>NC_135041.1:2306255-12306255 GCF_051020975.1 Osmia lignaria lignaria
TTGGTAACAGTGAACACGACCTGGGCGGTCACTCCAGATTCCTTTTTGACTCAGAATAATGTTTCGCAAATGTTGGCGTTGGGAAGAACCTAGCTCACACGTGTCCAATTTATCGTCGATCCGTTTTTCGATAGCGTTGGGTGATTCCCGAACGAACGTAGGTGTTGTAAGAGTACGGTCGTCTGTCGTTGGTGTTTCTTTAAGAGATTGTATTTTAATTACAGTTTTATTTCCCTCAATGTCGATGAGTAAGTGGTCTTCCCCTAGGTCTACAATTGATTGAAGGGTTCGTAGGATGTCGATTCCAAGTATGAATGAATGAACCAAACCTGGTACGACAATTACCGGTGCGATGTGTTCGGCAGAATGAAACTGTATCTTTACAAGTAATTGTGTCTTTAATCTTGCGGATTTGGACCCCGTTGCTCCAGTAATACAACTATTTTTAATCGGGAGGGCAGGACACGCCCTAAGTTCCTCGTAGTGTTGTTGGTACCAGGCGTCTGACATGGCCGTGATTGCACTTCCTGTATCTAACAGCGCAATCACGGAAATGTTGTGAACTCGTATTGCAATTTCTGGGCTGCGGTTTGTGTGGATTGGTCCCCGCCGGGCTGGGTCAACGGCCCGCAATTCTTCACGTAAATCAGGGAAAAGTGTCATAATCGCGTTTGTAGTGTGATTCCCCGGTCCCTTGACCAGCGAGGTTCCTTGGACTGGCGCCGGGGATGAGCCACGTCCACCTATCGGGGACCTCACTGTTCGTTTCCCGACATATCCGCCGGCTCCTCGTCTTCCGCCGTTGGATCGGTCGAGAGCTCGTCGTCTACTTCCGCTACCCTCACATTGACTGGTGTATTGTCGGGTCGGTAGTTCGGATTACGAGGTTGGTTTCTATTGTTGTCATATGGGTGGTTCCGGGGACCGTCTCTTTGTTGAAAGTTTCCCGGTGGCGGCTGATTCCGAAAATAATTCTGAGTGTTAGCGGTGTTCCGGGATTGATTATTAAGTGGAACTGTAGGTCGCGCTGTGGTGTTCTGATCCGTGTTCCGCGACTGGAAGCGGTTAACGGTGCCCCCATTATCCCAGCGGTCCAGAAGTGCAAGGAAAGCTTTGACTGTCGTAATGTTTTGTGCTGACACGGCGTCGTATACCGCCTGAGTAAAATGTCGTGCCGTTAGATCGATAATTTCTTCATCTGTTCGTCGCGGGACTAGATCTCTTGCGTTCCCTATCAATTTCATCGCATAGGTGACCCGCGATGTACCCGAATCCTCACGGTAATATTTAGACTCAAGATTTGTCCGAATCTTTCGCTGGACAGCTGTGCTCCAGAACCGATTAAGAAAACTACTGGCAAAGTCCTCCCATGTCCTTACCTCACCTGATACTAAGTCCCACCATTCGCTCGCGATACCCGTTAATGCCTGATCAATTATTAAGTGCATCTCCGCCTGAGGAATGTGTGCAAGCTTGATAAATCTTTCTAATTCGCGGAGGAATTTTGGTGGTCGTTCCGTTACCAACCCCTCGAATTTCGGAAGCTGTGGTTTAACTTGAAATGGGCGGTCCGCCCCTGGGGCCATTCTACCCCGATCATTCGGACCCGTTATCGTTTCACGCGTTTCTCTTTGCGGTGGGCCCCGCGCTATGGAACCGCTGTGCCCCGCTCCCCCATCCGGTACTATTCTTGAACCAATCCCCTCTAGTTGTGTTTGGAAGCGCTTTACATCTTCCCGAATCTCTTGGTGAAATTGCGTGAGCGTTTGGAATAAGTCGTCCCCCTCTTGTGTGATCTTGTGCTCTACTTGTGACGCTAGTTCCTTTTCAAGCTGTTTGAAACGCGATTCCTGACGCTCTTGTCTATCTCTAATTTCTGATAGTAATTTTGCGAGACTTTCGAGAGTTACCGCGGATTGTTCTTGTGTGTCTCCCGGATCATCAACGTTCGACTGTTGTTCGGTGCGTACCGGGGAGCGCGGAATGTGGGAACCTCTAAAAACCGCGGAGTCGATTGACTCGCTTGGATGCTCTTCTAAGCCTATTTCATCGTCGCACGATTGGTCAGGTTGTTTCTTTGACTTGGCTCTTGTCGCTTTCGACATTTTTGAAGTTGACTGAACTCTAACCCTACCGATTCCTATCCAGTCGTGCCCCCGTAGTTGGGCGCCAATTTGGGGGTCCGAGCTTTCTCTACTTAACAGGCACGAGAAGGAAAGGAAGGTCAGTAAGTATCGGAAGAAACGGATGGCAAAAAATGGTCGAGTTTTGATGTCGCGTCGAAACGTGCAGCTTACGCGGGATGTTTTGATAATAACTAGGCCGATATTTCTTTCACGTTTATACCGCGACAACAACAAGGCCGTTAGCAAGGTCGGCCGCGTATAAGAAGTCCCGAAATTCCTTCCTAGGTCGAATCCACGCGATTAACGGAGCAATACATAAACATTTCATCAGTCGTTTCTATTGAATTTAAATAGTACAATGTGCGAACGGTTAACGTTCGCAAAATCCCCCCAAATATTTATGGTTGTGTTTTTTCTAGCTATTCGGTTAAACGTAAGGGTCATTGCGTTTTTCGATCATTAAAAGACGCTCAATCCGCGCGTATCTCACAGGAGTGCACGAAATCGGGTCAGTAGGTTTTTTGCAGCAACAGGACCGTATTCGACACTGGCTGTGGGACGGTGGTCTCGATGCACCAGAAGAGAAGGAAGGCACACCTTGAAACGTGTGGGTTCCGGCTCTTTGGACTTCTCAACACACCCAAGTAACGATCGTGTTCCACCATGCACTGCTTGGTTCTTCGCGTTGGATCGGGCTTCCAAATTGCAGTAAATACTGCCCGAACTCAGGAGTGAGTGAATAATGGGTTCGAGGGTATGTGGGCCTGAGAACCCGTTATCACCACTGGCTTTGTTCGATCGAAACTCGTTGATACACGAGAGAGAAAAGAGGCACCCGACAGGGTGAAGTGAGTTTTTCTCCTCGGATCTTCGAATTTACGAGAATCTGGAAGTTATATTCGTTTCGTGGGTAATCCTGGCTAGTTCTCCAGATTGCAGCCAATGCTGCCCGAACTCAGGGGTGAGTGAATAATGAATTCAAGGTATCGTGGACCTGAGAACCCGTTATCACCACCGGCTTTGCTCGGACGACACTTGTTAGTACACGAGGTGGGAGAGGTACTCCTTTGAAGATGAGCAGGTCTCGTTCCTCGGACCTTCAAATGCACGTAACCTGGAGAGTGTCCCTACTGGCCTCTGATCCCCCGGACATCGGGTTTCCGAATTCCGAATTTATAATTCCAACGTTTAGCAGTGCCGTGGTACAGTCTGGACCACCGACTCCTCAGTTTGAGGCGCGAACAATAACCGCGAATACTAGCCGTTTTACTAAGTACCCGAAAGTCAGTTTGACTCGAATTATGTTCCGTGTTTCGCTAAGTGAATTACGTGCTTCTAAATGCGTGTCGCCTAGTCGAGCGAAGAGATCAGAGTGCTCGATCATCGATCGACATGCCGGTCCCCTAAATTACCTGTGTTCTAGTGGGGATAGCACGCACGTGCCTAACGCGGTTGTCGCTAATTCCCACTCTTATAGGGCTAAGAGTAGGGATTTCTGGCAACGTGAGACTGAGAGCTTATGTATGTACCCGAAAGGGATCTGTACGGTTACAAATGTACTATACTGATCCCTTCCCACAGATCAATGTACATTCTGTAACATCATTCATACTATATCTACATTGGATATAATGTAATTTTCTGATTACTTCCCACAGATCAATGTTCATTTAATAGCGATATCATCATTACTATGACTACATTAGATATAATGTAATATACGGATCCCTTCCCACAGATCAGTGCACCTACATTTAATAACGACATCATTCATACTATATCTACACTGGATATAATGTAATATACTGATCCCTTCCCACAGATCAATATACATGTAATAACAATATCATTAGTACTATATCTACATTACATATAATGTAATATACTAAACCCTTCCCTCAGATCAAAGTACATTTTATAACATCATTCATACTATATCTACATTGCATATAATGTAATTTACTGAATGCTTCCCACAGATCAATGTACATTTCATACCAATATCATTATTATTATATCTACATTAGGTATAATGTAATATAGTCATTACTTCCCACAGATCAATGTACGTGTAATAACAATATCATTCGTACTATATCTAAGTTGGATATAATGTAATGTACTGATCCCTTCCCACAGATCAATGTACCTACGTTTAATTACAATATCATTGGTAGTATATATACATTAGGTATAATGTAATACTGTGATTACATCCCACAGATCAATGTTCATTTAATAACAACATCATTCATACTATAGCTACATTGGATATAATGTAATATACTGATTACTTCCTACAGATCGATGTACATTTAATAGCGATATCACTATTACTATATCTACATTGGATATAATGTAATATACTGATCCCTTTCCACAGATCAGTGTACCTACATTTAATAACAATGTCATTATTACTATATCTACATTAGATATAATGTAATATACTGACTCCTTACCACAGATTAATGTACATTTAATAACAACATCATTCATACTATATCTACATTGGATATAATGTAATACACTGATTACTTCCCACAGATCTATGTGCATTTAATAACAATATCATTATTACTATATCTACATTAGGTATAATGCAACATAGTGATTACTTCCCACAAATCAATGAACATTTAATGCCGATATCATTATCGTTATATCTACATTAGGTATAATGAAATATAGTGATTACATCCCACAAATCAATGAACACTTAATAACAACATCATTCATACTATATCTTCATTTGGTATATTGTAATATACTGATTACTTCCCACAGAACAATGAACATATGATAGCAATATCGTTATAACTATATCTACATTAGATATAATGTAATATACTGATCTCTGCCCACCGATCAATGTACCTACATTTAATGATAATATCATTAGTACTATATATCCACATTACATATAATGTAAGATACTGATTCCTTCCCACAGATCAATGTACATTTAATAACAATATCATTATTATTATTTCTACATTAGGTATAATGTAATATAGTGATTACTTCTCACAGATCAATGTACATTTCATAGCGATATCACTATTACTATGCCTACATTACATATAATGTATTAGACTGATCCCTTCCCACAGATCAATGTACATTTAATAACAATATCATTATTATTATTTCTACATTGGGTATAATGTAATATAGTGATTACTTCCCACAGATCAATGTACATTTCATAGCGATATCACTATTACTATGCCTACATGGATATAATGTAATATACTGATCCCTTTCCACAGATCAGTGAACCTACATTTAATAACATTGTCATTATTACCATATCTACCTTGGATATAATGTAATATACTGATTCCTTCCCACAGATCAATGTACATTTAATAACAATATCAATCATACCATATCTACAACGGATATAATGTAATATATTAACCCCTTCCCACAGATCACTGTCCATATAATAGCAATATCGTTATTATTATATCTACATTAGGTATAATGTAGCATAGTGATTACTTCCTACAGATCAATGTACATTTAATGCCGATATCATTATCGTTATATCTACACTGGGTATAATGAAATATAGTGATTACATCCCACAAATCAATGAACATTTAATAACAACATCATTCATACTATATCCTCATTGGATATATTGTAATATATTGATTACTTCCCACAGATCAATATACACTTAATAACAATATCATTATTATTATATCTACATGGATATAATGTAATATCCTGATTACTTCCCACAGATCAATGTACATTTAATAACAATATCATTATTATTATATCTACATTAGGTATAATGTAATATAGTGATTACTTCCCACAGATCAATGTACATTTAATAGCGATATCATTATTACTATATCTACATTAGATATAATGTAATATAATGATTCCTTCCCACAGATCGATGTACATACAAAACAACTTCCTTCATACTATATCTACATTGGATATAATGTAATATACTGATCCCTTCCCAGAGATCAATGTACCTAGATTCAATAACAATATCATTATTACTATATCTACATTAGATATAATGTAATATACTGATTCCTTCCCACAGATCAATGTACATTTAATAACAACATCATTCATACTATATCTACATCGCATATAATGTATTATACTGATTCCTTCCCACAGATTATTGTACATGTAATGACAATATCATTAATACTATATCTACATTACATATAATGTATTATTCTGATCCCTTCCCACAGATCAATGTACATGTAATAACAATATCATTAGGACTATATCTACAGTACATATGATGTCATATACAGATTCCTTCCCAGAGATCCATGTGCATATAATAGCAATTTTTTATGCGACTTCGAAAAGGAGGAGGATACTCAATTCGATGTGTATGTACTTTTTTTTTTCTTTTTTTTTTTTATGTATGTTCACCGATCACGCCGAGACGGATGGACCAATCGGAACGAAACCTTTTGCATCTGGTAGAGTATGTCTCCCGATTGGTCCCGTTAAAAAAATATTTTGCATTTTTTCATTGTTAACGATTTTTTTGCAAAAAACATAATGCTTGACTTATATTTTTCACCGATTACCGCGAGACGGATGGACCAATCGTATCAAACATTTTGTGTCTTGTTGAGTATATTTTCCGATTGATCTCGCAAAAAAATGTTTGTATTTTTTCATTCCTAACGACTTATATCGCAAAAAACGTAATACTTCACTTATGTCTTCTGGCGTTTATGCTGCAGGGAATGTACCGAGTGTAATGAAACCTTTCACATTTAGTAGGAGGTATATCCGCGATGATATCACTTGCAAAAATTTATTGAATTTGTTAATAACTACTGTTATAGCAAGAAATCTACGCCTTCATGTTACTCTGCAAGGAATGTATCGTTCGCTATGAAACCTTTCATATTTAGTAGGAATTACAGGGTGTCAGGCGACTACCTCGACAGCCGTAGAGGGATGATTGCTAAGGGGATTCTAAACAAGTTTTTCCTTTACCAAATTGTTGGTTAAGGCTTGGTTTGCGAGTTAATAACAAACAACACCGACCAATCCGAGCACGGATAGCGCGCAGTCCCAGGGACTGCAATGTCGGGTACGAAAACGGGGCCTGACGTAGGTCGCGAACGAACGGCTTGGCACTAAGGATGGGCGATGTTCGACATAAATATCGAGGTTAAAATAATCGATTAGTTGAAGAATCGATAATTGAACATCGATGCTTTTTAAAAAATATCGAAGTATCGAATTCTTTTTTACTAGGACTGATTTTGGAAACATCACCCTGAGCACATTTCCTAGAGTGTAGCCTAGAAAATGCATATACAGGTAAACAAAAAATATTACACTATCTTTCTTATTTAAGTTTTCCTAAAAAATATAGTTAAATCAGAATCGTACATTCAATGTTAACTTCGAAGAATATTAATGAATATCCCCAAAATAGTAATAGTATTTTGCGAGTTCTTGAGCTGTAAGTACAACAGGGTTGACTTCGTGATTAGAAAAAATGTTTTTATTAAATCTAGGAAATGGGGTATTCTAAGGATAGATATGCATAAGCAGCATAAACATCAAAATATTATGCGTACTGTTACGTCGCAACACTTCCACACGCGTTCGTTTTATCAAATTAATAATTGAATCTCTGATAATGGTTCAAATCTCGCACAAGAACTAACTATTATTAAGCGATCGTGACCCTTGCTATGAAGTCGCCTGGCGCAGAATGGCCACCCGGGTTTGGTTTTTTATTATATATATGAATATCTTGCGCAGTTTCGTTCGCGAAGTAGCAGCCCAGTCGTCGGATTCTTATGTTTCTATGTGTCATCAGTTTCTGGGCTGCCGTACCGTGGGAATAGGGGATGCAGGGTGTTATCTCTGCTAGTCAAGCTAGCAGAGGTTCTCGCCTAACAGTACTTTATAAAAAGTCACTGTACCTGCAATAGTAGAACAGATGCAAAAGGATTGAGATGATAAAGAAAATTATAGATGGAGCATTTGGATAAGATAATTTAAATCTAAGATCATAGATTAAGAGTCACAAGAATATAATACCATAAATGCGTAAGGCGTTCTTATTTAGTCGCGTTCCGAAATTCACTGCCACTGCAGGAATCTAATTACGTATTACAGATTTTCAGTGCTAACAATGAATTTCGGAACACGACTTATACCCAATGAGCATACAACATTTCTCGAAAATTATACGCTCATTGAATAGTGCGCGTCGAGTTATCATATCATGCTGTTCAGTTTTCTCAAAGAGATAAAAAATACCGATGTTATGTAAAAAAGTATTGATAATCGATTAATTGATTTGTAGAAACATCGACAAAAATAAACGATTATTAGGAAAAAAACTATCGGTATTTAATTAATCGAAACATATTGCCCATCCCTACTTGGCACCCCGTTGGCATAGCACAATAAAAAAACTGAACTGGTAGAATATTTTTAGTCGCTGTTTAGAATGAATATGGAACCTAATCTCTTATTGCCTGTCATAATGTAAAAAAGGAAATTCTAAGGATTTTAAACAACAAATAAAAGTGTTTGAAGTGATATAATTAATAAACGTTTGAATTGAAGGCTACGCTAATGATGCAAAATTTGAAAACAATTTAAATGAAACTTACCCATTCGTTTCTAAATTAACTTGCTACGCTGAAAACAAACAATTCCCACTAGATCACTGTGTCGATTCTGGACATTCGATGAGCAAACACCTCGCCTATTATTCACACCTAAGTGCAATAAATGAGGGGAGTTCACTGGCCCGATCATGAAAACTGCTGTTCTACCGAACGTGTTTCCTCGATTCCCAGTGACAATTATCTGCTTTCAGCGTAGTAGGTTAATTTAGAAACGAATGCGAAAGTTTCATTTATATTGTTTTCAAATTTTTCATCATTAACGTGGCTTCCAATGCAAACGTTTATTAATTATTCCATTTCAATCATTTTCATTTGTTGTTTAGAATGCTTAGAATTTCCTTTTTTACATTATGACAGGCAATAAGAGATTAGGTTCCATATTCATTCTAAACAGCGACTAAAAATGTTCTACCAGTTCAGTTTTTTTATTGTGCTATGCCAACGGGGTGCCAAGCCGTTCGTTCGCGACCCACGTCAGGCCCGGTTTTCGTACCCGACACTGCAGTCCCTGGGACTGCGCTCTATCCGCGCTCGAATTGGTCGGTGTTTTTTGTTATTAACTCGCAAACCAAGCCTTAACCAACAATTTGGCAAAGGAAAAAGTTGTTTAGAATCCCCTTAGCAATCATCCCTCTACGGCTGTCGAGGTAGTCGCCTGACACCCTGTAATTCCTACCAAATATGAAAGGTTTCATCATAATCGATACATTCCCTGCAGCATAAACGCCAGAAGACATAAATGAAGTATTACGTTTTTTGCGACATAAGTCGTTAGGAATGAAAAAATACAAACATTTTTTTGCGAGACCAATCGGGAAATATACTCTACAAGATGCAAAATTTTTTATTCGATTGGTCCATCCGTCTCGGCGTAATCGGTGAACATATATATAAAAAAAAAAAAAAAAAAAAATACATACACATCGAATTGAGTATCCTCCTCCTTTTCAAAGTCGGATAAAAACGACTACCTTCGAGCAATTTTCAAATGATTCAATCAAGTATCAATCAATTGAAGATGTAACGTTGCCATGTATTCGTTTCAACTGAGTACGCGATCTGTCTATGAGTTCTAGCTATGTTTGTTTATGTTGTGAGGACGATCGCAATAATAGGTCAACTTATAGTAGATTTCCGTTACATTGAGTGATAAGTGGAAAATAATGAATTTTGCGGCAATAATAAGTTTTTCATTCATTGAATACGGCGGTACAATGTCAGCGCTGAACATCAACGTTTTCCATACGTAAAGCAATGCGGTATAAGTACAAAACTCATGACAATGTTAAATGGATCTAATGTAACATAAATTCAGAAATACTTGCAATTTAATTAAAATTTGCATTACTTAATATTCAATTACATTTCCACGCGTCGTTTTATGCGTCTCGGCACTGATTCGTATATTTATATCGTTATGATTTTATCTCACGTTACCTTATTTGCTTCACGAAGCTCATTTTTTTTTGTTTACAGGTTTTCTTATGTAAATTAAATTTTTCAATATTGCCAATAAATTCTTCATTGGGTTCAAATGAAGATTGTTTTATGTCCAGTGTATAATTTTATAATTATTACATTATTCTTCGAACTGAATAATCTTCAACTTTTTTACCAGAGTCGGATTGTAAAAGTACATCGCGACACATTACGTTTTGTCGAAGAAAACGTATTCCGATAGGTTGTATACTGAGTGTAATAAAACAGTGTTCGGTTACCGTTTGAAACAGATTACCTCATTTAAAATTGGACCAAATGACTTGAGGTTTTTTTTTGAGAACTTATACACATTCATTTACTAAGATATGTGCTTTTGTCGTTTTAAAAAATTGCAATTTGTTGAAATCGTGAAAGAAAATAGTAGAAGGCAATTTCTTATTAACTTTTTTATGTGAGTTTGCAATGAAAATTTAAAATATGACATTTGTAAATTTAAGTGTGTTATGTGTATGATGAAAATTTCATCGAGATCGGTCAATGTATTTAGCACTACCAAGTAATTAAAATTTTCGAAAATCGCGACTTGTTATTCATCTAAGAATATAAATCGTCACATTTTATCAGAAATTTTAATTATTTGTAACTTCTAAGTGCATTGGCAGATTTCGACGAAATTTTCTGCATACCCACAACTTATTTGAATTTACGAAAGACATATTTCAAATTCTTATTACAGGCTCACATGAAAAGAGATGAAAAAAATTGCCTTTTACTATGTTTTTTCACAATTTCAACAAATTGTAATTTTTTTAAACGATGTTACGTCGCGAGCGAGAGAGAGAGACGGCGCGCGACGTACAAAATAAAAAAAAACGAAAAACGAAAACGAAAGTTCTACTATGTTTTATTATGTTGGCTGATACGCGGTTGAGAACAGTATTAGCGCTGCCACCAGTCCTAATCGCTCGAGACGATGTTAGATCCTTCGCGATTAGAACAATAAAAGAGTTGATAGATAGATTAATAGTTAATTAAGAATTTAATTGGGTTCGTCAATGCTCTAGTCCCATACGGGCCCCTCGTGTGAATTTGTACGAAGATGGTAGGCGTGAAAATGAAGGAAAAAGGAAGTGGTTTAAAACGTAAATGAATCGAAACAGTTTAGGCGTAACAAAAATATAATCTCAAAAAAGTAAACGTGACAATAAATGGTTGATTAACAGAAAATGCGAGCTGTTTGAAATACAAGGGAAAATAAATGCATTGTTAAGAAAGGTTTAAATTATATGAAAGTGAGACTATTGATTATGGAATAATTAATGTTTGATTAAACGATTCGACGATTCGAGCGACGATGTCGTATACAGAACTGAACGCGAACAAAAAGAAAGAACGGTCCCAGAGGGTAAACTACCAGAATCACGGTTTCGTGGAGCCGCCTTCTTTTGTGTGAGAAACGGAATTTTCAAAATATATTAGATATTCGATACCTTATGTCTCTATTGTGAACGGAACGATCTAGAGGGAAACTTTCCAGAATACGCGGTTTCGTAGATCGCCCGTTTTGCCTCGCTACGTCCAGATTCGTCGTATTAGGTAAAAGGAAATGGACAACTTACCAGGAAACAAGATGAAATGATATTTAATAATAGCTTTGATAAACGCCTTCTTTGCTGGTATCGTTGAGAAATCTGGAAATCAAAGAAGACGATGAGGAAAACTGCCACTGCACTACGCGTTCGCGATCGGCCTTTATTACGGTATTACGGAACGATTAGTTACGAAACGAGCACAAAAGTATTATAAAGACGACGCGACGCGAAAGGAAAAAAAAAGGAAAATAATAATTAATTTAGCGGACGGTTTAAAAACAAAAGAGAAAAGATAGATCATTGAAAAGTGTGAAAAGAATTTAACGTATTCGTATGAGTCCTTTACGCGGAAAACGCGAACCGCAATCTCCCGGCACTCTGCCTTTTTCAAGGACTTTACCGGTCAGCTAATTACGACAATTTCACGCGAAAACTATTGCTCGACGCGAACACGGGCTCCCCGTCACGTACCTCACGATTTTTCGACGAAGAGTCATTTGCCTCAGTCTAGCGATCGTGTCTCAGGGTTCGACCCGCGATCAAGGGCCCAAAGTGGGGACATCATTTGGCAAATCGGAGTACGTGACGGAGGGGAAATCCCGCGCGTATTGGGCTAGTTGGCCGCTCTTCCTAGTTCCCTCATCCCTTCCTGGTTTTTCCTTCTACCTTCGTCTAAGGTTGTCCATTTCTTTCTACCCCTCTAACGCTACAACGGATTTCATGCGTCGCAATTCTAAAGTTCTGGAATATTCGAAATCTGTTACGACTTAATTTATTTGAATTTACTAGTTAAAGAGGCTTTTATCATGATATTTCCGGTATCGAAAGAGGTCTTCATTATATTAAAAATATTTGGTTTACTAGTTTGAATGACCATTAGTTGAATGTCGTTAGTTATTATTCATACGTTAATTGTACTGTTAATTTTGTTGTTTAGCGGTTTACGCGAGATGCAGCCGGTGTTTTATAATCGTCGACAATTGTGGATACATGCGTGTCGCATTTAGTTAATATTCATTTCGCTCTTATTAGTTATTAACATTCTTATGTAATATTTCTACGTTTAACGTTTAACGACGATGTTTGTAGACTCGGTCGACCTTTGTCTCGAACATTCGTGAACGATTTCGAACTACAGCGGTTGTCACGCAAACCCTCGCATTCTAATATCATCCAAATAGTTTCATTCCGTTAGATTTCAATTGCTTTCGTTCTTAATTGCATTCATTCTTTGGTGGAAGGGTCGACTGACGCATGCTTTGGAGGTAGGAGAGGTACTTCGTTGCGAAGTAAAACAAAAATCGTATTTCCCTTATTCCGCGCGGTTAAGCTGGGAAACTTCCAAGTGCGTCGCACTGCTTAACCGCGTGGCGAAAGATGTTGATAGTACCTCTCCTTAACCTTAGCGATTTCGAATTTCTATGTGTTTATTACTACACGGTTTCGACAAGGCAATCGTCCCAAGGAAGGTTAACTTCTTATTGTTTGAAAAGGACTAATTATAGCCTCCTTTGTGTGCCTCGCCTGGGATTATCTCCAAGTGCTGCGCACCGGCGAGGTACACAAATTCAGTATATTATACGATTAAACTATTCAACACTATCAAAAAGAAAATGAAAATAAATGTTAACCATGGTCGGATTATTGAAAATAATCCGGACGTAACAACGACAAAAACACATATCTTAATAAATAAATTTGTATCTTCTCATTAAAAAAAACCTCAAGTTATTTGGTCCAATTTTAAATGAGGTATTCTGTTTTAAACGTTGACTAGACACTTTTTATTACACTTACTGTACTTATACTTTGTACATTTCTTGGCTACATTAAGAGGGTATGAATATTTCGATCATTGACTGTACGCCGTTTGGTTTTTGCGCATTTGAGGTGAATAGAATATTTACGAATATTTATGTTCAATATAAGCTACTACGCACATACCAACAGGAATGTAAACATAGAGAACAATTTGTGCGATCCTGGAATGTGCCCCATCATCTCTCTCCCTTTGGAAGTCAGAGATTCCTGCTCAGTTTCATACGATCAGTGAATCGAACAAGTGGTAAGTACGAAACGAGCAATATTTTATTTTTGTATACGTTGTATATAATAATATATATTAATAATTCTTAATGGCTGGTGGTACGGTTTATTTAATTGGTGTATTATTATAGTTACTTTGAACAAAAATATTTTTATTACATCAAAGAATAACTTATTGTATGTATTTATTTATCGATTCCCCTTGCGGGATTATGTGGCGCTTTTCCCAGAAGCGTACCCGAACCTGTTACATTTTTCTATTCTTTTTCCACCCCTTCTCTCTACAGTCTTTCTTCCACCTCTCTTTTTCTTATCCACTATATACAAACATAAAACAAGCCTAGAAATATATGACCCTATATAATATGATATAAAAAAAAAATATATTGATATAAAAATAAAATAAAATAAATTCTTCATTTAACGCCTTCCTCGCCTATCCTACTTATATCTATGCGCCTTTTACTATTCCTATACTCACTAGACCTTAGCTTCTTTGCCTTTTCCTTTCCCCTAGCTTGCCTCGTCTATTACTCATTAAAACTAAAAACTTAAGTCTAAAGCCTCTGCTATTGCAACCTTGCGTTATTCTCCGCTCTAAAACTAAAACTACTAACAGCTAAACTTTGTACCTCTTTGTAATCAAAACATAACATATTTTAGACTCTGATTAAACATAACATAGCATATGGATATAGAATACTATACTCAGGATCACTCAAAATCCCAAAACAAATAAAAATAAAAATAAAAATCCAAAATAAAGAAATAGAGGCATCCGAAATAACCACGTGTACTGCCTCTGTCTATTTGCACTCTGATCTATCTACATCTATTTTCCCTATGTGCACTTTCTCACTCTTCTTTTTTCTCCAATCTTCCTTTGCTTGCAGCCCTTTCTAGCCTTTCCTCTAGAGTCAACCTTTCCCATCTCTTCTTTTCCTCACACCACATCATTTCTATTCCTTCCACCCAGATCCTTCTGCTATTGAATAGCACACTTCTTCCTTCTTCTTTTTCCTTTCTCGCCTTCTCCTTGATCATCCATTTCATTCTTCTTTCTTCTTTGGTTAAGTCCTCATCCACTTCCACCCTCCACCTGTCCCAGATCCCGTTCCTCATCCACACCATCTCCTTTTTGTTGTCTTCCTCCTCTAATTCAGTTATTACCATCACCCTTTTCCCCTCCCCTTCCCTTTCCGTTGCTCCCTTGATTATTGCCTTCACTCCTAGCTCCTTCTCTAGGATTGTATTTATGTGCCTTAGCTTTTCCTCCAGATTTTCTCCTTCCACCCCTTTCCAAACCAGGCTTTTCTTTCTTCTTATATTTCTCCTTTTTTCAACTTCTGCCTGCCATCGCTTTCTTCTTTCCTCTTCTTCTCTCACCCTTTCATCTGCTTACTTTTCTCTTGCTGCCTCTTTTGTCACCTCGTTTCCTCCTTTTGGGCCCTTCCCGTTCTCCCAGTTTTCCTCTCTCTTTCTCTCTTCCTCGTCTCGATTTTCTTCCTTTCTGTGTCCTCCCTTTGTTTCTTCACTGTTTCTGTTATCCCGGCTTCCTTCTTCTGCCTTTTCCCTACTCTTCTCCTTCTTTTTCTCCTCCGGGCCCTCTCCGTATTCCTCTTCTTCCTCTCTGCTTGTCCTTTCCTCCTCACTTATTCTTTTTTCCCCTAACCGTATCCTCCATCCTCTCATCTCCTCTCTCAGTATATCTTTTCTCAACTCTTTTATTTCTTCTCCCAACTCTCTTATGTTGTCCATTTCTTTACTTTAATTGTTTCCTTTCTTTACTATCTTTTCCTTTCCTGCCTTTGCACGTGTTCTCCTAACCTTTCTCGTTACTGTATTAACACGTGAGTTGCTCCTCTACTATTGCGCCATCTATCCTTCTATCTTTGCTCCTCCCTTTCTAGGGCCTTTTCCTGTACTCCTTCATCATGTGTTTTGACAGTGTTACCAACCTGATTGTTTCTTCTCGTGTGTCGCCGCATCCTGCTGTGTTCTTTCCTCTTTTTCATTTTCCTTCCTTCCTACCTTATTCTCCTTTTATTTAATTCGTATTTCATGCCCCTCTCTCTTTCGCTGCTTGCTCTCTATATTTCTCTACCTCTTTCATCCATTCTTCCCCTGCACTGTTTCCTCCCAGCAGTTCCCTCACCCTTTCCTGCCACCCCCCTCTCACCCTTCCGTCATGGAGCATCTTTCCCATATGTGTTCCCACGTTTCTTCTTCCCATCCGCATACTCTGCATCTTCTTTTCTCTTCTTTTTCCCAATACTTGGCTTCGTTTATTTCGTTTCCCAGCCTGAATCTGGCCACTCTTCTCCACCTCTCCTCCTTCCATCCTTTTTCCAGATAACTTGGAGTTCCCGGCTCCTTTATTATTTTGTACCATTTGTTGTACTTTGAATTTATTATTTTTCCCCAAATCTCTTCTTCCTGTAGCTGAGTATCCTTCTTCTCTATTTCTTCATATCCCATCTCTCCGCTTCGTCTCTTGCCCTCTACTTCTGCTCCTCCCATTCCCCTCTCCTTGAAGAACCTTTCTCTTTCCTCTTCCCACTTACTTTTCTCTCCCCTCCTTTCTTCTTCTCTGATTATTTGTTCCCAGCAGCCTCCTGCCAGCTCCCCTCCTCTTCCTTCCCACAGCTTTCTTTCATAGTCCCATGCCAGCTTTCCTGCTCTTACTTTCATCTTCCCTCTTTGCAGCTCCTCCCTGAGCATATATCCTGGCGTGCGCCAATCCACCCCTATCGTCCATCTCAGGAATCTCTCGTGTAGACCCTCTATCTCCTTCCATTCCCTCCATCCCCAGATTTCTGCACCATAAGCTATAACTGTCCAGACTAGTCTGTCCCATAGCCATAACCTCCTTCTACAGTTTTTTCCAAACCTCCTCTTCCCGATCCCCCACACTTGTCTCATTACTATCCCCGCCTTCCTGACTCTGTCCTTCACATGCAGGTCACTTCCTCCATTTCTTTTAAAGACATACCCTAGGTATTTGAATTGATTCACTTCTTCAATTTTCTTTCCCTTCCACATCCATTCTGACTTCTTCCATCATCCAGCTCCTTTTCTGAATCTCATTATTTTGGACTTTTCTTGGTTCAATTCTAGCCTCTTTGCGTCCAGGTACCTTTCCAGCCTTCCTAACATCGCTCTCATGTCTTCCTCTTCTTCCGCCAAGACCACTACGTCGTCCGCGTAAGCCAGAGTATATATCTTCCTCCCTCCCACCTTTATCCCTCCTCTCCCCCCTTTCCTCATCTCTTCCTCCATGTGTGCCGTCAGTAGGTTGTACAATAACGGGCTTAATGGACACCCTTATCTCACCCCTCTTGCTGTCCAGAACGGCTCCGTTTCCCCTTCGCTCGTTCTTACTCTGGATTTGGTCTCTCTCAGTAGCTCTTTAATTCTTATCCTCAGCCCCCTCCTTACTCCTCTTTTCCTTAGGGTCTCCATTAACACTCCCCTGTCCACCGAGTCAAATGCTGCCCTCAGGTCTATAAAGAATGCTACCACTTTCCCTTTTGCCCTCTTCGCCTGCCTGTTTACCAAATAGTTTAGCACGTAAATGTTGTCTGTCGTGCCCATCCCTCTCCTAAACCCTGTCTGATTGGTCGGTATCATTCCCTTCCCCTCTGCTTCCTCTCTCAGTCTCTCTGTCAGCACCGCCGCGTATATCTTATAAAGTGTGGGCATGAGCGTCACCCCTCTGTAGTCACTCACTTGCTGTCCGTCTCCTTTTTTCTTGATCGGGGCTATTGTTCCTTCCTTCCAACCTTCCGGCCATCCCTCCCCTCTCCATACCCTATTACACATTTCCCTGGCCCATTCCATCACCTCTTCTCCTCCATATTTCCATACCTCGTTTGGTATGTCGTCCCTTCCCGTCGCTTTTCCATCTTTTAGCTTTGCTATGGCTTTTCTTATCTCTTCTTTGCTTATTTCTGCTTCCGCTTCCTCTTCTTCATCCTGTTCCCTTTTCCCTCCCATTACTGCTCTTGCCTCCGTCCCCCCTAATAGCTTCATAAAATGACTTCTCCACTCCTCCTCCCTAATACCCGTTTTTACTCTCCCTCTTCTTATCCTCTCCCTGTTTACTATTCTCCAAACCTCTCCTTCCGTTCTTGCTTCCTCCGCCTCTCTTATGAACTTCTCATTCTCCTCTTCCTTTTTGACTTCACACAGTCTATTGTATTCTCTTTTGGCCCTTCTGTATTCCTCCCCTTCGATTCTCCCTTTTCTCCAGTCTCTTAGTACCCTCCTTACTTCTTTCTTTTTTTCCCTGCACTCCTCGTCCCACCAGCCCCTTCTCTTGTGCGTTTTTGGATCTCTTCTTCCTTTCTCGAGCCCTTTTCTAAATTCTCCTAGCATTGTCTCCAGATCCTCCTCTAAATTTCCCACCCTCATCTCCCTCCATTTGATTTCGTTTCTGAACCTTACCCTTCCCTCATCTGACCAGTCCCCTCTCGCCGCTGGTCTTTTTTTCCCCACTTCCCCCCTCTTCCCCCCCTTTCCCCCTTCCAGTTTCACTATCAGCGGATGATGGTCCGAATCAATTCTGTCTCCTATCTCCATTCTCTTGATTCTCTCCCTCCCTCCCTCCTCCACGAGTACGTAGTCTATCACCGTATTCCCCCTAGCTCCTGAGTACGTGAATTCTCCTTCCTCGTCTCCTTTTATGTTTCCGTTTATAATCTCCCAGCCTGTCTCTCTTAAGGTTTCTAGCAGAACTTTCCCCTCCGCATTTTGCTTTTTGTCCTTTGATTTCCTTTTCCCCTCCTCTCCCTCCTCCTTCCACTCCGTTTCTCTGCCTCCTTCCTCCCCTGTTCTCGCGTTAAAGTCCCCTCCTATTAATGTTATTCTTTCATCCTCCACATCCTCCATTCTTTCTCTTGTCATCTTCATCTTCTCCTCTATATCCCCGTTCACGTACACCCCCACTATCCTCCACTTCTCCTCCCCTCTCTTGAACTCCGCTGTCATCATTCCCTTTTTTCCGTCGTCATTTGTTATTCTTCCTTCATTTCCCATTAGTGACTCCTTTACTCCCATTAGCATTCCTCCCATTGCCCTTCCTTTTTTATTTCTCCTCTCTGCTAACTGTGCTTCCCACTTGTACCCTTTTGGTAACCACTCCTCCACCTTTTCCCATCCTTTCTGCTCCAGCCATGTCTCCATTAATATTACCACTTCCCACTTCTTGATCGTCTCCCAGAAGTCCTCATCCTTGTTTCTGATTCCCGCACAGTTCCAGAATCCTATCTCCCACCCCTCCTTTTCTCCCCCATCCCCATCCCCAGCCCTTTCGTTGCTCCTCTTCTTATTCTTCTGATCCTTCTCTTTCCCTGTCTTATTCTCCTTTCTCTTCTTTTGCTTTCGCATCTTTTCTTCCTCTTCCTCTTCTCCCCTTTCGCTCCCTTTCTGAATTACTTTCTCCCTGCCTTCTCTCTCTTTCCCCTCCTCTCTCTCATCCCTCATTCCCCTTCCCCCTTGTTGGTTGGACCCCCTTTATTTTCCTGCTACTCTTTGCCTCCCCAATCCTTTAGGGTATCACTTTCCTCGTCCCACCTCCACCACTTGCCTTCGATTCTGATTCTTCCATGGTCCACCCAGACATATTTTCCTTTTTCTCTTTCCTCTCTTGCTATACTTCCACTGTATCCTCCTCTCCCTCCATGTTAGGTCCTCCTCTATTTTCTCGTTCCTGCCTTTCAAGACCTTCTTCTTCTCCATCACGGTTCTCTTATGCTCCATTGTCCTCAGTCTCACCTGAACCATGCTTACTTCCTTCCCCCCATCCGTGGATCCTACTGGTTTCGTCTCCTCTATCGCGTCCTGTACTCCGAACTCTTTCAAAAGCTCTTCTGTTTTCTTCTTCATCTCTTCTCTCTTCACCTTTATCCCCTTGACTATTATGTTTTTCTTTCTTTCCTCTTTCTCTTTCCATTCCCATAGTTCTCTTAGTTTTACTTTTACCGTCTCGTTTCCGGTCTCCTCCTTTGACTTCTCTGCTGCCCCCCTCTCCAGGGTTTGCATTCTCTCTTCTATCATTCTCCATTTGGTATTTTCTTCTTGCCTTTCCCCTCCCTCGAGCTCCTCCATTTTCTTCCTTAGCGTTTCCATTTTCTTTTCCATGTCTTTCTTTTGCTCCAACCATTTATCCTCTCTCCTCTTCATTTCCTCTTTCAACTTTCCTATTTCCCCTTTTATACCGGCTATCTCCTCCCTCATTTCTTTTCCCAATGCCCTTGTGCTTGCCTCTATCCTTTCTCCCAGTCCTTTTTGGCCTTCTCCTAACTTTTTTATGATCTCCTTTAGTTCACCGATTCCTCCTTCTTCTTTCACTTTCTCCTTTTTCTTATCCGGCGACCTCTCTATTAGGCTGCTTCCTCTGAACATCCATCCTTCCGTTTGATGGCTTCCCCCCCGCCCCCCACTTCCTTCCTCCTCCTCCTCCCCTACTTCTGTCCCCCTCTTCCTTTTCCAGATATCCTCTATGCTGGATATGTTTCCCACGCTTAGGCTCTTTTCCCTCTTTAGCACCTCCACGTTGGTCGGTCTGCCTCGCCTTACCCCTTTGTCTGCTTTTCCGGTCTCTTCTCTTCCTTCCACTGTTTTCCTCTTCTCTTTCGTTTCTTCCTTCTTTTGCTGTCAGCTGCCTGCCTTTGCTTCCGCCTCTTCCTTATCCCCGGGCATTCCTTCGCTCCCGGTTTATTCCCTTGTCCCCTAGATGTCTCTTCCTCCTCTCCCCTTTCGCGAGTTGCCGCGCTTTCTTATCCTCTATCTTCTCCTAACCTCACTCCCGTTGGCCCGCTTTCAAGCCAGAAGTCCTTGCACTCACTGTTTTCACTTTGCTCTGTACTGCGATCCTTTCTCTCCCTCTTCCACTCGTTATATCTGATATCCTTACTCTTCTCTTATCCGCTTTCCGCCTTTTTTCACTCCTTGCTCACTCCACTTAGCACAACACACGCCCGTTCGCGACCAATGCCAAAAGGCCACCTCAAAGAATAACTTATTATTTTCATTATTTAACTTTAGATTTTGAATTGTTAACAAATTTTTATTACAATTATTATAATAAAAAAGTAATACAAATATGTTAACAAATATGAATAGATATTTTCTTTTTTTTTATTATCAATAAAACCTTTTATTTCTATTTAAAATGTTTATATTCAATATTGCTTTCTAACGGTTGAATGTGCGCTGAATACGAATGTAGGAACCATTTATCGCTATTAGAAACGTTGTTCGGGTGTTAAATAACGAACGCAATTAAATGGGGGAACAAACGAATAATTTTTTTTTTATATATATTTATACTAGTCGACAGTAAACATGGTATGAAATCGCACATGCATATAATAATTAGAATTTCTTTTTTTACAACTTGAATTTAAAGAAAAAAAATATCTGAGTACTACTGCATTTCGAATGTCATTTTTATCACTTTTATCGACGTTTAAACATACGTAGTTCATAATATTTTATATATTTCGCAATTGAAATGATCAAAAATTTTAGCCACTGTTGAAAATAGTTTCCGGATTCGTATTCAATGATTATAATAAAAAAATATATAAGAAGTACATATTGAATGTTAGTTATCCTAACACGCTTTAAAAAGTATTGATGTTGTTACGTCCGGAAAAATTTTGCAAATTTGTCCGCCTCACGTTCCCTTATCAAGCCTTCGGGTTGTAGGAGTCTCCTCATGTAAGGGGCGTGGGGAGGGCAAATTACTACTGCACCTTTCTTTAATTTCTCCTTGACTCTGTGCTTTCCCATCAAGCCTTCGGGTTGTAAGAGACTTCTTCATGTGGGAAATGCGCAGGGAAAAGTTTGAGCTTATAATTATTCTACTTTTGTCTTTCCTATTCTTTCATTCTTCTCATACTTCTCAATTCTTTTCTTAGTTGAAACCCCTCCTTGAAACTATCGTCGTGCTCAACTGCGTAGTAACAGAGACGTGTGATAGAAAAACTCGGCTTCGACCAAGGAGAGGTATCATAAACACCGTTCGCGGCGCGGTTAGCCAGTGCTTCGCATTGTAGGGGTCTCCTCAGGCTAACTGCGCAAAAACGCAAAGATTACGTTATTACGGAAATTAACATCGATACTCTCCTCTTTTTCACGCGTGGGCGCCAGTCGGTCCCTAACCCGATCGCGTATATGAATTGATTACTGGAATAAGAACGCAAAGCAATCCAGCTTGTTGAATATTTGTATGAATGCAAGAGCGAGGAATGAGAACCCTTGCAGGCAAACGTTAGCAAGCGTTCGAGGACTGTTTAGAGGCAAAGGGTCGTACGGGGCAATAAAAGTCTTTGTATCGAATTCCGAGAATTTGCCTGAAACCGAAAACCTAACGGTAATTTTCGAATGGCGAGAACGTTCTCGAAGCAACTACGTCGCAAATGTAATAACGAATATTCGATTAATAATGGAAACCTGTCGTTATTAAAAAAAATAGCAATCGAACACCGAATGCCTTATATCGAGCGTACCGGCGCAATTCATATTGTTGATCGATTTCTCTGCGAACAAATGATTATGAACAAGCCGATTGTTAATTAAGAAACCACGCGATCATCGGTTTCATTATCCGTGCGCAATGGTACTACGAATGATTCAATTATTTGCAAATTTATTGTTCAATAATTCCGATTTAATTTACTACTTGATAATCGCATCATTTACTATCTAATATCCAAGTTATCGAAACATGGAACAATCCAGAAATTCTACGGCGTAGAAACACCGAAAAGCCGTTAGACAGAGAGGGAACACCAAGAAAGAGAGAAAACATGATCTAGAGGAATTTAGCTGGCACGCGCGCTCCACCAATAGAAACGCACGCGACGTCGTCGTCACGCGCTATGATTTTCCGAAATGTCCCCACGCAGGACATCGTCCTCGCGACGGGCCCTTCCGGCTAGGATCGCGATCGATTCTGATCACTCTCTTCGTCGAACAATCGAGTAAGTCGTGACGGGAGCCCGTGCGTCTAGAGATAGAGTTGTCGTTCGTACTTCGTTGTAATTTACCTGCGCGGCAAGACCTACGAATTAGGCAGAGTGTCGTGAGAGTGAAATTCCGGATACGCGGCAAGAACTCAGACGCGCACGTAAAGCCATTTCACACTATTAAACCTCTATCTTTTCTCTTTCTTTTAATCCGTTGTTCGCGTAATTTTCGTATTAAATTTACTCGCGTTATTATTATATTATTTCGAAGAGCGTAATCGTCTTGTGTTCATCTAATTAATTTTGCAATAAACGACAAACGGGCGCGCGACAAGTGTAGTGCCGCCACAGATTTCTTAACCTTTCTTGGTGTTCCAGATCAACCAGCGATTTTCAACGATCAACCAGCGAATTTATAACCGATTTTATCGTATATCATACTCTATATTCTCACGGTAAGCCTGTTCTGTACTAATTCGTCGAGCACGGCATTAACATTCAATTTAGACACGGCAAAACGGGCGATCTATTAAGCCTACAGGTTA
This sequence comes from Osmia lignaria lignaria, assembly GCF_051020975.1. Classification (NCBI taxonomy): domain Eukaryota; kingdom Metazoa; phylum Arthropoda; class Insecta; order Hymenoptera; family Megachilidae; genus Osmia; species Osmia lignaria. Next base: position 2,329,648 of record NC_135041.1, read on the forward strand.
TAAGAGTCTCTTCATTTTAGATCGCCTCGTTTCTACAGTCAGGTACCGATTATATTATTTTTCGCTATTTTAATATTCCGAATTTTTCAATCGTCGCGAATATGTGTGAGTGACGATTGTTTCGACTGCGAGATATTTTATCAGGGACGACCTGTAAAGCCCTTCCGGGGGTTATAAGAGTCTCTTCATTCAGGTCGTTTCCTTGCGGATAGAAACCGCCTAAAATTTGATTTTTTTTTTATCATATCCGGTCGACGCAGTCGTCCTACGGTAAACATATATTTTCACACTTCAAATACGGGTAATAATTACAATAGAAGCTCTCATTGTAAACCAAAGGTTAGACATTTTTCCGATTTGCATTTATATTATTAACGTACAATAGATTAAGCATCTTTACCCTTGTTCAAACAGTATTGTCATTAATTGAATTATTTAACAGTGATTAACAGAAATCAAATAGAATCATTTTAGTAATTAAACACCAGTCATTGCAAAATTCAGTTCTGTTAGCTTCAATAGTTATTTTTGAATTAAATTACTTTCTTTTGCACACTAAATTGCATTCACATTTCTTTCAAGTTCCATTTTGTATAATTTCCTTTATCATTTAACATTTCAAATCCACGCATACCAACACAAGGTTTCAAGGAGGGACCCGTATGGGACCCAGAGCACTGACGAACCCAACGGCAATAAATACTATCTAAATTTTCCGTCTTTTAATTTTGTTCTGACCGTAGAGGACGCTTCCGCGTCATACGCGGTCAGAACTGGTGGCAGCGATACCTTTCTCATCGCCCAAAAATAAGAATAATTTCATCTTTCTTTTTACGTTGCGCGCTCACGCAACGCGCAACGTAACAATGTGTTTCGATATATACGGTCTTGTCGCCGTTCGTGTGACTTTCGTTCTATACAACATGAACACTATACCACTGTAATCGATAATCTTCCACCGCTAGTCATTAATTAATATTAATGTAACTGTTATTACTTTTATCTTTTTTTGCAAATATTACATCTACATATTTTTGTTTCAGAATATAAACGTAATAATAAAAAATAATAAAAATAAAATTTAAAAAAAAATGGAGCAGTCTGAAAACGATTGTAAGTATTATTTCAACTTTGATAATGGTAAAAGAGTTCAAGTAAAATTAAAAGAAACTCTGGAAAATACATATATTGCATGATTCTGAAACATGCCTGTAATATATATATATATATATTTTTTTTTTATTTCTCTTTCAGATCAAAAATTTGCTGTTGCTGCAGCAACAGAACGAGCAGCATCAGCGGCAAATGCAGCTGCTGCAGCAACAGCTGCAGCAACAACAAGAGCAACAATTGCTACAACTGAGGGAGGAGCTCCTCCCTCAGCATGGACAGGGCGACCAACCGAGGGAGGAGCCCCTCCCTCAGGAGGAGGAGAAGAAGAAGGCGGGTAGGCCACCGCGAAGTATGTATTACAGATTATTTTTTATTATACTATGAATTCTTGCCTCGTACAGAGGAATATAATATTGCCCTTATCAGAACATCTCTGTTGTTCAATATAAGGGCGAATATTTATAATAATAATATTCTGTGAAAAAAAAATACATATCTAATAATTTCAATTTTTACATTACAGAGAGAGGAGTAGCGGCTGGGAGGTCGCGGCGCTTGAGGGGGTACCGGGGCGGAATGGGAAGGGGGGTAGGGGAATCGGGTGAAGGGGTAGGGGGGGTAGGGGAAATATAGTTCAGTTAAGTTTTTATTAATTACATAATAAAGTTGGTCACTTATAAAAAAAAATGGTACTCGTTGTACTTCCTTTTTTTATTGTTAATCACCTGTATTTGATCCTTACTTAACTATTAAGAACGGAAAACCATTTAACGGCATCCTACAAATATTTTTCGTTCATCTAATTCCACTAAAAAGTGTGAAATAAAATAATTTTTAACAAAAAAAACATCCGACTTCGAAATGCACTAAAAAGTGTCAAATAATTTCTATTTCATTTATACCAATATTCCATAGCTATTAATAATATCTACTTAATCGTTAAATAGGATACCAAATACATTTCAGTTTTCGGAGGTGGCGCAAAATTATAAACTTTTCTTCTACTAGGAAGATCCTCGTTCAGGGGTCGGCAACATATGACAAATGACCCATTTGATAATTTCAAGTAAACAACATTCAACGGGAATCAACATACTCATTGCGGAATAACTATACTGCAGTTCACGAGAGACCATACTTAACTCGCGCAACTCAGTAGGTTTGGGGACATTTTCAATAACGTGTCTGATATAATTTTTTTCTTTGAAAAATAATAGAAACTTCGTTGTATCGTGTATCTTTACCATATCGTCATCGTGTATCAGTTATCGTACATCATATATTTCTGTCCACCATTTAAATGATCGCAAAGTAAAAAGCAAGCTGAAGAGAGGAATGACACACGTTATTAAAAATGTCCCTAGACCTAGTGAGCTGCGCGAGTTAAGTGTGGTCTCTCGATAATTGCAGTATACATGTACATCAGAGGTGCTACCAACTTGTGATACAATCGTTACAAATACGAACGTTTTCTGACGTATCTATTAAGGCGATGCTAGCGTGGAGGCCGAACTTCGAATTCCGCGTCGGTAAAACAGTCAACGTTTCATCGAAAATTAGGCCGAACAGAAACTGATTTCAACGCCACCTGAATTATCGCATCCAACTAACGTCATGCTATGCTACGTCACTTTTCGCATACACCTAAATGACACACGGATGCTACGGCAGCTCTACTATATACGTTACAGCAAAGTATAAAATACGATACTGCACACATGACCTAGGAAATATATGAACGACCTAACTCCTTTAGGCAAATGTTATATATACATTTTTTGTAATATAAAATAACCAAGGGAAGAATATTCCTACAAATTGAATGTCTAAAGTTAGTTTTTTTTTAAATAATATGTCCCGATATTGTACTCTGAATTCCTATAAATCGAGTGCCTAAGGTTACTTTTTTTTTAAAATAATATGTCCCGATATTGTTCTCCGAATTCCTATAAATGGAATGCCGAAGGTTGGTATATCCTTCTAAAGGAAATCGTCAATGTATCCATCTTCAGGCACTCGCAGCGAAAATCGTCCACCCGCAATGAACTGTATATAAACAATAACTACAAAGAAAATACACTGCTTATGTATATGAAATTATTGTCCATACATAATTATCTAATACAGGCAGAAAGCAAAAGATTTAGTTGAATAATAATCGAGATATAGCATTGGAAATAGGATCGTATCCGAAATGAACCTCACAGCGAAAATCATCCACTTTCAACAACGTTTGATAAATTACAAGAGTTATTTCATTTTGTAACTTTTAATAAGTGAGTTATAGTTATTATAGTTATTATTTTATATATATACGGTATCCCATACATAACTGTCATAGCGGATGGTAGCTGGATGCAGAGATCGTATGGTACGAATTATAATTCACTTTCCGGTGTTGGCGCCATTGTAGGTTTCCGCACAGGAAAAGTTCTGTTTATCGGCATACGCAATAAATACTGCACAATATGTGATATAGCGGAACGAAAAGCTACATCCCCCAAACATCATAAATGTTATAAAAACTATGATCGTTATGCCAGTTCTAGTAGCATGGAAAGTGATGCTATTGCTGAAGGTTTCAAACGCAGCATTGAAATGCATGGCTTGATATATAGAATGGTTGTTGCCGATGGTGATAGCAACGTCTATCATACTATTGTGAATAACAGACCTTACCGAGAGCAAAAAGTAACCGTTAGAAAAATTGAGTGTACCAATCACTTACTTCGTAATTTATGTAAAAAGTTGAGACACGTTGCGGAGAAAACGCAAACGAAGGGTCACAGAGATCGTGGCTTTGTTGCGCACCGAAATATCATTAAAAAAAATATTTTAAATATTCGTAGAGCTGTCGTTTTAACAGTCAAGGCGCGAAAACAAGAAAAAGGGCCTCAGCATATCAAAGCGACAGAACTTCAGAAGGACCTTTTAAGTATTCCTAGCCATATATTTGGTGAGCACAAGGAGTGCAATCACCGCAGCCATATGTGTATGCGGGACGAAAACAGAGCTGAGAAAAATTACGTTCCATCTTTGAAATTATACGGTCTGTACAGCGAAGTCGAGAAAGCTATACGATTCCTCAGCTGCTATTCGGATAGTTTGTTAATGAATGTTACAAATAATCCCGCAGAAACATTTAATTCAATTATCTGCAAAGAGATTGGTGGAAAACGTATTAATTTTGGTGCAAGAGGTTCCTACAATGCTAGAGTTGCAGGAGCTGTTACGCAATACAATACGCAACAAGTACTTACAGAAATGCATAACAACATGTGTAAAACCGTTCCAACACTAGTAAAGAGATTGGAGGAACAGCGACAGAAAAAAGTTGCGAAAACGAAAGAATTTCGAATGACCTACGGCAAGAGAAGAAAATTTAAGCCAATGCAAGGAACGGATAAATATTATGGTCCAAACTCGCAAAGACCAGATCTTCCGAGTGATATGCTGCTTCAGCTTCGCAAGGAACATTTTGAAAAGCTTGCTGACAATGCAAAAAATCGTACAATAATAGAAACGAACACAAGAAAGCAAAACGATTCAGATTTATGGAGAGCTTTAAAGGAGGAAATGCTAACTGCTTCGAATTTTGGAGCAGTGTGTCGCATGAGACAAACAACGTCCTGCGCAACAATGGTAAAAAACATTTTATATCCTCCATCTGTCGATACCGCTGCTATGAAATATGGCCGCGATAAAGAACACATTGTAAGAAAAGACGTAGCGAACGCAATGAAAACAAGGATTCGAACTTGTGGATTGTTCATTGATCGCGATATTCCATACTTGGGTGCCTCTCCTGATGGACTTATCGACGATGACGGTTTACTGGAACTGAAATGCCCACTATCTGCCGAAAATTTGACAGCGATAGACGCAATAGAAACAATACGTCACTTACGAAACATCTTCGATAAGAGAGATCTACAAGAAATGAATAGCAAGCACCAGTATTTCTACCAAGTACAAGGTCAGTTACATATAACGGAACGGAAGTACTGTACACCTAAAAGCATACATATCATCCGCGTAAATAGGGATGACGCGTTTTGGACAAATCATATGGAACCTTTCCTAACGCGTTTCTACGAAGAATGCATGCTTCCGGAAATATTGGACAGCCGCCACAATAGACACATGCCTATTAGAAACCCAGAATACATACTACGGGCAAAAGAGGACGCATCTATTCAAAAATCAAGCAGAAAAATCGCAAAAAAGCGAACATATGAAAACATGACACGGAACAGTGTTGAAGCATCAAATAGCGACTGTGTCATTGTCAGTCATTCAGTCCAGGAAGAAAACTGCACAGATGATGCTGTACGATATTATATATTAGAGAGTGCTGTTTGTTCCGTAACTGACGTAAAGAAAAATGTACTACCTGTGCAAAGTAAATTAAACGATGAATCGTTAGATCGATTTTTACGTGTTGTCAGAGAAACTACTCCTTTTGAAACGCAAAGTGTCCTATACTTACAGTTTACAAAATGTATCAATCCCTGCCGTAGTGACAAAAGCGTACAAATAATTGGAGGCAACTGTTCTGATCATTGGCGAAGTATCTATTTCAACGGCCGCAAACTCCATGTATACGATAGTTTACCTGGCAGTACATATGAGAAGCTCGTAGAGGAAGAAAAAAAATATATTGCGTTACGATTTCCTCATATTCGCAAAAAGGATATACTTTTTGAAAGAGTTCAGGCGCAACCGGATTGTTACAGTTGTGGTGTATACGCCGCGGCATACATCACTACTATAGTTTTGGGTGGAAAACCTTGCTTAGAAAACTATTCCCATGACATACAGCGGCTGAGATGTCACTTCGTAAATATTATTGAAAATAATAGACTGTCGCCCTTCCCGATAGAATAAGATAGTAATAAGATAATGCAGGGGAAGAGGTTTTAGTGGGTAGTATATCACCCCTTCTGGGTGGTATGAGTCCCACACTGCCCGAGCTTTCCCTTAGCCGAGTGCGAAAGAGAATGTCTCGGGCGTACGTAAACGTATTTCCTCTTCCATAAAAAAAAAAAAAAAAAAAAATTCAGGCTTATTAGCGAGGTCGTGAAGGCAATGTGAATTACTCACATAAAAAAGTTGAAAAATTACCCTTCGTTATTTTTCCCCACGATTTCGACAAACTATAATTTTTTAAAACAGCACAAGTACATATCTTAATAAATTAATGCTTTTCAAAAAGACTCAAGTCATTTGATCCAAGTAGGTATTCGGTTGGTGAGCGAATAATTTTGTGACCCACTATATTTCCCTCAGGCCACGACTTTTCCCAACATTTGGAAGCGATTAGCCCTGACGTCGTAATCCTCTTGACCGTCTAGCAAACGGTCGATGTTTCGCCTACGTTTTTAAAAGCTGACTGCAATAAAAGCATTGTACACATTGCAAACATTTCCTCCGTTGGCGCTGGCCGATCGGGTGATCACAGTTCCTACCTTGTTAGAAGTCTGCTGACAGTTTCAAACGTAGAAAAGAACAACAAGTGTAAGAGGGACTGCCGATTATCACGATCGTAGCTTCTGTCTTTTTCATCCGCTACCCTTTCCTTAGTCAGAAACTTTTTATCGTCAATGAAGTAAATACAGTCCAAATTGTATCATGTTTAGTATCATTTTTCAGAAAAATCTCACCAATGCGGTAGTAAAAGTTTCATTAAGAAAAAATGAAAAATAAAAAAGTTTTATCGTTGAATTAGGATTAGTTACACCGATACGTTTCGGCTCGTCGCGTCGCTTTGAATGTTTGGACCTCTCTGTCCTACACTGTCTGTCCCTTTCTACGTTCACGCTTGGCTCGCGTCGCATGTAAACACAAAATCGACACCAGTAAACATTTTTTCTTTGCCTCTTGAAAATCGAGAGACTGGCAACGGAGAAGTCCTCGTGCCAGACAGGCCGGTTCTCATAGCCCTTATCTATGCTTGAACACTTTGTATTTAGGATATGTTACCAATGCTTTTTGGGTCCAGGAAGTATGACTAATAAACTATTTCACCCTTGGCATTTTCTTTGATTGAAAAAGTGTTATTGATACAAGATCGTATTAATTCTGGCGCGTATATCAACAGGGACAACATCGCTGAAAATTGTAACGAAACGCCTCGGTTACCTATCATTTCCTGTAAAATGCTCTTTTTATTCATGGCCACCGACAGCAAAAAAATTTCTAAATACAGTAAAATCTCGGTTAGTGCATTTCAATCGAGAGCGAATGCAAACTCCAATCGAGTACAGAACACGTTTCTGGAGTGAGTTCGGCTTGTCTTTGATGTGGTGACAGCCGAAAATCGAAGCAGCATACGGGGAAAAAAGCAACTTGAAATACCCGTATACGTGTGAGACAATACTAACGTAATTAAAATTTAAGATTAAAACTGTTTGATTTTTGACTTTTTTTTAATGAAAATTTTACTAACATATTTATGAGGTTTTTCTGATTAAAATGAGACGAAACACGATATAGTTTGAATTATATTTACTTGGTGATACTGATAAAATACGTACTACAAAGTGCCTACGACTTTGTCTCGCGTGCTGCGAAAAGATTATTAGTATGTTACATTCGCTGTGTATAGTAAACGTTTTTGGACTATATGCGAGGCGTAAATGTAAAAATCGGAATAAATTGCTACAAAAGGATAATGTAAAATAATAAAGTACATTATTACAAGACGAACCGTGCGAGTGATTAAATAATAGTGGACGTATTGAATAAAATGTTCAACTTGTTATTCGCACAATCGTACACGATGATAGTCAGAATACCCTGCTGTCCCTTGAAGGGGAAACGCGCTGACAAAATACACATGGCCTACCTCAACCTTTTGCCTATTTCGATTTTTATAACTCCGAAAGCACAGTGCCCAGACCTATCGTAATTTCACCCTGCAGCCTTGAGCAGTTTTTGCAAGCGATTGTGAAAGGACTTTCCTCGGGCCGCTTGCCTTCTCTAAACAGTTTCCATTCAAACAAGCAATCCTTCGATTCCTGATAGCTGAGAGACCCAACGTGGTCATCAGCCGTTCTCGATCACCAGGCCTGTTTAGTCTCACTCACCCTCTTTCAAGACCTCACGCAGTCCAATTCCCCATCATAAAGCGTACGAAAGCAAACTAGAGTCGGGTTAATTGCCCTCAATGACCCTTAAAAATAAGCCATCGCTAACACATTGATAAAAGTACAAAAGTTGTATTGTTGCATTAGTATTTGTCACGCCGCGCAGTGGGACACTGGCCTGGAAAATCTGGTCTAAAATATTTTAGCATTATTTTAAAATCTAAAGCCATAATGTTATAGGTCGTTGGATTCGTTTTAACGTCAATTACAACAATATGTAGTAGTGAAAAATAGAATTAAAACTGAACATATTGGATTAGTTATAGCTCAAAAAATACCAGAGATATAAAAGTTTACTTTGTTAAAGTGTAAAAGTTTATTTTTTTCTAAATGCATATGAGGTAAATTTAATTTTATCACTTATCATTTAACTTGAAGAACCAAAGTAATTTTTCAAAACCACGTAGTCGTGTTAAAAATCGACAAATGATAAAAAGAAATGAGAGTAAATCATGGCCCGTGGATGGAATTAACTATTGGTGAATGAATATTTCATTGGGGGTATACAGTAAAAGCTGGATACATGCAACAAACATTGAGTAAGAGCCGAAACGTATCGCCGTGACTAATACGAATTGAATTATAAAACTTTTTTATTTTAGACTTTTTTTTTAATGAAACTTTTACTAGCGCATTGATGAGATTTTTCTGATTAAAATGATACCAAACACGATACAGTTTGAATTGTAATTACTTGCTAAATTTGGCGAAAAGTCAGAGAGATGGAATCAAAGCGTTGCATATATCCAAGCGAGGTGTTGGTTTTGTAGGGGGGATAGTAATCTTGCATATATGCAGGTTTTACTGTATACGAGACTTCAAGAAATGTCTATTCAAACTCAATTACAACTGAATATTATTGATGTGATGGGTTAGATAAGGTTATATATCTAAATTCGCCTGCCGCGTAAAGCGGCCGGCAACGTTTTTCTGAAATAATAATAAATTAATTATAAAAAGAAGTATAAAAAGAAATTCTAAATAAAAATAATTTGTTATTATTTCACGAAAGCGTTGCCGACCGCCTTACGGCGGCCGGATGTACATATATACCCTAACCTAACTTATGACATCAATAACATTCACTTGTAATTGAATTTGAATAGCAATGACATCTGTTTTGTAGAACATATTCAATTAGTATAGAAATTATGATTAAAAAGGTGTCGTTGGCCAAGAGTGGATGCTAATATAGTTCTTCAGGTATAAATGGGGTCATTTCTCTTGTGGTATTTATTGCTTTCAGACCAGCGGTGTAGATAAGCAACCATAATAGCGAAACGCACGACTCGCCTACCTGCAACGGGGATACATACACCGCATCCTTTTCCAGCTCATTATAACGACAGTTTTGTATTATCCATCGTTTTGAAGAGCTCATTTTAAAGGGAAAACTTCAGAGAATATGACCATATTTTTTCAAAATGTAAATCAGTTCTATCCCTCAACGGAAAAAACGCAAAAAAAGAATGTAACATTTTTCGACATTATAAAGTGAATTATGGAGGTTGAAAAAATTATTTTGTAACAGCCCAATCCTTTGTGAATGAAACACAATAAAATCTGAGATAAAAATTCGTAAGTGAAGCCCGTTTTCGTGAAAGCGGGCAGAAATTGCAAACTTCGAAGGTCTGTAATTTCTAAACAAATTAGAAATCGGCAAAACGATGACTTAAACCCCCCCCCCCCTAATGTTACATGGAGTAAAACCTACAATTTCAGTTTGGCATGAAATGACTTTTTTAATAATATGTCCAAAAATCATCGAAATCGGGAAGGACGTATTGGTTCTGCAGTTTTATTAAAAAAAGGAATAATAATAGCAAGAAAAAATAATGATAGTACATGTTGTGACACATGGCTTGAAAATCGCTATCCTAATCGATAGAACGATGCGTGAAAAAAAAATTCACCTATCGCAGTTCATCGCCTCTTCCAGGCTCGAATTTCCCATTCTTCACGATACATTATATCGTCGCCGACGGTTCTGTCGACGCACACATATTCACATATACGAGCTGCGAATGAGCGCGCGGTCGAGCATAGAAAACGACCGAACTGCGCCCTACAGAATACACGCGAAACTAAATTTCTGGTCTGTTTTACCTTGTTGACGTCTTTCGCGAATGAACAATCAACGAAATCGTAGTTTTCAAATTACTTCTACCTGGAGACTTGTACATCATCCCTTGGGTGCTCGTTTTATTCTATCCGACCCAAAGAATATCAGTCTGGACCCTATTTGGACAATCTATTGGCAGAAATGTTTATATTATGAATAAATCAATGCAGGTGAGTCCGTTCCGCCATTTTCTTGACCGTTGACAGACAGTAATTTCAATATTTTATAAGTTTTTAACGATTTGGATAATATAAGGACCAGACAAATATTCTTTAGAACCTCCTGAACACGCCCCACAAATTTTTTTACATTCTGTTTAGAAATGAGGACGTAATTTGAAAACTAGCATCTAGGGATTTCTCTAGGGACTGTCGGTAAAGTTTTCGACGCTTGCATCACCTTAATTACCAGGTTTCCCATACCGCAGTCAAATCGTTATTGGCAGCATCGTATATCGGGTATTTTTAATTTTGCGCCGCCTCGGAAAACTGAAATGTATTTGGTATCCGATTTAACGATTAAGTAGATAATATTAATTGCTATGGAATATTGGTATAAATGAAATAGAAAATAGAATTATACTGATCCCTTCCCACAGATCAATGTACATGTAATAACAATATCATTATTATTATATCTACATTAGGTATAATGTAATATAGTGATTACATCCCACAGATCAATGTACATTTAATAACAATGTCATTATTATTATATCTACATTAGGTATAATGTAATATTTTGATCCCTTCCCACAGATCAATGTACGTAAATTTAATAACGACATAATTGGTACTATATCTACATTAGATATAATGTAATATACTGATTCCATCCCACAGATCAATGTACATTTAATAACAACATCATTCATGCTATATCCACAGTAGATATAATGTAATATACTGATCCCTTCCCACAGATCATTGTACATGTAATAACAATATCATAGGTACTATATCTACATTCGGTATAATGTAATATACTGATTCCTTCCCACAGATCAATGTACATTTAATAACAATATTACTCATACTATATTTTCATTAGATATAATGTAATATACTGGTTCCTTCCCACAGATCAATGTAGATTTAATAACAATATCATTATTACTATACCTACATTCGATATAATGTCATATAGTGATACATAACAACAGATCAATGTACCTACATTGAATACCAATGTCATTATTACTATATCTACGTGGATATAATGTAATATACTGATTCCATCCTGCAGATGAATGTACATTTAATAACAAAATCATTATTACCATATCTACATTAGATATAATGTAATATACTGATTCCTTCCCACAGATCAATGTACATTTAATAACAATATCTTTCGTAATATATCTGCATTAGATATGCAATGTACATTTAATAACAATAACATTATTACTATATCTACATTAGATATGTAATGTACATTTAATAACAATGTCATTAGTACTATATTTACATTCGATATAATGTAATATACTGATTCACTCCCACAGATCAATGTACATTTAATAACAATGTCATTATTACTATATCTATGTTGGACATAATGTAATATACTGATTCCTTCACACAGATCAATGTACATTTAATAACAAAATCATTATTACCATATCTACATGCTATATAATGTAATATACTTATTCCTTCTCAGAGAGCAGTGTACGTTTAATAACAATATTATTATTACTCTATCTACATTAGATATGTAATATACATTTAATAACAATGTGATTATTACTATATCTGCGTTGGACATAACGTAATATACTCGTTCCTTCCCAACGATCAATGTACATTTAATAACAATATCATTAGTACTATGTCTACATTCGATATAATGTAATATACTAATTCCTTCCCACAGATCAATATGCGTTTAATAACAATATCATTAGTACTATATCTGCATTCGATATAATGTAATATACTGATTCATTCCCACAGGTCAATGTACATTTAATAACAATATCGTTAGTACTATATCTACATTCGATATAATGTAATATACAGATTCACTCCCACAGATCAATGTACATTTATTAACAATGTCATTATTACTATATCTACGTGGATCTAATGTAATATACTGATTCCTTCGCACTGATCAATGTACATGTAATAACAATATCATTAGTACTATATCTACATTCGATATAATGTAATATACTGATTCCTTCCCACAGATCAATGTACATTTAATAACAATATCATTAGAACTACATCTACATTCGATATAATGTCATATAGTGGTACATTCCAACAGGTCAATGTACCTACATTTAATACCAACGTCATTATTACCATGTCGACACTCGATATATCGTAATATACTGATTACTTCCCACAGATCATTATACATTTAATAACAATATCATTATTACTATATCTTTATTTTTTTTTAAAAAGAAAAAAAAACCCACCACCTCAACTTACCTGTGTCTGTATAGACCGCGGTAAGCCCGGAACCACCTTTCGGTATTGCTTCGACCCTCCTGCTAATGATCACCACTATTTTCCTTCCTTCTCTAATTTTTCAATACTTCCCCCAATATATACAGAGGGGAATGCGACTTCTCCCCTTTCCATTATTGCTGTTGCGTGTCCGTCGCGGTAAAATAGGGATATTCGGGGATTTAGGTGCAGGTGTGACAGTCCGTGGAGTGCAGAGGCGCTCCGCTCTCAAGGCGCGGATATACAACATAATAAACTGTTATTTTGTTTAGAATACTTTAATACTTTGTATTTCAATTTAAATCGGAACTTTAAACTTTGCGTTATCAAGGCTTAGACCATTGAAGACTTACTTTCACGTTAATAGGAAGATATGTTATGAATGAAAAAGCTGTTTTTTTTTGTAAACACCTTTTTGTATAAGGGGGAAGGTGTAACGTGAAACGTTATCACATGAATATGTTTAGAGTGGTGTGGCGACACTGCCATAGGAATATTTATCGATAGTCTATTGTATCGATATGTCTTGAATGTTCTTTGAGGACCTTTGTATCGATGGTCATAAATTAAGAGCGAAATTCGAACATCATCTATGCGTACCCTTATATAAATAGACAAAGAGTAAATTGTAAACCCCTCGACGTGGGTGATAGAGCTGAGAGAAGGCCGGAAGTCCAGAGAATGGAATAGTTTCACTTTGAAAATTCCTAAAAAACTAATTTATGATAGACCATAGCCAATTCGTTGTTTTCGACCAAGTCATGAACGGTCGTTAAGGGTTACGAAGTCTTTTTCGATATCCTGTCTTTTCATGCACTCTAAGAGGGTCGTAAATTTCCTCAAGAGTTGCTTTGGCAAATACAAGGTCTTGTCGTTTCCTAATTTCTCTGGGTCCCACGCTTTCTCGTAGCACATGTGCGCTGCAACATTCTAGCGTCTTGGCGGAGCGCCTCCACTTCCAGGCGCTTGAGGGTGGACCACAGCCAGGAGAAGGGGCCCACACGAGACGGGGTGGACTCCTCCACCATTGGACGAGGGATGATCCTGAGGGAGGATCCAGGATCCACCAAGGAAGGGGCATCGACCGGCAACGCGCGAAGATCTCCTCCGCCAAGCGCAGAATTGTTAGAATGATTTTGTTACTCGTTACAAACAAGTCGTTCTCACTCAGAAGGGTCTAAGCCTTAATAACGCAAAGTTTAAAGTTCCGATTTAAATTGAAATACAAAGTATTAAAGTACTCTAAACAAAATTACAGTTTATTATTTTGTATATCCGCGCCTTAAGAGCGGAGCGCCTCTGCGCTCCACGGACTGTCGCACCTGCACCTAAATCCCCGAATATCCCTATTTTTCCGCGACGGACACGCAACAATTGCATTCTATCCTATTGTTTTAAATTTACATTAACATTTTTGTAAATCCTAATTTTTACTTTTATGTGCAGAATAATCCATTATTCTCTTTTCATACAATATGTATATCTAATTGTTCTTCTATCCATCCTCGCTATTTCTCTTCTATGTTATTTGTCTTCTCTATCTCTATTTGCTATCTGGTGTTATTTCCCTATTCTATGGCTGTAGCTTACTCCGTACTTCGTATCCCATGTGTGTCCTTTTTCTATACTCTCAGCGTTAGCGTGAGTTTCCCTCTCGTTTTCATTCCCATACTCTATGCTCCTAAACATGGCGTATCACATTCATCTGTCAATTCCGTATATAATTTACCCATGTAACTAAATAATCATTGTTTCTATGTTTCTTTCAGGTCGTAATTACATATATATATACATTTATACATATTCTACATTACTACATCTATTCCTTACATGCAAAGCTGTCCAGGTAATATACAGATCCATGGGTTGGTTTACCAAGATACTTGTTGCGTATATTTTTTATACAAACCCTTTTTACATCCTTGTTTATATTTTTAGTTCTACATATGCCATTTCGCCTTACTGGTTGACCGTATGCGGACATACTCTACTAAATACTCTTGTTCCATGTCTAGAATACCGTAAGTATCTTTTCTTATTTCTTTTTAGCTTGCTCATCCCTTTATATATATATATTATTTACCCGCTGTCTTTATCACTTAGAAATGTAGTAGGTTTACTACCCGCCAAAGTGCTCCGTTTCAGTCTCAAGTAGAGATTGGATGGCAACATCCTTAACGGGTGTTCCAAGATTTCTTCTTTAGACATTTCATATTGTTCCCTTCCTTTGCACTCATATTTATTGTTTACCTCACATGAACTGTTTTTTAACTTACTTATTTTTCTGCTAGTTAAATAAGTAAGTGGTGAGTTTATTCTTTGTCTTCTTATATTATATTTTCTATTCGTCAATTATACAATGTCATGCTTTTAAGATTGCAAAAAGTTCTCTTTTGTCATCTTCTGTATAACAATTTTCTATATTTCTTTTTGTCCAAGCTACATAAAATCTTTGTCCTTAAATTAGAATTCCCTATGTATAAATAAGTTGTTAGTCAGGTGGATAAAATAAATAAATAGGATAAATAAATTGTTAAAATCATATATATACATAAGATTACTAATTTTAATCTTCTGATTCTAGTGTTCCCCATTTCTTCTACACGGCTCTCTTGTGGACTTTTTATATTATCTATTTAACTGTCATTCACACGTTTGTTCCTGATGTTTCATCTTTTTCTTTTTCAATATTACCGTAAGTATTTACTTATTTTTTATTTATTTATACCCCGTTTTCCGAGAGGGACTAAGTCCAGTCCTACTGGTGTGTTTTCTAATCTTCTATTTTCCTTCCTTTGTCTTTGTTTTTCCCTTTCTTTTTCCTTTCTTATTCGCTCTCTTATTTTCTCCCTAACTTCTTTTTCCCATTTTTCCTTTTCTTTCATTATCTTAATTAGATATTCCCTCACCATTGGGTTCTTCTTTGTATCTTTTAGTAATTTTTCCATGTTATTTTCGTTCCATGTTGTCGGGTATATATTTCTCTTCAGTTTTTCTCTTTCTTGTGCCCATTTAGGACATTTAAACAAAGTGTGCTCTGCATCGTCTCTTTCTTCTTCACAAAACCAGCACTCTGGTGTTTCTTCCTTCTTTATTTTGTGCAGGTATTTACCAAAGCACCCATGCCCTGTGATTGCCTGTACCGTGTGGTAATCCAAGGTTGGGGCTCCTCCACTTTTCCATTTCTTAATACTTGGTATTATCTTGTATACCCATCGTCCTTTATCGCTGGCCTCCCATTCCTTCTGCCATTCCTCCGTCATACATTCTTGCTCCTCTTCTTTAATTTCTTTCTTTTTCTTTCTTTCTTCTTCTACTCCTTTATCGTCTAATTCCTTTTTATATCTTTGGAATATCCTACTTCTTTTTTTAACTACTAAATCCCAAGGCGGCTGTCCCGTTATGGCGCACATTGCCTCCAGTGACACTGTTTTATAGGTCCTCAATAACCTACCTAGTGGTATTCTCTGTACCTTTCTTAGCTCGTCTACATTTATTCTGTATTTTAATGCTCTTTCCCATATTGGAGCTGCGTACATGACTACAGATTCCACCACCCGGTAATATAGAATCCTCGCCATGTCTCCGGCTCCTTTTGTATTAGCCTGTAGCGTACATAGGTGTATCGCATACTTAACGGCCTTGTTTGTACAGTTCTTAATGTGCTCTTTGAACACTTGGTTTTTTTCGAAAATTACCCCTAGGTATTTGGCGCTATTGCGTATTGCGATTTCAACATTATTAATGTTTACAGGGACTCCTTCTAGACATTTTCGACCCGTTAAAAGGATCACCTCCGACTTGTGCGGCTCCAGTTCCAGTCTTTCGCTATGGAACCATGGTAGTATATTTTTTATTGTTTGATCTGCTATAATCCTCATAGTCTCTAAGTCTTTTTCGATTATAATGATCTCTACGTCATCTGCGAAGGCAATCAGATATACATCTCTGATTCTTTTTATTTTTAGGAGCCCGTCGTAAACCAGGTTCCACATAAAGGGGCCTATTACGGACCCCTGCGGAACCCCGCCGAAAACTTGTATTCTATCGGAACCATCTGCTGCGTTTACAATGAGCCATCTATTTTTAAGATAGTCTTTGAATATTTCAATCAGTTCCCTCGGAAACCCTTTTTTTCTCATTTCCCTTATTATGCTCTTCCATTTTAGCGAATTGAAAGCATTCTTTACGTCTAACAGTATAAGGAGGCAATGTTTTCTTTTCTTTTTTGCTGTGTCCCATAGTTCCATCACCTTATCCATTGCATGGACTGTACTTAGCCCCTTTCTGAAACCGTACTGGTCCTTTGTTAGATCATTTTTCTCTAATTCTTCTAGTAACTTTTTCTTTATTGTGTATTCGAATATCTTTGCCATGTTAGATGCAATACATAGGGGTCTGAAATCCGATGGGTTCATTTTTCCGTCTATGTTATCCGTTGTCCTCTTTTTTTTCCCTTTTGAAAGTAGCACTAGCCGAGTCTCTTTCCACTTTTCTGGCCAATATCCCTTCTTTATACAACAATTTAGTACTTTCTGCAGCCTTTCAGCATTTCTTAGTCCTATTTCTCTGGCAGCCAAAGCCGGAATCCCGTCCGATCCTGATGCCTTTTTTACCTGTATCTTTTTGCAAGCCTCTACTACATCTCTAAGTGTAATTTCTACTTTATTTGTTTCTGTATTATCTACTGTCCCTTTATCCTCAACTCTCTCGTACTCATCCTGTTTCATTATAAATAACCCCTTTACAATTTCTCTGGTTTGTTCTAAGTTCAAAACCACCGGTGCCGGTTCCGGTTTCATTTGCTTCATAATTGACTTGTATGGCCTACCCCAAATATCTTGATCCACCGTATCCATGAACTGCTTCCATGTATTCCTTTTCGCTTTTTTTATCGCATTCTTTAGTAATCTTTTCGCCTCTTTGTATCTATCTATTATTTCCCTCTCGTTAGTTTCCTTGCCGTTTTTCCTACTTCTTGTGGCTGTTCTCCTTATCCTATTTGCATCTTTTCTTAGTTTCGCTATCTCATCCGACCACCAGTACACTGGTTTTCTTTTTCCTACCTTACCTCTACTTTTCTTACTTTCGTTCCCTATACATTCTATATCGTTTATGAACTTCCTTACATCGTCTATGCTCTCGCATCTATATTCCTCTTTTTCCTGTTCGTCTCTAAACTTCTCCTCGCTTTTCTTTATAAATTCTTTTATATCAATTACCGATCTGATCTTTGTCTTTTTTTCTTTTTCAGGTTTTCCTCCCTTCAGTTCTACAATATGCCACAAATATTGGTGGTCCGATCCGGTGTACTCTGTGAGGACCTTGCTCTCCATAACTTTACATATCGGATATGGACTCGTGATTAATATATCCACCTTTGAGCCTCGTCCCCTCGTACATGTACTTCCACCCTCTGTATAAACGGGAAACAAACCTATACTAACGATGGCTTCCGCTATTTTCTTTCCCCTCTTGTTCCAGCCCTCACCCCCCCCCCCCCCCCCCCCCCCCCCAAAGTGGTGACTTTCCATTTAAGTCTCCCGCCCAGAGGATTCCTATCCATTTCTTAGCTTTAACTATATCTAAGATTTCTCTTATTCTATTATCTGTTTCTATGTCGTCTATATTTGGTGAAATATAGCTACTAACAACCAGAAAATCATTATAATTTATAGCCACAAGTCCTATGCTTTGTTTTATGGCATTTATTTTCGTTGCCTTCGCAATTCCTGTATCTGTCACCCATATAGCCGCATCCCCCTTGCTATCATTATGCCAGTAGTCTAAGCTCCTATTTTGTTCAGATATTATTACTATATCTACGTCCCTTTCTTCTACTGCTTTACTCAGTAAGTCCTGCGCGGCCTTACATTTATTCAGATTTATTTGTAGCATCTTTATATCGAGTTTTGTACTAGTTTACTCCCGCTTATCGCGTCTTTGTACACCGCACACCTTATCGACCCTGCGATATGGCTTACCGCATTCCCCGTCAGTCCCTTAGTCGTACAGAGTCTACAATGGGACCTTTCCGCCTTACACTCCGACATATTATGTCCTTCTATGCCACACCTTCTACATATAATTTTGTCGTCTTCCACTGCTGCGCACCGCGCATTTAAAACATCTTGTTTTACAACTATTGTGGCATTTAAAACATCTAATAATATCAGGTAGCTGTCGTACCCTACATCTTACCCATCCTATTTTTATTTTACCCTCCTTAATTCTTTCCTGTAGCTCTGCAGGCCCTTCCACAATTGCTATTTGTGTTCCCATGTATGCCTTTCGCAGAGATCTGCATTTCATTTCCTCTAAATTTATTTTGGAATCTTTGGCTAGTGCCTCTAATTCTTTTTATACCCTCTATATCGTTTCCCATTTTATTCTTAAGTGATTTAGTCACTTCTGCAAAAGTCTTTCCTTTTTCGACCCTGATTGTGACCGCCTCACCCTTCTTATTCTGTATCTTTCTCTTATTTTTTTCCTCACTCCTATATTCTACCCCTGTGTCTTCCTTTATACTATCTATTCTTTCCTTCCCCTTTTCTTTTTTCTCTGTTTTTCTCTTCTTTCTTTTTGCCGTCTCCCATTCGGACTCCGACGACTCTTTATTGTTTGCTTTCCTTATTATCTGGATATTTCTAATATTAGGCAGTATTCTATTACTTATCGTATTTGTTTTTGTTTTCTTTTTCATTGTTTCCGTCTCCGGAGGCGTAATATCTTTCCTCTTATTTAAATTTCCTTGTAACTCTTCCCCATTGTGTTCTTGTCTGTTTCTTTTCATACTTATTTGTTCCATTAGTTGCTTGTGTATTTCACTATTCGATTTTTCCTTTTCCCTTTCTTTTAGTTTTTCTTCTCTGTAAATAATTGTCACTGCTCTTGCTAGATCTTTTGCCTGCGCCAGTTCCTTTCCCATTTTTATGCTTGTATTTTTAGCGTCTATATTTGCATTTCTCATTCTGCATAAGTGTGCATTTACTGTCTCATGGTATTTCTGCAGCATTTCCAAGATTTGGCACAGTGATGACATAGATACTCCTACTCCTCCCATCTCTTCGTCATATTGGATTAACTCCTCGTTTCCTCTGTTAATCTCTGTTCTTGTCTCTTTCTGAGTTCCCTTGCTGTATTCGCTCGTATCCGTAAATGCATTGTCTTCTTCGTCTCCGGTAAACTCAACATCCGTTGCCATTATTTCCTCGCTGGCTCTAACCGGACTTCTTGACAACATTCTTACTGGCCTAAAGATCGCCATCATCTCCTTTGTCTTTTGACTGATATTTTTCTCCTTATCTTCCATTATTGGGGGTTGGTCTGGTACTTTAAAGTCCTCTCCCTCCCTCATAATGAACTCTCCTTTCTACCTTTACTCGTATCCTTTTTATTGCCCGAGGTCATCGTCGTTTTTTCCCGTCCTGTTACTTTTTGTTTTTAAGAGTTTAAGTTGTATTCATTCATTTGTATCCCACGAGTGTGGTCGGAATTAAACATCAGCCTGCGTAGAGCCGCCTTGCGCAGGTAAGCCTTTATTTCTCGGGGGGGGACGGCAGGTACCCCCGAGGGGCCGTTCGAGGCTACACAATTTCAGTCCCTGTAGCCATGAGCCTATCGGCATGGTACCTCACACCTTAAGCTAGGACTTTTAGTCTGAGTCCGGTCCGACCTGTCTATTTTTCGTTCCGTGCCATGTAACCCGTAGATATAGAAATTACAAATAAAGTTCTTGTTATAAATGTTTTTAGTTTATATTTTCTTCCTTTTTTTGTTTTTCTCTTTAGGTTTACACCTCTTCCTGTTATGCTCATTTGTATTTGGCGGTTCCAGTCATGCGCACTCACGCGAGTTTTACGATGTATTACTACGCGAGTAGTTACGCACTATTCCCACCCCTGCTTTTACTGTTACTTATGCCATTCATAGTTTACATAATTGCGTTTTATAGAATGACTGTATTCTGTGTTTGCATCACGTCGTGCTCGTGTTATAGTTTTATTGTCTGCCTCATTTTATTTTCAATTGCCTGTTTCGTTTCTCCGTGTGTTTTCTTGATAAACCTACATTGTTTTTAGTGACCTAAGATTTTTTTTTTTTTTCCTTGTGTAAGGTGTACAAGTGTAATTTATTATACGTCTCCTGTCTATGCCAATACTACTTTTGCACTGTTTAGTTGTATGTATGCGTTTTCTATTTTCCATTCCTACACCCGCGTTTCTATCTTATTTTGTTTTCTTCTTTCTTTTAAGATTATGTTTATTCCCCTCTCTACCAATTTCCTTTATTATATTTCAGCTTCCTTTAATTCATTTATTTTCTATTGTCGACAAGCCAGCTATTTCTGTTTTAGCTTTTCTTTCC
This sequence comes from Osmia lignaria lignaria, assembly GCF_051020975.1. Classification (NCBI taxonomy): domain Eukaryota; kingdom Metazoa; phylum Arthropoda; class Insecta; order Hymenoptera; family Megachilidae; genus Osmia; species Osmia lignaria. Next base: position 2,350,863 of record NC_135041.1, read on the forward strand.
TATAATAAGATTATTTTTTGGCTTGTTCTCCACTAATGGGATACAGTACTTAGTTAGATATATACTTATTTATTTATTTACAAGTTTACACTACAGTATATATACAATACTTTACTCGTGTCTACGCCTAACGCCCGTCATATTACCAAGCATGTGTTATATGTTAAAAACAAATTCTATTTATCCAATAACATCTACTATCGTACCTTACCCCTTGTTGAATATTTTACCCTAGCTTACTTTTCTTTCCTAGTACTAGGTTTTTGGCAGATTTTGGTATCGCTACTCTTCCCCTATAATTTTAGCCTATTCTTGGCTTATTTACTATATCATATCATATACATTATTCTTATTAATCCTGTTCTCGTTGCCACTTTCTTTCTCCTTTATTCTTTTTGTTGCCTTACTTACTCCTTCTAGCATATGTGTTCCCTTTAGCTAATGGCAGAAATCATAACCTGTCGGTTATTTCACTTAATTTTTAGACTTATTTATTACTCAGATTTCATTTAAACTACTCAGTCTCTACTAGTTTTATTTCTCGTTCTTTTTACAATTATTTTTCCACACTTTTCTCATATTTTCTTTGTTATATTCGAGTTTGTTTCTGGTTCATCGATTATCTGTTGTCTGTTATAGACAAGCCACCTGTTTCAGTTTTAGTATATACTTTCCTATACTAAGATTACTTTGTTGTCTTACTCTTTGTTAATGAGATACAGTACTTAACTAATTATATATTTATTTATTTATTTACAAGTTTACACGATTACATTAAGTTATATATATACAGTACAGGGTCTACCATTTATCTCGCAACCCATGCGCGCGCAAATTGATGAAAATGGCAACAGCGCAAGAATTCTAGAGATGTAAAAATCCGTATAGTTAAGTTGGTAATTGATTCGGGATACACCGAGTACACCGAGTTTCATCGAACTTGTTGCGGCGTGTGAAACTAACACATATTCACGCCAGAGAGCCGATTGGCGAGGGGCACGCAAAGGAGGGATTGCAGCCAATTGACTGCCGTCGTGAATATGTGTTAGAGTCACACGCCGCGACAAGATCGATGAAACCCGATGTACTTGTATCCTGAATCGAATCTCGGACCACAGTTCAGTTGATTACCAACTTAACTGTACGGTTTTTACATCTCTCGAATTTTAACGCTGTTGCCATTTTCATCAATTTGCGCGCGCATGGGTTGCGAGATAAATGGTAGACCCTGTACACGATCCTACTATTTTACCAAATATTTCCAGTCCTTTTCGTATCATAATCTATTTACCTACGTGGACTGTGCTCTCGGTGCGTCTGCAATCTCCGACGGTCGGACCAGACTCCATTATTACTATATCTACAATAGATCACAGCCGACTCTAGTACTAGCCATGCTGAACAACGTGGCAACACCGCTCACGTGACAATCGGGAGTCCTATTTTCAAAAACAGAGTCCTGTGCTCGGAATTGTAATTAACGTCTTTTTTAATTAAAAGCTGTAGTATTATACACTATTTGGTGTTAATTATGTATAAACAATATATAAACGTTGTAACTATGGCAAATAGAAGTGATGTGGTAGTATAAAATTGTTATAAATGTGATATATATTTTGTGTACTCTCAAAGTAGTTTGATGTTGTGAAGCACGATATTTGAAATATTTACAGTGGTTTCAAGAAAATTTAGGTATGAAGCAAAATGAAACCATCTTTGGATCAAATTGAAACATTTAAGAATTGATAAACGTGTATATAAGTTAATAAAAACCTTGAAACAAACGAAATTATTGGAACGAAACCAAAGAGGTTATGTGAAGTCCAGAGAGTAGTCGGGAGTCTGACGACATTGATTGGTTGAGAGTCTGGGAGTCCGGGAGGCAGATAGAGTCGGGTAGGTGTTGATATATTCATACCGGACTCCCGCGGTGTTGCCATTTTTACTTCAGCACAGCTAGTACTAGAGTCGGCTGTAAATAGATATAATGTAATATACTGATTCCCCCCCAGAGAGCAGTATACCATTAATAATGTTGCGATCCTCCCCGGTTTAAGAGAATATAGATGCGAAACATGATGTGAACCAGGCTGTATGAACTATGAACTAGCTTGTAAAGACAGTTGAATGAGGAAACTGAAGCGCGTCAAATTTGAATTATAAAAGAAAATCAATTTTGCGTTATCAAATTGTTATCAAGGATTCCTTATCAGTAGCTCGTTTAGAAGAAGAAGATCGGCTTATCGTTATCAAAATGTTTATCAAGGACTAAATTAATGAGCGTTGCTAATGGCAATTTACTTAACGATCAGCAGCTATAAATAAGGGATCCTTCCAGAAAATTTCGTCCTTTATTCTTTGTAAACGATTAAGAGAAGAGCACGTATAAAACATTAACTTACAATTCAATTTATTGTTCTCGTTCAAATATATTAAAGTTAAAGTGAAACGTTAATAAAAGTTCAGTTCATTTTAAATAGTTTAAAGTTAGTTTTCTTTTTCTTTAAAATTATTATCGTGAGCAGAGTGCTTTAGCGCTCCACGGGCGGCTTATCCACGATCCTTGGATTTAAAAATCCCTAGAAGAGCGAAGAATCGCGCAACAATAACAATATCATTATTACTATATCTACAATAGATATAATGTCATATAGTGATACATTCCAACAGATCAATGTACCTACATTTAATACCAATGTCATTATTACCATATCTACACTAGATATATCGTAATATACTGATTCATTCCCACAGATCAATGTACATTTAATAACAATATCATTCGAACTATATCTACATTCGATACAATATAATATACCGATTCATTCCCACAGATCAATGTACATTTAATAACAATATCATTAGTACTATATCTACATTAGATATAATGTCATATAGTGGTACATTCCAACAGATCAATGTACCTACATTTAATACCAATGTCATTATTACTATATCTACCTGGATATAATGTAATATACTGATTCGATCCCACAGATCAATGTACATTTAATAACAAAATCATTATGACTATATCTACATTAGATATGTTATGTACATTTAATAACAATATCATTATTACCATATCAACATAGGATATAATGTAATATACTGATTCCTTCCCACAGATCAATGTACAGTTAATAACAATATCATTAGTAATATATCTACATTCGATATAATGTAATATACTGATTCCTTCCCAGAGCGCAGTGTACCTTTAATAACAATATCATTCGTACTATATCTGCATCTGATATGTAATGTACATCTATTACTGTATCTACGTGGATATAATGTAATATACTGATTCCTTCGCACTGATCAATGTACATTTAATAACAATATCACTATTACTATATCTACATTCGATATAATGTAATATACTGATTCATTCCCACAGATCAATGTGCGTTTAATAACAATGTCATCAATACTATATCTACGTGGATATAATGTGATATACTGTGTTCCGACCGTTCGACGGAACAGATGTACGAGAATTTCTAAAGGGAGTTTATGACAGTTCTTCGACGAAAAGCTATTTTTGATTTTAAGTTTAGAGTTTAGAATAACCGCTTACCTTCTTTGAATAATAGAGTCCGATTTTAGTTTTCGTTTTTGTCCTCAATAGCTCCGCTCATGTCATAAACTGGGCTTTCCGAAGGGTAAATTAAAATTTCGGTATTTCGTAACGGTACCCCAACCTTCGAGTGTCAACCTGGATGAAAAAACCCCGGCGTAGCGGGACTTTCGAGGTACTCGTGCACTCACCGACATCGCCCCACCCTCTCTAGACGATGACGCGCTAAGGGCGCTAGAGAGGGTGGGACCGATTTTCAGGGGGATACGCCGATTGGAATTTTGACTTTTCGTAGGAAAACCAATCAGCGCGTTATCCCCCAACTTGACATCTCCAAGAGAGATGATATAGAGGCGTTCGTAACGCGACGAGGGCACTTCGGCTTCTTCTTCTTCTTCTTACAAGTTTTCGGTAACCAGAAGAGGAACATTTAGACGTAAAATAACTGCGACATAGCCATCGTTTCGGACACGTTTTTTATCATCTGGTCTCATCGTCTTTTCGGAGACCAGAATAGACAATTAATTAATGGAAATTAATTTTAAAATTAATACGACGTTTCGGGCAACCCACGAAATTGCCACGAGTCACGACATGGTCCTTCGAGCCGGATCCGCGATCTGAGGAGTGCAGTGCATAGACAGTGTACAGTGACGTACGGATCCTTTCGTTAGATAAAGAAAGACAACAAATTGTGGTGAAATAAGACCACACAGCAACAGATCTGACACGGAGCAGCTCTGGTTGGAAGTTTCATATCAAAGGAAAATCATCGGTCAGGATGTGACGTACAGCAGTTGGACATCCAGTGCCTGGAAGCTGTGCAGCCATTTACAACCGGTGGCACCCGTCGACGGCAACATTTCGAGCCCAAGACAACTGCAACACGCAGAATCAACCAAAGGTAGGCTCGTTAGTCACGAATTACCAATCAGAACCTATCTCGTTATACTTTCTCCTTTTCATTGTTTGTTATCCTTAATCTCTCCGTCTCGACAAAATGGCGACCGGGAGCACGAGCGTGTTAGATAAAACGAACGCACGCATTCGGGATCTCAAACAAAAGCGACGAATTTTTAAATCCCAATGCACGATGTTTGGGAATTACGTCGACGCATTCCAAGATTCCGTGAAGGAACGCGTAAAATTGCGGGAACGTATACAGAGGTTGCGAAATCAATTCGAAACTTTCAACGCGATTCAAGACGAATTAGCTCTTATCGATAATTTTGACGAAGCCGAAAACGAACGTCAAACTACAACAGATCATTTTGATGACATAATGACCAACGCGATCGTATTGTTAGAACGTTTTGAGCGATCCGCAACTCCATCTCCACAGCTGCCAATCGATCCGATGTTAAGAGGATCACCAGCGCCATCGTCATCAATGTTTTCATTGCCGGTTCATTTACCGAAAATCGATCTTCCGAAATTTGACGGCCGAATCGAAACCTGGGTAACGTTTTAAAACGCATTTAACACTTTAATCCATGTACAACCGGGTCTGAGTCGCATTCAGAAGTTACATTATCTCAAACTTTCATTGTCCGGACGAGCTGAAGACGCTATCGCAGCTTTTACTATTACCGAAGATAATTACGATGCCGCGTGGAATCCCTTGTCTGAAATTTACGACAATAAACGGGCACTCGTTTTGCGTCACGCCGCCCTTTTGCGAGATACACCCGCGATGTCTGACGATTCGTCGGAGGCAATTCGAGACCTCGCGAATCACATGCAACTCCACATTCGATCGTTGCATGCATTGGGTAGGTCGCGGGAAGATATAGCAAATGATTTGCTATTGAGCATCGTCATTTCGAAGATGGGACCGGATACGCGACGGGCGTGGGAATGTACTTTGTCTAACACCGAGGTACCGAAGTTGGATATTTTCAAATATTTACACAACGCATCGCATCAAACAAAGGAGTATCAAGCAGCAACTCTTAAACCACGATCGCATCAATTGCCCGAAAACATAAAACCACGATTAACTCCATCGCGTTCGTACAATTTGCGTCCACACGCGTCCCCTTCGTGTAATCGTCAGCAGGTTTTCGTAACAAATAAACCAAGTCCACGCACGTCGCCAATTACGCAAGTACGTCAATCGACTGCTACCGCTAACGTCGAGTCAGCATCTTCCAAAACGAAGAGATCTGTCGCCGAAAATGATTGTAAAATTTGTTTTGGACAACACGCCGCGTATCGATGTCCAAAATTCATTGAGATGGAGGTAGTGCATCGTATCGAAGCCGCAAAAAGGCACGATTATGTATGAATTGCCTTCGATCCGATCATCCGACGGAAAATTGTAACTTCGGAAATTGTCGCGTCTGCAATCAAGCGCATAACACGAAGCTACATCAAGACATGCAAACGACTACGGCAACGAGAATCTGACCGAGGGATTCACCGGATTCGCGTTTTGAACACGGGGCTACGTTAGTCACCGACGTACCTGCACACGGGTTAATGGCTACCGCGATAATTTATGTTATGGATCGCGATCAAAAACCAATTGAATGTAGGACGTTAATCGACACATGTTCCAACGCAAATTTCATCACGGAAGATATAGCATCAAAATTAAGACTTCCGGCGAAACAACACACAACGACAATAGAAGCCTTAAATCAATTAAGCACCGTAACCACACAGATCGTTTCGACCAGCATTAAATCCCGATTATCGAATTTCAAGAGAACTCTGACATGCATTACGATACCGCTAATCTCAGGACCGATACCAGATCAGCAAATTGACCGCGGTAAAATTCCGATTCCCGCGAATATTAATTTAGCCGATCCGCACTTTCACCGACCAACATCCGTCGATATGCTCTTAGGCATCGATACGGCCTTAGCATGTTTGAGCGTCGGTCAAATAGATATCTCTCCATCTAATAAAACCGATTTGATACTCCAGAAGACATTATTCGGATGGATCATCGGGGGGAGTCTATCTACTTCAATGGCAAGGCATAAGGTCTTTCTTACTACTCCAAATTTCGACCTGAAGAAATTTTGGGAATTAGAGGAGGGTCCTCAGGTACGATACCTGTCTGCCGAAGAACAAGAGTGCGAAGAGCATTTTCGGAATCACACCAAGCGGGATAAATCAGGTCGATATATTGTAGCATTACCCTTTAACGAGAAATATACGCTATTGGGCGAGTCTCGGTCGCGCGCTCTGAACCGTTTTCTGTCGTTGCAAAGGAAATTCAATCGTGAACCGAAATTAAAATGCGAATACGCCAATGTAATTCAAGAATATCAGGATCTTGGTCACATGAGCGAAGTTCAGCCGAATGAACGAGACGATTTCTACCTGCCTCACCACGCGGTCATAAAACCTTCAAGCGCAACTACAAAGGTTCGTGTCGTTTTCGATGGGTCGGCCAAAACGAGTAGCGGCCTATCACTCAATGACCCCTTGATGGTTGGACCTACTATTCAGGATGATATTGTTCTATTATTAATTCGTTTTCGGATGCACGCTTTCGTCTTGACTGGCGACATAGAAAAAATGTACCGGCAGTTTCTTGTACGACCCGAAGGTCGTCGGTATCAACGAATTCTATGGCGCAGCGATGACGGCAAGGTCAAGACATATAATTTGAACACGGTCACTTTCGGATTGACATCTGCACCGTACCTCGCGATTCGATGTCTCCACCAACTGGCGGACGACGAGGGGAACAGGAATCCAGCGGCGGCACGAGTTATAAAACAGGACCTTTACGTTGATGATCTGCTCACGGGCGCAGACACCTGCGGGGGGGCTATGAACTTGCGAGATGGAATCATCGATATCCTCAAACGTGGAGGATTAAATATTCGCCAATGGGCTTCGAACGAGCCACAGCTTCTCTCCGGACTCGACGAAGCACAGATCAGTAAGAAATTCTTAGGAGATTCCACTCTCAAGACCCTTGGTGTAATCTGGGATGCGCAAAACGATAAAATCCTATATACAATCGATCCGATAGTGGCAAATAGGGTAACGAAGCGAACAATTTTGTCATCGATTGCAAAAATCTTCGATCCGTTAGGTTTACTTGCGCCGGTCATTATCAAAGCCAAAATTTTAATGCAGCGTTTGTGGCAACTGCAATTGGACTGGGACGAAGCGACACCAGCCAATCTTCATACAGAATGGATTACTTTCGCAGCGGAATTCAATTTCTTAAACAATTGTTCTTTCGATCGACACGTTTTACAACACGTAGTAAGTAAGACTGGGCTTCATGGCTTTTGCGACGCGAGCGAGCGAGCCTATGGTGCCTGCATTTACGTGCGTACGGTGACCAAATCCGGAAACATTAAAACGGAATTACTGTGTGCAAAATCGCGAGTTGCACCACTGAAAACAGTCAGTCTTGCGCGTTTAGAATTATGTGGAGCTGTACTCCTCTCCTTTTTGTACAATACGGTTACGAAAGCGACGTCACGGAATTTCGACACGAGTACATTTTGGACAGATTCTACAATTGTTTTAAATTGGATTAATAAGGAACCTTCGACATTGAAGACGTTCGTAGCGAATCGCATCACCGAGGTACAATCGAAAACCGACATCAACGCTTGGAAACACGTTAAATCAGCCGATAATCCGGCCGATCTGATTTCAAGAGGACAATCGCCGTCGCAGTTCCTCGCAGACTCCATTTGGCGTCATGGACCACAGTAGCTCGCCAGTGACGAATCGACTTGGCCAGAGTCTAAATACACGATTATACCTGAAATTTTGGAAGCGCGACCGCTCGCGTGCTTCGCAACCGTTATTAATCAGGATGATCAAATTTTAAACAGATACTCGTGTATTGAAAAACTTTGAAGAATAGTGGCATATTGTTTGAGATTTCGCGCGACACCTAAACATAAGGGACCACTATCGATCGAAGAGATTCGCAACGCGAACGAGCGAATCATCAAAATGGTCCAATCTTCTTCTTTCGCACAAGAAACAAAAGAATTAGGAAACGAATCCGGATTACAATCATCGAGTAAACTTTTACCGTTACACCCTTTTCTCGATGAAAGGGGCATACTTCGGGTCGGAGGTCGCCTACAAAATTCAACGATACCCTTTGAAGAAAGACATCCGATACTCTTACCGAAGAATCATCACGTTGTCGATTTGATTTTTCGGAACGCTCATTTGGAGGGTTATCATCTTGGAATTAATTCAACCCTGTATACCGTTCGACAACAATATTGGCCCATTGACGGCAAAAACACCGTACGAAAGGTTGTCCGTCGATGCATCAGGTGTTTCCGTTTGAACCCTCCAGCCACAAAGTACATAATGGGAAATCTACCTGCTACGCGCGTCTCCGAAAGTAGACCTTTTTCCAATTGTGGTATAGACTATTGTGGTCCGTTTTATATTAAAGAGCGACGAATACGAAACCGCTCTCGAGCCAAAGTGTATATCGCTGTTTTCATTTGTTTTGCAACAAAGGCCATACACCTCGAGGTTGTAAGCGATATGACCACCGAAGCGTTGATTGCCGCCTTAAAAAGATTCATCGCGCAAAGAGGAATCTGTCAGAATATCTATTCAGATAATGGGACAAATTTCGTTGGGGTCAGCAACGAAATCATTGACATCCATCGGACGCTTCAAAGGGACGACAAGGTACGACACTTTCTCACCGATAAGAGAATTTCATGGCATTTTATGCCAGCCTTATCTCCCAATTTTGGTGGTTTGTGGGAAGCTGCGGTAAAATGCTTTAAACACCATTTAAAACGCGTCGTCGGTGAAGAATTGTTCACGTTCGAACAATTCAATACGTTCGTCATTGAAATTGAGGCGATTCTCAATTCTCGTCCTCTTACTCCATTATCCTCTGATCCAAACGATCCATCAGCGTTAACACCTGCACACTTTCTGATTAGTAGTTCTTTAACGAGTATGCCCGAGGTTGATTTCAGCGAAACACCTTCCAATCGTCTTTCGAAATGGCAACATATTCAGAAGGTGAAGCAGAATTTTTGGTCCAGGTGGTATAAAGAATATATTCACCAGCTAAACGTTCGCCAAAAATGGACCAAGGGGTCACACGAGATCAAGGAGGGATCCCTGGTGGTCTTGAAGGATGACCATCTACCACCACTACAATGGCATCTCGGCCGTATCGAAGAGGTTCATCTCGGACAGGACAACGTCATCCGAGCGGTAACAGTACGAGGGCCTAGTGGAGTCTATAAACGAAACGTGAAGCAACTGGCGCTATTGCCAATTCAAGAAGTGGTGTAACGTGTCGTAATATTAACGAATATTAATCGAACTTTAATTAGGAACTATAATCTTTATCATATAAGTAGTATAGTATAGTATATTATATTGTAATCTTTGCGCGCGTATTCAGATTAATACTCTTCCAAATCTAGATAAATAATTCGCGATAATTTAACAGTTCTAGATAATCACGTTCGCGAATCTTGATCAATTCGGCTGATCAACGGGGGGAGCATGTTCCGACCGTTCGACGAAACAGATGTACGAGAATTTCCAAAGGGAGTTTATGACAGTTCTTCGACGAAAAGCTATTTTTGATTTTAAGTTTAGAGTTTAGAATAACCGCTTACCTTCTTTGAATAATAGAGTCCGATTTTAGTTTTCGTTTTTGTCCTCAATAGCTCCGCTCATGTCATAAACTGGGCTTTCCGAAGGGTAAATTAAAATTTCGGTATTTCGTAACGGTACCCCAGCCTTCGAGTGTCAACCTGGATGAAAAAACCCCGGCGTAGCGGGACTTTCGAGGTACTCGTGCACTCACCGACATCGCCCCACCCTCTCTAGACGATGACGCGCTAAGGGCGCTAGAGAGGGTGGGAACGATTTTCAGGGGGACACGCCGATTGGAATTTTGACTTTTCGTAGGAAAACCAATCAGCGCGTTGTCCCCCAACTCGACATCTCCATGAGAGATAATATAGAGGCGTTCGTAACGCGACGAGGGCACTTCGGCTTCTTCTTCTTCTTCTTACAAGTTTTCGGTAACCAGAAAAGGAATATTTAGACGTAAAATAACTGCGACATAGCCATCGTTTCGGGCAAGTTTTTTATCATCTGGTCTCATCGACTTTTCGGAGACCAGAATAGACAATTAATTAATGGAAATTGTATAATACTGCGACTTGAGATCGTTGTGTCGATCTTAGATGTCTCAGTTATCCTCGAATAAATTAATATTCGAGAATTGTTTTATGTTGAATGATTGGGAACAATTGATTTGTTTAATATGAATTGTATTTAATAACTAATTGTATGATACAATTAAGATGAGAGTGTATGTTTCCGAGGTGTTATCAGTGTGAAAGTTGTCAGAGTTCTGGTTCTGCTTTTTTCGAGTGCGTGTATAAAAGGAAATGATCTATGCCTAGAACTATTGCTGATTGGTGAAGAAAATGTGGTGGGGATGTGAAAGAGTAGAAGTGAAGCCATCGATGAGTTGCCGTGGGTTTTTCCACAATTTTTGGAAATTCCTTAATTTGTAAGTGCTGAGCGCCTAACGGTACGCGACCCCAATCAAGGGTAGTCGACCAGGCGTCGGTTTTATGACCTTTTGTATAATTTTTACCTGATGGTTGTTTGCCGGGACCTGAAGGGTCTGCGAGGCAACAGAAATTAATTTTAAAATTAATACGACGTTTCGGACAACCCACGAAATTGCCACGAGTCACGACATACTGATTGCTTCGCACAGATCAATGTACATTTGATAACAATATCATTAGCACTATACCTACATTCGATATAATGTAAAATACTGATTCATTCCCAAGTATCAGTGTACATTTAATAACAATATCATTATTACTATATCTACAATAGGTATAATGTCATATTGTGATACATTCCAACAGATCAATGTATATTTAATAACAATATCATTAGCACTATATCTACATTCGATATAATGTACCATACTGATTCATTCCCAAGTATCAGTGTACATTTAATAACAATATCATTATTACTATATCTACAATAGGTATAATGTCATATTGTGATACATTCCAACAGATCAATGTACCTACATTTAATACCAATGTCATTGTTACCATATCTACATGAGATATAATGTAATATACTGATTACTTCCCACAGATCAATGTACATTTAATAACAATGTCATTATTACTATATCTACGTGGATATATTGTAATACCCGTTTAATAACAATATTATAATTGCTATATCTACATTAGATATGTAACATACATTTAATAACAATGTCATTATTACTATATCTACGTTGGACATAATGTAATATACTGATTCCTTCCCACAGATCAATGTACAGCGTGTAAAAACATTAAATGTCCCGACCTATATGGGGTGATTCTACATCTCTGGATCGGTAGAGATCTGTCAAAGAAACCGACCTCAAAATTCACCTTGGCCCCTAATTTCAATGTGAAATTTTTTTATTAGCTTATCGTATAGTGCTTATCGAGGGGATAAAAAGTCTGAAAGGAACTATGTGCCGGAAATCAACCCTTCCCTTATAAGAAAGCCGTCAAAGTTTCCGTATACGTTAATGCATTAAACGTTAAGTCACGCGGTACCCCTCTCCAGTGATCTTGGCGCGTCAGTCTCGCGTATCGCTCGAATTTCATGCTATGGGACAATTCTTGAATTTCAATCACAATGCCAGCATTTAGGTAGGGTAAATTCTAAGAAGAGCATATTTAAAAAGACGAAGAGCTACTGCGTGTAAACGAAAATAAAAATGAATTTAACTGATTGAAGTTTTACACTTCGAATATAAACGCAAGATAAATGTATAGTTTTATCATTTCACAGTTCGTTAACACATCGCAGTTACGCAGTTAATGCATCAGTTAATTATTACGCAAAGGACTGCATCAAACATTCGAATCTCGTGAAATATATCATTCTATTCATTATTGTTGCAATTTGCAAAAGACAATATAAATGAGTTTTATTCGCAGAAGTTTTGCATTTAAAGTATAGATGCAAAGGTTGTTGATCGAGGAACAAAAATTCGTATTAGTTGCTGCACCATTGGTCTTGTCTCGGAAATGAGGTTTTCAGTGAACCGAGTATACCAAATCAGCTCGTTCTCTCCGAGAGTGATGATAAAATTCTATTAGTTCTGGAAATCATTTTATTTATAATGTGCGTATATTTTGTTGTCAAATCCAAGGTTGAAAGCATCGGCTCCGCATAGAAACAGGTCGTGATCCCAGCTTCCCCACTAAGCATTTTATTTTCTCGTTCTTACACTTTTTTTGCTGCTGCTTGTTTCCTTTCCCTTTTCCTCCCATTCTTGCTTTCTATCTTTCCTACTTCCTTCTTTCTATTTCCGTCTTTCCTTCCTTCGTTCGTTCCTTCAATCCATCCTTCTTCCTCTCTGCCGCTCTTTGTTTCTGTGCTTCTTTCTTTATGCCTGGAGGTCGAGCGTCATAAAAAGTATCGGATCAGCATTACACGTGAATTGGTGTAGGTTCTATGCGAACGGCCACTCGGTTGTTGAACTTGTAGATGTGGTGTTCACCCCATCTCTATTCTTCTCCCTGTTTTCCTTATTTCCTTTCTTTCTTTCCTCTGTAGTTTTTAAGACTTCAATAGGAAACGCCTCCATCTCGCACGGTTTCGAACTCCGTAAAAAGGCAGTTTATTCGGAACCACGAAACAGTGAACATGCCGAAATATAAAAATATTCGAGTTATGTTGCGTGCTATTGACGAAGCGGGACGAAATTATTCTTTAGCTCGTAAGATTTGTTGTGATTTAGTGCGGAACAATGGAAGACGATTACACCTCAACGAAATTCCTGATAGACGAGATTTTGCGCGACTAGATTATCAATTCGGGGAGCAGGAAATCGTGATGCAGCTTGCTACAAGACGTAATGGAGCAGGTCGACCTCGAGTGCATTGGCAGAAAGAAGAAAAAGCTACAGCTCTCGCAAGAGCTTATCCACTGATGGGGTTACGGAGCATCGCGAGAAGAGTAGGAATCTCGCACATTACAGTGCGGCGTATAATACGCGAAGAAGGTCTGCGACCATATAAAATTCGACGTGTCCAAGCCTTACGCCCTAATGATTATGCCACACGGCGAGAATTTTGTAACTGGATGTTACATAAACTGCGACACGATCCACGCTTTTTGGAACGTGTCCTATTCTCGGATGAGAGCAGCTTGTCGAGTAGCAACACCTTCAATCGGCAGAATGCGTGGATTTGGGCGTAACGCAACAGCCATGCTATGATGGAGCAATTTAATCAAGGAAGATTCACCGTTAATGTCTGGGCAGGCACCATTGGCAACCATATTATCGGCCCGATCTATTTGCCGACACGGTTAACCAGTGCAACATATCTTCAATTTCTAAGATCGAAACTCTTGAGTGAACTGCGGCACATCATTCCGCAAAGTCAACGTAATTCAACCTATTTTATGCACGATGGTGCTCCACAGTACTCTAGCCGAATGGTGCAACAGTTTCTAAATCAAATGTTTGGATCGCGATGGATAGGACAAAGATCTCCCTCCCATGTGTGAGCTCCCCGTTCACCGGATTTGACACCACTGGATTTTTTCCCCTGAGGAGCCGTGAAAGACATCGTTTATCGCTCAGGTGGAGAAATTACATCGGTCCCACAGTTGAAACGACGGATTGAATACGCATTCAACCAAATTAAATTAACTCTCAACATCGGGGAAAAGATATGAAGAAATATCGAGCAGCGTGTGCCTGCATGTTTGTGCAACAGTGGTGGACACATCGAAGCCGGCACGCAGGCACGTGGTGTCAAATCCGGTGAACGGGGAGCTCACACATGGGAGGGAGATCTTTGTCCTATCCATCGCGATCCAAACATTTGATTTAGAAACTGTTGCACCATTCGGCTGGAGTGCTGTGGAGCACCATCGTGCATAAAATAGGTTGAATTACGTTGACTTTGCGGAATGATGTGCCGCAGTTCACTCAAGAGTTTCGATCTTAGAAATTGAAGATATGTTGCACTGGTTAACCGTGTCGGCAAATAGATCGGGCCGCTAAGATGGTGCCAATGATGCCTGCCCAGACATTAACGGTGAATCTTCTTCGATTAAATTGCTCCATCATCGCATGGCTGTTGCGTTACGCCCAAATCCACGCATTCTGCCGATTGAAGGTGCTGCTATTCGACAAGCTGCTCTCATCCGAGAATAGGACACGTTCCAAAAAGCGTGGATCGTGTCGCAGTTTATGTAACATCCAGTTACAAAATTCTCGCCGTGTGGCATAATCATTAGGGCATAGGGCTTGGACACGTCGAATTTTATATGGTCGCAGACCTTCTTCACGTATTATACGCCGCACTGTAATGTGCGAGATTCCTACTCTTCTCGCGATGCTCCGTAACCCCATCAGTGGATAAGCTCTTGCGAGAGCTGTAGCTTTTTCTTCTTTCTGCCAATGCACTCGAGGTCGACCTGCTCCATTACGTCTTGTAGTAAGCTGCATCACGACTTCCTGCTCCCCGAATTGATAATCTAGTCGCGCAAAATCTCGTCTATCAGCAATTTCGTTGAGGTGTAATCGTCTTCCATTGTTCAGGACTAAGTCATCGTACGTGATAACGTAATTTCGTCCCGCTTCGTCAATTGCACACCCGCCCGTCAACAGATAATCAAATTATTTTAATTAAATTATTGTATCACATGTTACTATTTTCTATATTATATATTATTATTTTTTATATTACATATTATTATTTTTTATATTATTATTTTATATAATTCTTTTCTATTATATTTTTATTACTATTGTTATTTATATATTATATTTTATTAATTATCATACCTGTGTTACGTCCTGTGACGCATTCTATATACATATAAATAAACATAAATTTCCTTAATGTTGTAATTGATTTCACAATTCAAATCAGTACAACATATGTATTGTCACGTCCTGCGACGCATTCTTGGAACTCCTATTTCATCAACCAAATTCTTTAAACTTCCATTGCACCATCCAAATTCATCGTTCTGCAAATTCTGAGTGAGCAACTCAGCCGGGTCGTCGTTCGGCGAGAACGCTGACGATCCGAACGAGGTGGTTCATCCGAATTGCCAAATCAAATGTCGACCTCATTTATCAATATAAAATAACGCGACCGGGCCCGCCCGCACACAGTCAATTTTACCAATAGTTCTCGTAAGAAGTTCTCATAGGCGCAGTTCGAAATTCAAGTACAAGTACAAAAATCCGCGAATATAAATCCGCGAAGTACCGTTCCGAGTTCGATCCTCAAGAATCTACACGACTCTGCTACGAAAGCTCAGTGCTTCGACAGAGCAAGATTCCGGTAACTCGATTAATTAAATAAGTCTAACCTATATAACTCTGCTACGAAGCACCGTACTTCGACAGAGCAAGGCTCCGTAACCTTCAATTGTAAAACGCTAACGAATCGAAAGACTGTACCAGTAACGAATAAACATTCATTGTGATCGAAAGTGCGTGATCTTCACTCGACCATCTACCCTACCGCTCCAACACTTGGACGACACACCGCCCCAGGTTCCGTCCGTAGATAGGTTCTATCAACCCAGCGAAAGGTAAGTGAGAACCTCTATCTACCTGACAACGTAGATCACATTTCATAAAGTACGCCGAGGACTCAGTGAGAGAGAGAGAACTCCGCGACTTTACAGTGGTTCCGGTACGAATCGAATGCCAACGAACGCTACTAACCTGTAATATAGGGTAAATTCAAGAAAAAAATCTAGCTAGAGAATATAAATCTTTGCCTGCAACTTTAGAAGAATCCAAGTCATTCACTTTCGAATCAATTTTATATACAACACAAGCAATTTATTGAAATACTGCTACAAAGCATACATAAAGAAATACTTAAACATAAAACGAACTCACTTACTCCCTAAATAATCACAAATAATGAAAATTTCAAATGAATAATAAAAATTTTAAACCAACGGATAACAAAAATACTACGGACGGAAATAGATTAACAAGAAGCAGGACACAAGAAAATCCTGAACTTAAAAGTATCGTAGAAGATCGTAATTACGCATCAGCTTTTTTACAAAGCCGTAAAACACCGCGTTCACCAACAGAACGAAGAACATTTGACTTCACACCAGAAGTCACAGCCGAGGTGTCAAACGCGAATACAAATCTAGGTGCAATATCCAAAACAAAGAACGTTAAAAATCTAGCAATAAACACTAACCAAACAGAAAACGAAAGTGCCAACTGGCAAAACAAGAATATAGGATTTACAATTAATCCAAGTAACGAAGCCGATAATAACAAACAAACAGGAATTTTCGCATCCACACTAATCCGAATAAGTCCCCAGGATAACAGAAATAATACCGAAACATTAAACGAAACAATAAACAATAGCTACAAAAACGACATATCCCTACTCGAAATCGAAAGAATCACAGAGCAACCAAGCCTAATAGGAAATCTGGACGGAGAGAATAGCGAAGGAAATTTAACACTCATCTGCGCAAGTCCGAAAAAGAAAATGACAGACCAACAAATTCAAATCCAACCCCTAAGATTACCCCTAAAATACGTAGCAACCCTAGTACCCGAATTCGACGGGAAAAATATGTCAGTCACAGAATACATAGAAAAATTAAAGCACGCCAAAAACACCATAACACCCACAGACGAACCAGCCCTAATTCAAATTGTGAAAGTAAAACTAAAAGGAGAAGTATACAAAGCATTAATAAATACACCCTTAGATAACTTAAATGATTTTATCACAGCAATAAGAATACTATTTCCATCCACTGAAAATATACACACCCTATATGGAAAATTAACAGAACTAACGCAAAGACCGGACGAAACGGTCGAAAGTGCTCAGTTACGGGAACAGACTACAAGAACTAGTAATCCAGATCAAAGAACTAAAGAAAACAGAAGCAGGTATAACCCAGCAAGCTATACAAGAATTCGACAAAGCCATAAAAACCGATGCAGAAAAAAGCTTTAAAAACGGACTAAGGCAAAAAATCAGATTAGAACTAAAACAAAAGGACAATATAGCTGCCCTTATAAAGGAAGCAATCGAAGTAGAAACAAAGTTAGGAAAACAGGACATATTGAGAAACAAACCGGCTAACATACTGTACAGTCTCGGGAAACACGACGCAAACTCAGCAATATATATGTGTCAAATATGCCAAGACCTAAATCATGAAGCCTTATTTTGCAAGAACGCGGCATGCGTATATTGCAAAAGCAAGGATCACATATCGTACAACTGCAAACTGGCCAAAAAGAAAATAGAACTCATTTGCAAACATTGCAACACTCCAGGACATTCAACAGATGCATGTAAGATGAACAAAGTAAAGGGAAAGCACTGCCAATACTGCCAAATAAAGGGGCACACGGTCAGCGAATGCCCATTTATAATCGAATACGAGACATGTTGGAAATGCGGAGGAACCGGTCACGAACCAAACACCTGCACGAAATTCCCAAAAATTACAGAACTTTGCGAAATCTGTAATAGCAGGTATCATACAACAAAAGATTGTCCAACACCTACGTGCCAACTGTGCGACGAATCGGGCCACACAGCAAAAACTTGCCCAACAACAAAAACCAACGATCTCCAATTAGTCATGTGTACAATCTGTAAGGAAGAAGGCCACAGCGCGGCAAATTGCGAGGAAGCAAGAGTTTTCCAAACCAGAACAAATCAAATTAAATGCCAACTTTGTAAGCGACTAGGACACTCGGCAGAAGACTGCCACGAGCCAAGGAAACCTCAACAAAAATCAAATGATTCATATAGGAGTAACTACCACAGAAAATACAATCACAACGATAGTAATCATTTTAAAAATAGTAATGACAATAGGGCCAATCAGAAACACACAAGCGAACTACGAAGATTCTGCGAGTATTGTAAAACCCCAAATCACACAATAGAGGAATGTAGGAAACTAAAAGCCATCGAACTACGAGCACAAAAAAGAGATATCTGTTCCTACTGCAAAGAGCCAGGACACCAAATAGACGCATGCAGGAAACTAAAAAGCCTGGAAAACAGCGCCGGAAAAATCTGCAACCTATGCAAAAGTACGAATCACACAACAGAAGAATGCTACAGAGGGCAAAACCATCAACAGTACAGATCGGGAAACGAATAGACTCCTCCTGGAGAGAGCGCATAGGGATGAGCAAGGATGAGCCGCTCAAAACACATAAAATTAACAACAGTACGAAGCCAAATGAATCAGAACAAGAAAAAACGCTAGGACCCAACTTGCCCGATAATCAAATCATAAAAGAAGAAAGAATAACAACAAGAATGGCAACGTATTCACTGAGATTGGAGAACCTATTACAATACATTACAATAGAAAATCCTTACACAAGAAAGGAATGCAACCTCCTTATTGACAGCGGTGCACAACTAAATATTATAAAAAAAGACCAAATTCCTATAAACGCAATATTACAAGACAGAAAAATATTACTCTCAGGCATTACAGACAAACCATTGCAAACTTTAGGAGCAGTAAGAATACCGATAAACTACCAATATTTCGATTTTCATGTAGCACCACAGGACTTTTCAATACCATATGACGGAATATTAGGAATAAAAGTACTCCTGGAACAAAAATTAAGATTAGACGAGGGATACGTAGAAATAAATAATGGAAAATTCGAACTAAAATCAGGAGAGGCAAATATAACAAGTCAAACATTAGCTTTACATCAGTTACCAAAACTAACAGACGAGCAAAAATGCTTCCTCAACAAAATACTTCAAGACACGACTCACGCGAACGAGACACTGACCCCTGTACATACGGACGCAGGAACCTTGCACCAAACAGGAATCAGCGAAAACACGAGCGACAAAGACAGTGCAAACCAAGACCTTCCGCAACCGGATAATATGACAGGAAACTGGGACGTTAGCCTCAATAACGACACACTACATTTATTAAACATAGTGGACAAATTAAATAACGAACCAGGTAACGTGACAATAGATACAGAAAAGACGACGTCATCAAATCCCGAGGAACATTTAGAAACAGATAACAAATACATAGAACAGATAATAAACAGTATAAATACAGTACTCGACAATCAAGAAGAAAAATGTGAAATAGACTCTTACGACTATACAGAATTTCTAACCAAAGTGGACGAGAATACAAACATCAAATTCAAAAACGAAACCGACCCTTTAGAAAACAAATATAACTATGCTTCGTACGATGTAGAAGATATACTGGAAGGATTTCAAGAAACAGGAAATCTACCAAAAATAAACGAAAGCGAAATATTAGAAGTAGGAAAAATCAGTTTTGCCGAAAACAAGGAAGATAATATTGCAATGGAAAGCAAAGAAACGGAAAATCGACGAGACAAACTATTAGGAAAAATTCGATTAGGAAATCTATCAGAAGGAAACAGAACTATAATGAAGGAACTAATTGAGGATAATAACGATATATTTTGGGTAGAAGGAGATAAAATAGAATCATATAATACAGAACAACACGAAATTAACCTAACGGACGAAAAACCTGTATACGTAAAACAATTCCCTTTACCACATAGGCTAAAAGAAACGGCAGTAAAGGAAACAGAAAAATTAATTGCAAACGGTTTTGTCAGACATTCAAAAAGTGCTTTTAACGCTCCAACTTGGGTAGTCAAAAAGAAGGAAACAGCTGAAGGAAAAAAAAGATGGAGACTAGTGATAGACTACAGGAAACTAAATGAAAAAACGATCCCAGATCCATATCTACTTCCAAACATAACTGAAATTTTCGACCAGTTAGGACAAGCAAAACTATATCACGTAATAGATCTAAAATCAGGCTTCCATCAAATCAAAATGAACCCAAGGGATATACATAAGACAGCTTTCAGCACACATCCACTAGGACGATTCGAATTCAACGTCCTACCTTTCGGATTAAGAAATTCACCACGAACCTTTCAGAGAGTAATAAATACAACCTTAGGAGACTCAATTGGAAAAATCTGCTTTGTCTTCATTGACGATATTATAGTACTTGGAGAAAACCTAGAAGAACTCAATATGAGATTCAACATAGTCGCTCAGAAATTAAGAAAAGTAAAATTAAAACTCGAACCCGAAAAATGCGAATTTCTTAAAGCAGAAGTATGCTTCCTAGGTCATATAATAAGTGGGGAAGGGATAAAACCCGACCCAGCAAAAACGGAAGCTGTCCAAAAATTTCCTACTCCCAAGAACGTCAAGAACATAAGAGAATTCTTGGGACTCGCAGGATACTATAGACGATTCATAAATAATTTTGCAAAAATTGCAAAACCTCTAACGGGTTTACTGCAAAAAGACACGAAATTTTCCTGGAACACGGAACAGCAAGACGCTTTCGTAAAACTCAAGGAAATATTATGCAACGCACCCATTCTACAGCATCCACAATTCGAGAAACCATACGTTATTACGACAGACGCATCTAAATACGCTCTAGGTGCAGTATTATCACAAGGAGAAATCGGGAAAGATAAACCAATTGCATACGCATCACGCGTATTGCAAGAAGCCGAAATTAAATACGACACCTACGAAAAAGAAGCCCTGGCAATAATGTTCGCGATAAAAACATTCCGAAACTACATTTACGGGAATAAATTTACAATAGTCACAGATCATAAACCATTACTTTGGCTAAAAACAGCTGACAATAATACCAGAGTACAAAAATGGAGACTAAAATTATCGGATTACGAATACAATATAGTATATAAACCGGGTAAGCAAAACGTGAACGCCGATGCATTATCGAGAAATCCAGTAGACAACGTACACGTTTCCGTTACAACAAGAGCGCAAGGAAAGAAAGAAATCAGCGAAAAATCGACACCCGTAAAAATTCCAAGTCAAAATAAAGTAGAAGCCCCAAACGACAATCACACCAAAATCAAAAGAGGAAGGGGTAGACCAAGAAAAAAGATCCAAGAACCGTTAAACCAAGAGGCAACTCTGAATAGCAATAATAAGGGAAAAACGACTAAGCGCAAGAAACAGGAAAATAAAGAAAAAAAAGACAATATAGAAGAACAGGAACAGAAAAATTTAATTTACACAAAAAACTCAATTCAATTTAGAAACGATAACATCGTACAAATAATTACTCAAAAAGGCATACCTCTAGACAAAAACACCAACGCGTTAATGGAAATCAAGAATATAAAAGTAAATCCCAAGCTGTCCGAAAACGAAATTGAATTAATAGAAGTAAATAATAAAAAACTCTTTATCTTATGCTTAAACGTAGCAACATCATCGGAGATAATAAAACAAAATCTGATAAAATTATTTAATACATTAAAAGACTTACTTATACGGAAAAATATAAAAATCTTCAGTATTTCAAAAGACATTAAAATATTAAATATAAACTGGCACGAAATAGAGGAAATATTAAAAAACACCTTCAATAAAACAAACATTAAAATAATAATATGCCTAAACAGTATCGAATACGTAAAACCTGAAAACAGAGATAAAATATTTGACCAATTCCACTCTACAAAACTAGGAGGTCACTCAGGCGTAAATAGAACATATAATAGAATAAAAGACAAATTCTTTTGGGAAAACCTAAAACAAGACATTCAAAACAAAATAAAAAAGTGCGAGGAATGTCAAAGAAATAAATTAAAAAGAGTTAAAACTAGACAACCGATGGTTATAACAGACACACCAATAAAAACTTTCGATAAAATCGCGATGGACATAGTCGGTCCACTCAACGTTACAAAAAATAATAATAAATACATCTTAACCATACAAGACCAATTATCGAAATTCTTAGTAGCAGTACCTCTAAAAGATCAGACAGCAGAATCAGTCGCAGACGCTTTTGTAAAAAAATTTATATGCACTTTCGGCTCACCTAAAATAGTACTCACAGATAGAGGAACAAATTTCACTAGCAAAATAATGAAACAAGTTGCAAAAAGATTTAAATTCTCAAAAATCGAAACAACAGCTTTTTCACCCCAATCAAATGGATCATTAGAAAGAGCACATCATCCACTTTGCGAATATTTAAAAAACTTTTCAACGAAAAAATGTGAATGGGATGAACTTCTAGAGCTAGCACAATTCAATTATAACACAAGCATTCATTCCAGTCATAAATTCACACCACATGAACTGGTTTTCGCTTATCCAGCTAGGCTACCGTCGACTGAACCCCTAAAGAAATCAGAACAACTACCCACACACAGCGATTATTTGGAAAATCTAATAAAAAACATGAGAGATATAGCTAGTATGGCACGCGAAAATCTAATAGACTCAAAAATGAAATCAAAAGAATACTACGATAGATTCATTAAATCGGTAGAATTCAAAACCGGAGACAAAGTATGGTTACTCAAAGAACCCAAACCGGGAAAATTAGAAAAAGATTGGTATCTAGGGCCATATGAAATACTAAAAATAGGGGATAACAATAATATAACAATCAATTACAAAGGAAAGCCAAAAACAGTTCATGCGAACAAACTAAGCATTTAGCAGCACAGAAAATAACATAAGCCTTCTTTCTAGGAAAAGAGCCGACAATGAAGTTAATTCTATTAATTTATATCAGCACATTCAAAATTAGCCAAGCAATAATCGGATTCGATTGCGGCGCAACCAACCCGATCGTATCGACATATTCTTTACTGGACACCGGGGAATGCGACTTCCACCATGCAGACGTTAGCGTAACCAACACCACAATACGGCTACTACAATTAGCGGAATTCAGAACGGTCCCAATCATACAATGCAAAATAGAAATTCAACGCCCAATTTTCCGATGTGGAATGTTCAGTCACTTAGTACCAGTAGAAAACGCGATACAAGAATACCTTTTAGACATAAGCCATGAAAACTGTAAATCCATACATAATACCGGAATATTTAGATACGACAACTTTCATACAATCGCGAATTTAAAAGTAAACTCTACAAAATCCGTAGGAATAAGTCTCGCGGGAAACGCAATAGAAAGCTCATGTACAGGAGCGTCCTATTCTGATAGCTACGGAACATGGAATAAAGTATACGTACAGGGCCTTATAAAAATCACGTTAATAGAATACACCGCGCAAGTTAGTCTTAACAGCAATAAATTACGCTTAGCATCAGGAACAGTTTGTAAATTTTCGGATGAACATTGTATCGACATGGAAGGAGGACACACCTTCTGGTCAGCGCTACCGAGAGAAGACTGTTTAAAAACTAGATACGACGTACTATACCGAGGTCCGGTAACAAAACTAACATCTAAAAATCGCGAAACATTATACACAATAGAAACAACCGACATCTCATTCGCGCTAGCAGCGAAAGGAGACATCAAAACTTGCAATAGAATACTAACAAAAACCGAACACCCAAAATTAATTATATACGAAAGAACACAAAACAATATACTATTCGATAACGACGTACAACCGTCAAAGGAAATATTAAACCTAGACATTCTTACATATACTAACTCAAAATTCGTATACGTAGAAAAACACTTCAGGGCTCAAATACAAAATTTATACTTAGACATTTTAAACGAAAGATGCAAACTAGAAAAAAGAACAATCTATAATTCCCTATCCATAGCCTCTATTTCACCAGACGAATTCGCGTACAACCTAATGGAAAAACCAGGATACATTGCTAGAATTGCAGGAGAAGTAGTGCACATCATAAAATGCACACCAAAGGAAGTACAACTATTTCACACAGACAAGTGCTACACGCAACTACCAGTAACCTCCGGGAACAAAACACGATTTCTAACGCCTAAAACACACATACTAATGAAAGCAGGAACGCAGATAGAATGCAATACAATTATTCCGCAATATTACAAATTGAACAACAATTGGATAGCACTAACACCAACACCAAGGAAAGCGCAAAACCCAGGAATTCTAAAGCCAAATACGAACATCTCCTGGGAATACAAGGAAATAAATTCATTAGCATCAAGCGGAATTTATTCACAAGAAGACCTCCAAGAACTCCAACAGCACATTATGTTCCCCCTAGAAAAATCAGCCTTGCTGAACACAATAGCGAGGGGCATGCTAGGAGAAGAAAGCGTACAAGGAGGACTAATCAACAATCTTTTTACAGAGAACACGCTATCCCATATCGCAGAAAATACGTGGAATAAATTCATGGAAAAATTCATTAAATTCGGTTCAATTAGCTCGGCAGTAATAATGATTCTCATAATCATTCATATCTGCAAGCTAATAATTGACACCATTATAAGAGGATATACGCTACATACACTATATGGATGGTCCATACAGCTACTGGGAGCCATCTTCAGCTCAATCACATATTTACTGGGGACGTTAAAAAACAACAAAACCATCAAAAAACTTCCAAGGAAAGGAAACCTAGCCAGAAACGAGGACATCGAATTGAACGAAATAAAAATAGAACGACCAAACACCTTCAATTGGAGAACGCTACCACCCGTTCCACTACGACCACCTGCAATTAAACCGCCTGTACCGCAACCAATAATGCAGAAACAAATACAGATGTTTACGATGGAATAACCGAACTAAAAATAAGGAAATCAGGGAATACGCATAAATAAACACACGCAAATTCAGAAAAAAATAAAAAAATTTATTCAGAACAAGTAAAAACAAAGGAAGGGGAAGATTCGCTATACAACAACGTATGACAAAAGCAATTTATTCAAGCAGATAACAAATATAATCAAAGAAAATACAAAGGAAAAAAAAAAAGATATACAAAGTCAAAGAGGGAAACATTTTTTTTTTTCTTCCACTCTTCTTCCCATCTCCAAAAGCGAAGCGAAGCAGCACGCCCAGAGCCTACTCCTCCCGGAAAAGAGGGGCAATATCCAACACTCGGTCCTCGTCCCAGATATGCAGCTCCTCCAAGTACCGCCGGAAATTCCGACGGTACTCTCGTACTGTTCGCCGGTAAGACAAATTTATCATTCCAGGGCTCCAGATAAACCGCCCATCAGTGCGCTAAAAAAAAAATAACAAAAAAAAAAAATTAAAAAAAAAACTAAAAAAAAAAAAACTCACCCAGGAGATAAAAATCTCTTTTCGCAGCTTGGTCAAATCCATGAAAATCGGAAACGGAATATACGAAGACATAGCGACCGATATCAAACAAAGAATAAAACTGAATAAATTATTCAAAGTGACGAGACCAGCCGATCAACCGAAATATATATCAAACACCCCACCAGGTGCGCAAAAATTTCCAAGTACAGACGGGACATTAACCGACGAAGCATCGATAATACTAGGAACCAGCGCATGCAAGACACTTGCTGTCCCAGCGCGTACCCGTCACAATAGAAATTCCAAGAATTACCAATTTCATTCTACAAACCTTAAATTTAAAATTAATAAAAGAAGCCCAGAAGTGTCGGTCTACAAGATTATTTAGTACACGCACTAGAGTTACGTTACGCACCCCTACCGCCTCAATCTCAGCGGGGAGGGAAGTAAATGGTCAGCCAAAAACCATTTACTCTTTGTAATACACCGATCCGCGAACGCAAAGAAACACCAGCAACAAAATTACTCAGCGCAACAAATTCTCACCAACTAATAAAATATTGTAATTACACTCACCTCAAATCTGTAAAACCTCATCTAACTCATAAAGGTAGAAACTATGAACTTGGACAAATATAACTGCTCAAAATTTTTTTTTTCTCCTCAAATCTACTTGTTGATATCGTACCGATATGCAACAATCTAGGCGGCCAGGTGTCACGTCCTGTGACGCATTCTATATACATATAAATAAACATAAATTTCCTTAATTTTGTAATTGATTTCACAATTCAAATCAGTACAACATATGTATTGTCACGTCCTGCGACGCATTCTTGGAACTCCTATTTCATCAACCAAATTCTTTAAACTTCCATTGCACCATCTAAATTCATCGTTCTGCAAATTCTGAGTGAGCAACTCAGCCGGGTCGTCGTTCGGCGAGAACGCTGACGATCCGAACGAGGTGGTTCATCCGAATTGCCAAATCAAATGTCGACCTCATTTATCAATATAAAATAACGCGACCGGGCCCGCCCGCACACAGTCAATTTTACCAATAGTTCTCGTAAGAAGTTCTCATAGGCGCAGTTCGAAATTCAAGTACAAGTACAAAAATCCGCGAATATAAATCCGCGAAGTACCGTTCCGAGTTCGATCCTCAAGAATCTACACGACTCTGCTACGAAAGCTCAGTGCTTCGACAGAGCAAGATTCCGGTAACTCGATTAATTAAATAAGTCTAACCTATATAACTCTGCTACGAAGCACCGTACTTCGACAGAGCAAGGCTCCGTAACCTTCAATTGTAAAACGCTAACGAATCGAAAGACTGTACCAGTAACGAATAAACATTCATTGTGATCGAAAGTGCGTGATCTTCACTCGAACATCTACCCTACCGCTCCAACACTTGGACGACACACCGCCCCAGGTTCCGTCCGTAGATAGGTTCTATCAACCCAGCGAAAGGTAAGTGAGAACCTCTATCTACCTGACAACGTAGATCACATTTCATAAAGTACGCCGAGGACTCAGTGAGAGAGAAAACTCCGCGACTTTACACCTGTATCATTCTATATTATATTACGAATGTTTCGATTAAATTCATTTTTATTTTCATTTAAACGCAGTAGTTATTTTGTCTTTTTAAATATGCTCTCTTAGAATTTACCCTCCCTATATGCTGGCATTGTGATCGAAATTCAAGAATTGTCCTATAGCATGAAATTCGAGCGATACGCGAGACTGACGCGCCAAGATCACTGGAGAGGGGTACCGCGTGACTTAACGTTTAATGCATTAACGTATAGGGAAACTTTGACGGCTTTTTTATAGGGGAAGGGTTGATTTCCGGCACATAGTTCCTTTCAGACTTCTTATCCCCCCGATGAGCACTATACGATAAGCCAATAAAAAAATTTGACATTGAAATTAGGGGTCAATATAGGTCGGGACATTTAATTTTTTTACACGCTGTACATTGATCTGTGGGAAGGAACCAGTATATTACATTATGTCCAACATAGATATACTAATAATGAGATTGTTATTAAATGTATATTACATATCTAATGTAGATATAGTACTAATGATATTGGTATTAAACGTACATTGATCTGTGGGAACGAATCAGTATATTACATTATATCGAATGTAGATACCGTACTAATGATATTGTTATTAAATGTACATTGATCGGTGGGAATGAATCAGTATATTACATTATATCGAATGTAGATATAGTACTAATGATATCGTTATTAAATGTACATTGATCTGTGGGAAGTAATCAGCATATTACATTATATCGAATGTAGATATAGTACCAATGATATTGTTATTAAGTGTAGGTACATTGATCTGTGGAAAGGGATCGGTATATTACATTATATGCAATGTAGATATAGTACTAATGATATTGTTATTAAGTGTAGGTACATTGATTTGTGGGCAGGGATCGGTATAGTACATTATATGCAATGTAGGTATAGTACCAATGATATTGTTATTAAATGTACATTGATCTCTGGGAAGGGATCAGTATATTGCATTATATCCAATGTCGATATAGTAATAATGATATTGTTATGAAATGTAGGTACCTTGATCTGTGGGAAAGGATCAGTATATTACATTATATCTAATGTAGATATAGTACTAGTGATATTGTTATTAAATGTACATTGATCTGTGGGAAGTAACCAGTATGTTACATTATATCCAATGTAGATATAATACGAATGATGTTGTTATTAAATGTACATTGATCAGTGGGAAGGAATCAGTATATTACATTATATGTAATGTGGATATAGTATTAATGATATTGTTATTATATGTTGGTACATTGATCTGGGGGCAGGGATCAGTATATTACATTATATCCAATGTAGATGTAGTATGAATGATGTTGTTATTAAATGTACATTGATCTGGGGGAAGGAATCTATGTAATGTAGATATAGTACCAATGATGTTGTTATTACATGTATATTGATCCTTGTGAAGGAATCAGTATATTACATCATATCCGAAGTATAAAAAGAATATCATTATTGGCATATCTACATTAGATATGTCATATACATTGAGCAACAATGTCATTATTACTATATCTACATGAGCTGTAATGTACAATAATGCACGTTTAATAAGAATATCATTATTGGCATATCTACATTAGATATGTAATATGTACTTAATAACAATATCACTGTTACTATATCTATATCAGATGTGTAATATACATTTAATAACAATGTCATTACTATATGTGCATGAGATATAATGTAATATACACTTAATAACAATGGCATTATTACTATATCTACATGAGATATAATGTAATATACATTTAATATCAATATAATTGTTACTATATCTACATCTAATAACAATGTCATTATGACTATATCTACATGAGATATAATGTAATACACATTTCCTAACGATGTCATTATGACTATATCTACATCAGATATGTAATGTACATTTAATAACAATGTCATTACTACCTTATCCACATGAGATATAATGTAATATGCATTTAATAACAATATGCAGTAATGCTTCGAAATAAGCAAGTGGTCTCTGCTTCGAAATAAGCAAGTCGCTATCCCCTCTTCTTTGTTTGAAGTCGCCCGCAAAGTGAGAGGTACGAGAAACGAGTGAGAGGTCCATGAAAGTGCGAAGCCGATGTTTAGGGTAATAAGTTTCATGTTGGACTGAGCAGTGACATCGGTTAGTAGAAGAAGGATGGAATATATATAATGCTTTCTCAGTCTGGTATATTTGCTTCGAAATAATGAATTCGGTCCGGATGATACTGACATAGTGGGATATGTATTAACTGTGAGCAACAACAATGTACAAAATATACAAAATATACAGAATATACAAAATATACAAAATATACAAAACTCCTTGACCATGCGCCAGTGAAGAAGCTGATCTCCTGTAAAAAAATTATAATTAACTTTTTGAGTAGATTTAGTTTTTGTTTTTTTCTACTATTATTTGACAAAATTTTTTCTTACCTTATATTACTCTTTTCACGGTTGGCTTTCTTTTGTACGTAGCGGTTCGTTTTCTAAAATCCTTTTAAGAGCCTCCCTCACGATTAACGTTGCGTTGTTATCGTTAGCATACTCCATAATAATGTTTTCAAGTATGATTAAATTCCTCTTTTTTTTCAAGTCTATCTGCCTCAGTTGTTTGTATTTCTTCTGTAGCATCATGTTCTTCCTCTTTTTCTTCTTCTTCATTTCCACCTCTTTCTATTTCCATCGCCGTACTGTCATCTTCATAATTAATTGTCTCCTGTTCATCCAAATGTGTCAGTACGGTGTTTAATTCTTCGCTGTCGTTGTTTTCGACCGTAAGAGCATTGATAATGTCTGTCATTTCTGAATGCATGGAAGTGTCGCATACATCGATTTCTCTTGATTCCCTGCACAAAATTTTATTCCAACTGGCTTGCAGATTGGCAGATGTAATATCCGTCCATGATTCCGCCACTAAATTGATGCACTCTTTAATATTAAATTTATGATAAAACTCCTGCATTCCTTGCCCATATTGCAAAACTCGGCGTAACATCTTATGTCTGTAACTTATTTTAAATTTGGCAATGACGCCTTGGTCCATGGGTTGTATCAGGGCTGTCGTATTGGGGGGTAGATAAATAATATCAAAATGTTCATCTACTTGGGGTCTAATCTTTTTATGGCTGGCGCAGTTGTCTACCAACAGAATTACTTTCCCTAACATACCACTTTCTGTTTTGTACATTTGTACGCTAGGTTTGAAGTGCTCCTCGTACCAGTAATTAAAAATTTCTTGCGTCATCCACGCTTGACGCTGCGATTTGTATACCACTAGCAAATTTCCGCAGTTTTTCAAAGCTCGTGAATTTTGAAATTTATGAATAAAAATCGGGGCCAATTTATATGTACCACTTGCATTACTACACAACCGAATGGACACCCTATCCTTTTTTAATTTTCTGCCTTCCAATTTACTTTCTGTATTTGTTATGAGGCTTTTCGAAGGAATAGTTTTCCATAGAAGGCTTGCTTCGTCCATATTAAAAATTAAATTTAAAATCCTCTTCCTCGATTTTTTCATTAAATGTCTTTACGAAATTTCGCGCACCATCTTCGTCAGCACTTGCTTTTTCCCCATGAGCATGGGCTGAGTGGATCGCATAGCGTTGTTTAAATTTCCACAACCAGCCCCTGCTTCCGGCATATGAGGTTCCTCCCTGCACATCCAATATTTCGCGGGCCTTTTCCAGCAACAGCAAATCTGTTATGGGGCTTTCCATCGCTCGTTGTTGAACGAACCATGCATACAATCCCTCTTCTAAATCTTCAATCGAAGATCGTCTTCGATTTTTGTGCTGCAATACACGGCCCCCTCGGGTCCCAAAACTGGATAAGAGTCTACAGTCTCGACGAATCCGATGAATCACATCCTGCGATACTCCATATTCTCGACAAAGTGCCTTCACCGTAATTCCCTTCTGTAATGCTTCGGCAATTTGCATCTTCTGCTCCACCGATAGAAAAACTCTTTTCTTTTTTTGAATTTCTGCCATAATTACAAAAAAACCACTACAACTCTTGACACTTTCGATTTACACTTTCTGTACTACTCCAGCAACGGTTGTCCAAAGACTGACCAAAGCCGGAACGGTGTGCATTTTATGCACCGATTCAGGTGCAGATTCTTGGGTTTTTCCGGAAAAGTCATGACGTGTCTGCATGAAGGGACAAGAAACCTTCAGGTACCTACAGGGCCGCATCTTCTTCAAGGCGTACGATTTTATTCAACAACATTCAAATAAATCTTAAGCAAAGTAATAAAAAAATATTTATTTCTTCAACAGTGGCATTTCAAACATCTTTTCGTATATTAAATATCTATTTATGTATATCAATAATTTAGGGAACATTTTGAATATTTGTAATTAGATGTCTTGTCTATAATTTAAAACCTATTATCTGGAACAGCAATAATTATATAACATTCGTATGCAGATGTGCACTAATATTAAAATAATCGTCAAAAGAAACAAGAGGGAGTGAAACACGCAATTAGTAAATCGGAGCATGTTTCGTTCATGTGATTCCACATGCCTTCGGAAACGCATAGTGCGAGAATGAGAGGGCATGCTATATTCTATCCTTGTCCAAAAAATAACATCGCTGCTCGGCCGATCACTTTATGATTTGCCGCTACCTCGGATCCCTCACTCGTTTCTCGCGTTCTCTATCGTCCCGTTTCGAGAACAAAGTCAAGCCGAATAGCTACCTGCTTCGAAATAAGCAACTGTTCTGTCCCGAGCCACTTGCTTATTTCGAAACATTACTGTAATTGTTACTATATCTACATCTAATAACAATGTCATTATGACTACATCTACATGAGATATAATGTAATATACATTTAATATCAATATAAGTGGTACTATATTTACATCAGATATGTAATATACATTTAATAACAATGTCATTATTGCTATATCTGCATGAGATATAATGCAACATACATTTAATAAGAATATCATTATTGACATGTCTACATTGAATATGTAATATACATTTAAGAGCAAGATAAATGTTAGTATATGTACATCAGATATGTAATATACATTTAATAACAATGTCAATATTATTATATCTACATGAGATATAATGTAATAAACATTTAATAGCAATAACATTATTGGCATATCTACATTAGATATGTAATGTACAAGTAGTAACAATGTCATTATTACTATATCTACATGAGATATAATGTAATATACAGTTAATGACAATGTCATTATTACTATACCCACATGAGATATAATGTAATATACATTCAATAACAATGCCATTATTACTATATCTACATGAGATATAATGTAATATACATTTTATAACAATATAATTATCACTATAGACACATCAGATATGTAATATACATTTAATAACAAAGTCATCATAACTATATCTACATCAGATATAATGTAATATACAGTTAATGACCATGTCATTATTACTATATCTACATGAGATATAATGTAATATACATTTAATAAGAATGCCATTATTACTGTATCTACATGAGATATAATGTAATATACACTTAATAACAATGTCATTATTACTATGGCTACGTGATATATAATGTAGTATACATTTTATAACAATATAATTGTTAGTATATCTACATCAGATATGTAATATACATTTCATAACAATGTCAATATTACTATATCTACATGAGATATAATGTAATATAAAGTTAATAACAATGTCATTATTACTATGTCTTTTTAGTGGAACCCGTAGTATTTCTAGGATAGTATAAGGTGATTTTGGGTTTTCGTTGTTTAGCTAATAACCATAAACCGAAAAAAAATTGACCGAATTTAAATGGTTAATAAACACCTAATTTCATAAATTTTTGCAAGTGGGATCATTGCGGATATACAGGGTGTCACGCGACTACCTCTACAGCCGAAGAGGGATGATTGCTAAGGTGATTCTAAACAACTTTTTCCTTTGCCAAGATGTTGGTTCGTTTTCGAGTTATTAACAAAAACACCGACCAATCCGAGCGCGTACAGTGCGCGGGCTCAGGGATTGCAATGTCGGCTACGAAAACCGGCCCTGACGTAGGTCGCGAACGAACGGCTCGGCACTCCGGTGGCATAGCACAATAAATAAAAACTGAACTGGTAGAACATTTTGGTCGTTTAAAATAAATATGGAACCTAATGTCTTGTCGCCTGTCATAATGTAAAAAAGGAAATTCTAAGCATTCTAAACACTAAATAAAAATGATTGAAATTGAGTAATTAATAAACGTTTGAATTGGAGGCTACGTTAATGACGGAAAATTTGAAAACAATTTAAATGAAATAAAATTTCGTATTTGTTCCTAAATTAACCTGGTAGGCTGAAAGCAGATAATTGTCACTGGAAAACGAGGAAACACGTTCGGTAGATCAGCTGTTTTCATGATCGGGCCAGTAAACTCCTCTCATTTATTGCCCTTAGTTATGAATAATAGGCGAGGTGTTTGCTCGTCGAATGTTCAGAATCGACACAGTGATCTAGTGGGAATTATTTGTTTTCAGCGTAGCAGGTTAATTTAGAAACAAATGGGTACGTTTCATTTAAATTGTTTTCAAATTTTTCATCATTAACGTAGTGTTACGTTGCGCGGCGAGCGCGAGGCGAGCGCGCAACGTAAAACAAGAAAGAAAGAAAAGATAAAAATAAAGATAGAGATAGATAGATATTAAAGATATTGACTTTGATTCTTCTTAGTTCTGGGCGATGAGAAAGGTATCGCTGCCACCAGTTCTGACCGCGTATGACGCGGAAGCGTCCTCTACGGTCAGAACAAATTAAACGACGGAAAATTAGATAGTATTTATTTCCGTTGGGTTCGTCCCTCCCAAGTAGGGAGAAGGAAGTACAATAAAGGTCGATTGCGTGAAGGTAACTGGGTATTGGGTATGATAGATGAGAAAGGTTTCTATCGTCTGGAGATATGTAAAGAGAATAAACGAGATAGGGAGACCCTCTTCCCACTCATCGTGAAACATGTGGCCCCCGGATCTGAAATTCTTACTGATGAGTGGACAGCATACAAAGATCTGCCCAATATACCGAACATAGTATTTATTTCCGTTGGGTTCGTCAGTGTTCTGGGTCCCATACGGGTCCCTCCTTGAAACTCTGTGTTGGGGTGCGTGGATTTGAAATAATACAATGATACAGGAAATGATACTAAATGGAAATTGAAAGAAATGTTAATGCCGTTTAGTGTGCAAAAAGAAAGTAAATTTAATTCAAAATAACTATTGAAGCTAACAGAAAACTGAATTCCAAATGACTATTGTTGAATACTGAATAAATTCTGTTTTAATACTGATAATTACTATTAGATGAATTCAATTAAAACAATACTGATTTACAAGGGTAAAGATACTTAACCTATTATTTAATATAAATGTGACTGAAATCGGAAAAGATATTTGACCTTTGGTTTACAATGAGACTTTCTAATATAATTATAAATGGATTTGTAATGTAAAGTAAATTTCTAATGTAGGACGACTGCCTCGACCAAATATAATAGGAAAAATAAGTTTTTGGCGGTTTCTATCCGCAAGGTAACGACCTAAATGAAGAGGCTCTTACAACCCCCGAAAGGGCTTTACAGGTCGTCCCTGATAAAGTATCGTAGTCGAAACAATCGTCACACGCAACTTCGCGATGGTTCAAAATTTTGGAATATTAATATAGCGAATAAATTATGATCGGTACCTGAATGTGGGAAACGAGACGATCTAAAATGAAGAGACTCTTACAACCCGTAGGCTTAATAGATCGCCCGTTTTGCCTTGTCGAAATTCAATTTTAATGCCGTGCTCGACAAATTACTACAGAACAGGCTTACTGTGAGAATGTAGAATGTAATATACGATAAAAATCGATCTGAAGTTCGCTATGTTATCGTTGAAGATTCGCTGTTGAATCTGGAACACCAAGAAAGATTAGAGGCTAATGTCGAACTAACACTTGTCGCGCACCCGGTTGTCGTTTATTGCAAATGAAAAATTAAACAAGACGTAACACAAGACAATTACAATTTTTGAAAATAGAATAATAAACGCGATGAGTTTAATACGAAAAATACGCGATCTACGGATTAAAAGAAAGAGAAAAGATAGAATTTTAATAGTATGAAATGAGTTTAACGTGCGCGTCTCTGAGTCCTTGCCGCGTATCCGGAATTTCACCCTCGTGACACTCTGCCTAATACGTAGGACTTGCCGTGCAGCTAAATTACACGAAGTACAAATCGACAACTCTATCTCTTGACGCACGGGCTCCCGTCACGACTTACTCGATTGTTCGACGAAGAGTGATCGGAATCGATCGCGATCCTAGCCGGAAGGGCCCGTCGCGAGGACGACGTCCTGCGTGGGGACATTTCGGCAAATCATAGCGCGTGACGACAGCGTCGCGTGCGCCGCTATTGGTTGAAGACGCGTGCCAGCTAAATTCCTCTAGATCATGCTTTCTCTCTCTCTTGGTGTTCCATCTCTGTCCAACGGCTTTTCGGTGTTTCTACGCCGTAGAATTTCTGGAATGTTCCATGCTTTCGATAATTTCGTATATTAGCTATAACTGATGCGAATATCTATTAACAGTTTAAATCAGTGAGCAATAAATATGCGATTAATTATGAATAACTCCTAGATTTTATAAATGAATAACGGTTGGCGATCACGAAGTTCTTTCTTTAACAATTTGCTTAACAATCGGCTTTCTTTAACAATTGACCATGACTATTTGTTCGTAGGTGTCGGTTCGCAACACGAATTGCGCTGGTACGCACGTTGTAAGGCATTCGGTGTTCGATTGGAATTTTCAATATCTTCTAGTCTTTTCTTATTATGTTGAATATTCGTTATTACATTTGTAACGTAGTTGGTTCGAGAACATTCTCGCTATTCGAAAATTACCGCTAGGTTTTCGGTTTCAGGCAAATTCTCGGAATTCGATACAAAGACTTTTATTGCCGCGTTCGACCCTTCTCCTCTAAACAGTCCTCGAACGCTTGCTAACGTTTACTTGCAAGGGTTCTCATTCCTCCCTCTTTCGTTCATACAAATATTCAATACGCTAGAT
Organism: Osmia lignaria lignaria; assembly: GCF_051020975.1. NCBI lineage: Eukaryota > Metazoa > Arthropoda > Insecta > Hymenoptera > Megachilidae > Osmia > Osmia lignaria. The sequence goes on from NC_135041.1 coordinate 2,387,278, forward strand.
CATCTCGTGTTGTCATTCCAGCATTCAACCAGAGGGACCGACTGGCGCCCACGCGTAAAAAAAAGGAGAGTATCGGTTATAATTTCAGAGATAAATTGATCTTTACGCTTTTGCGCAGTTAGCCTGACGAGACCCCTACAATGCGAAGCACTAGCTAACCGCGCAGCGAACGCTGTTTACGATACCCCTCCTCGGTCGAACCGAGTTTTCCTATCTCGAGTTTCTGTTACTACGCAGTTGAGCACGACGATAGTTTCAAGGAGGGGTATTAACTGAAGAAGAGAATTGAGAAATATTAAGAGAATGAAAGAACAGAAAAGACAAAGTAGAATAATTATAAACTCAAACCCTTCCCTGTGCATTTCCCACATGAAGAAGTCTCTTACAACCCGAAGGCTTGATGGGAAAGCACAGAGTCAAGGAGAAATAAAAGAAAGGTGAAGCAGTAATTCGCCCACCTCACGCCCCTTACATGAGGAGACTCCTACAACCCGAAGGCTTGATAAGGGAACGTGAGGCGGACAAATTTGTCAAATTTTTCCGGACGTGACAGTAGCCTCCAATTCAAATGTTTATTAACTATTCCATTTCAATCATTTTTATTTGTTGTTTAGAATGCTTAGAAATTCCTTTTTTACATTATGACAGGTGACAAGAGATTAGGTTCCGCATTCATTTTAAACGACTAATGATGTTGTAACAGTTCAGTTTTTTTATTGTGCTATGCCAACGGTGTGCCAAGCCGTTCGTTCGCGACCTACGTAGGGCCCGGTTTTCGTACCAGTCAGTGCAGTCCTTGGGACTGCGCGCTATACGCGCTCGGATTGGTCGGTGTTTTTTGTTATTAACTCGAAAACCAAGCCTTAACCAACATTTTGGCAAAGGAAACCGTTGTTTAGAATCACCATAGCAATCATCCATCTTCGGCTGCCGAGATAGTCGCGTGACACCCTGAATATCCTACTAAATATGAAAGGTTTCACTGCGAACGATACATTCCTTGCAGAGTAACACGAAGGAATAGATTTTTTGCTATAACAGTAGTTATTAGCAAATTTCATAAATTTTTGCAAGTGAGATCATCGCGGATATACCTCCTACTAAATGTGAAAGGTTTCATCGCATTCGGTACATTCCTTGTAACATAAACGCCGGAAGATATAAATGAAGTATTACGTTTTTTGGGATAAAAGTCGTTAGGAATGAAAAAACACAAAAATTGTTTTGCGGGACCAATCGGGAGATATACTCTACAAGATGCAAAATTTTCGATCCGATTGGTCCATCCGCCTCGCGGTAATCGGTGAACGTACGGCGTACGTACATGAAATAGTACATTTTCCTGCAATAGAAAGCGTTCGGAATGAAAAAATATAAATGTTTTTTTAACCGGCCAACCGGGACACATGCTTTAGAAGATGCAAAAGGTTTCGTTCCGATTGGTTCATCCGTCTCGGAGTAATCGGCGAACGTACGGCGCACGTACATGAAATAGTACGTTTTTTTGCAATAAAATGCGTTCCGAGTGAGAAAATATAAAATGTTTTCTTAATGAGATCAATCAGGAGACATACTCTATCAGATGCAAAAGGTTTCGTTCCGATTGGTCCATCCGTCTCGGCGTAATCGGTGAACATACATTAAAAAGAAAAATAAATAAATAAATATACACATCGAATTGAGTATCCTCCTCCTTTTCGAAGTCGGATAAAAATGGCATCAATTTTGAAATCTAAAATGGCAACATGACAAAATTAAAACTGTATAGGGGTGAACAGGGGGATAAAATGTTTTATGGAGAAACAATATCAATTTCCGAGGGCATTAAACGGTTTCCTGTGCGAGCGAAGCCGCAGGCAAAAGCTAGTAATAAAATAATTTTCATTTCAAATTTTATAGATAATTTAGTTTAGTCAGTAAATCGGTAAATGTCTAGTCGGTAAGTCGGTCGGTAAATCAAGTTATCGATAATTGATCGACGTGCGACCACGTATGCGCCAGCGGAACCCCGATGATCTCGCTGTGGGGTGAAATCTTAGAGTAGGGTGACCGCGTAGATTAGGGAGCAGGGGTGCTCGGGAGACACGTGTTGGGAATTCCAGAAGTCGAAAGGAATTCTGTACAGAAAAAAAGCGCTTGGTTAGCAAAATCTGACTATAAATAGAGGCGTTCCACACAGTGAAAGATCAGATCGTCTCCGACTTCGGTCGAATACAGACACCACTCTGACAGTAGTGGAAAAGCTCTGCACTGACTTGCTTAGGCAAAAATAGAGCGCAAGAGTAAGATAATCCTTATTTTTCAGTAGCGACGTACGAGATTCTTCAGATCTGTGGACACCCTACTCATGGTCCGCAACGTGTTAACCAGGTGTTAGTACTGAGTCCATACTCAAGTATAAAGAGTTAGCGAGGAGCGGAGCTCCTTGAAACGGCCTGTACTAACATAGCTCTTTCTAGACCAGAAACCGATTGCGACCTGTAGGCTAGAGTCCGCTCGTGTCTGAGGATACCGTACAAGTTACTGAATATAATTTCCAATACTTACAGTAGGTTAGGTTAGGTTCCCGCCCACGCGGTCCGGAGACTGGGGCTGCAGATAACGCCCCACAAGACCGAGGCGATGTGGTTTTACTCGCCTCGGCGCGGGGTTGCACCACAGCCCCAGTCTTGGATCCGGGTAGGTGACACCAGGGTCCAGGTGGGTGAAGGGTTCAAGTATCTTGGCCTCCACCTGGACAGCCACAGTCACTTCGAAAGGCATTTCGATCGTCTTGCCCGCCGATTAGACGGGGTAGCAAACGCCCTTGGGCGGGTGCTGCCCAATATCGGAGGGGCCGAGCGAGAAGGTTCGCCGCCTTTATACGGGGATCGTGCGGAGCATTGCCCTTTATGGTTCGTTCATATGGGCTGAGGCCCTGATGGTGTCTCGTCGCAGCCAAGCAGTGCTGGGGCGAGTCGAGCGGAGGATGGCTATTAGGGTCGCGAGAGGGTACCGCACGGTATCCCATGCGGTGGCGATGTGTCTGGCGGGTCTCGTACCTTTCAAGTACGAGGCGGAGGCCAGCGCCACAATCTTCTGGGAGCGGGTCTATTGCGCACAATACGATTGTGCACTGTCGCATTGCGCACAGCTCCTTTGGACACGTTATTATTGCGCACAGTGAAAATTGGGCACAGCTCTATTGCGCGCGTGTACAGGGTGTAAAAAAATTAAATGTCACGACCTATATGGGGTGATTCTACACCTCTGGATCGGTGGAGATCTGTCAAAGAAAGCGACCGCAAAATTGACCTTCACCCCTAATTTCAAGGTCAAACTTTTTTATTGGCTTATCGTATAGTGCTCATCGAGGGGATAAAAAGTCTGAAAGGAACCATGTGCCGGAAATCAACCCTTCTCCTAGAAAAAAGCCGTCAAAGTTTCCATATACCATAATGCATTAAACGTTGAGTCGCCCGGTACCCCTCTGCAGTGATCTTGGCGCGGCAGTCTCGCGTATCGCTCGAGTTTCATGCTATAGGACAATTCTTGAATTTCAATCACAATGCCAGCATATAGGAAGGGTAAATTCTAAGAGAGCATATTTAAAAAGACAAAATAACGACTGCGTGTAAAAGAAAATAAAAGAAAATAAAAGAAAATAACTGCGATGTGTTAACGAACTGTGAAATGATAAAACTAAACATTTATCTTGCGTTTATATTCGAAGTGCAAAACTTCAGTGAATTAAATTCATTCTTATTTTCTTTTACACACAGTAGTTATTTTGTCTTTTTAAATATGCTCTCTTAGAATTTACCCTTCCTATATGCTGGCATTGTGATTGAAATTCAAGAATTGTCCTATAGCATGAAACTCGAGCGATACGCGAGACTGCCGCGCCAAGATCACTGCAGAGGCGTACCGGGCGACTCAACGTTTAATGCATTATGGTATATGGAAACTTTGACGGCTTTTTTCTAGGAGAAGGGTTGATTTCCGGCACATGGTTCCTTTCAGACTTTTTATCCCCTCGATGAGCACTATACGATAAGCCAATAAAAAAGTTTGACCTTGAAATTAGGGGTGAAGGTCAATTTTGCGGTCGCTTTCTTTGACAGATCTCCACCGATCCAGAGGTGTAGAATCACCCCATATAGGTCGTGACATTTAATTTTTTTACACCCTGTACAATATCGCACAGTACAGTTGGGCACCGTAAAAATTGCGCACCGTAAAAATTGCGCATAGTATCAATTGGACACAGAATTAAATTTGCTCGCCCGTTTCCCTTCTTACGTCGTGATTTATTTCAGGTTATGCGTGTTCCGTCTGATGTGGTTAAATCTATATTTGTTTTATTAACTATGTCTATTTTCATATAGATAGTGTTCGGTACTTAATATTATGATTGTAACGTGTTGAAGTTAATTATTATTAAATTTTGTCATAAAGTCTTATCAAATTATGTCATTCACTGATTACAATTAAATGAAGTTCAATATTTCTGACTTCTGTAGTACCTGTTGTTGCGTGTGGACTTGGATATTAGGGATATTTGAGATGTAAAAGAACGTCGGTAAGGTACCCGTGGGGCGCTAAAGCACCCTGCTCACAAGGTGCGAAAATGAATTTAACTAAACCGTTATTCACTGTTATTTACTATTGGTAAGTTCAACTCTTTATTAACAAACGTGAAACTTTGGTTTAATAATGCGTTTATTAGCAGCGTGAGAACAACTTTGTAAATTGAGCGACCAAATCATTCTAACGATTCTGCGCTTGGCGGAGGAGATCTTCGCGCGTCGTCGATCGATTCCCCTTCCTTGATGGATCCTGGATCCTCCCTCAGGATCATCCCTCGTCCAATGGTGGAGGAGTCCACTCCGTCCTGCGTAGGCCCCTTCTCCTGGCCATGGTCCACCCTTAGGCGCGTGGAAGTGGAGGCGCTCCGCCAAGACGCTAGAACGTTGCAGCGCACCTGTGCTACGAGAAAGCGTGGGACCCAGAGAAATTAGGAAACGACAAGACCTTGTACTTGCCAAGGCAACTATCGAGGAAATTTACGACCCTCTTAGAGTGTATGAAAAGACAGGATATCGAAAAAGACTTCGTAACTTTTAAGGACCATTCGTGACTTGGTCGAAAACAACGAATTGACTATGGTCTATTATAAATTAGTCTTTTAGGAATTTCCGAAGTGAAACTATTCCATTCTCTGGATTTCCGGCTTTCTCTCAGCTCGATTACCCACATCGAGGGGTTTAATCTTTGTCTATTTATATAAGTGTACGCACAGACGATGTTTGAATTTCGCTCTTAATTTATGACCATCGATACAAAAGGTCCTCGTCTGATATTCGAGATATATCGATACTACAGGCTATCGATAAATATTCTCATAGCAGTGTCGCCATAACACTCTAAACATATTCACGTGATAACATTTCACGTTACACTGTATCACAGCCGACTCTAGTACTAGCCATGCTGAACAACGTGGCAACACCGCTCACGTGACAATCGGGAGTCCTATTTTCAAAAACAGAGTCCTGTGCTCGGAATTGTAATTAACGTCTTTTTTAATTAAAAGCTGTAGTAATATACACTATTTGGTGTTAATTATGTATAAACAATATATAAACGTTGCAACTATGGCAAATAGAAGTGATGTGGTAGTATAAAATTGTTATAAATGTGATATATATTTTGTGTACTCTCAAAGTAGTTTGGTGTTGTGAAGCATGATATTTGAAATATTTACAGTGGTTTCAAGAAAATTTAGGTATGAAGCAAAATGAAACCATCTTTGGGTCAAATTGAAACATTTCAGAATTGATGAACGTGTATATAAGTTAATAAAATCCTTGAAACAAGCGAAATTATTGGAACGAAACCAAAGAGGTTATGTGAAGTCCAGAGAATAGTCGGGAGTCTGACGACGTTGATTGGCTGAGAGTCCGGGAGTCCGGGAGACAGATAGAGTAGGCTAGGTGTTGATATATTCAGACCAGACTCCCGCGGTGTTGCCATTTTTACTTCAGCACGGCTAGTACTAGAGTCGGCTGTGTATATAATATTTGTGCAAGTATCTGTGAAAGATTCTGTTGGCAGCAAGATAATCTCCGCGCGCTCTCATCGAGCAAGCTGTAGCACGTGACGGCTGCGGGTCGCTGCGAGGCGACTATAGCGCCCCTTGCTACGTTACAAATCGCGTATGGTATTGTGCGAATGTTCGCGTCCTGCGCGTCTGCGAAAATGCGATCCAAAAGAATCGCTACTTATTTCTTTTATCTTATAGTTTAACGTATATATATATATATTAGTACTTTAGTTCCTAGTTTATAATAATAAAGTTCTTTCGTTTTGTGTTTAAAAGACCCTTGTTTTGCAATCAGTTCCCGACAGATTCGACACTTAAAATATGAAAATATCTTAAAATATGAAGTGCTGAAGGATGTTTGTTATGACAGTTTTTAAATGATTCCGTGTTCTGATTCGATACTTAAAATATGAAGTGCTGATGGATGATGTTTGTTGTGACTTTTTAAGTAATTTTGTGTTCTTAATAATTCTTGTATCGGTTGGAAAATGAGAACCAAAAACGAAATTGAGATAAGTATTTTCTACCTATTAAAGGAATATATTTAATAGGCGTGAGCGTTGTACTTTGTGGCTTCTTTAACGTATCTGTTTCAAGTGGATTAATCAATGTTGAGCAGTTATCTACTTTAAGGTTATAGAGAGACAAACCTGTTTTGTGGAAATTAGGAGACTTGTTTGCTATGTTAATCATGTAAGTATACGTCTAATTTGTGTAATACGTAAAATACTATACAAATAAACTGATTGGATGCAACCATTATCAAATCATATATATTTATCAATTCATTTTGCATGGATCAGCACATGATAGGCAATTGAAAACAAACTAACCCTGAAATGTTTTAGCTGTCAGAGTCATTTAAACATCAAACAATGTAATTAAATCTTAATTTCAAAACTTTTATAAAAGAACTTCTGTTCTGATCTAAGCGGGAAATGTGAAATAACAATAGATAAGGAAAGAAAAATGAGAATCAAGTATGAAGTAAATAATCCATGTTAGGAGATTTAAATGTAGTCGAAACGTTGGTTTTTTCTCTGTTATTCAAAATTGTTAGTTATAGTTTACGTAAGAAATAAATGGTGGATTGAAGAACATCATTTTTATTAAATTTAACATACAATAGATAAATTGATATATTACATATTTTATAACGACAGATTAGATTTTCTTTTACTATTTAGTTGCTAATCATAAACTGCAACATAGATTATTAAATACATTATTCAAAAAATTCTTTTATACCTAATTCTTACATGACAGTATATATTATATAACATACATATAGTATTATACATATTCTTATATGTAATATTAATACACAAACTTATTCATTGAATGGTGATTTTGATAAATCAAAAGAAAAATTATTTGATATGAATATTACATGAGAATTTTTAATATCAAACTATACGTACATATAATAACTATTTATTATTACAAACCGGCTCTTTCTCCTCTACCGGCGTAGCCACACATGGTTAACCGAAAATCTAGTTATCCATATAATGCCCATCATTAAGAATAAAAGCAGTGGGATTTACTGAACTAAAACTCGGTCATGCATGCACCAAACGATTTTATTATCAATATGAAATAAGATAAAAATGAGATCATAAATTTTCTTATTCTAACTTTTTACTGCGTCTTAAAAACTAGACTAGACAGTACACCCTGCCCTCTCTCGGTGGGCACACCAGCTAACGTTTCATTAATACATCGTGACTTTTTTGGGCTTTAACATTTATTTTTAACCAAAGCTATTACTAATAATAAATATCTGCCAAATATTCCACATTCACTGAACGTTCAGATATATCTTATGTTCATGTAGCGCAACTTTTGAAACCTGGAGTGAAAATGGAATAATTGAGATGAATTTGGCTGAAAAGAAATCGTATTTCTTGAAATGTATCAGACTTTGACTAATGTAAAATAAACTTACATATATAGTTTCTTAATTAATCAATTTTCTTGGTCCACATCAAAATCATTCTCATGGATGTTCTTTCATGTATCTATTGATTGTAGAATGTACGTTTCTTTTTTTCTTACCTCTTTCAGTTGCGACCCTCACAATCTGTAGTTAATCCTGACGATCCAGAAATTTCTCTACCCGGTGAAATTCTATCTGCTGCAAATTCAACAGCATTAACCCAATAGCGAATTACTTCATTGGTATCAAAAAACAAAAATATAACCGCAACAAACTGTAAGAATATAGATGATAAATTATGATTTTTACAGTACAAAATATTTCAAAATACGGACAAAATAGTAGAAGACACTGCATTTAGGGAATTTGAATTCCCAGAAAAGAAATTTATTTCCCATTCCAGCCTGTGTTGAAGAATGTAAAAATATTTGTGAAGAAAAATTAAAAAATGCAAAACTTGAAATCGAATGTCTTGAGCATTTTAAAAAGATACAAAAGTTAGTTTAATAAATGACATGTAAGTATTTACATACATATGTGTCACTTTGAAAAATTACAATTGTACAGAGTCGCGAAAAAAATAATTATTATTATAATATGTAACGTGGTGACACCTGTGACCCCCCGTTACAATCGCTGCGCTTCTCCCACCTCACATTCCCACCTAAAGATAACCCTTAACCCTTCCCTCACCTTACCCCTTTCCCCCTGCCCGCCGGTATCGGGCCGATGGAGGCGACGGAAAGGACCCCAAGAAGCGGACAACTCTAGAAGGAGCTACGAGGCCGGCGACAGACCTTCAACCCTTCCAAAAGAAAGGAGCAACGCGGGACTTCGGAAAATTGGACGACGCTGCCCAGAAGTTTGCAAACGCCCACCCGAAGCCATCTGTCGCCGAGCCCGAAGACCTCAGCCCACCCGTCGCCGCAGGAAATCGGTCAGCCCCATCGACCCCGATCACCGGCAGATCGACAATAGATCTATCCCGTTGCCGGAAGAGGCCTCCTTCCTAGTCCCATCCCCTCCCCAAAACCATCCCGCGACGGTCTCATCGTCGCAGCAGCGACGGCGAACCGTCATTGAGCCCTAGGCTATAGAAAGCGTAATAGAGAGAGATTTTGGTGAGCGAGCGAGAGTCGGGTAGAAGTGAGAAAGCAAAAGGAAAAGCGATTTGTGCGAGAGTGTTGGCGAGAGTGCGGAGTGCACCGTTCGGTGAGTCCCCTTAAGCCGAGTATCCACCTGTATCAAACGCCCGTATCGTATCACCGTTCCGAACCCTTTCGAATAGGCAGACGTTGCCACGTTGCATGCCACGGCGTGCTACGACTCGGACAATATTTCTTCGTTTCTTGAAAGAAACTCCTATAGGCGAGAAGTTTCGATTTGCTGCATGCTGTTTCTTTATTGTAATTGTCCTAACCATATCATGTTTGGTATCATTTTAATCAGAAAAACGTCACAAATATCTTGGTAAAAGTTTTATAAGAAAAAAATGAAAAATAACAAAGTTCAGTCATTGCATTAGTATTATCTCACTGATATATCCAATTCCAGATCATATTATCTCGAGCCTCAAGTGTCATGTTTCCACTTGACATAGCATTTCGGGCCTTCGCCTGGGTATGTTGTTTTTACGTTTCAAGTGGTCTCCGAACCTATCCTTTGAACAGCAAGAAACCGACAATTCTCGGATCGGCCCGTTCCTTCACCTCCGTATCACAGCCCAATAGAACTTTCGATATTCGGCAACGGAAAAATCTCTGGATAATTAACATTGCCCTTTTTCAATAATCACAGAGGTTCTTATTAACATTGCTCTTTTATGTACAGCGTATCACCGAAGATAATTGATCTGTTTAAATATATTTAGACGATAAAATTTGTCTAAATTAAATTAGATTAAGTTCATAAATAATTTCATCGATTTTGAAATGAATCCAATAATACTGCAAGATTTCAAATAAATTGAAACCCAAGTGACGGCATGAAACGCTATGTCAAGTGCAAACGCATAAACCTTTCCTTCGATACAACGGCAAAGAATCGACAAATTTTTCGGATGGGTCCGTTGCCTCCGTTCCTTTGGAACGGCACGCAGCAAAACGAAACTCCTCGCCTGTAGTGGCCCAGTCCTATTGCCGAACCGTTTCTATCAAGAAACGAAGAAATATTGTCCGAGCCGTAGCACGCCGTGGCATGCAACGTGGCAACGTCTGCCTATTCGAAAGGGTTCGGAATGGTGATACGATACGGGCGTTTGATACAGGTGGATACTCGGCTTAAAGTACCTCGATTGTAAAGTGTGAGTTCTGGCAACGGCAATCTTCGCCGGCGTACATTCGCGATCGCGTATCGTTTTGACGCTCCGCTATTACGTTTTGCGAAACCCCTTAGTCCATCCCCTGTCAGTCCCGTCTACGAATCCTCCTACGCGTAACGTGTACGAACTTCCTGGAACCTTTCCCTACCCTGAGATCTCTCCCGACCCGAAACGGTCCTCCTTGCGTACTCCCCCGCGAATTATTGTAAGGACGTAAGTGCCACGAGTCCCATCCCCTGTAAGCACCCGCAATTACCCATTTCCCTTTTGATTCGATCGCCACAGCGAGTGGCTGGCACCCAACATGATTATAGATTTTGTACCGCAGAGTGAACCCCCAAGAGGGTCACAAATAATAATAAATTTTATTTTTATAAATAAGTAATAATAAATTTTCTATATCCCATTGGACGTAACTTATCTCCACTTATCTATACCACATTTAGAGTTATTCATAACACAAATGTGGGAATATTGCAGAGAAATAACAGAATTCTGGAAACGTCGAATTCTAGAAGCTGTCCTTCTTTTGTTTCTACCGTTGCGTTTTACACTGCGACGACCTAGTGCAGTGTACTGTGAAATCTCGGCGGATAGCTGTGCTGTCGATTGCGTGCCAAGTCAATCTCAATTCTTTTTTTTTTCTTTTCTTTATTTTCGTTTTCGCTTTTATTTACAATAAATTAACCAATTAATCATAAGAAGTGGTAATTGAGCTACCCGTGCCCGCCCCAATCCTACACAAATTTATGCAAAATGTAAAATATATTGTATATAGACTAATTTACATATCAGCTGAAAATTTCATCGACATGGGTTTATGTAGATATGACGCTAATACTAATAAATACGTAATAATATTATTGCACCTTGTAGCACCCTTCAACATGTCGTGAAATTATTATCTGTGATTACGTAAAACTCACATTTCTTTATAAAGTACAGAAATTGATTAAATCTTAAAAAAAGGTTATTTCCACTGACGAAAGGGATGCATAAATACTCGGGTTGATGACATGTGTATGGGTTGGTACTAATTTATGTGCTTATAAAAGATATACATTTTTTATCCATAAGATAGAAAATCAGTGTGATATTAATAGTTTTAAATTTATAGATTGAAATCTATTATTTCTGATGGTAGTACAAATCGTAACAAAGATCTTTCCTTTAAACATTTATTCTATCTCAAGGAATTAACATAGATAAGGCAAATGTATTTTTATCGTATAATAATATATTTTACGATATGGTTTATATAGCTTTAGTAGTATTATAACGTGAGTATGATTTAGAAATTTTATTCCACTTCATAAAGCTCTAATTTTCTAATGATATTTTCACTTTCCTGGTGGATGTATTTTTTGGTTATGGCAATTTCTAATAGATTCTTTATAAGTATATATACTTAATACCGTGGTTTTGACCCGGTTATCAGCGAATTCTAGAATTTTATGTACTTAATAGTACTTGTGTCAGTTGGAAATTGAGAACGAGAAAAAGAAATTCAGATAAGTATTTTTTGTCAATAAAAATTAAAAAGGAATGAGCACGATACTTTGTGACCTCTTTAATTCATTTTTTACAGATGATTTAATCAGTGTCGAACGCAGTTATTTACTTTAAGATTATGGAGACACAAAACTATTGTATGGAAATTATGTCATGATCATTCACTATGTAAGTATTCACTAATATACAATACAAATAAACTATTTTAATTCAACCATTGTCAGATTTTTTCTGTTATAAGGAAATGTATCAACAATAAATAACCAGAGACTGTTTGTTCTTAACGCTATATACTGAATTTAGTAAGGTATTGATCATTTTTCTCCATACGTTGCATAAAGGATCCTGGTTTTATGCTGTTTGGTCTAAAATGGCTGCTTTACATAGAATGTAAAAACTGCTTTTGGAATAATGAATTTAAACAAACGTTGAATTTTCAGACCAAGATATGTTTTATTCGTTAGTTTATTTGAAAAATTTCATTGGTATAGAAAAAGCATATGATACATGTTATTTTTCTTTCTCTAATTAAGGGGGTAGATACGGGTAATGCAGCGAGGTGACATTACCGGCAAAAATGGGCCTAAAAAGGGGTCCGGGATTTTTCGCTTTTCGTCCTTATATGAGAATATTTGAGGCTGGGTGAGGGCTCATTCGAAAGAGGAAGGTTCAATGCAGCGCGCTCTGGTCATGATTGAACATGATTTTGTTAATATCTAATAATATGACTGTCCAAAGTAGAGGAAAAATCGAGAAAATATATCCGCAGAATCCAAGGTATTTTTAGGTCACTAAAAGAGTTTTGTGACTCAAACGATGACCAGAGCGCGCTGCGCTGAACCTTTCTCTTTCGAATGAGCCCTCACCCAGCCTCAAATCTTCTCATATATGGACGAAAAGCGAAAAATCGCGATTGCATTCTCACAGACGAGTTCAGCCATTATCTGGATACTACAGAGCAAGTCACGTGACAAATTTAGTTCAGCTAGTGGTTAGGAGATGGCGCCTACTCAGGAGGACCGCCAACGTGGAATCATAGGAAAACCGAAGCGTTTGCTTAATACATATGTGACAGTAAGAGCGTAATGCAGGCAATGTATCCATTTTCGTAAGATTGTAGGTTAGGTTATATGTATGTTAGGGACGGCTTATTTTAAAGGTCATCGGTTACTTGAAATTTATATTGTAATTATATGGCAATATTATTTAAAATAAAAAAAGAGAGATTAGAACTTCTTTACTAATACTGGTAATATTGATTTACTGATACCATATTTTCGAAGTGTGGAAGTTACACCAAATATTTCAAATTATTCCTCTTATTATTATTCTTTTTTATTCTACCGATTATTCTATAAAATATAATATTGTATAGTAAACGTATATGTATGTATATAAATATGCATCTGTCATGTATGTTTATTAAAAGTGAAAACTTTAAAATCAAAAGAAGGGTGGGCTGACGAATGATAAAAAACACTTTATTCTTTATTTTACTGTATCTATTTCATATTCTTATAAAAAAATATATATATATTATTTAAAAATTAATAAGTGCTTTGCACTTCCGCCCCTTCCTCCTCTTCCACCTCTTCCTCCTCGTCCTCTTCCTCCTCTTCCCGCCCTTGATTCTCTTCCTCCATACAATACTTCTCGGTTTTTTTTTTATATTCCTTTATCTGCAATACGAAAAATAAATATAAATTTGATGTTAATTACAATTCATACATTTGATTGAAACAGAATACTCATGCAAATGCTGACCAATCGATCGTAACTGATACATACGCAAATTTTTTGGACTATCGTGCAAGTAAAGTGTTCAGGCATTATCACAGTATGATAAACTACATGGCAAAATTCTTTAAAGTGTAGAGAATTTAAACATTGGGATTATAATTGTGCAACTATATTAGATATCAACATGTCTCAAGCCCTGTTTCATTCGGAAGAAGTCAAAGTTATCTGAACACCAGAAGTGGAATAGTCGTATATTTATGATTATAACCAAAATTGATCTCGGTGTTTTAACTTTCTAAACTGGAAAAAGTCAATAGATCTTGCCAAGTAATTTATTATACTGTTATAACGCCTAGATGTTTTCACACTTTCATAAGAATATAACAAATGCGTAAATCCAGTATGATTGTTTTGCATGAGACCGCCGACGTATCTACATACCTCTTTTTTGTACTGTGTTATCAGCTCTTTCAAAAAAATACAATTCTCACACTCCGATTTCTTTGAGCTGACAGATCGGCTCCGGTTACGCGGTGGTGTTCTCCTTTGGGACGTGCCTTGGGACCGGCCCCGGTCCCGTCGGGGAGACCTTGACTGGTCCCGGGACGGGGTTCGTCTTCCCGAAGATGATTTTTGGGACCGGCTCCGGTCCCGTCAGGGAGTCCTTGACGGGTCCCCTGACGTACTTCGCCTTGCCAATGATGCTGCTCGGGACCGGCTCAGATCACGCGAGGGAGTTTTCTCTTTCACACTCGCGGTTTCTTTGTTACTCATCTAAAAACGAGTCGAAAAAACAGTGAAAGTATTGCATGTAATTTGAAATTGCAGTAGAAAAGTACACGTTTATGAAGTTTCTACATTCTGGTATAATATAGGCTTCTTTTAATCAAAATTTAGCACAGTTAGGGAATCTGTACATTTCTAAATGCTGGAATTTCTACTTTTGAGGTTCAGAAATTGTTTAATTTTCATCACTTATCTTCAGTTTGAACTAAAGGAAACCTATATTATACCTGAATGTATACACCTTTTATAGACATATCGCGGGTAAATTATAACATAACTTTCTTATGTAACTTTCTTACGTGTAAGAAATACACGTACACTCAAAAAATCACAGTTGATAATAGATTTTGCACAAAAAATTACATAAATACTATGACGGTAATGAAACTTTATCCGGAATATGTCTAAATACACTTTTGGGTTGAAAGTAAAATGTAGAAGTGTGTCAGTTATTATGAAAGTGGCGTCAGTTCAAATTAAAAAAAAAAAGTCGAACTTTACATTTGTTATGTTGCGACGACAGCCGCGGATCGCCGTCGCGTATCGCGTGCCCCCACCGCGGCGGTATCCCCACTCCCGTGCGATTAGACCAAAAGTAGGACCGATCGATGTGCGGATCGATGAGTTTCCTCGGGGCTTCGGTCCCGAGGGGACCTCCTCGGAGGTCCGGACCGGAGCACCAGAGTTCTCGACGCCATGGCTGACCTGGCGAAGAGATCTCTGGCCAACGGGCCGTAGCATTGCACTACGCTACGACCTGGCAGCTCCCATAGGTCCAGCGGCCGTAGGCGCCTAGCCTCGTCAGTCCCGGGATGACCAAGCTAGTGCGCGTTCATAATCTCTGCCGGTGCTTCCGCGGGGATTCCGAACGCTAGCTTACTGGGCACCGCATTCTGCCTTTGGCAGCCGATTCCGTCCAGCTTTGCGGCGCTACCTAGGCTGGCCAGGATTGGTTGTCGACTCGTTCGCTGTTCGGTTCTACCTCGGCGTACGAGAAGACGAGCCGCGTGAAGCAAGCGGGCAGCAACTCCACCGCAGCGCGATTCAATAAAACACCGTCGGCCCAATCGGGCCAATCCTATCCCGACTTTGCGTTTGCGTTTGCGTGCGTTTGCGTTCTCTTGCATTCGCGCTCCGTTCAGCGCTTTCACTCCGCGCTCCGGCATCGCGCCGTTTAGATTGTAAGACCGCGTAGCAACGGCTACGAACCGCGCTAGATTTAAGGCCGCGTAATTTCTGTGACGGACCGGGTTCCGGCCGTAGCTAGTAAGTACTGTACATTAGCTTTAAGTAATGGCTCCACGCGTCTAACAACCAGCACGCATTCTGATTGTAGTTGCCGAGGCAGGACATGGCCGCCGCTCGACCGGCCCGGCGGGAGTATCCACCGCCGATGTACACCGTAGTCACCTATAGCTACCTTCCTGAATAAACATATATATTTTTCTATATACACCGTCTCGTTATTTATCGACCTGTTCCCTTGCGAACCCTGGCACGGGGAAATCACCGCGGTGCGCAACGCCGTGCGCACCGAACCGACCGACCCCGTTACAATGTATCATGTTGATATAATACGTAATAAATTCCCTAAATCCATGCCCCAACTCATGATACGATAAAAGATAAAATAATTTTTAACAAAAAATACAACCCACTTCAAAATGCACTAAAAAGTATGAAAAAAATAAATGAAATGTAATACACAGAAAATTTGGAATTCGACCACTTTCATATTACCGGCACATATAGCGAAAAAGACAGGGGTAGTAAGCGTGAAGGTACTTACGAGGTTGACTTCTTGACGGTCACTGTTTTTCTGACGATCCAGCCCTTGCTGTCCTCAAGGGTGGACAGGGCCCAAATTCCCTTTCTCACTCACTCGATATTTTGTATTTCACTTGCACCAAAGGCAGAAGGATACGTCAGCGGCCCGCGTGAAAATTCGGATGCGCAAAGATTTGAAAACGTGCGGCGTGTCCGCGCATACTTGCGGGGTGTTCCTTCGCCGTTAGGCAACTGGGAAAGGATAACTGTAGAATGAAATATGAATTCTTCCCTAATAAAGTCGTTGATACGTGAAGAGTATACGCACAGGATAATTGCAACAGTTCTTTTCAGCACACAAAACTCTGTAAGAATCACTCAATAAAAATTACAAAATCAAATAACTAT
Organism: Osmia lignaria lignaria; assembly: GCF_051020975.1. NCBI lineage: Eukaryota > Metazoa > Arthropoda > Insecta > Hymenoptera > Megachilidae > Osmia > Osmia lignaria. The sequence goes on from NC_135041.1 coordinate 2,403,835, forward strand.
TGCAATTTATCAAACTTTGTTGTAACTGGACGATTTTCACTGTGAGGTTCATTTCGGACATGAATTTTATATTTATTGTTTTATTTAAGCTAATATACGCCCCATTGCGGGTGGATGATTTTCACTGTGAGTGCCTGTATCTGTCCTTTTCCCATTATCTTTCGTTCAGCCTCTCAAGATCTGCATCTAGTGCAGTGAGAACGAAAGCTGATCAGTTTTTCGTCGTTCGCACTACGGTACAGACGCAGAAGGGAATCGAGATTTTATATATGGAACATTCATAATTTGTGAATTGTTCCATTTCTGTGTAATTTCTAATGCTACTGGCGATAAGTGTGTGCGATGTGCGATGTGCGATAATTCCATTGGTATGGAACCAACAAAAGAAAGCGAGGATGCGAGAAAGAGTCGTTATTTGAAGAGTGATAAAATAAGGAAGCAGCCTATGTTGTCTGTAAAACGTTTATCCAAAAATAAGAAGTATCGAGCAAGGTAAGTCACGTTTCTATGCACATATTTTTCTTTAGTTCTTTAGATACAGTGGCGCAAAAGTATTCGCACATCCACAGAATACCTCATCCAAATGACTTGAGGTTTTTTGAAAAGCTATACTAATTAATTTACTAAGATATGTGCTTCTGTCGTTCTAAAAAATTATAATTTGTCGAAATCGGGGAAAAAATAGTCAAAAGCAATTTTTTAACTTTTTTATTTGAACCTGTAATTAAAATTTAAAATATGACATTTGTAAATTGTAGTATGTTATGTGTATGTTGAAAATTTCATCGAGATGGGTCAATGCACTTAGAAGTTACAAGTAATTCCGAAAATCGCGATTTTTCATGCAGCATTTTCTTTTCATTTGAAAAACGACAGAAAATTTATTTCAAACTCTATGCCTTTTGCGTCAGGATTGGTTTCTATCTGCTGGCCACTTACCCGCTGTTTAGAAATAAGGGTCGGGGGAACGTAAAGACTCCGTTCACAACTGCATATACAAGATTCCAAGAAAAGCTCAATTACAAATGAATATTATTGATGTATTAGGTTAGGTTATATATTTAAATTCGACTATCGTAAGGCGGATGTTATTCAGTAGTTGATGATATTCACGAATTCAATTGTAACAGACATTTCGTGCAGCCTCGCATATGCAGTTGTGTATGGAGCCTTTATTCTCGCTCTACTACGCGCTGGCTTTATTCCTGGGCTGCTACGGCTCTCGTTGTATCCTTCCCTTTTACGACTCATTGACAGCGACAAAGTAACCGCGGGGATCGAAGAATACCGTTCGCTGAACCTACGTCGTACAAATTAGATTCCGAACCGAGGGACGATGATAAAATTTACTAAATAGGTGTAACACTGTCCCCTTTTTCATCTTTTATTACTTACGAATTATTGCAATAAGTGAAAATTGTTTAATATGTTCTGTTTGATAATAGTACGTTTTTTTATGAATGAGGTACTACAAGCGATGTCAAGATCAAGTCAGTTTTCTGTAATAATACCGCGCGACAAATTATACAGCTATATGTATATGTATATCCTACAGTCCTATTTAGAATTTGAATATTTTTCAATTTTGAACTAAATTTTTTTATTGAGGTGTCACAGGATGGTATTTCGATTTGTCGCTACTGTCCTGAATCCGGGAAAATGAAAATTCTCGTAATTGTTTTATAACATTTATTATTACTTGGTTCCGTATATAGTTTCGATAGTTCGCTGCTACTCGCTCGAAGGTCTGGAATATCCCCACCGATGTGTAGGGTTGATTTCGTCTAACATAAATAAACGTAACCGAGATCTTGATCATATTGAATGGGAAAAAAAAGAACGTGCACGTCCTCGTAGAACGTTCGATCCCGTTTCGTGGCAATATCGATCGTCAAATCTTTCATGCATTTCTGCGTATCAGAAATATCTATCCGGACGCAAGAAAAGTAATTATATTTTTTCTGTAATACATCATATTTTTTTATGTAAACATGTTTCGTAAAAATATTGTTTCACTAACAAAATACTATACTGTCATGATAGTATTGTCCGAAACTTTCCCATGACCTCCTAAACACGTGTACGAAAGTGACTAGTCAATTCTGAATAGTTGGAAAAACTGCTTAGAAAATATTTTTGACAATTGAGTGGGTCTGCTTTCTGTCACCGGCGCGGTCAAGCAGGGTTTACTTCGCGAAAGGCGAACACGTGTTTATCGGACCCCTTCTTTTCTTTATTAATTTACAACTTGTCATAAAATGGAATATCACCCTGCAGCCCCTCGTTGAAGAGATATTCTAAAACAGGGTTTCCCAAACTTTTTCGGCAATCGAACACTTCGCAAACCTGGAAATTTTAACGGAACACTTAGCTTATTTTTTAGGTTGGGTCACTCCTACTAATAAAACTTTTAAAAAAATGTTGTTAAAACACATTATTTATTTAGTTATTATTTTTAAATATAAAATTGGGTATAGTTCCGAATAACCCCGGCGGAGGGGGGGCCCCCTTTTGGAGGGGAAGGGGGAGGGGGAAGACCCCAAATATCAAACGGTATCCACATCAGACCAGTAGTTGCGGAGATATTAATTAAAAACTTTCGCAGAATATATAGAATTCTGCCTATACAGACATGACTAACACAACCATCCCCGCTGTAGAAATCGTGGTCGTCGAGTGTCAAGTAGCCGATGACACAGTAGGGGGCCTCGACCAGAGTATCTATAGGGTATCTCATTCAGTTGTGATCATTGTACCATTGTATTTAGCATTATTTACCGAACCTCATCCGGAACTTTGTATTTAACTCAAATGTTTATAACTTCTTGAAGTGAGATAAAATAATTTCAATTTTTTAAAGTAATTATTCTTGTGTTTCAGGCCGGGGGAGGGGCAAAGCCCCTCCCCCAGCACCCCCACACGGAGAATATAACCTAACCTAACCTAATACGGTTTGATATTCGTAGACGAACAAAGTGTTACCTTCTGTTCGTATATGTATAACTGGCAAATTCGTCTTACATATGCCTTACATTATTGGGTAAAATTTTGTATAAAGTTGTTTGCGAATATTTCGACAGCTTGTTATTTCCAACTTTGTTATTAAAAACAAAAATCATATTCGTATTCAGCATATCAAAACGAGTAAAACGACGAGATTAATGTAAACGTGAATCACAGTTTACAAAATAATGCGCTTTATACATATAGGACACGCTGTAGATACCTAGGTCGATACTCCCTACTGTGTCATCGGCTGCTTGACGCTTGACGACCACAGTTTCTACAGCTGGGGTGGTTGTGTTAGTCACGTCTGTATAGGCAAAATTCTATGTATTCTGCGAAAGTTTTTAATTAATATCTCCGGAACCACTGGTCTGATGTGGATACCGTTTTATATTTGGGGTTTTCTGCCTCCCCCCCTACCCCCTCCAAAATCCATGTCGATCGGCCACCGGGGCTATTCTGAACTACAGCCATAAAATTTTCCAAATTGTCGCGGAACACCTATTCAGGTTCAGCGGAACATAGTTTGGGAAACCCTGCTCTAAAATATTCTGGACTTTTCCAATGATTGAAAAAAAATGTTTTCCGCGCGGTCAACTGCACGCTTGTAAACACACACACCCGCGAATCGCAGCAGAGGCATGCCTGTGTAACGACACGATAAGATTAGTCCTGGACCCTAGATACTGAATCCTCCGTGATTCAGCTCGTCTAACAACAAACCGATGACGATGAGCTTCGGACTCTTGAATCACGCCTCTGACGAAGAATGACCCCTGGACCCAGCACGAAAGGACTTTCTACCCCCGAACCAGCGACTCTGTATATAAGGATCATAACCCCCATTGTACAACGACAATTCAGTAAAAGATTTCCGAAGTGCAGCATCGACCTAGTGCTGTTTGTATATTTCCTGTCTACCGATCCTTTGAGCGTGACATCTGCTTGTTGCTGCGTTAGCTTGCGAGTAGCGAAGACGATTCTGCAGATATGTATGTGTGAAAAGAAAACGGGCCAAAAATAGACTGCCTCGATTCTATCCGCGTACGCTGCCTCGATTCACGGCTGTCACATCAAAGGCGAGCTGAACTCGCTCGAGAAACGTGTCCTGTATTAGAGTTCGCATTGTATTTTGTTTCTCCGTAAATATTACAAATCGCATTCAATCCTGAGCAAAATGCAGTAATTGAGATTTTACTGTATCTTCTTTTACTATGCCTGCTTTTCTTTTCTACCGCATGTTTTTCTTATTATTATGTACAGTAAAAGCTCAATAAATGCAAGGGAGATTTGCGATCCAAACATTACAGCCGAGGTGTCGATTCTATATTTACCTGCGGTTCCAGGCAAGCGTGAAGGTAGAAAGGGACAGACAGTAGAGGAGAGAGAGAGGTCTAAAAATTCAAAGTAAGGAGCCGAAACGTATCGGTGTGACTAATACTAATTTAATTATAAAACTTTTTTATTTTTGACTTTTTTTAAATAAAATTTTTACTAGCGCGTTGGTGAGATTTGTCTGATAAAAATGATACCAAACACGATATAGTTTGAATTGTAATAACTTACTAAAATTGATGTTAAAAGTTGGCGAAAAGCCAGAGAGATCGAATCAAAACATTGCGCATATCCAAACGAGGTGTCGATTCTGCGTCCGCACACATCGTTTATATGCAGCCGTGGTGTCGATTCGACGTTCTTTATTCTATTATTATTGTTAGCTGGTAGATTACTTTAATTTTCAATAGGAAAAAACTGTCCGGTTTGAAATCACGGGCTTTTCCTAACATCATAAAGCACCTAATTTGCAGTCAATAATTCCGCAGCATATTCAGAATAAATAAATAAATAAATATAATTCAAACTATATCGTGTTCGGTATCATTTTAATCAGAAAAATCTCACCAATGCGCTAGTAAAAATTGTATTTAAAAAAAGTCAAAAATAAAAAAGTTTTATAATTAAATTAGTATTAGTCACACCGATACGTTTCGGCTCCGCGCTTTGAATTCTTTGACCTCTTTCTCTCCTCTACTGTCTGTCCCTTTCTACGTTCACGCTTGGCTGGCGTCGCGCGTAACTCGCATTCGAGATCTCGATTCTATAAACGAAATGCTTGGGTCCCAATTTCTGTTGCATACATCCCGGTTTTACTGTATCGTTCTCGAACTGAGACTTCAGCCCGAGAGAGGAGAGAGAGAGAGAGAGAACGTGGGCGAATATGAAACACTAAATGAGTGATCGCATGTATTTTCAAACAGAGCGAATGATAGATTGGATGAGGAAAGAGCGAGAGAGAATGAGTGAGAAACGTGTGTAATAACCGGCAATTATAAAAGACAGAACGATCAGATTTAGAGCAAGTGGCAAACCAAACAGTTCCCACAGTAGCAATTCTTGTAAAATCAAATCGTAATTAAAATTTATAACAAGAATCTGAATTTAGGTATAATTATTATCTACAACATATATAATCCTTTCTCATTCTGGCATTAGCGATTCTGATGTGTTTCATTCGTGTGATTCTACGTTTATTCGGAAGCACCTACAATTAGTGCCAAAATGAGAGAACATGTTATATTCTATCTCTTTTCAAAAAATAACATCGCTGCTCGGCCGATCACTTTATGGTTTGCCGCTACCTCCGATCTCTCAATCGTTTCTCGTGTTCTCTATCGTCCCGTTTCGAAAACAAAGTCAAACGGTATAGCATAGCTACTCCGTAATAAACAACTGTTCGACCCTGAGCGAGTTGCTTATTTCGAGGCAACACTACTGATTACTAACACTTTCCTTGCAGGCAACAATTGAAAAAGTCAGCATGCCTCACGGTAAGTGAAGATATCGCGGCGGAAGCAGGTCCCTGTGCAGGTACCTCCGAAAAAACAATCGCAAGTACATCTGCTGCAGATGATTTTGTTACGGAGAGATTATATGAAGAAAACATAGAAAATGTTGAACAAATGGCAACTATCGAAGAAATTGTACAAGAAGGAGATTTCTGTACAGGAGAAGATCAATTGAATACCAGCGATGAAGACGAAGAAATAAATTGGGTGATAGAGAAAGCCGAACCACAACAGCCAAAAGAACCAATTTCGGAAGGAATAGATTTTGCTGATTTTGCATATATATTCGAAGAAATAAAAAATCTTGCAAATCATTCACTTATTGGCTGTGGCATTGAATATTTCGAAATAATTGGATGTCAACAATATGGCTTAGTAAAAACGTATAATGTACAGTGCCGAATGTGCAATTACGTAGGACACATTCGGCGTCTTCGAAAGAATGATGGCACTATGGATATTAACCATGCCGCTGTTTCTGCAACAATGGTTACGGGCGGCGGATATAATCAACTGGAGGAATTACTCTCTAGCGTGAACATGTCTTGCATGACAAAAAGGATGCACGAGAAATGTCAGGATGACATAATCGACGGCTTCGAAGTGGCCGCACAACAAGAAATGGAAGAAGCTGGAAAAGAGGAAAGAGAATTGGCTATTGCAAGAGGCGATGTGCTTGCAGGCTATAATATACCGTGGATTCCAGTTGTCGCAGATGGCAGCTGGATGAGAAGATCGTACCGCGGAGGAGACTACAATTCTCTTTCTGGCGTAGGAGCCATCGTGGGATATCATACGAAAAAAGTGCTGTATATCAGCGTTAAAAATAAATTTTGTATGATTTGCCAAACAGCAGCAAAAAAGAAAGAAGCAGCGCGCGAACATCGCTGTTTCAAGAACTGGGGTCGTCAGCAAAGTTCAGCCGGTATGGAAAGTGCTGCTATCGTCGAAGGATTCAAATGCAGCATAGAAATGCACGGCCTAGTATATTCTATATTAGTTGCCGATGGCGATAGTAGCGTGTATAAGAAAATATTGGACAATGATACATATAAAGATTATATGGTGCATATACGGAAAATAGAATGCACCAATCACCTCCTACGGAATTTCAGTAGGAAAATAAACGACATCGTAGTAAAAGGCCGCTACAAAGACCTAAGAGCTGTCGTAAAGGACAATGCTCTGCGGCTGCGTACTGGAATAAAGAAAGCTGCAGAATACCGGTTCAAAGAAAAAATCAGACTAGTCGATCAAATAAAAAATTTGAAGGAGGACATGAAAAATGTACCAAGTCATGTACCAAGTCATGACCGAAAACATGTTTTCGGTGAACAGAAGGAGTATCAGAAGTCAGCATATTTCTGCACCAAATATTCTGATCCGAACAGAGAAAATTATGTTCCACGATTGAAGCAAGGTGGTATATATCAAAGCATTGAAGAAGCCACTCTTCGCTCAAGCTGAATGTTTGTTGTACGTTTTAAATAATAATGCTGTAGAAAGCTTTAATAATATAATTGCCAAATTCATCGGAGGAAAAAGGATAAACTTTGGACGAAGAGGCTCATATCAGGGTAGAGTCTCCGCTGCTGTCGTCCAATTTAACACTAAAGAGACCTTTAGTAAATTGAGTATGGCAATGAATAAAGAGCCGACAAACATCGTAAGAAAGATGAAAGAACGTCGGAAGCGTGCAGCAGAAATGGCATCTAAATATAAAAAAGAAGCGAAAGCATCCTCCTTCAGAAATCAGAAACAATCGTATGACCAGGATTACGGCCCCAGTGCAGCAAAACCAGATATGGAAGAGACTGTATGAAAGAGTACACATGGCCATACTCCATGAGTGGCAGACGATGCGGCACACGATCGAAGCGGAAACTCGCGATCAAGCGAAAAATGAAAAGTGGATAGCTTACAGGAGAAAATTATTAACCGCATCAAATTTCGGCAAGATATGCAGATTACGAAATGATACACCGCGAGCAAATACTTTGAAGAATATAATGTATCCGCAAATACCGAATTTACGTTCCCTCGAATACGGAAGAGAGAACGAGGCAAACGCCTTGAGGCAATTAGAAAACGAATTAGGAATTCATATTCTACCATGTGGCCTCTTCATCGATGCCGTTGTGCCTTACTTAGGTGCAACCCCTGACGGTATTGTAGACGATATCATCGTCGAAGTAAAATGTCCTGAATCGGCGAAGGATTTATCGCCTGCTGAAGCAATAGAGCAACTTCCTGCAATACGGCGTATTTTCCGGGGTGATGAAATGAATAAAATTCATCACTACTATTATCAAGTGCAAGGACAGTTGCACATAACGAATAGACAATGTGCTTTATTCTGTTTATGGACGCCGAAAGGAATGAAAATTGTCAAAGTACCAAGAAATGATACATTCTGGGCAACAGAGATGGAGGAAAAACTGAAGAAGTTTTATAAGGACTGCATGTTGCCAGAAATCATAGAAAGTAGATTCAATCGACACCAGCCGATTAGAGAACCTCCGTACATAAAAACCGGAGGAACATGTACAAGTACACAATAAATGGCTGTCAAACAAGCAATTACAATCCAAAGTCACTAATGCACGGACGAGTGCATTCAGCTTATATGGAGAACTGTCAAACAAGCAATTGCAATCCAAAGTCATTAATGCACGGACGAATGCATTCAGCTTATATGGAGAGCTCTCGAATAATAGAAGAACAAAATAATGTAAGTACGTTAAAGAATGTAACTACGAAAGTATTTGGAGAGTGAAGAGGACCGTCTATGACGGGGGTGGTGGTGGGTCTCTTCACACTCTCCTAATAATTTATACTTGCAGCTACTTTTCCTTACTTTGTACAGGAAGAGTGCAATGACAGCGTAAGTATGACACTTATACTTTTGGTATACAAGTAGTTGGATGAATTGGAAATCATCATGAATTTCATATATGAATTTATTTTAATTATTTTCAGTGACCAGTATCAATGGTGAAAATCCTGTTCTACGAAGGGAGGAAAGGAACCAGGTCTTCGCAATGCAAGCATAAAGATAAGTAACTCACATACGTTTACATGTTTATTGCATGCAGATTGATTAGAACTGATTCTAACTTTTTATCGTAGGTTCAATGACAATTTACTCTTTATACCATTGCAAGAAATATCGGTCAGAAATAGGAAAGTAATAGTGGATTCATCAGAAAGTGTAGATACCAGTTTTTACATTAAAGTAGTATAAACTCAAAAAGTAATTGTTATTAAACTTATTTATTTTTACAGATCAAACCAGGGTGTACAGCATGATAGTTGAAGATATTCGGTATCGTCACAACCAAATTGTATACATAATGTTTGTTTAATAATTACTGTCAATTATCTTATAAGTGTACGCAGTTCATGTTCTACTGTAGTATTTTATTAATAAAAAAGGCTTGTACTTCACTGGGCAGTATTTTAATCCTTTTTATCCGACTTCGAAAAGGAGGAGGGTACTCAATTCGATGTGTATGTATTTTTTTTTTTTATGTATGTTCACCGATTACGCTGAGACGGATAGACCAATCGGATCGAAACCTTTTGCATCTGATAGAGTATGTTTCCCGATTGGTACCGTTAAAAAAACATTTTGCATTTTTTCATTCCGAACGCTTTTTATTGCAAAAAACGTACTATTTCATGTATGTGCGGCGTACGTTCGCCGATTACTCCGAGACGGATGGACCAATCGGAACGAAACCTTTTGCATCTTCTAAAGTATGTTTCCCGATTGGTTCTGTTCAAAAAACATTTTGCATTTTTTCATTCCTGCCAATTTTTATTGCAAGAAAACGTACGACTTCATTTATATTTTTTTCGGCGTTTACTCTACAGGGAATATACCGATTGTGACTTTGCAACATTATCCGTGAAATGAAAAAAAAAAAAATAGACTTCGCCATTTTCTCTACCAGTTGGTCGCTAAAAGAAGGGTTCACTTCTTCACGTATCAGTCGCTGGAAGCTAATTTGGACTGTTTCTTTGCAAAAGTAACCGTCGTAATCTTTGCATTTCTGCGAGTGCTCTTTTGTCATGCGGTTTAACGAGGACTTTGTTTGGTGCTAAATCAGATAGAGCTAAACCATCTAAACTTTTGACACGACTAAGAGCGACATAAATTTGGCCTTTTGCAAAATTCTTTTTGCCAAGATCAATTACAGCTTTGTTTAATGTAGTCCCTTGTAATTTATGCACCGTTACTGCCCAACTTAGAATAAGTGGTAACATTCTGCGCTCGACGTCCCCATAACATTTCGTCACCTGAAACGTTGCTACAACTGGAGATATTGGGATGTAACCGTCGATATCTTTAAATCTATTTCCAATGGACTCGTCGTCAAATTTTATAAGTACCGCGACCGGCAACTCTCCCTGTTCTAGTTGATCACTTTGAAGTGCCGGCCATGTAAATTTCTTCACTATTCCCATTGCGCCGTTTATCAAACCATCAGAAATTGATATATTTCGTCGCAGCATGATTCGCGATCCTTCAGTTAAGGTTATTGTATGTAACAATCCGCCACAATTATTTACATTTGTAGGTATGACATTTTCTGGTGGTCTTTTTCCATATGTAGCTGCCTCACGGGATTCGTCTATTGCATCAATGACGGGATTTTGCTAATTCATCAGTCATTTTTGAATTATATTCATCCACTAATTTTATCGTTGGGAATATTCTTACTGCTGCACCATCCTCGAACTCTCCGGTTAGAGGAACTCTTCTTCGTTCGCATAATATTACCAGTTGAGAAGTTGTCACTTCCCCAAACCGAAGGTTATTCAATAAATCGATGAACTCAACGTCATCTCTTTGTCGCATATTAATGGTGAGTTCGCAGAATGAAAATTGATGCCATAAATTAATTTCTACAGTACACCAATGTGGCTGTATAAAACACCAGTGTCCTTTTACTGGAGGCAACTGCATGATATCGCCAAAGAGAAGTACATTTACGCCACCAAATAGTTTATCATTTGTTTTGAATTCTTGCAATCTTAAATGAATTATTCGCAAATTCTCATAAGATACCATTGATATCTCGTCGATAATCAACCACCTTGTATGACGCTACTTTCGTCACTCCTGTTCGAGCCTCTGTCCTGTCAGTCGTCGATAGGTCTTTGCAGTACCTTTTTCAATAGGCAAAGAGAACAAGGAATGCAGAGTTTTTCCGAATATTTGACGGGCAGCGACACCATCAAAGAAGCTACTTCAATGAAAGATGGTTTTATCATCATATCAACTGTAGGATTATAGCAGCGTTTAACGTGTTCAACAAGTAATTTTAAAATAAACGACTTGCCACTACTAGCTCCTCCGGTAATAAAAAGCAATATTTGTTCCGTATTTTCATCATCATTTTTTTTAATATCTTTCTCAATTACTGCGGAAACTGATTTTAATAAGTCTTTCTGTTGAATATTAAGACTTCGAATACTATTAAGGAACACCTCTTCTGGCATTGCAATTGTTTCTTGCTGTTGATCTTCATATAAATCACCTTGATCATAATATATTGTTTCGTCGGCATGAATTCTGACTGGTTCTCCTAACTGTTCATTCTCAGTTTCTTCGTCGTGTACAACATTCAAAGCAACAGCCTAGGCGAGCGCCGCTTCAATAATTTGCTCTGCGTGAGTAAATTGTTGGACGGCTGCGTTACCCAACATAGGTTTCAACTCGCGTTGTCGTCGAAGAAAACATTGTTCTGAAGATTCGTTTTCGGACATAAGTGTACTTTCATCACGAGATGGAATGTGACACACTATTAAGTTATAGACGTATCCTTCTCTATCACTGTTCAGGGTATAATATCGGTGGCGGAGTACAGCTGGTTTATTTCTTATTCGCATTCGGGTATTGTCCTTCAATTTTATAAACTTCGATCTCGAAATTTCTTCATCGTCAGTTCTAAGTTCTGCGTCGCCATCTTCTTCTGTCCATATTTCACTTGAAACTGTTTTATATCGGACAGCAAATTCGGCTAAACTCAAGTTTTCTAGGTTGTCTGGCCTCTTTACGTAACGATCGAATATGTTATTGAAAAATGATGTTCCATTTTCTTCAAATCGCAGAATTTTATATCTCTGCTCAGGCCGACAACTGTTTATAAATACAGCTTTTCGCGAGTTCATTTTGAGAGGCAGATGGCATAATCGATAAGCACATTCTATAGCATTGACCATACGTTGAGATAGAATTGCCATAGATACCGAAAATAATTGATTTCGGATGGTATCGTTTCGGCGTTTTGCTCGTAAAACGGCTTCTTTAATAATATTTCCTATGTCCTGCGGCTCGCATTTACTTGCGTATTTAGCAATATAATATGCGACGGCTGTAACATTTCCGCATGGTTGAATATCCATGTTTGCTTTCCAAAGCTTTAAAAGATTTGGGTTGTAAAAATTCACCATAACTTCATTTGCGGTTCTTTTAAGTACGCAGAAACGCCCGTTGTTGGCAAGTGTGTCATCTGGGCCTAAGCACATCGTTCTTTCACTTATCGGTCTGGGGAATCCAAATCGACAAGAACGATTATTACGATCTTTGTAACATGTATGAGAATGTTTATGAATTTGGACTTTTTGAACTATATCGTTCATATCGTGATTTTCGACTTCCAATGAACAAGATACAATTTTCTCAATAATGTTTTGGCCTTCGTTGGTTAGGAAATCAGGTACGTTTGCACACCAAATAAGCATGTGCAAATGTGGACTTCCTCTATTTTGAAATTCAATTCTATACCAAAAATCGGTAACAACGCCGCCTATGCAATGCGAGTTTTTTAAATACTGCATTAACGCGTTTTCGCGTAGCGCAAATTGTCGTGCGATAACTACCGGGTGTCTCTGAACCAACTGTAGTCGATCTGCAAACGTTAGGTTTTCAAGTTCGGATGTTGATTGATCTTCGGATAGTAGTAATGCCTTCAACATATCTGGCCAGTTTAGATCATTACAAGAGAACGTAGCAAACCATGTGGGCGGTCCAAGACTTCGGACCATGGCGATTAATTCCGAACAGCATCGTTTCCAATATGATACCGATCCTCTTATGTTTCTTATTGTGAGATGTATGTTGTCTACTAATCCCTCTGGAGTATATTCACCTTGGCGCATTCTACAGGACACTGAAATGCTAGCTTCTGCGCGATAATATTCAACCACAGATAATGCGAAGAACAGATAATCTGTTCGTTGGAACCGTTTGTGATTGCTCAGAATACGTGCTTGGAAGTAATCTAATGATGTGATTGGGATGTCACGATGCTCTCTGAATCCATTTTTTCCATCTGGAAACAGGAAGTACCAACACAGTTCTTCAATTCTCCTCTCCCTCTCTGGGTTCAAAGGAGGCGCTGTTTTTCTATGTATATTTGCCAGTTGTATCGGGTCATTTTCTGCGTTATTATTATTATTATTACTGATAGAGACGATATTATCGATGTTGGGAACACCTTCGTGAATTGAACGTAACATACTTGTTTCGAAAATAATTCGTGTTGCGTCGGATTCATTTCGTGGGGTCACAACTGATAGATCTTGCATTCTTTCTACCAGTGAAAATCTATTTCTCTCGGATGCAATTGTTACAGGCGTTAATGAGTAGATATTTAATACATTACTGTTGCCATCTTTCGCATACAAATTACGACGCAAGGTGGCGTGTAAAACATCAATAGTAGTAAATTTCATACAGCATGAGGTGCCCCGTAACGGTGCTTTATATCCTTTTGGACCTCTTGCATGGGAATCAAACAACCAATAACAGGTGGTCTCCGACTGGTTGCTGCATGATACGGCTATTGATGTAAGATTCGCAGTAAGAATTCCGTACATATACCGTTGAAAAAATGTAATCAAACCATTTTTTAAACTTGGAAATCCATCGTCACCGTTATCAATATCAATGTGACCATTTACCGACATTTCATAGTCAACGTTAATACTGACTCGCCTATTATTAAATGTTACATGTGGCAATAATTCAGTTGCGGCTAAATAGTCTACATTGATTTCGTTGGGGTTAGGAATACTTCGCGCTTCAATGCAATCACGATAATATTTATCTCCTGCTATAACCACATAATCGACATCACTAGTACACCACGTACTAGGATCAAGGGAATGAAACGCAACACATGCAACTGCAGCTATGCCAGTACATTGCATACCACGAGATTCGATACTGAAGCGATCGCTAGCTTGATGAAACGTGCCTCGTAAAATAGCTACATTCTGACCAACGTCTACAAATCTAGTGTTTGGTTCAGTATTTCTTTGTGCAATTTCAATCTCCTCTGTTACAATAGCCGGCTGTTCAATGACATGAGCTATTCCGAAAATATTATTGGTAATGTTAGAAAAACATCGTTGTACATCTTTGTACAAAGCATTATTTTGTAATAGCCATTGTAAGAATACCCGAAGCTTTCCGACATCTATTTTAAATTGTCGCTGTCGCTCCAAATTTTCGTAGCTTTCCAGTACAATCATTATACCGGATTGGTTTAATTGGACTGGAAGTTGCTCGGTTATTTCGAACACATCGCGGGCAAATAGGACTACCTGACCTTTGCACCAATCCTGACTGCAACGATTTTGAATTTTCATGATCTTAAGAAACGGCACTATTCTGCACAACATTTGTTTCTCGATTTCCGATAGCTCTGCTATCTCCTGAGGTACAGACATTAGTTTTTAAGATGATTTAGACAACGAGAACATGTTGTTGTCTTCTCTGATTCCATTAGATTTGCAGGAATTAGACCAGACAAAGGCTGCGTGTGTAAAGTGTAACGTTGCTGCGCACTGCACACGGTACATCAGCGAAAATATTAGTAGCCGATTCAAAGTAATCTTCCTGGAGGAAACGTTCCTTCCTTCGGTTTTTAGCTAGTTCGCGCATATCTCTTAAACGTGTGGTTTTTGATTCGGTACTTTCCCTTAAAAATACTTTACGATTACGATTTTTCATGAGCATTAGACGATGTGAACGTTCTTCAATACATTGATTGGATAAACGTCTGTGGATTAACCTCAGTTTACGTGATCGTTCCTGAGCAGATTCGTTCGCTAAACGTCTGTGGATTAATCTCAATCTACGTGATCGTTCCTCAGCAAATCCGTTCGCTAAGCGTCTATGGATTAATCTCAATCTACGTGATCGTTCCTCAGCAGATTCGTTTGCTAGGTGCGTTCTGATTAATCTAAGCCTATGTGATCGTTCTTCGACAGATTCGTTCTTTAAACGATTATAAATTGTGGTTAGGCGACGTTTCTTCTCCTTTATCGTTTCACGCAATAATTTTGAACGCATATATTTTCGCATTGCAGATAATCTCAAATGGCGTTCGTTAATAGTTTCATGACATCGTGTTTCTGTATTTATTTTGCAAATTTTGTACAGACGTAATTGCGTGGCGTCGTTTGATTCGTTCGCACGATACTTCCTCATACGGGATGCATGTTTTGTAAGTCTACCCATCGCTTCAAGCAAACGTGGTTGGTTTGTTTTTTATTTATTTTAGAAACAATTGGTCGCTCCAAGCAGACGCGGTCGGCTTGTCTTTTTTTACAAACAATTATTTGTCGCTCCAAGTAGACGTGATCGGTTCGTTTTTTATTACAAACAATTATTGGTCGCTCCAAGCAGACGTGGTCGATTTGTCTTTTTTTACAAACAATTATTTGTCGCTCCAAGCAGACGTGGTCGGTTTGTTTTTTATTATAAACAATTATTGGTCGCTCCAAGCAGACACGGCTGGTTTGTTTTTACAAACAATTATTTGTCGCTCCAAGCAGACGTGGTCAGTTTGTTTTTTATTACAAACAATTATTGGTCGCTCCAAGCAGACGTGGTCGATTTGTCTTTTTTTACAAACAATTATTTGTCGCTCCAAGCAGACGTGGTCGGTTTGTTTTTTATTACAAACAATTATTGGTCGCTCCAAGCAGACGTGGTCGATTTGTCTTTTTTTACAAACAATTATTTGTCGCTCCAAGCAGACGTGGTCGGTTTGTTTTTTATTACAAACAATTATTGGTCGCTCCAAGCAGACGTGGTCGATTTGTCTTTTTTTACAAACAATTATTTGTCGCTCCAAGCAGACGTGGTCGGTTTGTTTTTTATTACAAACAATTATTGGTCGCTCCAAGCAGACGCGGCTGGTTTGTTTTTACAAACAATTATTTGTCGCTCCAAGCAGACGTGGTCAGTTTGTTTTTTATTACAAACAATTATTGGTCGCTCCAAGCAGACGCGGTCGATTTGTCTTTTTTTACAAACAATTATTTGTCGCTCCAAGCAGACGTGGTCGGTTTGTTTTTTATTACAAACAATTATTGGTCGCTCCAAGCAGACGTGGTCGATATGTCTTTTTTTACAAACAATTATTTGTCGCTCCAAGCAGACGTGGTCGGTTTGTTTTTTATTACAAACAATTATTGGTCGCTCCAAGCAGACGCGGCTGGTTTGTTTTTACAAACAATTATTTGTCGCTCCAAGCAGACGTGGTCAGTTTGTTTTTTATTACAAACAATTATTGGTCGCTCCAAGCAGACGCGGTTGGTTTGTTTTTACAAACAATTATTTGTCGCTCCAAGCAGACGTGGTCGGTTTGTTTTTTATTATAAACAATTATTGGTCGCTCCAAGCAGACGCGGCTGGTTTGTTTTTACAAACAATTATTTGTCGCTCCAAGCAGACGTGGTCAGTTTGTTTTTTATTACAAACAATTATTGGTCGCTCCAAGCAGACGTGGTCGATTTGTCTTTTTTTACAAACAATTATTTGTCGCTCCAAGCAGACGTGGTCGGTTTGTTTTTTATTACAAACAATTATTGGTCGCTCCAAGCAGACGTGGTCAGTTTGTTTTTTATTACAAACAATTATTGGTCGCTCCAAGCAGACGCGGTTGGTTTGTTTTTACAAACAATTATTTGTTGCTCCAAGCAGACGTGGTCAGTTTTGGATTTTAGAAACAATTGCCAGTTGCTCCAAGCAGACGTGGCCGGTTTTGGATTTTAGAAAATTCAATAATATTAGTTGAAAACGACTACCTTCGAGCAATTTTCAAATGATTCAATCAAGTAGCAATCAATTGAAGATGTAACGATGTCAGGTATTCGTTTCAACTTAGTACGCGATCTGTCTATGAGCTCTAGCTATGTTTGTTTATGTTGTGAGGACGATCGCAATAATAGGCCAATTTATAGTAGATTTCCGTTACATTGAGTGATAAGTGGAAAATAATGAATTTTGCGGCAATAATAAGTTTTTCATTCATTGAATGCAATGGTACGATGTCAGCGCGGAACATGAAAGTTTTTCATACGTAAAGCAATGCGGTATAAGTACAAAACTCATGGCAATATTAAATGGACAAATTCACAAATACTTGCAATTTAATTAAAATTTGCATTACTTAATATTCAATTACATTTCCATGCGTCGTTTTATGCGTCTTGGTACTGATTCGTATATTCATATCGTTATGATTTTATCTCACGTTGCCTTATTTGCTTCACGAAGCTCATTTTTTTTTGTTTACAGGTTTTCTTATGTACATTAAATTTTTCAATATTGCCAATAAATTCTTCATTGGGTTCAAATGAAGATTGTTTAATGCCCAGTGTATAATTTTATAATTATTACATTATTCTTCGAACTGAATAATCTTCAACTTTTTTACCAGAGTCGGATTGTAAAAGTATATCGCGACACATTGCGTTTTATCGAAAAAAACGTATTCCGACAGGTTGTATACTGAGTGTAATAAAACAGTGTTCGGTTACCGTTTGAAACAGATTACCTCATTTAAAATTGGACCAAATGACTTGAGGTTACTTGAGAAGTTATACACATTCATTTACTAAGATATGTGCTTTTGTCGTTTTAAAAAATTGCAATTTGTTGAAATCGTGAAAGAAAATAGTAGAAGGCAATTTTTTATTAACTTTTTTATGTGAGTTTGCAATGAAAATTTAAAATATGACATTTGTAAATTTAAGTGTGTTATGTGTATGATGAAAATTTCATCGAGATCGATCAATGTAATTAGCACTACCAAGTAATAAAAATTTTCGAAAATCGCGACTTTTTATTCATCTAAGAACATAACTAGTCACATTTTAAAATGAAAAGTTCTGATTTTCAGAAATTTTAATTATTTGTAACTTCTAAGTGCATTGGCAGATCTCGACGAAATTTTCTGCATAGCCACAACTTATTTGAATTTACGAAAGACATATTTCAAATTCTTATTATAGGCTCACATGAAAAGAGATGAAAAAATTGCCTTTTACTATTTTTTTTCACGATTTCAACAAATTGTAATTTTTTTAAACGACAAAAACACATATCTTAATAAATAAATTTGTATCTTCTCAATAAAAAAAACCTCAAATTATTTGGTCCAATTTTAAATGAGGTATTCTGTTTTAAACGTTGACTAGACACTTTTTATTACACTTACTGTACTTATACTTTCTACATTTCTTGGCTACATTAAGAGGGTATGGATATTTCTATCATTGACTGTACGCCGTTTGGTTTTTGCGCATTTGAGGTGAATAGAATATTTATGAATATTTACGTTCAATATAAGCTACTACGCACATACCAACAGGAATGTAAACATAGAGAACAATTTGTGCGATCCTGGAATGTGCCCCACCACCTCTCTCCCTTTGGAAGTCACAGATTCCTGCTCAGTTTCATACGATCAGTGAATCGAACAAGTGGTAAGTACGAAACGAGCAATATTTTATTTTTGCATACGTTGTATATAATAATATATATTAATAATTCTTAATGGCTGGTGGTACGGTTCATTTAGTTGATGTATTATTATAGTTACTTTGAACAAAAATATTTTTATTACACCAAAGAATAACTTATTATTTTCATTATTTAACTTTAGATTTTGAATTGTTAACAAATTTTTATTACAATTATTATAATAAAAAAGTAATACAAATATGTTAACAAATATGAATAGATATTTTCTTTTTTTTATTATCAATAAAACCTTTTATTTCTATTTAAAATGTTTATATTCAATATTGCTTTCTAACGGTTGAATGTGCGCTGAATACGAATGTAGGAACCGTTTATCGCTATTAGAAACGTTGTTCGGGTGTTAAATAACGAACGAAATTAAGGGGGTAGACACGGCACGTGACCTCTCCGATTCGCGACGTCGGTATTACAGCAGTTTTTTCGTTGGGCCCGGTGGAGCCACTTGCGTGGTCTGGTACGAACTTGAAAGGTTTAGTTCTCAGCTAGCGTGCGCGCAAGACGATCTAGGAAGGCAACAGCGCCTCAAGTATTTTTACAAACACATTCAAACGCTCATCTCGCCAGAGGCATCGCGGCGATACGCCTGAAGAACGAAAGTGAAACATTGGCACGTGTTTAGAGTGAGATGTACGGTGATTGTGCTATCCTTCTCTCAACCCAAATGATAGAATTGTCCCGCTCCGATAAATTCTGACTGACTGAACGCGTGGATTTTATATAGCACACCTTAGCACCCCTCGCTGCTGAAAAATATATGCCTACTCTAAAGAACCGAAGGAACGTGCAATATGAAATATTTTTTAGAAAAAGTTATTAACTTCTTTAAATAAATGTTTTTTAATTAATAAAAATATACAGGATACGTCATGCAATTTCTGACGGGTTATATCTTGAATTTGGTAAGAGATAGGAAAAAGCTGTTTATGTAAAAGTTCAATAGTATGATAATGTCTATTTTTCTGTGATTTCATTTTCTCCGTGAATGCAACGATGCACTCAAAAAATACAAATCCACTTTTTATTTAAATGGAATTGCATTTTTTTTCACTTGTGTCAACTCCTTGAAACATTCTGCATAAAAAAGTACTATGGTACTATTGGAACTAATACATGGAGGGACAAAAGCTGAATAAAAGCTGAGTAAAAGCTGAATATATGCAACAGAGATTGGGAACCAGACGTTGCATACATCCAGCCGAGATGTCGAATTTCGAATTAGATGCGACGACCAGCCAAGCATGAACGTAGAAAGGGACAGACAGTAGAGGAGAGAGAGAGGTCTAATGATCAAAGGAAAGAGCCGAAACGTATCGGTGTGACTAATACTAATTCAATTATAAAACTTGTTTATTTTTGACTTTTTTTTACTGAAACTTTTACTAGCGCATTGGTGAAATTTTTCTGATTAAAATCATTTAAGAGGTTATGGGGCGCTGTGAAAAATCCAGGCGGGCCGCAGCCAAAACTTAGCGAAAAGGGACAATCTCAACATTCAGAATGAGAGAAGGACAGGATGACTGTAGTGCGTCTCACTCAGCGTTCGGGCGATGTTGCCTTTTTCGCTTGCCTTCGCAGCACAGTTCGAGTGACGTAATCAAGCTAACGCTTGATTCTGACTACGATTCCAAATCGACAGCCTTTCTACTTAGACGCCACCTTATGACTACTAGCTGAACTAAATTTGTCACGTGACTTGCTCTGTAGTATCCAGATAATGGCGGAACTCGTCTTTGGGAATGCTTTTACGGGAATCGGTTATTCGTCCTTATATGAGAAGATCTTGAGCTGAATAAGGGCTCATTCGAAAGAGGACGGTTCAATGCAGGGCGGTCAACTCACCGTTTAAGTCACAAAACTCTTTTAGTGGCCTGAAAATGCTTCGATTCCGCAACTGCATTTTGTCGACTTTTTCTTCTACTTTGCACACTGGTATTATTAAATATGGACACAATCTCGTTAAACTATGAGTTGACCGCCCTGCATTGGACCTTCCTCTTTCGAATGAGCCCTCACCCAGCTCCAAGGGTTCTCATATAAGTACAAATAACCGATTCCCGTAAACCCATTAATAGGCCCATATTTGCCGGTAATGTCACATCGTTGCATTACGCGTGTCTACCCCCATAAATGGGGGAACAAACGAATAATTTTTTTAAATTTATTTATACTAGTCGACAGTAAACTTGGTATGAAATCGCACATGCATATTGTTACGTATCTGTCTCGGAAATTCCCTTATATGGTGTTACAAACCCTTCTCAAAAATTTCCTTATATGGAATCGGATGGGTGCACCCGATACCAACCGTCTTCTAGAAAATTCGAGACCAACGCAAAGCAAGGGCGCGGTCCTACGGGTCACGTAGAGTCAGTCCCCACCACCTTTTTACTCTAGTTTTTGAGTATAAAAAGGGTAGCGACAAGGGCACCTCGGGTCTAGTTGAAGTCTAGAATCAGTTCATTACACGTCAGTACGTTCTTTTACGGATAATCTCTGCAACGAGGAAACTCTGCGAGATCGGGTATTCAAGTCCCCTTCAAGCACTCACAGTAACTATACAGTACGTTGTCTGCTGTTAAGCATTATTTTTATCGTTGTAGTCCGCCCCCGTTTGCTCGCGTTCGTGAAAACCGAGAAGGATTAGATTCTTGCTTCGCGGAATCGAAACTAATTTCTATTTATTCAACTCATTTAAACTTGCAACCTAGAGTTTAATTCATCGAACACCGCGACAGTTACACACAACAATTTTAAAGTCCCGGAATAGAGAATAAACTCACATTATTTTTAACTTACATTCTATTATTCAATTATATTTACTATCCAGAAATCTACTAAGGTGTACCTTTACCGCTCGAGGTACATCAATCAAGTTACGAGACCTAATACTAACGCTTCCTGCGGCTCCCTACGTTAGCCATACGTAGGTTCGTCCGCATATCACGCTCCTGAGGCTCCCTACGTTAGCCATACGTAGGTTCGTCCTCCACTCTACACCTTTCCTGTGGCTCCCTACGTTAGCCATACGTAGGTTCGTCCACTATAGCCAACCTCCTGGAGCTCCCTACGTTAGCCATACGTAGGTTCGTCCACTATAGCCAACCTCCTGGAGCTCCCTACGTTAGCCATACGTAGGTTCGTCTCCACGTCTACTTCCTTAGGCTCCCAGTGTTAATAACAACACTGGTCAAGCCATTAACAAATACCATATACCTAAATTAAGCCCCGGCTACCCAGCCGCCCCCTCCGGCTCGTAACAATATAATAATTAGAATTTCTTTTTTTACAACTTGAATTTAAAAAAAAAATATTTGAGTACTACTGCATTTCGAATGTCATTTTTATCACTTTTGTCGGCGTTTAAGCATACGTAGTTGATAATATTTTATATATTTCGCAATAATCAAAAATTTTAGCCACTGTTGAAAATAGTTTCCGGATTTGTATTCAATGAATGTAATAAAAATATATAAGAAGTACATATTGAATGTTAGTTATCCTAATACGCTTTAAAAAGTATAGATGTGTTTCGATATATACGGTCTTGTCGCCGTTCGTCTGACTTTTGTTCTATACAACATGAACACTATGTCACTGTAATCGATAATATTCCACCGCTAGTCATTAATTAATATTAATGTAACTGTTATTACTTATATCGTTTTTTGCAAATATTACATCTATATATTTTTGTTTCAGAACATAAACGTAATAAAAAATAAGAAAACAAGTTTTCTTTTATTATATTAAAATGGAACCATCTGAAAACAATTGTAAGTATTATTTCAACTTCAATAATGGCAAAAGAGTTCAAGAAAAATTAAAAGAAACTCTGGAAAATGCATATATTTCATGATTCAGAAACATGCCTGTAATATATGTATATATATATATATATATATATACATTTCTTTTTTCTCTTTCAAATCAACAGATGTTCAGAGATGTTCAGCTGTTGTTGCAGCAGCAGCATGAGCAGGATCAACGACAAATGCAGCTGCTGCAGCAACAACAATAACAACAATCACAGCAACTGAGGGAGAAGCTCCTCCCTCAGCAGCAGCAGGGAGACCAATCGAGGGAGGAGCCCCGCCCTCAGGAGCAGGAGAAGAAGGAGGCGGAGGGTATTGCGAGGCCACCGCGAAGTATGTATTACAGATTATTCTTTATTATACTATGAATTCTTGCCTCGTACAGAGGAATACAATATTGCCCTTATCAGAACATCTCTGTTGCTCAATATAAGGGCAAATATTTATAATAATAATATTTTGTTAAAAATACATATCTAATAATTTCAATTTTACATTACAGAGAGAGGAGTAGCGGCTGGCAGATCGTGGCTCCTGAGGGGGTACCGGGGCGGAAGGGGAAGGGGGGTAGGGGAATAGAGGGAAGGAGTAGGGGGGGGGGGGGTAGGGGATACATACTACAGTTAAGTTTTTATTAAATAATAAAAAAAATAAAATTAGTCATTTATAAAAAAAAATGGTATTCGTTGTACTTCATTTTTTTATTATTAATCACCTGTACTTGATCCTTACTTAACTATTAAGAACGGAAAACCATCTAACGGCATCCTACAAATATTGTTCGTTCATCTAATTCCACTAAAAAGTGTGAAATAAAATAATTTTTAACAAAAAAAACATCCGACTTCGAAATGCACTAAAAAGTGTAAAATAATTTCGATTTCATTTATACCAATATTACGTAGCTATTAATAATATCTACTTAATCGTTAAATAGGATACCAAATACATTTCAAAGTTTTCGTAGGCGGCGCAAAATTAAAAACTTTTCCTGTACTAGGAAGATCTTAACTCGAGCGTCGGCAACCTATGATAAATGACCTATTTGATAATTTCAAGTAAACAATATTCAACAGGAATCAACATACACATTGCGAAATAACTATATTGCAGTTCACGAGTGACCGCACTTAACTCGCGCAGCTAGTGACCTACTGAGGTTTAGGGAGATTTTTAATAGTGCGTGTGATTCCCCTTTACAGCTTGCTTCATACTTTGCGTTTACATCATTTTTTTTTTCGAAAAATAATAGGAATTTCATTGTATCGTGAAACTTTACAATATCATCACCGGTTATCAGTTATCGTACTTCATATATTTCTGCTCACCATTTATTTGATCGCAAAGTATAATAAGAAGCAAGCTGTAGAGGGGAATAACACACGTTACTAAAAATCTCTCTAGACCTAGCTCTCTAGTGAGCTGCGCGAGTTAAGTATGGTCTCTTGTGAACTGCAGTATAGTGCATGTACATCAGGAGTGCTGCCAATTTCTGACATAATCGTTACAATTACAAATGTTTCCAGCTGGACCTATAATTTCTCTCTTACGACTTATTAATTACCGAGTTTGCCATACCGCAATCAAATCGTTATTGGCAGCATCGTTCGTTCGGGTATTTTTAATTTTGCGCCGCCTCCGAAAACTCTGAAATGTATTTGGTATCCTATTTAACGATTAAGTAGATATTATTAATAGCTATGGAATATTGGTGTCACGTCCTATGACGCATTCTTGAAACTTCTATTTCATCACCCAAATCCTTTAAACTTCTATTGCACCATCCAAATTCATCGTTCTGCAAATTCTGAGTGAGCAACTCAGCCGGGTCGTCGTACGGCGAGAACGCTGACGATCCGAACGAGGTGGTTCACCCGAATTCTCAAATCAAAAATGTCGACCTCATTCATCAATATAAAATAACGCGACCGGGCCCGCCCGCGTGCAGTTCTCATTAGTATAACAGGCGCAGTTCTTATCAGTATATCAAAATCGGTTCATCAACTTATCAATATAGTACGAAACCGAAAGTATCGCGATCAGACCAGATCATTCCGACCATCCGTAAATTGTTAAAACCGCGAAGATAATCCACGAAGTACCGCTTAGTGTTCGATACTCTAGAATCTACACGACTCTGCTACGAAGCTCAGAACTTCGATAGAGCAAGATTTCGGTAACATCAATAAATTAATCAAGTCTAGCGTTTATGACTCTGCTACGAAGCTCAGGGCTCCGACAGAGCAAGATTCTGTAAGACTCAATTGTAAACGTGCGCGAATCAAGAACTGTACTCGTAACGAATAAACATACATTGTGATCGGAAGTGCGTGATCTTCACTCGAAACATCTACCCTACCGTCCCAATACCTGGACGACACACTACCACAGGTTCCGTCCATAGATAGGTTCTACTCATCCAGCGAAAGGTAAGTGAGAACCTTTATCTACCTGACAACGCAGATTAAATTACATAAAGTACGCCGAGGACTCAGTGAGAGAGAGAACTCCGCGACTTTACATTGGTATAAATGAAATCGAAATTATTGTACACTTTTTAGTGCATTTCGAAGTCGGATGTTTTTTTTTGTTAAAAATTATTTTATTTCTTTAAATATTCATTCACTGTTTATTTACTAATCTAACCCTAACCCTAACCGTTTAGTATTTTTATATGGAAAAAGATGTAACGTAAGGAACTTTATTTTTCTGGGATTTCCGATCTTTTATTTTTCCTTTTCACTTATAGTTCCTCACTCCAACGTAACATATTGTAGTGTTACGTCCCGGCGGAAAATTTGAAATTTATCCGCCTTGCGTCCCTTATCAAGCCCTTTTGGGCTACGAGAATTTCTCATGTAAGGGGCGTATAGGCGGGTGTTTCGGTTTTCCGCCAACCTTTTCATTCCTCCTCGACCTTGTACATTCTTGTCAAGCCTTTCAAGGTTACGAGAATTTCTCATGCAGGGATGTACCGGGAAGAGTTTGAGTTTAATTCTTTTCTATTTTTGACTTCTTCTATCGCTTTCTCTTCTTTACCTGCTCTACCCTGGAATCGTGTACCTTGTCAAGTTCTTTCGAGGGTTACGAGAACTTCTCATGCGAGGTACACGAGGAAAGGTCGTTTCTATTTTTCTACTTTTCAATAGTTTACGTGACCCTCCTTGAAACTATCGTCGCCAGCCATTGTAATAAGAAGCTAATACGCACAAAAACTCGGGTTAGCTCGAGTGAGAGAGAGAAAGAGCCGTAGCAATAACACCAGCGCTCCGCAGTTAGCCAGTGCTTCGCATTTCGGGAATTTCCCTTGGTAACTGCGTAGAAACGGGAAAATCGTAATAACTCTTTTGTTAGAAACCTCTTTCTCACTCTGTTGCACAAAGCGTCAGCCGGTCCAGCAAGGATCATCGTTTCCTGATTATAATAATGGTATGAGAGAGTGGATGGATGAAACAGATTTAAACAATGAAAGTAAGAGTTGAGAACCCTTACGAAGGCGAACGTCGCGAACGTTCGACCGCCGTTCGAAAATCAAGGGTCGTTCGAAGCAATAAACACTATTGTATCGAAATTCTAAGAACTGCCTAGCGATAACGGCAAATTTTGAACAAAGGAACGTTCGCCAGATCTAGAATTGTTTAAAATTTATAAAATGCGAAATGCCGAATATATCGAGGCGATAGTTTGATGCGCGATAGATTGCATAAGTCGCCACGGCATTACAACCACCGTAAGCGCATCATCCGCCGTTAAGCATATAAAATCATACTGTTTTATTGCAAATCGGGGATGAATAATTTCGATCACGATATACGGATGACGGTTTCCTATCAAACCCGATATTTCAATTTTAATCTATATTTCAATATCAAATCTCAAATTGCATTCCAATTAAACTAATAGTTACATCTCGAATAAATGCCGTTAATCAATTATATGTATAACGAGAAATACTGCGTAGTTTCTGAAAACCGTTGAAACTATCATGGCGACGAATGAGAAAAGGAAGGAACACCAAAGAAAGGGGATGAAAGATCTTCGTCTAGCTCGCGCGTCTTAGCCAATCACCGGGCACGCGACACTTCCGAAAACGGGCTACGATTCGCCAAACCGTCCCCTCCAAGGACGATGTTCGCGCGACGGGCCCTTCGGCCGTCGATCGCGCACGAAATTTGTCACTCTTGATCGATCAATCGTAAGTACGTGATCGGGAGCCCGTGTGTCCGAGAGACAGAGTTATTCGGAAGTTCGCGATATTTTCTCTGCGGTAAAGTCCTCCGCGTAGCGAGGCAGAGTGCCGTGCGAGTTAAAATAATCGGTATTCTGAATAAGGACTCACAGACGCGCACGTAAAATCTTCCTTCTACCTAAATTTCTATCTTTTCTTTCCGACTTTAAATCGTTTGCTCGCGTAGTTCTCGTACTAACTTCATATCGCGTAATTATATTCGTTGTAATTGTAATTAATCGTAATTCGATATTCGTTTGTCTCTCGTCGACGTACTCGTCCGTAATAATCCGTTCTCGCCGCGATAAGTGCAGTGATCGACATCTTACCGTTTCTTTGGTGTTCCAGATCATCAAGCGAATACACCGAAACTTAGCAAGCGAATTATCTTGTATTTTATTGTACACCATAACGGTAAGTCGTTTCAGTTACATTTTTCGATCACGACGTTTATTCAATTGGCAAAACGGGCGATCTGGTCCAGCCCTTCAGGGTTACGAGAATTCCTCAGGTCAGATCGTTCCACCGTACGAGGTATCGATATCATTCAATATTAAATACTATTTTCCGTTTATTACAATTTCGAAAGTCAGTTTCTTTCCAACATCCAAAGGGCACCTTAGTCCAGCTCTTTCGGGAGTTACGAGAATTTCTCAGGCTAAGGTGTACCGCGGGCGGAAACCGCCGGTTTTTCAGCTAAACATAGGAAACGAAATCGTAATAATCGAGTCACGCGACTGGTACTCTAGTCTAATGTTTCAAATGTGATATCAGAGCGTTTTATATTCATATATATATACCTTGTTAACTAATCTTAAGCATCTTTACACTTGTTCACCTTTTGCAGAACTGGTAATTTTCAATTTAACGAAATTTCTAAATTATTGAACTCACACTTTTGGCTACTATCTGATTTTCGTTCACGATTAAACCAGTTTCATTTAGTTAAACAGTTTCCATTTATTTCGAACACACCTCACACTTTTCAGTTAAAACACGCCTACCAACATACCCAGATTCAAGGAGGGTCCCGTACGGGACTAAGCGTTGAACGAACCCAACGAAAGGCTAATAATTATAATCTTTTAACATCTTGTCAATTTTGTCTTTCGTCTTTTAATTTGTCGAGAGCGTTAACACGCTCGAGACTGGTGGCAGCGATACCAACCATCGCGCTAAAATAGGGAAGCAGGAATTAGGGGTTGAATTCCAACCAATTAATTGAAATTTAACTACCTATATCTCCACTTATTATTATTATATTTAACTTTTCTTTTTACGTTGCGCCGTCGCACGCGCGCAACGTAACAGTAGCATAAGCATATTTTAATTAGTAAAAAGTATAATAAATTTTCTACACTTGCACTATCAACCAAACTTTGCGTTTAAATTTTGTCAAGTACAATGTGACAGCTGACTATTTCTTTTACATTCAGAATAGAATATAGAATTAGCCAAAAGCGCACTCTCGTTTTCATCGGCCTGCTCTACATCTATGGGTATTACCATTTCTGTGCAGAAAAATCTGCTGTAATACCGACCGGCCAAATCGGAGAGGTCACGTGCCGTGTCTACCCCCTTAAAGATAGCTTATCCTATGTTACAGATTTAGAATGTCTGATAAGGTAGGTATGATTTAAAGTATATAAATCGCACTTATACATTGTATACATTTGGATGTCAAATCTAATAAATTTAATTTAAAAATGTTTTTACACTTCCTGCAATTGACGATAACACTATTCTAAAAATTTTGATTTTGTTTTCTGTTGTGCACTATATGGTAAGCATTTCTTATAAATTTTTATGCATTGAATACGAATCTGTAAACCGGTTTGTGTTATTGGCTCAAGTTTTTGAGAAATTTGAGTTAAAAAAAAAAAAAAATAATTTTAATCTTCGGAGATAGAATCTTGTGATTAAGAAATAGTAATTATTCGGTTATGTTTTGCGTCAGATGTTTATATAATTTCCTCCAAATAAAACATGTTTATATTATAGTGGTTCAATCAGCAGATTTTCATCCTACACATAAAGCTATTCAAACCATTAAATTATAAATTGATAATTAGAACTATTACATTTTAGAATATATAGGGTGGGGCAATAGCTTGTAACCGTATATGTTACATATAGATATATATATATATCCGCTCATTAGGGGCATGCCCCTTAAACGAAGACGATTTCCACTCGCTCGAGATGCGTGCGCATCGATCCCCACGCGGTATCGATCCCTACCTAGGATCGATCGAAGGAGATCGATGCGGGATCGATGATCCGACACTCTACGTTCGAAAGCGCTAGCGTTAAGACGCGAAATACGAGGGTCCGTTGGGCGAGAAACGGTACGCGAAGACGAGTCAAACCGACTTGGTAAAATCGTCAAACTGCCGATTTACTGTCTTCGTGTATGCGCCTCAAACCGAGGAGTCGTGTGCACAAACTGAGCCGCGGCACTGCTACAAGGGATACCCGATCGCGAATAACCAAGGTTTCATCGTAGTAGTCAGTTTAATGAATTTATAACATCCAAATTCTGTTACACTAAATCGGTTCACATCAACACCAGTGAAATACAAATTCCGTGAAGCAGTGCCGCGACTCAGTTTGTGACTCCTGGGTTTGTGGCACATGTGGCTCGTGTATCGCGTTTTATATATTCAAGACTATTATTTCAAAGATTCATGTAACAAATAGTATCAACATCAAGGTCACTGTTGCTTAGAGACAGAGAAATCGTCGAGGTCACATAATCGTGCCCTGCCGAAACCTCTTAGTTGTTCTAAACAAGAGTGCCAAGATAGACAAATAACATAGTCTCGCCCAACGTAACAAATTACACCATTAGTTGCGTTAAATTGATAATTTCGGTTCTTATCAGTCAAATTTCACAGACATCCAATAGCAACCGCCGACAGTGCATGCCTACCCATTACTGGTGGCAAGTGTGCAATTGTCGTTCCGGCAAATATTCCATCTATTGTGTGTGAGAAAGCACGGTACTGAACGAACCACTGAATCTGGAAAAGTCCAAGAGACCACGGAAGTGCCTCTGGACATTTCCTAGACATCACGGAACGCAAAGACTTTGTGCATATCAGCGACGTGCGACTCTATCCCGCAAGGGCAAGATCTTTCGTCGTTCTGATAATCTCCTATAGACACCAATTGGTTAGATTCTATTATTCCTCACAAGAACCGAGATTAGTTCAATAGGTCGTTCAGCCAAGCATTGTCCTACGAGCCAGGAGTGGCGTCCGCGTTTTCTTTAAAGCCTTTAACATTCGAGATAAATTGTTATATATCTATACACAAGCCAGGAGTGGCGTTCGCGGTTTCTAAATTAAAGAACATTAATTACAGTCGTAAAGGTTGCCGATTGTATAACTCTTCAGAAAATACATAGCAGATTTTTACCAGATATCTATCGCTGTTTCTTGTCAGACAACCTAAAAATTCCCCGTTACCAGACGAATAAAAAATATATATTGTAAAGTATTGTTACAAGCTTTAACCACCTTGAATATCTCCGGCATTTTCAGGGATATGAACAAATTGTAATTACGCAAATTGTTCTATATCAAGGGCGCCATAACAAGTTAGTAGTATTTTTTCATATCTCTGAAAATAGCAGAGATATTCGGGATGGACAAAGATATTGCCCACCCTGTATAATTATATAATGAATATTCAGAAGCATTTGTTTTTTCAACAAACGTCGTTTGTCTTTTTACGTGCGACACACTCAACGCGTAGCTAATATTATGCCATTGTTGGAATCAATCATTTACGGTAAGTTTTGTATTTATATACATGTATTGTTTAATCTGTACCTTCTTTTATATTTATATATATCTTATTTTTCATATCAATAATTAATACTATCAAATAATAATGAAGAAAAATATTTTTCGATTTATAGCAAAATAGGTAGTTTATACGAATTATACGACAGAATACTTTTTATACGTTAGTAACTGTTAATAATTTATACCATTTTTCTATTTTTTGTAACTTGTATTTTTTGTTATATTGATTCTGTCAAATTTACAAACGAAAGTATAAATAATTTTGTTTCCATGCACATTTTTCTAAAATTAATGTTCAAGGGTATAGAAATTGTTTATTTTGCGATAATATTCTAAAATATCTTAGTTCTTTCTAGGTTCCTAGTATAATAATGATTAAAAGCAGCAGATGAAATTGATACTTTATTTGCAAGAATTTCATTACTTGTTGGATGGACTGTTGACTTTTATAAATATATATTCCACAGATGCAGAGGTTTCCTGGAAAAAGAGATACAACTTTTATTTATATCGTTGTAATAGTCGTAACCGAACAAAGTGCAGAGGTTCTCTAGATGTGGATGAGAATAATGTTAACATAGTTGCTGAACATAATCACCCCAGTCAAAAACATCTTATTGTTAGTACACGGTATTTGATGGTACAAGAAATGAGTGAATACATTAATACCGTTGAAACAAATATTTGATGATGTTTGTAGAAAGTACGTTTATGCTTATACAGTTTACATATCTTCTAATAATTTTTTGAAAAGAAATATACAAATGTTTATTTATAGGTATCCAGAAGCTGC
Organism: Osmia lignaria lignaria; assembly: GCF_051020975.1. Taxonomy (NCBI): domain Eukaryota; kingdom Metazoa; phylum Arthropoda; class Insecta; order Hymenoptera; family Megachilidae; genus Osmia; species Osmia lignaria. The sequence goes on from NC_135041.1 coordinate 2,435,185, forward strand.
AGCTTATTGCTCTTTTAACACCTTAAGAGCGACATTACAAAGAGTGCGAGCCAGTAACAAACCACAAATTCCATAATCATTAGAAATTTTATACGAGAGATTACAAAATTACCAACCTCTAAAAAATATAAAAATATATTACTAAAGATCAGAAATAGGAGAGAGTGCAATAATATTGACAACTCATACTTTATTACAAGCATTATCTAAAAGTAAAGAATTGTTTGTTGATGGCACGTTTGCAGTAAGTATTGTAAAGCTGATGAAATCTGTATAAATATTTATAAATTGCACAATGCTTGTCTGTACTTTTAGGTTTTACCGAAAAAACCTCAGACTGGACAGCTCTATACCATCCATATGCGCTTCATGGATAACGTAAAATATGATTTGTGTTAGATTTAATTGTTATTGAATTATATGCAATAATATAAAAAGGATTGCCTTTTTTTAGGGTATTGCGACTATACTTGTTTTATGTGAAAAACGAACGGTTACATTATATATTGCTATATTTAATCTAATTCTCAAATTGCCAAATAATATAAATTTTATAATGAGTGACTATGAAATAGCAGCTGTAAAAGCAGTGTGCAAATTTTTCCCTAATGCACATATACATGGCTGCTGGTTCCATTACTGTCAGGTATGTGGCATATAACTATTTAACGTTATATGTTATAATTTAATTACAATATGAAATTTCTCGTTGTATAGAAAGTTAAATTTTTCTTATATGTTGCAGACGGTTCTTCGAAAGTGGCGCAAGTTTGGTTTGACTAATGCACCTAATATCGTTGTGCGTATGACGATGTCTCTGCCTTTACTACCTGAAATGAAATTTCAGGAAGGCTTATTAATTATACAGAGAGAGGCAGATATTATATCAAACAATTTTCCTAATGTTCTTTTGTTTATGGCCTATATGCGAACTAATTGGTTAAAAATGGCATCGCGTGTTAGCGTGCACAATTGTCCAGTGCGTACTAACAATATTGCAAAATCTTTCCATAATATCGCAGCTTTAAAATTAGGAAAACAAAATATAAACGTTTGGACATTTTTGGGTACAGTATTTTTGAATTTTCATTATTTACATATAAAATACATATCTATTAAGTACGATGAATCAATTTATTATTTAATGTCTGTATTAACGTTACTTTTTGTATTAATCAAATCATTGAACAATATCTAGTAAATTGTTAATAAATTTTAGAGAAAATAAGAGACCTGCTTATTGATCAAGAACTTGATTTTAATCGATTACAAAATGGTATAGCATGTAGAAGACCACGTACTTATGGTAATATTAATTGTAGGAAAAAAATAATAAAAGCTCAAGCCGAATATGATACTGAAAGGTTTGTCTTTATAATAATTATAATTATTTGTATTATTTATGCATATTTTGAATCTTGATTTACATAATTTTGTAGATTAACTTTAGAAGAGTTTTTACGTATTTTCAATTATGAAGACACAATTTTCCAAAGTAATAAAATTGATACTGTGGCAATTATTTTGCTAAAACGACTAATAGTCCAATGGAAGAAGGTAAATAAATTTATCTTATTATATAGTAAGTACTACCAATAATTATAAATATGATATTCTATTAAAAATAAAATAGAACGGATGCATAGGAGAAGAAGTAGAAGAACCTTATCTAATACGACTTCGATATCGTCGGATTCCTCGAAAACCAAAGACAGGAAAGCATCAGGTTATCTTTACACGCCATTTTTAAATTAGAAATTATGTAATTCTGTTAAACAAGCTGCTTTCTTCAAAATAGTTCTTTTGGAATAGAAAAAAAATAATTCACAATATTACTTCAGAGGTCTTTAACAAAATTCGTTAGTTTTGTAACGGGCAATTTTTGAAAAATCGCAACGCAAAATGTCGGAAGAACTTATTATTACATATTCCACTCATCGGTCCGCAATCTGCAACTGCCAAAGCCTGAGGCTTCGCCAAACTTTCTTTGCTTTCTCACATACGCATCTATTATACACACTCTTACGACTCTCACGCATCACACGACATACACACCCTTACAGTTTCGATTATCTCAAACCGTTCACGATCCTTTCAGAATGCAGAGAAAAGGAACTACCGGTTCTTGCATATTTTACAAGTAAAGAGCAGGACGAAACTAGAGACGTCGATATTCAGTGCGCAAACACAAATGCTCGTCAACATTCAAGCAATTCCTTAACGGAGAGTTCATTACAAATATTAGAAGAAAATGTCATCTATGAATCTCAGCAGCATATTGTACAGTGCAGAACGGAAAATAGACAAAATGCATAAAATTTTAACGATGAAATTGACATCATTAACACTGATAGTAATTTATTGAAATTTATACAGGATATGTTCCAAAAAGGTGATAAAAACCGAACTCCTTGTACGAAAACAAATTGAAAATTCGTTTACTATTTTGCAGTCCATGGCATCATTTTCGAGATACTTGTGTTACGTTGCGCGGCGAGCACGCGAGGCGAGCGAGCGCGCAACGTAAAAGAAGAAAGAAAAAGAAAATGAAGATAGATATTGAATTGGTATTAAATTTAATTCTTCTTATTTTTGGGCGATGAGAAAGGTATCGCTGCCACCAGTTCTGACCGCGTATGACGCAGAAACGTCTTCTACGGTCAGAACAAATTAAAAGACGGAAATTTAGATAGTATTTATTTCCGTTGGGTTCGTCCCTCCCAAGTAGGGAGAAGGAAGTACAATAAAGGTCGATTGCGTGAAGGTAACTGGGTATTGGGTATGATAGATGAGAAAGGTTCCTATCGTCTGGAGATATGTAAAGAGAATAAACGAGATAGGGAGACCCTCTTCCCACTCATCGTGAAACATGTGACCCCCGGATCTGAAATTCATACTGATGAGTGGGCAGCATACAAAGATCTGCCCAATATACCGAACATGAGTTATATACACAAGACCGTAAATCACAGCACTCAAGGTGAGGGAAGATTTGTCAATCCTGCGACCGGAACCCACATCCAAGCGATTGAAGGCAGCTGGAAGCACTTAAAACATGACCTCATTAACAGAGGGTACAAGCAGGACGATTTGGCAATGCATTTGTGCACCTATCTGTGGCATAGAGATGTGCGATAGAGGAAATTAGATCCATTCGAACAATTATGGAAAGATATAAAAACTGTATATCCCGTTCGAGAATTCGAATAGGGACATGATAAGAGGTTGGGTTTTAGTGGGTATACCGGGTTATCCTGGGAGTCCCACACTACCGGGCTTAGCATTACATGCCCGGTGTGCGTAAGGCATTTCCCCCTCTCAAAAAAAAAAAAGGGGGGGGTTGTGAAAAAGTTGTAAGAAAGGTTGCTTATTATGTTGAAAAAAAGATCAATGCTTCATTCACAAATTTTGAATGTCCTGATCTTTGACCTCCCATAACTCCCGACTCCCACACCTCCTACAAATGAAATCACCACCAATGTGTCCCCCAGGACCCTCTCTATTGTTTACAATAGGAGGCACCCCGCTCTTAAGCGGGACAGATGAGAAAGGGCTGGAATTTTACTTTTTACAAAAAAGTATTGTGATGCTTAAAAAAAAATTTGTGGCACTTATGGTCTACATATATGAACACCATGTATGATAAGTTACAAAAAAAAATAGGTGACGTCATCTGGGGGCGTGTCCCATATTCTAAACTGCAGCCTTAAAAGAAAGAGAAAAGATAGAATTTTAATAGTATGAAATGAGTTTAACGTGCGTGTCTCTGAATCTTTGCCGCGTATCCGGAATTTCACCCTCGCGACACTCTGCCTAATACGTAGGACTTGCCGCGCAGCTAAATTACACGAAGTACAAATCGACAACTCTATCTCTAGACGCACGGGCTCCCGTCACGACTTACTCGATTGTTCGACGAAGAGTGAAGAGAATCGATCGCGATCCTAGCCGGAAGGGCCCGTCGCGAGGACGATGTCCTGCGTGGGGACATTTCGGCAAATCATAGCGCGTGACGACAGCGTCGCGCGCGTCGCTATTGGTTGAAGGCGCCTGGTAGCTAAATTCCTCTAGATCATGCTTTCTCTCTCTCTTGGTGTTCCATCTCTGTCTAACGGCTTTTCGGTGTTTCTACGCCGTAGACTTTCTGGAATATTCCATGCTTTTCGATTATTTCGTATATTAACTAAAAACAATGCAAATATCTATTAACAGTCTAAATCAGTCCTGCTGAGCATTAAACATGCGTTTAATTATGAATAATTGTTGGCGGGGTTGACGATCACGAAGTTCTCTATTTAACAATTGGCCTGACCATAATTATTTGTTCGTAGATGTCGGTTCGCAACACGAATTGCGCTGGTACGCACGTTGTAAGGCATTCGGTGTTCGATTGCATATTTCAATAACTTTAGTTTTTCTTTATTAAATTGAATATTCGTCATTACATTTGCAACGTAGTTGATTCGAGAACGTTCTCGCTATTCGAAAATTACCGTTAGGTTTTGGTTTCAGGCAAATTCTCGGAATTCGATACAAAGACTTTTATTGCCCCTAAACAGTCCTCGAACGCTTGCTAACGTTTGCTTGCAAGGGTTCTCATTCCTCGCTTTCTCGTTCATACAAATATTCAATACGCTAGATTATCTCGCGTTCTCATTCCAGCATTCAATTCATGCACACGATCGGATTAGGGACCGACTGGCGCTCACGCATGAAAAAGAGGAGAGTATCGGTTATAATTTCAGAAATAAATTGATCCTTACGCTTTTGCGCAGTTAGCCTGAGGAGCCCCGTATAATGCGAAGCACTGGCTAACCGCGTAGCGAACGCTGTTTTTGATACCTCTCCTCGGTCGAAACGAGTTTTTCTATCTCGAGTTTCTGTTACTACGCGTTTGAGCACGACGATAGTTTCAAGGAGGGATATTAACTGAAGAAAAGTATTGAGAAATATGAAAAGAATGAAAGGATAGAAAAGACAAAAGTAGAATAATTATAAACTCAAACTCTTCCCTGTGCATTTCCCACATGAAGAATACTCTCACAACCCGAAGGCTTGATGGGAAAGCACAGAGTTGAGGAGAAAATCGAAATTATGTAGAAGTGATTTATCCCCCTCACGCCCCTTACACGAGGAGACTCCTACAACCCGAAGGCTTGATAAGGGAACGTGAGGTGGACAAATTTGTAAAATTTTCCAGACGTGACACTTGCAATTGGAAATTGGGTGGGTACGCATTTGAGTTCCGACGCGCACAGTTCTAACCGACTTTTCGTTGACCAGGACTTTCTTCGTACTCGAGAGCGCGTGTAAAGCGTTCACGCACACATAGCCAGGATTTTTGCACCAACTATCTTATACGAAAGTATGCACCCGTTTCAGAACCGAACTCGTGCGAATTTTTTGTGGGCAGTGGTTTCGTATCGAACTCGAGTTTGGTTTTGAAACAGTTGCATACTTTCGTATAAGATAGTTGCTGCCAAAAGCCTTGCTATGTGTACCTGGACGCTTTACACGTGCTTCCGAATGCGAAAAGAGACCTAGGCCAACGAAAAGTTGGTTCGAGTTGAGTGCATCGGAAGTCAAATACTTAATTTTCAAATACATATAATCTAGAAAACAAAGTTACGGGCTATCGAAGCTTTCGCATGAAGAGTACAGACTTTTCATTTTTGTGGGACACCTTGTATATACATATTCATATATTACACAACATTAATCGAACTAATTTTTTTTTTAAGGTGATGCTGTCATTTATGAGACATATTCTTGACGACAGTTTTTGGAAATATAAAGCAGAACGTGAAAACAACAATGATGATGAAAAAGGGAGTACTAGTGACCATGCAAAAGGATACTGCACAATGTGTTTTATTAAAAAAGCAACAGAAGTTCTTGTGCCATGTGGTCATCTTGCTTTATGTGTACCGTGTATCAAACGATGTGGTCGCAAACGCTGTCCTACATGCGACGTTAACGTTACGACGCATGTGACACTTCGTAAACAATGAATATAAATATTGTTATTTAAAATTGCTAAATAACTTTGTCTTGATAGATACTTTCATTATTTTCTATTGTATTTTTCATACGATTTGTGAATCGTAATTACGAAAATTGTACTATAACAAGGTGGCCATATCAAGTTAGTAACATTTTTTCATATCTCTGAAGATAACAGAGATATTCGGGATGGACAAAGATATTGCCCACCCTGTATAATTATGTAATGAATATTCACAAGCATTTGTTTTTTCAACAACCGTCGTTTGTCTTTTTACGTGCGACACACGCAACACGTAGTGAACGAATATTACATTTCTGGGATCAATTATCTACAGTAAGTTTTGTGTTTACGTGTATTGTTTAATCTATTTGTTATTTTATATTATACATATATATGATTTTATATAGGGGTTTGTTTGTTCAACAACTGTTGTTTTGTTTTTTACATGCGACACACACAACTCGTAACTAATATTACGACATTGTTGGAATCAATTACTTCCGGTAAATTATAGTCATGCTATTTTGTTTGTTCAGTGTAATGATAATATTTTCTTTATAGATGGAAGAAGTGGCGGGAAAATCAGTGGGCAGTTCAATTTTTTTATAGAAAGATTACACTTACAATAAAGACAATCGTAGCGCCCACATTTATCGTTGCAACACCAGACGGACTACACGATGTCGTGGGGCTGTAGTAGACTTCGGTGATGGTACTATTAGATTATTAAGACCTCATAATCACTCGAAGGTATTTCATAGACGCGATCATGAGAAAATGAAGAATGAAATGCGTCAAATGTGCTGGGAAACGTTGATTCCATTGAAGGAAGTATTTGATGATGTCTGCAGGAGGTAAGTCATGCAAATAATAAAATAGATTTTTATATTATTAACAAATTGTGTGAAAAATGTTTGTTTCTAAAGGTATCCTGATGCTGCGTGTACATTGTCGTATAATAGTATGAAAGCTGTACTTTTTAGAGAGAGACAAAGAAATTATCCACACATTCCAACGAGTTTAACTGCATTAAATGAATGCATAGTAAATCATTCTTTTATGAGAAATATATGTAAAACAGTAATAAAAGATGAAAACGCTAAAGTGGCGATTTTGTTTTCTACGGAGACACTGTTGCAGATTCTTAATGTCTCTCAAACTATTTATGCTGATGGTACTTTTTCTGTAAGTAGCATACAAATTTGTTAAATATAATAAGATTTAATTTCATGAATTATACCAATTTGCATACACATATATTATTTATATTAATAATTACGTATATGTAATCTGTGCAAATAGGTTTTAATAATGTGCGCAATTTTTATTCAAGGTTTTACCTGCTCAGCCACCTATTGCACAACTCTATATTATCCACATTCAGTATATGGATACTGTGAGTATAATATGTACTATGTAAATAGGTTATTTTAGTTCGTTATTATGAATAATAACTATATATGTATACAGGGCAGAAATTGTAATAGATGATGTAGTACAACCTCTTGTCAGTTGTATCACTCATATTTAATTGGAAGCTAGCCAAGTAATTTGGTACTAAGCAAATGTTCAAACTTGATTCTTCTCGAAAACGAGGTCTGATATAAAAAAATTTCATATCAAACTTCATTCATATTTTTTTATCTAGAATTACCACTTATCTGATTGTACTGATTTCCGCCCGGCCACGAATACTGCCCTGCTAAGGTTAATTGACGTATCTGCAAAAATCTTGTTTCGAGAAAAGAATGATTTAGTTCTTTTAATAATGTCAACCATATGTTAAATGTTTTTAGAATAATCAAAGTACCTATCCATAGTGTTTTCTGCTTTAGGGATAAGTTAAAATATAACATTTATTTAGTATCCGAATTGCTTGTAACCCGAAATTTGTAAAAGTTGCATGAACGTCAATTAACCTTAGCAGGGTAGTATACATATATAGTCTGTATACAGTACAGAATTATGCAAATGCTGTTTTGAATAACGAATATTCGCGTGATTTTTTAGCGGAAATTTTTATAATGAAAAATTATTCGTTATTCGAAATAAAATTTACCAACTTCCGAACTCAATGGATTCGATACTATATTTTATAAACGCATCAAGATAAAGAAGTTACTTATACGTTACAACAAATACCTGGGTATTATGAAAAATTATGTAGAAAAATAAAAAAATAGTTGGCAAATAAATTCACGAATTGTGTGTTTACGTTTTCTTAAGCAAAATTATTTCATAGATTCGAAAAAGGAACAAGAATGATACAAAAATATGAATTCCTTAAGGCAAAGATTACAAAGAAGAAATCACACAAAGGCACGAATTTAGTTGTTACCTTAATACTTGGAAAACATAAATTAATTTTGTTTGTACTTTGTAAAGCGTTTTTAATTTTCAGTTAGGGAAATGAAGATGAGATAGGGAAACTTACTTTGCAACACTTCTTCTATTTATACTTATAGAAGTTTTTCTTTCACAGGGAGTAGGTACAGTATTCATACTATGCGAAGCATTAACAAAGGCTATGTATACAGCAATATAGTGCAAGATAAAAGAATTAGCTCCAATGCTTCATAAGAATTTAAAATTTACAATGACGGATTATGAAACTGCAGCGATGGTTACATTGGAGCAACAGTTTCCCTCGAGCATTGTAAAGGGCTGCTGGTTTCACTATAATCAGGTTTATATAATTTTATGGAGAATAAATTTATTACTCATGTAAAGTCGCGGAGTTCTCTCTCTCACTGAGTCCTCGGCGTACTTTATGTAATTTAATCTGCGTTGTCAGGCGTGCGACGGCGCAACGTAAAAAGGAAAGATATAATAGTAGGAGATTTAGGTGGTTAAATTTCAATTAATTGGTTGGAATTCAACCCCCAATACCTTCTTTCCTATTTTAGCGCGATGGTTGGTATCGCTGCCACCAGTCTCGAGTGTGTTAACGCTCTCGACAAATTAAAAGACGAAAGACAAATTGATAAGATGTTAAGAAGTTATAATTATTAGCCTTTCGTTGGATTCGTTCAACGCTTGGTCCCGTACGGGTCCTTCCTTGAATCTGTATGAGTTGGTAGGCGTGTTTGGCTGAAATGTCTGAGGTGTATTTGAAATAAATTTGAAACTGTTTAACTAAATGAAACTGGTTTAATCATGAATGAAAAATCAGATAATTGGTAACCGTGAAATGCCAAAATTGAGAGTGTAATAATTTAGAAATTCCGTTAATATAGAAAATACCAGTTTGCAAAAATGTGAACAAATGTAAAGATGCTTAAAATTAATTAACAAAATATGGTTGTATAAAGCGCTCTAGTATCACAACTGAAACCGACGAGTATATTACCGGACACGTAAAAATGATTATCACAATTTCGCTTTCCAAATTTCACTATGAAATCGGCGGTTTTCGCCCGTGGTACACCTCAGCCTGAGAAATTCTCGTAACTCTCGAAAGAGCTGGACTAAGGCGCCCTTTTGATGACGGAAAAAGAAATTGGGATCGCGAGATTGTAACAAACGAAAGAATTAATACAGAAATCGGTTGATACCTGGTACGGTGGAACCATCTGACCTGAGTCACTCTCGTAACCCCAAAGGGCTGGACCAGATCGCCCGTTTTGCCAATTGATAAACGTCATGATCGAAAAATGTAATTGAAACGACTTACCGTTATGCTGTACAATAAAATACAAGATAACTCGCTTGCTAAATTCGCGTTGTGTTCGCTCGATGATCTGGAACACCAAAGAAACGGTAAGATGTCGATCACTGCACTTGTCGCGGCGGAAACGGATTATTACGGACGAGTACGTCGACGAGAGACAAACGAATAACGAAAAATAATTAATTACGGAAACAATATATGATTTACGCGGAATGAAGTTAATACGGGAACTACGCGAGCAAACGATTTAAAATCAGAAAGAAAAGATAGAAATTTAGGTAGAAGGAAGATTTAACGTGCGCGTCTGTGAGTCCTTATTCAGAATTCCGATTATTTTAACTCGCACGGCACTCTGCCTCGCTACGCGGAGGACTTTACCGCAGAGAAAATACCGCAAACTTCCAAATAACTCTGTCTCTCGGACACACGGGCTCCCGATCACGTACTTACGATTGATCGATCAAGAGTGACAAATTTCGTGCGCGATCGATGGTCGAAGGGCCCGTCGCGCGAACATCGTCCTTGGAGGGGACGGTTTGGCGAATCGTAGCCCGTTTTCGGAAGTGTCGCGTGCCCGGTGATTGGCTAAGACGCGCAAGCTAGACGAAGATCTTTCATACCCTTTCTTTGGTGTTCCTTCCTTTTCTCATTCGTCGCCATGATAGTTTCAACGGTTTTCAGAAACTACGCAGTATTTCTCTTTATATGTATAATTAATTAATTGCCTTTAATTGAAATATAACTATTGATTTGATCGAATTGTAGAATGAGATTTGAAATTGAAATATACAGGTTTTGATGGAGGAAACCATATATCATGATCAAAATTATTCATTTTCCTGATTTGCAATAAATTTAGTCTGATTTAATATGTTTAAAAGCGGACAATGCGCTTACGGTAGTTGTAATGCCGTGGCGAATTATGCATTTTACAACAATCTATCGTACATTAAAACTATCGCCTTGATGAATTCGGCATTTCGCATTCTATGAATTTTAAACAATTCTAAATCTGGCGAACGTTCTTTCGAGAACGTTCCTTTGTTCAAAATTTGCCGTTATCGCTAGGCAGTTCTTAGAATTTCGATACAATAGTGTTTATTGCTTCGAACGACCCTTGATTTTCGAACGGCGGTCGAACGTTCGCGACGTTCGCTTTCGTAAGGGTTCTCAATTCTTACTTTCATTGTTTAAATTCGTTTTCATCCATCCACTCTCTCATACTATCGTTACAATCAGGTAAAGATGAGGAAAGGTTGAGGAGGAATGGAATGATTGGCGGAAAACCGAAACACCCGCCTGTACGCCCCTCACATGAGAAATTCTCGTAACCCAAGAGGGCTTGATAAGGGACGCAAGGCGGATAAATCTCAAATTTTCCGCCAGGACGTAACAGGTAGATAGAGGTTCTCACTTACCTTTCGCTGGATGAGTAGAACCTATCTATGAACGGAACCTGTGGTAGTGTGTCGTCCAGGTATTGGAACGGTAGGGTAGATGTTTCGAGTGAAGATCACGCACTTCCGATCACAATGTATGTTTATTCGTTACGAGTACAGTTCTTGATTCGCGCACGTTTACAATTGAGTCTTACAGAATCTTGCTCTGTCGGAGCCCTGAGCTTCGTAGCAGAATCGTGTAGATTCTAGAGTATCGAACTCTGAGCGGTACTTCGCGGATTATCTTAGCGAATTTTACGATTTACGGATTTGTTGGAATGATCGGGTCTGATCGCGATACTTTCGGTTCGCACTATATTGATAAATTGATGAACCGTTTCTGATATACTGATAAGAACTGCGCGTGGGCGGGCCCGGTCGCATTATTTTATATTAATGAACGAGGTCAACATTTTTGATTTGGCAATTCGAGTGAACCACCCCGTTCGGATCGTTAGCGTTCTCGCCGTACGACGACCCGGCTGAGTTGCTCACTCAGAATTTGCGGAACGATGAATTTGGATGGTGCAATAGAAGTTTAAAGAATTTGGGTGATGAAATAGAAGTTTCAAGAATGCGTCACAGGACGTGACACTCATAAAAAAATACAGTTTTAAACGAATTATATGTTCTAAAGGCTTTACCACGAAAATAGCGCCATTTAGGTCTCACAGATGCACCAACTAAAATATTGTCAATGGCATTGTAATGACTTTAGCCTTAGTTTCTACAGATCTTTTTGAACAAAGTTTTCTTGAAATTGAACGTGAAGCAGCTTCTTTTATTTCTGAGTATGTTGCAATTAAAATTTTTATTGAATTTATACTGCTACGTCCGGGCTGAATTTTCATCCCGACCTTGCGTTCCTCATTGAGTGCGCAGCACTTGAAGGTATTCCACATGAGGGGCGCAAGGAAGGGCCTTATATTTTTCATCTTTTCTAAATTTTCCGTTCACTTGCGCTCCTCCTACCGCGTGCTTCTCCGTCGGGTGCGTTGCACTTGAAGGTATTCCACACGGGAACACGAGCTAGGAGTTTGAGATTCAAAATGACCTTTCCTTTTTTTTTATTTTCATTCCAATAGTTCACATTTAATATACCCACTTTGTGTGCCTCGTCAGTGCGACGCGCATGGAAGTATCCCAGGCGAGGAGCACAACGGAGGCTATATTTAGCTCTTTCAAATAATACAAATTAGTCTTCCTTGGGACGATTGCCGTTGGAACTATGCACTAGAAATGTATTGAAATTCGAAACCGTTTAAGGTCAAAGAGAGGTATCATAAACATTCTTCGCCGCGCAATGAAGCAGTGCGACGCACATGGAGGTATCCCAGCTTAACTGCGCAGAATAAGGGAAAATGCGATTTTTGCCTATTTTACGAGCGGGTACCTCTCATACCTGTAGAGCATGCGTCAGCCGGTCCTTCCACGGAAGAATGAGTGCAATTAAGAATGAAAGTGATTCGATCTGAATGATATGAAGCGGTTTGAATGGGAATAGAGAGCGAGGTTTGCGTGACAACCACTGGGATTTTGAAAACGTCGACCAACGTTCAAGAACGTTCGAGACAACGGTCGACAGGGATCATAAACACGTGTTGTCGCGAATAGGCAACAAAAACTGCCAAGCGTTTATAAGATATATTCTGAAACAATTAATATATATTCAATACGCGTAAATCTTCGTTAAAAAAGCGAATGAAATGCTCCCATAATTTATTAAAAGTAAAACACCGTATCCCTTGTCACGAAAACTGGAAAATGCGTGTAATATGCGTGGAAAACTGTAATATAACGAACATCGGTTATGAAATACTTCGAACAAACTAACAACTAACTAAAATGTTTGTCGACACCAGGGTTTCGTTTGTAGAAGCTTCATTAATTAATCTGGAAATGAATAAATTCAAATAGAAGCCATTGCGAAGATTCCAGAAAGTATAGAAATTGCGACGCATAGAATTCATGTAGCGCTGTAGGGGTAAAAGAAAGAAAGTCGACGTTAGACAGAGTCGGAATGAAGGTCAAGGAGGGATGAGAACTCGGGAAACGCGGCTAGCCAAACCAATGCGGGCGGGCTTTCCCCTTCGACACGTACCCTGATTTGCCAAATGATGTCCCCACTTTGGGCCCTTGATCGCGGGTCGAACCCTGAGACAGGATCGCTTGACTGAGGCAAATTACTCTTCGTCGAAAAATCGTGAGGTGCGTGACGGGGAGCCCGTGTTCGCGTAGAGATAGAGTTGTTACTAAAATCGTGTAATTAGATTGCTCGGCAAGTCCTCATCAAGGCAGAGTGTCAGGAGTGTTTCGGTTCGCGGTTTTGTGACAAGGACTCAAGCGAATACGTTAAATTCATTTCACACATTTCAATCCCTATCTTTTCTCTTTCATTTTTATTTCGTTCGTAAATTAATTATATTCTTTTTCCCGCGTTGCGTTGTTTTCGTATTAGTCTCTATTTGTATTTCGTTTCCGTAAATATCTAAGGCTCGAACGCGATCGCGTAGTGCGCGTGCAAAATTTCTCATCTTTTCTTCGCCTTCCAGATTTCCAGACTACAACCACCACAGTTTTCGTATACGATCCATTGAAATATCATATTAAAATATACTACATCAAATTGGTGAGTTGCACAATCTATACTTTAACACAGCAAATCTGGTGTCGAGTGAGGCAAAAGGGCGATCTACGAGACTGCTAATTGTGGAAGCATCCCACTAGATCGATCCGTTCCACAATTTCGAGGTATCTAAGAGATTTCTTAATTAACAAAATTTCCCAAATACGCGCAACGAAGACGGCTCACGAGACAGTTTGTCTTGGAAGTATCCAACTGAGACCGTCTCTTCGTTTTTCTATCGCTCTCGAATCATTGTAAAACACCGAAGTTCGAATCATCGTTATTGCACATAATTATATTACTTTCCTGTCAGTTTTTCGTTAAAGTTCATCACATTTAAATTTCATATATCTTTTCTAATTTAATAACCGTTCTAACACATACTAATTTCTCTTTTTCATATATTTCATACAGCTGGAATATTTTGTTAATCAAACCATTTTGTTGTAATTATTTTTCCGAAATTATACACATGTTACCCATATTTGATTTCTAATAATTTGCGTTCAAACACCCTTCTCATTTTCCTTTATTAACACGCCTAACTTCTTGCACGAATTCACACGAGGGGCCCGTATGGGACCAGAGCACTGACGAACTCAAACAATCCAGAATCTTAATTCGGCTTAACTTGATTTAATTTGATTCCTTTTTTTTTTAAATTGTTCTAATCGTGGTTGACCCAACATCGTCAAATACGGTTAGGACTGGTGGCAGCGTTAATACCGTTCTCAACCGCGTATTAACCATTCAGAAAGAAAAGAAATAATAATATAACTAGAATTTTCCATAGCTTTTCTTTTCCTTTTTATTTTGTTCGTCGCGCGCCGTATCTCGCTCGCGACGTAACAGCATATACCCTTAATGTTCGATAAGAAACATGTTTAAGGTATCTTATTTCTAGTCTACCATATCGTTTATTCTTATTGTAAGTATTACTTGGTATATCGGCGTGTAGAGCTCAGCGAGCCCGTCATTTTGTGATATTAGAATTAGAAATCCGTGGTAAATTAGTGAAGTTAGAAGTGATTGAACATTCGTGCGAAATCCTAACCTCAACGAGCACACGGCATGGCGTGGCGTTGGTGTTGCGCGGAGCCACCGCGTGTCGGCGCACCGGTCGACCGCCGCGGCCCCTGATTGGCCGTACCCAACGGACGAACTGTGCGCGCATTGGACGATTGATACGGCCCCTGATTGGCTGGAGGCAACGGACATACTGTGCGCGCATTGGACGATTAATACGGCCCCTGATTGGCCGGAAGCGGCGGACGAACTGTGCGCGCATTGGTCGATTGATTCGGCCCCTGATTGGCCGAAGGCAACAGACGAACTGTGCGCGTATTGGTCGATTGATACGGACTGTGATTGGTCGAGCGAAAGGCAACAAGCCAGTATGGATTGCGAGTCTATGGAGGGAACAACCTCGAGTAAACGCAGTTCTCGGAAGAGGAAGGAGGAGAACCTGTCAGACGCTGAATCAACGTGCTCATCGCGCAGACCGCGGATAGAGGTTGACAGCAGTTCTGAAGAAGGGAACGACATTGGAAGCCCCATGTCAATGGAGGAACTCATGGACTTCTGCAGTGAAGTCGACAGCGGAATTACTCCAAAGGGCATTAAATACCTCAAGAAAAAGGTGTCAGAGGTCTACGTACAATTCCAGGCGCTCCTAGAAGAAAATAAGTCCCTGAAGAGAAGAATGCCGCGTGGCAGTGCAGTTGATAAAAAGTTGGTGTCCCTGGACGAAACACTTAATGGCGTTGTTCAAAGACTTAACCAAATCAGCGAACAAATGTGTAGCAACACCGTGAAACCCACCTATGCTCAAAAAGCTAGTATGTCATACAAACTGGCACAGAAACAAGCAGAGAAGCCACCGAGGCATATTATTA
This sequence comes from Osmia lignaria lignaria, assembly GCF_051020975.1. Taxonomy (NCBI): domain Eukaryota; kingdom Metazoa; phylum Arthropoda; class Insecta; order Hymenoptera; family Megachilidae; genus Osmia; species Osmia lignaria. The sequence goes on from NC_135041.1 coordinate 2,450,822, forward strand.
CTGTCTACCCCAACGAAAACAGCCAAATTAAAAGTAGTGAGGAGACGAAGCAGGTCGTTATGACAAGTGTCACGCCGCAAACAGAGAAATTAAAAATCCGTAATGTTAAGAAAATTAACAACAACGGGATTTTAATCGAGGCCGCTACTGAAGGTGATCTGACCAGTATGATGCGGAGCGGAAAACTCAACGCTGCAGGGCTTAAGATTGGTCTCCCTCCAAAACGAAGACCGCGAATGATAATCTCGAACATCCCTAAGAATCTGGAGGACAACGAACTCCTCTCGGCGATAAGACAACAGAATTTAGAAGAATTCTCCGCAACCAAGTTCTCAGAAAGTTTCAGCCTAAGCTTTAAAACCGGCGACAGGACCAGGAATACTGTCAACTGGGTCGTAGAAGTATCCTCCGAGGTAAGGGATATCTTTATCAAAGCAGGCCGTGTATTCATTGGATGGCACGCGTGCTACGTACGAGACTTCACCTCTGTAAGCCGTTGCTACAAATGTCAGAGCTTTGGCCATGTATCAAAGTTTTGTAGAGCAAAGGATGAGACATGTGGTCACTGCGGCGAGGATGGTCACAGCTTCAGCACTTGCCCTAACATAAACAAAGAACCGGTATGTATAAACTGTAAACGAGCCAAAAAATCACATGAGCACTCTTCCAGATCTAAGCAATGTCCAGCGTACAAGAATGCCGTAGAAACATTTTTAACTAAAGTAGATTATGGAAAATAGGCCCAACAACACCTCACTCAGGGCATCTCGAACACCCAACGTCCCAGGTATTCGTGTCGGACAGATCAACGCACAAAATTGTCGTGTAGTCATGGACCAGCTTAGACAAAGGTCGGTTGACGAGGGAATCGATATCCTAACGATTCAGGAGCCATATACACACCCTAGGGGGAACAGCGGTCTAGGTTTACAAACCATACTTGTGACTGATACAAAACAGTTCACAAGAATTTCGGGACCAGGGCACGTCAAAGCAGCTATTGCTATCTTTAATAAGTCCTTTACTGTCCTCAAAATCGAGCAGTTTTGTAACACGCATTACGTATGCGTCGAAATAGCTTCATCGCAATATAGATTCTACCTCATCTGCGCTTACTTCCAGTTCTCCGATAACATAGAGCCGTATCTCACGCACCTTGGCGAAATCCTAGATAGACTAAAGGGCAAAGACGTAATCATTTCAGTAGACGTAAATGCTAAATCGCACTTCTGGCATAGCGGTCAACAGGACGTCCGAGGAATCCTCGTAGAAGACTTTATTGCTACTTATAATTTGTATGTCGCGAATCAACCTTCTGAAAACTTCACTTTTGACAACATTCACGGGAAGTCCAATATCGACATTACACTAACAACTAACGCATGCTATCGACGAGTTTCAAAATGGGATGTGCAATCGGCCTGGACTACGAGCGACCACAACGTCATAACGTTCGATATAGAAACCCCAGTAACAGATCTAACCCCTCAGGCATCGAATCGGTATAACATATCAAAGGCAAACTGGGAGAAATTCCACGAAACGTTAGAGAGCATAAGTAGCCGCACTTTGCTCACGACAGACGATAGAAACGGGCACCCCGATGTAAACTTACTTGCTGAGAAAATCGAAAACATAATTATAGAATCCTGTAACTCCGCAATACCAAAGAAGTCGCGTTTCCCAAAATCTGCCCCGTGGTGGAATGAAAACTTGACAATCCTCAAAAGAGAATTACGATTTGCACGACGCCAACTACAGCAGGCAAAGTGTGCAACAGTGCGAGAACGTCTTAGAATTCAATATCGTTCTATTAGGAATAAATACACAGCAACCATTAAGAAATCAAAGATTCAAAGTTGGCGTTCATTTGTAACAACTGAAAGCAATAGGGACCCCTGGAGCTTACCATATAAAATCATAAAAAAGAAAGTAAGTGTTGCTGAAGCGCATGAAAATATTAAAATTAACGGCACTCAAGATCTTTCATGGGAAGAAGCAATGCGTTCGTTGCTCAATTCTCTCGTACCGGACGACAATGTAACTCATGAAACACACTGGCAGACAGAGCTACGCGACGATACTAAAACGGCACCAGACACGGAAAATACACCACCGTTCCTACCCGAGGAAATTGCAAATGCTATTCACTCCCTCAAAAACAGGAAAGCACCGGGCTTAGACCTGATCGAGCCAGAAGTCATTAAACATTCCTGGCCTGCGCTCCACACCAAAATCACACACCTCTTTAATAGTTGTCTTGAGCAGGGTGTATTTCCTCGGAGATGGAAAGAAGGCAACATTAGAGTACTTTTAAAAGGAGAAGGCAAGAGCAAAACCGACCCGAAATCTTACCGCCCAATCTGTCTACTGCCCATCTTAGGGAAAGTATTAGAAAAACTCATATCGACAAGATTATCGTCCATATTACACCAACACCCTAACTCCTCAGACCGACAATTTGGATTTAAAAAGAACCGTTCTACAGAAGATGCTATTGTCCTAATGAGGAAGTTAACTGAACAATGCACGGACAAATATGCAATAGCCTTAATGATCGATATCACCGGCGCGTTTGACAACGTGTGGTGGCCGAGTATTCTAAGTAACCTAAAAGCACGAGGATGCCCCCAGAACTTATACAAGCTAGCAGCCAGCTACCTTTCGGAAAGGATTGTTTGTATCAAGGACAACAAGTTAGTAGTTTTAAAAGAGACCTCCAAGGGCTGTCCACAGGGATCTGTACTCGGACCTGATTTCTGGACGCTTATATTTGACGAAATCATTGAGCTCCTCCGGTCACTCGGTTTCGAAGTCATAGCATACGCTGACGACATGGCTATTATAATATCGGGAAACTCTAGGCTCCAAATGGAACAAAAGGCGAAAATAGCAATAGCAACACTCACAAATTGGTGCTCTCGACATAAACTCCAGATCTCTGAAACAAAAACTGAGATGTTACTGGTTAAAGGATTTCTGGATATAAGGCGTCCTCCGTTGGTAAAAATAGCAGACAAGTCCATAAAAATGAAGCCCATAGTCCGTTACCTTGGAATAAATTTTGGCACCAGATTTAACGTAGCACCACATGTAAATTACATCGCAACCAAGACAAGAAATATGTTCAACAAACTCTCACAAATAGCAAAGTCACGGTGGGGTTTAAATCACCGAAGCATGATCGTTCTGTACAAGGGATTATTTGTCCCAATAATAACGTACGCAGCTCCCGGTTGGAGTGACAAGTTAAACGCACATCATATCAGAACACTGACAGCAGCACAACGACACGCACTCCTCAGAGTAGTTAAGGCATACCGCACAATCTCAAATGACGCACTCAAGGTACTTGCAGCGGCAGTTCCAATAGAACTGCATCTAATAGAAAGAAGAGCAATGTACCACGCCAAAAAGAACATAGCCTTCCAACATGGGAACCTCGACATTCCGCATTCAGACAACATTGACGAAACACGTGACCTAACAGAAGTTAAGGAGCAAATTAGAAGCGGCTTAGTTGACATATGGCAAACACAATGGGACCAGTCAACAAAAGGCAGGGTTACGTACGAATTCTTCAAGGACATAAGGACCCGCCTTTCTTCAAAATGGATCAATCTCAACTTCTACTCCACCCAGTTACTCTCCGGTCACGGAAAGATTAGAACGTACCTTCAGGCACGGGGTATCCTGCCATCAGGATTATGCACCTGCGGGCAGCTGGACACCCCTAAACATATAATATTCGAGTGCGAAGACAACCTAGAAGAACGAAATACACTGATTAGTCACCTACGAGAAAACAACCTCCAATGGCCATGTCCTAGCGGGATGCTTGTACAGAAAGAAACATTTAGACACTTCAGAACATTTTCCACCAAAGTAATGAGAAAAAGGGAAGATAACATGCAACACAATCACACGTAACCCATATCTACTACATAGACGAAATCGACCCTGGATCCAACGCTGGACACCACCAAGAACGACAACAACACAAGGAAATTGGCAACATAGAAAATGCCGTCGAAGCAACGCAGGCGACTGATCTACGGATTAGTTGATAGGCAGTAACAAGCTTACTGTCGAACTCTCGCACCCGTGTACGAGACTGCAACAGACCGAGCTTAGGCTGGTGGCCACGCCTCCTCGTGGCCCCCGCTGGTAACGTTGGACCTGTAATTTGCGCCCCGGCGAAAATTGCAGGCTCAACGGCTAAGTTGGTCACCTCCCGCGAGGGACGGTCTACCTCTCTAATGATCCTTTAGTGGTGAAGAGAGGGTTTTTCCAAGTCTGCCGTACATAACACCTACGTACGTGACTCTTCGCAGTGGTTTACGCCGTTAACATCGTCGGTATAGATTTTCATGAAAGCCTTGGTACGACAGAGCAGCTTTAGGCTCACACGCTCAACAAGACATTATCTGTAAGTATTACTTCTCATTGCTATATTTTATGTGTTGCGGTTACTGTAACAACATTAATGTTGGTTGACCGTGATATAAAAACGGTGACCAGGACTCACGATTAGTCATATTAGCTTTAAGTAAGTAGTTACTAAATAAATAAGTGAATATATAAATAAATAAATAGAAAAACTATATACATATAATTATCTAAGTCTATAATGTTTGTATCTAAGTTAAATATTAAAATTATATCGTGCTTCAATGAATTGTCCATTACATCTAGAATACATAAAAGTTTAACGATCTATGTTAATAGTTTAAAAGTTATCATACTTCTATAAAATGACAGGGAGAGCGGTTCCCCAAGAAGGCGACTCGTATGAATGAATTAGGGATTATAGGTTCGTGTGGTGTGCGGTTAAGGAGTAAAATCCAACATTAATGTATCAAACTGAAGATTTATTCAAGTAAGTGAACTAACTATGCTTGTTCTGGGTATAATATATAATAATAATTCTAGTATAACAATGAGTGCGGGCTAGAATATGGAATACAATGAGAAATTACAATGAGTACGCCCTAAATAATTAAATCCAGTAGAAAGTATATGATTAGAAATTAGTATTAGTATTAAGTAATTAATAATTAGTAATAATAACGCGGCTTAATCTTCGAATACAGCCAACACTCTGTACAATTTGCCAATTACACTAAGTACTGGAAACTATATTCCAGTGGCTTGTACGGTACCTTCAGACACGAGCGGACTTTGCCTACAGGTCGCAATCGGTTTCTGGTCTAGCCAGAGCTATGCTAATACAGGCCTGCTCAAGGAGCTCCGCTCCTCGCTAGCTCTTTACACTTGAGTATGTGTCTCAGTATTAGCACGTGTTCAACACGTTGCGTACTATGAGTAGGGTGTCCACAGATCCGAAGTCTCGTACGTCACCACTGAAAGAGTAGGACAAAGCTAATCTCGCGCTCTATAGTTGCCAAAGCAATTCAGCGCAAGCTTTCCTCTACTTCCAGAGTGCTGTCTGCATCTGACCGAAGTCAGGGAAGATCTGATCTGACTCCGTGTGGAACGCCTCTATTTATCTATCTATCTGGAATTCCCCATCACGCGACGGCCGAGCACCCCTGCTCCATAATCTACGCGGTCACCCTACTCTAGGTTCTCACCCCGCCGTGAGATCATCGGGGTTGCGCTGGCGCACGCGTGGTCGCTCGTCGATAACTTATCGATAATCTATTTTATTGGCTGACTTACCGACTCTACGGTTGTCGACTTATTCAATAGACTCAATTATCGATAAATGAAAATAATTTATTACAAAATTATATAATACAAATTAAACTGAATACTGAATATTAACAACGAAAATTAAATAAAACATTTTGTACGAAACTAAAATATAAAAATTGATTATAAAAATAGAATGAAATGAAAAAAAAGGTGCTGACTCTTCTTATCGGGTCGTTACAAATAAAAACGTTATATTCCAAATACCAAGGTAACTGTTCGATTACCCAGTTCTATCAGTAATTAAAATTTTGATCTAATTTAAAATCTTTGTAATCCTAGATTGTTCCTGACAGCTTTGGTAATGATATAAGTTTCAAGACCAAGACCACTTGGATAAGCGTCTCATACAGTATGATTACACAACATTTCATAATCTGTTCAAGAAGTTTCTACTTTGGTGCTTTAACTAAATATTTAACTTAAGGTACTTATATAAGTTGTAACGTGGTGACACCCGTGCCCCCCCCCCCCCCCCCCCCCCCACCCGTTACAATCGCTGCGCTTCTCCCACCTCACATTGCCACCTAAAGATAACCCTTAACCCTTCCCTCATCTAACCCCTTCCTCCCTGCCCACCGGTGTCGGGTTGATGGAGGCGACGGAAAACCTACAAGGTATACCCGCAGAAAGAGTTACGAGGCCGGCCACAGACCCCTAACCCGTTCCAAGGAAAAGGAGCGACGTGGGACTTCGGAGAAATAGACGAAGCTGCCCAACTGATTTCAAAACATCCACCCGGAGCCATCTGTCGCCGAGCCCAAAGACCTCAGCCCACCCGTCATCGCAGGATATCCGCCAGCCCCATCGACCCCGACCACCGGCATATCGACGTTCGATTATCGATCTATCCAGTTGCCGGAAGAGGCCCCCCATCCTAAACCCCTCCCCTCCCCCAAAATATCGCGCTACGGTCTCGTCGTCGCAGCAACTACGACGAGCCGCCAATTAGCGTTTAGCGACCAAAGAGTAAAGAGATTTATAGTAGAGAGCGATTTAGTAAAAAGACGATTGGAAGCGAAAGAGTGAGAAGTGAGTGAGCGAGAGGGAGTATCCTGTGATACCGGTGAGCCCTTAACATTATTACAAGTGTAAAGTTTGAGTCTGGCAACGGCAACCTTCGCCTGCGCGCATTCGCGTTCGCGTATCGTCTTACCCCTTTGATGCCACGTTTTGCGAGACCCCTTCGTCCTACCCTCATCATTCCCGTCAACAATCACCCTTCTACGCGTAACGTAACGGACTTCCTGTAAACCCTTTCTCCTCCCAACCCTCAATAATCCTCCCTGCGAACTCCCCGGCGAAATATTGTACGGACGTAAGTGCCCGGTACCCCTCCACTGTAAGCACCCCAATTACCCCCTTTCCCTTTTTGATTTTGGATTGCCACGAACGTGGCTGGCGCCCAACCTTTTGTAACTACGATCAACGTTTGTATTGAGATAAAGTATATAGTGCACCCACGTTAAACGGGTCACAAAGTATATTCATAGAAACCATGCAATTTTTTTTTTTTTTTTAGTTAATGTCAATCATTTTTCTTATTTCAGGCAGCATGAATCCCGGTAGTTATATTGTACCTGAGTAAAATGAAACCATCATCCATGTATGGTAACTCTGGGGAATTGTGCTTGTGCAGTTACCATAACAGCTCTATGTCACACATGACAGTTTCCCTGTCTTGCAATCGTGGAACAAGCGAAACTATTTTTCACCATATTGCTTTGTACATTGCTTTAGTACGACATTCACATAAAGCAAAAATAGTAGCGATTCCCTGTAAATGGACATCATTTTTTAATCTGATTATGTGAGATAAGCGTAACAAAAATTATCACTAGTAGTATACCATGTTATTGTAACATATGTGTACAGTGTAGAGATGATGAAAAGCAAGCATTTGTAGTACCACCTAATAAGAGATAAAAAATGAACAAAATGTAACGACTTTCATTATTTGAAAAATATTAATCATTTCTCTTAATTACTTACAGAGAAAGTACCATCCATTTCTTTAGCATTTTCGAATACAATTAGCAATGTAGTGTTAGAGAAAATTAATGCATGTTTGTTATCATTTGAGATTGCACATCCCTTGTAAATTTCTATCTAGACATCATAATTTTTTAATATTTTGTGTGCACGAATGTTGCTGCATCAATATTCGTACAAATATTGTCAAAGATGTCCTTATTATTTACTGAAGAATTTTTATTACATCTACATTTTCATTCTCTTGTATGGCTGATTTTAATTTTAATATTTATGTACAACGCGGTTCTTTAGGATGAGTGTGCAGTTTTTACACGAAATAATGTTCATCATTTTGAATTAATGATCTTATACATTTTATCCATTATAATAAAGATTTTAAGAATACCAAGATTTATCGCAGTTCTGTCCGTCAATCTCACAAGTGTACAGGAACATTAACGTGAAATTAGTGTAATTATTATATGGAAGTTGTCTTCCGTAAAGATTTACGCCGTTGTGTTTGAATACAAATTTTTTCCAAAACAACTTGGGGATCCATATTGCGAGTAAGAGTTTCTTTACTTGAAATAGGTTTCTGGCAATTCTTATCTACAAAAAATGAAAATGTAGGATATGTAACTGTCGTTAAAATTATATTATCTTGTATAACATCATTCAAACTGAATTAATAAACATAATATTAATATTCTAAAATTAATATATACATACTCTCTCCACCTGTAGTTATTGCGTGTACGTTTCGGGTACATACACGGTTTTCAGCTAACATTGCGTCGCTATAATCTAAAAAAGATATAGATAAAAATGGTAACATTGAATAAAAAAAAGATATATAAATGAGGAATGTAAGCGGGAAGGGGCATAGGATACATACCTTCTATATTGGAAGTAGCTCTAGTTTGTGTTGGCTGGTTTTTGTAGAATTTATTAACAGATGCGATAGTTGCTGCTTCTGAAAAAGTAGAACAAAGTAAACAAAAACAAGAATAATGAAAAATATATATATTGTTTTTGCTGAAATACCTGCAACAAATGTTTTTGGAAATTCATTATATCCATCAATGGTCGCGGTGGATACCCCTTCTGAAAAAGTAAAAGAACGTAAACAAAAACAAGAATAATGAAAGAAATATATATTGTTTTTGTTGAAAAGGAAATACCTGCAATGAATGTTGTTTTTGGAAGAACTTCATTACATTTATCATTTTCGTTAGAATCTGTAATATAACTTGTAAAATATAATAAATATTGTTCCAGATTAAAATACAGTGTTATGTATTATATCATAGAAACTACGTAATAAATAATATGTATGTTCGAGCGAACTATTTCCCGAATGCCTGTCGCGACTAACTTCTATTATATTCCTATCCTTCTCTCATCGGCGCCCGTCTCTCTCACGCCGTTGGCCAGCGGTGTGGGGCGAGGACGCCGGGGGAGAGAGGGAGATGTGCGAACCTTTCGTCGCGCTACGACGATGCTCACTCTCGTTTCAAGGAAATTCTCTCGAGCAGTTTTCGGAGAATTCATATCAGCAAATCTCTCTTTTTTCTGGCGCTTCGCTCGAACCGAGTGCTTCGGCGAACCGCAATAACGCGGATTAGTTTATGTGAATGGTGGATCGAAATATAAACTTTTTGTTCATTTTATCTCTAAGACTACGTGTTAATTTATTAAATACAACGAGTTTTTGCTAAAATTACGCAACACGTTGTTGTGGAGTTCATTGCTTCCGCCTTTTCAAGAATCCTGCGTTTCGGTAAACGCGATCCGGCACCTCGCTCATTTCCTAAAGATTTCCAACCGCGGAAAATACGCCGCGACGAAATTTGACGGAACAATGTACGAGTATAATTTATACGAATTCGAAGCATACCTTTTGACATGAAATCGCTCTCGTAGTGTTCTTGTCTATGATCTTCGCTAAAGAAACGTAAAAATTCCCCTAATGGCAGTGTCCCAGACATTAAATTTTCTTGTGATGTTGTAATTTTCTTATTCTTTGCTTTATTCGTGCGTGTTCGTATACTCCTTATGTTTTCATTTTTTAATAATCTTTTATAATTTGTTTCTTGATCCGCAATTAGATTTGTTAACTTATCTGTATTTAAGAATTAAAAAAAACACACATTAAGTTTATGTAACACATTAAAATGATTAGAAGGATGGACGTATTCGATTAGTCTAGAACAGTGGTCCCCAAACCGTGCGCTGCGGCGCACCGATTCGCCGCAAAATAATTAAAATTATATCAAAAATGAGTAAAATATGAAATACCATTCTCAATATAAATCATTAAAATAAAAACAATATATGCATATAAGGTGCACTGAAATTTCTTCATTTGTTATAAAGTGTTTGGGAACCATTGATCTAGAACAGAGCTCGGCAAGATTTGCACATTTCAGCCGATTTTCAGCTGCCTCCGCCTACCGCTATTCCCCTTGCCGCGACATGCAACGCGCAGCCGACGAATCGTTCGAGGCTCAGGAGCGTATCGCTCGTGAACGTTTACTGGCAACCACTTAAAAATGTGATCGCGCGGTACCCCTCTCCAGTGACCTTGGTGCGTCAGTCTCGCGTATCGTTCGAATTTAATGTTACAGGATTGTCTGGAAATAAGCAAGTGGCTCGGGACCGAACAGTTGCTTATTTCGAAGCAGGTATGCTATTCGGCTTGACTTTGTTCTCGAAACGAGACGATAGAGAACGCGAGAAACAAGTGAGAGATCCGAGGTAGCGGCAAATCATAAAGTGATCGGCCGAGCAGCGATGTTATTTTTTGAACAAGGATAGAATATAGCATGCCCTCTCATTCTCGCACTATGCGTTTCCGAAGGCATGTAGAATCACATGAACGATACATGCTCCAATTTACTAATTGCGTGTTACACTCCCTCTTATTTTTTTTGTCGATTATTTTAATATTAAAGCACATCTGTGTACGAATGTTATATAATTATTGCTGTTCCAGTTAATAGGTTTTAAATAATACACAATACATGTAATTACAAATATTCAAAATGTTCCCTAAATTATTGATATACATAAATGGATATTTAATATACGAAAAGATGTTTTAAATGTCACTCTTGAAGAAATAAAGAAAATTTAAATATGTTGTAAAACTCTTTTTCACTGGCGCATCGACAAGGAGTTTTGTATATTTTGTATATTTTGAAAATTGTTGTTACTCACAATTAATACATATCCCACTATGTCAGTATCATCCGAAGCGAGTTGCTTATTTCGAAGCAAATATACCAGACTGAGAAAGCATTATATATATTCCATCCTTCTTTTACTAACCGATGTCACTGCTCAGTCAAGCGTGAAATTTATTACCCTAAACATCGGCTTCCCGCTTTCATGGACCTCTCACTCATGTCTCGTACCTCTCACTTTGCGGGCGACTTCAAACAAAGAAGAGGGGATAGCGAGTTGTTTACAGTAAAACCTGGATAAATTCAACGAAAGAATGCTTGGATAAATGAAACATCGCTATCCCCTCCACTTGGGGGGATCCCCCTAGGCGAACCGAGCCGCTCGACGAGGAAACCGTGTAATATGATCCGACCGTAATATCCGTGTGACTAATACTAATTCAACGATAAAACTTTTTTATTTTTAACTTTTTCTCAATGAAACTGTTACTAATGCATTTGTGAGATTTTTCTGATTAAAATGATACCAAACTCGATATAGGTTGAATTATATTTATAAACAATAGTAATAGAATAAACAACATAGAATTGAGACCACGACTGAATATCAATGATGTCGGCTGAATACAAAAGATGTGTACGGACACAGAATCGGCATGTCGGCTGCAAAGAAAACATGTGTACGGACTCAGAATCGACACCTCGCTTGGATAAATGAAACATTAAATGCCCAGAATCGACTCCTTGCTTGAATAAATGAAACATTAAATGCTCGGAATCGACTCCTCGCTAGAATAAATGAATCAGTAAATGCCCAGAATCGACTCCTCGCTAGGTTAAATGAAACCTTTGAAACCAAAGCCGACACCGCGACTGGTTTGGATTTCGATCTCTCTTGCTTTTCGCCAACTTATAACATCAATTTTAGCAAGTAATTATAATTTAAACTATATCGTGTTTGGTACCACTTTACTCACAAAAATCTCACCAATGCGCTAGTAAAAGTTTCACTCAAAAAAAGTCAAAAATAAAAAAGTTTTTTGATTCAATTAGTATTAGTCACACCGATACGTTTCGGCTCTTTCCTTTGATTTCGGACCTCTCTCTTTCCACCACTGTCCGTCCCTTTCTACGTTCACGCTTGGCTGGTCGTCGCGTGTCATCCGAGCTTCGATACCGTGCTTAGGTAAACGCAACCACTGGGTCCCAATCTTGGTTGAATTTATCCGGGTTTTACTGTATTTCGAAGCAGAGACCACTTGCTTATTTCCAGGCAATCCTGTACTGTATTTACAAGAAAATAAATATGAATTTAATTCATCAAAGTTTTACACTTCGAATATAAACGCAAGATAAATGTTTCTTTTTATCACTTCATAGTTCGTTAATTCGTTAATTCGCTTATAGATCTTTGACAGATCTCCAATATGAAAAACAAAATACATACATAGCTCCTTTATTGTAGTATAACACATTTTGAAAGATTTTGTTCCGATAATATAACTTGTTTTTCCACACAATTCATCTGTATTTTTTTAACCTTTGTTGTTACATTGTGTATTCATTCTATTAGTGATGGTAAACATAAACTAACTACATAAATGATAATAATATTCATAGCTATGAAAAACCGAAAATTTGGATGGACAGCCCTGAATTTTCTGATCACAGCACTGTGAAAAGATTCAACAATGTTGTTAGTCCTCACTGCAGAACCGTATACGCTGACCTTGAAAGAAATAGGAAGCCACACATTGCGCAGATATGTCATAAACAGAAGTTCATTTGGAAATGTGCCGCATAAAAGGTCAGCGACTAACTGAATGTGATTTAATGCTTCTGGAAACATATCGGAAGGAGCTAAAGGCATTGTCATAGCCATTGACAGAATCTCTCATGGTGCTCCTTGCAACCCCAACTTCTTCCATTTCCTTAATAGAGCCTGAATAATAAAAAAAGGATTATTCAATTCTTCATTCAGCACGTTAATGAGGTAAGTTATACAAAAGATACATGAATAATGCTAACGGTTATATTCTACCTGAGTAAAATGAAACCAGCATCCATGTATGGTAAACCTGGGGAATTGTGCTTGGACACTTTCCATAGCAGCTCTTTCGTAACCACACATGACAGTTTCTAAGTTGTCTTGCAATCGTGGAACAAGCGAAACTATTTTTCCCCAAATGGCTTTGTACATTGATTTAGTACGACATTCACATAAAGCAAAAATAGTAGCGATTCCCTGTAAATTGACATCATTTATTAATCTGATAATGTGAGATAAGCGTAACAAAAATGGTCAATGGTGGTATACCGTGTCATTGTAACGTATGTGTACAGTATAGAGTCGATGAAAAGGAGGCATTCGTGGTACAACCTAGTAAGAGATAAAAAATGATTAAAGTGTAGAGACTTTCATTATTTGAAAAGTATTAATCATATAAATGGTTTATGTTAAATACTTACTGAAAAAGTACCATCCATATATACTTCTTTAGCATTTTCTAATGCAGTTAGCAATGTAGTATTGGAGAAAATTAGTGCGTACTTGTTATCATTTGAGATTGCACATCCCTTGTAAATCTCTTTCAGAACATCATAATCTTTTAATATTTCGTGTGCACTCTGCACAGTTTTTGGCAAACCTGGTCGTGATTTTCTTTTCTCTCTTGACATTACCGATTTCATACTATTGTATGAAATATATGTTGCTGCATCAAGATTTGTATGACAAATATTGTCAAAGATGTCTTTATTATTTACTGAAGGATTTTTACTACGCTCCTCCAGCATGACTTGCTCGAGCGGTTTGTTTCAAATTTGGCGCTGCGCGAGGGTGTGCGGTTGGACGTTGTCACGCAACCCTGCGCAGGCGCGAGCGGCGTGTCGGTGGTGGTGGCGGCGGTGTATGGCCCGGGGCTGGGCCCGGCTTTGAGACCGTGATCGGTACCCTGTGCAGTTGGAACGTTTTGTTGTGTTGTTTTGAATTGCGATTTGTGCCACAGTTTTGACTTTAATCAGACTTTAAACGTGTGGCGAGTGCGATTGTGCGTGCGTCCTCTGTTCTGAAGCACTACGTGCTGTCGTTTTGTGTTCTGCACGGCCCGGCGATCTTGTGGGAGAATCAGACGGCCAACTGTGTGCAGTGATTGGTACGGCACAGTGCGGCAATCGGCTGGTTCTGCTCACCTGGCTAGCCGTGCAGAGAGTGACGCGTGTTTACGGTCACTCTGTCCCCGATTGCGGGACCCTTCCTGTGATCAGGAAGTTTCTTTTCGCGAGGACCACGGCGATCTGCGGTGACCGCGGCGAGGCGCCATTCCATTAAGGTTTAGGTAAGAGAGATCTCTCTGCGTGCGCTATTTTTTAAGCATTGAATGATCATTCAAATTCGTTTATGTATCTCTAGTTTTCGTAAGTTCTACGTTATATTATTTGTTATTTTCCCCATTTTCAGGCATTCAATTTGATTTAATTTTCTTTTGTTAGGACCAGGCTTTTTCCCCACTTTCGACTGGGGTTTTTTACAGCCGGTATCCGTAGAGTAGAGGCATTTAATTTTCAATCAAATAAATACATTTATTTTCTTTTGTTCTTCTCACATAATTTTTGTGTACAATTTATTTATTACCGGTGACACCAATTCCACCTCATGTCCTACCCATTCGATATTCCGGTTATTCGGAACAAATTCAGAGTATAAAAAAAATCGGGGGTACAGAATTGCCTCGAAATAAGCAACACGCTCGGATCTGGCCAGTTGCTTATTACGGATCAGGTATGCTATTCGGCTCGACTTTGTTTTTTAAACGGGACGATAGAGAACACGAGAAACGAGTGAGAGATCCGAAGTAGCGGCAAATCATAAAGTGATCGACCGAGCAAAGATGTTCGTTTTTGAACAAGGATAGAATATAGCATGCCCTCTCATTCTCGTACTATTTCGCTTATTTCAAGGCAAATATGCTAGACTGAGAAACCATTATATATATTCCATCCTTCTTCTACTAACCGATGTCACTGCTCAGTCGAGCGTGACAATTTATTATCCAAAACATCGGCTTCTCGCTTTCACGGGCGACTTCAAACAAGAAGGAAGGGATATGGATTTGCTTACTTCGAGCCAGAAAACTGTTGCTTATTACAGATCAAGACTGTATGACCATTTCGGAAGTACAAACCTTTCCTTCTATACTGGCTATTATTACTTATATTTTACGAAAGATACAAAAAAAATTTTATGATCTTTGAATTACACGCTTTACCCCTTTTATTCAGACGTGTTGTCATTTAAGAAGAAATTCGTGCACAGAATTATTCATACTTTCAATATTCTACCAAAAAGTAGATCTAACACCTATTTGCACATAAAATGGAAATTTTTAATGGGAGAAGAAAAAATACTTTTATATATGTTTATGAAGGATATTCTTATAACAAAGATTCCAAGAATCCGAAGATCTGCCGTTGTTCTGGTCGTCAATTTAAAAAATGTACAGGAACATTAATTGAAAAAGATGAACATTATTTCGTGCAAAAACCGCACACTCATCCGAACGAACCGCGCTATACAGAAGTATTAAAATTAAAATCAGCCATACTGGAGGAGCGTAGTAAAAATCCTTCAGTAAATAATAAAGACATCTTTGACAATATTTGTCATACAAATCTTGATGCAGCAACATATATTTCATACAATAGTATGAAATCGGTAATGTCAAGAGAGAAGAGAAAATCACGACCAGGTTTGCCAAAAACTGTGCAGAGTGCACACGAAATATTAAAAGATTATGATGTTCTGAAAGAGATTTACAAGGGATGTGCAATCTCAAATGATAACAAGTACGCACTAATTTTCTCCAATACTACATTGCTAACTGCATTAGAAAATGCTAAAGAAGTATATATGGATGGTACTTTTTCAGTAAGTATTTAATATAAACCATTTATATGATTAATACTTTTCAAATAATGAAAGTCTCTACACTTTAATCATTTTTTATCTCTTACTAGGTTGTACCACGAATGCCTCCTTTTCATCGACTCTATACTGTACACATACGTTACAATGACACGGTATACCACCATTGACCATTTTTGTTACGCTTATCTCACATTATCAGATTAATAAATGATGTCAATTTACAGGGAATCGCTACTATTTTTGCTTTATGTGAATGTCGTACTAAATCAATGTACAAAGCCATTTGGGGAAAAATAGTTTCGCTTGTTCCACGATTGCAAGACAACTTAGAAACTGTCATGTGTGGTTACGAAAGAGCTGCTATGGAAAGTGTCCAAGCACAATTCCCCAGGTTTACCATACATGGATGCTGGTTTCATTTTACTCAGGTAGAATATAACCGTTAGCATTATTCATGTATCTTTTGTATAACTTACCTCATTAACGTGCTGAATGAAGAATTGAATAATCCTTTTTTTATTATTCAGGTTCTATTAAGAAAGTGGAAGAAGTTGGGGTTGCAAGGAGCACCAAGAGAGATTCTGTCAATGGCTATGACAATGCCTTTAGCACCATCCGATATGTTTCCGGAAGCATTATATCCTATTTCCTATTTCTTTCAAGGTCAGCGTATACGGTTCTGCAGTGAGGACTAACAATATTGTTGAGTCGTTTAATAATTCTCTTGCACAACGTTTCCAAACAACGCGGCCGAATTTATGGATTTTTTTAGGCAACTTTTCACGCGTTTTTTAATGCGTGTAATTCTTTTTATTTCATTGCAGTAACATTGTAAAGAAATTGATTCACAGATAACTTGTTAAAAGTAATCAAAGATGAAACGATTGACTACGAACGTTTATTAAAGAAGTTGAAGGTTACACGGATTCGTACTCGCGCCAATCGGAAAAGGAACGCCAAAATTAAGTTATTACAAGACAATTTAATTAACGGAATACTGCCAATTGAGCAGTTTTTAAACATGTTTAGTAAAGATTATGAACAACAGCAATACATTGATAATGTATTGTCAAGTGGTACGTTTTCATACTTCTACAATGCTACGTTCGACTTATGCTTCTAGTATAATTTTTTTTACTAGACGTTTTTAGACTGCGATGAAAATGGCGTATATAATGAAACTCGTACGATTGAAACATTCAGTACAGGTAATTATCTATCTCCAAACTAAGATGAATTCTGTTAACTATTTGCATTTAATTTGAACAAATTCCAATTTTTTTATCAATCTTTTTCAGAGGACAGTTCGCTCGAGTACACGAGTAACGGAGACCGTAGTATTCAATATGTTCAAGTAGATAGTACAGCAACCAATGATATAGATGGTACATTTCTAATTACTCCAGTCTTCAATTTTATTTATTACTTAACACGTCAATTATTATCGTACATAATCTTTTATAGATGACATTCCATCAACAATGCCGGATAACAGTATATGTATACAAAATCAAGCAGTACCTACATATAGTACAGTAGAAGGTGCGTTCTGTTTTACCTGATCATTTTTTTTTCTTTTGTTTTCTTGTTTCAAGTGTGCTCAGAGTAAAATACTGCTAAAATTTGTGTCATTTTCAGTTCTTTTTTTTCTGTTGTTTCTACGCTTAATAACTCATAATTTATGTACATCATTTTTTGTAGGTAATGACGTTTATATAATATGTAGCTGTAGAGAAAACGAGGCTTGTGTGCATTCAGGAAATAAGAACAACGAAGAACCAATAGAGGGTAAATTTTTGATCACATCTTATTAATGTTTAGATTATGTATTACAAAGTAAGTAAATTTTATTGGGTCCATCTTTAATGTATACTTATGTGTTATAGGTGATATTTCTTCAACACCCATTAACAAACCCAGTGATATTTCCACGAAGGCTTTAGAGGAATTGCACATAAGTGTGGATAATATGACAGATCGTATGTTTAACCTTCACTGACATTTTCAGCCTATGTTCAAATTTTTAAATACTATTTTACTAATTAAAATCGTTTTACAGATACAGACATTTGTATAAGTAGTAGCCAAATTAATGCACAGAATTTAATAGAATGTAAATTCTTTACTTGTTCATATCTTTACTTTTGATTTTCAATCAACAGTTTATCAGCATTTAATTTGTTACCTTTGATAAATACAGTGTAAGTGATATTGTATCTGTATAAAATACAATGGGGTGTATACAAAAAGATAATATGCAGGGTGTTCGACAACAGGTGTGCAAAATTTGAAGGGGTGATTCTAGGGATCAAATTAAGACGAAAATCAAGAATAATGAAATAGCGTTTGCGGCTTTGTTTTCCAGTAATTAACGTTTAAATATTCGAGTAAAAAGCGCCTCAAACCTGCAAT
This sequence comes from Osmia lignaria lignaria, assembly GCF_051020975.1. Taxonomy (NCBI): domain Eukaryota; kingdom Metazoa; phylum Arthropoda; class Insecta; order Hymenoptera; family Megachilidae; genus Osmia; species Osmia lignaria. Next base: position 2,469,035 of record NC_135041.1, read on the forward strand.
TCGCCCAGCACCGACGACTGAATGTCAGGTCAACAAAGGAAGGTACAGTCATAACCAAGAATCGTTGAATAGTAGAAATTTACCTCGTGCTATTTTGTTTTTCGGTACTGCAGCATTCGGCTTTCTCTTCTTGGTTATGACTGTACCTTCCCCTGCTGACCTGACGTACAGTCGTCGGTGCTGGGCGGATTGCGAGTTTTAGACGCTTTTTACTCGAATTTTTAAACGTTAATTACTGGAAAACAAAACCGCAAACGCTATTTCGTTATTCTTGATTTTCGTTTTATTTTGATCCCTAGAATCAACCCTTAAAATTTTGCCCACCTGTTATCGAACACCCTGTATATAGTACATGATATCATGCAATATCATTTTATATTGTTATCTATTTATGCAAAATTAAACTTCGCAAATGTACTTCATAATATACATATTTTATAGTATTTTAAAATTAATCTCGTTTTGGTGTATTCTGTTTCTATAGGAACTGGTCAAAGAACCTGCTGCTGCGAGTCAGGCGTCAGCAGTACAAGACTACCATGCGGCCATATTTATTTTTGCCAATAATAAAAAGTTAATATTAACCTAACCAAAGCATTTTTTAATTAGACTAATATCCTTGCATTTGTGGCGGATGTGCGGCGAAAGTTCGCGAGAACGTTCGCGTCGAGACGCAGCCAGCGGCACTTCAATCGACGACTCCGGCAGTCGTAAGATCACGAAAGAGAGACGCCTATACATACAGGGTGTCTCACTTAAACGGATACAGAGCTCCTTATTCCGTAACTATTAATGATACAAAAAATTGTTGATATGGAAATTGCTTGGGAAAAGGGGGTCTATGTTTTGGCCAAAGTGAAAAATCTTTCGCATTATTAGTTTAAGAAATATGATGGTCAAGTTTTTTACCATATATTTTTTTCAGATCATGTAATAGTGCTTCTCAAGACAAATTCATTAAACTGTTCGGGATTTGAGTCTCAAGTACCCCAGCGGCAAACACGCGACTCGCGAGAAAGTCTTGCGGTGTTATACACGTGGGTGCTGAATATGCGTGGAGAAGGGTTGAAACACAAAAACGAAAGAGAAATGATTATTATAAGTAAACACAAAACTTTATTATGAAAATGTATAAATTGAGTAAAAACGATGAAGAGAATATACGAAGAGCTCGGCGTAGCGATGGTAGGCACATCGACTAGTCGCGAGGTAGCGTAGACACAAGAGTAAGGAAAAATCGGAGAAAGCGGAAAAAAGCGCGTTCGTGGGGGGTGTGAACCGGTGCCTACGTGAAAGCGCTAGAAAGTCGCACACGGTACAAGTGTCTGCTTTCGACCATGGTGCTGCCGCCTTCCGGTCGGCAGAGCAGGCTCCATGGATTGTGGCGTCTCCGACGAGGGTGCCACAGGGACTCCCCCCTTAGTGCCTGACTGGAGGAGGGCACGAAGAAGTAGAAGAGCCCTGAGGTTGCTCCAGGGGAGACCGGAAGGTCACGGATGGTCGAGGTCCCGGGCGGGGCGACTGGACCGGCTGGCTTGGCGGCTCGTCGACGGCGACAAAGGCCGGCTTCAAACAGTCCACGGAGATAGTGCGGACCTTGCCATTAACGTCGATAACGTATCTCTTGGCGTCGAGGTGCTGGAGGATACGGTGTGGTCCAGTGAAGGGCGGCGTCAGCGGCGGCTTGACGGCGTCAACCCTCCGGAAGACGTGCGTGCAGGAGGCCAAATCCTTATGTACGAAGTGCTTGGCCTGAGAATGGTGCGAAGTTGGCATCGGCTTTAAGAGGCGGAAATGATCCCTCAATTTGTGGAGAAATGAGTGCGGATCCGCAGGGCGATCCTGCATGACGAAGAAATCTCCTGGAATGCGGAGAGTCGTCCTAAACAAGAGCTCTGCAGGAGAGGCTCGAAGGTCTTCCTTGTAAGCAGTCCTCAGGCCGAGGAGGACAGTTGGAAGAAGGTGAGTCCAGAGGACCTCAGGATGGCACATCAAGGAGGCCTTGAGTGTCCGGTGCCATCTCTCTAGGATACCATTTGATTGCGGATGGTACGGGGTTGTGCGGATCCTACCTGCCCCGACAAGACGAGCGAGAGCTGTCCGTCCACAATAGCGGTGGCCGTCCACAAGAGGAAGAACGATTAGGTCCAAATGGACGTGGTTAAACTGTTGACCGGGACGAGGCACTCACGTGCCCATTTCAAAGCATCTGCTCGGATGCCTGGTCAGACGAATTTCTCCCTGAGGCGCAGAGAGGTGGCACGGCCGCTTGGATGGGCGGACGAATGCACCACGTCGAAGGCTCTGCGTCTCAGCTCCAACGGACTGTAAGGCCGAAGGAATCCGGAGGAGGTGCTGCAAAAAATGCGATAGCCGTCGACGACCATCGGCTGGAGGCTCAAGCAAGAGGCCGCGCTCTTGTGCCTCGCTCTTGTGCCTCGCAGATCACCGCAGGAAACAAGGCCGTGGGCATCTCGATGGTCTCTACCCGGGAGAGCGCATCAGCAGCGGCGTTGTTGTTGCCGTCTATGTGGGTGAAAGTGAGGCAGAACTGGCTTATGAAGTCCAGCTGCCTGAGCTGGCGCGGTGAAGCCTTGTCCGGCCGTTGTTTCAAGGCCCTGACGAGCGGCTTATGGTCTGTGCGGACCACGAACTCTCGACCCTCGAGGAGGTGCTCAAAGTGTTTGAGCGCTGCATATACACCCAGCAGTTCACGGTCATAAGGACTGTATTTGGCTTCTGCGGGTGAGAGTTTCCGCGAGAAGAAACCCAGCGGGCGCCAAACGTTATCCTCCAACTGGTCCAGGTGCGCCCCGAGAGCCGTGGAAGAAGCATCTGTGGTAAGGCGTAAGGGAGCCTTCGCAGAGAGGAAGCTCATCTGCGCCGTTGCAGCGAGGCTCCGCTTGCAGCTAGGCTCCGCTTGCAGCGCTCGAAGGCATCTGAGAGCTCAGGCGTCCAGTTGATGGCTCGCCTGTCCTTTTTCTTATTGGAGCCGCGAAGGAGATCCGTAAGGGGCGCTTGCAACGCTGCCGCGGCAGGAATTAGAGCCCGGTAATAATTTATTACGCCGATGAAGCGGCGGAGGTCGGTTATTGTTGGAGACCTTTTGTATTCTAGGACAGCAGAGATCCTGGTCGGAGGTGGCTTGAACCCGTCCGGGGAAATCTGATAGCCGAGGGAGGTCGGAATAGCATTCCGCAAGCCCAGCGGCATACTGAAAAACTCGAACAACCCAAATGGGGTGGTCACCGCTATCTTGGGAATGTCCTCTGGGGCGACTGGGATCTGGAAATAAGCCAAGTTTAGATCCAGGGTGGAAAAAATCTTCCCACCGTGGAGTCCGAGCAGAAGATCCTCGATGCGAGGGATCGGATATCGGTCACGCACCGTGACCGAGTTCAATCTACGGTAATCTCCCGTGGTGCGCCAGTCACCTTTCTCCTTCCTGTCCAGGTAAATGGTGCTGGCCCATTGGCTGCTGGAAGAGCGAATAACCCCGTGGAGGAGGAGGAGGTCAAAGTCCCTCTTGACCGCTTGGAGTTTCTCTCAAATCAGGCGCCGAGGCCTGGCGAAAACCGGCGGGCCCGTCGTGACGATGTGGTGTTGCGCCGCCGCCGCCGAGGGTCCGTGACTCGGAGCTGAGCCTGGCTGCAAGAGGTGGTGGTACGTCCGGATAAGGGATCTGAAACGATCGTCCAGTGCCTCGACATCCGAAAGACTCGGCGACGCGACGCTGATCCCTTGAAGGGCAGCTAGATGGGCGATGCCCTCTGCAAAGCAGCGCGTTGCAGAATCCACGAGGCGGCGATGCCTGAGGTCGACCACGAGACCGTAATGAGCGAGGAAATCCGCACCCAGGATGGCGCATTTGACGTCTGCGCATATAAAGGCCCAGGGGAAGGCTCGCCGAAGGCCCAGATTCAGCGTTAGGATGCGGTGTCCGTATGTGCTGATGGTGGATCCATTGGCTGCAAGGAGCTTCAGAGATCCAGGAGCCGGGTTACGCTTTGGGGCCCTGACCAGCAGCAGCGAAATTACCGAGCCCGAGTCAATCAGGAATTTGACGCCGGAGGAGCGGTCAAAAACGTGGAGTCGCAGCTCTTTAGAGAAAGGCAGTCTTGGTAAACTGTGTGCGTTTGGGCTGCCACCCGCGGCCTGCACCGAGGGCAGCCCTAGATGTTTCCTCGTTGGTCAACCGGGGAGGCTGGTCGGAAGGTGCACGGCTGTGCCGCTGCGCCGAAACGACGGTGGTAGCGGCAGATTCCATCCGACCGAGCTGGCGACGAAGAGCGACGGGAGGAGCTTGAGCGCCCGCCGAAGCTGGAAGATCCGCCGGATGTTGCCACCTTGTTGAGGATTTCCCTCGAGATGGCGATAAGCTGGGTGAGGAACATCCTGATGTCCTCTGCCTCGGGATCCCGTCGGATCGTGCTGGCGACCGGTGAGGAGGCGTGGGAGAAGCTGCCGGTGCTGTTAAGAGACAACACACCCGGGGTAATGGGCGTCTCCATAAGCTGATCTGCAGCTTTTAATTGCTCGTCGAGCGAATTCATCTTAAAAATTTTTAAGATGTTCTGTACGTGTGTCAGGAGCAGCGCCATCCAGCGGATGCGGAGAACGTCCTCGGTGGCCCTGTCGCCCGCGAGGGTCCGCATGTGCCGGAAGAGCTGGGAGGGCTTCCTGTCCCCCAGCTCGAGCTCGTTGAGCATCCTCTTCTGGAGCTGTCGGTCAGCCGAATCCGTGAGGCGCTCGAGAATGCGCGTCTTCAGCGTGGTGTATTTATTGTCCTCTGGAGGAGCCCTGAGAAGATCTGAAATCTCCGCCATGGTGTCTGCGTTCGGAGCACTCACGGCCAGATGATACTTGGATTCATCCGAACGAATCCGATTCACCTGGAACACCGATTCTAACTGGTAGTACCAGAGTTGCGGCTGAGAACGCCAAAAGGGCGGAACACGGCACTCAGTCGCGACGGCCACGCCGGGCTGTGCATTGTCTTGATCGGTTTCGGCCATGTTTGCACCAGCGACGGGCGCGTGCGAGAGGGGAGGTAAAGAAGACCTCGCTGAATCGTCGTATTCCGTCGATGTGCCACGCTCCTTAATTGTTCGGGATTGGTGTCGATCCCGGAAGGATTGCGCTGGAAATAATTTTACTCTTGCTAGACAGGTTTTACAAATTGATTTATTTGAGTCACAAATAAAATAATCGTTGAACACACTGATCGGACAATTCGTTCGTTGAACACGCAATACAAATAAACAGATGAGCGGTTACCGTGATCCGTGGCATTTAACAATTTGGTTTGATCTGTGGTCATGAACAATAAGCCCCGTTAATTTTATAAATTCGGCCCGCTCTTTGATGATGCCCGTGATCATGTGCGAGATCAACACGTGGTCGGCTTCTCACATGGTTTAATTGTAGCGTAATTGAACAATACTTGTGAATCCTGTCGCTCGCACAATTGCTGAGGATTCTGAGCTGGTTTTGGTGAGCTGGTGATCTCAATTTGCTGGGTGATTCGCACTTGAACACTGTGATCTCGAAAACAAGAGTGAGCACGTGTCGTGAACTTGAATAGATGATCGATAATGGCGGTGAAGCCCGCTCGCCGGTGAGAAGACCCCTGCTCACGCGTTGACCTAGATGGGCGACTGCCGATCGATAAATCGATCGACCGTGAGCACCATCATGGCTGAGCGGATTCTCAAACATTAATAGTAGAGTCCAAATCTTCCACCCCCGACGAAGAAGAAAAATCTCCGCGCTTCAGCTTCGGCGTGGAAGACAACAAGGGTTTCGGCTGGCAGAGGGGTGAGGAAGATGGCGGCCGAGGAGCATCTGTCGGCATGCTCGCGACGCGTCACTAAAGCGTCTGAACGGCGGCCATTTTGAAAAAGTCTTGAGTGACCGTAGAGACGCGCAAAACCACTGTTTTTCACGAATTTTCACCAATCGTTTGATTATAGCGGAAAAAACACGAAAGGGTGCACTAACACGATCACGTCGGGGTCACCAATGTTCGGGATTTAAGTCTCAAGTACCCCAGCGGCAAACACGCGGCTCGCGAGAGAGTCTTGCGGTGTTATACACGTGGGTGCTGAATATGCGTGGAGAAGGGTTGAAACACAAAAACGAAACAGAAATGATTATTATATTGTAAGTAAACACAAAACTTTATTATGAAAAATGTATAAATTGAATAAAAACGATGAAGAGAATATACGAAGAGCACGGCGTAGCGATGGTAGGCACATCGACTAGTCGCGAGGTAGCGTAGACACAAGAGTGAGGAAAAATCGGAGAAAGCGGAGAAAAGCGCGTTCGTAGGGGGTGTGAACCGGTGCCTACGTGAAAGCGCTAGAAAGTCGCACGCGGTACAAGTGTCTGCTTTCGACCATGGTGCTGCCGCTTGCCGGTCGGCAGAGCAGGTTCCATGGATTGTGGCGTCTTCGACGAGGATGCCACAAAGCTATAATGTATACACTCGATTTTAATCAGTTTTCAAGATATAACGTTTACAAATTTCCCGATTTTCAGTGGATACGACTCAGTTTGAATGGCAAGTCGTAAAAACGGCCCTATTGTTGCGGTTTCTTATTCTTTGGATCTGTCGTTCCTAGCGTAGACTGTGGCACTTACCGCTACAATAGGATCACTTTTACTCAACTTAGACTTGTTACTCAAACCAAGACATATCTACTGAAAATCGGGAAATTTGTAAACGTTATATCTTGAAAACTGATTAAAATCGAGTGTATAAATTATAGCTTAATGAATTCGTCTTGAGAAGCACTATTACATGATCTGAAAAAAAATATATGGTTCCATTTAAAAAATAAAACTTGACCATCATATCTCTTAAACTAATAATGCAAAAGATTTTTCACTTTGACCAAAACATAGACCTCCCCCCTTTTCCCATGCAATTTCGTTTTGTCATGTGCTTCGTGTTTCGCTAGAAAATTTTGAAGTACTAGAGATTACCAAGAAAAATAAATGTAACTGGTACAATATATTGTCGGACTACATGTAATTCATATTATCTATTACAATTGTCAAGAAATTTAGTGAATTCCGCTTTGTAATATTTTAGGTTATATTTACCTATGGTGAAATAAAACATTAATTCATAGTAATTGAATTTCCGTTTCTATCTTTTTTCCATAAATCTTCTTTGAACAAGATCGTTTCTAAATGTTTTAATACTTTTTCTGATTGGTCTGATTATATTTTTACATGTGCTGACGGTTATGAAAATAGTGTAAGTTTAAAATTTGAAGTTGAATATTTAATCTTTTGTTAGGATGAAAAAAGAATGTATTATATATAGTACAACTCAAATTCATTTTATATTACATCATTATAATAAATCTAATACAGAGTATCGACATGAAAATATTTAAGTAACATTTAGTCTCTGCTGAATGCTGCTGCTACATATATATAAATATACATACAATATTTTTCATATTCCCAAAAAAATATTTATGACATTACTTATATGTAATTTATATGATTATATTGACATTAAAATTAAATATTGAAGATATAATGAATATACAATCATAAATTTACCTAGAGAGGAAAGAGCAAAGGGGAGAAGAGTGGAATATAGCAATAGGAAAGTATGGGTAGACGGCGAGGAGTAGAAATGGAAAGAAAAGAAAGGAGAGTAGAAAATATAGTAAGGAAGATATAGAAGAAGAGGAAAGAGTTAGAAACGAGAAGAAGGACCTGAGAGGGAAGGAAAGAAAGTAAGAGAAAGGGCCAAGCCACACAGAAGACTGAAAATACAAAGTATAATTTAAGTTAAAGTTAAGGCTAATCAATAGTAAAAACCAAAACAAAAGTTTAGTTTAGTTTAGTTTAGCTTAGCGCAGCCTAGTTTTGTTTATGTTTTAGTCTTGTTAAACGTTTATCTAAAAGTTAAGACCTTCAGTAGAATTTATGATTTACCAAGTTAGGATTTGATTTTTTGTTATGATTTTGATTTTGCTTATGACTTTGTTTTTGTATCTTTTTCTGTTTTTTAACTTTGACTTTGACTTTTTACTTTATACTTTTTTTAGTTTCATGATCCCGGAAAATATATGAAGTTAAGTTTGTTGTTAAATATATGTAAGGTTGGGGAACGCTCCTCAAAAGCGCGAACCATAACATTCTGTAGGACTTTTCTGGATCATTTGTATCCTTTTTTGTACACTTCTTTTTATATGTTTTTGCGTCATCATTTTACCCATTATTATTATATAGATAGATAGCTTTATTTCTTGCCTTTCGGCTTTGAAAGGGGGTTTGGCACGTGAGTGCGCCTACAATATCTTATAAGATATGTACATTAAGTTTAATACAATAACGCCCGTGATCTTTAGGTCTTCCGTCCCTGGCCTATCTCCTTCCTTCTTTGAATTATTTCCCTCATCCATTTTCTCCCCTTCTCTTGACCCTGCAAAATATTCCACCTTGTTAGATCATTACCCCTTTCTACTTCCCTACATTCTTTTAACAAGTGTTCTATTGTCTCCTCTCCTAGTCCACACATTCTACAGACGTTATCCTCTTTCTTTTTCCAGTATCTGTTGCCTCTTTCTTCATTCCCACATCTGAACCTTGCAATCATTGCTTGGTTCCTTCCCTTGTATTCTTCTTTCAGATAGATAGCTCGATTTTCCTCCCTTATCCCTCTGTATTTTCCGTTGTACCTTCCTATTACTATTCTGTCATAAAATGTTTGGCACTGCTCTGCTCTGTCTAATTGTGATAGATTTTCTGCTAGCGTCAGGTCTCCCGTGCATTTAGCTTTGACATCCTTTATTTCTATCCCTTTCTCTTCGTAGTATTGTCTTCTCTGTTCTTCCCATTTCGATCTTTTCCTCTCGCATTTTGTATCTACCTCTTTTCAGCATTCTAGTATTATTTTGTTAATTCCTTTCGTCCTTGTTTTTTCTTCGTATCTCACCGCTCTTCTGCCTGCTTCTATTCTTATTTTGTCCTCCTTTGTTTCATCCATTACTATATGTGTTGGTGTATTGAAGTCCAATCCTAATACCCATTTTATGTACTTTGTATATAGTTTCTCAAGTCTCTCCGATTCGCTCCATCCCCATATCTCTGCTGCATACATCATAACGCTTTTCACCAGACTTCTGTAGATCTTCATCCTTCTTTCAAAGTTGTTTTTGAATCTCCTTTCTCCTATTCCCCATGTTTGCTTCATCACTATCATCGCCTTTTTCGCTGTTTCTCTCCAGTGCATCTCCGTTCCTCCATTTTTCTGGAAGTGATACCCTAGGTATTTGAAGTCTTTTACTTCTTCTAATTCTTCTTCTCCCCATTTCCAGATCTCCTTTTTCTTCTGACTTTTTCCTTTCTTGAAAGTTATTATCTTCGACTTTCCAGCGTTTAGCATTAACTCTCTTCTTTCAAAGTATCTTTTCATTCTGTTTATCATTTCCTTTAAGTCCTGCGGATGTGTTGCTAATAGTACGATGTCATCTGCGTACGACAGTGACCAAAACTTCTCTTTTCCTATCACCATTCCTCCTGCTTGTCCTTCTCTCAGTTTCTCTTCAAGGTCCGCCGTGTATAACGAGAATAAGGTAGGGCTTAGTGGACATCCTTGCCTTAATCCTTTGGTTGTCCAAAACTTTTCAGATACTTCCCCATTAACTCTTACCCTATTCTCTGTTTCTTTGTAAATTTCGTTAATTCTCGTTCTTGGAGTGTAGTTCTCCATAACCTTGCTCAGCTTTTCTCTGTTTACTTTATCGAAAGCCGCTGTTAGATCTGCGAAGAAAGCATATAGCTTTCCCCCTTTTTCTTTGATTTCTCTGTTTACCACGTAGTTTAGAATAAAAGTGTTGTCCATCGTGCTTCTTCCTTTTCTGAAGCCTGCTTGCGTCTCTGGTATGATTTTCTTTTCCTCTAGCTCTGCACTTAATCTGTTCTCTAGAATCATCGCGTATATCTTGTATGTCGTATTTAGTAGCGTTATCCCTCTGTAATTCTTTACATCATCCCTATCTCCCTTCTTAAATATAGGGCTAATTATACCTACTTTCCATCTCCTTGGCATTCCTTCTCCCTTCCATACTTTGTTTATCAGTGTTGTGATTCTAGTGAGTACCTTTTTTCCTCCATGTATCCAGACCTCGTTTTCTAGGCCGTCTTCCCCTGCTGCTTTCCTTTTTTTCAATTTCTTAATTTGCCTCATCACTTCTTGCTCCGTTATAATTTCATTTGTTACCTGTTGTTCCTCTGTATCCTCTAAACTCGCTTCTTCTTCTTGGTCATTTTGTTCTTTTCCTTCTAATAATTCCATGAAATATCTTCTCCAGCCCTGTATGCTTACTTTGTTTGTTGTTCCTATTCTTTTTTTTCTTTCCCGACTTATATATTTCCATATTTCATTTGTGTTTTTAATTTGTTCTATTTCTTCTTCTTCTTTCTTCTGTTGTTGGTCCTTCTTCTTCTCGCAGAGTTTCTTGAATTCTCTCCTTTTCTGAATGTATGTCACCTTTTCCTCTTTCCCTCTTCTCCATTTTCTCAGCTCTTTTCTCGTTTCTCTTTTTCTCTCTGTGCATTCTTTATCCCACCATTTCTTGTACCCTGGTTTCGATTTCATTACCTTTACCGCTTTCTTGAGTACCGTCCCGTTGATCTTATGTACCATTTCTGCCATCATTTCGTTTGCATCCTCCTTCTCGAATTCAATTTGTTCCACTTCCTCCTGGTAGTCTTTCCTTCCATATCTCTTCTTCTTGCTTCTCTACGCTGGTTTCTCCATAAATTTCTAATTTCAGTGGTAAATGATCTGACTCTATCCTCTCTTCTATCCTAAAACTTCTGATATCATCTTTAATTGCTGGGTCTATTAATACATAATCGATTACTGTGTTTCCTTTGCCTCCAATGAAAGTATATTCACCTTCTTCGTCTCCTTCAAAATTACCGTTCATGATCTTCCATCCGTTGTCTTATACCATTTCTATTAGCCTGTTTCCTTCTATGTTTTTTATTTTGTCTCTCGATTTTCTCGTTTCTTTGTCCTTCCTATCCTCATTGCTAAATGATTCTTCCAAACCTATTCTTGCATTGAAATCCCCGCCGATTATAAGTCTTTCTTCTTTCATACCTCCGATTGCCTCTTCTATATTCTTTCTTGTCTTTTTCATATCTCTGCTGTATACCGTGATTATTCTCCATATGTTACCTTGTATCTCCATCTTCCTTTCTTGTATGTCCGCATTTTCCTCCTGTGTATCTCTTTCTGTTATCCTTTTCTTCACTCCCGTTATGATGCCTCCTCTCGCTCTACCTTTGTTCTTCTCTTTTTTTGCCAGTTGACATTTCCAGTTGAAACTGTTCGATAACCTGTTCTGTAACCCATTCCATTGTTTCTCGTCTACCCAAGTTTCAGTTAGTCCTACGAAATCATATGTCTCCATGTATTCCCAAAACTGCTTATCTTTATTGTACAGACCTGCGACGTTCCAGAAACCTATCGCTAATGTCTTATTCTTTACCTGCTGCTTGGCATGTACCTTCTGTTTTCTTTTCTCGTTCTTTTCATTGTTGTTATTTCCCTCTCCTCCCCTGTTCGTCTTGTTAGGCGAGAACCTCTGCTAGCTTGACTGGCAGAGATAACAGCCTGCATTCCCTATTCCCACGGTACGGCAGCCCAGAAACTGATGACACATAGAAACATAAGAATCCGACGACTGGGCTGCTTCTTCGCGAACGAAACTGCGCAACATATTCATACATATAATAAAAAACCACACCCGGGCGGGCATTCTGCGCCAGGCGACTTCATAGCAAGGGTCACGATCGCTTAGTAGTTAGTTCTCGTGCGAGATTCGAACCATTATCCGAAACTCAGTTATTAATTCAATAAACCTAACGTGTGTGGAAGTGATACCGTGTAGTTTTAATTGCCTCCCTGAGTTGCGACGTAACAGGAACAATTTATTGGCGATCCTGCCAGGATCTCCACATCCTAACTCGATAAAAGGAAGCGCTGAGGCACCTCACCGCGACGAGACCCAACAACAGAAAAGGAAACCACCAATGCTGGAGTATTGCATGTAAGTACGTCTTTGTAAATCAACATGAAGAAGTTTGTCAAGCTTAACGACATCACCGACGAGCCTGGCGGTAGTGCCGATCAAAACTCAATTGAGTTAGGGAAACTCGAATCCCTTATACAAAAACAAAAAGAACTCATAGCGGAGCAGCGTAAAATCAAGGAAGAAATTCGCGCGTTACGCCCTCGTGCCAAACCCGATCTTCACGACGAAGACATCGCACTCACCGAGGATGAGAGCGATAATAACGTCACAGATAGTTCGATAGGAAGGAGAAGCGCCGAAAAGGACGAGCGGAACACCGATAGGGCCCTGCGACACGTTAGCGAGTTTAATGGACACAATATAACTGTAGAAAGATGGATTCAGGGTATAAAAGCAGGGTTGAGCGTCGCAAGAAATAAGGAAATGTTTCTCCACCACCTCATTATTCACAAAATGAAGGGAGACGCTGAAAAGTTCTTAGGAAATCGCGAGTTCAGAGATGTAGACGAACTGTGCGACGCAGTTATGGAAGAATTCGGTGAAAGACGTTCAAAGGAACTGCTTATAAATGAACGGAACCACTTGCGGCAAGGTAACCGGAAGGTGAAAGACTACGTCAAACATTTTAATAAAATCCATCAAGATATTACCAGGGTCATCAATAACAACAAGGAGTTCACGCCAGAAGAGAAAAGAACATTAGTCAGAGCAGAAGAAGAGGCTGGACTAGCTATTTTTATACGCAATTTGTCACAACCATGGAGAACATCGGTCCGCCAAGCCAGGCCGGGGACGTTAAAGCTCGCACAAAGCATAGCCTACTAGGAAGAGAGAGAAGAAGAACTGTGTCAGGAGTTGTCCAGGTATGTGCATCTGGGAGATAAGAGTCGACCTCGCGGTATAGAGAAACGTAGCGGTGACGCATCGCGACCTAGATACGACGGTCAACGACAGAGCGATAAGAAATCCTCCGGGACAACTGTCCCTACCTGCTTCAAGTGCAACAAGCAGGATCACTACTCAAGTAATTGTAGAAATTTTCAAAGGGACCGCGATCAAAAACCCCCAGACATCAAATATATAGAATCGGACCAACACGAAGTCAGCTGCGAGTCAACATCCGAGTCGGAACCGACGCAGACGGAAGACCAATTACCGGACGATTTCTAATCGACACCGGTGCATCGCTCAATTTGATTAAAGGTGGTTTAGTTCAACGCGCTCATATGCCATGGAAAGTGAAACCTAACGAGTTTGCGGGAGTAACCGATGGTAAAGTGAACACAAAATACGCAGCTCTCTTGGAATTAGGAGGAAAGCAACACGAACTGGCAATCGTCAAGAATGAATTCCCGCTGGAAGTTGACGGACTGCTAGGTATGCCGTTCCTTGAAAAGGAGGAGGCAAAGATCAACGTCAAACGTAAAACTATTGAACTAACTCACACCATTCACCGCGTATTCAACCTAACGGTAAGTCAAGAGCGATTAACCAAATTGAAAGAAAACGTCCGTTTAGATCATATAATAGATAACACAGAACGAGAAGAGATCTGGGAGATTTTGAGGCAATTCGAGGATGTGTTCTCACTCCCAGGGGACTCACTGCCGGTAACGAAACTTGTTGAGCATTCGATACCTACATTAGACGAAGTTCCGATCAATTCTAAACAGTGCAGGTACTCACCTCACCACCAAAACGAAATTGACCGACAAGTCGCAGACATGATGGAGAAAGGGATCTTGCGAGAATCCACATCTCCGTACAACTCGCCGATCTGGGTAGTCCCAAAAAGGGCCGACGCCAGTGGCAAGAAGAAGTGGAGGATAGTAATAGACTTCCGAGGCTTAAACGCAAAGACAGTTCAAGACGCTTACCCGATGCCAAACATTGTCGAGATACTCGACCAGTTGGGGAACGCAAAATACTTTTCGTCCTTCGATCTGGCCTCTGGATTTCACCAGATCGCGATGAAGACCGAGGATCGACCGAAAACAGCATTCTCAACATATGATGGGCATTACGAGTTCAATCGGATGCCCTTCGGCTTGAAGAATGCCCCGGCCACATTCCAAAGGATGATGAATCAGGCTTTGCGAGGTCTGAAAGGCAAGATTTGCCTGGTCTTTGTGGATGATATAGTGATTTGGGGAAAAAGTGCCGAAGAACATCGAGAACGACTGAAAACCTTATTAAATCGACTTCGCGAAGTTGGTTTGAAATTGCAGCCGGACAAATGCGAGTTCCTCAGTGAGAGGCTAAAATTCTTGGGGCATATAATCACCCCAGACGGGGTGAAACCCAATCCAGAAACTCTGAAATCTGTCGAAGAATTCCCAGTGCCAAATTCGACTAAAAAGGTAAGAGAGTTCCTCGGTTTAGCTAATTATTATAAACGCTTTATCGACAGGTTCTCTCAGATTGCGAAACCGCTGAATTCACTGCTGAAAAAAGATGCGAAATTTGAGTGGACCGAGGTCCATCAAAAGGCATACGAGAAATTAAAGGGGTTGTTGGTGAGTGATAAGGTGCTAATGTACCCAGACTTTAAAAAGGAATTTATTCTAGCAGTCGATGCATCCGGAGACGGTATTGGAGCTGTACTGGCGCAAAAGGATGAAAACGGGAAGGAAAGACCAGTAACTTTTGCCAGTCGCACCTTCAATAAAGCCGAAGTAAAATACTCCACCAAAGATAAGGAAACGTTAGCCATAGTCTGGAGTGTGAGACACTTTAGACCCTATCTTTATGGAAGGAAGTTTACTATTTTGACAGACCACCAGCCAATACCCTACATGGACAAAAGCAAACAGCCAGGGGCTATGCAAGAACGCTGGCGGGTATTTCTGATGGAGTATGATTATGAAATTAAATACAAGAAAGGGTGTCTGAATACGAATGCTGACGCGCTCAGCCGTAACCCCATAGATCATCACAACGACGTCGTCCTCGTAGTAAAGTCTACGAGAAGACCACTCCGAAAACACATTGTGTTCTCAGAAGAAGTAGATGACGACAGCGTAATGGTCGAATTCTACCTGGGTCAACCAAACGTGCAGTTTAACGAACAACATTCCTTCGTAGTAACTTGGCCAGAGTTTACTATGGAAAACCTACAAGCTAGTTTCGAGGCAATTAGAGACACGATAATTGCACAGGAAATAGAACGCATCACTGTCGATTATGCCGGACTGTTGTGCCTGTTGCCAGGTAAGGCAAGACAAATACAAGATCTAATTATTAATTTTTTTCAAGACCCGTCACTCCGCGTGACTTTGGTAACGAAGGATCTGAGGACGCCGGAGACGGAAGCGGAAAAGCTTGAAATAATCAGACAAACGCACGACACTATGCTTGGAGGACACGCTGGCATCCGTAAAACCATAGCGGCTATACAGAGAAGTTACACATGGATAGGCTTACACCGAGATGTAAGTAAGTACATATCTGAATGCTTAATCTGCCAGGAGAACAAAATCGTTCGAAACCCAACCAAGATGCCTTTACGAATCACTGATACGCCAATGGCCTTCAACGATAAGATCGCGATTGACATCGTTGGACCGTTGGAACCGGACTCCAAAGGTATGAAATACATATTAACCATGCAAGACCAGTTAGCAAAATACCTCGAAGCCAAGCCTTTAGCGGACCAGAAAACCGAAACGGTAGCGGAAGCTTTACTGAACACTTGGATTCTACGCTATGGCACTCCTAAAGCAGTACTGACGGATCTAGGAACCAATTTTACCAGTAATCTCATGGAAAATCTAGCCGATATGCTTGGATTCGACCTCCAACACACTACAGCTTTTAGACCAGAGTCTAATAGCTCGCTTGAACGCGCTCACGCAGTTATTAAAGACTTCTTGAAGACCCAACTCTCTCGAGAAGAACGCTGCAACGAACATTGGAGCAGGTACCTGCAAGGAGCCGTATTCACATACAATTCAACTACCCATTCATCAACGGGAGTTACACCTTACTCACTTGCGTTTGGCAAAGACCCACCCCTCATGAATCAATTGGAAGAAGAACCGGAAGCCACCTATTTGGATTTGGTAGAACAAATGCGAGTACAACTACGACGAATGCATAAGCAAGCTGCTGAAGCAATTATTGCAAGCAAGGAACGAACCAAGAAACGGTTTGACAAAACGATTAAACCGTTATCACTTGAACCAGGAGACTGGGTATGGTTAAAGAACCAAAACAGAAACCGCCTTGCCGCACTAACGAAACCTTATCTTGGGCCATATCAGGTCAAACAACTCCATGGAGACTTGAACGCTTTACTTAACATAAATGGCAAAGATACATTAGTCCATCTTAACAGACTTAAATATGCTAATCTTTCGTCTATTTTAGATTAAGTTTTCTCCTATGGAAAGGAGGGTTCGCCGAAGGGATGGCCGAGATCGAGAAACTCACGAACCTTCCAAACATCTACTTCAACCCGATGGGAACCACGAGACTCTACCATCACGAATGGAAAACACTGGTCTTCGTGGATCTCCGAGACATCAAAGCGGTCGAAACGACAATCCGTGAAGCATTGAATCACCCAATCCACACAGAAGGTAATGGATTCTCGCCATCACTCTACGGACACATGTCGAATCGCTTCCAACGTAGTTTTAATCATAAAAATACTTTACTAACTAGTCTAGGATATAAAAAGGTAGAACGTAAGCGCGTGAAACGCGGTTGGTTAAATCCAATCGGCGACCTAGCTAATATTTTATTCGGCACCCTTAGTCAAAAGGACGCCCAGTATTATAACTCCGAGATAGATAAGCTGTACACAGACAATAAGCGTTTGAGCGTCCTTATTCAAAACGAAACCACAATTGTTCGAAGTATTTTGAAAAACAAAGATATATTTGAAGATAAAATTACAACATACGTGAACAAAATCAACAATTATACCAATGCGAACATAGAGCGAATATATGAACGCACGAATACACTCGAACTATTACTAGAATTAAGCGAAATAATCACCGAACATAACGAATTAATTGAAAACCTGCGATCAATTGTAGTTAATGGAGAACAAGGAAAAATAGACCCTTTGTTACTAGAACCTGATCAACTAAGCGAAATTTTACGAACCATCGAGCAAAAATATGGCTCTAGCCGTATGATATTTTCTAACACAAATGAATTTGCTTATAAATTTTTACGAATCGCTAAAGTTAACGTTTTTGTGTTAAACTCATACAAGCTCTGCTTTGAGTTAAAAATCCCCATCGTAGAAGAAGAAATTTACGCCTTGTACTCCATGATACCACTCCCACATATAACTGAAGATTACATTTATCTACTACACACCCAAGAACAATATATTTTAGTCGAAAGAGATTCTCGTAGCTACTCTATAATCAGCGATCGAGATATAGATCATTGCATAGAAATTTCCGACCTCCGAATCTGTGCCCGACACTCACCTTCGCTCTCCACAGAATTAACAAATCCATGCATAAAACGTGCCTTACATAACTTACCAGCAGACCATAAAGATTGTCCAGCCAAAATGATTACACATACAAACCCTATTTGGATACAACTATACTCGAATCAAGAATGGATCTCCGCATCTTACTATCTAATTTCTTTCCACGTTTCATGCAAGGATTCTAACCGCGTCATCTCACACCATCTTAACGGAGTAAACAAAATTAAAATCAAAGCAGGTTGTATCGGACATACTGCATCCGTAACGTTATACTCTAGCGAAACTATAAATAATCACAACGAATTGCAATTACAATTAGGCCTCGCCAATATTACAATACCGAAATTAGACGACACCGTTAAAGCTTATGCACGCGTACCAGAACTGCGAAAAGAATTAATAACTAACAACGACTTGAAATTGGCATCTAAATCACTCGACCAAATCATCTCTGAGGCACATTCGATTTCCACACACACACGTAGCATCTCCAGAAACGAAAGCACCTGGATGATCTTACAAACACTAATAGGAACCTTAGGCATAATGATAGGATTGTACATATTTTCAAAATTTAAATTATGGCGTTTAATATTTTGTCTATTTAAACCCTGTACACGCAATAACTGTCTTAATACCAATTCAAACGGGACCAACCACTACGGGTCAGCGCCCCAATCTGTAGTATACACAGCGAACGCATCAGAAACTTGCAACCTCCAACCCACTCCTCTACCACCCGAAGAAAATAAATTATCACAACCTTCGCGGCGAAAGAAACATCGCGTTTCCTTCACCGTGCCTCCTATTTGATTTCACAAGTAAAATCAAAAATAAGGAAGGGGGTGTTAGGCGAGAACCTCTGCTAGCTTGACTAGCAGAGATAACACCCTGCATTCCCTATTCCCACGGTACGGCAGCCCAGAAACTGATGACACATAGAAACATAAGAATCCGACGACTGGGCTGCTTCTTCGCGAACGAAACTGCGCAACATATTCATACATATAATAAAAAACCACACCCGGGCGGGCATTCTGCGCCAGGCGACTTGATAGCAAGGGTCACGATCGCTTAGTAGTTAGTTCTCGAGCGAGATTCGAACCATTATCCGAAACTCAGTTATTAATTCAATAAACCTAACGTGTGTGGAAGTGATACCGTGTAGTTTTAATTGCCTCCCTGAGTTGCGACGTAACAGTCTTTTCAGACGCGGGAGGAGTGGTACTTAGAGCCTTATCTTCTGTCGCGGTCCCTTTTCGCTCGGTGTCTTTCTCTGAAATTAGAGAGTCACTGAACTTTGTCGGCTCCAAAATTTTGCCTCTTCAAGTCCTACTCCCTCTTTCCATTTGAAAATCCTGTCGTTTATCCTTACCTTTCTGTATCCTATTTTCACGTGTGCTCCCTGCTCTCTCTCCGCTTTCGCAATACCTAAGATTGCCTTCTGGGTATCTCTTTCGTTTTTTGTTAAATCATTATCAATGCATATTTTCTTACCTTTCAGTTTGCCCTTCTTCATCATTATCTCTTTTTTCTGTTGCCAGTTTCTTAACTTTGCTATCAAAATACTCCCTCTCTCTCCCTTTCTCATCCAGAAAGCATCCTCTATTTCCACCTTCACCTGCAAATTTTCTGATATTACCTTTTCTGCTGTATCTTTCGGTGTTTCGCCTCTTGGTAGTTCTTCTCCTTTCAGTGTGATATTGTTTCGTTTCTCCCTTTTTTCTCTTGCCTCCTCTTTTCGCTCTATACGGTTTATTCTTTCAATTAATTCGTCCGCCTTATCTCTTTTAATTTCCAGATTTTTAATTCTATTCTGTATTTCTTCTTTTTCTAGCTCCCACGCTTCTTGCTTTCTTTTCCATTCTTCTTTTAGTTCTCTTATTTCCTTATTTTTGGATTCGTTTTCTTTCTTAATATCTTGTGTGTCCCTCTTCACTGTCAGTACCAGCTCAGTCAATCTGTCTAACTTGTCCATTTCTATATCTTTATGTTCGCCTTCTGTTGCTTCGCTTTCTGTTCCTTCTCCTTCCGTAGCTTCTTGCGGTGGTGATCTTCCTATTCTTCTTGCTTTTTGGAAATTTTCTATCAGTTCTTTCTCCACTTTTCTTCTTTCTTCTTCTGCTTCTTCTTCTTCTCTTTTTCTTTTAAAAGAGTCCAGCAGTGATCCTTGGCTGCCCGACCTATACTTCCCAAGCTGTTCAACTAAAGCCGGCCTTCCTCTTTTTCCGGAATCCTTTGGGCTCTCCGTCTCTCCTGTCTTACTCATCTATGTTTTTCTCTCTCTGTGTTTGCTTCTGTGCCTATACTTCTCCACGTGGCTACGCCAGACTTGACGCGGCCACTCTGGTCTGCCTCTAGATGTCGCTACCTTCGTTTTTCTTTATTTTATCAGTTTCTCATCCAGTCGATCTACATTTATCGACGTATTATTCCACGTCGTTTATTAATCTACAATATCGACTTTTTCCACGTAGCTTATTAGTCAATCTAACCTCTTACCTCTTTCGCCAGTTTCATTTCTTTTAAGCAACTTGTTTCTGTGTACCTTTTTGATGCCTTTATTCACCTGAGTTCTTTGGTTTTTCCTCTTTCCAGCGGTATTTATTGCACCTCTATCCGTTCAGATTTGCCTTCGGAATTGATTGATTTTGTTTCACTTCTCTCCGACACATACTGCCTCTATAGCTATCGTCACGTGACCCCCCAATAATGATATTGTTATTAAATGTATATTACATATCTGATGTAGATATAGTAACAGTTATATTGTTATTAAATACATATCACATATCTAATGTAGACATGCCATTAATGATATTCTTATTAAATGTATATTATTGTACATTACACCTCATGTAGATATAGTAATAATGACATTGTTATTAAGTGTATATTACATTATATCTCATGCACATATAGCAATGACATTGTTGTTAAATGTATATTACATTATATCTCATGTAGATATCGTAATAATGACATTGTTATTAAATGGATATTACATATCTGATGTAGATATAGTAACAGTGATATTCTTATTAAATGTATATAACATGTCTAATGTAGATATGCAAATAATGATATTCTTATTAAATGTATAGTACATTATATCTCATGTAGATATAGTAATAATGACATTGTTATTAAATGTATATTACATATCTGATGTAGATATAGTAACAGTTATATTGTTATTAAATACATATCACATATCTAATGTAGATATGCTATTAATGATATTCTTATTAAATGTATATTATTGTACATTACATCTCATGTACATATTGTGACTTCACAATACTTTATCGCAAACGTTTGGCGCCAGCCACGTCTCGTGGCGGTTCGAAATCGAAAGGGAAAAGGGGTAATCGTGGGTGTCTCACAGGGGATGGGCCTTGGGGCACTTACGCCCTTACAATACTTCGCGGGGGAGTACGCAGGGAGGATTGTTGGGGAGAGGAGATCTCAGGGTTAGGACGGGTTCCCAGGAGGTTCGTACGTTACGCGTAGAATGATTACTACAAGGGTGGGGGGGGGATAATAGGGGTTGGACACGGGTTTCGCAAAACGTGAAAATCTCTAGAATTCGCGGCAATACGCGGACACGAAAGTGCGCGGGCGAAGGTGGCCGTTGCCTCGATCTCGCTTTACAATTAATACTTCAAGGGACTCACCCAAACTTTCCTCACTCTTTCACTCGTCGCTCACTATTCTCGCTCTATCCTCTCTGTACTTTTCTATCGCTTAGCCTCGGGCTCAATGACGGTTCGCCGTCGCTGCTGCGACGACGAAACCGTCGCGGGATGGTTTGGGGAGGGGATGGGACTAGGAAGGGGGCCTCTTCCGGCAACGGGATAGATCGATTATCGATCTTCGATACACCGGTGCTCGGGGTCGATGGGGCCGGCGGATATCCCGCGATGACGGGTGGCCTGAGGTCTTCGGGCTCGGCGACAGATGGCTCCGGGTGGACGTTTTGCATTATCTGGGCAGCTTCGTCTATTTCTTCGGAGTCACACGTTGCTCCGTTTCCTTGGAGGACGGGTTAGGGGTCTGTCGCCGGCCTCGTAGCTCCTTCTGCGGGTGTTCCCGGTAGGTCTTCTGTCGCCTCCATCGGCCCGACATCGGTGCGTAGGGGGAAAGGGTTAGGTGAGGGAAGGGTTACGGGTGGTTTTGAGGTGGAAGTGTAACGTGGGGAAAGCGCAGCGATTGTAACGGGGGGGGGGGGGGGGGGGCACGGGTGTCACCACGTTACAATATACATATAATTAAAGTGCTGAAAATTTTACATCTTCAACAAATAATGACAAAAATCGCTTCTACTTTTCGTGAGAACCTCCATTATGCACAGTTTCAGTCGGTTCCGCGTGATTAGATTATTAACATTTCGAGATATACTCAAGTACTTTTCTGCAGTAGCAATAACTTTCATACTTTACCTTCATAATCTCCATATATCAATATCTTATTCCCTTTATAAAACGATAATAAAGATTCTGTCAGAGTTAACCTAAAAAGCAGTATATGCATATTATTTTACATTAAAGTCTAATTTGTATTTTCTAAATTTAAATATTTTTTAGAACATTACAATTATATAGTAATAAGTATCATGAAAACAATTATATGTAGTTTAAGAAACCTAAGTATTTATAACAGTTGATGCAGGAACTAACCTTCTATTAGCAAGATCTTTCTGTATTGTTTCAATCCTTTTATTTCTTATTATAGTCTTTTTGTTGCTTTTACGACATACACATTGTCCTTCATTTAATCTTTTTATTTTAATTTCTTCATCCATTATTAGTTGTTCTAGTTTTTCTGTAAGGTTTGAGAAATCATTTTTTCATTTCGTTTATACAAAAATGATAAGAAACAAACAAAATAAAAATAACAAAAGCATTACCCAAAAATACCCATATGTTCTTTTTGCCTTTTCCCATTTTCAATAAAACAATATTATTATAACATTCTGTTATGTTATTTGTTCTCATGGGGCAATCGTTTACTGAAACTTTTTCTGCCTTTGGTAGCCATGTGGATCGTATTGTTACGTCGCGAGCGAGCGATACGGCGCGCGCGCGACATACAAAATAAAAAAAAAACGAAAACGTAATGTGAATGTTTGGTTTGATTAATTGGTGTTAATACGCGGTTGAAACGGTATTAGCGCTGCCACCAGTTCTAATCGTATTTGACGATGTTGGGTCAACCACGATTAGGACAATTTAAAAAGAATCAAATTAGTCAAAAAGAATTAAATCAAGTTAAGCCGAATTAAGATTCTGGATTGTCTGAGTTCGTCAATGCTCTGGTCCCATACGGGCCCCTCGTGTGAATTCGTGCAAGAAGTTAGGCATGTTAATAAAGGAAAATGAGAAGGGTGTTTGAACGCAAATTATTAGAAATCAAATATGGGTAACATGTGTATAATTTCGGAAAAATAATTACAACAAAATGATTTAATTAACAAAACGTTCGAGCTCTATGAAATATATGGAAAAAGAAATTAGTATATGTTAGAACGGTTATTAAATTAGAAAAGATATGTGAAATTTATATGTAATGAACTTTAACGAGAAATTGACAGGAAAATAATAGAATTACTTTGCAATAATGATGATTCGAACTACGGTGTTTGTTTTACGATGATTCGAGAGTGATCAAAAACAATAAAAAAAAAAACGAAGAGACGGTCCCAGTTGGATACTTCCAAGACAAACTGTCTCGTGGGCCGTCTTCGTTTGCGCGTATTCGGGAAATTTTAGTTAATTAAGAAATCTTTTAGATACCTCGAAAATGTGGAACGGAACGATCTAGTGGGATACTTCCCCGACTAGCAGTCTCTTAGATCGCCGTTTTGCCTCACTCGACACCAGATTCGCTATGTTAAAGTATAGATTGTGCAACTCACCAATTCGATGTAGTGTATTTTAAATATGATATTTGCAATGGATCGTATACGAAAAGCTGTGGTGGTTGTGGTCTAGAAATCTGGAAGGCGAAGAAGAGATGAGAACTTTTTGCACGCGCACTACGCGATCGCGTTTGAGCCTTGGTTATTACGGAAACGAGATACAATTAGAAACTAATACGAAAACATCGCGACGCGGAAAAAGAATATAATTAATTTGCGAACGAAATAAAAATGAAAGAAAAAGATAGAAATTGAAAAGTGTGGAATGATTTTAACGTATTCGTATGAGTCTTTGTCACAAAACCGCGAACCGAAACACTCTCGACACTCTGCCTTGATGAGGACTTTGCCGAGCAATCTAATTACACGATTTTATTAACAACTATGTCTCTACGCGAACACGGGCTTCCCGTCACGTACCTTACGATTTTTCGACGAAGAGTGATTTGCGTCAGTCAAGCGATCGTGTCTCAGGGTTCGACCCGCGATCAAGGGCCCAAAGTGGGGACATCATTTGGCAAATCAGGGTACGTGTCGAAGGGGAAAGCCCGCACGCATTGGTTTTGACTAGGCGCGTTTCCCAAGTTCTCATCCCTCCTTCACTTTCGTTCCGACTCTGTCTAACGTCGACTTTCTTTCTTTTACCCCTACAGCGCTACACGAATTCTATGCGTCGCAATTCCCATACTTTTCTGGAATCTTCGCAATGGCCTCTATTTGAATTTATTCATTTTCCAGATTAATTAATGAACCTTCTACAAGCGTAACCCTGGTGTCGACAAACATTTTATTTAGTTTTTGTTCGTTCGAAGTATTTCATAACCGATGTTCGTTATTTTACAGTTTTCCACGCATATTACACGCATTTTCCAGTTTTCGTGACAAGGGATACGGTGTTTTACTTTCAATAAATTATAGGAGGATCACAGTCGCTTTTTTAACGAAGATTCACGCGTATTGAATATATATTAATTGTTTCAAAATATTTCCTATAACGCTTGGCAGTTTTTGTTGCCTATTCTCGACAACACGTGTTTATGATCCCTGTCGACCATTGTCTCGAACGTTCTTGAACGTTGGTCGACGTTTTCAAAATCGCAGTGGTTGTCACGCAAACCTCGCTTTCTATTCCCATTCAAACCGCTTCATATCGTTCAGATCGAATCGCTTTCATTCTTTATTGCATTCATTCTTCCGTGGAAGGAACGGCTGACGCATGTTCTACAGGTATGAGAGGTACCTGCTCGTAAAGTAGGCAAAAATCGCATTTTCACTTATTCTGCGCAGTTAAGCTGGGATACCTCCATGTGCGTCGCACTGCTTAACCGCGCGGCGAAGGATGATTATGATACCTCTCTTTGACCTTAAACGGTTTCGAATTTCAATACATTTCTAGTGCGTAGTTCCAACGGCAATCGTCCCAAGGAAGACTAATTTGTATTATTTGAAAGAGCTAAATATAGAATAAGTGTTATTAAATGCATATTACATTATATATCATGTAGATAAAGTAACAATTATACTGTTATTAAATATATAATACATTGTATCTCATGTAGATATAGTAATAATGACATTGTTATTAAATGTATATTACATTTGTAAGAAAATTACGAGAATGCAAGGAATAGGTTCGTATTGCACAATGTGGGCGTATTAAAGTAACACTGGAACTCGGAGTTCGTAATAAGGCTTGTACGTTAATTTTAATCGATGATGTGGACACGTCCACGATCAAGGCAAGAGTGACTTGTAGCCAAAACGTTAGCCGTGAGGACGCCTACGTCACCATGGCCCTTTTCCTACCGAGTTTATGACGCTTTGTCCTTACAGGAAAAACCCGTGACGTACTAACCGTGAAATACCGTTGCCGAGGTGCGCACGGTCCGCTCTAACAGTTGTATCTTTTTAAAATTTCTAACACATTATATCTCATGTAGATATATTAATAGTGACATTGTTACCAAATGTATATTACATATCTAATGTAGATATGCCAATAATGATATTCATATTAAGTGTATAATACATGTAGATGTAGTAATAATGACATTGTTATTAAATGTATATTCCAATATATCTCATGTAGATATAGTAATAATGACATTGTTATTAAATGTATATTACATTATATCTCATGTAGATATAGTAACAATTATACTGTTATTAAATATATAATACATTGTATCTCATGTAGATATAGTAATAATGACATTGTTATTAAATGTATATTACATTATATCTCATGTAGATATAGTAATAGTGACATTGTTACTAAATGTATATTACATATCTGATGTAGATACAGTAACAATTATATTATTATGTGCTGGATTATTCAACAATAATCCTTATGCAGAAATGAATCGTTGAGAAGCACTGTCTTTTGTGTAGCTACGATAGCCTGACTGGCACCATCAGGTCTAAGGGCCTGTGACTGTTTACTGTTAGAGGCCAGGGTAATAAACACGGAATAGACGAAGTTTCTTTCTTCAAGTGGACGGCAGATTTTCTTTCGGGGGTCTGTGCGTGGCTTCACTTCCAGTTTGAATTTCACAGAGCGAACATCCTTCTAAGCCAGTATAAAATAAATCTAAAGTATTGATAAAAGATTATAATCATTTACCCCATATTCCAATATTATGAAATCTATATTACATTATATATCATGTAGATATAGTAACAATGACAGTGTTTTTAAATGTATATAACATTATATCTCATGTAGATATAGTAATAATGGCATAGTTATTACATGTATGTTACATTATATCTCATCTAGATATACTAATAATGACATTGTTATTAAATGCATATTACATATCTGGTGTTGATATGGTAACCATTATTTTATTATTAAATGTATATTACATTACATCTCATGCAGGTATAGTAATAATGACACTGTTATTAAATGTATATTACATTATATTTCATGTAGATGTAGTAATAATGACATCGTTAATAAATGTATATTACGTATCTGATGTAGATATTGTAACCAGTATTTTGTTATTAAATGTATATTACATTATATCTCATGTAGATATAGTTATAATGACATTGTTATTAAATGTATGTTACATATATGATGTAGATGTGCCAAAATGTTTTCATTATGGCTATGAAACGACGCATATACCACGTGACTGGAATTAGCTTGGGCCATGAGGAAAACCGTGACTCGAGGGAGTCGCTGGTAAATTGACCTTCTGTATGTAGAGAGATAACCTTTTTATCCGACTTCGAAAAGGAGGAGGTTACTCAATTCGATGTGTATGTATGTTTTTTTTATTTTTTTATTTTATGTATGTTCACCGATTACACCGAGACGGATGGACCAATCGGAACGAAAGCATTTGAATCTGGTATAGTATGTTTCCCGATTGGTCCCGTTACAAAAACATTTTATATTTTTTCACTCCGAACGCTTTTTATTGCAAAAAAATATACTGTGTCATGTACGTGCGGCCTACGTTCGCCGGTTACTCCGAGACGGGTGGACCAATCGGAACGAAACTTTTTGCATCTTGTAGAGTATCTCTCCCACTTGGTCGCAACAGAAAGGCATTTTGCATTTTTTCATTCCTAACGACTTTTATCGCAAAAAACGTAATACTTCATTTATATCTTCCGGCGTTTATGCTGCAGGGAATGTACCGATTGCGATGAAACATTTTTTATTTAGTAGGAGGTATATCCGCGACGATCCCACTTGCAAAAATTTATTGGAATTTGTTAATAACTACTGTCATAGCGAAAAATGTATTCCTTGATGTTATTCTGCAAGGAAGATATCGTTCGCGATGAAACCGTTCATATTTAGTAGGATATACAGGGTGACACGCGACTACCTCGACACCCGAAGAGGGATGATTGCTAAGATGATTCTAAACAACTTTTTCCTTTGCCAAAATGTTGGTTAAGACTTGGTTTTCGAGTTAATAACAAAAAACACCGACCAATCCGCGCGCGTACAGCGCGCAGTCCCAGGAACTGCACTGACAGGTACGAAAACCGGACCTGACATAGGTCGTGAACGAATGGCTTGGCACCCCGTCGGCATAGCACAATAAAAAAACATAACTGGTAGAACACCTTTAGTCGTTTAAAATGAATACGGAACCTAATCTCTTGTCGCCTGTCATAATGTAAAAGTGAAAATTCTAAGGATTCTAAACAACAAATAAAAATGTTTGAAGTGGAATAATTAATAAACGTTTGAATTGGAGGCTACGCTAATGATGCATAATTTGAAAACAATTTAAATGAAACTTATCCATTCGTTTCTAAATTAACTTGCTACGCTGAAAGCAAAAACATTATGATAGGTGACAAGAGAATAGGTTCCGTATTCATTTTAAACAACGACTAAAAATATTCTACCAGTTCAGTTTTTATATTGTGCCATGCCAGCGGGGTGCCGAGCCGTTCGTTCGCGACCTACGTCAGGCCCGGTTTTCATAGCCGACATTGCAGTCCCTGAGCCGCTCGGATTGGTCGGTGTTTTTTGTTAATAACTAGAAAACCAAGCCTTAACCAACATTGTGGAAAAGGAAACAGTTGTTTAGAATCACCTTAGCAATTATCCCTCTCCGGCTGTAGAGGTAGTCGCGTGACACTCTGTATATCCGCGATGATCCCACTTGCAAAAATTTATGAAGTTTGTTGTTTATTAACCATTTAAATTTGGTCAATATTTTTTCAGTTTATGGTTATTAGCTAAGCAACAGAAATCCAAAATCACCTTACACTATCCTACAAATACTACAGGTTCCACTAAAAAGTGTGAAATAAAATAATTTTTAACAAAAAACATATCCGACTTCGAAATGCACTAAAAAGTGTCAAATAATTTCTATTTCATTTATACCAATATTCCATAGCTATTAATAATATCTACTTAATCGTTAAACAGAATACCAATTACATTTCAAAGTTTTCGGAGGCGGCGCAAAATTATAAACTTTTCTTCTACTAGGAAGATCCTAGTTCAGGCGTCGGCAACATATGACAAATGACCCATTTGATAATTTCAAGTAAACAACATTCAACGGGAATCAGCATACCCATTGCGGATTAACTATACTGCAGTTCACGAGAGACCATTTTTGCAATAAACGACAACCGGGTGCGCGACAAGTGTTAGTGCGGCACCAGCCTCACATCTTTCTTGGTGTTCCAGATTAACCAGCGATTATTCAGCGATAACATAGCGAACTTCAGAGCGATTTTTATCGTATATTACATTCTACAGTTTCACGGTAAGCCTGTTCAGTACTAATTTGTCGAGCACGGCATTATTATTCAATTTCGACCAGGCAAAACGGGCGATCTATTAAGCCTACGGGTTATGAGAGTCTCTTCATTTTAGATCGTCTCGTTTCCACATTCAGGTACCAATCATAATTTATTTCGCTAACTTAATATTCCGAATTTTGAATCGTCGCGAGTTTGTGTGTGACGATTGTTTCGACTGCGATATTTTATCAGGGACGACCTGTAAAGCCCTTGCGGGGGTTGTAGGAGTCTCTTGATTCAGGTCGTTACCTTGCGGATAGAAACCGCCAAAACCTTAATTTTCTATTATATTCGGTCGAGGCAGTCGTCCTTCATTAAGAACATATGATTTTTACATTTCAAATCCGGATAATATTATATTAGAAGGTCTCATTGTAAACCAAAGGCTAAACATCTTTCCCGATTTCATCTATATTTATATCAAACAATAGGTTAAGCATCTTTACCCTTGTAAAACCAGTATTGTTTTTAATTCAATTCATTTAATAGTAATTAGTAGTATTCAAATAGCATCATTTCAGTACTCAAACAATAGTCATTTCAAATTCAGTTTCTGTTAGCTTCAATAGTTATTTTGAATTAAAATTACTTTCTTTTTGCACACTAAATTGTATTAACATTTCTTTCAAATTCCGTTTTGTATCATTTCCTTTATCATTCTATGTTTCAAATCCTCGCACCCCAACATAAAGTTTCAAGGAGGGACCCGTATGGGACCCAGAACACTGACGAACCCAACGGAAATAATCACTATCTAAATTTCCGTCTTTTAATTTGTTCTGACCGTAGAGGACGCCTCCGCGTCATACGCGGTCAGAACTGGTGGCAGCTATACCTTTCTCATCGCCCAAAAATAAGAGGAATCAAGTTCAATATTTTCCATCTTAACTAATTAATTATTCTTTCTTCTTTTACGTTGCGCGCTCGCCACGCGCAACGTAACAAAATAGAAATTATTTGACACTTTTTAGTGCATTTCGAAGTCGGATATGTTTTTTGTTAAAAATTATTTTTAATCTTTCTCTTTCTAATTCACGTATATTCCTTTACTCTTCCTGTCATACTAAAGACTTCGTTATTCATTAAAATATAATAAATTTTACAAAATTGTTTTGATCTTAACGTTATAGGAAGGAAACATGCTTTTCAAAATTATTACAGATTACTGAATTTGAACGAATACTAAATAAAAATATAAATTCGCAACTTGGAGTAACCGGCGTGGCGGAAATATAATATTACAGTGTTTAGTGAATTTATTAGAAAATTCGGATTATTATAGTGTATGTATAAGAAATTTCGATCATCTTCGCGGAATCGATAAGGAACGTTCTAGAGTGGTCGGGATTATCGGACTACACGAATGATGTTTCGGGTTTACATCCGGCGATATTCAGTACCAAGGACGACACGTGATTTTGAGCCGTGGGACCACGCTGATTTCGAGGAATTTGTTACGCTAACAATCGGAATTATGTCTGGAAGAGATAGACTATCTCGAAATTTCAAGGATCGTTTTTGCGTTCAATCCGGGGAGGTCCGGAATGTAAAACAAGCTATCGATGTTCATGGTTTCCGTTCGCACGTCCAACCAAGGTCGAGGGTACGACGGATCAAGATGATGGGAGCACGCCCATCAAAAAGAGGACAGAAGAGGGGGGGGGGGGGGGGGGGGGGGGGGGGGCACAAGGCGAATGTGTAAAAATTTCTGTTCGGACCGTAACATCATTATGTTTGCTTACTAATTGACAATTATGTAATTTTAATTGGCCCCATTGCACATTCAACTCAATGGGATTTAGTGGAATTTTGTTTGATTTGGTCTAGTTTGGTTAGTTGGGTTTATATGATTTAGATATATTTTAAGGAGTTGGTCTGATCTTTCTATTGTAGTTTTATACATTATTTTAGGGTTATGTTAGTATGAGGATAAGGATGCATTGCATACGTCTTTAACGTTCTGAATTGCGGTTTGATTTTAGTTTGATTTATTTGCTTATTCTGTTCTTTATTTGTCAGTCACCTTGACGTATTTCAGGGATTTCTTTCTCCTTTCATTTGCGTGTTTTATGTTTCTATGACATTGTTGTTCATTACCCATTATCTTTATCATCATTTATTATTATTTAATTGAAATTGTAGCTCTTCACACCTCTACAAGGTAATGTGTTTTACTTATTATATTTAACGTCATTTGATTGCGTTTAGGTAATTCTAATTTAGCTCTTAAGGATGGTCAACAGATCAATGAATTTATGGTACTTTATGGAATTTTATGTAACTCAACTCAGCCTATTTCAATTACTATTTTGATTTGGTAAGTTTAGGTTTAGTGAACGTTTAATGGAGAGGTTGTTCAGGGATGTACACGCTGCGGTTGCTTTCCTGGCGGAATGTGATGCCTTTTATTGCTTTATATACATTGTTGTTTCTTTTCTCTGGTCCTTTTGTCTGACGGGGTTTTTCTTGTAATTTCCTTCCTTATAACAATGTTTTGTTTTATTTTGCCTACTTATTTTAACTGCTATCCATATGTCTTGTTCTATTAAATGGGATTTAATGGAATTGTTCTTGATTAATCTGACTACAATATAAGGAGTTTAATTATCTACAGAATATACATTTTATTAATTAATTTGAATATATTTGTTGTATTTCATTATATATTAATTATATATTTATATTATGCATTCATCTACTCTGCTTTACACTGCTTCGGTAATTAGCTTTCATTAGCTTCTGCTTATACCGGTATTATGTTTCTGTAATGATACGGTGGTACCCGGTGGTCAAATAATGTACGTAATTTTTGCAAATTATTGTTTAATTGACTTGATTCATCGCACTCTGTATTGCATTGTCTTACTTGTATTAATATCACATTTTGTTCGTAGCGGCACAGTAGTTTAGGGTGTTAATAATTTACGCAATTCACATTTTGTTCGATTTAGTTTTGATGTTTTTCATGTTGCTCCTTATATTATGTCGGGTTTACATCCTCTTTTCTTCCTATTAATCACTATGTTTCATTATTGCCTGATTTGGTGTAAGGTCTTCTGTAAGTAGATTAACACTTATACTTGCCATTAGAATCTGTTAGTTGTATTTCCATCTCTTCTTATTGTACGTTTATAGTTATTTACGTTTATATTTACCCTTATCGTTTTCTTCTAATTCACTAATAGTTTATTGTACTTGCCTTCATTCCTGATTGTTCTTTAACCGTTTCTTGCTTGCTTGTTAATCCCCGTTTAATGGAGTGATGTACAATGTTGTTTCTTCAAGCAACTCCAATATTTACTTTGTCCTTATTTGCTTTTGTTATATTTATGTTGCTGTATACATTATGCTTACCATTATTTACTGTTTTTCCTTCTTGGATCTATTGTCAATTAATTATTTCGACTTATTAACTAGATCTTCTTTTGTGGAGGTATGGTATTCTTTCATGGTTTAATACGGTGGTATAATTTTCTGGAATTTCAATATTTTGTCTTGTTACTGGATTTTGGCCTGTTCAGTTTATTATTTGTTGTCTTCTAAGTATACCTGTTCATTACAAGGTTGTTTGGTTATATGTAATGGAAGTTTTAATCGACTATCAATCTGCATTATCCTGGCTGATCGGGAGGTGTTTTCAGCTGGTTTAGCATTTTAATCCAGTTCCGTTTTATTTCCTATTATTTCTAGCCGTTCTTCTGGTTGGCACCTTGATAGATTTGATAGATAGATTTTGAAGGGTTTGGCGGTCATACAGGTATTCATTATGTTATACATGTGTGGCGTACCTTTCTTTTGTGGGGATCTTCTTTTCTTTTCCTTATCTTGCGTCCATGCATGGTGCTTAGTTAGCATTAAAAGCCGCTGTTTTGGCCATACTTAACCTTATTGACTTCTGTTATACTTACCAGTTTTCTATAATCACTTTCTTTCCTCCTATTTATTGTTGATTGTTTTTTTTACTTTAGCTAAGTCGTTGATTTTGATTCCATTAAGTTGGTCTGCAAGGGGTGAGAAGTTTTGAGGTTAATACTTGTTGATGTTGATTATTAATGGGTTTTGTTTCTTACCCTTAGGGTGTTGTTAATGAAATGATGTTTTGTTTTGTTTTACTCTTGGTTGTGGTGTTATGCAGGTTGCACTTTTGCTCTTTTGTTGCTGAGTTTAATCTAGCTAATGTTGACTGACATTTGCTATTTGCGGTTTGGCACTCTTATTTCATTTCACATCATTGGTTGATTTTATAGATTATTTAAATTTTTCCATTTTATCGGTTTTATTTGCAACGTTGCGATGATGTTAAGTGCTAAATATTCTTTGCAATTCGCTTTCCGCTACTTGATTTGACGTTTAACGTTTGACGTTTTACTGTTTGATTATTTGCTCATATTATGTTGGGTCCACATTCTTCTCTGCCGGGCTCACTTCTTCTTTCTTTTGTCAATTGCTCAGCTTTATTCTTGTTGTCTTATTTAAATTTTAATTGATTTTGACCCGTTTGATTGGTTCTATGTAAAACCCACGGGATATTTGTTGTTCGATTTGATTTTAGTCATCATTATTTTGGCAATTAGTCTTTTGTTTGTATTGCATAATAATTTATTTACACAGTATGGTACTACAATGTGCCTTGTTATTTACTCAATTATGTTTCTTGCTTTGGCTTATTCAATATACTTATTTATATTATTTTGGTATTTAGTTACCTTTTATCTTAGTATTTTTACCTATAGCTGTATTGTGGAATTTTGTGTTTAATAATTTAGGCAATTTTACATTTTGTTCTTCGATTCATCGCATTCAATTGACTCTGCCTTATGATGACTTTATATTTTTTTTCTTCTGTCGGGTTCTCTTTTCTTTCTTAATTGTTTCATTCATTTTGTTGCTTGTGTTACGTCGCAAGCAAGATACGCCGCGCGACGTACAAAATATAAAAATATAAAAAATTTAGATATTTAGATATTATTAATTTGGAAGGTTAGCGCTGCCGCCAGTCCTAATTGCTTATGACGATGTTAGATCACTTTCGATTAAAACAATTAAAAAAAGGTTAGTAAGATTAAACTGTAGATTGATTGAGTTCGTCAATGCCCTGGTTACATACGGGCCCCTCGTGTGAATTTGTGCGTAGATGGTAGGCGTGATTGTGTAGGAAGGAACTGTGTTTAAACGCAAATTAATTATAAACTGATTAAGAATAACAAAAGTATAATTGCAGAAAAATAAGTATAACAATAAAAATGGTTTAGTTAACAGAAAGTACGAGCTGTTTGAAATACATGAAAAGAAGAAATGAAATATATGTAATAGCAAGAAAAATATAAAGTGAGATCTATTGAGTTGAAATATGACACAAAATTCGTAACGGAAGATAACAGGTGAACTATTTGATTTAATTGAATTTGATTCGATATTTGTCGGTATGATTCGGTATGATTCGAGCGACGATGTTCGACAAACAATTATTACGCGATAAGAGGAAACGGTCCCAGGGGGAAACTATCAAGACCACGGTCTCGTGGGCCGTGTCTCTTCTGTATGATCGGAATTTTTACAAGAAATTGATATATTTGATACCTTGAAACGCGATAATGAACGGGACGATTCAGTAGGAAATTTCCAGGACACGCAGTCCCGTAGATCGCCCGTTTTACATCACAATCAACCAGATTCGTCGTATTGAATAGAATGAAATAGACAACTTACCGAGCTCGATGTTATAATAATGTATGATAAAATATCTACAGGTTCGCTTATAATTCGCTGGTGTTGTCTGGAAATCTGGAAGGCGAAGAAAAGATGAGAAACTTGTCACACGCACTACGCGTTCGCGATCGGCCTTCGATTATTCGGTGTTACGGTTACGAG
The DNA here is from genome assembly GCF_051020975.1 of Osmia lignaria lignaria. Classification (NCBI taxonomy): domain Eukaryota; kingdom Metazoa; phylum Arthropoda; class Insecta; order Hymenoptera; family Megachilidae; genus Osmia; species Osmia lignaria. The sequence goes on from NC_135041.1 coordinate 2,503,662, forward strand.
ACGATACGAAAACTAATTTCAAAAACGACGCGACGCGGAAAAAGAAAATATAATTATCGACCGATTTAAAATTGAAAAAGAAAAGATAGAAATTGAAAAGTGTGAAAGAATTTAACGTATTCGTATGAGTCCTTAACGCGGAAAACGAGAATCGCAATGTCCCGCCACTCTGCCTTTTACAAGGACTTTACCGGGCAGCTAATCACTACAATTTTTCACGCGAAAACTAGTGCTCGACGCGAACACGGGCTCCCCGTCACGTACCTCACGGATTTTTCGACGAAGAGTGATTTGCCTCAGTCAAGCGATCGTGTCTCAGGGTTAGACCCGCGATCGGTACCCCATCATTTGGCAAATCAGGATACGTGTCGAAGGGAAAGGCCCGCGCGTATTGGTTTGTCTAGGCGTGTTTCCCGAGTTCTCATCCCTTCTTGACCTTTCACGCTGCCTTTGTCTAGCGTTGTCTATTTCTTTCTACCCCTCTATTCTACGAAATTTGTGCGTCGCAATTCTAATACTTCTGGAATGTTCTAAATATATTACGACTTGATTTTATTTGAATTCGTTAATCAAAGAGGCTTTTATAAATAATGTTCCAGTATCAAGAAGGTCTAATGATGATAGATGTTTAGTTTACTGTATTGAATGACTATTAATTGAATTACTATTAATTATTCCGTTCTTTATTCGCGTCTCAGCGGTTTACGTGATAAAAGGCAATCGATATTTTATTGTTATCGTTAAATCGCGGATAATTGCGCATGGTTTGTTGCATTTACTTAACACTAGACCCGCGTATATTAATTATTAACAATATCATATATTTGAAACGTTTTACGTTTAACGTTTACCAGATGTTCGTTGCCGATGTTTATTGCCCTAGTCGACCTTTCTCGAACGTTCTTGAACGTCGGTCGACGATTTCAAACTACAGTGGTTGTCACGCAAACCCTCGCATTTCATAGTCATTCAAACAGTCTCATTCCGTTCAATTCCAATTACTTTCGTTCTTAATTGCATTCATCTATTTCGTTTGCGAGGTAAAACGAAAATCGTATTTCCCTTGTTCTGCGCGGTTAGGCTGGGAAACTTCCAAGTGCGTCGCACTGCTTAACCGCGCGGCGAAAGATGTTGATAATACCTTTCCTTAACCTTAGCGGTTTCGAATTTCTATGTGTTTATTGCTACGCGGTTTCGACGAGACAATCGTCCTAAGGAAGGTTGACTTCTTATTATTTGAAAAGAACTAACTATAGCCTCCTTTGTATACCTCGCCTCGGATTATCTCCAAGTGCTGCGCACGGACGAGGTACGCAAATTCAGTATATTAAACGGTTAAATGGCGGCCAGGTGTAAGGTGTGGCAAATTCAGCCACATTAATCGGGTCAACTTTCCCGTGATTGAAAACGGTGTTCCGGGTCGCGTTCCAGTTGTTAGGAACATTTGCGTAGTTGCCCCAATCATAGACTGACCATGGACGTAGCTCTCTATTGTCATAGGACCATGAGTCTTTTCTGACTCTAAAACTAAATATTTGGCCCAAAACCGCAACTCTTCTGTCAAGTTGCTGACAACAGACACCGCGTATCTCAGACTCAAGATAATGTTGAGTTCTATTGAAATGCGGCTCATAGCTTAAGTCTCTCTGGTACCAAAGGAGTTGACCAATGGAACCAAATGGTCTGTCACATAATCCACCTCCAAGCTTAAGCTTGGACGATGAATTGTTTAGCGCGTCATGCACCTTCTCAAACAATACCGTATTCAGGCAAAAACGGCCTCGGCCGTTAAAATCATTGATAGTAATATTTGCATCCTCAAGATGCGTGCGCTGATCGGTAGTAAGAGTAGTGGCGCGTGACCAACCCAGTAAGTTAACAGTGGGAAGGCCTGGCGCTATATCCTCCACATTGACAGGATGCAGGTCTGCTGGCAGCTGCCAGTCACGTGCAACATTCTGTCTGGTGGTGTACTCCAAATCCTTCATGATGGATAGCGTTAGCACACGTGGAGACGGCATGGAAGCGTACTTCCAATGAGTGTTTGCGTCAACACGTCCAAAGTCACCCTGGCCATTCGGCCAGATAAGGTCAACTGTGACATGATGGTGCTTACCTGCTTCATCACGAAAGTCCCCAATTGATCGGAGATATGTGTCAATTGATGGTGGCAATGTGTAAGATTTGCCATTGAGATAATTAATTAAATTAAGTTCATCAATTTCAGCAATACCGCGCAAATCACGAAGCTTGCTGTAACGTGCATACAAATGTAGACACATCACATAGCGGTACACCGATTTAGACACAACGACAGAGAAGCGTTTATCAACAGCAGCGCGTAAGTCATATTCACGCTCGACGAGTGGGATGAAAGACTCGTGCGTGACTGCAAAATTACGCTGGTTGTGATACTCTGTCAAACCCGCGAAATCTTCAACGTCGATTTCGTCATACATTGGGTCATTACGGAGTGGAGTGGAGGTGGTAGATAACCTTACATTATCCTTAGCTGTTTTTCCTCCCTCAGGAGGCGGCAAAGGCGAAGCTACAGATGGTTTTAACCCTGTTTGTTTAGGCCTAAAGGCCTTCTTAGGGAAACGTCTCTTTGGAGGTAGGACCTCGACTGCTTCGTTATTGCTCTTAGCGTTGGACATGATTCGGTAGTAGGCACTGCCTGAGATTCGACCAATAAGTAAAACTTTTTGGGTGTTCGGTTTTTGTTAGTATTCTATTGCAAGTTTTGATGTCTCCTTTCGCTGCTAGCGCGAATGAGATGTCGGTTGTTTCTATTGTGTATAATGTTTCGCGATTTTTAGATGTTAGTTTTGTTACCGGACCTCGGTATAGTACGTCGTATCTAGTTTTTAAACAGTCTTCTCTCGGTAGCGCTGACCAGAAGGTGTGTCCTCCTTCCATGTCGATACAATGTTCATCCGAAAATTTACAAACTGTTCCTGATGCTAAGCGTAATTTATCGCTGTTAAGACTAACTTGCGCGGTGTATTCTATTAACGTGATTTTTATAAGGCCCTGTACGTATACTTTATTCCATGTTCCGTAGCTATCAGAATAGGACGCTCCTGTACATGAGCTTTCTATTGCGTTTCCCGCGAGACTTATTCCTACGGATTTTGTAGAGTTTACTTTTAAATTCGCGATTGTATGAAAGTTGTCGTATCTAAATATTCCGGTATTATGTATGGATTTACAGTTTTCATGGCTTATGTCTAAAAGGTATTCTTGTATCGCGTTTTCTACTGGTACTAAGTGACTGAACATTCCACATCGGAAAATTGTGCGTTGAATTTCTATTTTGCATTGTATGATTGGGACCGTTCTGAATTCTGCTAATTGTAGTAGCCGTATTGTGGTGTTGGTTACGCTAACGTCTGCATGGTGGAAGTCGCATTCCCCGGTGTCCAGTAAAGAATATGTCGATACGATCGGGTTGGTTGCGCCGCAATCGAATCCGATTATTGCTTGGCTAATTTTGAATGTGCTGATATAAATTAATAGAATTAACTTCATTGTCGGCTCTTTTCCTAGAAAGAAGGCTTATGTTATTTTCTGTGCTGCTAAATGCTTAGTTTGTTCGCATGAACTGTTTTTGGCTTTCCTTTGTAATTGATTGTTATATTATTGTTATCCCCTATTTTTAGTATTTCATATGGCCCTAGATACCAATCTTTTTCTAATTTTCCCGGTTTGGGTTCTTTGAGTAACCATACTTTGTCTCCGGTTTTGAATTCTACCGATTTAATGAATCTATCGTAGTATTCTTTTGATTTCATTTTTGAGTCAATTAGATTTTCGCGTGCCATACTAGCTATATCTCTCATGTTTTTTATTAAATTTTCCAAATAATCGCTGTGTGTAGGTAGTTGTTCTGATTTCTTTAGGGGTTCAGTCGAAGGTAGCCTAGCTGGATAAGCGAAAACCAGTTCATGTGGTGTGAATTTATGACTGGAATGAATGCTTGTGTTATAATTGAATTGTGCTAGCTCTAGAAGTTCATCCCATTCACATTTTTTTGTTGAAAAGTTTTTTAAATATTCGCAAAGTGGATGGTGTGCTCTTTCTAATGATCCATTTGATTGGGGTGAAAAAGCTGTTGTTTCGATTTTTGAGAATTTAAATCTTTTTGCAACTTGTTTCATTATTTTGCTAGTGAAATTTGTTCCTCTATCTGTGAGTACTATTTTAGGTGAGCCGAAAGTGCATATAAATTTTTTTACAAAAGCGTCTGCGACTGATTCTGCTGTCTGATCTTTTAGAGGTACTGCTACTAAGAATTTCGATAATTGGTCTTGTATGGTTAAGATGTATTTATTATTATTTTTTGTAACGTTGAGTGGACCAACTACGTCCATCGCGATTTTATCGAAAGTTTTTATTGGTGTGTCTGTTATAACCATCGGTTGTCTAGTTTTAACTCTTTTTAATTTATTTCTTTGACATTCCTCGCACTTTTTTATTTTGTTTTGAATGTCTTGTTTTAGGTTTTCCCAAAAGAATTTGTCTTTTATTCTATTGTATGTTCTATTTACGCCTGAGTGACCTCCTAGTTTTGTGGAGTGGAATTGGTCAAATATTTTATCTCTGTTTTCAGGTTTTACGTATTCGATACTGTTTAGGCATATTATTATTTTAATGTTTGTTTTATTGAAGGTGTTTTTTAATATTTCCTCTATTTCGTGCCAGTTTATATTTAATATTTTAATGTCTTTTGAAATACTGAAGATTTTTATATTTTTCCGTATAAGTAAGTCTTTTAATGTATTAAATAATTTTATCAGATTTTGTTTTATTTTTTCCGATGATGTTGCTACGTTTAAGCATAAGATAAAGAGTTTTTTGTTATTTACTTCTATTAATTCAATTTCGTTTTCGGATAGCTTGGGATTTACTTTTATATTCTTGATTTCCATTAACGCGTTGGTGTTTTTGTCTAGAGGTATGCCTTGTTGAGTAATTATTTGTACGATGTTATCGTTTCTAAATTGAATTGAGTTTTTTGTGTAAATTAAATTTTCCTGTTCCTGTTCTTCTATATTGTCTTTTTTTCCTTTATTTTCCTGTTTCTTGCGCTTAGTCGTTTTTCCCTTATTATTGCTATTCAGAGTTGCCTCTTGGTTTAACGGTTCTTGGATCTTTTTTCTTGGTCTACCCCTTCCTCTTTTGATTTTGGTGTGATTGTCGTTTGGGGCTTCTACTTTATTTTGACTTGGAATTTTTACGGGTGTCGATTTTTCGCTGATTTTTTTCTTTCCTTGCGCTCTTGTTGTAACGGAAACGTGTACGTTGTCTACTGGATTTCTCGATAATGCATCGGCGTTCACGTTTTGCTTACCCGGTTTATATACTATATTGTATTCGTAATCCGATAATTTTAGTCTCCATTTTTGTACTCTGGTATTATTGTCAGCTGTTTTTAGCCAAAGTAATGGTTTATGATCTGTGACTATTGTAAATTTATTCCCGTAAATGTAGTTTCGGAATGTTTTTATCGCGAACATTATTGCCAGAGCTTCTTTTTCGTAGGTGTCGTATTTAATTTCGGCTTCTTGCAATACACGTGATGCGTATGCAATTGGTTTATCTTTCCCGATTTCTCCTTGTGATAATACTGCACCTAGAGCGTATTTAGATGCGTCTGTCGTAATAACGTATGGTTTCTCGAATTGTGGATACTGTAGGATGGGTGCGTTGCATAATATTTCCTTGAGTTTTACAAAAGCGTCTTGCTGTTCCGTGTTCCAGGAAAATTTCGTGTCTTTTTGCAGTAAACTCGTTAGAGGTTTTGCAATTTTTGCAAAATTATTTATGAATCGTCTATAGTATCCTGCGAGTCCCAAGAATTCTCTTATGTTCTTGACGTTCTTGGGAGTAGGAAATTTTTGGACAGCTTCCGTTTTTGCTGGGTCGGGTTTTATCCCTTCCCCACTTATTATATGACCTAGGAAGCATACTTCTGCTTTAAGAAATTCGCATTTTTCGGGTTCGAGTTTTAATTTTACTTTTCTTAATTTCTGAGCGACTATGTTGAATCTCATATTGAGTTCTTCTAGGTTTTCTCCAAATACTATAATATCGTCAATGAAGACAAAGCAGATTTTTCCAATTGAGTCTCCTAAGGTTGTATTTATTACTCTCTGAAAGGTTCGTGGTGAATTTCTTAATCCGAAAGGTAGGACGTTGAATTCGAATCGTCCTAGTGGATGTATGCTGAAAGCTGTCTTATGTATATCCCTTGGGTTCATTTTGATTTGATGGAAGCCTGATTTTAGATCTATTACGTGATATAGTTTTGCTTGTCCTAACTGGTCGAAAATTTCGGTTATGTTTGGAAGTAGATATGGGTCTGGAATCGTTTTTTCATTTAGTTTCCTGTAGTCTATCACTAGTCTCCATCTTTTTTTTCCTTCAGCTGTTTCTTTCTTTTTGACTACCCAAGTTGGAGCGTTAAAAGCACTTTTTGAATGTCTGACAAAACCGTTTGCAATTAATTTTTCTGTTTCCTTTACTGCCGTTTCTTTTAGCCTATGTGGTAAAGGGAATTGTTTTACGTATACAGGTTTTTCGTCCGTTAGGTTAATTTCGTGTTGTTCTGTATTATATGATTCTATTTTATCTCCTTCTACCCAAAATATATCGTTATTATCCTCAATTAGTTCCTTCATTATAGTTCTGTTTCCTTCTGATAGATTTCCTAATCGAATTTTTCCTAATAGTTTGTCTCGTCGATTTTCCGTTTCTTTGCTTTCCATTGCAATATTATCTTCCTTGTTTTCGGCAAAACTGATTTTTCCTACTTCTAATATTTCGCTTTCGTTTATTTTTGGTAGATTTCCTGTTTCTTGAAATCCTTCCAGTATATCTTCTACATCGTACGAAGCATAGTTATATTTGTTTTCTAAAGGGTCGGTTTCGTTTTTGAATTTGATGTTTGTATTCTCGTCCACTTTGGTTAGAAATTCTGTATAGTCGTAAGAGTCTATTTCACATTTTTCTTCTTGATTGTCGAGTACTGTATTTATACTGTTTATTATCTGTTCTATGTATTTGTTATCTGTTTCTAAATGTTCCTCGGGATTTGATGACGTCGTCTTTTCTGTATCTATTGTCACGTTACCTGGTTCGTTATTTAATTTGTCCACTATGTTTAATAAATGTAGTGTGTCGTTATTGAGGCTAACGTCCCAGTTTCCTGTCATATTATCCGGTTGCGGAAGGTCTTGGCTTGCACTGTCTTTGTCGCTCGTGTTTTCGCTGATTTCTGTTTGGTGCAAGGTTCCTGCGTCCGTATGTACAGGGGTCAGTGTCTCGTTCGCGTGAGTCGTGTCTTGAAGTATTTTGTTGAGGAAGCATTTTTGCTCGTCTGTTAGTTTTGGTAACTGATGTAAAGCTAATGTTTGACTTGTTATATTTGCCTCTCCTGATTTTAGTTCGAATTTTCCATTATTTATTTCTACGTATCCCTCGTCTAATCTTAATTTTTGTTCCAGGAGTACTTTTATTCCTAATATTCCGTCATATGGTATTGAAAAGTCCTGTGGTGCTACATGAAAATCGAAATATTGGTAGTTTATCGGTATTCTTACTGCTCCTAAAGTTTGCAATGGTTTGTCTGTAATGCCTGAGAGTAATATTTTTCTGTCTTGTAATATTGCGTTTATAGGAATTTGGTCTTTTTTTATAATATTTAGTTGTGCACCGCTGTCAATAAGGAGGTTGCATTCCTTTCTTGTGTAAGGATTTTCTATTGTAATGTATTGTAATAGGTTCTCCAATCTCAGTGAATACGTTGCCATTCTTGTTGTTATTCTTTCTTCTTTTATGATTTGATCATCGGGCAAGTTGGGTCCTAGCGTTTTTTCTTGTTCTGATTCCTTTGGCTTCGTACTGTCGTTAATTTTATGTGTTTTGAGCGGCTCATCCTTGCTCCTCCCTATGCGCTCTCTCCAGGAGGAGTTTATTCGTTTCCCGATCTGTACTGTTGATGGTTTTGCCCTCTGTAGCATTCTTCTGTTGTGTGATTCGTACTTTTGCATAGGTTGCAGATTTTTCCGGCGCTGTTTTCCAGGCTTTTTAGTTTCCTGCATGCGTCTATTTGGTGTCCTGGCTCTTTGCAGTAGGAACAGATATCTCTTTTTTGTGCTCGTAGTTCGATGGCTTTTAGTTTCCTACATTCCTCTATTGTGTGATTTGGGGTTTTACAATACTCGCAGAATCTTCGTAGTTCGCTTGTGTGTTTCTGATTGGCCCTATTGTCATTACTATTTTTAAAATAATTACTATCGTTGTGATTGTATTTTCTGTGGTAGTTACTCCTATATGAATCATTTGATTTTTGTTGAGGTTTCCTTGGCTCGTGGCAGTCTTCTGCCGAGTGTCCTAGTCGCTTACAAAGTTGGCATTTAATTTGATTTGTTCTGGTTTGGAAAACTCTTGCTTCCTCGCAATTTGCCGCGCTGTGGCCTTCTTCCTTACAGATTGTACACATGACTAATTGGAGATCGTTGGGTTTTGTTGTTGGGCAAGTTTTTGCTGTGTGGCCCGCTTCGTCGCACAGTTGGCACGTAGGTGTTGGACAATCTTTTGTTGTATGATACCTGCTATTACAGATTTCGCAAAGTTCTGTAATTTTTGGGAATTTCGTGCAGGTGTTTGGTTCGTGACCGGTTCCTCCGCATTTCCAACATGTCTCGTATTCGATTATAAACGGGCATTCGTTGACCGTGTGCCCCTTTATTTGGCAGTATTGGCAGTGCTGTCCCTTTACTTTGTTCATCTTACATGCATCTGTTGAATGTCCTGGAGTGTTGCAATGTTTGCAAATGAGTTCTATTTTCTTTTTGGCCAGTTTGCAGTTATACGATATGTGATCCTTGCTTTTGCAATATACGCATGCCGCGTTCTTGCAAAATAAGGCTTCATGATTTAGGTCTTGGCATATTTGACACATATATATTGCTGAGTTTGCGTCGTGTTTCCCGAGACTGTACAGTATGTTAGCCGGTTTGTTTCTCAATATGTCCTGTTTTCCTAACTTTGTTTCTACTTCGATTGCTTCCTTTATAAGGGCAGCTATATTGTCTTTTTGTTTTAGTTCTAATCTGATTTCTTGCCTTAGTCCGTTTTTAAAGCTTTTTTCTGCATCGGTTTTTATGGCTTTGTCGAATTCTTGTATAGCTTGCTGGGTTATACCTGCTTCTGTTTTCTTTAGTTCTTTGATCTGGATTACTAGTTCTTGTAGTCTGTTCCCGTAACTGAGCACTGTTTCGTCCGGTCTTTGCGTTAGTTCTGTTAATTTTCCATATAGGGTGTGTATATTTTCAGTGGATGGAAATAGTATTCTTATTGCTGTGATAAAATCATTTAAGTTATCTAAGGGTGTATTTATTAATGCTTTGTATACTTCGCCTTTTAGTTTTACTTTCACAATTTGAATTAGGGCTGGTTCGTCTGTGGGTGTTATGGTGTTTTTGGCGTGCTTTAATTTTTCTATGTATTCTGTGACTGACATATTTTTCCCGTCGAATTCGGGTACTAGGGTTGCTACGTATTTTAGGGGTAATCTTAGGGGTTGGATTTGAATTTGTTGGTCTGTCATTTTCTTTTTCGGACTTGCGCAGATGAGTGTTAAATTTTCTTTGCTATTCTCTCCGTCCAGATTTCCTATTAGGCTTGGTTGCTCTGTGATTCCTTCGATTTCGAGTAGGGATATGTCGTTTTTGTAGCTATTGTTTATTGTTTCGTTTAATGTTTCGGTATTATTTCTGTTATCCTGGGGACTTATTCGGATTAGTGGGGATGCGAAACTTCCTGTTTGTTTGTTATTATCGGCTTCGTTACTTGGATTAATTGTAAATCCTATATTCTTGTTTTGCCAGTTGGCACTTTCGTTTTCTGTTTGGTTAGTGTTTATTGCTAGATTTTTAACGTTCTTTGTTTTGGGTATTGCACCTAGATTTGTATTCGCGTTTGACACCTCGGCTGTGACTTCTGGTGTGAAGTCAAATGTTCTTCGTTCTGTTGGTGAACGCGGTGTTTTACGGCTTTGTAAAAAAGCTGATGCGTAATTACGATCTTCTACGATACTTTTAAGTTCAGGATTTTCTTGTGTCCTGCTTCTTGTTAATCTATTTCCGTCCGTAGTATTTTTGTTATCCGTTGGTTTAAAATTTTTATTATTCATTTGAAATTTTCATTATTTGTGATTATTTAGAGAGTAAGTGAGTTCGTTTTATGTTTAAGTATTTCTTTATGTATGCTTTGTAGCAGTATTTCAATAAATTGCTTGTGTTGTATATAAAATTGATTCGAAAGTGAATGACTTGGATTCTTCTAAAGTTGCAGGCAAAGATTTATATTCTCTAGCTAGATTTTTTTCTTGAATTTACCCTATATTACAGGTTAGTAGCGTTCGTTGGCGTTCGATTCGTACCGGAACCACTGTAAAGTCGCGGAGTTCTCTCTCTCACTGAGTCCTCGGCGTACTTTATGAAATGTGATCTGCGTTGTCAGGTAGATAGAGGTTCTCACTTACCTTTCGCTGGGTTGGGTAGAACCTATCTATGGACTGAACCTGTGGTGTGTGTGTCGTCCAAGTGTTGGAGCGGTAGGGTAGATGTTCGAGTGAAGATCACGCACTTTCGATCACAATGAATGTTTATTCGTAACTGGTACAGTTCTTGATTCGCGCGCGGTTACAATCGAGTCTTACAGAATCTTGCTCTGTCGAAGCCCTGAGCTTCGTAGCAGAGTCATAAACGCTAGACTTAGTTAATTTATCGATATTACCGGAATCTTGCTCTGTCGAAGTCCTGAGCTTCGTAGCAGAGTCGTGTAGATTCTAGAGTATCGAACTCTGAACGGTACTTCGCGGATTATATTCGCGGATTTTGGTACTTGTACTTGAATTTCGAACTGCGCCTACGAGAACTTCTTACGAGAACTATTGGTAATATTGACTGTGTACGGGCGGGCCCGGTCGCGTTATTTTATATTGACAAATGAGGTCGACATTTGATTTGGCAATTCGGGTGAACCACCTCATTCGGATCGTCAGCGTTCTCGCCGTACGACGACCCGGCTGAGTTGCTCACTCAGAATTTGCGGAACGATGAATTTGGATGGTGCAATGGAAGTTTAAAGAATTTAGTTGATGAAATAGGAGTTCCAAGAATGCGTCGTAGGACGTGACAATACATATGTTGTCCTGATTTGAATTGTGAAATCGATTGCAAAATTAAGGAAGTTTATGTTTATTTATATGTATATAGAATGCGTCACAGGACGTGACACCCTTATCGTTTTCTTCTAATTCACTAATAGTTTATTGTACTTGCCTTCATTCCTGATTGTTCTTTAACCGTTTCTTGCTTGCTTGTTAATCCCCGTTTAATGGAGTGATGTACAATGTTGTTTCTTCAAGCAACTCCAATATTTACTTTGTCCTTATTTGCTTTTGTTATATTTATGTTGCTGTATACATTATGCTTACCATTATTTACTGTTTTTCCTTCTTGGATCTATTGTCAATTAATTATTTCGACTTATTAACTAGATCTTCTTTTGTGGAGGTATGGTATTCTTTCATGGTTTAATACGGTGGTATAATTTTCTGGAATTTCAATATTTTGTCTTGTTACTGGATTTTGGCCTGTTCAGTTTATTATTTGTTGTCTTCTAAGTATACCTGTTCATTACAAGGTTGTTTGGTTATATGTAATGGAAGTTTTAATCGACTATCAATCTGCATTATCCTGGCTGATCGGGAGGTGTTTTCAGCTGGTTTAGCATTTTAATCCAGTTCCGTTTTATTTCCTATTATTTCTAGCCGTTCTTCTGGTTGGCACCTTGATAGATTTGATAGATAGATTTTGAAGGGTTTGGCGGTCATACAGATATTCATTATGTTATACATGTGTGGCGTACCTTTCTTTTGTGGGGATCTTCTTTTCTTTTCCTTATCTTGCGTCCATGCATGGTGCTTAGTTAGCATTAAAAGCCGCTGTTTTGGCCATACTTAACCTTATTGACTTCTGTTATACTTACCAGTTTTCTATAATCACTTTCTTTCCTCCTATTTATTGTTGATTGTTTTTTTTACTTTAGCTAAGTCGTTGATTTTGATTCCATTAAGTTGGTCTGCAAGGGGTGAGAAGTTTTGAGGTTAATACTTGTTGATGTTGATTATTAATGGGTTTTGTTTCTTACCCTTAGGGTGTTGTTAATGAAATGATGTTTTGTTTTGTTTTACTCTTGGTTGTGGTGTTATGCAGGTTGCACTTTTGCTCTTTTGTTGCTGAGTTTAATCTAGCTAATGTTGACTGACATTTGCTATTTGCGGTTTGGCACTCTTATTTCATTTCACATCATTGGTTGATTTTATAGATTATTTAAATTTTTCCATTTTATCGGTTTTATTTGCAACGTTGCGATGATGTTAAGTGCTAAATATTCTTTGCAATTCGCTTTCCGCTACTTGATTTGACGTTTAACGTTTGACGTTTTACTGTTTGATTATTTGCTCATATTATGTTGGGTCCACATTCTTCTCTGCCGGGCTCACTTCTTCTTTCTTTTGTCAATTGCTCAGCTTTATTCTTGTTGTCTTATTTAAATTTTAATTGATTTTGACCCGTTTGATTGGTTCTATGTAAAACCCACGGGATATTTGTTGTTCGATTTGATTTTAGTCATCATTATTTTGGCAATTAGTCTTTTGTTTGTATTGCATAATAATTTATTTACACAGTATGGTACTACAATGTGCCTTGTTATTTACTCAATTATGTTTCTTGCTTTGGCTTATTCAATATACTTATTTATATTATTTTGGTATTTAGTTACCTTTTATCTTAGTATTTTTACCTATAGCTGTATTGTGGAATTTTGTGTTTAATAATTTAGGCAATTTTACATTTTGTTCTTCGATTCATCGCATTCAATTGACTCTGCCTTATGATGACTTTATATTTTTTTTCTTCTGTCGGGTTCTCTTTTCTTTCTTAATTGTTTCATTCATTTTGTTGCTTGTGTTACGTCGCAAGCAAGATACGCCGCGCGACGTACAAAATATAAAAATATAAAAAATTTAGATATTTAGATATTATTAATTTGGAAGGTTAGCGCTGCCGCCAGTCCTAATTGCTTATGACGATGTTAGATCACTTTCGATTAAAACAATTAAAAAAAGGTTAGTAAGATTAAACTGTAGATTGATTGAGTTCGTCAATGCCCTGGTTACATACGGGCCCCTCGTGTGAATTTGTGCGTAGATGGTAGGCGTGATTGTGTAGGAAGGAACTGTGTTTAAACGCAAATTAATTATAAACTGATTAAGAATAACAAAAGTATAATTGCAGAAAAATAAGTATAACAATAAAAATGGTTTAGTTAACAGAAAGTACGAGCTGTTTGAAATACATGAAAAGAAGAAATGAAATATATGTAATAGCAAGAAAAATATAAAGTGAGATCTATTGAGTTGAAATATGACACAAAATTCGTAACGGAAGATAACAGGTGAACTATTTGATTTAATTGAATTTGATTCGATATTTGTCGGTATGATTCGGTATGATTCGAGCGACGATGTTCGACAAACAATTATTACGCGATAAGAGGAAACGGTCCCAGGGGGAAACTATCAAGACCACGGTCTCGTGGGCCGTGTCTCTTCTGTATGATCGGAATTTTTACAAGAAATTGATATATTTGATACCTTGAAACGCGATAATGAACGGGACGATTCAGTAGGAAATTTCCAGGACACGCAGTCCCGTAGATCGCCCGTTTTACATCACAATCAACCAGATTCGTCGTATTGAATAGAATGAAATAGACAACTTACCGAGCTCGATGTTATAATAATGTATGATAAAATATCTACAGGTTCGCTTATAATTCGCTGGTGTTGTCTGGAAATCTGGAAGGCGAAGAAAAGATGAGAAACTTGTCACACGCACTACGCGTTCGCGATCGGCCTTCGATTATTCGGTGTTACGGTTACGAGACGATACGAAAACTAATTTCAAAAACGACGCGACGCGGAAAAAGAAAATATAATTATCGACCGATTTAAAATTGAAAAAGAAAAGATAGAAATTGAAAAGTGTGAAAGAATTTAACGTATTCGTATGAGTCCTTAACGCGGAAAACGAGAATCGCAATGTCCCGCCACTCTGCCTTTTACAAGGACTTTACCGGGCAGCTAATCACTACAATTTTTCACGCGAAAACTAGTGCTCGACGCGAACACGGGCTCCCCGTCACGTACCTCACGGATTTTTCGACGAAGAGTGATTTGCCTCAGTCAAGCGATCGTGTCTCAGGGTTAGACCCGCGATCGGTACCCCATCATTTGGCAAATCAGGATACGTGTCGAAGGGAAAGGCCCGCGCGTATTGGTTTGTCTAGGCGTGTTTCCCGAGTTCTCATCCCTTCTTGACCTTTCACGCTGCCTTTGTCTAGCGTTGTCTATTTCTTTCTACCCCTCTATTCTACGAAATTTGTGCGTCGCAATTCTAATACTTCTGGAATGTTCTAAATATATTACGACTTGATTTTATTTGAATTCGTTAATCAAAGAGGCTTTTATAAATAATGTTCCAGTATCAAGAAGGTCTAATGATGATAGATGTTTAGTTTACTGTATTGAATGACTATTAATTGAATTACTATTAATTATTCCGTTCTTTATTCGCGTCTCAGCGGTTTACGTGATAAAAGGCAATCGATATTTTATTGTTATCGTTAAATCGCGGATAATTGCGCATGGTTTGTTGCATTTACTTAACACTAGACCCGCGTATATTAATTATTAACAATATCATATATTTGAAACGTTTTACGTTTAACGTTTACCAGATGTTCGTTGCCGATGTTTATTGCCCTAGTCGACCTTTCTCGAACGTTCTTGAACGTCGGTCGACGATTTCAAACTACAGTGGTTGTCACGCAAACCCTCGCATTTCATAGTCATTCAAACAGTCTCATTCCGTTCAATTCCAATTACTTTCGTTCTTAATTGCATTCATCTATTTCGTTTGCGAGGTAAAACGAAAATCGTATTTCCCTTGTTCTGCGCGGTTAGGCTGGGAAACTTCCAAGTGCGTCGCACTGCTTAACCGCGCGGCGAAAGATGTTGATAATACCTTTCCTTAACCTTAGCGGTTTCGAATTTCTATGTGTTTATTGCTACGCGGTTTCGACGAGACAATCGTCCTAAGGAAGGTTGACTTCTTATTATTTGAAAAGAACTAACTATAGCCTCCTTTGTATACCTCGCCTCGGATTATCTCCAAGTGCTGCGCACGGACGAGGTACGCAAATTCAGTATATTAAACGGTTAAATGGCGGCCAGGTGTAAGGTGTGGCAAATTCAGCCACATTAATCGGGTCAACTTTCCCGTGATTGAAAACGGTGTTCCGGGTCGCGTTCCAGTTGTTAGGAACATTTGCGTAGTTGCCCCAATCATAGACTGACCATGGACGTAGCTCTCTATTGTCATAGGACCATGAGTCTTTTCTGACTCTAAAACTAAATATTTGGCCCAAAACCGCAACTCTTCTGTCAAGTTGCTGACAACAGACACCGCGTATCTCAGACTCAAGATAATGTTGAGTTCTATTGAAATGCGGCTCATAGCTTAAGTCTCTCTGGTACCAAAGGAGTTGACCAATGGAACCAAATGGTCTGTCACATAATCCACCTCCAAGCTTAAGCTTGGACGATGAATTGTTTAGCGCGTCATGCACCTTCTCAAACAATACCGTATTCAGGCAAAAACGGCCTCGGCCGTTAAAATCATTGATAGTAATATTTGCATCCTCAAGATGCGTGCGCTGATCGGTAGTAAGAGTAGTGGCGCGTGACCAACCCAGTAAGTTAACAGTGGGAAGGCCTGGCGCTATATCCTCCACATTGACAGGATGCAGGTCTGCTGGCAGCTGCCAGTCACGTGCAACATTCTGTCTGGTGGTGTACTCCAAATCCTTCATGATGGATAGCGTTAGCACACGTGGAGACGGCATGGAAGCGTACTTCCAATGAGTGTTTGCGTCAACACGTCCAAAGTCACCCTGGCCATTCGGCCAGATAAGGTCAACTGTGACATGATGGTGCTTACCTGCTTCATCACGAAAGTCCCCAATTGATCGGAGATATGTGTCAATTGATGGTGGCAATGTGTAAGATTTGCCATTGAGATAATTAATTAAATTAAGTTCATCAATTTCAGCAATACCGCGCAAATCACGAAGCTTGCTGTAACGTGCATACAAATGTAGACACATCACATAGCGGTACACCGATTTAGACACAACGACAGAGAAGCGTTTATCAACAGCAGCGCGTAAGTCATATTCACGCTCGACGAGTGGGATGAAAGACTCGTGCGTGACTGCAAAATTACGCTGGTTGTGATACTCTGTCAAACCCGCGAAATCTTCAACGTCGATTTCGTCATACATTGGGTCATTACGGAGTGGAGTGGAGGTGGTAGATAACCTTACATTATCCTTAGCTGTTTTTCCTCCCTCAGGAGGCGGCAAAGGCGAAGCTACAGATGGTTTTAACCCTGTTTGTTTAGGCCTAAAGGCCTTCTTAGGGAAACGTCTCTTTGGAGGTAGGACCTCGACTGCTTCGTTATTGCTCTTAGCGTTGGACATGATTCGGTAGTAGGCACTGCCTGAGATTCGACCAATAAGTAAAACTTTTTGGGTGTTCGGTTTTTGTTAGTATTCTATTGCAAGTTTTGATGTCTCCTTTCGCTGCTAGCGCGAATGAGATGTCGGTTGTTTCTATTGTGTATAATGTTTCGCGATTTTTAGATGTTAGTTTTGTTACCGGACCTCGGTATAGTACGTCGTATCTAGTTTTTAAACAGTCTTCTCTCGGTAGCGCTGACCAGAAGGTGTGTCCTCCTTCCATGTCGATACAATGTTCATCCGAAAATTTACAAACTGTTCCTGATGCTAAGCGTAATTTATCGCTGTTAAGACTAACTTGCGCGGTGTATTCTATTAACGTGATTTTTATAAGGCCCTGTACGTATACTTTATTCCATGTTCCGTAGCTATCAGAATAGGACGCTCCTGTACATGAGCTTTCTATTGCGTTTCCCGCGAGACTTATTCCTACGGATTTTGTAGAGTTTACTTTTAAATTCGCGATTGTATGAAAGTTGTCGTATCTAAATATTCCGGTATTATGTATGGATTTACAGTTTTCATGGCTTATGTCTAAAAGGTATTCTTGTATCGCGTTTTCTACTGGTACTAAGTGACTGAACATTCCACATCGGAAAATTGTGCGTTGAATTTCTATTTTGCATTGTATGATTGGGACCGTTCTGAATTCTGCTAATTGTAGTAGCCGTATTGTGGTGTTGGTTACGCTAACGTCTGCATGGTGGAAGTCGCATTCCCCGGTGTCCAGTAAAGAATATGTCGATACGATCGGGTTGGTTGCGCCGCAATCGAATCCGATTATTGCTTGGCTAATTTTGAATGTGCTGATATAAATTAATAGAATTAACTTCATTGTCGGCTCTTTTCCTAGAAAGAAGGCTTATGTTATTTTCTGTGCTGCTAAATGCTTAGTTTGTTCGCATGAACTGTTTTTGGCTTTCCTTTGTAATTGATTGTTATATTATTGTTATCCCCTATTTTTAGTATTTCATATGGCCCTAGATACCAATCTTTTTCTAATTTTCCCGGTTTGGGTTCTTTGAGTAACCATACTTTGTCTCCGGTTTTGAATTCTACCGATTTAATGAATCTATCGTAGTATTCTTTTGATTTCATTTTTGAGTCAATTAGATTTTCGCGTGCCATACTAGCTATATCTCTCATGTTTTTTATTAAATTTTCCAAATAATCGCTGTGTGTAGGTAGTTGTTCTGATTTCTTTAGGGGTTCAGTCGAAGGTAGCCTAGCTGGATAAGCGAAAACCAGTTCATGTGGTGTGAATTTATGACTGGAATGAATGCTTGTGTTATAATTGAATTGTGCTAGCTCTAGAAGTTCATCCCATTCACATTTTTTTGTTGAAAAGTTTTTTAAATATTCGCAAAGTGGATGGTGTGCTCTTTCTAATGATCCATTTGATTGGGGTGAAAAAGCTGTTGTTTCGATTTTTGAGAATTTAAATCTTTTTGCAACTTGTTTCATTATTTTGCTAGTGAAATTTGTTCCTCTATCTGTGAGTACTATTTTAGGTGAGCCGAAAGTGCATATAAATTTTTTTACAAAAGCGTCTGCGACTGATTCTGCTGTCTGATCTTTTAGAGGTACTGCTACTAAGAATTTCGATAATTGGTCTTGTATGGTTAAGATGTATTTATTATTATTTTTTGTAACGTTGAGTGGACCAACTACGTCCATCGCGATTTTATCGAAAGTTTTTATTGGTGTGTCTGTTATAACCATCGGTTGTCTAGTTTTAACTCTTTTTAATTTATTTCTTTGACATTCCTCGCACTTTTTTATTTTGTTTTGAATGTCTTGTTTTAGGTTTTCCCAAAAGAATTTGTCTTTTATTCTATTGTATGTTCTATTTACGCCTGAGTGACCTCCTAGTTTTGTGGAGTGGAATTGGTCAAATATTTTATCTCTGTTTTCAGGTTTTACGTATTCGATACTGTTTAGGCATATTATTATTTTAATGTTTGTTTTATTGAAGGTGTTTTTTAATATTTCCTCTATTTCGTGCCAGTTTATATTTAATATTTTAATGTCTTTTGAAATACTGAAGATTTTTATATTTTTCCGTATAAGTAAGTCTTTTAATGTATTAAATAATTTTATCAGATTTTGTTTTATTTTTTCCGATGATGTTGCTACGTTTAAGCATAAGATAAAGAGTTTTTTGTTATTTACTTCTATTAATTCAATTTCGTTTTCGGATAGCTTGGGATTTACTTTTATATTCTTGATTTCCATTAACGCGTTGGTGTTTTTGTCTAGAGGTATGCCTTGTTGAGTAATTATTTGTACGATGTTATCGTTTCTAAATTGAATTGAGTTTTTTGTGTAAATTAAATTTTCCTGTTCCTGTTCTTCTATATTGTCTTTTTTTCCTTTATTTTCCTGTTTCTTGCGCTTAGTCGTTTTTCCCTTATTATTGCTATTCAGAGTTGCCTCTTGGTTTAACGGTTCTTGGATCTTTTTTCTTGGTCTACCCCTTCCTCTTTTGATTTTGGTGTGATTGTCGTTTGGGGCTTCTACTTTATTTTGACTTGGAATTTTTACGGGTGTCGATTTTTCGCTGATTTTTTTCTTTCCTTGCGCTCTTGTTGTAACGGAAACGTGTACGTTGTCTACTGGATTTCTCGATAATGCATCGGCGTTCACGTTTTGCTTACCCGGTTTATATACTATATTGTATTCGTAATCCGATAATTTTAGTCTCCATTTTTGTACTCTGGTATTATTGTCAGCTGTTTTTAGCCAAAGTAATGGTTTATGATCTGTGACTATTGTAAATTTATTCCCGTAAATGTAGTTTCGGAATGTTTTTATCGCGAACATTATTGCCAGAGCTTCTTTTTCGTAGGTGTCGTATTTAATTTCGGCTTCTTGCAATACACGTGATGCGTATGCAATTGGTTTATCTTTCCCGATTTCTCCTTGTGATAATACTGCACCTAGAGCGTATTTAGATGCGTCTGTCGTAATAACGTATGGTTTCTCGAATTGTGGATACTGTAGGATGGGTGCGTTGCATAATATTTCCTTGAGTTTTACAAAAGCGTCTTGCTGTTCCGTGTTCCAGGAAAATTTCGTGTCTTTTTGCAGTAAACTCGTTAGAGGTTTTGCAATTTTTGCAAAATTATTTATGAATCGTCTATAGTATCCTGCGAGTCCCAAGAATTCTCTTATGTTCTTGACGTTCTTGGGAGTAGGAAATTTTTGGACAGCTTCCGTTTTTGCTGGGTCGGGTTTTATCCCTTCCCCACTTATTATATGACCTAGGAAGCATACTTCTGCTTTAAGAAATTCGCATTTTTCGGGTTCGAGTTTTAATTTTACTTTTCTTAATTTCTGAGCGACTATGTTGAATCTCATATTGAGTTCTTCTAGGTTTTCTCCAAATACTATAATATCGTCAATGAAGACAAAGCAGATTTTTCCAATTGAGTCTCCTAAGGTTGTATTTATTACTCTCTGAAAGGTTCGTGGTGAATTTCTTAATCCGAAAGGTAGGACGTTGAATTCGAATCGTCCTAGTGGATGTATGCTGAAAGCTGTCTTATGTATATCCCTTGGGTTCATTTTGATTTGATGGAAGCCTGATTTTAGATCTATTACGTGATATAGTTTTGCTTGTCCTAACTGGTCGAAAATTTCGGTTATGTTTGGAAGTAGATATGGGTCTGGAATCGTTTTTTCATTTAGTTTCCTGTAGTCTATCACTAGTCTCCATCTTTTTTTTCCTTCAGCTGTTTCTTTCTTTTTGACTACCCAAGTTGGAGCGTTAAAAGCACTTTTTGAATGTCTGACAAAACCGTTTGCAATTAATTTTTCTGTTTCCTTTACTGCCGTTTCTTTTAGCCTATGTGGTAAAGGGAATTGTTTTACGTATACAGGTTTTTCGTCCGTTAGGTTAATTTCGTGTTGTTCTGTATTATATGATTCTATTTTATCTCCTTCTACCCAAAATATATCGTTATTATCCTCAATTAGTTCCTTCATTATAGTTCTGTTTCCTTCTGATAGATTTCCTAATCGAATTTTTCCTAATAGTTTGTCTCGTCGATTTTCCGTTTCTTTGCTTTCCATTGCAATATTATCTTCCTTGTTTTCGGCAAAACTGATTTTTCCTACTTCTAATATTTCGCTTTCGTTTATTTTTGGTAGATTTCCTGTTTCTTGAAATCCTTCCAGTATATCTTCTACATCGTACGAAGCATAGTTATATTTGTTTTCTAAAGGGTCGGTTTCGTTTTTGAATTTGATGTTTGTATTCTCGTCCACTTTGGTTAGAAATTCTGTATAGTCGTAAGAGTCTATTTCACATTTTTCTTCTTGATTGTCGAGTACTGTATTTATACTGTTTATTATCTGTTCTATGTATTTGTTATCTGTTTCTAAATGTTCCTCGGGATTTGATGACGTCGTCTTTTCTGTATCTATTGTCACGTTACCTGGTTCGTTATTTAATTTGTCCACTATGTTTAATAAATGTAGTGTGTCGTTATTGAGGCTAACGTCCCAGTTTCCTGTCATATTATCCGGTTGCGGAAGGTCTTGGCTTGCACTGTCTTTGTCGCTCGTGTTTTCGCTGATTTCTGTTTGGTGCAAGGTTCCTGCGTCCGTATGTACAGGGGTCAGTGTCTCGTTCGCGTGAGTCGTGTCTTGAAGTATTTTGTTGAGGAAGCATTTTTGCTCGTCTGTTAGTTTTGGTAACTGATGTAAAGCTAATGTTTGACTTGTTATATTTGCCTCTCCTGATTTTAGTTCGAATTTTCCATTATTTATTTCTACGTATCCCTCGTCTAATCTTAATTTTTGTTCCAGGAGTACTTTTATTCCTAATATTCCGTCATATGGTATTGAAAAGTCCTGTGGTGCTACATGAAAATCGAAATATTGGTAGTTTATCGGTATTCTTACTGCTCCTAAAGTTTGCAATGGTTTGTCTGTAATGCCTGAGAGTAATATTTTTCTGTCTTGTAATATTGCGTTTATAGGAATTTGGTCTTTTTTTATAATATTTAGTTGTGCACCGCTGTCAATAAGGAGGTTGCATTCCTTTCTTGTGTAAGGATTTTCTATTGTAATGTATTGTAATAGGTTCTCCAATCTCAGTGAATACGTTGCCATTCTTGTTGTTATTCTTTCTTCTTTTATGATTTGATCATCGGGCAAGTTGGGTCCTAGCGTTTTTTCTTGTTCTGATTCCTTTGGCTTCGTACTGTCGTTAATTTTATGTGTTTTGAGCGGCTCATCCTTGCTCCTCCCTATGCGCTCTCTCCAGGAGGAGTTTATTCGTTTCCCGATCTGTACTGTTGATGGTTTTGCCCTCTGTAGCATTCTTCTGTTGTGTGATTCGTACTTTTGCATAGGTTGCAGATTTTTCCGGCGCTGTTTTCCAGGCTTTTTAGTTTCCTGCATGCGTCTATTTGGTGTCCTGGCTCTTTGCAGTAGGAACAGATATCTCTTTTTTGTGCTCGTAGTTCGATGGCTTTTAGTTTCCTACATTCCTCTATTGTGTGATTTGGGGTTTTACAATACTCGCAGAATCTTCGTAGTTCGCTTGTGTGTTTCTGATTGGCCCTATTGTCATTACTATTTTTAAAATAATTACTATCGTTGTGATTGTATTTTCTGTGGTAGTTACTCCTATATGAATCATTTGATTTTTGTTGAGGTTTCCTTGGCTCGTGGCAGTCTTCTGCCGAGTGTCCTAGTCGCTTACAAAGTTGGCATTTAATTTGATTTGTTCTGGTTTGGAAAACTCTTGCTTCCTCGCAATTTGCCGCGCTGTGGCCTTCTTCCTTACAGATTGTACACATGACTAATTGGAGATCGTTGGGTTTTGTTGTTGGGCAAGTTTTTGCTGTGTGGCCCGCTTCGTCGCACAGTTGGCACGTAGGTGTTGGACAATCTTTTGTTGTATGATACCTGCTATTACAGATTTCGCAAAGTTCTGTAATTTTTGGGAATTTCGTGCAGGTGTTTGGTTCGTGACCGGTTCCTCCGCATTTCCAACATGTCTCGTATTCGATTATAAACGGGCATTCGCTGACCGTGTGCCCCTTTATTTGGCAGTATTGGCAGTGCTGTCCCTTTACTTTGTTCATCTTACATGCATCTGTTGAATGTCCTGGAGTGTTGCAATGTTTGCAAATGAGTTCTATTTTCTTTTTGGCCAGTTTGCAGTTATACGATATGTGATCCTTGCTTTTGCAATATACGCATGCCGCGTTCTTGCAAAATAAGGCTTCATGATTTAGGTCTTGGCATATTTGACACATATATATTGCTGAGTTTGCGTCGTGTTTCCCGAGACTGTACAGTATGTTAGCCGGTTTGTTTCTCAATATGTCCTGTTTTCCTAACTTTGTTTCTACTTCGATTGCTTCCTTTATAAGGGCAGCTATATTGTCTTTTTGTTTTAGTTCTAATCTGATTTCTTGCCTTAGTCCGTTTTTAAAGCTTTTTTCTGCATCGGTTTTTATGGCTTTGTCGAATTCTTGTATAGCTTGCTGGGTTATACCTGCTTCTGTTTTCTTTAGTTCTTTGATCTGGATTACTAGTTCTTGTAGTCTGTTCCCGTAACTGAGCACTGTTTCGTCCGGTCTTTGCGTTAGTTCTGTTAATTTTCCATATAGGGTGTGTATATTTTCAGTGGATGGAAATAGTATTCTTATTGCTGTGATAAAATCATTTAAGTTATCTAAGGGTGTATTTATTAATGCTTTGTATACTTCGCCTTTTAGTTTTACTTTCACAATTTGAATTAGGGCTGGTTCGTCTGTGGGTGTTATGGTGTTTTTGGCGTGCTTTAATTTTTCTATGTATTCTGTGACTGACATATTTTTCCCGTCGAATTCGGGTACTAGGGTTGCTACGTATTTTAGGGGTAATCTTAGGGGTTGGATTTGAATTTGTTGGTCTGTCATTTTCTTTTTCGGACTTGCGCAGATGAGTGTTAAATTTTCTTTGCTATTCTCTCCGTCCAGATTTCCTATTAGGCTTGGTTGCTCTGTGATTCCTTCGATTTCGAGTAGGGATATGTCGTTTTTGTAGCTATTGTTTATTGTTTCGTTTAATGTTTCGGTATTATTTCTGTTATCCTGGGGACTTATTCGGATTAGTGGGGATGCGAAACTTCCTGTTTGTTTGTTATTATCGGCTTCGTTACTTGGATTAATTGTAAATCCTATATTCTTGTTTTGCCAGTTGGCACTTTCGTTTTCTGTTTGGTTAGTGTTTATTGCTAGATTTTTAACGTTCTTTGTTTTGGGTATTGCACCTAGATTTGTATTCGCGTTTGACACCTCGGCTGTGACTTCTGGTGTGAAGTCAAATGTTCTTCGTTCTGTTGGTGAACGCGGTGTTTTACGGCTTTGTAAAAAAGCTGATGCGTAATTACGATCTTCTACGATACTTTTAAGTTCAGGATTTTCTTGTGTCCTGCTTCTTGTTAATCTATTTCCGTCCGTAGTATTTTTGTTATCCGTTGGTTTAAAATTTTTATTATTCATTTGAAATTTTCATTATTTGTGATTATTTAGAGAGTAAGTGAGTTCGTTTTATGTTTAAGTATTTCTTTATGTATGCTTTGTAGCAGTATTTCAATAAATTGCTTGTGTTGTATATAAAATTGATTCGAAAGTGAATGACTTGGATTCTTCTAAAGTTGCAGGCAAAGATTTATATTCTCTAGCTAGATTTTTTTCTTGAATTTACCCTATATTACAGGTTAGTAGCGTTCGTTGGCGTTCGATTCGTACCGGAACCACTGTAAAGTCGCGGAGTTCTCTCTCTCACTGAGTCCTCGGCGTACTTTATGAAATGTGATCTGCGTTGTCAGGTAGATAGAGGTTCTCACTTACCTTTCGCTGGGTTGGGTAGAACCTATCTATGGACTGAACCTGTGGTGTGTGTGTCGTCCAAGTGTTGGAGCGGTAGGGTAGATGTTCGAGTGAAGATCACGCACTTTCGATCACAATGAATGTTTATTCGTAACTGGTACAGTTCTTGATTCGCGCGCGGTTACAATCGAGTCTTACAGAATCTTGCTCTGTCGAAGCCCTGAGCTTCGTAGCAGAGTCATAAACGCTAGACTTAGTTAATTTATCGATATTACCGGAATCTTGCTCTGTCGAAGTCCTGAGCTTCGTAGCAGAGTCGTGTAGATTCTAGAGTATCGAACTCTGAACGGTACTTCGCGGATTATATTCGCGGATTTTGGTACTTGTACTTGAATTTCGAACTGCGCCTACGAGAACTTCTTACGAGAACTATTGGTAATATTGACTGTGTACGGGCGGGCCCGGTCGCGTTATTTTATATTGACAAATGAGGTCGACATTTGATTTGGCAATTCGGGTGAACCACCTCATTCGGATCGTCAGCGTTCTCGCCGTACGACGACCCGGCTGAGTTGCTCACTCAGAATTTGCGGAACGATGAATTTGGATGGTGCAATGGAAGTTTAAAGAATTTAGTTGATGAAATAGGAGTTCCAAGAATGCGTCGTAGGACGTGACAATACATATGTTGTCCTGATTTGAATTGTGAAATCGATTGCAAAATTAAGGAAGTTTATGTTTATTTATATGTATATAGAATGCGTCACAGGACGTGACACCCTTATCGTTTTCTTCTAATTCACTAATAGTTTATTGTACTTGCCTTCATTCCTGATTGTTCTTTAACCGTTTCTTGCTTGCTTGTTAATCCCCGTTTAATGGAGTGATGTACAATGTTGTTTCTTCAAGCAACTCCAATATTTACTTTGTCCTTATTTGCTTTTGTTATATTTATGTTGCTGTATACATTATGCTTACCATTATTTACTGTTTTTCCTTCTTGGATCTATTGTCAATTAATTATTTCGACTTATTAACTAGATCTTCTTTTGTGGAGGTATGGTATTCTTTCATGGTTTAATACGGTGGTATAATTTTCTGGAATTTCAATATTTTGTCTTGTTACTGGATTTTGGCCTGTTCAGTTTATTATTTGTTGTCTTCTAAGTATACCTGTTCATTACAAGGTTGTTTGGTTATATGTAATGGAAGTTTTAATCGACTATCAATCTGCATTATCCTGGCTGATCGGGAGGTGTTTTCAGCTGGTTTAGCATTTTAATCCAGTTCCGTTTTATTTCCTATTATTTCTAGCCGTTCTTCTGGTTGGCACCTTGATAGATTTGATAGATAGATTTTGAAGGGTTTGGCGGTCATACAGATATTCATTATGTTATACATGTGTGGCGTACCTTTCTTTTGTGGGGATCTTCTTTTCTTTTCCTTATCTTGCGTCCATGCATGGTGCTTAGTTAGCATTAAAAGCCGCTGTTTTGGCCATACTTAACCTTATTGAC
The DNA here is from genome assembly GCF_051020975.1 of Osmia lignaria lignaria. Taxonomy (NCBI): domain Eukaryota; kingdom Metazoa; phylum Arthropoda; class Insecta; order Hymenoptera; family Megachilidae; genus Osmia; species Osmia lignaria. Next base: position 2,529,736 of record NC_135041.1, read on the forward strand.
TTCTGTTATACTTACCAGTTTTCTATAATCACTTTCTTTCCTCCTATTTATTGTTGATTGTTTTTTTTACTTTAGCTAAGTCGTTGATTTTGATTCCATTAAGTTGGTCTGCAAGGGGTGAGAAGTTTTGAGGTTAATACTTGTTGATGTTGATTATTAATGGGTTTTGTTTCTTACCCTTAGGGTGTTGTTAATGAAATGATGTTTTGTTTTGTTTTACTCTTGGTTGTGGTGTTATGCAGGTTGCACTTTTGCTCTTTTGTTGCTGAGTTTAATCTAGCTAATGTTGACTGACATTTGCTATTTGCGGTTTGGCACTCTTATTTCATTTCACATCATTGGTTGATTTTATAGATTATTTAAATTTTTCCATTTTATCGGTTTTATTTGCAACGTTGCGATGATGTTAAGTGCTAAATATTCTTTGCAATTCGCTTTCCGCTACTTGATTTGACGTTTAACGTTTGACGTTTTACTGTTTGATTATTTGCTCATATTATGTTGGGTCCACATTCTTCTCTGCCGGGCTCACTTCTTCTTTCTTTTGTCAATTGCTCAGCTTTATTCTTGTTGTCTTATTTAAATTTTAATTGATTTTGACCCGTTTGATTGGTTCTATGTAAAACCCACGGGATATTTGTTGTTCGATTTGATTTTAGTCATCATTATTTTGGCAATTAGTCTTTTGTTTGTATTGCATAATAATTTATTTACACAGTATGGTACTACAATGTGCCTTGTTATTTACTCAATTATGTTTCTTGCTTTGGCTTATTCAATATACTTATTTATATTATTTTGGTATTTAGTTACCTTTTATCTTAGTATTTTTACCTATAGCTGTATTGTGGAATTTTGTGTTTAATAATTTAGGCAATTTTACATTTTGTTCTTCGATTCATCGCATTCAATTGACTCTGCCTTATGATGACTTTATATTTTTTTTCTTCTGTCGGGTTCTCTTTTCTTTCTTAATTGTTTCATTCATTTTGTTGCTTGTGTTACGTCGCAAGCAAGATACGCCGCGCGACGTACAAAATATAAAAATATAAAAAATTTAGATATTTAGATATTATTAATTTGGAAGGTTAGCGCTGCCGCCAGTCCTAATTGCTTATGACGATGTTAGATCACTTTCGATTAAAACAATTAAAAAAAGGTTAGTAAGATTAAACTGTAGATTGATTGAGTTCGTCAATGCCCTGGTTACATACGGGCCCCTCGTGTGAATTTGTGCGTAGATGGTAGGCGTGATTGTGTAGGAAGGAACTGTGTTTAAACGCAAATTAATTATAAACTGATTAAGAATAACAAAAGTATAATTGCAGAAAAATAAGTATAACAATAAAAATGGTTTAGTTAACAGAAAGTACGAGCTGTTTGAAATACATGAAAAGAAGAAATGAAATATATGTAATAGCAAGAAAAATATAAAGTGAGATCTATTGAGTTGAAATATGACACAAAATTCGTAACGGAAGATAACAGGTGAACTATTTGATTTAATTGAATTTGATTCGATATTTGTCGGTATGATTCGGTATGATTCGAGCGACGATGTTCGACAAACAATTATTACGCGATAAGAGGAAACGGTCCCAGGGGGAAACTATCAAGACCACGGTCTCGTGGGCCGTGTCTCTTCTGTATGATCGGAATTTTTACAAGAAATTGATATATTTGATACCTTGAAACGCGATAATGAACGGGACGATTCAGTAGGAAATTTCCAGGACACGCAGTCCCGTAGATCGCCCGTTTTACATCACAATCAACCAGATTCGTCGTATTGAATAGAATGAAATAGACAACTTACCGAGCTCGATGTTATAATAATGTATGATAAAATATCTACAGGTTCGCTTATAATTCGCTGGTGTTGTCTGGAAATCTGGAAGGCGAAGAAAAGATGAGAAACTTGTCACACGCACTACGCGTTCGCGATCGGCCTTCGATTATTCGGTGTTACGGTTACGAGACGATACGAAAACTAATTTCAAAAACGACGCGACGCGGAAAAAGAAAATATAATTATCGACCGATTTAAAATTGAAAAAGAAAAGATAGAAATTGAAAAGTGTGAAAGAATTTAACGTATTCGTATGAGTCCTTAACGCGGAAAACGAGAATCGCAATGTCCCGCCACTCTGCCTTTTACAAGGACTTTACCGGGCAGCTAATCACTACAATTTTTCACGCGAAAACTAGTGCTCGACGCGAACACGGGCTCCCCGTCACGTACCTCACGGATTTTTCGACGAAGAGTGATTTGCCTCAGTCAAGCGATCGTGTCTCAGGGTTAGACCCGCGATCGGTACCCCATCATTTGGCAAATCAGGATACGTGTCGAAGGGAAAGGCCCGCGCGTATTGGTTTGTCTAGGCGTGTTTCCCGAGTTCTCATCCCTTCTTGACCTTTCACGCTGCCTTTGTCTAGCGTTGTCTATTTCTTTCTACCCCTCTATTCTACGAAATTTGTGCGTCGCAATTCTAATACTTCTGGAATGTTCTAAATATATTACGACTTGATTTTATTTGAATTCGTTAATCAAAGAGGCTTTTATAAATAATGTTCCAGTATCAAGAAGGTCTAATGATGATAGATGTTTAGTTTACTGTATTGAATGACTATTAATTGAATTACTATTAATTATTCCGTTCTTTATTCGCGTCTCAGCGGTTTACGTGATAAAAGGCAATCGATATTTTATTGTTATCGTTAAATCGCGGATAATTGCGCATGGTTTGTTGCATTTACTTAACACTAGACCCGCGTATATTAATTATTAACAATATCATATATTTGAAACGTTTTACGTTTAACGTTTACCAGATGTTCGTTGCCGATGTTTATTGCCCTAGTCGACCTTTCTCGAACGTTCTTGAACGTCGGTCGACGATTTCAAACTACAGTGGTTGTCACGCAAACCCTCGCATTTCATAGTCATTCAAACAGTCTCATTCCGTTCAATTCCAATTACTTTCGTTCTTAATTGCATTCATCTATTTCGTTTGCGAGGTAAAACGAAAATCGTATTTCCCTTGTTCTGCGCGGTTAGGCTGGGAAACTTCCAAGTGCGTCGCACTGCTTAACCGCGCGGCGAAAGATGTTGATAATACCTTTCCTTAACCTTAGCGGTTTCGAATTTCTATGTGTTTATTGCTACGCGGTTTCGACGAGACAATCGTCCTAAGGAAGGTTGACTTCTTATTATTTGAAAAGAACTAACTATAGCCTCCTTTGTATACCTCGCCTCGGATTATCTCCAAGTGCTGCGCACGGACGAGGTACGCAAATTCAGTATATTAAACGGTTAAACTATTCAAAACTATCAGAAAGAAAATGAAAATAGATCTTAGCCACGGTCGGATTATTAAAAATAATCCGGACGTAACACTTGATTGGTTCTTTCTTGCGTATATTTATTCTTTTATTCTTGACGGTATTAAGGTACAATGTCCCTATAAGTAGTTTTAATAATGTCTGTGTTTCTGTAATAATCTTAACAAGTTGTGTCTTGTGCGTTGATTTTATGTTGCATTCTATAATTTGATTGTGTTTATTGTTTATTGCTATTTATGTTTTATTTATGTTTCTTATCTGGGTAATTAGTTTCTTTCAAGTTGTCTGGGATGCGGTTGATTGTGCTTTTTGTCACGTCCGGAAAATTTTGCAAATTTGTCCACCTCACGTTCCCTTATCAAGTCTTCGGGTTCTAGGGATCTCCTCGCGTAAGGGGCGTGAGGGGAATGAATCACTACTACATTATTTCAATTTTCTCCTCGACTCTGTGCTTTCCCATCAAGCGTTCGAGGACTGTTTAGAGGTGAAGGGTCGAACGGGGCAATAAAAGTCATTGTATCGAATTCCGAGAATTTGCCTGAAACTAAGACCCAACGGTAGATTTCAAATAGAAAGGACGTTCTTGAACAAATTTCGCTACGAGCGTAACAACGAATATTCGCATAATGAACATCAAATAATTGAAGACTGCTGGAATTACCAGTTAAGTCATCGTATGCTATTGTAATTGTACAAACAAGCTGCGTTACCAGCGTAATTCGTATTGCTGTTCGGTTTCTTACGAACAATATAATTATGGATAGAGCCGATTGTTAATTAGATATTTCATGATCGCCAATCTGTTAATTATACATAAAGGTTTAACATTTATGAAGGGTTGTTCGGCGCGTCTAGGTTGGCACGCTTCAATTATAGGAACATTTATAGCTACGCAGATGCATTGACTGTATGCATCTTTTGTTTTTTTCCCTATTCTTATATCCCGCTTCTTCTTCGCCACGCGCGCCATGTTGTTGTACTCTTGCGATCCAATTTCTTTTCTTTTCATATTATATCTTTTCACTTAATGGTTAATAATGTTAGTTTAAGTAAACGTGTATATGTATAAACACTTGTGTCGTTCTTTCAAAACCCTAACAATTTATCATTCATATTCAGACTTAAATTATTAGATTGTCAATTATATCGTTCTTATATCTAACATTGAAATTATTGATGAAGGTCGAATATTCTGAAAATTGTACGGTGTAGAACCACCGAAAAGCCGTTAGACAGAGACGGAACACCAAGAGAGAGAGAAAGCACGATTTAGAGGAATTCACCTAGCAGGCGCCATTAACCAATAGCGACGCACGTGACGCTGTCGTCACGCGCTATGATTTGTCGAGATGTCCCCACGCAGGACATCGTTCTCGCAACGGGCCCTTCCGGCCAGAATTGCGATCGATTTTGATCACTCTACGTCGAACAATCGCGTAAGTACGTGACGGGAGCCCGTGCGTCTAGAGAAAGCGTTGTCGTGGTACTTTGAAAATTTAGCTGCGCGGCAAGTCCTATCTGTAGGCAGAGTGTCGCGGGGGTGAAATTGCAAATACGCGGCAAAGACTCAGTGACGCGCACGTTAAGCTTTCATACTTTTCAATTACTATCTTTTTCTTTCTTTGTTTTAATCCGATTTGATCGTGTATATTTCGAATTAAATTCATCTGCGTCGTTAATCAAATTCTCAAATCGTGAATGTCCTTGTAATCGTCTTATTTGATCGTAAATCGCAATAAATACGGTCAATTGCGTGCGCGACAAGTGCGTGTGCTACGAGAAATTCTATCATCCCTCCTGGTGTTCCAGATCTCAGGCATCCATTTTTCAACGAACCATCTATCTCAAAACGAATTTTCATACGCGTCGTATAAAACATCGTCACGATAAGCTTGTCAATTACTAATTACTCGAGCACGGCATTGTAATTCGGTTTCAACGAGACAAAACGGGCGGTTTAAGAAGCCCTTTTGGGTTATGAGAGTCTTCTTCATTTTAGATCGTCCCGTAATATCGAAATCAGGTACCGTTTATAACGCATATATATATTATCCGTATCTTTGTTTAATTTTTGAAATGATTGCTTCGACTACGAAGTTCAATCGATGGTCGACCTATAAAGCCTTCGGGTTGTGAGAGCCTTCTTCATTCAGGTCGCACCCTCGCGGGTAGACACCCCCGATTTTTCTTGTTTGTTTTTCCTAATGGTCGAAGCAGTTCCCTAAAAATTTCTATTATAATCGCTGGAAACCATTTTGTCAGGACTCATTGCTAATCAAAGGCTATTCATATGTAAACGAATTCCATTTAAACGATAGTCACTACAACATAGTAAAATAAGCATCTTTACCCTTGTAAATCTCAATTATAAAATCTAAATTCAGTTAATCAATAGATCTTTCACCAAAGTTTCATATCAATATCTCAAATTTTGTTTCTAAATTCAATAGTTTTGAATTACATATATATATATTTTTGCACACTAACCAGTTTATTTATTTCGTACTGTAATACCTTTTCAAACTTTAAAATCCACGCACACTAACGTACTGTTTCAAGGAGCAACCCGTATGGGTCCCAGAACACTGACGAACTCAACGGGAAAATAATCTAAATCTACATTTTTCCATCTTTTAATTGTTCTAACCGTAGAGGACGTTAACGCGTCAGAAACGGCTAGGACTGGTGACAGCGATGCCCTCATCGCCCAGAAATGTGTAATAGAAAATAATCTAACACTTAATCCATTTCCGCGATATGAGTCCCACACTGCCCGAGCCCCTCTAGCCGAATAGTGCGACAAGGCATCACCTGCGTGTACGTAAACGCATATCCTCTTCCATTAAACAAAAAAAAAAGGGTAGTACGCGATTCGTGGCGTCGGTCAAAACCGTAACGAGGATTTACGACCCTCGTTGACTTGGATCTTATCGCAATTCGCTAGTCTCGTCGTGGGCGCGTACTTAACGAAACATTGGTCCTTCGAGCCGGATATCAGTGCAGTTCAGTACTTCAAACAAAACTAAGTTCACTCAGTGCCACCGCCTGAATTACGTGTCACAGTGAGACATCATTAAGTTCATGGTGAGTGAAGTTAACAGCATCACCCATTCGCTTCATTAAAAGCGAATCGTTCAATCAACTCGACGTTGTCACTCATTGACAGCGTCGTGTGTCACATTAACGGCCAAAGAATCAATCATCTCGACACTGTCACTCATTGACAGCGTCGTGGGCCACATTATCGGTCATAGCATTACTCCTAGGCTCACTGTAGCGTTTTCACTCGTCCTGGGATAAAAACCGGTGCTTCCGGTGAACAACGTAGCAACCACCAAACCAACATCATTCGGCGATCCCGCAGAGTCTCATTCTGATCAAGGATCACCTAAGCAGGACTTCGCAACGGACACCAGCCGCTGTGGATACTTCAGTTCGCGACGGTAGGCTCGTTTTATTGCCAATTCCTGTCACATTTCCTCAATATCATTCCACAATGCCAAGAACGACGGATCAATCCTCAAATCAAACTCAATCCACCTCGCACAGCATCAACCTCAGTGTCCTGCGACGCAAACGTGGCAATATAATCAGGCTGTTAAAAAAAAGGTGTTGGAGTTCGAGATTGTACGAGACCGGTTCGTTTTGTAGGATCAGCAGTGAGACGGGAAAACGAATGTACTTGAGTTTGCACAAGACACAAATGTATATTTACAATCACACAAATTATGTACACTATATACAGATTGTATAATACAGAAAATTGTGCGTTGCACGAAAGTACAATGATCGTTGATCGAGATATTCGCACACGCGTCGCGGTGGATTCGAGCTTGAGTTCGTGCTGTATGAAACCACGTGTTAGCGTAACACGTGGCACCACGTAATTGTATTAATTACGCGGATTTGTATTATCAGAGAACCCGCGAGTTCGCGATAGCCGTTGGCCGTTGCTGCACGGTCGCGAGAGCTTGACTTTGTGAACTTGAGCTTGAGAATTTTACTTTTCGAAAAACTGTGTTCGCACGTGTTCGTTGTATGTTAACCAGAACGATAATGGCCGCTCAACCGGCTTCGTCGCAGCGAGAACCGTTGGCTTTCTTCTCGCTGACATGACGCTCGCTGAATGGTCGGCCTGACCGGCATCCAAGGTGGCTGCCGGTCGCGCTGCTAAGTGCTGCCGCGGTCCGCGTGAAGGCGGTAGAAATTACATTTTCGAACACAGGCACATCACTACATTCGCTCAGTTCATTGACAATTTATAACAACGCGACATCGATCTTCTACGCGCGCATTTGGATGGTTTAAAGGATGTCTGGGTCCGGTTCGACGACATTCAATTCGAGATAGAGACAGTAGACGAATCGGAAACTTCGCGTCGATATGAAATTCACAGTGACTACGTAACTGTCATCGCACGAGCTAAGTCACTCATCGAGGGAGAAAACGCGACCATCTCGTCTCGACGCAGCACGACAGATTCACCCACGACGTCCGTATCGGCCCCGATGGCCATAAAATTAGCGGAGATGCACTTGCCGACGTTCGACGGGAAAGTTGAAAATTGAACTTCTTACTTCGACAGTTTTGCATCCATGATCGATCAGAACGCAGATCTAACACCCGTGCAAAAACTGCAATATTTGCGTTCAACCCTCACCGGAAAGGCCGCCGCATGTATTTAATCACTAAGTACAACGGACGCTAATTACGCCGACGCCATCGATTATTAAAAAATAAATTCGAGTGCAAACGTAGAGCCCTTTTAAAACATTGCGACGCGATTCAAGCAATTCCGAAATTATCGACCGACTCTCCAGAAACATTAAGAGATGTAATTAACACCGTACGTCAAAACCTCCGCTCGCTAAAAAGCCTCGGAATAAATACATTATCATGGGATTGTATTATCATCTCGATCATCTTGTCAAAAATAAGCCCAGACACTGCCTGGCATTGGGAGTTGTCATTAAAGAACAAGCAGATGCTACCGTGCACACATCTCCTCGATTTCCTCGAGAAGCGTGCAAACTGCAGGCCGACTACTCAGAAAAAATCATTGACGTTACCCGGACAGTTTAGTCGAAATATATCTACGAAATTAACCATTCCGCGGTATTCAATGCGCAGTCACGCGTTGGTAATCGCGACCAATTCAAAGGGTTTCCAGGACCATCGCAAACCTTATACAGCACCTGCCATACCCACGAACTCCCCGAAATGCCCGGTTTGTCACGGAGTACACGTTATTTGGCGGTGCGAAAAATTCCATGCGCTATCGGTAGAGACAAGAACGGCGGTCATACGAAGGGTCTCGCTATGCCCAAATTGCTTACGACAAGAGCATAATTCCGAAACGTGCAAAAGGATGTTATGCCGAATCTACAACAAATACCACCACACATTGCTTCATCAATCAAGGCAACCATCCAGTCGCATAGTCCCAACACCCGCTAAACGTACAAGAACCACGAACTCACAAATAGAAAAGACCGATTGACTAGGACTACCTGAAGCCAACCACCAAAGTGCATTCATTGTCAGCGCAATTAACAGCGAACTTCTCGTCACCGCTCAGATCTTGGTGATGGACAAAAAAGGACGAAACATTCCTTGTCAGACCCTCATTGACACATACGCGACACCGAAGATCTCGCGAAAAGACTCAATATTCCGCGAAGGAAATACTTCGTTTCTATCGGGGTTCTCAACGCGTTATCTAAGATCACGAAATACACCGTTGCGGCTACGATACATTTTAGGGTCAGCGACTATCAGCGCACTTTAACATTCCTCACAATTCCGCGAATTGCGTCACTCATCTCAGGTGAACCCATTAATCGAGCTAAGATGCCTATCCCGAACAATATCAAACTAGCGGACCCGGACTTTCACCGTCCAGCATCAGTTGACCTGCTACTCGGTGCAGGATCAGCGCTATCTCTCTTAAGCGTCGGACAAATCAATCTGTCTCCTCCAAAGGGGCCAGATTTGTACCTGCAAAAGACGACACTCGGATGGGTCATCGGGGGAAGTCCGTCGCTTTCCATTTCTCCTCGAAATGCCTCATGTCACGATCCAATCTGACCTAACTCGGTTTTGGGAAATCGAGGAAGGTCCACAGATCCAGCATCTCTCGAATTCGGACAAGATTTGCGAGGCACATTTTCAGAGGCACACTTTACGGAACGCCGATGGACGATACATCGTCGCACTTCCGTTCAACGGCAATATTACGCGACAAGCAGAGTCAAGAACGCAAGCACTGAAACGGTTATAATCATTAGAACGGAAACTGCATCGCAATCCAACGTTAAAGAAACAATACCATGCGGTTATAGAAGAATACCTCGACCTTGGCCACATGGAGCAGGATCCCGAGGATCAACACACCTTTGCTACACCACGGAGTCGAGAAAGTCACCAGTGACACAACCAAACTTCGCGTAGTTTTCGATGGCTCAGCAGCAACGAGCACCGAGGTTTCGCTCAACAACACTTCACACAGGGCCCAAAATCCAAAAAGACCTGCTATATATCCTTCTCCGATTCCGTGCCCACTGCTACGTTCTCACTGGAGATATAGAGAAAATGTATAGACAATTCCTTATCCGTAACGAAGATCGAAAATATCAGCGAATCCTTTGGCGCGATGACATTGATCAGGTTCATACATACGAACTCAAAACTGTTACTTTCAGGTTATCGGCTGCTGCATATCTCGCGATCCGTTGTCTAACCCAGCTTGACCATGACGAAGGTCATCAATTTCCTCAGAGACGACTTGACGCGTTTGTTAAAATCAGCTGGGTTAAACATTCGGCAGTGGGCGACCAACCATGAGGCTTTTTCGAACGACTTACCGAAGCAGTCGATCAATAAAAAACTTCATTTCGGCGAATCCTCAACATTAAAAACTTTGGGCGTTGTGTGGATATCCTCAGAAGATTCTATCACTTATGAGGTTAAAACACAAATGGCCATCACGTACATTACTAAGTTTCATCTCCTCAGAAATCGCCAAAATCTACGACCCGTTGGGCCTCCTAGAATTAGTCATCATCGAGGCAAAAACCCTGCTTCAAAAGATTTGGTCCATTAACCCCTTGCACTATTTTGACGAGTCTGACTCGTGATGAAAATTTTAGGCCAAACTTGAATATCACGAGTCTGACTTGTGATCGAGATTTCGAATTAGTCTCTCTCGCACTCACAATCCGACACTGTGTCTGCGCCGCTCGGCTGCTATCCCCACCATTCGGGCGCCCCGTGTTTGGCCTGGCTTTTTCCGAGTTTCAGCATAGTGCAAGGGGTTAAGGTGAATTAGGACGAATCCCTGCCCATGGACATTTACACTCAATGTCCGTTACTAAAAACAGTTACCACTATTAAACAACATCATTTTTCAAAGGATAAAATAATCTTTAACAAAAAAAACCGACGTCGAAATGCACTAAAATGTGTAAAATAATTTCTATTTCATTTATACCAGTATTCCACAACTATTAATAAAATCTACTTAATCGTTAAATAGGATACTAAATACATTGCAACCTTTTCGGAGGAGGCGCAATATTAAAAATACCCGAATATACGATGCTGCCAATAACCATTTGGTTGCGGTAAGGCAAACTTGGTAATTAATAAGTCCAGCGCGCTGCCTCCGCTAGAAGAAGGCAAATACTGATAAAATAATTTTTAACAAAAAACAAATCCGACTTCGAAATGCACTAAAAAGTGTAAAATAATTTTTATTTCATTTATACCAATATTCCATACCTATTTATAATATCTACTTAATTGTTAAATAGGATACCAAATACATTTCAAAGTTTTCGGAGGCGGCGCAAAATTAAAAATACCTCAATACCCACTCGACCGGCCCCACCGGACCATCAGGCGGAAAGAGGTAAGACCTTCTCTGACCCGTCCGGATACAGAGAGGCTCTCGCGGCTGGTAGGAAGGTAGCGACAGCACCTTCAGGCTATCCCAAAACCACCCTGACCGCGGTGCAGCGGGATCTAGTCCTGAGAGCCTTTGAAGCGGAACTGGATGCAATAACGGCAGGTAAAGAGGTTCCACGTTTCGAGGGAAACAGACAGGAACAGGGGATCATATGGGTCACCTGTTCAGATAACATGGCCAGGGAATGGCTGAAGACTACAGTGGTCAGGGTGAGGCCCTGGGAAGGCGCAGCTCTTCAATTATTGAGGGAGTGCCTACCAAGGCTGCACAAATTGATCACTGTCATCCCTGGCCCACCAGCGGAGACAGGGACGATCTTGAGCCGCCCCAAGGGACAGAACCCGGGTTTCAACACCCAACAGTGGAGGGGGTGGGACCGGAAGGAAGAGGCGAGATCAGTTCAACTAGTCGTCGAAGTAGAGGGTGAGTCCCTTCTGGCCCTTAAAAGCTGGAGCTTCGTGGCTCACGTTGGGCTGGACAGGGTGCTCTTTGGGGAGCCCCGTGCACGGCCCGACGGGGGTCGTCATGAACCGGCGGGGAAAGAAGGCACCACCAAAGAGGGCAGTGCCAAACCCCCAGAGGCCATTGGGAGTTGGGGAGACAGCGGGGCTCAGGACGCGGAGTCAGCATCCGCGTCCGCGGGCACTGAGGTCGCCTCCGCTACCACAGAGGCTTCAGGGGAAGGGGAGCCTGCGGACACAGCAGGGAGGGAATAGGGCCCGGTGAAACCTGTGACGGGGACCAAGTACCAAGACCGAAGGCCCCGAAGACCCGAGCAACAGAAAGGGGCAGCCAAGGGCCCCCGGAAAGGGACCCAGGGGCGGGCCCCTGAAGGCCCAAGCGATGGGCAAGGCTGGCCTGTCGGAGACTCGGAGTGGGGTCTAAAGGATCATCACTTCGGGCATCCGTACGGACTGGGGAAAAGGGGGCGCCTCGGGTGCCCCTCCGAAAAAGCCCGGGGGAAATAGATGGCCCGACTCTAGGGCACACTAGGTCCCAGCGCGGCACACGCGGGAGGAGACAACACTGCAGGCCCAATGACTGCAAGATGCCTTTCCATCTCGCAGATTAACTTGCAGCACTGCAAGGCGGCCACGGACCTGCTCCGATGGCGCCTTGCGGCGCAGCGCGCAGACAAAAACAAGTACAGAGATATAGCCCTAATACAAGAACCATGGATATTCGAAGGGCAAGTAGGCGAGCTAGATCGGAAACAAGGCTCCATCTTCCATTGGAGAACGCTCCCAGGGCATGCGTCTTCGTGAAAAGAGGGCTCGGGCAACGAAACTCGCAGAATTCTGCACAAGAGACCAGGCAACAGTCCTATTGCCAGCCGGGGCGGGAGGTAGTGGGGCGAATCTGGTGGTTTGTTCAACGTACCTGCCTTACGTCTCTGAGGTACCTCCGCCTACGAGGGAACTCAGAGAGCTGGTAGACTACTGCAAGGCCAAAGGACTGCAACTATTGGTTGGGTGCAAAGCGAACGAGCACTATATCGTCTGTGACAGCAGCAATATTAATAATAGAGGCGAGGCGCAACTAGAATACCTCTCAACCACGGACTTGGAGATTCTAAACAGAGGCTCCAGTTCAACTTTTGTCACCTCCAGGCGTCAGGAGGTACTCGATATTACGCTGGGCTCCATGAAGACGGCCCAAGCTATACAAGATTGGCGAGTGAATGATGAAGCTACGCTCCCGAGCCACAGGCTAATTATGTTCAAGCTAACGACAGAGACATACCTAAGCGTTACGGAAACATACAGGAACCCCAGGTCCACCTTATGGTTTCAATACCGTGAGACGCTGAAGGAGGAGCTCAGAGGGCACTGTGTAAGACCGAGGACCGCGGAAGGAGTCGAGATCGAGGTCGCAAGTCTGCATGCCGCGATCACCAGATCCTACGAAAGGTCCTGTCCAGCAAAACAAAGGAGAGAGAGCAGGAGGGTCCCCTGGTGGAATAACGAGTTGAACAAGCTCAGAGCTAGGGCTCGGAAGCTACTCAACAAGGCCATGAAGGCAACCACTGAAGCAGCATGGGACTTATACAAAGAGGCTCAGAAGGCTTACAAAAAACTGATCAGCGCACCCAAAAGAAAGAGCTGGAAAAACTTTTGCCAAGAGACCGACGCCCTACCGATGGTTGCCAGGCTTCGGAAGGTATTTGTATTAGGGTCCCCACAAAAATCGAAAGGACTTAAACTTCCAAATGGAGGCGTCACAGTAGACCCTCCGCAGACGCTGAGGCACCTTGTGGAATCGCACTTCCCAGGCTCGGAGCTGGTACCGGAGGAACAGTTCCAGGAGGAACGGGTACCTCTCAGGAACAGCCTACGGGACTGGGACTTGGCCTCCAAGGTGGTCACAATGGACAGGCTAAGATGGGCTATAAACTCTTTCAGCAGGAACAAAAGCCCGGGTGTGGACGGGACCTTCCCGGCTCTCCTTCAGGAAACCAAAGAGGACCTGCTGAGGCATCTGTGCAATATTTAGAGAGCATGCCTAGCACTGGGCTATGTACCCAAACAATGGAGAGTAACTAGGGTGGTATTTCTGCCTAAGCCAGGCAGAAGTGGCTACGATACGGCGAAATCTTTTAGGCCAATCAGCCCAGCATCCTTTCTGCTAAAAACGCTAGAAAGGTTGGTTGATATGCACGTCAGAGAGCATGCACTGGTAAAGAGACCAATACATGTCTCACAGCATGCATATTAGTCGGGCAAATCCGCGGAGACGGCGCTCCATCACCTAGTAAGGGAGAATGAGAGAACCCTACCTCAGTGTGTTCATAGACATAGGGGTGTTGGACAGCACATCCTTCGATGTGATGAATGATGCAGCGAGCAGCTTTAATATTGACGATAGTCTGGTTACCTGGATCGACAACATGCTACGAACCAGGACTATAATAACCTCCTCCAGCGGGTCTTCGTTGAGGGCACGCATCGCAAGGGGATGCTCGGAAGGGGGAGTCTTGTCTCCCCTGCTGTGGACCCTAGTGGTAGACGGGCTGCTCCGTAGGCTCAGCGAGGAAGGTTTTGTAACGGGGTCGGTCGGTTCGGTGCGCACGGCGTTGCGCACCGCGGCGGGTTTCCCCGTGCCAGGGTTCGCATGGGAACAGGTCGGTAAATAATGAGTCGGTGTTAGTAGAAAAATAAAATGTTTATTCAGTCAAAGAGTGGGGCGTCTAGCGGCGGCTGCCCTCGCCGGCTGGTCAGGCGGCGCTCTCCTGCCTCGGGAGCTACAATCAAAGTATCGTCTGGTGGTTAGACGCGTGGAGCCAAGCTTAACCCTAATGTACAGGACTTATGAACTACGGTCGGAACCCGGTCCGTCACAGAAAGTACGCGGCCTTAATTCTAGCGCAGGTCGTAGCCATCGCTACGCGGTCTTACAACTAACGGCGCGATGTCGGAGCGCGGAGTGAAAGCGCTGAACGGAGCGCGAACGCAAACAAATGCAAACGTACGCAAACGCAAGAGGGGTCGAGTCGGGATGGGATTGGCCCGGTTGGGCCGACGGTATTTATTCAATCGCGCTGCGGTGTTTCGCGCTGCGGTGGAGTTGCTGCCCGCTTGCCTCACGCGGCTCGTCTCTTCGTACGCCGAGGTAGAACCGAACAGCGAACGAGTCGACGACCAATCCTGGCCAGCCTGGGTAACGCCGCAAAGCTGGACGGAATCGGCTGCCAAAGGCAAACTGCGGTGCCGAGTAAGCTAGCGTTCGGAATCCCCGCGGAAGCACCAGCAGAGATTATGAACGCGCACTAGCTTGGTCACCCCGGGTCAACCACGGGACTGACGAGGCTAGGCGCCTACGGCCGCTGGACCTAGGGGAGCTGCCAGGTCGTAGCGTAGTGCGATGCTACGGCCCGTTGGCCAGAGATCTCTTCGCCAGGTCAGCCATGGCGTCGAGAGCTCTGGTGCTCCGGTCCGGACCTCCGAGGAGGTCCCCTCGGGGCCGAAGCCCCGAGGCAACTCATCGATCCGCGCATCGATCGGTCCTACTTATAGTCTAATTACTCGGGAGTGGGGATGCCGCCGCGGTGGGGGCCCGCGATGCGCGACGCCGATCCGCGGCTGTCGTCGCAGTTTTCTAGTGCAGGGGTATGCGGATGACATCTGCATATCGGTCAGAAATAACACCGGCACTATATAGCGAGGAGACTGTAAGAAGCACTCACACTCGTGCAAGAATGATGCCTATCACACAAGCTCAAGGTAAACCCTACCAAGACGGAGATGGTACTGTTCTCGAAGAAAAGGAGCTTTGAATTCAAGCTCCCCCCACTGACCGGGGTGAAGATCAGTATATTCACCTCAGCGAAATATCTAGGGGTCACCCTAGATACGAAGCTAAATTGGAAAGTCCACATCGAGAAGCAGGCACAAAAGGCAATTGCAACCTATTGGGCCTGCAGAAGGATGTTTGGAGCAACGTGGGGATTAAAACCAAGAATGGTTAGGTGGATTTACACTGCAATCATGGTACCCTAACTAACATATGCCTCCGTTGTATGGCGGACCTCTATGAGGAATCACTGCAACAGGAGGAATCTAGAAAAGATCTATCGCCTAACATTGCTCAGGATAACTGGTGCCTTCCGCACCACGCCGACTATGGATCTGGCACCACCAGAGATTGTAGTAGAAGCCGGGGCCAGAAGCACAGCCATAAGACTGTTTTTAACAGGCAAATGGAAGGAGGCGGCAACGGGCCACGCGTCAATCTTTAGAGAGCTCAGGGAACCAGGCGGGCCCTGACGCTAGGGGGAGACGCGTGTGACCCGACCTACCACTTCGACAACAGCTCCGGGTAAGAATCCCGTGCAAAGAAGCGTGGGAGGCAAACCGGGAAGAACTGCTTACTCCGGTAGGGCTGATCTGGTATACAGACGGCTCTAAAACCAATACGGGAACCGGAGCAGGAATGTGTGGGGAGAGGCCCAGGGCGGAAACAACAACCGCGTCGACTTGATCTGGGTTCCTGGACACGCAGGTATCCCAGGAAATGAGAAGGCGAATATGTTGGCACGGGAAGGAGCCAGACGGCCCAGCCCAGACTCAACATATCGTATAGGTGTCGCTAGGGGGGCGGTAAGGGAAACGATGAGGGCGTGGGCGAGAACCCGGACCCACCAGACCTGGAGCCGCATCTAAGGCCCTGTTTAAAGGGCCATCGACGCGGCTAGGCAAGACTTTAAGTTGCCTAGGTAGGAACCAATTGTATCTACTCGTAGGGCTCATTACTGGGCACTAGTACACGAGGAAACATCTGATGCAACGTAGGTATCGAACGTGGACCTAGGTGCCCGAGATGTGGAGAGGAGAATGAGACCCCTCTCCGCTTGATATGGGGTTGTAAAGGACTGGAGGCTCAAAGGCGCCTAAGCTTCTAGGGTTTGCTAGGGGGGCCGGCCTTCACAATCTACCTCAGCACTAAGAACTGCCCACAAGGGCTATGGCACAAGGGTCCCTAGAGGACTGAGTTCCCGGCGACATAGCAGTAATTATAATAATAGATTATTAATTCAATAAAGATATGGATTATTAAATTGAATTATTTAAATATATGGACAAAAAGGTCTATTATTGAGTCGAAATTAATTGTAAAAGATTACTTCATATATTAATTGAAGCCGAGTTTCGATTGGGTAACGGTTGCGCTTAGTCGTGTCTAGTGTATGCTCGGTGATTTTCGGTGCCGTCAGAATAAAGAAAGTGTAAGAAAGACCCAGGAAAACAAGAAAAAGGGAGAAGAGGCAGACCTTCGAACGTGGAGGTGCTGATCAGAGAGAGAAGCCAGAGCATAGGGAGTATGTGGAACCTAGATAAAATCTGGAAAAGGAAAAGAGACACAGGAAGTGAAGAGGAGAGGGAGGGGGAAAAGTAGGGGAAGAAGGAGGGGGAGGAGGGGAGGAGCGGGACAAGAGAATGGACGTTTAGAAAGAGTAAGCTAACGCGAAGGTCTCCGGAAAGGAAGAAAGAAAGAAAGGAAGTAGAAGGGCGAGTGGGGGAAATAAAGGAGTTAATCAAAGAAATGGGCAGGAAATTGGGAGAGAAGATCGAGAAGATGGATTCCAAGAAGGACCTAAGAGGAGAGTTAGAGAAGCTAAAAGCAGATATGAAAAGAAGAGAAGATAAATGGCTAGAACAGAACAGAGAAATGGGGAAGAAAATGGAATCGATGAGGAAAAAGGTAGAGGATCTAGAAAGGGGAAGAATAGAAAGCGTGAGGTGGACTGAAATAGAGGAAAAAGTCAACAATACTGTTCAAGAATCAATAGGCAAGAGAAAAGAAGAGGAGAGGGAAGAAAAACTAAGAGAAAGACTGAGCGAACTTGAAAAGAAATGAGAGCGAAAAGAAAGAGAAGAGAAAAAGAAAAATATAATAAACAGAGGTCTCAAAATAAAGAGAAGAGATGAAGGAAAAGGCAGTGGAAGTTTTAAAAATACTAGGGATAGAAGAAGTTGTAGAGGAGACAAAACCAGTAGGGCTTGCAGAAGGGGGAAAAGAAGTTAGCATGGTGCAAGTAAAAATAAAAACGATGGAACTCAAAAGAAAGATAATGGAACACAAAAAGGCCCTTAAAGGAAGGGCGGAAGGAATAGAGGAAGATCTGACATGGGTGGATTGTCTAACGATTGTATCAGAAGTTGGTAGCACTTTTGATGTACATGTATACTGCAATTCACGAGAGACCATACTTAACTCGCGCAGCTCACTATGTCTACGGACATTTTTAATACCGTGTGTGATTCCCTTCTACAGTTTGCTTCTTACTTTGCGATCATATAAATGGTGAACAGAAATATATGACGTACGATAACTGGTAACCGATGATGATATAGTAAAGATACGCGATACAATTGTTACGTTGCGCGCGAGCGACGGCGCGCAACGTAAAAAGGAAAGAGACAATTTTAGGTAGTTAAATTTCAATTAATTGGTTGGAATTCAACCCCTAATTCCTGCTTCCCTGTTTTAGCGCGATGGTTGGTATCGCTGCCACCAGTCTCGAGCGTATTAACGCTCTCGACAAATTAAAAGACGAAAGACAAAATTGATAAGATATTAAAAGATTATAATTATTAGCCTTTCGTTGGGTTCGTTCAGCGCTTGGTCCCGTACGGGACCCTCCTTGAATCTGGGTATGTTGGTAGGCGTGTTTTAACTGAAACGTGTGAGGTGTGTTCGAAATAAAAGGAAACTGTTTAACTAAATGAAACTGGTTTAATCGTGAATGAAAATCAGATAATTGCCAAAATTATGAGTTTAATAATTTAGAAATTCGGTTAAATTGAAAATTACCAGTTCTGCAAAAATGTGAACAAATGTAAAGATGCTTAAGATTAGTTAACAAGGTATATATATATATATATGAATATAAAACACTCTGATATCACATTTGAAACCGACGAGTATATTACCGGGCGCGTAAAAATGATTATAACAATTTCACTCTCCGAATTTAACTATACGATTGGCGGTTTCCGCCTGCGGTGCACCCCAGCCTGAGAAATTCTCGTAACTCTCGAAAGAGCTGGACTAAGGTGCCCTTCGGATGATGGAAAGAGACTGGAATTGCGAAATTGTAATAACCGAAAATAGTATTTAATATTGGATGATATCAATACCTCGTACGGTGGAACGATCTGACCTGAGGAATTCTCGTAACCTTGAAGGGCTGGACCAGATCGCCCGTTTTGCCAATTGAATAACGTCGTGATCGAAAAATGTAACTGAAACGACTTACCGTTACGGTGTACAATAAACTACAAGGTAAATTGGCTTGCTAGGTTTGGTGTAATCGCTCGATGATCTGGAACACCAAAGAAACGGTAAGATCGTCGATCACTGCACTTGTCGCGGCGAGAAACGGATCATTACGGACGAGTACGTCGACGAGAGACAAACGAATAACGATTTACGATTAATTACGATTACAACGAATATAATTACGCGGGGTGAAGTTAGTACGAAGAACTACGCGAGCAAACGATTTAAAATCGGAAAGAAAAGATAGAAAATTTAGGTAGAAGGAAGATTTTACGTGCGCGTCTGTGAGTCCTTATTCAGAATACCGATTATTTTAACTCGCACGGCACTCTGCCTCGCTACGCGGAGGACTTTACCGCAGAGAAAATATCGCGAATTTCCGAATAACTCTGTCTCTCGGACACACGGGCTCCCGATCACGTACTTACGATTGATCGATCAAGAGTGACAAATTTCGTGCGCGATCGACGGCCGAAGGGCCCGTCGCGCGAACATCGTCCTTGGAGGGGACGGTTTGGCGAATCGTAGCCCGTTTTCGGAAGTGTCGCGTGCCCGGTGATTGGCTAAGACGCGCGAGCTAGACGAAGATCTTTCATCCCCTTTCTTTGGTGTTCCTTCCTTTTCTCATTCGTCGCCATGATAGTTTCAACGGTTTTCAGAAACTACGCAGTATTTCTCGTTATACATATAATTAATTAACGGCATTTATTCGAGATGTAACTATTAGTTTAATTGGTGTGCAATTTGAGATTTGATATTGAAATATAAATTAAAATTGAAATATCGGGTTTGATAGGAAACCGTCGTTCGTATATCGTGATTGAATTATTCATCCCGATTTGCAATAAAACAGTATGATTTTATATGTTTGACAGCGGATGATGCGCTTACGGTGGTTGTAACGCCGTGGCGTATTATGCAATCTATCGCGCATTAAAGGTATCGCCTCGATATATTTGGTATTTCGCATTTTATAAATTTTTAAACAATTCTAGATCTGGCGAACGTTCCTTCGAGAACGTTCCTTTGTTCAAAATTTGCCGTTATCGCTAGGCAGTTCTTAGAATTCCGATACAATAGTGTTTATTGCTTCGAACGACCCTTGATTTTCGAACGGCGGTCGAACGTTCGCGACGTTCGCTTTCGTAAGGGTTCTCAATTCTTACTTTCATTGTTTAAATTTGTTTCATCCATCCACTCTCTCATACTATTATTACAATCAGGTAGCGATGATCCTTGTTGGACCGGCTGACGCTTTGTGCAACAGAGTGAGAAAGAGGTACCCAACAAAAGAGTTATTACGATTTTCCCGTTTCTACGCAGTTACCAAGGGAAATTCCCGAAATGCGAAGCACTGGCTAACTGCGTAGCGCTGGTGTTATTGCTACGGCTCTCTCTCTCTCTCACTCGAGCTAACCCGAGTTTTTGTGCGTATTAGCTTCTTATTACAATGGCTGGCGACGATAGTTTCAAGGAGGGTCACGTAAACTATTGAAAAGTAGAAAATAGAAACGACCTTTTCGCGTGTACCTCGCATGAGGAATTCTCGTAACCCTCGAAAGAGCTTGACGAGATACACGGTTCCAGGGTAGAGCAGGTAAAGAAGAGAAAGCGATAGAGGAAGTCAAAAATAGAAAGGAATTAAACTCAAACTCTTCCCTGTACATCCCTGCATGAGAAATTCTCGTAACCTCGAAAGGCTTGACAAGAATGTACAAGGTCGAGGAGGAATGAAAAGGTTGGCGGAAAACCGAAACACCCGCCCATACGCCCCTCACATGAGAAATCCTCGTAACCCAAAAGGGCTTGATAAGGGACGCAAGGCGGATAAATTTCAAATTTTCCGCCGGGACGTAACACAATGAAATTCCTATTATTTTTCAAAGAAAAAATTAGATGATTGCAAAGTAAGAAGCAAGCTGTAAAGAGGAATCACACACGTCATTAAAAATGTCCCTAGATCTAGTAAGCTACGCGAGTTAAGTGTGGTCTCTCGTGAACTGCAGTATAGTTAATCCGCAATGGGTATGTTGATTCCCGTTGAATATTGTTTACTTGAAATTATCAAATGGGTCATTTGTCATAGGATGCCGACGCCTGAACTAGAATCTTCCTAGTAGAAGAAAAGTATTTAATTTGGTATCCTATTTAACGATTAAGTGGATATTATTAATAGCTATGGAATATTGGTATAAATGAAATAGAAATTATTTGACACTTTTTAGTGCATTTCGAAGTCGGATTTTTTTTGTTAAAAATTATTTTATTGCACACTTTTTAGTGGAATGAGCCGTATTTGTAGGATTCCGTGAGGTGGTTTATCGTTCTTATTGGATAATTACAACAACAATGGTTATTAACAATAATGAATTTGTAACGGGTTACCGCCGGGGGTTTGCCGGCTCAGCCGGTAAGTCCGGGGTTCAGGCGAACGAATGAACAAAAGTCGGTGGTTAGTGGGTAAAATAATAATTATATTTCCTTAACTATAAGTACAAACTAACTTAAGACTACGGCCTTGGGGTTCTATCAATTTAAGCGGCTTAACGGCTACGGCGATGCGGTACTTATATCTACGGTTCCCTGTGTCTACGGTTACGCCGCGGTACTTGAAGCTAACGGTAATATTATCGGCGGTCGCGAGACGGTTACGGCGTGGCACGGTCGTGGTTTCTACGGTTCGGAGCGGCGGAAGTAGCGGGATGTGCGGGATAGGGTGTTCGATGCCTTCATGGGTGGACGGCCGTAAAAACAACCCGCCCTGTACCCAGGCAGTAAGAAGACCGTGATCCGGTGGACGCCGTAGAGACGTATACGCCCGGTCCGGCGGTCGGGAAGCCGACGAGAGAGAACTTTCTCGGCCGTGGCCAAGGAGACAGCGGACTGTATCGGAGGACGGCCGTAGACACAACCCGTCCGGCCGAACGCTCTTGGAGGAATGTTCGGATTCCAAAAATGAAGCTGATCGTATCTCGTTGTCGCTCGTCGTGAGACTCGCTTCGGAGGATAGATCTGGCTTGTATCGCCTCGCGGCCCGGTGTATCTATGCTCGCGAGGCCGGCCGCCTCGCGAGTTCGCGGTGCGCGCGCTGGCGGGGCCTGCGGTTTCGCTGCCTCGTACTCCTTACACTCTCCCCCTCCCTTCCTAGGCCGCGAAACCCTTGAAGGGGAGGGATCCCCGGCGGAGACTGGTGACGGTGTTATAGGGGGGGGGGGGGGGGGGGGCACATCCCAAAAACTTACAACTACGACTTATATCCTAAAACGAAAAAGGAAACAAAAAAAAAAACTAACCTATGTACATAAACAAAACTTACGCCTGCTTAATGCTAGCGCCTTAACTTTATGGTCCGGCGTCGGATGCTGGTGTGTCGGGGCCCGGCGGGGCCTGTGGCGGTGCGGGCCCGAGGATGGCCCGGACGCAGACGCGGCCCGTCCGGAGCCGACCGATAGCCAACGTGACCCCGTTGGCGAGGGTGACGTGCGTGGGCCGTCGCTGGGAGAGGCCCTCGCAGTAGAGGACGGCCTCGTCCGTCCTCCCGGTGGTAACGGTAACGGCCTCTGGTGCTGGTGCGTCGGCGGGGCGGCTGGTCGTGGCGGCGGGTTGGCTGCCTCCGGCGGCCAGGCTGGCTGCGGCGGGGGTTGCGGCGGTGGCCAGGCTGGCTGCGGCGGTGGCTACCGGCCTCGTTGGGCGGATGCCCGGGCGGGGTGTTTGCCTGTTTCGGCGGCGGGGTCGGCCGGAGAGCCTGGTGATGGGCGGCGGCGGCGTCCACGCAAGTGGTGGTGTCCCGGCCGGTGGCGGCGGTGTTTCGGCTGGCGGCGGTGTTCCGGCTAGCCTTGGGGGCCGGCTGGTGCGGCCACTTGTGCGGCTGGCGGCGGTGCGGCTGGCGGTGCGGCCGGCGGTGTGGTCGGCGGTGCGGCTGGTGTTGCGGCTGGCGGTGCGGGCCTGGCCCGGGCTGGTCTGGCTGGCCGTGCGGCCGATCGAGGGTGCGTAGTCAGTGTTCTGGCCCTGGCCATGGTGCTGGCCCGGTCGGCTGGGGTAGCCCTGGCGATGCGGAGGCGCTGCGGAGGTGGTAGTCGGTCCGTGACTGTGGTTGGCTCCGGCCGCCGTGCGGCCAGAGCGACGACGTCTGCCTCGGATGTCCAGAGCGGCTGGCTTGATATATATTTGGTCGCGATGTCATCGGCCTCGCGAGATCGGCGCTCGCGGATTTAACCCCTGGTGGTGAATTGCTTAACGTCATCTCGCGGTTCGCAACTCGCGACCTGGTTGTCGTCGGTGGTGGGGCGTGCCCAGCTTGAAGTCCTGGATGTGCGCCGTGCGCAGCTTGCCTCGCTGCTCCCGTAGACGTACCACGTTCGGGCCGAGGCGTTCGGCGACTATGTATGGGCCCGAGAATTTCGGTGCCAGCTTGGCGTTATAGTGGTCAGCGGCGGAGGATAGCGGGTGCTCTCGCCGCATGACCGGATTTCCAACTTTGGGGGCCCAGGCTCGCCGCCTCAGGTCGTAATATTTCTTCCGGGGCTGCTGGGCCTTGCCGAGCGCCCGTTGTGCCATGGTAAGCGCGTCCTGGAGTCGCGCTAGGGTTTCCTGATGGTCATCGGTGGCGGCGAGGGCGTTGTGGTTGCTTCCTGGGACGGCCAGTTCTCGGCCAAAGTTTAAGTAGGCCGTTGTTTGTTCGGTTGCCTCGTGTTGCGCGGTATTGTACGCAAAGGCTAGCTCTGGTAGCCACTCGTCCCAATCTCGGTGGCCGGTAGTCGTGGCCTGCGCAATCATTGTTTTCAGTACCCGGTTGGTGCGCTCTACCGGGTTGCACTGCGGCGTCTTGCGGTGTTCTATTCCGTAGGCGGCCAGACGGGATGTGAAGTCGCGGCTCTCGAATTGGCGGCCGTTGTCGGTGATGACCATTCGTGGGCGGCCGAACCTCATTACTATTCTTTCCCGGAACGCTCTGGTGACGGCTAGCGCGGTGGCTTGGCGGAGCGGTTGGAGTTCGACCCACTTGGTGAACTTGTCCTGCATCATCAGCAGCGTGGTATGGCCCCTCCTGGACCGTGGCAGGAGCCCTACGAGGTCGGCGGTTACTACTTCCCACGGACTGCTGGTCGGTGTCGAGTGCATGGCGCCGGCTGGGGCCTGCTGCAGCACTTTGTTTGCGAGGCAGCTTGGGCAGCTGCGTACGTGGCGGGCGGCGTCGCGAAACATGCCTGGCCAATAGTAATGGCGGGCCAGCCGGGCGTAGGTCTTTCGGATGCCTAGGTGGCCGGCGGTTGGTACGTCGTGGTTCTCCGTCAGGACGTCTTTCCGGCGGTGTTTCGGGGCGCATTCCTTCCACTCCAGGTCGGGGTGGAGGCCCGTGGTGTCCGGTATGTGGCGGTAGAACTGGTCACTTTGCAGGCGGTATTCCGGATGTCGCCCTGGGTCGACTTCGACTGCTTGTCGGACCCGGTCGTACCACGGGTCCGGTCCGTTGACGGCGTCCGCTTCCCCTTCCGGGGGCTTCTCTAGCTGGCGGGACAGTGCGTCGGCCACCAGGTTGTTCTCTCCTCGCCGATAACGCACCGTAAAGTCATAATGCTGGAGCTCCATGCTCCAGCGGGCGAGGCGGCCGGACGGGCTGTCTAGTGTTTGCAACCAGCGGAGGGCTTGGTGGTCGGTCAGTACCGTGAAGTGGTAGCCCTCCAAGTAGGGGCGCATCTTCTGGATCCCCCAGACGATGACCAAACACTCCCGCTCCGTGGTGGAGTAGTTCATCTCCGCCCGGTTGAGTGACCGACTGGCGTAGGCGACCACATGCTCCTCGCCGTCGTAGTCCTGGGTTAGGACGGCGCCGAGCCCCTCGTTGCTGGCGTCTGTTTGTAGCGTGAACTCCCGGTTGAAGTCCGGGCACGCAAGGACCGGTGCGGTGGCCAGGCGGTGCCGTAATTCGAGGAATGCGGCATCTTCCTCGGCGTCCCATCTCCAGCGGGTACGCTTCTGTAGCAGTCGGGGTCGGTCCTGACCCCTTGGCTGGTGACCACGTGCCCGAGGTACTTTAGCTCGGTGTGTCCGAAGCAGCACTTCTCGGGGTTGAGTCGGAGATCGGCGGCGCGGAGTCGTCTGAAGACCTCGCTGAGGTTGGCGAGGTGTTTTTGGAACGTGCGTCCCAGCACGATGATATCGTCCAAGTAGGCGAAGCACCAGGGGGCCAGACTGGGCCCGACTACCTCGTCTAGTAGTCTCTGGAAGATGCTCGGTGCGGAGTGGAATCCAAACGACATGACTCGGAACTGGAAAAGCCCCCTCCCGGGGACGGTGAAGGCGGTGATGGGCCGGCTGGCGGTATCCAGCGGCACCTGCCAATAGCCGTTGGCCAGGTCGAGGGTGGAGATGAAGCGGGCCTCCCGCAGTTTGTCCAGCGTGTCCTGTACCTGCGGCAGCGGGTAGGCGTCCTTCACGGTTCGTTGGTTGACTTGGCGGTAGTCGACGCAAAAACGGTAGGCTCCGTTCTTTTTGCGTACGAGCACGACCGGCGAGCTCCACGGACTGCGGGAGGGCTCGATGATGCCGTTGGCTAGCATCTTATCGACCTCCTGGTCTATAATAGCTTGCATGGCCGGGTTTCGAGGTGTGTACCGCTGCTTTGCGGGTTCGGCTCCCTCCTTCAGACGAAGTCGGTGGGTGGCCCAGGTGGTGGTGGGACGCAAGTGTTGGAACTTCGGCAGTTCTTTGTCCAGGAGTCGTTGCAGGGCCTATTGTTGAGCCGGGGTGTAACGGGTTGGCCCGGTCGGTTCGACGGCCTCCGCGGTGTCTGGGCAGTCCCACTGGCACGGGCCGATTCGGATGCTGGTGCTCATACGGCCCAGCACGTACATCCCCAGCGGGATGGTCTGGCTGAGAGTGGACAGTACCCCGTAGCGGTGTCGGACTGGTTAGCCGTTGATGATGGCCTGTACCTCGATCTCGCCTTCCGTGATGGTCTCGGTTCCGTCGGCGACCCGTAGGCTCTGTTGGTGGGGTCGCCAGATGTCCCCGCTCCTGCGGCATAGCTCGGGCAGGTCGCTCCGCATGTACGAGCGGGTAGCTTCGGTGTCAACGAGGGCGCGGTATCGCCACTCGTGGACCAGGCGCCTGATGGCCCGGCCCCGAATTGGTTTCCCGCTGGGTGGCAGCGGCAGTCGGTCGTCCGGAAGCCGGCTGTCCCGCAGAAACTGCAGAATAATCGGCCGGGGCGGCGGCATTCGGTCCTGAGGTGGCCGCGCTGGCCACATCTCCAGCAGCAGGTCTCTCGGTCATAGCTGCTGCTCGCTTCGGCTGCCTGGTGTCGGGGGGCCCGGCTGGGCCTCTCGGCTGGTGGCGGTGGTTTCTGCCGCCGCTGGATCTCCTCGTAGTCGGTGATTAGTCGGAACAGGTCCGACCGGGCGCGGACGTCCTCTCGGTGTATGTACAGGTGGTACTCCGGGCGAAGGTTCCAGTGCAACCGGTTCAGTTGGTCGGCCTCGGTCAGGCCGCCGTGGCAGCGCATAAGGGTCTCTAGCGCCGCGATGTAGTCTTGGGCCGGCTCCCCTGGTTGCTGTTCCCGGCGGATGATCTTCTCCATCAGATCGTCCGGCTCCCGGCCGGGCAGGTACTGCTCGTAGAAGTCCTTCTCGAAGTGGAGCCAATTGGACCAGGCATGGCGTCGATTCAGATACCAGGTGAAGGCTGGGCCTCGCAGGAGGGCAGGCAGGCCCCGGAGCAGGCGGTCACGGGCGAGGGCCAGTCCCTCTCGTAGACCTTCCAGTCGGTCCAGGAAATCGTCTGCGTCTCTGCCGTCGAATGAGACGCCGCTCTTTCGCAGGCTATCCCAGACCTGGTGGTCGGGTGGCGGGCTGGATGGTCCGGCGGGTGATGTGGCGCCTTCGGCGCCAGTGGGTTCCTTGGCCGGCATGGTCCGCTGGTGTCCGGCGATTCTGACCCGGAGCTCGTCTATTGTCCCGCTGGAGTCCAACCCCCAGTCGTCGGCGATCTTGATTAGGTCGGGTTTGCGGAAGGCGTATATCCAGCTGACTTTGTTCATTCGTTCATTCGTCAAACCCCCGGCGGTAACCCGTCAGAAATTCCATAAATTTTTGCAAGTGGCATCATTGCAGAAATATTTCCTATTAGATGTGAAAGGTGTTACGGGCAATGTGTTTAAAGTGGGCATTTTGTAAAATGACCGGCCGTTATGTAAACTGCCAATTTTTTTAGGCAATGTATATAATGGGCAGGTATTTCACAAATGGCCCGGACATTTTATTTAATACGCACGCTTCTTCGGCATTAAACTTACTATTATTATTATTAAAACGATACATAGATGTGATAGGTTAAGATAGGCCATACACCTAAATTTGGCTGCCGTTAGGCGGCCGGCATCGCTTTCGTTATTATTTAAACAACACTACGGCCTCAGGAAAGCGTTACCGGCCGCCTTACGGCGGCCGGATTTAAATATGTGGCCTAACCTGATCTATCACATCTATGTAACAAGAGCGTTTCAATACATTGGCTATCACCCTCTAGGTATTCTGTATAATCACCGGATATTTTATAGATTGACCGAAACTTGTTACGGACATGTTGCACAATGTCTTTTCGAACGAGCATTCTACACAATGCCCGGTCATTTTACAAAATGCCCACGTTCAACACATTGCCCGTTACAAAAGAATTCATCACGATTGGTTCATTCCTTGCAGAGTAACACCAAGAAATAAGCTTTTTGCTATAACAATAGTTATTAACAATAATAAATTCCATACATTTTTGGAAGGGGGCATATCGCGGAAATATCTCTTATTAGATTGGAAAGCTTTCATCACGGTATTCTTTGCAGAGTAGTGTTAAAGAATAGGAGTTTAAAAGAATAATAGTTACTATATAGGTATGTACAGTTAGGTCTCGATTAGTGCGAGTGTTTGCGTTTGTGCGTGGTCTGCGAGGACGGAAATAAAACACGCCTGCGTAACGATCACAAACAATGTATTTTGTACAACAAAGTATATGCACGAGAGATATTTACAAAGCGTTTACAAGCTCCTTACAGAGAGCACACGAGATTATATACAATAATTACAAGAGTACACTGCGCGGGCACTAACAAATAACAAGGATATTATTATTGCGTGGACACGGCGTGGTCGGTAAATGTTGTGCTAACAATCGCGTACTGAGCTTGATCGAATACAAAGCGTGGACCGGCGTAACACGTGCGTCTACTAGAAGCGTTCGATCAAGAAGAACAAGAATCGATCATGGCGTCGATCGTACCGGTTCCGCGTGGACAAAGTGGGCCCGCGAGGTGCTGCCGCTATCGGTAACGGCGCCCCAACGAAGTATTTTCGTTGCCAACTTCGTCGTTCCGCGTAGACATGGGGAATTTCGCCAACAGCGAGTAATTAAACTATTTTAACAGAATTGATTGCACTTTCTTCTGCTTTTTCATATCACAGTATTTTATCGAAGTCTCTGTTAACTTGCATGCTTCGATCCATGTCTGGATCGATAAAAGCCTTGCAAACCTCCCATTAACTGAGTTTTTGATCGCATTAAGGGGGGAGGGTCAAGTAAACAGCCGTTTTTTCTGTGAATTTATTGTGAAAAGGGTATAAGGTTTTTTTATTAACGGTCAACGGCATGTTATTATATGGCATTTAATGAGTATATATAAATTTTTTGTTTACAAAAATGTTGAAAAATGGCGGAGCTGCAGTCGATTGAAGTTTGCTTGACACGAATGCGCCGTGCAGCCTACAGGTCGCTGTAATTGTCTAAAATCAAAAAAATCGATGTATTTAGTTAAAGTATGATAATACGCTTTGCATGAACCTAAATGTAAAAAAAAATTTCAAAAATTAAAAATTCTGCACCACTTTGAAGGAAAATCACCACATTTTGTCACATATAAATGGTTATAAACATTGCTTCTTTCAATTTAAAAACAATCCTTTAGGTTCATTCAAAGGAGAACACATTAAGGAATGTTCGTGCCAAATTTCATAAGAATCGGTTGAGAAATGGCTGAGCTACATTGCACGGCGCGCAAAATTTTGTGTTTTGAGATAAACGCGTTTAAAGTTTGCGGAAGGAAAGATAGTCTTTTACGAAACTTACAGCTTATGCGAAGTTAATCAGCGATGCCAGGGCTGTATAGTAAACCCTCTTCTTCTTGAAATTCGCTTAGCAAAGCCTGCTGTTTCTCTTTTCAAGCAGTTCTTGCCTCTTTTGTCCTCTTTCGGCTGCGGCGCTCCTGACTGCTAATACGATGTACGTCATACGTATTAGCAAACTGCTCACACTGCAGCCCGTTTGCAGTTGTAAATCGTTCATAACTTGTAAAACGAAGATGTAACCTTCATTGAACATACCGGCAGCCAAAAATGCAGCACTTTTAATAATTTTTGAGCCGCAGTTTAGATGCTTAGGGGCCAGACGCCACAGTAGCGTTAAAACTTTCGTTTGCGTTTTGCGTGTAGCCACCTAAGCGTCTCTCAAGCAAATCATCGCGGCAGAAGTCGATGTATATTGGAAGAATGGACTTCTGCACGTCTGGATGTAGCGGAACAGGATATCTCTGCTCCGCACCGTTCGGAGCGCGTCACTTTAACGACGTTGTAGGTACACTTACACTTCGAATTTCGGTTTGAAACTTTCAGAGAACATTCTCCAGATAGTAAATTAATTTTCTAAGCAAGAAAAAAGAAAGGTGAAATTTTTTCATTTTACTTGACCCTCCCCCCTTAAATGTGAGCTAGTATCATTTTAAAATTTGCACTAAATGGAATATCGCACTATGTGAACTAGCAATAATCGAGACTTACCTGTATACTGGTTTTTGGTTGGCGCGATATGTGTATAGAAACAGTAGGGACAGGCGACTGCATGCTGATCCATACACCGCCAGAGTAGACGGTAGAATTCACGTAAGCATACGTAGAATTCAATGTAGTAGTAATAATAGCTTTTGACGAATATCTCGGAAACTAAAGCTTTCAGTTGATTATGCATAATAAAAATTTCTTCAGCATTATGCCCCCGACAAAGTATTAAAGGGTCATTGAAATCAACGTGTAACGTCCCAGAGCACCGGAATTCGTCGTTTCGAATTTCCCGGGGTTGTAATTCCCGGTTACACGTTTGTGCCGTTGCTTGCGACGTTGACTCGCGGCAGGGGAGTCGAGTTTTGTTAGGATTGTGATGGTTCGGAAACTTGTCCAATGCGTTTTTTAAAACAACTGTTTATTTATACAAATTATGTATGTGCGTTTAAGATGATCGAGAGTTAGCTTCTCAGCACAAAGTGCTTCTGACCGTGTTTTTTCGAGAAGTCTCTACGGGGTGAAAATCGGCTGTATTTATATTATGGGTTGTATCGAGAGAGGGGGGTGGAAAATGCATTGGAATTGGAAGTATGGTTAGTGACCGTGACCATTCCTTGCTGGCCCACGTGGTGGTCATCGGAGCGGGGTGGTTGGGTTATAACACTAGCATCGGTACTTGGGACCGAACACAACGTATGTTGAGATTAGAAGCTCTCTGTTTTTTGCAATAATAATCCTTGGCAATGAAAAATGCAAAATATTTTTTTAATGGGACCAATCGGGAGACATACTCTACAGGATGCAAAAAGTTTCGCTCCGATTGGTCCATCCATCTCGGAGTAATCGGCGAATAAAGCCAGAAAAAGAAATATACTGATCGAAATGAGTATCCTCTTCCTCTTCGAAGTCGGATAAATAAGCAGAGAGGAGATAAGAAAGGCGGTCGCAAATTGAAGGACGAGAAAGCAGTAGGAGAAGACGGGATTCCAAACGAAGTAGGGAAATATGGAGGGGAGGAAGTGGCAGAATGGATCAGGAAAACGTGCAACAGAGTCCGGAAGGGAGATGGCTGGCCGGAAGGGTGGAAGAAGGGAATAATCGCCCCGATCAGGAAAAAGGGAAATGGAAACCAGGCTAGCGATTATAGGGGGTGACTTCGATGCCGACACTACAAGATATATGCGGCGGTGCTAACGGAAAGACTAAGGGAAGAGGCTGAAAGTAAGGGAATGATCCCAGCCAACCAGACGGGATTTAGGAAAGGGATGGACACTATGGACAACATGTTTGTCCTGAATTACATGGTGAACAAACAGATAAAGAAGGCGAAGGGGAAGGTAGTTGCGTGCTTTATCGATCTGAAAGCCGCATTTGACTCGGTAGACAGAGGTGAGTTGATGGAAACGTTAAGGACGAGAAGAGTCCGTAAAGGGCTGAGAGAAAAGATAAAGGAAATATCGAGAGAGTCCAAAAGCAGGGTAAGGTCAAACGAAGGGATGACAGAACCGTTTTGGACAACGAGAGGTCTGAGTCAGGACTGCCCACTGAGCCCGTTATTATACAACCTACTAACGGCGGATTTGCAGGAAGAGATGCAGAAAGGAGGGATAGGAGGAATCAAACTAGGAGAGAGGAAAATATATGCTCTGGCCTATGCAGACGACGTGGCGTTGCTGACAAAGAAAGAAGAAGACATGGCGGCGATGATAAGGAGACTAGAGAGGTACTTAGACCGGAAGAAGCTGGAACTAAACCGGGAAAAGTCAAAGGTGATGAGATTAAGGAAAGGCGGAGGAAGATGGAAGAAGAGGGACTGGACCTGGAAGGGAAAGAAACCGGAAGAGGTAAAGTCCTTCAAATACCTAGGGTATATCTTCAGGAGAAACGGAGGGAGTAAAATGCATATAAAGGACAGGATGGGAAAAACGAGTGTAGTGATGAGACAAGTCTGGGGGATTGGAAAAAGAAGATTTGGAAAGGATTGGAGGAGGAGGCTATGGCTATGGGACAGATTGGTCTAGTCGACAACGGCGTACGGCGTCGAAGTCTGGGGGTGGAAGGAATGGAGGGAAATAGAAGGGCTGCCGGAGAGATACTTGAGATGGACGCTAGGGGAGGATTGGTGCACCCCGGGATACATGCTGAGAGAAGAGTTGCAAAGATCGAAAACGAGGGATAAAGCGGGAAACCTGGCATGGGGACACGAAAGGAAGATGTGGAGGAAAAGGAGGCGAATTGGCAAGGAAATGCTGGGAGGAAATGATAAAAGGAGAACAAAGCGGGAAGAAACAAGTGAAAAGAGGAAAGGAAAAAATTCTTCGTCGAAAGGGGAATAGAACTAGCAGGCCCGGAAAGAAAAAGCAGAGAAGGGGATATGGGATTTGAGGAGATAGAAATGATGGACATACTTCTGTAAGAAAGGTAGAGATGGGGAAAGATAAAGGCATCAAAATTTAATAAATGAGATAAACCAAGCCAAATATTGGGAAAATGAAGAGAAAAGGAAATGCAGAAATTGCGGGTGGGAGGAAGAAACCTGGGAACACGTATGGGAAGGATGTGGGGCAAGCGAGGAAAGAAAAGAATGATGACAAGAAAAAGTTAAGGAATTGCTGGGTGAAGACGGAGAAGAAGAACTATAAATGAAGGAAGTGGGGAAAGGCAGGACGGAAGGGGAAGATGAGGTGGCAGTCGAAAATGGAGGAATCGACAATACCAACAGCAACAGCCAGTAACATCAACGAGGACAGGACGACGCAACAGCAACAGTTGCCGGCACTGCGAACGAAACACAATAAGCAGGTGGCGACACTGATGAAACACGTGGTGAAAGAGCATGCCAACACGCAACAGGTTAACGGCCAAGTAAGGCGGAGTAGGAACAAGTAAGGAAGCGAAGCAACAGTAGAAAGTCAAAAGGAAAAGAAAGAGAGAGAAAAGGACAGACAAGGAAGCCAAGAAAGAAGAAAGGATATAAGAGGAGAGAAGATAAAATATGGAGAAAAAGCTGGAAAGATGGAAAGTGCCTGGAGAGAAGAAGTTCTGAAGAAGCTGAAAAAGATAGAAGAGAGCGTGGCGGAAATAAAGAGTGAAGGACCTCCCGCAGAGGAGAGACAACACAGAACAGGAAGAAGAAGAAGAAAAAGGAGCTGAAGAGGAAGATATGATGACAAAAAAAAGGAAAAACGCGACATTCACAAAAGAGAAAGAAAAAGAAAAAGCGGAGGAAGGAATGGACAAAAGACTAAAAGCGAGCAAAGAAGAGGAAGGAGGAGAGAAGATAGGAAAAGGGGCAACGGGACTGGCAATGAACGAAGAGGAGGAAAATGAAAAGGAAAGGAGTGAAGAAGAAGAACCAAAGAAGGAAGAAGAGGAGGACTGGAGGGAAATCTGGGAAAAGAGAATAGAAAACGAGAGGAGGGAGAGGAGAAAAAGGAGCCTAGTTTGGAAAAGAGTAGGAGGGAAGGATGCTGAGGAAAGAAACAGAAGGATAAGCATCATGATGCAGATCGAGCAAGGAAAAAAGGTAGTAATGAGGAAATTAACAGAGCTGACAGGTGAAGGGGGGAGAAAATTGACGCTGACGAAGCTGGATGAAGAGGAAGACAGGAATGAGATTCTGGGAAAAAAGAATGAGATTTGGGAGAGACGGAGGATTACCGTATAAGAAGACCTGTCAAGCGAAGAAAGGAAGATGAAATGGAGAATAAAGGAAAAAGCCAGGGAAGAAAGAAGTAAAGGAAAGAGAGTAGAATTCAGTAACAGGAGGATCTGGATTGAAGGAACAGAGTGGAGATGAGACGATAAAAAAGGGACATGGAAGAGCGTACAGAGAGCATAAAGGAAAAGGTGAGAAGGGAGAAGAGAGAAGCTGAAGGCAAAATCAAAGGGAACTGGCGAAAAGAAGGAATAAGGGAGGAAGAGCTAGACAAATATAGTTAAATTTCTGTTATGCTTTTGATACCTGTTGGCGAAATTTCCCAAGTCTACGCCAAGAGACAAAGTTGGCAGCGAAAATACTTCACTGGTACGTCGCTACCGACGGTCCCCTCTCTGTGCCAGACTCGGCACGCTAGACGCCATTACTTGATTTTCGTATTCTCTGTATAAAGTGTTTCGTGTGACTTTTGTATATACTCTTTCCATTCTTTTGTATAAGAAACTTGTTCGTTATCGTTAAGAGGTGCGTGTCTTATTTCAGCCTGCTCAGACCACGCAAAATCGCAACCAATACCAAAGAGAAAATGTTTAGTTTATTTGATTAGATATTTTAAGTTAGCTAACAAGTGCAGAGAAAGTCTATCTGCAAACTTTGTATGTTCATTTTCTTATTTTTTATTTGATTTGTAACGGGGTCGGTCGGTTCGGTGCGCACGGCGTTGCGCACCGCGGCGGTTTCCCCGTGCCAGGGTTCGCATGGGAACAGGGTCGAGAAATAACGAGGCAGTGTTACTAGAAAAATAGAAGTATTTTATTCAGGAACTTGTACAGCACGGCGTTACCCCCGCCGGGCTGGCTGGACGGCGGTGTTCTCCGGCCTCGGTAGCTACAAGCAGAATATCGTCTGGTGGTTAGACGCGTGGAGCCAAACCTTAAATCTAGTGTACATGACTTAAGAACTACGGTCGGAACCCGGTCCGTCACAGAAAATACGCGGCCTTAATTCTAGCGCGGTTCGTAGCCGTTGCTACGCGGTCTTACAAACTAACGGCGCGATGTCGGAGCGCGGAGTGAAAGCGCTGAACGGAGCGCGAACGCAAACGAACGCAAACGTACGCAAACGTACGCAAACGCAAGAGAAGGTAGAGTCGGGGTAGGATTGGCCCGGTTGGGCCGACGGTGTTTATTAAATCGCGCTGCGGTGTTTCGCGCTGCGGTGGAGTTGCTGTCCGCTTGCCTCACGCGGCTCGTCTTCTCGTACACCGAGGTAGAACCGAACAGCGCCAGCCTGGGTAGCGCCACAAAGCTGGACGGAATCGGCTGCCAAAGGCAGAATGCGGTGCCGAGTAAGCTAGCGTTCGGAATCCCCGCGGGAGCACCAGCAGAGATTATGAACGCGCACTAGCTTGGTCACCCCGGGTCAACCACGGGACTGACGAGGCTAGGCGCCTACGGCCGCTGGACCTATGGGAGCTGCCAGGTCGTAGCGTAGTGCAATGCTACGGCCCGTTGGCCAGAGATCTCTTCGCCAGGTCAGCCATGGCGTCGAGAGCTCTGGTGCTCCGGCCCGGACCTCCTAGGAGGTCCCCTCGGGGCCGAAGCCCCGAGGCAACTCATCGATCCGCGCATCGATCGATCCTACTTATACTCTAATTGCTCGGGAGTGGGGATGCCGCCGCGGTGGGGGCCCGCGATGCGCGACGCCGATCCGCAGCTGTCGTCGCAGATTATTTACTTATTTTCTCATTCTTATTATATCAGTATCCTATTCCCATTTCTTATTCTGTAATATTACTCTTCGTTTATCTATTTACTAACACATATAATATCATATTTTCACATTGCCATATTCATATATAGTTTACATATTTATGTAGTTTTCTTATATTTTCATACATTTTCATTTTTTGTTCTATTAGTACGTAATTACATTTATATTGTTAAAATTACTCTTATACATTCTATACACTTTTCTATGTACTACAACTAAGGTTTATACTTGGCTCTGTAAGTTAGTTAGGCAAGAGATTGTAGTGACAGGAAAGTA
Organism: Osmia lignaria lignaria; assembly: GCF_051020975.1. NCBI lineage: Eukaryota > Metazoa > Arthropoda > Insecta > Hymenoptera > Megachilidae > Osmia > Osmia lignaria. Next base: position 2,565,353 of record NC_135041.1, read on the forward strand.
TATGTAAAAGAAGGTTTAAAGAATTAAGTGCGTTAAGTTTGTAAGATCGGGAACGCTTCATCTAAAGAACCCTGCAAGCCCGACAGGGATGCAGAATAAACTATACATACATACAATAGATTTTGATCTGTTTTAAAATTTCAAAAAATTCATTTATATCGACCATGAAAACATTTTTATGATATTAGAATAGATTTTGATCCGTTTTAAATTTTCAAAGAATTCATTTATATCGAAAGTGAAATTTTTTTTATGATATTAGAATAGATTTTGATGTTTTAAATTTACAATAAAATAATTTTTAACAAAAAACAAATCCGACTTCGAAATGCACTAAAAAGTGTAAAATAATAATTTCTATTTCATTTATATCTGTATTCCACAGCTATTAATAAAATCAACTTAATCGTTAAACAGGATACTAAATACATTTCAACCTTTTCGGAGGCGGCGCAAAATTAAAAACTTTTCTTCTACTAGGAAGATCCTCGTTCAGGCGTCGGCAATCTGTGACGAACGACCCATTTGATAATTTCAAGTAAACAATATTCAACGGGAATCAACATACCCATTGCGGATTAACTATACTGCTGTTCACGAGAGACCATACTTAACTCGCGAAGCTTACTAGGTCTAGGAACACATTTAATAAGGTGTGTGATTTGCCTTGTGACGGTTTCGTCCCGCCGGTGTGTGCCGACTTAGTCGGTTGGCCGGGGGTCTCGAGAATGAGTAAAGTGAGAACGAATGTGTGTGTGGGTATAAAGCAGGTTTATTCTCTATCACTATATTTACACGCACTTAACCTACGGCCCTAGGCTTCCTTACAATCTACGGTATATGTTCTTAAGGCTAACGGCTTACGTCTACGGCTTATGTCTATGGCTTAACGGCTACGGGCGCGGCGCGGTTCGGCGAATCGGTCTGGCGGTTCGGTCCGGCGCGGTCACGGTGCCGTGCGGCGGTCCGGCACGACTACGGTTCGAGTCGGCGGAGGTAGTGAGAAATCCGGGTTATTGAGTCGGATGTCGCATCTGGGGCGGACGGTCGCGATGCACGGTCTCGGTCTGACAGTGGGATGACCGTTGATCCGATGGACGCCCGACTAGCGTGTGGTCCGATCTGGCGGTCGGGAAGTCGCCTGGGGTGGCCCCGACAGTGGCTAGCGGAACAGTGGTGCTTTCGGCGACGGTCGCAAACGCATCTCGACGCCGAACACTGCTGGAGGAGAATGTAAGGTAGTTCCCAAAATACGTATCAATCTCGCTATGTCGCACTCGTGGAGTACGCTCGGAGAGCAGATCTGCCTTTACCCAGCTAGCGTCGCGGTATATATTCTCCCGCGAGGCCGTGTGCCTCGCGGGTTCGCGATCCGCGCGGTCGCCATTTGGCGACGATGTTCGTACCAGGCGCGAACCGGCGCGGCGGCGGCGGCGCGGTTGCGGGCCCGCAGGGGCTCGCCGGTTCGCGGCCTCTATGTTATATCTCCTCACACCCTCTACAGCTTGTTTCTTACTTGACGATCATATAATTTTTTCTTTGAAAAATAATAGGAATTTCATTGTGTTTATTCCTCACGTTTGGTTTAACGAGAGTTTGGGACAACTTGAGGATTGGTATTGATGTCCAAATAAATTGACTCGTTGTGCAATTCGTACATGTAATCGATTATATTTTTCAATGTTAGTACACTTACATTAAACGGTTCGGTTGAGTATTTAGTTTCGGTTGTCCGTTCGACAGGAAATATTATTTTCTATGTGTGTTTGCTGAGACGGAATTTCTTATTTTATACGAGAATAGGGAGGAGTTAAAGAACTGGGGGTAAAAATGTAGGAAAGTAGAAGGAAAAATATCATGGATTTTAATTGGCTGTAAGGGTACATGGTGGAAGTCGGTGGGTGTGCGAAAAATGTCGCGTGGAAAGGGCGAAGGTATGAAGCCTACGGAGCTGGTTTTTCCAAGTTCCAGGTATGTAGGGTGACGTCAGTACCGGAATGGTACCGTAAATTTTGGTCGAGGGCCACTTTACGGCTGCAACGTAACCCGTCACATCAATAATATTCACCTCTAATTGAATTTGAATACACATTCTTTTAAATCTCGGATATGCAGTTATGAATGAAACCTTTACGGTCCCTGACCTTGTTTCTAAACAGAAGACAATATTAATTCAAATATAACTTTTTTATTTTTCATTTTTGCTAAATGAAACTTTCACCAATGTCATTGTAAGGTTCTTGTTCGAGCGAACTGTTTCCCGAATGTCTAACGCGACTAACTTCTATCATATTGCTATCCCTCTCTCATCGGCGCCCGTCTCTCTCACGCCGTTGGCCAGCGGTGTGGGGCGAGGACGCCGGGAGAGAGAGGGAGAAGTGCGAACCTGTCGTCGCGCTACGACAAGGCTCACTCTCGTTTCAAGGAAATTCTCGCGAGCAGTTTTCGGAGAATTCATATCAGCAAATCTCTCTTTTTTCTGGCGCTTCGCTCGAACCGAGTGCTTCGGCGAACCGCAATAACGCGGATTAGTTCAGTGAACAGAGGATCGAAATATAAACTTTTTGTTTCTTTGATTTCTAAGACTACCTGTTAATTTATTAAATACAACGAGTTTTGTTAAAAATTACGCAACACGTTGTTGTGGAGTTCATTGCTTCCGCCTTTTCAAGACTCCTGCGCTTCGGTAACCGCGATCCGGCACCTCGCTCATTTCCCTAAAGATTTCCAACCGCGGAAAATACGCCGCGACGAAATTTGACGGAACAGTTCTACTGATTAAAATAAGACCAAACACCATATAATTTGCATTATTTTTACTTATTTAGATATAAATAAGTAAATAAATAATTATAATTCAAATTATGTCATGTTTGATCTTGTTTTCATCAGAAAAATGTCACAAATACATTATTACATTTTCATTATAAAAATTAAAAAATTTTGATTACGTTAGTATTGTCTCACACGTATCCGGATATTTTACTTTTTTCCTGTACACCTCGATTCTCGGCTGTCACCACATCAAACGCGAGCCGAACTCACTCGAGAAACGTGTTCTGTACACGATTCGAGTTCGCATTCGGTTCCGATTGAAATGCACTAATCGAGATTTTACTGTATTTACACATTTTTATGCTGCTGGTGGCCGTGAATAAAAAGAGCATTTTACAAGAAATAATATACATGAATACAAAGTGTTGAAGCATATATAAGGGTTATGTCACTCGATTTTGAAAAGACAAAGAAAAAATGTACAGTGGCGTCAACTCTGTGTTTACATGCGGCGCGAGCCAAGCGTGAACGTAGAAAGGGACAGACAGCGGAGAAGAGATAGGTCCAAGGATTCAAAGCTAGGAGCCGAAACGTATCGGTGTGACTGATGCTTTTTTATTTTTGACTTTTTCTCAATGAAACTTTTACAAACGCATTGTCGGACTAATTGCTTTGACGACCTCGCTAATAAGCCTATACTCCAACAGTGCATAATATATTACTATTCTCTTATTCTGTCGAGAAGGGCAAGAGTATATTATTTTTAATAATATTCACAAAGTGACGTTTCAGACGTTGTACGTCATGGGAATAGTTTTCTGAGCAAGGGTTTCCACCCAAAACTATGGTAGTGATGTATGCCGCCGCGTATACAGCGCAACTGTAACAATCTGGTTGCGCCTGAACTCTTTCAAAAAGTATATCCTTTTTGCGAATATGAGGAAGTCGTAATGCAATATATTTTTTTTCTTCCTCTACGAGCTTGTCGTATGCGCTGCCAGGTAAACTGTCGTATACAGTAAAAGCTGGATATATGCAACAAAAGTTTGGCTGGATATATGCAACATCGCTATCCCCTCCACTTGGGGGGATCCCCCTAAGCCGAACCGAGCCGCTCGGCGAGGAAACCGTGTAATATGATCCGACCGTAATATCGGTGTGACTAACACTAATTGAACGATAAAATTTTTTTATTTTTAACTTTTTCTTAATGAAACTTTTACTAACGCATTTGTGAGATTTTTCTGATTAAGATGGTACCAAACACGATATGATTTGAATTATATTTATTTATTAAAATAATAATAAAACTGTACATATGTATAAGGCAGGCCGTATACCACAGATACATCAAACACGCAACATGCAACATGCAACACGTTGCATGTTGTGTACGAACGTAGAATAGGTATCGCGGCACGGTACAAACGATTTGTACGAACGTAGAATAGGTAACGCGGCACGGTACAAACGATTTGTACGGACACAGAATCGGTACCAAGACTGGATATATGCAACGTTTAAATGCCCAGAATCGACACCTCGGCTGGATATATGAAACATTAAACGCCCAGAATCGACACCTCGGCTGGATATATGCAACGTTTAAATGCCCAGAATCGACACCTCGGCTGGATATATGCAACGTTTGAAACCCGAGCCGACACCGCAACCGGTTTTCATTTCCAATCGTCCTTTGCTTTTCGCCACTTTTAACATCAATTTTAGCAAGTAATTATAATTCAAACTATATCGTGTTTGGTACCACTTTAATCACAAAAATCTCACCAATGCGCTAGTACAAGTTTCATTAAAAAAAAGTCAAAAATAAAAAAGTTTTTTGATTCAATTAGTATTAGTCACACCGATACGTTTCGGCACTTTCCTTTGATCATCGGACCTCTCTCTTTCCGCCACTGTCTATCCTTTTCTACGTTCACGCTTGGCTGCTCGTCGCGTGTAAGCCGAGATTCGACACCTCGACTGGATATATGCAACGTCTGGGTCCCAATGTTTGTTGCATATATCCAGCTTTTACTGTACATGGAGTTTGCGGCCGTCGAAATAGATACTTCGCCAGTGATCAGAACAGTTGCCTCCAATTATTTGCACGCTTTTGTCACTACAGCAGGGCTTGATAAATTTTGTAAATTGTAAGTATAGGACACTTTGCGTATCAAAAGGAGTAATTTCTCTGGCGACACGCAAAAATCGATCTAACGATTCATCGTTTAATTTACTTTGCACAAGTAGTACATTTTTCTGTACGTCAGTTACGGAAGAAACAGCAGTCTCCAATATATAGTATCCTACATCATCATCTATGAAGTTTTCTTCTTGGTTGGAATGACTGACAATGACACACTCGGTAGTTATTGCTTCAACAGTCATATTTGATGCTTCAACACTGTTCTGTATCATGTTTTCATATGTACGCTTTTTTGCGATTTTTCTACTAGATTTTTGAATTGATCTTCTTTTGCCCGTAGTATGTATTCTGGATTTCTAATAGGCATGTGTCTATTGTGGCGGCTGTCCAATATTTCCGGAAGCACGCATTCTTCGTAGAAACGCGTTAGGAAAGGTTCCATATGATTTGTCCAAAACGCGTCGTCCCTATTTACGTGGATCATATGTATGCTTTGAGGTGTCCAGATAGCGAAAATACAGTACTTCCGCTGCGTTATATGCAACTGACCTTGTACTTGGTAGAAATACTGGTGCTTCCTATTCATTTCTTGTATATCTCTCTTATCGAAGATGTTTCGTAAGTGACGTATTGTTTCTATTGCGTCTATCGCTGTCAAATTCTCAGCAGATTGTGGGCATTTCAGTTCCAGTAAACCGTCATCGTCGATAAGTCCATCAGGAGATGCACCCAAATATGGAATGTCGCGATCAATGAACAATTCACAAGTTCGAATTCTTGTTTTCATTGCGTTCGCTACGTCTTTTCTTGCTATGTGTTCTTTATTGCGGCCGTATTTCATAGCAGCGGTATCGACAAATGGAGGATATAAAATGTTTTTTACCATTGCTGCGCAGGACGTTGTTTGTCTCATGCGACACACTGCTCCAAAATTCGAAGCAGTTAGCATTTCCTTCTTCAAAGTTCTCCATAAATCTGAATCGTTTTGCTCTCTTGTGTTCGTTTCTCTTATTGTACGATTTTTTGCATTGTCTGCAAACTTTTGAAAATGTTCCTTGCGAAGTTGAAGCAGCATATCATTCGGAAGATCTGGTCTTTTATCCGTTCCTTGCACTGGCTTTAATTTCCTTGTCTTACCATAAGTCAATCGAAATTGTTTCGTTTTCGCAACTTTTTTCTGCCGCCGTTCCTCCAATCTCTTTACTAGTGGCGGAACGGTTTTACACATGTTCTTATGCATTTCTGTAAGTACTTGTTGCGTATTGTATTGCGTAACAGCTCCTGCAACTCTAGCATTGTAGGAACCTCTTGCACCAAAATTAATACGTTTTTCACCAATCTCTTTGCAGATAATTGAATTAAATGTTTCTGCGGGATTGTTTGTAACATTCATTAACAAACTATCCGAATAACAGCTGAGGAATCGTATGGCTTTCTCGACTTCGCTACACAGACCGAACAATTTCAAAGATGGAACGTAATTTTTCTCAGCTCTGTTTTCGTCCAGCATACACGTATGGCTGCGGCTATTGCACTCCTTGTGCTCACCAAACATATGGCTAGGAATACTTAAAATGTCCTTCTGAAGTTCTCTAGCTTTGATATGCTGAGGCCCTTTTTCTTGTTTTCGCACATTGACTGCTAAAACAACAGCTCTACGAATATTTAAAATATTTTTTTTAATGATATTTCGGTGTGTAACATAGCCACGAGCTCTGTGACCCTTCGTTTGCGTTTTCTCCGCAACGTGTCTCAACTTTTTACATAAATTACGAAGTAAGTGATTGCTCTACTTTTCTAACGATTACTTTTTGTTCTCGGTAAGGTCTGTTATTCACAATAGTATGATAGACGTTGCTATCACCATCGGCAACAACCGTTCTATATATGAAACCATGCATTTCAATGCTGCAATTGAAACCTTCAGCAATAGCATCACTTTCTATGCTACTAGAACTGGCATAACGATCATAGTTTTTATAACATTTATGATGTTTTGGGGATTTAGCTTTTCGTTCCGCTGTATCACATATTGTGCAGTATTTATTTCGTATGCCGATAAACAGAACTTTTCCTGCGCGGAAACCTACAATGGCGCCAACACCGGAAAGTGAATTATAATTCGTACCATACGATCTCTGCATCCAGCTACCATCCGCTATGACAGTTATGTATGGGATACCGTCGACGACTTCATTCTTTTCAAAAACTAATCGTCTTTCTTCTTCCCCTGCTGCCTGCATGGCAGGCACTGCGCTTTTCATAAATTCATCTACAAGTTCTTCACGGTACCTCAGATACGTCGTTTCAGCCATGCAGGGCATATTCAGGGCGGCGCATAATTCTTCTAGTTGTGCATAGCCGATTCCGATTGTAACAGTCGCGGTCGTCATGGCCTCATTTACATTCATTATATCTGAATGCATAGGTTCCGACAAACCAGCATTTTCGTAATTGCACGTTTGGCACTTGAAGAAAAACTGTGTAAGACACCCATGCTGGCGACTACCGATTATTTTCCAATTGCGAAAATGACATTCAATACCTCGCGCATGATTGTCGAACGTTCGATGTATTTCATTCCAAAAGAACTGAACGTCAACAATGCGGCGGCGTTCTGGCACATTTTCCGAAATACGTCCCACATCTACGTGTCCGACGCCTACGACGAGATTGTCGTCGCTATTGTCCAGGACGTTTTGTACAGTGGGTCTCTCACTTGTACATTCGCATTGTATAACGACAATTTCATCGTTTTTGCGAAGGGCGTTTTCTGATAAGATGCGTTCCACATCGTTAACATTATTTGGGAAAAATAAAGGATTTTTATCAGACATGTCTGTCTGACTATCCTCCTTTACAGTTTTCCCAAAAGATTTTAGTGGTACATAAAATTTTTCTTCGAAAACTGCAACGGCTTCAATCGTCATTGTCGACGATTGCCGTTGTTTCTGTCGCCTGCAAGGTAGAACGCATAAAATTATAAATATTTATAGGATAATTCATACAAATTACTGAAATGTATAAATCTGAAACACAGTTTTCTATAACCACTTTTCAGGGAGAGTTTCCTCCCTACCAGTAATCCTTTACGACTGCTACCTTTTTTATTTCCCATTTGTGTTTATTTTTTTCACAAATGCTTGGAAATTTTTTCAATAATATGTCTTCTACGTTACCGTGAAGACGTGTTATTGTTAGAAACAATTAGATGACAACGCGGGCCATGGCAACGCGCTTCGTACGTGTGAAACAAAAGCGAAACGCCAACGCTGTCGCGTTTTCTAATTTCACTGGCATCGACAGTTCAACGAATGCTACGAAGAGAAGAGGACACAAGAACACAAGATCGAAGATGAATAAAAGCGGCAGTAAGTGTTTCTTTTTATCTTTACTTCGCGGGTGTCATTGATGTCTTTCGTAGATTCAAATGAGTTATGTGCATGCTTAAAATTTCATCGAGATCGGTCAATGCATTTAGAAGTTACAAGTAATTAAAATTTCAGATAATCGCCTAAGAACAGTAGTAATTACGTTCTTAGATGAAAAGCCACGATTTTCAGAAATTAATTACTTGTAACTTCTCAGTGCATTGACCGATCTCGATGAAATGTTCAGCATACACATAACATATTCTTTACAGTAGAACAGCAAAAATACTTTGATAAAATTTTTTAATTTCAAATAAGAAAATGGAAAGCGAGTACAGTGTCGCACGGCAGAGGAAGTAAAGGAACCGAAGAGAGAAACGAGGATGGATAAAAGCGAAAGAAAGAATTTCTTTTTATTTAACAATACCTTGATAACATTTTTTAATTTCAAATAAGAAACTGGAAAGCGATCATTTTGACCCCTTTGGTAGTTCTAGTGTTAAATTTTCATCACAGGCTCAAATAAAAAATTTTTTAAATTGCCTTGTTTAGACGCGTATCCCTGAGACAATGAAACAGACGACTATTCCAACGGTTTCTGCAACAATTGTTGCAATAATTGTTGGAATAATCGTGTGTTATATTGTCTCGTGGACACGCGTATACACTTTTACTATTTTTTTCCAGATTTAGAATAATTGTAATTTTATATCTTACAATTAGTAAAGTATAGCTCGTCGTCAGAGCTCGACAAAATTTGCACTTTTCAGCCGATTTTCTGCTGTCTCCGCCTACCGTTATTCCCCTTGTCGCGACGTTCAGCGCGCAGTCAACGAACCGTTAGAGGCTCAGGAGCGTATCACTCGTACACATTTGCTGACAATAGCTTTCCACCTCCCCCACGAGGTACTATTGTCGATGCGTTTTTTGCCAGCATACGTTTACGAGTGATACGCTCCTGAGTCTCAAACGGTTCGTAGGCTGCGCGACGAACGTCGCGGCAAGGGGAATAGCGGTAGGCGGAGATAGCTAAGAATCGGCTGAAAAGTGCAAATTTTGTCAAGCTCTGGTATAGCTTATCGAGAAACCGAAAGTCATTTGATTCAATTTGAGGTACATATTACCCATGTTTTTCAATTTCTTTTCAGATGCTGAAGATGAAAACCGTGAACAACCGGAGCTGCTGTTGCAGCTGCAACAGCTGGTACAGCAGGAAACGCTGCAAATGCAGCAACAAATAAATGAAATTAGAATCCTGCGGCAGCAAGTGCAGGAGATGCAGGGTGGACGGCAGCAGCAACATGCTGGGCTTATCGTAAGTCGTTTTTTTGCGTTCCTGTTTATACGTTATTTCTGCTATTCATTGTTTATACATAATATCATAATATTTATTTTTGCAGCCACAGCAGCCACAGTACCAGCCGCCGCAGCACCAGCCGCAGATAACGTAGCCGTATCAGGCCTATCAACCGCACCAGTCCCAATTAGCCAGGCTCTACGAGCCGGAACAGCCTAGCGTAAGTCGTTTTTTTACGTTCCTGTTTGTACGTTATTTCTGCTATTCATTGTTTATGAATAATAACATTATATTTATTTTTCCAGGCATACGGGTCAGAACAGTAGCGGCTAATCAGGCAACGCCGCCGAGAGGCGAAACGGCTGTGGCGGCGAACAATGCCGGTTGCGGCCGCAGTCACTGTAGCGGCCCGTGCGGATGCACGCACAACTGCGGTGCGGGCCGCAGTACAGTAAGCTGTACTTGCTGTTGCGGGCGACAAACTTGAAGTGAGCACGACGATAATATCTGTATATGTAATAATGACAAAGATAATATAAAAATATGATTTGTTTGATTTCAGGAACTATTATTACATCAATATTATATTATTATTCTATTTTAATTATTCTATTTTATTATGGTAAATATTCGGAAGTGTAACTCCCGTCAGAATCGAGCTGATCTTTTTTTGTGTGATTTCTTACAGTTTAAAAACATCATATTTAATGTTATTATGGCGGCGCATCAACAGAAACAATGTCAAAAAATATATTTTAAATATTTTTTAAAAAATTTTTATTTGTCGATCTTTCGAACTTTTTTTCAAGGTTTCTACATGAAATATTCTGTTCTTTCAAAATCCAATAGACATACAAACTATTTTGACAATTCTTCATTATCAAATTGCTGAATAGCATCGAAGATGGCATGTACGCGTTCACTATGTGCGGTGAAAGCTCGACAAAATAGAAAATATTCGGTTGAACAATAACATATTTGTCGTAACTACGTTTACTTCTATGGCCGTGATCGTAAATAATTTATTACTCCCTTTATCTCTGTGCTTGAACATTTATTTAGTTATATATAATATATTATAAGTTTAGTAGATATTGCAAAGGCTTCTCTTTCACACATACCGGTTCTCATTCTCTTATCATACCCAAATCATACACTCGTACCAACATCAACACTCATACCAATATAGACATTCATACCAATAGAGAAACGGGAGCCATTATCCCTATGATACCCTCTCTTAATGGCTTCCGTCGCCAAACAAAACCGCATACATTTGAATCTTATCCCTCTCTCGTTATATCAATCCTATCTCTTTCCTTAATTCACAAAATTGCTGACTTTGTAGTCCTTTAGTCAGTATATCTGCTTGTTGTCTCTTTGAGTTTAGATATTCAATCTTAATTGTCTTATTCTTGACTTCTTCATGTATAAAGTTGTATTTTAAGTCTATATGTTTCACTCTTCTATTATTTTCTGGGTTTCTTATCAACGCAATGCATCCTTGATTGTCTTCATACATTGTCATGCTATCAACAATAACATTTAGATCCTTCAACAGTCTTTTGATCCACATTCCTTCTTGAACCGCATAGCATAATGCTACCAACTCCGCTTCGGTGGATGACAAAGCCACACTTCTTTGCTTTCTGGTCACCCAACACACAGTATTTCCAAACACTTTAATTAGATATCCTGAAGTCGATTTTCTATCTTGTACATCTCCTCCCCAATGTGAGTCTACAAAATTCATAAGTGGCGCTTTGTCAACATCTCTTACATATATCAACTCTAGGTCTATTGTTCCTTTTATATATCTCAAAACCCTTTTCAACTGATTCCATGTTTCAACATACGCCTTGTTCTGATATCTGCTTAGATAATTTACCGCATAACTAATGTCTGGACGCGTCCCTAACATGGGGTACATTAAGCATCCAATTAGTTCCTTCGTTGGCTTATTCATTGTACTCGCATTGCACTCATTTATCGACAATCTTAATTTCTGATCTATCGGCGTTACACTCGGTTTAGCATTCTCAAAATTGAACCGCTTCAACAACTTTGATATATATCTCTTTTGACTAATTTTCAATATACCTTTCTCTCTATTAACGTCTATCTCTAAACCTAGGAAATACTTAAGTTCACCTTTATCTTTTATCTCACACAGTTCAGTCAACTTTGATTTACACCAGTTTATCAAATCTAGATTCGGACCCGCTAATATCATATCATCTACATATATCAATAGATGCACAACGCTCCCTTCAAAGTCTTTGGTGTACAAACAATAATCGCTTTCTGATCTCTTAAACCCTATCCTTAATAAATAGTCGTTAATTTCATTATTCCAGCATTTAGATGCCTGTTTTAGTCCATAAATTGACTTGTTCAGTTTTAATATTGTTGTAATAGGTGAATATTTCAACAGAATGAGTTCAAGTTAAATTCGAATTTACACAAGTATATATATTACAGAAGAAATAAGTTTAAATATTTTAGATTAGATATCTGATCTCTTGAATATGTACTCTATGGTTTTTCTATGTTGTATGCGTCTATGTACTATTTCATAAAATTAGATATAGTTCCAACATGGTAGCAGAGCGTGGTTGGTTCCAGAAAATTTAAGTGGCTCATAGAAACGCAAAATCGAAGTAAATAAAAATAAATACAGTCAATAAATAAAACTAAAAGTAATTAGGGTGCTGGAAATGAAAAAGCGTGTGGGTAAAAGTTGTGTAAGCAGTCGATGCACGTGGATCAAGAGTACACGTGGTGTTCAAAGTAAAGGTTAGATGAGCACGTGTTCGACGAATGGAAAACGACGTTAAAACGTTTAGTAAGATTCAAAACATAAAACCAAGCACAGAAAACTGAAATTTTCTTTAAGAAGAGGTTTTCTTAAGAAACAGAAAGAAACTTCAATTCCGAAAATTGAAATTGACAATAATTTAAGAATAAATGAAATAGAAGAAATGGCTAGGCAAGCAAAAATAGACGACATAAGCATCCCAGTGTTTGATGGAATAAATTTTGCAAGTTGGAAATTCCGACTCATGAATATTCTGGAGTATAAAGATTGTCAAGAACCTGCAAAAAGAAAAAGAGCTGCTACTGACAATGAAGAAGCTTGGAGAAGAAGTGATCTAAAAGCAAAAACAATTTTAATTAGTGCTACGTCAGATAAGCAATTAGAATACATTAGTGAATGTGAAACGACTTTTGAGATGATATCGAGATTTGAAAAAATGTATTCATCCAAATCAACGTCTCTACAAATAATAAACAGAGGAAAATTAGAAGATGTCAAACTCAAAAACTACAATACTGTGGAAGAATTCTTTGTTGACTTTGAAAGAGCATGTAATGAGTTGAAATCAGCTGGTGGACAACTAACAGAAGAAGAAAAGATGAGATATTTAATTAAAGCTCTACCACCAAGCTACTGTTATATTGGTGATTATATTGATTTAGTACCTGACGAGCAAAGAACTGTTGAATATGTGAAAACAAAAATTAAGGAAAAAAACATGAACAAAAGTGAAAACGAAAAGAAAGCTAACGTAAGCACTTTTACTGCAAATACAAAAGGAAATTGCCACCAATGTGGAAAACCTGGACATTACACGCGTGACTGCTGGCAAGCACAGCAAGCAGATCAAGGAAGAGGAGCTCAATACAACCAGAGTAGAGGAGCTCAATATAACCAGAGTAAAGGAGCTCAATACAACCAGGGTAGAGGAGCTCAATGGAACCACAGAGGTCAACGAGGACCGTCAAGGGGCAGAGGCAGAAGTATATTGTCAAGAGGCTATGGTCGAGGCAGAGGTCAAGGTCATCAAGCTGCAGGATCATCCAGCGAGCAACATAAGGAGAGTTCACAAGAGTCATGGGCAACACAAGTGGTTAAAGTGAACGTGAATGATGTACAGAAAAATGTGTGTAAAAATGACAACGAAATCGAGTGGTTGTTAGATAGTGGTTGTACAGATCATATTATCAACAATGAACATCATTTTTATGAGTATATCGAATTAAAAGATCCTATTGATGTCAAACTGCCAGATGGCAAAATTTTGAAAGCAATAAAGTTAGGTACTGTTAAAATGTATTTCAGGAATTACTATGATGAAGTAGAAGTTAACTTGAAAAATGTTTGTTTTGTAGACGGTATAAAGAAGAATTTACTGAGTTTTTCCAAAATAACTGAAAATAATACTATTCTAGCCAGAGAGCAAACTGCAAAAATTTACAATAAATATAGAAAATTAATAGCTGTCGCTGACAAAACTAATGGTCTATACACAATGAAAAGTTTCTTGTACGATAATCAAAAAGGGGATATCTATGCGAATACAGTAAAATTGTCAAATAAAGAAAAGTGGCACAGAGCGTTGGGTCATGTAAATTTTCAATATTTAAATAAACTGGTAAATGGTAAATTAGTAGAAGGTCTGCCAGATAAGTTAGAAAATAACATTATGGAATGCGCAAATTGTATTCAGAGTAAAATGGCTAATGTACCGTTTGAAAATAAAAGGACCCAGTCCACTGAAATTTTGGAACTAATCCATACAGATTTGAATGGTCCACATAGTGCCACCGGTTATGGCGGAGAGAAATATTTTCTAACCTTTATAGACGACTATAGTAAATACACCAAAATTTATTGTATCAAAAGTAAAGCTGAAACAGCAAGTTGCTTTATAGAATTTTCAAATTTGGTTGAAAATCAATTTAATAAGAAAATTAAAAAATTGCAATGCGACAATGGCAAAGAATATTTAAACAAAGAAATATACAACTTCATTAAACATAAAGGTATTGAATTATTGCCATGCCCTCCTTACGTACACGAGTTAAACGGAGTTGCAGAAAGATTTAACAGATCTGCAATGGACATAGGTAGATGTTTAGCGAGAGAGGCAAAAATGAATCACAGGTATTGGCCTGAAATCATGAAAACGGTCGCTTATTTGAAAAACCGTACAATAGCCAATACTCAGGAAAACAAAACTCCGTATGAGATTTTTTTCGGCAAAAAGCCCAATGTAAGACATTTGAAAATATATGGTAGTAGAGTGTTTATAAGAGTACCCGAGGTCTTGAGAAAAGGTAAATGGGATGATAAAGCAAAAGTAGGCATACTGGTAGGCTATAATAATAACAGTTATAGAGTTCTGGTAAATAACAAGGTAATCAATGCTAGGCATGTTAGAGTAATTGAAAAGGGCACAGAATTGATTTGTCTAGAGAAAACGAATGATAATGAGTATGGAAAGTTTGATGATGACAACTCTATAAACCTGAATGTAGGAAACGAGATTGATGAAAATGATAATGAATCTGATAATGAGTTAACTCAAAACAATGTAAATGAAAAGGATAACTTTGATGATGCTAGCGATATTGAATATGAAAATAATAATGGGTTGGACAATGTCCAAAATCAAAATGAAAATTTGGTAGGAAGAAGAGCTTCAAGTAGAAAGAGAAATCCTGTAAGTAGATTTGGTAACCCTATAACGCACTATATCTATGTAAACTATGTGGATGCTAGCGTACCGAACACATTTGAGGAGGCGATAAATTCCAGAGAATCTAGAGAATGGCACAAGGCTATGAACTCGGAAATGGAAAGTCTAATAAAAAATAACACATGGACAGTCGTTGATAAACCAAAGGACAAGAAAATAATAGACGTAAAATGGGTTTATAAAAAGAAAAATGATAACACGTACAAAGCTAGATTGGTTGTTAGAGGTTTTCAGCAAAAGCAGTATCTCGAAAATGTTTATTCGCCAGTAGGCAAAATGCAAACTTTTAAAATCCTACTAAGCTATTGTTGTGCAAATAATTTATTTATTGAACAAATGGACGTTGAGACAGCTTTTCTCAACGGTACAATAAAATCAGAAGTATATATCAACGAACCTTTAGGCTATGAAACAGGACAAAATAAAGTATGTAGACTGCAAAAATCTCTTTATGGCCTTAGAGAAAGTCCAAGAGCTTGGTACGATTGTTTTAATAAATGTGTTGAAACGTTGAATTTTGTTAGGAGCAATTATGATTACTGCTTGTATGTAAATAACACAGGCAGGGATCCAATATACATTTTAGTTGTTGTCGATGATCTCTTGATTTGTTGTAAAGACAAAGATAAAATTAATAGAGTTAAAGCGAGTTTAATGCAAAGATTCTCTATGAAAGATTTAGGTAAAGTTGGGAATTATATCGGAATCGATATAGATTATAGTGAAGATAGAAAAAGAATGACTCTGAGTCAAACAAAGTATATTGGATCATTGGCTGTAAAGTATAACTTGGGAAATGCTAAATTGTATGATACTCCCATGGAGAGTAATTTAAAACTAGAACAAGCTACTGAAATCGATGAAAGGGTAGAGTATAGAAATTTAATTGGTGAATTATTATATATCAGCACAGGTACGAGACCAGATATTGCTTATAGCGTTAACTACTTGAGTAGATTTCAAAATAGCTATAACCAGACGCATTTCAAATATGCCTTGAGAATCTTGAAATATTTATACAAAACAAAAGACTTAAAATTAACTTATTCCGATAAAGACGTAAGAAAAGAGAAACTAGACTGCATGGTTGACTCGGACTATGCAGGCGATAATATCGATCGAAAATCCACAACTGGATTTATAATAAGATTATACGGCAATTTGATTTATTGGAAAACGCGTAAACAAAATATGGTAACTAAATGTTCAACCTTCGCAGAGTATACTGCCATGTCAGAAGCAGTAACAGAAGTTCTATTTCTAAGAAATTTGTTAAATGAATCATTCGATTTAAAGATAGAAAAACCGATAAAAATGTATGAGGATAACGCAGGCGCAGTAGCGATCGCAAAGTTTGGCAATTATACGAAAAACTCGAAGCACATCGAAGTGCAATATCATTACATTAATGAAAATTATGAGAACGGTGTGATTGACATTGTAAAAATCGATTCTAAATGTAATTTGGCAGACATATTAACGAAAAGTCTAGATAAAACGAAATTTATCAAAAATAGGGAAGCACTGAAACTAATGTGAATTTTCAAGAAGAAAAGACTGACTAAAAGATTAAATGTAAAATCGAGAATGATAGTATGTTAGTAAGTAAGGATTGAAATAACTACTGTATAAGCATATGGAAAAATGAATATTGCTGTATAATGTTGAAAATTCAGGGAGGCGTGTTGTAATAGGTGAATATTTCAACAGAATGAGTTCAAGTTAAATTCGAATTTACACAAGTATATATATTACAGAAGAAATAAGTTTAAATATTTTAGATTAGATATCTGATCTCTTGAATATGTACTCTATGGTTTTTCTATGTTGTATGCGTCTATGTACTATTTCATAAAATTAGATATAGTTCCAACAAATATGTGTCCCTCTCTGCACTTCATACCATAAGGTGGATAAACATATACATCTTCACTTAGCTTACTATTTAAAAACGCTGTTGTTACATCTAATTGTTTGAAGTGATATCTGTACTGATTTCCTACAGCTAACAGTGTTCTGATGGTAGACATCTTTGCGACTGGTGAATATATCTCATTATAATCAAATGTCTTCTCTTGTGCGAAGCCTCTGACCACTAATCTCGCCTTATATTGATTGATTTTTTCTTTCTCAAGTGGCTTAAGTGAGTAAATCCATTTTGTATCCAGTATTTCAACATCGTCCCTTGCTTTAACTTCTTTCCACGTATCATTTTTCTTTATTGCATCTAGTTCTTTATCCATTGCCTCTCTCCATAGACGTTCATCCTGTCTTCCCTTTATTTCTTCCACGTTGATTGGAGCTTGTTCTACAAAAGCCATTGCATCAAACGCCATATACATTTCAAACTCTTTGTACTTTGCCGGTGTCTTTATCACTCTTCTGCTTCGTACCTTCAGTCGTTCATCATCGCTTTCCGTAATCTCATTTTCATCAATAACACCATTCTCCTTTGTTTGTATCTCTTCTGTTACCTCTTCATCTGGCTCGTTTACCCATTCTTCTTCACCTTATATGCTCACTTGCTTGCCCTTATGATGGAACCCCTTTTCATCAAACGTGACATCTCTGGCTATTTGTACCTTTTGTTTTTCCATGTTCCACAATCTGTACCCAGTAGGCGCATATCCCATCATCAAACACTTCTCCGCCTTTGAATCAAATTTGCCTCTCAGTTTCTTTGGGATGTGCGCATACGCTACTGATCCAAATACTCTCAGGTTCTTGACACTTGGGTTTTTGCCATACCTCAGCTGGAGTAACTTCATTCAAACATACGCTGGGACTTCTATTTAATACATACGCTGCCGTCCTGATTGCCTCATTCCAGAACTTCTTGGGAACCTTCGAGTCCAACATCAGAGTTCGCGCCATGTCCACCAGATTTCTATTGAACCTTTCTGCCTTGCCATTTTGCTGTGGCGTGTACGGAACTGTGTAGTCTATTACAGTCCCATTTTCTCTGCAGTAGTTTCTTAGTTCTTGTGAGATATATTCCCTGCCATTATCACACCTTAACGTCGCTATTCTTTGCCTCATTCTACATTGCACCATCCGGGAGAACTCTCTAAAACATTTGAACACTTCACTTTTGTTTTCAATTATATATACATTAACAAAATTAGAATAATCATCAATAAACGTTACAAAATATTTGCCACCATCATGTGCAATCGGTGAAATAGGTCCACATACATCGGTATGTACTATCTCTAGTAGCCTTTTACTTTTACTTCTTTGTCCAAATTTCAATCTGGTCATTTTTCCACTTACGCACGCTTCACAAAATTCAACGTTGTTTATCTTTAACTCATCTAGATCCTCTACCATCTTATTCTTAACTAGCTTCTCTAAGCTTGTATAACCAATATGTCCATATCTTCTATGCCACAGGTTTACGCAGTCATTTTCTGTCTCTACATTTAAACACTCATTATTTGCAACGACAAATCTTATTTCATACAAACTATTTCGAATACCTACACCTATCAAGTTACCATAGTCATATAGTTTCACCTTACCATCTGGCAACACAACTTTAATGCCAGACATTTCTAACCTCTTTACCGATAAAAGATTTTTTCTTAAGTTAGGTATATAGAACACATTTCTAATTTTACACTTTATCTGAGCACCACCTACATGACTCAACGCTTCAATATTCCCTATACCTATTGCTTCTCCGTGCGGGGTTTCCAGTCCTCCATCGGACGCGTCCCCGGGTGGCGGATAGGGGAATGCTCGGCAGATATGCAGGGTAGTTGGGAAATAAAATACCGACCGCGGACCAAAACTGGAACGTGAAATCCAGAACGCGTCTGTTCCCGTATCGGGCGGCGTTCTGGTCGGCGTCTGTTCCCCATGTTAGGGGCGGCCGTTTTTCTTGAAGGGTCAGGAGGCGTAGCGGGTACGGTGACACTGCCCGAAAGGGATGTGTGGATGATTCACGCAGCGCGCGTCTCCTGGTGGCTCCCGGCGTCAACGCGCCGCTCCCAAGGGGATACCAGGGTGCCGATGAAGGGTGATGGTGCACGGTAGAGGGCGGATGTGACATTCCCGTCTCTATGCCACAAGCGGTCGCAGTCATGGGGGTAGCTGCGGTCGTGATCACCCCCCCACACCCAGAGGCAACCGCGTTCGGAGACGGCCTGGTATTCTGGAGTATCAACGACGACTTAATGGAGAATACAAACAACACAACCCGTGTAGAAGGGAGACAATTACGTTCTCGACCAAAGAAAGATCTCGATGAGATCTTGACCGTTGAGGAGCAAGCGAGGGTTTTCGACGGCGAGACCCTTGCCACCGAGGCGTCTGCATTCACGCCACGTCGGAGCCTAGCGCGGAGTCCTCTGCGAACCGACAGCAGATCCTCGCCGGTTGCCGCTGAGAGCACTCCTGTTCAGATACAGGAGAGGGCGACGGACATGGTGCAGGCCCAACAGCCTGCTCCGAAGCCTACTTCCCTTTCGACAGAGGCACAGCCACTAGGGGCACTGCTGCAACAACTCCGCAGCCTAGTCGCGGAGATGACCGCAGCCACAGCCAAGCATCGCAACATTGCTGTGGCGATCAAAAACGGTCTACCGCGGCTAGTGGAGATTGTGGACGCCATCGAAGCGGCCCAGTCCGCACAGGCGACCCTGGAAGCGGGCGGCCGTAAACGGGCGCGGGAGGAGGCGACTAGCCCCGCGTCCCAGCCATCCCCAGCCGAAAAGAGGGTGAAGGATGGCGCGGAGGGGTGGAACGTCGTGGCTCGGAGGAAGCCAATGGCGCCGAAACCCGCCGCTCTTCCAACGACGGCCGCCTCAGCCGCGGCAAAACAGCCGCCTTCTGCCTCCTCTGAGGCAGGAAAACGGAAGAAGAAGAGAAGGCCGAGGCGGCGTCGGCGCGCAGCTGCACTGGCGGTAAAGCCGGCCGAGGGCACCAGCTACGCCGATGTAGTGGCGAAGTTGCGCGCCACGGTAAAACCGGAGGCAGCCGGGGTGGAAATTAAGGCCATCCGGCAGACTAGGAGCGGCGAAGTACTCCTCGAGCTCGCAGGCGCGGCAAACCCCGAGCAGAAGGCCTCGTTTAGCGAGGCCTTGAAGGATGCCCTGGGCAAGGCGGGATCCGTCCGACGGATGGAGCCCAAAGAGACAATCGAGCTGAGGGACCTCGACTGCCTCACCACAGCTGGTGAGGTGGAAGAGGCCCTCAGGGCAGAATTGGGCGACTCCGCCGAAGTCATTCGGGTCCATGTAACAAAGGAGAACGCCCGGGGCCAAAAGCTCGCGGTAGTCGAGCTCGAGGAGCGGGCGGCGGCCAGACTCCTGGACTGCGGTCGACTAAGAGTCGGGATGGTTATATCCCGACCCAGAAAGAGGACCACAGTCCTGAGGTGCTTCAGGTGCCTGGGCTACGGGCACCTGGCACGTGGCTGTAGAGGCCCCGATCGGCAGAATAATTGCTACCGATGCGGGGACAAGGGGCATGCGGCCAATGGCTGTCAGAAGACCCCGTGGTGTGCTGTCTGCGCCGACCACGGTCTCAAAGGCGCAGACCTGCAGCACGTTTTAGGGTCCGGCGCCTGCAAGACGTACCGCGACGCCTTAGCCGAAGCCAGGAAGCGTAATGGCTAAGGTGCTCCAGGGCAACCTTAACCGGAGCCGAGTCGCGGACGCCCTTCTCGAGCAGCTGCGGCGAGAGCAGCAGATCGATATTCTCCTGCTCAGTGAACCGTACCGTGCTCGAGAAGGAACAATGTGGTTCGCCGACACGTTGGGAACCGCTGCGATCTGGATCCCGGATCCCTCCAAATTCCGGGTACAGACGCACGGGGCAGGCGCCGGATTTGTCTGGGTAAGGGGAGAGGGGGTGACGCTGGTAAGCGTGTACCTCTCCCCTAACGACCGCATCGCGGATTTCCGCGAGAAGATTGAAGCCCTAGAAGACACCATCCTGGAAATGGAGGGCGGATGTGTTGTCGGGGGGGACTTCAACGCGAAAGCGGTCGAGTGGGGAATGCCCAGACCGGACACCAGGGGAAGGCTGGTCGTCGAACTGGCGGCCCGCCGGAATCTGGAGATCCTCAACCGAGGGTCGTCCACGACCTTCCGGAGGTTTGGTTATCAGGAGACCATCATCGACATCACGATGGCTTCTGAGGATGTCGCCCCCTGTGTCGATGACTGGAGAGTCATTGAGGACTACACGGGGAGTGACCACCAGTATGTGGTTTTCCGGATAGCCGGGAAAAGAAGTCGGAGCAAGGTTCCATCCCCTGTTCGAGGGTGGAACCTCCAAACGCTCCAGAAGGAGGTCTTCGAAGAGGCCCTCCAAGTCGGGATGCAGAACATTTTGCAGCCCGACGGAGGGCCGTGGACCCGGCTATCGCTGGAGCGGTTCGTCGACGCAAACATGGACGTCATCCATAAAGCATGCGACGCGTCGATGAGCCGCGGAAAGCCACGCAGTGCCAGACGGCCTGCCTACTGGTGGTCGAGCGATATCGCCGACCTCCGGAGGGACTGCCATCGTCTGCGGAGAGCAGCCCAGCGTGCGAGGCGCACCACCGACGGAGAGGCCCTGTGGGAATCCTACAGGGCCAAGCGCCGCGAGTTCCGCCACGCTATTCGTGTGAACCAGCGGCGCTGCTGGGAGGACCTTCGAGAGGAGGTCAACCGAGATCCGTGGGGTCTAGGGTACCGTATTGTGCGTCGCAAGATCGGTGCCCAAAACGGTCCCGCGGTGTTACCCGCAGACGAGGCATCGGCGATCGTGGACGCCCTCTTTCCGGACCACCCGCCAAGAGTGCGACAGCCAACTGGGCTGCAGGTGGAGGAGTTCCCCCCCTTCACCATGCAGGAGATGCAAGATGCAGCTCGGACCTTCCGCAACAGGAAAGCCCCGGGCCCAGACGGCATCCCGGCAGAGGTCGTGAAGCTGGCAGTTCAGCTTCAACCACGACCGATGCTGGAAATGCTAAACGCATGTCTGGGGTCCGGCATTTGGCCGACCCGATGGAAAGTGCAGCGCCTTGCGCTAATCAACAAGGGGAAGGGGCAGCTAACCGGTCCGTCCGCATACCGCCCTATATGTATGCTGGACACGGCCGGTAAGCTGCTGGAAAAAATGATCAGGCCCCGCCTCCTAGAAGCTTTCCAGGAAGCGGGCGATCTATCGGATCGGCAATACGGCTTTAGACGCGGAAGGTCCACAGTTGACGCCGTACGGGTGGTCCTGGATGCCGCCGATAAGGCGGAGTCCGGCAACCGGCACAGCTGGCATGTCGTCCTCGTAGCCACGCTCGACGTCAGGAACGCCTTCAACTCGGCGAGTTGGGCGGGGATACTCGCGGCCCTGAAGAACAGCTTCCAGGTGCCGGAATATCTCCTCCGTATGATAGAGAATTACTTCTCCGACCGTGTCTTGGTCTACGACACGGTCGAGGGGAGACGGAGGAGAAAAGTCTCTGCAGAAGTGGCCCAGGGGTCCATCTTAGGACCGGACTTCTGGAACGCGTTCTACGACGCCATCCTGCGGATCGAGTTTCCCAGTGAGGCGTTCCTGGTGGGCTACGCGGACGACATAGCGGTAGTTATTGTCGCCCGCGACACGGAGTGCGCACAGTTCGGCCTTAATCAGGTCATGAGGCGGATCGAGAGGTGGATGAATGACGCGGGTCTTCGGTTAGCTACGGAGAAGACCGAGCTCGTCGTCCTGTCAAGGCGAAGGATCCCCACAGAGATACCTTTCAAGGTGGGGACCCACACCATCATCGCCAAGGCCGCCGTTAGGTACCTGGGGGTCCTGCTTGACAGCAAGCGGACCTTCTGGGCACAGATACGGCAGGCGGCCGACAGGGCGGCAGCAACCGCGTCGTCCCTCGCCCGCCTCATGGCGAACATCGGAGGCCCAAGGCCGGCGAAGCGGAGGCTGCTCATGACCTCCGTAGAGTCCGTCCTGCTGTACGGCGCGGAGATCTGGGCTGGAGCCCTCCGCTTCGAAAAGTACCGTCGGAGATTAACGGCGGTTCAAAGGAGGTGCGCGCTTCGGGTAGCCTGTTCCTACAGAACTGTCGCGGAACCAGCTGTGTTGGTGATAGCTGGAATGTTGCCCATAGACCTGCTCGCCCACGAGCGCAAGCAGGTTTATGAGGCGAAGAGGAGCGGCCAGGACACGGCCGACGCGAAGAGGGTGGCTCGAGAGGCCACCCTGCATCGCTGGCAGCAGCGTTGGACTGAAGAGGCACGGGGGCGCTGGACGGCTAGGCTAATTCCAAGCATCGCCCCCTGGTTGAATAGGACGCACGGCGAGGTGGACTACTACCTTACCCAATTCCTGAGCGGGCACGGATATTTCCGTGCGTATCTGTTTAGGATGGGTAAGGCCACCTCGCCAGTGTGCGGTTATGGCTGCCAGGATGCAGGGGATAGTGCCCAGCACACCCTCTTCCAATGCGGACGCTGGGCGGCCGAGAGGAATGCCCTCCAACAGGAGGTTGGCCCCGTCACCCCCGACAACATCGTGGAGGTGATGCTGCAGACATTGCAGACCTGGAGCGCCGTTGCCAATTATGTGCGACGGTTGCTCCAGCAGAAGAAGCAGGAGGAGAGTCGGTGGAATCCCCTAAACCCAGTGTAGGCGATGCCACCGACAAGTTGAAGTAGCTCCTCACGGGCCACCTTCTGTTGTGAGGACATTCGAAGAGCAGCGGGTGTGAACACGCGCAGCAGGCGACTCCCCCCCGAAGTAATGTGATGAACAGTTCCGGGGGGGACTAAAGTCGCATAAAGGGTTTGCGGTTTTTTAGTGGGTAGGAATCCCACATACCCCGGGGCACGTGGTCCGCACCGGGGATCTTGAAGACCGGAAGATTTTTCCGCAGTTTTCCTTCACCAAAACAAAAAAAAAAAAAAAAAAATACCTATTGCTTCTATAAAACTATCATTCTTCGCAATAGCTATTTTAACTGGTGTCTTTAACATCATTAAGTCTACAAAGTACTCTTTCTTATTAACTAGATGATTTGTACAACCTGAGTCCATATAAAACACTATCTCATCTTTGCTTACAGTCTCTTCGCCTTGTATATAGCTACTCATAAAACAAACACTCTTGTCGCTCTTCATATTATCCTGGTCATCACTCTCCACAAAGTTCCCTCTTCTCACATATTCACTCCTCTGTCTGGATTGTGATCTCTGCTGATATGACCGATTCCAATTGGGGTTGAACCTCTGTACGTTGCTCTGCATATGTCCACTTTGACTTCCTCTCACATGACTGCCTCCACGTTGATCTCTCCTGATCCATGGTTTCTCAATGTTGTAGCCTTGCTGATTCTTTTCATCCCTCATCTTTCTACAGTTTCTCTTGTAGTGTCCCACTTCACCACAACCATAACACACTACTGTTCTCTGCGACACAAATGCTGTGGGCTTGTGGCGTTCTTCCTTATTCAGTCTTCTTTTATCTACTTCTCCTCTAAGTTTTGACTTCACCACATCCAAACTCAACTCTTCAGCTGGCATGTTTTCCAATATAGACACCACGGTGTCATACGACTTTGGTAACGCTATCAGTAAATTACATATCACATCTTCATCCTTTATTTCCACACCACTCGTCTTCAGTTGACATAGTACTTCATCAAACTTTATAAGGAATTCATCCAAATCTTCATCTTCATGCAGCTTCAGCGACACTAGCCTTCTCTTTAGATATAACTGCCCAGGTAGCCCCTTCTTTTCATACATTTCCTTTAATGCTACCCACATTCCATAGGCCGTTTCTTTTTCTCTAATTATCTCTATCTGATTGTCATCAACACTTTGCGCAATAATTGATTTACATTTATCATTTTTCTTACTAGCTTCCTCTTTTTTCTTCTTATCATTATAATCTTCTTCCTTGAATTCTTCTTTTATCATCTTTGCCACTCCATGTTCTGCTAGTATCATTTCTACTCTGAATTTCCATGTATGAAAATTTTTTCCGTTTAACGGATCGACGCAAAACGTGCTCCTTATAATCGACGCCATATTTTTACATGTGCTTTTCTTTGTACGTATCTTTATCCACTTTAATCCACCTACCTGGGCCCATAACCTGTCGTAACTACGTTTAATTCTATGGCCGTGATCGTAAATAATTTATTACTGCCTTTATCTCTGTGCTTGAACATTTATTTAGTTATATATAATATATTATAAGTTTAGTAGATATTGCAAAGGCTTCTCTTTCACACATACCGGTTCTCATTCTGTTATCATACCCAAATCATACACTCGTACCAACATCAACACTCATACCAATATAGACATTCATACCAATAGAGAAACGGGAGCCATTATCCCTATGACAATATTAAATTCGTTTTGCTGACTGGGGGGCTGAGCCCCCTAGACCCCCCCTAATAACTACACTAACTAATACCAATAAATATGTTACTTTGTAAATTGTGTTTATTTCCTTATATTAAAAATGGGTATCGGTATTAGTTAGTTTAGTATTTAGGGGGGGTCTGAGGGGCAGAGCCCCCCAGTCAGCAAAACGAATTCAATATTTAATATTTAAGATTCGTTAGATGTAGGTAAAATGTAAACATGCAAATACAATGTGCGAATAGGTCACCAATATATTGTATACACCAGTATACACCAAATACATACAATTTCGAAAATATTCAGTTTATATTTCACAATGGAGTGTACTGGTTGTACAATAAGTCTTGTAGACGCGTGCACTTTATTTAAAAATTGTACCGATAGTATCGAATTTTTGCGGAGACACGGAATACTTTCACGCGAAACAAAATGTTCGCAGTGTGGAGAGAGTTCTGTGTTAAATGGAAAAACCTTGCAGTGGCGATGCCAACGGATTAAAATAGTGAATAAGAACAAAAAAATAATAAGTAATAAGTGTAATTTCACACAATCGATAAAAACAGACACTTGGCTACACAATTCACATTTATCTCCTGACAAGTGTTGCTTGTTTGTGTCACTATATATAATTCTGAATCCGCCGCATCAAATATTTCTGATGGAAGAATTGAAAATGAATACGAAAACAATATGTAACTGGAGCAGCTACATCCGAGAGGCGTTAGAACACTGGCTGTTATTCAATTCTTCCGACCAATTGGGTGGTCCGGGGAAAATCGTTGAGATCCATGAAGCGAAATTCGGGAAACGAAAATATATTCGCGGAACAATTATTGAAGGGCAGTGGATTTTTGGTGGATTGGAATGTGAATGCAAATAAGTATTCATGGAAAAGGTCGATGATCGACATCAGCGACATTATTAGAAATTATAAAACATCGTATTAAACCGGGAACAACAATCATGTCTGATTGTTGGAAGACCTACAATTGTCTTAACGAAGAAGGTAGATTGCAAAATTATCATACTTTTTTATGCTTTTATATTTGCTACTGATTTATTTGATTTATGCCAGGATTTTGACATCTAACGGTGAATCACTCATTAAATTTCGTCGATCCAGATTCGGGAGCATACACACAAAATATTGAAAGATTATGGCGCGATGCTCGTTATGGCACATGGCTGGTTATATTGTTGATTTTCTATTTCGTCGAGGTTTCACCGCGCACAGTGAACGCGTACATGCCATCTTCGATGCTATTCAGCAATTTGATAATGAAGAATTGTCAAAATAGTTTGTATGTCTATTGTATTTTGAAACAACCTTGAAAAAAAGTTCGCAAGTTCGACGAATAAAAATCTTGAAAAAAATATTTAAAAAATATTTTTTGACATTGTTTTTGTTGATGCGCCGCCATAATAACATTAAATATGATGTTTTTTAATTGTAAGAAACCACACAAAAAAAATCTGCTCGATTCTGACAGGAGTTACACTTCCGAATATTTACCTATTATTATTCTATTTTAATTATTATCATTATTTTTTTTCACATTACTATTATTATTATTACTACTACTACTACTACTACTGCTACAATTACTATTATTATTATTATTATTATGTAGATAGATAGATAGCTTTATTTCTTGCCTTTCAGCTTTGAAAGGGGGTTTGGCACGTGAGTGGGTCTACAATATTTTATAAATTATGTACATTATGTTTAATATAGTATCGTCCGTGAGCTTCAAGTCTTCTGTCTCTGGCATATCTCCTTCCTTCTTCGAATTATTTCCCTCATTCATTTTCTCCCTTTCTGTTGACCCTGCAAAATATTCCACCTTGTTAAATCATTATCCCTTTCCCCTTCCCTTCATTCTTCTAACAAGTGTTCTATTGTCTCCTCTCCTAATCCACACATTCTACAGACGTTGTCCTCTTTCTTTTTCCAGTATCTGTTGCCTCTTTCTTCATTCCCACATCTGAACCTTGCAATCATTGACTGGTCCCTTCCGTTGTATTCTGCTTTCAGATAATAAGCTCGGTTTTCCTCCCTTATTCCTCTGTATTTTCCGTTATACCTTCCTATTACTATTCTATCATAAAAAGATTAGCACTGTTCTGCTCTGTCTAACTGTGATAGATTTTCTGCTAGCGTCAGGTCTCCCGTACATCTAGTTTTGACATCCTTTATTTCTATTCCTTTCTCTTCGTAGTATTGTCTTCTCTGTTCTTCCCATTTCGATCTTTTCCTCTCGCATTTTGTATCTATCTCTTTCCAGCATTCCAGTATTATCTTGTTAATTCCTTTCATCCTTGTTTTTTCTTCGTATCTCACCGCTCTCCTGCCTGCTTCTATTCTTATTTTGTCCTCCTTTGTTTCATCCATTACTATATATGTTGATGTATTGAAATCCAATCCTAATACCCATTTTATGTACTTTGTATGTAGTTTTTCAAGTCTCTCCGATTCGCTCCATCCCCATATCTCTGCTGCATACATCATAACGCTTTTCACCAAACTTCTATAGATCTTCATCCTTCTTTCAAAGTTGTTTTTGAATCTTCTTTCGCCTATTCCCCATGTTTGCTTCATCACTATCATCGCTTTTTTCGCTGTTTCTCTCCAGTGCATCTCCGTTCCTCCATTTTTCTGGAAGTGATACCTTAGGTATTTGAAGTCTTTCACTTCTTCTAATTCTTCATCTCCCCATTTCCATATCTCCTTTTTCTTCTAACTTCTTCTTTTCTTGAAAATTATTATCTTCGACTTTCCAGCGTTTAGCATTAACTCTCTTCTTTCAAAGTACTTTTTCATTCTGTTTATTATTTCCTTTAAGTCCTGCGGATGTTTTGCTAATAGTACGATGTCATCTGCGTACGACAGTGACCAAAACTACTCTTTTCCGGTCACCATTCCTCCTGCTTGTCTTTCTCTCAATTTCTCTTCCAGGTCCGCCGTATATAACGAGAATAAGGTAGGTCTTAGTGGACATTCTTGCCTTAATCCTTTCGTTGTCCAAAACTTTTCAGATACTTTCCCATCAACTTTTATCCTATTCTCTGTTTCTTTGTAAATTTCGTTAATTCTCGTTCTTAGAGTGTAGTTCTCCATAACCTTGCTCAGCTTTTCTCTGTTTAGTTTATCGAAAGCCGCTGTTAGATCTGCGAAGAAAGCATATAGCTTTCCTCCTTTTTCTTTGATTTCTCTGCTTACCACATAGTTCAGAATAAAAATATTGTCCATTGTGTTTCTTCCTTTTCTGAAGCCTGCTTGCGTCTCTGGTATGATTTTCTTTTCCTCTAGTTCTGCACTTATTCTGTTCTCCAGAATCATCGTGTATATCTTGTATGCCGTGTTTAGTAGCGTTATCCCTCTGTAATTCTTTACATCATCCCTGTCTCCCTTCTTGAATATAGGGCTAATTATACCTACTTTCTATCTTCTTGGCATTCCTTCTCCCTTCCATACTTTGTTTATCAGTGTGGTAATTCTGGTGAGTACCTTTCTTCCACCATGTATCCAGACCTCGTTTTCTAGGCCGTCTTCCCCTGCTGCTTTTCTTTTTTTCAATTTTTTAATTTGCCTCATCACTTCTTGTTCTGTTATAATTTTATTTGTATCCTGCTGTTCCTGTTTCCTCTAATCTCTCTTCTTCTTGGTCCTTTTGTTCTTTTCCTTCTAGTAATTCCATGAAATATCTTCTCCAGCCCTGTATGCTTACTTTGTTTGTTGTTCCTATTCTTTTTTCCTTTCCCGTCTGATATATTTCCATATTTCATTTGTGTTTTTAATTTGTTCTATTTCTTCCTCTTCTTTCTTCGGTTGTTGGTCCTTCTTCTTCTCGCAGAGTTTCTTGAATTCTCTTCTTTTCTGAATGTATGTCACCTTTTCCCCTTTACCTCTTCTCCATTTTCTCAGCTCTTTTCGCGTTTCTCTTTTTTTCTCTGTGCATTCTTTATCCCACCATTTCTTGTACCCTAGTTTCATTTTCATTACCTTTACCTCTTTCTTGTGTACCGTCCCGTTAATCTTATCTACCATTTCTTCTATCATTTCGTTTGGATCCTCCTTTTCGAATTCAATTTGTTCCACTTCCTCCTGGTAGTGTCTCTTTCCTTCCGCTGTCCAAATCCGTCTCTCCTTCCATATCTCTTCTTCTTGCTTCTCTACGCTGGTTTCTCCATAAATTTCTAATTTCAGTGGTAAATGATCTGACTCTATCCTATCTTCTATCCTGAAACTTCTGATATTTTCTTTAATTGCTGGGTCTATTAATACATAATCGATTACTGTGTTTCCTTTGCCCCCAATGAAAGTATATTCACCTTCTTCGTCTCCTTCAAAATTACCGTTCATAATTTCCCATCCGTTGTCTTCTACCATTTCTATTAGCCTGGTTCCTTCTATGTTTTTTATTTTATCTCTCGAGTTTCTCGTTTCTTTGTCCTTCCTATCCTCATTGCTAAATGATCCTTCTAAACCTATTCTTGCATTGAAATCCCCGCCGATTATAAGTCTTTCTTCTTTCATACCTCCGATTACATCTTCTATATTCTCTCTCGTCTTTTTCATATCTCTGCTGTATACCGTGATTATTCTCCATATATTACCTTGTATCTCAATCTTCCGTTCTTGTATGTCCGAATTTTCCACCTGTGTATCTCTTTCTGTTATCCTTTTCTTCACTCCCGTTATGATGCCTCCGCTCGCTCTACCTTTGTTCTTCTCTTTTTTTGCCAGTTGACATTTCCAGTTGAAACTGCTCGGCAACCTGTTCTGTAACCCATTCCATTGTTTCTCGTCTACCCAAGTTTCAGTTAGTCCTACGAAATCGTATGTCTCCACGTATTCCCAAAATTGTTTATCTTTATTGTACAGACCTGCGACGTTCCAGAAACCTATCGATAATGTCTTATTCTTTACCTGCTGCTTGACATGTACCTTCTGTTTTCTTTTCTCGTTCTTTTCTCGTTCTTTTCATTGTTGTAATTTCCCTCTCCTCCCCTGTTCGTCTTTTCAGACGCGGGAGGAGTGGTACTTAGAGCCTTATCTTCTGTCGCGGTCCCTTTTCGCTCGGTGTCTTTCTCTGAAATTAGAGTCACCAAACTTTGACGGCTCCAAAATTTTGCCTCTTCAAGTCCTACTCCCTCTTTCCATTTGAAAATCCTGTCGGTTATCCTTACCTTTCTGTATCCTATTTTCACGTGTGCTCCCTGCTCTCCCTCCGCTTTCGCAATTCCTAAGATTGCCTTCTGAGTTTCTCTTTCGTTTTTTGTTAAATCATTATCAATGTATATTTTCTTACCTTTCAGTTTGCCCTTCTTCATCATTACCTCTTTTTTCTGTTGCCAGTTTCTTAACTTTGCTATCAAAATACTCCCTTTCTCTCCCTTTCTCGTCCAAAAAGCATCCTCTATTTCCACCTCCACCTGCAAATTTTCTGATATTACCTTTTCTGCCGTATCTTTCGGTGTTTCGCCTCTTGGTAGTTCTTCTCCTTTCAGTGTGATATTGTTTCGTTTCTCCCTTTTTTCTCTTGCCTCCTCTTTTCGCTCTATACGGCTTATTCTTTCAATTAATTCGTCCGCCTTATCTCTTTTAGTTTCTAGATTTTTAATTCTCTTCTGTATTTCTTCTTTTTCTCGCTCCCACGCTTCTTGCTTTCTTTTCCATCCTTTTTTTAATTCTCTTATTTCCTTATTTAGGGATTCGTTTTCTTTCTTAATATCTTGTGTGTCCTTCTTCACTGTCAGTACAAGCTCAGTCAATCTGTCTAAATTGTCCATCTTTATATCTTTAGGTTCGCCTTCTGTTCCTTCGCTTTCTGTTCCTTCCCATTCCGTAGCTTCTTGCGGCGGTGATCTTCCTGCTCTTCTTGCTTTTTGGAAATTTTCTATCAGTTCTTTCTCCACTCTTCTTCTTTCTTCTTCTGCTTCTTCTTTCTTCTTCTGCTTCTTCTTCTTCTCTTTTTCTTTTAAAAGAGTCCAGCAGTGATCCTTGGCTGCCCGACCTATACTTCCCAAGCTGTTCAGCTAAAGTCGGCCTTCCTCTTTTTCCGGAATCCTTTGGGCTCTCCGTCTCTCCTGTCTTACTCATCTATGCTTTTCGCTGTCTGCGTTCACTTCTATGGCTATACAGTAAAACCTGGATAAATTCAACCAAGATTGGGACTCAGTGGTTGCGTTTACCTAAGCACGGTATCGAAGCTCGGATGACACGCGACGACCAGCTAAGCGTGAACGTAGAAAGGGACAGACAGTGGTGGAAAGAGAGAGGTCCGAAATCAAAGGAAAGAGCCGAAACGTATCGGTGTGACTAATACTAATTGAATCAAAAAACTTTTTTATTTTTGACTTTTTTTGAGTGAAACTTTTACTAGCGCATTGGTGAGATTTTTGTGAGTAAAGTGGTACCAAACACGATATAGTTTCAATTATAATTACTTGCTAAAATTGATGTTATAAGTTGGCGAAAAGCAAGAGAGATCGAAATCCAAACCAGTCGCGGTGTCGGCTTTGGTTTCAAAGGTTTCATTTATTCTAGCGAGGAGTCGATTCTGGGCATTTAATGTTTCATTTATTCAAGCAAGGAGTCGATTCCGGGCATTTAATGTTTCATTTATTCAAGCAAGGAGTCGATTCTGGGCATTTAATGTTTCATTTATCCAAGCGAGGTGTCGATTCTGAATCCGTACACATGTTTTTTTTGTAGCCAACATGCCGATTCTGTGTCCGTACACATCTTTTGTATTCAGCCGACATCATTTATATTCAGTCGTGGTCTCAATTCTATGTTGCTTATTCTATTACTATTGTTTATAAATATAATTCAACCTATATCGAGTTTGGTATCATTTTAATCAGAAAAATCTCACAAATGCATTAGTAACAGTTTCATTGAGAAAAAGTTAAAAATAAAAAAGTTTTATCGTTGAATTAGTATTAGTCACACGGATATTACGGTCGGATCATATTACACGGTTTCCTCGTCGAGCGGCTCGGTTCGCCTAGGGGGATCCCCCCAAGTGGAGGGGATAGCGATGTTTCATTTATCCAAGCATTCTTTCGTTGAATTTATCCAGGTTTTACTGTACTTCGCTACTTGGCTGCGCCAGACTTGACGCGGCCGCTCTGGTCTTCCTCTAGATGTCGCTACCTTCGTTTTTCTTTATCTTATCAGTTTATCATCCAATCGATCTACATTTATCGACGTATTATTCCACGTCGTTTATTAATCTACAATATCGATTTTTTCCACGTAGCTCATTAGTCAATCTAACCTCTTACCTCTTTCACCAGTTTCATTTCTTTTAAGTAACTTGTTTCTGTGTACCTTTTTGATGCCTTTATTCACCTGTGTTTTTTTATTTTTTTCTCTTTCCAGCGGTATTTATTGCACCTCTATCCGTTAAGAATTTCCTTCGGAATTGATTGATTTTGTTTCACTTCTCTCCGACTCGTACTGATTCTATAGCTATCGTCACGTGACCCCCTATTATTATTATGTATTTCGTTCTGTATATTTTTATTATATTATAATATTTTCCACTAGTTACGTTCTTGTCATTTATTTTTCTATTCCATCATGTGTACTGACGATATACACATATGATCTCCTAGATCCTTAGTTTTTGAAATATAATGAAAAATATCAGCAGACGTTCGTGGGATTTATGCGTCTCTCCCCCTTCCATTATTATATAAATATATTTATATGTCTATAATGTAATAACAATTTAGATCATTTTGCTCGGTAGAGTCCACAGAATTATTCCGCGGAAAAAGGACCTGAATATCTGAGATTGTAAAAGTATAAATAATTTCCAAAGCTGAATACTTGCAATTTTTCTTTATTGATTATCTAAAAAACTAAAAAAATTAGATAAAAATGGTTTACAGATGCGTATTTAGCGTACAAAAATGTATAAGAATCACTTATTAAAAGTTACAAAATCAAATAACTATTGCAATTTATCAAACGTTGTTGTAAGTGGACGATTTTTTCAGTGAGGTTCATTTCGGACACGATCCTATTTGCAATGCTATATCTATATTATTGTTCAACAAAATCTTTTACTTTTTGAATATGTTATATAATTATGTATGCAGAATAATTTGATATGCACAATCATTGTATTTTGTTTGTATATATTGTTTTATTTAGATGTATATACACTCCATTGCGGATGGACGATTTTCGCTGCGAGAGCCTGTACATGAGTACATCATACTATTGAAATTAGTTGAACTATTATTCCTGCAATTATTCTTATAAGGATAAAATAACCTTACGCATTCAATTTATAGGAATTCGGAGTACAATATCGGAACATATTATTTAGACATTCAATTTGTATTTGTAGGAATATTCTTCCCTTGGCTATGTTATATTACAGAAAATGTATATACAATAATATTTGGCTGAAGGAGTACATTTCCTAGGTCATACATAATATAGCTATCGTAGCATACGTGTGTCATTTAAGTGTATGCGAAAAGTGACGTACCATAGCATGCCGTTAGTTGGATGCGATAACTGAGGTGGCGCTGAAATCAGTTTCTGTTCGGCCTAATTTTCGACGAAACGTTGACTGTTTTACCACCGCGGAATTCGAAGTTCGGCCTCGACTCTCGCATCACCTTAAGGGGGTAGACACGGGTAATGCAGCGAGGTGACATTACCGGCAAAAATGGGCCTAAAAAGGTGTCCTGGATTTTTCGCTTTTCGTCCTTATATGAAAATATTGGAGGCTGGGTGAGGGCTCATTCGAAAGAGGAAGGTTCAATGCAGCGCGCTCTGGTCATCGTTTGAGTCACAAAACTCTTTTAGTGACCTAAAAATACCTTGGATACTGCGGATGTATTTTCTCGATTTTTCCTCTACTTTGGACACTCATATTATTAGATATTAATAAAATCTCGTTCAATCATGACCAGAGCGAGCTGCACTGAACCTTTCTCTTTCGAATGAGCCCTCACCCAGCCTCAAATATTCTCATATAAGGACGAAAAGCGAAAAATCGCGATTGCATTCTCACAGACGAGTTCCGCCATTATCTGGATAATACAGAGCAAGTCATGTGACAAATTGAGTTCAGCTAGTAGTTATAAGGTGGCGTCTAAGTAGAAAGACTGCCGATTTGGAATCGTAGTCAGAATCAAGCGTTAGCTTGATTACGTCACTCGAACTGTGCTGCGAAGGCAAGCGAAAAAGGCAACATCGCCC
This sequence comes from Osmia lignaria lignaria, assembly GCF_051020975.1. Lineage (NCBI taxonomy): Eukaryota > Metazoa > Arthropoda > Insecta > Hymenoptera > Megachilidae > Osmia > Osmia lignaria. The sequence goes on from NC_135041.1 coordinate 2,600,090, forward strand.
GAACGCTGAGTGAGACGCACTACGGTCATGCTGTCCTTCTCTCATTGTAAATGTTGAGATTGTCCTTTTTCGCTAAGTTTTGACTGCGGCCCGCCTGGATTTTTCACAGCGCCCCATAACCTCGCTTCACTCAAACTATATCGTGTTTGGTATCATTTTAATCAGAAAAATTTCTCCAACTAGTAAAAGTTTCAGTAAAAAAAAGTCAAAAATAAACAAGTTTTATAATTGAATTAGTATTAGTCACATCGATACGTTTCGGCTCTTTCCTTTGATCATTAGACCTCTCTCTCTCTCCTCCACTGTCTGTCCCTTTCTACGTTCATGCTTGGCTGGTCGTCCCATCTAATTCGAGATTCGACATCTCGGCTGGATATATGCAACGTCTGGTTCCCAATCTCTGTTGCATATATTCGGCTTTTACTGTGTGTGTAGACGCGAGGTTCTTCCATTTATTAGTTCTAATAGTACCATAGTACTTTTTTATGCAGAATGTTTCAAGGAGTTGACACAAGTAAAAAAAAAGAATGCAATTCCATTTAAATAAAAAGTGGATTTGCATTTTCTGAGTGCATCGTTGCATTCACGGAGAAAATGAAATCACAGAAAAATAGACATTATCATACCATTGAACTTTTACATAAACAGCTTTTTCCTATCTCTTATCAAATTCAAGATATAACCCGTCAGAAATTAGATGACGTATTCTGTATATTTTTATTAATTAAAAAACATTTATTTAAAGAAGTGAATAACTTTATCTAAAAAATTTCTCAGATTGCACGTTCCTTCGGTTCTTCAGAGTAGGTATATATTTTTCAGCATTCCTTCGGTGTGCTATATAAAATCCACGCGTTCAGTCAATCAGAATTTATCGGAGCGGCACAATTCTATCAATTGGGTTGAAAGAAGGATAGCACGATCACCGTACATCTCACTCTAAACACGCGCCAATGTTTCGCTTTCGTTCTTCAGGCGTATCGTCGCGATGCCTCTGGCGAGATGAGCGTTTGAATGTGTTTGTAAAAATTCTTGAGGCGTTGTTGCCTTCCTAGATCGTGTTGCGCGCACGCTAGCTGACAATTAAACCTTTCAAGTTCGTACCAGACCACGCAAGTGGCTTTACTAGGCCCAACGAAAAAACTGCTGTAATACCGACGTCCCGAATCGGAAAGATCACGTGCCGTGTCTACCCCCTTAATGTCTCTCAAACTATTTATGCTGATGGTACTTTTTCTGTAAATAGCAGACAAATTTGTTATATAAGATTTAATTTCATGAATTATACCGATTTGCATACAAACATATTGTTTATATTAATAATTACATATATGTGATCTGTGCAAATAGGTTTTAATAATGTGCGCAATTTTTATTCAAGGTTTTACCTGTTCAGCCACCTATTGCACAACCCTATATTACCCACATTCAGTATATGGATATTGTGAGTATAATATGTACTATCTAAATAGGTTATTTTAGTTCGTTATTATGAATAATAACTATATATTGTAACGTGGTGACACCGGTGCCCCCCCCCCCCCCCCCCGTTTCAATCGCACCCTACATTCCCACCTTAAAATAACCCGTAACCCTTCCCTCACCTAACCCCTTTTCCCTGCCCACCGGTGTCGGGCCGATGGAGGCGACGGAAAACCAGCAAGGAGTACCTACAAAAGGAGCTTCGAGGTCGGCGACAGACCTCTAACCCTCCCAAGGAAAACGAGCGACGTGGGACTTCGGAAAACTAGACGAAGCTTCCCAAATGATGTCAAAACGTCCACCCGGAGCCATCTGTCGCCGAGCCCGAAGACCTCAGCCCACCCGCCATCGCAGGATATCCGCCAGCCCCATCGACCCCGACCACCGGCATATCGACGTTCGATTATTGATTTATCCCGTTGCCGGAAGAGGCCCCCATCCTAGACCCATCCCCTCCCCAAAAGTATCCCGCGTCATTGAGCCCTAGGCTAGCGTTATAGAGATTTAGTAAAGAGTGCGATTAAGCGATTTATAAAGGCGATTTAAAGAGTGTACGAATGTGTGAGGTGTTTGGTAAGCCCCTTTCAATACTAATTGTATTTAGAGATTGTCGGAGTTTCGGCAACGAACACCTTCCCTTTCTTTTCTTTTCGAACCCCCCCATTTCGAGATTTTGTCCGCGATTCTACGCGTAACGTAACGAACTTCCTAAGAACCCTTTTTCCTACCCTGAGATGTCTCCCAGCCCTAGACAATCCTCCCTGCGCACTCCTCCGCGAAACATTGTACGGACGTAAGTGCCCGAAGCCCATCCCCTGTAAGACACCCACGATCACCCCCCTTTTTTTTCCTTTTCGGTTTTGGTCGCCACGAGACGTGGCTGGCGCCCAACGAATACGATAGAGTATTGCGAAATAAACGAGTATCATTATCACGCAACGAATTATTGTAACGAAAGACTAAAAGTATAGAGTGCACCCACGTACAACGGGTCACAACATATTTAAATGTTTTATTTGGAGGAAATTATATAAATATCTGACGCAAAACATAACCGAATAATTATTATTTCTTAATCACAACATGGTATCTCCGAAGTTTAAAATTTTTCTTTTTTTTCTTTTTTTTTTAACTCAAATTTCTCAAAAACTTGAGCCAATGACAAAAACCGGTTTACAGATTCGTATTCAATGCATACAAATTTATAAGAAATGCTTACTATATAGTGCAAAACAGAAAACAAAATCAAAATTTTTAGAATAATCGTAATCGTCAATTGCAGGAAGTGTAAAAACATTTTTAAATTAAATTTATTAGATTTGACATCCAACTGTATACAATGTATAAGTGCTATTTATATACTTTAAATCACACCTACATTGTCAGACATTCTAAAGGGTATAGCCGGATAAGATGGTCAAAAGTGCCCCCAAACCAAATTCGACTTGCTATGAACCATTCGATAGGTGATAAAAAAAAACCAGTCTGTGCCAAGTTTCAACCCTGTATCTCATCTGGGAGGGTAGTTACGGGTAAGAATGTAATTGCGAGGTTTTTCGCCAATTTCTCCCATTTAATGACATTCGAAAATTCTGAAAAAAATCAGAGACATTTCTATTTGTGAGGCACATATTACAGAATTTTTTCAGATTTGTAGATTGAAAACTGAAGCCGTGAAAAATCAAAAACGTAAAAAAATGCTGAAGAATGGCGATTTTGTATTGAAGGAGATGAGGTCCTACGATCATATTTTTTTTGTAAGTGTACATTATTGATACTATCATCATCAATTTTTTTCAGATTTTTTGGAGAGGTGCGCCATAGTTAAAAAAATTTTTAACCGATTTTTTCGCTGTTTTTTGCGTGTTAGAGTTACTTATTCGAAGAATTTTCGTCTGTCATATATCAAATACATGGTATATACACTGTTCAATGTTTTTACATGTAGTGGAATAGAATAGGAATTAAACTAAATAAAGCTAATTGATAAAAGTACGTTACGTCCGTTACATTTCAAAAAATTAAAAGTGTTTTCAACGGTGTCGGTGGTCCAGCGGTAAAGCGTCTGACTGCTAAACCGCTAGAAACTTCTTTTCGTAGGTTCGAGTCCACTTCAGACTCAATCCTTTTTTTTTTGGAAATACATTATTTCAAACTTATCCAGTTGTTTTTAAACTACTTATCCAGAATTGTTAAAGATAATGAAAAATATTAAATAATACTGTAACTGACAAAATACATGACAAGAGAAACGGTAGAACAGAAAGTACTTCAAAATGGTATTTATGGATATTACAGATAAAAATATTTAAAAAATATTATTGAAACATTTGTAAACAAGTATATTAACGATTATCATGTAGGTAGAAGTTTGAAAAAATGTATTTCCAAAAAAAAAAAGATTGAGTCTGAGTGGACTCGAACCTACGAAAAGAAGTTTCCAGCGATTTAGCAGTCAGATGCTTTAGCGCTGGACCACCGACACCGTTGAAAATATCTTTAATCTTTTGAAATATAACGGACATAACGTACTTTTATCAATTAGATTTATTTAGTTTAATTCCTATTCTATTCCACTGCATGTGTAACGACCCGCTAAGAAGACCCAACACCCTTTTTATTTCATTTTTATTATTATAATTTATTTTTAGTTTAAATTTTGTATAAAATGGTTAATTTAATTTTTTATGTTTAATTGAGTAATTAGTTTAATTTGTATTATATTTCTTATAATAAATAATTTTCATTAATCGATAATATAGTCTGATTGAATAAGTCGATAAGCGATTAGTCGGTAAGTCGGTCGGTATGTTGATTATCGATAAATGATCGACTTACGAATGCATACGCGCCAGCGCAACCCCGATGATCTCGCGGTGGGGTGAGATTCTAGAGTAGGGTGATCGCGTAGACTAAGGAGCAGGGGTGCTCGGCCGTCACGTGATGGGGAATTCCAGAAAATTAGAGGAACCCTATAATGAAAAAAAGCGCTAAGTCAGCAGAATCTGACTATAAATAGAGGCGTTCCACGCAGAGTCAGTTCAGATCTTCCCTGACTTCGGTCAGATGCAGACAATACTCTGGAAGTAGAGGAAAAGCTTACGCTGAATCGCTTAGGCAACTATAGAGCGCAAGATTAGCTCTATCCTTCTCTTTCAGTGGTGACGTACGAGAGTTCGGATCTGTGGACACCCTACTCATGGTACGCAACGTGTTGAACACGTGCTAATACTAAGTCACACGTTCAAGTGTAAAGAGCTAGCGAGGAGCGGAGCTCCTTGAGCAGGCCTGTATTAGCATAGCTCTGGTAAGACCAGAAACCGATTGCGACCTGTAGGTATAGTCCGCTCGTGTCTGAAGGTATCATACAAGCTACTAGAATATAGTTTTCCAGTACTTAGTGTAACTTGGCAAATTGTACAGAGTGTTGGCTGTATTCGAAGATCAAGTCGCGTTATTATTACTTATTACTTACTAACTACTAATCATATATTTTCCACTGTATTTCACTATCTAGGGCGTACGTATTATAATTTCTTATTGTATTTCATATTCTAGCCGTACCTATTGTTATACTTAGAGCAATTATAGTTAATTTACTTACTTGAATAAAAGATAATTTTAGTTTGATACATTAATGTTGGATTTCACTCCTTAACCGCACACCACACGAACCTATAATCCCTATTTTCATTCATACGAGTCGCCTTCTTGGGGAACCGCTCTCCCTATACGTCGGTGCAGTGACGTACCTATCACTGGGTCGTTACACATGTATAAACATTGAACAGTGTATATACCATGTGTAACGGTCCGGAATTATTATCGCGGGTACGCTACTGCACCGACGCGTAGGGAGAGCGGTTCCCTATAAGAAGGCGGCTCGTAAATAATTATATTGAAGGGATCATAGGTTCGGGTGGCACGCGGTGAAGGAGTAAAATCCAACGTTAATTCCTTTCTCAAAAATATTTAGTGAGTATGTTTATTTAAAGAAAAATGTGTTATGTTTGTTTATAATATATAAAGAGAAAAGGTAAGTAATTATTTGAGTTATATAAAAAGGTAAGTAATATAAAATGTAATGAAAATAACATAAAGAATTAATGTAATTAATGTACAAATGTTGCGCCCTGTTCTTGAAATACAAAAGAAAATAATTATATTAGTTAAGTACAGTGAGTGCGCCCTGTATAAAAAAATACAAAGAAAAATAACAATCGCGTTTGTGCTAAAATAAAATACAATAAAAGAAAATTCAGATTATTAATTACAAAATAGTTTGACCTAAAATAAAATACAAAGAAAAAATTAATTGATTAGTGAATGCGACTAGATACGATTATGAAAACTCTAAATCTATAACCTGAATTTATAAAATAAAATTATTCAAATAAATTGTTCGATTGTCGGAAAATTAGCGTGGATCCGTTCTGACATTGTAGGAGCTAACCCGTTCGGCCGCAGTACGATTTCTGTGCAACTTAGCCGTCACTGATAGGCCGCATCCAAGGAGCTTCTGCTTTCGCTCGCTCGTTAAGGGGGTAGACACGGCACGTGACCTCTCCGATTCGGGACGTCGGTATTACAGCAGTTTTTTCGTTGGGCCTGGTGGAGCCACTTGCGTGGTCTGTTACGAACTTGAAAGGTTTAATTCTCAACTAGCGTGCGCGCAACACGATCTAGGAAGGCAACAGCGCCTCAAGTATTTTTACAAACACATTCGAACGCTCATCTCGCCAGAGGCATCGCGACGATCCGTCTGAAGAACGAAAGCGAAACATTGGCGCGTGGTTAGAGTGAGATGTAGGGTGATCATGCTATCCTTCTTTCAACCTAAATCATAGAATTGTCTCGCTCCGATAAATTCTGACAGACTAAACGCGTGGATTTTATGTAGCGCACCGTAGACCAGACGTTGCATACATCCAGCTGAGATGTCGAATCTCGAATTAGATGCGACGACCAGCCAAGCATGAACGTAGAAAGGGACAGACAGTGGAGGAGTAAGAGAGAGGTCTAATAATCAAAGGAAAGAGCCGAAACGTATCGGTGTGACTAATACTACTTCAATTATAAAACTTTTTTATGTTTGACTTTTTTTACTGAAACTTTTACTAGCGCATTGGTGAAATTTTTCTGATTAAAATGATACCAAACACGATATAGTTTGAATGGGGCGAGGTTATGGGGCGCTGTGAGAAATCCAGACGAGCCGCAGTGAAAACTTAGCGAAAAGGGACAATCTCAACATTTAGAATGAGAGAAGGACAGCATGACTGTAGTGCGTCTCACTCAGCGTTCGGGCGATGTTGCCTTTTTCGTTTGCCTTCGCAGCACAGTTCGAGTGACGTAATCAAGCTAACGCTTGATTCTGACTACGGTTCCAACTCGGCAGCCTTTCTACTTAGACGCCACCTTATAACTACTAGCTGAACTAAATTTGTCACGTGACTTGCTCTGTAGTATCCAGATAATGGCGGAACTTGTGTTTGGGATTGCTTTTACGGGAATCAGTTATTCGTCCTTATATGAGAAGATCTTGAGCTAAATAAGGGCTCATTCGAAAGAGGAAGGATCAATGCAGGGCGATCAACTCACCGTTTGAGTGACAGAACTCTTTTAGTGGCCTAAAAATGCTTCGATTTCGCAACTGCATTTTGTCGATTTTTTCTTCTACTTTCGACACTGATATTATTAAATACGGACATAATCTCGTTAAACCATGAGTTGACCGCCCTGCATTGGACCTTCCTCTTTCGAATGAGCCCTCACCCAGCCCTATGTGTTCTCATATAAGGACAAATAACCGATTCCCGTAAACCCATTTTTAGACCCATGTTTGCCGGTAATGTCACCTCGCTGCATTACCCGTGTCTACCCCCTTAAGCTTGGTTGCGAACACTGCAGGATGGTATCGTCGCTCTAGAGCCAGTGTACTAATAGGCCGCATCCAAGGAGCTTCGGCTTTCGCTCGCTCGTTAAGCTTGGTAGCGAACCTGGCACGTATGAGAACCGCTGCGAACCGGTGGTCGAGCGCTCCGGGTCTGACGAGGAACTTTTGCCGCCTTGCCGACAAAAGAATCTATGCTTCTGAAAATCTATGTAGTAATCGTATCATACACCCGTGTCGGACTACGATCAGAATCGAAGTGGAACAGGTCCTCGTGGCATGCTCGTATTTATATCCGAGATCTGCTTACGTAGCAGTTTTTTCTACACGCATTTTCGATACCGGAAGTGTTTGGACTTTGACCGGATTGTACGTGACTCCGCGCGTAGTGCTATCTCCCTTTATTCTGCGCTCCATTACTATCTCTTTCTACGCATTATTCCTATCTCTATCTATGCGTCCTGCGTCGATCTTTTATCGACGCGGTAGAATTATCGACGCAGTAATTATCGATGTATATTTTTAGAGTATAAATTTTGTTAAGTATAAATACAACATTTTTTTCCTATTTGTTAAATATGAATTGTAACGTGGTGACACCCGTGCCCCCCCGTTACAATCGCTGCGCTTTCCCTCACGTTACACCTCCACCTCAAAACCACTCGTAACCCTTCCCTCACCTAACCCTTTCCCCCTGTTCACCGGTGTCGGGCCGATGGAGGCAAAAGAAGACGAACAAGGGACACCCACAGCAGAAGCTACGAGGCCGGCGGCAGACTCCTAACCGTCCTCCGAGGAAACGGAGCAACGTGGGACTCCGAGGAAAGAGCCAAAGTTGTCCGGACTATGCAAACGTCCACCCGGAGCCATCTGTCGCCGAGCCTGAAGACCTCAACCCACCCGTCATCGCGGGATATCCGCCAGCCCCATCGACCCCGAGCACCGGTGTATCGAAGATCAATAATCGATCTATCCCGTTGCCGGAAGAGGCCCCCTTCCTAGTCCCATCCCCTCCCCAAAACCATCCCGCGACGGTTTCGTCGTCGCAGCAGCGACGGCGAACCGTCATTGAGCCCTAGGCTAAGCGAGAGTGCAGAGAGAGAGATTTTGAAAAGCGACAAAGCGAGATAGAGAGTAGCGAGAGAGGGAGAGAAGTTTGGGTGAGTCCCTTACCGTACCTATTGTAATTGCGAGATCGAGGCAACGGCTATTTTCTCCGCCCGCGCATTGTTCGACGTAGAGACGAGTCCCCCTTTTGATTTTCCAACCACAGCTATTTCCTCATTCGCGTAACGTAGACGAACTTTCCTGCGAACCCCCCTTCCGACCCTAGAGGTTTCCCTTCCCACAATAATCCTCCTTGCGTACTCCCCCGCGAAGTATTGTACGGACGTAAGTGCCCCGAGACCCATCCCCTGTAAGACACCCACAATCACCCCCCCTTTCCCTTTTTTGATCTTGATCGCCACAAGACGTGGCTGGCGCCCAGCGAATCATTGTAACACCGACTCATTGTATAGAGTGAACCCCGAAGAGGGTCACAGAATATAATTATTAATCGAGATCACGTTAATACAATAATAATAATAAAAACGTACTGTTACAAACTTCAATTGTATAAAAACGAAAAAAAAAAAATAAATATTTTAATAATTAGTAATGATGAGACTTTGTATTTATTCTTCTTCTTGCGGAGTGTTACACCATGTATTTGATAAATGACAGACGAAAATTCGTCGAATAAGTAACTCTAACACGCAAAAAACAGCGAAAAAATCGGTTAAAAATTTTTTTAACTATGGCGCACCTCTCCAAAAAATCTGAAAAAAATTGAAGATGATAGTATCAATAATGTACACCTACAAAAAAAATATGATCGTAGGACCTCATCTCCTTCAATACAAAATCGCCATTCTTCAGCATTTTTTTACGTTTTTGATTTTTCACGGCTTCAGTTTTCAATCTACAAATCTGAAAAAATTCTGTAATATGTGCCTCACAAATAGAAATGTCTCTGATTTTTTTCAGAATTTTCGAATGTCATTAAATGGGAGAAATTGGCGAAAAACCTCGCAATTACATTCTTACCCGTAACTACCCTCCCAGATGAGATACAGGGTTGAAACTTGGCACAGACTGGTTTATCACCTATCGAATGGTTCATAGCAAGTCGAATTTGGTTTGGGGGCACTTTTGACCATCTTATCCGGCTATACCCTTTATAACATAGGATAAGCTATCTTTAATTAGAGAAAGAAAAATAACATGTATCATATGCTTTTTCTATGCGAATGAAATTTTTCAAATAAACTAACGAGTAAAACATATCTTGGTCTGAAAATTTAATGTTTGTTTAAATTCATTATTCCAAAAGCAGTTTTTACATTCTATGTAAAGCAGCCATTTTAGACCAAACAGCATAAAACCAGGATCCTTTATGCAACGTATAGAGAAAAATGATCAATACCTTACTAATTTCAGTATATAGCGTTAAGAACAAACAGTTTCTGGTTATTTATTGTTGATAACAGAAAAAATCTGACAATGGTTGAATTAAAATAGTTTATTTGTATTGTATATTAGTGAATACTTACATAGTGAATGATCATGACATAATTTCCATACAATAGTTTTGTGTCTCCATAATCTGAAAGTAAATAACTGCGTTCGACACTGATTAAATCATCTGTAAAAAATGAATTAAAGAGGTCACAAAGTATCGTTGTTACGTTGCGCGCGTGCGACGCACAGTGGGGTATTTGCCTCTCAAACGCGGTAAAAAGTCATTTTTAGAAAATTATCTCTAAAGTCAAAAAGTACTATGAAAATAGTTAATTGAATATTTGGCCCACTATGTAGAATATTTGTTTTTCACATTTATTAATTTTCAACGTGGGTACAGAGGTTTAAAGAAGGCAACTCCGTAATTCTTAAAAACTACAACTATTATTTATGCTTTTAATTCTCACTCAATTTAATTAATCTATGATGGGTTTAAACGTGCCAGGTATGTATTTTAATTGTACCAAGTTTCATTTAATTATCTATAATATTTTCGGAATTATACCGTATTGAATATTTTCCATCTTTATTGTTTATTTTAAAAAAAGTCCCGTGGAATCCCGCGTTCTGTTTGGTATCATTTGAAAGTGCAAAGTCTTGCCTTTAAAATAAAAAAAGAATTAGCTGCTACTAGCTGCTACTCAGGTATCTACAGTGATTTTTACTATTATTGACACCGATGTTGAGTCATCGGTTTCAACGCCAAACCGATCACTTTTCGACATCACCATCGAAGATTTTGTTCTAAATGAAATACAGTATAGACTCGTTATAAGCTAAAAAGATCTGTACGATATTTGCAAAGAAACCATCCCCACCACTGAGGGGTATACCCCTCGAGACGTCCCGAAGCTCGCTCGCCGAGTAGCGTAACATGATCTTGGATCAGATATCGGTGAGGCAACACTAATGCAACAACCTAACTTTGCTATTTTTCATTTTTTTTTTATAGAACTTTTTCCATGATATTTCTGACATTTTTCTAATTTAAATGATACCAAACACGATATAATTCGGACCATACTTACCGTGTATATTTGTTCGGTCCGATGCAAAACACAATGTGCGAGGATTTCGAAAGACAGTTCCGTGCGTTTAGTTGTAACTAGTTTACACGATAAATATGGTCCGAATTATATCGTGTTTGGTATCATTTTAATTACAAAAATGTCAGAAATATCATGGAAAAAGTGTTATAGAAAAAAAATGATAAATAACAAACTTACGTTGTTGCATTAGTGTTGCCTCACTGACATAGAACGGTTTGTTTTCGCTCCGTCCTCTTTTTCACTCGCTGTCCTTTTCTACGTTCGTAGCAGTCGGCAGATATCAAACAATGGTGGAACTACACGTTATAAGCAAAAGTCCGGTCCCGAGCGTTTTGCTCATAACGAGTCTATAGTGTATGTTGTAGTCCATATGAAATTAGAAGGGGTTTAAATCATCATTTTGCCGGTTTCGAATTTGTTTAATAATTACAGACCTTCGAAGTTTGCAATTTGCCCATTTGGACGAAAACGGGCTTCACTTACGAATTTTTTTCTTAGGAACTGTTTGTCCGATTGAGCTAGATTTTTTTTTCTTTTATTCAGAAAGGATTGGGCTATTACAAAATAATTTTTTCGATCTGGATAATTAACTTTATAATTTTTTATATCTATACCTTTGTTAAAAAAAACATCCTAATGCGATAACGTTAGACTTATTAAAAAATAGAAACTGTAAGCTTTAAAATGGTATTTGTTTCATCAAATTTGGATGAAATTTAGCAATGTTATGACAGTGTGAAGATTGAGCAAATTTTAAAGTAGTTTTTACCGCGTTTGAGAGGCAAATACCCCACTGTGCGACGGCACAACGTAAAAAAGGAAAGATAACACTTGGAGATATAGGTAGTTAAATTTCAATTAATTGGTTGGAATTCAACCCCTAATTCCTGCTTCCCTATTTTAGCGCGATGGTTGGTATCGCTGCCACCAGTCTCGAGCGTGTTAACGCTCTCGACAAATTAAAAGACGAAAGACAAAATTGATAAGATGTTAAAAGATTATAAGTATTAGCCTTCCGTTGGGTTCGTTCAACGCTTAGTCCCGTACGGGACACTCCTTGAATCTGGGTATGTTGGTAGACGTGTTTTAACTGAAACGTGTGAGGTGTGTTCGAAATAAATGGAAACTGTTTAACTAAATGAAACTGGTTTAATCATGAATGAAAATCAGATAATAGCCAAAAGTGTGAGTTCAATAATTTAGAAATTTCGTTAAATTGAAAATTACCAGTTCTGCAAAAAGGTGAACAAGTGTAAAGGTGCTTAAGATTAGTTAACAAGGTATATATATATAAATATAAAACGCTCTGATATCACATTTGAAACATTAGACTAGAGTACCGGTCGCGTGACTCGATTATTACAATTTCACTTCCTATATTTAGCTGTAAAACCGGCGGTTTCCGCCCGCGGTACACCTGAGCCTGAGAAATTCTCGGAACTCCCGAAGGAGCTGGACTAAGGTGGCCTTTAGATGATGGAAAGAAACTGGATTTCGAAATTGTAATAAACGGAAAATAATATTTAATTTTGAATGATATCGATACCTCGTACGGTGGAACGATCTGATCTGAGGAATTCTCGTAACCCTGAAGGGCTGGACCAGATCGCCCGTTTTGCCAATCAATGAACGTCGTGATCGAAAAACGTAATTGAAACGACTTACCGTTACGCTGTATAATGCGAAACAAGATTATAATATTCGTTATCTAAATTTCTCTGTATTCGCCTGATGATCTGGAACACCAAAGAAACGGTAAGACGTTGATCACTGTACTTGTCGCGGCGGAAATGAATTAAAACGGACGAGTACGTCGACGAGAGACAAACGAATAACGATTTACGATTAATTACAATTTATCACGAAAACGGTCAATATATGATTTACGCGGAGTGAAGTTAATACGAAATTACTACGCGAGCAAACGATTTAAAATCAGAAAGAAAAGATAGAAATTTAGGGAGAGAGAAGATTTTACGTGCGCGTCTATGAGTCCTTATCCAGAATTCCGATTATTTTAACTCCCTCGGCACTCTGCCTCGCTACGCGGAGGACTTTACCGCAGAGAAAATATCGCGAACTTCCAAATAACTCTGTCTCTCGGACACACGGGCTCCCGATCACGTACTTACGATTGATCGATCAAGAGTGACAAATTTCGTGCGCGATCGACGGCCGAAGGGCCCGTCGCGCGAACATCGTCCTTGGAGGGGACGGTTTGGCGAATCGTAGCCCGTTTTCGGAAGTGTCGCGTGCCCGGTGATTGGCTAAGACGCGCGAGCTAGACGAAGATCTTTCATCCCCTTTCTTTGGTGTTCCTTCCTTTTCTCATTCGTCGCCATGATAGTTTCAACGGTTTTCAGAAACTACGCAGTATTTCTCTTTATACATATAATTAATTAACAGCATTTATTCGAGATATAACTATTCGTTTAGCTGGAATGCAATTTGAGATTTGATATTGAAATATAGATTAAAATTGAAATATCGGGTTTGATAGGAAACCGTCATCCGTGTATCATGATCAAAATTATTCATTCCCGATTTGCAATAAAACAGTATGATTTTATATGTTTAACAGCGGGTGATGCGCTTACGGTGGTTGTAACGCCGTGGCGAATTATGCAATCTATCGCGCATTAAAACTATCGCTTCGATGTATTCGGCATTTCGCATTTTATAAATTTTAAATAATTCTAGCTCTGGCGAACGTTCCTTCGAGAACGTTCCTTTGTTCAAAATTTGCCGTTATCGCTAGGCAGTTCTTAGAATTTCGATACAATAGTGTTTATTGCTTCGAACGACCCTTGATTTTCGAACGGCGGTCGAACGTTCGCGACGTTCGCTTTCGTAAGGGTTCTCAATTCTTACTTTCATTGTTTAAATTTTTTTCATCCATCCACTCTCTCATACTATTGTTACAATCAGGTAAAGATGATCCTTGTTGGACCGGCTGACGCTTTGTGCAACAGAGTGAGAAAGAGGTTTCTAACAAAAGAGTTATTACGATTTTCCCGTTTCTACGCAGTTACCAAGGGAAATTCCCGAGATGCGAGGCACTGGCTAACTGCGTAGCGCTGGTGTTATTGCTACGGCTCTCTCTCTCTCTCACTCGAGCTAACCCGAGTTTTTGTGCGTATTAGTCTCTTATTACAATGGCTGGCGACGATAGTTTCAAGGAGGGTCACGTAAACTATTGAAAAGTAGAAAATAGAAACGGCCTTTCCTCGTGTACCTCGCATGAGAAATTCTCGTAACCCTCGAAAGAGCTTGACAAGATACACGATTCCAGGGTGGAGCAGGTAAAGAAGAGAAAGCTATAGAGGAAGTCAAAAATAGAAAAGAATTAAACTCAAACTCTTCCCTGTACATCCCTGCATGAGAAATTCTCGTAACCTCGAAAGGCTTGACAAGAATGTACAAGGTCGAGGAGGAATGAAAAGATTGGCGGAAAACCGAAACACCCGCCCATACGCCCCTTACATGAGAAATTCTCGTAACCCTAAAGGGCTTGATAAGGGACGCAAGGCGGATAAATTTCAAATTTTCCGCCGGGACGTAACAGTGCTCATTCCTATATCTAATTTTTATTGACAAAAAATACTTATCTGAATTTCTTTTTCTCGTTCTCAATTTCCAACTGACACAAGTACTATTAAGTACATAAAATTCTAGAATTCCCTGATAACCGGGTCAAAACCACGGTATTAAGTATATATACTTATAAAGAATCTATTAGAAATTGCCATAACCAAAAAACACATCCACCAGGAAAGTGAAAATATCATTAGAAAATTAGAGCTTTATGAAGTGGAATAAAATTTCTAAATCATACTCACGTTATAATACTACTAAAGCTATATAAATCATATCGTAAAATATATTATTATACGATAAAAATACATTTGCCTTATCTATGTTAATTCCTTGAGATATGTTCGAATTTGGCACTTCAAATTCGTACGAACACCTCGGTCGATAACACGGGTCGATAATCCCGTCGTAACCGAACAAGTAAACGTAATCGCTGTTGCGCTGTTTAACCACCGATCCGAGCGCTCGCCAATATTAAAACTCCAAAATTCAAACCGTTAGGGCATTAATGCGAAAGCAATTCAGAGAGCGATTATCAAGCGACAACAACGACCAAGAACTTTTCTTTACTCGAGTTTCGAGCAATCTCAAATTCAATTCAGTGCTTTGCACCGCGAATTCTTAAATCGTGTAATCCCAAATTAAAAACCAAAGGTGATTTTTGTAGTGTTTAATTTACGACTCATTGTGTAAAAATTATCAGATACACAATTAGTGACCGCTAAGCTGTGTCGTTCATCTTCTCCTCGACGCCCACGTCTTTGAAAAGACGGAATCCATGCCATCCCAACAATTCCAATTCTCGCCGAGAACAAGATAGAATAAATGTTTAAAGGAAAGATCTTTGTTACGATTTGTACTACCATCAGAAATAATAGATTTCAATCTATAAATTTAAAACTATTAATATCACACTGATTTTCTATCTTATGGATCAAAAATGTATATCTTTTATAAGCACATAAATTAGTACCAACCCATACACATGTCATCAACCCGAGTATTTATGCATCCCTTTCGTCAGTGGAAATAACCTTTTTTTTAGATTTAATCAATTTCTGTACTTTATGAAGAAATATGAGTTTTACGTAATCACAGATAACAATTTCACGACATGTTGACGGTTGTGTAACATCCCACAGGAAGAAGAATAAATAAAAAAAAAAAAACCTATCATTATTAATTATTAAAAAATATATTAATTTTTTTTAGTTTTTATACAATCAAAATTATAACACTTCGTTTTTTTTATTATTGTAATAACACAATTCAGATCGACAATTATATTCCTATTTAACAAATAAGAAAAGAATGTTGTATTTATACTTAATAAAATTTGTAACGATACTTTACAATATATAGTTTTTTATTTGTCTGGTAACGGGGAATTTTTAGGTTGTCTGACAAGAAACAGCGATAGATATCTGGTAAAATCTGCTTATGTATTTTCTGAAGAATTGTACAATTGGGAGCCGTTACGACTGTAATCAATGTTCTTTAATTTAGAAACCGCGAACGCCACTCCTAGCTTGTGTAAAGATATATAACGATTTATCTGAATAACTTTAGAAAACGCGAACGCCACTCCTGGCTTGTATATAGATAAACAACGATTTATCGCGAATGTTAAAGGCTTTAAAGAAAAACGCGGACGCCACTCCTGGCTCGTAGGACAATGCTTGGCTGAGCGACCTATTTAACTAATCTCGGTTCTTGTGAGAAAGAATAGAATCTAAGCAATTGGTGTATATATGAGATTATCAGAACGACGAGAGGTCTTGCCCTTGCGGGATAGAGTCGCACGTCGCTGATGTGCACAAAGTCTTTGCGTTCCGTGATGTCTAGGAAACGTCCAGAGGCACTTCCGTGGTCTCTTGGATTTTTCCAGATTCAGTGGTTCGTTCAGTACCGTGCTTCCTCACCCACAATAGATGGAATATTTGCCGGAACGACAATTGCACACTTGCCACCAGTAATGGGTAGGCATGCACTGTCGGCGGTTGCTATTAGATGTCTTTGAGATTCGACTGACAAGAACCGAAATTATAGATTTAACGCAACTAATGGTGTAATTTGTTACGTTGGGCGAGACTATGTTATTTGTCTATCTTGGCACTCTTGTTTAGAACAACTAAGAGGTTTCGGCAGGGCACGATTACGTGACCTCGACGATTTCTCTGTCTCTAACAAACAGTGACCTTGATGTTGATACTATTTGTTACATGAATACTTGAAATAATTGTCTTGAATATATATATAAAACGCGATGCACGAATCATATGTGCCACAAACCCAGGAGTCACAAACTGAGTCGCGGCACTGCTTCACGGAATTTGTATTTCACTGGTGTTGATGTGAACCGATTTAGTGTAACAGAATTTGGATGTTATAAATTCATTAAACTGACTACTACGACGAAACCTTGGTTATTGCGAACGGGTATCCCTTGTAGCAGTGCCGCGGCTCAGCTTGTGCACGCGACTCCTCGGTTTGAGGCGCATACACGAAGACAGTAAATCGGCAGTTTGACGATTTTACCAAGTCGGTTTGACTCGCCTTCGCGTACCGTTTCTCGCCCAACGGACCCTCGTATTTCGCGTCTTAACGCTAGCGCTTTCGAACGTAGAGTGCTGGATCATCGATCCGCATCGACCTCCTTCGATCGATCCTAGGTAAGGATCGATACCGCCTGGGGATCGATGCGCACGCATCAAGAGCGAGTGGGAATCGTTGTCGTTTAAGGGGTATGCCCCCTAATGAGCCGAATATATATATATATATATTTATATGTAACATATACGGTTACAAATTTATACAAAAAAAAAATACATCGATAATTACCGCGTCGATAAAAGATCGACGCGGGATATATAGATAGAGATAGGAGTAACGCGTAGAAAGAGACAGCAATAGAGCGCAGAATAAAGAAAGATAGCACTACGCATAGACAGAGACAGCGATACGCGCGGAGTCACGTACACTCCGGTCAAAGTCCAAACACTTCCGGTATCGAAAACGCGTATAAAAAAAACTTCTACGTAAGCAAATCTCGGGTATAAATACGAGCGTGCCGCGAGGAGCATTTCCACTTCGATTCTGATCGTAGTCCGACACGGATCTATGATACGATTACTACATAGGTTTCCAGTAGCTTAGATTCTTTTGTCGGCGAGGCGGCAAAGGGTCTGTGTCAGACCCGGAGCGCTCGACCACCGGTTCGCAGCGGTTTTCATACGTGTCAGGTTCGCTACCAAGCTTAACGAGCGAGCGAAAGCCGAAGCTCCTTGGATGCGGCCTATTAGCACACTGGCTCTAGAGCGACGATACCGTCCTGCAGTGTTCGCAACCAAGCTTAACGAGCGAGCGAAAGCAGAAGCTCCTTGGATGCGGCCTATCAGTGACGGCTAAGTTGCTCAGAAATCGTACTGCGGCCGAACGGGTTAGCTCCTACAGTGTCGGAACGGATCCACGCCAACTCCTCGACAATCGAACAATTTATTTGAATAAATTTTATTTTATAAATTCAAGTTATAGATTTAGAATTTTCATAATCGTATCTAGAGACGCGTTCACTAATCAATTAAATTTTTTCTTTGTATTTTATTTTAGGTCAAACTATTTTGTTATTTTTCTTTGTAATTTTTTATACAGGGCGCACTCACTGTACTTAACTAATATAATTATTTTCCTTTTGTATTTCAAGAACAGGGCGCAACATTTGTACACTGATTACATTAATTCTTTATATTATTTTCATCACCTTTTTATATAACTCAAATAATTACTTACCTTTTCTTTTTATATACATATTATAAACAAACACAACACACAACTTTCTTGAATAAACACTCATTACGATTTTTGAGAAAGGAATTAACGTTGGATTTCACTCCTTTACCGCGCACCACCCGAACCTATGATCCCTTCATTATTTTGTTATTTACGAGTCGCCTTCTCATAGGGAACCGCTCTCCCTACGCGGTCGGTGCAGTAGCGTACTCGCGATAATAATTCCCGGGACGTTACAGTTGCTACAAGGTGCAATAATATTATTACGTATTTATTAGTATTAGCGTCATATCTACATAAACCCATGTCGATGAAATTTTCAGCTGATATGTAAATTAGTCTATATACAATATATTTTACATTTTGCATAAATTTGTGTAGGATTGGGGCGGGCACGGGTAGCTCAATTACCACTTCTTATGATTAATTGGTTAATTTACTGTAAATAAAAGCGAAAACGAAAATAAAGAAAAGAAAAAAAAAAGAATTGAGATTGACTTGACATGCAATCGGCAGCACAGCTATCCGCCGAGATCTCACCGCACACTGCACTAGGTCGTCGCTGTGTAAAACGCAACGGTAGAAACAAAAGAAGGACAGCTTCTAGAATTCGACGTTTCCAGAATTCTGTTATTTCTTTGCAATATTCCCACATTTGTGTTATGAATAACTCTAAATGTGGTATAGATAAGTGGAGATAAGTTACGTCGAATGGGATATAGAAAATTTATTATTACTTATTTATAAAAATAAAATTTATTATTATTTGTGACCCTCTTGGGGATTCACTCTGCGGTACAAAATCTATAATCACGGTGGGCGCCAGCCACTCGCTGTGGCGATCGAATCAAAAGGGAAAGGGGTAATTGCGGGTGCTTACAGGGGATGGGACTCGTGGCACTTACGTCCTTACAATAATTCGCGGGGGAGTACGCAAGGAGGACCGTTTCGGGTCGGGAGAGATCTTAGGGTAGGGAAAGGTTTCAGGAAGTTCGTACACGTTACGCGTAGGAGGATTCGTAGACGGGACTGACAGGGGATGGATTAAGGGGTTTCGCAAAACGTAATAGCGGAGCGTCAAAACGATACGCGATCGCGAATGTATGCTGGCGAAGATTGCCGTTGCCAGAACTCACACTTTACAATCGTGGTACTTAAGGGGACTCACCGAACGGTGCACTCCGCACTCTCGCCAACACTCTCGCACAAATCGCTTTTCCTTTTGCTTTCTCACTTCTACCCGACTCTCGCTCACTCACCAAAATCTCTCTCTATTACGCTTTCTATAGCTTAGGGCTCAATGACGGTTCGCCGTCGCGGGATGGTTTTGGGGAGGGGATGGGACTAGGAAGGGGGCCTCTTCCGGCAACGGGATAGATCGATTATCGATTGTCGATCTGCCGGTGATCGGGGTCGATGGGGCTGACGGATTTCCTGCGGCGACGGATGGGGTGAGGTCTTCGGGCTCGGCGACAGATGGCTCCGGGTGGGCGTTTGCAAACTTCTGGGCAGCTTCGTCCAATTTTCCGAAGTCCCGCGTTGCTCCTTTCTTTTGGAAGGGTTGAAGGTCTGTCGCCGGCCTCGTAGCTCCTTCTAGAGTTGTCCGCTTCTTGGGGTCCTTTCCGTCGCCTCCATCGGCCCGATACCGGCGGGCAGGGGGAAAGGGGTAAGGTGAGGGAAGGGTTAAGGGTTATCTTTAGGTGGGAATGTGAGGTGGGAGAAGCGCAGCGATTGTAACGGGGGGTCACAGGTGTCACCACGTTACATATTATAATAATAATAATTTTTTCGCGACTCTGTACAATTGTAATTTTTCAAAGTGACACATATGTATGTAAATACTTACATGTCATTTATTAAACTAACTTTTGTATCTTTTTAAAATGCTCAAGACATTCAATTTCAAGTTTTGCATTTTTTAATTTTTCTTCACAAATATTTTTACATTCTTCAACACAGGCTGGAATAGGAAATAAATTTCTTTTCTGGGAATTCAAATTCCCTAAATGCAGTGTCTTCTACTATTTTGTACGTATTTTGAAATATTTTGTACTGTAAAAATCATAATTTATCATCTATATTCTTACAGTTTGTTGCGGTTATATTTTTGTTTTTTGATACCAATGAAGTAATTCGCTATTGGGTTAATGCTGTTGAATTTGCAACAGATAGAATTTCACCGGGTAGAGAAATTTCTGGATCGTCAGGATTAACTACAGATTGTGAGGGTCGCAACTGAAAGAGGTAAAAAAAAAAGAAAAGTACATTCTACAATCAATAGATACATGAAAGAACATCCATGAGAATGATTTTGATGTAGACCAAGAAAATTGATTAATTAAGAAACTATATATGTAAGTTTATTTTACATTAGTCAAAGTCTGATACATTTCAAGAAATACGATTTCTTTTCAGCCAAACTCATCTCAATTATTCCATTTTCACTCCAGGTTTCAAAAGTTGCGCTACATGAACATAAGATATATCTGAACGTTCAGTGAATGTGGAATATTTGGCAGATATTTATTATTAGTAATAGCTTTGGTTAAAAATAAATGTTAAAGCAAAAAAAAGTCACGATGTATTAATGAAACGTTAGCTGGTGTGCCCACCGAGAGAGGGCAGGGTGTACTGTCTAGTCTAGTTTTTAAGACGCAGTAAAAAGTTAAAACAAGAAAATTTATGATCTCATTTTTATCTTATTTCATATTGATAATAAAATCGTTTGGTGCATGCATGACCGAGTTTTAGTTCAGTAAATCCCACTGCTTTTATTCTTAATGATGGGCATTATATGGATAACTAGATTTTCGGTTAACCATGTGTGGCTACGCCGGTAGAGGAGAAAGAGCCGGTTTGTAATAATAAATAGTTATTATATCTACGTATAGTTTGATATTAAAAATTCTCATGTAATATTCATATCAAATAATTTTTCTTTTGATTTATCAAAACCACCATTCAATGAATAAGTTTGTGTATTAATATTACATATAAGAATATGTATAATACTATATGTATGTTATATAATATATACTGTCATATAAGAATTAGATTATTAAATACATTATTCAAAAAATTCTTTTATACCTATGTTGCAGTTTATGATTAGCAACTAAATAGTAAAAGAAAATCTAATCTGTCGTTATAAAATATGTAATATATCAATTTATCTATTGTGTGTTAAATTTAATAAAAATGATGTTCTTCAATCCACCATTTATTTCTTACATAAACTATAACTAACAGTTTTGAATAACAGAGAAAAAAACAACGTTTCGACTACATTCAAATCTCCTAACATGGATTATTTACTTCATACTTGATTCTCATTTTTCTTTCCTTATCTATTGTTATTTCACATTTCCCGCTTAGATCAGAACAAAAGTTCTTTAATAGAAGTTTTGAAATTAAGATTTAATTACATTGTTTGATGTTTAAATGACTCTGACAGCTAAAACATTTCAGGGTTAGTTTGTTTTCAATTGCCTATCATGTGCTGATCCATGCAAAATGAATTGATAAATATATATGATTTGATAATGGTTGCATCCATTCAGTTTATTTGTATAGTATTTTACGTATTACACATATTAGACGTATACTTACATGATTAACATAGCAAACAAGTCTCCTAATTTCCACAAAACAGTTTTGTCTCTCTATAACCTTAAAGTAGATAACTGCTCAACATTGATTAATCCACTTGAAACAGATACGTTAAAGAAGCCACAAAGTACAACGCTCATGCCTATTAAATATATTCCTTTAATAGGTAGAAAATACTTATCTCAATTTCGTTTTTGGTTCTCATTTTCCAACCGATACAAGAATTATTAAGAACACAAAATTACTTAAAAAGTCACAACAAACATCATCCATCAGCACTTCATATTTTAAGTATCGAATCAGAACACGGAATCACTTAAAAACTGTCACAACAAACATCTTTCAGCACTTCATATTTTAAGATATTTTCATATTTTAAGTGTCGAATCTGTCGGGAAATGATTGCAAAACATGGGTCTTTTAAACACAAATCGAAAGAACTTTATTATTATAAACTAGGAACTAAAGTACTAATATATATATATACGTTAAACTATAAGATAAAAGAAATAAGTAGCGATTCTTTTGGATCGCATTTTCGCAGACGCGCAGGACGCGAACATTCGCACAATACCATACGCGATTTGTAACGTAGCAAAGGGCGCTATAGTCGCCTCGCAGCGACTCGCAGCGACCCGCAGCCGTCACGTGCTACAGCTTGCTCGATGAGAGCGCGCGGAGATTATCTTGCTGCCAACAGAATCTTTCACAGATACTTGCACAAATATTATATACAGTCACAGCCGACTCTAGTACTAGCCGTGCTGAAGTAAAAATGGCAACACCGCGGGAGTCTGGTCTGAATATATCAACACCTAGCCTACTCTATCTGCCTCCCGGACTCCCGGACTTTCAGTCAATCAACGTCGTCAGACTCCCGACTACTCTCTGGACTTCACATAACCTCTTTGGTTTCGTTCCAATAATTTCGCTTGTTTCAAGGTTTTTATTAACTTATATACACGTTCATCAATTCTTAAATGTTTCAATTTGACCCAAAGATGGTTTCATTTTACTTCATACCTAAATTTTCTTGAAACCACTGTAAATATTTCAAATATCATGCTTCACAACACCAAACTACTTTGAGAGTACACAAAATATATATCACATTTATAACAATTTTATACTACCACATCACTTCTATTTGCCATAGTTGCAACGTTTATATATTGTTTATACATAATTAACACCAAATAGTGTATATTACTACAGCTTTTAATTAAAAAAGACGTTAATTACAATTCCGAGCACAGGACTCTGTTTTTGAAAATAGGACTCCCGATTGTCACGTGAGCGGTGTTGCCACGTTGTTCAGCATGGCTAGTACTAGAGTCGGCTGTGATACAGTGTAACGTGAAATGTTATCACGTGAATATGTTTAGAGTGTTATGGCGACACTGCTATGGGAATATTTATCGATAGTCTGTAGTATCGATATATCTCGAATATCAGACGAGGACCTTTTGTATCGATGGTCATAAATTAAGAGCGAAATTCAAACATCGTCTGTGCGTACACTTATATAAATAGACAAAGATTAAATTGTAAACCCCTCGACGTGGGTAATCGAGCTGAGAGAAAGCCGGAAATCCAGAGAATGGAATAGTTTCACTTCGGAAATTCCTAAAAGACTAATTTATAATAGACCATAGCCAATTCGTTGTTTTCGACCAAGTCACGAACGGTCCTTAAAAGTTACGAAGTCTTTTTCGATATCCTGTCTTTTCATACACTCTAAGAGGGTCGTAAATTTCCTCGATAGTTGCCTTGGCAAGTACAAGGTCTTGTCGTTTCCTCATTTCTCTGGGTCCCACGCTTTCTAGTAGCACATGTGCGCTGCAACGTTCTAGCGTCTTGGCGGAGCGCCTCCACTTCCACGCGCCTGAGGGTGGACCATGGCCAGGAGAAGGGGCCTACGCAGGACGGAGTGGACTCCTCCACCATTGGACGAGGGATGATCCTGAGGGAGGATCCAGGATCCATCAAGGAAGCGGAATCGATCGACGATGCGCGAAGATCTCCTCCGCCAAGCGCAGAATCGTTAGAATGATTTTGTCGCTCAATTTACAAAGTTGTTCTCACGCTGCTAATAAACGCATTATTAAACCAAAGTTTCACGTTTGTTAATAAAGAGTTGAACTTACCAATAGTAAATAACAGTGAATAACGGTTTTGTTAAATTCATTTTCGCACCTTGCGAGCAGGGTGCTTTAGCGCCCCACGGGTAACTTACCGACGTTCTTTTACATTTCAAATATCCCTAATATCCAAGTCCACACGCAACAACAGATACTACAGAATTCAGAAATATTGAACTTCATTTAATTGTAATCAGTAAATGACATAATTTGATAAGACTTTATGACAAAATTTAATAATAATTAACTTCAACACGTTACAATTATAATATTAAATACCGAACACTATCTATATGAAAATAGACATAGTTAATAAAACAAATATAGATTTAACCACATCGGACGGAACACGCATAACCTGAAATAAATCACGACGTAAGAAATTTAATTCTGTGTCCAATTGATACTGTGCGCAATTTTTACGGTGCCCAACTGTACTGTGCGATATTGTACACGTGCGCAATAGAGCTGTGCCCAATTCTCACTGTGCGCAATAAGAACGTGTCCAAAGGAGCTGTGCGCAATGCGACAGTGCACAATCGTATTGTGCGCAATAGACCCGCTCCCAGAAGATCGTGGTGCTGGCCTCCGCCTCGTATTTGAAAGGTACGAGACCCGCCAGACACATCGCCGCCGCATGGGATACTGTGCGGTATCCTCTCGCGACCCTAATAGCCATCCTCCGCTCGACTCGCCGCAGCACTGCTTGGCTGCGGCGAAACACCATCAGGGCCTCAGCCCATATGAGCGAACCATAAAGGGCAATGCTCCGCACGATCCCCGTATAAAGGCGGCGAACCTTCTCGCTCGGCCCCCCCGATATTGGGCAGCACCCGCCCAAGGGCGTTTGCTACCCTGTCTAATCGGGGGGCAAGACGGTCGAAATACCTTTCGAAGTGACTGTGGCTGTCCAGGTGGAGGCCAAGATACTTGAATCCTTCACCCACCTGGACCCTGGTGTCACCTACCCGGATCCAAGACTGGGGCGGTGGTGCAACCCCGCGCCGAGGCGACTAAAACCACATCGCCTCGGTCTTGTGGGGCGCTATCTGCAGCCCCACTCTCCTGACAGCGTGGGTGGGAACCTAACCTAACCTACTGTAAGTATTGGAAATTATATTTAGTAACTTGTACGGTATCCTCAGACACGAGCGGACTCTAGCCTACAGGTCGCAATCGGTTTCTGGTCTAGAAAGAGCTATGTTAGTACAGGCCGTTTCAAGGAGCTCCGCTCCTCGCTAACTCTTTATACTTGAGTATGGACTCAGTACTAACACCTGGTTAACACGTTGCGGACCATGATCTGAAGAATCTCGTACGTCGCTACTGAAAAATTATCTTACTCTTGCGCTCTATCTTTGCCTAAGCAAGTCAGCGCAGAGCTTTTCCACTACTGTCAGAGTGGTGTCTGTATTCGACCGAAGTCGGAGACGATCTGATCTTTCACTGTGTGGAACGCCTCGATTTATAGTCAGATTTTGCTAACCAAGCGCTTTTTTTCTATACAGAATTCCTTTCGACTTCTGGAATTCCGAACACGTGTCTCCCGAGCACCCCTGTTCCCTAATCTACGCGGTCACCCTACTCTAAGATTTCACCCCACGGCGAGATCATCGGGGTTCCGCTGGCGCATACGTGGTCGCACGTCGATCAATTATCGATAACTTGATTTACCGACCGACTTACCGACTAGACATTTACCGATTTACTGACTAAACTGAATTATCTATAAAATTTGAAATGAAAATTATTTTACTACTAGCTTTTGCCCGCGGCTTCGCTCGCACAGGAAACCGTTTAATGCCCTCGGAAATTGATATTGTTTCTCCATACAACATTTTATCCCCCTGTTCACCCCTATAGAGTTTTAATTTTGTCATGTTGCCATTTTAGATTTCAAAATTGACTTCGAAAAGGAGGAGGATACTCAATTCGATGTGTATATTTATTTATTTATTTATTTTTTTTAATGTATGTTCACCGATTACTCCGAGACGGATGGACCAATTGGAACGAAACATTTCGCGTCTTATAGAGTATAACTCCCCATTGGTCCCACTAAAAAAACATTTTGCATTTTTTCATTCCTAACGACTTTTTTTCTAAATGTATGTTCGCCGATTATTCCGAGACGGATGAACCAATCGGAACGAAACCTTTTGCATCTTCTAAAGCATGTGTCGCGGTTGGCCAGTTAAAAAAACATTTTATATTTTTTTATTCCGAACGCTTTCTATTGCAGGAAAACGTACTATTTCATGTACGTACGCCGTACGTTCACCGATTACCGCGCGGCGGATGGACCAATCGGATCGAAAATTTTGCATCTTGTAGAGTATATCTCCCGATTGGTCCCGCAAAACAATTTTTGTGTTTTTCATTCCTAACGACTTTTATCCCAAAAAACGTAATACTTCATTTATATCTTCCGGCGTTTATGCTACAAGGAATGTACCGAATGCGATGAAACCTTTCACATTTAGTAGGAGGTATATCCGCGATGATCCCATTCGCAAAAATTTATGAAATTTGTTAATAACTACTGTTATAGCAAAAAATCTATTCCTTCATGTTACTCTGCAAGGAATGTATCGTTCGCGGTGAAACCTTTCATATTTAGTAAGATATTCAGGGTGTCACGCGACTACCTCGGCAGCCGAAGATGGATGATTGCTATGGTGATTCTAAACAACGGTTTCCCTTGCCAAAATGTTGGTTAAGGCTTGATTTTCGAGTTAAAACAAAAAACACCGACCAATCCAAGCGCGTATAGCGCGCAGTCCCAGGGACTGCACTGACTGGTACGAAAACCGGGCCCCTCCTTGAAACTATCGTCGTGCTCAACTGCATAGTAACAGAAACTCGTGATAGAAAAACTCGGTTTCGACCGAGGAGAGGTATCGTAAACAGCGTTCGCTGCGCGGTTAGTCAGTGCTTCGCATTGTAGGGGTCTCCTCAGGCTAACTGCGCAAAAGCGTAAAGATTAATTGATTTCTGAAATTAACACCGATACTCTCCTCTTTTTCACGCGTGGGCGCCAGTCGGTCCCTAACCCGATCGCGTGTATGAATTGAATGCTGGAATGAGAACGCGAAGTAATCTAGCGTGTTGAATATTTGTATGAATGCGAGAGCGAGGAATGAGAACCCTTGCAAGCAAACGTTAGCAAGCGTTCGAGGACTGTTTAGAGGCGAAGGGTCGAACGCGGCAATAAAAGTCTTTGTATCGAATTCCGAGAATTTGCCTGAAACCGAAAACCTAACGGTAATTTTCGAATAGCGAGAACGTTCTCGAACCAACTACGTTACAAATGTAATAACGAATATTCAACATAATAAGAAAAGACTAGAAGATATTAAAAATTGCAATCGAACACCGAATGCCTTACAACGTGCGTACCAGCGTAATTCGTGTTGCGAACCGACACCTACGAACAAATAATCATGGTCAATTGTTAAAGAAAGCCGATTGTTAAGCCAATTGTTAAAGAAAGAACTTCGTGATCGCCAACCGTTATTCATTTATAAAATCTAGGAGTTATTCATAATTAATCGCATATTTATTGCTCACTGATTTAAACTGTTAATAGATATTCGCATCAGTTATCATCATATCATCATCATACTATTATATAAAGAGACAACGTTTGTTTGTATGTTTACAAATATTTCAAAAACTACTTAACCGATTGATACGAAATTTTAACAGTAGCTTCCTTGCCTTCTCTGGAGTGACATAGGCTATATGATTTTAATAAAAATGATATTACATTCGCGTAAAAATACGTAACAAGATGTTGAGCGCTCTGCACTCTGAGCCTATGCCTGCTACTCCCTAACTACCACTGCCAACCGCTAGGTGGCTGCGCGTTCGTGCCTACCCAAAAGAGAACTCGCAAAGTTTGCATGATATATACAAGTCCGTTTCCACCGGCGAATCGTCTATTTTCGTCTTACAAATTTTATGACTGCATTTAATTTTGCCTTTGAAATTTTTGTCGCTGTGTGCCTTACGCTTGCGAATACAAGTCGTTAACAGGTTACACCCATTACGTGGCGACTACTCTTTAACCTCTATCCGAAAGAGAATTCGCGAAATTTTCATAATAAAGGTAGACGAGTCGACTTCGACAAATAGGATTTATTCACAAACTATGGCCAAGACACATCTGTCTAGAAATACTGTTGCCGCAAGGCGTGCATCATTGTACAGACAAAACGAAAGTAATGATGAGCGTGAAGCTCGACTTTCTCAAATGAGAACAAAAGCAACTACTTGACGGGCTCTTCAAATAAGTCCAGTCAGAGAAATGCGTTTATTGCAACAATCTGAGGGAATACAATCGAATATATCGAATCGAATACATTCTATAAGTATTCGATGTGCTTTTCGTTACGATCCTCAATTCGATTACACTAATTTGAAGGACATACAACTAGGTTCAATGAATAAAATTTGTAACCATTGCTCAGCTAAAAAGTGGAATGATGAAGCACCAGGTATGTGTTGTGCTGGGGGTAAAGTGTCTCTTCCGGAACTGTATGAACCACCAGAACCTCTAAAAGCATTGATTTTAGGAACTCATCCATTATCACAAAATTTTCTACACAATGCAAGAAAATATAATACGTTATTTCAAATGACTTCTTTTGGAGCAAAACAGATTACAGAAGACAATTTTATGCCAACATTTAAAATTCAAGGGCAAATTTACCACTATATTGGAAGTTTACTTCCTGCGCCTGGAGTAAGTCATCAATTTTTACAAATTTACTTCATTTCTGATGCTGATCAACTTACAGTTCGCTCAAATATCGTTCCAGATTTACAAAGGGAGATAATAGAAATATTACAAGGAGTTTTACTTCAAAATAATAATTTAATCAAAAGTTTTAAATACAATGTTGAAAATAGAACGGCACAAGGAAATGATGATTTTCAATTAATAATTCATGCTGACCGTGTACCTACAAATCAACATAGAGGGCGTTACAACGCTCCGACTACAAATGAAGTAGCTGTGCTATTGGTAGACGAAGAAAAAGGGCCGAGAGACATAGTTTTACACTGCCGAGATGGTAATATAAAACGTGTGTCCGAACTTCATCGAGCTTATGATCCTCTTCAATACCCTCTCATGTTTCCCGGAGGAGATGATGGGTACTATCTAACTATTCAACAGGTTAATAATACTAATAATCGTGGACAAAGTAAAACAGTTTCCTGCATGCAATTTTATGCTTACAGACTTATGATTAGAGAAAATTCTACAAATCATTTACATTATTTTAGAAATTTATTCAATCAGTATTGTGTTGACATGATGGCAAAAATGATCACCGAAAGATTAGATTTTATAAGACGTAATCAAAAAAAATTGCGTGCCGATGACTATATACATCTAAGAGATGCAGTTAATGCGGATGCAAATGTCAGTGCCGCTAATATAGGCCAGTATGTTATTCTTCCATCATCTTTCACACGTTCACCACGGTTTACGCATGAAAAAACTCAGGATGCTATGACGTATGTACGTAAATTTGGACGACCCGATTTGTTTATAACTTTCACCTGTAATCCTGATTGGGTAGAAATAAAGATCGAATTGTTTCCCGGACAAAAATCATTTGATAGGCATGATATTATATCTAGAGTTTTCCACCTCAAATTGAAAAAGCTTCTGGACCTTATAACAAAGAAAAAAATATTTGGTGCAGTTAACTGCTATGCATATAGCGTGGAATGGCATAAGCGAGGATTGCCCCATGCTCACATACTTCTATGGTTACAAACAAAAATTCAACCTGATGAAATTGATCTGATTATTTCTGCTGAATTGCCAGATAAAAATCGTGATCCGCTTTTACATGACATAGTCTGTAAAAATATGATACATGGCCCTTGTGGCGAGCTTAATAACTCTTCAGTTTGCATGCAAAACGGTAAATGTTCGAAAAACTATCCTCGCTCTTTCATTTCTGAAACACAAACTGCTGATGATGGCTACCCAACTTATCGTCGAAGAAGTCCTGAAAATGGAGGACATACTGTAACATTAAACATGCGTGGACATATGGTAGATATTGACAATAGATGGATCGTACCATATTGTCCATATTTATTACGATGCTTTAATGCTCACATTAATGTTGAGTTTTGCCATTCGGTGCAAGCAATAAAATATATTTGCAAATATATTAATAAAGGATCAGACCAAGCTACATTTTCTGTACAGAATGATAAGGACGAATTACAAAAGTACGTTAATGGTCGATACATTTGTACTTCAGAGGCAACTTGGAGATTTTTTGATTTTTCCATACATGAAAGATTTCCAACTGTTATGCATTTGGCTGTTCATTTGGAAAATAATCAACGTGTTTATTTTACAGAGGAAAATATCCATCAAATTCTTGAAAATCCGCGTAAAACTACCCTTACTGCTTTCTTCGAACTCTGTCAATCAGATGACTTTGCAAGAACACTTTTATACATTGAAGTTCCTAGCTATTATACGTGGAACAATAATAAATTTTCAAGAAGAAAACGTGGAGAGAACGTGGAAGGATATCCTGGCATCAAAAAGGACACAGCCCTTGGTAGAGTATATACTATTCACCCAAATCAAACTGAATGTTTTCATCTCCGTATGTTGCTACACCACATATGAGGACCTACATCATTTCAGAGCCTAAAAACTATTAATGGTGTACTCTACCCGACTTTTAAAGCTGCTTGCGTTGCACTCGGTCTTTTAGAAAATGATGATCACTGGAAAGTTACTCTCATTGATGCTGCTATATCCGAATCGCCATCTAAATTAAGAGATTTGTTTGCCATAATTTTAGTTTATTGTCAACCTTCTCAACTTAAAATATTATGGGAAACATTTCAGAAATATTTCTGTGAGGATATCTTATACAGAGAAAGATATCAGAGTAACAACAATAATTTAACTTATTCTGAAGAAATTTTTAACCAAGACCTCATCGAAATAGAAGACATAGTTGTGAGACTTAGTGAAAAATACTTATGTGATTATGGTTTGCCTACACCAATTCGTAACCAACAAACTATTTTCAATCCTTACGACTCAACATTCAGATATTCTTATGATATCAATGAGCTACGAGATTACGTAAATGTCAATCTTCCTAAATTGGTACCTGATCAGCGACTGGCATACGATTCAATAATTGATAGCGTTCACAAAAATCAAAATAAAGTATTTTTTATTGATGCTCCTGGTGGTACCGGCAAAACATTTTTGATTAATATGCTCTTGGCTTGCGTAAGATCTATTGGGGCTTTAGCTCTTGGCGTAGCATCATCCGGTATTGCTGCAACGCTTCTCAGTGGTGGCAGAACTGCGCATTCTACTTTTAAGTTACCCTTAAATGTCTCATGTGGACAAGATTCTGTTTGTTCTATTCGTAAAAATGGTCAACTTGGACAAATTTTACAAGATACAAAACTCATAGTATGGGATGAATGCACAATGTGTCACCGAGCTCACATTGAAGCTATTGATCGTACTTTAAGAGATATTAAAAATTGCGATAAATTGATGGGAGGTACAACGTTCGTCTTTGCTGGTGATTTTCGTCAAACCTTGCCAGTTATTGCAAGAGGAACTAGGGCGGACATCGTCAAAGCATGTCTTAAATCATCGCCTATTTGGAGATTTGTGCAGACATTCAATTTGAGAACAAATATGAGGGTGTATCTCGGCGGAGGTGATGCTCAATTCCCTTCAATGCTATTAAGTATTGGAGATGGGACGATACCGAATGATAATGGCAATATATCCATTGATCAAAGAATAGATAATATTGTTGATAACATCAACGATTTAATATCCAAGGTTTACCCTGATATTGAAAATCTTTTACAAAAATCATACCACTGGCTATGTGAAAGAGCAATTATAACTCCACGAAATATATCTGGTTTAGAAATCAACAACATTATTTTACAAAAATTAGTTGGAGAAAGTAAAGAATACCGATCAATAGATACAGTTTTCAATACTGAAGATGCAGTACATTACCCTCTAGAATTCTTAAATTCTCTTAATCCAGCAGGGTTCCCACCACACAATCTTCAACTTAAAGTTGGAGCTCCAATAATTTTGCTACGCAATCTCAATCCTCCCAACCTATGCAACGGCACTCGATTGCAGGTAAAAATTATGCGGAGTAATATCATCGAGGCTACAATCTTAACAGGACCTGCAACAGGCGAGATCGCCCTTATACCTCGCATACCTATGATCCCCACCGACTTACCATTCCAATTTAAACGTCTGCAATTCCCTATTAAAGTATCTTTTGCCATAACAATAAATAAAGCGCAAGGGCAGACATTTAAATATATAGGACTCGACTTACGTTCAGATTGTTTTTTTCACGGACAATTATACGTCGGACTTTCGAGAACGGGTAATTCGAAAAATCAATTTCTTTTATTACCAAATGGAAAAAAAACAACAAAAAATATTGTATATTCCGAAGTTCTATAATGTAACATATCAATAAATCCAAATTCTAAGACATGATACGCGGGCAAAGCCGCGACGGGGGATGCTAGTAGCTAATATACGAAATTATCGAAAGCATGGAACATTCCAGAAATTCTACGGCGTAGAAACACCGAAAAGCCGTTGGACAGAGATGGAACACCAAGAAAGAGAGAAACCTAAGTGCAATAAATGAGGGGAGTTCACTGGCCCGATCATGAAAACTGCTGTTCTACCGAACGTGTTTCCTCGTTTCCCAGTGACAATTATCAGCTTTCAGCGTACCAGGTTAATTTAGGAACAAATACGAAAGTTTCATTTAAATTGTTTTCAAATTTTTCGTCATTAACGTAGCCTCCAATTCAAACGTTTATTAATTACTCAATTTCAATCATTTTTATTTGTTGTTTAGAATGCTTAGAATTTCCTTTTTTACATTATGACAGGCGACAAGAGATTAGGTTCCGTATTCATTTTAAACAACGACTAAAAATGTTCTACCAGTTCAGTTTTTTTATTGTACTATACCAATGGGGTGCCGAGCGGTTCGTTCGCGACCTACGTCAGGCCCGGTTTTCATAGCCGACATTGCAGTCCCTGAGCCGCTCAGATTGGTCGGTGTTTTTTGTTAATAACTAAAAAACCAAGCCTTAACCAACATTGTGGAAAAGGAAAAAGTTGTTTAGAATCACCTTAGTAATTATTCCTCTCCGGCTGTAAAGGTAGTCGCGTGACACTCTGTATATCCGCGATGATCCCACTTGCAAAAATTTATGAAATTAGTTGTTTATTAACCATTTAAATTCGGTCAATATTTTTTCAGTTTATGGTTATTAGCTAAGCAACAGAAATCCAAAATCACCTTACACTATCCTACAAATACTACAGGTTCCACTAAAAAGTGTGAAATAAAATAATTTTTAACAAAAAACATATCCGACTTCGAAATGCACTAAAAAGTGTCAAATAATTTCTATTTCATTTATATCAATATTCCATAGCTATTAATAATATCTACTTAATCGTTAAACAGGATACCAAATACATTTCAAAGTTTTCGGATGCGGCGCAAAATTATAAACTTTTCTTCTACTAGGAAGATCCTAGTTCAGGCGTCGGCAACATATGACAAATGACCCATTTGATAATTTCAAGTAAACAACATTCAATGGGAATCAACATACCCATTGCGGATTAACTATACTGCAGTTCACGAGAGACCATACTTAACTCGCGCAGCTCAGTTGGTCTGGGGACATTTTTAATAACCTGTGTGATATAATTTATTCTTTGAAAAATAATAGGAATTTCGTTGTATCGTGTATCTTTACCATATCATCATCGGTTATCAGTTATCGTACGTCATATATTTCTGTCCACCGTTTAAATGATCGCAAAGTAAAAAGCAAGCTGAAGAGAGGAATGACACACGTTATTAAAAATGTCCCCAGACCTAGTGAGCTGCGCGAGTTAAGTGTGGTCTCTCGTGAATTGCAGTATATATGTACATCAGAAGTGCTACCGACTTCTGATACAATCGTTAAAAATACGGATGTTTTCTGACGTATCTATAAGGATTCGAATTTTTTTTTTACGACTTATTAATTACCAGGTTTGCCATACCGCAGTCAAATCGTTATTGGCAGCATCGTATATTCGGGTATTTTTAATTTTGCGCCGCCTCCGACAACTTTGAAATGTATTTGGTATCCTGTTTAACGATTAAGTAGATATTATTAATAGCTATGGAATATTGGTATAAATGAAATAGAAATTATTTGACACTTTTTAGTGCATTTCGAAGTCGGATATGTTTTTTGTTAAAAATTATTTTATTCACTGTATTTTATAATCTAGGGCGTACTAATTATAATTTCTCATTGTATTTAATATTCTAGTCGCACTCATTGTTATACCAGCGTCATTATTATATATTATACTCAGAACTAGCATATTCAGTTATCAATTACTTACCTATTTGAATAAATCTTTTGTCTAGCACATTAATGTTTCGATTTTACATCTCAACCGCACACCACGTGAACCTATAATCCCCGATACATTCATACGGGTCGCCTTCCAAGGGAACCGCTCTCCCTATACGTCGGTGCAGTGACGTACCTATCTCTGGGTCGTTACAGAAGCGCAAACAATCCAGTCTATATCTGCAAAACAGTATTAATGCAGCGATGAAACGTGTTTATTTCTAATTTTTTTGCTATGAAACTTTTATCAACAAATTTGTGATATTTTTCTAATTAAAACAAGACCAAACACGACGTAAATCCGACACATTTTGGTATCATTAATCAATTTAAATTGATCCAGTCAATCATTAATAACTCATTAAAGTAAAGTAATTAAACCGATCTATGTCGTGTTTAGATTCATTTTAATCAGAAGAACCTCAACAATCCAACGATACTATCTTTTCCAAGGTAAAACGAAAATTAGTCCAAATGTAATATTCTTTACTGAATGTTGACTTGTTTTACTCGCGGCATCCCTTTGTAATCCATCTATCTCGGATTTTCGCGTAATACGTATTCTTTTTCCGTGATTTCGGATTCGAAGCTCCGCTGAGCTCGAGAAAATTAGTATGTAGTAGGGCAATGTCACACAATTTTATTAGCCGGCGAAGGGGAAAGGAGGGACCCTTCGCACACCCCGCCGATTTTGGCACACACAAATCGTGTGAGCAAAGGTGGAACATGACCAATCAGACGCACACTCTTTCCCTCGGCCAAGTTAAAAACGATGAGCAACAATCAGTTAGAATCAATACCTTCCGACGCTGTCGTTAATTGAATTTATGATATATTCCGTTGAAGATAGTGATAGGTACATAATCAAATTTATTCTTATAATTCTAATTTTTTTTTTTAAATTTATTTTAATATAAATAAGGAAAAGGGTTCAATTCTGCTTTAAGCGAATCATTGTTTACGATAAAAACAAACAAAACAATTCTGGTTTGAGCGAATCTAAAGAAACGGACAATTCTGCTTTCAGCGAATATAAGAGAAAGGAATTCTGCTTTCAGCGAATATAAACAAATTCTGCTTTCAGCGAATACAAAGATACTGGCCAATTCTGCATCGAGCGAATCATTGTTTGTGAAAACAAACGGGCCAATTCCCCTTTAAGTGGCTAATTAATAAAACAAAATAAAAAACATTCGATATATGTAATGAGAAAGAGTCGTGCGAATGAATCGGACGATGTGAAACAATTACGTATTTCTAAAGAACGTGAAAGAAACGCAGAGGTTTGGCGTCAAGAAACTATTGACGATCGCCATTCGAGATTGTCTGCAAAGCGAAAATATGCTAGTTCGAAAGAATCGCGCGAAATGATAGACGAAAGAAAACGCCGGCTAAGCAGAATTTCTAATCATTTAAAGAACGAATCCGCCGAGAAACGATCAAGTCGTATCGAATTAATCCGCAAGCGTTTAGCGAACAAATCTAATGAGGAACGGTCACGTCGATCCGCATTAATCCGCAGGCGTATAGCGAACGAATCTACCGAGGAACGATCACGCCGTTTCTGATTAATCCGCAGGCGTTTAGCGAACGAATCTCCTGAGGAACGATCACGTCATATCGGATTAATCCGCAAGCGTTTAGCGAACGAATCTAATCGGGAACGTTCGCAACGTCTAATGGTTGTGAGAAATTGTATGCGGAAAGTACTAATAAGTGAACGTGTCGAATCAAGGAATACGCGTTTAAGGAATATGCATGAACTAGCTAAAAAGCGGAGAAAAGGACTTCTGCTTTAGGAAGACTACTTTAAATCGGCTATTAATATTTTTGCTGATGTACCGTATGCAGTGTGTTACAAGACTTTATATTCGCAGCAACGTTAGGCTTTGCACACGCAGCCTTTGTCTCGTTCAATTCCTGCAAATCTATTAGAATCAGAGAAGATAACAACACGTTCTCGTTGCCTAAATCATCTTAAAAAATACAAAGTTCCATCACAGGCATTCTGGAATAAAGTGGAACTAATGCCTGTACCTCACGAGATAGCAGATTTATCGGAAATCGAAAAACAAATGTTGTGCAGAATAGTACCGTTTCTTAAAATCATGAAAATTCAGAATCGCTTCAGTCAAGATTGGTGCAAAGGTCAGGTAGTCCTATTTGCCCGCGATGTGTTCGAAGTAGCCGAACAACTTCCAGTTAGATTAAACCAAACTGGTATAATGATTGTAGTGGAAAGTCTCGAAAATTTGGAGCGACAACGACAATTTCAAATAAACGTTGGCAAACTTCGAGTAGCTTTACAATGGCTATTACAAAATAATGCTTTATACAAAGATGTGCGACCATGTTTTTCTAACATTACCAATAACATTTTGGAAATAGCTGATGTCGTTGAAGAGCCTTGTATTGTAACAAACGAAATGGAAGTTGCACAAAGAAATACTGAATCAAACATTAGATTTGTGAATGTTGGACAGAATGTAGCTATTTTACGAGGCTCGTGCCATCAAGCTAGCGATCGCTTCAGTATCGAATCTCGCGGTAAACAATGTACTGGCATAGCTGCAGTTGCTTGTGTTGCGTTTAATTTGCTCGATCCTAGTACATGGGGTACTAGCGATGTCGATTACGTAGTTTTAGTAGGTGATAAATATTACCGTGATTGCATTGAAGCGCAAAGCAATCCTGACCCCAGAGAAGTCAATGTAGACTATTTAGCCGTAACCGAATTATTGTCAATATTAACGTTGACTATGAAATGTCTATAAATGGTCATATTGATATTGATAACGGTGATGAAGGATTTCCAAATAAAAAAAAATGGTTTGATTAGGTTTTTTCAACAGTACATGTACGGAATTCTTACTGCAAATTATACATCAGTAGCCGTATCATGCAACAACCAGTCGGAGACCACCTACTGTTGGTTGTATGATTCCCATGCAGGAGGTCCAAAAGGATATAAAACACCATTACGGGGATATAAAACACCATTCCTTAATAGCATTCGAAGTCCCAATATTCAACAGAAAGACTTATTGAAATCAGTTTCCGCAGTAATTGAGAAAGATATTAAACAAAATGATGATGGTGAAAATACCGAACAAATGTTGCTTTTTATTACCGGAGGAGCTGGTAGCGGTAAGTCGTTTATTTTAAAATTACTTGTTGAACATGTTAAACGCTGCTATAATCCTATAATTGATACGATGATAAAACCATCTTTCATTCTAGTAGCTTCGTTGACTGGCGTCGCCGCCCGTCAAATATTCAGAACAACTCTGCATTCCTTGTTCCCGTTACCTATTGAAAAAGGTACTGCAATGACCTATCGACGACTGACAGGACAAAGGCTCGAACAGGAGAAACGAAAGTGGCGTCATACAAAGTGGTTGATTATCGACGAGATATCAATGGTGTCTTATGAGCATTTGCGAATGATTCATTTAAGATTGCAAGAATTCAAAACAAATGATAAACTATTTGGTGGCGTAAATGTACTTCTCTTTGGCGATATCATGCAGTTGCCCCCAGTAAAAGGACACTGGTGTTTTGTACAGCCACATTGGTGTACTGCAGAAATTAATTTATGGCACCAATTTTCATTTTGCGAACTCACCATTAATATGCAACAAACAGATGACGTTGATTTCATCGATTTATTGAATAACCTTCGGTTTGGGGAAATGACAACTCCTCAACTGGAAATATTATGCGAACGAAGAAGAGTTCCCATAACCGGAGAGTTCGAGGATGGTGCAGCAGTAAGAATATTCCCAACGATAAAATTAGTGGATGAGTATAATTCAAAAATGACTGATGAATTAGCAAAATCACATCGAATGTATGTCATTGATTCAATAGACGAGTCCCGCGAGGCAGCTACATATGGGAAAAGGCCACCAGAAAATATCATACCTGTAAATGTAAATAATTGTAGCGAACTGTTACATACAATAACGTTAACTGAGGGATGGCGAACCATGCTGCGACGAAATATACCAATTTCTGATGGTTTGATAAACGGCGCAATGGGAATAGTGAAGAAATTTACATGGCCGGCTGTTTGCGATTTTGCGTGGTCAACGTGGTCAGAAACAACACGCTTGCGTAACGATCACAATGTTTATTTAACACAGAAAGTATTTACAATAGTCACTCGCGAGTTCAAGGAACACACGAGTGGTCAAACTGTACAGAAAGTTTACAACTGTTTGCGCGGACAGCGAAACACTTAAATATTAAACAGCGTGGGCTCAACTTAATCACTAATTGAACTATTGACTATAACCAAGAAATGCGCGAGCTGAACTATCAGCTTCGCGCTTCCTATTGTAAACAATAGAGGGGGTCATGGGGGACACAGCGGTGGTGGTTTCACTTGTAGGAGGCGTGGGAGTCGGAAGTTATGGGGAGGTAAATGATCAGAACTTTCAAAATTTGTGAATGAAGCATTGATTTTTTTTTAACATAATAAGCAACCTTTCTTACAACTTTCTCAGAACTTTCCTTTTTTTTACACAGTTTTGATGTCCTTCTACAATTGTTCACAAGGATAATTGGGTTAGGTCAGGGTATATCCTATGGGGTGGGGGTGCAGCGCCCCTCCCTCGCCCACGCGTTTGAATCTTCAGCTTCCTCAAAGAGAGTATTTGCTTATGAGGATGTTTAATCGCCTCATAACTATCTTGTAAACGTAAACACCTTTTTTCCCCCTTTGTAAAACAAAAAGAAAAAGTTGCAAGAAAATTGTAAGAAAGGTTGCACATTATATTAAAAAAGAAGATCAATGCTTCATTCATAAATTTTGAATGTTCTGATCTTTTATCCCCCTATAACTCCTGACTCCAACGCCTCTTACAAGTGAAGCCACCATCACTATGTCCCCCATGACCCCCTCTATTGTTTACAATATGAGGCGCCCCCCTCTTAAGCAGGGCATAAGAAAAAGGGCTGGAATTTTACTTTTTAAAAAAAAGTATTGTGACACTTTAAAAAAAATGTGTGGCACTTATGAAACACATATATGGACACCTTATGTGATAAGCTACAAAAAAATATAGATCACGCCCCCAGGGGTCGTGTCCCATATTCTAAACTGCAGCCTAAATAGTTGTACAGTTTCAGAACACGCGTGACTCTTGTAAATACTTTGGTTGAATTAATGTTAAGTTGTTACCGTTACGCAGGTGTGTGTTATTTCAGACCACGCGGACCACGCAAAATACGCAACAGGCACCAATTTTCATTTTGCGAAATCACCATTAATATGCGACAAAGAGATCACGTTGAGTTTATCGATTTATTGAATAACCTTCAGTTTGGAGAAGTGACAACTTCTCAACTGGAAATACTATGCGAACGAAGAAGAATTCCCCTAACCGGAGAGTTCGAGGATGGTGCAGCAGTAAGAATATTCCCAACGATAAAATTAGTGGATGAGTATAATTCAAAAATGACTGATGAATTAGCAAAATCACATCGAATGTACGTCATTGATTCAATAGACGATTCCCGTGAGGCAGCTATATATGGAAAAAGGCCACCAGAAAATGTCATGCCTATAAATGTCATACCTGTATATGTCATACCTGTAAATGTAAATAATTATGGCGGACTATTACACACAATAACGTTAACTGAAGGATCACGAATCATGTTGCGACGAAATATATCAATTTCTGATGGTTTGATAAACGGCGCAATGGGAATAGTAAAGAAATTTACATGGCCGGAACTTCGAAGAGATTAACTAGAACAGGGAGAGTTGCCAGACTCAGTACTTATCAAATTTGACGACGAATCGATTGGAAATAGATTTAAAGATATCGACGGTGACATTCCAATATCTCCAGTTGTAGCAACGTTTCAGGCGACGAAATGTTATGGAGACGTCGAGCGCAGAATGTTACCACTTATTCTAAGTTGGGCAGTAACGGTGTATAAATTACAAGGGACTACATTAAACAAAGCTATAATTGATCTTGGCAAAAAGAATTTTGCAAACGGCCTGATTTAGCACTTATCGCTTATCTGATTTAGCACCAAACAAAGTCCTTGTTAAACCTCATGTCGAGAGAGCACTCGCAGAAATGC
This sequence comes from Osmia lignaria lignaria, assembly GCF_051020975.1. Lineage (NCBI taxonomy): Eukaryota > Metazoa > Arthropoda > Insecta > Hymenoptera > Megachilidae > Osmia > Osmia lignaria. The sequence continues at coordinate 2,640,814 of NC_135041.1, forward strand.
AAAGATTACGACAGTTACTTTTGTAAAGAAACAGTCCAAATTAGGTTCCAGCTTCCGATGCGTGAAGAAGAAAGCCAAACGTTTTTATTATTCTTTATTAGCAACCAACTGGTAAAGAAACTGACGAAGTTTACTTGCAGGGACAACTTTGAAAAATCGCGATCGGTATATTCCTTGGAGGGTAACCCTAAAGAATAGGCTTTTTATTATAATAACAATAGTTATTAACAATAGGAAGTTACATAAATTTTGGGAAATGGAATCATCGTGGAATGATCTACGAAATGTGAAAACTTTCATCGCAATCGGTGCATTCCTTGAACCAGAACGTTTTTTGTAATAAAAACCGTTCGGAATGAAAAAATGCGAAATGTTTTTATAACGGGACCAATCGGAAGACATATCCTACAAGACGCAAAAGATTTAATTCCGATTGGTCCATTCATCTCGAAGTAATCGGCGAACAAAGCAAGGAAAAAAAAAAAATAAGTATATACTGATCGAATTGAGTATCCTCCTCCTTTTCGAAGTCGGATAAAAAAGAAGAGACAAGGAAATGCAGAATCTGCGGTTGGGAAGAAGAAACTTGGGAGCATTTATGGGAAAGTTGCGCCATAGGAAAAGAGAGGAACGAGGGATGGCTGGAGAGGCTGAAAGAGCTGCTGGGAGGAGTTGGGGAAGGAGAAGAGTGGATGAAAGAGTTGGAGGACTACAGGTCAGGAGCGAGGGAGGAAGAAGAGGAAAGAAATAGAGTAAAGAGAGGAGAAGAAAGTAGTACACAAGAACAAAATAGATAGGACGGAAGGGAAAAGGGGGGAGAAACGGAAAAGGAAAAGAGGAGCAAATGAACTAAAAGAACAAAGAACAGAGAAAAGAAGGTGATAAAGAGAGGAACGAGGGATGGCAGGAGAGAGTGAAAGAGCTGCTGGAAGGAGGTAGGGAAGGAGAAGAGTGGATGTAACAAGAGAACACAGTATAAAGTGAACGCAAGCAGGAGGAAAGCAAGAGACGGACAATACCGACAGTAACGAGTAGAGAAGAGGAATGGATTGGAAGCACGCAACAGGTGGTAGCCGCGCGGGAGCGGAAAAAGTAAGTTGGCAAGCGTGAGTAAACACGCGCTGAGGAAGCGCGGTAGAGAAGAGTGCTCGGGGAGTTAAAAAAGATAAGGAAAGAGATAGGGGAGATAAAGGAGCAGATAAGGAGAGGAAGAGCGAAAATGGGATGAGGGAAGAAGGACAAAAGCCTAAGCGCAGAAAGAAAGGAAAAAGCTGAAAAAATAGGAAAATTGGAAGAAATGAAATATGGAAGAAAGCGAGGAAGAGGATAACAGCATAAGAGAAAACAAGGAGATAAAGAGATGGAGAAAAGAGGAGGGAGACGACGGAATAGACAGATAAGAAGGGGAGGAGGCACAAGTATAAGTAATAGTAGTAGAAAAGAGCAGGGGAGAAAGTATAGGAGAAAATTCTACAGAGACGGAGGGAGAAAGGAAAGAAAAAAGGGAGGAGGAAGAAGAGGTAAAGCGCAATAAAGAAAAGAAGGAAGAGGTCAAAAGAGGAGAGGAGACGGAAGAGGAAGAAGGAGAGAGAGGAAGGTGGAGAGAAGAAAGAAAACAAGGGAAGGAAGAGGAGGAAAGCTGGGTAGAGAACTGGGAAAGAAGAAACAGGAGCATCGTGTGGAAAAACGTGGGAGGAGAGGATAAAGAAGAAAGGAGCAGAAGGGTAAAAATCATACTACAAATGGAGCTGGGGAAGAAGGTGGAAATAAGGAAGCTTACAGCGGTGCCAGAAGAAGGTGGAAGGAAAATCATTTTAACAGAATTGGAGGAGGAGGGAGACAGCAGGAAAATGTTAAGGAAGAAACCGCCATCTGGGAACTATGGAATGTAAGTGTGGAGGAGGACTTGTCGGATAAGGAGGAAAAAAAAGGAGAAAGCTAGAGAGGAAAGGGCCAAGGGCATGGACGTGGGATATAGTAATAGACAGTGATGGATAGAGGATAAGGAGTGGGTGTGGAGCGAAAAGGAAGGAGAATGGAAACAAAAGTAGGACAGAACGGAACGAGAAGAAGAAAGAAGAAGCGAAGAGAGTGAAACAAGGAGGGCGGAGATGGACAGAAAGAATAGAGGAACCGTAACAAAAGAAGAGAAAGACTGAAAATAAGAAGTACAAAGAAGAATAAAAGAAAGTGCAATGAAAGCTCGGTTTAGTTTAGTTTAGTTATTAGTTTAGTTTGGCTTTCAGTTTTAGTTTTGCCTTTTCTACTTCAGTATCTCAGAGAGTATTTCAGTTTCATTTTTAGTTTTCAGTTTGAGTAGGCCAATTTAATTCAGTTCGGTGCCCAGTAGGATAAGTTTATTTTGATTATGGCTAAGTCTGGTAAATAATTTTCTTCAGCTTCGTGTCTTCTTTCATTTTTCATTTATATTGTTGTTTTTACTTTTATGTTACACTTTTGTATTTTTTATCTTTTTTATTTGTACTCTTACTGTTTAATCTGATGGCAGGGCATCCAAGAAAAAAAAGATGTAAGTCCAAATCAGCGACAATATCATGATCACTTTTATTTTTATAGTTATTTAATCTTTTCATTTTCACTCTTATTATTAGTATTATTATTAGTTATGTTTTATTCTTAAATATCGTTTTTGCATTTTGTATTATTTCGTATCATTATTTTCACGATGGCTTAAGAGCAGACAGGCTAGTATTAAGCGTTCGCGCGAATGTACAGGAAATGGCGTTAAAGTTGTTTAAAGTACAATCTGTGATACAAGTATTCAGTTGTAAGGTTGGGGAACGCTCCGGTAAAAGCGCCACGCGATCCCGAAAGGGGAGCGTCAAATGAACATAATAATAATATTAGATTATATCTCATGTAGATATAGTAATAATGACATTGTTATTAAATGTACAATACATATCTAATGCCGATATGCCAATAGTGATATTCTTATTAAATGTATATTACATTATATCCCATGTAGATATAGTAATAATCACATTGTTATTACATGTATATTACATATCTGTTTCGTGCGGATGGATGAATGTGGTACTGAAAGCCTTTATCGAAAGGACTGACGATCGAGGAGAGCCGTTTGGAATCGGTTGAAATGAAGAACTCGTATTACGAACGATTATTGTATATAATTCACAAATGTAACAAACACAATGACGAAATACAGAACGGAAACCTTAGAACTTAACACAAAGAACTTGAAACGAACTTGAATACTTGGTAACGAAAGACCGTTGGGTTGGTGTGAGTTTGAATAAGAGCGTTGGTGTTAATCGGTTGACTGGTTAAATTATTCTGATTACCGCGAGCGCTTCGTTAGTGCGAGCGGGCGGAGGTTGGTTTATTTGGCGCAAGAGCGCGTGGTTGTCATGCGTTAGTATGACGCGGTTTGAACGGAACACACTCCCCCCCCCCCAACTTTGAATGAATCCATTCATTCACGTAATAATGCGTAGTTGTAATGTAGTGATTACGAAGATAATTTTACATGGATATAATGGCGAACGCTGGTAAGTACAATTATCGGAACTTATTCTAATTACAAAGTACTTAAATCTAACTTAATCTAATCTTATAGTATGTAGTTATGCGATCAAGCTTAACTTATGCAATTTGGAGGCTAACTACGCAGTTCGTCTTCGGTGATCGCAACGGGAAGAAAACATATTTTTGAGAGAGGACGTTTATATGGCGATTGTGAAGTTTTAATTGTTACCACTCGAGTTAATCCGTCGTCTCCCGGATGGCATTCTACGATCCGTCCCCGTTCCCAGTTACTGGGAGGTAAATTCGGGTTACGGATTAGTACAAGCTGGCCTACCTTGGCGAGGTTTTGTATTGTTCGCCATTTTGGGCGTTGGTGAAGTGTATGAAGGTAATCATTTTGCCATGCTTTCCAAAAAGTTTCGGTTAATTTTTGAAGTAATTGCCAACGAGATAATCGGTTTTCTTTAATTTCTAGTACGCTTGGTTCCGGACTAGCGACGAGAGGAGTGTCAATTAGAAAATGACCTGGTGTTAGAGCGGAAAAATCATCCAGACAGTCTGACACTGCTCCTAGTGGTCTCGAATTGAGACATGCTTCGACACGACACAGAACGGTTGTTAATTCCTCAAAGGTAAGTGTGTGAGATCCTATCACGCGTTTGAGATGGTTTTTTATGCTTTTTACGGCTGCTTCCCATAACCCTCCGAAGTGAGGTGCATTGAGACATGCTCCGACACGACACAGAACGGTTGTTAATTCCTCAAAGGTAAGTGTGTGAGATCCTATCACGCGTTTGAGATGGTTTTTTATGCTTTTTACGGCTGCTTCCCATAATCAGAGGCAGGAATTGCCATGCGACACCGGTGGAGACTAATGAGTTTCTTAAGTTGGGATCTTTTGTTGCAGAGCGAAACGCAGACTCGAGTTCGCGATTCGCGCCTTGGAACGTTGTACCGTTGTCCGAATAGAGTTTTGATGGAAGACCACGCCGGGACACAAATCTATGGTAGGCTGCTATTAACGCGGCTGAACTGTAATTGCTCACCACTTCTATGTGAATTGCTTTTGTTGTTAGGCAAACGAATACGGCAATGTATGCCTTGGTAGATTTGTGCCCTCGGCCAGGAGCGGTTCGGACGAGAATCGGACCTGCATAGTCGACGCCGGTATGAATGAACGGACGCTCTACCCTTGTAACGCGAGGCTCGGGCAAGTCTCCCATGAGCTCGTGGGGTATGGCGGCCCTTTCCCGTGCGCACTCCACGCATTTGTAGAGGACTGCTCGAATGGTCGTTCTCGCTCTGAGGATCCAATATTCACCTCGGAGATGAGCGAGAAGGAGTTGAGGACCGGCATGAAGTAGGCTTCGGTGAGTATTGTTAGTAATGAGTGTTAGTAGTGGATGTGATTTAAGGATGATTGGTTTTTTCGCCTTTTCAGGAAGGTGCGAATTCACGAGTCGCCCCTTTGCTCGGATTAACCCATCTGGATCGAGGTATGGGTTCAGTGAGATTAGAGGACTCGATTTTGGGACTTGTTTCAATTCCCGGAGACGCGATAGTTCGGCTGGGAACGCATCGCCCTGGATCCTTCTTAGCCAAAACAGTTTTGAGTGACGGATCTCGTCAGGGGTCAGCACTATGGACGTGAGATTGCTCGGTAAGTTTCGTTTGGTTGATTTATTTTTCGAATTCAATTGGGTTCGAATGTTTTGGACGAAGCGGTTTAAATACGCGGTTATTCTGAGTAGTTTAGGCCACGACGAATAGCGAGTCTCCAATTTCCACGGGTTTGTGCTGATTGTCAAGCTCTGAATATCGTGCGCTTTTTCCTCGAGCGAGGTTTCATCTATTACTCGTGATTCTAAATTTAGCCAAGATTCGGAGTTTTCGCGTAGCCATTCGGGACCCGACCACCATAATGGATGTGATCCCAGTTGGTTAATGGAGATTCCGCGCGACGCACAGTCAGCTGGATTGTCCTCAGTTGGAACGTGATGCCAATGTGCATTTGGAACGATGCTTTGAATTTTTGCAACCCGATTTGCTACAAAGGTTTTCCATCGTGATGGTGAACGGTTTACCCATGTTAGTGTTATACTGGAGTCCGTCCAGCAGTGACATTCTATCTCGATTTTTAATGCCGTTTGAACAAACTTCAATAATCGTGCTAGAAGAAGTGCTGCACATAGCTCTAAGCGAGGAACGCTGACTGTTTTCACCGGGGCCAAGCGGGATTTTGCCATGACAAGACGGACGCACACTGTGCCGTCCTGTAGTACACTGCGGATATAGACAGCAGCAGCGTACGCTGCTGCTGAGGCGTCGGAAAAGCCATAAAGGCTTTGGCTTGTCGGAATATTTGTTGATTATTTGCGAGGTATTGATAATTTGTTTAATTCCACTATCTCGTGGCAGAAGGATTGCCATTCGGTTTGGAATTCGAATGGTACATCGTCGTCCCAATCAGCTTTTAATGACCACAGCCGCTGAATTAGGATTTTGCCTGAAATCACGAACGGAGTGATCCATCCCATTGGATCAAATAATTTGAATACCGACGAAAGGATTGTACGTTTGGTTATGCAGCTGTCCTTGAAGCACCCTGTTTCAACTTGAAATTGGAATTGATCAAGCGCGGGGTTCCAGATTAAACCCAATACTGAAGTGGATTCGTCAATTTTGAGAGTTTTACTCAAGGCAAGGCCGTGATCAGAAGGATCGATATCACAAAGGAGTTCGGAATTGTTACTTGCCCATTTCCTGAGCGAGAAGCCACCCTGAGACAATAGGGCGACCGTTTGGTTTCGAATTTGAAGAAGCGACTCTACACTATTACTTCCAAAAAGGAAGTCATCGACGTACGCTTGTTCGTTTACAACTTGAATCGCGTCAGGGTATTTTGAACCCTCATCGTCTACCAATTGTTTGAGGACTTGAAGGACTAAATAAGGAGCCGGGGTGGTCCCGTAAGTTACTGTAAGGAGCTGATACTCTTCGACTTGGTGATCAGAAGAGTCACGCCAGAGAATGCGTTGGAAATCTACATCTTGTTCGTTAACGCGAATTTGCCGGTACATTTTGGCGATGTCAGCAGAATAAACAAATTCGAATCGACGCCATCGGAGCAAAATTGATACGAGGTCTTGTTGTAACTTAGGGCCACTATGTAAGTGGTCATTTAGAGATTGACCATTGGACGTTCGACGTGAGGCATTGAATACGACGCGAAGACGAGTTGTCTTACTGGTTTGGCGAAATACTGCATGGTGAGGTATATAGTATACCTGGTTCCTGGACGAAAGAGGCGAAATTACCCTTTTCATGTGACCGAGAGATTGATATTCCGATAGGAACGCACGATATTCGGTTTGGAGATGTTTGTTTTGTTGAAAACGGTTTTCTAAAGCGCGAAGACTCTTTAACGCTGCGGTCCGGGATTCCCCTAATGGGATTGGAGGCTCGCAATTGAATGGTAATTTGACAACGTAACGTCCGGCTTCGTCTCGCGAGTGTGTTTCTCTAAAATGATTCTCGCATTTTTGCTCATTAGGTGTTAACATGGGCGACGATGGAAGATCCTCGATCTCCCAAAATTTCCGGAGACTCTGATCCAGACGGTCTAGGACTGAAACATGGTGGAAATGGATTGAGAGATCGGGATTGAGAGGAAGAGGACCCGATAGTATCCATCCGAGCGTGGTGTTTTGAGCTGTGGGTGCGCACGTCGAGCCCTTCCTTACCCCTTGCAGCAATAGTTGTCCGTATAGATCGGCTCCAATTATCATACTAATTGGTTCTGAGCTCATGGGGTCCTCGTCAGCGAGTTCAAGTCCTAAAAGGTGAGGCCATTTAATTGTTGAGTTCAAGCGTGGTGGTATGTACCTTGTTAGTTTTTGAATTATGATCGCATGCATCGAGTATGCAGGTTCGGATTTCCTTACCGGAGTGATGATAATTGGTGCTACGTAGCGTGTAACGGACTGAGTCTCTCCGATTCCACTGATCATTGTGAATTGTGTCTCCTTTCCGAGGCGCAGAAGCTGAGCTAGCGATTCAGTGATGAGCGTCGCTGCTGAGCCTTGATCAAGGAGCGCTCTTACGACAGTGCATCGCCCGCCTTGTGAATGCACTCTAACTCGAGCTGTAGAGAGGAGAACGCTTGTTTTAATTGGTTTATGTGAGGCTAAATTTAAAACGTTTTTTACTTCGTGATCAGAGGCGGCGAGACTCGTCCTTTGTTTGGCATTGGACGCATCATTGGCAGTACGAAAGTGTAACAATGTATGATGCTTCAATTTGCATTCCTTGCAACAACGGGCGCTTTTGCACTGTGCTGTTGAATGTTGACTTGAAAAGCAGTTGGCGCACCGGTGTTGCTGTCGTATAATTGAGTATCGATCCTGTGGAGTCTTTGCTAAAAAACTTGGACATTGGTAAATGAGGTGGTTTTGTTTGCAAACGGCGCACGTGAATTGGTTTGCCGCGGTAACAAGTGACGTTAACGGTTTGGTTCGGGTTAATTTTTGTTTATCATGTTCAGATGGATTTTCGCGCTTGAACGACGGCATCGCTTCTAACGCTAAAATTCGCTTTTTTAAGAACGCATCAAATTCGGTATAGGTCGGGAACTGCGTAGTGTCACCTAAAGTAAGCTCCCACGCTTTGCGGGTTGCGAGATCTAATTTTTGAGCACCAAAAAAAACTATCATATCACTCCAGGTGTCGACCGGACGACCTAGGTTTCGTAGCATTTGAACTGAAATGTTTATTTGATCGCGTAACGATCGGAATTCGTTCGGTGTTTCGGACAAAATTGACGGTAACGAAAACAAAGAGTTTAAATGTGTTGATATTAGGCGCCGCTTGTTTTCGTATCTCGAGGTTACTGTATTCCATGCAACGATAAAATTATTGTCAATTACAGGTAGATGACTCACGGTTTTACTGGCTTCGCCCTTGAGGGAAGAGCACAAAAAATGCAGGCGCTCCACATTTGACAGCGACTGGTTGTTGATTACCATAGAGGTGAACTTGTCTCGGAAACTCTCCCACTCTGCATAATCCCCTTCAAATGTTGGCAAGTTGATCCTTGGAAGGTGAGCCGTTGGTCGTGACGTCACGGAATTCGAACATTGTCCGTTGGCTGCTGAACTTTCAGGTGGAGGTGTGACCTTCGAGAGCGTTTCCGCCATAAAGTCTAGGGCTTCCTGGAACGTTTCTTCGCATTTTGCAAACTGGTCCTCGACGAAATACGGTGCATTTGCTTTCGTCTTCTGGTCAGCACAGGCAGAGAGTTTAGCATCTAGGTCTTGACACTGATGAAATGTTTCTTTCAGCAATCCCATGCGGTTCTAGGTAACTGTTGCGGTCATTTTGGACTGACCCAGTTTTTTGAAATTGGCGAGCGATCGTTCTACCGACCGCATTGCTTGTGTTTGTTTGTAATAGAGTTCTTCAAACGAGCTCATGGTGACTCGTTTTTCGGCTTGCTGACTCGTTTTTCCTCGATGCCAATCCGGCTCGAAGGACCAATGTTTCGTGCGGATGGATGAATGTGGTGCTGAAAGCCTTTATCGAAAGGACTGACGATCGAGTAGAGCCGTTTGGAATCGGTTGAAGTGAAGAACTCGTATTATGAACGATTATTGTATTGTATAATTCACAAATGTAACAAACACAATGACGAAATACAGAACGGAAACCTTAGAACTTAACACAAAGAACTTGAAACGAACTTGAATACTTGGTAACGAAAGACCGTTGGGTTAGTGTGAGTTTGAATAAGAGCGTTGGTGTTAATCGGTTGATTGGTTAAATTATTCTGATTACCGCGAGCGCTTCGTTAGTGCGAGCGGGCGGTGGTTGGTTTATTCGGCGCAAGAGCGCGTGGTTGTCACGCGTTAGTATGACGCGATTTGAACGGAACAATATCTAATGTAGATATGCCAATAATGATATTCTTATTAAATGTATATTTCATTATATCTCATGTAGATATAGTAATAATGACATTGTTATTAAATATACATTGAACTGTGGGAAGGAATCGGTATGTTACATTATATCAAATATAGATGTAGTAATAATGATATTGTTATTAAATGTCCATTGATCTGTGGAAATGGATCAGTATATTTTATATCTAATGTAGATATAGGAATATCGATATTGTTATTATATGTACATGTATCTGTAGGAAGCGATCAGGGTATTACATTATATGTAATGGAGATATGGTAAGAATGACATTGTTATTAAATCTACATTGATCTGTGGGAAGGAATCAGTATATTACATTATATCTAATGAAAATATAGTACTAATGATATTGTTATTAAATCGATCTGTGGGAAGGAATCAGCATATTACATCATATGTAATGTAGAAATAGTTATAATGATTTTGTTATAAAGTATACATTGATCTGTGGGAATGGATCAGTATATAGAATTGCCGCGAAATAAGCAAGTAGCTCGGGACCGAACAGTTGCTTATTTCGAAGCAGGCATGCTATTCGGCTTGACTTTGTTCACGAAACGGGACGATATAGAACGCGAGAAACGAGTGAGAAATCCGAGGTAGCGGCGAATCAAAAAGTGATCGGCCGAGCGGCGATGTTATTTTTTGAACAAGAATAGAAACCATTATATACATATGTATGTTCCATCCTTCTTGTACTTACCGATGTCACTGCTGAGTCGAGCGTGACAATTTATTACCCTAAACATCGGCTTCGCGCTTTCATGGACCTCTCACTCATTTCTCGTACCTCTCACTTTGCGGACGACTTTAAACAAAGAAGAGGGGATAGCGAGTTGCTTATTTCGAAGCAGAGACCACTTGCTTATTTCGAAGCAGTACTGTGTCATGTCCGGAAAGTTTTTGCGAATTTGTCCGCCTCGCGTTCCCTTATCAAGCCTTCGGGTTGTAGGAGACTCCTCATGTGAGGGGCGTGAGGAGGGCAAATTACTACTTCATCTTTCTTTTATTTCTCCTTGACTCTGTGGTTTCCCATCAAGCCTTCGGGTTGTAAGAGACTTCTTCATGTGGGAAATGCACAGGGAAGAGTTTGAGTTTATAATTATTCTACTTTTGTCCTTTCTATCCTTTCATTCTTCTCATACTTCTCAATTCTTTTCTTAGTTAATACCCCTCCTTGAAACTATCGTCGTGCTCAACTGCGTAGTAACAGAAACTCGTGATAGAAAAACTCGGTTTCGACCGAGGAGAGGTATCGTAAACAGCGTTCGCTGCGCGGTTAGTCAGTGCTTCGCATTGTAGGGGTCTCCTCAGGCTAACTGTGCAAAAGCGTAAAGATTAATTTATTTCTGAAATTAACACCGATACTCTCCTCTTTTTCACGCGTGGGCGCCAGTCGGTCCCTAACCCGATCGCGTGTATGAATTGAATGCTCGAAAGAGAACGCGAAGTAATCTAGCGTGTTGAATATTTGTATGAATGCGAGAGCGAGGAATGAGAACCCTTGCAAGCAAACGTTAGCAAGCGTTCGAGGACTGTTTAGAGGCGAAGGGTCGTACGGGGCAATAAAAGTCTTTGTATCGAATTCCGAGAATTTGCCTGAAACCGAAAACCTAACGGTAAATTTCGAATGGCGAGAACGTTCTCGAACCAACTACGTCGCAAATGTAATAACGAATATTCGATTAATAAGGAAAAACTGTCGTTATTGAAAAATTGCAATCGAACACCTAATGTCTTACAACGAGCGTACCAGCGCAATTCGTATTGTTAATCGATTTCTTTACGAACAAGATGATTATGGAAAAGCCAATTGTTAACTAGGGAACCTCGCGATAACCGGTTCATTATTTAAACGTAATAGTACAACAGACATAGTTTATGTTCATAATTATCCGCATATTTATTGTTCAGTAAGACTGATTCAAACTGTTAACAGATATTCGCATCGTTGCTAGCTAATATGCGAAATTATCGAAAGCATGGAACATTCCAGAAATTCTACGGCGTAGAAACACCGAAAAGCCGTTAGACAGAGAAAGAACACCAAGAAAGAGAGAAAGCATGATCTAGAGGAATTTAGCTGGCACGCGCTTTCGACGCGCTGTGATTTGCCGAAATGTCCCCACGCAGGACATCGTCCTCGCGACGGGCCCTTCCGGCTAGGATCGCGATCGATTCTGATCACACTTCGTCGAACAATCGAGTAAGTCGTGACGGGAGCCCATGTGTTTAGAGATAGAGTTGTCGATTGTATTTCGTTGTAATTTAGCTGCGCGGCAAGTCCTACGAATTAGGCAGAGTGTCGTGAGGGTGAAATTCCGAATACGCGGCAAAGACTCAAAGATGCGCGCGTTAAATTCATTTCACACTATTAAAATTCTGCCTTTTCTCTTTCTTTTAATCCGTTTGATCGCGTAATTTCCGAATTAAATTCAATCGCGTTTATTATTCTATTTTTCGAAAATTGTAATCGTCTTGTGATACGTCTATCTAATTTTTGCAATAAACGACAACCGGGTGCGCGAGAAGTGTTAGTGCGACAGCAGCCGCTTATCTTTCTTGGTGTTCCAGATTAACCAGCGATTATTCAGCGATAAGATAGCGAACTTCAGAGCGATTTTTATCGTATATTACATTCTACAGTTTCACGGAAAGCCTGTTCAGTACTAATTTGTCGAGCACGGTATCATTATTCAGTTTCGACGAGGCAAAACGGGCGATCTATTAAGCCCTTTTGGGGTTGTAAGAGTCTCTTCATTTTAGATCGTCTCGTTTCTACAATCAGGTACCGATTATAATTTGTTTCGCTATCTTAATATTCCGAATTTTGAACCATCGCGAGTTTATATGTGACGATTGCTTCGACTACGATACTTTACCAGGAACGACCTGTAAAGCCCTTTCGGGGGTTGTAAGAGTCTCTTCGTTCAGGTCGTTACCTTGCGGATAGAAACCGCCGAAAATCTTAATTTTCTATTATATTTGGTCGAGGTATTTGGTCGTCCTTCATTAAGAACATATAATTTTTACATTTCAAATCCGGTTAATATTATATTAGAAGGTCTCATTGTAAACCAAAGGCTAAACATCTTTTTCCGATTTCATTTATATTTATATCAAATAATAGGTTAAGCATCTTTACCCTTGTAAATCAGTATTGTTTTAATTAAATTCATTTAATAGTAATTAACAGTATTCAAATAGAATCATTTCAGTACTCAAACAATAGTCATTTCAAATTCAGTTTCTGTTACCTTCAATAATTATTTTGAATTAAAATTACTTTCTTTTTGCACACTATACTGTATTAACATTTCTTTTAAATTCCGTTTTGTATCATTTCCTGCATCATTTTACATTTCAAATCCACGCACTCCAACACAAGGTTTCAAGGGGGGACCCGTATAGGACCCAGAACACTGACGAACCCAACGGAAATAATCACTATCTAAATTTCCGACTTTTAATTTGTTCTGACCGTAGAGGACGCTTCCGCGTCATACGCGGTCAGAACTGGTGGCAGCGATACCTTTTTCATCGCCCAAAAATAAGAGGAATTTTCTACCTTAATTAACTAATTATATTACTTTTCTTCTTTTACGTTGCACGCTCGCCACGCGCAACATAACACTGTATTACATTACATCCGATGTAGATATGGTAATAATGATATTGTTATTAAATGTACATTTGTTAGTGAAAATGCGGGTCCGGAGAGGTCAGCGAAGGAAGCATGCGCTTTGACGTATTTGAATTTATTTACACACAAACTGTTTTATGTACAACGAGAGTATTTACAACGAAGTAGATGAGGCGTGGTCATGAACATAAAATATTTACACAAATTTCACACTGTATGGCGATGAGAATAACGCGAGGACAGTGAACAATAAAGAACAATAAAGAACAGCGCGGTCTGCGATAGATGTGCGTCGCGTGAACAAAGAGTATCTTAATCGAGTAGCGAGATCTGCGTACATACGTCGTTGCACGTCGAGCGATCGATCAAGAAGAAGGAAATCAATCATGGCGTCGATCGTGCCGGGTCCGGCATGGACAAAGTGGGCCCGAGAGGCGCTGCCCCTATCGGTAGCGACGCACCAACGAAATACTTTCGTTGCCAACTACGTCTGCTGCGATGATTTGGGGAATTTCGCCAACAACATTGATCTGTGGGAATGAATGAGTATATTACATTACATCCGAAGTAGAAATAGTAATAATGGTATTGTTATTATATGTACATTGATCTGTGGGAATGGATCAGTATATTACATTACATCCAATGTAGATATAGTATTAATGATATTGTTATTAAATGCACGTCTATCTGTGTGAAGGTTTCAATATATTACATTATATCTAATGTAGATATGATAATAATGATACTGGTATTCAATGAACATTGACCTGTGGGAACGGATCAGTATATTACATTAGATCCAATGTAGATATAGTAATAATGAGGAGGCCCCTACAGGAACTGGATCCTCGGGAAGGTCCTCAGCACGGAGTATCCGTGATCCTTTGACAGGATCAATTTCCGAAGAAATAATTGGGACGGGGCTACAGGCCATTGCAGCAATGATTCGTGTTTTACTTGCGGAAAACAATTCTGTAGCAGCATACTTGCGTCGCGCGAGAAACGGGAGCCCTAAAGTTCGGGAGACCGCCTCGAAGATTGAGAAATATCTGATGAAGGCTACAAACATGGTGGAGGCGCTTGTATCTATAAAAGCAACCGATACTGGGTGTAAGAGTGCGAGTGACATGATGGTAAGCAAGATGGATGCCTGTACACAGACTGAACCTGGGAGGAAGGAAGTTACAAACTCACATAGGATGATACCGGAGAGAGTAGGGAAGACCGTAAAGGCCGGAACTCAGTCTGATGAAGTATCTGCTACCGCCCCTCAGTGCAACGATGAGTCGACCAGTAAAGAAGCCAGGTCTGGCAATAGCAAAAGGAAGGATGTTACGCTTCCCCGTTGCGGATTGCGGAAACAGGGTCCAACTGGGGTATGACGGGTGTATCCCCCCATCAGGTCAAAGCTAGAACAGCAGGCGTGGCGGCTTTAGACGTGACGGAGCCGGAATGGGAGACGGTTCAAAGAAGGAGAAGGAAAGCAGATCCCCAAATGGCAACACCTAGAGGTCAAAACGGGAGAGCCAAGGATAAGACTGTTAGGCCAACAGGGACCACCACGCCTAGAGTAGACAGCAGGGCTAGAGGGAGACCTGTGAAACCCCAGACTATAGCAATTAGGTTTACTGATAAGAAGTCCTTCGCTGATGTGCTGAAACGAGTAAAGGAGAAAGCAGGCCCTGAAGTAGATGGGGTTAAGTCGGTAAGGCAGACCCGAGGAGGTAATCTGTTGGTGGAATTCTCCGCTAAAGCAGACATAGAGAATTTCCATAAGAAGATCGAAGGTGCGCTGAGAGAGGGCGTTCAAATCTACCGGCTGCAAGAAAGAGTTGATGTGGAAATCAGAGATATTGATCCTACTGTGGAGGCCGAGGACGTGGTGACGGCGGTAGCTAAGGAGACTGGTGGAAAAATAGCCGATATTCGGTGTCGTGTTTTAAAAACCGACCCCCGGATGAATAAAGTTGCGGTGGTTGACGGACCAACGGTGTTGCTTAACCTCTTGCTAAGAAGAGCTAAGATTAAGCTTGGGTGGACGATTGTGTCTGTGCGTTTGATCCGTAGGATAGTCAGATGTTTTAGGTGCCATGGCATAGGCCACCTTGCAGCTAATTGCTCCGAGATTAGTGATAGTGTTTGTAGGAGGCGCGGTAAGTCTGATCGCCACATGCGGGAATGCACTTTCACTCCTAGGTCCGTAATACAAAGAGGCTCTGCGGAGTGCCGGATATAAACGAACATGAAGATTATGCAAATTAATCTAAATCGGTGTAGGGCGGCACACGATCTGATGTTAAAATCGGCCGACGACCTTGAGGTAGACATAGTATTAGTCTCCGAGCCTAATAGGGCGTGCGACGGATGGTTTGCCGATGCCAGAACTGATGCGTGAATGTGGTTCACCAGAGCAGGCCTAAATAAATTCAGTAGTTATTCCGGTGGTGAGATTGGCCCAGGTTACGTTGCAGTAAGAGTTGATGATTACACCATTTTCAGCTGTTATTTTTCTCCGAACATAACAGCCGGGAAATTTGACTCTAAGCTGGCAAGTATGGCACTGGCTGCTGAAAAAGATCGGAAGGTCATTTTTGCAGGAGACTTGAATGCTAAATCCCCTATATGGGGGTCGGAAACATGGAGCCCTCGCGGAAGGACCCTACAGCCGTTCTGTGAAGAATTTGGATTACACCCTGTACTCACCGTAGGGGGAATTACCTGTGACAGAGGAGTAGGCAGTACGATTGATATTGCCATATGTAATGACCTTGCTTTAGGAGATTTGGTTGACAGTCGAGTACTTACCTCTTACACTGCATCCGACCACCGATCCTTGATACACACCTTTAGTGTGGAACATAATGCCCGACGTAGGTTCCTTGAAAATAACATGGACCCTAGAAAAGTCGACCCTAAGAATTTTGAGGACAAGTTCGTACTCAAGTTCAAGGACGGAAGTGCTCCCCCACCACCTACGACAATAGAGGAGATAGATATATTCATTCAGGATGTGGAAAAGATGATTGAAGAGAGTCATAAACCTTACCTGTCAGGATGGAAAGAAAAAGCGCCAGTCCCATGGTGGAACACGGAGGTTGCCCTGCTGAGGAAACAAGCTTTAAAAAAGAAAAGGTTACTTACCCGAATGAAGAAGAGGATGACCAACGACGACCAACATCTGCGCTGCACCCTGGCGGAATATAACGATGCTAAATGCCAGTTAAATTGGCAAATTAGGAAAGCCAAAAGGGATGCCTGGAAAGCCCTGGTGGAAACGGTGGATACGGATGTTTGGGGAAATCCGTACAAGGCTATTTTGAAATTAATTAAGCCAAAGGGTCCTCCCATGAAAATGGATGAGGACGAAATTGAACGAGCCATCAAGAAGCTCTTCGTCACCTCCGAGGTGCATGTAGAGTGTGAGAGAAGTACAACTATACACGCAGCACAGGAAGTGGACTTCCAGTCGCCTGAATCTCCAGAGGTTGAAACGGAGTTTACTCCTGGAGAAGTAATTGTCGCGGCTAGCAAGATCAAGCCTAAGAAAGCGCCAGGTCCCGATCAGGTTCCAGCGTGCGTCATGAAATCTATAGTAGCTAAGACTTCTAGATATCTGGCAGGCGTATTTAACACCTGTTTTAAAGAAGGGTACTGGCCCCGTGAGTGGAAAACGGAGAGGCTAGTTATGATCCCTAAGCCTCCAAAGCCTGGATCATCATTTGATTTGTATTTACAACGTTGGATGTCGTCGTGTGAATACAGGCGTCGGCAACCTGTGACAAATGACCCTGTTGCGAACCTCGCCTGTATGTATGTGTGCAATATCGAGTGAATTTAGCTGCAAGCTTGTAATCACAAGCATTGAATGAAATGTAATATGGCGACGATGCCAGAAGAGTATGGTTGCAGCATGTCTGCATTAATCAATGCTCATAAATTAGGAGCCAAACTTCAAAGGAATAAACAAATAAAAGATAGGATACTGTAAACCTTTCAGCGCGGGTGATCGTGCTGGGAGAGAGTTGGAAATCCGGAGAAATAAGACTGTCACACTTGAAGTTTCTAAGAAACTAATTTATTGCGGGCCGTATCTAATTCGTTACTCTTAACGAAAATCGTATTGGTTCTTGAAACTGTCAAGGTCTCTTCGACATCGTGCTTATTTACAGAGGGTCGTAAATTCTCTTAAGGGTTGCCTTGGCTCGCTAGCGCGAGACCTTTTTGTCTTTCGTTCTCTCTGGATCCCACGCTTTCTCTTAGCACGTGTGCATAGAATCGTTCTCGAGTCTTGGCGGAGCACCACCATCTTCCACTCGCCCAAGGGTGGACCGAAGCCAGGGAGAGGGACCGCCTCCGGACAGGGATGGGCTCCTCCACCATTGGGCCAGGGATATATCCTGAGGGAGGATTCAGGATCCAGCGAGGAGGGGATGGCAGCCAACATCGATCGAAGATCTTCACCGCCAAGCATACATTTTTGTCAAAGTTATAGTCACGACATAAAGTCGTATAAATTTTTATTTCCTACACAAAGGTGTTTTGATTTATTAAAAGCCGTGCCGCAAGCAGAGCGCTTCACCGCTCCACAGGCACCTTACCCACGTTCGGCAAATCCTAAATATCCCTAGAACACTAAATCCATACGCAACAACCCATTTGATAACTTCAAGTAAACAATATTCAACGGGAATCAACATACCCATTGCGGATTAACTATACTGCAGTTCACGAGAGACCATTCTTAACTCGCGCAGCTTACTAGGTCTAGGGACGTTTTTAATAACGTGTGTGATTCCTCTCTATAGCTTGCTTCTTACTTTACGATCATATAATTTTTTTCTTTGAAAAATAATAGAAATTTCATTGTATCGTGTATCTTTACCATGTCATCATCGCTTATCAGTTATTGTACGTCATATATTTCTGTCCACCATTTATATGATCGGAAAGTACGAAGCAAGCTGTAGAGGGGAATCACACACGTTATTAAAAATCTCCCTAGACCTTGTGAGCTGCGCCACAGCCGACTCTAGTACTAGCCATGCTGAACAACGTGGCAACACCGTTCACGTGACAATCGGGAGTCCTATTTTCAAAAACAGAGTCCTGTGCTCGGAATTGTAATTAACGTCTTTTTTAATTAAAAGCTGTAGTAATATACACTATTTTGTGTTAATTATGTATAAACAATATATAAACGTTGCAACTATGGCAAATATAAGTGATGTGGTAGTATAAAATTGTTATAAATGTGATATATATTTTGTGTACTCTCAAAGTAGTTTGGTGTTGTGAAGCATGATATTTGAAATATTTACAGTGGTTTCAAGAAAATTTAGGTGTGAAGCAAAATGAAACCATCTTTGGATCAAATTGAAACATTTAAGAATTGATAAACGTGTATATAAGTTAACAAAAACCTTGAAACAAGCGAAATTATTGGAACGAAACCAAAGAGGTTATGTGAAGTCCAGAGAGTAGTCGGGAGTCTGACGACGTTGATTGGCTGAGAGTCCGGGAGTCCGGGAGGCAGATTAAGTAGGGTAGGTGTTGATATATTCAGACCGGACTCCCGCGGTGTTGCCATTTTTACTTCAGCACGGCTAGTACTAGAGTCGGCTGTGGCTGCGCGAATTAAGTATGGTCTCTCGTGAAATGCAGTATACATGTACATCAGAAGTGCTACCAACTTCTGATATAATCGTTACAATTACAAATGTTTTCTGCCGTATCTGTAACGTTTTGAATTTGTTTTCTTACGACTTATTAATTACTAAGTTTGCCATACCGCAATCAAATCGTTGTTGGCAGGATCGTATATTCGGCTCTTTTTAATTTTGCACCGCCTCCGAAAAAATCGAAATGTATTTAGTATCCTATTTAACGATTAAGTAGATTTTATTAATAGCTGTGGAATACTGGTATAAATGAAATAGAAATAATTCTACACTTTTTAGTGCATTTCGAAGTCGGATTTTTTTTTATTAAAAATTATTTTATTTCACACTTTTTAGTGGAATTAGAGGAACGAACAATATTTGTAGGATGCCGTAAGGTGGTTTTCCGTTCTTAATGGTTAAGTAAGGATCAAACAAGGGTAATTAATAATAATTGTTGGAAAATGATGTTAACAATTTACAATTTGTAGCACATTTATTTGATAAGATACACCAATGAACGAATTCAAGTAATTATAACTATAACTATATATCAAGTAATTATAACAATTATAACCGCCGACGCGAAGGAGTCGGGATGTACCCGGGTCCCCCCGTCCTCCGGCCCTTCGTGGGTCTTACGTGACCTAGCTACATACATAAGTACGCGGCGCTTCGAAAATGACCATAAAAGGTAACAAATAGCGATGTACAAAATTTAATTGGAGGTCGCGGATCCGCTAAAACAAATACGTGTGACCTGCGATGAGTCACCGCGCACACAGGCTATAAAGGTTGCGCGACAAAGCGGCACGCGTATATACAACTGTAAAACCTCTGTAACGATCGCGGCAGTCAATAAAGCAATTTTACTTTTCGACTACACAGTTAACGTTCACTCCACCCGATTATTCCCGCATGATATTGTGGCTGAATCAGCAATTCGTCTTATGTTATTTCTATATTATACAATAATAAAAAAGAAGAACAACGAATACCATTTTTTTTTTTAATGACACTAATTTTATTTTAGTAATAATTAATAATTAATAGAAGCTGAGTTGGACAGTGTTGCCCCGCCCCGATCACCTACCCCGCCTACCCCTTCCAGCTGTACCCCTACTCCCCTGCCCCTTTCCCCGCGATAGCCCCGCAAGCGACGCACAACGCCAGCTGCAACTTCTCTCTCTGTAATGTAAAATTGAAATTATTAAATATTTATTGTTTAAGTTATGATTGGCAATATTTGTCCTTATATTGAACAACAGAGATGTTCTGATAAGGGCAATATTGTATTCCTCTGTACGAGGCAATAATTCATACTATAAAAAAGAATCTGTAATATATATTTTGCGGTGGCTTCGTCTCCTCATCCTTCTTGAGTTCCTTCATCTCTTGCTCCTGAGGGCGGGGCTCCTCCCTCGATTGGTCTCCTCGCTCCTGCTGAGGGAGGAGCTTCTCCCTCAGTTGCTGTGATTGTTGTTATTGTTGTTGCTGCAGCAGCTGCATTTGTCGTTGATCCTGCTCATGCTGCTGCTGCAACAACAGCTGAACATCTCTGAACATCTGTTGATTTGAAAGAGAAAAAAGAAATGTATATATATATATATTACAGGCATGTTTCTGAATCATGAAATATATGCATTTTCCAGAGTTTCTTTTAATTTTTCTTGAACTCTTTTGCCATTATTGAAGTTGAAATAATACTTACAATTGTTTTCAGATGGTTCCATTTTAATATAATAAAAGAAAACTTGTTTTCTTATTTTTTATTACGTTTATGTTCTGAAACAAAAATATATAGATGTAATATTTGCAAAAAAAGATATAAGTAATAACAGTTACATTAATATTAAATAATGACTAGCGATGGAATGTTATCGATTACAGTGACATAGTGTTTATGTTGTATAGAACGAAAATCACAGGAACGGCGACAAGACCGTGTATATCGAAACACATCTATACTTTTTAAAACGTATTGGGATAACTAATATTCAATATGTACTTCTTATATATTTTTATTATTATATTCGTGGCCAAAATTTTTGATTATTTTAATTGCGAAATATATAAAATATTATCAACTACGTATGTTTAAACAACGATCAAAGTGATAAAAATGACATTCGAAATGTAGTAGTACCACTAAATTTTTTTTAAAAATTCAAGTTGTATAAGAAATTCTAATTATATGCATGTACTATTTCATCCCAAGTTTACTGTCGACTAGTAATAAAAATAAATATAATTGTTCCTTTTTTCGTCCATCAAATGGCGTTCGTTATTTTGTTACGTCCCGGCGGAAAATTTGAAATTTATCCGCCTTGCGTCCCTTATCAAGCCCTTTTGGGTTACGAGAATTCCTCATGTAAGGGGCGTACAGGCGGGTGTTTCGGTTTTCCGCCAATCTTTCCATTCCTCCTCGACCTTGTACATTCTTGTCAAGCCTTTCGAGGTTACAAGAATTTCTCATGCAGGGATGTACAGGGAAGAGTTTGAGTTTAATCCTTTTCAATTTTTGACTTCCTCTATCGCTTTCTCTTCTTTACCTGCTCTACCCTGGAATCGTGTATCTTGTCAAGCTCTTTCGAGGGTTACGAGAATTTCTCATGCGAGGTACACGAGGAAAGGCCGTTTCTATTTTCTACTTTTCAATAGTTTACGTGACCCTCCTTGAAAATATCGTCGCCAGCCATTGTAACATAAGAGACTAATACGTACAAAAACTCGGGTTAGCTCGAGAGAGAGAGAGAGCCATAGCAAGAACACCAGCGCTACGCAGTTAGCCAGTGCTTCGCATTTCGGGAATTACCCTTGGTAACTGCGTAGAAACGGGAAAATCGTAATAACTCTTTTGTTAGAAACCTCTTTCTCACTCCGTTGCACAAAGCATCAGCCGGTCCAACAAGGACCATCTTTACCTGATTGTAACGATAGTATGAGAGAGTGGATGGATGAAACAAATTTAAACAACTAAAGTAAGGATTGAGAACCCTTACGAAAGCGAACGTCGCGAACGTTCGACCGCCGTTCGAAAATCAAGGGTCGTTCGAAGCAATAAACACTATTGTATCGAAATTCTACGAACTGCCTAGCGATAACGGCAAATTTTGAACAAAGGAACGTTCTCGAAGGAACGTTCGCCAGATTTAGAATTGTTTAAAATTCATAAAATGCCAAACGCCGAATAGATCGAGGCGATAGTTTTAATGTGTGATAGATTTCATAATTCGCCACGGCGTTACAACCACCGTAAGCGCATCATCCGCTTTTAAATATA
The DNA here is from genome assembly GCF_051020975.1 of Osmia lignaria lignaria. Lineage (NCBI taxonomy): Eukaryota > Metazoa > Arthropoda > Insecta > Hymenoptera > Megachilidae > Osmia > Osmia lignaria. Next base: position 2,662,892 of record NC_135041.1, read on the forward strand.
TTAAATCATACTGTCTTTTTGCAAATTGGGAATGAATAATTTTGATCATGATGTACGGATGACGGGTTCCTATCAAGACCTCTATATTTCGATTTCAAATCTCATTCTGCATTCCAACTAAAGTAATAGTTATATCTCGATTAAATGCCGTTAATTAATTATATGTATAAAGAGAAATACTGCGTAGTTTCTGAAAACCGTTGAAACTATCATGGCGACGAATGAGAAAAGGAAGGAACACCAAAGAAAGGGGATGAAAGATCTTCGTCTAGCTCGCGCGTCTTAGCCAATCACCGGGCACGCGACACTTCCGAAAACGGGCTACGATTCGCCAAACCGTCCCCTCCAAGGACGATGTTCGCGCGACGGGCCCTTCGGCCATCGATCGCGCACGAAATTTGTCACTCTTGATCGATTAATCGTAAGTACGTGATCGGGAGCCCGTGTGTCCGAGAGACAGAGCTGTTCGGAATTTCGTGATAGATTTCCTCTGCGGTAAAGTCCTCCGCGTAGCGAGGCAGAGTGCCGTGGTAGTTGAAATAATCCGATTCTTAACAAGGACTCACAGACGCGCACATTAAATTTTCCCTCTACCTAAATTTCTATCATTTCTTTCTGTTTTAAACCGTTTGCTCGCGCAGTTTTCGTATTAATTTCACTCCGCGTAAATAATATATATCGATCGTTTCTGTAATAAATCGTAGTTCGTAACTCGTTATTCGTTTGTCTCTCGTCGACGTACTCGTCCGTTTTAATTCGTTTCCGCCGCGACAAGTGCAGTGATCAACGTCTTACCGTTTCTTTGGTGTTCCAGATCATCAGGCGAATACAGAGCAATTTAACAAACGAATATTATAATCTTGTTTCGCATTATACAGCGTAACGGTAAGTCGTTTCAATTACATTTTTCGATCACGACGTTCATTGATTGGAAAAGCGGGTGATCTGGTCCAGCTCTTCAGGGTTACGAGAATTTCTCAGGTCAGATCGTTCCACCGTACGAGGTATCGATATTATTCAATATTCAATATTATTTTTTTTGTTTATTACAATTTCGAAATTCTGATTTTTCCATCATCCAAAGGGCACCTTAGTCCAGCTCTTTCGGGAGTTACGAGAATTTCTCAGTACATTAGTCGAATGTTTCAACTGTGATATCAGAGTGTTTTCATATTCATATATATATTTTGTTAATTAATTTTAAGCATCTTTACACTTGTACACATTTTTGCAAAACTGGTAATTCTAATTTAACGGAATTTCTAAATTATTGAACTCTTAACTTTGGCATTTCACAGTATTTTTCACTCACAATTAAACCAGTTTCATTTAGTTAAACAGTTTCCATTTATTTCAAACACACCTCACGCATTTCAGCCAAACACGCCTACCAACATACTCTGATTCAAGGAGGGTCCCGTACGGGACCAAGCGTTGAACGAACCCAACGAAAGGCTAATAATTATAATCTTTTAACATCTTATCAATTTTGTCTTTCGTCTTTTAATTTGTCGAGAGCGTTAACACGCTCGAGACTGGTGGCAGCGATACCAACCATCGCGCTAAAATAGGAAAGTAGGTATTGGGGGTTGAATTCCAACCAATTAATTGAAATTTAACCACCTGTATCCTCCAATTTTTATCTATCCTTTCTACGTTGCGCCGTCGCACGCGCAACGTAACATTTAATACCCAAACAACGTTTCTGATAGTGATAAACGGTTTCTATATTCGTATTCAGCACCTATTCAACCGTTAGAAAGCAATATTGAATATGAATATTTTAAATATAAATAAAAAGTTTTATTGATAATAAAAAAGATAATATCTATTCATATTTGTTAACATATTTGTATTACTTTTTTACAAAAATTCCTATAAAAATTTGTTAAGAATTCAAAATCAAAAGTTAAATGAAAATAATAAGTTTTTCTTTGATGTAAAAATATTTTTTGTTGAAAGTAACTGCAATAATACACCAACTAAATAAACCAACAGCTATTAAAGATTATTAATATATATTATTATATACAACGTATACAAAAATGAAATATTGCTCGTTTCGTACTTACCACTTGCTTCAATCACTGATCGTATGAAAGTGAGGGGGAATCTGTGACTTTGAAAGGGAGAGAGTTGGTGGGGCACATTCCAGGATCGCACAAATTGTTCTCTATGTGTACATTCCTGTTAGTATGTACATAGTAGTTTATATGGAACGCAAATATTCGTAAATATTCTGTTCACCTCAAATACGCAAAAAACAAACGGCGTACAGTCAATGATAGGAATATTTATACCCTCTTAATGTAGCCATGAAATGTAGAAAGTATAAGTACAGTGAGTGTAACAAAAAGTGTCTAATCACCGTATAAAACAGAATACCTCATTTAAAATTGGACCAAATAACTTGAGGTTTTTTTTTATCGAGAAGTTATACAAGTTTATTTATTAAGATATGTGTTCTTGTCATTTAAAAAAAATACAACTTGTTGAAATCGTGGAAAAAAATAGTAAAAGGCAATTTTTCATCTCTTTTATGTGAGCCTATAATAAGAATTTAAAATATGTCTTTCGTAGATTCAAATAACTCAATTCAATATTCAATTCACTTAGAAGTTACGAATATTTAAAATTTTTGAAAATCACAACTTTTCATTTAAAAACGTTACTAGTTATGGTCTTAGATGGAAAGGTCGCGATTTTTGAAAATTTTAAGTATTTGTAAATGCTAAATACATTGATCGATCTCGATGAAATTTTCAGCATACACATAACGCGCTTAAATTTACAAATGTCATATTTTAAATATTCATTGCAACCTCACATAAATAAGTTAATAAAAAATTGCCTTCTACTATTTTCTTTCACGACTTCAACAAATTATAATTTTTTAAAACGACAAAAGCACATATCTTAGTAAATTAATGTGTATAACTTCTCAAAAAACCTCAAGTCATTTGGTCGAATTTTAAATGAGATATTCTGTTTCAAACACTTTTTTATTACACTCGCTGTACAACCTGTCGGAATACGTGTTTCGATCAAACGCAATGTGTCGCGATGTACTTTTACAATCCGACTTGCCACCGTAGTAAGAGAGTTGAAGATTATTCAGTTCGAAGAATAATGTAATAATTATAAAATTATACACGGGGCAATAAGCAATCTTCATTTGAGCCCAATGAAGAATTTATTGGCAATTATGACAAATTTAATGTACATAAGAAAACCTGTAAATAAAAATGAGCTTCGTGAAGCAAATAAGGCATCGTGAGATAAAATCATAACGATATAAATATTCGAATCAATGCCAAGACGCATAAAAAGGCGCATGGAAATGTAATTGAATATTAGGTAATGCAAATTTTAATTAAATTGCAAGTATTTGTGAATTTAAGTTGTATTAGATCCACTTAACATTGCCATGAGTTTTGTACTTATATCGCATTGCTTTACGTATGAAAAACGTTCATGTTCCTCGTTGACCTCGTACCATCGCATTCAATGAAAAACTTATTGACTCAAAATTCATTATTATTTTCCACTTATCACTCAATGTAACGGAATTATACTGTAAGTTGGCATATTATTCCAATCGTCCTCACAACATAAACAAACATAGCTAAAGTCCATAGACACATCGCATATCCAGTTGAAAGGAATACCTGGCAACGTTACGTGTTCAATTGCAAATTGCTCTGAAGGTAATCGTCTTAACTGCTATTATTTTATTTTTGTACATCCTAAACCGGCCACGTCTGCTTGGAGCGACTAATAATTGTTTGTAAAAACAAACCGACCACGTCTGCTTGGAGCGATCAATTGTTTCTAAAATAAAAAACAAACCAACCACGTTTGCTTGAAGCGATGGGTAGACCTACAGAACATGCATCCCATATGAGGAAGCATCGAGCTTTTTATTTATAAAAAGAGACGGGTCAGACCTGCTTTGAGCATCTGATTGAGGAAAATATTGATTTTTCTTGGAAGTCCGTCGATATTGTGGCTGATACCAAAAGTTGTTGCTATATATGAAAAGAAGTACGGAATTATGGGTAGGCCCACAAAACACGTATCCCATATGAGGAAGTATCGTACGAATGAATCAAACGACGCCACGCAATTACGTCTGTATAAAAATTGCAAAAGAAATACAGAGGTACGATGTCATGAAACTATTAACGAACGCCATTACCGATTATCTGCAATGCGAAAATATATGCGTTCAAAATTATCGCATGAAACGATAGATGAGAAGAAACGTCGGCTAACCATAATTTATAATCGTTTAAAGAACGAATCTGTCTAGGAACGATCACATAGGCTTAGATTAATCAGTAGGCGTCTAGCAAACGAATCTGCTGAGGAACGGTCACGTAGATTGCGATTAATCCACATGCGTTTAGCGAACGAATCTGCTAAGGAACGATCACGTAGATTGAGATTAATCCATAGACGCTTAGCGAACGAATCTGCTGAGGAACGGTCACGTAGATTGCGATTAATCCACATGCGTTTAGCGAACGAATCTGCTAAGGAACGATCACGTAGATTGAGATTAATCCATAGACGCTTAGCGAACGAATCTGCTGCGGAACGATCACGTAGATTGAGATTAATCCATAGACATTTAGCGAACGAATCTGCTAAGGAACGATCACGTACATTCAGTTTAATCCACAGACGTTTAGCGAACAAATCTGCTGAGGAACGATCACGTAGATTGAGATTAATCCATAGACGTTTAGCGAACGAATCTGCTGAAGAGTGATCACGTAAGCTGACATTTGTAACGGGGCGGTCTGGTCGGTGCGCGCGGCGTTGCGCACCGCGGTCGGTTTCCCCGTGCCAGGGTTCGCTGGGGAACAGGTACGAGAAATAACGAGGCGGTGTTAGTATGAAAATAGAAATGTTTATTCAGAATAAAGTATAGACGGGGTGAGCTATAATGGTGGTAGTGGGCCGCCGGCTGCGGCCCCGGGAGGCGTCGATGTCGGTGGCGGTATATCCTGCCGGGCTCGCTACAACAGAAAAGAAAATCTAACGGTGAGCTGGCGATGGAGCCGTGTCGCGCTTAGCCTAGATGTACAGGGTGTAAAAAAATTAAATGTCACGACCTATATGGGGTGATTCTACACCTCTGGATCGGTGGAGATCTGTCAAAGAAAGCGACCGCAAAATTGACTTTGACCCCTAATTTCAAGGTCAAACTTTTTTATTGGCTTATCGTATAGTGCTCATCGAGGGGATAAAAAGTCTGAAAGGAACCATGTGCCGGAAATCAACCCTTCTCCTAGAAAAAAGCCGTCAAAGTTTCCATATACCATAATGCATTAAACGTTGAGTCGCCCGGTACCCCTCTGCAGTGATCTTGGCGCGGCAGTCTCGCGTATCGCTCGAGTTTCATGCTATAGGACAATTCTTGAATTTCAATCACAATGCCAGCATATAGGAAGGGTAAATTCTAAGAGAGCATATTTAAAAAGACAAAATAACGACTGCGTGTAAAAGAAAATAAGAATGAATTTAATTCACTGAAGTTTTGCACTTCGAATATAAACGCAAGATAAATGTTTAGTTTTATCATTTCACAGTTCGTTAACACATCGCAGTTATTTTCTTTTATTGAAGAAAATAAAAGAAAATAAAAGAAAATAACTGCGATGTGTTAACGAACTGTGAAATGATAAAACTAAACATTTATCTTGCGTTTATATTCGAAGTGCAAAACTTCAGTGAATTAAATTCATTCTTATTTTCTTTTACACGCAGTCGTTATTTTGTCTTTTTAAATATGCTCTCTTAGAATTTACCCTTCCTATATGCTGGCATTGTGATTGAAATTCAAGAATTGTCCTATAGCATGAAACTCGAGCGATACGCGAGACTGCCGCGCCAAGATCACTGCAGAGGGGTACCGGGCGACTCAACGTTTAATGCATTATGGTATATGGAAACTTCGACGGCTTTTTTCTAGGAGAAGGGTTGATTTCCGGCACATGGTTCCTTTCAGACTTTTTATCCCCTCGATGAGCACTATACGATAAGCCAATAAAAAAGTTTGACCTTGAAATTAGGGGTCCAGGTCAATTTTGCGGTCGCTTTCTTTGACAGATCTCCACCGATCCATAGGTGTAGAATCACCCTATATAGGTCGTGACATTTAATTTTTTTACACCCTGTACATTGGCTTACAAACTACGGCAGAACCCGGTCCGTTACAGAAGCTACGCGGTCTTAATCTAGCGCGGTTCGTAGCTGTCGCTACGCGGTCTTGCAGGCTACCGGCGCAGAGTCGGAGCCCGGAGTGAAAGCGCTGAGCGGAGCGCGAACGCGAACGAGAGAGACGCGGTGTTACGGCGCACGCGTGAGACGCGAAGTCGCTGGAGATCGGGAGAAGGGATGGCCCCTTCGGACCGTCGGTCTTTATTTAATTCGCGCGCTGCGATGTTTCGCGCTGCGGTAGAGTTGCTGCCCGCTTGCCTGACGCGGCTGTCTTCTCGTACACCGTGGTCAAACCTAGCAGTGAACGAGTCGACGACGAATCCTGGCTCGCCCTGGGTCTAGCCTCGGGACGGGACGGGATCGATTGCCATAGGCCGGATGCGGTGCCGTGTAAGCTAGCGTTCGGAACCCCGCGGTCAAACCGGCGGATGTTACGGACGCGCACTAGTTTGGTCATCCTGGGACAAACCTCGGGGCTGACGAAGCTAGGCGCCTACGGCTGCTGGACCGGGTGGGAGCTGCCAGCCCGTGACGTACGTCACGGTCCGACGGCCGGTGGGCTCTTCGCCTGGACAAACCGCGACGTCGAGCCTGCCGGTGCTCCGGTCCGACCTCCTAGGAGGTCTGCTCGGGGCCGAAGCCCCGAGGCAACTCATCGATCCACGCGTCGATCGATCCTACTTATAGCTTCGCTCGCGGGAGTGGGGAGGCCGCCGCGGTGGGGGCCCGCGATGCGCGACGCCGATCCGCGGCTGGGTCGCACATTAATCCACAGACGTTTATCCAATCAATGTATTGAAAAACGTTCACATCGTCTAATGCTCATAAAAAATCGTAATCGTGAAGTATTATTAAGGGGAAATATCGAATCAAAAAATATACGTTTAAGAAATATGCGCGAACTAGCTAAAACCCGAAGGAAAGAACGTTTCCTCCAGGAAGACTACTTTGAATCGGCTATTAATATTTTTGCTGATGTACCGTGTGCAGTGTGTTACAAGACTTTATATCCGCAGCAACGTTACGCTTTACACACGCAGCCTTTGTCTGGCCTAATTCCTGCAAATCTAATGGAATCAGAGAAGATACCAACATGTTCTCGTTACCTAAATCATCTTAAAAAACACAAAGTTCCATCAGAGGCATTCTGGAATAAAATGGAACTAATGTCTGTACCTCACGAGATAGCAGATTTATCGGAAATCGAGAAACAAATGTTGTGCAGTATAGTGCCGGTTCTTAAAATCATGAAAATTCAGAATCGTTGCAGTCAGGATTGGTGCAAAGGTCAGGTAGTCCTATTTGCCCGCGATGTGTTCGAAATAACCGAGCAACTTCCAGTCCAATTAAACCAATCCGGTATAATGATTGTACTGGAAAGCTACGAAAATTTGGAGCGACAGCGACAATTTAAAATAGATGTCGGAAAGCTTCGGGTATTCTTACAATGGCTATTACAAAATAATGCTTTGTACAAAGATGTACAACGATGTTTTTCTAACGTTACCAATAATATTTTCGAAATAGCTCATGTCATTGAACAGCCGGCTATTGTAACAGAGGAAATTGAAGTTGCACAAAGAAATACTGAACCAAACAGTAGATTTGTAGACGTTGGTCAGAATGTAGCTATTTTACGAGGCACGTTTCATCAAGCTAGCGATCGCTTCAGTATCGAATCTCGTGGTAAGCAGTGTACTGGCACAGCTGCTGTTGCATGTGTTGCGTTTCATTCCCTTGATCCTAGTACGTGGTGTACTAGTGATGTCGATTATGTGGTTATAGTCGGAGATAAAGATTATCGTGATTGCATTGAAGCGCGAAGTATTCCTAACCCCAACGAAATCAATGTAGACTATTTAGCCGCAACTGAATTATTGCCACATCTAACATTTAATAATAGGCGAGTCAATATTAACGTTGACTATGAAATGTCTGTAAATGGTCACATTGATATTGATAACGGTGATGATGGATTTCCAAATTTAAAAAATGGTTTGATTACATTTTTTCAACGGTATATGTACGGAATTCTTACTGCGAATCTTACATCAATAGCCGTATCATGCAGCAACCAGTCCGAAAGGATATAAAGCAGCGTTACGAGGCGCCTCTGCGGTATGAAATTTACTACTATTGATGTTTTACACGCCACCTTGCATCGTAATTTGTATGCGAAAAATGGCAACAGTAATGTATTAAATATCTACTCATTAATACCTGTAACAATTGTATCCGAGAGAAATAGATCTTCACTGGTAGAAAGAATGCAACATCTATCAGTTGTGACCCCATGAAACACAAATTATTTTCGAAACAAGCATATTACGTTCGGTTGACGAAGGTGTTCCCAACATCGATAATATCGTCTCTGTAAGTAATAATAATAATAATAACGCAGAAAATGACCCGATACAACTGGCAAATATACATAGAAAAACAGCGCCTCCTCTGAACCTAGAGATGGAGAGAAGAATTGAAGAACTGTGTTGGTTCTTCCTGTTTCCAGATGGAAGAAATGGATTCAGAGAGTATCGAGACATCCCAATAATACCATTAGATTACTTACAAGCACGTATTCTGAGCAATGACAAACGGCTCCAACGAACAGATTATCTGTTCTTCGCATTTTCTGTGGTTAAATATTACTGTGCAAAAGCTAGCATTTCAGTGTCATGTAGAATGCGCCAAGGTGAATATACTCCAGAGGGATTAATAGACAACATACATCTCACAATGAGAAACATAAGAGGATCGGCCTCATACTGGAAACGATGCTGTTCGGAATTAATTGCCATGGTCCGAAGTCTTGGACCGCCCACATGGTTTGCTACTGTTATAAAAGGAAAAGAATAATTAATTAATTAGGATAGAAAATATTGAACTTGATTCCTCTTATTTTTGGGCGATGAAAAAGGTATCGCTGCCACCAGTTCTGACCGCGTATGACGCGGAAGCGTCCTCTACGGTCAGAACAAATTAAAAGTCGGAAATTTAGATAGTGATTATTTCCGTTGGGTTCGTCAGTGTTCTGGGTCCTATACGGGTCCCCCCTTGAAACCTTGTGTTGGAGTGCGTGGATTTGAAATGTAAAATGATGCAGGAAATGATACAAAACGGAATTTAAAAGAAATGTTAATACAGTATAGTGTGCAAAAAGAAAGTAATTTTAATTCAAAATAATTATTGAAGGTAACAGAAACTGAATTTGAAATGACTATTGTTTGAGTACTGAAATGATTCTATTTGAATACTGTTAATTACTATTAAATGAATTCAATTAAAACAATACTGATTTACAAGGGTAAAGATGCTTAACCTATTATTTGATATAAATATAAATGAAATCGGAAAAAGATGTTTAGCCTTTGGTTTACAATGAGACCTTCTAATATAATATTAACCGGATTTGAAATGTAAAAATTATATGTTCTTAATGAAGGACGACCAAATACCTCGACCAAATATAATAGAAAATTAAGATTTTCGGCGGTTTCTATCCGCAAGGTAACGACCTGAACGAAGAGACTCTTACAACCCCCGAAAGGGCTTTACAGGTCGTTCCTGGTAAAGTATCGTAGTCGAAGCAATCGTCACATATAAACTCGCGATGGTTCAAAATTCGGAATATTAAGATAGCGAAACAAATTATAATCGGTACCTGATTGTAGAAACGAGACGATCTAAAATGAAGAGACTCTTACAACCCCAAAAGGGCTTAATAGATCGCCCGTTTTGCCTCGTCGAAACTGAATAATGATACCGTGCTCGACAAATTAGTACTGAACAGGCTTTCCGTGAAACTGTAGAATGTAATATACGATAAAAATCGCTCTGAAGTTCGCTATCTTATCGCTGAATAATCGCTGGTTAATCTGGAACACCAAGAAAGATAAGCGGCTGCTGTCGCACTAACACTTCTCGCGCACCCGGTTGTCGTTTATTGCAAAAATTAGATAGACGTATCACAAGACGATTACAATTTTCGAAAAATAGAATAATAAACGCGATTGAATTTAATTCGGAAATTACGCGATCAAACGGATTAAAAGAAAGAGAAAAGGCAGAATTTTAATAGTGTGAAATGAATTTAACGCGCGCATCTTTGAGTCTTTGCCGCGTATTCGGAATTTCACCCTCACGACACTCTGCCTAATTCGTAGGACTTGCCGCGCAGCTAAATTACAACGAAATACAATCGACAACTCTATCTCTAAACACATGGGCTCCCGTCACGACTTACTCGATTGTTCGACGAAGTGTGATCAGAATCGATCGCGATCCTAGCCGGAAGGGCCCGTCGCGAGGACGATGTCCTGCGTGGGGACATTTCGGCAAATCACAGCGCGTCGAAAGCGCGTGCCAGCTAAATTCCTCTAGATCATGCTTTCTCTCTTTCTTGGTGTTCTTTCTCTGTCTAACGGCTTTTCGGTGTTTCTACGCCGTAGAATTTCTGGAATGTTCCATGCTTTCGATAATTTCGCATATTAGCTAGCAACGATGCGAATATCTGTTAACAGTTTGAATCAGTCTTACTGAACAATAAATATGCGGATAATTATGAACATAAACTATGTCTGTTGTACTATTACGTTTAAATAATGAACCGGTTATCGCGAGGTTCCCTAGTTAACAATTGGCTTTTCCATAATCATCTTGTTCGTAAAGAAATCGATTAACAATACGAATTGCGCTGGTACGCTCGTTGTAAGACATTAGGTGTTCGATTGCAATTTTTCAATAACGACAGTTTTTCCTTATTAATCGAATATTCGTTATTACATTTGCGACGTAGTTGGTTCGAGAACGTTCTCGCCATTCGAAATTTACCGTTAGGTTTTCGGTTTCAGGCAAATTCTCGGAATTCGATACAAAGACTTTTATTGCCCCGTACGACCCTTCGCCTCTAAACAGTCCTCGAACGCTTGCTAACGTTTGCTTGCAAGGGTTCTCATTCCTCGCTCTCGCATTCATACAAATATTCAACACGCTAGATTACTTCGCGTTCTCTTTCGAGCATTCAATTCATACACGCGATCGGGTTAGGGACCGACTGGCGCCCACGCGTGAAAAAGAGGAGAGTATCGGTGTTAATTTCAGAAATAAATTAATCTTTACGCTTTTGCACAGTTAGCCTGAGGAGACCCCTACAATGCGAAGCACTGACTAACCGCGCAGCGAACGCTGTTTACGATACCTCTCCTCGGTCGAAACCGAGTTTTTCTATCACGAGTTTCTGTTACTACGCAGTTGAGCACGACGATAGTTTCAAGGAGGGGTATTAACTAAGAAAAGAATTGAGAAGTATGAGAAGAATGAAAGGATAGAAAGGACAAAAGTAGAATAATTATAAACTCAAACTCTTCCCTGTGCATTTCCCACATGAAGAAGTCTCTTACAACCCGAAGGCTTGATGGGAAACCACAGAGTCAAGGAGAAATAAAAGAAAGATGAAGTAGTAATTTGCCCTCCTCACGCCCCTCACATGAGGAGTCTCCTACAACCCGAAGGCTTGATAAGGGAACGTGAGGCGGACAAATTTGAAAATTTGTCCGGACGTGACGCTACGTTCTCTTGTAATGATCTAAATTGGCCAGATATGTTGACGGCATTACTACTATCCGAAGGCAAATCAACGACCGAACTTGAAAACCTTACGTTTGCAGTTCCACTACAGTTGGTTTAGAGACACCCGGTAGTTATCGCAAGACAATTTACTTTACGCGTAAACGCGTTAATGCAGTATTTAAAAAACTTGCATTGCTTAGGCGGCATTGTTACCGATTTTTGGTATAGAATTGAATTTCAAAATAGGGGAAGTCCACATTTGCACATGCTTATTTGGTGTGCAAACGTACCTGATTTCCTAACTAACGAAGGCCAAAACGTTATTGAGAAAATTATATCTTGTTCATTGGAAGTCGAAAATCACGATTTGAACGATATACTTCAAAAAGTCCAAATTCATAAACATTCTCATATATGTTACAAAGATCATAATAATCGTTTTTGTGGATTTGGATTCCCCAGACCGATACACGAAATAACGATGTGCTTAGGTCCAGATGACACACTTGCCAACAACGGGCGTAACTGCGTACTTAAGAGAACCGCAAATGAAGTTATGGTGTATAATTACAACCCAACTATTTTAAAGCTTTGGGAAGCAAACATGAATATTCAACCATGCGGAAATGTTATAGCCGTCGCATATTATATTGCTAAATACGCAAGTAAATGCGAGCCGCAGGACACAGGAAATATTATTAAAGAAGCCGCTTTACGAGCGAAACGCCGAAACGACACCATCCGAAATCAATTATTTTCGGTATCTATGGCAATTTTATCTCAACGTATGGTCAATGCTATAGAATTTGCTTATCGATTATGCCATTTGCCTCTTAAAATGAGCTCGCGAAAGCTGTATTTGGGCCATTCCACGCAAAGTGATCACACTTTTTCCCGCATGGTCTTGGATTTTTGTTAAATTTTGTAGGCTGGTAGAACCCAATGTACGAACAAAAAATCGATGCTCCGTTCCTCGATATTGTTTAAACTTTCCAAGTTATAAGGACTGAAAATTTAGGGTCACTTTTTTTTCAAAAAATCATAACTCGGAAAGTATTATAGATATCGACATGCATGAACCGGCATTTTATAGGTAAAACTTCAAAGTTTAATAAAAAAATTACTACATGTTTCAACGCAATCTTCAAATTGTTGTAAATAATGTTTATAATTTTCAAACTTGAAAATAACCCCAAGGGGGAGCACGAATCAGTCTGAAATTTTTTCTGTAGAATCTTTAAAGAGTTTTCTAAATACCCTGAAAATTTCATGATGGAACACGCAAAATTACCGGAGATATAATATTTTATTGCTGCGTATGACCTGCCGGCGGACCATCGCGCGCCATCCGGTCCCCATGCGCCACTGCACTTGTCGGCGTTACTTTTCGGTCTATCCGCTTAATTTTCGCTTATTTACAAATTGGAGTAAATAATTGTTTCTAATACATACTTTTTTCTTAATCTGGAGAGGTGATTTAAAAGATTTTGATGTGATAGGAGATTCACCGAGAGATTTAAGGCCACTATTTAACGACGATAACGAATATTCCCGATCTATTTCTTCTACATAACTACAGGGTGATTCTTTCGCAACGCAACACAAAAGCCGTGCCGCACAATGGAACCCCTGCTGTTCCGTTTCTTGTCTTCGTCTCAGCCATAAACACACACAAAGCAGTTTTGGGTCCGGCTTTTGTGTTGTATTGCGAGAGAATCACCCTGTATCTGCATTTGTTCCCGAATTTGACGAATTGTTGCTTATCTTGTTCTACATTACTTGGACCAACAACTGGCTCTTGAACTGTTGGAAAACAACCCGGCTCACTTACGTTTACGATAGGAAGATTTGGACGATTTAATCTAGATGTTCGAATTACTCGCATTCTACACATGCAGCACAAATGTTCTCCTAATATTATATTCTGATATTTTTCACGAAAGGCGATTGTAACTGAACGAAGAATTTTAGTTACATTTGAATGTCGAGGTAAACTAAATGGATTGGAACAATATCTTCGCGGCATTTTTGCTTTCCACCAGTACACAATTACAGTTTTAAACTAAGAAAAACAAGAAACTGAAAAGTACACAGCATAGTTATGCACAACACTGAACGCTTAACTGAAACCGCTTGTCTCGTTGCTTTCCCAAATAAAACTGAACGGTGTTCTGGAAAAGTGAACCGCCAAAATCGGTTTGCCATACTTTTATTGACTTTTAAGGGTTTGTAGACAAAAGTACCAAAAACATGTCGATCTATTCCGTAGTTGTTAACCGATGGCTGGCTATTTGAAAAAATGTAGAGTAGCGGCGCATGGGAACCGGACGGCGCGCGATGGTCTGCTGGTAGGTCATACGCAGCAATAAAATTTTATCACTCCGGCAATTCTACGTGTTCCATCATGAAATTTTCAGGGTATTTAGAAAACTCTTTAAAGATTCTACAGAAAAAATTTCAGACTGATTCGTGCTCCCCCTTGGGGTTATTTTCAAGTTTGAAAATTATAAACATTATTTACAACAATTTGAAGATTGCGTTGAAACATGTAGTAATTTTTTTATTAAACTTTGAAGTTTTACCTATAAAATGCCGGTTCATGCATGTCGATATCTATAATACTTTCCGAGTTATGACTTTTTGAAAAAAAAGTGACCCTAAATTTTCAGTCCTTATAACTTGGAAAGTTTAAACAATATCGAGGAACGGAGCATCGATTTTTTGTTCGTACATTGGGTTCTACAAGCCTACAAAATTTAACAAAAATCCAAGACCATGCGGGAAAAAGTGTGATCACTTTGCATGGAATGGCCCATTTATAAACAGCTGTCGGCCTGAGCAGAGATATAGAATTCTGCGATCTGAAGAAAATGGAACATCATTTTTATCCGACTTCGAAAAGGAGGAGGATACTCAATTCGATGTGTATGTTTTTTTTTTTTTTAAATGTATGTTTGCCGATTATTCAGAGACGGATGGACCAGTCGGAACGAAACTTCTTGCGTCCTGTAGAGTATAACTCCCCATTGGTCCCGTAAAAAAAAATATTTTGCATTTTTTCATTCCTAACGACTATTTTATCTAAATGTATGTTCGCCGATTACTCCGAGATGGATGGACCCAGCGGAACGAAACATTTTGCATCTTGTAGAGTATTTCTCCTACTTTGTCATGTCAAAGAGACATTTTGCATTTCTTCATTGTTAACGATTCTTTTGCAAAAAACTTAATGCTTGATTTATATTTTTCACCGATTACCGCGAGACGGATGGACCAATCGGATCAAAAATTTTGTATCTAGTTTTCGGAGGCGGCGCAAAATTATAAACACTTCTACTAGGAAGATCCTAGTTCAGGCGTCGGCAACATATGACAAATGACCCATTTGATAATTTCAAGTAAACAACATTCAACGGGAATCAACATACCCATTGCGAATTAACTATACTGCAGTTCACGAGAGGCCATACTTAACTCGCGCAGCTCAGTAGGTCTGGGGACATTTTTAATAACGTGTGTGGTATAATTTTTTCTTTGCAAAATAATAGAAATATCGTTGTATTGTGTATCTTTACCATATCGTCATCGGGTATCAGTTATCGTAAGTCATATACTTCTGTCCACCATTCAAATGATCGCAAAGTAAAAAGCAAGCTGAAGAGAAGAACGACACACGTTATTAAAAATGTCCCTAGACCTAGGTAGCTGCGCGAGTTAAGTGTGGTCTCTCGTGAATTGTAGTATACATGTACAACAGAAGTGCTACCAACTGCTGATACAATCGTTACAAATACGATTGTTTTCTGCCGTATCTATAACGTTTCGAATTTTTTTCTTACGACTTATTAATTACCAGGTTTGCCATACCGCGGTCAAATCGTTATTAGCAGCATCGTATATTCGGGTATTTTTAATTTTGTGCCGCCTCCGAAAACTTTGAAATGTATTTGGTATCCTATTTAACGATTAAGTAGATATTGTTCGAATTTGGCACTTCAAATTCGTACAAACACCTCGGTCGATAACACGGGTCGATAATCCCGTCGTCACCGAACAAGCAAACGGAATCGCTGTTGCGCTGTTTAACTACCGATCCGAGCGCTCGCCAATATTAAAACTCCAAAATTCGAACCGTTAGAGCATTAATGCCAAAGCAATTCAGAGAGCGATTATCAAGCGACAACAGCGACCAAGAACTTTTCTTTGCTCGAGTTTCGAGCATTCTCAAATTCAATTCAGTGCCTTGCACCGCGAATTTTTAAATCGTGTAATTCCAAATTAAAACCAAAGGTGATTTTTGTAGTGTTTAATTTACGACTCATTGTGTAAAAATTATCAGTAATACACAATTAGTGATCGCTAAGCTGTGTCGTTTATCTTCTCCTCGACGCCCACGTCTTTGAAAAGACGGAATCCACGCCATCCCAACAATTCCAATTCTCGCCGAGAACAGATATTATTAATAGCTATGGAATATTGGTATAAATGAAATAGAAATTATTTGATACTTTTTAGTGCATTTCGTGTTTTTTGTTAAAAATAATTTTATTCAATAACATATTCGGTCGTTACGTAAAGAGGCCAGACAACCTAGAGAACTTGAGTTTAGCCGAATTTGCTGTCCGATATGAAACAGTTTCAAGTGAAATATGGACAGAAGAGGATGGCGACGCGGAACTTAGAACTGACGATGAAGAAATTTCGAGATCGAAGTTTATAAAATTGAAGGACAATACCCGAATGCGAATAAGAAATAAACCAGCTGTTCCGCCACCGATTTCTACCCTGAACAGCGATAGAGAAGGATACTTCTATAACTTAATAGTGTGTCACATTCCATTTCGTGATGAAAGTACACTTATGTCCGAAAACGAATCTTCGGAACAATGTTTTTTTCGACGGCAACACAAGTTGAAACCGATGTTGGGTAACGCAACCGTCGAACAATTTACTCACGCAGAGCAAATTATTGAAGCGGCGTTCGCCCAGGCTGTTGCTTTGAATGTTATACATGAAGAAGGAACTAATGAACATTTAAGAGATCCAGTCAGAATTCGTGCCGACGAAACAATATATTATGATCAAGGTGATGTATATGAAGATCAACAGCAACAAGAAACAATTGCAATGCCAGAAGACGTGTTCCTTAATAGTATTCGAAGTCTAAATATTCAACAGAAAGACTCATTAAAATCAGTTTGTGCAGTAATTGAGAAAGATATCTAAAAAAATGATGACGAAAATACGGAACAGATGTTGCTTCTTATTACCGGAGGAGCTACTAGTGGCAAGTCGTTTATTATAAAATTACTTATTGAACACGTTAAACGCTGCTATGATCCTACAGTTGATACGATGATAAAACCATCTTTTGTTGAAGTAGCTTCTTTGATAGGCGTCGCTGCCCGTCAAATATTCGGAAAAACTCTCCATCCCTTGTTCTCTTTGCCTATTGAAAAAGGTACTGCAATGACCTATCGACGACTGACAGGACAGAGGTTCGAACAGGAGTGACGAAAGTAGCGTCATACAAGGTGGTAGATTGTCGACGAGATATCAATGGTGTCTTATGAGAATTTGCGAATAATTCATTTAAGATTGCAAGAATTCAAAACAAATGATAAACTATTTGGTGGCGTAAATGTACTTCTCTTTGGCGATATCATGCAGTTGCCCCCAGTAAAAGGACACTGGTGTTTTGTACAGCCACATTGGTGTACCGCAAAAATTAATTTATGGCACCAATTTTCATTTTGCGAACTCACCATTAATATGCAACAAACAGATGACGTTGAGTTCATCGAATTATTGAATAACCTTCGGTTCGGGTAAATGACAACTCCTCAACTGGAAATATTATGCGAACGAAGAAGAGTTCTCATAACCGGAGAGTTCGAGGATGGTGCAGCAGTAAGAATATTCCCAACGATAAAATTAGTGGATGAATATAATTCAAAAATGACTGATGAATTAGCAAAATCACATCGAATGTACGTCATTGATTCAATAGACGAGTCCCGTGAGGCAGCTACATATGGGAAAAGGCCACCAGAAAATATCATACCTGTAAATGTAAATAATTGTAGCGGACTGTTACATACAATAACGTTAACTGAGGGATGGCGAACCATGCTGCGACGAAATATACCAATTTCTGATGGTTTGATAAACGGCGCAATGGGAATAGTGAGGAAATTTACATGGCCGGCTGTTTGCGATTTTGCGTGGTCAACGTTGTCAGAAACAACTCGCCTGCGTAACGATCACAATGTTTATTTAACACAGAAAGTATTTACAATAGTCATTCGCGAGTTCAAGGAACACACGAGTGGTCAAACTGTACAGAAAGTTTACAACTGTTTGCGCGGACAGCGAAACACTTAAATATTAAACAGCGTGGGCTCAACTTAATCACTAATTGAACTATTGACTATAACCAAGAAATGCGCGGGCTGAATTATCAGCGTCGCGTGGACAATGAAACTTGATTGAGCTGCGAGATCTGAGAACACGTCGTTACACATCGAACGATCGATCAAGAAGAAGGAAATCAATTATGGCGTCGTTCATGCCGGTTCCGGCGTGGAGAGGGGACCGCGTGGACAAAGTGGGCCCGAGAGGTGCTGCCGCTATCGGTAACGGCGCACCAACGAAGTATTTTCGTTGCCAACTTCGTCGTTCTGCGTAGACATGGGGAATTTCGCCAACACCGGCACTTCGAAGAGATCAACTAGAACAGGCAGAGTTGCCAGACTCAGTACTTATAAAATTTGACGACGAATCGATTGGAAATAGATTTAAAGATATCGACGGTGACATTCCAATATATCCAGTTTCAGCAACGTTTCAAGCGACAAAAGGATTTGGAGACGACGAGCGCAGAATGTCACCACTTATTTTAAGTTGGGCAGTAACGGTGCACAAATTACAAGGGACTACATTGAACAAAGCTGTAATTGATCTTGGCAAAAAGAATTTTGCAAAAGGCCAAATTTACGTTGCACTTAGTCGTGTTAAAAGTTTAGATGGTCTAGTTTTATCTGATTTAGCACCAAACAAAGTCCTCGTTAAACCTCATGACGAGAGAGCACTCGCAGAAATGCAAAGATTACGACAGTTGCTTTTGCAAAGAAACAGTCCAAATCAGCTTCCAGCGCCTGATATGTGAAGAAGCAAGCCAAGCCTTTTTTTTTATTTGTTTTAAAGGGACAAGTTTGAAAAATCGCGCTCGCTACATTCCTTGCAGAATAATCCTAAAGAATACGTTTTTTTGCAATAAAGATAGTTATTAACAATAAGAAGTTACATACATTTTTGCAAATAAAATGATGGTGGAAAGACGTACGAGATGTGAAAAGTTTCATCGCAATCAGTATCGGTATAGAATCGGATTTTGCAATAACAATAGTTATTATTATACGTATATGCGTACTGGATTTCGGTCGACGCGATGATATGTGTATAGAAACAGTAGAGAATCGGCTACTGCATGCTGACTCATACACCGGTAGAGACACGTAGGCATACGTATAATTCAATATAGTAGTAACAATAGTTTTGCACGAATATTTCGTAAACTAAAGCTTTTCGTTAATTATGCATAATGAGAAAGTTGTTCAGAATCATGCCTCCGACAACATATTAAAGGGTCATTGAAATCGTACTATGTTGTGATTAAAAACTTCTGGTATTTTGCAATAACAATGAAAAAATGAAAAATTTTTTTTTAATGGGACCAACCGGAAGACATAGCCTACAAGATGTAAAAGGTTTCCTCCTCCTTTTGAATTGAGTAACCTCCTTCTTTTCGAAGTCGGTTAAAAAGCGAAACGAAATTAGAGATGCGGATTGGATCAAAAAGGAAATGAGGGTAAAGAATTACATAGTCAACAGCATATCGGACACCCAACTAGAAATGATAATAACTGAAACAACTGCAAAGAAAATGATTGAAAAACTGGACGGAATTTATGTTGTAAAAAGCAGTGCAGTAGTTGTTCTATGCGGATTCTAAATCACTGGCGTCAGCATTTTTTTTGCTGACTCAGCAGTAATTTGACACCATCAGCAGAAATATGATACCCCCCTCACCGCCCCCTCTCCCCGCCCCATGACCATGAACTGAAATTTGACACCACCGTCAGCAGAAATATGATACATCTTCGACAACCCCCACCCCATAACCACCCCTTCCCACCCCCCTCTCCCCGCCCCCATGACCTTAAACTGAAATTTGACACCACCGTCAGCAGAAATGTGATACGTCCTCGACAACCCCCACCCCATAACCACCCCTCCCCACTCCCCTCTCCCCACCCCCATGACCTTGAACTGAAATTTGACACCACCGTCAGCAGAAATATGATACGTCTTGACCTTGAACTGAAATTTGACACCCCACCCCATGACAACCCCCACCCCCACCCCATGACCTTGAACTGAAATTTGACACCACCGTCGGCAGAAATATAACACCCTACCCCCACCCTCCATGATCTTGAACTGTTTGTTCTTATCGGAAGACCACTTTTTTCTACGTCTTGGAAATGATTTTTTCTACGTCTTGGAAATGAGTTTTTTTGTTGACGCAGCAAATCTGACACTGCAATTCGTGACTATAGAAGGTAGGGGGTTTGCTAAAGTTTCAAGCATACGCAAAACCAAATTGACCATCACCGCAAGTGCATCGTTCGCGAGATTGTATTGTGAAAAGTGAAATATGTATTCTCAAAGTTTCAAAGAGTTTTTTTGCCAAAGGAAGCGCCCCGCAAGTTCTACTCGAGAAGAAGAGGCACGCAAAAAAATGACAAAACATCAGAATCACGTGAAGTAAGTGTTCGAAACACATTTCATTTAACGCTGTCGGTATTTGTTCTAATAACATACTTAAACGGTATTTATTTGTTCTAGAATCGCACCACAATTATCATGTAGAATTTTGGGCCGAAATTATCCATTGACGGATTCCTGTACAAAGCATTTGGAAATCGGCATAAATATACTTGGCGACAATTTCTACCCGCAACTCGTATTATCAGACAGCCGAAACAACCGCCTGGAGCTGAGCATAGTCACATGATCGCTGATTGTAGCCGAAGCAGACAATGTATGCAGCTTCTTTGACGATTCAAAAGATACACGCGACAATATTAATTTTAATGATATAAGTGTTGAATTTGGAGTGCTATATGGCGAAAAAGTAATTAAATTGATTAGCAATGATATATGCATGTGCATGATGAAAAAAACATTTGAGAAAATGGTAATTTTAAATGATTGTATAGTTGAAATGCATAATGCATTATATGATAAACTGTATTCGGTGGAACAAAAGTTTAAAGAGTTTGTTGCATTAGTTCGGGGATACGGAGACGTAAAAGTGCTTGCAGAGGTTGTGCGGCATATCAAAGAAACTGATATTTATGATCCAAATTCAATTATTGATTGCGAATTAGTAGCTTTAGGTATTCAGGCAATAATAACAGCTGCATCAGCAGCATCTTAACAGAGAAAAAAGGATTATGTTACAAATTATGTTAGAAATTATACTTTAATAAATCATAATGTATTGCATCATTTACAACTTCTCTCTCTACCTATATAAACCCAAACATCCCAGGAAAAAATTTCACTTCCTATACGATAGTCGTACGATGTGCATATGCACATTTGATATTCGAATTAGCACGAAAAGAATTCGCACCAGATTGGAAAACACTTTTGTCTGCGCGCGTTGCTGGAATATTGTTAGCCAAAGAGTTAGCCAAAGAAGAAAGTAATGGCACCGCGTAAAAGTAACAAGAAGAAGAAGAAGAAATTGCGCAAACTTCCAGTTGCAAAACGTGGGGGATTTCTTCCAGCACTTGTACCTATTTTTGCAGGCCTTTCAGCTTTGGGTACGGTGGCTGGCGGTGCAGCAGGTATCGCCAAGGCAGTCAACGATGCATCTGCAGCACGGAAAACACTGGAGGAAGTGAAACGGCACAATCGTGTTATGGAAGGACATGGACTTTACCTTGCACCATATAAACGGGGAAAAGGAATTAAAGAAAAAAAAAAAAGAAGCGTTTCGGCAAATTGTAACGCTTCCACAGGACGCAATGACAAATGTACAGTTATATAACTTTGCACGAATGTTGAACTTTCCATATTTTCGAGGCGTTTTCATGCGTACAAATTTGCCCTCTAAATCGTTCTTAAACGAATGCGGTATCGTGAATTTAGATAAATCGGAAGGTCCTGGTACACACTGGGTAGCTTACGTAAAGCGAGGTAATTGTGTTAAATATTTCGATTCTTTTGGAAATCTGAGGCCACCGACAGAGTTAATAAACTACTTCGCAAAACCATGTAACGATTTTATACAATCACGCGCAGTATCAAAAATTCAATACGAGTGTATGCGGACAACTCTGCTTGCATTTTTTAGCTGGAAATGTATAAAACAGTTTCGATGCACATAGTCTTCACAGTTGCAAAGATGTCGTTGACGTTTACGTTAACCGGAAAAAATTCTGTGCTTAGCACCTGATTACTTTCCACCTATAGACTTGAAGGATGATAATTACGAACTCGGACTCGTTGATTTTCAAGCTTTCAACACAATACCGAACGTTGACTTTACAAATAATAAATTTTACTTTGATGCCGATGGTGAGATCACGATACCGGATGGTTCGTACGAACTCGAAGCGCTAAATAAATACATGCAAGAGAAAATAATGGACAAGACAAAAATCATTTTATTTCGTACAAATAACAGCACTTTGAAAAGTGAAATATATAGTGATTATACAATCGATTTTACCAAACCAAATAATATAGGATCGCTTCTCAGGTTTTCTACATATCGCATATTACAGCCGGGACAATGGCACGAGTCGGATATACCCGTAAATATTATGAAAGTAAATGTGCTGAGGATCGAATGTAATATTACAACTGGTGCGTATAGCAACGGTCAATGAGTTCATACCATACACGAGTTTTCACCGCGCGTGCCGCCAGGATATAAAATTTCGGAAAGTCCTACGAACGTCATTTATCTTCCAGTTATCGTGAGAGGCATTGATCACCGTACTATACGCATTACCGATCAAAACGATAATCTGATAAATTTCCGTGGAGAAGAAGTGACAGTGAGGCTTCATATTAGGCGGTGTAAAAAATAACATGAATATAAACATAATCGATGGCCTGTTGAACGGCTCGTATGGCTCGAACGGCCCGCGAACGGCTCGTTGAACGGCTCAAACGGCTTGCCGTTGAACGGCACAAACGGCTTGCCGTTGCACGGCTCGAACGGCTTGAACGGCCCGCGAACGGCCCGCTGAACGGCTCGAACGGCTCGAACGGCCCGCTGAACGGCTCGAACGGCTTTCCGTTGAACGGCTCGAACGGCTTTCCGTTGAACGGCTCGAACGGCTTTCCGTTGAACGGCTCGAACGGCTCGAACGGCTTGCCGTTGCACGGCTCGAACGGCTTGAACGGTTCGAACGGCCCACTGAACGGCTCGAACGGCCCACTGAACGGCTCGGACGGCTCGTTGAACGAGTCGAACGGCTCGAACGGCATGCTGAACATTTTACGACAGCTGCAGTAAGGATAATGATGTAAAAACGATGACAATTATACAATCATTCAGTAGAGGAAATATACCCAAATCGGACACATCGCAAAAGCACATCGTCGAACGCTCCGACGACGCGGCCGCTTAATATACGTTAAATATCCATTCATTTAATAGCCTATCAAGAGAACAAGCAGCACTTATGCCAAACATTACTAGAAATAATGCTGTTGTACACAGATGCTAAAACTCAACCGATCAATAATCCGCCGAATGCATTATTGGGCGCCCCGTTGACCGAGTTCCTAAAAGGATCGTTAGAAAATGGATGGAATCAGAACTTCAATCACAAACGTGCAAATTGTACTTGCAGCAGCAATTACCACGGTTGCAGGAATGATAATCATGTATTAAACGGTGATGACTCTTTACAATCATTTAGTAAGGACAATATCTCCAAACTGAACACATCGCAAGATTTGAGCGACAAAAACGCGCAATTTCTGCAATCGTTGGGTTTTGTGATTAAGAAACGAAAATGATGGATCCATTGAACATTGCCAGTTTACCGATTTCTGATGATCGAATTACATAGTTACAGCCCATACGCCAACACAACGTTCGGAAACAATGATGAAATACGAATTCCCATTCAACAACAAGATTTGTACACGTTTCCTAGTGAGAGTTACCTTTACGTCGAAGGAAAACTCATTCTCAACGATGACAATGTTGCAGGAACTTCAGTTGGACTAGAAATGAATTGCGCAGCAGTTATGTTTGATGAAATTCGATGTTAGAATATACGGACGATAAGAGTTTGCCCGCGTGTTCCGGTGTTACGTCGACGGGACACATTCTAATCGTACGATGCCTTCTATTGTTATAATCTGAGACCAGCGTCGGTAAGACGGTTCTCCACGTTGAAAAATTATCGACGTAGAACTAATCGTCGCTATGCTCCTGGCAAACCTGGTGGGGGCTTGGTGGTATATAAACTGGTCGGTTGGGTGTTGCGATTACTTTAAAAGAAACTTTGTCGCGTAATATGGATCCATCACGATTCAAGAAAGACGTATTCAGATTTTGGGTGAGTAGTCCTGACATCATTCTTTTTTCTTTTTTGTTTTTGATTTATTATTCCGTTTTCTTGTGATGCCCTTTCTCAGCGTGAAGATGGTACTCACGTGGTTTACACGGGGCACATTAATCTTGCATACCGGAAGGCCGTTCGGTGGTGCCGGGCCTATTTTCGACATACCCTCCAAGAACTATGGGAGTGGGACGAAGATAACATCCTGAACCTTGCGCCTCTATTTCGAGAGGAGGGATACATTTTTTATATAAATAATATAAAGATAAATTCTTTTAAAGAACAAAAAACTTCTGCAAAAAAATAAATCATATATATATATTTTCTTCTTCTATGTGGTGCGTGTTTTTATTTTTATTTTTATTTTTATTTTTATTTTTTTCTTAAGCCTTCTGATCCCGTTCTTTAGTTTTAGTAGTACAGGATTGTTTTGGTTTTGAAGCAGAGGTTCGTTGTTCCGTTTTGTTGTGCTTCTGGTAGCTCTGCTATCTGTAGATCTGAGGGCAACGTTGTTGGGGTGGCGGTCGGTCGGTTCGGCATCTCGATGTCTTCTGGCGTGAACTGGCGACGTTTTTTCACTAGGCTTGTCCAAAATCCGCTGCATAGAAACATTAAGATTCTCGTCGCTGCCGCCGTACGTTTCAACGACATGTATCGATTCTTCACGATGAAAATCGAGACGATCTTTCGTCACATCCGCCGTTTGTTCACTCGAAGATGTACCAGGTTCGGAATAAATGCGTGCGTCGCATCTCTACAAGATCCGCTTGCTAGAGATCATCGTAACCCCGTACAATGACTCGTCTACGTCTAAAGTTACGTCTCGCTGGCGCGTGCAACTCGTTGACCAGCTGTATCTTCTCGTCCGTGATATGATTGCTCTTCACCTTCTTCATGTTTGTGCACTAACATCATGCTTTACGAACGTGTCAATTTATAATCAACCCGGTTTCTCGAAGTTCTTCGATTATAGAAACGATCTCGTTGTCTTGCCCCGTATGTCCTGCGGATTTCGAGGATACGAGAAGACGTAATCTATCGACGAGCTCGTTTGGGTCATTCCAGTGCACGTAGTCCACGGCGTTATCGTTAACCACCATATCGAACGGTATCAGATTACCTCCACGCCGTTCGCTCTTAAGCAATTTTGCAATGATATATTTATACTTGTAACCCTTGTTACTTTTCACAAGTCCCGACGAGATATGGCTGCGTCTATGAGCGTTCGACGACTTGAATATTTCCGCGTATTTGTGTAAATCAGCATCGTTGAACAAGGTGTCATCAGGCATTCTCATAAATAGTAATTCGTACAAACCAGTTGTTCCTCTGTACCTCACTCCATTAATAATCACATCGTCGTTTTTGTTTACGTCGAAAACTGAACTTCCAGGCATTAATTTGTTGCGTTGTACGTATACTCCATACACGTCATCTATCTTCTTCTCACGATCGGTAAAGAGTAATTGAATGTATTTAGCTGCCAACGGCCCCAAATTTTCCGTGAAATGGCTACGTATGTTTTCGCTAGGCTTGTCCAAAATTCGCTGCATAGAAACATTAAGATTCTCGTCGCTGTCGCCGTACGTTTCAACGGCATGTATCGATTCTTCACGATGAAAATCGGGGCGATCTTTCGTCACATCCACCGACCGTTCACTCGAAGATGTACCAGGTTCGGAATAAATGCGTGCTCTTGCAGTTTGTGTGCTTTGAGGGTTAAGAAAAGGAGTTGACGTCAATTTTTGCGGTTCTTTAATATTCAAAGTTGGGAATGTCGACTCGGATTTTATATCGATCGTGTCTGAATGTGGCGATTCCGCGGACATATTCTCGATAATTCGTTCCAGCGGTTCTACCACGGGTCTCAATCGTTTTTCGATGACTCTCTCTTCGTCGATGCTCTCCGATTTGAGAGCTCTGCGTTTTTTGCGTATAGCATCGCTTGTATTAGCTATAGCATTCGCAACTTTACTCGATTCTTTAATATTACTATTATCCATTGCAAAGAGAAGACGTCTACTCGCTAAGCGTTCTATCGAAGGACTAAATGTTTCAGAAAACGGCAAATTCGTTAAATCCTTTTCTGTAACGACCACGTTCCATCGAGCTATCCTTGTCGATTATTACGAAACCATATTTCTGTTCCCAACACTGTGCGCACAATTTACAAAAATTTTCGTACGACATATCTGTATTTACATGATCATTATAAATGTGGCGTGGATTCGTGCCATCTTGTTTGAACACGATCAAAAGGTTGGCATTGTCGCGAATTAGGTGTTTCGGTATTCTCGCGTAAGTCTGACAGAGATAAAAACAGTCCACGCGCGAATGCCTGCCCATAGCGAAATATTCACTTATCACCTCTTGCTTGTCGCATGCAACGTCATCGAATATAAACACCGAATCGGGCAGCGCCTCGTTCGGTGGCACGACTTCGGTATTATTTGAAAATGAAAAGTATCCGATTTCAGGAACGTTTGTCAAAATTCGTTCGAGATATTTGTACTTTGGTTGTTGCAATGATTTTGAGTATACATATACGTTATTGAATCTTACACCGTTCGGGCTCTCGATCAGACTGATTACGACGTTCGTTTTACCGCAGTTCGATGGACCGCAAATTATACCACGTATCGTATTCGGCAAGAGGGGTCCGTGTCGTCGCCGACGATCGTCCATGCGTGTTGTCCTCTCGTCTACATCGAGAATAAGGATAGATAGGGGCTGCTTTGGGAAACGCATATCGTCTATATAATAACCATATATTTAATGATTCAGCCTCTTTATAGGTTGCGGAAAAGCTGCTTGTCCGCGTCGTGAACGCGCTTTAGCCGCGGCCATAGACGAGCTTTAATCGCGATTAACCCTTTTTCTCCGCGGCGATAACGCGCTTTAACCGCGATTAACCCTTTTTCTCCGCGGCGGCGGGGCAGCGGCGGCGCGCGGCGTTGGCGGGCACGCGTTGGTGGCGGGCACGCGGAATGCAATTCGTGACCGAGCCATCAAATACGCATCCAAGCAACAACGTGACCGAAAGTCTGTCTCGACGATGCTCGCTCAATCTGTATCAGATTGTACATCAACACGTGTCTACCTGTAAACATGAATTTCACCCTACCCCCCTCATGTTAACCGCGTCAGCAAGCCGTCAAAGAGGCATCCAAGCAAAACGTGACCAAAAGTATGTCTCGACGATGCTCTCTCTATCTGTACCAGATTGCACATCGACACGTGTCTGCATGTAAACAGGGATTTCGCCCTACTCCCTCGTGTCTTTGAAATAGAAGAACATTCCTTTCTATCTCCTACATTGGAATATGAAACACAAACGTTACACATACAATCGTTCTAGGTAAAACAACATTAAGACGCATAAAGTATATTTTTACTAAATAGATTTTATTATTTTACAGTAATGAACAAAATTAATAAATGATATTAAATGTTTCGTGTTTTAAGACAAATGTAACAATTTTTCTTTTTCGGTGGAGGTCCATCTATGTGCGTGTCATCCCCTGGCCGGTTATAATGTTCCATACACAGCTCTTCATCTTCCTCCTTCCTTTTTTTTAACCACCATTCTTTTAATATCGATACGTTTCTCATAGCACATGCTCCGTTGTGCGCAATACATGCCATATGTTTATCCATCCATCCATCCTGAATATGCCGGCTCTTGGTTGGCAAATTCGGTAGATCGTCATCTTTGTTCAAAACCTCTATATTGATTGGACTGACTGAAGGATAAAGTTTCTTCAGCCATTTTTCTTTCTCAATGCCCTTGACGTATACAGATCCATGAATACTATCTTTCAAACACGAAGCGGCACACTCTTGAAGGCGTGAATACGGCACGGTACCATCGTCCCACTCAAAACCATGATGATTATGCATCAACCATTTTATTTGTCTTAATTCTGCTTTCGACAATTTTCTCTTAGCAAATGGAGGCGCAAAGATGAAACATTGTACACGATTCCCATTCTGGAAGCTGGCAAGTTCCTTTACGAATAACTCGTTCGTATCGCTTTTGAAGCCTTGAATGTCCACGAATGATGGTACGTTCATTTTGATTAGTTGAATTTGTGGCGAAAAATGATTGGTTTTGCTGTGGAATGATCTCATATAAACCCTCTTCCAGTTAAGAGAGTTTGCGCACTACATTGGTCAGTGGATTGTACTGCACGATACAATCGTGAATGATCAAACAGTAAGCGCTAGTATTTTCAGGAACGTTTTCACTACACTCAAAATCGATTCTTACATCGATTGTAGCGCTTTTTATCGATTCGTTCTGATGCGAGCAATCAATGACAACGAATGGGCCGAAGCCAAAAAAGAGTATCTTATCGTATACAGCTCCGTCATCACCATTACTGCACATTGCTCCGTAATATGACTTTCTGAATTTTGCATACATGTCGTAAAGGACAGAGTATCTATTTTTATTAAAGTCAAGATTCAAATTGTCATACGGATATGAATCCGAATTTAAATACAATCGAAAATTGGTGAGTTTGCAGTCATCAAATTTGGTGATATGTCTATTGAGCCTATTTTTTTTATCCGCTTGTAATGCAAATATTACATATCGCGGTTTTTCTAATTGCGTAGCTGCTTTAATGCTCCATGTATGTTTAGTGGTTGCTTGTAACATTGGATACTCGTATAAGTCCCAGGAACGGTAACTCATAATTATCGTTTGACCGTTTTCAAGGATGCGCAACAATGAAAGTTTGTGCCTTTCTTCGAGCGTGACATGTGGCATCCTCCACTGTACTTTGTATAGTTGCAGCGTGTATTTTGCACCATCTGTTCCAAAAACAGCGTTTTTGTCGTCTCGCGACCGAATCAGAATCAATTCATGATGCGCATTAATCACTATTCGTTTGTAATCTTCGCAGAAACCGAGCAGCATATTTAGAGGAACACAAAAGTCAAAGTAGCCTCCTGCATTGGGTATGTCTATCCAACCAGCGTTCTCAAGCATTTTTGATGTTGTCGTTGTCAACGATACTCCATTTTTTATCATAGTTGTTATAACAACGTTTTTACAACGATCATTCTCCGCGCTGTTTAATTCATATCGAATTTCATCAAACATAACTGCTGCGCAATTCATTTCTAGTCCAACTGAAGTTCCTGCAACATTGTCATCGTTGAGAATGAGTTTTCCTTCGACGTAAAGGTAACTCTCACTAGGAAACGTGTACAAATCTTGTTGTTGAATGGGAATTCGTATTTCATCATTGTTTCCGAACGTTGTGTTGGCGTATGGGCTGTAACTATGTAATTCGATCATCAGAAATCGGTAAACTGGCAATGTTCAATGGATCCATCATTTTCGTTTCTTAATCACAAAACCCAACGATTGCAGAAATTGCGCGTTTTTGTCGCTCAAATCTTGCGATGTGTTCAGTTTGGAGATATTGTCCTTACTAAATGATTGTAAAGAGTCATCACCGTTTAATACATGATTATCATTCCTGCAACCGTGGTAATTGCTGCTGCAAGTACAATTTGCACGTTTGTGATTGAAGTTCTGATTCCATCCATTTTCTAACGATCCTTTTAGGAACTCGGTCAACGGGGCGCCCAATAATGCATTCGGCGGATTATTGATCGGTTGAGTTTTAGCATCTGTGTACAACAGCATTATTTCTAGTAATGTTTGGCATAAGTGCTGCTTGTTCTCTTGATAGGCTATTAAATGAATGGATATTTAACGTATATTAAGCGGCCGCGTCGTCGGAGCGTTCGACGATGTGCTTTTGCGATGTGTCCGATTTGGGTATATTTCCTCTACTGAATGATTGTATAATTGTCATCGTTTTTACATCATTATCCTTACTGCAGCTGTCGTAAAATGTTCAGCATGCCGTTCGAGCCGTTCGACTCGTTCAACGAGCCGTCCGAGCCGTTCAGTGGGCCGTTCGAGCCGTTCAGTGGGCCGTTCGAACCGTTCAAGCCGTTCGAGCCGTGCAACGGCAAGCCGTTCGAGCCGTTCGAGCCGTTCAACGGAAAGCCGTTCGAGCCGTTCAACGGAAAGCCGTTCGAGCCGTTCAACGGAAAGCCGTTCGAGCCGTTCAGCGGGCCGTTCGAGCCGTTCGAGCCGTTCAGCGGGCCGTTCGCGGGCCGTTCAAGCCGTTCGAGCCGTGCAACGGCAAGCCGTTTGTGCCGTTCAACGGCAAGCCGTTTGAGCCGTTCAACGAGCCGTTCGCGGGCCGTTCGAGCCATACGAGCCGTTCAACAGGCCATCGATTATGTTTATATTCATGTTATTTTTTACACCGCCTAATATGAAGCCTCACTGTCACTTCTTCTCCACGGAAATTTATCAGATTATCGTTTTGATCGGTAATGCGTATAGTACGGTGATCAATGCCTCTCACGATAACTGGAAGATAAATGACGTTCGTAGGACTTTCCGAAATTTTATATCCTGGCGGCACGCGCGGTGAAAACTCGTGTATGGTATGAACTCATTGACCGTTGCTATACGCACCAGTTGTAATATTACATTCGATCCTCAGCACATTTACTTTCATAATATTTACGGGTATATCCGACTCGTGCCATTGTCCCGGCTGTAATATGCGATATGTAGAAAACCTGAGAAGCGATCCTATATTATTTGGTTTGGTAAAATCGATTGTATAATCACTATATATTTCACTTTTCAAAGTGCTGTTATTTGTACGAAATAAAATGATTTTTGTCTTGTCCATTATTTTCTCTTGCATGTATTTATTTAGCGCTTCGAGTTCGTACGAACCATCCGGTATCGTGATCTCACCATCGGCATCAAAGTAAAATTTATTATTTGTAAAGTCAACGTTCGGTATTGTGTTGAAAGCTTGAAAATCAACGAGTCCGAGTTCGTAATTATCATCCTTCAAGTCTATAGGTGGAAAGTAATCAGGTGCTAAGCACAGAATTTTTTCCGGTTAACGTAAACGTCAACGACATCTTTGCAACTGTGAAGACTATGTGCATCGAAACTGTTTTATACATTTCCAGCTAAAAAATGCAAGCAGAGTTGTCCGCATACACTCGTATTGAATTTTTGATACTGCGCGTGATTGTATAAAATCGTTACATGGTTTTGCGAAGTAGTTTATTAACTCTGTCGGTGGCCTCAGATTTCCAAAAGAATCGAAATATTTAACACAATTACCTCGCTTTACGTAAGCTACCCAGTGTGTACCAGGACCTTCCGATTTATCTAAATTCACGATACCGCATTCGTTTAAGAACGATTTAGAGGGCAAATTTGTACGCATGAAAACGCCTCGAAAATATGGAAAGTTCAACATTCGTGCAAAGTTATATAACTGTACATTTGTCATTGCGTCCTGTGGAAGCGTTACAATTTGCCGAAACGCTTCTTTTTTTTTTTTCTTTAATTCCTTTTCCCCGTTTATATGGTGCAAGGTAAAGTCCATGTCCTTCCATAACACGATTGTGCCGTTTCACTTCCTCCAGTGTTTTCCGTGCTGCAGATGCATCGTTGACTGCCTTGGCGATACCTGCTGCACCGCCAGCCACCGTACCCAAAGCTGAAAGGCCTGCAAAAATAGGTACAAGTGCTGGAAGAAATCCCCCACGTTTTGCAACTGGAAGTTTGCGCAATTTCTTCTTCTTCTTCTTGTTACTTTTACGCGGTGCCATTACTTTCTTCTTTGGCTAACTCTTTGGCTAACAATATTCCAGCAACGCGCGCAGACAAAAGTGTTTTCCAATCTGGTGCGAATTCTTTTCGTGCTAATTCGAATATCAAATGTGCATATGCACATCGTACGACTATCGTATAGGAAGTGAAATTTTTTCCTGGGATGTTTGGGTTTATATAGGTAGAGAGAGAAGTTGTAAATGATGCAATACATTATGATTTATTAAAGTATAATTTCTAACATAATTTGTAACATAATCCTTTTTTCTCTGTTAAGATGCTGCTGATGCAGCTGTTATTATTGCCTGAATACCTAAAGCTACTAATTCGCAATCAATAATTGAATTTGGATCATAAATATCAGTTTCTTTGATATGCCGCACAACCTCTGCAAGCACTTTTACGTCTCCGTATCCCCGAACTAATGCAACAAACTCTTTAAACTTTTGTTCCACCGAATACAGTTTATCATATAATGCATTATGCATTTCAACTATACAATCATTTAAAATTACCATTTTCTCAAATGTTTTTTTCATCATGCACATGCATATATCATTGCTAATCAATTTAATTACTTTTTCGCCATATAGCACTCCAAATTCAACACTTATATCATTAAAATTAATATTGTCGCGTGTATCTTTTGAATCGTCAAAGAAGCTGCATACATTGTCTGCTTCGGCTACAATCAGCGATCATGTGACTATGCTCAGCTCCAGGCGGTTGTTTCGGCTGTCTGATAATACGAGTTGCGGGTAGAAATTGTCGCCAAGTATATTTATGCCGATTTCCAAATGCTTTGTACAGGAATCCGTCAATGGATAATTTCGGCCCAAAATTCTACATGATAATTGTGGTGCGATTCTAGAACAAATAAATACCGTTTAAGTATGTTATTAGAACAAATACCGACAGCGTTAAATGAAATGTGTTTCGAACACTTACTTCACGTGATTCTGATGTTTTGTCATTTTTTTGCGTGCCTCTTCTTCTCGAGTAGAACTTGCGGGGCGCTTCCTTTGGCAAAAAAACTCTTTGAAACTTTGAGAATACATATTTCACTTTTCACAATACAATCTCGCGAACGATGCACTTGCGGTGATGGTCAATTTGGTTTTGCGTATGCTTGAAACTTTAGCAAACCCCCTACCTTCTATAGTCACGAATTGCAGTGTCAGATTTGCTGCGTCAACAAAAAAACTCATTTCCAAGACGTAGAAAAAATCATTTCCAAGACGTAGAAAAAAGTGGTCTTCCGATAAGAACAAACAGTTCAAGATCATGGAGGGTGGGGGTAGGGTGTTATATTTCTGCCGACGGTGGTGTCAAATTTCAGTTCAAGGTCATGGGGTGGGGGTGGGGGTTGTCATGGGGTGGAGTGTCAAATTTCAGTTCAAGGTCAAGACGTATCATATTTCTGCTGACGGTGGTGTCAAATTTCAGTTCAAGGTCATGGGGGTGGGGAGGGGTGGTTATGGGGTGGGGTTGTCGAGGACGTATCATATTTCTGCTGACGGTGGTGTCAAATTTCAGTTTAAGGTCATGGGGGCGGGGAGAGGGGGCGGGGAGGGGTGGTTATGGGGTGGGGGTTGTCGAAGATGTATCATATTTCTGCTGACGGTGGTGTCAAATTTCAGTTCAAGGTCATGGGGTGGGGAGAGGGGGCGGGAAGGCGGGTATCATATTTCTGCTGATGGTGTCAAATTACTGCTGAGTCAGCAAAAAAAATGCTGACGCCAGTGATTTAGAATCCGCACAGAACAACTACTCAGTGCAGTCAAGTTACTGTGCAAGAGGAGACTTTTGGATATGAAAATGAAAAAAGGTGGTAATCCAACTGAATTTTTTAATGAATTTGAGAAGTCAATAGATGAACTGCAGAATGCTGGAGAAATTGTAAGTAGGGATGATAAATTAAATTATTTGCTGTTGACTCTACCAGAAAGTTTATCGCACATGGTTGACATAGTAGATGTTTTGCCTGACACAGAGAAATCAGCAGACTATGTAAAATTAAAATTGATGTTAGAGCATCAAAAACGTCAAAGCACAAGTGGTTCAGTAAAAAGCGAATTTCAAGTATTTAGCTCAAATGCATCCAGGTACAATAAAACTTGCAATCCTCAATTCAAACTATTTAATGTGAGAAAATTGGGGTATGAACGAAATAGCAATACAAGACTTCCAGAAAATAAGAATAGATTAAATAACCAAGCAAGAAAGTGTTTTAGATGTAATCAACCAGGACATATTCAGCGCTTTTGTAGAAACAACACGACTTAGCAAGAGAGGCCTCGAAGAAACTATGACCCAAGAAGCACTGCTAGTAATTCAGAAGTAGAAAATAGAGACAAGAATTCATTTAATGTGGAAGTATTGGAAGCAGCAGTTAACGTACAAGTAAGTACTGACATACAATCAGATAAGAAAATTGAATGGCTGTTAGACAGTGGATGCTCGGATCATATAGTCAATACAGACAAATATTTTGTGAAAACTGAAAAATTGGCAAACCCAGTAAACATTAGGGTGGGAGATTGTTTTTCATTGAAGTCAGAAAAAATAGGAAACATTGAGGTTTATTTTAACGTTTATGGAAACTGGATTAAAACTGAAATTAAGAATGTATATTATGTGCCCAACATGAAACAAAATTTATTAAGCGTTTCCTGCATATTGGACAATAATAATTATGCCACTTTTAAAAATAGAATTGCCAAGATTTATAGTCGTGAACACGAATTAATTGCAATTGCTGTACGTAGAACAAAACTGTGAGTTAGTTGGAAAAATGGTAAAACCTAAAATTCGCGAAAACACATCTTATGATAGTTCTGTTAGGCGAGAACCTCTGCTAGCTTGACTAGCAGAGATAACACCCTGCATTCCCTATTCCCACGGTACGGCAGCCCAGAAACTGATGACACATAGAAACATAAGAATCCGACGACTGGGCTGCTTCTTCGCGAACGAAACTGCGCAACATATTCATACATATAATAAAAAACCACACCCGGGCGGGCATTCTGCGCCAGGCGACTTCATA
The DNA here is from genome assembly GCF_051020975.1 of Osmia lignaria lignaria. Taxonomy (NCBI): domain Eukaryota; kingdom Metazoa; phylum Arthropoda; class Insecta; order Hymenoptera; family Megachilidae; genus Osmia; species Osmia lignaria. The sequence continues at coordinate 2,698,077 of NC_135041.1, forward strand.
GCAAGGGTCACGATCGCTTAGTAGTTAGTTCACGTGCGAGATTCGAACCATTATCCGAAACTCAATTATTAATTCAATAAACCTAACGCGTGTGGAAGTGATACCGTGTAGTTTTAATTGCCTCTCTGAGTTGCGACGTAACAGTTCAATGGAAATGTCTAAACAGGAAAAATTGCATCGAATGCTTGGCCACGTAAATTTCAGAGACTTAAAACATTTGTGTGACCGGCAACTATTGGAAGGGTTACCAAGGCAAATTGAAAATGATTTCATGAAATGCGAAATCTGCCTGCAAAATAAAATGGCAAACTTAAAATTTACAAACAGTAGAAGCAGAGCGAATGATATATTAGAGATCGTCCACATTGATGTCAATGGTCCGATTACACAAACAGGCTATGGAGGCGAGAAGTATTTTGTGTCATTCATCGATGACTTTAGCAAAATTGCGATTGTGTACTGTATGAAAACCAAGAGTGAAGTGTATGAAAAATTGGTTGACTATATAAATATGATGAAGACACAAACTGGAAAAAGAATAAAGGAAATACGATGTGATAATGGGAAAGAACACTTGAACAAGGATCTAGTGACGTTGCTAAAGCAGGAAGGGATACGCCTGAAACCATGTCCGCCTTATACGCATGAACTGAACGGCGTAGCAGAAAGGTACAATCGAACATTTATGGATCGTGCAAGATGCTTATTGACAGAAGCGAAAATTGAGAAATGTTACTGGCCCGAATGTATATACGCAGCAGCATATATTGGAAATAGACTTCCTGCTAATACAAAAATTGATAAAACTCCTTATGAAATCTTCTTCAACAAAACACCAACTGTTGCAAACTTACGTTTATATGGAAGCAAAACTTTTGTAAGAATTCCAGAAGTATGTAGATCGTCAAAGTTACATCCAAAGTCTGCACAAGGTACTTTAATCGGATATACAGATCTTGGTTATAAAATATTAATTGGAAATAAAATAGTTACGAGTAGAAATGTACAGTTTATAGAGAAAGGGACAAAGATTGTAAAAGTTATGGAAGACGAAGATGTAGAGGACACTGGTGAAAATATGAGCCACAAAAATGAAATGGAAGAAGAACAAGACGCACAATCATCAAATTCTGATGACGACAGACAACAGGAGGAAGAAAGGGAGAAGGAAAAGACTGAGGAGGCCAAAAGCTCCGAACGACCAAAGCGAGAGATTCATAGACCCAAGAGATACGATGATCATATTGTTATGTAAATTATTGTAGTGCAAATGTACCTGAAAACTATGAAGAGGCCATAACTTGTACAGAATCGAAGAGGTGGATGAAAGCAATGAAAGAAGAAATTGGAAGCCTGGAAGAAAATAACACCTGGTCCTTGATGGACGAACCAGTTAATGGAAAAATTATTGAAGTAAAATGGATTTACCGAATCAAGTCAGATGGAAAATACAAAGCACGCGTTGTTGCGAAAGGCTTCCAACAACCGTATCAAGAAAAGGAAGAAATTTATTCGCCAATGGCCAGGGCGAATACGTTAAAAATCTTGTTGTCAGTCGCATGTATCAACGGATGGAACATCGAACAGATGGATGTTGAAACCGCGTGTTTGAACGGCAATATATTAATCCAAAGTGCATATTTATCCTCCAGAAGGCTATGTAACGGATTCGAACAAGACAGATAGTAGATGCATTCGTAGATGCAGACTGGGCCTCAGACATCGTGGATAGAAAATCAACTACTGGCATATTGGTGCGTGTGTTTGGAAATGCAATCCTATGGAGATCACAAAAGCAAAAAATTGTCTCGAGAGCTTCAACCCATGCAGAGTACTATGCATTGGCTGATTGCGTTGAGGAAATTTTGCCAATTAAAGGAATTTTGTACGAGTTAGGTGTGAACATAAGTCAACCGGTGACAATTTACGAAGATAACAGTGGAGCGGTGGCACTGTCAAAGAATGGAAAATTTTCAAAGAACTCGAAACATATTGATGTCGGATATCATTTTGTCCACGACTATGAAAAGAAAGGAGTGATCTCTGTGCAAAAGATCTCTACAGATGAACAGATTGCAGATATGTTTACAAAATTATTGGGTGGAGTAAAATTTCAGAAATTTAGAGATCTGCTAGGATTAAGAAAACCTTAGGATATAAGATATGTATATTTGGTTGATATTCGTGCGCAAATACAAAATCAAGGAGGCGTGTTGGAAAAGGTGTTTGAATGATTGTAGTATGGTATGCGTGTTTTTCTATTGTAAGAGGTTGGCAGGTGTGTTTTCCGTTAGATAGATTCCAGAAGCTTTCAAATTATGTTTGCACATGTATTATGTATCTGTTAATATGAAGAATACGTTATTTTATTTTTGTTCGAATTATCTCAGTTTTTAACTTAAAATATATATGATAAAACCTTTACATTCTGAGTATCTTTCTTAACAGATATAGTAATCATGATATTGTTATTAAATGTCCATTGATCTGTGGGAAGGGATCAGTATATTACATTATTTATAATGTAGATACAGTAATAACGATATTGTCATTAAATATACGTTGATCTGTGGGAAGGAATCAGTATATTATATTATATCTAATGTAAACACAGTAATAATGATATTGTTATTAAATGTATATTACATATCTAATGTAGATATAGTAATAATGATATTGTTATTAAATGCTTATTACATATCTAATGTAGAACTAGTAATAATGATATTGTTATTAAATGCTTATTACTTTGCGACAACAGCCGCGGATCGGCGTCGCGCATCGCGGGCCCCCACCGCGGCGGCATCCCCACTCCCGTGCGATTAGACTATAAGTAGTCTTCGGCCCCGAGGGGACCTCCTCGGAGGTCCGGACCGGAGCACCAGAGCTCTCGACGCCATGGCTGACCTGGCGAAGAGATCTCCGGCCAATGGGCCGTAGCATTGCACTACGCTACGACCTGGCAGCTCCCATAGGTCCAGCGGCCGTAGGCGCCTAGCCTCGTCAGTCCCGTGGTTGACCCGGGATGACCAAGCTAGTGCGTGTTCATAATCTCTGCCGGTGCTTCCGCGGGGATTCCGAACGCTAGCTTACTCGGCACCGCATTCTGCGTTTGGCAGCCGATTCCGTCCAGCTTTGTGGCGCTACCCAGGCTGGCCAGGATTGGTCGTCGACTCGTCCGCTGTTCGGTTCTACCTCGGCGTACGAGAAGACGAGCCGCGTGAGGCAAGCGGGCAGCAACTCCTCCGCAGCGCGAAACACCGCAGCGCGAAACACCGCAGCGCGATTCAATAAAACACCGTCGGCCCAATCGGGCCAATCCTATCCCGACCTTGTTATTAAGTGTATATTGCATACCTAATGTAGATATAGGAATAATGATTATGTTGTTAAATGTACACTGCTCTGAGGGAAGGGGTCAGTATATAACATTACAGTAAAAGCTGGATATATGCAACAAAAGTTTGGCTGGATATATGCAACATCGCGATCCCCTCCACTTGGGGGGATCCCCCTTCGCCGAACCGAGCCGCTCGGCGAGGAAACCGTGTAATATGATCTGACCGTAATATCGGTGTGACTAATACTAATTGAACGATAAAACTTTTCAATTTTTAACTTTTTATTAATGAAACTTTTACTAACGCATTTGTGAAATTTTTCAGATTAAAATGGTACCAAACACGATATGATTTGAATTATATTTATTTATTAAAATAATAATAAAACTGCACATTATAATATGTATTGTCATCTATTGGAAAAAGATTTTGTAATAATTTTACAAAATTATTGGATGAAGATGACAGTATAAATACAGATAATATCTATAACATGACTGCAAATTAGGTGCTTTATGATGTTAGGAACAGCCCGTGATTACCATGTAACCGGACAGCTCCTTCCTATTGAAAATTAAAGTAATTTACAAGCTAACAGTAATAACAGAATGATAATAGAATAAATAAACAATAATAATAAAATAAACAATATAGAATTGACACCTCGGCTACATATGTATAAGGCAGGCCGTACACCGAAGATACATCAAACACGCAACATGCAACATGCAACACGTCGCATATTGTGTAAGAACGTAGAATAGGTATCGCGGCACGGTACAAATGATTTGTACGAACGTAGAATAGGTATCGCGGCACGGTACAAACGATTTGTACGGACGCAGAATCGACACCAAGACTGGATATATGCAACGTTTAAATGCCCAGAATCGACACCTCGGTTGGATATATGCAACGTCTGGGTCTCAATGTTTGTTGCATATATCCAGCTTTTACTGTATATAAAAATGTAGATATAGTAATAATGATATTGTTATTAAACGTCCATTGATCTGTGGGAATAGATCAGTATATTACATTATTGCCAATGTAGATATAGTATGAATTATGTTGTTATTAAATCTACATTGATCTGTGGGAAGGAATCAGTATATTACATTGTACCAAATGAAGATATATTATGAATGATATTGTTATTAAATGTACATTGATCTGTGGGAAGTAATCAGTATATTACATTATATGTAACGTAGATATTGTTATTATATGTCCATTGATCTTTGGCAACGGATCACTATACAGTAAAAGCTGGATATATGCAACAAACATTGGGACCCAGGCGTTGCATATATCCAGTCGAGGTGTCGAATCTCGGGTTACACGCGACGAGAAGCCAAGCGTGAACGTAGAAAAAGACAGACAGTGGCAGAAAGAGAGAAGTCCGATGATCAAAGGAAAGAGCCGAAACGTATCGGTGTGACTAATACTAATTGAATCAAAAACTTTTTTATTTTTGACTTTTTTTAAATGAAACTTGTACTAGCGCATTGGTGAGATTTTTGTGATTAAAGTGGTACCAAACACGATATACAGTAATGCTTCGAAATAAGCAAGTGGTCTCTGCTTCGAAATAAGCAAGTCGCTATCCCCTCTTCTTTGTTTGAAGTCGCCCGCAAAGTGAGAGGTACGAGAAACGAGTGAGAGGTCCATCAAAGCGCGAAGCCGATGTTTAGGGTAATAAATTTCACGCTCGACTGAGCAGTGACATCGGTTAGTAGAAGAAGGATGGAATATATATAATGCTTTCTCAGTCTGGTATATTTGCTTCGAAATAAAGCATAGTGCGAGAATGAGAGGGCATGTTATATTCTATCCTTGTCCAAAAAATAACATCGCTGCTCGGCCGATCACTTTATGATTTGCCGCTACCTCGGATCTCTCACTCGTTTCTCGCGTTTTCTATCGTCCCGTTTCAAGAACAAAGTCAAGCCGAATAGGTACCTGCTTCGAAATAAGCAACTGTTCGGTCCCGAGCCACTTGCTTATTTCGAAGCATTACTGTAGTTTCAATTATAAGTACTTGCTAAAGTTGATGTTAAAAGTTGGCGAAAAGCAAAGGAGGATTGGAAATGAAAACCGGTTGCGGTGTCGGCTCGGGTTTCAAACGTTGCATATATCCAGCCGAGGTGTCGATTCTGGGCATTTAAGCGTTGCATATATCCAGCCGAGGTGTCGATTCTGGGCATTAAATGTTGCATATATCCAGCCGAGGTGTCGATTCTGGGCATTTAAACGTTGCATATATCCAGTCTTGGTATCGATTCTGTGTCCATACAAATCGTTTGTACCGTGCCGCGTTACCTATTCTACGTTGGTACAAATCGTTTGTACCGTGCCGCGATACCTATTCTACGTTCGTACACAACATGCGACGTGTTGCATGTTGCATGTTGCGTGTTTGATGTATCTTTGGTGTACGGCCTGCCTTATATATATGTACAGTTTTATTATTATTTTAATAAATAAATATAATTCAAATCATATCGTGTTTGGTACCATTTTAATCATAAAAATCTCACAAATGCGTTAGTAAAAGTTTCATTAAGAAAAAGTTAAAAATAAAAAAGTTTTATCGTTCGATTAGTATTTGTCACACCGATATTATGGTCGGATCATATTACACAGTTTCCTCGCCGAGCGCCTCGGTTCGGCTTGGGGGGATCCCCTCAAGTGGAGGGGATAGCGATGTTGCATATATCCAGTCAAACTTTTGTTGTATATATCCAGCTTTTACTGTATTACGTTATATCCAATGTAGATATAGTAATAATGATATTGTTATTAAATGTATATTACATACCTAACGTACATATAGTAATAATGATATTGTTGTTAAATGTACACTGCTCTGTGCAAAGAGATCAGTATATTACATTTGATCCAATGTAGCTATAGTAATAATGAAATTGTTATTAAATGTACATTGCTCTGTGGGAATAAATCAGTATATTACATTATATCTAATGAAGATATAGTCATAACGATACTGTTATTATCTGAGCATTGATCTGTGGGAAGCGATCAGTATATTACATTAGATCCAATGTAAATACAGTAATAATGATATTATTATTTCATTCATACTATATCTTCATTAGATATGTAATTAACATTAAATAACAATATCGTTGTTACTATATCTACATTAGATATAATGTAATATACTGATTTCTTCCCACAGACCAATGTCCATTTAATAATAATATCATTATTACTGTATCTACATTGAATATAATGGATTATACTGATCTATTCCCACAGATCAATATACATTTAATAACAATATCAATATTACTATATCTACATTGGATCTAATGTGACATACTGATTCCTTCCCACAGATCAGTATACATTTGATAACAATATCATTATTACTATATCTACATTAGATATAATGTAATATACTGATTTATTCCCACAGACCAATGTACATTTAATAACAATATCATTGTTACTATATCTACATTGGATCTGATGTGATATACTGATCCCTTCCCACAGAGCAGTGTACATTTAACAACAATATCATTATTACTACAGTAATGCTTCGAAATAAGCAAGTCGCTATCCCCTCTTCTTTGTTTGAAGTCGCCCGCAAAGTGAGAGGTACGAGAAACGAGTGAGAGGTCCATGAAAGCACGAAGTCGATGTTTAGGGTAATAAATTTCACGCTCGACTGAGCAGTGACATCGGTTAGTAGAAGAAGGATGTAATATATATAATGCTTTCTCAGTCTGGTATATTTGCTTCGAAATAAAGCATAGTGCGAGAATGAGAGGGCATGTTATATTCTATCCTTGTCCAAAAAATAACATCGCTGCTCGGCCGATCACTTTATGATTTGCCGCTACCTCGGATCTCTCACTCGTTTCTCGCGTTCTCTATCGTCCCGTTTCGAGAACAAAGTCAAGCCGAATAGCTACCTGCTTCGAAATAAGCAACTGTTCGGTTCCGAGCCACTTGCTTATTTCGAAGCATTACTGTAGATCTACATTAGTTATGTAATATACATTTAATGACCATATCCTTATTACTATACCTATATTACATATAACGCAATATACTGATTACTTCCCACAGATCAATGTACATTCAATAACAATATCACTATTACTATATTTACATTGTATCTAATGTAATATACTAATCTCTTCCCACGGATCAATGTACATGTAATAACATTATCATTATCACCATATCTACATTAGATAATTAGATATTTCTTCTTGTTCTTCTTCTGCACAGCTGCGCTGGGAGTGGCATTTGTTGCTCGGAATAGTAGATACAGTTTTGAATAGTGCAGAATTACCTCAAAGAAAGGGCCACGGTGTTTCTGTGTCTTCCTAATGTGGGTACGGCTTCGAAACTTTTAAATATCTTGATATATCAGTAGTGATACTAGGCCGGTTCTAATTCGTGAATTAGACCCGGCCTGGCACCCTTTTGACCTTGAACTATTTTTAGCGTCACCTATAACACCCCACCTCACCCCCATGACCTTGAACTGAAATTTGACACCTACGAGTCCCCCACTCCATGATCTTGAATAACACCCCACCCGCACCCCACTCATGACCTTGAACTGAAATTTGACACCTATGAGGCCCCCACCCCCACCATGACCTAGAACTATTTTTGGCATCGCCGCCAGTAGAAATGAGACCTTGAACTATTTTTTCTTATCGGAAGACGACTCAAGACCCCTCCCACCTTAAACCGAATTTTCTCTACGTCTTGGAAATGAGGTCTTTGTTGATGCAGCAAATCTGATGCCGTAATATTGAACTGTAATTAAACACCGTCATCAATGACATCCCCATAACCTTAAACTATTTTTGCAGTTTTTATGTTGACGCAGTAAATCAGACACTGCAATTCGTGTATGTGTGGGTGCTATCATCATTACCACAGATTGCACCGTTTTCTCTATGTATGAGATCGAGACTTTAATAAAAATTGGGAGAAAATCGGCCATGTGTGTCATGTGTAGTTTGATAATCAGAAGTGCATGAATACTTAACGCGTTTGTGAAAAAGAGAGTGTCATATGTAGTTTGACAATTAGAAGTGCATGAATACTTAACGCGTTTGTGAAAAAGAGAAATGGAGACCATTTACTGCAGACGTTACTGCTCGAACGCATTGCCGAATTATTGGCGCAACGGGTAATAAACATCAATACCGAAGGGTATTGTGGGTGCATGATGCAATGTAACCAATGCATTGAATTGATAGACGAGCGATTACAAATGGGAGACGATTTATCAGTCGAAGGATGGCGAGACATAGAAGCATACAAAGAAAGAATCGACGCCTTGCGTAGGGGATTGTATCGTGACAATGATCATCCTAGTGGTCAAAAGGCAATATTACTAAACGAACTTGCTTGTATAGAACAACTTTTAACACAACGTATTGCAGCCATAAGTAGTAACGACGCGACGACGGAAACGCATGTCTGGTGCAATGCAATCAATGCATTGATTTAATGATAGAGCGATTGCAACTCGAAAAGGACTTATCAACTGGTTTGAAAAATAGTTTAACAGCCAGGATAACGAGATTTAAATCGTTAAGACCAGATTTACACGGATCTGTAAAAATAGGTGATGGTCAAGGGAGAACAGGTGCTGAATCAGACGCATCATCATCTCTTATCTGGGAGGAAGTAGAATCAGCTTTCCATAACCGGATAACTACAGGAATTATAATCAGTACCGAGCATATTGACCCACGAAACCTTTTGGAAGATGCTAGAAAAATAGTATTCCAACGTCTAGCGGAAGTTTTCCAAAATCATTCATGCATAAAAGTGAATACAGTATTCTATGACTTTACCGTTAATAATAAAAGCGATGTGAAAAATTTGATTTCGAAAAATAAGCAATTATTTTTTACATCGAACTTGAACGATTGGTATAACAAATACGTTGTGAACTCAACTTTAACACTGCTGGAAGAATTTCAGGAACAGGACAGCGGTTGGGCGTTGTCGAAAATTCTGCATTTGATGTTAAATATCAATAAATGCAATCCGATGCACGCTGGTTGTTACACCGACATACCAAGAACAATTAAGGACAAAAGAGCGGTAGTAAATGTGGCAGTTGACGATGATACATGTTTTGTCAGATCGATAGTTGCAGCATTATATCCCGTCCATGTGAATGCACATCGACCATCATCATATTCCAACTACAACGCCGTTTTAAATTTGGAGGGCATCGCATTTCCAGTAACGCTTAATCAAATACCAAAATTTGAGCGTCAAAACGATGTTTCGATAAACGTTTATTTCTGGGACTTGAATATGAAAAAGTGTGTTCCGCTCCAACTTACCACCAACAAAAGATTTCGTCATGTTAACCTGCTGATGCTCGAAACCCCCAACCACAATGTGTATCACTTTGCATGGATTAAAAGTCTGTCCCGGCTTGTTTCAAGCCAGCTCAGTAAAAAGGAACATAAAACTCATATTTGTGACAGGTTTGTATCGCAACATTACGATATATTTCAGTGTATACGTTTTTTCTTTTGTACTAACGCAGCTACTTTGTTTATATGCAGATGTCTTCACTACTTTTGTGCGGAAGAAAAGTTATTGAAACATACGAAGGATTGCACGAAGGTGAACGACTGTGCAATCATTCTACCGTCAAATGAGGATAAATTAATAAAGTTTGATAATTTTTGCCACCGAGAACGTCATCCATTCATCGTGTACGCCGATTTCGAATGCTTGCTTAAGAAGGTTAACGGCAATATCAATCAAGGACACTGCAATGCATACCAGCAGCACGAAGCATACATTATGGGATATTATTTTCACTGTTCGTACAACGCATCGGTGTGCGAGTATCGCGCGTATCGAGGTCCTGACTGTGCTGAATGGTTCGTGAATGAACTTGAGAACCTTGTAAGAAAAATTGCACCATTATTTAATACGATTGTGCGCATGACAAATTTGACGAGTGATGAAAGAGAAAATTATATAAATGCAACGCATTGTTATATTTGCAAAAAACCGTTCGACATCGACGAAACAAAAGTTCGAGATCATTGACATTTCACTGGTCGTTACCGAGGACCTGCTCATCAGGGATGTAATTTAAATTATAAAAATAAACGTTTTATACCAATAGTGTTTCATAACTTATCGGAATACGATGCCCATTTTGTAATAAAAGAATTGGTAACGATTATCGAAGGCTCGACATCAGTCTTGCCAATTACAAAAGAAAAATATATTTCATTTTCAACGATTGTGAAACGTTACAAAATTTCGCTTCGATTTATAGATTCATTCAAATTTTTAAATTCAAGTTTAGATAAATTGAGTTCGTATTTAGGGAGAGACGATATGACGATTTTACGGTCACAATTTAATTTTTTGAACAAGATAAGATTCGATTTGCTTACACGAAAAGGCATCTTACCATACGATTATGTTACCGACTACATGAAACTGAACGATACGACATTGCCGACATGTGACAAGTTTTATAATCAACTAAGCGACTGTGCCGTTTCACAGCAGGATTATGACCACGCGATAAAAGTCTAGCGCAGTTTTAATATAAAAACACTTGGCGAATATAGCGATTTATATCTAAAAACAGACGTTTTATTATTGGCCGACATTTTTGAAAATTTTCGTACCAGCTGTTTGAGAAGTTACAAATTGGATCCTGCATATTACTATACTTTACCCGGTTTTGCGTGGGATGCAATGCTGAAGCACACGCGTATCAAATTTAAATTATTGACAGATATCGATATGCTACTTTTCATAGAGCGCGGCATACGTGGTGGTTTAAGTCAATGTTCTAATCGATACGCAAAGGCCAGTAATAAATACATGGATTCGTACAATTCCGAAGAACCATCACGATATTTAGTTTATTTTGACGTTAATAATTTGTATGGATGGGCAATGTCGCAGTATCCGAAAATTCGGACATTGGATATATTTTGGAAGTCGATTTGAAATACCCGCTGGAATTACACGATAAGCATGCAGATTTACCTTTTTGTCCAATACGCGAGAAGCCTCCTAATGCCAAACATGAGAAACTACTCGTTACAGTTCAGGATAAGCAACGTTACATCATCCATTACCGCAATCTTCAACAATGCTTAAATCGTGGCTTAAAAGTTTCTGTAATTCATCGCGTTTTAGAATTTGAACAATCTCCATGGCTTCGCGAATACATTAATTTAAACACGCAACTTAGAACTGTAGTTAAAAATGATTTTGAAAAGAACTTATTTAAATTAATGAATAATGCAGTCTTGGGTAAAACTATGGAGAACGTTAGAAATCATGTAGACGTTAAATTAGTTATAAAATCGGAAGGTAGATGCGGCGCCGAGCCCCTGATAGCAAAACCAAATTTTCATAGCAGATCAATATTTTCGGAACATTTGGTTGCAATAGAGATGCGAAAGTTGGAAATTAAATTTGGAAAACCCATTTATGTTGATATGTGTATTCTGGATATATCAAAAACATGTTTGTACGAATTCCATCATGATCATGTTTGGTCGAAATTTAAACATCTTTGTAAAATATTATACACAGACACAGACCGTCTTATATACGAACTGGAATGTGATGACATATACGATGTAATGAAACGCGATATACATCGGTTTGACACGAGCGACTATACCGAGGACAATGTTTACAGTATGCCACGAGTAAATAAAAAAGTACCGGGATTAATGAAGGATGAAAATAATGGGTGTATAATGATTGAGTTTGTCGGACTTCGGTCGAAAATGTATGCTTTGCGCGTAAAGGGCAAACGGGACACGAAAAAAGTGAAGGGTGTCAAAAGTAACGTAATTAGGAAAACTATTTCCTTTGATGATTATATACGTTGCTTGTATGATCGTTTAGAAGTGCATCGTGAACAGAGATGTATTCGTTCAAAATTGCACAATGCATATTCTATATGTGAAGAAAAGAAGGTGCTTAGTCTTTACGATGATAAACGATTCATAATTCCACAATCCACAAGAAGATTGCCTTGGGAACATTATAAAATAAATAATTATTCGTAAAAACATAATTTATTCTTTGCTCCACGAGTAAAATATTATTAATTTCCAAGTACCTTTATAAGCCTGTAGGGTTTCGAGAGAGACGTCTGACTCGGAGTTCTTACAAACCTTGCAAATTGATGCGAGTCGTTCGACAGATTAATTTCAGAATAGTTAGAGTCGTTCGGCAGATTAATTTCAGAATTTGCAGCATGATACTGGAAGTGCCGAGTGTCTTCGAGTTTGGAGGGGGATGTTTTTCAGTGTGTAACGACCCAATGATAGGTACGTCACTGCACCGACGTATAGGGAAAGCGGTTCCCCAAGAAGGCGACTCGTATGAACGAAAATAGGGATTATAGGTTCGTGTGGTGTGCGGTTAAGGAGTGAAATCCAACATTAATGTATCAAACTAAAATTATTTTTTATTCAAGTAAGTAAACTAACTATGACTGTTCTGAGTATAACGATAGGTGCGGCTAGAATATGAAATACAATAAGAAATTATAATAGGTACGCCCTAGATAGTGAAATACAGTAGAAAATGTATGATTAATAGTTAGTAAGTAATAATAACGCGACTTAATCTTCGAATACAGCCAACACTCTGTACAATTTGCCAAATTACACTAAGTACTGGAAACTATATTCCAGTGGCTTGTACGATACCTTCAGACACGAGCGGACTTTACCTACAGGTCGCCTGCTCAAGGAGCTCCGCTCCTCACTAGCTCTTTACACTTGAGTATGTGCCTCAGTATTTGCACGTGTTCAACACGTTGCGTACCATGAGTAGGGTGTCCACAGATCCGAACTCTCGTACGTCACCACTGAAAGAGAAGGACAAAGCTAATCTCGCGCTCTATAGTTGCCAAAGCAATTCAGCGCAAGCTTTCCTCTACTTCCAGAGTGCTGTCTGCATCTGACCAAAGTCAGGGAAGATCTAATCTGACTCTGCGTGGAACGCCTCTATTTATAGTCAGATTCTGCTGACTTAGCGCTTTTTTTTATTATAGGGTTCCTCTAGATTTCTGGAATTCCCCATCACGTGACGGCCGAGCATCCCTGCTCCTTAATCTACGCGATCACCCTACTCTAGAATCTCACCCCACCGCGAGATCATCAGGGTTGCGCTGGCGCGTATGCATTTGTTTGTCGATCATCTATCGATAATCGACTTACAGATCGACTTACCGACTAAACGTTTATCGACTTATTCAATTAGACTATGTTATCGATTAATGAAAATTATTTATTATAAGAAATATAATATAATACAAATTAAACTAAATACTTTTTTTATAAACTTAACTAAATATAAAAAAAATTAAATTAACCATTTTGTACAAAATTTGAACTAAAAAATAAATTATAATAATAAAAAAGTGAAACGAAAAAGTGCTGGGTCTTTTTAGCGGGACGTTACAAGTGCTTTATAAACGCATCACCGACGTGTTTTCGTTATTTACAATGGCACGGAACTGTACATCACTACAGCTGGAGGCGTTGGAAGTATTTCTGCAAATAAGAGCGTAAGTAGTTTTTAACAATTACTCTTAGCGTGTTAGTTTTATTTGTTTTTAATTAGTTGTTTTTTTGTTAAAAGTGGGCGCAATTGAAAAATTGGGGGTAGTCTACGTGGCGGACGTCGCAAGAGTTTGTCGGGAGCGGGCTACCAACCGGAGAAATCTGGATGAATTGTGGGTCGAAGGAGTGCGAAAGCATTTTGAGAACATCGACGTCTTCGACCTACGGTATCTATTCGGATACGAAATTGATGTCAGTTGCTTGTCTGTTTTGATTTATTAGATTTGTGTATTAATATATGTTTTATTTTATCTGTTATAGCCGGATTGGTGGTAGTGATTTTCCGCCTTCCGCTCGCCGCCACGAATTCCTGCATGAACTCGCCCGCCACGATGATGTAAGTTGCTTGTCTGTTTTGATTTATTAGATTTATTAGATTCGCGTATTACTGCATATTTTATTTTATCTGTTATAGCCGGATTAGTGATCCTCCTCCTTCCGCTCGCCCTTATTATATATCTTGAAAGATGTTCACGGCATCTGTGGTCCTCTTCTTGTCATCACACCGTGTGACGACTTCCGTTTTCTTTATAATACCTATATATAGTTTTCCGGTATATGTAAGCCATGCGTTTTTTTGTTCAAGTATGAGTTTAGTTTATTTTTGTGTTTCTTATATATATTTAGTTTAGTTTAGTCCTATAAGTTTTAAGTTCATCTTTAATAAAATACATTCTATCTATCACATCTTATTTTATTATTATCATATTATTATATATCTTATGTTATTTCGTTTTATTAGTATTATTATATTTTTATTTTAGTTTGTTTCCTTTCTTCTTTTGGAGGTTTTCTGGTTTTCAAATAAAAAAATATACAAAGGTATCGATGTAATTTATTTTTTGCCCCATCCTTCCTCCTACTCCTTTCATTTACGAAATTATATCTAATTAAAAAATTACATCTTATGTCTTCCCGCGGCCGTTTCATCACTTTAATTTTCACCTAACAGTTTGCATGGCATTTTCTTATAATTGACGTAGTAAAATAAACACAATATAAAACTTAAAAATTATTTATTCATATAATCTTTATCATTTTACAAACATTTTAAAATACAAATTATTATATTATAGAACATTGTTCGCTCCTATTCATAAATTGTGAGGAGAATTAAATCCTAATCACTCAATGAAAACTATTTCCGTTTCGTTGTAGAAATTTCTGTGCTAAATAAACATCATGATTTTCTACTCGTTGACCAGCTGTATCTTCTCGTCCGTGATATGATTGCTCTTCACCTTCTTCATGTTTGTAAACTATCATCATGCTTTACGAACGTGTCAATTTATAATCAACCCGGCTTCTCGAAGTTCTTCGATTATAGAAACGATCTCGTTGTCACGCCCCGTATGACCTGCGGATTTCGAGGATACGAGAAGACGTAATCTATCGACGAGCTCGTTTGGGTCATTCCAGTGCACGTAATCCACCGTGTTATCGTTAGCCACCATATCGAACGGTATCAGATTACCTCCACGCCGTTCGCTTTTAAGCAATTTTGCAATGATATATTTATACTTGTAACCCTTGTTACTTTTCACAAGCCCCGATGAGATATGGCTGCGTCTATGAGCGTTCGACGACTTTAATATTTCTGCGTACTTGTGTAAATCAGCATCGTTGAACAAGGTGTCATCAGGCATTCTCATAAATAGTAATTCGTACAAACCAGTTGTTCCTCTGTACCTCACTCCATTAATAATCACATTGACGTTTTTGTTTACGTGGAAAACTGAACTTCTAAGCATTAATTTGTTGTGTTACATACTAATAACCACCCCCCCCCCCCCCCCCCCCCCCGGTACAAACCTTTTTTTTCCACTCACCCATACATTAATCATTATATTATACTTATTAACTATTATTAACCAAGCTTTACATATGCACTCACTGATGCTAGGTAACTCTGCCACATTATACTCACCTTTGTAAAGGGTACCACTGTAGATAGAGAACCCTGAGAGGAGCATCTAGAATTTTCTTATGCATAATCAACATCCACTCCCATGCTCCTCAAGTAACGTCTGCCACTAATAAACTCATGTGCAGTATCTATAGCTGATGAGCTAGCATCAGAAGATGACCAGCTCTAAGAACGCTGACGGCCGATAAGCCCATCAGTTACTTACCTCAGCATCCTTTTTAATACAAATAGAGGGCCCAGAGCCCAGTCTCAGTATTCCTACCAGAGCCGTTCATCTTGTGCACATCAAGCCTAAAAGGTAATCTACAGTAGTTCTCTACGAGTCTTTAACCCTAAAGGGTGATCTACCGCAGTTCTTCACGAGTCTCACCATCTTGTAACTATATGTAAGCCGTTATATTTTATCAACTATCCATTATTGTACTCTGTGCATTTTATTTCGACCATACATCTCCACTTCCAATCCTACGTACGGAATCTCGCACACCCTAAATTATTTGCAACTATTATCATTCTTTAAATCGATTCCGATTATTTGCGGTACTCTACAATAAGGCCCGACGTACTTCAATTATTATTTTTATTATATCAACTACTCGATTCTTATTCGATTTCTATACTCTTCCATCTGCCTGGCAGCGCTGAAAGGAGTCGCTCCGACTTTTACAGTCTAACCTGGCTGTGCTCGTAGGAGTCGCACCGGCCTCTATCGTCTGCCTGGCAACGCTCACAGGAGTCGCGCCGGCTTTCCACCCCGGAACTGGTAGCGCTCCCAGGAGTCGAACCGTCGTCTGTACATCACCGTTATTGCACTATATTGTACGATGAGTAAGAATCGAGTAAGTAACTAAATGATTTATGACTAATTCATTTTATTTACGATTTATTCTATTACACGTTGCGGTCTTTGTAGTTTAAGCGGACTAAGCGCCCCAATAAAAAGAAACGTCGCGGAGGAGTTAAGCACCGACCTCGAGCCGCCTTTAAACATCGCGTTCGCGAACTGATAGAAGAGTTGAACGCTCCGCCTCCAAGCTCGTCGTCCAACCCAGACGAGCCTTGTTACTCGCCGTTATCTGAAGCCCCGACCATCCGTCGTTTAATCGTTTTCAAGGATACGCAACAATGAAAGTGTGTGCCTTTCTTCGAGCGTGACATGTGGCATCCTCCACTGTACTTTGTATAGTTGCAGCGTGTATTTTGCACCATCTGTTCCAAAAACAGCGTTTTTGTCGTCTTGCGACCGAATCAGAATCAATTCATGATGCGCATTAATTCGTTTGTAATCTTCACAGAAACCGAGCAGCATATTTAGAGGAATACAAAAGTCAAAGTAGCCTCCTGCATTGGGTATGTCTATCTAGCCAGCGCTTTCAAGCATTTTTAATCTTGTCGATGTCAACGATACTCCACTTTTTATTATAGTTGTTATTCCAACGTTTTAACAACGATCGATCTCCACGCCGTTTAATTCATATCGAATTTCATCAAACATAAATGCTGCGCAATTCATTTCTAGTCCAACTGAAGTTCCTACAACATTGTCATCGTTGAGAATGAGTTTTCTTTCGACGTAAAGGTAACTCTCACTGGGAAACCTGTACAAATCTTGTTGAATGGGAATTCGCATTTCGTCATTGTTTCCGAACGTTGTGTTGGCGTATGGGTTGTAACTATGTAATTCGATCTTTGCAATTCGATCGTCAGAAATCGGTAAACTGGCAATGTTCAATGGATCCATCATTTTCGTTTCTTAATCACAAAACCCAACGATTGCAGAAATTGTGCGTTTTTGTCGCTCAAATCTTGCGATGTGTTCAGTTTGGAGATATTGTCCTTACTAAATGATTGAAAAGAGTCATCACCGTTTAATACATGATTATGATTCCTGCAACCGTGATAATTGCTGCTGTAAGTACAATTTGTGCGTTTGTGATTGAAGTTCTGGTTCCATCTATTTTCTAACGATCCTTTTAGCAACTCGTTCAACGGGGTGCCCGATAATGCATTCGGCGGATTGTTGATCGGTTGAGTTTTAGCATCTGTGTACAACAGCATTATTTCTAGTAATGTTTGGCATAAGTGCTGCTTGTTCTCTTGAAAGGCTATTAAATGAATGGATATTTAACGTATATTAAACGGTCGCATCGTCGGAGCGTTCGGCGATGTGCTCTTGCGATGTGTCCGATTTGGATATATTCCCTCTACTGAATGATTGTATAATTGTTATCGTTTTTTACATCTTTATCCTTACTGCAGCTGTTGCATCTGTCGTAGAATGTTCAGCATGCCGTTCCAGCCGTTCAGCGGGCCGTTCGAGCCGTTCAACGAGCCGTTCGAGCCGTTCGAGCCGTTCGAGCCATTCAATGAGCCGTTCGTGCTGTTCAACGGGCCGTTCGAGCCGTTCAAGCCGTTCGAGCCGTTCAACGGAAAGCCGTTCGAGCCGTTCAGCGGGCCGTTCGAGCCGTTCAACGGGCCGTTCGAGCCGTTCGAGCCGTTCAACGGAAAGCCGTTCGAGCCGTTCGCGGGCCGTTCGAGCCATACGAGCCGTTCAACAGGCCATCGATTATGTTTATATTCATGTTATTTTTTACACCGCCTAATATGAAGCCTCACTGTCACTTCTTCTCCACGGAAATTTATCAGATTATCGTTTTGATCGGTAATGCGTATAGTACGGTGATCAATGGCTCTCACGATAACTGGAAGATAAATGACGTTCGTAGGACTTTCCAAAATTTTATATCCTGGCGGCACGCGCGGTGAAAACTCGTGTATGGTATGAACTCATTGACCGTTGCTATACGCACCAGTTGTAATATTACATTCGATCCTCAGCACATTTACTTTCATAATATTTACGGGTATATCCGACTCGTGCCATTGTCCCGGCTGTAATATGCGATATGTAGAAAACCTGAGAAGCGATCCTATATTATTTGGTTTGGTAAAATCGATTGTATAATCACTATATATTTCACTTTTCAAAGTGCTGTTATTTGTACGAAATAAAATGATTTTTGTCTTGTCCATTATTTTCTCTTGCATGTATTTATTTAGCGCTTCGAGTTCGTACGAACCATCCGGTATCGTGATCTCACCATCGGCATCAAAGTAAAATTTATTATTTGTAAAGTCAACGTTCGGTATTGTGTTGAAAGCTTGAAAATCAACGAGTCCGAGTTCGTAATTATCATCCTTCAAGTCTATAGGTGGAAAGTAATCAGTGCTAAGCACAGAATTCTTTCCGCTTAATGTGAACGTCAACGACATCTTTGCAACTGTAAAGACTATGTGCATCGAAACTGTTTTATACATTTCCAGCTAAAAAATGCAAGCAGAATTGTCCGCATACACTCGTATCGAATTTTTGATACTGCGTGTGATTGTATAAAATCGTTACATGGTTTCCGAAGTAGTTTATTAACTCTGTCGGTGGTCTCAGATTTCCAAAAGAATCGAAATATTTAACACGATTACCCCGCTTTACGTAAGCTACCCAGTGTGTACCAGGACCTTCCAATTTATTCAAATTCATGATACCGCATTCGTTTATGAACGATTTAGAATGTAAATTTGTACGCATGAAAACACCTCGAAAATATGGAAAGTTCAACTTTCGTGCAAAGTTATATAACGGTACATTTGTTATTGCGCCCTATGGAAGCGTTACAACTTGCCGAAGCGCTTCCTTTTTTTTTCTTTAATTCCTTTTCCCCGTTTATATGGTGCAAGTTAAAGTCCATGTCCTTCCATAACACGATTGTGCCGTTTCACTTCCTCCAATGTTTTCCGTGCTGCAGATGCATCGTTGACTGCCTTGGCGATACTTGCTGCACCGTCAGCCACCGTACCCAAAGCTGAAAGGCCTGCAAAAATAGGTACAAGTGCTGGAAGAAATCCCCCACGTTTTGCAACTGGAAGTTTGCGCGACTTTGTCTTCTTCTTGTTACTTTTCCGCGGTGCCATTACTTTCTTCTTTGGCTAACTCTTTGGCTAACAATATTCCAGCAACGCGCGCAGACAAAAGTATTTTCCAATCTGGTACGAATTCTTTTTCTGCTAATTCGAAGATCAAATGTGCATATCCACCTCGTACGACTATCGTATAGGAAGAGAAATTTTTTCCTGGGATGTTTGGGTTTATATAGCTAGAGAGAGAAGTTGCAAATTATGCAATACATTATGATTTATTAAAGTATAATTTGTAACATAATTCAATTTATTTTCTCTGTTAAGATGCTGTTGATGCAGCTGTTATTATTGCATGAGTGTCTAAAGCTACTAATTCGCCATCTATGATTGAATTTCGATCGTAAATGTGGCTCTCTTTAATATACTGTACAACTTCCGAATGCTCTTTTACATCCCCGTATCCCCGAACTAATGTTACAAACTCTTTAAATTTTTGCTCCACCGAATACAGTGTATCGTATAATGCATTATGCATTTCAATTATACAATCATTTAAAATTACCATTTTCTCAAACGTTTTTCTTATCATACACATACATTTATCTTTGTTGAACAATTTAAGAACTTTTTCCCCATATAGCATGTAACCGTATATGTTACATATAAATATATATATATATATATATATTCGGCTCATTAGGGGCATACCCCTTAAACGACAACGATTCCCACTCGCTCGAGATGCGTGCGCATCGATCCCCACGCGGTATCGATCCCTACCTAGGATCGATCGAAGGAGGTCGATGCGGATCGATGATCCAACACTCTACGTTCGAAAGCGCTAGCGTTAAGACGCGAAATACGAGGGTCCGTTGGGCGAGAAACGGTACGCGAAGGCGAGTCAAACCGACTTGGTAAAATCGTCAAACTGCCGATTTACTGTCTTCGTGTATGCGCCTCAAACCGAGGAGTCGCGTGCACAAACTGAGCCGCGGCACTGCTACAAGGGATACCCGATCGCGAATAACCAAGGTTTCGTCGTAGTAGTCAGTTTAATGAATTTATAACATCCAAATTCTGTTACACTAAATCGGTTCACATCAACACCAGTGAAATACAAATTCCGTGAAGCAGTGCCGCGACTCAGTTTGTGACTCCTGGGTTTGTGGCACATGTGGCTCGTGTATCGCGTTTTATATATTCAAGACTATTATTTCAAAGATTCATGTAACAAATAGTATCATCATCAAGGTCACTGTTGCTTAGAGACAGCGAAATCGTCGAGGTCACATAATCGTGCCCTGCCGAAACCTCTTAGTTGTTCTAAACAAGAGTGCCAAGATAGACAAATAACATAGTCTCGCCCAACGTAACAAATTACACCATTAGTTGCGTTAAATTGATAATTTCGGTTCTTGTCAGTCAAATTTCACAGACATCCAATAGCAACCGCCGACAGTGCATGCCTACCCATTACTGGTGGCAAGTGTGCAATTGTCGTTCCGGCAAATATTCCATCTATTGTGTGTGAGAAAGCACGGTACTGAACGAACCACTGAATCTGGAAAAGTCCAAGAGACCACGGAAGTGCCTCTGGACATTTTCTAGACATCACGGAACGCGAAGACTTTGTGCATATCAGCGACGTGCGACTCTATCCCGCAAGGGCAAGATCTCTCGTCGTTCTGATAATCTCATATAGACACCAATTGGTTAGATTCTATTATTCCTCACAAGAACCGAGATTAGTTCAATAGGTCGTTCAGCCAAGCATTGTCCTACGAGCCAGGAGTGGCGTCCGCGTTTTTCTTTAAAGCCTTTAACATTCGAGATAAATTGTTATATATCTATATACAAGCCAGGAGTGGCGTTCGCGTTTTCTAAAGTTATTCGTATAAATTGTTATATATCTTTACACAAGCCAGGAGTGGCGTTCGCGGTTTCTAAATTAAAGAACATTGATTACAGTCGTAAAGGTTCCCGATTGTATAACTCTTCAGAAAATACATAAGCAGATTTTTTTACCAGATATCTATCGCTGTTTCTTGTCAGACAACCTGAAAATTCCCCGTTACCAGACGAATAAAAAAAAGTATAGTTAAAGAATTGTTACAAGCACTCCAAATTCAACACATACATCATTAAAGTTAATATTGTCGCGTGTATCTGTTGCATCTTCAAAGAAGCTGCGTATGTTGTCTGCTTCAGCTACAATCAGTGACCACGTTACTATGCTCAGCTCCAGCTGGTTGTTGCGGCTGTCCGATAATATGAGTTGGGGATAAAACTTGTTGCGGAATATATTTATTCCAATTTCCAAATGCTTGATACAAGAATCTGTCAACGGATATTTTCGACCCAAAATCTGGCATGATCGCTGAGGTTTGATTCTAGAACAAATAAACACCATTTAAGCATGTTATTAGAACGAATAAATACCTTATCCGAGCGTTAAATGAAATGTGTTTCGAACACTTACTTTACATCATCCTGATGTTTTGTTATTTTTTTGCGTGTCTCTTCTTCGATAGAACCTGGATGTTTCCTTCTGCAAAAAAACTCCTTCAAGCTTTGAGAATACATATTTCACTCTTCACAATACAATCTTGCGAACGATGCACTTGCGGTGATGGTCAATTTGGTTTTGCGTGTGCTTGAAACGTTAGCAAAACCCCTACCTTCTATAGTCACGAATTGCAACGTCAGATTTGCTGCGTCAACAAAAAACCTTATTTCAAAGAGGTAGAAAAAATTCCGCTTAAGGCGGGAGGGGTCTTGTGCCGTCCTCCGATAAGAAGAAATAGTTCAAGCTCATTTCTACTGGCGGCGATGCCAAAAATAGTTCAAGGTCATGGGGGTGGGGGGTCTCATAGGCGTCAAATTTCACATGGATGTCACATTTCTGCTAACGGTGACGCCAAAAATAGTTCTAGGTCATGGTGGGGGTGGGGGTCTCATAGGTGTCAAATTTCAGTTCAAGGTCATGAGGGTGGGGGGGGGGGGGTGTTATTCAATGTCATGGGGTGGGTGCCTCGTAGGTGTCAAATTTCAGTTCAAGGTTATGGGGGTGAGGTGGGGTGTTATTCAAGGTCGTGGGGTGTTACTCAAGGTCATGGGGTGAGGGCCTCGTAGGTGTCAAATTTCAGTTCAAGGTCATGGAGGTGAGGTGGGGTGTTATAGGTGACGCGAAAAATAGTTCAAGGTCAAAAGGGTGCTAGGCCGGTTCTAATTCACTTGTATCAGCATTTTTTTTGCTGACTCAACAGAAATTTGACACCCTCAGCAGAAATATCATACCCCCCACCCCCCTCCCCGTCCCAACAACCGAAGGTGTCAAATTTCAGTTCAAGGTGGGGGTAGGGGGTATCATATTTTTGCTGAGGGTGTCAAATTTCTGCTGAGTCAATAATAAAAATGCTGACGCAAGTGAGTTAGAACCGGCCTAGTATCACTACTTATATCTCGAAAACTACGCAGCTGATCAAAAAATGTCATAAAACATAAATAGTAGGAAACTTAATTTTCTACATGAAAGGTCTCATGACCTTTTGTCATATTTCGGACCGTTTCCGAGATATTTGCAGATTTACCTCAAGAAAAGGGGCCTCAAGGACAGATTCCGGGATATTTCTTCTTCTTCTTGTTCTTTTTCTGCACAGCTGCAGTGGAAGCGGCATATATAGCTCGGAATAGTGAATACAGCTTAGAATAGTGCAGAATGCCTCAAAGAAAGGGGCCACGGTGATTCTGTATCTTTGTAATGGGGGTACGGCTTCGGAACTGTCAAATATCTCGATATATCTCGAAAACTACGCAGCTGATCACAAAATGTCATACAACATAAATAGTAGGAAACTTATTACTAAATCTACATTCGATATGTAATATACATTTAATAACAATATAATTATTCCTATATCTACATTAGATATGTAATATAAATTTAATAAGATTGTCATTGTTACTACATCTGCTTTGGATATAATGTACTATACACATGATAGCAATATGATTATTACTATTTCTACATTAGATATGTAATATATATTTAATAACAATATAATTATTACTACATCTACATTAGATATGTGTTAATAGTTTACTTATAGATATAGCCGACGATGTTTTGTGTGTATGAATTAATTATAACGCTTTTTCTCATGAGTATATTTAATTCTTATTCTTAATAATACACAAAAAAAAATGAAACAAATTAATTTTAATAGGAACAATGAACCAAACGGTATATACGCCATTAGCACCAAGATCATAGAAGCGACATAAAAACTTAACGGTCATATATACTCTTTTTGCGCATCAATGATGCGCAGGCAGGGGCACGACATGCCCACTCATTCAAACGAAACATAAAAATTAATTACATCTCAATACTCCTTAATTATTTTACATCTAAGTCTCTCAAAACTTTTGCGTAACATAGGTTTGGTCATAATATCTGCAAGTTGATCAGCAGTCTTGACGTGTTGGAGTTTTATTGTTGATCCAATATGCTGCTGAATGAATTTTCTCGATATTTCTATATGTTACCTTTCTTTTGTGATCTTCCCTTCATGAGTATTTTGCAGCATATGAATCGCAGACTGATTGTCGATATACAGTGTCGTTGGCTTTCCAATATCCAACTGATTCAACTCACTTGCAAGTCTTCGTATCCAACAAATGTCATCAATGGCAGATATCGCAGCACGATACTCTGCTTCAGCAGTGGAGTTTGCAACAGTATGTTGCTTTTGAGTTAACCAGACTACAGGACCTCCACGCATTAATAAAACTCCACTGGTTGAATGTCTAGTCATCAAATCACCACCATAATCTGAGTCGCTATACGCAGTTAATTTGTTGTCGCCATCAAAGAAGATTCCAAACATAACAGTATCTTTTATATACTGGAAAACACGTTTAATCATTTTCCAATGACTAGTCATAGGTTTGGTATTGAATCTACTCAGGTAATTCACAGAAAAACTAATATCAGGACGTGATATGGTGGCCAAATAAAGCAAGCTGCCAACAGCTTCTCGATATGGCTCTGATTCTTCCAACGGTGACTCATTTATAAAATTTTCTGGTTCAGTCACCATTCCACGTTCAATAGGTGTATACACTGGATTTGTGCTGTCAAACTGAAAACGTTCCAGAATTGTTTCTGCATACTTCGAGTGATTTACAAAAATTCCAGTCTGTCTGAGTTCGATTTGCATTCCAAGATAAGACAAAATATTTTCTTTTGCAACATCATATGTTATTTGAAATTTTTCATTCAGCTTTTCCAGAATTTCGATCATACTATTTTCATCTTTTTCAACCGTTAGGCCATCATCTACATACAAAGCCATTATAATACTTTTGCCTTTATTATAATAAACACAAGGATCATCATCCGACGATACAAGGCCCAAATACTTTAGAAAATCTGAAAATTTCTTGTTCCAATTTTTAGGTGCTTGCTTTAGGCCATAAAGACTTTTCAGTAATTTGCACACTCGACCAGACTTATCATCAAAACCTTCCGATTGATACATATAAATGCTTTCTTCTAACTCACCATGCAAAAAGGCGGTTTTTACGTCAAAAGTCATAATTTTCATTTTCTCCGTCGCTGCTATGCTGAGAATCAGACGAATTGACATATGTCGAGCAACAGGACTGGAAACCTCGAAATAGTCTTTACCTTCCTTCTGCTCAAACCCTCTGACGACAAGTCTTGCTTTATACTTTCCATTATCCTTCTGACATAAGACCCACCGACAGGTTAAAGGTTTGACATTCTTTGGCTTCTCAGTCAATGACCACGTTCGCATATCTGACAGTGATTTAAACTCCTCGAACATAGCCCTCTTCCAATTTTTATCCTTGAGAGCCTCTGTTACAGAAATATTGTTGACTTCACCAATCATTGCTGACTCCATTTCCTGCATCATCAAGGCTGAATTCGTAACATAGTCTTTTAATCTTGCTGGCGGTTTTAATTTCCGACGATCTCTTAAATTTCGTGTACGAGGGATTTCAATATCACGATTTTCATTTTGACTTTCATTATCAGAGCTTTCACTTTCAGAATCGTTTTGTACAGGAATTTCATTTTCTGAATCTTCAAGTTCCAGAGGTGAACTTTCATTCTCAGTCGATGGAGTTTCTAATTGCGTAAAGCTTTCTACTCCAACATTCTCGTCAAATATTACATTACTTGAGTTAACTATATCACGTGTACTATCAATAAAGACTCTAAAACCTGGAGAGTCTGTATCGTAACCAACAAAAATATCTTTTGTTGACTTTTTCTCGGTTTTACCCCGCTTGTGTTCTTCAATTAGCACATAACAGTCGCATCCAAAAGCTTTTAATTTTCTGACATGTACCCTCCGTCCAAACCACAGGTCAGCTGGGCTTTTACCTTTTGTTGAGCTTGTACCAGTTTGATTCAAAGTGAAAACAACGTAGTTGATAGCTTCGCCCCATAGACTTCCATTTAAATTTCGAGCGTGTATCACTGACCTTGCCGCCTCAACCACAGTTCTCATTTCTCTCTCAATACGAACATTTTGCTGAGGTGTGTAGGCACTTGATTTACTATGAAAAACTCCAATCTTGTCCAAAATCTGTTTTGTGTCACCATTCTTTATCTCTGTACCATTATCTGACCTTAACATTTTTACTTTCCTGTCAAATTGATTTTCAACCAATTTTAAAAAGGTTTCCAGTTTTGCAGCAGTTTCATTTTTATTTTTCAAAAAATATACAGTCTTAAAGTGCGAGTAATCATCCTTGAAAAGCAAGAAATATTTTGCTCCTCCTAAAGAGTAAATGTTCATTTCACATAAATCTACATGAACTAAATCCAATGTTTTGGAAGATATCTTTGGATTCAATGGATGTGACACTCTATGATGTTTTCCATAGGTACAGCCTGGACAGACATAATCATTCCAATCATGCTGGAAGTTAATTCCATTTTTCTTCAATATGTCTCTCACATACACAATATTTTGATGTGCTAGTTTCTCATGCCACTTCTTGAGAGAAACAATTACCAAACATGTCTCAGACGATTCTTGTCGAAATTGCATTTTATATAAATTTCCTTCTCTTACTGCTATCGCTCCAACGTCTCCACTACAGTCCTTGAAAATTGATACACCTGAATCTGCTGACTGCTTATAACCCTTATCCAATACATTGCTTACAGAAAAGAGATTAAATGGCATTTTGGGAGTATGTGAAACATTCTTTAAAACTATCTTATTCCATTTTTGGCCATCAAAGGCTTCAAGCTCAATATCGCCTACTCCAATGCCTTCCAGTTCGGTTGCATCACCAATGATAACCATACATGGCTGTTCCAATTCGACATAGTTTGTGAACCATTGTCTATGAGAACTCATATGCTGGGTAGCTGCACAGTCTTGATACCAACAATTTTCAAAGTCTTTTTCCAATACTTTACAGTCAAAATTTGCAGCTGATAAACTTACTGTAACAAGAGCACGTCTGTTTTCTGTATTTTTGGCATCATTTTGATCAGACTTACTATGACTAGAGCCTTTATTAGGACAATCATTTGCAAAGTGACCCTTATTGTTACATATGTTGCAGCCATAATTTTTCTTACAATACTCCAGATACTTTTGACAAGACTTTCCATGGCACTGGGATTTCATGTGTCCCTTTTTCCCACATTTAAAACATTCAACAAAATTACTTTTCTGATTGCAGGATTTTACTGACTTATTCTCTTGTTTTGAAATGAAGGCATTTTGGGAAGTCGACTTACTGCATTCACTCTGGGCTGCATTTAGTCGATCTTCTTCTAATCTCAATCGATCAAACAAATTTTCCGGAGTCCTGTCCGTTCCACTTACATTGTCCCAGGCAGTTCTGAAATGATGAAGTTTAGAAGGCAGTATTCCCGAGATTCTTTGCATAATCCAAGACTCCTTGACGATTTCACCCTCTGCAGACAAACTATCAGCAAACTCTTGTATTTGCAAGCAGTTTTCTATAACTGTCTTTGAATCATTGTATTAGTATCCAAAAAATTGTCTTTGTAAACCTTCAATAGATACATCTGACTTTCTACCATAAAAGGTATCCAGCTTACAGAGCATTCCATTCGCAGACGTACATTTGGATATTTTCTTTGCAATAGAGCTGCTACAATTCAAACCTATAAGAGTCTGTGCCTCAAGATCCTTCGTTATCCATGTCAGAAGTGCACTATTTTCATCAGATCCCTCTGGCTTTACATCAACACCAGTAGTTATACCGAACAGTTTCGTTGATTTTAAGGTCAGGTTTAATTTAAACTTCCAAGATTCATAATTTGCATTTCCTTGCGAATCTTCGGTTAGCATTTCCAGTTGCGACTTGACCGTATCCATATCTGATAGATTTTTAATTTCCAATAATTGCACTTACGATACGTGTCCACGTAAACTGATATATACATAAAACATTTATTTTCCTCTTACGGTATCTCGTTTTTAAACAACTCGAACGCCTAGTTAAACAGCGTTCAAATAATTAGGAATCTCCATTGTACATACACTTCGTGATATTTTATATTCAAAGTCTGATACAAATTTCCATACACACGTGGACACGTGCCTGGGCCCATAACCTGTTAATACTTTACTTATAGATATAGCCGACGATGTTTTGTGTGTATGAATTAATTATAACGCTTTTTCTCAAGACTATATTTAATTCTTATTCTTAATAATACACGAAAAAAATGAAACAAACTAATTTTAATAGGAACAATGAACCAAAAGGTATATACGCCATTAGCACCAAGATCATAAAAGCAACATAAAAACTTAACGGTCATATATGCTATTCTCGCGCATCAATGACGCGCAGGCAGGGGCACGACATGCACACTCATACAAACGAAACAAAAAAAATAAATACATCTCAATAATATGTAATATACATTCAATAACAGTATCATTAGTACTATATCTAGATGAGATATAATGTAATCTACATTTAATAAGAATATCATTGTTGGCATATCTACATTAGATATGTAATATGTATTTAATAACAATATAACTGTCACTATATCTACATCAGATATGTAATATACATTTAATAACAATGTCATTATTACTATATCCACATGAGATATAATGTAATATACATTTAATAAGAATATCATTATTTGCATATCTACATTAGATATGTAATATACATTTAATAACAATATAACTGTTACTATATCTACATGAGATATATTGTAATATACATTCAAAAAGAATGTCACTACTATACAAAGCTTAACAAAAAAAAAATATAAAATAAATATTTTAATTTTTTTTAGATTAATAACTTAAAATGTTGTTCAGAATCACCCCAGCAACCCCCCGTTTCCGGGAGTTACACAAGTTACGGGACACCCTGTATGTGCATGAGATATAATGTAATATATACTTAATAACAATGTCATTATTGCGATATCTACATAAGATAAAATGTAATATATGTTTGATAAGAATATCACTATTGGCATATCTACATTAGATATGTAATATACATTTAATAACATTATAACTGTTACTATATCTACCTCGGATATGTAATATACATTTAATAGCAATGTCATTAATACTATATCTACATGAGATATAATGTAATATAAGTAGTTGTTCTATGCGGATTCTAAATCACTGGCGTCAGCATTTTTTTTGCTGACTCAGCAGTAATGTGACACCATCAGCAGAAATATGATACCCCCCACGCCGACAACATCCACCCCTCTCCCCACCCCATGACGTTGAACTGAAATTTGACATCACCGTCAGCAGAAATATGATACCCCCCGACAACCCCCACCCGTCCCTCACCACATAACCACCTCCTCAGCAGAAATACCCGAACCACCCCTCAGCAGAAATAACCGCCCTATGACATCCCCCGCCCTATAACCACTCCATAACCACCCCCTCAGCAGAAATAACCGCTCTATCACAACCCCCACTCTATAACCACCCCCTCAGCAGAAATACCCATCCTATGACAATCCCCGCCCTATAACCACCCCCTCAGCAGAAATACCCGCTCTATGACAACCCCCGCCCTATAACCACCCCCTCAGCAGAAATACCCACCCTATGACAATCCCCACCCTATAACCACCCCCTCAGCAGACCAGACCCCGCAGTAATTTGACACCATCAGCAGAAATATGATACCCCACCCCCATGACCTTGAACTATTTTTGTCTTATCGGAAGACGGCACAAGGCCCCAAGCGGAAATGAGATTTTTTGTTGGCGCAACAAATCGGACGCTGCAATTCGTGACTATAGAAGGTAGAGGTTTTGCTCATGACCTTGAACGAATTTTTCTACGTCTTGGAAATGCGGCTTTTGTTGACGCTGCAGAGTGAACAGCAATTAAATACTTTCGTCAATGACAGCCCCACTTTAATAAAATGGGAGAAAATTGGCAATGTACGTCATATGTAGTTTGATAATTAGACGTGCAAGGATACTTAACGCGTTTGTGGAAAAGAGAAATGGAGGCCACGTTACTGCAGGAACTCGAACGCATCACCGAATTATTGGCGCAGCGGGCGATAAACATCAATACTGAAGATGAGCGTTGTGATTGCTTGATGCAATGTGACCAGTGCATCGAATTGATAGACGAACGATTACAAATGGGAGACGATTTATCAGTCGAAGGATGGCGAGACATAGAAGCATACAAAGAAAGAATCGACGCCTTGCGTAGAATATTGTATCGTGACAATGATCATCCTAGTGTTCAAAAGGCAATATTACTAAACGAACTTGCTTGTATAGAACAACTTTTGACACAACGTATTGCAGCCATAAGTAGTAACGACGACCGAAACGCATGTCTGGTGCAATGCAATCAATGCATTGATTTAATGATAGAGCGATTGCAACTGGAAAAGGACTTATCAGCTGGTTTGAAAAATAGTTTAACAGCCAGGATAGCGAGATTTAAATCGTTAAGAGCAGAGTTACACGGATCTGTAAAAATAGGCGAAGGTCAAAGGAGAACAGCTGCTGAATCACATGCATCATCATCATCATCTCTTATCTGGGAGGATGTAGAATCAGCTTTCCATAACCGGATAACTACAGGAATTATAATCAACACCGAGCATATTGAACCACGAAACTTTTTGGAAGATGCTAGAAAAATAGTATTCCAACGTCTAGCGGAAGTTTTCCAAAATCATTCATGCATAAAAGTGAATACGGTGTTGTATGGGGAGTTTACCGCTAATAATAAAACTGATGTGAAAAGTTTCAGTGTGAGAAATAAACAATTATTTTCTACATCAAACTTGAACGATTGGTATGACAAATACGTTGTGAACTCAACTTTAACACTGATGGAAGAATTTCAGGAACGGGACAGTGGTTGGGCAATATCGAAAATTCTGCATTTGATGTTAAATATCAATAAATGCAATCCGATGCATGTTGGTTGTTACACCGACATACCAAAAACAATCAAGGACAAAAGAGCGGTAGTAAATGTGACAGTTGACGATGATACGTGTTTTGTCAGATCGATAGTTGCAGCATTATATCCCGCCCATGTGAATGCAAATCGACCATCATCGTATCCCAACTATGACACCGTTTTAAATTTGGAGGGCATCGCATTTCCAATAACGCTTAATCAAATACCAAAATTTGAGCGCCAAAACGATGTTTCGATAAACGTTTATTTCTGGGACATGAATGTGAAAAGGTGTGCTCCGCTCCAACTCACCACTAACAAAAGATTTCGTCACGTTAACCTGCTGATGCTTGAAATGCCCAACCGTAATGTGCGCCACTTTGCATGGATTAAAAATCTTTCCCGGCTTGTTTCAAACCAGCTCAGTGCACATAAGAGTAAAACTTATATTTGTGACAGGTTTGTATCACGCCATTACCATCTATTTTAGTGTATGCGTTTGTTCTTTTTGTACTAATGCAGTTACTTTGTTTATATGCAGATGCCTTCACTACTTTCATGCGGAAGAAAAGTTATTGAAACATACGAAGGACTGCATGAAGATGAACGATTGCGCAATCATTCTACCATCGAGTAAGGATAAAATAATAAAGTTTGATAATTTTTGCCACCGAGAACGTCATCCATTCATCGTGTACGCCGATTTCGAATGCATGCTTAAGAAGATTAACAGTAACATCAATCAAGGACACTGCAATGCATACCAGCAGCACGAAGCATACAGTGTGGGATATTATTTTCACTGTTCGTACAACGCATCGGTGTGTGAGTATCGCGCGTATCGGGGTCCTAACTGTGCTGAATGGTTCGTGAATGAACTTGAGAACCTTGTAAGAAAAATTGCACCATTATTTAATACGATTGTGCCCATGACAAATTTGACGGGTGATGAAAGAGAAAATTATATGAATGCGACGCATTGTTATATTTGCGAAAAACCGTTCGACATCGACGAAATAAAAGTTCGAGATCATTCCCATTTCACTGGTCGTTAGCGAGGACCTGCTCATCAGGGATGTAATTTAAATTATAAAAATAAACGTTTTATACCAATAGTGTTTCATAACTTATCGGGATATGTTACGCGGCATAGGATGCCGCTCGCGGATCCATAATAGCAGTCTTATAGTTTAACAATCTTACGGGTTTAATTATCGAGAGCAATAAACTCACCGTAAGACATCGTCCGTTTTGCCTTCTATATACCTGGTAAAAATGGTAACAACGGTAAATTCATGAACCGATGAATTTACTACATCAATTTAGAAGCACGGTCAGTCGTGTTCAATAGCACATTGTCTAATTGCTAGAAACCTTTCTAAGCTGGTCGGAGTAGTATTTTGTCACGTACCGAATCAATCACCATGAAAATCCAAAAGGTCCAACAGTATACAGACCTTCTACAGTACAAGGCCAGTAAAGTCAGAACATTTATTTGGCATACGCATTGTCTACAAACGCTTACGACGAGCAGTTTACTATCCTTTACTGGCTCTTCCTACGTTTTTTGTGCATGAGTCGTAGCCAATTCAAACAAAGGCCCAAACCTTTCTGATGGCTCGGCTTAGCTTTCTTTCATGTCTTCGCCTCCGAGTTCCAAACAGCCCCTTCTGCTGTGCACGTGTCACTGCGAGTCATACTGACCCAACAACGGTCATGAACCGTCACTGCACTCTGCTCCAAGGCACCACAGGTCACCAAGACCATATATCAAACCCACACAGAGGTTTCTGGGCCCACAGTCGCCCTTGCCTTGGAGTTACCGCCGGTTCTGTGCAAACACGCACCTTAAGACTCCCACGTGCATCGCAGCTGTTGGGCGTTTTGTGGGGCCTACATGGGACTTGTCCAGCATGCTGATTTGCTGAACACTTCGACCTATTGCCATTAGTTAAACCCCAGACGTTTACTAATTGGTCAATATTGGTAAACGCCTCTCTCGCTGGGCTCTCTCTGCGGCTTCTGGAAAAGCGTCTTGGGACTTGGAGGGGACTGATTTCATTAATCGTTCACAGAGCTTGAACAAGCACGGTCTTAGACAGCTCTCCTGAGCAATCGGTCAGATTTCGCTTACTTATTAGTTTCACTCCGACCTCGCTACGTCAGCCTTATTCAACCACGTTCAAACATTTACACGTCAAAACAATTGTACAATCCATAACGCAGTAAACGCATCAATAGTAATAGATCAAAGTGTAGTTAATATCCTTATCACTCTAAAAGGTAATAAGGAAGTGCGACACGTCGTGGTGTAGTAACCTGCGTCACCATTAAGCGGTTCGGGAATTACATCGCGGATTCGCGCTAAAACAGGATACGATGCCCATTTTGTAATAAAAGAATTGGTAACGATTATCGAAGGCTCGACATCAGTCTTGCCAATTACAAAAGAAAAATATATTTCATTTACAATGAATTTAAAACGTTACAAAATTTCGCTTCGATTTATAGATTCATTCAAATTTTTAAATTCAAGTTTAGATAAATTGAGTTCGTATTTAGGGAAAGACGATATGACGATTTTACGGTCACAATTTAATTTTTTGAACGAGATAAGATTCGATTTGCCTACACGAAAAGGCATCTTTCCATACGATTATGTTACCGACTACATGAAACTGAACGAGACGACATTACCGACATGTGACAAATTTTATAATCAACTAAGCGACTGTGCCGTTTCACAGCAGGATTATGACCACGCGATAAAAGTCTGGTGCAGTTTTAATATAAAAACACTTGGCGAATATAGCGATTTATATCTAAAAACAGACGTTTTATTATTGGCCGACATTTTTGAAAATTTTCGTAGCAGCTGTTTGAAAAGTTACAAATTGGATCCTGCATATTACTATACTTTACCTGGTTTTACGTGGGATGCAATGCTGAAGCACACGCGTATCGAATTAGAATTATTGACAGATATCGATATGCTACTTTTCTCAGAGCGCGGCGTACGCGGCGGTTTAAGTCAATGTTCTAATCGATACGCAAAGGCCAATAATAAATACATGGATTCGTACAATTCCGAAGAACCATCGCGATATTTAGTATATTTCGAAGTTAATAATTTGTATGGATGGGCAATGTCGCAGTATCTACCTTACGGCGAGTTTAAGTGGTTAGACGATAATGAAATTAAAACTTTTAACATTCATGCAATATCCGAAAATTCGAACATTGGATATATTTTGGAAGTCGATTTGAAATACCCGCTAGAATTACACGATAAGCACGCAGATTTACCTTTTTGTCCAATACGCGAGAAGCCTCCTAATGCCAAACATGAGAAACTACTCGCTACAGTTCAGGATAAGCAACGTTACATCATCCATTACGGCAATCTTCAAGAATGCATAAATCATGGCTTAAAAGTTTCTGTAATTCATCGCGTTTTAGAATTTGAACAATCTCCATGGCTTCGCGAATACATTAATTTAAACACGCAACTTAGAACTGTAGTTAAAAATGATTTTGAAAAGAACTTATTTAAATTAATGAATAATGCAGTCTTGGGTAAAACTATGGAGAACGTTAGAAATCATGTAGACGTTAAATTAGTTACAAAATGGGAAGGCAGATACGGGGCTGAGGCCCTGATAGCAATACCAAATTTTCATAGCAGATCAATATTTTCGGAACATTTGATTGCAATAGAGATGCGAAAGTTGGAAATTAAATTTAGAAAACCCATTTATGTTGGTATGTGTATTCTGGATATATCAAAAACACGTTTGTACGAATTCCATCATGATTATGTTTGGCCGAAATTTAAACATCTTTGTAAAATATTATACACAGACACAGACAGTCTTATATACGAACTGGAATGTGATGACATATACAATGTAATGAAACGCGATATACATCGGTTTGACACGAGCGACTATACCGAGGACAATGTTTACAGCATGCCACGAGTAAATAAAAAAGTACCAGGATTAATGAAGGATGAAAATAATGGGTGTATAATGACTGAGTTTGTCGGACTTCGGTCGAAAATGTATGCTTTGCGCGTAGAGGGCAAGCGGGACACGAAAAAAGTGAAGGGCGTCAAAAGTAACGTAGTTAGGAAAACTATTTCCTTCGATGATTATATACGTTGCTTGTATGATCGTTTAGAAGTGCATCGTGAACAGAGATGTATTCGTTCAAAATTGCACAATGTATATTCTATATGTGAAGAAAAGAAGGTGCTTAGTCCCTACGATGATAAACGATTCATAATTCCACAATCCACAAGAACATTGCCTTGGGGACATTATAAAATAAATAATTATTCGAAAAAAACATAATTTATTCTTTGCTCCACGAGTAAAATATTACTAATTTCCAAGTATCTTTATAAGCCTGTAGGGTTTCGAGTTTATGCAAACCTTGCAATTTCATGAGAGAGACCGGAGTTCTTACTCATCTCAGGTCTTAGAGTTTGGAGGGGATGTTTTCTCAGTGCGTTATAAACCGACGCGCGTTCGTTTTACTATTCATTATTTGCTGATAACAATGGACGTACCGCGATTAGAGAATCTGGCGTTTATGGCCATCATGAAATATAATCGTAAGTAGTCTTCAACAATTACCCTTAGTGTGTAAATTTTATTTATTTTTAACTAGTTGTTTTTCATCTTAACAGCAAAAATGATGCCACAATTTAAAATAATGCGGTGGGAGAAGGTCGCGGCGCTGCACACAAAGTGCAAGGAGCGGCAGGAGCGGCGCCGCGAATTTGAATCGCGGTGGGCGGCAACATGGACGGAGGTCGATTTATTCGACCTCCGATATTTGTTTGGGGAGGAAATCGATGTAAGTTGCCAATCCGTTTTTATTTTTGATTTATTAGATTTTACTGTGTATTAATGTGTATTTTATCTGTTATAGCCGGACTGGTGGTAGATATTCCCCCCGCCACCATCGTAGTTTATACTTTTAATTTATACTTTTAGTTTATAACATATATTCCTAGTTGATACTCTTAGTTTATAACACTAGTTTATACTCTTAGTTTATAACATACATATATTCTTAGTTTATACTCTTAGTTTATAACACGTATATTCCTAGTTTATAACACATATACAATTATATATATAACCGTTATTAGTGTAATTGATTCTTTACCTCACCCTTCCCCATACTTCATTAATGTAATATAATATGAAAATAAAAATTATATAACCGTTATTAATGTAATTTATTTTGCCTCACCCTTCCCAATAATATAATCTATGAAAATAAAATTATATAATCGTGATTAATGTAATTTATTTTGTCTGACCCTTCCCAATAATATAATCTATAAAGACATGTCCTGACTGACCCGTCAACGCCCAGCCCAAACCCACGAACCTAGAAACATGGCGCAAATCGGGATTCAAATTCTCGAAGTTTTTTATTTATGAGAGCGGGCGAAGCTGCGAATACACGAAGGCTTTGTATTCACTAACTCGCACGTGTTCGCTGATCCAAGTATCTTTATACGCATGCAGGGTTTCGAGTTCTTGCAAACCTTTTAATTTCATGTCGATTCCGAGGTGTTACAAACATGTAAGATATCTGGCAGATTATTCTCAGAATGTGTCAGCTGTTTTCATTGTTAAAAATGGAGGGAGATGATTCCTCTTTGCTTTATAAACGCATCAACGCGGCGTTTATACCATTAAAATTATTTGCCATGGAGAAATTAACTAATTTGCAAATTCTTTCATTAGAGGCGTTCATCGCCTCTCAGTGTAAGTAGTTTTTTTCAATAATTACTTTTAGTGCATAGATTTTATTTGTTTTTAATTCGTTTTTTTTGTTAACAGCCGCTGCCCTGCGATCAATGGGCTATGTCCACGCAAGAAATTTTCCAAATATTCGCCGGGAGCGGGTAGAGAGGCGGCGCAATTCCGAAAAAATATAGGCGGAAGCCGATTTTTATTTACAGCAGTTGTTCCGGGAGTAGTTGGATGTGAGTTACTTGTCCGTTTTTTGTTTTATTAGATTTTTACTATGTATTAATCGATATTTTATTTTATCTGTTATACCCAAGGGCGGGTGACCATCAACCCCGCAGATAATAATATAAGATAATATAAGAATATAATAAAGATAATAATATAAGATAATATAAGTAATATAAAAATATAATAAATTATATAACCGCTATCGATGTAATTTAGTTTTGCCACACCCTTTCCCATACTTCCTTTAATACGTTATAAAATATCGGAGAGAAAATAAATATATAGTACAGATAAAATAAAAGAATTTTTTTGTCACACCCTTCCCCATACTTATTTTAATAATATAGTAAAGTTATAAAGATAGAATAAAAGTATATAACCATTATCAATGTAATTTATTTTGCCACACCCTTCCCCGTACTTGTAACAATATAATAAAATAAATAATATGGCAAAGTTATATAATCGTTATTACTGTAATTTATTCTTTACCTCACCCTTCCCCTACTTCATTAATGTAATATGAAAATAAAATTATTCAATCGTTATTCTTTGCAATGTTCAAGTTCTTGCGAACCTTGCAATTTCATGAGAGAGAGAGAGGCGCCCGACTCGGAGTTCTTGCAAATTTGCAATTTCGTGAGATGCTGAAAGTCTAGTGTTTGGATGTATTAGGATTGGAGGGGATATTTTCTCGGTGCTTTATAAACCGATGAGTTTTCATTATCCACTATTCATTTCGTTATCCGCTGCTCGTTTCGCGTTATTCAGTTTACGATGGCCACCATTCCGCGACTTGAACTACTTGCCTTTAAGGCACTTATTGAGCAGTATTGTAAGTAGTCTTTAACGATTACTTGTCTTGGTGTGTTAATTTTATTTTTAACTAGTTGTTTGTTAAAAGCTGAAAGGTTAGGATTAGTGCCAATAAAAAGATTCATCGAAGTGCGCCGGAAGCGAGCAGACCATCGGTTCAGCCAGATGTTAATGTGGGCCGAAGGTTGGAATCCGAATCATGAAGGCTTATTCGATTTGAGGGCTCTGTTTGATGAGGAAATAGATGAGGGCCCTATTTGGGGAGATATTGATGTGTATCACCATGTCTACCATGCGCGGAAAATTTAAGTGGTCAATAAATGCAATCCGATGCCGGTTGGAGGAGATGCTGATGTGAGTTGCCCGTCCGTTTATGTCTTTAATTTATTAGATTTTATCTAATGCGAGTTTTATTTTGTCTGTTATAGCCTCCACCTCCCAGCGAATTGTATATAATGTATTATTGTATTGTATTATGTATTATGTATTATTGTATTATGTATTATTGTATTATGTATTATTGTATTATGTATTATTGTATTATGTATTATTGTATTATGTATTATTGTATTATGTATTATTGTATTATGTATTATTGTATTATGTATTATTGTATTATGTATTATTGTATTATGTATTATTGTATTATGTATTATTGTATTATGTATTATTGTATTATTGTATTATTGTATTATTGTATTATTGTATTATTGTATTATTGTATTATTGTATTATTGTATTATTGTATTATTGTATTATTGTATTATTGTATTATTGTATTATTGTATTATTGTATTATTGTATTATTGTATTATTGTATTATTGTATTATTGTATTATTGTATTATTGTATTATTGTATTATTGTATTATTGTATTATGTATTATTGTATTATGTATTATTGTATTATGTATTATTGTATTATGTATTACTGTATTAAAAAGTATTCAAAATTATCAATATAATTTATTCTTACATTAGACCAACCTCCATTCATTTATAAAATAACATTCCCCTGTAATAAAAGTAAACACAGAATAAAGCCGAAAAATTATTTATTCACATAATCTGTATAATTACAAACATTTTTAAATATAGATTACAAAATATTGTTCGCTCCTATCCATGAATTGTGCGTAGAATCAAACCCCAACCATTTGACGAAAACTTTATTTCCCTTTCGTTGTAGAACCTTCTCCACTAAGTATACATCGTGATTTTTTACTTTTTGTAGCTCATATTCGTAGAACCCGCCAACCAACGGTTGTTTTTGCATATCTTGCAAGAGATACGTTACAGGATTTGTTCGTTGAATTTTAATAATTGTGAAAATTTTAGTTGTCCAATTCGGGGTATAACCCTTTGCGAATAAGGTTTTGTATCTACTAACTCGCACGTGATCACCGACCTTGTACTTGCCCGGAGCTGCAATCTTTATGTTAGAATATACGGACGATAAGAGTTTCTCCGCATGTTCCGGTGTTACGTCGACGGGACGCATTCTAATCGTACGATGCCTTCTATTATTATAATCTGAGACCAGCGTCGGTAAGACGGTTGTCCACGCGTAGTTTCCATTAAGCGTGAACTTTTTCCACATTTCGTTTTTCAACGTCCTATTCCAACGTTCTATTATCGATGCTTTCATTACACTGTGCGTAGAGTAATGA
The DNA here is from genome assembly GCF_051020975.1 of Osmia lignaria lignaria. Lineage (NCBI taxonomy): Eukaryota > Metazoa > Arthropoda > Insecta > Hymenoptera > Megachilidae > Osmia > Osmia lignaria. The sequence continues at coordinate 2,737,867 of NC_135041.1, forward strand.
TTTATATCGTATTCTTTCATAAGATTTTGGGATTCTGTATTATAAAATTCCTTTCCCTTATCCGTTTGAAGATTTTTCGGTTTTCTTCCATCATTCAAAACGTTTAAAAATGCATCCGTAACGTTTTTTCCATTTTTCGTTTTCACTGCTACAGCCCAAGCGTATTTAGATAAGACATCGATGATGGTGAGTATGTAATTGTGGCCATTGTTGATTCGCGCATACTGTCGCATCTCTACAAGATCCGCTTGTCAGAGATCATCGTAACCCCGTACAATGACTCGTCTACGTCTAAAGTTATGTCTCGCTGGCGCATGCAACTCGTTGACCAGCTGTATCTTCTCGTCCGTAATATGATTGCTCTTCACCTTCTTCATGTTTGTACACTAACATCATGCTTTACGAACGTGTCAATTTATAATCAACCCGGCTTCTCGAAGTTCTACGATTATAAAAACGATCTCGTTGTCATGCCCCGTATGTCCTGCGGATTTCGAGGATACGAGAAGACGTAATCTATCGACGAGCTCGTTTGGGTCATTCCAGTGCACGTAGTCCACCGCGTTATCATTAGCCACCATATCGAACGGTATCAGATTACCTCCACGCCGCTCGCTCTTAAGCAATTTTGCAATGATATGTTTATACTTGTAACCCTTGTTACTTTTCACAAGCCCCGACGAGATATGGCTGCGTCTATGAGCGTTCGACGACTTTAATATTTCCGCGTATTTGTGTAAATCAGCATCGTTGAACAAGGTGTCATCAGGCATTCTCATAAATAGTAATTCGTACAAACCAGTTGTTCCTCTGTACCTCACTCCATTAATAATCACATCGTCGTTTTTGTTTACGTCAAAAACTGAACTTCCAAGCATTAATTTGTTGCGTTGTACGTATACTCCATACACGTCATCTATCTTCTTCTCACGATCGGTAAAGAGTAATTGAATGTATTTAGCTGCCAACGGCCCCAAATTTTCCGTGAAATGGCTACGTATGTTTTCGCTAGGCTTGTCCAAAATTCGCTGCATAGAAACATTAAGATTCTCGTCACTGTCGCCGTACGTTTCAACGGCATGTATCGATTCTTCACGATGAAAATCGAGGCGATCTTTCGTCACATCCACCGGCCATTCACTCGAAGATGTACCAGGTTCGGAATAAATGCGTGCTCTTGCGGTTTGTATGCTTTGAGGGTTAAGAAAAGGAGTTGACGTCAATTTTTGCGGTTCTTTAATATTCAAAGTTGGGAATGTCGACTCGGATTTTATACCAATCGTGTCTGAATGTGGCGATTCCGCGGACATATTCTCGATAATTCGTTCCAGCGGTTCTACCACGGGTCTCAATCGTTTTTCGATGACTCTCTCTTCGTCGATGCTCTCCGATTTGAGAGCTCTGCGTTTTTTGCATATAGCATCGCTTGTTTTAGCTATAGCATTCGCAACTTTACTCGATTCTTTAATATTACTATTATCCATTGCAAAGAGAAGACGTCTACTCGTTAAGCGTTCTGTCGAAGGACTAAATGTTTCAGAAAACGGCAAATTCGTTAAATCCTTTTCTGTAACGACCACGTTCCATCGAGCTGTCCTTGTCGATTATTACGAAACCATATTTCTGTTCCCAACACTGTGCGCACAATTTACAAAAATTTTCGTACGACATATCTGTATTTACATGATCATTATAAATGTGGCGTAGATTCGTGCCATCTTGTTTGAACACGATCAAAAGGTTGGCATTGTCGCGAATTAGGTGTTTCGGTATTCTCGCGTAAGTCTGACAGAGACAAAAACAGTCCACGCGCGAGTGCCTGCCCATAGCGAAATATTCTCTTTCACGTCTTGCTTGTCGCATGCAACATCATCGAATATAAACACCGAATCGGGCAGCGCCTCGTTCGGTGGCACGACTTCGGTATTATTTGAAAATGAAAAGTATCCGATTTCAGGAACGTCTGTCAAAATTCGTTCGAGATATTTGTACTTTGGTTGTTGCAATGATTTTGAGTATACATATACGTTATTGAATCTTACACCGTTCGGGCTCTCGATCAGACTGATTACGACGTTCGTTTTACCGCAGTTCGATGGACCGCAAATTATACCACGTATCGTATTCGGCAAGAGGGGTCCGTGTCGTCACCGACGATCGTCCATGCGTGTTGTCCTCTCGTCTACATCGAGAATAAGGATGGACAGGGGCTGCTTTGCGAAACGCATATCGTCTATATAATATCCATATATTTAATGATTCAGCCTCTTTATAGGTTGCGGAAAAGCTGCTTGTCCGCGTCATGAACGCGCTTTAACTGCGGCCATAGACAAGCTTTAATCGCGATTAACCCTTTTTCTCCGCGGCGATAACGCGCTTTAACCGCGATTAACCCTTTTTCTCCGCGGCGATAACGCGCTTTAACCGCGATTAACCCTTTTTCTCCGCGGCGGCGGCGGGCACGCGGTGGTGGCGGGCACGCGGAATGCAATTCGTGACCGAGCCATCAAATACGCATCCAAGCAACAACGTGACCGAAAGTCTGTCTCGACGATGCTCTCTCTATCTGTACCAGATTGCACATCGACACGTGTCTGCATGTAAACATGGATTTCGCCCTACTCCCTCGTGTCTTTGAAATAGAAGAACATTCCTTTGTATCTCCTACATTGGAATATGAAACACAAACGTTACACATACAATCGTTCTAGGTAAAACAACATTAAGACGCATAAAGTATATTTTTACTAAATAGATTTTATTATTTTACAGTAATGAACAAAAATAATAAATGATATTAAATGTTTCGTGTTTTAAGACAAATGTTACAATTTTTCTTTTTCGGTGGAGGTCCATCTATGTGCGTGTCATCCCCCGGCCGGTTATAATGTTCCATGCACAGCCCTTCATCCTCCTCCTTCCTTTTTTTTAACCACCATTCGTTTAATATCGATACGTTTCTCATAGCACATGCTCCGTTGTGTGCGATGCATGCCATATGTTTATCCATCCATCCATCCTGAATATGCCGGCTCTTGGTTGGCAAATTCGGTAGATCGTCATCTTTGTTCAAAACCTCTATATTGATTGGACTGACTGAAGGATAAAGTTTCTTCAGCTATTTTTCTTTCTCAATGCCCTTGACGTATACAGATCCATGAATACTATCTTTCAAACACGAAGCGGCACACTTTGAAGCCTTGAATGTCCACGAATGTTGGTACGTTCATATTGATTAGTTGAATTTGTGGCGAAAAATGACTGGTTTTGCTGTGGAATGATCTCATATAAACCCTCTTCCACTTAAGAGAGTTTGCGCACTACATTGATCAGTGGATTGTACTGCACGATACAATCGTGAATGATCAAACAGTAAGCGCTAGTATTTTCAGGAACGTTTTCACTACACTCAAAATCGATTCTTACATCGATTGTAGCGCTTTTTATCGATTCGTTCTGATGCGAGCAATCAATGACAACGAATGGGCCGAAGCCAAAAAAGAGTATCTTATCGTATAGAGCTCTGTCATCACCATTACTGCACATTGCTCCGTAATATGACTTTCTGAATTTTGCATACATGTCGTAAAGGACAGAGTATCTATTTTTATTAAAGTCAAGATTCAAATTGTCATACGGATATGAATCCGAATTTAAATACAATCGAAAATTGGTGAGTTTGCAATCATCAAATTTGGTGATATGTCTATTGAGCCTATTTTTTTTATCCGTTTGTAATGCAAATATTACATATCGCGGTTTTTCTAATTGCGTAGCTGCTTTAATGCTCCATGTATGTTTAGTGGTTGCTTGTAACCTTGGATACTCGTATAAGTCCCAGGAACGGTAACTCATAATTATCGTTTGACCGTTTTCAAGGATGCGCAACAATGAAAGTTTGTGCCTTTCTTCGAGCGTGACATGTGGCATCCTCCACTGTACTTTGTATAGTTGCAGCGTGTATTTTGCACCATCTGTTCCAAAAACAGCGTTTTTGTCGTCTCGCGACCGAATCAGAATCAATTCATGATGCGCATTAATCACTATTCGTTTGTAATCTTCGCAAAAACCGAGCAGCATATTTAGAGGAACACAAAAATCAAAGTAGCCTCCTGCATTGGGTATGTCTATCCAACCAGCGTTTTCAAGCATTTTTGATGTTGTCGTTGTCAACGATACTCCATTTTTTATCATAGTTGTTATTCCAACGTTTTTACAACGATCATTCTCCGCGCCGTTTAATTCATATCGAATTTCATCAAACATAACTGCTGCGCAATTCATTTCTAGTCCAACTGAAGTTCCTGCAACATTGTCATCGTTGAGAATGAGTTTTCCTTCGACGTAAAGGTAACTCTCACTAGGAAACGTGTACAAATCTTGTTGTTGAATGGGAATTCGTATTTCATCATTGTTTCCGAACGTTGTGTTGGCGTATGGGCTGTAACTATGTAATTCGATCATCAGAAATCGGTAAACTGGCAATGTTCAATGGATCCATCATTTTCGTTTCTTAATCACAAAACCCAACGATTGCAGAAATTGCGCGTTTTTATCGCTCAAATCTTGCGATGTGTTCAGTTTGGAGATATTGTCCTTACTAAATGATTGTAAAGAGTCATCACCGTTTAATACATGATTATCATTCCTGCAACCGTGGTAATTGCTGCTGCAAGTACAATTTGTGCGTTTGTGATTGAAGTTCTGGTTCCATCCATTTTCTAACGATCCTTTTAGCAACTCGTTCAACGGGGCGCCCAATAATGTATTCGGCGGATTGTTGATCGGTTGAGTTTTAGCATCTGTGTACAACAGCATTATTTCTAGTAATGTTTGGCATAAGTGCTGCTTGTTCTCTTGAAAGGCTATTAAATGAACGGATATTTAACGTATATTAAACCGTCGCGTCGTCGGAGCGTTCCACGATGTGCTCTTGCGATGTGTCCGATTTGGATATATTTCCTCTACTGAATGATTGTATAATTGTTATCGTTTTTACATCATTATCCTTACTGCAGCTGTCGTAAAATGTTCAGCATGCCGTTCGAGCCGTCCGAGCCGTTCGAGCCGTTCGAGCCGTTCAACAGGCCATCGATTATGTTTATATTCATGTTATTTTTTACACCGCCTAATATGAAGCCTCACTGTCACTTCTTCTCCACGGAAATTTATCAGATTATCGTTTTGATCGGTAATGCGTATACTAAGGTGATCAATGGCTCTCACGATAAGTGGAAGATAAATGACGTTCGAAGGACTTTCCGAAATTTTATATCCTGGCGGCACGCGCGGTGAAAACTCATGAATGGTATGAACACATTGACTGGTTGCTATACGCACCAGTTGTAATATTACATTCGATCCTCAGCACATTTACTTTCATAATATTTACGGGTATATCCGACTCGTGCCATTGCCCCGGCGGTAATATGCGATATGTAGAAAAGCCGAGAAGCGATCCTATATTATTTGGTTTGGTAAAATCGATTGTATAATCACTATATATTTCACTTTTCAAAGTGCTGTTATTTGTACGAAATAAAATGATTTTTGTCTTGTCCATTATTTTCTCTTGCGTGTATTTATTTAGCGCTTCGAGTTCGTACGAACCATCCGGTATCGTGATCTCACCATCGGCATCGAAGTAAAATTTATTGTTTGTAAAGTCAACGTTCGGTATTGTGTTGAAAGCTTGAAAATCAACGAGTCCAAGTTCGTAATTATCATCCTCCAAGTCTATAGGTGGAAAGTAATCAGTGCTAAGCACAGAATTTTTTCCGCTAAACGTAAACGTCAACAACATCTTTGCAACTGTGAAGACTATGTGCATCGAAACTATTTTATACATTTCCAGCTAAAAACTGCAAGCAGAGTTGTCCGCATACACTCGTATTGAATTTTTGATACTGCGCGTGATTGTATAAAATCGTTACATGGTTTCCGAAGTAGTTTATGAACTCTGTCGGTGGCCTCAGATTTCCGAAAGAATCGAAATATTTAACACAATTACCTCGCTTTACATAAGCTACCCAGTGTGTACCAGGACCTTCCGATTTATCTAAATTCACGATACCGCATTCGTTTAAGAACGATTTAGAGGGCAAATTTGTACGCATGAAAACACCTCGAAAATATGGAAAGTTCAACTTTCGTGCAAAGTTATATAACGGTACATTTGTCATTGCGCCCTGTGGAAGCGTTACAATTTGCCGAAGCGCTTCTTTTTTTTTTTTTTTCTTTAATTCCTTTTCCCCGTTTATATGGTGCAAGGTAAAGTCCATGTCCTTCCATAACACGATTGTGCCGTTTCACTTCCTCCAGTGTTTTCCGTGCTGCAGATGCATCGTTGACTGCCCTGGCGATACTTGCTGCACCGTCAGCCACCGTACCCAAAGCTGAATGGCCTGCAAAAATAGGTACAAGTGCTGGAAGAAATCCCCCACGTTTTGCAACTGGAAGTTTGCGCGACTTTGTCTTCTTCTTGTTACTTTTCCGCGCTGCCATTACTTTCTTCTTTGGCTAACTCTTTGGCTAACAATATTTCAGCAACGCGCGCAGACAAAAGTATTTTCCAATCTGGTGCGAATTCTTTTTGTGCTAATTCGAAGATCAAATGTGCATATGCACATCGTACGACTATCGTATAGGAAGTGAAATTTTTTCCTGGGATGTTTGGGTTTATATAGGTAGAGAGAGAAGTTGTAAATGATGCAATACATTATGATTTATTAAAGTATAATTTCTAACATAATTTGTAACATAATCCTTTTTCTCTGTTAAGATGCCGCTGATGCAGCTGTTATTATTGCCTGAATACCTAAAGCTACTAATTCGCAATCAATAATTGAATTTGGATCATAAATATCAGTTTCTTTGATATGCTGCACAACCTCTGCAAGCACTTTTACATCTCCGTATCCTCGAACTAATGCAACAAACTCTTTAAATTTTTGTTCCGCCGAATACAGTTTATCATATAATGCATTATGCATTTCAACTATACAATCATTTAAAATTACCATTTTCTCAAATGTTTTTTTCATCATGCACATGCATATATCATTGCTAATCAATTTAATTACTTTTTCGCCATATAGCACTCCAAATTCAACACTTATATCATTAAAATTGATATTGTCGCGTGTATCTTTTGAATCGTCAAAGAAGCTGCATACGTTGTCTGCTTCGGCTACAATCAGCGATCATGTGACTATGCTCAGCTCCAGGCGGTTGTTTCGGCTGTCTGATAATACGAGTTGCGGGTAGAAACTGTCGCCAAGTATATTTATGCCGATTTCCAAATGCTTTGTACAGGAATCCGTCAATGGATATTTTCGGCCCAAAATTCGACATGATAATTGTGGTGCGATTCTAGAACAAATAAATACCGTTTAAGTATGTTATTAGAACAAATACCGACAGCGTTAAATGAAATGTGTTTCGAACACTTACTTCACGTCATTCTGATGTTTTGTCATTTTTTTGCGTGCCTCTTCTTCTTGAGTAGAACTTGCGGGGCGCTTCCTTTGGCAAAAAAACTCTTTGAAACTTTGAGAATACATATTTCACTTTTCACAATACAATCTCGCGAACGATGCACTTGCGGTGATGGTCAATTTGGTTTTGCGTATGCTTGAAACTTTAGCAAACCCCCTACCTTCTATAGTCACGAATTGCAGTGTCAGATTTGCTGCGTCAACAAAAAAACTCATTTCCAAGACGTAGAAAAAATCATTTCCAAGACGTAGAAAAAAGTGGTCTTCCGATAAGAACAAACAGTTCAAGGTCATGGAGGGAGGGTGTTATATTTCTGCCGACGGTGGTGTCAAATTTCAGTTCAAGGTCATGGGGTGGGGTGTCAAATTTCAGTTCAAGGTCAGGACGTATCATATTTCTACTGACGGTGGCGTCTAATTTTAGTTCAAGGTCATGGGGTGGGGTGGAGGGGTGGGTCTGAGGGGGCGGTTATGGGGTGGGTGCGGGGGGGGAGGGGTGGTTATGGGGTGGGGGTTGTCGAGGACGTATCATATTTCTGCTGACGGTGGTGTCAGATTTCAGTTCAAGGTCATGGGATGGGGAGAGGGGGCGGGGAGGGGGGTATCATATTTCTGCTGACGGTGTGGTGTCAAATTACAAAAAATGCTGACGCCAGTGATTTAGAATCCGCATAGAACAACTACTAATATATATTTAATAACAATATCATTACTATATGTACATGAGATATAATGTAACACACATTTAATAAGAATATCACTATTGGCATATCTACATTAGATATGTAATATACATTTAATAACAATATAACTGTTACTATATCTACATCAGATATGTAATATACATTGAGTAACAATGTCATTGTTCCTATATCTATATGAGATATAATGTTATATACATTTAATAAGAATATCATTATTGGCATATCTACATTAGATATGTAATATACATTGACTAATAATGTAATTATTACTATATCCACATGAGATATAATGCATTATACTTTTAATAACAATATAATTGTTACTATATCTACACCAGATATGTATACATAAGCCAAACCTGCGCATAGCAGATTCTGTCGGATTTCTGTTACAAGGTTTTGTAAGCAGTATGGCTACAGATTTGATGCAGGATCTGTTAAATACAGTTATTGCAGCAGATTGGCGGCATAAATGTAACAAACCCTGCTAAAGCAGATTGGCGTAAGAAACCGAACAGATTCTGCTACCATAACCTGTTGCCAAATTGGAGGCAGAAAGAGATCAGAGTCTGCGCGCAGACTGTAATGGCAGATTTGCGGCAGATTGGCAGCAGATGCTGCAACTTCATCCATTTAAATTTTAAACGGAACAGTGACTATACATCTAACAATAAGTGGTATTTAAAGTCTTTTTCCGAACTACGAGTGTTCAGGAATAAGAACTATATAAATTTGATAGGAGCGCAGTGTATTTTTTTTCAATAACGTGAATTGTAATACTACGAGCGAAATAAAAAGAAAATTATGAATTATAAAATAAAATTATTGATAATTAATAAATTGCAATTAATTGATAATGCGTTTACTTTATTCAATAAAGAAAATGAAAGATACCATTAAACATTTGTCATGTATACAGTATATGTACATTTATATATAATCTTCTGAAAAATTGTCATGATCATAGGAAAGGGACGTATACTAAAAGAACTGTAAACAAAATATATAATAAAGAATAAAATATTTTATTTGGCAGAATAAATTCAAGAATACCAACATTTGTTGCTAGGATAAGGAAAACTGCCAAAACCTTATCAGTATTCACAACAAAAAAATGTACATTTGCAATGTCAACAATATACATAACAAATCAACATATCAATGTTGATATAAGTAATATATAAATACATAAAAATAAAAAGCAATGTATAAAATAATTATATCTTCAGGTCCTCTTCAGTTTCTCTTCAGATCCTCTTCAGTTCTTCTTCAGTTCCTCTTCACGGCTTGACCCCAGCCTGCTGCAAATTATAAATATTATGCATATGTATAAATGTTTATGTACATATGTACATTCTCGCTAGAGGGCACTGCTAGAGCTGCCGTGTGCCGTAGAGAAAGAAAAAAGATTTGGAGTACGGTTTCGAGCAGTTTACAGTTGACACGGTCTCTGCCATCCCATATAAATACGTATAACTATTGGCCTTGAATGAGGTATGTTCCTAATCATACACTGAATCGGCCATAGATGGATTGCTCGCAATGAAAAAGCGAAAGAGAAGAGAAAGATTGGAAAAGATGTGTTTGTATTAGAGTTATTTATCCAAGTGAGTTTATGGCAGTAAATGAAAAAAGGCATGAAGGTACTTGCAAGTACATACGTAAGTACATGTGTTTCAAGGTTATGATTATATATGTAATACAATACAAAACTAACCACTTCCTGTTTCAACGTGATTTTTCCTCAGCAGTCCAAAAGTTATCCACTGTTTTATGCTGAGGATTTCGGGGACCTCTTCTTTTGCTTCGCACTCTTTCCTTAGCAGTGCGAAGCGCCGCTTTTAAGTGTTCCGCTACATCCTTGCGGGACGGCCTTGGGAAGTGCCTATTCTGGAGTACGACATCTAAAAATCAAATGTAAGCATATAATATGAATACTGAATACCATATGAAGTAATAGTATCACAATTATATAAACAGTGATTCTTACCGTGTATAGCATGAACAATTCTTGTCTCGCAAAGTGCGAGATTATTATCTTCGCGGCCCAACCAGGAATAAGATGTTAGCAAGCAGTCACTCACTGTTTCTTTAAAAGAGAGAGTGACTGCTTCCTTCAGGTTGAAGCCGCCCACGTACTCCAAATAGTTTACCTAAATAAAGTAAGTAACAACTGACACAAACATTTGATACATACAGATAAATAAAATGAGACTTCTGTTTCACTTACAACTTCCCTGTAGCTGTCTTCATCAATATTTTGGAATTCCGTCATTCCAGCCAGTGATGAAATTGGTAGAAACGCTGGCTTTGATGGAATTCCATGATGCTGGTGCAGCAGGTGCTGCTGCTGCTTCGCCACCATCTCCAATAATGAATGGGTTTTCCTATAAAGATAAATGATAATTATATATACTTTAATAACATGCAATCAATACTTACGTCACCATGAACTCCAGGTTGCCAATTTTTGTATATAGATCCCTGTAAACATTAATATTTGTAAGAAAATGTCCTTAAACATGTAATAAATTGAGGAATATATTCTTATTCCCAATATTGTATAGAAGAAGAATGAATATGCAACTTACCTTATTTGTAAATTTGTAGGTTCCGTACCTTGCTGCATCCCTGGTTCAGACCTGCTCTCCACTGCATCTGGAATATGAAAACTTTGCGTTGGTGGTGCATATACTGTTGGAGGTGGCCTGTATGTGTTTGATGGTGTGTGTGGCGAGTATATGTTTACGTTTGGTGGTGTGTATGTGCTTGTGTATGGCGAGTATGTGTCTAGTGGTGTGTATGTGTTCGTGTGTTCGTGTTGTCTATAATTATTAGATAGAACTTCATCGTCCACGCTCTCCAAGGTAGCCCTCAGGTCTGTTATGTCCTCGACGATACTTCCGGGGGCCACCTTTAAACGCTTTTGCGGTTCTTCGTCGGAGGACGTGGTTTGATACCGGGCCGGCTTGTTGTCCATCCTCTTCGGACGACGTTCCATTTCCATCTGTAATAAAAGAATATTTGAAGAAAATTTAAAATATGTATACATTCATATCCGCGATACATGTAATTGCAATGAATAAAAGTCATACTTACATTTGAATTCATTCTTGGCAATTGCACTTCTCTCCTGTAGTCCCTATAAAGAAATTGGAAAAAAAATCGCAGTAAAATGTTTTCGAATTTCGCCGTCTCTACCGTCTCTGACGAGCCTCAAAACAGATAACGATCATCTGTGCGGTCGTTCCGTTATAAAACAAAAGACGATCCATCAATTTGAGCGGGAGGTACTCACATTGGTTGGAGAAATCAACATGACGAAAATGCGCATCCAATGAACGCGTTTCCCGCAATAACTGATACATACCAGAGACAGCGTTCAACCGTTTTGTTTCATTCGCTTCGTGTCGCTGAACGAACGGGAGTGCAGTGCAACCTAATCGCAGTCTTATTCTAATCGCATATTAATTAATATAAATTATTCATATATTTTATTTACTATTATAACTACTAACTACCATTTTTCTATTATCTACTAACCATTTTTTTCCACTTTTAAATTATATTCATTTTTTTCATATATTAACCACAAATTAATTTTACTTACATTTATTTTTTCATATACATATATTTACATTTATATTCCTAACATACATTTCATTTAATTAGTACTTTTAATTATGAGTTCCTTTAATTTTAAGTTATCAGTATCGAGGAAACCGATATTTAAAATATCATCGACCAGACAGAGACGCAACATAAGGAATGAGGTAGGGTCCAATAGTGTTGTCTCTTCGTTGGCTTCTCCTTCTTCTTCTTGTATTCAAGAGATCAATGCCCCTGTTAATCTGGCGGATGTTCCTTCATCCTCCACAGATTACGCAGATGGTATTGATGCCATCCATGGTGCAGATGTGGATGACAGTTCTTCTTCCTCTTCTTCTTCTTTGTCTTCTTCAGTATTGTGTAGTTCTGAAGCGGTTCCTGAAACTTCATTTCAGGAAAGTTTGGCTTCCTATTCTGTTGACAACAATATCAATCATGTTCAGGGGAACAATTTACTTACCCTTCTTCGGACCCATACCAGCTTTACGAACCTCCCGAAGGATATTAGGACTGTCCTGGGTACTCCACGGACTCGTGTTTCTACATATGTTGTAGAACCGGGGGAGTATGTTCATTTTGATGTCGAAGCTGAAATTGTTAAGTATATCAGGAATGCTTCTTTTTCACCAGATAGGGAATTAGAATTAGATTTCAGCACAGATGGATGTGCTTTAGATAGAGCGTGAACAATCCATCTGTGGCCGATTCAGTGTATGACTAGGAACATACCTGATGCAAGGCCAATAGTTGTCGGCATTTATAGAGGATTGCAAAAGCCTAGTGATCCTAATAGGCTTTTCAATATGTTCATCATGAACATAACTCATATGCTTTCCAACGGTGGTGTAGATCTTGATGGTACTAAGGTACCAATAAAATTAAGATGCTTTATTGCTGATGCACCAGCAAGAACTTTTATCCTCAACCACCGTGGCCATACATCCAGCCGGCCCTGTTCCAAATGTAAAGTGTCTGGTACGCATAGCGAAGGTAGATATGTCTTCAATGGCATAAAGCATGTGCTTAGAACTGACAACCAATACTCTCAATGTGTAGATGAGGACCATCATAAAGAAGGTTGCAGTCCCTTAGCATCACTACCTTTTGGAATGGTTTCTCAAGTTTCATTTGAATATATGCATTTGGTATGCTTGGGCGTCACGAAAAAAATATTATCTGCATGGATAAGTGGAAAATATTCACGTTTGTCCAAATTGTCAGGTAGCCATCTTGCTGGTATGTCTGCAAGACTGGACAGACTCAGAGAATTTTGACCCTCTGAGTTTGGAAGACCCTCAAGAACTCTGGTGTATTATGCCAAGTATAAAGCAACAGAGTTTAGGCAATTTCTGTTGTATACAGGTCCGGTTGTGGCATATGGGCTCCTCAATGATAATTTATATACTCATTTCCTTTTCCTTCACACCGCTATTAGAATTTTAGCGTCACAATCTCCGTCGAGTCAGTTTCTGAATTTTGCAGAGCTTGGTCTGCAAAAATTTGTTCTGCGTAGTGAAGAGTTGTATGGCCCAAATTTCTGTTCCTATAATGTACATGGTCTTCTGCATTTGACCAATGATGTAAGACGTCTTGGTCCTGTAGATTCTTTCTCTGCTTTCCCTTATGAAAGCAACATGCGCATTTTTAGGAAGTACTGTAAAAACCGGGCCTACCTGTTCAGCAATTCGTGAATAGAATGGCGGAGATTCAGGCTCATGGAGCAAATAGGGCGAGGGTCGTTGCGTCTTCTGATATTGCAGTAACTATGCCTCTTGGATGCGGAACTGATATCCTCCAGTATCGTAGGATACAGTTTAATGGCATGTTCTTCAGTCTTGATATACGCGATAATTGCTGCATCTTGTGCGACGGTGCCATATGTATTCTGTCCTCCATTGCCGAGGACAGAAATACATTCCGCTTAGGTGTCCAGAAATTCACAGAGGTCGGTGATATTTTTGATATCGGAATAAAATCCTCTGCTGTAGGTCTGTATAAATGTCGATATTTGAGCCCCGAATTTAATATTAGTCCATACGATGTTTGTTCAAAGTGTTTCCGAATGCCGTTTCCTGGAGACAACATGGACGACAATGAAGAGGACGAACAAGAAAGAAGAGAATACGCCGTGGTTGTGATGCTACATTCCGACAACATGTAAGATCGATATGTACATATACGTATTTTCCTACTGTTAGCGTTTTGAGTGTTGGCAGTGGGAAGGAATGCAGGCTTGATTGGTTGTGCCCCATCTAGGCTCATACGCATTTTCGGCCGTACTGCCAACTTTTCAAACACGTACAGTATTTATTTGAAATCATTAAATACATAAATAAATGCAACATGTATTCATCTCTCTGCATCTCTTTCAATATTGCTATTGGTTTTACAGGCTACACTAAAGACGCGGGAAGGATATGGCGTTTAAATAAGAAATATATCTAGGATGAAGCGGCTTTAATTTTAAGGTATGACCCACTAAATGCTTTTGTTATTATAGTATTATTCTTACCATTATCCTATATGACAGGTTTGAAAATTAACTACTTTTTCTGACCGATTTTCAGAAGCTACAACCTACCCTACGAATGAGGGTAAAGCAATGCTGAAACAGGCGGTTCCGGTGTATATACAGTAAAAGCTGGATATATGCAACAAACATTGGGACCCAGGCGTTGCATATATCCAGTCGAGGTGTCGAATCTCGGGTTACACGCGACGAGCAGCCAAGCGTGAACGTAGAAAAGGACAGACAGTGGCAGAAAGAGAGAGGTCCGATGATCAAAGGAAAGAGCCGAAACGTATCGGTGTGACTAATACTAATTGAATCAAAAAACTTTTTTATTTTTGACTTTTTTTTAATGAAACTTGTACTAGCGCATTGGTCAGATTTTTGTGATTAAAGTGGTACCAAACACGATATAGTTTCAATTATAATTACTTAATAAAATTGATGTTAAAAGTTGGCGAAAAGCAAAGGAGGATTGGAAATGAAAACCGGCTGCGGTGTCGGCTCGAGTTTCAAACGTTGCATATATCCTGCCGAGGTGTCGATTCTGGGCATTTAAACGTTGCATATATCCAGTCTTGGTGTCGATTCTGCGTCCGTACAAATCGTTTGTACCGTGCCGCGATACCTTTTCTACGTTCGTACACAACATGCGACGTGTTGCATGTTGCATGTTGCATGTTTGATGAATCTTTGGTGTACGGCCTGCCTTATATATATGTACAGTTTTATTATTATTTTAATAAATAAATATAATTCAAATCATATCGTGTTTGGTACTATTTTAATCAGAAAAATCTCACAAATGCGTTAGTAAAAGTTTCATTAAGAAAAAGTTAAAGATAAAAAAGTTTTATCGTTCAGTTAGTATTAGTCACACCGATATTACGGTCGGATCATATTACAGGGTTTCCTCGCCGAGCGGCTCGGTTTGGCTTAGGGGGATCCCCCCAAGTGGAGGGGATAGCGATGTTGCGTATATCCAGCCAAACTTTTGTTGCATATATCCAGCTTTTACTGTATAGGTAAGTACGAGGAGCAGGGTTTTTAGTGGGTATACGGAGTCCCACACTACCGGGCTTGCAGCCCCTGCCCGGTGTGCATAAAGCATTTTCTCCCTCCTCGCAAAAAAAAGAACCCCTAGGAACTAATCCTCGTCAAAATATTTTATCCTAATCTAACCCTAACCTAACCTCAACCTAACCAACCCTCGTCAAAAAGTTTGGAAACACCTCATTTAAAATTGGACCAAACGACAAGATTCTTTGAGAAGTTCTACAAATGAATTTACTAACATATGTACCTTTGTCGTTTTAAAAAATTTCATTGTTCATAGTAACTTCTTCATTGGATTAATACTAATGAATTGTACTTTCCTTTTTCGTGTACGGTAACGGAGACGTTTCAAGAAAAAGCAACTGGATACGCGGTGCATACACGAGCACGCTCGCTTCAGCCCAAATGCAGTGGAGAAGAGGAATCACCACAACAAAGAAGAAATAAATAAAATACTAGCAGTCACAATTTTGGAATTCGATTACAAGTAATATAATTTCACATTTCTTCTCTTTGTTTGCAGTACTTACAATCCTGATTTCAAATTTTTGACTGACAGTATACTTCACAGAAATTGTTAATATAAAAATGAACACCGAAATTATAAATATGTATTTTAAATTAATAAATACATATATATATGTCGGTTATTATGAAAGTGGTGTAAATAGAAATGTAAAAAACATTGAACTTGTCAGTTCTTATGTATTATGCCGTTCAATATAACTGATAAATTTTGACTTATACCACATTCATAATAACTAGCACATATGTATATTAATAATAAAATAAAAATATTGTCAGATTTCTTTTTTTCCCTTAAAAAATAAGTAATAATAAGAATTTAAAGAGCTCATTTAAATGCCAGTATATGCGCGTCCATTTAAAATTCAAATGGCTGAAGTTGCAGGATCTGCTGCCAATCTGCCGCAAATCTGACGTTACAGTCTGCGCGCAGACTCTGTTTTGTTTCTGTCGCCAATTTGGCAACAAGTTATGTTAGCAGGACCTGCTCGGTTTCTGACGCCAATCTGCTATATGATTCTGTAGGCAGGTCCTGTTTGCAGAAGCGCAGCCAAATGCGGAAACAGATGGCTATGGATTTGTAGACAGATTTTACCAGAGTCTGCTGCCAATCTGCTGCCAATCTGCATACAAATTGCTATCAACTGCAGTTGATAGTGTTTCTAGAATCTCATGAATTGAATAGTACTGGTATAAATTTTCTATTCCTTTTGCTATCACTGTGAGATAATCACAAGCAATCGAAATAATACTTTCTTTTTATTAAGGGTAGCACTTATTTCACATTTCATTTTTTAATAGTATGTACTACAGAGGTGCCCACTTAAGCGTCCACAATCGGGACCGAATACGGACGCTTAAATGGGGAGGTGACTTCTGCGAATTCAACTGAAGGAAGGAGAGGAAATGAGTGCGAGTAGGATACGTATATTCTATACATGCGAATGCGGTGGTCAATTCGAACGTCATTTGTCATTCCGAATCCATGATTGTAAGGTCGTGATTCCACATACGTGAAAACTTCGATATGTGTGGAACTTCTGTTTCCAAGAACTGGTGGGGATAGCGACGGACTCTTATGTGGGCAAAAATGCGGACGCCTAACTGGGCACCTCTGTAATAAGAAAACACAGATTCAAATGAACGTTCGTGCTAACAAATATGCACATTAACCGCATTACTTATAAACTGGGCACATCACCTCAAGCTTAAAAATGTGGTGTAATTTATTATTAATTTATAATATCAGAATGAACTAATTAATAAATATAGTATAGGTTAGGTATAATATCCAACTGATTTAAACATTATTTGTATTTAGTGTTATATCTTTATTTTCACTTTTGAAATATGCATAAAGAATTTGAACTATCCGAAGTATGTTTTTATTAACATACTGCAACAAATTTAATGGATCTATTCAACTTTTCTACTTCATAATTTTTTGGTTGCAATTCCCTCATCAATGTCTGAATAAATTTTGAAAATAAAGAAAAAGATATCATATTATTAAATACTGATACATTGTACTCAAAAACATTAATTTGGAATAAAGAATGCATTGAAGAAAATAAGATTTAATATTTCTTTTACCTTAAACATATTTCCACATATATCTTGCAAGAAAGTAATTGCATCTGTTTGCATAGTACTTATGTTTTTGTTATATGTCCTAGTATTTCATTCCATGCTGGAAATATCTGTAATGTATCTATTCAACTTTTCTGCTCCATAATTTTATGCTTGTAATTTTTTCATGAATGTCTGAATATATTGGAAATGGGTATTAAACTAAAAATAATGATACAGTTTCTAAAACACAAAATGAATTTATTTCTCAAATGAACACTCAGAAGACGTCTGCACAGTTTGAAAACTAAAGATGAAGTGAGTTGTCAGCGGAGAAACCCCTATTGGATCCACTTAGAAAACTAAATATAGAAATGCCCGGAGTTTTATTGCTCAGGCCATTCCTGGAAAACTCTATACACCCATCGGTCCCCAACCTAAAGACCGTTGTATAAACCATGACTCTGTCCGTATCCTTTGACACTGGACTTGTTTTTGTTACCTGATTATTTCCAGATAAACTAACAGAATAAATGCTGAAAATATAGAAAAAGAAATCATATTATTATATATTGCTACATTATACTCTACAATATTAATTTGGAATAAAGAATGTATTGAAGAAAGTAAGGTTTAGTATTTCTTTTACCTTAAACATACTTCCAGATATATCCTGTAAGAAAGTAACTGCATTCAATTTCCACATGTTATTCACTATAACCTATACCTGTCAATCAATCAATCAATCAATCAACTCAACTCACTAATTTCGCCCCTAAGCGCCGGCGCTTTTGGGGACTTATCTGTCCCCTGTTGCGTGTGGATTTAGTGTTCTAGAGATATTTAGGATTTGCCGAACGTGGGTAAGGTGCCCGTGGAGTGCTGAAGCGCTCTGCTCGCGGCGCGGCTTTTAATAAATCAAAATACTTTTGCGTAGGAAATAAAAATTTATACGACTTTATTTCGTGACTATAACTTTGACAAAAATGTATGCAGGCTGCCATCCCCTCCTCGCTGGATCCTGAATCCTCAGGATCATCCCTGGCCCAATGGTGGAGGAGCCCATCCCTGTCCGGAGGCGGTCCCTCTCCCTGGCTTCGGTCCACCCTTGGGCGAGTGGAAGATGGTGTGCCCCGCCAAGACTCGAGAACGATTCCATGCACACGTGCTAAGAGAAAGCGTGGGATCCAGAGAGAAAGAAAGATAAAAAGGTCTCGCGCTAGCGAGCCAAGGCAACCCTTAAGAGAATTTACGACCCTCTGTAAACAAGCGGGATGTCGAAGAGACTTCGACAGTTTCAAGAACCAACATGATTTTCGTTAAGAGTAACGAATTAGATACGGCCCGCAATAAATTAGTTTCTTAAAAACTTCAAGTGTGACAGTCTTATTTCTCCGGATTTCCAACTCTCTCTCAGCACGATCACCCGCGCTGAAAGGTTTACAGTGTCCTATCTTTTATTTGTTTATTCCTTTGAATTTTGGCTCCTAATTTATGAGCATTGATATAACATAATGCAGACATGCTGCAACCATACTCTTATGGCATCGTCGCCATATTACATTTCATTCAATGCTTGTGATTACAAGCTTGCAGCTAAATTCACTCGATATTGCACACATACATACAGGCGAGGTTTGCAACCCTATCGGCCACTCGCCTTCGGGGATGTGCTGGCAGCC
The DNA here is from genome assembly GCF_051020975.1 of Osmia lignaria lignaria. Lineage (NCBI taxonomy): Eukaryota > Metazoa > Arthropoda > Insecta > Hymenoptera > Megachilidae > Osmia > Osmia lignaria. Next base: position 2,757,017 of record NC_135041.1, read on the forward strand.
CCGCCAACACCAAACCCCGCGCATTTTTAAATTTCGTCACTCATACCTGTCCATACTTTTAAATCTTACTCTGTCCATACTTTTAGAGTCTGCTCATCTTTTGTCCGAATCGGTGTATATGTGTGCGTGCATGTGTACGTGTGCATATGTGTCTGTGGGACCCCTTTTAGTCGCCTCTTACGACAGGCAGGGGATACCGTGGCCGTATTCTAAGCTCCCCGAACCACAGGGGGTATCAATCAATCAAAACTTTCACCCCGATTTGCTTTTCGGGGGTGCTTTAGCACCCCCGAAGGCAAGGGGTTGGCATTTTTGGGGACTTTTCCGTCCCCGTGTTGCCCAACGAACGCTCTCGTGCCCGCGCCTAGGGAGATGGGTTGGCAGAACGCTGCCAACCCCAAACTCCCGCGCATTTTGAAAAGCTAATTTTCCTCTTTGTGCTTTATCTTATTTTTACATGTTTTCGCTTTCTTTTTAATCCATACTTTTACATTTTCACTCGTTCCATACTTTTGTATCCATATATTCTCCTCCATACTTATAATTCTACCCTTTAGCGCCCCCGTTATTTCTCGATGCGCCATACTTTTATTATCTTCTTATTCCCTCGTTTCTATAGTCGTTTTCTATCGTATTTTAGATCGAAGTGTATCAGCGCTTCTTATTTGAATTACAGATATCTTTTCTTTGCAATCTTACAACCTAATGCCTATCCTAGTTTACATTTGATTATTCTATTACTATTGCTAGAAATTTATTTACATACTTTCCTTACTTTGAGTATTTCACATTTTCACTCCCTCACACTCCATTCACACCATCATACTTGCAGTTATCCTTCCTTATTCCTTATCAGCCGAGCTATCGGTAACCATCCTTCAAGTCTACTATTTCTTTGAATTTCTAGTTTACTCTACTTTGTCAATATCATTTAATTCCTTGCTGACTCTATTCTGTTGCCTCGAAGGTCTGATTCCGTTTACATGCTCGACATGTTTAGTTCGCCATTACCGCATTCCCAAAAGGGGTATGATTTTGTCTTTTCTTTTCTTTCTTTTACAGGTCGTTCATCCTTCCACTCATCCCAGGAACGGACACCCGGCTCCAGGGCCCCCGCACGCGGTGGTCGGCTATTTTGGGCCAGGGTCTTTTATTATTTCTACCATTTTACTTTCGCTTCTCTATTTTTCTAATAAAGATTATAAACCCTCCACTTTGTCATTTAATTTTTACCCGCCATGCGGCAGGCGCCCCCAGTCGGCGCCGCCTCCATCCCTCATCCTCTTTCTCGCTTCACACTTTCTCTCTCTCATACTCACACCCGCTAGAGCCGGTTTTACCGAAAATAGCGACTCGATCATGCCACGCACGCGTATTAAATTATTCTTCCCGTTTTTATTAGAAATCTCGCAACCGCCACGCATACAGCCGGTCTTTCTTTTCTCACAAGGTCTTGGTATTGTGGTCAGCCGCTGAACCCCTTTTCTCGCATCTTCGCCACGAATTCGTCCCTGATGTGATCGTACTTCTCGCATTCCCAGAGGACGTGAGCTAGGTCCTCCACGTGCTCTCTACAGTCGCATCCATGGTCCTCCACCAGGTGTTTCCTCGCCAGTGACTCGCTCAGGTTGTAGTGGTTGGCTCTTATTCTGCTGAGCACCGATATTGTCCTTCTGTCTTGGGTAACGAATTTTTCAAACCACGATTTTCGGCGCTGTTTGTTCGTATCTATTTCGCTAAAGTATTTAACACCTTTGTATCGCGCTTCGTTTCTGATTTCCGTCGCGAACTCTTTCCACGCATTCCCTACCAGATTCACTAGCATGTCCCTTTTGGCCGCCGCGTCCGCTCTCTCATTACCCGCGATTCCTCTATGCGCAGGCACCCACACAAATACCACTGGCGTTTTTTTCCGGTTCACAGTCTCATTCAACGGTAAGTTTTTCATTAAGTATATTTCACATAATTCTTTCATAATTTTCGCCACAATTTCTCCTCTTTTCATCTTAACAATGTCTTTAATATCTTTGTTTTTTGCAGCTTCTAGTACCTTCAACACACTCGCGGAATTACTATAAACGAGCAGTCTTCTACCATCACCGGACTGACTGTACAACCTGAGTGCCTCCGCCACCGCCACTGCTTCCGTAGTGAAGATTGTGGCTCCAGGGTTCATGCTGAACGTATTCTACTCCCAGTTATTTTGCTGTTTCGTCACCACAGCTGCACCCACCGCCTGGGCTCTCTCTCGTTTCGACCCATCGGTGTACATCTCGGCAAATTCCTCGTCTATCGAGCCGTACCGCTGTCTGGTTTCATCAGGGCCGCTTCTGGTAATACCATCATCTCACCCGCTCTCCATTCTATCCAGGGTTCAGGGCAGGCCGCCAATTCCACCACTGGACGCTCCGCGCCAGCCCTCGCTGATTCCATCAGATCTATGTTTTTTCTGAAAATTTTTATCACATAAGTCCATTTGTTTTCCAACCTATTACTGAATCCTTCCCAAGCTTCGTACAGCCATTCGACGAACGCGCCACTACCGTTTCCTATTTTTTTAAGGAGGTATTTACCCGTTAGCAACTCTATTCTATTTCTAAACGCCATTATACCCGTTTCCACGTGCATGACATTGGCTGGAGTCGATATTCTATATCCCATCGCTACCCTCATCCCTGCATTCTGTATCTTATTCATTCTATCTACATTGTTAACACTGCCATCGGTATATATCATAGCCCCGTACTCGACCACCGACCTCACGAGCGCCTTGTACAGTACCAGCATGATTCTTTGATCGACTCCCCTCGCGATATGCGCGATGTACCTCAGCATGTTCAACCTGTACTAGCTGTTCTTTCAACGTTTCTAGTGTGCTCTTTAAAGTAGCATTTATTATCAAACATAACCCCCAAGAACTTTGCCTCGTTTGATTCTGTTATTCTAGTATTTCCCACCCTTACTTCTACAGGTTGGTTGGCTCTGTGGTCTGAGCTCCTCGTTCTTCGCCATCTTGAGAAATTTACTATCACCGTTTTTTCTATGGACAGGCCTAGCCCTATTTTGTTCAGGTTCTCTATGATCTTGTCAAGGGCATTTTCCATTTTTCTACCGTTACCTATTCTTTGATCTTCCGTCGAAACGTATATGCCTATGTCGTCCGCGAATTGTAGTTTTACTATCTCTTCATCGTCAATTCCCCCCATCATGTCGCTTGTGTAGATATTGTACAGGATAGGGCTCAGTACCGATCCCTGGGGGAGTCCTCTTTTTATTGTTCCCTCCACATCTTCCTCGAATCTTCTGATTACCGTGACAGTTCTGTCTTCTAGCCAGCTCTTAATATATTTGAATATTTTTGTTGGGCACCTTTTTTTTCATTAGGATTGACAAGAGCATACCATGATCGACCCTGTCGTATGCCAATTTAACGTCGAGAAACGCCGCTAGTGTGGCTCTGCCATTGTGAAAGCCACTCTGTACGTCTGTTCTTATTCTGATCAGGTTATCGATCGTCGATCTTCCCCTTCTGAATCCGTTTTGCTATTCACTATTCTTTCCATTAGTTTACCCATACAGTTGGTCAGAGCTATCGGTCTTAGCGCCTTTTTCCCGGGTTTGTCTAGGAGGATCACCGCAGCCGTTTTCCAGCTCGGTGGTATCACCCCCATTTCCCATATCCTGTTGAACAATCTTAGCATTATCTATAGGAAACTGAAGGGCAACATACCTATCGTTTTATTGTCGATTCCATCTTTTCCCGGGGCTGACTTTTTATTCATTCTTTCTACGGCACTCGAGATCTCCTTCGTGCTCAGTGGTCGCTCATATGCTTCGGCTGGTTCACTTGCATACATTATCCTTTGTTCTTCCGTAGTAATCTCGGCGCCCATATGCTTCGGCTGGTTCACTTGCATACATTATCCTTTGTTCTTCCGTAGTAATCTCGGCGCCCGTTGATGATGTTAGTATATCATCGTCAAATATTTTATCCGCTTTCGCTTGTTCCAGCTCACTTCTTTCCCCGTTGGTCATGAGATTCTGTTGGTGTTTTCTCCCCTTTTGTAACCCTTTTATATTTTCCCATAGGGATTTACAGTCCGAGCTGTGATTGATGCTTTCCGCGAACTTTTCCCAGGATTCTTTTTTCCTCTTTTTGACCATAGCTTTCATTCTCCTGTCACATATAGTTGTTCCATGTATCTTCGTTTGGTCTTCTGTTAAAGGCGATAAGGGCTCTCCTTTTCTCTTCCCTTACTCCATCGCATTTGTCGTCCTACCACCTTTGTCTATTTCTTTTTTTTCTGCTTTCAGTGGCCCTACCTTGATTGTTGCGAGTTTGCTTGATTTTCGTGGCTCCCGCCGCTTCTAGGCCTCTGTATATTGCCTCTCTTAGTTTTAGTTCTTCCTCTATTTCATTTCCCACCTCATGCTCCTCACTCAGCATCTCGCTGGCCTAAGCATCCATCTTCACTCTGAACATGTTCCAGTTGATTTTTTTGTATTCGTATCTTCTGGTCGAGAATTTTCTGCCCTCTATGCCAGGTGGCACGCTCATTTCAAGTCTCAAAGGGTATAGCAGGATAAGATGGTCAAAAGTGCCCTTGAGCCGAATTTGCTTCGCACTGCACCATTCGATAGCATATCCCAAAAAACCATGGTACACCAAGTTTCAACCCTGTACCTCAACCGGGAGGGTAGTTACAGGGTAAGAAAGAAAAAGTAGTTTTTGCCATATTTTCCCTATTTAATGGCATTCAAAAAATCTGAAAAAATTCTAGAATATTCTAGCCATGTTTCTTTATGATTGTGAATTTTCTCAGATTTTTCGGTTGCAAATCCTAGGCGTGAAAAATCAAAAACGCAAAAAAAAGTCGAAAAATAGAGATTTCGGGTAGAAGCTTTCGAGACACTAGATTTTTACTTTTACAGTAGTTAGATATTAGCATGACTGGTGTCCTCAATTTTTTTCAGATTTTTCATTCTGGTGCGTCAAACCGAAAAAAATCAAAAACCGATATTTTCGACATATTTAGTGCGATAACATGAGAAATACATTCAATTTCTACATTTCCTTTACACACTTAGTGCATTATGTGATTTCGAACATTTTTGCACTGGATGCAGTAAAATCTGAATGGAGAGAGTGAAGTTATTATAAATAATTGAAAATTACGCACCTTATCCTCTAAAATATTAGAAAGTTTTTCAACGTCGCTGATGGATAAGTCGGTAAGGTGTCCGACTATGGAACCGCTGGAAACTTTTTTGTCACGAGTTCGCGCCCCATGAATGTACAATTCTATTTTTTGTCATAAAACAATTTTTTTTTAAATTATTAATCACATAAGAATACACAATAATCATTTAATAACGTATGAAAATAATTTTGAAATATTTTATTATTAAGTATACATAAAAATAAGTGGTGCACTACCGATTTTCTGATTTCGTACTGTTCTAATTACGGATAGCTCCCAATATTTTGTTAATTGAAAAGCTGTGTTGTTGTTGGTTTATGATGGATATTGAAAGCAATACAGATATGTATATTTTACCTTAATTGTACATATAGCCAAAGAGTCGGTTGTGTACCACTGATTTTTATGTATACTTAATAATAAAATATTTCAAAATTATTTTCATACGTTATTAAATGATTATTGTGTATTCTTATGTGATTAATAATTTAAAAAAAAATTGTTTTATGACAAAAAATAGAATTGTACATTCATGGGGCGCGAACTCGTGACAAAAAAGTTTCCAGCGGTTCCATAGTCGGACACCTTACCAACTTACCCATCGGCGACGTTGAAAAACTTTCTAATATTTTAGAGGATAAGGTGCGTAATTTTCAATTATTTATAATAACTTCACTCTCTCCATTCAGATTTTACTGCATCCAGTGCAAAAATGTTCGAAATCACATAATGCACTAAGTGTGTAAAGGAAATGTAGAAATTGAAAGTATTTCTCACGTTATCGCAGGAAATATGTCGAAAATATCGGTTTTTGATTTTTTTCGGTTTGACGCACCAGAATGAAAAATCTGAAAAAAATTGAGGACACCAGTCATGCTAATATCTAACTACTGTAAAAGTAAAAATCTAGTGTCTCGAAAGCTTCTACTCGAAATCTCTATTTTTCGACTTTTTTTTGCGTTTTTGATTTTTCACGCCTAGCATTTGCAACCGAAAAATCTGAGAAAATTCACAATCATAAAGAAACATGGCTAGAATATTCTAGAATTTTTTCAGATTTTTTGAATGCCATTAAATAGGGAAAATATGGCAAAAACTACTTTTTCTTTCTTACCCTGTAACTACCCTCCCGGTTGAGGTACAGGGTTGAAACTTGGTGTACCATGGTTTTTTGGGATATGCTATCGAATGGTGCATTGCGAAGCAAATTCGGCTCAAGGGCACTTTTGACCATCTTATCCTGCTATACCCTTTATGATTTGGTGGTCAGACCCCAGCGTTAATCCTGAGTTTTCAGTGTTTATTATCTGTAACATTTCAAAGTTTGTGATTATTAAGTCGATATTTGAGGCCCTGCGAGAGCCCGAAGCGGGGCGTGACAGGGTGTCTCGATTCGCCACGAATAGATCTTTTTCATCAAGGACGTTTTCCAGTCTTGTCCCTTGCGTGTCATTCTCCACACAGTTCCATCCCGTGTTTTTCGCATTCATGTCGCCCATGATTATTGTTTTGGAGTTTCCTTCCACATTTTCCATCAGGTTCTTCCACTGTGTGCGCGACGTATTTGTCGCTGGATTTCTATATACCAATATCAGGTCGACACTTTGCGCATCACTCCCAACAGTAATCGCCAAAGTTTCCATATGTGTATTTTCTATCAATGTCTTTTCTTTCGTCTTTATTTGTTCCCTGATAATGAAGCAGAGTCCTCCTTCCGTAGCTCCTCTTCTATTACCTCTGTTATTGCTATCCAAAGCGTCTCTTCTTATCACTTTATATCCTTTAAAGTGCAGGTCAAATTCCGGATACAACCATGTTTCCATTATTGCGAGGATATCGTATTCATCAATCATTGCTTTTATTTCGGCGGTTTTGCCTCTCATACTCCTTGCATCCCAGATACCTACTAACATTTGTATTAGTGTCAGATAGTATGCAGTTTTTATTTTTATTTTTTTTATTTTTATCTCTTAAGGCTACCTTTGTTAGTTCTACTGAGTATGTATGTATTTATATAGATTATACCTTATATCTAGCAAACAATTCTTCTTTTTGGTATTTTTGATTTTATATTTGTTTTTTTTTTTTTTTTTTTTTTTGAAACTGGGTAATATAATTATGGACTAAGGATAGATATTAATTGATACCTTACTACTAACTGTACAGTTATTATAATTTATGTATTTATTTCCAGTCACAGATGTAGATCTGTTGGAATCTAATTCTTGTTGATCTCTTTTTCTTCCTGTCCAACTTCCTTATCCATGGTTGGTTCGACATCCTTAACTTCTATTTCCACCGTCTCGACTTCCTTTTCCAAAGCCGGTGGTGGAGGAGTTTTTGGCCTGTCGTCCTCTTCCATTTCCACACCCTTTCCTACTTCATGTTTCTCTCTTTCTTTTTCTTCGTTCAGTCTTTTTATTTCTTCACTTCGTTTTTTTTGTATAGCGAATCGTTTCGCCTGTTTCTCTGGGATAATGGTTTCGTAATGAGGTCCGTTACCCCACCAGTCTTCTTCGGGGTCGACTGGGATTTCATTTTCCTTCCGGTACTTTTCCTTACGTATTTTTTCTTCAAGATTTTTTACCAGGTTCCTTTCTCTGATAAGGGTTATAATTTGTTCCATTATTTCCTCATCTGGCTTGTCTCTAATTACGTCCAGCAACTTATAATTTTCTCCTCTTATTCTATTAGTAATCCGCTTCTTTTTCATCTCCTCCTCATGGTTGTATCCTTCATATATGTTTATTTTTGGGGCTATGTTCACCCAAGGTCTCACTCTATCGTGTGGTACTCGATTCATTATTCCCACTCTTCCCTCTCTTTGGGCTTTTCTAATTTCTCTTTCTTCATTTAGGTCTCTATATCTGAAGGTGCCTCTCGTGTCCTCTCCACCATACTTCCTTCATCCTTCGCTTTCGTCACTTGAAACCCTTTCTTGGTTCCTACGGTAGCCCGTATCTCTGTTCCACACATTTTGTCCTCTGTTTCTTTCTGGGACATTTAGTCTCTCCCATTTGTCACTTTTACCCCTTTGCTCCGTTCTTAGTTTTGGGAAATCCTTCTCACTTTCAATATCTAAATCAAACCTTCTTCCTGTATACTTATCTCTCAGGATTTCTCTGGCTTGGGAGTATGAAACATTTTTATACGCCATAGTCTTCTTTATTTCACTTTCCCTTTGAAAGATGAGACACTCTCTTGCGTTTGACCTATGCGCCTCACCGCAATTGACACATTTTTGTTCTTTTTTGCAGTCCCCATGGAACTCTTCACTGCACATCTTATATCTGCGGAACCTTGATTTGCATACTGCCTGCAGGTGGCCGTATCGGAAGCACCGGAAGCATTGTTTTACACTTTCTATGAATGGTTCTATCTTTAGCCACACATGGCCCTGCCCGATGTAGAGCCTCGTCGGGAGGGAATCCCCCTTGAATGTTAGTAATACCGCGTCGCTGTCTTCCCAGACAGCTTTTCCACCTCTCAGTCTTCTCCTTTTCAATCTTTGGGCTTCAAAGTCTCCTTGTCCAGTCATTACGCAATTTTTGAGCTCTTCCAATGTGTCTTCCCACTCTTTCGTAACCCCTCTTCTGGTACGTTTCCTCCTTGGGATATATGCTTCGTATCCCGCCTCCTTTTTTCTCCCATATTCTATTATTCTGTTGGCTTCTCTTCTTGTACCCAGTGTAATTTCCGTTCTTGAAAAAGCCATCATCCTTATTTCTCTTATTTTTGCACCTAGAATATTAATTATGTTATATATCTTTACCAGGTTATATTTCCTTTTATTTGATAATTTTTCTTTATTTAAGCTTACGCATATTGTGTATTCGCCACTTTCCAATTCTGCTACGTATAACGCTTCGCTTTCTTCCTTTGTCTTATAGTATGCGTGTTCTCTTACCTTATTTTCGCTTATTTCCTCTTTATCCGTGGATTTTCCTAGTCCGTGTTCCTTGTTCTCGGTTTCCTTGTTTTTGCCAATGTCGTCAATTATTTTGTATTTTTGCTTTATTTCTGTGCTCTCAATTATTCTTACTTTATTAGCCTTTGTATCTTTCTTCACATCTTTACCGTTATTTTCTCCCTTTGTCTTAGTTTTCAAATCCTTTACGTTACTCTTGCTACCAACTGTTGCGTTACTCACCTCTTTATCCTCTCTTCCTCTCTTCCATTGGTCTAGTCCTCGCGCGTTCTTGTCTGTCATTGGCTCCGCCATATTACCAACCTTAGCACTATCTGTGCTGTTTCCCGCTTCTTCTTCTTTCGAGGATTCTTCCTTGTATTTTCTTTTGATTATTTTCCCAGGGCTACTTTCCTACAATTTGATCATATCATGTTTTACTATTCTTTTATTAGATTCATTACCTTTTTCATTTTCTCTTCTTCTCAATGCTTCATCTTCGTCATAGTGGGTTAATGGAGGCGCCTCACCATAACCCCTTTCCTCCGCCTTATTCTCCTGTTCCACCTTACTCGCCTCTCCGCCTCTCTGTACTTTTATTTAGCTTCTCTTATTATTGATGGTGCTGTTATTAGACTAAACAAAACAAATATATTATTAGTTTAAGCTTTATATTCTCTTTTCTTTTCTTCTGCAACCGACACACTATATCATCAATCAATCAATTAATCTCCATCAATGAACCTATACCTGTCAAACGTTACACATAATTATTTGACCTTAGATATATGTAATCATATACTTCAGCATGTATACGCATTCAAATAGCATAGGAATTTAAATCGACGAACAATACCACCATCTGCCGATTTCCAAAAGCAATGATTTTAAAACATATGGCGTCCAAATGGCACGAATCCAAATGGCACGACGTCCAAAAGGAACGCGTCCAATCGGTTCGGCGCCCAAAAGGAACGCATCCAATCGGCACGGCGTCCAAAAGAAACGCGGCCAATCGGGACCGTCCAATAGGGACGCGTCCAATCGGTCGACGTCCAAGTGGGCATCACTCGCCCGTAACACCTTTCACATCTAATAGGAGATATTTCTACGATGATCCCACTTGCAAACATTTATGATATTCGTTATTGTTAATGACTATTGTTGTTGTAATTATCCAATAAGAACGGTAAACCACCTTACGGCATCCTACAAATACTGCATGTTTCACTAAAAAGTGTGAAATAAAATAATTTATAACAAAAAAAATCCGACTTCGAAATTCACTAAAAAGTGTAAAATAATTACTATTTCATTTATACCAGTATTCCACAGCTATTAATAAAATCTACCTAATCGTTAAATAGGGTACTAAATACATTTCAACTTTTTCGGAGGCGGTGCGAAATTAAAAATACCTGAATATACGATCCAGCCAATAACGATTTGATTGCGGAATGGCAAACTTGGTAATTAATAAGTCGTAAGAAAACGTTCAATTCGAAACGTTATAGATACGGCAGAAAACGTTTGTAATTGTAACGATTGTATCAGAAGGTGGTAGCACTTCTGATGTACGTGTATACTGCATTTCACGAGAGACCATACTTAATTCGCGCAGCTCACTAGATCTATGGAGACTTTTAATAACGTGTGTGATTCCCCTCTACAGCTTGCTTTTTATTTTGCGATCATATAAATGGTGGACAGAAATATATGACGTACGATAATTGATAAGCGATGATGACATGGTATAGATACACGATACAATGAAGTTTCAATTATTTTTCAAAGAAAAAATTATATGATCGTAAAGTAAGAACGTTATTAAAAACGTTATAATCACACACGTTATTAAAAATGTCCTTAGACCTAGTAAGCTGCGCGAGTTAAGTATGGTCTCCCGTGAACTGCAGTATAGTTAATCCGCAATTGGTATGTTGATTCCCGTTGAATATTGTTTACTTGAAATTATCAAATGGGTCATTTATCACAGGTTGCCGACGCCTGAACTTCCTAGTAGAAGAAAAGTTTTTAATTTTGCGCCACCTCCGAAAAGGTTGAAATGTATTTAGTATCCTATTTAACGATTAAGTAGATTTTATTAATAGCTGTGGAATACTGGTATAAATGAAATAGTAATTATTTTACACTTTTTAGTGAATTTCGAAGTCGGTTTTTTTTCTTTGTTAAAAATTATTTTATCGTCACCCGATTCCGGAGGATTTTACTGGGTCAGCCGTTCGACGGCGCGGTTCGCGTCCTCGTCGTTATCGTCTGTGCAATCGGCTGATGCAAGTTTTATACCTTCTTGTTTACCGAGCAGCGCTGGCGGGGCTTCCTGGTTGCGTTGGCAAGAGGTCAGCGTTTCTTTTATCTCCCGTGAATTCGAGAATCCGATGGGATGAATCTGCCGTTTGCTCGTTACTAGGGTTCTATGATGAAAAGAAATTTTGCTCTCCTCTTGCAGGAGGTACGGGCTACCTAAGAGTCCTATTATTACGTCAGGGAAATCCGGGGTGTCGACGACGTAAAAGAGCGTTTGGCTTCCATATATCTTAAGGCTTATGATGCCGACAGCAATGATGTATCCTTGAAAGGTCAAGGTACGCCTGAGCGTTTTAATCGGCAGAACCCGTAGAACGTATTAACAATAAAATAACCACCCATAAGGTGGGACGTAACAGTCGCGATATTGAGATACTCCTTATGTTCATAGCGAATAGTAACATCGACTATGAACTCCTGCTTCTCATTTTTAACTATGAGATCAGGCTTTCGGAGTTCATCCCGTACGGTTAAGGTTGGTTCTACAGTAAACTGATTCTTACTTGCCAAGTTTACTGCTAAAAGATCTCTTATTTCATTATGCCGTTTAATTCGAAAACCTTAGGTGTGATAGCACTGTCCTAATATATGCCCCAGAGTTTCAGGTTGCAGGTGACACCGCCTGCATATTGGATTTATGTTTTTATTGGTCTTATTTAAAACAACCCTTGTACCCATAGTATTCGTCCTCAAGCGTATTGCGTCAATAAATCTCGATCCCTTGAGCTGGGTTGGCTGGCTCAACCATTTATTACCAACTGGATCTTTATAAAATTCATTTGTACCTTGTCCTTGGATACGTAGTACACTCCATTCTTTACTCGGTTGGGCTCTTAATCTTCGACGTGCAGCCTCAATGTCATCTAATGTCGCAGGTCAGTTTATGCGCAGAGAGTTCGTGATTTTTAAAAATTATTTATCCGCCGTAGTTAAGCTTATTATATTTTTTACCGCCGGATCTATCGAGCTTTTCATTTTTATGGCACTTCTTAGCACTCCTAATCTTATAATTATTTCTAGTCTTGGGATACCTAGGCCGCCATTGATTTTTTTTGTGTAGAAAAAGCCCGTTGCTGTGGACGGAGTTAAATGGAGTATTTCCTTTATCTGTTGCCTGATTTCGGAGTCTAGTAGTTTCAAAGTGGAATCTCCTGGTGGGTAAATAAGTAGACCATAGATAAAATGCGGTATAATATACGAGGTAAAAAGGTCTATCTTTTGGTATGGCTTAAGTGGCATTTTCCTTATCCTTTTTATTATATTAATAATATCAGGCATTACTATGCCACTCTCCAATCCCTTCCAAGGGCCAATCTTTGCGCCCAAGTATCTAAAAGCAGTGCTTGAATCTGCTTCGGGTATTTTATTCCCGCTTATATTTAAGTTGGGATCCACGACGTACCATGTGTCACGATGCGTTTTAATTTCAAATGTCAGACATTTGGAAGTGGATAATGACATCCCTAAGTTATTTAGATATTTATATATTATTTCTAGCTGGAATTGTGCTTCTTATTTATTTATGCCTAGTACAACAATATCATCGGGGAATGCCAGAACTGACACCGTATTATTATGATCCAGGCTAGTGCTCAAGCCTGAGGTTTTATCTTGCAAATCCTCTAAAAGTTGCTCAATGCAAAGATTGAATGGTAATGGATAGAGGGTCGCCTTGCTTGACGCCTCTTTTAATCTAAGTTTCTACGCGGGTATCATTTGCTTTAATACAGGTCGTGTTGCTAGTATATTTTTTTTTTTTTTTTTTTTTTTTTTTTTTAGATGGAGAAATGTATTACGCATACCGGTCGGATGTCAACCGGTTGTGTGGGACTCATCCATTTTCACAGGGCATACCCACTAAAAATCCATCGTATTATGCCTGAGATGGCAGGCAACACCAAAGTGGTCCGATTCAGCGTTTCTTTGCTCATCCTACACCTGTTGGCGGGATAGTGTTTATCCTGGTAGATGTTGTTTTATTGAACCTCCAAAAGCTGTTTAGTCCTTCCACAATTTTTAACTCGTTCTTTTTAAGGATACCTCTTCTTATTATTTCATTGGCTGATCTTTCGCTCCATACACCGTGATATGACAGCGTGACAGTTGTAAAGGATACGTCGCGGACGCCGTATCTTTCCTTTATGGCGTGATGTAGGTGTTCATACTTCTCGATTTTGATCTTGTGCGATGTATCTAAATCCATGTGCTCACTAATTTGTGTATCAACCATAATTGCCGTGGTTCCTTGCTTAGCTACGAGGTCGGGCTTTCTAAGTCCTTCGGCTGTTCTGAAGTGAGGCTCAGCCTCGACCTTCTCGTATTTTTGCTCCAGAGCTCTTTTAACGTAAGCTGTTACAGCGTTATGCCTCTCTATTCTAGCTCTGTGTGTTCGGTGGCATTGTTGAAGCACATGGTTGAGCGTTTCAGCTACGTTGCAGCCACCTCTGCAGATACTGTCTGCGCGTCTACCGCGCGATGTCCTAGACCTAGTCGGAAGTGCATTGATGCGCAGTTTAACTGCATTTATAAAATCTCTGCCGCTTAAGAAGCGGTTCCCATCGGTTATCCATTGGTGTTGCTGGTGTACCTTTCTTGATTCTCTGAGGCCTTTCCCATTAATGGATGAATGGAGAATTGTGGGCCATCTCTTTTCTAATTACTCCGAAGTGCTTATGTCAATACGTTTTTCTGTCAATCTGCGTGTAGTGCGTTGAATTTCTTGGGTGAGGTATAAGTTGGTTGGTAGACCTTCCCTTGTGAGCTTTTGAAGCCTCACCGTTCTGTGGAGAGGCATCAGCCATCTCATGGATGGGATTGACAGACCTCCGTTTTTGGCACCTGCATGAAAGTAGGCATTAACAGTGTCATGCGGGAGGCGGAGCCATTTCCTCACCGCAGCGCGCACCATTTTGTCTACCTTCTTCAGTCTACTCAGCGTGGTGTTACCCAGGGTCAGTAGGTGGTATAGTCCTGGTAAAATAATTACCCGTAAGGTAAATAGTCTTTGCTGAGGTTTTAAGGGTGCTTTGGTGAGCTTGTCTATTGCCTCTTTCAGTTTAATTTCGGACTGAGTTATAGAGCGTCCCCCAGGCGTAAATGGGACTCCCAAGTATTTCCATTCATCTTCCCTTCTGAGAGACGGGAGCTTATGTCCGCGACATTTAAACTGGGTTTCTTTATCCACCACAGACTTTTTGACATGCGGTACATTCCATAATGCAACGGCGAAAGATTTGGTGGCGTTTATAAATAGCCCACATTGCGCTAAGAATTCAGAAGCTATGTCGATTGTTAGTTGCAGGCCATTTGGTGTTGCGGCCAGGAAGATTATGTCATCGGCGAAAATGAGCGCATTATAGCGAACATTCCCAATGTCAACGCCCACCTCGGGTGGTAGTCGTTTGAGGAGTCGGTCCATAATCATATTAAATATAATAGGCGACGGGGGTTCGCCCTGTTTGACTCCGCATGTGGGTCTTATAGCCTCTGATTCCCAGTTATCAGATGTCAAACTAGTGTGGCATCTGTTATATGTATCCATAATGTAGTCTATCATTGGGCTGGGTAATCCCATGATAGACAAGGTGTCTCTAATGGTTTTGTGTGAGACGGAATCAAAAGCTTTGGCGATATCCATGAACGCCATATATAACGGCTTGAAGATTTGTCGGTGATACCGAAGAACTAGGTCTAGATCGAAAGTGTGTTCGGCGCATCCACCCGTCGATAGAAAAACCTTCTGCCTTTTATCGAGTGCAACCATATTAGTAAGGCGCCTTGCCAGTATTTTGTGGAAGGTCCTGGTGGTGACTGATTAGACTGTTATGGGCCTGTAGTCTTCTGGTTTTTCAACACCGTCCTTTTTCGGTATAAGTGTAGTTACTCTAGAGTCATAGAGTTACTCCCGCCGTTTACCCGCGCTTTTCTGAATTTCTCCACGTTGACATTCTGAACACTGGACAGAAATCACATTGCGTCATCACCCGTGAGGATCATCGTAATGCTTTGTTTTAATTAGACAGTCGGATTCCCCTAGTCCGTGCCAGTTCTGAGCTAAGCGTTGAATGGCGGCCGAAGAAGTGACCGCGACACCGTAACCGCCACGGAAGCCTGGAAGATATGTACGGACTAACCTCAAGGAAGATCCGCGGGAGGCCAAGGCACGGGACCGAGCTTGGATCCCGAAACGCGACCGAAGTCGCCAACCGTTCACCTCGCCCAGGCCCGGCAAGTCAGCCAGACCCGCTTCCCGATCAAGCCCGACACGCCCCGCTCCTCAGACCCAATCCTTATTCCGAAGTTACGGAACCAATTTGCCGACTTCCCTTACCTACATTAATCTATCGACTAGAGGCTCTTCATCTTGGAGACCTGCTGCGGATATGGGTACGAACCGGCGCAACACCTCCACGTGGCTGTCTCCTGGATTTTCAAGGTCCGAGAGGAAGATCCAGACACCGCCGCAACTGCGGTGCTCTTCGCGTTCCAAACCTTATCTCCCTGCTAGAGGTTTCCAGGGAACTTGAACGCTTATACAGAAAAGAAAACTCTTCCCAGATTTCCCGACGGCGTCTCCAGGTCATTTTGGGTTACCCCGACGAACACTCTTACGAGGGCCCGAATGGTATGCGGTTCCGCTGCCGGGTTCCGGAATAGGAACCGGATACCCTTTCGCCCAATGGGAGTGCATCTCGGCAACTACTAATTCGATTTAGCCATATTTAACAGTTTTGTTGTTGCTTTTTATCTGAGAGCTTTAGGACACCTCATTTACATAGGATTTCTCTTAGGGCTTAGCATCGACTGATTCGTGTGCAACGGCTGTTCACACGAACCCTTCTCCACGTCAGTCCTCCGCGGCCTCGCTGGAATATTTGCTACTATCACCAAGATCTGCACCGATGGCTGCTCCAGGCAGGCTCACGCCCAGACCCTTCTGCGCACACCGCCGCGACCCTCCTACTCGTCAGGGCTTCATGGAGGACCAAATTTTGTCCAGCCCCACTTGGCACTGACGGCGGAGCATAGGCGCGACCCTTCAGCGCCATCCATTTTCAGGGCTAGTTACTTCGGCAGGTGAGTTATTACACACTCCTTAGCGGATTCCGATTTCCATGGCCACCGTCCTGCTATTTTAAGCAACCAACGCCTTTCATGGTATCCCATAAGCCTCGAGTTAGGGGCCTTAACTCTGCGTTTGGTTCATCCCACAGCGCTAATTCTGCTTACCAATGTTGGCCCACTTGGCACTCTGATTCAATAATAAAATCTCATGGCTTCATTTGATGCAAGCAAACCAGAGATCTTGTAACGGGGCGGTCGGTTCGGTGCACACGGCGTTACACACCGCGGTCGGTTTCTAGGACAAACGCACGTGTGGCTGATGATCCAAAGTCATGGTGCTGCATGGCGCGTGCAGAAAGATAAGAGTTTGAAATAAAGGATCTCGCCACGGAGTGGGGAGGGTCCGGGGACCCTCTGGCAAGAGGACTGTGTCAAAAGACACGGCAATTACCCGAGAACCTCTGATCGATCGTGATCTTCTAACAGGTAGATGTTGCATTCTTTCTACCAGTGATGCAATTGTTACAGGTGTTAATGAGTAGATATTTAATACATTACTGTTGCCATCTTTCGCATACAAATTACGACGCAAGGTGGCGTGTAAAACATCAATAGTAGTAAATTTCATACAGCATGAGGTGCTCTGTAACGGTGCTTTATATCCTTTTAGACCTCTTGCATGGGAATCAAACAACCAATAACAGGTGGTCTCCGACTGGTTGCTGCATGATACGGCTATTGATGTAAGATTCGCAGTAAGAATTCCGTACATATACCGTTGAAAAAATGTAATCAAACCATTTTTTAAATTTGGAAATCAACGTTAATACTGACTCGCCTATTATTAAATGTTACATGTGGCAATAATTCAGTTGCGGCTAAATAGTCTACATTGATTTCGTTGGGGTTAGAAATACTTCGCGCTTCAATGCAATCACGATAATATTTATCTCCTACTATAACCACATAATCGACATCACTAGTACACCACGTACTAGGATCAAGGGAATGAAACGCAACACATGCAACTGCAGCTATGCCAGTACACTGCTTACCACGAGATTCGATACTGAAGCGATGGCTAGCTTGATGAAACGTGCCCTGTAAAATAGCTACATTCTGACCAACGTCTACAAATCTACTGTTTGGTTCAGTATTTCTTTGTGCAATTTGAATTTCCTTTGTTACAATAGCCGGCTGTTCAATGACATGAGCTATTTCGAAAATATTACTGGTAATGTTTAAAAAACATAGTTGTATGTCATTGTACAAAGCATTATTTTATAATAGCCATTGTAAGGCTACCCGAAGCTTTCCGACATCTATTTTAAATTGTCGCTGTCGCTCCAAATTTTCGTAACTTTCCACTACAATCATTATACCGGTTTGGTTTAATTGGACTGGAAGTTGCTCGCCTACTTCGAACACATCGCAGGCAAATAGGACTACCTGACCTTTGCACCAATCCTGATTGAAGCGATTTTGAATTTTCATGATTTTAAGGAACGGCACTATTCTACACAACATTTGTTTCTCGATTTCCGATAAATCTGCTATCTCCTGAGGTACAGACATTAGTTCCATTTTATTCCAAAATGCCTGTGATGGAACTTTGTGCTTTTTAAAATGATTTAGACAACGAGAACATGTTGTTATCTTCTCTGATTCCATTAGATTTGCAGGAATTAGACCAGACAAAGGCTGCGTGTGTAAAGCGTAACGTTGCTGCGGATATAAAGTCTTGCAACACACTGCACACGGTACATCAGCAAAAATATTAATAGCCGATTCAAAGTAATCTTCTTGGAGGAAACGTTCTTTCCTTTGGTTTTTAGCTAGTTCGCGCATATCTCTTAACCCTCGCAGTACGGGAACGGGGTCTCCGGAGACACGTCTCGGTGTGAGTCACGAGAGACCCCGTTACCGGACCGTACTCCGAGGGTTAAATGTGTGGTTTTTGATTCGGTACTTTCCCTTAAAAATACTTTACGATTACGATTTTTCATGAGCATTAGACGATGTGAACGTTCTTCAATACATTGATTGGACAAACGTCTGTGGATTAACCTCAGTCTACCTGATCGTTCCTGAGCAGATTCGTTCGCTAAACGTCTGTGGATTAATCTCAATCTACGTGATCGTTCCTCAGCAGATTCGTTCGCTAAGAGTCCATGGATTAATCTCAATCTACGTGATCGTTCCTCAGCAGATTCGTTCGCTAAGCGTCTGTGGATTAATTTCAATCTACGTGATCGTTCATCAGCAGATTCGTTCACTAAGCGTCTGTGGATTAATCTCAATCTACGTGACCGTTCCTCAGCAGATTCGTTTGCTAGGCGCCTACTGATTAATCTAAGCCAGTTAATTCTTCGACAGATTCGTTCTTTAAACGATTATAAATTATTGTTAGGCGACGTTTCTTCTCCTCTATCGCTTCACGCAATAATTTTGAACGCATATATTTTCGCATCGCAGATAATCTCAAATGGCGTTCGTTAATAGTTTCATGACATCGTGATTCTGTTTTTCTTTTGCAATTTTTGTACAGACGTAATTGCGTGGCGTCGTTTGATTCATTCGCACGATACTTCCTCATACGGGATGCATGTTTTGTAGGTCTACCCATCGCTTAAGCAAACGTGGTTGGTTTGTTTTTTATTTATTTTAGAAACAATTGGTCGCTCCAAGCAGATGTGGCCGGTTTGTCTTTTTTTACAAACAATTATTCGTCGCTCCAAGCAGACGTGGTTTGTTTTTTATTTATTAGAAAGAATTATTCGTCGCTTCAAGCAGACGTGGTTTGTTTGTTTTTTATTACAAACAATTATTGGTCGCTCCAAGCAGACGCGGTTGGTTTGTTTTTACAAACAATTATTCGTCGCTCCAAGCAGACGTGGTCGGTTTATTTTTTATTACAAACAATTGCCAGTCGCTCCAAGCAGACGTGGCCGGTTTTGGATTTTTACAAACAATTATTTGTCGCTCCAAGCAGACGTGGTCAGTTTTGGATTTTAGAAACAATTGCCAGTCGCTCCAAGCAGACGTGGCCGGTTTTGGATTTTAGAAAATTCAATAATATTAGTTAAAAACGACTACCTTCGAGCAATTTTCAAATGATTCAATCAAGTAGCAATCAATTGAAGATGTAACGTTGCCAGGTATTCGTTTCAACTGAGTACGCGATCTGTCTATGAGCTCTCGCTATGTTTATGTTGTGAGGACGATCGCAATAATAGGCCAACTTACACACGGATAATAAATTCGCACGGAGATCGGGAACGTGCAAAACATCATTTAATTTGAAATGTTTTTTCTTTCCTTCCTGACATGCCATTAACGGAACTGTTCCTTTCGCGTAAACGCTTGTCGACATATTATTCGCGAGATTCAGTTCTTTACATTCCGATCTTTCTACATCCACAAAATCGTTTTCGTTTTTGCATAAGTGCGAGGTGCAGCCGCTATCGAGGCACCACTCATCGCTATTCGCACTTGTATTCGACGCTTTTTCAATAATGGCTGACGCGTACAAGCTCGTCACGTCGTCGTTCCGCGTACACTGTCGCGCGTTACCGATCTTTTTATCGCAATCCGAAGCTTTATGTCCTACTCGTCTACACCGATGACATCTGTACTTAAACGTTTCCTTTTCAGATTTACTGTCTTCATTCCGGTTTGAGAATTTTGGCTTTCCGCGAAGTTTACCTGCAACCATCGCGTTAGGTACGCTGTCGACCGTTTGATTTTTCCGCGCGTCGTATTCTTCAATGACTTTTACGCGCAATGTTTCCGGATCCGGCAACGCGTCTCGCGATTCTATCGCACACCGAAAATTCTCGAACGTATTTGGTAGGCTATACAGTAACATGATCGCTTGCACATCCGGATTGATGTTCACGTTAATTTCCTGTAACTTATCCACAGCGTCGAAGAACCTACCTAAATGCGTATGGATGTCTTCTTCTTCCTTCATTTTATGAAGTAATAGTCTTTTCAGCAAAGTTGCCTTCTTGGCAGGTCCTCTGGATTGATATATTTCTCCCAGTCTCCTCCACATTTCGTGCGACGTCTCACACGATTTCACTTGCTTTAGTTCTGAAGCACTTATTGATAATATAATGTCCGATTTAGCTTTTTCATCGTTTCTTTTCCAGGCCTTGTACGCTGCCTCCGATGCTTCGTTGTTTTTCTTCCGTTCAGGCATTTCACTTTCACCACTAACATATGTCCACGCGTCGTTTTTTATTAACAATGCTCGCATCTGCATTTTCCACGTGTCATAATTATCACGCGTTAGCGTTTCTATTCGGGCGACACTCGTTGTCATCATTCTCGGTTAGTCTCTTCGTACTGCGCACTTAACCTCGACGAACACGTGTTCAGATTCCGCGTTTCACTTTGTTGCGTATTTTGCGTGGTCAGCGTGGTCAGAAATAACACGCCCGCGTAACGATCACAAATGTTTATTTACAAAGAAGAAAATATAGTATTTACAAAGTCACGCGAGTTCTGAAACTGTACAACTATTTACACTTATGTGCTACTTAACTAATTTTAACACCGAATTAACACGCGTAGACTAAACAGCTGCGAAATGCGCGGGCTGAAAGTTCAGCGCCGCGTGGACTGAAACACCGAACACTTGTACTGATCTGCGAGGACAGCGTGACACGTGTTGACACGTTGAGCGATCGTACAAGAAGAACAAGAATCGATCATGGCGTCGATCGTACCGGTTCCGCGTGGAGAGGGGACCGCGTGGACAAAGTGGGCTCGAGAGGTGCTGCCGCTATCGGTAACGGCGCAGCAACGAAGTATTTTCGTTGCCAACTTTGTCGTTCCGAGTAGACATGGGGAATTTCGCCAACACACTTCGATTGTCGATAGCGATATTCCTCCTGGGCCCATAACTTGATGGCAGGAGTGGGAGCGGCAGTGGAACACGACACGGTTAAAAGTGCAAAAGTATTTATTATATAAAATATATGATGAAATGTGATTACTCGTACAATGATACGTTCCGACGTGTCCGCCATGCGTTCCGGAAGTAGAGCTATTACAATCGAGCGATCTTAGCTACAAATCGGTGGGAAATCCACTAGACGGTTGGCAACCATTACGCGCGCGTCGTTCGCCGGTAACAACAATAAACTTGGTATGAAATCGCACATACATATAATTAGAATTTCTTCTACAACTTGAATTTAAAAAAAAAAATATTTGAGTACTACTACATTTCGAATGTCATTTTTATCACTTTTATCGATGTCTAAACATACATAGTTGATAATATTTTATATATTTCGCAATTAAAATAATCAAAAATTTTAGCCACTAGTGAAAAATAGTTTCCAGATTCGTATTCAATGAATATAATATAAAAATATATAAGAAGTACATAGGGGGCGACGGTCGTGTGAGAACGTGGGCCCAGATAAGTGGAGCGAATAAAGAGTGAGTAAGCTATAAAAGCGAAGATTCAAAGTGCAAAGGTAGCAGGAGGGGTGAGCGAGAACGGGAAGGATAGAGAGAGGGTGTGGGGAAAAGCATTTTTTGCGGGAAGAGGAGGAAAATCGTCGCTAAGTAAGTGCAGTGTTGGTGAGGTTAGAATACAGAAGAGATAGAAAAGAGCGGCAAGCAGAGAAGAGAGGAGGAAAGGAGCGACATCTGGGGAGAGAGAGAGGCGGTTATAGGAACAGAGGAATGGCCGGTAAAGAAGAGGAAGGATTAGAGAAGAGGACGGGAACACAGAGAATGGAAGATGAGGCGAGGGAGAAGAAAGAAGGGGAGGCGAAGGAGGAAGTCGGGAAACCGGATAAAGGGGGAAAAAGAGGCAGGCCCTCAAATATAGAAGTCCTGAGAAGGGAAAGAACGCTGAGTTTGGGAAGTATGTCAAACTTAGAGGAAATGTGGAAAAGAAAAAGAGAGGAAGGAAACGAAGAAGGACCCCAGAAAGGGAAAGCGGAGGAGGAGAGGAGGCAAACAAGCGGATGGATGTTTAGAGAGAGTAGCCTAACGGGAAGGTCACCAGAGAAGAAAAAAGAAAGAAGAGAAGGTGAAGGAGGAGTGGGGGAAATAAAGGAGCTAATAAAAGATTTAGGAAAAGATCTGGGAGGGAGGATGGGAAGGGTGGAGGAAAATATGAGGGCCCTGGGAAATGAAGTAAGAGAAGAAATGGAGAAGCTAAAAGAAGATACGAAGAGAAGAGAGGCCATGTGGGCGGAACAAAAGAGAGAAATGGAAGGGAAGATAGAAATGTTGATAAAGAAGATTGGGGAATTAGAAAAGAAAGGAAAAGAGGGGACAAGATGGAATGAAATAGAACAGAAAGTGCACAAAACGGTGCAGGAGTCTATAGAGAAAAGAAAAGAAGAGTTAGGAGGTGAGAACGTCAGTGAAAAGATCAGTGAGTTGGAAAAGAAATGGGAGAAGAAAGAGAGAGAGGAGAGGAAGAAAAATATAATAATAAGAGGTACGAAAGTGAAAAGAGAAGAGGCGAAGGAGAAGGCGGAGGAGATACTAAAGATAATCGGAGTGGAGGATGCAATAGAAGAAGCAAAAGCAGTAGGAGGGGAGAAAGTGAAAAAGGAAAAGACGGTAGCATGGTACTTGTAAAAATAAAGTCGAGCGAGCTAAAAAGGAGAATAATGGAAAACAAAAAGATGCTAAAAGGACGGGATGAAAGGATAGAGGACCTAACCTAACATGGGCGGAGAGGAAGATGCAATGGACATTAAGAAAAATCGGAAGAGAAGAAAGAGAGAAAGGAAAATACGTGTGGGTAGACCACGGGAAAATAAGAATAGAGGGGAAATGGTGGAGATGGGATGAAGAAAAGGGAGCGTTGGTAGACTGGGAGGGGAGGGAGTGGAAGGCCTCACAAGGAGAAGGACAAAGGAAGGGGGAAGAGGAGAAGGGGATATAGGGGCCGAAGAAAGCTTGGAAAGAACACGCAAGCAAAAGAGAGCTTTGATCTTTATATCGAAACCATGGCTCGAGGAAGTTGGGGGGGAAGGAAGGACGATAATTGGTGGTGACTTCAACGCGAGAACAGGAGAGGAAGGAGGAGCTCAAGAAAAAGAAGAGGAGGAGGAGGGGGAAGAGAGAAGAAGATCCAAGGACAAGAAGATCAACGGGGAGGGAAAAAGATTGCTCGAAACCTTAAGGGAGACGGGATGGTCAATTGTGAATGGAAACATAGAAGGGGATGAAGAGGGAGAATTCACCTACACAGAGGTAAGAGGAGGCACGGTGATTGATTATGTGATAGCGGAAGCAGAGGGGAGGGAAAAAATTATAAGCATGGAAGTAGGGGACAATGTGGACTCAGACCACCACCCGGTGATAGTGAAGCTGAGGGCGGGAGGGAAGCAGAGGACGAAAGTGGAAAAGGAAAGGAGAGCAATAGCGAGAGGAAACTGGACGGAGCAGGGGAGGAGAAAGTTCACGGAAGAACTAAATTGGACGAAAAGCAGGGGTGGCAAAGTTGAAGAGGATATGGAAGAAATGATAGAGCAATTTAAAAGAGGGTTAGAAAAATGCAGAGAAAAGGGACAAATGTCCAAGAAAAAAGGATGGTGGGATGAGGAGTGCAAGAAAAGGAAAAAGGAACTCAGGGGAGTATTAAGAGAGTGGAGGAAGGAGCGGGCGGAGGGAGAAAGCTACAGGAAGACAAAGAGGGAGTACAACAATTTATGCAAAGATAAAAAGAGAGAGGAAAACGAGAGGTTCGTAAAAGAAGTGGAGGGAGCCAGAACAGATAGGGAGGTATGGAGAATAGTGAACAGAGAAAGGAAGAAAAGAGAACAGATTCACGCAAGTATAAAGGAGGAAGAGTGGAAAACCCACTTTATGAACCTGCTAGGTGGAACGGAAGAAAAAGTGATGATGGGTGGGAAGAGGAAGCCGGAGGAGGAAGAAGAGGGGACGCAAGAAGAAGAAATAAGCAGAGAGGAAATTAGAAGAGTGGTAGCAAAGCTGAAGGATGGGAAAGCAGTGGGTGGAGATGGAATCCCAAATGAGGTATGAAAGTATGGAGGGGAGGAAGTATCGAAATGGACTTGGGAAATCTGCAACAGAGTATGGAGGGGAGAAGGGTGGCCAGAGGGATGGAAGGAGGGTATAATAGCACCAATTAGAAAAAAGGGAAAAGGAAAGCAAACCAGTGACTACAGGGGAGTGACTCTGATGCCAACACTGTACAAGATCTACGCGGCGGTGTTAACGGAGAGAATAAGGAAAGAGGCTGAAGACAAGGGAATGATACCAGACAACCAGACGGGCTTTAGGCAGGGAATGGGAACTATGGACAATATATATGCAATGAATTATGTGGTAAATAGGCAGATAAAGAAAGAAAAGGGGAAGGTGGTGGCGTGCTTTGTCGACCTAAAAGCCGCCTTCGATTCAGTGGACAGAGGAGTGCTGATGGAAGCGCTAAGGGAAAGAGGGGTTAGGAAAGGGCTAAGAGAAAGGGTAAGGGAAGTATTGAGAGAGACTAAAAATAGGGTAAGGACGAGCGAAGGGTTGACAGAACCGTTCTGGACGGCAAGAGGCCTAAGACAAGGATGCCCCTTGAGCCCAATTTTATATAATCTGCTGACGGCAGACCTGGAAGAGGAAATAAGGAAAGGGGGGATAGGAGGGATCAAGATCGGGGAGAAAAAAATATGCACCCTGGCCTATGCAGACGACGTGGTGTTAATGGCGGAGAGGGAAGAAGATATGACAGTATTATTAAAGAAGTTAGAAAGGTACCTGGACAAGAAGAGGCTGGAATTGAACAGGGAAAAGTCAAAGGTGATAAGATTTAGAAAGGGGGGAGGAAGATGGAAGAAGAGAGACTGGCTATGGAAGGGAAAGAAGATGGAAGAGGTGGATACGTTAAAGTATCTAGGATATACATTTAAACGAAATGGGGGAAACGAACTACACATAAAAGACAGGGTGAGCAGAGCCGGTGTGATAATGAGACAAGTGTGGGGGATTGGGAAAAGAAGATTTGGAAAAGACTGGAAGAGGAGGGTGTGGCTCTGGGATAAACTAGTGTGGACAATAATAGCGTACAGCGCAGAAATATGGGGGTGGAGAGAGTGGAGGGAAATAGAAGAATTGCAGGAGAGGTCCCTGTGATGGATATTAGGTGTAGACTGGTGCACTCCTGGTTACATGCTGAGAGAGGAGCTACAAAGAGCGAAACTGAGGGTTAAAGCCGGGAAGCTAGCATGGGGCTTCGAAGCGAGGATGTGGGAGGGGAAGGGTGGGGAGCTGGCAAGAAGATGCTGGGAGGAAATGATAAGGGGGGAGCAAAGAAACACAGTGAAAAACAAGTGGGAGAAGGAAAGAGAAAAATACTTCG
This sequence comes from Osmia lignaria lignaria, assembly GCF_051020975.1. Classification (NCBI taxonomy): domain Eukaryota; kingdom Metazoa; phylum Arthropoda; class Insecta; order Hymenoptera; family Megachilidae; genus Osmia; species Osmia lignaria. Next base: position 2,782,875 of record NC_135041.1, read on the forward strand.
CGGAAAGGGGAATAGATCCGGAGCAACTGGAATTAAAAAGGAGAGAAGGAGAAATGAACTTCAAGGAAATAGAAGAGGCAGATTTGCGGATGCAGGAGGAGGAAAACTGATCGAGATACAACATCGAAAACTGATCGAGAAAAAGGGCATCGAGATACAACAAATGGTACAAAGTAATAAAAAGCGGAGGAATACCAAAGTATCTGGAAAAAGGATGGAAGGAAGAAAGATGGAGAAGAATTGCAAGGTTCAGACTGGGAAATGAAGTAAAGGAAGCCAGATACTGGGAAAACGAAGAGAAAAGGATCTGCAGAATCTGTAAGTGGGAGCAAGAATCGTGGGAGCACGTATTGGAAGGATGTGGGTTAAACAAGGAAAGAAAAGAGGGATGGCAAGAAAAAGTAAAAAAGTAAAAGGGAGAAAGTGGGGAAGGCGAAGCCTGGATGAAAGAGGTGGAAAAAGAGAGAAGAAAAGAAGGAGGAGACGTCTGCCGGGAAAAGAGGCAGTGATAGTACCGACGAAGAAAGGTAACAAAGAAGATGAAAGCAGTGAGGAGTGGGGCCAACGGCAGAACAAAAGAGGTTGGCTACACTGAGGCAACTAAATTGCATGCAACAGGGAAAGGTGCAGGCAAGCTAGAATCACGTGGTAAAGCAAAGAACCATAAGAAAGCAAAGCGAGCAAGAGGAAAGGTAAAACGAAAAGACAGGAAAGTCAAGATCGAGATAAAGGAAAATTTACATAAGTAGAAGGAAATGGACGCTCTGGGAGAGCTGGTGAGGGAAGTAAGGAGGCTGAGGGAGGAAATCAAGAAACTAAGAGAAGAAGTATATGGGTGGAGGTTAGAAACACGTGGAGCACGTGGAGAGAAGGGAGAAAAGCAAGACGCAGAAGAAAAGGGCCAGCGAATTCAGAAGAGGAAGGATGAAGAAAAGGAAAATAATGGGACAGAAGATGAAGAGAAAATAGCGCTGGAAAAGATGAGAAGAGAAAGGAGGAGGAGAAATTTAATTTGGAAGGGGATAGAAGGGGGGAACATGGAAGAAAATATAACCTTCATCAAAAAGATAATGGAAAAGGAGCTGGGGAGGAAGGTAAATATAGTAAGATCCACAGAAAGAGAAGGGGATGGTGGGAGAAAAATAGTGATAACAGAGTTGGAGGAGGAGAAAAGGAAAAAAGAGATGGTGTGGATGAAGAACGGGATCTGGGACAGATGGAGGGTGGAAGTCGATGAAGATTTGTCAAAAGAAGAAAGAAGGATGAAGTGGTTAATAAAAGAAAAAGCGAAGGTGGAAAGGATAAAGGGAAGGTGGGTGGTGCACAACAACAGAAGGATATGGGTGGAGGGACAGGAGCTGGTATGGAGCGAGGAGGAAAGAGTCTGGAAGAGGGAAAACCTAAAGAACAGAATCGAGAGAGCCATGAAGGTGGGCCAGGACGAAGGAGCAGAAGCAAGGAGCACAGACAGGAAAGGAGAAGCGCTATAGGGAAGAAGAGGGGCGAAAAAAGAGAAGAAGAAGAGGAGCGCAAAGGAGGTGGAAAGTCAATTAAATGGCAGTAACCAGGACAAGAGCTGGAAATAAGTGATATAGCGAGGATAGGCGCAAAAGTGGTTTTGTTTGTTGGCAGTACAAAGCGCGTCAAAGTTCCTAATAGTTTATAGCATAGTGGACACAGTTATTTATTTGATGGTAGTTTTGATTACCAGTCAGAACTATGGTTTACGGGAGATGAACAGTATAGAGGGTTTAGTGTTAAAGTTCAAGATTTATAAGTTTATTTCTTCTGTTTTGATAGTAGTTGATAAGTTAGATTAAGGTTACAAAAGGATATAGTTTATTTACAGCTTAGTTGTTTCACCTGATTGGTATTATTATTTGATTTTGATGTTCATTTTATTTCCAATGATATTTGCATTTATATTATGTCTAGGTTATTTTATGTATATTATTTGTATCTTTAGCTTCATTTTTATTTTATTTAATTTTATATATTCCTATTTTTATTTTTATTATTTTTTATTATTTTTATACGTATATTAAAATTGTGAGAAGAGGGAAACGGAGGGAAGGATGAACATTTGGCTGTAAAATAAATTGTTAAAGGTTCGGGTCCGCTCCGATCAAAAGCGCCACGAAACCCGGAAGGGATCGTAATAAACTTCACTCATTCATATAAGAAGTACATATTAAATGTTAGTTATCCTAATACGCTTTAAAAAGTATAGATGTGTTTCGATATATACGGTCTTGTCGCCGTTCGAGTGACTTTCGTTCTATACAACATGAACACTATGTCACTGTAATCGATAATATTCCACCACTAGTCATTAATTAATATTAATGTAATTAAATAAATGTATATTTATTATTTAAAATAAAGTTAAATAAATAATTATATAAAATTAATAAATGTATATATATTACAAAAATTAAATATTAATTTATAAATAAATATATATTTATAATAAATTTATAAATTACTATTTATTAATATAATTTTTTATATTATTAAATCCTTGTATATAAATTACTTGTTATTACTTATATCTTTTGTTGCAACTATTACATCTATATATCTTTGTTTTAGAACACACACGTAAAAATAATTTTTAAAAAATAAACAAAAAAAAATGGAGTCTTCGGAAAACGATTGTAAGTGTTATTTCAACTTTAATAATGGTAAAAGAGTTCAAGAAAAATTAAAATAAACTCTGGAAAATGCATATATTGCATGATTCAGAAACATGCCTGTAATATATATATATATATATATTTCTTTTTTTTCTCTTTCAGATCAAAAATTGGTGCGCGACGTGCAGCTGTTGCTGCAGCAGCAAAATGAACAGCATCAGCGCCAAATGCAGCTGCTGCAGCAACAGCTGCAGCAACAACAGGAACAACAATTACTACAACTGAGGGAGGAGCTCCTCCCTCAGCATGGACAGGGAGACCAATCGAGGGAGGAGCCCCTCCCTCAGGAGCAGGAGAAGAAGGTGACGGAGGGGGAGGCAAGGCCACCGCAAAGTATGTATTACTAATTATTCTTTATTATACTATGAATTCTTGCCTCGTACAGAGGAATATAATATTGCCCTTATCAGAACATCTCTGTTGTTCAATATAAGGGCAAATATTTATAATAATAATATTTTAATAAAAATACATATCTAATAATTTCAATTTTACATTACAGAGAGAGGGGTAGCGGCTGGCCAGTCGTGGCGCCTGAGGGGATACCGGGGGGGAAGGGGAAGGTGGGGTAGGGAAATAGGGAGAAGGGGTAGGGGGGTAGGGGTAATATTGTTCAGCTTAGTTTTTATTAATATTTTTTTATTGTTTAATAATAAAAAAGGTAAAGTCATTTAAAAAAAAATGATATTCGGTGTTCTGTTTTTTTATTATTATTAATCACCTGTATTTGATCCTTACTTAACCATTAAGAACGAAATACCACCTTACGGCATCCTACAAATATTGTTCGTTTCTCTAATTCCGCTAAAAAGTGTGAAATAAAATAATTTTTAACAAAAAAAACATCCGACTTCGAAATGCACTAAATAGTGTCAAATAATTTCTATTTCATTTATACCAATATTCCATAGCTATTAATAATATCTACTTAAGGGGGCAACCTCATGTAAATGGTCTGTTTTTGAAGAATTTTTCTTGGAAAATGTAATGCCCAGATTGATTTAAAATTTGAAGTGTGATTTATTAACGTTATAATGTATACGGAAATATTTTTTATAAATTGTAATTCCTAATAACGATGGTGCAATGGTAAAGCCAGAAAATTTATTAAATATTTGTGGGTTCGGAGATACGCTAGTCCCATACGGGCCCTTCCATCAGATCGCTAATATAATAGGATTTATGAAGGAGGCTAATAAAGGTTATGTCAAAGAAAATTAGATTTGATTAAAATGAATCAAATGGTATATTATAAAGTATAAACGTTTAAAATATAATGGGATACATATAATAGTGAAAGGTATAAAATATATAAAATATTGAAATATGAAAAATGTATAAAATATTGAAATAATATAAAATATATATAAAATGTCGAAATATTATGAAATATATAAAGTATCGAAATATAATAATGGTAGATGTAAAATAAAAATATAAAATATAATGAAATATAACAATGCGATTAAATATAAGAAAACGCAGATTTAGCACGCGTACAATTTAAACTTGAGACACACAATTATTGGCCGGAAATAGACAAATACATGCGATCAAATACGATTTGGAATTAGGAATCTCCAGTTGAAGAAGACTCTTACAATCAAAATTGACGTAGTCTACTGGAAATTCCTTGGCAATATATTTATGAAACGACCGGAAGAGTAATGGAAACGACTCACCGGATTATGTGGAAAAATTCCGTATAATGGTCCAAATTCTGTTGCTGCTATTTTCCTGTTGTCTGGTTATTGGAGGAAGGAGAGTGGAACACACACCCCGAACTGTTGCACCGATACACAATTATAACGCGCGAACTATTACGCAGTCTATTAAACTAAAACTACGAAAATGTATGTATTTATAAAGAAATAAAATTAAACTGAAGAATAAAAATAATGAATAAAAATATTAATCAAAACAAAAGAAAGTAAAATGGATACACGAAGATAGAGTCTTTTGCCCTATTTGCTATTTTCGAACAACTTGGAACAAAACTCGTCTCTGAACCACTTCGCGGACCCGCCGACACGCTGCTCGCGATTGTACGTCGAAGAGTGTCGCAATCTGCACCTCTCGGAGAAGACCAGAGCGGGCCTCGTCCGAAATTGTTTACATTGCGTTGTTGTGTGCCTAACGAATTACGCGGCGGTGTCGATGCGTAAGGAGGCGGGATTCGCTTATCGGTGGTGCAGCAGGGATATGTGCGCTCCTCTCTATGTTTTAATCTTTCTCTTTCTAATTCACGTATATTCCTTTACTCTTCCTGTTATACTAAAGACCTCGTTATTCATTAAAATATAATAAATTTTACAAAATTGCTTTGATCTTAACGTTACAGAAAGGAAACATGTTTTCCGAAACCATTACAGATTACTGAATTTGAACGAATGTTAAATGAAAATTTAAATTCGCAACTTGGACTAACTGGCGTGGCGGAATTACAATATTATAGTGTTTAGTGAATTTAGCAGAAAATTCGGATTATTATAATGTATGTATAGGGAATTTTGATCATCCTCGCGGAACCGATAAGGAACGTTCTAGAGTGGTCAGGATTATCGGACCACACGAACGATGCTTCGGGTTTACATCCGGCGATATGCAGTACCAAGAACGACACGTGATTTTGAGCCGTGGGACCACGCTGATTTCGAAGAAGGAACTTGTTACGCTAACAATCGAAATTATGTCTGGAAGAGATAGACTATCTCGAAATTTCAAGGATCGTTTTTGCGTTCAATCCGAGGAGGTCCGGAATGCAAGACAAGCTATCGATGTTCATGGTTTCCGTTCGCACCTGCAACCAAGGTCGAGGGTACGACGGATCAAGATGATGGGAGCAGGCCCATCAAAAAGATGACAGAAAAAGGGGGGGAGACAACATGGCTTTTGCCTAGACAATTGCTGCCTCAAAGCGCAGTCTCAAAATGAGGGAGACCATTTACGAGGAAGCGGAAAGACACCTGTATCCCGCATGTACAGGGGATAATTCGACGATGGGGGGAAACACGAGGTGAACGTGTAAAAATTTCTGTTCGGAACGTAACAATGACAGTATTTTAAATTTAAAAAAAAAAATCGGAGCTTGTCATGCTAAGGCCAATTGTTTATAGAATATATATGCCAAGTTTCATAAAGATCGAGTAATTAGTTTTTGAGTTACGTTGCCCAATACAACCGTTCACTTTATTTTGAAAATAACACACAAGAACATCTCTGACCACTTTCTAACTTTCTTTATCGCATTCCCGAGGAAATTTCCTATCGATTTAAGCGAAAAAAAAAATGCGAAAAAATTTCATTTTACATGAGGTTGCCCCCTTAATCGTTAAATAGGATACCAAATACATTTCAAAGTTTTCGGAGGCGGCGCAAAATTAAAAACTTTTCCTCTACTATGAAGATCCTAATTCGGGCGTCGGCAACCTATGATAAATGACCCATTTGATAATTTCAAGTAAACATTGTTCAACGGGAATCAACATACCCATTACGAATTAACTATACTGCAGTTCACGAGTGACCGCACTTAACTCGCGTAGCTCACTAGGTCTAGGACGATTTTTAATAGCGTGTGTGATTCCCCTTTACAGCTTACTTCTTACTTTGCGATCACATCATTTTTTTTTCGAATAATAGAAATTTCATTGTATCGTGAAACTTTACAAAATCATCACCGGTTATCAGTTATCGCACGTCATATATTTCTGCCCACCATTTATATGATCGCAAAGTATTGTATAATAAGAAGCAAGCTGTAGAGGGGAATAACACACGTTATTAAAAATCTCTCTAGACCTAGTGCGCTGCGCGAGTTAAGTATGGTCTCTCGTGAACTGATATATAGTGCATGTACATCAGGAGTGCTGCCAGTTTCTGATATAATCGTTACAATTACAAATGTTTTCAGCCGGACCTATAACGTTCCGCTTTTTCTCTTATGATTTATTAATTACCAAGTTTACTATACCGCAATCAAATCGTTATTGGCAGCATCGTTTGTTCGGGTATTTTTAATTCTGCGCCGCCTCCGAAAACTTTGAAATGTATTTGGTATCCTATTTAACGATTAAGTAGATATTATTAATAGCTATGGAATATTAGTATAAATGAAATAGAAATTATTTTATACTTTTTAGTGCATTCCGAAGTCGGATGTTATTTTTGTTAAAAATTATTTTATCTCTTCTTTGGAACGCAACATAACTTTCGAGGGCTGGACGACCGAGCGCTGGTCGCGCGGTCTTCGCTTATCTTTAACAAACGAAGTAGTCCGTATGTAGAATACATTTAGAATAAATGTTGAAACCTCCTAGAGCTTTAAGCCACGCGAGACATTGAAATGCTGTTTTAACGGGAGCATGCATAATTGCTACAAACACACTTTTATCACAAGTCTAATCACGCCACGGAGGGTTTGAAGTTCCTTCACCATTCGCGTTCCTCTCTTTTGTTACACAGTTTCAGAATACGATCAGGGGTATACCGAAACGCTGCATTGATTGTAAACAACTATTTTTATCTTGGAGCGGAGCGTTCCTTTATTCGTTAGATTTGTATTGTCGCGTGTGTATTCGCTTTTTCAACACTTTTTAACCATTTAACATGTTTCGAAGCTAAACGCACAGACAGACAAAAAAAGGAACAGCATCAAAGAAACAGAGAGATATATAAAGCGCGGGGAATCATTCGAAATCCTGGGGCTATTCGAGCTTGGATTTCAGCAAATTATCATCTCAAACATTTCACTCGTTTGCTTTTCCTAAATTTATAGGAGAACTTCTTTCGTTTATTTTGACACACTTTTCGTAAATATCGTTTCTGGCAACGTCGGGAGCGTGGATCGATATTAATTACTTCTACAAGTGAACAACCGCGTAGATCCGATAACCCCAGCAGGATCACGGGCGGTCGTTTATAAATTCTAACGAATGACTCGCGCACCGTGACGCACTTGCGCTAGTTTGAAGAGATATTCCGGAGTTTGTTTCTCTCCTTTAACGGCCTGCATTTAGGGTTTTCGTCACATCGTTTCCACGACAAATGCCGACGAGCTGCCCAACTATCGCTCGTACGTTGCGACCCTTTTTTGTTTATCATTCATTCTTTCAATTTCGTTCGATAATCCTGGTCCGAAATGTTCTAACTCTCGTTGAACGACGGCGGGATGTTTAAAAAGAAATGAATTACTATCTTTTTTCAAGAAGCAAACGCAAGCAGTCTTTTGTTAAGAAAACGACCCTCAGCCAGGCGTGGTCCAGGAATTGTATCCGTGGACCGCAATGTCCGTTCGAAATGTCGATGTTCATATGCCCTGCAGTTCACACGTTGACAGGCAATTAGCTTCTTTTTTTTTGTTTAACAGAAGAGGATTATCCCTTGTCGCACTATTCGGCTAGAGGGGCCCGGGCAGTGTGAGACTCATATCCGCCCTGAAGGGGCGACCTCGAACGAGTAGTCCAGAAGGGACAGTCCAGTGGCTGGATATACTACCCATTAAAACCTCTCCTTCATGTGGGCCGCCGGTACCCTTTCATCCTTTGGGATATCCCAAGAATACCGACGATAGCCGCAACGGCGCTTCAGCTCTCTAGCTTTCATTTGCGCTTTCGTCTCCCCTCAATCTGACATGCGCTATGCAAGCATGATAGATTGAGGATCCACGCCGTTACACCTCCGATCAAGCGGTAGGACATTTTCTGCCTGTACAGGGTGTAAAAAAATTAAATGTCACGAACCATGTGGGGTGATTCTACACCTCTGGATCGGTGGAGATCTGTCAAAGAAAGCGACCGCAAAATTGACCTTGACCCCTAATTTCAAGGTGAAATTTTTTTATCGGCATATCGTATAGTGCTCATCGAGGGGATAAAAAGTCTGAAAGGAACCATGTGCCGGAAATCAACCTTTCCCCTAGAAAAAAGCCGTCAAATTTCCCAATACGTTAATGCATTAAACGTTGAGTCGCGCGGTACCCCTCTCCAGTGATCTTGACGCGACAGTCTCGCGTATCGCTTGAATTTCATGCTATAGGAAAATTCTTGAAAATAAATAATTAAATATATAAATAAATAAATGAATACTGGTATTCTGGTTTACCCCTTCAGTGCGTCCTCTTCACTTCTGAAGTCGTCCCAGCCACGTCTGTCCTCTTCGCTTGTCTTGTATCTTCACGCTCCCCTTTTAGTCGCCTTGTACGACAGGCAGGGGTTACCGTGTCTGTATTCTATCCCACAGTCACAGGGGAGGTTTTAATGGGTTTTCCTTCCCTTGGTGTTTGGTCCGCGGGAGCTATTTCACTCCTACCCTCCATGCACTCCGAAAAGTGTATGGCGAGCATTCCCCTTTCCGCCTATCCTGGATAACCAGATAGGTTCGTGGTGACACGCAATTAGCTGCGTTCTTCATCGACCCACGAGCCAAGCGATCCACCGTTCAGGGTAATCGTAAAATGTTGTATTTCTAACTCTTTAGATCTTTAGGTGTTACTTTCTTTATTAATACACATCATTCGATACCCACATCACTCTCCCATGCGGCGCGTGCAGGAGAGCGAATTCGGGCGTCGCCAACGTATTTGTGTGTTTTTTTGTTGACGACACGATCGCGTCCAATGACGGAAACCGTCGGAGAAACGTCCAGTGGCACGCTCCTCTCGACGGTCCGGCGCAAAGTACATTTAAATACCAAATGCATGTATTCAAATGGAACTTGAGAAACCATTCCAAAAGGTAGTGATGATAAGGGACTGCTATCTTCTTTATGATGGTCCTCATCCACACATTGAGAATATTGGTCGTCAGTTCTAAGGGGATGATTTATGCCATTGAAGACATACCTACCATCGCTGTATGTACCAGAGACTTTGCACTTAGAACAAGGCCGGCTGGATGTATGGCCACGGTGGTTTATGATGAAAGCTCTTGCTGGTGCATCAGCAATAAAACGTCTCAATTTTATTGGTACCTTAGTACCATGAAGATCTACATCCCCGTCGGAAAGAATATGGGTTCTGTTCATGGTGAACATATTGAAAAACCTATTAGGATCACTCGGCTTCTGCAATCCCCTATAAATACCGACAACTATTGGCCTTGCATCAGGTATGTGCCTAATTAGACAGTGAATCGGCCACAGATGGATTGCTACTGCTCTATCTAAAGCACATCCATCTGTGCTGAAATCTAATTCTAATTTCCTATGTGGTGAAAAACAAGCATTGCTAATATACTTCACAATTTTAGCTTCAATAGTTAAATGAACATACTCCTCCGGTTCTACAACATATGTTGGAACACGAGTTCGTGGAGTACCTACAAGAGTCCTAATATCCTAGGGTAGATGGCTAAAGCAGCTATGGGTTCCAATTGTTACCCTGAACATGATTAATGTTGTTATTAACATAATATGAAGCCATACTTTCCTGAAATGAAGTTTAAGGAAATGCTTCAGAACTAAACAACACTATAGAAGAAGAGGAAGAAGGAGAGTAAGAAGAAGAGGAAGAAGAATTGTCATCAACATCTACACTATGGATGGCATCAATACCATTTGTGTAACTTGTTGAAGATGAAGGAACGTCCAGCAAATTAACAGGGGCATTGATCTCTTGAATACAAGATAAAATAATTTCTATTTCATTTATACCAATATTCCATAGCTATTAATAATATCTACTTAATCGTTAAATAGGATACCAAATACATTTCAAAGTTTTCGGAGGCGGCGCGAAATTAAAAATACCCGAATATACGATGCTGCCAATAACGATTTGACTGCGGTATGGCAAACCTGGTAATTAATAAGTCGTAAGAAAAAAATTCGAAACGTTATAGATACGGCAGAAAACATTCGTATTTGTAACGATTGTATCAGAAGTTGGTAGCACTTCTGATGTACATGTATACTGCAATTCACGAGAGACCACACTTAACTCGCGCAGCTCACTAGGTCTAGGGACATTTTCAGGTCTAGGTCTACAGCTCACTTCTTACTTTGCGATCATATAAATGGTGGACAGAAATATATGACGTAGAATAACTGATAACTGATGATAATATGATAAAGTTTCACGATACAATGAAATTCCTATTACATTTCAAAGAAAAAATTATATGATCGTACAGTAAGAAGCAAGCTGTAGGGGAGAATCATACACGTTATTAAAAATGTTCCTAGACCTAGTGAGCTTCGCGAGATAAATATGGTCTCTCGTGAGCTGCAGTATAGTTCATCCGCAACGGGTATGTTGATTCCCGTTGAATATTATTTACTTGAAATTATCAAATGGGTCATTTGTCATAGGTTGCCGACGCCTGAACTAGGAACTTACTAGTAGAAGAAAAGTTTGTAATTGTGCGCCGCCTCCGAAAACTTTGAAATGTATTTGGTATCCTATTTAACGATTAAGTAGATATTATTAATAGCTATGGAATATTGGTATAAATGAAATAGAAATTATTTTACACTTTTTAGTGGAACCAGTAGTGTACGAGCTTTGCACTTCAAACTCAGCCGAATAGATCTCGGTCGATAACCCGGGTTGACAATCCCGTCGTAACCTAATGAGTAAATGTAATCGCTGTTGCGCTGTCTAATCACCGATCCGAGCGCCGTGAGTATTAAAACTCCGAATTTGAACCGTTACGGTATTAATGCGAAAGCAATTCACAATGAACGATTATCAAACGACAGCAGCAACCAACGACCAAGGCTTTCTGTAGCGTCGAAACCTCTCCAACATGGAGAAGCCCCGTATTTCAGATTAAGATGAGGAATGAGGTAGGTTAATAAATAAATTTAATAATAATTGAGCCAGAAATGTTTGATTTTATTGGCTCTCAAAAAACGAAGGGGAAAAGCCATACGGCATAAAAAGCCCTGATTCTTAAAATGTATTTAAGAAAAAAACGAATTGAAGCGAGGTGCGAGCGATCGCATGTAATATTACCTTATGTCGTATTTATATCAGAATAGTCACATGTGAAGCCATTGCTTTCCGGCTCATAAGTACGATTGCGTGTATCTTATATTGTGTAATTAGGGTGGTTACGTGGAGTAACCAACCCTACCGGGTCGTTCCGTGTTGAACAATAATATCGAGTCAGAATGATTACATGGAGTAACCACTCTACCGGGTCGTCGTCACGACCGCGGGTGTCTTGTATGTGATTATAATATGTGTATTCAGGGTGGTTACGTGATGTAACCAACTCTACGGGTCGTCGGTGCGACTGCAATAGTCGACATCCGAACGACATCCGAGTAATGTGTATTCAGGGTGGTTACGTGATGTAACCAACCCTACGGGTCGTCGGTGCGACTGCAGTAGTCGACATCCGAACGACATCCGAGTAATGTGTATTCAGGGTGGTTACGTGATGTAACCAACCCTACGGGTCGTCGGTGCGACTGCAGTAGTCGACATCCGAACGACATTCGATTATTCGAAAGAGATTCGGCTCTTGCACTCGCGAACTAACCATGTCACGACCGCGATCCGAACTGTACGAAGTCTTCTAGTGGACTAAAAAGGCAAGCAAAAAATACCCGGAAATCGCCTGAAAACTCTAGCATAAGAGGGGTGGCATTTGAAAATGTCCTTTCTTTCTTTCTTCCTTCTATCGATGACGCACAAGGGACAGCGAAACCGTTAGGTCATTTATGACTTGCACGTGTTTTCGTGGGACCGAAGCGAGCGAAAACCGATAGACAAAGGCCCTGCCTTGACTCGTCCTTCGAATTAAAGGGCTATTCCCGGCGACGAACGCGCTGGGCCTATTGAGATCATAAACCTCCCCCGATCGACTAAGGTTCTAAACCGCGTCCGAACACTTCCTTTTTTCGAGTTTCGAATATTTTCAATTTAAATTCAGTGCTTTGCACCGCGAATTCAGTGAATCGCAATTCTTAATTAAAACACAATTGTAATTCGCGTAGTGTTTAATTCCGACTCATTGTGTACACAATACAATTAATACACAATTAGTGACCACGCAGCTGTGTCGTTCTTCTTCTCCTCGACGCCCACGTCGCGTCGCCGAGAACAAGTAGTATTTGTAGGATAATGTAAGGTGATTTTGGGTTTCTGTTGCTGAGCTAATGACCATAAACCGAACAAAAATTGACCAAATTTAGATGGTTAATAAACAACGAATTTCATAAATTTTTGTAAGTGGGATCATCGCGGATATACAGGGTGTCACGTCACTATCCCGACAGCCGAAGAGGGATGATTGCTAAGGTGATTCTAAACAACTTTTTCCTTTGCCAAAATGTTGGTTCGTTTTCGAGATATTAACAAAAAACACCGACCAATCCGAGCGCGTACAGCGCGCAGGCTCAGGGACTGCAATGTCGGCTGCTAAAACCGGGCCTGACGTAGGTCGCGAACGAACGGCTCGGCACCCCGTTGGCATAGTACAATATAGAAACTGAACTGGTAGAACATTTGTAGTCGTTGTTTAAAATGAATACGGAATCTAATCTCTTGTCGCCTATCATAATGTTTTTGCTTGCAGCGTAGCAAGTTAATTTAGAAACGAATGGATAAGTTTCATTTAAATTGTTTTCAAATTTTGCATCATTAGCATAGCCTCTAATTCAAACGTTTATTAATTATTCCACTTCAAACATTTTTATTTGTTGTTTAGAATCCTTAGAATTTCCACATTTACATTATGACAGGCGACAAGAGATTAGGTTCCGTATTCATTTTAAACGACTAAAGGTGTTCTACCAGTTAAGTTTTTTTATTGTGCTATGCCAACGGGGTGCCAAGCCGTTCGTTCACGACCTATGTCAGGTCCGGTTTTCGTACCAGTCAGTGCAGTCCCTGGGACTGCGCGCTATACGCGCTCGGATTGGTCGGTGTTTTTTGTTATTAACTCGAAAACGAACAAACATTTTGGCAAAGGAAAAAGTTGTTTAGAATGACCTTAGCAATCATCCCTCTTTGGGTGTCGAGGTAGTCACGTGTCACCCTGTATATCCTACTAAATATGAACGGTTTCATCGCGAACGATACATTCCTTGCAGAGTAACATCAGAATACATTTTTCGCTATGACAGTAGTTATTAACAAATTCCATACATTTTTGCAACTGGGATCATCGCGGATATACCTCCTACTAAATGTAAAATGTTTCATCGGAAGATATAAATGAAGTATTACGTTTTTTGCGATAAAAGTCGTTAGGAATGAAAAAACATAAAAATTGTTTTGCGGGACCAATCGGGAGATATACTCTACAAGATACAAAATTTTCGATCCGATTGGAAAAATGTATATCAAGCATTACGTTCTTTGTAAAAAAATCGTTAGCAATGAAAAAATGCAAAATGCCTTTCTGTCGGGACCAAGTGGGAGAGATACTCTACATGATGCAAAAGGTTTCGTTCCGATTGGTCCATCCGTCTCGGCGTAATCGGTGAACATACATAAAAAAAAAAATAAAAAAAACATACATATACATCGAATTGAGTATCGTTCCCCTTTTCGAATACTACCCGATACTTCCTCTGAATCTTAAAGAAGTAATCCAAGGAGAAAAACCACACATCAGTATCCTACACACCAACGAGATACCTCATCTGATTCCGAGAGAGAAATAGGAAAAGGAAAAATTACACGTCAGTACTCTAAAAGACGACTTGAGACAAGTAGCAGTCCACGTCAAACAAATAAAAAACAACTCAAAGAAAACGCTACCTCCAGTGAATCAGAGTATTGGTATATTAATGAATTTCAGGACCAACAACATAGACCAGTTACATTTCTGATAGGAAGAAAACGCTCTTCTCTTGATTCAAAAGTTCACAGTGATCTCCTCCGAAGAGTCGCTATGGCAACCAGACCCGATATACATGATGTCGTGCTAGTCCCACCCACCACTCTCAAGCACCGACCTGAAGTGACCATCTCTCAGGCCACTGATCCGACATCGACCGAAATCGGTATCTTGAGTTGCTATGGTCACAAGACTCGATAGCCATGATGTCTCCGATGAATTGGTTCTTTATTGAATATACCGAATTTTCATCGGCGTGAATTGATAATATTCACGAGGCACAGCATTTACAAGGAGCAGATTAACCAATTGATCAAAATTAACTTCAGTGCAGATTGCTTTCAAGTCACTGTCATTCGAATTTCGCATCGGTTTGAAACCGAGTCGATCTCGTGCACGACTGTCTATACCGAAGAATTTGTTTCTTGATTCTTTCACAATTGCAATCGCATAACCTCCCTGAATGACAAATGAGGAAATCAGTGAAATTTTCTCTTCTAATCTGTTGCTCTGTTGCGAATTCTTTCTCTTCATTTCACGTTCTCAGTGCAATTTGTAGACTGGCGCCTGTTGGATCTGGAATCGCGACAAAATTCTGCTGCCAGATTCCAGCTTTCGCAACAAAAATCTCAATTTTTCGATTAAAAACGTTGTGAATTGTGTTGCTCACGTCCTCTGCAAGGAGCAATGGATTTCTTCGAGAATTATTCTTCATCAAGTGCTGATGGAATTGATATCCCAACATCATTATTCTATCAAGAACCCTTTGGTTCCAATTCGATGGGAAGTTAACGAATGCCGCTGACAATGCAACAGCAGCCACTGCACAGCACTGCCTGCCGCAAGAGTTCAAATCAGGATAAACAACTGCATCTGCTTGATGAGTTGATCCTCTTATGACAAATCGTTCATCTTGTTGGCTTGTAGTAGGAGGCGGAGGAGGGATGACAGGTTCCTCGTCTTCATATTCCTCATCGTACACAACTTCAACTGTTGTTGTTCTGATGGGTTCAAATGATTGAGCTAATCCAAGATTTCTCAATCTTTGATACTCCTTCGTCACTCTTTGATCATGCGGACAGCAGCAGATTCGGTCTTCGCAAAAGTCATCGGTTATTTTGAAGCAATCAAAAGAACGGAATCGGCTTGACCTTTTGCGAAGTTTTTGTAACTCAAGCACACAACTCCACGAGGAATTGTGAGTCCTTGAACCTTGTGAACTGTTGCAGTCCACACAAGCATGAGCGGAATCTGAGTCCTATCGATTTTGGTCTTGAATTTTCCATTATAGAAAGCAGTCATCGGGAGAATTCTGACGGTATTATCAAAGTGATTCTTGATTTGGCCATCGAATTTGAATGTCACAGCCTCAGGAAGATCACCAGGTTTTAGTTGATCACGATACAGGAAAGGCCAATCGATGGAAATCACTGTTCCCATAGCGCCGTTGACCAATCCTTCATTGACGTTGAGGGTGCGTCTTAACATGACACGTACACCGACAGCGATCTCTAATACATAGAGAAGACTAGCTGTTTTGTCGGTCACTTTGTAAATGTGTTTTTCTTTTGCAATTTCACCACATTCTTCGCTTGTCTCATTCTCGTTGTATCTGTCAACTGCTCGCAGGAGATATTTTCTCGCTCCAGTTTCACGGATCAGTTTTTCCATCATTTTCGTGTTGAATTTTTCGACTTGTTTTGTCGTCGGGAAAATGTGGAGAGAATCATGGAATTTGTCTTGCGGTGGTTTTTTTATAGTCCTACTGAGAAGTTCGGTGACATTATCGGATGTACATTCTCCGATTCTGAGTCTGTTCAGAAGACCAACAAACGGGTTATTGTCACCTTGTCGTTTATTGGTTTTCAGCTCGAAGAAATTCAGCAAGTGCCACAAATTGTCTCCAGGAAGACCTTTTGGCATTCTGGAAACAGCAGAGCCTCTTGGTTTGACCGGAGGTAACTGGTAAAGATCCCCCATCAATATCAAGTTGATACCTCCGAAGAAATCTTTACTCCTTTTGAATTCCTTTAGTCGACTGTCTATTTTTGAAAGCATGTCATAGGAAATCATGGAGCATTCATCGATGATGAGCCATTGAATATCTCTCCAAAGGTCGGCATAGTCGACAAGAATATTGCCCTGAAGTGGAGGTGCCCAAAGATCATTTTTCTGATCACACCTGAAATGGAATAAACGATGGATTGTTACTCCACCAATATTCAAGGCAGCAACTCCTGTTGGTGCACAAAGCTTTAGAGTCTGCCTGTTATTAGATGTCAAGACAATCAGCTCTGCCAAACATTTGAGCAGATAAGATTTGCCAGTACCAGCTCTACCAGTAATGAATATACGAAGTGGGCATTCAGGCGGTTGCAGAATCTGCTGTTTGATCATTCTGTACAGCTCTTTCTGTTCAGCTGACATGTTTTTGACTTTCTCAAGATATATTCGAGAATCTACTTCAATCGAGACCTCATCAAGCGCAGCTGTCGGTTCGTTCGTACTGTTCTTCAACTTCGACTTCTCAAGGGTCACCTTCGGGATTCTCTTCAAGTTCAACAGCAAGATTTTGATCTTCACTTCTCAGAATATTCAATCTGGTCAATGCATTCTGAAGTTCTTTGTAACGATTAAGAATCTCAGTCCCTCCTTCACTTCCGAGTTTTCGGAATGACGATTGCTTATTCAAGAAAGCATCGACTTTCTCTCTACCATAGCCATCCAGGAGCTCAGATTCCTGCCGAAAAGGGCAATATAAAAGGAGGAGGGCGTAATAGTACCCCATCGGATTCTTCTCCAATTGAAGTTTTGATGATTGCAGGTTTCTGCCTCTTCACCATGACCTGACGATTCGGGAGAACGATCCGGTCAACATTATCGATGTTCTCAACATATGGTCCAGCATCATCGTCTTCATCTCCTGAATCACGATCTGTCAAAGACTTAGCATTTGAAAGAAGACGGTAATAAGCAGCAAACTCTGCAAGGCAAAGTTCTGCGACAGAATCAGGTTTCATTTGGTATTTATCAATGATGTTTGTCGTCTTCATCCCCAGAAAGAATGTCAAGTTTCCTAAAGAGTCGAAGTCTTTCTTCAGGGAAGCACGTATTGATCGAGACGATACCTCGACTTCGCAGTTTCAGTGGGAGGCGACAAATATTCACTGCAGCTTCTTGTGGCCACATTTCTCTGTGTTTTACAATTGTTTGACACAGTCGGCGCAACTCTTTGCGGCTGTTCAGTTTAGGATTTGATTTAGCAGATTTTATCGCATCTCGAATATGTTTCCCTACAGTGTCGTCTTCTTTTTTCGAGATGTACTTTGCGCAGTAAATTGCAACAGCAGCTGAACTTCCTCTAAGAGGTTGAATGTCCATGTTGCTGTCAAAGATTTCAGGAATTGTCGGATTATAGTAATTGATCCGTTCTTCACCTTTTTGTCTTTTCAATGTGAGAAACCGTGTGTTCCTTCTTCTCAAAAGCTGATCGTCTGTCAGCACAGATGTTGTTCCTGTTACTGGTTGAGGGAATTTGTATCTGCATTCGGTCGATTTCTTGTTCCCTTTCACGAAACATTTCGGCTTACATCGATGAGTTTGAAGAGCGAGGACTCTCGAGCGCATCGGCTCTTCTTCCGGAATGGAACAGGAAACGACTCTCTCGATCAAATCGATGCCTTCTATGAAATTAATGACTGGAGGATCATTAATCCACAACAAGATATGTGCGTGGATACTTCCTCTTTTCTGGAATTCATATCTTATAAAGTACTCTGAAATTCCTCCAAGGACATCAGTCTTCATGAGTACAATGTACATGAGCTTACAAACTTTGTCGTTGAAATACCTGACAATTGGCACAGGGTATTTTTAAGCGAGGTGCATTTTTTCTTCTATCGTCAAATCTGTGACATCTCTGTCACAGTCTTCCTCATATTCCATACTGATCAAGGGGTTCATGACTTCAGGCCAGTTCATGTCGTTGCAGTTCAGAGTTAAGAACCACCATGGGTTTCCGAGCTGACTGATCATTGCCTGCAATTCAACGTATGTGTTTCTCCAATAAGATGAGAAACTTCTCACATTTGACATTATCAGTGAGATGCGAGAAAGACTGAAGTCTGTGTGATCTTCAGGATCTTTTGATGTTCTCACTCGGCTGAGCGTATTGATATTGCTATCAATCCGGTTTTCTTCAATTCTACACACCCAGTAGAAAAGGTAAAGAGGTTTGTAAAAACGACCGTCCACGCCCATAATACGGTACTGCGCATATTCGTACAGCGACGGTTTCGGAGTTCGAGGCTGAGCATAACCGTTTCGGCCATCAGGAAACAAATCCCAGAAAGCTAATTCCTCCAAGAATTCATGCTGGCGAGGATATGCAGGTTTTGTCGTTTTCCTCTTCAAGACAACACGATTTGTTCCCTCATTGTCTAATTGGATTTCAGCATAAGCTTCAGAAGGAAGAACTGGCATGATTTCAGTTTCGAAAAGCAATGTTTCGCGACATCCCAATTCTTCGTCTCGAAACCTGCTCTCAGTTCCAATCTTGCTGTTGTCGTCAATATCGAAATGATCATCAATCTTCCGAACAATCACCGGAGTAAACGTTATAAATCCTGTTCCTGAACAGTTTTTGCTCAGCCGCTTAATGATCTCTGGTCCTTTACCTGCGATGATGCAGGCTTTTCCTTTCGCATTGCTGCGATAACCGTACTCTGTGCACTCGTGGCTGTCAACCAGAAAGTACGTTTCTTCAGACTTGATCAAAGCAAACGTGAAATCACCATGATTAATGATCATAGTATCGGTGTAATATTCAGGAGCGATTGCATACTCAAAAGGCATTGCTTCTTTGTTGTGATAGCGCAGCAAATCTTGGACGCTGCACCAGAAATTTTCGAAGTCCGAGCTTGAACCAGCTGCTGCAAGAACGCATTCCACAGTATCAGCTTGGAAACGGTATTCCCCGGAAGCTTGATACGCTGTAAGATACAGTTCATTTTCTCAGGTCAAAATCGGACCTCTTCCATCGTCGGATCGGTTTGACAGATGTGAATGCTAGAGCAGCCATGGCAATCGCTGTACACTGTGATCCATCGTCACGGAATCTCCTGTCAGCTTGATGCGATGATGCTAACAGCGATCTGACGCTTTTGAGATCCTTGAATGTCGGATTTCTGCGGTGATCTATTTCCTCTTATTCGTCATCTTCGGAACTGCTACTCGGTGCCTCAACAGTAACATCCGTGAAGTCGTAATCTGAAACCGTGCGTTTTGCCATTTCAACATTTGCATATAAATGATTGTTTTTTTTCAGGAAACGATGGGCTTTCATCATGAGGTCAGGTCTGACCTCAAACGGCTTCTTCTGGTTTCCGACGTTAGCTAATTTTTCTTCAACGACAAGGATTTTTGCCTCCGAAGGCAACAACGGAAGTGCTTTCTCGAGTGTCTCGTACACTTCTTCCACTTGCATGGGAAAATGGGTAACAGGACCTTTCTCATGGGTTTGAACAAATCCAAATGATTTGTGGATGTCCATATACACAACAATCCGGCTCAATAGTTTCTTCTCAATATCATTGAGAATTTGTATCTCCTGAGGGATGTCTGCAACCTCGAAATGATTCGAGGAGGCTTGCGACGGAAGATTCTTCGCTTTGGTCTTCAGATTGTTGCTGCACCTCCCGCAGAGCATGGCTGAATCTTCTTCGCGAAGATTGCAGTTGTCAACTGTCAATTTTTGTTTCATCCTATCCGTGAAGACCGTGGATTGCAGTCCAGTTTTGAACATCAATCGGTGGCATAACTGGCACGGATATTTTGGGAAATCTTTGATCCGCTGCAAGAACTCTTGGACTGCACCCTCAACAGATGACAAAGCTTGTCTCTTTTTCTCTCGTTTCTGCTGACCTCTTTCCCTCTCTCTCGAAAGTTGCTCGTCTGTTTGTCTCTGTCGATAATCTCTTTTCCACTGATTCATTTTCTTTTTGTTCTTTTTTGTCCAAAGTTTCTTATAAATTCTCCTTCTTTCCTGTTTGTCTTTTGGCCGCCTCCCAAGAGCTTCAACAATCTCTTGCAAGGAGATAACCGAAAAAATTGATTCTTGAGAAGCAGTTACTTGCTGCTCCTGCTCAACATTCGAGAGATCCGATGATCTTTCTGATTCAGCCCTTCTTTCAGGGTCTTCTCGTTCCCGTCTTTCAGGGATTTCCGTTTTCCTCCCACGCCTGGGGCATCTTCTGTTACCAGAAGATGACCCATCTTTCAGGGTCTCATCCACTTCTCGTGGGCCTGGGCTTCTACCGGCTTCCCCCTTCTTCGGGGCTTTGCGTAAGAAGTCCAGAAAAGACGCTCGAGGCTTTTTCCGTGGGATCGGAGAAGCATCGCCTCCAGTTTCGTCATTTTCCGACCCTGTTTTTAAATTCATTAGTTATGTTTTTAATTTTGCATTTTGTTAGTAAAACTTACCCATTTCTTGATCCTGGCTGTTTAGTGAACCATTTGAGGACATAATTAGGTGCCGGGAATCGAAATTGAAAATCGAATTGATGAAAAACAAAAGAAAAGTCGAAAGCGTCTGATTTGATGATGCAACGCAGTCGACAAGGGAGGAAACCATGGGGGACCATTGTATCAGCTCGAAATTTTTCCAATCTCAGTGAATTTACGTTTTTCTTCTTTTTTTGCATGTTATAACATCACAAACATCACAAAACTGGTATGTTATCGCATTTCACAAAATCTTGGAATAGAAATTTCGACTTAGTCCAAAACCCAACTTTCGAACCTCATATCTCGGAAACCAAAAGCGTGCACCGAATAATATTCAAGGTGGTTACTGTGGAGGTCAATGTCTATCACCATACCAAGTTTGGTCACGATCCGATGAGTCTTCCCGGACGCGTCGGATATATTATAGCCTTTATCTGATTTTGTCGGGAAAAAATCAAGAGAAGAGCGAAAAAGGAGAAGAGACACATCAAGCTCTGCAAATAAACAATTTAAGAAGAGAAGACAGAATGGAGAAAAAATTCCTGTCGAGATCCATCAACTACCCAGAAGACAACCAATTTCTGAACCCCCTAAACAACTCAAAAGAAAACGAGAACCAATAATAATTGGTGAAGAAATTAAAGATTTTGAAGAGGGAATAACTCTACCTAAACTCATATACAGAGAACCACCCAAAGTAGACTCCTCTTCAGGAACAAAAAAGGCATCTTCAGGAACTCAAAAGGCATTTTCAGGAGCCATAAAAGGACTTTCAGAGCTAAAAAGGGAAGAAAAAAATGATTCAGAAAGCACATCAACAGCACCAATAACTCCTATCAAAATTATAAAAGAAGAGGATCAACTTACCACACATAAAGTAACACAACCAAGAGTAATCAGTAACCTACCAATCACATCCAAGATAATGGAAACAGGTGACCACCTCTGGATGAAAAAAGGAATTGTAATTGTATTCCTAAATGAAGAAGGAAAAGCAATAGATAGTCAATCAAGAGAATTTTTACAAAAGGAAAAAATAAAAGTACACATACCTCACCAGGAAGAAATCATAATACAATTAAAAAAGAAGAATAATGAAATATTTGGTCTAGTCACACATTCAAGGGAAATCCATCCTAAAACACTCAAAACACTTTGCCAGGAATTCCATAGAAGAAAAATTCAAGATTGCTCCATGCCAGAACTAAGAGGATTACATAAAGTCCTACAAATAATCTTTGCAGATTCAAACATCTCCATCACACTCTGCAAAGGAACAATAAATACACCATCTAAAGAAGAAAGGATACACATCATTAAAGAAAACCATGAAAGCCCAGTAGGAGGAATCAAGAAAACTTACCACAGAATTAGGAACAATTATTACTGGAAAAACATAAAAAAAGAAATTACTGATTATATCAAAACTTGCATCAGCTGTCAGAAAGTAAAACTAGTAAGAATGAAAAACATAGAACCAATGGTCGTCACTGACATTCCAATTGATGCATTTGATAACGTATCCTTAGACATGTTAGGACCACTACCAATAACTACAACAGGAAATAGTTATGTACTTACCATCCAGGATAACCTGCATCTGAAGAAGTAGCAAAAGCTTTTACAGAGAACTTCATATGCAAATTTGGTAACCCTAAAGCTATACTTACAGATCAGGGTACATATAGGACATCCTCATTCCATCCACAATCAAATGGATCACTAGAAGAATGTCATCACGTTTTAGTTGAATATTTGAAACATTATATTTCAAAAGAAAAACATTGGGATGAATGGTTACCTCAAGCATTGTTCTCCTATAATACCAACATCCACGAAGGAACAAAATTTACACCTCACGAATTAGTCTTCGGGAAGAAAGCTCGACAGCCATCAAGTGTAAAACCAATTGATAAATTTAAATCATACCCCGACTATATCGAAAAACTAATTCAAACACTACATAATTTACAAGAAATCGCAAAATCGAATTTAGAAAAAGAAAAACACAGACAAAAACATTATTACGATAGAAAAGTTCGACCAATAAATTATGAAACAGGCGAAAAAGTTATATTATTCAACCCGCCTAGGAAAAGCAAATTTGAAAAAGAATACGTGGACTAGATGAGTGCCTTCCCAAAATTGGTTTTATGGAATGCTCGTTCTTTATCAGCCAAAAGAAATGAACTGATTCTGCTCGCAGCCGGGTTGCAGGTTGATATTTTCATTATCATCGAAACGTGGCTTAAACCTGACATTTCTTTTACATTACCTGGGTATAGAATTGTTCGTGATGATCGGTCTGGCGCTTCTCGTGGCGGGGGTGTTGCCATAGCCATTAATAACACTATTAATTTTACTGTCTTATCTAAGCCAAATAATTTAAAATGCGATGCTTGCTTCATTAAAATTGATCATCTCAAGCTTGTCATTGGTGGAGTATATGCACCTCCATCAACCCCTCTCTCGGCCAAGGACTGCGAGATAATTGTATGAATGGGGGCCTCTTTTATCATTGGTGGTGACTTTAATGCCCGTCATAAGGCATGGAATAATTACTCTAACAACCGTAGTGGTAAAATTTTATATAATCACATGATGAAATCCACGTACCAAACTACCTTCCCGCAAGAATTCACTCGTCGCGATCCTAGACGGAGACCATCTACTCTTGATTTCTTCATTACATCCTGTTCTTATTCCCTTACCTGTCAGTACATGATTACGACTACGGAAATTCTGACCACCTTCCTGTTGTCCTCACTAAATCTGGCATGTCGGGCCTATCCGAAGACATTGACAACACTGTTGACTGGGAATACTATAAGACATTGACCCGCAATATACAGATTCGGTAATTTTTTAATTCCAAATCAGATATTGACGGATGCATTAAGTCGACTTCCTCCTTTTTGCACACATGCCAGTGGCGTGCTGACTTGTGTTGGCACTAGATGTGGTAGGCACAAGTTTCTTGTGAACGACCAGCAACTCCAATCACTAATCCGACGGAGAAGCAGGTTAAGGAAGCAGGCACAGTTTCGCTGCTTCCAGTCAACCAAGGTCATCTCTGACATTTCTGGGGCCATTAAAGCAAGAATTTCCCAATTGCGCCACATAGATTGGGAAAATCGTCTTGCCTCTTTTTAAAAAACCGACAATACCTTTTGGCAAACTTAGAAAGTCACCACCCGAGATCCTAACGCTCGCCTCGTACCAACTTAGGCTCAACTTAAGCTCATCTGTCGCTTGTACTGATAGACAGAAGGCTGAGGCCCTGGCTGAATATTTTGCTAGTGTGCACAACTCAGCGTCCAGGTTAAGCTCACCGATGTCCTCTACTGTTGCCGATTTCATGACAAGTCTTGGGTCATGTTCGAGCGGCTTTGCTCTGAGTTCGGTCATCTCCCCTTCTTTCATTGCTGATGTTATCCGAAGGATGGGAAATCGCAAGGCCCCCGGCCACGATTGTATTAGTTCGCCCATGCTTAAGCATGCCAGTCAAAAGGTTTATTCTTATCTCTTTTACATTTTTCGCGCTGCTGCTCGACTTGGGTATTTTCCAGATACTTGGAAGATAGCTAAAATTATTCCTATACACAAGCCAGGAAAGCTAAAAACTACAGTCTCTAGCTACAGACCGATCAGTTTACTGTCTATAGTGGGTAAAGTTTTTGAAAGCTGTATCCACAAGGTACTATCCGAACATCTAGCTAAAAATAATATTATTATTGATCAGCAGTTTGACTTCCGTCAGAATCATTCCACCATTGGGCAGGTGGCTCGTATAACCCAGGCTATTACCCATGATTTAAATACTCGACGCTGTACAGCCATGGTATTAATTGACCTGGCAAAAGCGTTTGACACGGTATGGCACCACGCCTTGCTGTACAAGTTACATCTTATTGGACTTGATTCTGGGTTCGTTCGTCTTATTGGATCATATTTATCCAACCGTTTTTTGTATGTTTTTATTCCTGGTATTAAATCTGCGTTACTACCAGTATCGGTGGGTGTCCGGCAAGGGGAGCGGCTCTGTTGCGCACAATACGATTGCGCAATATCGCATTGCGCACAGCTCCTTTGGACACAGTATTATTGCGCACAGTAACAATTGAGCACAGCTCTATTGCGCGCGGGCAGAATATCGCACAGTACAGTTAGGCACCGTAAAAGTTGCGCACAGTATCAGTTGGAATATTTATATATTATTTGATTTTTTCAGTTTGTGAAGCTGTTTTAGGCTTATCAATTGCTGTATCTATATTAAGAATAGTTGAAAATCAGGGATATATAATAAATTCAAAATGTTAATAATTGAAAGATTAATTTTTATGAAATTATTGTGTACCACAGGGTTGTCTAACTAGGACTGTTGTCAGTTTGGAAAATAACGGTTCCTGAATTTATTTATACGTGCAATTGAGGTTAGGTTAGGTTATATATTAATATTCCATAGATTTAACCATGTGAGACGGAATATGCATAACCAGAAATAAATCACGACATAAGAAGGGAAACGGGCGCACAAATTTAATTCAGTGTCCAATTGATATTGTGCGTAATTTTTTCGGTGCCCAACTGTACTGTGTGATATTCTACATGTGCGCAATAGAGCTGTGCACAATAATATTGTGTCCAAAGGAGCTGTGCGCAATCGTATAGTGCGCAACTGAAGGCCTCTCCCTGCAAGGATCCATCCTAGGACCAATTTTGTTTAATGTTTTTATAAATGATATTCCTAGATCGTTTCCATTTTGTTACCTGGCTTTATTTTCCAATAACACTACCTCATATACTTCTTCCTATCGTGCTGAAACTGCGATCCGCAGACTACAAGCCTATCTTAATGAAATTGTTTCGTTCTTTAAATCTTGGAAACTACAGCTAAATTCCGACAAGACCGAGGCTATCTTGTTTGCGCGAAGACCGGTACAAATTGCGGGCGAGCGAACTCTAAATTTTGAGATTGATGGACACATAGTTTCCTGGTCTGATACGGTTCGATATTTGGGAATTATTCTTGCTAAGAAGCTAAATTGGCGATCCGCGGCAGATGATCGTGTTACTAATGCATTGAAGGTTCTAAATGCGTTGCATCTAATTTTCTCAGAAAAGTCAGCCATCAATAGAGGAATGCGAATAAATATTTATAAGCTGAGCATCAGGCCTGTGCTCACTTACGGGGCCCAGATTTGGTGGAACTGTGTTTCCAACGCTACCAAACGTACGTTACAAATATTCCAAAACAAAGCATTAAAAATTATCCTGAACAAACTGATTCGTTTCTCGACTGCTGAACTACATAACTTGTCTTCCATCCCGTTAATCAGAACATTTATCGATAAACTCATTGATAACTACAACGTGTCTGGGCATTCAAACCTGATGGTGCAACGTACTGGTTCCCACAATGCTTCCGCTATCCCTCATCGAATTAAAGTTCCGTTTCCATTGATGAGACAGGCCTAGGTCGCAACCATTAATGCTGGTTTTTATTTGATAACAGTGTCACATTTTCTGCTAGGCCTGCTGCTACTTGGTATTTTCGCCCAAATGCGCCAGTGTGGAATCGTTCCTTCCACTACCTCATTACAATATCCTTTTCGTTTCTTTTTTGTTCTTTCCTCTTTCTCCTCTTTGTCCATTATGTGGTTGTTTTGCAAATTTTTCCACTCCTCATTTTCGTTTTTAATTTAATATTCCGTTAACCTTACTCCGGTAATACCAATTATTATCCTTATTTCTTTTTTAGCTGGTAAGTTGGCCACGAGGTGACAGGAACAGCTATTGGGAGGGAATACTGACGGGAACGACGTCAGTCTCCCATCCCTAACTCATTGCAAAACAAAAAAGAAAGAACTTCGATTCCGATCGTAGTTCGACACGAATCTATGATACGATTATTACGTAGAATCCTGCAGCTAGATTCTTTTGTCGGCAAAGCGGCGAAGGTTCCACGATCGACCCGGAGCGCTCAACAACCGGTTCGCAGCGGTTCTCTCACGTGTCTGGTTCGCTACCAAACTTAACGAGCGAGCGAAAGCGGAAGCTCGTTGGATGCGGCCAGTAGTTGTTCTATGCGGATTCTAAATCACTGGCGTCAGCATTTTTTTTCCTGACTCAGCAGTAATTTGACACCATCAGCAGAAATATGATACCCCCCCCTCCCCGCCCTCTCTCCCCGCCCCATGACCTTGAACTGAAATTTGACACCACCGTCAGCAGAAATATGATACGTCCTCGACAACCCCCACCCCATAACCACCCCTCCCCCCACCCGCACCCACCCCATAACCCACCCCTCCGCCCCACCCCATGACCTTGAACTAAAATTAGGCGCCACCGTCAGCAGAAATATGATACGTCCTGACCTTGAACTGAAATTTGACACCCCACCCCATGACAACCCCACCCCCACCCCATGACCTTGAACTGAAATTTTACACCACCGTCGGCAGAAATATAACACCCTCCATGACCTTGAACTGTTTGTTCTTATCGGAAGACCACTTTTTTCTACGTCTTGGAAATGATTTTTTCTACGTCTTGGAAATGATTTTTTCTACGTCTTGGAAATGAGTTTTTTGTTGACGCAGCAAATCTGACACTGCAATTCGTGACTATAGAAGGTAGGGGGTTTGCAAAAGTTTCAAGCACACGCAAAACCAAATTGACCATCACCGCAAGCGCATCGTTCGCGAGATTGTATTGTGAAAAGTGAAATATGTATTCTCAAAGTTTCAAAGAGTTTTTTTGCCAAAGGAAGCGCCCCACAAGTTCTACTCAAGAAGAAGAGGCACGCAAAAAAATGACAAAACATCAGAATGACGTGAAGTAAGTGTTCGAAACACATTTCATTTAACGCTGTCGGTATTTCTTCTAATAACATACTTAAACGGTATTTATTTGTTCTAGAATCGCAACACAATTATCATGCAGAATTTTGGGCCGAAAATATCCATTGACGGATTCCTGTACAAAGTATTTGGAAATCGGCATAAATATACTTGGCGACAATTTCTACCCGCAACTCGTATTATCAGACAGCCGAAACAACCGCCTGGAGCTGAGCATAGTCACATGGTCGCTGATTGTAGCCGAAGCAGACAACGTATGCAGCTTCTTTGACGATTCAAAAGATACACGCGACAATATTAATTTTAATAATATAAGTGTTGAATTTGGAGTGCTATATGGTGAAAAAGTAATTAAATTGATTAGCAATGATATGTGTATGTGCATGATGAAAAAAACATTTGAGAAAATGGTAATTTTAAATGATTGTGTAGTTGAAATGCATAATGCATTATATGATAATCTGTATTCGGTGGAACAAAAATTTAAAGAGTTTGTTGCATTAGTTCGGGGATACGGGGATGTAAAAGTGCCTGCAGAGGTTGTGCGGCATATCAAAGAAACTGATATTTATGATCCAAATTCAATTATTGATTGCGAATTAGTAGCTTTAGGTATTCAGGCAATAATAACAGCCGCATCAGCAGCATCTTAACAGAGAAAAAAGGATTATGTTACAAATTATGTTAGAAATTATACTTTAATAAATCATAATTTATTGCATCATTTACAACTTCTCTCTCTACCTATATAAACCCAAACATCCCAGGAAAAAATTTCACTTCCTATACGATAGTCGTACGATGTGCATATGCACATTTGATCTTCGAATTAGCACAAAAAGAATTCGCACCAGATTGGAAAACACTTTTGTCTGCGCGCGTTGCTGGAATATTGTTAGCCAAAGAGTTAGCCAAAGAAGAAAGTAATGGCATCGCGGAAAAGTAACAGGAAGAAGACGAAATTGCGCAAACTTCCAGTTGCAAAACGTGGGGGATTTCTTCCAGCACTTGTACCTATTTTTGCAGGCCTTTCGGCTTTGGGCACGGTGGCCGGCGGTACAGCAGGTATCGCCAAGGCAGTCAACGATGCATCTGCAGCACGGAAAATACTGGAGGAAGTGAAACGGCACAATCGTGTTATGGAAGGACATGGACTTTACCTTGCACCATATAAACGGGGAAAAGGAATTAAAGAAAAAAAAAAGAAGAAGCGCTTCAGCAAACTGTAACGCTTCCACAGGACGCAATGACAAATGTACAATTATATAACTTTGCACGAAAGTTGAACTTTCCATATTTTCGAGGCGTTTTCATGCGTACAAATTTGCCCTCTAAATCGTTCTTAAATGAATGCGGTATCGTGAATTTAGATAAATCGGAAGGTCCTGGTACACACTGGGTAGCTTACGTAAAGCGAGGTAATTGTGTTAAATATTTCGACTCTTCTGGAAATCTGAGGCCACCGACAGAGTTAATAAACTACTTCGGAAACCATGTAACGATTTTATACAATCACGCGCAGTATCAAAAATTCAATACGAGTGTATGCGGACAACTCTGCTTGCATTTTTTAGCCGGAAATGTATAAAATAGTTTCGATGCACATAGTCTTCACAGTTGCAAAGATGTCGTTGACGTTTACGTTAAGCGGAAAAAATTCTGTGCTTTGATTATCACTGATTACTTTCCACCTATAGACTTGAAGGATGATAATTACGAACTCGGACTCGTTGATTTTCAAGCTTTCAACACAATACCGAACGTTGACTTTACAAACAATAAATTTTTCTTTGATGCCGATGGTGAGATCACGATACCGGATGGTTCGTACGAACTCGGAGCGCTAAATAAATACATGCAAGAGAAAATAATGGACAAGACAAAAATCATTTTATTTCGTACAAATAACAGCACTTTGAAAAGTGAAATATATAGTGATTATACAATTGATTTTACCAAACCAAATAATATTGGATCGCTTCTCGGGTTTTCTACATATCGCATATTACCGCCGGGGCAATGGCACGAGTCGGATATACCGGTAAATATTATGAAAGTAAATGTGCTGAGGATCAAATGTAATATTACAACTGGTGCGTATAGCAACGGTCAATGTGTTCATACCATTCATGAGTTTTCACCGCGCGTGCCGCCAGGATATAAAATTTCGGAAAGTCCTACGAACGTCATTTATCTTCCAGTTATCGTGAGAGCCATTGATCACCTTAGTATACGCACTACCGATCAAAACAATAATCTGATAAAGAAGTGACAGTGAGGCTTCACATTAGGCGGTGTAAAAAATAACATGAATATAAACATAATCGATGGCCCGTTGAACGGCTCGAACGGCCCGCTGAACGGCTCGAACGGCTCGAACGACCCGCTGAACGGCTCGAACGGCTCGTTGAACGGCTCGAACGGCTCGTTGAACGGCTCGAACGGCTCGAACGGCCCACTGAACGGCTCGAACGGCTTGTTGAACGGCTCGAACGGCCCGCTGAACGGCTCGAACGGCTCGAATGGCATGCTGAACATTTTACGACAGCCGCAGTAAGGATAATGATGTAAAAACGATGACAATTATACAATCATTCAGTAGAGGAAATATATCCAAATCGGACACACCGCAAGAGCACATCGTTGAACGCTCCGACGACGCGGCCGTTTAATATACGTTAAATATCCATTCATTTAATAGCCTTTCAAGAGAACAAGCAGCACTTATGCCAAACATTACTAGAAATAATGCTGTTGTACACAGATGCTAAAACTCAACCGATCAACAATCCGCCGAATGCATTATTGGGCGCCCCGTTGAACGAGTTGCTAAAAGGATCGTTAGAAAATGGATGGAACCAGAACTTCAATCACAAACGCACAAACTGTACTTGCTGCAGCAATTGCCACGGTTACAGGAATGATAATCATGTATTAAACGGTGATGACTCTTTACAATCATTTAGTAAGGACAATATCTCCAAACTGAACACATCGCAAGATTTGAGCGACAAAAACGCGCAATTTCTGCAATCGTTGGGTTTTGTGATAAAGAAACGAAAACGATGGATCCATTGAACATTGCCAGTTTACCGATTTCTGATGATCGAATTACATAGTTACAGCCCATACGCCAACACAACGTTGGGAAACAATGATGAAATACGAATTCCCATTCAACAACAAGATTTGTACACGTTTCCTAGTGAGAGTTACCTTTACGTCGAAGGAAAACTCATTCTCAACGATGACAATGTTGCAGGGACTTCAGTTGGACTAGAAATGAATTGCGCCGCATTTATGTTTGATGAAATTCGATATGAATTAAACGGCGTGGAGATTGATCGTTGTAAAAACGTTGGAATAACAACTATGATAAAAAATGGAGTATCGTTGACAACGAAAAGATCGAAAATGCTTGAAAACGCTGGCTGGATAGACATACCCAATGCAGGAGGCTACTTTGACTTTTGTGTTCCTCTAAATATGCTGCTCGGTTTCTGCGAAGATTACAAACGAATAGTGATTAATGCGCATCATGAATTGATTCTGATTTGGTCGCGAGACGACAAAAACGCTATTTTTGGAACAGATGGTGCAAAATACACGCTGCAACTATACAAAGTACAGTGGAGGATGCCACATGTCACGCTCGAAAAAAGGCGCAAACTTTCATTGTTGCGCATCCTTGAAAACGGTCAAACGATAATTATGAGTTACCGTTCCTGGGACTTATACGAGTATCCAATGTTACAAGCAACCACTAAACATACATGGAGCATTAAAGCAGCTACGCAATTAGAAAAACCACGATATGTAATATTTGCATTACAAACGGATAAAAAAAATAGGCTCAATAGACATATCACCAAATTTGGTGACTGCAAACTCACCAATTTTCGATTGTATTTAAATTCGGATTCATATCCGTATGACAATTTGAATCTTGACTTTAATAAAAATAGATACTCTGTCCTTTACGACATGTATGCAAAATTCAGAAAGTCATATTACGGAGCAATGTGCAGTAATGGTGATGACGGAGCTCTATACGATAAGATACTCTTTTTTGGCTACGGCCCGTTCGTTGTCATTGATTGCTCGCATCAGAACGAATCGATAAAAAGCGCTACAATCGATGTAAGAATCGATTTTGAGTGTAGTGAAAACGTTCCTGAAAATACTAGCGCTTACTGTTTGATCATTCACGATCGTATCGTGCAGTACAATCCACTGACCAATGTAGTGCGCAAACTCTCTTAAGTGGAAGAGGGTTTATATGAGATTATTCCACAGCAAAACCAGTCATTTTTCGCCACAAATTCAATTAATCAAAATGAACGTACCAACATTCGTGGACATTCAAGGCTTCAAAAGCGATACGAACGAGTTATTCGTAAAGGAACTTGCAATCTTCCAGAATGGGAATCGTGTACAATGTTTCATCTTTGCGCCTCCATTTGCTAAGAGAAAATTGTCGAAAGCAGAATTAAGACAAATAAAATGGTTGACGCAAAATCATCATGGTTTTGAGTGGGACGATGGTACCGTGCCGTATTCACGCCTTCAAGAGTGTGCCGCTTCGTGTTTGAAAGATAGTATTCATGGATCTGTATACGTCAAGAGCATTGAGAAAGAAAAATGGCTGAAGAAACTTTATCCTTCAGTCAGTCCAATCAATATAGAGGTTTTGAACAAAGATGACGATCTACCGAATTTGCCAACCAAGAGCCAGCATATTCAGGATGGATGGATGGATAAACATATGGCATGCATCGCGCACAACGGAGCATGTGCTATGAGAAACGTATCGATATTAAAAGAATGGTGGTTAAAAAAAAGGAAGGAGGAAGATGAAGAGCTGTGTATGGAACATTATAACCGGCCGGGGGATGACACGCACATAGATGGACCTCCACCGAAAAAGAAAAATTGTTACATTTGTCTTAAAACACGAAACATTTAATATCATTTATTAATTTTGTTCATTACTGTAAAATAATAAAATCTATTTAGTAAAAATATACTTTATGCGTCTTAATGTTGTTTTACCTAGAACGACTGTACCTATGTGTAACGTTTATGTTTCATATTCCAATGTAGGAGATACAAAGGAATGTTCTTCTATTTCAAAGACACGAGGGAGTAGGGCGAAATCTATGTTTACATGCAGACACGTGTCGATGTGCAATCTGGTACAGATAGAGAGAGCATCGTCGAGACAGACTTTTGGTCACGTTTTGCTTGGATGCCTCTTTGACGGCTTGCTGACGCGGTTAACATGAGTGGGGGTAGGGTGAAATCCATGTTTACAGGTAGACACGTGTCGATGTGCAATCTAATACAGATTGAGCGAGCGTCGTCGAGACAGACTTTCGGTCACGTTGTTGCTTGGATGCGTATTTGATGGCTCGGTCACGAATTGCATTCCGCGCGCCCGCCACCACCACGTGCCCGCCAACGCCGCGCGCCGCCGCCCCGCCGCGGACAAAAAGGGTTAATCGCGGTTAAAGCGCGTTATCGCCGCGGAGAAAAAGGGTTAATCGCGGTTAAAGCGCGTTATCGCCGCGGAGAAAAAGGGTTAATCGCGATTAAAGCTCGTCTATGGCCGCGGCTAAAGCGCGTTCACGACGCGGGCAAGCAGCTTTTCCACAACCTATAAAGAGGCTGAATCATTAAATATATGGTTATTATATAGACGATATGCGTTTCGCAAAGCAGCCCCTGTCTATCATTATTCTCGATGTAGACGAGAGGACAACACGCATGGACGATCGTCGGCAACGACACGGACCCCTCTTGCCGAATACGATACGTGGTATAATTTGCGGTCCATCGAACTGCGGTAAAACGAACGTCGTAATCAGTCTGATCGAGAGCCCGAACGGTGTAAGATTCAATAACGTATATGTATACTCAAAATCATTGCAACAACCAAAGTACAAATATCTTGAACGAATTTTGACAAACGTTCCTGAAATCGGATACTTTTCATTTTCAAATAATACCGAAATCGTGCCACCGAACGAGGCGCTGCCCGATTCGGTGTTTATATTCGATGACGTTGCATGTGTTACGACGAGCCGCCTAAACGTACGTTAATCGAATTCTTCCCACGATCGGACAAACATCGTGTTACAGCCACCCGCCTAAACGATCGATATTCGAACAATTGAACTCCTCACGACCGGACACCTAAACATCATATTGCGACCACCTACTTAAGTATTCGATAAGACGCGTTCTCACGGACATCCCACCTTGTCAATCATCGGCCCCTTCTCCACCACCAACGACATTATAAAAGACCTTACCGGACATAAGCGCAGTCAGTCGGGATCATATTATAAAAATAAAGTGCTAAACCTTTAAAAGTGCCATTCATTTAAAAACCTGTGAACTTTCCACGTGACATGTTCATCGTTACGTTCGTCGACCTTCGGTCGAATTCGGTAGCGATCGGTCTCACGCATACATAGAGCATTGTGACGTATCACTTTCTTTCACTCCCCCTATCGGTACAATGCTTACAGATAATTTTTAAATTACTTTTTAATTTTCATAAGGTTAATACAACAATCGTGCTTTGGTTTACATAAAGCTTTAGTTAACACATCCGCGGCCATAAACTCGCTACGCTCATATTTTAATAATATTTCACCTCTTTCGTAAGCTTCTCTCGAGAAATGATATCTAATATCGATGAGTTTAGACCTACTATGATATACATTGTTCTTCGTTAATTGAATGGCACTTTGATTGTTGCAAAATACAATTGACGGTCCCTCACCTATACAACTCATTGTCATGTGCTCAAGCAGTCTTTTTAAATATAATAATTCTTTCACTACCTCAGATAACGCCATGTATTCCGCTTCCATGGTCGACAATGCTACTGATTTTTGTTTTTTCGATTTCCAACTTATGGGACCATTTGCAAACATTATTACATTTCCGGAGCACGACCTTCTATTATCTAAATCGCCTGCCCAATCGGCGTCTACGTACGCATACAAATTTTTCTTTGACTTTTCGTACACTATTTTGTAATCGCTAGTGCCCTTTAAATACCTAATGACTCTTTTAGCTGCCTTCCAATGTTGTAGACCGGGGTTTGCACAATATTTGCTTAACTCACTACTGGCGTATGATATGTCAGGGTGCGTACTATTTGCTAAATAAACTAAGCTACCTACCAACTCTCTATATGGCTTATCTTTCATGTTTTCTTTTTCTGTTTCTGTTTTGGGTTCCATTTCTTTTGTCACTTTTATGCTTACTTCAAGAGGGGTGCTTACTGCATTTGCATCTTTCATATTGAATCTACTTATGAGGTTGTTGATGTATTGCCTTTGCATTATACTAATCTTTCCTACAGGGCCGTCCCGTTCTACTAAAATATCCAAGATTTGTCCCCCTTCGATTTTGATGAAACTTCGTACATTTGTTAAGCAGGTAAAAATAAGGGACACGTATTTTTTTATATCTGCTGAGACGCGACTTTAAGGGGTGAAACCACCCCTCAAAGTTTCGACCTGAAACTGCTATCTCGAAAACCAAAGAAGATACGTGAAAATTTCTAATGGGCGGATTTAATGGTTTTTTATATACAATGATATGGCGTTAACAGATTGTCGAAAATACCATTTGTTTATAACAAAAAAAATTTTTATAACATTATTTTACAACTTATTTAAATTTATGTAATGACAAAAAATGTAGAACATTTTATTCCAAATCCATTGATATATATGTTTATGAAATTGCCTCCTACAGTTTCGTAGATTTTTATTATCGCACGAATGCCCGCTGAGTCAGCGCGTGATACTTTAATCGTACCTGACGTTATACCGATATTACTTACCCGCGTAAGTGGAAAACAACTATTTTTATAACATACAATGTTTAATCTTGTTAAATTTGTATTGCATGATATAAAATAATTAAAGTTATACATACTCGATGGTAGATGTATTAAATTGATAATTTTAATATGCAACAAGTGATTTGTATAACTTAAGGAACATACTCATGACAAAAATGATAATCATCGAAGAAATGCTTCAAACATAAAGGCTTTCGGCACCAAGCACAAGTAATAATAGCCACATCACCACATACGTGACATCGTGGTTCATTATCTGCAGCATAGCAGAACTCCACGGGATTTTCAAAATGAGGTGGTCTCGATGATACATATCCACTTTTATACCATGAATATTTAATAAAATTTTCAAATCGCGGGGAAGAAAATTGATTATGATCCAGCGACTGAAGTTTTAAAATATTGTCCCTCGTATGGAGATTAATCTCGTAATGTAACAGGATGACTGTGTCCGAAAACCGGCGAACAAAATTTTTCCATACACGAAATCCGTACACGTCTAATGGTTGTAAATATTTTGTAGTCCCTGCTGGAATCGTAAATACTACTAATTCTTTATTTTCCGGTGTAGCTTCCACAATACTACGACCACAATGTCCACTCCAAGAATCTAATAGTAAAGCAGTCTTATCGTTTGTATTAGGAAAGTAAACTTCTTTTAACCAAATTTTAAAATGTTCATTAGTCAGTTTTCCAGATGTTGACGCGGTAACCAAAATGTTCGTTGGTTTAAACATAGTCTGCTACACCCTAGGTCCAAACTCTCCAGATGTTTCCTTTAACACGACGAAGAGAGGAGATAGCAGTTTTCCGCTTGCAGATATTGTAGGTTGTATAGTGTAGCTATGAGTAGTGGATGGAATTGACTGTATTACAGCTTCTACTTTCTTCGTACCTTTCAACGCCAAAGTTCGTCCAGAATGTAGTTCGAGGTTGAAACCACTTTGATCCGAATTATACAAATTCTCAAATGAGGTAAATGATGCTAAATCTTCTTCTAATTTTGCTTGTAACGCCCACCGTCGAATATCTATGTCATGTACTATTATATTTGACCGTATTGCTTGTATAACATTTTTGTATGTATAATCTGCAATACGCAGTAATTTATCTAAACGTGTGCCACCCATTTCGACTTGGGCAGCCCATTTGCGTAACTGTCGAACAGACTTGACCGTTCTGAATCTAGATTGCACTGTTTCTAATTTCAAACGTTTCGTCTTACCATTCTTCCAGTATTCCACAGCATTTATTCTGTATTCATAACTGGTTGGTGCTTCGGAGAGCGTACATTTTTCTAATTGTTGATCTTGTTCCTCTTCATCAGTAAGGTCCGTTTCCGTTAGGTCCATTTCCGTTTCTTTCAGCCACTGGAAATTTACATCAGGATCTTCACCGTTTGCAAACTCTTCTTCAATGTTTAAATATGTTTCTTGTTCTATGTTGAATGTTGGATCTTCCATACGTTGCACGATTATGTCATATAAAATGTCTTTTAACTCTAACTCAGCACTGTTAACAGGCGTCACTTTTTTATCCACAGAATTAAAAGCTATGGATAATAAAGTAAGCACATTTATCGGATTAATATAAACCATTGTGCAGAATAAGTTTTGGCAATAATAAACTTCTATTCGTCTCGGTAACTAAACGTCTTGAATTCAAATACTGGACAAAGTAAAAAGTCACTGCATTCACCGATTTTATATACGTATTCTGGCTCATTGCTATACGATAAATCACGTGGTCGAAGCGCGATTGGTGAGAGTTCTGCATATAAACAACAAAAATTTATAAGATTATACGAGTGAAGGTCACATAGGTTACAAGATATTTTTATTTTTAAAGTAAATGTTTCATAAACAATCGTTTTACTATTCCATTCGTTGAGTGGATACTGTAGTGGACATATGGAAAAAGCTGCATCAGACAATAAACAATTAGAAGTATTTACTATCTATCTGAAAATAAACCACGTATGGCTATTATTACTTGTGCTTGGTGCCGAAAGCCTTTATGTTTGAAGCATTTCTTCGATGATTATCATTTTTGTCATGAGTATGTTCCTTAAGTTATACAAATCACTTGTTGCATATTAAAATTATCAATTTAATACATCTACCATCGAGTATGTATAACTTTAATTATTTTATATCATGCAATACAAATTTAACAAGATTAAACATTGTATGTTATAAAAATAGTTGTTTTCCACTTACGCGGGTAAGTAATATCGGTATAACGTCAGGTACGATTAAAGTATCACGCGCTGACTCAGCGGGCATTCGTGCGATAATAAAAATCTACGAAACTGTAGGAGGCAATTTCATAAACATATATATCAATGGATTTGGAATAAAATGTTCTACATTTTTTGTCATTACATAAATTTAAATAAGTTGTAAAATAATGTTATAAAAATTTTTTTTGTTATAAACAAATGGTATTTTCGACAATCTGTTAACGCCATATCATTGTATATAAAAAACCATTAAATCCGCCCATTAGAAATTTTCACGTATCTTCTTTGGTTTTCGAGATAGCAGTTTCAGGTCGAAACTTTGAGGGGTGCTTTCACCCCTTAAAGTCGCGTCTCAGCAGATATAAAAAAATACGTGTCCCTTATTTTTACCTGCTTAACAAATGTAGTTTCATCAAAATCGGAGGGGGACACTTCGCGGCCTATCCTTGTTAGTTGTTGTTGTTGGTTTTGGAACAAGATGACAATTTTCTTAATATCAGCATCGGAGAGGATGATATGTTTTAAGCTTTGGTCATCTTTTCTTGCAAAGACAAATGTGCCTTTAGCCCATACATATTTGAACCCAATAGCTTTCAATGATCGTTTGGCTTCACCAAGTAGTTTGAAGGTGTGACTAGGGACAAGCTCATTAATAATGATGTTGAAATCGGCTAGCCCGTCCAGGTAGGTTCCTAATTGTGCTGGTAATTGAGTTTTGTCAATCATCGAGTACCTAAGTCCATTAAGAGTTTTGGCTTCAACTAAAATTTTACGCACAACTTTAGGATTGATGCATGTGATGGCAATAGAAACTTTAGTGCAACGTTGGTCTGCTGAAGAGATTGGGCTGGCAGCTGGCGTTGGATTTTTGCGCATGATATTATCATGACTGATGTTAAGCTTATTCAATACTGCATGTACCAACGGTAATGGGTCTTCGAGAAGCGGATTTTCTGGAAGTCCAGAGAGAGTAATCTCAGTTGTATTGGTTTGCTGATTGATGAGGTATTGGAGACAGGCTGAGTTAGATTCGGTTACAACAACGAGTCTTGATAGATCACTATTATTATCATTGTAAACGCTGGAGGTGGATGGATCATTAGCTGTGATATTGTCAACTCGCTGTGTTAGATTGGCCAGTTGCGTCCGGAATTCAATATTATCATTACGGAGTTGATTGGTGGTGTGTTTGAGTGCTTCATTGTCTTTTTGTAGGCTGTTGGCTGTGGTTTTCAGTTCTACGATATCCTTGTGGTATTCATCAAGTTTCGCGTTAATTAATGGTATGTTGCTTAATAATGATTCTTGGTTTCTAAGTTGTGCGTTAATTAAGCTGATACCTTCGAGAACTTCATGCAAAACGGCCTTGTTAGTTGTGGATTTCTTTAGAGGCCGGTCGCTATCATCGTATGGGAGATTGGAACGAGTCCTTTTTTTGAGTCATTTGAGATACTGGAACTTTCAGAGTCCGAAGGCGACGGAGGTTGAAGAAAGTTCATGCTGCTGGCTGTAGAAGTATCAGTGGTTGTGGCTTGATCGGATGTGACAGGTGTAATGTTTTGGCGTTTGTCCGACATGTCGTGTATGGTAGTGACTATCTCAGGTTAGCACAAACAGATGGCGGAGAAAGTTGATTATGGTTGAGAGAAAGTAGTGCGTGTGACAGTTATCGACAGGTGACTTAATTGGCTGCACTAATCGCTAGGTGGCACAAATGGTGGAACCAGTAAAAAGATGCGTGAGGGAGAAGACAGGTGAAAAAGACGGAGATGGATGATAACCTCAATCTCTAGAGATCCCAAGAAAGCACTAAGAGGAAGATTATGCAGCTCCTCCCATGATAAAATTATATCGGGAAGAAGTCTGTATGTAGTAGTATACAGTATCCTGAGAACAAAGAAATGCCCGAAGGCAGTGTGCGGCAGTACTAATTCAGAGAGAACAGAGCGAACAAAAATAGCGTGCGACTGTACTTACAGAGAGAGAGAGAGAGAGAGAGAGAGAGAATGTGCGCGAATATGAAACACTGAATGAGTGATCGCATGTATTTTCAAACAGAGCGAATGATAGGTTGGATGAGGAAAGAGCGAAAGAGAATGAGTGGGAGAATGAGAGAGAAGCGTGTGTAGCAACCGGCAGTTGTAAAAGACAGAGCGATCAGATTTAGAGCGAGTGGCAAACCAAA
The DNA here is from genome assembly GCF_051020975.1 of Osmia lignaria lignaria. Lineage (NCBI taxonomy): Eukaryota > Metazoa > Arthropoda > Insecta > Hymenoptera > Megachilidae > Osmia > Osmia lignaria. The sequence continues at coordinate 2,823,045 of NC_135041.1, forward strand.
CAGTTCCCACAGTAGCAAGTCTTGTAAAATCAAATCGTAATTAAAATTTATAACAAGAATCTGAATTTAGGTATAATTATTATCTACAACGTATATAATCCTTTCTCTTTCTGGCATTAGCGATTCCGATGTGTTTCATTCGTGTGATTCTACGTTCATTCGGAAGCGCTTACAATTAGTGCCAAAATGAGAGAACATGTTATATTCTATCCCTTTTCAAAAAATAACATCGCTGCTCGGCCGATCACTGTATGGTTTGCCGGTACCTCCGATCTCTCACTCGTTTCTCGTGTTCTCTATCGTTCCGTTTCGAGAACAAAGTCAAACGGTATAGCATACCTGCTCCGTAATAAACAACTGTTCGACCCCGAGCGAGTTGCTCATTTCGAGGCAACACTACTGATTACTAACACTTTCCTTGCAGGCAACAATTGAAAAAGGCAGCATGCCTCACGGTAAGTGAAGGTACCGCGGCGGAAGCAGGTACCTGTGCAGGTACCTCCGAAGAAACAATCGTAAGTACATCTGCTGCAGATGAATTTCTTACGGAGAGATTATATGAAGAAAACATAGAAAATGTTGAAGAAATGGAAACTATCGAAGAAATTGTACAAGAAGGAGATTTCTATACAGGAGAAGATCAATTGAATACCACCGATGAAAACGAAGAAATAAATTGGGTGGTAGAGCCACAACAGCCAAAAGAACCAATTTCGGAAGAAATAGATTTTGCTGATTTTGCATATATATTCGAAGAAATAAAAAATCTTGCAAATCATTCATCTATTGGCTGTGGCATTGAACATTTCGAAATAATTGGATGTCAACAATATGGCTTAAAAAAAACGTATAATGTACAGTGCCGAATGTGCAATTACATAGGACACATTCCGTGTCTTCGAAAGAATGATGGCACTATGGATATTAACCATGCCGCTGTTTCTGCAACAATAGTTACGGGCGGCGAATATAATCAACTGGAGGAATTACTCTCTGGCGTGAACATGTCTTGCATGACAAAAGGGATGTACGAGAAATGTCAGGATGACATAATCGACGGCTTCGAAGGGGCCGCATAACAAGAAATGGAAGAAGCTGGAAAAAAGGAAAGAGAATTGGCTATTGCAAGAGGCGATGTGCTTGCAGGCTATAATATACCGTGGATTCCAGTTGTCGCAGATGGCAGCTGGATGAGAAGATCGTACCGCGGAGGAGATTACAATTCTCTTTCTGGCGTAGGAGCCATCGTGGGATATCATACGAAAAAAGTGCTGTATATCAGCGTTAAAAATAAATTTTGTATGAATTGCCAAACAGCAGCAAAAAAGAAAGAAGCAGCGCGCGAACATATTCGCCTAGTATATTCTATATTAGTTGCCGATGGCGATAGCAGCGTGTACAAGAAAGTATTGGACAATGATCCATATAAAGATTATATGGTGCATATACGAAAAATAGAATGCACCAATCACCTGCTACGGAATTTCAGTAGCAAAATAAACGACATCGTAGCAAAAGGCCGCTACAAAGAGCTATGAGCTGTTGTAAAGGACAATGCTCTGCGGCTGCGTACTGGAATAAAGAAAGCTGCAGAATACCGGTTCAAAGAAATAATCAGACCAGTCGATCAAATAAAAAATTTGAAGGAGGACATGAAAAATGTACTGAGTCATGTTTTCGGTGAACACAAGGAGTGTCAGAAGTTAGCATATTTCTGCACCAAATATTCTGATCCGAACAAAGTAAATTATGTTCCACGATTGAAGCAAGGTGGTATATATCAAAGCATTGAAGAAGCGATGCAGCCACTTTTTGCTCAAGCTGAAAGTTTGTTGTACGCTTTAAATAATAATGCTGTAGAAAGCGTTAATAATATAATTGCCAAATTCATCGGAGGAAAAAGGATAAACTTTGGACAAAGAGGCTCATATCAGGGTAGAGTCTCCGCTGCTGTCGTCCAATTTAACACTGAAGAGACCTTTAGTAAATTGAGTGTGGCAACGAATAAAGAGCCGACAAACATCGTAAGAAAGATGGAAGAACGTCGGAAGCGTGCAGCAGAAATGGCATCTAAATATAAAAAGAAGCGAAAGCATCCTCCTTCAGAAATCAGAAACAATCGTACGACCAGGATTACGGCCCCAGTGCAGCAAAACCAGATATGGAAGAGACTGTATACTCTTCCGAGTATGAAAGGCACATGGCCATACTCCATGAGTGGCACACGATGCGGCACGCGATCGAAGCAGAAACTCGCGATCAAGCGAAAAGCGAGAAATGGATAGCCTGCAGGAGAAAATTATTAACCGCATCAAATTTCGGCAAGATATGCAGATTACGAAAAGATACACCGCGGAAAAATACTTTGAAAAGTATAATGTAACCGCAAATACCGAATTTACTATTATCAAGTGCAAGGACAGTTGCACATAACGAATAGACAATGCGCTCTATTCTGTTTATGGACGCCGAAAGGAATGAAAATTATAAAAGTACCAAGAAATGATACATTCTGGGCAACAGAGATGGAGGAAAAACTGAGAAAGTTTTATGAGGACTGCATGTTGCCAGAAATCATAGATAGTAGATTCAATCGACACCAACCGATTAGAGAACCTCCGTACATAAAGACAGGAGGGAGGACCATGTACGAGTACACAGTAAAGTACACCATGCAATACCAATACACCAGCGTGTGTGCAGCGGATATGAATAGCTGTTACAAAAAAAATGCAATACCAATACACTGGCGTGTGTGCAGCGGATATGAAGAGCTGTTACAAAAAAAATGCAATAGCAATATACCGGCGTGTGTGTAGCGGATATGAAGAGCAGTTACAAAAAAATGCAATAGCAATACACCGGCGTGTGTGCAGCGGATATGAAGAGCTGTTACAAAAAAAATGCAAATCCATTACACTGGCGTGTGTGCAACGGATATGAAGAGCTGTTATAAAAAAAATGCAATACCAATACACTGGCGTGTGTGCAGCGGATATGAAGAGCTGTTACAAAAAAAATGCAATACCAATACACTGGCGTGTGTGCAGCGGATATGAAGAGCTGTTACAAAAAGAATGCAAATCCATTACACTGGCGCGCGGCGTGTGTGCAGCGGATATGAAGAGCTGTTACAAAAAGAATGCAAATCCATTACACCGGCGTGTGTGCAGCGGATATGAAGAGCTGTTACAAAAAAAATGCAATACCAATACACTGGCGTGTGTGCAGCGGATATGAAGAGCTGTTACAAAAAAAATGCAATAGCAATATACCGGCGTGTGTGTAGCGGATATGAAGAGCAGTTACAAAAAAATGCAATAGCAATACACCGGCGTGTGTGCAGCGGATATGAAGAGCTGTTACAAAAAAAATGCATTACCAATACACCGGCGTGTGTGCAGCGGATATGAAGAGCTGTTGAATACTGTTCCAAAATGTAAATATGAAGGTATGTAAAAGATAAATACGGAGAGTGAAGAGGACCGTCTATGACGGGGGTGGTGGTGGGTATCTTTACACTCTCCTAATAATTTATACTTGCACCTACTTTTCCTTACTTTGTACGGGAAGAGTACAATGTACGACAGCGTAAGTACGACACTTATACTTTTGGTATACAAGTAGTTGGATTAATTGGAAGTCATCATGAATTTCATATATGAATTTGTTTTAATTATTTCCAGTGACCAATATCAATGGTGAAAATGCTGCTCGACGAAGAGGGAAAACCAAGCAGGTCTTCACCATGCAAGCATAAAGATAAGTAAATCACATACATTTACATCTTTACTACATGCAAATTGATTAGAACTCATTCTAACTTTTTATCTTAGCTTCTATCACAATTTACTGAAATCGAAAGGGATCACCATTGCAAGAAGTATTGGTGAGAAATAGGAAACTAATAGTGGATTCATCGAGCAGTGTAGGTATCAGCATTTACATTAAAGTAGTATAAACTCAAAAAGTAATTGTTATTAAACTTATTTATTGTTACAGATCAAACCAGGGTATACAGCATGATAGTTTAAGAGATCCTGTATCGTGTCAACCTAATTTTATACATAATGCTTATTCAATAATTGCTTTCTGCATAGCACGTTTAATTATGTTATAAGTGTATAGCGTTCATATTCTGCTGTAGTACTTTGTTAATAAAAAAAGGCTTGTACTTCACTGGTCAGTGTTTTAATCACTTTTTGATATGAAGGGTCAGAATCTTTTGGTAATTATCCTTCCATACTGATCATTCGCTATTTATGAAATAATCTAACCCTAACCTAACCGTTTAGTACTTTTATAGTGTTCGTTTAGTAATTTTATATAAAAAAATGTGGAAGCTAAGAAACATTATTTTTCTGGGATTTCCCCTCATTTATTTTTCCTTTTCACTTATAGTTCCTCACTGCAACGTAATATATTGTAGCATAAACAAATTATAATTAATTAAAAGTACATTGAATTCTCTACGCTTGCAATATCAACCAGACTTTGCGTTTAAATTTTGTCAAGTACAATGCAACAGCTGACTATTTCTTTTACATTCAGAATAGAATACAGAATTAGCAAAAAGCGCCCTCTCGTTTTCATGGGCCAGCCCTATATCTATGGGTATTACAATTTCTGTGCAGAAAAATCTGCTATAATACCGACCGGCCAACTCGGAAAGGTCACGTGCCGTGTCTACCCCCTTAAATGCATACTGAATTGCGGGAGGTAATCAGTATGTTACATTATATGTAATGTAGATATAGTTTTAATGATATTGTTAAGATATCCTCATTTGTCTGAGGGAAGGGATCAGTATATTACATTATATCCAATGTAGATATAGGAAGAATGATATTGTCATGAAATGTAGGTACATTGATGCGTGGGAAGGGATCAGTATATTACATTATACCTGACGTAGCTATAGTAATAATGATATTGTTATTAAATGTTTATTACGTATCTAATGTCGATATAGTAATAATGATATTGCTATCAAATGTACACTGATCTGTGGGAAGTAATGAGTATATTACATTATATGTAATGTAGGTATAGTAATAATGATATGGTTATTAAATGTACATTGTTCTGTGGGAATAAATCAGTATATTACATTATATCTAATGTAGATATAGTAATAATGATATTGTTATTTCAGTAAAGACTCGATAAGTGTTCAGAATTTGGGACCGGCGAGGAACATTTAGCGAACAGAAGAATTGATTCTGCTAACCGTTTGTATTTTCCCGACGTCGACGAACATAGAAAGAGACAGTCTAATAAAAAAGAAAGAGGGACTGAGAGTCGAGGCGGTCGTAAAAAATTAAATTCCTACATATCCGTGAGACAATACTAATGCAACAAACAAACTTTTTTATTTTTTTTTTTTTAAATAAAACTTTCACCAACATATTTGTGAGATTTTCCTGATTAAAATGAGACCAAACACGATATTGTTATGACAATTGGTTATGATGATTAGACTTGTAAATGTTCGTCTTTTCTCGCTGTCTTTCTGTATTGGTCGACGTCGGCAAAATATAAAGCGTCTAAGCATCTTTCCCTTAAATGTGCCGAAGGCGAACACTTATCGTGAAGTTGAAGCGAATAAAACCGGTTTTCTCGAACGGGACAGTCTTCTACACGTTAACTGTTCGAACAGCGAGTCCTGGTTCCTATAAGTGATCACCTTTCGAGATCGCTGAGGAACATTTAGCGAACAGAAGAATCGATTCTCTAACTGTTTGTATTTTGCCGTCGCGACGTCAACGTAGAAAGAGACATGGATTCGGAGCTGACATAAGGGTTAAAAATTAAATGCCTACATATTCATGAAAGAATACTAATGGAATAACATTTTTTTATTTATAAATTATGGTTTTTAAATAAAAATGTTATTAATACATGAAATTTTTCTGATTAAAATTATTCATTTTTACAAAAAATTACAAATAACTATAAAATTATACATACTGTAAAAAAATACAAAAGATATTACAACAATCATGTGAAATTGCAGGAAGATACAAAACTTAAATATGTTAAATGATAAATAATAAATATATTAAGGATTTTTGGTTAATAATTGTTCTAATTCCATTGTTAATTGGTAGTCCGTACTGAATGTTACAGGATAAACTTACACACTGTAAAATTTCTTTCACTCTCTCTGGTCGCGAAGTTTCACTTAATTGTCCACTATTTTTCTCTTCATCCTTTTCTTCTTCTGTTTCCTCATCATCTTCTTCAATATCTTCTCTGTAATCCTCGTCACAATTTTCCTTACCCCGAATTCTTTCTTCACGTGTACTAGGTGACAGAAAATCAATGGCCTCTGCTTCTGTTATCTGACCTTCACTCACTGTGGATATGAGTTCTTCTAAATTTTCCTCTTCAGAATCATCCTCGCCATGTGAAGGGGCCTCAATTAAATTATTCCACCCGTTCCTAATATTTTCGGGTGTGAATTCTGCCCATGCTTGGACCACCATATCAATGCAATCCTTAATTGTGTAATTTTTATAAAATTCATTAATTCCCCCTTCGTGGGTTAAAACAGTTCGTAACATTTGTTTTCTAAAAACTCTTTTTGTATTTTCAATGATCCCCTGATCCATGGGTTGAATAAGCGACGTTGTATTGGGGGGGAGATACATAATTTGAAAATTGTCTCGATCTTGAATATCATGTGGAATTTGAGAACCTGTACAATTATCTAGTAATAAAACTATTTTTCCGCATAGTCTTTTTCGTAATTGATACGCACGAACACTCGGTTTAAAATGATTTTCGTACCAATCTATAAATGGTTCTTGATCTACCCACGCATTTTTTGGGGATTTAAATACCACTGGCAATCGGTGTAGCGAATGTTTTAATGCCCTTGGGTTGGATATTTGTATATCACCAAGGGCATGATTTTATTATTTCCAGTGATGTTGGCACACAAAGCTATCGTTACGCGATCTTTTCGCATTTTATAACCACTAACACTTTTTTCAACTGCTAATGTCTTGGTAGAAAAGGCTTTCCAAAACAGCCCGCTTTCATCCATATTGTAAATATTCTCCAGATTAATATCATTGTCTTCAATAAAATGTTTCAACTCTTGAACAAAACTCTTGGCTGCATATTCGCTTTAATCAAGCGAATATTATGCCGCCGTTTAAAGTTAGCAAGCCATGATTTGCTGACTTTAAAGTTTGTAGATGATGCCATGTCCTGCTTCAATTCTTCAGCCTTTTCTAATAACACAGCATCGGTCAAGAAATCTCCAAGTGTTCTCCTTTCCGTGAACCAAGTGAACAAACGATGCTCCAATTCTTCATACATCGGTTTTCTCACTCTTTGTCTTTGCCGCACTCCTTTAGTTTTTGATGCAAATTCTTCAATACGTACAGCATTTGTTACGTTGCGCGTGCGACGGCGCAACGTAAAAAGGAAAGATATTGAAGGATAGTGGTTAAATTTCAATTAGTTAGTTGGAATTCAATCCCCTATTCTTTCTTCCCAATTTTGGCGCGATGGTTGGTACAGCTGCCATCAGTCTTGAGCAGGTTAACGCTCTCAACAATTAAAAGACGGAAGACAAAATTAATAAGATGTTAAATTAGAAGTTTCAAACTAATAGCCTTTCGTTGGGTTCGTTCAACGCTTAGGTCCCGTACGGGTCCCTCCTTGAATCTGCGTATCTTGGTAGGCGTGTTTTAACTGAAAAGTGTGAGGTGTGTTTGAAATAAATTTGAAACTGTTTAAGTGAATGAAACTGGTTTAATAGTGAATGAAAAATCAAGTGAATAATAACAGAGAAATGCCAGAATTGAGATTTTTATAAATTTGGAAAAATTCGTTAGTGTAGAAGATACCAGTTTTTGCAAAAATGTGAACAAGGGTAAAGATGCTTAGAATTAATTAACAAAAATATTTGATATGAAAACGCTCTGATATCACAATTGAAACTATTGAGTTATGTACTGGTCGCGTGAAATGGTTATCACTATTTCGTTTTCCTTGAATTAAACGAGAAATCGGCGGTTTCGCCCGTGTGGGTACACCCCAGCCTAAGATACTCTCGTAACCCTCGAAAGGACTGGACTAAGGTGCCCCTTTGATGATAGAAAATTGGAATGGCGAGATAGTGATAATTGAGGAAAAATAATTAAATCAGTCGATACCTCGTGTGGTGGAACGATCGGACCTGAAAAACTCTCGTAACCCTGTAGGGCTGGACCAGATCGCCCGTTTTGCCAAATGATAACCGTCGTGATTGAAAAATGTAATAGAATCGACTTACCGTTACGCTGTTTAATACGATACAAGATTTATAATTTTCGCTTGCTAAGATTCTGTTTGGATTCGCTTGATGATCTGGAACACCAAAGAACGATAAGATTTCGATCACTGCACTTGTCGCGGCGAAAACGGATTATTACGGACGAGTACGTCGACGAGAGACAAGCGAATAACGAAAAATACGAATTACAATTAATATAAAATTACGCGAGATGAAGTTAATACGAAAATACTACGCGAGCAAACGATTTAAAAGCAGAAAGAAAAGATAGAAGATTATTCAGAATTCCGATTATTTTAACTCGCACGGCATCTGCCTCGCTACGCGGAGGACTTTACCGCAGTGAAAATATCGCGAGCTTCCAAATAACTCTGTCTCTCGGACACACGGGCTCCCGATCACGTACTTACGATTGATCGATCAAGAGTGACAAATTTCGTGCGCGATCGATGGTCGAAGGGCCCGTCGCGCGAACATCGTCCTTGGAGGGGACGGTTTGGCGAATCGTAGTTCGTTTTCGGAAGCGTCGCGTGCCCGGTGATTGGTTAAGACGCGCGAGCTAGACGAAGATCCTTCATCCCCTTTCTTTTCTACTTCGTCGCCATGATAGTTTCAACGGTTTTCAGAAACTACGCAGTATTTCTCTTTATATGTATAATTAATTAATGCATTGAATTGAAATATAACTATTGATTTGATTGAATTGTAGAATGAGATTTGAAATTGAAATATACAGGTTTTGATAGAGGAAGCCGTCATCAGTTTATCAGGATCAAAATTATTCGCTTTCCTGATTTTCAATAAAGATAGTCTAATTTAACAGGTTTAAAAGCGGACGATGTGCTTACGGTGGTTGTAATGCCGTAGCGAATTATGCATTTAACAACAATCTATCGCACATTAGCTTCGATGAATTCAGCATTTCGCATTCTATGAATTTTAAACAATTTTCAATCTGGCGAACGTTCCTTCGAGAACGTTCCTTTGTTCAAAATTTGCCGTTATCGCTAGGCAGTTCTTAGAATTTTCGATACAATAGTGTTTATTGCTTCGAACGACCCTTGATTTTCGAACGGCGGTCGAACGTTCGCGACGTTCGCTTTTATAAGGGTTCTCAATTCTTACTTTCATTGTTTAAATTCACAATCATCCGTCCTCTCTTTCACACTATCGTTACGATCAGGTAATGGTGATCCTTGTTGGACCGGCTGACGCTTTGTGCAATAGAGAGAGAGAGAGCGTTCTACAAAAGAAGTTATCACGGTTTTCCTATTTCTACGCAGTTAACCGGGGAAATTCCCATAATGCGAAGTACTGGCTAACTGCGTAGCGCTGATGTTTATGCTAACATCTCTGTCTCCCTCGAGTGAACTCGAGTTGTTGCGCGTTGATATATTCTATAGCTATTACTATGGTTGTCGACGATAGTTTCAAGGAGGGTCACGTAAACTGTTGAAAAGAATTAAGCTCAAACTCTTCCCTGTATGCCCCTTACATGAGAGATTCTCGTAACCCAAAAGGGCTTGATGAGGGACGCAAGGCGGATAAATTTCAAATTTTCCGCCGAGACGTAACACATTCCTTTTTATCCGACGAATTGTTATCGGATGCATGCGATGCTTTGCAGCAACGTTTGCAACGGATAACGTTTTTAAATCTTCGAGAACTTGCAATCGTTAATATATAGACAAATTCACCTTTCTAGTAGATATATTTTTGAAATAAATATGTTTGAAAAATGCACAATTTGTCTATAAACACTTCACTCTGAACTTAAAACTTTGGATATTAAACACTGAACGCTGATATTAAACTGAACTTCGTTGTGCCACGAGTATTTCGTTCTAGCTTTCCTGCTCCTTCCATGAGGGTGAAAAATGTACGAAATTCTTATTTCTGATAGGTAGCTAAACGTTAACCAATAAGGATTTAGTGAAATTCCTGGTTTTTGGCAACGCCCATGAAAAAATCACCGCCTTCAAGGGTGAGTGGAAGGGTGGAAGGATGCACGTGTTAATGATGATATATCTTTAAGGGCCGGCGAGGTCGGTTAACCTGGCACTATTCAGCTTTGGGGTAATTTATGGCACGTACTTAGACCGTGAGTGACCAGTCGAAGTGCGGGTAAAAATGTACAGATGCTCAATGATGACTAGCGTCTCGAAGTCACGTAGCGTTTGAGTATCGGGGGTATGACTGTTTCGAATAAGAAATTTTAGGGATGGTAAGCAACCCATGCTATAAACTAGGAAAATATTATTTCTAAAAAACTGGCCACCAGATGGGAAACACTAGAGTGCTTTCTGATAAGAGGCCTGCAGGAAACAGCATGACATCGTCGAATTATTCGTCGTAAAGTAAAATCGGAAATTCTAAATTACTATATTTCTTTATGACAGTAAGCGTCCAGTTCGAATTTAAATCAATTTATATTTTTAGGAGCGCAGACCTAGAGGGTGAATTTTTATTACCTAGACTCCGTTCACCAAATTTTAGGACGGTACCTGCGTATTTTATTAATAACAGTACTTCACGCGGAGTAATCTCGGATTGTTAAAAATGTCTTTACCAATTAGAAGAATTGTAAATCGACCGGTCATCAACGAAAATCAACTAATAAGAAAATTAGAAACCACATGTAATTAATTGCGCAACAAACAATTGTTAACTTCTCTTGTTATAGAAACGACCTAATCATTGCTGCTATTCATTCGCCGTTAATTTAATATATAAAGTGAGCATTCACAGAAAGTAAATTATTTTAATATTATTCAGATTAGTTAAAATTATTATAACAATATCGTGTTTGGTCTCATTTTAGTCAGGAAAACCTCAGCAATATGTTAATAAAATTGTTATTAAAAAAAAGGCAAAATAAAAAAATGTCATCGCTGCATTAATGTTGTCTTATCGATACAAATGCGACACAGATCTTCAAAGGAAAGCCGCGCCGTGTCACATTACTCCCAGGCTTGCTCCGAGGGGGAACCCCCCCAGTGGTGGGGATAAACCGCGAACCCTTAACGAATAGATCCTTTCGAACACTTATCGAGTCTTTACTGTATATGTTTATTACATATCTAATGTAGATATAGTAATAACGGTATTGTTATTATATATACGTTTATCTGTGGGAAGGGATCAGTATTATTATTATTATTTATTAAATCCGCATCCCTGACGGGCTTGCGGGGCGCTTTGCGGAAGCGGTTCCAACCTACACTTTGTCCTCCTTACACTCTGTCCCACGCTTTTATAATGATCGCTGCTGCAACGACGAAACCGTCGCGGGATGGTTTGGGGTGGGGATGGGACTAGGAAGGGGGCCTCTTCCGGCAACGGGATAGATCGATTATCGATCTTCGATACACCGGTGCTCGGGGTCGATGGGGCTGGCGGATATCCCGCGATGACGGGTGGGTTGAGGTCTTCGGGCTCGGCGACAGATTGCTCCGGGTGGACGTTTGCATGATCTGGGTAGCTTCGTCTCTTTCTTCGGAGTCCCACGTTGCTCCGTTTCCTTGGAGGACGGTTTAGGGGTCTGTCGCCGGCCTCGTAGCTCCTTCTGCGGGTGTTCCTTTCCGGTCTTCTGTCGCCTCCATCGGCCCGATACCGGCGAGCAGGGGGAAAGGGTTAGGTGAGGGAAGGGTTACGGGTGGTTTCGAGGTGGGAGTGTAACGTGGGGGGGGGGAAAGCGCAGCGATTGTAACGGGGAGGCACGGGTGTCACCACGTTACAACATTAAAGAAACAATACTGTAATATTTTTGCCTTTGGAGCCTGCATTTTAACTGATTCTTCCGTTTCGAGTCTATCATTGCCTTCTTTGCCTATATTTAAATCTTCCCCCACGCCTTTTCTTCCTTTTCTTTTTATGGTTTTTGTACACTCTTTCATTCTCCTTCTTTCTCTACCCATCTCCATTCTGTTCCCTCTATCCATATACTCCAGTTATTGTAGTCCACTCTCTTTCCCTTGATTCTTTCCTCTCTTGCTTTTTCTTTGATCCTCCAGTTCATCTTCCTTTCTTCGCTGGACAAGTTTTCTTCTACTGTGGTCCTCCATCTCTCCCATATTTCGTTTTTCTTTCCTAGTATTTCGTTTCTGTCCTCTTCCTCATCTAATTCAGTTAGAATTAGTTTTCTCCCTCTTTCTCCCACTAACTCAATTATTTTCCTCATCACCACCTTTTTGCCAAGTTCTATTTGCATCATGATATTGACTCTCCTGCTTCTTTCCTCAGTGTCATTTCCTCCTACCCCCTTCCAAACTAAGCTTCTTGTGACCGGCTGTCCCTCTCTCTATTTTTTCCTCATCTTCGTCCTCCACATATGCTCTTCTTCTTTTATCCGTTCCTTCCTCAGTCTTTTCTTTTCCTTTCTCCTTAATCGGTACCGCATTTTTCCTTTTTTTCATCGGTGACTCTTCTTCATTGTCTCCTTTTTCTTTCTCTTCCTCCTGCTCTTTATTGTCTCTCCTCATTATAATACCCTTATTTCCACTTTTGCCCCTTTCTTCTTTTCTCTCGTTTCCTATAACTTCATCCTTTGCGTCTTCTGCACTTTATCCTTTGTCCCTGTTTTTTGCTTCTTCTATGCTTTGTCCGTTCGGATCTTTGCCTGCCCTTCCTCTTTTTAGTTCCTTCTTTATTTCGTCAACGCTCTCACCTATTTTTCTCAGCTCCTTCAGTACTTCGTCCTTCCAAGTACTTTCCATCGTCTGGCTGCTTTCCTTTCTTCAATTTTCCATCCTTTGAGCCCTGACTGTAAACAAGAATGTATTTCTTTGTGTGATTACTGTCAATTATTTTGACTAATTCTTATCATAACCGGGAGAAGTCTGATTTAATATTTGTGAAATGTGCGGCTGTGCAAATGCCCCTATATTTGCACATGTGTTTCCCTTTTTCTTTCTTCTCTTAGACTTTTCTTTCCTTCCCTATTCCTCTTTAGGCTTTCTTTTCTTTTTAATTTCTGCCTCTGCTTTGCCTCTGCTTTGCTTCTTTCTCGTTCTTGTCTTTCCTTTCTTACTGTTACCATTCACTTTTACTTTCAACTTGTTGCATGCTTCCCTTATCTCTCACCACGTGCCTCGCCAGTGTTGCCACCTGATTTCCGATTTGTTCACTGTACTGCCAACTGTAAATTCTGTCTTTTCTCGCTACTATTACTGGTTCTCTCTGTCGGTAATGTCACACTCTTTCCTTTCTTCCATCTTGCCAATTTCATCCATTGACCTACCTTTCTCAACCTCTTTCATCCATTGCTCTCCTTCGCCATCCCCCCCCAGAAGCTCCTTGACTTTTTCTTGCCATCCTTCCTGTCTTTCCTTGTTTGCCCCGCACCCTTCCCATACATGCTCCCACGATTCCTGCTCCCACTCACAACTTCTGCGTTTCCTTTTTTCTTCACTTTCCCAGTATTCGCCTCATTTATTTCGTTTCCCATCCTAAATCTTGCTACTCTTTTCCACCTTTCTTCTTTCCAGCCTTTTTCCAGGTACTTAAGAACTCCAGCGTTCTTGATCTCTTTATACCATTTGTTGTATCTTGATGAATTTATCTTGGTCCATCTCTCGCTTTCTTGCAGCTGTAAATCTGCCTCTTCTATCTCCTCAAAGCCCATTTCCCCTTCCCTCCTTTTTATTTCCAGGGTTGCTGGGTTCATTCCCCTTTCCTCGAAATATTTTTTCCTCTCCTCCTCCCACTTGCTTTTTGTCATCCCTCTTTGTTCTTCTCTGACTATTTCCTCCCAGCAATTCCTTGCTAGTTCCCCTCCCCCCCCCCTCCTCCCCCCCACATCCTCCTTTCGAATCCCCATGCTCGCCTTCCTGCTTTGAGTCTCAATTTTGACCTTTGCAGCTCTTCTCTCAGCATATATCCCGGTGTGCACCAGTCCACCCCTAGTGTCCATCTTAAAAATCTCTCCTGTGTCCCTTCGAATTCTCTCCTTTCCTTCCAACCCCAGACTTCGGCCCCATACGCCATTATCGGCCATATTAGCCTGTCCCATAACCATAGTCTCCTCTTCCACTCCTTTCCGAATCTTCTTTTTCCGATCCCCATACTTGTCTCATCGCCGCGCTCGCTCTGCTCATACTGTCTTTGATGTGTAGTTCGCTTCTTCCATCTCTTCTGAACACGTATCCAAGGTATTTGAAGCACTTCACCTCTTCCATTTTCTTTCCTTTCCATACCCAGTCCCTCTTCTTCTATCTTCCACCCCCTTTCATGAATGTCATTACCTTTGATTTTTCTCTATTTAACTACAATTTCTTTTTATCTAAATATCTTTCCAGTTTTCTTACCATCGCCGCCATGTCCTCTTCTTCCTCTGCCAGGGGTACTACATCGTCTGCGTATGCTAGCGTGTATATTTTCCTTTCCCCTAATTTAATCCCTCCAGTCCCTCCTTGCCGCATCATCTCGGGAAGAGATCAGTATATTACATTATATCCAATGTATGTAATGTTCCGATTTGGGAGTCGAGAACAAAACGTTCTTCCGATGAGGAATCGTGATGGGAAACTTTGCCAACTGAATTGAATATAGTAATTTCTTATAGAGGATAACTTTACTGACTCCTTTACTTTTCGGAATCTATGACTGAAGTCAATAATACATACCAGTGATACGAAATAACCAAATCAACCGTAAACAAACCTGACCGGCTAGTCCACATAGTATTATTGAGAAGTTCTTTATATAAATAGTTGATCGAACAACTCGTATTACACAAAATCTCAAGTTATCCGGATCAACGGCCAACAAACCTGGCCGGCTGGTCAATCGGGAATCGTCAAATAATTTAAACGAGATATTGAAAATGAACAAATGGTTATGGAGTGACATATATGCCCGCAAGGACTTCTGATCCTTTATACTTAGAATGCTGAGAAATACTTATCTTGATCTGGTGATTAATCGTAGTATTGATTCTTGGCGGCACTGCAATGATCGTTAACAAACCCGACACTATTAACAGAATAATGATTCCTTTTACTTGTGCCCAGTAGGAATATCGGGAGAGAAGTAAGGCTAGGCCCTTTTCTCACACATACCTGCCCCACTTCTACCGTTTCCCTCTCTTCCTTAACTACCTGTGAATTACGCGGGCATTACATGTAAATATAGTAATAGTGATATTGTTATTAAATGTACATTGATATGTGCGAAGGAATCAGCATATATCATTATATGTAATGTAGATATAGTAATAATGATATTGTAATCAAATGTACATTGATCTGTGGGAAGGAATCAGTATATTACATTAGATCCAAAGTAGAAGTAGTAATAATGATATTGTTATTATATGTACATTGGTCTGTGGGAAGGAGTCAGTATATTACATTAGATGCAATGTAGATATAATAATAATATCGTTATTAAATGTACATTTATCTGTGGGAAGGAATCATTATATTACATTATATGCAATGCAGATATAGTAATAATGATATTGCTACCAAATGTACATTGATCTGTTACCGTGATCCGTCGAATTTGACAATTGGTTTTGATCGGTAGTCGTGAACAATAAGCCCCGTTAATGCTATAAATTCGGCCCGCTGTTTGATGGTGCCCGTAAACGTGTGCTTGATCAACACGTGGTTTGCGGCTCGCGTGTACAATGAATTATCTTGTAACTGAACAATACCTGTGAATCCTGTACCTTGCACGATCGTTGAGGATTCTGAGCTGTTTGTCGAGCCGGTGATCTGATTTTCGCTTGATGAATTACACTTGACCACTTTTGATCGCAAGAAAAAGGTGAACACGTGATTTACTCTTGAATCGATGATCGATAATGGCTTCGAAGCGCGTGAAGTGTAGAGAAGACCCCTGCTCGCGCGTTGACCTAGATGGGTGACTCCCGATCGATAAATCTTTCGACCGTGAGGGCATCATGGCTGAGCGGATTCTCAAACATTTTCGCCCACCATCAGCAACTCGTTGATGACGATTCTGCAGGGGTGAGCTCAGCTTGATGGTGAACAGGCAGAATGATAAGCTTCGTGATCGGTCGAACGAGAGTGGTGGTTGCAGTCTTCACAGTTGCGACCCCGGTGAGGGCATCCTGGCCCTCAGATGATACTTAGATGGGACTTGATCGATTTTACCACCGTTTCCCATTTCCCTCCCATGTGAGGAGCAGCTGGTGGGTGGAACATCCATTGAGTGTTGTCTGCTTACAAAATCGATGCGATTTGTTGGTGCTCCTTTGAACTTGACGTGAACAGGCGGTTGAGCTCTGCCTGGGCTCCAATGAAATTTGTCACACAGTCCGAACACAATTTGTGAGCGATCCCTCTTCGTGACGAAAATCTTCTGTAGGCTGCCAGAAATCCCTCGGTTGAGTAATCGCTGACAACCTCGAGGTGAACTACCGATGAGGAGAAACATACGAACACGCAGATCCATCCTTTGATCGTTTTCGAGCCTCTTCCCTTTGAATTCTTCGTTGTGATCGGTCTTGCATAATCGACACCGGTGTGAGCAAATGGTCGTGATGGTGTGACTCGAGAGAGAGGTAGTTGACCCATCATCTGACGAACACGAATCCCCCTCTGACGAGCACACACGACACATTTCAAGATATACGAAGATATACAAGATTTTACAGGAGCTCTTCCACCGATGATCCAATACCGTTGTCGAATATATGCGAGCGTGAGCTGCGTTCCTCCGTGGAATGTTCGCTTGTGAGCGTCTTCAATGATGATCTTCGAAAGGTGAGCGTCCCGTGGGAGGATCGCTGGATGTTTTTGATCCCTGCTGAGCGATGTATTGGTGACTCTTCCTCCTATTCGTATTGTTCCCTGCGAATCGATGAAGGCGGCGAGGCGACTGAAGGGGTGAGTTGCAGGCAGGGTTGAGCCTGAGTTGAGTATCTTGATTTCGCTGGCGAAGTACAAGTGCTGAGTCGCTTGAATCCAAAAGAGCTGCGCCTTCTCCATGTCGCAGGAAGGAACGATTATCACGGGTGGAGCTTCGAGCTTTCTCTTAAGCCGTGAGGCGAACCTGAAACAAAGTGCAGTCAGTCTATACAGCTCAATAAGAGATGAATATTTGTAAATGAGATCCTAATGATAACTTAGCTTTTGAGCTGAAGCAAAGAGTGAGACATTGGGTCTCACGTCCAGCTCGCTGGTTAGAGTTGAGAATTCCTTTTGCTCTGGCCAATGATCTTGATCTAAGTCATCCATGGAGAACCTTTCCACCAGAGGTCTAGTCGTTGAAGTTGATTTGTCGAAATGCCTCGGGAAACACAGTCGGCTGGATTAGAAGTACCTGGAACATGCCTCCAATGCGCATGTGGAGTGAGTTCTTGGATCGGAATGACTCTGTTCCGAACATAATCCTTCCAACGAGATGCTTGCGATTTGATCCATATGAGTCAGACTTGAGAATCCGACCACAGGTGCGTTGCGTTGATCGTCACCTTGAGCGTTGATTCAACATATTTGGCGTGCTTTGCCAGTAGGAGTGCAGCTGATAACTCCAATCTGGGTATGGTGAGCCTCTTCAGTGGTGCAACTTTTGTCTTGGAACAGACAATTGACGTCGTTGAGTTGTTAGACGGCAAGCGGACAGTGATGTAAATCACTGCTGCCATGGCAAGTTGATAAGCATCAGAGAATCCACGAATTTCCACAGGTGAATTGCTCCATGTGTTGAACCATCTTGGAATCGATAGCTTGGCCAAGCTGTTGAGATCTTCTCTGATGATGAACCATCGTGAAATGATTTGAGACGGTAATGGATCGTCCCAATTGATTTTGTGTAGCCAGAGCTCTTGTAATAGCATTTTAGCTCGTACTATTACCGGTGAGACAAAACGTAATGGATCAAATATCCGAGCGACTTCGGATAATACGAGGCCTTTTGAACACTTACTTGGTTGATCTGTGATCGTTGATGAGAAGCCAAATGTGTCGGTTTGAGGCATCCATTGAATTCCGAGTAATTTGGTAGTGCAGTCGTCAAATGATATGGGAGCTGACGATTGTGCGGATGACAAACAGCCCTCAGTAAGTCTGGGTGAGTCGCATGCCATTTTGCGAGTGGAAATCCGCCCGCGTTGCACAATGCAATCAGCTGTTGAGCGACCTCCACAAATTCCGAGATTGAGTCTGCCCCTCCAAAGATATCGTCCACATATCTGCCATGTGTGAGCGAAGGCGCTGCCAGAGGGAATCGATGATCCTCATCGTGAACAAACTGCATGAGTGCTCGTGTCGCCAGGAAGGGAGCCGCTTTTGTGCCATACGTGACAGTTGTGAGCTGGTAAGGGATGACATTGCGGTCTTCAGCGATTCAAAGAATTCGCTGGAGATCCCAATCATCCTTGTGAACTGCTACTTGGCGATACATTTTTGTGATATCTGTGGCAGAAATGTGGTGATAATGGCGAAGTCAAATTAGAACATCTGTAACATTTAAGAGCAAATTAGCACCAGTATGCATTAAATCGTTGACTGATCTGTCTGATGTCGTAGCTTTCGATCCGTTGTATACAACCCTGAGCTTCGCTGTTATGCTGTCGAGGCGTAGAATACCATGGTGAGGCAAATAATATGGTTGATGATGAGCAGAGGACTGAGGTGTTGAACCGTCAGAAGAGACCCTCAACCCTCCTGATGCCGAAGCATAATGTGCCAAGGTCATCTCCCCATCAGGCCCAACGTTCTCAGCCTCTCTTAATGTGATCCGTTGATGATCTGGAGCCTTTACCATGTGTCCTGATTCTTCATATTCTTTCATGAACTCGACGTAGAGCTGGTTGTATGTTGAATCCTTGGCGGGTCATCGCAGTGTGCTTTGTAGACATCGGTGAGCAATCTTGTGTGAATTGCCCAGAAGATGCTGGTGCCTTGAGTGGAATGCGAACGATGTACCTTCCTGTGTTGTCACGAGAGTGAGTTGCACAGAAATGTGCTTCGCATTCTTCTTCCTCCGGTGTGAGCGTGCTTGGAGTGTCCATTGGTGACTTCTCTTGGACCCAGAATTTGGTGAGCAGCTCTTGCAGATTGCTCTGATCGTTGTGAGCAACTGCAAAATGTGCATAATTAGTATTTGTATATGATTCGTTGACTGGGCCGATGACGAGCCATCTAAAAATGGAAAGTTGAGCAATTGGTGCTGTTGGTGAGCCCTTGATGATATTTGGCTTGATGATCCTTCTGTAAAAATCTGCTCCAATGATTACGTCGACTGGTCGTGGTGTCAAGAAATCATTGTCCGCCAACCTCAAGTTCTTAATGTGAGGCCAGTCTGGAGCTCTCAGCGAGAACGATGGCAGGATTGTCGATACGACTGTGAGCATGTGAGCTTGGATGCAGACAGTCTGTTGTGAGTACTTCGACTGGAGTGTAACATTGACCACACCCTTGGTTTCAGTTGATTTTGTTCCACCAACACCAATAATTGTGATGGATGATCGGTGTCTCCGGAGGTTGAGCAGGCGAGTGAGTCCTTCGAAGATGAACGAGATTTCGGAACCTGGATCTATTAAGATGCGGATGGTGTGATCTGACGTTGGAGTGGTGAGGAGAGCTTGAGCGGTTGCGAGGAGCTTTCTGTGATTTGGCGGCTTGACGGCTGCACCGAGTTCCTACTCGGTGGTTTTAACGGATGAGGAGGCTGTCTGTGAGGAACCAGCTGGAGCTAGAGTGTTGGTTGGTAGAGCTTTGGGCTTCGGCGGTGGCGGAAGCATCGAAAACAGTCCACCATGCCGAAGCCGGCACTGCTTACACGTCTGAGTTGATTTACATGTGCGGACGTTGTGTCTGCTCAAGCAGTTCAAGCACAGATGTAACCGAAAGCGTGGTCTGCGAGGACGGAGAGTGAAACACGCACCTTGAGTAATTATTAGCAAAATTTATTTACACTATTTACATAAACTGAGGAGCGTAATACATATGAAACGCGCGTGGACTGAGAAAATACAGAATAGCGTGTTCAATATGGCGGTCTTGTCGATAAACTCGCGTGGTCGCAAGCACGTGCTCTTACGTTGAGCGTACGAACAAGAAGAACACGATCGATGATGGCGTCGATCGTGCCGGCAAACGCGTGGAGAGGGGACCGCGTGGACAAAGTGGGCCCGAGAGGTGCTGCCGCTATCGGTAACGACGCACCGACGAAATACTTTCGTTGCCAACTTCGTGGGCTGAGACAATTTGGGGAATTTCGCCAACAGCAGACGTTGTGCGTCTATGCACGGAACGCGCTTGTCAGGCGACATTCCTCTAAATGCTTTGCACTCTACAATGTAGTGTTGCAGCCCGCAGCAATCGCATTGCTCGAACGGCGATGGACGCTCGAAATTGTATTTTTCGAGCGTTATCAATCGTTGAACTGGCCTTGATGCGACAGCTGAGTGAACCGGTCTGCTTGGAGCTGGTTGCTGCACTCTTGGTTGAGAGGGCTTGATCGGGGTGCGCTTCACAGGCGCCGCTCTCGCCTTGTCGTGCGCCAAATGCTCCAGCGTCCTAACCTTGGCGGTAATGAACTCCATGAGCTTTTCAAACGATGGGTACTCCGTTGTGACTCCAAGCGTTGACTCCCATCACTCCTTCGTAGTGCAATCCATCTTCCGGCACATTTGATGAACAAGCATGCAATCGTCGAGCTTTCCTGGCTCGATCAGATTTTGAACTGCATGCCGGGTTTCCAGGGCCGTGGACATCAGTTCGCTGAGCACCTTAGCCTGGTCTTGGTCCATCGGCAACGAGACAAGCTTGAGCAGCTCGATGGCAGCGGAGAGTGATGCGCCGATGAGCGGTAAGCTTGAAACAATTTGAGCTGGTTCTCCTCGCAGGCAGCCCTTGAGAGGGGACTCGAGCGGGCTTTTGAAGTGAACAGACGTGCTGCGTGTGCGCTCCGCAAATGTATTCGTTTTTTCGTGTTTTGCATGCGTTTTTTGTCGGAATTGTTGCGATTTCACGGTTAATAACTGTCACGTGTACAGATTAAGTGCAGGCATCGGGTTGTTTCGCGTAATTAATCGGTGATAGCTATCGGCGCGTTTTGCAGTGCCTCTGTGTGTTGTGCGTCTATATCTACGGCTTCCGATAGTTTATTATTACGTAATGGACGGTGCCGGGGCCCAAGAAATAGAGTAGATTAATTAGACTTGCGTTTAATGCAAGTAGGACAGAGATAGGGTTGCAATTTATGAATCGGGCAGGTGTTGGTTCCGCGGCAGCGAAAGGGACGCCTTCCTCATATTCAAAATGGCGGCCTCAGCTACAAACTCAGCGACCTAGAACGGGAAAAAGGACGAGGGCAAGATGGCCAGGGAACGAACGGCTAGAACTCAGAAGGAAGATGAAGACGATGAGAGAGAGGAAAAGTGAAGAAAGAAGAAAGTAGGAAAAAGAAAAAAGAGGGGATGCCACCCCTAAGTCGGCCGCTGTCATGGAGGGACAGGGTAGCAACAGGCAGGCAGGTAGGCACCGGCAGGACTGGAGGGAGTGGGACAGGGACAGAAGATGCGGGAAAGAGATAGCCAGAATGAACGAGCGGACGCTACTATCAAGCACCACGCGATATCGCGGGCCCGCGATGGAACCAGGACGGAGCTCCTCAATCAGCCAACCCGACCGACATCTGGCGCGGAAGACACCTAGCTAGCTAGCTTGGAATGAGTTTAACTAGTTTAATTAATCTATTTATCTATTCATTTAATTTAACTATTTAGTGTCTGCTATCTATCTGTTTTATCTCATTCTATACTATTTTATTCTATTTCATTCTATTTATGGACAGAAGATGCGGGAAAGAGGCTGCCAGAATGCACGAGCGGACGCTGCTATGAAGCACCACGCGATGGAATCAAGACGGGGCGCCTTAATCAGTCAACTCGACAGACATCCGGCACGGAAGACATCAGCTTGGAATCAGTTTAGTTTAATTAATCTATTTATTTAATTTAATTATTTAGGTGTTTGTCTGCCCTTTTTTTCCCCCTGACTAACACTAACCCAACCCTCCCTGGAGATGGAGACAGTAGAATACATCTCCAGCGTCCTCGGCTTGTCGTAAGAGGCGACTAAGGGGGTTCCGCGCGGGTGCCCCCCTGGCGATAGACAAATTGTCTTCCTGCCTGCTTACACCCCTTCTGACACCCTTTCTCAGGAATCGGCCCGCCACAGAACCCCGATCACGATCCCGCGAAGGGAGACTTTGCTCAATCCGGACCTCTAATTCGTTTCTCACATTTAATTGTTAGTTAATTCATTAATTCTTAAATTTGGAAGCTCGACCCCGATAATCAAGTACTAAATTACGGTCTTCCAATTCTCAATTTAGAATTGTAAATGCTTCGACCCTCAATATGGCCTACGGACGCCTCACCTTTTGCTAACCCCGACAAACAAAGGAATTAAATGCAATCCTATTTAATTCAAGAAAGTAATTCTAATTTAATACAACAACTTTAATTGCAACTTGATCTTTGGACCGAATCTCAATCCAATTCCGAGACTTACCATGCAAATTGTCAGACGCCAAAGCCGAAGCTTGAATTTTCGGACCTAATTCTCGACCCCTAATCTTCAATTTTAATTTATAGCCCTCAATCGCCCTGCTTGGCGAGTCTAATTTGCGTCTCAAACGCATCTATCCTCGCGCGTATGTGCTTCCCGCACCGTCCCTGTGGACGGCTTTTCTCGAAGAAAAAGCTTGACCAAACAAGTCGGATAAAAGTCCTCTCTGAGGTCCGGCGGCGTGGATGCACAACCTCTCGGGGATGATCTCCGGGTCATTCAAGATCGGTATGTGGCTAAATGAGACGAAGCGC
This sequence comes from Osmia lignaria lignaria, assembly GCF_051020975.1. Taxonomy (NCBI): domain Eukaryota; kingdom Metazoa; phylum Arthropoda; class Insecta; order Hymenoptera; family Megachilidae; genus Osmia; species Osmia lignaria. The sequence continues at coordinate 2,846,141 of NC_135041.1, forward strand.
CGTCGGTTTCTGAAAATAGCCTACCGTTAAAGCGGAGGTGCGGCGATGTGGATGCACAACCTTCGCGGATGGCTGAACGCCTTTAGGCCATCCGAGACCGTTGGAGCGAGAGGGACGCATCGTCGTGGCTTACACCGACATACTCCAATATGGGCCCATGGGTTCGCGGGAGGTGTCGGTGGCCGGTGCGGAGAGACGTTTTAGTGGGTATTGTGGGATGCTGTAACGATCCAAACCAGAATTCGCATTTTTCAGAATTCGGTTGGTAAGCACCTCGTGAGTCCCACACTGCCCGGGCCTACTCCCTAACCAGGAGGTGGTCTGCGTACATAAATGTATTTCCTCTCTGTCAAAAAAAAAAAAAAAAAAAAATCCCTTGAGATTTGAATAATTCAACGGAGTTGAATAATTCAAGGAAGGATGGCCACTCCGTGTAGTTGCCCGTAAATCGTGGCAACTCGATGTCAAGCAGCTTCGATTTTGTGTAGGTCACCTTCCCTGGTTGAGCGATCGTCTGACCAGGCAGCTCCACTGATCTTTTCGCAATGATCTTCTTCGCTACTATACCGAACTGCTGCATCTGGTAGTGGCAGTCATCGGTGAAGTAGGGGTGATTTGCCTGCGACGTTGGCCACACTACCTCGAAGTGTGCATGTTCCTTGTTGAACACTTTTATGGCCTCGTCGATCTGGGCCTTGGCGTCGTCCAACTTCTCCTTGGAAAGACGCTCTGAATCGTCCTTGAGCAAGTAGAGAATGCCTTGAGCATTGCCGAGTCGGCATCGCTGCGTTCTCACCTTCAGCTGGAACTCGATCGGCAGCTGATCTGTCGCAGTTGAGCGAGTTGCGTGCTCGTGTGGTGACGGTGAGCGCCTCACTGGCTCCGTAACACTGGGCACGGGAGAGGTGCGAGCGAACCTCGTTTTCCCAGGCACCTCCAGGGATTCTTGCGAGCTGTCTTGCATCTCGCTCCATTTCTCCGTTGATTTGATGGGTGAGCCATGATCGGTAACGTGTGGAGAGTTGTTCCTCTTTACCGATGGATGATTCGTCGTTCTGAGCGCCACCTGTTATGGCGAGCGTGTAAGTGAAATTCAAATGGAAGAGAGATGCTAAGATGGCCGACCACCGAAAACCGTTACGAACACGAGACAAAGACTTGAGACGCACAATGATCAATGAGCAATTTTGCAAAAAACCGAGTCCAACCAGATAGCAATCCGGCTCGAAGGACCAAATGTTCGGGATTGATGGAGATCCCGGAAGGATTGCGCCGGAAATAATTTTGCACTTGCTGGATGGGCTTTTACAAATTGATTTATTTGAGTCGATGGATAAAACCAAGGTTGAACACGCTGATCTAACGCTTGTTCGTTGAACACGCAAATACAGAGATTAGAAAGTTGATCTGTTACCGTGATCCGTCGAATTTGACAATTGGTTTTGATCGGTAGTCATGAACAATAAGCCCCGTTAATTCTACAAATTCAGCCCGCTATTTGATGGTGCCCGTGAACGTGTGCTTGATCAACACGTGGTTGGCGGCTCGCGTGTACACAGAATTTATCTTGTAAATGAACAATACCTAGTGATCCTGGCCGCGTGCACAGTTACGAGGGATCTTAAGCTGCTGATTTGATGATTTGGCCTTGTTGAACAGTGAAGAGTCGCACTTGAGCACTTTTTGAATCGCACGTGGTGATCTGTATCGCTCGATGATCGATAATGGCGTCGAAGCGCGCGAACCGGCGAGAAGACCCCTGCTCACGCGTTGACCTAGATGGGCGACTCCCGATCGATAAATCGATCGACCGGGAGCGCCATCATGGCTGAGCCGATTCTCAAACAGATATTGTTATCAAATGTACATTGATCTGTGGGAAGGAATCATTATATCACATTAGATCCAATGTAGATATAGTAATAATGATATTGTTATTAAATGTACATTCATCTGTGGGAAGGAATCAGTATATTACATTATATCTAATGTAGATATAGTAATAACGATATTGTTATTAAATGCATATTGATCTGCGGGAGATAATCAGTATATCACATTATATGTAATGTACATATAGTAATTATGATATTGTTATTAAATGTACTGTGGGAATAAATCAGTATATTCCATTATATCTAATGTAGATATAGGAATAACGATATTGTTATTATATGTACATTGATCTGTGGGAAGGGATCAGTATATTACATTATATCTAATGTAGATATAGTAATAATGATATTGTTATTATATGTGCACTGATCTGTGAGAAGGGATCAGTATATTACATTATATGTAATGTAGGTATAGTAATAATTAGGTATATTAATTATTAAATGTATATTACATACCTAATGTAGATGTTGTTTCGCGGCATTGTATAGTTTGCAGATAAAGCAGTAATATTAATATTCCGACAATAGTACGAATTTTACCATCCACAACAATAAACTCTTTGAAATTCACAACCTATTTTTTGCTCTGGTAGTTTCACCCTGTAAGGATTCAAATTCCTAACAGTTAACAGTTATTACACCAATTTAGAAGCACGATCAATCATATAACCATGTTTCTTAAACTTCCCCTAAGCTACCCGGAGTGGTAATTTGTCACGTCTTAAAGAAATTACCACCCTAAGCTTAGAAAGTTCCAAAGCAGAAAACAGAATGTCCAAGAGACAATGCCCTCTAAACTCAGAACGTTTATTTGACATGCACATTGTCCACAAATGCTCGCGACGAGCAGTTTACAATCTTTTACGAGGTTTTACCATTCACTGTACTTTAATTCGAACTTCCTCATCCGTGTCTTAAACGGACCCCCTGTGATGCATGTGTTTGGGCAGTCAAGTTGTCGATCCCAGGTACCAACAGTCACCCGGACCATTAGAGCCCTCAGTCGCTCGCATTTCGCACAAAGCCTATACCTGAGAGATCAGTCTCTCGCATCTGGCACACAGCCTACACCTGAGCCATCAATCGCTCGCATCTGGCACACAGCCTATACCTGAGCCATCAGTCGCTCGTACCTGGGGTACAACAGATCCTATCTAACTATATGACTCCCACGTGCATCACAGCCGATGGGTTTTCAGCCAGCCTACATGGGAAATGTCCAACGAGGTGATTTGCTAAACCATCCACCCTATGGCCATTAGTCAAACTCCAAACGTTTGCTAATTGGCCACTTTTCGTCACACCTCCCTTGTGGGACTACCTCCCTGCGGCTCCGTGCTGACCGTTAGTAAGACTCAGGGGAGGGAGAACTAAATACTTAAAAAGACTCTTCGAGACTCGAGCAGAGTTATTGTGGTTCCTTCGATCTGGTCGCCTCGCTTCTTCAGTATTCTTAGAACTCACACACATCAACACTTGTACGAGAACTTTCTGAAATACATCATATGTTCATGATTTTATCTTAAAATCTCAGTGTAAATTATTCTCCTTGCTGCCGTAAAAGGTAGTAAGGAAGTACGCATCTTTCGGTGGTGGAATCCGCGTCAAACAACGGCAACCTCTACCGCGAACGCGTGCTGAAAACAATAGTAATAATGATACTTTTATTAAATGTACATTGGTCTGTGGGAATAAATTAGTATATTACATTATATCTAATGTGGATATAGTAATAACGATATTGCTATTATATGTACATTGATCTGTGGGCAGGGATCAGTATATTACATTATATCCAATGTAGATATAGTAATAATGATATTGTTGTTAATTGTTTATTACATTCCTAATGTAGATATAGGAATAACGATATTGTTATTATGTGTGCATTGATCTGTGGGAAGGAATCAAGATACTACGTTATGTGTAATGTAGATACTGTACTAATGATATTGTTATTAAATGTACATTGATCTGTGGGAAGGGATCAGTACATTACATTAGATCCAATGTAGATACAATAATAATGATGTTGTTATTAAATGTACATTGATCTGTGGGAAGGGATCAGTATATTACATTATATCCAATGTAGATATAGTAATAATGATATTGTTGTTAATTGTTTATTACATTCCTAATGTAGATATAGGAATAACGATATTGTTATCAAATGTACACTAATCTGTGGGAACGGACCAGTATATTCCATTTTTTATCAGACTTCGAAAAGGAGGTGGATACTCAGTTCGATGTGTGTATTTTTTTTTTTTTGTTTTTTTTTATGTATGTTCACCGATTACGCCGAGACGGATGGACCAATCGGAACGAAACTTTTTGCGTCCTGTAGAGTGTCACTCCCCATTGGTCCCATAAAAAAAATATTTTGCATTTTTTCTAAATGTATGTTCGCCGATTACTCCGAGATGGATGGAGCAAGCGGAACGAAACATTTTGCATCATGTAGAGTATTTCTCCCACTTGGTCCGGTCAAAGAGACATTTTCCATTTCTTCATTCCTAACGATTTTTTTGCAAAAAACTTAATGCTTGATGTATATTTTTCACCGATTACCGCGAGACGGATGGACCAATCGGATCAAAAATTTTGCATCTTGTAGAGTATATTTCCCGATTGGTCTCGCAAAAAAATGTTGGTATTTTTTCATTCCTAACGACTTATATCGCAAAAAACGTAATACTTCATTTTTATCTGCTAGCGTTTATGCTGCAGGGAATGTACCGATTGTGATGAAACCTTTCACATTTAGTCGGAGGTGTTACGTATCCGTCTCGGAAATTTCCTTATATGGTGTTACAAACCCTTCTCAAAAAATTTCCTTATATGGAATCGGATGTGTGCACCCGAAACCAACCGTCTTCTAGAAAATTCGAGACCAACGCAAAGCAAGGGCGCGGTCGTACGGGTCACGTAGAGTCAGTCCCCATCACTCTTTTACTCTAATTTTTGAGTATAAAAAGGGTGGCGACAAGGGCACCTCGGGTCTAGTTGAAGTCTAGAATCAGTTCGATACACGTCAGTATGTTCTTTTACGGATAATCTCTGTAACGAGGAAATCTCTGCGAGATCGGGTATTCAAGTCCTTCTCAAGCACTCACAGTAACTATACAGTACGTTGTCTGCTGTTAAGCATTATTCTAATCGTTGTAGTCCGCCCCCGTTTGTTCGCGTTCGTGAAAACCGAGAAGGATTAGATTCTTGCCTTGCGGAATCGAAACTAATTTCTATTTATTCAACTCATTTAAAACTTGCAACCTAGAGTTTAATTCATTGAACACCGCGACAATTACACATAACAATTGTAAGGTCCCGGAATAGAGAATAAACTCACATTATTTTAACTTACATACTATTGTTCAATTATATTTACTATCCACAAACCCACTAAGGTGTACCTTTACCGCTCGAGGTACATCAATCAAGTTACGAGACCTAATACTAACATTTCCTGCGGCTCCCTACGTTAGCCATACGTAGGTTCGTCCGCATATCACACTCCTGAGACTCCCTACGTTAGCCATACGTAGGTTCGTCCTCCACTCGTCACCTTTCCTGTGGTTCCCTACATTAGCCATACTTAGGTTCGTCCACTATAGCCAACCTCCTGGAGCTCCCTACGTTAGCCATACGTAGGTTCGTCTCCACGTCTACTTCCTTAGGCTCCCGGTGTTAATAACAACACTGGTCAAGCCATTCACAAATACCATATACCGAAATGTAAGCCACGGCTATGCAGCCGCCCCCTCCGGCTCGTAACAGAGGTATATCCGCGATGATCTTACTTGCAAAAATTTATTGAATTTGTTAATAACTACTGTTATAGCAAAAAATTTATATCTTCATGTTACTCTGCAAGGAATGTATCGTTCGCGATGAAACCTTTCATATTTAGTAAGAATTACAGGGTGTCAGGCGACTACCTCGACAGCCGTGGAGGGATGATTGCTAAGGGGATTCTAAACAACTTTTTCCTTTGCCAAATTGTTGGTTAAGGCTTGGTTTTCGAGTTAATAACAAAAAGCACCGACCAATACGAGCGCGTATAGAGCGCAGTCCCAGGGACTACAGTGTCGGGTACGAAAACCGGGCCTGACGTAGGTCGAGAACGAACGGCTTGGCACCCCGTTGGTATAGCACAATAAAAAAACTGAACTGGTAGAACATTTTTAGTCGCTGTTTAGAATGAATACGGAACCTAATCTCTTATCGCCTGTTGTAATGTAAAAAAGGAAATTCTAAGGATTCTAAACAACAAATAAAAATGTTTGAAGTGGTATAATTAATAAACGTTTGAATTGGAGGCTACGCTAATGATGCAAAATTTGAAAACAATTTAAATGAAACATACCCATTCGTTTCTAAATTAACTTGCTACGCTGAAAGCAAGATATTGCATCTATTTTCAGAGTACGTTTATGTTATTTGTCCTAGTATTTCATTCCACACTGCTGAATTTCTTTAATGGATGTATTCAACTTTTATACCCCATAATTTTTTGCTCGTAATTTCCTCATCAATGTCTGAATGAATGCTGAAAATAAAAAAAAGAAATCATATTATTTTATATTGATACATTGTACTCAACAACATTAATTTGGAATAAAGAATGTACTGAAGATAATAAGGTGTAATATTTTGTTACCTTAAACATACTTCCAGATATGTCTTGTAAGAATGTAACTGCATTCAATTTCCAAATATTTTTCTCTCTAACCTATACCTGTCAAATGTTACAAATAACTATTTGACCTTAGTTATGAGACAAGTGTATTGTTGTTCCGTTTCATTCAATTAAGGTGATCAGAACCGCTGAAATCAATTAGAGGCTGTAGAAATGGTAGATGTGATCCTTCCCACATACCGATGTACATTTAATAACAATATCGTTATTAATATATCTATATTGGATCTAATGTGACATACTGATTCCTTCCCATAGATCAGTGTACATTTCATAACAATATCATTCATACTATATCTACATTGGATATAATGTAATATACTAATTCCTTCCCACAGGGAAATGTATATATAGTAACAATATCCTTCATACTACATCTTCATTAATTACAATGTAATATACTGATCCATTCCCACAGATCAATGAACATTAAATAACAATATCATTCATACTATATCTTCATTAGGTACAATGTAATATACTGATCTATTTCCACAGATCAATGTACATTTAATAACAACATCATTCATACTAAAGCTACATTGGGTATAATGTAATATACTGATTCATTCCCACAGATCAGTGTACATTTAATAACAATATCATTCATACTATATCCTCATTAGATACAATGTAAGATACTGATCCCTTCCAACAGATCAATGTACATTTAATATCAACATCATTCATACGATATCTACATCACATATAATATAATATACTGATCCCTTCCCACAGATCAATGTACATTTGATAAGAATATCATTATTACTATATCTACATTAGATATAAACTAAATTTTAACAAAAAGAAAAATCCGTCTTCGAAATGCACTAAAAAGTATAAAATAATTTCTTTTTCATTTATATCTGTATTCCACAGCTGTTAATACAATCTACTTAATCGTTAAATAGGATACTAAATATATTTCAACCTTTTCGGAGGCGGCGCAAAATTAAACATATAATTTTTTCTTTGAAAAATAATAGGAATTTCATTATATCGTGTATCTTTACCATATCATCATCGCTTATAAATTATTTGGTAAAGAATTTGTTATTATTTCGCCAAAGCGCTGCCGGCCGCCTTACAATAGTCAAATAGTCGGCAATTTTTATTCACTATGATATTCCTAATCAGCGTAGAGAAAGCACACAAGAATACTGTTTTAAAAAAAGAAAATCGGGGCAAGTGATTTTCAGAATTGTACCCAACCAAACCAACAACCAATGAGGACTAAATTAATATATTTTTTTAAAATATGAATTATTGGTACTTGTAATTTGGTACTTACCGATATTCACTGTGTGACATTTCGATAAATACTGAACAAATATCTGTGACTTCTAAAGGAAGAGAGTAACAGAATTGGTGTGCCACATTCCAGGATCGCACATATTTGCGTCGTATGGATTCACGAATATCGTGTAGTTCTTACATTGTTTGAAATTTTTCGACTGCCTCGAACGTAAATAATAAATAAGGACAGCGAGTGAAAAGAGGACGAAGTGTAACGTCCCGGAATTATAATCACGAGTACGCTACTGCACCTGACGCGTAGGGAGAGCGGTTCCCTTGCAAGAAGGCGTCTCGTATATTTAATATGAAGGGATTATAGGTTTGGGTGGCACGCGGTAAAGGAGTAAAATCCAACATTAATTCCTTTCTCGAAAATAAATAAGAGTGTTTTTTATTCAAGAAATGTTTTTGTTTATAATATATATATAAAAAAGGTAAGTAATTATTTGAATTATACAAAAAGGTAAGTAATATAAAATATAATTAAATAATATAATGAGTTAATGTAATCAATGTACTGTGACCCTTTCGGGGGTTCACTCTGCGGTACAAGATCTATAATCGCGTTTTGCGCCAGCCACTCGCTGTGGCAATCGAAATCAAAAAGGGAAAGGATTAATTGCGGGTGCTTACAGGGGATGGGCTTCGTGGCACTTACGTCCTTACAATAATTTGCGGGGGAGTACGTTAGGAGGATTGTCCAGGGCTGGAAGAGATCTCAGTGCAGGAGGAAGGGTTCTCAGGAAAGCTCGTATACGTTACGCGTAGGAGGATTCGTAGACGGGACTGATGGGGGTTGGACGAAGGGAATTCGCAAAACACAGAAATCATTGAAGAATCAAACGATACGCGGACGCGAATGTACGCGGGCGAAGATTGCCGTTGCCTCGAACTCACTCCTTTTACAATTATGGTAATTAAGGGGGCTCACCAAACTCGTTGCACTCTCTCGCACTCAAACACAATTCGCCTCGATCACTACTCAATACTCTCTATAAATCTCCCAAATTGCTATTCCTACTCGCTCGCTATGATAGCCTAGGGCTCAATAATGGTTCGCCGTCGCTGCTGCGACGACGAGTCCGTCGCGGGATGGTTTTGGGGAGGGGATGGGACTAGGAAGGGGGTCTCTTCCGGCAACGGGATAGATCGATTATCGATTGTCGATCTGCCGGTGATGGGGGTCGATGGGGCTGACAGACATCCTGCGGTGTCGGGTGGGCTGAGGTGTTCGGGCTCGGCGACAGATGGCTCCGGGTGGACGTTTGCAAACTTCTGGGCAGCTTCGTCTAGTTTTCCGAAATCCCGCGTTGCTCCTTTCTTCTGGAAGGGTTGAAGGTCTATCGCCGGCCTCGTAGCTCCTTCTAGAGTTGTCCGCTTCTTGGGGGTTCTTTCCGCCGCCTCCATCGGCCCGATACCGGCGGGCAGGGGGAAAGGGGTAAGGTGAGGGAAGGGTTAAGGGTTATCTTTAGGTGGGAATGTGAGGTGGGAGAAGCGCAGCGATTGTAACGGGGAGGCACAGGTGTCATTACGTTACAGTACAAATGTTGCGCCCTGTTTTGAAATACAGAAAAAAAGAAAATAATTATATTAATTGAGTACAGTGAGTACGCCCTGGATTAGAAAATACAAAAGAAAATAACAATCGCGTTTGTGCTAAAATGAAATACAATGAAAGAAAATTCAGATTATTAATTACAAAATAATTCGTCCTAAAATAAAATACAAAGGAAAATAAATTAATTAGTGAACGCGACTCTAGATACGATTATCAAAACTCTAAATCTATAATTTGAATTTATAAAATAATAAATCGATCGATTGTCGGAGAATTTGCGAGGATCCGTTCCGACACTGTAGGAGCTAACTCGTTCGGTCGCAGTACGATTTCTGGACAACTTGGCCGTCACTGATAGGCCGCATCCAAGGAGCTTCTGCTTTCGCTCGCTCGTTAGGCTTGGTTGCGAACCTGACACGTATGAGAACCGCTGCGAACCTGTAGTCGAGCGCTTCGGGTCCGACACGGAACCTTTGCCGCCTTACCGACAAAAGAATCTATGCTACTGAATTCTAAGTAATAATCGTACCATAGACCCGTGTCGGACTACGATCAGAATCGAAGTAAACAGCTCCGCGCGGCACGCTCGTATTTATACCAGAAATCTGCTGACGTAGCAGTTTTTTCTACACGTACTTTTGATGCCGGAAGTGTTTGGAATTTGACCCGCGTGTACGTGACTCCGCGCGTATCGCTATCTCTGTCTACGCATAGTTGTTATCTCTCTCTATTCTGCGCTCTGTGTCGATCTTTTATCGACGCGACAATTATCGACCTATATTTCGGAGTAAGGTTTTGTTTTGGGCACAGACTCCTTCGAGGCCTCCTCCGAATCGATGTAAGCGCCATTGGAAAGAATCGGGCAATCGTGAAAACACATAATTGAGAAATTCGACATTTGACGGTGTGACATCTAACGTCATTATGCAGAATAAGAAACGAAAGTGAGGTGGCATAGTTGCCAAATCACATCATTTGAGAGTTCTATCGCGGTGTTGCCGCATCTGTGACCATCTAGCAAAATGAATTTGCTCAAGAAAAGGACAGCGCGAGAGAAAGAGAAGGAGTATCCTGAATGAATCAACGTAGGGCCGATCGGCGTAAATATAGTCACACGCTACGACAGATTCGATGAGACTCTGTAATACACATAACGTACGCGACTATAAGACTTATAGGAATAAAAACTATATGGCATTAATAATTTCAGGAAAGGAATGAAAAATAAAGACATGTAAATTGATCTATAATATACAATATTTATCGATTGAAATATAATCAATAAATATAAACAACGCCTCTTCTTTCTCCGCGCCGTCTACATCGTCGATTCCCATGACAGCCACTCCACTGTCACGTAGAAAGTTCACAGGTTTTTGAATGAATAGCACTTTTAAAGGTTTAGCACTTTATTTTTATAAGATGATCCCGACTGACTCTGCTTATGTCCGGTAAGGTCTTTTATAATGTCGTTGGTGGTGGAGAAGGGGCCGATGATTGACAAGGTGGGATGTCCGTGAGAACGCGTCTTATCGAATACTTAAGTAGGTGGTCGTAATATGATGTATAGGTGTCCGGTCGTGAGGAGTTCAATTGTTCGAATATCGATCGTTTAGGCGGGTGGCCGTAACACGATGTTTGTCCGATCGTGGGAAGAATTCGATTAACGTACGTTTAGGCGGCTCGTCGTAACACCAGCCACGTGTTATTGAAACCTTTTTCATTTGAAATATAATAATGAATTTTAATATAATTGTACCTGCATATACAGGGTGTCCTAGTCTAAGTGTGACAGAATTATATTAAAATTCATTATTCATTTCTTTATTTCTTATTCCCTTCTTGAAATTATTATGTCAGGTAATTTTCATTCCTATAAGTCTTATGGTCGCGTACTTACGTTATGTGTATTATTTCATTCATTCTACCCCTACCAGCACCACGAATCCGTCGTTCTTTGATGTTTCCGAACATAGAAAAGGATAGCGCAAGAAGGATAAACAAAGAGAGAAAGACTCACAAGCACAACATTTAACCCAATATTATGCTATTAAATGTTGACCGATTTATACTGTGTTTAGCTTCATTTTAATCAGAAAAATCTTCTCCACATGATAGTGAAATTTTTATTAACAAAAAGTACAAAATAAAAAACTTTATTCTGTGCATTAGTATGGTCACATTGACACGGGACATTTAAATGAAGGCAATAAATCCCGGTTTCAGTCCCTCTTTCGTCTTTAGCTACTGACTCTTTCTAATCAGTGTTTACTGACTAGGCAATCAAATTTGAAAAATGATTCTCCTATTCCATAACAGTTGCGGAATGGACCGGCAATAGTTATGTACATTTACAGTAAAACCTGGATAAATTCAACCAAGATTGGGACCCAGTGGTTGCGTTTACCTAAGCACGGTATCGAAGCTCGGATGACACGCGACGACCAGCTAAGCGTGAACGTAGAAAGGGACAGACAGTGGTGGAAAGAGAGAGGTCCGAATTCAAAGGAAAGAGCCGAAACGTATCGGTGTGACTAATACTAATTGAATCAAAAAACTTTTTTATTTTTGACTTTTTTTGAGTGAAACTTTTACTAGCGCATTGGTGAGATTTTTGTGAGTAAAGTGATACCAAACACGATATAGTTTCAATTATAATTACTTGCTAAAATTGATGTTATAAGTTGGCGAAAAGCAAGAGAGATCGAAATCCAAACCAGTCGCGGTGTCGGCTTTGGTTTCAAAGGTTTCATTTATCCTAGCGAGGAGTCGATTCTGGGCATTTAATGTTTCATTTATTCAAGCAAGGAGTCGATTCCGGGCATTTAATGTTTCCTTTATTCAAGCAAGGAGTCGATTCTGGGCATTTAATGTTTGATTTATCCAAGCGAGGTGTCGATTCTGAATCCGTACACATGTTTTCTTTGTAGCCAACATGCCGATTCTGTGTCCGTACACATCTTTTGTATTCAGCCGACATCATTTATATTCAGTCGTGGTCTCAATTCTATGTTGCTTATTCTATTACTATTGTTTATAAATATAATTCAACCTATATCGAGTTTGGTATCATTTTAATCAGAAAAATCTCACAAATGCATTAGTAACAGTTTCATTGAGAAAAAGTTAAAAATAAAAAAGTTTTATCGTTGAATTAGTATTAGTCACACGGATATTACGGTCGGATCATATTACACGGTTTCCTCGTCGAGCGGCTCGGTTCGCCTAGGGGGATCCCCCCAAGTGGAGGGGATAGCGATGTTTCATTTATCCAAGCATTCTTTCGTTGAATTTATCCAGGTTTTACTGTATCGAGTTTTCACTGTATATGGTGCAAGTTTTATAATTCATTTTTCTGGCATACCATTTCAAGTATTCTATCTGTAATTTAATTGATGAAAAAAACATGATTATAAATATGAATAAAAAAGTTTGATGGTTGCACACATTAGTACATGTATTGTTTCATTGTCGAACCTCTTTCTCTCTTGAGCGCCCTATTCTTTTCTATGTCTGGCAGGAGTCAAAATCGGCTCGAGCCTGTTGCAATTGTAACAGATGTGGCAACAGCGTGACAGATGTCTTAATACGTTGCGGCAACTATGCCATACTTCTGACTATATTCGCGTAGCTGTTTGTGGTGTTAAATTAGAATTTATATTTATCGACTGATTTCTGTTTTTATCGACCCCGATGATAACGTGGTTAAATATACCATAAATGCCTCTGACGGAAAATCAGTGAACTATTCTTACGTCTATTTTACGTCTGATGCGTGCAAATCGTAGAATCGATTTTACGTCTTCCAGAAGTGATAAATTGAGAAAAATTGAATTTCAGTGATATTGTGCTAGTTCAAGGAAGATCGGTCTAGTGTGCTATCGGTGAGAAAACCATTAAATCGTCCAATATTTGCTAAAATGCAGCCGAACGCAGCATTCGGAAACCATGTTGTTTGCTTACAACAGCGTCTGTCTCAATCTTACAGTTTCGAAAATACGATTTTTCTCAACGTATGTTTATTAGCGTTCAAGTGGACCAGAGCGACCTGTAGCGAAGTCTACCCGTGTGTGCTGTACCCGCGAAAATTTCATTTGTGCAATTATCGAGACGAAAAACGAAATCTACGAAATCGAGTGTCTCTCTCACGCATGGCGTATACGTGCATGCTTTCCGTTGATTGTGTGAGTGCACGCATACAGGTCATGGCACACGGAGTCTGTGCCCTTAAGGGGGTAGACACGGCACGTGACCTCTCCGATTCGGGACGTCGGTATTACAGCAGTTTTTTCGTTGGGCCTAGTGGAGCCACTTGCGTGGTCTGGTACGAACTTGAAAGGTTTAATTCTCAGCTAGCGTGCGCGCAACACGATCTAGGAAGGCAACAGCGCCTCAAGCATTTTTACAAACACATTCAAACGCTCATCTCGCCAGAGGCATCGCGACGATCCGCCTGAAGAACGAAAGCGAAACATTGGCGCGTGGTTAGAGTGAGATGTAGGGTGATCATGCTATCCTTCTTTCAACCTAAATGATAGAATTGTCCCGCTCCGATAAATTCTGACTGACTGAACGCGTGGATTTTATATAGCGCACCGTAGCACCCCTCGCTGCTGAAAAATATATGCCTACTCTGAAGAACCGAAGGAACGTGCAATCTGAGAAACTTTTTAGAAAAAGTTATTAACTTCTTTAAATAAATGTTTCTTAATTAATAAAAATATACAGGATACGTCATGCAATTTCTGACGGGTTATATCTTGAATTTGATAAGAGATAGGAAAAAGCTGTTTATGTAAAAGTTCAATGGTATGATAATGTCTATTTTTCTGTGATTTCATCTTCTCCGTGAATGCAACGATGCACTCAAAAATGCAAATCCACTTTTTATTTAAATGGAATTGCATCAATTTTTACTTGTGTCAACTCCTTGAAACATTCTGCATAAAAAAGTACTAAGTATGGTACTATTAGAACTAATAAATGGAGGGACCTCGCATATATTCAGCCGAGATGTCAAATCTCGAATTAGATGCGACGACCAGCCAAGCGTGAACGTAGAAAGGGACTGACAGTGGAGGAGAGAGAGAGCGGTCTAATGATCAAAGGAAAGAGCCGAAACGTATCGGTGTGACTAATACTAATTCAATTATAAAACTTTTTTATTTTTGACTTTTTTTTACTGAAACTTTTACTAGCGCATTGGTGAAATTTTTCTGATTAAAATGATACCAAACACGATATAGTTTGAATGGGGCGAGGTTTGTTATGGGGCGCTGTGGAAAATCCAGCCGGGCGGCAGTCAAATCTTAGCGAAAGGGGACAATCTCAACATTCAGAATGAGAGAAGGACAGCATGACTGTAGTGCGTCTCACTCAGCGTTCGGGCGATGTTGCCTTTTTCGCTTGCCTTCGCAGCACAGTTCGAGTGACGTAATCAAGCTAACGCTTGATTCTGACTACGATTCCAAATCGGCAGCCTTTCTACTTAGACGCCACCTTATAACTACTAGCTGAACTAAATTTGTCACGTGACTTGCTCTGTTATATCCCGATAATGGCGGAACTCGTCTTCGGGAATGCTTTTACGGGAATCGGTTATTCGTCCTTATATGAGAAGATCTTGAGCTGAATAAGGGCTCATTCGAAAGAGGAAGGTTCAATGCAGGGCGGTCAACTCACCGTTTGAGTCACAAAACTCTTTTAGTGGCCTAAAAATGCTTCCAATTTGCAACTGCATTTTGTCGATTTTTTCTTCTACTTTCGACACTGATATTATTAAATATACACATAATCTCGTTAAACCATGAGTTGACCGCCCTGCATTGGACCTTCCTCTTTCGAATGAGCCCTTACCCAGCCCTATGTGTTCTCATATAAGGACAAATAACCGATTCCCGTAAACCCATTAATAGGCCCGTTTTTGCCGGTAATGTCACCTCGCTGCATTACCCGTGTCTACCCCCTTAAGTATAAATACAAGATTCCTTTTTAGTTATTAAATACGAATGTAATTATTATTATAATAAGTAAAAAAATATACAAAAGTAAATAAACGAATTGTTACAAAATTTGATTATAAAAAACGAAAAATAAATAAATGTCTTGATAAATAATAATAATAAAATTCTTTTTTATTCATTCCTCTTCTTCTGGGATGTTACAGCCTTTCCCCTGTGTTGGTCTCTTGTCCTCAAGAGACTCTTGTTTTGTTGTTCGATTTTGGCTGCAAATTTGACACAGGCATTTGTCCTCTTCGTTCCTGGGGGATACGGCTAATCTTCCGAAATATCTGAGGATTCTTGCGTGTCTTCTTCTTGGGTCGGTTTTGTTCAGTTTCTTGAAAATTTTCCAGTTTGGTTCCGGGACATCAATGAGGGTTAACTTCCATGGTGTATCTTGTTTTTCTTCATGTTGTATTGGAGCCTTTTGGAGGGAACTCGGAATAATTAGTAAAATTATGGGTTAAGAGAAAGAAGTATACCTGTACCTCGTTGAGTCGTTTTAAAGCTTTTCTTAAGCGTTTTAGCTGTTGACGTTTACCGGCGCGTCGAACCATACTTGCGATTAGAAATTTTTGAAAACAAATATGGCGTTCGCTTAGATGGCGCTTTATGCCTTCTTTCTTTCTTTATCTCCTTTTGTCTGTCTTTCCTCTTCTAGGAAAGACCATAATGGCGTTTAAAGGTTCGATGAGAAAAAAACGCGTTTATGAAGATAAGAATTATAGTTTATTTTATGTTATATTACATTTTTTTTTTTATATATATATATGTGTGACTGTACATGAATGATAATGATAACTACATTATTGTTGTCTGAAAAGGTTATCCAAATATATGATCTCGTTCTCTTCGGAAGGGAATAGTGTGCCTTCCGCGAATATTTCTTTGTCGTCGTTATCCATCATTCTGATAGCCACCTGGCATTTGTTACATGCAATTGCGGGCTGAAAATCCGCGTACTCCCAATCACATGCTATGCAACGGGTTTGCATTATGCCGTAGTCTTTTACAATAAAATGGTGGGTGCCCTGGTGCACCCACTGATTTCGTACTTATGGGCGGATTCTTCTGGCCCAGTTAAAGCATAGCCTTTTAGCTGTAGGGTTGAAAATGCTTTGAAATGCAATGCTATAGTCAGTAATGCATAAAGAATCTATTATGGCTGCTGGTGCACGCATTTTTCTATAAAATTGTTATGGTATTGTTGAATTAATATTTATTTTCTGAATTTTAATTATTTTATGCTTACTTTTCCTTGTAATTCTTCTCTTTCTTAAATTCTTATTTTGTTAAAACCTTCTGGTTCTTCTTTTGCGAGAAAACTTTGCTCCGTTTCACACTGGTGGTTGCTTCTACACAGTAGCGGTCTCTTTGGAGTGCTTCCACTTGCTTCCAACGGTTTTTTGGGTTTTTGTCAGTGCGCATGCGCGTGTTCATGAACCTAATTGATTTTTGCATGGATCTTCATGTTTGATCTATCATATTGATTGGTAGATAGGCCCTCTTTAGCCTATCTTTGTGAACGATTCGCTTTTTATTGGATCCTATTGCCAATTCTATGTTATTTGGTTTTATGTTTCGAAGTATAGTATATGGTCCAGTGTATTCCTTTTTAAATTTGCTTCTTCTAGGCAAATTTTAAATTTGTTTCATAGTTTATTGGTCGAATTTTTCTGTCGTAATAGTGTTTTTGTCTGTGTTTTTCTTTTTCTAAATTCGATTTTGCTATTTCTCGTAAATTGTGTAATGTTTGAATTAGTTTTTCGATATAATCGGGGTATGTTTTTAAATTGTCAATCGGTTTAATACTTGACGGCTGTCGAGCTTTCTTTCCGAAAACTAATTCGTGTGGTGTAAATTTGGTTTCTTCGTGGATGGTGGTGTTGTAGGAAAACATTGCTTGTGGTAACCATTCGTCCCAATGTTTTTCTTTTGAAATATAATGTTTTAAATATTCAATTAAAACATGATGGCTTCTTTCTAGTGATTCATTTGATTGTGGATGGAATGAAGATGTTCTGTATGTTTTGATTTGGAAAGCTTTAGCTAATTTCTTCATTAATGATCCTGTGAAACATGTACCCTGATCTGTAAGTATGGCTTTTGGACTACCAAATTTGCATATAAAATGTTCTGTAAAAGCTGTTGCTACTTCTTCAGATGTGGTTGATACTAAGGGTATTGCAGCTGAGTATTTGGTCAGGTTATCCTGGATGGTAAGTATATAGCTGTTTTCTGTTGTAGTTATTGGCAATGGTCCTAATATATATAAAGATACTTTGTCAAATGCATCAATAGGGGTGTCAGTGATGACCATACGTTCCTTGTTCTTCATTCTTACTAATTTTACTTTTTGACAACTAATGCAAGTTTTATTGTAATCAGTGATTTCCTTTTTCATGTTCTTCCAATAATAATTATTTCTGATTCTGTGGTAAGTCTTCTTTATTCCTTTATGTCCTCCTACTGGGCTTTCATAGTTTTCTTTAATGATGTGTCTTCTTTCTTCTTTAGCTGGTGTGATTAAGTCCTTTACAGAGTGTGATGGAAATGTCTGAATCTGCAAAAATTACTTGTAGGAGTTTATGTAATCCTTTTAGTTCTGGTATGGAGCAATCTTGAATTTTTCTTTTATGGAATTCTTGGCAAAGTATTTTCAGTGTTTTAGGTAGGACTTCTCTTGAATGTGTTACTAGGCCAAATATTTCTTTGTTTTTCTTTTTTAGATGTATGATAGTTTCTTCTTGGTGAGGTATGTGTATTTTTATTTTCTCCTTTTGTAAAAATTCTCTTGATTGATTGTCTATTGGCTTCCCTTCTTCATTTAGGAATACAATCACAATTCCTTTCTTCATCCAGAGGTGGTCAGTTGTCTCTATTATCTTGGATGTGACTGGTAGGTTACTGATTACTCTTGGTTGTGTTATTTTATGTGTGGTAAGTTGATCCTCTTCTTTTATAATTTTAATGGGAGTTATTGGTGCTGTTGATGTACTATCTGAATTACTTTTATTTTCTTTCTTTTTTAACTCTGAAAGTCCTTCTTTGGTTCCTGAAAATGCCTTTTTTGTTTCTGAAAATGCGTTTTTTATTTCTGGAGATGCTTTTTTGGTTTCTGAGGATGCTTTTTTAGTCCCTGAAGATGGATCTATTTTGGGTGGTTCTCTATATGCGTGTTTGGGTAGAGTTATTCCCTCTTCAAAATCTTCAATTTCATCACCAATTATTACTGGTTCATGTTTCCTTTTGAGTGGTTTAGGAGGTTCATAAATCAGTTTTTCTTTAGGTGGTTGATGAATTTCTACTGTGATTTTTTTTTCATTTTGTCTTCTCTTTTTAAATTGTTTGTTTGCAGAGCTTGATGTTTCTCTTCTTCTCTTCCTGAGTTGTTGGTCTTGATTCACTGGAGGAAGTATTTTCTTTAACACGTTTTTTATTTGTTTGGTGTAGACTGCTGCTTGTTTCATGTGGTCTTTTGTAATGTTGTGTAATTTTTTCTTTTTTAATTTCTCTCTCAGAATCAGAGGAAGAATCTCGCTGACGTGTAGGATGCTGATGTGTTGTTTTTCTTCTTACAATACTTCTTTCAGATTTGGAAGAATCTGTTTTTTCTTTTTTGTTTCTTTGTTTAGTTCTGAAGATGTGTCTCGGCGTCTTGTTGGATATTGATGGATTTCGTTCTTCTTTTTGACTTCTCTGGAACCTGATGATGTTGTTGATCTTGGTCTTGTAGGGTGTTGATGGGTTTCCTTTTTTTTCTTGTATTCCCTAGAATCGGATGTCGTCGATGGTCTAGGACGTGTTGGGTATTGATGCGTTTCCTTTCTCTTCTTGTGCTCCCTAGAATCGGATGTCGTCGATGGTCTAGGACGTGTTGGGTATTGATGCCATTCTGTTTTTCTTTTCGTTACTTTTTTGGATCCTGTAGTTGATGTAGTGCTTCTCGGACGAGTTGGATATTGATGCCATTGCTTTTTCTTCTTAATTTCTCTTGATTCAGTAGTTGAAGTAGTTGCTCTAGGTCTGGTTGCATATTGGTGCCATTGTTTCTTCTTTTTAACTTCTTTCGAATCCGTAGTAGAGTGTTTTCGTTTCGCTTGAATTGGTAATGTAACTATAGGATTTCGGGATAGTGCATCAGCGTTTATATTTTGTTTTCCGGGTTTATATTTGATCTCGTAGTCGTATTCGCTTAATTTCAGTTTCCATCGCATTAATCTTGATGCGAGGTCTGTTAAATTATGCAGCCACGTTAATGGTTTGTGGTCAGTTATTAGATAAAATTTTCTCCCGTAAATATAGGGTTTAAAGTGAGTTACGGCGTATACGACTGCCAATAGTTCTCTTTCTGTAGCAGAGTATTGGGTCTCTCCCTTGTTTAATACTCTTGAAGTATACGATACTGGTTGATCTTTTCCGATTTCGCCCTGGCTTAGTACTGCTCCAACGGCGATTCCAGATGCATCCGTGGTGATGTTGAAAGGTTGTGTGAAATCTGGATATTGAAGAATTGGTTCCTCGCATAATTTATCTCTGAGGATGATGAAAGCTTGTTGTTGCTGCTGTGTCCATTCGAATTTGTGTTCCTTTTTTGTTAAATCTGATAAAGGTTTAGCTACTTTTGAAAAATTTATTATGATTCATCTATAATATCCGCATAAACCAAGGAATTGCCTAATATTTTTTACTGTTTTTGGAACTGGAAACTCTTTGACCGCTTCTATTTTTTTCGGGTCAGGCTTCACTCCATCTTCTGTAATAATGTGTCCCAAATAGGCTACTTCCTTCTTCAGTAGCTCGCATTTTTCCGGCTGGAGATATAGATTTGCTTCTCTCAGTCTTGCCATAAGTCTATTGAATTTTGTTTCGTGTTCTTCTATTGAGCTAGCATAAATTACTATATCGTCAATATACACGAATGCTTCGACCCCTTGTAGTCTATCCAGAAAGTTGTTCATAAGCCTCTGGAATGAACCTGCAGCGTTCTTTAAACCAAATGGCATTCTTTTAGATTGAAAGTGTCCAAATGGTGTTGAAAAAGCTGTCTTGTGCTTATCGTTTGGATGCATGGGTATCTGGTGGAAGCTAGACTTTAAGTCGAATATTGAGAAGTATTTTGCGCTTCCCAATTGATCTAAAATGTCGACTATGTTTGGTAAGTGATATGCGTCGCTAATGGTTTTTTCATTTAATTTTCTGAAGTCGATGACTAATCTCCATGATTTGTTTCCTTGTGTATTTTCCTTTTTTGGAACTATCCAGATTGGAGAATTATAAGGTGATGATGAATGTTCGATGATATCCTTTTCTAATAATTCATTCACTTATCTATTTACTTCTTCTTTTAATGCTTGTGGCTATCTATATTGCTTTATATTAACTGGTACTTCGTCAGTTGTGATTATTCGATGGAAAATTTTGTTTGTTGCTCCAAGTTCATCTTCGTTTAAATAGAATCTGTCAGCGTTGTTTGAAATTAAATTTTTTATGCTTGATTTTTCTTCTTTATTTAAATGTTCTAGGCGAAGTGACGTAAATAGTGTAGTGATGCGTTTGGTAGAGTCTGATGGTGCTTCTGCTTCTTCTATTTTAATTTCTTCATATGGTTCTAATTGTACAGTAGGCATTTGGATTTTGATGTCTTCAGAAGAGACATTTGTTGCATGAAGGAAGGCTATACCAGTTCTGTTTGTTACTACAGCGTTTCCCATGTATAATTGTGGGTGTATTTCAATTTTTGGTATAAAGCCCGTTCTTTCTTCCGTATTTCTTATTTTAATAGGTATTGTTGTCCTAGTCCTTGATGGTATTGTGATTAATGGTTCTTGGAATGGTATAATATAATTATTGACTATGAGCATAGATTTGGCGTAGTCAATATTCGCTCCGCTATTTTTGAAGAATTCCGTTCCTAGTATTCCATCTTGCGCTATTGGAAGATCCTCCACAACATGAAATATGGACTCTGTATCCAGCGCTTTTACTTCGATGTATCGTAGGGTTGAAAGATAGCCTTCAGTTATTCCGTTTAATTCGAAGATGATATTTGTATTAATTATCGCTTTATTTGATATAATATGTTTTCTTATAATATTTATATCTGATCCAGTGTCTATCATTAGTGATGCTACTCCTTGGTGAAAATTTTCACTCATGAGTTTAATGCTCGGAGGCTTTTCTGCGTAATTTGCTTTTAGACACAGATTCGTTTCTTTACGTACCTGTGGTTCCTGAGTTGTAGTTTGTTGTCGTTGGCTTTTAATTTTTTCTTGATATGCTTTCTTTCTGCATTGCTCGATAGTATGGCCAATGTTTTGGGAATAAGCACATATTGGAGGTTGCCTTCTCCAGTTTGCAGTGCCTTGGTACCAGTTATTAGGAGGTTGGTTTACCGGGGGTTAAAAAGTCGGATTCGCCGAAGCTTGGTTTGCCGGATGTTGAAAAGCCGGTGGTTGTTCCGTTCCTTGGCGTTGGTTTGTTGGATTCCGACCTGTGTTTTGCCGCTGGTTCACCGGGGTTTGGTTTTGTGGAACCCGGTTTGGTTGTATCCATTGATTTCTTTGTTGATTATAATTGTTGTTGTTATTGTTGTTGAAGTTGTTATTGTTGAACCAGCAATTTTGGATTGTGTGTCCCAGGCGCTGGCAATGCTGGCAATATCTTGGCTGCGATTGAATTGACGATACCTGCTGCCTTTGGAATGAACGCCTACTACAGGTGTTGGTACTGTGGCCGTATCCAAAACAGTTGCTGCATTGAACGGCCTGGGTATATCCCTCGGTTAATTTCATCCTCATCATGTTTTCTTTGTATTCTACTTCGCCTTTAATAGCTGCACTGATTGCTTCATTCAAAGTGTCGAATTCGCAATTTCGCATTCGACTGAAAATTTCTGGTTTTATCCTAGTCAAAAATGCTTTGACAGCATTGGCTTCTGCAGATACATTATACTGCTGCGTATGTTCAGGAACTTCGATTTCGTTGCAGTTCTGAATTTGCAGCAGAATACTGGAGACTCGGCTGCTGTAGTCGACGACTGCTTCGTTCGGCATCTGAGCCAATTTCGACATTTCTCCGTATAATTGTGTTCGGGATTAAGCGCGCGTCAATTTAAAATAGGCAAAGTTATGCCAGACGCCGAAAACACCTCGGCGTTGTCATCGTGCTAACGATTATAAAAACCGCGACGCCTACTCTTTCGCTCTTCACGACGAAAACAAGTAAACCTCTGATTTGATCACGCGACTAATTCGCTCAAGGTACTTCAACTGAAAGTACCCGTTTAAACGCCGTTGCCTTTACAAATTAAAGGCCTTACAGTGTGAAGTGACTCAACACAATTTCTTTTGTTTATTAAATTATATTACGTACATTAAAAGTGTTTCTAAAACTTTATTAAAACTCCGCCCTTCCTTACTAAAATTACCGGTATTTTGCCCAGAGAAAAAATTTATTCTCTGCACGCAACAAATTGTATTGATGAGTATAATGGAGCAAAACGTGATTTCAGCACCGTAATCAGCTGTTCGATGGTATTGTAGTCTCCGCTCAATACTACTCTCGAAGCTTGTCCATATAATTTATTTTTAATTAATTGGACTAGGCCGTATTCGGCGTTCGGTGAAATCATGCCCCTTGCATTAAGGCAATTCTTCGTGAATTGATATACGGAAATGTTGTGGCCATCGAAAAGTGGCACTATATCCTCTGCATCCCTTATGCTTATTGGTCGGTTGCCCTCGGCTGGTACGTTGGCTTCGTTATCCATGGTTATATATATTTGTTATTATAATTATTTATTAATATATATATTGTGACCCGTTATACGTGGGTGCACTCTATACTTTATTATTACAATTACAATAAGTCGCGGGATAGTTCAAATTCGTTTCTTTAACAATACAATACGCTGGGCGCCAGCCACGTCTCGTGGCGATCAAAACCGGAAAGGAAAAGGGGCAGAATTGGGGTCGTTACAGGGGATGGGACTCGTGGCACTTACGTCCGTACAATGTTTCGCGGGGGAGTACGCTGGGAGGATTGTCTAGGGCTGGGAGAGATCTCAGGGTAGGAGAAAGGGTTCACAGGAAGCCCGTTACGTTACGCGTAGAAGGATGATTGTAGACGGGGATGATAAGGGTAGGACGAAGGGGTGTCGCAAAACGTGATATCAAAGGGGTAAGACGATACGCGAACGCGAATACGCGCAGGCGAAGGTTGCCGTTGTCAAAACTCAACTCTACAATATAAATAATTCAGGGGACTCACCGGTGTTGCACACCACACTCACCTTTACGCCTTCTCACAACTCGCTCTCGATAAATCTCGCTATAATAATTTCAAAATCTCTTAATCGCTTCTGAATACTCTCTATACAATGATAGCCTAGGGCTCAATGACGGCTCGTCGTCGCCGTCGCGATGATTTTTGGGAGGGGATGGGTCTAGGAAGGGGCCTCTTTCGACAGCGGGATAGATCGATTATCGACCTTTGATATGCCAGTGATCGGGGTCGGTGGGGCTGGCGGATATCCTGTGATGACGGGTGGGCTGAGGTCTCCGGGTAGACGTTTTGACATCATTTGAGCAGCTTCGTCTGTTTCTCCGAAGTCCCACGTCGCGGCGTCGCTCCTTTTCCTTGGAAAGGGTTAGGGGTCTGTCGCCGGCCTCGTAGCTCCTTCTGCAGGTATTCCTTATGGGTTTTTTGTCGCCTCCATCGGCCCGACACCGGTGGGCAGGGAAAAGGGGTTAGGTGAGGGAAGGGTTAAGGGTTATCTTTAGGTGGGAACGTTAGGTAGGAGAAGCGCAGCGATTGTAACGGGGGGGCACAGGTGTCACCACCTTACAACACCCCCCCCCCCCCCCCCCCCCCCCCCGCCTTGACCGGAAACGGGGAACACATTGTGAAAGAGAGAAAAGAGATATAAATCGGTGGCTTATTCACGGTCACTCATCCATCCATGCTGCGCTCTCGTTCAGGGGGGGTCGCGGGTCTGAGCGACCCTCCTGTTGCCGTTTGTGAAGTAGAATTTACTATTGATTGATGGACCTGTAATGAAAATGAATTAATATCTGGCCAAAATGAAAGAAAGGGGAGAAGCTAAATGATGGGTGGAGAAATATTACATGATTTTACCTGCCTTGATTTTTTATGAGTATTGTGTCGAATGTTTGTACGGGTTAGGGGGACAGAAATGGACGTCTCAAGAGAGGACATTACTAGATTTAAACCAACTTTGTGAAGGTCATTTACCGCGCCAAATTTAATTTAAAATTTTCTTGGTGGGTCTTATTTGGGGTTCGGGCGCCAAAATTTGGTTTAAATTTATTTAATTGTCACGGAGTCAGGAGGTGGGGTAAGGAGGGTTGATTAGTTCTGCTTACGTTCATTAAGAGATTTAGGAGGTATTTTCGGGGCCGTCCTCGTCCTCGACGAGGGGGTTGGGAGGATACGATTCGCGTGGGATTTGGGAGTATTTGGATTTTTCGGGGCCTCCATCGTCCGCGACGAGGGGGTGGAGTAGAAATGGGTAAGGGGATTGTAACTTGGGTATTATTTGGAGGTATTTGCATTTTTCTGGACCTCCCTCGCCCTCGAGGAGGGAGTGGAATAGGAGTGGGTGGTGTATTTATTATTTGTGGGATCGTTTGGGGTGTCGGGATCTTTCGGGGTCTCCCTCGTCCTCGACGAGGAGGTGGAGTGGGGATAGGCGAGGAAGGGGGAATTTGCGTGGGTGTTTGATGGGGTGTCTGTTGGGTGGAGAGGTCAGGGGTTTGTGAAGAAGGTCCTGGTTGGGAAATATCATTGGTGTCTTGACTCGAATAAGGGGTATCAGAAACCGAATCATCGAAATTTGGAGGGGGGCTAAAGGGTTTAAGGTCTTTAATGTGGACTTTTGTGATGATATTTCCATCTGAATCTTTTAATTCATAAACTACGAGGAAAAGGATTTTGGAGATGGTGTAGGGACCTGAAAATTTAGGGGCGAGTTTGGATGCAAAGTTGTGGGCAGCGGAGGAAAGGATTCGTCGGCGTCTCATGACGAGGTCACCGACTTGGTATCGCTCGTCACGACGCCCATGATTGTAATAGGACGCTTGGCGATAGGAGGCTTTTTCCAAATTTCGGTGGACGATGTCATGTAAAAGGGTTAAACGGGAAATGCGGTCGGACCATTCTTTGGGATTTCGGGGAACTATTAGGGAATCTGATTTCCTTACGTGGCGAATATTTTGGATGGGACGGGGGTTTCGACCAAAATTGAGGAACGCGGGAGAGACAAGGGACGAGGAATGTACGGCGGTATTGTAGGCAAAACAGAATTCGGGAAGGTGTCTATCCCAATTTCGGTGGTCTTCTCCAATAAACGTAGTGATCATTGTTTTGAGGGTTCGATTAACTCTTTCTACCGGATTAGCTTGGGCATGGTAGGGAGGGATTGTCGTCTGTTTGATTCCGTACATCGTTAGTCTGTTCGTCACGTCTCTGTTACAAAATTCTGTACCGTTATCTGTAAGGAGGAATTTGGGGCATCCCCATCGGTGGAGGACAAGGGATTCAAGGGCGGAAAGAATGGGTTTGGCGGAGGCTTTATGGAGGGATTTTAATTCTATATATTTTGTAAAAAGGTATTGAAAAACGAGGAGGTATGTGTTTTGGGATTTACTAGGAGGGAAGGGACCCATAATGTCAGCAGCCACGACGGTCCAGGGCGCCTCCACCGGGCGCTCCCGCATCAACCCCGCCGGTGGCCGCTGCAAAACCTTACTTTGTTGGCATTGAAAACACTGTCTGACAAATTGGACTAAGGTCCTGGAACATTCCAGACCAATCGAAGTCCTGCGTCAGACGGTAATAGGTCTTGTCAATGCCAAGGTGACCGGAT
Source organism: Osmia lignaria lignaria (assembly GCF_051020975.1). Lineage (NCBI taxonomy): Eukaryota > Metazoa > Arthropoda > Insecta > Hymenoptera > Megachilidae > Osmia > Osmia lignaria. Next base: position 2,872,488 of record NC_135041.1, read on the forward strand.
TGGGGAGGATCGTGGGCGTCGGAAAGGGCTCTTTGGCGTAAGAAAAGGGGAAGGACTAATTTCTAACCGTCAAGGTCGGGGACGATGGGATCTAGGAGGGAATTAGGACGGTGGTAATACAGTCTGTTATCTTCAATTGTCCATTCGGGATATTTGGAGGGAAAATCACTAACATCACAAAGTTTATTGGAGTACCATGGGTCAGGGTCGTTAGCGACGGCAGCCATGCCGTCTATGGGGTCGCATATAATTAGAATTTCTTCTAGGACTTGAATAAGAAAAAAAGAATATTTGAGTGCTACTACATTTCGAATGTCATTTTTATCACTTTTATCGATATCTAAACATACGTAGTTGATAATATTTTATATATTTCGCAATTAAAATAATCAAAAATTTTAGCCACTGGTGAAAAATAGTTTCCGGGTTCGTATTCAATGAATATAATAAAAATATATAAGAAGTACATGTTGAATGTTAGTTATCCTAATACGCTTTAAAAAGTATAGATGTGTTTCGATATATACGGTCTTGTCGCCGTTCGTGTGACTTTCTTTCTATACAACATGAATACTATGTCACTGTAATCGATAATATTCCACCCCTAGTTATTAATTAATATTAATGTACTTGTTATTACTGCGACGACAGCCGCGGATCGGCGTCGCGCATCGCGGGCCCCCACCGCGACGGCATCCCCACTCCCGTGCGATTAGACTATAAGTAGGACCGATCGATGCGTGGATCGATGAGTTGCCTCGGGGCTCCGGCCCCGAGCAGACCTCCTAGGAGGTCCGGACCGGAGCACCAGAGCTCTCGACGCCATGGCTGACCTGGCGAAGAGATCTCTGGCCGACGGGCCGTAACATTGCTCTATGCTACGACCTGGCAGCTCCCATAGGTCCAGCGGCCGTAGGCGCTTAGCCTCGTCAGTCCCGTGGTTGACCCGGGATGACCAAGCTAGTGCGCGTTCATAATCTCTGCCGGTGCTTCCGCGGGGATTCCGAACGCTAGCTTACCCGGCACCGCATTCTGCCTTTGGCAGCCGATTCCGTCCAGCTTCGTAGTGCTACCCAGGCTGGTCAGGATTGGTCGTCGACTCGTTCGCTGTTAGGTTCTACCTCGGCGTACGAGAAGACGAGCCGCGTGGGGCAAGCGGGCAGCAACTCCACCGCAGCGCGATTCAATAAATCACCGTCGGCCCAATTGGGCCAATCCTCTCCCGACTTTGCGTTTGCGTTCTCTTGCGTTTGCGCTCCGACACCGCGCCGTTTAGATTGTAAGACCGCGTAGCAACGGCTACGAACCGCGCTAGATTTAAGGCCGCGTAATTTCTGTGACGGACCGGGTTCCGACCGTAGCTAGTAAGTCCTGTACAGTAGCTTTAAGTAATGGCTCCACGCGCCTAACAACCAGCACGTCTTCTGATTATAGTTGCCGAGGCAGGAGGACACCGCCGACCGCTGTTACACTTCTTTTCCTTTGTCTCCTTCTAAATTTGCCTTTCTTCCGCGGGTTTTCCCTTATACCTCCTTCCTTTCCCTATGTCTTCTCTTATTTCGGGCGCAATACATACAGTAAAATAAAATACAAATAGACTATAAACTAAAGTATAAAATAAAATATATCATAAAATAGAGTACAATATAACAGTCTTTCTTACACTAAACTCAACTCAAATATATTTTCCTCGATTAACCTATACTACTCTTATGTTCCTCCGCATCTCCATTGTCGTTCCCTGCTACTCCTATTCTACCTACCTAGAGCTAGCCTTTAACAAAAGGTACTATCATAATCAGTTCGATTAATTCAGTACTGTATAGTGCTGTGAAGTAATATAATAATGTCGTGAACCGTAAATCCACTAACGCCCCTTGTTTCTACTTATAATTAATCCCAAAAACATAATACACTAAAAAGAAAACAATAAAACCAAAATTCAACCTTCGCTGTTTTTGTCCTTTTCCTTATCTCCTCTATCTTGCTTAGCTAACACTATCTTACTTATTCTTATATCACACAATCTTTTCTTACACTTTATGTTGCTAGCATAAAACAAAAAATCAAAAAATCAAAATCAAAAGGAAGATACAACTAAAAAAAAGAACGAATGGAAAATAAACCTAATCAAATACAAATATCAAATAAAAATAGAAATATAAAATAATCCAAAGAAACATATCAACCAAAAAACAAAACAAAATAGAAATTGTAACTAATCTTTCACTTCACTAGCCACATTGTCTGAGCCTCTTTTGTCTCACTATAAATCAGTCTCTCTCCCCTTTGTTTTTGTTTTCTTTCCTTCTCTTCAGTCTTCTTTCTCTTCACTTCAATCTAGCTTTGCCTTTTTCTGCTTTTAGTCTTCACCCCTGCGTTTCCTTGTCTTTCTTCTTCCTCTTCCCTTCTTCCTCCCTGTTCTTCTCCTACTTCGTTGCCCTTTCTAGCTTTTCCCTCAGTGTTACCCTTTCCCATCTTTTTTTATTCTCATTCCACTTTACTTCTGTTCCCTCCACCCAAATTCTTCTGCTGTTGTACATGACATTCCTTCCTGCATCCCTTTCTTTTTTTGCTTTCTCTTTTATTATCCATTTTAATCTCCTTTCTTCCTTGCTTAAGTCTTCGTCTACTTCCACCCTCCACCTTTCCCATATCCCATTTCTCATCCAAACCATCTCTTTTCTATTGTCCTCTTCCCCCAGTTGCGTGATTACTATTACCCTCCCTCCTTCCCCTTCCCTTTCTGTTGCACTTTTTATTAGCACTTTTGTCCCTAGTTCTTTCTCTAAGATTATTTTAATATGTTTTAGTCTCTCCTCTAGGCTCGCCCCTTCCACGCCTTTCCACACTAGACTTTTTCCTCTTCTTATACTTTTCCTTCTTTCCTCTTCTCTTATCCATCGCTCTCTTCTTTCTTCTATTTCCTTTGTCATCATGGTTGTGTCCCATCCTCCTGTCCTTCCTTTGGTTGCCTCCACTCTTCCCTTTGTCTCTTTTCTGCTTTCCCCCTTTTCTTCTATCTTCTTCTCTGATTCTTCTTGATATTCTTCTTTCAGGCTCTTTCCCCTCATCACTTCTCTGTTTCCTTTTTCTTTGTAGTCCCGCTCCTCATTTTCTTTGTTCTTCCCGTCTGTTTCTTCCCCTGCGACTTCTTCTTCATCATCATCCCTTTCTTTGACTCTCCTGTCTTTTTCCTTTTCCTTTGATCTTTTCTCTTCTAACCTCCAACTCCTCAGTTCTTCTCTCAGGTTCTCTACCTTCTCTCTCAGCTTCCTTATTTCTTTTTCCATTTCTATTATGTTCTCCATTTCTCTTCTTTCTCTCCTTTCTCTTAAGTTTCACGTTCTACTTGTCACTTTTTATATCTTTGCGCCCTTTATCTTAATGTGACCTTGTCCGTGCACGTGTTAGCTAACCTATCTCGTGCCTCGTGGCGTGTCTCTTCTGTGGCGCCCTCTGTCGCTGCTCTTCCTACTCCTACTCTATGTTCTCCCCCTCCTCTTCTCTCCTGTATTTCTGTATCTCTTTCATCCAGTCCTCTCCTTCCCCGTCTCCCCCTAGCATCTGCTGTACCTTCTCTTGCCATCCCCCTGTTCTTTTTTCATCTGCGGCGCATCTTTCCCATACGTGTTACCATGTTTCTTCCTCCCAGGCACATACCCTGTACTTCCTTTTTTCTTCCTTTTCCCAGTATTTTGCCTCGTTCACTTCATTTCCGAGCCTAAATCTGGCCACTCTTCTCCACCTTTCCTCCCTCCACCCTTTCTCTTTTGCTTTTCTCTCCCCTCCCTGTTTCACCCCTGATTATCTGTTCCCAGCAATTCCTGGCCAGCTCCCCCCCCCCCCCCCCCTCTTCCTTCCCACAGTTTCCTTTCATAACCCCATGCCAGCTTTCCCGTTCTTATTCTTATTTTCCATCTTTGTAGCTCTTCTCTCAGCAGGTATCCTGGCGTGCACCAGTCCACGCCTAGCGTCCATCTTAGGAACCTCTCGTGCAATCCCTCTACTTCCCTCCATTCCCTCCATCCCCACACCTCTACTCCGTATGCTAAGACCGTCCATACTAACTTGTCCCATAACCATATTCTTCTCTTCCAGTTTTTCCCAAATCTTCTTTTCCCTATCCCCCATACCTGTCTCATCACTATTCCTGCCTTGTTAATCTTATCCTTTACCTGAAGTTCACTCCCTCCATTTCTTTTAAACATATATCCTAGATATTTAAACTGGTTTACCTCCTCTATTTTCTTTCCTTTCCACCACCAGTTCGTCTTTTTCCATCTTCCTGCTCCTTTTCTAAACCTCATTATTTGTTATTTGTCCTGGTTCAGCTCTAGCCTTTTCTCGTCCAGGTATCTTTCTAATCTTCCTAACAATACCTTCATATCCTCTTCCTCCTCCGCTAGTACCACCACATCATCTGCGTAGGCCAGTGTGTAAATTTTCCTCCCTCCAATCTTTATCCCACCTCCCCCACCCTTGCTCATCTTCTCCTCCTGCTGTACAACCTGCTGTCAGTAGGTTGTACAGCAGCGGACTTAGCGGACATCCTTGTCTTACCCCTCTCGCTGTCCAAAATGGTTCTGTTAGCCCCTCACCTGTTCTTATCCTACTTCTCGTCTCTCTTAATATCTCTTTTATCCTATTCCTTAGTCCTTCTCTTTACCCCTCTTTGCTTTAGCGTCTCCAACAACACTCCCCTATCCAAAGAGTCGAACGCTGCTCTCAAATCTATGAAGAATGCTATCACTTTTCCCTTTGTCCTCTTTATCTGTCTATTTACCAGGTAATTTAGCACATAGATGTTATCAATTGTTCCCATCCCTCTTCTAAATCCTGTCTGATTTGCCGGTATCATTCCCTTTTCTTCCACTTCCTCTCGCAGCCTTTCCGTCAATACCGCTGCATATATCTTGTAGAGAATGGGCATTAGCGTCACCCCCCTGTAGTCCGTTGCCCTTGTCCCATCTCCTTTTTTCTTTATGGGCGCTATTATGCCTTCCTTCCACCCCTCCGGCCATCCCTCTCCTCTCCATATTCTGTTGCATACCTCCCATGCCCAGTTCGTTACCTCTTCCCCTCCGTATTTCCACACCTCGTTGGGGATCTCATCGCCCTCTGTCGCCTTCCCATCCTTCAGCTTCGCCACCACTTTCCTTATTTCTTCCTTGCTTATGTCCGCTTCCTCGTCTCCTTCTCTATCTCTTCGTCCCCCCAGCACTACTTTTCCCTTTGATCCCCCCAGTAGCTTTACGAAGTGCTTCCTCCACTCCTCTTCTTTTATTCTCGTTATCAGCCTCCTTCTTCCCTTTCTCTCCTTGTTTATTATTCTTCATACGTCGCTTTCTGCCCTTGCCTCTTCCACTTCCCTCTCGAATCTCTCGTTTGCTTTTTCCTTCTTGTCTTTGCATAGTCTGTTGTATTCCCTTTTCTCCTCCCTATATCTCTCCCCCCCTACCCTTCCCTTCCTCCATTCTCTTAGTACCTTTCTCACTTCCTTCTTCCTCCTCCTGCACTCTTCATCACACCATCCTTTCCTCGTACGTATTTCGCTTTCCTCTCCTCCTCTTTCAAGGGCTTTTCTGAACTCTTCTGCCATTCTCTCCATATCCTCTTCTAGTTCCAGCCTCCGTTTCTCTCTTCCTTTTCCATATTTCTTCTATACTTGTCATGTTTCCCATACTCTGGCTCTTTTCTTTTTTCAGCGCCTCCACGTTGGTCGGCCTTCTCCTTTTGCCCCCTTTGTCCCCTCTCCCAGTGTCTTCTTTACCTTCCCCCATTTTTTTCTTCTCCTTTGCTTCATCCATCTTGTCCGCCCTGCTTCCCTCTTCTCGAGCGTCCTGCTCTTCCTTACCTACCGGAGCTTCTTTTGTGCAGTACCTCCCCCTCCTCCTCCCAGGTGTCTTTTGCAGCCCCCGGCTTCGCGCTCTTTCTACCACTTTCCGGTCCTAACCTCACACCTTTGGGCCCACTTGTCGTCTATTTTCTTCTTATTTTCAATGCCTTGCTTTTCTCCTGCTCTGTCCCTCCTTCTCTTCTCTAACCGCTCCCCTTTTCTGTAACCCTTACACCTTTCTCCCCCACTTTTCTATCTCTTTTACAATTCTATTGCTCCGCCTGTCTCGACTCACGTCCTTTCACGGCCGTTACCACAACGGAACTCCCAACATGCCTGTAATATATATATATATATATGTAACGAAAGTATACTTCCGTTAACCGGAAGTCCGCGGCGTCCCATGCCCCGCGCACCTCGAGTCGACTACCGGGAGATAACCAAAGAGAACACGTGCGAGAGTATAAAGAGAAGCCTAGAAATAATAAATCACGAAGTAGGATAAATAGAAAAGAGATAAGTGTAAACTGGAATTATCGTTTTATAAGTTCTTTTGTTCTGGTAGTTTGGGAGGTGGGTGGTCATACTGAAAATATTTTCGTTACATATATATATATCAAGCCAGGAGTGGCGTTCCGCGTTTTCTGACTTAAAGAGTATTAATTCCGGTAATAAAAGTTCCTTGATGTATGATTCATCCGAAAATATATAAGCAGATTTCTACCAGATATCTATCGCTGTTTCTTGTCAGACAACCTAAAAATTCCCCGTTACCAAACGTGTAAAAAGTAAGACACAGTATAGAAAAAGTACTGATACAAGCGCGAAATCCTTCAACAACTGACCGAGAAATTAGTTATCAGGAAAAAACGTGGCCTTTTAAATGGCATGTCATATTTGTTAAAATGGGCTTTCGGTACTCCCGACGCTGATGATGCCCAATTTTATGAAGACAGCATCAAAACATTAATAAACAATAACATGCAAACACAAACTTTGCTCAAATCACAAGTCCAAGTGATTACTAACACTATCAAGAACTTCAACAGCTCCATGTACTTTCTTCAAAGTCAAGAGAAAGCAATGAATGAAAATATAGAAATAATCAATTCATTTACTGTCCAAACTAATTCATATATTTCACGTTTAGAAATGGAATCTACAGTAAACCAACTGGTTACCACTCTAAATATGCTAGTAAGCCAAATTAATCGAGAATTTTCAAAATATATAGAAGCTATTAATCTGGCTAAACACAATATCGTTTCACCATTCATTATCACCCCTAAGATCTGGTATGAAGAATTAAAAAATTATAAAAATGAACATGAGTTAATTATGAAACCGAATTTGGAAAATATACATGTTTCTACAAATTCATCCAACTTCATGTAATTTCCACAAATGATAACATAATATTTGCACTTCAAATTCCTTTAGTTGTACGAATGAAATTTGATCTCTTCGAACTTATTCCTCTTCCAATCCAACATAACGATTCAAAATTTTCATCTTATATTATCCCTCAGAATCGTTATCTCCTTTTATCTCAAACTAAATCTCAATTTACTTTCCTTAATGAATTGTCTGACTGTAACGAATATCGAGACGAGGAGTACGTCTTCTATCATCTGCACACTACAGCTTCAACGAGTCAACCAATCTGCGAAATTGAGCTGTTGTCCCCTCACATAAAAAAAATTCCGTCTACCTGTACAACAAAGACAATCAAAGCAACCATAGAAACCTGGAATTATATTGCAAAAAATCAATGGATCTATGTCCTCCACGAACCGACTACCCTAACCGTCATGTGTGAAGAAGGCCAAAATCACATACATCTTCAACCTCGCTGCAAGGGATACACTAATCTCTTTGTGATTGAAGCTACCCACGAAATGAGTAAGAATGCAACCTACTATGTTCCACGCATGAACATTCTAGATGATGACTGTTGCATTTTAACACCTCATCTAGAAGCAATCGAATCGGCTACCTTGAAGCCGATACATTTTACGAACATCGATCTCACGGAACTCAAATACGCCAACAAGAAATTAAGTGAATTCGATGAGATCATTACCAAACAAATAAATCAGCCATTCATAGTGACACATACTAGGTGGTACACAGTTGCCCTTGGAACAATTGCAGCGCTGTTGGTATTATTTATGCTACTAAAATGCTATAAAAATTTCGGATGTCTTCGCTGGTTACGATTATGCTGTTCAACCACGGATCCGAGACATGGAGAGATCAACCCACCATTAATTAAAAACTTTGTCAACTGCATCTTCGACTCATCATCGTCATCATCATCTTCAAACCAACCCACAACGCCGATCAACGAGATAGTCACTTATCAACCAAGAAGGGATCGAGCAGTGGTTATCAACCCAATACCTAAGATGTCAGAAGACGAAGAAACAATCCCTGTAGTTCGAGTCCAATCACGGCAAAGAACGCGAAGAAGTACCACTCCCCTCTAAAAGAAAAAAAATCGCATGTAACAGTCATGTCCCTATATGTTTTTATTACTTTACATTATTCTATCCATAATTCTTATATTCTATATCAATCATTTAATCTTATATGTAAAAAGAAAAAAAAAAATTCGTATATCCAATGTATGTAATGCAATCATTTACACTCTATTTATAATTAGACAATTAGGAAGAAAGTTGATACATATTTAAGCTATATTTAATACTATTCATAATCGATGTTCCTACACTATTTTATCCTTAATACAAAAACTATATAATTTAGCTATCCATAACCTCGTTAAAAATTTTATGGCGGAAGGTGTTATAAACCAACATAAATTATGTCAATTTTTTTTTATTTACATATGTACTCATGTTAAAACCTAATTGCTAACCTCCTGTTAACAATCTTATGGCGGAAGGTGTTGTATACCGAGTTATTCATTATTGTATTTAGAGAGACCGGCCTTCTCACTGTATTATAAGTCAACCTTTAACGACAAACATTTCCTTCTACTTCTCATGACTCAGCCGAAACAGTCATCTTCAAACTTTGCACTCATGACCTCATCCCTTACCGATCACTGGACTCGCAATAACTCCCACTCTCCTATTTTTCCGATTCTATAAATTACCCAGCACTTTTCCCTCCGAGTCATATTTTTCCGAACCGCCTTAAGAACTAGAATCTACTACCAGCACGACAAATATTGTATCAAAAAAACTTCGTCTGTATTCCATTTTGTAATTAAAATAAATATCACGAATGGAATACAACATATATTACAAACCTAATGTAGATATAGCCATAATGATATTGTTATTGAATGTATATTACACATCTAATGCAGATATAGTTGCAAGTTTGATCGGTCCCGCCAAACTCACCATATGACGAGAGTCATATGACAGCACGCATGAAAGCAGCAGCAGCGGAACGGCAGGTGAGGTTAGGGAGCTACGACGGAGAAGAGAGAAAAGGTCGAGTCAATGTACGTTCGAGAATAATTGTTTAGGTTAAATAATTAAAGGTTAAACAATTAACATGCTGAATATCGACAAGTGTGTAGATTCAGGTCAGTACATTTGAATTGATTTGTGTGTTTATTCTATGTATGTAAGTGTTATTAAGTGTAAGTGTTATATTAAATTACAGTTGTAAAACTACATCCGCACGTGTTGATATATATTCCACCCGACTACATTGGAAATCGAGTCGCTGAATTTGAATCTTACATAGTAATAATGACATTGTTATTAAATGTATATTACATATCTAATGTAGATATTGTTAGAATAAGAGGAAGGATTGAAATAACGAGTTGGAGTAGACGTTTGAACGATACGATTTATTCTGCACGAGAGCAACGAGCGTGTTGTTCAGTCCAAAGTCCCGTAAGGAATGCCCTTTTTGGGCCTGGAGAGTCCTTTTCCCTCCGCGGAAAACTCGAGGACTCCTGATAGATTTATGCGGCCCTGTCGCCATGGTGTCGGGCTCCGTCACCGGAGTGTCCTGGCGACTGTTTTACAGCCACGTGCATTCCGCATGGGGTCAATGGTCAGTTGGCTTTCGAATTTTCCAACAATATAGTAACAATTATATTGTTATTAAATGTATATTACATATCTAATGTACATATAGTAATAATGATATTGTTATTAATTGTTAATTAATCTGTGGGAATGGATCAGTATATTACATTACATTCAATGTAGATATAGTAATAATGATATTGTAATTAAATGTACATTGATCTGCGGGAATGGATCAGTATATTACATTACATGCAATGCTGATATAGTAATAATGGTCTTGTTATTAAATGAATATTACATATCTAATGGAGATAAAGTAATAATGGTAAAGTGAATTTCTATCTCGCAATATCGCAAAACAGACCAGAATCGTGCAGAACTGGGATCAAAACTGCATTTCTAGCTCGGAATAGCGCGAAACAGAGCACAATCATGCAGAACTGGGGTGAAAAGTGAATTTCTAGCTCGGAATAGCGCGAAACAGAGCAAAATCATACAGAAGTGAAGTGAAAAGTGCATTTCTAGCTCGGAATAGCGGAAAACAGACCAGAATGGTGCAAAATTGGGATGAAAACTGCATTTCTAGTTCGGAATAGCACAAAACAGACCAGAATCGTACAGAGCTGGGATGAAAAGTGCATTTCTATCTCAGAATAGCGCGAAACAGAGCAGAGTCGTTCAAAACTGGGCTGAAAAGTGCATTTCTAGCTCGGAATAGCGCAAAACAGCCCAGAATCTTTCAGAACTGGGGTGAAAAGTGCAATTTCTATCTCGGAATAGCGCAAAACAGCCCAGGATCGTGCAGAAGGGGGCGTCCCACTTGGACGTCGACCGATTGGACGCGCCCCGATTGGATGGTTCCAATTGGACGCGTGTCTTTTAGACGCCGCACAGTGGGACAAAACGGCTTTCGGCGATCAAAATTCTGTAACTTCGGTTCTATTGGAAATATTTGAATGAAATTTTGGGAGTTTTTGTCCACATTATGGTACATAAGTTGTATCAATATGAATCATATTGAACTACAGGGTGTCAAAATATTGACATATAAAGTATAACGCGTTCAATATCCTTCACTTGTTAGACATATTTTATGTCATTTAACACAAATTTGACTCAAAACTGTTAATAACTATAATAAAAACGGATTTAATAATTAAAAAATGACAAGACATGTGTTATTATAATATATTTATTTATATTTATTATGATCTATACCAAATCATTCGTGAAAATAATTTCGACAATTATGAAAATTTATTATGGCATATTGCAAGGCCGAAATAAAGTTTTGGGTAACGAATATACACGTCGAATGCAGTTAACTGGATAATAATCGTATCTGGTACTGCTTTTCCATCATCGTGCGCTGCGGCCAAGATGGGTGTAATTTATTTCAATCGTCATTTTTTTGAGCAGTGGCAGGTTGGGGCAGCCATTTTTTTCTGATTCTGATAGAGGAAGGTTCACTCTTTACTACAGTAATAATCAAGTCCCGCACAAGTGCACACATTTTTTTTAAATCAAACGCAAAGTTGAGATTTTAGTTAAATGTACTTCGTTTCAATCAGATCCTATTATTTAATAAAAAGTTATTACATTGAACACTTTTATTGAACCGAAATAAAGTTTTGGATAACGAATATACACGTCGAATACAGTTAACTGGATTATAATCGTATCTGGTACTGCTTTTCCATCATCGTGCGCTGCGGCCAAGATGGGTGTAATTTATTTCAATCGCCATTTTTTTGAGCAGTGGCAGGTTGGGGCAGCCGTTTTTTTCTGATTCTGATAGAGGAAGGTTCACTCTTTACTACAGTAATAATCACACCCTGCACAAGTGTGCACATTTTTTTTAAATCAAACGCAAAGTTGAGATTTTAGTTAAATGTATTTCGTTTCAATCAGATCCTATTATTTAAAAAGTTGTTAACATTTTAACTTATTTTATGCACTGAATAGAATCTATACTAATCTAGTAAACTTTGTAATTCATTTGAATTTTATCTTTCCGAGTAAAATTTATTAGAATCGTACATTGAAGTTATGGGTAATATTATCAGCGTTTCGTATTGACGAATTTCTACTGACTTTGAGTGCGAACCACGGCAAAACGGAAAGAAATATGAAAAAACGGATTACACTTCGTTAAACTACAGTTTATTCTCTATCGATGTATGTAATTAGTTTTTCAATTTTCGAATTCACGAAAATCGACTTTTGATCGCCGAAAGCCGTTTTGTCCCACTGTGTCAAATCTATTAATTGCATGCGCACGTTTCTGCAGCGTCTATCGGACGCGTTTTTACCGACACTCTTGAGCAGTAGAGCTGGTTACCACATGTAACCACTGTAATCATACTTACACATAAAAGCGGTCGTGACGACGACCCGTAGGGTTGGTTACTACATGTAACCATCTTGACTCGCAAACCTGGCTCACATGGTCAGTTCCTACATGGAACCATCCTGGTCCACATGGTCAGCTAACAATTTTGATTATACTCGAATACGATAACATTAACCGCATGCACTTTCACCGTTCGTTAATATAAGCAAAACGTATTAATAATAAAACTAGAGATTTTTTATGCCGCAAGGCTTTTTCCCCATAAGCATGTATCGAACCAATTATTACTATTTCGGCTCTAAATCGTCTAATTTAATTTATTAAAATACTCTCCTCCTCACACATATCATGTCCTATAATCTGAAACACAAGATCTCTCCATGTTGGAGAGATTTCGACGATACACAGATATAAGCGAGTTGATTATATTTATTCGATTGGTATTTCCTGATTTTTCTGTGCACGAAGAAATGCTTGAAATAGAACCGTTATATTGCACATCGAAAGGGGTTGACATTTTCAATTTGCTGAAAAATGTTATCAATGAATATGTCGGATTTGATAAATTAACTGCTCTTACCACTGACGGAGCTAAAGCAATGACTGGACATATAAGCGACGTATGGGGACTTATGAAAAAAGAGGGTCTCTGCTGCTTCTTCATTCATTGCATTATCCACCAGGAAGCTTTATGTGCAAAATCATTAAAATTAATGAATGCTATGGCGGTAGTTGTAAAAATTACTAATTTAATAAAAGGTGAAAGTAGTCTGCCATAGAATGTTTAAGGTTTTTTTGAAAGAATGTCAAGAATTCTGATCTTCCTTTGCATTGCGATGTTAGGTGGTTGAGTGCAGGGAAATGTTTAAAACAAGTTTTAGCAATAAGAAACGAAATACCACATTTTTTAAAAGAACATTGTAGTAAACATAGAGCAGAATTCGAAAATAAGTTTGAAGATGTTAACTTCCTCACTGAATTAGCTTTTCTTACAGACATCACTCACCATTTAAATATTTTAAACTCGTTACTGCAAACAAAGAAATAGAACGTTGCAGAATATATGAATTATATTCCAAATTTTCGCAAAGCGCGGCAAGATTTTACAAATCAATTACAAAACAATAATTTCAGAAACTTTCCAAGCTGCGGAGAAATTGATGATGAATTTCCCGCAGCGAACTTTCTTATTTTTGTATCTGTCCTCTAGGATTTAAATAAACAATTCAAGATTAGATTTAAAGACATTCAATGTCTAGAAAAACACCTTCAATTATTTAGTGATCCATTTTCGGTCGATATAAATGACTACACGGACAATGTACAATTAGAATTACACAGTTTGCGCGAACACCCTCAACTACAATATTTAACCGGTAAAGGCGAATGCTTATTTAGAAAATTAAGTTCAGAAGAATTTCCGGTAGTTTTTTCGAGGGGGGGGGGGGGATTTTTTAATGAAAGGGGTATGAGCTGAACAGTGCTCCAGTGTGTGTTGCGCGGAGTCCCGCCCCGCCCCGCAGTGGTGGCATATAGCCGTTGCCTCGCTACGAATCCGCCACAGGAAGTCACCGAAGCAACCATGCCCGGTGAGCACCTGTGTGGTCCGATAGGTAATCCGACCAAAGCCGCGGTCCTGCCATTTTTTGATGACGGGCAGACCTGAACCTAACCTCACCTACTCTAACCTAACCTTCGGGCACCAGCGGGTCGTCAAAATTCATCACTTCGCCTGAGATTTGAACTGCGCTATCATACTATCACTACTTGTATACAACTATACCAATTGTGCTAGTGTGTTAATGTGACAATTGCGGAATCACTACTGGTATCCGGACGCATACCGTTTCGAGCAGATCTCAATGCACCCATCGGTTATGACGTTCCGATCACTGGAGGCGAGATAAAGCGGGTGGGTTTATAAGTCTGGTAAAAAGAGCACCAATAATTTCCGCACTTCCGGAACCGGAAATTTTTTTTCAAAGCCTCCCTCCCAACCCATTCATACCCCTTTCATTAAAAAATTCCACCCCCCCCCCCCCCCCCCTCTTTCTAAAGAACAGCCTCTTCTGTTTACATACTCCATGATTTTAATTTAATGTTGAGTAGTCTAATTGTCATGCTAAGTCGTCATCGAAAATATCCATTCGATAATATACTAACATAATTATTTAATCGTAATTATTTACGGTCCCTTATTTTCTTTTCAGATCTCACTGCCGTCGGAGGGTGTCGGGTTTTCCTATATTAGCTGTCCGTCATCGCTGCTAGCCGCACTGTACCTGGCGCTAGCCTATATCCTAAAGAACAAAGCTAGTCATCCAAACCTGCAGATGATCGTTCGATTCGAACTTCTTTTCCTTTACCTAGCGACGGTCTTGCTGTTGTATCGTTCAGGTTCTGTGTTATAAGGGAGACCCTTCCCACGACATCGGTAGCAGCCGACGCCGCCCTTTTTGTCGCCTCTAACGACGGGCAGGGCTTATCGTGGTCGTATTCTGTTCTCCGAGCCACAGAGAGAGCGCCCAGGGCCCTGCCAGCAACAAACAAACATTATCTAACGTCTCTGATGATGTCTGGACGTCTCCCTGTGCAGGAGACTCCAACGGAGCCTGGTTTCCGTATCATCATGACTGGACGTCTCCCCGCGCAGGAGACTCCCACGGGAACCGTTTCCCGAAAAAATCGGTATCACGCAATTAATTAATCGCTGATGGGCGGCCGATTTTGATGTACACGGCATCATCCATATCACACGCGGCATACTCAGACACACATAATATCAAATTCATACAATTCAAAACTCAAGGGTTTTTTACGCTTCAGGCTTTTTCCCTTTATCCAAACTACATCAAGGGTTTTTTACACCTTCGGGCTTTTTCGCTTGCATAATATCACGAAATAAACTCTTTATTCAACACCATACTAATCTCGATTGATTATTTATCAAACCGGCCTCGATATATCCTAAATATCCTTTCAGCACGTTAAATAATCACAATCCTTCCCCGAATCGTCACCCGATCTTATCGCTCTCGAGTGTTTAGAAAACTCGAGATTCGAAACCGAAAGGGAAACGATTTAAAAGAGCTGACGTCGAGAGGACCAGCATTCTTGTTCGAGCCTTGGACGAAGTTAGATCAGATTCAGAATTTAACGTCAAAAATAGTTTCTTTTATCGAAAAGATTGAAACGTTTCACGTTGAAGGGGTTCGATCGTACAATAACAAATAGGATACCACATACATTTCAAAGTTTTCAGAGGCGGCGTAAAATTAAAAACTTTTCCTCTACTAGCCAGATTCTAACTCGGGCGTCGGCAACCTATGATAAATGACCCATTTGATAATTGCAAGGAAACAATATTCAACGGGAATCAACAAACCCATTGCGAATTAACTATACTGCAGTTCACGAGTGACCGCACTTAACTCGCGCAGCTAGTGACCTAGTGAGGTCTAGGGAGATTTTTTATAGCGCGTGTGATTCCCCTTTACAGCTTGCTTTTTACTTTGCGTTCACATCATTTTTTTGCGAAAAATAATAGGAATTTCATTGTATCGTGAAACTTTACAATACCATCACTGGTTATCAGTTATCATACGTCATATATGTATTTCTGCCCACCATTTATATGATCGCAAAGTATAATAAGAAGCAAGCTGTAGAGGGGAATAACCCACGTTATTAACAATCTCTCTAGACCTAGTGAGCTGCGCGAGTTAAGTACGGTCTCTCGTGAACTGTAGTATAGTGCATGTACATTAGGAGTGCTGCCAATTTCTGATACAATTGTTACAATTATAAATGTTTTCAGCCGGACCTATAACGTTCCGCTTTTTCTCTTACGACTTATTAATTACCAAGTTTGCCATACCGTAATCAAATCGTTATTGGCAGCATCGTTTGTTCGGGTATTTTTAATTTTGCGCCGCCTCCGAAAACTTTGAAATGTATTTGGTATCCTATTTAACGATTAAGTAGATATTATTAATAGCTATGGAACATTGGTATAAATGAAATAGAAATTATTTTACACTTTTTAGTGCATTTCGAAGTCGGATTTGTTTTTTGTTAAAAATTATTTTATTTTACACTTTTTAGTGGAACCGGTAGTATTTGTAGGATAGTGTAAGGTATTTTGGGTTTCTGTTGCTTAGCTAATAACCATAAACCGAAAAAAATTGACCGAATTTAAATGGTTAATAAACAACAAATTTCATAAATTTTTGCGAGTGGGATCATCGCGGATATACAGGTGTTACGTCCCTAGTTATAACCCATTTTCGTCTTTCGCCATTACAAGGAGGTCTTGCTCTGGAATCCGCGAAACATCAGCGTTTTCTCGCATAGCGACGCCCGCAATACGAAATCGGGGAACTCGCGGAATGCGATGGCGAAAACCCTTTGCTTGCAGGTTTTCGCAAGCAAGGAGCGTGACCTACTCCCCTTTTGGGAGTGTAAGTTATCGACGCAACGCAAGTACGCAGTTCCGTGATAGCGTATAGCGGAGACCGAAGTTCTGTCCGTTCGTGACCCGCAGTAGACCCGTGTGTAAGGCTACTGGAAACCAGGAAGATCATCGACGACGTGCTCGGCCGACGGTTCAACACGAGTGGTCTGAGATAACAGACCCATAGTTGGACCAAATCCAGGAGTGCACCCGTGTGCTGTGCAGGACCACCACCAACCACTTGTATCTCCAAGGTCGAGTCGTAGCCACGCGCCGCGAGTCTAGTGTATCGTCCGAAACGCGAAGTAAGTGTAAAACAAGACCTCTAGTGTGAATGACCGGCGAGTGATACGAGAACGTGCGAGCGACATACAACACCTCAATTCAACGAAGGGTATGTAACTACAGAGACAGAATATATATATATATATTGAAGACCCATATATGTGTATTTACAATTACTGAACACCCATCCTGTATCCTATACTACCCGCAAGGAAGGGCAAGGTACGCCTTAGCGTTTTAATCGGCAGACCCCGAGGATCGTAGTAACAGTAAAATAACCACCCTTAAGGGCACAGACTCCTTCTGCCATGACCTGTATGCGTGCGCTTACACAATCAACGGAAAGCATGCACGTATATGCCATGCGTGAGAGAGACACTCGATTTCATAGATTTCGTTTTTCGTCTCGATAATTGCACAAATGAAATTTTCGCAGGTACAGCACCCACGGGTAGATTTCACCACAGGGTAGTCTGGTCCGTTTGAACGCTAATAAACACCATACGTTGAGAAAAATGATATTTTCGACACTGTAAGATTGAGACAGACGCTGTTGTAAGCAAACAACATGGCTGCCGAATGCTGCGTTCGGCTGCATTTTAGCAAATATTGGACGATTTAATGGTTTTTTCACCCATAGCACACCAGACCACCCTTCCTTGAACTAGCACAATGTCACTGAAATTCGATTTTTCACAATTTATCACTTCTGGAAGACGTAAAACGAAATTTACGATTTGCACGCATCAGACGTCAAATAGACGGAAGAATAGTTCACTGATTTTCCGTCAGAGGCATTGATGGTATATTTGACCACGTTATCATCAGGGTCGATAAAAACAGAAATCAATCGATAAATGTAAATTCTAATTTCCCATCACAAACGGCTACGTGAATATAGCCACAAGTAAGGCATAGTTGCCGCAACGTATTAGACTTCTGTCACGCTGTTCACACCTGTTACAATTGTAACCATCAACACAATGAATCGGCTCGAGCCGAGAAAGAAGTCCGAGAATAAAACAATACATATATTAATGTGTGCAACCATAAATCTTTTTTATTCATATCTATAATCATGTTTTTTTATCAATGAAATTACAGAGATATGCCAGATAAATGAATTACAAAACTTGTACATTTTTTAATATTTAGCATATTCTATATGCGAAAAGACATAGAAGGCGATATAAATGTGCTGTTTGTATTCCTATTTATGTATCTATCATTTACTGACGAGATTTTGATTCCTGCCGGGCATACAAAAGGACAGCGCGAACGAAAGAGAGACAGCAAGAACGAAATAATACACATAACGTATGCGACCATAAAACTTATAGGAATGAAAACTACAGGACATTAATAATGTCAACAGTTTCACTTCAAACTAATTTATTGACTAACTCTTACACTACACTTATACATTACAGTTATACCAACCCCAAACGCGTCTATAAATACAAAACAAAGAATCAGCGGCCGATGCTCGCCGGTGACAGCTGATCGCACGGACGGCGTAATGCGTGCAAGTGCGAGTGAGAAAGCAAGCTGACGATACCGATGGCTTGGCGAGACGGACTGTGTTTTGTCGCACGGAACATCGCTTTTGACTATCGCGAATATTCCCGCCCGCGGGTTCATCGCGAACATTCGCCGAAGATTCGGTGCAAAGGGAATAAGAAATAAGCAGATATGTAATAATTTAGATTGTTTATTATAGTAATAAATTTAAAAATTAAAAATATAAAATATTCCGATGAATAAAATTTTTAAAAAATATTAAAAATTACACGGCGATCGCCGCCTCTTCCGCCGCCCCGGCGTCCTCCTCTCCCACCACGACGGCCGCCCCATCGCCCACCTCTTCCTCCGTGGCGGCCGCCACGGCGTCCTCCGTACATTAGTTTTTTAACCATTTTTTTGATCTGAAATATAATAAATTTTATTAGAATTGTGACATTATTAAAAAACAAAAAATAATCGTGGAAATTCATTTGCTACTATTGTAGAAATGATTTCCGTTTCACGTATATCTAATTGTGCGACATGTATTACATAGAAAAATTACGTTTTTACTTACTTCTGATGCTGATAATTTTTCCTCCTGTGTCTTCGGCACTTGTTCCTTCTTTGTATTGTCTTCTTTCTTCTGGACTTCTTCTTTCTTTTCTGTTTCTTCTTTTCTTTGCGTTCCTTCTTTCTTTTTTTCCATTTCTTTATCTACATCCATCTGTAATGAAAGTAATTTCTGTGTAAAGAACGTAATATTATGAAACATTCTGCTTGCCGATTATACGCACCTTGTCTTCAGCCATGTTCAAGCTTGACTGTCTTTTGTCATGGATGCTGAAAGCACTCGCATGGCATGGTGGTGGGGATCAGGACCGTGGTCACTGACTTATAACATAGACCCTTTCCTAATTTCTAATTTTACAGATTGAATTTTTATTTTCATGTTATGTTTTTTCCTTACAATCTGAAATTATAATCTTATAAATGAATACAACCTCAAAACTTTTTTTTTATAATAAATATCGACGTCATTGTTCTTTTTTGTTCGTAGTCCTTAGAAACACTCCCCACCACGGTACCCTCTGTTTCTCGGTACTGTGTTTTACGTCTTCGCGACAGTTTTCACGATAGTTGCATTCGAAGCAAGGAATAGATTACAGCATAGAATTTATTTCAAAGCTTTGAAAGTGTGAAGTGAAGTGAGAAGTGAATATTGTTGTGGGATAGTGACAATGAGTGATACTGAAAATATTGTCATGGTTGAAGATATGAGAAATCAGTATGAAGATCAGTGTTTGATAAAAAATATAAGTCGTCGGCCAAAATTACCAGTTAGTACGAAAAGATTTTCAAAAAAAAGAGCATGTCGCGAAAGAAGACGGCGTTTAGCCCTTCAAAATATTTCCGAGCCGTCAACAAAAATACACTCCCGAGAAAATTTACTTGCCATTGGATGAAGAAACAGAACCGACAAATTCTACAGAAATGTTAGAAGAAACGACGGAAGAATTGTTTGAAATTGAAGAAACGGACAATACAGAAGATGGATTAAATATAGAAGGAACAACTTCCGAAAATGAAGAATTGATCATAGAAAAAACTGTAACGAATGAGCCTGAAGAACAATTCTGTCTACCCAGTGGCTTGAGTATCGTGGACATGCAGCACATCTTTACCGAATTTCAAAAAATAGGTGACCATGCTAAAAACAGGGAAGACTGTGGAATTAGACACCTGAAAATAACCGGCATGAAACGGTCGGGTCTGAGGACCACCCTCAGCGTAATATGCGATATGTGCAAATATACATGTGAAATCCACAGTGAACCTGACGAAAGCAATCACATGGAAACAAACCAGTGTGCCGTTGCTGGAACAATTGTGAATGGAGGCAGTTATGCCCAAATGGAAGAGTTCCTTGCAGCGATGAACATACCCTACATGTCGAAGAAAGAGTTTAGAAAACATCACGATAAAATAGTGAAAACATTAATTGTTGCTGCAGAAGAAGAGATGGTAACAGCGGCAGAGGAAGAAAAACGCTTGGCCATTGAAAGAGGCGATATTGTTTCCGGATGTGGAATCCCTCACATCCCCGTTGTGGCCGATGGAAGCTGGATGAAACGACCATACCGGACTGGAACGTACGATTCCGCGTCTGGAGTCGGCGTTATAATTGGATATCACACGAAGAAAGTTTTATTTATCGGTGTGAGAAACAAGGTGTGCAGGATTTGTCGATGTGCTGCGAAAAAGAAAGAAGAGCCACGAAAGCACACCTGTTTTAAAAATTGGAGCGCAAGCCAAGCATCAACGGCTATGGAAAGTGACGCTATAGTCGAAGGCTTCAAGACCAGCGTAGAAAAACGTGGGCTGATTTATTCAGCACTGATTGCTGATGGGGACAGCAGCGTCTATAAAAAAATTATAGATGCAGATCCATATAAAGCACAGGTTCGTGTAAAAAAAATTGAATGCACGAATCATTTATTGCGAAACTTTTGCAGAAAAATGAAAGAAGTTGTAAAGATGACAACATCTGGTCCATTCAGAAGAATCGTTGAAAGCAGCATTTGGCGAATGCGTGCGGACATAGTAAAAGCAGCAGAGTACAGATACAGTCAGCAAGTAACAACCGCTGAAAAAATTAAGAATTTGTATGCCGACATACACAATGTTCCTAGCCATGTTTTTGGTGAACACGCAGATTGTTCAAAACTACAATACTTCTGCGATGGAACGAGTAAAAAAGATGAAAAGAACATTGTTCCCGAATTGCTGAAGATGGGAGTGTACGAACACATTAAAGAAATACTTCGATCTCTGTTGGCGCATGCTGAGAGTTTGCTGTATAACAGCAACAATAATGCCGTCGAAAGTTTCAACGGAATCATCGCAAAATATATAGGAGGAAAAAGATTGAATTTCGGCGAGAGGGGATCTTACACGGGAAGATGTACTGCTGCTGTCCTACAGTATAACACAAAACAAGTGTTGTCGCGTCTGAATACGGCGATGAACAAGAAACCGCCCGCTATTTTACGCAAAATAGAAAATACAAGGAAGAAAGAAAATGAGAAATACAGTGAAAAGAGAAAGGAAAAAAAAATTACAAAGCACGTGCGGAAACAATTCCGTTCTGAAAAGGATTCCAATTACGGACCAAACGCTGAAAAGCCGGATATGGCTAGCAATATTTATGAATTAAAGCAAAAAAAACATATGGAAATGTTACAGAATTGACAAAATAGAAGAGATGCCATTGAAGAAGAAACCATCGGTCAAGCGAAAAATCCGAGATGGTTGAATTACAAATCTAAATTATTGACGGCCTCTAATTTCGGACGAATATGCCGTCGTCGAATTGGCACGCTCTGTGGAAATTCAGTGAAGTCGTTAGTGTATCCACGACTGATTAGTGCACCTGCAGTACAATATGGACAGGAATGCGAAAAATTCGCACGTGAAGAACTAAGTGTGTGCATTGGTGTTGAAATTAAAGAATGTGGATTATTTATTGATAGTGCCATCCCGTTCTTAAGAGCTTCGCCAGATAGACTTATAGACGAAGAGGGCATTGTGGAAATCAAATGTCCGAAAACGGCGGAGAATTTATTGCCGGAGGAGGCAATCAAAAGTGTTGCAGTTATTCGGCGTATATTTGCAGACGCAGAAGGAAATGCATTGAACAGGAACCACTACTATTACTACCAAGTACAAGGACAATTACATGTCACAGGTAGAAAATATTGCTTATTTTGTATTTGGACCCGAAAAGGGTTAAAGTACATTAGAGTCGATAGAGACGATAACTTTTGGCAAAAGAATATGGAGCCAAAATTAATTCAATTTTATTTATTGTGCATGTTACAGGAATTAATAGATAGCCGGTACAATAGGGGAATGCCCATTCGGGAGCCTCAATTTATAACAAAGGAGAGAGCAAGCTTAGAAAAGCGCAAAAGGTCTCTCTCAGAAAGTAGCACGAATATTGCTACTGTCCGGCGTCGCACTGCACTGTAAAGTGCAGTACCACTGACTCTGTTGGTGGTTCACAATTGCACGAAATAGCAATTGTACTCGCGGATCATACGATCTCGTGAGTTGTTCGACGCCGGTATACACATTTTAAAATAGTGACCTATGAAAATTCAAAAAAGGTCTTATGCGGACAGTAATAAAAAATACTGTTACTGTCCGGCGTCGCACTGCACTGCAAAGTGCAGTACCACTGACTCTGTTGGTGGTTCACAATTGCACGAATTAGCAATTGTACTCGCGGATCATACGATCTCGTGAGTTACGCGACGCCATACTATATTTCTTTGTTTTGTTTAAAAAATTTGTTACAGATTTTCGAAGAAAGGATTCCCGAGAAGAGGTTTTTTGGAGCGAAGCGAGCGTAGAACTCAAAATTTATTTTTTCGACTGAAATAATTTTTTTCTTATTCCATTCTTCAAATTATTCATGTCCTGTAGTTTTCATTCCTATAATTATAAAAAATATTCCAAAGTACCTTCGACTTATTCGAGATACGTTTATATATCAGTAAAAACTACAACATATCTAAATTTGAGCAAAATCCGACAAAAAACGTTAAAATGAATTTATTTAATCATCTATTTCCATTAACTTTTCCTTCTTGCAATATTTATCTTCATTCATCTTCGTTCATCTTTGCATGAACATTTTTATCGTTGAGAAATTAAACACAGCATTTTCCTCTTCTCGAAAAAAATTAAAAAATTATATATAGGTATATTGAAGACAGCGTTACCAGGACAAATGGACTGCAAATATGCTGCCTGATCACGTATAATCGGCAAGTATAATCTTACATAATTAATATTACGTTATCTATACATAAATTATTTTCTTCACAGATGGACAAGGAAGAAAAGGAAGAAAAGAAAGAGGAAATGAAAAAGAAAGAGGATAGAAGAAACAGGAGAATTCGAGGCCGTCGACGTCGGAAGTAAGTAAAAGTGTTGATTCTTCTATGTCATAAATGTGGCGGAATTAGATTTTTCGTGAAATGGAAATTATGACTACAACAGTAGCCACTGAATTCCTACGATTGTTTTTTCTTCTTATAAAACATTCATTATTGTATTTCAGATAAAAACAATTTCCGATGCAGACGCCGCGGAGAAGGAAGAGGCCGAAGCGGACGGCGGGCGACGGGTGGCCAATCATTGTTTATATTTATTGATTATATTTGAATGAATAAATATTGTATATATAGATTAATTTACATGTCTTTATTTTTCTGTCCTATTCTGAAATTATTATATTTCAATGAATAAATATTGTATATGTTGATCAATTTACATGTCTTTACTGTTCATTCCTTTTCTGAAATTATTAATGCCATGTACTTTTTATTTGTATAAGTTTTATAGTCGCGTATGTTATGTTTATTACAGAGTCTCATCGAATCTGTCGTAGCGTGTGACTTGAACATAAACATTTCCGCCGATCGGCCCTACGTTGTTTCATTCATGATGCTCCTTCTCTTTCTATCGCGCTGTCCTTTTCTATGTCCGCCTGAAATCAAAATCTCGCTCGGCTCGAGCGAATTCATTTTCACAGATGTGGCAACACCGCGAAAGAATCTCTAAAATGATGTGATTCGACAACTACGCCACCTCACTTTCGTTTCTTATTCTGTATAATGACGTTAGATGTCGCACCGTCAAATGTCGAATTTCTCAATTATGTGTTTCCACGATTGCCCGATTCTTTCCAATGCCGCTTACATCGATTCGGAGGAGGCCTCGAAGGAGTCTGTGCCCTTAAGGTGGGATGTAACACAGGGTGTCACGCGACTACCTCGACAGCCGAAGAGAGATGATTGCTAAGGTGATTCCAAACAACTTTTTCCTTTGCCAAAATGTTGGTTCGTTTTTGAGTTATTAACAAAAAACACTGACCAATCCGAGCGCGTACAGCGCGCGGGCTCTGGGACTGCAATGTCGGCTACGAAAACCGGACCTGACGTAGGTCGCGAACGAACGGCTCGGCACCCCGTTGACATAGCACAATGAAAAAGCTGAACTGGTAGAACATTTCTAGTCGTTTAAACTGAATACTGAACCTAATCTCTTGTCGTCTGTCATAATGTAAAAAAGGAAATTCTAAGCATTCTAAACAACAAATAAAAATGAATGAAATGAAATAATTAATAAACGTTTAAATTGGAGGCTACGTTAATGATGAAAAATTTGAAAATAATTTAAATGAAACTTTCGCATTCGTTTCTAAATTAACCTGCATACCTAAATTGAAGCATACCTCGTTGACTGTGCCTGAAAACATAACATAATCGTAAAAATATATATATGTTAAATAATTGTAACATAAATAACGAAAACATTTCCACATCTAATAAATGTAGTTTTATTGCACGCACATCTGCTCGTTTTGTTGTTAATGTCCTTCTTAAAGTGTGCTTTGATTTAATTATTTATTATATTACTTTTGCACACAATTTTTATTTCTTGTTTGTCATGAATAGTATCATTGCATATATATTTGAAATCCAATTTGTTCGGGATTGGTGTCGATCCCGGAAGGACTGCGCCGGAAATAATTTTACACTTGCTGGATGGGTTGTACAAATTGATTTATTTGAGTCAATTATCGTATAAAATGAAATGATCGTTGAACACACTGATCCGACAAAGGTTTGATGAACATACAAAGACAATGAGAGAATTGATCTGTTACCGTGATCTGTAGCGTTTACCAATGGTTTGAACACGAAGCCCCGTTAATTTTATTAATTCGGTCCGCTCTTTGATGATGCCCGTGATCATGTGCGTAGTCAACACGTGGTTGCCAGCTTGCGTGAATAATGAATTCGTTGTATTTGAGCAGTACCTGTCGCAATCCTGTTGCACTTGATGTTGCTGAGGATTCCTCGGGTCGATTCATGAGCTGTGGTGAACGTTTCTCTGGTGAAGTGCACTTGAACTTGAACTGAGGAGGTGAGCTTGCTGAACACGTGGTTTCGCTATTGATCGGTGATCTAGAATGACGGCTCCGCGCGAGAGTTTTCGAGAAGAACCCAGCTCACGCGTCACCTAGATGGGCGACTCCCGATCGATAAATCGATCGACCGTGAGCGCCATCATGGCTGAGCGGATTCTCAACCACAATTAATTGCAGTAAATAAATCGAAAAAAAAATTACATACCACGAAGGGATTCGAACCCGTGCCTTCTGAGTATGTATCAGTTACGTTGCCACTTCGCCAGTTCGCTTCTTGTCGGAACCTTTCACTAAATCTGTATTTCTCATTATAATGAAACTTCAAATACAAATATCTAAAAAACTATTGAGTATCTACACCTATAATGGTATGTATTCGTAAACAGGGGAACAAGATCTATAAGTGTACGAAGTTTCAACTAAATCTGAGACCCGAAGTGCTTG
This sequence comes from Osmia lignaria lignaria, assembly GCF_051020975.1. Classification (NCBI taxonomy): domain Eukaryota; kingdom Metazoa; phylum Arthropoda; class Insecta; order Hymenoptera; family Megachilidae; genus Osmia; species Osmia lignaria. The sequence goes on from NC_135041.1 coordinate 2,898,390, forward strand.
CCTTCTCCTTGTAAGACGTACCCCGGGCCAGGTTCATGAGACCTCAATGCGTAACAAAAAGGGGAACAGGTCACATGTAGATATGTTCTCATTATTTCCTGATTTACGAAAGGAGTTATCCGCAAGTGACCAAATAAATGAGAAACAATTGCAACCGAATAGTAGTCCTGAGGTACACCTTCTTATTCAGGGAATACCAATTACGGGTTTGATAGATACCGGAAGTACAATCACAGCGATGTCAGAGGCATGGTATAACCAACACCTTATACAGTTAAAAGATTGTCAGAGTCTTCCTATAACGAGTAGTTTTGTTGTCGGTGCGATAGGGTCGAGATCGGTTCTGTTAAAAAAGCAGATTCTCATCGAAATCCATTTTAGGAGGACCAAGTTCTTGGTACCGGTGATCATCGTTCCAAATCTTGTCCATTCTTTTATCATCAGCATTGATGCATTCCGCCAGATGAATTTAAAAATCGATTTAAACGGAAACAGTTTAGTGGTCGATCTTGAGGGTAGTACGGAACACGTTGAATTTTCAAACACTCGAAAAGATAAAATCGTGAAAGAGGTTAGGGATATGGTATTGAGTTCCGCAACGATGACCTGCGAACAAGAGAGATCCATCTCGAATAGGGTTTAAGAGAAACTCAACAAGGACGATTTAACTGATCCACAGCGCCAAGTACTGGGCTCGTTAGTCGCTCAGCATTATGAGTTGTGGAAGGATCAACCAGGCCGCGTACACTGCTATCAACACCGACTCGTAGTAAATGAAGAACTAACCTTTATTCAACGAACGTACCCAATTCCGTCAAAATATTTAGAACAAGCCGACAATGAAATTAGGAAAATGCTTAAACACGATAAATATTATTCAACCATCAAATAGCCCATATATTAATTCTCTTGTGCCGGTCATAAAAAAGGATGGAGCCCTTAGGTTTTGTTTAGACACACGCATGCTAAATCGAGTGTTGGTGAGCGATCATGAGACGTCAGAAACGATTGACGCAATTTTTCAACGGTTTCGTAGTGACACGTACATGTAGAGCTTAGATTTAACGAATAGTTTCTGGCAAATTCCTCTTACTCCAGAGTCGCGGAAATTTACTGCCTTTCTATATCGTAGTCAATGTTTCGAGTATGTCGTAACTCCTTTTGGTCTTAAAACGAGCAGCGCGAGCCTTGTCCGAGCCCTAAGAAGGGTGTTGAGGGGTATGGAGTCATTCGTGGTGAATTTCATTGACGACCTTTTATGCATCTCGCCGTCATTTGACGACCATATGGAACACCTATCTAGGTTATTTCAAAGATTAAAGGAACATGGCTTAACCATAAATCTCGATAAATGTCAATTTGTAATGAAAGAAATAACTTTCCTTGGACACATTTTATCATCCTCAGGCATTAGACAGGACCCGGATAAACTTGCAGCCATTCGTGATTTTCCAATACCGAATAACGTCAAGCAGCTTCGGGGTTTCTTTGGTGTCATTAATTTTTATAGTAAATTCGTGAAAGACCATGCGCACGTTGTTGTTCCATTTCTTGAACTCTTAAAAAAGGGAAAGAAGTGGAATCGGTCGATAAAATGCGAGGAAGCCTTCGTACAAACGAAAAAGATTTTCTGCGATGCGGTTACACCCGTTTTCCTAATCCTGATCGTGAATATTATTTATCAACACATGTTAGTTTTTCGGCTCTAGGTGCCGTGCTAGCCCAGATGGACGATGAAGGCTATTTAAGACCGATCAGCTTCACGAGTAGAACATTGAAGGGAACAGAAATTGCGTATTTTACGAGTGAAAAAGAATTGCTTAGTATCGTATGGGCGATAAATAAATTTCGTACATACTTGTGTGGTGCATGAATTATCCTTTTTACGGACCATCATGCACTCACATTTTTAATACAAAGCCGTTTTCTTAATCAACGACTCACCCGTTGGGTATTGTCAATTCAAGATTACTCTCTAGAGATTCGTCATTACCCGGGCAAAGATAACATGCCAGCTGATGTTTTAAGTAGAATAAATCATTTTTCAATTAGTAACAACCCGCGAAACGAGACTGAAATTGCTATGTTTCCGGTACTTGCTCGTGCAATGTCAAAAGAAATTACGGAATTTCTCAAGGACATATCCAAGCATCAATTAGCCGATTATAAGCTCGCTAAGATCATGCAAGATGTCGGGGGTATCCCAAGTGAATCCCTCGGCAAGTATTGCATTACCAACGGTGTGCTTTACCATAAGGGTCGAATCGGGGATTGGAAGTGTTTGATTCCGATAAATTCGGTGAATCGTTTGATTCAGGAAGTGCACGAAATTTACGCTCACCCGGGAAGCGACAAATGCATTAAACTAATATCAGAAGGATTTTACTTCCCAAAGATGGCAAGAAGTATCCGTAAATACATTGCGTCATGTGATTTATGTCAACGAGTCAAAGCCTCCACGCATGCAATTCACACTGACATGTAAATCATCATGCCGCGCGCCCCATTGGATTTAGTATCGATCGATTATTTCGGACCGCTGCCTACAGCTAAAGAGGGTTTCAAATATTTGATTGTTTTTGAAGATGTATTTTCAAAGTATGTAAAAATTTATCCGTTGAGACGCGCGAACATGGCAATCACCGTTTCACGACTCATAAAAGAATTCATTACGCATGTCGGAAAGCCGCGACGTATTATTACAGACCACGGGACGCAATTTAACTCTAAACAATGGGCTACGGCATTGAAAGAATCGAATATCATTCATGTGTTATCATCGATCAGGCACCTGCAGAGCAATCCTGTTGAAAGAGTGAATCGCGAAATCGGGCGTATTTTCCGAACACTCGTTAGAGATCAGCATAAAATGGATTAAGGTCATTGAAACATACTGTAATGAATTATATCATAGCAGTACGGGGTACACTCCTAGCGAATTACATAGAAAGCCATATCCAAGTCGCCCGTGGGATAAATGGATTGTTAATAATCACGCAGAAAATTTTGATAAATTCACACACCAATTCAAATTACAGCTCGCACGTGAGAATATGTTAAGAAAGGCGAAAAAGCGTTAAGAATGCATTAACGTCTGCCGCAAACAATACCAATATAAAATCAGAGATCAAGTTCTCATAAAAACGAATCCTGTGTCGAACGCCGCGGACCGAGAGATAGCAAAGTTTTTCCACCTATACGACGGCCCCTACATAATGCATCGGCAAAAACATTCGAGCTACGATTCCCGGAATCGGATAAGCTAAAGGGCACGTTTCATGCGACGTGTTTTCGCCCCTACAAACCTCCCATTCGTGAACAACGCTAGACAGTTGAAGAGGAGAGGGTTAGGGGAGGAAAGTTCCTATCCCCGGACCCAATCACGTGGTCCGCGATGATCTACCACCAGCAGGGACTCGTGAGGGGGAATCTACATCGTTATAAATGGGACAGTGTCATTAAGTTTCGGCTCAGTATCTAGTCGAAATGCAAAGCGTTCGCATAAGCAAATATAAGAAAACAAACAGGGACTTTGGGGTTCAATGTTCCCCCTGGTGGACCGTGAGGACGAGGGCAACCCAGACAGGGGAAGACAGAACCCGGGTGGGCGGACCTCTGATTCCGGCGTACCCCCGGAAGACTCCACGACCATGGAAGCCGTGGCCAGGACGATATCGGGCAGCAACCGGGACACAGACCTCCGCCAGGAAGCCAAATTGACAGACGCAGACACCCAGGGATGGGATCCTGGTCGATCCCAGCAGGTAGACACGACACAGAGAAAATATACGTGAGGACACCCTCGACCCACCAATTCCAATACCTGCGGTTGACCCCATAGACCCTCTGGGATTATTGAAGATGGCCTGGGAATACGAAGCGGCCAAGGCAAAGAAGAAGAAAACGGAGTGAAATGGAGTTTTGGTTAATTGGAGTTTTGGTCACAATTTTAGTGATAAAACAGTTAAAGGACATTTTCGTTTGCAAAGTTTATAGTTTTTCTGTTATTAACACTTCAATAATACGAATTATTTTAAGTTCATCGATTATTTTGCTTCTGTGCGTATATATTTTTTTGTTAATTATCCGAACAGTGCGTTTTGGTTTCGTTCAAAGACTGAATTATTTTAAGTTAATTATTTGCAGATATACGTCTATTTTGATTTTCGTTTTACTCTAACAAGGGACATTACCCAATCGACACACGCCGATTTTGATGCCCTTTGAGTATGATATAGAACTCAAAAAAATATTTGACATGTATTTTTTTTTATCGGCAATCGTCCATGCTGAAGGGACGGTTTCTGCTACAACATAATCGGCGACGATTAGACGCGTGGAGCCATTTCGTACTTATATCTAGAGTACAGGACTTATCCCGGTCCGTCACAGACAGCCTTCGCGGAACTTATAATCTAACCGGTCTTACAAACTAATGCGGTCGCTACCGCCTTACAAACTAACCGAGCACGGGTATACGCGTGCGCGCGGAGCGACAGCGCGAAGCGGAGCGCGAACGAACAAACGACTAGCGAAAGCACCGAGACACTCCGTGTGTCGTGATGCCGGACGCAAGAGTCGGGAGAAGGATTGGCCCGATTGGGCCGACGGTGTTTTATTAAAACGCGCTGCGGTGGATTTGCTGCCCGCTTGCCTTGTGCGGCTTGTCTTCTCGTACGCCGAGGTAGAACCGAACAGCGAACGAGACGACGACCAATCCTGGCCAGCCTGGGTAGCGCCACGAAGCTGGACGGGGCCGATAGCCAAAGGCTGGATGCGATGCCGTGTAGGATAGCGTTCGGAATCCCCGTGGTAGCACCGGCAGAGGTTATGGACACGCACTAGCTTGGTCACCCTGGGTTGAAGCCACGGAAATGGCGAGGCTAGGCGCCTATGGCTGTTGGACCTATGGGCAGTTGCCAGATCGTGACGTAGTGCAATGCCACGGCCCGACGACCGGAGATCTCTTCACCAGGTCAGCCATGGCGTCGAGCTCCGGTGCTCCAGTCCGGACCTCCTAGGAGCTTTTCTCAGGGCCGAAGCCCCGAGGCAACTCATCGGTCGTCGTATTGATCGGTCCTACTTATAGTCTAGCCGCGCGGGAGTGGGGATGCCACCGCAGTGGGGGCCCGTGATGCGCGACGCCGCTCCGCGGCTGTCGTCGCAGGATTAAAGGAAATCAACCCGAAGTGCACAATATACTAAAGGGTATAGCCGGATAAGATGGTCAAAAGTGCCCCCAAACCAAATTCGACTTGCAATGGCTCATTCGATAGCTTATCAAAAAAAACCAGTCTGTGCCAAGTTTCAACCCTGTATGTTATCTGGGAGGGTAGTTACGGGTAAAAATGTAATTGCGAGGTTTTTGGCCAATTTCTCCTATTTAATGACATTCGAAAATTCTGAAAAAAATCAGAGACATTTCTGTTTGCGAGGTACATATTACAGAATTTTTTCAGATTTTTAAATTGAAAACTGAAGCCGTGAAAAATCAAAAACGTCAAAAAATCCTGAAAAATGGCGATTTTGTATTGAAGGAGATGAGGTCCTACGATCATATTTTTTTTATAAGTGTATATTATTGATACTATGATCCTCAATTTTTTTCAGATTTTTTGGAGAGGTGCGCCATAGTTAAAAAAATTAAAAACCGATTTTTTCGCTGTTTTTTGCGTGTTAGAGTTACTTATTTGACGAATTTTCGTCTGTTATTTATCACATACATGGTATATACACTGTTCAATGTTTTTACATGCAGTGGAATAGAATAGGAATTAAACTAAATAAACATAATTGGTAAAAGTACGTTACGTCCGTTATATTTCAAAAGATTAAAGGTATTTTCAACGGTATCGGTGGTCCAGTGGTAAAGCGTCTGAATGCTAAACCGCTGGAAACTTCTTTTCGTAGGTTCGAGTCCACTCAGACTCAATCTTTTTTTTTTGGAAATACATTTTTTCAAACTTCTACCTATATGATAATCATTAATATACTTGTGTACAAATGTTTCAATAATATTTTTTAAATATTTTTATCTGTAATATACATAAATACCATTTTGAAGTACTTTCTATTCTACCGTTTCTCTTGTCATGTATTTTGTCAGTTACAGTATTATTTAATATTTTTCATTATCTTTAACAATTCTGAATATGTAGTTTGAAATAACTGGATAAGTTTGAAATAATGTATTTCCAAAAAAAAAAAAAAAATTGAGTTTGAGTGGACTCGAACCTACGAAAAGAAGTTTCCAGCGGTTTAGCAGTCAGACGCTTTACCACTGGACCACCGATACCGTTGAAAATACCTTTAATCTTTTGAAATATAACGGACGTAACGTACTTTTACCAATTATGTTTATTTAGTTTAATTCCTATTCTATTCCACTGCATGTAAAAACATTGAACAGTGTATATACCATGTATGTGATAAATAACAGACGAAAATTCGTCGAATAAGTAACTCTAACACGCAAAAAACAGCGAAAAAATCGGTTTTTAATTTTTTTAACTATGGCGCACCTTTCCAAAAAATCTGAAAAAAATTGAGGATGATAGTATCAATAATATACACTTATAAAAAAAATATGATCGTAGGACCTCATCTCCTTGAATACAAAATCGCCATTTTTCAGGATTTTTTGACGTTTTTGATTTTTCACGGCTTCAGTTTCCAATTTAAAAATCTGAAAAAATTCTGTAATATGTACCTCGCAAACAGAAATGTCTCTGATTTTTTTCAGAATTTTCGAATGTCATTAAATAGGAGAAATTGGCCAAAAACCTCGCAATTACATTTTTACCCGTAACTACCCTCCCAGATGAGACACAGGGTTGAAACTTGGCACAGACTGGTTTTTCTTGATCACCTATCGAATGGTTCATAGCAAGTCGAATTTGGTTTGGGGGCACTTTTGACCATCTTGTCCGGCTATACCCTTTAAGGGTACAGACTCCTTGTGCCATGACCTGTATGCGTGCACTCACACAATCAACGGAAAACATGCACGTATACGCGATGCGCGAGAGAGACACTCAATTTCGTAGAATCAATTTTTCGTCTCGATAATTGCACAAATGAAATTTTCGCGGGTACAGCACACACGGGTAGACTTCGCTACAGGTCGCTCTGGTCCACTTGAACGCTAATAAACATACGTTGAGAAAAATCGTATTTTCGAAACTGTAAGATTGAGACAGACGCTGTTGTAAGCAAACAACATGGTTTCCGAATGCTGCGTTCGGCTGCATTTTAGCAAATATTGGACGATTTAATGGTTTTCTCACCGATAGCACACTAGACCGATCTTCCTTGAACTAGCACAATATCACTGAAATTCAATTTTTCTCAATTTATCACTTCTGGAAGACGTAAAATCGATTCTACGATTTGCACGCATCAGACGTAAAATAGACGTAAGAATAGTTCAATGATTCTCCGTCAGAGGCATTTATGGTATATTTGACCACGTTATCATCAAGGTTGATAAAAACGCAAATCAGTCGATAAATGTAGATTCTAATCTGACACCACCAACGACTACGCGAATATAGCCACAAGTAAGGCATAGTTGCCGCAACGTATTAAGACTACTGTCACGCTGTTGCCACATCTGTTACAGTAGTAATCATCAGCACAATGAATCTGCTCAAGCCGATTTTGATTCCTGCCAGACATAGAAAAGAATAGTGCGCTCGAGAAAGAAAGAGGTCCGAGAATGAAACAATACATATACTAATGTGTGCAATCATAAAACTTTTTTATTTATATTTATAATCATGTTTTTTTATCAATGAAATTACAGATTGAATACTTGAAATGGTATGCCAGAAAAATGAATTACAAAACTTGTATCATATACAGTGAAAACTCGATAAATGTAACTATTGCCGGTTCACTCCGCAACTGTTATGGAATAGGAGAATCATTTTTCGAATTTGATTGTCTAGTCCAGGCCTGGGCAACATCTTCCCCGCTGTCGCTACGTAACTCCCACTACGCGTCTGTCGATTCCACCACTACTAACCACACCGTATTCGGTTACCATGCTTTATCTCGTACGCATCACACGGCTCGCACGACTGCGCATGGTGGGAGGCGTGGAGAAATAGAGAGGGAAGTCGTATGTGGCTCACGAGTCGCAAGTCGCCCAGGCCTGGTTTAATCAGTAAACACTCACTAGAAAGAGTCAGTAGCTAAAGACGAAAGAGGGACTGAAACTGGGATTTATTGCCTTCATTTAAATGGCCCGTGTCAATGTCATCATTGTTAATAAAAATTTCACTATCATGTGGAGAAGATTTTTCTGATTAAAATAAAGCTAAACACAACATAAATCGGTAAACATTTAGTAGCATAATATTGGGTTAAATGTTGTGCTTGCGAGTCTTTCTCTCTTTGTTTATTCTTCTTGCGCTATCCTTTTCTATGTTCGGAAATATCAAAGAACGACGGATTCGTGGTGCTGGTAGGGGTAGAATGAATGAAATAATACACATAACGTAAGTACGCGACCATAAAACTTATAGGAATGAAAACTACATGACATAATAATTTCAAGAAGGGAATAAGAAATAAAGAAATGTAATGATTTATAATGTTTATTTATACATATATATTTCTAGTATATGTTAATAATAATAGGCCGCCCGTCACCGCCACCTCCTACCGTCTCTTTCTCCTCTTCTACCTCCTCGGCGGCCGCCGTATAGCATTTTTATGATTAACTTTTTCATCTGAAATATAATAATGAATTTTAATATAATTCTGTCACACTTAGACTGGGGCATCCTGCATATGCAGGTACAATTATATTAAAATTCATTATTATATTTCAGATAAAAAAAATTGCAATAACACGTGGCTGGAGTGGCTGTCATGGTAACCGACTATGTAGACGTCGCGAAGAAAGAAGAGGCATTGTTTATATTTATTGATGATATTTCAATCGATAAATATTGTATATTATAGATCAATTTACATGTCTTTATTTTTCATTCCTTTCCTGAAATTATTAATGCCATATAGTTTTTATTCCTATAAGTTTTATAGTCGCGTACGTTATGTGTATTACAGAGTCTCATCGAATCTGTCGTAGCGTGTGACTCTATATTTCGCTGTCCTTCTCTATGTCCGCCAGGAATCAAAATCTCGCTCGGCTCGAGCAAATTCATTTTGTTAGATGGTCACTGATGCGGCAACACCGCGATAGAACTTTTAAATGATGTGATTTGGTAACTATGCCACTTCACTTTTGTTTCTTATTCTGCATAATGACGTTAGACGTCACACGTCAAATGTCGATGTGGCGACCTCTAATATCGGCGCGCGACCTCATCGGAAAGTTCACTTTCTGTAAATTTTTATAGTTTAAGTAATGACCTCTACTTCCGGTTTGGTGATGGCATTTTCCCGGGAAAAGCGGAAACCCACCTTTTTCCTTCTTTTTCCTCGAACCGCCGAACGGTTAACACGCGTTCAGGTATAGTCTTTTATACAGCTAGATTGAGTGATTTCTTACACATATGCTTGTATATGTATATACAGTAATGCTTCGAAATAAGCAAGTGGTCTCTGCTTCGAAATAAGCAAGTGGTCTCTGCTTCGAAATAAGCAAGTCGCTATCCCCTCTTCTTTGTTTGAAGTCGCCCGCAAAGTGAGAGGTACGAGAAACGAGTGAAAGATCCATGAAAGCGCGAAGCCGATGTTTAGGGTAATAAATTTCACGCCCGACTGAGCAGTGACATCGGTTAATAGAAGAAGGATGGAATATATATAATGCTTTCTCAGTCTGGTATATTTGCTTCGAAATAAAGCATAGTGCGAGAATGAGAGAGCATGCTCTATTCTATCCTTGTCCAAAAAATAACATCGCTGCTCGGCCGATCACTTTATGATTTGCCGCTACCTCGGATCTCTCACTCGTTTCTCGCGTTCTCTATCGTCCCGTTTCGAGAACAAAGTCAAGCCGAATAGCTACCTGCTTCGAAATAAGCAACTGTTCGGTCCCGAGCCACTTGCTTATTTCGAAGCATTACTGTAATAGTTTAATTAGTAATATAGTACTCAGTACAATATTTAATCCTAAAATACATTATAGTGATTAAGTTCCGTGTGCATAGTGATTTTGTAAATATTTCTAGTGCAAATTAATTGAATTAACTGTTGCGCGAAAGTGTGTATTTTATTTCTCAATTATGTGTTTTCACAATTGTCCGATTCTTTCCAAGGAGTCTATGCCCTTAATTTTTGATAGATGTCAGAAAACCAGTCCGTTGTTATTTCATACTTTTGTTCTAATTTTCTAATAAAACACTTTTAAATGTATGTTTATATGACACTTTCTATTGTATTTACTCTTAAAATATGCTGGCATCATTGTTCTATACCAAGGAAAAATTCAAATTCGATAAGCTATTTTTGAGTTTAAATGTATTCAGTATTACCATGTAACCGATCGACAATCCCGTCAATCCGCCACATAATGTATGGGGCCCTAAGGCACCCGCCTTTCCACTGCGCCGAGGTAGGATACCCGCAAGCACGAGACTCCCCTTCGCTGCCGCGGTACGGGGCGAGGTGCCTGCCGATCCGCAGGACGAGCACTTGTCGTCGAGGCTCCAATGCGAACAGACGCATTCGAAGCTCAGTCAAAATCGATCGAGATATCTGCACTCTTCGCAAGCCAACCAGCAGCTACGAAACATCGTGCTCTGGTATTGCTTCCGAGATTGCTCACATGCTCCACGTGGAACCTGAGGCAGTTTTCCCGGTTTAACCGGACTCATAAGAATCCGCACGAATGTGAAAACTGCGAAAGCGAGCCGTGAAGAATGTTAGAGACAGTCGATGCTCCCGTGTTAGTTAATCATCGTGAAACATACCGGAACTCGACTACAGGTCTCCATAGTTAAATATGTTGTTAAGAGCGTGCGAGTACGTTAATTGGCGCGAATAGACCGCGAGCATACGGCAAAGTTTTTTTGTATGTATCACGCGAGCGTCAGAACGCGCTGTTCCAAGAATCCGTTCAAAGTCGCTTCGCGAGCGTAACGGTCGCGGCACCGGATAATCCATGTTCAAACCGTCACGAATGATATAAATAAACCGCTCTGTGATTTATTCCGGATAAACCCTGAGTGTTTTCTCTATTACTTCAACCTCTCCATAGCTCGCCCACTCTCCGAGGGAGAGTGTGGTTACAACCAGCAATAATGATTTACTTCTTTTGTATAATGGACTTCGTTCTCAAGAGCTGAACTTATACAGGGTGTCCCAGAACTGGGGTAGGAACGGAAGAGGGATGATTGGTGAGGTCATTCTAAACAACTTTTTCCTTTGCCAAAATGTTGGTTAAGGCTTCGTTTTCGAGTTATTATCGAAAAACACTGGTCAATCAGAGCGCGCCGATAGCGCGGGCCGGACCACGAGAGTGTTGGGTATGTTCCGCGCGGTCGTGATCAAGTGCATCGGCACCACGTCGGTGTAATAGGATTCGTTGTTCATGAGTAATCAATAATTCGATACAATTATTCTTTTCTTTTTTTTTATTCATTATCCGATGCAACTTCTATTCAACGAATCCCATCATACCGACGTAGTGCCAAGGCACTTGATCACGACCGCGCGGAACATACCCAACACTCTCGTGGTTCGGCCCGCGCTAACGGCGCGCTCTGATTGGCCACTGTTTTTCATTAATAACTGGAAACCGATGCCTTAACCAACATTTTGGCAAAGGAAAAAGTTGTTTAGAATGACCTCTCCAATCATCCCTCTTCCGTTCCTACCCCAGTTCTGGGACACCCTGTATAATAAAATCGGTCGTCCGAGAGGTACATTAACTGGATCACAAAATCACGGCCTTGCCGAACTTTCGGTGATTAGAAATTTAAGTTTCTGTGCCAAAACCAGTCAGCGTTTTCCCCTTCCGGATACATGAAAATCGAGGAAGTGAGAACGACAGCAGATCTTCATTCGTTCTTCGCTTAATAATTGACAACGTGTTGTCTAACATTAATGTTCTGCATATCTGTAATCAGTCGTCAGACTTGTGTATCAATTTTCGACGTTCGATCTTGTATGTACGCTTCTGGCAGTCAAGCGTTCGTGACTCACAATCAGACGCCGCACAGTGGGACAAAACGGCTTTCGGCGATCAAAAGTCGATTTTCGTGTATTCGAAAATTGAAGAACTATTTACATACATCGATAGAGAATAAACTGTAGTTCAACGTGGTGTAATCCGTTTTTTCATATTTGCTTTCGTTTTGCCGTGGTTCGCACTCAAAGTCAGTAGAAATTTGTCAAAACGAAACGCTGATGATATTATCCGTAACTTCAATGTACGATTCTAATAACTTTTACTCGGAAAGATAAAATTCAAATGAATTACAAAGTTTAGTAGATTAGTATAGATTCTATTCAGTGCATAAAATAAGTTAAAATGTTAACAACTTTTTAAATAATAGGATCTGATTGAAACGAAATACATTTAACTAAAAACTCAACTTTGCGTTTGAGTTTTAAAAAATGTGCACATTTGTGCAGGGTGTGATTACTACTGTAGTAAAGAGTGAACCTTCCTCTATCAGAATCAGAAAAAAACGGCTGCCCCAACCTGCCACTGCTCAAAATAATGGCGATTGAAATAAATTACACCCATCTTGGCCGCAGCGCACGATGCTGGAAAAGCAGTACCAGATACGATTATTATCCAGTTAACTGCATTCAACGTGTATATTCGTCATCTAAAACTTTATTTCGGCCTTGCAATATGCCATAATAAATTTTCATAATTGTCAAAACTATTTTCACGAATGATTTGGTATAGATCATAATAAATATAAATAAATATATTATAATAACACATGTCTTGTCATTTTTTAATTATTATATCCGTTTTCATTATAGTTATTAACAGTTTTAAGTTAAATTTTTGGTAAATAACATAAACTATGTCTAACAAGTGAAGGATATTGAACGCGTTACAGTTTATACGTGAATATCTTGACACTCTATAGTTCAATATGTTTTATATTAATACAACTTAAGTATTATACTGTAGGCAAAAACTTCCCAAAAGTTCATTAAAATATTTCCAATAGAACCGAAGTTACAGAATTTTGATCGCCAAAAGCAGTTTTGTCCCACTGTGCGCCGTATAAGACTGTTACGTGGCCGACGGCTTAACAGCGCGTGTGGCCAGCGGAGGCTAACGGACAAGAGGCCGCGTAACTTATATTATTTATAGTCAATACAACCCGAGCGGTTAGGTTGTATTGTTGTGGAACTGTCACTAGTTTCACCGAGTTTTGAAAGTAAGATGCAATTGTGGGGTTGACACAGTAATGTATATTTTATAATTCAGTCTATTACAATTGTTCTTGTTGCGGATTAGGTGTGTAAGGTGTATATTACCTATCTCCGCAGTATGCTCGGTTTTGACGCATTGGCAATGCGGGGTTGATTATAATGCCAAATAGAAACACTGACTCGATTTCGCGGATTCTATAAGGTTAACCTTGCTCGAAGGGGACTTCAACCCGATCTCACTAACTAGCAACCAGCTCACGTTCGTACACGAAATTCTCGACACAAGATGACTTTTGGTACTGAAGACCGTTGGTACGAACGGGTTTATATAATAATGCGAAAAGGTAATCTGGTTACTATTTAGATAATCGGGCTGGGCCCGTCTGTTCGGTGATGTTTAAAGTGGTTGCATCTGCTGTGCGATTACGGTGGACCCATTGCTTTCCCAAAATATTTGGTTCTGTTATCGCTGGGCCTACTGTTTATTTCAAAAGCAATAGGTCTGTTTACCTGAGAATTTTCCTTCCCAGATGTTAAAAGTTTATTTGAAAGTAGGCATGTTTGATAAAAACGGTCTTCCTACGTGACACCTCCCCCCTTAGATGAAACATCGCGGTAACTGTGATGCTTTCAATTGGAAAAGAAAACTCTCGGCGGAGTGTACTGAAGTTAGATGGTGTAATGAAATGTGTCGGGTGTTGTGTATAGTGTATGAGTACTTATCGCTACGTGTGAGGGTTTCGGTGGTGTTCCTAGCGGTCGTTGGATGGTTGGAGCCTAAGCCTAGGGCGTCTCTGTCGTCATGCCCTGGCGGTGGTGGAGGTCGTCTTGCCCTTTCGTGCTCTATTTGCACGATGATCTCGCAGTGGTGGGCGGCTCGTAGCTGCATTAGGGCCGCATGGAAGCGTTTACAGATCCCTGCAGCATGTGCCCTTTTCAGTGAATGGTGTTAGTATTATTGGTTTCTGATACTGTTAGGTGATGTTCTGTAATCATTGGCTGCTATGCTGCGAATTTTTATAGTATGAGTTATTAATTCTGTTAAGTAGTCTCCATACGATTTTAGCCTTTCACCCGTTGGAAACGAACTTGGTTCGCAAGCTGGTTTTCCAAATACTAATTCGTAAGGAATAAAATTTGTTGCTTCGTGCACCGAAATATTGTAAGAGAACATGGCAAATGGTACTAATAGGTCCCAATCTTCATAATTATCCATGTAATGTTTAAGATATTCTGTCAGTACTATGTGGCTTCGTTCCAAGGATCTATTGGTTTGTGGTCTGTATCCAGAGGTTGTGATTTGCTTGATTTTGAATATTTCTGAAAGATTTTTCATTAAGCTTCCAATAAAACTAGCTCCTTTGTCTGTTAATATTCCATATATGGCAATGAGGTGTCTCGCAAAAGAGTCTGCAATTGTGGCTGCTCTGATGTTTAGTATTGTTACTGCTATGCAATATTTTGTAAAACAATCCTGTATTGTGAGAATGTATTTATTTCCACTAGGTATTAAAAACAAAGGTCCTGCGGTGTCTAAAGCAACTTCATGAAATGGTTCTAATGGCGTATCAGTAATTAGCAATTTCTCTTCTTGACAGCTCGGACATTTTCTGATATGATTCTGTATTTCGTTGTGCATTTCTGGCCATTGGTATTTCGCTCTGATGCGTTTATGGGTTTTCGTGACTCCTTTGTGTCCTCCTACCAAACTGTCGTGAGCTTCGCGAATTATCTGTGATCGATCCTCTTCTCACAAATCCTGTACTCACAAAAACGTCATTTATTGTTTTAGTTAGTTCGTTGATTGGTAATCAATTTTATGAAAATCTCCGACTGCTGAAATTCTAAATGATCTTATCGGATTTTGGTCTTGTTGGCGAAATTCCCCATGATTACGCGAAAAGATGAAGTTGGCAACGAAAATATTTCGTTGGTGCGCCGTTACCGATAGCGGCAGCACCTCTCGGGCCCACTTTGTCCACGCGGTCCCCTCTCCACGCGGAACCGGTACGATCGACGTCATGATCGATTCTTGTTCTTCTTGTTCGATCGCTTGACGCGTGTACACGTGCTTTATCCGCTCACGCTTTCGTGCGAGATACGCAGTTTTCAGCCCACGCGACGCTGATTGTTTCAGCCCGCGCTTTACTTATATATTGTATTTTGTCCACGCGTGTGTTCCTTATAATTAAGATTAGTTTAAGTAGTCATAAGTGTAAATAGTGTGCAGACTCAGACCACGCTTGACTAGTGTATATTCCTTTGTACAATAAACCTTTGTGATCGTTACGCAGGCGTGTTTATCTCAGTCCTCGCAGACCACGCCAAAACGCGAACAGGTCTAAATGTTGTTTCAGGTTTTGTAGTCCGTTTAGTATATCCTCGTTTTTACTGGTGTCGTAAAAATGATCTGTTATTACTATACTGTAAACTTTGTGTGAGCCATTTGCTGATTCTATTATGTCTCCCTTTTGCGGTTTCTTTGACCGAAGCTGTTGTAAATCTATCGCTTTGTTTCCAGTAATAGTTTTCCAATAGGGGTTACCAGATTACAGTCTGCAGGTACAAAATGTATGTAATGACCTTCCTCGGTGGTCAGGGTGTTTGGGGTAATGATGATTTCAGACGTCTGTAAAGGTTGCGATTCTCTTCGCAGGTCATGTTCCTCTGTGGAAAGAATGTCTGCTTCAAGAAGCGTGAACGGATAAGGGTCAGTAGTACGGTTCGAGATTCCCTGTGGTTATTGGATTGTCGTTCCTATTGTCTTGTTAACAGGTTGTGGTTGTAAAATTTCTTCGTTTGTCGCGGGTGATATTGGTGTATGGTTAAGTAAGTCTTGCTGCGGGGTTTCAATTATCGTATTTTCCACAATGGTATTTTCCGACGATTCCTCGAATGACATCAAATTCATGTTTTCTTCTGCCGATGTGATTTTAGTGGAATTTGCTTGCGGGTGGAAGCTTATTGTTTCTGTATGTTCATCTGGCATGCTTATCTCGTGCGAAAAGTTAGGAAAAACTCTGGGTTTATTTGTCATTGGAGAATGTTGTACCTTCCCACGTGCTGGCTGTTTATCGGAACTAGTGCTCACCTCTTGATATTTCAGTCGTCTTTCCCTGTCTCTTTGTAGTTGCCGCACGCGGTATCCTATTGAATCTGTGTCGATTCTTGGTTTTGGTCCTAAATGCTTATGATCAGGGTCTCGAGGTTCTTTGGGTATAAGTGGTAAGCAAGATGGTACAGGTTTGCGCGATAACGCGTCTGCGTTCTTATTCGTTTTTCCTGTTTTGTGGGTAACCTGATATTCGTACTCTAGTAGTCTGAACCATCACTTCATAAGTCGTGACGTCGCGTCGGACCCTTGACAGAGTATAACCAGACTAACAGTTGGTGATTTGTGACAAGGGTGAATTTTGTCCCATAAAGGTACGGTCAAAAGTATTGCACTGCATAAACCATTGCAAGACATTCCTTTTCGGTAACAGAATAGTTTCTTTCAGCTTTATTTAACGTGCGAGATGCGTAGGCAATTGGGAGGTCGGTTCCTATTTCTCCTTGACTAAGTACCGCTCCGATTGCGTAATCTGAGGCATCAGTAGTCACAATAAATGGTCAATTAAAATCTGGATATTGTAGAATTGGTTGTGTACAAAGTTCGTCGCGTAAGTTTTCAAAACTCTTTTGTTATTCTTCAGTCCAGTTGAAACGAATTCCGTTTCCCAATAATTTAACTAACGGTTTTGCTTTAATGGAATAGTCTTTAATGAAACGGCGATAATATCCTGTCAGTCACAGGAACTGCTGGATATTTCTCTGTGTTTTTGGAACAGGAAATTTCTTTACAGATCAAAGTTTACAAGGATCTGGCTTAACACCATTTTTTGTTAAAATGTGTCCTAAGTAGGTAACTTCCTTGCGTAAGAATTCACATTTATCGATCTGCAGGGTAAGTTCGTATTCTCTGAGTCGATTGAGTAATTTCTTTACCTTTATTTCGTGTTCTCGTAGTGATGAAGAGAAAACAATCATGTCGTCCATGAATACACGAACGTTCTCTAGTCCAGATGTAACTCGATTCATTACGTGTTGAAATGTTGGTAGTGCAGTTTTTAATTCAAAAAGCATGCGTAAAAATTCATAGTGCCCATGCGGGGTTGTGAATGCAGTTTTCGGACAATCCTTGAAGTCCATTGGGACTTGGTGAAATCCATTCGCTAGATCAAAAATTGTGAAATATTTTGCTCCTCCTAGTTTATCTAGAATTTCTGTGGTATTTGGTAACGGAAGTGTATCACTCAATGTCTTTTCATTCAATGCTCGGAAATCGATCACCAACGCCAACGCTTATTGCCCTCAGCGTCTGGTTTCTTTAGTACAATCCATAACGGAGAATTATATGGTGAACTGGAAGGCTGTATAACTCCCTGTAATAACAAAGCTTTCACCTGACGCTGTATTTCCTCTTGGTGTACTGGTGGATATCGGTACTGTCTTGTGTTAATTGGTACGTCGTCTGTTGTATGAATTGAATGGCAGAAATTCGATACTTTTCCCAATTCATCTCCGGGTAAGTAAAATATGTCCGAAAATTCATTGACGATGTTGAGTACATGTTGACGTTCTTCCGCGTTGAGATGATCGGTTCTTAAGGGGATAGATACGGCACGTGATCTCTCCGATTCGGGACGTCGGTATTACAGCAGCTTTTTCGTTGGGCCTGATGGAGCCACTTGCGTGGTCTGTTACGAACTTGAAGGGTTTAATTCTCAGCTAGCGCGCGCGCAACATGATCTAGAAAGGCAACGGCGCCTAAAGTATTTTTACAGACACATTCAAACGCTCATCTCGCCAGAGGCATCGCGACAATACAGCTGAAGAACAAAAGCGAAACATTGGCGCGTGTTTAGAGTGAGATGTACGGTGATCATGCTATCCTTCTTCGAACCTAAATGATAGAATTGTCCCGCTTCGGTAAATTCTGACTGACTGAACGCGTGGATTTTATATACCGCACCGTAGCATGCCTCGCTGCTGAAAAATATATGCCTACTCTGAAGAACCGAAGGAACGTGCAATCTGAGAATTATTTTTAGAAAAAATTATTAACTTCTTTAAATAAATGTTTTTTAATTAATAAAAGTATACAGGATACGTCATACAATTGGAACGGGTTATATCTTGAATTTGGAAAGAGTTAGGAAAAAGCTGTTCATGTAAAAGTTCAGTGGTATGATAATGTTTATTTTTCTATGACTGTATTCTCTTCGTGAATGCAACGATGCACTTTTTATTTAAATAGAACTGCATTTTTTTCTTTACTCGTATCAACTCCTTGGAACATTCTGCATGAAAAAATACTATTAGAACTAATAAATGGAGGAGCCTCGGCTCCTCCTCTCCTTCTCTCCCCTCGCTACTATACCCGCTCAGTATTTCGCTGACGCGCCTATATCTAACAGTACAACGTTTAAAAAACTAAGCGCGGTTTGTTATGGGTCGCTGAGAAAAATCCAGGCGGGCGTCAGTCAATACCTAGCAAAAAGGGACAATCTCAACATTCAGAATGAGAGGAGGACAACATAACTGTAGTGCGTCTCACTCAGCGTTCAGGCGCAGTAACCTTTTTCGCTCGCCTTCGCTTGCCTTCAGTCGAGTGACATAACCAAGCTAACGCCTGATTTTAGCTACGATTCCAAATCGGCAGCCTTCTTAGTTAGACACCACCTTATAACTACTAGCTAAACTGAATTTGTCACATGACTTGCTCTGTATTATCCACAAAATGGCGGATCCGTTATTCGTCCTTATTTCGCAACAAATGAAGACAAAATAGATCTTAATTTACAGGTAAAGGTTGTGGCTAGACCGCTCAACTCATAATTTCAATCACAGCACTCTTTTAGTGGCCTAAAAATGCTTCGATTCCGCGAATGCATTTTGTCGATTTTTTACCTCTACTTTGGACGCTTATATTACTAAACATCAACATAATCCCAATGAAACATGAGTTGAGCGGTGTGCATTGGACCTTCCTCTTTCGAATAAGCCCTCACCCAGCCCCAAATGTTCTCATACAAGGACGAATAACGAAAACGCGTAAACCCATGTTTAGGTTCATTCTTGTCGGCAATGTCAACATGCTACTATTACCCGTGTCTACCCCCTTAAGAGATTTTGAATTCGGGTTGTTCTATCTTCTGACGGCTCTTCGGTCAGGTAAGAAGAAATAGGGTCGTCGTCTGACGGGTCATAAATATCGTAGGGATGAATGTATTGAGGATCAATTTTGCTTTCTATGTCATCTTCTCCGGTGTTAGTAGCTAACGCGTAACAGAAGCCGTCACGGTTATATACTGCCGCTTCGCCAATGTGTAGATCTTCTGGCGTTTTAAGTCGTGGTAAGTATCCCTCTTTAATGTTTGGATGGGCTATATGAATTGTGATTTGTTTTGTTGTTCGAGCTTCGATACGGTGTTTAGTTGCTTTCGGATTTTTTAATTGACCTAAATCTTGACAATTTGAAAAACGGAGTGGTCGAATAGGTTTATTTTTCAATACTAAAGTTCCGTGGTAATATGAAATTTCTGCTTCTTCTTGTAATAAAAATGGGCTGCCTATAAGTCCATCGGCTTCTAATGCGAGTTTTTCTACTACATAAAATAATGCAGACTTACCGTGAATGTGAAGAACTGTGATTCCTATGCTAAGAATAGGTGATTTTGTGAGTCCCGTGATTTCGATAACTTCTTTGGTGATGCTCTTGGCTTGATCTCCAAGAACGTCATGAATCATTAAATTAACTGCCGCACCACCATCAATTAAAAATTCAGCTGTTTCTAACTGCAATTCTGGAACTTTGATTTTTATTCTTGGGGCACTATTCTGAGTTATTTCCGCTGTTTCGAGCTAGAAACGCACTTTTCAGCCCAATTCTGTACAATTCTGGGCTGTTTTCACCATTCCGAGCTATAAATGCACTTTCCAGCCCAATTCTGCATCGGCCGTTACTGTTTTGTACCATATCGAGCTAATTTTGCACATTTCAGCATTGATTTGCCCAATACAACCGACGGTTCAACAATTACAAGCCGCCTTACCCCATTTCGAGCTATGAATGCACTTTCCAGCCCATCGTTCGGTGCTGTTTTGTACTATTTCGGGCAAATTTGGCATATTTCAGCTGGGATTAACCCGATACAACCGACGGTTGAACAATCACAGGTCGCCAAGCCCCATTTCCAGCTATAAATCCAATGTCCAGCCTAATTCTGCATCGGTCGGTGCTGTTTTGTACTATTTCGAGCTAGTTTTGCACTATTCAGCCGAGATTTGCCCGACACAACAGGCGGTACAACAATTACAGGCCGTTTTGCCCGATTTCAAGCTATAAATGCACTTTCCAGGGCAATTCTGCATCGGCCGCTGCTGTATTTGTACTATTTCAGTCCAATTTTGGCCCAGAATCGTGCAGAACTAAGGTTCAAAATGCAATTTCTATAACGAAATAGTGCAAAACAACCCAGAATCGTGCAGAACGTGGATGGAAACTGCATTTCTAGCACGGAAGAGCGTGAAACAGAGCAGAATCGTGCAGAACTGGGCTGAAAAGTGCATTTCTATCTCGGCATAGCGCCAAACAGCCCAGAATTGTACAGAATTGGGCTGAAAAGTGCATTTCTAGCTCGGAATAGCGCGAAACAGAGCAGAATCACGCAGAACTGGGGTGAAAAGTGAATTTCTAGCTCGGAATAGCGCGAAACAGAGCAGAATCGTTCGGAACTGTGCTGAAAAGTGCATTTGTAGATTGGAATAGCGCAAAACAGCCTAGAATTGTGCAGAACTGGGATGAAAATTGCATTTCTATCTCGGAATAGCGCAAAATAGCGCAGAATCACGTGTTACATCCTCGAGTAAACCGCCCCCCCCCCCCCCCCCCCCGAGAGAGACATATTTTTTTTCGTGACCTACCTTACGGACCGATGGCAACATACCGGCCAGAGGCAGCTGCCATATCCGATTATCGACTGATGGCATGTTGCCGACCGATGGTAAGTTACCGACCGCTGGCAAGTAGCCGACCGATGGTACTTTCCATGAACACAGCATAAGTTACCGACCGGTGACAGGCAAGTTACCGGCCGATGGTACTTTCCACGTGCCCGACATAAGTTACCGACAGATGGTACCTTCCACGAGCACATCATAAGTTACCTACCGATGATAAGTTGCCATCCTCAATTGCTAAACTTATCAACGAATGGTAACCTGTCAACATTGTAAAACACATTGCTGACCATCGGTAGGTCATGGACTTATGAAATTCCAAAGTTAGCCACTTACCGATTCCCGCATATACAGTGTGTCCCGCGTAACTGGAAACACTCCATTATTTCCTAAACTATTAAAGATACAAGAAATTGTTTTGGTGGTCATTGCATGATAAGAGGGAGCAGCACTTTGACGTAGACAAATTTTTTTTTGCATTGTTATTTTCAAAAATATTATGGTAAAGTTTGGTTTTTTAAATGGAACTATATATTTTTCTTTCGATCATTTGATAGTGTTTTTGAAATCGAATTTATTAAGCTTGCATGTATACACTTGATTTTCATTTGTTTTCGAGATATTACGCTAACAAATTTGAAGATTTTTCATGGGAAAAATTCACTTCAGTGGAAAATATTAGCAGGGGTCCTGTTTGCGCGTGAAGTGCCGCGTGTTAAGCAGTACCGTTTGAAATGGATACCACGGGCGGCCAGCGGGACGGCAGGCCCAAACTTTAACCTTATTAATAACAATTAAGTCATATACCTATATACAACATTAAATATTTAAGCATAAATACATTAACACTGTAAAGAGAACCACTGCGAGTAAAGAACCCCTAAGAGAGATATCCAGAAGTTCTTACGGGACCTTTCGCTGATTCCTCAAGTAACGAAAACTTAGCGTCGACAAAGATAAGGCTCTTCTGCGAACGCTGAGTTAGCATCAGCAAAAGATAACCGGCTTTTTAAAAATAGACGCCTGGGAAGCCAAACCTCAGCACCTTTTACAATATAAATACAGGGCCCGGAGCCCAGATAGTCAGTCTACCGGGATCCTTTCATAGTGTCACATCAAACAGTCTACCGGGATCTTTTAACAACGTAACATCAAACCAGTGAAAAGATTAAGGCGATGCGAGTGTCACGCTCAAAGGATCGGTAGACAGGAAATATACAAACAACACTTGGTCGATGCTGCACTTCGGAAATCTTTTACTGAACTAACTTGTACAATGGGAGTTATGATCCTTATATACAGAGTCGCTGGTTCGGGGGTAGAAAGTCCTTTCGTGCTGGGTCCAGGGGTCATTCTTCGTCAGAGGCGTGATTCAAGGGTCCGAAGCCCATCGTCATCGGTTTGTTGTTAGACGAGCTGAATCACGGAGGATTCAGTATCCAGGGTCCAGGACTAATCTTATCGTGTCGTTACACGAGCGTCGAGGCCGAACTCCGAATTCCGCGTTGGTAAAACAGTTAACGTTTCATCGAAAATTAGGCCGAACAGAAACTGATTTCAGCGCCACCTCAGTTATCGCATCCAACTAACAGCATGCTATTCTACGTCACTCTTCGCATACACCTAAATGACACACGGATGCTACGATAGCTATATGTATTATGTACGATGAATCAGACCAATTTTTGCGTGTCGCCGGAGAAACCACAGTTTCTCGAGCGAGTTCGGCTCGCCTTTGATGTGGTGACTGCCGAGAATCGAAGCAGCGTACAGGGAAAAAGGCAAGTTAAAATACTCGTGTACGTGTGAGACAATACTAACACAATCAAAATTTAAGATTGAAACCTTTTTATTTTTGAATTTTTTTTAATGACAATGTTATTAACGTATTTATGAGATTTTTCTGATTAAAACAAGATCAAACATGACATAATTTGAATTATAATTATTTATTTACTTATTTATATCTAAATAAGTAAACATAATGCAAATTATATGGTGTTTGGTCTTATTTTAATCAGAAGAACCTTACAATGACACTGGTAAAAGTTTCATTTAGCAAAAATGAAAAATAAAAAAGTTATTGTTGAATTAATATTGTTTCACTCAAATGTTTTTTCTCGGGCCCTTTAATTCTCGGACCTCTTGCTCTTTCGCTATTTGTTCTTTTCTACGTTCGCCAGTATTGAAGAACTCGCACGAGCTACTTCCAGCGTCACATTTTCGTTACCTATTCATCGAATATTTGGACGTAACGCAAAATCAGGAGAGTCCAGCATAATATCACATTCTATGCTGAAAAAACATACTAAGTTATTTGTCTAAAAAAATTTTTATTTTCGGAATGCTTTTCATAAGTAATCAGTATTTCACCATTCTCCTGTACAGATCGTGTATAGCAGTAGTGACTGAAATATATTAAAAATCCAGGATAGTTTGTGCTGCTGAAATGAAATATGTAAATGACTAACAATGAATAGTTTATAAAGGTGATCGCTGTTCATCTATTTCCTTTCTACGATGTACAGTAATGTTCAATATGCGAGTGAGGGAGAGACAGGGTGTATGCGAGAGAGAGAGGAAGAACGAAGTGTGAATGTTCGGTGATGAGCGGGTGAAAGCAATATTTCAAAACCATGTAGTGTCAAAAATCGACAAATAATTAAAAAAAATCACAGTAAATCATGGCCCATATGTCAAAGTAACTATTAATGAATCGATATTTCATTGTGGGTATATTTGTATAAAACCACTTTTTACCGCGTTTTGTGCCTTACGTTTCGGCCCCTCTCTCTCTCACCTTCATTGGCTGTCCCTTTCTACGTTCACGGTCGGGTGGAGCTGCATGTAAACATCGAATTGACCCGATTTGATGTTTAGGTCCCACTTCCTCTTGCATGTACCACTTTTGACTGTATATGAAATACATGTTTTCAGATCAAAAATGATGTAACGGTTTGAATGTAAGATATTTTTATTTTCATTCGCTATTCGTAACTTCGGTCAAACTGTAGAACAACTACGTCCTCGCCGATTTTGATGATTTTTGGATATGTTATAGCGACCAATATTTTGAACAATTTTTTTCTGTACATCGGTTTCGCTTAGTTTCCGAGATATTTACAAAAAACTATCGATATAACACATTGAATTCTGCCTATAGATGTGCGCCTGCGACAGCACATGCATAAGTATTGGTAGCCATTCGCTGGCCATTTGGCTTCTGTTTAGAAACGAGGGTCGAGAACGTAAAGGCTCCGTCATAACTGCATATACATACGAGACTTCGAGAAATGTGTATTCAAATTCAATTAGAAGTGAATATTATTGATGTGATCGGTTAGGTAAGGCTATATATTTAAATTCGGCTGCCGTAAAGCGGCCGACAACGTTTTTCTGAAATAATAATAAATTAATTATAAAAAGAAGTATAAAAAGAAATTGTAAGAAATGAACAAAAGCCATTATAATTTGTTATTATTTCGCGTTGCCGACCGCCTTACGGCGGCCGGATGTACATGTATACGCTAACCTAACTGATTACACCAATAACATTCACTTATAATTGAGTTTGAATAGACATATCTTGGAGTCTGGTACAGAGGTGCCCACTTAAGCGTCCACAATCGGGACCGAATACGGACGCTTAAATGGGGAGGTGACTTCTGCGAATTCAACTGAAGGAAGGAGAGGAAATGAGTGCGAGTAGGATACGTATATTCTATACATGCGAATGCGGTGGTCAATTCGAACGTCATTTGTCATTCCGAATCCATGATTGTAAGGTCGTGATTCCACATACGTGAAAACTTCGATATGTGTGGAACTTCTGTTTCCAAGAACTGGTGGGGATAGCGACGGACTCTTATGTGGGCAAAAATGCGGACGCCTAACTGGGCACCTCTGTATATGCAGTTGTGAACGAAACCTTTACTCTCGCTCGACCCTCGTTTCTAAACAGAAAAGTGGCAACCAATCTGACGCATATGTATGCTGTCAGAGATCAACAACTATTGGCAGCTTTTTGCAAATATCTCGGAAACTAAGCGAGACCGCTCCTTATATGTATAAGAAAAAATTGTTCAAAATATCGATTTTTCTAATATATCCAAAAATCATCGAAATCGGGAAGGAGTATTTGTTCTGTAGTTTCAGCAATAAAAGAATAATAATAGCAACAAAAAATAATGATAGTACGTCTTGTGACACATAGGTTGAAAATCGCTATCCTAGTCGATAGAACGATGCGTGACAAAAAAATTTACGCGTCGGAGTTCATCGCTTCTTCGAGACTCGAACTTCCCATTCACCACGATACATTGTATCGTCATCGACGGTTCGATTGACGCACACATATTCACATATACGAGCTGCGAATGAGCGCGCGGTCGAGCACAGAAAACGAACAAACTGCGCCCTACAGAAAAAACGAGGAACTAAATTTGTGGTCTGTTTTACCTTTTTGACGTCTTTCGCGAGTGAAAAATCAACGAAATCGTAGTTTTCGATTTTCGTCTAAACGAAAGCTTGTACACCACCCCCCGGGGGGCTCGTTTTGCTCTATCCGACCCAAAGAATGGCGCTCTGGTCTCTATTTGGACATTCGTTTCGCAAAAATGTTTATATTACAAATAAATTAATGCAGGTGAGTCCGATCCGCCATTTTCTTGACTGTGGACAGACACAAATTTCAATATTTTGTAACTTTTTGACGATTTGGGTAAAATAAGGACCAGAGCGCCATTCTTTAGGACCTTCTGGACACGTCCCTCAAATTTTTTTGCATTCTGTTTAGAAATGACGACGAAAACCGAAAACTCGCATCTAGGGATTTTTCTAAGGACTGTCGGTAAAGTTTTGGACGCTCGCATCGCCTTAATCTACAAATTAATCGTACTAACCTTTTTTTATTGTTCTAATCGTGAGTGATCTAACATCGTCATAAGCGATTAGGACTGGTGGCAACGCTAATACCGTTCTCAACCGCGTATTAACCACTCAGAAAGAAAAAGAAATAATAGTATAACTATAAATATATTTTTCCACAGCCGACTCTAGTACTAGCCATGCTGAACAACGTGGCAACACCGCTCACGTGACAATCGGGAGTCCTATTTTCAAAAACAGTCCTGTGCTCGGAATTGTAATTAACGTCTTTTTTAATTAAAAGCTGTAGTAATATACACTATTTTGTGTTAATTATGTATAAACAATATATAAACGTTGCAACTATGGCAAATAGAAGTGATGTGGTAGTATAAAATTGTTATAAATGTGATATATATTTTGTGTACTCTCAAAGTAGTTTGGTGTTGTGAAGCATGATATTTGAAATATTTACAGTGGTTTCAAGAAAATTTAGGTATGAAGCAAAATGAAACCATCTTTGGATCAAATTGAAACATTTAAGAATTTGTAAGGTAGGCGACAGGTGGCGACCGCGCGCACCGCGAACTCGCGAGGCAGCCGGCCTCGCGAGCATTAATATACCGGGCCGCGAGGCGATAGACGGCAGATCGACACTCGGAAGCGAGTCACTTTGACGAGCGATAAAGAGGCGATGAACTACGATTTTTGGACTCCTGCTAATTCCTCCAGCAGCGTTCGGCAGGACGGGTTGTATCTACGGCCGTCCTCCGATACTGTCCGCTGTCTCCTTGGCCACGGCCGAGAGAGTTCCCTCTCTCGGCGGCTTCCCGACCGCCGGACCGGGCGTTACGTCTCTACGGCGTCCACCGGAGCACGGTCTTCTTACTGCCTGGGTGCAGGACGGGTTGTGTCTACGGCCGTCCACCCATGAAGGCATCTAACCATCGTTCCCGACTATCCAACTACCTCCGCCGTTTTCCGTACCGCACCGAAACGTTACAATAGGACGGCCAACATCCCGTCTCGCGACCGCGCCGCGACCAGACCGCGCCGTGATTGCGACCGCTCAATACCATTAGCTTTAAGCACCGCGCCGTGATTGCGACCGCTCAATACCATTAGCTTTAAGCACCGCGCCGTGACTGCGACCGCTCGACACCGCTAGCTTTAAGGACCGCGCCGTGACCGCGACCGATCGATACCGTTAGCTTTAAGATCGTTAGTTGGTAAGACCGCTTAGATTGATAGGATACCCAGGGTCGTAGCTTTAAGTTAGACTGTAACCATAGAGTTAAATATATCTATTTTCACCCATATCCAACCGACTTATTCATTCGTTCGCCTGAACCCCGGACTTACCGGCTGAGCCGGCAACACCCCGGCGGTAACCCGTTACAAATTGATAAACATGTATATAAGTTAATAAAAACCTTGAAACAAGAGAAATTATTGGAACGAAACCAAAAAGGTTATGTGAAGTCCAGAGAGTAGTCGGGAGTCTGACGACGTTGA
Source organism: Osmia lignaria lignaria (assembly GCF_051020975.1). Lineage (NCBI taxonomy): Eukaryota > Metazoa > Arthropoda > Insecta > Hymenoptera > Megachilidae > Osmia > Osmia lignaria. Next base: position 2,926,089 of record NC_135041.1, read on the forward strand.
TTGGCTGAGAGTCTGGGAGTCCGGGAGGCAGATAGAGTAGGGTAGGTGTTGATATATTCAGACCAGACTCCCGCGGTGTTGCCATTTTTACTTCAGCACGGCTAGTACTAGAGTCGGCTATGATTTTTCTTTTCTCTTCTCTTTTTATTTTTTACATCGCGTGCCGTATCTCGCTCGCGACGTAACATATGCAAATGTACTAGTTTGTTTTGTTTCATTAGTAGTGCATAAGTGCTTGACAATACAGAATGACATGGTGCGTAGCATTCTCATCATTGCAAAGTAATATATATCTATTTACCGCAGTAAGATGAGCATATAATAGAGTTTTATCAATATATAATTAAGTTGCAGCCAAAATCACAAGTTAGATATATTTAACATTATTTGGTAAGTAATTTTGTGTTTTAGAGGTATATTACTATCTCTGTGAAATCTATTCACATCTACCATTTCCATAGCCTCTAATTGATTTGAGCAGCTCTCATTACCTTAATTGGATGAAACGGAACAACAATACGCTTGTCTCATAACTAAGGTCAAATAGTTATTTGTAACATTTGACAGGTATAGGTTGGAGTGAAAAATATTTGCAAATTAAATGCAGCTAATTTCTTACAAGATATATCAGGAAGTATGTTTAAGGTAAAGAAATATTATACCTTATTTTTTTCAATACATTCTTCATTCCAAATTAATGTTGTTGAGTACAATGTATCAATAAATAATAATATGATTTCTTTTTCTTTATTTTCAGCATTTATTCAGACATTGATGACAAAATTATAACAAAGAATTTCTGGAGTAGAAAAGTTGAATAGATACATTAAAAATATTTTCCAGCATGGAATGAAATACTAGGACATATAACAAAAACGTACTATGCAAACAGATGCAATTACTTTCTTGCATGATATATCTGGAAATATGTTTAAAGTAAAGAAATATTAAACCTTATTTTCTTCAATACATTCTTTATTCCAAATTAATGTTGTTGAGTAGAGTGTATGAATATATAATAATATGATTTCTCTTTCTTTATTTTCAGCATTTATTCAGATATTGATGCGGAAATTACAATCAAAAAATTATGGAGTGGAAAAGTTGAATAGATGCATTAAAGAAATTAACCAGTGTTGAATGAAATAGTAGGACAAATAACAAAATTTTTGTTATTACATGGTTTTTATAGTCCATGATTTGGAAGACAAACTTATCTAATTTAATACTCCTCCTCTTTGGATAGTTCTGTATCTATCAAGTTTTTCTACTCCATACATTCTTTGTTATAATTTCGTCATCAATGTCTGATTAAATGCTGAAGATAAAGAAAAAGAAATCATATTATTATTTATTGATACATTGTACACAACAACATTAATTTGAAATAAAGGATGTATTGAAGAAAATAAGGTTTGATATTTCTTTTACCTTAAACATATTTCCAGATATATCTTGCGAGATAGTAATTACAGTATTGATCCGTAATAAGCAACAGTTTTCCGGCTGGAAACATGCAAATCTCTATCCCCACCTTATCGTTTAATGTCGCCCGCAAAGTGAGAGGTCCGAGAAATGAGTGAGAAGTCCGTGAAAGCGAGAAGCCGATGTTTTGGGTAATAAATTGTCACGCTCGACTGAGCAGTGACATCGGTTAGTAGAATATTCTATCCTTGTTCAAAAAATAACATCCTTGCTCCGCCGATCACTTTATGATTTGCCGCTACCTCGGATCTCTCACTCGTTTCTCGTGTTCTCTATCGTCCCGTTTCGAGATCAAAGTCGAGCTGAATAGCATACCTGATCCGTAATAAGCAACTGGCCAGACCCGAGCGTGTTGCTTATTATGAAGCAATTCTGTACATCTTTTTTCAAGGTACGTTTTTGTTATTTGACCTAGTATTTCATTCCACACTGTTTAATTTCTTTAATGGATTTATTCAACTTTTCTACTCCATCATTTTTTGCTTATAATTTCCCCATCAATGTTTGAACAGGTACTGAAAATATAGAAAAAGAAATCATATTATTATATATTGATACATTGTACTCAACAACATTAATTTGAAATAAAGCATGTACATATTGAACAAAAGAAGGTTTAATATTTCGTATACCTTAATCATATTTCCAGATATATCTTGCAAGAAAGTAATTGCATTTCTGTTTTGAGAACATACTTCTGTTATTTGTCCTGGTATTTGATTGGAAACTCTGTACGTTCTGTCTATCTTCTTTGATTGTAGTTTCGTTAGATCATGATAATCCCTGTAAAAGTATATAATTACATAGAAATAAGATTACTCACTTCAAGGAATTTAGTTCCACAGTTACTTTAGTGGTCAACATCAAAAGTAAGTACATACATTGTTAGATTTTACAAAACATTTTCAACAAATAGATAGAATTGTGGTCAAAACTATGATTCTAAACGAAGAAGCATAAAGCTAATTGAAGCATAAAATAACTAAAAAAATTCATTAAATGCATGCTATAAACGTGGATTAAAGTAGGAGTTTATTTCTTTTATAAATCACGATCAGATTGTGGGTGATCATCAATGACATGTCGCAGGATTCAACTTATGGGAACTTCAAACATTAAATCCCATTAAAAAAAGACCCGTTCCATGTTCATTGATTTCTCTTCAAATCTCCTTATCCTTCCTTATGAGATAAAAAATCATCATGTTTATGATGCATTTTCCTTACTATATACATACTTACATTCAAATTAATAATTAAAATATATGATACATAATATTAATATAAAAAGCCTATTCTGTCAAATATTCAATTCTTTCTGTAAAGTCTTACACTCTAACCTATACCTGTCAAACGTTACACATAACTTTTTGACCTTACTTATTAGCAGATATTGATATCTTAATAACTACCTTGTGATTATTCCTCTACTCTAACCTATACCTGTCAAACGATATGCACAATTTACTGACCGTAGTTGTTTTATTTTATGGAACAAGCGTATCGGCGATTCGTTACCCTCAATTAATGTAACGATAGCAGCTCAAATCAATTAGAGACTGTGGAAATGGAAAACCCACAAGAATTCACAATAATGCCGGATTGTCAAAAACTGGACATCTCGTTTCTTACACGATTTTGTCAAAATATATTAGAATGTTGCGCACAAACGTCGATAAAAACTCCACATACATATTAAATTTACTTTCCAATTTAATATGTAATCACATACTGCATTATATGGAATGCACACGCATTCAAATAGCATAGGAATTTGAATCGACGAACAATACCACGATCTACAGGTTTCCAAAAGCAATGATATTGTAATGTTGCGAACCTCGCCTGTATGTATGTGTGGAATATCGAGTGAATTTAGCTGCAAGCTTGTAATCACAAGCATTGAACGTGTAACGTGAAACGTTATCACGTGAATATGTTTAGAGTGGTGTGGCGACACTGCCATGGGAATATTTATCGATAGTCTATTGTATCGATATGTCTTGAACGTTCTTTGAGGACCTTTGTATCGATGGTCATAAATTAAGAGCGAAATTCGAACATCGTCTATGCATACCCTTATATAAATAGACAAAGAGTAAATTGTAAACCCCTCGACGTGGGTGATAGAGCTGAGAGAAGGCCGGAAGTCCAGAGAATGGAATAGTTTCACTTTGAAAATTCCTAAAAAACTAATTTATGATAGAACATAGCCAATTCGTTGTTTTCGACCAAGTCATGAACGGTCGTTAAGGGTTACGAAGTCATTTTCGATATCCTGTCTTTTCATGCACTCTAAGAGGGTCGTAAATTTCCTCAAGAGTTGCTTTGGCAAATACAAGGTCTTGTCGTTTCCTATTTTCTCTGGGTCCCACGCTTTCTCGTAGCACATGTGCGCTGCAACGTTCTAGCGTCTTGGCGGAGCGCCTCCACTTCCACGCGCTTGAGGGTGGACCACAGCCAGGAGAAGGGGCCCACACGAGACAGGGTGGACTCCTCCACCATTGGACGAGGGATGATCCTGAGGGAGGATCCAGGATCCACCAAGGAAGGGGCATCGACCGACAACGCGCGAAGATCTCCTCCGCCAAGCGCAGAATTGTCAAAATGATTTTGTCACTCGTTACGAACAAGTCGTTCTCACTCAGAAGGGTCTAAGCCTTAATAACGCAAAGTTTAAAGTTCCGATTTAAATTGAAATACAAAGTATTAAAGTACTCTAAACAAAATTACAGTTTATTATTTTGTATATCCGCGCCTTGAGAGCGGAGCGCCTCTGCGCTCCACGGACTGTCACACCTGCACCTAAATCCCCGAATATCCCTATTTTTCCGCGACGGACACGCAACAAATGAAATGTAATATGGTGTAGCGTGTCCGTCGCGGAAAATAGGGATATTCGGGGATTTAGGTGCAGGTGTGACAGTCCGTGGAGCGCAGAGGCGCTCCGCTCTCAAGGCGCGGATATACAAAATAATAAACTGTAATTTTGTTTAGAGTACTTTAATACTTTGTATTTCAATTTAAATCGGAACTTTAAACTTTGCGTTATTAAAGCTTAGACCCTTCTGAGTGAGAACGACTTGTTCGTAACGAGTGACAAAATCATTCTGACAATTCTGCGCTTGGCGGAGGAGATCTTCGCGCGTTGTCGGTCGATGCCCCTTCCTTGGTGGATCCTGGATCCTCCCTCAGGATCATCCCTCGTCCAATGGTGGAGGAGTCCACCCCGTCTCGTGTGGGCCCCTTCTCCTGGCTGTGGTCTACCCTCAAGCGCGTGGAAGTGGAGGCGCTCCGCCAAGACGCTAGAATGTTGCAGCGCACATGTGCTACGAGAAGGCGTGGGACCCAGAGAAATTAGGAAACGACAAGACCTTGTACTTGCCAAAGCAACTCTTGAGGAAATTTACGACCCTCTTAGAGTGCATGAAAAGACAGGATATCGAAAAAGACTTCGTAACCCTTAAGGACCGTTCGTGACTTGGTCGAAAACAACGAATTAGCTATGGTCTATCATAAATTAGTTTTTTAGGAATTTTCAAAGTGAAACTATTCCATTCTCTGGACTTCCGGCCTTCTCTCAGCTCTATCACCCACGTCGAGGGGTTTACAATTTACTCTTTGTCTATTTATATAAGGGTATGCATAGACGATGTTTGAATTTCGCTCTTAATTTATGACCATTGATACAAAGGTCCTCGAAGAACATTCAAGACATATCGATACAATAGACTATCGATAAATATTCCCATGGCAGTGTCGCCACACCACTCTAAACATATTCACGTGATAACGTTTCACGTTACAATGGCGACGATGCCATAAGAGTATGGTTGCAGCATGTCTGCATTATGTTATATCAATGCTCATAAATTAGGAGCCAAAATTCAAAGGAATAAACAAATAAAAGATAGGACACTGTAAACCTTTCAGCGCGGGTGATCGTGCTGGGAGAGAGTTGGAAATCCGAAAAAATAAGACTGTCACACTTGAAGTTTCTAAGAAACTAATTTATTGCGGGCCGTATCTAATTCGTTACTCTTAACGAAAATCATGTTGGTTCTTGAAACTGTCGAAGTATCTTCGACATCCTGCTTACTTACAAAGGGTCGTAAATTCTCTTAAGGGTTGCCTTGGCTCGCTAGCGCGAGACCATTTTATCTTTCGTTCTCTCTGGATCCCACGCTTTCTCTTAGCACGTGTACATGGAATCGTTCTCGAGTCTTGGTGGAGCACCACCATCTTCCACTCGCCTAAGGATGGACCGAAGCCAGGGAGAGGGACCGCTTCTGGACAGGGATGAGCTCCTCCACCATTGGGCCAGGGATGATCCTGAGAGAGGATTCAGGATCCAGCGAGGAGGGGATGGCAGCCAACATCGATCGAAGATCTTCACCGCCAAGCTCAGATCGATTCCAAGCTTCAAACCGCCTGCATACATTTTTGTCAAAGTTATAGTCACGAAATAAAGTCGTATAAATTTTTATTTCCTACGCAAAGGTATTTTGATTTATTAAAAGCCGCGTCGCGAGCAGAGCGCTGAAGCGCTCCACGGGCACCTTACCCACGTTCGGCAAATCCTAAATTCCCTAGAACACTAAATCCACACGCAACAGTAACGTGAAATGTTATCACGTGAATATGTTTAGAGTGTTATGGCGACACTGCCATGGGAATATTTATCGACAGTCTGTAGTATCGATATGTCTCGAATATCAGTCGAGGACCTTTTGTATCGAAGGTCATAAATTAAGAACGAAATTCAAACATCATCTGCGCGTACACTTATATAAATAGACAAAGATTACATTGTAAACCCTCGACGTGAGTGATCGAGTTGAGAGAAGGCCGGAAATCTAGAGAATGGAATAGTTTCACTTCTAAAATTCCTAAACGACTAATTTATGATAGACCATAGCCAATTCGTTGTTTTCGACCAAGTCACGAACGGTCCTTAAAAGTTACGAAGTCTTTTCCGATATCCTGTCTATTCATGCACTCTAAGAGGGTCGTAAATTTCCTCAAGAGTTGCCATTTGGCAAGTACAAGGTCTTGTCGTTTCCTATTTTCTCTGGGTCCCACGCTTTCGCGTAGCACATGTGCGCTGCAACGTTCTAGCGTCTTGGCGGAGCGCATCCACTTCCACGCGCCTGGTGGTGGACCACAGGCAGGAGAAGGGGCCTACACAGGACGGGGTGGACTCCGTTACCATTGGACGAGGGATGATCCTGAGGGAGGATCCAGGATCCACGAAGGAAGAGGCATCGACCGACATCACGCGAAGATCTCCTCCGCCAAGCGCAGAACGATTAGAATGATTTTGCCAACTAAAATCGACGGATCCTTCTCACGTGTAGTTATAACGCATCTTAAAACCATAGTCTTCAAGACTGTTTAAATAAAGAGTTCGAATATTAAATCATAGTCAAAAGTGAACAACAGTTTGTTTATTTCATTTTCGCGCTTTGCGAGCGGAGCGCCTCCGCGCTCCACGGATTCACCTTACCTGCGCCTTTCAATCCCCAAAAATCCCTATTTTCCGCGAACAGACACGCAACATATTTGGTGACAGCGGTGAGATAAGTTCAAAAAAGTGGGGATATACATTTAAAAGCGGGATAAACGTTCGAAAGGTGACAATTTAAAAGGTGATAATTCGGAGAAAGCAATTACAACAGTGAAGTAACTGAATAGTTAAATAAAGTGATTGTGACAGACTTATGTATACTTAAATTACTTTATCAGCTCGCGGGTGTGTATTAAAAAGTTAATTAAACATTCTACAAACTATTTTATTAAACTGTTACATTATAAATAAGTGGACAAAGTTTAGTGCAACTTCTCCCTCTTGGGTTTTGGCGCGGTTTCCCCAAGAGCGAAGGGTAAATACCAGAGACAGGTGATTTCGGCTGTCGTGCATGCCATCCACCGAAATCACACGCACCTCGTCCACGTCATCGTTGAATCATTCCTGGAGCATAAGAGAGGACGAAATAAAATCCAGAGACCTGAACGGACTTCTCACAGAGCTGAGGCCTACCTGAAGCAGCTGACTGCGGACGGATTTTACTGGAGTACCTGTTGCTGAATTGGGGACTATCGAGTCGAAGTAGTAAAGGACCTTCCCGTAAATCGAGGTCAACCGGATCAATGGGTCGTCAACGGACGGAGCCGTACACCTGTGAAAGAAGCAACAGTTAAACAAAACTTTAAGTGGCTTCTTGCGGATTATCAATTGATCGTTGTAACAGAACTGTAAGTCTAGAATATAAGCAATTAGACTGTAGAATATTGGTTTGTAATCGTTAATTCTAATTCGATAAGATGCCGCCGTATTTAAAGAAATTATTAAGGGCCAGAAGGAAAAAGAGTCGCAAAAATAGTCTGCGTGGTGCCAATGTCATGTTTGTAGAGGATGTTTCGGTGGAATCTCCCTGCATAGAGTCTTCTTTTTCTTTGCATAATATTGAGCCTCGATTGTAAGAGTCATCTCTTGTACCTGTTCAGTCTACGATACAGAGTTGGAGTGAGACGGGAGGCGTATCAATTCCTTCTAGTAGTACGGCTAATAACACGTTAATGATTCCACCTAGACCACTACCTTATAACGTGTTAGATTCTTCTTCAGATGCGAATGAGCATCCGGCAAATAATTTTAGTCTAGACCAGGCATGGGCAGCTAGTAGTAAATGGAGCCGGAGCGCTCTCCGGCGAGCTCAAAGCAGAGCGTGAACCGAACCAAGCAGCGGAGAAATATCCCCACTCCGTAGCATCTCGAGGTTACGCAGTCGAGGCATGTATGTGTGACGTTCTCTGTCGAACGCCACACATTCGTATCACCTCACCGCTTGCTGCCCCACCACTTCGAAAGAGCGAATCAGTAGAGTAACGTGCGCTCCCAAACAGTGTCGCTGTCAGACGCGCTCTTTGAGCCGGTTTCGTGCCCATACCTGGTCTAGACTCATTGCAACCTTCCAAAGGCAATACGACTCAGGACGTGGTCACGACACCGCCTGAGCTTCCAAAAACCTTTACTCGTACCCAATATGACGTAGTAAAAAGTTTTATTCCTCATTTCGATGGAAAGCCATCCCAAGTAAGCCATTTTATTGCCCAATGTAGGCTTGCCGACACCTTAGCCAAACCCGAGGATAAAACTCTTTTACTTGCTATAATTCGGAATCGAATGCAACATCGGGTTTATAGGGGCATAGTGGGTGATAACGATCCAAGAACTGTGGAGGAGTTGATAGCTCTAATCAAATCCACGTTTGCTCAAAGTTTTAATTTAAACGATACTCAAAATGAGTTGAAGGCTGTATATCGTCGTGAAAGCGAAACAATAGAAGAGTACGGATTTCGGGTAAACGATATTTTAGATCGCAGAGTACAAGCGGCGAAGAAGTATTTAAATTCAGAGGAATTTGGGGGTGTAAAAAAATTGCTCATGACAAGTGCGGTGATTGGATTTTTAGGAGGATTGCGGAACGACGTTAGATAATACTTTACGACCCCTACAACTTTTGTTTTAGTCATTTTCCGTGGAAATGCGTTCTAATCGAGATAATAGGGGGGTCTCACACTTTTAGAATACCCTGTATATCTCAAGAACGGTTTATTTGCTAGTTCTGAAAATGGCCTCATTCGATTTCTCGTCCCTCACTATAAATCCAAAGTTTGATCGTCCTGGGGGGGGGGGGGGGGGGGGGGGGGGGGGGTGCCTTTCGGAAGTATACACAACACAATATATTGTCGGACCACAGGTAATTAATATTATTTAGTACAATTGTCAAAAAATTTAGTGAATGTATTGAAGAAAATAAGGTTTAATATTTCTTTTACCATAAACATATTTCCTGATATATCCTGTGAGAAAGTAATTGCATCTGTTTTCAGAGTATGCTTTTCTTATTTGTCCCAGTATTGCATTCCACACTGTATAATATCTTTAATGGATTTATTCAACATTTCTGCGCCATAATTTTTTGATTGTAATTTGCTCGTCAATGTCTGAATAAATGCTGAAAATAAAGAAGAAGAAATCATATTATTACATATTGCTACATTATACTCAACAACATTAATTTGGAATAAAGAATGTATTGAAGAAAATAACGTTTAACATTTCTTTACCTTAAACATACTTCCAGATATATCTTGTAAGAAAGAAACTGCATTCAATTTCCACATTTCTTTCACTCTAACCTTTACCTGTCAAATGTTACAAATAACTATTTGACCTTAGTTATGAGACAAGCGTATTGTTCTTCCGTTTCATCCAATTAAGGTGATGAGAGCCACTCAAATCAATTAGAGGCTGTGGAAATGGTAGATGTGAATAGATTTCACAGCGATAGTAATATACCTTTAATGCACAAAACTACTTACCAAATAAGGTTAAATATGTATATCCAACTTTTAATGTTGGCTGCAGCTTAATTACTTATTGATAAAACTCTGTTATATGCTGCTCTTACTGCGGTAAATAGATAGATATTACTTTGCAATAAGAATGCTACGCACCATGTCATGGCGCATTTTCAAGCACTTATGCACTACTAATGAAACAAAACAAACTAGTACATTTGCATAATTAGGCAATATTATCGTATCTTTTGTCCTATTACATGCAATACGTGGATGAATGATCCTCTGATATCTTAATAACCACCTTGTAAATATTCCTCTACTCTAACCTATACCTGTCAAACGATATACATAATTTACTAATCTTACAAGGGAACATCGGGGACTGATACACTCCGATTTTGATGAAACTTTGCATAAATATTTATTAGACCTGTTTATGAAGATAACTGTAATTCGTTGGTGCCCGGTTGTCAGTTTGAGGGAGATATCAACCCTTTTATCCGAACCGCCCTTTCCATATACGTGCTTATAAATCGTAAACAACAAAAGATATAAAAAAATAGTTGAAATAAAAGTTATACCGTGTTACGTCCCGTCTTGCGGGGCGTTTATTATATGCTAAATCCTAGATACGGGTTCTGCCGCTTAAAGCGCTAAGGCGCACCTTGACCTACCTTTCAAAGATAAGGGGGTATAGGATGGGAGACCGGGGATCAAAATACGCGATTCAGGTTATTCGAATGTGTAAGTGTATTTCAATTTGGCTTGTCTTACATACCCTTCGCTGTCTTCGGGTGTCGTCAGCAAATGCTTCTCTTGCACGCGTCGGTCACTCACACAAGAGGTCTCGCTTTACACTTAGTACGCGGATTCGACGGAACACTAGACTCGCGGCGCGTGGCTACGACTCGACCTTGGAAGATGCAAGCGGTTGGTGGTGGTCCTGCACAGCACACGGATGCACTCCTGGAGCTTGTCCTATTATGGGCCTGGAACGTCAGACCTCGGGGATACACTCGTGTTGAACCGTCGGCCGAGCACGTCGTTGATGATCTTCCTGGTTTCGAGTCTAGCCAAAACGCGGGTTGCGAACGAGCAGAACTTCGTCTCTGCTTTACGCTATCACCGAACTGTGTTACTTGCGTCGCGCCGATAACTTATACTCCAAAAAGGGGAGTAGGTCACGCTCTTTGCTTGCGAAAACCTGCAAGCAAAGGGTTTTCGCCATCGCATTCCGCGAGTTCCCTGATTTCGTATCGCGGGCGTCGCTAAGCGAGGAAATGCTGATGTTTTGCGGATTCCAGAGCAAGACCTCTTTGGAATGGCGAAAGACGAAAATGGGTTACACCTAGGGACGTAACAACCGCTTCTTGAGGTCTATAAAGCTGCGTGTAAGTTTTTTTTTAAATCATCTTTTTTGCAAAATTGAATTCCCCCTCCCCCTCCGTTTTGAAAAACTTCACGCAGTTTTATAGACCTCAAGAAACGGTATAACTTTTATTTCAACTATTTTTTTATATCTTTTGTTGTTTACAATTTATAAGCACGTATATAGAAAGGGCGGTTCGGATAAAAGGGTTGATATCTCCCTCAAAGTGAAAAACGGGCACCAACGAATTACAGTTATCTTCATAAACAGGTCTAATAAATATTTATGCAAAGTTTCATCAAAATCGGAGTGTATCAGTCCCCGATGTTCCCTTGTTAGCTGTTTTATGAAACAAGCTTTGCTACACACCATGCTAAGTCGAATTGTCAAAAACTGGACATCTCGTTTTTTAATGTTGCGCACAAGACTCAATAAAAACTGCACTTATACATTAAATTCACTTCGAAATTTAATATCTTTGATCACATGTGTAATCACATGCTTTCGATAAAAACTCCACATACATATTAAATCACTTCCAAATTTAATATTTTTGACCATGTATGTAATTGTTCGGATTTGCGTCTCAAGCACCCCAGCGGCAAACACGCGGCTCGCGAGAGAGTCTAGCTGTGTTGTACACGTGGGTGCTGATTATACGTAGCGAAGGGTTGAAAACACAAATGAACGAAACAAATACGATTATGTAGATAAACACAAAACTTTATTATAAAATTGAATAAACTGAGTAAATAATAATGTGTAAAAAGTGTGCACGTAGAGCTCGGCGTAGCGAAAGCAAGGACATCGACTAGTCGCGAGGTAGCGTAGACAAAGAAGTGAGGAAAAATCGGAGAAAGCGGAAAAAGCGCGCGTTCGTAGGGGGTGTGAAACCGGTGCGCACCTAGCACGCTAGAAGGTTGCACGCGGTATGAGGATTTGCTTCTGTGGCGTTCACCTATGCGCGCTCCCGAAGCGCTCTCTGGGAGTAACTAGTTTAAGTTAGGCTAGTTAGTTTTAGTTGCTAGATTAAGTTGTACATAGACTTTTAGTTGGTAAGCCTAGTTGGTAGAAGACGCGCTAAATGGCGAGGGTGAATTTCCATTCCAAAAAGAAACGCCAAAGAAGTGAGACGTGATACTCTCGTTTAAATATTGTGCAATAAAGAATCAAGTTTTTTGTGCAATCAGTGGGAACAGCTTAATTACCGCTCCTCTCTTCCTTATCGACGAACCGAAGTCCCCACACTTCCGCTCGTGGTGATGCCGCCTGCCGGACGGCAAAGCAGGCTCCATGGACTGTGACGGTTGATCGAGAGACGAGGGTGCCACATAATCATATACTTACTTCAGCATGCATATGCCAGTGACTACAGATCTAATAAGACTAAACATGCCTTTGTTCTGGAAGGGTCGTGAATTTGTGCCTCGAGAACGAACGCCATCTGCTCTATCCTAGTACAAAAATATGAAACACTTCGCACTGCAACAGTCTACGGCACGTTGACGATAACGGAAAATTGCTTCAATACCAATAAATATATCTCTTTACTCAGTGTCTCGAGATCAGTGTTGCCATATCTCTGAAGAGCAAGAAAGAGAGTACGCGTAACGAGATAAAATGAGATGGAATATGTTTAAGGGATGCCGCATGATCTTTTACTTTGTCGTGCTGGAGTCAACGGATGCGGATGTAGTTTTCACTGTAATTTTTTACTTGAATTGTGTTAAGGCAGGTCTATTCAGATAATATTTTTCTGTTCAAAAAATAATTTGGTAATTATTGAGATTAGTTTACACCTTACCGAGTTTGATGAAATTTAAATATATTGTAAAACTCAACATTTTGAACAACTTTTTCCTATACATATAACCGCCGCTCGGCCTTAGTTTTCGAGATATTTTCGACAAACTGTCGAAACTAACACATTGAATTTTCCATCCGTGTGTGTCCGTGACAACGTACGCATTAGTATGGGATCGCCGCTTTTCTACTGTTTCTGCAGGCAACAGCACGGGGACCGATGACCAATACATACCTTGTGTACTTCTGCATTCATGATTTCAATGTATCGTAGCTATGATGGCAACTGGGAATTTAATATAGCCTAACCTAACCCAATCTACTCTACCTAATCAGTGAATTAAAGGCAAAGTGATATTCTGGTCGCCGTGAGGCGACCAGACACACGTACTGACAATTCAAAATTATGAAAATTAGTTAAATTTAATTTTTAAACCCACCCGTAATATATGTATATATATATTGATGTCGGTCGCCGTGTTGCTGCCTGCGAAAACAGTAGAAAAGCGGCGATCCCATATTAATGCGTACGTTGTCACGGACACACACGTATGGCCAGAATTCAATGTGTTAGTTTCAACAGTTTTTCGAAAATATCTCGAAAACTAAGGCCGAGCGGCGGTTATGTGTATAGGAAAAACTTGTTCAAAATGTCTAATTTTACATGTTTAAATTTCATCAAAATCCGTGAGGTGTAACCTAATCTCAATAATTACTAATAATTTTAATATCATGCGAAGTTTGTAAATAGTACGTACATATGCGGAAAGATGAAATTTATGCATGTAGTAATAAGTAATTATATTTTTTAAATATAATAAGGGATAGGTTGCGGAAAGAAGAGAAATGTATGTTTATAATATTTTTATTTAATACACTTATAGATGTACATATTTACTGAAAATATTGTGGCAGACAATAATGAAGGGGGGCGTATATCGGTGCCGGCGGGGGAGCGTACACTGCTGCCGGCGGGGGAGCGTAGATCGGTGCCGGCTGAGGAGTGTATATCCTGGCGGGATAGTACTGCGGGGGGGGGGGGGGGGGGGGGGGGGGGGGGGGTATGTATACCCCCCCGGGTATGCGGCTGGTGGTGGTGGGCGTCTTTTAAATGTTAATTTTCGTACTTTTCGTAATGTTTTGTTCATTTCCCGCCTGGCCATCTTCCTGATTTTCTGAAATTCATTTAAAATTACGCGATTAATAAAATACATATACATAAGCCAGAGAAAGGTTTATTACGAAATATATTCATATACACGTATTATACGCATACACACGCACACGCACACACGAAATCTATTTCGACGCATATCGAGAGAAGTACATAGTACATACACTCGTCACTACAGTTATATATATTTAACAATAATGGTACCTTTATTTCCGCCGGTACCTCCGCTCTCGGTGCCTCCGCCGCCGCATTATTGTCGACCATTCTGAATATCTGTAAAATGAAAGTTATAAATTAAAATAGGGTTATTAGAATCCCAAACTCACAGTTCGTTTTAATTACAATCACATTTGCTGAACTGAATACAAGTTTAATTCTTACCTTTTGTATAACGACGCCGATGCTTCGCCTTCGCCTTGTGCTGCTGATCTTCATCTGCACCACGCGTCTACGAGAAGACGGCATGGGTGAAGGTGAAAGTGGGGATCTATGCCTCACTACCCGATAGTTTTTTCGTAATTGGTCGAATCGCTTGACGAAGATGTCAAATGAATCGGTCAAGTGAGACTGAAACAGTAATATGCGCAGGCTCTCTCTCTCACGCATTCACACTTGTCTCATTCCCTCCACTTCACACTCGCTAGTTTCCTAAAGGCAGAACTTCCTATGTGCGTCGATCGCATGCGGCGGTGTCCGACGGACTAGCTTGTCCGACTTTTTCGACTGAATGCACGCGGTTTAAAAGAATATAGTCGCAAGTCACCGACGCACATAGAAAATTCCGCGTTTATAATGAATATTAATTAATAATGGTCTTCCACACCACCTTTGAGGTTCCACTAATGGCGCGTTAGATTTTTTTATAGTGGATCTTCGCCTGGAGCCCTATTATACCACTTCATAAATTGTCAGCCCACGTTAGATCGCCTCTGACTGTATTTGTTATAACTAGACAAGTAGAAAGGCAGATATTCTGAAAGTGAAAACAGTTTTTCACAGATTTTGCAATTTTCGCACCTTTGCGGTTGGCTTGTGAGAAAAACTTTTAGGGCGTCGTAATTCTTGACCGAGCCAGGCCGTATCCTTATGAATTTTTACTTTCATCATAAAGTATGCTATTTTTTTCCGATGTTCGTTACACGTATTACTATCAAACCAACCATGCAGCTCAGGTGAATTGTTAACACCTTTTATAAAATAAGAAAATATTTTATCAAGAATACCCTCTTCAGCCCGTAAGGTAGGATATATTTTATCAAAAATAGCATTAAATATCCGGAATGCAAAAGAAAATTTCTTACTAAGGACTTCCAAAATCGGAATCATATGTACTACTGTTGTACTATCTAATAATTCTGCCTTGCATATGTCGCAGTTAGTTTTTCTAATGTTTTTCATAGCGACATATCCCGCAAAATATTCAATGGCACACGATTCTAAGGTGTGGGCAGTTTCAGATACTTCTTGCAAGATATCAGCGATGATAGTGTCACTTGCATCCTCTGCTTGTGGGCTTTTACGGGTGACTCCAGAATCTCTGATGAATCTGGAGTCACTGCTGTCATAATTAACAAAATCTGACGAATCGCCGGTACTAATTGACGCAACATTTTCCGAAGATTGTGGTAACTTCAAAAGATTAAGATCTTCATCATCTAAACAATTTGCAGATTGCGACTTTAACATCATATTTTTCTGCAAATTTAATCTAAATGTTTTCGCGGACGGATTTTGTTCATAATTACCCGCGTTATGTCTGATCATAGAAAACAAATTTTCTATTGGATCTTGCTGTAATCGCGACGTCATTAAATATGACGTACCTTCATCGCGAATGTCATGCCACAATTGTATCGTCGCATTAATTGACAGCTGCAAGCCTCTGAAGCACGGAGGTCGTACCTGCCGACCCTTTTGAATCACAAACCAATTTGTACATGCTGTTGCCTGTCTTATCAAATTCTCTTCTACTTGAGGATTTTTATTTGATAAGGCACACTTCTGCGGATTAGCATCATGCGCTGTTCGACTGTTTAAATTATTGAATAAATCATTCAACAGTCGAATAAAACATGCAGTATTCACAACAGTATCGCTTTGGATCTGTCCCTGCGTGCTGGCCGTTAACAAAGCTGCCGAAACTGTTCGACTAAACACTTGCAAAGCGAGCCTACAATTCATTCGTTCGAATACATTCGGTCGAATATGCTTTGTTGGATACCTCATAGGTTAAGCAAATATTTTTAACTTTTCGTATTTAAGTTAGGATAAGTGAAATCTAAAATCTGTCTCCAGCCATACTATCTTCTATTTACAGTTACACATCCGAACCTTGAAATCCTTACTCACCATCCTTGAATCACTCGCTTGACCCTTCGAACCTTACCAATTTCCAACGATTCCTATTGGTCCTAATCCTCATTCCCACCACTTTCAATTCCAAATTCCCGACCTTTTAAATACAGAACATTTTTCCCTTCAGTTTAGATTTTAACGTGAGCACAAAGTAGAGAGACCGATAGAAAAGCAGTAGAAAACTAGCCTGAGTGTTCTTTGTAAAATTTCCGTGTACCAAAATTTAATAAAATATTTATTAAATATCGGGAATCTAACAGCTTTTATGACAATTTTACAGCTGCCCTAGTGCCTTTCTTTCGTTCAAGGTCCCATAGAGATGATATATCTGACCATGAAACTACAGAATCGTTAATCATCAAATCATACTGCAATAAATTGTTGCGAATGTTTTTAAATATATGCAAATAATCATGAAGAAAATAAATTTTATTTCCTTCATGTATTATATATGGTTTCTCAAGAGATACTTTTCGATCTACTACCGATCTGTTACCAGAACCTTGATCGCAAACAATTGCACGTACGCGTAAACCAGCGCTACAGACAGCAGCAATTACCGCATCAAGCACATACAACAAGTTTACAGTTGACATGTTGCTGCTACTTATGAAATAAGCAATGGGTTGCTTCCAATTATAAAATAAACCGCGAAGCATGAAAACTAAGGCTTGCGTGCCTGATTTCATTTCAGATTCAAAAGCACCATAATCTTGGAAGCCTTCAATTTTTTGTTTTTTTGAATGAAAATCAAAGGACTTTTTTATTGTCATTTCGTCGAACAGTAACACGCAATTTCGTTCAGAACTATCCATCCACGATACCTTTCTATGTAACTGCGTAAAAGAGATCGTACAAATGCCCGGCCACATTTCAATGCTTCCAAACCATCTACTAATTGTCATAGCACATGGTAAACGGAAACCGAAATCGTCACGGAGTTTTCGGAATAAACTCGGTGACGAATAGTGCATTGATAGACAAATATGTTGCTCGTCCGCAGTGTAACATCCCGCAAGAAGAAGAATAAACAAAAATTCTTATCATTAGTAATTATTAAAATATTTATTTTTTTTTTTTCGTTTTTTATACAATTAAAATTTGTAAGAGTTCGTTTTTTTAGATTAATAATTATATTTATATTCAACAAATAAGAAAAGAATCTTGTATTTATTAATATTTATACTTAACAAAAATTTATACTCCAAAAATATACATCGATACTTCTACCGCGTCGATAAAAGATCGACGCAGGACACATAGATAGAGATAGGAATAACGCATAGAAAGAGATAGTAATAGAGCGCAGAATAAAGAGAGATAGCACTATGCATAGACAGAGATAGCGATACGCGCGGAGTCAGGTACACTCCGGTCAAAGTCCAAACACTTCCGGTATCGAAAATGCGTGTAGAAAAAAACTGCTACGTAAGCAGATCTCGGGTATAAATACTGTCGTCGGATTGCAAATAACAAGACTGGGTTATTTGGTTGAGAGTTTATTCTTCAATATACAAACGTTCCTCGTACTCTTAACGTTGAACTAAGACTGACTTTGCTCTTCCAGAGAGCTTGCCTTTATACTTGGCATTGGGGTGTGGTGGTCGAGTAGTAGGGAGGTTTTTCCAGGAAAGGACATTTTTAGGCGGGAAAAGCGCGAGTCGGAGTCACGTACGGGTCCGGTGGCTGGATTCTTAAAGGAAGTCGTAAATTTTGTGGTTACAAGGTTTTTGGATTTTAGGGTAGGATCGATAATGATCCAATCCCGATAAACTAGTCCCGAATTCCGGGACTGAGAGTGATGTGACAGGGGTTGGAAAAGTTATGTGGGTCCTTTCTCTGAGTTCGGGAAAACAAGGGAAGTCCCTAAAGATGATTATCTTTAAGGGTTACTCGACAATACGAGCGTGCCGCGCGGAGCTGTTTCACTTCGATTCTGATCGTAGTCTGACACGGGTCTATGGTACGATTACTACATAGGTTTCCAGTAGCTTAGATTCTTTTGTCGGCAAGGCGGCAAAGGTTCTGCGTCAGACCCGGAGCGCTCGACCACCGGTTCGCAGCGGTTCTCATATGTGTCAGGTTCGCAACCAAGCTTAACGAGCGAGCGAAAGCCGAAGCTCCTTGGACGCGGCCTATTAGTACGCTGGCTCTAGAGCGACGATACCGTCTTGCAGTGTTCGCTACCAAGCTTAACGAGCGAGCGAAAGCAGAAGCTCCTTGGATGCGGCCTATCAGTGACGGCTAAAGCCGAGTATCCACCTGTATCAAACGCCCGTATCGTATCACCGTTCCGAACCCTTTTGAATAGGCAGACGTTGCCTCGTTGCATGCCACGGCGTGCTACGGCTCGGACAATATTTCTTCGTTTCTTGAAAGAAACTCCTATAGGCGAGAAGTTTTGATTTCCTGCATGCTGTTTCTTTATTGTAATTGTCCTAACCATATCGTGTTTGGTATCATTTTAATCAGAAAAACGTCACAAATATCTTGGTAAAAGTTTTATAAGAAAAAAATGAAAAATAACAAAGTTCAGTCATTGCATTAGTATTATCTCACTGATATATCCGATTCCAGATCATATTATCTCGAGCCTCAAGTGTCATGTTTCCACTTGACATAGCATTTCGGGCCTTCGCCTGGGTATGTTGTTTTTACGTTTCAAGTGGTCTCCGAACCTATCCTTTGAACAGCAAGAAACCGACAATTTTCGGATCGGCCCGTTCCTTCACCTCCGTATCACAGCCCAATAGAACTTTCGATATTCGGCAACGGAAAAATCTCTGGATAATTAACATTGTCCTTTTTCAATAATCACAGAGGTTCTTATTAACATTGCTCTTTTATGTACAGCGTATCACCGAAGATAATTGATCTGTTTAAATATATTTAGACGATAAAATTTGTCTAAATTAAATTAGATTAAGTTCATAAATAATTTCATCGATTTTGAAATGAATCCAATAATACTGCAAGATTTCAAATAAATTGAAACCCAAGTGACGGCATGAAACGCTATGTCAAGTGCAAACGCCTTCGACACAACGGCAAAGAATCGACAAATTTTTCGGATGGGTCCGTTGCCTCCGTTCCTTTGGAACGGCACGCAGCAAAACGAAACTCCTCGCCTGTAGTGGCCCAGTCCTATTGCCGAACCGTTTCTATCAAGAAACGAAGAAATATTGTCCGAGCCGTAGCACGCCGTGGCATGCAACGAGGCAACGTCTGCCTATTCAAAAGGGTTCGGAACGGTGATACGATACGGGCGTTGGATACAGGTGGATACTCGGCTTAAGTTGCCCAGAAATCGTACTGCGGCCGAACGAGTAAGCTCTTACAGTGTCGGAACGGATCCTCGCCAATTTTCCGACAATCGATCAATTTATTTAAATAATTTTATTTTACAAAATTCAAATTATAGATTATTAGTTTTGATAATCGTATCTAGAGTCGCGTTTCTAATTCATTTATTTTTCTTTGTATTTTATTTTAGGTCAAACTATTTTGTAATTAATAATCTGAATTTTCTTTCATTGTATTTTATTTTAGCACAAACGCGATTGTTATTTTCCTTTGTATTTTTTTAATCTAGGGCGTACTCACTGTAAATAATTAATATAATTATTTTCTTTTTGTATTTCAAGAACAGGGCGCAACATTTGTACATACATCAATTACGATAATTCTTTATATTATTTTCATTACATTTTATATTACTTACTATTGGAAATAGGTGGTGAAACAAAAAATAAAAATAGAAGAAAATACTATAAATAAAACCTTTATTTAAGCACGTGGAAGGACACGTCCGTACAGCTCGAAAGAAACAGTCAGACTACAAACAGGTCAGTGACGAAGAATTCGTCATGTACCCATAGACTCTATCGGTCCTATTCGTTGTCTAAATAAGCCAAGAAGGGACACAGCTGCACCCTCTTGACTTGTGCCTCGAAAAAGAAACTTAATACGTACGTCGATGGTTTTTGTAAAAGAATGAAAAACTTTTTCTTCTTAAAAGAGAAAAACCAACACTTACATTTTTATATAATTCAAATAGTTACTTACCTTTTTATATATATTATAAACGAACAGATCTTATTTTCTTGAATAAACATACTCACTAAACAAATTTGAGAAAGGAATTAACGTTGGATTTTACTCCTTTACCGCGCACCACCCGAACCTATGATCCCTTCATTATATAATTATATACGAGTCGCCTTTTTGCAAGGGAACCGCTCTCCCTACGCGTCGGTGCAGTAGCGTACTCGCGATAATAATTCCGGGACGTTACAGCAGAATATACGGGTTGCGGATACAATTGCATTAACATGAACGTCTTTACTTCGTTCGAAACTTTGTCTTTTATATTTCGAACGAAATCTGACTCCGTCATTTCGTACGACTCTATTTTACGTTTTAATGCTAATATTTGTTTATTTTTTCTAGCAAGCAGTTTACGCAATTTCTGCGTTGCTAATTTCAATTGATCAATTTCTTTTCTCTTTGATCTACAAAGGAATTTGGGTGAATGCTTACGACTGTTACACGTAGGCTCTTCATTATCCTCACCCAAATCGTACAATATCCTTCGGTACGGCATCCTTCTTCAATTTCAGTTGTACCACCTTGTCTTTTTCGGCAAAATGCCTTGAACAAATATATCGGTGTTTCAATTGCAGATCGGTTAAATCCGCGAAATCGTCGTTTCCACTATTCACGATCCACTGTATCAACCGATCATTGTCTGCAACTGGGAATGAATGTAATGTCTCAGTTGTTCTGTTACGCGACGTAACACCACAACCGCGATAAACACATTTTTTATATCCAGCGCGAGTTATGTGACGACACATAACCCCAGTCTTATCACCTCAGGCAGGACGTGGCACTGCAACAGACATAACAAAATTCCGACTCGAGGATGAGAATAAGACAAAGAGAAAAAGAGAGCTTACCATCGCCTCGACGACAATTCATTCATTCAGTGTTGAACATCGACCTAAGCTGTCGACCTGTACGGACAAAGTAGACGTGTATAATTAAAAGAATATTGTATATTTACTTACCTCCTGTCACTTAACTGGCGCTGCGGACAGGATACTGCGAGGCTGTTGAATCTGGATTTTTCTCCAATTGTGTGACGAAAATCACTGACGAGGAAGCAGCTGGTGTTTCAACCCCATTGTCGCAGTGTCAACACGATCAGGCCACCTTTCGGCACTGACACGGAGAAGTAAGTCTTTGAAATTTCCTATCTATACGTATATATATATATATATACTATATTCCTACTTTGCCCCTATTCAATACGATTGATCACGTACATTAATTCTGACCCGTTATAAATAAGTGTAAGCGAAATAATGGCTCAACTTACATTTGACCAATTTAAAATGAGATTATCTGTATGGCGCGACGCGATCCCAATGTACGAGGGAGGGACAAGACTTTTGTCTCATTTTATTCAGACATGTGACAAATTCTCGGAAAATCTTACAACGAACGACAATGCGATCAACGAGTCGCTGTATGCTCTTATCAAATCGAAGCTACGCGGAGAGGCACTTGATTTGGTAGTTGTTAATAAACCCATAGACTGGCCCCATTGTAGGACACTCTTAATTAATAGATATAGCGATCCTAGTTCGGAAGAATTACTATTTAACAGACTCAGTACTTGTTACCAGCAATCTAATCAAACGTACGAAGAATACGCCGACGAAATCAAAAATCGTTTGAATAAACTAAAAGACCATATACAACTAAATAATCAGGATAACAATATAATTGCTATGAAAAATAACTTTTATGATAATATTGCGAAAAACGTATTTACTAACGGAATTAAACAGCCGTATCATTCGCATCTGAC
This sequence comes from Osmia lignaria lignaria, assembly GCF_051020975.1. Taxonomy (NCBI): domain Eukaryota; kingdom Metazoa; phylum Arthropoda; class Insecta; order Hymenoptera; family Megachilidae; genus Osmia; species Osmia lignaria. The sequence goes on from NC_135041.1 coordinate 2,948,519, forward strand.
GCATTTTGAATTGACTGATATCGAGGACTGTCTAACAAAATGCCGAAAGTACGATAACCACGAGCAACAAGCAGCTTTTCTTACCTTCATGAGACAACGCGAGAACAGACCCAAAACAAATGGAACTTCCGGAAACATAAACCCGTTTCAACAACGTGCAGCTATTGCACAGAAACCATTTGCACTAATAAATTTTGGAAACAGTAATAATTATAGACCAAATAGTAATCAACCTAGGAATCAAAATCCTCAGCCTACACCTATGTCGATTAGTACGAGAAACACTAACAGACCGAATAATAACCTTAATAGGCCTAATAACAATTTTATATAACCAAGTAATAATTTTATGGCGAGACCAAATAACTTCTTCAGAAGCACAGGACCTCCGAACTTCGTAGCGGAAGAACTTCATCATCAGGAAGAACAGCAACAAGATTTAGAAAATCAGGAAGAAGTTAATCACGAAAATTTTCCACAGGACCCCGACACGAATCAAGAGATATAGTAAACCTAAATTCGATTGGAAATTCGCCTGAACTTCCACATATTATCACGGCTGACCCGCCACTTAAAATTCTTATTGATTCAGGAGCGTCTTCATCAATTATTAATCCCGAAATAGCCTATCGCCTATTTTCCGAATATATTTTTCCATATAATTTTGAAATCAAATCAGTACATAAAGTAACAAAGGGTACACGTGCACTCACTTTTCCGATTTTACGTGAATTAGGAGACGAAACACCTATTACTTTCCTCATAGCGCAATGGCATTCCACTTACGATTGCTTAATTGGAAACAAAGACCTGCAAAAATTAGAAGCAAGTATAAACTATAAAACTCAAATATTTAGTACGACGAAGTTTGAAATAAACTATCTAAACAATATACCGGGAAAATGCGAGGCCGCTGGAACGAACCGTCATCGAGAAATAATAACACAGATAAGGACCAACCACATGAACAGCGAGGAAAGGGATAAAATTACAAACCTATGCCATCGATATAAAGACTGCTTTTATAATGAGGATAAGAAATTATCAGCCACTAGTGCAGTTAGCCACAATATCCGAACAAAAGACGAATATCCAATTTACGTCAAAAGTTTTCGTTACCCATACCACTTAAAACAGGAAATACAAGAACAAATAAGAAAACTACTGAAAGACGAAATAATTCGTCCTAGTAATTCGCCTTATTCTTCGCCCGTCTGGATTGTACCGAAAAAGAGTGACGCAAGTGGGAAGAAGAAATGGAGAATGGTAATTGACTATCGCAAGTTAAACGACAAAACTATTGAAGATAAATACCCACTCCCGAGGGTGGATGACATTTTAGAGAACTTAGGTAAATGTGCCTATTTTAGTACATTGGATTTAGCCCAGGGCTTTCATCAGATCCCTGTACACGAGGGTTCCATAGAAAAAACAGCTTTTACAGTGGAAAATGGTCATTACGAGTATTCTCGAATGCCCTTTGGGCTGAAAAGTGCCCCCGCCACTTTCAAGAGGATGATGGATAAAGTTTTAAGAAAGTATCTGCACAAATTTTGTTTCGTCTACATGGACGACATTGTAATATTTTCAAAATCATTGCAAGAACATTTATTTGATGAATTAAGAACGTATGATTTGAAAATACAACTGGATAAAAGCGAATTCTTACGAAAAGAAGTACCGTTTTTGGGACATATTATCACACCTCATGGAATTAAACCAAACCCAGACAAAATTGATGCTATAATAAAGTATCCCCTTCCAACTACGCAAAAAGGGATTAAAGCATTTCTAGGACTCACCGGCTACTACCGGAAGTTTATTAGAGATTATGCAAAAATAACCAAACCCCTCACGAAAGTGCTCAAGAAAGGAGAAAAAATCGATTGCGAAGATAGAGATCTCATCGAATCATTTAATAAATGTAAAGAATTAATCACCAATGCGCCCATATTAAAATACCCTGACTTTGAGAAACAGTTTCACATCACTTCAGACACGTTGCATGTTGTGTACGAACGTAGAATAGGTATCGCGGCACGGTACAAACGATTTGTACGAACGTAGAATAGGTTACGCGGCACGGTACAAACGATTTGTACGGACACAGAATCGATACCAAGACTGGATATATGCAACGTTTAAATGCCCAGAATCGACGCCTCGGCTGGATATATGCAACATTAAATGCCCAGAATCGACACCTCGGCTGGATATATGCAACGTTTAAATGCCCAGAATCGACACCTCGGCTGGATATATGCAACGTTTGAAACCCGAGCCGACACCGCAACCGGTTTTCATTTCCAATCGTCCTTTGCTTTTCGCCACGTTTAACATCAATTTTAGCAAGTAATTATAATTCAAACTATATCGTGTTTGGTACCACTTTAATCACAAAAAGCTCACCAATGCGCTAGTACAAGTTTCATTAAAAAAAAGTCAAAAATAAAAAAGTTTTTTGATTCAATTAGTATTAGTCACACCGATACGTTTCGGCTCTTTCCTTTGATCATCGGACCTCTCTCTTTCCGCCACTGTCTGTCCTTTTCTACGTTCACGCTTGGCGGCTCGTCGCGTGTAACCCGAGATTCGACACCTCCACTGGATATATGCAACGTCTGGGTCCCAATGTTTGTTGCATATATCCAGCTTTTACTGTACCTGCACACCTTCGGTCAACCGAAATAGCTTTATGAAAGAACTTGAAAAATACCATAACCAAACTCATAATGGAATACAAGAAACAATAGCACATTTTAAGAAGAAACTGTACACACTTAATATGGATAGAATTATTCAAAATTATATAAATCAGTGCGAAACATGCCTTGAGCATAAATATGAAAGAAGGCCCTACGAGACAGAAACTTACGGACCCATAATTGCTAATAGACCGCTTCAACATATACATATGGACATTTTTAATTTCAATAAGGAAGAATTTCTTACCATTATCGATATTTTCTCTAAATACGCTCAAGCTTATCATTTGCCTGACGGAAATGCCACCATTATATTAAATAAACTATGACCTTTCTCTTCGCATCATAATTTTCCAGATAAGATTACTACAGATAGCGGTAGCGAATTTAATTCGACCGTATTTAAAGAATTTTGCAGGATTCATAAAATTGATTATCAACAAACCACCATTAACAGACATACGTCGAATGGACCCATAGAAAGATTACACTCTACCTTAAAGGAAAAATTAAGTATATTAATAGATCAAAACCCAAGGGAAATAACCAAAAATCACATGACTACAGCTATTCTAATATATAACCAAAGTATTCACTCCTCAACAAATTATGCCCCATTCACTCTCTTATACGGTCCCTATAAAGAATTACATAAACACATTATAGATCCCGATAGTGATACCATTGAAAAATATAACGAAATTAGAAAAAAGGAAATTTTACCGTTCTATGAAAAATTATATCAAAAACAACTACAGAAGCAACATCTACCTAATAATTCGGATGAAACGTTGGAAAGTAGGGAAATGTTCGTTAAAACGCATCAGCAACAACGCGATAAAACTGCTCCCCGTTATCAAAGGTTACTTGTAGAGAAACAACAAGGCCCCACATTAGATTGCCATATACACGGACAGCAACGCCGCTATAACTTAAGAGATGCCAAAAGATTAAGAAAGGTCTCTTCATTTTTACAGGAGGATGAAAATAATATTGACCCTGACGATCTCAATTATACTCGTGAAGAGTATCCAAACTGATCCAAACGCAACGCATTACAACTATCAACAAGGAATCGGAAGGATTATGGAAAATTATCACTATCTACATTTTTACATAAACATAACGTCCCTTAGACATACTTACAACAAAATCCTCATTAGTTATACCATATTATCTGGACGGGAGGAACTCAGAAATTCAAGTTTATTCAGGCAAACCGAATCCCTATGTAACGAAATTTATCAAAATCTACAACAAATTGAACCCCTAACCAAAAGGGTTAAAAGAGGATTAATAAATGGATTGGGTACAGTAATCAAGTACATTTTCGGAAACCCGGATGCTAATGATCTTGACAAAATAAACAATTATTTGACTTCGCTCGAACGCCAACAACACGAAGGCATATTAACTCTTGGTAAAACAGTAAGCATTATAAATACGATAAGTAATACCATAAATGGAAACACAGAAATGATTAACAAAAATTTACAAAATCTTGCAAACACTCTTAGTGAACAAAGTACGCGACTTGACCTCTTCGAAGCCATTATTACCCTTATCACTCAAGAACAACATTTTCTAAATTTACTTGAAAAAATTAAAAGGTCGTTCGTTTTCTCAGGAGAAGTGTTTGACTTAGAAATACTAACTTATGAACAAATGTCAGATATAAAAGCGCATTTATTAAAACTTTATTCTCGAAAAGAGTTAATGCTACATTATCACAATTTATTGGATTTTCGATTTACTCAAGGATCAATCGTAACCGCCCCTGACTTCATTATCTATACACTTAAAATTCCGATCCTTAACCCTATCGAGTTCTCCTTATTTCAAAGACTTGCTACAATCAGTCATAACAATCAAACAGAAATTATAACTACACCATGGAAATTAACAGGAACAACAGTCAAATTATTTGCTCATAAATGTCAACTAATATACGATCACGATTATCTGTGTTACCGAATTGTCGCAGAAGAGATCAGACCAATCTACATTTCAACAAATATACCTCTAGTATTGGTATATCCGCTATCGAACAACTCGACATTAATATCATGCAATTATCCGATAACTATTGAATATAACAGGAACAAAACCACCCTCCAAGGAACACACTTTGTCCAAGGAAACGATGTGCAAGTACAAGGTCACAATCTTAATGAAAATCTCGGAGAACTAAAGCAACCAGAAATCTTGCCTCTAATCATCAGGAATTATCAATTGAATTTGGAACCTTTGAAAACGTTAACTTCACCTACAATAGATATACCAACATTTCAAAAGCTTGGAATCGAATTTCATATGTCTGTAACCAGTGTCGCAATTATATTTTTAATCATTATAGGCCTCTTAATCCACTTCACATACAGGAAAAAGGGCAAAATACGTCAACCTACCCAAACAATCAATAACGAGGACGTCATTGAACTTCGGCAGGGAGGAGTTATGTGACGACACATAACCCCAGTCTTATCACCTCAGGCAGGACGTGGCACTGCAACAGACATAACAAAATTCCGACTCGAGGATGAGAATAAGACAAAGAGAAAAAGAGAGCTTACCATCGCCTCGACGACAATTCATTCATTCAGTGTTGAACCATCGACCTAAGCTGTCGACCTGTACGGACAAAGTAAACGTGTATAATTAAAAGAATATTGTATATTTACTTACCTCCTGTCACTTAACTCGCGCGTATTACGAAATACCATTTTTTGAACACTGAAAGCGGTTACAAATTTGTATATCACACGTTTGCACCGCTTGCATAAGTTCTTTAGACTGACGTGAACTGGAAGAACGTAACGCTAGAAACAATTAAACATAAATTTCTTACATTGTTAGAAAAGAACAGCGAATGGAAAAAGGACTGCGGATTGTTACGATCGCGGATTCTCTTTCTTTTTCATTAGCCATCCTTCCCCGTGTTCGATACTTATTATCGTCAACTTGTAAATAATTAATCAGAAAAATGTTACAAATATCCTGGTAAAAGATTTATAAGATTTAAGTATTAAGATTTCAATTTGTACAGGAGTAGTGACTGTGACAGAGAGAGGGGGATTGAACGAAAGAGAGAAATGGCGAGAGTATGAAATGACGAATGGGCGAGTGAATGCATTTGAAATGAAGCGAGTGATAGGTTGGACGAGGAGAGAGCGAGAAGGAATGAGTGAGAGAATGAGAGAGAATAGCGACCAGGCGAATGATGTGTCGGCCTTATCTGGTGCATTATACTTTTGAATAAACTTTATTTTTCATTGAATTCAACTAAAGACTACAACATATTGAAATGTGTAAAGTTTGAGTTTTAAGTTCATATACATATAAGAGGTTGATGGGTCCAGTGCCGCTGTTTGCAGAAACAGTAAGTAAGAGGCCGTCGCACTTGTTGCTACAGACGCATATAGGCAGAATTCACTGTATTAGAAACTCGTCAAAGAAGTAAAAAGTAGTAATTTCGTCCAAAAATATCGCTTTTTTTCAGACACATAATGTATAATACCTATTTTTAATTGCTTTTGTTCATTTCTTAGAATTACTTAATAAATTTATAATTACTTTTGTAATTAATTTATCATTGTCACGAAACTGTTGCCGGCCGCCTTACAGCGCCCGGATTTAAATATATAACCTAATCCTAACCTAATATATCAATAATATTCATTTTTAATTGAGTTTTAATAGACATTTTTTGGAGTCTCGTATGTGCAGCTGTAGACAGAGCCATTACGTTCCCTAGACTCTCGTTCCTAAACAGAAGTGTGCTGTCGCAGAATTCAATGTGTTACCATCGAAAGTTTTTCACGAATATTTCGGAAACTAACTAAGCAGGGCCGCCGTTTATATGTCCAAGGAAAAGTTGTTCAAAATATCGATTTCTATAACATATCCAAAACTCATCTAAATCGAAGAGGAGGTAATTGTAATGCAGGTTCAGTGAATTTTGTAACATCTAAACATTTCCAAAGTAAAATTACGAATTGATTAAGAATAAAAAATAAAATTGTCCCCGTGGGATTCGAACTCGATCTTTTGGTTGTGACTGTCAGATTACTCGGGACTTGCGTCAGAATACGTGAATTGTTGGTGGAAAGCACCGAAGCGGCAGCGTACACGAATGAAAGCAGATATATGATTGTGTGAACTGCGAACACCAATTGCCATGCATATGGAAACAGATGTGGCAACACTGCAAACGTACTATACATGTATACGTTTCTTCACTTTGGTGTAGTCGATAAGGTAGTTGTGTCATGCATGTTCCAGCGAGGTATGGTAAGAGAAGAATTGATAAAACAGATACAACTGTTATACCAACTGTGGAAACCCAACCTCACCTTGGGGTACCGGGTACTCCAATAATGACGCCCCATCGGTAACATGGACATGTTTAGTCTTCTTGGATCTGTAGTCACTGCATACGCATTGAAATAGCATAGGAATTTGAATCTGTAGCGGCACCTACTTCCGGTGAGCCGTCCCGTCGGAAAGTGCATTTCCGGCTACCGCAGCGCACCCTTTAATAGTAGAAAATGCGGGAAAATGCGTTTCCCCTCCCAAGCCAACGCTTGGCGTGAGTCGTTCTGGTCCTCGCACTCATAGCGAAAGGTAGAGACGTTTTTCCAAAGTTATAGTAGTGACACTTAGTGCCATAATTAAATAGACTTCTGTATTATAACTAGTAGTTTTTATCTTGAGACTGATTAATTTTAAATAAAAGACAGGAATTTTGGTTTGTGTGTAATCAAGCTGTGTAAAAACTTTATTTTTTCTCAAGACCGTGTATCATCTATTGGTACGGTAGGGGCCACGTTTAACCGCATTCCGAGAAAGCCCCTACAAATCGACGAACAATACCACCATCTGCTGACTCTTAAAAGAAACGATTTTAAAACATACGGTGTCCAAATGGCCCGAATCCAAATAGGAAGACGTTCAAACGGCACCGCGTCCAAACGGCACGGTGGGGTATTTGCCTCTCAAACGCGGTAAAATGTCATTTTTAGAAAATTATCTCTAAAGTCAAAAAGTACTATGAAAATAGTTAATTGAATATTTGGCCCACTATGTAGTATACTTATTTTTCACATTTATTAATTTTCAACGTGGGTACAGAGGTTTAAAGAAGGCAACTCCGAAATTCTTAAAAACTACAACTGTTATTTATGCTTTTAATTCTCACTCAATTTAATTAATCTATGATGGGTTTAAACGTACCAGGTATGTATTTTAATTGTACCAAATTTCATTTTGTTATCTTTAATATTTTTGGAATTATACCGTATTGAATATTTTCTATTTTTATTGTTTATTTTGAAAAAAGTCCCGTGGAATCCCGCGTTCTGTTTGGTATTATCTGAAAGAACAAAGTCTTGCCTTTAAAATAAAAAAGAAGTTAGCTGCTACTAACTGCTACTCAGGTATCTACAGTGATTTTTTATTTTATCCGACTTCGAAAAGGAGGAGGATACTCAATTCGATGTGTATGTATTTTTTTTTTTTTTTTTTTTTTTTTTTTTATGTATGTTCACCGATTACGGCGCGACGGATGGACCAATCGGAACGAAACCTTTTGCATCTGGTAGAGTATGTCTCCCGATTGGTCCCGTTTAAAAAACATTTTGCATTTTTGCATTCCAAACGCTTTTTATTGCAAAAAAACGTACTATTTCATGTACGTGCGGCGTACGTTTGCCGATTACTCAGAAACGGATGGACCAATCGGAACGAAACTTTTTGCGTCCTGTAGAGTATAACTCCCCATTTGTCCCGTAAGAAAAAATATTTTGCATTTTTTCATTCCTAACGACTATTTTTTCTAAATTTATGTTCGCCGATTACTCCGAGATGGATAGACCAAGCGAAACGAAACATTTTGCATCTTGTAGAGTATTTCTCCCACTTGGTCATGTCAAAGAGACATTTTGCATTTCTTCACTGTTAACGATTTTTTTGCAAAAAACTTAATGCTTGATTTATATTTTTCACCGATTACCGCGAGACGGATGGACCAATCGGATCAAGAATTCCGCATCTTGTAGAGTATATTTCCCGATTGATCTCGCAAAAAAATGTTTGTATTTTTTCATTCCTAACGACTTATATTGCAAAAAACGTAATACTTCATTTATATCTTCTAGCGTTTATGCTGCAGGGAATGTATCGATTGTGATGGAAACTTTCACATTTAGTAGGAGGTATATCCGCGATGATCTCACTTGCAAAAATTTATTGAATTTGTTAATAACTACTGTTATAGCAAAAAATCTATGCCTTCATGTTACTCTGCAAGGAATGTATCGTTCGCGATGAAACCTTTCATATTTAGTAGGAATTACGGGGTGTCAGGCGACTACCTCGACAGCCATAGAGGGATGATTGCTAAAGGGATTCTAAACAACTTTTTCCTTTGCCAAATTGTTGGTTAAGGCTTGGTTTTCGAGTTAATAACAAGAACCACCGACCAATACGAGCGCGCATAGAGCGCAATCCCAGGGACTACAGTGTCGGGTACGAAAACCGGACCTGACGTAGGTCGCAAACGAACGGCTTGGCACCCCGTTGGCATAGCACAATAAAAAAACTGAAGTGGTAGAACATTTTTAGTCGCTGTTTAGAATGAATACGGAACCTAATCTCTTATCGCCTGTCATAATGTAAAAAAGGAAATTCTAAGGATTCTAAACAACAAATAAAAATGTTTGAAGTGGTATAATTAATAAACGTTTGAATTGGAGGCTACGCTAATGATGCAAAATTTGAAAACAATTTAAATGAAACTTACCCATTCGTTTCTAAATTAAGTGCAATAAATGAGAAGAGTTCACTGGCCCGATCATGAAAACTGCTGTTTTACCGAACGTATTTCCTCGTCTCCCAGTAACAATTATCTGCTTTCAGCGTAGTAGGTTAATTTAGGAACGAATGCTAAAGTTTCATTTAAATTGTTTTCAAATTTTTCATCATTAACGCGGCGTCCAATTCAAACGTTTATTAATTATTCCATTTCAATCATCTTCATTCGTTGTTTGGAATGCTTAGAATTTCATTTTTTACATTATGATAGGCGACTAGAGATTAGGTTCCGTATTCATAAAAATGTTCTACCAGTTCAGTTTTTTTATTGTGCTATGCCAACGGGATGTCGAGCCGTTCGTTCGCGACCTATGTCAGGCCCGGTTTTCATAGCCGACATTGTAGTCCCTAATCCCGCGCGCTGTACGCGCTCGGATTGGTCGGTGTTTTTTGTTAATAACTAGAAAAACAAGCCGTAACCTACATTTTGGAAAAGGAAAAGGTTGTTTAGAATCACCTTAGCAATCATCCCTCTTCGGCTGTAGAGGTAGTCGCGTGACACTCTGTATATCCGCGATGATCCCACTTGCAATAATTTATGAAATTTGTTGTTTATTAACTATTTAAATTTGGTCAATATTTTTTCGGTTTATGGTTATGGTTATTAGCTAAGCAACAGAAACCTAAAATCACCTTACACTATCCTACAAATACTACAGGTTCCACTAAAAAGTGTGAAATAAAATAATTTTTAACAAAAAACAAATCCGACTTCGAAATGCACTAAAAAGTATCAAATAATTTCTATTTCATTTATACCAATATTCCATAGCTATTAATAATATCCACTTAATCGTTAAATAGGATACCAAATACATTTCAAAGTTTTCGGAGGCGGCGCAAAATTATAAACTTTTCTTCTACTAGGAAGATCCTAGTTCAGGCGTCGGCAACATATGACAAATGACCCATTTGATAATTTCAAGTAAACAACATTCAACGGGAATCAACATACCCATTGCAGTTCACGAGAGACCATACTTAACTCGCGTAGCTCAGTAGGTCTGGGGACATTTTTAATAACGTGTGTGATATAATTCTTCCTTTGCAAAATAATAGAAATTTCGTTGTATCGTGTATCTTTACCATATCATCATCGGTTATCAGTTATCGTACGTCATATATTTCTGTCCACCATTTAAATGATCGCAAAGTAAAAAGCAAGCTGAAGAGAGGACTGACACACGTTATTAAAAATGTCCTTAGACCTAGTGAGCTGCGCGAGTTAAGTGTGGTCTCTCGTGAATTGCAGTATACATGTACAACAGAAGTGCAACCAACTGCTAACACAATCGTTACAAATACGAATGTTTTCTACCGTATCTACAACATTTCGAATTTTTTTCTTACGACTTATTAATTACCAGGTTTGCCATACCGCAGTCAAATCGCTATTGGCAGCATCGTATATTTGGGTATTTTTAATTTTGCGCCGCCTCCGAAAACTTTGAAATGTATTTGATATCCTATTTAACGATTAAGTGGATATTATTAATAGCTATGGAATATTGGTATAAATGAAATAGAAATTATTTGATACTTTTTAGTGCATTCCGAAGTCGGATTTGTTTTTTGTTAAAAATTATTTTATTACTATTATTGACACCGATGTTGAGTCATCGGTCTCAACGCCAAATCGATCACTTTTTGACATCTCCATCGGCGATTTTGTTCTAAATGAAATATGTTATAGTCTATATGAAATTAGAAGGGGTTTAAGTCATCATTTTGCCGGTTTCGAATTTGTTTAGTAATTACAGACCTTCGAAGTTTGCAATTTTTGCCCAATCGACGAAAACGGGCTTCACTTACGAATTTTTTTCTCAAGAACTGTTTGTCCGATTGAGCTAGACTTTTTTTTTGTTTTATTCAGAAAGGGTTGGGCTATTACAAAATAATTTTTTCAATCTGAATAATTAACTTTATAATTTTTTATAGCTATAACTTTGTTAAAAAAACATCCTAATGTGATAACGTTAGACTTATTAAAAAATAGAAAGTGTAAGCTTTAAAATGGTATTTGTTTCATCAAATTTGGATGAAATTTAGCAATGTTATGACAGTGTGAAGATTGAGCAAATTTTAAAGTAGTTTTTACCGCGTTTGAGAGGCAAATACCCCACTGTGCGCCGTGTCGCGCGAGTGTCACCAGTCAACCACCTATAGGAAAGCGGATGACAAACGCGCTACGTCGAAAACGAGCTTCTTCTATTGTCTAAGATCATCCGATCCTTCCCGACCAATCGGGAAGCGCGATACAGTAAAACCTGGATAAATTCAACGAAAGAATGCTTGGATAAATGAAACATCGCTATCCCCTCCACTTGGGGGAATCCCCCTAGGCAAACCGAGCCGCTCGACGAGGAAACCGTGTAATATGATCCGACCGTAATATCCGTGTGACTAATACTAATTCAACGATAAAACTTTTTTATTTTTAACTTTTTCTCAATGAAACTGTTACTAATGCATTTGTGAGATTTTTCTGATTAAAATGATACCAAACTCGATATAGGTTGAATTATATTTATAAACAATAGTAATAGAATAAACTACATAGAATTGAGACCACGACTGAATATAAATGATGTCGGCTGAATACAAAAGATGTGTACGGACACAGAATCGGCACGTCGGCTGCAAAGAAAACATGTGTACGGACTCAGAATCGACACCTCGCTTGGATAAATGAAACATTAAATGCCCAGAATCGACTCCTTGCTTGAATAAATGAGACATTAAATGCCCGGAATCGACTCCTTGCTTGAATAAATGAAACATTAAATGCCCGGAATCGACTCCTCGCTTGAATAAATGAAACATTAAATGCCCAGAATCGACTCCTCGCTAGGATAAATGAAACCTTTGAAACCAAAGCCGACACCGCGACTGGTTTGGATTTCGATCTCTCTTGCTTTTCGCCAACTTATAACATCAATTTTAGCAAGTAATTATAATTGAAACTATATCGTGTTTGGTACCACTTTACTCACAAAAATCTCACCAATGCGCTAGTAAAAGTTTCACTCAAAAAAAGTCAAAAATAAAAAAGTTTTTTGATTCAATTAGTCACACCGATACGTTTCGGCTCTTTCCTTTGATTTCGGACCTCTCTCTTTCCACCACTGTCTGTCCCTTTCTACGTTCACGCTTGGCTGGTCGTCGCGTGTCATCCGAGCTTCGATACCGTACTTAGGTAAACGCAACCACTGGGTCCCAATCTTGGTTGAATTTATCCAGGTTTTACTGTACAACGCTTTCTCTCTCTCGTCGTCATCGAAAGGAACGTTCTCGGGTGACGAGTCCTTTGCGAAACGTCGAAGTTACAACACGTGCGCGACGTTCGACCACTGTGCGATAAAAGAAAACGCGTTAAAACGGTTCTGCGAGCCAAAGTAAAGTGGAGAAGCCCTGTTCCATCCTCAGCGAGGAAACAAAGAGCAGCAGAACTCTTGGACTCACCAACGTGTCGCGTGTGAACGCTCCCGTCGTTTTCGCGACTGTGCAATCGTTTCCGCCTGCCATCTTGGGTCGCCTCAAAACGCGACGTAGATCGCGTTGCCGTGCTTTTCGTGGACTAGAAAGACTGTTTTCCGACGTGCCCTGCCCGCGGCAAGATCTCCGTGCGTTACGCGCACAAGATATCCGTTCGCGATCATCAAGATTTCTGTCCTCGAAAGTGCAGTGGCCCTCGGATCGTGTACCGGCGCTTCCACGTGTCAGCGGCATACTCGGACGCCTCGCGTGTATTTGGACTATTGTAAAAGCGTCTTCGACGCTTCGAACTGACTGTTTTGTGAGTGTGAATGCTCAGCTGGGCATTCTGCCCTGCGGAGTATTGTCAGCGTCTACTAAGTTGAGACTGGAGGTGTGAAACGCTCCGCCTAATCCTCACCTCGAACCCTCGTCTAGTAGTAGTCGTAGTAGTTTCTACTAGTAGTTGTAACCTAGAGAGCGAATAGCGAGAATGCGTGTCGGTCAACTGTATAAGTGTGCGCGTCTAAGTCTGACCCATCTAGCTCCGACCAATCAGACCCAATTTCTTAGGAGTCTCAACTTAGCAGACGCGTACAGTACTTGTTTATGTGTTGACTCTCCTGTGCTGTTTTGTGGCACAGGCGACATTAAAGTGCTTTTTTTCAAAAGCATTCTGTGCGCCTCGTCCTGCCCAGGAGTCCGCGACTCCCTGGGATTGACTCTCGTTGGCGCGCTCAGAGCTGAGCGGATCCGGCACTCGACTTCCGATCGACGCGACGGTCGGGTCGAACATCTACGAGTATACAATCAGAGTGGTTACATGCTTGTAACCAACTCTACGGGTCATCGTTATGACTGCGTCATGCAATATTATTATGATTTGCGAACGTGCACTCACGGACGAACCGTGTCGCCGATCGCGATCCGAACTGTAGCAGTTTCCTTTTGAGACTAAATAAGATGCGTTAATCGCCCGAGCACTCCCGCACGAAAGGGGTGGGGAACGAAAAGTAGTTTTCGTTCTCACTTATTCTTTTTACTCGTCGTGAGTGGCGATGATAAACCATTAGGTAATTTACGACCCTAGTGTAACATCCCACAGGAAGAAGAATAACAAAAAAAAGGAATTAATAAGAAGAAATTTATGATTATATATGTAAACATTCATTTTTCGTTTTCATATAATCAAATTTTGTAACAATTCATTTATTTATTTTTTTGTATTATTTTTGTGATTAACTATAATAATAATTAACTTCGTATTTAATAGCTAAAAAGAATCTTGTATTTATTCATATTTAACGAAAATTTACTCCAAAATATAGATCGATAATTGTCGCGTCGATAACACTACCGCGTCGATAAGAGATCGACATAGAGCGCGCGTAATAGATAGAGATAGCAACAGAGCGTAGAAAGAGTTAGGAACAGAGCGCAGAATAGAAAGAGATAGCTTTACGCGCGGAGTCACGTACACTCAGGTCAAAGTCCAAACACTTCCGGTATTGAAAGTACATGTAGAAAAAACTGTTACGTCAGCAATCACCAGGTATAAATACGAACGTGCCGCGCAGAGCGAGTTCACTTCGATTCTGATCGTAGTCAGACACGAATCTATGGTACGATTATCGCATAGGTTTCCGTAGCTAGATTCTTTTGGCGACAAAGCGGCAAAGGTTCCACGACAGACCCGGAGCGCTCAACTACCGGTTCGCAGCGGTTCTCACACGTGTCTGCTTCGCAACCAAGCTTAACGAGCGAGCGAAAGCGGAAGCTCCTTGGATGCGGCCTATCAAGTACACTGGCTCTAGAGCGACAACACCGTCCTGCAGTGTTCGCTACCAAGTTTAACGAGCGAGCGTTAGCAGAAGCTTCTTGGATGCGGCCTATCAGTTACAGTTAAGTTGCCTAGAAATCGTACTGCGGCCGAACGAGTTAGCCCCTACAGTGTCAGGACGGATCCTGGCCAATTTCTCGACAATCGATCTTCTTATTTAAATTATATTATTTTATAAATTCAAATTATAGATTTAAAGTTTTGATAATCGTATCTAGAGCCGCGTTTATTAATTAATTTATTATTCTTTGTATTTTCATTTAGGACGAATTACTTTGTAATTAATAATCTGATTTTCTTTTATTGTGTTCCATTCTAGCTCAAACGCGATTGTTATTTTCTTTGTATTTTTTTAATCCAGGGCGTACTCATTGTACTCTACTAATATATTATTTTCTTTTGTATTTCATAAACAGGGCGAAAACCTTTGTATATTGATTACATGAATTCATTATATTATATTAGTTCATTATCTTTTATATTACCTTTCTTTTTATATAATTCAAATAATTACTACTTTTTTTCTGAATAAACTCATTACTATTTTTGAGAAAGGAATTAACGTTGGATTTTACTCCTTTACCGCGTACCACCCGAACCTATAATCCCTTCTATATAAAAATACGAGTCGCCTTCTTGCAAGGGAACCGCTCTCCCTACGCGTCAGATGCAGTAGCGTACTCGTGATTATTCCAGGACGTTACACTAGTGAAAACTAACAAAGGCCCTGCCTCGACTCGTATTTTGGGGCATAGGCAGTTCACGGTGGCCTACGCACCGAACCACTTGAGGTCATAAAATACCTTCGGTCACGACAAAAGTAAACGTCGACGGCCGAACAATCTGTTCGTCTAAACAAATTGAAAAAAGTGTACATGTTTGCAACAAATGCTTTAATTTTTGTTTCAGATACTCAGCTATGTCCTCTATTCTTCTGTTTACCGAATGTCTTGAAAGCGAAACGTTTTTAAATTTCTCAGCTGTTTTATTTTTATTGCAGTACTCTGCAATAAAAATGGAGCATTTTTTTATGCGTTCCCCGTCGACGATGTAACATTTGTCGCGAACTAATTCTAAGCAAACTGCATACGAAGCAGCAACTGTTTCGCGACTAGCACAATTCATACTACCTTCTGAATCAGTCGAGGAAAATATAGTGGACGAGTTTTTGTGACACCGTTGACAAGCTTTTTGATAAATTGGACTCTATTAATTCCGAGGGTAACACGAGGACAGGTGTAGATGCAAAATTTTCCGGTGGACTGAAATCATTTAATTCCAAGGATATGGAACCACAAACACTGCGAAAATCCGACGATAATGAGTTCCTCGATGGCTCTGGCGGTTTTGTTGAAAACATCAGTTCGATGAACGCTTGTTTATCCCCTGGATTTTCAGCGTTAAACAATTTGCGTTTCAACAATTGGAACAAGTGAATTCGCGTTTCTCCTTTGAACCGTTCCGAATGTTCAGAGTGATGTTTCTCATAGTGGCGCACAGTATTGCCGTATCCATGTTATTTTTGGAGTTGCAATATTGACTTGCAAAGCAAACATTTTAATTTCCCATCCTTTTCAGTGAAAAAACTATTTATTTCCCAATTTTTCAAATCAGGATTCTTTCCTTGGTCCATGATTAATGAACCAATTACAAAATCTAAAAATAATAAATGATACATGAAATTAATTTTAAAGACAACGTAAATGTATAGTTTTGAAATTGCATAATTACGTTATTATTAGATAGGAGAATGCAACGTAAAAATAATTAAACACTGCTTACTTTTGAAAGTTTCGATGGGTTGATGATGATGGTATCCAAATCTTCATCACGTGAACTATGCTAGACTCCAAAGAAAAGTATACTTGCTTCGAAACGAGCGATTACTAAATTTTTTATTGTGCCGCCTACGACTGTACGTACGAAAATTGCAGGTTTCTAGATTTGGATCTGTACTTATAGGGCTCATTACGGCGGGAGGGAAAATGACATTTCCCCGTGAGTTTCACCTGCATGAGTTGGATTACGTGATTTCAGACATTGTTTTACTGAGCGGAGACCAAAACAACCCTAGCACAACACCGTGAGTCATATGGTCACTCTTACTAATATTCTGACACCCTTAGAAGTAGAATAATTTTTTTTAAATTACACCAAACGACTTGAGCTTTTTTAAAAACTTTAAAACTCCACAGCTATTAATAAAACCTATTTGATCGTTGTAAAGGCTTGGAAAGAGTTGAGTGCACTTTCACGACTTGATGCACAATCGGTCGATGGTTCACGGCTAAGCAAGGACTTGGACGTCGAGGCGGAATTAAGCGAACAAACGTACTTGCTAAATTCGTGTATTTAAATAAAGTCACTTAACAAGCGCGTCAATTATTTAATCGTTTCTAACACAAACACAGATGGAAATTACTTTCCAGTGGTAAAGCGGTGTTGGTTTCTCGGAACACGAACACGAGAATCTTTTAATTTTAGGATGGTAACGGTTTTTTGAATTCAATCGGCTCGGTTTAGATGCTTACGTTTTGATGGCTTTCGCACGAAACGAAAGTTATCCGGAACGATCCAGAATCGAAATCGCGGCGCGAGTATCGCTTATCGACCTGGTGCGTAATTGGGCTTCGATAATTCGAACTAGCACCGAGACAGTTACCGACGGAGTGAGATGCGTACACGCCGCCGCCCCCCGTTGAATGAATTCATTCAACAAGAGACGCCACTACGGCAACATGGAGGTTACGCGTGTATACTGTAACCACGGAATTTCGTGTGATTGCATTTCGCTTGTGTGGTCACATTTCGCTGGTGTGATTACATTTCGCTGGACGAAGCCGGTGGTAAGTACAATTCAGATATGACTAAACGAATCGGTGGTTTTAAGAAAATCGCATGACGCAATGGATCGACGGAATGTGTGGAGGCCGAACTACGCATTACTCTGTGACGTCGTAGATTTCTCAGTTTCAGCGTTGATCGTGACGGGAAGAAAGCAGATCTTCGTTGTTGGACGAGTGTATTCGCACTGCGCAGTTTTGATGGTGACGACGCGGACAAGACCGTCGTTCCCTGGATGGCAGGCGGTGATGCGTCCCATCTCCCATCGACTTGGCGGCAGAGTCGGATTACGAAGTAGCACGAGTTGACCTACTTTGGTGAGGTTTTGTTTAATTTGCCATTTTGGTCGTTGATGCAGAGTGTGCAAATAATCGTGGCTCCACGCTTTCCAAAAGGTTTCGGTGAGCTTTTGTAAGAGTTGCCAGCGAGATAGCCGATTGTCTTTTACATCTAATATACTCGGTTCGGGCGGAGTTACAAGTGGTGCGTTGATTAAAAAATGACCGGGTGTTAACGCGTGATAATCGTCAATATTATCGGAGACGGTTCCAAGCGGTCGCGAATTGAGGCATGCTTCGACTCGACATAGAACGGTAGTCATTTCCTCGAACCTGAGTGTGTGTGCGCCAATAGTACGCTTTAGGTGGTATTTGACGCTTTTAACCGCGGCTTCCCACAATCCGCCGAAGTGGGGAGCGTTCGGGGGCATGAAGTGCCATTCGACTCCGTCTGTTGCTAATCTATTACCGAAATCGGCGGTTTTGAGTGCAGAACGAAAGGCGGTTAACAATTCGCGATTCGCTCCCTGGAATGTTGTCCCGTTATCAGAGTACATTGCTCTTGGAATCCCGCGGCGAGACACAAATCGGTGATACGCTGCTAAGAAAGCGGACGTACTATAATCGCTTACTAATTCGAGGTGCGTTGCTTTAACGGTTAAACAGATAAATACCGCGATGTACGCCTGGTGCTGGTAAGTTCCCATGAGCTCGGAGGGAACGTCGGCTCTCTCGCGTGTGCACGCGACGCATTTATATAAAATGCCTCGAATGGTAGCTCGTGCTCGTACGATCCCAAAAATCATTTCGTAGGTAGGCGAGCGTGAGCTTGGGTCCCGCGTGTAATAGATTACGATGCACATTTTCAATTAACAATGTTAGGAGCGGGTGTGATTGAAGGATAATGGGGGTTTTTGCATTTTCAGCGAGTTGAGATTTAGCAAGGCGCCCTTTTGCACGCATTAAACCGTCAGCATCCAGGTACGGCACGAGAGAAAGTAGAGGACTTGTCCTCGGGATCGGCTTGGATGCTCTTAGGGCTCTCAATTCCTCGGGGAACGCGTCGGTTTGGAGCCTACGTAACCAAAATACGCGAGCTTTGTGAATCGCGGTGGGCTTCAGAACGTTTGGCGAAGCAGAAGCCACTATTTTCGATTCGGTGAGTTTACTTTCCTGTTTTCTTTTGATTCGTGCGCGAAGGATGTCTATGTAATGCAGTAAATGTGCGGTGAT
This sequence comes from Osmia lignaria lignaria, assembly GCF_051020975.1. Lineage (NCBI taxonomy): Eukaryota > Metazoa > Arthropoda > Insecta > Hymenoptera > Megachilidae > Osmia > Osmia lignaria. Next base: position 2,967,763 of record NC_135041.1, read on the forward strand.
CCTCAGGAGTTTTGACCATGACGAATAGCACGCTGCTAAATCCCACTGTTCGAAAGAGGTAGTGAAGTTAGGTAGAGAAGATTGTCTTTCTTCAAGCGAGATCGCAGGAATCGGGTTAGGAGACGCATGAAGCCAAGAGGATTCCTGGTGCAGCCACTGAGGACCGGACCACCATAATTGGTAATCCTTTAATTGTTTAATAGACATCCCGCGAAACGCGCAGTCGGCAGGATTTTCGTGGGTTGATACGTGATGCCACTGTGCGTTAGGACTAAGTTCGTGAATAAGTGCTACGCGGTTTGCGACAAAGGTTTTCCATCGAGTCGGTGGTTGATTGACCCACTCTAATGTGACACTGGAGTCGGTCCAACAGTGGGATTCGATCATTTCCTGATTTAACGCGTTTCGAACGAACTTTAAGAGGCGAGCCAGAAGCAGCGCGGCGCATAATTCTAATCGGGGCACGCTGATCGTTTTGAGTGGAGCTACGCGAGTTTTGGCAAGGATGAGTGATATGCTAACCGTGCCGTCACACAAAACACTTCGCGAGTAAACAGCAGCCGCGTACGCTTTCGTTGACGCATCAGAAAACCCATGCAGGCTTTGAGTTTTAATGATTTGCGGAGAAATTTTTCATGGAATGGAAATATGTTCCAAATCAGGCAGTTGATCGTAAAAATTATGCCACTTCGAGAGAAGGGAACTTGGAAGAACGTCGTCCCAATCACATTGACTGGACCACAAAGTCTGAAGGTATATTTTTGCTACAATGATGACTGGCGCGATCCAACCTAAGGGATCGAAGAGCTTTGCTATGGTAGAGAGAATTGTTCGTTTTGTCTTAGGCAATTCGGTGGGTACTGCTAATTTAAAGTGAAACTGGTCTAATGCTGGATTCCATGTAATGCCGAGCACGGATATGATTTCGTCGGCTTTTAATGATTTACTCATCGCGAGTCCGTGGTTTTGAGGGTTGATGTCGGACAGGAGCGCAGAGCTATTGCTAGCCCATTTTCTTAACGAGAAGCCGCCTTTTCCTAATAGTTCAACGGTTTGGTTTCGCAATTGGCGAGCGGACTCGAGGCTATCGCCTCCGAAGAGGAAGTCATCGATATAGGCTTGTTCGCGAAGAGCGGAAACCGCCTCGGGATAGGGCGAGCCCTCATCCTCGGCTAATTGTTGCAAGACGCGAAGAGCCAAATACGGAGCTGGAGCGGTCCCATATGTGACCGTGAGGAGTTGATACTCTTCTACTGGTAGGAGGGGCGAGTCCCGCCACAATATTCTTTGGTAGTCGAGATCTCGCGGGTCAATAAGAATCTGGCGATACATTTTCTCAACATCCGCGGTGTACACGAATTGAAATTGACGCCATCTAATCAAGATCGCGACAAGATCCTGCTGGAGTTTTGGTCCGGTTAGAAGAAGGTCGTTTAAGGACTTTCCATTCGACGTTCGGCGCGAAGCATTAAAGACCACGCGAAGGCGAGTAGTTTCACTGCTCTCGCGGAAGACAGCATGATGCGGTATATAATAACAATCTCTCGTGGTTGGAGGAAGAAGATCGGCTTTCTTCATGTGACCGAAAGAGGCGTATTCTGAAAGGAATTCGCGATACATTCGAAGTGTGGCTGTGTCGCGAGATAACCGCCTTTCAAGCGCGCAGAAACTTTGTAGTGCTCCGGACCGCGATTCTCCTAATTTAGCTGGAGGATCGGTTTTGAAAGGCAATCGAACTATATAGCGTCCGTTTGAAGCGCGGTGGTGCGTCGTTTTGAAATGTAATTCGCAATTTTTCTCTTCAGGCGTCATGAGAACGGGAGAGGAGAGGGCCTCGATTTCCCAGAATCTCCGCAGATCTTGGTCGAGGTCCTCCAGGACGGAGATATGGTGGATACCGACGGAGACGGGAATGGATGATTGTACCGGACCGGAGAGGATCCACCCTAGTATTCTGAGCAGTGGGAGTGTACGCGGAACCCTTTCTCACTCCCGGCAGTAGGAGTTGTCCATACAAATCGGCTCCGATGATAACGTCGATAGGATCCGCGCTCATGGGGTCCTCATCCTCCAAATTCAATTCTGTAAGGTGAGACCAATTAGTGATTGCGCCCTTTTGTGAAGGCACGTACCTGGTTAAAGAATGCATGATGATTGCGGTTGTGTAGTATGCAGGTTCATTCAATTTGGCTGGCGTAACTGTTATTTCAGCAACGTGGTTGGATTGCGACTGAATTCCTCCGATTCCGGTAATTCGAGTGTGTTGCCTCGTTCGGTGGAGACGGAGCAGCTGCGCTAACGGCTCGGTGATTAGAGTCGCCGCGGAGCCTTGGTCCAGCAACGCGCGAGCTAGGACGCTTCGGCCTGTGTGCGAGTGGATTCGCACGCGAGCTGTTGAAAGCAGAATACTGGAATTAATTGGTGTATCGGACGCAACGTTCGCACTTATCTCGACTTCATGATCAGGGGTGGTTGCTCCTTCTCCTGAGGCAGACGACGCGGCATCCTTTTTGGTTGAGGGCGCGCCATCCGGTTTTGTTGAAAAGTGTAACAGAGTATTATGCCGTTGATTGCACTCCTTACACGAACGCGGACTCGGACATTGCGTAACCGAATGTTTTGTTGAAAAGCAGTTAACGCATCGTTTCTGATGTTTGATAAAATTGAAACGTTCAAATGTCGATTTTGAAAGAAATGCGGTACATTGGTAAATTAAATGGTTTTGTTGACAGACCGGACATGTTATTTTCACGGAGGTTGTTGAGTGGGCGGCAATCGGCTTAGATTTGCTCGGTTTGATTTTTTCGGTTTCGGTTGTTTTTTCGCGCCTGGTCACCGGTAACGCTTCTAGGACGCGGATTCTTTTCTCGCAGAAAGTATCGAATTCGGTATAGGTGGGGAATTCGATAACATCGCTAAGTTGAAATTCCCAGGCTTTGCGCGAAGCTCGATCTAATTTTTGAACTCCCATAAAAACAAGCAAATCGCTCCAAGCGTCAACCGGTCTATTTAAATTTCGGAGCATTTGAAGGGACATATTCATTTTGTCGCGTAACAATCGGAGGTCAAGCGGTGTTTCCGACGAAACAGACGGTAATGTAACGTCCCGGAATTATTATCGCGAGTACGCTACTGCACCGACTGCGTAGGGAGAGCGGTTCCCTATAAGAAGGCGTCTCGTAAATAATTATATAATGAAGGGATCATAGGTTCGGGTGGCACGCGGTAAAGGAGTAAAATCCAACGTTAATTCCTTTCTCAAAAATCGTAATGAGTTTATTCAAGAAAGTTGTGTTGTGTGTTTGTTTATAATATGTGTATAAAAAGAAAAGGTAAGTAATTATTTGAGTTATATGAAAATGTAAGTAATGAAAATAATATAAAGAATTAATGTAATCAATGTACAAATGTTGCGCCCTGTTCTTGAAATACAAAAGGAAAATTAATTATATTAGTTATAATGAGTGCGCCCTGTATATAAAAAAAATACAAAGAAAAATAACAATCGCGTTTGACCTAAAATAAAATACAAAGAAAAGATTTAATTGATTAGTGAACGCGTCTCTAGATACGATTATAAAAATTCTAAATCTATAACTTGAGTTTATAACAAAAAAATAAAATTATTCAAATAAATTGTTCGATTGTCGGGAAATTGGCGTGGATCCGTTCCGACACTGTAGGAGCTAACCCGTTCGGCCGCAGTACGATTTCTGAGCAACTTAGCCGTCACTGATAGGCCGCATCCAAGGAGCTTCTGCTTTCGCTCGCTCGTTAGGCTTGGTTGCGAACCTGACACGTATGAGAACCGCTGCGAACCTGTAGTCGAGCGCTTCGGGTCCGACACGGAACCTTTGCCGCCTTACCGACAAAAGAATCTAAGCTACTGGAAACCTATGTAGTAATCGTATCATAGATCCGTGTCGGACTACGATCAGAATCGAAGTGAAATAGCTCCTCGCGGCACGCTCGTATTTATACCCGAGATTTGCTTACGTAGCAGTTTTTTCTACACGCGTTTTCGATACCGGAAGTGTTTGGACTTTGACCGGAGTATACGTGACTCCGCGCGTATCGCTGTCTCTGTCTATGCGTAGTGCTATCTTTCTTTATTCTGCGCTCTATTCCTATCTCTTTCTACGTGTTATTCCTATCTCTATCTATGTGTCCTACGTCGATCTTTTGTCGACGCGGTAGAATTATCGACCCGGTAATTATCGATGTATATTTTTGAGTATAAATTTTGTTAAGTATAAATATAATTAAATACAACATTCTTTTCCTATTTGTTAAATATGAATATAATTGTCAATCTGAATCGTGTTAATACAATAATAATAAAAAAACGAAGTGTTATAACTTTGATTGTATAAAAACTAAAAAAAAATAAATATATATATTTTAATAATTAATAATGATGGCTTTTTATTTATTCTTCTTCCTGCGGGATGTTACAGTAACGAAAACAGTGTGTTTAAATGGGTTGAAATTAACCGGTGTTTATTTTCGTACCGCGATGTTATCGTCTTCCACGCGACTTCAAAATTGTTTTCGGTAACCGGGAGATGTTTAACGGCTCGGCTCGCTTCGCCTGTCAACGAGGCGTACAAAAAATGGAGACGTTCCACGTTCGACAAAGAAAGATTGTTTATTACCATGGAGGTGAAACGGTCACGGAAGGTCTCCCACTGGTCGAACGCTCCATCGAAGGTCGGCAACTGTAGCTTCGGAAGGTGGGCCGTTGGCTTTGACGTCATCGGATTTGAAATTCCCGTGTTGCTGGCTGATGACTCTGGTGGAGGTGCCACCTTGGCAAGAACCTCCTGTTCAGTACGCCATCGCGGATAGAGGATACCGTTGTGTCACGCGGATTCCACCACCGGAAGGTGCGTACTTCCTTACAAACTTTTACCTTTGCAAGGAGAATAAATTTACACTGAGACTTCTGATAAGTCGTTAAAAGCAGATATGTTTAATTCGAAGGTGTTGTACAAATGTTTGTGTGTGTTTGGAGAACTAATACCTCAGAGGTACGTTAAAACTGAACTATGAAGCTACGTCGGAGTATATCGTTAAGACTGTGTGAATTGACTTTAAGAAAGCTGACGAAGTGGTCAGATCTGAGGATCGACAGTAAGTGACTCGAGTCTCGGTGTCTCGTTCCAAGTTTTGTATTCTCCCTCTCCTGGGTCCTACGAACGGTCAGCAAGGAGCCGCAGGGAGGTAGTCGATGGACATTTCCCATGTAAGCTAGCCGAAAACCCATCGGCTGCGGTGCACGTGGGAGTCTTAAGGTGCGTGTTTGCACAGAACCGGCGATAACTCCCAGGCAAGGGCGACTGTGGGCCCAGATGGTCTTGGTGACCGGTGGTACCTGAGTATGCGGCTTAGATGGTTCGGGAGTTTTACAACCCGAACCGGCAGTGACCCAGGTGCAAACGATAAAGTGGTGCCTGGGACAGAGCGCAGAAGGCGGTTCGAACCCTGTCGGGGTTGGTAGATCTCACAAGACACATGCACAGCAGGGGGTTCGCTTAAGACCCGGAAGAGGAGTTATAATTTAAGTGAAGCGAATGGCAAGACCTCGTAAAGGATTGTAAACTGCTCGTCGTGAGCGTTTGTAGACAATGCGTATGCCAAATAAATGTTCTGACTTTACTGGCCTTGTACTGTAGAAGGTCTGTATACTGTTGGACCTTTTGGAGTTTCATGGTGATTGATTCGGTACGTGACAAAATACTACTCCGACCAGCTTAGAAAGGTTTCTAGCAATTAGACAATGTGCTATTGAACATGACTGACCGTGCTTCTAAATTGATGGAGTAAATTCATCGGTTCATGAATTTACCGTTATTACCATTTTTACCAGGTACATAGAAGGCAAAACGGACGATGTCTTACGGTGAGTTTATTGCTCTCGATAATTAAACTCGTAAGATTGTTAAACTACAAGACTGTTATTATGGATCCGCGAGCGGCATCCTATGCCGCGTAACACCTCCGCCATGTAATCCAGAGTCTCTTGATACCGCTCCTCGGACTTCTCGAATTGATTGTCCACGAAATACGGCATGTTGGATTTGGTCTTCGGGTCAATCCCAGCGGCGATCTTGGCGTTCAATTCTTGACTTTGGAGATACGTCTGCTTCAACATCGCCATGCGATTTTGCGTGGTCGCTGCGGTCATTTTAGACAGCCCCAATTTTTTAAAGTTGGCGAGAGCTCGTTCTATTGAGCGCATGGTTTGTGTTTGCTTTTGAAACAATTCTTCAAGGGTACTCATGGCGCTTGACGACTAACGGTTTTTTCCTCGATTCCAGATCCGGCTCGAAGGACCAAATTTGTAAAGGCTTGGAAAGAGTTGAGTGCACTTTCACGACTTGATGCACAATCGGTCGATGGTTCACGGCTAAGCAAGGACTTGGACGTCGAGGCGGAATTAAGCGAACAGACGTACTTGCTAAATTCGTGTATTTAAATAAAGTCACTTAACAAGCGCGTCAATTATTTAATCGTTTCTAACACAAACACAGATGGAAATTACTTTCCAGTGGTAAAGCGGTGTTGGCTTCTCGGAACACGAACACGAGAATCTTTTAATTTTAGGATGGTAACGGTTTTTTGAATTCAATCGGCTCGGTTTAGATGCTTGCGTTTTGGTGGCTTTCGCACGAAACGAAAGTTATCCGGAACGATCCAGAATCGAAATCGCGGCGCGAGTATCGCTTATCGACCTGGTGCGTAATTGGGCTTCGATAATTCGAACTAGCGCCGAGACAGTTACCGACGGAGTGAGACGCGTACAATCATTAAATCAAAAAAAGCCTCCGAAAAGGTTGAAATATATTTAGTATACTATTTAACGATCAATAGGTTTTATTAATAGCTGTGAAGAAAAAATTAATAATTGTTAAAAATTATTTTATTATACAGGGTATTCGACAACAGGTGGGCAATATTTTAAGGGGTGATTCTAGGGATCAAAATAAGACGAAAATTAAGAATAACGAAATAGCGTTTACGGCTTTGTTTTCCAGTTATTAACGTTTAAAAATTCAAGTAAAAAGCGCCAGAAACCTGCAATCCGCTCAGCACCGACGACCGAACGTCAGGTCAGCAGGGGTCGGTACAGTCATAACCAAGAATCGTTGAATAGTAGAAACTTACCTCGTGCTATTCTACTTTTTTTTTTTTTTTATCTATCTCGGAGGAGGGGAAATGCTATTACGCACACCGAAACAAAATCCGGTAATGTGGGACTCTCCGTTTTCGATATACCCACTAAAACCCCTCCTCCTGCACCACACAATCACCAAATTAAAAAATAAAACATTTAACATTAAAATCACATTAACTAATAATCACTACTAACACTAAAACAATGTACATACACCCACTAATACCCCTCCCCCTGCACCACACAATCACCATGTTTAAAAATAAAACATTTAACATTAAAATCACATTAACTAATAATCACTACTAACACTAAAACAATGTACATACACCCACTAATACCCCTCCCCATGTACCACACAATCACCAAGTTTAAAAATAAAAGCTTAGCATTAAAATCACAATAACTAAAAATCACTATTAACACTAAAACACATCACAGCAAATGTTCAACATGTCTACTGTTCTGTTCAACACATACGCGCATGCGTTTTTCGAAATTAATTCTCATCCGAAGGAAATCGCCTAAAACGTTTTGAATTATTCCCGATGTAAACAATATCCGTTGTTTTAATTCCTCACTGTTCGTTATCGTTGTTGAATACTCTAAATTCTTCAGGTGTCCCCATAGAAAAAAATCTAAGGGATTGAAGTCGGGTGAACGTGCAGGCCAAGCGACAGGCCCCCCTCGACCAATCTACCTGTTTGGGAAACGTTCATTCAGGTGATTTCTCACAGCGCCCGCCCAATGTGGTGGTGCACCATCTTGCATAAACCACATATCCCGTACAATGTTTAATGGCACTTCTTCTAAACATGATTGCAATTTGTCCTCCAGGAATTCCAAATAATTCTATCCTGTCAACCGATAAGGCACCACAACTGGACCAATAATGTGGTCACCGACAATTCCGGCCCAAACATTAACTGAAAATTGTCGCTGTGAATTTGCGACTACAATGGCGTGTGGATTTTCGGTGGCCCACATATGATCGTTGTGACAATTTTGCACACCGTGTTTGGTGAACGTTGCCTCATCGCTGAACAATATTTTGGTACAGAAGTGTCGGTCAGCAGTAATTTTTTGCAACATCAATGTTGCAAATGTCAATCTTCTTTCTAAGTCTCCTGCTTCTAATGCTTGGACCCGTTGAAAATGGTACGGATGCATCTGTTGCTCCTTTAAAATTCTCCACACTTTATTGTGGCTGACACCTTCTACTGCAGCAATGTCCCTCGTGCTGGTGGATGGATCCTCTTCTACGTGCTGCATAATTTTCTCCTCTAGGTCCGGATCCCGTTGATCATGTCCGCCAGATTTCGTTCGGTGGAACGAACCTGCAGTTCTTAATCGTTGATGAATCCTAGTAAATGTTTTCGAATTTGATATCTTCCGTTGTGGGAATAATCGTTGATAAATCCTTCGAGCTTCGCAAGCCTTACCATCCGCTCGACCGTAGCACATATGAATGTCTGCACATTCTTCATTAGTGTATTCCATTATGGATTACAATAATCAGACACTTCAGAGACACTTCACAGACACTTCACAGACACTTCACAGACACTTCCTTGCAACGTATGTAAGGACTGTCAATTCGAATCTGCTGCTTTCGCATAGTGTTAGGGTATACGTTAAATTTCTGCGTAGAGGGGTAAAAATACGAAAAGCATTTCATTGGCTAAAATATTTGGGTAGGTCGTAATTATAAAAGAGTCTAAGTGAGTGAGAGAGTTACTTCAGGTAAAGGACAAATTTTGGTGCGCTGGAACGAAACAATAAATGACCCTGATATTATTGCAGGTACGTGGAGTCGAGTTGAGTGCCGACTATCATAAAATAATAGGTATTCTGGGATTGTCCTAATTTACTTAATCCGTCTGACGTCTCGTGTTCGAAATTTTCATTTTTATGGTGGGTACGGTCATTTCTTAAAATAATTTGGTTTTTTTTTTATCTCGAAAACGTAAGAAAGTGGATTTTAATTATGAAGTTTGTGAATACTGCTAGGTACTATTTTCGAACTTGAAGAATCAGCTTCCTTCAGAGCTATCAAACGTTTAACAATATAAAACATAATGGTTAGAATGGATAATAAATCGGAAAAATAGTCGCTTAACTGTGTTAAGGGATTTTCTTATGTGAAGATAAAAAATAGGAAGAAAAAGCCGTATGCTGCAGTACCAAGATAAAGTACCGAGTACGTTTTCGAGATAAAAAAAAACACAAATTATTTTAATATTTTTTAGTATACTTGTGGAAATTCCCGATACCAGCTTATCTCTCACTCACTTAGACTCTTTTATAATTACTACCTACCCAAATATTTTACCGGTCACCTGACTCCAATCCTTTGGACTTTTTTCTATGGGACACCTGAAAAGTTTAGTGTACTCAACAACGGTAACGAACGGCGAGGAATTGAAACAACGAATATTCAAAACGTTTCAGACGATTTTCATCGCATGAGACTCAATTTCGGGAAACGCATTCGCGTATGTATTGAACAAAACGATGGACATATTGAACATTTAATGTAACATTGTTTTGGTGATTGTTATTTAAAGTAAATTCAATGTGAAGATAAAAAAAAAAATAGAAGAATAGTACGAGGTCAGTTTCTACTATTCAACGATTCTTGGTTATGACTGTACCGACCCCTGCTGACCTGACGTTCGATCGTCGGTGCTGAGCAGATTGCAGAATTTTTAAACATTAACTCGAATTTTTAAACGTTAATAACTGGAAAACAAAGCGGTAAACGCTATTTCGTTACTCTTGATTTTCGTCTTATTTTGATCCCTAGAATCACCCCTTAAAATATTGCCCACCTGTTGTCGAATACCCTGTATATACATACAATTATATTTTTAAACTTTTTAAAAAGCTCAAGTGGTTTGGTCTAATTTAAAAAAAAATTATTCTGCTTCTGAGGGTGTCAAAATATTAGTAAGAGTGACCGTATGACTCACGGTGCTGTGCTAGGGTTGTTTTGGTCTTCGCTCAGCAAAAAAACATCTGAAATCACGTAGTCTTACTCATGCAGGTGAAACTCACAGGGAAACGTCATTCAATTGCACAAATCAATTGCAAAACAATAACTTCAAAAACTTTCCAAGCTGCGGAGAAATCAAAGATGAATTTCCCGCAGTAAACTTTCTTATTTTCGTATCTGTCCTCGAGGATTTAAATGAACAATTTGAAATTAGATTTAAAGGTATTCAATTTCAGTGATCCATTTTCGGTCGATATGAATGACTATTCGGAAGACTAATTCGGAAAATTAGAATTACACAGTTTGCACGAACATCCTCAACTACAATATTTATTTTCTGTGATATTACACACGAAATGTGTATAAAATACATACTCTACAAAATGTATATAATATGTACTATATATTGTACAAAAATTTATAAAATAAGGAGCCCCAAGCATATTTCCTAACGGCGGTACTGTCTCCTAGGTGAGACGGTAGTCGGAACCGTCCCATCTTACTTGAAGGAGCCACGTTGGAAGGGGAACCGGAACATGTGTTTCAGGAATGGTTTTCCCCTACTTGGGCAGGCCTGCACTAACCTATCTTATCTGGTTGTATTCTTTGAATCGTTTTCTGCCAATATTGCTGCTTAGCTATCATGCTGTTTTTTTTCTTGAAGACAAAAGACAAGGATGATTTGGAGTTCTTCAGTTTCCGCCCATAGGACACCCAAGATGAATTCCAAATTAAACCGTCATTTCTATTGAAGCTTGAAGCCTATTTTGAAGGATAACTAGGAAGGCAAAAAAGCACGATCTGCTAATGTATATCAAAGAAACCAACCTACTCAAGAAAATAATTGAGTGGAAAATACTACTTTGCGCGCTTCTCCCATGGTATCACTAATAATAATCTTAATAAATCTTAATTTGAAATAGAATATAATGAAATATTAGCTCATTAGAAATCTATTAAGTTGCAGTAAAGAGATTTGCAAAATATTTTCTAATATTGATTATATTTAACAGAAACATGAAAGGCAGTAAGAAATATGTAGAATTATGATAGTTTTTACCATCTAACATTTTCAAAGGTAAATCGACGACGGAATATTCTAGATAAATCTTTGATGAACGGAGGTCACGTCTTCCCGTCACGGTGAACAGCGCGCTCATAATCGTGAGATTTTCACCTTACTGAATACAAATGAATCTGTCAGCCCGTTTTCTTATTTGCTGTCTTCTGTGCAGCTTCTGCCCTCTATCTAGCTATAGAATGGTCATTGTCATTGGAAAAATTCACAACCTCTTTGTCACTAGAACAACCTGGTCCATTGAAATAGAGGATTTTGGTTTCTCATTTTACACTACAGAAAGCTCTACATTATCCCCAAAAAGAAGTCGAATCAAGCTTATACTAGAACGTGGAATAGATGTATAATATTAAAAATCTGTAACTGGAAGCTACTTCTATTGATTTATTATTACTCAAGTATTATATTAATTAAAAAGAATAAAGAATAGAAGATTTTCTCAAGTAACTGTCAAACTGGTGATTACGGTAAAGTTAAGTATACATTTAATGTTGTTAATATCGAACTTTTATTGATTACAATCATAACAAAAATGATTACAAAAGTGATTAAATTCTCTTTTGTCTTGTTTGGATACTTCAGATAAAATGGAAAGAATATCATGGCGTATAGTGTTAAGTGAAAACTCCTGCTTGTCCGCCCAGCATAACAAACCAATCCATTTTACTTCATCCTGTATTTCTGTCCACCACTTGCTTGGAAACTCCACATAACCCTACACCCAAAAACTACTTTTGACTCTCATCCCTATTTTCTTACTCCATTAAACAACAGAAGAAGGTTCCCCATTATACTTACTACTTGCAAGGTAAAGAAATACGGTTCTGATTGGTGTATCAAACCCCACTCTATATTAGCTTGCCATGTAATAGTATGACTGGACGATGTAAATTACTTCTAATGCTTGAATCTAAATAACTCTAATTGTAAATTTTCTATTATCCAGCATTAGATTGTTTCGTTCAACTAAAAAAAAATAAATTGCCAACATTTTGGAGCAAAAAATGGATTGTTATTTCAACAAAATGTTCCTTTATTTATTATGCAACTTAAATTTGTTTAATGTTACATTGTTTAAATTTTGTTTTAGAACTCTGTTCATCAGAAATCATGTACTATAGGGAGATGAGAAGTTGACAAGGTTAAGGAATGCGGGTACGATTGGTCGTCGTTGATAAGTCACATCTCACGCACACGCATTCTAGATCGTCGCGCGCTATTGGCCGATGCGATCATACACTAATCGCGTCGCCTGACAAAGAAGAAAAATGAGACTTCGCTACAAAGCGAGATAGTACGAAGTCAGCGTTGCGGCGAACTTTGAACGCGAGAATCAAACGTAGGGACAGGGCGGAGCGTGCGAAGTGCTCCCTTTGCCCCTGTCCCGCCCCGCTCTTCAACTTCTCATCTCTTCGTAGTAAGTATTAGGTTGTTACATATGAAATGCCCGATTTTTTAAATGAACTTTAAACGAGTATATCTTTTTTCAAACTAAACTGTGGCAATACTTATACCCAATTCTCTTGCAAGTTCCTGCACTGTTTGGCATGGATTTGTTTCAACCAGTTTTTTCAAATCTTCGTCTTCTAAGGTCTTTTCTGGCTTTCCACGCTCTTGATTTGAGAGGCTTTCATCTTCACCCTTGAATTTCCCATACCATCGACGAATTGTTTGTTCATTAACCGTATTTTTATCAAATGCATCATGAATTTTCCGAGCAGCTACTACGGCATTATCACCGCTTTTCCAGTGGTATAAAAGAAATACTCGGAAATCGCGTTGATTCATACTAACTTGTAAGTCGTATAAAAATGAAGTTAGATAAGTAAATAGGAAAAATAAAAGTCAGATTCAATAGAACCAATGACGAGCTTTACAATGATACCTTATACATCCACAGGCACAAAAATATTTGCTAACAGAAACGCATCAGATTATTCGTATTAAAGAATCGGACATTTCATATGCAACAACCTAATACTTACACTGCGCAATCGTAAATATCATGATGTACTCTAAACTGCCATGATTGTTTATAACAATCATTTGAATGTATTATTCATACGAGTGTGCTTGAATTGTGAATGAAAATAGATGTTTTTGTTACTTGAAATTAATCTTCTTAAAACGTGGAATGTTCTGAATTCATCGAAGTGGTTTAACACCTTACCACAGATTATTTCAAATACTCAATCTTTCTGTTATCTACTTTTACGCTACAACTCTTTGTTCTTTCTTTTCCCCCTGATACCTTGAGCAGTTACATCTTTTTCCTTCTAGAACTTATATAACGTTTCGTATGCCTTCCAACATCTTCCACGACCTCCTTTATATCCCTTAACCCCCTTAAAAGATATGTATTGGTCATCGATCGCCGTGTTGTTGCCTGCAGAAACAGTAGAAAAATGGCGATCCCATAATAATGTGTACGTTGTCACGGACAACAGTTTTTCGAAAATATCTCGAAAACCAAAGCCTAGCGGCGGTTATATGTATAGGAAAATGTTGTTCAAAATGTTGAGTTTTACAACATATTTAAATTTCATCATAATCGGTGAGGTGTAACCTAATCTCAATAATTACCGAATGTTTTTCAAAATTGCTTTTATCATTTTCCTTATATCGACCGGGTGTGATTCGACAAGGCGTATATTATTCCGGGAACTGCCTAATCGAACGCAGAAACAATCTTTGATGTTTTTAGGATAGTCTATCTCTTCGAGATTGGTGTTATTACGTGCGGAGCGCGCGTGTGTGCTCGGGACGCTACCGTGTGTAAAAGTCAGCTATTGTAAGAGTGAAAAAGTATGTAATGTGGTAGTGTGGTAATCGAGCAATGTGATTAACGGTAACGTAACGCGTGTATGACGCCGTAAAGCCAGAAAGTTTACCCTAATAATTTCTATTGCTATTGGGTCTAAAAAATGTTGTGAGTTCGGAGATACGCTAGTCCAGGGGCGCCCAACACGAGGCCCGCGGAGCTAGGTCAAATGAATATAAATGTTAACTTTATTGTACATATCACCAAAAGAATATTACATCATGAGTGACGATGTGGTCGAAGCTGTAGCACCCTTGCTTGTTTACTTTAACTAACAGAAAAAAAATTAGATGCATGGCCCGGCAGGAAGTATTATTTCTGAAATTTGGTCCGCCTGCTGAAAAGGTTGGCCATCCCTGCGCTAGTCCCATTCGGGCCCTTTCATCAGATCGCTAATATTATAGAATTATAAACGAATCTAACAAAAGGTTATGTTAAAGAAAATTAAAATTGATTAAGATGAACCAAAAATAGTATATTATACAATATTAAAAAATGATGAAATACATATAATATTAAAATATAATAAAATATACAAAATATTGAAATATAATAATAGATATAAAATATTAAAATATAATACAATATATGTTGAGTGTGAAATATAATAATGAGTTTGAATATATGTGAATTCACATATATAGTGTGACCCGTTATTCTCGTGGGTACACTCTATATTCGTTTTCAACACGAGTACAAATCGCGATTACAATGCGTTGGGCGCTAGCCACTTTTCGTGGCGATCAAAATCGAAAGTGGGAAAAGGGGGTAGAATGGGGGTCGCTACAGGGGATGGGACTCGTGGCACTTACGTCCGTACAGTGCTTCGCGGGGGAGTGCGCAAGGAGGACTGTTTAGGGTTGGGAGAGATCTCAGGGTAGGGAAAAGTCCGTCAGGAAGTCCGTATACGTTACGCGTAGGAGGATGACCGTAGATGGGAATGGTAGGGGTTGGACAAGGGGATTCGCAAAACACAGAAATCTTTAAAGAATCAAAACAGTACGCGGACGCGAATGTACGCAGGCGAAGATTGCCGTTGCCGAAACTCACACCTTTACAATAGTAATACGAAACGGACTCACCCAAAACACCTCACACACAAATCTCACTCGTAACTTTCCTACGAATCGCCTTCTGTACAAAATCTCTATACTCGCTCGCTTTAACTTAGCCTCGGGCTCAATGACGGTTCGCCCAGTGATGCCAGAACCGTGGGACGTGGGACAAATTTTTACCCTCTCCACGACGTCCCACGACGTCCCACGACGTCCCAGTGACTCCCCTACCGCAGTTGTTTCATCTAACACAAGCGCGTTGTCCCACGTGTCCGTGTGAGCTCTGCGGGTTTGGCAGAGTTCGGCTGCTTTCGTCATTTCTACGTTATCGGCTCGATGCTCAAACCGCTAAAGCACGTGGCAGCAGCATCGACGAATCGACAAAATAATATAATTTCGTCCATGGCAATATGGTAGAAGTGAGAAACCAGGAGATTCAGTTCGAATCCCGATTCTACGGTTTCAGTTCTGATTCTTAATGCATTAACGTTTTTTTAATACATAAAAATACATTTTTAATGCATTAATACTATGAAATACATTAACTTGGGAAGCAGTTAAAAAAAGGAGTTGAACTGCATCTTTCTTTGATATTTTTTTTAATATTTAAGTTTTATATATATACATACATATGTATGTACGTCCATATGATAAAAGTACGTGATACAGAAGTAATTTCTTCAATTAGATATTACTGTTATTCTAACTATTACAATACGTAAATCCGAAGACATACGAGGAAAATTGGTTAGGTTAAATTGTAAGGATATAAAGAAATTTCAATCTTTAACGGTTTGTTAGTTTTATTTCTTATTCCTTACAACTATTATAATTTTATTCTCTGAATGGTAATTACAATGAAAGATGGATTAGATACAATTTGATTCCTCATTTAATTTGTTATATACATATCAGGTTTCTTGCAACTATTGCAACTGGTCCACGCTTATACGATATTGCATATTTTACTTTCCTATAATACAACAAGGAAACAAAACTATAATATAGTGATTACCATAATACAATAGAAAATGTTAAGCTTGCTATAAACCTTATGTGTTTTCTGTGTAGTTATGCTGCACTTTCGCTTCGTTGCTTTATAATGAGTAATGACTGATTTTTCTTTTGAATGAAACTTCCACTAGCGTATTGATGAAATTTTTCGATTAAAACAAGACCAAACACGACATAATTTGAATTATACTTACTTTATATATTTGCATTATGTTTTAAATAAATAAGTAGATATAATGCAAATTACGTCGTGTTTGGTCTTATTTTAAACAGAAGAACCTTACAATTACATTGGTAAAAGTTTCATTTAGCAAAAATGAAAAATAAAAAAAATTATGGTTAAATTAATATTGTCTCACTCAAATGTTTCTTTTCGGGCCCTTTAATTCTCGGACATCTTTCTCTTTCGCTATTTGTCATTTTCTACGCCCGCCAGCATTCAAGAACTCGCTCGAGCTATGTCGTTCTGCCAGCCTCGCACACTTTCAGGAGAATCGGGAAAATCCAGCATAATAACACATTCTATGCTGAAAGAATATACTAAGTTATCTGTCTAAAAAAATTTTAATAAATCTGACAACAGATTTATTTACGGGCTGTTTTTCTTAAGTAATCAGCATTTTACCAGTCTCCTGTACGGATCGTGTGTAGCAGTTTGTAGCAAACTCAACATGTTTTCGATATTACGTCGAATACACAACCGATCGAAAAATATTAAAAATCCAGGATATTTTGTGCCATTTTTTATATGTTAAAGGCGACTGACATGAAATAAATGACTAACAATGAATAGTATAATAAAGGTGATCGCTGTTCATCTATTTCCTTTCTACGATGTATTTCTTCCACAAGAGACGGTTTCCTAACAATTTACAGTACAGTAAAACCTGGGTATATGCAAGACGTTCGATCAAACTTCGACACCTCGCTTGGATATGCATATGCAATGTTTTGATTCGATCTCTCTGACTTTTCGTCTACTTTTAACATCAATTTTAGCAAGTAATTATAATTCAAACTATATCGTGTTTGGTATCATTTTAATCCGAAAAATTTCACCAATGCGTTAGTAAAAGTTTCAGTAAAAAAAAGTCAAAAATAAAAAAGTTTTATAGTTGAATTAGTATTAGTCACACCGATACGTTTCGGCTCTTTCCTTTGATCATCGGACCTCTCTCTTTCCACCACTGTCTGTCCTTTTCTACGTTCACGCTTGGCTGCTCGTCGCGTGTAACCCGAGATTAGACACCTCGACTGAATGTTTGTTGCATATATCCAGCTTTTACTGTATCACGTACTTTTATCATATGAACGTACATACATATGTATATATATAAAACTTAAATATTAAAAAAAATATCAAAGAAAGATGCAGTTTAACTCCTTTTTTTAACTGCTTCCCAAGTTAATGTATTTCATAGTATTAATGTATTAAAAATGTATTTTTATGTATTAAAAAAACGTTAATGCATTAAGAATCAGAATTGAAACCGTAGAATCGGGATTCGAACTGAATCTCCTGGTTTCTCACTTCTACCATATTGCCATGGACGAAATTATATTATTTTGTCGATTCGTCGATGCTGCTGCCACGTGCTTTAGTGGTTTGAGCATCGAGCCGATAACGTAGAAATGACGAAAGCAGCCGAACTCTGCCAAACCCGCAGAGCTCACATGGACACGTGGACAACGCGCTTGTGTTAGATGAAACAACTGCGGTAGGGGAATCACTGGGACGTCGTGGGACGTCACACAGTGCGACAAAACGGCTTTCGGCGATCAAAAGTCGATTTTCGTGTATTCGAAAATTGAAAAACTATTTACATACATCGATAGAGAATAAACTGTAGTTTAACGTGGTGTAATCCGTTTTTTCATATTTGCTTTCGTTTTGCCGTGGTTCGCACTCAAAGTCAGTAGAAATTTGTCAAAACGAAACGCTGATGATATTATCCGTAACTTCAATATACGATTCTAATAACTTTTACTCGAAAAGATAAAATTCAAATGAATTACAAAGTTTACTAGATTAGTATAGATTCTATTCAGTGCATGAAATAAGTTAAAATGTTAACAACTTTTTAAATAATAGGATCTGACTGAAACGAAATACATTTAACTAAAATATCAACTTTGCGTTTGATTTTAAAAAAATGTGCACATTTGTGCAGGGTGTGATTACTACTGTAGTAAAGAGTAAACCTTCCTCTATCAGAATCAGAAAAAAACGGCTGCCCCAACCTGCCACTGCTCAAAATAATGGCGATTGAAATAAATTACACCCATCTTGGCCGCAGCGCACGGTGATGGAAAAGCAGTACCAGATACGATTATTAACTAGTTAACTGCATTCAACGTGTATATTCGTCATCTAAAACTTTATTTCGGCCTTGCAATATGCCATAATAAATTTTCATAATTGTCGAAACTATTTTCACGAATGATTTGGTATAGATCATAATAAATATAAATAAATATATTATAATAACACATGTCTTGTCATTTTTTAATTATTATATCCGTTTTCATTATAGTTATTAACAGTTTTAAGTTAAATTTTTGTGAAATAACATAAACTATGTCTAACAAGTGAAGGATATTGAACGCGTTACAGTTTATACGTGAATATCTTGACACCCTGTAGTTCAATATGATTTATATTAATACAACTTAAATATTATAATGTAGGCAAAAACTTCCCAAAATTTCATTAAAATATTTCCAATAGAACCGATGTTACAGAATTTTGATCGCCAAAAGCAGTTTTGTCCCACTGTGCGTCGTGGGGAGGGTAAAAATTTGTCCCACGTCTTACGGTTCTGGCATCACTGGGTCCGCCGTCGCTGCTGCGACGACGAGACCGTCGCGGGATGGTTTTGGGGAGGAGATGGGACTAGGAAGGGGGCCTCTTCCGGCGACGAGATAGATCGATTATCGATTGTCGATCTGCCGGTGATCGGGGTCGATGGGGCCGACGGACATCCTGCGGTGACGGGTGGGCTGAGGTCTTCGGGCTCGGTGACAGATGGCTCCGGGTGGGCGTTTGCAAACTTCTGGGCAGCTTCGTCTAGTTTTCCGAAGTTCCGCATTGCACCTTTCTTCTGGAAGGGTTGAAGGTCTGTCGCCGGCCTCGTAGCTCCTTCTAGAGTTGTCCGCTTCTTGGGGTTCTTTCCGCCGCCTCCATCGGCCCGATACCGGCGGGCAGGGGGAAAGGGGTTAAGGTGAGGGAAGGGTTAAGGGTTATCTTTAGGTGGGAATGTGCGGTGGGAGAAGCGTAGCGATTGTAATGGGGGGGGGGGCACAGGTGTCACCACGTTACAATATCAAATTTTTCAATATTGCCCCGCTATTATAAAATGGCATTTGTTTAAAACAATTGCAAAATAAGCGATCAAAGAATTTATTTTTTCAACTGGAATAAGTTTCATTAGGTACTCCCATGTCTCCACTGAAAGTTTCTAAACGCTCATTTCTATCAGTTTGTTAGTTCAGCAGTTATAATTTGTAGCGGCTTGCTACATGAACACAAAGAGTATATATTTTGGTGTTCAGGCGGTCAGCACGGTTTATGACGTGCGCGTTCGAAAAGCTATTTTTGAAGAAATCATTAGGATTTTTAGTAAGCATGCTTTGTAGATTTCTTTAGCAGCGGTCTCAATAGCTAGGTGCAGCATCATAAACTGGGGATTCACGGTGAGACCATCGTACCTGGCCCGGCGGTCTCTGACCGTTTATGGCAAGGGTATCTGGTCACTCGGGAATCCCGTTGCATCGTCAAACTTGTGCGTTCGGCTGCACCCCCCGCCAAGGTGCACCGTCGGTGTTAGACGAAACGCGCTAAGGGCGTACGCACAGGCGGTGACCTTGGAAAAGGGAAGATTCCAATTGGCAACTCTCTATATGAGGGTTAGCCAATTGGGTAGAAAAGAGTTTTCTCTGGGCAACGAGCGGGTAGAAAAACGAACGACAGCGCGTTATTCACGTTTGTACTCGCCCATAAAACACTGCATAGAAATAAAGTTGAAGTTGAAAACTTGTAATTTTGATTACGTACTCCTGACTCCCAATTTATCAACTTCTCCATCCGGCTTAGTTTTCACTCGATAAACCCATTTTGCGGTAAGCGGTCGTTTATCCCCTTTAGGTTTCACCAACTCCCAGGTTTTATTTTTCCAGTGAGAGCGCATCTCCTCTTCCATTGCTTCAATCCAACTCTTCTTTTCAGGCATCTGTATCGCTTCCGTGTAAGATCTTGGTTCAACAACTTTGTGACACAGATATGCCAGACGTTTTGGCTTTGCAATGTTCTCACGATCTCTAAGGTGATACCTTGTATTCACACTCGACTGATGAGTCCCCTGCTCGGTATGTTGCTCTTGCTGTTCATCGAGCTTGCGATCACCATCCTGTTCACATAGTGACTCAGGTTCCTCCTGCGCCACTTCATCATCGCTCAGCTCTTCCTGGTTCAATTCCACCAAGGCTTCTGGCAAAGGCTCTTCGTGAAACTCAACATCACGGCTGATCTCGACTCGCCCCTCGTCCGGTACCCATACTCTGTAGTTTCCGGTCACTTCAAAAGGCGTTTTTCCTATTTCGCGACTATTTCCTGTTCTATTCAGAATATAAGCAGCACACGTAATTGCTTCAGCCCAGAAGCGTCTTGACATTCTCTGCGTTAACAGCATTGTCCTAGACATCTCAAGCAAGACGCGATTCTCTCTTTCCGCTCGTCCATTTTGCTGAGAAGTGTAGCTTGCGAAACGTCCCAACTCAATAGCTGAACTCTCAGCGATCTCAACGAAGTGCCTATTGGTATACCCAGTACCATTATCAGACATAACAGTTTTAACCACATTTCCGGTCCAAGTCGGCACGTAGTTGATATAGGCCTTAAAACAGCTCGCCACCTCATCCTTATGACGAATAACGTACACTTTTCGGTATTGCGTATAATCATCCTTAAAGACAACAAAGTACCTGCATCCACCGAGTGAGGATTCCTCCATAGGACCACAGATGTCAGTCACCACCAACTCTCCTGGGTAAGTGTCTTTTGGAATTACTCCAAAATTGGTACGTTGAAACTTTCCAAGAGCGCATCCTTCGCAATTTTCTTCTCCGTCAGTCTTAGAGACTTCAATGCCCTTCTACTTCAAGAGATTTCTAACATGAGACTTGTTTTGATGTCCCATCTTTTCGTCCCATACTTGCAATGAATTCTCTTTGCTGCTTCGAGCTGAAAGACATAAATCCCTGTTTTGTATTACATCTATGCCTAGGATGTACACATTGTCCTTTCTGTGACCTTCAACAATAAGTAAATTGTTCTTCTCAAAGGTCCATTTGTTTCCCAAGATTGTTTGCTTGAATCCCTTTTCAGCTACTGATCGAACCGAGAACAAGTTAACTTTCATGTCAGGGACATACATGACATTATCAAGATGATGTTCCGCACCATCTACATGGGATTTTATTCTTATCTTGCCACTACCAGCAGCAACAACCTTACTGCCATCACCCAGTTCAAATGTGACTTTTTCTTTTAATTTATCATAAGTAGAAAAGTACTCTAATTGCCAGCAAACATGTTCAGTACAGCCCGAGTCAATAATCCATCTTGTGACGTCAGATGTATTTGCAGATTGTGTACTCACCATAGCCAGACCTTTTGTATTGTCCTTTTGTTTATTCACCGACTCATCATTACTTTTCCTTTTAGAACAGTCGCGTCGATGATGAGGACCTCCACACGTCCAGCATTTTATTTTTGTTTTAACTTTGTGCGAATCTGAATTGGGCTTTGGAATAGAACTCTTCTTTTTTATCTGCTGCTTTACTACAAGAGCTGACTCAGGATTCATCTTGATCTCACTCATTCCCAACCTTGCCTCCTCGACCATTAATCTAGATACCAATTTGTCTAGTCTTTCCTTCAGCAGATGTGGAGTCCCATGCACTATGAAAATGTCGAAACTCGGATGGCAATGTGTTTAGAATGGTCGTCATAAGCATAGTGTCAGATACCTGCTCATTTAACTCTTTCAACCGTCTTGCATATGATTCCAGTGTAATGTCGTCACCAGGTGTATAACGATACTCACGAAATTGTGTTTGCAGTAGGTATACTGCATTAGCTGGTTTTTGTTCATAGATGTTCAGCAACTTAGACCATATTTCACAGGCAGTATCACAATTCATTATTAATGATAATGGTTTTTTGTCCAACGTAGTAACCGAAACTTCCTTGGCAACTTTATTTGCCTTCTTCCAGCGGGCCAATTCAGCAGCTTTCTCAGTACTATTGTCAGGTTTAACCCAAGTTCCATCAATAACTTCCAGTACATCACGTGCATCCAGAATTGCTTTCACCTGGAATTTCCATTGCATCCTGTTTCCTGAATCAACCAGCTTCTCAATTTTCACTCTACAAAAGGGCTAACAAAGTCCAGAAAACGAGACCACGCCACGTGTTCAAATATCAGATAGCACGCTACACCCTAACCTCAAAGGTGTATAATCCACGATAATCACTGATTTTGTTTCGTGTCTGGGCCCATAACCTGTTGTTATAGGAAACTAAACACCTTGTTGGAGCGTCCACCATTAAATATTTAGAAAACGTGCCCAATATGGGCTGATCGAAATTTCATTCTAAGAAATAGATAGCGTCGAAGCACTTGGAAATAAGTGGCGTCGTCCTGCCGCCATAAAACAGTCACCAACGGACCACGGTCGCGAACGTTCGAACAGTTTTGTTTTTTTTGTTCTTTCTCTTTTTCTTTACCGCGTAATTCCGAATTCAATAGCGTCTTGCCGCGATCTGGTTTCTATTACGAAGTCGAGTGCCTTTGTTCAATTACACAGTTTTTTACTCAAAAACAAAATGCGCACGAAGCCTTACCCGGTTCGTAAACCCGAGACCTCGTCGCGCCAACAGAAATCACGTAACGCCCGGGGCCCTACCGGGTCCACTGATTACAAACCCAGGGTCCCGCCGGCAACAATCGACTCACCTGCCCGAGGCCTTACCCGGTTCGTAAACCCGAGACCTCGCGGCGGCAACAATTAAAGCGCATCGCCCGGGACCTTACCGGTCCCTGAACACAAACCTAAGGTCCCGCCGGCAACCACGAACGTCGAACGTTCATATCATTCATACATCAATCATATCACACGCGACACACTCACACACATAACTCATTCTTCAAGGGTTTTTTACACCTCCGGGCTTTTTCCCTTTTTACTCAAACATTTCAAGGGTTTTTTACGCCTTCCGGCTTTTTCCCTTGCATTCATGAATAAACTCTTATTTTACCATTTATTAATGCCGAATAATTATTTGTCAAACCAGCATCGACGAATCCTAAACATCCTTTCGAAACGTTCGGGAATCACGGTCCTTTCCTAGAACCTCGCCCTTATCGCTCTCAAGTCTTTAGCGCGCTGAAGATCTAAAATCAAAAGGGGGGAAACGGATGGACGAGAGCTGACTTTGAGAGGACGGGCACTCTTGTTCGAACCTCAGACGAAGCAAGATCCAATTGTAAATTTTCTAAAGATTTCATTTCAAAGAATAGTATTGAAACTGTTCATGTGGAAGAGTATCGATCGTACACACCTTTTGTATTGCTATACTTAAACAATACTTTTATTAATATTATATATGATGGATTACACTTATACATATTATTCAAAACATAGAAAAAGTCATACTATCACATGCAGTTTTTTTTTATAGGCGGAAAACGGAAGTGACAAAACGAAAACAAAAAGCGACGGTGCTGCTTGAAGTTAAAGGGTAGAGTTCTGGTAACAAAACAAACATTCCTAGTCAGGACGATTTACCTCTAGCTTTCTCAACAGATTAGTAAAGTGGTAAAATAAGAGTTTATTTGTGAATGCAAGGGAAAAAGCCCGAAGACGTAAAAAACCCTTGAAGATTGATTTGTGTGTGTGAGTATGTCGCGTGTGATATTGATGATATAGTGTATACGAATGTTCGACGTTGGATCCCCTGCGCAGGGAGACGTTTTTGGTTGCCGGCGGGACCTTGGGTTTGTAATCAGTGGACCCGGTAAGGCCCCGGGCGTTACTCTTTGATTGTTGCCGCCGCGAGGTCTCGGGTTTGTGGTCCCGGTAAGGCCCCGGACGATGATTTGTTGGTTGTGGCCGGCAGGACCTTGGTTTGTATTCAGAGACCGGCAAGGCCCTGGGCGCGTTGGTAGTTTAGGTAGAAAACTAATGGAATCGCGGAACAACACTCGATTTCATGGTAGGAAACTAATCGCGGCAAGATACTGCTAAATTCTGACTACGCGGTAAAGAAATGGAAAAACTGTTCGACCGTTCGCGACCGTGGTCCGTTGAAGACTGTTTTATTGAGACAGGACGACGCCCCTTATTCTCAAGTGCTTCAACGTTATCTTTTTTCTCAGAACGAAATTTCGGTTAGCCCATATCGGGCACGTTTTATAAATACTGATTATTGAAAGTTTTAGACGGCACGTTTCCTAAATATTTAATAGTGGACGCTCCGACAAGGCTTAAACAACTTTATTAAGATGTCGCACTTCAAAATTGAAGATATTAGGACGGCAGCAGGATTAGTTCATGCCGGTTATTTTGTGGGAACGTTGGATTTGCAAAACGCTTATTATCTTGTACCGATTCTTATCAGCAGTCGAAAATATTTAAGGTTTAAGTTTCTGGGACGATTATACCAATGTACATGTTTACCCTTTGGTTTAAACATAAGCCCGCTTATTTTTACCAAATTGTTCAAGCCGGTAGCTAGCGTATTAAGATCCAGAGGGTTCAGGTCGGTAATATACTTAGATGACTTTTTATGGATTGGCGAAAATTACGAGACATGTGAGAAAAACATTACAGAAATAAGTTGGTTGCTAGGATCGTTGGGTTTCTTGATAAATGAACGGAAAAGTTGCAGGATCCCAGCGTCGAGGTGTAAATTTTTGGGGGTGATTATTGACTCGTTGCAATACACACTCGAATTACCATTAAATGAAAAACAGACTCTAATCGGAGAATAATAGAAAAAATCTGCGCAATTAAAGAATGTGCAGAGTTGATAAGTAAATTAATAGCAGTCGAATATGATTTTTTATATACCAAACTGTTCGGGCAACGGCAATCGATGACTGTTAAGCCATTTGATCCTTTCATGGCAATGTTTATTCGCGCCCGTGCGCGCGTACTTAAATTCCAAACACCTTCGCCGTGTCCGGGGTCTCACACGACCCCCTCCTTCTCCTCGGTAATAACCGAATTTCTTTGTCTCCGCGAACGCTACCTGTGCGCGGTATTATTTGTAATCCAGATCTCGCGAAAGAAACACGTTAATCCTAAATCTATTATAACAACGAACTTTTGTTACGCGATTATCTCCTCAATTATATTAACCGATTATCTGCGTAATCCGGCGTTTTTTTTTATTGTTGGTATGTGTGCAGTGACAAATAAACTTAATTAAATAATTAAAAGTGCTACTTTAAACCACGTTTCTTTGCGTCCTGTGCGAATCCGCCTATTTCGATACTCTCCGATATTGACCGCAATCCTTCCGCGAGATTCCTTTCCGAGGATATCCCTCAAACGCCCCAACATCCGAAACACAAACGAATTGTAAGAGAAAAGATTCTGGCATTAGCAAAAAATAGAGGAGATTATAGTACGAGAATGAGTTTATCTTCTTCTGCCCGGCGTGATTTAAGTTTGTGGGTAAACAATTTACCAAATGCAAAAAATAGTTTTAAATCGGCGGAGTATGCGACGGTAATATGTTCAGACGCTTCGGGGACAGGCTGGGGAACCACGGATGGTTCAGTAAAAGCGTACGGTCACTGGAACGGTTTCCAGAAAGATTTTCACATTAATTACAGACAGCTGCTAGCTATGAGATTAGCATTAAAAACATTGGCGAGCAAGTTATATAATTGTCAAATATTACTTAGGGTAGACAACCCTACTGTGATTGCGTATAACAGATTGGCGAGAGAAATATGGCAATGGGCGGGAAAGAAAAGAATTTTCCTTTTTGCATCATATAGGTATCCCTTCGACTGAGAACATTCAGGCGGATAAATTATCAAGATTAGCGAACGATGATATAGAATGGGAACTTAATCCGGAAATTTTTGGGATTATTAAAAAACAGTTTGGCCCACCTGAAGTTGATTTATTTGCAAGTAAGGAAAACAGGTAGTGCGAAAAATTCTTATCTTGGAGACCGGATACAGAGGCCATACAGGTTGATGCCTTTACAGTCAGCTGATCCTCCGATCAGATCCTACTTTAACTCCTTAAAGTTCTATGCTTTTCCCCCATTTAGCTTAATCTTAAAAACTCTAATTAAGGTTAAGCAGGATAAAGCTACGGGAATCATGGTAGTCCCAAGATGGCTGGAACAACCTTGATACCCTCTATTTAGAGAGTTTGAACCTCTAATTTTCGGACCAGACAATAATTTATTGATATCACCCTGTAGGACAATGATACATCCGCAAGCGAATCACCTGTATTTGATGACCGGCAAAATATCAGGGAAGCGTTTCTAAAGAAAGAGATCCCACAAGAAGCGGTGGATAGCTTCGCTGGCTTCAGTAACAGTGAAGCAGTACGATCAGCATTAAAAAGATGGGCTCAGTTTTGTTTGACAAATCAAATTGATTTCTATTCACCAGATATAAATAACTTGTTAAAGTTCCTTACGGAATGTTTTAAAGCAGGTGCTTCCTACGGAACCCTGAATTCTTTTAGATTAGCTGTTTCTTTAATTTCACCCAACAAAATGGGCAAAGACCCAATAATAACAACGAGGTTTTTAAAAGGCGTCTATAGATTAAGACCATCAACCCCAAAATACTCACAAACATGGGATACGTCAATAGTGTTAAATCACTCAAGGAAGTTACACCCCTTAGAGAGCTTATCGCTAGCAGCCGATCCAAAAAATAGACTTTTTTTTGCCTAAAAATCTTCCTGTACATGTAGAGAATACATTCCCAAAGTTATAGCATCAAATTCGACCGTAAAATATAGTTAGGAGCGGTGCGCGCCAAGCAGGTAGAACTCATAGTTCAGTGCAAGTGTGGAAGAAGACTGTTTAATTCTAGTCCTTTTATACAAGATGCATACGAAGTAAATAGAAGAACAGTGTTTGTTTTGAGACTTCTGGGACTTCTATGGATTAGCTTTAAACAGTCGTAAGTATTGAGAAACTTATGCTTTTTACAAGCGAAAACTTTAAACGCGTTTTTCTCAAAACCACGTTTTTCAAGTTGGCTGGAATCGTAGCTCATCGAATTTTCATCCGATTCACTTCATTCACAGTTTAAATTAAAGAAAATTAAATTTATATACGGATGAACCTTGACTTATGAAAAATTATTATTATAGGATAAAGTTATTGCAAAATTAAGGCCGATTTTTTTCGCCAAATTTCATTTTATATCCGCCATTTTTGCAATTAACAATTTTGTTTTGCAGACTGTAGTTCATGCGCATTCTACATTCATACTATCTTCGTAATTTCCAAGGACTCCAGGATTTCAGCCGATTTGGTCGGACCCTCTGCTTGTGGCCGCTATATCTATATATATATTGTAACGTGGTGACACGTGTACCCCCCCTCCCCCCCCATTACAATCGCTGCGCTCTCCCCACTCCCCACGCCCACGCGATCATACCCCTTCCTCACCCCCTCTTCCTCCTCCTTCCCACCCGCCGGTACCAGGTCGATGAAGGCGACGGAAGGACATACCAAAGCTGCCACCCCCCGTCTTCGTGGAAAGAGCCCCGAGGCCGACGACAGCCAAGATGCCTTCACAAAGGAAGGAGCAACGCAGGACCACCACGTCCACCAAAGACAGCCCAGGAAGCAACTCGAAAAGGATTCCCCCTGGAGCCACCTGTCGTCGAGCCCGGGGACCATCAACCCGCAGCCATCAGCAGCGAGCTTCTGTCAGCCCCATCGATCCCCGTTACCGGCCCATCGATCGTCGATCAATATTGCGACCCGAAAGATGGTCCAATTTCCCTTACCCCATCCCCTCCCCAAAATTCCCTGCCACGGGCTCACCGCCGCGGTTGCGACGACGAGCCGGCAATTAGCGTGTCGTATAGAGATTTTGATAGAACGATTTTACAAATGGCGATTTACCGAGCTATAGAGAGCGTGAAAGGAGTAGAAGTGTAAAGAGTGCGTGTGCTGTGTGTGACAGTGTGGTAAGCCCTATCGTTACTAAAATTGTATAATTCAGAATCTGATAACGGTAACTTCCTCGTCCGCGCATCGCGCCCGCGACAACCCTTTCCTCCCCTTAAAGTTCCCTTGCATCCCTTTCCTTGATCGTGTAATGCGTAAGAACCTTCCTGAAAACCTTTTCTACCCTGAGATCTCCCTTCCCTCGAAGATCCTCCTTACGAACTCCCCCGTGCAGTGTGTGTAACGGCAGACTACGGTCGAGCCGCGAAACCCGTCCCCTGTTAACCCCCGATTTTCCCTTTTACTTTGTATTTGCCACCGCGAGAGGCTGGCGCCCAACGAATTGTATTACGGTGTAAAGAGTATAAAGTGCACACCCACGCGATTGCGGGTCACAATATAGATATTCAAATCAAATTTTCAGTAGTGTGTTTTCTTGTTCAGATGTACCTTTACATGTGTTGGTTTGGTTGGATGGTCGGATGATGCGTCCTTATCCGAAGGACTGGATTTCGAGGCGGTGTGAAATAACGAGAAACTTTTTAATAAAGCAATGATCGTCACTTTATTTTGTCACACTGTGCTCCGTTCTCTGGCACTTAGTCAGAACGAAAATGTACGGATTTTTTAATAAAGAATTGGTTGAAAGAATTTACTGTCGCTTTGGTTATACACTGATTATCGATCGAAATCTGGATTTATTCTGATTTCAAACGGTTGAGCGACACGCGTGTCTCCGCGAAACCACCGCATGGTGGGGGCTGCGCGTAGCCCGATAATTTTATGATTGCGCGGTGACGTCACGGCGACTAATACGACGCTCTAACGCTAAGGTGTATACCGAACAACATGTAACAAAAGTTTCGTGAACGAAAATAAATTTTATCTTTGAAAAAAACGCAATGAAAAAAAAACCTTGGCTGGACCAAACGCCCCCCTTAAGACGAGTTAAAGTTAAAGAAAATGTATACCAAAGTACAGTAAAACCTGGATAAATTCAACCAAGATTGGGACCCAGTGGTTGCATTTACCTAAGCGCGGTATCGAATCTCGGGTGACACGCGACGACCAGCCAAGTGTGAACGTAGAAAGAGACAGACAGTGGTGGAAAGAGAGAGGTCCGATAATCAAAGGAAAGAGCCGAAACGTATCGGTGTGACTAATACTAATTGAATCAAAAAACTTTTTTATTTTTCACTTTTTTTTAGTGAAACTTTTACTAGCGCATTAGTGAGATTTTTATGATTAAAGTGGTACCAAACACGGGATAGTTTCAATTATAATTACTTGCTAAAATTGATGTTAAAAGTTGGCGAAAAGCAAGAGAGATCGAAATCAAAACCAGTCGCGGTGTCGGCTTTGGTTTCAAAGGTTTCATTTATCCTAGCGAGGTGTCGATTCTGGGCATTTAATGTTTCATTTATTCAAGCGAGGAGTCGATTCCGGGCATTTAATGTTTCATTTATCCAAGCAAGGTGTCGATTCTGAATCCGTACACATGTGTTCTATTCAGCTGACATGTCGATTCTGTGTTCGTACACATCTTTTGTATTCAGCCGACATCATTTATATTCAGTCGTGGTGTCAATTCTATGTTGTTGATTCTGTAACATCCCGCAGGAAGAAGAATAAATAAAAAAAAACCACCATTATTAATTATTAAAATATATATTTATTTTTTTTAGTTTTTATACAATCAAAGTTATAACACTTCGTTTTTTATTATTATTGTATTAACACGATTCAGATCGACAATTATATTCATATTTAACAAATAGGAAAAGAATGTTGTATTTAATTATATTTATACTTAACAAAATTTATACAAAAAAAAATACATCGATAATTATCGCGTCGATAATTCTACCGCGTCGATAAAAGATCGACGCGGGATATATAGATGGAGATAGGAGTAACGCGTAGAAAGAGATAGGAATAGAGCGCAGAATAAAGAAAGATAGCACTACGCATAGACAGAGACAGCGATACGCGCGGAGTTACGTACACTCCGGTCAAAGTCCAAACACTTCCGGTATCGAAAACGCGTATAGAAAAAACTGCTACGTAAGTAAATCTCGGGTATAAATACGAGCGTGCCGCGAGGAGCTATTTCACTTCGATTCTGATCGTAGTCCGACACGGATCTATGATACGATTACTACATAGGTTTCCAGTAGCTTAGATTCTTTTGTCGGCGAGGCGGCAAAGGTTTTGTGTCAGACCCGGAGCGCCCGACCACCGGTTCGCAGCGGTTTTCATATGTGTCAGGTTCGCTACCAAGCTTAACGAGCGAGCGAAAGCCGAAGCTCCTTGGATGCGGCCTATTAGCACACTGGCTCTAGAGCGACGATACCATCCTGCAGTGTTCGCAACCAAGCTTAACAAGCGAGCGAAAGCAGAAGCTCCTTGGATGCGGCCTATCAGTGACGGCTAAGTTGCTCAGAAATCGTACTGCGGCCGAACGGGTTAGCTCCTACAGTGTCGGAACGGATCCACGCCAATTTCCCGACAATCGAACAATTTATTTGAATAATTTTATTTTTTTTGTTATAAACTCAAGTTATAGATTTAGAATTTTTATAATCGTATCTAGAGACGCGTTCACTAATCAATTAAATTTTTTCTTTGTATTTTATTTTAGGTCAAACTATTTTGTTATTTTTCTTTGTAATTTTTATACAGAGCGCACTCACTGTACTTAACTAATATAATTATTTTCCTTTTGTATTTCAAGAACAGGGCGCAACATTTGTACATTGATTACATTAATTCTTTATATTATTTTCATTACTTACATTTTTATATAACTCAAATAATTACTTACCTTTTCTTTTTATATACATATTATAAACAAACACAACACACAACTTTCTTGAATAAACACTCATTACGATTTTTGAGAAAGGAATTAACGTTGGATTTCACTCCTTTACCGCGCACCACCCGAACCTATGATCCCTTCACTATTTTGTTATTTACGAGACGCCTTCTTATAGGGAACCGCTCTCCCTACGCAGTCGGTGCAGTAGCGTACTCGCGATAATAATTCCGGGACGTTACAATTCTATTACTATTGTTTATAAATATAATTCAACCTATATCGAGTTTGGTATCATTTTAATCAGAAAAATCTCACAAATACGTTAGTAAAAGTTTCATTGAGAAAAGGTTAAAAATAAAAATGTTTTATCGTTGAATTAGTATTAGTCACACCAATATTACGGTAGGATCATGTTACACAGTTTCCTGGTCGAGCGGCTCGGTTAGCCTAGGGGGATCCCCCCAAGTGGAGGGGATAGCGATGTTTCACTTATCCAAGCATTCTTTCGTTGAATTTATCCAGGTTTTACTGTACTCCAAAGATTATATTTAATTCAAAGACTATATTTATAATATATACGTGTAGACTGTTAGGTTTACCCATTAGATTTATGACACCCCATCGAGCTTAGAGACAGTCCAGACCTTTGCAGACAGGACGGGTCAAGGGGCTCCGATTCGGCCCACCCCGACACGGTCACGTACCCTTAAGTGGGCCCAGAGTTTTCTTCGACGGGCACTCGTTCGAAACAGTTCAAAGCAGTTCGAACCAAGGCGTCTTAGACGACGGACGTCAAAATATAACGCAGTATTTCTAAGCAGATTACGGTGTGTGTTTATTTCACCATACCCCTCCTGCAACTATCAGAAGTGGGATTCGTGCCGTTTTTGAGTTTCTTTTGTGTTGTTAGTGCGAAATTAGAATTTTGGCTATTTTTGGAATCGCGACTAACAGTTTGGTGCTGAAAACGGTGAACTGCCATTTTGTGTTGTGTTGTTACGATGCCTGGGAAAAGAAGTTTGAATCATTTGACAATCGCAAAGTTAAAAGAGCTATTGCGGGATAGGAATTTATCCGTGACCGGCAGCAAAAATGAGCTGATCGCCCGTTTGATCACCGCCGAGCCGGAAATAGAAGATGCTCTTCAGCGACAATCTGAGAGCGAATAGCTTCAGAGCGTCCAGGGCCCAATTCCGGTAATCGCGGAGGGTCCATCTGGCGAAACGTCATCAGCTGCTGGAATTAGTGCGTCCGCTACGGAAAGAGAGATGGAACTTCTCCGTCGCGAACGCGATTTGTTACAACGCGAGGTGGAATTAATGCGACGGGAAAGAAATTTGTCAACAACCCCGCAATCCACGGACAGTAGTGCAAGTTTGCGGTCTACTACCAGTATTAGAACAATCGCGGATTTATTAAGTGAATTTTCGGGCGCTGAAAACAATTTTAGTATTTCGAAGCAGCAAGTAGAACGTTTGAGAGTGATGTACCAGCTGGACGATTGTGCTTCGTCCACGATGATTATGCTACGCCTCCGAGGCAAGGGTTTAAAATGGTTCCATTCAAAGCCGAGTTTGATGGAGTTATCAGCAACGGCGCTGTTGGAAGAAATGCGGAAAATGTTTGAGGTCCGATTGGACAAATTGGCCGCAAGAAGAGAGTTTGAGAAACGGACTTGGCAAAAAACCGAGTCGTTTTGTGACTATTTTCACGACAAGGTCACACTTGCCAACCGAATTTTGATTGATCCAGAGGAATTGGTGGATTTAGTAATCGACGGGGTTCCCGACCCTCGTCTAAGGGATCAAGCACGAATGCAACGACTTGAAACAGCCAGTGATTTATTGGAAGCATTCAGGAAGTTGTCACTGCGGGACGAGGTCAGCAGTGATCGGGAAGGTTGGTAGAGCAAGGAAATTCGTTGTTATAATTGCAACGAGTTGGGACATTGGAAACAGGATTGCAGAAAACCAGCACGGGAATGGGGATCCTGCTTCAAATGCGGAGCAGCGCATCACGCAAAGAATTGCCCGAAAAATACCCCCATGGTGGACCAGGGGCGAAAGCAGCCACGGGTACTGTCGTCGACATCGACATCAACATCGACAGCGACGCCGGGAACTTCTGCAAATTTGGTACAGCCGGACTCCCCAGAAACTCCGTTTATGGTACCGATTTCGTTTGCGATTCGAGACGACAATGGTATGATGTTTAACTTAGCCATTACAGCGATGATTGATTCCGGATCATCCGTTAGTTTAATTAAGTATGGACTATTACCATCTGCTCTTCGTCTAGATTCGCCAAAACTTAATAATTATTACGGCATTAACCATTCGCGATTGGATATTTTAGGTGTTTTCTCGACTATGGCTAATATTAATGATATGCGATTAGAAATAAAATTTTTCGTAGTACTGGACAATACGATGTCATGTTTTGCGTTGCTTGGCAGAGATTTTATTTCATCACGGTCTGTTCGAATAACTATGGGAGATGCTTTTGAAATTGCGACAAGTAGTAATAAAGATCACGAGTTAGAAACAAAAAATTTTGCTGGACAAATACTACAAATTGATTATGTTGAAACACCAATTACGGTAACTGAGAATTTAAATATTGACCCCAATTTAGATTCGAAGACAGCAAAAGAGCTTAGGCAAATTTATTTAGATATACAGAACCATCCCATCGACAATAATGAGCCCCCATGCTCTGTCGAGGCTGTTATTGCTCTTAAAACCGAGCAACCTGTTAGCTTTCGACCGCGTAGATTAGCTTTTGCGGATAAGGAAAAATTGAGAATTATCCTTGATGATTTGCTGAAACAAGGAATTATCAGACTGAGTAATTCGCCTTATGCCAGTCCAATTGTTATGGTAAGGAAGAAAAATGGTGAAATTCGTTTATGTGTAGATTTTCGGGAAATTAATAAACTTACGATTAGAGACAACTTTCCGGTTCCATTAATTGATGATTATTTAGATCAGCTACGCGACAAACAATACTTTACGAAACTAGATCTGAAAGATGCTTTTCACCACGTTCGAGTTTCTGAAAATTCAGTTAAATATACATCTTTCATAACGCCATTAGGACAGTACGAATACTTAAAAATGCCATTTGGATTGACTAATGCACCTCGTATTTTTCAAAGGTACATATACAACATTTTTCAAAATTTACTTCCATTAAACAAAATTTTGCTTTATCTTGATGACATTTTAGTACCTACTCAGACGGTAGAAGAACATTTAGAAATTTTGCGCGAGGTATTTAGATTAGCGAGACAACATAATTTACAGTTTAGATTGGATAAATGTTTCTTTTTGTTTCAACAAATAACCTATTTAGGCTACGTGATAACAAACAATAGTATTGCTCCCGATAGAGAGAATGTAGAATCTGTTGTTGATTACCTTGTTCCTACGAACGCCAAACAATTACACCGTTTCGTAGGCTTAGCAAGCTATTTTTGACGCTTTATTAGGGATTTTTCGACTATCGCAGGACCTTTTTACGAATTGCTACGGAAAAATGCCGTGTTTCATTTTGGACGCAGTGCTTAGTGAACAAACCAGTATTAGCAATTTATTCACCAAAATTGAAAACAGAACTTCATTGTGACGCGAGTAGTAGCGGGTTTGGTGCAATTCTAATGCAAAAGCAACAGAATGGAATTTTTCAACCTGTTTTTTATTTTAGTAAAAGGACAACCGTTCAAGAATCAAAGTATCATAGCTTCGAGCTCGAATGCTTAGCAGTCGTATACGCGATTAAACGTTTCATATATATTTATCCGGCGTACCTTTTAAAATTGTTATGGATTGTGACAGCTTTAGACTAACATTAAGCAAACAAAATGTCAACCCTCGAATTTCGCGGTGGGCGATGTTTTTACAAAGTTACGATTATGAAATCGAACACCGAAGCGGAAGTAACATGTCGCATGTAGATGCGTTAAGCCGTTCTCACTCAATACTTATTTTAGAACCCAATAAATTCGAGCAGACACTCTCGATCAAGCAATGTCAAGACCATACAATTAGCGAATTACGAGACCAATTAGAACACAGCGAAGATAAATATTACATATTAAGAGATGGACTAGTATATAAGAAAATTAAAAACAATAAATTGTTATTTTATGTACCGGCATGCTTAGAAAATAATGTAATTCGCACATGCCATGATGATTTGGGCCATTTGGGGATCGACAAAGTTGTTGAAAATATTAGTAAAGTACAGTAAAAGCTGGACATATGCAACAAACATTGAGACCCAGACGTTGCATATATCCAGTCGAGGCGTCGAATCTCGGGTTACACGCGTCGAGCAGCCAAGCGTGAACGTAGAAAAGGACAAACAGTGGCGCAAAGAGAGAGGTCCGATGATCAAAGGAAAGAGCCGAAACGTATCGGTGTGACTAATACTAATTGAATCAAAAAACTTTTTTATTTTTGACTTTTTTTGAATGGGTTACGTATCCGTCTCGGAAATTTCCTTATATGGTGTTACAAACCCTTCTCAAAAAATTTCCTTATATGGAATCGGATGGGTGCACCCGACACCAACCGTCTTCTAGAAAATTCGAGACCAACGCAAAGCAAGGGCGCGGTCCTACGGGTCACGTAGAGTCAGTCCCCACCACTTTTTTACTCTAGTTTTTGAGTATAAAAAGGATAGCGACAAGGGCACCTCGGGTCTAGTTGAAGTCTAGAATCAGTTCGTTACACGTCAGTACGTTCTTTTACGGACAATCTCTGCAACGAGGAAACTCTGCGAGATCGGGTATTCAAGTCCCCTTCAAGCACTCACAGTAACTATACAGTACGTTGTCTGCTGTTAAGCATTATTTTAATCGTTGTAGTCCGCCCCCGTTTGCTCGCATTCGTGAAAACCGAGAAGGATTAGATTCTTGCTTCGCGGAATCGAAACTAATTTCTATTTATTCAACTCATTTAAACTTGCAACTGTAGGAGAGGACGTTCTTTTAAGGAATTTGTCAGGTTCTAAATAAAACTCCAAGTCCTACTATAATAACGGTTATAAGTATATTTTTAAAAGGTAGCACGGTTTGCTGAAGAGCCGACCGTTCGTTTCCGCGTTTGTGCTGTGACTGACTAACAACGTTCAGTCTTGCACCCCCTAAAACTCAGGGGTACTGGCCGTCGTCGCTTGGCCTCGAGTCCCGCTATTTTATGACTCGGCCACGATTGAAAAGTAACGAACCTCTAGGCCCGAACACATGGTCGGATGGAACTTTCTCCAACCTTGTACCTTCATGGGCTCCAAATGCCGTTAAAAAGCCTACACAACCTAGAGTTTAATTCATTGAACACCGCGACAATTACACACAACAATTGTAAGGTCCCGGAATAGAGAATAAACTCACATTATTTTTAACTTACATCCTATTATTCAATTATATTTACTATCCAGAAACCCATTAAGGTGTACCTTTACCGCTCGAGGTACATCAATCAAGTTACGAGACCTAATACTAACGCTTCCTGCGGCTCCCTACGTTAGCCATACGTAGGTTCGTCCGCATATCACGCTCCTGAGGCTCCCTACGTTAGCCATACGTAGGTTCGTCCTCCACTCTACACCTTTCCTGTGGCTCCCTACGTTACCCACACGTAGGTTCGTCCACTATAGCCAACCTCCTGGAGCTCCCTACGTTAGCCATACGTAGGTTCGTCTCCACGTCTACTTCCTTAGGCTCCCAGTGTTACTAACAACACTGGTCAAGCCATTAACAAATACCATATACCTAAATTAAGCCCCGGCTACGCAGTCGCCCCCTCCGGCTCGTAACAAATGAAACGTCTGCTAGCGTATTGGTGAGATTTTAGTGATGAAAGTGGTACCAAACACGATATAGTTTCAATTATAATTACTTGATAAAATTGATGTTAAAAGTTGGCGAAAAGCAAAGGAGGATTGGAAATGAAAACCGGCTGCGGTGTCGGCTCGGGTTTCAAACGTTGCATATATCCAGCCGAGGTGTCGATTCTGGGCATTTAATGTTGCATATATCCAGCCGAGGCGTCGATTCTGGGCATTTAAACGTTGCATATATCCAGTCTTGGTATCGATTCTGTGTCCGTACAAATCGTTTGTACCGTGCCGCGTTACCTATTCTACGTTCGTACAAATCGTTTGTACCGTGCCGCGATACCTATTCTACGTTCGTACACAACATGCAACGTGTTGCATGTTGCATGTTGCGTGTTTGATGTATCTTTCGTGTACGGCCTGCCTTATACGTATGTAGCCGAGATGTCAATTCTATATTGTTTATTTTATTATTATTGTTTATTTATTCTATTATCATTCTGTTATTACTGTTAGCTTGTAAATTACTTTAATTTTCAATAGGAAGAAACTGTCCGGTTTCATGGAAATCATGGTCTTTGATGGTAAGGCTTTCCATAAAAAAGGCCAGCTTCATCCATGTTATAGATATTATCTATATTTATACTGTCATCTTCTTCCAATAATTTTGTAAAATTATTACAAAATCTTTTTCCAATATATGACAATATATATTATAATGTGCAATTTTATTATTATTTTAATAAATCAAGATAATTCAAATCATATCGTGTTTTGGTACCATTTTAATCTGAAAAATCTTGCAAATGCGTTAGTCAAAGTTTCATTAAGAAAAAGTTAAAAATAAAAAAGTTTTATCGTTCAATTTGTCACGTAGACAGACCGTTTTTATCAAACGTGTCTCCTTTCAAATAAGCTTAAACATCTGGAAAGGAAAACTCTCGGGCAAACCGACCATTTACTCTCGTAATAAACAGAAGGCCCACCGATAGCAGAACCAAACACTTGGGAAAGCAATGGGTCCGCCGTAATCAAATAGCAGATGCAACCACTCTAAACTGTCGCAGAGGCAGGTGGACCCAGCCTGATCACTCGAATAGTAACCAGACCACCCTTCTTAATTAGTATATAAACCCGTTCGTACCAACGATCGGGGGCAGTACCAGAGTTCATCTCGTGTCGAGCACGTCGTGTACGGTAGTGAGTTGGTTACTATTAGTGAGATCGGGTTGAAGTCCCCTTCGAGCAACATTCACCTTATAGAATCCGCGAGTCGTGTTTCTATTTGGCATTACAATCAACCACACACAACACCCCCGCATTGCCAGTGCGTGAACACCGAGCATAGTGGAAATAGGTAATATATCACATTATACACCTATATTCGCGACAACAACATCTGTAATAGACCAAGATTGTAGAATATATACATTGCTGTGTCAAACCCACATTAGCATTCTCCTTTAAACCCAGTGAAACCTTGTGACAGTTCCTACCACAATACAATCTTACCGCTCGGGTTGTATTGATAATAAAATAAGTTACGCGGCCGCCAATCAGAAAGCCTCTGATAGCCACGCGCGCTGCCAAGCCGTCGGCCGCGTAACAGAACTGGTGACAGCGGTGGGATATAGTCACATAGATCAATTTCACTGGCATAATTACTTTCGTGGAATTTGACACACGGCTATTACTTTGTTGAACAACGATTGTATACTAGTTTTCCTAGTTACATTCTTTAACCAACAAATTCATTCAACATGGCGAATGAACAAGCCAATATTTCTTCAGCCGATCTTATGAACTTAACAGTTTCGATCGCAAATTCTATGACACTTTTGACACAAAGATCCTGCATACAAAATGTTGCGTTAACAATACCAACATTTGATGGTGAGAATCCACCTTTATCACGTTTTGCACAACTGGTAGAAGATGGATTGACCTTGATTCCTGAGGGAACAGAAAGGGAATACCTTACAATTATTTTAACTAAACTCACCGGTCCGGCGCGAAGAAGTACTTTAGAACATCAATTCACTTCGGTATCCGCGTTGATCAAGCATTTGAAGAGAAAATTTGGACCAGGAAAGAGCTTATCGCAATTTCAAACAGAAATTGCCAGGCTTCAAATTAGGGAATACGAAAGTTTGAGAAACTACATCGATAGAACAAGCCATCTTGTTTATTGTACAAGAGGAGCGATTAAAGAGAAATATCCTAGACATTCAGAGGAAAATATTAAACAAATGGAAATGGATATTTTAGAAAATTTCCTAGATGGATTACCAGACCGCATCTCTTTTAAGGTATCAGCACAAAATAGAGACATTAAAAACTTAGAGGAAGCTTTTGACGCTGTGCTAGAGGTAGACAGGAAATTAAGAAGTCGTCGTGATTTGGCACGAAACACATCACCAGGAGGCTGGAACAACAGGGATCACCACAGCAACGAACGTCGAAATGAAATTTCATACCCTCAATCTCCAACACGACACGATCGATATAGAGATCGACAGAGGAGACCATCTAACTCTGAAGACGAGAGAGAAGGACGACCACGTACATCAGCATGGACTGTGCGATCCAGGAATCAATCGAATTCACCTTCTTATCGTTCAAATTCACCACGCACAGATCAAGATGAAAAACGGTTTACAGTTTTAAAACGCAGTGAAAAGGATGATACTTCGCAGCTATATTGTTGGCGATGTGATACCCAAGGACACGATGAAAAACGTTGTAGGAGGAATTCGCAAAATTTCAGACAGCGATCATACTCTCGAAATTCTTCAGTCGAATCAAACAAGTCTTTAAACTCAGAAAACGCTCAACGGAAAGGCGAGGCGGTGAGCGATCTGCAAAGACCTCGCCAAAAGATAGTCAGATTCACGGGAGAATCCTCATCAAGGAAACCCCAGCACCAAGAATAAAAATCAAAGTTCCGGAATTAGAATTAGAAACAGCTGAATTTTTAATTGACGGTGGCGCGGCAGTTAACTTAATAGTGCGCGATGTTCTCGGAGATCAAGCCAAACGTATCACTAAAGAAGTTATTGAAATCACAGGACTTACAAAATCACCTATTTATAGCATAGGTACCACAATTCTTCACATTCACGGTAAGCCTGCATTATTTTACGTAGTAGAGAACCTTGCAATAGAAGCCGATGGAATTATAGGCAGCCCATTTTTATTACAAGAAGAAGCAGAAATTTCATATTATCATGGAACACTAGTATTGAAAGATAAACCTATTCGACCACTTCGTTTTTCAAATTACCGAGATTTAGCTCAGCAGAAAAATCCGAAATCGACTAAACACCGTATCGAAGCTCGAACAACAAAACAAATTGCAATTCACATAGCTAATCCAAATATTAAAGAGGGATACTTACCGCGACTCAAAACATCAGAAAATATATACATTGGCGAAGCAGCAGTATATAATCGTGACGGCATTTGTTACGCGTTAGCAACGAATACCGGAGAAGACGATGTAGACATCGAAATTGAACCTCAATACATTCATCCTTACGATATTTACGACTCGTCGGACGACGACCCAATTTCTTCATATATGACCGAAAACACACCAGAAAATAGAGCAACACGAATTAGAAATCTTTTAAGAACCGATCATCTCAATGCAGAAGAACGTAAACATGTATTCAACATCGTCGACGAATTTTCAGACAGATTTTACTTGCCTGGAGACAAACTAGGAGAAGTACCGAATTTTTACCATTCAATTCATACAACAGATGACGTACCGATTAATACAAGACAATACCGATATCCACCAGTACACCAAGACGAAATACAACGTCAAGTAAAGGCTCTGTTATTACAAGGAGTCATACAGCCATCTAGTTCACCATATAATTCTCCGTTATGGATTGTACCAAAGAAACCAGACGCTAAGGGCAATAAGCGTTGGCGTATGGTAATCGATTTCCGAGCCTTAAACGAAAAGACTTTGAGTGATAAATTTCCTTTGCCGAATATCACCGAAATTCTAGATAAATTGGGAGGAGCAAAATATTTCACAATTTTTGATATAGCAAATGGATTTCATCAAGTTCAAATGGATCCTAAGGATTGTCCGAAAACAGCATTCACAACACCGGATGGGCATTTTGAATTTGTACGCATGCCATTTGGTTTAAAAAATGCACCACCGACATTTCAACGCTTAATGAATCAAGTTATATCTGGTCTAGAGAACGCTCATGTATTCATAGACGATATGGTTGTTTTCTCTTCATCACTACGAGAACATGAAATAAAAGTAAAAAAATTACTCAATCGGCTCAGAGAATTTGGACTTACACTGCAGATTGATAAATGCGAATTCTTACGTAAGGAGGTTACTTATTTAGGACACATTTTAACAGAAAATGGTGTTAAGCCAGATCCTCGTAAATTACAAGCTGTAAAAGAATTTCCCATTCCTAAAACACAGAAAAATGTCCAGCAGTTCTTGGGACTGACAGGATATTATCGCCGTTTCATAAAAGATTATTCTATTAAATCAAAACCATTAGTTCAATTATTAGGTAAAGGAATTCGTTTTAAGTGGACCGAAGACCAGCAAAAAAGTTTTGAAAATTTACGCGACGAACTCTGTACACAACCAATTTTACAATATCCGGATTTTAATCGACCGTTCATTGTTACCACTGACGCATCAGATTACGCAATTGGAGCTGTACTTAGTCAAGGAGAAATAGGAAACGATCTACCAATTGCCTACGCATCTCGTACCTTAAATAAAGCCGAAAGGAATTATTCTGCTACAGAAAAGGAATGTCTTGCAATGGTTTACGCAGTACAATATTTCAGACCGTATCTTTATGGAACAAAATTCACACTCGTCACAGATCACCGACCGTTAGTCTGGTTACACTCTGTCAAGGA
The DNA here is from genome assembly GCF_051020975.1 of Osmia lignaria lignaria. Classification (NCBI taxonomy): domain Eukaryota; kingdom Metazoa; phylum Arthropoda; class Insecta; order Hymenoptera; family Megachilidae; genus Osmia; species Osmia lignaria. The sequence continues at coordinate 3,009,711 of NC_135041.1, forward strand.
TCCGACATCACGACTTATGAAGTGGAGACTCAGACTCTTAGAGTACGAATATCAGGTTATCCATAAAGCAGGAAAGACGAACAAGAACGCAGACGCATTATCACGTAACCCAGTACCATCTTGCTTACCACTTATACCCCGAGATCCTCAAGACCCCGATTACAAGCACATAGGACAGAAACCAGAAATCGACACGGATTCCATAGGATTTCGTGTGCGGCAACTACAAAGGGACAGGGAAAGGAGACCGAAATATCAAGAGGAAAACACTAGCTCTGATGAAGAACCAGCCCGTGGGAAGGTTCAACATTCTCCAATAGCAGATAGACCGAGAGTCTTACCTAACTTATCGCACGAGATAAGTATGCCAGATGAACACATGGAAACAATAAACTTTCATCCGCAAGCAAATTCTACTAAAATCACATCGACAGAAGAAGACGTAAACTTGATTTCATTCGAAGAACCATCAGAAAATACCATTACGGAAAACACGATAATCGCAAACCCGCAACAGGATTTACTTAACCATACACCATTATCACTTGTAACAAATGAGGGAATTTTACAACCACAACCTGTTAACGAAACAATAGGAACGGCAATCCAGCAACCACAGGAAAACTTTGACCGTACCGTTGACCCTTATCCGTTCACACTTCTTGACACAGACACTCTTTCCACGGAGGGAGATGACCTGCGAAGAAAAGTGCAACCTTCACAGACACTTGAGGTTATTATCTCTCCAAACACCCTGACCACCGAGGAAGGTCATTACGCACATTTCATACCTGCGGACTGTAAATTGGTAACCCCCATTGGAAAACTGTTACTGGACACAGAAGCAATAGATTTACAACAGCTCATGTCAAAGAAACCGCAGAAAGGAGACGTAAGAGAATCAGCAAATGGCTCATACAAAGTTTACAGTATAATAATATCAGATAATTTTTACGACACCATTAAAAGTGAAGATATACTAAACGGACTACAAACACTGAAACAGCATTTAGATCAAAATCCAATTAAATCATTTAGAATATCAGCAGTCGGAGATTTTCATAAATTACCAACCAATGAATTAACTAAATTAATAAAGGACGTTTTCAACGGTACAACACAGAAAATCATCATATGCAATTGTTCAACGATTACACCATCAGAAGAAGATCGATTACAAATAATTCGCGAAGCTCACGACAGTTTGATAGGAGGACATAAAGGAGTCACAAAAACATATAAACGCATCAGAGCGAAATATCAATGGCCAGAAATGCACAACGAAATACGAAATTATATCAGGAAATGTCCAAGCTGTCAAGAAGAGAAATTAGTTAGAGCAAAAACTCGTCAACCAATGTTAATTACCGATACCCCGATAGAACCATTTGATAAAGTTGCTTTAGACACCGTAGGACCTTTACCTTTAACGCCTAGCGGAAATAAATACATTCTCACAATGCAAGATTGTTTAACGAAATATTGTATAGCAGTAGCAATACCAAACATTAGAGCAGCCACAATAGCAGATGCTTTCGCGAGACATTTTATTGCCATATATGGAACACCACGAGCAATATTAACAGACAAGGGAACTAGTTTTATCGGAAGCTTAATGAAAAATCTTTCAGAAATATTCAAAATCAAACAAATCACAACTTCTGGATACAGACCACAAACTAATGGATCACTAGAACGAAGTCATATAGTACTAACAGAATATCTTAAACATTACATGGATAATTATGAAGATTGGGATCTATTAATACCATTTGCCATGTTTTCTTATAATACTTCCGTACATGAAGCAACAAATTTCTCTCCATATGAATTAATATTTGGAAAACCAGCCCGTGAACCAAGTTCGTTTCCAACTGGCGAAAGGTTAAAATCATATGGCGACTATTTAACAGAATTAATAACTCATACTATAAAAATCCGCAACATAGCAGCCGATAATTTGATTGCCTCCAAGCACCGTTCGAAGAAGTACTATGATAAATATTCCCGACCGGTAGAATTCAATGTAGGCGATTATGCTTATGCATTGCTAGAACCACGAATTAGTAAATTTGATCCACATTATGTAGGGCCATATGAGATCATTAATGTAACAGATATGAACAACATTGTATTGCGAACACCTGACAAAACGATAACAAAACACCAAGATAAATTAAAACACGCTTATTTTCCATCCACAGCGGAAAAAACGGAAATAACGGGAAATCATGATTCCGGCACAACTACTTCTGATACCTCTGGCTCTGGTTATGAGTCAGACAGCGATTAAAGGCGGTTCAAAGGTGTTACCACTGGCGCAATCAACGGGTTTGTTTTACGATAAATTGTCAGACATACGGACATATCAATCGCAATGGCGATTGGTCACGTCATTGGAAGTTGATAAATACCTTGCACATGCACCACCAGTAGAACAGATAATTCTGGCCATGAACCAACTTTGCAAAAAACACGGTTTAGAAACTTGCCTCAGCATGGAAGTAGGACCACGGTTACTTAAAAGAGAAGAAAACACTATGCAGTATAGGAATCTAATACAAACAGCAATAGGAAACGATGCCTTTCCAAAAAGACGACCATTACGACGCAATGCACCATTTGGATTTATTGGCACAATCAACAAAGCATTATTTGGAACCTTAACTCAAGAAGACGCAGATTTTTACAACCAGGAATTGAATAAGTTATATAAAAATCAACTTGAAATAACGGAACTCAACTCGAAGCAAATACACATTGTGAAAGGGGAGTTTTCAGCCATACATGAAAGATTAGTAAATTTAACACAGGTTACATCTGAGCTGATAAAAGCTGCATCAGAACATTCGCGATTCTTAGAAGAAACTAGGTCCGAAATTGCCCAACTCCGTTTTGAAACAGCTATAAGGGATACCATTTTAGAATTAGAAAGAGGATTGGACGACTACAGCACTAATTTACTATTATTAATAGACGCAATATTATTAGCGAAACAAGGAATAATGCATCCTGCCGTTTTTTCACCACAGCAATTATTGAAGTCAGCATTAAAGATCAAACAATCTTTAACTTATGAATTTCCATTATCTCCAGAAGAATTATTAACTGAACAAATCGAGAAACTAACGAAATTAAATGTAGTATTTGCAAAAGGCAGAGTATTATTTGAACTCACCATACCGCTTTGGAACAAAAGGTGTTCAATTTGTATAAAATCTATCCTTGTCCATCAAAGCAGGTTATTAAAGAAAAAGAAGTAGTTACGTACATACAACCACAAATTTCATACATTGCAGTCACTACAGATGAGCAGCAATACTTTTTACCTACCGAGGAATATCTTGGAGTTTGCCGAGTTCATAATAATCAGTTAATAGGACCATCAACATTACCATTATATCAGGTAGAAGGTCATGCAACCTGCGAATCTACCTTGCTTTTGAACCCATCCGCCATAAACTGGGAAACCTGCGATGTAAGGGTAACCACCAAGCTTCAACCATTCTGGCAAGTGTTAAGCGCCCCTGCTACCTGGTTTTTCTTTATGCCAACCCATAAAAAGGCCCAGGTATATTGTAAAGGGGAAAACCAACTATAGCAAACATTTACAATACTGGAATTTTCAACCTCGAACCGGGATGTAGAGCCACAGTAAATGCGATGCAATTAAAAGCAATGGACACAATAGTAACCATGGAAAATATTATACATTACCCATCAGCGTCATACAATTTATCAGTAATCATTCCGAAAATAACAGAACATCACCTATCAGTTTTAGAAACCAATTACACTAATACAGATCAAGTAATCACAAATTGGAAGAACCTTCCGACAGCACCAAACCTAGAGGAATTGGAGCATCGGGCGAAAGAATTGGAACTTCAAGAAATTTCCACAAATCGTATAAAAATATCAACATTTTCCTCGTTTGGAGTAGTATCTTTGATCCTACTATTAATAATTGGGACAATAATAAAAAGTAATATACACAAAATCATTAATAAACTAAAACCTTTGGACAAACCGAACGAAATTGAATTGCAACTGGAAGAAATACCTAAAAACTCAGAAGAATCAAATTCAAATAATATAAATTTACCAAGGGAAAAATCTTCAGCACCTAGACCAAGTGCCACAATATTCTAAGGGGCCGTAGCCACTCCTACACATCCCTCCTCTAAGAGTCGAAATAAGAGTGGGGTAAGATAAGGGTTTTCAGACTATATAAGCAGTTCTCGGCACCATAGTCTCATCAGTGGACATCCTCAAGAAAATGAACACCATCAAAAATATAGTTTTGAGCAGTTCTGTTCGGATCGGAATTGTCCACGTGGACAATCCGGTAGAATTCTGGGCGCAGGTGGACGACGGTCGGGAAGAAGCTAGGCGACTGTACCGGGACCTGTATCGGTACATGAGCGACCGCGGCCACCTCCACTTTCCAAACCAGGGAAGACTGACCACTGGACGTCTGGTGGCGTACAGAAGTAAAGAAGGTACCTGGGTCCGAGGAAAAGTTCAACACCTGGTGGACGGCCAGTTCGAGGTGGCTCTTCGTGACCACGGCAAGGTGGTAAGGGCACCGGTCGACCAACTTCGGACCTTGCCGCCACGCTTTCAAAATCTACCGTGGCAGGCCTTCAAGGTACGGGTACGGGGTATCCGCCCTGTATGCAGGACCTGGAAGATAGAGCAGGCCGCCTACCACTGCGAGGAGTGTATTGCCGCCATCATCATGGAAATGGAATACCAAAGAGCAAACCAACCCATACCACCGCCTGCAATAGTACCAATCTGGTACACCGAGAGACAAATCCGATCGAGGCAGCCTGGACCCAGACGTACGCTTCGACTTCATACCGCAGTTAGCAGCATCACCAACCATCACACGTAGCGATAAGTACACACACATCACACATAACACCCGACATATTGCATTACAACACCAAAACTTCAACACATTCTAGTGAGTGTTTTCCTTTCCAATTGAAAGCATCACGATTACCGCGATGTTTCATCTAAGGGGGGAGGTGTCACGTAGACAGACCGTTTTTATCAAACGTGTCTCCTTTCAAATAAGCTTAAACATCTGGAAAGGAAAACTCTCGGGCAAACCGACCATTTACTCTCGTAATAAACAGAAGGCCCACCGATAGCAGAACCAAACACTTGGGAAAGCAATGGGTCCGCCGTAATCAAATAGCAGATGCAACCACTCTAAACTGTCGCAGAGGCAGGTGGACCCAGCCTGATCACTCGAATAGTAACCAGACCACCCTTCTTAGTTAGTATATAAACCCGTTCGTACCAACGATCGGGGGCAGTACCAGAGTTCATCTCGTGTCGAGCACGTCGTGTACGGTAGTGAGTTGGTTACTATTAGTGAGATCGGGTTGAAGTCCCCTTCGAGCAACATTCACCTTATAGAATCCGCGAGTCGTGTTTCTATTTGGCATTACAATCAACCACACACAACACCCCCGCATTGCCAGTGCGTGAACACCGAGCATAGTGGAAATAGGTAATATATCACATTATACACCTATATTCGCGACAACAACATCTGTAATAGACCAAGATTGTAGAATATATACATTGCTGTGTCAAACCCACATTAGCAGTCTCCTTTAAACCCAGTGAAACCTTGTGACAGTTCCTACCACAATACAATCTTACCGCTCGGGTTGTATTGATAATAAAATAAGTTACGCGGCCGCCAATCAGAAAGCCTCTGATAGCCACGCGCGCTGCCAAGCCGTCGGCCGCGTAACAAATTAGTATTAGTCACACCGATATTACGGTCGGATCATATTACACGGTTTCCTCGCCGAGCGGCTCGGTTCGGCTTAGGGGGATCCCCCCAAGTGGAGGGGATAGCGATGTTGCATATATCCAGCCAAAGTTTTGTTGCATATATCCAGCTTTTACTGTATATTGGTTTCCACAAATGCGACAGAAAGTTAAAGATTACATTAGCAACTGTTTAAAATGTATTGAATTTTCCCCTGCTAGTGGAAAATCCGAAGGGTTTTTGCACAATTTGAATAAAGGTAGTCTGTCCTTCCAAACGGTCCATATCGATCATTACGGCCCTTTAGAAAAGTGCGGAAAAGGATATAAATTCATTTTGTCGGTAATAGATGGGTTTACAAAATTCATAAAGTTATATCCGTGTAAAACGACAAAAACCGAGGAAGTAATAAAACACCTAACAGAATATTTTCGTACATACAGTAAACCTAAGAGGATTGTTAGCGACCGAGGGACTTGTTTTACTTCCGGTGCATTTAAAGAATTTTTGACCGGTAATTCAATTGAACAAATATTAATAGCGGTTGGGACCCCAAGAGCAAACGGTCAGGTCGAACGGTTCAACCGTGTTATAGCACCGATGTTAGCTAAATTGGTAGAAACACCCGGAAAATGGGACCGTGTTTTAGGGTCGGTAGAACACGCCTTGAATAATACCGTCTGTAGATCAACGGGAGAAAGTCCTTCCCGATTGTTATTCGGAATCGCTCAGTTAGGTACGGTCTCGGACAATTTGCGTTTAGCCTTGGAGTCATATTCCGAAGATGTTACAATACGTAGGAAAGCGGCTGAAAATATTGTGAAAGGTCAGCAAGATAATAAACGAGCGTATGACAAAAAGCATAAGACACCGACGGTATACCAGGTTGGGGACTATGTGATGATTCGCAATTCCGATGTCACCCCAGGAATAAATAAAAAATTAATTCCTAAATTCAAGGGACCTTATGTAGTTAAGAAAATTTTAGATCGCGATAGATATGTAGTCACTGATATAGAAGGATTCCAGCTGACACGCATTCCTTTCACTGGAATCGTAGGACCTGATCAGATGAAATTCTGGATACGGTCATAATATTAGTAAAATAAAAAGTATAAAGTATGTATTTTATGTAAGCGTATTATGTTTTAGTATTTCAGTTATATTATCATTATATATTTTATTTTGTATTTTTTTTTTCTTTCTATTCTATTTTGTATGTTAGCATCAGCACGTGTTCAAGGGTTGACACGTGTCAGGGTCAATGCATTTTGGGCTTTGACCTGAGTTTCAAAGATTTCTTAGGATTCTTTAGGCTATCGATACCCCGAGCCATATGTCTGTCATCGGACTTGGGCCGGCGGTGGTTGATACTTGAGGTGCGACGAATTCTAAGAGTCGCGGATGTTTTGTTTATGGAACGGCGATAGAGAGTTCGATCGCCGATTCTCGAAGGAACGCGCGTGTGGCCGATGACCCGAAGTCATGGTGCTGCATGGCACGTGTAAAAAGATAAGGTTGATCTAGAAGGATCTGGCCACGGAGTGGGGAAGATCTTGCATCTTCTGGTAAGAAGACCATGAGGAACGGCATGGCACTTACCCCAGAACCGTCGAAGGGGATTAATCACTGAATAAAATTCTAACATGTACTGTGTGTTTGTGTGAACTAGTAATAAGTTAATTTTACATATGTGACCGAGGACGATCACCTTTGTCAGGAATGGCCGAATTGTAAACTTTTACCCATTAGATTTATGACACCCCATCGAGCTTAGAGACAGTCCAGACCTTTGCAGACAGGACGGGTCAAGGGGCTCCGATTCGGCCCACCCCGACACGGTCACGTACCCTTAAGTGGGCCCAGAGTTTTCTTCGACGGGCACTCGTTCGGAACAGTTCAAAGCAGTTCGAACCAAGGCATCTTAAGCCGAGTATCCACCTGTATCAAACGCCCGTATCGTATCACCGTTCCGAACCCTTTTGAATAGGCAGACGTTGCCTCGTTGCATGCCACGGCGTGCTACGGCTCGGACAATATTTCTTCGTTTCTTAAAAGAAACTCCTATAGGCGAGAAGTTTCGATTTCCTGCATGCTATTTCTTTATTGTAATTGTCCTAACCATATCGTGTTTGGTGTCATTTTAATCAGAAAAACGTCACAAATATCTTGGTAAAAGTTTTATAAGAAAAAAATGAAAAATAACAAAGTTCAGTCATTGCATTAGTATTATCTCACTGATATATCCGATTCCAGATCATATTATCTCGAGCCTCAAGTGTCATGTTTCCACTTGACATAGCATTTCGGGCCTTCGCCTGGGTATGTTGTTTTTACGTTTCAAGTGGTCTCCGAACCTATCCTTTGAACAGCAAGAAACCGACAATTTTCGGATCGGCCCGTTCCTTCACCTCCGTATCACAGCCCAATAGAACTTTCGATACTCGGCAACGGAAAAATCTCTGGAAAATTAACATTGTCCTTTTTCAATAATCACAGAGGTTCTTATTAACATTGCTCTTTTATGTACAGCATATCACCGAAGATAATTGATCTGTTTAAATATATTTAGACGATAAAATTTGTCTAAATTAAATTAGATTAAGTTCATAAATAATTTCATCGATTTTGAAATGAATCCAATAATACCGCAAGATTTCAAATAAATTGAAACCCAAGTGACGGCACGAAACGCTATGTCAAGTGCAAATGCATAAATCTTTCCTTCGATGCAACGGCAAAGAATCGACAAATTTTTCGGATGGGGCCGTTGCCTCCGTTCCTTTGGAACGGCACGCAGCAAAACGAAACTCCTCGCCTGTAGTGGCCCAGTCCTATTACCGAACCGTTTCTATCAAGAAACGAAGAAATATTGTCCGAGCCGTAGCACGCCGTGGCATGCAACGAGGCAACGTCTGCCTATTCAAAAGGGTTCGGAACGGTGATACGATACGGGCGTTGGATACAGGTGGATACTCGGCTTTAGACGACGGACGTCAAAATATAACGCAGTATTTCTAAGCAGATTACGGAGTGTGTTTATTTCACCATACCCCTCCTACATACGTTATATGCCATGTTAAAATTGTGATGTCTTTCTCTAAACAACTACACTAGTAATCTTGAGAATCAGGCGAATGAAATATAATTGAACGAACAAACAAATTTACCTGTAAGTGAAATTCGATCGCAATTATATGAAGAGCCTCGTTCGAAGAGATTACTCCCCCCCCCCCAATATATATATATTTATATACATACAGGGTGTCTCACTTAAACTGATACAGAGCTCTTATTCCGTAACTATTACTGATACAAAAAATTGTTGATATGGTAATTGCATGGAAAAAGGGGGCCTATGTTTTGGCCGAAGTGAAAAATCTTTTACATTATTAGTATAAGAGATATGATGGTCAAGTTTTGTTTTTTAAATCGAACCTGTTCGGGATTAAGCGCGCGACAATTAAAATAGGCACAGTTATGCCAAACGCCGAAAACCTTTCGGCGTTGTCAGCGCTCTAGCGTTTATATAAAAGAATTTTTAACAAAAAACAAATCCGACTTCGAAATGCACTAAAAAGTGTAAAATAATTTCTATTTCATTTATACCAATATTCCATAGCTATTAATAATATATACTTAATCGTTAATTAGGATACCAAATACATTTCAAAATTTTTGGAGGCGGCGCAAAATTAAAAACTTTTCCTCTACTAGGAAGATCCTAACTCGGGCGTCGGTAACCTATGATAAATGACCCTTTTGATAATTTCAAGTAAACAATATTCAACGGGAATCAACATACACATTGCGAATTAACTATACAGGGTGATCCTCTCGCTAGGGGACACACAGGAACTGGCGACAATGAATCCCTTGAATTTGTTAAAAATTATTTTATTTTACACTTTTTAGTGGAACCAGTAGTATTTGTAGGATAGTGTAAGGTGATTTTAGGTTTCCGTTGCTTAGCTTATGATTGAAATGGAATAATTAATAAACGTTTGAATTGGAGGCTACGTTAATGATGAAAAATTTGAAAACAATTTAAATGAAACTTTCGCATTCGTTCCTAAATTAACCTGCTATGCTGAAAGCAGATAATTGTCACTGGGAAACGAGGAAACACGTTCGGTAGAACAGCCTTTTTCATGATCGGGCCAGTGAACGGCCCTCATTTATTGCACTTAGATATGAATAATAGACGAGGTGTCTCCTGTTCGAATGTTCAAAATCGACACAGTGACCTAGTGGGAATTATTTGCTTTCAGCGTAGCAGGTTAATTTAGAAACGAATGGGTAAGTTTAATTTAAATTGTTTTCAAATTTTTCATCATTAACGTAGCCTCCAATTCAAACGTTTATTGATTATTCCACATCAAACATTTTTATTTGCTGTTTAGAATCCTTAGAATTTCCTTTTTTACATTATGACAGGCGACAAGAGATTAGGTTTCGTATTCATTCTAAACAACTACTAAAAATGTTCTATCAGTTCAGTTTTTTTATTGTGCTATGCCAACGGGGTACCATACCGTTCATTCGCGACCTACGTCAGGCCCGGTTTTCGTACTCGACACTGCAGTCCCTGGGACTGCGCGCTATACGCGCTCGAATTGGTTGGTTTTTTTGTTATTAACTCGTGGTTACACAAACACAAAGTCGGAGAAATACTCTACAAGACGCAAAAAGCTTCGTTGCGATTGGTCCATCCGTCTCGGAGTAATCGGCGAACGTACGCCGCGCGTACATGAAATAGTACGTTTTTTTGCAGTAAAAAGCGTTCGGAGTGAAAAAATATAAAATGTTTTTTTAACGGGACCAATCGGGAGACATACTCTACCAGATGCAAAAGGTTTCGTTCCGATTGGTCCATCCGTCTCGGCGTAATCGGTGAACATACATAAAAAAAAAAAAATATACACATCGAATTGAGTATCCTCCTCCTTTTCGAAGTCGGATAAAAAACCGCGACGCGATGACGAGAGAGCCTACTCTTTCGCACTTCACGACGAAAGCAAGTGAAACCATAGATTTCGATCACGCGACGAATTCGCTCACGGTACTTCGATTGAAAGTACCCGGTTAATTGTAGTTGCCTTTACTAATTAAAGGCTCCACAGTGTAAAGTGACCAAACACTCTTTTTGTTGATTAAATTATTACTTACGTTAAAAGTGGTTCTATAACTTTATTAAAACTCCTTCCTTCCTTTACTAAATTTAACCGGCATTTTGCCCAGAGAAAAAATTTATTCTCTGCGCGCAACAGAACCATATATTTTTTTTCAGATCATGTAATAGTGCTTCACAAGACGAATTCATTAAGCTATAATGTATATACCTGATTTTAATTAGTTTCCAAAATATAACATTTACAAATTTTCCGATTTTCAGTAGATATGTCTCGGTTTGAGTAGCAAGTCATAAAAGCGGCCCTATTGTTGCGGTAAGTGCCACAGCGGTTATTCTTTGGGTCTGCCGTCCCTAGCGTAGACTTCCGCTGTGTGAAAATAAGACCGTGTTTACTTTCGTCAAAATGCCGACTAAGAGAGAGCGTGGATTCCCGGAATCGATATATTTATATCTTTTGCCGTCTCGTCTTGCCCCCCTACAGGTGCCGAGCTACTTGATCCACCCGGGGGGACCTGTGAGGGGAAGGACAAGTGGCGGGGAACAGCGAACCTCGCTCGCCCGTCGGATATGATTTATTTTATAAGCGATTATGAAAATAGATACAAGAAAAATTGTACAGTTGATAGAATAAAATAATTAGTTGTAACCATAATGTAAAATTAAACTAAATAATGATGTAACGGGGAATTATTAATTAATAAAGGTGAATAAACCCCGTTTTGTCCACACAATTTTAAATGCTGTAAAGATATGAAGATCGGCACAGGGAAACGACAACCTCACCAAAATTTTTTGACTCTGAACGTTGTGACCTCTAGCAGACAAGGAAGGAGCTGCACTAATAATATCTTCGAACGAAGCTCTTCATATAATTGCGATCGAACCTCACAGGTAAGTTCGTTTGATAGTTCAATTATTTGCGCCTACGTGCCGTTGTCCGAATGAATGTGTGTGGGTATGGCTCGGCGTCCAATGAAACGTCTGAAGGCGCCGAGAAAACCCTCGGTCGTGAGATCGCTCACGATTTCGATGTGTACGGACTTTATCGACATGCAAACGAAAAGGCAGCCGTAAGCCATTACTGCTGTATCGATTACGGTGTTTTTTCTCTTTAACGAAAAGCACCGAAGAAATCTACGCCCGTATATGTAAAAGCTGCTGCTTCTTCGACGCACGCTTTGGGTAGATTCCCCATTTTTCCCTGTAACAGAGACGGCCGAAAGCGGATGCAACGAACGCATCGTCGTACGATTTTCCTAATTTGATTTTTTCCGTCGAGGAGCCAGAATCGATGTCGTATGGTGTATAAAGTGCTTTGAATTCCGGCGTGTTATGCGTGTTCGATCGTGTTCTATGTATTAGATCGGTCACGTGGTGGTAAGACGGTAAAAGAATAGGATATTTCTGCGGATATGGAATGTCGGCGTTTTGTAATCGTCGCGCCGCGGGGTAGACCGAATTCATCAAGGAACGGATTCAAAGAGGCAAGTCGACTGCTCTTTGCTCCTCCCGATGACGAGATACGTTCGATTTCGTCGAGAAACTGTTCTCTTTGAATTACCCGTAAAACAGTTCGTTCCGCGTTGATCTTTTCCTGTGCGCACAATTCACTCTTGTGCATGTTTAACCGGAGCATACGCAAGCAATATGTGACGACGCGTACAAGTTTCGCGTACAATGAAAAACGAATAAAAAATTCGCATTTATTGACTTATAACGTTAGACACGCGTTTTTCTTCAAGCCTGATAGCTTCTTAACGGCGATTTCTAAATTTACTGACCAAGTGCCTTCGTGATCGCGTAGTCAATGGGGTCCCTCGAACCACGACGTGTTTTTGCAGAATGCCGCGAGAAGCTGTCCGCGCGATAATGCATCTTCCGAATTATCGTTCGTTTTAACGTGTCGCCATTCAGCTTCCTTGATCGTCTGAATTTTCGCAACGCGATTCGCTTCGAAAAGTGTCCAAACCGATGGGGATCATTCTGATTTAGATGCTCAAAAAAAAGGTTATTTTTGTAAATTTTTTAAGGAAGTATTATTATAGATACTGATATAAAGTTTATATAGCTTAACAAATACACTCTCGAAGTACATACAAAAATTTTTTATTTATTTTTTTTAACACTATTTGTATATAAAAATCGGAGGCAAACGTAGCTCCTCGAAAAGTTGGTATATCCCTGGCGGCGTTGATATTTTGATAATGGCTCATCTAAAACGAAAAAATCAAAAATATTTAGATTCAGTATGACAGTGGTTCTCGCGCATTCTATGGATATTAATATTTATTGTGTAACGGGTTACCGCCGGGGTGTTGCCGGCTCAGCCGATAAGTCCGGGGTTCAGGCGAACGAATGAATAAGTCCGCTGGGTGTCCTCTCAGTTTAAGGGTCTTAGCGAGTCTTACAACTAACGGTCTTACGGCTAACGGTCTTACAGCTACGGCTTAATACTAACACGGCTTACTTCTAACGCTCGCGGGGTAGCCCGGTCGCGGTGTCGATCGGTCGCGGTGTCGATCGGTCGCGGTGTCGATCGGCTCGTTTATATTCGGTAGCGGAGGTAGCAGGATGTATGGGATCGGTCGGTTGATGCCTTCATGGGTGGACGGCCGTAGAGACAACCCGTCCTGCACCCAGGCAGTAAGAAGACCGTGCTCCGGTGGACGCCGTAGAGACGTAACGCCCGGTCCAGCGGTCTCGGCCGTGGCCCAGGAGACAGCGGACTGTATCGGAGGACGGCCGTAGACACAAACCTGTCCTACCGAACGCTGCTGGAGGAGAGCTTGGGTCTCGTTATCAAAAATGACGTTGATAGTATCGTATCGTAGCTTGTCCTGAGACTCGCTTCGGCGGATCGATCTGGCGTCTATCGCCTCACGGCCCGGTATATTAATGCTCGCGAGGCCGGCTGCCTCGCGAGTTCGCGGTGCGCGCGGTCGCCACCTGTCGGCGGCGCCGGTAGTAGCGCGCGCTGGCAGGGGTCCGCGGTTTCGCGGCCTCGCATACCTTACAATTGATAAATAAAAAAATGGCGGAGATTTAGAAAACAAATTAAAAAATGAGGTGTTTTTCCACCGTTTTTGGCCCCAAAAAAATAGTAAAAATTAAAATTTTAATACAGTTGTCACGTCCGGAAAACTTTACAAATTTGTCCACCTCACTTCTACATTATTTCAATTTTCTCCTCGACTCTGTGCTTTCCCATCAAGCCTTCGGGTTGTGAGAGTTGTCTTCTTGTGGGAAATGCACAGGGAAAAGTTTAAGATTATAATTATTCTATTTTTGTCTTTTCTTTTCTTTAATTCTCTTTTTCATTTTTCAATTCTTTTCTTTAGTTATTACCCCTCCTTGAAACTATCGTCGTGCTCAACTGCGTAGTAACAGAATCCGACATAGAAAAACTCGGTTTCGACCGAGGAGAGGTATTGTAAACAGCATTCGCTGTGCAGTTAGCCAGTGCCTCGCATTGTAGGGGTCTCCTCAGGTTAACTGCACAAAAACGTAAAGATCAATTTATCTTTTTGATTTTCCACCGATACTCTCCTCTTTTTCACGCGTAGGTGCCAGTCGGTCCCTAACCCAATCGTATGTATGAATTGTATGCTGAAATGAAAGCGCGAGATAGCTTAGCAATTTGAATATTTGTTTGAATGTAAGAGCGAGGAATGAGAACCTTCGCAAGTGAGCGTTAGCAAGCGTTCGAGGACTGTTTAGAGGCGAAAGGTCGAACGGGACAATAAAAGTCTTTGTATCGAATTCCGAGAATTTGCCTGAAACTTACAATAAGATCCAACGGTAAATTTCAAATAGCAAGAATGTTCTCGAACGAATTTCGTTACAAGCGTAACAACGAATATTCGATTAAAGCATATTTAATAATTGAAGACTGCAGTTAATCACCGAATGCTATTGTAATTTTCACAACGTGCGTACCAGCGCAATTCGTACTGCTGTTCGGTTCCTTGCGAACAAAATGATTAACTAGGAAATCTCATGATTGCGGGTTCATAAATCATACATAATAGTACAACATTTATAATTCACATTGTAACGGGGTCGGTCGGTTCGGTGCGCACGGCGTTGCGCACCGCGGCGGTTTCCCCGTGCCAGGGTTCGCATGGGAACAGGTCGGTAAATAACGAGGCCGTTTTGTAGGTAGAAAAATATATATATTTATTCAGTAGGAACTATGGTCGTGTACAGCGCGGTGTCTATCCCCGCCGGGCTGGCTGGGCGGCGGTACTCTCCTGCCTCGGTAGCTACAAACAGAATATCGTTTCGTGGTTAGACGCGTGGTGCCAAACCTTAAATCTAATGTACATGACTTAAGAGCTACGGTCGGAACCCGGTCCGTCACAGAAATTACGCGGCCTTAATCTAACGCGGTTCGTAGCCGTTGCTACGCGGTCTTACAAACTAAACGGCGCGATATCGGAGCGCGGAGTGAGAGCGCTGAACGGAGCGCGAACGCAAAAGAACGCAAACGCACGCAAACGCAAACGCAAAGTCGGGACAGGATTGGCCCGGTTGGGCCGACGCGACGGTGTTTATTAAATCGCGCTGCGGTGGAGTTGCTGCCCGCTTGCCTCACACGGCTCGTCTTCTCGTACGCCGAGGTAGAACCGAACAGCGAACGAGTCGACGACCAATCCTGGCCAGCCTGGGTAGCGCCACGAAGTTGGACGGAATCGGCTGCCAAAGGCAGAATGCGGTGCCGAGTAAGCTAGCGTTCGGAATCCCCGCGGAAGCACCGGCAGAGATTATGAACGCGTACTAGCTTGGTCATCCCGGGTCAACCACGGGCCTGACGAGGCTAGGCGCCTACGGCCGCTGAACCTATGGGAGCTGCCAGGTCGTAGCGTAGTGCAATGCTACAGCCAGTGATGCCAGAACCGTGGGACGTGGGACAAATTTTTACCCTCTCCACGACGTCCCACGACGTCCCAGTGATTCCCCTACCGCAGTTGTTTCATCTAACACAAGCGCGTTGTCCCACGTGTCCGTGTGAGCTCTGCGGGTTTGGCAGAGTTCGGCTGCTTTCGTCATTTCTACGTTATCGGCTCGATGCTCAAACCGCTAAAGCACGTGGCAGCAGCATCGACGAATCGACAAAATAATATAATTTCGTCCATGGCAATATGGTAGAAGTGAGAAACCAGGAGATTCAGTTCGAATCCCGATTCTACGGTTTCAGTTCTGATTCTTAATGCATTAACGTTTTTTTAATACATAAAAATACATTTTTAATACATTAATACTATGAAATACATTAACTTGGGAAGCAGTTAAAAGAAGGAGTTGAACTGCATCTTTCTTTGATATTTTTTTTAATATTTAAGTTTTATATATATACATATGTATGTACGTCCATATGATAAAAGTACGTGATACAGAAGTAATTTCTTCAATTAGATATTACAGTTATTCTAACTATTACAATACGTAAATCCGAAGACATACGACGAAAATTGGTTAGGTTCAATTGTAAGGATATAAAGAAATTTCAATCTTTAACGGTTTGTTAGTTTTATTTCTTATTCCTTACAACTATTATAATTTTATTCTCTGAATGGTCATTACAATGAAAGATGGATTAGATACAATTTGATTCCTCATTTAATTTGTTATATACATATCAGGTTTCTTGCAACTATTGCACCTGGTCCACGCTTATACGATATTGCATATTTTACTTTCCTATAATACAACCAAGGAATCAAAACTATAATATAGTGATTACCATAATACAATAAAAAATGTTAAGCTTGGTATAAACCTTGTTTTTTTTGTGTACTTAATCTGCACTTACGCTCCGTTGCTTTATAATGACTGATTTTTCTTTTGAATGAAACTTCCACTAGCGTATTGATGAAATTTATCGATTAAAACAAGATCAAACACGACGTAATTTGAATTATAGTTACTTTATATATTTGCATTAGGTTTTAAATAAATAAGTAAATATAATGCAAATTATGTCGTGTTTGGTCTTATTTTAATCAGAAGAACCTTCCAATTACATTGGTAAAAGTTTCATTTAGCAAAAATGAAAAATAAAAAAGTTATGGTTAAATTAATATTGTCTCACTCAAATGTTTTTTCTCGGGCCCTTTAATTCTCGGACCTCTTTCTCTTTCGCTATTTGTCTTTTTCTACGTTCGCCAGCATTCAAGAACTCGCTCGAGCTGTGTCGTTCTGCCAGCCTCGCACACTTTCAGGAGAATCGGGAAAATCCAGCATAATAACACATTCTATGCTGAAAGAATATACTAACAAGGAGATGCTACGAAGTGCTAACTCGACTTTCGAATGAGCTCTAGTGCATTCGAAAGGGGAGGTCAATAGTACAAATCGTGTTAAGGGTTTTGGGTGTATGGGCCTTACTTTTTGAGAAAATTACATAAATATTTATGCATTTTTTCAGCTGTACTATAAATACAATGAATAGTTGAATATCAGTATGAAGCAAATTAGCCGAGCAGGTTAAGTGCCCGTGCAGCTATTATTTTGTAATCCATGCAAGCTCGGTTCAAGACAGCATTCTGATAATTTTTTTTTTTTTTTCTTTTAAGATTATTCTATTTATGAATTGATTTTTTTCATTCTTTGCAGCAATAAAAAACGATTTATTACTTGGTATTATATCTGTATGTAGTTTTATGACAGAATTTTATAACACATAACATAATAACTACATACAGATATAATACCAAGTAATAAATCGTTTTTTATTGCTGCAAAGAATGAAAAAAATCAATTTATAAATAGAATAATCTTAAAAGAAAAAAAAAAAATTATCAGAATGCTGTCTTGAACCGAGCTTGCATGGATTACAAAACAATAGCTGCACGGGCACTTAACCTGCTCGGCTAATTTGCTTCATACTGATATTCAACTATTCATTGTATTTATAGTACAGCTGAAAAAATGCATAAATATTTATGCAACTTTCTCAAAAAGTAAGGCCCATACACCCAAAACCCTTAACACGATTTGTACTATTGACCTCCCCTTTCGAATGCACTAGAGCTCATTCGAAAGTCGAGTTAGCACCTCGTAGCATCTCCTTGTAAGTTATCTGTCTAAAAAAATTTTAATAAATCTGACAACAGATTTATTTTCGGGCTGCTTTTCTTAAGTAATCAGCATTTTACCAGTCTCCTGTACGGATCGGGTGTAGCAGTTTGTAGCAAACTCAACATGTTTTCGATATTATGTCTAATACACAACCGATCGAAAAATATTAAAAATCCAGGATATTTTGTGCCGTTTTTTATATGTCAAGGGCCATCGAAATGAAATAAATGATCAACAATGAATATTATAATAAAGGTGATCGCTGTTCATCTATTTCCTTTCTACGATGTATTTCTTCCACAAGAGACGGTTTCCTAACAATTTACAGTACAGTAAAATCTGGGTACATATAATGCAAGACGTCCGATCAAACTTCGACACCTCGCTCGGATATGCATATGCAATGTTTTGATTCGATCTCTCTGACTTTTCGTCTACTTTTAACATCAATTTTAGCAAGTAATTACAATTCAAACTATATCGTGTTTGGTATCATTTTAATCAGAAAAATCTGGCCAATACGCCAGTAAAAATTTCATTTAAAAAAAGTCAAAAATAAAAATGTTTTATAACTGAATTAGTATTAGCCACACCGATATGTTTCGGCTCTTTCGTTTGATCATTTGACCTCTCTCTCTCCTCCACTGCCTGTCGCTTTCTACGTTCACGCTTGGCTGGCGTTGCGCGTAACCCGCGATTCGACACCTCGCTTGGATCCCATCTCTCTTGCATATGTACAGTAATGCTTCGAAATAAGCAAGTGGTCTCTGCTTCGAAATAAGCAAGTCGCTATCCCCTCTTCTTTGTTTGAAGTCGCCCGCAAAGTGAGAGGTACGAGAAACGAGTGAGAGGTCCATCAAAGCGCGAAGCCGATGTTTAGGGTAATAAATTTCACGCTCGACTGAGCAGTGACATCGGTTAGTAGAAGAAGGATGGAATATATATAATGCTTTCTCAGTCTGGTATATTTGCTTCGAAATAAAGCATAGTGCGAGAATGAGAGGGCATGTTATATTCTATCCTTGTCCAAAAAATAACATCGCTGCTCGGCCGATCACTTTATGATTTGCCGCTATCTCGGATCTCTCACTCGTTTCTCGCATTTTCTATCGTCCCGTTTCAAGAACAAAGTCAAGCCGAATAGGTACCTGCTTCGAAATAAGCAACTGTTCGGTCCCGAGCCACTTGCTTATTTCGAGGCAATCCTGTACATCGTAGAAAGGAAATAGATGAACAGCGATCACATATATTATACTATTCATTGTTGGTCATTTATTTCATTTCGATGGCCCTTGACATACAAAAAGCGGCACAAAATATCCTGGATTTTTAATATTTGTCGATCGGTTGTGTATTCTACATAATATCGAAAATATGTTGAGTTTGCTACAAACTGCTACACACGATCTGTACAGGAGAATGGTGAAATTCTGATTACTTAAGAAAAGCAGTCAGAAAATAAATCTATTGCCAGATTTATTAAAATTTTATTAAACAGATAAGTTAGTATATTCTTTCAGCATAGACGTGTTATTATGCTGGATTTTGCCGATTCTCCTAAAAGTGTGGGAGGCTGGCAGAACGACACAGCTCGAGCGAGTTCTTGAATGCTGGCGAACGTAGAAAAAGACAAATAGCGAAAGAGAAAGAGGTCCGAGAATTAAAGGGCCCGAGAAAAAACATTTGAGTGAGACAATATTAATTTAACCATAACTTTTTTATTTTTCATTTTTGCTAAATGAAACTTTTACCAATGTAATTGTAAGGTTCTTCTGTTTAAAATAAGACCAAACACGACGTAATTTGCATTATATCTACTTATTTATTTAAAACATAATGCAAATATATAAAGTAAGTATAATTCAAATTATGTCGTGTTTGGTCTTGTTTTAATCGAAAAATTTCATCAATACGCTAGTGGAAGTTTCATTCAAAAGAAAAATCAGTCATTACTCATTATAAAGCAACGAAGCGAAAGTGCAGCATAACTACACAGAAAACACATAAGGTTTATAGCAAGCTTAACATTTTCTATTGTATTATGGTAATCACTATATTATAGTTTTGTTTCCTTGTTGTATTATAGGAAAGTAAAATATGCAATATCGTATAAGCGTGGACCAGTTGCAATAGTTGCAAGAAACCTGATATGTATATAACAAATTAAATGAGGAATCAAATTGTATCTAATCCATCTTTCATTATAATGACCATTCAGAGAATAAAATTATAATAGTTGTAAGGAATAAGAAATAAAACTGACAAACCGTTAAAGATTGAAATTTCTTTATATCCTTACAATTTAACCTAACCAATTTTCCTCGTATGTCTTCGAATTTACGTATTGTAATAGTTAGAATAACAGTAATATCTAATTGAAGAAATTACTTCTGTATCACGTACTTTTATCATATGTACGTACATACATATGTATATATATAAAACTTAAATATTAAAAAAAATATCAAAGAAAGATGCAGTTCAACTCCTTTTTTTAACTGCTTTCCAAGTTAATGTATTTCATAGTATTAATGTATTAAAAATGTATTTTTATGTATTAAAAAAACGTTAATGCATTAAGAATCAGAACTGAAACCGTAAAATCGGGATTCGAACTTATTCTCCTGGTTTCTTAATTCAGCCATATTGCCATGCACGAAATTATATTATTTTGTCGATTCGTCGATGCTGCTGCCACGTGCTTTAGCGGCTTGAGTATCGAGCCGATAACGTAGAAATGACGAGAGCAGCCGAACTCTGCCAAACCCGCAGAGAGCTCACACGGACACGTGGGACAACGCGCTTGTGTTAGATGAAACAACTGCGGTAGGGGAGTCACTGGGACGTCGTGGGACGTCGTGGAGAGGGTAAAGATTTGTCCCACGTCCCACGGTTCTGGCATCACTGGCTACAGCCCGTTGGCCAGAGATCTCTTCGCCAGGTCAGCCATGGCGTTGAGAGCTCTGGTGCTCCGGTCCGGACCTCCGTGGAGGTCCCCTCGGGGCCGAAGCCCCGAGGCAACTCATCGATCCGCGCATCGATCGGTCCTACTTATACTCTAATCGCCCGGGAGTGGGGATGCCGCCGCGGTGGTGGCCCGCGATGCGCGACGCCGATCCGCGGCTGTCGTCGCAACATTTATAATTAGTTACATATTTATAATTCAATAGTTCAAATTTAAACTATTAGATTGATAATTATATCATTTTATGTCTAATAATGAGATTACCGATGAGAATAGAATATTCCAGAAATTCTACGGCGTAGAAACACCGAAAAGCCGTTAGACAGAGATGGAACACCAGAAGAGAGAGAAAGCACGATCTAGAGGAATTCAGCTAGCACGCGCCCTTAGCCAATAGCGTCGCATGCGACGCTGTCGTCACGCGGTGTGATTTGTCGAGATGTCCCCATGCAGGACATCGTCCTCGCGACGGGCCCTTCCGGCCAGGATCGCGATCGATTCTGATCACTCTTCGTCGAACAATCGAGTAAGTCGTGACGGGAGCCCGTGCGTCTAGAGATAGAGTTGCTTTTGTACTTTGTGTAATTTAACTGCGCGGCAAGTCCTAATCGTAGGCAGAGTGTCGCGACGGTGAAATTCCGAATACGCGGCAAGAACTCAGAGACGCGCAACGTTAAGCCATTTCACACTATTAAATTTCTATCTTTTCTCTTTCTTTTTAATCCGTTTGATCGCGTAAATTCTCGTATTAAATTCATCGCGTTTAATTATTCATTTTTCAAATCTTGTAATCGTCTTTGTGAACGTCTTACGTAATCGTTAATTACAATTTATTCGGCTAAACGCGCGCGACAAGTGCGAGTGCAACAACGCTTCTATCATCTCTCTTGGTGTTCCAGATCTCACATTACTTTTCATTACTAATTTGTCGAGCACGGCATTATAATTGATTTTCAACAAGGCAAAACGGGCGATCTATTAAGCCTACGGGTTGTAAGAGTCTCTTCATTTTAGATCGTCTTGGTTTTCACGTTCAGGTACCGAATCATATATTATATATATATTTTCCGCATTTCCAACTGTCGCGATTTTGGTGAGACGATTGCTTCGATTTCTGGATTTATCAGGGACGACCTGTAAAGCCCTCTCGGGGGTTGTAAGAGTCCCTTCATTCAGGTCGTTCCCTTGCGGATAGACACCGCCAACTTTCGTTCTTTCTGTTTTGTCAAGGCAGTCGTCTAACGTTCAAATTTCAACTTATAACCATTCAAAATTATATTGGAAGTCTTATTGCGAATTGTTGGCGAAATTCCCCATGATTACGCGAAAAGATGAAGTTGGCAACGAAAATACTTCGTTGGTGCGCCGTTACCGATGACGGCAGCACCTCTCGGGCCCACTTTGTCCACGCGGTCCCCTCTCCACGCGGAACCGGTACGATCGACGTCATGATCGATTCTTGTTCTTCTTGTTCGATCGCTTGACGCGTGCACACGTGCTCTATCTGCTCACGCTTTCGTGCGAGATACGCAGTTTTCAGCCCACGCGACGCTGATTGTTTCAGCCCGCGCTTTACTTATATATTGTATTTAGTCCACGCGTGTGTTCTTTATAATTAAGATTAGTTTAAGTAGTTATAAGTGTAAATAGTGTACAGACTCAGACCACGCGTGACTAGTGTATATTTCTTTGTACAATAAACCTTTGTGATCGTTACGCAGGCGTGTTTATCTCAGTCCTCGCAGACCACGCTAAAAACGCGAACACGAATCAAAGGAAAGTTACGTTTTTGACCGAATCACGTTTATAAAATAGGTTAAGCATCTTTACCCTTGTTAACTATAATTGTTCTAGTCTGAATCAGTATCTATCAGTATTTATCAGAATTTAACAGTATTAATTCAATAGTCATTTAAAATCCAGTTTGTATTAGCTACAATAGTTTCTTTGAATTATATTTAATTTCTTTTACACACTAACCAGTTTAATCATTTCTTTCAGCCACATTTATCATCTCAAATCCACGCACACCAACATAACGTTTCAAGGCGAGACCCTTATGGGACCCAGAACACTGATGAACCCAACGGAAATAAACTAAAATCTAAATTTCCGTCTTTTAATTTGTTCTTACCGTAGAGGACGCTAACGCGTCATACGCAGTCAGCACTGGTGGCAGCAAGACCTTTCTCATCGTCCAGAATTAAAGAAAGAAAGACTCTAATAAATCTTTTGATCTTTTACGTTGTGCGCTCGCTTAGCGTCGCGCAACGTAACACGGTTGTAGAATGTGCTGAAGCTATTCACGAGTAGAATATGTGGTTAAAATTTCATAAGGATCGGTTCAGTGGTTCCGAAGAAATCACCGCCGCCGACCGAAAAAACGTAGTTTTGAGAAAAACGCGTTTAAAGTTTTTTTCAGGAAAAAGTTTTACCTGAAGTTAATCAGCGATGCCTGCACCATACAAAATGCCTTCTGTCTCTTCGAAAATTTCATTTTCTTCCACTTTAGCCTTCTTCTGCTTTGTTCTGGCCTCTTTGGAAGATTGAGAGCTGCGGCGATTAGCTTAGCGCACACGCCCGTCATCGCCACTTTTGGCAAAATCGACAGCGGTCGGGCCGAGTTTGAAGCCCATGACGTTCATTATCATAATCACTGGATCAAATCCTTCATTGAAAATGCAGGCTGCTAATTTACACGAAATTTCAACTATTTTTTTGCCATTAAATATGTGTTTAGGCGTCATACTCCAACCACATTTGTTGAAACTTTCGTTGTTATTTTGTGTAGGCCCACCTAAACACCTTTCAAGCAACTCCGTTTTCGTCAAATCTTCATACATTGGTTTTAAAACTTCTTTGACATCTTCAGCAAGAGCAGGAGGATGTTAATAAGTATGAAGAGTCTTAGCTGCCTCAGCTTTGCGGTATTTGCACCAGTTGACCGAACAGTATGAGTACTGTGGATTGGCATCAGTTGAAATTTTGTGATAGAATCCTGCCCAAATTTCATTTCGCATATTTTCAATCGAATCTTTATTCCTTTGAACAGCTAATCCGTAATTATTTGACAATTCTTTCACTAATTTTATAGTCAGTTGTTGAGTTTTAACTGCAGGAACTATTTTTATTACGACTTTTTTTTGCGACAAATTTTCTTGCAGCAGTTTTTTTTGTTGGAGTGTTTTCCGCTGGGGTTTTTTAATTTTCTGCTTGCTTTAGGGCTTTTTTCTTTTGAATAAGAGCTTTTCTTGCTTCAATAGCACGCTTAAAAACTTGTTTTACAACATGTAAAACGCACTCCAACTTTTTTACAGTAAAATCTCCACCATACGGAAAGACATTTGCAGCATTTTGAATGTTTTAGAATCTGCGTCGCTAATATAAAACCCATACTTCACAGCAAATTTTTCTAATGATCGAAGAAACATCTCAACAATACCGTCAACTTCCATCTTTCCAGCACTACCTTCGTGATTTGTACAACAGTCTCTTTTATGCTGTAACCGATCGATGTTCCCATCAATACGCTACAAAATGTAGGGACCCTAAGGCGCCCGCCCTTCCACTGCGCCGAGGTAGGATACGCGCAAACGCGAGACTCCCCTTCGCTGCCGCGGGTAGGGAGCGAGGTGCTTGCCAATCCGCAGGACGAGCACTTGTCGTCGAGGCTCCCATGCGAACAGACGCATTCCAAGCTCAGTCAAATTCGATCGAGAAATTCGCACTCTTCGCAAACCAACTACCAGCTACGAATCATCGTGCTCTGGTATTGCTCCCGAGATTATTCACATGCTCCACGGGCAACCTGAGGCAGTTTTCCCGGCTCAACCGGACTCATGAGAATCCGCGCAAACGTGAAAATTGTGAAAGCGAGCCGTGAGGAATGTTAGAGACAGTCGGTGCTCCCGTGTTGCTCCCGTAATCATAGTAAAGCACACCCGAACTCGACTATAGGTCTCCATAGCTAAATATGTGTTAAGAGCGTGCGAGTACGTTAACCGGCGCGTATAGCTCCGCGAGCGTATGGCGAAGTTTTTTTTTGTATATACAGTAATGCTCGGCTAAATTTCACTGAAATCTGCTCGGTTAAATTTCCACGGCCCAGCCCCACTCTTCTCCCACCACTCAGCACAGCGAGCTCGCGAAACCTGATCTCAGTAGACAAGGACAGAAAATGAATACAATGAAAAGAAAGAAGACAGACGCACATCAAATGGATACCGCGACTGAAAAAAGTAAACATGCAGTAAAGAAAATTTTATTTTCAGTCATTTTCGTCTTACGTTTATAATTGTAACACCGATGGGTAGTTGACATTCTTCCGATTAAAATGAGTCCAAACACGATATAATTTGAACCATATTTACTGTACATGATCCATTATGATTTACATTATGATTAACTTTACCTGATTTCTTATGAAATTATTAGATAACGTAAATACAATCGTCCAACATACGTTACTTGTAGAAACGAGTAAGAGATCCGAGGTAGCGGCAAACGGATCTCTCACTGAGTTTCGTGCCTTTCACTTTGCGGGCGATTTCAAACAAAGAAGAGGGGATAGCAAGTTGCTTATTTCGAAGCAAAGACCACTTGCTTATTTCGAGGCAATCCTGGATATATTTTACATACATACTTCGGGTCGAAAAAACTTTAGCACATTACGTTATTATTATTATTATTGGGTGATTAGTGTTTAATTAAGTGGTTAATTTAGTGTTTAATTTAGTGTTTAATTTAATAATTAATTTAGTGGTTAAACTATTCCTCCTACGAATTACATACAATGTCATCCGTTGAAAGAAAGAAATACAAGCAACTGACTATAACTCAGCGTATGCACATTACCGAGAAACTGGTGGATGGTGTCCTGCTAAAACACTTGGCTCGTGAATTTGGAATTTCTGTCTGCACAGTGTATCAAATAAAAAAAAATGCAGTACAGTTACGACAACAAGCTGAACTGCAACAGTCCATAACTGCAAATCGCAAAAGAATAAAGGAACCCGCACTGTCCGAATTGGACAATAAATTATATTTGTGGTTTATACAACAATCAACAATGGGCAACATTTTAACCGATAAGATATTGCAAGATAAAGCGGCGAAATTAAATGAAAATTGTGACGGCCCGTCAAATTATGTTTGCAGTCGGGGATGGATATGGCGTTTCAAAAAACGCCATAATATACGCCTTCTCAAAATGGCCGGTGAAAGAAGAGATGCGGATTATGAAGCAGCTGAAAAGTTTACTTCCACGTTTTCAAAATACTTAGAAGAAAACGATATCAATTGGAATGACGTCTATAACATGGATGAGACGGCGTTATTCTGGAAGAGTCTACCCCGAAAGACTTTGGCTCCTTCTACAGTTAAGCAGATCAGTGGAGGCAAAACGAAAAAAGACCGCATCACCGTAGGTTTATGTGCAAATATAACAGGATCACATAAATTATCGCCATTATTTGTACATAAATTTAAAAAACCGCGAGCTCTGAAATCTTCTAACAATCTACTGATAGTCTATAAAGCACAACAGAACACATGGATAGATCGAACCATTTTTAAAGATTGGCTCGAGAATTTCTTTAAGCCTGCAGTCAAGAAAGAACAATTAAGGACTAACAGAGTTGGAAAAATAGTTCTTCTTGTTGATAATTGCAGTAGTCATGTTTTGCCGGCCAAATCATTAGACAATGAGGACTTCCAACTTTTATATCTCCCTGCAAACACAACGTCGATACTGCAGCCAATGGACCAGGGCGTAATAGCGAAATTTAAATTATGCTTTCGACATAAATTAGCTAAAGAATTATTGAAATATAATATTAGAGACTATTTCAATCTTTTAGATACATATTGGCAGGAAGTGACAGCAGAAAATATTAACAATTCTTGGAAACGTTTACTTGGGAATAAAGTAATTGAAGAAACCGATTATGAAGAACACGAAGAAGTGAACACATATTCAGAAACGTCTATCGCTCAAATGCTTCAAATTAGCGAAGAAGAAATTGCAGATTGGATCACGTCATGCGATACGGAAGAAAATAGGTTTTCATATGATGAAGGAAACGAAAACGAAGCTGGAAAAGAAGAAGAAGAAGAAGAAGAAGAAGAAGAAGAAGAAGAAGAAGGTGATTCTTCAACCCAACTTCAATTTAAAGAACACGAAGTTGCAAAAGCTTTAAACCTTATCGTTGCATGGTCAAAACAATATGATCCTTTGATCCAAAAATATGCAAAAGCCTTAAACGATCACTTTCAAGAACATAGAGAGTAAAAACAAAATGTATGCGCAAAAATATATATATATATAAAAAACTATTTAAGAATGCTTTAATTTGTAGAAATCATACTACATAACGATTTTATACAATTTTCTTTAAATGAACTACCAACAAAATTAATCCGATTTACGTCGTATTTGGACTCATTTCAATCAGAACGATCTCAATAATCCAATGGTATAATTTTCATTAAAATAAGTTGAAAATTACTGATAGTGAAATTCTCGTTATTGCATGTTCACTTTTTTCACTCGCGGCATTTCTTTGAAGTGCCGTGCCTCGACCGTCGCTGCTAGATGTAGTACGTCTATCTCGCTTCCTCCTATCGTATCTATTCTTTTACTCTGTCAAGTTCTGCTCGAATCAATTCTCGGAATAAAAACGCTACCCTGCTCGCGTAAATTTCACTGCTGACTCCCGAACGTTGGGAAATTTAGCCGAGCATCACTGTACAACGAGAGCGTCAAGGACGCGTTATTCCAAGATTCTATTCAAAGTCGACGCACGAGCGTAACGGTCGCGCTCTCGGATAAATCCATGTTCAAACCGTCACGAAGCTACAAATAAACCGCTCTGTGACTTCTTCCCGATAAACCCTGAGTGTTTTCTCTATTTTTTCAACCTCTCTGTATCCTACCCACTCTCGAAGGGAGAATGCGGTTACAATGCTCTGCATACCAGGCCAGATAGTCCACCTTATCTTTTTTCTTTTCCACCACTCACATACTTTGCAGTAACTTGACTTTACAGCAACGTCCACGATTTTTCCAGTGTGCTTGAAAATTAGAGAAACAATTCCTATTAGAAAAGAGAAGCCTCTTTTCGACCAAGAGCCAACACCAGAAACAGTTAAAATAGCCTCTGGTTCTCCATTTTTCTTATTTTCGATTTTTTCTTCGGCAACAGCTTTGCGCGACACTAAATGGAAAACAGCATCGATAGCAATGATGATGCTATCAACGATTCCATAATAAGCAGAGATACTTAATCCTGTACCTAACTCCATGAGGCTACAAAACATTTCTATCCCATGAAAACCAACTCCAAGTAAACGCATCACAAACACTAGGCGACGATTCACTTCATAACCAGTTCCAATTCAAACACACTTTGAAACCTAAGCCTCGCTGTCCGTAATTAGTGAACGAAACTTCTCCGTTGCAATCTTTACACTTTAAATATTTGCATAAGATTGAGAAAACAAGAAAAAAACTTATAATACTGTAACCAGACGTTTGGTTGATGTGCATATCGAAAGTCGCATCTTTCGATTTTTCCAATTTTTCAGCCGACTTACTTATATGCCCACTTCCATGCTTATCGGTAAATCGATTGCCATGAAACTTTCACTTTTTACCCGGTCTACTTGGGCGTTTTGAACCATTTTTGGTAGATTTTTTCTCCATAGTGAAAAATCACACACGCACAGATGTTGCTCGTTCAAAGTTGGAGTGAAAACTAATATTACTGTAGTTATTCAAATGTTTCAAAGTCCTTCTTCAATTTTAAACTTTACCTAAAATGGTTCAATTATAAGAAAAAAAGTGAGTACCTGTATCAATAAATAGAGGCACGTAGAATGAATTAGACAAAAGGCGTAACAGGCGAGCACGCTCAGGTAGTAAAAGTAGCAACGTACAAGTCACAAAATAACATAGTTAGACTCTAAAATCGTTCTAAAATTGTAACACAGTACTTTTAGATATACAGTAAAAGCTGGATATTTGCAACATCTCTATCCCCTCCACTTTGGGGGATCCCCCTAGGCGAACCGAGCCTGTATGATCGAAACCGTTCAACCGAAGCGTTTTCGTATGTTAGATACAAGAAGGCTGGAACGAGAATGCCTGTCCTCTCGATCTCAGCTCTCCTCGAATTCGTTCCCCCTTTAGTTTCGGCTCTCGAGTTTTCTAAACATTCGAGAGCGATAAGACCGGATGGAAATTCGGGGAACTGTCGTAATTATGTTACGTTTTGGTAGGATATTCAGGATGAATCGAAGCTGGTTTATTAAATTACGAGTCAAGATTGATCCGGTATAAAAAGTGATAATTTATTTTCGTATTAAACAAGGGAAAAAGCCCGAAGGCATAAAAAACCCTTGATTTTGTTATTTGAAAAAGGGAAAAAGCCCGAAGGCGTAAAAAACCCTTGAATTTGAATTGTGTGTTTTGTGTGTGAGTGTGTCGCGCGTGTTTTGAATGATTTCGTGTACACGAGGTCGGGCGCCCATCAGCGATTGACTAATCGCGTGATAACAGATTTTTCGGGAAACAGTTCCCGTTGGAGTCTCTCGTGCGAAAGGACGTCCAATTAAGATGGTACG
Source organism: Osmia lignaria lignaria (assembly GCF_051020975.1). NCBI lineage: Eukaryota > Metazoa > Arthropoda > Insecta > Hymenoptera > Megachilidae > Osmia > Osmia lignaria. The sequence goes on from NC_135041.1 coordinate 3,039,309, forward strand.
GAAACCAGGTTCCGTTGGAGTCTCTTGCGCAGAGAGACGTCCAGCCGTCGTGAAAGACGTTAAGTAATGTTTTTTCGTCGTGAGAGACGTTAATTGACATTAGGTGGCTGACGACGTGATTTTAGATGATCAGATGTTGTGTTATTAAGAATTTACGTAATTACAATGAAATAAAATTGTTTAGGCCCGAATACGCGATATAAAAGTATAAGTATTTGACCGGTCGCGCCCGAGATCTGATGACGACTGACTTTCCTTTTGAACGCGATACATTTTCGTCTCCTCACACTTCTCGACGTTATCTTATTCTCCGAAGAGAACACCTCGGTGGTCCCTATCGGGCACGTTTTATAAATTATTTAATTTTTTAACGAACGCTCGAACAGAGCCGCTCCACGAGGAAACCGTGTAATATGATCCGACCGTAATATCGGCGTGACTAATACTAATTGAACGATAACATTTTTTTATTTTTAACTTTTTCTTAATGAAACTTTTACTAACGCATTTGTGAGATTTTTCTGATTAAAATGATACCAAACATAAGGCAAGCCGTACACCAAAGATGCATCAAACACGCAACATGCAACATACAACACATCGCATGTTGTGTACGAACGTAGAATAGGTATCGCGGCTGAATACAAACGATGTGTACGGACGCAGAATCGACACCTTGACTGGATATATGCAACATTAAATGCCCAGAATCGACACCTCGGCTGGGTATATGCAACGTTTGAAAGCAGAACCGTCACCGCAACCGGTTTTCATTTCCAACCCTTCTTTGCTTTTTGCCAACTTTTAACATCAATTTTAGCAAGTAATTATAATTGAAACTATATCGTGTTTGGTACCACTTTAATCACAAAAATCTGACCAATGCGCTAGTACAAGTTTCATTAAAAAAAAGTCAAAAATAAAAAAGTTTTTTGATTCAATTAGTATTGGTCACACCGATACGTTTCGGCTCTTTCCTTTGATAATCGAACCTCTCTCTTTCCGCCACTGTCTGTCCTTTTCTACGTTCACACTTGGCTGGTCGTCGCGTGTAACTCGAGATTCGACACCTCGGCTGGATATATGCAACGTCTGGCTCCCAATGTTTGTTGCATATATCCAGCTTTTACTGTATCTACTTTCGAAAAATGTAAAAAAAAAATCGATTTTTTGAAAATTGTAAACCAGAATGATCCCTTAAGCCATTGTAATATGATTGTAAAGTTTGATCAAAAAACAACGCGATCGGTCGAAAAATCAAGAGCAGCCCGTGCTTCTCGCTAGAGCCGAGCAAGTGCAAGCGCGCCGCATAGTTCGAGCCGTGACATGGTAGTTTCTTTGACAGGCGCGACCCGCGATTTGGCACAGGCAAGCCAAACGAGGGTATAGCCCTCTCAATCACAGGAACGTAAGTACATATGTAGATACACGCGCCATATCCTGCTTTGCTCGTGTCGCAAAAATCGTGAATTTGAATATTGTTCGAGTGTTCTAACATGAGTTTTCGGTCTACTGATAAATTATTAATAAGTGGGAGTTGATTTGCAAACGATGACCATTTCGATTATAAAGCTTACAGGACCAATTCATCCCAATCGAGCTTCGTCTTCCAGCATTCCTGCATAAAAGTCTTTGTAGCGAGAATTATCGGTCCAAAAATCGAAAACCTATTCTGTAGGACGGCTGGTTCTTCTCGAAATTTATATCGAAATGCCGGCTACTACTTGTAGGTAGAGGGGGCTCAGTGACGGCAAATACACATAAAAAGTGGCTCCGTCAAGAGGCGAAATAAATAAGAATTGTTATTACCGTTGTTTTCACAAGTGTAACATCCCGCAGGAAGAAGAATAAGAAGAAAAAAAAAAGAAAAAAAACATGTAAACATTTTATTTTTTATATAATTTTTGTAACAGTTTATTTATTTTTTTTTTGTATTCTACGATTAATTAATCATAATAATAACGGTCTTTGTGTTTCATAACTAAATATCTTTTTATTTATTAACGATAACGGTATTTAATTAAAAATTATGTTCAATATTCAATCGAAAATTGCCGATAAAACCACCGCGTCGCGTCGGTAAGAGATCGACATTATACATAGAGCGCGCGTTAGTAAAAAAAGAGAGAGACGACAACTGCGCCGTAAAAAGAGACAGCAATATACGCGAAGGTCAAAATCCAGAAACTTCCGCTAGTGAAAGTTCATGGAGAAAAAACTACTACGTCAGCAGCTTCTCAGTATAAATAGAGGCGTGCCACGCAGCGAGAACTCACTTCGATTCTGATCGTAGTCTGTTGCAAATCTCTGATGCGATTATCACATAGAATCTTATAGCCAATTCTTTTGTCGATAAAACGGCGTAGGTTCCACGATAGACCCGGAGCGCTCTATCATCGGTTCGCAGCGGTTCTCTTACGTGTCAGGTTCGCAACCAAGCTTAACGAGTGAGCGAAAGCGGAAGCTCCTTGGATGCGACCTACCAGCTTTGGTGTAGCGAAAAACCGTCTTGCAGTGTTCGCTATCAAACTTAAGGGGGTAGACACGGGTAATAGTAGCGCGTTGACATTACCGGCAAAAATGGGCCTAAACAGGGGTTTACGGGACTACACTTTTCGTCCTTACATGAGAACATTTTGGGTTGGGTGAGGGCTCATTCGAAAGAGGAAGGTCCAAAGTACACCGCTGCACTCATGTTTTAGTGGGATTATATTGATGTTTAGTACTATAAGCGTCCAAAGTGGAGGAAATAATCGACAAAATGCAGTCGCGGAATCGAAGCATTTTTAGGCCACTAAAAGAGTGCTGTGATTGAAATCATGAGTGCAGCGGTCTAGCCACAACCCTTACCTGCAAATTAAGATCTATTTTGTCTTCATTTGTTGCCAAATAAGGACGAAAAGTGTAGTCCCGTAAAAGCATTCCCACAGACCAGTTCCGCCATTTTGTGGATAATACAGAGCAAGTCATGTGACAAATTCAGTTCAGCTAGTAGCTATAAGGTGGCGTCTAACTAAGAAGGCTGTCGATTTGGAATCATAGCCAAAATCAGGCGTTAGCTTGGTTACGTCACTCGACTGTGTCAGCGAAGGCAAGCGAAAATGGCAACAACGCCCGAACGTTGAGTGATACGCAGTACAGCCATGCTGTCCTTCTCTCATTCTGAATGTTAAGATCGTCCCTTTTCGCTAAGTTTTGACTAACGACGCTCGTCTGGATTTCTCACAGCGCCCCATAACAAACCTCGCTCAAAGAGGAGGTATAACAAGAGAAGAATTTACTTCCTCTTTGCAATAATACTATAAACGTTTACATAAGTTGTATATGAGATACTTATTTATTTTAATTATTTGCATTCACTCAGAATATTGACCAACATTTCTTTGTATTTTTGATTAGTTTCGAAAAACAAAGTTACTATAGGTTTCTGGAAATACAAGCATCACGCAATTGGGACGAGTTATATCTTTTTGGTAAGAGAGAGGAAAAAGGTATTGATGTAAAAGTTGAATGATTTATGAAAAATATGAGATATCTCACGAAATATTAGTTTTTTCAACATTATACTGTTAGATATAGGTGATGCGTAATAGTGAGAGGGAATAGTAGCGAGGGAAGACAAGGAGAGAAGGAGCCGGGGCTCCTCCATTTATTAGTCCTAAGACTACTTTTTTATCCAGAATTTTCCAAAGAGTTAATACGAGTAAAGAAAGAAATGCAATTCTATTTAAACAAAAAGTGCATGTACATTTTTTTACTGTATTGTTGTAATCACAAAGAAAATGAAGTCATAGAAAAATAAACATTATCATACCATTGAACTTTTACCTAAACAGCTTTTTCCTATCTCTTACCAAAGTCAAAATATAACCCGTCCCAATTGCATGACGTATCCTGTATACTTTTATTAATTAAAAAACATTTATTTAAAGAAGTTAGTAACTTTTTCTAAAAATTATTCTCAGATAGCACGTTCCTTCGGTTCTTCAGAGTAGACATATATTTCTCAGCAGCGAGGTGTGCTATTGTGCACTATATAAAATCCACGCGTTTGGTCAGTCAGAATTTACTGGAGCGGGACAATTCTATCATTTAGGTTGAAAGAAGGATAGCATGATCACCCTACATCTCACTCTAACCACCCGCCAATGTTTCGCTTTCGTTCTTCAGGCGTATCGTCGCGATGCCTCTGGCGAGATGAGCGTTTGAATGTGTTTGTAATAAAATAATTTTTAACAAAAAATACAACCGACTTCGAAATGCATTAAAAAGTATGAAATAATTTCTACTTCATTTATACAAATACCCAACAGCTATTAATAAAACCTATTTACTCGTTAAATCGTATACTAAATACATTTCAACCTTTTCGGAGGCGGCGCAAAATTAAAAGCTTTCTTCTACTAGGAAGATCCTAGTTCAGGCGTCAGCAACCTATCAAATCGTTATTGGCATCATCGTATATTCGGGTATTATTAATTTTGCGCCGCCTCCGAAAAGGTTGAAATGTATTTAGTATACGATTTAACGATTAGGTTTAGTAATTTAAATAGGTTTTATTAATAGCTGTTGGGTATTTGTATAAATGAAGTAGAAATTATTTCACACTTTTTAGTGCATTTCGAAGTCGGTTGTATTTTTTGTTAAAAATTATTTTATTTCACACTTTTTAGTGGAACGAGCAGTATTTGTAGGACGCCGTAAGGTGGTTTACCGTTCTTATTGGTTAATTGCAATAACGATAGTTTTCAACGCTAACAAGTTCCATACATTTTTGCAAGTTGGATCATCGCGGAAATATCTCTTATTAAATGCGAAAGGTTTCATCGCGATCGGTACATGCCTTGCAGAATATACATATGTATATAGAAACAGTAGAGAATCGGCGACTGCATGGTGATTCATACACCGGTAGAGACACGTAGGCATACGTAGAATTCAATGCCGTAGTAACAATAGTTTTTCACGAATATCTCGGAAACTAAAGCTTTCCGTTAATTAAGCATAAGGAAAAAGTTGTTCAGAATCATGCCCCCGACAACATATTAAAATATCATTGAAATCGTCCAACCTGGAGATTAAAAACTTCATGTATTTTGCAATAACAATGAAAAAATGAAAAATTTTTTTTTAATGGGTCCAATCGAAAGACATACCCTACAAGATGCAAAAGGTTTCGTTCCGATTGGTGCACTCATCTCGGAGTAATCGGTGAACACACAAACAAAAAATAAAAAAAAAAACATACTGATCGAATTGAGTAACCTCCTCCTTTTCGAAGTCGGTTAAAAATACTTGAGGCGCTGTTGCCTTCCTAGATCGTGTGGCGCTGGAAATTTCCCTGGAGCTTGAAGATGTTGTTGGCCTTGGTCGTGTAGGGTGTTGATGCCATTCTTTCTTTTTTTTGTATTCTCTAAAATCAGATGTTATCGACGGTCTAAGACGTGTAGAGTACTGGTGCCATTCTTTTTTTCCTTTTTATTTTTTTAGATGCTGTGGTCGAAATAGTACTTTTTGGATGAGTAGGATATTGATGCCATTGTTTTTTCTTTTTTATCTCTCTTGATTCCGTGGTTGAAGTTGTTCCTCATGGTCGGATAGCATACTGGTGCCATTGCTTTTTTTTCTTTACTTCTTTTGAATCTGTGGTTTTCGTTTTGCTTGAATAGGTAATGTTTGGATCGTTTGAACAGGATTCTGGGATAGTGCGTCGGCATTCATATTTTGTTTTCCAGGTTTATATTTGATTTCGTATTCGTATTCACTCAATTTTAGTTTCCATCGCATTAATCTTGATGCAGGGTCTGTGAGATTATGCAACCACGTTAATGGTTTGTGGTCGGTTATTAAGTAGAATTTTCTTCCATATATACATATATGGTTTGAAGTGAGCTACAGCATATATGACTGCTAGTAACTCTTTCAGTAGCAGAGTATTGAGTTTCTGCTTTATTTAGAACTCTTAAAGTGTACGATACTGGTTGGTCTTCTCCAATTTCACCTTGGCTGAGTACTGCTCCAACGGCGATTCCAGATGCGTCTGTGGTGATGTTAAATGGTTTAGTGAAGTCCGGATACTGTAAAATTGGTTCTTCGCATAATTTGTCTCTGAGGATTGTAAAGGCTTGTTGTTGTTGTGATGTCCATTCGAATTTTTGTTCTTTTCTTGTTAAATCGGATAAAGGTTTTGCGATTTTTGAAAAGTCTTTAATAAATCTTCTGTAATATCCACATAGACCAAGGAATTGCCTAATGTTTTTAACTGTTTTGGGAACTGGAAACTCTTTGACCGCTTCTATTTTCTTTGGGTCAGGTTTCATTCCATCTTCAGTAATAATGTATCCCAAGTAGGCTACTTCTTTTTTCAGTAACTCGCATTTTTTTGGTTGAAGATATAGATTTGCTTCCCTTAGTCTTGCCATTAGTATGTTAAATTTTGATTCGTGTTCTTCGATTGAACTTCGATTGATGACAAAGTAATCAATCTAACGCTTGATTCTGGCTACGATTCCAAATCGGCAGCCTTTCTACTTAGACGCCACCTTATAACTACTAGCTGAACTAAATTTGTCACGTGACTTACTCCGTATTATCCAGATAATGGCGGGACTCGTCTGTGGGAATGCTTTCACGGGAATCGGTTATTCGTCCTTATATGAGAAGATTTTGAGCTGAATAAGGGCTCATTCGAAACAGGAAGGTTCAATGAAGGGGGCTCAACAAATTGTTTGAGTCACAAAACTCTTATAGTTATCTAAAATGTACTTGGATTCAGCGGGCGTATTTTCTCGATTTTTCCTCTACTTTGGACACTCATATTACACTGTCTAACACGAATCTTGTTTTCCAATAGCCACTGGATGATCGTTGTAGAGCTTCTCGTCCTGAACACGAATCCGAAAACCGAATTGCTCTATCACCCTCAGTTTTCGAAAAACACGAGTTTTTGTAAAAACATGTATTTTGGGGGGAAAATTACCTATTACGCGGGAACTAAAAACGCTAGAACATTCGCATTGGTCTCATAAGATAGAGGAGAGTTTCCCGAATGCATTGATATATATATAGTTATTATATTACATGGTTCTGAATAGATGTAAATGTCGATGAAAGTTTAAAAAATAGCCGGCGCACGTATTTCCTACGTATTACTTTTGTATTTTTAAGAAAAGTTTTTCATCTATCGCGAATTCTCTATACAGTACCGAATTCTGTAGACATTTCCGAAGAAGAAACTATATGGGGTAAGTATTGGAGCAGTATGCAATTCGAGTAAATCGAAAAAATATCTACCGGTGACGCGTGCACGGCGTTTTGCCGCCAGGCGGCCATAGCTTGCTCTCTTCACCTAGTCAGTGCGGTAGCTACGCCTTTAATATACATACACCTTTTATATCTATAATGTTTGATTTTTTTTGCTATTATTATTATTTGTCTTTTGTTATTATTCACCATTATTGTTAAATACCAACAATAAAATGATAAAATACTTTAATTTAAAATTTAAAAATCGATTGACGAGCATTACGACTTTATCAATCGACGCTCGATTGAAGACAATTTCGGAATTTGTTTATGATATAGAAAGAATAAAATGTATAAGATATAGAATTATCTGCAGTAAACGAACTTAAAAATGTTTTCGTCTTGCTTGACGTTTGAACGTTACATCTTTTTTTCCTTTATCAAAGTCCAGCAATAATCTGCCAACATTGCACATGATTTTTTTCCTTGGTACCGTTTTTCCATCCTAAAAATGTCTTGGTGGAAACATTCTCCATGTTCATCACTCACATCACCGAGATTTGGCGGAAAGAAGTCTAAGTGGGAATGTAGGAAGTAAATCGTCAAAGACATATTGCACCCGAGTTCTTTACATGCTTTCAGGAGTTTATTGACTATGGAAATATAATTTCTTGCTCTGTGGTTTCCGAAAAAATTATGTGTTGTTTTCTTGAATACAGGCCACACTGCTTTTTCCAAATTATTCAGTTTTAGTGTGAAATTTTTATCATTCATCAGATTTCTAATTTGAGGGCCAACGAATATTCCTTCTTTTATTTTTGCGTCGGATATTGATGGGAATTTTGTTTTTAAATATTCAAATCCTGGTCCTGATTTATCCATTGCCTTAACAAAATTTTTCATTATCCCTAATTTTATGTGTAGCCGTGGTAAATAAACATTTTGAGGATCGACAAGATTTGTATGTTTTATATTTTTCTCGCCAGGGATTAATTGTTGCCGCGATGTCCAATCTTTTTTTATATAATGCTGCTCCCTTGCTCTGTTGTCTCACTCACAAAGGAAACAGCAATATTTTGTATAGCCTGATTGTAGTCCGAGTAATATTCCAATCACTTTTAAATCTCCACATACTTTTCAATTATATTTATCATATTGAATCTTCAGTAAAAGTGTTTTGAAGGTGTCATAAGATTCTGTCATTTTAGCGGTATACAGTAAAACCTGGATAAATTCAACGAAAGAATGGTTGTTTAGGATGATGTGGGTGCAAGTGAATTAACACTTTGTAATTATTAATTATTAATATATTTATTAGGATATGTACTTAAAATGGACTGTTCGTGGCGACTAACGAAATCGTTCTGGTGTTCTTCCGGAATCCGCACGCTGTCCCAGGAAAATTGGAAGGGGGGAAAAACCCTTCGCCTTCAAGGACTAGCCTGACTTTCCTTCGACCGACCCGAACCGGGGTTCTGGCAATTGTCAATTTTATTGCCCAGCCCACGAGTCCGGTCGTACGCAACATAAACAAATACAGGCTTTCTCAAGCAAAGACCCGGACGCTAAAGTAACACGACAATCCGCCACATTTGGATAAATGAAACATCGCTATCCCCTCCACTTGGGGGGATCCCCCTAAGCCGAACCGAGCCGCTCGGCGAGGAAACCGTGTAATATGATCCGACCGTAATATCGGTGTGACTAATACTAACTGAACGATAAAACTTTTTTATCTTTAACTTTTTCTTAATGAAACTTTTACTAACGCATTTGTGAAATTTTTTTGATTAAAATAGTACCAAACACGATATGATTTGAATTATATTTATTTATTAAAATAATAATAAAACTGTACATATATATAAGGCAGGCCGTACACCAAAGATTCATCAAACACGCAACATGCAACATGCAACACGTCGCATGTTGTGTACGAACGTAGAAAAGGTATCGCGGCACGGTACAAACGATTTCTACGAACGTAGAATAGGTAACGCGGCACGGTACAAACGATTTGTACGGACACAGAATCGATACCAAGACTGGATATATGCAACGTTTAAATGCCCAGAATCGATACCTCGGCTGGATATATGCAACATTAAATGCCCAGAATCGACACCTCGGCTGGATATATGCAACGTTTAAATGCCCAGAATCGACACCTCGGCAGGATATATGCAACGTTGGAAACCCGAGCCGACACCGCAGCCGGTTTTCATTTCCAATCCTCCTTTGCTTTTCGCCAACTTTTAACATCAATTTTATCAAGTAATTATAATTGAAACTATATCGTGTTTGGTACCACTTTAATCACAAAAATCTGACCAATGCGCTAGTACAAGTTTCATTAAAAAAAAGTCAAAAATAAAAAAGTTTTTTGATTCAATTAGTATTGGTCACACCGATACGTTTCGACTCTTTCCTTTGATAATCGGACCTCTCTCTTTCTGCCACTGTCTGTCCTTTTCTACGTTCACGCTTGGCTGCTCGTCGCGTGTAACCCGAGATTCGACACCTCGACTGGATATATGCAACGCCTGGGTCCCAATATTTGTTGCATATATCCAGCTTTTACTGTACCATAGTACTTTTTATGCAGAATATTTTAAGGAGTTGACACAAGTAAAAAAAAAATGCAATTCCATTTCAATAAAAAGTGGATTTGCATTTTTTGAGTGCATCGTTGCATTCGCGGAGAAAATGAAATCACAGAAAAATAGACATTATCATACTATTGAACTTTTACATAAACAGCTTTTTCCTATCTCTTACCGAATTCAAGATATAACCCGTCAGAAATTGCATGACGTATCCTGTATATTTTTATTAATTAAAAAACATATATTTAAAGAAGTTAATAATTTTTTCTAAAAAATTTCTCAGATTGCACGTTCCTTCGGTTCTTCAGAGTAGGCATATATTTTTCAGCAGCGAGGGGTGCTACGGTGAGCTATATAAAATCCACACGTTCAGTCAGTCAGAATTTATCGGAGCGGGACAATTCTATCATTTAGGATGAAAGAAGGATAGTATGATCACCCTACATCTCACTCTAACCACGCGCCAATGTTACGCTTTCGTTCTTCAGGCGTATCGTGGCGATGCCTCTGGCGAGATGAGCGTTTGAACGTGTTTGTAAAAATACTTGAGGCGCTGTTGCCTTCCTATATCGTGTTGAGCGCACGCCAGCTGAGAATTAAACCTTTCAAGTTCATAACAGACCACGCAAGTGGCTCCACCAGGCCCAACGAAAAAACTGCTGTAATACCGACGTCCCGAATCGGAGAGGTCACGTGCCGTGTCTACCCCCTTAAGAGCACAGACTCCTTCGAGGCCTCCTCCGAATCGATGTAAGCGCCATTGGAAAGAATCGGGCAATCGTGAAAACACATAATTGAGAAATTCGACATTTGACGGCGTGACATCTAACGTCATTATGCAGAATAAGAAACGAAAGTGCGGTGGCATAGTTGCCAAATCACATCATTTGAGAGTTCTATCGCGGTGTTGCCGCATCTGTGACCATCTAGCAAAATGAATTTGCTCGAGCCGAGCGAGATTTTGATTCCTGGCGGACATAGAAAAGGACAGCGCGAGAGAGAGAGAAGGAGTATTATGAATGTAACAACGCCGATCGGCGTAAATATAGTCACACGCTACGACAGATTCGATGAGACTCTGTAATACACATAACGTACGCGACTATAAGACTTATAGGAATAAAAACTATATGGCATTAATAATTTCAGGAAAGGAATGAAAAATAAAGACATGTAAATTGATCTATAATATACAATATTTATCGATTGAAATATAATCAATAAATATAAAAAATGCCTCTTCTTTCTCCGCGCCGTCTACATCGTCGATTCCCATGACAGCCACTCCAGCCACGTGTTATTGAAATCTTTTTCATTTGAAATACAGGGTGTTTCGTTTAAAACAGGCCACCTAAATAGCCCCTTTATCTCTGAAAATACAAAAAATGTTACTGACGTAATCTAAATGGTTTCAAAAGACAAATCAGATGGAAGGATCGTTTTTTATAAATTGTAATTTTTTAATCGTTTTTTCTAGGTCACTCGGGTTTTTTACGTATGTACACACATTTTTTGTTGTATGTTATAGCAAATATTATTGTGCATTCATCCATGTTTAATAGCACGACCTTGAAGTGACCGTGGACTCTAAAATTTAAACACGAGTGACCTCAAAAAAAAACGATTAAAAAATTACAATTTATAAAAAACGGTTCTTCTATCTGATTTGTCTTTTGAAACCATTTAGATTACGTCAGAAACATTTTTTGTATTTTCAGAGATAGAGGAGATATTTAGGTGGCCTGTTTTAAACGAAACACCCTGTATAATAATGGATTTTAATATAATTGTACCTGCACATACAGAGTGTCCCAGTCTAAGTGTGACAGAATTATATTAAGATTCATTATTAATTTCTTTATTTCTTATTCCCTTCTTGAAATTATTATGTCAGGTAGTTTTCATTCCTATAAGTCTTATGGCCGCGTACTTACGTTATGTGTATTAATTCATTCATTCTACCCCTACCGGCACTATGAATCCGTCGTTCTTTGATATTTCCGAACATAGAAAAGGATAGCGCAAGAAGGATAAACAAAGAGAGAAAGACTCACAAGCACAACACTTAACCCAATATTATGCTATTAAATGTTGACCGATTTATATTGTGTTTAGCTTCATTTTAATCAGAAAAATCTTCTCCACATGATAGTGAAATTTTTATTAACAAAAAGTACAAAATAAAAAACTTTATTCTGTGCATTAGTATGGTCACATTGACACGGGGCATTTAAATGAAGGCAATAAATCCCGGTTTTAGTCCCTCTTTCGTCTTTAGCTACTGATTCTTTCTAATCAGTGTTTACTGACTAGGCAATCAAATTTGAAAAATGATTCTCCTATCCCATAACAGTTGCGGAGTGGACCGGCAATAATTATGTATATTTATCGAGTTTTCACTGTATATGGTGCAAGTTTTATAATTCATTTTTCTGGCATCCATTTCAAGTATTCTGTCTGTAATTTAATTGATGAAAAAAACATGATTATAAATATGAATAAAAAAGTTTGATGGTTGCACACATTAGTACATGTATTGTTTCATTCTCGAACCTCTTTCTCTCTCGAGCGCCCTATTCTTTTCTATGTCTGGCAGGAATCAAAATCGGCTCGAGCCTGTTGCAATTGTAACAGATGTGGCAACAGCGTGACAGAAGTCTTAATACCTTGCGGCAACTATGCCATACTTCTGACTATATTCGCGTAGCTGTTTGTGGTGTCAAATTAGAATTTACATTTATCGACTGATTTTTGTTTTTATCGACCCCGATGATAACGTGGTCAAATATACCATCAATGCCTCTGACGGAAAATCAGTGAACTATTCTTCCGTCTATTTGACGTCTGATGCGTGCAAATCGTAAATTTCGTTTTACGTCTTCCAGAAGTGATAAATTGTGAAAAATCGAATTTCAGTGACATTGTGCTAGTTCAAGGAAGGGTGGTCTGGTGTGCTATGGGTGAAAAAACCATTAAATCGTCCAATATTTGCTAAAATGCAGCCGAACGCAGCATTCGGCAGCCATGTTGTTTGCTTACAACAGCGTCTGTCTCAATCTTACAGTGTCAAAAATATCATTTTTCTCAACGTATGGTGTTTATTAGCGTTCAAACGGACCAGACCACCCTGTGGTGAAGTCTACCCGTGGGTGCTATACCCGCGAAAATTTCATTTGTGCAATTATCGAGACGAAAAACGAAATCTACGAAATCGAGTGTCTCTCTCACGCATGGCGTGTACGTACATGCTTTCCGTTGATTGTGTGAGTGCACGCATACAGGTTATAGCACAAGGAGTCTGTGCCCTTAAGGGACGTCGAAAAGGCGCTTGGTAGCAAATACATAACACAATTTTTTTAATTGTTGTAACTCCAACACGAAAGGAAAACGCTAAACTTCTAAATGATTGTCCACTAGACAAGTACCTATAAAAACATTATTATATACATAATTATCGTCACAGTCTAGTTTAGTGAGCGTGTTAATTTGTAATGATAGTGATCTTTTCGTATTTAATTTCTAGGATTAATAGTACGAAATAAATGGAAGGCGTTGAGAGATTTTCGAATCGTCCTTTCCAAAATTCATAAACCTAGATCTGGGGATGCTGCAAATTCGAATAACAGCAGTATCCAATGGAAATACTTCGAAAAGCTTTCTTTCTTACAAGATCAATTCACCCCAAGGGAATCCACAGGAAATTTTGAAAAAAACGTTAACGAAGAAAATGTGCTAGAAATTTATCAAGGGGATACTATATTAATAAAACCTGAAGAGACTGAACCTAATTCATCGAGTTCTTCTGCGACTATAATATATGAAAAAAAGAAAATTAAAAAAATACCTAACACTATCGAAAATGTGGGCGCGGAACTTTTGGAATTAGAAAAAAAAAAATTGAAATCTTTAGGGAACAAGAACCGACAAAGAGCAGTAGAAGATGATGACCTAAATTTTTTTAAAAGCTTAATACCACACATAAAACACCTATCATCGTATGATGAAATATCATATAGAGCGAAAATATTAAAACTTACACAAGATTTTATGAAATCAAAGAACACAGAAGACATATTTCCTGAAAGTTATGGCGAAATGTCCACTTCTCAGGAATCCGAAAATTAAGAAAAATCATTGTATTATTTTTTTTTAAATTCTTCATTTTTTAGTTTATCGTTCGTATATTTCAATTTATTGTTCGTATTATAGTTTTTAGTTTATCATTCATCTTTTTTAATTTATCATTTGTATATTTAAGTTTATTGTTCGAAGTTTTTAGTTTATCATTCATATTTTTTAATTTATCATTCGTATATTTTAGTTTATTGTTCGAAGTTTTTGGTTTATAATTCATATTTTTTAATTTATCATTCCTATATTTTAGTTTATTATTCGAAGTTTTTAGTTTAATTATTACTGACAGAGACGATACTATCGATGTTGAGAACACCTTCGTCAATCAAACTTAATAGTTATTAAAGGATACCATGGGTATACGGATTACGCGTAGTTACGGCACTGACGCGGCGAGGTAGGTGTTACGACGAGTCGCCTAAACGTACGTTAATCGAATTCTTCCCACGATCGGACAAACATCGTGTTACGGCCACCCGCCTAAACGATCGATATTCGAACAATTGAACTCCTCACGACCGGACACCTAAACATCATATTGCGACCACCTACTTAAGTATTCGATAAGACGCGTTCTCACGGACATCCCACCTTGTCAATCATCGGCCCCTTCTCCACCACCAACGACATTATAAAAGACCTTACCGGACATAAGCGCAGTCAGTCGGGATCATATTATAAAAATAAAGTGCTAAACCTTTAAAAGTGCCATTCATTTAAAAACCTGTGAACTTTCCACGTGACATAGGCATACAATGGCCGTCTGGCGGCAACGCGTCGTAGTCACGTTGTCAATGGATATTTTCTTTATTTGTTCCAACACCAAACTATACCGATACTTTCTGTGCATGATTTCTTCATCAGAAATGTTTATAGAATGCAATCCTGTATATTAAATTCCTGCTAGATAAAAGATTTTTCATAAAAATACAAAAATAGCGCGTACAAACTACCTACGGCACCTCTTTTTCAAACTTTGACAAGCACTTACAAATATTAAAAGTCATTAAAAAATATAATTGTTCATACAGACGTAAAGAGGAAAGTCTCCTCTATCTTTTGACATAAACCTGAACTGCCTCGCATTTTTACTTTTCATGTAATACTGTATTTTTTCCCACAACCACACATTTTCACAAAAATGCCTGTTTCTCAAAAACTGTACGTATAGGAGCAAAACGGTTTGCAGATTCGTAATCAGTGAATAAAAGCCTATAAGAATCACGTAATGGATATTGCAGATCACAGAAAAAGTTCAAATTTGTTGGACTGTGTAATTTGTGTTTCATCGGATTCTCTATGAGCGGTCGCAACTGATGATTGTTGTATCCTTTCTACTTGAGGAGATCCATTTATTTCGGGTGCAATTGTTAGAGGTGTTAGTGAATAGATATTTTTCACGTTGTTATTGCCTTCTTTAGCATATAAATTACGGCGCAAGATGATGTGTAAATCATCGATATTAGTAAATTTCATACAGCATGAGACGCTCCGTAACGGTGCTTTATATCCTTTTGGACCTCTTGCATGGGAATCAAACAACCAATAGCAGGTGGTCTCCGACTGGTTGCTGCATGATACAGTTACTGATGTAAAATTCGCAGTAAGAATTCCGTACATATACTGTTGAAAAAACGTAGTCATACCATTTTTTAAGTTTGGAAATCCTTCATCACCGTAATTAATATCAATATGACCATTTACAGACATTTCATAGTGAACGGTAATATTAACTCGCCTATTATTAAATGATATGTGTGGCAATAATTCGGTTACGGCTAAATAGTCTATTATACATTGACTTCTCTGGGGTCAGGATTACTTCGCGCTTCAGTACAATCACGGTAAGATTTATCTCCTACTAAAACTACATAATCGACGTCACTAGTACTCCACGTACTAAGATCGAACAAATTAAACGCAACACAAGCAACTGCAGCTATGCCAGTACATTGCTTACCGCGAGATTCGATACTGAAGCGATCACTAGCTTGATGGCACGAGCTTCGTAAAATAACTACATTATGTCCCACATTCACAAATCTAATGTTTGATTTAGTATTTATTTGAGTAATCTCAATTTCGGTTGTTACAGTAGAAGGCTCTTCCACGACATCAGCTATTTCCAAAATGTTATTGGTAATATTAGAAAAACATGGTCGTACATCTTTGTACAAAGCATTATTTTTTAATAGCCATTGTAAAGCTACTCGAAGTTTGCCAACGTTTATTTGAAATTGTCGTTGTCGCTCCAAATTTTCGAGGCTTTCCACTACAATCATTATACCGGTTTGGTTTAATCTAACTGGAACTTGTTTGGCTACTTCGAACACATCACGGGCAAATAGGACTACCTGACCTTTGCACCAATCTTGACTGAAGCGATTCTGAATTTTCATGATTTTAAGAAACGGTACTATTCTGCACAACATTTGTTTTTTGATTTCCGATAAATCTGCTATCTCCTCAGGTACAGGTACTAGTTCCATTTTATTCCAGAATGCCTGTGATGGAACTTTGTGTTTTTTAAGATGATGTAAGCAACGAGAACATGTTATCTTCTCAGATTCTAATAGATTTGCAGAAATTAGACGAGACAAAGGCTGCGTGTGCAAAGCGTAACGTTGCTGCGAATATAAAGTCTTGTAACACACTGTACGCGGTACATCAGCAAAAATATTAATAGCCGATTTAAAGTAGTTTTCCTGAAGGAGAAGTTTTTTTCTCCGCTGTTTAGCTAGTTCATGCATATTCCTTAAACGTGCATTCCTTGATTCGATACGTTCACTTACAATTAATAGTACTTTCCACATACGATTTCTCACAACCATTAGACGTTGCGAACGCTCCTCATTAGATTTGTTTGCTAAACGCTTGCGGATTAATCCGATACGACGTGACCGTTCCTCAGTAGATTCGTTCTGTAAACGATTAGAAATTATGCTTAGCCGACGTTTTTTTTCGTCTATCGTTTCGCGCGATACTTTCGAACGAGCATTTTTTCGCTTTGCAGACAATCTCGAACGGCGTTCGTCAATAATTTCTTGACACCGTGCCTCTGTGTTTCTTTCACGTTCTTTAGAAAGACGTAATTGCTTGACATCGTCCGATTCATTCGCACGAGACTTTCTCATACGGGATGCATTTTTTATAGGTCTACCCATAATTACATATATCAGATCTTTTTTTATTTTATTTTATTAATCAATCGCTGAAAGTAGAATTGGCACGTTTGTTTTCACAAACAATAATTCGATCAAAACAGAAATTGCTCGTTTCTTTATATTCGCTTAAAGCAGAATTGGCCCGTTTCTTTATATTCGCCCAAAGCAGAATTGACTCGTTTGTTTTCACAAACAATAATTCGCTGAAAGCAGAAATTGTCCGCTTCTTTATATTCGCTCAAAGTAGAACTGGCTCGTTTATTTTTTTTCACAAACAATGATTCGCTCACAGCAGAACTTGTCCGTTTCTTTATATTCGCTCAAAGCAGAATTGGCCCGTTTGTTTTCACAAAGAATGATTCGCTGAAAGCAGAATTGAACCCATTTCCTTATTTATATTAAAATAAATTTTTAAAAGTTGGGATTGTAAGAATAAATTTTATTATACCTATTACTATCTTCCACGGAATAAATTATACATTCAATTGACGACAGCGTCGCAAGGTATTAATTCCAACTGATTGCTGCTCGTCGTTCGTAACTTGGCCGAGGGAAAGAGTGGGCGTCTGATTGGTCGTGTTCCACCTTCGCTCACACGGCTTGTGTGTGCCAGGATTGGCGGTGTGTGTGAAGAATCCCTCCTTTCCCCTGCGCCGGCTAATGAAATTGTGTGACATTGGCCTGCTACCAATTCTCTCGAGCTCAGCGTAGCTTCGAAGCCGTAAACAAGGAAAGAGAATATGTATTACGCGAGAAAGCGAGATAGATGAATTACAAACGGATGCCGCGAGTAAAACAAATCGGCATTCAGTAAAGAATATTGCATTTGGACTAATTTTCGTTTTACCTTGGAAAAGATCGTATCGTTGGATTGTTGATTCAATTCTGATTAAAATAAATAATGAATCTAAACACGACATAAATCGGTTGAATTTTACTTCAGTTGGCTGGATCAATTTAAATTGATTAATAATAACAAAACTTGTCCGATTTACGTCGTGTTTGGTTTTGTTTTAATTAGAAAAATATCACAAATCTGTTGATAAAAGTTTCATAACAAAAAAATTAGAAATAAAATCGTTTCATCGTTGCATTAATATTGTTTTGCAGATATAGAGTGGATTGTTCTCGCTCCGTCCTCTTTTCACTCGCTGTCCTTATTTATTTACGTTCCAGCCAGTCGACAAATTTCAAACAATGTAAGAACTACACGATATTCGTGAATCCATACGACGCAAATACAGGGTGTCTCACTTAAACGGATACAGAGCTCTTATTCCGTAACTATTAATGATACAAAAAATTGTTGATATGGAAATTGCATGGGAAAAGGGGGTCTATGTTTTGGCCGAAGTGAAAAATCTTTTGCATTATTAGTTTAATTTTTATTTTTTAAATGGAACCATATATTTTTTTTCAAATCATGTAATAGTGCTTCTCAAAACGAATTCATTAAGCTATAATATATACACTCGATTTTAATCAGTTTTCAAGATATAACGTTTACAAATTTCCCGATTTTCAGTGGATACGATTCGGGTTGAGTGGCTAGTCGTAAAAGCGGCCGTATTGTTGCGGTTTCTTATTCTTTGGATCTGCCGTTCCTAGCGTAGACCCCCGCTGTGGCACTTACCGCTACAATAGGGTCATTTTTACGACTTGCTACTCAAACCGAGACGTATCTACTGAAAATCGGAAAATTTGTAAATGTTATATCTTGAAAACTAATTAAAATCGGGTGTATACATTATAGCTTAATGAATTCGTCTTGAGAAGCACTATTACATGATCTGAAAAAAATATATGGTTCCATTTAAAAAATAAAACTTGACCATCATATCTCTTAAACTAATAATGTAAAAGATTTTTCACTTCGGCCAAAATATAGACCCCCTTTTCCCATGCAATTTCCATATCAACAATTTTTTGAATTATTAATAGTTACAGAATAAGAGCTCTGTATCCGTTTAAGTGAGACACCCTGTATGTGCGGTCCTGGAATGTGCCCCACCAATTCTCTTATTCTCTTCCTTTAGAAGTCACAGATATTTGTTCAGTATTAATCTAGACGAGCTACGGTGAATATCGGTAAGTACCAATATTTTATATTTTAAAATATATTAATTTAGTCCTCAATGGTTGGTGGTTTGGTTGGGTGTAATTCTGAAAACCACTTGTCCCCGATTTTTTTTTCTTGCATGTTTTTTATACACTGATTAGGAATATCATAGTGAAAAATTGGCGACTATTTGGCCATCTTTAGCGAAATAATAACAAATTCTTTATCAAACAACATTATTATTTGCAAATTCTTGTAGGAGCGACGTGTAAAGAAATTAAACGTAGATCCGTTTATTCGATTACTTCCGGATATTAGGATTTGCTATTTTGTAGCAGTGCTGCTTCCATTTGTGAGAAGCAGTTGTATTCATTGAGATAAACGTAAAAAATTATCATTTTCATTTTACCATGAAAATCAAGTAGTCGCCAAATTTCAGTATATTTGTTAAATATCGTATATTCTCGTTAGCAGCTCGTCAACACAGTTCGACAGCATTGTCCTTACGTTATCCGCCCCGCGTCCCGCAGGATTGTTTTTCATAATTCGACCTGAGAATTGACAACTTCAAACGCTCGCTTCGCAATCACGCGATGAGTGTGAGAGTCAAGTCGTCATCAAAACATTCATTGTTCAGAAAAATCTTTTATCGAACTATTCCCAGTCCCGCGGGCTAGTTTATCCTTCTTCGCAATCGGATTGGTTCAACACAAAAATTAAATCGATACGAAACATAATGACGATATTTGTAATCAGCGTATAAAAGACGTAAGATTACTGAGTTTCAAAAAAAAAAAAATAGGGGGTGATTGCTTTTCGGAACTTTATCCACAAATGCGGATTATTTTTCATTAATTGATGAAACTTTTGTTTTCACAGAAAAATGGACGATTCAACGATCGATCGTAAGTATAATTCCAACTTCAATAGAAAATGAATATACTGCATGATTTAATTAAAAACATGCATGTAATATATATATTTCTCCTTTTTCTTTCAGAAAATGCAATAATGAATGCGCTGAATATGCTGCAGCACATTCAGCAGAGGCAGGACGCCCAACAACAGGAACAACAGTCGTTGCAACAAAACCTGCAGCAAGCTTTGCTGCAACAGCAGCAGCAGCCGCTGCAACAGGAGCAGCAGGAGGTGAAACCGCAGCGCAGTAAGTATCACTGATCTTATCGAACAAATAATTAACCCATTTGCGTCGTAAGTAATAAAAAAAATTAATTTTAAAATGGATGAACTATATACCATTTTAAATTTTACATTACAGAAAGAGGAACAGCTGCCGGTACACGTCACCGCCCCTTCCGCGGAAAATGGCCGTGTGGCGGGAGGGGAGGCGGTAGGGGCGGTTCGCATAATAAATACTATGTGTTCTTCAAATAGCTATTTTTTGTTTTTGTTTGTATAAATAAAAATAATTTTAAAAAAATATTATTCACACTGTTTTCTTTTATTTATATTTAACCATCTAAATTCGATTAATATACTTTTTTTGATTGATAGTTATTAGGTATCCAATAAAACTACAAAATATCCTTACGGTATCCTTCAAATACTGCTCGTTCCACTAAAAAGTGTGAAATAAAATAATTTTTAACAAAAAATATAACCGACTTCGAGATGCGCTAAAAAGTGTAAAATAGTTTATATTTCGTTCATACAACTGCGTAACAATTGTACGATCAAACAAACTTACCTTAGTGATGTTCGATCGTGATTATGCTAGACGTCTTGTCTGAATAGATCAATAGGTAGTAACGCCAGTTGCTCGATCCGTCACAGTTTTTAAAATTCAATAATTTCAACAATTTTCCGCTTCCCGCGGATCACGATCGAACATCACTAAGGTAAGTTCGTTTGATCGTACAATTATGCTGCAACGTCTTGTCCTCTAGATCAATAGGTAGATGTTTAAAGATTATTGCAATTTATATTTTAACTTATTTAAAGTTGGTAGAACTTTGACAGTCTTGATAAACCTTATTCTTATAATAAACTTAAAGCTGAATCTCTGCCCCGATAACCGATCTCGCTACACTCGTGTTTTTTATCACAGGCCGATTATAAAACCGTGTAAACGTATTCGATTTTTCCGTCCAACCTGCGGCTCTTCGAATCGCCTCAATATCCACACCTCTGCGAGATGCCGCGGATGTAGAGGCATGCCTTGTGCTATGCGAACCAAAGTTCCTTGTATCAATCCCACTTTTGGCCATAACACTTTTAAGCCACCTACTGACTGACTGTGGCGTCGCCACCCCATGTGGCTTCTTGTACGTTAATAATAGCATATCTTCGCCTTGCTTTCTTATCTTTGCCGATTGTTTTATGTACTGGCATAAAATGGTCGCCACGCATAATCGCGACTGTTCTTTGAAAAACAGCAATTGTAACATCGGTTGTGTTCTTCCCGGACCCGATGTTTTTATTCTATCTGATATCTTAATTCTAATTTCCGTATCAAATATTTTAATATTACTAATCCTAATTTTGGTGAGTGATGGTACTCTTTGCGCCGCACAGTGGGACAAAACGGCTTTCGGCGATCAAAATTCGATTTTCGTGAATTCGAAAATTGAAAAACTAATTACATACATCAACAGAGAATAAACTGTAGTTTAACGTAGTGTAATCCGTTTTTTCATATTTGCTTCCGTTTTGCCGTGGTTCGCACTCAAAGTTAGTAGAAATTCGTCAAAACGAAACGCTGATAATATTATCCGTAACTTCAATGTACGATTCTAATGAATTTTACTCAGAAAGATACAATTCAAATGAATGATAAAGTTTACTAGGATAGTATAGATTCTATTCAGTGCATAAAGTAAGTTAAAATGTTAACAACTTTTTAAATAATAGGATCTGATTGAAACGAAGTACATTTAAATAAAATCTCAACTTTGAGCTTGATTTTAAAAAAATGCCACAATTTGCCACATGTTTAATTATTACTACAGGAAAGAGTGAACCTTCCTCTATCAGAATCTGAAAAAATCGGTTGCACTTTTTTGCACTGTTTCAAGAAAATGGCGATTGAATGAAATTACATCCATCTTGGCCGCTGCGGACGATGATAGAAAAACAGTACCAGATACGATTATTAACCAGTTAACTGCATTCCACATGTATATTCGTCATCCAAAACTTTATTTCGTCCTTGCAATATGCCATAATAAATTTTCATAATTGTCGAAACTGTTTTCACGAATGATTTGGTATCGATCATAATAAATATAAATAAATATATTATAATAACACATGTCTTGTCATTTTTTAATTATTAAATCCTTTTCTCTAATAGTTATTAACAGTTTTGAGTCAATTTTTTGTTAAATGACATAAAATATGTCTAATAAGTGAAGGATATTGAACGCGCTACAGTTTATACGTGAATATCTTGACACCCTGTAGTTCAATATGATTTATATTAATACAACTTAAGTATCATAATGTAGGCAAAAACTTCCCAAAATTTCATTAAAATGTTTTCAATAGAACCGAAGTTACGGAATTTTGATCGCCAAAAGCAGTTTTGTCCCACTGTGCGCCGTAGCTAACGCTAATAACATAACTAACTTCTTAGTGAGTAATTCAAAGGTTAATGCTTCGTGGGGCCAAAGAGTCCTCAAATAACAGTACTGGATCGGGGTCTCAGATTTCCTCATATTTCGGAGTTTGAGGCCGTAAGTGAGCCACGCCTCGAAAAAATCTTTTAATTATTGGATGTTGCCCTATTTCCTCTCCCGCAACTAACGCCACGGCCATGTTCTTGTTTGACTTAAACAACGCGTTAGAAATTCCAGAACTTTTGGAATTGGTGCCTGAAAGGCACATATCTTGTTCTCTTGGCAAAATTCCCACCATAAATTTAGCGGTTTTCGATACTGCTTGATTGTCCCGTCTGATAAGGACTTCATCACCACTGGAATAGAGTCTTGAGGCACTCCTTTTAACCTAAACGCTTGCCCGATAATCTCCCGACAACCAGGGAAAGCGACGCTCGTAACGGGTGTTGTTGTCTGCAATTATCAAATAACAAATCATCTTCAGGATTAAAAAGAATTGATTCTGATACGAGTAATGCTTTAAAAAGTGGAAACCACGATTGTATCAGATATTTGTCCTATAATCGAATCGAGCGCGTGAGTGACGCGGATGATCGCGCGCACGTTCTGGATCCATATTGGTTTTTCCGTTGTTCATTTTTTCTTTTTGCGTTTTTGTTCAGCTTTAAGTATAATACCATATAGTTCTGTAATGTATCCTTACAATAAATCTAATTAATTCAAACCCAACACGGTTATGGGCCCAGGTCAGCGATACCGCTGCACGAATACAATTAAGGAATATAGAAGTATGTATGAAAAGTTTGGGCCATATAAAAAGAAGTGAGGTTATGTAAGAGCGACCACGTGTTCGGAAGTAGATAAGTGTGTTAAAAGATAGAAAATACAAGCATGGCAAGTTCGACGCAACCGATCGACCGGATCGATAAATTAAATGGCAACAATTATAGATCTTGGAAGTTTAATATGAAAATGGCTCTAGTCCAACGAGAATTATGGCAACACGTGACCGGGGAAGCCGTCGAGCTGACAGATAGAGAAGCCGGTGAATCGAGAGAAAATTATAAAAGAAAAGAGGAAAAAGCTCTAGCAGCTATCGCTCTAAGTATTGAACCTGAACATCAAATTCATATCATGGATTGCACAAAAGCGTCGGACGCGTGGGAAACATTACAAAAGGTTTTTGAACCTAAATCAAGACCAAGAATCTTACAATTGAAAAAGCAAATGGTTTCGATACGACTGGAACACGATGAATCAATGAATTCATATTTAGCAAGATTAAAAACATGTAGTGACAGCCTCAAGGAAGCTGGATATGATGTAACCGATGATGACCTGGCATATGCAATGTTATGTGGACTACCAAGCAGTTACGAAGGAATAATAATGGCATTGGCAAACCTGGACGACACAAAGTTCAAATCGTCTGAAATAAAATCAATCTTGTTGAGTGAGTACGAAAGAAGAGAAGTAAAAGAAACAAGCCACAGCGTAGAGAAAAAGGAGGCATACCACAACACAAAGGAGGCACCACGTAAGCTGTATGAGCACAAGAGAGAACATGACCATAAGAAAGAACAGGAGCACAGAAGAGAACATGAGCACAGAAGAGAAAATAGAAAGTGTTTTAACTGTGGTAAACAAGGACACACTGCAAATTATTGTAGATATAAGGTACAAAATGTAAAGCATAACACTTCAAATCAGCGTAAGTACAAAGATGCATTTCTATTGGAATTAAATAATGTACAATTAGATGACTCCTGGTTAATAGATAGCGGTGCTACTCATCACATATGTAAACACAAACGTTGGTTCTCAAATTATAGGCCTATAACAGGCGAGACAATTTATTCAGCTGATAGTGATGCTGTTAATAATCTCAAAGCAATAGGTGTAGGCGACATTATGATAGAAACGTATGTAAATCAGAATGTATTTAGTATAACTTTACACGACGTATATCATGTTCCTAATGTTAGAAGAAACTTATTATCAGTATCTCAAATAGAATGTAAGCAAAAGCGTTTGATTATAGATAATCACAGGTTAAGAATATTGAATAAGAAAACTAACATGATAGTGGGGGAGGCTATTTGTAGGAACGGATTATACATTGTCAGGGCAAAAGTTGTGAGAGAATTGTGCAAGCCGGGTTGATTAGATTATATTATATCAGATTATATTAGATCAGATTATATTATCTCGAGCCTCAAGTGTCATGTTTCCACTTGACATAGCATTTCGGGCCTTCGCCTGGGTATGTTGTTTTTACGTTTCAAGTGGTCTCCGAACCTATCCTTTGAACAGCAAGAAACCGACAATTTTCGGATCGGCCCGTTCCTTCACCTCCGTATCACAGCCCAATAGAACTTTCGATATTCGGCAACGGAAAAATCTCTGGATAATTAACATTGTCCTTTTTCAATAATCACAGAGGTTCTTATTAACATTGCTCTTTTATGTACAGCGTATCACCGAAGATAATTGATCTGTTTAAATATATTTAGACGATAAAATTTGTCTAAATTAAATTAGATTAAGTTCATAAATAATTTCATCGATTTTGAAATGAATCCAATAATACTGCAAGATTTCAAATAAATTGAAACCCAAGTGACGGCATGAAACGCTATGTCAAGTGCAAACCCATAAACCTTTCCTTCGATACAACGGCAAAGAATCGACAAATTTTTCGGATGGGTCCGTTGCCTCCGTTCCTTTGGAACGGCACGCAGCAAAACGAAACTCCTCGCCTGTAGTGGCCCAGTCCTATTGCCGAACCGTTTCTATCAAGAAACGAAGAAATATTGTCCGAGCCGTAGCACGCCGTGGCATGCAACGTGGCAACGTCTGCCTATTCGAAAGGGTTCGGAACGGTGATACGATACGGGCGTTTGATACAGGTGGATACTCGGCTTTAGAGTTGGTACACTCGGATTTGTGCGGACCTTTACCAGTGAAATCCTTGGGCGGTTCGAGATATTTCCTCACACTCACGGATGATTATTCCAGAAAAATCACTGTATTCACTTTAAAGAGTAAAGACGAAGTAGCAAAATATATAAAGAAATATATAGCTAGAGTTGAGAGAGAAACAGATAGAAAAGTAAAACGAATAAGAACGGATAACGGCTTGGAATTTTGTAATAAGGAGCTAATGACATTGTTTGATGGTATCGGAATTAAACACGAGCGTACGAATGCGTACACGCCTCAGATGAACGGAGTAGCTGAGAGAGTAAATAGGACACTAATGAATCTCGTTCGCGCAATGTTAAGAACAGCGAGACTTCCTGAAAAATTCTGGGCGGAAGCACTACTGACGGCATGCTACATCAAAAACAGAGTTACACATTCTGCAATTGACGACGACACTCCAGAAGGCGTATGGACTGGAAATAAACCCAGTGTGAAGCATTTAAAGACATATGGGTGCTTGGCATATGCACACCTTCCACAGATGAGTAAAAATAAACTTAGTCATAGAGCTAAAGAATGTATATTTGTAGGGTATTCATCGCAAACCAAAGGATATAGATTGTATGACCCCATCAAAGATGACATAATACACACTAAACATGTAGAATTTGCAGAAGATCTGAGCGGTTTTGAACACATATATGGACAAAGAACATATGAAATACCAGCTTATGAAGAGACTACGAATGACGCGACAGAAGAATTTGACATAGAAGAAACGAAAGAAGAATCAGAGGAAAGACAAACCTGTAAAATAGATACTCCAAGAATGATTGAAGAGTCAGAAACGGAATCTAATGCAGAAAAGGTTGAAAACGAAACTCATATTCCTACAACACGACGAGGAAAGGTCATAAGAAACCCGTGGGGATGTAAAGGTAAACCTAAAAATATTGAAATCAATCTCACAGAAGTGATTGAACCAAGTACATTTGAGCAAGCGATCTCATTACCACAGCATGAAGAATGGAAGAATGCCATGAATGAAGAACTACAAAATCTAGAACGAAGAGATACTTGGGAAGTAGTGGATAAAGTCGAGAGTATGAAATATATTGGTAGTAAATGGGTATACAAAGTAAAAATAGATTCCACAGGTAAAATTGTGCGATACAAAGCGCGATTAGTAGCGCAAGGGTATAGTCAAGAAAGAGACGTAGATTATTTTGAATCATATGCACCAGTAACAAATATTTCGACCGTTAGGTTGCTGTTAGCTATATCAGTTTGTCAGAATTGGACAGTACACCACTTAGATGTAAAATGCGCATATTTGTATGGTCAATTAAAGGAAGAAATATTCATGAGGTTGCCACCAGGACACGACGAAGCAGAAAATAAAATAGCAAAGTTAAAGAAACCCATATACGGGCTGAAGCAGTCAGGACGTAATTGGAATAGCACACTCGATTCATTTCTGATTGAAAACGGATTTCAAAGGTTGAAAACAAACAACTGCGTTTATGTTTATAATAGCGATCTCATATTAGCCATTTATGTTGACGACATTATATTATTTTCTAAGAATGTAGACGTATTAGAACGAGTTAAGATACTATTAATGTCGAAGTACGAAATTATAGATTTAGGAAAGGTTTCTTATTTATTAGGTATAAGTATAAGCCATACAGAACATCATATGAAATTATCACAAGAGTTACATATACAAAAACTTTTAGATAAGTATAACATGAACGAATGTAAACCGTCTAAAACACCCATTGAACTAGGTATGACACTATCGAAGCATGATAGTCCTTCGAGTGAAGCCGAAAAATTAGAAATGAAAGACGTACCATATAGGCAATTAGTGGGATCTCTGATGTATATAGCGTTAGCTACGCGACCCGACATACTGTACGCAACCACGAAATTGGCACAATTCGTGTCAAATCCAGGTAGAATACACTGGATTCAGGCAAAGAAAGTGTTAAGATACCTGTATGCAACGAAAGAAAAAAGTTTAAAGTATAGTCAGGGTATTAATGAGATAGAGATGTACAGTGATGCGGATTGGGCAACCGATATTGATGACAGACACTCTCATAGTGGAATGGTAGTATTTTTGGGAGGTAATCCGATCACATGGAAATCCAGCAAACAAAAATCAATTTCAACTTCCACAATGGAATCGGAGTACATAGCACTGGAAAATGCAGTGAAAGTAGCTATGTGGATGAAAATGCTATTTAATGAGATACAAAATTTGTTAAACATAGATGTGCCACGTGAACCTTATATGATCAGGTGCGATAACAAATCAGCCATTGATTTTACGCTAAATAGAGTTGAGCGATCTAAATCTAAACATATAGATATCGCGTACCATATTACGAGAGAAAAATACGAAGAAGGTCTCATAAAGTTAAAATACGTCCCTTCTAGCGACAACGTGGCAGATATATTTACTAAGGCGTTACCGTATAATGTAATGTGCGTTCATGTAACAAAGTTAAAATTATGTTAAGTCAGAATGTAAGTGATTCGATTATACTTCAAAAGTGGGGGATTGTCAGATATTTGTCCTATAATCGAATCGAGCGCGTGAGTGACGCGGATGATCGCGCGCACGTTCTGGATCCATATTGATTTTTCCGTTGTTCATTTTTTCTTTTTGCGTTTTTGTTCAGCTTTAAGTATAATACCATATAGTTCTGTAATGTATCCTTACAATAAATCTAATTAATTCAAACCCAACAGATTGTGTAGGCCAAAATGGCACTATCAAAACCCCTTCTGCCTTGTCCGAGATTATTTTCCGAATTGTTCTTAAAACCATGGCGAACGGCGGAAAGGCAGAAAAATACATGTCAGTCTACGGCACCGTAGACGCGTCTACAACCCAAGCTTCTGGATCACTGTGCCAGGAGATGAACTTTTCGCATTTTGCATTTACGTTTGACGCGAACAAATCTATGTCAAACTTCCCAAATGTAGATTCTACCTTTTCATAAGCCCAATCTGCTAATTCCCACTCGGTTTCAGTCTGTTCCACTCTGGACTCTGCATCAGCTTCTGTATTGTCGCTACACTTAATGTAAGACGCGAAAATCCACACATTACGCGCTTCGCACCATTGCCAGATTTTCTTTGCTAACTTTGCCAATTTAGGGAATTGAATACTGCCCATTCGATTTATATACAACAACGCTGTTGTATTGTCCATGCGTAGCAGTATTTCACACGAGGTCTTATTTTTAGTGAAGCATTTCAGCCCATAAAAGACCGCCTTTAGTTCAAGAAAATTACATAATGTGTTCTTCTCGTTCCTTTTCACTCCAAAACCCATGCGTTTGCTCTCCTTCACAAGCAGCCCCCCAGCCAGACAGGGATGCATCACTAAAAATTTCCATCTCGAAACGGTCTTCCCTAATCGGATTAACACATGTCATTATATTATTAATCCACCATTCGAAATCTGGAATTAATTCCTTCGAAATCAACATATCCGCATCGTAATTACCGTTGGCTCTTTCCAAAGCTAAAAACTTTTCGCGTTCCAAATTCTTTGTATATAACATCCCATATCTAACTGCGGGGCATGCTGCTACTAGAATACCAATAAATTCTGCCAATTTCCTAATTTTACAACAATGGGTATTTCGGAATTTCATTGCTAACTTACTTATCTGTGTCCTTTTTTCCCTTGTTAATTTTATATAAAATTCTTTTGAATTAAACAGAAACCCAAGGAACTTTAATTCATTCGAAGGTATTAGCTTACACTTGTCTAAATTTAGTGTCAAACCTACAGCTTCCAGTAACATTCTCGTTTGCCTGAGATTTTCGTAACATTCTTGTGCCGATTGTTCCAACAACAGTATATCGTCCAGGTAAAATACCGACAAAAAACCTTTTGATCTTAAGTAGTGGGCTATCGGTTTCATTAACTTGGTGAAAACGAACGGTGCCGTACATAAACCGAATGGGACACAATTGAATTCGTACAATCTGGATCTATAGCAAAATCTAAGATATTTTCTATACGACTTCTCCACTGGAATCAAAAATTAAGAGTCTTTGAGATCTATCGATGCCATGAACATATCTTTACGCATTAAACGTATCGCTGTCTTTTTATCTTCCAGTATAAAATGGGGGGCTGAGATAAACTTATTCAATTCTTTTAAGTTAAGAATAAACCGCATATCGCCATTGGGCTTAGGAATCAAAAAATATGGCGAAATGAACTGGTTTCTACTAGGGTCGCACTTAGATATTGCCCCCTTTCTAAGCAATTCACAAATCTCTGACTCGCAAGCAATATTTTCTTGTACTGTTAATTTCGGTTCCGCGTATTTTAATTGTGGCTGCGGTAGGCTCTCAAACGGAATAATGTAACCTTTTACACATTGTAAAATAAAGGTATCATCAGTCAGTTTTTGCCAGTGCGGGAGAAAGTATTGAATTCTTCCCGCAATTCTCACCAAGTCTAATCCTTGTGCTGACGATTGTCCTTGGGCCGAGGTTCTTTCGATTTCTGTCCCTTCCGCTGAGTGCCTCGATAGCTCATACCGAAGGAACGACGCCAGTTTAACTTCTCGCCTTGATGATGGCTGGGATATCCACTTTGCTTCCAACGCGAAGACTGGTATCTACGATTTTCATCTCGTGACGTGATACCAATACTCTTCCGGTAGCCGCTCCCCCCTTGCTTTATCACATCCTTGGAAGCTTTTTCCATGACTTTTGCGGCTTTGAGATTTTCGGAGAATTTTTCTCCAAATAATAGGCCATCGATCGGACTTTCATCCGCAATCTGTTTTACAATAGGATTTAATCCTGGTACAATAAAGGATTTTCTTGTTTTTGACATATCATGGTGCAAGTCCGCTAGGATTCTACCTGCATCGGCAAGGCGTTCAATAAATTTTGTGGAATCGACCGCCAATTCAATGCTTTTCTCCGCCTTTAACACCTCCGTTAATGCTGCGCCGATAGCATTAATTCCCGCTCCCAGCTGATTTTGGGCCAGGTACTGGTAGTGGTCCTTTTTTCCCGCAAGCGCCGATAAGGCAGTCTTGATTTCGGGGTTAAGTTTTGGCGCTCTGGTTAGTGGACAATTACCAATTGTTGGATATTTTTCTTGAAGATCGCGCTTTTGATCTTTCGATAGACCATCTCGCAATATTTTATCCCAGATTTCCGCTACAGCTACATGAATATCGGGACCTTTTTGGGTGTCTTTGGCTGGATCATCTCCAAGTAAGCCCAACGTCACTTCGTCCAGTTCCATGGCCGATACTATTCCCTCGGCATCGGTCTGTTTTGCCGATTCAAGTGAAATGTGACTAGGACGTGACGTATCTCTCGGATTACGCTCACCGCCCTCTCTGTCAGACTCGATCGCTGAAATCTGCGTATCCTTCTCACTCGAATACGAATGTCTCCGACTCGAGCGTGACGCAGCTCGCCGATGGCACTCGCCGCTCACTTCATCAAACAAACTTGATGAACGGTCCCTTTTGGATGAGGTTAAATGATTCTGATTAGAATGTGACGTTCGTCTGTATATACCTGCGATACGCTCGCCATTCTCTTTATCAAAGTCATCTGCACTAGATCGTCTGTTATGGCTAGAGTCCGAGCTCCTTCGCCGCGATCTCGTGCGCCCGTGTCGAGAACGCGACCGCCTGTATTCTTCTTCCAGGCATCGCAACTTCCTTGAAAACGGGTCTTCTGTTTCGCTTCTTCGCCTCCGTGAACTTCCCCGGGGTGTTACACTCATTACCGTACGTAAATAGCTACTAACCACCAAAATCCTCTTACCGATTTCACTCACGACTGTCCCGGATCACACAGAAAAGCGTAATGGCGTAGTGAGGGAACAGGTCTGCCACCATAGCGGGAAGCGGAAAATTGTTGAAATTGTTGAATTTTAAAAACTGTGACGGATCGAGCAACTGGCGTTACTACCTATTGATCTAGAGGACAAGACGTTGCAGCATAATTACTAATAAAACCTCTTGCTGCATTAACAAAATGCGCTAAAAAGTATAAAATAATTTCTATTTCATTTATACCAATACTCCACAGCTATTAATAAAATCTATTTAATCCGTAAATAGTATACTAAATATATTTCAACCTTTTCGTAGGCGGTGCAAAATTAAAAATACCCAAATATACTATCCTGCCAATAACGATTTGATTACGGTATGGCAAACTTGATAAATAATATGTCGTAAGAAACGGAACGTTATAGATACGGCTGAAAACATTTATAATTGTAACGATTGTATTAGAAGTTGACAGTGTTACGTTGCGCGCGTGCGACGGCACAACGTAAAAAGGAAAGATGATGCTTGGAGATATAGGTAGTTAAATTTCAATTAATTGGTTGGAATTCGACCCCCAATTCCTGCTTCCCTATTTTAGCGCGATGGTTGGTATCGCTGCCACCAGTCTCGAGCGTGTTAACGCTCTCGACAAATTAAAAGACGAAATGCGAAGCACTGGCTAACTGCGTAGCGCTGGTGTTATTGCTACGGCTCTCTCTCTCTCTCACTCGAGCTAACCCGAGATTTTGTGCGTATTAGTCTCTTATTACAATGGCTGGTGACGATAGTTTCAAGGAGGGTCACGTAAACTATTGAAAGGTAGAAAATAGAAACGGCCTTTCCTCGTGTACCTCGCATGAGAAATTCTCGTAACCCAAAAGGGCTTGATAAGGGACGCAAGGCGGATAAATTTCAAATTTTCCGCCGGGACGTAACAACAGCACTTTTGATGTACATGTAGTTAATCCGCAATGGGTATATTGATTCCCGTTCAATATTGTTAACTTGAAATTATCAAATGGGTCATTCGGTAAGCAGCGTGTCATAGGTTGCCAACCCCTGAACTAAGATCTTCCGAATAGAAGAAAAGTTTTTAACTTTACGCCACCTCCGAAAACTTTGAAATGTATTTAGTATACTATTTAACAATTAAATAGATTTTATTAATAGCTGTGGAATATTGGTATAAATAAAATATAAATTATTTCATACTTTTTAGCACATTTTGAAATCGGTTGTAGTTTTTGTTAAAAGTTATTTCATTTTTAAAAAAAGAAGAATGTTTTTAATTGGTACATGATATATATTTCGTAACTTCAATAGACCAAGGCTTGAGTTATCAATTTTCACATCCAAAATTATTATCTGATCTAATATTGCCCTTTAAATATATATTATAAGTGTTTCTCTACAAAACTAACAATTCTGACTTATACCTTCTTGTCCACTCAGTAGACATATAGAACACTTGTTACAATTCCGTGAAATACGGAAAAAAGTGAATTAGGAAAAGTCTTATGTGGCACAATAATGCATACACGAATGCTGCCACACACTATGAATAATTCTTTCTGCACATAAAAATATTAAAGATTTGAATAATGCACGAATAATTAAATGAAAACATAATTCTCCGAATTTTAATTTTGGAGATATTAATATAAGGATTAATTTACAATGAAATAATATAATTTTTAATTACTAAACATTATAAATAAATATCAAGGAAATATCACAATACATCTCTACGATTGAAACCAGGAAATACACATTTTTGTATTTCTATTTAAAATATTTATTTTGCAAGAAATATTTTATGTTAATTTCAAATGATTTTCAGACTCGGCAAGCATATGTAGCTAAAATTCTCTCCGACAGTGGCTCAACGGTCTCCACTCTTAGGTATCCTATCTTTTCACCATCAGTCAGTCCGTACCTCTACAAACGTGTAAATGTTTGTGACGCAGTAACTCGAGGATGTGTTAAACGACAAGAGAAAGGCAGCATAAGCAAGTAGTAGATATAGTAGGGGTCCTTCTCAAGTTTAAAAAGAGTGGCTCAAATATTAAAAGCTGACACAGATGCAAAATTGTATATAAGATACATATACAGGGTGTCACGCAACTGCCTCAACAACCCAAGAGGGATGATTGCCAAGGTGATTCTAAACAACTTTTGTCTTTGCCAAAATGTTGATTAAGGCTTCGTTTTCGAGTTATTAACAAAAAACACTGGCCAATCAGATCGCGCCTTTAGCGCAGGCCGAACCACGAGAATGTTGGGTTTGTTTTGCGTTCAAGCCGTGGTGGTGATCAAGTACATCAGCACCACAACGATATAGTAGGACTCGTTCGGCAAAAGTTGTATGGAATAATGAATGA
This sequence comes from Osmia lignaria lignaria, assembly GCF_051020975.1. Lineage (NCBI taxonomy): Eukaryota > Metazoa > Arthropoda > Insecta > Hymenoptera > Megachilidae > Osmia > Osmia lignaria. The sequence continues at coordinate 3,073,241 of NC_135041.1, forward strand.
AACAAAGAAAAGAATAATAGTATCGAATTATTGGTTGCTCATGAACAATCATGCTGATGCACTTGATCACGACCACGGCTTAAACGCAGAACAAACCCAACACTCTCGCAGTTTGGCCCGCGGTAAAGGCGCGCTCTGATTGGCCAGTGTTGTTTGTTAATAACTCGAAAACGAAGCCTTAATCAACATTTTGGCGAAGAAAAAAATTGTTTTGATTCACCTTGGCAATCATCCCTCTTCGGTTGTTGAAGCAATTGCGTGACATCCTGTATATTGGACGAAGAGGGTCAACTAAATTATCTTCATATTATGTATTATGCATCTCCCAGTTGTTATAAGAGGTGCATGGAGTGGTGATCAGCCCGCAGAATTATAAAGATTCAAATTAACTGAAACTCGAAGGGTCAAACTAACTAATAGCGGAAATTGTTATTCCTAGCGGTGGTTAGCGGTGCCTAACGGTGGTTCAGGGGAAATGAATGTGTAGGAGTTAAAAAGAAGACGAGGTGTCTAGTAACAAAATTATATAATTACAGAAATTCTATCAAGAAAAGTATCAAATAAGTTAAATAATAATGAATAAAGTATTCTTTATGTTATAAATGTTCTTAAATGTTAAAAAAAATACGTATTTTCTTCAATTACATAAAATACTTGTTACATTTTTGAGGTTCCTAACTAAAAGTGTACGTTGAGATTCACGTGCCTAACATTCATAGAAAATTCTATTAACTGACGTTATTCAGGCGTCCGTTCCAGTTCTACAATATACATTTATGAATGTTTAAAAATCAAATAATAACCACTAAATTTATTCTTAGTAGAAAAAAAAAATATACTGATCGAATTGAATAATCTCCTCCTTTCTCGAAGTCGGTTAATAAGTATACAATTCGGAACTGAATTTGATTAATTGTTAAATAAACCTCCTTTGTTATTTTCTTACAACAGTAATGCAAAAAATAAGTTTTTATTAAACGTTATGCAGACCCTTACTGTTTCAAATATCATATACGATCCAACGATAATAACATAAACACGCGAGAATCGTATTTGTCACAGAATGAGAATGCCAAGAAGGGGCCGGAGGGGGGGGGGGGGGGGGGGTGTGCAACAAAGAAGACAGGGTTCTGTTGACGCCTTTGGTAACTCGAATTTTCTATCCGTTTCATGTCCTTTCACAGAACGTTTCACGTCCTTCAGCCCGCAGCAATGCGAATCTGTCCGATAAAACAGTAGACGGACCATTAGCTAATCCTGTGGGAGGTAAAACAGTGTCACAAGGGAGAAAGCTAGGGGAGAAAGGGGGTATAGCTAGGATAAAGGAAGAGTAGACGGAACGAGGGAAGGGCGATGGGAAGTGCCACAGGGAGATTTCAGAGTATGCAATTGATTGGCGCGCCAACAACGCCAACGACGCTTGCCGATGTCGACGTTGCTTGATTAGAATGGAGCAACACGAAATCCCTCTCTAACCGGCTAATGGCACGCCGCAACCTATGTTTACTGTGATCTCGGACTTCGCTGTATGCTGCTCGCGATTTGTCATCTGCAATGCCAATGAAACGATAACCCTGAGTAGGATACGTGTACACAATCTCCGTGATCGCCGCGATTTTAGCCGTTCCTTCGAATTTTGCGGTTCTTTCGATTGCTCTTCAATTCTTGGGATGCCATTGTGCCTTATGTTTCTGCATGAATGTGCTGGATAGTCACACTAGACGAAAATACTTTTAATGACTATTATGGGTTATTGTCATTTTCGTTATATGTTGGAAAAAATTTGAAATAATCGCAAACGTATCCATACATTAATATTATAAAATCTGATATTTTTAGTATCTGCTCTAAGTTGTCTGATTAGATATGCAGATTATGCACTGGTGTCACCCCCGAATATATTGACCCTGAAATCTGTTGTCAAGGACATGATTCTGAGAAGCTTTTTCCAATAATTTAAGTGGTGGTTCTCTCATAGTTTCTGAGATATAGTTTCATTCGAAATAAGAATAGGTTTGGGTTAGGTTGTATTTCCTGGAAGTAGAGCTTCTCCATAAAGGATTGGAGGGATGGGGCGAAATCTACTACGTCTATTAGTCGTATCTAGTAGTCGTATTTTGTAACGCAAAGCGAATCCCATCTCGCATTTATTGGTGCTTTCGATGACTGCTGATAAATACAACCTAACCATTTACTTTCAATAAGTCTCTTTACGTTATCTAAATAAAACGTTCGCTATTATTGTATTCTCTTAATTTCGAACCCTACTTTATATTTTTATAACGTTACTTCATGAATTTATATACTTAACAAGCAATTTTGAAATGTTCATCAATTATTCGAAAGATACTAACCTAACCTCTTTTTTTTCTTTTTTCGTGGGGGAAATTTTCTACAAGACACCCCCAGCCCCCCTGGGAAGGGGCCGGGGGTAGTGCAGGATACTTACCTAGTAAAACCCCCACGGTGGCCTGCACTGGGCTTGAGGGAGGGCCCCGGGACCTCTGTCGAACAGTTTGAGACCTTCCCCCTCGCCCTTGACGCATTTACACTTCATCTCGGGGGAGGGTTTAACCTTTGACCCTCCCGCTACGTGCAAACTCCGCCGACGCCGGCCACACTTCGGGCCGCGTGCAGTGGCGACTGGGGACCCAGCCCCGGCACGTCCCCCCCCCCCCCCCCCCCCCCCCGTCTTATTCCCCCCCTCATCCTGTTGGGGGCGGTGGGCAGAGTTGTCAGGACCCACCGCCCCGTCCTCCTCCCACAACGGCGTCTTCTTCTGCGTGCAGGGTCGGCTAACTCCCGACCCCACTCCGCGGCCTCCTTCAGGGCGATAAGCTCCTCACAGAAAGAGGTCATCGCCCGCCACTGATCCTCGTCGACAAGCATGTTTCTCACAATGCACGCCGGCGAGAGATCCACCCCTAACTCGCACTGCAGGGCGTGACGGGCCCGCGCATACTAACCTAACCTAACCTAACGAATTTCGATAAGTATGCAGATTGCTGATACCGCTTTCAACTTTAAATATCTCAAGAACCATAACAGACCGCGGGTAAACTATTAGGAAAAGTTAGTTATCGTTGGAATCAGGTCTTTGGCAACATATTTGGAAGTCAAGATAGTCGGAGGTATCATCAGTAATCTGCATATTCACAAAAGACAAAACACAAAAGTTTGAGAAATTACGAAAGAAAGTGTACAAAGTACATAGCAATGACTCCGTATGTAAATTAAATATACGATAAGAAAAACGGAAACAGCAAATGTGACCAGAACGCGTTCTTCAAAGTAACGCGGAAGATTTACTGGGATCGAATTTAGTCCTTCGATCGAAAAATATACTAACCCCCCATTTTATGTATTCTATCCATGGCACGTATTGCTCGTCGAAATGGAAGAAGAAAAGTAGAAACGAACGAAGAGAGATAGAAAGCGAAGAGAGAGGATGAGAAGGAGAGATTTCAATGGCAAGCAAACAGCACGAAGCATAGCCAATGAGCTTTCCCTTTGATTAAATGTAAATTGTGCGGGGAACGCGATTAGTACTGCTGCCTCTTCGACTCACCCCACCCAATCTTCCTTTAATCTTTTTTTCTATGACCATAATGTTGCTTTATACAAAAAATAATGCAAGTAGTAGCGTGGACTCAAAGCGGCCAAATAAAGAGAAAAATTGATATGATTGCTTTAATAGTCGACTACTTACAGTTTGGAGTTTTTCACTGCATATAATCATTTCATAATCATGAAGTCTCAATCCATTTAAATAAAAACGCTGATGATTTAAAAAAAAGTCTTATTAAATTAATAAATACAATTGAAAGAAAGGTAATTATCGATATCTCGTCAACCCCGTCGATTTCGCTCATTTTTTGATATGTTGTTGGGATAATGATTCTAAGCAATTTTTTCCCATACATATAGCCGTCGCTCGGCCTTAGTTTTTGAGATATTTGCAAACGAAAGATGCTACTATAACTAGCAATGAATTCTACGTATACCTACACGTCCGTTGTAGCGTCGAAACCTCTCCAACATGGAGAAATTCCGTTTTTAAAATTGGTATTAGGATCCAGTTTAGGAAAAAGGTGGTTTGATAAATAAATTAAGCAATAATTGAGCCAAAAACGATTGATTTTATTGGCTCGTAAAAAAAGAAAGGGAAAAGCCTTGCGGCATAAAAACCCCTGATTCTTAATATGTGTATAAGATAGTAAAATGAGGCAAGGTGCGAGCGATCAGAAATGTTTGTGTATTGCATTCAGTCACAGTAGTCGCATGCGATACCACTGCTCTACGGGTCAGAAGTACATCCGTGTGATTCGGCGATGAGCCAATGTAATGTTTATCCAGGGTGGTTACGGTAAAGACTCGATAAGTGTTCGAAAGGATGTATTCGTTAAGGGCACAGACTCCTTCGAGGCCTCCTCCGAATCGATGTAAGCGCCATTGAAAACAATCGGGAAATCGTGAAAACACATAATTGAGAAATTCGACATTTGACAGTGTGACATCTAACGTTATTATGCAGAATAAGAAACGAAAGTGAGGTGGCATAGTTGCCAAATCACATCATTTGAGAGTTCTATCGCGGTGTTGCCGCATCTGCGACCATCTAGCAAAATGAATTTGCTTGAGCCGAGCGAGATTTTGATTCCTGGCGGACATAGAAAAGGACAGCGCGAGAGAAAGAGGAGTATCATGAATGAAACAACGTAGGGCCAATCGGAGGAAATATAGTCACACGCTCCGACAGATTCGGTTCCTCCAAACTCCCGTATTTAATGCTGTAACTAAAATTAGTGTTACGCCTCACTACCAGGATCGCTGGTGTCGCTACAAACACATATAAATGATTGTGGTGAGGTACACACGCAAGCACATGGTCCCTATATACGTGTGCATGGTCTTACTTATTCAAAACTTTGAAAAATAAAAATAAAGGAAAGGAAAAAATTGCAACAATATATGTGCAGTAATGGAAATATATTAAATTTTTACTAAAATATAATAAATATATATATATATATATATATCAATAATAATATACAATAATATACAATCGAAAATCACGTTCTCCACTCCCCTAGTGCAGTCAGGTTTAACTATAAGAACAAAATTATATAATATTATACATACACTTCATGTAAGAAATATTATTATGTATACTTAGTGTATTAATACCATGTTAATGGTTTTATACATATATTGTATATGTAAACTGAATACTTACAATCTTTCTCTTTTTCTTCTTTTCATTTGCATCCAGGTGTCTTGTTGCTCTATTTTAATAGAGGTAGTCTCTGACACTGTAATAAATATTTTCATTAACAATCATTTACATATGCTATAAAAAGTTGTTCGAAAATGCATTGATGCTAACCGTCGCCACGCGGACCGCGGCACCACTCTGCAGCGCGACCGGCATGACAGCCACCTTGGATGCCGGTCAGGCCGACCAATCAACGAGCTCTACGTCACCGAGAAGACGCCAACAGCTCTCGCTACGACGAAGCCGGTTGATCGGCCATTACATTCTTGTATCGCTTCAGTGAAACACGTGCGGGAACATGACGTCACGATATCTTTAGTTGTATGTTAAAATCAGTGGTACAAGCTATGTATGTAGAGAAGTGACATCAGCGCCTCCTGGTAGTAAGGCGTAAACCTAAAATTTGCATCAAAATCACAAGAGTGGAGCTTGGAGGACCTGGACAGATTCGATGAGACTCTGTAATACACATAACGTACGCGACTATAAAACTTATAGGAATAAAAGCTATATGGCATTAATAATTTCAAGAAAGGAATGAAAAATAAAGACATGTAAATTGATCTATAATATACCACGTGTTATTGAAATTTTTTTCATTTGAAATATAATAACGAATTTTAATATAATTGTAACTGCATATAGTATACAGGGTGTCCCAGTTTAAGTGTGACCGAATTATATTAAAATTTATTAATATATTTCAGATGAAAAAAGTAATCAAAAAAATGCTATACGGCGGTGCCGAGGTGGTAGAAGAGAAGAGAGAGACTGTAGGAAGTGGCGGAGGCGGGCGGCCTATTATTGTTAACATATACTAAAAATATATATATGTATAAATAAACATTATAAATCATTACATTTCTTTATTTCTTATTCCCTTCTTGAAATTATTATGTCATGTAGTTTTCATTCCTATAAGTTTTATGGTCGCGTACTTACGTTATGTGTATTATTTCATTCATTCTACCCCTACCAGCACCACGAATCCGCCGTTCTTTGATGTTTCCGAACATAGAAAAGGATAGCGCAAGAAGGATAAACAAAGGGAGAAAGGCTCACAAGCACAACATTTAACCCAATATTATGCTACTAAATGTTGACCGATTTATATTGTGTTTAGCTTCATTTTAATCAGACAAATCTTCTCCACATGATAGTGAAATTGGTATTAACAAAAAGTACAAAATAAAAAACTTTATTCTGTGCATTAGTATGGTCACATTGACACGGAACATTTAAATGAAGGTGTTACGATCAGCCGCCTAAACGTACGTTAATCGAATTCTTCCCACGATCGGACAAACATTGTGTTACGGCCACCCGCCTAAACGATCGATATTCGAACAATCGAACTCCTCACGACCGGGCACCTAAACATCATATTACGACCACCTACTTAAGTATTCGATAAGACGCGTTCTCACGGACATCCCACCTTGTCAATCATCGGCCCCTTCTCCACCACCAACGACATTATAAAAGGCCTTACCGGACATAAGCAGAGTCAGTCGAGATCATATTATAAAAATAAAGTGCCAAATCTTTAAAAGTGCTATTCATTTAAAAACCTGTGAACTTTCTACGTGACAAAGGCAATAAATCCCGGTTTCAGTCCCTCTTTCGTCTTTAGCTACAGACTCTTTCTAGTCAGTGTTTACTGACTAGGCAATCAAATTCGAAAAATGATTCTCCTATTCCATAACAGTTGCGGAGTGGACCGGCAATAGTTATGTACATTTATCGAGTTTTCACTGTATATGGTGCAAGTTTTATAATTCATTTTTTTGGCATACCATTTCAAGTATTCTATCTGTAATTTCATTGATAAAAAATTATGATTATAAATATGAATAAAAAAGTTTTATGGTTGCACACATTAGTACATGTATTGTTTCATTCTCAGACCTCTTTCTCTCTCGAGCGCCCTATTTTTTTCTATGTCTGGCAGGAATCAAAATCGGCTCGAGCCTGTTGCAATTGTAACAGATGTGGCAACAGCGTGACAGAAGTCTTAATACGTTGCGGCAACTATGCCGTACTTCTGGCTATATTCGCGTAGCCGTTTGTGGTGTCAAATTAGAATTTACATTTATCTGACTTCCGTCTATTTTACGTCTGATGCGTGCAAAACGTAAATTTCGTTTTACGTCTTCCAGAAGTGATAAATTGTGAAAAATCGAATTTCAGTGATATTGTGCTATTATATTATGGGGTTTAAAACTAAATAAAAACACACAATATTAAATTAAAAGTGAACTTTATTATAAGCTCGGAAGGACGTCTTTACTCATGAAAGCTGAGCTAAGAAGTGAGGCTTTCTCCGAATGCAACTGTTACGTCGCAACTCAGGGAGGCAATTAAAACTACACGGTATCACTTCCACACACGTTAGGTTTATTGAATTAATAACTGAGTTTCGGATAATGGTTCGAATCTCGCACGAGAACTAACTACTAAGCGATCGTGACCCTTGCTATGAAGTCGCCTGGCGCAGAATGCCCGCCCGGGTGTGGTTTTTTATTATATGTATGAATATGTTGCGCAGTTTCGTTCGCGAAGAAGCAGCCCAGTCGTCGGATTCTTATGTTTCTATGTGTCATCAGTTTCTGGGCTGCCGTACCGTGGGAATAGGGAATGCAGGGTGTTATCTCTGCTAGTCAAGCTAGCAGAGGTTCTCGCCTAACACAACGCAGGAAATTCGGTGCCCACTTTAGAAAGAAAATAACGGCCTGGGTCTGCAACGTGTTTATTACTCAGGCCTATAAGTTTAGATACAGCCAGAGACCCATTGACTCTGGTTACAAAGTTAGACCTTTTTCTATACAATGCACCCAGTGTCCCTCAACTCCACAATTCATTTTTGCTAAGCTAGTGAAAATAAATAATCTAACATGTGCAAGTTCAAGGAAGGGTGGTCTGGTGTGCTATGGGTGAAAAAACCATTAAATCGTCCAATATTTGCTAAAATATTGTTTGCCATGTTGTTTGCTTACAACAGCGTCTGTCTCAATCTTACAGTGTCGAAAATACCATTTTGTTCAACGTATGGTATTTATTAGCGTTCAAACGGACCAGACCACCCTGTGGTGAAGTCTACCCGTGGGTGCTGTACTCGCGAAAATTTCATTTCTGCAATTATCGAGACGAAAAACGAAATCTACGAAATCGAGTGTCTCTCTCACGCATGGCGTATACATGCATGCTTTCCGTTGATTGTGTGAGTGCACGCATACAGGTCATGGCACAAGGAGTCTGTGCCCTTAAGAGCCCCCGCAGACTGCAAACTCTCTATCGGCCGATAGTTTGGTCGGGTTGGCCGGTTAACGCGCACACTGCGCCAACAGAATATGTAGTCGGGTTGGTGCGTGGTGAGTGCGCAGCCCAGCCTACAGTCGGCCGATTGCTCTCGAACAATTTGCTAGTTGACGGCTCTTGAAGAGAGCGGTCGCATAATGAAAGTTAATAGAATATTCTCCAGAAATGTTATTATTGCTTTTATACAACGGAGGAGAAGGATCAAGAAGAGAAACCGAGAGTATTGGGTGCATCCCATCCACAGTGATAGATTATTGCGAGGAAAGTTTTACACAATGCATTCTAAATTATTAGATTATCCGAAAAAATTTTTCGCCTTTTATCGAATGAGCATAACTAGCTTCAATGAACTTGTCAAATTAATTGGACCAGCAATAGTGAAAGAGGATACACATCTTAGACTTTCTATACCTGTAGAGGAGAGATTGAGCATTACGATACGGTAAGATAAACGACAAATACTATTAACTGTTTTTTATTAGAATTAAAATCACAAAGTTAAGTATTTTTTTAAATCATAAAGTCAAGTAAGCATTTTGAAAAATTAAACTGTTTACAAGTCGTATATTTGCGAATCATTTGAAACATTAGAAAATAAAGACTGGACTGTATCGTTGGAATTGCCTGGTGATGGAACCATAGGCAAATTGGGGGATGGAGTAGAACTGGTTGTACAAACTAATGGTTGTGCTGGTGGCAAATTGTTAGTCCCTCGATGATATACGGGAAAAGAGGACAAGGGCTGCTGTAATATGTTGTAGTTACATGTTGATTGAGGGGTAGTCTGTACACGCCTGGCTAGTCTTATCTGTTTAAAAATGTTAAGAATAGCAATCTTAGCATCGAGTTTTTCTTCTGTTGTTAAATTCTGGAGTGAAGGGACAAGATATAAAGCAAAGTTTGTATCTTCATCAACAGTATTAGTCTCTTTTAAGCTTTTAATAATGCTTCGTCCAAATCCGTTTGCTTCGGTACATTAGTCCTCTTCTTCCGCTGAGGAATAGGTGTGGAAGTGGAAGTCATCATCTTCATCATTTTCTTGAGAATCATCCTGTTCCAAGTTTCCTTCCGTTCGTCGATTTTCCATGCATGGAAGTTGTTCCGGATTTCGAGCGCCACAATTTAAAACCTTATCTAATTAGTGCTCGACAACACCATCGGCTCGGCGTTGTCGTCGGTCGAAGGGTTTATAAAAACACCAACGCCGCGACAAACGTCCTACTACGTTTTGCGCTCCTCGAACGAAACGACTCCCGTAAATCGCGACGAATTCGCTACGGGTCCTTTACAAATTAAAGACGGAAATAAAGTACACCAAGTGAACTGGTTTGTTAACTAAAGTATCGACAGTGTCGAATTCATTCACTTGCACCCTTTTCCTTACAACATTAACCGGCGTTCTTGCTTAGAGCAAAAATTAATACTCTACGCGCAACAGAAGTAAAAATAGTAGTTACTCAAAATAGACATATTTACGCCTCTTGGTCGCAGCTTGTCCTGACTTTGTGTTCTTTTGTGCGTTCAATTCCCGACGAAAGCAAGTCCGTAAATTAGCCCATTTTTTTTGCACATTGTGACCTGAAAAACAATATTCTACAATACGAGATATTACCAAAACTACATGTGAGCAAATATGGAACATACTTCAACCGTTGTATATGGCAACCAAACAAGAAGATGACTGGATTAAAATTGCTGATGAATTCTATAGCCGCACAAATTTCCCAACCATAATTGGAGCGATAGATGGAAAGCATATACGGGTGATACAACCAAAACATTTCGGGTCATCATATTTTAATTACAAAAAATTCTTCTCTTGCGTTTTAATGGCTTAAACAGATGCAGATTATAAAGGGTCTAGCCGTATAAGCATAGTGAATCGGCCCCAGTAACAATTTCGGTTGATATTGATATCACATATTGCTTTTTGCCTAAACAACAATTGTGTGCAATTTCAACCCCCTACCCCCTCTGATAAGGGAGATATGAGGGTAAAACCCAAAACCTTTACCATTTTTTTTCTCGGAAACTATTTAAGATATTTGATCACGTTAAAGTGCAAATAGTAGGTATTCATTAGTTGTATATCATATTTTTTTTTCAAAATTTTTATTCGTTGATTAAGGGTTGAAAATTAATAAATAAATCTTTGAAAATGATTTTTATAAACAATCCCTTGGATGACACCCACCGAAAAAATTAAGAATAATCCTTTACTATTTAACTATTATCTGTAAAAATTTCAAGAGTGTCGGATTGGTACATCATAGTTAAAAAAAAATAAAACCAATGCAACGCCCTTTCATAAGGCAAAGCAGGCCTGAACGTTAGAGGCGCTCAACCTAACCGACCTACAGGGGAATACGTAGCGCCGACCCGCCACGTTTCTCGTACCAGAAACAGCTCTCAGAAAAGTATGAGCTCTTCTTTCCCTAAACTGTGTGTTAATTAACAGTCATTTATTTAAATAATATATTAACAATTTAAATTTTTTAATTAAGTTTTCTGGTCCTAATTTTTAACGTCCGTGTTTTCACGGTGTTTCTCGTTTTAAGTGTGTCTCGCATGCATATTGGTTTATACCCGCGTAACTATTTACGTTTGATTTGTATTCTATGTAACAATTGTAAGTTTTACCGTTTATATGTCGCGACCGAACTTTCATTTTTATAATGTTATTGTTTTGTTGTAAATATTGTACATTTAACGCGTCATGTTCGTCCAATAATTCCGCAAGATAACGTTTTTACCGCGAGATTTTAAAGTTTGGAAATTCTATCCAATTAACGACTCCTCTATATTCGGCAACAAGAGGGAACAAGACAGTGGACACTAAAATCATGGACTCAGGATCGTACGCTTTACCCTTTATGATGCGTCTATTTACACGCCAATTTAGGCTCCGTGATTGCGTAAAAAAGTATCAGGGCATATAAACCGCATTGGAAAATACACCATTTGTACCATAAAACGCGCTTAACTCTTTTCTGGACACCCATATACTTAAAACGAAGGTCACCTTAATTACAGCCATTTCCAGGTAGTACTGGTACGCTATAATATAATTAACCCTTTTCAGGGCGACCATATACTTAAAACGAGGAAAATCTTAGTTACAACTATTCACAGGTACCAGCTACAATTTAATTAAAAGTAATACGTACGTGAAAAGGTAAAGACGGAAATAGTTATAGAAGTCTATGTTCTTTACAGCGTTGAATAGAATGATATTGCATTTATAACTGTGATACCTTCTTTGACTATTAAAAGGACAACTAATGGCATCTAACACAGTGCCATTGTTCAAGACATGGTATAAATCTGTGATTTAGGGCTCCCACATACTTAAAACGAGAAAGACTGTGAAAACACGGACGTTAAAAGTTAGGACCAGAAAACTTAATTAAAAAATTTAAATTGTTAATATATTATTTAAATAAATGACTGTTAACTAACACACAGTTTAGGGAAAGAAGAGCTCATACTTTTCTGAGAGCTGTTTCTGGTACGAGAAACGTGGCGGGTCGGCGCTACGTATTCCCCTGTAGGTCGGTTAGGTTGAGCGCCTCTAACGTTTAGGCCGGCTTTGCCTTATGAAAGGGCGTTGCATTGGTTTTATTTTTTTTTAACTATGATGTACCAATCCGACACTTTTGAAATTTTTACAGATAATAGTTAAATAGTAAAGGATTATTCTGAATTTTTTCGGTGGGTGTCATCCAAGGGATTGTTTATAAAAATCATTTTCAAAGATTTATTTATTAATTTTCAACCCTTAATCATCGAATAAAAATTTTGAAAAAAAAATATGATATACAGCTAATGAATACCTACTATTTGCACTTTAATGTGATCAAATATCTTAAATAGTTTCTGAGAAAAAAAATGGTAAAGGTTTTGGGTTTTACCCTCATATCTCCCTTATCAGAGGGGGTAGGGGGTTGAAATTGCACACAATTGTTGTTTAGGCAAAAAGCATTATGTGATATAAATATCAACCGAAATTGTTACTGGGGCCGATTCACTATGCTTATACGGCTAGACCCTTTGTACACATAGATGTTGGTTCTTATGGAACAGCTAGTGACTCAGAAATATTTAAAACATCTGAAATGGGTAAAAGGCTTTCTGAGAACCGGTTAAATATTTCCTCCGGAAGGCAGTTGCCCAATGAAGATGACGGAAATGTTATTTCATTCTCTGTCGTTGGCGATGAAGCGTTTGGACTTGGAAATCACATATTACGCCCTTATGCAAAAAGAAATTTAAACTACACCAAGCGAATTTTCAACTATAGACATACAAAAGGTCGACGCATGGTTGAATGTACTTTCGGCATTCTCGCTAACAAATGGTGTATTTTTCACCGCCCAATTGATGTGAACATCAATTTTTGTGTTCGAATTATTAAAGCTTGCTGTGTCCTTCATAATTATGTACGAATCAAAGATGGAGTAAAATTCACAGATACTCTCTACAGTTGTCCTATGACTAACTTAACAATAAATGAAAACAACCGAGGAAGAAATAATATGAATGACGTGCGGCAGTACATGTCGTCATATTTTATTTCTCCTGGAGGCACCATTCCGTGTCAATATAACAAAGTGTAATAAGTAAATAATGAGTAAATGAACAATAAGTAAATAAATAAACAACAATAAGTAAATAAATAAACATACACATGTATCGATACATACCTTGTTTTGTTTTATCCTCGGCACTAAGCTGATTCCAATTGGGAATAACTGCTTCACAGACTTCCAACCATAATTTTTTTTTCTGATTTACATCAGAGTATTCTTTCAAGTTTTTTTTGTACAGCGCCGGTTTTTTTTCAATCTCTTCTATTAAATTTATAATAGACGTTTCAACAATAAGTGATGGAGTACAATTGGGCAGCGCCATCATAAAAAATGCGCACGACTGTCACAGTCAACTGCGGAGCAGTGATGCCAGAACCGTGGGACGTGGGACAAATTTTTACCCTCTCCACGACGTCCCACGACGTCCCAGTGATTCCCCTACCGCAGTTGTTTCATCTAACACAAGCGCGTTGTCCCACGTGTCCGTGTGAGCTCTGCGGGTTTGACAGAGTTCGGCTGCTTTCGTCATTTCTACGTTATCGGCTCGATGTTCAAACCGCTAAAGCACGTGGCAGCAGCATCGACGAATCAACAAAATAATATAATTTCGTCCATGACAATATGGCTGAATTAAGAAACCAGGAGAATCAGTTCGAATCCCTATTTTACGGTTTCAGTTCTGATTCTTAATGCATTAACGTTTTTTTAATACATAAAAATACATGTTTTCTTGTGTACTTATGCTGCTTCGTTGCTTTATGACTAATGACTGATTTTTCTTTTGAATGAAACTTCCACTAGCGTATTGATGAAATTTTTCGATTAAAACAAGATCAAACACGACATAATTTGAATTATAGTTACTTTATATATTTGCATTAGGTTTTAAATAAATAAGTAAATATAATGCAAATTATATCGTGTTTGGTCTCATTTTAATCAGAAGAACCTTACAATTACATTGGTAAAAGTTTCATTTAGCAAAAATGAAAAATAAAAAAGTTATGGTTAAATTAATATTGTCTCACTCAAATGTTTCTTTTCGTGCCCTTTAATTCTCGGACCTCTTTCTCTTTCGCTATTTGTCCTTTTCTTCGCTCGCCAGCATTCAAGAACTCGCTCGAGCTATGTCGTTCTGCCAGCATCACATTTTCGTTACCTATTCATCGAATATTTGAGTGTAACGCAAAATCAAGAGAGTCCAGTATAATAACACATTCTATGCTGAAAGAATATACTAAGTTATCTGTCTAAAAAAATTTTAATAAATCTGACAACAGATTTATTTTCGGGCTGCTTTTCTTAAGTAATCAGCATTTTACCAGTCTCCTGTACGCATCGTGTGTAGCAGTTTGTAGCAAACTCAACATGTTTTCGATATTACGTCGAATACACAACCGATCGAAAAATATTAAAAATGCAGGATATTTTGTGCCGTTTTTTATATGCTAAAGGCGATTGACATGAAATAAATGACTAACAATGAATAGTATAATAAAGGTGATCGCTGTTCATCTATTTCCTTTCTACGATGTATTTCTTCCACAAGAGACGGTTTCCTAACAATTTACAGTACAGTAAAACCTGGGTATATGCAAGACGTCCGATCAAACTTCGACACCTCGCTTGAATATGCATATGCAATGTTTTGATTCGATCTCTCTGACTTTTCGTCTACTTTTAACATCAATTTTAGCAAGTAATTACAATTCAAACTATATCGTGTTTGGTATCATTTTAATCAGAAAAATCTGGCCAATGCGCTAGTAAAAATTTCATTTAAAAAAAGTCAAAGATAAAAATGTTTTATAACTGAATTAGTATTAGTCACACTGATATGTTTCGGCTCTTTCCTTTGATCATTGGACCTCTCTCTCTCCTCCATTGCCTGTCCCTTTCTGCGTTCACGCTTGGCTGGCGTCGCGCGTAACCCGAGATTCGACACCTCGCTTGGATCCCAATCTCTCTTGCATATGCATATCCAGATTTTACTGTACTGTAAATTGTTAGGAAACTGTCTCTTGTGGAAGAAATACAGGATTGCCTGGAAATAAGCAAGTGGTCTCTGCTTCGAAATAAGCAACTTTTTTCGAGGCAATCCTATACTACATCGTAGAAAAGAAATAGATGAACAGCGATCACCTTTATTATACTATTCATTGTTGGTCATTTATTTCATTTCGATGGCCCTTGACATATAAAAAGCGGCACAAAATATCCTGGATTTTTAATATTTGTCGATCGGTTGTGTATTCTACATAATATCGAAAATATGTTGAGTTTGCTACAACCTGCTACACACGATCTGTACAGGAGACTGGTAAAATGCCGATTACTTAAGAAAAGCAGCCCGAAAATAAATCTGTTGTCAGATTTATTAAAATTTTTTTAGACAGATAACTTATTGTTAGTATATTCTTTCAGCATAGAATGTGTTATTATGCTGGATTTTCCCGATTCTCCTAAAAGTGTGCGAGGCTGGCAGAACGACACAGCTCGAGCGAGTTCTTGAATGCTGGCGAGCGTAGAAAAGGACAAATAGCGAAAGAGAAAGAGGTCCGAGAATTAAAGGGCACGAAAAGAAACATTTGAGTGAGACAATATTAATTTAACCATAACTTTTTTATTTTTCATTTTTGCTAAATGAAACTTTTACCAATGTAATTGTAAGGTTCTTCTGATTAAAATGAGACCAAACACGATATAATTTGCATTATATTTACTTATTTATTTAAAACCTAATGCAAATATATAAAGTAACTATAATTCAAATTATGTCGTGTTTGATCTTGTTTTAATCGAAAAATTTCATCAATACGCTAGTGGAAGTTTCATTCAAAAGAAAAATCAGTCATTAGTCATTATAAAGCAACGAAGCGAAAGTGCAGCATAAGTACACAAAAAAAATATAAGGTTTATAGCAAGCTTAACATTTTCTATTGTATTATGGTAATCACTATATTATAGTTTTGTTTCCTTGTTGTATTATAGGAAAGTAAAATGTGCAATATCGTATAAGCGTGGACCAGGTGCAATAGTTGCAAGAAACCTGATATGTATATAACAAATTAAATGAGGAATCAAATTGTATCTAATCCATCTTTCATTGTAATGACCATTCAGAGAATAAAATTATAATAGTTGTAAGGAATAAGAAATAAAACTGACAAACCGTTAAAGATTGAAATTTCTTTATATCCTTACAATTTAACCTAACCAATTTTCCTCGTATGTCTTCGAATTTTCGTATTGTAATAGTTAGAGTAACTGTAATATCTAATTGAAGAAATTACTTAAATATTAATTAAAAAAATATCAAAGAAAGATGCAGTTCAACTCCTTTTTTTAACTGCTTCCCAAGTTAATGTATTTCATAGTATTAATGTATTAAAAATGTATTTTTATGTATTTAAAAAACGTTAATGCATTAAGAATCAGAACTGAAACCGTAAAATCGGGATTCGAACTGATTCTCCTGGTTTCTTAATTCAGCCATATTGCCATGGACGAAATTATATTATTTTGTCGATTCGTCGATGCTACTGCCACGTGCTTTAGCGGCTTGAGCATCGAGCCGATATCGTAGAAATGACGAGAGCAGCCGAACTCTGCCAAACCCGCAGAGCTCACACGGACACGTGGGACAACGCGCTTGTGTTAGATGAAACAACTGCGGTAGGGGAGTCACTGGGACGTCGTGGGATGTCGTGGAGAGGGTAAAGATTTGTCCCACGTCCCACGGTTCTGGCATCACTGCTGCGGAGAGAATTGACCAATCGGCCGAGTCGGCAAAAAGACAATCGGCAAGTGTGCGCGCGGCTACAAGCCGCCATACTGATTAGCAGTTGGCCGATAGTTCGCCGATGGTTTAGTTTGAATGCAATCGTGTAGCCCATCAAACTTATTTATCGGCCGATACCGAATCGTTGTAATATGCGCACTTGCATACATCTTCATACTGATTAAGAACCCGACCGAACTATCGGCCGATAGAAAGTCTGCAGTCTGCGGAGGCAAAGTGGTTTCAACCTCGAACTACATTCTGGACGAACTTTGGCGTTGAAAGGTACGAAGAAAGTAGAAGCTGTAATACAGTCAATTCCATCCACTACTCATAGCTACACTATACAACCTACAATATCTGCAAGCGGAAAACTGCTATCTCCTCTCTTCGTCGTGTTAAAGGAAACATCTGGAGAGTTTGGACCTAGGGTGCAGCAGACTATGTTTAAACCAACGAACATTTTGGCTACCGCGTCAACATCTGGAAAACTGACCAATGAACATTTTAAAATTTGGTTAAAAGAAGTTTACTTTCCTAATACAAACGATAAGACTGCTTTACTATTAGATTCTTGGAGTGGACATTGTGGTCGTAGTATTGTGGAAGCTACACCGGAAAATAAAGAATTAGTAGTATTTACGATTCCAGCAGGGACTACAAAATATTTACAACCATTAGACGTGTACGGATTTCGTGTATGGAAAAATTTTGTTCGCCGATTTTCGGACACAGTTATCCTGTTACATTACGAGATTAATCTCCACACGAGGGACAATATTTTAAAACTTGAATCGCTGGCTCATAATCAATTTTCTTCCCCGCGATTTGAAAATTTTATTAAATATTCATGGTATAAAAGTGGATATGTATCATCGAGACCACCTCATTTTGAAAATCCCGTGGAGTTCTGCTATGCTGCAGATAATGAACCACGATGTCACGTATGTGGTGATGTGGCTATTATTACTCGTGCTTGGTGCCGAAAGCCTTTATGTTTGAAGCATTTCTTCGATGATTATCATTTTTGTCATGAGTATGTTCCTTAAGTTATACAAATCACTTGTTGCATATTAAAATTATCAATTTAATACATCTACCATCGAGTATGTATAACTTTAATTATTTTATATCATGCGATACAAATTTAACAAGATTAAACATTGTATGTTATAAAAATAGTTGTTTTCCACTTACGCGGATAAGTAATATCGGTATAACGTCAGGTACGATTAAAGTATCACGCGCTGACTCAGCGGGCATTCGTGCGATAATAAAAATCTACGAAACTGTAGGAGGCAATTTCATAAACATATATATCAATGGATTTGGAATAAAATGCTCTACATTTTTTGTCATTACATAAATTTAAATAAGTTGTAAAATAATGTTATAAAAATTTTTTTTGTTATAAACAAATGGTATTTTCGACAATCTGTTAACGCCATATCATTGTATACAAAAAACCATTAAATCCGCCCATTAGAAGTTTTCACGTATCTTCTTTGGTTTTCGAGATAGCAGTTTCAGGTCGAAACTTTGAGGGGTGGTTTCACCCCTTAAAGTCGCGTCTCAGCAGATATAAAAAAATACGTGTCCCTTATTTTTACCTGCTTAATAAATGTACGAAGTTTCATCAAAATCGAAGGGGGACACTTCGCGGCCTTTCCTTGTAAGTGTTTGCGGTTCATCCCCACCACTGGGGGGGTTCCCCTTCGAAACAAGCTCGGGAGCAATATGACACGGCGCGGGTTTCCTTTGAAGATCTGTATCGCATTTGTATCGATGAGACAACATTAATGCAGCGATGAAATTTTTTTATTTTTCATTTTTTTTTAATAACAATTTCATTAACATACTGGTGAGATTTTCCTGATTAAAATGAGACCAAACACGATATTGTTATAATAATTTTAACTAATCTGAATAATCTTAAAATAATTTACTTTCTGTGAATGCTCACTTTATATGCTAAATTAATGGCGAATGAACAGTTAACGTCGTTGGAGCATCGATAAACGATAAGAGCGTCGATCATAGCAATGTGAAGTTGTCTTATTATCAGAGCTCTACTGCAGTCTTGATCTGTAATAAGCAACAGTTTTCCGGCTCGAAATAAGCAAATCTCTATCCCCTCTTCTTTGTTTAAAGTCGCCCGCAAAGTGAGAGATCTGAAAAATGAGTGAGAGGTCCGTGAAAGCGAGAAGCCGAATAAATTGTCACGCTTGACTGAGCAGTGACATCGGTTAGTAGAAGAAGGATGGAATATATATAATGCTTTCTCAGTCTGGTATATTTGCTTCGAAATAAAGCATAGTGCGAGAATGAGAGGCCATGCTATATTCTATCCTTGTTCAAAAAATAACATCCCTGCTCGGCCGATCACTTTATGATTTGCCGCTACCTCGGTTCTCTCACTCGCTTCTCGCGTTCTCTATCGTCCCGTTTCGAGAACAAAGTCAAGCCGAATAGCATACCTGCTTCGAAATAAGCAACTGTTCGGTCCCGAGCCACTTGCTTATTTCGAAGCATTACTGTATTAGTATAGAGTATAGATTAAATGCGAAAGGTTTCATCGCGATCGGTACATGCCTTGCAGAGTATACATATGTATATAGAAACAGTAGAGAATCGGCGACTGCATGCTGACTCATACACCGGTAGAGACACGTAGGCATACATACGTAGAATTCAATGTAGTAGTAACAACAGTTTTTCACGAATATCTCGGAAACTAAAACTTTCCGTTAATTAAGCATAAGGAAAAAGTTCTTCAGCATCATGCCCCCGACAGCATATTAAAGGGTCATTGAAATCATTCTATGTTGAGATTAGAAACCTCCTGCTTTTTGCAATAATAATCCTTGGCAATGAAAAAATGCAAAATGTTTTTTCAATGGGACCAATCGGAAGACATACCCTACAAGATGCAAAAGGTTTCGTTCCGATTGGTCCATCCATCTCGGAGTAATCGGTGAACACAAAAAAAAAACAAAAAAAAAACATGCTGATCGAATTGAGTAAACTCCTCCTTTTCGAAGTCGGTTAAATAACATCCTTGCTCGGCCGATCACTTTATGATTTGCCGCTACTTCGGATCTCTCTCTCTTGTTTCTCGTGTTCTCTATCGTCCCGTTTCAAGAACAAAGTCGAGCCGAATAGCATACCTGATCCGTAATAAGCAACTGGCCAGACCCGAGCGTGTTGCTTATTTCGAGGCAATCCTGTACAAACAAACCAGAGATATTTTTTCGCAGCTATTATCATTGCTGTGATCGATGCTTTTATCGTTTATCGACGCTCCAACATAAACGTACTCGAATACAAAGGACGGGTAGCAGCAATAATTAAGTCGTTTCTATAACAAGAGAAGTTAACAATTTTTTGTTTCGCAATTAATTACATGTGATTTCTAATTTTCTTATTAGTTGATTTTCGTTGATGAGCGGTCGATTTACAAATTTTCTAATTGGTAGAGACATTTTTAACAATCCGAGATTACTCCGCGTGAAGTACTGTTATTAATAAAATACGCAGGTACCGTCCTAAAATTTGGTGAACGGAGTCTAGTGTATGTGCTTCGCGCTTCAACTTAATGCAAACGCGAGCTAGTTTGGGTGTGGATCAGTGAAACCACTCGTTCAAAAAAAAAAAAACAGAACAACTGATAAAGGATTAATATATCTTGTTTATTAAAGGACAAATATTTGTCCTTGTATAAATTTCAAACACCTCGTGAACGGTAACAGACTCTCCGAATTGTACTTGTCGAGAGTTGACAACTAAAAGCTTACGTACAAGAAGAAACGTTCACGAAGAAAATTTTGAGTGTCTGGTGGGGATTGACATGTCGCAGGGGTGGACAAGCGAATTCGCTAGAGTCACAAATTTTGATTGGTTAAAAGAAAATTCAGGGAAGTGGTCAAGAACCGCCCCTGCCAAACGCTCGTTCTCAGGTCGAGTCTGACCTGAGCCAAGAAATATGACGTCGCCTGTCCACCCAACGGTTCGACAACAATAAAACCATAAAGCCAGCAGGAATTCGAAAAACATGGTAAACTAAAGAAAGTTTTAGGCGATGATTGCATATGGCACACAGCTGCAGAAGGCAACTATTGCTTGTTTGAAGAGAAAAAAAAAACAATCAAAAATATACCTGATGGCCCCATGATCACTGCGCCGCAACATCTAGGTAATAAAAATTCACCCTCTAGGTCTGCGCTCCTAAAAATATAAATTGATTTAAATTCGAACTGAACGCTTCCTGTCATAAAGAAATTTAGAATTTCCGATTTTACTGTACGGCGAATAATTCGACGGTGTCATGCTGCTTCCTGCAGACCTCTTACCAGAAAGCACCTTAGTGTTTCCCATCTGGTGGCCAGTTTTTTAGAAATAATATTTTCCTAGTTTATAGCATGGGTTGCTTACCATCCCTAAAATTTCTTATTCGAAACAGTCGTACCTCCGATACTCAAACGCTACGTGACTTCGAGACGCTAGTCATCATTGAGCATCTGTACATTTTCGGTCACTCACGGTCACTCACGGTCTAAGTACGTGCCATAAATTACCCCAAAGCTGAATAGTGCCGGGCTAATTGACCTCGCCGGCCCTTAAAAATATATCGTCATTAACACGTGCATCCTTCCACTCTTCCACTCACCCTTGAAGGCGGTGATTTTTTCATGGGCGTTGCCAAAAACCAGGAATTACACTAAATCCTTATTGGTTAATGTTTAGCTACCTATCAGAAATAAGAATTTCGTACATTTTTCACCCTCATGGAAGGGGCAGGAAAGCTAGAACGAAATACTCGTGGCACAACGAGGTTCAGTTTAATATCAGCGTTCAGTGTTTAGTATCCAAAGTTTTAAGTTCAGAGTGAAGTATTTATAGACAAATTGTACATTTTTCAAACATATTTATTTCAAAAATATGTATATTAGAAAGGTGAATTTGTCTATGCATCAACGATTGCAAGTTCTCGAAGATTTGAAAACGTTATCCGTTGTAAACGTTGCTGCAAAGCATCGTGTGCATCCGATAACAATTCGTCGGATAAAAAGGAACGCTGTACGTATTGAAGAATTTGCATCAAAAACTAAAGGACTGCGGCAACGACAAAGAGTGAGGAAACCGATGTATGAAGAATTGGAGCATCGTTTGTTCACTTGGTTCACGGAAAGAAGAACGTTTGGAGATTTCGTAACCGATGCTGTCTTATTAGAAAAAGCTAAAGGATTGAAGCAGGACATGGCATCATCTACAAATTTTAAAGTCAGCAAATCATGGCTTGCTAACTATAAACGGCGTCATAATATTCGCTTGATTAAAGCGTATGGTGAAAAGGTCAGCGCCGATGAAGATGCAGCCAAGAGTTTTGTTCAACAGTTTCAACATTTCATTGAAGACTATGACATTAATCTGGAGAATGTTTACAATATGGATACAATAATTTTTAACAAAAAACAAATCTGACTTCGAAATGCACTAAAAAGTGTAAAATAATTTCTATTTCATTTATACCAATATTCCATAGCTATTAATAATATCTACTTAATCGTTAACTAGGATACCAAATACATTTCAAAGTTTTCGGAGGCGGCGCAAAATTAAAAACTTTTCCTCTACTAGGAAGATCCTAACTCGGGCGTCGGCAGCCTATGATAAATGACCCATTTGATAATTTCAAGTAAACAATATTCAACAGGAATCAACATACCCATTGCGAATTAACTATACGGCAGTTCACGAGTGACCGCACTAACTTGCGCAGCTCACTAGGTCTAGGGAGATTTTTAATAGCGTGTGTGATTCCCCTTTACAGCTTGCTTCTTACTTTGCGTTCACATCATTTTTTTTTCGAAAATTAATAGGAATTTCATTGTATCGTGAAAGTTTACAATATCATCACCGGTTATCGTACGTCATATATTTCTGCCCACCATTTATATGATCGCAAAGTATAATAAGAAACAAGCTGTAGAGGGGAATAACACACGTTATTAAAAATCTCTATAGACCTAGTGAGCTGCGCGAGTTAAGTATGGTCTCTCGTGAACTGCAGTATAGTGCATGTACATCAGGAATGCTGCCAATTTCTGATACAATCGTTACAATTACAAATGTTTTCAGCCGGACCTATAACGTTCCGCTTTTTCTCTTACGACTTATTAATTACCAAGTTTGCCATACTGCAATCAAATTGTTATTGGCAGCATCGTTTGTTCGGGTATCTTTAATTTTGCGCCGCCTCCGAAAATTTTGAAATGTATTTGGTGTCCTAGTTAACGATTAAGTAGATATTATTAATAGCTATGGAATATTGGTATAAATGAAATAGAAATTATTTTACACTTTTTAGTGCATTTCGAAGTCGGATTTTTTTTATGTTAAAAATTATTTTATTTCATACTTTTTAGTGGGACCAGTAGTATTTGTAGGATAGTGTGTTACGTTGCGCGTGCAACGGCGCAACGTAAAAAGGGAAAGGAAATACAGAATGTTACTAGATAAGAGGAATGACACAGCCGACTCTAGTACTAGCCATGCTGAACAACGTGGCAACACCGCTCACGTGACAATCGGGAGTCCTATTTTCAAAAACAGAGTCCTGTGCTCGGAATTGTAATTAACGTCTTTTTTAATTAAAAGCTGTAGTAATATACACTATTTGGTGTTAATTATGTATAAACAATATATAAACGTTGCAACTATGGCAAATAGAAGTGATGTGGTAGTATAAAATTGTTATAAATGTGATATATATTTTGTGTACTCTCAAAGTAGTTTGGTGTTGTGAAGCATGATATTTGAAATATTTACAGTGGTTTCAAGAAAATTTAGGTATGAAGCAAAATGAAACCATCTTTGGGTCAAATTGAAACATTTAAGAATTGATGAACGTGTATATAAGTTAATAAAAACCTTGAAACAAGCGAAATTATTGGAACGAAACCAAAGAGGTTATGTGAAGTCCAGAGAGTAGTCGGGAGTCTGACGACGTTGATTGGCTGAGAGTCCGGGAGTCCGGGAGGCAGATAGAGTAGGCTAGGTGTTGATATATTCAGACCAGACTCCCGCGGTGTTGCCATTTTTACTTCAGCACGGCTAATACTAGAGTCGGCTGTGGGAATGAATTCCAATTAGATAGTTGGCGCGATGGTTGGTATTCGCTGCCACCAGTCTCGAACGGGTTAAGGGGGTAGACACGGGTAATGCAGCGAGGTGACATTACAGGCAAAAATGGGCCTAAACAGGGGTTTACGGGAATACACTTTTCGTCCTTATATGAGAAGATTTAGGGCTGGCTGAGGGCTCATTCGAAAGAGGAAGGTCCAATGCAGGGCGGTCTGGTCATGGTTCAACGCGATTGTGTTGATATCTAATAATATGAGTGTCCAAAGTAGAGGAAAAATCGACAAAATACATCCGCAGATTCCAAGTATTTTTTAGGTCACTAAAACAGTTCCGTGACTCAAACGGTGACCAAACCGCCCTGCATTGAACCTTTCTCTTTCGAATGAACCGTTATTTAGATCAAAATCTTCTCATATGAGAACGAAAAGTGTATTCCCGTAAAAGCATTCCCAAAGACGAGTTCCGCCATTATCTGGATACTACAGAGCAAGTCACGTTACAAATTTAGTTCAGCTAGTAGTTATAAGGTGGCATCTAAGTAGAAAGGCTGCCGATTTGAAATCGTAGTCAGAATCAAGAGTTAGCTTGATTACGTCACTCGAACTGTGCTGCGAAGGCAAGCGAAAAAGGCAACATCGCCCGAACGCTGAGTGAGACGCACTACAGTCATGCTGTCCTTCTCTCATTCTGAATGTTGAGATTGTCCCTTTTCGCTAAGTTTTGACTGCAGCTCGCCTGGATTTTTCACAGTGCCCCATAACCTCGCCCCATTCAAACTATATCGTGTTTGGTATCATTTTAATCAAAAATTTCACCAATGCGCTAGTAAAAGTTTCAGTAAAAAAAAGTCAAAAATAAAAGAGTTTTATAATTGAAGTAGTATTAGTCACACCGATACGTTTCGGCTCTTTCCTTTGATCATTAGACCTCTCTCTCTCTCCTCCACTGTCTGTCCCTTTCTACGTTCATGCTTGGCTGGTCGTCGCATCTAATTCGAGATTCGACATCTCGGCTGGATGTATGCAACGTCTGGTTCCCAATCTCTGTTGCATATATTCAGCTTTTACTGTATATGTAGACGCGAGGTCCCTCCATTTATTAGTTCTAATAGTACCATAGTACTTTTTTATGCAGAATGTTTCAAGGAGTTGACACAAGTAAAAAAAAAATGCAATTCCATTTCAATAAAAAGTGGATTTGCATTTTTTGAGTGCATCGTTGCATTCACGGAGAAAATGAAATCACAGAAAAATAGACATTATCATACCATTGAACTTTTACATAAACAGCTTTTTCTTATCTCTTACCAAATTCAAGATATAACCCGTCATAAATTGCATGACGTATCCTGTATATTTTTATTAATTAAAAAACATTTATTTAAAGAAGTTAATAACTTTTAGTGTGAATTGCTTTCAGCGTAGCAGGTTAATTTAGAAACGAATGGGTAAGTTTCATTTAAATTGTTTTCAAATTTTTCATCATTAACGTATCCTCCAATTCAAACGTTTATTAATTATTCCACTTCAATCATTTTTATTTGTTGTTTAGAATGTTTAGAATTTCCTTTTTTACATTATGACAGGCGACAAGAGATTAGGTTCCGTATTCATTTTAAACGACTAAAGATGTTCTACCGGTTCAGCTTTTTTATTGTGCTATGCCAACGGGGTGCCAAGCCGTTCGTTCGCGACCTACGTCAGGCCCGGTTTTTGTACTAGTCAGTGCAGTCCCTGTGACTGCGCGCTTTACGCGCTCGGATTGGTCGGTGTTTTTTGTTATTAACTCGAAAACCAAGTCTTAACCAACATTTTGTCAAAGGAGAAAGTTGTTTAGAATCACCATAGCAATCATCCCTCTTCGGCTGTCAAGGTAGTCGCGTGACACCCTGAATATCCTACTACATAAATATAAAAGGTTTCACCGGGAACGATACATTCCTTGCAGAGTAACATGAAGGAATAGACTTTTTGCTATAACAGTAGTTATTAACAAATTCCATAAATTTTTGCAAGTGGGATCATCGCGGATATGTCTCCTACTAAATGTGAAAGGTTTCATTGCTATCGGTACATTCCCTGTAGCATAAACGCCCGAAGATATAAATCAAGCATTACGTTTTTCTGCAATAAAAAGCGTTCGAAATGAAAAAATATAAAATGTTTTTTTAACGGGACCAATCGGGACACATACTTTAGAAGATGCAAAAGGTTTCGTTTCGATTAGTTCATCTTTCCCGGAATAATCGGCGAACATACATTTAGAAAAAACAGTCGTTAGGAATGAAAAAATGCAAAATGTTTTTTTAACGAGACCAATCGGGACACATACTTTAGAAGATGCAATAGGTTTCGTTCCGATTGGTCCATCCGTCTCGGCGTAATCGGTGAACATACATGAAAAAAAAAAAATATATATATATATATATACACATCGAATTGAGTATCCTCCTCCTTTTTGAAGTCGGATAATAACCAGATCACCCTTTTCTCATTAGTATATAAACCCGTTCGTACCAACGCTTTTCGGTCAATACCAAAAGCCATTTTGTGTCGAGAACTTCGTGTACGAACGTGAGCTGGTTGCTAGTTAGTGAGATCGAGTTGGAGTCTTGTTCGAGCAAAGTTAACCTTATAGAATCCGCGAAATCGAGTCAGTGTTTCTATTGGGCATTATAATCAACTACACACACACAACACCCCGCATTGCTAGTGCGTCAAAACCTAGCATACTGCAGAGATAGGTAATATACACGTTACACACCTAATCCGCGACAAGAACAGTTGTAATAGACTGAATTGTAAAATATACATTACTGTGTCAACTCCACATTAGCATCTTACTTTCAAAACCTGTGAAACTAGTGACAGTTCCCACAACAATACAACCTAACCGCTCGGGTTGTATTGACTATAAATAATATAAGTTATGCGGCCTCTTGTCCGAAAGCCTACGCTAGCCACACGCGCTGCTAAGCCGTCGGCTACGTAACAGTACATTAGTGATTATTAATATACACTTTACTAACTTCCTTTCTTGATAAATGTTAATTTTGAATGTGCCATTCGGTAGTACCTATTTATATTTTTAACAAATCTTATCTATTATATTTCGTTATTTCTATTATTCACAGTTTCAACTATCTAATATGAACATTTCTAATTAAATAAATCAAAGAATTCCTAATCATACAAATGTTACCCAAATATGGTAACAGTCAGCGTGTAAATATATAAGTACTTGCTTATGTAAAATTTATGTAAAATTGTTATTTATTCTGTCATTTTGTTGGTTTCGCGACTTTGATATGTACATTTACATTCATATAACTTTGATGAAACGAACTTTTGTTTAGTTAATAGTGTAAAATATAAATAAATTATTTATATATTATTTAACGTAAGGTTGACAGACTTAGCAATAAAATACATTATTTACCTTTATTCAGCAACACGTAAACTCTAAAAAGAAAAAAGAAAACATAGGTTTAGCATTCACCGTGTCGAAAATTATGTGCCTGTTGCATAAGTCGACGCTATCGATCGTACGTCCAACTTGACTCGTTTGAAAACGCCTAATCCGATCAGTGTTGCGGCGACGACGAGAGGAAAAAGGTAGACGAGGTTGAAGTAGACGAAGATGCCAATCAATATCTCGTCTTTCGCGAGAACCACCGTGCCGAAAGAAAAAGAGGGAGAAAATCGAGGAGAGCTAGAAAAATTGCGGAAATTGGTAGAGCCTCGCTAGACTTAAATTAATTCGCTCGGACGGACGAACGATGCAGTCTACCTGGGGTTTATATTGGCACAATCTCCTCTCTTCTCCCTTGTTTGCTCTCTCTCTCTCTCTCTCTCTCTCTCGCGCACGCGCGCTTTCTGTTGCACACGCATGGCTCCCTTCCCCGTCCAACCTCTCTCGTTTCACGAAGTATTCCTGCGAGTGCTGACTGACAAGGTTTCGCCATTTCCGTGACGAGTCCGGTAACGAACTTCGACCTCCATAACTGGCGAAACACTTTGCGCCATTCCCCGTCAGGGACCCGACCGTTCTTTTATTATTTTATATTTTTCATTTTCCTTCGTCCGAAACCCCCACCGCCCGTTCCCGACTTTTCTCGAACTGCGATTCTTTGGAACCGTTCAGCCCCCCATGAATTCTTAATGCGATTCAAGCTCTGTGTTACGTTTCTCGTTTTTCCATTTGGTATTAAGGCAAGGAAGGTACGAGAATCAACCATGTTGGTACAGTTAGACAGAAGGTTATTATTCTTCTTCCTCTACGTCTTCAAGAAAAATTGCTCCGCAAGTCAATAAGGTGGGTGCGTAAGATTGAATTGAAATCGACGTAGAATTATTCGAGATAAATTAGTTCATGGCGCATGGCGTGTGAAAGCTATTGAACAATTAATTTCTTAACCTTACTGCGCCTTTCAATTCAATTATACAGGTAAGATCTTTGAAAAATAAAATAACGGACATCTTTTATCCTCGTTTGTTTCTCTGACCTTATTTGTCACATGGTAATTTATATATCAGTACATTGTCAATTTTAGCTGGGTGTTTTGATTAGTTTCAAAGATATTCCCAAAATACTATCGGTATGTACTGAATTTTACTTATACATGTGTATCCATGGCAGTATATGCGTCAAAATACGACCGTGCTTATCTACTATTTTTATAAAGAACAGCAGTGCACGGCGCAGCAGTCAACAGTGCCAACAACAAACATATAATATAGCGACTGAACTTAAAAATCAAACTTAACTAATTTTTAATCGACTTCGAAAAAAGTGGAGGTTACTCAATTCGATCAATATATTTTTCTTTTTTTTTTATACACATATGTTCCTGATTACTCCGAGATGGATGGACCAATCGAAACGAAACCTTTTGCATCTTGTAGAGTGTTTCTCCCAGTTGTTTTCGTAAAAAAAATAAGTTGCATTTTTTTATTCCTAACAACTTTTATCGTAAAAAACGTAATACTTCATTTATATCTTTCGGCGTTTAGATTGCAAGGAATGTACCTACCGATCACGATGAAAACTTTCACATCTAATAGGAGATGTTTCCACGATGATCCCACTTACAAAAATTTATGGAATTTGTTGCTAATAACCATTGTTATAGCAAAAACCAATTCCTTGATGTTACTCTGCAAGGAATGTATCGATCGCGATGAAACCGTTCACATCTAATAGAAGATATTTCCTCGATGATCTCACTTGCAAAAATGTATGGAACTTGTTATCGTAAATAACTATTGTTATTATAATTATTCAATAAGAACGGTAAACCACCTTACGGCATCATACAAATACTGCTCGTTCGATTAAAAAGTGTGAAATAAAATAATTTTTAACAAAAAAAAAAATACCGACTTCAAAATGCGCTGAAAAGTATGCAATAATTTTTATCTCATTTAGGCTGTAGTTCCGAATACGACCGGTCGCCGATCAAGATGAAATTTTGAGCGGAAGGCGGAGGGTGGAGGGGACCCCAAATATAAAGTGGTATCTTCGGCTTCCTATTAGTTTCCGAGATATTAATTAAAAACTTTCGTATAATACATAGAATTTTTCCTGTACAGACACAACTAACACTACCGTCTTCGCTGTAGCAACCATCATCGTCAAGTGTCGAACAGTCGTTCACACCATAGCGATATCGGCTTCCGTTTCTATAGGGTGTTCCATGTAAAATCCATTTTTTTAGTTACATTACGTTATGTTTTGTTAATTGTCTTCTGTGTGGGTACAAAATGAGAGTCCTTTAATAGGTACAGTAAAACCTGGATAAATGCAACCAAGATTGGGACCCAGTGGTTGCATTTATCCAAGCGAGGTGTCGAATCTCGGGTTACACGCGACTACCAGCCAAGCGTGAACGTAGAAAGGGTCAGACAGTGGCAGAAAGAGAGAGGTCCGATGATGAAAGGAAAGAGCCGAAACGTATCAGTGTGACTAATACTAATTCAACTATAAAACTTTTTTATTTTTGACTTGTTTTTAATGAAACTTTTACCAGCGGATTGGTGACATTTTTCTTATTAAAATGATACCAAACACGATATAGTTTGAATTATAATTACTTGCTAAAATTGATGTTAAAGGTTGGCGAAAAGCAACAGAGATCGAAATCAAAACCAGTCGCGGTGTCGGCTCTGGTTTCAAAGGTTTCATTTATCCAGGCAAGGTGGCGATTCTGGGCATTTAATGTTGCATTTATCGAAGCGAGGTGTCGATTCTGGGCATTTAATGTTGCATTTATCCAAGCGAGGTGTCGATTCTGGGCATTTAATGTTGCATTTATCCAAGCGTGGTGCCGATTCTGCGTTCGTACACATGTTTTGTATTCAGCCGACATGCCGATTCTGTGTCCGTACACATGTTTTGTATTCAGCTGACATGCCGATTCTGTGTCCGTACACATCTTTTGTATTCAGCCGACATCATTTATATTCAGTCGTGGTGTCAATTCTATGTTGTTTATTCTATTACTATTGTTTATAAATATAATTCTAACTATATCATGTTTGGTGTCATTTTAATCAGAAAAATCTCACAAATGCGTTAGTAAAAGTTTCATTAAGAAAAAGTTAAAAATAAAAAAAGTTTATCGTTCAATTAGTATTAGTCACACCGATATTACAGTCGGATCATATTACACGGTTTTCTCGTCGAGCGGCTCGGTTCGTCTAGGGGGATCTCCCTAAGTGGAGGGGATAGCGATGTTGCACTTATCCAAGCATTCTTTCGTTGCATTTATCCAGGTTTTACTGTAATGAAATATATTTGATGCAAATTAAACAGATCGCACATGCTCGCACTGTCACGTATTCTTCTCATCTGACGAAAAAGCCTGACTCACCACGTGACCACCCTCGGTGGGGAACGCACACATACACACACAATTCTAATGTACATTCACACAACACGCCTCCTTACATTTGCATTGTCCTTTTCAAGTTACATTTTCTCTCATTTTACATTCATCAGTCTTCTAAACTTCTCGAAATTTTCTTTGGACAAAGACTTCGTCAATATATCCGCAATATTTTCATTGGAGCTTACTTTAGTTACCTTTATCATCTTATGTTTTACACATTCATGTACGTAGTGATAATGAATTTTAATGTGTTTTGAGTTTTTCGTGAAATTACCATGGTTCGCTATATCTACCGCTCCAGAGTTATCTTCGTAGATCTTTGTTGATCCAATTCGACCTATATTAAATATTTTAACTAACTCTGTTATAAATTTCAGTTCGCTAACTGCTTCCGATAACGCCACATACTCAGCATATGTCGAGGCCTTCGTCACACATTTTTGCTTCTTTGATTTCCAATGAATTGCGTTCCCGTACATTCGAATTGCATAACCAGATGTGGACTTCCTGTCTAAAACATCACCTGCCCAGTCGGCATCTACATAACAATCTAACGCTTCGACATTCTCATTTCTTTTAAATCTTAATTTTAAATCTCTTGTTAAGTACAGATACTTTAATACTCGAAAGGCATACTTGAAATGTGTCCTATTATAACAATTTTGATACCTGCTTAAATAGTTAACGCTATAGCTTTCGTCCGGTCTTGTACCTGAGCTTATATACAATAACGCGCCGATCAGATTCCTATATCCTATATCCCTATCACATACATCAGCCTTTTCCAATTTCAAGTTCATTTCCATAGGTGTATTGTACAGTTTACCACTTTGCAACTTATATTTACTTGCTAGTGACTCTATATATTTTGTCTGACTCAATTTCAATTCGTTTCTATGATAGTCATATTCCACGGTAATCCCAAGATACTCTCTTATCTCACCTAAGTCCTTCATATTAAACCTATTAGATAAAAGATTTTTTATGTTTTGTATTTTCTCTTTGCTCAAACTGCAAATCAATAAGTCATCTACGAATATCTGTAAATAAACGGTATCTTTTCCTTTCCCAAGAACATATAACAATAGTCTACCTTACTCCTTTTAAAACCTAACTTTATCATAAATTCGTCAAAACATTTATACCAGGCTCTGGGGCTTTCTCTCAAGCCATATAGCGCTTTAACCAATCTACACACTCTATTTGTTCCATCCTCATACCCTTTTGGTTGAGTTACATATACTTCAGAGCTCACCACACCATTCAAGAAAGCGGTTTCTACATCCATTTGCTCAATGGTTAGGTCAAACTGACAACAATATGACAATAAGGCTCTCAAGGTTTGGATTTTAGCTACAGGCGAGTATATGTCATCAATTTCATTCGCTTGCTCAAAACCTCTTACCACTAACCTAGCCTTAAACCTATCATCTGATTTCTTGGTATACACCCATTTCACACTTAGGACTTCTTTACCTTGTACCTTGTCGACTAATTTCCACGTTTTATTTTTGTCCAAACATTCTATTTCTTTTTGCATCGCCTCTTTCCAATATTTACTTTCATCGCTTTCCATCGCCTCCTCAAATGTAGACAGAGTATCCACCCTGCAGTAATTTACATAAATATTATTTCTCTGTCCATTATCTTGATATCTAGTAGGAGGTCTTCTTATCCGCGTAGACCTGCGTGGGGCATCTTTTGTATCGGATTCAAAATCATTTTCACTTCTTTCAATTTCTACTTGGTTATTTTCGTCAAGACTTTCAACACTTCCCTCCGATAGTCCATCATTAACACTGTCATTCCTTTCCTCATCGGATGTATTCTCGTCCAGACCAATACATTTAACGTTTTTATCTACAAACTCTACATGTCTAGCAACTATCACTCTATTATCTATAAGAACTCTATAACCTACTTCGCTATAACCTAATAGGATACCCATATTTGCCTTTCTGTCCCACTTTGAAACTCTTTCCTGTTCGGGTCTTCTCACAAAAACTGTACTTCTGTAAAGACGTAGATTTGTAACATCGGGCTTTCTTTTAAAAAATATTTCAAACGGTGTTTTCACCTCGACAGTATTCGCTAGAGTACGATTTTTCAAGTAGATCGCAGCCCATATTATTTCTGGCCAAAAACGCTTATGTACCTGTGCCTCCGCTACCAAGCAACGTGCCATGTTGCACATAAGCTGGACAACTATTAACAACAATACCTTTTTCTTTAGCGAAGTCATAAAAACGGTTGTTGAAATATTCCTTTCCGTTATCACACCTTAAAACTTTAATTCTTTTACCAGTTAAATTTTCGCATTCATTTGTAAATTGAACTAGGCAATCGAAAACTTCGTCCTTGGACTTTATACAATAGACTTTCGCAATTTTACTGTAGTCATCGATAAAGGAAACAAAATATTTTTCCCCATTTAGACAGGCTGTTTGAAAACTACCACAGACGTCGGTATGGACAATTTCTAAAATATCTGTGGCTCTAGATCTATTATTCTTAAACGACAAATTGGACATCTTATTTTCTAAACAAGTCTTACATTTCATGAATACTGGTTCGAGTTCATTTGGAATGCCTGTTAACAATTGTTGTTTGCATAAAGTATCTAAATAGCTAAAATTGACATGGCCCAGCATTCTATGCCATTTTTCCTTTTGAGTCGTGTTATTATTTTTACTTTCAGCAAAATTTACCAAAGGATCTTTGTACTTTAGCTTACTTTTCATCCTGTATGTTCTATTTTCTTTAAACGCTACTACTATGATTTTACCACTTCTTTCAATGATTTTTGTTACGTTACCTTCAGAAACAATAATATTTTTATCTGTTAGCTTCCCATAACTTATTAGATTCGAATGCATATCTTTCGCATAGAACACATCTCTCATGTTTACCTCATTTTTCCTACCAAACGCTTCAAAATAGCTAACTACTTTTCCAATTTTCGTTGCTTTTATAAATCTATTATCTCCCAAATATATGTTCACAGGTTCCTTGAGTTGAATACTGTCCTCAAAATATTCCTCATTGTTAATTATATGGTCGGTGCACCCGCTATCTAACAACCAGCTTATTCGCGATTTCTTAACCTATCTACTTCGCTATTATACGTCGTGTGAACTGTTGCCACCCACGCGCTTGCGCCTGAGCTGTTTTGCTCGTGCTGAACTTCACGCTGTACACCTGCTCCCTACTGACTTCGGAAGCTTCCGCGCCCTCTGCCGTAGTAGCCTCTGCCATAACCTCTTCCAGCTCTTTCTCTATGTACCTCGACTACGTGTTGGCCGGCGCCAAAACCCGCCATTGCTTGCCGCTTGGCCGCCATCTTGACAGTCTCTCATAATGTGGCCAGCCTTCCCACACTTGAAACAGGCTCGCTCCTTTTGATTTTTGTCCGCGACAAATACATTCGATTTTCTTGCAGGTTGATCGTCTTTCTGATGCTTCATTTCAGCCATCTGTATTTTATTTTTTACATACGCCACAGTTTGATCCTCTTCTTTTAAGGCGTCTATCAAATCACCTATGTAGCTGTACGATTCAGGTAACGTGTTAGCATGTAATTTAATTTCTCCTTTTCGGATACTCTAGCACCCGCGTTCTTTAAATCGTTGACTGACCTTTCAAAATCACAAAAGAATAACGCAGAATCACTATAATTACTAAATTTCAGTTTTTCTAATTTATTTCTGCACACGATCTGTAGTGCCGTTGACTCTTTCAAATACATCTCGTCGAACTTTTTAATTATTTCATAAGCCGTATTTTTTTCACTTACAAATTCCAGTTGCTTGTTTGATATTGCGCCGTATATATAGTTTATTGCTTTTAGGTCATTTTCGTTCCAGTCAGCTCTATCTGTTTCATTTTGTTCTCTTTTAATAACATCATCACACTTTTTTAACTTTAAAAACATTGTAATACGTTTCTTCCACATGCTATAGTCCTCTCCAACGAAAATTGGAATCGTGATATCGTTTTTCGACATTTTGTTTCTTGTTCTCAAACTTTCCTTCGTGTTCGACGACGCACTTACTAATTTTTCAACACTTCTCACTGCACGATACTTTTAGCTACTAAACCACGGACCTCTGCTACCATGTTAATTGTCTTCTGTGTGAGTACAAAATGAGAGTCCTTTAATAGGTAATGCATTATATTTGATGCAAATTAAACAGATCGCACATGCTCGCACTGTCACGTATTCTTCTCATCTGACGAAAAAGCTTGACTCACCACGTGACCGGTGGGGGAACGCACACATACACACACAATTCAAATGTACATTCACGCAACATGTTTTATATTTTATTACTAATTCTCAAGGAAGTAAACACATTTGATTTATACGTAGGTTAGGTTACCACCAGAAAGTGGCCGGCAACGCTACAACAGTCGTTGTATCTCTAAAGTTTTGAATAGAACACCCTATAGATAGTCAGGTTGGAATCCCCGCTGTGTCAACGGCTGTTCGACACTTGACGATGTCAGCTTACTACAGCGAAGACGGTTGTGTTACGTCTGTATAGGAAAAATTCTATGTATTGTACAAAGGTTTTTAATTAATATCTCGGAAACTAATAGGAAGCCGAAGATACCACTTTATATTTGGGGTCCCCCCCCCCCCCCCCCCTCAAAATTTCACCTTGATCGGCGACCGGTCGTATTCGGAACTTCATCCTTCATTTATACCAATATTCCACAGCTATTAATAAAATTTATTTAATTGTTAAATAGTATACTAAATACGTTTCAACCTTTTCGGAGGCGGCGCAAAATTGGCAGCATCGTATATTCGGGTATTTTTAATTTTGCGCCGCCTCCGAAAACTTTGAAATGTATTTGGTATCCTATTTAACGATTAAGTAAATATTATTAATAGCTATGGAATATTGGTATAAGTGAAATAGAAATTATTTGACACTTTTCAGTGCATTTGGAAGTCGGATTTGTTTTTTGTTAAAAATTATTTTATTTCACACTTTTTAGTGGAACCTTTGTAGGATAGTGTATTTGTAGGATAGTGTAAGGTGATTTTGGGTTTCTGTTGCTTAGCTAATAAACATAAACCGAAAAAAAATTGACCGAATTTAAGTGGTTAATAAACAACAATTGCTTTCAGCGTAGCAAGTTAATTTAGAAACGAATGGGTAAGTTTCATTTAAATTGTTTTCAAATTTTTCATCATTAACGTATCCTCCAATTCAAACGTTTATTAATTATACCACTTCAAACATTTTTATTTGTTGTTTAGAATCCTTAGAATTTCCTTTTTTACATTATGACAGGCGATAAGAGGTTAGGTTCCGTATTTATTCTAAACAGCGACTAAAAATGTTCTACCAGTTCAGTTTTTGTATTATGCCATGCCAACGGGCTGCCAAGCCGTTCGTTCGTGACCTACGTCAGACCCAGTTTTCGTAGCAGACACTGCAGTTCCTGAGACCGCACGCTATACGTGCTTGGATTGGTCGATGTTTTTTGTTAATAACTCGAAATTCAAGCCTTAACCAACATTTTGGCAAAGGAAAAGGTTGTTTAGAATCATCTTAGCAATTATCCCTCTTCGGCTGTCGAGGTAGTCGCGTGACACCCTGAATATCCTACTAAATATGAGAGGTTTTATCGCAAACGATACATTCCTTGCAGAGTGACGCGAAGGAATAGATTTTTTGCTATAACAGTAGTTATTAACAAATTCCATAAATTTTTGCAAGTGGGATCATCGCGGATATACATCCTAGTAAATTTGAAACGTTTCATCGCAATCGGTACATACCCTGCAGCGTAAACGCCGAAAGATATAAATGTAGTATTACGTCTTTTGCAATAAAAACCGTTCGGAATGAAAAAATGCAAAATGTTTTTTTAACGGGACCAATCGAGAGACATACTCTACCAGATGTAACAGGTTTCGTTCTGATTGGTCCATCCGTCTCGGCGTAATCGGTGAACATACATAAAAAAAAAAAAAAGTACATACACATCGAATTGAGTATCCTCCTCCTTTTCGAAGTCGGATAAAAAATACTTTGCAGTGTCCACAGTGTGGGAAACAATTAATTCTTAATCGCGAGAATCTATATTTTCGCTGTCAAGTTTCTTTTTATACTGTAGATAAAAAGAAAAAGAAGAAAAAAATGAAAGTGCGGTGCAACTATGTGCAATCAATGAAAAAAGGGACATGGTTTGAGAGTGCTCACTTTCCATTATTAACAATTATAACATTTATTACGGAATGGTTGTTGATCTCATCACCACGATTCGGATTTATCACCGATGATTTACATATTGCATCGTACACCTTCGTCGATTGGAGTAGTTTTTGTAGAGAAGTCAGATTTGACGTAGAGATTTAATGTTATACTGCTATTCCTCAAAAAATTTAATGCTAACATTTGATTTGTATGGTAGGTTTATGTAAAATGGTGCGAGGAAAATTCGATTCAGATAGGAGGTTCTGATAAAATTGTAGAAATTGATGAAGCGTTTGGAACGCGTAAATACCACCGTGGACGCCTTATGCAGGGTGTGGGCGATTCGGATTGAATATTGGTGAAATTGGTAGTGGAAAGGCACTGATAAAATCTTATCACTGATTTGGATCTTCGAGGAGGAATTCAAAAACACTAGCACTTATAATTCGTGTATTTAATGAAGATATTACTCGTCGTTTGTATAATTTACAATTCGTCAATGTACTTGTTACTTGAAACAAAGCTATTTACTTATACTGAACTTCAATAATTATTCACTGGTTATAAGATGGTTTGTAACAGGTTGGAAATTCGGTTGATGTTATCGCCTTGATCGCTTTCGTTCTATTAATTCGGATGCGGTTGTTCCACATGGGAATCGGTAATCGCGGCGCCCTAGTCGCCGCTGCGCTGCGACTGTTAATCTATAAAATTTTGGTAGAGTCGCTAACGGCGCTCTCGTTAGTTATCGACCGAGAGCTGTGACATTTGGTGGTAATTTCGCGACACATCCGTGAACACAGGGTAAATGGGTTTTTGGCGGGTATGAGCGGGGTTCGAAAAAAGTCTTCATTGTAGCCGTGGAAAATAGAAAAGCGCAAACACTGTTAAATGTAATTAAAAAATGGATACTTCCAGGAACAACAATAATCTCCAATTGTTGGAAGGCCTATAATTGCCTTAATAACGAAGGATATAAACATTCAACAGTGAACCATTCGTATAACTTCATCGATCCCGACACTAGTAATTGATTTTCACTACATTATTATTAAAGTTTGTTTTCAAAATACTGATGTTTTCCATAATTACATCTGTCTAGGTGCACATACAGAATCTATCAAAAGAACGTGGAGTGATATCCGTCAAAATATTTCCAGATATGGAAATAAAGAAGAGGATCTAACTTCATATCTAGCAGAGTATCTTTTTAAAAGAAGTCATACACGAGCTGAAAGAATTGACGCTATGTTTCAAGAAATCGCGAAATTCAAAATTGTTAATTCGCAAACTGACAGTATTCCTAGTACGGCATAGTGTAACGACCCGTTAAGAAGACCCAGCACCTTTTTCATTTCGTTGTTGTTGTTATGATTTATTTTTGGTTTAAATATTGTACAAAATAGTTAAGTTAATTTTTACGTTTAATTGAATTTATAAAAAAGTAATTAGTTTGATTTGTATTATACTTCTTATAATAAATAAATTTCATTTAATCGATAATATAGTCTGATTGAATAAGTCGATAAGCGATAAGTCGATAAGCAATTAGTCGGTAAGTCGGTCGGTAAATAGATTATCGATAAATGATCGACAAACGAATGCATACGCGCCAGCGCAACCCCGATGATCTCGCGGTGGGGTGAAATTCTAGAGTAGGGTGACCGCGTAGACTAAGGAGCAGGGGTGCTCGGCCGTCACGTGATGGGGAATTCCAGAAATTCAAAGGAACCCTATAATAAAAAAAAACGCTAAGTCAGCAGAATCTGACTATAAATAGAGGCGTTCCACGCAGAGCCAGATCAGATCTTCCCTGGCTTCGGTCAGATGCAGACAATACTCTGGAAGTAGAGGAAAAGCTTGCGCTGAATTGCCTAGGCAACTATAGAGCGCGAGATTAGCTCTATCCTTCTCTTTCAGTAGCGACGTACGAGAGTTCGGATTTGTGGACACCCTACTCATGGTACGCAACGTGTTGAACACGTGCTAATACTAAGCCACACGTTCAAGTGTAAAGAGCTAGCGAGGAGCGGAGCTCCTTGAGCAGGCCTGTATTAGCATAGCTCTGGCTAGACCAGAAACCGATTGCGACCTGTAGATATAGTCCGCTCGTGTCCGAAGGTATCATACAAGCTACTAGAATATAGTTTTCCAGTACTTAGTGTAACTTGGCAAATTGTACAGAGTATTGGCTGTATTCGAAGATCAAGTCGCGTTAATCATATATTTTGCACTGTATTTCATTATCTAGGGCGTACCTATTATAATTTCTTATTGTATTTCATTATCTAGGGCGTACCTATTGTTATACTTAATATTATACTTACTTAGAGCAATTATAGTTAATTTACTTACTTAAATAAAAGATAATTTTTAGTTTGATACATTAATGTTGGATTTCACTCCTTAACCGCACACCACACGAACCTATAATCCCAATTCTCATTCATACGAGTCGCCTTCTTGGGGAACCGCTCTCCCTATACGTCGGTGCAGTGACGTACCTATCACTGGGTCGTTACAATAGCAATAATACACAGAATACATATGCATACAAACACATACACACATACACACACATATACACACCTACATGTACACTGACAATGAGTTCCATCGAAGTTGTCGCAGTGAAGTTGGCGCACTAACACATTCACGCCGCGTCGGTGAGCCGATGGTCGAGGTGCCGACGACGCGGCGTTTGATGTGCAAAATCCGCCCAACAACCTCCTCGTGGTGCACATTGGTTAAAACTAATATTGGCGGTATTTTATTTTTCAGTTACTTATACGTCTAGGTTAGGTTAGGTTAGACTACATCAATATTCCGGCCGTCTTTCGGCGGCCGGCCACGCGAGCAAGTGTTATAATTTGATTTCTCAGCTCACCCGTTGTATGAATAAGAACCGGACCACACGTTGTTGCCTATAGCAACGGTAGGCAAGAGAGTCGGCACACAAATGGCGACGGGCGCATACGTATAGGCAGAATTCACTGTAGTAGTAACAATATTCTTTCGCGAATATGTCGTAAACTAATTGAGTCCGACATATAGCTTAGAGGAAAAAAGTTGCTTAAAATATCGACTTTTACAACATATTTCAAAATGAACGAAATCGGAGGGGGAGTAGCTTTTCTACAAGTTCACCAAAATTCGCATTAAATCGAATATCGCACTATGTGAACGAGCATTAATTGAGACTTACCTGAATACTAGTTTTAGCTCGACGTGATATGTGTATAGAAACAGTAGAGACAGGCGACTGCATGCTGACCCATACACCACCAGAGTAGGCGGTAGAATACACGTAGGAATACGTAGAATTCAATGTAGTAGTAACAATAGTTTTTCACGAATAACTTGGAAACTAAAGCTTTCAGTTGATTATGTATAAAATAAGAAGTTCTTCAGCATCATGCCCCCGACAGCATATTAAAGGGTCATTGAAATCATTCTATGTTGAGATTAGAAACCTCCTGCTTTTTGCAATAATAATCCTTGGCAATGAAAAAATGCAAAATGTTTTTTTAATCGGACCAATCGGGAATTACACTCTACAAGATGCAAAAGGTTTCGTTCCGGTTGGTCCATCCGTCTCGGAGTAATCGGCGAACAAAGCCAGAAAAAATAATAGTTTTTCACGCAATCTCGAAAAATAAAGCTCTTCATTAATTATGCATAATGAAAAAGTTGTTCAGAATCATGCTCCCGACAATATATTAAAGGATCATTGAAATCATTCTATGTTGGGATTAGATACTTCCCGTTTTTTTGCAATAAAAACCGTTCGGAATGAAAAAATGCAAAATGTTTTTTTAACGGGACCAACCGGAAGACATACTCTACAAGATGCAAAAGGTTTCGTTCCGATTGTTCCATCCATCTCGGAGTAATCGGCGAACAAAGCCAGGAAAAAAAACCAAGAAAAAAACAAAATATACTGATCGAATCGAGTATCCTCCTTTTTTTCGATGTTGGATAAATGAAAGATTTGTAAGAAGTTTTGTAAGAAGTTCCTGTTCGGAACGTAACAGCTGCAGTAAGTGTACATAAAATGTATACCTTTTTTAAAAATTAAGATAATGATTAATTTTGTTATATAATATTACAATAGTATATAAAATAGTGCAAGAATTATGCAGTAATGGAATAATGATTATCTCTATTCTGAAAAAATAAGCAATACAAATGTTGGTGTTTGTTCCTTTGGTGAATGGGTATCTTAATGCACAGAAACTATTTAAACTTACAATAGCAGTAACCATTATTTTTTTTATGGCCCCAAGGATTATTGAAAAAAGGTTTAATAGTTATTCAAGTTCAGAAATAATTTAGAAACGCATATAGATGGCGAGAACACAGAACCGAGATAGTAACTCAAGTCGAATAATCCATTCGATCAGAGCAGCCCTCCGAAAGCCCGAAACTTCAACTTCTTTGAGAAGAGGAACACAGGTCGAGGACGTCGACGGATTTGCTCTCAGGGAAAAGTTTCAACTCGTGAAATCCCAGTGCGGTTATGAGGAGCGCCTTATCTGCTGCGGCGAAACTACCGTCACTTGGTTAGGAAAACTTATGTTGAAAGTTTGCGTTCTGAGTCCAAAAAGACGTCGCACTTTGAAGGAGGGACAGGAAAAATAACTTTGACAATTTCAAATATGGAAGATTTCGAAGGGAATAACTTGGAACTAAAAAGATGAATCAGAAAAGAGTGATTTATTTGTCACATTTAGGTAAAACAAATGGAACGTGCTGAAAGGATTTCTAAAAAAATTTTGTTAAAAATTTCAAACATCAACTTTATGCAGTATAACATTCATCAAATTTCTACAAAAATGATTATGTACCACTATGATCTTTAGAAACAAATAAAACTAAAATGTCATGTAGCAAAGAATTCTCAACCATTTAATTAAAAAGTAGCATGTGTATTGTATGTTTAAGTTATGTTTACATGCATGAAATATTTCAACAAAATCAGTAACATTGAATTTTCAATCGAGTAGGTTATTGGAATAATTAACATTGAAGATACCGATTTTGTAAATGTTAGAACCCATGAGTTTGACGATCTAGGTTCGTTGCGCCGTCTATAGGTATTCTAATCGAGTAGGCGATCTGTGTTGTCCCGATCGATGAACTATTGAGAAAAGCGCGGGATACGTGGCGTCGCATGGCATTCCGTGCTTAGTGCGTAGAGAAGGCGATACGAATGTGAAATCCAAATATAGAGTGTTAATACAAAGAGATCCATGGTTTTGTTCAATCGAAATCCAACAGTAAACTATGGTATTCATCATATAATATTACAACGAGATTAGTAATATTGAATTTTGAACTTAAAATCAGACCTTCTTACAAGGGACATAGCCCTTAAAGTTGGGGTTGCAAAACATATTTTCTTGAATATCTCAGGAACTATTAGGTGTAGGCGAAAAATTCAAAATGGAGTTTGTGTGTTTTTAAACAGCAAATTTTTCTGTGTAGCTACCTTCTTGATAAATTTATTTGTTTAAAAAATATATTGAAAAATAATCTATTTTTGTCATTTTTTTCACCCCTTCAGCATGGACGATTGCTGATAAAAAAAATACGTGCCAAATATTTTTTTGAGTTCTATATCATACTCAAAGGACATCAAAATCGGCGTGTGTCGATTGGGTAATGTCCCTTGTTAGACTTCCTCGTAGCCGGCGCACAGTGTGACAAAACGGCTTTCGGCGATCAAAATTCTGTAACTTCGGTTCTATTGGAAATATTTTAATGAAATTTTGGGAAGTCTTTTCCTATATTATGGTACTTAAGTTGTACCAATATAAATCATATTGAACTACAGGGTGTCAAAATATTCACGTATAAAGTATAACGCGTTCAATATCCTTCACTTGTAAGACATATTTTTTCGGATTAAAAATATCCGAATATACGATACTGCCAATAATGATTTGATAAGTTGCCGACGTCTGAACTAGAATCTTCTTAGTAGAAGAAAAGTTTTTAATTTTGCGCCGCCTCCGAAAAGGTTGAAATGTATTTACAGTAAAACCTGGATAAATTCAACGAAAGAATGCTTGGATAAATGAAACATCGCTATCCCCTCCACTTGGGGGGATCCCCCTAGGCGAACCGAGCCGCTCGACGAGGAAACCGTGTAATATGATCCGACCGTAATATCCGTGTGACTAATACTAATTCAACGATAAAACTTTTTTATTTTTAACTTTTTCTCAATAAAACTGTTACTAATGCATTTGTGAGATTTTTCTGATTAAAATGATACCAAACTCAATATAGGTTGAATTATATTTATAAACAATAATAATAGAATAAGCAACATAGAATTGAGACCACGACTGAATATAAATGATGTCGGCTGAATACAAAAGATGTGTACGGACACAGAATCGGCATGTTGGCTACAAAGAAAACATGTGTACGGATTCAGAATCGACACCTCGCTTGGATAAATGAAACATTAAATGCCCAGAATCGACTCCTTGCTTGAATAAATGAAACATTAAATGCCCGGAATCGACTCCTTGCTTGAATAAATGAAACATTAAATGCCCAGAATCGACTCCTCGCTAGGATAAATGAAACCTTTGAAACCAAAGCCGACACCGCGACTGGTTTGGATTTCGATCTCTCTTGCTTTTCGCCAACTTATAACATCAATTTTAGCAAGTAATTATA
This sequence comes from Osmia lignaria lignaria, assembly GCF_051020975.1. Lineage (NCBI taxonomy): Eukaryota > Metazoa > Arthropoda > Insecta > Hymenoptera > Megachilidae > Osmia > Osmia lignaria. The sequence continues at coordinate 3,117,141 of NC_135041.1, forward strand.
ATTGAAACTATATCGTGTTTGGTACCACTTTACTCACAAAAATCTCACCAAAGCGCTAGTAAAAGTTTCACTCAAAAAAAGTCAAAAATAAAAAAGTTTTTTGATTCAATTAGTATTAGTCACACCGATACGTTTCGGCTCTTTCCTTTGATTTCGGACCTCTCTCTTTCCACCACTGTCTGTCCCTTTCTACGTTCACGCTTAGCTGGTCGTCGCGTGTCATCCGAGCTTCGATACCGTGCTTAGGTAAACGCAACCACTGGGTCCCAATCTTGGTTGAATTTATCCAGGTTTTACTGTAGTATACTATTTAACGAGTAAATAGGTTTTATTAATAGCTGTTGGGTATTTGTATAAATGAAGTAGAAATTATTTCATACTTTTTAGCGCATTTCGAAGTCGGTTGTATTTTTTGTTAAAAATTATTTTATTTCACACTTTTTAGTGGAACGAGCAATATTTGTAGGATGCTGTAAGGTGGTTTACCGTTCTTATTGGTTAATTGCAATAACGATAGTTTTTAACGATAACAAGTTCCATACAAGTTATAACAATAGTTATTAACAATGGCAAATTGCATAAATTTTTGCAAGTGAGATATCGCGGAAATATCTCCTATTAGATGTGAAAGGCTTCATCGCAATCGGTATATGCCTTGCAGAGTACTCATGTATATAAGAAACAGTAGAGAATCGGCGACTGCATGCAGACTCATACACCGGTAAAGATACGTAGGCATACGTAGAATTCAATGTAGTAGTAACAATAGTTTTTCACTAATATCTCGGAAACTAAAACTTTCCGTTAATTATGCATAAGGAAAAAGTTGTTCAAAATCATGTTCCCGACAACATATTAAAAGGTCATTGAAATCGTCCAATCTTGAGATTAAAAACTTCCTATATTTTGCAATAACAATGAAAAAATAAAAAATTTTTTTTGAATGGAACCAATCGGGAGACATACTCTACAAGATGCAAAAGATTTCGTTCCGATTGGTGCATCCATCTCGGAGTAATCGGTGAACACACAAAAAAAAAAAAAAAAAAAAAACATACATACTCATCGAATTGAGTAACCTCCTCCTTTTCGAAGTCGGTTAAAAAATAAATACGTTGGCCCACCGAACTCCGCATTTTTAGGTAATATTTTTGTTATACTCTTAAAAAGTATGAACAAGTATTTACGAGGAAAATTTTCGAATTCACTGACAAACGATAATGAACCTAGCACGAGTATCGCTGTAAAAAAACAGAAGATTTGGGAAAGAAAGTATAACAAAGACTACATTCGATATGGATTTTCGTGTTGTGATAAAGACACGCCACCCAAACCAGAATGCATCATTTGCGGAGAAATGCTATCTAACGAAGCAATGGTACCCAGTAAACTGCTTCGCCATACAAATTCAAACCATCCCAGTTACGCTAAGAAGGATAAATCATTTTTTCTTAGGCTGTTAAATCAAAGGCGAAAACAAAGGCAATCACTGTTATCGTCAGTTACAGTTTCTGATAAAGCCTTAGAAGCTAGTTACCATGTTGCAAGATTAGTTGCAAGATTTACAAGTCCATGATTAAAAACAAACGATTAATTTTGGATCTGACTCAACAACATTTAAGTTTGTTGCAAGAGAAATTTAATCACTATTTTTTCACAATTAATACGGAGCAATACAATTGGATTAGAAATCCTTTTCTAGCCGATGCCGACAATTCAACAGAAGCACTTTTCCTTCAAATTCGAGAAGAATTTATAGAATTGAGGAACGATGGGACTCTGAAACTCAACTTCGGTGAAATGTCATTGGCTGATTTCTGGATTTCAGTTAAAAAAGAATATCCTCAAATTTCTGACAAAGCTACTGCAATTTTGCTCTCTTTTTCTTCGACATACCTATGTGAACAAAATTTTTCGACACTGGTTCTAATTAAAAATGACAAACGATCGTGTTTGAAGGGTCTTGACCATGAACTTCGGATAGCACTTTCTAATATAGAGCCAAATATAAAACGTACATACATGTTCATCAAAACAAGCTCAAATATCTCATTAAGAAATTAGTTATTATTGATGAGGTTTTGAATAAAAAAGACGCAGTTTTTGAAGAAAAGAACGAGTTTATGTTTAGTAAGAACAAAGTAGCGAAAACCGACTGGTCGGAAGACACACATAAAGTAATACAGTAATGCTTCGAAATAAGCAAGTGGCTCGGGACCGAACAGTTGCTTATTTCGAAGCAGGTACCTATTCGGCTTGACTTTGTTCTTGAAACGGGACGATAGAAAACGCGAGAAACGAGTGAGAGATCCGAGGTAGCGGCAAATCATAAAGTGATCGGCCGAGCAGCGATGTTATTTTTTGGACAAGGATAGAATATAACATGCCCTCTCATTCTCGCACTATGCTTTATTTCGAAGCAAATATACCAGACTGAGAAACTGTTAATTAACACACAGTTTAGGGAAAGAAGAGTTCATACTTTTCTGAGAGCTGTTTCTGGTACGAGAAACGTGGCGGGTCGGCGCTACGTATTCCCCCTGTAGGTCAATTAGGTTGAGCGCCTCTAACGTTCAGGCTGGCTTTGCCTTATGAAAGGGCGTTGCATTGGTTTTATTTTTTTTTAACTATGATGTACCAATCCGACACTCTTGAAATTTTTACAGATAATAGGTAAATAGTAAAGGATTATTCTTAATTTTTTCGGTGGGTGTCATTCAAGGGATTGTTTATAAAAATCATTTTCAAAGATTTATTTATTAATTTTCAACCCTTAATCATCGAATAAAAATTTTGAAAAAAAATATGATATACAGCTAATGAATACCTACTATTTGCACTTTAATGTGATCAAATATCTTAAATAGTTTCCGAGAAAGAAAATGGTAAAGGTTTTGGGTTTTACCCTCATATCTCCCTTATCAGAGGGGGTAGGGGGTTGAAATTGCACACAATTGTTGTTAAGGCAAAAAGCATTATGTGGTATACATATCAACCGAAATTGTTGCTGGGGCCGATTCACTATGCTTATACGGCTAGACCCTTTATTACAATAATGCGTGTAAGTTCGAGGTGTACCGCGAATTCAGGCATATTAATGACCTGGCAGTTTGCTGGTTACGGTGCTTGCGTATAATTAAACCAGCCTTAGAAAATAAACGTTCCGCTGCAACAGACGTGGCCGACGTTCCTAGGAAGTCCCGAGCCATTGTTGATAAACAGGGATACTCTTCTAAATGAGTTGACCACCATGACAGTATGTCAACATCCTTGTCCGCTCTTCTTGTGTTATACAGTATTGCCTCGAAATAAGCAAGTGGTCTCTGCTTCGAAATAAGCAACTCGCTATCCCCTTTTCTTTGTTTAAAGTCGCCCGCAAAGTGAGTGGTACGAGAAATGAGTGAGAGGTCCATGAAAGCGCGAAGCCGATGTTTAGGGTAATAAATTTCACGCTCGACTGAGCAATGACATCGGTTAGTAGAAGAAAGATGGAAGATATATAATGCTTTCTCAATCTGGTATACAGTAATGCTTCGAAATAAGCAAGTGACTCGGGACCGAACAGTTGCTTATTTCTGTCGTCCAGGTACTCAAAAGGCTCGATTTATTTAAGTTTTTGCAAAGTTTATTTATTTGTCTCCCTTTTTACAACGTTTACACAATGAAATTGGACAGAGATTCGATGTTCGACAGAGTTCTAAAACTAGAGTTGACTGAATGTGTTTTTCCTGTTCCCTTTTTATATAGAGGTTTTGGAGGAAAAACTAAGGGTGGGGGTTTCTGGAATCTGGGGTGGTGGTCCAGCCGTGAGGAAAGGAAATGGAAATCAAGATTGAATTAGCGAGGGTCTGACGCAGGAAACATAAATAATGGAAAGGTAAAAAGGGCCTTGTAGGGAAGATCGGTTACACTGTCCAACAAATTTTAACTTTTTTTCTGTTTTCCGATTCCCACTGGGTGATTCTTATAGTGTTTCGTACGCTGATTACGAATATGCAAACCATTTTGCTCCTATACGTACAGTTTTTGAGAAATTTGATTTTGAAGAAAAAACATATTTTTCAGATTTAACCAAATTTTCTGACGTAATTATAAAAGATATTGAAATTCTATTTATACTAAAAGATTCTGTAGACTTTCCTGAATACAGCGATACCTATGTTTAATACATTGTAAATGTTTAAGTATGTTTAAACGATCATTGAACGCGGAGGAACCCCGATTTGGCACCAATTTTTTAGGATATTTTTCAATTTATCTGAAAAAGTAGAGGTCCAACGTAAAATCGAATTATACCACGCGATAGAGCAGATTTTTATCTTGAAAAACTACCCAGAGAAAGTTGCATCATCTATTTTTTTATCAAGCCAGAAAGTGTAATAGCTTCGCTGGACACGAAGTACCGACAGTGGCGCTCCGCGTCAGGACAAACCAACTGCATTAGGCGGGATGCCGAGGAACCGTCCTGACGCGGAGCGCCACTGTTGGTACTTGGTCTCTCGCAAAGTTATTTCGCTTTCTGGCTTAATAAAAAAATCGAAGTTGCAATTTTCTTCAGGTGGTTTTTCAAGATAAAAATCTGCTCTATCGCGTGGTATAATTTGATTTTACGCTGCACCTCTACTTTTTCAGATAAATCGAAAAGTATCCTAAAAAATTGGTGCCAAATCGGGGTCCCTCCGCGTTCAATGATCGTTTAAACATACTTAAACATTTACAATGTATTAAAGATAGGTATCGTTGTATTCAGGAAAGTCTACAGAATTTTTGAGTGTAAATAGAATTTCAATATCTTTTATAATTACGTTAGAAAATTTGTTTAAATCTGAAAAATATAATTTTTTTTCAAAATCAAATTTCTCAAAAACTGTACGAGTAGGAGCAAAACGGTATGCAGATTCGTAATCAGCGTACGAAACACTATAAGAATCACCCATTCAGAATCGGAAAACAAATTCACTGTTGGACAGTGTTATCAGAGTGGGACGAGAAAATGGAAAAGGGTCCGGATCTATAAATAAGAAAAAGGAAAATGGCAAGGATAGACGGACTGGACAGGTTGGGATCGCAGTGTCGATAAGGCTGGGTCGACATTTCGAAGCAGGTTGCTATTCGGCTTGACTTTGTTCTCGAAACGGGACGATAGAGAATGCGAGAAACGAGTGAGAGATCCGAGGTAGCGGCAAATCATAAAGTGATCGGCCGAGCAGCGATGTTATTTTTTGAACAAGGATAGAATATAGCATGCCCCCTCATTCTCGCACTATGCTTTAATTTCAAGCAAATATACCCGACTGAGAAAGCATTATATACATTCTATCCTGCTTTTACTAACCGCTATCACTGCTCAGTCAAGCGTGAAATTTATTACCCTAAACATCGGCTTCGCGCTTTTAAGGACCTCTCACTCATTTCTCGTACCTCTCACTTTGCGGGCGACTTCAAACAAAGAAGAGGGGATAGCGAGTTGCTTATTTCGAAGCAGAGACCACTTGCTTATTTCGAAGCAGAGACCACTTGCTTATTTCGAAGCATTACTGTATTTGCTTCGAAATAAAGTATAGTGCGAGAATAAGAGGGCATGCTATATTCTATCCTTGTTCAAAAACTAACATCGCTGCTCGGCCGATCACTTTATGATTTGCCGCTACCTCGGATCTCTCACTCGTTTCTCGCGTTCTCTATCGTCCCGTTTCGAGAACAAAGTCAAGCCGAATAGCATACCTGCTTCGAAATAAGCAACTGTTCGGTCCCGAGCCACTTGCTTATTTCGAGGCAATTCGTAACATTTCGTAACATTTTCGCGACGTTACTGGTCTTCTTTGCCAACTTCAAATGAGACTGTTAAGTTGAGCGTCTGCGAGGTTTTTTCTCTCTTTGTCTTTTCTTACAATCGGAAGTAACCGAGAACAAGCGAGAGAGGCTAGTTTCCACCCCTTGAATATGTCGAAAGACTACACCAAGTGTTTATTTTTGATACTTTATTTAAAATCGCTATGTCAATCCGCCCCGCACTTTATGAAGTTAGCTTTTTGAATGTACACTGAGTTGCATTGAACTTGTCGCAGTGAAGTTGGCTACAAATTCACTAACACATTCACGCCGCGTCGGTGAGTCGATCTCGCCCATCGTCTCACCAAGTGTAGTCTTTCGACATATTCAAGGGGTCGAAACTAGCCTCTCTCGCTTGTTCTCGGTTACTTCCGATTGTAGGAAAAGACAAAGAGCGATAAAAAACCTCGCAGACGCTCAACTTAACAGTCTCATTTGAAGTTGGCAAGGAAGACTAGTAACGTCGTGAAAACGTTACGTCGTAGTGCAAAATATTACATGTTTTTCATTTGTGCCCAGTGCAATAGTAATGTGACAATGAATACAAATGTTTATTTACTTGAAAGAATTGGACCCTTTCGGACCATGTAGTGAAATTCTGTGAAAAGTGGTAGTGACCGTACGGTTGAGTGAGTTTAATGATCTCGTCCGGAGATCAGCTGTTCTTCGTAACGTGTTCCCTCCTCGAATATTCAGGATCGGCACAATCACCCAGTGACAGCAAACCGTTTTCATTGCAACTGGTCCATTTACGGACGAATGGGTAAGTTTTATTTACATTATTTTTGAATGTTTTCGAATTTAACACATTTATTGGTTATTCCATTTCAATCCTTTTTTAAGTATAGCTTTAGTATAAACATTTTTTATTTCCAAATCGTGTATTCGTTATTTCATATTTGTTTCAAAAATGATTACAAAGTACTTTTTTCATCCATATCGAACATGGAATAAAAGTATTGGATCAATTCGATTTATTTATGAGCAACCAATAATTCTATACTATTATTCTTTTCTTTTTTTTATTCATTATTCGATACAACTTTTGCCATATTATACCGACGTGGTGCCGATGCACTTGATCACGATCACGGCTTGAACGCAGAACATACCCAACACTCTCGTGGTTCGGCCCACGCTAAAGGCACGCTCTGATTGGCTAGTGTTTTTCGTTAATAGCTCGAAAACAAAGCCTTAAACAACATTCTGGCAAAGGAAAAAGGAGCCTCTTCGGCTCCTACCCCAGTTCTGAGACACCCTGTATATGTATACTCTGCAAAGCATGTACCGTTTGCGATGAAACCTTTCACATCTAATAGGAGATATTTCAGCGATATCTCACTTGCAAAAATTTATGCAATTTGTTATTAGTAATAACTATTGTTATAACAAAAACCCTATTCCTTGGTGTTCCTTTGCACGGAATGTACCGATCGCGATGAAACCTTTCGCATTTAATAAGAGATATTTCCGCGATGATCCCATTTGCAAAAATGTATGGAACTTGTTATCGTTAAAAACTACCGTTATTACAATTAACCAATAAGAACGGTAGACCACCTTACGACATCCTACAAATACTGCTCGTTCCACTAAAAAGTGTGAAATAAAATAATTTTTAACAAAAAATACAACTGACTTCAAAATGCACTAAAAAGTATGAAATAATTTCTATTTCATTTATACGAATACCCAACAGCTATTAATAAAACCTATTTACTCGTTAAATAGTATACTAAATACATTTCGACCTTTTCGAAGGCGGCGCAAAATTCGCAAAACGTAATTCTCTAATAAAATAATCTTTAACAAAAAACAAATCCGACTTCGAAATGCACTAAATGGTGTCAATAATTATTATTTCATTTATAGCAATATTCCATAGCTATTAATAATATCTACTTAATCGTTAAATAGGATACCAAATACATTTTCAAGTTTTCGGAAGCGGCGCAAAATTAAAAACTTTTCCTCTACTAGGACGATTCGAACTCGGGCGTCGGCAACCTATGATAAATGACCCATTTGATAATTTCAAGTAAACAATATTCAACGGGAATCAACATACCCACTGCGAATTAACCCTCGCAGTACGGTAACGGGGTCTCCGGAGATACGTCTAGTGGGAAGTGTGGGGACATTTGCGTGTGGTTGTAGCGAAGTGCCGATGATATTTCGTTCGCTTCATCGCGGTGGGGGGCGATCGTCAGTTGCGCTTTCTTTGTCTTTCGTTTTTCTTAGTAGACTGAAGCTTCGCGTTCTTCTGAAAGGAAGTATAAGCTATTTAGTTTCTACGCTTTGAAGAGGTAATACGTATGTACGAGGTAGTGAAATCGTTTATTTTTTACAATTTATTTTTCATCAAGAAATCAGGACAATATGTATGTAATAACGAAATGCTTTTTGAGAAGAAAAGAAGAACTTGACTTTTCTCGTCCGGGAAAGTCTTTGGTTATCTTGAAACCTACTCAAGGGTCCTACGGCTAATTTTATGACGGATATGGCGCGGTATTACCAGGACCCACCGCTGTTGGGTCCATCATATTGTAAACATAAAGGTTGTGTTGTCGCCTGTACTAGGTATGGCATGTCAGGGTGGTATATGGGAATTTCTAACATCTGGAAAATTACAAGCAGTAAAATTATATGCAATAGATGCAACGATATAGATAATGAATAAACTTTATAACTAATTATTTATTATTGTACAATTCATTATTCCTCTTTACCTTATATATATAAAAAAATAGGTTTTCGCGTAAAAAATAAACAGATATATAAACGTAGACAACAGAGAGAAATAGATTGAAAATACGTATCTTATAGAATTAGGGGAAGGGGGCAGAGTCTCGAGTCTCAGGTTCCGAGACCTGAGCAGTTCCGAACGGGCGTGGTGGGGATCATAAAGCATGTATTAGTGGAATATCGGTGTGAGTCGCGAGAGACCCCGTTACCGGCCCCCGACGGACCGTACTCCGAGGGTTAACTATACTGCAGTGCACGAGTGACCGCACTTAACTCGCGCAGCTCACTAGGTCTAGGGAGATTTTTAATAGCGTGTGTGATTTCCCTTTACAGCTTACTTCTTACTTTGCGTTCACATCATTATTTTTTCGAAAAATAATAGGAATTTTATTGTATCGTGAAACTTTACAATATAATCACCGGTTATCAATTATCGTACGTCATATATTTCTGCCCACCACTTATATGATCGCAAAGTATAATAAGAAGCAAGCTGTAGAGGGGAATAACACACGTTATTAAAAATCTCTTTAGACCTAGTGAGCTGCGCGAGTTAAGTATGGTCTCTCGTGAACTGTAGTATAGTGCATGTACATTAGGAGTGCTGCCAATTTCTGATACAATCGTTACAATTATAAATGTTTTCAACCGGACCTATAACGTTCCGCTTTTTTTCTTACGACTTATTAATTACCAAGTTTGCCATACCGCAATCAAATCGTTATTGGCAGCATCGTTTGTTCGGGTATTTTTAATTTTGCGCCGCCTCCGAAAACTTGAAAATGTATTTGGTATCCTATTTAACGATTAAGGGGGGAGGGTCAAGTAAAATGAAAAAATTTCACCTTTTTTTGTTGCTTAGAAAATTAATTTACTATCTGGAGAATGTGCTCTCAAAGTTTCAAACCGAAATTCGAAGTGTAAGTGTACCTACAACGTCGTTAAAGTGACGCGCTTCGAACGGTGCGGAGCGGAGGTATACGACCACGCTCAAGAATAGTCTACCTTTCGATCCATTGGCATAATAGCTTATGCCAGGTATATAATACGACATTTTTTGAGAAGGTAACGTCCCCAAGCAAATAGCAGAGAGATGGCGTACGTTCAGTACGTTGGTAAATTTCATACCGAACAGTCGTGTCACGTTATTTCCGAGCTCTTTGTAAGGACGAAAATGAGTAGAAAATTGCGTGAGTGTGATCCGAACTATCGTTCGAGCCGTCCACGTCGGCATAGATTTAGTGGAAACCAGTTTACGGCAAGTGAAAACGTCGAAAAGGCTGAAATCAGAGCAAGTAGTTCTGCCAAGAAATTGAAAGCATCGGATTTCGACGTTGTTGTAAATTTAAGTTTCTGTTATAAAATTATTGAATTTGTGAGTGTTTTTCTGCTATTTCTAATATAGCTATTTGTAGAACGTGCAAACAGAAATTATCATTTGGCCAGACAGATGATAGAGGGCTCGGTTTCAAAATAGCGGTAAAATGTCGATGTGGCACTTCGCTTATAAATTCGGGACCATTTATCAATAATAGTTACGAAATAAATCGAAGAACAGTATTTGCGATGAGATTATTAGGTATTGCAAGAGAAGGAATCAATATTTTTTGTGGTATTATGGATTTGGGAAAAGGACTTAGCAAAAGATCCTACGAAGGAATCGTGCGGCATATAAGTGAATCATCAAAAAAAATGTTTGCTTTTATTTGTAAAAAGGCGATTGAAGAGGAAGTAAAATTGAACGAAGAAAATGAAAGGCCGCTTTTGAATATAACAGTTTCAGGCGACGGGTCGTGGAAAAAACGTGGGTGCTCGTCGTTATATGGAGTAACTACGCTTATTGGTTATCATACTGATAATGTCATTGATATTGTGGTAAAAAGTAGTTACTGTCAAGCATGTACATACGACAAAAATACGGACAAAAATGACCCACAATACTTGGAACATAAAGAAACTTGTGCAATAAATCATGATGGATCCGCTGGCAAGATGGAAGTGGACGCTATCATCGAAATGTTCTAGAGATCCGAGGAAGTTTTCAATGTTAAATATTGCAATTACATCGGAGACGGTGATGCGGAAACATTCAAGGCTATTTTGGATCAACAACCTTATGATGAAGATTTTAAAGTCACAAAGAGTGAATGTGTCGGCCACGTCGAGAAAAGAATGGGCAGTCGGCTCCGAAACATAAAAAAAACTGCTAAGCTCGGTGGCAAGGGGAAGCTCACCGACGCATTCATCAAAAAATTGACAAAATCGGAAAAGTGAGTGCACGTGTACCCTTTGTTACTTTATGTACTGATTTGATTTTGAAATTATATGGGAAAATATATTCGGAAAATAGACGATAGGCTATTTCGGGGTTAATAATTGATGAAGACGCTCCTGAATCAATAAGAATTTTAAGTGGCGGGTCAGCCGTGATAATATGTGGAAGTTCAGGCGAACTTCCAATCGAATTTAGGTTTACTATATCTCTTGATTCATATCGGGGTCCTGTGGAAAATTTTCGTGATTAACTTCTTCCTGATTTTCTAAATTTTGTTGCTGTTCTTCCTGATGATGAAGTTCTTCCGCTACGAAATTCGGAGGTCCTGTGCTTCTGAAGAAGTTATGTGGTCTCGCCATAAAATTATTACTTGGTTGTATAAAATTGTTATTAGGCCTATTAAAGTTATTATTCGGTCTGTTAGTGTTTCTCGTACTAATCGACATAGGTGTAGGCTGAGGATTTTGATTCCTAGATTGATTACTATTTGGTCTATAATTATTACTGTTTCCAAAATTTATTAGTGCAAATGGTTTCTGTGCAATAGCTGCACGTTGTTGAAACGGGTTCATGTTTCCAGAAGTTCCATATGTAAATAGATTGGTATTCCTCGAAATTCCTGCTGTATTGAATATGCTCGTTTTAGGTCTATTCTCGCGGTGTCTCATGAAGGTAAGAAAAGCTACTTGTTGCTTGTGGTTATCGTACTTTCGGCATTTTGTTAGACAATCCTCGATGTCAGTCAATTCAAAATGCGTCAGATGCGAATGATATGGCTGTTTAATTCCGTTAGTGTTCAAAATTCAAAATACCAACGCGATGATTCGTCGGGACGGTCACCGAGTTTTTGTACAAATCACGCACTTCGTCCCGCACTCGGTTTCGCCTACATCGAAGGAGGCCCAGGAGGCCCAATCGGTCTGTACGAATTATCACCCGATTACTTGTGACCAATCCGCGACACGAATAAAAAAAGACAAAACCTACTCGCTCTGCTCGGCTGTTCGACGAGCACGGTTAGACCGCTTCTAGCTCCGAACAGAAACACTTCTGCACACGTACAGCCAACGAAGTCTTTGTTCAAATTGCACACGTTCTGTGTCTCAAAGAAACGGGAAAATCCACACGCGTATCGCGTCATCCACAAACTCTCATTCGCGCTCATCATTGTACTGTAACATTCGTCATCGTCGCGTCATCGTGTCCTGTGAATATGGACAATAAATGTGAAAAGTGCTCGTTAACAACCTGTGGTTTTATTTGCTACAACACTGTTACAAATACCCTTCACCACCCACGCTCAGCGCTAAGAGATTCCGGCACCTTATCGGTCATGCAGCCAGCAAGCTCAATCCGATAGTTAGTAAATACATTTTTCGCAATATTATCATAAAAGTTATTTTTCATAGCAATTATATTGTTATCCTGATTATTTAGTTGTATATGTGTTCGCGCGAATCGCGCTGATTGATTATGGTGTTTAAACTATTTTGTCAATAGGTTGCCCGATGGCGACAGTGTGTTACGCGGCGTAATATACCGATCGCAGAACTATAATAGCAGTTTTATACTTTCAACAATCTTACGGTTTTAACTATCGAGAGCAATAAACTCACCGTAAGACATCGTCCGTTTTGCCTTCTATGTACCTGGTAAAAACGGTAACAACGGTAAATTCATGAACCGATGAATTTACTATATCAATTTAGAAGCACGGTCAGTCATGTTCAATAGCACATTTTCTAATTGCTAGAAACTTTCTTAAGCTGGTCGGAGTAGTATTTTGTCACGTACCGAATCAATCACTATGAAGCTTCAAAAGGTCCAACAGTAAACAGACCTTCTACGGGACAAGGCCCGTAAGGTCAAAACGTTTATTTGGCATTCGCACTGTCCACAAATGCTCGCGACGAGCAGTTTACAATCTTTTACAAGGTCTTGCCATTCACTTTACATAAATTCTAACTTCCTCTTCCGTGTCTTAAACGACTCCCTGCCGTGCATGTGTCTTGTGAGTTCTACCAACCCCGACAGGGTTCGAACCGCCTTCTGCGCTCTGTCCCAGGCATCACTCTATCGTTTGCACCTGGGTCACTGCCTGTTCGGGTTGTAAAACTCCCGAACCATCTAAGCCGCATACTCAGGTACCACCGGTCACCAAGACCATCTGAGCCCACAGTCGCCCTTGCCTGGGAGTTATCGCCGGTTCTGTGCAAACACGCACCTTAAGACTCCCACGTGCACCGCAACTGCTGGGTTTTCGGCTAGCTTACATGGGAAATGTCCAGCGAGGTGATTTGCTAAACCGTTCAGCCTATAGCCATTAGTCAAACTCCAAACGTTTGCTAATTGGCCACTTTTCGTCAACACCTCCCTCGTTGGACTACTTCTCTGCGGCTCCTTGCTGACCGTTCGTAAGGCCCAGGAGAGGGAGAATACAAAACTTTGAACGAGATACCGAGACTCGAAGTTACTTCTCGTTGATACTCAGATCTGATCACTTGGTCAGCATTCTTAAAGTCAGTTTACACGATGTTTTCGATACGCTCCGACATAGCTTCATAGTTCACTTTTGACATACCTCTGAATATCTTACATACACAACCAGAGACATTTGTAGAACACATCTACGAATTAAACATATCTACTTTTAACGACTTAGCTTAAGTCTCAGTGTAAAATTATTCTCCTTACAAAGGTAAAAGGTTGTAAGGAAGTACGCACTTTCCGGTGGTGGAATCCGCGTTACATAACGGTATCCTCTACCGCGAACGCGTACTAAACACAGCGTTTAGTTTAGGGGAATTTAGAGAAAAGATTGGGGCGCCGTGACGCGCCAGCGAGCGTTCGCGAAAGCAATATAGAACGGTACGGAGCGTCGTGCGTCGTGCGTTGCACGCGGGAACGTCTTAAAAAACGTGTAGAAGTGTTGTGCGTCGCGTTGTACACGCGCTGCGGAAGTAAAAACGGTAACCACGTGCGAGGCCTCGTGATCCGGTCGTCCGAACAGTGTAGTGTGTTTGAGTGCGGTGAACGGGCACGGAAACGTGCATTCTCTGTTCCCCTTGAACGGGCACGAAACGTGCATTTCCCTTTCCCCTTGAACGGGCACATGCATCTGCATTCCCCTTCCCCCTGAACGGGCACATGCATGTGCAACAAGATTTTCCCATGGAAAGCACGACATGGCGTGCTTTCCCCCCTGGCCTTGACCGGGCACGAGTGAGGAGCGTGCGTTTTCCCTCCGTGGTGGCACAAAGAGAGGTGCGAGGGCGTACCATGGCACGCGGGTCGACCAAGCGTGCGTTTAGCAGTAAGAAACATCCCCCTGGGAGCGAAAAGCGGATTACGAGCGGTATGTGGATTGCGTCATACACATGTACAGCGTCTTCAGCGGTAAAGTATGCGTTTCCTTATGTATTATGTCTTCGATCATCAGCGTCATCAGCGTTATCAGTGTTCATCTGCGTCGATATTAAGCGTTTGTAAACCAGGCTTTTTCCCTGCATACAACCAGGGTTTTTTACTGCCGGAATCGCGTGCTCCCCCCTTTCTCAAATAAACTTTATTTTCTTTGGTTTCTTCTCCCCCGCAATATTCTGTGTTTTATTTAACAACCTTGGTCACACGATTCTATCTCCTGTTACGGCTCACCCATATTTCTCTATTTTTCTATTTTGTATAATTTGATACAATATGGTCTTTTAGCTTATTCACACGAATTTTGATTTGGTCGGCGTATTTTTCGTACGTTTGATTAGATTGCTGGTAACAAGTACTGAGTCTGTTAAATAGTAATTCTTCCGAACTAGGATCGCTATATCTATTAATTAAGAGTGTCCTACAGTAGGGCCAGTCTATGGGTTTATTAACAACTACCAACTCAAGTGCCTCTCCGCGTAGCTTTGATTTGATAAGAGCATACAGCGACTCGTTGATCGCATTGTCATTTGTTGTAAGATTTTCAGAGAATTTGTCACATGTCTGAATAAAATGGGACAGAAGTCTTGTCTCTCCCTTGTACATTGGGATCGCGTCGCGCCATACAGATAATCTCATTTTAAACTGGTCGAATGTAAGTTGAGCCATTATTTCGCTTACACTTATTTATAACGGGTCAGAATTAATGTACGTGATCAATTGTATTGGATAGGGGTAAAGTAGGAATATAGTATGTATATATATATGTATATATACATATACGTATATATACATATACGTATAGATAGGAAATTTCAAAGACTTACTTTTCTGTGTCAGGGCCGAAAGATGGCGTGATCGTGTTGACACTGCGACAATGGGGTTGAAACACCAGCTGCTTCCTCGTCAGTGATTTTCGTCACACAATTGGAGAAAAATCCAGATTCGACAGCCTCGCAGTATCCTGTCCGCAGCACCAGTTAAGTGACAGGAACACAGGTAAGTAAATATACAATATTTTTAATTATACGTGTTTACTTTGTCTGTACAGGTCGACAGCTTAGGTCGATGGTTCAACGTTGAATGAATTGTCGTCGAAGCGATGGTAAGCTCTCTTTTCCCTTGTCTTATTCTCATCCTCGAGTCGGAATTTTGTTATGTCTGTTGCAGTGCCACGTCCTGCCTGAGGTGATAAGACTGGGGTTACGTGTTGTCATATAACTCAGTTATACGCTTACATTTCTTTTTTTACGAGCCAATAAAATCAATCGTTTTTGGCTCAATTCTTGTTTGATTTATTTGTCAAGCCACCTTTTCCTAAACCAAATCCCAATACCAATTTGAAAAACGGAATTTCTCCATGTTTTTTATTATTACCTTATTTTTTTAGCAAGATATTAGGATCACTTTCAGTTTTTTAAATGGAATGTCTAATATTTTTTCTCAAATTCGGATAAATCATCAAATTTTGCGTAAAAAAGTATTACACAAGGTGGGACTTAAAATGAATAATTACTGGGATATTTTCAAATTAACGATCTTCTACAAGGAAATACTCTCAGTCAACGTGATTCTTAACATCACTTTGTTTACGACGGCCGGTCATGTTTGTAAACTCCTTGTTAAATGTTACAAATCATCAATATGAAATGCCTAGTTAGTATCTTAATAAACTGTAACGTCCCCGGAATTATTATCGCGAGTACGCTACTGCACCGACTGCGTAGGGAGAGCGGTTCCCTATAAGAAGGCGTCTCGTAAATAATTATATAATGAAGGGATCATAGGTTCGGGTGGTGCGCGGTAAAGGAGTGAAATCCAACGTTAATTCCTTTCTCAAAAATCGTAATGAGTGTTTATTCAAGAAAGTTGTGTGTTGTGTTTGTTTATAATATGTATATAAAAAGAAAAGGTAAGTAATTATTTGAGTTATATAAAAAGGTGATGAAAATAATATAAAGAATTAATGTAATCAGTGTACAAATGTTGCGCCCTGTTCTTGAAATACAAAAGGAAAATAATTATATTAGTTAAGTACAGTGAGTGCGCCCTGTATAAAAAATTACAAAGAAAAATAACAAAATAGTTTGACCTAAAATAAAATACAAAGAAAAAATTTAATTGATTAGTGAACGCGTCTCTAGATACGATTATGAAAATTCTAAATCTATAACTTGAATTTATAAAATAAAATTTATTCAAATAAATTGTTCGATTGTCGAGGAGTTGGCGTGGATCCGTTCCGACACTGTAGGAGCTAACCCGTTCGGCCGCAGTACGATTTCTGAGCAACTTAGCCGTCACTGATAGGCCGCATCCAAGGAGCTTCTGCTTTCGCTCGCTCGTTAAGCTTGGTTGCGAACACTGCAGGACGGTATCGTCGCTCTAGAGCCAGTGTGCTAATAGGCCGCATCCAAGGAGCTTCGGCTTTCGCTCGCTCGTTAAGCTTGGTAGCGAACCTGACACGTATGAAAACCGCTGCGAACCGGTGGTCGAGCGCTCCGGGTCTGACACAGAACCTTTGCCGCCTCGCCGACAAAAGAATCTAAGCTACTGGAAACCTATGTAGTAATCGTATCATAGATCCGTGTCGGACTACGATCAGAATCGAAGTGGAAGTGCTCCTCGCGGCACGCTCGTATTTATACTCGAGATTTGCTTACGTAGCAGTTTTTTTCTATACGCGTTTTCGATACCGGAAGTGTTTGGACTTTGACCGGCGTGTACGTGACTCCGCGCGTATCGCTGTCTCTGTCTATGCGTAGTGCTATCTTTCTTTATTCTGCGCTCTATTCCTGTCTCTTTCTATATGTTATTCCTATCTCTATCTATATATCCCGCGTCGATCTTTTATCGACGCGGTAGAATTATCGACGCGGTAATTATCGATGTATTTTTTTTTTTTTTTTGTATAAATTTTGTTAAGTATAAATACAACATTCTTTTCTTATTAAATATGAATATAATTGTCAATCTGAATTGTGTTATTACAATAATAAAAAAACGAAGTGTTATAATTTTGATTGTATAAAAACTAAAAAAAATAAATATATTTTTTAATAATTAATAATGATAGGTTTTTTTTTTTATTCATTCTTCTTCCTGTGGGATGTTACAAAACGATAAAGTTGTATTAAAGAAGGGGCTACATTTATTATTACGATGTTCAGTAACAATGAAAAACACGATATGATAATCGCTTAAGTATCTAAAATGGTTAAGTATCCTGATCGAAATTAGCTATCGCATTCTACCTTTTTAAGGCTTAATCGAAGACAGAAAAAGCATGACAGTTTTAGCGTACAGAAACGTAAAAGATCGTACTTTTACCTTAGTAGCTATTGCCCATAATCTATACAAGGTGTTCGACAACAGGTGTGCAAAATTTTAAGGGGTGATTCTACGGATCAAAATAAGACGAAAATCAAGAATAACGAAATAGCGTTTACGGCTTTGTTTTCCAGTAATTAACGTTTAAAAATTCGAGTAAAAAGCACCTGAAACCTGCAATCCGCCCAGCACCGACGACTGAACGTCAGGTCAGCAGGGGTCGGTACAGTCATAATCAAGAATCGTTGGATAGTAGAAACTTACATCGTGCTATTCTGTTTCTCGGTGCTGCAGCATTCGGCTTCAATTCTTGGTTATGACTGTATCGACCCCTGCTGACCTGACATTCATTCGTCGGTGCTGGGCAGGTTGCAGGTTTCAGGCGCTTTTTACTCGAATTTTTAAACGTTAATTACTGGAAAGCAAAGCCGCAAACCCTATTTCGTTATTCTTGATTTTCGTCTTATTTTGATCCCTAGAATCACCCCTTAAAGTTTTGCCCACCTGTTCTCGAACACCCTGTATATTAGTACACGGCAGATTTCGTGTGGTGTGGGTATTAGTTATAGCAGTGTTGTGTGTATTCTTTATTCTGAGAACTTTCATCTGTATCATCTGTCAACGCATCAAGAGCTATATGGATGATACTTTAAAAAACGTGTACAGTTCTGTGTAGATGCAAGATTCAAATGGTACATTTACATGAACTGTTTTATGGACTGACGAAGTTACATTCACAAATTGTGGAAATGTTATTATTCGGCAACAGAGAATCCACATTGGATTCGAGAAGTTGACCACCAACGCCGGTGAAATTTGAATGTTTGATGCGACATAATTGGTCACCAGATCATTGGACTTCATTGAAAGATCACTAACAGGTCGTACATACTCCACATTCTTGTCTGAAACACTGTCAGGCCTATTAGAAAATATACCATGTTTAATACGTCAAATAATGTGGTATCAATATGATGGCTGTCCAACACATTCCGTTTGGCAATCGCGACAAGTATTAAGTAGAATGCTTCATAATCATTGGATCGGACGTTGGCCAGCTCGTTCATCAGATTTAACGCTGCTCGATTATTACCTTTGGAGAACATTAAAAAATCTAGTTTGTTCCGACCATTCGACCGTTAAAGGGAGTTTATGACAGTTCTTCGACGAAAAGCTATTTTTGAGTTTAGGCATTTTAGCATTTTCGGGCAATGTTGGAATATCTAGCTACAAAATAAGTCGAGTGTCGAAGGACAGTGACAATATACTTTGAATGGCTTAACGGTCCTCAGGTCAAGTAATGAAGGTCTGCAGTTTGTCCCACCGGAAAGGACCGAGTAATAAACAGCACATGGGCACTTCTCTAAATTTCTTTAAGAAGGCTCAATAGGGGTTTTCCTTCCTAGTTTTCTTTTCTCATTCTTTTTCACTTTGGTTTAGAATCTCGAACCGTACAGACGTCGTCCGTATTTCATTTGAAATAAAGTTGAAGTTATTTTTGTATTTCATAAGTTTAATTTATTTCATAAACTAAAAACCCATACCTATTTCCATTAGGCAATAACCGTTTACCTTTTTTGAACAATAGATCCGATTTTAGTTTTCGTTTTCGTCCTCAATACCTCCGCTCATGTCATAAACTGGTTTTTCCGAAGGGTAAATTAAAATTTCGGTATTTCGTAACGGTACCCCAGCCTTCGAGGGTCAACCTGGATGGAAAAACCCCGGCGTAGCCGGACTTTCGAGGTGCTCGTGCACTCACCGACATCGCTCCATCCTCTCTAGACGAAGACGCGCTAAGGGCGCTAGAGAGGGTGGGACCGATTTTCAGGGGGACACGCCGATTGGAATTTTGACTTTTCGTAGGAAAACCAATCAGCGCGTTGTCCCCCAACTTGACACCTCCAAGAGAGATATATAGAGGCGTTCGTAACGCGACGAGGGACTGCTTCTAACAAGTTTTCGGTAAGCAGAAAAGGAATACTTAGACGTAAAATAACTGCGACATAGCCATCGTTTCGGGCATGTTTTTTATCATCTGGTCTCATCGTCATTTCGGAGACCAGAATAGACAATTAATTAATGGAAATTAATTTTGAAATTAATACGACGTTTCGGGCAACCCACGAAATTGCCACGAGTCACGACATAGTTTATCGCGAGCCATCAACGACAGCGGAAGATATGCGAGAACGTATTATTAGTGCATGTGCTGCAATAACTATAGGAATACTGGAAAATGTTTTTCGCTCACTGATAATTCGATTACGCAAGTGCATTGACTGTAATGGACAGCACTTGGAACATCACTTGAAATAAAACTTGTTTTAAAAATATCTCAGTAATTATTCATTTTAAGTCCCACTTTGCGTAATACTTCTTCACGCAAAATTTGATGATTTATCCACATTTGAGAAAAAATATTACATATTCCATTTAAAAAACTGAAGGTGACCCTAATATCTCGCTAAAAAAAGTACGGTAATAACTGTTACGTTGCGCGTGCGACGACGCAACGTAAAAGGGAAAAATAATAAAATAAAAGATTAGTGTTACTATTAGATGGTTGCAAAACTATGCCCCATTTGTTTCTCCCGATTTTGGCGCGATGGTTGGTATTCGCTGCCACCAGTCTTGAGCACAACGCGGTTAAGCGTTCTCTACGCCCAAAACGATTAAAAGACGGAAAGCCGAAACGTGATGTAAACGTGATGTTAGATTTCAAAAATATTAGATAATTAGTCTTCCATTGGGTTCGTCAGTGCTCTGGGTCCCATACGGGTCCCTCCTTGAAACTGTATATGTTGGTAAGCGTGGTTTTTAAAACTAAGGTGAAGGTAACTATTTGAAAATGAATATGACACTATTTGAATAATGAAATTGGTTTAATTAGAAAAAAAATTGAATGTATAAAGTAAATAACAGAAAAATTGAATCCGAACTTGAATTTATTATGAAAATTTACAAAATTTAGAAAAATACCAGTTAGATAAAAATCGTTCTCATGAATATTAATAAGGGTAAAGATGCTTAAGAATAGTTAACAAAATAAATTATTCGGAAACAACACTTTGAAGTCGCAATTTGAAGACGTGTACGATATTTAACCGGATGCGTATGGATGTTCGATTATTTCGCTTCCTAAATCGTTAATTCAGAATTTAGTTAATGGAAAACTGGCGGTTCCTGACCGCGAGGAGAGCACCTCGGTCGGAGACACTCTCGTAACCCCGGAAGGCTGATCAAGGTGCCCCTTTTTGAAGTAAACGAACGAAATAATCGCACTGCGAAAAATATTCGATATTATAACTTTGAAATACCTCGATCGGAGGGACGATCTAACGTGAGACACTCTCGTAACTCCGGAAGGCTTATCAGATCGCCCGTTTTGCCAAGTTGAAACCGTCGTCTTATGGAAAAGTAATAGGATCGACTTACCAAATCGCTGTTTTAATACTACAAGATAATATCTTTGCTTGCTAGATTTTATATGTTCGCCTGATGATTTCTGGAACACCAAAGAACGGTAAGATTTTTGCCGATCACGCACTTGTCGCGGCAAAAATTGAACCGAACGAACGAGAACGTTGACGAGAGACAGACACGATTGACGAACTACGAGATTAAAATAATTTATAATACGCGAAAAGAAAGTTAATACGATAATTACGCGAGCAAACGATTTAAAACAAGAAAGAAAAAGATAGATTATTTAGGTAGAAAGAAGGTTTTATGTGCGCGTCTATGAGTCCTTATTTTGAATTCGGAAAATTTCACTCGCACGATACTCTACCTCGCTACGCGGAGGACTTTGCCGCAGAGAAAATATCGCAAAGTTCAGAAATAACTCTGTCTCTTGGACACACGGGCTCTCGATCACGTACTTACTTACGATTGATCGATCAAGAGTGACAAATTTCGTGCGCGATCGATGCCTGAGGGGCTCGTCGCGCTATCGTTGTTCTAGGAGGGGACGGTCTGACGAATCGGGGTACGTTTTCGGCAGCGTCGCGTGCACGGTGATTGGCTAAAGCCGAGTATCCACCTGTATCAAACGCCCGTATCGTATCACCGTTCCGAACCCTTTTGAATAGGCAGACGTTGCCTCGTTGCATGCCACGGCGTGCTACGGCTCGGACAATATTTCTTCGTTTCTTGAAAGAAACTCCTATAGGCGAGAAGTTTCGATTTGCTGCATGCTGTTTCTTTATTGTATTTGTCCTAACCATATCATGTGTGGTATCATTTTAATCAGAAAAACGTCACAAATATCTTGGTAAAAGTTTTATAAGAAAAAAATGAAAAATAACAAAGTTCAGTCATTGCATTAGTATTATCTCACTGATATATCCGATTCCAGATCATATTATCTCGAGCCTCAAGTGTCATGTTTCCACTTGACATAGCATTTCGGGCCTTCGCCTGGGTATGTTGTTTTTACGTTTCAAGTGGTCTCCGAACCTATCCTTTGAACAGCAAGAAACCGACAATTTTCGGATCGGCCCGTTCCTTCACCTCCGTATCACAGCCCAATAGAACTTTCGATATTCGGCAACGGAAAAATCTCTGGATAAGTAACATTGTCCTTTTTCAATAATCACAGAGGTTCTTATTAACATTGCTCTTTTATGTACAGCGTATCACCGAAGATAATTGATCTGTTTAAATATATTTAGACGATAAAATTTGTCTAAATTAAATTAGATTAAGTTCATAAATAATTTCATCGATTTTGAAATGAATCCAATAATACTGCAAGATTTCAAATAAATTGAAACCCAAGTGACGGCATGAAACGCTATGTCAAGTGCAAACGCATAAACCTTTCCTTCGATACAACGGCAAAGAATCGACAAATTTTTCGGATGGGTCCGTTGCCTCCGTTCCTTTGGAACGGCACGCAGCAAAACGAAACTCCTCGCCTGTAGTGGCCCAGTCCTATTGCCGAACCGTTTCTATCAAGAAACGAAGAAATATTGTCCGAGCCGTAGCACGCCGTGGCATGCAACAAGGCAACGTCTGCCTATTCAAAAGGGTTCGGAACGGTGATACGATACGGGCGTTGGATACAGGTGGATACTCGGCTTAAGAGGGGACCGCTACGTTGCTTCGCTCGCCTCGGCCCTTGAAGTACCCAACAGGTATCCGCCGAAACTATCCGAGCTTCGAATAAAGATACAGATAAAAGTCAAGAAATTATTCGAAGCTCAGAGGGTAAGGCCTTCGAATAAGAAACGTATCTTTGGTCCGTCGGATAACTTCCCGTCGAATAAACTGGTTTATCCGTAGCGCTTAGGATAAGATACTTTTCGGTTATTCGAACTTCGAATAGAGACACAGATGAAGATGAAAAAATTATTCGAAGCTCAGAGTGAAAAACCTTCGAATAAAGAAAGTATCTTTGGTCCGTCGGATAAATTCTCGTCGAATAAATTAGTTCATCCGTGGCGCTTCGGATAAGATACTTCGTGATTATTCGAACTTCGAATAACGGATAAGAATAAAGTATCTTTTATTCGACGAAGTTTGAATACAATTTTGAGCTTTTATTCGAACTTAAAATTTTTTATCTATATACATTTTTGCCCATTCTGCCTAACACACAGTTTAGGGAAAGAAGAGGTCATACTTATCTGAGAGCTGTTTCTGGTATGAGAAACGTGGTAGATCGGCGCAACGTATTCAGCCTGGCTTTGCCTTATGAAGGGGCGTTGCATTGGTTTTATTTTTTTTTTAACTATGATGTACCAATCCGACACTCTTGAAACTTTTACAGATAATAGTTAAATAGTAAAGGATTATTCTTAATTTTTTCAGTGGGTGTCATTCAAGGGATTGTTTATAAAAATCACTTTAAGAAATTTATTTATTAATTTTCAACCCTTAATCATCGGATAAAAATTTTGAAAAAAAATATGAAATACAGCTAATGAATACCTACTATTTGCATTTTAATGTGTTCAAATATCTTAAATAGTTTCCGAGAAAAAAAATAGTAAAGTTTTTGGGTTTTACCCTCATATTTCTCTTATTAGAGGGGGAGGGGGTTGAAATTACACACAATTGTTGTTTAGGCAAAAAGCATTATGTGGTATATATATCAACCGAAATTGTTGCTGGGGCCGATTCACTATGCTTATACGGCTAGACCCTTTGCCTGGCGAAAGGACCCAACGGCAAATTCGAACAAAGAAACGTTCTCGAAGGAATGTTTGTTAGACTAAAATTGTTTAAATTCAGTAGGAAACGAATGCAGAATCCATCTGATAAAAATGCATATAGATTCAACAAAATGTGTAGGTTGTCACGACATTGCAGTCACTGTAAGCGCATCGTCTGCCGCTAAATTATCATAATTTAATAACTTTCGTTGCAACGAAAAGCGAATAATTTTGATCCCTTGTTGAAGTAAACTATACGGGTGACGGCATCATCATTAAAGGACTACATGTTTCATTCTATATTTCATTCTATATCCTTCAGTTTGATTAATAATTACTATTTCAACATCATTTGAAATTCCGAATAGGAAAATACTGCGCAGTACATTAGAAACCGTTGAGCGATAATGGCGACGAAATTGGAAAGGGAAAGGAACACCAAAGAAAGGCATGAACGAATTTCATCTAGCTCGAGCGTCTTAAGCCGAGTATCCACCTGTATCAAACGCCCGTATCGTATCACCGTTCCGAACCCTTTCGAATAGGCAGACGTTGCCACGTTGCATGCCACGGCGTGCTACGGCTCGGACAATATTTCTTCGTTTCTTGATAGAAACGGTTCGGCAATAGGCCTGGGCCACTACAGGCGAGGAGTTTCGTTTTGCAGCGTGCCGTTCCAAAGGAACGGAGGCAACGGACCCATCCGAAAAATTTGTCGATTCTTTGCCGTTGCATCAAAGGAAAGGTTTATGCATTTGCACTTGACATAGCGTTTCGTGCCGTCACTTAGGTTTCAATTTATTTGAAATCTTGCAGTATTATTGGATTCATTTCAAAATCGATGAAATTATTTATGAACTTAATCTAATTTAATTTAGACAAATTTTATCGTCTAAATATATTTAAACAGATCAATTATCTTCGGTGATACGCTGTACATAAAAGAGCAATGTTAATAAGAACCTCTGTGATTATTGAAAAAGGACAATGTTAATTTTCCAGAGATTTTTCCGTTGCCGAGTATCGAAAGTTCTATTGAGCTGTGATACGGAGATGAAGGAACGGGCCGATCCGAAAATTGTCGGTTTCTTGCTGTTCAAAGGATAGGTTCGGAGACCACTTGAAACGTAAAAACAACATACCCAGGCGAAGGCCCGAAATGCTATGTCAAGTGGAAACATGACACTTGAGGCTCGAGATAATATGATCTGGAATCGGATATATCAGTGAGATAATACTAATGCAATGACTGAACTTTGTTATTTTTCATTTTTTTCTTATAAAACTTTTACCAAGATATTTGTGACGTTTTTCTGATTAAAATGATACCAAACACGATATGGTTAGGACAATTACAATAAAGAAACAGCATGCAGGAAATCGAAACTTCTCGCCTATAGGAGTTTCTTTCAAGAAACGAAGAAATATTGTCCGAGCCGTAGCACGCCGTGGCATGCAACGAGGCAACGTCTGCCTATTCAAAAGGGTTCGGAACGGTGATACGATACGGGCGTTTGATACAGGTGGATACTCGGCTTTACAGAATTCGCTTCGCCACGTGCCACCACCTTTACATTTGATAAAGTTCTTTATTTCCCATCTTATCGATATCAAAGTAACATTAATGGAATTCTAGCATTCTTCCGATGAAAGTGTTAAAATATCGTGCAAATCGGACAACTTTTAACGAACTTGACTTTAAATTCTGGAAATCAATTTTTCGTGTAATTTCGTTAATTACAGTCCGAATTAAATCGAATTGAGTACTATTTTTATCCGGAAAGCACATGGAGTCAATTGATGACACTTTCGCAAAGATCCGATGATCTATCATGATCCATTTCTTAATGACTTGTGCCATCCTTGTCGTTTATGGCCCCATTAATGTCGGGTGTCGAGCGCTCGGTCGCAAAGGGTCCCAGGTCCTGTAGTACATTGACTTTGGTAATAGAGTATCAAGTTTTCGAGCGCTAATCCCCTTATTGCATCCGACCTTACACTCAGGTGGTCATAAACGCTCATCAGGAGCGTCGCCTTCCTCACAAATGGTACACAGATGTGGACACTTGGGAACGTGCGGAAAACTCCAGAATTGCTTTTTAACATTTTTAGCAACCTTTGAAGCATTACCTTGATAGAGTAGGGATAGATGCGGGAGAAATGCAGTTACAAGAATCCTAGAATCAGTCTTAGGACAGCGACAGCAATCGTCACCAGAGCATCGTTCAAAGAGTTGTAGAGACAGTTTATAAAAATTATTTCGCGGCATTGTATAGTTTGCAGATAAAGCAGTAATATTAATATTCCGACAATAGTACGAATTTTACCATCGACAGCAATAAACTCTTTGAAATTCACAACCTATTTTTTGCTCTGGTAGTTTCACCCTGTAAGGATTCAAATTCCTAACAGTTAACAGTTATTACACCAATTTAGAAGCACGATCAGTCATATAACCATGTTTCTTAAACTTCCCCTAAGCTACCCGGAGTGGTAATTTGTCACGTATTAAAGAAATTACCACCCGAAGCTTAAAAAGTTCCGAAGCAGAAAACAGAATGTCTAAGGGACAAAGCCCTGTAAACTCAGAACGTTTATTTGGCATGCACATTGTTCACAAATGCTCGCGACGAGCAGTTTACAATCTTTTACGAGGTTTTACCATTCACTGTACTTTAATTCGAACTTCCTCTTCCATGTCTTAAACGGACCCCCTGTGATGCATGTGTTTGGGCAGTCAAGTTGTCGATCCCAGGTACCAACAGTCACCCGGACCATTAGAGCCCTCAGTCGCTCGCATTTAGCACAAAGCCTATACCTGAGCCATCAGTCGCTCGCATCTGGCACACAGCCTACACCTGAGCCATCAATCGCACATCTGGCACACAGCCTATACCTGAGCCATCAGTCGCTCGTACCTGGGGTACAACAGATCCTATCTAACTATATGACTCCCACGTGCATCACAGCCGATGGGTTTTCAGCCAGCCTACATGGGAAATGTCCAACGAGGTGATTTGCTAAACCATCCAGCCTATGGCCATTAGTCAAACTCCAAACATTTGCTAATTGGCCACTTTTCGTCACACCTCCCTCGTGGGACTACCTCTCTGCGGCTCCTTGCTGATCGTTAGTAAGACTCAGGAGAGGGAGAACTAACTACTTAAAAAGAGTCTTCGAGACTCGAGCGGAGTTATTGTGGATCCTTCGATATGATCGCCTCGCTTCTTCAGTATTCTTAGAACTCGCACACATCAACACTTGTACGAGAACTTTCTGAAATACATCATATGTTCATGATTCTATCTTAAAATCTCAGTGTAAATTATTCTCCTTGCTGCCGTAGAAAGTAGTAAGGAAGTGAGCATCTTCCGGCGCACAGTGGTCTGTTTCGACAATCTAGCGGGACAAAAGTCACAGGTTGTACGTAAACCATTAATTAAGCCGAAATATTTATTATTTGTTTTAAAATCACCATCGACATTATTTTATTAGACTTAAAACTTTCACATCTTTCTCATTTAGGGTGTTTTAAAACCAAATTCATATTTTGGGGTTTTTTAAAAGGTGAGAAATTGATATGCAGAGTTGCAAATATTTGCATCTATAACTGGTCAAAATTTGTTCTATAAAGCAAATAGAATAAAACAGCACAAATAGTTTCAGGTTCCACCAGGTTCCTGGATGTACAGAGCTTTTCCAAAAAAAACTATTGAAAACTTCCATGATTTTTTTGCCAATATTTTATTTCTGACAGTTGCAAATTAAGATACTCATGGCTGAGGATTGATTTACTACTTACCTGTACGTCTATAATCCATTATTTAAAATACTAACAACCGAAACTGTGATTCAATCGCGCTCCTTTAACGCTTAACGGATACAAATAAGTTCTAACAATCCGTAACTGAGCGACCGGCTTGCATTTGTTTTGACCATTGTTACATTCATAAAATACATATAAAGTTACATACCATGTTATTATAATATTTTTGTCACAATCGTTTCTGATATAACAAACATTTATTCATTTCGGAGGGGTCATGTTTTTTTACTTTTGTCCCGTTAGATTACTAATAGACAGACCACTGTGCGGCGGTGGAATCCGCGTTAAACAACGGCAACCTCTACCGCGAACGCGTGCTGAAAACAAAAATAACATCTTTACTTTATCTTTAAAGTAACATAGTTACTTTAGTTTACTTTAGTGTAACATAGTTAGTGTAGTGTAGTATAGTCTAGCGTAATATAAACATTTTACAATGAGTGACACTGAGTGCCAAACGCAGGACAGTTATATTGCTAGTGCATCTCAGGAGTCGACATCGACTTCAGATGAAAATTCTCTCCTGGAAGTGAAAATATTTTGAAGGGAAAATATTTCTCATTCATACCAGAGAAATCTACTGATGACTGTGCTGTTGCCTTCTGCAAATTTTGCCTAACGGGAGGAAAAAAATCAAGGAACATATAAATTCAACCTCTAATTTTCGCTCACATTTAAAGCGAAAACATACTACACAGTTTGAGGAATATTGTTCAGAATCGGCAAAGAAGAAACGAATATGTGGAAGTAGTGGAATTCTGAAGAACGGAAATTAAAATCAATTTGAAGTCGATGTCGCGAGATATGTAATTAATTCAATGATACCGCTGAAATCGGTAGAGGATCCGTACTTTCGCCGAATATTTGAGAATTTAGGAGTAGCAACAAAAATAAGTCGACGCGGACTGGGGAGAACAATTTCCAAAATGTACATGGACAATATGTGTGATGTAAAAGAACAGTTGAAGATCGTTGAATTTGTCTGTACGACTGCACATATTTGGTCAGGAAGATGACGGAGCTTCTTTGGTGTTACAGCCCATTGGATCACACCAAAGGGTTTAGCCGTATAAGCATAGTGAATCGGCCCCAGCAACAATTTCGGTTGATATTTATATCACATAATGCTTTTTGACTAAACAACAATTCTGTGCAATTTCAACCCCCTACCCCCTCTGATAAGGGAGATATGAGGGTAAAACCCAAAACCTTTACCATTTTCTTTCTCGGAAACTATTTAAGATATTTGATCACATTAAAATAGGTATTCAAATAGTAGGTATTCATTAGCTGTATATCATATTTTTTTTCAAAATTTTTATTCGATGATTAAGGGTTGAAAATTAATAAATAAATCTTTGAAAATGATTTTTATAAACAATCCCTTGAATGACACCCACCGAAAAAATTAAGAATAATCCTTTACTATTTACCTATTATCTGTAAAAATTTCAAGAGTGTCGGATTGGTACATCATAGTTAAAAAAAAATAAAACCAATGCAACGCCCTTTCATAAGGCAAAGCCGGCCTGAACGTTAGAGGCGCTCAACCTAACCGACCTACAGGGGAATACGTAGCGCCGACCCGCCACGTTTCTCGTACCAGAAACAGCTCTCAGAAAAGTATGAGCTCTTTTTTCCCTAAACTGTGTGTTAATTAACAGTCATTTATTTAAATAATATATTAACAATTTAAATTTTTTAATTAAGTTTTCTGGTCCTAACTTTTAACGTCTGTGTTTTCACAGTGTTTCTCGTTTTAAGTATGTGGGAGCCCTGAAAAGGGCTGATTATTAAGCCCTAAAAAGAGCTGATTGTGTTATGTATTGTCAGGTTGAAGTATATGATTTGAAACAGAAAACTCAAAAACTTTTTTTAAAAAAACACGCTTGTAATTAAATTTTAATCTTCGTCGCTATTTTCATCAATAACTAGAATAATGTTAGTTTTATCGAATAAGTGAGTTAAAATTTCGGACGGTTTAATTATTCTGGATTTATAACGCGCATGGTATAAATAATAAATGATCGCGACGACGTGAGAGCAACAATCTACCGTTCTGTTACCATTCGAACTTTGATTTGTATTCTATGTCACAATTGTAAGTTTTACCGTTTATATGTCGCGACCGAACTTTCATTTTTATAATGTTATTGTTTTGTTGTAAATATTGTACATTTAACGCGTCATGTTCGTCCATTAATTCCGCAAGATAACGTTTTTACCGCGAGATTTTAAAGTTTGCAAATTCTATCCAATTAACGAGTCCTCTATATTCGGCAACAAGAGGGAACAAGACAGTGGACACTGAAATCATGGACTCAGGATCGTACGCTTTACCCTTTATGATGCATCTATTTACGCGCCAATTTAGGCTCCGTGATTGCGTAAAAAAGTATCGGGGCATATAAACCGCATTGGAAAATACACCATTTGTACCATAAAACGCGCTTAACTCTTTTCTGGACACCCATATACTTAAAACGAAGGTCACCTTAATTGCAGCCATTTCCAGGTAGTACTGGTACGCTATAATATAATTAACCCTTTTCAGGGCGATCATATACTTAAAACGAGGAAAACCTTAGTTACAACTATTCACAGGTACCAGCTACAATTTAATTGAAAGTAATACGTACGTGAAAAGGTAACGACGGAAATAGTTATAGAAGTCTATGTTCTTTACAGCGTTGAATAGAATGATATTGCAGTTATACCTGTGATACCTACTTTGACTATTAAAAGGACAACTAATGGCATCTAACACAGTGCCATTGTTCAAGACATGATATAAATCTGTGATTTAGGGCTCCCACATACTTAAAACGAGAAACACTGTGCAAACACAGACGTTAAAAGTTAGGACCAGAAAACTTAATTAAAAAATTTAAATTGTTAATATATTAGTTAAATAAATGACTGTTAACTGACACACAGTTTAGGGAAAGAAGAGCTCATACTTTTCTGAGAGCTGTTTCTGGTACGAGAAACGTGGCGGGTCGGCGCTACGTATTCCCCTGTAGGTCGGTTAGGTTGAGCGCCTCTAACGTTCAGGCCGGCTTTGCCTTATGAAAGGGCGTTGCATTGGTTTTATTTTTTTTTAACTATGATGTACCAATCCGACACTCTTGAAACTTTTACAGATAATAGTTAAATAGTAAAGGATTATTCTTAATTTTTTCAGTGGGTGTCATTCAAGGGATTGTTTATAAATATCATTTCCAAAAATTTATTTATTAATTTTCAACTTTTAATCATCGGATAAAAATTTTGAAAAAAAATGAAATACAGCTAATGAATACCTACTATTTGCATTTTAATGTGTTCAAATATCTTAAATAGTTTCCGAGAAAGATAAAATAATTTTTAACAAAAAACAAATCCGACTTCGAAATGTACTAAAAAGTGTCAAATAATTTCTATTTCTATTAATAATATCTACTTAATCGTTAAATAGGATACCAAATACATTTCAAAGTTTTCGGAGGCGGCGCAAAATTAAAAACTTTTCCTCTACTAAGAAGATCCTAACTCGGACGTCGGCAACCTATGATAAATCACCCATTTGATAATTTCAAGTAAATAATATTCAATGCGAATCAACAAACCCATTGCGAATTAACTATACTGCAGTTCACGAGTGACCGCACTTAACTCGCGCAGCTAGTAACCTACTGTGGTCTAGGGAGATTTTTAATAGTGCATGTGATTCCCCTTTACAGCTTGCTTCTTACTTTGCGTTCACATCATATTTTTCTTGCGACAAATAATAGGAATTTCATTGTATCGTGAAACTTTACAATATAATCACCGGTTATCAATTATCGTATGTCATATATTTCTGCCCGCCATTTATATGGTCGCAAAGTATAATAAGAAGCAAGCTGTACAGGGGAATAACACACGTTATTAAAAATTTCTCTAGACCTAGTGAGCGGCGCGAGTTAAGTACGGTCTCTCGTGAACTGTAGTATAGTGCATGTACATTAGGAGTGCTGCCAATTTCTGATACAATCGTTACAATTACAAATGTTTTCAGCCAGACCTATAATTTTTCTCTTATGACTTATTAATTACCACGTTTGCCATACCGCAATCAAATCGTTATTGGCAGCATCGTTTGTTCGGGTATTTTTAATTTTGCGCCGCCTCCGAAAACTTTGAAATGTATTTGGTATCCTATTTAACGATTAAGTAGATATTATTAATAGCTATGGAATATTGGTATAAATGAAATAGAAATTATTTGACACTTTTTAGTGCATTTCGAAGTCGGATTTGTTTTTTGTTAAAAATTATTTTATTTCACACTTTTTAGTGGAACCTGTAGTATTTTTAGGATAGTGTAAGGTGATTTTGGGTTTCTCTTACTTAGCTAATGACCATAAACCTAAAAAATATTGACCAAATTTAAATGGTTAATAAACAACAAATTCCATAAATTTTTGCAAGTAGGGTCATCGCGGATATACAGAGTGTCACGCAACTACCTTTACAGCCGAAGAGGGATGATTGATAAGGTGATTCTAAACAACTTTTTCCTTTTCCAAAATGTTGGTTAAGGCTTGTTTTTCTAGTTATTAACAAAAAAACCGACCAATCCGAGCGCGTACAGTGCGCGGGCTCAGGAACTGCAATGTCGGCTATGAAAACCGGGCCTGACGTAGGTCGCAAACGAACGGCTCGGCACCCCGTTAGCATAGCACAATAAAAAAATTGGACGGGTAGAACATTTTTAGTCGTTGTTTAAAATGAATGCGGAACCTAATCTCTTGTCGCCTATCATAATGTAAAAAATGAAATTCTAAGCATTCTAAACAACAAATGAAAATGATTGAAATGGAATAATTAATAAACGTTTGAATTGGAAGCCACGTTAATGATGAAAAATTTGAAAACAATATAAATGAAACTTTCGCATTCGTTCGTAAATTAACCTACTACGCTGAAAGCAGATAATTGTCACTGAGAATCGAGGAAACACGTTCGGTAGAACAGCAATTTTCATGATCGGGCCAGTGAACTCCCCTCATTTATTGCACTTAGGTGTGAATAATAGGCGAGGTGTTTGCTTATCGATTGTCCAGAATCGACACAGTGATCTAGTGGGAATTATTTGCTTTCAGCGTAACAAGTTAAATTAGAAACGAATGGGTAAGTTTCATTTAAATTGTTTTCAAATTTTGCATCAATAGTGTAGCTTTTAATTCAAACGTTTATTAATTATACTGCTTCAAACATTTTTATTTGTTGTTTAAAATCCTTAGAATTTTCTTTTTTACATTATGACAGGCAATAAGAGATTAGGTTCCATATTCATTCTAAACAGCGACTAAAAATGTTCTACCAGTTCAGTTTTTTTATTGTGCTATGCCAACGGGGTGCGAAGCCGTTCGTTCGCGACCAACGTCAGGCCCGGTTTTCGTACCCGACACTGCAGTCCCTGGGACTGCGCTCTATCCGCGCTCGGATTGGTCGGTGTTTTTTGTTATTAACTCGCAAACTAAGCCTTAACCAACAATTTGGCAAAGGAAAAAGTTGTTTAGAATCCCCTTAGCAATCATCCCTCTACGGCTGTCGAGGTGGTCGCCTGACACCCTGTAATTCCTACCAAATATGAAAGGTTTCATCGCGAACGATACATTCCTTGCAGAGCAACATGAAGGCGTAGATTTTTTGCTATAATAGTAGTTATTAACAAATTCAATAAATTTTTGCAAGTGAGATCATCGCGGATATACCTCCTATTAAATGTGAAAGTTTTCATCACAATCGATACATTCCCTGCAGCATAAACGCCAGAAGACATAAATGAAGTATTACGTTTTTTGCAAAAAAAATCGTTAACAATGAAAAAATGCAAAATGTTTTTTTAACGGGACCAATTGGGAGACATACTCTACAAGATGCAAAACCATCCGTCTCGGCATAATCGGTGAACATACATAAAAAAAAAAAATACATACACATCGAATTGAGTATCCTCCTCCTTTTCGAAGTCGGATAAATAGTAAACTTTTGGGGTTTCACCCTCATATCTCCCTTATCAGAGGGGGTAGGGGGTTGAAATTGCACACAATTGTTGTTTAGGCAAGAAGCATTATGTGGTATAAATATCAACCGAAATTGTTGCTGGGGCCGATTCACTATGCTTATACGGCTAGACCCTTTACGTTGCACTTAGTCGTGTTAGAAGTTTGGATGGTCTAGTTTTATCTTATTTAGTATCGAACAAAGTCCTCGTTAAACCTCATGACAAGAGAGCACTCGCACAAATGCAAAGATTACGACAGTTGCTTTTGCAAAGAAACTGTCTAAATTAGCTTCCAGCGCCCGATACGTGACGCAGGAGCCAAGCCCTTTTTTTATTATTATTAGCGACGAATTGGTAAAGAAACTGACGAAGTTTATTTGCAGGGGTAACGTTGAAAAATCGCGATCGGTACATTCCTTGCAGAGTAACCCTAAAGAATAGGTTTTTTGCAATAACAATAGTTATTAACAATAAGAAGTTACATAAATTTTTGCAAATGGGATCATCGTGGAATGATCTACGAGATGTGGAAAGTTTCATCGCGATCAGTGCATTCCTTACAGAGTAGCGCTAAAGAATAGGATTGTCCAATAACAATAGTTTTTATATGTATTGTAACCGATCGATCGATGATCCCATCAATACGTTACATAATGTAGGGGCCCTAAGGCGCCTGCCCTTCCATCGTGCCGAGGAAGGATACGCGCAAGCGCGAGACTCCCCTTAGCTGCCGCGGGTACAGAGCGCAGTCACAGTATGGGAAAGAACAGTAGACTCACTCAGTATCGGCACCTTTGATCTCATGACCAATAGATCGCCATATTGCTGGTTGTGCGCGGGCTCTAATTTGAAAAGCACTCGGTACAATCAAAAAGAGATTTCGTAATAGAATACCATAAAAAGACTATTAAATATCTACATTTAATTAAAATACACATTTTATTGAAATCTCTGTACAATACAATTATTATATACAACAATTATTCAATTAATAAAGTCCTAATAAATTATATACAAATGTATAATGTATACAGCATATCTTAGAAATTAATAAACAACCCATAAAGTGGTAATATTTTGATAAAACAATGATGATAATAATAATAATGTCTATATCTAAAATGTACAAGAAACGTTGGATAAATATCATTTGACAGATATAAAATATAGGGTGTCACAGAACTCCTGTTACTGCTGTCACTGCTTGCACTTTGGCACCCTTTGAAGGAACAACGGTATCCACCTCTTTCACTCATATTTTATATCTCTGTATAAAATTTACTGAATTTTATCGCAACAGGAATGTTTTAGAAGTAACAGAGGTCAAGATGCAAGAAACTATTATCATATATATTCACAGCCGCCATATTGTTGGTTGTGCGATTCGGTCATGCGCGAGCGATAATTATTGGTACGCTTTTTGGCAGAATGATCCTACTGTTCTTTCCTATACTGTGGCGCGGTGCCTGCCGATCCGCAGGACGAGCACTTGTCGTCGAGGCTCCAATGCGAACAGACGCATACCGAGCTCAGTTAGAATCAATCGAGAGATCTGCACTCTTCACAAGCCAACCAGTAGTTACGAAACACCGTGCTCCGGTATTGCTTCCGAGACTGCTCCCATGCCTCACGTGCAACCTGTGGCTGTCTTCCCGGCCAACCGGGTTCGTAAGAATCCGCGCGAATGAGAAAACTGCATAAGCAAGTGTGGGGTGACTGAGATAGTCGGTGCTCTCGTGTTTATCAAACATAGTTAAAATATCGGAACTCGACCACAGGTACCCGTGCCTTGTTATAAATTCCGAGTATTTGAATATGTTACTACGCGCGGATAGTTCGGTTAGAACAGCGTCGGAAATCTATTTATGTACGTATCGCGAGCCTCAATGATGCGCGGTTTGAGGAAACCTTTTATGATCCTTGTCGCCTCGAGCGTAACGGTCACGGGAATCAAAACAGATGTATCCGGGAGTGGACAGGAGCAATCTTCACGAAAATTTGAATAAATGATTTTGTTAATCGTTCCTCACTTAAACCTTGGGTGTCACTCAGTCATTTCCTCTCTACTGTAAATTCCTCGATAACCCACTCTTGAGGTAACAGTGCGGTTACAATATATGCATACTGATTTTCGGTCGACGCGATATGTGTATAGAAACAGTAGAGAATCGGCGACTGCATGCTGACTCATATACTGCCAGAGACACGTAGGCATACGTAGAATTCAATGTAGTAGTAACAATAGTTTTTCACGAATATCTCGGAAACTAAAGCTTTCCGTTAATTATGCATAATGAAAAAGTTGTTTAGAATCATGCCCCCGACAACATATTAAAGGGTCATTGAAATTGTCCTTCATTGTATTTTGCAATAACAATGAAAAAATGAAAAATGTTTTTTGAACGGGATCAACCAGAAGACATACTCTACAAGATGCAAAAGGCTTCGTTCTGATTGGTCTATCCATCTCGGAGTAATCGGTGAACACACACAGAAAAAAGACATACATATGAATCGAATCGAGTAACCTCCTCCTTTTCGAAATCGGTTAAGAAGAGAAAATATTATGATGGTTAAGAAATTTTTCTCAAGATCATTTTTTCTGAGAATTCAAGGACATTGAAGTTTTTTTTTAAATGAAACAACATATTTTCATTACTATGGCCTGATACCTGAGGTCAAGACGAGTCGAATGATCTCGAAGACTATAACCTTTACGTGACCTTGAATACAAAAAATTCACAAAAACTAGATAACTGATGGACAGAGTGAAATAATTGATAGAAAGGTTAACGAGGGATATATTGGAAGTATTTACAATTCGCGCGCTTCCTATATGACGATCACCTTCAGGTTTGGCGAGTACTTCAGTTGTTATGTGACGATGCGTAATAAGCGTGCAAAGGCGTTACTATTAAAAGTTTTATTTTCTTTCTTTATATAATGTATTGTAGTTCAATAAACCATATCTCTAACAGGTTATAGGCCCAGAAATTAAAGAAAAATTAGTAAAAAAGAAGAAAAAATATAAATTGTATTTAAAGAATTAGAAGAACTGAAAAAGTATTGTATAAGTGTGAGGTTAGATCGGCACGTGGTACAATGGCTGCAAGTATTGGGAGCTCGTCTAGGATCGAATTATTATCGAAAGATAATTATGATACTTGGTGTATCCAGGCAGAAGCACTATTAATAAAAAACGATGGTTGGGAATATGCCAATGGACGAAAAGGCAGGCCCGTAGAAATTGATGCAGGTTCGATGGAAGCGGCTCGTGCATGGGACATCGCCGATCAAAAAGCAAAATCTGACATCATACTCTCGGTAAGTTCTAACGAACTAATGTAAATTAAAGGATGTAAAACTGCGCACGATATATGGGAAAAGCTGCAATCTATATATGCGTCAAAAGGTCCGGCGAAAAAGGCCGCCTTACTTAGAAGGCTTACCGCTCACCGCATGTCGCATGGTGCTGATGTAGCTTAACGAAATGGGTATAGAAATACACAAAGACCTGCAAAGTGCAATGTTATTAAACAGTCTACCTGATACCTATGAAAACTTCAGATGTGCAATGGAATCTCGTGACGAGCTTCCAGATCTCGAGACATTGAAGATAAAGATTATGGAAGAATTTGGGACAAGAAAGCAAAAACATGTTGATGAACCAGGTGCGATGGCTATTAAGCAAGATGAGAAAAAGAATGAGGAAAAGTGGAAAAATCAAAGGTATGGCAAAAATATAGATCATAAACGGGTACTAATAAAATGCTTTCAATGTGGCAAGCTGGGCCACAAGGCACCAGACTGTTACGCTAAAAGAGTTAACACTAATAGACCACGTGCAAGTTCGGTGCAAGAAATGTTTTATGTGAACCATCTAGAGATGGAAAATGCATGTACAATCACAATGAATCCAGAGCGCACTAACTGGTGTTTGGATAGTGGCTGTACCAAACACTTGTGTAAAGATAAAGATAAATTTGTTGAATTGCATCAATCAGAACATAAAAAGTTGAATTTAGCTAATCATACGTCAACAAATGTCGTTGCTAAAGGAAATGTACAGATTCAAACATGCCTTGATGATAATATTAAAGATATAGAATTTCAGGATGCTTTGTATGTTCCTGATCTTACAGTAAATTTAGCATCCGTAGCAAGGATTACTTAAAGGGATAATATAGTAATCTTTACCAAAAGTGGAGCTATTGTAAGAGGAAGCGATGGAAGAATAAAAGCAAAAGCAAATAGGGTTGGAAATTTGTATTTCGGAGCATGTCAAAAATGTGGAATCTGACTGAAAATCATAATCTAAAACTTGTAACAGTACTTTTTCTATACTATGTCTTACTTTTTACACGTTTGGTAACGGGGAATTTTTAGGTTGTCTGACAAGAAACAGCGATAGATATCTGGTAGAAATCTGCTTATATATTTTCGGAAGAGTCATACATCAAGGAACTTTTACGACCGGAATTAATATTCTTTAATTTAGAAAACGCGGAGCGCCACTCCTGGCTCGTAGTACAACAATTTATACCGAATAACTTTAGAAAACGCGAACGCCACTCCTGGCTCGTAGGACAATGCTTTGTTGAACGACCTATTGAAATAATCTCGGTTCTTGTGAGAATGAATAGAATCCAAGCAATTGATATATATATACATATATATATGAGATTATCAGAACGACGAGAGGTCTTGCCCTTGCGGGATAGAGTCGCACGTCGCTGATGTGCACAAAGTCTTTGCGTTCCGTGATATCTAGGAAATGTCCAGAGGCACTTCCGTGGTCTCTTGGATTTTTCCAGATTCAGTGGTTCGTTCAGTACCGTGCTTCCTCACACACAATAGATGGAATTTTCGCCGGAACGACAATTGCACACTTGCCACCAGTAATGGGTAGGCATGCACTGTCGGCGGTTGCTATTAGATGTCTTTAAGATTCGACTGATAAGAACCGAAATTATCAATTTAACGCAACTAATGGTGTAACTTGTTACGTTGGGCGAGACTATGTTTATTTGGCTATCTTGGCATTATTGCTTAGAACAACTAAGAGGTCTCGGCAGGGCACGATTACGTGACCTCGACGATTTCTCTGTTTCTAACAAACAGTGACCTTGACGTTGATACTATTTCGTTACATGAATATTGAAAAGAATTGTTTTGAATATATAAAACGCGAAGCACGAATCATATGTGCCACAAACCCAGGAGTCACAAACTGAGTCGCGGCACTGCTTCACGGAATTTGTATTTCACTGGTGTTGACGTGAACCGAATTAGTGTAACAAAATTTGGATGTAATAAATTCTTTAAACTGACTACTACGACGAAACCTTGGTTATTCGCGAACGGGTATCCCTTGTAGCAGTGCCGCGGCTCAGTTTGTGCACGCAACTCCTCGGTTTGAGGCACTTACACGAAGACAGTAGATCGGCAGTTTGACGATTGTACCAACTCGGTTTGACTCGCCTTCGCGTACCGTTTCTCGCCCAACGGACCCTCGTATTTCGCGTCTTACCGCTAGCGCTTTCGAACGTAGAGTGCTGGATCATCGATCCCGCATCGAGCTCCTTCGATCGATCCTAGGTAGGGATCGATACCGCGTGGAGATCGCACGCATCTCGAGCGAGTGGGAATCGTTGTCGTTTAAGGGGTATGCCCCTACTGACCCGACTATGTATTTATGTACCATAGTACATGGTTACAAACTATGGCACGAACGCCTAGGACATTTGAATCTGAGAGATGTAACATATATGGCGCGGACGAAGAAGGCGATAGGCAACAAAATTCAAGGAAAAACTGGCATACTATCATGTGAGAAATGCATACAAGGCAAGTTGACGTCCACACCTTTTCCAAGAGAACCTAAAAGAAGTGCCAGGTTGTTGGAGATTGTACATTCCGACTTATGCGGATCTATGAGAACAAAATCAATAGGTAGGTCTAAATAACATTCATTGACGATCATTCAAGGTGGTGCCAAGTATATTTTCTAAAATCGAAAGATGAAGTTTTACAACGGTTCAAGGAATTTAAAAACTATGCTGAGAATTTGACTGACAGGAAAATAAAGTACCTACAAACAGATAATGGTCGAGAATTCCTAAAAGATGAAGGAGATCAGAGGCGGTTGACAGTTCCACACACGCCGCAACAAAGGGTACAGCAGGATAAGATGGTCAAAAGTGCCCTTGAGCCGATTTTACTTCGCAATGCACCATTCGATAGCTTATCCCAAAAAACCATGCTACACCAAGTTTCAACCCTGTACCTCAATCGGGAAGGTAGTTACAGGGTAAGAAAGAAAAAGTAGTTTTTGCCATATTTCTCCTATTTAACAATACGCAAGAAATCTGCAAAAATTCTAAAATATTCTAGACATGTTTCTTTATGATTGTGAATTTTTTCAGATTTTTCGGTTGTAAATCCCAGGCGTGAAAAATCAAAAACGCAAAAAAAAGTCGAAAAATTGAGATTTCGGGTACAAGCTTCCGAGACTGTTACGTGGCCGAAGGCTAGGCAGCGCGTATGGCTAGCGAAGGCTTTCAGGTGAGAGGCCGCGTAACTTATATTGTAACAATACAACCCGAGCGGTTAGGTTGTATTGTTGTAGGAACTGTCATTAGGTTCACTGGGTTTGAAGAAAGATGCTAATGAAAAATTTTACAATCTCAGGCTATTACAGTTGTTCTTGGCGCGAATGTAGGTGTGTACTGTATATTACCTATTTCGCACTGGCAATGCGGGGGTGTTGTGTGTGGTTAATAATAATGTCAAATAGAAACACTGATTCGACTCGCGGATTCTATAAGGTTAAACTTTGCTCGAAGGGGACTCTAACTCGATCTCACTAAACAGCAACCAGCTTACGTTCGTACACGATGCGCTCAACACTAGATGAACTTTGGTACTGCCCCGTAGAGCGTCGGTACAAATGTGTTTATATACTAACTAGCCGTGTTACCTGGCGCTGCCCGAGTGGTATTTTGTCTGAGTGTATGAGAAAAAAAGTTGAATGCTGAATGTGGGAAGCAGCACCGACAGCGTCGCCATCCATCCCCAC
Organism: Osmia lignaria lignaria; assembly: GCF_051020975.1. Lineage (NCBI taxonomy): Eukaryota > Metazoa > Arthropoda > Insecta > Hymenoptera > Megachilidae > Osmia > Osmia lignaria. The sequence goes on from NC_135041.1 coordinate 3,157,842, forward strand.
CGCTGAGGTACGAAGGTATTCCCACTACTATGTCAACACTGCAGTGGTGGGGATTAGCAGTTCTGCTGAACTGTTCTGCGCTACGATTTACACAAACGAAATAAACAATATTTTATACATTTTCCGATGCAACAGCGTAATAAAACTGAGCTTATGTCCTTCGCAAGGTTATAAGGAACACATCTAAAAAAAATCGAAGCAGTAGATTTGGAGATTACCCTGTACAAAGAAAATGCTTACAGCTTTATATATTAGTATAGATGAGAAAGGGTGATCTGGTTATTATTCAGATGATCGGGCTGGGCCCATCTGTTCGGTAATGGTTTAGAGTAGTTACATCTGTTATGTGATTACGGTGGACCCATTGCTTTCCCAAAACATTTAGTTCTGTTATCGCTGTGCCTTCTGTTTATTTCAAGAGCAAGCGGCCTGTTTGCCTGACAATGTGTTCCGTTCGACGGAACATCTACACGAGGATTTCGAAGGTTAGTTTATGACAGGACCGTTAGGCTGTGTGAGCTAGGACATTTCAGGGTTTTTTTTTCTTTCAATTTAGTTTCTCGATTTCTTCTTTGTATTCACGATTTAATTTTCTTTTTGTCCTCCAGCCGTTTTCCTGTCATAAACTCGGTTATTCCGAAAGGCGAATGCAGAATGGTTACTTCCGGACGTTCGGTACGTTCTGGTCGGCAAATGTTCGCCTGGAGGAAAAACTGCGGTGTTGCCGGACTTTCGGGGTCCTCTCAGTGACATCGGTCTCGCCCCACCCTTTCTAGACGAAGACGCGCTAAGGGCGCTAGAGAGGGTGGACCCAAACCTCAAGGGACGCGCTGATTGGTATTTTACATTTTTCCGATGGAGTACCAGTCAGTGCACCCCTTCCGACTCCAACGTCTTCGCGGAGGTCGAGTCGAGAGCGTCTCGACACTTACGTTTTTACGAACCATCAAAACAGACGTACTTTAATTAAATCCTCTGGTCTCATCCATTCGGAGATCCGAATCAAAACAGGAGTTTTACAAATAAAAATTTGAAAACCCGCATCGCGACCATCAACGAACTCAAAAGTGACGTTGAGACTTACAATCCAATGGAGGAATAAATCCGCGTAGGTGTTCGCGACGAAGCAACGAAGCGCGAAGTTGCCATCGTAACATTGGTCCTTCGAGCCGGATACAAGATCTACGGACAAACAGTGCAATCGTGATCCACAACCAAGTGCTAAAGTGATCTGTGGGATACAGCAAATTTACACGGAGTAACTCAGAGGTTTGCGGAGCAGGACGAAGCGATAGGTCCAGAGGAATCAAGCCGGGAGCATATAATTGGGTCAACGGCATCCATTCCTGCCCACGACAACTCCAGCCAGCAACGTCGCCGCATCAGTCAAGGTAGGCTCGTTGAGAATTGCCGATTGTTTCCCTTCTTTACAATTTCCTCCCTCGTTTCGATCTCATTACGTATGAAATGGCGACCGCGTCCACTCACGACTCTGGGTCCGATCAATTGCCGACGATTCGGTTAATGAAAAATAAGCGCCGCACGTTCAAGGCGCAAATCACGATTATTGGTAAGTCGCTCGAAACTTACCAGGATTCAACAAAGGAGCGCGATTCAACAAAATTGCAAAGACAATTTGAAGGATTCAATGAAATCCAAGATGAGATGGTCACGGCCATTACGCTGTTGCAAGAAGCTGAGCAGTCCACGACGCAGCATCCTTCGACAGCACCGAGAACCGCGAACAAATCGCCAGCGTCTTCAACGTCTTCAGCCGCGATCGGACTCCATCTCCCGAAGATCGATTTACCGAAGTTCGATGGTCGACTGGAAAAATGGATCGTGTTCAAGGACGCTTTCCAGACCATAATACACGCGCATCCCGGACTGAACGACATACAAAAGTTGCATTATCTACGTCTATCATTGTCGGGCAAGGCTGAGTCCGCCATCGAGTCCTTTACGATCAGCGAGGATAATTACAAGACGGCTTGCACCAACTGATCGAGACGTATGACAACACGCGAGCGCTCGTCCTCCGGCATTCCGCGTTATTTCGCGACACACCCGCGATGCATGATGATACGGCCGAAGCGATTTGCGATTTGGTAAATCATATGCAATCCCAGATTCGCTCCTTGCACGTATTGGGAAGATCATGGGAGGATCTCGCGAATGATTTATTGACTAGCATCGCGATATCGAAAATGGGTCCGCGCACGAAGAGAGAATGGGAACAGACATTATCCGACACAACGATGCCGAAAATCGCGGACATCTTTCGGCATCTCCGCAACGCGTCTCATCGTTGTAGGAACGAAAATTCGTCGTCGATCACACATCAGACTCCGGTTTCAAACGCTCATCGGGCTCCATCGACGAATAACGCGCCATCGACTCAAACATCTTCGAAAAATTCGTCAACGTTGTCGAGACAATCGCCGATGCTTCCGAAGAAACCCGCATCGCCGCGAACGAACAGACGACAAGCATTCGTCGCAGACTCCGGAACAAGCTGGAAGATTTGCAACACCGGTTCCCATCCAGCGTTTCAATGTGAGCAATTTTTGGATATGACAGTTAAGGACAGACTACAGGCTGCACGCAAGGCCAATCTTTGTCTTAACCGCCTTCAAACTGACCGCGCCACCGGAGCTTGCAACGGAGGGAAGTGTCGCGTTTGTCACGGGCATCACAGTACCAAGCTCCATCAAGATGCTACACCTCAAGACGAATTCAGAAAACCTTGACAATATGCGAAACCTACAGGACGGTCAACATCACGTCGACAAGGCATCTCTCTCGGATCGGACGAACAAACGAACGGAACACAATGAGAGTATTCCTTTCCAGATGTTAACGGTTTATTTCTTAAGAGAGGCATGTTAGGTCGATGATAGGTCTTGAGTATTTACACGGAGTACCGTCTGCAGGTTATAGAAGGACCACCCAAGTTGATCGGCTTGGGACCGATAAAAATTGTGTTGGTTGTAGGTTAAAGTATTTAATAGTTATTGACGGTTGTGTGTGTGTGAGCTACAACGTGTGGATCGGAGTGTGAAAATTCTTTACATTTGAAGAAAACTCTATGTATCTATCTCTAAGCTCTGTATGTTCTGTGTTCTATCTAAGGAATCTCGCCTCGAGCGACTTGAAGTCGATTATATAGACACGGTTTTTTCTCTCCAGTACGCCCTTGGCGTGGTAGATTCTGAAAGGGGAATGTGCCCTTCGTACGGGGGAGGAAAAATGCGAGCTGGTCTGGGTTTTCCAGAAATAGCACGTAGTTCCTCGAGGTCAACGCGCCACTTTAATCATTGTGGCAGAGTCACCCTTCGGGTCTGTGTAATTTATGACATGGCCTTTCCATTGATTCTAAACTCTGCCAGATACCATTACGGCTCTGGCAAGCATATGGCATGGGTAAACTATCAGGTACAAAAAATAGCTATTTCTAGACTTGTCATGTCATAAACCGCGCCTATTCTAACAAGGTATGTTTGACAAAAACGGTCTGCCTACGTGACAAGACAATAGATTATGTATTGTTCTAATTACGGATAGCTTCCAATATTTTGTTAATTGAAGAGCCGCGTAATTATTGATTTATAATGGATATGGAAAGCAATATACAGGGTGTTCGCGCGTTACGCGCTTCCGAGGGACACGATATATTTTTGTAACACGCGGGGAGTTTAGGAGGCGTGCGATATCGGTAGCAACCGGCTGAGGCACGGATGTAGGGACGAGCGCGTTCGTCATCGGAAAAATAATTCGTGGCGATGCGCTGGTACGTGAGCGGCGGCTTGTGTGCGGCGATTTTTAAAAAAGAAGAGAATGCATCTTGTACGGCAATGGCGAAGCTTGGGGTTCTTCTTGGCAGCGGCTTGGACAGATACATAGCTGGACGAGGCACTAGCTGCTTTCGTAAAGGAGATCTGCCCTGCCAATCTCTCTAAACCCCTCCTCCTCGTGGTGTGGCCCGGGCACCGGTTTACCGGTGGCAAACGGGGCTCTGGCTGTGGACGTTAAGCGCCTGGTGGGATGAGCTGAGACCACGCAGGTAAGCTTGATAAAAGTCAGAGCGTCCTAGAACAAAATCCTTATACGCCGACGAAGAGTTTGGTGTTGTGTCTTCTCCCCCGTGCGATGATTGGTTCGCCATGAGCGGGATTGCTCCGGCCCGTCTCCCCTTGGTACGGAGGTTGAGTTGGGTGGTGGGTAACTCAAGCGCTATGCGCCATTTAACACCGCCGGTATAAGCGAAAGCTTCGGAACGGCAGAGCGGGTTTCCCAACCCCACATGGCTCTTTATTGACAATAACCTGCCAATCTCTCTCTGGGATCCCCCAACCAGGCGGCATTACGTTGCCCGAACAGCAACGCGCGACGAGGGCTGTACCCGTTCCTGAGACGTCAGGGTCGCGCTGTCTGCACAGGTACGATTCCATGGGGCATGTCCCACTTTATTAAGAGCCGAGCAGTACTTCCCACCGGGCTGGTGGTGTTCCAGACCCCGAGTAGTTAGTAAGAGCGCTCCTTTAGAATAACATGTATGCTTCCGAATTCGAGTACAAACTAAACCTAACTGTATTGAATTGTAACTTTATATTTTCTCGTTGACGGTTTTTTCCTCCACTCACTGGGTGGAGGTTGTTTATGCCCATTAAAATCCTATTTTTCCCTTTCCAATTCTGCCTTTATTACTCCTTCTCCCAAATCCACATTCCTCTACCTATTTGGAATTCACCTTAAGAGTTGTGTTGGTGACCCATGCCTGCTGTGGACGTACGCCCGACAAATCGACGCCAAGCTGCCGCGCCTTGAAGGTAACTGCGGATTCGGCTCAGCCAACTTTTATTTATTAAATTTACAATAGCTTTAAGAAAATCGAGACACACGGTGTCCCAGAACTGGGGTAGGAGCCGAAGAGGGATGATTGGTGAGGTCATTCTAAGCAACTTTTTCCTTTGCCAAAATGTTAGTGAAGGCTTCGTTTTCGAGTTATTAACGAAAAACACTGGCCAATCAGAGCGCGCCGTTAGTGCGGGCCGAACCACGAGAGTGTAGGGTATCCTCCGCGCGGTCGTGATCAAGTGCATTGGTACTACGTCGGTATAATAAGATTTGTTGGGCAGAAGTTGCATCGGATAATGAATAAAAAAAAGAAAAGAATAATAGTATCAAATTATTGATTGCTCATGAACCACGAATAAAGTAAAGAATCGTTGTTCATGTAGAATGAATAAATCGAATTGATCTAACACTTTCATTAGTTGTATGATAGGAATTTAAAAAAAAGATACTTTGTAAGCATTTTTGAAACAAATATGAAAAAATGAATACACGATTTGGAAATAAAAAAGTTTTCACATACTAAAAAAAGGATTGAAATGAAGTAACTAATAAACGTGTTAAATTCGAAAACATTCAAAAATGTAATGAAAACGGTTTGTTGTCACTGGGTCATTGCGCCGGTCCTGAATATTTGAGGAGGGAACACATTGTGAAGAACAGCTGATCTCGAGACGAGATCATTAAACTCACTCAACCGCACGGTCACTATCACTTTTCACAGAATTTCACTACATGATCCGAAAGGATCCAATTCTTTCAAGTAAATAAATATTTGCATTCACTGTCACGTTGCTATTACACTCGGCACAAATGAAAAACATGTAATATTCTGCACTACGACGTAACGTTTTCACAACGTTACTTTCCAACTTTAGATGAGACTGTAGGTCGAGCGTCTGCGAGGTTTTTTTCGCTCTTTATCCTTTTCTACGTTCGGCTATATTCAAAGGATCGACACGAGCCTCTCTCACTTACTCTCGGTTACTTCCGATTGTAGAAAAAGACAAAGAGCGAAACAGACTTCGCAGACGCTGAAGCTAGTAGTCCCATTTGAAGTTGGAGAGGAAGATCAGTAACGTCGTGAAAACGTTATGAAATAGTGCGGAATATTACGTTTTTTATTTGTGCGCAGTGCAATAGTAACGTGACAGTGAATAAAAATATTTATTTAGTTGAAAGAATCGGTCCCTTTCGCACTACGTAATGAAATTCTGTGAAAAGTAATAGTGACCGTGTGAGTGAGTGAGTTGAATGATCCCGTCTGGAGATCAGCTGTTTTTCCTAACGTGTTCCCTCCTCAAATGTTCAGGATCGACACAATGACCCAGTGAAAAATCATTTTCATTGCAGCTGGATTATTTATAGATGAATTGGTAAGTTTCATTTACATTCAATCCTTTTTTTATTATTTGCAAATTTATTTTGATTTCCAAAACGTGTATTCGTTTTTCTCATTTTTTTTCAAAAGTGACTACCAAGTATTTTTTTTAACTCCTATCGTACAACAAATAAAAGTGTTGGATCAATTCGATTTATTCATTCTACATGAATAACGATTCATTACTTTATTCATTGTTCATGAGCAACCAATAATTCGATACTATTATTCTTTTCTTTTTTTTATTCATTATTCCATACAACTTTTGCCCTGTTAGATCGACGTGGTGCTGACGCACTTGATCACGACCACAGCTTGAACGCAGAGCATACCCAACACTCTCGTGGTTCGGCCCGCGCTAAAGGCGCACTTTGATTGGCCAATGTTTTTCGTTAATAACTCGAAAACGAAGCCTTAACCAACATTTTGGCAAAGGAAAAAGTTGTTTAGAATGACCTCAGCAATCATCCCTCCACGGGTCCCACCCCAGCATGACGTATCCTGTATACTTTTATTAATTAAAAAACATTTATTTGAAGAAGTTAATAACTTTTTCTAAAAATAATTCTCAGATTGCACGTTCCTTCGGTTCTTCAGAGTAGGCATATATTTTTCAGCAGCGAGGGGTGATACGATGCGCTATATAAAATCCACGCGTTTGGTCAGTCAGAATTTATCGAAGCGGGACAATTCTATCATTTGGGTTGAAAGAAGGATAGCATGATTACCGTACATCTCACTCTAAACACGCGCCAATGTTTCGCTTTCGTTCTTTAGGCGTATCTTCACAATGCCTCTAGCGAGATGAGCGTTTGAATGTGTTTGTAGAAATACTTGTTGCCTTCCTAGATCGTGTTGCGCGCACGTCAGCTGAGAATTAAACCTTTCAAGTTCGTAACAGAACACGCAATTGGCTCCGCCAGGCCCAACGAAAAAACTGCTGTAATACCGACGTCCCGAATCGGAGAGGTCACGTGCCGTGTCTACCCCCTTAAGAAATTTTATTACGAATTCTGTATCATTCTTCTGTTTAGCCTAAGGTTTTATTTAGAAATACATTAATTCTGTTCTAAGCAATTCTTTTCTTGGTTGAATTTTACTTTGAGCACATAAAGTCTTGACCTTTTCTATGTATCTTGATGGTATTCAAGGAGAAAAATTCAAAAATGCAGCTTTTAACGCTTTTAGCGTACGTTCTAGATTAATTATGCTATACGTCTCGTTCTCGATGATAATCTGTAGTAATGCTCGTCATTGCTAAATTTTCATACATTTTAGAGTATAAGTCTTGAAAATTTTTTGGCGCCTAGCCTGTGATATCCGGCCGTGGCGCCACCTATAATCATATTGTTTCGTTGTGTATAAAGTTTCACACGTGCCGAGTAATAAGTGCAATATAAAATTACCAAAAAACTACTTAATAGTAAAGAATTTATTATGTCAGGGGATAAAAAGAAAAAAGGATCCCGTTCACGATCAAGGGAAAGAAATAGGAAGAAGCAAAAAACGGATGAAAGATTCGAAAAAATAGAAAATCAGATTAATAACCTCACAAAGGTTATTTCTCAGCTGGCAGAGTTAAATAAAGCCGCTGATGGAAAAAACTTGAATCAAAGCGCAGGTAAATATTAATTAGGAACACTAAGATACACGAGTCTCCATACGAAACCGTTATCATGCTACATAAAGTATTTAGTCTCCATAAGAGACATTTACTTATAATATATCTACGTATATGTAAACAATACATACACACAAAACTGTCCATACGACAAAACCGTCCATACGACAAAGCTGTCCATACGACCAAGGTCTATAAGACAAAAACGCCTACAATAAAGTCCATACGACTAACAAGTCCGTATGACAAAGAAATAAATATTTAGGAATAAATAACAATGTACACAATAAGTGTAATCATGCGTTAAAAATGTTCTCTTCCAGACAAAAACCTGGATAAGGAGAACGTTGATACAGGCAACCTCACCCAATCACAAGAGGCTGAGGAACCACTCGATATCGCTAGTACGGAAGATAGGGAAATACCCGTAAATAAAACTCCCATCAATGAGGTTATGTTAGAAATGCTAGGAGAGCATCCTGACACCAAAAAAGAAATACGAATAAAAATAAATTAAGAACTAAAGATTCGCTGGCAAAGATGGATGCAGGAGGGTTACCCGGAGGATAAAAAGAAAAATATCCTCGAAACCTATCCTAGAAAGGACGATTTCTACACGGAGGCACCAAAAGTAAACATAGAAATTGGTCCAGTCATGACAGAAGTAGCCTTAAAACGAGATGAACACTTTGCGGAGACACAAAACTGTATTGGCTCGGCGATTTCGGCACTAGGTGCGGCAGTGTCCATGATTCTGGAAGAACCGGAAGACGGTATCGACCAGGAGGCGCTCATGAAATACTTATGCGATACGGGAAAACTATTAACGGACGTATTTCATCAACAGTCCAAGGCACGAAGAGCCTTCATTACCCCACTAATGAACAAATCGGTTAAGCCAACAGTTGATGCTACCAAAGCAGATGAATGGTTGTATGCCAAAAAATTTGCCGAACAAGTAAAGGAGGCTAAAGATATAGAAAAGGCCTGCTCTAGCATTAAGGCAACACCTAAAACAATAAACCCCAAATCCAGGGACCAGGGAAACTCGAAGTACCCACCTGCAAAATACAAGCAGGTGGGGAACCAACAGAAAAAATCTGTAATAAGATTCAAGTCCAGGCCTCAGCGAACAAGTTACAGCACGATAAAAGCATCGAGCTGGGCGGCGAGTCATCGTCTGCCCCCAAGGAAGTAACTGAGGCAAGCATACCGGCAGGCCGCCTGAAACACTTTATAAAAAACTGGGAACAATTCACCGATGATACATTTGTTCTAGAATGTCTAAAGGGTTATAAAATACCTTTTAAAACAACTCCATACCAATTAAGACCGCCAGCAGAGCCAAAGTGGGCTAGACACAATCTTATTAAAATAAAACAAGAAGTTAACAAACTACTAGCTAAAAAAGTAGTAGAACCCTGTGAAGACGAAGATAATCAATTTATTTCCTCTTTCTTTCTAGTTGACAAACCAGATGGTTCCAGCAGATTTATTATTAACCTAAAAAATTTAAACAAATTTATTGATACTACCCATTTTAAAATGGAGGATATTAAATCCGCTAAACACTTAATATCTAGAGGTGCATATATGTGTTCAATAGATTTAAAAGACGCATATTACCTTATTAATATTCATAAATCCTTCCGGAAATTCTTAAGATTTAGATTTCAAGGACAGATGTTTCAGTTTACATGTTTACCTTTTGGCTTATGCACAAGTCCCTTTACTTATACAAAAATCATGAAACCAGTCATGCATAAAATTAGGGAACTAGGAATTCTGTCAGTTATATACATAGATGATATCTTAACAGTTGGAAATTCAGATAAATCCTGTGAAGAAAATTCTACTCTGGTAAAAAAGCTGCTGGAACGATTAGGCTTCATCATAAACTATCAAAAAAGCTCACAGACTCCCAGTCAAAAATGTAAATATTTGGGTTTTATTATCAATTCATTAGACCTCAGATTAGAGTTAACAGACAGTAAGAAGGAACAGATAAAATCACTAATTAATACCTTTGAGGAAAACAAATACTATAAAATTAGAGACTTTGCAAAACTGCTGGGAAAGCTGTCTGCAGACTGCCCAGCAATTGCATATGGGTCTATCTACTGTAAAAGACTAGAAAGACAAAAATATTTATCATTAATTTTAAATGATAACGACTACGACGGTCGAATCTACGTTAATAAGTTAATAATGAGCGAACTATACTGGTGGAAAATAAATATACCAACAGGCTCAAACCCAATTAGAACCCAACAGTTCAAACTTGAGATAGCTTCAGACGCATCTTTGACTGGGTGGGGTGCACTCTGTAACGGTGTAAATAGTAATGGCTTCTGGACGATCGAGGAAAGAAAGTTTAGCATAAACTATCTAGAATTGCTAGCAGCACACTTTGGCCTGAAATGTTTCGCAGACAAACTATCAAATTGCGAAATTCTCCTAAGAATTGATAACACGGCTGCAATATCCTATATCAACAGAACAGGTGGCATTCAATATCCCCATTTAAACGATTTAGCCCGAAAAGTCTGGCAATGGTGCAAAAGGAGAAAAATTTGGATCTTCGCGTCTTATATCCCTTCAGTTCAGAACACAGAAGCTGATCGAGCATCAAGAATATCTAACATAGATATAGAATGGGAACTATGTAGTAAGGCATTTGAAAAAATCAACAGGATTTTGGAGCCTTTACAATTGACCTTTTTGCAACAAGATTAAATCGAAAATGTCCTAGATTTTGTTCCCGTCTTCCAGAACCCGATACAACGACAGTTGACGCTTTCACCATTCGATGGTCGAAAGAAAAAATATATGCCTTTCCTCCTTTCGCACTTATTCTCAGAACCTTGCGAAAAATAATAATTGATGAAGCGGGGGGAACATTCGTGGTACCATTGTGGCCAACACAGCCCTGGTACCCGCTCTTCACATCACTGCTCATAGAATCACCTATAATATTTAAACCTCATAAAGATCTATTATTGTCCCCTTCCAGACAGGAAATACATCCACTGGCACACAAACTTTCAATGGTGGCCGGGAACTTATCCGCAAAACGTTTCTGAATAAAGGAATCAATGAAGCATCAGCCGACATCATGGTCAAGTCTATAACACCATCAACAATTAAGCAATATCAGAGCCCCCTAAAGCTATGATGGGAGTTTCCTACATCAAATAATATATCAACCTTTGATGCGAGCGCAATAGAGGTTCTGCGATTTTTAACAGAAAGGTTTAATAATGGAGCAAGCTATGGGACTTTAAATTCCACCGGGTCGGCTATATCACTCATCTCTACACAAGATATCGGCAAAGATAAACTGCTGGCACGATTTTTTAAAGGGATATATAAGGAGCGACCCCCAAAACCCAAATATGCTAGTACATGGGACACAACACCAGTGTTACAGCATATAGAACGACTTCACCCATTAGATTCACTAAAGCTAAAGGAAGCAGCAGAAAAAGTATCAACTCTACTTATTTTATCTACAGCACACAGGCTCCAGACTATCGCATTAATCGATATAAGAAATATTTCTGTTGGTAAACTAGAAAAGGACGCTATATTCGCAAGGTCTGTATTAAATACATCTAAGACAGTATAATTATTTCCCTTGTAAGGCAAACAGTCATGTGACCTAAAACAATACATGAATAAAAATGTACAACCCTAAACAACAAATGAGTTTTCGAATACGCTAAAAGTCTACAGATTATCATCGAGAACGAGACGTATATCCGAAGGCGGGCGACGTTCGATCGAAATTATGCGACACGTCTCGTTCGAAGATGATCACTTTCCCACCCCATACTACAATACCCGCAGAAAAATACACCCACGATCATCTAATAGTGAAAACTCAATTGTAAAACGCTAAAAATATGATTATAGGTGGCGCCACGGCCGAATATCACAGGCTAGGCGCCAAAAAATTTTCAAGACTTATACTCTAAAATGTGTGAAAATTTAGCAATGACGAGCATTACTACAGATTATCATCTTCGAACGAGACGTGTCGTATAATTTCGATCGAACGTCGCCCGCCTTCGGCGGGCTCGTTTGATCACTCAAATTTGACGTCATATTAACTTCTGTCTATAATCTGATTGATTCACGGAGACTAGCATCAAAATGCTGTTACAAAACCAATTTAACTTAACACGTGCAAAGCAGATCTAGATATAATAAAAATTTGAGTTATTCCATCAAAATGAATGCTACCTACTTACTTGCATCTCTTTACAGTTTACAGGCATAATAGACCTACATATATGTATAGACAGAACATGAGCTGTCACTTTAGGAGCGGAAACTCTTACGATTGGAGGGGTAACGGTAGAAGTTCAGCAGTGGTAAATCGATTAGGTCTTGGGTGTATTTGGCTCGTGTCGATTGAACATAGGACTGCATTGTTATGGAGTTAGCCGATTTACCACTACTCGCCTCTTAGCCGCGAAGCTTTCCTCCTCTCTAGGCTAACGCTTAGAGTTACCGTCTATGCATACCGGGCTCAAAAGATAGTGGCCAAACTCTCTTCGGTTCGTGGCCGACTTTACACGATTTTCGTTTTCTTTGCGAATATTTCTATACTTGGTTTAGGTCGCAAACCAATGGCAAACACATTGTCCAGAACCATAGTTCATGAAATCCTGTGGAAATATTCGCCAAAAAATCGAAAACCATGTAAACTAACTATGTGAGTCCGGTGTACTTATGTGTTTGACGGGCATCGACTTCGCTCATTGGACGAATTATGAATAGAAGTCAATATGACGTCAAAGTAACCTATCCAAATGTGTTTAGAACGCTCAATTTTATAATACACCCTTTGAACAGATGGATTTCTAAAGTTAAAATTTGTATAACTAATTGGTCGCTAATAATAAAAGAAATCAAAAAAAAAGGCTTGGCTTGCTTCTTCACATATCAGGCGCTGCAAGCTGATTTGGACTGTTTCTTTGCAAAAGCAACTGTCGTAATTTTTGTATTTCTGCGAGTGCTCTCTCGTCATGAGGTTTAACAAGGACTTTGTTTGGTGCTAAATCAGATAGAACTAGACCACCTAAACTTTTTACACGACTAAGTGCTACGTAAATTTGGCCTTTTGCAAAATTCTTTTTGCCAAGATCAATTACAGCTTTGTTCAATGTAGTCCCTTGTAATTTGTGCACCGTTACTGCCCAACTTAGAATAAGTGGTAACATTCTGCGCTCGACGTCTCCATAATCTTTTGTCGCTTGAAACGTTGCTGAAACTGGAGATATTGGAATGTTACCATCAATATCTTTGAATCTATTTCCAATGGATTCGTCGTCAAATTTTATAAGTACTGAATCCAGCAATTCTCCCTGTTCTAGTTGATCTCTTCGAAGTGCCGGCCATGTAAATTTCTTTACTATTCCCATTGCGCCGTTTATCAAACCATCAGAAATTGATAGGTTTCGTCGCAGCATAATTCGCGATCCCTCAGTTAATGTTATTGTATGTAACAGTCCGCCACAAATATTTACATTTACAGGTATGACATTTTCTGGTGGCCTTTTTCCATATGTAGCTGCCTCACGGGACTCATCTATTGAATCAATGACGTACATTCGACGTGATTTTGCTAATTCATCTGTCATTTTTGTGTTATATTCATCCATTAATTTTATCGTTGGGAATATTCTTACTGCTGCACCATCCTCGAACTCTCCGGTTAGGGGAACTCTTCTTCGTTCGCATAGTATTTGTAGTTGAGAAGTTGTCACTTCTCCAAACCGAAGGTTATTCAGTAAGTCGATAAACTCAACGTCATCTCTTTGTCGCATATTAATGGTTAGTTTGCAGAATGAAAATTGGTGCCATAAATTAATTTCTGCAGTTCACCAATGTGGCTGTTCAAAACACCAGTGTCCTTTTACTGGGGGCAACTGCAAATAGTTTATCATTGCTTTTGAATTCTTGCAATCTTAAATGAATTATTCGCAAATTCTCATAATCAACCACCTTGTATAACGCCACTTTCGTCTCTCCTTTTCGAGCTTTTGTCCTGTCAATCGCCGATACGTCATTGCAGTACCTTTTTCAATAGGCAAGGAGAACATGGAATGCAGAGTTTTCCCGAATATTTGACGGGCGGCGACGCCAGTCAAAGAAGCTGCTTCAATAAAAGATGGTTTTATCATCGTCTCAACTGTAGGATTATAGGAGCGTTTAACATGTTCAACAAGTAATTTTAAAATAAACGACATACCGCTACCAGCTCCTCCGGTAATAAAAAGCAACATTTTTTCCTTATTTTCATTATCATTTTCTTTAACATCTTTCTCAATTACTGCGGAAACTGATTTCAATAAGTCTTTCTGTTGAATATTAAGACATCGAATACTATTAAGCAACACGTCTTCTGGCATTGCAATTCTTTCTTGCTGTTGATTTTCATATAAATCAACTTGATCGTAATGTATTGTTTCGTCAGCATGAATTCTGACTGGATCTCTTAAATGTTCATTGGTTTCTTCTTCGTGTACAACATTTAAAGTAGCAGCCTGGGCGAGCGCATCTTCAATAATTTGCTCTGCGTGAGTAAATTGTTCGACGGTTGCGTTACCCATCATAGGTTTCAACTCGTGTTGCCGTCGAAGAAAACATTGTTTCGAAGATTTGTTTTCGGACATAAGTGTACTTTCATCACGAAATGGAATGTGACACACTATTAAGTTATAGAAATATCCTTCTCTGTCACTGTTCAGGGTATAATATCAGTGGCGAAGTACAGCTGGTTTATTTCTTATTGGCATTCGGGTATTGTCCTTTAATTTTATAAATTTCGACCTGGATATTTCTTCATCGTCATTTCTAAGTTCGGCGTCTCCATCCTCTTCTGTCCACATACCACTGGAAACTGTTTCATATCGGACAGCAAATTCAGCTAAGCTCAAATCCTGTAGATTATCTGGTCTCTTTACGTAACGATCGAATATGTTATTGAAAAATGATGTTTCATATTCTTCGAATCGCAAAATTCTATACTCTGCTCAGGCCGACAGCTATTTATAAATACAGCTTTTCGCGAGCTCATTTTCAGAGGCAGATGACATAACCGATAAGCACGTTCTGGAGCACTAACCACACGTTGAGACAGAATTGCCATAGATACCGAAAATAGTTGATCCCGGACGGTACCGCTCCGGCATTTCGCTCGTAAAATGGCTTCTTTAATAATATTTCCTGTGTCCTGCGGCTTGCATTTACTTGCGTATTTAGCAATATAATATGCGACAGCTGTAACATTTCCGCATAGTTGAATATCCATGTTTGCTTCCCAAAGCTTTAAAAGAGTTGGGTTGTAATTATTCACCATCATTTCATTTCCTGTTCCCTTAAGTACGCAGAAACGTCCATTGTTCGCAAGTATGTCATCTGGACCTAAGCACATTGTTCTTTCACTCATCGGTCTGGGGAATCCAAAACGATAACAACGATTATTACGATCTTTGTAACATGTAGCAGAATGTTTATGAATTTGGACCTTTTGAACTATGTTCCTTATATCTTGATTTTCTGTTTCCAATGAACAAGATACAACTTTCTCAATAACGTTGCGGCCTTCGTTGGTAAGGAAATCAGGTACGTTTGCACACCAAAGAAGCATGTGCAAATGTGGACTTCCCCTGTTCTGAAATTCTATTCTATGCCAAAAATCGATAACAACGCGACCTAAGCAATCGGAGTTTCTTAAATACTGCATTAACGCGTTTACACGTAACGTAAATTGTCTTACAATAACTACAGGGTATCTCTGAACCAACTTTAGTCGATCTGCAAAAGTTAGGTTTTCAAATTCGGTAATGGGGCGACCATCGGATACTAGTAATGCTTTCAACATATCTGGCCAGTTTAGATCATTGCAAGAGAACGTGGAAAACCATGTGGGCGGTCCAAGACTTCGGACCATGGCGATTAATTCCGAACAGCAGCGTTTCCAGTATGATGCCGATCCTCTTATGTTTCTCATCGTGAGGTGCATATGATCTACTAATCCCTGTGGAGTATGTTCGCCTTGGCGCATTCTACATGATACTGAAACGCTAGCTTTTGCGCGGTAGTATTCAACAACAGATAATGCGAAGAATAAATAATCTGTTCGTTGGAATCGTTTGTCACTGCTCAGAATACGCGCTTGGAAGTAATCCAGTGGTGTAATTGAGATGTCTCGGTGCTCTCCGAATCCATTTTTACCATCCGGAAACAGGAAGAACCAACATAGTTCTTCCATCCTTCTCTCCCTTTCTAGGTTCAAAGGAGGCACTGTTTTTCTATGTATATTCGCAAGGTTTATCGGGTCATTTTCGGCGTTATTATTATTATTACTGACAGAGACGATACATCGTCGTGGGAACATCGTCGTCAATCGAACGTAACATGCTTGTGGCGAAAATAATTTGTGTTGCGCCGGATTCTCTACGAGCGGTCGCAACAGATGGTTGTTATATCCTTTCTACTTCAGGAGATCTATTCCTTTCGGGTGTTATTGTTAGAGGTGTTAGTGAATAGATATTTAGCACATTGCTATTGCCTCCTTTAGCATATAAATTACGACGCAAGATGATGTGTAAATCATCAATATTAGTACATTTCATACAACATGAGACGCCCCGTGACGATGCTTTATATCCTTTTGGACCTCTTGCATGGGAATCAAACAACCAATAGTAGGTACTCTCCGACTGGTTACCGTATGATACAGCTACTGATGTAAAATTGACAGTAAGAATTCTGTACGTATACTGTTAGAAAAACGTAATCAAAGCGTTCTTTAAATTTGGAAATCCTTCATTGCCGTTATCAATGTTAATATTGACTCTGTTGTTATTAAATGATATGTGTGCCAATAATTTGATAACAGCTAAATAGTCGACATTGACTTCTCTGGGGTCAGGATTACTTCTCGCTTCAATGCAGTCACGGAAATAT
The DNA here is from genome assembly GCF_051020975.1 of Osmia lignaria lignaria. Lineage (NCBI taxonomy): Eukaryota > Metazoa > Arthropoda > Insecta > Hymenoptera > Megachilidae > Osmia > Osmia lignaria. The sequence goes on from NC_135041.1 coordinate 3,174,680, forward strand.
TTATCTCCTACTAAAAGTACATAGTCGACATCACTAGTACACCACGTACTAGGATCGAGCAAATGAAACGCAACACAAGCAACTGCAGCTATGCCAGTACATTGCTTACCGCGAGATTCGATACTGAAGCGATCGCTAGCTTAATGGCACAAGCCTCGTAAAATAGCTACATTCTGTCCAACATTCACAAATCTACTGTTTGATTCAGTATTTCTTTTTGCCACTTCCATTTCGTTTGTTACAATGCAAGGCTCTTCAACGACATCAGCTATTTCCAAAATGATATTGGTAATATTAGAAAAACATGGTCGCACATCTTTGTATAAAGCATTATTTTGTAATAGCCATTGTAAAGCTACTCGAAGTTTGTCAACGTCTATTTCAAATTGTCTTTGTCGCTCCAAATTTTCGAGGCTTCCCACTACAATCATTAGACCGGTTTGGTTTAATCTAACTAAGTGGAAGTTGCTCGGCTACTTCGAACACATCGCGGGCAAATAGGACTACCTGACCTTTGCACCAATCCTGACTGAAGCGATTTTGAATTTTCATGATTTTAAGAAACGGTACTATTCTGCACAACATTTGTTTCTCGATTTCCGATAAATCTGCTATCTCCTGAGGTACAGACATTCGTTCCATTTTATTCCAGAATGCCTGAGATTTGTGTTTTTTAAGATGATATAGGCAACGAGAACATGTTGTTATCTTCTCCGATTGTATTAGATTTGCAGGAATTACACCAGACAAAGGCTGCGTGTGCAAAGCGTAACGTTGCTGCGGATATAACGTCTTGTAACACATTGCACATGGTACATCAGCAAAAATATTAATAGTCGATTTAAAGTGGTCTACCTGAAGGAGAAGTTCTTTTCTTCGATTTTTCGCTAGTTCACGCATATTCCTTAAGCGCGTATTTCGTGATTCGGTACGTTCATTTAGTAGTACTTCTCGCGTACGATGTCTCATAACCATTAGACCTTGCGAACGTTCCTCACTAGATTCGTTTGCTAAACGTCTGCGGATTAATCGGAAACGGCGTGATCGTTCCTCCGCAGATTCGTTCGCTAAACGTCTGCGGATTAATCGCAAACGGCGTGATCGTGCCTCGGCAGATTCGTTAGCTAAACGCCTACGGATTAATCGGAAACGGCTGGATCGTTCCTCAACAGATTCGTTCGCTAAACGTTTGCGGATTAATCGCAAACGGCGTGATCGTGCCTCGGCAGATTCATTCGCTAAACGCGTGCGGATTAATCCGATACGACGTGACCGTTGCTCGGCAGATTCGTTCTTTAAACGATGAGAAATTATGCTTAGCCGACGTTTAGTTTCATCGAATGTTTCGACCGTTTCGCGCGATAATTACGAAAGAGCATATTTCCGCTGTGCAGACAATCTCGCACGGCGTTCATCGATACGTACTTTCTTGACGCCGTGCCTCTGCGGTTCTTTTACGTTTTTTAGAAAGACGTAATTGTTTGGCATCATCTGATTCATTTGCATGACTCTGTCTCATACGGGATGCACTTTTTGTACGTCTACCCATACTTTCATATATCAGATCTAGCTGGTTTCAGTTTCTTTTATTTTGTCAAGCAGTCGCTTGAAGCAGACTTCTTTTATCAATCAGTCGCTTAAGCAGACTTGTTTTATCAATCAGGCGCTTAAAGTAGACTTGTGTTATTAATACGTCGCTTCAAGCAGACTTCTTTAATCAATCACCCGCTTAAAGCAGACTTCTTTTATGAATAAGTCGCTTCAAGCAGACCTGGTCCGTTTCTTTTCAAATAAAATGAGTTACTCAAAGCAAAATTGGACCCTCTTCTTTATTTGGAAATTATTAGCCAAAATAAATAAATAAAAAAAAAAGACAAAAAAACAGGAATAATTGTTACCTTCCAAAAGAATATATTGCAAACAAAATATTCCATGGAAAATAGCGATGCAAGGTATTACTTGAAACTGATTGCTCTTCGCCGTTCGTAAGTTGGCCGGCGAAAAGAATTTACGTGTGATTGGTCGTGCCCCACCTTTGCTCACACGGTTTGCAGCCGTAATATATTATTGGTCTAAACACCTACATCTACTGACTTGGCTCGTGTAAAAAATTAAGAAAACGGAGGTGTGTGCAACGGATCCCTCATTTCCCTACGCTGGCCGATAAAATTGCGTGACATTGCCCTACTGCCAATTTCCTGGAATCCAGCAGAGCTTCGGATTCGTCATAAATAAGGAAAGAGAATACGTATTACGCGAGAAAACGAGATAGATGCATTCCAAAGGGATGCCGCGAGTAAAACAAATCACCATCCAGTAAAGAACATTACATTTACACTAATTTTTGTCTTATCTTGAAAAAAATAGTACCAATGGATTGTTCAGGTTATTCCCATTAAAATGAGTACCAGCACGACATAAATCGGTTTAATTTTACTTTCATTGGCTAGTAATGATTGACCTCGTCAATTTAAACTGATTAACAAAACTAGTCCGATGTACTTCCTGTTTGGTCTTATTTTCATCAGAAAAATATCACAAATCTGTTGATACAACTTTTACAGCAAAAAAATTATAAATAAAAAAGTTTCAACGTTGCATTAGTATTGTTCTACAGACATACAGTCGATTGTTTTCCCTCCGTCCTCTTTTTCACTCGCTGTCCTTTTTTACGTTCGAAGCAGTCGGCAAACTTCAAATAATGTAAGAACTAGACGATATTTGTGCATCTATACCACGCACAGTGAAAATTGTTTGTGTATGCGATCATGGAATGTGCCCCACCAACTCTCTTTCTTTAGAAGACACAGATTTTGTTCATTTTCAATCCGAACGAGCTGCTATTCAGACGTAAGTACCAAATAACAAGCAATATTTCACTTTATATAATATCTGTTATATGTATAATATATGTATATTAATTGCATCTTTAATGGTTGGTGGTTTGGTTGGGTACTTCGAAAAACCACTCACCCCCCAGTTTTATTATTTTTTAAAACACAGTATTCTTACGTTGGTTGATACACTGATTACGAATATCATAGCGAAAAATTGGCGACTATTCAACCATCGTAATGCGGCCGGCACCGCTGATACGAAAAAATCAGAAATTCTTTAAACAACATTATTATTTGCAAATTCTTGTGGCGGCTACGCGACAAGATAAACGTAGATCCGTTTATTCAATTATTTCAGGATATTACGATTTGCTATTTTGTGGCAGTGCTGCTTCAGTTTCTGAGAAGCACTTGTATTCACTGAAATAAACGTAAACAAATTTAATTTTTTTATTTACCATCAAAATCTAGTTGTTGCCAAATTTCACTATGATATTAATTCAATATCATATATTCAAATGTAAGGCGTTGAGGAAATTTCAGAGGACCGTCATGTCAGCGAGGGAACCGCGCCTGGTCTTCGTCCGTTGACACCCCCACCCTGGTACGCTGGGGTATTATGGGACAACGTGGGCCAGGCCCGGACAAGGAAAAGAGGGCCAGTCCTTTTCCTGAAGCTTAACGGGAAATCTACGAATAAAGTCTTATTTTGAAAATAGTAAACTCAGTAATTCATTACCATGGAGCCTATTTCCTATCTGTTTCTAACATATCAGAAGTGGGATAGCCACGTGTTTTAGTTACACGAAGGTTAATTGCGCGGGTCACTGACGTTCTGGTTCGTGGTTGTCTATGAGTGTTAGTGACACCGGATACAGTGTACGAATGCTGAGAAATTAAAGCGCGAGACTTTTGCAAGCCGTACGTGCATCGTACCTGTGGGACTCTTGACTGTGTGGCTGACTTTTGTGCAATTTGAAATGAGCGGAATTAGGAGACGTGACCGTAGTTCCCGTCGTGGAGAATCGCGGGACAGTTCGCGGAGTTGGCGGAATTCGCGATATGCGCCCCCGAGGGACTACGACGCTCGCAGTTTGAATCGCATACATTCACGCGAGGAATCGGAGAAGCGTCTGGGTAAAGATGCGCGGGGTAGTTTGCGCGAATCGACGCGCGGTTCGCGGGACCGGACGAAAAGGCGATTCAAGGACTCTCGTGGTGAATCGCGACGCGGAGACGGAAAAGGCCGGCGACCGCGAAGACGTTCGCGTGACGGGTCGCGAGAGCGGAGGCGCGAATATTCGCGGGATTCGTCTCGAATTCGGTCACGATCGCCTTCTGAATCGCGGAGATCGTTGACAGAAGAAAGTGCCACCGTGGATGAGTTACGCTCGACGGTGGAAAAGCTCAAGGAGGAATTGAGGGCCGCACGTTACAGGCCAACAACCTTGCAGGAGCATTTAGTGCCGAAGTTCGATCCAGCAGAGGACAAGGCGGATATCGAACTATGGGTTCGTGATGTCAACCGTATTGCGCGACGAGGTGGCTGGAGCGATGACGACATTATTTGTAATATCGCGCGCCAGCTACGTGGACATGCTCGTCAATTGTTTGACGAGGAGCAACGGCGGGATCCGACGTGGAAAACGTTAAAGACGGCGTTGATTGGCCGATTTAAGAAGCCGTTGCCTTTTAATCGGATGTTAAAGGAGGCCGCTTCGTATACAGCCAGACCGGGGCAGAAGTTGGGCGACTATTGTTTCGCCAAGCTGACGAAATTACGCGCTCTTAAGATCACCATCCCGGACGAATATTTGAAGGATGCAGTAATTGGAAGCATCGGCGACGAAGCCATTGAGCGGACAATCCGCTCGAATAAATACACCAATGTCGATGATCTCTATGTTGCGATGAGAGAGATGGGAGCAATGCCGGTGACGGGAGGAAATCCGGCGTCAAAGACACCGCGGTCTGCAGCACATACATCAGCGACTGCGTCAGGATCATCGGGGACACAGTCGAACATGAGCAGGAAGAAGCCGTTAAGGAATGAGAAGAAAACTTCGTCCAGGACGGCATGTTTCAATTGCGGAGAAGAAGGACACATAGTGAGGGCGTGCCCAAAGAGTAAACACGTGTGTTCGACGTGTAAGAAGGAAGGACACCTGGAAAAGTTTTGCTACAGGGCAAAGGCAATAGTAAACACGCTTCAGGTTAGTTCTAGTCCAAGCAAATGGGTGGTGCATGCTGAGGTGAATGGGCGGAAGGTGCGGTGCCTTCTGGACTCAGGTAGCACGCACACCCTTATTCGAAAGTCGACGGCGATCCAACTAGGCGTTAGAATGGTCAAGGGACCCTTCATAAAAATGTGAGGTTATATGAGTTTGGCTTCGTGCGAAAGTTTGACTGCGGAAGTAACAGTTCGGATTATGGAGGCATCTGCCGAGGTTATAGCAATTATTGTTGATTCCGAGGAAACGGTACATGAAGTAATTGTCGGGCGGGATTTTATTGATCAGGACCATGTAGTATTGATTAAGGTGCGCGATCAAGTCATTTTACGGGAGCTGCCAAACATTGAAAGCGAGCAGCGACTTATAATGGATGTGTGCGCGATGGAAACTAGCATTGATATCAGCACGTTGGATTGCGGTGATGTGTCGGAAAGGGGTCGCGTCTTATGTGTAAAATTAATTGAAGAATATAAAGATCGAGTCACGACGTCAATGCGTACGTTAGGCAAAACGAGCATTGTGAAAATGGACATTAAATGTACAACTGACGTTCCGATTGTATACCATCCGTATCGAATGGCCGAAACGGAACGCGCGGCAGCGCGGGAGACTGTTGAGGAATTACTGGAGAACGGGATCGTGCAAGAATCAACGTCACCGTATGCGAGCCCGATTACTCTGGTAAGGAAGAAAACAGGCGAGTATCGTCTTTGCGTGGATTATAGGCGACTGAATGCGGTCACTATTAGGGATCAATATCCTCTCCCGTTGATCGAGGACCAGATAGATCGGTTGGGAGGTTATTGTTATTTCACGGCTCTTGACCTGGCCTCAGGATACTACCAGGTAGCCATGAGCGAAGACGCTATACCGAAGACGGCCTTCGTTACTCCCGACGGTCACTACGAGTTTTTGCGGATGCCTTTTGGGCTTACTAATGCGCCAGCTGTTTTCCAACACCTCATAAATACAGCGCTAGGGTCGTTACGGAATAAGATTGCTTTTCCATATATCGATGATATAATTATTCCGTCGAAGACTGTTGCTGATGGGTTAGAACGTCTCCGTCTCGTTCTGAACAAGCTGCGTGAAGTGAACTTAACGATAAAGTTGAGTAAGTGTTCGTTCTTGAAAACGGAAATAAATTACTTAGGGAGAGAAATAAGCGCTGCGGGAGTTAGGCCTGGGAAATATAAAATCGCTGCTGTGCTCAAGATGCCAGAACCCAAAAACGTCAGAGAAGTACGTCAGTTCTTAGGTCTTGCAGGGTACTTTAGGAAATTTATTAGGGGGTACGCAAGCCTGGTCACTCCGTTAATGGTATTGACAAAGAAACATGTGCCGTGGACCTGGGGAAAGGAGCAAAAAGATGTTGTGCAGGCGGTCAAACGAATTTTAACGACGAGACCGATTCTGGCTATTTTCGATAGCACAAAGCGAACGGAATTGCATACGGACGCCAGCTCCTTGGGATTAGGGGCGATATTGTTTCAATACTCAACCGATGGGACGCGTCAGGTAGTCGCGTACTTTAGTAAACAAACGACGGTCGACCAGCAGAAATATCATTCATATGAACTCGAAATTATGGCGGTGGTGCTCGCGTTACGGTATTTTCGAGTCTACCTGCTTGGGATATGCTTTACGGTTGTTACGGATTGTAACGCGCTGCGTACAACATTTACCAAAAAGGACTTGATTCCAAGGGTTGGACGATGGTGGTTAGAGGTCCAAGACTTTAAATTTGATATCGAGTATCGGCCGGGCTCGGCGATGCAACATGTGGATGCATTGAGCCGTAATCCGATACAAACGATCGATGTGTATCCCGTGGACATCACAGAAGCTGATTGGGTGTTGGCAGCGCAAATGCAAGACGAGCAGTTGGAACGTGTACGGAAAATTTTGGTGGACAACGTTCGTAATAATGAGACGAAACAATATTTTACGAATTATGTTTTGAAGAAAGGGAGAGTTTGCAGGCGACTTGGGGACGGACAAACACCATGGGTGGTGCCACGTGCGGCCCGTTTCCAAATTTGTAGACTGTGTCATGACGACGCAGGACATTTGGGACTTGAGAAGACGCTTCGACGCATTCGCGATAATTATTGGTTTGCGGAAATGAATGCGTTTGTAACGAAGTACGTGAAAGCGTGCTTGAACTGCAGATATTACAAGCGAACCGCAGGGCCGAAACGAGGAGAGCTGTACCCTATTAAGAAGACGCCGACGCCCTTCCATACTCTACACGTTGACCATGTCGGGCCATTTGTGAAGAATAAAAAGGGGAATCGGTACCTGCTTGTCATCGTGGATGGTTTTACGAAATTTACGGTCGTCGAACCGGTAAAAGACACAAAGGCTAAGCGGGCAGCGAAAATACTTATAGATCTGGTGCATCTTTTTGGAGCACCCCACCGTATCATTAGTGATAGAGGAACCGCATTTACAGCTCGATCATTCCAGGCATTCTGCAAGGAGTATGGAATTCATCATGTGTTGAATGCTGTAGCTACTCCTCGAGCGAATGGACAGTGCGAAAGGTATAATCGCACAATAGTTGCATCTTTGGCTGCTACAATGGCGGGAAGGGATCCTGAGTGTTGGGATCGAGAAGTAAAACGGGTTCAATGTACCCTTAACACAACATATAATAAGGGTATTGGGATGACGCCGATGGAAGCCTTGATCGGATGCAAGGTGCGGTATCCGGCGGAAGGATGGATCTTGCAAGAGGTGCAGGGTGAAATTCAGCGGATGGATCTTAATAAGCTCCGAAAGAAGATATCGGAACATATTACGGAAGATCAACGTAAACAGAAGGAGAGGTATGATCGACAACGACGAGCGGCTAAGAAATATCAAGAAGGAGATGTCGTCATGGTCGAAATTACCACGGATCAGCCGACTGGAGACAGCCGGAAACTTCATGCGCAGTTCAAGGGTCCGTTTAAAGTTGTCGCTGCGTTGTATAACGATCGTTATGAAGTCGAGGACCTAAGAGAAGGGGGTCGTCGGGTGAAGACGGTTGTGGCGGCCGACCGTATGAAGCCGTGGGTGGCCGCTGTTGAGTGACGAGACCACAGGCTACAGAATTTGGCGGTCAACTGGTGCGGATATCGGTTACAATGGATAGACTCGTTTGGCAAGAGTGCGAAGTATTCCAGGTATACCGGCACGAGTTCAGAAAAGACGCAGGGCAGTAGGTAGCGGAGACAATGTTACGGCAAGGTGTGAAATTGGCTATTGTGTGTGTGATGGAGGTCACACCACAATGAGCATTGACGGATACTGAAGGCAGTATCTGTAATTTGACAGAAACGACGAAAATGGTTTGTTGTCTCTGTAGCGACGGACACTGGGAACTGTGTCCGGGGTTTGACAGAAATGATAATAGTGGCTTATCATTCCTGTGGAAGTTGACAGAGGTGGTAAGGGGGCTTATCATCTCTGGAGGAGGCTGACGGCTTTGACGTGTGTCAGGGACACAATGACGTTGTTTAAAGGTCGATCGGTGCAATTGGGTCAGTGGGAAACCATAACGACAAAGAATAGACTCTACCTAATCACGGAGTAAAGTTAGATTTCCATTTTGTCTCGGGACTGCTAATAATGGAGCAGGGGAGGAGCCTTGACCATTCAGTTGAACGTCGTGCGATGGTGCCTCTAAGGGCTAACTCTTGCTAACCAAGAGGTCTGCGCTTTAACGATGTGTGTTTCTTTGTATGGTTTAGAAAACGACATAGGATGCGTGCTCAGGGACGAGCACGAGGAACAGGATAGCCGAATGTAAGGCGTTGAGGAAATTTCAGAGGACCGTCATGTCAGCGAAGGAACCGCGCCTGGTCTTCGTCCGTTGACACCCCCACCCTGGTACGCTGGGGTATTATGGGACAACGTGGGCCAGGCCCGGACAAGGAAAAGAGGGCCAGTCCTTTTCCTGACGCTTAAAGGGAAATCTACGAATAAAGTCTTATTTTGAAAATAGTAAACTCAGTAATTCATTACCATAGAGCCTATTTCCTATTTGTTTCTAACACAAAGCTTCGATGTAACCGCTAACAGCTCGTAAACACAGTTCGATAGCATTGTCTACGATATTTGTAATCAGCGTATAAAAGACGTAAGATTACTGTACTTTAAAGAAATAGGGGGTGATTACTTTTCGGAACTTCATCCACAAATGCGAACAGATTATTTGCTATTAATTCATGAAACTTCTTTTCTTTTCTCACAGAAATATGAAAGATATAGCAGTTGAAACAAATGAACATAAGTATAATTTCAACTTCAGTGAAAAAGTAATATACTGCATGATTCAAAAACATGCATGTTACGGCATGTGCGGCAGCAGGAAAGGGACCGGGAGGTTACAGCAAATGCTGCAACAGCAAACATCGCCGCAGCAGCAAGAACCGCCGCAGCACCAAACGCCGCAGCAGCTAAAGCAAGAGGAACAGAAACAAAGTGAGGCCGATGTGAAGCCGCAGCGAAGTGAGTTTCACAGATATAATCGAAAAAATAATTAACACATTTCCGTCTGAAGGTATATACAAAATTAATTCTAAAATGGGTGAGCTATATTAACATGTATAATTTTACGTTACAGAGAGAGGAACGGCTGCTGGCATCCGGGGCACGGATGGCCGCGGGGCGGCAGGGGTGGCGGTGTTACGTCCCTAGTTATAACCCATTTTCGTCTTTCGCCATTTCATGGAGGTCTCGCTCTAGAATCCGCGTAACATCAGCGTTTTCTCGCTTAGCGACGCCCGCGATACGAAATCGGGGAACTCGCGGAATGCGATGGCAAAAACCCTTTGCTTGCAGGTTTTCGCAAGCAAAAAGCGCGACCTACTCCCCTTTTGGGAGTATAAGTTATCGCCACAACGCAGGTACGCCAGTTCCACGATAGCGTAAAGCAAAATCGAAGCTCTGTCTGTTCGTGACCACGCGCCGCGAGTTTAGTGTATCGTACGAACCGTAAAGCAAGCGAAAACCGAGACCCCCAGTGTGATTGACCGGCGAGTGAATACGAGAACAATCGAGAGACGAACAACACCCGAAGTCACCGAAAGGGTAGGTGACAACAGAGACAGAATATATACATCTATTGAAGACCCATACATGTCTATCTTTAATTATTGAAAGCCCATCCTGTACTCCTACACTACCTGCGAGGAAGGTCAAGGTACGCTTTAGCGTTTCGATCGGCAGAACCCAGAACATAGTATTAGTGAAATAACCACCCTTAAGGTGGGACGTAACAGCGGTAAGGGCGGCGGCGTAAACAAATATTATTTTAATTTATTTTAAATTTAATTTTTTATTTATTATACTTTCCTTCTTTTTCATTTCATTTCTTATTTATATTCTCATTCTTTTTTTAATTTTTTAGTTTTATTTTATCATAATTGTAATTTTTTTATCATAATTGTAATTTCCGTTTTATATTTTAATTTTTTATATTCTAATTTTTGTTTTTTACTTCTTTTTTTATCTAATATTTGAAAAATAAAAACAAATAAACATATTTTTCAGATTGTTTTCTTTTATTTCCTTACCACATCCTACAAATACTAAACGTACCACTAAAAATTGTGAAATAAAAATATTTTTCACCAAAAAAAAAACCGACTTCGAAATGCACTACAAAGTGTAAAATAATTTCTCTTTCATTTATACCAGTATTCTACAGCTATTAATAAAATCTACTTAATCATTAAATAGGATACTAAATACATTTCAACCTTTTCGGAGGCGGCGCAAAATTAAAAATACCCCAATATACGATCCTGCCAATAACGATTTGATTGCGGTATGGCAAACTTGGTAATTAATAAGTCGTAAGAGAAAAATTATAGGTCCGGCTGAAAACATTTATAATTGTAACGATTGTATCAGAAATTGGCAGCACTCCTCATGTACATGCACTATATTGCAGTTCACGGGAGACCATACTTAACTCGCGCAGCTCACTAGGTCTAGGGATATTTTTAATAACGTGCTAGTCTAGTACAATTCGGCGCAATCAGAGAAAATTCGAAAATTTCAAATTTTTTAATCACCCCACCTTTTTTTGGTAATTTTTATTGACACTTGAGGTAATATCAACTTTTAACGCATGTATCTCGCAGATTGTAAGTAGCACAATTCAGCACAACATGCAGAATTCGATTATCTGTCGCCGTTCGTAAGTTATACGAATATTAAATTATATATTCCTAAAAATTCAACATTTTTTATCTTCAAAATGAATAGAGATATCGAATTTCTATCGACTGCACAACATAGCACAAGTTATCATAATTTATTAAAAAAAAAAAAGTTTGTTTCGGCAAAAGTGCGGGACTAGTATAATTTTGTTTTTATTTATTTTCTTAATTGTTATTGATGTTATCAATCTCTCGTTTGCGGCACAATTCAGCACAAACATAGCACAATACGGCACAAAAAACAAAAACTCAAAATTCGAAAAGTGCGGGGCTATCAAAAATTTTGTTTTTTTTTTAATTTTCTTGAGTACGCTTTTACTTACAGAGTTGCGGTTTACGGCACAATACGGCACAAACATAGCACAATGCAGCACAAATTCAAAAAATTCAAAATTCGAAAAGTGCGGGGCTAACTTCACACACGTTCATTTCGATGGGTTTTGTAGTTTTACCTAATGCTAATGCATCTATGGATATTTAATTTTCAGCTTGCTAAAGTTTTTGTCATCTTTTGATATCTGATTCGTCCCGATGTTTCTATAGTATAACAGTGTTTTGAAGTTTCACATAGATTTTCAAACGTAACAGAACCTTATAAACTAACTGCTCATTGTTAAGCAAACAATGAGTGTTATTTTTAGATAATAATTATAGTCCCAATGCGATTTGTCATCGGCTTTAAAATTCTGATGAATTATAACAAATTCTTGGGAATACTTCTCGTTATAGGTTAGAACCATTCCGGCAAACCCAATTATTTCAAACAGCCGATAATTAACTATCCGCAGGAAAAAACAGCAGTGCTTAATGAAGAATTAAATTTTCTTATCGCGTGCTTCCTGTAATTCTCTGCTTTAATCACGTCTGACGAGTCTCCTTAAAGAAAATTCACTCTTGAATTCAATCGATGTGTCTCGTTAACTAAGGGGAACCAGAACTCGAATGGACGAAGAAAAAACAGGCAATGAAGAGGGATAAAGGAGACGACAGAGTCGACCATTCGAACAGGATCCTTTTCATAGACACCACGTCTACGGAATAATAAAATGGTCTTTGTAATAGATCAGAAAACTTTCACGAAGGAGGTAAATAGACTCCTCTTTTTGTTTTATCTCTTACCGCTTACTTTACTCATAAACAATTCGTAACCCCAAAATTGTAATAACATCTGTAACAGTAAAAAATTTAAACCACTGTAAATTGCATTTTCAGTGATGAATTACAACGTTTATAATAAAATATGCTAAAAAGTATGAAATAATTTCTATTTCATTTATACCAATACTCCACAGCTATTAATAAAACATATTTAATTGTTAAATAGTGTACTAACTAAATTTCAACCTTTTCGGAGACGGCGCAAAATTAAAAACTTTTCTTCTACTAGGAAGATCTTAATTCAGGCGTCGGCAACCTATGACAAATGACCTAATTGATAATTTCAAGAAAACAATATTCAACGGGCATCAACATACCAATTGCGGATTAACTACATGTACATCAGAATTGCTGTCAACTTCTGATACAATAGTTACAATTACAAATGTTTTCCGCCGTATCTATAACGTTCCATATTTTTTTTCTTACGACTTATTAGTTACCAAGTTCGCCATCACGAAATCAAATCGTTATTGACCGCGTCGTTTATTCTGGTATTTTTAATTCTGTACCACCTCTGAAATATATTTTGTACACTATTTCATAATTAAATAGGTTTTATTAATAGCTGTGGAGTATTGGTATAAATAAAATAGAAATTATTTTATACTTTTTAGCGCATTTTGTTAATGCAGCAAGTTTTATTAATAATTGTTACGTAGTTGTATAAACGAAATATACATTATTTTTCACTTTTTAGCGCATTTTGAAGTCGGTTTTATTTTTTGTTAAAAATTATTTTTTCTGGTTGTAAACTCTCTTATATGTCGAAAGATTTTATTTAGGACCTCTTGGACTTCTTCCGAAAATTTCCTTAAAGGAATTATAAAGTTCTTTAATATTTTTTCTCCGTAAATAAGTACTTTATGCACTGTGACTGGCATGTAGTACCACCCATAATGCTTGACGAATATTTCGGTAGTTTCTTTGGCATACGATCCAAATTTCTTAGGACATATTTCCTGACCCAATAAGATTGCTTGTAAAATTACAGCAAACCTCTTAATAACTTCTTCGAGTCCAGTGATTTTTGCAGTTGTCTCCGGGTCTTTGAGAAACTTTTTTGCCATGTTACCGTCATTAAAAGTACCAACCCCTTGCTTAACACGATCAACAGAAAGGTCCAACTCAATATAAAACCTTTTTTGAATTTCTTTCTTCTTCTCTTGCTGTTGATCTTTATAGCTTTTAGTTGATACGGACCATTTTTTGAAGTCCAAATTGTAGCTCAAATGCAACAGACATTCGAAAAAATTGAATTTTTGCGTGCAGTGAAGATATCCCGAATTTATAATAATCTTCGTTAGGAATTCTAATTGCTACTCTCTCCAAGTCATTCATTTGGGTAGGTATAGCACCACAAATATACTATATGGGCTGTAACAGCCCATGAAAGAACTAGTTTCGGTCACAACATTAATGGTTTTCTCATCGATCATAGTCGTGTGAAGTTGATGTCTTACAACAAACGCATCAATGTGTGTTGGACCTAGCAAAGCGATTTCCGATTCCACACGTTCGCATTCTTTTTTAATGACCTCCGGAATTTCTTTGCAGAACATGAACCTCAGAGGCCTGCAAAAATGAATCGTTGAAGATATAGCATTTTCCCAAACAACCGATGAATTGTTTTGGTCGATTAACGTGATTGGAACAAGGGTTGTCAAGTACAACAATGAATCGTGCATGTTTTGGTCGCAATGTGAAGAAAAAGTTTGGTTATACACACTCTGACTGAATGATCCATCTAGTCCCCATTTAGAGATGAGCGTTAGGTTTATCCCATTCGGTACGTGCTACTTTATAGAGGGGCTCATAAGTTTTTTTGAAATAGTATGATCCCAGATTGCTTGAAGGGAAATCTTTGCTTCTCTCAGTTATTTCCATACTAGTCTTGTTAGGATAGCATTCTGTCTTGCCTTTGAAAATTTGATAATAGGATGGAAACATACGTGCTCCTCTTTCATTAATCACCTCCCTCAAAAATCTATATTATTATTAGACAGATTCAGAGCCGTGATGAATGCAAGTGCTCTCTCATTTGAAAGCATGGAGGTTTCAAGTTTTTTGCCATCATGATCACACATTTTTTTAATCTCCTCGGAACCTTCTTGGTACTTAAGTACATTGTCAATGATTTTTGCTTTGATCTTGCACCCTTCTTGAAACAAGTTCATCTTCGCGGCGAAAAGTAGTTCCTCCCCTGAATAACATCTCCTTAAGGGGGTAGACACGAGTACTAGTAGCGCGTTGACATTACCGGCAAAAATGGGCCTAAACATGGGTTTACGGGACTACACATTTCGTCCTTATATGAGCACATTTGGGGCTGGATGAGGGCTTATTCGAAAAAGGACGGTCCAATGCACACTGCTGCACTCATGTTTCAGTGGGATTATGTTGATGTTTAGTAATATAAGCGTCCAAAGTGGAGGAAAAAATCGATAAAATGCAGTCGCGGGATCGAAGCATTTTTAGGCCACTAAAAGAGTGCTGTGATTGAAATCATGAGTGCAGCGGTCTAGCCACAACCCTTACCTGCAAATTAAGATCTATATTGTCTTCATTTGTTGCGAAATAAGGACGAAAAGTGTAGTCCCGTAAAAGCATTCTCACAGACCAGTTCCGCCATTTTGTGGATAATACAGAGCAAGTCACGTGACAAATTCAGTTCAGCTAGTAGTTATAAGGTGGCGTCTAACTAAGAAGGCTGTCGATTTGGAATCGTAGTCAAAATCAGGCGTTAGCTTGGTTACATCACTCGACTGTGTCAGCAAAGGCAAGCGAAAAAGGCAACAACGCCTGAACGCTGAGTAAGACACACTACAGTCATGCTGTCCTTCTCTCATTCTGAATGTCCGGATTGTCCCTTTTCGCTAAGTTTTGACTGACGCCTGCCTGGATTTTTCACATCGCAGCGCCCCGTAACATACCTCGCTCAAAGAGGAGGTATAACAAGAGAAGAATATACCTCCTCTTTGCAATAATTCTGCAAACACTTACATAAGTTGTATATGAGATATTTATTTATTTAAATTATTTGCATTCGCTTAGAATATTAACTAACACTCCTTTGTATTTTTTATTAGTTTCGGAAAACAAAGTTGTTGTGTACGTCGGTGGGTGTGAGGGTGTCTTGGATTGAATATACAATATTCCTTAAAAAGGCTTGTTTTATTATAAAACTATTGCAAGGAAATATAATGAATGCGATGTGCATCTTGCGTGCACGTAAACGAGACTGCTGGGCTCTCTTGTCTCTCCAAAACAAAAGAACCCACAAAAAGTACATTGCATGTAAAAAAAAGGTAACGCCAAGTAGTTTAGGTACTATATGGTACATATTTTGTGAATTTTCTAAAAATGTAATGGATATCACGCAAAACCAGCCAAATATTGAGTTATATACATTTTTCAAAATATTTGTACTTGGCGTTTGGCTGCCTCGTTGCGATTCAACAAAATTTGTTGTACGTTATTCCAAACCTGTGAATACATTATCAACTTTATATAGCATTAAACAACTATTTATAGTAATTAACTTTATACTAGGCCGCCATCCGCTTCGTGGCTGACGTACTGGAGCGAGGCGATTGATTTGCAGTAAATGTAACTTTAACAGAGTTGGGACACAGTATAGCAACTAAAATTAGTGTTTAACAAAACAGAACAAAACAAAACAACTCGAGTTTTAATTTACGGAACACGAATTCAAAGCTTGCGCGATAGCGTAATTCCGATTTCTCTCATAGATTTTTCTCTTTTCAACCTTATATGAAAAGATTTTGATTTAAATAAGGGTTCATTCGAAAGAGAAAGGTTCAATGCAGAGCGGACTGGTCACCGTTTGAGTCACAAAACACTTTTAGTGATCTAAAAAGTACTTGGAATCTGCGGATGTATTTTGTCGATTTTTACTCTACTTTGGACACTCATATTATTAGATATCAACACAATCTCGTTCAACCATGACCAGACCGCCCTGCATTGAACCTTTCTCTTTCGAACAAACTTTCATCCAGCTCCAAATCTTCTCTTATAAGGACGAAAAGTGTATTCCCGTAAACCCCTTTTTAGGCCCATTTTTGCCGGTAATGTCACCTCGCTGCATTACCTGTGTCTACCCCCTTAACATGGGTATCGGTTTCTGTGACCATTCCTCAAGAACACCACCGATCTCTGATTTTATTCTATATAAACACTCATAGTGACCACTGTGATCAGCTTGCAAAGAATGGTCAAAATTGATAACCCAGTTTTTGAGTTAAAAAGTCACAAAAAATCCCTATCAGTCGTTTAATAGAGGAGCTTCGCTCCAATAAAGTCGGTAGTGTATTCACAGGTTTGGAATAACGTACAATAAATTTTGTTGAATCGCAACGAGGCAGCCAAACGCCAAGTACAAATATTTTGAAAAATATATATAACTCAATATTTGGCTGGTTTTGCATGATATTCATTACATTTTTAGAAAATTCACAAAATATGTATCATATAGTACCTAAACTACTTGGCGTTACCTTTTTTTTACATGCAATGTACTTTTTGTGGTTTTCAGGGCCACACTGAAATGCATTGTGTATTAGTGCAAAGCGGTGCTCCACTCATAATGCCTAAACTACTTGGCGTTACCTTTTTTTTTAACCGATTTCGAAAAGGAGGAGGTTACTCAATTCGATCAGTATGTATTTTTTTTTTTTTTTTTTTCGTGTTCACCGATTACTCCGAGATGGATGGACCAATCGGATCGAAACCTTTTGCATCTTGTAGGGTATGTCTTCCGATTGGTCCCATTGAAAAAAAATTTTTCATTTTTTCATTGTTATTGCAAAATACAGAAAGTTTTTAATGTCAACATTGGGCGATTTCAATGACCTTTTAACATGTTGTCGGGGACATGATTCTGAACAACTTTATCATTATGCATAATTAACGGAAAGCTTTAGTTTCCGAGATATTCGTGAAAAACTATTGTTACTACTACATTGAATTCTACGTATGCTTACGTGTCTTTACCGGTGTATGAGTCAGCATGCAGTCGCCGATTCTCTACTGTTTCTTGTATGCATGGATACTCTCCAAGGCATGTACCGATTGCGATGAAACCTTTCACATCTAATAGGAGATATTTCCGCGATATCTCACTTGCAAAAATTTATGCAATTTGTTATTGTTAATAACTATTGTTATAACTTGTATGGAACTTGTTATCGTTAAAAACTATCGTTATTGCAATTAACCAATAAGAACGGTAAACCACCTACAAATACTGCTCGTTCCACTAAAAAGTGTGAATTAAAATAATTTTTAACAAAAAATACAAACGACTTCGAAATACACTAAAAAGTATGAAATAATTCCTACTTCATTTATACAAATACCCAACAGCTATTAATAAAACCTATTTACTCGTTAAATAGTATACTAAATACATTTCAACCTTTTCGGAGGCGGCGCAAAATTAAAAATCCCGAATATACGACGCTGCCAATAACGATTTGATAGGTTGCCGACGACTGAACTAGGATCTTCCTACTAGAAGAAAGTTTTTAATTTTGCGTCGCCTCCGAAAAGGTTGAAATGTATTTAGTATACTATTTAACGAGTAAATAGGTTTTATTAATAGTTGTTGGGTATTTGTATAAAGGAAGTAAAAATTATTTCATACTTTTTAGTGCATTTCGAAGTCGGTTGTATTTTTTGTTAAAAATTATTTTTTTACATGTAATGTACTATTTTACTCAATGTAAGTAATGCAATAAAACGAGAAAATAGAAGAAAAAGTAAAAGAAATAATGAAAAGAATAAAAAAAGATAAGAAGGAAATAATAAGTAAGAAAAAGAAATAGAATAAAAGAAGTAGAAAATAATTAAAATGAATATAATGTGAAACACTTACAAAGGTATGAAAAATGGCAAAAGAAACCAATCGCTACAGAAGTGTTCAGATGGATGTTCGCGAACGAACTGCTATTGTGCACTGGATAACATGCACATTAGTGAAATTTACGGCAACAGGACAGTGTCGTTCGTTGGTATAAAGAAACAAAGTACATTGATGCTCGGGTAAATTTGACCGTAAGAGAATAGATCTAATAACGAGAGGAAGTGAGAGAGACGGTATAGGTATACGTCGAGCAACGATGGTCGAGCTACGGCACTTCAAAGGGATGCCACGAGTAAAACAAATGAGCATCCAGTAAAGAAAATTTCATTTGAAATAATTTTCATCTAACCTCAATGAAAATTGCACCAATAGATTGCTCGGAATTTTCCTATTAAAATGAGTCCAAACACGATATAACTCGGTTTAATCTTACTTTAATTGGCTATTAATGGTTGATGGTAATTTTACACTGTATATGTAATTTCTCAGCAATACTCCTGAAGTTATGGCAAGCAACGAAAAGAGGTCGTGGTTACAGAAAGTATTTTACATGCGTAAAAGTATGATGATCTTGCGTTATGATACGCGTGTAAAGTAAATAGACTGTTCATTATTTCCATAAGGTATGATCAGAGTTGAGTATTGTTTGAAATAATCTTGTGATAATTTGTGGTGTAAATTAACATTTACATTATTTAGAGTAAAATAAATTGTTACTGCTCTTCTGTTCCCATGAAATAAAGAAGATTACTTATAAAGATTATAATTTCTAAGTAAGTGAAGAAAATATTGTATTCAGAATAATTTGAGAAAATGTTGTCATTTCTGTCGCAGTTTTGATGATCACCCAGGATCGTTAAACGCATATGTAGATGCATAAACGATCGATATACTACCGTTTTGAATTTTGTACGCACCGCCTTGACGCGGCTGGTGCCGCGCGCCGTCGCAATACGATCTTAACGTGTTAGAGTATCGCGCGCCATGATGTTGAACTAACGCGAATATCAGTAACGGCGCATGTGCGTAACGTAACCCACAGTGCTAACAGCGCCTCTTGCAGCAAAAATGTGTAATCCATGCTGACGTAAGCATGACGTAGGTGTTAATGAAACTGATCGAAATTTATCAATGAAAAAGCAATTAATATCTCATAAATAAATGCACCGATTGAGGTGTTATTGGGCTCAAAAGAAAGAGAAAGACAAGCCGAAGCAGATTGTGTTATTAGAATGAAGTTCAGTTGCGTACTTTTTCTGCAACAGCAAATTATTTTTTGCATAACGCTTAAGGAGGTAGACACGGCACGTGACCTCTCCGATTCGGGACGTCGGTATTACAGTAGTTTTTTCGTTGGGCCTGGTGGAGCCACTTGCGTGGTCTGGTACGAACTTGAAAGGTTTAATTCTCAGCTAGCGTGCGCGCAATACGATCTAGGAAGGCAACAGCGCCTCAAGTATTTTTACAAACACATTCAAACGCTCATCTCGACAGAGCCATCGCGACGATACGCCTGAAGAACGAAAGCGAAACATTAGCGCGTGTTTAGAGTGAGATGTACGGTGATCGTGCTATCCTTCTTTCAACCCAATTGGTAGAATTGTGCCGCTCCGATAAATTCTGACTGACTGAACGCGTGGATTTTATATAGCGCACCGTAGCACCCCTCACTGCTGAAAAATATATGCCTACTCTAAAGAACCGAAGGAACATGCAATCTGAGAAATTTTTTAGAAAAAGTTATTAACTTCTTTAAATAAATGTTTTTTAATTAATAAAAATATACAGGATACGTCATGCAATTTCTGACGGGTTATATCTTGAATTTGGTAAGAGATAGGAAAAAGCTGTTTATGTAAAAGTTCAATGGTATGATAATGTCTATTTTTCTGTGATTTCATTTTCTCCGTGAATGCATCGATGCACTCAAAAAATGCAAATCCACTTTTTATTTAAATGGAATTGCACTTTTTTTTACTTGTGCCAACTCCTTGAAACATTCTGTATAAAAAAGTACTATGGTACTATTAGAACTAATAAATGGAGGGACCTCGCGTCTACATATACAGTAAAAGCTGAATACAGTAAAACCTGGATAAATTCAACGAAAGAATGCTTGGATAAATGAAACATCGCTATCCCCTCCACTTGGGGGGATCCCCCTAGGCGAACCGAGCCGCTCGACGAGGAAACCGTGTAATATGATCCGACCGTAATATCCGTGTGACTAATACTAATTCAACGATAAAACTTTTTTGTTTATAACTTTTTCTCAATGAAACTGTTACTAATGCATTTGTGAGATTTTTCTGATTAAAATGATACCAAACTCGATATAGGTTGAATTATATTTATAAACAATAGTAATAAAATAAGCAACATAGAATTGAGACCACGATTGAATATAAATGATGTCGGCTGAATACAAAAGATGTGTACGGACACAGAATCGGCATGTTGGCTACAAAGAAAACATGTGTACGGATTCAGAATCGACACCTCGCTTGGATAAATGAAACATTAAATGCCCGGAATCGACTCCTTGCTTGAATAAATGAAACATTAAATGCCCAGAATCGACTCCTCGCTAGGATAAATGAAACCTTTGAAACCAAAGCCGACACCGCGACTGGTTTGGATTTCGATCTCTCTTGCTTTTCGCCAACTTATAACATCAATTTTAGCAAGTAATTATAATTGAAACTATATCGTGTTTGGTACCACTTTACTCACAAAAATCTCACCAATGCTCTAGTAAAAGTTTCACTCAAAAAAAGTCAAAAATAAAAAAGTTTTTTGATTCAATTAGTATTAGTCACACCGATACGTTTCGGCTCTTTCCTTTGATTTCGGACCTCTCTCTTTCCACCACTGTCTGTCCCTTTCTACGTTCACGCTTAGCTGGTCGTCGCGTGTCATCCGAGCTTCGATACCGTGCTTAGGTAAACGCAACCACTGGGTCCCAATCTTGGTTGAATTTATCCAGGTTTTACTGTATATGCAACAGAGGTTGGGAACCAGACGTTGCATACATCCAGCCGAGATGTCGAATCTCAAATTAGATGCGACGACCAGACAAGCATGAACGTAGAAAGGGACAGACAGTGGAGGAGAGAGAGAAAGGTCTAATGATCAAAGGAAAGAGCCGAAACGTATCGGTGTGACTAATACTAATTCAATTATAAAACTTTTTTATTTTTGACTTTTTTTTATTGAAACTTTTACTAGCGCATTTGTGAGATTTTTCTGATTACAATGACACCAAACACGATATAGTTTGAATTATATTTATAAACAATAGTAATAGAATAAACAATATAGAATTGACACCTCGGCTACGTATGTATAAGGCAGGCTGTACACCAAAGATACATCAAACACGCAACATGCAACATGCAACACGTCGCATGTTGTGTACGAACGTAAAATAGGTATCGCGGCACGGTATAAACGATTTGTACGGGCGCAGAATCGACACCTCGGCTGGATATATGCAACGTTTAAATGCCCAGAATCGACACCTCGGCTGGATATATGCAATGTTTGAAACCCGAGCCGACACCGCAACCGGTTTTCATTTCCAATCCTCCTTTGCTTTTCGCCAACTTTTAACATCAATTTTAGCAAGTAATTATAATTCAAACTATATCGTGTTTGGTATCATTTTAATCAGAAAAATTTCACCAATACGTTAGTAAAAGTTTCAGTAAAAAAAAGTCAAAAATAAAAAAGTTTTATAGTAGAATTAGTATTAGTCACACCGATACGTTTCGGCTCTTTCCTTTGATCATCGGACCTCTCTCTTTCCACCACTGTCTGCCCTTTTCTACGTTCACGCTTGGCTGCTCGTCGCGTGCAACCCGAGATTAGACACCTCGACTGGATATATGCAACGTCTGGGTCCCAATGTTTGTTGCATATATCCAGCTTTTACTGTAGTGCGGAATATTACATGTTTTTCATTTGTGTCCAGTGCAATAGCAACGTGACAGTGAATTGTTACGAGTCGGAGGGGGCGGCTGCGTAGCCGGGGCTTAATTTAGGTATATGGTATTTGTTAATGGCTTGACCAGTGTTGTTATTAACACTGGGAGCCTAAGGAAGTAGACGTGGAGACGAACCTACGTATGGCTAACGTAGGGAGCTCCAGGAGGTTGGCTATAGTGGACGAACCTACGTATGGCTAACGTAGGGAGCCACAGGAAAGGTGTAGAGTGGAGGACGAACCTACGTATGGCTAACGTAGGGAGCCTCAGGAGCGTGATATGCGGACGAACCTACGTATGGCTAACGTAGGGAGCCGCAGGAAGCGTTAGTATTAGGATTCGTAACTTGATTGATGTACCTCGAGCGGTAAAGGTACACCTTAGTGGGTTTCTGGATAGTAAATATAATTGAATAATAGAATGTAAGTTAAAAATAATGTGAGTTTATTCTCTATTCCGGGACCTTACAATTGTTGTGTGTAATTGTCGCGGTGTTCGCTGAATTAAACTCTAGGTTGCAAGTTTAAATGAGTTGAATAAATAGAAATTAGTTTCGATTCCGCGAAGCAAGAATCTAATCCTTCTCGGTTTTCACGAACGCGAGCAAACGGGGGCGGACTACAACGATTAAAATAATGCTTAACAGCAGACAACGTACTGTATAGTTACTGTGAGTGCTTGAAGGGAACTTGAATACCCGATCTCGCAGAGTTTCCTTGTTGCAGAGATTATCCGTAGACGAACGTACTGACGTGTAACGAAGTGATTCTAGACTTCAACTAGACCCGAGGTGCCCTTGTCGCTACTCTTTTTATACTCAAAAACTAGAGTAAAAAGGTGGTGGGGACTGACTCTACGTGACCCGTAGGATCGCGCCCTTGCTTTGCGTTGGTCTCGAATTTTCTAGAAGACGTTTGGTGTCGGGTGCACCCATCCGATTCCATATAAGGAAATTTTTGAGAAGGGTTTGTAACACCATATAAGGAAATTTCCGAGACGGATACGTAACAGAATAAAAATGTTTATTTACCTGAAAGGAAATTCTGTGAAAGGTTATAGTGACCGTGTAGTTGAGTGGCTTCAATGATCTGGTCTGGAGATCAGCTGTTCTTCATAATTTGTTCCCTCCTCGTATGTTCAAGATCGCCACAGTGACCCAGTGAAAATTATCTGTTTTCAGCATAGCCGGTTAATTTAGGAACGAATGGGCAAGTTTCATTGAAATTGTTTTAAAATTTTTATTAATTATTTCATTTGAAACATTTTTATTTGTTGTTTAGAATGTTTAGAATTTCCTTTTTTACATAACAGGCGACAAGAGATTAGATTCCGTATATATTTTAAACAACAGCTAAAAATGTTCAACCACTTCGATTTTTTTATTGTGCTATGCCAATGGGGCGCCGAGCCGTTCGTTCGCGACCTACGACAAGCCCCGCTTTCGTAGCCGACGCTGCCGTCTCTGAGCCCGCGCACTATACGCGCTCGGATTGGTCAGTGTTTTTGCTTAATAATTCAAATAGGAAGCTTCAAACCACGTTTTCGCAAAGGAAAAAGTTGTTCAGAATCACCTCACCTATCACCATCTCAGAGGGTGAAAATATGTTACGGAACACCCTGTATAAAATCCGCGCGTTTGGTCAGTCAGAATTTATCGGAGCGGGACAATTCTATCATTTGGGTTGAAAGAAAGATAGCATTATCACCGTACATCTCACTCTAAACACGCGCCAATGTTTCGCTTTCGTTCTTTAGGCGTATCGTCGCAATGCCTTTGGCGAGATGACCATTTGAATGTGTTTGTAAAAATACTTGAGGCGCCGTTGCCTTTGTCACGCCCAAAGGGTTTAAAGTATAACAAAACGAGAATCGTGTAAACGTTGTACAGTCGAAAACTTTTCTTATTCTATTCTTGCGTGGAAAGGGTCTAGCCGTATAAGCATAGTGAATCGGCCCCAGCAACAATTTAGGTTGATATTTATACCACATAATGCTTTTTGCCTAAACAACAATTGTGTGCAAGTTCAACCCCCTACCCCCTCTGATAAGGGAAATATGAGGGTAAACCCCCAAAACTTTACTATTTTTTTTCTCGGAAACTATTTAAGATATTTGAACACATTAAAGTGCACATAGTAGGTATTCATTAACTGTATTTCATACTTTTTTTCCAAATTTTTATCCGATGATTAAGGGTTGAAAATTAATAAATAAATTTTTGTAAGTGATTTTTATAAACAATCCCTTGAGTGACACCCACCGAAAAAATTAAGAATAATCCTTTACTATTTAACTATTATCTGTAAAAGTTTCAAGAGTGTCGGATTGGTACATCATAGTTAAAAAAAAATAAAACCAATGCAACGCCCTTTCATAAGGCAAAGCCAGGCTGAACGTTAAGCCGAGTATCCACCGGTATCAAACGCCCGTATCGTATCACCGTTCCGAACCCTTTTGAATAGGCAGGCGTTGCCTCGTTGCATGCCACGGCATGCTACGGCTCGGACAATAGTTCTTCGTTTCTTGAAAGAAACTTCTATAGGCGAGAAGTTTCGATTTGCTGCATGCTGTTTCTTTATTGTAATTGTCCAAACCATATCGTGTTTGGTATCATTTTAATCAGAAAAACGTCACAAATATCTTGGTAACAGTTTTATAAGAAAAAAATGAAAAATGAACAGTCGTTGCATTAGTATTATCTCACTGATATATCCGATTCCAAATCATATTATCTCGTGCCTCAAGTGTCATGTTTCCACTTGACATAGCATTTCGGGCCTTCGCCTGGGTACATATGTTGTTTTTACGTTCCAAGTGGTCTCCGAACCTATGCTTTGAACAGCAAGAAACCGACAATTTTCGGATCGGCCCGTTCCTTCACCTCCGTATCACAGCCCAATAGAACTTTCGATACTCGGCAACGGAAAAATCTCTGGAAAATTAACATTGTCCTTTTTCAATAATCATACAGATGATTATTAACATTGCTCTTTTATGTACAGCGTATCACCGAAGATAATTGATCTGTTTAAATATATTTAGACGATAAAATTTATCTACATTAAATTAGATTAAGTTCATAAATAATTTCATCGATTTTGAAATGAATCCAATAATACTACAAGATTTCAAATAAATTGAAACCCAAGTGACGGTACGAAACGCTATGTCAAGTGCAAACGCATGAACCTTTCCTTCGATGGAACGGCAAAGAATCGACAAATTTTTCGGGTGGGTCCGTTGCCTCCGTTCCTTTGGAACGGCACGCAGCAAAACGAAACTTCTCGCCTGTAGTGGCCCAGTCCTATTGCCTAACCGTTTCTATCAAGAAACGAAGAAATGTTGTCGGAGCCACAGCACGCCGTTGCATGCAACGAGGCAACGCCTGCCTATTCAAAAGGATTCGGAACGGTGATACGAGACGGGCGTTTGATACCGGTGGATACCCGGCTTTAGAGGCGCTCAACCTAACCGACCTATAGGGGAATACGTTGCGCCGCGCCGACCCGCCAGGTTTCTCATACCAGAAACAGTTCTCAGGAAAGTATGAACTCTTCTTTCCCTAAACGGTGTGTTAGTTAACAGTCATTTATTTAAATAATATATTAATAATTTAAATTTTTTAATTAAGTTTTCTGGTATTAACTTTTAACGTCCGTGTTTTCACGGTGTTCCTCGTTTTAAGTATGTGGGAGCCCTAAAAAGAGCTGATTGTGTTGTACGTTACAAATGGCCCCCTTATATAAATGCAACTAAGGTGTTTCTCGTTTTTAAGCCCAAAAAGAGCTGATTGTGTTATGTATCGCCAGGTTGAAGTAGATGATTTGAAAAAGAATACACGAAAACTTTTTTTAAAAAAACACGCTTGTAAATATTAATACTTATTTTCATCAATAACTGGAATAATTTTAGTTTTATCAAATAAGTGAGTAAAATTCATAACATAATTAACTCTTTTCATGGCGCCCATATACTTAAAACGAGAAAGACCTTAGTTACAACTATTCACAGGTACCAGCTATAATTTAATTAAAAGTAATACGTACGTGAAAAGGTAAAGACGGAAATAGTTATAGAAGTCTATGGTTTTTACAACGTTGAATAGAATGATATTGCAGTTATACCAGTGATACCTTCTTCGACTATTAAAACTACAATGAATGGCATCTAACATAGTGTCATTGATCAAGACATGATATAAATCTGTGATTTAGGGCTCTCACATATTTAAAACGAGGAACGCCGTGAAATCACGGACGCTAAAAGTTAAGATCAGAAAATTTAATTAAAAAATTCAAATTGTTAATATATTATTTGAATAAATAACTGTTAACTAACACACAGTTTAGGGAAAGAAATGTTCATCCTTTTCTGAGAGCTGTTTCTGGTATCAGAAACGTGGCGGGTCGGCGCAACGTATTCCCCTATATAGGTCGGTTAGGTTGAGCGCCTCTAACGTTTAGCCTGGCTTTGCCTTATGAAAGAGCGTTGCATTGGTTTTATTTTCTTTTAACTATGATGTACCAATCCGACAGTCTTGAAACTTTTACAGATAATAGTTAAATAGTAAAGGATTATTCTTAATTTTTTCAGTGGGTGTCATTCAAGTGATTGTTTATAAAAATCACTTTCAAAAATTTATTTATTAATTTTCAATCCTTAATCATCGGATAAAAATTTTGAAAAAAAGTATGAAACACAGTTAATGAATACCTACTATTTGCACTTTAATGTGTTCAAATATCTTAAATAGTTTCCGAGAAAGAAAATAGTAAACTTTTGGGGTTTTACCCTCATATCTCCCTTATCAGAGGGGGCAGAGGGTTGAAATTGCACACAATTCCTGTTTAGGCAAAAAGCATTATGTGATAGAAATATCAACCGAAATTGTTGCTGGGGCCGATTCACTATGCTTATACAGCTAGACCCTTTGGCCCTTTGCAAAACTTTTTTTGCCAAGATCAATTACAGCTTTGTTCAATGTAGTCCCTTGTAATTTGTGCACCGTTACTGCACAACTTAGAAAAAATGGTAACATTCTGCGCTCGACGTCTCCATAACCTTTTGTCGGTTAAAACGTTGCTGAAACTGCAGATATTGGAATGTTACCATCAATATCTTTGAATCTAATTTCAATGGATTCGTCGTCAAATTTTATAAGTACTGAGTCCGGCAACTCTCCCTATTCTAGTTGATCTCTTCGAAGTGCCGGCCATGTAAATTTCTTTACTATTCCCATATTCTTCAAATACTATACGTTCCACTAAAAAGTGTGAAAAATAAAATCATTTTTAACAAAAAAAAAACAGATTTCGAAATGCACTAAAAAGTGTAAAATAATTTCTATTTCATTTATACCAGTAGGTATTCCACAGCTATTAATAAAATGTACTTAATCGTTAAATAGGATACTAAATACATTTCAACCTTTTCGGAGGAGGCGCAAAATTAAAAATACCAGAATATACGATCCTGCCAATAACGATTTGATTGGGGTGTTACGTCCGGAAAAATTTTGCAAATTTGTCCGCCTCACGTTCCCTTATCAAGCCTTCGGGTTGTAGGAGTCTCCTCATGTAAGGGGCGTGGGGAGGGCAAATTACTACTGCACCTTTCTTTAATTTCTCCTTGACTCTGTGCTTTCCCATCAAGCCTTCGGGTAGTAAGAGACTTCTTCATATGGGAAATGCGCAGGGAAAAGTTTGAGCTTATAATTATTCTACTTTTGTCTTTCCTATTCTTTCATTCTTCTCATACTTCTCAAGTCTTTTCTTAGTTGAAACCCCTCCTTGAAACTATCGTCGTGCTCAACTGCGTAGTAATAGAATTCGAGATAGAAAAACTCGGTTTCGACCGAGGAGAGATATCGTAAACAGCGTTCGCTGCGCGGTTAGCCAGTGCTTCGCATTGTAGGGGTCTCCTCAGGTTAACTGCGCAAAAGCGTAAAGATCAATTTATCTTTAGATTTTTTACTGATACTCTCCTCTTTTCCACGCGTAGGCGCCAGTCGGTCCCAAACCCGATCGTACGTGCGAATTGAGTGTTGGAATGAAGGTATGAAATAGCATGAAATTCAAATATTCGAATGAGTGCAAAGGGCAAGGATAGAGAACCCTCACCAGCGAACGTTAGCAACATGCGAGAACTGTTTAGAGACGAAGGGTCACACAGGATAATAAAAGTCATTGTATCGAATTCCGAGAATTAGCTGAAACTAAGACCCAACGGTACGATTTTGAACAGGAAGAACGTTCTCGAACAAAGTTCGCTGCGAATACAGGAATTAATATTCGAATATCGAACAATTGAATACTATTGAAATTATCAGTTAAACCATCGTATGCTATTAGGATTTTTAGCGAACAACTTGCGTTACCACCGCAATTGGTATTGTTGATCGATTTCTCTGTGAACAAAATGATTATGGACAAGCCAACTGTTAATTAAGAAACCTCGTGATAGCCGGTCCATTATTCATACATAATAGTACAACAGATATAGTTCATGTTTATAGCTACCCGCATATTTATGTTCAATAATTCTGATTTAAACTATTAGTTGATAATCGCATAATTATATATATCTAATATTGGAATTATCGATGAGAATAGAACATTCCAGAAATTCTACGGCGTAGAAACATCAATAAGCCGTTAGACAGAGATGGAACACCAGAAAGAGAGAGAGAAAATGATCTAAAGGATTTCGTCTGGCACGCGCCCTTAACCAATAGCGACGCACGCGACGCTGTCGTCACGCGCTATGATTTGCCGAAATGTCCCCACGCAGGACATCGTCCTCGCGACGAGCCCTTCCGGCTAGGATCGCGATCGATTCTGATCACTCTTCGTCGAACAATCGAGTAAGTCGGGACGGGAGCCCGTGCGTCTAGAGATAGAGTTGTCGTTCGTACTTCGTTGTAATTTATCTGCGCGGCAAGACCTACGAATTAGGCAGAGTGTCGTGAGAGTGAAATTCCGGATACGCAGCAAAGACTCAGAGACGCGCACGTAAAGCCATTTCACACTATTAAACCTCTATCTTTTCTCTTTCTTTTAATCCGTTGTTCGCGTAATTTTCGTATTAAATTTACTCGCGTTATTATTATATTATTTCGAAGAGCGTAATCGTCTTGTGTTCGTCTAATTAATTTTGCAATAAACGACAAACGGGCGCGCGACAAGTGTAGTGCCGCCACAGATCTCTCAACCTTTCTTGGTGTTCCAGATCAACCAGCGATTTTCAACGTTCAACCAGCGAATTAACAACCGATTTTATCGTATATAATACTCTACATTCTCACGGTAAGCCTGTTCTGTACTAATTCGTCGAGCACGGCATTAACATTCAATTTAGACACGGCAAAACGGGCGATCTATTAAGCCTACGGGTTATAAGAGTCTCTTCATTTTAGATCATCCCGTTTCTACAGTCAGATACCGATTATACTATTTTTCGCTATTTTAATATTCCGAATTTTTCAATCATCGCGAATACATGTGAGTGACGATTGTTTCGACTGCGAGGTATTTTATCAGGGACGACCTGTAAAGCCCTTCCGGGGGTTATAAGAGTCTCTTCATTCAGGTCGTTTCCTTGCGGATAGAAACCGCCTAAAATTTGATTTTTCATTATATCCGGTCCAGGCAGTCGTCCTACGTTAACCATATATTTCTCACATTTCAAATACGTGTAATAATTAAAATAGAAGCTCTCATTGTAAACCAAAAGTTAGACATTTTTCCGATTTTCATTTATATTATTAACGTACAATAGGTTAAGCATCTTTACCCTTGTTCAAACAGTATTGTTATCAATTGAATTTACTTAACAGTGATTAACAGAAATCAAATAGAATCATTTTAGTATTCAAACAATTAGTCATTTCAAAATTCAGTTCTGTTAGCTTCGATAGTTATTTTTGAATTAAATTACTTTTTTTTTGCACACTAAATTGCATTCACATTTCTTTCAAGTTCCATTTTGTATCATCTCCTTTATCATATTACATTTTAAATCCACGCATACCAACACAAGGTTTCAAGGAGGGACCCGTATGGGACCCAGAGCGCTGACGAACCCAACGGAAATAAATACTGTCTAAATTTTCCGTCTTTTAATTTCGTTCTGACCGTAGAGAACGCTTCCGCGTCATACGCGGTCAGAACTGGTGGCAGCGATACCTTTCTCTTCGCCCAAAAATAAGAATAATTTCATTCACATTCATTATTCCCATTTTTCTTTTACGTTGCGCGCTCACGCAACGCGCAACGTAACAGGGGTATGGCAAACTTGATAAATAATATGTCGTAAGAAAGGGAACGTTATTGATATGGCTAAAAACATTTATAATTGTAACGATTGTATTAGAAGTTGACAGCACTTTTGATGTACATGTAGTTCATTCGCATTGTTAACTTGAAATTATCAAATGGGTCATTTGGTAACCGGCGTGTCATCGGTTGCCAATCCCTGAACTATACTCCGTTCTACGAGACGAGTCACCAGTTTAAAGCAAGCAACTTCCTCGCTTTTCTCTGCGACTGCGGCTATTGGTTGTCACATGTTACAACTCAGGGCCAAGTTATGGTGGTCCCTTGCCGAGGGCTCTTGCATTCAAGGTCAGGCAGAAACCTAAATGATGTGAGGATCCGGAACCCGTAAGTTGGCCCTGCCCTGCTTTGTGCGCGTGTTTTGGATCTTCCGAGTAGAAGAAAAGTTTTTAATTTTGCGCCTTCTCCGAAAAGGTTAAAATGTATTTAGTATCCTATTTAACGATTAAGTACATTTTATTAATAGCTGTGGAATACTGGTATAAATGAAATAGAAATTATTTTACACTTTTTAGTGCACTTCGAAATCGGTTTTTTTTTGTTAAAAATGATTTTATGAGCAAAATAATGTTTCTGTGATGTCGAACGCTTTCCAACGTGGAAAGATTCCGAGTTTTTTTTGGAATCTTGTTGAATTCGAATTAAATAAATTTGAATTGATAGAATAGTATAAAGGGTAGGGATCAATAAATAAAGACAGAAGAAAAATTTATTGGCTCAGAGAGGAAAAACCCGAAGGTAAAAAAACCTCTCGAAATTTAGAAAATACAAGGGAGACGTAAAAAAGAGACAATTTTTCTCTTGGGTAAAGAGAACGGTTACAAGGGATGATAGCTGAGGTATTTCTGAACAACTTTTTCCTTTGCCAAAATATTGGTTAAGGCTTCGTCTTTTAATTATTAATGAAAGATGCTGTCCAATTATATTATGCGGCATAGTCCCAAAGCTGCAATCCCAATCCAGGGCCTCGAGTTTGGTCGCTTCTGCACTAGAGGAAGACAGAATTGCAAAGATTTCCATTTAGCCCTATCGAAACAACGTTCATTTATCAATTTGATACAATACACTAGTGGTATAGAGCTGGCTCATTGACTGCAGCTTAACATATCACTGAGACAGTTTACCCGATGGATTATCTCGAGGGTTTGTCGAGAAAGTTCTTAATGTCGTAATGAAAACAGAGGGGTTGCTTCAACCTGACAGATTAGACGTGTCTGATTTGCGAGGGGAACTAGTCAGTAAAAAAAAACTCAAATAACATTCATGACTACTGTACTATTTTGTCTTCTTCAAATTTCGTTTACCAGTGAAACTACCGACGTTTGACGCACACTTATTTTCAAGTTGAAAATAATGTAGAAAATTAAATATATAAATGATAAAACATAATTTAACATATGCAACCATTCTTTATCTCGACAATAGCCAACATACATTTCAACAAAAATTCCTAGATAAAATTTATAATTTAATGTAAGAAACTCAAAACCAGTTATTTTGGCTGATTTGGTAGTTCTAGTGTTAATAAAGAACAATTATAATGTCTATGCACATTGACGTTGAATGATGTACTGTGTCAAAAATGTTAAGGAGTTGCCTCCCTTATTGTTAGTAGTGTTACGTTACGACGTCGTCGCGGTGTGCAAGATGGCGGCGTAACGTACAAAAGAAAATTAAAAAAAGGAAAAGAAAGAAAGAAAAAAAATTCGTTATGCGCGGTTGAGAAAGGTCTTGCGCTGCCACCAGTCCTAATCACTTTTGACGGTCGCTTTCGCGATTCGTCCTCTATGATTAGAACAATTAAAAAGATAGTAAAATTGATGTTGATTCTACTGCTGGGTTCGTTCATACTCTGATCCCGTACAGGTTCCTCGATTGAATTTATGTTATATTGGTAGGCGTGAAAAGTGTGAAATGGAAGTGTTTGGTGTTTGAATAAAATGAGACTGAATTATGAAACAGATCGTATAATTCGAAAATAAGTTAAGTATCAAAAATAAGAAAGTAACAAATGATCTGTACAGCTGGTGTATAAATGTTCAACAATTGTGTATATGGTATAACAAAAATATAATTTAACAGAAAATGAATTTAATAACAAGTGTAAAGATCACAGAAAAATATATAAATTATGAAATATGAAATTTGATAACGGATATCAGAAGAGACCAGATTAAATTTGAACAATATATAAATATAGAGATTTTGGATTCGGACGACAATGAGGCGCTTGAATTTGAAGTGCGATAGTTATACTTTAATGCAATTCTTTCGCGATTTGAAAACTGTAATAATTACGAGAGAACAACTCTAGAGGGAAATTTCCAGGACCAGACGGTCGCATTGGCCGTCCCTCGTATTAAGGGGGTAGACACGGGTAATAGTAGCGTGTTAACATTACCGGCAAAAATGGGCATAAACATGGGTTTACGCGCTTCCGTTATTCGTCCTTGTATGACAACATTTAGGGCTGGGTGAGGGCTTATTCGAAAGAGGAAGGTCCAATGCACACCGCTCAACTCATGTTTCAGTGAGATTATGTTGATGTTTAGTAATATAAGCGTCCAAAGAAGAGGTAAAAAATCGACAAAATGCATTCGCGGAATCGAAGCATTTTTAGGCCACTAAAAGAGTGCTGTGATTGAAATCATGAGTTGAGCGGTCTAGCCACAACCCTTACCTGTAAATTAAGATCTATTTTGTCTTTATTTGTTGCGAAATAAGGACGAATAACGGATGCCCGTAAAAGCATTCTCACAGACCAGTTCCGCCATTTTGTGGATAATACAGAGCAATTCATGTGACAAATTCAGTTCAGCTATTAGTTATAAGGTGGCGTCTAACTAAGAAGGCTGCCGATTTGGAATCGTAGCCAAAATCAGGCGTTAGCTTGGTTACGTCACTCGACTGAAGGCAAGCGAAAGCAAGCGAAAAAGGCAACAACGCCGAGTGAGACGCACTACAGTCATTTTGTCCTCTCATTCTGAATGTTGAGATTGTCCCTTTTCGCTAGATTTTGACTGACGCCCGCCTGGATTTTTCACAGCACCCTATAACACACCTCGCTCAAAAAGGAGGTATAACAAGAGAAGATTATACCTCCTCTTTGCAATAATTCTGCAAACGTTTATATAAGTTGTATACGGGATATTTATTTATTTAAATTATTTGCATTCACTCAGAATATTGACTCCTTTATATTTTTTATTAGTTTCGTAAAAACAAAGTTACTATAGGTTTCTCAAAATACAAGCCTCACGCAATTGGGACGAGTTATATCTTAAATTTGGTAAGAGATAGGAAAAAACTATTGATGTAAAAGTTGAATGATAAGACATATGAAAAGTATGAGATATCTCACGAAATATTAGTTTTTTAAACATTGTACTGTTAGATATAGGCGCATCAGCAAAATAGTGAGAGGGAATAGTAGCGAGGGAAGAGGAGAGAAGGAGCCGAGGCCTCTCCATTTATTAGTTCTAATAGTACTTTTTTATGCAGAATGTTTCAAGGAGTTGATACGAGTAAAGAAAAAAATGCAATTCTATTTAAATAAAAATTGCATATGCATTTTTTTAGTGCATCGTTGCATTCACGAAGAAAATGAAGTCATAGAAAAATAAACATTATCATACCATTGAACTTTTACATGAACAGCTTTTTCGTATCTCTTACCAAATTCAAGATATAACCCGTCCCAATTGCGTGACGCACGCTGTATGCTTTTATGAATTAAAAAACATTTATTTAAAGAAGCTAATAACTTTTTCTAAAAAAATTCTCAGATTGCATGTTCCTTCGGTTCTTCAGAGTAGGCATATATTTTTCAGCAGCGAGGCGTGCTACGGTGCGCCATATAAAATCCACGCGTTCAGTCAGTCAGAATTTACCGGAGCGGGACAATTCTATCATTTAGGTTCAAAGAAGGATAGCATGATCACCGTACATCTCACTCTAAACACGCGTCAATGTTTCGATTTTGTTCTTCAGCCGTATTGTCGCGATGCCTCTGGCGAGATGAGCGCTTGAATGTGTTTGTAAAAATACTTGAGGCGCTGTTGCCTTCCTAGATCGTATTGCGCGCACGCTAGCTGAGAATTAAACCTTTCAAATTCGTAACAGACCACGCAAGTGGCTCCACCAGGCCCAACGAAAAAACTGCTGTAATACCGACGTCCAAAATCGGAGAGGTCACGTGCCGTGTCTACCCCCTTAAGGATTAAAAATTGCATTAACAGAACAAAAGACGGTAATAATTGAATATCTGAATTCGATGCGGAACGATCTAGAGGGATATTTCCGAGACGACGCACAGTGGGACAAAACGGCTTTCCGCGATCAAAATTCGATTTTCGTGAATTCGAAAATTGAAAAACTAATTACATACATCGATAGAGAATAAACTGTAGTTTAACGTAGTGTAATCCGTTTTTTCATATTTGCTTCCGTTTTGCCGTGGTTCGCACTCAAAGTCAGTAGAAATTCGTCAAAACGAAACACTGATAATATTACCCGTAACTTCAATGTACGATTCTAATGAATTTTAATCAGAAAGATACAATTCAAATGAATGATAAAGTTTACTAGGATAGTATAGATTCTATTCAGTGCATAAAGTAAGTTAAAATGTTAACAACTTTTTAAATAATAGGATCT
This sequence comes from Osmia lignaria lignaria, assembly GCF_051020975.1. NCBI lineage: Eukaryota > Metazoa > Arthropoda > Insecta > Hymenoptera > Megachilidae > Osmia > Osmia lignaria. The sequence goes on from NC_135041.1 coordinate 3,209,986, forward strand.
GATTGAAACGAAATACCTACATTTAACTAAAATCTCAACTTTGAGCTTGATTTTAAAAAAATGCCACAACTTGCCACATGTTTAATTATTACTACAGGAAAGAGTGAACCTTCCTCTATCAGAATCTGAAAAAATCGGTTGCACTTTTTTGCACTGTTTCAAGAAAATGGCGATTGAATGAAATTACATCCATCTTGGCCGCTGCGCACGATGATAGAAAAACAGTACCAGATACGATTATTAACCAGTTAACTGCTTTCCACGTGTATATTCGTCATCCAAAACTTTATTTCGTCTTTGCAATATGCCATAATAAATTTTCATAATTGTCGAAACTGTTTTCACGAATGATTTGGTATCGATCATAATAAATATAAATAAATATATTATAATAACACATGTCTTGTCATTTTTTAATTATTAAATCCGTTTCTCTAATAGTTATTAACAGTTTTGAGTCAATTTTTTGTTAAATGACATAAAATATGTCTAATAAGTGAAGGATATTGAACGCGCTACAGTTTATACGTGAATATCTTGACACCCTGTAGTTCAATATGATTTATATTAATACAACTTAAGTATCATAATGTAGGCAAAAACTTCCCAAAATTTCATTAAAATATTTCCAATAGAACCGAAGTTACGGAATTTTGATCGCCAAAAGCAGTTTTGTCCCACTGTGCGATGGTCACGTAGATCACCCGTTTTGCCTCACGTAAACCAGATTGTCGTATTTAGAGAAAGAATAAACAACTTACCAAGCGCGATGTAAAATAATATATATATATATATATAATTGTTTTAGTGTAACGCTGTCTGAAATCTGGAAAAGCGACGTGATCACGGTTGGCCTGAACTACGATGTTACGATTAAAACGGTTTACTAAAACGATGTTCGATTATACAGTAACGAGAAAAGATAGATTAATGGAAAGTGTGAAAAGTTTTACGTATTTGTTTCAGTCTTTGCCGCGAAACAGGAATTATCACTAATCACGCGAATTTGTCGACAACTCTGTCTCTAACGCGAACACGGGCTCCCCGTCACGTACCTCACGATTTTTTGACCAAGAGTGATTTGCTTCAGTCAGCGATCTAGTCTCAGGGTTCTACTTGAGATCGGTACCCCTCGTGGGGACACCATTTAGCAAATCGTGGTACGTGTCGAAGGGCATGGCCCATCCCGTGATTGGTTTTCGCGACACGCTAACAGAACTCTCATCCCTTCCTGATTTCATTGTCTTACTCTGTCTTCGGTTGTTGTCTTTAGGCATATTCTAATTTGCGATAATCGATTCATCATTAGGTAATTATTCGTTATTAATGTTGTTGATGTGTTACATGGGTTTGCATGACTGAGAAATGGTGTTTCATAACGTATTGTTAATTAACTAGTTCTTGGCAATAATTCACGCATTCTAACGCAGATTTTACGCGTTCTTAGTTAATTCCGATATTAAATCATTGTTCTAAAATATTCTCTTGTCAAGATTTCCGTTGCCAGGTGAATTCTTGGAATTCGTATAACAATACGTGTTTATAGCTCTGTTCGACCTTTATTTGAAACGTTCTCGAACGTTCGTCGATGTTCTCAGTGGTTATCACGCAAACTGCTTATATCATGCAATCATTCATTCGATCATACGTTTTAATCATGTCGCTTTTCAAATTTTGTTGCATTCATTTCGCGTGGAAGTACCGATTGACGCATGCATTACAGGTAGAAGAGGTATTCGGTCAAAATGCAGCTAAAAATTATGCCTTCTTCGGTTCTACGCGGTTAACATGGGAAAAGTTCCTAGTGTAGAGTGTTTATGATACCACTCCCTTAACGGTCTTATTAGTTTTTGTATATCCTATCGAACTATGCAGTTGACGTCGATGGTTTCAAGGAAGGTTAATGATGTTATTTGATAACGGAACTGTAAATTATTATAGATAGGTCCTTACCTTGCGCTCCTCACATGGGAATTCCCTCCAAGTGCACTGTACCTGATGAGGAACGCAAGGTGGAATTTTCTCGAAAATTGGACGTAACATAGAATAAAAAAATTACTTTTTCAAGAATTCCTCCAAAATTAAAGATTTCAACGACGTTTACCAGTGGTGTTTAAAGTTCCATTATTTCTTTATTAATTCTTTCCAGTAAAATTTATGTATACTACGAAAGGATCCACGTTATCAGCAACACTTTCAGCTAGATTCATGCTACAAATGTGTGTAACTTATCGATTAATTCATTTAAAAAAAGTCAAATAGAATTAATTACTTATCAGTTAACATTGTAGTCTTTGTGCATAGGTCCCTTTACCAGGAGTACTTATAAAGCTGTAAAGCTTTGAAGGCAGTTTCGAAGAAATAATAACAAAGCCGTTTAAAACTTCGTGTCAAAGTTTTGGAAGGCAAAAAGCAATATCAATATTCGTAAATTTCGAAAGCACCTAACGTAATCCACTGTGCTCAAGTACTTAGTACCGCGTTAATATTTCAGTCATTACTTTTCCACCAACAGCAGCTCGGAAGTCAAAAGCGTTTATTTATTACATGAATACTGCGACATAATCGTCATGCTACTAATGTAATGACTTTGGATGGTTCACGTTATATTTTGCAGAACCAAGATTAATCAAACATTTTGAATATCAACGAAAAATTTGTGGAATAATTATCCCTTAAGGAAGTTGAATGGTAAAAAAAATTCTCTTTTCGAAAATTTTTGCTAGAAAGATATAAAGTAAAAGCTGGATATATGCAACAAAAGTTTGGCTGGATATATGCAACATCGCTATCCCCTCCACTTGGGGGTATCCCCCTAAGCCGAACCAAGCCGCTCGGCGAGGAAACCGTGTAATATGATCCGACCGTAATATCGGTGTGACTAATACTAATTGAACGACAAAATGTTTTTATTTTTAACTTTTTCTTAATGAAACTTTTACTAACGCATTTGTGAGATTTTTCTGATTAAAATGACACCAAACACGATATAGTTTGAATTATATTTATTTATTTATTTATTTAGAATATGCTGCTGAACTATTGACTGCTTAGGTGCTTTATAATGTTAGGAAAAGTCCGTGATTTCCATGAAACCGGACAGTATCTTCCTATTGAAAATTAAAATAATTTACAAGCTAACAGTAATAACAGAATGATAATAGAATAAATAAACAATAATAATAAAATAAACAATATAGAATTGACACCTCGGCTACATATGTATAAGGCAGCCCGTACACCAAAGATACATCAAACACGCAACATGCAACATGCAACACATCGCATGTTGTGTACGAACGTAGAATAGGTATCGCGGCACGGTATAAACGATTTGTACCGACGCAGAATCGACACCTCGGCTGGATATATGCAACATTAAATGCTCAGAATCGACACCTCGGCTGGATATATGCAACGTTTAAATGCCCAGAATCGACACCTCGGCTGGATATATGCAATGTTTGAAACCCGAGCCGACACCGCAACCGGTTTTCATTTCCAATCCTCCTTTGCTTTTCGCCAACTTTTAACATCAATTTTAGCAAGTAATTATAATTCAAACTATATCGTGTTTGGTATCATTTTAATCAGAAAAATTTCACCAATACGTTAGTAAAAGTTTCAGTAAAAAAAAGTCAAAAATAAAAAAGTTTTATAGTTGAATTAGTATTAGTCACACCGATACGTTTCGGCTCTTTCCTTTGATCATCGGACCTCTCTCTTTCCACCACTGTCTGCCCTTTTCTACGTTCACGCTTGGCTGCTCGTCGCGTGCAACCCGAGATTAGACACCTCGACTGGATATATGCAACGTCTGGGTCCCAATGTTTGTTGCATATATCCAGCTTTTACTGTAAATTCAGTCAAAACAATACGCCCTTTTCAAATTACCTAAGAGTAAGCTGTGATTCATATACATATGAAACATAATTCAGGAGTGTTGAGCTAGCTTATGCTGTTTTCATTCCTAAAATTTATAATTTAGATTTTTTAAAAATCTATACAAACTTTAACATTGACTTTTTGGCATTATACTTCAATATCTTCCCACACAACTCTGCAAGAAAATATGCAACTCTGTTTAAAAATCTCGGAAAATTCTGCACCTAAAAAAAAATTATTAGAGAATGATAACTTTTTTGAATAAACCTTTTTTGTTTCTATAAATATCAGAGAAACTAAAGTCATCAAGTCTGTACCTATTATCCCTTGAAAAATGGACGCACATAAAACCGTTATCGAAGTTAAAAAGTCAAACTTCGAGTAGGGGACGTGCAATTTACTTTTAGCTCGTGATTGCAATCAAGTGCGGGAGACGTTATTTCAAGCCAAGCGGTTAGTATTTTGCATTCAGCGTGATTTAAATTCCGCAAAAACCGCGTACATACCGTCAGATATTCAAAATTTCCAAGGAGAGCATTTTGAAATTAGAATAATGCCATAATTAAACGTCGTTCCAAATATATAGCAATTAAACTAATTACTCGATGATAGAATTAGGTCAATGGTGCAGTTAGTTTATCCGCAAAACATTTTCAAACTTTGAAACATACGAGGTCATAGTACAATAACATGTGCGATTAAATTATAAAACTCATTATCCTAATTTGAATTCTGAACGGAAGTATTATAAAAGGTACTGTCATAAAGTATATCTAAAAGCAGAATTCAGTATGTCACGTGGAAAGTTCACAGGTTTTTAAATGAATGGCACTTTTAAAGGTTTAGCACTTTATTTTTATAATATGATCCCGACTGACTGCGCTTATGTCCGGTAAGGTCTTTTATAATGTCGTTGGTGATGGAGAAGGGGCCGATGATTGACAAGGTGGGATGTCCGTGAGAACGTGTCTTATCGAATACTTAAGTAGGTGGTCGCAATATGATGTTTAGGTGTCTGGTCGTGAGGAGTTCAATTGTTCGAATATCGATCATTTAGGCGGGTGGCCGTAACACGATGTTTGTTCGATCGTGGGAAGAATTCGATTAACGTACGTTTAGGCGGCTCGTCGTAACAAGTACTTCGGTTTTACTCATTCTGATAATAGATTCAGTATGCTGCTACAGTGTCGGATGACACGCGTTTCCGTGAATCATACTATTTTCGAAATAAAAAACTCTAATACGAGTCATAGCGATAGTAAGGCTGTGCAAAAGTCAGTTGACTTTGGATTTCCAAATCTTAAAGTCACAGCCTTACTCATCGTCGCAGGATTCACGGAGACGTCATTCGGCACCCCTTCCCCTTAACCGGTACGATTTAAATAAGGGCTGAAACCCCAAATACGGGTTTTTTGACCTCAGTATGTTCCCTAGTTGTGTCTACGAATAAACGTTCCTTCTACTCAAAACGTGTTCTTCCTTGGCATCCAACAACAGTAAGTTACAAAATTATTCTTACCCTCTCAATTAAAGACTAGCATATGTACACTCGGGCACAACGTAGGTTTTCTTTAGTTAAGAGCAAGTGTAGGTGAAGTGTTTAAGAAGTTACGCCAGGCACCGGCAAAGTCTTCTCCGCCAGTGCAGTGGCTGTGTGCGAGAAATCTCGTACGAGAAGCCCTCGAACGCTACTCGCACGCGAGCTCGTATCGTGTACATATTTCACGTGCATGCATGCATGTTAGCACGTGCGTGCATGCACGTTAGCACGCACAAGCTCGAATCGATTTCCAACATATTGGAAATTTGGCGAGTTCTCGTTCGTGACTCGCACGAAAATGAATTCGGAAAGAACGACAGGCCGGGCAGGCCATGTGCGTTCTGTCATTTTAACCCTATATTTACTGCTTTTTTTAATCTGTTTCATCCTTCTTTCCTTGATACACTTGAAACTCGTAAATATACCCGGACATGTCTGACCTGCACCATAATTTATAGCCTGTTTTTATTGGCTGAAGTGGACTTCAAAGTCCCAATTGGTCTCAAAGCGTTTAAATTAATACAGTGCCATGAGAAAACTGACGGAATTTATAAGTCCCATCAGTAAATATAGAGTTAAGCTCTGAACTCGTATGAAACGCGTTGGTACATCCAATTTATATCTCGAACCGTGTCAACACCTTCACGCATGCAAGTTTCGATACACGGGCCTCGAACGCTTTTCACGAACAAGATTTGTTGCACCGTATACATCGGCCACTAGTTAACCCGTACCCCTACAAACGCGTATGGTACAGTAATTCCAGAATGCGTTCGACGGTAAAAGGAAGACAGCATAAGAGCAAGTAGTACGGTGGGAGGATCTTGTCCTGCAATTCAGTGGAGTGAGAATGTAGGGAGGGCAAAGAAAAGTGACGCGTGAGCCATGATTTGACCATGCCTGCCTTAAGAGGGTAGACACAGGTAATGCAGCGAGGTGACATTACCGACAAAAATGGGCCTAAAAAGGGGTTTACGGGAATACACTTTCCGTCCTTATATGAGAAGATTTGGGGCTAGGTGAGGGCTCATTCGAAAGAGGAAGGTCCAATGCAGCGCGCTCTGGTCATGATTCAACGAGATTTTGTTAATATCTAATAATATGAGTGTCCAAAATAGAGGAAAAATCGAGAAAATACATCCGCAGAATCCAAGGTATTTTTAGGTCACTAAAAGAGTTTTGTGACTCAAACGGTGACCAGAGCGCGCTGCACTAAACCTTCCTCTTTTGAATGAGCCCTCACCCAGCCTCAAATATTCTCATATAAGGACGAAAAACGAAAAATCCCGGACCCCTTTTTAGGCCCATTTTTGCCTGTAAGGTCACCTCGCTGCATTACCCGTGTCTACCCCATTAAGTCTCTCATATATTACTTGTCGCTTGTTGGTGGGTCGGAATTTTCCATGGTGCCAGAATCCAGGGAAACAACAGAGGTTGTGTTTACATTTGAATCCATATAACTGGGGCAGTGCTTTGCAATATGCCCTTCTATTTTGCATAAAAAGCATTTCAACACGTCGCGTCGGCACTAGGATAAACATAGTAAGTAGTCTCATCAAAGACAATTTTGATAAACTCAGGTAGTTTTTTGACATCATTAGGGTTAATATAGGTTTGCCTTCTTGAACTAACAACGTGTTCGTAGCCGTCTTTAGCTATAGTAGCTCTCAAAGTTGTAATAGCAGCGCTACGTTTGATGTTGAGACTGTCAATTTTAACTTCAATGACGTGATGAGGAATTGGGGGAGCCACATTGGAGATGATGACTCTCTGCTGTTTAGAAATAAGAGGTCTAATGGTGACTTTTTCTTTTCCTATTTTTAGATATTCATGTTTGTCAGTAATGTCATTTACCAAATTTTTACTGGACAAGTATAAACAAACTCGGTTGTGTGAGATTCTGGATGAATACAAAATATTTTTGGGTTGCACAATGTCACCTACTGCTACAGTGTAATCCGTTAGATTTAAGCCTTCGACACAATCCAGTATTAAACCTTGGTCCCTTTTGGGAAATTGGTTTTTCTGAGCAACAGCGGTGTAACTCATACTATTTGCACTTTTAACAACGGGGTCAGAAATTTCACACAAGGTTGAACTAAGTAAGACAAGAACTATTTAACTGAGGGCTTTTTGCTAAAAGAGCCATTGTTGGATCACTCACGTGATTTTTCACTCACGGTAAGGCGATGTTTATAAGGGCCAGAGCCCCGCCCCGCACAAGGTAACACGCGATGTACGAGCTATCAGAATATATCGGAGCGCTGGTAAACACGTCTACTCTCAACGAAGGTTCAAATAGAACTTATTCCATTATTGCGAACAATATACAAGGTGTTCGACAACAGGTGGGCAATATTTTAAGGGGTAATTCTAGGGATCAAAATAAGACGAAAATCAAGAATAACGAAATAGCGTTTACGGCTTTATTTTCCAGTTATTAACGTTTAAAAATTCGAGTAAAAAGCGCCAGAAACCTGCAATCCGCTCAGCACCGACGACCGAACGTCAGCTGAGCAGGGGTCGGTACAGGTTTTTTTTTATCTTCGCATTGAATTTACTTTAAATAACAATCACCAAAACAATGTTATATTAAATGTTCAATATGTCCATCGTTTTGTTCAATACATACGCGAATGCGTTTCCCGAAATTGAGTCTCATGCGATGAAAATCGTTTGAAACGTTTTGAATATTCGTTGTTTCAATTCCTCGCTGTTCGTTACCGTTGTTGAGTACACTAAACTTTTCAGGTGTCCCATAGAAAAAAGTCCAAAGGATTGGAGTCAGGTGACCGGTAAAATATTTGGCTAGGTAGCAATTATAAAAGAGTCTAAGTGAGTGAGATTGTTACTTCAGGTAAAGGACAAATTTTGGTGAGCTGGAACGAAACAATAAATGACCCTGATATTATTAGAGCTACGTGGAATCGAGGTGAACGCCGATTATCATAAAATAATAGCTATTCTGGGTTTTTCCTAATTTACTTAATCCGTCTGACGTCTCGTGTTCGAAATTTTCATCTTTATGGTGGGTATGGTCATTTCTTTCGTGTGTACCCAATTATTATTCATAAGCTGGTATCGGAAATTTCCACAAATATACTAAAAAATATTAAAATAATTTGTTTTTTTTTTATCTCGAAAACGTACTCGGTACTTTATTTTGGTACTGCAGCATACGGCTTTTTCTTCCTATTTTTTATCTTCACATAAGAAAATCCCTTAACACAGTTAAGCGACTATTTTTCCGATTTATTATCCATTCTAGCCATTATGTTTTATATTTTTAAACGTTTGATAGCTCTGATGGAAGCTGATTCTTCAAGTCCGAAAATAGTACCTAGCAGTATTTACAAACTTTATAATTAAAATCCACTTTCTTACGTTTTCGGGATAAAAGAAACAAATTATTTTACGCAGGTTATTCGAATTTTTAAACGTTAATAACTGGAAAACAAAGCCGTAAACGCTATTTCGTTATTGTTGATTTTCGTCTTATTTTGATCCCTAGAATCACCTCTTAAAGTATTGTCCACCTGTTGTCGAACACCCTGTTATATTGAGAATAAATCGGTAGATTTTCTCTCGACTTTTAATTACCTTCTTAATGCTACTTACTAGTTTTACTTACTATATTTACTTATTAATTTTAAACTTTAATTTTTAAGTTCGAAAGGACACAATTGGACTATCAATTATACGGAACAATCAGCTTTTTTTAGAGCGACCATATACCTCTAACTGCGAACAACATCATTTCCACTAATTTAAAAGATCCATTGAATTGCTATCCTGTGTATAATCGTATTCTGACCGAAAGTCTTACAGCCATAAAAAGTCAAAGGCAGTTTCAGCTACGAAAACCTATGACAACTGCAGCGGTAATTAGGATCGCATCGAGTGTATACATTTGATACCTGTCTTGGTGTTCAAAGGTATAACTATCGATATTGTATTACACGTCCCCGCTCCCCAAAAGACTGGAAAAGTTGATGATATCCTCCACAAAGCAAGACTGAATACCTTTCACTACCTGAAGTGACGAAAAGGTATGCATTAATAAGAATTGTTAAATAGTGAAAAATGTAAAATTCCAAAAACACGTATCCTTTATTTTTGTCTATACTTCACGTATATTAATTTACGTGAAGATAGACTGGCGTACAACAAACAAAATTATTTTAAAAAGTAAAGTTTTGAACATATTATTTAAACAAATGGAGTTTTTAAAAAATTTCTTCTACACATCGATTCGATATTAAAAAACACACAAAATAAAAAAAATTATTCTCCTGCACCCCCTAATTTCCAAGATACTCCAAAAAACGTATTTTCAACCCCAAACTTTGAGAGCTGCTATCACCCCTTCAACTTGCACGATTGCCGATAAGGAAAAATACGTGTCAAATATATTTTTGAAAACTTTATCTTGTGTAAAATTTTGTCTTTTAGTTTTCTATAATCTACCACTATACGCCATTTACGTTCACCCGATGCATCGATTTTCTTTGGGACTACTCAAATGGAACTAGCACAAAGGCTTGTCGAAGGTTTTATTAACCCTTATTGTAGCATTGGCTCTACTTGTTTGTCGACCTCTCGCTTATGGATTTCGGGGTATCTATAGCTTTTTACATCTATTGTTTTGATTTCATGAGTGCATACCATCGTTGCGGTTAGTTTATCGGTAGGTAAATGAAAGATATTATTGAATTCGTTGCAAATATATTCTATAGCTCGTCGCTCTTCGGAATTCAAATAATCGAGGCGTAAATTTTCGAGCAAGACACCTCATCTATTATTTAAACGATTATTTTCTTCTTCTTGAGCTAGCTGATATATTCTTTCGTCTCGAGGTACGGGTTCTAGAGGTAGTTCCGGGATAGGTATTACTTTCTTTAAATGAGATCTGTTTACTACGCTAATGTATGATTGCTTCTGATTGCTACCTTGACGATAGCATTAGGAATAAATAAATTTTGTTCAGCATCCAGTACCCGTTATGAAACTACTCCTTCAGTTAGATCATATGAATTTTTTACTCTGATTGGAATAATCATTTCAGTTTTTGGATTTAGTGTTATGGTGGATACAGAGGTTTGGGATATATTAGAACCTAAAGGAATTGGAAAAGGAATTGGTTGAATGCATGTAGTTGAAAGTTCGTAATCAATTTTGCACTTTAGTGCGTGCAGGAAATCACTACCTAATAGGCCATCGAAAGGAATGTTCGTATTTGAATCGATCACGTAGAATTGTATGTTTATCTTTTTTTTATGAATTACTAATTCGATATTTGTTTGTCCTTGGCTAGTTATTGGATAGTTGGGAGAGATTCCATTTAGAGATATGGGGTTTGGACCGATTATGTTGTAAGCGTTTTAACTAGAAGCCTTGATGAGAGAGATAGAAGCACCTGAATCGACTAAAAGCTTTAATATTCTGTCCTCAGATTTGAAATGTTTTGATTCGAACAATACATAGATAAGTTCGCTATTATCAAAAGAACTTAGAATAGTTACATTAGGAATTTCTCGAATTGGGAGTTGAGGTGATGTGGATCGTGAACCGACGGACATGGAGTTTGTTCGTTCGTAATCAGTGGGTGCGGTAATTGACGTGTATCGCAAAAATATTGTTGTTGAAAATTTACGTTTGACATTTTAGGAGGACATGTACTAAAATTATGTGTAACAGGAGATTGAAGTTGAACGTGACGTCTGGAATTATTATATTTTTGCGTTTTCTACATTCACTTATTACATGCCCTATGTTTTTACAGTAGTTACACTGTTTAACTAGTCCGATCTAAGAAGCATTATTAGCTCCTTGATCGGAATTTGGAGAGGAACCTTAACGATTTAGCCAAGGAGTATTACTGATTCATTGAGTAGAGCCTGAGGTGGGATTTGGATGATTTTGATACAAGGTATTAGTTCTTTGATAGAAATTTGGGCTGGAATTTGGTTAGTTTTGGTAAGGGCTTCTAATAACATTTTTATAATGTACAGGCTTAGGAGATTGGGCAAATTGTGGTCTTCTGTTGTTAGAATAGCATTTATGCGTGGCGTGATTGGTTCTGTGGCAATCTTTACAAAGTGTAGGATATGTTAAACGTGATGCCTTCTCTTCGCCTATGGCAGCAGTGAAAGCTTGACTAATTGTTCTGAATTCGCGGTATCTTAACATCTGTGATATCTGAGGATGTGTGTGATAAATAAATCTGTTTAATGTTATATCGTTTATCATGGCTAATCTACCTTGAAGTGTATCTTCTACTGATTCACTAGAATGCAGGAGATCTAACAAGGAGAAGGCAAGCACTTCGGGTCTCAGATTTTGTTGAAACTTCGTAAACTTATAGATCTTGTTCTCCTGTTTACGAATATATACCATTATAGGCGTAGATACTCAATAGTTTTTTAGATATTTGTATTTGAAGTTTCATTATACTAAGAAATATAGATTTAGTGAAAGGTTTCAAGAAGAAGCGAACTGGCGAAGTGGTAACGTACCTGATACATACTCGGAAGGCTCTCGGGTTCGAATCTGCTCCGTGGTATGCAATTTTTTTTCGATTTATTTACTGCAATTAATTGAATTTCAAATATATGTATATGCAATGATACTATTTATGACAAACAAAAAATAATAATTGTGTGCTAAAGTAATATAATAAATAATTAAATTTAATTAATTTCCAATAGAAATACAATAAAATTTAATTTCCAATAGAAATACAGAAAAGCAAATGTGCATGCAATGAAACTACACTTATGAGATGTGCAAGATGTTTTTCTCATTTATGCTTTGTTTGCTTTTACGATAAGTATCACTGTTGTAATTATTAATAATTGTGAGTACTACATCTTATTGTTATTCTTAACCTATTCTATTTCGTATGTATCGCATGGCTTTTTTATCTTATGCTTTTTTTGTTTTCAGGCGCAGTCAACGAGATATGCTTTGATTTAATTATTTATTATAATACTTTAACACACAATTATTATCTTTTGTTTGTCATGAATAGTATTATTGCATATATATTTGAAATCCAATTAATTGCAGTAAATAAATCGAAAAAAAATTACATATCATGAGCGGATTCGAACCCGAGCCTTCCGAGTATGTATCAAGTACATTGCCACTTCGCCAGTTCACTTCTTCTTGAAACCTTTCACTAAATCTATATTTCTTGGTATAATGAAACTTCAAATACAAATATCTAAAAAACTATTGAGTATCTACGCCTATAATGGTATATATTCGTTAACAGGAGGACAAGATCTATAAGTGTACGAAGTTTCAACAAAATCTGAGACCCGAAGTGCTTGCCTTCTCCTTGTAAGATTCTCGACGTTAATTCTTCTAATCTTTGATAATACTGCGTAACATTTTCGTTATATTCCTGCTTCATGCTATTTAATTTTTCTAACAATTGATCTAGACTTTTCCTATGTTGGTATAAGGTCAGTAAGAGATCAGCTACTTCAGGCCAAATAATTAAGTTGCAGTAGATGTCCACTTGCTTTTTTTATTTTTTATTTTAATTTTACTTTTTGTGTAACTTAGAAGCGGCCGATGTTGAAAAGGTTGGGCTAATTCAAAAGCAACATCTATTTGCTTAATAAAACTACGTAATTTATATCTGTCGCCATCGAATGTATCTGGGATTAATTTAACTAAGAATTCTAGCAAAACAGTCTGTGGCCGTTCAGTTGTTGTTATATCATTCCGGCGCGTTCGTTTAGATATAATAAATGACTGAAAATTAACTTCTCGAGCCAACTTCTTTTCTTCGTTGGCCCCAATTCAGACGATTGAAATCGTTCCTTCACGTTCAGTAAGAAAATAATGATTCCGTCCTATGACTGACAATGAGTGTGTGGACTAATTGTAGAAAGTAAGGCAGGATGAGTATAAGGATGACTAATTGTTTATGGAAGATACAGGAGATAGGGGGCAAACGAAGTGACTGTTGATGTGATTTTGCCCTTTGCCGCAGATAGGGAAGATAGTATCCAACATTAGCAACAATAAGGGAAGAAATTGACTTTGCATGGAGAGTTCATACACTCCGATGATTGCTGGAAAGTATGGGATATAAGTGGAAAAGAAGTAACAGCATTAGAAAAGTTTTAATTGAAAATCCAAACATTGTCAACTGGAGTAAAAAATATTTAAAAGCGATGCGCCGCTACAGGGAAGAGCGACGAAATATTATTTTTCTCGATGAGACGTGGGTGGATAACACCCTCACTACGAGTAAATGCTGGCAGAGTGAGGACGTGTTAGGTGTGCTGAAAAGCTCAAGTTCCTCACACCGTTCTATAATAATACATACAGGTGGAAAAAGTGGATGGGTAAAAAATGCGGGGTTGGTATTTAAATCGCGTTCCACAAGTGGCGACTATCATGGACAGATGAACTGTATTAATTTCGAAAAGTGGATAACGGAGAAATTATTACCTAATATCGCATCCAATTCCGAAACTGTTATGGGTAACGCTCTTTACCACTCGATACAACTTAATAAACCTCCTAATAGGTACGCGAAAAAGGCAGACATAATAAATTGGTTAAAGGACAACAACATTTCGTATGCGGAAACAATGAGACGAAATGAATTGTACAATCTTGTTTTGGCACATAAGAAAACGGAAAAAACATTTAGAGTTGACGAAATTTTAAAATTGAATGGCCACACCGTATTTAGACTTCCGCCTTACATGTGCGAGCTTAACCCAATCGAATTAGCTTGGGCACAAGTGAAAAGGACAATTCGTGAAAATAATACATTGACATTAACAGCAAGTGAATTAGCAATTCTAACCTATAAAGCAATTGAAGAAGTAACAGAAACAAATTGGGAAAACTTTTCAAAACATGTGGAAAAAACTGAAGAGAAATCCTGCGAGAAAGATGGACTATTAAAAGAAGCCATGAATGAATTAACATTGGATATTTTAAGTACTGATTCGGATCATTCATCAGACACTGATAGTGCTTTCACTATGTCTGATAATGTTTAAGGTAAGTAAAAAAATTCATGTCTACGTCAATGCCTTGAACCGCTCGCTCACAACTGCATCTCATTTACTTTCGATCCGTCGTTTCCACTTTCCTTGTCTTAAGGCTGGTTCAGACACGACTAGTAATTTAGTCGAGTGGGGAGTAGCTACTTACTACTAAACCGTTTAGTGCATAGAAAAGTGTCCGGACTAGTACAGTTGAGCTTTGAAAATCGAGAGTACAAGATATATCGCTTGACTAAAGAAATGGGTCCGGACAGGTTCGGAAGCCTAGTTAGTGGTAGGACAAGCCTAGTTAGTGGTGGGAGAAGCCTACTCGACCAGAAAAATCCAATGAAACGGATCTACTCAATTAAACCGTTTTACTAAACTACTCGACTAAATTGTAATGTCCATACACTAAACTACCCGCCACTCGACTAAACTACTAGCCGTGTCTGAACCAGCCTTTACATCGAATTAAGTAGTTGTGATCCTATCCGCTAATATCGAAAATGCATGTGACAGAAGATCAGTTAAAAGCCGGAGTGGGTCAACGGCCAATCATTACGCAGACCGCCCGACTCGGGAAACTCGTCAGCTCCTCACGGTACTATAGAGATATTAGAAGATGATGAGCGAAAGAAATGTGGGAACAATTGGTCATCGTTGGTAAGTCATACCTCACGCACACGCATCTGTGCTTTAATTTTGTTTTAGTGATTTTTTTAAGTCTTAAGAAGAAGAAAATAATATCTGAGAGAATACTGTTTTTGTTAATTAATGCCAAAAATTCTAAAGAAATTAATGTTTAAAGCATCCTTACGACCAAGTTATAGCTTGAACCGGTACTGTAGCAATGTAAATTATTTTTTTTATTTGTATCGTTCATCTTGTACGTCACGCGGTATATTATCTTCATTTTCATTTTAACAATTAATGGTCCTCGTCTCTTGAGCAACCAGTGAAATTGCTCAATCGAACTACTTACCGCGGTATAACAATAATAATGAATCGAACTCGATCAAAAGTAGCCAGAGTGTATCGGCAATTTCAATCGACTACGGCCGTTCGAGCAACAAACTCTAGGCTACATATATCTCCGTGAGACCGTGACAGAATGGCTATTGATTCAACGAAAGGGTTCGTCCCTAACTATTCATGGTTTTCGATGTCACGTGTCCTTTCATTCGCGTTCCATGTATTCAACGTGTTTGTTCGTGTATAAGTGCATGTACGTACAGATCAGCAGGGGGGTGCAGAGCTAGCGAAAGGGGTCACAAAAGTAACCAGTTGGTCTAATCTGCGCGCGGCACGTGTCGACATTTCTATTTGTTTTTCTGGAAAGAATTCCTTTCTGACAATTCATCTTTTCAATGCACCGAATTCGACCTACTAACGAGGCTCAAGAGCTCGGAGAATTCAAGAAGAGTAATGCAAAAACGTTTCCTCTTCCAAAACAACTGATCAAATTTCTGTAAAATGATTGATCATGTATCTAAGAGACATTTACATCAAACCATATACAGTATAGACTCGTTATAAGCAAAACGCTCGGGACCGGATTTTTGCTTATAACGTGTAGTTCCACCATTGTTTGATATTTGCCGACTGCTTCGAACGTAGAAAAGGGCAGCGAGTGAAAAAGAGAACGGAGCGAAAACAAATCGCTCTATGTCGGTTAATCCAATAAAATGAAACTATCATTTTATAATGAAATGCAAATATTTATATAATCTAATAAAAACTGGTTATTGTGATACGGTAGCTGATTGAACAGATACTTCAGATAAAACTTATGTCTAATTTAATAGAAATGATGATACATAATAAGTTGTTTCAAGTAAATATGGTCCGAATTATATCGTGTTTGGTATCATTGCAATTAGAAAAATCTCAGAAATATCATGGAAAAAGTTTTATAAAAAAAAAATGAAAAATAACAAAGTTAGGTTATTACATTAGTGTTGCCTCACCGATATCTGATCCCAGATCATGTTACGCTACTCGGCGAGCGAGCTTCGCAGCGTCTCGAGGCGTATACCCCCCAGTGGTGGGGATGGT
Organism: Osmia lignaria lignaria; assembly: GCF_051020975.1. Lineage (NCBI taxonomy): Eukaryota > Metazoa > Arthropoda > Insecta > Hymenoptera > Megachilidae > Osmia > Osmia lignaria. The sequence continues at coordinate 3,226,486 of NC_135041.1, forward strand.
TTCTTTGCAAATAGCGTAGAGATCTTTTTAGCTTATAACGAGTCTATACTGTACCATACCCATTTCTATAAAAAATACAGCAGTATGTTTAGATTTTTGAATCATAATTTATTGTTATATGTACTTAAAGTTAATTACAAAAGCATTGAATAAATAAAATGTTTAATACATAATTAATTTTATTAATTACAAATTTATAGAGCTAAAGTCTTAAGTATAATTATGGTTTATTTTACTGTGTTGTTATTACCAATAATTTATTATATCCATGTATAAGCACTGGATTTCTATTATTACTTAGTTAAGTGGCTTACTGACTCAGATAAATTCCAATTTTGTTCATTATTATTCCTTCAAGGATTATTATAAATATGTCGTGCGCAACCTAAGCTTATCTCGATTGAATATAAATCCATTCTCCTTATTTGGCCTTTTTCTTGATGTATGAGAGCAGGAAGATCGTTGAAATAATGGAAAGCTTCACTCTTTACCCTTATCCCTAATGAAAGAAAGCCCACATAAAGATTACCGAATTTTATAAAATAAATATAACATTTATACAGGGTGTACGACAATAGGTGGGCAAAATTTTAAGGGGTGATTCTAGGGATCAAAATAACACGAAAATCAAGAATAACGAAATAGCGTTTGCGGCTTTGTTTTCCAGTAATTAACGTTTAAAAATTCATGTAAAAAGCATCGTCGACTGAACGTCAGGTCAGCATGGGAAGGTACAGCCATAACCAAGAATCGTTGAATAGGAGAAACTTACCTCGTGCTATTCTGTTTCTCGGTAGTGCAGCATTCGGCTTCGATTCTTAGTGATGACTGTACCAACCCCTACTGACTTAACGTTCAGTTGTCGATGCTGGGCGGATTGCAGGTTTCAGGCGCCTTTTACTCGAATTTTTAAACGTTAATTACTGGAAAACAAAGCCGCAAACGCTATTTCGTTATTATTCTTGATTTTCGTCTTATTTTGATCCCTAGAATCACCCCTTAAAATTTTGCCCACCTGTTGTCGAACACCCTGTATATGAAGTATGCAATATATTTTTGGCATGTTTTTGGAAAAAAAATATACATATATAAAATATAAATTAAGTAACATAAAAAGTGTAGGATAAAGATACCAAATATCGTCCCCTATTTATATTTTTAACTTTATAGAAGGTATAAAAGAGCATGAATTTTCTTCAAACGTTATTCTATGTATCCGCGAATTGCAAAATGTAATTATTACACCAGTACTAGAAAATAAACAGAATGTAAAAAGGTGCAAAATTTTAAATCTGAAAAAATTATTCCTAATTTTGTGCCTCAAGTTAATGTTCCTATAAAATAATTTTTAACAAAAAACATATCCGTCTTCGAAATGTACTAAAAAGTGTCAAATAATTTCTATTTCATTTATACCAATATTCCATAGCTATTAATAATATCTATTTAATCGTTAAATAGGATACCAAATACAATTCAAAGTTTTCGGAGGCGGCGCAAAATTAAAAATACCCGAATATACGATGCTGCCAATAACGATTTGACTGCGGTATGGCAAACCTGGTAATTAATAAGTCGTAAAAAAAAAAATTCGAATCGTTATAGATACGTCACAAAACATTCGTATTTTTAACGATTGTATCAAAAGTTGGTAGCACTTCTGATGTACATATATACTGCAATTCACGAGAGACCACACTTAACTCGCGCAGCTCACTAGGTCTGGGGACATTTTTAATAACGTGTGTCATTCCTCTCTTCTGCTTGCTTTTTACTTTGCGATCATTTAAATGGTGGACAGAAATATATGACGTACGATAACTGATAACCAATGATGATATGGTAAAGATACACGGTACAACGAAACTCCTATTTTTTTCAAAGAAAAAGTTATATCACACAGGTTATTAAAAATGTCCCCAGACCTACTGAGCTGCGCGAGTTAAGTATGGTCTCTCGTGAACTGCAGTATAGTTAATCCGCAATGGATGTGTTGATTCCCGTTGAATGTTGTTTACTTGAAATTATCAAATGGGTCATTTGTCATATGTTGCCGACACCTGAACTAGGATCTTCCTAGTAGAAGAAAGGTTTATAATTTTGCGCCGCCTCCGAAAACTTTGAAATGTATTTGGTATCCTATTTAACGATTAAGTAGATATTATTAATAGCTATGGAATATTAGTATAAATGAAATAGAAATTATTTTACACTTTTTAGTGGAACCTGTAGTATTTGTAGGATAGTGTAAGGTGATTTTGGATTTCTGTTGCTTAGCTAATAACCATAAACTGAAAAAATATTGACCAAATTTAAATGGTTAATAAACAACAAACTTCATAAATTTTTGCAAGTGGGATCATCGCGGATGTACAGAGTGTCACGCGACTACCTCTACAGCCGAAGAGGGATAATTGCTAAGGTGATTCTAAACAACTTTTTTCTTTCCCACAATGTTGGTTAAGGCTTGGTTTTCTAGTTATTAACAAAAAACACCGACCAATCCGAGCGGCTCAAGGACTGCAATGTCGGCTATGAAAACCGGGCCTGACGTAGGTCGCGTACGAACGGCTCGGCACCCCGTCGGCATAGCACAATAAAAAAACTGAACTGGTAGAACATTTTTAGTCGTTGTTTAAAATGAATACGGAACCTAATCTCTTGTCGCCTATCATAATGTTTTCGCTTTCAGCGTAGCAAGTTAATTTAGAAACGAATGAATAAGTTTCATTTAAATTGTTTTCAAATTTTGCATCATTAGCGTAGCCTCCAATTCAAACGTTTATTAATTATTCCACTTCAAACATTTTTATTTGTTGTTTAGAATCCTTAGAATTTCCACTTTTACATTATGACAGGCGACAAGAGATTAGGTTCCGTATTCATTTTAAACGACTAAAGGTGTTCTACCAGTTAAGTTTTTTTATTGTGCTATGCCAACGGGGTGCCAAGCCGTTCGTTCACGACCTATGTCAGGTCCGGTTTTCGTACCAGTTAGTGCAGTCCCTGGGACTGCGCGCTATACGCGCTCGGATTGGTCGGTGTTTTTTGTTATTAACTCGAAAATCAAGCCTTAACCAACATTTTGGCAAAGGAAAAAGTTGTTTAGAATGAACTTAGCAATCATCCCGCTTCGGGTGTCGAGGTAGTCGCGTGCCACCCTGTATATCCTACTAAATATGAACGGTTTCATCTCGAACGATACATTCCTTGCAAAGTAACATCAAGGAATACATTTTTCGCTATGACAGTAGTTATTAACAAATTCCATAAATTTTTGCACGTGGGATCATCGCGGATATACCTCCTACTAAATGTAAAATGTTTCATCGCAATCGGTACATTCCCCGCAGCATAAACGCCGGAAGATATAAATGAAATATTACGTTTTTTGCGATAAAAGTCGTTAGGAATGAAAAAACACAAAAATTGTATTGCGGGACCAATCAGGAGATATACTCTACAAGATACAATATTTTTGATCCGATTGGTCCATCCGTCTCGTGGTAATCAGCGAAAAATGTAAATCAAGCATTACGTTCTTTGTAAAAAAATCGTTAACAATGAATAAATGCAAAATGCCTTTCTGTCGGGACCAAGTGGAAGAGATACTCTACAACATGCAAAAAGTTTCGTTCCGATTGGTCCATCAGTCCCGGAGTAATCGGGTAACATACATTGAGAGAAGAAAGTCGTTAGGAATGAAAAAATGCAAAATATTTTTTTAACGGGTCCAATCGGGAAACATACTCTACCAGATTCAAAATGTTTCGTTCCAATTGGTCCATCCGTCTCGGCGTAATCGGTGAACATACATAAAAAAAAAAAAAGACATACGTACACATCGATTTGAGTAACCTCCTTCTTTTCGAAGTCGGTTAAAAAGAGGAAATATGCAAATCGAAAAATTAATTGCTTGGTTTATGTATTTGAGAATTTTTCAGTACATACAAGTAAAAGAGAAAAACTAGCTGTCCAAGTAGTCATTACAAATGAGGGTAAAACCCCAAAACTTTACTATTTTTTTTTCGGAAAGTATTTAAGATATTTGAACACATTAAAGTGCAAATAGTAGATATTCATTAGCTGTATTTCATATTTTTCTTCAAAATTTTTATCCGATGATTAAGGGTTGAAAATTAATAAATAAATCTTTGAAAGTGATTTTTATAAACCATCCCTTGAGCGACACCCACCGAAAAAATTAAGAATAATCCTTTACGTTGCGCCGACCCGCCACGTTTCTCATACCAGAAACAGCTCTCAGAAAAGTATGAACTCTTCTTTCCCTAAACTGTGTGTTAGTTAACAGTTATTTATTTAAATAATATATTAACAATTTAAATTTTTTAATTAAATTTTCTGATCTTAACTTTTAGCATCCGTGTTTTCACGGTGTTCCTCGTTTTAAGCCCAGGCAATAACTGTGGGCCCAGATCGTCTTGGTGACCGGTGGTACCTGAGTATGCGGCTTAGATGGTTCGGGAGTTTTACAACCCGAACCGGCAGTGACCCAGGTGCGAACGATAGAGTGGTGCCTGGGATAGAGCGCAGAAGGTGGTTCGAACCCTGTTGGGGTTGGTAGAACTCACAAGACACATGCACGGCAGGGGGCCCGTTTAAGACACGGAAGAGGAAGGTAGAATTTATGTAAAGTGAATGGCAAGACCTCGTAAAACATTGTAAACTGCTCGTCGCGAGTATTTGTGGACAATGCGAATGCCAAATAAACGTTCTGACTTTACGGACCTTGTGCTGTAGAAGATCTGTTCACTGTTGGACCTTTTGAAGCTTCATGGTGATTGATTCGGTACGTGACAAAATACTACTCCAACCAGCATAAGAAAGTTTCTAGCAATTAGAAAATGTGCTATTGAACATGACTGACCGTGCTTCTAAATTGATGTCATCGGTTCATGAATTTACCGTTATTACCTTTTATACCAGGTACATAGAAGGCAAAACGGACGATGTCTTATGGTGAGTTTATTGCTCTCGATAGTTAAAATCGTAAGATTGTTGAAAGTATAAAAGTACTATTATAGTTCTGCAATCGGTATATTACGCCGCGTAACAATGCAGAAAAAAGCATGTCAGGAGAAAATTAAGAATCAACAGCAAGCAGTAACTCAAGAACCACAGATACGTAAAGAAACAAACCTGTGTTTAAAAGCAAATTATGCAGGAAAGCCTCCAAGCATTAAATTCATGAACGAAAACATCCACCAAGGAACAGCATCATTAATGATAGACACTGGTTCAGATATAAACATTATTAGAGAACACATAATCTCTAATAAAGCAATAATTAATACGAATATTATCTTCGAATTAAATGGAATAAACTGAAGGCTATCTTTCAACCCTAGGATACATCGAAATAAAAGCGCTGGATACAGAATCTATATTCCATGTGGTGGAGGATCTTCCAATAGCGCACGATGGAATACTAGGAACAGAGTTTTTCGAGAATAGCGGAGCAAATATTGATTATGCCAAATCCATGCTCCTAGTCAACAATCACATTATACCATTCCAAGAACCATCAATTACAATACTACCAAGAAGTAGGACTACGATACCAATTAAAGTAAAGAATACAGATGTAAATACAGGCTTCATACCAAACATCGAAATTCATCCACAACTATACATGGGAAATGCAATACTAACAAATAGAACTGGCATAGCCTTCCTTCATGCAACAAATGTCTCTACGAAAGACATCAAAATACAAATGCTTATCGTACAATTAGAACCATATGAGGAAATAACAATAGAAGAAGAAGACACACAAATTCTACTGAACGCATCACTACACTGGAACATTTAAATGAAGAAGAAAATACAAGTATAAGAAAATTAGTAACAAACAACACCGGCAGATTTTATTTAAACGAAGATAAACTTGGAGCAATAGACAAATTTTTTCATCGAATAATTATAACTGATGAAGTCCCAGTTAATATAAAACAATATAGATATCCTCAAGCACTAAAAGAAGAAGTAAATCACCAAGTAACTGAATTATTGGAAAAAGATATCATCGAACACTCATCATCATCTTACAACTCTCCGATCTGGATCGTCCCTAAAAAGGAAGACACACAAGGAAATAAATCATGGAAATTAGTGATTGATTTTAGTAAGCTAAACGAGAAGACCATTAGCGACGCATATCCCTTGCCAAATATAGTCGATATTTTAGATCAACTGGGAAGCACAAAGTACTTCTCCATATTCGACTTGAAGTCTATCTTTCACCAGATACCCATGCATTCAGACGACAAGCACAAGACAGCTTTTTCAACACCATTTGGACATTTCCAATTCAAGAGAATGTCATTTGGATTAAAGAACGCTGCAGGTTCATTCCAGTGGCTTATGAATAACGTTCTGGATGATTTACAAGGGTTTGAAGCATTCATGTATATTGATGACATAGTAATCTAATCTAGTTCAATCGAAGAACACGAAACAAAATTTAACAGACTAATGGCAAAACTAAAGGAAGCAAATCTATATCTCCAACCAAAAAAATGCGAGTTACTAAAAAAAGAAGTAGCCTACTTGGGATACATTATTACTGAAGATGGAGTGAAACCTGACCCAAAGAAAATAGAACCGGTCAAAGAGTTTCCAGTTCCCAAAACAGTTAAAAACATTAGGCAATTCCTTGGTCTATGTGGATATTACAGAAGATTTATTAAAGACTTTTCAAAAATCGCAAAACCTTTATCCGATTTAACAAGAACAGAACAAAAATTCGAATGGACGTAACAACAGCAACAAGCCTTTACAATCCTCAGGGACAAATTATACGAAGAACCAATTTTACAGTATCCGGACTTCACTAAACCATTTAACATCACCACAGACGCATCTGGAATCGCCGTTGGAGCAGTACTCAGCCAAGGTGAAATTGGAAAAGACCAACCAGTATCGTACACTTCAAGAATTCTAAATAAAGCAGAAACTCAATACAGTAAAACCTGGATAAATGCAACCGAGATTGGGACCCAGTGGTTGCATTTATCCAAGCGAGGTGTTGAATCTCGGGTTACACGCGACGACCAGTCAAGCGTGAACGTAGAAAGGGACAGACAGTGGCGGAAAGAGAGAGATCCGATGATCAAAGGAAAGAGCCGAAACGTATCAGTGTGACTAATACTAATTCAATTATAAAACTTTTTTATTTTTGACTTTTTTTTATTGAAACTTTTACTAACGCATCGGTGAAATTTTTCTGATTAAAATAATACCAAACACGATATAGTTTGAATTATAATTATTTGCTAAAATTCATGTTAAAAGTTGGCGAAAATCAAGAGAAATCGAAATCAAAACCGGTCACGGTGTCGGCTCTGGTCTCAAAGGTTTCATTTATCCAGGCGAGGTGTCGATTCTGGGCATTTAAATGTTGCATTTATCCAGACGAGGTGTCGATTCTGGGTATTTAAATGTTGCATTTATCCACGCTAGGTGTCGATTCTGAGTCCGTACTCATCATTTATATTCAGTCGTGGTGTCAATTCTATGTTGTTTATTCTATTACTATTGTTTATAAATATAATTCAAACTATATCGTGTTTGGAATCATTTTAATCAGAAAAATCTCACAAATGCGTTAGTAAAAGTTTCATTAAGAAAAAGTTAAAAATAAAAAAGTTTTATCGTTCAATTAGTATTAGTCACACCGATATTACGGTCGGATCATATTACACGGTTTCCTCGTCGAGCGGCTCGGTTCGCCCAGGCCCTAGGGGGATCCCCCCAAGTGGAGGGGATAGCGATGTTGCACTTATCCAAGCATTCTTTCGTTGCATTTATCCAGGTTTTACTGTAATTAGCAGTCCAGACCAAACAAATAAAAAACGGATCAAAGAAGACTCAACCTCCAGTGAATCAGAGTATTGTGATACTGATGAATTCCAAAAACAATATAGAAAAAGGAGAAGAGAAACATCAAGCTCAGCAAACAAACAATTAAAGAAAAGAAAACAAAATGGAGGAAATATTACAGTAGAAATCCACCAACCACCCAAAAGACAACCAATTTCTGAACCCCCTAATCAACTTAAAGGAAAACGGGATCTGTTCGAAAATGCGTTAATTTTAACCGTCGGCACGCGGACCGCGACAGCACTCTGCAGCGCGATCGGCAGCCACATTGGATACCGGTCAGGCCGACCAATCAACGCCCTCTACGTCACCAAGAAGACGCCAACGGCTCTTGCTACGACGAAGCGGGTTGATCGGCTATTACGTTCTTGTATCGCTCAGCTTACACACGTGTCATACAAAGTTCAGTAAAATATCGCTCAATCTCAAAAAACTAAGGTTTTTCGCAATCGCGCTTACGGTGCTAACGGCCAACGCGTTCACGTGAGCTTCTAAACTCCGGAAATTCCGTGTAATTAATATAATTACACGGTGCCAGGTGTTACACCAACACGTGGTCACACACAGCTCGAACTCTTGTTTCATCGCGACGCGAGTGAAATACGATCAACGATCACTGTATATTTCTGTTCTTGTGAAAATTCTTGTACATACTGTATATACCTTTTTGTTCTGTAAATATACTTCTGTCTTCGTGCAAATTCTAGAGTGTTCAATTCGTCTCACCGCCTACAATTACCGAACCGGTCTCCTCGACAAAAATCGCGGACAGTTCAATTTCAATCTCGAACAGGATCCAATATAGGTGAAGAATTGAAGATTTTGAAGAAGAAATAACTCTACCTAAACATATACATATATAGAGAACCACCCAAAATAGACTCCTCTTCAGGAACAAAAAAAGTATCTTCAGGAACTCAAAAGCCATTTCCAAAAACCGAAAAAATATCTTCAGGAGCCAGAAAAGAACCTTCAGAACTAAAAAAGGAAGAGAAAAATGATTCAGGAAGTACATCAACAGCACCCATTACACCTATAAAAATTATAAAGGAAAAAGATCAACTCACCACACACAAAATAACACAACCAAGAATAATCAGCAACCTACCAGTCACATCCAAGATAATAGAAACAAGTGACAACCTCTGGATGAAGAAAGGAGTGATAGTTGTGTTCCTAAATGAAGGAAGAGAAACAATAGATAGTCAGTCAAGAGAATTTTTACAAAAAGAAAAAATGAAAATACACATACCTCATCAAGAAGAGATTATTGTACAATTAAAAAAGAAAAATAAGAACATATTTGGCTTAATTAGACCTTCAAGGGAAATTCTACCTAGAACACTCAAAACACTTTGCCAGGAATTCCACAGAAAAAAATTCAAGATTGCTCCATACCAGAATTAAGGGGATTATATAAACTCTTGCAGTTAGTCTTTGCAGATTCAAACATCACCATCACACTCTGCAAAGGAATAATAAATATACCACCTAAAGAAGAAAGGATACACATCATTAAAGAAAACCATGAAAGCCCAATAGGAGGACATAAAGGGATTAAAAAAAACTTACCACAGAATTAAAAGCAGTTATTACTGGAAAAATATGAAGAAAGAAATTACTGATTACATCAAAACTTGTATCAGTTGCCAGAAAGTAAAATTAGTAAGAATGAAGAACAGAGAACCAATGGTCAGAGAATCACTGATACTCCATTTGATGCATTGGACAAAGTATCCTTGGATATATTAGGACCACTACCATTAACAACAATAGGAAATAGTTATATACTTACTATCCAAGATAACCTGACCAAGTATTCAGCTGCAGTACCCATGGTATCAACTACATCTGAAGAAGTAGCAAATCTTTTACAGAGCACCTTATATGCAAATTTGGTAGCCCAAAAGCTATACTTACAGATCAGGGTACATGCTTTACAGGATCACTGATGAAAAGGTTAGCAAAAGCATTCCAAATTAAAACATACAGAACATCCCCATTCCATTCACAATCAAACGGATCATTGGAAAGAAGCCATCACGTTTTAGTTGAATATTTAAAACATTATATTTCGAAAGAAAAACATTGGGATGAATGGTTCTCCAAGCCATGTTCTCCTATAATACCAGCATTCATGAAGAAACAAAACACCTCACGAATTAGTCTTCGGGAAGAAAGCTCGACAGCTATCAAGTATAACACCTATTAGATTATGGGATTAAAACACAATAAAACACACAATATTTAAACTCAAAATTAAACTTTAATATAGCTCGGAAGGACGTCTTGACTCTAGAAGGCTGAGCTAAGAAGTGAGACTTTCTACAAATGCATAGCAGAAAATCTGGTGCCCACTTTAGAAAGAAAAATAACGGCCTGGGTTTGCAACGTGTTTATTACTCAGGCCTATAAGTTTAGACACGGCCAGAGGCGCATTGACTCTGGTTACAAAGTTATCCCTTTTTTTTCTACACAATGCACCCAGTGTCTTTCAACGCCACAATTCATTTTTATCCGACTTCGAAAAGGAGGAGGATACTCAATTCGATCAGTATATATATTTTTTTTCTGACTTTGTTCGCCGATTACTCCGAGATGAATGGACCAATCAAAACGAAACCTTTTGCATCTTGTAGAGTACAACTCCCTATTGGTCCTGTAAAAAAAATATTTTGCATTTTTTTAATTCCTAACCTTTTTTTCTAAATGTACGTTCGCCGATTACTCCGACACGAATGGACCAATTGGAATGAAATCTTTTGCATGCAGTTTTTCATTTTTGACGATATTTATTGCAAAAAACGTTTTGGTTCAAGGAATGCACCGATTGCAATGAAAGTTTTCACATTTCGTAGATCTTTCCACGATGATTCCATTTCCCCAAATTTATGTAGTTTCTTATTATTGTTAATAACTATTGTTATTGTAATATAACAAAAAAATCTATTCTTTAGGGTTACTCTGTAAGGAATATACCGATCGCGATTTTTCAAATTTGTCCCTGCAAGTAAACTTCGTCAGTTTCTTTACCAATTGGTTGCTAATAAAAAATAATAAAAAGACTTGACTTGCTTTTTCACGTATCGGAAGCTGGAAGCTGATTTGAACTGTTCCTTTGCAAAAGTAACTGTCGTAATCTTTGCATTTCTGCGAGTGCTCTCTCGTCATGAGGTTTAACAAGGACTTTGTTTGGTGCTAAATCAGATAACACTAGACCATCTAAACTTTTAACACGACTAAGTGCAACGTAAATTTGGCCTTTTGCAAAATTCTTTTTGTCAAGATCAATTACAGCTTTGTTTAATGTAATCCCTTGTAATTTGTGCACCGTTACTGCCCAACCTTGAATAAGTGGTAACATTCTGCGCTCGACGTCTCTATAACCTTTCGTCGCCTGAAACGTTGCTACAACTGGAGATATTGAAATGTAATCGTCGATATCTTTGAATCTATTTCCAATCGACTCGTCGTCAAATTTTATAAGTACTGAGTCCGGCAACTCTCCCTGTTCTAGTTGATCTCTTCGAAGTGCCGGCCACGTAAATTTCTTTACTATTCCCATTGCGCCGTTTATCAAACCATCAGAAATTGATATATTTCGTCGCAGGATGATTCGCGATCCCTCAATTAACGCTATTGTATATAACAGTCCGCCACAATTATTTACATTTACAGGTATGACATTTTCTGGTGGCCTTTTTCCATATGTAGCTACCTCACGGGACTCGTCAATTGAATCAATGACGTACATTCGATGTGATTTTGCTAGTTCATCAGTCAGTTTTGAGTTATATTCATCCACTAATTTTATCGTTCGGAATATTCTTACTGCTGCACCATCCTCGAACTCTCCGGTTAGGGGAACTCTTCTTCGCTCGTATAGTATTTGTAGCTGCGAAGCTGTCACTTCCCCAAACTCAACGTCATCTCTTTGTCGCATATTAATGGTGAGTTCGCAAAATGAAAATTGGTGCCATAAATTAATTTCTGCAGTACACCAATATGGCTGTTCAAAACACCAGTGTCCTTTTACTGGGGGCAACTGCATGATATCGCCAAAGAGAAGTACATTTACGCCACCAAATAGTTTATCATTGGTTTTGAATTCTTGAACTGTCGCGGTGTTCTACGAGTTAAATTCTAATTTACAAGTTTAATGAACTGAATATAGGAGTTTTAGTTTCGATTCCGCGAAGCACCAATCAAATCTTTCTCGATTTTTACGAACGCGAGCAAACAGAGGCGGACTACGACGATCAGAATAATGCTTAACAGCAGACAACGTACTATATGTATAGTTACTGTAGTAGCTCGAAGGGGACTTGAATACCCGATCTCGCAGTTTCCTCGTTGCACAGATTATCCGTAAGAGAACCGTACTGACGTATATCGAACCCTTGCTAGACTTTAATTAGATCCGTAGTGCCTTCGCCGCCGCTCTTTTTATACCCAAAAATTGAAGTAAAAAAGAGTGGTGGGGCGGACTCAACGTGATTCCGAGGGACCGCACTCTTGCTTCACGTTGGTCATGAATTTTCTAGAAGACTGTCTATGCTGGGTGTACGCATTCAACTCCAAATATGGAAATTTCAGAGAACGGAACGTAACATGTACTACATGATATTATGAAAGTTCGTGTTAATGTGGACGAAAAAAAGTCTGAAGTGGTGGATTTTCTAATTACGTAAATAATAAATATGTTTCAGATATATTTGTAAAAAAATTTGTTTTTCGTTCATCACACAAAATCGTCCAAATACATTGTAAATAAAAAAATTTAATTTTGTTTCTATTTTTCATTATTTTCTTTTAATGTTAAATGTTTACATATCCTGAAATATGACTATAATTATAAAAAAAGTACCGAAGTTTGGGAAATATCGGGTGAAACAAGCACAAAATTAATTCTTCGCACGGTTTTCGCGTTTTACCCCACTGTGCTACGCCACCTTCTTTATCGTCATTGTCGGTAGAATCGTATCGAACATTCCTGGTAATGTATAATAAAAGACTACAAGATATGCCTGAAAACTTGCCAGCACTTCCAACTCAAAATAATATTCACTTTTACACTTAAAATGCTATCATAGTGAAGTCTATAATAAAATAATTTTTAACAAAAAATGCAACCGACTTCAAGATGCGCTAAAAAGTATAAAATAATTTCTATTTCATTTATACCAATACTCCACAGCTATGAATAAAACCTATTTAATCGTTAAATAGTATACTAAATACATTTCAACCTTTTCAATTGTATAAATAAAATATAAATTACTTTACACTATTTAGCGTATCTCGAAGTCGGTTGTATTTTTTGTTAAAAGTTATTTCATTTCACATTTTTTAGTGTAACGAACAGTATTTGTAGGATACCGTAAGGTGGTTTTGCGTTTTGATTGGTTAGCTAATAGCCATAAATTTGAAAAAATATATTGATCGAATTTAGATGGTTAATAAAAAATTTTTGCAAGTAGGATCATCGCGGAAATATCTCCTACTAACAATAAATGTGAAAGGTTTCACCGCGATTCCTTGCAAAGTAACAACAAGGAATAGGGTTTTTGCTATAACAATAGTTATTAACAATAACAAATTGCATAAATTTTTGCAAGTGAGATCATCGCGGATATATCTTCTACTATTTACATGTTAAAGGTTTCATCACAATCGATATATTCCTTGTAGGGTAACACCAAGGAATAAGTTTTTTGCTATAACAGTAATTATTAACAATAACAAATTCCACAAAGCATTACGTTTTTTGCAATAAAAGTCGTTAGCAATGAAAAAATCCAAAATGTTTTTTTAACGGGACTAATCGGGAGAGATACTCTACAAGGAGCAAAAGGTTTCGTTCCGATTGGTCGATCCGCCTCGGAGTAATCGGCGAACATACGTAAAAAAAGAAATATACTGATCGAATTGAGTTCTCCTTTTCCGAAGTTGGTTAAAAAACTCTGCTCGAAAAATTTCTTTTTCTTCACAAACGTACATGTACCTGCATAATCCGTTACAAGTCTCTGAGAATAATAACCTGTAGTAATTCAATATTTATCATCAGGTGACATTAAAAATGGAACAATAGAAGTCGAAAAACGCAAGGGGATAAAATTAGGCTTGGAGACAATGTTTGATACCTTTACCCTATATATGTACAGTTTTCTAAGGAGAAAGCAAACTAGGTCTTCCTTTATAACCAATTTCGCCTGTGTTATCCATATCAATAGTTAAATTTAACGTTTGTTTTGTTGGAGATTACATAAATATATATGCATAAAAATCTGAATAATTTCATTATACACGTCTGTTGTAACATCTGTTATAATAACCAGAATAAATAAAAATGAATATTCGTTCATTCGTTTTCTTCAAAAATTAATTTCAGCATTGGAAAAAATTTCATTCTTGATTTTCAATTTATTTTCGTACATTGAAATCGCCTGATCCACTAGCCCTTCAAAATCTTTTCCCTCTTCCAAATACAATCTCTCATCTGTAAATATTTTTCAAAGCTTGTTCGGTATCGTTTCGCTTTCAAACAGGAAAAATCCATGTGAACATCGAAACGAATAAATACGTTGGTAGATTGTAACGCACGCACGACAAAATCAGCTAGCAAACGGATGAAACACGATCGAGATAACGATATTGCAGAAGGCACCCTTATCTGTAGGGGAGTAGAAGTGAAGAAGGATTAAATCATCCCTGCAACATGTGTCATCCATTGTGATTGCTAGTTCAATCACAGACCGATAGCATATGAGGGTACATGCATGAGCTCGTGAATGGAAGCAGACCGTCTTGCCAGTTGCTTGACAAACGTTTTGGGATCGTTCTCACCCAAAGGTGCCTATAAATCTTCTCACCGTAAACACATCAGCGAGCTTCGACCTTCGAAGCATATAAATTGGGGATGCAGTTTAGCAGATCAACTGCCATGATAGCCTCCCGACTCATATTATAGTATAGGAGGGACCTGAATACAAAAATGAGCCTAAATTATTTTATTAGCTTTAACCATCTATAACCCAATTTTTGTATGACAGAAAAAAGAATTTTGTCAGAGCAAAAGCTCTAGCATGAAATCGAGAGCTATATGTATAGTACAGAGCTTTTTTAGGTTGAATTTTCACGTGGTGGACTTCATACTGGACACCAAATACCCCATATTTTAGAGAGCGTCTAAACATCTGAAACATGTTTCATCAATCAAAGAGCTTCTCTTGGCCTAGTATTTCTTATTTTCCTCGTTTCAAATTTTTTGTTTAACACTTCAGTTTACATATTTCAATAGTTACAATATTATAAAACAAATAAAGAAAACAAACGTAAATATTATTCAAAATTACTTGATATGCTTAGTAACAAATAATAACAAAATTATTATTTAGACGAAATCAAGAAAGGACCTTTAGAATTATTATTATATAAATCGTTTCTACAATTTTGTTTCTACCAACACACGTTGCGCATAGCATAACTACTTATTCCTTCCCGTGAACACACGTTTTCGTTTAACCCAATCACTGTTTCCTGTAAAAATATGATTAAACTCTGAATAAAATAAAATATACAATAGACAAAACCGGTCGCATACCGCCCTGTTACGGCTATGAGTGTACGTTAGACGTATTAAAAGCTTGGACTATGAGGCGAGTAATAAGCTATATGTCGGACTCGATTAGTTTACGAGATATTCGCGTAAAACTATGAGTACTACTACAGTCCCTGGTCATCGAATTAGGACCACCTACGAAAATTTCACTTTTATGGCTATAATAGTATGTCATTCATCGTGATGCAAGTGGATTAAGTCATACTTGTATTATTAACAAGAATGATAAAAACCGTTTAGGTATACACACATCTTGCACGTACTCATGGAAATTCAAAGCTCGTTCTTGCAAGTTTTCAAACAATTCAAGCAAGCTTCAGCTTCGAATTATTTCGAACTTTATTTGAAGTCTAAAAGTGAGAGTCTTGAAGTTTTGAAACTTTTGAAATCAATTTTGTGATCAGCAGTAAATCAACTTCATGCATAAAAACGTAATCAACATATAAATAATAAAACATTTGTCAGTTTGTTAAATTGTTTCTCAATAGAAATAAATATTTGGACCGAAATGCAATATGTACTACAACCAGGACTGGCTTAACATTTCGGGGATCCTGAGACTATCAAACTTTGGAGGGTCGCTTTGGTTGATACAGTTGATTTAAAAATTGAAATTTATTCTAAATAAAATTAAATGATATTTAATCGTAACGAAATCGTAAAAATTTCGTTCGATATTTTATGACATAATTAAGTGTAGTCCCCTTTAGACTTTTTTTAATTCGACACTGACTAAAATTAAACACAAAACGTACAATAATGTTCTTATTACGTAAGGTTATAAATAAATATTATATTAGAATCAAGTAATACTAGCCACTTGACACTTTCAGTAAAGCTAGGATTCCTAGTCCATCCTAGACAAAAGTTCTGGTTACGCCAATGTTTGTGTTACAGACTACATATGTATGTATGAATACACCAATTTCTCACAACTCGTAAATCGCAAAAATAATACGGAAGAAAATGACAAAACGGCCGATAGTAACGTTGCGAATGAGATTCGACTGTTGGGCCGAAATGAAGGCGTCCTCGCAAAAAGTATATCCATGGGACAAAGGGGAACGTAATGAAAAGCGTCCGGGTGCAGAGTCGCCGATGCACTCTAGCAGTGGGGTCTGAAGGATACCATCTACCGTTCCCTTTGAGACCATCCACTCCCGGAATTCAGCTGATTTTCCTTCGCGCTTTGTTTCCGAACATCTGATAACCGCTGCTTCTCCTTCACCCCGTTACTGATTCCTCGTTGCCTCTCCCTTTCTCTTGACAGACTGACAGAATTGAGAGGCAAAGGAAAGAGGGTCGAATGAATGGCGACGACGAAAGGAACGAATGAATTTGCCCCTTGAAAAACACGATCGGCCAATTCGCATGGACAAAAAACCTCTTCCTTCTTTTTTTATTCTCTCCACTTATCTCCTTTTTTCCTATCGCTGCTTCACCTTGGTCTCGATTTTCAACTTCCTCTTTGACGTCCCTACAATGCCACAAATTTATTTTCTTCTTTTTTTGATTATAAAGTAATATTTACAAAAAACAAGGTTGCAAAATATCTTTGAGTAAAATTCTCTTGGCGACTCGGAAGATCTTTTTCTAACTCGGTGAGAAAAGGGTTCAAAGTTTAGAAAGAGAAGATCCCAACTTCCGGTTGCCAATTTTAATAAAACTTTTAGAAGATGTAGTTGACTTCTTTGTCTTTACAAATCAGTACTTAATGTTATTAATAAATTAGAAAATTAATAAATAAATTACACATAAGAAAATGTAAGAAAATAAAAAAAATGTTGAATTTGACCTCTGGCCGTCACGGTAGAAAGCATGAGCAAGTTTTAAAGTGTTTTATACATAGTTATATATATCACACTGCTACGTTGTCTCTTTTCTAATTTCTGTTTTATATAACAAACATTACATTGTTGCTTATTTTTGACACTTCTGATGTGATAGGCGTAACTTTTTTAAAAAATACCGTTCCTTAAATTTAACTAGAATAACCAAATGTGTTACTATAATGCTTCTGATGTTTACACAATATTTACTTATTACTGCTTCTATTAATTTTTGCTTGCACAGAATAAAAGCTATTTAAAAAATATTTCTATGTAACCTCGTTATATGTTCATATAGTTTTATTTAATATTTGATCCTCTACACTCTACACTTATACAACTCATATTATTATTCTTTGACCTACAAGTACAAATGGCTAATACATTATCTATTAAGAATAGGTTCATTGTTAGGACCGCTGTTTCGCAAACAAAAAGTATATACCTGTTCGAATCCTGGTTCGGTAGGTTCCTTTCTTTCTTAGAGAAAATAGAATACTCTATTTTTGAGTCGGCGTATATACCATAATTGCATTCTACGATTGTAGACCAGCCAACAGCTTTTGCGTTCACTCAATAACAGAGACCTTTTCTTAGTACTCATTGTCTCTAATGAACACTTGCCAGTGTACATAACACCATCTTCCATTTTATCTTCTTTCTTTGCTGCCAGTCGTGTCACCCTCCATCTCTCGCTATCTCTTTCGTTTCATCCACCCTTCAAACACAATGTGTAGGTTCTGGGGAGAACCGAAGCTTTCGGCTACGTTGATGGACATATCGCACGCTGGCAGAATCGCCCTTCCTGATACGATGTGGCAATCTACTCGAACTCTCTTGTTTTTTCCTTTGCTTTAAAGCGCGTTTATCCTCTTTCGTGATTTATGCGCAACCACGGTAAAATGAAAGACGCTCGAAACGCGATAGATGCTTGTGAAACATTCCCGTGCTTCCGTTTACTTTAACTATTTGAATTATTATATAATAATATTGCTTTTTTTTCTACAATATTACGAGACTCCTTAGTTCTTGGACTCGTTTAGCTAGTAGTGCAGTGCTGTTTAAAGATTTTCTCTCGTGGTATCCCGTCGCGCACAGTGGTCCGGATCGAAAAATTAGCTGTTCATTTGCTGCCAAGCAATCAATTTCCTCATATCAATGTTTATCGAATGTATTTAGCTTTTCAGATGTTCACCACTTTTGAAAATGATGACATTAATAAAATTTATTTGTTAGCGTCAGCACGTGTGCAAGGATTGACACGTGGCAGGGTCAATGCATTTGAAGCTTTGGCCTGCTTTTCAAGGATATTGAAGCTGCCGATCCGTATCGGAACCGTATGTCTGTTATCGGACTTGAGGCGCGACGAATTCTGAGAGTCGCGGATGTTTGTTTATGAATCGGCGAAAGAAAGTTTAAATGCCGATCTTCAATAAAATAATTTTTAACAAAAAATACAACCGACTTCGAAATGCACTAAAAAGTATGAAATAATTTCTACTTCATTTATACAAATACCCAACAGCTATTAATAAAATTCGTTAAATAGTATACTAAATACATTTCAACCTTTTCGGAGGCGGTGCAAAATTAAAAACTTTTCTTCTACTAGGAAGATTCTAGTTCAGGCGTCAACAACCTATTAAATCATTATTGGCAGCATCGTGTATTCGGGTATTTTTAATTTTGCGCTGCCTCCGAAAAGGTTGAAATGTATTTAGTATACTATTTAACGAGTAAATAGGTTTTATTAATAGCTGTTGGGTATTTGTATAAATGAAGCAGGAATTATTTCATACTTTTTAGTGTATTTCGAAGTCGGTTGTATTTTTTGTTAAAAATTATTTTATTTCACACTTTTTAGTGGAACGAGCAGTATTTATAGGATGCCGTAAGGTGGTTTACCGTTCTTATTGGTTAATTGCAATAACGATAGTTTTTAACGATGACAAGTTCCATACAAATTATAACATTAGTTATTAACAATAACAAATTGCATAAATTTTTGCAAGTGAGATATCGCGAAAATATCTCCTATTAGATGTGAAAGGTTTCATCGCAATCGGTACATACCTTGGAGAGTATACATGTATACAAGAAACAGTAGAGAATCGGCGACTGTATGCTGACTCATACACCGGTAGAGACATGTAGGCATACCTAGAATTCAATGTAGTAGTAACAATAGTTTTTCACGAATATCTCGCAAACTAAAGCTTAATGAAAAAAGCTAATTATTCATAATGAAAAAATTGTTCAAAATCATGTCCCCTACAATATATTAAAAGGTCATTGAAATCATCCAATCTTGACATTAAAAACTTCCTGTATTTTGCAATAACAATGAAACAATGAAAAATTTTTTTTCAATGGGACCAATCGGAAGACATACCCTACAAGATGCAAAAGGTGTCGTTCCGTTTGGTCCATCCGTCTCGGAGTAATCGGTGAACACAAAAGAAAAAAAAAAAATACATACATACTGATCGAATTGAGTAACCTCCTCCTTTTCGAAGTCGGTTAAAAATGAGTGGTAGTTCTGAAAAGAACTGTTTCTATTGCCAAGGTTTGCCGATCTTCAACTGGTAGAAATTATTATCGGAAGTAAAGACTGTGAACGATGTGGACTTTTAATGCGATGGGCTCATCTGTTACTATGAGACTTGATTTGTTAAACTGTTGAAGGAACTCGGGTTTTTATATCTTCCGAGCTAGGAAAATACACTTCCCAAAGATCGCTAATTGGTTGTGGTTATTAGGGTGGAAGTATAAGTGACAGATATTACAGCGAAGTTGAAACTATATAAGACGATAATGCTTTCTTTTAGCTTGTGTTATAGTTGGACGTTTTGCAGTATACGTTCGCTGCTATTATTATTATAAGTTGTGAGTCACGTTGTCCACGGTGCCTTAAGGGGATAGACACGGCACGTGACCTCTCCGATTCGGGACGTCGGTATTACAGCAGTTTTTTCGTTGGGCCTGGTGGAGCCACTTGCGTGGTCTGTTACGAACTTGAAAGGTTTAATTCTCAGCTAGCGTGCGCGCAACACGATCTAGAAAGGCAACGGCGCCTCAAGTATTTTTACAAACACATTCAAACGCTCATCTCGCCAGAGGCATCACGACGATTCGCCTGAAGAACGAAAGCGAAACATTGGCGCGTGGTTAGAGAGAAATGTAGGGTGATCATGCTATCCTTTTTTCAACCTAAATGATAGAGAATTGTCCCGCTCCGGTAAATTCTGACTGGCCAAACGCGTGGATTTTATATAGCGCACCGTAGCACCCCTCGCTGCTGAAAAATATATGCCTACTCTGAAGAACCAAAGGAACCTGCTATCTGAGAATAATTTAAAAAAAAAGTTATTAACTTCTTTAAATAAATGTTTTTTAATTAATAAAAGTATACAGGATACGTCATGCAATTGGGACGGGTTATATCTTGAATTCGGTAAGAGATAGGAAAAAGCTGTTTATGTAAAAGTTCAATGGTATGAAAATGTTTATTTTTCTATGACTTCATTTTCTTCGTGAATGCAACAATACACTAAAAAAATGCAGATGCACTTTTTGTTTAAACAGAATTGAAATTCTTTCTTTACCCGTATCAATTCCTTGGAAAATTCTGGATAAATAAAATAATTTTTAACAAAAAACATATCCGACTTCGAAATGCACTAAAAAGTGTAAAATAATTTCTATTTCATTTATACCAATATTCCATAGCTATTAATAATATCTACTTAATCGTTAACTAGGATACCAAATACATTTCAAAGTTTTCGGAGGCGGCGCAAAATAAAAAATAACCGAATAAACGATGCTGCCAATAACGATTTGATTGCGGTATGGCAAACTTGGTAATTAATAAGTTGTACGAGAAAAAGCGGAACGTTATAGGTCCGGCTGAAAACAGTTGTAATTTTAACAATTGTATCAGAAATTGGCAGCACTCCTGATGTACATGCATTATACTGCAGTTCACGAGAGACCACACTTAACTCGCGTAGCTCACTAGGTCTAGAGAGATTTTTAATAACGTGTTATTCCCCTCTTCAGCTTGTTTCTTATTACACTTTGCGATCATATAAATGGTGGGCAGAAATATATGACGTACGATAACTGATAACCGGTGATGATATTGTAAAGTTTCACGATACAATGAAATTGCTATTATTTTTCCAAAGAAAAATGATGTGAACGCAAAGTAAGAAGCAAGCTGTAAAGGGGAATCACACACGCCATTAAAAATCTCCCTAGACCTAGTGAGCTGCGCGAGTTAAGTATGGTCTCTTGTGAACTGCAGTAGAGGGTGATCCTCTCGCTGTGGGACACAAAGGAACACTGGCGGCAATGGACCCCTTGACCGCAGCATAAAGAGGTCCATATTGTCACGTACCATCGGAGACCTATCCAGGCCGAGACAACTCTGTGTGTCTTCATGGTGCGGTCAAGGAATTCATTGTGGCCAGTTCCTTTGTGTCCCCTAGCGAGAGGATCACCCTGTATAGTTAATTCGCAATGGGTATGTTGATTCCCGTTGAATATTGTTTACTTGAAATTATCAAATGGGTCATTTATCATAGGTTGCCGACGCCCGAGTTAGGATCTTTCTAGTAGAGGAAAAGTTTTTAATTTTGCGCCGCCTCCGAAAACTTTGAAATGTATTTGGTATCCTAGTTAACGATTAAGTAGATATTATTAATAGCTATGGAATATTGGCATAAATGAAATAGAAATTATTTCACACTTTTTAGTGCATTTAGAAGTCGGATGTTTTTTGTTAAAAATTATTTTATTTCACACTCTTTAGTGGAACCTGTAGTATTTGTAAGATAGTATATGGTGATTTTGGATTTCTGTTGCTTAGCTAATAACCATAAACTGAAAAAATATTGACCAAATTTAAATGGTTAATAAACAACAAATTTCATAAATTTTTGCAAGTGGGTTCATCGCGGATATACAGAGTGTCACGCGACTACCTCTACAGCCGAAGAGGGATAATTGCTAAGGTGATTCTAAACAACTTTTTCCTTTCCCACAATGTTGGTTAAGGCTTCGTTTTCTAGTTATGAACAAAAAACACCGCCCAATCCGAGCGGCTCAGGGACTGCAATGTCGTCTATGAAAACCGGGCCTGACGTAGGTCGCGAACGAACGGCTCGGCACACCGTTGGCATAGCACAATAAAAAAACTGAACTGGTAGGATATTTTTAGTCGTTGTTTAAAATGATTACGGCACCTAATCTCTTGTCGCCTATCATAATGTTTCTGCTTTCAGCGTAGCAAGTTAATTTAGAAACGAATGGATAAGTTTCATTTAAATTGTTTTCAAATTTTGCATCATTAGCGTAGCCTCCAATTCAAACGTTTATTAATTATTCCACTTCAAACATTTTTATTTGTTGTTTAGAATCCTTAGAATTTCCACATTTACATTATGACAGGCGACAAGAGATTAGGTTCCGTATTCATTTTAAATGACTAAAAGTGTTCTACCAGTTAAGGTTTTTTATTGTGCTATGCCAACGGGGTGCCAAGCCGTTCGTTCACGACCTACGTCAGGTCCGGTTTTCGTACCAGTCAGTGCAGTCCCTGGGACTGCGCGCTATACGCGCTCGGATTGGTCGATGTTTTTTGTTATTAACTCGAAAATCAAGCCTTAACCAACATTTTGGCAAAGGAAAAAGTTGTTTAAAATCACCTTAGCAATCATCCCTCTTCGGGTGTCGAGGTGGTCGCGTGCCACCCTGTATATCCTACTAAATATGAGCGGTTTCATCGCGAACAATACATTCCTTGCAGAGTAACATCAAGGAATACATTATTCGCTATGACAGTAGTTATTAACGAATTCCATAAATTTTTGCAAGTGGGATCATCGTGGATATACCTCCTACTAAATGCAAAATGTTTCATCGCAATCGGTACATTCCCCGCAGCATAAACGCCGGAAGATATAAATGAAGTATTACGTTTTTTGCGATAAAAGTCGTTAGGAAATGAAAAAACACAAAAATTGTATTGCGGGACCAAGTGGGAGAGATACTCTACAAGATGTAAAAAGTTTCGTTCCGATTGGTCCACCCGTCTCGGGGAAATCGGCGAACATACATTTCGAAAAGATAGTCGTTACGAATAAAAAAATGCAAAATATTTTTTTAACAGGACCAACGGGGAATTATACTCTATAAGACGCAAAAAGTTTCGTTCCGATTGGTCCATCTGTCTCGGGGAAATCGGCGAACATACATTTAGAAAAGAAACTCGTTAGAAATGAAAAAATGCAAAATATTTTTTTAACGCGACCAATCGGGAAACATACTCTATCAGATTCAAAAGGTTTCTTTCCGATTGGTCCATCCGGCTCTGACTAATCGGCGAACGTACGTCGAACGTACATGACACAGTACGTTTTTTTGCAATAAAAAGCGTTCGGGATGAAAAAATGCAAAATGTTTTTTCAACGGGACCAATCGGGAGACATACTCTACAAGATGTAAAAGGTTTCGTTCCGGTTGATCCATCCGTCTCGGCGTAATCGGTGAACATACATAAAAAAAAAAAAAAAAAAAAAAAAATACACACACGTCGAATTGAGTATCCTCCTCCTTTTCGAAGTCGGATAATAAAACAAACAAAAAAAAAAAAATACATACACATCGAATTGAGTATCCTCCTCCTTTTCGAAGTCGGATAAAAAAATTAATGTCTACGCCAATGCCTTGAATCGCTCGTTCAGTGTAGCCGCATCTCACTCACTTTCGATACGTTGCGTCGTGTCTTTTCCACTTTCCTTGTTTTACATCGAATTAGTAGTTGTGATCCTATCCGCCAGTACTGAAAATACATGTGACAGAAGGGCATTTAAAAGCAGGAGTGGGTCAGCGGCCAATCATTACGCTGACCGCCCCACTCGGCAGATTCGTCAGTTCCGCAACAGTAAAGGCTGGTTCAGACACGGCTAGTAATTTAGTCGAGTGGCGAGTAGTTTAGTGTATGGATACTACAGTTTAGTCGAGCAGTTTAGTAAAACGATTTAGTCGAGTAGATCCGTTTCATTGGATTTTTCTGGTCGAGTAGGCTTCTCCCACCACTAACTAGACTTGCTCCACCACTAACTAGGCTTCCGAACCTGTCCGGACCCATTTCTTTAGTCAAGCGATATATCTTGTACTCTCGATTTTCAAAGCTCAACTGTACTAGTCCGGACACTTTTCTATGCGCTAAACGGTTTAGTAGTAAGTAGCTACTCCCCATTCGACTAAATTACTAGCCGCGTCTGAACCTGCCTTAAGTGCTGTTCAGAGATCGTAAGTTGCCGTCCAATCAAATTCGTTGACCTGCCTCCAGTCACACGTATTACGTTCATTGGCCGAAGCCCTTACATCTGTTGCGTATACCAGATATCCTCGCCCAGCAATGCTCGCCGGATATATAAATTCGTCTCTTTCCTGTCGATTCCCTGATTCCCATTACATCCTTTCTGAACGAGATACATAATTTTAGGAAGATTCCCTTTTCCTAAAAAGCATCCAAGGTTTCCCAAAAAGATATTAATCCCTTTTAAAACAAAACACGTCCTTTCCATTTAGAAAACTTTCCCTTTTCTATTCCTAATGCAGAATACACAATCCTACCCCACCAAAGGTGCTTTTCAGCCCCTTAAATACAGGCTCTAAGCGAGGAGCCTGCACACTCTAAAAGTTAACTTCGTAAAGTGCGGGACATATTGATATAACATTTTAAATAAAGTATCTAAAGTAAAAACTTAGCGTAGTTCTTCGAC
The DNA here is from genome assembly GCF_051020975.1 of Osmia lignaria lignaria. Classification (NCBI taxonomy): domain Eukaryota; kingdom Metazoa; phylum Arthropoda; class Insecta; order Hymenoptera; family Megachilidae; genus Osmia; species Osmia lignaria. Next base: position 3,251,634 of record NC_135041.1, read on the forward strand.
ACATCCACATCGCGTGACGAACGTCGCTAAGGACAAATATTGAAACAGAATGGGATGAAGCGATAGCGAGCGACAATTCGGACGTATTGATGTAGACGTAGATTCGGGGTTTACATTATTAAGAAAACAGGAGAGGTTTTACACTTTCCATAATGTAATTTCCATATATTTTGTATAATAACAATTGTCGTCAAGAACAAGTATTATAAAAAATCTATTAAAGCCCAGAAAAAATCGTATGTTTATATAGTTAAATGTATCCCCCGCGAATAGGGAAATTGTACGTCTATGCAGTGTGGCCGTTGACACCTCAAGATGAGGGATCCTGGAAAGGATTAGGTGGAGTCAGCCAGTGATGCCAGAACCGTGGGATGTGGGACAAATTTTTACCCTCTCCACGACGTCCCACGACGTCCCAGTGACTCCCCTACCGCAGTTGTTTCATCTAACGCAAGCGCGTTGTCCCACGTGTCCGTGTGAGCTCTGCAGGTTTGGCAGAGTTCGGCTGCTCTCGTCATTTCTACGTTATCGGCTCGATGCTCAAGCCGCTAAAGCACGTGGCAGCAGCATCGACGAATCGACAAAATAATATAATTTCGTCCATGGCAATATGGTAGAAATGAGAAACCAGGAGATTCAGTTCGAATCCAGATTCTACGGTTTCAGTTCTGATTCTTAATGCATTAACGTTTTTTTAATACATAAAAATACATTTTTAATACATTAATACTATGAAATACATTAACTTGGGAAGCAGTTAAAAAAAGGAGTTGAACTGCATCTTTCTTTGATATTTTTTTTAATATTTAAGTTTTATATATATACATATGTATGTACGTACATATGATAAAAGTACGTGACACAGAAGTAATTTCTTCAATTAGATATTACTGTTATTCTAACTATTACAATATGTAAATCCGAAGACATTCGAGGAAAATTGGTTAGGTTAAATTGTAAGGATATAAAGAAATATCAATCTTTAACGGTTTGTTAGTTTTATTTCTTATTCCTTACAACTATTATAATTTTATTCTCTGAATGGTCACTACAATGAAAGATGGATTAGATACAATTTGATTCCTCATGTAATTTGTTATATCCATATCAGGTTTTTTGGAACTAATGCAACTAGTCCACGCTTATACGATATTGCATATTTTACTTTCCTGTAATACAACAAGGAAACAAAACTATAATATAGTGATTACCATAATACAATAGAAAATGTTAAGCTCGCTATAAACCTTATGTTTTTTTTGTGTACTTATGCTGCACTTTCGCTTCGTTGCTTTATAATGACTAATGACTGATTTTTCTTTTGAATGAAACTTCCACTAGCGTATTGATGAAATTTTTCGATTAAAACAAGATCAAACACGACATAATTTGAATTATACTTAATTTATATATTTGCATTAGGTTTTAAATAAATAAATAGATATAATACAAATTATGTCATGTTTGGTCTTATTTTAATCAGAAGAACCTTACAATTACATTGGTAAAAGTTTCATTTAGCAAAAATGAAAAATAAAAAAGTTATGGTTAAATTAATATTGTCTCACTCAAATGTTTTTTTTTCGGGCCCTTTAATTCTCGGACCTCTTTCTCTTTCGCTATTTGTCCTTTTCTACGCTCGCCAGCATTCAAGAACTCGCTCGAGCTATGTCGTTCTGCCAGGGTCACATTTTCGTTACCTATTCATCGAATATTTGGGTGTAACACAAAATCAAGAGAGTCCAGTATAATAACACATTCTATGCTGAAAGAATATACTAAGTTATCTGTCTAAAAAAATTTTAATAAATCTGACAACAGATTTATTTTCGGGCTGCTTTTTTTAAGTAATCAGCATTTTACCAGTCTCCTGTACGGATCGTGTGTAGCAGTTTGTAGCAAACTCAACATGTTTTCGATATTACGTCGAATTCACAACCGATCGAAAAATATTAAAAATCCAGGATATTTTGTGCCGTTTTTTATATGCTAAAGGCGATTGAAATGAAATAAATGACTAACAATGAATAGTATAATAAAGGTGATCGCTGTTCATCTATTTCCTTTCTACGATGTATTTCTTCCACAAGAGACGGTTTCCTAACAATTTACAGTATAGTAAAACCTGGGTACAGTAAAACCTGGATAAATTCAACGAAAGAATGCTTGGATAAATGAAACATCGCTATCCCCTCCACTTGGGGGGATCCCCCTAGGCGAACCGAGCCGCTCGACGAGGAAACAGTGTAATATGATCCGACCGTAATATCCGTGTGACTAATCCTAATTCAACGATAAAACTTTTTTATTTTTAACTTTTTCTCAATGAAACTTTTACTAATGCATTTGTGAGATTTTTCTGATTAAAATGATACCAAACTCGATATAGGTTGAATTATATTTATAAACAATAGTAATAGAATAAACAACATAGAATTGAGACCACGACTGAATATAAATGATGTCGGCTGAATATAAAAGATGTGTACGGACACAGAATCGGCATGTCGGCTGCAAAGAAAACATGTGTACGGACTCAGAATCGACACCTCGCTTGGATAAATGAAACATTAAATGCCCAGAATCGACTCCTTGCTTGAATAAATGAAACATTAAATGGTGGGATCGTGGGAAGAATTCGATTAACGTACGTTTAGGCGGCTCGTCGTAACACTGGCGTCGCGCGTAACCCGAGATTCGACACCTCGCTTGGATCACAATCTCTCTTGCATATGTATATCCAGATTTTACTGTAGTGTAAATTGTTAGGAAACCGTCTCTTGTGGAAGAAATACAGGATTGCCTCGAAATAGCAAGTGGTCTCTGCTTCGAAATAAGCAACTGTTCGATCCCGAGCCACTTGCTTATTTCGAGGCAATCCTGTACATCGTAGAAAGGAAATAGATGAACAGCGATCACCTTTATTATACTATTCATTGTTGGTCATTTATTTCATTTTGATGGCCCTTGACATATAAAAAGCGGTACATAATATCCTGGATTTTTAATATTTGTCGATCGGTTGTGTATTCTACATAATATCGAAAATATGTTGAGTTTGCTACAAACTGCTACACACGATCTGTACAGGAGAATGGTGAAATTCTGATTACTTAAGAAAAGCAGCCAGAAAATAAATCTATTGCCAGATTTATTAAAATTTTTTTAGACAGATAAGTTAGTATATTCATTCAGCATAGAATGTGTTATTATGCTGGATTTTCCCGATTCTCCTGAACGTGTGCGACGCTGGCAGAAAGACACAGCTCGAGCGAGTTCTTGAATGCTGGCGAGCGTAGAAAAGGACAAATAGCGAAAGAGAAAGAGGTCCGAGAATTAAAGGGCCCGAAAAAAAACATTTGAGTGAGACAATATTAATTTAACCATAACCTTTTTATTTTTCATTTTTGCTAAATGAAACTTTTACCAATGTAATTGTAAGGTTCTTCTGATTAAAATAAGACCAAACACCATATAATTTGCATTATTTATACTTATTTAAAATTATAATTCAAATTATACCATGTCTGATCTTGTTTTAATCGAAAAATCTCACAAATACACTAGTAAGAGTTTCATTGAAAAAGAAATCAGTCATTCATCATTACAAAGCAAGGAAGCGAAAATGCAGAATAATTACGCAAAATAAGATAAGTTTTTAATAAGTATAACAGTTGATACTGTATTATAACAATTACAGTAAAACCTGGATAAATGCAACGAAAGAATGCTTAGATAAATGCAACCACTGGGTCCCAATCTTGGTTGAATTTATGCAGGTTTTACTGTACCAAACTATATTTTTATTTGTTTCCTACATATATTATAGAAAGATAAAATATTCAGCATCGTATAAGCGTGGACCAGCTGCAACAGTTGCCGGAAACCTGATGAAATATGTAGTACAAATTAACTAAAAAATCAAACTGTACTTTTCTGTCTTTCATTTTAATGACTATTCACAGAATAAAATGATAATAGTTGTAACGAATAAAAAATAAAACTAACAGACCGTAAAAGATTGAAATTTCTTTATATCCTTACATTCTATCCTATCCAATTTTCCTCGTATGTCTTCGCATTTACGTATTGTAATAAATAGAATCACAGTAATATCTAATTGAAGAAATCACTTTTGTATCACGTACATACATATGTACATATATAAAACTTAAATATTAAAAAAAATATCAATAAAGGAAGCAGTTCAACTCCTTTTTTTAACTGCTTCCGAAGTTAATGTATTTCATAGTATTAATGTATTAAAAATGTATTTTTATGTATTAAAAAAACGTTAATGCATTAAGAATCAGAACTGAAACCGTAGAATCGGGATTCGAACTGAATCTCCTGGTTTCTCACTTCTACCATAGTGCCATGGACGAAATTATATTATTTTATCGATTCGTCGATGCTGCTGCCACGTGCTTTAGCGGCTTGAGCATCGAGCCGATAACGTAGAAATGACGAGAGCAGCCGAACTCTGCCAAACCCGCAGAGCTCACACGGACACGTGGGATAACGCGCTTGTGTTAGATGAAATAACTGCGGTAGGGGAGTCACTGGGACGTCGTGGGACGTCGTGGAGAGGGTAAAAGTTTGTCCCACGTCCCACGGTTCTGGCATCACTGGAGTCAGCAGCTCAGTCCCCTTGTCCCTGTACTCTTCAGTTTGTTGGTGCTCGGCAATTTACGATCTCTGCATAGTACAACTTAATTCTTTCCATTGTGATGGCCCTTTTTGGGTACATGATAATTCGTTTGAACGACAGATCTAAATACACAGTTTTTTTTCGGCACGAATGGATAAAGCTGTGCGTTCAACGAGGCATCGCATCGGAATGATTTTCTTTCAGATTACGTACATTATGTACTTCGATTTGAGTAGAGCGGTTAGAAAATTCGTCGTACCGCTGTGGATTTCTCCCACGCGAAACTTTTGAACGAAAAATGCGAGTCGGATTAACATAAAAGGGATGATAGAATATGGAACGTCGAATTTATCGTGCTCTCTTTCCTCATTTTCTTTTCGTTTCCTCTCTCTCTCTCTAATTTTTACTTTCTTTTTTTATCAATGTGCTATCATAACGTTCGAGGTTACTGTGAATTTCACTGCCAAAAAAGAAAACACATACCATGGCACATACTATGTGTATAGTTCGAGAAAAAGTTCCGTATTTCGCGTGTAACTGCAATAACTCTCGCAACGAATAACTATAGTATTTAGCTGACACGATTCTAGATGAACCTGAAAAGTTGGATTTATTCTATTGTGTAGGAGGCAGATCACGGGTATAGGTCGGGAATATACAGTGACTGATTGGTGACATTTTAACTTTCGCTATACTAACGGTTCCACTGCGCCGCCGATGGCATGTACGACGGCACTGGGTCCGCACGGAACTATTATAATTTAACATAGTACATTACAAGCTTCAAATTAAAAATTAAATAATTGTATCATTGATAACCATTATCATTATGTGCTTTGTGCTATGTAGGTGCGTCCATTTTCATTGTGCCATTAAACGCATATAAAATGTACACTTACATAAAGAAAGCATTCTTCATTTAATGAAAACTAATAGGGTAATAATAAGATTAATTGTAAAACAAATGCTTACTGTGCTCTTATTAAAAACGACGAAACGTACGAAATGATATATATTTAGAAGACATAATTCGAGAAATTACTGCAAAATATTACTACATTGTGACAATCCAAATATGTATACAAGGTGTCCTAGAAATACCGTACAATTCGAAGACCACAGATTGTCCTCGTAAAAACAAATCAAAAGTTCCTTTACCATTTTGCAATCTGCGACTTTGTTATCGAAATATACGCAATTGAAAATTGAAGCTACTGACACTGACATGAGCCATTAGTCAGACATGGAGGTCCGTAAAAAGCGGCAACGCTGCAGCAACGCGGCATAACAAACTGTGCACGGTGTTTCGTTTTTACCACGAACACGCGCCGCGCATGGAACGAACCATGAATTTCAACGCGCATTCGCCATCAGTTCAATGTTTTCGATACAGTAAAACCTGGATAAATGCAACCAAGATTGGGACCCAGTGGTTGCATTTATCCAAGCGAGGTGTCGAATCTCGGGTTACACGTGACGACCAGCCAAGCGTGAACGTAGGAAGGGACAGACAGTGGCGGAAAGAGAGAGGTCCGATGATCAAAGGAAAGGGCCGAAACGTATCGGTGTGACTAATACTGATTCAACTATAAAACTTTTTTATTTTTGACTTTTTTTTACTGAAACTTTTACTAACGCATTGATGAAATTTTTCTGATTAAAATGATACCAAACACGATATAGTTTGAATTATAATTACTTGCTAAAATTGATGTTAAAAGTTGGCGAAAAGCAAGAGAGATCGAAATCAAAACCAGTCGCGGTGTCGGCTCTGGTTTCAAAGGTTTCATTTATCCAGGCCAGGTGTCGATTCTGGGCATTCAATGTTCCATTTATCCAAGCGAGGTGTCGATTCTGAGTCCGTACACATCTTTTGTAATCAGCCGACATGTCGATTCTGCGTCCGTACACATCATTTATATTCAGTCGTGGTGTCAATTCTATGTTGTTTATTCTATTATTACTGTTTATAAATATAATTCCAACTATATCGTGTTTGGTATCATTTTAATCAGAAAAATTCCACCAATGCGCTAGTAAAAGTTTCAGTAAAAAAAAGTCAAAAATAAAAAAGTTTTATAATTGAATTAGTATTAGTCACACCGATACGTTTCGGCTCTTTCCTTTGATCATTAGACCGCTCTCTCTCTCCTCCACTGTCTGTCCCTTTCTACGTTCACGCTTGGCTGGTCGTCGCATCTAATTCGAGATTCGACATCTCGGCTGAATATATGCGAAGTCCCTCCATTTATTAGTTCTAATAGTACCATAGTACTTTTTTATGCAGAATGTTTCAAGGAGTTGACACAAGTAAAAAAAAATGCAATTCCATTTAAATAAAAAGTGGATTTGCATTTTTTGAGTGCATCGTTGCATTCACGAAGAAAATGAAGTCATAGAAAAATAAACATTATCATTCCATTGAACTTTTACATAAAGAGCTTTTTCCTATCTCTTACCAAATTCAAGATATAACCCGTCCCAATTGCATGACGTATCCTGTATACTTTTATTAATTAACAAACATTTATTTAAAGAAGTTAATAACTTTTTCTAAAAATAATTCTCAGGTTGCACGTTCCTTCGGTTCTTCACAGTAGGCGCATATTTTTCAGCAGCGAGGGATGCTACGGTGCGCTATATAAAATCCACGCGTTTGGTTAGTCAGAATTTATCGGAGCGGGACAATTCAATCATTTGGGTTGAAAGAAGGATAGCACGATCACCGTACATCTCACTCTAAACACGCGCCAATGTTTCGTTTTCGTTCTTCAGGCGTATCGTCGCGATGCCTCTGGCGGGATGAGCATTTGAATGTGTTTGTAAAAATACTTGTGGCGCTGTTGCCTTCCTAGATCGTGTTGCGCGCGCGCTAGCTGAGAATTAAACCTTTCAATTTCGTACCAGACCACGCAAGTGGCTCCACCAGGCTCAACGAAAAAACTGCTGCAATACCGACGTTCCGAATCGGAGAGGTCACGTGCCGTGTATACCCCCTTAACAAGTCGGTTTCGCGAAGAACAAGTGAATCGGCTGCCCATTACTTCTTTAGTACATAAACCAGTCAACACGCGTTGGTAAAGATCTTCTATGTACTTGAGGTCGCTATCGATATGAGCGAAGTCGTACCCGACAACTATTTTCCATTGTTCGTGAAATATCCGGACTACATCTAAATGTTCGAGGAAGATCGTTTCCTGATCGTTCAGAGTGGAGAGATGATATTTTTCGTCGTTGAGTTCGTTCGCGATTACCAAATTCGTAGCCATAATCGTCAGCAAACGTGGAGCAATCATGAATTTCCCGCTATGTTCCATGATCTGAAATTTGGTTGTTTAAAGATTTTGACGTTTGTTCTATGGTGAGTGGTTGGTTTTCCATATTCATTTATTCTGACGGAATGATTGTCTATTGTCTCGATGACCTCGCAAGGTCCTCGCCACTTTTCTTCTAGTGGTTTAGCATTATAATGTCGTATAAGGACGAGGTTACCCCTATGGATGGATTCAAGGTGATCGTAGAATGTGGAAGGTTGTTGCGTTTGGAGATTATTAATTGTCTCGATTATTTTGTTTTCGTGCTGTAACTTAAGGTTGTCGATTTGTTGCTGAAGGGTTAGGTATTCGTCCTGTTCGTCGAGGATGCTGTTAGGTTCGTAACCTAATTGCAATTCGAATGGTGTATATCCCGTGTTACGATTGATCGTGCAGTTATAACTAAGCATGGCTTTCGGTAGGAGAAGGTCCCACGGGTTTTCGGCGGTTTGATAGCATCTAATATATTCTTTTAAAATTACGTGTGATCTTTCGTTCTTGCCGTTTGATTGAGGGTGGTAGACAGACGTAAGGGTATGTCCCGATCTCATGAGATTGCAAAATTCTGTAAATTCTTGCGACGTAAATTCCTTTGCGTTGTCAGTGAGTATTTGTTTAGGTTTCCCGAATATTCGTAGCCATGAAGCCCAAACGGCTTGTATAATGGCCGCAGTGGACTTATCCGTTAGAGGTTCGCACATGATGTACCGCGTCAAGTAATCCTGAATTACCGGTATGTATTTGTTTTTCCGTGAGGTCTCGTCTAGCGGTCCTACAATATCTAACGAGATTTTATCGTTCGGTTTCGCAGGAATGTCAGTTGCCTGTGGTATATAAGTCTGTCGCTTCGTGTCTTTATTCCTTTGACAGATTTCGTATTGCTCTATATACTTTTTCACGCCGTGAGTAATATTTGGCCATTCGAATTGCCTGTGGATCTTTTGCAATGTTTTGTCGTAGGCATAGTGCCCGCCGAACAATGAGTCGTGTGCTAGCCTAATTACTTCCTTAGTGTCGATAGGGATTGGTCGGGAAATGTAAATTTCCAAGTCGCGATTCAGTTTAGATAGAAGAGTGGCGACTTGAGTGTCGTGATTTCTGTCCTGAATTACGTTAATCTTGTCTCCGCTGTTTAATGCCTGTGTAAAGGTTTGAAATTTCAACTTACCGGTTTCGTGAGGGGATAGATAGGTTTTATCTTTTTCGATTACCTCTGGAGGTGTCTCTGTGTAAATGATGGTGGGGGCATCTTTACCGTAGCCGTGGTGGATGGTAACCTGGGAACGGATTGTAGGTGCCATTGGGACGGCAGGATCCGGTGTTCCTACCAGGTTTTTGATAAAATCATCGTCTTCCGTTGTATTTTGAGGATTGTTAGAGTAGTATGCTAAGTATTTGTCTAGTTCGTCTCCTACAGCGTCTCGTTGTGCGACTCTAATTCTACTTCTGGAAAGTGCGTCGGCGTTAATATTAATCTTTCCGGGTTTACAAATTATTTCGTAGTCGTATTCTAGCAATTTTAGACGCCATCGCATCAGCCGAGAGTTTGGTTCTTTAACATTCATTAGCCACACGAGCGGTCTGTGATCTGTCACGATGGTGAATTTGCGCCCGTACAAATATTGATGAAAATGTTTCGTTCCCCAGATGATAGCTAATATGTAGTTCCTTTTCTGTGGTAGTATATCGAGTCTCTGCATTATTTAGGTTGCGCGACGCGTACGCAACTGGTTTGTCCGAACCGATCGGGCCTTGGGCACCGAGCGCGTGATTACTCGCGTCCGTAGTGAGTACGAACGGCTCTTCCCAATTAGGGTATTGTAAAACGGGCTGAGTTGTTAGAGCGTTGCAAAGGTTTTCGAAGGTCATTTGCTGCTCGTTAGTCCAAAGGAATTCAATATCTTTTCTTAATAGTTGGTTAAGCGGCTTGGCTGCCTTGGCGAAATCCTTTACAAACTTCCTGTAATATCCGCACAGTCCTAAGAACTGTTTGATTTCTTTCGCGTTTTTCGGTGCCGGGTTGTTCCTGACTTTGTCGATTCTACTAGGATTTGGTTTTACGCCGTCGGCTGATATAACGTGCCCTAAGTATTCTAGTTCCGGCTTCAAATATTCGCACTTGTCCGGTTGGAGCCTCAAACCGCATTGTCGTAAACGTTCGAACAGGGTTTTTAAGTTTTTATTGTGTTTTTCTAACGTTTGGCCGAAGACATCTATGTCATCGATATATACGAGACAATTGCTGCCGACTAGGCCACGTAATCCGTGATTCATAACCCTTTGGAACGTAGGGGGCGCGTTTTTTAACCCGAAGGGCATCCGTACGAATTCGTAGTGTCCGTCTTTGTCCGAAAAAGCTGTCTTATGTATGTCTTTCTCGTTGATTCCTATCTGATGAAACCCTGAAGCGAGATCAAAGGCCGAGAAATATTTCGCGTTTCCGAGTTTGTCTAGTATTTCGTCTGTGTTAGGGATCGGATACGAATCTTTGATGGTTTTTTCGTTTAATTTTCTGTAATCAATGACTAGTCGCCACTTTCGTTTCCCGGATGCGTCTGATTTTTTCGGCACGATCCATAGCGGACTGTTATATGGACTGTCGCTGTCCCTAATAATGCCTTTTTCTAACATGTCCGCTATCTGTCGTTTGATTTCATTTTGGTGGATCGGAGGATATCTATATTGTTTGGTGTGTATAGGCGTTTCGTCTGACGTTTTAATTTCATTTTCCAGGATTGAGGTTTTGGGAAGGTGGTCATTCGGAAGTAGGAAAACATCGTGGTAGCTAGAGATAATTTCCCATACCTCGTCCCTACCTTCCGTCAAATGGTCTAAGCAAGTGTTTTCGTTTAGTAGTGCTAACCTTTCGTCCGTTTTACTATCGTTATTAATATGGAAAACCAATCGCTCATCAAATTCCTCGGTGGATTCGATTTGAATTTTTAGGAAATCAGAAACAATTGGTTGTCCGTTCGTATCGACTTTCGTGATTGCTCCGGTCCCTGATATAAAATTGACGAGTACCGTTTTGTTATTGCAATTATGGCTCGAATTTTTACATCGTTTGGTAATGTTCCCGACCTTGAATTCGTTACACGAAGGAGAGAAGTTATGATCAAACAAAAAGTCCGCTCTTAGTATGCCGTCTTGAATTATAGGCGAATTATCATCTACTACTTGGAATCTATTACATTTCTCATTAAAGGGAATGAGAACCGAATACAAGGTGTCAGTGGTATCGTTCGTAATACCCCTAAGCGTGAGGGGCGCGTCTTTATATAGCGTTTCGTTGACTATCTGTTTTTCTTTAATTATAGAGATTTCGCTACCTGTATTGATGAGGAAGGTAGTCGGTCGGAGCCCTGGCAATTCTAGTTGAACAAACGGGGAAGAGTCCACGCGATGCTCCTCTGTTGGCCTGGCGTTCCCGATGGTGATCGTCCGTCCAGCGGTTGGGTGTTCGGCGGAGTCCAATGAAAATTTCGCTGTTGTCCGATTGATCGTCCTGATTGATCCCTCTGCTTCGTCCGGCACTCCGGTTCCGTGTGCCCTCGTCGTTTGCAATAGTTGCACTCCTTGCTTCTGCAGTCCGGGATTGGGTTTCTCTGGATTTCGGGGCGTTGTTCCCTTGGTCTTTTTGGGTCCTCGGTAGTTGCCATATCCGCGATTACTGTTGCATGTATTGCAACTCCATGTCGTACATGCGTGCGGCTTCGAAGGCTTGGTTGAGGGTCTCCAGTTGCTGACTGAACAGGTACTGCGAGATTTCTGGCCTGACATTGCGTCGGAAGCACTGAATGCCTTCCTCGTTGCATATTATCTCCTTTATGTCAATATACGTTTGTAGTCTTCTCTCGGAATTTACGGCCGTCAACAATTCGTCTTGTATCTGGGAGAATCGATGTATGAAGTCGTTTATCGGTTCGTTCGGCTTTTGTTTGCATGAATCGCGCTTGGTTTTCAATGCTGATGTATCGACCGTTTTTCCGTACATGAAGCGAATTTTTTCTACTAGCTTCGGTATGGTCGTGATGGTGTCTGAGCGTATCGTTGAGGCGGCGCGTCCTTTTAATTTCTGCGACATGATTTCTGCAACGCATGCTGGTTTGGATGCAGCATGGAGGAGACTTTGATAACTGTGTTAATGAATATCTCTGTATTGCTTCCGTCGAAATCCGGAATTAACGGTAGGCATTGCTTATATGTTTCGATCGCGTAACCTCCAAATGTTCCGTTAGAAGGGGTTGGTTGGATGTTTGCTGATGTTTGCCCGGCTGGTCCAGATTTTTCTAATGCTCTAAGTCTATCGGAGACTTGCAGAAGTTTCTCGGCTAATAGGTTCATGTCTACTTGGACGCGATTCGGGCTTTGCGCTCTTGACATTGTGTCGTGTGGAGCAGTCACGTAGTCGATAGGAAGGTGGGACAGAGTATCAGTAGAGAGACTTACGTCGGTTTTGCTCAGTCGCCAACGAGTCCACTTGTCGTCCAGCTTGCGTGTTTGTTGAGATCCTCCGGGTTCTTTTCAGGATACTCCAACGATTCCTCCTCGGAGGATATCTAGTTCAGCTAGAAGATTTTCCGTTGGTTGAAGTCCGCAGACAGTATCCCACCGCTGCCACCAATTTATGTCGTCGGATCGCAAATAACAAGACTGGGTTATTTGGTTGAGAGTTTATTCTTCACTATACAGACGTTTCTCGTACTCTTAACGTTGAACTAAGACTAACTTTGCTCTTCCAGAGAGCTTGCCTTTATACTTGGCATTGGGGTGTGGTCGTCGAGTAGTAGGGAGGTTTTTCCAGGAAAGGACGTTTTTAGGCGGGAAAAGCGCGAACCGGAGTCACGCATAGATCCGGTGGCTGGATTCTTAAAGAAAGTCGTAAATTTTGTGGTTACAAGGTTTTTGGATTTTAGGGTAAGATCGATAATGATCCGATCCCGATAAAGTAGTCCCGAATTCCGGGACTGAGAGTGATGTGACAGGGGTTGGAAAAGTTATGTGGGTCCTTTCTCTGAGTTCGGGAAAACAAGGGAAGTCCCTAAAGATGATTATCTTTAAAGCTTACTCGACAATACAAGTGGATACCTAGCTTAAGATGTAATTATGTAACCGTCGCTTGCTTACTGTTACTGTAAACAGGTAATTCTCAAACTGGGTGCCGCAAGTACGCCGCAAGGGTGCCGCAAAATTTTGAATTGTTTATATGTAAACGGCCAAATACGTCTCATCCTTCATATTTTTACTAACTGTAAAAAGCAAATAATAATAACAATAACAATGACAGTAACAGTAACAGTTACAGTAACAGTTACAGTAGCAGTGGCAGTGGCAGTGGCAGTGGCAGTGGCAGTGGCAGTGGTAGTGGCAGTGGCAGTATAACAATAACAATAACAATAACTATAATAGCAGCAGCAGCAGCAGAACAACACAGTCCAACAAATTTGAACTTTTTTTGTGATCTGCAATATCCATTACATGACTCCTATTGAAATTTTCATTCTGAAATCGAATCCGGTTTCAGGATTGCTCCATCACGTACCGTTTTTGAGAAACAGGCATTTTTGTGAAAATGTGTGATTTTGAGAAAAAATAAAGTATTACGTAGAAATTAAAAATGTGAGGAAGTTCAGGTTTATGGCAAAAGATAGAGGGGACTTTCCTCTATACGTCTGTGTGAATGATTATATTTTTTGCTGATTTTTAATATTTGTAAGTGCTTATCAAAATTTGAAGAAGAGTTGACGTAGGTTCTTTGGATGCGCTATTCTTGTGTTGGATTCCAAGGAATTAAACAACACGTAGAGAATACTCTTACTTAGAAACGTTTATTATGAAATGCGCACTCGACTAGTAGGTACTGAAATCTGCTCTGGTAAAGCTCTGTAAGCTTTTTATATACTATTGGTGGAAATTGGATAGTGGTAAGGATGATGGTTAAGGAACAGTGTGACTACAGAAAGGTACAAAGTGCAGGATGAGTGAGGAATAGGGACGATGGTCAGGATACGAAGTGCAGGATGAATCAGGAATAGGGGTGATGTTAAGGAACAGTGTGACTAAGGAAAGGAACGAAATGTAGGATGAGTAAAGGTTAGGAGTCATGGTTAAAATGTTTGGCTGAGGATGAATCTATAGTGTTTGTGTTGCGATTAGTGGCGTTGGTTATCCAACACTTCTATTTTTATGAAAAATCTTTTCATAAACGTTTCTGATGAAGTAACCACTCACAAAAAGTATCAGTATGGTTTGGTATTGGGGCAAATAAAGAAAATATCCTTCGACAACGCGACTACAACGCGATGCCGCTATGGTGGCCATTGTGTGCCTACCTCGACTCTTCAGTGCCGTAACTACGTGTAATGGACATTTATACCATTTTAATAGATTTTCGCTTACTATGAGTGTGTATAATATTTGAATTTGTTGTCTTCTTGGGTACTAATTGTCACGCAAAATTATAAAGCGCACGACATAGGAAAAAGCTCAAAATGTTGATTTTCATAACGCATTTAAAAATCATCGGAATTATAATAATTTATAAAAATTATTAATTATGAAAATTATAAATTTCAGTTGTAAGATCAGATTAAGCGGAGCTGATGATTAACTGGTGTGGAGAATAAATCAAATAAAACACTGTGGGCGTCTAGTAAAACTGACTCTGCTCTGTATTTTCCAATGCTCGGTACAAGTCAACGGTCAGAACAAGAATGCCCTGCCGTCCCAAAAATCCTCCGTCGTGAGAACGCCTTCGACAGTATACCCTTTTTGTTTACGACACCCCCAAGTTAGAGGACTTCCCCTTAAGGAAGAGGAACGCGCTGACAGAACTCACATGGCCTGCCTCAACCGTTTGTTTATTTCAAATTTTCTAACACAATGTTATAGCATTCATGTGATTTTGGATCATAATTACAATGAACGCTGTATCATTTACGCCCACGACTGTGTTAACAGTACAGTAAAAGCTGGATATATGCAACAAACATTGGGACCCAGGCGTTGCATATATCCAGTCGAGGTGTCGATTCTGGGCATTTAAACGTTGCATATATCCAGCCGAGGTGTCGACTCTGGGCATTTAATGTTGCATATATCCAGCCGAGGTGTCGGTTCTGGGCATTTAAACGTTGCATATATCCAGTCTTGGTATCGATTCTGTGTCCGTACAAATCGTTTGTACCGTGCCGCGTTACCTATTCTACGTTGGTACAAATCGTTTGTACCGTGCCGCGATACCTATTCTACGTTCGTACACAACATGCGACGTGTTGCATGTTGCATGTTGCGTGTTTGATGTATCTTTGGTGTACGGCCTGCCTTATATATATGTACAGTTTTATTATTATTTTAATAAATAAATATAATTCAAATCATATCGTGTTTGGTACCATTTTAATCAGAAAAATCTCACAAATGCGTTAGTAAAAGTTTCATTAAGAAAAAGTTAAAAATAAAAAAGTTTTGTCGTTCAATTAGTATTAGTCACACCGATATTACGGTCGGATCATATTACACAGTTTCCTCGCCGAGCGGCTCGGTTCGGCTTAGGGGGATCCCCCCAAGTGGAGGGGATAGCGATGTTGCATATATCCAGCCAAACTTTTGTTGCGTATATCCAGCTTTTACTGTACATATATTACGGGTAGGCTTAAAAATTAAATTTAACTAATTTTCATGATTTTGAATCTCAGTATGTGTCTGGTCACACACTTGGAATATCACTTTACCCCAACCTAACTTAATTCACTGATTAGGTAGAGTAGATTGGGTCAGGTTAAGCTATATTAAATTCCCAGCTGCCATCATAGCTACGATACATTGAAATCGTGAATGCAGAAGTACACAAGGTATATATTGGTCATTGGTCGCCGTGCTGTTGCCTGCAGAAACAGTAGAAAAGCGGCGATCCCATACTAATGCGTACGTAGTCACGGATGCTCACGGATGGCCAGAATTCACTGTGTTAGTTTCGACAGTTCTTCGAAAATATCTCGAAAACTAAGGCCGAGCGGCGGTTATATGTATAGGAAAAAGTTGTTCAAAATATTGAGTTTTACAATATATTTAAATTTCAATAATTACCATTTTTCTATCCCCTCTTCTTTGTTTGAAGTCGCCCGCAAAGTGAGAGGTACGAGAAATGTGTGAGAGATCCTTGAAAGCGCGAAGCCGATGTTTAGGGTAATAAATTTCACGCTTGACTGAGCAGTGACAGCGGTTAGTAAAAGAAGGATAGAATATATATAATGCTTTCTCAGTCGGGTATATTTGCTTCGAAATAAAGCATAGTGCGAGAATGAGAGGGCATGCTATATTCTATCCTTGTTCAAAAAATAACATCGCTGCTCGGCCGATCACTTTATGATTTGCCGCTACCTCGGATCTCTCAATCGTTTCTCACGTTCTCTATCGTCCCGTTTCGAGAACAAAGTCAAGCCGAATAGCAACCTGCTTCGAAATAAGCAACTGTTCGGTCCCGAGTCACTTGCTTATTTCGAAGCATTACTGTACCTTGCAACGCTATTTTCCATGGAATACATTTTTTGCAATATATTCGGTTTGAAGGTAACAATTATTTCTTTTTTTTTTTTTTTATTTGTTTTTGTAATAATTTCGAAATAAAGAAAAGGGTCCAATTTTTCTTTGTGTAACTCATTTTATTTGAAAAGAAACGGACCAAGTCTGTAGTGGACAGTGTATAGTAGTGGAAAACCTCGAAAATTTGGAACGACAACGACAATTTGAAATAGACGTTGGCAAACTTCGGGTAGCTTTACAATGGCTATTACAAAATAATGCTTTATACAAAGACGTGCGACCATGTTTTTCTAATATTACCAATAACATTTTAGAAATAGCTGATGTCGTTAAAGAGCCTTGTATTGTAACAAACGAAATGGAAGTTGCACAAAGAAATACTGAATCGAACAGTAGATTTGTGAATGTTGGACAGAATGTAGTTATTTTACGAGGCTCGTGCCATCAGGCTAGCGATCACTTCAGTATCGAATCTCGCGGTAACCAATGTACTAGTATAGCTGCAGTTGCTTGTGTTGCGTTTGATTTGCTCGATCCTAGTACGTGGTGTACTAGTGATGTCGATTATGTAGTTTTAGTAGGAGATAAATATTATCGTGATTGCATTGAAGCGCGAAGTAATCCTGACCCCACAGAAGTCAATGTAGACTATTTAGTCGTTACCGAATTATTGCCACACATATCATTTAATAACAACAAAGTCAATATTAACATTGGCTATGAAATGGCTGTAAATGGTCATATTGATATTGATAACAGCGATGAAGGATTTCCAAATTTAAAGAACGCTTTGGTTACGTTTTTCCAACAGTATACGTACGGAATTCTTACTGCCAATTTTACATCAGTAGCTGTATCATGCGGTAACCAGTCGGAGACTACCTACTATTGGTTGTTTGATTCCCATGCAAGAGATCCAAAAGGATATAAAGCATCGTCACGGGGCGTTTCATGCTGTATTAAATGTACTAATATTGATGATTTACACATCATCTTGTGTCGTAGTTTACCTTATGTTCAAAAAGTACCGGGAATTTGTCAATAAAACGAAAACGGTACAATTATTCATCGATATTTATTTTATTCCCTTCAAAGTAATCTCCATCGCAAGCAATACACATATTCCAACGCATCTTCCAATCCTCGAAACACTTTTCATAGGCCGATTTTGGAATCGCCTTCAGTTCCTTCTGCGAATTCTCCTTTATCGCCTCAACCGTCTGAAAACGCTTTCCGCGAAGTGGTAACTTGAGTCGTGGGAATAGGAAAAAGTCACACGGAGCCATGTCAGGTGAATACGGAGCTTGCGGAATGATATTAATGTTGTTTTTAGTCAAATAGTCGCGTACAAGATGGGATGTGTGAGCCGGTGCATTGCTTCAACCCTTCTCATGCCCAAAACATCGTGTATAACGCTCTGTACCGATCCTAACGAGACACCAATATCGGCTGCTATCTCCCGGATGCTCACACGACGATTTTCGAGCACAATTCTCTTAACTTTTTCAATGTTTTCGTCAGTCACAGCGGTAGATGGACGACCAGAACGAGGCAAATCATCAACCACAGTACGGCCCTCTGTTTTCGACATTGTCGAATCTCCGAAAGCTACCGTTAACATTTTCAACGCTTCCGCACATGATATTTTGTTAGAAACACAAAATTTCAGACAGACTCTTTGCTCAACTAAATTCGACATAGCGAAATTCGCAGAGTAGACCAAACAATGACTTCTTTATAAGGCTATTACGTACAAACTATCTAACAGATTTCGGTTAACAATGACATATAAACAACTGACGAATGTACCGACTTAGAAAACAAATGATCTTGCCAATATCTCAAGCGCGGTTCGTTTAAATGAGAAATTCCCGGTACTTTTTGAACATAAGGTATATGCTAAAGGAGGCAATAGCAATGTGCTAAATATCTATTCACTAACACCTCTAACAATAGCACCCGAAAGGAATAGATCTCCTGAAGTAGAAAGGATACAACAACCATCTGTTGCGACCGCTCGTAGAGAATCCGGCGCAACACAAATTATTTTCGCCACAAGCATGTTACGTTCGACTGACGACGATGTTCCCACAACGATGTATCGTCTCTGTCAGTAATAATAATAATAACGCCGAAAATGACCCGATAAACCTTGCGAATATACATAGAAAAACAGTGCCTCCTTTGAACCTAGAAAGGGAGAGAAGGATGGAAGAACTATGTTGGTTCTTCCTGTTTCCGGATGGTAAAAATGGATTCGGAGAGCACCGAGACATCTCAATTACACCACTGGGGATTACTTCCAAGCGCGTATTCTGAGCAATGACAAACGATTCCAACGAACAGATTATTTGTTCTTCGCATTATCTGTTGTTGAATACTACCGCGCAAAAGCTAGCGTTTCAGTATCATGTAGAATGCGCCAAGGGGAACATACTCCACAGGGATTAGTAGATCATATGCACCTCACGATGAGAAACATAAGAGGATCGGCATCATACTGGAAACGCTGCTGTTCGGAATTAATCGCCATGGTCCGAAGTCTTGGACCGCCCACATGGTTTGCCACGTTCTCTTGCAATGATCTAAACTGGCCAGATATGTTGAAAGCATTACTAGTATCCGATGGTCGCCCCATTACCGAATTTGAAAACCTAACTTTTGCAGATCGACTAAAGTTGGTTCAGAGATACCCTGTAGTTATTGTAAGACAATTTACGTTACGTGTAAACGCGTTAATGCAGTATTTAAGAAACTCCGATTGCTTAGGTCGCGTTGTTATCGATTTTTGGCATAGAATAGAATTTCAGAACAGGGGAAGTCCACATTTGCACATGCTTCTTTGGTGTGCAAACGTACCTGATTTCCTTACCAACGAAGGCCGCAACGTTATTGAGAAAGTTGTATCTTGTTCATTGGAAACAGAAAATCAAGATATAAGGAACATAGTTCAAAAGGTCCAAATTCATAAACATTCTGCTACATGTTACAAAGATCGTAATAATCGTTGTTATCGTTTTGGATTCCCCAGACCGATGAGTGAAAGAACAATGTGCTTAGGTCCAGATGACATACTTGCGAACAATGGACGTTTCTGCGTACTTAAGGGAACAGGAAATGAAATGATGGTGAATAATTACAACCCAACTCTTTTAAAGCTTTGGGAAGCAAACATGGATATTCAACTATGCGGAAATGTTACAGCTGTCGCATATTATATTGCTAAATACGCAAGTAAATGCAAGCCGCAGGACACAGGAAATATTATTAAAGAAGCCATTTTACGAGCGAAATGCCGGAGCGGTACCGTCCGGGATCAACTATTTTCGGTATCTATGGCAATTCTGTCTCAACGTGTGGTTAGTGCTCCAGAACGTGCTTATCGGTTATGTCATCTGCCTCTGAAAATGAGCTCGCGAAAAGCTGTATTTATAAATAGCTGTCGGCCTGAGCAGAGTATAGAATTTTGCGATTCGAAGAATATGAAACATCATTTTTCAATAACATATTCGATCGTTACGTAAAGAGACCAGATAATCTACAGGATTTGAGCTTAGCTGAATTTGCTGTCCGATATGAAACAGTTTCCAGTGGTATGTGGACAGAAGAGGATGGAGACGCCGAACTTAGAAATGACGATGAAGAAATATCCAGGTCGAAATTTATAAAATTAAAGGACAATACCCGAATGCCAATAAGAAATAAACCAGCTGTACTTCGCCACTGATATTATACCCTGAACAGTGACAGAGAAGGATATTTCTATAACTTAATAGTGTGTCACATTCCATTTCGTGATGAAAGTACACTTATGTCCGAAAACAAATCTTCGAAACAATGTTTTCTTCGACGGCAACACGAGTTGAAACCTATGATGGGTAACGCAACCGTCGAACAATTTACTCACGCAGAGCAAATTATTGAAGATGCGCTCGCCCAGGCTGCTACTTTAAATGTTGTACACGAAGAAGAAACCAATGAACATTTAAGAGATCCAGTCAGAATTCATGCTGACGAAACAATACATTACGATCAAGTTGATTTATATGAAAATCAACAGCAAGAAAGAATTGCAATGCCAGAAGACGTGTTGCTTAATAGTATTCGATGTCTTAATATTCAACAGAAAGACTTATTGAAATCAGTTTCCGCAGTAATTGAGAAAGATGTTAAAGAAAATGATAATGAAAATACGGAACAAATGTTGCTTTTTATTACCGGAGGAGCTGGTAGCGGTATGTCGTTTATTTTAAAATTACTTGTTGAACATGTTAAACGCTCCTATAATCCTACAGTTGAGACGATGATAAAACCATCTTTTATTGAAGCAGCTTCTTTGACTGGCGTCGCCGCCCGTCAAATATTCGGGAAAACTCTGCATTCCATGTTCTCCTTGCCTATTGAAAAAGGTACTGCAATGACGTATCGGCGATTGACAGGACAAAAGCTCGAAAAGGAGAGACGAAAGTGGCGTTATACAAGGTGGTTGATTATGAGAATTTGCGAATAATTCATTTAAGATTGCAAGAATTCAAAAGCAATGATAAACTATTTGCAGTTGCCCCCAGTAAAAGGACACTGGTGTTTTGAACAGCCACATTGGTGTACTGCAGAAATTAATTTATGGCACCAATTTTCATTCTGCAAACTAACCATTAATATGCGACAAAGAGATGACGTTGAGTTTATCGACTTACTGAATAACCTTCGGTTTCGATGAATATAACACAAAAATGACAGATGAATTAGCAAAATCACGTCGAATGTACGTCATTGATTCAATAGATGAGTCCCGTGAGGCAGCTACATATGGAAAAAGGCCACCAGAAAATGTCATACCTGTAAATGTAAATATTTGTGGCGGACTGTTACATATGTAACGACCCGTTAAGAAAACCCAGCACCTTTTTCATTTCGTTGTTGTTGTCATGATTTATTTTTGGTTTAAATATTGTACAAAATAGTTAAGTTAATTTTTACGTTTAATTGAATTTATAAAAAGTAATTAGTTTGATTTGTATTATACTTCTTATAATAAATAAATTTCATTTAATCGATAATATAGTCTGATTGAATAAGTCGATAAGCGATAAGTCGATAAGCAATTAGTCGGTAAGTCGGTCGGTAAATAGATTATCGATAAATGATCGACAAACGAATGCATACGCGCCAGCGCAACCCCGATGATCTCGCGGTGGGGTGAGATTCTAGAGTAGGGTGACCGCGTAGACTAAGGAGCAGGGGTGCTCGGCCGTCACGTGATGGGGAATTCCAGAAATTCAAAGGAACCCTATAATAAAAAAAAAACGCTAAGTCAGCAGAATCTGACTATAAATAGAGGCGTTCCACGCAGAGCCAGATCAGATCTTCCCTGGCTTCGGTCAGATGCAGACAATACTCTGGAAGTAGAGGAAAAGCTTGCGCTGAATTGCCTAGGCAACTATAGAGCGCGAGATTAGCTCTATCCTTCTCTTTCAGTAACGACGTACGAGAGTTCGGATCTGTGGACACCCTACTCATGGTACGCAACGTGTTGAACACGTGCTAATACTAAGCCATACGTTCAAGTGTAAAGAGCTAGCGAGGAGCGGAGCTCCTTGAGCAGGCCTGTATTAGCATAGCTCTGGCTAGACCAGAAACCGATTGCGACCTGTAGGTATAGTCCGCTCGTGTCCGAAGGTATCATACAAGCTACTAGAATATAGTTTTCCAGTACTTAGTGTAACTTGGCAAATTGTACAGAGTATTGGCTGTATTCGAAGATCAAGTCGCGTTAATCATATATTTTGCACTGTATTTCATTATCTAGGGCGTACCTATTATAATTTCTTATTGTATTTCATTATCTAGGGCGTACCTATTGTTATACTTAATATTATACTTACTTAGAGCAATTATAGTTAATTTACTTACTTAAATAAAAGATAATTTTTAGTTTGACACATTAATGTTGGATTTCATTCCTTAACCGCACACCACACGAACCTATAATCCCAATTCTCATTCATACGAGTCGCCTTCTTGGGGAACCGCTCTCCCTATACGTCGGTGCAGTGACGTACCTATCACTGGGTCGTTACACATACAATAACATTAACTGAGGGATCGCGAATTATGCTGCGACGAAACCTATCAATTTCTGATGGTTTGATAAACGGCGCAATGGGAATAGTAAAGAAATTTACATGGCTGGCACTTCGAAGAGATCAACTAGAACAGGGAGAATTGCTGGATTCAGTACTTATAAAATTTGACGACGAATCCATTGGAAATAGATTCAAAGATATTGATGGTAACATTCCAATATCTCCAGTTTCAGCAACGTTTCAAGCGACAAAAGATTATGGAGACGTCGAGCGCAGAATGTTACCACTTATTCTAAGTTGGGCAGTAACGGTGCACAAATTACAAGGGACTACATTGAACAAAGCTGTAATTGATCTTGGCAAAAAGAATTTTGCAAAAGGCCAAATTTACGTAGCACTTAGTCGTGTAAAAAGTTTAGATGGTCTAGTTCTATCTGATTTAGCACCAAACAAAGTCCTTGTTAAACCTCATGACGAGAGAGCACTCGCAGAAATACAAAAATTACGACAGTTGCTTTTGCAAAGAAACAGTCCAAATCAGCTTGCAGCGCCTGATATGTGAAGAAGCAAGCCAAGCCTTTTTTTTTATTTCTTTTATTATTAGCGACCAATTAGTTATACAAGTTTTAACTTTAGAAATCCATCTGTTCAAAGGGTGTATTATAAAATTGAGCGTTCTAAACACATTTGGACAGGTTACTTTGACGTCATATTGACTTCTATTCATAATTCGTCCAATGAGCGAAGTCGATGCCCGTCAAACACATAAGTACACCGGACTCACATAGTTAGTTTACATGGTTTTCGATTTTTTGGCGAATATTTCCACAGGATTTCATGAACTATGGTTCTGGACAATGTGTTTGCCATTGGTTTGCGACCTAAACCAAGTATAGAAATATTCGCAAAGAAAACGAAAATCGTGTAAAGTCGGCCACTAACCGAAGAGAGTTTGGCCACTATCTTTTGAGCCCGGTATGCATAGACGGTAACTCTAAGCGTTAGCCTAGAGAGGAGGTAAGCTTCGCGGCTAAGATGCGAGTAGTGGTAAATCGGCTAACTCCATAACAATGCAGCCCTATGTTCAATCGACACGAGCCAAATACACCCAAGACCTAATCGATTTACCACTGCTGAACTTCTACCGTTACCCCTCCAATCGTAAGAGTTTCCGCGCCTAAAGTGACAGCTCATGTTCTGTCTATACATATATGTAGGTCTATTATGCCTGTAAACTGTAAAGAGATGCAAGTAAGTAGGTAGCATTCATTTTGATGGAATAACTCAAATTTTTATTATATCTAGATCTGCTTTGCACGTGTTAGGTTAAATTGGTTTTGTAACAGTATTTTGATGCTAGTTTCCGTGAATCAATCAGATTATAGACAGAAGTTAATATGACGTCAAATTTGAGCGATCAAACGAGCCCGCGGAAGGCGGGCGACGTTCGATCGAAATTATGCGACACGTCTCGTTCGAAGATGATAATCTGTAGTAATGCTCGTCAATGCTAAATTTTCACACATTTTAGAGTATAAGTCTTGAAAATTTTTTGGCGCCTAGCCTGTGATATTCGGCCGTGGCGCCACCTATAATCATATTTTTAGCGTTTTACAATTGAGTTTTCACTATTAGATGATCGTGGGTGTATTTTTCTGCGGGTATTGTAGTATGGGGTGGGAAAGTGATCATCTTCGAACGAGACGTGTCGCATAATTTCGATCGACCGTCGCCCGCCTTCGGCTATACATCTCGTTCTCGATGATAATCTGTAGACTTTTAGCGTATTCGAAAACTCATTTGTTGTTTAGGGTTGTACATTTTTATTCATGTATTGTTTTAGGTTACATGACTGTTTGCCTTACAAGGGAAATAATTATACTGTCTTAGATGTATTTAATACAGACCTTGCGAATATAGCGTCCTTTTCTTGAATCGGACGGTTATAGAATTTTGCGAAGGTCTGTGACCCTTGAGACCAGCCTGCCATACACCTGATTGTGTCGACATCAACACCGTTTCTCATAGCTGCGGATACTGCTGCATGTTTTGTGCTGTAGACTGTAAATTGTTCAGTATCAATGCCTGCTTTGGATAGTAAGGATTTAATCCAGTGTCCAATTGTCTGAGAAGTTACGTTTTTGTATGGTTTGACATTTGATATGAGTAATTTGTTGTTCTGATCATTTCTTAGATTTTTTGTTATTCTTACATAATCTATTACAGCGGTAGCTACACATAGTCCAGGTTTTTCTTTGTAAAAGGGTAGTATAAGCTCTGGTTGAGTTTTTCCCGGCTTGGATGTTTTTATCCGGTCTGGGATCTTTATCGTTATTTTTAGTTTACCAACAGAAATATTTCTTATATCGATTAATGCGATAGTCTGGAGCCTGTGTGCTGTAGATAAAATAAGTAGAGTTGATACTTTTTCTGCTGCTTCCTTTAGCTTTAGTGAATCTAATGGGTGAAGTCGTTCTATATGCTGTAACACTGGTGTTGTGTCCCATGTACTAGCATATTTGGGTTTTGGGGGTCGCTCCTTATATATCCCTTTAAAAAATCGTGCCAGCAGTTTATCTTTGCCGATATCTTGTGTAGAGATGAATGATATAGCCGACCCGGTGGAATTTAAAGTCCCATAGCTTGCTCCATTATTAAACCTTTCTGTTAAAAATCGCAGAACCTCTATTGCGCTCGCATCAAAGGTTGATATATTATTTGACGTAGAAAACTCCCACCATAGCTTTAGGGGGCTCTGATATTGCTTAATTGTTGATGGTGTTATAGACTTGACCATGATGTCGGCTGATGCTTCATTGATTCCTTTATTCAGAAACGCTCTGCGGATAAGTTCCCGGCCACCATTGAAAGTTTGTGTGCCAGTGGATGTATTTCCTGTCTGGAAGGGGACAATAATAGATCTTTATGAGGTTTAAATATTATAGGTGATTCTATGAGCAGTGATGTGAAGAGCGGGTACCAGGGCTGTGTTGGCCACAATGGTACCACGAATGTTCCCCCCGCTTCATCAATTATTATTTTTCGTAAGGTTCTGAGAATAAGTGCGAAAGGAGGAAAGGCATATATTTTTTCTTTCGACCATCGAATGGTGAAAGCGTCAACTGTCGTTGTATCGGGTTCTGGAAGACGGGAACAAAATCTAGGACATTTTCGATTTAATCTTGATGCAAAAAGGTCAATTGTAAAGGCTCCAAAATCCTGTTGATTTTTTCAAATGCCTTACTACATAGTTCCCATTCTATATCTATGTTAGATATTCTTGATGCTCGATCAGCTTCTGTGTTCTGAACTGAAGGGATATAAGACGCGAAGATCCAAATTTTTCTCCTTTTGCACCATTGCCAGACTTTTCGGGCTAAATCGTTTAAATGGGGATATTGAATGCCACCTGTTCTGTTGATATAGGATATTGCAGCCGTGTTATCAATTCTTAGGAGAATTTCGCAATTTGATAGTTTGTCTGCGAAACATTTCAGGCCAAAGTGTGCTGCTAGCAATTCTAGATAGTTTATGCTAAACTTTCTTTCCTCGATCGTCCAGAAGCCATTACTATTTACACCGTTACAGTGTGCACCCCACCCAGTCAAAGATGCGTCTGAAGCTATCTCAAGTTTGAACTGTTGGGTTCTAATTGGGTTTGAGCCTGTTGGTATATTTATTTTCCACCAGTATAGTTCGCTCATTATTAACTTATTAACGTAGATTCGACCGTCGTAGTCGTTATCATTTAAAATTAATGATAAATATTTTTGTCTTTCTAGTCTTTTACAGTAGATAGACCCATATGCAATTGCTGGGCAGTCTGCAGACAGCTTTCTCAGCAGTTTTGCAAAGTCTCTAATTTTATAGTATTTGTTTTCCTCAAAGGTATTAATTAGTGATTTTATCTGTTCCTTCTTACTGTCTGTTAACTCTAATCTGAGGTCTAATGAATTGATAATAAAACCCAAATATTTACATTTTTGACTGGGAGTCTGTGAGCTTTTTTGATAGTTTATGATGAAGCCTAATCGTTCCAGCAGCTTTTTTACCAGAGTAGAATTTTCTTCACAGGATTTATCTGAATTTCCAACTGTTAAGATATCATCTATGTATATAACTGACAGAATTCCTAGTTCCCTAATTTTATGCATGACTGGTTTCATGATTTTTGTATAAGTAAAGGGACTTGTGCATAAGCCAAAATGTAAACATGTAAACTGAAACATCTGTCCTTGAAATCTAAATCTTAAGAATTTCCGGAAGGATTTATGAATATTAATAAGGTAATATGCGTCTTTTAAATCTATTGAACACATATATGCACCTCTAGATATTAAGTGTTTAGCGGATTTAATATCCTCCATTTTAAAATGGGTAGTATCAATAAATTTGTTTAAATTTTTTAGGTTAATAATAAATCTGCTGGAACCATCTGGTTTGTCAACTAGAAAGAAAGAGGAAATAAATTGATTATCTTCGTCTTCACAGGGTTCTACTACTTTTTTAGCTAGTAGTTTGTTAACTTCTTGTTTTATTTTAATAAGATTGTGTCTAGCCCACTTTGGCTTTGCTGGCGGTCTTAATTGGTATGGAGTTGTTTTAATAGGTATTTTATAACCCTTTAGACATTCTAGAACAAATGTTTCCCGGCTCAACCGGACTAATGAGAATCCGCGACAACGAGAAAACTGCGAAAGCGAGCCGTGAGGAATGTTAGAGACAGTCGGTACTCCCGTGTCAGTTA
Organism: Osmia lignaria lignaria; assembly: GCF_051020975.1. Taxonomy (NCBI): domain Eukaryota; kingdom Metazoa; phylum Arthropoda; class Insecta; order Hymenoptera; family Megachilidae; genus Osmia; species Osmia lignaria. Next base: position 3,278,976 of record NC_135041.1, read on the forward strand.
ATCTTAGCAAAACGCATCGGAACTCGACTACAGGTCTCCATGTGAAATGTGTGTTAAAAGCGTGCGACTACGTTAGCCGGCGTGTAACGACCCGCTAAGAAGACCCAGCACCTTTTTCATTTCGTTGTTGTTGTTATGATTTATTTTTGGTTTAAATATTGTACGAAATGGTTAAGTTAATTTTTACGTTTAATTGAATTTATAAAAAAAGTAATTAGTTTGATTTGTATTATACTTCTTATAATAAATAAATTTCATTTAATCGATGATATAGTCTGATTGAATAAGTCGATAAGCGATTAGTCGGTAAGTCGGTCGGTAAATAGATTATCGATAAATGATCGACAAACGAATGCATACGCGCCAGCGCAACCCCGATGATCTCGCGGTGGGGTGAGATTCTAGAGTAGGGTGACCGCGTAGACTAAGGAGCAGGGGTGCTCGGCCGTCACGTGATGGGGAATTCCAGAAATTCAGAGGAACCCTATAATAAAAAAAAAAAAACGCTAAGTCAGCAGAATCTGACTATAAATAGAGGCGTTCCACGCAGAGCCAGAACAGATCTTCCCTGGCTTCGGTCAGATGCAGACAATACTCTGGAAGTAGAGGAAAAGCTTGCGCTGAATTGCTTAAGCAACTATAGAGCGCGAGATTAGCTCTATCCTTCTCTTTCAGTAACGACGTACGAGAGTTCGGATCTGTGGACACCCTACTCATGGTACGCAACGTGTTGAACACGTGCTAATACTAAGCCACACGTTCAAGTGTAAAGAGCTAGCGAGGAGCGGAGCTCCTTGAGCAGGCCTGTATTAGCATAGCTCTGGCTAGACCAGAAACCGATTGCGACCTGTAGGTATAGTCCGCTCGTGTCCGAAGGTATCATACAAGCTATTAGAATATAGTTTTCCAGTACTTAGTGTAACTTGGCAAATTGTACAGAGTATTGGCTGTATTCGAAGATCAAGTCGCGTTAATACTTACTAACCACTAATCATATATTTTCCACTGTATTTCATTATCTAGGGCGTACCTATTATAATTTCTTATTGTATTTCATATTATAGCCGTACCTATTGTTATACTTAATATTATACTTACCTAGAGCAATTATAGTTAATTTACTTACTTAAATAAAAGATAATTTTAGTTTGATACATTAATGTTGGATTTCACTCCTTAACCGCACACCACACGAACCTATAATCCCTATTTTCATTCATACGAGTCGCCTTCTTGGGGAACCGCTCTCCCTATACGTCGGTGCAGTGACGTACCTATCACTGGGTCGTTACAGGCGCGTAAACCTCCGCGAGCGTATGGCGAAGTTCTTTGTATGTACACAACGCGAGCGTCAAGGACGCGTTATTCCAAGAATCTATTCAAAGTCGACGCACGAGCGTAACGGTCGCGCTCTTCGATAAATCCATGTTCAAACGCTACTAACAAGGAAATAAACCGCTCTGTGATCTCTTCCCGACGAACCCTGAGTGTTTTCTCTATTCTCCTTTAATCTCTCTGCATCGAACCACGCTCTCGGAGGGAGAGTTCGGTTACAATATATATATACTGATCGAATTGAGTAACCTCCTCCTTTTCGAAGTCGGTTAAAAACTCGATCTTTAGAAATAGTGTAAACTAACCAACGACGCGAGATAGTTTCATTATTTGCAAGTTTCTTAGTATAGTAAGAACTTGCAAAATGACGACCGATTCTATCTTTCGGAAAGTTATCTTGCTCAATATGAATGGACCCGCAGTTATTAAATGATCAATAGTTTTGCTATTCCAGATAGCTGGCCAAGTACCTACCTGATCTGATGAATCAACTGTTTTAAGCTCTAATGGTGCATTAGTAATTCCTGAAAATGATAAAGGCGCATCATGACTGTGAGGAAGCTCGGATATGGGATCCAAGTCTCGTGAAATTTCACTTTCATAGGAGAGTTTATCATCAATTTTCGTTTCAATTATGCCCTGAAGATCAGTGCAGGTTAATATTACTAGCGTAGAAGCAGTAGAAGATGAAGCAACATCTCGTTCTAAATTATCTTCATTTTACTGTTTTTCATGAACTGAAATTCATAAACTGAGATTCATAAGTCTTTTTTCTTTGCAGCCTTGCATTTTCGATATTCTGAACCAGATGGTTTTTTTCTAATCGGTCGGACATTTTAAAAAAATATCTTACTAATTGCAAATACAATCAACCTGTAAAAAAACGAAAAGAGAAAGAAAGGGAAGAAAGAGTTCGGGATACGTCGGGTGGCTGCCACCAAACGCTAAAATGTAATCATAATCGGAAACAAAGATTTACCACTTTGCGATTGAACAAAACGCTAAGAGTAAAGATATTCCGAAGCGGGGAAAACAAAATATTGCTCAAAGCAGAAACGTTCGAACCTCGTCAAACTTAATCCAGGTGAGATAAAATAGATTGAGTTCATAGGATGTGAGACTCAGACTTCAGAGAGAGAGAGAAAAAAAGAATTTTAGACTCTTTACTGGATTGAGCACCGCTTGAGTCCAGACCAGGCTAACAAGCAAGCTCTCGTTCAAGCACGGAGATTCAACAATGTCTACACGCGCTAAGCAGTTTGTGAGTGGTGGGAGCGCCCACCATCCCACCAATCACACACGTAAGTGCAGAACGGTGAAATGCGCCCGCACTCGCGTAGTAAGGGAGTCGAGCATGGCGACAAAACTCTGCACAAGACGGAGAGTGCGATAACCATTATGAATACAGATATAGTAAGCTAAAATATATGTATATAGGTAAAAAACGTGTCAGGGAAGATGTACATGTCATATGAGATGTAGATAGAGAGAAGAGACAATGAGAAAATATCGGTATACAGTAAAACCTGGATAAATTCAACGAAAGAATGCTTGGATAAATGAAACATCGCTATCCCCTCCACTTGGGGGGATCCCCCTAGGCGAACCGAGCCGCTCGACGAGGAAACCGTGTAATATGATCCGACCGTAATATCCGTGTGACTAATACTAATTCAATGATAAAACTTTTTTATTTTTAACTTTTTCTCAATGAAACTGTTACTAATGCATTTGTGAGATTTTTCTGATTAAGATGGTACCAAACACGATATGATTAGAATTATATTTATTTATTAAAATAACAATAAAACTGTACATATGTATAAGGCAGGCCGTACACCAAAGATACATCAAACACGCAACATACAACATGCAACACGTCGCATGTTGTGTACGAACGTAGAATAGGTATCGCGGCACGGTACAAACGATTTGTACGGACGCAGAATCGACACCAAGACTGGATATATGCAACGTTTAAATGCCCAGAATCAACACCATGGCTGGATATATGCAACGTTTAAATGCCCAGAACCGACACTTTGGCTGGATATATGCAACGTTTAAATGCCCAGAACCGACACCTCGGCTGGATATATGCAACGTTTGAATCCCGAGCCGACACCGCAACCGGTTTTCATTTCCAATCCTCCTTTGCTTTTCGCCAACTTTTAACATCAATTTTAGCAAGTAATTATAATTCAAACTATATCGTGTTTGGTATCATTTTAATCAGAAAAATTTCTCCAATGCGTTAGTAAAAGTTTCAGTAAAAAAAAGTCAAAAATAAAAAAGTTTTATAGTTGAATTAGTATTAGTCACACCGATACGTTTCGGCTCTTTCTTTTGATCATCGAACCTCTCTTTTTAATCCGACTTCGAAAAGGAGGAGGATACTCAATTCGATATGTATGTATTTTTTTTTTTTTTTTTTTTTATATGTATGTTCACCGATTACGCCGAGACGGATGGACCAATCGGAACGAAACTGTTTGCGTCCTGTAGAGTGTAACTCCTCATTGGTCCAGTAAAAAAAATATTTTGCATTTTTTCATTCCTAACGACTATTTCTTCTAAATGTATGTTCGCCGATTACTCAAAGATGGATGGACCAATCGGAACGAAACATTTTGCCTCTTGTAGAGTATGTCTTCCGATTGGTCCCGTTAAAAAAACATTTTGCATTTTTTCATTGTTAACGATTTTTTTGCAAAAAACGTCATGCTTGACTTATATTTTTCACCGATTACCGCGAGACGGATGGACCAATCGAATAAAAAAGTTTGCATCTTGTAGAGTATATTTTCCGATTGGTCTCGCAAAAAAATGTTTGTATTTTTTCATTCCTCACGACTTATGTATGTCGCAAAAAACGTATTACTTCATTTATGTCTTCTGGCGTTTATGCTGCAGGGAATGTACCGATTGCGATGAAACTGTAAGAAAATTACGAGAATGCGAGGGATAGGATCGTATTGCACAATGTGGGCGTATTAAAACAACACTGGAACTCGGAGTTCGTAATAAGGCTTGTACTTTAATATTAATCGATGATGTGGACACGTCCACGATCAAGACAAGAGTGACTTGTAGACCAAACGTTAGCCATGAGGACGCCTACGTCACCATGGTCCTTTTCCTACCGAGTTTATGACGCTTTGTCCTTACAGGGAAAACCCGTGACGTACTAACCGTGAGGTACCGTTGCCGAGGTGCGCACGGTCCGCTCTAACAGTTGTATTTTTAAAATTTCTAACAAAACCTTTCACATTTAATAGGAGGTATATCCGCGATGATATCACTTGCAAAAATTTGTTGAATTTGTTAATAACTACTGTTATAGCATAAAATCTACGCCTTCATGTTACTCTGCAAGGAATGTATCGTTCGCGATGAAACCTTTCATATTTGGTAGGAATTACAGGGTGTCAGGCGACTACCTCGACAGCCGTAGAGGGATGATTGCTAAGGGGATTTTAAACAACTTTTTCCTTTGCCAAATTGTTGGTTAAGGCTTGGTTTGCGAGTTAATAACAAAAAACACCGACCAATCCGAGAGCGTATAGCGCGCAGTCCCAGGGACTGCAGTGTCGGGTACGAAAACCGGGCCTGACGTTGATCGCGAACGAACGGCTTGGCACCCCGTTGGCATAGCACAATAAAAAAACTGAACTGGTAGAACATTTTTAATCGCTGTTTAGAATGAATAAGGAACCTAATCTCTTATTGCCTGTCATAATGTAAAAAAGGAAATTCTAAGGATTTTAAACAACAAATAAAAATGTTTGAAGTGGTATAATTAATAAACGTTTGAATTGAAGGCTACACTAATGATGCAAAATTTGAAAACAATTTAAATGAAACTTACCCATTCGTTTCTAAATTAACTTGCTACGCTGAAAGCAAATAATTCCCACTAGATCACTGTGTCGATTCTGGACAATCGATAAGCAAACACCTCACCTATTATTCACACCTAAGTGTAATAAATGAGGGGAGTTCACTGGCCCGATCATGAAAATTGCTGTTCTACCGAACGTGTTTCCTCGATTCCCAGTGACAATTATCTGCTTTCAGCGAAGTAGGTTAATTTACGAATGAATGCGAAAGTTTCATTTATATTGTTTTCAAATTTTTCATCATTAACGTGGCTTCCAATTCAAACGTTTATTAATTATTCCATTTCAATCATTTTCATTTGTTGTTTAAAATGCTTAGAATTTCATTTTTTACATTATGATAGGCAACAAGAGATTAGGTTCCGTATTCATTTTAAACAACGACTAAAAATGTTCTACTCGGCCAATTTTTTTATTGTGCTATGCCAACGGGGTGCCGAGCCGTTCGTTTGCGACCTACGTCAGGCCCGGTTTTCATAGCCGACATTGCAGTCCCTGAGCCCGCGCGCTGTACGCGCTCGGATTGGTGGGTGTTTTTTGTTAATAACTAGAAAAACAAGCCTTAACCAACATTTTGGAAAAGGAAAAAGTTGTTTAGAATCACCTTAGCAATCATCTCTCTTCGGCTGTAGAGGTAGTCGCGTGACACTCTGTATATCCGCGATGAACCCACTTGCAAAAATTTATGAAATTTGTTGTTTATTAACCATTTAAATTTGGTCAATATGTTAGAAATATTTTTTAAAGTGCCCTCGATCAAGGTTCTGGGGTAAGTGCCATACCGTTCCTCATGGTCCTCCTACCAGAAGATGCAAGATCTTCCCCACTCGGTGGCCAGATCCTTCTAGATCAACCTTATCTTTCCACACGTGCCATGCAGCACCACGATTTCGGGTCATCGGCCACACGCGCGTTCCTTCGAGGATCGGCGATCGAACTCTCTATCGCCGTTCCATAAACAAAACATCCGCGACTCTTAGAATTCGTCGTACCTCAAATATCAACTACCGCCGGCCCAAGTCTGATGACCGACATATGGCTCGGGGTTTCGATAGCCTAAAGAATCCTGAGGAATCCTTGAAAAGCAGGTAAAATAATTTTTAACAAAAAACAAATCCGACTTCGAAATGCACTAAAAAGTGTCAAATAATTTCTATTTCATTTATACCAATATTCCATAGCTATTAATAATATCTACTTAATCGTTAAATAGGATACCAAATACATTTCAAAGTTTTCGGAGGCGGCGCAAAATTAAAAATACCCGAACAAACGATGCTGCCAATAACGATTTGATTGCGGTATGGCAAACGTGGTAATTAATAAGTCATAAGAGAAAAATTATAGGTCTGGCTGAAAACATTTGTAATTGTAACGATTGTATCAGAAATTGGCAGCACTCCTAATGTACATGCACTATACTACAGTTCACGAGAGACCGTACTTAACTCGCGCCGCTCACTAGGTCTAGAGAAATTTTTAATAACGTGTGTTATTCCCCTCTACAGCTTGCTTCTTATTATACTTTGCGACCATATAAATGGCGGGCAGAAATATATGACATACGATAATTGATAACCGGTGATTATATTGTAAAGTTTTACGATACAATGAAATTCCTATTATTTGTCGCAAGAAAAAAATAATGTGAACGCAAAGAAGCAAGCTGTAAAGGGGAATCACACTCACTATTAAAAATCTCCCTAGACCACAGTAGGTCACTAGCTGCGCGAGTTAAGTGCGGTCACTCGTGAACTGCAGTATAGTTAATTCGCAACGGGTTTGTTGATTCCCGTTGAATATTATTTACTTGAAATTATTAAATGGGTGATTTATCATAGGTTGCCGACGTCCGAGTTAGGATCTTCTTACTTAGTAGAGGAATAGTTTTTAATTTTGCGCCGTCTCCGAAAACTTTGAAATGTATTTGGTATCCTATTTAACGATTAAGTAGATATTATTAATAGCTATGGAATATTGCTATAAATGAAATAGAAATTATTTGACACCTTTTAGTGCATTTCGAAGTCGGATTTGTTTTTTGTTAAAAATTATTTTATCCACCACTGTCTGTCCTTTTCTACGTTCACACTTGGCTGCTCGTCGCGTGTAACCCGAGATTAGACACCTCGACTGGATACAGTAAAACCTGGATAAATGCAACCAAGATTGGGACCCAGTGGTTGCATTTATCCAAGCGAGGTGTTGAATCTCGGGTTACACGCGACGACCAGCCGAGCGTGAACGTAGAAAGGGACAGACAGTGGCGGAAAGAGAGAGGTCCGATGATCAAAGGAAAGAGCCGAAACGTATCGGTGTGACTAATACTAATTCAACTATAAAACTTTTTTATTTTTGACTTTTTTTTATTGAAACTTTTACTAACGCATTGGTGAAATTTTTCTGATTAAAGTGGTACCAAACACGATATAGTTTCAATTATAATTACTTGCTGAAATTGATGTTAAAGTTTGGCGAAAAGCAACAGAGATCGAAATCAAAACTAGTCGCGATGTCGGCTCTGGTTTCAAAGGTTTCATTTATCCAAGCAAGGTGTCGATTCTGGGCTATTAATGTTGCATTTATCCAAGCGAGGTGTCGATTCTGGGCATTTAATGTTGCATTTATCCAAGCGAGGTGTCGATTCTGGGCATTTAATGTTTCATTTATCCAAGCAAGGTGTCGATTCTGAGTCCGTACACATGTTTTCTTTGCAGCCGACATGCCGATTCTGTGTCCGTACACATGTTTTCTTTGCAGCCGACATGCCGATTCTGTGTCCGTACACATGTTTTGTATTCAGCCGACATGTCGATTTTGAGTCCGTACACATGATTTATATTCGTCAATTCTATGTTGCTTATTCTATTACTATTGTTTATCTGTTCTATTATTATTCTATTATTATTCTTTGCTTGTAAATTACTTTAATTTTCAATAGGAAGTAACTGTCCGGTTTCTTGGAAATCGCGGACTTTTCCTAACATAATAAAGCACCTAATTTGCAGGCAATAGTTCCGCAGCTTAAAAATATTCTGAACGGAACCGTGGTAACAATAAGTTTATGAAGTCATCGACCAGTTTAGAACTTTGCTAGAAATATTTTCCTGTTGATTGCCTACCTCTATTGCCTCGGGGTTAGTATGTTTCATTTTCGGGTTGAATTTTGCTCCAATGTATCGTATAAAGATGCTCTGATTATTCGTCGTTTTTACTGCATCTTCCCTTTGTCAACGAAATCCATAACTTTTGGTGCGTTATTCTTTATCCTTCAAACCTTATTCATTTCAATATATCACAATATTTATTATAATGTACTATTTTATTATTATTTTAATAAATAAATATCATTCAATCTATATCGTATTTGGTATCATTTTAATCAGAAAAATCTCACAAATGCGTTAGTAAAAGTTTCATTAAGAAAAAGTTAAAAATAAAAAAGTTTTATCGTTCAATTAGTATTAGTCACACCGATATTACGGTCGGATCATATTACACGGTTTCCTCGCCGAGCGGCTCGGTTCGGCCTAGGGGGATCCCCCCAAGTGGAGGGGATAGCGATGTTGCATTTATCCAAGCATTCTTTCGTTGCATTTATCCAGGTTTTACTGTACATGCAACATCTGGGTCCCAATGTTTGTTGCATATATCCAGCGTTTACTGTAGTTCGGTCGCGGCATGGCACGGTCACGGTACGGGTTGATTGCCGTATGGCTCAGTGCTTCGGCCTGGCACGAAGCGGCGGAGGCAGGCGGATGTCTGGGATACAGTGTTAGATGCATATGTGCGGACGGCCGTAATCGCAACCCGTCCTAACCCCGACAATCGGAAGACCGTTGGTCCGGTGGACATTCGGATGACGTGTACGTCCGGTGCGGCGCACAGTGGGACAAAACGGCTTTTGGCGATCAAAATTCTGTAACTTCGGTTCTATTGGAAATATTTTAATGAAATTTTGAGAAAGTTTTGCCTACATTATGGTACTTAAGTTGTATCAATATAAATCATATTGAACTACAGGGTGTAAAGATATTCACGTATAAAGTGTAACGCGTTCAATATCCATCACTTGTTAGACATATTTTATGTCATTTAACAAAAATTTGACTCAAAACTGTTAATAACTATAATAAAAACGGATTTAATAATTAAAAAATGACAAGACATGTGTTATTATAATATATTTATTTATATTTATTATGATCTATACCAAATCATTCGTGAAAATAGTTTCGACAATTATGAAAATTTATTATGACATATTGCAAGGCGGAAATAAAGTTTTGGATGACGAACATACACGTCGAATGCAGTGAACTGGATAATAATCGTATCTGGTACTGCTTTTCCATCATCTTGCGCTACGGCCAAGATGGGTGTAATTTATTTCAATCGCCATTTTTTTGAGCAGTGGCAGGTTGGGGCAGCCGTTTTTTTCTGATTCTGATAGAGGAAGGTTCACTCTTTACTGCAGTAATAATCAAACCCCGCACAAGTGCACACATTTTTTTAAAATCAAATGCAAAGTTGAGATTTTAGTTAAATGTACTTCGTTTCAATCAGATCCTATTATTTAAAAAGTTGCTAACATTTTAACTTATTTTATGCGCTGAATAGAATCTATACTAATCTAGTAAACTTTGTAATTCATTTGAATTTTATCTTTCCGAGTAAAATTCATTAGAATCGTACATTGAAGTTACGGATAATATCATCAGCGTTTCGTTTTGACAAATTTCTACTGACTTTGAGTGCGAACCACGGCAAAGCGGAAGCAAATATGAAAAAAACGGATTACACTACGTTAAACTACAGTTTATTCTCTATCGATGTATGTAAATAGTTTTTCAATTTTTGAATTCACGAAAATCGACTTTTGATCGCCGAAAGCCGTTTTTTCCCACCGTGCGGCAGTCGGGAAGCCGCTCAGGAGAATCCCGGCAGTGGCCAGCGGAAACAGCGGACCTATCGACGGACGACTGCAGTCGCAACTCGTCCGTCGAACGCTGCTGGAAGAAGCGTGAGGATTCCAAAAATAGAAGTTGATCTTTCCCACTGTAGCACATGCATGGGATGTCGCTCGGAGAGTCGATCTGATCGTAGTCGGTTCGCGGCGCGGTATATAATTGCTCGCGAGGCAAATAGCGGTCGCTATCTGGCGGCGGTGTTGGTACTCGCGGCGCGTGCCGGCGGGGCCCGCGGCTTCGAGGCCTCGATCTCCTCACAAACTCGTTCGTACCCTTTCACACGCTGACGCTTTCTCCCAAATATTATTTCTTCTTTCTCTCCGGTTCCTTTCGCTCTAAACAGACGTTCATCGACAGAGTCATACATCTCTCAGTCATTCCCAGAACCAGACCACACCCTACGCGACACTCGAACCGATTCTCTTGTCATCGAATGAACGGAAACGGTTTGATGGTTTAGTAAATAGTTTATTTGTTGATACAAAGTTTGATACAACTGTTATATCGACGTTACAACCGGTAGAAAGACGGTGAACTACTGACTTCGAGACCTGCGGAGAGTCCCATTTTATAGTATCCTGTCGGATGGATTTAGTGATGTAAGATTTAGGAAGGATTCGGAAACATAAATATACGTAATACGGACAGGGACTGGTCACGTACAGGCCCGTAAAATGGAAAAGGGTTGGATACATAAATATTGGGAAGATCCATGTGAAGAAGGCCAGTTGCTAGTTAGAGATATGGTTGGGAAAGAAAAATGGTAAAGGTCTGGAAACATAAATAGTGACCGCAACTGCTTGTCTTGGGACCGCAGATTGGATCAGTATGCTGGGTATCAAGGGGGAGACAGTACAACACTCTCAACAACCACGCCGCAATCGTACAGATTCAATTTTACTCATCCATACATCCCGCAATCATACATTCCTCACTCGCAATTTTACTAACTATGCAGGGACGTGGCGGCAGATAATTGCTGCCACATATTTAACCTAATCAGTGTATTAAGTTAGAATAGATTAGTGACGCGTTCACGGTAGAGGTTACCGTTATTATGTGACGCGGATTCCACCACCGGAAGATGCGTACTTCCTTACAACCTTTTACCGTTGTAAGGAGAATAAATTGATTGAACACTGAATTATAGATATGTTTAATTCGTAGATGTGTTATACAAATGTCTATATGTGTATGTAAGATAGTACCTCAGAGGTATCTCAAAACAGATCTTAAGAAGCTATGTCGGAGCGTATCGATAGAATCGTTAAAGCTGACTGTTCGTATGTAAGTTCTGTCTGAGACTGTTCTTGTTCAAGTTCTGTAAGAAACTGGCGAATTCAGTTCCCTCTAAGTCCCCAAGGCAGTTTGCTAGAAGCCGCAGAGAGATACTCCAGCGAGGGAGGCGTACACCAAAAGTGACCAATTAGTAAACGTTTGGGGTTTAACTAATCGCAATAGGCTGAACGGTTCAGCAAATCAGCTCGCTGGACACGTCCCATGTAAGCCCGTCAAAGACCCAGCAGCTGCGGTGCACGTTTGCACAGAACCGGCGATATCTCCCAGGCAATGGCGAATGTGGGCCCAGAAACCCCTGCGCGGGGTTTGATATATGGTCTTGGTGACCGGTGGTGCCTGAGTATGCAGCTTACAAGTAAACCTACGGAAGTGTCAGACTCCGATTTTTCACAAATTTGGATATGTTGGAAAACACATTTAGGGGGTGAAACGACCCCTCGAAAATGGGGGGTAAAATGGGAAAATTGCGATATCTTTGAAACCAGTGAAGCAATTTTGATGATTTTTGGTATGAAAGTATCTTTCGATAGAAGACGAAAATCGGCTTAGGTATCTTGGAAGAGGAGTGAAAATTAGGGAGTGAACTACCCCTAAACTGACCAATTTCTTGCTGCAAAAAATCAGCTTTGATCTGATCGAAGTAAAATCTGTTGAAACTTTAAGAGGAAAGCTAATTATGGATCACGTATTTTTTTTTTTATATATATAAATATTTGGGGGGTAAACAACTCCTAAATTGCCGCGCTCGTTTGGCATTGCGCATGAAACACCTTGTGAAACTATATTTTTTAATTGTTCGATCTATTTAATGTATTGGTTTTTTAAATCGCTGAATTCGAATCTGAAATCAGATTTTCAAAATTCAATATGGCGGATCCAATATGGTGGACGAAAACTCGAAAAATTACTTGAATAAACAGTAACTCGACATGGGACTTTCAGAATACAATGAGATCAATTTTTTACATTTATTGTTAGTTATGTGAAGTGAATTAAACATGTTACAAATATTAATTGCTTATAACAAAATTGTTTAAACAATGTAGCTAAGAAATGAAATTTTGAAAAATTCGGTGACAGCATTCATTGTACGCAAAAATTACTATGGAAACATTGTTCACATGTTTTATTTTTTTTTTGTTGTTATAATTTTATTTTTTGTTTTTATTTCATTCATTTTTTTATTATTACTTTTATTTTATAAATGGCTGATTTGACGATTAAATCATTTTTTGAATGTTTTGCATACATGATATTCGTTAAAAAAATGTATTATGCACAAAGATTTTTTGCACCAAGCACATCTTATTACTGCACACACATTGCAGAACCCGCAAAACGTTTCACAATTTTTAAAACAGATACCAACAGGGTTATCAAATTCCAACGGTTTATCTTTTATATACCCAATTTTATACCACGAGTATTTAATGAGATTTTGAAATCGCGGAGAAGAAAACTGATTGTGTATCAGCGATTGCAGTTTAATGACGTTATTTCGATGGTGCAAATTTATGTCATAGTTGTGTAAAATGACATTATTTGAAAGACACCTAATAAAATTCTTCCAAGGTCGAAAGACCTTCCCCGTTGTACCAGCAGGAATGGTTTTAATTAGAACGAATTTTCCAGACGTTGATAAAGTATTAAGCATTTTAACAGATTTTACTTCGATCAGATCAAAACCGATTTTTTCCAGCAAGAAATTGGTCAGTTTAGGGGTAGTTCACCCCATAATTTTCACTCCTCTTCCAACATACCTAGGCCGATTTTCGTCTTCTATCGTCTTCTATATTTGATACCAAAAATCATCAAAATCGCTTCACTGGTCTCAAAGATATCGCAATTTTTCCATTTTATTCCCCATTTTCGAGGGGTCGTTTCACCCCCTAAATGTGTTTTTCCGCCGATAAAAAAAATACGTGTCCCTTAGTTTTTCATGTATTATAACATATCCAAATTTCAGAAAAATCAGAGTCTGACACTTCCGTAGGTTTACTTGTTAGATGGTTCGGGAGTTTTACAATCCGAACCGGCAGTGACCCAGACGCGAGCGACAGAGTGGTGCCCGGGACAGAGCGCAGAAAGCGGTTCGAACCCTGTTGGGGTTGGTAGAACTCACAAGACAGATGCACGGCAGGGGGTTCGGCTGGGACAAAGAGGAGAAAGTCAAGAAGGTACGCGAAGCCGACCCAACAGGAAGGTCTGGGCCTTTGTGCAGCCCGGCTATAGATTCGTGTAAAAATGTAAGAAGAGCTCGTAAAGGATTGTAAATCGCTTGTTGCGAGCTTGTGGACAATAAGAGTGTCCTAAATGAACGTTCTAACTTTATGGGCCTTGTTTTGTAGAAGGTCTAATGTTTAATATGGGAACTTTTGAAGCTTCATGGTAATTGCTTCTATACGTGACAAAATACCACTCCGACCAGCTTAAGGGGGTAGACACAGCACGTGACCTCTCCGATTCCGGACTTCGGTATTACAGCAGGTTTTTCGTTGGGCCTGGTGGAGCCACTTGCGTGGTCTGTTACGAATTTGAAAGGTTTAATTCTCAGCTAGCGTGCGCGCAATACGATCTAGGAAGGCAACAGCGCCTCAAGTATTTTTACAAACACATTCAAACGCTCATCTCGCCAGAGGCATCGCGACGATACGCCTGAAGAACATAAGCGAAACATTGGCGCGTGGTTAGAGTGAGATGTAGGGTGATCATGCTATCCTTCTTCCAACCTAAATGATAGAATTGTCCCGCTCCGGTAAATTCTGACTGACCAAACGCGTGGATTTTATATAGCGCATCGTAGCACCCCTCGCTGCTGAAAAATATATACCTACTCTGAAGAACCGAAGGAACGTGCTATCTGAGAATACTTTTTAGAAAAAGTTATTAACTTTGTTGCGCGTAGAGTATTAATTTTTGCTCTAGGCAAGAACGCCGGTTAATTTTGTAAGGAAAAGGGTGCAGGGAAATGAATTCGACACTGTCAATACTTTAGTCAATAAACCAGTTCACTTGGTGTACTTTATTCTTTAATTCGTAAAGAAGCCCGTAGCGAATTAGTCGCGTGTTACGGGTCGTTTGTTTGAAGAGCGCAAACGAAGTAGGACGTTTGTCGCGGCGTCGGTGTTTTTATAAGTCCTTCGACCGACGACAACGCCGAGCCGATGGTGTTGTCGAGCACTAATTAGATAAATCTTTAAATTGTGGCGCTCGAAATCCGGAACAAACTTCTTTAAATAAATGTTTTTTAATTAATAAAAGTGTACAGGATACGTCATGCAATTGGGACGGGTTATATCCTGAATTTGGTAAGAGGTAGGAAAAAGCTGTTTATGTAAAAGTTGAAAGGTATGATAATGTTTATTTTGGATGAAGTTCCGAATACGACCGGTCGCCGATCAAGATGAAATTTGGAGGGTTGGTTGGGAGCATAAAGTGGTATCTTCGGCTTCCTATTAGTTTCCGAGATATTAATTAAAAACTTTTGTACAATACATAGAATTTTTCCTATACAGACGTAATTAACACAACCGTCTTCGCTGTAGTAAGCTGACATCGTCAAGTGCCGAATAGCCGTTCACACAGCGGGAGTTCCAACCTGACTATCTATAGGGTGTCCTATTCAAAACTTTAGAGATACGACGACTATTGTAGCGTTGCCGGCCGCGTTCCGGCGGCCGGAAATTTATCTAGCCTGACCTAACCTACGTATAAATCAAATGTGTTTAATTCCTTGAGAATTAGTAATACAATATAAAACATAACGTAATGTAACTAAAAAAATGGATTTTACATGGTACACTCCAAAAACGGAAGACGATATTGCTATGGTGTGAACGGCGGTTCGACACTTCACGATGACAGTTACTACAGCGAAGACGGTAGTGTTAGTTACGTCTGTATAGGAAAAATTTTATGTATTGTACAAAAGTTTTTAATTAATATCTCGGAAACTAATAGGAAGCCGAAGATACCACTTTATGCTCCCAACCAACCCTCCAAATTTCATCTTGATCGGCGACCGGTCGTATTCGGAACTACAGCCTTTATTTTTCTATGACTTCATTTTCTTCGTGAATGCAACGATACACTAAAAAAATGCAGATGCACTTTTTGTTTAAATAGAATTGCATTTCTTTCTTTACTCGTATCAACTCCTTGGAAAATTCTGGATAAAAAAGTAGTATTAGAACTAATAAATGGAGGGGCCTCGGCTCCTTCTCTCCCCTCGCTACTATTCCCTCTCACTATTACCTATCACTTATATCTAACAGTACAATGTTTAAAAACCTAATATTTCGTGAGATATCTCATATTTTTCATAAGTCACGCCATTCAACTTTTGCATCAAGAGCTTTTTCCTATCTCTTACCAAAAAGATATAACTCGTCTCAATTGCGTGACGCTTGTATTTCCAGAAACCTATAGTAACTTTGTTTTTCGAAACTAATAAAAAATACAAAGGAGTGTTAGTCAATATTCTGAGTGAATACAAATAATTAAAATAAATAAATATCTCATATACAATTTATGTATGTAAACATTTGCAGAATTATTGCAAAGAGATGGTATATTCTTCTCTTGTTATACTTTCTCTTTGAGCGTGGTTTGTTATGGGGCGCTGTGAAAAATCCAGGCGGGCGTCAATCAAAACTTAGCGAAAAGGCACGATCTCAACATTCAGAATGAGAGAAGGACAGCATGACTTTAGTGCGTCTCACTCAGCGTTCGGGCGTTGTTGCCTTTTTCGCTTGCCTCCGTTAACACAGTCGAGTGACATAACCAATCTAACGCCTGATTTTGGCTACGATTTCAAACCGACAGCCTTCTTAGTTAGACGCCACCTTATAACTATTAGCTGAACTGAATTTGTCACGTGACTTGCTCTGTATTATCCACAAAATGGCGGAACTGGTCTGTAGAATGCTTTTACGGGATTGGAGTATTCGTCCTTATATGAGAAGATTTGGGGCTGGGTGAGGGCTTATTCGAAAGAGGAAGGTCCAATGCAGTACGGTCAACTCATGATTTCAATCACAGCACTCTTTTAGTAGCAGAAAAATGCTTCGATTCCGCGACTACATTTTGTCGTTCTTTTCCTCTACTTTGGACACTTATATTACTAAACATCAACATAATTCCACTGAAACATGAGTTGACTGTACTGCATTGGACCTTCCTCTTTCGAATAAGCCCTCACCCAGCCCCAAATCTTCTCATATAAGGACGAATACTCGAATCCCGTAAACCGCTGTTTAGGCCCATTTTTGCTGGTAATGTCAACGCGCTACTATTACCCGTGTCTACCCCCTTTAGAAGTTTCTAGCAATTTGGCAATGTGCTATTGAACATGACTGACCGTGCTTTTAAATTGGTGCAGTAAATTCATCGGTTCATGAATTTAACGTTGTTACCATCTTTTCAAGGCAAAACGGACGATGTCTTACGGTGAGTTTATTGCTCTCGATAGTTAAACTCGTAAGATTGTTGAAAGTATAAAACTGCTATTATAGATCCGCGAGCGGTATACTATGCCGCGTAACAATTAGATTAAACCAATATTTCGTACAGGCAAAAATCAATGTAGTGGTGCTCACAGCTTCTCTAAAAAATCTCGAAAACTAAGTGAGTTGGATATATGGGTTAGAAGAGAAAAGGGGGAACGTCTTTTCAATAAGTTCACTCCAGTTTGTTACTTTTTTTAAGTTCACTGATTTATGTATCATAACACGCTGGCTAGTTAGTTAATCAATGGATTAGGTTAAGTCAGACTAGATTAATATTCTACCTGCCGTGAGGCGACTTGCCACGCAATCCAAATATCAAATTAAAATCTGTTAAGTTTACTCTTTAAGTGCACCCGCTTCATTGTCGGTTCCCGTACCTTTATTTAAAGAAACAGTACATAAGAGGTTGCACGACATTGACAGATACGTCACAGATGTGCACGTGTATGTACAAACATTCAATGCAATAGTAGTCTTGACCTCCCTTCGCTTGATTTTGCGTTTTAGTGATAAAATGAAGCTATTTTAGAAAAAACTGCAGTGAAATAGCTAAAATTGAGAAAAACAGCGAAACTGCATAATTAACTAAAATTTAATCAAGCTCATCGTTATTATTAACATACGTGGTAGATTTAGGCCTCACAAAGATAATAATTATTCTAAACATCAACAATTGTACAAAAATATTTATTATTAATTGCTGTTTTTGATATAATATATTATTTTATGAATATACTATTTTTTTACATAAAGCTGTTTTATAAAAATTCCATGTGCAAATATGCTTCTGACTCATTGTTGTTCCTGTACCATAAAATCATGAAATACGAGTTTCTTTTTTCATCAGTTCCCATACTTGTACATATTTGTGCAAAAATTTCGTTATTGAAAAGCTCTTTGAATGTAGGATTACATAGAATTCGATTTTATCTCTGAATGTTTATCACACACAAAGCCACGTCCGCTTGCACAACCAACAAATGGCTTGGTCTTACTCAGAAAAATAGTTGCGGAAATGGTTGCGGAATTTTTGCTCGCCGCAAAGCACTTTGAACATGTTCGTAAAATCCGCCTTTCGTTTCGCCAATTGCAAACACGTTTCGCGACCACACGCATTCAAGCAACACCAAAGCAAAATAGCGGCGGGAGGTAATACCGTTGCAAAGGAAACATTTTAGTTCCACCGTTACTACCAGATTTTGTAGTCTGTAAAAGATTAACCTCTCACCGCATCATATTTTATTCTTTCACTGGAAAAGATATACAAAAGCACACCACCTTTAAGGGAAAGAAGTATTAAAAATAATTTGTTGGTATGTAATATCAAATCATAATTTTTACGATATCAATTTTTCACAAATATTACACTTACAATTGGTCGTATATTATCATTCCACACGTATACACAAAAAAGTACAAAATACAAATCAGTAAAGTTAATAATAATATTTTGAGAATAATATAATAACTATGTAAGTCGTCCGCTTCTGTCATCAAATTACATTGAATACTAATACTAAATACGTCTTTTTTAGAAACACATTAGGTAGTTAGCATTAACAAATGACTTTCAATTGTTTATTATTGAGGTTCAGTTAATACACTTTCTATGACATACTCTGTAATTACGAATTTTAGTACAAGCATCTTTTTGTATAAATTGTTGTGTGTAAAATCATCTAGTATTTGTTAAGTTCAAATATACATTGTAAACTTTCAATTTTCAAATGGCAATATCTGCAAAATGAAAACATGTAACTTACTATTAGGTACATATATCGGTTTTGTCTTATACTTACAGATACATAGTCAATGAAAACAACTTGGAATTCACAAATACTCGGTACACTGTGCTTACTCATCTATTAAAATCACATTTCGATGATATGAAACTATTTTCGGATCACCGTGCGATCGTCGCATAACAACCGCAACATCCCCTCGCATCGTTATCATTCAGACATCCCGGTACCGTAATAATCCCGGCGCTTATGGCTATTCGCCTGGCTGTCCGATACGCCCCGGTTCATTTTCTCGTGTTCGGAAAATAATTACTGTTCCGTGGCTTGTGATAATTCAAGCATAATGTCTTTATACCCTCTTCCGACATATTGCAGCCCTCTCTGCGTGTTACATGCGTGGTCATCATAATGAGAGCGGTGCACAAATCTATCTCACTGCGGAGGATACCCTACTTGGCGCACTCCACGTGTATGGCATCAATCGCGGATATCGCATCATCTCCATCTGGCCATAAAATCTACCGTACCTCGTTAACCACGCTTGTTACGTTCCGCACCCCAAATTTAGCCATTCTCCGCCCTCTATCGGCCCTGTTCACCCTTCTTCCCATCCTTCCAATCGGCGCGGCGCGGCGTTCCTTTAGCCGCTATCCTATTGCCGACCAGTGCAAATCCACGAGTGCGTATGCCGACGTACATACATCGAAACCATCCTATTCTCATGAACTCGTTCGTATCGTCAGCTACCATAATTACTTCGACTCGAAGCTAACAAGGGTAAAGGTTAAGGATATCGGTAAAAATATACTGTTTACCTGCTATGCTGAAAGCGCGCGGGCTCAGGGACGGCAGCGTTGGCTACGAAAGCGGGGCTTGACGTAGGTCGCGAACGAACGGCTCGGCATCCCATTCGCATAGCACAATAAAAAAATTGAACTGGTTCAACATTTTTAGTTGTTGTTTAAAATGAATACGGAATCTAATCTCTTGTCGCCTGTCATAATGTAAAAAAGGAAATTCTAAACAACAAATAAAAATGTTTGAAATGGAATAATTAATAAAAATTTAAAAACAATTTAAATGAAACTTACCCATCCGTTCCTAAATTAATCTGCTATGCTGAAAACAGATAATTCCCACTGGGTCACTGTGTCGATCTTGAACATTCGAGGAGGGAACAAATTACGAAGAGCAGCTGATCTCCAGCCGAGATCATTGAACTCACTCAACTACACAGTCACTATCACTTTTCATAGAATTTTCGGTAATTATTGAGATTAGGTTACACCTCACCGATTTTGATGAAATTTAAATATGTTGCAAAACTCAACATTTTGAACAACTTTTTCCTATACATATAACCGTCGCTCGGCCTTAGTTTTTGAGATATTTTTGAAAAACTGCTGCTACTATTGCAATGAATTCTACGTATACCTATGCATCTACGGCGGCGTATGCGTCAGCAACGGACCGTCGCTTATCTACTATTTTCACAAACACATTGCGGCGGCCGAAAAGTCATAGATATAACGGGTAAATGTTTTAAAACAAATGATGGTTTCGAAACCATACTTACAATAGTCGGTAGAACAAATTTTTCGGGACGAATAGCAGGCATTGGATTCTTAAAGGCGTGGGCGGAGCCTCACACCTACCCCATAAAATATAACCTAACCAAACCTTATCTAATTATTCTATTGATGCTGGATGCATAACTGTGTAAATATGTAAATAGGATAATTAAGTTAGGTTAGGTTGTAATTTATCGGGAAGGGGCGCCGATGCTTTTAGATTTCGAACTTTTTCGGAGGCAATATGTACCTATAGATTAAAGAAATATAAACCGTCAATACCGTGTTAAAAAGGTCACCCGTTATATCTATGACTTTTCGACCGCCGCGATGTGTTTGTGAAAACAGTAGATAAGCGGTGGTCCGGTGGTGACGCATACGCCGCCGTACATGCATAGGTATACGTAGAATTCATTGTAGTAGTAGCAGCAGTTTTTCGAAAATATCTCGAAAACTAAGGCAGAGCGGCGGTTATATCTATAGGAAAAAGTTGTTCAAAATGTTGAGTTTTACAACATATTTAAATTTCATCAAAATCGGTGAGGTGTAGCCTAATCTCAATAATTACCGAATTTTCTTTCAGGTAAATAAATATTGTTATTCACTGTCACGTTGCTATTGCACTGGACAAAAATGAAAAACATGTAATATTCTGCACTACTTCGTAACGTTTTCACGACGTTATTGGTCTTCCTTTCCAACTTCAATTGGGACTGCCAGCTTGAATGTTGTGAGGTCTGTTTCGCTTTTTGTCTTTTTCTACATTCAGAAATAGGTCATGGTTCGTGATCATAAATCTATTATTCTTAGTAACCAAGAGTAACCGAGAGAGGCTCGTGTCGACACTTTGAAGTCACCGAACATAGAAACGGACAAAGAGCGAAACAGACCTCACCCATTCAAGCTAGCAGTCCCATTTGAAATTGGAAAGGAAGGCCAATAACGTCGTGAAAACGTTACGAAGTAGTGCGGAATATTACATGTATTTCATTTGTGTCCAGTGCAATAGCAACGTGACAGTGAATAAAAATGTTTATTCACCTGAAAGAAAATTCTGTGAAAAGTGATAGTGACCGTGTGGTTGAGTGAGTTCAATAATCTCGTCTGGAGATCAGCTGCTCTTCGTAATTTGTTCCCTCCTCGAATGTTCAAGATCGACACAGTGACCCAGTGGGAATTATCTGTTTTCAGCATAGCAGGTTAATTTAAGAACGAATGGGTAAGTTTCATTTAAATTGTTTTTAAATTTTTATTAATTATTCCATTTCAAACATTTTTATTTGTTGTTTAGAATGTTTAGAATTTCCTTTTTTACATTATGACAGGCGACAAGAGATCAGATTCCGTATTCAGTTTAAACAACAACTAAAAATGTTCCACCAGTTGAATTTTTTTATTGTGCTATGTCAATGGGGTGCCGAGCCGTCCGTTCGCGATCTACATCAAGCCCTGCTTTCATAACCGACGCTGCCGTCCCTGAGCCCGCGCGCTATACGTGCTCGGATTCGTCAGTATTTTTGCTTAATAATTCAAAAACGAAACTTCAAACAACATTTTCGCAAAGGAAAATGTTGTTAAGAATCACCCCAGCTACCACCCCTTCACAGAGTCAAAATGAGTTCTGGGACACCCTGTATAAATATTCGAACGTGTTAAATCATAGATACTATTAACAGCGCCTGTTAACATCAATTAAGTTATTGTGAAACATGTACAGTACTGAACAAAAATATAATGACTTAATTGTCGTAATATGTTGATAATCAATTTCTACAACAGTTTCTGTATCTATTAACGACGAATTGGGTTTCTTAGATGTTAGGCCGTCTGCACACGAAGCTATCCAAATGAAACTGATTAATGATGCGAGTTACAAATCTGTTGCTTTTTATCCGACTTCGAAAAGGAGGAAGATACTCAATTCGATCAGTATATTTTTTTTAAATTATTATTATTTTTTTTTTTCCTGGCTTTGTTCACCGATTACTCCGAGATGAATGGACCAATCAAAATGAAATCTTTTGCGTCGTGTAGGATATGTCTTCCGATTGGTCCTGTTATAAAAACATTTCGCATTTTTTTATTCCGATCGGTTTTTATTGCAAAAAAACGTACTATTTCATGCACGTGCGGTGTATGTTCACCGATTATTCTGAGACGGATGGACCAATCGGAATGAAACTTTTTGCATCTTGTACAGTACAACTCCCCATTGGTCCCGTAAAAAAAAATATTTTGCATTTTTTTATTCCTAACGACTTTTTTTTCTAAATGTACGTTCGCTGATTACTCCGAGACGGGTGGACCAATCGGAATGAAATCTTTTGCGTCTTGTAGGATATGTCTTCCGATTGGTCCCGTTATAAAAACATTTCGCATTTTTTTATTCCGAACGGTTTTCATTATTGCAAAATACGTTCTGGTTCAAGGAATGCACCGATTGCGATGAAAATTTTCACATTTCGTAGATCATTCCACGATGATTCCATTTCCCAAAATATATGTAACTTCTTATTCAATAATTATTATTAATGTTAATAACTATTGTTATTATAATAAAAAGCCTATTCTTTAGGGTTACCCTCCAAGGAATATACTGATGTGCTTGAAAATAGTTGTTTTCCACTTATGCGGATAAATAACATCGGTGTATAACGTCAGATATGATTAAAGTATCACGCGCTGACTCAGCGGGCGTACGCGCGAGTCATAAGTAATAAAAATCTGCGGAACTGTAGGAGGGAATTTCATAAACATATATATCAATGGATTTGGAATAAAATGCTCTACATTTTTTGTCATTACATAAATTTAAATAAGTTGTAAAATAATGTTATAAACATTTTTTTTGTTATAAACAAATGGTATTTTCGACAATCTGTTAACGCCATATTATTGTATATAAAAAACCATTAAATCCGCTCATTAGAAGTTTTCACGTATCTTCTTTGGTTTTCGAGATAGCAGTTTCAGGTCGAAACTTTGAGGGGTAGTTTCACCCCTTAAAGTCGCGTCTCAGCAGATATAAAAAAATACGTGTCCCTTATTTTTACCTGCTTAACAAATGTACGAAGTTTCATCAAAATCGGAGGGGGACACTTCGCGGCCTTTCCTTTGAGATGGATGGACCAATCAGAACGAAACCTTTTGCATCTTGTAGGGTATGTCTTTCGATTGGTCACATCGAAAAAAAATTTTTCATTTTTTCATTATTATTGCAAAATAAAGGGAGTTTTTAATCTCAAGATTGGACGATTTCAATGACCTTTTAATATGTTATCGGGGGCATGATTTTGAACAACTTTTTCATTATGCATAATTAACGGAAAGCTTTAGTTTCCGAGATATTCGTGAAAAACTATTGTTACTATTATGTACATTGAATTCTACGTATGCCTTCGTGTCTCTATCGCTGTATGAGTCAGCATGCAGTCGCTAATTCTCTACTCTTTCTATACATGTACAGTAATGCTTCGAAATAAGCAAGTGGCTCGGGACCGAACAGTTGCTTATTTCGAAGCAGGTAGCTATTCGGCTTGACTTTGTTCTTGAAACGGGACGATAGAAAACGCGAGAAACGAGTGAGAGATCCGAGGTAGCGGCAAATCATAAAGTGATCGGCCGAGCAGCGATGTTATTTTTTGGACAAGGATAGAATATAACATGCCCTCTCATTCTCGCACTATGCTTTATTTCGAAGCAAATATACCAGACTGAGAAAGCATTATATATATTCCATCCTTCTTCTACTAATCGATGTCACTACTCAGTCGAGCGTGAAATTTATTACCCTAAACATCGGCTTCGCGCTTTCATGGACCTCTCACTCGTTTCTCGTACCTCTCACTTTGCGGGCGACTTCAAACAAAGAAGAGGGGATAGCGACTTGCTTATTTCGAAGCAGAGACCACTTGCTTATTTCGAAGCATTACTGTACATACAATATTGCTTCGAAATAAGCAAGTGGTCTCTGCTTCGAAGTAAGCAACTCGCTATCCCCTTTTCTTTGTTTGAAGTCACCCGCAAAGTGAGAGGTACGAGAAATGAGTGAGAGGTCCATGAAAGCGCGAAGCCGATGTTTAGGGTAATAAATTTCATGCTCGACTGAGCAGTGACATCGGTTAGTAGAAGAAGGATGGAATATATATAATGCTTTCTCAGTCGAGTATGTGTTTCGAAATAAAGCATAGTGAGAGAATGAGAAGGAATGCTATATTCTATCCTTGTTCAAAAAATAACATCGCTGCTCGGCCGATCACTTTATGATTTGCCGCTACCTGGGATCTCTCACTCGTTTCTCGCGTTCTCTATCGTCCCGTTTCGAGAACAAAGTCAAGCCGAATAGCATACCTGCTTCGAAAGAAGCAACTGTTCGGTTCCGACCCACCTGCTTATTTCGAGGCAATTCTGTATACAGTAAAACCTGGATAAATTCAACGAAAGAATGCTTGGATAAATGAAACATCGCTATTCCCTCCACTTGGGGGGATCCCCCTAGGCGAACCGAGCCGCTCGACGAGGAAACCGTGTAATAAGATCCGACCGTAATATCCGTGTGACTAATACTAATTCAACGATAAAACTTTTTTATTTTTAACTTTTTCTCAATGAAACTGTTACTAATGCATTTGTGAGATTTTTCTGATTAAAATGATACCAAACTCGATATAGGTTGAATTATATTTATAAACAATAGTAATAGAATAAACAGCATAGAATTGAGACCACGACTGAATATAAATGATGTCGGCTGAATACAAAAGATGTGTACGGACACAGAATCGGCATGTTGGCTACAAAGAAAACATGTGTACGGATTCAGAATCGACACCTCGCTTGGATAAATGAAACATTAAATGCCCAGAATCGACTCCTTGCTTGAATAAATGAAACATTAAATGCCCGGAATCGACTCCTTGCTTGAATAAATGAAACATTAAATGCCCAGAATCGACTCCTCGCTAGGATAAATGAAACCTTTGAAACCAAAGCCGACACCGCGACTGGTTTGGATTTCGATCTCTCTTGCTTTTCGCCAACTTATAACATCAATTTTAGCAAGGAATTATAATTGAAACTATATCGTGTTTGGTACCACTTTACTCACAAAAATCTCACCAATGCGCTAGTAAAAGTTTCACTCAAAAAAAGTCAAAAATAAAAAAGTTTTTTGATTCAATTAGTATTAGTCACACCGATACGTTTCGGCTCTTTCCTTTGATTTCGGACCTCTCTCTTTCCACCACTGTCTGTCCCTTTCAACGTTCACGCTTGGCTGGTCGTCACGTGTCATCCGAGCTTCGATACCGTGCTTAGGTAAACGCAACCACTGGGTCCCAATCTTGGTTGAATTTATCCAGGTTTTACTGTACTCTGCAAGGCATGTACCGATTGTGATAAATGAAACCTTTCACATCTACAGTAAAACCTGGATAAATTCAACCAAGATTGGGACCCAGTGGTTGCGTTTACCTAAACACGGTATCGAATCTCGGATGACACGCGACGACCAGCCAAGCGTGAACGTAGAAAGGGACAGACAGTGGTGGAAAGAGAGAGGTCCGATAATCAAAGGAAAGAGCCGAAACGTATTGGTGTGACTAATACTAATTGAATCAAAAAACTTTTTTATTTTTCATTTTTTTTTAGTGAAATTTTTACTAGCGCATTGGTAAGATTTTCGCGATTAAAGTGGTACCAAACACGAGATAGTTTCAATTATAATTACTTACTAAAATTGATGTTAAAAGTTGGCGAAAAGCAAGAAAGATCGAAATCAAAACCAGTTGCGGTGTCGGCTTTGGTTTCAAAGGTTTCATTTATCCTAGGGAGGTGTCGATTCTGGGCATTTAATGTTTCATTTATTCAAGCAAGGAGTCGATTCTGGGCATTTAATGTTTCATTTATCCAAGCGAGGTGTCGATTCTGAATCCGTACACATGTTTTCTATTCAGCCGACATGCCGATTCTGTGTCCGTACACATCTTTTGTATTCAGCCGACATCATTTATATTCAGTCGTGGTGTCAATTCCATGTTGGTTATTCTATTACTATTGTTTATAAATACAATTCAACCTATATCGAGTTTGGTATCATTTTAATCAGAAAAATTTCACAAATGCGTTAGTAAAAGTTTCATTGAGAAAAGGTTAAAAATAAACAGGTTTTATCGTTGAATTAGTATTAGTCACACCAATATTACGGTAGGATCATATTACACGGTTTCCTGGTCGAGCGGCTCGGTTCGCCTAGGGGGATCCCCCCAAGTGGAGGGGATAGCGATGTTTCACTTATCCAAGCATTCTTTCGTTGAATTTATCCAGGTTTTACTGTAATAGGAGATATTTCCGCGATATCCCACTTGCAAAAAGGTATGGAGCTTGTTATCGTTAAAAACTATCGTTATTGCAATTAACCAATAAGAACGGTAAACCACCTTACAACATCCTACAAATACTGTTCGGTCCATTAAAAAGTGTGAAATAAAATAATTTTTCAAAAAATACAACCGACTTCGAAATGCACTAAAAAGTATGAAATAATTTCTATTTTATTTATACAAATACCCAACAGCTATTAATAAACTTATTTACTCGTTAAATAGTATACTAAATACATTTCAACCTTTTCGGAGGCGACGCAAAATTAAAAATACCCGAATATACGATGCTGCCAATAACGATTTGATAGGTTGCCGACGCTCGAACTGGGATCTTCCTAGTAGAGGAAAAGTTTTTAATTTTACGCCGCCTCCGAAAAGGTTAAAATGTATTTAGTATACTATTTAACGAGTAAATAGGTTTTATTAATAGCTGTTGGGTATTTGTATAAATGAAATTGAAATTATTTCATTAGAAAATAGAAATTATTTCATACTTCTTAGTGCATTTCGAAGTCGGTTGTATTTTTTGTTAAAAAAATTTTTTTTTGTATCTAGTTTAATCAAGTAACAAAGCATGCGCTACTGTTTATATTCCGATGAACATCTATGCATAATTAATATCCCGTGCAACTGCCGCAAAGTGGCGCATCCGACGAAATGAATCGTCGTGGCTCGGCAATAATTATTATAATGGAGTAGCAGGTGGTGCAGCATTGGGTAATTCCCGCGATACGTTTCAAGCAAATGTGCTTCAGCTCCAATTTGTCGACTCAGCGTAGCACAATCGGTCATTAAGGATGAGTACACGGTTACGGGCACACGCGACGCAATGCAAAGCGAAAAACACCTCTTACATCGTCACCGAGAGTTCGTTAGCTTCATCCTTCATTTCCGAACCCTTCCCCTTGCTACTCGTCAACGTAAACGAGCAAAAAATTAATCAGCCATCATATTTTCACTTTAATCACTATTTCAATGGTAGATTAAGTATTGAATAGAACATCGGTATTTATGAATGAGACAATGTAATAAAAGAAAATAATATTAATATCATTTCTTGTCAGACTAAGGCCGTCTGCACACAAAGTTACTAAGCAGAAACGTTGGTAACTGAAATCACAAATTAATTACTTACTGGTCAGAGAGACGATTCCGCACACGCAGCTACTCAATAGTAACAAAAGTTATTTCAGTTAAGTGTGATCTACCAAGCAAGGAAGTAAAATTATGTCAAGTATTGACTAGTGACGAAGAAAATATGGCAGTGAAAAACGGAACAGAAAAGAAACATATTAGGTTCATCATATAGAACTGGCCGATTTTCACTTCTCCCACAAATTAGATGTTCTAACTTCGCTCCTTCATCACGAGGAATATTTTATATAAATATGTATATCACAAGAAATATTTTACTTAAATATGTTTCAAAAAATATGAATATTTTATGTAATAAAAATACTGCACGGATATCAAGAAACTGGAAACCGTAGTTGCTATGTGATTGGGAAGCCGAGTCAATCGGAACGGATTAGTGACACATTACTAACTAATTACTAATCAGTAGCGTTATTTGCGGCACTACATATAATTGCATTAGAAGTGACTCAAAAGCAACTAATTTGTAACTCGCATCATTAATCAGTTTCTTTTGTATAGCTCCGTGTGCGGACGGCCTAAAAGCACAATATTAACAATTTACTTCATGATGAATATAAGTACTATGCTGTTAATAATATGTGTATAATATAATTTATATTGGATTGACATTATTTACAAAACAAGAACAATCCTCAAATTGAAAAGCAAAAGCAACTCATTGTTAGAAGTAAAATATAATTAATCACACTTAATGAATACACATAATATTATTTAATAATAAAACTAAAAAACTCAAATAAATGATGAATTATTTAATAGTTTAACTAACATAAGAAAATAAATACGTCTCTTATACCACATGATTCGGGTTCCCATTTATTTACATTGGTACCAGTTTAAGTACATCACACCTAATTGTAAGTCATGAAAAAATAACATCTGTGTTTGAAACATGTTCCAATGAGTCAAATTCTGTATTATAGAAGGCCCCTTCACCACTAGCGCCCGATGATACTGCTTTTCGAGTGCTGTTTTTCTTTGAAAAGGATTCAGTACTTTTCTTTAATTTAATATGTTTTGCTTTATTCAAAAAAGTTTTGGTTTTGTTTGTATGGTTCGTAGTCAACACTTCTTGAAAAATGTTGTGCTTCTCCATGTATACTTCTCCATGTGTTTTGTGATTATCAAGTAATATCAAAGCCATTGTTAGTCGGTTTTACACTTTTTACAAAATGTTGTAAAGCCTTTAGGAAATAATCTTTAGTGATTCATCCAAATGGATTTGCAAGCCCCAATGATCCAATAGATCCATTCTCGAGCATATAGCTTTTAAAACAAACTCTCGGAAATATGCAGGGTGTCCCAGAACTCGCGTCAGAACTCCCGTGAAGGGCTAGTAGCTGGGGTGATTCTGAACAACTTTTTCCTTTGCAAAAAAGTTGTTTGAAGCTTCATTTTGGAATTATTTAAGCAAAAACACTGACGAATCCGAGCGCGTACAGCGCGCGGGCTCAGGGACGACAGCGTTGGCTACGAAAGCGAGGCTTGACGTAGGTTGCGAACGAACGGCTCGGCACCCCGTTAGCACAGCACAATAAAAAAATTGAACTGGTAGAACATTTTTAGTTGTTGTTTTAATGAATACGAATCTTGTCATTTGTAATAATGTAAAAAAGGAAATTCTAAACATTCTAAACAACAAATAAAAATGTTTGAAATGGAATATTTAATAAAAATTTGAAAACAATTTAAATAAAACTTACCCATTCGTCTTGAGATCAGCTGTTCTTCATAATTTGTTCCCTCCTCGAATGTTCAAGATTGACACAGTGACCCAATGAAAATTATCTGTTTTCAGCATAGCAGGTTAATTTAGGAACGGATGGGTAAGTTTCATTTAAATTGTTTTTAAATTTTTATTAATTATTCCATTTCAAACATTTTTATTTGTTGTTTAGAATTTCCTTTTTTACATTATGACAGGCGACAAGAGATTAGATTCCGTATTCATTTTAAACAACAACTAAAAATGTTGAACCAGTTCAATTTTTGATTGTGCTATGCCAACGGAGTACCGAGCCGTTCGTTTGTGACCTACGCGAAGCCCCGCTGTCGTAACCGACGCTGCCGTCCCTGAGCCCGCGCGCTGTACGCGCTCAGATTGGTCAGTGTTTTTGCTTAAATAATTCCAAAATGAAGCTTCAAAAAACTTTTTCGCAAAGGAAAAAGTTGTTCAGAATCACCCCAGCTACACCTTCACAGGGTGAAGATGAGTTCTGGGACACCCTGTAGACAGAACCATAGTAAAGCTTTGAAAAAAATTTACTCTTGATGTCGAAAGTTATCGTTATAAAAAAATGAGGACTATAAACTACCTGCAAACGTATATGCACAAATATCGCTATATAAAAGAAAGATAGGTAATCGTTTTGCACGGATCTACCATATTTAGGAAATTCATAATGCTCCTTTCAATATACGACCCTTTCATCCTACCATTGCCCTAACGCCATTTTGAAAATAACAACGGCAAAACCATTATGCGTAAACCAATAATGGGTTGTAAAAGTTCTTTGTCAGCTAAAGCTTAATCGAATTTGGTTTATTACTATTTGGAATCATACCGAATCATGAGGTTGTTTTTTTCTTCTGGTTTACGATCACACGTTTCCTCTTCGGAATGCTAGATCGTAGTCAGCAGTTTTCCGAGTCAAGTGTGAAGCTCCGGGCGAAATCAGCGTAAACGATCGTGATAAGAGATGACTTGATTTTTACGAGAAAACGTACAAGTAGGTCGTTGAGAGAAGGGTGAGATACGAGCCAAATACAAAAACGTTCACATTTCGTCCGTTTGAAAAGTTGCATAATCACGCGACTGTTTCGTTACAAGGGATGGTAAGCGATTGTAATTGCAACAAAAGCTGTCCGATTCTGCTTTCATTTGACAGATTACATCAACTTTACAGGAAAGGGTGTTCTAACCAGGAGATCAACGCTAGAAAGACCGCGCCCCTCAATTGACGCGTTTCCATTTTATTTCATTCATAGGTGGCTATATATCAAACACAAACTATTTGAATTAACTACTAAAATAGTTTATATTTAAATACGATAGTGCTTGGAAATTTATTTTACTCCATAATAATAATTACAAGCATAATTTGTACATATATTGAAAATATTTATTTGAAATTTAGTAATTGAAGTTATTAACCGAAATAATCTTTTGAAGTACGGTTTGCTCCCCTACTCAGTGGCATGAAGTACATGTTACGTTTTTTTTGTTTTGTTCCTAGCACTGGCGAAAACGACGCCATATTTTGTTTCAGATTGTATTCGTGATGCACACGCCATGTGTCTCGTATTAAGCAAAAGCTATGGTTATTTCTTTTATACGTTATATTATATATTTAAATCACTTATCTATTTTAATAAACACGCGCGTGTTATAAGAAGCTGTGCAATTTAAATTCTTACCACCCCTTTCACATTTTTTTATGAGATATCAGAAATAATTACGTAGAATAATATTTGATTTTTGAGAACTCGTATTGATCATTGTAAATATTGTATTCCGTCATTACTATTTAACAATAGAACTACAAAAGTTCGATGACCACTAATTTTTTCTTTTATTATAAATTGAAAATAAAATAGAAAAATAAATGAATAAAGAATGCAATATAAACTAATATATACAGATATCCTTTATCTCGATGAAAGTCAATATACATTTCGACAGAAGCAGGTTGATAATTTTTGCAATAAAATATAGCAAACTTGTAACCTGTCATGGTAATTATCAATATCTCATCAACCCCACCGATTTCGCTAATTTTTTAATATGTTGTTGGGACGATGAGTCTAAACAACTTTTTCCTATACGGCAACAGCCGCTCGGCTTTAATTTTCGAGATATTTGCAAAAGAAAGTTGCTACTATTGTGAGTATACCTACACGTCAGTGGCGGTGTGTGCGTCAGTATGGCCCACTTGGATTCTGTAAACACAGCATGGTGCCCGTTAAGCAGTGTACATAACAGGTGGAACTTAAAAATCTAATTTCACCCTTACCTGCTCATAGTGTTGTTGTTTATAAAAATAATAGACAACCGGCGGTCATTTCTTGCATTCCGGCATGCGTGACCGGCCACTTAACGGCGGCCGGAATATTGATTATGCCTAACCTAACCGATACTAATACAAAATTAAATTAGTGAACTTGTTAATTAGTGAATTGGATTAGGTTAGGTTAGGCTATATTAATATTCCAGCCGCCGCAAGGTGGCCGGCCACGAATGCCAAAATTCGAAATCATTGAAATCAATTAAGCTCGATTTTTTAGTTTAGTTGGGAGATAAGTGGTGGTCCCGTGCTGACTTGTGTGTCTTTTTGGCGTAGGTTACCTCAAACCTTAATACGTCGCTGTATTAATATGAAATAGCGTTTGCAGGCTGTTATCCACACACACACACATGCACGCACGCGAGACAAAGATCCGACCGAGCAACCTCCACGTAGCCAGGTATGTAATATACGTTTAATAACAATGTCATTGTTACTATAACTACATGAGATATAATGTAATATACATTTAATATGAATATCATTATTGGCATATCTACATTAGATATGTAATATACATTTAATAACAATATAATTGTTACTATATCTACATCAGGTATGTAATATACATTTAACAAGAATGTCATTGTTACTATATCTACATGAGATATAATGTAATATTAATAACAACATAATTGTTACTATATCTACATCAGATATGTAATATACATCTAATAACAATATAATTGTTACTATATCTACATCAGATATGTAATATACATTTGATAACAATATAATTGTTACTATATCTTCATCAGATATGTAATATACATTTAATAACGATGTCATTATTACTATATCTACATGAGATATAATGTAATATACATTTAATAACAGTATAATTGTTACTATATCCACATCAGATATGTAATATACATTTAACATACAATGTCATTATTACTATATCTACATGAGATATAATGTAATATACATTTAATAACAATATAATTGTTACTATGTCTGCATCAGATATGTAATATACATTTAATAACAATATAATTCACGTAACCCTCCACGTAACCAGGTAGCATCCATGGCTGTCAGGCAGCCGTTGAAGTACGAGTGATGCTTCTAGCGAATCGGTAACGTTGAACGTAATGGCCATGGATAAAACATTGTCACAGTGCATTCGCTTGGGGCTCAATCGAATCGGCCAATTCTCTGCTTTAAAATGATCTTAAGGGGGTAGACACGGGTAATGCAGCGAGGTGACATTACCGGCAAATATGGGCCTATTAATGGGTTTACGGGAATCGGTTATTTGTCCTTATATGAGAACACATAGGGCTGGGTGAGGGCTCATTCGAAAGATGCAGGGCGGTCAACTCATGGTTTAACGAGATTATGTCCACATTTAATAATATCAGTGTCGAAAGTAGAAGAAAAAATCGACAAAATGCAGTTGCGAAATCGAAGCATTTTTAGGCCACTAAAAGAGTTTTGTGACTTAAACGGTGAGTTGACCGCCCTGCATTGAACCTTCCTCTTTCGAATGAGCCCTTATTCAGCTCAAGATCTTCTCATATAAGGACGAATAACCGATTCCCGTAAAAGCATTCCCAAAGACGAGTTCCGCCATTATCTGGATACTACAGAGCAAGTCACGTGTCAAAGGGTATAGCCGGATAAGATGGTCAAAAGTGCCCCCAAACCAAATTCGACTTGCAATAGCTCATTCGATAGCTTATCAAAAAAAACCAGTCTGTGCCAAGTTTCAACCCTGTATCTCATCTGGGAGGGTAGTTACGGGTAAAAATGTAATTGCGAGGTTTTTGGCCAATTTCTCCGCTTTAATAACATTCGAAAATTTTGAAGAAAATCAGAGACATTTCTATTTCTGAGGCACATATTACAGAATTTTTTCAGATTTTTAGATTGAAAACTGAAGCCGTGAAAAATCAAAAATGTCTAAAAATTCGGAAAAATGGCGATTTTGTATAGAAGGAGTCGCGGATCTAGATTCATATTTTTTTCATAAGTGCATATTATCGATACTATTATTCTCAATTTTTTTGAGAATTTTTGGTCAGGTGCGCCATAGTTAAAAAAATTAAAAACTGAGTTTTTCGCTGTTTTTTGCGTGTCAGAGTTACTTGTACTGCGAATTTTCGTCTGTTCTTTATCAGGTAAGTGTGTTATACAATGTTCAATGTTTTTACGTACAGTGAAACGCAATAAGAATTTAAAAAACTAAATAAACCAGAATTATTGAAAGCACTTTATGTGTGGTATATATCAAAAAATCGAAAGGATTTCCAACGGTGTCGCTGGTCCAGCGGTTAAGGCGCCTGATTGCTAAACCGCTGCTATGATTTTCGTAGGTTCGACTCCGCTCATGCTTATTTTTTTTTTCTGTAAAATACATGTTTTTCAGTTTCGTTCAGTGCAGAAACATTAAAAATCACATAATATACTAAGTGTATAAAAGTTCTTTTAAAAATTGAAAGTGTTTCTCATGTTATCGCACGAAATATGTCGAAAATATCGATTTTTTAATTTTTTAAACACGGCGCACCAGACTGAAAAATCTGAAAAAAATTGAGGACACTAGTCATGCTAATATCTAACAACTGCAAAAGTAAAAATGTAGTGTCTCGAAAGTTTCTACCCGAAATCTCAATCTTTCGACTTTTTTTTGCGTTTTTGATATATAGCACACATAAAGTGCTTTCTATAATTCTGGTTTATTTAGTTTTTTAAATTCGTATTGCGTTTCACTGTACGTAAAAACATTGAACATTGTATAACACACTTACTTGATAAAGAACAGACGAAAATTCGCAGTACAAGTAACTCTGATACACAAAAAACAGCGAAAAACTCAGTTTTTAATTTTTTTAACTATGGCGCACCTGACCAAAAATTCTCAAAAAAATTGAGAATAATAGTATCGATAATATACACTTATGAAAAAAATATGAATCTAGATCCGCGACTCCTTCTATACAAAATCGCCATTTTTCCGAATTTTTAGACATTTTTGATTTTTCACGGCTTCAGTTTTCAATCTAAAAATCTGAAAAAATTTTGTAATATGTGCCTCAGAAATAGAAATGTCTCTGATTTTTTTCAGAATTTTCGAATGTTATTAAAGCGGAGAAATTGGCCAAAAACCTCGCAATTACATTTTTACCCGTAACTACCCTCCCAGATGAGATACAGGGTTTAAACTTGGCACAGACTGGTTTTTTTGGTTAAACTTCGTCTTAGGGGACCAAAAATTAACGAATCCAAAATATGTATTCTTGTAGTTTTTGACCTGAAAAGTCCGAAAATGCAAGTTAAAAGTCCAGGAAACCAATAGTTTAAAAGATACGAGTATATAAAAATGTGTGTACTTGGCGTACTTTGACAGGACAGTACGATGTCACATTGACTCTTCCCCGCATCCAATCCTTTGTTTGGACTCTATTTGTTGGGTGTGAGTACCTTCAGTTCCTATCAAATCCGAGGGGATATTGTTTATAAAAAAAAAAACTTAACCTTAGGTATACCGGGTTTAGGCCACCACTTATATAATTCTGTTTTACCAACGGCGACTCCACTCATTGGACCAAATGGCGTCGTACTGACCTGTCAAAGTACGCCAAGTACACACATTTTCATGTACTCATATCTTTTAAACTATTGGTTTCCTGGACTTTTAACTTGTATTTTCGAATGTTTCAGGTCAAAAACTATAAGATTTGATACTTTTCATCCAGAAATTTTTGGTCCCCCAAGACGAAGTTCAGCCGTTTTTTTTGATAAGCTATCGAATGAGCCATTGCAAGTCGAATTTGGTTTGGGGGCACTTTTGACCATCTTATCCGGCTATACCCTTTAGTTCAGCTAGTAGTTATAAGGTGGCGTCTAAGTAGAAAGGCTGCCGAGTTGGAATCGTAATCAGAATCAGGCGTTAGCTTGATTACGTCACTCGAACTGTGCTGCGAAGGCAAGCGAAAAAGGCAACATCGCCCGAACGCTGAGTGAGACGCACTACAGTCATGCTGTCCTTCTCTGATTCTGAATGTTGAGATTGTCCCATTTCGCTAAGTTTTGCCTGCGGCCCGCCTGGATTTTTTACAGCGCCCCATAACCTCGCCCCATTCAAACTATATCGTGTTTGGTATCATGTTAATCAGAAAAATTTCACCAATGCGCTAGTAAAAGTTTCAGTAAAAAAAAGTCAAAAATAAAAAAGTTTTATAATTGACTTACGTTTCGGCTCTTTCCTTTGGTCATTAGACCTCTCTCTCTCCTCCACTGTTTGTCCTTTTCTACGTTCATACTTGGCTGGTCGTCGCATCTAATTCGAGATTCGACATCTCGGCTGGATATATGCAATGTCTGGTTCCCAATCTCTGTTGCATATATTCAGCTTTTACTGTATATGTAAACGCGAGGTCCCTCCATTTATTAGTTCTAAGAGTACCATAGTACTTTTTTATGCAGAATGTTTCAAGGAGTTGGCACAAGTAAAAAAACAAATGCAATTCCATTTAAATAAAAAATGGATTTGCATTTTTTAAGTGCATCGTTGCATTCACGGAAAAAATGAAATCACAGAAAAATAGATATTATCATCGAACTTTTACATAAACAGCTTTTTCCTATCTCTTACTGTTGCGTACGTGTTTTCTATTCGAACTGAACAGAGGAACCCGTACTTCGCACGCCGAATTAACCTTGTGCGAATTTTTGTTCTTCAAAGTGGACTGTACAGTTGTTGGTAGAATGATACTCTGGATAACTCAAAATTCGCTTTATTCGTGTTCTATGCTTGCTTTTGTAGAATGATGTCTGGTGTTCGTTGTCCTGTCGTTATATTTATAGCGCTACGTTGTGGCGGTTACAAGAATTTGTGCAGACTGATTGGTTGTGGAAAAAGGGAGGGGGTGGTGTCGAAAAATTGCCTATGCATATAAGGGAAATTCTGTCCCTTCCGATGGTCATTCGAAATTCCGGGCAATCCTTGAGTGCCCACGCAGGGGTATGAAGTGTCCTATTTATGACCGTAGCGAGTAATAAACCCAAGGAACACCTCGACCTTTGACGCACATCTGAATAACATAAAAAATTATGACTCGGCTTCGAAACTGGGTATAGCGTGTTAATAAACTAATTTTTGAAAAGTAACGGTTCCTTGAACAGGTATTGCTGCTACGGTAACTTATGCTACAAAGAATTCGCTACGCGACACTTACCAAATTCAAGATATAACCCGTCAGAAATTGCATGACGTATCCTGTATATTTTTATTAATTAAAAAACATTTATTTAAAGAAGTTAATAACTTTTTCTAAAAAATTTCTCAGATTGCACGTTCCTTCGGTTCTTCAGAGTAGGCATATATTTTTCAGCAGCAAGGGGTGCTACGGTGCGCTATATAAAATCCACGCTTTCAATCAGTCAGAATTTATCGGAGCGGGACAATTCTATCATTTAGGTTGAAAAAAGGATAGCATGATCACCCTACATCCCACTCTAACCACGCGCCAATGTTTCGCATTCGTTCTTCAGGCGGATCGTCGCGATGCCTCTGGCAAGATGAGCGTTTGAATGTGTTTGTAAAAATACTTGAGGCGCTGTTGCCTTCCTAGATCGTGTTGCGCGCAATGACTTCATCGCTTTATATTCAAAATGACGACTTTTACTTCAGAATTAAATAACTCAGCCAAAAAAAATCGTACAAGAAGCAATAAATACTGATTTTACATAGGAATGTAGTGGATTTCGACTGATACAAATATAACTTGCTAAAAAAATTTTATTAGTTCCATGCAACATTACAAAGTTAAACAAAATTTTTAAAAATTTTTGAAGTGCTACTTATATCACTATAACTTTCATAAAATTAAAAGGGTATCTGAAAATAGAGGTTTTACAGCTTCAAGTGAGCTTTCCGCGATATCGATTCGACCATTTTCCTCGAAGTGATAACCATCTGAATCTCGCCATATTTTTCGGGTTCGTAAAGGTGATTGCTTAATTGATTTGCGAAGTGTAGTTCTCGGAAAGATGTATCCTAACAATGTTCGTGAATTCTATATAATCGAAATTTATTCATTGTCAGTATGCTTCCGATGACCCTTCCCAGATGTCCTGTAACTATTTCAAAGTATTTTACGCCACATTCTCGTTAATAATTATGAGTCATATATATACATGCTCCAAGAATGTGAAATTGGAAACTTATTATGAATCATCCCAATAAACACTGTTTTGTAACTTTTACAGTACATTTGCAAAACATCTGTTCGCTGTTGTGGTAGCCGTTATGTCCACAATTAAGTAACGTTTAGATGGAAATGTCAGTAACGTTATTCTTGTATATGATACATAATAGATACATAAAATTAAAATGTAATAAATACATAAAATTTATATACGAAATTACGTAGCTATAACAGAACATAGTTAACACTCTTCTGTAACATTTACATAACATTATCAGAACAAATTTTGTAACAGTATATCAATTTTTAAAACGTAACAGATACATGAAATTTATATATAAAACTACGTAATTGTAACAGAACATAGTAAACACTGTTCTGTAACATTGACAGAACAGATATTGTAGCCGTTATGTCAACTTTTAAGTGATGTTTAGAAGGAAATTTCAGCAACATTATGCCTGTATATAATACGTAATAGATACATAAAATTGAGATATAAAATTACGTAATTGTAATAGAATTTAGTACACACTGTTCTGTAATATTTATACAGTGTGTCCCTCATTGGGTCAAGAGCCGAAGAGGGATGATTGTTAATGTGATTCTAAACAACTTTTTCCTGCGTCAAAATATTGGTTAAGGCTCCGTTTTCAAATTATTAACGAAAAACACTGGCCATGGTAGTGATGGGTACGCATGGATCCTCAGTATGGTCGCGAACAAGTGCGTAGGCACCGCGTCAGTTGGCCAACAGAGCTTACTCAAGTCATACAAGAGGGTTAAAATCTACGAATAACAAGTGCAGTACATTGACATTTCAATGTAAAAAGTGATAGTGACAGTGCAATCTGAATGTGAAATGTGATAGTGATAGTGCAAGAAATTATTCTGCTATAGTTGCATAACTTTATGTCTAAATTTTACCTATCAAGAGACACGGAAGTGTCTCGCGTCTAGTATAGGTAAAACCTTCTCACAAGCATAAAGTAACGAGGCACGTCGTGTATCATTATACGAGTGGGCCCGTTGAGAGTAATGTGATTTCTCATTTCTCAATAACAGTTGAATGGATCAAATTCTTACGAGTTAATTACTAATGGTTGTTTCTTTATTATAATTAAGAGAATTAACTGATATTATTTATGTTTAAAAAATCGTGCATATATAAATATATGGATATAAATAACAATAAAAGCTTGATAGAACAATTCTTTATTTCCACATATGCTAAACTGTTAAATAAATAAATCTTGTAACAAATTTTTGAATAAATTTTTTATCAAATATTATTAATATTTATAAAACTAATTTTTGTTTTAAATTACAATTATAATAATAATTTAAATTATATTATATAGTTTTAGAAATTTTGTTAACGGAAAACTTTAAATATACTAATAGCTGATAATAACTTTAAACTTAAATAACAAATTGCACTTATATTGAATTAATTAATACACTTTGCAACACAATTTGTAAGAATCTTTGAGAGTCATATATAATTCGTTAATTATAACACATCTGTTAAAAATACATAAGTGTGTACCGTTAGAGTAAATCTAATTTAAACAAAAATGGAAACGCAATTCGATTTTTATTTGATAAATAACAATAAAGCAATTATACTTTTTGTAATTAAAAAAATTGTATGAGACGGTCTCTGGGATGGAGCCGCGTTGGTTGATTAGTCAATCAATTAAAACAGTCACTCAATTGGTCAACTTCACCTAACTGAAACGTCACGCAACAATGACTCCAGTTCTGGATAAATAATGACACCCTGTACCGAAGCAACCAGTATCAGGTTGTCTTTCGCCCTGATGAAGTAAACTGCAATGTTTACGAAACGTCGGCAATAAACTATTTTTGTCAATCAACGCGGCTCCATCCCGGAAGCCAAGTCTCGTACAGAATCTAACCGCGGAAGCCTCAAAGACCTTATCAAAAAATTGTTAGATAAAGTAACAAGGAGCCGGAAGCTCATAAACTAATAAAAAAAAGATTATAATAAAATTATATAAAAAAAAGATTAGCTTTTGAGACATTTAAATAGCTTGCGGATTTACTTCTTCGGAGTATTTTTGTTGTCTGCTAAGCCTCTGACCACCTTGGCGAAACCATTCTTTCGTGATGTCTTCAAACTCTTTGTTTGTGAATTGGTACTGAGCCAAAGTTGTTGCTGAATTATTAAAAAAATTTTACATTAAATTAAATTTTATATTTTATAAATATAAAAATATATTTTACCTTGTATTCCCGTCAACATAGATTTTAAACTACTTATTTTAAAATGATTACGTAGTCCCTTCCAGGATGAAACCTTGGCAACTTCATTCGAAAATATAGTTCGATATATACGTATTAAATTTTCCTTAGCGGACCCTCCGCCTATGCGAGATATATACAACATCTTTAAAAATAAAATATATCAATAATATCATTTCTATTATTCTATTTAAATAAAATCTGCATTTAAATAACTTAATTAAACTTACAAATTTGTTGTACTCATCTGTATTTTCTGATAAACTGTTTTCAAAAGCTATTACTTCATTTATGTTCTGAAACGGAAAAGATTTTTGTATATTTGATGTATCCATGGCAGATGCTTTAGACTTATGTTGGTTATGTTGTGTTTCCATGTTTTTTAAACGAGTATCAATATCTTGTATGTTTAATGAAATTGTAGTTATAGCTGTATATATTTTTTCAAAATTATCTAAAAAATTAATAATATTGAATAAACAATGCCATGAAGAGATATTAATAAGATTATAAGACAAAAAATAAATTCAAAACCTTCCATTTTATCTGACATTCCTGACACTAACGTATATACATCCTGTATGCCTAAATATTAAAAAAGTATTAGATTACTCACAATAAACAGTAATAACTATAATTTAAATAAACACCGTTTTATTATAGAGATAATAAAAATGGAATAAAAGAATTAAAATAAAAATTACTTTTGTGAGGTACTATAGTTCCATCAAGAATTTCCATATCAATATTATTAATAATTGTTGAATCCAAAATATTTGAGATTGATTGAATATTTTTTTCTGATTGTGAAACATTTGTATCTTTAAGATTTGGTGGATTTGGTATAATTGAACGTGGGTCATCAGAATCAGATTCAGATTCACTGTTATAAACAGTATTTAGTGACCGTTTTATGCATGACTTCTTTATTTGATTTGTATTACTTTCATCACTTGAAGAATAATTCGTTGCTCTCTGTCTAGCCTCATCTAATGAATCTTGATTAGGGCAAAACCGTAATTTACAAGTTACATTATTTTTTTTAAATATTCAAATATTAATTAATAAACATTTTATTTTAATTATTAAAAAAATAATTACATAAGTTCTGAAGTAAAATATAAATTACCATAATGTCCATGAAATTTGATAGGATGAAGTGTCCATTTAGGATCATTATTAACAGGTGGTGTTTGTTTCACAATAAAGGTATTGATATTTTTTACTGATGGCCACCAGCATTCTGTTAAATTGGAAGAAAGCCATAAAGATGGAACTTCTGATACGATCTCTTCTTCATTATTCCCATCGCTTGGAAAAGTGACGACAGCGAAATTTTTTACCATTATTAATAATCTGTAAAAAAGGAAAACTTGTTAAATAGTTCAATATTGTTTTCAATTATATATTCTATCAAAATAAGTACTCGCCATAAACATATTTCTTGTTGGTGCAGTAAAGGCAATACCACATGTTCTTTGTCACATAAAGGCAGTTTTACACATTTTAATTTAATATCAGACAATGGAACAGTAATTAACTCATGCTGTGACTCGTTAATTTTTTTAATTCCGATATTGAAAGAGTTGCATGGAATGTGAAAAAATGATTTAATATTTAAATATTTTTTGCCAATAATGTAAATCTCTTTATTTTTAAAATAAATTTTCATAATTGAAATTGTTGTACCATCTAACAAAAGACAACAATTATCAGCAGTTCTTGAACTTAGATAGAAACCTTTACATTGAACTGATTTTATTATCTTTATACCATTTATAATAAGTTCTTTTAGTATTGGATAATTCCTTTCTATATTTGTTATATTACAATTATCTTCTTCTTTACAACGATTGACTAATTGTTCTAATGGTCGACTCGAAGATCTAATTCTTGATTTAATTTTTTGCATGTAATTTTCGAACTTAAACGCGCTAAATTTATCTAACTCTCCCCATAATTTTACATAAGAACACAAATGAATTAAATTATGAACGTTATATGATATATGTTGACGACCATATAATGTACCGTAATTTTCAACAAAATACAATAATAAACTGTGTGCATAATCAAGCAGTTGTACGCAATATTCTTTGTTACATAAAATTTGAATTGCTACGCTCAAACTCAAAAAATGAAGATATTTATCACGTGATAATTTTTTAAAAAAGATTATTGGCCCAGTATATAATAATAATTGTCTTAATTCGGTGGCTTTAAAGCGATCAACTTCATCTAATTTCCTTGGCTTTCTAGCAAATTCCTTAGGTAAGAATGATGACATAGATAATAAAGAAGTTGAAGCAAGAGTTATCTGAGTTGCAACCATACGAACATTATGTTTACCTTTAATCCAAAACTGCAACAATTTTTTCATTACTCCTAATAGTACGAGATGCATGTAGTCTAAAGGAAATTGAGTAACCATTCCAATGTTTAAATCTTCAATATTTGACGTGATTTTATGGTGTTCTTCTTGT
Organism: Osmia lignaria lignaria; assembly: GCF_051020975.1. Classification (NCBI taxonomy): domain Eukaryota; kingdom Metazoa; phylum Arthropoda; class Insecta; order Hymenoptera; family Megachilidae; genus Osmia; species Osmia lignaria. The sequence goes on from NC_135041.1 coordinate 3,321,813, forward strand.
TTCCTTAATTTAAAAGATTCATCTGATCTTAACATTGCATTAATTTCTGGGTACGTTACTCGATTTTCTATGTAATCTCCCTCTTGAATACAATTTCCGCATCCAAAATACGCATTATGTCCTTTAATTCCCTTGATAAACGATTTTGCAGGAGCATCGCAGATAAATACGTTCAATTTCACAGTTATTTTTTTGCCGTATTCTATAATGCCAGTTCGGAAAATTTTAAAACAATGATCCTTGAAATATTTTAAAAAAGTATTGCTACATTTTGGCTTTTCAAAACCATGATAAACACTAATTATAAACGGTTCGGTGTAAAAATCTGCAACTATACTACCTAAAATAGGCCAAAATTGACTCCCAGATGATTTTGTTAAAGGAAGACCATCTATATTTACATTAATATTTATCTGAGATGGTAAATTACTTCGACAATAATGTTTACGAATAGATTTTTTTAAACTATCACCTAAACCTGCATGATAATATTTTCCTGGTAACATTTCAATAATGGCCACTTGTTTGGGAGTTTGAAACAGAGTTCGAGCATCAATAGGAAGATTATGGCCGTATTTTACTAGAATTTTTAGTGAACTACTAATAGCAGAATGACTAACACGATTTTCAATAGCCCATAATCGGATGTCGTTAATAAGTTCTGTTTTACAACATTCAGTTTTAGAAAATTTATCACTTGAAATACTTGACTGAGGACTATTTTTATCAATACTAATTTCCGAATGTTCAGAAATTAAATCATGATTATTTTCTGTACACTTATGTGTGTTCATTACATTGGAATAATCGAAATCAATTTCTTTTAGTACATTTTGCTGCTGAAGTAATTGTTTGATGTTAGCTGGCACATTTGATAAATTTACGATATTATCTTGAATTTCTAAATTTGAATTAATAGTCATTTGGCAAATATTACGAAATCTTTTTAAAAAAATACGTCGCCGCTGCCGTGGCGTTAAAGAAATAACGTCTAGTCTTAATTTTGATTTGGACATAATATATAATTTTATAAAGCAATAGAAAGTAGATGAACTGCGATTATGTATACGAATATAGGTTTGGGTTTGCCTGATATTATTTTCTTTATGTTATATTCTCCTTTATCACTGAAACAATATGTAGGAAGCTTATATGGAGAATCAAAAATATTTTGATAAATGAAAAATGTTTTGACATTTGCAGTTTTTTTTTTAAACAAATTTTAATTCAATAATTAAAGTATAATTTATGTAATATTTTAAGGACGCCAATAGAAAATTCAGAAAAAATGTAATCTATATTTCTTAAATAGTATTTTATTTATATATAAAGAATTTAAAATTTTTTTCTTCACAATTATAGTGAACCTATATAATTTTTCGATGCCTTTTAATGTAAATATTTTTATGATGTCTTTTAGTGTTGTAATTAATTAAACACGAATAATTTTTTTCGTTATGTTGCATGTTATTATGAACTTGTTATAAATTATAAATTAAGGTAATTATATATAAGCATATTGCACGCATAATAGTTACAATTGGTAATTATTTAGCAAACGGACGGCACCGCTGATTCCGATGTTTTTTAAATATTGTTGCGCCGGGGAGTGGAGCTCGCACTTTCCATCGTCAAATAAATAGAGACGAAGCAAACTAGACTCTGTATATTTCGATTACAAAGGAGTTCTTAAGCAATAGATCCGTACAGGTCGGGTTCCCAATACATTGTGATTTTCAAAAGCCGCGCGGTTGTCTAAGAGACCTCAAGGAAAAATGGAATATGGACCTCGAAACATGGAATAGCTTCACATCATGATTCGTTGACAGCTTCGGACGGGGCAGTCGATGGCTCTTTCGATACATCAAGAAGCAGTTGATGCATCGAAAGAGCGGAAACTTCTCACCGTCGCAACAATATGTTATAAAGTTCGAAATTTTGAACAACTTTTTCGTACACATATAATCATCGCTCGGCCTTAGTTTTTGAAATATTTTCGAAAAACTATCGAAACTACTACATTAAATTCTGCCTATTTGTGTGCGTCCGTGACGACATACACGTTAGTTAACTGTTTCTGCAGGCAACCGACATTCGACATACCTATATAAGGAGTGGGCTGAAAAATCAAATTTAACTAATTTCATTTAGTGTGGACATTTTAAAAATGATTTGATTTTCGACTTAAATTTGAACTTGTGTGCCGGCTGTTCAATATAACCTAACCTAATCTACCTAACCAGTGAATTAGGTTAGGTTAGGCCGTGAGGCGACCAGCCATACAAGCTGAGATTCAAAATCATTCAAATTAGTTAAATTTGATTTTTCAGCCAACTTTTATAGGAAAAAGTTGTTCAAAATTTCGAACTTAATAACATATTTAAAGATTATCGAAATCGGAGATGCCGTCTGCTTTCTAAATAATTACCAAATATTTTACTTGAATAAAAATCAGTTTACATGAAATTAATTCACGGTCAAATACCAAATTGAAAAATTAAGACTCATGCATAGAAAATATTTATTAATTATAAGATACTATTTCATTTGCAAAAAATTATTATGAAAAAATTTAATAATAAACTTTTAGAATATGTGAAGTATTTGAAAAAGAAATTATATCTATAGTTTTTTCTAATGCAGATATCTTGCTCAACAATATAAATTATATTTCATAATTGATATCATTTATCATTGGGATAAGCATTAAGATCATTAGAAAAAAATTGTAGACCGGGATTTAGCGTGCAATGCAATACAAAATAAATCTATAATTAAGAGATGATGTCATGTAACTTTACACTCGAAATGTTCAAGTTTCTGATTCAAAAAGTAGTGCAAATAAAAGATTTCTTGTTTTTCTCATTAAATGACCATACAACAAATATTGTAAAAAAGCATGATGAAGATAATGTTGCATAAAATAAATTGTACTCACTATAAAAATGCCAAAATATAAAAATAATGAGGCAAAACTAGGTGTATCTTTCGCCAGCACGAGGTCCTTTGTCTTTTGTTAGGCGCACGCGGGTTTCACGTGGTACGCTGTATCTTTTGTTCACTGCACAAGAGGAATTCAATCTTTAGCATAGATTTTTTACCACAAGACAACAATTATCACTTGTTGGCATTAATTATTAACTGAATTTTTATTTCATACTTACCGATATCTCGATACTGTTCACACTTTTAACACAATTTTTTAGCACGCACGACTACTGTTTTCGTATATTTGGCCATATTGAAAATAAAAGACTAGCGCACAGAAGCACGGGATTGTACAATGATTGCGCACTTGCACGTATTATGTTTAATACGGCTAAGCCAATCATAGACTTATCCTATAAGGGCATGTTTATATAACTTACACAGATGCATAATGTAGAGAAAAATTTACTAATTACAGTTATAATTGAACAAAACAAAATTATGACGTATCAATTATGTCAATAACGTAATGAATCTGTAATTGTTACATAGAAATGTTATGTAATTTGGTGAACGTAAATGTGCATACTCTAAAAGTTTCGTAAATGCTACGTAGCTTTAACAACATAATTGAAACGTTATAATAAATACGTAACATTTATGAATTTTGATGAATGTAAATGTGTCTACTATAAAAGTTTCATAAATGCTACATAACTCTAATAACATAACTAAACCGTTAGGTTAAATACGTACCAATTATGTATTTTGGTGAATTGTAAATGTGTACACTCTAAAAACTTCATAAATGTTATGTAACATTATCGACATAATTGTAACATTATTTTAAACGTGTAACATTAATATTATTTTGATGTTATATTGATGTCAATGTATACATTTTTGTTAAAACCTTACAAAAAGAATTCATAAAGGAAGAAAATCATGCAGAAACAAGAAAATAAAAGATTTTGAGAGAGAAAAGTTGCGACATACAATTTATTTATAATTTAAAAACGATAAATATGTCGATCATGTCTTTTTTAAAGAAGATCATAAAAAGAGTCATGGTCGACATATTTATTGCTTTTAAATTATAAACAAATATATCGCAACTTTTCTCTCTCAAAATCTTCCATTTTCTTGTTTTTGCATGATTTTCTTCCTTTACGAATTCTTTTTGTAAGGTTTTAACAAAAATGTACACATTGACATCAATATAACATCAAAATAATATTAATGTTACTTGTTTAAAATAATGGTACAATTATGTCGTTAATGTTACATAACATTTATGAAGTTTTTAGAGTGTACACATTTACAATTCACCAAAATACATAATTGGTACGTATTTAACCTAACGGTTTAATTATGTTATTAGAGTTATGTGGCATTTATGAAACTTTTATAGTATACACATTTACATTCATCAAAATTCATAAATGTTACGTACTTATTATAACGTTTCAATAAGGTTGTTAAAGTTATGTAGTATTTACGAAACTTTTAGAGTATGCACATTTACGTTCACAAAATTGCATAAATGTTGCATAACAAAGTAACAACAAAATGACATAACAATTCTATGCAACAATTATAGACTCATTACGTTATTGATATTACTGATACGTTACAGTTTCATTTTAATGATCTGTAACATATACACATAGAACATTATGTAATTGTTACGGAAATGAACCCTGCGTGTTTACTGGGATATATGGCACAGGGACAGTGAACGTGTTAATATTATTTTTATTCATTCACGTTATGTTTATTTCATGGATTATTAGTAGTATGGTCACTATGCAAATCGTATAGTATTACACACTTGTTACATAATAAACTACCTCTAAAATACTATACAGTGTTTTTCAAAATGTAGTACCTACTTGTATACCCTAGGATCAGAAAAAAGTCTTCAGATGATACGCGACAATGTTTGACTATACGTCATATACCTCAATAACATGTATGTTATACATATGAATTCTCGTATTCAAATTGTGGTAAGTACTTTATTTAAATAGTTTGCAAATTCACGAGTTATCGCTTGTGAATCTCCGTTCGGCTTCGTACATTTAGCATACACTTGCGATCAAATCAGGCTTCCCTTGAAAAAATAGCGATATAGAGGAAGCAGGAATTCTGAGAATCTTAATTTTTGACGATATAAACATTAAAAGTAATTTAGCAAAAAAAAATGATATAATTTGTAATTATAAAAACTAGTATATAACTGAAAAATATCAATTAAAATTCTCCCGCGTAAATGTTTATACGCAATGATGGGGAGCTACAGTCACATATATAGGGTGCTTCGCTTTAAACAGACCATCATATCCGTACATATCCGTGCATATCCGTAAAAAAAAACATGGATGACGCTTAAAAATCCATCACAATGTGATACTTATAAAAAGGTTTTCCGCTATTTGATTCACCTTTTAGAACAATTAAAATTACTTAAAAAATACTTTTGGTATTACGACAAATAGTAGTGATATTTAAGTGGCCTGTTTCAAGTGAAATACCCTATGCATGGGTCCTTCAGCCCTATATTTTTATTTTCTCTGGAGCTACTTGCAGGGAAGAAAAGCCTTTTCATTATCCTTTTTCCCAGGAAAGCCTGGTTTGATCGCGACTCTACATTGCAAGCTAGGAACAGCGCGAATAACTTACGATAGCCGCTGATTAAAATGTAATTACATAAATTATTAATAAATTAAGGCAAAATACGTTTGTTAGATTTCTCCTTCGACACCTCCAGTTATTCGCTCCTTCAAAATTCTGTTTGCCATATATCGTTACCTGTTAAGGACATAAAAAAAATGGTTTGAGTAAATGTTATCCAGTTTAATAAAAGTTATTTAAATGAAAAAAAAATTAGTATAGCATGTGACCCTTTCGGGGGTTCACTCTATAACTTTCACAATCCGAAATTTTATAATTGTCGCTGGGCGCCAGCCACGTTTCGTGGCGAGGAGGAATTGGGAATCACTAAGGGGTCAGTACAGGGGACGGGTTTTGCGGCACTTCCTGGATGGCCGTAACAATCCTTCGCGGAGGAGTGCGCGAGGAGGAGCAGTTTGGGGTGGGGAAAATCTCAGGGTGGGAAGGGCTCACAGAAAGTTTTTTTACGTTACGCGACGAGGAGATGTCGGAAAAGGGGAATCTTAAAAGGGGATCGAAAAAGGGAGTACGACGAATCGCGTAGTACAACGTGCGGATGAAGAAGGTAGCTGTTGCCAGAACTCAGAATTCACAATTAATGTAATATAAGGGACTTACCAAATCGCCTCACAGACACTGCACTCTCGACTATTCGCTCTACTAAACTCTATCTAAATCGCTTTGGAATCGCTTCTTAATAATCTCGTTATCTATACTTTTCGGTTGTTCAAGGCTAATTATTCGCTCGTCGCCGCGGGATATTTTTGGAGAGGGGATGGGGCTAGGATGGGGCCTCTTCCGGCGTTGGGATAAATCGATTATCGATTATCGATGTACCGGTAATCGGGGTCGATGCGTGTGAGGTTTCCGGGGTCGGCGACAGATGGCTCCAGGTGGGCTCTTTTCCGCCGTCGTCTGGGCTGCTTGGACTGTTGGTTTTGGAGTCCAACGTTGCTCCCTTTCTTGGGAGGGGTTGGGGGTCTGTCGCCGGCCTCGAAGCTCCTTTTGGGTTGTCCGCGTCTAGGTCCTTTCCGTCGCCTCCATCGGCCCGACACCGGTGGGCTCGGAGAAAGGGGTAAGGTAAGGGAAGGGTTATGGACGGGTTTTAATATTGGAGCGGGAGGTGAGAGAAGCGCAGCGATTGTAACGGGGGGGGGGGGGGGGGGGGGGGGGGCACACGTAACACCGCGTTACAAGCATCTCATTGAAAAAAAAGATGAAGTCGGTTTTTCCTGACTATTTTAGGGAAAATTTTTATACACCATACAATCAGGCACTTGGTACCGTTTAATTTAGAAAAAACAATTAGTGTCGCGTAGCAAACCTTTTTGCCTCACAAATTGCCGTAGCAGCAATACATGTCCCAGAAACCATTACTTGCCAAAATTTAGTTTATTATCTATCAACGCGTTATTGTACCAAGTTTCGAAGCCGGGTTATAATTTCTATGTTACCCAGATGTTCGTCAAAAGTCGAGGTGCTCCTGGGTTTTATTACTCGCTATGATCATTAATAGGACCTCTCATTCCTCCTGCGTGGGTCACTCGTGGGTACTATCAGTAACTTCGGCTGACCGTTAGGAAGGGACGAAAATTCCTACTTATAGAAAATAGTTTCAATCCCACTAGTTTTCAACACCACCTCCTCTTTACCCCAACAGCGAATCTGCATTCACGCTCATTTTTGTAAACGCCCCAGCGTACTAAATAAATACGACGATACAGCAGCGAAATAGGTCAGATCATTTTTCGATTTAGCAAAGCAATTGAAGACAAATAAAACGAACATTCAATACCATCAACAACCATACAGTCCATTTCAAAAAATATAACAATTCGCACAACAGTACGAGTTCATTAATCCAATACAATAGAAAACGCGTACGCAACAATTACGTCGATAGTAGCTATAGTTTCCGAGATAATAGGTGATAACGCTTTATCTGACTTTCCCTGTTAATGTGATTGATAATAATTTAATTTCCTTTTTCTATAAATACATATAGTATGTATTTCTATCATTTAAAGTTATCGACAGTGGCAAATATGCTGCTTAATCGGACGTTCCAGATAATCGGCTACTGAATAACCGGAACTTTACTGACAAGTTTGCAACTTTTTATTATGATACACACACAGACAGATTTTGTGATCACTTATCCCATTTCATTGTAATTGTACGACTATTCCACCTACCGAGATCTCATTTGGTACGAATAATCAACATTTGATTTAAAATACAACTTCACATTTATTCGTGGAGGTGTAGAAGATCGGACAGTTATTACTCGTAGATTAGATTTGAAACTGCTCAAATCATATCGATTTTAACCGTACAAAATCGGGGCGAAAACGTTTGAACTTGGCAAATATAAAAAGCAAACGATGGTAAACAGATCGATCCTTCGAGCGAGTCCCTTCTGTTAAACAGAGTAGCCGTTGCCATTGAGATTTTGACCGGCTCTTATTTGTTCTTCTCTTATAAGCCGGCGAAAAAATAAACAGTAGCCGGAAAAGTTGATAAATTCGTGGCAAAGGTAATTTCATCGAATATGCCGGCGCCGGTGGCTCGGTCCATGTACACAGAAGATGCGTGCTTTTTCAATATCGGTAATGCGTTTTCCCTGGAACTATCCAATCTGTTGCGAAGCGACCACCCTCTATAAATAATAAAATTACATCGAAGCATCCATTTTCCGGCTTGAAATCTTAACAATCTTTCGAAAATATCTAAAGTAATGGAACAATGATATTTCAATACGTATAATTTCACGTTATTTCCTTCAAAAGCACCTAGATTAAAAGACCTTCAGTAAAAATCATAAAACAGTCCATAAAACTTTTGTTGTATTACATTTTGTAAAAATCAAAATGATTGCCTTTAAAACATTTCCAAACTAATACCTTTAATAGTATTTGTTTTTCTTAAAATTTTTACAAAATGCTATTTTTATATTATTTTAGACATCGAATTTTGCAAACAAATAACCTTTACATGTATTTTTTAACCGACTGCGAAAAAGGAGGAAGTTACTCAATTCGATCAATACACTTTTTTTATGTATATTCGCCGATAACTCCGAGACGTATGGACAAATCGAAACAAAACTTTTTGCGTCTTGTAGAGTATTTCTCCCACTTGGTCCTGTCAAAGGGACATTTTGCATTTTTTCATTGCTAACGATTTTTTTGCAAAAAACGTAATGCTTGATTTATATTTTGCATCGATTACCGCGAGACGGATGGACCAATCGGATCAAAAATTTTGCATCTTGTAAAGTATATTTCCCGATTGGTCTCGCGAAAAAATGTTTGTATTTTTTCATTCCTAACGACTTATATCGCAAAAAACGTAATACTTCATTTATATCTTCTGGCGTTTATGCTGCAAGGAATGTATCGTTCGCGATGAAACCTTTCATATTTAGTAGGATATATAGGATCGACAGCCAAAGAGGGATGATTGCTAAGGGGATTCTAAACATTTTTTCCTTTGCCAAATTGTTGGTTAAGCCTTGGTTTTTGAGTTGATAACAAAAACCACCGACCAATACGAGCGCGTATAGAGCGCAGTCCCAGGGACTACAGTGTCGGGTACGAAAACCGGACCTGACGTAGATCGCGAACGAACGGCTTGGCACCACGTTGGCATAGCACAATAAAAAAACTGAACTGGTAGAACATTTTTAGTCGTTGTTTAGAATGAATACGGAACCTAATCTCTTATCGCCTGTAATAATGTAAAAAAGGAAATTCTAAGGATTCTAAACAACAAATAAAAATGTTTAAAATGGAATAATTAATAAAAATTTGAAAACAATTTAAATAAAACTTACCCATTCGTTCCTAAATTAACCTGCTATGCTGAAAGCAGATCATTCCTACCTGGATCACTGTGTCGATCCTAAACACATTCAAGCTGGCAGGCCCATTTGAAATTGGAAAGTAAGACCAATAACGTCGTGAAAACGTTACGAAGTAGTGCGGAATATTACATGTTTTTCATTTGTGTCCAGTGCAATAGTAACGTGACATTGAATAAAAATGTTTATTTACCTGAAAGAAAATTCTGTGAAAGGTGATAATGACTGTGTGGTTGAGTGGATTCAATGATCTCGCCTAGAGATCAGCTGTTCTTCATAATTTGTTTCCTCCTCGAATGTTTAAGATCGACATAGTGACCCAGTGAAAATTATTTGTTTTCAGCATAGCAGGTTAATTTAGGAACGGATAGGTAAGTTTCATTTAAATTGTTTTTAAATTTTTATTAATTATTCCATTTCAAACATTTTTATTTGATGTTTAGAATTTCCTTTTTTACATTATGACAGGCGACAAGAGATTAGATTTCGTATTCATTTTAAACAACAACTAAAAATGTTGAACCAGTGCAATTTTTTTATTGTGCTATGCCAATGGGGTGCCGAGCCGTTCGTTCGCGTCCTACGTCAAGCCCCGCTTTCGTAGCCGACGCTGCCGTCCCTGAGCCCGCGCGCTATACGCGCTCGGATTGGTCAGTGTTTTTGCTTAATAATTTAAAAAGGAAGCTTCAAACCACTTTTTCGCAAAGGAAAAAGTTGTTCAGAATCACCCCACCTACCACCACCTCAGAGGGTGAAAATGCGTTGCTGGACACCCTGTAGAAAAAAAGCGCTTGGTCAGCAAAATCTGACTATAAATGGAGGCGTGCCACGCGGAGAAAATCAGTTTGGTTTCGACCTTGCTCAGCTCGACTTCGACTTCGGTCTAGTGCAGCTACCACTCTAGCAATACAGGAAAGGCTACGGTTGCTCAGCGCTGAACCACTTAGGTAGGGATATAGCGACAGAGTAACCCATGCTAAATTAAATTCCTTACAGCGACAAGTACAAGTTTCTACGGATCTACAGACCTTCTACTCATGGTTCGCAACGTGTTCACTACATGTGGGTTTAGAGTCACCTATCAAGTGTAAAGAGCTAGCGAGGAGCGGATCTCGTTGAACACGGCCTATACTACACATAGCTCTGGCTTGCCCAGAAACCGATTGCGACCTGTAGAGAGGTCCGTTCATATCTGAGGGAACAGTACAAGAAGCTGTCGTTGATAATGTCCAATACTTAGCGTGGTTGGTCATTATTCAGAGTGTCGGCTGTACCTATAGTCTGATACGCGTACTCATACATACTAATTTCTACTAATAGCTACATTTTCTATTAGGGCCACTGTCCACGGAGCGTCATTGCATAGACGCGTCAATAAAGCGTATTTGACGTGACGATACGCCCTCGGTAATATTCTTTCCACGAAGCGTACACTAATCGTACGCTAAGCGTAAAAGAACAAAAACATGTTTATTTGATTTCATTTAGAAAGATGTCGAGTGATGAGGAAGACCTAATCGTATTATATAATTATATTCAACGGCGCAGAAGAAGAAGAAAAAAATGGATACATCAATAGATAGAAAAAAATATAAATTGCAGGCTCTTTGTCGCTGCAAGAGAATTAAATGAAGATGATTCTGTGTTTAAACCATTTTATCGAATGAGCAAAAATACTTATCAAAATTTAGTGAAAATAATAGGACCATTTATTCAAAAACAAGATACAAATATGCGGCAGTGTGTTAGTCCTGAAGAGAGAATTTTAATAACATTGAGGTAAGTAAAATAATTATACATAGTAATATTTATTATAAGTTTAATTCCTTATAAAGAATAAAATTCTCTAGTGATATTAGAAGTATCAGATTGTGTATTAATTTCATCGATATTAGTACATTGTAAAAATGTAAAATTCGGTGAAGGAGTTGATGCATGTTGTGAGACATGCGATTCTGTAGACGAAATTGGTGAACAATTTCGGTACTCTTGTATTGATTCCGATCTTATCTGATTTCTTGAAACTATTTGCTGTGTAGAAGCTTGATCTTGTCGTGGTCGTGTCAGAATTTCATCAAGCAACATTACCACTTTAATTTTAAATTCTCGCATTTGCTCATCGGAAAGTTTATTTACTTCTGGTAACAAGCTAACAAGGAACATTTTTCTATGATCTTCGTTGTTTGGTTTTTTCTTTTCTTGCAAATAATTAACAAAAGCTCTGTCTACTTCATTATCACAAGGTTTAATCTTTTTGTAGGGTTTTTTGAATGTCTGACTACTAACTGATTGATTGGTAGATTCCGACATACTCTCGTAAATTTCTTCTTCATGTTGTATTTCATTTGATTGTTCGTTTACTTCATTTATTTCATCCATTGACTTGTTATCGTGAGAAGGATTGGGTAGATTTCCAGTTGTACCTGTATGAGCTACTGGTTTAACGTAAGGTAAAACAAATTGCATTACATCATGCAAATAATACTGTTTCGTTTGCTTGGCAGAAGATCCACTAGGCGGTTGTTTCAGGCTTCTCACAAATCCATTCCTAATGTTCTTCCATCTTTCTTTGCAGTCAGCCACTGGAGGAGGATGTAATTAATTTATAAATTAATAAATTACAATTTTTCTTTCAGGTATTTAGCTACTGGCTGTCCATTTAGAGTATTAGCATTATATTTTGCAAGAGGAGAATGTACAATATCAAGAATTATCGCAGAAACAACGCAGGTTATATGGAATGCATTAAAAGAAAATTATATGGCTGTACTGACTAAAGATGAATGGAAGAGAATTGCAAGAAGATATTTTGAACTTTGGAATCTTCCAAACTGTTTGGGAGCCATTGACGGCAAGCATATAAGAATTCAAAAACACAGGATCTGCTAATTATAATTTTAAAGGATATCATTCTATTATTTTACTCGGATGCTGTGATGCAGATGGCTATTTTATCACCATTGAATGTGGTTTTGCTGGAAGAAATAGTGATGGTGGTGTATTTCGTATGTCAGCTTTAGGGCAATGGATAGAAAGAGACGGTTTGAATATTCCTACTACATCACCATTGCCTTACGATGAAACTGGAAATGAATTTCCATACTATTTTGTTGGTGATAACGCGTTTCCTCTAAGAAGGAATTTAATGAGATCTTATGCTTCGAGAGATCTTAATAATGTAAAAAGAATATTTAATTATAGATTGAGTCGTGGACGAAAAAGTATAGAATGCGTATTCGGAATGATGACACAAAAATTTCAAGTATTTTTAAAATCGATAACATGTCGTAAATATGAAACTATAATTTTAATAGTTAAATGCGCCTGTATTCTTCACAATTACATACGTAAAAACGATGGGATTCCATACACAACAAACGAAGATAATAACTTACAACCAAATATGAATTTCGTACTTTCTCCTTTAGGTTTACGTAATTACTTAGCTAACTACTTTTTACAGCCAAATGTCGCCTTGCCATGGCAATGGAATTATTGTATAAATAATGAATAAATGTTTATTTTTTTATATTACCTGACCATTTCATTACAGCCGCTACTTCATTCCATGCTTTATCGGTAATATCCTTCCTTGCATATTCTGATAAAGTATTATTGTATAAACAAGGATATTTTTCAATAGTTTGAACAAATATCGTAACCGACATAGTGTAATAAATATACAGAAATCTCACAAAAAAATATATATAATCTATGTCGCGCGTTATAATACGCCTAGCGACCGACAGTGTTGTACGCCGGGCTTCGTGACGAAAGCATGAAGCGACGAAAACGCGACAATGACGCTTCGTGGACAAATGTCCATATTGTTTTACGTTGACGTGGTAATGAAGCGTACAGTAAGCGTAAAATATCTAATACGCGCCGATGCAGCGACGCCTCCGTGGACAGTGGGCCTTATATTTTCATTTAAGGCAAATTCATTATATTTTCTTTATATTTTCATCTAGCCCGGAGTAATATTAATACTATTATTTTCTTTTATATTTCACCTGAGGGCTGAATTATTGTAAAAGAGACTAATTAATATCTTGCTATACCTTTCAATCTTTATTAAATTAATATTATAAAAGGTACTTAAGACTCCTTCGAGGCCTCCTCCGAATCGATGTTAGCGCCATTGGAAAGAATCGGGCAATCGTGAAAACACATAATTGAGAAATTCGACATTTGACGGTGTGACATCTAACGTCATTATGCAGAATAAGAAACGAAAGTGAGGTGGCATAGTTGCCAAATCACATCATTTGAGAGTTCTATCGCGGTGTTGCCGCATCTGTGACCATCTAGCAAAATGAATTTGCTCGAGCCGAGCGAGATTTTGATTCCTGGCGGACATAGAAAAGGACAGCGCGAGAGAGAGAAAAGGAGTATCATAAATGTAACAACGCCGATCGGCGTAAATATAGTCACAAGCTACGACAGATTCGATGAGACTCTGTAATACACATAACGTACGCGACTATAAGACTTATAGGAATAAAAACTATATGGCATTAATAATTTCAGGAAAGGAATGAAAAATAAAGACATGTAAATTGATCTATAATATACAATATTTATCGATTGAAACACAATCCGTAAATATAAAAAATGCCTCTTCTTTCTCCGCGCTGTCTACATCGTCGATTCTCATGACAGCCACTCCAGCCACGTGTTATTGAAATCTTTTTCATTTGAAATATAATAATGAATTTTAATATAATTGTACCTGCATATACAGAGTGTCCCAGTCTAAGTGTGACAGAATTATATTAAAATTCATTATTAATTTCTTTATTTCTTATTCCCTTCTTGAAATTATTATGTCAGGTAGTTTTCATTCCTATGAGTCTTATAGCCGCGTACTTACGTTATGTGTATTATTTCATTCATTCTACCCCTACCAGCACCACGAATCCGTCGTTCTTTGATGTTTCCGAACATAGAAAAGGATAGCGCAAGAAGGATAAACAAAGAGAGAAAGACTCACAAGCACAACATTTAACCCAATATTATGCTATTAAATGTTGACTGATTTATATTGTGTTTACCTTCATTTTAATCAGAAAAATCTTCTCCACATGATAGTGAAATTTTTATTAACAAAAAGTACAAAATAAAAAACTTTATTCTGTGCATTAGTATGGTCACATTGACACGGGGCATTTAAATGAAGGCAATAAATCCCGGATTTAGTCCCTCTTTCGTCTTTAGCTACTGACTCTTTCTAATCAGTGTTTACTGACTAGGCAATCATATTTGAAAAATGATTCTCCTATTCCATAACAGTTGCGGAGTGGACCGGCAATAATTATGTACATTTATCGAGTTTTCACTGTATATGGTGCAAGTTTTATCATTCATTTTTCTGGCATACCATTTCAAGTATTCTGTCTGTAATTTAATTGATGAAAAAAACATGATTATAAATATGAATAAAAAAGTTTGATGGTTGCACACATTAGTACATGTATTGTTTCATTCTCGAACCTCTTTCTCTCTCGAGCGCCCTATTCTTTTCTATGTCTGGCAGGAATCAAAATCGGCTCGAGCCTGTTGCAATTGTAACAGATGTGGCAACAGCGTGACAGAAGTCTTAATACCTTGCGGCAACTATGCCATACTTCTGACTATATTCGCGTAGCTGTTTGTGGTGTCAAATTAGAATTTACATTTATCGACTGATTTTTGTTTTTATCGACCCCGATGATAACGTGGTCAAATATACCATCAATGCCTCTGACGGAAAATCAGTGAACTATTCTTTCGTCTATTTGACGTCTGATGCGTGCAAATCGTAAATTTCGTTTTACGTCTTCCAGAAGTGATAAATTGTGAAAAATCGAATTTCAGTGACATTGTGCTAGTTCAAGGAAGGGTGGTCTGGTGTGCTATGGGTGGAAAAACCATTAAATCGTTCAATATTTGCTAAAATGCAGCCGAACGCAGCATCCGGCAGCCATGTTGTTTGCTTACAACAGCGTCTGTCTCAATCTTACAGTGTCGAAAATATCATTTTTCTCAACGTATGGTGTTTATTAGTGTTCAAACCGACCAGACTACCCTGTGGTGAAGTCTACCCGTGGGTGCTATACCCGCGAAAATTTCATTTGTGCAATTATCGAGACGAAAAACGAAATCTACGAAATCGAGTGTCTCTCTCACGCATGGCGTATACGTGCATGCTTTCCGTTGATTGTGTGAGTGCACACATACAGATCATGGCACAAGGAGTCTGTGCCCTTAACGTTAGATTTTACTCCTTAACCGCGCACCACACGAACCTATAACCCCTATTACTACATTACGAGTCGCCTTCTGAGAGAACCGCTCTCCCTATACGTCGCGTCGGTGCAGTGACGTACCTATTCTGGGACGTTACAGGTATGGTTCAACATAACGACCATTTGCATCACATATTTTTGGAATCGATGAAGTAAGGACTGGCTATTTAAAGGATAAAGTTTACGCGAACGATTCAACTACAGTGACTGATATGAAGCAGCGTATTATCGACGAATGTGGCAAAATATCAGCCGTTACATTAAATAACGTAGGCCAGTCCTTACTTCATCGATTTCAAAAATGCTGTGATGCAAATGGTCGTTATGTTGAACCATACTTGTAAATTATTGAAAATAGGTAGTTATAAAAATGAAACACATTAAATTATACACTTATATTCAATAACTTTATTTCAATGCAAAACACGAAAGACGTCTGTACTGTACGAGTGCTATCGAAGAAATAAGGAAAAAAACCATGAACGAAAAGCCCTTGTTGAGTCCACTTGAGAAAAACTAAAAATAGATGTACCTGGAGTTTATTGCTTAGGCCTTTTCCGAGCAAAACTCCACAGGCTATCGGTCCCAACCTAAGAACCGTTAAAGTCAGAAAACATGCCTTCAATGTCCTTCAACCCTCGGCTTATTTTTGCGCCAAGATTATTTCCAGATAATTCAACATAAATAAACGCTAATGTCAGTACGAATTTTAGAATTATTTTAGTTGAAATATCTCCTAAACTACCAGCTTTTCGACATACACAGGTCAGTACTTTTTTATAAAGAATGTCTACCTGCATCGTTTAATGCATAAAAAAGTACCCCATTCCATTTAAAAAAACAAAATTGACCTTCATATGTCCTTGACGCGTCTACGTACGAAAAAACTAATAACACCAAAACATGCCGCAGTCGATACCATTTAAGTTCCCTATGAAACATTTTTCATTACGTGCCACAATACCGAGGAAATCAAGATGTCAAAATCGGCTGAGACACCCTGTATATATAATAAAGATAAAGATTTAACCCTTGAATGGTGAAGCTTGAAACACCCGTGACCCAAACTTATAAAATATATATACGGATATTAACCTAAAGTTAAATGTATAATTTTTAAATGAAATAGTTTCATATCTTGTGTGGGGGCTGGATACATGAATACAAAGGAACATTTGGTGTTCAAACGATCAGCATGCTTTACGACGTGCTCGTTCGAAAAAGCTATTTTTGAGGAAATCGTTATATTTTTAATAGGCATGTTTTGTTGTTGTGAAAATTGCGAGTCCGGAGAGGTCTGAGAAGGAGGCACGCTCTTTGTGGTGAACACAGAGTTTATTGCACACTGAAAAATATATTTACAAAGTCGTAACAATAACTAGGATTTGCACGAAAAAGAAACAAGCGTGGTCACGGAAACTATATACACTTAATACTAGTCGATTATAACTAAAGGGTGCGTGGATAGTTGCAACAATGCACAGCGCGGACTGAATTTTGTGTATTGCGTGGTCGGAATGTATAAAACTGCGTACTAGATTCGTAAGTTGTCGCGTGGACCGAAACACGTGGTTACACGGCGAGCGTACGAACAAGAAGAACACGATCGATGATGGCGTCGATCGTGCCGGCAAGCGCAAGGAGAGGGGATTGCGTGGACAAAGAGGGCCCGAGAGGCGCTGCCGCTATCGGTAACGACGCACCGACGAAATACTTTCGTTGCCAACTTCGTGGGCTGAGACAATTCGGGGAATTTCGCCAACATTTGTAGATATTTCAGCAGCGCTCTCAATAGCTAAGTGCGGCATCACAGCCGACTCTAGTACTAGCCATGCTGAACAACGTGGCAACACCGCTCACGTGACAATCGGGAGTCCTATTTTCAAAAACAGAGCCCTGTGCTCGGAATTGTAATTAACGTCTTTTTTAATTAAAAGCTGTAGTAATATACACTATTTTGTGTTAATTATGTATAAACAATATATAAACGTTGCAACTATGGCAAATAGAAGTGATGTGGTAGTATAACATTGTTATAAATGTGATATATATTTTGTGTACTCTCGAAGTAGTTTGGTGTTGTGAAGCATGATATTTAAAATATTTACAGTGGTTTCAAGAAAATTTAGGTATGAAGCAAAATGAAACCATCTTTGGATCAAATTGAAACATTTAAGAATTGATAAACGTGTATTGTAACAGTTCTATAGAATATATAATTTTTTATTATTCGTCTGGTAACGGGGAATTTTTAGGTTGTCTGACAAGAAACAGCGATAGATATCTGGTAAAAATCTGCTTATGTATTTTCTGAAGAATTATACAATTGGGAATCTTTACGATTGTAATCAATGTTCTTTAATTTAGAAACCGCGAACGCCACTCCTGGCTTGTGTAAACATATATAACAATTTATACGAATAACTTTAGAAAACGCGAACGCCACTCCTGGCTTGTATATAGATATATAACGATTTATCTCGAATGTTAAAGGCTTTAAAGAAAAACGCGGACGCCACTCCTGGCTCGTAGGACAATGCTTGGTTGAACGACCTATTGAACTAATCTCGGTTCTTGTGAGGAATAATAGAATCTAACCAATTGGTGTCTATATGAGATTATTAGAACGACGAGAGATCTTGCCCTTGCGGGATAGAGTCGCACGTCGCTGATATGCACAAAGTCTTTGCGTTCCGTGATGTCTAGGAAATGTCCAGAGGCACTTCCGTGGTCTCTTGGATTTTTCCAGATTCAGTGGTTCGTTCAGTACCGTGCTTTCTCACACACAATAGATGGAATATTTGCCGGAACGACAATTGCACGCTTGCCACTAGTAATGGGTAGGCATGCACTGTCGGCGGTTGCTATTGGATGTCTGTGAAATTTGACTGACAAGAACCGAAATTATCAATTTAACGCAACTACTGGTGTAATTTGTTACGTTGGGCGAGACTATGTTATTTGTCTATCTTGGCACTCCTGTTTAGAACAACTAAGAGGTTTCGGCAGGGCACGATTATGTGACCTCGACGATTTCTCTGTCTCTAAGCAACAGTGACCTTGATGTTGATATTATTTGTTACATGAATATTTGAAATAATTGTCTTGAATATATAAAACGTGATGCACGAGTCATATGTGCCACAAACCCAGGAGTCACAAACTGAGTCGCGGCACTGCTTCACGGAATTTGTATTTCACTGGTGTTGATGTGAACCGATTTAGTGTAACAGAATTTGGATGTTATAAATTCATTAAACTGACTACTACGACGAAACCTTGGTTATTCGCGAACGGGTATCCCTTGTAGCAGTGCCGCGGCTCAGCTTGTGCACGCGACTCCTCGGTTTGAGGCGCATACACGAAGACAGTAAATCGGCAGTTTGACGATTTTACCAAGTCGGTTTGACTCGCCTTCGCGTACCGTTTCTCGCCCAACGGACCCTCGTATTTCGCGTCTTAACGCTAGCGCTTTCGAACGTAGAGTGTCGGATCATCAATCCCGCATCGATCTCCTTCGATCGATCCTAGGTAGGGATCGATACCGCGTGGGGATCGATGCGCACGCATCTCGAGCGAGTGGAAATCGTCTTCGTTTAAGGGGCATGCCCCTAATGAGCGGATATATATATATATCTATATGTAACATATACGGTTACAGTATATAAGTTAATAAAAACCTTGAAACAAGCGAAATTATTGGAACGAAACCAAAGAGGTTATGTGAAGTCCAAAGAGTAGTCGGGAGTCTGACGACGTTGATTGGCTAAGAGTCTGGGAGTCCGGGAGGCAGATAGAGTAGGGTAGGTGTTGATATATTCAGACCGGACTCCCGCGGTGCTGCCATTTTTACTTCAGCACGGCTAGTACTAGAGTCGGCTGTGGTGGCATCATAAACTGGGGGTTTTCGAAAGGACCATCGTACCGGGCCCGACAGTCTCTAAAGCTGCGTATACATTTATTACATAGTCTTATTGTTACTGACTCTCTTACTTCATTTTTTGGTAACGAGATTTAGTGTGGGACCCATAAAAAAGCTGTTCATGTAAAAGTTCAATGGTATGATAATGTTTATTTTTCTATGACTTCATTTTCTTCGTGAATGCAACGATGCACTAAAAAAATACAGATGCACTTTTGGTTGACCTTTACCAAAAGGTGGGACGCAAATCCGGATGTGTCATATGTCATTGGAAAGCCCTTGACGAAAGGAATACAATGATGTGGGTGGGAGGTCTTAAATATGAGACCTTGACCCGCTAGAGGTCAAAAACTAAAATGCCCCAAAACATATAAATTCATTCACTTTTTTTTTTTCTTATTTAACGAGGAGAAATCTTCGAAAAAGACACCCTAACTTAACCTAACCTAACCTAACCCTAACCTAACCTAAATATGGCGGTGACGGCGCTGTATCTGCGGTGGTTTGCACGTTACACAGCAACATTCGCGTTTTTATCATAATCCAGCGTCAGGAGCGGGTCTATCTGGGCGAAAACCTCTCGCACAACAAAATTAACGTAATTTTAGTTTTTAACCTCTAGCGGGTCAGGGTCTGATATTTATGACCTCCCACCTACACCATTGTGTTCCCCTCGTCAAGGGCTTTCCAATGATATATGACCCATCCGAATTTGCGTTCCACCTTTTGGTAAAGTCCAACCGCACTTTTTGTTTAAACAGAATTGCATTTCTTTCTTTACTCGTATCAACTCCTTGGAAAATTCTGGATAAAAAAGTAATATTAGGACTAATAAATGGAGGGGCCTTGGCTCCTTCTCTCCTTCTCTCCCGTCGCTACTATTCCCTCTCATTATTACCTATCACCTATGTTTAACAGTACAATGTTTAAAAAACTAATATTTCGTGAGATTTCTCATATTTTCCATAAGTCATACCATTCAATTTTTACACCAAAAGCTTTTTCCTATCTCTTACCAAAAAGATATACTTCGTCCCAATTGCGTGACGCTTGTATTTCCAAAAACCTATAGTAACTTTGTTTTTCGAAACTAATAAAAAATACAAAGGAGTGTTAGTCAATATTCTGAGTGAATGCAAATAATTTAAATAAATAAATATCTCATATACAACTTATGTATGTAAACATTTGCAGAATTATTGCAAAGAGGAGGTATATTCTTCTCTTGATATACTTCCTCTTTGAGCGAGGTTTGTTGTGGGGCGTTGTGAAAAATCCAGGCGGGCGTCAGTCAAAACTTAGCGAAAAGGGACGATCTCAACATTCAGAATGAGAGAAGGACAGCATGACTGTAGTGCGTCTCACTCAGCGTTCGGGCGTTGTTGCCTTTTTTACTTGCCTTCGCTGACACAGTCGAGTGACGTAACCAAGCTAACGCCTGATTTTGGCTACGATTCCAAATCGACAGCCTTCTTAGTTAGACGCCACCTTATAACTACTAGCTGAACTGAATTTGTCACGTGACTTGCTCTGTATTATCCACAAAATGGCGGAACTGGTCTGTAGGAATGCTTTTACGGGATTCGACTATTCGTCCTTACATGAGAGAATTTGGGGCTGGGTGAGGGCTTATTCGAAAGAGGAAGGTCCAATGCAGTACGGTCAACTCATGATTTCAGTCACAGCACTCTTTTAGTGGCCGAAAAATACTTCGATTCCGCGACTGCATTTTGTCGATTTTTTCCTCTACTTTGAACGCTTATATTACTAAACATCAATATAATTCCACTGAAACATGAGTTGACCGTACTGCATTGGATCTTCCTCTTTCGAATATGCCCTCATCCAGCCCCAAATCTTCTAGTATAAGGACGAACAGCCGAATTACGTAAACCCATGTTTAGGCCCATTTTTGCCGGTAAAGTCAACGTGCTACTATTACCCGTGTCCACCCCCTTAAACGCCATCGGCCGCATATACCTGCGCTGGTGACTCGCAGGCCCTCCAAGCTCCACTCTTGTGAATTTGATTAACTCACCCCCGGACTTCCAGGCGGCGCTGATGTCGCTTCTCTACATGCATAGCTTGTATCACTGATTTTAACATACACAACTAAAGATATCGTGACGTCACGTTCCCGCGAAATTTGTCGCCGCTTTTTCAATTGTTTCAAAATTTAAAGAGACAAAAGAATTATGGCGCACATGGTTGCACATGGTGGCAGCGTGGGTGACTGAATTTCCAGGTTCGTGAATTCCATTATTATAATAATTACTATTATTATTATTTAAAAAGATATTTTTTTAAGTTTTTTCTAGGTTTTTAATAACTTCTACTGATGAGATGCAGCAACAGCAGAAGAAGATAGAAATTAAGTAAGTACAGAATTGTTTAAAATTGTTACTGAAAACAGTAATCGTTTACATTGGTGTTTTAGTAATATATGTATTTAATTTTAATTATTAAAATGTATCTTTAAAGAAAGAGCTAATGAAAAGTACTAATGAAAACAGCAGGATGTTCTCCTTCACTCAAGAGAGAAAGGATAAGAAGAGGATGGCGCAGTGGGTGGAAGTATGTGGCAACCCAAAGTCAATGCTTCCACTTGAAAACTGAATTTCCGGATGATCTGTAACAGCTGTTTTGAAGGAAAGTACTTCGTAAGAAAAAGATTAATAACATCAGCAGTTCCTGCACTGAACTTACTTGGTAATAACTCTTATATAATTTTTATAGCATATGTAAATAATTGTTAATGAAAATATTTATTACAGTGTTTGAGGCTGCCTTTATTAAAATAGAGCAACAAGACATCTGGATGCAAATGAAAAGAAGAAAAAGAAGAAGATTGTAAGTATTCAGTTTACATATACAATATATAAAACCATTAACATGGTATTAATACACTGAGGTATACATAATAATACTTCTAGCATGAAGTGTATGTATAATATTATATAATTTTGTTCTTATAGTTAAACCTGACCACCAGGGGAGTGGAGAACCTGATTTTCGAGACATTTGGTATGTGTGTTTTATTGTATGTATGATTGTGATTAATTGTATATTATTATTGATATATATATATTTATTATATTGTAGTGAAAGTTTAATATATGGAATGGATTATGGAAATTAGTCCACATATATTGTTGTAATTTCTTCCCTTTCACTATTTTTATTCTTCAAAGTTTTGAATAGGTAAGACTATGCACACGTATATAGGGAGCATATGCTTGTGTGCGTATCTCACCGATAACATTTATATGTGTTTGTAGCGACACCAGCGCCTCCTGGAAGTCCGGGGGTGAACTAATTTTAGTTACAGCATTAAATACGGGAGTTTGGAGGGCCTGGTGACTCGCTGGTCACCCTTTGTATCAACGATCAGCGGCCCTGTTGGCTGTTGCCGGCTTCAAGAAACAATATACATATAAGTCTGGTACCTGTACGACTAGTCATTCCAAGAATCAGCATTATACGAGACAGAACTCTATCAAAATAAAGAACATTCTGTAACCTACTAGAACACTCAAGTCGTGTTGCTTTCAAACGAAAATAGAAGAGCATGTCAAAACAGAACTGGTTGAACATTTTTAGTTGTGGTTTAAAATGAATACGGAATCTAATCTCTTGTCGCCTGTTATAATGTTGTTACGTGGCCGACGGCTTGGCAGCGCGCGTGGCTATCAGAGGCTTTCTGATTGGCGGCCGCGTAACTTATTTTATTATCAATACAACCCGAGCGGTAAGATTGTATTGTGGTAGGAACTGTCACAAGGTTTCACTGGGTTTAAAGGAGAATGCTAATGTGGGTTTGACACAGCAATGTATATATTCTACAATCTTGGTCTATTACAGATGTTGTTGTCGCGAATATAGGTGTATAATGTGATATATTACCTATTTCCACTATGCTCGGTGTTCACGCACTGGCAATGCGGGGGTGTTGTGTGTGGTTGATTGTAATGCCAAATAGAAATACGACTCGCGGATTCTATAAGGTGAATGTTGCTCGAAGGGGACTTCAACCCGATCTCACTAATAGTAACCAACTCACTACCGTACACGACGTGCTCGACACGAGATGAACTCTGGTACTGCCCCCGATCGTTGGTACGAACGGGTTTATATACTAATTAAGAAGGGTGGTCTGGTTACTATTCGAGTGATCAGGCTGGGTCCACCTGCCTCTGCGACAGTTTAGAGTGGTTGCATCTGCTATTTGATTACGGCGGACCCATTGCTTTCCCAAGTGTTTGGTTCTGCTATCGGTGGGCCTTCTGTTTATTACGAGAGTAAATGGTCGGTTTGCCCGAGAGTTTTCCTTTCCAGATGTTTAAGCTTATTTGAAAGGAGACACGTTTGATAAAAACGGTCTGTCTACGTGACAATGTAAAAAAGGAAATTCTAAACATTCCAAACAACAAATAAAAATGTTTGAAATGGAATAATTAATCAAAATTTGAAAACAATTTAAATGAAACTTACCCATTCGTTCCTAAACTAACTTGCTATGCTGAAAGATAATTCTGCATAATTCTCACCTGATAATTCTCACTGTATCGATCTTGAACATTCGAAAAGGGAACACATTACGAAAAACAGCTGATTTCCAGACGAGATCATTGAACTCACTCAACCACACGGTCACTGTCACTTTTCACAGAATTTTCTTTCAGGTAAATAAACATTTTTATTCACTGTCACGTTGCTATTGCACTGGACACAAATGAAAAACATGTAATATATTCCGCACTATTTCGTAACGTTTTTGCGACGTTATTAGTCTTCCTTTCCAACTTCAAATGGGACTGCCAGCTTGAATGTTGTGAGTATTTTTACATGATCTTAAATCTTATTTTAAGGATTGTAAATAATTTGCCGGACCACGTATCCACAATTATTTTTACAAGTGCCAACAATAAGATACGCAAGCGTGATACCGAAATCAAAGGGACACCGTCTATGTGCGATCTCGTAATTCGGTAATTTCAAATTCAGATTCCGTCGTTGTTAAACTCTATCTTATATGCGAGCTGTAACTTTGTTTTTCTAAGATTACGCGCCATCCTACATCGCGACAACACCAGGTGTTTACCGGCGGTTTTTCTATCTCCAACGACTGTCTGTACGGAATTTATATACTTCTTTTATGAGTCGGATTTCAATAATCCATGTATGGAAATTTCTTGTCAACATTTGATCAAAATTATTTACGAGTCACAGATACGTTCCTGCTCTCTTCAGTTGAATAAATATTGTGATATTTTCATTTTTCTAAATACGTCTTAATTTCTTGTTAACGTCCCATTTTCCGCCTTTGACAATTTCCAAAGCTTAAACTCTCTCCTTGAGAATTAATCGCTATAGATTTACGCGTGTCGAGAGTTCTTGGAAGCACCGATACACGAACACCTTCAGAAAGCGACAAAAAGACGATTATACACTAATATCAAATCAGAAACGAGCTAGCCTCCTCCAATTAATAAAATACCATAAACCGGACTTTGTCCTGCTAGGAAAAACTAACAAGGAATGATCTCGAACCCGAAAATTCAAAAAATTATAAACCTTCGTGGAAACGTAGAGGGTGTCCCCCTGATTAAAACGCAATTTTTGTTTGCTGTCCATATTCGGTCTATCTTGGCGAAATTTCCCAAATCATCGCAGACCAGAAGAAGTTGGCAATTGAAAATATTTCGTTGGTGTGTCGTTACCGATAACGGCAGCACCTCTCGGGCCCTCTTTGTCCACGCGGTCCCCTCTTCACGCGGAACCGGTACGATCGTCGTCATGATCGATTCTTGTTCTTCTTGTTCGATCGCTTGACACGCAAACACGTGTTGCTCGCTGTCCACGCTTTTCGTACAAGAACAGTTGTTCTTGTTACGTTGCGCGTTGCGCGAGCGCGCAACGTAAAAGAAATTATAATAATAATAATATGTGTGTATATATATTTAATTCTTATTTTTGGGCGATGAGAAAGGTATCGCTGCCACCAGTTCTGACCGCGTATGACGCGGAAGCGTCCTCTACGGTCAGAACGAAATTAAAAGACGGAAAATTTAGATAATATTTATTTCCATTGGGTTCGTCAGCGCTCTGGGTCCCATACGGGTCCCTCCTTGAAACCTTGTGTTGGTATGCGTGGATTTAAGATGTGATATGATAAAGGAGATGATACAAAATGGAACTTGAAAGAAATGTGAATGCAATTTAGTGTGCAAAAAGAAAATAATTTAATTCAAAATTAACTATCGAAGCTAACAGAACTGAATTTTGAAATGACTAATTGTTTGAATACTAAAATGATTCTATTAGATTTCTGTTAATCACTGTTAAGTAAATTCAATTGATAACAATACTGTTTAAACAAGGGTAAAGATGCTTAACCTATTGTACGTTAATAATATAAATGAAAAATCGGAAAAATGTCTAACCTTTGGTTTACAATGAGAGCTTCTATTGTAATTATTACACGTATTTGAGATGTGGAAAATATATGGTTAACGTAGAACGACTGCCTCGACCTGCTATAATGAAGAATCGAATTTTAGGCGGTTTCTATCCGCAAGGAAACGACCTGAATGAAGAGACTCTTATAACCCCCGAAAGGGCCTTACAGGTCGTCCCTGATAAAATATCTCGCAGTCGAAACAATCGTCACCCACACACACATTCGCGATGATTGAAAAATACGGAATATTAAAATAGCGAAAAATAATATAATCGGTACCTGACTGTAGAAACGAGACGATCTAAAATGAAGAGACTCTTATAACCCGTAGGCTTAATAGATCGCCCGTTTTGCCGTGTCTAAATTGAATGCTAATGCCGTGCTCGACAAATTAGTACAGAACAGGCTTACCGTGAAATTGTAGAATGCAATACAAGATGAAAAATCGCTCTGAGATCGCTAGGTTATCGCTGAATAATCGCTGGTTAATCTGGAACACCAAGAAAGGTTGAGAGATCTGCGGCGGCACTTCACTTGTCGCGCGCCCGTTTGTCGTTTGTTGCAAAATTAATTAGACGAACACAAGACGATTACGCTCTTCGGAATAATATAATAATAAACGCGAGTGAATTTAATACGAAAATTACGCGAACAACGGATTAAAAGAAAGAGAAAAGATAGAGGTTTAATAGTGTGAAATGGCTTTACGTGCGCGTCTCTGAATTCTTGCCGCGTATCCGGAATTTCACTCTCACGACACTCTGCCTAATCCGTAGGTCTTGCCGCGCAGGTAAATTACAACGAAGTACGAACGACAACTCTATCTCTAGACGCACGGGCTCCCGTCCCGACTTACTCGATTGTTCGACGAAGAGTGATCAGAATCGATCGCGATCCTAGCCGGAAGGGCTCGTCGCGAGGACGATGTCCTGCGTGGGGACATTTCGGCAAATCATAGCGCGTGACGACAGCGTCGCGTGCGTCGCTATTGGTTAAGCGCGCGTGCCAGCTAAATTCCTCTAGATCATGTTTTCTCTCTTTCTTGGTGTTCCCTCTCTGTCTAACGGCTTTTCGGTGTTTCTACGCCGTAGAATTTCTGGATTGTTCCATGTTTTAATAATTTGGATATTAGTAATTGAAGCGATTATCGACTAGTAAATTGAATCAGAATTATTGAACAATGAATTTGCAAGTAATTGAATCATTCGTAGTACCATTGCGCACGGATAATGAAACCGATGATCGCGTGGTTTCTTAATTAACAATCGGCTTGTTCACAATCATTTGTTCGCAGAGAACTCGATCAATAATATGGATTGCGCCGGTACGCTCGATATAAGGCATTCGGTGTTCGATTGCTATTTTTCAATAACGACAGGTTTCCATTATTAATCGAATATTCGTTATTTCAGTTGCGACGTAGTTGCTTCGAGAACGTTCTCGCCATTCGAAAATTACCGTTAGGTTTTCGGTTTCAGGCAAATTCTCGGAATTCGATACAAAGACTTTTATTGCCTCGCACGACCCTTTGCCTCTAAACAGTCCTCGAACGCATGCTAACGTTTGCCTGCAAGGGTTCTCATTCCTCGCTCTCGCATTCATACAAATATTCAACGAGCTTCATTGCTTTGCGTTCTGATTCCAGCAATCAATTCATACACGCGATCGGGTTAGGGACCGACTGGCGCCCACGCGTGAAAAAGAGGAGAGTATCGATGTTAATCTCGATAATAACGTAATCTTTGCGCTTTTGCGCAGTTAGCCCGAGGAGACCCCTACAATGCGAAGCACTGGCTAACCGCGCCGCGAACGGTGTTTATGATACTTCTCCTCGGTCGAAGCCGAGTTTTTCTATCACACGTTTCTGTTACTACGCAGTTGAGCACGACGATAGTTTCAAGGAGGGGTTTCGACTAAGAAGAGAATTGAGAAGTATGAGAAGAATGAAAGAATAGGAAAGACAAAAGTAGAATAATTATAAGCTCAAACTTTTCCCTGCGCATTTCCCACATGAAGAAGTCTCTTACAACCCGAAGGCTTGATGGGAAAGCACAGAGTCAAGGAGAAATTAAAGAAGGGTGCAGTAGTAATTTGCCCTCCCCACGCCCCTTACATGAGGAGACTCCTATAACCCGAAGGCTTGATAAGGGAACGTGAGGCGGACAAATTTGCAAAATTTTCCGGACGTAACATTCTGAACACGCGACGTCGACGCGACTTTTTTATTTTTGACTTTTTTTTACTGAAACTTTTACTAGCGTATTGGTGAAATTTTTCTGATTAAAATGATACCAAACACGATATAGTTTGAATGGGGCGAGGTTATGGGGCGCTGTGAAAAATCCAGGCGGGCCGCGGTCAAAACTTAGCGAAAAGGGACAATCTCAACATTCAGAATGAGAGAAGGACAGCATGACTGTAGTGTGTCTCACTCAGCGTTCGGGCGATGTTGCCGTTTTCGCTTGTCTTCGCAGCACAGTTCGAGTGACGTAATTAAACTAACGTTTGATTCTGACTACGATTCCAAATTGGCAGCCTTTCTACTTAGACGCCACCAAATAACTAATAGCTGAACTAAATTTGTCACGTGACTTGCTCTGTAGTATCCAGATAATGGCGGAACTCGTCTTTGGGAATGCTTTTACGGGAATACACTTTTCGTCCTCATATGAGAAGATTTTGATCTAAATAACGGTTCATTCGAAAGAGGAAGGTTCAATGCAAGGCGGCTGGTCACCGTTTGAGTCACGGAACTGTTTTAGTGACCTAAAAAATACTTGGAATCTGCGGATGTATTTTGTCGATTTTTCCTCTACTTTGGACCCTCATATTATTAGATATCAACACAATCGCGTTGAACCATGACCAGACCGCCCTGCATTGGACCTTCCTCTTTCGAATGAGCCCTCACCTAGCCCTAAATCTTCTCATATAAAGACGAAATGTGTATTCCCGTAAACCCCTGTTTAGGCCCATTTTTGCCGGTAATGTCACCTCGCTGCATTACCCGTGTCTACCCCCTTAAGTAATTTAACGATGATCTCTTTGTAAATAGTTTAGTGTTTATTGTATATCGGTAACTTTTGTACATATTTCTTTAAAGTTAATTAAACATAAATGTGATCGTTAATAAGCGTGTCTCATTCTTCCGACCTCACAGACCTCGTGAACTTGCTAACAGTCTAAGGGGGTGAAAATCGCCTTCAAAGTTTCGGCCGTTTTTCGTTCTTTTTTTTTCTCCGAAACCGTTGAATATAGTGTTTGTTTATGTTGAAAGAAAAAATTGTTTAGCCAACATTCCCCGTGCACACTGACGCAACTTCAATCGCAAAAATTTATGGTTCTAACTAATGAAATGATGCAATGTACAGTAAAACCTGGATAAATGCAACCAAGATTGGGACTCAGTGGTTGCATTTATCCAAGCGAGGAGTCGAATCTCGGGTTACACGCGACGACCAGCCAAGCGTGAACGTAGAAAGGGACAGACAGTGGCGGAAAGAGAGAGGTCCGATGATGAAAGGAAAGAGCCGAAACGTATCGGTGTGACTAATACTAATTCAATTATAAAACTTTTTTATTTTTGACTTTTTGTTATTGAAACTTTTACTAACGCATTGGTGAATTTTTCTGATTAAAATGGTACCAAACACGATATAGTTTCAATTATAATTACTTGCTAAAATTGATATTAAAGGTTGGTGAAAAGCAACAGAGATCGAAATCAAAACCAGTCGCGGTGTCGGCTCTGGTTTAAAAGGTTTCATTTATCCAGGCAAGGTGGCGATTCTGGGCATTTAATGTTGCATTTATCCAAGCGAGGTGTCGATTCTGCGTCCGTACACATGTTTTGTATTCAGCCGACATGCCGAATCTGTGTCCATATACATCTTTTGTATTCAGGCGACGTCATTTATATTCAGTCGTGGTGTCAATTCTATGTTATTTATTCTATTACTATTGTTTATAAATATAATTCAAACTATATCATGTTTGGTGTCATTTTAATCAGAAAAATCTCACAAATACGTTAATAAAAGTTTCATTAAGAAAAAGTTAAAAATAAAAAAGTTTTATCGTTCAATTAGTATTAGTCACACCGATATTACGGTCGGATCATATTACACGGTTTTCTCGTCGAGCGGCTCGGTTCGTTTAGGGGGATCACCCCAAGTGGAGGGGATAGCGATGTTGCACTTATCCAAGCATTCTTTCGTTGCATTTATCCAGGTTTTACTGTAGCAGGTCGTTGAATTCGTGTTGAATTCGTCTCAACACCCACTACAATATTACAAATAGAAACATATAGGGTGCCATTTAAAAAAATTATTTTGGTTTCAAAATTTTCCCCATCACTTCATCTATCGAAACATCATTTGCACCACATAACGTGCCCCCTTAAATCAAACAAGTTTTGTAGAAACATTTTTTTGATAGCTTTAACCCTTTACGAGATATTTGACCAGTCGCACTTAAATGTAACATCCCGTATGTATTCACTAATATTTTTTGCTCCCTTAAAGTAGCAAATGATAATCAAACTTTACGACGCTTTAAACAACAGACCATTTCCCATTTTCATGACGAGTTTTATAACTTTTCAATAGTTTTTAAGCTTTTTTGTTTATAACTTTTTGTAATTATTTAAACAATTTTTTGTATAGGGTAAAGTTGTTCAGAATAGTGACCTTTTTCAACATATTTGAAGATCATCAAAATCGGCGAGGTCGTCAATCATCTGCATAATTACCGTTTCTTTTTATAAGCTATTAAATAGTGCATAGCTCAATAAAATCGGTTTCAGGGGCACTTCCGACTATCTTATCCTGCTGTACCCTTTTGTATTGGTTTAAATAACGTTTTTTTTTGCTTTTTCTTCCGTTCAAAAGCATTAATTTTTAATGGTTCTTTCTACCAATAGAATTGTTTTTATAGTTAAAATATTTTTAAAAACTTAATAATTGAGTTGGGAAGAAAGTTGTGTTCTTTTAGGAAAAATTCAATTATTTGTCTTTCAATCTTAATAAATATTAATTAGACCATGGAGAGACCATGGACCATGAAAACACCCCTAATTTTAATTTGATTTGTTAATGTTACGTTCTAAATTTTGCACTGTTCCTTTACAAATTATTCTTCTAATATATGGAACTCTTTCGCTTAAAAATTATATATTTAACTTTAGGTTAATATCCTTGGATATGTTTTGTAACTTGGATTTACTGCTGAAGGGTTAATGAAGTATTGGCCACGGTTTTATATGACTTTCTTCCATCTATAAATTAGGCCATTTATACCGGATATAAAGAAAGTTGTATCCTTTGTAATCAAGTATAGGCTGAGTGAGTGAAAGGGTACTAATCTACAGCGAACTGAGTGATCGCGTGTGAGAGGCGACAATATGTCCACGAGTTGCCATGGGTTATCAATACATTTCTATTGTTTAGTTTCTTTTTTATAACAATTGTGACAACCATATCCAGTTTCCCCTATTTGACTTAATCGTAAAATATATCATTAAATACAAAAATAAGCTAGGGCACAGTAATAGGTTGACGCACGGTAACTATTATAACACATCTATTCTACTATGCATTTTTTTAAAAACTTCGTGCACTAATTACTAGTCTACGCTAATTACTAATTCTTTTTATTCTTTTATTCCCCCAAAAATTCATTCTCCAGTATTGGATCCAAAAAAAACTGGATCCAATAAAGAGAAAAAGTTTACAGTTTACAATCAGTATGGGAAACTCTATAAGAAACCGATAACGAATATCAACATATAAATTGACTGTTAGACAATATTATATTAGAGGAAAAGGGAAAGGCAAGCAAGACTACAGGGTAGATTCGTGTCGTTTTTCAATCGAATCGCACTATTACCATACGCTCTCCGATATCGTTTTTGTGTCAGTCTCTCCCCGTATCCGGATTCAGCAGGTGTACAGAATGAATGTTGGGGAAGGGAACCGATAGAATCGTACACACCCTGGCGTTTCCTCGAAAGAAAACGCGTTCCCTTCTCACCGTTGGATTTCACTATGCTCGTACATTTGCCAGAGGATTTCATAGGTAGCACGTGTCTTTATGGTTTATGCGTCTAGCCACGGCATCGAAGAGGCTCCAAAGAAACAGACTCAAGGTTTACCGACGATATTTTATTGTGCTCCAAGACTCCAAAAGTCGGTACCAAGATAAATTTTGCAGACCCATGCCTTTTCAATTTCTCGCGCGTACCATGCGGGATATTATCAAACTTGTTGCTTTGAAAGCAGAACTTTTATTCGCATGATCTTGACCCAATGTTTGTATTACTAAACTTTCACACAGCAGATGTAGAGTTGTTTTAATCAATCTCCGAAGTACAATATGGAAAATGTTGAAGAAATGATTGTAAAGCTTAAGTAAAAAATAAAACATTACGTACTCTGCATCAAATTTATCTAAATATATTTTATGGGTGAATTGTATGGGTCTCCTGGAGTTATGTCGGATGACGATGGGAGGGGGCTCATTCGACAGGACATGGAGTGGGAAGTATTATGACCCCAAGACGTCCAACCTCCGACTCCGGGAACATGGTCAAAATGATGACGATGATGGATGGAGATGGCGATGGAGAGAAAAGAAAAGCAAGTGGTGACTTATCTAAAATCCCTGTCAAGGAGAAGGAGGAAAGGAAGAGCAGGGGGGAAGATCAGGTTAGGGTAGGTTAGGTTAGATTGAAGTTTTACCACATTCCCGGCCTCTGAAGTCACGGTTCCTATTAGAACATTTGTTGCCCTCGATGAGCCCGGTCGAATGAGGAGCCTTATACCGTCATCCAACATAACTCCATCTACGCCATCATCATCTTATGTCATCGTTTTGACCTTGTTCCCGGGGTCGGAAGTCGGACATCTTGGAGTCATAATACTTCCCTCTCCATGCCCTGTCGAATGAGCCCCCTCCCATCATCACCGGACATAACTCCAGGTCAGCCTATTTTATGCTAGTAAAAGAAAATTAATACGCAGTTTAGTTGTACAATAAACTTTACGATTCAAAATAAACTTCATTACATTCGACAACTTTTTTCTATCGTGTATTGACTGTAGGTATGTATTATTCATGTAAAATTGTGTTGAGTTAATCTCAAAATACGCAGATAGAACATTTTCGAGAATTCGTCGGTTATTAATGCTGTGCTGTTTCATAGCGTTCGCTATATCACGCAAGAGATAATAATCTGTTGGAAGATAGCGGAGGAATATGGTAGGTGAGGCAGAATCTTCCAGTTCAACTCTGTGATCGTTTGTTAAGTGATTTGTATCGTATGCGGGCAAGCGTTATCCATGAGGAGGAGAGTTCCTTTTCTGCTCACATAAGATGAATGCTTTGCCTGAAGCTTTTTTGAATTGTTCACTCGTGTTACGTAAAATTTTCGAAACCCTTTTTTATGAAAATACAAATTCCAGATTGCTCCTGGAAGGCTGATAAAAACGTGAAAAATATTCTTGGAAATAATAATATTATTATGATTCAATTAGATAAACTTTTGCACGGTAAAATCAGCTTCATGTTTGTTTTCTGTATTGTCTTCATCTTCTTTCTCTTCTTCTTTTGGATGCTTTACGTCGCGTCAACTGCAAGGTCAATTGTCTTGATCATTTGCTGCAAAGTTGTCTGCTTTTAGTAAACTCGCTCTTGTTTGCAAGATCCAGTAGTTTGCAAGATTTGCAGTTTTTTAGCAGTAGTTACTATTTTTGTAGCATTGTTTGCTGCTAACCCTTCAACGACGGATTTGTACTCGCAAAAACCTATTCTGTAGGACGGCAGGTTCTTCTCGAAGGTCATACCGAAATGCCGACTACTACTTGTAGGTAGAGGGGGCTCAGTGACGGCAAATACACATAAAAAGTAGCTCCATTAGGGGGCGAAATAAATTGTATGTTGTTACTATTGAAGTTACCGCGCAACCGCTTTTGTAGGGCTTACAAGTATCAAATATCACTTCGTTGCAATATAGAAAATAGCACACATATGCACGTAGCCCCATACTCTATAGAAACACTGTTGTAATATGAGGTTGGTGGAGTCAGTATTTCTTACGTACGCCGGCGACATATGCGAAATCACGGATTCGTATTTCTTACGTACACCGGCGATATACATATGCAATCCGCGAAGTCCGCATTTCTTACGTACCCCGTCGCTGAAGGGCTAAGCATACTCTGCAACTATATGTATATTACATATTCCGAGTTTGCTCCTCCTCACACCAAGTATGTTAGAAAATTCGAAATAGACGAACGGTTAAGGCGGGCCATGTGTGTTCTTTCAGCGCGTTTTCCCTTCTTAAGGAAAAGACCTCCAACTTGGGGGTGTCACTGTTACGCAGCATGGCAGCTTTCACAAGTATATTGCACTAATTCGAAAACACGATCGGTCACATTTAACATGGTTCTTAAAAACTACCCTAAGCTGGCCGGAGTGGTAGTTCATCACGTATTAATGAAATTACCACCCAGGGCTTAGAAGGTTCCAAACCATAAACTCAGAACATTCATTCCCACTGCCTAAACAAAGGCCTAAAACTTCTTCTCTTCCGGGTCTTAGACGGACCCTGTGTGATGCATGTGTCTGCGCAGTCCAAAAGTCGGTCCCAGGCACCAACGGTCACCTTGACCATGAAACCATTCATTCATTTATTGCCTGGGGTACAACCGATCCTTCAAAACCAAATGGTTCCCATGTGCATCGCGGCTGTTAGGTTCGGCTGGTTCGCTGCAGCTCCTAACTGACCGTTCTTGAGACCCGGGAGAGGGAAAATAGAAACTAGAGACAGAACATGAAACGCAGGGCACTTCTTGTCGATCCTCTGACCAGATCACTTCGTTCGTATTCTAAAGCCTCCGTTGAGACTCCGATCAGTTTGCTTCATAAGCATTCGTTAACTCACATATACGAACAACTGTTAACACTCGAGTCAGAGTAACTCATAATACCATTAAATCTTTGTGCAAGCATCAAACACATCTAAACATCACAAGCAGTCTATAATTAATTACAACCTTACCAACCCTATCTCCTTAATCGGTCGTAGGGTAGTACGCGATTCGCAGCGTCGATAGAAATCGTAACGAGGATTTACGACCCTTGTTGACTGGGTTCTGAACGCAACCGTTAGTCTCGTCGTGAATGTGTACTCGAACAAACAGTCACAAACAAAAGGGCGTACTGTCGGAGGCATCCTCATGACCGAGGATTTTTGGGACGGCAGGACATTCTTGTTCTGACCGTCAACATGTACGACCGTTTAGAATAAAGAGTATATCTTATTTTGGAAAGCGCTCACAGTTTATTGGATGTACTCACTTTTATACTTTTTAATCGCCCATTTCGGATATTCTTTACAAGTAAAAGATCTATAAGATCTACAAGATTCTACAACGTAGAATATTATATTCAGGCAGAACAAAAAATATATAGAAGGCGGAGGTGCCTCCTTATCGCTGCAAACCGGTGAATCGTCCCTCCCCTAATAATCTGCAGTAGCGTTGATTATCACGTGGGTACATTATGTTAGCAAAAAGCAATCCAAATCTCGTATGACATCGTTAGCGCAGCGGAGATAAGATAGGAAAAGATTATTCGCTGGAATATGTATATTGCTTGTTATTCCTTATCACCAGCAGACATAACTTAGCTAGAGTTCCCTCTGTTGCTTTATTCCGGTTAGCAGTAGCTCAGCCATCTAAAGTCTTTGATTCTTGGACCGTGTCGAATTTTCCAATCACGAACATAGGCCAAAAAACTTATAGAGAAATGCAAACGTCGATCAACTCGCGGACAAGAGAAGATAGAAATCGTTTCAAAGTTGTTTGCCGAATAATCATCGTCCATTAGAAGAAACTTTCAAAAGCTTGCATGAATTCTCTCCAAGCAATCAAATAAGGTGTGTATCTTTACCTGAAATTCACAAAGTGCTATTATAAATGAATATGTCAACCATTTGAACTATGAAAATATTAAGGTTTTTCCAATTTATCCTCTTAAGAAATATCATTTTCGCGTACAACCTCTGTCGCATATTTTTGAAATATACTTTTTACTGTTGTTACGACAGTGAATAAACTTTGTTTCCGTTCTACGATGGCACTCGATTTCCGCCCAGACCATTATATTTTCTCCAATTGTCAACGACATGAAAATAATTCTTCTTTTTTTAAATCACCGAAGTATCAATTCTAACTATCAGAGACCCATCTGACTGTAAGTTGAACTTTTTTCAACTATACAGGTGATATTTCTTGATTTTTTTTTCTTAGCGAATATGCTTAACAAATTGCAAACAGTTTTTTTCTATTTTCCAATAAAGAAACTTGCTTTAATTTCCGCCTTTTAATAATGCTTAGCTTCCTGTACAATATGTTTTACATTGTTAATATGAGTTTCCTTAGAAATTTGCCTTGCTATACTTTTAAAATTTAAAAAGAAAGTTTTTTATACTCATTTTTAAAGCTAGACAAGGCAAATTTTTATATTATTTTTTTGATTAATATCAAATTTTCCTTGTATTATAAATAACACCCTTTTCAATTACTAAAAGGAATAAAATATTATAACTTCCAACCATTATATTTTAAAAATTAATTTAGCATTTGAATAACTTCCCCTGTCAGTTCTTTTCGCGGGATGCTATTGTTCATTAACACTTAAATCTATTGCATTTGAACTCATTTGCTAATTTATTCTCTAAAAATGTTCACTTCTACAATGTACAGTCACTCACAGTAAAAATCGTCCACTCGCAACGGGATGTATATTAGTCTTAATAAAACAACAAATACAAATAAAATACAATGATTGCGCATATTAAATTATTCTACATAAATAATTACATAATATAATTTAAAGATTTTTGTGTGCTGAATCCGAATCTCTAAACCATTTTTATCTAACTTTTACAATTTTCGAGATATCATTAGTCTATGCCAAATTATCAGACTTAAATCTTAAAGTAGAAACATAATTTTAAACCTTGCTTTAATGTTATGCTTGGCAAAAATGTTTCTCTATCGTGTAATATGATTAGATTTTCTCCTAGATTGTTAATTTTTGAAATGTAATAAAAAATATCAGCATTTAAACATATTTACATGTTTTTAATGTAGCAACAATTTATATCATTTTATTCGGTAGATTCAACAGAACTATTGCGTGAAAAAAGAATCTGAATATCTGCTATTGTAAAAGCATAAATCATTTCCAAAGTTGAATATTTACAATTTGTGTTTAAGATTGATTATCTCGAAAATTATAAAAGTTAGATAAAAATAGTTTAGAGATTCGGATTCAGCACACAAAAATCTATAAGAATCACTCATTAAAAATTACAAAATCAGATAACTATTCCAATTTATCAAACGTTGTTGTAGGTGGACGATTTTCACTGTGAGGTTTATTTCGGACATGATTCTATTTGCCATGCTATATCTCGATTATTATTCAACAGAATCTTTTGCTTTTATTGGGTTTTAAACTTAATTCCCGTTGTTTTATGAGATGGCGTAACCAGTATTATTTTCATAGAAATAACACTAACGAGGGGAACTACCCAAGTGTTACGCTCACTTATTAATGAAACTTTGCCACCTTGTAGAGCTCGTCGCCCTGAACACGCCTATATCCCCTTTTGGGGGCAGACGGCTAATTGTTTAAAAGATATTAACAATTAAAGTTAGTTACTCCTTACATTGAGAAGTATGACAAATTAACACATAGAAGCGGTTAGCTCCGCGGTAAAACGCTCGACTTGTAATCTAACTGTCCATGGTTCCCAATATTTTTTTTTTTATTATTTTTTTTTCTTTTTTTTAAAATGATTTGTCCCTTTTCGAATAACTGAAACAACTGTGTTATTATCATTGCATTTATTAATAAATAATTACATGCGCTGAAGTTTTTATAGGATTCAAGTTATCTTTCCTATCTAATACGTACATTAACATCTTTGCCGCATTCGGAATTTACACGCGTTTATTTGTTATTATACACACACATACACACACGCAATTATTTTTTACAAGTTTACTCCATTTAAACAGCGTACATTCATTTATACTATTAAACTGC
Organism: Osmia lignaria lignaria; assembly: GCF_051020975.1. Taxonomy (NCBI): domain Eukaryota; kingdom Metazoa; phylum Arthropoda; class Insecta; order Hymenoptera; family Megachilidae; genus Osmia; species Osmia lignaria. Next base: position 3,360,065 of record NC_135041.1, read on the forward strand.
CCTCCTCTGATGCATGATGATTTTATATTCTTCGTATTAAATGCTTCACTTGCCGGTAGAAGTATATATCGCAGGGTTGGCACAATGACGTGCATTTTGGCGGTATTACCTTAAATGTGCATGTCGGTTGTTCATTTTTATCTTTAAATTGCTCATATAGGGCAGGATTTGTTTGACCTGCCCAAGAGTCAATAATGTAAAGGAACGGATTCTTCTGCACACACGGTTCAATGACGTCGTTTAAGAATTGTTTATGTGTATCCGTGTGTAATTTACCAGATTTTGTGCATGTGACAACAACATTTCCAAATTCTTCCATCAGTCTTGCAACCTCTTGAGAAACTTGAGGACCAAATCTTCCACTAACTTCTTGCAAGCAAATAAATACCTTCGGAAGAAGTTTGCCTGACAGTGTCAATGCGTATTGCGCAGTATACGGGTCAAAAATGGGTCATTTTTTGTACACTATGAACATTTACTTCCATTTGTTTTTCACCCTTGTAAGACAAGGTACGCCCACTACTTATAAAATATTCTACACCCGTTTGATCGGTGTTAATTACGTGATCTGGATTAAAGTTCTGCACGATTGCGGCTGTTTCTACTTGAAACGAGTGAGCAGCATTTGAAACTTCATCCGCAGTTCTAATGTCTCTATCACTCACATATTTCGTCACTTTCCTCTGTCTGATGCGATGTCGAGTTTCAAAATTGTGTATCCAACGTGACGATGCGTTAAACTCCTTATACGCATCTTCATCCAAAAATTGACGTCCTGCTTCCATGGCCCATTGTTGCAATAATCGAGATGTTACCTCTCTGCGTTTCTCATCCCGTGCTTCACAGAATTTACTATAAACATACGTATCGATCCTCTTCATCTTATCCTTTCTGGATCCTCCTTGAGATACTTGTCTTCTCCATCGAGTTAGTTGCATTGTTGATTTCAAAAATTTTGATCCCTTCGTTTGTAACGATTTCAAAGACCATGTTGGATGCTGTTCAGATAATGAAACAACTTTGCATTTAGCTGAAAATGGAATATTTTTATCTTCCTCACTCTCGCTCTTTTCGGCGGACGATTCTGCAGATAATGCAGTTGCATCGTCTTCCTGACCCGATTCGTATGTGAAGAGTTCTTCATCACTGATATTTGTTTCATCTTTGTCTTCGCGATGTTCTTCGCTCGTGCATTCTAATACATTGTTAATTTCCACGAAATACGAATATAATTTCTGTCCTATTGTTTTGGATTCTTCACTAATGTCTTCTGGGTCTTCTTCTAATGGTAGAATTAAATCTTCATTTTTTAATATGTTAATAAAAAAGGAAATTGCACTTGTTACCACTTTTTTTCTACCATCGTTCCATTGTGTCATGCCGCGTTTCACTATTCTACAGCCATTATTGACGGTGAACAAATAAAGAACTACTTATGTATGGACATAGGCGGCCAAGAACCCACGGCAGAAGATTATAAATTTATGTACAGCAATTTTGTATATAACAGATGAAAACTAAAGTTGCAAAAAATAATTGTGTACAACAATAACAAATAATGCGGCAAAGATGTTAATGTACGTATTAGATAGGAAAGATAACTTGAATCCTATAAAAACTTCAGCGCATGTAATTATTTATTAATAAATGCAATGATAATAACACAGTTGTTTCAGTTATTCGAAAAGGGACAAATCATTTAAAAAAAAAGAAAAGAAAAAATAATAAAAAAAAAAAAATATTGGGAACCATGGACAGTTAGATTACAAGTCGAACGTTTTACCGCGGAGCTAACCGCTCCTATGTGTTAGTTTGTCATACTTCTCAATCTAAGGAGTAACTAACTTTAATTGTTAATATCTTTTAAACAATTAGCCGTCTGCCCCCAAAAGGGGGTATAGGCGTGTTCAGGGCGACGAGCTCTACAAGGTGGCAAAGTTTCATTAATAAGTGAGCGTAACACTTGGGTAGTTCCCCTCGTAAAACTATACTGTGTTGAAGTATTGATCATAACCTACAATATTCAGTATTCGAGAGTGAATTCAGTTGTACATACTACTTTTTTAATAATATCGAAAATGTCAGGTTTTAAACAAAACTGCATATGCAGGAAGCTTTGCTTTTTTTGCTTTAATTTAAGAAATGAGTTTATTATGAAAATCTCAAACGAAGAAAAGCATGGTTACTGCCAGGTGAACCAGGTCCATCAACGCCAAAACGCAATATTCATGCTCAAAATATGATGCTGTGTGTTTGGTGGGATCAACAAGGTATGGTATACCACGAGTTGCTGAAACCGGGTGAAACAATCACAGCTGTTCGCTATAAACAACAATTGATGAAACTAAACCAAAAATTGAAAGAAAAGCTGTAGAAGTTTGTGAATAAATAAAACACCTTGGTTAGATTAGAACAGTGTCCCTTAGAACAGATTTGAATTTTAATATACATCTCATACAAACGTATTAGCGCGACTGCACAAAAAACGATCTAACGGAAACAGTGGATGCGCCATCGCCTGGACGATCTATCCACTGCGTGTGCGGTTTTTCCTTTTTATTCCGAAAGATACCGTTGAACATTTACCATAACAAAAGCGGCTTGAGTATGCTAAACGTCATAACAAACTAATTTTGCTCCCTGACAATGCTCGACCACATGTAGCAGAAACCGTAAAAACCTATATAAAGGACATAAATTGGGAAGTCTTACCTCACCCGCTGTATTCACCGGACACAGCACCGTCTGATTATCATTTGTTTCGAACGATTCAGAATGATTTGTCACCACAGCATTTCAGGTCTTTGAAGATATCAAAAATTGAATCGACGAATGGATCGCCTCAAAAAGCAACGATTTCTATTGGCGTGGAATCCATTTGTTGCGTGTAAGATGGGAAAAGGTCGTAGCTTCTAAAGGACAATACTTCTAAAAAATAATTTTTAATAAATAAAATAATTTTTAACAAAAAATACAACCGACTTCGAAATGCGCTAAAAAATATGAAATAATTTCTACTTCATTTATACAAATACCCAACAGCTATTAATAAAACCTATTTACTCGTTAAATAGTATACTAAATACATTTCAACCTTTTCGGAGGCGGCGCGAAATTAAAAACTTTTCTTCTACTCGGAAGATCCTACATCAGAGGTTGGCAACTTATGACACGCCGGTTACCGAATGACCCATTTGATAATTTCAAGTTAACAATATTCAACGGGAATCAACATACCCATTGCGGATTAACTGCATGTACATCAGAAGTGTTGTCAATTTCTGATACAATCGTTACAATTACAAATGTTTTCAGCCGTATCTATAACATTCCGTATTTCTTGTTGCGACTTATTAATTACCAAGTTCTTCATGCCGCGCCGCAGTCAAATCGTTATTGACAGCATCGTTTATTCGGATATTTTTAATTTTGCGCCGCCTCCGAAAAGGTTGAAATGTATTTTGTATATTATTTAACGATTAAATAGGTTTTATTAATAGCTGTGGAGCATTGGTATAAATGAAATAAAAATTATTTCATACTTTTTAACGCATTTTGAAGTCGGTTGTATTTTTTATTAAAAATTATTTTATTTCACATTTTCTAGGGGAACGAACAGTATTTGTAGGATGCCGTAAGGTAGTTTACCGCAATTATATGTATATGTATAATCACCGGATTGAACACATTTACCATAACAAGAACGTTTCAATACATTGACCACCACCCTGTAAATATAATGACCGGACATTTTATAGATTGACCGAAACTTGTTACGGACATTTTGTACAATGTCAAAAACCGAACCGACCTTACGATCCAATCCCTGACCTGTACTCCCTCCCCAAAACTTCTGTGTGCGATGCTCGCTGTCGCGACGACGGCGAGGAACGATCATTAAGATCCTTGTATCGATAGCAAACGGGTGAATTAAGATCTTTTTATCGAGAAAAAGCAAAAGCGATTTGGTATAGCGAGAGCGAGTTAAGAATTTAGAATTAGTTAAAAATCCTAAGTACCTCCCGTCCTTGCGTGTTGCCCCACGTAGCCTGTGACATATAACTATCGTTTGATCTACAATGAGCAAAACAAAATTATTTCTCGAGAAATCATGATTGTCCAAATCCAAATGTTCGATTTCACTTAAAAAATTTTCTAAACTTTTCTTGATAAAAAAAAAATATGTACAACCTATCATCTATCCTCTCGGTTAAACAATAAAAGGATACTTTTTAACACATTGTTAAAATTATAAGACGGTTGGTTCAATATTTTTGCTTTAGCTATGTCAATCAGTTACGAAAAGGTGGTTTCGAGAAAAACACGTTTAAAGTATCGCCTTTAGCTGCTTCGGGACTCTATAACCTTAGAAGTGTTATATTCAACGTAAAATAAAGAGCATTCCTTTAAAGCTAAACTACGAGAGTCTGCAAAAAAAAAAAATCGATGTACATACTTGACCAAAACGAGTAAGTCCTCGCATAATTTCCGTACAAGTACATTTGCATCATTCTATTTTTCTCACTAGCATAATTTAAAGTAGCAAAAAGAGTTAATATGTACTATTCATACATGTCGCTGTCTTTATTAATAAATTTTGATCACATAGAGGTAGATTCCCAAATATGAAATACTAGCATCCCCGTTGCGGCTTCGCCCGCTCTCATAAATAAAAACTTCGAGAATTTGAAGTAATAATTGTTATATTATTTTTTGGTGATCAATCTCTAGTATTTCAGAAAAGTATTGCTGCCTGCAGAAACAGTAGAAAAGCGGCGATCCCATAGTAACGCGTACGTTGTCACGATCGCACACGGATAGGGAGAATTCAATGCGATAGTTTCCACAGTTTTTCGAAAATATCTCAAAAACTAAGGTCGAGCGGCGGTTATATGTATTGCAAAAAGTTGTTCAAAATGTTGATTTCTACACCATATTTAAAAATCACCAAAATCGGAGGTGCGGTCCGTAATCTAAATAATTATCTTCACCCCTGAATCTAGATTTGCGCCTTTAGAGGTTGATTAGAACGAAATCCTGAATGATGTTTTTAATCATTTGTATGGGTGACCTTCATAAGCAAAAACTAAGTCCGGTTTGTGTAATCCGTGTAAATAGATTTTAACCCTTTTTACACTCTTAAGGGTCCAATTTCTAAAAATCCCTTCTTCGTAGGTGCTTACGCCATGAGAGGAATACACTACTCGAATTTCATGTTTCTAGGTTCAGGGGTTTGGGCTGGGCGTTGATGAATCAGTCAGGACATTTGTCCTTCTTGTCCGGTTAAACTTCGACACCTTCAGTGTGTATATGCAATGTTTTGATTCAATTTCTCTGGCTTTTCGCCAACTTTTATCAATTTTAACAATTATAATTCAAACTATATCGTGTTTGCTGTCATTTCCAATCAGAAAAATCTCACCAATGCGCTAGTAAAAGTTTCATTAAAAAAAAAAAAAAATAAAAAAGTTTTATAATTGAATTGCCATTAGTCACACCGATACATATCGGCTCTTTCCTTTGATCATTGAACCTCTCCCTCTCCTCCACTGTCTGTCCCTTTCTACGTTCACGCTTGGCTAGCGTCGCGTGAAACCCGAGATTCGACACTTCGACTGGATATATGCAATGTTTGGGTTCCAATTTCTCTTGCATATATCCAGGATTTACTGTACACGCCCAGAAACTTTCGTGGGCGTTTGCACAACAACTCACCAAAGTTTCATCGCAATCGGATGAATGGTGTAGGAACGCATACAGGACAAACAAAGAAACATTCATTTATTTATATATAGATTTCATTAAAATCCGTTTAGCCGTTTAAACGTGAAAGAGGAACAAACGATCAGCATTTTCACTTTTATATATTAGTAAGGAGTAGGGATATCATGCAAACTTTGCGAGTTCTCTTTTGGATAGCCACGAACGTGCAGTCACCTAACGTTTGGGAGCGGTAGTTAGGGAGTATCGGGCATAGGCTTAGAGTGCTGAGCGCTCAACATATTCCTACGTACTTTTACGCGGATGTAATATCATTTTTATTAAAATAATATAGCCTATGTCACTCCAGAGTAGGCAAGGGAGCCACTGTTAAAATTTGGTATCAATCGGATAAGTAGTTTTTGAAATTTTTCTGTACATATACAAACGCTGTCTCTTTATATAATAGTATGATGACTTTAACTGATTAAAGTGGTTTAAGCCTATAAATGCCAGTTTATAAAATTAATAAGTGCAAACTAATTTGCTTTACATGAATTAAAGACCTGATGAAATAACACGCAGTTACATGAATTTTTAAACAATAGTATCAACACGTATTAAAACAGGCCTCATTGTATAAGACTGCGGCTTTTATAATCTGAAGAAGAGTTAACAGATATAGTTGCCCTAAAACTATGACCTCTAGCTTTGGGATTTTAATTAATTTTATGGCTAGGTGTATCTGTAACTAGACTTTTCTAAAAATGTAAGTTCAAAAATTGTAAGTTTAGCCAATATGATGCGGAATATCATTTCAGTACGCTATGATCATTAATTTCTAACATCCTGTATATATATAATGGAAACGATACGTTTCCCCGACACGTAATATGAGAAGTCTGCTCCGTTACATTATTTATCGCTTTACAGTCATATGTACTGACTCTACAAAATTTTTCATCCAATCGGTTCATATTTTACGTAAAATAAAATAAAACTGTGGTGGTACTTTCTTAGAATACATTTCCATTTGATATTAAAAATTATGACTCTTTTTCAGATGTTCTCGCGAAGTTTAACCCTTTCGCTGCTACAGACGACTATAATCGCTTACTGCGAAATGATCACTGGGTATATATTGTGGGCGATTATAGTCGTTCAATGCAAAAAATGTATATTTTAAAATAACAAGCATAAATTGTAAATTTTCGTATAACAATTAAAAACTAAAATATCTACACGAAAAAATTTCTGACCGTAAATAAAATTCTCGGAACAAAATAATTTCACTTAAGTTAAAACAATGAGTTGGATAAATGAACATTACCTAACATTTAATAATAATTTAATCCCTTATTGATATAATTTTTGGAATTTAGAAATAAAAACGTCTTATTAGTACACAGGGCAAGGAAGATAGTTTGCCTGGCAAATTCTTCCCTCTTTGTTACTGACTCCTTGTTTACTGACTCCTTGTTTACTGACTCAGCTACTTATCATACTATTATATAATCATCATATCATACTATTATATAAAGAGACAGCGTTTGTTTGTATGTACAGGAAAATTTCAAAAACTACTTAACTGATTGATACCAAATTTTAACAGTAGCTTCCTTGCCTTGTCTAGAGTGACATAGGGTATATTATTTTAATAAAAATGATATTATATCCGCGTAGAAGTACGTAAGAATATGTTGAGCGCTCAGCACTCTAAGCCTATGCCCGCTACTCCCTAACTACCGCTCCCAAACGTTAGGTGACTGCACGTTCGTGGCTATCCAAAAGAGAACTCGCAAAGTTTGCATGATATTCCTACTTCTTACTAATATATAAAAGTGAAAATACTGATCGTTTGTTCCTCTTTCACGTTTAAACGGCTAAACGGATTTTAATGAAATCTATATATAAATAAATGAATGTTTCTTTGTTTGTTCCGTATGCGTTCCTACACCATTCATCCGATTGCGATGAAACTTTGGTGAGATGTTGTGCGAACGCCCGCGAAGGTTTCTGGTCGTGTACAGTAAAACCTGGATATATGCGAGAAATTGGGACCCAAACATTGCATATATCCAGTCCAGGTGTCGAATCTCGGGCTACACGCGACGCTAGCCAAGCGTGAACTTAGAAAGGGACAGACAGTGGAGGAGAGAGAGAGGTCCAATGATCAAAAGAAAGAGCCGAAATGTATCGGTGTCACTAATACTAATTCTATTACAAAACTTTTTTTATTTTCGACTTTTTTTAAAATGAATCTTTTACTATCGCATTAGTGAGATTTTTCTGATTAAAATGATACCAAACCCGATATAGTTTGAATTATAATTACTTGCTAAAATTGAAAAAAGTTGGCGAAAAGCCAGAGAAATTGAATCAAAACATTGAATATCCGCACTGGAGGTGTCGAAGTTTGACCGGTCAAGAAAGACAAATGTCCTGATTGACTCATCAACGCCCACCTCAAACCCCTGAACCTAGAAACATGGAATTCGAGTAGTGTATTTCTCTCATGATGTAAGTATCCACTAAGAAGGGATTTTTAAAAATTTGACCCTTAAGAGTGTAAAAAGGGTTAAAATCTATTTACACGAATTCGTCAATATGTCTTAGGCCTGATGAGATACCGACTTAGTGTTTGCTTACGAAAGTCAGCCATACAAATGATTAAAAACATAATTCAGGATTTTGTTCTAATCAACCTCTAAAGGCGCAAATCTAAATTCAGGGGTTAAGGTAATTATTTTGATTACGAATCGCACTTCCGATTTCGATGATTTTTAAATATAGTGTAGAAATCAACATTTTGAACAACATTTTCCTATACATGTAACCGCCGCTCGACCTTAGTTTCCACACTTTTTCGAAAATATCTCAAAAACTATAACATTGAATTCTGCCTATCCGTGTGCGATCGTGACAACGTACGCGTTATGTAGTATGGGGTCGCCTCTTTTCTACTGTTCTTGCAGGCAGCAATACTTTTCTGAAATACTAGAGATTGATCACCAAAAAATAATACAACAATTATTATTTCAAATTCTCGAAGTTTTTATTTATGAGAGCGGGCGAAGCCGCGACGGGGATGCTAGTCCAATATAAATTCAGTCCAAGGAGTCACCCGGGGGGAGGGAGTACTATGTACCCTGCCTGGCTTAATTAATTTCCAGTAAGTAGACGTGTGTCAGTTATTAGTGGATGTGAACGTTTTGACAAATTACAAAAATGTGTGAGTCATGTCTCTGTGATTGTATTAGGGCGAGGTGGGTCTTACGACAATACAATCAATAGGGCCCACTTTCCAGACAGCTGTGTTCTCATCAGACACGCAGCATAACCGGTAAAATTTAAGTTTCGCATTGATCATATATTTTGTATTTCAAATGGGCTTTACACTTTGGCCTGGAAATTACATATAAATGAATTAAGTCGTGAGTGTGAAACGAATAAAGCAAAAAGAACACAAAGGTAAATGTCGCTGGTTAAGTTTCATCTCGAGCACTGTTCGACAGTCTTGAAAATCTATTGCGAGATCGTCCTTCCCTATTACCTCTCGCCACCTTTTCTTTCCTATACTTTCGACAGACCGTTATCGATTTCAGTCGGTATACAAATCCAGCTTCGAGTAACATTAGTCATTGACGCTTCCACTGACACACGTTACGCCTTTCCAAGCAATAGCTTAGCTAGGTATGTATATCGAAGCTACTGGAACATCGAGAGAAGACGGACTGTAGAAGCTATGGGAAAGGGAGAATTCACCGACTTGTGTGTGAGTCCCATACATGCGTGTGCGAGTTTTTACTAGGCTTTTTTTTCCCATGCAGCAAAGTCATTGTGAGTCTGACTCCCTTTAGACACGTTGCTTTCCGGAAAGGTTCATATATATACACGTTTGTATTCGCGTAGCTGTAGGCTAGCTTTCCTCCACCTTGGTGACAGTTACAAACGACGCGTTATCTATAAGGATTGTACGTCGAGAAGGCGAAAATGGCGAGCACCTGCTCGATCTGTGTATACTCGTCGTACTGTACTATACACTACTTCGTTCATCCTTTCCTTCCTCCTCGGTCTTCTACCCCGCCTTCGGCTGTTCTATAAACTCGTGTCAATGGGAACGCAATCACCTCCAATCCTTTTTCGAGCAGCCACCCTCCTTCGTCGTTTCGAAGCACGAAGAGTAAGGACAGAAAGAGGAAGGACGAGAAAGAGCGGGAGAGAGAGGGGAGGATAGAGAGAGAGTGGAACGAGTCCTGTATACAAATGAGTGAATCGTCTCTGTGTCGAGATTAAGTCGAAACGTAGTACCGTTCTAGTTAGGGTCGCGAGCAAGTTTTCTGAGATTCCTCGCAAATTGTTCTCTCCGAAGGCGTTGCTCTGTTTGCCGAACTCTAGGCGTTGGGACAGAACATACATCTTGAAAGATTTTGAATATTGTTTTGATTTCAATTAACCGTCGCTCTGTACATATATTATATTTTTCGTAGTGAGTCATGTACAGTAATTCACAGTGAAAGTGGTGTAATGTACACCTATACAAATAGATTTATAATAAGGAAAACAGTAATAACTTGATTTTTTAATTAATAAATACTCGTTTCTCACATCTAATTTATAGAAATAGAGTTGAAGTGACAATCTATATGGTTTTTATTAGGTCATCCCATAAGTTCGTGCCCTTTTTTGAACGGTCCCATGTGTTAATGTCTTTAAATGTGTATGAATTGTTGTTTTTGGTATTTCTAGAATATTTGACATCTCATGAACTGATAAATTAAGTGATTTCTCTACAAGATCTTGAATTTTGTCTTCCTGTCTCTGAGAAAAACGATCAGAACGTTCCTCATCTTCTAAACAAAAATTCTCATCTTTAAAACGTGTAAACCATTTTCTACAGTTACGAGATGAAAGAGCAGTTTCTCCGCAAACAGCACATATATTGTTTGTCGCAATTGTTACCGAACTTCCTTTTCGAAATTCATATAACATTAGATGTCGGAAATGAATACGAATTTCACTCATCATTTTTAACTGTTAAAAATCAATCCGTTCACTATTTCACGATCCCATACCCATGAAAATCTCTTTTAGACTGCCCTCAAACAAATAAACTGAAGTGCATTGGTTTCTTATCGCCTTGTGTTTATAAATCGAGGCGTGAAATGTATACATACAAAAGTCGGCACGAACTTATGGGATGACCTAATAAATCGTTTTTTAGAGGTATCAATAATTCTATCTCCTTAAAAATCGAAGCCCGACTTTTCACCGAATATTTTGATGCAGACCCATTAATTTTGTCAATTTTATATCATAAATAATGACAGACAATGGGAAATACAAAAAAAAAGATTATGTTCCCATAGAACATAGACATTTACAATTCAAGTCTTCGTAAGGAACATCATCAAATTAATATTTTGAAACTTATACTAATAATAAGTTTTTTAGATTAAGAAAATATTTAAATAAATTATTCCAAAGTATAATCTAAGTCAATTTTGACTTTTCTGTACATAATCATTTACCTATATTGAGGAGGGATTCGACTTTGTAGTAAGTACTTTATCTAAACCATCGTTTTTGACGCTTCTTCGTAAATTTGATAAAATAATGTATAACAAAAAAAAATCCGACTTCGAAATGCACTAAAAAGTGTAAAATAATTTCTATTTCATTTATACCAATATAATCGTTAAATAGGATATCAAATACATTTCAATGTTTTCGGAGGCGGCGCAACATTAAAAATACACGAATATACGATACTTGTATCGTCGAAATCTCTCCAACATGATGAAATCCCGTTGTTCAAATATTTGTTGTAAGATGAATGAGGATGAGGGTATTTATTAAATAAATTAAACAGATTTGAGCCGAAAATTGAAGTATGTTTATTGGCTCGTTATACACGATTTGGGGAAAAAGCCTTGCGGCATAAAAAACCCCACGGAAATAAGATGATTATTTTGTACGAAGCACGGTGAAAATGTGAACGGCAATATATGTGTAGTATACATGTGTGTGTGTTATCCGCCAATGCGAGAATTCGAATCTCAGGTAACTCTCGTTAATTGAGTTACCTGGCAGGGCGTGTAAGTACGATTGGTTTCAGCGTTGAGCCGATGTAGATAAGAGTGACAAAATGCAACGGACTCTATGGGTCATCGTCATGACCGCGTGTTACGTCACGAATCGTCGTCACGACCGTGATTATTATTACGAATCGTCGTCACGACCGTATTATTTCGTTCATATTTTGGTTTATTTAACCGAAACGATGTGATTCCGATACGTAATTCGAGCATCACGGACGCACAACTGCGAATTGTATCGATTCCATACGACGGTAATTATGATACCGTCGCAAGTTATAAAAGAACTTGGTATACGTTCACAGGTTCCCGATGGGTGATCCGCTCCGTAGTAGATTCGAAACGAGACTAGTCAAAAAACTACACGTAGCAAAATATACGCCCGAGAAACCCTGCACGAGAGGGGCGTTATCTCAAGAAAATTCTAACTCTCTTTGTCCGTCGTGAGAGGCAAGAAAAACCGTTAGGTTATTACAACTTGCAGATGTTTATTTTCGAACCGACCCAAGTGAAGTGAATAGACATAAGACTCTGCCTTGACTCAAATTTCGAGGCAGAGACCTATTCATGGTGGTCTACGTGCCGAGCCATTTGAGTCATAAAATCCCTTCGATCGCGACAAAAGTAGGTAAACGTTTGCGGCCGAACAATACTGCCAATAACGATTTGATTGTGGTATTGCAAACTTGGTAATTAATAAGTCGTAAGAAAAAAAATTCGAAACGTTTCTAACGAACCCCAATGGATTGGGACTCGAGGGACTCGAGGATCCTTGAAATAAATTATTCGAATGCAAAATTAACAGTGCCAGAGTATCTTTAAATCTGCGGATTTCTGATTTATTTTCTGTTTGTCGACGAACGCAGTTTACATCGAAGAACTTTAGATGGATGACGACGTGAGAATTTGATGGGTATCTTTAGGAAATACAATCACTTAGATTTAACAACGAGGTTTTGAAAAACCGAATTTGACGGATAATGTACACGACGAGAAGCTACGGCAGCCCTGCTGGTAATACACAATTTGTGGTGCCAGATTCAACTTATCTTTTAAATCGAAGGCCTGTGATCAATGTTGGCCCTTCCGGTCTTCGATCGTCCTCGATGATCGATCTCTTTGAATGGTCCTGGGATTGATTCTTTGGCAGGACGATCCTTGGCGGAAGAGAGCGATTAGTCGCTCTGCGCGGTAATATATGGGTTTTCTCCCACCACAACAAGGTGTGTGTGTCGTCATGTCGGCACCTTGACGTCGGTAGGCGCGACATTTCAAATAGCACCTTACACGTTATAGGTACGACAGAAAACATTTGTAATTGTAACGATTGTATCAGAAGTTGGTAGCACTTCTGATGTATGTACATGTATACTGCAATTCACGAGAGACCGTACTTAACTCGCGTAGCTCACTAGATCTAGGGATATTTTTAATAACGTGTGTGATTCCCCTCTGCAGCTTGCTTCTTACTTTGCGATCATATAAATGGTGGACAGAAATATGTGACGTACGATAACTGATAATCGATGATGATATGGTAAAAATACACGATACAACGAAACTCCTATTATTTTTCAAAGAAAAAATTATATCACACACGTTATTAAAAATGTCCCCAGACCTACTGAGCTGCGCGAGTTAAGAATGGTCTCTCGTAAACTGCAGTATAGTTAATCCGCAATGGGTATGTTAATTCCCGTTGAATATTGTTTACTTGAAATTATCAAATGGGTCATTTGTCATAGATTGCCGACGCCTAAACTAGGATCTTCCTAGTAGAAGAAAAGTTTTTAATTTTGCGCCGCCTCCTCCGAAAACTTTGTAATGTATTTGGTATCCTATTTAACGATTAAGTAGATATTATTAATAGCTATGAAATATTGGTATAAATGAAATAGAAATTATTTGACACTTTTTAGTGCATTTCGAAGTCGGATTTTTTTTTGTTAAAAATCATTTTATTTCACACTTTTTAGTGGAACGTGTAGCATTTGTAGGATAGTGTAAGGTGATTTTGCGTTTTTGATGCTTAGCTAATAACCATAAACCGAATAAAAATTGCCGAATTCAGATGGTTATAAAACAACAAATTCCATAAATTTTTGCAAGTCGGATCATTGCGGATATACAGGGTGTCACGCGACTACCTCGACAGCCGAAGAGGGATGATTGCTAAGGTGATTTTAAGCAATTTTTTCCTTTGTCAAAATGTTGGTTCGTTGTCGAGTTATTAACAAAAATCACCGACCAATCCGAGCGCGTATAGTGCGCGGGCTCAGGGACCGCAGTGTCGGCTACGAAAACCGGGTCTGACGTAGGTCCCGAACGAACGGCTTGGCACCCCGTTGGCATAGCACAATAAAAAAACTGAACTGGTAGAATATTTTTAGTCGTTATTTAAAATGAATACGGGACCTAATCTCTTGTCGCCTGTCATAATGTAAAAAAGGAAATTTTAAGGATTCTAAACAACAAATAAAAATATTTGAAATGGAATAATTAATAAACGTTTGAATTGGAAGCTACGTTAATGTTGAAAAATTTGAAAACAATTTAAATGATCTTACCCATTGGTATCTAAATTAACCTGCTACTGTTGGATTCCGGGTTGGGGAATCAGGTATAACACTTTTAAATATCAAAACGTTTATTGAACGGCAAGAACCGCACGCTAGAACTGACTACAGAAAAGTCTGCTGAACGTTTTTGGGGAACATCTATATATAAGGTAAGCGAGGGTAACTGGGGGTCAGCGGATGGTCAAGGTACAAGGGGCAGGATGAATAACTGGGGAGAAGAAGCTACATGAGTAAGGAAGGAATAGGATGACTAACTAAGTGCAGGAGGCTAGATGAGCTGGAACTGTGACTAGGATATGTTTGGATTAGGTTATCTTTGTTGGTGGTGAATTGGTCATACAACACTACGCTGAAAGCAGATAATTCCCACTAGGTCACTGTGTCGATTCTGAACATTCGACGAGGAAACACCTCGCCTATTATTCATACCTAAGTGCAATAAATGAGGAGAGTTCACTGGCCCGACCATGAAAACAGTTGAACAACCGAACGTGTTTCCTTGTCGAATGGTTGGGACCGACACAGTGACCCAGTGACAATTATCTGCTTTCAGCGTAGCAGGTTAATTTAGGAACGAATGGGTAAGTTTCATTAAAATTGTTTTCAAATTTTTCATCATTAACATAGCCTCCAATTCAAACGTTTATTAATTATTCAATTTCAAATATTTTTATTTGTTGTTTAGAATCCTTAAAATTTCCTTTTTTACATTATGACAGGCGACAAGAGTGGGATCATCGCGGATATACCTCCTAGTAAATATGAAAGGTTTCATCGCAATCGCCACATTCCCTGCAGCGTAAACGCCGAAAGATATAAATGAAGTATTACGTTTTTTGCGAGAAAAGTCGTTAGGAATGAAAAAATACACAATGTTTCTTTAACGAGATCAGTCGGGAGACATACTCTACAAGATGCGAAAGGTTTCGTTCCGATTGGTCGATCCGTCTCGGCGTAATCGGTGAACATACATAACAAAAAAAAATATACACATCGAATTGAGTATCCTCCTCCTTTTCAAAGTCGGATAAAAATGCTTTTCATTGTAATTTTTTATATAAATTTTATTTAGGTAAGTTTTTAGATAAATAATCAGAGAATTTTTTGCCATTGAAAATTTAATTTGAATATTAAAAAAGTTACATTAAAAAAAAACAATTAAGGGGGTAGACACGGCACGTGACCTCTCCGATTTTGGACGTCGGTATTACAGCAGTTTTTTCGTTGGGCCTGGTGGAGCCACTTGCGTGGTCTGTTACGAATTTGAAAGGTTTAATTCTCAGCTAGCGTGCGCGCAATACGATCTAGGAAGGCAACAGCGCCTCAAGTATTTTTACAAACACATTCAAACGCTCATCTCGCCAGAGGCATCGCGACAATACGGCTGAAGAACAAAATCGAAACATTGACGCGTGTTTAGAGTGAGATGTACGGTGATCATGCTATCCTTCTTTGAACCTAAATGATAGAATTGTCTCGCTCCGGTAAATTCTGACTGACTGAACGCGTGGATTTTATATGGCGCACCGTAGCACGCCTCGCTGCTGAAAAATATATGCCTACTCTGAAGAACCGAAGGAACATGCAATCTGAGAATTTTTTTAGAAAAGGTTATTAGCTTCTTTAAATAAATGTTTATTAATTCATAAAAGCATACAGCGTGCGTCACGCAATTGGGACGAGTTATATGTTCAGTACGCCTTCGCGGATAGAGGATACCGTTGTGTAACGCGGATTCCACCACCGGAAGGTGCGTACTTCCTTACAACCTTTTACCTTTGTAAGAAGAATAAATTTACACTGAGACTTAAGATAAGTCGTTAAAAGCAGATATGTTTAATTCGAAGATGTTGTACAAATGTTTGTGTGTGTTTGGAGAACTAATACCTCAGAGGTATGTTAAAACTGAACTATGAAGCTACGTCGGAGTGTATCGTTAAGACCGTGTAAATTGACTTTAAGAAAGCTGACGAAGTGATCAGATCTGAGGATCGACAGTAAGTGCCCGAATCTCGGTGTCTCGTTCCAAGTTTTGTATTCTCCCTCTCCTGGGTCTTACGAACGGTCAGCAAGGAGCCGCAGGGAGGTAGTCGATGGACATTTCCCATGTAAGCTAGCCGAAAACCCATCGGCTGTGATGCACGTGGGTGTCATATAGTTAGATAAGATCTGTTGTACCCCAGGTACGAGCGACTGATGGCTCAGGTGTAGGCTGTGTGCCAGATGCGAGCGACTGATGGCTCAGGTATAAGCTTTGTGCTAACTGCGAGCGACTGAGGGCTCTAATGGTCTGGGTGACTGTTGGTACCTGGGATCGACAACTTGACTGCCCGAACACATGCATCACAGGAGGTCCGTTTAAGACACGGAAGAGGAAGTTCGTATTAAAGTAAAACGAATGGCAAGACCTCGTAAAGGATTGTAAACTGCTCGTCGTGAGCATTTGTAGACAATGCGAATGCCAAATAAACGTTCTGACTTTACTGGCCTTGTACTGTAGAAGGTCTGTATACTGTTGGACCTTTTGGCGTTTCATGGTGATTGATTCGGTACGTGACAAAATACTACTCCGACCAGCTTAGAAAGGTTTCTAGCAATTAGACAATATGCTATTGAACATGACTGACCGTGCTTCTAAATTGATGTAGTAAATTCATCGGTTCATGAATTTACCGTTATTACCATTTTTACCAGGTACATAAAAGGCAAAACGGACGATGTCTTACGGTGAGTTTATTGCTCTCGATAATTAAACCCGTAAGATTGTTAAACTATAAGATTGCTATTATAGATCCGCGAGCGGCATCCTATGCCGCGTAACATTATATCTTGAATTTGGTAAGAGATAGGAAAAAGCTGTTCATGTAAAAGTTCAATGGTATGATAATGTTTATTTTTCTATAACTTCATTTTCTTCGTGAATGCAACGATGCACTAAAAAAATGCAGATCCAATTTTTATTTAAATAGAATTGCATTTTTTTCTTTACTCGTATCAACTCCTTGAAACATTCTGCATAAAAAAGTACTATTAGAACTAATATGTTAGCGTCAGCACGTGTGCAAAGGTTGACACGAGGCAGGGTCATTGCATTTGGGGCTTTGACCTGCTTTTCAAAGATTTCTCAGGATTCTTTAAGCTATCGACACCCCGAGCCATACGTCTGTCATCGGACTTAGGCCGGCAGTAGTTGATACTTGAGGTGCGACGAATTCTAAGAGTCGCGGATGTTTTGTTTATGGAACGGCGATAGAGAGTTCGATCGCCGATCCTCGAAGGAACGCGCGTGTGGCCGATGACCCGAAGTCATGGTGCTGCATGGCACGTGTAAAAAGATAAGGGTGTTCTAGAAGGATCTGGCCACAGAGTGGGGAAGATCTTGCATCTTCTGGTAGGAGGACCATGAGGAACGGCATGGCACTTATCCCAGAACCGTGATCGAACACGCCTCGCGAACATTATATCTAACAAATAAATGGAGAGGCCTCGGCTCCTTCTCTCCTCTTCCCTCGCTACTATTCCCTCTCACTATTTTGCTGACGCGCCTATATCTAACAGTACAATGTTTAAAAAACTAATATTTCGTGAGATATCTCATACTTTTCATATGTCTTATCATTCAACTTTTACATCAATAGTTTTTTCCTATCTCTTACCAAATTTAAGATATAACTCGATTCAATTGCGTGACGCTTGTATTTTGAGAAACCTATAGTAACTTTGTTTTTACGAAACTAATAAAAAATATAAAGGAGTCAATATTCTGAGTGAATGCAAATAATTTAAATAAATAAATATCCCGTATACAACTTATATAAACGTTTGCAGAATTATTGCAAAGAAGAGGTATATTCTTCTCTTGTTATACCTCCTCTTTGAGCGAGGTTTGTTATAGGGTGCTGTGAAAAATCCAGGCGGGCGTCAGTCAAAATCTAGCTAAAAGGGACAATCTCAACATTCAGAATGAGAGAAGGACAACATGACTGTAGTGCGTCTCACTCGGCGTTGTTGTCTTTTTCGCTTGCTTTCGCTTGCTTTCAGTCGAGTGACGTAACCAAGCTAACGCCTGATTTTGGCTACGATTCCAAATCGGCAGCCTTCTTATTGTTAGTTAGACGCTACCTTATAACTACTAGCTGAACTGAATTTGTCACATGAATTGCTCTGTATTATCCACAAAATGGCGGAACTGGTCTGTGAGAATGCTTTTACGGGCACCCGTTATTCGTCCTTATTTCGCAACAAATGAAGACAAAATACATCTTAATTTACAGGTAAGGGTTGTGGCTAGACCGCTCAACTCATGATTTCAATCACAGCACTCTTTTAGTGGCCTAAAAATGCTTCGATTCCGCGAATGCATTTTGTCGATTTTTTACCTCTACTTTGGACGCTTATATTACTAAACATCAACATAATCCCACTGAAACATGAGTTGAGCGATGTGCATTGGACCTTCCTCTTTCGAATAAGCCCTCACCCAGCCCTAAATGTTCTCATACAAGGACGAATAACGGAAGCGCGTAAACCCATCTTTATGCCCATTTTTGCCGGTAATGTCAGCGCGCTACTATTACCCGTGTCTACCCCCTTTAGAGTCGGACTTTGGTCACTTTCTTCTATAACTGATCAACATTGCATCTCATAACAGACGTTAACCGGATATACAGGAGCTACTCGAAAATCGTCTAACCCTACCGGTCCCAAATGCACACGCATGCACTTCACTCTGTTGCTTTGATGATAAATCAATTGTCACGCATATAATTGACGCACGATAATTTCCTGATTCTTACAAAGACCCACCCCTAAAAGCGGGGAATGGTAATTATTTAGAAATTCGCTCTCCCCACCGATTTCAATGATTCTTAAATATATTGTAAAAATTAACATTTTGAACAACTTTTACTTAGACACACAGACCACCAGTTGACATTAGTTTTTGAGGTATTTGAGAAAAACTGTCGGCATTGTTGCATTGAATTTTGTCTATACGTGTATGTACACTTATAGCAGTATATATGTCAGTATGCGTCCGCTGCTTATTTGGTATTTCTATAAAAACAACTCCAATCTATATAATGAGTGAATTTAAAGATCAAACTTAATGTACTTAACGAACTTAAGGATAAAACTTATTAACCTCTCCTATAGAAGTGCACTTGTAAGTGAAATTCAAGAACTGACTTGACCCACAAGACGTGACCAGAAGACAGGGCACGCCAACCCTAACATCTTTTAGTAATTTTCATTAGGCAGCAGTTTTTCTGTACCATTTTATATGTCCTCATCAAAGACTCATCCTTAGACCAAATAATTCTATAAAATACTAAGCGATAGATTTAAGGCAGAATTTTTGTAACCTCTCAGCAGAATAGGTACCAGAAATAAGAAAGGCAATGAGAGCATTTGCTATGTAATTTAAAAGTTCAGTACGGTAGTACACACGAACTTAACAGGTTTTATTAAGACCTTTTGTCTCCTTGATGAGTACTACCAAATTTTGATCTTTCATTTAGGAGTTAATGTCAATTTTGCTTACAGATCTGCACCGATCCAGAGGTATAGGATCACGCTTTTGGTAACCGCGACAAATCACTGCCTAACTCCTTGTACATTAGAATGCCTATATGAAATATGTAATATAATGCTCACGAAATATATTATTAGGTTCTATTTATTACATTAGGCGGTTACACATGAATCTTCCTGAAGATTTATTAACTCGTTATTGTTGCTATTGTAACATCCCACAAGACGAAGAGTAATCAAATAAAGAAGAACTGAAGACAAAATAAATTATTATATCTAAACATTTATTTTTTATTTATTTTTATATAATCCTGTAACAATTTATTTATTTTGTATTTTTCTTGTGATTCGATTATAATAATAATTAACCTTATATTTAATAGCTAAAAATCTCTTGTATTTATTAATAGTTATGTTTAACAAAAATTCACTCCAAAAATATAGATCGATAATTGTCGTGTCGATAACACTACCGTGTCGATAAAACATCGACATAGAGCGCGCGGTAATAGAAAGAGATAGCAACTGTGCATAGAGAGAAATAGCGATACACGCGGAATCACGTACGCACAGGTCAAAGTCTAAAAACTTCCGGTAGCGAAAGTACGTATAGAAAAAACTTCTACGTCAGCAATCTCCAGGTATAAATACAGGCGTGCTAAGCAGAGCAAGCTCACTTCGATTTCGATCGTATTCCGACACGAATCTATGATACGATTATCACGTAGAATTCCGTAGCTAGATTCTTTTGTCGGCAAAGCGGCAAGGGTTTCATGACGGACCCGGAGCGCTTAACCACCGGTTCGCAGCGGTTCTCACACGTGTCTGGTTCACAACTAAGCTTAACGAGCGAGCGAAAGCGGAAGCTCCTTGGATGCAGCCTATCAGTTACGGCTAATGGTAAATATTGGGAGGTTATTCCGCCCCAAGTGACTTGCGGCGACCCTCTCGTGCTTCGAGGGGCCAGACAAGCTCGCGATATTTGATCGCTGATTGAATCTAAGACACCTTTGGATGGTATTTGAACAAAGACTTTTATTATAATAATGCGTGTCGCAGGAAGGGCGTTGCGATTACGCGAAGCAACGCGCGGAGACAAAAGACGCATGCGACATGAAAATAGCGCTGGATGGCGATGCAACGGTCGCAATAATGTCACGCGCCGATTGGCTCCCGGCTAGAGACCCGGGGTAGCCAACGCACCAAAAAATGCATGGATCGATCGATACCCGGTCGATGTAGAATCCGGTACAGCTAATTTACCTAGAAATCATTCTGCGGGCGATCGAGCTACCTCCTACAGAGTCAGGACGGATCCCAGCCAATTACCGACAATTGATTATTCTATTTAAATTATATTATATTATTTTGTAAATTCAAAGATTTAAAGTTTTGATAATCGGATCTAGAGGGACTTCCGTTTCCGGTGACTGTGTGCATGGTCAGTGTGAAAGGTGTGCAGAGGTTTTCAGTGTTTAGAAGCAGAATTATAGAAGTGAAAAGGTGGTGAAGGAGAGTAGTTGATAGAGTTTGCAAGGGGCTGTTGAGTGAGTAGAAAGAGTAGTGAAGGGAGTAAGCAGGTGAGGAAGAAAATTAAGTGGGAGTTTAGTAAGGTTAGCAGCGTACACGTGGTTAGGAAGGATAGGTGGCGGGTGAGGGGCGCTGAGCGACAGTGGCGGCGCATAGTGGAGAGCGCGGGAAATACGTAGAGCGCGCGAAAGTTTAAAGTAGTTTGGTATAGTTTCGGCAGTAAGGAATTCTGGAGAAGGAGATGGATGGAGATTCAATTGTGACAGGGAGGGCAGGGAATGAAGAAACGGAGGGGAGCAAAGTGGAGGAAGGGAGAAAAAGGGGAAGACCGATAAAGGTGGAGTCGTTGAGTAGAGGGAGGAAGGGGAGTTTCGGGAATACAGAAGACATGTTGAGTAAAGGGAAAAGAAAAGAGAGGGGTATGGAAGAGGAGAGAAAATGGGATGAAATAGAGGAGAAATGGATAGAGGATCAGGGAAACGAGTAAAGAGGGGTACAAAACAGAGAGGAGAAGAAGAGGAGTGTTTAAAAAGAAGAGTAGAAGGAAGGATAGGAGAGGATAGGAGATCGTACAAGATGGCCTTTTGGAATGTGGCTGGTTTGAAGAATAAAGACAGGGAGTTTTGGGAGGGAATCAGAGAATGGGATGTAGTGATTATGTGTGAAACGTGGATGGGCAGAAGGGAATGGGAGGTAGTGAAAGGAAGGGCGACGAAAGGGTATGTTTGGGAAGTACAATATGCAGAGAGGCGAGGAAAGAAGGGAAGAGCGATGAGAGGGATGATCATTGGAGTGAAGGAATGGCTAGGAAAGGATGTATGGAATAAAGATCTAGAGAGGAAGATAGGAAGACTGAGGGAATGGATGGAGGAAAAGGAGGGGGGGGGGGGGGGGGGGGGTAAGGGTCATAGTAGGTGGAAATTTTAATGCTAGGACGGGTGGACAAGGAGGTAGAATACAGGAAGAGGGGGAAAGAGAAGAAGAGTCTAGAAGATCGAAGGATAAGAAAGTGAATGGGGAGGGAAAGAGATTGTGTGACTTTTTGGGAGAGTTGGGGTGGCAGATAATGAATGGGGAAATAAAAGACGCTGAAGAAGGAGAATTTACGTACACAGGAAATGGGGAATCGGTGATAGATTTTGTAATAGGTAATGGGGAGACTAGGGAAAAAGTGGAAAGGATGGTAGTAGAGGGGAAAGTGGATTCGGATAGATATCGAGCTGTAAATGCCACTTCCAGCGCAGCTGTGCAGAAGAAGAATGTAAGTCCCTAAGTTCCGACGCCGCACCAACATAATAAAGATACAGAAACACCGTGGCCCCTTTCTTTGAGATAACTCTGCACTATCCTAAGTGGTATGGATAGAAGGAGGAAAAGAGGTAGAAAGAAAGAATAAGAGGAAGAGAAGAGGGGGAGACGGAGAAAAGGGTGGTGGACGGAAGAAAGAAGGGAGGAATTTGCGGGGAAGTATGGGGATGGTTCCGTGAGGGAAAGGAAATAGATGAAGAATGGGGAGATATGAAGAGAAAAATAATAGGGGTGTTAGAAAGGATAGAGAAGAAAAAGGAGAAAAAGGAAGCGAAAGGGTGGTGGGACGAGGAGTGTAGGGAGATGAAGAAAGAGGTTGAAGAGGAATTGAAAAGATGGAAAAGAGAAGGGGTAAGGGGGGAAACATTTAGGAGGGCGAGAAATAAACTAGGCGCGTTGTGCAAAGAGAAGAAGAGAAGGGAAAAAGAGAGGTGGGAGAAAGAGGTAGAAAGGGTAAGAACAGAGGGAGAGGTATGGAAGATTGTCAATAGAGGAAGAAAGCGTAGGAAGAGAGTGAATGAGGAGATTGAGATAGAGGTGTGGGACAACTACTTTAGAGATGTATTAGGGGGAGTTAATTGGAGGGTTAGAGGAGAGGGGGGAAGAAGGGGAGAGGAGGATGAAGAGGAGGAATTGAGTAGAGAGGAAGTATGGGCAGTAATAAAAAGGTTGAAAGAGGGGAAAGCAACAGGAGGGGACGGGATTCCGAATGAAGTATGGAAATATGGAGGGGAAGTAGTAAGAGAGAGACTATGGGAAATATGTAATAGGGTATGGAGAGGACAGGGCTGGCCAGAAGACTGGTCGGAGGGGGTGGTAGTGCCCATAGTTAAGAAAGGAGAAGGAGAAAAGGTAGAGGATTATAGAGGGGTGACGTAGTCACAGACGGCATATAAAATATATGCAGCAGTGTTAGCGGAAATGCTAAGGAAAGAGATAGAGGAGAAAGGGGCACTTCCCCCAAACCAGACAGGATTCAGGAAGGGGGTGGGGACAATGGATAACATCTACGTACTGAATTATCTGATAAATAGGCAGATAGCTAAAAAGGGAGGGAAGATGCTGGTGCTATTTGTGGATATGAAGGCAGCGTTTGATTCAGTAGATAGAGAAGTGTTAGCAAGGTCGATGAGGAAGGCAGGGGTAAGAGAAGGGCTAGTGAAGAGATGTGTGGAGGTTTTGAGGGAAACAAAGAGTAAAGTGAGGGTGGGGAGAAAGAAGGGGAGAGCTTCTGGACGAGTAAAGGGGTAAGGCAGGGTTGTCCTTTGAGCCCAATCTTGTTTACAATGTTGCTAGCAGACATGGAGGAGGAAATTAAGAAAGGGAGATGGAGGGTGTGAGGTTGAGATGAGAAAAGATCTACACGCTGGCGTATGCGGATGACGTAGTGGTGATGGCGGAAGACGAAGATGGGATGAAAGGGTTAATAGCGAGACTGGAAAGGTATGTAGAGGAGAAAAAGCTAGAGGTGAATGTGGGAAAAACAAAGATGATGAGATGTATAAAGGGAGGCGGGAGGAGAGGGAGGATGACATGGAGGTGGAAGGGCGATAAGATAGAGGAAGTGAAGAAATTTAAGTATTTAGGGTACGTGGTGACGGCGAACGGGAAGCAAGAAGAGCATGTGTATGAGAGAATGAGGAAAGGTGCGGTGGCTATAAGACAAGTGTTGGGGATAGGATAAAGGAAATTTGCAAAAGACTGGGACAGAAGAATATGGTTATTTGATAGATTAGTGTGGGCAGTAATGGGTTATGGGGTGGAAATATGGGGATGGAAAGAGAGGGAGAAAATGGAGAGGATACAAGAGAGGTATTTAAGATGGGTGTTGGGAGTAGAAAGATCTGTGCCAGGGTATATGGTAAGAGAGGAATTACAGAGGGAGTTATTAGCAGGGAGGGCTGGAATGAGGGCGTGGGGATATGAGAGGAAGTGAAGGTAAAAAGAGTACCTAGCAAGGAAATGCTGGATGGAGGTAAGAGAAAGAGCAAAAAAAGGTAGGGCGTTAGAGGGGCGGGAGGAGGAGAGGAGAAAGTTCTATGAGAGAAAAGGGTGGAGTATAGAGGAAGTAGAGGAGATGAGAGAAGAAAGGCGGTTGAGGGGGGAAGAGCTGATAAAAAAGGATAAGCGTATCCAAGAAGAGGAAAGGTGGGAAAGGATTAGGGAATCGAGGTATAATAGGTGGTATAAGATAGTAAAAGGGAAAGGTGTGCTAGGGTAGCTGAGTAAAAACTGGGAGGAAAGGAGGTGGCAATTGATAGCGGGATTTAGGTTAGGGAGTAGAATGAAGGGGGGAAGGTATTGGGAGGAGGAGGAAAGAAGGAAATGTAGGATATGTGGGAGAGGGGTAGAGTCATGGGAGCATATATGGGAGGAATGTACAGAATGGGGGAAAGATAAAGGGTGGCAGGAAATGGTGGCGGAGGTGTTAGGGGAGGAAGGAGAAGGGGAGGTATGGATGAGAAGAGTGGAAGAGATGAGAGAAAGGGCGAGCAGCGGAAACGGGGGTCCAGAGATGAATGGGTGAGGAATGAATGGAGTGGGTGCTCTCTCTCTCTCTCAATAGAGATTTAGATTTAGAGTTAGAAGTAAGAAAAACACTGGGAAGGTGAAATTTGTAAGCGGAGCGGAGGTAGATAGGTACCCCGCAATGGGAATAAAATATATATTATTATTATTATTATTATTAATCCGATCTAGAGCCGCGTTCATTAATTAATTATCTTTCTTTGTATTTTTCATCCAGGGCGTACTCCACTGTATTCTACTAATATTATTATTTTCCTTTTGTATTTTAAACACAGGGCGAAAACTTTTGTACATCGATTACTTAATTATCATATTCATCATATTATTTTCTTTATTATATTTTTATATTACTTACCTTTCTGAATAAACTCACTTTTTATATATTTTTGAGAAAGGAATTAACGTTGGATTTCACTCCTTTACCGCGTACCACCTGAACCTATAACCCCTTCCTATACGAGTCGCCTTCTTATAGGGAATCGCTCTCCCTACGCGTCGGTGCAGTAGCGTACTCGTAATAATTCTGAGACGTTACACTATGGTCAGTTGGATGATATTCGTGTCATCACGTTAAAGTGCACATTGTTTAATGAATTCAATTTGTATCGCTACCAGACATATGTAATAACTTGTTTTACTGTCTCTACAGAGCGTACCATAAGGTGTGCCTATAATCTCATATTGTAGTACAGTTATTACTATCTGTCTGTTAGCGTCAGCACGTGTGCAAGGGTTGACACGTGGCAGGAGCATTGCATTTGTGGCTTTGACTTGCTTTTCAAGGATTTCTCAGAATTCTTTAGGCTATCGATACCCCGAGCCATACGTCAGTCATTGGACTTAAGCCGGCGGTAGTTGATACTTGAGGTGCGACGAATTCTAAGAGTCGCGGACGTTTTGTTTATGGAACGGCGATAGAGAGTTCGATTGCCGATCTCCGAAGGAACGCGCGTGTGGCCGATGACCCGAAGTCATAGTGCTGCATGGGACGTGTAAAAAGATAAGGGTGTTCTAGAAGGATCTGGCCACGGAGTGGAGAAGATCTTGCATCTTCCGGTAAGAGGACCATGAGAGTCGGCATGGCACTTATCCCAGAACCGTGATCGAACACGCCTCGTAAAAATTATATCTAACATGTCAGTAATCCTTTTAACAAATTAACTAACTATTTACAAGTAAAGATCTCATGTACGATCTTGCTAATCAGTATATAAACATTGTTGTCTCAAATAGGAGATTATTTGGCGATTTATATACCAACTCTGTAAACGAAAACTTAAATAAATTATTCGAAGACATTCTAGTCGGACATATTTGGTATCTGCACGTTGATGTTCCACCCCATTTTAGTCGATTAGTAAGACAGTTCTTAAATGAACGATTTTCGTATAAATAAATCAATGCGCTAGATTTTCGTCTGTGAGTTAGCTGAAGACCTTAGCGTCTAATGTAGTAGTAGTGGACAATATACCTTGGTTAGAAGGTCAATAATAAAACGTTTAGAAACTCGTATTCGACCGAAATGTAGTTATGGTACTTCCAACAATGTCTGTGAAAATAGGTGAACAACTAATATAGCATAAAAGTGATTGTAACTCGAAAACAAAGTGAAATATGGCAAACGTTTAACAAACGTTAAATAAATTTTTATCATTATTTATGTGTTGAAATTATGTCCATATATTACAGTACATCCTGTATACTACTGACATGATTTATTTTGCAGACAGTGCATCTTTACAGCACATAACTGTTGAGTGTTGCAGCGTAAAATTCGAAAATAGGTCTTTGAAGTATCAAAAGATTGCAAACTGTAAGAAAAGAAATTATTTACGAAGCAATTATGTATACTGAAAGTCTGTTTTATCTCAATGTTTCAAATAATCGATTTGTCTAAACAACTAAATATAGTTCTGTTAAAAAAAAGGTGTGCAAACGCAGAGAACTATCGAGCGGTTACCGTACTTTCTTGTAAACACAACCAGAAGTTCGTACTTTCGTAACATAAAGCTATGTTTACTCTTTATAACATAGTACGTTGTAGGACAAAATTATAAAGCTTGATAAAAAAGAGAAAATAAATGTTGGTATAACCCTAACAGAATTACTTCAGTATTGCTTGGGTATCTCAAATCTAAAATATTTGCGGATATTTGAAAAAAAAACAATTCGAACCAAATATAAAAAACAATGCAGTTTACGATATATCTATTTTAATTGGGATACACGCCAGATAATCTGTGCTGTCATAAGCATAAATTTTTTAATAATATAAACGTGAATTGAGGGGCAACATATTTGAATTATACTACCAATTTTCAAGCGAACTGGTTTTGTGATTGTGGCGTGATTGGGAAACAAATATACAATATAGATTTTTATAAGTTAATAAAGCTGCTTCTATATTATATAACATAACATGCTACGTAGCAAAGTTATAAAAATATAACTGAATATACAGGCTGTTAAATTTCAAACGTAACAGGTGAAACATATCGCGAATCATGCATTTTAGAAAAAAATGTATCGTACAAAAATTGTAGGGTTTTGAAGGAGACAACGTAGTATTATTATTAATGCGATCTTAAATAGCATCTTCAACCTCAAGTTGAGATAAGAATAAATTAAAAAGAAACCATATTTTTTATTGTAACATTTTATTCTACTATTTAATTTGGATGACTTTTATCTGCAGTATTGTTTTTGTATATATAATATTTTTTTAGTAATATAAATTCAAAGTATAATGTTTTTATGAGAAAAAGAAAATATAAAATTAAAATGCTTAATTTTTGACAGCTAAAGATAGTTCTAATTGTAATAAAAGTATGATTCTTAGAGAAAAAAGCTTATCTTTTTAATACGTTTGTATTATACATGCACAACACTGTAACAAAAGTTACAATGCTGTTCATATCAGGTGTCAATATTACAACGAAGTTATAAAGAATTTATTTTATTACACTGTTTTCTTATCCATACAGTAGCTAAGTCATCAAATTATTATATCTACCTAATTGACCTTATTATTATTTTTTACTTGTATTTATTATAATTACACAAACTAAATTTACTTTCTGTTGTGTGTTTGGTAAGAAATTATTAATTAAAAATTATTTTGTGTAAAAGCTTTCATATTGTGATTTTTATTTGTACAAAAGAAAAACAATAAGCATTTTGCGGTGGTTAATTCTAATAATTTGATCCCCCACTGTAATATTATTAAAACTTGAATGGCGGTATACAAGAATATTATTTTAAAGTTAAATATATAGAATATTAAATATAAAGTACAATTTTTAAGCGAAAAGGTTTCATATTTTGAGAGACTAATTTTAAAAGAACAATTTAAAATGTAGAAAATGAAAATAATGTGAAATACAAAATCCACTTTCTCAGGGTTAAACGCAGCTTTAAGAATATGATGTTTAAATAATCTTTTTTTATCCAAGATGATACGGTATTCAAATTTAATATAATTGTTCATGCGGTCATCAATATGTTAATAATATAGAATTCGTTTAAAAATTGTTTTACTTCATAGAAGTTTTAAATATCTTTGAGGATGATACGAGGGTATAAACGAGATTGAAATTTGTTTTAATCGTGTCTTTAGCGAAGATTCCTGACACAATTATCCCCTGGGAAAGAGAGTCAACAGATCCTTAGGGGCGATGATCGCGAGTAAACGATACCAAAAGTGTTCTCCTAAAAGCGACAACAACGCAACGAGAAGAGGCGAGAAAGCGAAGCAGGAAGTCGGCTCGTGAGCTTTCTGCGCTCCAATGCAAATTCCCGGTGTCGGTCTACTCGAGTAAATATAAGCGTGACACGATTCTTGGCAGCATCCGACGACGTTTCTCTCCACCCACACTTCATCCATTACCCGGTCCAAACAGGTGTGCGCGTTGCCGTGGCAAGCCAACCGTCAAAGTCTTTGCTTTTTGTTTTCTACGCTCAATGCAGCCGCAATATACCACCCTTGCGTAATGCTCTCCGATCAAATGCCACCGGGCTTTTGCGTGCGCATATACATTGTGAAAATGTTCATTTTGAGATGTTTATATGAAAAAATTGGTCAAAATTATTTTTTTTATTTTAACCATTGAATTTACTTTTATATTCTATTGAAATAATACATGTATCATTTCACTAAATTATACAGAAATTTGGTATCTTTTGGAAAAAAACAAGAAAACATATTTTATACATATTATATACATTTAATACTGTTTCTGTGAGTAGTGGTTTGTTTAATTACGTTGGCAAAAAACGACAGTTATTTCTAAAGAGATCTTCAAAGAAATGCCTGTCACTTACACAGCCATTTAGACAAACTTTCGAAGTCAAAGGAAATAAATGAAACTTTGACTGTTAACACTTTGATGGTCATACGTTTTGTAAAATTGATCATTTTTGCAATTTCAAACTTTTTTATATATCTAATAAAAATTAATTATAGAAAATTGTTATTAAGAGCTTCATTTAGTATACACTGGGAAATTATTACACTGCAAATTGCAATTTGCATGTGATAGAGTTGATAGAAATAAGGCGAAGAATAGCAATGTAAAAAGTTAAATATTAAAATCACGAATAGATACGGAACAGCGGTCATTAACGTGTTAAATAATTAATTCTGATTACAAGCTCGTGGGTATTCCTCTGTCGTTGTTCTGAAATAAAGTATCTAGATGTTCGTTTACGGTTCCGCTTTCCCTCTCACAATCAGCACATTAAGTTATCAGAAATATAAAAAAATATATATCAAAATTTTTTGCTAATTATTTGTTATTTTTTGCCGTAAAAAGTAATTTTTTTGCTCCAGCCATTAAAAAATTACAAAGGGCTAGATAGCTTAATATTAAGCCATCTAGTCATTATAAAAAATAGCATATAGTAAAATAAAACAAAAAATCAATAACACATTAACTTTTTGCTATTTTTTTGCTATATTTTACATTGAAAAGTATTTCTTCTGCTCCAACTGTGACAAAGTTACAAATGGTTAAATAAGTTTATAAACTATTTTTAATTTATTTTGCAAACAGAAAATTTAGAACTCGAATATTTTAATAGCAAACTAGTTGACCCGTGCGAAAAATTCGCATTCAAACATCAATTTTTAACTTTGGTTTTTTTAAACAAATAACAGATTGTACAGTTCTAAATTAACAATTCGTCAGAAAGGGGGAACTTGATTTTTAAAACGGTACCTCATTTATTTATTTATTTATTTATTTATTTATAATGAAAATTTACGGAAAAAGAGTTGGTAATTTAGTTTTATTAGAAAAATTGAAATTCAACTTTGTTGTGTGCGCCTAACTTTGCTTCAAGTTATCCGATGTAACTGGTCAATAGCTCAAATGAAAGAGCTTAATCCACTGAGTGTTCTTAGACAATAAAATAATTTTTAACAAAAAATACAACCGACTTCGAAATGCACTAAAAAGTATGAAATAATTTCTACTTCATTTATACAAATACCCAACAGCTATTAATAAAACCTATTTACTCGTTAAATAGTACACTAAATACATTTCAACCTTTTCAGAGGCGGCGCAAAATTAAAAACTTTTCTTCTACTAGGAAGATTCTAGTTCAGGCGTCGACAACCTATTAAATCATTATTGGCAGCATCGTATATTCGGGTATTTTTAATTTTGCGCCGCCTCCGAAAAGGTTGAAATGTATTTAGTATACTATTTAACGAGTAAATAGGTTTTATTAATAGCTGTTGGGTATTTGTATAAATGAGGTAGAAATTATTTCATACTTTTTAGTGCATTTCGAAGTCGGTTGTATTTTTTGTTAAAAATTATTTTATTTCACACTTTTTAGTGGAACGAGCAGTATTTATAGGATGCCCTAAGGTGGTTTACCGTTCTTATTAGTTAATTGCAATAACGATAGTTTTTAACGATGACAAGTTCCATACAAGTTATAACATTAGTTATTAACAATAACAAATTGTATAAATTTTTGCAAGTGAGATATCGCGGAAATATCTCCTATTAGATGCGAAAGGTTTCATCGCAATCGGTACATGCCTTGGAGAGTATACATGTATACAAGAAACAGTAGAGAATCGGCGACTGCATGCTGACTCATGCGCCGGTAGAGACACGTAGGCATACGTAGAATTGAATGTAGTAGTAACAATAGTTTTTCAAGAATATCTCGGAAACTAAAGCTTTCCGTTAATTATGCATAATGAAAAAGTTGTTCAGAATCATGTCCCCGACAACATATTAAAAGGTCATTGAAATCGTCCAATCTTGACGTTAAAAACTTCCTGTATTTTGCAATAACAATGAAAAAATGAAAAATTTTTTTTCAATGGGACCAATCGGAAGACATACCATACAAGATGCAAAAGGTGTCGTTCCGATTGGTCCATCCTTCTCGGAGTAATCGGTGAACACACACACACACAAAAAAAAAGAACAGATACTGATCGAATTGAGTAACCTCCTCCTTTTCGAAGTCGGTTAAAAACGAACACCGTACCTCAATTAAAACCGGAGATAAGAAGATTTGAGTGGAGAGAAATTCAAAAAAAATCACGTTAGAGTATAACTTAAGGGGGTAGACACGGGTAATGCAGCGAGGTGACATTACCGGCAAAAATGAGCCTATTAATGGGTTTACGGGAATCGGTTATTTGTCCTTATATGAGAACACTTAGGGCTGAGTGAGGGCTCATTCGAAAGAGGAAGGTCCAATGCAGGGGGCTCAACCGATGGTTTAACGAGATTGTGTTAATATCTAATAATGAGTGTCCAAAGTAAAGGAAAAATCGAGAAAATACGCCCGTTGAATCCAAGTACATTTTAGGTAACTATAGGAGTTTTGTGACTAAAATGATTTGTCCAGCCCCCTTCATTGAACCTTCCTCTTTCGAATGAGCCCTTATTCAGCTCAAGATCTTCTCATATAAGGACGAATAACCGATTCCCGTAAAAGCATTCCCAAAGACGAGTTCCGCCATTATCTGGATACTACAGAGCAAGTTACGTGACAAATTTAGTTCAGCTAGTAGTTATAAGGTGGCGTCTAAGTAGAAAGGCTGCCGATTTGGAATCGTAGTCAGAATCAAGCGTTAGCTTGATTACGTCACTCGAACTGTGCTGCGAAGGCAAACGAAAAAGGCAACATCGCCCGAACGCTGAGTGAGACGCACTACAGTCATGCTGTCCTTCTCTCATTCTGAATCTTCAGATTGTCCCTTTTCGCTAAGTTTTGACTGCGGCCCGCCCGGATTTTACACAGCGCCCCATAACCTCGCCTCATTCAAACTGTATCGTGTTTGGTATCATTTTAATCAGAAAAATTTCACCAATGCGCTAGTAAAAGTTTCAATAAAAAAAAGTCAAAAATAAAAAGGTTTTATAATTGAATTAGTATTAGTCACACCGATACGTTTTGGCACTTTCATTTGATCATTAGACCTCTCTTTCTCTCCTGCACTGTCTGTCCCTTTCTACGTTCATGCTTGGCTGGTCGTCGCATCTAATTTGAGATTCGACATCTCGGCTGGATGTATGCAACGTCTGGTTCCCAACCTCTGTTGCATATATTCAGCTTTTACTGTATATGTAGACGCGAGGTCCCTCCATTTATTAGTTCTAATAGTACCATAGTACTTTTTTAACCGACTTCGAAAAGGAGGAGGTTACTCAATTCGGTCAGTATGTTTTTTTTTTTTTTTTGTGTGTTCACCGATTACTCCGAGATAGATGGACCAATTGAAACGAAACCTTTTGCATCTTGTAGGGTATGTCTTCCGATTGGTTCCATTAGAAAAAAATTTTTCATTTTTTCATTGTTATTGCAAAATACATGAAGTTTTTAATCTCAAGGTTGGACGATTTCAATGATCTTTTAATATGTTGTCGGGGGCATGATTCTGAACAACTTTTTCCTTATGCTTAATTAACGGGAAGCTTTAGTTTCCGAGATATTCGTGAAAAACTATTGTTACTACTACATTCAATTCTACGTATGCCTACGTGTCTCTACCGGTGTATGAGTCAGCATGCAGTCGCCGATTCTCTACTGTTTCTATATACATATGTATACTCTGCAAGGCATGTACCGATCGCGATGAAACCTTTCGCATTTAGTAAGAGATATTTCCGCGATGATCCCACTTGCAAAAATGTATGGAACTTGTTAGCGTTGAAAACTATCGTTGAAAACTATCGTTATAATTAACCAATAAGAACGGTAAACCACCTTACGGCATCCTACAAATACTGCTCGTTCCACTAAAAAGTGTGAAATAAAATAATTTTTAACAAAAAATACAACCGACTTCGAAATGCACTAAAAAGTATGAAATAATTTCTACTTCATTTATACAAATACCCAACAGCTATTACTAAAACCTATTTACTCGTTAAATCGTATACTAAATACATTTCAACCTTTTCGGAGGCGGTGCAAAATTAAAAACTTTCTTCTACTAGGAAGATCCTAGTTCAGGCGTCAGCAACCTATCAAATCGTTATTGGCATCATTGTACAGGGTGTAAAAAAATTAAATGTCACGACCTATATGGGGTGATTCTACACCTCTGGATCGGTGGAGATCTGTCAAAGAAAGCGACCGCAAAATTGACCTTGACCCCTAATTTCAAGGTCAAACTTTTTTATTGGCTTATCGTATAGTGCTCATCGATGGGATAAAAAGTCTGAAAGGAACCATGTGCCGGAAATCAACCCTTCTCCTAGAAAAAAGCCGTCAAAGTTTCCATATATCATAATGCATTAAACGTTGAGTCGCCCGGTACCCCTCTCCAGTGATCTTAGCACGGCAGTCTCGCGTATCGCTCGAGTTTCATGCTATAGGACAAATCTTGAATTTCAATCACAATGCCAGCATATAGGAAGGGTAAATTCTAAGAGGGCATATTTAAAAAGACAAAATAACTACATAAGTAAAAGAAAATAAAAGAAAATAAAAGAAAATAACTGCGATGTGTTAACGAACTGTGAAATGATCAAACTAAACATTTATCTTGCGTTTATATTCGAAGTGCAAAACTTCAGTGAATTAAATTCATTCTTATTTTCTTTTACACACAGTATGCTCTCTTAGAATTTACCCTTCCTATATGCTGGCATTGTGATTGAAATTCAAGATTTGTCCTATAGCATGAAACTCGAGCGATACGCGAGACTGCCGTGCTAAGATCACTGGAGAGGGGTACCGGGCGACTCAACGTTTAATGCATTATGGTATATGGAAACTTTGACGGCTTTTTTCTAGGAGAAGGGTTGATTTCCGGCACATGGTTCCTTTCAGACTTTTTATCCCATCGATGAGCACCATATGATAAGCCAATAAAAAAGTTTGACCTTGAAATTAGGGGTCAAGGTCAATTTTGCGGTCGCTTTCTTTGACAGATCTCCACCGATCCAGAGGTGTAGAATCACCCCATATAGGTCGTGACATTTAATTTTTTTACACCCTGTACAATGATGCCAATAACGATTTGATAGGTTGCTGACGCCTGAACTAGGATCTTCCTAGTAGAAGAAAGTTTTTAATTTTGCACCGCCTCCGAAAAGGTTGAAATGTATTTAGTATACGATTTAACGAGTAAATAGGTTTTAGTAATAGCTGTTGGGTATTTGTATAAATGAAGTAGAAATTATTTCATACTTTTTAGTGCATTTCGAAGTCGGTTGTATTTTTTGTTAAAAATTATTTTAGTTATACAGAATCTTTCGAGGAGTTGGCACAAGTAAAAAAAAGTACAATTCCATTTACATAAAAAGTGGATTTACATTTTTTGAGTGCATCGATGCATTCACGGAGAAAATGAAATCACAGAAAAATAGACATTATCATACCATTGAACTTTTACATAAACAGCTTTTTCCTATCTCTTACCAAATTCAAGATATAACCCGTCAGAAAATGCATGACGTATGCAGTATATTTTTATTAATTAAAAAACATTTATTTAAAGAAGCTAATAACTTTTTCTAAAAAATTTCTCAGATTGTACGTTCCTTCGGTTCTTTAGAGTAGGCATATATTTTTCAGCAGCGAGGGGTGCTATGGTGCGCTATATAAAATCCACGCGTTCAGTCAGTCAGAATTTATCGGAGCGGCACAATTCTATCAATTGGGTTGAAAGAAGGATAGTACGATCACCGTACATCTCACTCTAAACACGCACCAATGTTTCGCTTTCGTTCTGCAGGCGTATCGTCGCGATGCCTCTGTCGAGATGAGCGTTTGAATGTGTTTTGTAAAAATACTTCAGGCGCTGTTGCCTTCCTAGATCGTGTTGCGCGCACGCTAGCTGAGAATTAAACCTTTCAAGTTCGTACCAGACCACGCAAGTGGCTCCACCAGGCCCAACGGAAAAACTACTGTAATACCGACGTCCCGAATCGGAGAGGTCACGTGCCGTGTCTACCCCCTTAAGAGGGGCGAAAGGTAGATGTATTCCAATGCTTGTTGCGTTATTTATGCAAGAATACCTTTCATTTAAAAAAAAAGAGTAATGCAAATCGGGCGGATAGAACTGCCGGACGAACCTGGAATAGAATTCATAAATTTTTTTAATATATAGATAATTCAGGGAATATTTCGACATGAATGTACATGTAAATAATTATTAAAAGCACATCACTCTTATAGTTTGGGTGGTGTTCTTATCCATTTTTAGTCGTTTCGTGACATCAAAACGCATCCTGAATTATTTGCCGTCCTAATATGTAAGGTCTTGAATTTTCTGCTCATAAATCAAGCTTAAAAGACTAAATACCGATCAACACCAGTTAAACTAAATGAGTAAAATTGTTTAAAAATAATTAATTGCGAGCATAGTTTTATATACATCCTTTTTGCATAAAATAGATTTTGTATCGTTTATTTTTTTATTAATTAAAAAATAAATATAAATTTTTTTAAACCTGTTTCGTCAGAAATAAAATCGCAATCTAGATCTTTTGGGAACAAATAATTCGCGAACCATTCTGTCATAGCTATGCTCGCAATTAATTATTTTTAAACAATTTTACTCATTTAGTTTAAGTGGTGTTGATCGGTACATATTTAGTCTTTTAAGCTTGATTTATGAGCAGAAAATTCAAGAGCTTACATATTAGGACGGCAAATAATTCAGGAGACGTTTTGATGTTACGAAAAGACTAAAAATGGATAAGAACACCACTCAAACTATAAGAGTAAGGTGCTTTAAAAAATAATTATCTTGTCAAAATCTTCCCTGAATTATTTGCTATTAAAATATTCGAGTTTTAAATTTTTTGTTTGCGAAATAAATTAAAAATAGTCTAAAAAATTATCAAACCTTTTGTAACTTTGTAACAGTTGGAGCAAAAGAAATACTTTTCAATGTAAAATATAGTAAAAAAATAGCAAAAAATTTATGTGTTATTGACTTTTTGTTTTATTTTACTATATGCTATTTTTTACAATGGCTAGATGGCTTAATATTAAGGTATCTAGCCCTTGGTAACTTCTTCATTGCTGGAGCAAAAGAATTACTTTTTACGGCAAAAAATAGCAAATAATTAGCAACAAATTTTCATATATGTTTTTTTATATTCTGATGATTTGGCTCAGATAACTTAATAGACCTGCACATTTCTGCCTATCCCCTTCACTCGGGAGGCCTCATTGATCTTAGATACGTGTACAGACAGCAGTAATTACTCGCGCATTGTTACCAATTTGCTAATAGATCAATAGCTGGCTCGGCCAATTTCGTGGTAACTCGGATCAGCGATTGTTCTGGAACTTAAGAAATGGATCGTTTAATTCAATTTTTTCAATCTGATAACATATCCTCACGAATTTCAATTTAAAGCGAAAGAAAGTTAATTTTTCTAAAGAATATATTTGAAAAAGAATGGAGTATAAAATTACCAACATTTTGTTTCTGAAATCTCAATGTTATTCTATGAAAATGTCTCTTTCTCAAGGGCTTTCAAACTATACCGTAAATTATAACGAAAAAAATTTCTTCTAAAAAATCGAGAAACTGATCCCAGCGGAGAAAAACAGTGAACAACTGATTGGCAACTTTGAAAAATTCTAATGTACATTATTTATGGCATATTCTTTAACATGTGTTACCGTTTAAAATCAGTGTAGCATAAATTCAATGAGGCTTTTAATCCTTGGACGGCGGACCATGGAGAGAACTACAGTTTTAATATAATTTTATATCTCATATTATTTTCATTTTTACACTTTTGTACTGTTTCGTTAAAAATTATTCTTCTAGTATACTTTTAATTTTTATGTTAATATTTTTATATACGTTTTGTAAATTTCAGTCAAGACTGACTAAGGCTCTGCTGTGCATGGATTAATTAAATTAATGGGTAAGTTATTCCAATTCTATTGTATGGTTTCAAACAATTCGTCAGCGTTACGATACTGTTGGCCATACAATTACAGTTTGATCTCACCCCACAGGTGCAGTATTGTGTTAAGATTAAGCAATTGCGGTGGGCAAACCAAAACACTGGCAGTATTGTTTGTATTAAATTCGGATTTAGCTTAAGTTAACGTAGTTTGTGACACGGTCATCGGAAAAGCTATTTTTGAAAACTATTCTTTTAATAACTGTAAGAAGTAGAACTGCAAGTAGCACACAAGTAAAAATAAACATATATAAAGGATATATGGATTTACAAGATCATTGAAAACTGTATTTACTTAGTTTCACTGCTCGATAAAATAAGACGGTCCTTTGCTTACACAATGGTTTTGATCTATTCAGCTATTCTTTTGGTAATTGCCTGATTAAGGTTTTACGCCTAATTTAAATTCGTGATTAATTTCTGTTATCATCCAATAGATGGGGCACCACAATCGACTGTAATACTAGCGCTTACAAAACAATCATGTCAGATATTAGCTAGATGAGTGGGAAAAGCCCTGGAAGTTTATTCTTTCTGCGGTCATATTTATAAGAAATTTCGACGTGCCACTCAATCAAAGTCACTTCGTAGTCCAACCAGCAGAGCGATGGTGCAACGGCAGACCGAGATACACAATGTCAGACCCATCGTAAATCGACCCGAGGGCCCTCAAGGAGTTTCCCGATGGCGAAAAGACTTGCTCGCACGGATAAAAGTAGTCTTGCTTTTTCTATTTTGCCATGCACATCGGTCAGCATCAATAGATATATGTATAGATTTGGTAGCAGACCGAGTTCACATTTTGTATTCTCGCTTTGCACCTAGACCGTGTCTTACACGTTCTTTCACATTCAATAGTAATTAATGTGTCACAAATACACAAGTGGTCACATTGTGTTCCTTAAACGAAGTCCCAAAGTGCCAATGGTCCTTCGTATCACACAGCAAGGTGAAAGGAGGCATTCAACTTGAAAAATTGTCTCGGAACGTTGGGGGGACCAATGATTCGCTGGTTCGGTCGCCAAATTAAACGCGAGATTACGTAAAGATGGTGTCTAGAACCACGACAGTACATAATAAGAAAAGAAACAAGTTATTTGTACGTGAGTTGGCACTATATCGCAAGAGTTTCTGTTAGTATACAGGGTGTCCCAGCCCAAGTGTGACAGAGCCGTTATTCCGTAACTATTATGATACAAAAAATTGTTGATATGGAAATTGCATGGTAAAATGGGAACTATGTTTTAGCCGAAGTGAAAAATCTTTTGCATTATTAGTTTAAGAGATATGATAGTCAAGTTTTGTTTTTTCAATGGAATCATATATTCTTTTTCAGATCATGTAATAGTGCTTCTCAAGACGAATTCATTAAGCTTTAATGAATACACTCAATTTTAATTAGTTTTTATCCGACTTCGAAAAGGAGGAGGATACTCAATTTGATCAGTATATTTTTTTTTTTTCTGGCTTTGTTCACCGATTACTTCGAGATGAATGGACCAATCGGAATGAAATCTTTTGCATCTTGTAGGATATGACTTCCAATTGGTCCCGTTAAAAAAACATTTCGCATTTTTTCATTCCGAACGATTTTTATTGCGAAAAAATCTACTATTTCATGTACGTTCGGCGTATGTTCACCGATTACTCCGAAACGGATGGACCAACCGTAGCGAAACTTTGTGTATCTTGCAGAGTATAACTCCCCATTGGTCCCGTAAAAAAATATTTTTCATTTTTTCATTGCCAAGGATTATTATTGCAAAAAACAGAAAGTTTCTAATCTCAACATAGGTTGATTTCAATGACCCTTTAATATGTTGTCAGGGGTATGATGCTGAAGAACTTTTTTATTATGCATAATCAACTGAAAGCTTTAGTTTCCGAGATATTCGTGAAAAACTATTGTTACTACTACATTCAATTCTACGTATGTCTACGTGTATTCTACCGCCTACTCTGGCAGTGTATGGGGCAGAATGCAATCGCCTGCCTCTACTGTTTCTATACACATATCGCGTCGACCAAAAACCAGTATACAGGTAGGTCTCGATTAATGCTAGTTCATATCGTGCGATATTCGGTTTAGTGCGAATTTTAAAATGATACCAGGTCGCATTTAATGCGAACAAAAATTCAGTTAATGCGAGGTCTGCGAGGCTTTTTTCGATCCAGACATGGATCGAAGCATACAAGTTAACAGAGACTTGGATAAAATACTGCGGGTTCATCATCACATATACCGAGATATGAAAAAGCAGAAGAAAGTGCAATCAACACTGTTAAAATACTTTAAAAAATAATAAACATGTTTATGCTATTATAATAATTTCATAATATACGTATGAAAGGTATATTTCAAAATTTTAATTGTATATTTTCTTTAACTAAGAAACAATTCCTATATTTCAAATATTCGAATAGTACGA
The DNA here is from genome assembly GCF_051020975.1 of Osmia lignaria lignaria. Lineage (NCBI taxonomy): Eukaryota > Metazoa > Arthropoda > Insecta > Hymenoptera > Megachilidae > Osmia > Osmia lignaria. Next base: position 3,400,186 of record NC_135041.1, read on the forward strand.
ATTCAAATAATGCGAACAATTTCTGGGATTTGTATATATATGTACCTGTACATATATAATAACTGTTGTTATTGCAATCTCCTATTCTTTAGCGCTACTCTGCAAGGAATGTACCGATCGCTATGAAACCTTTCACATCTAATCGGAGATATTTTCGCGATGAGCTCGCTTCCAAAAATGTATGTAATTTATTATTGTTAATAACTATTATTATAGCAAAAAGCGTATTTCTTGGTGGTACTCTGCAAGGAATGAACCAATCGTGATGAAACCGTTTGTAACGGGCAATGTGTTTAACGTGGGCATTTTGTAAAATGACTGGGAAACAAGTTTCGGTCAATATATAAAATATCCGATCATTATACAGAATACATGCCGCGGCGCGCCGTAAGGCGGTCGACAACACTTTCTTAAGACAATAGTGTTGTTTAAATAATAACGAAAGCGATGCCGGCCGCTTCACGGCGGCGGCCGGATTTAAGTGTGTGGCCCATCCTAACCTATCACATCTATGTATGGTTTTAATAATAATAATAATAATAATAATAAGTTCAATGTCAACGAACCGCGGGTATTATATAAAATGTCCGGTTCATTTGTGAAATACCTGCCCATTATATACATTGCCCACAAAAATGTGCAATCTACACAATGTCTGGTCATTTTACAAAATGCCCACATTGAACACATTGCCCGTAACACCTCTCACATCTAATAGGAGATATTTCTACGAAGATCCCACTTGCAAACATTTATGGTATTCGTTATTGTTAATAACTATTGTTGTTGTAATTATCCAATAAGAACAGTAAACCGCCTTACGGCATTCTACAAATACTGCTCGTTCCACTAAAAAGTGTGAAATAAAATAATTTTTAACAAAAAATACAGCTGACTTCGAAATGCACTAAAAAGTGTAAAATAATTTCTATTTCATTTATACCAGTGTGGGATTTGGTGGGGTATGAAATTAACTCCATCAACTCCGTTCTGTAACTTTGCTTTATTGCGATGTTAACGCTCTCGACGTCTTGCCAAGACTCCCCTGGTGCTCGGCCATCCTCTCCGTTAAAACGCATTCCGAGAAGGAAGAGAAAGAGAGGATGGAGAAAGAGAAAAAATAGAGAAAGAGCGAAAATAGAGAAAGAAAGAAAAGGTCTAAATATTATAGTGAAGTGTCGATAAGGGTAGCGGAAAGGAATCGTAAATATGTCGGTGAAACGGCTCGCCCGAACCTGAGAGTTGACACTACCCAGGCCCGGCCGAGGCCCTGAAACAAACGTGAAAGGAAATAATAGGAATTTTGACTCGCTCGGGTCTGGTTGCCAAATGCGTACTTGACCAGACCCGATGTGCATGAAGAGAAGAAAAGAAGACGAAAAAGACAGCGGCGTATGTGGTGCGCCGGTCGCCACACCAGTATTCCATAGCTATTAATAAAATCTACTTAATCGTTAAATAGGATACTAAATACATTTCAATCTTTTCGGAGGCGGCGCAAAATTAAAAATACCCGAATATACGATCCTGCCAATAACGATTTGATTGCGGTATGGCAAACTTGGTAATTAATAATTTGTAAGAAAACAAATTCGATAAGTTATAGATACGGCAGAAAACATTCGTAATTGTAACGATTGTATCAGTAGTTGGTAGCTCTTCTGATGTACGTGTATACTGCATTTCACGAGAGACCATGCTTAACTTGCGTAGCTCACTAGGTGTAGGGAGATTTTTAATAACGTGTGTGATTCCCCTCTACAGCTTGCTTCGTACTTTCCGATCATATAAGTGGTGGATAGAAATATATGACGTACGATAACTGATAAGCGATGATGACATGGAAAAGATACACGATACAATGAAATTCCTATTATTTTTTAAAGAAAAAAATTATATGATTGTAAAGTAAGAGGCAAGCTGTAGAGGGGAATCACACACGTTATTAAAAATGTCCCTAGACCTAGTAAGCTGCGCGAGTTAAGTATGGTCTCTTGTGAACTGCAGTATAGTTAATCCGCAATGGGAATGTTGATTCCCGTTGAATATTGTTTACTTGAAATTATCAAATGGGTCATTTATCACAGGTTGCCGACGCCTGAACTAGGATCTTCCTAGTAGAAGAAAAGTTTTTAATTTTGCGCCGCCTGCGAAAAGGAAAGTAGATTTTACTAATAGCTATGGAATACTGGTATAAATGAAATAGAAATTATTTGACACTTTTTAGTGCATTTCGAAGTCGGATTTTTTTTTGTTAAAAATTAGTTTTGAAGATATAACGTTTACATATTTCCCGATTATCAGTCGATACATCTCGGTTTGAGTGGCAAGTCGTAAAAGCGGCCCTATTATTGCGGTAAGTGCCACAGCGGGGGTCTACGCTAGGAACGGCAGACCCCAAGAATAAGAAACCGCAAATTGATACAATTTGTTATAGTTAATAACTATTGTTATAGCAAAACCCCAATTTCTTGGTATTACTTTGCACCGATCGCGGTGAAACCTTTCACATTTAGTAGGAGATATTTCCGTGATGATTCCACTTGCAAAGATTGATGGAATTTATTATTGTTAATAACTATTGTTATTGCAAAATACTCCTTGTTTGATGTCTGCAGTGTATAGCCATTACCCTGCAAGGAATGTACCGATTGTGATTTTTCAAAATTGTTCGTGAAAGTAGACTTCGTCATTTTCTTTCTCAATTTGTCGCTAAAAGAAGGATTGGCTTGCTTCTTCACGTATCAGTCGCTGGAAACTGATTTGGACTGTTTCTTTGCAAAAGCAACCGTCGTAATCTTTGCATTTCTGTGAGTGCTCTTTCGTCATACAGTTTAATGAGGACTTTGTTTGATGTTAAATCAGATAAAGCTAGACCATCTAAACTTTTGACACGACCTAGAGCGACGTAAAAGCCTTTCGCAAAATTCTTTTTGCCAAAATCAATTACAGCTTTATTTTATTAAACATCTAAATACGATCAATATACAATGAAACCTCGATAAGTCGTCACTCAATGGACCGAGAAATTTTGCCGACTTAAACGGAGTAACGACTTATCCGGGTGACGACTTATAGAGGTTTTACTATATTTCTTTTGGTTTATGATTATTAGCTAACCAAAAGAACGCAAAACCGCCTTACGGTATCCTACAAATACTGCTCGTTCCATTAAAACGTGTGAAATAAGATAATTTTTAACAAAATATACAACCGACTTCAAAATGCGCTAAAAAGTATTGTATCAATACTTTTTACTCGTTTGGTAACGGGGAATTTTTAGGTTGTCTGACAAGAAACAGCGATAGATATCTGGTAGAAATCTGCTTATATATTTTCTGAAGAGTCATACAGTAAGGAACCTTTACGACTGTAATTAATATTCTTTAATTTAGAAACCGCGAACGCCACTCCTGGCTTGTGTATAGATATATAACAATTTATACCGGATAACTTTAGAAAACGGGAACGCCACTCCTGGCTCGTAGTACAACAATTTATATCGAATGTTAAAGGCTTTAAAGAAAAACGCGGACGCCACTCCTGGCTCGTAGGACAATGCTTGGCTGAACGACCTATTGAAATAATCTCGGTTCTTGTGAGAAAGAATAGAATCTAAGCAATTGGTGTATATATGAGATTATCAGAACGACGAGAGGTCTTGCCCTTGCGGGATAGAGTCGCACATCGCTGATGTGCACAAAGTCTTTGCGTTCCGTGCTGTCTAGGAAATGTCCAGAGGCACTTCCGTGGTCTCTTGGATTTTTCCAGATTCAGTGGTTCGTTCAGTACCGTGCTTCCTCACCCACAATAGATGGAATATTTGCCGGAACGACAATTGCACACTTGCCACCAGTAATGGGTAGGCATGCAGTGTCGGCGGTTGCTATTAGATGTCTTTGAGATTCGACTGACAAGAACCGAAATTATCAATTTAACGCAACTAATGGTGTAATTTGTTACGTTGGGCGGGACTATGTTATTTGTCTATCTTGGCACTCTTGTTTAGAACAACTAAGAGGTTTCGGCAGGGCACGATTACGTGACCTCGACGATTTCTCTGTTTCTAACAAACAGTGACCTTGATGTTGATACTATTTGTTACATCAATATTTGAAATAATTGTCTTGAATATATAAAACGCGATGCATGAGTCATATGTGCCACAAACCCAGGAGTCACAAACTGAGTCGCGGCACTGCTTCACGGAATTTGTATTTCACTGGTGTTGATGTGAACCGATTTAGTGTAACAGAATTTGGATGTTATAAATTCATTAAACTGACTACTACGACGAAACCTTGGTTATTCGCGAACGGGTATCCCTTGTAGCAGTGCCGCGGCTCAGTTTGTGCACGCGACTCCTCGGTTTGAGGCGCATACACGAAGACAGTAAATCGGCAGTTTGACGATTTTACCAAGTCGGTTTGACTCGCCTTCGCGTACCGTTTCTCGCCCAACGGACCCTCGTATTTCGCGTCTTAACGCTAGCGCTTTCGAACGTAGAGTGCTGGATCATCGATCCCGCATCGACCTGCTTCGATCGATCCTAGGTAGGGATCGATACCGCGTGGGGATCGATGCGCACGCATCTCGAGCGAGTGGGAATCGTTGTCGTTTAAGGGGTATGCCCCTACTGACCCGACTATGTATTTATGTACCATAGTACATGGTTACAGTATGAAATCATTTCTATTTCATTTATACGAATCATCCTCAGCTGTTAATAAAACCTACTTAATCGTTAAATAGTATACTAAATACATTTAACCTTTTCGGAGGCGGTGCAAAATTAAAAATATCCGAATAAACGATGTTGCCAATAACAATTTGATTGCGGTATGGTGAACTAGATAATTAATATGTATATATTTATTGCTTCCCTTATGAGGTTACAAGGACTTCCGCCGATTTTCTTACATTCTCTTATAAACTATTCTCCAACCAAGCGCCGCTTAATCTTTTTTTTTTTCGTGGGGGAAATCTTCCAAAGACGCCCCCAGCCCCCCTGAGGAGGGGCCGGGGGGAGTGTGCAATTTTTGCCGGCTAAAACCCCCACGGTGACCTGCACTGGGCGTTAGGGAGGGCCCCTTGGCGTATAGAGCCCCATCTCGGGGGAGGGTCTAACCTTTGACCCTCCCCCTAAGTGGCAACTCCGTCGACGCCGGGGGCCACACCCGACGCCGGCCACTCCTCGGGCCGCGTGCAGTGGCGACCGGGGCCCCAGCCCCGCCCACCTGCGACCCAGCGACTCCACAATGGAGCCGCCGCAGCCCCGTTCTATCACCCTCTTTTTTTTTTTTTTTTTTATTTTTTAAAGAGGTGGGAAAAATGCATTTATGCAGACCGGGCGAAGGTGTTAAATGCCCAGTACTGTGGAACTCCCAACGTGGACTACCCACTAAAAAACCCACCTCGATTTCCCCTTCTGGGCGCCTAATGCCGAACAAACTCCGCCCCCGGAACCGCTACGACCAATGGTCTACAGCATTACTTCAGGGGCGGGCAGCGCGTCAAGGCTTCTATCACATTGAAGCGAACATAATTTCATCCTTCATGTGACACTACGGGCAGGTATGTAGCCTCACGCCATCCGTGGGTGAGCACTAACTTCACCTCCCATCCTTTAGAGGCGTATACTGCCTTCAGGGCGTTACCACACGCCCCCTCCAACGTGTTAGACCGCCCACTGGACGTATCCGAACTTTCTGGGCGTCACTAAATCGCCAAATTCCGCCATTCGGAGCGTAAAATCAATGTCAAGGAGTAAAAACTAGTGTAGGGGATCATAACCCATACGTCATCAGGTAAAATTGATAAAATGTCATGAAATAAAATGTAAAATACAAGACTAGGTCAGATAAATAAGACAGACGGCACACGAATAAATAAATAAATAAGCAAAAATGCTAACACACAAACTGGTGTGTATAGGGCACCTGACACGAACACGGCGTAAACAGTATAAATAAATAAATAAATATAGACTAGATAGTGCTGTTCATGTAGGGAGGGGCTTCCTCCCCTCTCTCGCTTCTCTTTCCAGCCTCCTCTCGTGGGCCTCTTTGTCCCTCATCGCGTTGATGATGAACCCCATAACTCTTTCTCTTTTTGTGATATTTTTCAACGAGTCAATAAAGTTCTCAGTGTCTAAGGCCACACCTAGCTCCGCCCATAGGGCCGTCCTCTCCACATTCCAGCGCCTACAGTGGAAACGGAAGTGTCCCGGGCTGTCTGCGGTATCTGGACAAAACCAACAATTTGCGTGGTTTTGCTTGCCAATTCTATGCAGGTAGGTGCCAAAGCAACCATGTCCCGTAATCACCTAGGTTACATGGAAGTTCAGCAGCTTTGGTCCCCACTCTATCCACTCCTTGAGGCGGGGAATCAATGTGTAGGTCCACCTACCCTTATCTGACCCCGCCCATCTCTGCTGCCACGCCTCTATTGTGGTGTCTCGTGCTTCTTTCTTTATATTTCTTACTTCCTCGTTCGAGGTTTGCCCTTATCCTGTTAGGGGCGGTGGGCAGGATTATCAAGGCCCGCCGCCCGCCCTCCTCAGCTAACTGTGCCGTCGGGGGGCTTCCCCTGCATGGTCCGGTAGATGATCCGACCAAAGCCGCGGACCCGCCAGTTTTTGATGACGGGCAGGACCGCCCCGACCGCTCGCTGGCCGGCGGCGCCGCTCGCGATTGTCTCGCGACGCCAACGGTCCAGAGCATCTTGTCGAGCCTGGTGTCTCCACTGTTTTTCGCCCGCCGGGCCCGGCGGATTCTTCCTGTAACACAGGCCTCCGCTTAGTACCTGAAGGGGACAAAACCCGCCAGACACATCGCTACCGCATGGGAGACCGTGCGGTACCCTCTCACGACCCTGATGGCCATCCTCCACTCGACTCGCCGCAGCACTGCTTGGCTGCGGCGAGACGCCATCAGGGCCTCAGCCTATATGGGCGAACCATAGAGGACAATGCTCTGCACGATCCCCATGTAGAGGCGGCGAACCTTCTCGCTAGGCCCCCCGATGTTCGGCAGCAAACGCCCTTTCTAGCCAGAGGGCCAGACGGCCGAAGTGTACTTCGAAACACCAGTGGCTGTCCAGGTGGAGGCCTAAGTACTTAAAGCCCTTCCCCACCTGGACTCTTGTGTCACCCACTCGGATTCAAGACTGGGGTGGTGGCGCGTCCCCACGCTGAGGCGAGTAATGCCACATCGCCTCGGTTTTGTTGGGAGCTATCTATTGTAAGAGTGGTGCGAGGGCTGACTGTCTCTGCGGATTCATGACAACGAATGTTATTAACAAAAGATGTTGTAAAACAGATCATTCACGATTTAACCGTTGACGAATAAAGTCTACACTATACCCCCAGCCTTGGTCCATTCGACTTGGACCGGGGGGGGGAGGGGCGGCAGGGGTGGTCTCCCTCGTCACGAGAAAACAGCGCGTCCACCACCTGCCTCAAAAACTGGGGGTCGCGGCTCTCCGTCACGGGGGCGCCCAGAGCCTAAGCTTGCCCATGGCTCACTTGTAAGGGCGCCTCCACGGCTCGTCATCGAGAGAGCCGAGGAGCTCCTTCCAGCCCTGGGATTTGGCCTCTCTGATGGCCTGCTGCAGGGCTACCACCAACAGTCTGTAGCCTCCGCTCTCTCCGTCCGGCCTTCGCCGGGAATCTCCAATACCAGGCCGCCGGTGACCGCCCGGCGAGGCCGAATCTCCATAATTCCAATAGTACGAAGATCGACCCTATCCTGGGCGATGGCCATCACCGATGGCCTCTGGGGCCAAGATCAAGGTGACAGCCGCGGTCCTGGGCGGCCTGGGCGGCCTGGGCACCCTCTTCTTCGCAGGGACAGGGACAGACGCAGCTGCCTTCTTGGGTGGCAACCCTGCTGCCTGCTGCCGCCCCGCTGGGCCACTAGATGCCCCTTCCTTATTCAGCGCCTTCTTGGTTTTGCGGCCCACAACCGTCGTCCACGTCTCCCCGTGGGCGGCCATTCGGGTCTCTTTCTGAATCCCGCATCCTCGCTTCCAGGGAGGACTCCTTTTTCTTGGCTTGGGGGTGGCAGCGGAGCCCTCCCGGCCGGAAGGCCCTTGCCGTTCCTCGTCTTCGGTTTGGGGGCCACCCCAGACCCCTCCTCCTTATTTTTGGTGGGCGGATTTCCCCGCCCCCTTTGGACGCCAAGGCGCCCATAAACTCCGCCCTGAGGGAGGCCATCTGCTGCTTCAGGGCAGCGATGTATATCCTGATGTCACCACCCTCAGAGTCGACGTTCTCTACCCTCTTGACCCTAGCCCGGTCTTAGCGGGGGCAGGGGTGGGTGGAGGGACCTCCATCCATGAAGGCCCCGCAATAGATTCCGGCGAGGGGACCTCCTTATCGGGCCGACTCCTCTTGTTGATGGCTCCCGTCCCCCATTCTCGTCCACGGTCCCCAATCTCGTCCTCACCTCCGTCAGCTCCTTACTAAGGGTAAGCAGCGCCTTACCCTGTTTCGCGAGTTTTTCATCGCGAAATCGGAGCTGACGCCTTAGTTCTGTCACCTCCTCCGCCCCGCTGTCCTCTCAGCGGGATCCCTCTCTAGCTCCTCCTCAGACGGGAGGGGGATACTGCTGTTGCTTGGGGCGGGCGGTGCACGGGAGCGGTCCAAAGCGCACTCCTCCAACTCCATGCCAACATAATCAGCGGTGGTTGGCCGTCTCCCTCTCCTTCTGGGCCTGTCCAGCGAAGCGGCGGATGCATATGACTCGTTGGAGTCATCCTCGCTATCAATACAGGCTTGGGTTCCCCTTCCCGATGCTGAGGAACCCCTCCTTCCGCGGGAGTTAGAACCTCCCCTTTTCGCCGTCTGAGGGCGGTGGACAACGAAAAGGTTCGCGTTCCCCTCAGTGCTGACAAGCACCGCATGCTCTTCGTTCACGTCCTTACTCGTTGCCTGTTCAATAGCCATTGTCGTCGCCAATCCATCCCGTCTAGGATCTGTTTTTGGTTTAAGTGTAGATTCATCCATAGTGGTCCCACGAGTGGGTCGGTCTCGGGGTCCACCCGGGCAGAGCCGCCTTACCCGGGCAAGGCTGGTATACTGGGGCCAGGTACCCCAGGATTGGCTGCTAGAGATTGATGCACCCATCAGCCATGCCCGGCGCTTACTCCGGGCACGCCCTCTTCACCGCGTACCGCAGCTTGGGGCTAGGGATTTTTTATAGAGGTTGTCATCCTCGCGGGCCGGCCAATGAAGGCAAGCTCCCCGTTCCACCGAAACATGACCACTGGGTTACGGTATAATTGCTAGGGCACTCCGGGTTCGCCAGGAAGGGAGGCCCTGCCAGGATCCGTAGATCCTACCGGCATCGCCCCGGGTCATCTGCGAGGCTACTTCGACAACAGCGAGCGTCCCCCTTTCAGTCGCCTTGTACGACAAACAGGGGTTACCGTGTCTGTATTCTAACCCCCAGTCACAGGGGAGGTTTTTATGGGTTTTCCTTCCCTTGGTGTTTGGTCCGCGGGAGCTATGTCGCTCCTACCCTCCATATACTCCGAAAATTGCATGGCGAGCATTCCCCTATCCACCAACTGGGGACGCGCCACGTCGGGGTATCACCTCTCCGCCCAACCAGTACACTTGGCCAGGTCCGTAGAAACGCCGCTTAATCTGTCTTAACTTAACTTATCCTATCTTATCGTAACTTATTCTACTAAGCGCGTGTGTGTGTGCATGTGTGCTCAAACCATTCATTCTCTTTCTCACTTCCTCTTACCCTCCCGCTGGGACTTCCGGTTTTCTCTCCCTCTCCCTCCCTACCCCCCCCTCTCTCTCTCTCTCTGTAAGTACAGTTGCACGTTATTTTCGTTTGCTCTGCTTTCTTTGATCTGTTACTGCTGCATATTGCCTTCGTGCGTGTTTTATTCTCAGGCTACTGTTATGTTATGTCATGCAGACTTCATCCCGATATAATTTTATTGCGAAAGGAGCTGCATAACTTCTTTCTAGTGCTTTCTTTGGGATCTTTAGTGTTTGAGGTTAATGTCTAGATCATTCTTCTTCACCTGCCTACTCTCTTTCGCATCATTACACCGCTGTGGCAACCAGCACCGCAAGTTTCCGATGCGCCATCTAGTTTTAGTTTAGGTTACTAAATCCTTAGTATTATTCTTTTAAGTTAAGTAGGTGGTAGTTCTACTTTTTAAGATGCGCACCTCCATAACTTGTAAAACGTCGTTAGATGTCAGAAACAAGCCAAAGAGCAAAGACGAGATTTTCCTTGCAGTAATCGGAATAAATATGTTAATTAGGTTGCAGTGAATAGTGAATTCGTTTATCACCGCTCTCCCTATCAAACCTATCTGCTACACCGGTGTAAGGGCCTTCACAGGTGAGAATAAAATAGGCTGCTACCGCATCATCAGAAGTTAAGTAGAGTGGAGAAATTTCTCGGTTTGTTTGTTTGTTTGCTTGTTTGCTTGTTTGTTTGTTTGTTTGTTTGTTCGTTTGTTCGTTTGTTCGTTTGTTCGTTTGTTCGTTTGTTCGTTTGTTCGTTTGTTCGTTTGTTCGTTTGTTCGTTTGTTCGTTTGTTCGTTTGTTCGTTTGTTCGTTTGTTCGTTTGTTCGTTTGTTCGTTTGTTCGTTTGTTCGTTTGTTCGTTTGTTCGTTTGTTCGTTTGTTCGTTTGTTCGTTTGTTCGTTTGTTCGTTTGTTCGTTTGTTCGTTTGTTCGTTTGTTCGTTTGTTCGTTTGTTCGTTTGTTCGTTTGTTCGTTTGTTCGTTTGTTCGTTTGTTCGTTTGTTCGTTTGTTCGTTTGTTCGTTTGTTCGTTTGTTCGTTTGTTCGTTTGTTCGTTTGTTCGTTTGTTCGTTTGTTCGTTTGTTCGTTTGTTCGTTTGTTCGTTTGTTCGTTTGTTCGTTTGTTCGTTTGTTCGTTTGTTCGTTTGTTCGTTTGTTCGTTTGTTCGTTTGTTCGTTTGTTCGTTTGTTCGTTTGTTCGTTTGTTCGTTTGTTCGTTTGTTCGTTTGTTCGTTTGTTCGTTTGTTCGTTTGTTCGTTTGTTCGTTTGTTCGTTTGTTCGTTTGTTCGTTTGTTCGTTTGTTCGTTTGTTCGTTTGTTCGTTTGTTTGTTTGTTTGTTTGTAACAAATTCCTTCCTCGAAATCAGCGTGGTCCCACGGTTCAAAATCACGTGTCGTTCTTGGTACTGAATATCGCCGGATGTAAACCCGAAACATCATTTGTGTGGTCCGATAATCTTGACCACTCTAGAACGTTCCTTATCGGTTCCGCGAGGATGATCAAAATTCCCTATACGTACATTATAATAATCCGAATTTTCTGCTAAATTCACTAAGCACTATAATATTGTAATTCCGCCACGCCGGTTAGTCCAAGTTGCGAATTTAAATTTCCATTTAACATTCGTTCAAATTCAGTAACCTGTAATAATTTTGAAAAGCATGTTTCCTTCCTATAACGCTAAGATTAAAGCAATTTTGTAAAATTTATTATATTTTAATGAGTAACGAGATCTTTGATATGATAGGAAGAGTAAAGGAATATACGTGAATTAGAAAGTGGAAGATTAAAACAGAGAGAGGAACGCACATATCCCTGCTGCACCACCGATAGGCAAATCCCGCCTCCTTACGCATCGACACCGCCGCCTAATTCGTTAGGCGCACAACAACGCAATGTAAACAATTTCGGACGAGGCCCACTCTGGTCTTCTCCGAGAGGTGCAGATTGCGACACTCTTCGACGTACAATCGCGAGCAGCGTGTCGGCGGGTCCGCGAAGTGGTTTAGAGACGAGTTTTGTCCTCAATTGTTCGGAAGTAGCAAATAGGGCAAAAGACTCAATCTTCGTGTATCGATTTTACTTTCGTTGTTTTGATTATTTTATTCATTATTTTAACCTTGCAGTTCAATTTTATTTCCTTATAAGTACATATATTTCCGTAGTGTTAGTTAATAGACTGCGTAATAGTTCGCGCATTTAAAATTGTGTATCGGTGCAGCAGTTCAAGGTGTGTGTGTTCCACTCTCCTTCCTCCAGAAAACAGTCACCAGAGAAATAGCAGCAGCAGAATTTGGATCACTATACGGAATTTTACCACATAATCCGGTGAGTCGTTTCCATTACTCTTCCGGTCGCTACATGCATATATTGATAAGGAATTTCCAGATTGTAAGAGTCTTCTTCAACTGGAGATTCCTAATTCCAAATTGTACTTTATCACACGTATTCGTCTATTTCCGGCCAATAATTGTGTGTCTCAAGTTTAAATTGTACGCGAGCTAAACCAGCGTTTTCTTATATTTAATCACATTGTTATATTTCATCATATTTTATATTTTATTTTACACCTATCATTATTATATTTCGATACTCTATATCATTCATAATATTTCGACATTTTATATATTTTTCATATTATTTCATTATTTTATATATCTTTCATATTTCAATACTTTATGTATATTTTATACCTTTCACTATTATATGTATCCCATTATATTTTAACATTTTTATTTTATAATATATCATTTGATTCATCTCAATCAAATTTAATTTTCTTTGATAACCTTTATTAGTCTCCTTCATAAATCCCATGATATTAGCGATCTGATGAAAGGCCCGTATGGGACTGGCGTATCTCCGAACCCACAAATATTTAATAATTTTCTGGCTTTACGGTGTCACCCGCGCGTTACGTTACCGATAGTTGCATTGCTCGACCAGTACACTACCGCATTTTTATACTCTTGCATTTATACATCAGCTGACACTTGACACAGTCGCGTCACAAGCACACGCGCGCGCGCCGCACGTAACACTAATCAGTCATGCACCACACGGATGCTAACACAAAACACTTATAACTAAGTTAACTGATTACCGTGATTATACATTTGAATTAAGATAAAGTTATAAGAATGTAAAAATATACTTTATATAAACGTCCCCGACTAACCGCTTCAAAGTTCAAGGGAAGAATGTCCCACACCAACGCCTGGCGTGGGAAAGGAAACGCATTTTCCCGCATTTCCAAAAATATAGAGTGCGCTTCTGCAGTCGGAAATGCACTCTCCGACGAATCCACTCACCGGAAGTAGGTGTCGCCACACCGCTTCTACCTGTTGTGCCACCTAGCGATTAGTGCAGCCAATTAAGCTTCCCGTCGATAATTGTCACTACTATCTCTCAACTACTGTGGCGGCCGTTGTCGATAAGGGAGATTGAAGATTATTCTCATCGCCACCTTTTTATAACTACATTTATTGTTCATTTGTCATTTTAAACAAATTAGAATAACTTTTGTAACTATTCATTCCTCGCCAAATTCTCCAAGCCTAAAGACGTGTCAACCTTTATATCAATATTTCCAAATATATATTTTTATAATTGAAGCGTTAACCATTCATTTTAAATATGGAATAAGCTCTCCACACTACAGTTAATCTCTCTGCCATCTGTGTGTGCTAATTTGAGATAGCCACCATCATATACAACATTTCGGACAAACAATAAAATATCCCACCTGTCACATCCGATCAAATTACGACCACTGATACTCTTACAACCAGCAACATAAACTTTCTTCAATCTCCGTCACCTTCTGACTCCGAAAGTTCTAGCATCTCAAATGATTCTAAACAAATAACACGCTCCAATCTTCTATATGATGATAATGATCGGCGTCTGAAAAATCTACAACTAATAAATCTTTTCTGCACGAAATTCTTGAAGGCATTAGTTCAATTAACACTCAACTTAGAAATCAAGAAACAGTATTAAGCAATATACCAATAATTAACGCGAAACTTTATGAATATCATAAGGATATCATAGAATTGAAAACTATAACCAACAGCCTTTAAAAAGGTAATGATGAATTTAAAAACACCACCAGACAACTTCACAATGAAAATGCTGAATTTAGGGCACAATTGGTCAACTTAACTCAGCGAGTGGACAACATTTCACCTAATGCTCCATCCATCTCCAGCGCCAACAATGACAATAATAGTGAATTATTAAGACTTGCTGCTGCAACTGATTCTAACTCAACCTGCCTGCAACATTTAATCAATCAGCAATCTAATACAACTGACTGAGATTACTTTCTCTGATTTTCCGGAAAATCTTCGAGGATCCTCTTCCGTTAGTTCATGCTGTATTGAACAAGCTGAACATTAGCCATGATTACATCACTCGCTTCATGCGCAAAAATCCAACTGAAGCAGTTAGAACTTCCAGCAGGTCAACGTCGCACTAAAGTTTCGATTGCTATCACATGTATTAATCCTAAAGCTGCGCATAAAATAATAGCCGAAGCCAAAACTCTTAACAGAATCAGGTACTCGATGATTGATAAAACTCATTTACCAGTACAACTAAGAACTTATCTTGATGGGCAAACCGACTTCAACATCTATATTATTGAGCTAGTCCCAAATCACACTTTCAAGCTACTTGGTGACGCCAAACGAACATTGAAAGCTATCGGGTTCAAATATGTCTGGGCTAAAGACACATTTGTATTTGCAAGAAAAGATGAACAAGGCTTAAAACATATCTCTCTGACGCTGATATCAAGAAAATTGTCTTCTTGTACCAAAACCAACAACAACAAAGTGAAGAGCACCAGCAAAGTATTTGACTAGACCAGCAACAATCTATTATCAGCAACAACAAATCACGAGCTTCACCTATATGCACGTCATCAACATCAATTTCTTCTGAACCTTCTACTTCAACTTTGACCAGCACTGTAGACTTTTCACGTAACAGCATTATTGTCGCCTGTGCCAACATCAATTCACTTTGTGCACATTTATACGATCTGAAACACTATGTTAATTGTCATCATTCTACTAAAATTATAGCCGTTGTGGAAATATGGCTGTCTCCAACCATTCTGGATCTCGTGGTGCAACTTCCTGGATACAATATAATAAGAAACGATCGCAATACTCATGGTGGTGGTGTTGTCCTATATACCCATAACAATTTATCCGTCTCTGTAATCAAATGCTCTCAAAATATATGGGTGGGCGAATACATCTTCTGCTCTGTTAGTGCTCCTGGTATTTCTCCAATTTTCGTTGGTGTTGTTTACCGACCACCTCATTCACCTTTCATTACTCCTACTGACTTCTCAACCGCTCTAGCCGATGCCATGGACGGTTTTAGCACCAAAATAATTCTAGGAAACTTCAATGCTGACCAATTGTCAAACAGTGCTGATGCTATTTATATTCGCTCTCTAATGCAGGAGCACTCACTTCAGCTAGTTGAGCATGGAATTACTCATGTGATTGGGGAATCCGAAACTTGGCTTGATCTGTGCATTGTAGATAGTCAAGACTCTATCAAATCATTTAAGAAATCAACTGCACCATTTGTAGCAGATCATTTTCTCATCTCAGTCAGTTGAACTTGAAGCCTTTCTGATTGCTCCTTCAGTAAAGTTCATCTCTACACGTACTTTTGGTAGTCTATCAGAACCTAATGCTATTAGCCACTTCAACACAATCGATTGGAAGATGGTGACTGAAGCATATAACAATATAGACATCAATGAAGTTATTTCCAATTTCAACTTTTCCTTTCTCAATTTGATCGACCAATTCGCTCCTGTCAAACACATCACTGTCAATTCTTCTAAGCTTGCCCCATGGATGAATTTCTTACTCAAAAATTCTGACAAACAAGTCAAAAATCTTTATCGACAGTACAGACGAACCAAAAATCGTCCGAACTTCTTGCCTATAGAGTTGCCAGAGACACTCATCGTGGTAAAGTTTTAATGGCGCGCACTAACTATTATCGATAAAGATTATCTGGCCTCACTGGTGGTGCGGTATGAAGAGAGTTAAAGCGGCTATCGCTTGTCAAAAGCATAGAATATCAGCCTCCAACAGTATCTGCCGAAGTTTCAAATACTTACTTTGTTGCTAACTCAACCAATTCTACTCCAAATATATAGGCTATCCGTACAAGTGTCCTTGTCAGCGCCGACGTCAAGTGTAACTTCTCACCAGTATCTGCTGCACCAGTGCTGCTTTCTCATCAATTACATCACCAGCTGTTGGCATAGACCGAATAGCACGAGGCATGATACTTTCCCTCCTGGATAGCCTAATTGATTTTCTTAGTGTCCTGTTCAACAAATTACTGGAGGACTCAATGTTTCCAGATGAATGGAAGAAAGTCATCATTGTTGCAGTCAAAAAGATATAAAATCCCACTTCCCCAAGTGATTATCGACCCATAACATTGCTGCCCTTCTTGAGCAAAATCTTGGAAAAATTAGTCTTTAATCAACTCACTGAATTCCTTGACTACCATTAGCTTCTTGATCCCTTTCAATGTAGGTTCCATACACAGTACACAAACAGCACTTATAAAATTAGTCAATGACATCAGACAAAATATGGATTCGAGAAAGTTAACTGTGCTGGTACTATTCGATTTCTCTAAGGCGTTTGACACAGTCTCTCACCACCTACTACTATTCAAGCTAAAATCCCTCGGGCTTTCCGAAGCAGTAATCAAATGGTTTGAGTCCTACTTATCAAACAGAATGCAAGCGGTCAGAAGTCATGATGGTCACTTTATCTAGCTAGTCTCACACAACTGCTGGTGTCCCTCAAGAATCAATTCTTGGGCCTTTACTGTTTTCTCTCCTCTTCAATGACATAGAAAAAGCCACCAAAAACTCACTTCGACTTCTCTACGCTGATGATCTCCAGATCTATAGATGCTGTGCCTATAATGATCTAACTGACTGTCTTGGCAAAATCAATGAAGATATCGCTCATATTCAAAACATTCAAAAACTTCATCTCAATTTTAGTAAAACTCAAGCAATTATTTTTGGAGCTAGACGCTTTATAAATAGACTAGCATCCCTGTCGTGGCTTCGCCCGCTCTCATAAATAAAAACTTTGAGAATTTGAAGTAATAACTTCAAAAAAGTAATAATTTCAGAAAAGTAATGCAAGAGAAAAAATAAATTCATAGGACTTCTGAATAGGTTATATTTTGAATTTTGTCTCCCGCTGGTATCAAAATGATTTGATTATTAGGATTTCCAGTTCTGGAAAAGCCTGCATACAATTGGCCATGGGAGAAACATTCCGTACGAAGATCTACTCGAACGTGTTGGAATGTTTGGCCTTGCGATTTGTTAATTGTAATAGCAAAAGAAATTCTAATTGGAAATTGTAAACTTTTAAATTGAAATGGTAGATCAGTAGGAATCATTGGGATTCTAGGAATAAATGCGATTTCCCCAGTCGCTGGTTCGGTGAGAATTATAGCTTCAATGATATTGTCACGCATAGCTCTAATTTGTAATCTGATACCATTACAGAGGTTGGGTGGTTGAAGATTACGCAACAGCATAATTGGAGAACCAATTTTTAATTTTAATTTATGTAGTGGGAATCCAGATGGACTGACACTATTGAGAAACTCTTGCGGATAATGGACTGCATCATCAGTGTTTAAAACTGCATCAATCGATAGATAATCTCGGCTGTTACCATTGACCTTTTCAAGAATAATGTTATTTATTTCCTCTGCCGTTATATTTCTAGCTGAAATTATGGCTCTTTCACACAACCAAAGATACGGTCTATTTAATAAATTCGAAATATCAGGATTAATTTCAGAAATCAAATCATTGACTGTAGTCACTATCTTACCTATTTTTTCACTAACAGTCATGTAACTATTTTCATTGTCTACTGTTCCATCACCGTAACTGAATCGGAAATTCAGAATCTCCTCCGGCAAGATAAGCTCCCATGTTTGTACGCAAATTGAGTTTTTCGATACTGTTTCAAATACGTGAAGACTTTAAGCATGCTTTTATTGTATCAGCTCTCGTACCTTTTAGAATTACAGGTAGAGTCTGCCGAAAATCTCCGGCAGAAACAAAGATTATGCTACCCATTAGCTTATTGTTTGATCTAAGATCTTGTAAAGATCGATCAACAGCTTCAATATGAGCCCTATGACTCATTGTACACTCATCTCAGACTATAAATAATGTTTCTTGAAGAATTTTTCAAAGTGAACCGTTTTTACGGATCGGGCAAACGGACTTTCCATCACAGAATACATTCAATGGTAATTTAAAAGTTGAGTGAGCAGTCCTGCCTCTACTTATCGTTAGAAGCGTTACTGCGATCCCTGAAGATGCTACAGCCAGCGCTGTACCCCCTGACAATATCACTTTAGCCAATAGTAAATTAATTAAAAAGGTTTTCCCAGTTCCACCAGGAGCATCCACAAAAAATACTTTACCTCGATTATTGATCACACTATCAATAGTAACATTGAATGCGTATCTCTGATCATCGACCAATTTCGGTAGATTAACTTCCAAACAATTATTTGATTCGTGTATGTCATCTGAACGTGTGAAAAGAGAGTTGTAAGGATCATTCGAATTTTGATCATCCCTAATAGGTGAAACTAAACCAAATTCATGTAAATATTTCTCAGAAAGACAGACTACCTTATCTTCTATTTTAATCAAACCTTGATTGAAGATCTTTTTAGAGAACGTCAATTCATAGTTATTTAATCGATTTCGTTCTCGATGAAGAATATCTTGGCAAAAATCCGTTTCTCATAGAATTATAGGTTCAGATGGTTGACAAAAAACTAAAATGATAGCAAATAAATCTATGATCTTCGAAGCATTTTTAATATAAATATTAATTGCATCAGTGATAGTATCTTTCCAATGATTATCATTCTGTGACAGGCCTAGTGCATTGCATGCGGTTTTGAAAGTAGGATGAACGATGCCATTGACAGTTTTTAAACTCTCGAATAAAGTTGGGCTTCGAACGTGATGTAATAACATCCTCAGATGGAAACATTCACTTTGATTAGGATGAATAGTGAAAACTCTACCAAGTGCTGTATCTCTTTTGATTCCAGGATAACCTTTAACATCTTGTCCTCGTTTCCTCCGAGAAAATCTATTATTCGACCAAGTATAATATCCTGGAACCTCCTGACATAAAAGTGTTTTGGCGAAATTGTCACATGAACATAGCTCAAAAAAAGCGGTCAGTGTTGTTTTCCGTGGATTATCAATGACTTGGTGAATATTATCCTCAGTAAAGTCAACTCTTTGATTATTTTCAAGATGAACAGCTAAATGGATCACAACTGGAAACCTTTCATGGATAGGAAAATCAAAGAATCGCCAAAATGCTTCTAAAGAACATATGTAACGACCATTGATATAGTTGCTTATCTCGTAATTCTCATTCTGGACTCAAGAACGCCGGACTCAAAGCACGCTCCTTGATTCAATAAAGCATCGCGGTCCAACAAATAAAAATTTCACTTTGTGCAATATTTTTGTTAATATACCTTGAATGAATTCCTCAAATATCAATTGATCATAAAAAAATAAGTTTTTCATAAATAAAATAAGTTTAATTATATTATTAAACATAAATTTAATTTAATTAATAGAAGTATATGACCCTTATTCAAAATCTGACAGACACACAAAAGTCCTGACATAAGCACATTCAATGGAGCGTGCTAAAAAAGTGGCTTGATCAGAGCCTTTATTCACATATTTGCAGATATACTTGATTGCTTGAATTGAATGGCAGTATTCCACGTTTATGTGTGCACCAAAACATCTTGATAATATGTATAGGGCAATACGGTACAACCCAACGGTTATCTAATTGTACCGTTTTACCACGAATATTCAAAGAAGTGGTATATCCCCGATTTTCAGGAGACTTACGACGATAAGTTGGATAACCATCATTTCAATTTTGTATTTCTTGTACAAACTTGCGAGGATATTTTTTTGAACACCTACCATTATTCATGCATGGTAATGTCATATTGAATTCCCCGCAAGCCCCATTGTCTAATGTTGAAGTAACATATGATGAATTGCTGATTCAGCCACAATATCATGCAGGGAATAATCGGGTGGAGTGAATACTAATTGTAAGTGTAGTCGTAATATAAAATGGTTTATTGACTGCCGCGATATACTCTATACAGAGATTTAATTGTTGTTATTCTGGCGTGCTGCTTTGTCGCGCAACCTTTATAGCCTCTGTGCGTGGTGACTCATCGCAGGTCACACGTATTTGTTTCAGCGGCTCAGCGACCTCCAATCATATTTTGTAAATCGCTATTTATTACCTTTTATGGTCATCTTCGAAACGCCGCGTACTTGTGTATGTAGATACGTCACGCAAGACCCACGAAGGGCCGGAGGACGAGGAGACCCGGGTACGTCCACCCTCCTTTGCCCCGACGGTTATGTCGCATGTAATTGTAATTACTTAAATTTGTTTATTACTGTATCTTAACAAAATAAATGCGCTACAAATTGTGAACTGTTATTTCTATTTTCCAACACCCATGAATCATATTTTTTCAGACAATGTCAAAAACAAAGGGATCGGAATTTTGATTTGGCAATTCGACAGAAATAATTTTATCAATCTCAGCTGATTGAATTTTAATTTTTAACCATAAGAGAATGTGACAAACCTCGTTTCTGCCACTCGACACTGTACATGTAACATTCAACTTTACCAAAGATTGTATGTTTTATCAAGAGATCCATAAATATTTTTAGTTTCGGATGAAAAACTTTGGAATTCACTTTTTATTTCAAGCCAATCGGGATTACTTGTAAATGTAATGAACAAATCAGGACGACCTTTTCTACGTACATACGTAAGAGCATCTTGAGTTTTTTCATGTATATATTGTGGTGAACCTGTGAATGTTGCAGGAAGAATTAATCATTGACCCAAGTCCGCAGCTTTCACATTGCCGTTTTTATTGACTGCATCTCGCAGATGTACGTAATCTTCGGCGCGCAATTTCTTCTGATTAAAGCGTATCAAATTCAATCTTTCAGAAATAATTTTGGCCATCATATCAACACAGTATTGATTAAATAAATTTCTGTAAAGATGCAAATGGTTAAGGTTATTTTGTCTAACCATAAAACGAAAATGTACTAAAAAGTGTCAAATAATTTCTATTTCATTTATACCAATATTCCATAGCTATTAATAATATCTATTTAATCGTTAAACGGGATACCAAATACATTTCAAAGTTTTCGGAGGCGGCGCAAAATTAAAAATACCCGAATATACGATGCTGCCAATAACAATTTGACTGCGGTATGGCAAACCTGGTAATTAGTAAGTCGTAAAAAAAAAATTCGAATCGTTATAGATACGTCAGAAAACATTCGTATTTTTAACGATTGTATCAGAAGTTGGTAGCACTTCTGATGTACATATATACTGCAATTCACGAGAGACCCGTAGAACCCACTATTTTTCTAAACGAAAGCTTGTACACCATTACCCGAGTGCTCGTTTTGCTCTATCCGATCCAAAGAATGGCGCTCTGATCTCTATTTGGACATTCGATTCGCAAAAATGTTTATATTACGAATAAGTTAATGCAGGCGAGTCCGATCCGCCATTTTCTTGACCGTGGACAGACAGTAATTTCAATATTTTACAACTTTTTGACGATTTAGGTAAAATAAGGTCCAGAGCGCCATTCTTTAGGGCCTCCTGAACACGTCCCTCAAATTTCTTTGCAATCTGTTCAGCAAGAACAAAAAATGGTGGGTTCTACGTTCTAGGGAATTTTCTAGGGACTGTCGCTAAAGTTTTCGACGCTCGCATCGCCTTTGTTGCGAACCTCGCCTGTATGTATGTGTGCAATATCGTGTGAATTTAGCTGCAAGCTTGTAATCACAAGCATTGAATGAAATGTAATATGGCGACGATGCCATAAGAGTATGGTTGCAGCATGTCTGCATTATGTTATATCAATGCTCATAAATTAGGAGCCAAAATTCAAAAGTAATAAACAAATAAAAGATAGGACATTGTAAATCGTTCAGCGCGGGTGGTCGTGCTGGGAGAGAGTTGGAAATCCGGAGAAATAAGACTGTCACACTTGAAGTTTCTAAGAAACTAATTTATTGCGGGCCGTATCTAATTCGTTACTCTTAACGAAAATCATGTTGATTCTTGAAACTGTCGAAGTCTCTTCGACATCTTGCTTATTTACAGAGGGTCGTAAATTTTCTTAAGGGTTGCCTTGGCTCGCTAGCGCGAGACCTTTTTATCTTTCGTTCTCTCTGGATCCCACGCTTTCTCTTAGCACGTGTGCATGAAATCGTTCTCGAGTCTTGGCGGAGCACCACCATCTTCCACTCGCCTGAGGGTGGACCGAAGCCAGGGAGAGGGACCGCCTCCGGACAAGGATGGGCTCCTCCACCATTGGGCCAGGGATGATCCTGAGGGAGGATTCAGGATCCAGCGAGGAGGGGATGGCAGCCAACATCGATCGAAAATCTTCACCGCCAAGCTCAGAACGATTCAAAGCTTCAACCCGTCTAGATTTTTAAAAGGAAATAATAAAGTATTTATCAAAAAATATCTTTTAAACGCAAAGTGTTTTCATTTATTAAACGCCGCGCCGCGAGCAAAGCGCTTCAGCGCTTCACGGGCACCTTACCCACGTTCGGCATATTATAAAGAAAATCCCTAGAACATTAAATCCACACGCAACACCTTAACTCGTGCAGCTCACTAGGTCTGGGGACATTTTTAATAACGTGTGTCATACCTCTCTTCAGCTTGCTTTTTACTTTGCGATCATTTAAATGGTGGACAGAAATATATGACGTACAATAACTGATAACCGATGATGATATGGTAAAGATACACGATACAACGAAATTCCTATTATTTTTCAAAGAAAAAATTATATCACACAGGTTATTAAAAATGTCCCCAGACCTACTGAGCTGCGCGAGTTAAGTATGGTCTCTCGTGAACTGCAGTATAGTTAATCCGCAATGGGTATGTTGATTCCCGTTGAATGTTGTTTACTTGAAATTATCAAATGGGTCATTTGTCATATGTTGCCGACGTCTGAACTAGGATCTTCCTAGTAGAAGAAAAGTTTATAATTTTGCGCCGCCTCCGAAAACTTTGAAATGTATTTGGTATCCTGTTTAACGATTAAATAGATATTATTAATAGCTATGGAATATTGGTATAAATGAAATAGAAATTATTTGACACTTTTTAGTGCATTTCGAAGTCGGATATGTTTTTTGTTAAAAATGATTTTATTTCACACTTTTTAGTGGAACCTGTAGTATTTGTAGGATAGTGTAAGGTGATTTTGGATTTCTGTTGCTTAGCTAATAACCATAAACTGAAAAAATATTGACCAAATTTAAATGGTTAATAAACAACAAACTTCATGAATTTTTGCAAGTGGGATCATCGCGAATATACAGAGTGTCACGCGACTACCTCTACAGTCAAAGAGGGATAAGGTGATAAGGGATTGCTAAGGTGATTTTAAACAACTTTTTCCTTTTCCACAATGTTGGTTAAGGCTTGGTTTTCTAGTTATTAACAAAAAACACCGACCAATCCGAGCGGCTCAGGGACTGCAATGTCGACTATGAAAACCGGGCCTGACGTAGGTCGCGAACGAACGGCTCGGCACCCCGTTGGCATAGCACAATAAAAAAACTGAACTGGTAGAACATTTTTAGTCGTTGTTTAAAATGAATACGGAACCTAACCTCTTGTCGCCTATCATAATGTTTTTGCTTTCAGCGTAGCAAGTTAATTTTGAAACGAATGGATAAGTTTCATTTAAATTGTTTTCAAATTTTGCATCATTAGCGTAGCGTCCAATTCAAACGTTTATTAATTATTCCACTTCAAACATTTTTATTTGTTGTTTAGAATCCTTAGAATTTCCACTTTTACATTATGGCAGGCGACAAGAGATTAGGTTCCGTATTCATTTTAAACGACTAAAGGTGTTCTACCAGTTAAGCTTTTTTATTGTGCTATGCCGACGGGATGCCAAGCCATTCGTTCACGACCTATGTCAGGTCCGGTTTTCGTACCAGTCAGTGCAGTCCCTGGGACTGCGCGCTATACGCGCTCGGGTTGGTCGGTGTTTTTTGTTATTAACTCGAAAACCAAGCCTTAACCAACATTTTGGCAAAGGAAAAAGTTGTTTAGAATCACCTTAGCAATCATCCCTCTTCGGGTGTCGAGGTAGTCGCGTGTCACCCTGTATATCCTACTAAATATGAACGGTTTCATCGCGAACGATACATTCCTTGCAGAGTAACATCAAGGAATACATTTTTCGCTATAACAGTAGTTATTAGCAAATTCCATAAATTTTTGCAAGTGGGATCATCGCGGATATACCTCCTACCAAATGTAAAATGTTTCATCGCAATCGGTACATTCCCTGCAGCATAAACGCCGGAAGATATAAATGAAGTATTACGTTTTTTGCGATAAAAGTCGTTAGGAATGAAAAAATGCAAAATATTTTTTTAACGGGACCAATCGGGAAACATACTCTACCAGATTCAAAAGGTTTCGTTCCGATTAGTCCATCGGTCTCGGAGTAATCGGCGAACATACATTTAGAGAAGAAAGTCGTTAGGAATGAAAAAATGCAAAATATTTTTTTAA
The DNA here is from genome assembly GCF_051020975.1 of Osmia lignaria lignaria. Classification (NCBI taxonomy): domain Eukaryota; kingdom Metazoa; phylum Arthropoda; class Insecta; order Hymenoptera; family Megachilidae; genus Osmia; species Osmia lignaria. The sequence continues at coordinate 3,424,738 of NC_135041.1, forward strand.
CGGGACTAATCGGGAAACATACTCTACCAGATTCAAAAGGTTTCCTTCCGATTGGTCCATCCGTCTCGGCGTAATCGGTGAACATACATAAAAAAAAAACAAAGAACCATACATACACATCGAATTGAGTGTCCTCCTCCTTTTTGAAGTCGGATAAAAATTGCATGTAAGTAACAGTTTTTGCTTGGTTATTATGCTGTTTGGTTATTATGCTCCTCGTGTGAACATCAGAGGATACTCAGGCCCTCCAAACTCCCGTATTTCATGCTGTAACGAAAATTAGTGTTACGCCTCACTACTAGGATCGCTGGTGTCGCTACAAACACATATAAATGATATCGGTGAGGTACACACACAAGCACATGGTCCCTATATACGTGTGCATGGTCTTACTTATTCAAAACTTTGAAAAATAAAAATAAAGGAAAGGAGAAAATTACAACAATATATGTGCAGTAATGGAAATATATTAAATTTTTACTAAAATGTAATAAATAAATATATACAATCGAAAATCACGTTCTCCACTCCCCTGGTACAGTCAGGTTTAACTATAAGAACAAAATTATATAATATGATATATACAGTTAATGCAATAAGTATTATTATGTATACTTAGTGTATTAATACCATGTTAATGGTTTTATGCATATACAGTAAAAGCTGGATATATGCAACAAAAGTTTGGCTGGATATATGCAACATCGCTATCCCCTCCACCTGGGGGGATCCCCCTAAGCCGACCGAGCCGCTCGACGAGGAAACCGTGTAATATGATCCGACCGTAATATCAGTATGACTAATACTAATTGAACGATAAAACGTTTTTATTTTTAACTTTTTCATAATGAAACTTTTACTAACGCATTTGTGAGATTTTTCTGATTAAAATGACACCAAACACGATATAGTTTGAATTATATTTATAAACAATAGTAAGAGAATAAACAACATAGAATTGACACCACGACTGAATATAAATGATGTGTACGGACTCAGAATCGACACCTCGCCTGGATAAATGCAACATTAAATGCCCAGAATCGACACCTCACCTTGATAAATGCAACATTAAATGCCCAGAATCGACACTTCGCCTGGATAAATGCAACATTTAAATGCCCAGAATCGACACCTCGCCTGGATAAATGAAACCTTTGAAACCAGAGCCGACACCGCGACTGGTTTTGATTTCGATCTCTCTTGCTTTTCGCCAACTTTTAAGATCAATTTTAGCAAGTAATAATAATTCAAACTATATCGTGTTTGGTATTATTTTAATCAGAAAAATTTCACCAATGCGTTAGTAAAAGTTTCAATAAAAAAAAGTCAAAAATAAAAAAGTTTTATAGTTGAATTAGTATTAGTCACACTGATACGTTTGGGCTCTTTCCTTTGATCATCGGACCTCTCTCTTTCCGCCACTGTCTGTCCCTTTCTACGTTCACGCTTGGCTGGTCGTCGCGTGTAACCCGAGATTCGACACCTCGCTTGGATAAATGCAACCACTGGATCCCAATCTCGGTTGTATTTATCCAGTGTTTACTGTATAAGGTTTGTCCCGGTAAACATTCCAGGGTCGGGTCTCCTGGGTGGAGAAACATTGTGGTAGCAGGCTGTTACAGCCCCCCCCCCCCCCCCCCCGAACAGATGATCAGAAGTACATGGAACAGGGCCATCGAATCCCTTAAAAACATAGGTAATCTTGTACTGGCAGGAGATTTTAATACTCACCACCCCATGTGAAATAATAATACAGTCAATGCGGCAGGTGATAACCTGGAGAAAATACTAACAGATCACAACTTGATAGTCCACAATTTCGATGGTTATTCAAGGATAGACAGTAAATACGCCACGAAATCCAACATCGACCTTGTTATTACAACTTCAAACATTGCTCACCTGGTGAATACCAGACAACTGGACGACACTTTCGGCTCCAACCACTTCCCTATTGGAGCGACAATTGAAATTAAGAAACAGATACACTTCAGGAAAACCAATAGACTCTCCACAACAAGAACGGACTGGCAGCGGTACAAAACAGAGATGGACATCAATTGTAGCACATTCTTCTCCGAAGCCTTTGAAAGCCTCCCAGTAAACCGGAAGTATGCAACCTTCATGGATACAATGAAGGAAGTCGTGATCAAACACACTCCGGGCAAAAGGGGAAATTCCGATGGACAAGCAAGCATCTGTCGCAAAGATAATCCTGCACCTTGGTGGGACTTGGACTGCGACAGGGTAGTCAGAAAAAGGAAAGCCTCGCTGAAGAAGTGGCTACACACACTAAAAACAGAGGATTGGATTGCCCACAAGAAACAAGTAGCTGAAGCTACCAAACTTCTAAAAAATAAGAAGAGATTGGCTTTCAGAACATTTGCAAGCAACCTTAATCACAGATCGAATATAAAACATTTCTGGAACACCGTTCGAAGATTCAAATCAAGATGGACAACCACTTCACCGAGGCCGCAAGGACAGGCCCTCGACCTAGAACAGCAGGCAGTTAATAAAATCTGCCCACCATGGGTGCCCAGTGCCCCTCCAGAGAAAAGTCACGCTCTGGAAAACTCCTTCCTGGACCAACCGTTTGACTTCACGGAGTTCCTGGTTGCCCTAAACCAAAGCAAGACTTCATCAGCTCTGGGTCCTGACAAGATAGAATATGGGATGTTACAGCAGTTATCGAACAGGTGTAAACTTATACTATTGAACATCTACAGCGACTTGTACAGAGGTCAAAGTTTGCCAGAGGATTGGAAAAAATCCTCAGTTTTCTTTATTCCAAAACCAAACGGTAAAGGTCTAAGACCCGTTACCTTATCGTCCTGTGCCTGCAAGCTTATGGAAAGACTGATCAATAATAGACCGCAATATTGGTGTGAATTCCATAACCTTATTCCACACACGCAGGCAGGATTTAGGAGGGGTAGGTCCTGCATGAACAACTTGGCGATTTTAACTACTCCGGTTGACATCGGCCATTGCTGCAACAAGTACACCATGGCAGCTCTTCTGGATATCGAAAGCGCATTTGACAATGTACAGAAGGACATCCTCCTTCGCAAGCTACAGGAATTAAACATCACCGGTAATGCCTACAACTTTATAGCAGAATGAATGACTGACAGAAGCAGTGCCTTTCATGGAAGCGAGCACCAGGATCTAAGAGTGCATAAGGGTGTTCCACAAGGGAGTGTTCTCAGCCCGCTTCTCTTCAGTCTCTACATAAACAGCGTCAGTGACGGCATCCCTGATGAGGTGGTAGTCACGCTCTTTACTGACGATATAGCGGTTATTTCACAAAACAAGTAGTTACAGGATCTCAGAACCCAACTCCAGTATGCGGTCAACATAATAAGGAATAACCTGGAAAGGCTTTCACCTCTCAGCGGAAAAAGCGGAACTGCTGTCCTTTGGGAGATCACCGCACAAACCGGTGCAGGCAGATATAACCCTGGGCAGCCATATCATTCATTCCAGGCCGGTAGCAAAATACCTAGGAGTAAGCATAGATCAGAAATTCAAGTTTAGGAAACATGTACAGGCGGTGCTTACGCATTGTAACAAAATTTTAAACGTCATCAAGTTTCTCAGAAGAACGTGGTGGGGGTGTGACCCACAATCGTTGATAACCATCTATAAATTACTTATTAGATCTAGAATTGATTATGGCAGCTTTTAGTACTTTCCATCAGATAATAGATCCAGGGCCCAATTGGAAGGGATCCAAATGGATGCTTTAAGGTTGGCAATGGGTTACAGAAGATCCACCCCAACTAATGTCATTCTTGGTGAAACCAAACTCCTCAGCATAAAGGATCGCACCAGCTACCTAGGTTCCAAATATGTGTTGAAAGCTCTTACCAATGTGACGAATCCCTTCGCAAAAGTACTGGCGGACTTCTGTGAGGTGTACTGGAATCAAGAGCACATTTCCAACCCTGAGCTGGACAAGGACAGATCACTGGCGCGGGTTGTCAATCTGATAGAGGAATTCACTCCACTTTTAGTCAGACTACCCAACCTTGTGGCCAACACAGCTGACTATGGAACGCAGTATATACAACCAAAAATAGAAACAGAATTTATAACCAAATCAAGAAACACCTCACACCCGATAGAAATCTTCCATGAAACTATGCAGAATAAATACCAAAATCACAAATTAATATTCACGAATGGGTCGAAATTGGACAGCTCGCCATCAGTTGGCGCAGCATGTGTTGTTCCCCAGGACAACTACATTGGAAAGATCACCCTACCTAAACAGGCCTCGGTTTACACTGCAGAATGTGTAGCAATGGAGATGGCCACTGAGTATATAAACAGAAATTACCAACAATCTTATGAGATCTGTACAGACTCGCTCAATCTGGTGCAGACTTTGGTCAGCCCAGGTATCAATCCACAAATTAACAAGCACATCATTAACATTAAAAGCACTCTTCGGCAGATCAAAGTAAAGGCACCCAATCAAGAAGTAGTAGTTATGTGGGCGCCGGCACACAGGGGCATTGGAGGGAACGAGCTGGCGGACAGGCAGGCTAAGACTGCAGCACAAGCTGTAGAAAAGCAACTATGCCAGGTTCCCTATATAGACATCTTTCCCGTCCTAAAACAAAAAATTAGGGTCAACACTGAAAACGAGCTGGCAAGACAAGAGAGGTTTAAAGGCAGAGAATTCTTCAGGAAATTCCATGTGAAATCCAACGCACACCCTTGATTTCTCAATAACGAACTGTCGAGGCATACAACTGTTTGGATTAACAGGGCAAGAGCCAACTATTTCCACCTCAAGGTCTCTTTGGCCAGGGTTAGCATGGTGCAGGACACTAGGTGTCAATGCGGCTATCCAGTGGAGGACATTGACCACATATTGTGGGACTGCACACGTACACGAGAACATAGGAAAGAAATGCTGCAACAGCTGAGAACAAAAGGACTGACACCACCATACTCAATAGACAACTTTCTAGTGGCACCCAACATTACCGCTTTAATAATTATTGATGCTTTCTTAACCAAAAACAATTTAAAACTGTGATGTACCCAACTAAAGAATAAGTTTTAATCATAGATGTAAACCTTGTATAATTTAGATATAGTTTGTACATAAAAGATAGAGTTTAGGGAATAGTTATAAGGTCTTCGACGTGCAACCAAAGTTCCTAGAAAGTGCAAATTAGCTAAGGTATACAAATAATACTTATTTCTGTAAACCTTTATATGTTCACCTAACCTACAAAACTTTTCCCGTTTGCTTTTCACTTCACTCAACTACCCTTCCTCTTTTTACCACCCTATTTTATTATTTTGCAACAAGTTTCTTTATTCAACAAGAGGTTTTATTAATAATTGTCACGTAAGGTTTTTGAGGCTTCCGCGGTTAGATTCTGAATAAGACTTGGCTTCCGGGATGGAACGCGTTGGTTGACGGTTTTGTAACATCCCAGCGATACCTTAGTTTAAGAATAAATCGTAATATTAAATGAAGTCGATAATTGTTGTATTATAGTAAAACTTTATAGAATTAGATGGCGTGCCCGCTGGTGTTAAGAGCAGGGTAGCTCGCGTTAAGAGTAGGGAGACCGCATTAAGACTAAGGAGTAGAGGTGCTCGGGAGTCACGTACCGGGAATTCCCATAGACAAAAGTCTATATAGAAAAAAAGCGCTTGGTCAGCAGAATCTGACTATAAATAGAGGCGTGCCACGCGGAGAAAATCAGTCTGGTTTCGACCATGCTCAGCTCGACTTCGACTTCGGTCGAGTACAGCTACCACTCTAGCAATAGAAGAAAGGCTACGGTTGCTCAACGCTGAACCACTTAGGTAGGGATATAGCGACAGAGTAACCCGTGCCAAATTAAATTCCTTACAACGACAAGTACAAGTTTCTATAGATCTACAGACCTTCTACTCATGGTGCACAACGCGTTCACTACATGTTGGTTTAGAGTCAGCTATCAAGTGTAAAGAGCTAGCGAGGAGCGGAGCTCCTTGAACACGACCTATACAGGATTGCATCGAAATAAGCAAGTGGCTTGGGACCGAACAGTTGCTTATTTCGAAGCAGGTATGCTATTCGGCTTGATTTTGTTATCGAAACGTGACGATGGAGAACGCGAGAAAGGAGTGAGAGATCCGAGGTAGCGGTAAATCATAAAGTGATCGGCCGAGCAGCGATGTTATTTTTTGAACAAGGATAGAAAGCATTATATACATATATTCCATCCTTCTTCTACTAACCGATGTCACTGCTCAGTCGAGCGTGACAATTTATTACCCAAAACATCGGCTTCTAGCTTTCATGGACCTCTCACTCATTTCTCGTACCTCTTACTTTGCGGGCGACTTCAAACAAAGAAGAGGGTGCGACGACAGCCGCGGATCGGCGTCGCGCATCGCGGGCCCCCACCGCGGCGGCATCCCCACTCCCGAGTAATTAGACTATAAGTAGGACCGATCGATGCGCGGATCGATGAGTTGCCTCGGGGCTTCGGCCCCGAGGGGACCTCCTCGGAGGTCCGGACCGGAGCACCAGAGCTCTCGACGCCATGACTGACCTGGCGAAGAGATCTCTGGCCAACGGGCCGTAGCATTGCACTACGCTACGACCTGGCAGCTCCCCTAGGTCCAGCGGCCGTAGGCGCCTAGCCTCGTCAGTCCCGTGGTTGACCCGGGGTGACCAAGCTAGTGCGCGTTCATAATCTCTGCTGGTGCTTCCGCGGGGATTCCGAACGCTAGCTTACTCGGCACCGCAATTTGCCTTTGGCAGCCGATTCCGTCCAGCTTTGTGGCGTTACCCAGGCTGGCCAGGATTGGTCGTCGACTCGTTCGCTGTTCGGTTCTACCTCGGCGTACGAGAAGACGAGCCGCGTGAGGCAAGCGGGCAGCAACTCCACCGCAGCGCGATTGAATAAACACCGTCGGCCCAACCGGGCCAATCCTATCCCGCCTCTACCTCCTTTGCGTTTGCGTACGTTTGCGTTTGTTTGCGTTTGTTTGCGTTCGCGCTCCGTTCAGCGCTTTCACTCCGCGCTCCGACATCGCGCCGTTAGTTGTAAGACCGCGTAGCGATGGCTACGACCTGCGCTAGAATTAAGGCCGCGTACTTTCTGTGACGGACCGGGTTCCGACCGTAGTTCATAAGTCCTGTACATTAGGCTTAAGCTTGGCTCCACGCGTCTAACCACCAGACGATACTCTGATTGTAGCTCCCGAGGCAGGAGAGCACCGCCCGACCAGCCGGCGAGGGCAGCCGCTGCTAGACGCCCCACTACTCTTTTCCTGAATAAACATTTATTTTTCTACTAACACCGACTCGTTATTTACCGACCTGTTCCCATGCGAACCCTGGCACGGGGAAAACCGCCGCGGTGCGCAACGCCGTGCGCACCGAACCGACCGACCCCGTTACAAGGGGATAGCGAATTGCTTATTTCCAAGCAGAGACCACTTGCTTATTTCGAGGCAATCCTGTACTACACATAGCTCTGGCTTGTCCAGAAACCGATTGCGACCTGTAGAGAGGTCCGTTCATGTCTGAAGTAATAGTACAAGTCGCTGTCATTGATAATTTCCGATACTTATCGTTAGTGTAATTGGATATTGTTCAGAGTGTTGGCTGTACTAATTTCTATTAATAACCACATTTTCTATTGTATTTTTCATTTAGGGCGTATTCTCTGTAATTTTCTTTGTATTTCTTATCTAGCCCGTACACATTGTAACATTAGCATTATTATTTTCTTTCATATTGTGAAGAAGCATATTTAGTTATCTAGCTGAGATCAGATTCTTACTTACTTGAATAAACTAGTTATTTAGCACATTAATGTTTGGATTTTACTCCTTAGCCGCTTACCATGCGAACCTATAATCCCTATTACTAAGTACGAGTCACCTTCTGAGGAAACCGCTCTCCCTATAAGTCGGTGCAGTGGCGTACCTACTTTGGGACGTTACAGTTTGTTGCCGACGTTTCGTAAACATTGCAATTCACTTCATCAGGGCGAGAGACAACCAGATACTGGTTGCTCTCGTAGAGGGTGTCCCTATTTATCCAGAACTGGAGTCATTGTTGCGTGACGTTGCAGTTGAGTGGAGTTGACCAATCGGGTGGCTGTTTTAATTGAATGGCCAGTCAATTAAGAAACTGGGAGGATGCTGTTCCAAATCGGATGGGTTTGGTATCCGGAGTCCCTATTGATATTGTTGGGATGTTTGTGGATCTCAAGTGGTGACGAAAGTCACCTACGTCACGCGGCACTGACATAAATACGCGAACAAGCCGCGCGCCGCCCGCCGTGGTCGTTATGCGGCGTCAGGCCTCGAGCCATTCGCGCAGTTGAGTAAGCCGCGAGCGGACATATAGGAGGCAGCAGGAGACGGTGAAGCCAGAGCTCTCTGGAAGCACGAACGAACCAGTTCAAGCGATAATAGATAACTCACGATCATTAGGACGAGACCCACGATCGGTACAGAACAAACACCACATTTAACCGGAATCAAGGGATCGCTATCCCATCGAAACCGCGCCGCGTCGCAAAGTCAATTCGTTCAGCGCCCACGCGCGCTCCGTAGAGTATAAGACCGCGTAGGATTAAGTTAGCCATAAGCGCGTCCCCTTATATTATAAAGTCCTCCTTAGTAGTACGTAAGATAGCTTATATATACACATCATTGACACATTCGGTTGCCTTACGTTATAAACTGACGATCTGCACGTCGACAGACGGACGACAACCGACGAATAACGACGAACAATAAACACGTTCTAACCGATCACTGCTTATTAAAACCAACTCCACTCCTTTACACAGTTGTTGTCTCGAGACGAAACCTGAACGCGGTACTGCAGCGCTCGGAGTCACCCAACCGAGCGCAGACCAGTTACGCCGTTACAAAGTGCTTCTCTATACTTACGAGGAAAATACTGTTTTGAGTTCGCTAGACTGACGTCGAACAGGATTTGGTGGCCCGTTTCTATTTGATATTCTGCCAGCGCTGAGATGGAGACATGTTTCAGTTTGACGCATCTTATGTGTTCTTTGAGGCGATTGCTGATCTTCCCGGTTTCTCCGATGTAGACTTTTCCACAGGAACAAGGGATCCTCTCTACCTCTGATAAGCTGAGAGGAGGGCGTTAGTCTTTTGGAGAGTTTAGAAACTGACCGATTTTTTAGGGTGGTCTGAAAATCGGTTTGATTTTGTTGTTACGGAGAATTCTTCCTATGGAATCGGTAACTCCTTCGACATAGGGGAGGAAGGCAGTTCTATTGGTGTTTTCGGTTGGTGTGTTGATATCCGTATTATGGGGTTTCTGGAGTTTTATAATGATTTGATTGATTTGTTAGGATGTGTATCCATTGGATCGGAGAGTCTAGTGTAAAAGGAATAGTTCTCGGTAGAGGTTAGTTGAGTCAGAAACTGTAAGTGCTTTGTATGCAAGGGAACTGATCACTGATTCTTTCTGTGAAGGGTGGTGGTGTGAATCTGCGTTCAAGTACCTGTTGGTGTGTGTGAGTTCGCGGTATACTCCATGTCCAAGGGGAGTTGGTTGTGGTGTTCAGTATCCATTGTGAAGCGTATGTTGAGATGACGGATATTCAGAAGGGAAAGGAAAGACAGGAGGTGTTCTGTTTCGTAGCGCCAGATGACGAAAATGTCATCGACATATCTAAGCCACACTTCAAGTTTAAATTTGGCTTCGGAGAGTGCTGTTTTTTCAAAGTGCTCCATGAATACATCTGCTATGATTGGGGAGATCGGGGAACCCATCGCGGCGCCGGCAATCTGTTCATAGAACTGACCTTGATACAGAAAGTAGGTGGAAGGTGTTGGGGTATCTTTTTGGAAGATTTGATGGTATATTTGCTTCGAAATAAAACATAGTGCGAGAATGAGAGGGCATGCTATATTCTATCTTTGTTCAAAAAATAACATCCTTGCCCGGCTGATCACTTTATGATTTGCCGCTACCTCTGATCTCTCACTTGTTTCTCGTGTTCTCTATCGTCCCGTTTCGAGAACAAAGTCGAGCCAAATAGCCTACCTGATCCGTAATAAGCAACGGGCCAGACCCGAGCGTGTTGCTTATTACGAGGCAATCCTGTACATCGCTATTTTTATCGATAACTGCTTCTGTGTCTATTACATCGAATATTTGGGTCAATATCTCGGATGGTTTTACAGGTTCACTTAAAACACCCTAGAGATAAATAAATTATTGCAATCAGATGCGAACAGCAACTTACTGTCTTGTTGCCATTCACGTAATCACATGCATACCACTGAATTTGGTATATATTCAAGACCTAACCTGATCGTATAAATAACAGAAAAAATAAAATGCCGTCAACATTAATACGGACGGCAGACAATCTTGTCAGGCACAATGATTAATATCAATGTTGATGGAATATAATTTTTTTCGTTACTTCTATGTCTAGATTAGGTTAGGTTAGGTTATATTAATATTTCGGCCGCCTTTAGACGGTCGTCCACGCAATTTCAATGTCAATATTATTGAAATTAGTAGTTCACTTTGATTTTAAGCTGACCCGTTATATGGACGGTAGCCGGCCCATGTGGTACTGTTAATAGAAACAGTAGATAAACGAGGGTCGCTTGGCTACGCATACACAGCGGCGGTATATGTACCCTGAGTTGCATTGAACTTGTCGCAGTGAAGTTGGCTACAAATTCACTAACACATTCACGCCGCGTCGGTGAGACGATGGGCGAGACGATGGGCGAGATAGACTCACCGACGCGGCGTGAATGTGTTAGTGAATTTGTAGCCAACTTCACTGCGACAAGTTCAATGCAACTCAGTGTACAGGCGAAATTCAATGTAGTAGTGCTCATAGTTTTTCGCGAATAGTTCGCAAACTAATCGAGTCCGACATGTAACTTAGAGAAAAAAAGTTGTTTAAAATGTTGAATTTTACAACATATTCAAAAATCATCGAAATCGGAGGAGGAGTAGCTTTTCTACATGTTCACAAAAATTATTGAATTTTTGTTAAGAAAGTTTCTTTCTATCTCTAACAGTTACTAAATTAGCTTTTAAGGGACCAAATTTTGGAGTTAGACTTCATCCCTTAAAGCTGAGTTACAGTAGCCAATTTTAAGAAAAAATACGTATCTATTACTTTTGGCTATTTTTGAGACCTCTAAGGTTTCATCAAAATCAGAGTCTGGCCGTTTGAGACCTTCCTTGTAAGTTTGAGATATCCCCAATTGATGTTCATGGGCAAATGTTCCTCTTCGAGAGGAACTCCCACTATAAAACTTATGTTAGCTTGACATACTCGAGCTATGGCGCGAGTACGTGGGGGTTCAGGAAAACGCGGAACGACGTGATGTCTTCCTCTTTCCACTGCGGCTCTAGCGATACTTTGTATTTATTTTACGTGATCTATTCTATATAATATGTAGTATTAATCCTTCTAGGAGGAAACATTTGCACATTTCTATACTAACAACTAGTCAACTACCCTATCGTTTACACCACACCAAGGGTGACGAACTGGCAGCCCACGGGCTATATGCTGCCCGTGCCCTTTCTTTCTTAATTCGCAGCGGATCAGGAGAACTCCGTCCATGTCGACTACATCAATTATCACTTTGTCGGATTCCTATTTTGCGGCCCCTTGTGGGGCCGAGTTTTTCGCTTCAACAATCATTCTGTTACGAGCCGGAGGGGGCGGCTGCGTAGCCGGGGCTTAATTTCGGTATATGGTATTTGTTAATGGCTTGACCAGTGTTGTTATTAACACTGGGAGCCTAAGGAAGTAGACGTGGAGACGAACCTACGTATGGCTAACGTAGGGAGCCACAGGAAAGGTGAAAAGTGGAGGACAAACCTACGTATGGCTAACGTAAGAAGCTTCAGGAGTGTGATATGCGGACGAACCTACGTATGGCTAACGTAGGGAGCCGCAGGAAACGTTAGTATTAGGTCTCGTATCTTGATTGATGTACCTCAAGCGGTAAAGGTACACCTTAGTGGGTTTCTGGATAGTAAATATAATAGAACAATAGTATGTAAGTTAAAATAATATGAGTTTATTCTCTATTCCGGGACCTTACAATTGTTGTGTGTAATTGTCGCGGTGTTCAATGAATTAAACTCTAGGTTGCAAGTTTTTAAATGATTTGAATAAATACAAATTAGTTTCGATTCCGCGAAGCAAGAATCTAATCCTTCTCGGCTCATGAACGCGAGCAAACGGGGGCGGACTACAACGATTAAAATTATGCTTAACAGCAGAAAACGTACTGTATAGTTACTGTGAGTGCTTGAAAGGGACTTGAATACCCGATCTCGCAGAGTTTCCTCGTTGCAGAGATTATTCGTAAAAGAACGTACTGACGTGTAACGAACTGATTCTAGACTTCAACTAGACCCGAGGTGCCCTTGTCGCTACCCTTTTTATACTCAAAAATTAGAGTAAAAAGAGTGGTGGGGACTGACTCTACGTGACCCGTAGGACCGCGCCCTTGCTTTGCGTTGGTCTCGAATTTTCTAGAAGACGGTTGGTGTCGGGTGCACGCATCCGATTCCATATAAGGAAATTTTTTGAGAAGGGTTTGTAACACCATATAAGGAAATTTCCGAGACGGATACGTAACAATTCATACCTAAGTGCAATAAATGGGGTGAGTTCACTGGCCCGACCATGAATTCAGCTGTTCTATCGAACGTGTTTCCTCGTCGAATGGTTGGGACCGACACAGTGACCCAGTGGCAATTATCTGCTTTCAGCGTAGCAGGTTAATTTAGGAACGAATGGATAAGTTTCATTTAAATTGTTTTCAAATTTTTCATCATTAATGTAGCCTCCAATTCAAACGTTTATTAATTATTCCATTTTAATCATTTTTATTTGATGTTTAGAATGCTTAGAATTTCCTTTTTTACATTATGACAGGCGACAAGAGATTAGGTTCCGTATTAATTTTAAACAACGACTAAAAATGTTCAACCAGTTCAATTTTTTTATTGTGCTATGCCAACGGGGTGCCGTTTTCTAATCACGACTTTTAACAAGATTCTCGGATTTCTTTTTTAAAAAGGTTTATTGTTAGCGTGAAAAACTGTTTAGTAACAGTTTTTAAGTGGTTTAAAATAAATAAAAAAATTGATTTTAATGTTATAAACGAATTAATGAACCGCATCCATTTTCAGACCCTCCAAATCTATAGGTTTGCTATAAAATGTTCCAGAAATTATCATTTGATTAAGATTAGTTAAAGACTGACAATAGCATACAATAATTTTTATAAACAAATGCACAGTTTGTCTATTTTTCCATGTATAGGATCAATGTTTTTTTCAGAACTAACTATGGATATCTTGCTTATGACGATTTATCTTGTATTTTATTGATGCACAACTTCGCTTACCTTAATTCTGTTGGCTTACGAAGGATCCAGAAGCAAGGCATTTGCTTCTGGAAACAATGGTCTTTCAGTTTTTTGGAACTGATGCCTCAGACTTCCCAAATAAGGATCAGTAGAACACAGCAAAAGGTTCGACAAGTCTTCATTCAATTTGGTTGGAGATGATTTCCTCGTATTATTTTCCCGAAATCGCTTTAAATCTTTATTTTTCGCCCCTTGAGCTTCTTCTGATAACTGCCCAATTGGTATATCAAAGGAATCAATAATTTTTGCTCCATGAATTATAATTTTGTGCATTGATGATGGCATGAAGTACCAACCATATTCATTTACAAACAGTTCTGCAGTGTCGGTACTATGTTTATGAAAGCGTTCACCGTGAATCGCTTTCCCACATGCTAACACTTGCAAAATGATATAGAGGTTTGTTTATACCCGTAATTTCTGATATTATTTCATAATTCTCAAAGAACTTTCTGGACGTGTTTCCATCGTTTGAAGAGCCACTTCCTTGTCTTGTAGTATCTACAATTAAGCCAAACCGATTACGAATTTCATTTCGAACATACACTTTTTTTTCATGGTGGATTCTTTTTTGTTCGTCAGATTTACATGCCCATACCTTGAATGGCAAACGATAAGCAATATGGAGAACACATTCCATAAATCGAATCCACGCATGTAACGTCTGAAGTCCGTACTGGAATGAATCCACATTTTCTTCTCTTCTTCTTATTGTGGCTAATGATTCATTTCCTTAGGTGTTGCTCCACAAACGGTGCAGTTGGAGGAAGCAGAAGTTTTGGTGACAACTTGGCATACTTTTCCATCTATCATCGTACAAATCAAATCATGCTCCACTTTGTAAGTTCTTCCATTCACTTCTATGGTGCTTGATTTCAATCTTTTTATTTGCAATTTAATGTTTTGAAGCTCAGTAAGAATCTTATCTTTCTTCTCTGTTGCATAATGGAATAATATCGGGAGACAAGAATTAGGCGAAGAAGGTCGAGGATTCTGCCAGATTAATGTAGACGGAGAATCGTGTATATCCTGCAGGCGAAGAGGAACCATTGATACCAAGAAAAGACTGGAAACAGAATTTGTATAATTTTCCGATTTATATTGGTACGGGTTCAATCCAGATGTGCCATCACAACCGTACTTTAATGTCAGTTTCAAGTTGTTAGCATTTTCAGATAGTACAACAGTCTCAACCTTTAACAATCTCTTTGCAGTATGGTCAAGAAGTTGTTGTAGTTGGATAGTAGCACCTGTTTCATTAATTTCTATAGATGAACTAGGAGGATAACACTTCTTTTTAGCATTTGTAATATGCTTGTAACTTGGAAGGATATCAGCATTTTTGTTCTTTAAAAGTTTCTTTAGAAGCTCGTACTTATTTTTAGTTAATTTCAAATCCATATACAGGGCAAGTGCTTCGTCATCAGTAAACGGTATCGGAGATTTATGTGTCCTGGGTTGTAGTAGATTCCATATCTATAGCGTCCTTATTTGATACACCCTTTTTAATGATGTTAGCCAGAACGTTCTTGTCCACTGTTTGAAAATTTAGAAATAAATCAACGTCATTTTCAGATACCGACTGTTTTAATGCTTCAATTCTTCTCTTTTTTGTTTTTTCTGAATATTGTTCAAAACTTTTTGATTTTCGAGACTGTGAAGTGAATGTTTCAGAAACGGAAAATTCAGCATCCAACCAAGATTTATTATTCTGTAAAAACTTGTCTTTAATAGAAAAAGAAGCCTTTAATCTCTTATTAAATGTAGGTATAAAATATTGAGTTAGTTTCTTTCGTACTAACTCTTGCAACGTTTCGGATAAACTATACTTTTCTTTTAAATAATTAAGCAACTCATGTACTTCTTTAAATGCCTTGCTTCTGGATCCTTCGTAAGCCAACAGAATTAAGGTAAGCAAAGTTGTGCATTAATAAAATACAAGATAAATCGTCATAAGCAAAATATCCATAGTTAGTTTTGAAAAAAAATTGATCCTATACATGGAAAAATAGATAAACTGTGCATTTGTTTATAAAAATTATTGTATGCTATTGTCAATCTTTAACTAATCTTAATCAAATGATAATTTCTGGAACATTTTATAGCAAACCTATAGATTTGGAGGGTCTGAAAATGGATGCGGTTCATTAATTCGTTTATAACATTAAAACCAATTTTTTTATTTATTCTAAACCACTGAAAATTGTTACT
Organism: Osmia lignaria lignaria; assembly: GCF_051020975.1. Taxonomy (NCBI): domain Eukaryota; kingdom Metazoa; phylum Arthropoda; class Insecta; order Hymenoptera; family Megachilidae; genus Osmia; species Osmia lignaria. Next base: position 3,440,395 of record NC_135041.1, read on the forward strand.
AAACAGTTTTTCACGCTAACAATAAACCTTTTTAAAAAAGAAATCCGAGAATCTTGTTAAAAGTCGTGTTTAGAAAAAGTTAAAAAAAATTTTTTCAATTTTCTTGCTAAATAACAAAATTTTAAAAACTTATTTCAAAAATCTACTCTCACAAATTTCTTCGAAATTTAATTAGCTTCCACTGGAAAAAAAAGTGTCCAAGTCGAATGAAAAGTGTAGCCTAAAAATTGATTTGTCCATAGGTAAGTTTTTTGCCCCACTGTGGCCGAGCCGATCGTTTGCGACCTACGTCAGGCCCGGTTGTCGCAGCCGACACTGCCGTCCCTGAACCCGCGCTCTATACGCGCTCGGATTGGTCAGTGTTTTTCGTTAATAATATGAAAACAAAGCTTTAACCAACATTTTGGCAAAGGAAAAAGTTGTTTAGAATCACCTTAGCGACCCAGTTCTGGGACACCCTGTATACGTTATTGAGAACTAATTTTCGTAATGGGGAAATCGGTAAAATCGGAGAGCAACTTATGTGGTCGGCGGCGGAGAAGTTCGTCACTCTTGCCCTATATGTATGCCGTATGTAATGTTTTGTATGCTGTATGTAATGTAATCCTTACAATGGAATTAATTTTCTATCATTTAGTTGTCGTCGCAATGCCACCTGATCTGAATAATTTTTATTATAGTCGTAATATCGACCCAGCTATACCGTAACTGATTTTCATCGAGGCGTCATGTGTCTGGTGAAGAGATTGTGTAATACGATCATCCGACGGAAAATTGTAACTTCGGGAATTGTCGCGTCTGCAATCAAGCGCATAACACGAAGCTGCATCAGGACACGTAAACGACTACGGGAGCGAAAATCTGAGCAAGGAATTTACCGGATTCGCGTTTTGAACACGGCGCTACGTTAGTCACCAACGTTCACGATATGGATCGCGATCAAAAACCGATCGAATATAGGATGTTCATCGATACATGTTCAAATGCAAATTTCATCACGGAAGATCTAGCATCGAAATTAAGACTACCGGTGAAACAACATACAACGACAGTAGAAGCTTTAAATCAATTAAGCACAATAATTACACAGATGTTTTCGACCAGCATAAAATTCCGATTATCAAACTTCAAGAGAACTCTGACATTCATCACGATACCGCGAATCTCAGGACCGATACCAGATCAGCAAATTGATCGCTGCTGTAAAATTCTGATTTCCGCGAATATCAATTTAGCCGATTCACACTTTCACCGACCAACATCCATCGACATGCGTTTAGGCATCGGTACGGCCTTAGCGTGTTTGAGCGTCGCACAGTGGGACAAAACGGTTTACGGCGATCAAAAATCTGTAACTTCGGTTCTATTGGAAATATTTTAATGAAATTTTGGGAAGAGTTTGCCTATATTATGGTACTTAAGTTGTACCAATATAAATCATATTGAACTACACGGTGTCAAAATATTCACATATAAAGTGTGACACGTTTAATATCCTTCACTTGTTAGACATATTTTATGTCATTTAACAAAAATTTGACTCAAAACTGTTAATAACTATAAGAGAAACGGATTTAATAATTAAAAAATGACAAGACATGTGTTATAATAATATATTTATTTATATTTATTATGATCTATACCAAATCATTCGTGAAAACAGTTTCAACAATTATGAAAATTTATTATAGCATATTGCAAGGACGAAATAAAGTTTTGGATGACGAATATACATGTGGAATACAGTTAACTGGTTAATAATCGTATCTGGTACTGTTTTTCTACCATCATCGTGCGCAGCGGCCAAGATGGGTGTAATTTCATTCAATCGCCATTTTCTTCAAAAAGTGCAAAAATGTGCACCCAATTTTTTCAGATTCTGATAGAGGAAGGTTCACTCTTTCCTGTAGTAATAATTAAATATTCGGCAAGTGCCGACATTTTTTTTAAATCAAACGCAAAGTTGAGATTTTAGTTAAATGTACTTCCTTAGAAAATTCATATTCTAAAATTCATTAGAATCGTACATTGAAGTTATGGGTAATAACATCAGCGTTTCGTTCTGACGAATTTCTACTGACTTTGAGTGTGGACCACGGCAAAACGGAAGCAAATATGAAAAAACGGATTTACACAACATTAAACTACAGTTTATTCTCTATCGATGTACGCAAATAGTTTTTCAATTCTCGAATTCACGAAAATCGTCCCACCTGTGTTTTGTCCCACTGTGCGACGGTCAAATAGATGTCACTCCATCTAATAAAACCAATTTGATATTCCAGAAGACATTATCGAGGGAAGTCTATCTACTTTAATGGCAAGGCATAAGGTCTTCCTCGCTATTCCAAATTTCGACCTGAAGAAATTCTGAGAATTAGAAGAAGGTCCTCAGGTACGATACCTGTCTGCCGAAGAACAAACGTGCATAGTAGCATTACCCTTTAACGAGAAACATACGCAATTGGGCGAATCTCGTTCGCGCGCCCTGAACCGATATCTCTCGTTAGAAAGGAAATTCAATCGTAAACCGGAATTAAAATGCGAATACACCATTGTTATTCAAGAATATCGAGATCTTGGTCACATGAGCGAAGTTCAGCCGAATGAACAAGACGGTTTCTACCTGCCCCACCACGCGGTAATAAAACCTTCGAGCGTAACTTCGAAGGTCCGCGTCGTTTTCGAAGGGTCGGCCAAAACGAGTAGCGGCCTATCATTCAATGACACTTTGATGATTGGACCTACTATACAGGATAACATTGTTTTATTAGTAATAGATATAGAAAAAATGTACCGGCAGTTTCTTGTACAACCCGAAGATCGTCGGTATCAACGGATTTTGTGGCGCAACGATGACGGCAAGATCAAGACAAATTGAACACGGTCACTTTCGGATTGACATCTGCACCGTACCTCGCGATTCGATGTCTTCACCAAATCGCGGACGACGAGGGGAACAGGAATCCAGCGGCGGCATGGGTAATAAAACACGACCTTTACGTTGATGACCTGCTCACGGGTGCAGACACCTACAAAGAGGCTATTCAATTACGAGATGGAATCATCGATATCCTCAAACGTGGAGGATTAAATATTCGTCAATGGGCTTCGAACGAGCCACAGCTTCTCTCCGGATTCAACGAAGCACAGATCAGTCAAGAGTTCTTAGGAGATTCCACTCTCAAGACACTTGGTATAATCTGGGATGCGCACAGCGATAAAATCCTATACACAATCGATCCGATAGTAACAAATAGGGTAATGAAGCGAACAATTTTGTCATCGATTGCAAAAATCTTCGATACGTTAAGTTTACTTGCGCCAGTCATTATCAAGGCAAAAATTTTAATACAACATTTGTGGCAACTGCAATTGGACTGGGATGAAGCGACACCAGCCAATCTTCATACAGAATGGACTACTGAATTTAACTTATTAAACAATTGTTCTTTCGATCGAAAGGTTTCACAACACGCAGTTAGTAAGACTGAGCTTCATGGCTTTTGCGACGCGAGCGAGCGAGCGAGCCTATGGCGCCTGCATTTACGTACGTACGGTTACCAAATCCGGAAATATTAAGACAGAATTTACTGTGTGCAAAATCGCGAATTGCACCACTAAAAACAGTCAGTCTTGCTCGATTGGAATTATGTGGAGCTGTACTCCTCGCCTCTTTGTACAACATGGTTACGAAAGCGACATCACGGAATTTCAATAAGAGTACATTTTGGACAGATTCTACAATTGTTTTAAACTGAATTAATAAGGAACCTTCGACATTGAAAACTTTCGTAGCGGATCGCGTCACGGAGGTACATTCGAAAATCGACATCAACGCCTGGAAACACATTAAATCAGCCGATAATCCAGCCGACCTGATTTCAAGAGGACAATCGCCGTCGCAGTTCCTCGCAAACTCCATTTGGCCTCATGGACTCGTCAGTGACGAATCGACCTGGCCAGAGTCTAAATTCACGATAACACCTGAAACTCTGGAAGCGCGACCGCTCGCGTGCTTCGCAACCGCCGTTAATCGAGATGATCAGATCTTAAACAGGTACTCGTGCATTAAAAAACTTCGGAGAATAGTGGCATATTGTTTAAGATTTCGCGCGACACCTAAACATAAGGGATCACTATCGGTCGAAGAGATTCGCAACCTAATCGAGCGAATCATTAAAATGGTCCAATCCTCCTCTTTCCCACAGGAAATAAAAGACTTAGAAAACGAATCCGGATTACAATCATCGAGTAAACTTTTACCATTGCATCCTTTTCTCGATGAAAGGGGCATACTTCGGGTCGGAGGTCGCCTACAGAATTCAATGATACCCTTTGAAGAAAGACATCCGATACTCTTACCGAAGAATCATCACGTCGTCGATTTGATTATTCGGAACGCTCATTTGGACGGTTATCATCTTAGAATCAATTCAACTCTGTATACCATTCGACAGCACTATTGGCCCATTGATGGCAAAAACATCGTACGAAACGTTGTCCGTCGATGCATCAGGTGCTTCCGTTTGAACCCTTCAGCCACAAAATACATAATAGGAAATCTACCTGCTACGCGCGTCTCCGAAAGTAGACCTTTTTCCAATTATGGCATAGATTATTGTGGTCCGTTTTATATTAAAGAGTAACGAGTACTAAACCGCTCTCGAGTCAAGGTTTACATCGCTGTTTTTATTTGTTTTGCAACAAAGGCCATACACCTCGAGGTTGTAAGCGATATGACCACCGAAGCGTTATTGCCGCCTTAGAAAGATTCATCGCGCGAAGAGGAATCTGTCAGAATATTTATTCAGATAATGGAACAAATTTCATTATGGCCAGCAACGAAATCATCGACATCCATCGGACGCTTCAAAAAGATGACAAGGTTTGACACTTTTTTACCGACAAGAGAATTTCATGGCACTTTATGCCAGCCTTATCTCCCAATTTTTGTGGCTTATGAGAAGCTGCGGTAAAATGCTTTAAACACCATTTAAAACGCGTCGTCGGTGAAGAGTTGTTCACGTTCGAACAGTTCCATACGTTCGTCATTGAAATCGAGGCGATCCTCAATTCGCGTCCTCTTACTCCATTATTCTCTGATCCAAACGATCCATCAGCTTTAACACCTGCACACTTTCTGATTGGTAGTTCTTTAACGAGTATGCCCGAGGTTGATTTCATAGAAACACCTTCCAATCGTCTTTCGAAGTGGCAATATATTTAGAAAGTGAAGCAGAATTTTTGGTCCAGGTGGTATAAAGAATATATTCACCAGCTAAACGTTCGCCAAAAATGGACCAAGGGTTCACACGAGATCAAGGAGGGATCCCTGGTGGTCTTGAAGGATAACCATCTACCACCACTACAATGGCATCTCGGCCGCATCGAAAAGGTTCATCCCGGACAGAACAACGTTATCCGCACAGTCATGGTACGAGGACCTAGTGGCATCTACAAACGAAACGTGAAGCAACTGGCGCTATTGCCAATTCAAGAAGTGGTGTAACGTGTCGTAATATCAACGAATACTAACCGAACTTTAATTAGGAACGATAACATTTATAGTATAAGTAGCATAGTATAGTATATTATAATATTTGCGCGCGTATTCAAATTAATACTCTCCCAAGTCTAGATAAACACTAAACATATTCGTTAATCACGTTTGCGAATCTTGATCAATTCGGCTGATCAACGGGGGGAGCATGTTTCGACCGTTCGACGGAACAGATGTGCGAGAATTTCTAAAAGGAGTTTATAACAGTTCTTCGACGAAAGGTTATTTTTGAGTTTAGGCATTTTAGCATTTTCTGGTAATAAACGTTTACCTTTTTGTACAATAGAGTCCGATTTTAAGTTTCATTTTCGTCCTCAATAGCTGCGCACATGTCATAAACTGGCTTTTCCAAAGGGTAAATTAAAATTCGGTACTTCATAACGGTACCCAAATCTATTAAGCTATCTGAGCCAAATCATCAGAATATAAAAAAATACATATGAACATTTTTTGCTAATTATTTGCTATTTTTTGCCGTAAAAAGTAATTTTTTTGCTTTAGCAATTAAAAAGTTACAAAGGGCTAGATACCTTAATATTAAGCCATCTAGCCATTGTAAAAAATAGCATATAGTAAAATAAAACAAAAAATCAATACCACATAAATTTTTTGCTATTTTTTTGCTATATTTTACATTGAAAAGTATTTCTTTTGCTCCAACTGTTACAAAGTTACAAAAGGTTCGATGACTTTTTAAACTATTTTTCATTTATTTTACAAACAGAAAATTTAGAACTCGAATATTTTAATAGCAAATAATTCAGGGAACATTTTGACATGACAATGTACAAGTAAATTATTTTTTAAAGCACCTTACTCTTATAGTTTGCGTCGTGTTCTTATCCATTTTTAGTCTTTTCGTAACATCAAAACGTCTCCTGAATTATTTGCTGTCATAATATGTAAGCTCTTGAATTGTCTGCTCATAAAACAAGTTTAAGAGATTAAATACCGATCAGCACCACTTAAGGGGTTATATACACTTAGCAAAGTTGAAAAAATCGATTTTTCAGAAATATTATTTTCTCAAAGTATATAGTCTTAAGAATATTTTCTGAAAGTTTTAAACCTTGCCGCACAAAATTTTCGAAGATACAGGCCGTTTTGTATCTACCCGAGCCAGGCAGCAGCTGCCGCGCGTCTCGCCCTTACTTCTTTAGATACCCATCTAATACATTGTTTTAGACTATTTATTGTGTAAGCAGACCATAGAGGGAGTTACAGCCGTTAAAACGAGATTGATTGTTGATTCTCGAAGGTAAGTTAAAAAAAAGAATTATCTGCATGTAACTTACTTTTAAAACTTTAAACGCGTTTTTCTCGAAACTATGTTTTCAAAATTGGTGACCACGATTTCTCTGAAACTATTGCGCCGATCTAAATGAAATTTTAGGACTTCTTAAGAACATGAAAGACTAGTACGTGATCGAAAGATTTTTTTTTATGTTGCACATTTTCAGTTTTCTGGACGAAAAACTGTCGATTTTATCTGAAAATCGAAGTGTTGACTTTAAACATCCGCTATTTTGTCAAAAATCAAATTTTTTCAAAATCCTTCGATCACGTACTAGATTGTAGTATATAGTAACGAAATTATTTTGTCTGTTTGTTTCAGATAACCTGGGAACGAGAAAAAGTGGTCACCGCAAATCAAGTTTTCTTCAAGGCGCCTCGGGAATATCACAATATTTCGCTGTAAACAGCATATTTTTACTTGGAAAAATTCCTGAAGACTGTTCAATAGTTCTATTGTAATGTGTAAAAAGTTGAAACAAATATATTCATATGGTTTTCCAAAAAAATAACCCCTTAAACTAAATGTATAAAATGCTGTAAAAATATTTAATTGCGAGCATAATTTTATATATGTATATCCTTGTTGTGCCCGGCAACGAGCATAAGGGTCATCGTACTAACGAATGTCCGAATCAGCAGTACATACCGATAGCGAAACTCTGCAAGCTAGCAGAGCACGCGCCGGGCAGCACGACCTTTTTTGGTCATCCACACGCAACGCGAAACATTATAAAAGAGCGAACAATTGTAAAAGCAGACAGATTGTAAGAAGCTCGTTTTGGTAATAAAGACTCGACTGTTACTCGGACACCGGTGAATTCAAATTCTTTTGTTCTTCCAGAACCCGAAATCCCAAAAATCGCCTGAGGGCACAACATTCTTTTTGCATAAAATAGATTTTGTATTGTTTATTTTTTTATTAATTAAAACATAAATATAAATTTTTTCAGAAATAAAATCGCAATCTAGATATTTTGAGAACAAATAATTCGCAAACCATTCTAATGTCATAACTATGCTCACAATTAATTATTTTTAAAGCATCTTACTCATTTAGTTCAACTGGTGTTGATTGGCATTTGGTCTTTTAAACTTGTTTTTTCAGCAGAAAATTCAAGAGCTTACATATTAGGACGGCAAATAATTCAGGAGGCGTTTTGATGTCACGAAAAGACTAAAAATGGATAAAAGCACCACCCAAACTATAAGAGTAAGGTGCTTTAAAAAATAATTTACTTGTACATTATCATGTCAAAATGTTCCCTGAATTATTTGCTATTAAAATATTCGAGTTCTAAATTTTCTGTTTGTAAAATAAATTAAAAATAGTTTAAAAAGTCATCTAACCTTTTGTAACTTTGTAACAGCTGGAGCAAAAGAAATACTTTTCAATGTAAAATATAGCAAAAAAATAGCAAAAAATTTATGTGGTATTGATTTTTTGTTTTATTTTACTATATGCTATTTTTTACAATGGCTAGATGGCTTAATATTGAGCTATCCAGCCCTTTGTAACTTTTTAATGGCTGGAGCAAAAAAATTATTTTTCACGGCAAAAAATTGCAAATGTTTTTTTATATTCTGATGATTTGACTCAGATAGCTTAATAGACCTACGGTACCCCAGCCTTCAAGGGTCAACCTGGATGGAAAAACCCTGGTGTAGCCGGACTTTCGAGGTTCTCGTGTACACATCGATATCGCCTCACCCTCTCTAGACGAAGACGCGCTAAGGGTGCTAGAGAGGGTGGGACCGATCTTCCGGTGGACACGCCGATTGGAATTTTGACTTTTCGCAGGAAAACCAATCAGCGCGTTGTCCCCCAACTCGACGTCTCCATCGGAGGTAATATAGCGGCGTTCGTAACGCATGGAGACACTATTACTTTACAAGATTTCGTATGCGAACTTTAAAGAAATATAAGACCGAGAAATAAAATAGTTTTCGACCACGTATTGCCATCGTTTGGGCAAGTTATTTTATCGTCTGGTCTCATTGTTTCAGAGATCAGCAAAGTACGTTCGGGCAAAGTACGACGAAATTGCCACGAGTCAAAACATACAGCATCGAGCAAAGTAGGCTTTTCATAGGAAAGTGGTGTAACAGGAGAAGCAAAATGGTGTTACATCAAAATCTTAACTTTGGAGATATTAATATTGAAAGTGATTTGGAAACAAAATTATATAATTTTTAATTATTAAATATTATAAAACTTAGTATATGTATAATTGAGAAACATGATTAATACATATCATAAATATCAATTCAAATTCTCTCGCGTAAACGTTTATACGCAAGTGGTGGGAAGTTACAGACCTCTGTATGTGAGATCTTCTTCCCTACATCATCATTCTCCCTGAGGCACATATTGGGTGGAATGCAAAGTCGGGAAAGAGAAGTCTACGGGAAGGAGAGAACCCGGACATCGCCAGTTTCACTGGGGAAGCCTACCATGCTCGGTACTGTACACGTGATGCTAATCTAAAAAGAAGGAAATGATATGCTGATGTAAAGATGGTCGAAAAGGGTCAATAAATTGTTTATTTGCGAAAATGCGGTTGATGCGGTTTTACACGTTCGTTCGTAACGGAAGGCATAGCCGAACTGACACTTTCTCGTTGTTGGCGAAATTCCCCAAGTCCACGCAGAACAACGAAGTTGGCAGCGAAAATCCTTCGCCGGTGCGTCGCTACCGACAGCGGCAGCACCCCTCGTGCCCTCTTGGTTCACGCGGTCCTCTCTTTACGCCGGAACCGGCACGCTAGACACCATTAACGGTTTCGTCCTTCTTGTTCGATCTCGCGACGCGTGAACACGCGTATCCGCCGACCTCGCAGGTTTGTGCAAGTACGCATTTTTCCGGTCCACGCGAAGCTGAAGTTTTCAGCACACACTTTAATAGTTAAGTAATTATTGTTTTCTCGTCCTCGCAATCCAATTAGTGATTAAGACTTGTGTAAATATTCTCGTGTGTTCTGTGTATGTTCGTCTGACCTTTGTAAATATTTTTTGGGTGTATAATTAAAGATAATTGTGAACTTACGCAGGCGTGTTTATTCTGCTCTCGCTGACCACGCTAAAATCGCAAACACTCGTGCTTTCTCAAAAGACGATAACAAAACACCGTTAACGGCCGGTCCGGACTCGCCTTCGATGCAAAAGCGGCTATCTCCCTCCAAAAAAGGAAGTGGCTTACATTTACGCTTGGTTGTTGTAACTTTCTGATTGTGTATTAATCATATAATTACACTGTCCAACAAATTTTAATTTTTTTTGTGTGTTCCGATCTGTACTAGGTGATTCTTATAGTGCTTTGCACGCTGATTACGAATCTACAAACCGTTTTGCTCCTATACGTACAGTTTTTGAGAAATTTGATTTTGAAAAAAAAAATATTTTTCAGATTTAAACAAATTGTCTGACGTAATTATAAAAGATATTGAAATTCTATTTACACTGAAAGATTCTGTAGACTTTCTTGAACACAACAATACCTATCTTTAATACATTATAAATGTTTAAATATATTTAAACGATTATTGAACGCGGAGGGACCCCAAATTGGCACCAATTTTTTAGGATAATTTTCAATTTATCTGAAAAAGTAGAGGTCCAGTGTAAAATCGAATAATACCACGCGATAGAGCAGATTTTTATCTTGAAAAACCACCCAAAGAAAGTTGCAATATCGATTGTTTTATCAAGCCAGAAAGCGAAATAACTTCGCGGAAGACGAAGCACCGACAATGGCGCTCCGCGTTAGGACGGTTCCTCGGCGTCCCGCCTAATGCAGTTACGCCACAGCATAGGCACAGTATAGGCACAGTATAGGAAAGAACAGTAGGATCACTCTGCCAAAAAGCGTACCAATAATTGTCGCTCGCGCATGACCGAATCGCACAACCAATAATATGGCGGCTGTGAATATATATGATAATAGTTTCTTGCATTTTAACCTCTGTTACTTCTAAAACATTCCTGTTGCGATAAAATTCAGTAAATTTTATACAGAGATATAAAATATGAGTGAAAGAGGGGGATACCGTTGTTCCTTCAAAGGGTGCCAAAGTGCAAGCAGTGACAGCAGTAACAGGCGCTCTGGGACACCCTATATTTTATATCTGTCAAATGATATTTATCCAACGTTTCTTGTACATTTTAGATATAGACATTGTAGCGACGCAATCAGGAAGAAGTTTTCTCCTGCGTAAAGAGAAAGCGACGTTCGAGCAGAAACAGATGGCCCTTTAGCACAAAGGGCAATAAAGTCGTTGTGCGCTCGGACACGGCGACAGCGGTAGATTTTGGCTTTCGACGCGTTGCTACGCGGGAAAACTATAGTGTTTAGAGGCGTTTAAGGGAAAATTTTCCTGTTCCCTCTCCAGAAATATTCCGGGTTGGCCTGGGCTATATAAAGTCTAGCTAACCCGGCGGAGGGCCTGTTCTCTTATTTACGTCCCGCAACATAGTTCGGTGCAAGGACAAACCTTGTACCGTTAATCTTCGCTAAATTAGAATAGTTATAATTAGACTAGGTAATTGTATTTCATAAGTAATTATACCAACTATTTATTCCGATAACGTGAGTGTTAAATTTACCTACACATATGATCCCAAAACAATATTATTATTATCATCATTATTTTATCAAAATATTACCACTTTATGGGTTGTTTATTAATTTCTAAGATATGCTGTATACATTATACATTTGTATATAATTTATTAGGACTTTATTAATTGAATAATTGTTGTATAATATAATTGTATTGTATAGAGATTTCAATAAAATGTGTATTTTAATTAAATGTAGATATTTAATAGTCTTTTTATGGTATTCTATTACGAAATCTCTTTTTGATTGTACCGAGTGCTTTTCAAATTAGAGCCCGCGCACAACCAGCATTATGCTATTAGTATTTACGATTAGATCAAAAGTGCCGACACGGAGTGAGCCTACTGTTCTTTCCTATACTGTGGTTACGCCGAGCAACCGTCCTGACGCGAAGCGCCACTGTCGGTACTTCGTCTCCCGCGAAGCTATTTCGCTTTCTGGCGTGATAAAACAATCGATATTGCAACTTTCTTTGGGTGGTTTTTCAAGATAAAAATCTGCTCTATCGCGTGGTATTATTCGATTTTACGCTGGACCTCTACTTTTTCAGATAAATTGAAAAATATCCTAAAAACTTGGTGCCAATTCGGACTCCCTCCGCGTTCAATGATCGTTTAAATATACTTAAACATTTATAATGTATTAAAAATAGGTATCGTTGTATTCAGGAAAGTCTACAGAATTTTTCAGTGTAAATAGAATTTCAATATCTTTTATAATTACGTTAGAAAATTTGTTTAAATCTGAAAAATATGTTTTTGTTTCAAAATCAAATTTCTCGAAAACTGTACGTATAGAAACAAAACGGTTTCCAGATTCGTAATTAGCATACAAAGCACTATAAGAAGTACCTAGTGGGAATCGGAACACAAATTCACTGTTGGACAGTGTTATTAGTGTAGGATTGGAATATTCAAATGATACCATGATTTAAGAGTAATGTGATATTTATCACTCAGAATTAAATTATATTTCAATGAGATGTACAATGATCGAAGACAAAACCCGTATTCGTATACTGTGATCATGATCGTATTCGTATTCGTATTCGTATTCGTATTTGTAATCGTAATCGTATGCGCGTCGCAGTTCTCTGGTTATTCTGCCTGTCCCTTCTGCCTGCGCGTCCTTTTATCTACGCTCGGATCAAACATTACCGGTCCTCCTTCAAATTCGTATCATTCAACCTTTCCGCCGGCTCTAACGTTTTCATCGTGAGCAAAAACATTCCTACCGCTCACGTACGCATGCACACACTCACTCGCTCGAGGTTGACACGCTTAGAAGAGTTCAAGAACTGTTGGTGGTTATTGTTACCTCCGTGGTTTGTATTTCTTTTAATGTTTCTTTTCGACATTTCGAGAACTCTTCTTTCCGTTAGCAAATGTTCCCTATATTAGTTTTCAATTCCTTGAAGCATGCACAACATTTTAATGAAAGAAGTTTGCTTCTTCTATCTAATATAAAAAAATTTAAGGAAGAAACATGTCTGATAGAGGGTTGTAACGCTCATCATAATCTCTTTTTTTTTTATTGGATAGAATATTACATACAATTCTCACAGAGAATTTTGAGCAAGTATGATGTCATGTTGCCATGTCATGATATGTAACCTCACGGTAAGGCTACCTTGTTTGATTCATATCTAAATAATTTAAAATATTCTATGCTAATTGAATCTATTGTGTAGATCCAGTGTATAATGCCTCTTCAGTCTTTTTCGGTGGTCTGCTCTGTTTAGAAGCTGGATAACTAGAAGGTTGGAATGTTTAGTCAAGTGTGTGTTATAGCGGTTACTGAATTTCGAAATTTCTTCTTTAACTATTGGTATTTTTAAGTCTCTATTCTATGTATGGTTTCATTGGTTACATACCGAGGAACATTACAGATAAGCCTTAGCGTTTTCGATTGGAATCGCTGTAGGATCTCAATGTTAGAGTTACTGGCTGTACCCCAAAATTGAATCCCATAAGTCCATACAGGTTTTAGAATGATTTTGCTTTTTAGACTTAATTTCGAATACATACCTATGAGCCAGTAGAACTGTCTTACTCTACCTTTACCAGACACGTTGATGTCTGGATCGTACGTATACATATACTCAATGTCGCTGTGTGCAAAGTGCTCTAGACTGGCTTATAGTTAGAGCAAGTTGCCATGTTGTCACTCTAACTGTAACTCCCATGTGGACAGAGCGAGTTGAGTGTCGCAGATTGCTCTAAGCAGTTTCCAACATTCCGGGAACGTTTTGGTAGTGTTACATCCGTCGAATTAAAATTCTATAATATCCCTCTTAAAATATCCCTCTAAATATCTTTATTATTTATGGTTTTATGGCAAAAGACCTATGGCAAAGTTAAACTATTTCAAGAGGCGCAAATAATAATAGTATTATTGTTTTCGATCATCATTTTTTCCGAAGAACTTTTCCCATTTCAGATACTTCCATTTATTCTATTATTTATTTGTTCCTCCTGTATATGTAATAACCAGCTTTCCGTTTCATTAAATAAGTTTTACTACCCAAACTGCTTACATTTTTGAGGATTAATTAAGGATGGGAGAGGGAAATACAACATGGATGGTGTTTCGTTAGAACAGATAATGGACTTACCAATTTACCATATATTGTCCGCTAATGAATATCTAACAATCAGTTACGCGTATCCTAGAATGGTAATGGTCATTCTAACTTGTATCACAAAGAATGTGAAACCTATGAGTTATTTTTATTTTTTTTATTTAAGCGATGTGAACCTCCTTTGAGGTTATTTCGCATTACATTTTACATAGGCGGATATACAAATGAAAGTATGCATACATAAGTCGTGCGGTTGTAGGTTTGGTGAGGTTCGTGAGGTTGTGTTAGATCGATAGGTTGCAGCTTTTAAGGAACGATTGGATGATGTTACATATGGCTGTTGTGGGGTTTTGAAGTAGGATGTTGCATGACAGAGGGAGGTGGTAGCTCAGTTTTTGTAGCTTGCAGATCAGGTCTTTCCTCTGGTCGTCAAGCAGAGAGCATTGCCAAAATACGTGGCCGATGTCTTGCCTTTCGTAGCCGCATTGACATTTCGGGTCGTTCACTATGTTTATCCGAGTTAGGAAGTGGGCCAGGTTGTAATGGCCTGCCCTGCATCTGTTGACCACCGTGATGGTTTCTCGTTTTAGGTTCCTTCCGGTGAACCAAGGTTTGGCGTGATTGTTGTGGAAGTGCGTAAAGTAGTTCTTCCCTTTGGTTAATCCTAATTGCGTGATGATGTCCCGTGTAGTATTAGTTGCTATCGTTTTGGCCTGCTTGCTAAGGTCTGTGAAGGGAATTTTGGTGCGATCTGTCGGGGCAAGATTTGCTGCGGCTTTGGCTAGTTGGTCTGCCTCTTCGTTGCCGCGGATTCCTTTATGGCCTGGAATCCAGTAGAGTTTGATCGGGTTGCTGTTTTGGGCTTTAACACAGAGTTCGGAGATCTTTCTTTTTATCTCCAGTATGTATGGGTTGGTTTTGATGCTCGCTGTCGGGTGCGTTAAGGCGAGCAGGACGCTGAGGGAGTCTGTGAAGATGAGGAATTTCCGATTGGGGTGCTTTAGAGCGATGTCCATCGCGTCGCTTATAGCCACACATTCCGCCGTAAATATTGAGGAATCTTTATGGATGCTTCTGGTTGTTAAGATGTTTAAGTCCTTGCACATGCAGGCACTTCCTACAGAAGGTGATTCTTTTGATTTGCTTCCATCGGTGTAGATTGCATGAGAATTTTCTTCGGTGGTCAGCTGGTCAATTAGGGTGTTTGGGTTTCCTGTACGTACTAGGGTTTTGCCAAATTCTGTGTTGATGTTTATGTTCTTTATGAGAGCGTAGTAGTCTGTACGATGGATAGGATAGTAGTCTGTAGAAAATATGTGTCCGGTTATGTTCTTAGAGTTACCTATCCAGGATAGTAGGATACGGTTGCTAAAGTTCCGTTTTTTGTTCCTGCTGGCTAAAATTTTACTGCAGCGGGAAATGGTTTCATGGACTAACAGCTTCCTGTTGGAGAGGACTTTGTGCAGGTATCGGTTGCACAGAAATTTGGAGCGCTCTTGGAGGAGGTGGAGCTTGAATTCTGATAGGAGGATGTTGGTGGGGGTGCTGGTTCTATAGCCAAGGGCTGCTCTTATTGCTGCATATTGGATTTTTTCCAGTTTTACTATGTTTTTGGCTTGTGTTGGAAAGTAAATGAAACACCCATGATCTAGAATTGAACGTACAAAGCTCTTGTACAAAGTTATTAGGATGTCCGGATCGGCACCCCACCATGTGCCCCTTACAAATTTTATTATGTTCATGGCTCTCGAGCACTTTTTTTTCTGTAGTCGAAGAGTATACCTAGGAAGCGGATATATTCACTTGATTTAATTACTGTGTCTTTTATTGTTATTTCAGTTTGGCCTGGTTTGATATTGTGTTTGTTGAAGTGTACGAAGGTTGTTTTGTGGGTTAAAAGTTCCAAGCCCAAATTCAGCAGTTTGTCATATATACGTGAGATTGTCTTTTCAAGGAGCTTCTTGTTTTTGCTATAAACTGCAATATCATCTGCAAATTTGCTGATTGTGACACCCTTAGGTATGTTCTCGGCTATTGTTGATACGTATATATTGAAGAGAATGGGGCTTAGAACCCCCCCTTGCGGTACCCCTTTGTACACTTTCCTGGGATTGATTCCTGTGGCCTCTGTGAAGATCAATCTTTCAAATGTTAGGTGTTGGATAAATTTAACTAGAGAGGCGGGGCAGCCTACCTTGGCTAGCTGACTGAGGAGTATGTCTATGTTTACGTTGTCGAAGGCGCTGTTAATGTCTAAGAATACCGCTAACAGGTCTTTTTTGTTGCTGGAGGCTTCTTCTATGCTAATAGTGAGATTGATTAGGTTGTCAGCAGTAGAGTGACCTTTTCGGAACCCGGATTGAGCCCTGGGGAGAAAATTATTGTGTTCTATCCACCAGTCCAGTTTGTTTTTTACTAGGGATTCGAAGAGTTTGCAGAGGCAAGATGTAAGGGAGATGGGTCTGACGCTTTTACCGTCCGGTTTATTGATGAAGTGAATGTACGATTTTTTCCACTCTTCTGGGTAGTTGTTCGTGCCGTACATCTCGTTATACAGATCCAGAAGAATGAGTTTGAATTTGATGGGGATTCTTTTGATAGTTTCGTAGTCTATCCCGTCGATGCCAGGAGCTGAGTGACTGGACTTGTTTTGCAGAGCACTGTTGAATTCCGCAAAGTCAAATGGAGAGCTTAGGAAGTCGTTTTCGTCACAAACTGGAAAGCTACGTGGATCGTTGGGGACCCAGGGGGGGCTGATTTTGTTCAGGGCTTCGGTGATTTTATTATTCCATTGGTGGCTCTCGGATGTGTGGGTTGATGTGATTTTGACCCACTTGTTTTTTAGGATCTTACTGGTATTCCAGACATAGGTTTTGTTGGAAGCGAAACTTAGTTTTTCTGCAAAGGCTTTGAAATTGTCTCTTTTTTTCTTTTTAAACGTTTTCCTAGCTAGGGCAGATGCCCGTTTATATTCTATTTGATCGTGGAGATTTTTGGTGAATTGCTATTTTTTTAGAGAGGCTTTGCGAAGTCTTTTAACTCTTTCACACTCCGAGTCCCACCAAGGGACAGGGTTTCTGTGGGATCTAATGTTAACCGTTCTCTTTCTGGGTGTGTTTAGCTCGACTGCTGTAGTCACAGCCCTTACCCAGACGGAATATTTATCCTTAGTCGGTAGAGTGTCGTATTCGCTTGTCAGGAATTGATAATAGTTATCATCCAGGTCTCTGCAGACTTTTTCCCAGTCAGTCCTCTTAGATTTTATATTGAACGATTTTTTACGATATACCGTCTTTTCTAAGTTTAAGTCTATGAATATTGGGTAGTGGTCAGAGCCCCAGGTGTCGTCACTTACTCTTACATTGATTTTGTCGGCAACGTTGAGAGAGGAAAATATTAGGTCAAGGTTAGAGGCGGAATTGCCTTGTACGTAGGTAGTGGAATTGGGGTTGTGGAGGAATAGGTTGAATTTATCAGAGCTGTTTAGGAGACGTTCTCCGTTAGAGTCATTTTTCTTGCAGTTCCAATTTTTATGATGAGCGTTGAAGTCGCTCATTAGGATTGTGTGACTTCCCCGCTCAACGTTGTCGATGATTTGATCCCATTTGGTTGGTGAGAGAGTCGTTCCTGGGGCCCTGTAACATACGTAGATATTTATTACAGAGTTAGTATTGGTGATCTTTATACCCGCTAGCTCCACGGTGTCACCAGGGATCTTGAGATTGCTAAGTTCTTTGAAGGCTAAGTTGTTCCGAATCATGATCAGGATCCCTCCTCCTCTTGAATGTATTCGATCTTTCCTGAAGGTTTTGAAGCCGCTGTGGAGGAAGCTCTTCTCATGCGGTCTCGCTTCTGACAGCCAGGATTCCACACATATGAAGAGGTCCAGGTCCGTGAGGATCTTGCAGAGTTCTTCTTTCCTTGGGTAGATGCTTCTTGGGTTCCAGAATAGGCATCTCAGGTCTCTTTGGTTTGGAGTGGGCATTAGGACGCGGTTTTGTGGGTGTAGTTGGATTGGGGTGGGATTAAACTCCGAGGTCGAGATCTGAGTCACAGTCTGATGACGACGGAGTGAGATTGGTAGAGGTTGTGTTCGAAGCATTTCCTACTATGTTGTTTATTTTCTTTGACAATCTGCTGTTTTTAGTACCACTGTGTTTGAGTAGTGGATGGATTTCGTTTAGCATTTGTGATATAGCAGCCACGTCATGTGTTAGCCCGTTTGCCGCCCCTGCTGGGTCCCGAAGGAGAGAGTATCTTTCAAGGAAGTCAGTGAGCTGGGCGAAGTCTAGCGGAAATCTGTGCTGGTTGTTATCTATTAGATCCTTGGCTGGTTCTAGTGCTCCGTTTAGATCTAGTTTGTTATTGAGGCTGATTTTCCTTCGTTTGGTGTGCGCTTGTTGTAGCGGTAGGGGAGCTTTGAAGGTGCCGGGGTTTGGAATGTTGGTATCAGCGGGCCCCGCGATATGATTACAGATTTCTGCGTTGTTGCGGTCGGTAGAGTCAAATAATTGAACAGATTCTTCTGTAGTAGTAGAGTGTGCTCTTTTGTTGATATGGTTTATGTCCTGGGATAAGGAAAGAACCTCTCTAATTAGGGATGGGAGAGGGTCGTTGACATTCGGTGCCGGAGCGTTAGTGTTATTCGGATCTTCGATCTCGAGAGTCGCTAGGTTGTTGTCACCTGCGGGCCTCCTCTTCGGGCACCGAACGGCTATGTGTCCCTCTTCGTTGCAGTTGAAGCAAACTGGCTTGTCGGTGGATGCAAATATTCTGTATTGGGTTTCCTCGTGCGTGATAGTGAATGATTCTGGGATCTTAGCAGCGTCTTCCGGATTCACATAGATCTGTCTTCTGAAACTTAGGATGTGGGAAAAGCCTGGTTCTTGGAGTCCGGCTCTTAGAAATGACATTTTTGAAGTAGTGCGAATATTATTCCTTTTGAAGGCGTCTTCTAGGATCTGGTTTGGAATAGTGGGAGAGACGTTTGACAGAATGATGCGCTGAGAGAGAGAGATGAGGGGTTTCAGTTCAATGCTGATATTGTTGATGTTTATACTTTTGTATTTGGTCGTTAGTTCAGTGGCGGTTTTGACGGAGTCTAAGTATATACAAATTCTCGCATTTGAGATGCGAGAGATGAATCTGATTGCACTGGGTCCTACTATATTACCGATGCTACTTGCATAGACTTGGATCGGTATACCTTCTTTGGCTTCTAAAACTATCGCTTGTTCTTTCCTAGGGTAGATACTGTTGGCAGTTTCGTTTGTCGGTTGGGTTGAGACGTTCATGATGTTGGTCGCATTCGGGTTGTCTTTGCGGTTTCTTGGTTCTGCAGACATCCTTGATTGCCGTGTGATCGCAAGAGCACCCGGCGAATGCGGGACTCTTGGTGAGAGGTTGCACTGGGCACTTTCACTGATATAGCTTGTGTGTACTTCGGAGACGGCACTCGTGAACGATCTTGTCGCTAGGACGGTCTCGAAGAGACTCCCACCTATGAGTTATACAGGGTGTCCCGGAATTCGCGTAACTCCCGAAAATGGGGGATTGCTGGGGTGATTCTGAACAACTTTTTCCTTTATTAAAATGTTGGTTGAAGCTCCGTTTTTGAGTTATTAACAAAAAACACTGGCCAATCAGAGCGAGCGTAGAGCGCGCGCTGAACCACGAGAGCGTTGGCTTTAAACCGTGCACAGTCGTGGTCGTGAAAAAACGCATTGGCACAGCTTGGATATAGAGGGAAACGTGCGACTAATTCCACATTGTTCTTAATTTAAGATAATGTAACATTTGTCACACGCTTTTCTCGATACCCATGCTGTGTCAATAGGTTTGTTCGTGACCACGACCGAGCGCGGTTGAAAGCCAACGCTCTCGTGGTTGAGCGTGCGCTCTACACGCGCTCTCATTGGCCAGTGTTTTTCGTTAATAATTCAAAAACGAAGCTTCAACCAACATTTTGGTGAAGGAAAAATTTGTTCAGTATCACCCCAGCAACCCCCTATTTCCGGGTATTACAGGAGTTATGAGACACCCTGTATAATCTTTTTCTTGGAATACCGTGTATATAAAGGAAAAATATATGGTATAATATTTCATACTGCACAAATATCTTCCAATATAGTTGAGAATTGTGTAAGCACACGTGACACTTATTGCTGCTACTTGCTTCGACGCGAGTCTCCGACATTACTCTGGCTTCAAAAATTGCAGTACGTGTGGATAGTGCACAGTAATTCAGAAATCTGGGAAAGTAAGCAAAATTCTAAATATACCTACATATTTTCGTCGAAAATTGATATATAATAATCGTACAGTATGAACATTTACGGGTGCAAAGCGCCTGCTGGGTGTAGTTGTTTTACCCACTCCGTTTCGTTTTTTAGCCTAAGAACAAAACTCCTTACGGCGACGAGAGTTAAGTGTTGGGTCTTTGGTACCCGATACAATGATTAACAAAGCCATGAGCAGCTGGTTTGTCCACGCCCGGTATTATTTGGGGGTGGTGGCTGTCAGATGGTGGATTCTTTTTTATTTTTATTTAACACCGGTCGGTGTATTTCGCGGTATTGTAACCTGATCGCGGAACTACGCTGACGTCCAATATCAATCTCATGTGTTTGACAATCAGATAATATTAACCATCGAGAGCAATAAATTCACCGTAATACACAGCTCCGTTGCTTCTATACTTACCTTGTAAAGATTGTAACAACGGTAAGTTCGTGAACCGATGAATTATTGCACCAATTTAGAAGCACGGTCGGTCAATAGCTTAATTCTTGATTATTAAAAAAGGTCTTAAGCTGGTCGGAGTGATAGTGTGTCACGCATCGAAGCAATTATCATGTTAAACGTAAAGGTCCAACATTAAACAGATCCTCTTCAGGACAAGGCCCGTAAAGTCAGAAAACTCAGTTCGGACATTCGTATTGTCCACGAGCTCGCGACAAGCGATTTACAATCTTTTACGGGCTCTTCCGACGTTTTTTGTGCATGAGTCGTAGCCAGTCCAAACAAGGGCCCAAACCTTTCTGTTGGCTCGGCTTAGCTTTCCTTCATAATTTCTCCTCCGTGTTCCAAACAAGTCCCCCTGCCGTGCACGTGTCGCTGCGAGTCGTACTGACCCAACAACGGTCATGAACCGTCACTGCGCTCTGTCCCAGGCACCACCGCACAGTGGGAAAAAACGGCTTTCGGCGATCAAAAGTCGATTTTCGTGAATTCAAAAATTGAAAAACTATTTACATACATCGATAGAGAATAAACTGTAGTTTAACGTAGTGTAATCCGTTTTTTTCATATTTGCTTCCGTTTTGCCGTGGTTCGCACTCAAAGTCAGTAGAAAGGGTATAGCAGGATAAGATGGTCAAAAGTGCCCTCGAGCCGAATTTGCTTCGCAATGCACCATTCGATAGCATGTCCCAAAAAACCATGGTACACAAAGTTTCAACCCTGTACCTCAACCGGGAGGGTAGTTACAGGGTAAGAAAGAAAAAGTAGTTTTTGCCATATTTTCCGTATTTAATGGCATTCAAAAAATCTAAGAAAATTCTAGAATATTCTAGCCATGTTTCTTTATGATTGTGAATTTTTTCAGATTTTTAGGTTGCAAATCCTAGGCGTGAAAAATCAAAAACGCAAAAAAAAGACGAAAAATTGAGATTTCGGGTAGAAGCTTTCGAGACACTAGATTTTTACTTTTACAGTAGTTAGATATTAGCATAACTGGTGTACCCAATTTTTTTCAGATTTTTCATTCTGGTGCGTCAAACCGAAAAAAATCAAAAACCGATATTTTCGACATATTTCGTGCGATAACATGAGAAATACTTTCAATCTTTACATTTCCTTTACACACTTAGTGCATTATGTGTTTTCTAACATTTTTGCACTGGATGCAGTAAAATCTGAATGGAGAGAGTGAAGTTATTGTAAATAATTGAAAATTACGCACCGTATCCTCTAAAATATTAGAAGGTTTTTCAACGTCGCTGATGGGTAAGTCGGTATGGTGTCCGACTGTGGAACCGCTGGAAACTTTTTTGTCTCGAGTTCGCGCCCCATGAACGATCAGTTTTATTTTTTTTCATAAAACAATTTTTTTTTAAATTATTAATTGCATTACAATACACAATAATCATTTAATAATGTATGAAAATAATTTTGAAATATTTTATTATTAAGTATGCATAAAAATAAGTGGTTCAATATCCATCATAAACCAACAACCACGCGGTTTTTCAATTAACAAAATATACTTAATAATAAAATATTTCAAAATTATTTTCATACGTTATTAAATGATTATTGTGTATTGTAATGCAATTAATAATTTAAAAAAAAAATTGTTTTATGAAAAAAAATAAAACTGATCATTCATGGGGCGCGAACTCGACACAAAAAAGTTTCCAGCGGTTCCACAGTCGGACACCATACCGACTTACCCATCAGCGACGTTGAAAAACCTTCTAATATTTTAGAGGATACGGTGCGTAATTTTCAATTATTTACAATAACTTCACTCTTTCCATTCAGATTTTATTGCATCCAGTGCAAAAATGTTAGAAAACACATAATGCACTAAGTGTGTAAAGGAAATGTAAAGATTGAAAGTATTT
Organism: Osmia lignaria lignaria; assembly: GCF_051020975.1. NCBI lineage: Eukaryota > Metazoa > Arthropoda > Insecta > Hymenoptera > Megachilidae > Osmia > Osmia lignaria. The sequence goes on from NC_135041.1 coordinate 3,463,077, forward strand.
CTCATGTTATCGCACGAAATATGTCGAAAATATCGGTTTTTGATTTTTTTCGGTTTGACGCACCAGAATGAAAAATCTGAAAAAAATTGGGTACACCAGTCATGCTAATATCTAACTACTGTAAAAGTAAAAATCTAGTGTCTCGAAAGCTTCTACCCGAAATCTCAATTTTTCGTCTTTTTTTTGCGTTTTTGATTTTTCACGCCTAGGATTTGCAACCTAAAAATCTGAAAAAATTCATAATCATAAAGAAACATGGCGAGAATATCCTAGAATTTTCTTAGATTTTTTGAATGCCATTAAATACGGAAAATATGGCAAAAACTACTTTTTCTTTCTTACCCTGTAACTACCCTCCCGGTTGAGGTACAGGGTTGAAACTTTGTGTACCATGGTTTTTTGGGACATGCTATCGAATGGTGCATTGCGAAGCAAATTCGGCTCGAGGGCACTTTTGACCATCTTATCCTGCTATACCCTTTGTCAAAACGAAACGCTGATGATATTATCCGTAACTTCAATGTACGATTCTAATGAATTTTACTCGGAAAGATAAAATTCAAATGAATTACAAAGTTTACTAGATTAGTATAGATTCTATTCAGCGCATAAAATAAGTTAAAATGTTAGCAACTTTTTAAATAATAGGATCTGATTGAAACGAAGTACATTTAACTAAAATCTCAACTTTGCGTTTGATTTTAAAAAAATGTGTGCACTTGTGCGGGGTTTGATTATTACTGCAATAAAGAGTGAACCTTCCTCTATCAGAATCAGAAAAAAACGGCTGCCCCAACCTGCCACTGCTCAAAAAAATGGCGATTGAAATAAATTACACCCATCTTGGCCGCAGCGCAAGATGATGGAAAAGCAGTACCAGATACGATTATTATCCAGTTAACTGCATTCGACGTGTATATTCGTCATCCAAAACTTTATTTCCGCCTTGCAATATGTCATAATAAATTTTCATAATTGTCGAAACTATTTTCACGAATGATTTGGTATAGATCATAATAAATATAAATAAATGTATTATAATAACACATGTCTTGTCATTTTTTAATTATTAAATCCGTTTTTATTATAGTTATTAACAGTTTTGAGTCAAATTTTTGTTAAGTGACATAAAATATGTCTAACAAGTGATGGGTATTGAACGCGTTACACTTTATACGTGAATATCTTGACACCCTGTAGTTCAATATGATTTATATTGATACAACTTAAGTACCATAATGTAGGCAAAAATTTCCCAAAATTTCATTAAAATATTTCCAATAGAACCGAAGTTACAGAATTTTGATCGCCAAAAGCCGTTTTGTCCCACTGTGCACCGGTCACCAAGACCATATATCAAACGCCGCGTAGGGGTTTCTGGGCCCACAGTCGCCCTTGCCTGGGAGATATCGCCGGTTCTGTGCAAACACGGACCTTAAGGCCGCGTCCAGACTATGCAACTAACAAGGGAACATCCGGGACTGATACACTCCGATTTTGAAGAAACTTTGCATAAATATTTATTAGACCTGTTTATGAAGATAACTGTAATTCATTGGTGCCCGTTTTTCTGTTTGAGGGAGATATCAACCATTTTATCCGAACCGCCCTTTCTATATACGTGCTTATAAATCGTAAACAACAAAAGATATAAAAAAATAGTTGAAATAAAAGTTATACCGTTTCTTGAGGTCAGCCTGGAACAGCTACCTGTTGTCGATTATCCTTTCGAAAATAAATTCGAACACTGTTTGGCATTGGGAGCTCTCATTGAAAGACAAACGGAAGGTACCACCCTATACGGACTTATTAGAATTTCTGGAAAAACGGGGCAATTGCGGGTTGATGTCAAGCGCAAAGGCTCCACTGTCCGAACGTCTTGTAGCGAGTCACTCAGGAAACCTGCGAACTCCTAAGCACCAACCGTCGCGAGGTCACGCTTTCTTAGCCGCGAAGACCCGTCATCATCCATATGACGAACGTAGACCGAAGAATAAGACAAACGTAACTAACACGCTGAGGCGGTGTCCGATTTGCAACGACGACCACAGCATTTGGACTTGTGAGAAATTCCACGGACTATCAGCTCATGAGAGGATCGCAGCCTTTAGGAAAACAACGTTGTGTCAGAATTGCTTCAGGGACGGTCACAGCGCTGACACCTGTCCCAGCAGCACCTGTCGCATCTGCCACCGGAAACATCACACCTTACTCCACCAACCAATCAGGACCGCGGAACCAATATCTCGACAATGCACAGCATCGTCAATCGAAAACCCGCGACAATCCAGTTGATTAGTTTCGGAGACTTCGATAGGTCCGAGAGGTCATAACGAAAACTGTCATTGTCGATGCAGTCTCTCAAGATCTTTTAGCAACCGCACAAGTTTATGTTCTGAATAAGTATCACCAACCTGTCCTGTGTCGAACACTCATCGACACCTGTGATTCGGCGAATTTTATAACCGAGGGTCTCGCCAAACGGCTGGGGATTCCATTAGGGAAATGCTCAATACCAATCGGAGTCCTTAAATACCATGACGACCATATCGAAACATACAGTCACGACGACCTTACAATCAAAGACCAATAACTTCGGACGGACTTTGACTTTTTTGACAATACCAACAATATCCTCATTCATTCCAGACCAGCCCATTGATCGTGCACTCATAAAGATTCCGAAGAATTTACAACTGGCGGACCCTACGTTCCACTTATCCGCGTCCATTGACCTGTTATTAGGCGCCGGAATCGCCCTTTCTCTATTAAGCGTCGGACAGATAAACTTATCACCCCAAAGTGGTCTGAACTTATTTGTACAGAAAACGAGACTAGGTTGGATTATCGGGGGGAGTGCCCCAGTTTCTAGACGTCTACAGGATACCTTTTGTCACGTGACAGTACAGGACGATTTAGCGTGTTTTTGGGAGTTGGAAGATGGACCTCAAATCATGTTCGGAGAAGTGCCGAGGGAAGATACATAGTAGCCCCCCCATTTAACGACAAATTGTCACGATTGGGAGAGTCCAAAACAAGGGCTCTAAAACGCCTGACGTCATTAGAACGGAGATTGCAGCTCGATCGAAATCAGTTCCAGCAATACCAGGCACTGTTGCAAGAATACCTGGACTTAAAACACATGTCAGAGCTACGAGACATCGACGAAATCGGAGACGGCTATTACTTACCTCATTATGGCGTCACAAAGTTCACTAGCAAAACCACTAAATTGCAAGTTGTATTCGACAGTTCAGCAGCAACAACAACCGGTATTTCGCTCAACGAAACTTTACACATCGGGCCTAAAATTCAGGGAGATTTATTACACATCCTCATTAGGTTTAGAAGTCATCGTTTTGTTTTGATCGGAGATATCGAAAAAATGTATCGACAATTCATTGTTCGTCCGAAAAACCGGAAGTACCAACGAATCATTTGGCGCGATCCCGTCGGAGAATTGAAAACTTACGAATTGAACACAGTCACCTACGGTCTATCAGCGATGCCATATTTAGCCATTCGCTGCCTTTCATCAAATTCTAGCACGGGACTTTTACGTGGACGATCTACTTACAGGAACTTCAACAATAGAGGAAGCGTTAACCTTACGAGAACAGATGATTCAATCGAGGGGGAATCATCTACTATAAAGACTTTCGGGGTCATCTGGGAATTCACTGATGATGCAATCTGATATTCCGTGGCGAACACCGTATCTACAAACTCCATTACTAAACGATCCATCAGCTCAGTGATTGCAAAAATTTACGACCCCTTAGGTCTCCTCGGTCCGGTTATAATAGTCGCAAAGGTTTTGCTACAAAAGGTCTGGACCTTGAAGGTCGATTGGGATGAGTCACTGCCAATGACCATATACACTGAATGGGTGCGTTACCGCACACAATTACCACTGTTAAACAATGTCACCTTCCAAAGGAAGACCATTATTAATGAACCCGTACACATTGAGCTACATGGCTTCTGCGATGCAACCGAGCGAGCTTACGGAGCCTGTGTTTACCTCCGGTCAAGGGATGCACATGGTAACTGTCAGGTGGAACTTCTATTAACGAAGTCCAAGGTGGCACTGTTGAAAACCCAATCAATTCCCCGGCTGGAATTATGCGGAGCGCTATTTCTGTCTTCTTTAGTCGCTACGGCACGAAAGGCACTACAGGTTACCATAAATCGTACCTTTTATTGGACCGACTCCGCAATCGAGCAACACTGGCTACGAACATCGCCGCACCTGTTCAAAACCTTCGTCGTCAACCGAATATCTGAGATTCAGAGTAGAACGACCATCTCGGATTGGCGACATGTGCCAACCATGGACAATCCGGCAGACCTCATCTCCAGAGGCCAAACACCGGAAGAATTTCTGAGACCATCAATATGGCACCATGGGCCAAGGTGGTTACCTGACGAGGAAACACATTGGCCAGACGTAAATATACCTTGTCCGAACAACCTTCCTGAACAAAAAGGCATTATTTGTTTAGTAACAACCAGTTTTGATACTACCATCGTGGAACAATTTTCTTTATGGGGAAAATTAATTCGAATCGTTGCACGCTGCTTTCGATGGAAACCAAACAATCGGGAAAAAAGCTCTCACAGCAACGGAGTTAAAATACGCTCACAATGCCATGATCAAGCTCATACAACGAGTTCACTTCTCAGATGAAATCAAGAGCTTATCCATGAACGACAGTCGTGCATTAAAGGGCAAACTTCTACGTTTAAATTCTTTTTTAGACCGCCATGGACTTCTTCGAGTCGGAGGCCGCTTGAAAAGTTCATTGATGCCATTTGAACAACGGCATCCAATTATCCTTCCAAAGACCCGAGCCACCACACTTATAACTGAGAACGAACACCTTGCTTAATTACATGGGGGTACTCAGGCTACCCTGTACGCGATCAGACGAAGATATTGGCCTATTGCCGGCCGAAACCAGGTATGGCGAGTCATAAAGACCTGCACCCGTTGTTGTCGGGCTCGACCACCACCTGTTACGTACGACATGCGTGATCTACCTGCAGCCAGGGTCACGGAGTCTCGGCCTTTCACCAGCGTTGGAGTCGATTACTGCGGCCCATTCTTTATTAAGCAACGAAAACACTGGTACCGCAGTAAGATCAAGGTGTATGTGGCAGTTTTCATCTGCTTCGCTGTGAAAACAATCCATTTAAAGCTCGTCAGCGAGCTAACAACTGAAGCATTGCTGGCCGCTCTCAGACGGTTGATCGCCAGAAGAGGGTTCTGTACGAACATTCGGACAACGGGTCCAATTTCGTTGGCGCAAACAATGAATTACACGAAATGCGCTCAGTACTACAATCCGATGATCACCGCGAGAAAGTCACCACGTTCCTCGCAGAACACTCCATCAATTGGAGCTTCATCCCTCCGCTGACGCCCCACTTTGGAGGACTTTGGGAAGCTGCAGTAAAGTCCTTCAAGTACCATTTAAAACGTGTGGCAGGCGCGAAGCTGTTCACCTTTGAAAACTTCAACACCTTGATAATCGAAATTGAATGCATCCTTAATTCCCGCCTCCTCACGCCAATCTCTTCAGACCCAAAATTGGGGACGCTCTTCTGACATACGAGGAATCAATAACATTGCTCGCGCAGATTGAAGCGATCCTCAATTCTCGGCCACTGAAACCACTCAGCGACGATCCAGACGACGTCGCAGCCCTCTCACCAGGACACTTCCTGATTGGAACGCAGCTCAACGCAGTACCTGAATCAGCATTTCTCGATGTCGCAGCCAACAGACTGTCGAGGTGGCAGTTCCTGCAGCAGCGCCTCCAGTACTTTTGGAGACTCTGATCCACGCAGTATCTTCAACAACTCCAGGCCATCTCCATCAAGGTAGACTCTCTTGTTCTCATTACTGACGAACGCTTGGCCCCAGGGAAGTGGCCCATGGCCAGGATTCTCAGTCTGATAGTAGGAAAGGATGAACTGACCAGGGTAGTTAAACTCAAGACGGCCACCACGACGTTCACGCGGCTCAGCGCCAAGCTTGCTCTTCTTCATCAGCCCTCTTAAGACAGCGCGGACACGCAGACCACATCATCGACCAGTCGCTGATGGCCGGGGGGAAAGGTTGGCGAAATTCCCAAGTCCACGCAGAACAACGAAGTTGGCAGCGAAAATACTTCGCCGGCGCGTCGGTACCGACAGAGGCAGCACCTCTCGGGCCCTCTTTGTTCACGCGGTCCCCTCTCTACGCCGGAACCGGCACGCTAAACGCCATTAACGGTTTCGTCCTTCTTGTTCGATCTCGCGTCGCGTGAACACGTGTATCCGCCGACCTCGCAGATTTGTGCAAGTACGCATTTTTCCCGTCCACGCAAAGCTGAAGTTTTCAGCACGGACTTTAATAGTTAAAACACGGTGTAAGCAAAAAGCTTGGGAACGACAGATCGGATTTCTAACTACACAAGGCTCATAATCGACAATAACCTGTACAGCACATTTCTAACGTTTTTGCCAAAAATTTATGATGAATTTTCTTTTTTTTTGCTTTCTTTTATACATTGTATATACAAGGGTGTCCCTGAAAGAGTGATAGTCTCTTGGAGGAGTGGTTACTGAAGTGATTTTAAATAAAACTTTCTCCTTTGCCAAAATGTTGGTTAAGGCTTAATTTTTAAGTTATTAACGAAAAGCACTTCTAAGGGATAATCATTCTTTCTGAGATACCCTGTAGAATATGTTACATCAGATTACTTTCTGTACAGCGAACTATGTTTTATAAAAAGAAATCAAACTTCCCATAAAAATAACTGCACTAATGACTGCAAACACTACACGGTGAGACTGAAGGAACTCTGCACAGCGAGTTCATTTTCAGCTATTCCATCTTCTTCAGATAATTGCAAATCTTGTTGGGTTCCAAGCAAGTAAATCACTTCCTCAAATGGAAATCTTGATGGTTTCTTTCATCATTTTCATAAAGATGAAATAATCAAATTAGATGTTAATAAAAATTCGTAAAACATAACTTTTGTTTCTCATCTTCTTCGTTACTTCGTTACTAATAAGGTTATAGGTTTCAAAATAGCTGCAAAAACTTAAAGCAAGACAAAAGGGTTAATAAAAAAAAAGTCAAAGATGATATAACAGTTTCAAATCCAAAGCATTTGGACAACCTATTTTTAATAAAGGAACTGATAACATCGAGTTTCAGGACGAAAATGTCAGGACGTGAATGTTGGTTATATAAAAGTTGGATATAGTACGAAAATCTTTGCAGCTATTGCAATAAAAAGGGTAAAATTACAAGTAGAGGATGAAGTATAGTTGCAGTAAATAAATGCGTTTTTTAAAAAAGAAATACGTATACTAAAAATTACTTGTCCTTTGAAACGTCTCATATAGTTCAATTGAGATATTAAGTAAAATATTAAGAAATTAAAATTAGATATTTTTTAGGCAAATGTTACGTTGCGCGTACAATGCGCGAAAGAATAAAATGTTATTAGATAAGAAGAATGAATTACAATTAGATCGTTGCAAAGCAACCTCTTATTTCTTTCTTTCCTATTCTGGCGCGATGGTTGGTATTCGCTGCCACCAGTCTCGAGCGGATTAACGTTCTCGACAAATTAAAAGACGAAAGACAAGAATTAATTACGAGATGTTGGATTGAAAGAATTTTAGATTATTAGCCTTTCGTTGGGTTCGTTCAGCACTCTGGGTCCCGTACGAGTCCCTCCTTGAATCTGTATACGTTGGTAAGCGTGGTTTAAGACTGTAAAGTGTAGGAATGTGTTCGAAATGAATTTGAAACTGTTTTGGAAAATGAAACTGGTTTAATTTTGAAAGAAAAGTCAAATGAATAACAAAATACAAGAAATGCCAAAATTTGAGATCTGAATAAATTTGAAAAACTCGTTAATATTGAAAATACCAGTTCATGCAAGATGATAACAAGGGTAAAGATGCTTACTATTAGTTAACAAAAATATAATAATATGGAAATGCTCTGAGATCACAATTGAAACGTTTACGAGTAAATTCCGGTCGTGCAAACGTGATTACTATTTCGCTTCCCTTTTATTCAAAATTAGGTACTCTCGTAACCCCCGAAAGGGCTGGACTAAGGTGCAAGACAAGAAAATGGAAAAACAAAATCGTAACACCCAAAATAAATATAATCGGTCGATACCTCGTTTGATGGAACGATCCGGCCTGAGATACTCTCGTAATCCTCGAAAGGGCTGGACCAGATCGCCCGTTTTGCCAGTTGAGAACGTCGTGTTCGAAAAATGTAATGGAATCGATTTACCGATATGCTGTTCAATACAATACAAGAGTTATAATTTTCGCTTGCTAATATTCGTTGTTTGTTCGCTTGTTGATCTGGAACACCAAAGAACGGTAAGATTCTGAACACGCACTTGTCGCGGCGACGAATTATTCGGACGAGGACGTCGACGAGAGACAGACACACGAAATACAAGAATTAAATAATTTATAATTACGCGAGCAACGATTTAAAAACGGAAAGAAAAAGATAGAATATTAGGTAGAAGGAAGGTTTTACGTGCGCGTCAATGAGTCCTTGCTAAGAATCGGATGATTTCAACTCGCACAGCACTCTGTCTCGCTACGCGGAGGTCTTTACCGCAGAGGAAAACTATCACGAAATTCCGAACAACTCTGTCTCTCGGACACACGGGCTCCCGACCTCGTACATACGATTGATCAATCAAGAGTAAAGAATTTTGCGCGAGATTGACGGTCGAAGGGCCCGTCGCGCGATCATCGTCCTTGGAGGGGACGGTTTGACGAATCGTAGTACGTTTTCGGTAGTGTCGCGTGCCCGGTGATTGGCTAAGACGCGCGAACTAGACGAAGATCCTTCATCCCCTTTTTTTGATGTTCCTTCTCTTTTCTATTTCGTCGCCATGATTGTTCCAACGGTTTTAGAAACTACGTAGTATTTCTATTTGAATGTACAATTATTGAATTTTGATAAAATCGCAACTATTGGTTAGATTAAATTTGTAAAATGAAGTATAGGATGAAATATGTAAGCTTTTAAGAATGAGACCGTCATCCATATGATTTTACTTTAACAAAGATCAAAATTATTCATTTCGGTTTGCAACGAAAATTAATAATTATAGTGGTTAATTCAGCGGACGATGCGCTTACGGTGGTTGCAATGCCGTGGCAAATTATACATTTGTTATACAATCTATTTGCATATTTGTTCGGATGGATTCGGCATTCGCTCTCTAATGAATTTAAGCAATTTTGACTTGACAAACATTCCTTCGAGAACGTTCCTTTGTTCAAATTTGCCGTTGTCGCCAGGCAGTTCTTAGAATTTTCAATACAATAGTGTTTATTGCTTCGAACGACCCTTGATTTTCGAACGGCGGCGGTCGAACGTTCGCGACGTTCGCTTTCATAAGGGTTCTCATTCCTTACTTTCGTTGTTTAAATACATATTCATTCGTCCAATCTTTCACACTATCATTCCGATCAGGTAATAATGATCCTTGTTGGACCGGCTGACGCTTTGTGCAAAAGAGAGAGAAAGAGTGTTCTAACAAAGAAGTTATTACGGTTTTCCCGTTTCTACGCAGTTAGCAGGGGAAATTCCCGAAATGCGAAGCGCGGCAGCACTGGCTAATCGCGTAACGCTGGTGTTATGCTACGACTCTCTCTCTCTCTCGAGCTAATCTCGAGTTTTTGTGCGATGTTACAAGCTGTATTGTGTTACTATGGTTGGCGACGATAGTTTCAAGGAGGGTCACGTAAACTATTGTAAAGAAGGAAATAGAAACAACCTTTCCTCGTGTACCTCGCATGAGATACTCTCGTAACCCCCGAAAGGGCTTGATAATGGACGCAAGGCGGATAAATTTCAAATTTTCCGCCGGGGCGTAACACAAATAAAGGCCAAAATATTTAAATTCGCATTTGTTCCTTTCAAAAGCAGCTTTATTTTAGCATTTAACGACACAAAAACAGAACATACATTTAATCAACTCTTAAATATAAAAACATGACATCAAATTTGAAAAGGAACTATAAGCATATCTAGCTAGACTGTTTATTATTAAAATACGTGGCGGAGCTCGTTCTTTTTTCAATATTTATGTAAAAAATGTGTTAAGAGATGAATTATTTCTATGGTACTGAACATTATTAATATACTCTTCGCCGTGACTAGTTAAGGGCTAGGCTGGGTCTGCCCCACCCCGAATCAAAATCCAGAATTTCATAATTTTTAAGTTTCAAAATTCTAAATTTTCAGATATACAAGATAATAAAATCATAAAATTTAAAAATTCTAAGGGATCTTAGAATCTACCACAAAAAAAAAGACATAATTACAGAAATTAATATATTGTTGCGACAGCGAGAAGTTTATCGATACATCAACTGCCCCGCGAGAAGCTGTCGACGTATCATGACAAGAACCTATTCCTTGTTTCGAGCGGAAACACATTACCGGATGTTTAGGGTTCCTTAGACAACTGCACGATATTATTGAGAGAAGGTCTCGAGAAGCCGTCGCGAACAGACCTACGGAATTGTGTTCTCTAATTGCTTTGTATTTTAAATATACAGTTTTGTTTGTTGTACGTTGTCGTTATTATTAAAAATAGAAACTACAAGCACCACTCCCCGGCACAACAATACTATATCATAAACCAGCATCTTTTTATTTAATTAATTATAAATGAGTTTTTAGCATTTTTTTCAGAATTAGATACTTTATCATCAATTGATAAACATCCACAATTTACTTATCATAATAACGTATGTATTACTGAAATGAAATCTCGGAAACGTGGTCAATTGGTCATAAAGAATTTCGATCGATATTTTTATTAAGCGGAGAAGGAGAAGAAATAAGCGAATATGTTGCAGAAAGAAGAAAACAGAGAAGAAAGAGAGGAAAATAGTTTCGTAATAAGATGATTTTGTGGAGAATCAGCTTGACGCGGACAATTGGTGGAATCAGAAATCGAGGATGGGTCGCTGGAAAACGATGAAGCACGTCTCTTTTTTTATTATGATCTCGGCGGACAAATATTATTTTCCATCGTGGATGTACTCGGCTGGCTGCACAAGGAGAGGCTTAAGCGACTAGCGGTGTACATTTTCTCGAAGATGCGATCCTCCACGGTTCACTTAATTTCTCATCTCTCTTCGTGGCGGCACCAATAACGTTACATTATTCTGTCCCGATACACCATCGAGATGCGGAACAGATTTGCCTTCCCTTGCGATCTTTCGATACATTGTCCGCGAAAATCTTACAGCTCGTTGCAACGGACAAGCTGACACACGGTTCTCGTCTTTTCCAACATTCTACTTGTTGGCGAAAGTAGTTCGCCGGTGCATCGTTATCGAAGGCGGCAGCATCTCGCAGACACACTGTTCCGACTATTTGGAATATCAACAAAATGGGGGGGAAATGAGGTGGAATTGGCGTTACCAGGAATAAATGAATTAAATCAAATAATTAAGGGGGTAGACACGGGTAATGCAGCGAGGTGACATTACCGGCAAAAATGGGCCTAAACATGGGTTTACGCGCTTCCGTTATTCGTCCTTGTATGAGAACATTTGGGGTTGGGTGAGGGCTTATTCGAAAGAGGAAGGTCCAATGCACACCGTTCAACTCTATGTTGATGTTTAGTAATATAAGCGTCCAAAGTAGAGGTAACAAATCGACAAAATGCATTCGCGAAATGGAAGCAGTTTTAGGCCACTAAAAGAGTGCTATGATTGAAATCATGAGTTGAGCAGTCTAGCCACAACCCTTACCTATAAATTAAGATCTATTTTGTCTTCATTTGTTGCGAAATAAGGACGAATAACGGATGCCCGTAAAAGCATTCTCACAGAACAGTTCCGCCATTTTGTGGATAATACAGAGCAAGTCATGTGACAAATTCAATTCAGCTAGTAGTTATAAGGTGGCGTCTAACTAAGAAGGCTGCCGATTTGGAATCGTAGCCAAAATCAGGCGTTAGCTTGGTTACGTCACTCGACTGAAGGCAAGCGAAGGCAAGCGAAAAAAACAACAACGCCCGAACGTTGAGTGAAACGCACTACAGTCATGATGTCCTTCTTTCATTCTGAATGTTGAGATTGTCCCTTTTCGCTAGGTTTTGACTGACGCCCGCCTGGATTTTTCACAGCGCTCCATAACAAACCTCGTCCAAAGAGGAGGTATAACAAGAGAAGAATATACCTCCTCTTTGCAATAATTCTGCAAACGTTTATATAAATTGTATATGAGATATTTATTTATTTAAATTATTTGCATTCACTCTTTTAGTTTAGAATATTGACGCCTTTGTATTTTTTATTAGTTTCGTAAAAACAAAGTTACTATAGGTTTCTCGAAATACAAGCGTCACACAATTGGGACGAGTTATATCTTAAATTTGGTAACAGATAGGAGAAAGCTATTGATGTAAAAGTTGAATGGTAAGAAATATGAAAAGTAGTTTTTTAAACATTGTACTGTTAGATATAGGCGCGTTAGCGAAATAGTGAGAGGGAATAGTAGCGAGGGGAGAGAATGAGAGAAGGAGCCGAGGCCTCTTCATTTATTAGTTCTAATAGTACTTTTTTATGCAGAATGTTTCAAGGAGTAGACACAAGTAAAAAAAAAATATAATTCCATTTAAATAAAAAGTGGATTTGCATTTTTTGAGTGCATCGTTGCATTTACGAAGAAAATAAAATCACAGAAAAATAGACATTATCATACAATTGAACTTTTACATAAACAGCTTTTTCCTATCTCTTATTAAATTCAAGATATAACCCGTCCCAATTGCACGACGTATCCTGTATACTTTTATTAATTAAAAAACTTGAGGCGTTGTTGCCTTCTTAGATCGTGTTGCGCACACGCTAGCTGAGAATTAAACCTTTCAAGTTCGTAACAGACCACGCCCATCCTGGTAGCTCCACCAGGCCCAACGAAAAAACTGCTGTAATACCGACGTCCCAAATCGGAAAGGTCACGTGCCGTGTCTACCCTCTTAAGGACTTTTAAAAAGCGGTACAGTAAAACCTGGATAAATGCAACCAAGATTGGGACCCAGTGGTTGCATTTATCCAAGCGAGGTGTCGAATCTCGGGTTACACGCGATGACCAGCCAAGCGTGAACGTAGCAAGGGACAGACAGTGACGGAAAGAAAGAGGTCCGATGATGAAAGAAAAGAGCCGAAACGTATCGGTGTGACTAATACTAATTTAACAATAAAACTTTTTTATTTTTGACGTTTTTTTATTGAAACTTTTACTAACGCATTGGTGAAATTTTTCTGATTAAAATGGTACTAAACACGATATAGTTTCAATTATAATTACTTGCTAAAATTGATGTTAAAGGTTGGCGAAAAGCAACAGAGATCGAAATCAAAACCAGTCGCTGTGTCGGCTCTGGTTTCAAAGGTTTCATTTATCCAAGCGGGGTGTCGATTCTGGGCATATAATGTTGCATTTATCCAAGCGAGGTGTCGATTCTGCGTCCGTACACGTTTTGTATTCAGCCGACATGCCGATTCGGTGTCCGTACACATCTTTTGTATTCAGCCGACATCATTTATATTCAGTCGTGGTGTCAATTCTATGTTGTTTATTCTATTACTATTGTTTATAAATATAATTTAAATTATATCATGTTTGGTGTCATTTTAATCAGAAAAATCTCACAAATGCGTTAGTAAAAGTTTCATTAAGAAAAAGTTAAAAATAAAAAAGTTTTATCGTTCAATTAGTATTAGTCACACCGATATTACGGTCGGATCATATTACATGGTTTTCTCGTCGAGCGGCTCGGTTCGTCTAGGGGGATCCCCCCCAAGTGTAGGGGAGAGCGATGTTGCACTTATCCAAGCATTCTTTCGTTGCACATATCCAGGTTTTACTGTATTGGTGTGACTAATACTAATTGAACGATAAAACTTTTTTATTTTTAACTTTTTCTTAATGAAACTTTTACTAACGCATTTGTGAGATTTTTCTGATTAAAATGACACCAAACACGATATAGTTTGAATTATATTTATTTATTTATGTTTTAGAATATGCTGCTGAACTATTGACTACTTAGGTGCTTTATGATGTTAGGAAAAGTCCGTGATTTCCATGAAACCGGACAGTATCTTCCTATTGAAAATTAAAGTAATTAACAAGCTAACAGTAATAACAGAATGATAATAGAATAAATAACCAATAATAATAAAATAAACAATATAGAATTGACACCTCGGCTACATATGTATAAGGCAGGCCGTACACCAAAGATACATCAAACACGCAACATGCAACATGCAACACGTCGCATGTTGTGTAGGAACATAGAATAGGTATCGCGGCACGGTACAAACGATTTGTACGAACGTAGAATAGGTATCGCGGCACGGTACAAACGATTTGTACGGACGCAGAATCGACACCAAGACTGGATATATGCAACGTTTAAATGCCCAGAATCGACACCTCGGCTGGATATATGCAACGTTTGAAACCCGAGCCGACACCGCAACCGGTTTTCATTTCCAATCCTCCTTTGCTTTTCGCCAACTGTTAACATCAATTTTAGCAAGTAATTATAATTCAAACTATATCGTGTTTGGTATCATTTTAATCCGAAAAATTTCACCAATGTGTTAGTAAAAGTTTCAGTAAAAAAGTTTTATAGTTGAATTAGTATTAGTCACTCCGATACGTTTCGGCTCTTTCCTTTTAATCATCGGACCTCTCTCTTTTCACCACTATCTGTCCTTTTCTACGTTCACGCTTGGCTGCTCGTCGCGTGTAACTCGAGATTAGACACCTCGACTGGATATATGCAACGTCTGGGTTCCAATGTTTGTTGCATATATCCAGCTTTTACTGTACTTTGACGGCTTTTTTCTAGGGGAAGGGTTGATTTCCGGCACATGGTTCCTTTCAGACTTTTTATCCCCTCGATGAGCACTATACGATAAGCCAATAAAAAAATGTGACCTTGAAATTAGGGGTCAAGGTCAATTTAGCGGTCGCTTTTTTTGACAGATCTCCCCCGATCCAGAGGTGTAGAATCACTCCACGTGGTCCGTGACATTTAATTTTTTTACACCCTGTACAGTGTAATTTGATCACCCACTGTTGCTTCTTATAGAACGAGACCTATTTATTATTTACTACATTTTTTTTGAAGAGGTTTACTTCTATTATACAACTTTATAACTAACCTTCTTATAGAAATATCAATCTCTGTTATTTTCAAAGACATGATATAAACCTAGAGGTTCTCAAACTTATTTGACCTACTGCCTCTATTTCAGATAAAAAATTATTCAACGCCTTCTTTACCTTCTTTAAACAAACAAACAGAAAGATACAGTGATAAATTTATGTCCTCTAATTGCACCTGAGGCTATTACCGCTCCCCAAGAATCGTTTCAGCACCCACAAGGAGGCGGTTTCGCCCAATTTGGAAAGCACTAATGTAAATTGTTATCAATAAACAATGTAAAAGAATTATAAAGATTAATATCGTGAAATGTGTGAATTTTAAACGCAATCTTTAGGCACATCTCTATCTATACACTCTTTCGGTACGAGAGCTCTTTCCGCCGCGACACTCCCGCTGTATGGGGTGCCCCGCCGAAAATGCGCACATAGTACATACATGGTCAATCCTCCTTTGTGTGAAGACTTTCCTAACCTTATATATGATCTATGCTTAATAAAACAATGCTTTTTTCCAAGTGTTGTTTGTAACTTTAATATTAAGAGATAATTATATAAGTAAAATTTATAAAAATTATATACAGATTATATGATTATATACAAAATTATAAACAAAATTATATACACAACAAAAATGACTGTTTACATATTATTAGTTGATGTATGATTAGACACAAGACGGCTAATAATTTAATTGGGTGTGATATATTTTAAAACATGGATCCACACATAATCCAACATTGCAGTCTTTGCATTCATATCGTGAATCAGATCGTTTGTCGTTTTTACTGCAAACTACGCACCGACGACTCCGGTTCTTTCCTTTCGAGGTATATAATGATGGGAAGTGTCTCTCTGTTAGTCGCATTGGTTGATCAGTTTTTCTTTTTTGATTATTTATATAATCATTATGATATTTATCAATCATTTGTTTTATTAAGTGTAATTGAAACTGCGCCATGGATATGTTTTCGTTTCTTTTATGCTTATAAAGACAGTACGCGTTCCATACACAAATATCAATTAGATGAAAAAAAAATTTCCGGTACCATTGTAACATTTTTCGAGTTGAGTTTATAGTACTAATTACCATGTATACCTTATCAACTATACCCATTGAAATATTATAGTCTACAACACACACAATCCTTTTGTACATTCTGTGTTTCTCCATATTTGGATACTGTTACGGAATCTGCAACATGCATGGTTAAGGTCATGTGTACTTCCTTCTTATCAACCCATTTTATTACTAGTAAATTTTTCGAGGTACGAAATGACGCTTCTCCTTTCTTTAATTTATCATCGATCTTGGGCATTCCTTGCCGTCTTCTTGTTGCTGTCCCGCATGCATTTGTGCGATTGTCGTGTAATAGATTGAATAATGCAGGACTTGAGTAAAAGTTGTCTACATAAAGCGTATGGCCCTTTCCTAAATATGGCTTTAAGAGTTCGAAGACTATTGCTCCAGATTTCCCAATGCCCTTGATAGGACTAGTCGGAACTGTAGGTGCTCCGGTATAAACTATCATATCCTGTACGAATCCGGTTTTGCAATCACACAGAATGAATGATTTTATCCCGAACCTATTCCTTTTGGTCGGAATATATTGTTTGAAACATAAGCGGCCTTTGTATAACAGCAAGCTTTCATCTATATATAGTTTTTGGTATGGTTGAAACACCGCAGTGAACGATTTTCGCAGCATATCGACTATTTTTCTTATTTTTATCAGGCGGTCGCCAATGCATCTAGGTTCTTGGGAGAAATGCAGCATTCGAAGAAGCAGGAAGTACCTGTCTCTACTCATTATTTTTCCAAAAATGTTGCTGCGTAGATAGTCGTCCGTGCTCCAGTATTCCTTGAATGATAGTTTTTTATTACGCGTCATCAGTAAGGACATGGCCAAAAAACAATACAATTCATTTCGCGTCGTTGTTTCCAGATTATTTTCATTGTTATTGTTTTGTTGGGCCCAATAATAGTTGGATTCGTCTACAATTATATCTACGAATTCTTCAGACATAAATAATTGAAAATAATCAATGAATTGTGATGACCTGCGTATTTCTTTGGTGATTCCCGAATGTTTTGAATCAAATCTATAAATTTTTGGTACAAAATGATTTTTTGTCCATGTTATTTCACAATTCGTGCCATTAGATTCTTGGATCAATTCTGTTTCCGACTCAGTACTATATATCACATTTATTCTCACATTTATTCATTTTCACAATTCTCGTCATTTTCCGAATCAGTTAATCCGTTTCTGATACTTTTGTTTGCACTAAACATTCTGTAAAGGGCCAAAAATGTTTTAAAATCTACAAACAAGTTTCGGATAAAAACATAACGTAAAGTTTTATTAATCAAACGAAATTATACGACGATTATACCTATAGTTGTTTTCTTTGGAATTCATGTAAAAAAAGACTTTTTATTAGAATAATTTCTATTATCTCAGAAATATCAATTAATCAACGCAGATACGAATGTAGAAAACGATTGTTAAAAAATCAAAGAGTCCAAGGTGTTTTATGCATATGTGCAAAATATATTTGCAATATGATCTTCATCTAATACGTCGGTAAAATAGAATATAATTTGACCAACTGTAGATGTCGTTTGCACTCACGGGTTGCTACGTGGATGCCGAATATATCCGGCACTCGCCCACACAGGTCATCAGATGGACGCCGGATATATCCGGCACCCGTACCGAAAGGGTTAATTCTGCGACATACTTATCTTTTGATGTTTGTTAAAAATATGACATAAATGTATCGTTTATATTGTAATCGAATGATCTATTGTTTACTAAAATTATGTATATATTCGTGTTACGAAATTGATTAATACAGCAACTATTCATCTTCCTATTTACCGAAGAAATAAAATTTCTGTATTGTGTGCACACTCAAATTTTTTAGCACCTTTACATAAAGGTTTCGATACATATCGAAACTTGCAACAATACTTTCCAGATTTTGGATAAACTTAAAAAAAAATTCTTGATCCAATTATGAAAGACGAAATGTTGATAGTTGAACATTTCGATGAATGACAGTGAGCTTTCTACCCGCTCATTATTTACAAAAAAATGGTATCAGCATAAAAATACCCCAGAACTTTCAAGCGTTTTTGATTTTTCCCGCGGTGAGACTTAGCGAAATTTCAATGCTCCCCTAGCCAAGTTACCAGCGGGATGAAAAGGGGTTGCTTGTCGATGGTTGAAAGCTGAGGAGAGAGTTGAATGGGCCAGCAAAATATTCCGTCTTAAAGAGATGACTGGTGAAATGGAAGGATGGGAGATAGGAGTTTTCATTCTCCCTTTTCTTCGCTCGTCTTTTCTTTCTTCCTTCGTTCTTGCAGTTATTTTTTCTTTTGATTATTCTCTCTCTCTCTTTCTTCTCCATTATCATTTGTTCTTGCCTCTCCTTTTTCGACTGTCCCTTTGTTACATCCCTCTTTTTCCATTCTTTGTATCGACCCTTCTTGCGTTGACACGATTGTCCTTTTCCATCCTAACCGATGCATTCTAAAAGCCAGCTGTGAAGCTTTTGAAGCGTGGAGAAAGGGCGCTGTAAAAAATGTTATTAAAATGTGTTTAGAGTTTCCATGGGGGAAATATGTTATGAATATTAAGTGGGCTCTTCACCTGCATATATGTATACATGTGCTCGTAAACAACGGACACCATATTTAGTATCGAAAAGAGCTGATATCGCTGAGAAACCACAGAATCTGCATATCACATTATGCAAGCTATTTTTTCTTCTTGGTCATTCGATGCGAACGTTCGTTAAAATATTCGATCGTAAACTGTTCACTGCCACTTTTTTTTGTCCTCTAACCACAGGCGATTACTTTACTTTTCTATATAAAATTGCAGAATAATTTTCTGAGAATTACACGAACAAGATATAAAAATCAAAATTAACAAATTTTATCGGTCTTTCTTGTATCGTAACTTGTTCACGCAGATTGGAGAAATAACGTTTTCCGATATTGTAATATAAAAGAAACTTGATTCGACGAGAAAATAATAATTTCCAATATTCGAATATTCAAAAAATTAAATGCAATGAAAACAAAATAATTATTGTATAAAATGTGTGGAATGTGATTTCTGTGTTGCCTACAGGAAGAGAGTTAAATGTTAAATATAAGTAAATTACAAATACACATATTACTGTTTTTAGTTTTACAAATATTAAACATACAAAAATTAATAAGTTTGATCCAAACTTTGCACATAGTAAACTCCAAACGTAATAATTAAACTACCGAAGTTTACGCAAGTACGATGTGCCACGAATTAGCAAAATATATGCGACGTAAACTCAGGATAAATGCAGTAAACATGCACTTCCGTAGGGATTAGATGATTCATAGAATTTGATTTAACGAATATGTTTATCAGTATACGTACAACATGTAATATGTGTTATATAAACTATTATAACATATAATACATGTTTCTTCCTCACGTTTGGTTTAACGGGAGGTCGGGACAACTTGAGGATTGGTAATGATGTCCAAATAAATTGACCCGTTGCAAATCGTATTCGTAGTTGATTATAATTTTTAATATTATAAACAGTTCGGTTAATAACTAGTTTTCGGAGCTTATCCGTTCGACAGAAAATGTTTTCGATGGATGAGTTGTTTCACGAGAGTGGTCTGAACTACAATGTCTGATTAGGGAACTTGCTTCAGGTTTTTATATTCTGGGCAAGGAGTACAATTTTCGGATGAGCCATGCTTATTGGCCTGATTTTTGTGGAGGTGGAAAATATTCCTTCTTCGCTTTCAAGGGTGCCTTAGTGACGTACGCGGTGGGTCCGCGTGTACTCGCTGACCGTAGCGAGCAATAAAACTAAGCAATACCTCGACATGAATAGAAAACTGCAAACAAAGGCTCTACTGCTAAGGTTAAGGGTTCTGGCAACCAGATGTGACTAATAAACCAAATTACTAGATAGGATGTAACGATTCCTTGGGTTTTATTGCTGCTACAGGTAAAAATCTATTGATTTGAAAAAATGTATGCTGGTTGAAAGCAAACTTGAATTAAGGTCTAATCCCATCGTAGAATATTTTATTCTACTACCTGACAAAAATTAAGTTAATAACTCGTCGAAACTCGGGTTTACGAAAATGAACTTCATAATGGGTATTGTTGGTGCGACCCGACAATACATATAATCATATTGCACATAAAAAACTATTGTATGTACTATTAATTATTTGAACTTTTTGCTATATTAAATTATTATGCTAAATGGAATCTTTTGGACGCAATTCAAGTTACAGTTAACGACAATATTTTTTTTTACTAATTACCAATTGAGAATTGCTTCTATAAATTTAAGTGTCAAAAATGACATGAAAAATGAAAGAATATTTTTTACTTCAATAGCATCTTCTATCTGTACATTTCTTTGATAAGATTTAAAAATTTTAAAGATTCTTGATCTCGTTAGAAAACTTTTATTCAGTTTAGAAAATTCTGTAGATGTAATAATTAAGGACACGTGGGTACTCGAAAATTCAGATTGAAGTCGGATGGAGAATTCTTTTCGGCTTATTGTTAGAGCAGGAGCCTAAAAATCGTAGCGGGCCGGTGCAACATGTTCCCTTCTAGGTCGGTTAGGTTGAGCGCCACTAACATTTAGCCTGCCTTTGCCTTCTGAAGGGGCGTTACATTCGTTCTATTTTTTTTTTTTTTAATCACGTACCAATCCAACATTCTTGAAATTTTTATAGATAATACTTAAGAAATAAAGGATTATTTCACATTTTTTCGGTGGGTGTCACTCAAGGGGTTGTTTATAAAAATCATCCTCAAAAATTCATTTATTAATTTTCAACCCTTAATCATCGTATAAAAATTTTGAAAAAAAAAATGAAATACAGCTAATGGGTATTTACTATTTGCACTTAAATGTGTTCAAATATCATAAATAGTTTCCGAGAAAAAAAATAGTAAAGTTCTGGGGATTTACCCTTATATCTCCCTTCTCAGAGGGGGTAAAGGGTTGAAATTGCACACAATTGTTGTTTAGGCAAACAACATTGTTGTTGGGGCCGATTCACTATGCTTATAAGATTAGACCCTTTATCGTCTTCTCTGATTCTTTTTCCACAATAGTAAAATGTCCAGATTTCAGGCAGATCACCGAAATGTTGATAAATGAAGGGAAACAATAATTATTGCTTGTGTAACGTCCCGCTAACTTGGATACCCGCCCATATAGGTATTTACGGTAACGAAATGGCCGACTTTGGGGCTAAAATGGCTACCATCCTGCGCCCAAACAATCACCCCATTTATAATTCATCTTTGGACATCACCAAACATATAGGATCCTTATGCAAGCTTGAGTGGAACTGGTCATGGAAGAATTACAAAACTAGCCCTCTCCACAAGTCAATCAAAAACTTTTATGATCTCAAAACTAATACAGAATTTAACAGGAAACAACAAGTGGCAATAACACGGATCAGATCGGGGCACACTCGATTAACACACACGTACATCTTGAATAATGGACCGCGTAAGGTATGTAAATTATGCGACGTCCCGCTTTTGATTGATCACATTATCACTAAATGTGATAAATACAACCTAGAAAGGCTGAAACTAAACATTAAGGACGACCTGAGGAAAACACTTGTCTCAGTTAAGTACCAGGACACAATAATCACATTCTGCAACAACATAGGAATTCTTAGCAGTTTATGATAAACAACTGAGGATAAATATCGACACGCCACTCACCGGATTAATCAACCTTATGTTCATTATACCTATACTAGAGTTATACTTATTTATATTTATATCTATGTTTATATTATGTTTATATTTATATTATATGTATTATTTACTACTCATTTATGGTTATTATGTACCATTAACATTGTAAGTCTGACGGGCTAAGTCGCTAATGACCCTCGTTGTCAATGCGACTTTAAAATTAAAATAAATAAATAAATAAATAAAGATCAGGAAGAACATATACAAGATGTCTCATTTTAATTTTTACACGCGATCTTTTCGAAAAATATTCATTTTTCGAAAAAAGTGTTTAAACGAAACATACTCTGTCCGAAGGGGGACATGCAATGGTGGACACTGTTTATTTCTACATGGAGGCGCCTCCGAGATTTGAAGGTGACCTTTATTTTTTTTACGTTAGACACATAGCTTAGCTCAAGATGAATCCATTGATCTTCAATATGTTGACCTTGAAATGTCATTCAAGGTTATTTCAATGGTTTGAAGTTTTCTTACACTCCGCGTACAGAAAATGTTTCTTATCTTCTAAATTCAAAAAGATGACCTTGAACATTAATGCAACACTGGATTCTATCCCGAAATGACAGTTCCACTTGTTCTAAAGTTTGTCTGGTAATTTGTCTGCAAGCATTTACTATTCGAGTGTAAAGATTAAAATGAGACACCCTGTATATCAAGTATTGAATCAATTTCTAAAATAGTTCCCACTTATTACAGCATACGCTGTATAATGTTAGAGAGAGAGAGAGAGAGAGAGAGAGCAGAAGGAGGGGCAAGAGGGGGAAAAATACGGCGGAAGGGCGGGAGGGAGGGAGGAAAGTGAGAAAGAGAGAGAGAATATTGCGTATGTCAATTAGGTGATTTCCTTTGTTAGTATGTATCTATTGAATTCTCATCCACTTATGTGCCAAGATGATAATAAATTATGCAATTTATTATCTGTTAAAATTTATAGTTTTTAGTCTATAATACAGTTTTTGGAACATCGTTGAAAGAGAATTATGAGGTATTATTCCTCATATATTTAATGTAGGTTTCTCATTTTCAACCTTAAAGGCTTGTTTTACTTCTTGAATATAAAATTTTACTGCGAATATTATTTCCTTTTATTCAGGTCATAACAGAAAGAAGGAGAGAGCAGAATACATACTTGTTTAATAGCCTTTGCATATTTTGGATAACGTGTTATTAAACAAGCTATATATATGTTATAAATAATAAAAGGAGAAAAAAAACAAGCCGAAGAGAAATAAAATATCAATTAGAACATTTTTTTTATTTATTACGATTAAATTGAACGATGCGCGGATAATATCCTTCGTTCAATCCGCAATAATTTTTGCTCTATACATCGCAAACGTGATGCAACGCTATGACTGTGAAGTAGAGATCGATAAATCGCTATTATCCTTTTTCATGCAATATAAAATCCATTCTGATCACTGAAAGCACCATCTTTGTAAAAGCTCCAATTATTGGAATCAAAGCTGGAGTTGTTTACAACTGAAGTCCTATGGCTGCATGAAAGCAGTTTTTCACTACGAATTTCAGCATTAATATCAACGTTATATTGTTGAATCCGATTTAAAGAAAAATTGATTTACCATAGATTTTCGTCGATCGATTCTCATCCAGGCATAAGTCGGTGACGAAATAGAGGTTGAGCTAGGAAATTATAACGCATAGTGTAGTGTTTTAAAATAGCCATTTAACCTTTAAAATCGATATTTCAACTTAGAAGTATATTAATTATTTAGAATAAGTAAGATTATTAAAGATCACGTCTTTTTTAAATTATTTTCTAGATAAATTCGAAATATTCAAAATGAAAACTGAGTTATTTGCTACAAAAACAAAGATTTAAAAACTGAACCATAAATATCTTCTTTAAAATTGTCATTTCAATTTTAAAATAAATTTTAAATGAGCTAAATATAATTTCCAACATCTTGTAAGGACAAGCTGTAGCAACTGCGAAAAATTTAAAGAATTTTACAATTTTTCTGCACACTTCTAGAAAGGAAGATTTTGTGTGCTGAACATCGACTGTAATTAAATCAGCTAAAGGGATTAAAAAATAAAGAGTTTGAAGATGAACTGTTATGTAGCTGGATCGATGTGCGACATGTTGATCAGTGGTGGTGCGCCGATTCATATGTATCGATTCGTATAGTTTCTGTTCGGTTAGATACGTTTTGTCTACGCCATGAGTCGACACGTGCGTTCTTGTTCTTCTTAGTATCCTATAATGTTAAATTAGTTATTCATATAAAATATATACATAGATTTACCTCAAAAAGTGTTCTTTTCATTGACCCGAAAAACCTAACATGAACAAAGTTCTTTTTTTTTTTTCTTTTTTTCGAAATATTTTAAGCGTCAGACAGAAACCCCCATCTAACGGGTAAACTAACGAAATTCCGCGACTAACGAGATCGCGAAATATCGGCGAAAGGGGGGGAGAGCGACATTCGACAAAGGGCCGTCGAGCTGTGTACATACGTGCGAGCGAACAGATTCATAAGTGCGAACGAAGGACCGCTTCGCCTAGCCAAGATAAAATTTTGTACAAGGAAAATCGCATATGTATAAAAGGGAACTTATACAGAAAAGTATTATTGCGTTACATTTCATTTTGTTATACAAGAGAATAAACACTTGTCGAAGGAAC
This sequence comes from Osmia lignaria lignaria, assembly GCF_051020975.1. Lineage (NCBI taxonomy): Eukaryota > Metazoa > Arthropoda > Insecta > Hymenoptera > Megachilidae > Osmia > Osmia lignaria. The sequence goes on from NC_135041.1 coordinate 3,487,804, forward strand.
GTACAAGGAGTGAAAATTAATTACGCTGATTCCCTACCACGTGGCGTCAGAAATTCTTACAATATGTAGTTTTGGATGATTTTTCCACTTAAATATTTGAGAAAGATTAGCAATAACAATTAAGTAATATAAAACCATACAAATGTTTAGTTTTTTATGGTCAGACAATTGTTTTAAAACACTATACGACGTTTCATTTAAACAACTCGACGCGACTTGTAGATCGGGGCAGCGATGCACATGAACAAAACGAAAACAAACCCCATCGTCTCTCAGCAGAAACGGAAAAGGATGCTCTTTGTTCCTTTGACACACGGCCACGACCGTGTTAATTAATGCCACCGAATGGGAACTTCGAACTTCACTGTCGTTCGAAGCTATGTGCATCAACACAATAAAACTAAAATTTCAGTTGTATTTTGCATTTACAATATTGCACTTTGTAATCTGTTTTAAGATTTGATTTCAATGCATTGTATACACCACTTGGACCCATTTTTTAATGCGGCCTTGACGGAAGTTTCAGGTCCTTATCTTTTCATAACAACTGTTTTAGCTATCAGATTTCATGTACAGCACTAAGCATGGTAGGCTTTCTCAAGAAAAATTGTAATACGCCTGTTCGGCCGCGAACGTATACTTTTGTCGCGATCGAAGGAATTTTATGGCCTCAAGTGGCTCGACGCGTAGACAACCGTGAATAGCCCTATACTTCGAAATACGAGTCAAGGCAGGGCCTTTGTCTGTTAGTTTTCACTCGGATCGGTCCCAACGTAAACATGTGCATGTCGTAAATAACCTAACGATTTTTCATCACCTTTCACGACGAGTAAAGAGAGAAAGAATACTTTTTGAACACCACCCCTCTCATGTGGGGGTTCTCGGGCGATCAGCGCATATCATTTAGTCTTTCGTTGAGTCCGTTAAGCCGAGTATCCACCTGTATCAAACGCCCGTATCGTATCACCGTTCCGAACCCTTTTGAATAGGCAGACGTTGCCTCGGACAATATTTCTTCGTTTCTTGAAAGAAACTCCTATAGGCGAGAAGTTTCGATTTCCTGCATGCTGTTTCTTTATTGTAATTGTCCTAACCATATCGTGTTTGGTATCATTTTAATCAGAAAAACGTCACAAATATCTTGGTAAAAGTTTTATAAGAAAAAAATGAAAAATAACAAAGTTCAGTCATTGCATTAAATTAGATTAAGTTCATAAATAATTTCATCGATTTTAAAATGAATCCAATAATACTGCAAGATTTCAAATAAATTGAAACCCAAGTGACGGCATGAAACGCTATGTCAAGTGCAAACGCATAAACCTTTCCTTCGACACAACGGCAAAGAATCGACAAATTTTTCGGATGGGTCCGTTGCCTCCGTTCCTTTGGAACGGCACGCAGCAAAACGAAACTCCTCGCCTGTAGTGGCCCAGTCCTATTGCCGAACCGTTTCTATCAAGAAACGAAGAAATATTGTCCGAGCCGTAGCACGCCGTGGCATGCAACGAGGCAACGTCTGCCTATTCAAAAGGGTTCGGAACGGTGATACGATACGGGCGTTGGATACAGGTGGATACTCGGCTTTACAAGACGGATCGTTTATCGTGGAGTTCGTGGATCCAGTACAATACAGCGTGCACTTCGGGCAATCATCGCGTATCGTATGATTCTATTACAAGTCGCGACGGTATCGTGATTAACATCATAACGTATCAACAAATTACGCAATCGTGCGTCCGTGATTCTCGAATCACGCATAATGTAATCGGGCTCTATCAACTAGAACCAATCGAGATTCGCACTTCGGTGTTCGGAATCTCACGGAGAACCAGGTCACCCCAGGCCGTGTTCTAGCACGCACAAACGAATAACATTAAATGCGGTCGTGACGACGACCCGTTGAGTTGGTTGCACCATCTAACCACTCTGGCTATACTTCGGCTCATCGTCGAATCACGCGGTCGCCTACGACCCGTGGAGTAGTTGCATCACGTGTAACTGCTCTGATCATAAACATCTGTACAAACATGCCCTGCGCGAGCGAGTCACTGTACTCCTCGCCAAGGTGACTCAATCGAGAGTCCGCTGAGATCGAATTCTCGCAGAAGCCAATCACACACAAACACATACATAATTCACATAGACTACCGCTATCAAGGGGTTTTTTATGCTGCAAGGCTTTTTCCCCATGATCGTGTCAATCGAGCCAATAAACATACATAATTCTTTCGGCTCAAATTTGTTTAATTCATTTATTAAAATATCCTCCTCCTCATTCATTACACAACGAATATTTTGAACTACGGGATTTCTCCATGTTGGAGAGATTTCGACGATACAAACTTTCCGTAAACTTTCCCGGATTTCCAAGAATTGCCCCCTTCTCCATAAAGCTTACCCCGATCCCTCTCATTGTCCCTTCTCCGTCTTAGGTCATCTGGGTTCGGTAGTTCGAGAATTCGCAGGTTCTTGGGCCTCATTGTAGGTCCCTCCTATCCGGACTCTCGCTTTTCTCCGTAGGCAGTTCCAAGGAGAATGACGATGTAAAGAAGATTTCATATACACAGGATGTCCTATTTGTATTGAACCACGCCACCACGAATACACAGAACTGCATTTATTTCCTTCAAATGCAATATACAGTGTGTAATAGTTTTTATAAACTATTTAACTTAAAAATGTAAATATACAGCTTGTTAGTATAGTGCGATACAATGTTGATACCACTTGTAAGAGTGAGAATTTTGGCAGCGCTGTCTGAAAAAACCGTTAATACTAAAGACGTACGCGTGCAATAAAAACGATACCTGAAAATCGTGTTAAGATTCTTTATAAAATCTCTCTCTCAATTAATACTGTGACAGAAAATAATGGTATCGCTATTTGTGATAAAGAGTCAGTAAAGGTAATTCACAATGGAGAAATAATTCGTTGGAGGTGCAGTTGTAATGGAAGGAAAAAAACAAGCTAAGGACTCTGGAAAATTGACATGAAGAAGCAACACTCAGAAGAAGCCTTGTTGACACTTAAAGAAAAGGTCATTCAATGGCATAATAAATTGGGTCACATGAATTTTAGTGATCTAACAAGGGACATTACCCAATCGACACACGCTGATTTTGATGCCCTTTGAGTATGATAAAGAACTCAAAAAAATATTTGACACGTATTTTTTTTAATCGGCAATCGTCCATGCTGAAGGGGTGAGAAAAATGACAAAATAAGATTATTTTTCAATATATTTTTTAAACAAATAAATTTATCAAAAAGGTGGCTGCATAGAAAAATTTGCTGATCAAAAACACACAAATTCCATTTTAAATTTTTCGCCTACACCTAATAGTTCCTGAGATATTCAAGAAAATATGTTTTCGAACCCCAACTTTGAGGGCTATTTTCACCCCTTCAGCATGGACGATTGCCGATAAAAAAATACGTGTCAAATATTTTTTTGAGTTCTATATCATTCTCAAAGGGCATAAAAATCGGCGTGTGTCGATTGGGTAATGTCCCTTGTAAGTAAGAAAAATTGTTCACACAGATGTGTGAACATCTGCAATGTAAAATATCTCCAATGACGCACAACAACGAAGAATAGTTTTTGACTGCAATAGATGATTACACCCACTTCCTGAAAGTCTACCTGCTTCATACAAAACGAGAAACTGAAGAATATTTGAAACAATACCTTTTGGAAGAGGAAGCCCACTTCAACTTGAAAACGGAAAAGATAAGCTGTGACAGAGGTGGTGAGTTTAGCAGTAATGAATTCAAACTCTGGTATAAGAACAGAGGTACTGTTATTGAGTATACAATAAACGACACCCCACAGCAAAATGGAAGAGCTGAGAAAATAAACCACACCTTGATGAATAAGGTTCGTGCCATGCTGCATGCGTCCAAGTTTGAAAATAAGTGTTGGGGTTTTTCTGTGCAAACTACTGCATACCTGTTGAACAGGAGTATCACGAAAACAGTTGATGTCACCCCTTATGAGATGTGGAACGGAAGAAAACTTAACCTAACAGGACTGGAAGAATTTTGACAGATCGTTTACACAAAAAATCTTAGTTACCTAAAGAAACTAGACCCTCGAAGTCAGAAGGGTATTTTCATTGGCTATTCTGTAAATGGTTACAGGATTTTGAATCCCTTAAACCTAACAACATATATTTGAAGAGATGTTAAATTTACCAAGAAGTTTGAAGAGGTGACAACAAGAGGACCTGTTTTGACAGTGGAAAATATACATCTTGAAAATGAAAATGAAGATAATGAGGATGAAGACCAAAACAATCTAGAAGAACAGGATGATCTAAACTATGGAGTGGAATACACAGAAGATGAAGGAAATCAAGAACATGTACAAGAAATTTCAGCCAAGACAAAGAAAATTTCCACGACACTTTGAAAATTATGAAGTGCCAGACACATACAGATCAAGACACGAGGCATTTCTCACATTAGAAGAAATAGACATCTCATATGTTGATTGCAGATCTGGCGATGAAAAAGGAAAATGGCAAGAGGCAATAAATGAAGAAAAACTATCTTTGAAGAAAAATTGTGTCTGGGAGCTGGTTGATGAAAAGCGAGCAGCAGGTAAACAGATCATCACGAGCCGATGGGTTTTTAAGAAGAAAGACAACGGAATATATAGGGCACGACTTGTTGCTAGAGGATGTCAGCAGAAGAAAAACTGTTTGGATTTTGCAAACATCTACAGCTCAGTTGTTCAAGTTACTACCCTAAGATTGCTGTTCGCTCTCGCGGCTCAAGAAAACTATAACATCATCACGTATGATGTGAAGACAGCCTTCCTGAATGGGGAATTGGACAGTGAAATTTTTATGCAAGTGCCTGAAGGCTACAGTGAACTAGGCAAAGTATGCCTACTCAAAAAGGCCCTCTATGGGCCTTCATAAGTGTAACCAAAGTTGGTTATGCGAAGCCTGTCTTAGCCCATAGAGACCCTTTTTGAGTAGGCATACTTTGCCTGGTTCACTGTCTGGAGTCACATGGACTGATTCCATTGAAAACCGACCAGGATTCCATTGAAAACCGACGTATTCAAGCCTATTCCGACTCTGATTATGCAGGGGATCCAAAAACAAGGAGGAGTACTACAGGTTACATCATCTTGTTTGGTGGGGCTACAATATCCTGGTGTTCAAGAAAACAGAAGATTGTTGCCCTCTTTACCACTGAGGCTAAATATTATACATTGAAGCAGCCCAGTGTGTGAAGGAGATGAAATACCTTAAGACTGTGCTAAAAGAACTCACCGACTTCAAGATTGACATAAGTTTGAATTTTGACAACCAGTCAGCAATAAAAATGATTGAGTCTGGTCAAATATCAAGGAACAGCAAACATATTGAAGTCAGATATCATTTCATTGCTGATGAGATGAAGAAAGGATGGTTTGATTTGCGCTACTATCCAACTGGTAAATAACTGGCAGATCTGTTGACGAAACCACTATCAGCTGTGAAGTTCTATTACTTCAAGAATATGTTAACAAAAAGGTCATAAGAGTGTAATATCATATGAAGTACAAGATATTTTAATCAGTATTTTATATTTGTTGTTGCCAAAGAATGTTTATATGTATATGTTTTTGTGGTTTAATATTGTTAAAGCAAAATTTACACTCTTAAGGGAGTGTGTTAGTATAGTGTGATATAATGTTGGTACCACTTGTAAGAGTGCGAATTTTGGCAGCACTGTCTGAAAAAACCGTTAATACTTTAACCAATTAATACTAAACCGTTCACTTTAAATAGAGCACCCTGTACATAGGTCTGTGACTCCCCGCCACTAGTGTATGATCGTTCATGCAAGGAAATTCGAACGAATATTTATTCTACTATTCATATTCCTTAATTATATACTCAATTTTATAATATTTAATAATTAAAGATTATATTATTTTTTTCTAAAATACTATTAATAATAATTTCGTCAAAATTAAGATTTTAAGAATTTCTATTTCCTCTGTAACGTCATTTTCACAAGGGAAGCTTACTTTGCTGGATAAAGTTCCGAATGTCTCTGGTCGCCGATCAAGATGAAATTTTGAGGAGGTGCGGGGACCCCAAATATAAAGTGGTATCTTCGGCTTTCTATTAGTTTCCGAGATATTAATTAAAAACTTTCGGTACAATACATAGAATTTTTCCTATACAGACGTAACTAACACAACCGTCTTCGCTGTAGTAGCTGTCATCGTCAAGTGCCGAACAGCCGTTGACACAGCGGAGGTTCCAACCTGACTATCTATAGGGTGTCCTATTCAAAACTTTGGAGATACGACGACCGTCGCAGCGTTGCCTGCTGCCGGGAGGTGGCTGAAAATTTATTTAGTTTAACCTAACCTACATATAAATCAAACGTGTTCAATTCCTTGAGAATTAGTAGAGGAGACCGGGGACAAAAGTAACACGTTATGAAAGTAATAACCCCCCCTCAGTCCACATGTAATGTCCTCAGGAAGATTTATTACTATAGTGGGAGGCACACTCATACCCCCTCCCTTTATAGTCAGTCAACGCCGAGTTACCGCCTGAACTGCTTTTGTTAACCTAACCTTTGTTATTTGATAGCCACCAAGTAAGTTTTTCACCTTTCAAGTTTTTTGTAATAAACGATAGGCAATGCCGAGATTCTGAGGCAAACAGGTGTCTATGTATTCTTAAATAGTGCATTAAACTAACCAGATCTTTGATTTAGATAGCGTCGATATACTTTTCAAATTATTAATTTTCAAACTTAAAAAACGTGGTTGGGGACAAAAGTAACACGTTGCCTCGGGGACGAAAGTAACACGTTTTAGTGCATGAAATGTAAGGGTTGGTCTCATGAAGACTGTACTGAAGGTAAGCAGACTTATTTGTGCCATAATGGTATTTCATAAGTTGTTTGTAGACTTTATAACCGTGTTTTATGTAAGCTGTTAAAAGTTAAAACTTGTCTTTGAGATAAGTTTTGGTAACAAATTAACAAAGTTCCTATAATATTATATGTATAATTTATTCAGAGGCTATATTGATTGTTGCAATAAAGATAAAACTTTGTGTAATATGTGTTGCATTGGAATCTAATTCCCTATATTGCTTACATGGAACTTGAACCAGTGTGCATTTATAGAGGAATGTATGGGCTACGTCTAGGTATAACTTTTTTCAAATTTACTCTTAACACTCACTGGTAATAAAGCCAAACATGAAAAATGTTACTTTTTTCCCCGGTCTCCTCTAATAAAATATAAAACATAACGTAATGTAACTTACGCAAGGTAAGGATTAAACGAAAGACGGCACATCCTTCGCACGTGTTGTCCACTTGGATGCAATCATAAAATATTCTTTACCTGATTTTTGTTGCGTTGGTTGGTCGATTAGCTTGGTCATCATACGATAAGGAAAGGAAAAAGATACAAAAAGTTTTAAAAAAATAGATTTTACACGGGACACCCTATAGCCGATATGTACCGCTGTGGTGTCAACGGCTGTTCGACACTTGACGATGACGGTTGCTACAGCGAAAATTGCTGTGTTAGTTACGTCTGAATAGGCAAAAGTCTATGTATTGTACCGAAAGGTTTTAATGAATATCTCGTAAACTAATAGGAAGCCGAAGATACCACTTTATATTTGGGGTCGTCTACCTGCTCTCAACCAACCCTCCAAATTTCACGTTGATGCGCGACCGGGGACATTCGGAACGACAGTCCTATATTATTGCGTGTCACAAGTCTGGGAAACAAAAAAATGCACCCATCGAATTGAGCATCCTCCTCCTTTTCGAAGTCGGATAATAATCGGTGAACATACATTTAAAAAAAAAAAAAAAAAAAAAAACAAACATCGAATTGAGTATCCTCCTCCTTTTCGAAGTCGGATAAAAAAGTGGTACATGGTACTTATTACTTTGTTGATGGTCCTTTACGAATTCCACTAGCTATAGACGCAATGCATAAATTAACTGCTTAATCCAAGGATACTTACTATGTCCACTAAAAGAACAAAGAAAAACATTTTTATTGCTGTTGCTTGCATTTCTAAAAGTATCGATAATCATATATTTGCATGTAGCTTGACAAAGCTACATATTACCGAAGACGTTGCCTCCACTTGTGGTAATAATGTTGGAAGCCTTCAACTCGTCTATCTGAATCATTTGCATGTCGTTCATAGTTTCAAAACTATGAATTCTTTTCTAAACTTTTGTGGTGAAATTTAAATTCTAAAGAAAGATATAAATCATATGGACTCCAAATAGACGAGTATAAGGTCTGTAAAAATCACTGAAGTACCTCTTTTTGGTAAAAAATGCGATCGTGAAGATGGCCATGTGATGGAGATCGTCGTGGTGATGCAGTATTCAATAGTCTACAATCTTCGCATCGAACACAATTAATCTTTTTCTCTTAGTCGTTTCATTTTTTAGTTGATCAAATTTAACTCCCTACCGATCATTCTGTTGATACTTTTAAATATCAACCAGACTTCATAAGTTCTCACTTTAGTCACATTTTCATCTACTTCAAATCGAAACATTCTCTTTCCATTTGTGCCTAAACTATAAATTAATAGATATAAAGTGATGATATTTATAAACGTAATAAAATAATTTTTAATAAAAGATACAACCGACTTCAAAATGCGCTAAAAAGTGTAAAATAATTTATATTTCATTTATACAACTGCGTAACAGTTATTAATGAAACCTCTTGCTGCATTAACAAAATACGCTAAAAGGTATAAAATAACTTCGGTTTCATTAATAATTGTTACGCAGTTGTATAAATGAAATATAAATTATTTTACACTTTTTAGCGCAGTTTGAAATCGGTTGTATTTTTTGTTAAAAATTACTTTATTTCACACTTTTTAGGGAAACGAGCAGTATTTGTAGAATGCCGTAAGGAGGTTTACCATTCTTATTGGTTAATTGCAATAACAATAGTTTTTAACGATAACAAGTTCCATTCATTTTTGCAAGTGGAATCATCGTGGAAATATCTCTTATTAAATGCAAAAGGTTTCATCGCAATCGCTACATACCTTGCAGAGTATACATGTATAGAAACAGTAGAGAATCGGTGACTGCATGCTGACTCATACACCAGTAGAGACACGTAGGCACACCTAGAATTTAATGTAGTAGTAACAATAGTTTCTCACGAATATCTCGGAAACTAAAGCTTTCCGTTAATTATGCATAATGAAAAAGTTGTTCAGAATCATGCCCCCGACAACATATTAAAAGGTCATTGAAATCGTCCAATCTTGAGATTAAAAACTTCCTGTAAGTTGCAATAACAATGAAAAAATGAAAAATTTTTTTTTAATGGGACCAATCGGAAGACATACCCTACAAGATGCAAAAGGTTTCGTTCCGATTGGACCATCCATTTCGGAGTAATCGGTGAACACACACTGAAAAAAATATATATATATTGTATACAGGGTGTCCGCGCTAAAGTGTGACAGGCGTTTTATTTTGTAACTATTGATGATACGAAAAATTGTTTATATGGAAATTGCACTGTACAATGGGGACTATGTTTTGGCGTGAACGAAAATTTATTTACATTATTAGTTTAAAAGATATGATAGTCAAGTTTCGTCTTTTAAATGGAAATATACATATATTATTTTGCAGATTATGTTATAGTGCTTTTCAAGACGAATTTATTAAGCTTTAATGTATTCACCCGATTTTAATTAGTTTTCAAGATACGTCTCGGTTTGAGTAGCAAGTCGTAAAAGTGGCCCTATTGTTGCGGTAAGTGCCACAGCGGTGGTCTACGCTAAGAACGACAGACCCAAAGAATAAGAAACCGCAACAATGTCTGTTACGCGTCTGAGATACAGGGTGATCTTCTCGCTACGCTACCCAAAGGAAGTGCCGCCACAATAGAATGTAGAAGTCGACATCCCATTTCTGTCATCGCTTACTTGACCCCTGCAGCGAAGACGGCTGTGTGCGTGAAAATGTGTGTAATGAGCAGAAAAGTCCCATTTAAGCACTGCGGAAAACAGAATATTTTCTTAACACATTTTCACGCACACAGTCGTCTTCGCTGCAGGGGCCACCTCGGTCAAGTAAGCGATGACAGAAATGGAATGTCGACTTCTACATTCTATTGTGGCGGCACTTCCTTTGGGTAGCGTAGCGAGAGGATCACCCTGTAGATTCACGTATATGTGGTTATACATATTGTTAACGCTTGTGGTCGAATAAATCGTTCAAGCCTTGTTGGTTTTTGCACGTGATGTACCGACTAATTGATTATGACAAAAACTGATATTTACTGTACTCTATTGATCTATATGATTTGACTGTTCAGTCTTGAACGACCACTTCATGAATTGGAGGCTATGTATATATGTACAGGGTGATCCTCTCGCAGCCGGACACAAAGGAACACTGGCGACGATGAATCCCTTGACCGCACCATAAAGAAGTCCGCATTGTCACGTGCCAGCGGGGACCTACCCGAGCCGAGATGACTCTGTGTGTCTTCATGGTGCGGTCAAGGGGTTCATTGTCGCCAGTTTCTTTGTGTCCGGCTGCAGGAGGATCACCCTGTATAACCGAATGTTTAAATTCTTTTAAGTTCTAATTATCTATACTATGTGATATTCTATTCTAATGCTGCTAGGTTGACGGTTGTGTTTTTTCTGATGTACAGGCTGTCAGAGTTTACACTGGGACTGGATTTATGGCGGGGGCTGCTGGTTTTATTCAGCCAGGTCATTTGTGCCATCACGAGTGTCAGACCTCGGATGGTACACGTGATGCTGGAAAGTGGGTGATAATAGGCGGTCACCCGTTGTAAATCAAAGTCTTAGGGGTACAAGTGATGTCTTAGTCTCCACTTGGATACCCTGGCAATCGACCTAGGGCCAGATCAAAACTTTAATTATTGAGGGCCGCATTCACCCACCCAGACGAGTCTCGTGTTCCCCTTCCAGAATGGGAACGCGCTAAGGGCACTCTAGTAGGGGGGACACAAGCTCAACACTGAAATTCAGAAAAAGAGGACTTCACTTCGTTTTCGTACTTTGTAGAAGATACAGTTAGCACTCAGTCAGACACACAGCACAAGTTGTAATTAATTTTAAACACACACACACACACACAATACACGCATACTCATAGACACTGCAATAGGAATAAATATGGCGCAAAAAGTGTGTGCAATCATTTTCTCCCAATCCTTTTGATTGGGTGGTCCTTGGCAGCATTCAGACGGCACCTTGGGCAATATTGCAAGGAGTGATCACCAATCCTTAACACAGGCAAAAGGTGAAAATTTAGATTACCTCGGCAAGGACGTCTTGATGGGGTGAGGAATGCCGATTGGCTATTCGAATTTTTGGAATGGAAATGAACAAATTATTTCTATTAGTCGGTAATCTGTAGAAATTCGAAGGGGCCGCTCCAAAGTCAACTCTTTTTTGGGTTTTTCCATTGGGGGTTCTATGAGCTTGACCGTGGCAGACAATAAAATCAAGAAGTGCCTTGACTCTAATAAAACATAAAACAGCTGGAAATACCGAGATAGAGATTATAAATCGCTATAGCTAGGAAAATAAAGTTGGACAATGGTTGCAAATTAAATGGAAATCGTGAAAATCTTTATCGCTTCATGAGTTTATGGTTGCCAAGGTACGGTTCTTACTGCTATGCTATGAAGTACGGATAACAGACTAAATGATAGACCCAAACATATATGTATAACCACAATAACAAGAGTTCTTTATTTGAAACTATTGCAGAAACATTCCTTTTTACATTACATGTTTTTTGTCTCTATACATATATAACATTTTTAGGTATTTTAACTTTTTGGTATAACTATAGTAACACTTGAATTTGGTAACGTGTATCCTGATACGTTCAAATACGAGTACCCTCAAGGTAACCGCCCCAGCAACGTTGAATTATTTACAAAGCGAAATTCACGTTTCATTTATTCGTTCGTACTGGATATTATTACACTTTGTAAATCACGCGATATGGCTTTATAAAACGAAATGCTATCCCGATTGTGATTTCTACTAGTTATTCAAGAGCCATTCGCTTGCCTATGTATGTCAAATTTAAAATAGTAATTAAAGAAGTGTAATCGAACTACATAAGGGTGATTCTCTCGCAGCGCAACACAGTAGCCATCTCGCACAATGGAACCCTGCTGTTTTTGCGGGTAAAGCGATCCAGGGGCCATATCGTCGGACCCAAGACTGCTCTGTGTGTGTTTATGGCTGAGACAAAGGCAAGAAACGGAACAGCAGGGGTTCCATTGTGCGGCACGGCTATTGTGTTGCGCTGCGAGAGAATCACCCTGTATTTTGAACACGTTATAATTTTGCGTGTTTTATTATATTATAAACAAAATAGGGAGTTCGATTCACTAGTAACTAGCGTATATATTAAGTGGGATCCCAATAAATTAAATTTTTCTAAAATTCGATGTATATCAATTTCATAGTCGTTTTCTTTATATTGTTTATTTATAAAGGTTACATCAACTTCGAAGTTATTAGTGGGTACTGAATAGTTTATTTTCCTCTTATGCTATTCTATACAATAATATAACATAACATGAATACAGTAACATATCATAACTTAATACAATGTAACATGAATAATACAGCACGATGTATAACTTGATTTGTATATTTTCACCATTATTCACTAGAAAGAATAATTTTTGAAACGAGGGCGAATCAAGATTTATATAAGATGATATAAACGTATATCTTTGAAAAACGAAATTATTTTAATGATAATATTTTCCTGGCTACTGGCACACTCAGAAAAATTACAGAGAAAATTAGAACGCAATCGGTAAAAATGAAACGTGGAACATTCATTAAAATATGCTCGTTCGAGAGTACTGTATTATAAAAATTACACATAGGAAGCGGAGTTTTACATATTTTATGGATATGTGTTATATTTGCGTGATCGATTACTTGATTCCTCGTTAAAATAAAATCAGGGCATTTATTTTCATAAAGATCTTGTCTAATTTTAAACAAGGATCTCGCACACACCCTTATAGAAATTGAATTTCGGTCGAATTGTCTGAAACTTTCAGAAAAGTTAGTTCTTACCATGCTAATCAAAAGTCATAATGGACACGGAGTCCAAAAATGGCTAGTTTTTGAGATACGTATGGTTAAAAGTCGAAAAAATAGCTTTTTGAGACTAGATTGCTGTATAGGTTACGCAACACCAATAAAGTGTGTTTCTTCGTGTCGCGTAGAAACTGGTGTTGTGTATTGCCGCGCGGATTATTGTCCTTGTTGGGATTGTAAAGCCCAAGTAAACCTTTCGGTACGCGACTCTCCACAACACGTATCCGTCAAATTAATATTGAACACTTTAAGCGATTGCGTCTAGTTTAATCAAAAATAGTGATCGGGTGAGTTGATTATGTGACCGATTTCGTTTGTCACTTGGTTTGAACCGAACGATATTCGAATTAAAGCAGTTGACTGGCGTCTCGACTGGTCGAAGTGAGGAATCTTTACTTTGGCCGATTTCGTATGCCACTTCGCTGGTTCGTTATTGAACGAAAAATAAAAGAAAACTTTCGCGAACCGGCTGATAGTCACCGTGGCACCTCGGAGTGCTGTTAAAGGCGTTGCTGATTTTCTGCGTTTTCCAATAAACGTCTTTCGAAAATTTGTGGACTCGCGTGTACGCCCTTTGGCCACCCCTCTTGGAGAAAAGGTGTGCGTTGCTCTGCGAGAGGAAGGGGTTCTCGAAGGTTTGACGACATAACATGGTTTCCTTCAGGTTGACCCTTGTCGGCAAACACCGTTATGCACGTGTTGCTGGTCGACCCTCCAGGACTCCAGGTTTATCACATGTTTTCGAGTTGTTAGGATGGCGAGGCGCAAAATTTAAAGCTATTGTGTGAGGATTAAGAGACTCGAGAAAATAAAGTTTACTGTCAAAAAGGAATACGGGAAAAGTTCATTTTTACAAGAACTTGTTTTGCATGTTCACGTCATAAACTAACCTTTGAGAACTATCGGGCATTGTATTCCGCGTCGGACGAAACAGTGTGCATATGCGCGCGCACGTGTGTGTGGGGGGGGGGGGGGGGGGGGGGGGGGGTGCGTGCGTGTGTAAGCGTGGTAGGTTATTAAGTTTTTGGATCAACAATAACTTCGTAAAGATCCATGTTTTGAACATTAAATACGCTTTGTAATGATGTAATTGACGGGTATTTAATATCATTTTCATAGCATTTCATTAATTTCTGTGCTTCCTCAGTTTATAAAACAGCACTTGACAGAGCTATGCGTATGCACACTTTATTGGTGTTACGTAACTTATACAGCAATCTAGTCTCAAAAAGCTATTTTTTCAACTTTTAACCATACGTATCTCAAAAACTGACCATTTTTGGACCCCGTGCCCATTATGACTTTTGATCAGCACGGTAAGAACTAACTTTTCTGAAAGTTTTAGACAATTCGACCGAAATTCAATTTCCATAAGGGTGTGTGCGGGGTCCTTAGGTAGGTGATTTAACCCAAGCTTCATTCCAACGTTTTTCTATCCTTGCTTTAATCTCATTAATTAAATCAGTATGAGAAATCTTTTAGCGGTATTTTTATAGCCCTTTTTGCGGCGGTATCAGCTACTGCATTGCTAGAAATACCAATATGTGAAGATATCCGGATAAATATAACATCTTTATATATACTATTAATGATCAATACTGAATCAAATATATTCTGTATTATCGGTTCTTGGTTATTTCTATTTGTTAAACAGGTAAGAACACTTTTGGAATTTGAAAAGATTATGAAATTGGAATCATTGGAGCTGATAATTAGCTTTAAGGCAGATAAGATAGCAAATGCTTCACAAAAGAAACGGATATTTTCGTATGACTTCGAGAAAAAGATTGTTATAGGTGTCAGAATTCGTCAACTTTTTGGAAAAAGATCCTAGAGATAAATCTATTTCGTTGGGAATGATTTTCTGTATTACAGGGGGAACGTTTCTTTCAGGTAAGATTTTAAGCGTTGAGAGAAGAATTTTAGGAGTGACTTTCTACTCTGGGACAAGGGGATCACCCTGTAGTAGAGTATGTGTGATCATATCGACTTGTGAAGGCGTTATGATAGGCAGGGTTTTGAAGGATAGATGTTAATTTTATTCCATACTTTAAAGTAAGTGATCTTCTTCTGAAATCTAAAGAATACTCATCTAGCTTCGGCCAAGAGGCTTAGAATTGAGCTTGTACGAAGGGCACTCAAAGTCATTCGCATACAATCAGGCAGCACAACATTCAAAGAATTGAACACATGAATTTTTGCTGAGTTGTAGACTATGGACTCGTAGTCTAACTTGGATTTAATTAAAACTGTAGGTGGGGATAATAATTGATTTTTCGGCACCCCCATTTTTCACAATTAGTAGTCTTCATAGCTTTTGCACAAATTTTCTTTATATGTTTGATATCTGTTTTCCACATAAGTTTATGGTCAGAATATAATCCAAGAATTTTTATTACATTGGTTTTTTTTTTTAAACTTGAGAACCTAGTTTAAATGTAATGTTTGAATTAACTTTATTGGATCGAGAGAAAAAAGGATATACTCCGATTTAAGCCGAGAAAATTTGAACCTAGCTTTATTAGACCATATCTGAGTTTTGTTAAGTGAATCTTGGAGGATACGTTGTGTAGTTGATATATTTTTGCTACTACATCGTATCGTAATGTCATCTACAAAAATACATAACTGAATAGGGCGGTTAATTATTGAAGAAATCTCGTTTATAGCTATAAGATAAGTATCAAATTATTTCTATTTCATTTATACCAGTACTCCACAGTTATTAATAAGACCTATTTAATCGTTAAATAGTATACTAAATACATTTCAACCTTTTCGTAGGCGGCGCAAAATTAAAGCTTCTCTTCTACTAGGAAGATCCTAGTACAGGCGTCGGCAACTTATGACCCGCGGGTCATCAAGTGATAATTTGATAATTTCAAGTAAACAATATTCAACGGGAATCAACATAGCCATTGCTGATTAACTACAGGTACGACAGAAGTATTACCAACTTCTGATATAAACGTTACAATTACAAATGTTATCACCCGTATCTATAACGTTCCGTATTTTTTCTTACGACTTATTAATTATCAAGTTCGCCATACCGCAATCAAATCGTTATTGGCAGCATCGTTTATTCGGGTATTTTTAATTTTGCGCCATCTTTGAAAAGGTTGAAATGTATTTACAATAGTATACTATTTAACGATTAAATAAGTGTTATTAGTAACTGTGGAGTATTGGTACTTTTTAGCGCATTTTATTAATGCAGCAAGAAGTTCTATTAATAATTGTCACGTAGTTGTATAAACGAAATATAAATTATTTTACACTTTTTAGCGCATTTCGAAGTCGGTTGTATTTTTCGTTAAAAATTATTTTATTTCACACGTTTTAGTGGAACGAGCAGTATTTGTAGGATATCGTAAGGTGGTTTTGCGTTTTTATTGGTTAGGTAATAACCATAAACCAAAAAAAATATATTGATCGAATTTAGATGGTTATTAAAATAAATTTTTGCGAGTGGGATCATCGCGGATAAATCTTCTACTAAATGTGAAAGGTTTCATCGCGAACGATACATTCTGTACGATCGAAACTCTTTAACATGAACAGTTCTAATACTATTTTTTGAATAAAAAATCTTTGGAATGTTTGAAGTTAGATCTTGCTTCGTCCAAGGTTCGAACAAGAGTGTTCGTCCTCTCGATGTCAGCTCTTTTAAATCCTTTTCCGCCTTTGAATTTAGATCTTTAGTTTACTAAACACTTGAGAGCGATAAGGGTGATGATTTGGGAAAGGACCGTAATTACCGAACGTTTCGAAGGGATGTTTAGGATCTGTCGACGTCGGTTTGATAAATAATCAATCGAGATTAGTAAAGTGGTAAAATAAGAGTTTATTTGCGAATGCAAGGGAAAAAGCCCGAAGCCGTAAAAAATCCTTGAAAATGTTTGAATAAAAAGGGAAAAAGCCTGAAGGCGTAAGAAACCCTTGAAGTTTAATTTGTGTGTGTGAGTGTGTCGCGTGTGATATGGTTGATAGGCGCAGGGAGACGTTTGTTGGTTGCCGGTGAGACCTTGGGTTTGTAATCAGTGACCTGCAAGGCCTTTGGCGTTATGTGAGTTCTGTTGGCGCGACGTGGTCTCGGGTCTGTGGACCGGGTAAGGCCTTGTGCGCTTCGCTTTGATTGTTGCCACCGTGAGGTCTCGGGTTAGTAGTCCCGGTAAGGCCTCGGGCAGATGATTTGGTTGATTGTGACCGGCAGGACCTTGGTTTGTATTCAGGGACCGGCAAGGCCCTGGGCGCGTTGGTGATTTTGGTAGAAAATTAATGTAATCGCGGAACAACACTCGATTTCATGGTAGAAAATTAACTGCGGCAAGACATTACTAAATTCTGACTACGCGGTAAAGAAATGAAAAACTGTCCGACCGTTCGCGACCGTGGTCCGTTGAAGACTGTTTTATTGAGGCAGGACGACGCCCCTTATTCCCAAGTGCTTCGACGTTATCTATTTCTCAAAACGAAATTTCGGTTAGCCCATATCGGGCACGTTTTATAAACACTGATTAATGAAAGTTTTAGATGGCGCGTTTTCTAAATATTTAATAGTGGACGCTCCGACACATTTCTTGCAGAATAAACGCCGAAAAATATAAACGAAGCAGTACGTTTTTTGCAATAAAAATCGTTAGGAATGAAAAAATGCAAAGTACATATTTTGTTTACGGGACTAATCGGGAGACATTCTCTACAAGATGCAAAAGGTTTTGTTCCGATTGGTCCATCCGTCTCAAAGTAATCGGTCAACATACATAAAAGAAATACATATACTGATCGAATTGAGTAACCTCCCCTGTTTTCGAAGTCGGTTAAAAAGGGTTATATTTAATCTTGTCAGACAATATATTATTGGCTTTAAATTGAATCCAACGGTTGCTAATAAAATTGCCTAAGAAGTAAAGCATGTTGTCATCGACTTTGCAATCAAAAAGTATTTTCAAAACCCTATCACGCTAAACTATGTTGTAAGCCTTTTCACTGTCAAAACTTACTGCAATTAAGTGTTGCTTGGTCAACATCACCACCCAATGATTCAACGTTTATAAGATGATCCTTCTGTTTTTCCTCAAACCATGTTGGTATGAAGTGAAGAAGTCTTACGTTGCGATGAACTTTGAACGCGGGCATCAAACGCGGGGATAGGGTGGATTGTACGAAGTGTTCCCTTTGCCCCCGTGACGTCCCGCTAGTTTACTTTCCATCTCTGAACAGTACTAGTGGCATCTTCCCACTGCGGCAGAAGAATCACAGTACGCCATAACATTAAGAAACCAGCGGAGTCGGTAGTCAACGACTTTCTCTCTCAGTTTACATAGAGTACACGTTAGGGCCATTGGTCTATAATTAATTGCTTTACTAGGATCCTTGTTTGGCTTAGAGATAGGAATAACATTAGATTCTCTCCACATATTTGGAAAGCTTTTTGAGGTCCATATTTGATTAAATAATTTGGTTAAAAATTCTAGTGCATTTTCAGGGAGATTTTTAATAAAAATGTTGAAGATGCCATCTGGATCTGGACAAGAATTTTTAGTGTTGACTAACAAGGGGAGGCCGGGACGTATGGGACACGGATTTTGATGGGGCTTACATATGTTGTAGTGTAGGTGTAGTACACCAACATATATTTCAATGTTGGGGCCAACACTTAATCGTTTTCGAAATATTTATAAAAAAAGGTATAGACGCGTTGAAGTACAAGTACTTTAAAGTTTTTTACAGTAATAGAAAGTAGTAGCGCTGGTAACGGGCCTTAATCGTAATCGAACGTCTGAAGTTCGATTCCAAGTGAAGTCGAATTTTTTTTATTTTATTTTATTTTATTTTTTGCATTCTAATATGTGACAATTATCATAAAAACATATGAAACAATAAAATTCGCGGCACCATGCACATTTAATAAAACACGCTTGATCGCATTTACATTTGTTTGTTTTAATTTCTGGTGGAAATTGCACTTGGTTAACATTTAAAAATATTTGTAAATTAATGAAGTAAATTGACACAGAAGAAAAAAGTTCCTTTAAATGTTAATTAAGTACAATTTCCACCAGAAATGTAAGTGCGATCAAGCATGTTTTATTAAATGTGCATGGTGCCGCGAATTTTATTGTTTCATATGTTTTTATGATAATTGTCACATATTAGAATGCAAAAAATAAAATAAAATAAAATAAAAAAAAAAAGAGCTTCGACTTCAGTCGGAATCGAACTTCAGACGTTCGATTACGAGTAAGGTCCGTTACCAGCTCCGCTACTTTCTATTACGGTAACAAAGTTTAAAGTACTTGTACTTCAACGCGTCTATACCTTTTTTTATAAATATTTCGAAAACGATTAAGTGTTGGACCCAACATTGAAACATATGTTGGTGTACTACACCTACACTACAACATATGTAAGTCCCATCAAAATCAGTGTCCCATACGTCCCGGCCTCCCCTTGTAAGATTGTTTTAATTTTGTTAATTTGAAAAGTATGATTTAATATGGGATTTGAGGTAAAGTTTGAGAAGAGAATATTTTGAATTGTAGTTAACGCTATATCTTTAAAATTGCGAAACTCGTTTGTGTGTTTATCATTACTGGAGCTTTTTGCAAATGTTATAGCAAGGTGGTTAGCAATCTCGTTTAGTGATGTTACTCTTTGATTGTCATTCATCAATGAAACCATTTATCATTTTTATAATTTCAGTCTTCTGTTTATTTTGCATGTAATAAACTTTACGGCTGGAGTTCCGTGTTTTCCCAGCCGCCGATACGGTATCTTGATAGATCGTCTTATAGATCTCGACGAATTCTATCGAATTAAACATTCTATGATTTGAATAAAAAATATTTTTTCTTATTTACATTGTTGCTTAGGCCTCCAATTCAACGTAACCTCCAATTCAAACGTTTATTAATTATTCCATTTCAATCATTTTTATTTGTTGTTTAGAATGCTTAGACTTTCCTTTTTTACAGTATGACAGGCGACAAGAGTTTAGGTTCCGTATTCATTTTAAACAACGACTAAAAATGTTCAATCAGTTCAATTTTTTTATTGTGCTATGCCAACGGGGTGTCGAGCCGTTCGTTCGCGACCTATGTCAGACCCGATTTTCGTAGCCGACACCACAGTATAGGAAAGAACAGTAGGCTCACTCCGTGTCGGCACTTTTGATCTAATCGTAAATACTAATAGCATAATGCTGGTTGTGCGCGGGCTCTAATTTGAAAAGCACTCGGTACAATCAAAAAGAGATTTCGTAATAGAATACCATAAAAAGACTATTAAATATCTACATTTAATTAAAATACACATTTTATTGAAATCTCTGTACAATACAATTATTATATACAACAATTATTCAATTAATAAAGTCCTAATAAATTATATACAAATGTATAATGTATACAGCACATCTTAGAAATTAATAAACAACCCATAAAGTGGTAATATTTTGATAAAACAATGATGATAATAATAATAATGTCTATATCTAAAATGTACAAGAAACATTGGATAAATATCATTTGACAGATATAACATATAGGGTGTCCCAGAACGCCTGTTACTGCTGTCGCCGCTTGCACTTTGGCACCCTTTGAAGGAACAACGGTATCTACCTCTTTCACTCATATTTTATATCTGTGTATAAAATTTACTGAATTTTATCGCAACAGGAATGTTTTAGAAGTAACAGAGGTTAAAATGCAAGAAACTATTATCATATATATTCACAGCCGCCATATTGTTGGTTGTGCGATTCGGACATGCATAAGCGACAATTATTAGTACGCTTTTTGGCAGAGTGATCCTACTGTTCTTTTCTATACTGTGCCGACACTGACATCCCTGAGCCCGCGCGCTGTACGCGCTCGGATTGGTCAGTGTTTTTCGTTAATAATTCGAAAACGAAGCTATAACCAACATTTTGGCAAAGGAAAAAGTTGTTTAGAATCACCTTAGCAATCATCCCTCTTCGGCTCTAGACCCAGTTATGGGACACCCTGTGTAATCCGGAGGCTATAGATTCTCCTTACGAAAACAAATTGGAAGTTTCTTTACCATTATGTAATCTGCATCTCTGTTTTCGAGACCATATAAACAGTTGAAAATTGGACTATCAGCTTTTGAAATTTGTGTTTCTACAGTTGAAAGCTGATCAGGTAGCCTGTCTTCTATTGCCCTGAGCCTAGACAGACAGACGCGTGAAAAACCAAGGATGTACATTGTGTAAAATAAGTTCCCGGAATTTCTCATTTGCAAGTCCTACAGTACATGTATTGAGATAAATTTTTATGTGTAAGTAGGCAACACTGTACTCAATTGTTACGCTAAATTTGATCGCAATATGACGATCAGCTTGTTCACGACAGTTTCTTACATCAGTCGACCTCACGTGTGCTCTGCGATTTTGGCGATGGAAAGAATTGTCGAGCAAAGAATTTGTCTTAAATTTTGCGTTTCTAACGAAATTTCTTGTGCCAAAGCGTTGAAAATGTTACAGAAAGCCTATGGTAAATCGTGCCTATCAAAAACGCAAAACATACGAATGGTATAAGGCATTTAAAAAGGGCCGAGAAGAAGTGCAAGATTCCCCGCGTTCCGGCCGACCGTCAATGGTTTCGACTGACGAAAACGTCGAAAAAATAAAAAAAATGGTCATCGATAATCGTCGCCTGAGTGTTAGAGAGGTGTCTCGTGACGTGGAAATGTCTCACATGTCCGTGCATAACATTTTAACTGAAGTTTTGGGCATGAGACGCGTCGTTGCACGACTTGTTCCGAAGGAGCTGAATTTTCTGCAAAAAGAACATCGAAAAGCAGTTGCTGAAGACATGATTTCGCGAACTTCTAGTGACTTTAACTTTATGAAACGCATCATAACTGGTGACGAAACATGGGTTTATGAGTGCGATATGCAACCAAGTCAACAGTCTTCGGAATAGTCAAAGTTGCTCAAAAATTAAGGTCATGCTCACTGTTTTCTTCGATTATCGCGGTGTTGTTCATTCGGAATTCCTTCCAGATGGACAAACAGTAAATAAAGAATATTATTTGAAGCTCATGAGGCGTTTACGTGAAAATATTCGTCGGAAACGGCCAGTTGTGTGGAAAAACAATTCTTGGATCCTGCACCACGATAATGCTCCGCCGCACACATCGATCTTGGTTCGCGAATTTTTAGCCAAGAACTCAACAAACGTGATCGAACAAGCACCGTATTTACCAAATATGGCCCCCTGCGACTTTTTCTTATTTCCGAAACTCAAATTACCCCTTCGGGGAAGGCGTTTTGAATCGATAGAGGCCATAAAAGAAAATTCGCTGAAGGAGCTGAAGGCGCTACCTTCTTCAGCGTTTAAAAAATGTTTTGAAGACTGGGAGAAGCGTTGGCGTATGTGCGTTGCTTCAGATGGGGCCTACTTCGAAGGCGACAAAATAAATTTGGATGATTAAGTAAGCAATTTGAGTTTTATTTACAAATTCCGGGTACTTACTTTACACAATGTATGTACGCATTTCTAGACCTTTAAAGTGGTCATTGAACTCAAGAGTAGACAAACATACACTTTGTGTTTTCATGAACCTCTGTGACTAACAACTCATTGTCAGTTGTTCCAATTTTCAGTTACTTCTATCTCGAAAACGAAGATGTCAAAATGGTGAAGGATCTTTCGATTTCTTTTCGTAAGGAAAATTTGTAGTTTCTAGGTCGCACGGCATTTTTGGGACACCCTGTATTTTTCCTTTCAGTGGATTTTTATGAACCTTTGCAGTAGGGAGGTTTTCTGGTCGCAATTGTGAATCTAAAGTTAAAAAAAAAATTTGGGAAATTCAAGATGTCGTATACAATATGGCGAACAGAAATCGTTAAAACTGTGTATTCTGCATGAGAATTAGTACAAAAAATTTTTCGAGATTACTAGTTTTGAATTTTAGATCAAAATTTGGCAATTCAAAATGGGGAATTGAAATTGTAAGAAATTGCATAACAGATTTGCGTGTATTTATATCAAATTATATACTTATACTTCTCAATATTTATTTCATGAATATATTTCAGTCAACTAGCAAAGCGAGATGACCCCTTGTTGGAAAAACAATTCTCCTTGTTTTCAATATTTTAATTGTTTGCATTTCGGATCCACCATTTTAAACTTTTGAATTGCAATTTAAAATTTATAATCAGTATCTCCAATAATCTAATCAGATTTATAACCAGTAACCTTAAAAGCTTATACTGTGCAAGTGCTATTGTAAGAGTGGTGGGAGGGCCACTATATTAATATGACTGTCCCTGCAATCCCAGAACTTTCTATGGCAACGAATGTTATTAACAAAAGATGTAAAACAAATCATTCTCGATTTAGCCGTTGACGAATAAAGTCTACAATTTTGAAAAATTAAGTGCTATAATGATATGACTTATAAACCACTGTAAAATAGTTCTTTTCCAAAAATACACAATCCTTCAGAATTTGTTCATTTATAGAATTGTTAAATCTAACGAAATTTGATTCTTCACATTTTCTGAACGTTTATCAACACGTATTAGATTGTGCAAATAGATAAATCCCGAGTGACAAAGTCATAAAGTGTGTTTCAATGATTAAAAATGATGAAAGAAAAGGTGGGACTGTGGGTCTTCAAAAATTCCAGAATCTCAAAATTTTAAAACTTCTAAGGGATTGATTCATCCCAGTAGAGAGTTGGAGATACGCCACTGAGATTTCTACCGGGCCCTAAAGAGTTGAACAATATTTTCACTATGTTAGGTGAGCAATTTTGGAGGTTCCAAGGTCCGCCGCATGATCGAAGCACAGTTTTCTTAAAATTTTCTTGTTCACCTTTCTGGCCATTAACAGGCAAAGTTTCAGCAGTATCGATGGAAAAATGTACACCTATACTGTAGTAAGTATGCGATCGATTTTTCTACGGTTAGACATTTCTGAATTCTAGCTATTGTACAGCGGAAACTCTAATTCCCCAGAGCTAATCTCGACGCCACTCCTCGAGGCGAACTTCTAAAAAGTTCCACTCGAAGCGGTAACTTTCCCGTCAGCGGCACACTCCTGAGGGATAAAAAAGGGTTAAAAAGTCGTGCGGGGGATGACGTGCGATCGACAGAATTCCACGTAAAACTTGTAGTCGTGGTCGTAGAATCGATACTTGGAAAAATATTACTTCGTCCGATGCATCGTTCCAAACTTTCTGCCGCTACTTTTACTCGACTTCTTACCGTTTCCCTGTTTATCTGACCCCTCAGTTTTCGTGCATTAATTCTCCGCTAACTTTACTAATTTCACCAATGCTTGTTTTAAGGTTTTTCTACTGTTCGTTATTTTTTTTTTTCTTGTCAATCGAACATGTTTATTTGCTATTCACGCGTGGTCTGCACTGGAAGCTCACCTGTAACTAGAAATTTAATTTAATTTAAATACTTGAAACATCGTTAATATGATAATAGTCTGACAATATGATGCTAAAAATTACAATATTAAATTGTTAATCGTCGCAAACATTTTTTATGATCGTTCAACAAAAGAATTATTCTTTAAATATATTTCTATTTTTAGATCTTAAGATGTATTATACAACGAGTAAAAATTTATCTTTTTAGGGTCAATGATTAATAAGGAATAAGTAGATTGTTTCGAGGATCGAAAAATTTTTTTATATCAAAAACACTCAAATCCTTAAAATTTCACAAAAAATTTGTATCTTATGATAGGATCAAGAAAAAGATAAACATTACTAAATTTAGTTACAAATAACAATTAAATCGATACAAATAACTGAGAAAGACTACAATTATAAAAATACATGTCTGAAATTACTATCATTAAAATTCAGAAAGCTGGTCAAAGTATAACGCTTATTAACAGCTTATGGAAAGAACTAAAATTCCAGAAACTAATAATAAAAGAAAAGCATTGCAAATTGCAACTGATATCAATAATTGCAATTTACTTTCAACATGAATGCAACATGATTGGGTGATCAACAAGTGTGATGGTTTATTCACTACGTACTATCTTGATTTGTAAATGAACTAAAAATTAGAAAAAGCAAAAGTCATTTATGTAAAAATCTTAATTAATAAATAATAATATGATCAGATATTAATTGTTGGACAATATTCAATTGTTCATTTATTACCGTTCACGTTAAAATTAGGTTTTCGCTTAAAATATTCCGGAAAAC
Organism: Osmia lignaria lignaria; assembly: GCF_051020975.1. Classification (NCBI taxonomy): domain Eukaryota; kingdom Metazoa; phylum Arthropoda; class Insecta; order Hymenoptera; family Megachilidae; genus Osmia; species Osmia lignaria. Next base: position 3,513,174 of record NC_135041.1, read on the forward strand.
ATTTTCGATTTTCATCTACCTTCCTGAACGAAGCTTATCTTCAAAACTTAAATCTCTACTTTTAAAACATTCAAACCATCACTCGTACTATGCGATATTCCCATCTTCTTTGATAGACACTATAAATTCTGTTTTGCAGCAATTGTATTATTTTCTCTTATAGATTTACAAAGAACGTAATGACATAAGTAAATACATTTTATCGACTGACATGCTTGTTCTATTGTGTCGTGTAGGAGAGTAACCTTTGAACCCCAAGATATGAGGCAATTGTGACTTAAACTTACAAAACGTCTACAAAGGTATTAACCTACAGTTAAATGCATAATTTTTAAATGAAAAGATTGCATATATTCGGAGAATAAGTTTTAAAGGAACAGTATAAAGTTTAGAAAATAAAATTAACATGAAATACCAAGTTAAATTGAAATTATGGCTCTCCCTATGATCCGCCGTCCAAGTGCTCATTAGATTTTTAATTAGGGTTAATAAGGATTAATAAGTTTTCTTGTTTGAGATTTGGTTTTTAAGTAAATTGATGTTAAAGACTATTTTTCTATATAGATTCACCTCCTTTCAGATTGTACCACCAGATCGGTGATAACCTGTATACGTATATACAGGGTGTCCCAAAACTGGGTCGAATCCCGTGAAGAGATGATCGCTAAGGTGATTCTAAACAACTTTTCCTTTCGCCAAAATGTTGGTTAAAGCTTCGTTTTTTAATTATTATCGATAAACATTGTCCAATTAGAGCATGCGTAAAGCGCTGGCTGCACCGCGAGAGTGTTGGCTAGTGCTGCGACATCACAACCGCACAATTTGCAGCTTCGTTTTCGAGATATACCTAAGCAATTGAACTCTGACTTACTGACGTGAGTCCTGTGTTTAACTTTAGTACTCAAAATTTCTCGTTTATTGACTGGTGTCAAGGCACTGCCGACTCCTCTCTCTTCCCGGAATCAGGTCGCCTCCTACATTCCCTTCAAGTGTGCCCTGGAGCGGGGGTGACGAAGTTTCCGGCACATCATTCGCAGCAACACTGGGGAAATCCCAGAGTTTGACGTGACCGCGATGTTTGGGACTGTCTAGCTGCTTTTAATGGTATGAGTAAGCAGACCCCACGATGCAGTCACAGGCAACTGACTCTGAGGAAATGGTGTATAACCACCGGCTGGTGCCCATGCCAGAGGGTTCTCCCTGCTGCCCTAAACACCCTGGAAAACCTATTAAATACAAACCATAAAGAGTGGTCAGCCGCCAGCGAGGAGCATAATCTCGCCGTCTCGGGTTCGAACTTAAGGTGTCCAGAGAGACGAAACGCACTTCTTTCTCCACTAGGCGCCTACATTTGTTACAAATTTCGTTCTTTCTCCCTATACATTGGTAATAACTTCGCGAAATTGACCTTCTACAAAATGCTTTTATAATTTACTTTTGAATTCCAGCTCTAAACATTAAATATAGATAATAATTAATCGAACACTTTTCGAAGCATACTCATGAACGAAAAAGCAATGAATGAGCTCCGTAGCCGAAGCTAATCCACTGAATTGAAATTTTACATAAAGTGTAAGTAAAATGATAAGTACATATCTTTTGCAATCCCCCTTTTCCTGTAAAAATTGCTTTGCCTTTGCGCTAAATTGAGCATAATTGGAATATACATATAATTTTCCTTTTAAGGTTACATAAATCCAAGAAGAAAAGCAGAGTTAAATTAAAAGACGAACGATAACTACGCCTTGAATCCAAAGGGCTGAAGACAATTTCAAAGCAACCAACACGAGATCTCCATCACGTGACCACTTCAACGAAACGTGTTCTATTGTACGTTAACAAAATACCCACGAACTAACAGGCATCGTTCATCCATTTGTTACCACGATCTCATTAATCATTTTGCCGCGGTTTAATAGTTCAACTGTTCGTTTCACGTGGCTGAGAGAGCACAAGAACCGGCGCATATCGGCCGCATATATCGTTCACAATCCGACTCGTGTATCAATTTAACGATCCTGTCCAGGATGAAATAATTTTGTACCTCTTGGAAACGTGTTCCGCGTTTCCTTCCTTCCTTACTTCCTGAACACGATTTCCGCGGCACGCCACGTATCGAGCAGCAATCAATAGATTACCGATAGGACCCAATGTTATTTACGAGATCGATCAGCCTAGCATTATCATTCGTAATTGTATTTAGAAGTTATAATAATAAATCATAGATGAATTAGCTGCGCTGGTAATTAGAGCGTGGTAATTTCGGGACAGTCGATGCATTAATAACGGCTACAATTTCGCATGACAAATTTTCCATATCGGTTAATTACTTTTCCAGACGTTGCCGAGAAAATAATTATAGAACGATCAAGATTGGAGGATAATGACCGAAATTCGGAATGCTTGATCGATCGTCGCGGACCGGAATCTCTTGCATGCAAGTTCCTTGTACATGAATCCTCCGACATGTAGTAACCAATCAATGCAATTACAGTTATTAGCGGATGATTACCGTCACGATTTAACGTTTCACTCCGAGTTAAAATGCAATTTCTAATTTGACTCTCTAAAATTTCAGTTCCTTCAATCTTTATATTTTCTACCATAAAGTAATAAGAGGAAACATGGAAATCTGAACTGGGGTTGTAACATGAGTCTCGTTCTTGTTTCTCATGTACGTATGTATTGCGATCTGCTGAGAATGGAAACAAGAGCAACAATTAGTGCCCTCTAACGTCATTAGGCCGTACTAGTGTGTTCTGCATACGCACTTTATTGAGCGCAGCGAGCGAAGTTCAATTTCTCCCGAAAAATGTATTTCGTTTTCCAGAGACTCCTCTTAGACGGCTTATCCAATCTTGACCAAATTTGGCACAGCGCACCATGATCACAATGTGATGGTTATAGGCTATTGAAATAAAAAATTGGACCAAGCATGGTGAAATAATCGGGTAAACTTTATTTTACCGGACCCAAAATTTTGGACCTTTTTTTTGTTTAATCTATAGATTTTGATGTGTAGAATCCAAAAATGCAAGTCTCAACTTTAGGAATCCAATGCTTAAAAAGTTATGAGCGTGTAAAGTTTGACACTTTTAGTGCATTTGCTACATTACTGTGACGCCATATTGGCTTCTTGTCCAATGAACGGTGTTGCTAGCTGCAGGCAGACGTATGTGGGTGCCGACCACTTTAGCGGGTTTAGTCAAACTGTAAATTTGATACTGAGTTAATTAGATTTATATTTAGGTTAAACATTACTTTAGGGGACACCAAATTCTTTTGGGTATGCGTTTCATCACTAGCTGTATTTAAATTACTCATAAAATTGATACAGTAAAAGCAATAAGCAAATGCATGGGTTGTACCCTCTCTCTTTAAGATAAATATAAACCTAACTAACTCAGACAGTATCAAATTTACGATTTGACTAACCCCGCCAAAGTGGTCGGCACCTGCTGCCTGCAGCTAGCGACCCCGTTCATTGGACAAGAAACCAATATGGCGTTACAGTAACGTAGCAAATGCGCTAAAAATATCAAACTTTACATGCTTATAACTTTTTAACCATTGGATTCCTAAAGTTGAGACTTGCATTTTTGGATTCTCCGCATCAAAAACTATAGATTCAAAGAAAACAAAGTTCAAAATTTTGGGTCCGGTAAAGTAAAGTTGACCCAAATAATCACAAAAAAACAGATCTTCAATGAAAAAGCATTGAAAAAAAAAAACATGGCCGTCGCGGGACGGCCGACAAGAGCCAAGCTCAAGTCATAATGTTAAATAAATTAGAATTGTTTTTTAGTAATTTTATGGTACAACTGAAAATGAAAAAAAAAACGCCGCTCTGCCATACGCGAGGGCGAGATCGTCTTTTGTCGCGAACGTTCTTGTTTGTTCGTTGCTGGTAAGTTGCCGTCCAATCAAGTTCGTTGGTCTGCCTCCAGTCTCACGTATTATGTTTATTGGCCAAGGCCCATACATCCGCAAATCTATCGCGTGACGAACGTCGCTAAAGACAGACATTGAAACAGAATGAGATGAAGCGATTGCGAGCGACGATTCGGACGCATTGACGTAGACGTAGATTCGGGGTTTACATTATTAAGAAAACAGGAGAGTTTTTACACTTTCCATAATGTAATTACAATAAATTTTGCGTAATAACAACTATTGTCAAGAACGAGTATTATAAAAAATCCATTAATATCCCGAAAAAATCACATATTTATATAGTTAAGTGTATCCCCCGCGAATACGGAAATTTTACGCCTATGCAATGTGACCCCGGGATGGGATTAGGTGGAGCAAACGCACAGTCCCCTTGTCCCTCTGTCGGTTCAGTTTGCAGGTGCTTGGCAACTTACCAGCAACGAACAGTAAGTACTTACGTACGATCGACGCGAAATTTCGCTGGATGAGAGAATTAGAGGAGAGAGGGCCAAAATTCCCCTGTAGGGGAACCGTAACGTTTCTTCGAACCGATCTTACTGCCGAGCGCGCCAAGGAGAGCTTCGCTCTAAAAATTCACGCGCAAGAAAGTTCCTAAATTTGATTACAAATCGATATCACCATTTAAGCTTTTCACTACAAATTAGCCCTTACTGAATACGAGTTGCGCTCATTATTGTGTTAGCAGCGAAGCAGACAACAGTACATACATATAGCTGAAATGTAGAAATGTATGTTTTTGCTCGTTTAGAAGTTTTTCGAGGTAAGATTAGTCAATATTTTTCTCATACTAATGGAAACTATGATATATAGCGTGATTCTCTCGCTACTCAAGACAAAACCGTGCCGCACAATGGAACCCTGCTGTTTTTGCGGGTAAAGAGACCCAGGGGCCATATCGCCGGACCCAAAACTCCTTTGTGTGTGTTTATGGCTGAGACGAAGATAAGAAACGGAACAGCAGGGGTTCCATTGTGCGGCACAGCTTTTGTCTTGCGTAGCGAGAGAATCACCCTGTCTTAATTACAAAGATATATTTAGATAAAAGGTTAAACTTCAAAAATGCTTTATTTAGTTACTTGGAAATATCTCACTCTGAGATTTATTAATTATTTTAAACGAAGGTAGGAAATAAATAAGTTTTGAAATTTCACATGTACCTAATTACTATAGAAGTGAAAAAAAACTTATTTTAATTTCGAAACACATAGTCTGCAAAAAAAAATTATTTACTTGTTATGTATTTCTTACCAGCTCAGTTCTGGTTCATATAACCATCTTACTTTCTCAAATCACGTTTTTGACAACATTAGCTTTTACCCTAAACATCTACAGATCTACGAACAACCAGTTTCATCAATGCTATTTTTACATTTCTAATACGTCCTTCGAACAAGAAAAGTGGTGTATATTTCTACCTTCTTCCCTACTTAGCATGTTCTGCGTGAAGGTTAAGAGCTATTAACTAGAATTAATCCTAGCTGCCGCGATTCTTTTTAACGCAACAATTTTCTGTAGAGGATCGACAGCCAATGGCGATCCGCGGCTCGTACCCGAAAGTAGTGGCGGCACTGCCTTGGCTGAGCCGACCCTTTTCTAAGGTTGGCGCTCTGCATTCTAAGAGCGACTTTCACTCTGTTTCGACAATGTTCTGCCTACACATTATTGTATTTCTTATCCCAATAAACTCTTATCAATCTCAAGGTGTCGCCCATCTGTAGGCCTCTCCCCTACCAACATTTTCCTACACAATTTTAAATTTTGTTCCTGAACTTAAGGTCCCATAAATAAACAAATACTATTAAAGATGTACAGTTTGATTACCTAAATAAATAAAATAATTTTTAACAAAAAATACAACCGACTTGAAAATGCGCTAAAAACTGTAAAATAATTTCTATTTGATTTATACCAATACTCCACAGCTGTTAATAAAACCTATTTGATCGTCAAATAGTATACTAAATACATTGCAATCTTTTCGGAGGCGGCGCAAAATTAAAAACTTTTCTTTTACTAGGAAGATCCGAAGTCAGGCGTCGGCAACCTATGACAAATGACCCATTTGATAAATTCAAGTAAACAATATTCAACAGGAATCAACATACCCATTGCGAATTAACTACATGTAAGTTGTACATACATACATCAGAAGTGCTGCCAACTTCTGATACAATCGTTACAATTACAAATGTTTTCTGCCGTATCTATAACGTTTCGAATTTTTTCTTACACTTATTAATTACTAAGTTCGTCATACCGCAATCAAATCGTTATTGGTAGCATCATTTATTCGGGTATTTTTAATTTTGCGCCGTCTCCAAAAAGGTTGAAATGTATTTAGTATACTATATAACGGTCGAATAGATTTTATTAATAGCTGTGGAGTATTGGTGTAAATGAAATAGAAATTATTTTATACTTTTTAGCGCATTTTGAAATCGTTTGTATTTTCTGGTAAAAATTATTTTATTTCAAACTTTTTAGTGGAACGAGCAGTATTTGTAGAATGCCGTACGATGAATTACTGTTCTTATTGGTTAACTGTAATAACGATAGTTATCAACGATAACAAGTTCCATACATTTTTGCAAGTGAGATCATCACGGAAACATCTCCTATTAAATGTAAAAGCTTTCATCGTGATCGGTACATTCCTTGCAGAGTAACACCAAGGAATAGAGTTTTTTTCTATGACAATAGTTATTAACAATAAGAAGTTACAGAAATTTTTGCAGATGGGATCATCGAGAAAAGGTCTACGAGATGTAAAAAGTTTCATCGCAATCTGTGCATTTCTTGCAAAGTAACGCTAAAGAATAGGATTTGGTTTCGTTCCGATTGGTCCATCCATCTCGGAGTAATCGGTGAACAAACAAAGAAAAAAAATATACATATACATATACTGGATGTCTCAGCCGATTTTGACATCTTGATTTCCTTGGTATTGTGGCACGTAGTGAAAAATATTTCATAAGGAACTTAAATGGAGTGATCGAGTGGGGCATGTTTTGGTGTTATTAGTTTTTTCGTACGTAGACGCATCAAGGATATATGAAGGTCAACTTTGTTTTTTTAAATGGAATGGGGTACTTTTTTATGCATCAAACGATGCAGGTAGACATTCTTTATAAAAAAGTACTATGTATGTCGAAAAGCTGGTAGTTTAAGAGATATTTCAATTTAAATAATCCTAAAATTCGTACTGACATTAGCGTTTATTTACAGGTATGGTTCAACATAACGATCATTTGCATTACAACATTTTTGAAATCGATGAAGCAAGGATGAAATAAACGCGTGTAAATTTCGAATGCAGTAAGGATGTTAATGTACGTACTAAATAGAAAACGTAACTTAAATTTTATAAAAATTGAAGCGTATCTAATTAATTAATAATAAATGCAATGATTATAGCACAGCTGTACTAATTATTCAAAAAGAGACAAATTGCCATTAAAAAAAAAAAGTTGGGAACGAATGATTTGAACCGCGTACCTTTAGATTGCGAGTCATGTGTTTAAACGCGAAGCTAACCGTTTGTATGTGTGAGTTTGTCATACTTCATAATATAGGGAGTAACCAATTTTAATTGTTAATACCTTTTAAACAATTAGCTGTCTGCCCCCAAAATGGGGTATAGGCGTGTTCAGCTCGACGAGCTCTACTAGGAGAAGAACCTTTTCCTATAGTTCAGGGGAGTGAGAAAGTAGTGGCTCGCGAACCGCTGTTTGACCATATCTGCCCTACAGTAATGATAGATGTGTATGAAAACTTTCGTGAAGTACTTGTAATGTTTACCACATTTTAGCCAACAATGTCTATCGTTGATACTGAAATGAAAAGTTTCTGTACGCTTCTGTTCGACAGTACCTTTCAACGTAATTTATTTGTTAATTTTTAAAAAACTAAAACATGTTGTTCTATAATAATTATGGTTTTATTATGTCAATGACAATTTCAACGTAATTTATTTTGTAATTTTCATCGAAATAAAAACAGTTACATATTTTATACTAATTATACGATTTAAAATATACCATGTTTCTGTGGCTATAATGAAATGTAAAAAGTTAAAATAGCGTTCTGGTAATAACACGCACTACATATGTGGTAGTAGCATGGACTATTTTATACTTCTAACAACTTTAGAAATATCTTAATAAACAATAGAAAACATTTCAATCACAATTTCAGATGTCGTGAAAAATGTTGAAAAACGAACGAAAATGGATAAAAAAGAAGTATAGTGAATGCAGATTTTATTGTACAATAAAAATTATTCGAAGATTACTGTAATTGTAAGAGTGAAATAGGGATCCGGTGTTTCTTGCGGTAACTACATCCATATGTGTAACCTTATAACGATTGTATTCATTCGGTAAATAAAGTGTATACCTATAGAAAATCATATTGATCCATGTTACTATCCATCCTTAAGATTGACAGTTCGTTACTTTCCTTCGTAAAATTAAAAGATTTTTTATATTTATGTACGAGGTCTGCAACATAACATATTTCATATGAAATTCCCTAAAGTATTCCGTTCTATTCCGTCTTTATTTTTTTTTTTTTTACCACTCGAAGACTTTGTAGGTCAAAAGAACAAAATAAATATTCCATATTTCATATCTGTTTTTATTGAAATATTTCAATCGAAAAAAATGTTTTTGTAACTTAAAAATTAATTTGTAAAACATGATATGCATTAAATTTCAAGATGCGAGAACAAATTGTTTTGTCATTTTGGCAGCTTCCTGCTCCTTATCCAACAATATGTTGTAAAAAAGAAAACGTCCCCTACTATACTCATGATAGGTGGGAATCCTCTTTGCTCATCGAACAGTACAAGGTCATTGTCTTTTGAAAATTGCACTAAAAGCGATGTCAGTAGGAACTATGCATCCTGAAGCACGGATACATTAAACTGGCGAACTTGCAACAGTCGTGATAAATGGCACTAGGGGCCATTCAAGCGAGTGTACTAACATTATAATGAAACTCATTTGACCAAAAACTGTCGCACTGTATTATTAAAGTTGTTTGTAGTAGCACATTTCACATAATTATTTTTAAATTATCTCAAACTGTTCACCGTGATACTTCAAAAGAAGAAAAAAATTACAATACTTGGTAACAGTATATTTGAATATGTTTATAATTAACTCCAGTCGAACATAATTAGCCCGCATATGGCTAATATCAACAACTCGTAGCTTATGTAAAACGTTATAAATGAGTCGAGGAACAAGTCTGTTATATAATTTGTTTACGGGAAAAGAGAAATGATTAGCTATTTAGTTTCCTTTTTCTTTCTTTTTTACGTGATATTTTAAGATAGTCATAGTTAAAATTTTCTTTCATTTATACAGCTCGATAGTATTTTATATAATTCATTTTATAGCATTACCTGTGTTTTGTGACAGTCAATGTGCTATGCGGACTACAACCTCGACACTACAAATTCTTAGGAGTCGTTATTGTAGAGGAAAAGGGAAGAATGTGACGTATAAGAATGAGAAAGTTACATATTTCAGGTAAGTATAAGGGGACAAAAGCAAGAAAGTCTGAATTGTGTTCGGCTAACTTAAAGCGGGTGTATTCTCCTTCCATTTATTGAGACGAAGTGTGATTTTATACATACTCTGATTTATTTCTTCCCTACGTATTGTTTGTCAATAAGAATGCATGGAAATCAGTTGCATCTGGCAGCACTAAGTTTTATAATTGCATAACAATAAAGAAGTTTTAAATATTCTTTTCTCTGTGTTCTATAGTCATATATCAGCCCTAAATAAATGGGTTGGCCCGGGATCAAATTAAATGTCAATCGAAAGACACATTTAAAACACAATGTAATACTTTGACACCTATACATGTACGACTGAAATATAATAACATTAGATGACGTTTACTAACCAAGATGTAAAATACGTTTAGGTCGTATGCATAAAAATAAGCAAATGCTTGGAAATATGAAATACAAGGAAAAGCAAAAGATTTAGTAAATACTTAATCATTTATGTATGCAAAATCGAGTATTTGCTTAAAAAATTTCTAATGAAAGCTTTTACTTGCTTTTATGCATATGGCCCTGTTGCGTTGCAACAAGCATTTTTATATGCATCCATAGGTTTTTCTATGTACGCTCCTGTTGGAATTTCGAAGATAAACCTACCTATACAAGCTGAATATTTCCTACCCGAGACGATCATTGTGACAAATCAGTCAAAGGACAATTTTACGAATACATATATCGTTGTAAAGTAATTTAAGTTAATTCGATAAATTGTTAGAGTACCACTTTATCATGGTTAATAAGGTCTAGGTCGTTTATTACTCTTCAGTGTATGCCAAAATTTAGCTTGTACCTGCCCGTTTTTTCTGGTACTCCAATCCATTCTCTTCATTTTCACCCCCCACGCAAAATTCTAGCTAGTTTTGACGCCTTGGCCAAAAAGCAGTTTTTAAGGAAATCAGTTGTTCAATATACACCTCCTTGTATACACATAGAATAGTTCTTTTTAAAGTAAAACGAAATTCAAAGATATTCGCTGTATTTCTCTTTATTTTTACACCACTGTTGGAAGCGTTTAGTGGAGGGGAGAGGGTTTCGTCTCCCCGGACATCTTGAGTTCGGGCCGGGGACCGCTAGATGGCGGCGAGAGATCAGTTTCTCGCAAGCGCTCGACTGGCACGCCGTTCGAATGTACATACGAATGTGCGGTACGATAAGTGTCTGGGGCAGGGATCGTCTGTTGTCAGCCCCACAATGACGAGTCTGACAGACGATCCCGAGACGAAAAAAATGCCTTTTCCTTCTCCTCTACACCCACCCACAAACATTCGAGTAATATTAAGTTTTATCATTTGAAGCGTACGAATACTATCGTTTAATTACACATATTCGCGCGCATTGAACAGACCCCCCACTGTGCATAGGTGCAAAACAAAGGTATTATACCACCGATTTTTCTTTTGTCTAAATATCTGCGATTATTTGGGAACAGATTGTTCGATCATTGTCTCAATTACTATGACATTAGGTAACTGATTGTGAACAGGAGTCAAAAGCACTGATTGTAAATAGTGTCAGAAACTTGCTTTCTTATATTAAAAATGAGAATCTTATGGTATTGTTTCAATCAAGAAAGACAAATTACGAATTACGAATTAAAAATTATGTGTAGGCAGGTTTTGGATATGCTCTTTGGATGTTCTAATAACATAGGAAAAAAGGTGGGAATATAAGCAGCTAGAGGAAGAGAGAGGTGTGTTCGTCTCTCTGGACACATTAAGTTCAGGCCGGCGCGCCGCCAGGTGTCTACGAGACTGGTGTTTGTTTTTCACTGACGGTCAACCGGTATGCGATTCATATTAAATGTAAATTTCCAAAAGCTGCTATCGTAAATTGTAGGCGTTTGAGGTAACAATAATGTGTCATCAGCTTCACTGACGAGTCTAATACCCAATCCCTTGACGAGAAACGTCTTTCTTTTATTTGAGGAATATGGACCAAAGAACTTTTTCCCCTTCCCCCTTATTTACCAGATAATTGTTTGTGAGTTTTCGAAAACTGAAATGCAAACAATTAGTGTCTTCTAGACCCCACCGGTAAAGTTGGTATGATTTTGCATGTTTGCTTCAATTAAAATGTAAAATTGTCTGTTTTTATCCATCTGAAAAGTTATTCAAGGTAAAATTAGTCAACGATATCTTTTTCATATTAATTGATAAATGTAATATGTCAATAATAGAGGTATAATTAGATAAAAGAGTGAACTTCAAAATACTTTGTTTAGTTATTTGGAAATATCTTTCTCGTTCTGAGATTTTTAAATTATTTTAAAAGAAGGCGGGAGTACTGCCATTTTTAAGTCAAATTTATCTTAAATTTCAGTAATCGATTATTTATTTCTTATTAGTTCTGGTTTTCAAATTTTTTAATTTCTGGTGCCTAAATAATTTTAAAATTTCATATGTAATTACTTTTATTTTGCAATGCCGGAGGGGAAATACTGGGTTGGCCCTGTCACACTATTCGGATAGGAGGCGCCCGGGCAGTGTGGGACTCGTACCACCCCCGCAAAAAAATTCGGGGTGGCACCCTACCCACTAAAACCCGTCTCCCATGTGGGCCGCCGGTACCCTTACAACCTTTGGGGTTATCCGAGGAATACCGGCGTATTCATATGTAATTACTACAGAAGTGAAAAAGAACTTTTTCTAATTTTAAAATACAAAACCTTTGAAAAGTAATATTACCACCCCACTTTCTCAAACTACGTTTTTGACAACATTTCGTAAAAATCGTACAGCTTTAAATTAAGCAGCTACTGATACATTATTTTAGGTCTATAAGTTATCATTTTCATCTTTCGACAATGGGATTTTTACATTTTTTATGTTTTCTTCCAAACAAAAAAAGTGGTCCATATTCCCACTTTCTTTTCTACATCTTCTTTCCTGCTTTTTTTTTTTTTACAATTCTATTGCATATTTCAATTTAAGGTGGTTTACAATACAGTGTTTTAAGCAGTTCTTTTCTTTTCCAGTCAATTTTTAAATTCCTTTTATTATATTATCATTCGTTTCTGATTTTATATGCAGGGTGTTTCGTAAGAAGTAGGACCCACTTCAGGAGTGAACAAAGGATATATAACAATGTAAAAAGTTTATGTAAACAGTTGTTCTATTTGATCTTGTTTTAAAGTTATAACCAGTTTTGTGTTTCAATAATCTGCAAGAACGCTCACCTTTATAAAAGGTGCTCGAAATGGCCACCTTCGATCTGGTTGCAAGTTTGCAGCCAATCCTATCAAATATCACAATTTTTTAAGAATTCCAGGTATACGTCAAACCTGTTCACAGTTTTATGTACATGCACGGAGTATAACACTGTTAAGGAGTTGCGGATTATTGACACAAAAGTGGTTATAACTTTGAAACAAGGTCAAATAGGACGGTGTATAGGAATTTTTTTCATTGTTTTTGTATTCCCTGTCCACTCTTGAAGTAGGAAACACGGTGCACGATATGGTTTTTAATGTTATTTTAGATTAAGACTGTTCTACATGCTTGTGTTTTCGGTAAAAATTAATATTAACTTTTATTTATTTATTTATTTTAAATACAACGAAAATACATTATCCGTATAAACACGTACAAAATAATCTTAATATTACTATTTAATTATATTGGCTTCTGTGTTGCACTAAATTCAAATACAAAGGATGCATTAATAAATCAATAGCATTCAGTGGAAATAATTATTAGAAATAGGTGATTGAAATAATAAAGCAGTTTATTCATGAACTTTAACTTTATTCTGACGACTCGGAAAAACACGTCTTTACTCTTCGAACAACTAGAATGAGACTGATTTGAACACCCAAAAGAAAGTTGGGATCCGCTTTTCTTTTCAAAACTGTTTATTGCCCTGCCTGGCGATGAAGTCTTTTGACTTTGAGTGACAAAACCCAGACACAGCTGGTTGTCCTCCTATCACCTTTGTTTCAAATATGTTTCTACAAACGTTAGACATTTTTGCTTTTACTTAATATATTTTACTATGTATCTTAACCTTAATAATAATTCAACAATAATAAATGATTTTCATATATTCCTCAATAAAGAATGGCAATCGAATCAAGAGTAAGAAAAAATGTGTAAAAAATGTGTAATTCTATTACAAAAATTTGACTATGTCTCTAATCCTTTCAGTGTTACGGACATTTACTATATGTTTCGTGAACGACTATCTGGTATACACGTAGTAGATGCATATTTACATTTTACGTACATAAAATATCTATGATGCCTATACATAAATGTTTTAATGACTAATTATTATATTAGAATCAAAAAATAACTTCAAGCCTTGTGTCATTGATCAACAGCTTGCATTTAACGCGAAAAGTCATTGACGTGACTGGGATCTTTTCCTAAGGTGGGCCAGATTCCACGAAAATTTTGAAACTTCCGAAATTTTATTCGAAATTTTATAATTCTGGAATTAGGTTACGCGTGTTTATCGGATTTAACAAATAAAAATATAAATAAATGATGTAAAATTAATAGTATATATTTAATAGAAAAAGTCATGAAGTGAAATGTGAAAAAGCGATAACATTTTATGCGAATTTTCTAATCAAAAGTTTACAACCGGTCATTTGACCGGTCCATGGTACGTTTAGTGTTAAAGCAAAAGAAAAATACAGATGAAATTAACCATTTTATTACTTTTTAAATTACGCGCACAGTATTTCTTTTAACGATTTCTAATCCCAATTCCTTAAGATTCAAGTATAACGCTCGTCAAGATCCTACCTTGATTATTGCGACTCACAATCTGACATCCAGAGTCTACATAAATTAGATGACATCGATTGTCACCTTCTTCTTTTAATAAGCAATTAATTAAACATTTATATTTTTTGTAATGTTTTCGATGGTTTTACTTAAAATTAAAATCCTATACTTTATTTGTAGTTGAAAAGTTTGAAAAGAAATTAATTTAAAATAAAGATATTAATAATTTGTTAGGAACGATCGCGATAGCCCTCTTCTTCCCTATTCTAAATTTATAAATATTAATGGATATTCCTCTGAAAAAATTCTAATCAATAATTTTATATTTATCTCTATCTAGAGGATCTATATTTTACTATAAATATTTTTTACTTTATAAGCATTGCAACACGGCTTTACACTTGCATATAAGGAACAAGATTTAGGTTTCATTCAGTTCGTTTTCGAAAAATATGTGTATATTTTATACGTACTCTAGACAACAATGCTATAAATAAATATAAATTTTTTGTCGGAACATGTTTAGGAATAATTTATTTTTTATTTTTGCTCATTGTCAGTTACAACCGCATTTTTAAATGGTTATTCAATGAATGAAACAGGTGATAGTTGTATGGTGTAATATTTGATAAATCTGGTGGATGCACCGAAGTTTCTCAATTAAAACAGATAATGGGCTCACGAATTTCTATACTGATGTATGATTTTGCGTTATCACAATGTAATACAGCCGTGATCAAGCAATTGTTCGCGAGCAATGTCATCCTTATTTTCGGTTCCACTGGCAATGACTCGTATAAAGGAATAATTCCAAACCATATGCAAACCATACACTTGCATAATTTGATTCTGCTGCTTTTTCCTTAACATCGAACGCATTTTCGGATAAGCAGGTTACAAGTTGAGTTGTAAGGGTATGAAGGCTGCTGTCTGATAACGGAGACTGTGTAACTTCCCGCAAGAAGGCATTTAGACGTGCTTGATGTAATAGAAAAACACCCTTGTAATTCATAAGTGACATCCATTTTATCTGTGTTCATTATTCGTTTAACCGTTCCAAGACCGACAAAATAAGATAGGTTAATACTCGGCGACGTAAAAACTCAGTTTACGACCACAATGCATATTAAAAGAAAGCAATAAAATTCCCTTATACCAACCGTGTCTTCCACCCACTAAAACTTTCATTGCATCCTTTGTGACGTTTCCCGGCTATACATTAACCCATCAACGCGTTCCATTACCAGATGGAATCGTACGCGTCGGGTCACGATCAAATCGCAATTGAGACGTGTCGAGGATCGGTGCATCGAACAAACCGACATTAGCTCTTAAAAGTTGCATGGCTTGTTGCGATCAGCATTTCCGGTTGAGTTAGGAATCATGATTGGTAACCAACGGCGGGGACATCAGATGACGGGTTCTCACACGAGGGTCAAGCACCGGGTGCGTGTCAGCTCGCGATGCTTAGCGGATAGAAGGCGAAGGAGTCGGTACAGTACGCCGTGACGCGACTCGACGCGATCGGGCGTCGCGTTGGGACGCAGTAAAGTAGAATGGACAGAGAAAACGAAAGGAACGAGATACCAGAGGGGTGGTAAGCGTCGGTGGCGCCTCCAAATCTCTGACTGGTGGGGGATCGTGTGGCAGCAGGGGCGGCAGACGCGACGCCGCGAACCCGGCTCTCCTCAGTCGACGTCAAACCGTCGCGACGCGTACGTGTTCTCTTTCGTCGGTTTCGCAAAGCTCATAAGACTCGCGTGTCTCGTACAGCGTGACTCGTCGCTCGTGTTCGGCCACCTGTTCGCTCCAGAAGCTCGGATCGGGAAGCAGACCGAAGAAGCTTATCTAGGCGACTGGTGCACGTGTATCTGACAAGGGATACCTACAATTTCTTCGTCGCAAGCGTACTTAGGATAGAATTACCGCGATTCCCGTAGTGCGTGTGTGGTGAGGTGCCTTGACGAAATCTCCTTTGGCTAAACTGGAGCAGTGCGCGATCGGTACGTGTTGGTTCACGAGTAGAGTCGTACGGTGTGAAGAAAAATCAACAGTGCCAGTCGCCAGTGAAAACGTCAGTGAGAAAGAATCACTCTTTGATATTCAGTGTGAAACACCTTTTGGATTATGACTATCGGGTAGGTACCAAATACACTACACATCTACCTATCAATGTAACCGTAGAAACGATTAGCTAGCGGTTGTAGTCAGTTCGTGTTCAATATGTCAGAGTGGTTTATTACCGATGGTGGCGAGCGAATTCGTCGGCTAGATGGTTAGATTCTCACGTTCTACATTATCCACACAGAATGTTATATGTATTAACGCAAATTTCGCATCCTA
The DNA here is from genome assembly GCF_051020975.1 of Osmia lignaria lignaria. Classification (NCBI taxonomy): domain Eukaryota; kingdom Metazoa; phylum Arthropoda; class Insecta; order Hymenoptera; family Megachilidae; genus Osmia; species Osmia lignaria. The sequence continues at coordinate 3,529,779 of NC_135041.1, forward strand.
TTCGTTGACAGACCAAGTTACAAACGCATGGCTCGAACTCTAGCAAAGTAACGTTGAAATAATAACCGTTTGTTTTCTTTCCACGAAATCGAATGATCGACTACGATATGACATGTGGAAAAGTTATCAAATTTATCCGTTGCGAATTCGAGTCATTAACATTTCTGTACTTTTTCGCAAACCTGGTCAATTCATAAAACCGAAGTTTCGTTTACTTATTGTCTCACGAACTGAATGATCTCGTTGAAATTGAAATAGATCATCGGGAAACATTGCGTCGTCCGTGTTTCGTAACACGATGCAATCGATGTTATCCGTCTCGTTCTCTCTTACTTTGTGTAAAATCTTGTTACATTTCGGTTTCGGTTTCGGTTTCGGTTTCGATTTGGTATATTTCAAAAGTCGATGTGAAGAAAATTCCGCTCGAGCTTCATCAGCTGGTTTCGTTAAACAAACGGTCTCTATTTGCTGAAATTAACGCTGAACGATTTCGAGCAATTGAACAAATACCTGAAAACAGACCTCCTTTTTCCTTATCACTGATATGTCCAGTTTTACAAATCTTCCCGTTAATCCTTCTGTTCGGAGCAGGTATTATTAATGTATCTGTCAGTAAGGCGTATAATGATCCGCTGAGTAACTGTTTACATTGACATCGCTGCGTGGCCTTCTCACCTTGACTGACTGCTGCACGCTTTCGCAATTGGAGTCAGTCAACGTGGCTAGTATCGCATGGCTTTGTTGCTCCAGCTTTCAATATCGATTCGTTCATTGTTAAAGGCATCGATCCATCGATTTGGACGCCCTTGAAGCTCGATCAAATGACACGCACGCCGTGCACATACATACTTACATGCATACATTCATACATACATATGTATACATATACTTACGTGTTGCGTACCGTTGAAACGGGTATCGATATTATTAGATCGCTTCTATCTCGACCATCATGCTGATCGTTACGAAAATTTGTCAATGATTTGCGTCACGTCAATTGCACTCCATTTTGCAGTTTGTTTCGTTTGGCATCGCGTGCATCGTCCTCTTGTATTGCACAGTATCGAACAACGATTGATTGTTCAGAATTCAAATGTATACAGTACTGTTCGTAATCAGCCGAAGAGCAATCAATTCTAACTGGAAGCTAGATTACGCCGAAGAAAATGTAAATAATTTGTTATCGTTACCCCGATTAATTTATTTCCATTTCTCGGCCATCTGTTGGCTTTAGCAAGCGTTTGCTGAAAACTATATATGTATGTATGTATGTCTTTTCTTTCAGTTTTATTTCATATTCTTCAGGGACGACATTTTTAAAAAGTTAGGGAAAAAATAATTTAAATTTTGTGGTAGCGATTGGTACTTAACAAAGACAACTATTCATTTTTCCCCTTTCAGTTGGACGTTTCTGTTTATTATGTACTATATAATAACCGTTTTGGCCCTTGATGGAGACCCTCATTAAGTTTACAAATTATTTATACATAGGAACTTACTCTATTGGAAAAATTCTGAAGGTTAAAAACAATATAAAAATCTACTGATGTTAAAGACTATTATATCGTTCTTATTGAATTGAGTTACATTTATACTGACAGTAAATGAAAAATTAATAGATTAAATCTTTTTCCTGTGGAACATTGAATTATGGTTAAAGGTTGGTTGGCAATTGACTAACGGAATTAAAGTGAAATTGACATTGGGAGTTTATGCTATTTATTATTGTATGAGAAATAAATAGGTATTAAATTTCGAATCAAGTGATATAGGAACGTCGAATAGCGGATAACAGTTAGGAAAGGTTAAAAAACTAGTACACATAAAGAGTGCTTATATCCGTGTTATTGTTAATAGCATTCTTGTAATGTGGGGTTTCAACAGTAATAATTTTATGTATAAACTATTTTCACTAGATCAAATTTTTATGTTGTTAAAGTTATGTGAACGATTTAATATATGTATATTTAGGTAGAGCGTTGCGATAAATTTGTTTTTCATTTATTTTGTGTTCTGTTTTAATGTATCGTTTAGTTTATCTATGAGTAAATCCCAACAATTTATTTAATGTACTGTGTCCGGCTTATACGAATAATCTGTTTTATCTTTGGTAGATTCAAATAGTTTATGTGAATTTTAATTTTCTCACGAATCCTTTTTAACCTTTTGAGTTGAAAATTAAACTAAATTTGCCACTTGCTACTTTGCGTAAACAATGTAATTTGAAACTTGTATTTGGCAATGAATGTGTTAAAAAATTCAAAATAACCCTAGGTGTACTATAAAACAACTAATAAATTTTGGTTAACAATTTTTTTTATTACAGTGTTTTAAATAACCGAAAAACTGTGCATAACGTTAACACGAACATCTTGTATATGATAATTTAATCAATTATCAATGAAAGAACTTGAAAGTATCATAAAGTAATTTGCATTTTGCTAACACTAGATTGAGCGATGCTCTTCTAATTAATTATATTATAACATATAGGTAGTTAAGTTATATCGATATTTTGTTGTATAACCTTTGGCATCGATGACAGGCTGTAGACTTTGTGGCACAAATTCAATTAACTTCTTTTTTTTTATAAAGGAAGATGAAACATTATACCCTTCTTGTAATTTTTAAGTTCTATCACATTTGTTAAATTATCATTCAAAATTGTAGATTTTAATTTTTCAAAACATGTTTAATTTAGTTCGCATTTGGCGAGTGTGGAAATGCTTTTATATCGTGCATATAAATATACATTTTTATAACTATTTATCCGATAATTTTCATGACCTAAGTAAGTGTACGTTCAATGTTGTAATAGTCAGCAAAAGATAATTTCAGTGTATTACATTAACGAAACTTCCGTTCAATATAAATTTTACTGACAAGAGTCAGTTTAGTTGGACAAAAATACTGATATAGGTAAAGGTATTTGTACCCATACCATCAGTATAAAATATTATATGTGATTGTTAATAATCAATATGTTGTAGGCCCATACTGTTTAAACAGCTTTATACATATTACACGAGTAGATTAATCTTGTCTGATTGTTCCAAATCATCAGAAGCTTTTCTTTTAAGGTATTTCTTGAATGAATTTTCATATTTATTTGCCTCTTGTCGTTTCTATTCATACATGTTCCATAGGATTGACGTCACAATTTTGCGGAGGTGTTATCAGTGAGCACAGTCGTGTTACATAACAAGACTGTGAATATTTCTGTATAAGTATATGATATATGAAAATATATTAAAATACATGTTTACCCTATGGTACATGTAAAAAATCAGCGTGATGCCTTTGTGCAAAATGTGTAAAATATTAAAAATAAAATTATATTCTGCGCATATTTACAGCCTAATAATAACCACTGTTTTACAGTATGAGTTGTATGTTTGATAAAATATTCAAATACTGAATTTTATTCATAATGCCATTTATATAAATTAAATAAATCTTCGATACGTTCTGCAACCAGTATCATGTAAGTACATACTAGAACGTTAAATGCCGCGGGAATTATCGGTAAATCAATATATGAATTCAATATAATCGGATAATTCATAGAGAAAAAACTGAAAAAGAAATTTTAAATCATGTTACATAATATCAACGGAAAAGCTTAAATTAAAAAATGTAAAGATCATATTCTGAATAATTGCAATTATAATGTGCCGTTTCCATTGCGCCATTGAACGCGGTTATTGAGATGATACGATAACTTTTACTGAAGTCTTTAATATGAAATGTTTCGTTGAATATGAATTCCTTGAGGTATTCCATGTGAAAAAAATCATCAATGTTCGAGTTTTCAGAAATTTTACGTTAAAGGAAGATAATCACGAAGAAAAAAAGTTGATGCACTTATCTTATTAAAACTCCCGTGAAAAAACTCGGGCTGCATGTCTTTCTTCAATGTTGTTTTGCAAACACCTGCTTCTTTACAATCTTTGCACACACTCACTAGTTAAAGCTAATGACAAATGCAAACTGATTGCATTCACTGTCAATAGGCGGCAATGTTAGGATTCTCTAATTTTTAGGTATTCCGTTCCAGATCAAACTCATGCTATGTGAAATCGTCTACCTTTTTGTTCCGAGGCTTATCTCGAAATGTTTCAATATTTGTTTTCCATGTTCGGGTAGGTTTGTCTAGAAGATCGTAGAACAATGTAATGTCGTCGAAAAGATTGTAGATGCTGAAGAAAACGCAGCATTCCAAGCCTTTGTCCCGATCGGCACGTCGGTTTATCGTGGTACGTGAGTTTTGTGCCAAAATCAGCCTGAAGGAGGCGAGTGGGAGGTGGGGGCACAAATTGGTATCGTGGATTTATCTGAGCGCAGTTGCTTCTCTCCCTCTTTCTTTCGATGGCGAGAAACGATACGGCAAGTGGAAACGAATTGTCTTCAGCAAGAGCTTTTGACCGAGGGCGGTCAGAAGCTGGCCCAGGAAAGCTACGACGTGCTCCACTGAAGAAGCCTCGCAGCCTCGAAGACACAACGTTCTTCTGCTTTACAGTGCCGGGCACGAACTCGTCGAGCTTTCTGGATTAGTGAGACAGCGCGAGAAACAAGTGGTCTCGACTCGTGTGGCCTCTTCTTCTCGACTTTCTTTCCTTCCTTGTCCATGTTTTCGAGTTTCCTTCCTGTACCGCCAACTTCCTCTTCGAGTTCTCTGTGGCTCGTTATCGAGGACCACACGCCATCGAGTGTCTCCTTACTGTTTCTTCAATTTGACGGCAAAGACAGAACCGATGCTTATTAGAATAAAAAACCAACAACAGTTGCATCATCAGACATTCGCTGTCTATGTGCTTTGTGTACGGTTGCAGAAGTTCATCATCAAAAATCGACCATTTAACCATTCAAACCCCCGAGGCTTCACTTAACTAATATAAATTTCGTTACGTATAAATTGTTGTTACTTTTAAAATATTAAGAAATCTATACTTGAAATAGTTATATACTTATTGTATTTCAATACTTAAATATTGAAGCAATGTTACATGTCAAACCTTACGTTCCGAAATATTTATGTTTTATTTAGAAAACAAAGTTTATCTTGAAAATTATTAAACCTCTAGATATAAAAGTGGTTGATATACCATCATTTATCTTTCTTGAAACTATGCAAAGGTTAGGTTAGGTACACTTAACTTTAGAGGACATAAAATTATTTACATTCTTTGCTTATCATTTATTATTTTTCGACGTGTAGAATTCAAAGATGTAATTTCTAACTTTAGAAATACAGCGGTTCAAATGTAATACGTATCTAAAATTGAATGTAATTCAATATTTTACAGGTTAGTATGGCGTCATATTGTTTCTATCCATAATCTAATTGGTTCGCGGAGACGAAAAATTAACCTAACCTCAGACCAGCAAAATACATCTAAATATAAATATTTGAATTATTCCGCTAAAATGAGCGTTATCCACGTGCTGCTGTTTAGACCTAGCGACTTCATTCATAGAAATTAATATCGCGTCAAATTAACCTCTCAAAATATATTAAAAATGTTCAAGTTTACATACGCGTTACATTTGAGCCGCTGTATTCCTCAGATTAAGACTTGCATTTTTGTATTCCATGCAGTGAAAACCATTAAATGGCAAATAAACAAGTTAATAATTTTGTGTCCCTTAAAGTAAAGTTTAGCCCTATGTAAATTTTGTATGCAACAGATTTTTATCGGATGCTTAATTTAGAAGTTATTCGGCATGTGGAAGTTAGATTAATCAGCCTGTTTAATAAATGGGCTTAACGGCGAGATTTTCGTACGTTGACCTTTTCTGAAAGAGTGAACTTGAGCTAAGTTAAACGTAATAGATGTTATCGTTGGAACGTGCGTTACAGTTGGTATCCTTAGGTCATGAATAATATCGATAAAACGACGATACGAGTTTCTAAGTTGTTCGCAGAGCTCGAAGGAAATATTTTTATACCGAATACATATTAAAATCGAGGCTTTTCTATTTTTTACCTGATCCTTTTACGTCAACGCTGTGCATCTCGCTTCTTCGTTTCTATTTCGCGAGTGATTTGCATAATTCATAGAACGCGTAACTCAATGAAAGCATCCAATCAGGTTAAAGAAATGGTCTGTTCGTGTTAGTGGTTCTTGTTCGGTGATGCGTGTCATTTCTAGAACATGGAATCTCTATACATTATTCTATGTATACATTATTACCGCGGTAAAATATGAAAGAAATTTTCCGTAAGTTTGTGCTCACGCTATTTGTTGGTCATTTTTTTTTACCATAGTTCTTCCATTCATATGGATGAATACAAATGATACGAGATATGAGTAAAAAGGTTATGTATATATAATGTTAAAATTGTGTTTTAGAACATCAACAAGAATTTTCCATCGATAACAGTAACGGTTATACAGTTATACAATGTGGAATAAAATTATACGCTAATCACGTTTCAGTGTAGTCATTGCGTTGTGATTATAGATAGCTAACTTGTTTCTTGTTTTATGATTGATTCAAGGTTTTGAGATAGACTGGTAATAATGCGATTTTTAATTAATTTTTTCGGACTTGATTTGTACATGTAATGTAGTACTGAAGAAGAAAATATTTAAATATAGTTCGATTTGAAAGTGAATGGTTACACATAGTACTCACAAAATAAGTTACATTCAGTAATTAAATTATTATAGTTGGCATATTTATTATTTCCTTTTATTTACCTGATAGTTTGTATTGAAATAGCTGAGTTTTCTAAAACCTCGTGTTTCAAAACATTAATATTGAACACGTCTGAAATTATACAGATATGTATGTACCTGCATTTACAAAAAAAGTGATAAAACTGACTGAAAAGATTAAATGTTATCGCAGTTAATTGTCACTTAATAAGCTTTCAACTTCAATTTAAATTAAAAATAATTGATACTTGATTTCGTTTAATAGGTACTACTTTCCTTAAGAAAATAGCAAACTAGAAAAAAACTATTTTTGTAAATTTTTATGTACAGCGGTTTTAAAATTTGGCTTTATTAACAAAATCAGAGTAAATGTGATGCAAATTGGTACTGAATTAAGGGAGATCTAAAAGAGGCTATAGCACAGGCTCCACTTTTCGGAAGGCGGCGTTATAAGACTTCCACTATGTCAGAAAGTATTAAAAGTATTTTTTTTCTACTGTTGCCATTTTTCTTTATGATTAAATGTTACTTAATTTCATTTAGAATAAATTTCAATTTTTCAACCATCAACCAAGGGCCCTTTAATCCAATCCTGATCCAAATATATAAGCAGTATAAGCAGGATATTTCTAAAATGAGTACGATATTTCTAAAAAAAATCACAAAATTCTTCTCAAGTTTGATAATAAGATCAATCTACTTTATTAAACTATTAACTTTAAACTGATGCGACTTCAAAAGGGCTGTAACTTAAATAGCGAAATTATCAAAAACTTAGGTACCTACAGATAACTCGTAAATTAATAACGGTAACTAGGTTGAAAACATTAAGCCTTTTTTTGTTTTTGACTTTTGGATACATTCGATTTCTTCAGCTTTTGCAAAATTGTAAATGTTCATGTAAATGTATATATATTTTTATACGATATTTTTTATATTTTGTATACTTTAAGTAATATTGTATGAAGTTTGCATATGTTTTGTACAGATACTTTCATAATGTAATTGACTCAATATACAAAGAATGTCGTATAAGAATGTAATCGTTTAAACAGTTATTTTTGTTGTTAGTTTACAAACATATTCGCATGAGATAATGATTGGTATTTTTCATTAATATAGTCTGAAAAATTTTTCTTATGAAATTTATGACGTCAAAAATACACATATTTCATAATCTACCTTATTAAACTTTATAATTATGTTTGTTAATTAATACTTTAATAAGAGAATACTCTATAAAATAGTAAGTAAAATGCTCTTAATTTGAATGTCTTAGTTTTGATCAATAGTAAACAATTGGTCCTATCATTAACATTTACCTTAACCCATAAATACATAAATATCCATAATTTATATTCATTACTCAAGGCCTTTAGTTACATAAAAGAAGGAAGATATAATTGCTAGCATTCACATATTTAAATTTAACCTACGTTTTAATAGTTTTACATTATCTAAAGTAATAGTAAAGAACCTGTTTCAATTAAAAGGCTTCAGAGAAATGTTTCGCAACAAAATTAATAGTAGAAAATAATTGAAAATTGTTAATAAAAATTTCAAAAGTTAAAGAATTCAATGAAAACTATTACTTTTCCTAAAATATAGTATGGTACGAGTAATACGATATGATTCTTAACAGTTTTGCATAATTCCAGCTCGTTAGTCAAAGTAATTAGGAAAATGCTCGGTAAATATTAAATATTTTAATCCATCCGAAAATTTTGAATAGAAACCGTGAAAACGAGTGATCTCTGGTGCAGCACTCGTATAATTATATGCTAGTTATGTTAATGCCACTAGAATTTTCTGCAAACCGAGGAAAATTCTACTTTTAAGATCCTCAACTTGACATGACTTGTTACATGACTGAAAATAGACTTTCAACTCGGTGACCTACATGTACAAAGAATCTCTGATTACATATGTCGAATGAACGAGGAGCCAATGGCAATGTCCGTATAATTGAAACCGGATAATCGATGCTGACTAAATAATTGACGTTCCACTTCATTACGAAAGTTAACATCTCCCGACGCAATGCGGTGAAATTAGGAAAAGTGAGACGCGATAAAGTCGCTTAAACGAGTGATATTTGACGTTTTATGAATAATATCTTGCTTCTAGTCGACGGACAAGAACATTTTCTCGTTAAAAGTATTCATAATTCGAGGCAAACGTATGCAAATAGATGCTCTGATCGGTCGAGAGCCACCTGCGCTTGGAATATCGTTAGAAAAGAAGACAGAGTCGTAAGAATGATAAGGAAAAGAAAGAAAGAACCAAGAAAAAGACGGTTATTTACGAACAGGTTTGATGAAACGAAGACATTAATTACCATTGATACGGACTGTAAAACAAATTCTCGCGTCTGTTTTTAAACGATGCAATGGAACCCCCTTTCGATTGTTTCGCAAATGTTGCTGATAATAGTGTTATACCTATTTTTTACATAACACGAACACTTATATCGTGCAAATTACTTCCAAGAAATAATTAATCATCACTATTGGGTTTTATACGATAATTGAGTAACTACACCAACTGTTGTTACTTAAAATTGTACATTTAACCATTGGCTCGATTTTTGCCATAAAACATGAAAATTATCCATAGACGTGTATTAAGTGTACAAAGTAATTTGTTGCCTTTAGTATTACGGCTTTCTTAATTGCTATTTTAAATTTGAATGTTTTTCAACGCTTCGTTGTATTTAAAAAGTGGCGCAAGAATAAGATTACTTCGATAATTCGAATTGCCATGACTCTTTAAAAATAAATCTTCAATTGAAAAAAAAGAAAAGAAAAAGTAAACGCACAGAATTAATTTGTATACCTAATAGCACTTCCTTATTTGATGCGTAATAAAAGTATAACTACACTTTTAGTGATCTTCAGTGAATTATAATTTGTCATGGTGTTTAAAATTTATCATTAAAAATTGTACAAAAGAAATGTGGTATTTTAAAAATAATATGTAATAAATTATTTAACTATTACCTACTTTGTTAAATAACCAAATAAATTTTACTCGACGAAAAGTGGATTTTACTCACTCAGTTATCATAAAATTCGTATGTTATTTTTTTTATCATTTCTATTTCGAAAACGATAAAAAACCATTAAAAATCGTCGAAATTTCAATTTTTTGTGGACTTAAAAATCTTTTTAAAATTTTTATTGCAAATCTTTTTTGAGATTTTGTACTTACAATATTATGTTATCTTATTTGATTGTTCAAATTGCCCCAATTATGTTTTATTAGATCAAAAGACTGAGGGGACGGGTTAAAGAACTTTGGGGAATACTTGACAACAGTCATATCGTCTTCGCTATGTAAAAATTGCGCTCCATTGTTGGGCAAAAAATTTACTTTCCTTTGAAATCTTTGTTTTTTTCGACACGTACTTTAAAATTATTTTCTAATATACACATTTAACACGTTGAATCCCACATGGGTCGTTTATGATCGCCATCGTATATAAGATATACTTGAATAATTAGAAGAAAAAATAGGGAAATATTAATTTAAATAACACTACATACCATCACATAAAATCTGTGTTTTTGCTTTTTTTTAAGAGAAGATTTATTTTTAAAAGTTATGGGAACTCTAATCATCGTAGTAATAATTTTTTTCAAATTTAAAATAGCTAAGTACAGACACTGAATTAATTTGTAAGTACACCTAATACCAGTAATATACAATAATGATGAATAGTAATTTTGAAAATTGCAAATTGCGAATTGAAAATTGAAAATCAATTATTCTGATTTTTATTAACACGTAGAGTTTTCATATGATTTACAACAAAGGTCCATTTTTATTAGGGCAGTAAGCGTATTAAACTCAACCATTCATTAGGAATATGGTAAAAATTATCAAATTTTCATCGTCGAATGCTGACATACGCTAGATTTGATTGTCGTTTAAAAATTTTTTATATTCATAGCCGCATTTAGGTTTCTTTGTTCATTCAAATCAAAGAATTTTTTTATTGAACAGTAAGAATTACATTTTTTCAGAAAGTTAATACTTCTTTTTAATTTTTTAGCAAATTCTACGTCACTTTTTTCTATTCTACGAACCGTGATAATTGCTTTCTCAATATTCTTCTAATCTTTAGATTATTCTTAATTTTTGCGATTACTTTCTATATATCTCACAAACTATTGATTCTTTAAATATTGTACTCTATCACTCTTCTATGTAGAATGTTTAATAGAATCAGTCTGTTAAAAAGAAAAAAGAAGGAAAAGACAAAGATCGCCGTGAAATTTTAGAATATATGATCTTAAAATGTTTATTGTAATAGTCTAATTTGTTTCTAGAAATATTGTAACTTCCTGCCAAAGTAGGAAAATCCTTGTATTAAATCATAGTTTCTGTATTTCTTATTAACGCGTTCGCTACTAGCGTTACAAAATTATGACACATTGAAAAATCAAATCCGTATGCTCGTCTACTAGATTTTAATACTAATTGAATAAAAATCTGTACTATATTTTACAGAATTTCGAAAAAGAAATGATGGGCTATGGTTGGAATTTCTTTTCAGCAACGCGGTAGCGAACGTATTAATCGTTTTACTAATTTCCTAATTTTCCAAGAAACTAACTTATAGAATAAACAGAAGGTAACTTATACAACATAATAATTGGCATCATAGAAACTATTTTTTTTTTTACCTCTGCTTGGTAAACCCTATTGGGATGGTTAAAAAAATCACAGTTTTATCAATTTTTATTGCATTTCTAACAACGTTTAACACTAAATTCTAACAAATGAGAGAAAAGTAGAATAATAAGTAATGTTCTATTTTACTAATAAGCTTATTAACCCTCGGACGGCGGACCATAAAGAGAGCCCTAATTATAATTTAATTTTGTATTTCATATTACTTCTAAACTTTACATATTAAACTTTTTCGTTTAAAAATTGTGCATTTAAATTTTAGGTTAATATCTTTATACATGTTTTGTAAGTTTAGGTCTCAATTGACTTAGATTCCGCTGTTCAAGAGTTCATTTGTCTACTACAAAAGATTAAAATAAACTATTATTAAATGAAAGTGGAAAGGGAAAAGTTTAAAGAATAAACAAAATGTGTTCATTTCAAGTAAGCAAGAAAAACAAGTAACTTTACTTACAGAATGACCTGATAGAACAGCGTTATGATGAAGATAAAAAGACGGATAAGAATAATAGGTAAAGAGAAATGAAGCTACTCTGATTCATAGCTGATGAAAGAACAGTGTGCAAAGTACAATAGGTATGTAAGTCCTGGCGCCATTCCAATTCTCTACGCGAGGAGCTGCGATCATCAAATCGATGGCTTACAAGAAACACCGGGTCGAACTACATATAATCAAACGACTAACGCTTGATATCCATTCAACGCAAGACTCATATAAAAAAGGTCATTAAGACGGTCGTTTCGTTTACGGTATGCAGATGTAAACGAGCGTTGTACCGGTTTCGTGGCAGAGGTATTTGCCGGTTTGCACGCTCTTTATTTAAACGGTAAAGGCATATCTACTTGAAAAAGTATATGAAGCTAGTTTGAAAATGAACGCTAAATGCGGACCAATAACATTGTCCAACAGCCAATTGATGTTTCAATATCCGCTGTATCATTTTATTTTAGTTTCACGCACTCATTACTTGTCTGTTGATCGTTTTTATTTAGCATCTTTAGTTTCTACAAAAGTCGAAGTTTAAATTATGTTTTAGATTTATCAATTATACAGGAAGTACTGGTACTTACCAGACTCAAGCCAAAATTCATTTGTTTATTTATGTAAAACTTCCATTACAAAGTTAATCTAACAATAAGAGTAGAAGTATGAATATGTACTATAATTAATAAGATTTGCATGAGGCAAAATATGATTATCATCTGAGATGGTACATTTCCGATAAAATCAGGTTTTTCTAATGAAAATGACGATATAGGGGAAGCAGGAATTCTCAAAATCTTAATTTTGCCAATATTAACATTAAGAGTGATTTAGGAACAAAATATTATAATATTTAATATTATTAAATACTATAAAATTTAATGTATAGCAAAGCAGTGCGAATAATAAATAAATATCAATTCAAATTTTTGCACATAAACGTGTGTATACACAAGTGGTGGAAGGCCACAAACCTATACATATAGGGGAAGGTGAAGCGTCATGGTTACTGCGGGTGAATTGACCACTTGAATTTATAATAATATAAATGAAATTTTAATTTTTAAATTATATTAACTTTATTTAAAAACATGAACTTTATAATAAGAGAAAGCAGATGAAATCTATTGCTTTTAGTTTAAAACTGATATCAAATGGTAAAAATTTTAAGCCCCAAAACGTTAAAATTAGGATTTTTCTCCTTAATCAGAGAATATTAAATCAACCCTAAATTCAATGTTTATAGATAAGAAATGAAATTTGAATGATTTTATTTTATGTCTGTCATATACTTAATCAATTTCTCAAGTCTTACCTATTATTTAATTTCATTTAAAACACTGGTCCTGGCGGTTACCGATTCAGCGAAATTTTAACCTCAAAATGAACGCTATAGCGTTGAAAGGTTCACCAATTAAAAAAGTTTATCCAAATTTTTTATTATTATTTATGTGATAAAATGTTACACGTCACCCCAATAATTGACTAAAAATGACATTTTCTATATTGTTATTAAAACTACAAAATTGATGAGATTTTTTAGAAAGGACAAGTTGAAATAAGATGGATTAAGGATTGTAGATTATTTATACGTTGTTTACTTTTTGATTTTTTATCGTCGAATTACTAAAAAAAGTACATAACGTAGACAGTGGCTATGATGTCCCGCTTTCCCCTACATGTACTTATGTACAGTGTGTCCGTGCTAAACTGTGACAGACGTTTTATTTCGTAACTATTGATGATAGGAAAAATTGTTTATATGGGAATTGCACGGTACAAGGGGGCCCATGTTTTTCCACTAAAATGGAAAAAAAGGAAAAACAGAAGAACACTCACTTTCTATTATCAATAAGTTCCAATGTTTAGTTTTTTAAAATAATTTGATCTTTACTATTCTAAACATGTTCGTTGTCGTACTCCACAAGCGGGTTGGTTGTTACATGCCTCAGCGTCTAAGCATCGACGAAGAATCCTATCATTGTATGATCGACAACGGACGTAGTAACATCGTCTATTATCAACTTCCCTGAGCACAAAACATATCATTTTTACATTTTGTATATTTATTCTGTACCTCATTTTTATGAAAATTGAAAAATACAGTAAATGCTGTCACCTTTATTTTGCTAAATACTATTCATGAAATGTATTATATCGAAGTAGATATGCTGTTAGCGGCTAACAGATTCTCCGTTTCATCATTACTCATGAACAGACTGCGGGTATTTATACATTTATGGCATATGAAAGTACATAAAATACACGCAAACCCTGCGTTATATGTCAAAAATCAATACAACGTATTTACAACACGAAAAATACAAGGAAACATGGAAAAGTAATGTGATATTTTCGATCGGCTTAAAAGAGAAAATATATTGTATGAAAATAAGTATCCGCAAGCTTTTATCTGATGATAAAACATAATCTTGGGACAAAGTTGACTCGATGTTAGCCATGTAACGATTATGTAGGGTTATATTTCAAGGTTTACAAATATTTTTTTAAACCTTCTCAGCATCTTCCGCGTACATAATTATACTATATGTATAATCTCTTAACAATACGAAAACTTAACTTTTTAGAATTTTGCTAATATTTAATTATACATATAGGTAAAGGTTTTAGGAAGTTAGGTCCAAAAATAGCGAATTTTTACTTTTTCTTTGATTTCAAAAAAGAATTGTGTATCTGATAGAAATAAAAGTCCACAAATCTGAGTCTTAAATAATTCGAATTCTGTTATTTAAGGATTAAAACGCAAATGTTTACATTTTGAGTGCGTAATTCACTAAGAATTAAATTAACTGGATATAAATGTAGAGGAAGTATATCAACTAATTTGAAGATATTTTTATTATAATTACGTGTTTAGTATCCAATTTGCAATACATGTGGTAACAGCGCTCCCTAATACCAATGAATATCTAACATCTAATCAGCAGTACATGTGCAAGTCGCACTTGTACTCTTGGCTAGTTTAACAGTTCACAGCACATTTGCGTTAAATTCACATAAATAGTCTATACACTACATCGAATTAGTGCTATAATAATTTGAAACAATAAAGCAGTAAAGTGAATAAATTATGAACTGCTATTTAATTATATGTAATTATATATTCAATTTATCACTACTAAATTGATTGAAACATCAATTATCAGTATTTTGTTTTATATAATAGATTAGGTACACTACAATGTAACGCGTATAAATTGTTAACGATCAACGATTCTGCTTAATAAATACAAGAATTTAACAATGAACAATTCAATGTTTAATTAATATAATTGTTACAATCAACGAGCTATTAGTAACGCGTAACTAAATTATGTTATTGCCGTAATTTGAGTGATTATTAAAAACAGAACAAAATAATAATTACATATCGTTGGTTTGCAAAATTCTTAATTTTAAGATACAAAAAATTAATTTTAAAAGTGCACTGTTTTTATTTAGAGTTAGGGTTTAATTTTAATTTAAAATTTGTTATTATCCTAAGTTCTTAAATATTATACTATTTCTTTAGATAATGTGTATTAGGTGTACAAATTAGTTTGGCGCCTTTCGTATTACGCCTTCTTAATTACTATTTTAGATTTCAATATTTTCCCGCGCTTCTGTGTATTTGAAAAGAGGCGCGAAAATCCTACAATAATAACCATAAATTCAATAATTGGAGTTGCTATAACTTTTTGAAAAAAATCTCCAGTTTAGAAAGAAGAGGCACCGAATTACATCGTATATGTATACGATGTATTAGATATATCTAATATTTTTCTAATAATATATAAAAGTCCTTTATTTAATGCATAAAGTGTTTAATTATATTCAGGGCATTGTTATACAGTATATTTTAGGTAGGTAATTAATCAAACAATTTTTCTGATTTATTTGTCTTTAAGAGTTTTTATTTCTTAGAAATAAATTTTGAAAACCATGGTATCTTTTGAACTGGTAAAGGTAATCTAAGTCATTAAGTTGAAAATATAACGTGTTGCAACTGCATATGGTATTCATGACCATGTAAAGTTTTAATGCGCCGTTCGATTCGAGGACAGCAAACTGCTGGTATCGTTATTGTTATCTGGTAAAAAACTGTTTCGAAACTTGTTTAGAGTAACGTGGAAAGCAGCAACCGTG
The DNA here is from genome assembly GCF_051020975.1 of Osmia lignaria lignaria. Taxonomy (NCBI): domain Eukaryota; kingdom Metazoa; phylum Arthropoda; class Insecta; order Hymenoptera; family Megachilidae; genus Osmia; species Osmia lignaria. The sequence continues at coordinate 3,545,766 of NC_135041.1, forward strand.
AAGCATAGCCGGGAAAGGAGAGGTAGACTGTAGAAAATTAGTTAATTAGTTTTCCCTGGCCGGATAGATGGGTGGTCGTGTTGCGGCATGGATTTTAATGTGGTCATTTTCATACTGGGGTGGTGGTGGTCGTGGCGCTGTAAACTAAAGTAATAGGAGGACTGGCAATTTAATAGAAATGTAATCACCATTTTGATGCAAAGTAATACAACACCTCGCCCCCTATCTCCATTTCTATTGTTTCGACAACTGCTATAGTTTTTCTTACAGTTTAACGGCAAAGGAAAATAGATGCAACATTTGTAACCATTTTTAGGAAAGTAATGAGTTTTGAACTATAGTAAAATAAAGAAGCTTTATATAAGTTTTAATTCCCGGAAGCGGAGTGCACGACTGTATTCCCTGAAAAAAACTAAGATACACGTACGTGTATACGTGTTTTCAGAATCGCAATAGGATCGATAGTTTTGGAGATACATATACCTTCCTAAAGTTTCTTAAATTCGACCAATCAGAACACAGTCACACATGGAATGCAAGAACGTCCGCTCAACGATACGTGCGTGTGTATCGATGGATATTTGAAATCGAACAAAAGTGTTGCCTCGTAGACCCTTCAGGTCCCGGCAAAATAACCATCAGGTAGAAGTTACACCAGAATCTATAAAACCGATGCCTGGTCGGCTACCCTTCATTGGGGTCGCGCACCGTTAGGCATTCCGCAATTAAAAATTATGGAATTCCCAAAAATTATGCAAAAACCCACGGCAAATCGTCGACTGCCTCACCTTCATTCCTTCACACCTCCCACCACATTTTCTCCACCACTTTCTCCGAAACCAAAAAATCCTGCTCAATTCATAATACTATTTTCCCTTCCGTTCTGCAATTTCTTCCTGCGTTCCCACCAATCAGCGATAGTTCTACCCATAGACAATTTCCCTTTCTGCACTCACACGAAAACGAAAGCAGAACTCCGACAACTCTCGTAGTATTAACGCCTCTGAAAACACACACACTGTCATTTGTACATCATACAGTCTGTTATTGAAATATAGTTGATATTAAGTCAATCAATCGACTCAATCATTGAACGTAAAACAATTCTCGAGTATTAAATTATTCGAGAATAGCTGAGACATTTGAGAGCGAAACAACGGTCTCAGCTCACAGTATTATACAAAAAGATTGCGACATTCATTTACGGATTTATTAGAAGCCATTTTTGCAAGTCATTTTATTCCTTTATTGTTCCGCTATGAATTAAGAGATTGTTACTTTTTAAATAAAAATTTATTGATAACGCAGCTAAAAAGATTCGTGACCCGATTTCGTTCTGAATTTTCGAGTACCCATACATCCCTACTATTTTGTAGTACTTTTATGTCATTAAATTGTGTTTAGATTATTACATTAAATTGGACTTCTTATATTTCGAAATTTCTCATTTGATATGCAACAACCTAATAGATACCTGTCCATCGAAGAGATGATTTTCAGGAAAGTTAACTTCCACCACATTTTACATCGCGAGAATCAATTTTCACGCGTTGGAATTACGTGCGTCTAGACACGTTACGATATATCGATCGTTCAGTCTTTCGGGTTACGTTCAAGCGGTACAGTAATTTCCCATGGTCAGGTCAGCTATTTCAGTACGCAGATTGTGGATTATAGATCGGCGTGAAATTTATTAATTAAACCCAAAATAAAGATTTCGTTTAATATCCAAATTCGAAGGAACGGTGTTCGTACCGTTTGCATTCCGTTTAATACACAATTATGCAATGTTTGTAAAATATTGCATAAATGGTACATTATGAATTTCGGTATTATTCGTGTATCGTTGTCCGTTGCGCTCTTTTTCTCACGGAATTTCATTTTATATTATTTAATCGTGGCAAATGCAAAGTATGCTATCTATAATATATGTATGTATCGGTTTCTTCATGGAATATTTGCTAACCGTATATAAGCCCCTTTTTAAACATTTTACACGTATATATTCGAAGTAAATCATTATCAATCATTTTTTATCATTTTCAATGATTCAAAAGTTGCTTGTATATTGTTTAAAATAATTTTGTATGCTTTTGACACAAACAAGAATTGAAATTAGATATTAGTTTATGGGTATACTTGAATTTTATTTAAATAAAAATATTGTATTTGTTTTAAATATTGCATTTACAAATTATCATTATTTAATGCCCAAATTTCTTTTGCGAGTGCTTTTTTAGAATAATGTTTTTCCTTCATTTAAAATCTTGGTTGCACGTATGTATGTATTAATCCATTAACGTTTAAAAGGAAACGAGTACATGTTGCAGAATTATTTTGTTGTTTAAATTCAGTGAACATATAATATAATGTTAACTAATAAGTAAATAACTTAAACTTGATTACTAGTAACGTAATTAAGTTATCTATATTGCACTGTCGCTCAATTGTTTTTGTTTATTTTAAATTAACAGTGAAACTACCGGCGTTCAATGTGCACTGAATTTTAAATTGAAAATGGAATGAAGAATTAAATAGATAACAAATGAAATATAAACCAGCACATATATATACAATCATTCTTTACCTTAACAAAGATCAATATACATTTCAAGCAAAACACTTCAATGTATGAAATAGAGCGTACACAAACGAATACAGCAGGCGTTTATGATAAAAATACAAAAATTTAATAAAATAACGTATATCATTGCACGATTATTTCCATTACAATTATAACAAAGAGTAAACGTATTTCGCTCGAAAACGACAATGAAAAAACAATGAAAAACCTTTTATCATTCCTCGTCAAATGATGTTCTACCTGCAGTTGAAAACCGCATTCCTTCTGTGAGGAAAGAGAAATGCAAAAATAATCGAAAGCAGGATAGTGAAAAAAAAAAAAGAAGAAATAGAAAGAAAGCGATGGGAAGGTGTAAGTTTCGGCAGACAAGCGAAGCGGAGAATGCTCGAATCGCTGAAGGTGCTGAAAAATGCAAGCGTGTCTATCGCACGACAAGCAACGCCTGTGTGCGGTGGCTTGCGGTGTGGTTGCACGGAAATTCTACTGGCGATGTCTGACTACAAACGCGGGCGAACCACTTGCTTTCCCACGCAAAAGTGCTTACGTTGCTCCACCGAAGAGAATGTTCGAGCAGGGATTGTGGAGGCAGCTGAGTTTTTGAGTCCTTCTACCATCGATTCTTTTTGCTCCCCTTGCTTTTCGATTTCTCTTCCTGTATCCCACTCTCTTTCTCCTACCCTATCCGTCCTTCTTTCCCATTACCTCTTTTCTTTCTCTGGCCAAGCAAGGGAATGAGCGAACGAAATCGAAACTCGGTTCTCTTTTGTTCGCCACGTGAAAGTGCGCTCGTTATAGCGTTCCGCGCCGTAGGGAAACGTTATTGTTACTAATTTCTTTCTTGTTTTTTTTCTCCACCGCCCTCGACCTCTTTTAATTTCGATTTTCAACCGGAGAAGTTATAAAACGATCCTCGTCAGGACGTGCCGTTCCGCGTCAAAACACACAGGTGTTGCGGTCATAATCAGCAAGTTTCCTTTTTAAGCTTACAGCGTTTGTTGATAATTTTAGCTTTCTATCACGAATAGTTTTCCAGGCAATTAGTGTTAATTTTTTGAAATATAGGGCAAAATGCAAGAATGGAATAGTCTTAAATATGTGCATAAAGTTTTATATATTATTAATATACTTTATTTGCGAATATTTATGCAAATGCATGTTTTGCATATTTTAGATAAACGGCTGATGAATAAATATGTTACAGGTTTCTTACATATTTTATATACTTTTCTTTTGATATCAGGTCTATTTGTAATGATTTATGAATTATAAACTGTGATTCATAATACATTCATGTTACAACTGTCTTATCATTAATTTATATTATATTGTAGTAAGCCCGTTTAATATGAATTCAATAATATTTGGATAAATGTAAACGGTATCATTATTTGTTGAACAGTGTAATTATATTGAAATCTTAGTTTAATTTTATCATTTATGGAGAACTGATCACGATAACTTTAATACGATGCTTAACCCTTGAGCGATATCTGGGTCAATCAAGACCCAATTTTACAAAACATATAGAAGGATATTAAGTTAAAGTTTAATGTATAATTTTTAAACGAAAAAGTTTCACGAGTATGTATATTGCAACATAATTTTCGAAGGAACGGTGTAAAATTTAGAAAATGAAAATCATATAAATTAAAGAGATAAATTAGATTACAAGATTATATTATAAAAATATTAGAAAATATTACAAAATTAAATTAGAATTGGGTCTCTAAAGCAACAAGTTCTAAGCAAGTGATGATTAATAAGTGGATTAGTGGAATATCAGACATATCATAATTTTTTATATCGGGAGGAATATTACTAATTGTCAAACATATAACAAACAGACCCACTGCTGTTCATAACAGAAATGTGCAGTGATGTAATTATTTAAAAATAAATACCAGTAGCTAACAGTCAAACAGAAATCAGTTTTATAGCGACTTGTATCTAGCGGTGATAACTGTAAGAATACCTTAGATATTATTAAAAGGAATGTTATTAAAAAGTTGCAAAAATTTTGAGTGATATGTCTATAAAAAGATTATAGAGAACGTTTCAACATGATACTAAAGTGAATTCAAATATGCTAAATAAATACATCTTGTAATGTAGAAGGATCATCCTATATGAATTAATTTTTTCTGATAAAACGGTTGTAATACATATATACACAAATTATAAGAAGTGAAAGTGTAAGATACATAAATTTCTGATATACTCTTGAAATTGTTTCATTTATCTTTTATTGAAAACATTTACATTATTCAAAACATACAGGCAAAGCAAATAAATATTTCGGTACCATAAATACACCGTTTTAGATATGTAAATATTTGCAGTCATTTTTTGAAATAATATGTCATTAAATTCTGTTACTATATTAAATTATCAACAAAAATTACACGAAGGTTATTTTTCAAAAGCGTATGTAAGTACAAGGTGTCTTCAAAATATTATACAATTCCAAAACCTCAAATTTTCTTTGCGAAAACAAGTCGAAAATTCTTTTACTATTTTGCAATCTGCGAAATGAATTTCTCTTAGTCCATTTACCGTTTGAGCCATTTGCTATAAAAGTGGAGTATACCTTAGTTTATTTTCATCTGGATGGTAAATTGATTATGAATTAAAATTTCATGTTCAATAAAAGCTAAAACAGTATTAAGTTAAATTTTCAAAAATGGACTTGCCTTACTTTCATTAAAAAGAGCTCCTTACATGGGCGTCCGCAAGGGGGGGGGGGGGGGGGGGGCGCATCTCCCCCCTTGGATAGAGAGAGAGAGTCGGATGTCGAATACAGCATTTATTGTCTCCTTCGTTTGGAACTCCGTCTCTTTCTCGCTCGAACTATCTTGTATCTATCTCGAATTGTTCTTGACTCTCCTTTTCTTTCACACGGCTATAGTATACATTCGTTAATCTAGAAGTGATATTTTATATCATACCCCCCACCCCACAAAAAAATCCTGCGGATGCCCATGGCTCCTTATACTAAACTGATGCAGGTTATATTATTATACACGTGCCGCGTTTTAGTGTTTTCTTACTTTTAACAACGCAAAGTTCTAGTTTCCGAAACATTGTCTTTAGCATAACTAGGATTTTTTTCTAAGGAAGACCAAGTCTTTTCGAATTTTTTCATTAAAACTTTGGAATTTTGAAGTTTTGAAATTCTGGAACATTAGAATTTCAAAATTTTAAAATGATGAGGAGATCAGTTCACACGTATATGTGTGTGCGAGTGTGTAGGGGAGGACTCTGTTCTGTATTTAGTTACGCCATTGTATCATAAAATACTGATAGTTTTAGATTACACTGTAGCCGAACTTGAATTAATATTTCTATTGTTTAATGAAGAACCTGTCAAGGCTCGCTCATTTGCTTACTAACTCTTTTTCTAATCTTAACGCTTCTGTAATACCTGTTATAGTATCAAAAGAAATCTTGATTTTTGTATTTTCACCACTTGAGCAACGCATTATGCGTTCGGTTCGAAATCCAAAGCACGAATTTCACGCGTTGCGATCGTAAACGTAATATTATCGCGGAAGTTTTCAAATGATACCTCGAAATATAGGATGATATTCCGTTGCACATGCGAACGATTCGGTTTCTCACGCAGAAATGCTTACCAAGCTCCGAGCGTCATGTGAAACAACGCTGTTCTTGCAAATTCTATTCCACGCTTCCTATCTGCTTCCAGAATATGACGAGTACGATCGTTGTGTGAGTTGAAGGGACGCTGGAACGATTATCGGATAGATGTCGATGATATATCAGTACATAGAACAGAGGTAAAATACGCAGTACGGGCAAATGTGAAAGTTGGAAATGCGAATATCGAGCGGTAACACAAACAAACAGAAAAAACAAAATGATGTTGGAATAAATGTACTTTGGGAATACGAGTGCTTGATAGGAATATAACGTTTTAACAAATTATTACGTCATTAAGTATGAAATGTCCGATTACCTAAAGTACCGAGTTCAACACTTGATATCTCTATTGTTTCACTTTGATCGTTCTTTGGTTTTTTTTTTCTATTGGTGAGGTACGTCTTTTGTCTTTCAGACGTACGTTTCAGTTTGTAATTATCTGTCGAACTGCCTTTTGCAGATTAAATTCTGTAAACCATGGATAAGTCCAAAATTCGCGTTATTTTCGAATATGAATTCCGTCTTGGAACTAATGCAGTGCAAACAGCTCGAAGTGTCAACGAAGTGTTTGGCAAAGATGTGGCTAATGGACGCATAGTACGTCGATGGTTTGAGAAATTCCGATCCGGCAATTTTGATCTTCAAAATGAACCACGGGGGCGACCTGAAAGCAAGGATAATGATGAGCTGAAAGCTACAGTGGAAGCGGATACATCTCAAACTACGCGTGAATTAGCAGCAAAATTTGATTGATTGATTGATATTTTTCCCTCGATTTTGAGAGCGACATTATGTAGGGACCCCTCTTTCTGTCCAACGAAAGTTAGCATCCACGCGCACATATGCGCCTTTTTTCAAATCTCGTCTATTTTAGTTTTTTACATTACTTCTTTATATATGTACCATACTCTTATTTTCCGTTCATATATTTCGCTATTCGTTACCAACAGCACACGGTAACCCATCTTTTGGCGAAACACCGTAGCCACTTATTGTTAGCTTGACTTCGATGATCTTACGGGTACCGGTATGGCCTAAGTGACTAAAGCCGTTGACAACCAAATTTGATGTTAGTATTCCAATAATATTAAAGCACTTAAAACAAATCGGTAAGATTAAGCGCTGAAGAAAATCGGACATTTCATACTTAATGATCCCCGAAACAGCATAGCCTAGGTTAATCGTGACCTAAACTTACAAAACATATGCAAGGATATTAATCGCAGGTTAAATGTATACTTTCTATATTCTAAAGGAACAGCGTAAACTTGAAAAAATAAAAATAATATGAAATGCAAAATTAAATTAAAATTGGGACTTTCTTCATGATTCGCTTTCTCATAGTTAATGTTGTGAACATTGTTATGTACACACCTTCTTGCTGCACACAAGATTACAACGCGTGACTTTAAATACGTTAAAAGTGCGAGTCGCGAGTAAGTTAGACTTACCGTGTTGCCTTTTTGATGTAAAGCTGTCGGTTTGCTGGTTATAAGCTTTCTGCCCGCTCCGCTTTACCTCTTTATGTTCCAGGAAAACATAGAGGGGTGGAATTTTCCTAACGTATTGACCTTTGAAGTAGTTTTATGCTACGATAACGAAAGGTCACGTGCAACAATTGCGAACGTAGAAGTCTAATAGAGCTGCTGGTTTACTACGCACTAACGTGTCGTATAAAAAAACATTAATAGGTATTGGAAAAAAAAATTTAAACCAACATGACATACAAATTACGTACATATACGTATATTAATTTTTGTATACATTACTGTTTTTTTAGCTTGTATTTTTCCAGTATTTTAAATTTTTTAGCTATAGTGGGTGATCATATTATTATGAATAGTTCGAAATTACCACTTATTTGAAGTTTGATCGGGACTGGAATTGAAAATACACTTAAAATGGTATTCCTTTTTATTGCAAAACTATAAAATATTGCTATATTTTACAACTTTTATAATTTAAAACACATATAATGTTAATATTTGGTCATGCCGTCTTTCCATATTTTTTCGGCAATTTTCTAGCATTTTTGGGTCGTGATGCCATACGAATATAATTTTGTCAATCAGTTGTTGCTTGTTAGTTATTGTCTCTGATGCAATGCGACGCTTTAATAATTCCCATTGTTTCCAGGCCACGGTAAAACTTGAATTTTTTTATTAGTTAGGTAGGCTGTTACGGTTTTTGTTGGAAAGGGTATATTTCACTTTTATGGAATACATAATAGCACTGGAAACATAAAATATGTAAGTTTTCCATCTGTTCATAATAATTTTATCACCCACTATACGTGCAAACCACTGTAACCGTTATAGAAGTATAAAATATTGTTTCATCCTGAATAATGAGAGGATGTATAAACGTTCTTGGGACATTCATAATGTTGTTATGCAATGAAACTGTTTATATTTATTCTGTCATAATACAAATAAAATAAATAATAAACAGTTCTTGTATATCATCTAAAATTTGCTGTAAGGAACACATACTTCTATCATATATTAGGGTTAATGTTTCAGAAGTGTAAGATTTTAAAAGAAAGACACCTGTTTTAGGTACTGATTGCTATTATTATAAGGTAATTAGCCATTTTCTTTAACTTAGAATCATTTAAATACAATAATATATTTCTCATACAAAAAAGTAAGTTTAATTTTATTTAATTTTATTGACTTTACTATTTGTTGTAAACAGTAGATAAAAGTTTTACACGAGTCTAATTAGTAGATGTGACCGCTTCGACCAATCATAGTCACGACTGAAAGTTCGTGTGAGTTCAGGTGGGGTGCAACCAATCAGATTGCATTATTCTCATAGGACTTCTTGTGATCGGTGGACAGTGCATACTAGAAGCAATGGTGACGGATTTCGAAAGACAATAGTCGTAACACTGTTATGCGAATAGTATATTTTTCAATTGTTGAAATAGCAGCCCCGGAATGAATGGTGCTAGACAACGATAGTCGCGTGAAATGAAGCTTAACCGACATTCGCGTGTTGGTTTCGAGTAAACGGCTGCGGGAGTTTCTAAAAATATCATTGTTAGAATATGCAGCGGATGTGAATTATAAACGAGCGTCTTACGAGCAGATAAATTTTGAAACTTTATATCGCTCACTCGGACAATGCCGCGTTGTTTCTTTTCCTATATTTGTGCTTGTGTTTAATTCGTTTTCAAAATTGAAGAATTTAAAAAGAGAAGTCCAAAATGGAATTAGAGATAATTGTCGTTCACAAAAGTTTTCATATATCCTATAACAATATTTGATAGCAATATCCTATAACAATAACATTAATTTGAAATAAATAATAATTTTTTTCTGTAGTAACATCATTGGCGTAACTTGGACTTTCTTCTTGGGTGGGCATGTCTATTGAAAATTTTGAAATTTTTAAAATCTGGAATTTAGAAAGCTTAAAATTTTGGAATTCTAAAGATTTGAAATTCCAGAATTTTTGAACCTTAAAATTTTTAAAATAGTAAAGATCCGTATGGGGGGGGGAGGGGCAATTCAGATTTTTAGAGGAGTCAGGCCCTCCTTCAACTATACCTATGTAGTTACGCTAATTAATATCATATTTATTTATTAACGTATAGGATATAATATAGTATCTCAAACAGTTTGCTCTTCATCATAGTCTCTAAATTCAAATAATATACAACACGTTTAGGATTATTTGAAAATCAATATAATATAGCTGATATAATATCTCTCAGATAAAACACTTAATTCAAATTGGCATCTCACATTATTAGAATAATATTAATGATACTTAAAATGATTCTTTATATTTTGAATTATTCAAGTATATTAAATTTATAATCACTGTATTAAAACAAAAAGACAACGTAATTGACATAGTAAAATTTCTATAAAAATTGCCTAATAATATTAAACAGTATCGTAATTGTTTAAAAATTCTGAAAGGTACTCACTGATTACTTCAGTTGTTAAAAAAATTGAGGGTTGGTTCATATATGAATAGGGTGAAAAATATCTGTTAAGAATCACAAATGCACATACAAAGTATTGCTATAATGTCAGTAATTTGTATTATTTCGGATATTTTTAAAGACATGACATAACTTTATTGACAACAATTGACATACAGCATGTCAGAGTTTGTTTTAAAATCAGTCTCAGTTTGCTGTAACAGTCCATCTACATTAAAAGCATTAATAAAGAATATGTACAGTCATTTTTATTAAAGTTTAAACGTTAAATTGGTATAGTACGATATATGATAAATGATATTTTACTTAATTTTTTTTTTTTTCATAAATGTCCTATTTCATGCGCAACAGCCTAATACAATTTATTAGATACATTTATTTTTTTAATTATTTTGTTTTTAATAATAACATTCTTTAAGTTCTCATAAAATTAACTTCCACATTGTTCCGAAATACCTGAAGTTCCAACTTGTACGTGATATTTGAACGCGTGCTTCTTTTCAGAGTTACTTTTTCAGCGATTTCGTTGATTATAGTACAAGTCCGGGTCAGTAATTGGTCCGTTGTTTCTTGTTCTCTCTGCTGTTCTCCAAACACAGAGGTCGGATTTTTTATTGGCACTCGTGCTAATGAGACGTCGCGTCTATTCAATGATTCTCTCTAATTATTTTGCTACGCGATACTCGAAACTCGTTACGTTTCCACTGTGGCGAGTTTTTGCAAAAGAGAAATGAGGAAAAAAAGTGGGAAAAACATAACATTTCGTCCGGGTTCTGCTGGTGGACTCTTCAATAAGTCGAATATACATTGGTATAGTGAATGGGTAGTAACTTGGACCCCTAACTTATAAGATAGCTACTAACTTACACGAAAGGTTCGTGAATGGACGGACTCCTTAGATTTAGATGAAACTTTATAATTTCGTACAATAGCTAGAAATTCTAAATATAAGTATTGTTTTTAACTATAGTAACTCAAGACTAATGAATCAAACTACCTTCGAAAGTATGTTCTGTACATAAAGAGATTATATACTTAATTATTATACATTGCTGTCGTATATTTCCTTCTTTCTTTCTAATAGAATAGCTATATAAAAACGAAAATAAATTAACATGAACAGTATCGACCAAAGCAGGCTTTTTTAAGAGAAATGACGATATAGGGGCAGCAGGAATTTTCAAAATCCTAATTTTGACGATATTAGTATTATTAGCGATTTAGAAATAAAATAACATAATTTTTAATTATTACGCATTATAAAATTTATTAAATAACTGAAAAGTATGAGAAACAAAATAAATATTAATTCAAATTTTTCCGCATAAGGGGAGCCTCCTTCTGTACTATTCGTTGCTGGTAAGTTGCCGTCTAATCAAATTCGTTGACCTACCTCCAGTCACACGTACAGTAAAACCTGGATAAATGCAACGAAAGAATGCTTGGATAAGTGCAACATCGCTATCCCCTCCACTTGGGGGGATCCCCCTAGACGCACCGAGTCGCTCGACGAGAAAACCGTGTAATATGATCCGACCGTAATATCGGTGTGACTAATACTAATTGAACGATAAAACTTTTTTATTTTTAACTTTTTCTTAATGAAACTTTTACTAACGCATTTGTGAGATTTTTCTGATTAAAATGACACCAAACATGATATAGTTTGAATTATATTTATAAACAATAGTAATAGAATAAACAACATAGAATTGACACCACGACTGAATATAAATGATGTCGGCTGAATACAAAAGATGTGTACGGACACCGAATCGGCATGTCGGCTGAATACAAAACATGTGTACGGACGCAGAATCGACACCTCGCTTGGATAAATGCAACATTAAATGCCCAGAATCGACACCTCGCTTGGATAAATCCAACATTAAATGCCCAGAATCGCCACCTTGCCTGGATAAATGAAATCTTTGAAACCAGAGCCGACACCGCGACTGGTTTTGATTTCGATCTCTGTTGCTTTTCGCCAACCTTTAACATCAATTTTAGCAAGTAATTATAATTGAAACTATATCGTGTTTGGTACCATTTTAATCAGAAAAATTTCACCAATGCGTTAGTAAAAGTTTCAATAAAAAAAAGTCAAAAATAAAAAAGTTTTATAGTTGAATTAGTATTAGTCACACCGATACGTTTCGGCTCTTTCCTTTCATCATCGGACCTCTCTCTTTCCTCCACTGTCTGTCCCTTTCTACGTTCACGTTTGACTGGTCGTCGCGTGTAACCCGAAATTCGACACCTCGCTTGGATAAATGCAACCACTGGGTCCCAATCTTGGTTGCATTTATCCAGGTTTTACTGTATAAGGAATATTGTATTTATGAGTAATGCAAATATGATTGAAATTCATGACGATAAGTTTCAGTCATGATGTGACATCATCATATGTATCATTAATAGGTTCAATGTTGTTATATCATGTGTCTTCGAATAATATACTAAATATTTGAACTAGGCGTACTACAAATATGATTCCAAGTTATGAGGTAAAATTGTTACCATTATATAGCTGCATTAACTATCGTAAATATGATATAAATTTGAGAAAATAAGCAATATTTTCCGATAGATTTTAAAATTCGGTCTTGATCGAGTAAGTTCTTATTTTTAACCATGACAACTCTTCCGACATATTTCCAAACAAAGCCGTTTTCTGATATATATTTGCTGTCGTGATCGTAACATACCAGTGCACATAATTGCAGTGAGAGGTGTAAGTGTGTTTTCTAATGTATACATGATGCGGCAAAGAAAATTCTCCGACTTGGAAAATTCACAAGAAACGAATTTGTGGCAAATTTTCAAGAAGTGTTACGTTCTTATAAGCAAACTGCAAGGAATACACGCAATGCTCTTGTTAATAGAGGAAATCCTCGCACAAGAAACGAAAATGAACGACTTTTATTCCCAAATGACGATGAAGACAGAAATTCAGATATCGAAAATATTACTGCTAATAATAATGATACTGATTAATATTGAAAAGTAATTTCAATATAAATGTAAATTTTAGTTCCTTAAGATGTATATAATAAAGAAGGAAGGTTATAACTTAACAATTTATGTGAATTATATCATTTTATGTGAGGTAAAAGGAAGAGAGTTGGACCAGGAGGAAAGACGGACCACTGGAAATAAAATCGTAATTATGACAATATAATGGAGGATACACACGAAGGATGAGGCCCTCGAGGATTTTTAATTGCGATATCTGGCTCCTATTATGTTAAAGTTTGGCTACCCCTATTGTATTGTCATGTATAGTTACGATTTTATTGCAATGATCCGTTTCTCCTCCTGGTCTGAATCTTTTCCCCTTAACCTACGTAAGTTTGTGTGTATGAATGTATGTATATATGTACGTATACTCTATGCTTAACATCTGATGTAAATATGAATGCAAATATTACCTTCTGCCATGATGTAAAGTTTAGGTAAATTTTTCATCACCTTCAAAGTTATGACATGAGACAAATATGAGTCAAAGTTTTTATAAACATATATATTTCATCTATTGAATTAATATCGCTAAGAATATGAATATTTTCTTTTCATCATTATATGCCATAAACTTGACACCCAGATGCGCACTCATAAAGCGCACAACCTTGCTGCACTTCATGATTTAATATGATGCAAATTTGCTGTAAAATTTAAATACATCTGTCTATCAGGGAAATTATCCGCATATCATTTGCCATTAGTTGAGAACCGCTGCTTTAAAATTTAATCTTCAAAGACATTTGCGTAATTAGGATTCTTTTCTAGGATGCGGCAGATCCCTTAACTTTACAAAAAAGTTCAAGTGTTTAATATTACGTGATTTTAACTTAATATTGGTAACTTAATAAAGGGACCACGCAACTTGGTTCAAAGAACCGTCTTTAACTAAAACACTTACACTTTACGCTCTCGATACGGTAACGCGTTCATCAAACATTGTAACTAACACTTGTTACCAGCACGTCATTTTGATGCTTACTGTACGGATAGTGAAAGGGTCGTAGGTTGTTCTACAACCAAATTGCTATGTCACTAGTCACACAAAATTGGTTTGGCGTGGGATACGTGGTAGCCATCCTACCACGCCTAAACGCTTTTGACAAACTAAATTGTTCATTTGACTGTTTATAAACAGCAATTGATATCTAATGTGTCAACTTGTTGATTATTGTGTAAACGTTCCTTTTTATAAACTATAATTCAGCTTTTTAACGACAGGATCATAAACCAACTGTTAAAAGAAAAATTTAAGATTTAAGATTTAATGATTAATGTGTATTAGGAGTAGGTCAAAAAATTGAATTTTTATGCTCAGTTGTATAAGATTATATTGTTAGGTACATCCATAATTAATTTGATACCTACCATTACTCCCTTATGGTTACTGTTTTAAATTTGAATATTTTGTCGCACTTTTCAGAATTCGAAAAGTGGCGGGGGAATATAATAACGATAGAAATTACTTCAATAATTGGAGTTACTATGACTTTTTAGAAACAAATTTTCAATTAAGAAAACAGAGAAGACACCAAATTAGTTTGTACACCTAATGTAATCATTACACTTTCATTTCGCTTTTCCTCGTGATATTTCAAATTTTAGCAGATGGATAATTCTTTTTCGCTTATTGTTATTTGAATACAAGAGGCCACATTAAGTGAATTATTAGAAAACGTTGTATTCGAAATCGTGTATCTTATTTGAATATACGATAATACTGTATTTGATTTTAGTGAGACAGTTTTTAAATCAGCAGTTTCCGAGTACTTACTATAGAGAGATGAGAAGTTGACGATCGGGACGGCACAGGGGTAAAGGGAGCACTTCGCACGTTCCGCCCTGTCCCCACATTTGATCCTCGCATTTAACCCTCCGATTACTGCGATTTCTAGGCCTGTGCCGGACTCACTTTTGATTCACACCGATATATGTATGTCACTAATACATATTACATAGTGGTCGCTCGAGAACTTCACCGACCTATTCCAAACAAACGATCGCCCGAAGTCGAGAATTTTATCAATATAATATTACAAAATGATTAATTTTAGATTACGTTAGGATTTTCGTTCGACGATCTAGAATGCGTGTGCGTGAGGTGTGACTTACCGACGACGACCAATCGTGCCCGCATTCCTTCTGCTCATCATCTTCTCATCTCTGCACAGTAGGTAGATCAGTCCTTAGAGATACTTGAATTTGCTAGATTTTCATTTGTAGTTGTACTTGAAGTCCTTGGTTTAGAATACAGCAGTAAATAAGTTGAAGCGAATTCGAACAACACATGGCAATTTTCAACAGATCAAAGAGTTAGTGACAACAAATGTACAGGCTTTTATTATAGTCAAAGGTGGTCACTTCGAGCATTTTTTACCCAAAAATATGTGCAACTGGTACAATACAAAAGCAGCTGTGTTGTTTCTCTTAATTTATGACCTATTTGAGCAAAAATCTTTCTGTCACGCTTATTTGTAAATACGTAATATAGAAACTATTATTTACTCAAAAACGTACATCATATGAATATTTTGATACTACAGTATTATTATGTTGCTTCAGAATAAATTAGTACATTTTAAATCTTGTATTTGGATACGTATTCAGTAAAACCTGGGTATATGCAAAAAAAGATTGCTTGGATATATGCAAGATTGCTATCCCTTCCACATAGGGGGATCCCCCTAGGCGAAATTTACCTATCAGATAAATTCAAAGTAGATTGAGTACTCTCGTTATGTTGACTCTCTTCACACGGACTTTCATGCACACTAGTGATGCTCCTCCATCATAGGTTGCCGCACCGCAGTATCAAAGACGGACGTCGTTTTTTCATGATCGACAAATATAATCGCCGATCCTTTGTTAAACACTGAGACAACGTGTAATGTTTGAATGTCAGGGCTTCGACAGTCGAGCACGGCATGGAAGGATTTCTTTCTATATTGCCAAATTCCAAGAATTTTCTGCTTTTACAATCCCGTAACCGATAATATAGTGAGAGTCTACTGCATTATAGTTTCATAAATAGCATACCAAATCTGCATTGATTTATTTTAATGTACGGATATTTTTACTGCCTGCTGCACGTTACTTAAATTAACACGCTTATTGCAAGCAGGTTCTGTATTATACTTATTTTTATTCTTTGCGAGGAAACTTCTCACTGAATTCTTGAAATATAAGCTAACAAAACACAGATAAAACGTACAAAGTTCATTCATCCACTCCAATTTCTTCTCGAATATATTTAATTAACGTTACGACCAAACCCCGTGTCGACCTGTGGTAACAATAAGTTTATGATGCCATCGAACAGTTTAACTTTCTAGAAATATTTTCGTATCGATTGCCAACTTCTACTGCCTTGGAATTAGCATATTTAATTTTCAGGTCCTTTATTCTCAGCATGTTTTGTCAGAGTCGAAAATGCTTCCTCATTTTATTGCCTGTCACGGTCACTTTTCAGCCACGTAGAATTTCCCTGATATCACAGGGGTAACGTCGGTACCTGGGACTCCCGTTAGTTTGAAGGTGGTGGCCAGTGAATTACCACTGCCTAATGTTCCACCAATGATACAAATTAACCAATACTGATCTAACCAATCCGTGTAGCTTACTTCTAGCAAATCACCCCTTCCGAGGTGACTTAAAATCGAAATTTGTCAACAACCATCACATCAAAAAAAAACCTATCGTTTCAAATTCTGTCGGTTTCTGCTTGTCGTCAACAAACGAGCCTTGCAACTGTTGCGATAAAAAAATTAACGACTTAATCTACAACAAGTGTATCAACTCAATCGATTCATTTCGTATAGACTTCATCTCGTTAATTCGAAATTAAGTCAGAGCTCACGCCGAGTGTCCAAATTCACGGAGTTCAACAGTTAAAAATTCTACATTTTTCCCAAAGACGGTGTTAAACACTTAATCGTGAATTGTAGTTGATACTGAAACATTTAAATGTTTAAATATTTCAATATTGCTGTTAAATATTGTCCAACATTCTATCACAACATTTTGGCGGTATACTTAACATGTTTCTCGCGTGGCACACACGCATACGTGAGTTCATAATTTCTGTGTGGCTTGAATTTGAGCGAAAGAGCGGAAAAGCAGCTCGAAGAAGAAGAAATGAGAACGAGTAGCGTAGAAGTGCAGTCGTATTCGCGTGTTAACCTAATCACTGGTGCACGTGCAACTGCTAGAGAGGGCGTCGCATTTTCCACGGACCATTGGCTTTTCTTTAAATGCATGCTGTGCACGGGAAACGCTCAAAGCCGCTACCAACTGGAATAACATTTCCGTTTGGTCTATTACTTTTTCCCCCTTTCTTTGAAAAAAGGCTAAGGTTCTTACTCGCAGTGAGTCGAATTTGAAAAGAATATTACATTTTCATTTGATGCGTTGCATTTAGTATGCGTAAAGACGCTTTCTTACAAGATTTTACATTAAAAAGTGTTATACATTTAATGAAACGCATTTGGTTCTGAAATATTCGTATCATAACTTCTTTCATGAAGGTGTCTGGAGTTTACTGAATGGTTTAAAGACTGTATTTTGTAGAAGATTCGTCAAGTACACACGGAGGAAAAAGAACCTTTTATTCCTTCATGTTCACGTTTTCTCTTTTAAAATGTTAATTGTATTTTATTTTATTCTAAGTAGTAGAATTGCTTTCTCATTGCTTCAACAGCATCGCTTGATTTATTTACAGATTATTTCTTAGAGAAAAAAAGAGATTTATATCCCATATTCATTATACGAAGTATTTATTTATCGACGAAATTGAAACCTGCAAATTTTTGATATTATATGACATTATGTCAATTAGACAATAAAATGGCCAAGGATAATCAACTACCAAATCAAAATTCTTGATTCATCTGTTCGGATATTTAATAAATATCCGGATAGTTTGCGTAAACTTTCTCCTCTCATTCTTTATTAATTTTAATTATTATAAATTAATAATTTTAAAAATATAGTTTTATTTTTACATTCATTTAAAGACTAAACTTTATTCACATCTTCATAACCATAGAACCCCATTCAAAACTACTCTACTCAACTCTCTTTGTGAAATATAGATTTATACCTTGCCACGTTCATTCATAACTTCATGCTTTATAATCTAATCATTCATCATTGTTCATTGTTTCTTTCACTCGTGTCATCATTCGACCCTTAGTTATTTTTACACTTGGCAATTCTTATCTATACTTGAATATCTATTTGCACCTTATTTAATTAAAATACGTTGCCGTGCATGCATAGCACTTGGTTATCGTGGCCGCACTATGAAAAGTGTCAATATTCTTCATATTTTCAACGTCATGTTTTTTTACATGTAGCGTACATTTTATTTCTCTAGATACACGTATAAATGTTGGCTATCCAGTAATCGTTGCACATGTCACAAAATAATTTCAATAGCCTTTGGTCTCTTTTCTCCTCTTTGATGAAGGACTTGTGTCTACAAATAGAGAAGTCGGTACTTTGCTTGCCAATCGAAGCTCCTGCGATGCACTTCACCAAGCCTGGGGGCGAAGGAAAATGCGTTGTAACAAGGCAAATAAGATAAATATCAAGCGGAAATATCAAGTTATCTGTGAGGAGAAAGGAAAGACGCGGAAAAAAGTCGAGCAAAAGAGACGACAGGATAGAAGGGCCGAAGGGCTTTTTCGCTTCGGCAGAAATATTTGAAGCGAGAGACCTATGTAAACCTATCTAGAACCGCATATTGCACGTTCTCTGCGCTTGTGTGCCCTTTCACTTGCGATCAATTCTTCTCTTCGTTCACCCTTTCTGTCCTGATCTCGACAGAAATAAGTGGCGAGTGCGCGGAGATACGCGAAATCGCGATGTGCACGCCAGTCAGTTTGTGTGCCGTTTATTCAGGAATTTTACCAATTTTAAACCAGTGTTTCCGAGCACGAATGAAAAAACGAATATTTTTCAATCTTTTAAATGGGTGAACTATTATTATACTCTAACGTAAGTTAATTTTAATAGATATAAATTACCCATTTCTTAATGCTTATAGAATTAACATCATTTAAAAAATGTGTTTTTTCCCAAAAGCTTACATGAGATAGATTTGTTCAAAAGCTCATAAAATGCAGGAATTGATGTTTTTCGGATTTTCGAGAAATGGATCATATTGGAGGATTTTTCTGAAATCATGCATTCTGAGGTGAATATAAGCGAACCCTTTATTAGTTACATGGTTTTGCAACCATTTTTTGTATACCATTTTATATACTTTTATGACGAGATGGTTCAATTGTTACTATGACTTAGGATCTTATTTATGTTAAAAATATGCTTATTATTTTCTGATTAAAATGAATGGTCGTCGTGATTATACTTCTAGTCACAGGGACGAACGGAGATTTAAAATTTTACCGGGAGGTTAGTAACATGATGGTTTCTTTTGTAAAATATGAGCCCTAATTTTAATTAATTAGGCCCCAAACTCCTACCGGTCCACCGAAAATTTTCCCGAATTATTTATTGTTCTTGCCGACGCGCGACGATCCGTTTTTATTAATTTCTTGATGATATTTCTAACGTTAATTTATGAGTACGTTTCTTTAATTCTTGAATAGCGGAATCTGGGTCAATCGAGACTCAACATACAAAATGTATATGTACAACGATATTGTTGGGTGGTATTTAATAATTACGCGAAAGGTCTTTTAGACGAACACATATATGTATATTATAAGAAAGTAATAAAAATAAGTAGTATAATATAAACGTAAACTTAATGTAAATTGCCGTCGCACTGGTCGCGCTATAATTAACCACATACACGTCTATCTAGTTTTAGGATCTATAAAGAAGTGATCTATCGATCACTATCTGTTACGACTATCCGTTGTGCTGGTGCTCTTCCCTCCTATTAGCGGGAAGAGCAAACTCCTTCAGATATTAACCAAAAGTTAAATATACTATAATTTTTAAATGAAAGAGTTTTATATATAGGAAGAATAAGATTTAAAGGCGCAATGTAAAATTTAAAAAAAGAAAATAATACAAAATACTGAATTAAATTAAAATTGGGGCTCTCTTCTTTATGGTCCGCCGTCCGTAGATTAATAATTACATTGTAGCTGTTCAACATTACTGTTCGGGGATTAACTAATTAGTTATTAAATCGCTGTTTTTTTACATTTACTGCCTCCACCAGATCCCTCAGATTAGTAGGAGACATGGTATATCACTGAAAATTTTCGTTTTCATCGTTTTTAATTCTTTGGACCGAACATTTTACGTTTTCACCGATTCTTTATACGAGACTTTTTCCTATATGCAAACGTATGCAAGTGCACCTGCTCACTTGCAACTACATGCACATACACGAATTGGTCGTTTTACCCTCCAACGCGGCTAATTTGTAAGCGTGTAACGAACATGCGTCACCTCGACTCGTTATAACTAACAAGGGATAACGACACCAGGTCATATTTCGTTTCGAGCTGCTCTTTTTCAGGGACAAACGTTTGCACACGTACCATTACCAGTATGTGGAAAAGTGAAATCCATTCGTGCTCTCGCTAGCATCGAGTATTATTGCATTTTTGTTAAGTTGCCTCGTTTTGTGTACACTGTGACCAGAAATAAATGCTAAAAATTTCTTTTTGTTTGATCGTATCACACGTGCAGTGTTTCTTTCAATCTCCCACGCCATTGAATATATGAAAGATGTACCTATAGTACGAACAAGAACTTTGGTTGATAAATTAGTTCATTAATTAACATTTATTTTAAATAAAATTAAGTAACATTTAATTGCACAGACAAAGGGCAACCGTAGAAACAATTTCATTCAATACTTTTGACATAGTAAATGAAAAGCCTAAAATAAAAGAAAAGCCCAGTCCTGTAGTTCCCCATCATTCACTTAGGAATATGAAGTTCGTTTTCCCTTTCTTTTTTTATTATTATAATTATTTTTTTTCAATAGTATATTTTCTTTCACATTATTTGCTAGAATTTCAAGACGAATTCAGTAACCTACAGTATAATATAAATGCTTCATAAAACTTTGAGTCTTTATTAAATTTTGAAGTTTTAATATTATTCGGTACATCTAATGCTAAGCAATCATTTTCCATTTTAAAATTGTTTTTTGCTAAGTAGCGCGTTACAGTATTTTAATATAGTACGTAAAAGAAATCATAATATTTAAATTCAGCATTTTAGTTAGATTTTATTTGAGATTTAAAATTTAGTGTAAGTCCTTGCGATTAGATCAGGCTTCTCTGGGGAAAATGGCGATATAGAGGAAATAGGAATACTGAAAATCTTAATTTCAACGATATTAAATAGTATTAAAAGTGATTTCTATGGGGAGAGGCGGGAGCACGGGGAAGGCTAGGAATCCGCGTACCTGCTGAAGCCCGCGGTGAGAGGGGAGGGGTATCGTCATTTCCTCTGGGGAAGCCTGACGCGAGTATATTATATAAATATTATTACAAAATAGTAAATAGTATAACATAATAAAATGATATGCCATTTCTTATATTAAAATGCTATTTAGTATAAAATAATAGTAGATATTAATACAGTCAAACCTGTTTTTGTGCGGTCTTCTTTTATGCGATACTTTTTTGTGCCATTTGTTTTTTACAAATTCAAAAAACAATTCGCACAAAAAAATATCGCATAAAAGAAGACCCCACAAAAACAGGTTTGATTGTACGATTTCCATGTTATCAATGAAAGACAATAAAATAATTTTTAACAAAAAATATAACCGACTTCAATAACTTGTACTTCATTTCTACAACAAAATGCACTAAAAAGTATGAAATAATTTATATTTCCTAATGAATTAATTTCTATTTAATTTATACAAATACCCAGCAGCTATTAATAAAACCTATTTACTCGTTAAATAGTATACTAAATACATTTCAACCTTTTCGGAGGTGGCGCAAAATTAAAAATACCCGATTATACGATGTTGCCAATAATGATTTGATAGGTTGCCGACGCCTGAACTAGAATCTTCAGAATCACACAGAAAAAATATACATATACAGCCTCAGTAAACATTGCAAGAAGCACGGAAGTACTCTCCTACTCGGAACAATAAGATAGTAAAATCCGTCGAACTGAAGCTAAATCAAGTACTTACACGCGTACTCGATAAATTTTCAAACTTATTTTTTTCGAAAATAAAGCGTCATATGAAAAAATTTTATTCTACATTTTCGATTCAATTTTTCACGTAGAATCACCCCCTACTCGCTTGTACCACCAGTTACGGGACACCCTGTATATACTGATCGAATTGAGTAACCTCCTCTTTTTTCGAAGTCGATTAATAAATGATGATAAGACATCTTTTAAGTTGTATTTCTCTTTCTTTTATTCATACTAGCATTGACCATTTAATTCTGGGACATTCTGTAGTTCCTTCAATCGTATTACTTTTTTAACAAATATCAAAAGGACTGCTTTTTTTGAATAGAAAAAGAAAAGTAACAGGTGGATTTTTAAAATCCTCAGTTTACATGAATTTCGAATTCAACATATATGCAGTGAGACATTTTTAAAGAAAAAAATATGCAGAGTATATATATATTATAATTTCAGAATAATCATATTTTTTAAATTATTTATATCTATGCTGCTCTGTTTACACAGATATATTCGTTTGAATTCAATAAAATATCAATCAAATAATCGAACAAAGGATGATTTTACATGTAAAGTAATGAATATTATAAAGTATTTTTCGTACAGTTAAATACAAAGAATCGTTTAACAACAAATGTTTGAACTTTAGAATCATGTTTTACGTGCTTTAACCTTGAAACACAAAATGTATAAACATTTATTTGTAAGTGTTCGCTTCCCGAAATACGTTTTTGTTTTAAATTGGTATTTTCAGTTTTTCTCAAAACATTCTAAGAATTCATTGGTTTAATTAGATAAAAGCCAAGGTGGGTCTAGCCTTCTACAAAATGTGGACTGGTTCCCTTGTCGTTTTGAAACCTTAAAATTCTAAAATTCTGGAATTCCATAATTCAAAATTTTCAAACTCTAGAATTTCAAACTAAAATTCCAGAATTACAAAATTTCAAAATTTCTATAGGATGTGGCTTACCAATTTAAAGACTTACAATTTATAGATTGAATTTTGCATAATGAAATCTTGTAATTACGTTGAAGAAAGAACCGACAGTACACAAGATCTTGTTGTTTCATTATTACCTATATTATTTATAAACTGCTGATAAGCTGCTAAGCAGTGTCTTAACCTGGCATTGTTGAATCAGAGAATCCAGCATTCTAAACCTGTATGTTTCCTGTATTTTAATGTTATTTAATAATAACTAATAAATAATAAAAGTAACTATTCAGTTTTATATTACGTACAGTTTCATGATTATTCAAATTCTTAAATCGGATCCGTGAGACCATATCAGTGGGCAAGTACTATGCAGAGATCATAAGTCGCCGTCCAATCAAATTCGTTGACCTGCCTCCAGTCACACGTATTATGTTTATTGGCCGAGGCCCTTACATCCGCAAATTTATCGTGTGACGAACGTCGCTAAAGCCAGACATTGAAACAGAATGAGATGAAACGATAGCGAGCGACGATATGGCCGCATTGATATAGATGTAGACGTAGATTCGGGGTTTACATTATTAAGAAAACAGGAGAGTTTTTACACTTTCCATAATGTAATTTCCATAAAGGAAATAGCTATCCAATACGTTAGCCGACCCCCATGGTCCCGGCAAATTTTTACCCCATGGAATCCATAAAATAGGACGCCAAGATGATCTGTACCAAGTTTTATCCAAATCGATTAATGGGAACATGGTCAAAATGGCAGCCTATTCTATGAATTCCATGAGCTAAAAATTTGCCTGGACCATGGGGGTTGGCTAACATATTGAATAACTATTTCCTTTGCATAATAACAACTGTTGTCAAGAACAAGTATTATGAAAAATTCATTAATATCCAGAAAAAATCGCATGTTTATATAGTTAAATGTACCCCCCGCGAATAGGGAAATTTTACGTCTATGCAATGTGACCGCTGACTTCTTAAGTTACGGATTCCTGGAAGGGATCAGGTGGAGCCAACGGCACAGTCCCCTTGTCCCTCTGTCGTTCAGTTTGTTGGTGCTCGGCAACTTATCGTCATTGAATAATGCTTGCATAATTTTTTACTTTTTACACCGATGTAGCGTCGTCGGGTGGACCATCCTTTTTCATGTTAATTTAAAAGTACAGATAGCTCATTTGAAACGTAATACCTCAATACTATTGGCGCAACTATTGTAGAAAGGGAGAGACCTCCTATGTACAGTTACGCCAATATTGAGTGCAATAAATGATTTCAAGGTACAGATGTATGATAAACGAAAAAATATAAAATATCCCAATTGGTAAGAATACCGGTATCGCAGGTATCAGAGTTCTCCATATTGTAAGTAAAAAATTAACAACATAGTGCGCATTCAAAGTTTGAACATTGAAATTTTTCATTTTGCTGGAAATTTTGCAATGAAAAAGGTATATAATGACGTTATGACAGCAATATAAATCTGATACCTATGAAAGCCAATGGTGTATAGAGTAACGCGTTAAAATTTTAGACGGGCTCCATAACTTTTCTATTTTACTTTTCTCTGAAAAATATCGTTTCAAAAAATTTCTCAACTAGTGCCGGTTATGACTAGTCATCCGACATATTTTCAGTTCTGTTATTAAAATTTATGAATTGTTTAAACATTTAAATTGGATTTAATTGCTATTTGAATAATTAGAAAATACTTCCGTTAATCAAAAGTTAAAGTAGGTAGGTACTTAAAATTTTTTAACTTTTGACAAATGCACGGTCGAAGGGATCAATTTTATAAAATCTAATTATTAGAATCATTCCTTAATGAAACATTTTCTCCGTCAATCCTTTGTTACATGACTTTTTTAATTTAGAAAAATATGTATTTAAAATAATGAAAACGACTATTTTATATTTAAAGTAATAAAAATAATGTCGGGTCGCACCAACAATACCCATTGTAAATGTAATTTTCGTAAACCCGAGTTTCGATGAGTTATTAACTTTATTTTCTTAAGCCCTTTACAACACACCATCAGTAAAACGTTTGACAGATTTTTAAATTAGGTTAGTAGTCATAAACCACTCGACCAAAATTAACGATACCGACGTCACCCTACATACCTGGAACTTGGAAAAACCAGCTACGTAGGCTTCGTACCTTCGCCCTTTCTACGGGACATTTTTTGCATACCCACCAACTTCCACCATGTACCCTTACAGCCAATTAAAATCCACGATATTTTTCCTTCTACTTTCCTACATTTTTAACTCCGCCCTATTCTCGTATAATACATATAAGAAATTCCGTCTTAGCAGCGTCAGATCAAAAAAATAACATCTCCTGTCGAACGGACAAGCTCCGAAATTAAATAGTCAACCGAACCGTTTAGCATAAGTATAATAACATTGATAAATATAATCGATTACAAGTACGAATTGCACAACGGGTGAATTTATTTGAACATCATTAGCAATCCTTAAGAGTTGTCCCGAACTCACGTTAAACCAAACGTGAGGAATAAACAAATAATAAAGTACAAAGTAACTGTAAGCAAATTTTGTCTATTTGAAAAAAGATTATAATATAATACTGCAAATGTGTTTGAAAAATGTAAAAGAAGGTGATTTTTGGAAACATAATTACGATAGTGACTCTTTATAACACAAAACTATATTAGAAGTTTGCTACGTGCGTACAAGTTTTATTACAGAAATAGTTTTAATTAACATTTCTGCGTTATAAAATAGCCTATATATTTTTTTTTAGTTGTTC
This sequence comes from Osmia lignaria lignaria, assembly GCF_051020975.1. NCBI lineage: Eukaryota > Metazoa > Arthropoda > Insecta > Hymenoptera > Megachilidae > Osmia > Osmia lignaria. The sequence continues at coordinate 3,571,861 of NC_135041.1, forward strand.
ATGCATCGAGTGTATATAAATAAATAAAATAAATCATATCCATGGGTAAAAAATTGACTGACAGTTTTGCAAAGCGTACAGCATAGCTTCGTTTCTCTCTTTTTATTTTCACGTTTATTCCTTTTTTTTTACATATATTGATATCTCATATTGTTTGCGCAGATAAACAGAGAGTTTTGCACAACGCAATGTTGGTTGTCTGAACGTTCTGTTTAATTAACGCTCGTTCTGACATAAAGATCGTACGTCAGTCAAAGACAACATGTAAATCAAACATATTCATAAAAAGTCAATGTCATGTTTATATTAAAAAAGTTGTAGTAAATCAACAACAATATTACCAGTATGAAAATTGATTTTCCGCAATTTTTCCTTACACCGTACATGCAATATGCTCTATTTTTAAACTAACCACTGAAAATATATTCGAAAATGTAAATGGTACCGACAGATATTTCAGCTAAGAATTGAATGTGATAATTTAATGTGAATAATTTAGTATAGAGAAAGTGTTAACCTATAAACAAAGGAAATGCAGCAATGAAAATCATCGTGTGTTTATAAAACAGCAATCTTGTTTATATAAAGTTTAATCCATTTTAACCTATTTCGTTTAAACTATTTTGTATTTTATATTATTTTCATTTTCTAAATCTCATCCTGTTCCTTTAAAAATTATTCTTCCAATATATGATACTCTTTCGTTTGAAAATTATACATTTAACTTTAGGTTAATATTCTTGTATGCTTATTATAAATTTGGGTCACGATTGACCCATGCTCCGCTGTTCAAGGAGTTAAATACCAGCAAACATTTTAGTTAGTTAACGAATGGATATCTTTTCTGTTGATTTACAATTATTAAGTATAATTATTTCCTTACAGAACAGATGATTAATGGCAGGTTACACCAATTATTTCAGTTGATTGGAGAAAAGAAATAAAAATTCAAAACTTTGTGGACATGTTTATTTGAAACAGTGATGCTATATCTAGGGATTTTTCTTGTTGGTTTGGCTGATTTTCATGTAAGGTGTTGGTTAGTATGTCGATGGATGTAAGAGATATCAAATGCGTGTTCTGTTATACAATTGAATTTTATTAATAAATAGGTATTAGTTTCATAAGTAACTAGCTGCGTTACCCGGCTCTACCCGGGAATTTTAATACAAATCGCCTAAATTGACTACCTATTTGTCGCCTGATCATAGGCGGGGAAAGGGTCACATTTCGGTAAACTAACAGCAGCGACGTTTGGAGAGTGTTCGACAGCGTTCTCGTAAATTCGCCAACAGTTCATTTTAAATTGAATGTTAAAAATTGAAAGAAATCAGCTAAAACACACTTTAATACAAACAGAAATACTATTAAATGCAAGGCGCAATCTTTTTTTGAAATGACATATTTTTTTGTCGTCTGATACAACGTGACTAAGAAAACGAATGCCAAAAAAACAAAAAACTGATAAATCTATATTATGAGTGTAACATACCGAGGGGGTCTTGGTGGCAATGCTGAGTAAAGTCTACCCGTGTGTGCTGTACTCGCGAAAATTTAATTTATGCAATTATCAAGACGAAAAATCGATTCTACGAAATTGAATGTCTCTCTCGCGCATGGCGTATACGTGCATGCTTTCCGTTGATTGTGTGAGTGCACGCATATAGATCATGGCACAAGGAGTCTGTGCCCTTAATGCTTCTTTGTTAGCCAAAAGCATAACCAATCGCAATATGATATAACCTATGCCCATCTTGAAAGAATAAACTGTCCAATAGTGCAAATTTCATTAAAATCCGTTTAGCCGTTTAAACGTGAAAAAGGAACAATCGATCAGCATCTTCACTTTTATATATTAGTAGAGAATAGGGATTATAATGTGTATTCTACCATTATCATTGACGGTCGTCGTTCAAGATCAACATTTTTAACCGTTTTTTGGGACTCGTAAAATTGATAAAATATTGATGGGCTTCTTATTACTTAACACTTTAACCCTTTCGGTCACGAATTATTTTTTCTTCAAAAAAGAATTGAGGCTTTGCTAAGCAGTTCTTTGAATTAAATTATGCTTTTTCAGTCGTATAAAATATTTCCAAGGAGGTTCCCAAGAGGGGTGTAACGCGTCCGTACGAGGACAACGTTTACAAACGGTAAAATTTACCGAATTTAGATATACCAATTATTTATACAGTATGTCCTTATATGAGGATGCCATGACCGAAAGAGTTATTTTTAAGAGTTATCTTATTTTTAAGTGGAAATGAGACTGGCAAAATATGTATGTACGTATGTACTTATGTTGGCGTAATTAGAATTTCTTTTGGGGATGGACTAGGCCTTCTAGCTTTACCAAAAGTGTCAAGTGCCTAACATTACGGATATGGTTACTGAATAATAGTCGACCCACTGAGCTACTCCCATAATTTCACGTAATAAAATCATTATCGTTTATATTGTTATAAACTGCATTGCATATTCGGCCTAAATATTTATTTCTTTTAAAGCAAGCTTTTACGAAAGAGGGTCATGCCTACTTACGCTAATAGTGATACATTCTGTACGTCACGTAGTTGAATACATAGAGGAAAAAAAGGAATCAATAAACTGTACGATCGAGAAAAATGGTGAAACTAAAAAAAAAAGAAAAAAAAGAAAAAAAAGAAAAAACGTTCCTCGTAGTTGAGCATGGAATCAACGCGACACGAGTTTCACTGTCGTTTCACGAGCATTTCATTTCGAAGAAAGAGATGTGACGCATCGTTTTTGTGGTTCGTAGGCTGTTATATGGATACGAATGTACCTCACCGTGATGACATATTGAGCAGTACACAATTGCTGGAATGGTAGTCGTCCAGTAGGCACTCGCATAATAACGCACGCTGCACGCTGGAAGTGGAGCACATTCAGCATTATCTGGTTGCCGGTAATAAAATCTCCTCCACCCATTTCTATGGGGGTTGAGAGAATGGGAAACGTGTGTTCGTGTTCAGTGTACGTGCAGATACGCCACTGCAATTCCGCGTTACAACCCTCCACGGACCGTGTAACCCACCTTGGATATGTTTGATGTAAACACATATTCATGTAGTCTCTGTGCATCACGTCTTCGTTCGTTCGATTCGTGTGGAATCTGCTCCCTCTCATGGGTCCACTGAAATTAGCTTTCATATCCGAAAATTCTCGCGTTTGATGCATAAAAGAGAAATATATCGATTGCGAATGGTTTTTCCAATTTTATTTATTTATTTTATGGTCGATCTTAATAAAGCCTCTTTTATTAAGGCAGAACTTTTTTTTTCTTTACAGAACAGGCCGAATTTATTGGAAAACTTTTTGATTTATCAATTATCAAAATTGAAATTGAATATACATATAGGAAAAACCATATCTGATAGATGTGTATCATTCTTTCTGTTTTGTCTCGTGGCAATTTCGTCGTGAGTTGTCCGAACGTTGTGTTAAATTCAAAACTAATTGTCTTTAACTAATTGAAATTTCTGGTCTCCGATACGATGAGACCAGGCAACCTTTTTCGTTACGTAGAGTCGAGGAAAAAAAAAATAAATGAAACTTTGCTCGAATGATGGCTGTGTGTGATCGAAACTTGAGTATTCTCGATGTTGTCTTTTAAAGTTCGCGAACGGAAGCTTGTAAGGCAATAAGAAAAAATGCGTTAGGGACGTCGTTATATCGACTCCGTAATGGAGACGTCGAGTTGGGGAACAACGCGCTAATTGGTTTTTCTGCAAAAAGTCAAAATTCCAATCAGCGTGTCACTGTATTAACGTTTCTATGTAAATAAGTTGTGTTCAATGAATAATTTAGGTAATTATAACTATTTATTGCAAGAAACAGATAATTTAATGAAGAGCAAGTATGTACTTACGTAGAAATTGATATATTATAATAATCGAAAGGCCATGGAAGTTCGCGACCATATGTATCACCATTGACTGTACGATAATTTGACGTCTGCACCGGGAAACTCGAAAATTCAATTTCATTAATTATCGTAAGTGGATCGGAGTTAATGCACGGTCTCCGGATGGATTCTAGTCGAACTTCGCCGATCGAAAGTTTAACCTGTATGTACCTAGCAGAAAATCATTCGACGTTTCTTCTATGGAATTGGATCAATCTAATGTTGAACGGAATAAAAAACAGCAGTGTATTTCTTATATCAGACATTGTCTATTTCTTTACACTAGAACAATTGTCATTGAATGTGTGCCGTAAAAGGAGATGAATACAAGCAAAGCTTTAGTTGAAAGTAAATAATTCATAGATTTCGTTTTCACATTTTCAAAATACTTTCACTATTTAAATGTACAGACATATGTGTCAATTCTTTTATAATGCAACTACGATATAAGGTTAGTAAACGATAATTTACGTATATTTGTTTAGCGTAGGTATCAGTTTTCTATTTTTATTTCATACCATATCTATTTTAGGTAATTATTGAAAAAAGGTTACACTTCACCGATTTTGATGAAATTTAAATATGTTGTAGTTACATTTCGTTGTTGAAAATTGAAAAATTGGGTAAATGTTCGGAGGTGTCACTCCTGTCAGAATCGAGCTGATTTTTTTTGTGTGGTTTCTTACAGTTAATATTATTATGGCAGCGCATCAACTAAAACAATGTCAATAAATATTTTTTTAAAGATTTTTATTCGTCGATCTTTCGAACTTTTTTCAAGATTTCTAAAAGAAATATTCTGTTCTTTCAAAATACAATAGACATACAAACTATTTTGACAATTCTTCATTATAACATTGCTGAATAGCATCGAAGATGGCATGTACGCGTTCACTGTGCGCGGCGAAAACTCGACAATTCCAGATGTAAACAAAAAACAAAACATCCCCCACGAGTTGAACAGTAACATATTAAATTCGTCTTGCTGACTGGGAGGCTGTGCCCCCCAGAGCCCCCTAATAGCTACACTAACTAATACCGATAAATATGATACTTTGTAAATTGTGTTTATTATTTCCTTGTATTAAAAATGGGTATCGGTATTAGTTAGTGTAGTATTTAGGGAGGGTCTGGGGGGCTCAGCCCCCAATTCAGCAAAGCGAATTAAATATGTTACTGTTCAACTCGTGGGGGGTAGAAAAAATCTTTAAAAAAATATTTATTGACATTGTTTTTGTTTATGCGCTACCATAATAATATTAAATATGATGTTTCTTAACTGTAAGAAACCACACCAAAAAAAATCAGCTCGATTCTGACAGGAGTGACACTTCCGAACATTTACCAAAAATTGACCAATCAACGCGTAGCTTGAGTGGCAAGACCCACGGAGTAAGAGACTAGCCTCCTCTGCCGCCGACGAGCCACACCACTGAGCGTCGCACTTACGCATGCGCCGAGAGTTTAGTGGAGACGAAATTAATTAATTATTTAAATAATTCAAACTATTGTAAAGATAGCAATTTTATGGTTTTTTGGATATGTTCGATATCAATCTTTACTACAGGATACAGACGAAAATTGCACGTGTACAATTTATCAAACCGTTTAATAAATTGAAACAACTAGGTATAACAGATTAAACAAACAAACACTAGACTCTCGGCGCATGCGCAAGCGCGACGCTCAGCGGCGCTGCTCGTCGGCGACAGAGGAGGCTAGTCTCCTACTCCGCGGGTCTTGCCACTCAAGCTGCGCGCTGCTTTTTCGAAAATATCTCGAAAACTAAGGCCGAGCGGCGGTTATATGTACTAGTGGAACGTTCCGTGCTATGCACGGGGAATTAATCAGTTAAAATATAAATTTGACTTTGCCCACCACCCACCCCAAGCTCCAATTCCATGATATTAAACCAAATGAAGCTTTTAATTAAAAACTTCGTTGTAAACTACATTGTGTTGTAAAAATGCATCAATTTGATTTGTTGTAAAATTTGTTGCACAGGATTCGCTATTATCTTATGGAAACTTTCACCCCTGCGCAGTAGTAAACCGTAAGAGATAGACATGCGCAGTAGATTTTTTACAAAGAGGCATAGCCCAGAAAAGTCAAATGGACCACTCTTAATGATGACATAATTAGTTTTTAAATTGGAGCAATTTTGATTTGTTCGAAAATTTGTTGCCCAGGATCCGCGATTATCTCATGAAAACCTTGACCCCCTGCGCAGTCATAAATCGTAAGAGATAGACATGCGCAGTAAATTTTTACAAAGAAAGTAATCAAAGAAAAAGTGGTCGAAACACCCACAATGATGACGTAATTAGTTTTTATGTATCCCTTAAAAAGTGTCCCTTAATAAGGGTTTTACTGTACTATCATTGTAAGAGTACATATAATATTTTCTGCCTTGTTTTCGAGCATGCGTACAACGTCTCAGCGTAACTCACGGACATGTTTCTGCGTTATAATATGATGATAGGAAAAAGTTGTTCAAAATGTTGATTTCTACAACATATTTAAATTTCATTAAATTTTCTCAATAATTACCCTATTTTAATATTTATAATAATGTGTAATACTTAAAATGATTGAAACGTAATTGAAAAAACAAGAATCATTGAATATTTTATCTGTACCCAAAAGTTCAAGGGATTGAATTAAAAGAATAATGAATTTCACTCAAGTTTATATTGACAATAAATAATGTTTCAGAAGAAAAAAGCATCAATTCCGTTCTTTCATAATTAATCGAGATAAATCACTCTTGACAATAGTGAGTTCAAATATTTTTTAAAGAAATTGTAATCATGTTTTTTTTATCTTGACAGAAGCATTTTTTAATTTTTTTAATATAACATGAAAAATCTAATATCTGTCATTTCAACGGATCTAGTTCTTCCGGTGTTAATTCCAGTGAACGTTCATGGGGGGAATGAGAAGAGGAACTCTGTAACTGACTGCATGTTCTTTTGTTTTCTCTGAAAACGCTAACGACGAAAGGCTCTTTCGTGTTTAGAAATCAAGCAGTTGGTAGCAAAATCGCCAACCACTAACGTAAACTTGCCGGTAGAGACTACAGGAAACGAGTATCGTACACGAAACTTTTCTACCAACCTTACTACCGTAGAAAATCACGCCGGGTTGGCTCAAGAACACGTCGACTTTTTCCAAAAAATTTACTTACTTTTTTCTTCATGCTTTTATCTCTTTGTTTTCCCAGCTGGCGCCAAGAAGGTTCGCAACTTGAAAAAAATACAGAGTAAAAATCTTTTGAGGACGAAGGTCGATAAGCCGTGTTATTCCATGAAGGTATGCAAGTTTTATGGAGTCGCGATTGATATGTGTGTCGGCCGCAACTGGTATACGTTGTTTTTGTGAACATAAACACAAGAATCACGATGCGAGGATGTTAAGTACACCTGATTGAATTGTCGTACTTTTCCTGAAATTTTATACCATAAATTTCCTTTTGATTTTATAAGTGATAAAGATAGTTGTAGTGTCGAAACTCGAGTTTTCGCGCCCGAATTCCGTGTTTCAATAAATTGATATATGAAAAAAAGGAAAGGTATTAGAATAAAGAAAACAATGTTTGGAGGTGAACCCCAAGGTAAAAAAGACCTTGCGGCCAGAAAACCTCGAAAAAGATGTATATTCAAAATATGAGATATGTATGAGTGTGAGGTGTGGGTTGTGTGTACGCGGGTGTGTAGTAAGACTAATTGCGTATGGCGTAATTGTTGTTTGAACCCATGCATGATTGCGAGCCGATAGAAGTATGGCGATTCTAAGTCGTTACGAACTTGGCCGGGTAACGGCTTTTATTGTGTAATCGACGTTTCCAAACGGATACAACGATGACCAGTCGTTATGAGCTGGACCGATTAATAATGGCAGGCAAAAGTGTAACAAGGATTAATCGTTAGAAGCTGGACCAATTAACGGCAGCGTGTATGAATGTTTTAACAGATCCGAGTTTGTATGAATCTTTAAAATAAGATGCTCGATCACGTACTTTTCACGGGAGGAGAGCCAGATCTTCGTTTATTCACTTCAACAAAACTTGATTGAATGCAAGAAAAAATGCTTTTGCATCAACAGCGATTTCTACGGAGCGACAATACCAATGGCGTTTTCCATAGAACTGAACGAGGCCCGGGAGCGTCACGCACCGACAAGCCAGATCCCCTTCCCCTTCGCTTGTTTTTTGACGTCAACGACGTGTTGCTCGGAACGCGACGTTAATTTCCTTCGGACGCGCATTAGGGACTTTCATCGCGCGAGATTTTAAAGATACTAATAATAAAATTAAAAGGAAATATTCAGATACGTGTCAAAGGAAGGTCGGATTAAAATACGCCGCATAATCAGCTTTAGCAGAATGTCACACAGAAACTTGGCACATCGTATTATTCAACGAAACAACAATTGTCAGTCAAACACAGTAATTCTACTCATTGTCAGGAAAACACCATGAAGCAATTGATATATTCAAACAACGAATCAATATCGATAGAGACCAGGACCGGATTAAGATCTTCGAGAATCAAACCTTCAAGGACCCCTTTGGTTGATAAATCTGGATTCAAAATTGAAATTTATTCTAAATAAAATTCAATAACAGTTAATAGTAAAGAAAAATAAATAAATGTATGAAATAATAAGATATTAAAAGGTTTCTAACATTCTTTTGGTTACAACTATTTACATAGTTTAATATAATTAAATATAATTGGAGAACTGCAACAATATATATATAAAAAAAAGAAAGGAAATTATAAGTAGCATTAAAATTGCGTTAATTTCACAAGGTACTAAATGTATAGTTTTAAATAGAGAATGGAACGATCGTAATCTGGATATTTACAATTATAGCGGCTGCTTCAGATTATTAAATCCTTCCAAATAACGTTTTATTGTTAGAGAAGTTAAAGAAAAAATTCAAATAAGTGCACTTCGCAAAAATGTTTGTCAAAAAGGAAATTTTAAATAAAACAGTTCGAAAAGTAATAGGAAATAACAGTTATAAAAGCTGCGTTAACATCCTATGTGACTGTAGTTAATCGACAAAAGGTAATAGACTTCATTGAAGAAATTAGTTTTAATCCTCCAGAATCTCGTCATAAGTATTAGCATAATTTTGTGACGCAATCAAATTTAATGATTTAAATAAAATAGGAAAAAATTATAAATTTTAAGAATATTATTGACTCAATCTATTTATGAATAATTAATTTTGAAGTAAAAGAAGAGTTCATGGATTGCTTCATAATTTCAATGTATAGATATAGAGTAGTTTTGACTTATTTTGTATTTAAACATAAATGAAAATCATGAAATAAAATAATTCATACAGATGTCTTGAAATGATATATAGGTACTAAACATAAACAAGTTATTATATATATTGTATAAACAAGTCACAATAGACACTTCTGCTGCTAATGTGAGACTCAGACCTGTATGTTTGGAAATGACATATCTTGACATATCTAACATATCGACAGATTAACAGGTACCGATAGCATGTGTCAGTTTCGCTGAACAATGGTAATAAATATTGAGTGAATTAATAATAGACTGATTAATAGAAGTAGTTTATTAGTTATGAATTAGTAATGTATTATAAGGTAATTACCTAATCAGTAAAGTAATACATCTGTGTTTCTTTACGTATATTCCATTATAAAAAATTTATTTTTCAAATAGGATTTTAATACTTTACATAGATTGAATAAGAGGATGCTTGTAAAGTATCAATCAAAGCTAAGAAGTAGTATCTTTTCAATAAATCAAATGCTTGATTTATTTATGTGACTATACGATGTATTCGCTAACAATGAGTTGATCCACGTTTGCATGTAAATTTAAATAAATGATTCAGTATACACGCAGGTTTTCGGCTATGACAGAATTTATTTGGAAGAAGACCTATTGGACGTTATGAATTTATCGCTTCCGGTTCTTTTCCAGGCTTTATGATATAATTTGAATTATTCGGGATATAATTTGAATTATTTTACATTAAACTGAAAAGTTGTTTAAAAATCTTATTTTTTTCCGAAAGCTCTTTTAGTATTCTGCCAGGCATTACATTAATATTAGGTAAATTTTTAAAATAACTTCTTTAAATTCAGAAAACTTGAATGGATCGTTTTTCAGTGTTTTCTTCATATATAATTTCCTGCAGAAATGGCTGGAAAACATTTTCTAGGTTAATCGCAAATATCTTTTCTATGTTAGTATGTACCCAGCTGTTATTACTGATATTTGTTGATGCTATATGAATTTGTATGGATTTATATAAAAAGTAATCAACGTTCTTCGTTAGTGTTAATTATTTGACATAGTCTTCCGTTGCTTATTCTTCTCTTTTATAAGTTTTGTTCTATAAATTCATCATACGCTATTTTATTTTCTCTTATCTGCTGTTTAAGGGTTTTTTTGCGTTATGGTATGCAGTGCACTGTACGCTCTACTTACAAAATTTATTAGCAGAAAAGAATTACCAAACAAAAATTTGTTTGATACTTTAAATAATTTATTAGTTAAGAGCTGAGGAAAAGTTATAAAATTTATCTGTATTTTAAACAATTTACTTCAAAGGATAGATTTCTAAAGGATCAAGGTAGTCTAACCCCTTAAGTCTAGTTTGCATAGAAAGAAAAAAATATCCATTAATAATTATACTCGATACAAATGATTGTTATTTGAGTACGCAGACCAATTATCTGCGAATGTATATTCTAGTTTGCTTTATCAATGTAAAGTAGGTAGTCTTCGGATTGAACGCACATTCTTTTATTCCGTTCGTTTTCTCCATTTCTTTTCCACGGTACATCGCCATAATAATAAGTATCATCATTGATGTAGGTAGATAAAAATGTGGACTGGCCCCATCGCAAATCTGAAATTTTAAGGTTCTAAGGTTCTAAAGTTCCAGAATCCAATAATCCAAAATTTGTAAATCCTTCCGTAAAATCTTATAGCCCGCCCTAGAAAAAGTTGTAATTACGTCAATGAGTATCACATTAACCTTTCCGCTAGGGCCGTTTCTGATGAAAATTGTACTTGAACATTTTACATTGAATTATCTAATTCAGTATTTAAGTATAGTCGTTAATAACAGCCGTAACCTTTTCACGGCGTACGACAGTAGTTGCCTGTAGTAGTAAAAGGGTTAATATATATCATAGCTTACAAGAAAAGAGCAATGCTCAAAAGTCGTCACAGATCGCGTGTCCGCAATTAACAGCAATAAACGCTGACTGAAAAGTAACGAAAGTCAATGAAGCGACAGGGTAGTATTCGTCGTAAAGCGAATCGAATCGATCGTGTCACCTTCGGTCCATGTGTATACATATATGTATATAATATATATATATACACACACACACACAGACATACGTATTCGTACGTCAGGCAGTAGCAGGGCTGGATGCAATTAACCATCGCAGCAAGGTTGCCTCGTAAAGCGTTCGTCGGCGCGTGTATACGGCCGATAGGGCGACAGCGGAGAGTTCGTTTTGCGAAACTGTCGATAATTAACGTCCGTACGAAGCCTCGTCTCCAAGCGCGTATATGTTTGTGTGTACGGAAAGTGCCTACGGGGAGGACATGCCTGTCGTATAACGAACTTTCGCGGACGGACTTCGGCTTCGCTGACCTGCCAATAATTATAGACTGCGCCACGGGCGTCAAAGGTGAACGCCGCTGCACAAGAATCCGTTCGATGCATCTGAGGAGACACTTCACCTCTATCTGCAGACACGTCTGATCCTTTCAAAATTAAAGCTTTAATAGTAAACAATGAACAGAAGGTGGAAGTCTTAGGATCCAACAAATATGTGCACAGAGACGACACATTCCTTGTTCTTTTAGTATTGATGTCTCTAGGCGATTGTTTGTTATGAGCAGAACTACCGTGATAAAGCCAATTGACTAAACGTAACAAATATCATTCACTTGGTTCAAAACGTACGAGCATGCGACTAATATTAATATTGTCCCTTCATCTATAGAAAAACGTCTAAAACAGATTAACAAGATGCATTATTAAAAAAGAGCAACGACAGTTTCTGTGGTAACAAAATTACTAGAAAACGGTGTTAGAAAAGAAATTAAGGCTGTATTTCCGAGTGGCCCTACTAAAATTGAGAACTCAGATTCGGTATATAACCTAAATTGACTACAAGAAACCGATTAAAGTTGGTTTCAGAGCTGGATGTCTTACCGTTTTCGAGATATCGTGGTAAGGTTAGGTTAGATTAGATTAGGTCTGTGTATACGCAGTATCGAATAGTGAATGCGCAGTATCGAATAGCGCATGCGCAGTATCGAATGGCGCATGCTCAGTATCGAACAGTGCATACGTAGTCCCAAAATTGTACAAAAATTTCTTACCACGATATCTCAAAAACGGTAAGACATCCAGCTCTGAAACCAATTTTAATCAGTTTCTGGTTGTCAATTTAGGTTATATACCTAACCTGAGTTCTCAATTTTGGTGGGGCCATTCGAAAACTTATCCGAAATTAATATTCGGATTTCGCGAAGATCGTTACAGAAAAATAATTTTATAGCAATATCGAAATGTGAGAAATTTCAACTTTGACTACATTTTCAATCATTTCAAATTTTAAAATAGTCTGCTTAAATAAAATTAGTAGATTAATATAATAATTGTTCATCCATGGTGTTGTGCCAGAATACTATAAAAATTCAGTATCAAGTATGCCAAAGCGTATCTTAGCTGTTATCGAAGATATAAGTTTGTGGGGTTACGTGCGGCGCTCGCGCGTGTGCTCGGGACGCTACCATGTGTAAGTGTCAATTGTTATACGAGCGTAAAAGTATGAAATGTGGTAGTGTGGTAATCGAGCAATGTGATTAACGGTAACGTAACGCGCGTGTGACGCTGTAAAGCCGGAAAATTTACCCTAAAAAAAGATATAAAATATTAAAATATAATAAAATATATATATATATATATATCGAACATGAAATATAATAATAAGATTAAACATACGAGAATGCAAATTTAGCTCATGAACAAACTTGGATTTGAGACACACAATTATTGGCCAGAAATACGTACATACATGTAATTAAATGCAAATTCAGAATTAGAAATTTCCAGTTGGAAAAGACTCTCATAATCAGAACTGACTACTGGAAATTCCTCGGTAAAACATTCATAAAATAACCGGAAGTGTAAAGGAAACGACTCATCGAATTTCGTGGTAAAATGTCGTATAAGAGTCCCAATTTTTATGGCTGCTATTTTCCTAGTATTTGGCCGGTTCCGGAAGGAAGGGAGAGAAGCACACACCTTGAACTATTGCACCGATACACAATTTTGAACGCGCGAACTATTGCAAAGTCTATTAAACTAAAACTACGTGATTGTATATATTTATAAAGAAATAAAAATTGAACTTGAAAAATAATAAAATGAATAAAATAATAACACTTAATCAAAATAAAAGAAAATAAAATGGATACGCGAAGATAGAGACTTTTGCCCTATTTGCTACTTTTAAACACTTACAAGGGACCAACTATGTATATCGAAATTTATATTGTAGTAGGTTTTTACTAATGACGTGTTTCACCACGTCGATCGCTTGCAACTGACTGCCGTTTTCGCAACGTCGAACGGTCAATCCACCACCGATGTTCTCTTGTTCGGGTGTCTGGAATATTCTGGGGAATATTCCAGAACGCAAAATACGTATAACGTAAAATCGACTATAATATCGAAATTTACAGGGAGATACATCAACTTTTGAATGGAAGAATTAACAAAAAAGTCCCATTTTTTAATATATTATTTAAACAAATGCAAATTTTTGAAATCCATTTCCATATGTGGATTCCTCGTAAAAAAATACATGATCTTGCAATTTACACCATCCCTCTAGCTCTGCTTGTTTCAGAGATATTCGACCAAATATGATTCTCACCCTCCACTTTGGGGGCTATTTTCACCCCCTTAACATGAATGTCGGCAGCTACAAAAAAATACGTATCAAATATTTTTTGGAGATCTATATTATACATAAGTTTCATCAAAATCGGAAATTGTCACTTCGGGATGGTCCCTTGTTAGAATAAAACTCGTCTCTGAACCACTTCACGGATCCGCCGACACGCTGCTCGCGATTGTACGTCGAAGAGTGTCTCAATCTGCACCTCTCGGAGAAGACTACATTTTACATTTGTTTCGATCTTAACGTTATAGGAAGAAAATTCCAAAATTAACCTTATTCCAAATATTTACCATTTTATTTTATTTCATATTATCTTCATTTTCTAAATTTTACATTTCACTTTTAAAATTATTTTTCATTATATGAAATTCTTTCGTTTAAAAATTATACATTCAACTTCAGGTTAATATCCTGTGACTCCGTTATTCTAGGGCTCAACACCGAATAAAATATTCTATGTTAAAAATTCATAAATATATTTTTTTTTAACCGACTTCGAAAAGGAGGAGGTTACTCAATTCGATCAGTATGTATGGTTTTTTTTTTGTGTGTGTTCACCGATTACTCCGAGATGGATGGACCAATCGGAACGAAACCTTTTGCATATTGTAGGGTATATCTTCCGATTGGTCCCATTGAAAAAACATTTTTCATTTTTTCATTGTTATTGCAAAATACAGGAAGTTTTTAATGTCAAGATTGGACGATGTCAATGACCTTTTAATATGTTGTCGGGGACATGATTCTGAACAACTTTTGCATTATGCATAATTAACGGAAAATTTTAGTTTCCGAGATATTCGTGAAAAACTATTGTTACTACTACATTGAATTCTACGTATGCCTACGTGTCTTTACCGGTGTATGAATCAGCATGCAGTCGCCGATTCTCTACTGTTTCTTATATACATGTGTACTCTACAAGGCATGTACCGATTGCGATGAAACCTTTCACATCTAATAGGAGATATTTCCGCGATATGTATCTCACTTGCAAAAATTTATGCAATTTGTTATTGTTAATAACTATTGTTATAACTTGTATGGAACTTGTTATCGTTACAAACTATCGTTATTGCAATTAACCAATAAGAACGGTAAACCACCTTACGGCATCCTATAAATACCGCTCGTTCCACTAAAAAGTGTGAAATAAAATAATTTTTAACAAAAACTACAACCGACTTCGAAATGCACTAAAAAGTATGAAATAATTTCTACTTCATTTATACAAGTACCCAACAGCTATTAATAAAACCTATTTACTCGTTAAATAGTATACTAAATACATTTCAACCTTTTCGGAGGCGGCGCAAAATTAAAAATACCCGAATATATGATGCTGCCAATAATGATTTGATAGGTTGCCGACGTCTGAACTAGAATCTTCCTAGTAGACGAAAAGTTTTTAATTTTACGCCGCCTCCGAAAAGGTTGAAATGTATTTAGTATACTATTTAACGAATAAATAGGTTTTATTAATAGCTGTTGGGTATTTGTATAAATGAAGTAGAAATTATTTCATACTTTTTAGTGCATTTCGAAGTCTGTTGTATTTTTTGTTAAAAATTATTTTATGTTTCTTAATGTTGAATGCACATATTAAATTTGATGTTACCCCTTTTACACGTTGGTCATGTTATTGAAGCGAAATCGTCAAAAGGAAATTTCATCGAGGAATATAAAAACGAGGTCTGACAAGTGGCAAAATGTACGTTCATATTGTATATCGGGCCATTTGCCTTCAACATCGATTCACATCCGACGAAACCCAGGACACGCGTACCAAGCCGGTTAAGAATACAACCACCAATAACAGATATCTATCCCTTAATCCACTTAAGCCGCTTAATTCACGTCACATCAACGTGAAATATTTACAATGTACCAGTACACAAAGGACGCACACAGGTGCAGAAGCCCACGTATAGGTGAACGTAGTAGTCTCATAGGTAGCAAAGAGGGGCAAGGGACACCTTAGCCAAGAGTTGCTAACTCCGTCCGAGCGATATAACGAACACATGTTCCAACGCGAGTCTACATAATCCGCAACAAGCTATAGAGACTCACACTCTTGCGTTCGAAGCCATCCGTGTGTTCTTGTACGCGTATACTAGCCTTCGTCTTTGTTGCTCCCTTTGGTCTTCCTATTTTTGTTTCCTTCTCGCTTTCATCCATCTTTAGTGGTCCTCCATATACGTATGTAAGCATGTGCAAATTTGATACTAGTCGATCACTGTTTTATTCAGTTCGAATCATTTTTATTTCTCTGTTATACGCATATTTATGAGACTGTTTTATAGTTGAGAACATTACCCCTTTAAGCTAGGTTAAGCCAAGTTGTTTGGAAATTTTTTGTTCTGGAATTTTGAAATTATTTAATTATTTAAATTTGGAATTACTCACACCAACGGATTTTTCTCACAGAATTGAGTCATTCTGTAACATTATTGACTGTGTTCAGATTTTTTTACAGAATTTACGCGGGATCTAGAATTTTGCACATTCACCACGTAACTAAGTACGAAAGAACGACCATTATTTCTGTTCCGGCTGTACGACTTCATCCCGAAAGGGTTGAAGTTCTCCCGAATTTGGTGCCTTGTCTGTAAGAAAGGGTGTTTCTTTCGTCCCGACACGCATCAAACAAGGCGGTTCTCAGACAGGGCGGCCGGTTCGAAGAAGAGAAACGCATTTCTATCGAAGCATGCACAGAGGAAAGTGCACACGCACGAATAGAGGTGCTCGCACGTGACACGCAGCCCAATGCGGGTTACACGTAATGCACGAACGATTTCGTTCACGAAGGGCCTCTATCCCAAGAATCGACTTCCAATCGAACCTAATAGCCAGAGCTCGTTAACGAAATTGTTTGTGCTTCGTGATTACGTTACTGGAAAGTCGTTCCATGCCAAATCGATCATTTTTTAACGTCTATATCAGAGACTTTATTCAAAACGTATTATGATATAGTACACCTGAAATTAACAGATGTTTGTTATCATTTTGTTAATTTTGTTTTTTGTTTAACAAATATAGACCTTTAAATTTTGCAACTCTTACCTGTTTGCATGGAAGTGGACTGTAGTGATAAATTTTTATTTCGGAAATTATTCATTGAATTAAATTCATTTTTTTTCAGTTTTATTTTAGAAGATTTAATTAATTATAGTAATATTTTTTTTAACTGAAAAATGAATTTTGCGATATTTAAAATTGTAAACAAATTCTTATTTTGTAGATTCCCCCTTGAAGATCGGCTATTTTCAAATTAAACAAAATATGATCATCAAAAGTAAACCTTCTTTTTAGGAAGGCACTGTTACGGTCGACTGTCCACCATAGTGCCACTTGTTCGTCATGTTATTGTATACCACCTTGTTCTGAGCTCGCGTTCACGGTTAGACTTTCCGATGGTCGGTTAAGTCGACGAAGGTTGTAAGGCTTCGTCCGAGTGTTCAATCGTCACCGCGAAACGTGAGCGTTTCCACGATCTGTTAAGACGGTGGAAAGAGTAACTTGAATCAGGGATGTTGTCAGCTGATCGCCGAATGACCAGAAGTTGTTCACGAGTGTTTTGAAGCTCTTGTTCGCGACGAAGGTTTTTACGTGCATGGAAAACTTTAAGTAGGCTGGACTTGTTTCTGCCTTTTTCCGGAGACCAGGATATACGTTTTCCAGCGCGGACCTCCAAGAGTGACGATCGGTAAAAATGCATTCGCGACGATTGGAGCTGATTTCGCGATATTGGAACTAATTTCGCGCCTGTACTCGCTTCTAATTGGCGCGACTCCAGCTGCGATATCGCTCGCGTCGTTTATTGTCATTTCTCGCTTGAAATTGCAGTTTGTCAGCGAACACGAGCGTTTCCACGATTTGTTATAATGGTGAGAAATTAGATTGATACCCATGATGGATATTGGAAGTGAGCCTCACTGGTGTGGGTGCTGGACAAGAAGCTGCTGATGCACTTACTGGGGTAAGTGCTTAAAAGTGGTGGAACAGGCGTCCAGCAAGAATTCCAGGCAGTTGCTTGTGAGCGAATTGATATTCGCGAGAATTCCTTTAGACGAAGGCCGCCGAGTGAACCGTGGTGGTTCACGAGGAATTCTAAACAAGACTGACTGGCGTTGACAAGGCTGTCAAATGACGAGAACCTCGAGGGGTGTGTCGGCCGTGGATGAGTTGACCATGAGGCGTCAATCGGCGTTCCTCGAAGGTCGAGATAGGCACCGATTGACAATACGGCTTGGCGAACCGAGTCGCGAGACGACACCCCGTTTTGAAGAGCCCAAGTACCTCACATCTGCGGTGCACATGGGGGTCGTTTGAGTTTGTTGTCCTTGGTGGACGGTGAGTGTAAGCCGGCGATCACCTGATGCTAGGGCATGGTGATCGCAACTGAGGCAAACTTCGATTTGTTGACCCATGCATCGCAGGGATAGTCTCAGTTGTGCTGTGAGAATGAAGACCTTCATGATTGGTACGTCATGTTTGGGTTTCAAAAAGTTCTTGGTCATGATGTGGGAGTTGGAGGAATGAAACGGAACATAGAATCTTCCGTCAGCATGTGTTGGCCATGCACCGCGGAACACACCTGTGTAATCTGAAAACAATATCAACAGGTCTCGTACCTCTCTCAGTGGTCTCATTTATACGTACAAAAGAGTTTCACTAACAACAGTTGGCTAATGATACTTTCTTTTATAGTAAACACGTTTATACATATCAGCTTATTTACACGTTGATTATTCGTGAATATTCACTTTTAATAAAAATCATGAAAAATAAGGTGATTAATAGCATGGATAGGATTGTTATGAATGGTGTATGTACTTAGGAATGGCAAAAGAAAATGTAGTTCAAATTATTGCATTACTCTGAAAACAGAGTCATTATGACATACAATATAAGAGTCCGATGGTTTCCACTACTGATCGTCAATGAAAACCACACATCTATTTTAACCATAGGTTCTTTAAAACTTTTTTTCTCTCCGAATGACCAGCTAAAGGTATATTCGAATTACTGTATTTTGTTGACATCAGGCAACTCTTCTAATTTGACCCTCATAAAATAAAGTTTAAGTTCTTTAAATCTGCCTACTTTTCGCTAAAAATGTAACTGTTCTGGTTCTGTCATATTTTACATAGAAACTAAGAGGTATTAACTAAAATTAATGCTTACTCTAGTAATTATTTTTCACCTTTCCTTCTTTAACCTCAAAAGCTTATAAATAATTGAGCTTAATATGTGTGCATAATTTCAAAGTAGAACTAAATGAAAATATGCAATTTAATTACTTAAATAAAAAGAATAAAAAATGACGATTTGTACAAGAGAATTAATGCTACTTAGAATAATAGTCATACAATTAAAGTTTTTTTAAGTATATTTTTTATTTTCTGGGCATTTTGGTGAAAAAATAAAAAAAATAAACTGAAACCTAACAATATTAACTAATGGTTAAAGAATTGTATCAATACTGCTGATTTAAAAACATTAAGCAGTTAACAGGTTTTGCAAGTTGGTAAATAAAAAAGTAATTACATATTCTTCGATAATTAAATCAATTTTTAAACTCGTCTAATAATTTTGTTATTCCTATTATTAAACTATAGTCAACTATGGCAGTAACTTTCAACTACGACAACAACATTCTTAATGGGTTAAGAATTTTCATAGAAAATTTAATCAGAGAATTCTATGTAGATGTTATAGGACCTGGAGGGTGAAACTGAAATTTCATAAATTTTACATGGTTTCAGTCTACCACGGACATAATTATATGTTATAAGTAGACCTTAATTTCTACATAAGTGGCTATCCTAAAATTTAACTTCTGACTCCCATTAATAGATACTGAACACAAATGTTGTACCGTTGCCCTTTTACTTTACGATTAAATGTTACTTATTTTTATTTAGAATAAATTTGAATCTTTGAACCAAATATGATAATTAAGGGAGTCTTTGACGGTTTGATAGTCCTGGATCCGTTTTCAGATATAGTGATTTCTTATACAGAAAATAATCAACGAATTTAAGATTCACGCACACTAATTCCCTGTCTTCGATTGAAACCTATCACTTAAACCACGGGACATTTAACACGAGCGATTCCGTTCCACACTGAACAGAACTTTCAGAATGAGTTTTCTTTTCACTCATCACTCTCTCTTTCCCTTTTCGGTCTGTCACGATATTTCACCGATGGTGCCTGAAACGATATTTTTCGACATTTACTTTATCATCGTTGCACAAAGATTTTTTCCCATGATTTTGAATGCTGTACTGGATGAAAATAGATCAGGCTTTTGTAGCGCCGGTATATCCGGCTCGAACCAGGCGCTTTTGTAACGAGCAATCGATAGTTACGACTTTTTAATACATCGACCATGGATTTTTTTGTCGGTCGAACAAGGGCCCGAGCTGGAATGCCGCAGATGCATGAATCTCGGCCGAATCGGCTGGAATAAAATTCGCCAGGAAGTTCCAATTCCGTCCGGTTACGAAGCTCGAATTTCCGTTAATTTCTTTTGTCGCGATATGTTTCAAGATACGCATTCGACGTTCACCAGAAGCGGCGAGGTAGGCGCGCCATTGCAAATGCAATTGACGCATGGAATTCAATGAAATTTATTGGCAAACATTCACTGTGTTATCGGGATAATTACAAGGCAGCCGGTGATTAATTAAATCTAGCTTAATCGAGGAAAGCCCGGATCGCTTAAAAAACATTGCACGTCGATGAATTTGTTCAGTCGACTGGGTGTTATATTCACGGGTATTTTATTTCATGGTACGCGAAAATGCGCGTCGCGACGCGACACGTTGTTCCCTTGCAAGCGGAAGCTTTAATTTATTGCACATTGAAATCTAATCTAGAAAATTACGCGCTAGAAGCCTTTATAAAGAATGATCCGTTTAAAGCGAGGTGATGATCTATATAGGATGTACAATGCCATTCAAAAAAATCCAATAAATGATACCTAAATATCTACAATTTCAACTAAAATCAAGTTTTATTAGAGCGAAGGTCTGCTATTAAATGACTGATCGGGATTTTTTTGTGACTTTTTAACTCAAAAACTAGATTATCAATTTTGACCATTCTTTGCAAGCCGATCGCAATGGTCACTGTGAGTGTTTATATAGAATAAAATCCGAAATCGGTGGTGTCCTTGAGGAATGGTCACAGAAACCGATACCCATGTTAAGTCTATGAGAGAAATCGGAATTACTTTTACTGCAAATCAATCGCTTCGCTCCAGTATGTCAGCCACGAAGCGGATGGCGGCTTAGTTATTTTGTTATTATAAAACAAATGAACTTTAGATTAATAGTTATTTGTTTAACATTTTCAAAGGCAAAAAAATTGATACAAAAATATCCCTAGATATTTTTCTCTTAGGATGTTCCATAAGTAACGCTTTTTTTCCCAAATGTATGTTAGGAGAAAATAAATGACTATCTGTTGATTATTATTCATTTTCTATAGCGATTCGTTATATATATATATTTTTTTTTTATGAAACTCCTTCGGCTTTCGTAAATGAAAGCTATTTATCTTTCTCCTAATGTTGCCATTACCGACAATCGACGTGTCGCGACACCTCAAATGTAATGTAATTAAAGGAAAGATAGAAAAAAAATTCAATAGCATTGCTATTATACTAATAATAGAAAAACTGAGAGCTTAAATTTAAAAATTAACTATTCATATCCTTAACTCTTCTCAGCGGTTATTGTTGAACGACTATATTGCTTTGTTTTTTATAATATTCATGTATCATAAAATTTGAGGATAATTGGATAAGTAATTTTTGTTTTGTGAAACTTTGAAAACGTCACTTAATGAATTCATCTAAACTAATTATCGTCTATGACATAAATTTTCTAATTGAATAATTATCAACTTGAAGGATTAATAACACATTCCAACAAATTAGAATAGTTTCTTTACCTACAATATTCACTACGTGATTCTTATAGAATTTTTAGTTCTAAAATCGAATCCGGAAGCAGAATTATCAAACAAATAAAAATGTCTTTTGTGGACTCACTTCTGTTATGGGTTTGAAAATTCCCCTTGACTCATGCCTGTTCCCTTCAATGTTCTTATGTAATATCCACTATTCATCTTTTGTAATAGTGCAATTCAAAAACAGTTTCCATCTTGTAGTTTACAAAAACATACTTGAACAACTGAGTGACGATTCAATGTATACAGTATATTTTGTTACCAGGAGATAATAAAGTTACACGTTTGCAGAACCTCACTATTATTTTATAAGTGTTGTACAGTCATTTAAAGTTAATTAAGTATTCCCTAACAAACATTAAATTTAAATAATAGAAGTATTGAAAAATTCTTTTTTTAAATAAATTTCAACCAATATTTCTCTGTCCCTCTAAGAATTGATTGTTTGTAATGCGTTTCTCTACCTATTGATAATGTAAAGAAAAAAAAAGACGTAGTAATTTTATTGGTCTTTCCATTTGGACAGAGAAACATTCTACATTTGATGTTACAAACCGTTGCGCCGCAGGCCATTGGAGAGTAGTAGCGTTTATTGCTTGCCTACAACGTCCAGGACATCATCACTTGGATATTTGGTACTTTCAACTTCAAAACAATATTCTTTATGAAATTGTTAAAATTTAGATTGCTTCAGAGATGTAGCAATGGTCTTTTGAGCAGGAACTTTTATGTACATTCAATTTATTAGTGAACAATAAAAATGAATGTATTAGATTGTTATATAAGCCTTTCAAAAGCTGAAGTGATTAACTCTACTTTTTGAATGTTTTAAAACTTTAGTGCCAAAATTTGACTTATACTTAATATTTTATATCTTATTCATTTCTTTAAGTTCTTATTGTTTTGCAAAGTTAAGCTTAATTTGGTAGATACATCAAATGACAGATTCCGAAACTTAGAAAGTCTGACATGATTTAATGTTATTAAAGTATTACAAAATAGCACTAATGGCATATCAATTTGAAGCTTAAAGTTTGATGAAAGTAACTGTCTAAACATTTTATTAGTATTCTTAATATAAATTACCTAATTCTTTGTCAGAATAAACAATGTATAATTCAATTTATTGCTTACTTATAAGGAAAATTTGGCAACTCGAAAATTTAACAAAACTTGAAATTTTGCAAAGATATATAGTCTAAATCATGTTAATAACGAAACTCTTTTCTGTGTTTGCAATATAACGGTCGAAAGGTGAAAACAGCCTCTTCAAGAAAGTGATAAAGAAAATAAAAGAAGGTTAATTTCAAAAATTTTAAACGTCCTACTTTCTGGCAATAAAGAATTTTTGAAAAATCTTTTTATTTTTTTTTTATCTTGGAAAAGCATTTTTTCGCTATAGCATACTATATTTACTACAAATACATTTCGAGATATTCTACGAAATAGGATTTGCTACCCTCCCCCTTTTTTACAATGGATAGTTATCAATAAAAAATATGTATCACTGACTATACCATACTAAAAGAACATCAGAATCGTCATACATCACTTAAATAATATTTTTCATTAGCTGCATTAACATGAGATCTATGACAAAAATAATTATTCAAGTTGAAAGTAATGAAATTTCGTGTCGTCGTAAAAAAATAAGGATTTATTGTCATGTACAATGAAAACGTAGCTCATCAGTCTTCAGGACAATCTATGTACCCGTTCCCATTTTCGTCATCGTCATCCACGCGTCAGTTGTTTCCAGTAGTGCAGTGGTAGATGGAAGTAGGTCAAACTGAAAGCCAGTGGCTTCACCAAAACTCCACTCGACGGGACGGTCAGGCAGACAGGATTCGGTAGACCATCGGAGGCGGTACGTTTCTTCGAAAGAGGATCGTTTCTCGTATACATGCACGTGTACGTGTACATACTGTGACCACTTACACAGAACATGGCCGATGACATAGCGTGGTCACAGTAGTCACTCCATCGTGCATGCATGAGACACGATATGAATTGCAAATATTGTAGCCCGCTGGTGGGGAAGCTGGGGTAGGTAGTATGTAATATTGCCCGATGCTCGTGGAATTGGTGTCTGAACGAGTAGTTTGTTGGACTGTGTCCGCCGACCGCCTCCGTCTCTCCCCTTAAATTCAACGAAATAATTCGTAATATATCACGTGCCGAATTATCGGTAGCAGCAGGAAAATTACAACGTTGGCCACGCGATGTTCCGATGTTCGCTGTTAAATTATGCTAATTGAATATTTGTCATTGGAAACATTTGAAATGCAATAAAGTGGCGGTGTTTCGGTAATTGGTCCCATTCTTTATGACCAGTGTACGCCATCGACGAAAATGCGGTTGTGTAGTTCGGACGATTTCACACGCGAGCATCTTCCTGTCCGAACATCACAAGACGTTTGTATAACAAGTAAGTATTTCTTGGTTACCCGTTTGAGCCCATTTTACCTGAGCCGAGCCAACCCCGAAATTTCAGGTATCCGCACACTTTTAGTAACAAGATGATTTAATTTTAGCCCGATGTCCCCTTAAATCTATAATGTAAGTAAGTACCTACGGAAATATGGGCGGCTTTAATAACCGAATCACAGCGGACAAATTTGAATCTATGGGTCACATCTATTTAGAATTGATAGATTTCGTTTATTGCATATTGACAGTGCGATGGTGATAGATGATCTGAAGAATTGAAGAGTGTACCGTTCATGATCTTTGGCAGCCGTGTTAGTATGGGGCGCAGTAGAGCATTTGCCTCGAAAAGCTGGCCAAAAATGTTGTAGCATTATTTTAAAACTTAAATCCATAGTGTAATAAATTGTTGGACTCGTCTTGACATCAGTCATATGTAGTCAAAAATATACAGTGATATTTAAAAAATGGAGGTGACTATATCTTTTTATCAAAAACAGTTTTTGTTTTAAATTTTTTACATTGAAATGTATAGACGGCTAAATACTGATTAACTTTTGTTTGAAACATTTTTTTACCAGATTATCAGAAATGTATGAAAAATCGTGGTGACTTCGTCTTCGTTTCGCACCGAACCGAAACGAAAGCGTACCGAATTCGCATCGAAGCGTAGCCAAAAATATTTTAACTGATTAATTGATATTTTGAAATACTTTAATGTTTTGTTACATTTAATCATAATACGATATATTTTTTAATAATTTAACGATTAAAAATCATATAAATGTTTCTGATGAACAAATTGATTGATCAGAATCTGGGCGAGATGAAAATGGATCAAATCTGATTCCGCCTAACACAAAAAAATAACACTCAAGCAGTATGAAGCAACCCCCCTTTAAGACGGTGCGCTGCAGCCAACGTTCCCCGTGCACACTGATGCAACTTTAATCGCAAAAATTTATGGTTCTAACTAATGGAATGATGTGATGTAACAGGTCATTGAATTCGTCTCAACACCCACTACACTATTATAAATAGAAAAATATAGGCTGCTATTTAAAAAAAGTATTTTGGTTTTAAAATCTCCCCCACCACTTCACCTATCGAAACATCATTTACACCACGTAATGTGCCCCCTTAAATCAAACAAGTTTTGTAAAAACATTTTTTTGATAGCTTTAACCCTTTACGAGATATTTGACCATTCGCATTTATTGTTAAACGTAACACCCTGTAACCTATTCAGTAATATTATTTGCTCCCTTATAATAGCAAATGATAATCTAACGTTACGTCGCTTTAAACAACAGACCATTTTCTATTTTCATGACGAGTTTTAGAACTTTGCAGTAGTTTTTAAGCTTTTTTGTTTATAACTTTTTGTAATTGTTTAAACAATCTTTTTTCAACATAAACAAATGCTATACATTAAGACAAACAACTTTCGTTTATGAAGTTTTTGGATATCTTTAACGGTTTCGGAGAAAAAGGAAAAAAACGAGAAGTGGCCGAAATTTTGAGGGCGATTTTCACACCCTTAGACCGAAAACGGGCAGCAAATAAAATGTGTTTTAATCAGGGGCACACCCTCTTCGTATCCACAAAGTTTCATAATTTTTTGAATTTCCGGATTTGGGATCGTTCCTTATAAGTAATTCCATATTATATGTTAATTTACTTTACATACCTTCTTATGCATCCTACATGTGTGTCTTTTTTGGCACTTTTTAATCATTACACGTATAAAAAACAACTTCTTTGATATAGGTTTCTTAATACTTGTGTTGAGCACAAAAGTTGCATGGTTTCAAGCACGAAAGTATTACAAAATATTGCTGTTTATGAGGGACGATTGTTATATTGTGTTAGCTCATACACTTAAGGACATAGGGGAAAAAAATTTTTTAATTTTGAACAAAAAAAATCAAACTTTTGGCCAGCTTTTCAAGGCAAATGCCCCACTGTGTGGTAAGTTAATGACCGTAGGGTTTCTAACACGTTAATGATTTTATGAATATACTGACGCTGAAAATATAATCAAATTAATATACAAATGATTATACCTGATAATTACGTAAATGGGAATGTGTGGTAAATGAAACAAATAAGAATCATCATTGAAACTTGATGGCCTCAATTACTTAAATGGTAATAAAAAACATTGTATATATTTCCATTGTCTGAGTTTCATAGGTGTTTGCTCAGATAGAATGGATAGGAGTTTTATAGAAAAAAGGGAAACTTATTGATGATACATGATAATAAAATTTAATTGTGCATTATAGAAGATAGTATAGGTTATATTATATGTAAAATGAAATCATTTATCGTAATCTGCCACCTGCTTACGTAGCATAATTATACCACCCTTACACGTTTTTAGTTAACGTTGTGCGACATTGCCACGATTGGTAAGACCACCGGCACGAGAGATAAACCACTGCCTCTTATTAGACAACATTGGACTGGATAGGGCTAATGGGGATAAGCAAGGAGAGATTATTGCTAGGTGTTTATCGAAAGCTACTAGGGATTAAGATGAGGCTAAGGTACTTGAATTTATTGATTTATGGTATTATTATTATAATAGTTGTTTATCTAGAGCTGTCGAAGATCTGTTTAGATTCAAATTGCAACTTTAAACAGGTCAGTTTTGTTGTTAGATACGTTATACATATTTCGTAATGAAAAAAACATGAAAGGTAGTAATATTTAGTGATCATTTTAGTAAATATTAACTATAACGATGAAGTATTATCAAGTAAAAATACTTTTATATTTACTTCATTTATAAAATTGCCATAATAATAAGTATAGATGGAAGTATGTCCGCTCACACGTAGTAATAGATATTGTATTATGTTGTTCCTAAACAGAATAAAACATAAAAAATTATTTCTCAAAATAGAACTATGATTGTGATATTATACAGGCTTATTTTGGTAACTCAGCCGGTCTACATGTAACTTTGCTCCAAATGAAGTTAGAAATAAATTACAGAAGAATCTCTTTAATAATCTCTATAATCCAATTACGATTGTTTTCATAAGTTCATCTGTGCACTTAAAAAGTGCAACTGCATTGAAGTTTCTTTTATTAGAATCAAGGCCATAACGCCACTAAATCATCTAACTGTTTCGGTTAGATTTATCAGGGGGTTAGTACGAAAGGGGTAAATACAGTCCCATTAACGAGTAAAATGAAATCATTATAAAATCAATACACGCTCAAGGTACAGACATTGAAAAAAGAATACAAGATCATTTCGATTTCATAAGAATTTCATCCTCTCTTACTATGATCAAATTTGTGCTGAATAGTTAATTATGTAAATAATATTGGTGAGATAAATAGACGTTCAGATGTGTAGCATGTGCAAGCGTAAAGGCTGATATGGTGCTTCGACCGATATCTAGCATAGCGTGCTCAACTACACTATCTCAATTATATATTTATGCGGCAAAGTCGCATTGAAACGATAGCGAGTCACGTAGCCGAGAAATGCGAATTTCTTAACGATGAAGTTTATTAAATCACCATAGCGAGGTGATGATAACCCAAATCAGAACATAACTGGCCTTAAAATATTAGACTATGTTGACGAATTCAACAAAGACCGCATTTTTGGGAACACGTTTCTTAGTGATAGGTACATTTTTTTTTTCGATCAAAATTGCTCAATAAAGACAGAGACATACAGGGTGTCTCAGGTCGGATAATACAACTGGCAGGAGGTGCTTCTAGGTATAAGCAAAAGTAAGTCAAAACTTTTTTTTTCATTTTGGGTTTGTATTAAAAACTCTTCGAACGCAAGAACGCAAAGGGTCTAGCCGTATAAGCATAGTGAATCGGCCCCAGTAATAACTTCGGTTGGTATTTATATCACATAATGCTTTTTGCCTAAACAACAATTGTGTGCAATTTCAACCCCCTACCCCCTCTGATAAGGGAGATATGAGGGTAAACCCTCAAAACTTTACTATTTTTTTTCTCGGAAACTATTTAAGATATTTAAACACGTGAAAGTGTAAATAGTAGGTATTCATTAGCTGTATTTCATTTTTTTTTCAACATTTTTATCCGATGATTAAGGGTTGAAAATTAATAAATAAATTTTTGAAAGTGATTTTTATAAACAATCCCTTGAGTGACACCCACCGAAAAAATTAAGAATAATCCTTTACTATTTAACTATTATCTGTAAAAGTTTCAAGAGTGTCGGATTGGTACATCATAGTTGAAAAAAAAATAAAACCAATGCAACGCCCCTTCATAAGGCAAAGCCGGACTGAACGTTAGAGGCGCTCAACCTAACCGACCTACACGGGAATACATTGCGCCGACCCACCACGTTTCTCATGCCAGAAACAGCTCTCAGAAAAGTATGAACTCTTCTTTCCCTAAACTGTGTGTTAGGTAACAGTCATTTATTTAAATTTTTTAATTAAGTTTTCTGATTTTAACTTTTAACGTCCGTATTTTCACGATGTTCCTCGTTTTAAGTATGTGGGAGCCCTAAATCACAGATTTATATCATGTCTTGAACAATGGCACTGTGTTAGATGCTATTAGTTGTCATTTTAATATGGTAGTCAAAGAAGGTATCACAGGTATAACTGCAATATAATTCTATTCAACATACTTAAGACGAGGAACATCATGAAAATACGGACGTTAAAAGTTAAGATCAGAAAACTTAATTAAAAAATTTAAATAAATGACTGTTACCTAACACACAGTTTAGGGAAAGAAGAGTTCATACTTTTCTGAGAGCTGTTTCTGGTATGAGAAACGTGGTGGGTCGGCGCAACATATTCCCCTGTACGTCGGTTAGGTTGAGCGCCTCTAACGTTCAGCCTGGCTTTGTCTTATGAAAGGGCGTTGCATTGGTTTTATTTTTTTTTAACTATGCTGTACCAATCCGATACTCTTGAAACTTTTACAGATAATAGTTAAATAGTAAAGAATTATTCTTAATTTTTTCGGTGGGTGTCACTCAAGGGATTGTTTATAAAAATCACTTTCAAAAATTTATTCATTAATTTTCAACCCTTAATCATCGGATAAACATGTTGAAAAAAAACATGAAATACAGCTAATGAATACCTACTATTTGCACTTTAATGTGATCAAATATCTTAAATAGTTTCTGAGAAAAAAAATGGTAAAGGTTTTGAGGTTTTACCCTCATATCTCCCTTATCAGAGGGGGTAGGGGGTTGAAATTGCACACAATTGTCATTTAGACAAAAAACATTATGTGATATAAATATCAACCGAAATTGTTGCTGGGGCCGATTCACTATGCTTATACGGCTAGACCCTTTCTACATTTTTCTTAATCATATAGGTCACCTTATGTACATATTGTGCCATGATTATTAACCAATTTCTTAAAACTAAATGTAATAACATTAGAAAAGAGGTGTGTGATGTTTGATATTTTATAAAATCTTGTACAGTACTATTGATTGTCTGAAAGCATTTTCTTGTCTTAGGCTTCGTGTACTTAACAAGTACAGAATGTACTGATAAACTGATAACGAAATTCACTGCACACTATGCACTTGCACCAACCATCACTGTATGTTTTCCAACATCTGTTACCAGTCTTTTGATTTTTTCGGAATCACCTCATTCATCTGTTAGGTATACAAATTCATTCTGTGTGTTTTTTTTAAAATTGAAGATTTATTAGTAAAAAGACACGGTAACTTCAAATATTGAAACTTATTATTATGTTCTCCCACCACTTTTCAAGTGCACAGAAACACTGAAAAGTATTCAAATTTGAAGTAGTAATTAATAACGCGTAATACTGAAACCACCGAATTAATTTATACACCTAATATTAACCCATTTGCTACCACAATCTCCAAATGGGGATTTGAATATATATATATATATTTTTTTTTTTTATCACTTGCAATAGTATTATATTAAATAAAATATTAAATAAAAATATCAGAAATAAAAATTTGACAGTTAATGGGTTAAACCACTAATGTCTGTGTTTCATTGTACACCAAAAGATCGTTTTTACCCATAAAGGTAAATCTATTACTTTAATACGAAAGTGTTAATCACGATATATTATCTTTTAGTTCTTTGACAAGTGATCGTTCGAATTAAAGTATAATCCAAATAAAAATCCGAAAAAGTTAACCGGAAGTCGAAAAGATCAAAGTTCAGCTTGAGAAATATACCCATTTTAGGTGATAAAGAAGTAAAGCAAAAATAGAGTACTCATTATGTTGAGGATAATTGTGTACCATTTGGTTGCTATCTCTAATTTTGTTCAAATTTCAATATATTGAAATGCCTTATTTAAGAAGGTGCAGTATTATTGAAAAGTGCATTGCAAACAATTCTAAATACTTTAAATTTTATATTGAAACTAGACTCAAACCTAACATAAAACTAATTATATGAATACAAATGAAGCATCTGAAAGTAAACAGTAAATAGTTCAAAGAGATTCAATTTAATGTTTATTAATAATAAATTCAAATAACAAAAAAGATAAACAGAGAATCAATAAAAAGTGGGATTTATTAATCTTTTGGGTCGCTATCAGTATATGTATACTTCATTGCTTGTGCTTGGTACTTTTTCGATTAGTTTTAATAATTAATAATGTTGTTGCGCCGTGGAGTGGTGCTTGCGCTTTCCATTGAATAATTATAACAACAACGAACAAACAAAACCGTATATTTCAAATACAAGACAATTTTTAAGAACATAATTCAATAGGTCCGTTCGCGTCGGCTTCTCAAGACCTTCTCAATATTCGAATCTCGCGCGGTTGTCTAAAAGATCCAAACATCCGGTGATATGTTTCCGCCGAAACAAGGAACAGCTTCACGTCATGATTCGTCGACAGCTTCTCGCGGGACAGTCGATGTATCGAGAAAGCGACAACTTCTCGCTGTCGCAACAATATTTTTCTTTTTCAAGTATCGAAACTAACACTGGTTTTCATACTAAACGACTTTTTAAATCAAAATGACAACCATGTACTACTAGAGAGAATGAGAAGAGAATGTGTCACACAATCAGTCTCAAACTTTCCCTCCCTTTCTTATCTCGCACGCGATTAGTTAGCCAGCTAGCTTCCTCTCCTGTACGAGGCTTTAATTGTAGGTTAGGTTTGGGTCTAGTTTTAACATTGTATTAAAAATGCTTAGAATTGCTTGCAGCAACTTTTTAAATCATATTTTACGACTTAAGTAGCTCTTTTCAACAGAATTAAGTTTGAAAAAATCGGGAAAAGCGACCAAATAGTGAACAATAGGTAGTTTATAGTACCTTAAATTGAAGTCATAGGTCAATCGATCACTGATCAGGTATATCACTTTAAACTGGTTGACATTTTTAACGGAGGTTTACTATGAAATACAAAATGAGATAGTCACCGTTAATCTTGGTAATTTCTAGGGCGTTTTATAATTTTCGTTGGGAAATTGAAGTTGTCAACATAATTCTTGGATGAGTAGTATACGTACCTACTCGTAAGGATGAAAGTCGGTAGTTTAAATTCGGTCGTATCCCTTAAAATTACACTGGATCCGGAGCCACGAACGAGCTGTCGTAGAAACTCTTCTACGGTAGATATCGGGTTGAATCGGTCTCTCAACAAGTAGTGCGCTGGACCGAGTACAAATGCTGGAACGGTCAGTGGTACCCTGGACATTTCGGTGGTCGGTCCGTTTCTTTCCAGCATTTCGTCTTACATTTATCCTCCGTTCCCATTCCGGCATCCATTTCCGTAGAGTTTTACTGGCCACAGTTGGAAAAACCTTGAGAAGGGTTCAGAACCCGTCCACGTTGTTTGATCCTTCGTACCGCCAGTGAAACCCAGAATCTAACAGCGCCAACCAAATGTTCGCTGTAAAGAAACGCGCTCAACCATTTATTGTATATACCCGAGGACTAATTTTCCAACTGAATGCCGGATAGTCGCGCTCGACCCCAGTCTTATAGTTTCGCATTTGCCAAATGCTTTGCGAGGATAGAAAGAAAAGAAAAGAAAAGAAAAGAAAAGTTTCAACCAAATTGTATTATTAAAAATTTGTCATACAAGGTTTGATAAAAAAAAATTAAATTAATTGTTTATTTGATTTAAAATACCCTTTTCATGAAGTGTACGAAGATTGTCATCAGTAACTGTTCATTTTGCATTTGCAATAAAATCTGCTGAGCAATGTATTCCTTGATTGTTATTTTGCTATGTATCTAACGTAAATCTGCAATTGGAATTTATGATAAAAAAGAATTAATATACCATAATGAAATAAATATTTAGTTTTATCAAAAGACAAGTGATATTTCTATTCCTAATTTAAGGTGGATTAATTTTTAAATAAGATATTGCATAAAGTATAATCTAAATTGGGTCAGCAAATTTCGTTATAAAAGTTTACACTCTCTTCAGTATTATGGCAACACTTGCGAATTAACAAATTAAAAAGCCTTTGTTTCCTCCCTTCCGAAAACACTAACGCCTCTTTAAATGCGTTCAGTAAGTAAGGGAGTAAGCATTGTGTGTTCGCAAATACACGTTCGTCTGTTTTTGCCTGGGTGAAAAAGTAGCACGGAGAGAACAGCAAGAAGATGCATAGACCACGAAGAGGCTGAAACTTCGCATTGTGTATTATGTAATCGTAACGGGCAAAACGTCGAGATAAGTTTATTTGCGTACGAGCAACAACTGTTCCCTTCGTTTGTTTTCCTAAATACAACGAATTCCACATTTTACCACAAACGTTGTACCATTTCCTATTTTTAACGGTACTCGTTTTCAAACTTTACATATTATATTCAAGAAGATGAAAGGAAATATTATCCGGTTGTTGGTGATGGTCGTCATTTATGGATGTTCGATTCACCGGAAAGAGTCGATTCTCGAATCGATTCTGAATCGGAATGAGAGAATCGATTCCTTTAAAAAATTGAAACCAAAGAATTGATCTAAAAAGAATCAGTTTGAAAAGAATTGACTTTTTTTGTTTTCTTTTTTATTTTCAGTTCTGTAAACAGACTATCCTATACGATTCTTCTGTGCGGCATCGATTATTGTAAAGAATCGATCTTGTATGTTTTTATATTTCGTGTTCTTACACCAAAGGCAGGCGTTCTACATTGTTTATATTTTAATCACTATTCTTATACTTTTTTTAGGAGTGAATATGCTTTTATGGATCAGAAAAATTGATTCTTCTAAAAATCCAAAAAGTTGATATAAAAAGTGAGAATTAATTCCCTAGAGGGCAAAAAATCGATCTTCGATTCTTACATGAAAGAATCGATTCTGGGGAAAATCGAATACCAAAGAATCAATTCAAAAGATTGACTTTTTTATCGAAAGAATCGAATCGGAATCGAACATCTCTAGTCGTCATTGTTTCTTTAAACTTAAAGTTTTACTAATTTCCTCGTAGATTTACATATTAAATATTGACTCAGTTTTATATACTTAATATAACTCATAGAGTTGGAGCAGAATTTTATATTTTATGACTTCCATTGTGGTAAAATATTACATAAACTAATTAAATCAAACTCTGTTATCGTATTAGAAATTACCGCTGAACCTTATAGTGCATACTGGTACATATGTATCTCCATAACTATGGATAAACATAAAGAAATAAAATTGTTTAATTTTCCAAATCTATTTAGTACAATTACGTACAGAGTTGATAATTTTATAAAATTGATTTCTTCGCTCAGACCCAGGTCAAATTTTCTGATTTATTTTAGAAACATGCTCATCCATTAATAGTGCTAGTTTATAATACATAGTATGTGTATTCTAACACATTTAGATTGATTTTATTAATGAAGGTCAAATAAGGGAACATTCGAGTCAAGCAATCTGAAAAAAATGTAGAAAAAGTAGGTTTTTGATTTTTCTGAAAAACTATATTTGAAAGAAATAACTATTCTTAAACGCATTTTATTATCTCGTACAAAGATGTGTAACTTTTGCAAACAAAATTTGTTATGAATCGTTTATTACAGAGAAATATAATATTTACAGGCCATTCTGTTCGATCTTTCAATGCTACGAAAGTGAACAACCCTCAAATATGATTACAATTATCCAAAAACTTGACTATAATACATACACAATGATTAATGAGACCGTTGCAGTCTTGAACAACTAAGTAATAAATAAATTCTCGTATTAATATAAATAATAGGTAAATCTGAAAATCAATTTATTAAAAGCAAAAAATAAAAAATAAAGATATATAAATGTGATGAATGTCCATATTAACACTGAAAGTCCAAACACTGTGGTATCTATAAATAACAGCCTCAAATTATTTTGTTAGCAAGAATTTTATGATGCTTTTAAACGATGGAATCATATTATATTAACAAAATACTCTTTCTGAAGGTACGTGACTCGACTTCATAAAATAAGGATAAAATTGAATTCACACCAAATGTTATATATTTCATCCAAATAATGATATTGCATAATAAATATATACTGAAAAGAGAGAATTTGAAATGGGTTAAAGAGATTCAAGTGCATTTATAAATTGCTACCCATTGAAGTATTATTTTCCAGACAAATGGAAAATAAGGTGCTTATTTTTCTAATATGTAACATATACTTTTTCCAAATGTTTTGCCACGAATTTTAGTTTAAGGATTCGATTTCAATTATATCTTAGAGTAGTTTACTCCAATAACATAAGAAGTTGAATGGAGTGGTCTACTAATTTTGTATCTGTCAGTAATACAGCATTTTTAATCAAGTTTGTTTGCGAAAAATGCATTAAAGGGTTTCTTTGAAATATTATTTTACGAAAAAATATTACTTTACTACTATTATTCAAAGATTAGTTTACTATTGTTGCTAGTTTATAATTTAGTTTGCTTAATTTTTTTTTGTACCTCTAATCTTGTAAAATATTATCCACAAGTATTTTATTATAACGTTCGTGCTTTAATAATTCACCTCACATTTGGAAATGTTAATTTGGTTCATGATGTGGTAAACGAAAACAGCACTGGCATAGCGCAGAGGAATGCTTTTGGTTGATTAAAATTTCCAGTTTTCGAATTAAATTAGTTATGCGCTTAACTCACTGCCGAGATAAAGTTGATGATTTATCTTCTTCAAGTATGAGTTTATACAAAAAAGCATGCTGCGAAATGAAAGTAAATGCCGAGCTAAGAGAAAAGTTTTATTAAATAACACAAGCATATTATTTATTTGTAATCAGGGTAAGAGCTCAAGGGGATTTATTATTAGACTGTGACATTGTATTTTTAATACTTGTATTTAAAGTAAAACTTAATTACACCGAATTTTTACACTCTGAACTTCAAAAACTCTGTAGGTACTCTAAATTCTAATTCTGTAGGAGAGGGAAGAAAAAGGCGTTTCTCGTCTCGGAATCGTCTGTCAGATTCGTCAGTGGGGGTGGCAACAGACGATCCTTTTTTTATTTTTATTTATTTTTTTATTTTTTTAATAACTGTTTATTAGCTTCAGTAGTACAAATATAGAATATATGGTTACAAAAAAAACAGTTCGGAAAAAAAAACCAATAACGTTATACACGAGTCAAAAATCTACCTGCCCCTGAACATGGGGTCTCACAGACTATACATTCGTAACGCGCCAATTGCACCTATGCCGAACTAGAATTAACAATGTTTGTTAAATAGCAGCTTTCAATATCACAGCTCGCAATAATATGTGTGAGATCAGGGAAAAAATTACAATAAGATTTACTAATGACTAAAAACCCCTAAGTACTTTCTTTGGTGACTTACTAACTAACTCAGACTAACTTAGATACTAAATAAATACTAAGGTCATAAAAATTAAGGAAATATATACATGGGAAGGGGGGACCCAAGGACGGTACCCATTAATTACCTAGTTATGTGGGGTTTGTCCAACAGACGATCCTTGCCCCATACACCTATCATACTGCAATTCGGAACTTCTATATATTCGAACTGCATGCCGGACAACTGCTTGTGAGAACACTGTCACCGATCCTCTCGTCGCCACCTAGCGGTCCCCGGCCCGGACCTAAGGCGTCCGGGGAGACGAAACCTTCTCTTTCCCTCCACTAAACATCTGCAATTCTAAATTAACTGATCCACTTACTAACGTCTTTCTTTTTTTCTTTTGCAGGTAGGTGCCTCTAGTGATTTTGTTGTATTTAAGAGTGACCAGAAATTTCTGACCCGCGTATTCCTAGAAATCAAATGATATCTACCAGAAAAATGGTATGCTAATTGAAGGTTCAGAAAGATTTTCCCAAGAAAAAAGGTAAAAAAAGTCGATATTTAAGGAAGTAGTTTAGTAATTATTGCATGACAGTTAAGTTGGAGTCATACTAACGTTCTAAATGATGAATAAATATATATAGATAATACACGAGCGTTACATACCACACACGCAAAAATTTCGATCGATGAACATCATTTCATACACTTTTGCAACCCCAGCCTGGCAATTAATATATTCAGAGGGTAGGTTATTTCACATTTCATCTACCGAAAATCTGTTAATAACTTTTTTACCCCTCTCGGTTGATGACAAAACACCAATCAATAATCTTTTGATTATTAGAAATTCACCTATGACTCAGTTGAAATAATAAAAATTAGATGTACTTGAACAAATTGGAAGTATGTAATCTTTAGTTACTTTTAAGCTATAAAATGATAGTGCTTATCTATTCTATTTTTGGGTGGTAGATTCACTCATGTCAACTTTGATGCAATTTTGGTATGATATAGAACTCAAAAAACTTCCTGACACATTTTTTTCTTTTTTTTTTATTATCAAACTTTCATATAAAAAGGTGAAACAATGGTCTCACGAACTTCGCAGGTAGTAGGTTCAAACTACATATTGTAAGAAAGGTGAACAAAAATATTGTATCCGTGCAGTATTCGATTCGTATTCGTACTGATAATAAAAAAGAATAAATAAATAAATAAAAAACAAAAAGGAAAAAACACAAAAAGTAGTTATATTTTTTGAATTATAATTTACATAATCATTAATTTAAAGTCATTTATTTAGTTTATAATATATGTATTTCTTTGATTTTAGTAATGGTATTGATGTCGATACATTACATTTTTTATATTATTTATGACACTTGTCTTCTTATTTCAAATCATTGTCCTGATCATTATCCAAATTTTTTTCTTTACGGTTTACATTTATGTTATGTAATTTATCAGGTCCATCATATATAATATTTCTGTATATTTTCTCGTATTTCCAATTAATTTTTCATCGTTTAGGAATAAAATTTGTACAATAAATCTTTTAGTTTGAAGGAATCAATAAATCATGCCCAAAGAATGGTTCAGTCAAACTAAATATTTCTGCTCCGTCCTGCTATTCGTACGGTGTTTATATTGTGAAAACGCGTTCAAACAAATACTGACGAGAGTCACTGTTCAATACCTTCAGTATCAGTGAAAATATCATCGTCGAACACGGTGAGCACACAAACACAAATACAGATAGATCAGCGCTGGTACCATCGCGGAATCACGTTCGTAAAATAATCATGCACTCAGACCGTACTTACTTTGACGAATAAAATGTTTCTTTGAATTTAAAAGTGATTATCATTTCTTCTTGAAATATCCAGCATTTCATATTATATGACCTAACACGTTGAATAACATTTATTTCAACCCTTTAATCCTTTCACTACAAATTACATACATGTACAGTCTCCAAAAGGGGATAATCATTTATGAGGGCGTATACATAGGTGTATGTATATGCGCTATTAAGAATGCACTCAGACACATATTACTATTAAT
Organism: Osmia lignaria lignaria; assembly: GCF_051020975.1. NCBI lineage: Eukaryota > Metazoa > Arthropoda > Insecta > Hymenoptera > Megachilidae > Osmia > Osmia lignaria. Next base: position 3,610,023 of record NC_135041.1, read on the forward strand.
CGATACTAACAAGAACATATCGACGTGTCAACCAACAGTTTAGAAGAAACTGTGCTATAATATAGTTTTCACATAGTTATTAAACACGTATTATTTTGTAGCTGTTACTATTCACTTTGAAGGGGTGAACACAGCCATCAAAGTTGGAGGTGTATTACCTATTTTGACGAATATCTCGGAAATTAATAGAGATACGACAATGGTGTGAAGTGATAAAATTCATGTGAAAAAATCTGCAAAAAGTTCATTTGTTTAAACAATGTGCTAAAAATGAATAAACTTTTATTAATTTCCTTTATTAAATTATAATATTTTTTCTTCACATTATATAAGTTGTTACATCTGGCAATTTTTCGCATTCCGTGCAATGCAAAGCATCAGATTGCGTATAACGAAACCAATGATATGTTTTTACGACGTTTAGTTAATTATATTACAGTATGCTTTCCAAAGTGGTTCTAAAATGCTAAAAATTTGGGATTACCGGTAAAAAACTTACCTGCATTCCTACGTAATGCCACCAACTTTAACGGCTGTTTACACCCGTTTGAAGTGAATATTAGCAGCTATAAAAAAGAAAACTACATTATAGCAAAGTTTCACCTAAATACGTGATTGACACTTTGGTATGTTCCTGTGTTAGACCTAACATATAATATGAAAACGTAAAATTTTAATATCGAGCTGCCTAAAAATAAGAATATTTTCTAAAAATATGGAAATAGGTAATAAATAAATGATTTACAATATCGCAATCATCGAACTGCGATAGCTATCACGTATGTATGTTACGAGCCGGAGGGGGCGGCTGCGTAGTCGGGGCTTTATTTAGGTTATGGTGTTGTTAGTTGGCTTGATCAGTGTTGTTAAATAACACTGAGAGCCTAAGGAAGTAGGCACGGAGACGAACCTACTTACGTGTATGACTGACGCAAGGAGCTCCAGGAGGTTGGTTATCGTGAACGAACCTACGTATGACTAACATAGGGAGCCGCTGGAAATGTTGGTATTAGGTCTCGTAACTTGAATTATCGGTGCACCTCCAGTGGTAAAGGTACACCTTAGTGAGTTCTCTGAACAGGTTATTGCAATTGAATAACAATATATAAATTATAAATATTCTAGATTTATTCTCTTGTGCCGGGCTTCGCAATTGTTACGTGTAATTGTCGCGGTATTGAATGAACAATTCTAGATTTATAACCTTATCAAAGTAAAAAGTGAATTGAGCAAAAAGTATTCAGTTTCGATGATACGAAGCAAGAATTTAATCATATTCAGTTTTAACGGACGCGAGCAAACGGGGGACTACAACGATAAAAAAATGCCTAACAGCAGATAACGTACTGTATGGTTAACAAGGGAACATCGGGGACTGATACACTCCGATTTTGATGAAACTTTGCATAAATATTTATTAGACCTGTTTATGAAGATAACTGTAATTCGTTGGTGCCCGTTTTTCACTCTGAGGGAGATATCAACCCTTTTATCCGAACCGCCCTTTCTATATACGTGCTTATAAATCGTAAACAAAAGATATCAAAAAATAGTTGAAATAAAAGTTATACCGTTTCTTGAGGTCTATAAAACTGCGTGTAAGTTTTTTTTTTAAATCATCCTTTTTGCAAAATTGAATTCCCCCTCCCTCTCCGTTTTGATAAACTTCACGCAGTTTTATAGACCTCAAGAAACGGTATAACTTTTATTTCAACTATTTTTTTATATCTTTTGTTGTTTACGATTTATAAGCACGTATATAGAAAGGGCGGTTCGGATAAAAGGATTGATATCTCCCTCAAAGTGAAAAACGGGCACCAACGAATTACAGTTATCTTCATAAACAGGTCTAATAAATATTTATGCAAAGTTTCATCAAAATCGGAGTGTATCAGTCCCTGATGTTCCCTTGTAAGCGTGGCTCGAAAGGGACTTGAATACCTAATCTTGCAGAGTTTCCTCGTTACAGAGATTTTCCGTGAGCCTTCTAGACTTTAACTAGACCCTAGATGTCGTTGCCGCTACCCTTCTTATACTCAAAAGTTAGAGTAAAAGAGTGGTGGGGACGTACTATAGGGAAATGAGAAGTTGACAAGGTTAAGGAATGCGGGTACGATTGGTCGTCGTCGATAAGTCACATCTTACGCGCACGCATTCTAGATCGTCGCGCGCTATTGGCCGATGCGATCACACACTAATCGCGTTGCCTGACAAAGAAGAAAAATGGAACTTCGCGACAAAGCGAGATGGTACGTAGTTAGCGTTGCGGCGAAGTTTGAACGCGAAGATCAAACGTGGGGACTCGTGCTCCCTTTGCCCCTGTGCCGACCCCCTCTTCAACTTCTCATCTCCCTATAGTACGTTACTCGGTTCCATGGGACCACAGCCTTGCTTCGTGTTGGCCTCGAATATCTAGAAGATTGTCTATGCTGGGTGTACACATTCAACTCCAAATAAGGAAATTTTCGAAGACGGGAACGTGGCATATATACACTGTGGATAATTTTCGATTGAAATATGTCGTAGAGAAAGGTTTAGACGGTAACCACTTTGAGACCTTTTACAAGGAAAGATTACAAAATGAGTTAAAATATCATATAGGTATATTTTTGCTATCGTGCTTACGTATTTTAGCAATACTTATATTTTAAAAACTGCCGTTATTCACAAAGTAAGAATTCTCAGTGGTTCAAAGTAACGATGGAACATAAGGCACGAAGTATTTATTTTATTTTTTTGTAACTTATACGTATTATTGAATTTTCAATTTTGTACCGCTGTACGAGGCTGCGGACGACGATAACTTAAAACGGCAATGGTGCATCTCGAACGTGTTTATTCGAGTCACAAATATCATGTTCTTACCCCGATGCTCATCTCTGCCTTATAAATATTTCGAAAGAAAGCAGCAGTACTTTCAAGTGCATGGTCGACCTGAACGCGATAGATTCACTCGGCCACGTTCGCTTCTTGCTCATCGCTCTCTGTCACGCAGTCCTTATTGCTCGTCCCACTCTTCAGTCACATCTTAAGCCTCTTGCATTTTATCTCATTCTTCAGCCACAATGCTTCTACAAACATCCGCTTGGTCTTCATCATGCTCAATCATATAAATAATAATTAAAGCTTGTATATTGTATGCAATGGAGTGAAAACGATGATCCACAAGAACGATCGGATGCAACTAAGTAAGTTCAAACGCTGTCCTCAAGTTAGCATGGTATTTGTTTAGTGTTTCAATGCAATTATGCTTTAATGTCCGCCTAAAACTTTAATCAAGAATATTTCAAAAAATATTAACTGTCTAAGCCTACAGTGAAATATACGTATTCATAAACAAATATGTCAACAAAATCAGAATCTTGAGGGTCTTGCACTTTTTTTGCGAGTACAGAAGTATAGTTTCAATACGAATATATAGTACCGAGCAAAATATACTTCCCAAGAGAAAATAGCGATGTAAAAGACGAGACTCCACCCTTGGTGTAGATAATCTTGCTCTTTCTCACTCCTGAGTATTGGCAAGATCTACTGGCCCCGGCTACTCGTCCAATACAAACTCGGCCTTAGGGCTCTGAACGAACCTCTGACAGGATTGGGAAAATTTAGGAACTGTTGTTCGGCCAAGATATCCACGATCCCCACCTTATAAGAAAAGTCAATTAAAAAAATATTGCTAGTAAATGTTTATCGGCTTGTTAACACCTCTGACCCGACGCTTCACACAGCTAATAGTAATTTCGTTTAACAATAATTGTTATGACTTCCAAAATATATACATACTTACAATGTTTAAGTGTCGCATAATAAGGTTGAAGTAAATTTTATAAATCAAAGTTCATATAGCGTACGAGAATTTATGAATCAGTACAGGCTGCTGATGTCAGGTCGGAAGAGTTAAAGATGACCGTACAGCTAGAAGCCACGGTAGATCGTGAACCGAAGCGATTAGCATTGGCAAGGAAACTGAACGATGCAAATGATAAGCGTAGAATCTTGTTACGAAGATTTATTGATAACGAACGCGCGTTTGCATCGAAGTTCGTGTAAGTGGTAATTACGATCAGAAAAGGACGTTGAAGTAAATCATTTCTATTCTGGTTTATCGATCAACCGGGCTTTGACCAGCAGGCTGACATAATTACCACGGGTACACGATCGGCGCGGATGAAGATGTCCGAGGAGAATTATGACTTGTGCTGTTTGCACGCGGATCGTCGTTTCAATTTACATTTTCGCGAGTCGTCCACGCGCCTCTTGCCGCTCGTATATCTTCGTCCTTCCGTTAAGATTCGAAGCCGCCAACAACGTTCGCTCCCCTCGATTCCACACGCCGGAAGAATGGAAAAATTATTGCTTTTCCGATAGCACGATAACACTACGAAGGTTATTACTTGCGACAGAAAAAAGAGGGGGGATGAATGGAGTCGCGTTCCACCGGTCGACGAAACCGAATGGTCGATACATACTTGGCTGTGAGTACCCGTGCTACGTGTAATGCATGCCTCAAACGGAAGGCATACTTTTGTAATTGGGCCATGCTCAGTTAGCTAAGCTAAATTATACAACGACCGGTATATATTTTCGCGAGGAAACCCTTGTTCCTTTCGCGAGAAAATTACACCTTCGTAACAGCACGCTACACCATGATATGTATTCGGGCTAAGTTGACATCTTTATTAGGATTTTTGCTTTCTGTACACAACATTTCAACACCAATAGGTACAATTATATTTTTGGATATATAACAGATAGTCTTTAGTGTCACAAGTCAGTCACTTTACGAAGTTAAATAGCTCCTATACATTTCTTAAAATGAAGCGAATTTATACTTTTATACAATAACCTTTTTATGAGGTAATTTAGGAAGAGATAGACCACTTTCTTTTTTAATACAGAATTTTGTCTATAATTAATTGAAGTACCATAACAATGTTCAGTAACACAGAAATTGTAATACGTTTTTAAAAAATAAACACTTCAATAATTGTAACAATCGTCTACCTAGCCTATTTTCATATGGTCCAGCTATCCCCCGTTTTATAGTTAGATGAACCAGTTTGGTCCATTTACATTATACACTATAGAACCTAAAGATTATAAATCATTAAAAACAATTCAAAATTCGTATTCCATGCAATGAAACTTACAATTAGTAAGATATATGATATCTTCACATATTTTATATGTCTTTATAGACAACATTTATAAACAAGTAAAATTAAAAAGATAAAATACTTACATTTTATATAAATACGATACGATTAAATAAATTTATAATGGAAAGTATACATGTATATAATATATATAATTACAGTACGGATGAAATCTAATAGATGATTACAAAATTATGGGGGTGGTCCATTTGTCACCGATTCTGTCTCTTTCAAAATTACCCCATCAACTAGAGGATTAACCTTGAAGTTATTTTAAAATTTAAATTTCGTTTCCTTTATTATGTTCTAATGTCACATTCTTTTTTCTTATTATATGTGTTTCTGTTCGTTCATTATTAAGGTGAATAGAAGCAACCATTAAATTCACATTTTTTTACGGTATAGGAGCATGTCAATGTAAATAACAGGTATTTTATTTTCATTTTTATTGATAAAGAATTGTGAAAATATAATTTTTGAACTTCAGGAATAAAACTTTGATATGAGACAGAACATACAATAAAAAGTTATCGTTAAAACCAAATCTAACTTCAACTAATTCCAATTAGTATCGTGAAAACTTACCGAGGTCAAAGATTTTAAAGAGAACTCATATAACTCATCTGAACTAATTTCCTTTTTCCGTGTACCTGCAGCATTATTAAAACTCATGGAAATTCTCAAAGATTAAACAACATTCACTAAATTAGTTTAAAGCATTATAAATTCGTCGGTAGAGAATGGTTATACATATAACAGAATTGAAAATGATAAGTAATATATTATTCATGAATAGCGAATAACTGTTTACTTGAATGAATATGTTTATCCGTAACTTTTATTCGAAGATTAGTCGACTAAATTGTTATTTTAATACAAAATTATTCGTAGAACTAACGAGGGGAACTACCCAAATGTTACGCTCATTTATTAATGAAACTTTGCCACCTTGTAGAGCTCGTCGCCCGGAACACGCCTATACCCCCTTTTGGGGGCAGACGGCTAATTGTTTAAAAGATATTAACAATTAAAGTTAGTTATTCCTTACATTGAGAAGTATGACAAACTAACGCATACAAACGGTTAGCTTTGCGGTAAAACGATTGAGTCGCAATCTAACTGTCTACGGTTCAAGTCCATGGTTTCTAACTTTTTTTTTCTTTTTTCTTTTTAATGATAATTTGTCTCTTTTTGAATAACTATTACAACTGTGCTATAATCATTGCATTTATTAATAATTAATTACATTCTCTCCTTCTCTCTTAACCCGCCTGTTTCGATTTACCCATCCATCTGTCTTTCCCATTACAACAGATAAAGCATCGAACTCGTCGCTGATGGTACCAGCTATGCATATTCGAATAAGATGTGTTAAATAGAAAGCAAAATTCCATTTACAACATTTCGCATTTGAAATATTTTTTCTCTAAACTCTACTTACGAGGGGAACTACCCAAGTGTTACGCTATATCTATTTTTTTTATTGTTCACTGGAATTTTTTAATTATGCAAGATAAAAAGAAATGCTTTAACTAAATTTTGTTCAATTCGGTAAAAGCAATTGAGTAAAAAAAAGTTAATATATCATTCCATCATTCAAAAAATGAGAGTGCCCCTTCTATCTCTTTGACAATTACTTCAAAACAATTTGTTGTAGTACACCAAATGGCCAGTTCTTATAGGTATCTCATGTAATTAATCCTAGAACGGCGATGCAGTAACAACTTATAATTAATTTTAATTATTGATTTATAGTATCGTTTAATCATTAACCCTGACAAATGTAGGTTTTCACGATTACGGAATAATTAAATACTTTTATATAACTTCAAGCGAAGTCATATTTATTTGACCGGGCAAGATTAATTGTAAAATTGAGAGTAAAATTCACCGTAAAATGTGAATGTATGTTTTTGCTGTCTCTTGGATTATATTCATGATTATTACGTCGCATTATTTACTCCTTTTATATATCCCCCAGTAATTTATTCAGTTGCGTAGAACGAACGAATTCTAGGTAGAGGGCAAAAGCGAAACTGAATAGTCTTTTACGACTTAGGTCGACCGTAAAATTGGACGCTTCTGCGAAAACGAATCTTTGGTGTCCGATTTCAAACGGGGGATCTCCCTTGTCGAGATACAGGGAGTACCATAATATGCGAGCGTAACTTCGGTAGCGAATTCAGTATACATACCAAAATGGTATTGATAGCTTGAATGTAAAACAAAATACCTAAGATATTATGTTAGCATCAAACTAGAATTTATGGAAATTTATGAACTACTAAAAGTCATCAAAATAGTGCCACGTGTCACACCTCACACTAAACACTTGGAGCTGTTCAAGAATTATTCCCTAATAAGGTTATTTTTCGAGGAGATATCGAATGGTTTCCTGGAAGTCCAAACTTAATTTTACTGGATTATTTTTCGTGGAATTATCTTAAGTGTAAGGGATATGAGAATAACCTAACCATTATCTTATAATTAAACGAAAATACTGCTACAAAAATTCCATTGATATCAAAAACAGAGTGTGAATACCTAATAAACCCTTAAAAAACGAACATTCTAAATCATGGCCATTTTCACCAATAGTTAAAATAGAAGTGTTTTGCATGAGCTCTATTAATAAACAGCCCATATTATTAATATTTTACTTTTACAGCTAGATCAAAATTCCTCTGTATTCGTCTTGTTAGGGTTAAGAATTTTCGGTTCCGATTCGAAAAATGTAGTCTGCAGACTTTTTGTAAGTTTTATTAATTAAGTTAGATTAGATAACGGTTGACTCAGAAATGTAAAAATCATCAGATCAGTTAATGCTCCTTGTCAGATTCATAAATGTGGCTCTTTTTTTTCACACGTATTATATAACAGTACTGTTTCAACGTGGTTACTACACAGTTATCGAGCAGAGAGTAACTCTGTCAACGAACCGTAAAAGGTGTTTATTGTTAAAAGGGGGCGTTTGCAAGCCACACGCCATGCATCACATGGGGGAACCTTATCTCCACTATATGGGCGGATTGTGCTTGGTAGATTATCACTGGAACCACACCACTCAACGCTATTACGAGCTATCGCTCTCTCCTTCTCTCTTAACCCGCCTGTTTCGATTTACCCATCCATCTGTCTTTCCCTTTACAACAGATAAAGCATCGAACTCGTCGCTGATGGTACCACCTATGCATCGAACGATAGTAACGTCAAGTTTTTATTTGAGCCCCATACCGTTTTTCGATAACGATCCACTTGATGTACTGACTGTAGAACAAGTCGAATATGGAACAGTAGACATTAATATGTATAGTAACATTATGAACAATGTTCAGAAAAAAACTCACAAGATTAATTTACTAAAATACCTAATTACGAATAATATCCTTAATTAGAATGTATTGTAAGACACCTGAGCGATGAATTATATAATTTGCCGCGGGAACTTGTAGGCGAACGATGGCTCCCCTGAGCGCCGATTCTTCCTTGAATATTTTCGGCAGCCAGTCAGTCTACTCCGAGTTCTAACAGCATGACCAATAATACGAATACTTTATTTTTTCTGCGATTAATAAGTTTCATTTTTTTAAGCCCGCCCGCATACGAATAAACCACTCCTGTAGGAGAGGGACAAAAAGGCGTTTCGTCTCGGGATCGTCTGTCAGACTCGTCAGTGGGGCTGACAACAGACGATCCCTGCCGCAGACACCTGTCATACGGCAATTTGGAACTCCTATATATTCGAACTGCGTGCCGGGCGCGACCGCTTGCGAGAACACTGGGTCACCAATTATCTCGCCGCCACCTAGCGGTCTCCGGCCCGAACCAAAGGCGTCCAGGGTGACGAAACCCTCTCTCCCGACTCCACTAAATGTCTACACTCCTCTCCGGATTCATTGCTTACAGTATACGTATCTATGTATATACTTGTTACAATTAGCTCAATTGTCCCACCTTGTAACATTTGAAAACATAACAAAAAATGAAATTGTACATTTTCTTTCTGTTGGCCTTCCTTTTTCTTTATTAATCGTAGGCCATCGCTAGTTCATTAGTGATAGACAATCGAACTTCTTACCATCGATTCGTATAATACATATAACAGCTGCGACTGTTATTGTTAGAGTTTCTCTTGTTTCAAATATCAACTACAACAGGTCCCACGCTCAATGATCCACATACGGTTCCGACTTCCAGCTTCTGAGACTCTAGGGAAGTAGGTCCTCACCGAATGTATCGACCTCTGATGTGTGCATCGCCTCTACAGAGGACTTGACGCTTATATACATAAATAGTTAATAATTAACTAAATAATTAATTAACAAGCATACCTTTTAGTTACAAAAGGCATGTAGATATTAGTAGTTCATAGAAAAATTCTAAAATTATCACAGACTTATCAGGGTTTACCTTATATGAAGTACATATTAGACACAATGAAAACTTCTTGACGGTTTTCTGAATTTCATATGTAAGCTCCAAAACCTCGCTGTATTTACCCATCTTGGAGAAACTTGATGTACATGCATACAAAACTTGAAACCCTCTCTGGATGCATCAAAATTTTTCCATGAAAGAAGCACCACATTTCTTCAAATACTAATTAGGATTTAAGGTTTCTTCGTTTAAAAGTTTCTGATGTAATACTAATTTGAAAAAGCGAAGTTTAGAAAACTTATTTTATTTTTTAATGTAGTTTTCCTTTTTTTTATTCATGCTTTATACATCTGTTACACTTTGATCATTTTATGCAAATATAAAAAAGTTACCATTTATTGTTCAAAAGTTAAAAATTGTCGGATCTTGTTATGTGAAGTACTGTGCATAGATGAGATGTTGCAGAGGCTAAGGAGTGACTCCTTGGTCTGTCCGCCTAGTCCCAACGTCGTCACGCACCCACACCACTTGACTTTGCGGTGTGCAAGCGGCGGGCTTAGTATGTGTGACCGTTTCGACCAATAACGCGCGACGGTCTAGAATGCGTGTGCATTAGGCGTGACTAGAAACCTCTGACCAATCGTACCCGCATTCCTTAGCCTCCGCAACATTTCATCTGTGCACAGTACATGGCATAGTGCGTGTACGAAGTTTTTGAACTAGAAGGGTAATACAAAATTAAATTTTCGAGAAAGCAACTTCATTATTTATTTAGCTTTTAACACGTTTGTCTTCTAAATCTATGCAACGGGTGGTGTGGTCATAGAATTTTTTAAGACCGGAATAACGTTTAGTTTATGTGCTATAAATATTGTAATTGAAATTTGGAAGATAGAGAAGTCTTAATATGCTACGGCCAATATATATTTGGCCAATAAGCTGGAGTTGGTGTTCTATTTCCATATATTGCAGGCAACATTTCAACAGCTTTTGTTGTAGCTTTGCTGACATTAATATAAAATTTAATTATCACTTGTTATTCAATCCTTGAATTCATGGCAGCCCTTTAATCAATGCCTGAGCTACTTCTAAATGCAGGTGATGACACAAATAAAACTATGCATCATTCATGTTTTAAAATGTCACTAATTAGTTTCAATAACAGTTAGATGGTAAAAAATCAATCGAAATCTTTGTAGACTTACATACTTTGCGTACATACCTAACGTATATTTGAAAAATTTAATCAAAATTGTGTGTATGGCACTCGAATATAGAGCAAAATCCGCTGTACTAAAGGATATACGAGTTTCTCGGTAACTGCTAACACTTAGTGCGATAAATCTCAAATCTTTCACGCATCAGAGGTTCGTTCGCGAGTCCGGAGAAGGAGGGATGTGCTAGCATGAAACAAGGATTCGCACGTTCAACCGCAGACGTAGCCGCATAAAAGTTGACGTAGACGCCGAGTGTTACAGAGGTTGCGAGAAGGACAACGGAGAGGTAGGGTGAGAGAAAAGGGAGGACAGAGTAGATTGCTATGCAGTTAGATGGTTAACTCGAAGAAACAACGGTAGCAAGTTAGCACGAGGAGTTGGCGTCAGTTGGCACCAGCGTGGTGCAGCCGAGAAGCTCAGAGGGTTGCAAAGAGGTTAGACCTCGAACCAGAGGTTCTAACTAATTCATTGTTTCATAATTGAAGCATTTGCGGTCTCACTGTTATGCATATATCTATTAAATGGGCTAAAGCGTGAAAATGCGGCATCCTCCTCGCCGAAACTTGCTTCGTTATCGAAGTAAAACCGGACCTGACCATCTTATGAAATTCGATGGCATGCTCCAGATACAATTTCTACCTTCTGTCGCTTTCATAACTACCCTGATGAGAATCGTGACGAGTCGACGGTATCGGTGATCCCACAAACTTCACTCCGACGAACCTAACCAAAACTTTGTGGATACTAGTACATGCTTTGTTTCAATTAACGCGTTCATCGCTGTCCTACATTTAGTGCCTCTACAGTTTCATGTATTCGTCAAGATTCAAGCGATATACAATAACAAGTTAGAGGAGGAACTTGTACGTACCAAATACCAAACCGTGTATCTAAGATTAAACATCTAGAACTTATTAAATAAAACATATTAAGTAATTAAATCTGTATTTATAATAAACATAGAGTATCAGAAGTCAAAGTAAATCCAACAACAAAACGAAACCTCTTCTTTTTCCAGTTTTACCCTACAGGGTGAACAAAACAGTATGTATTTACCACAGTACTCCATAAAATTATATGTTCACCTTAGATTTTAAATTTAGGTCAGATTAAGTTAAGTAAAGTTGATTTTTTCTAGTCCCATTTTTTTCAGCACCCAAGACATATGTAAAAGTTTGCTGAGTTTCAGATTCATCCAAAAATATTAAAAGTTTAAAATGTAGATGCGTCCCTCATCTAAAGTAATACATAATGGTAACACTGGTAGTCATTAGGTTTTACGAATCTTCAATAATTGAAGTAGTAAACACATAAAATAATTTTTAACAAAAAAGACAACCGATTTCAAAATGTACTAAAAAGTATGAAATAATTTCTACTTCATTTATACAAATACCCAACAGCTATTAATAAAGCTTATTTACTCGTTAAATAGTATACTAAATACATTTCAACCTTTTCGGAAGCAGCGCAAAATTAAAAATACCCGAATATACGATGCTGCCAATAATGATTTGATAGGTTGCCGACGTCTGAACTAGAATCTTCCTAGTAGAAGAAAAGTTTTTAATTTTGCGCCGCCTCCGAAAAGGTTGAAATGTATTTAGTATACTATTTAACGAGTAAATAGGTTTTAATAATAGCTGTTGGGTATTTGTATAAATGAAGTAGAAATTATTTCATACTTTTTAGTGCATTTCGAAGTCGGTTGTAGTTTTTGTTAAAAATTATTTTATTTCACACTTTTTAGTGGAACGAGCAGTATTTATAGGATGCCGTACGGTGGTTTACCGTTCTTATTGGTTAATTTTAATAACGATAGTTTTTAACGATAACAACTTCCATACAGATTATAAGAATAATTCTTAACACTAACAAATTGCATAAATTTTTGCAAATGAGATATCGCGGAAATATCTCCTATTAGATGTGAAAGGTTTCATCGCAATCGGTATATGCCTTGCAGAGTACACATGTATGTATATGTATAAGAAACAGTAGAGAAACGGCGACTGCATGCTGACTCATACACCGGTGGGGAGACACGTAGGCATACGAAGAATTCAATGTAGTAGTAACAATAGTTTTTCACGAATATCTCGGAAACTAAAACTTTCCGTTAATTATGCATAATGAAAAAGTTGTTCAGAATCATGTCCCGGACAAGATATTAAAAGGTCATTGAAATCGTCCAATCTTGACGTTAAAAACTTCCTGTATTTTGAAAAAAAAAAAACAATGAAAAAATGAAAAATTTTTTTTCAATGGGACCAATCGGAGGACACCCTACAAGATGCAAAAGGTTTCGTTCCGATTGGTCCATCCATCTCGGAGTAATTGGTTAACACACACACAAGAAAAAAAAAACATACATACTGATCGAATTGAGTAACCTCCTCCTTTTCGAAATCGGTTAAAAAGTCATCTTCTCTTTTAGTCTATACAGGTTCACACAGATTGATTTTTTTGGGAACGAATTACATTATCATTTTTTGTTCCTGGATTTTTGGCAGTAGTATACATAAATGATTTGTTATTTGTTCAAGCTGCATCTGGTATTATACAGAATGCGTTAAGATCATATCTCGTGAATATATTTCGGTTCGATGAATGGGCTGGAAATCGAACGATAATGAAGCAAATTTTTCCACATCGTTGGTGCCGTGATGCAGGGCAATAAAGTGGTCAACCAATGAATTAGTTTGTGACACGATCGCTCGATTTATGTAAATCGGTTTAACGTCGTCGGAGATCCGTATATTTCGTATCAACGTAATACCTATTCCCACCAGCGTTTCCGACAGATTTGCATGCATTGTCGGTACGCCAATTAAAATATTCCAACATTTACGTTCCATTCAAGCAGTTGTATGAGCAAGAAGCTTTACATAGATTTCGCTGTGATAGTTGATGCGTATTATCACTTTGTGAACTTTTCTCACTGATCTCTATCCTTGGGGATATTCATTACAAAGATTAAGAATTCCCGCCAATTCGCTCAACTTGATGCAGCGTATTACACATGCGCGAAACGTTAGACTTATCAGGAACACCATCAACGTATAATCGGTCCAGATGAATCTTTGTAATCTTTATTATTATTAATCATCCAATGCTTAATACTTGAGCAATCGTCTAAATATTCTAATCATCTAAATATTTCGTCTAAATATCTTTCCGTAATTTGTAACAAATATTACATTACCTATATTTTTCTTCTAATCTAATGAATATATTAATTGTTACTACATCTAAATTTTCGATCGCACTGTAGCTAATCTTCATTTTTAGAATCACTGCTGTGTATAAAAATACAATAGCTGCCTGTTCTCAGGTACATTAAAGGAGTAAAAAAGAAATTGATTAAAACATAAAACCGATGAGATACAGGGTTAAAATTAACATTGTGAGCAGCTGCGTGTGTTTACAGTTGCAAGGAACATAGTTACCACAGTGCACAGGGATAAGTATTGGCGAGTAGCATGCCTGAGATACGTAATCACCGTTGCGCACCTGACTGGACTCGGTGGAATAATTTTGCGGCGAAGATCATCTCGGTAATATAGATCCGAGGAGGGTAACGTTGCGAGTCTATGTTTTGCAAGCTGATCTCACGATACGGAGCATAAATAAAGATTAAACATCCGAGATCATAAAAATTCCTTGTCAACGCCAAAATAAATATTAATTACTGAAGAACATATATAATTATTTCCATGTATTTCTACGTATTTCCATTTCTCTAAAATGAAAGAAGAATGAATAAAGTTGAAGTTCCACAATATGTAATTATTATACTACCCTTTGATACATTTTTCATACACTTTCCCCATCATCGAAATACTTACATGATAGGAAAATCAATTATTTTTCTAGGAAAATAGTTCATATGCGACACGATACACTGGGTAACTGGTACAATAGAATTCTAAACTATTCTCAATATCTGCGGTCATACTTCCGTCGTACAAGCCATAAGCGCTAATTTACGAGCATGGAAACGGTACATTAGTGGATTAATGTCTGCAAAACAGCTGAAATTTATTTTTTTCGTAATTATGACAAATTACAGTTAATATAATCAAACTATAAATTGGGAACCGAATTCAACTTTTATTTAAGTTCAATTGAACAGTATTATTTCATTTTGCCTAATTTTTCTCGGCTATTAACGTTAAAAAATAAACGAGAAATTCTAATGCAAAATATGCACGTTAATTTCCTCGAGTAAAAACCGGTAACAAATTAATCGAGTGGCTAGAAGCAGTCCATAGGAAGGGACAAACGCGATCGAGGATACACAAAACGAGCAGACCGCAGAATCATTAGCGTATAATCCTAAACTATCCTCGATAACCAAGCCATAGTTGCGTCGTACGAAACCAAAGTGGTAGTATACGAGTATGGCAGCGACGCATTAGTGAATTAGCGTTTCCTGCCGTTGCAATCAAGGTAATGCGCCAGTACGGCACGCGCCTAGTCCGCTCTTCAGCTTTCCTAGCTACATGCGAATAACGCATTGGCTTTCCTGTGTACGCTGTACCCCAAGACAATTAATAATTCAAGATCTTGAAGGATTCAACCGGCGCATTTAACGGCCACCAAACCTTCGAGTGATTCTCAATTGCGCTCTTGGATTAATAAATGACTGGGAACATGGGATGCCTTTCCAAAGCTTGCAAATAAATCAGCCGCAGACAGAGTTTGCTATTGACCCGCAACAGGAACCGAAAAGTAAAAATTTTAAATCACATTCCAATTTGTTAAATTAATTCTGAAGAAAGAAAAACGAGTCGGAGTGATTGAAAGCAATAAATATTTTATGTTTTTGCAAAAAAATATTTCAGCTTTTGGCAGTTTTTGTATTGAGCAGCACTAGCTAACACATTTCTCTCTCAACATCTTTTTTCTTCATAATTGGGGAAAGTGGAACAATCGACCTATCTGTCTGAAATTTTAACACGTTAATTTAGGTTCCATTGGTTTTTGCATGTATCAAATTTACAGTCTGTGTTAAAAATTTAATACTTTTAAAAACACGGAGGATTTCAGTGTTTAACACGTTGAGTGCTGTGGAGATCAACAGTGACCAAAACCATGAATTGAACATGTTGAACTTTGAATAAGCGCTATTTGTTTTTAGACTTATATGCGTGGTTGGTACCTGTAGTGCTTGTTGATATCCGAGAAAGTATCCCTTGTTTCTTATAAAACAGCAAACTGGGACATAGATTTTTAGCTGGAAATTAATGACATGACACAGGCTCTTTTGTAGAATACGGACCCTAATTTGAATTAATTAGACCCCAAATCCCTACCGGCCCATTGGGAATATTCTTAAACTCCCGATAGTCAGTAGGCCTCTGTTTTTATTCGTCGAAATTTGTATTTCTCACCTTATTCGCAACAAGAAAAAGGCATTGTATTTTTGAAAAGAAAAAAGAAGTTTTAAATATTGCGAAACTTTCCAGCACAATCACAAAAATAGCCATTTAAGAAATTTTACGTACGATTTGGAAGGAACTTTTAAAATCCCGTTTTGAAATCGTCATATAACCTGTGGAATTATAACGGATGGTAAAAAAAATCATGTTTTGACGCGATTGGTGGAACCTGATACCTATTTCATTCGATGAAATAAAAAATAAAATAAAATTTAAAAAAACGTTTCACGTTGCGCACAACCGGACGCTGATTGAATTTCGTGTTTGTCAAAGTGCACAATGTACGAGCTTCTCCCTGGTCTGGGAAACTTTAAACCTCGTAGAATTCGAAACGATTTCAGGAATCCCTGATTCAATCAACAAAAACGTTTATAATGTCAACGATGCGAAAGCTTATAGATCAGGAAATTTTCCACCACTTTCGCTCCATAATTTTATCCAGCGAATGCAATTGAAGAGCGCTTATGAATACAAGCGTTACTCGAAATATGCCCTTTTACCTAGCACCTCATTTTAAGAATATACAAATCTAACTATAGGAAGGATTGAAGGGGATCGTTATACTTTGAAGAAAGAAATGGTACAGATCAGTATAAACAATATTTTAATGAACCCCTTATACCGTTGCTTTCCTATGATAATGGAATGCATAAAGGATAAAAGTGAAACGATTTATTTGCTGAAAAACTTAAAGCTATTATACTTTGATAATACTTTGATAATTGCGATACAATCGGTGTATTAAGATGTAAATGTTTACCGGGAGATTTGTGACATGATGGGTTCTTTTGTAAAATGGGGGGCCCTAATTTTAATCAATTAGGTCCCAAAACGAATTTTTCCGAACTCCCTATGACCACTTCGTCCCCGTTACAAATAATAGATTGGTTGTTTGCAAAATTTTCACTGCAACGTAGTTTTGTTGTTAACTTAGAAAGCACCTGAATTAAACAGAATTAAACAAAATATTTGCCCAACTTTTAAAGTCACTTTGTATCAATTCAGTTACAATTGAAAATTTCCAGTCATACTTTTCATTCAAGAAATATTTTTAAAAAAAATCTCTTTTTAATGATTTATATGTACTTAAATATGCTCTTAAAGCGTCCTAAATTATTTTTTAAATGCTCCATCATTTTTTAGTTCTTTTTTGCTATCATTTTATTCTGTGTTTGTAATGAAGTTTATTTAGTATTGATTTTATCGTCTCCATAAATGAAAGAAATTTTTAACGCTGAATACCTCACTATGTACTGGATTTTAGAAGTTATGCTCGTATTCTGTGGAGCTAGTCAATTTCAATTGGAATTTTGAATAAATTTATCAGATTTGATGTATTGTACTACATTTCCAGCGATCGTAAGTGAGCATATTATTTCGATGAATCGATGTCCATTATATTTTTTTTTGATCTTCACTCTCAGCTTGGCGTAAGAGTGCTTGAATCGGGTATTCATTGTTATTGCTTGTCGTTTTCCGTAATCACTTTGTGCGCATCTCGTCCATCGAATGAACAGCTGTCTATTCGATCCAACGCTCGACGAGTAAAACACGTCGGATAACTTTAGTAACGCCAGTCACAGCGATGTGCATCGAACATTTCATTGGCCATGCTATATAGAATTACGGCGATAAAACTGATTTCTGCCTCCTTGGTAGTTCTTTTATACAAGTTGGTCCACTTAACCACCTTTAATATCCTAAAGCAACAATGATGAAACGTTCCTGGCAAGGGACCAGAATCAAATTAAAATTTTACATTTTAATTTGATGTTATTAATTTGTATTAATATTAATTATTTGTGTATAGGTGCTTATTTCTTCTAATATTCCCTATTTTCCCTCTCGAATCTTGAAAAGATCTTCAATTTAGATCCATTGATCCAAATTCTACTGTTCAGAACTTAAAACTTGATGATCAGCGATTACCACTAACTTTAGATACACTTATATTTATGTGACTTTACTATTTATACTACACGGCAAGAAGAATAAATCACGAAGCGACAGAAAAGTTAAGAAATTATTGTGAAAGCAGAAAGCGAAGCGTTTGAAAGCAGAATTCCTTCAAAAGGGCAGCATTAGTAAAGCCCCCGGCGTTGAGGAGGAGACAGTTTTGACCGGTTTTTTCGTTTCCTCCTTCTTCCGTTGAAAAATCTTTGGCTGTCTCGTTAAAACTTTTTCTCAAAAGCATCTCGAGAGTACTTATAAAAAAAAAGGTTACATTCACGTTCCCGCGTCGTTCTTACTTTTACTTATAACATGTAACGGTAAGAACCGTACTGCAAGTGCATCTCCTTACTTGCACGCCAAATGACAAGTACATCTAAATGTCATCCAAAAGTTCACTTTCCGTACTTTCCATCTACTTTGTAATGATTGCATGAATATACAAAATATACCTATGTAGTGCCTTGTATAGACAGTGTATGTTTATATAAATTCATATTTTTATCGGAAATAGTAATTATAGTATCTCTATAATTAGTCTTTGGACAAAGATCTGTTGTCAAAAGATGAGAATGTGTCATATTGAAATGACTAATTTTGATTTTTAATCTGTATTGTAAGGTTGTAACAGTGAATAGTCAGTATCTGGTACACGCAACTGTTGAGTAAATCATAAAGCATGAACAGCGCCGGATTAAGGAGAGGTCTAATGGGAGCTACAGTTGTAGAGCCCGTTATAAGCCTTTCATTTACTATGTCAAAAAGTATTGAATGAAATTGTTTTCCCCTTTTACGATTAAATGCTCTTTAATTTTATTTAGAATAAATTTCAATTTTTCAATCAAATTCATCAACCAAGGGGATTCTTGAAGGTTTGATAGCATCGGGTCTCAGAAATCTTAATCCATGAGGTTAAAAGTACATAAGATGATCAACGAAAATGGTATCCATTACGATAAACACCTTGTATAGGAAAGCGATTGTTAGAAATTCAGAAGGTGAAGGTAGCCTACAATTCCGTGAAGTCTCTATTCGGGAACAAAAAACGAGCGTCGAGAATTATAAGAGTGGAAATCCGCACCGTGGTTTTTCAGCGTATTCCAATCGTACACGCAACAGTTGCAGCGTCTTCGTGCTTGATGTAGCGGACAGGGTGGACCTGTAATCTCTCCATTGTGTCGACGCTGCGACGCATGTACGCAGATAGGAACGATTTGGCCACTGTAACTGGTAAATCTACCTTTATACGTATGTATCTAGTCACGTAGTGGCTCGCAAATCCGAATCTCCCAGTCCATGTGTGAAGTGTCCACATTTCTCACAAGGAACGTTAACCCCTTCGTAACCAACGGAATACATACGTCCCATTCAGCTTTTTCTGCCTTGCATCTGAAAACATAATTCAAACTTAATTTTTGTATATGGGGTAGGTTTCTAAATCTATTTAGTATACTTAATTAGTTTGTGGATTATCTGTGCATGATTTTTTGATAGTTTTCATACTTAGATTATAATTCCTTTTAAAATATGTACACATCACTTTAAACTGATGACTTTATAAAGTGAATTTTTAAGGAAAATTTTATGGTTCATTTTTAAAATATAATATCATATTCATCAGTCAGTGCCAAAAAGAAGAAGGTAATTTTCAGTAGTAATCAAATATTATTAAACACTGTTGTTTATAATTAATTATTGTTGAATTAAGCATCAAAAATTTAATATTTGATATAAGTTACTCTGTTACCTTCTTGGAATTATTATATTTTATTATACTATCTTTATAAATTATCTTGTAATTGAAAATATTAAATTTGTCTACATTTGTCTAAGTTACTTGGAAAGTTCATATCGTTTTGGATACCTTATTGCTGGATAATAAAGGTTAAGTTTACCTCATCATTTTTATTTTTTATTTTCAAAGCCAAATGTTAAATTCATTTCCATTACGTTATATTTTGATAGTGTTGAAAAAGGTTCTAAAGTTGCTTAAATATTAAAACTTGTTTACACTACTTATGAGGAAAATGCTATATTGGATTGAAATTGTAGAGATCTGTTGCAGTTCTTAACAAATTTTTTAACACCCTCAAGAAACACTATAAGCAGTTTTTTGAGTAATAAATCACAAATATTTTATGACAATAGCATTTGTAAATAACGAGAAAAATAGGAAGAAGTGCTAGAGACAGCGAGTTGCTACGTTCATTTTTAAAATAAACGAACTCGTACAAAATATTGAATTTTATTTTTACCTTTGGAAGGCAGTACAAACTTTCAGGATGACCTAATGTTTTATAGTTTTCTTAGTTGATTTTGTGAAAACATAATGTAAATATAGTCAATACCTGGATACATTGTTAAATTCATTCCTATGTAGATATTCTGTTACTATGTAGATACCGGTTAAAACATATCTTTTCTTCCCAAATTAATTAAAATATTGTTTTATTTCATATATCCTGCACATTTTGCACATCCACTTTTTTTATTCATACCGCGTAAGTATAGTTTGAAATTTTAGCTTGAAGTGGTTTAATTCGAGTATTCATCGATAAAAACGGCACGTGTTTCTTATTTTTGGCTGCTTTACAAACCTACAAAGTTTTATTAACTCTTTAAGTACTGTTGGCACATATTACAATACGTCTAGACAAAGAACCTCGTTTTGGCTTATAAACGAAAAATATAGTAGATAACTATTATGTATATGTATATCATAATTACTGTTTACATTAATGTTTACGTTTATAAAATTCTGATTATTTTATTTTTATTGTATATTGAGATGTTATAAGAAAAAATGAAGTTTTTATTTATTTTTAATATTTTGAAAATTATTAAAAACTTTTAAAATATGTTTTATTTCTTATCCTTTAAAATGGAATATCAAATTTTGTGTTCATATATTACTTTTTGATATTCATCAGATAATAATATTTTGCTCTTGTGTAACATTCTCTGAATGTATATTTCGCGACTATAGGATAAAATTATCCGAAACCATACAAATCTATATTATAAAATGGAATTTTCAAAAATTTTCTTCTTCTTTACATGTTCAAATACCTACCTAAACAAATAACTAAAATTCTGTTTCTTAGAGAGCTCTACAAGCTCTTATGATTAATATGAAAAATATATAAGATTCTATAGTGGAAACTCTTAACCTTAGGGTGTCTTTCAAAATGTAAACATTTATGAACGCTTATTGTCACTTATTTTTTTGTATCTGATCAAGATTATTTCAAAACCTGGTAATTGATTATAAATCGTATCATGCTGATGTGTGTTCACGATCTATGATCAATAACCAGGTTCAGATAAGTTTCATTGAGGGTTTAGATTTTTAAAAACGCTCTACCAATCTCTAAAATTTAAAAACAAATAGATATATAGTTGTACCTGAGAATATTTACAGGTATTATACCGATATAACCGTCGTCTCATGACGTCATACCGATATTCATACCATTCAGTTTCTTCCACAGTAAGAGTAAAAAATAAAAATATGGGTATTTCACTGATATTCGTAATACGTGTATCGTTTCGATCTCTGATTGAATAGAAAAGAGCACTTGCATCCGGTAGTAACATAAAACAGGCGGATATTCAAGGCGAGAAAAGGAGGGGGAGAAAAACGATATATGCACCAAGAAAGGAGGCAGGTTTGAACATTGAAAAGTATGTAGGCGCCTCGTGTTTGGGTGGAGATGTGTTTCGCACACTAGCTCAGTATACATATACACGTTAGCATGCACGAACACATTGATTTTCATGCGGACATCAAGCAGTCCAAGTGTACACGTAGCGCTGCTAGTCTTCTCTCTAGGTTTGTAGGAACGTGACTATACACGGTTACCTCGGGCGAATTCACAATACTGAGACGTCGTTGCTTTTTCCGGTAAGGCTGGTACATCGCCGTCCTTGTGCAGCTCGTGTTATTGGATTTGTTTGAAACTTTTCAAATTCGACCGGCGAATGTGTCTAACGTGGAACGTGCCGGGACATCGGAGACAATTTTTGAAGTGCGCCTCAACACGATCGTCGCGAATACTTCTTGAAATGTTTACGACACTCGCATAGCTAGTACATTGCTCTCATTCTCGATGACAATCTGTCGTATGGAGAATATTTCATATTGTGTAAAGAAATTAATTCACTACACGGATGTAACAGAAAAAGGACAATGCTAAAAGATAACAAATTTTGAAATTGAACGAAGAACTTGAAATGTTTCTTTACAACATTACTGTTTTCATGATTAATGGAAATGTTGTTCAGTCATTCTGTTGGCAGTATACTATATATACATATACATATGTATATAGATCGGGTAGTACATTTGGGCAGAGGATGGTTCTATGAGCAAAAATAAGCGGAAAAAAAGAAAATACATTTTTTTTCAAATATCTCGGAAGTTTTCAGAATTTTTCTTTATTCTAGTCTTAACAACATTTAGCTTGTTAGATACACACACATATATATATAATAAAATTATTATATTATAACATAAACCATAATTTATCTTTAAATATAAAGGGATAACCCTTAACGAAACTTATCTTTATTGTACTGAAATAAAACTGCGTGATAAAAACATCTTGAAAACCTTCTGAAATACCAAAAACATTCCAGCACTTAACTACTCCATCTGGATGATCCAACTTTGAATTTACTTAAATCTAACAGTATGTATGACATATGAAAAATTTAAATCAATAAGCTCTTTGTTCTTGCCCGAGAATAAGTTATTAGTAAAATATTCAGAACAGGAAATAATCATTTGTAAATTTCTAGTTATATACACTCGCGATCAAATCAGGTTTTCTCAGGAAAAACGATGTCTCAAATTCTCGTCCTTCCCTAAAGGCATTCCCGGGGAAAATGAGGGAAGGGCTCCTATATGTATAGGAGTCTAACTCCTAAAATTTGAATTGATAATTATTAATTATTCATATCCCTCAGTTACATACTTAATGTTATAATATTTAGTAATTAAAAATTGTATTTTCTTTCTAAATTACTTTTAATATTAATATCGTCAAAATTAAGATTTTGAGCTAAATATTTGAGCAGTAGTGCATAATAAATTTTAAATAAATTTTTCTTACTCTTATAAGAGTACATACGTTTGATAACATAACCCATTTACCATTTAAGTTATACTTTGATTTATTTTTTACAATTTTTATTCAATATTTTTGAATTTCAACTAATCACTATATTGTTAATAAAATTGACGTACATATGTATATTAATATCAATGTTTTTTCCTTTGTTACGTGCGGCCCGCGCGCGTGTGTGCGGAACGCTACAGTGTGTAAGTGTAACGTGTAAGTACTTATGTGTTGCTCCTGTATGAGCATTGTGGTTGCCGGTAAACGTAACGCGCCTGTGACGCCGTAAAGCCAGAAAATTTACCCTAACAATTTCTATTGCTATTGGGTCTAAAAATGTTGTGGGTTCAGAGATACGCTAATCCCATATGGGCCCTTTCATCAGATCGCTAATATTACGGGAACGATGAAGGAGGCTAACAAAGGTTATGTTAAAGAAAATGAAAATTGATTAAGATAAACGAAAAATAGTATTGTATATTATAAAGGTAATTAATAAAATGTGGTATACAATAATAAATTTGGAACAAATACGAATACAAAAGCTCATAAACGATAATGGTTGAGACACACAATTATTGGTTACAAAAGAAAACGATTATTAGAAAGATACAATTTAGGAATTTTCAGTTAGGAAAATCCCACAGTCAAATGTTGACTACTGGAAATTACTTGCTAAAATATCCATAAATATAACTGGAGGAGTAAAGGAAATTAACTCGCAAAAAATATACATATGTATAAATTTTGATAATGGTATTGAAGTTGTGACTATCGTTAATTCCTCCAAATGGCTGGATCAGGGGTCGGAAACTCCCCTCTACAAGAAGTCTAACATTGACTGTAGCGCCATCTACTAACCATCCGTCACGAGTGTACTAAAAGTAGACATACATATATATAAGTATACTATATATGTCTCTGATATATATAGTACTTCTCAGACTGATATATATATATGTATATATATAGAATACTAAATTCTGGATAGTCATAAAGTGACTGCTAAAAATCAGAGATTTATGATTTAGCCGATTTCTTATCTTTAAATCATAAATCTGTGATTTAAAGCAGCCACCTGCAGGGATACGAAAATAAATTAATAATTATTAATTATTTGGACTCCATCAAAACGGACGCTATGACGCTATGACGCCAAACCACGCCAAATAACGCCAATCAACGCCAATGTAGGCGGCGCTGATTGTCGTCGTAGTAGCGCTATCTACGTACTGTCCGTCATCAGGGAACTAAAACTGAAAAGCCAACAAAATCACTGAGAGTTTCCGACCCCTGGGCTGGATCCTGAAGAGAAAGAAACACACACAATCAACTATTGCGCTGATTAAAAATTTTGAAAACCCGAACTATTGCAAAATCTGTAACAAGAAACAAAAGAAATAAAATTGAAAAATAATAAAACAAATAAAATAATAAAAATTAATTGAATCAAAGATTTTTGTACCTGAAAATAGAATCTTTTGCCCTATTTGTCACTTTAACAAATGAAGAACACAACTCGTCTCTAAACCATTACATGGACCCACCAACAAGCACCTCGCGATTGTACGCCGAAGAGTGTCGCAATTTGGATCTCTCGGAGAAGACCAGAGTGGGTCTAGTCCGAAATTGTTTACATTGCGTTGTGCGCCTAACGAATTAGGCTGCGAGGTTAATGCGTGAGGAGCCGGGATTCGCTAATCGGTGGTGTAGTAGGGATATGTGCGCTTCTCTCTCCGTTTAATCTTACTCTTTATAATTCGAGTATATTTCTTTACCTTTTCTGCTATAACCAAAATTCCGATATTCGTTATAGTACAATAAATTTTTAACAAATTCGTTCCGATGATAACATCATGAGAAGGAAAATATATTTTTCAAAATTAACACAAATTACTAAATCTAAACGAATGATAAATAAAATTTTGAATTCGTATCTTGGACTGACTGGCATGGAAGAAATACAGTATTACAGAATTTAATAAATTAACAGAGAATTTTGAATTATTATATATGTATGAAGAATTTTGATCATCTTTGCGAGGCCGATAAGGAACGCTCCAGAATGCTCAGCATTATCGGACCACAGGAGTGATGTTTCGGGTTTACATCCGGTGATACTTAGAAGTGAAAGTGATCTGAATTTTTCGGAGCATGGGACCACGTTGATTTCAAGGAAGGAATTTATTATACATATTAACAATCCGAGTTATGTCTCCGAGTTATGTCATCCGGTCGATGTAATAAAAAAAACAAAGGAAAATTTGTAAAAATTTCTGTTCGGAACATAACACCATTTATAATATTTTCACGTACTAAAATTTCTTGAAAGGTTATAGTAATATACTGTTTTAAGATAGCAATATATCTCCGTCCATAATATACTAGACTGATGTGTTTTGTTATTTGTCATTCTAATTTTAGATTATTCCGTTCGTCATTGTTTGAAGTGTTATGAAACAAACCTGAAATCGGATTTATGATTTAATCCGAGAGAATACATGCGGTTCCAACATGACTGATAGTTCAGTCAGATAAATAGTATCGATTTGACATCCTGATGTTTACAAACATATGCATGAATATAAATTGATTTCATGAAACACCGTTGAATTATAAATTAAAACTACGAATTGATTCTTCTGTAACAGGTTCTTCTTGAGGTAACATCCAATTTCTGTCATTTTGAAACCCTCGTCCTGATCGTCATACATACATAATACACGTCATTATGACATACACGTCTAACAGTCAATATATTATGAAGTTGTCAGATAAATGTTGTGTCTTGTATCTACTTTATCATTTGTTTTCGAAAACGTAGAAAATTTGGGTTATAAAAGATTAAATGGTAATTATTTAAAAGTTGGTCCTCCTCACCGATTTTCGTGACCTTGAAATATGTTGTTAAGGTCATCATTCTGACAACTTTTCCTTATACATGTTACCGCCGCTCGGCCTTAGTTTCCGAGATATTCGTAAAAAACTGCAGTTATACTTATGTCACCAGTACACTGTATTCCGGGAAAAATGGAGACTGAATAGTGATTGAAAGAGTAATTGAAGTGGTTTGAGGTTAGGGTTAGGGTTAGGATTAGGTTAGGTTTAGGTTAGGTTTAGGTTAGGTTTAGGTTTAGAGCGTACATGACGTGATACGAGAGCTAATATTCCTCGTTATGGAACTCGTACGTCTCATTACGTGGGATATATAGCTGAGTTTTTATTCCGACGTCAACATGATGTTAATGAGCGTATAATGGCATTTTTCGAAATGATGGGCGAAATGTTTCCGATTTCTGACAAAACACAAAATGAATATTAGGTATACAATGTATAAAAAGTGAAAGAAAGAGTAATTATAAGGTGAAAAAATAAAAAACAAAACCATAACCCTAACCCTAACCTCAAACCACTTTAATCACTCTTTCAATCACCATTCAGTCTCCATTTTTCCCGGAATACAGTGTAGGTACTCGTAATCTAAGTTTAACTATAGATTTTTGCAAATATCTCGGAAACTAAGGCCGAGCGGCGGTAACATGTATAGGAAAAAGTTGTTTAGAATGATGACCTTGATAACATATTTCAAGGTCACGAAAATCGGTGAGAAGGACCAACTTCTAAATAATTACCGATTAAATAATTTTTCAAAAGAAATTTTGCAAGTTAAAATTTTATCCTACAGTTTGACCTGATTATATGGCATTAATGAACCAGCCCTGCATATACCATATTTTCTGAATTATTTATTACTTATTCTCATATTCTTACGAAATATCCTTGTTCTTTATAACTCAATACCAACTCAACTTTGCGTTTCTATATTATACACGATCTGTTCAAGTTTGAATGCAATTGGTCAGATAAATAAGAGGAATAAGTTATTTTTGCTTTTTTTTCATTTAAAATAAGCTTCTTAAAAGTCAGTACAGAGTTTACTGCAGTCATTAAATCTTTGAAAGCACTTTCGGCAAACTTCTAACGAGATCTTGTGTTTAAAAGGTGGAAGGGATGGTCTAATTGTAAAACTTAAGGGTACATACATACTACTTGCCGGGAAAAATAAAAAATGTTTAATCAATATAGTTTTAAAATCATTCCTTTCAATCTAAACGCAGCTTTTATGCTTAGGAGCGTTTAACATTGCAAGTCTTCAAAAGTAAACAAAATAATTATTTTCTAAGTTGATTAATTCAAGGTTGCATGACATCAGATCGTTATTAATTTGAACAGAAATTACTTGATACCACTACTCCTGATTGAAGATTTTAGTGCTTATTATAGGAATTATTAGTTTATTATTTTGTTGTTAAGTTGTTAATAGTACCTATTTATCTGCTATTCTAACTGAATACATTTAATGTACATTTCACCAATGGCTTTACCAATGAAGATACTTTTAAAGCCCTATAAGTATTATATGTATTTATTTACCTGTTTTAAAAGTTTATATTTTAGGTTTTTGTTTTGTTAAACTTGTACATTTTTTATCGAAATGATTAGCTTTTGGACTTTTTTATCTCTCTTGGTAAGTATTAAAGGTATGCGAGAACCCGGAAATTTCGGGTAGGTACCCGATACTGGAACCGGGTCAGGAATTATTTCGGTCGATTCAAGATTTTCGAAATTAAGAAAACTGTTTGGGACGAATTTTGTTAAATATAACCGTGAATTGAAAGAACTCACAAAAGACTGTAATGGGTATCCGAAATTTTCGAATTCTTGCAGTACAATTTTCAACATGTATCGCGTGCAACAATACCTTAAAATGTGACTGAACAATAAAAAATTAATTTGATTTCGTGACATTAGCGGTGGGACACAAAATTCAATCTCAATTTTCAATTCAACTCTGCATTTGATAATCAAAAGTAGAAATCCTTGTTTGTCACAAAAACAGTTTGAAATTAAGATAAAATCGAGTTGGAATAAACGGAAAGTTTCCCAAAGTATTTTCTGTGAAGCTTGTACTTTTAGATAACAGGTTTTTCCAACTGTACGAATTCTATTTGTATTTTCTTCTCGGAATGGTTGCTCGTGCAGCAACGTAAACCGAACCAGGAATAAAAATCAACGAAGTTCACCTCATTATTGGGCTAAGTGACTTTTGTCGTGTTACCAAGCACTTGGTTCGCCAGATACCAAGCGTTAAAGGGCTTAGCAGGAGAATTACGGGTTTAAAAGGCGTAGAAAAAGCAGGAAAAGTTGTTTGTCAGCGATTGATTTAATGTGCATGATTAGTCGATGTTACATCACAATTATTTTAATATCTTCTGGATTCTTTTCAGAATATTCTTTCGCACATAAAGATACTTACAATTACAAAAATACTTTTATACTGAAGCTGAAAGCAATTCTTTTTGTTACAATACATTTTCAAGAAGATATACGTTTTTGGCATGGTATAAAGCAGTATTCTGTCATGAATTCATTGAAGAAAAACCGCGCTATAAATTAATTTAATTCACCTTTTTTTTTTAAGACCGATCTATACGCAGTATGAACAAATCTACACTTAAAAGTAGACGGGATTTTATTAAATTTTCTCCTATTGTTAAAAAATATATAAAAAGCAGTTTTTACATTTTGAAACACCAACAAAATTATGCCACTTTTTTTTTAAAATAAAGGTTGATATCTTATTTATTACTAAATAAAAATTCACATTAATAATTTAAAGCTACATAGAAATTGACAGTTATTTTGTAGATAGTCTACAATTTAAAGTAAAATTTAATTGAAACTTCAAATTTTTAAAATTTCATGCAGGATAATTCAGCATACTTCAAAAGAATTTATGAATTCACCAAATAAATTCGTGAATTGCGAAAAAAAGCACATGTGCCAGTATCTCTAAAGAGGTTAGATTTTTGGAATCGTAGAGTCCAAATCACCGATTCCCCCTTCAAGAAAGGCGCTTTTTAATCTCGCTACTTTTTGTCCTTGGAGGCTGGATAATGGAAAAGTCGGACCGTGAAAAGCAAGCAACAGGAGGTTCAGATGCAGGCCGGGATAAAAACGCAGCTACAATTGAGCAATCTCATGATTGGAGACCTTCCGTGAGAGGGGCTGCATAAGGTCTCCTTGGCTATGTCACGGTTGTTCCCTGTCCTGCGAGATAAATCCGTCCAATCCTCTAAGGAGTACCGGTTCGCTGTTTATTCGCCGCTTTTTCCTTGATTTCGTGAACGAACCGACCACTAGCTTCTCTTTCAGGATCAGACGATTTCACCTCTTTTACCCTCTGTAAACTTCGCCCCGCTATATTGATTAACGTTCGGCTCTGCATTGTATTGCTATTAAATCCCGCCTCCCAGAAGATCCAGTATCCACGATAATGCCTTAAAAGCCACTATATCTCAATTTTACTACGCTTTATCTTGGAATTTCATAATAACCGGATAGTAGTTACCCCGTTTGGAATGTTAGCTCGAAAAGTTTTTGGTAGTTCGATCTAAAATTCATTGGGGCGATCGAACTTGATTTATAAGGAATATCACGTAAGTGATACACGCTGATTTTGATGATATTTTATTATAATATAATAAAAACCATGTTTGGCATTTATTGTTCAGTTTCACAGAACAAAGGCTTTGACAAACGAGAAATTTCTTTCCATTGTAAGCTATAATGCTTACAGGGTGTTTTTTATTTATTTATTTATACAAGTAACAATTATAATTTAATATATAACATGTAGATGATAGTAAGTAGCATTAGTTCAACGGCCGAATGACAGATCTAAAAGTGTACAGTGAATTGATAAAAAGTTCCAGTGACAGACGAAAAACGTTAGATATCGTAAATTCGAATAAAAAATCATCACATCTGACCACTTACAATTAGTGAGTTTGTTGGTTGTAACAACACTGTTCCACGATACCGATATTCAAAAGTTTCTATTTATTCAATCTTTTATATTTCTAATTGCCATTATATTAACAATTTCATGGATGCATATTACGGAAACTTTTTAATTATTTGTAAATATCGTTTCTGTTTGTGTTTTTACGTGAGATAAACATTGTCGTGATTAGATTATTTTAATCGTCACACGTACAAAATGAAACATTTTTATCTAGAAAGTTCACATATATTGATAATGTTAAAATAGATATTATCATGTTACTTATAATATACACGAATTAAGAGCACTTCAATATGATAATGGTACGAAACATAATAATTGAAATACAATGTTAATACTAAAATTTATATTAATTGATTTAAATAGGTTAAGTATGAATATATTGTATTCACAATAAGTGTTAGTAATTTTTTTTAGTCTATAAAGTAAAAAAATCAAGCAACTCCATTGTCGATATTTCTATGGAATATTATAGATGACATTGAGATAATTTCAACGATATAAGAGAAAAGTACTTTTATTTAACAATTTGTCAAAAAAATAATTTCTTATGTAACGAAATGTAACAATGCGTCTTATCACGGGCTTCAAGTACGATATGGTACTTCTTGTGAAACCAGACTTTGCTGACTCAGGGATAAGGAATACCAGCCCTTACGATCGAGAACTAAAAACTACAATAGATTAATAAAAAAACTGTTAAGAAATAACCCCACGTGAGGTATTTGTAAGTTACGCATATTCAAATTTCGCGTCATTCGCGATAGCCTATTCTTCTTATATGTATGCGCAACAGTACTTGCATCCGGTAGTAAAGGCTATGTGAACCTGGCACCCGACTTTTAAAAAATTAACTTTTTTTTACGGAAAATTTTGTTTGTAATTGATTGTAGTAACAACAGTTTCGTTTGTAGTTGGATCAATTAATAAATAAACAAAATTGAAAAATTGACCCGCACCCGACATTGATATATCTCAAATCGGTTTTTTCCATGTGATAGGGAATCATTTGTAGTCGTTTGTAGTGATTTTCCTTTCGTTTGTAGTTGAATAGTTTAAAAGTTACAGGCGATTGTTTATACTCCTAAGGGGCAACTTCGTCAATTTTTAATATTTTTAAAATCCGTCTGTTCCATGTGCTAGGGAATCGTTTGTAGTTGATTGTAGTGATTTCCGATTCGTTTGTAGTTGAATAGTTTAAAAGTTATAGGTGATTGTTTATATGCCTCAGCCAACTTCGTCAATGTTTAATATTTTTAAAATCCGTTTTTTCCACGTGATTCAGAATCGTTTCATGAGCCCTGCGAAGCAAAAAATAAAACATCCCCCACGACTTGAACAGTAACATATTTAATTCGTTTTGCTGACTGTGCAGGCTGTCCCTCCCAGACCCCCCCTAACAGCTACACTAACTAATACCGATACCCATTTTTAATATAATATAATTTAACATAATCGTTTCACGTAGAAATTGTATGCATCGAGGTAATTATTTTTAAATAATTATCTTCGTACTTTAAAGTGGCGGACTCCCGCCCCAAAAAATATAGCCCGACCATATCTTATATACCAACCAAAATATTTGGTGGTTTAAACAATAATGTTATCAACTGCATTTTTTGATATTATGGTAGATGTAGGTATTTCCAATTACATAATTATCAATAAAGCAGTGTATTACTAAATACATAGTGTAATTTATTTTTACGTATATCTCGGAAACTAAGCCCGAGCAGCGGTAACATATATAGGGTAAAGTTGTTCAGAATAATGACCTTGACAACATATTTCAAGGTCATCGAAATCGATAAGGTCGTCAATCATCTATATAATTACCTTAAAGTACAAATTTTATAACTCAAAAAAGCATGTCTCTTAGGCGTATAAACATTCGCCTGTAACTTTTAAACCATTCAACTACAAACGATTCCCTATCAAATGGAAAGAAACGATTTGAGATATTTCAATGTCGGGTGCGGGTCAATTTTTCAATTTTGCTTATTTATTAATTGATCCAACTACAAACGAAACTGTTGTTACTACAATCAACGGCTGTAGTTCCGAATACAACCGGTCGCCGATAAGGATGAAATTTTGGGGGGGAGGTATCGCTGCAACGATCGTCATATCTTCAAAGTTTTAAATATGACACCCTATAGATAGTCAGGTTGGAACCCCCGCTGCGTCAACGCAACGGCTGTTTGACACTTAACGATGACATCTACTACTTACTACAGCAAAGACGGTTGTGTTAGTTGCGTTTTTAATTAATATCTCGGAAACTAATAGGAAGCCGAAGATACCACTTTATATTTGGGGTCCCCTCCCCCCTCCCCCTCTCCCTTAAAATTTCATCTTGATCGGCGAACGGTCGTATTCGGAACTTTATCCATATATTCTATTATTCTTTTGGACCAATAAAGAAAAACCGCATTACTTATGGGATGACCCAATACTTATTAGTGAACCGTTTAGCGCATAGAAAAGTGTCCGGACTAGTACAGTTGAACTTTGGAAATCGAGAGTACAAGGTATATCGCTTCACTAATGAAATGCGTCCGGACAGGTCGCAGAAACCTAGTTAGTGGTGGGGGAAGCCTACTCGACCAGAAAAATCCAATGAAACGGATCTACTCGACTAAATCGTTTTACTAAACTACTCGACTAAACTATAGTGTCCATACATAGCAAGTTACTAAATTACATGCCACTCGACTAAATTATTAGCCGTATCTGAACCAGTCTTAACATAAAACAGGCGGATACCCAAGACGAGAACACAGAGACGTTCTTGAGTCTCTCGTGTAGTACAAATATTTACAATTTACGTTAATAAAAAAGAAAGTAAAATCTTTTATTCTTGTTCTTTGATTACTATGTAGGTATGTATATGTAAATTAAATTTTTCATTTATTCAAAAGAGGAAGGGGCGACAGAACTGTACATCTAGTAAAAGGTTAGCACGACTAAGGATTTTTATTACATTAAAAATGATTTA
The DNA here is from genome assembly GCF_051020975.1 of Osmia lignaria lignaria. Classification (NCBI taxonomy): domain Eukaryota; kingdom Metazoa; phylum Arthropoda; class Insecta; order Hymenoptera; family Megachilidae; genus Osmia; species Osmia lignaria. Next base: position 3,643,153 of record NC_135041.1, read on the forward strand.
CCCAATAAGTTGCAAAAACCTACTATTGTTCTATATCATTAAATTTGTCTCACTGTTACCTGCAATACTGTGTTAAAAAATAATATAGCACCATTTAAAAAAGTGAAATACAAATATTTTTACAATTTGTATTTTTCGCCAATGGAACATCGATTAATTATTGTTTATAGTATTATTTTGTCAGGCTACCAGAAATGTTTTAAAAATAATGTCGATTGCTACGTTGAACAGCTCGGATACAAACGTGTAATTAATTGGATCGTTTGATAGTTATCATTTAATTGTGTCGAGACGAAACACGATATTGCCCCAGAGAATCAGACAAAATTTTTAGTAATTTAATTTTCTCGTTTAAATATATCACTGGACAAATTTTTAATTGGAAAACGATGTGGGATTCCATGTATTTTAATCAAACGTATTTCTCGTTTTTGAAATTCAATAATTCATTACGACCTATAGCCATTATTTTTCATGTGTTTGCACTCTATCCAATCATGTATAAATGCTGCCAGCAAATATCGAGTCAATTAAAATAAGTTGTTTGGAAAAAATATCGTACCAAAATCGTATGTTACAAAAAGTGAACTCCTTTTTTATCTTTACATCAATAAAGTTAAGTCGGTGAATCAATGAATTATCATGTAGGTATTCTTATGACCTTTATGTATTTGTTTTTCTTATCCTGATTCTTACGTACTGTTTGCATTGTGCATTACGATTTGGTACGTAACTTTATAAATTTCATACAATTGTTAGCAACAGACTCTCTTGATTGTTTTAGCGAAGCCGATGGTTTCCTTCATCCACTTTTGCGAATGATTTATCATTAGAAGTGCGATATATACAGAGTTAATCGTTTAATTTGACCATTTCAATTTTTGCCATCATTTGCAGAGAAAAATGTTTATGTACAAACAAGCTAGAAGTTTTTTAATAGGTGGAGGACTTTTAAAGACTTTAAAATCACGTCTATTCTTTTCAATAGAATGGTGTTCTTTATTTACATAGAGTTATCTATATTGTACTATTTGAAATACTTTACATTGTATATTTTGGCAGAAGTTTATGTATATTAAATATTGTAGCTTGATGTTTAAAGTACTTATCAGACAGGTAACATTTTCCCTAAAACAAAATAATTATTGTTAGGAACCTTTTATAGCATCATATAGAAAGAGTTTTATGAAAATCCGATTTGTTAACAACTAAATAATTTTATATGCTATTTAAGAAAACCTGAATTTTTTGTTTTGGATAATCCTGTTCCTAGTATCAGTGATCATTGCAAAATGTTTTAAAAAAAGTGCTTCCAGGACATCTATTATATTTTCTATACTTTTTGATATCTTTGTACACAGAAATTACTAGAAGTGTGTGAAAATATGTTCTTTAAAATTCAGGAAAACTTATCCAAAATTCACAATGAGTTTTTTTTAAATAATGTCCCAAAGATGTATATTGTTTTGATCACTCTTGGTAGATATACCCCTTTAAGCAACCGGTCCCCTGAATCTTATACATATGTACTTAAATACTTACCTGTTGATTTCTAAAATCACACGTTTTCCAAACGTTCTAAAGTTGCACATGAAAATAATAGTAGTATGGATAAGTGGCAGAATCATTTATTAATGCAAATGTACAATATATTAAAAACAAATAAAACTATCTAACATTTAATACTTGAAAACATTAAATATTAACTTGTGTTTTTAATAAAATTATATTTTACTAACAACAGATGGAATAATATTAACACCTTTTAGGCTCATGATTATTATTCATCGTTGAACTGTAGTTACGCATTAATAAAGTAAGTAACCAAGAAATGAACTTAGTTACTTTGGGACCCCATTTCAAGGAAGGTTCCAAGTAATTTTCCTGATGATCGTGACTGTTGTGATATTGACCCTTCTCTATGGTACTCTAACGGTACCATTACTTGCGCTTTAACGAAATAAAAAATTGCCAGTCATCATTACTACAGAAGGGATGGTTTAGCTTTACGTACCAAACAACTCATAACAACAATGTACAGTAAGATTTATTGCCCTCGTAAATGCTTCCGAGTTCTCTTTTGTTGACGTTACTTTTATCGTGGAAGAGCTTTGATATTTTCTTTGTCATTAAATTTTCGGTACATTTAGTATAAAGCAAGTCGCAATAAATATTCTTACGCTTTCAATTAATAATTGGATGTACATGCGATTATTTTGGAAGAAATGTTGGGAAATACTTATTATGGAGAATACGTACTACATTAATACATTCGCTACCACACGATAAAAATCTTATGGAGTAGAATTTTTTTTAAAAATAAATCTCATTTATTATTTCTACAATACTTCGTTATTTCTATTACATACACTTTGAGAATTTAGAATTAAAAAATGAAGAGAATTCCTTATAATATGGACCGTGGATTTTTATAAAAATTTCAGTTAGACAGCTGTTATGACAGCTAATTTAAGTAAATTTTTACTAATTAAGTAAATTTTCGTACTCATATCAACGGTATATCGTAAATTTTCGTATTGTTGTAAACTTTGAATTTCAATTTAAAAATAAAGTTGGCATTTAATTTACTTTTATAAATAACTTTTTGCTTAAAAATAGAAAGTATTTATTGTTTTGTATTGCCGCCTACAGTTATAAACATCACTTTCTATATTATATATTATATTATAAACCATCAGTTTTGATAGAGGAGCATGTTACTTTCAAAATAATCCATAAAATTCTCTTTTACTTTGATGGAAAAAATTTACTGAATAAAATTATCGGGTGTAAGCTGATACATCTTCAAAAGAGCTATGATCTGATTGTGAGTATTGAAACTATCAAAAAATCATACACAGATGATCCATCAACTAATTATACATGCACTAAATAGATTCAGAGAATGAAACCTTTTTTGTTTTTAAAAGTTTGTGTTGAGCTCCGTGAATTCGAGCACTCAGCATGAGCTCTGACTTGATTTCGAATTAACGATTTCAAATCTGTATAAGATGATCAGTTCAGAAAAACACATGCTTTGAATACTAACGTGACTTTATTTTAACCATGCCTTGACTAAAGGCGATCTGATACAAATTGAGACGATAGTTTTGGAAATGAAGTACAATTGATTGTTCCATTGACTTCGTTGTTTTATCGATTCTGTCTGTCGGGTAACAAATTTTTGGTTTAAGTCACCTCAAATGGTATGATTTTGACGGGGGCGACCCACTCGGATTGGCTGAATCGGTTTGCGCTGATTTTTGTATTTGGCTAACGAGTAAGTATAATAGTCACCACCGTCGACTGACAGGTAGCGACGTTACCTTTGTGACGTCGTGTCGGGGAAATTCCGGGTGGTTGAGAAATGACCGTGGAAGGTAATAAACTGAAGGAGCATTTTTGACTCTGACAAACATTTTGAGAATAAAGGATGCGAAAATAAAATATACTAATTCCGAGACAATAGAGGTACGTAATCAACGCGAAATTATTTCTGGTAAAGTAAACTATTCAATGGCTTCATAAATTTATTGTTGCCACGGTTCAGTTCAGAATCTTTTTAAGCTGCGAAACTATTGACGGTGAATTTGATGGTTTATAAATGTTGGGACAAGCCCGTGATTACTTTAAGATTGGACTGTTTCCTACTGAATGAAACTAACTTATAGGCTAACGATAAAGAGTTGCTGCGGGTTTGCGCCGCAACAGTTTGCTTGCGAACAAGTTATAGGTGAAATAGCTTACGATAGTAAAAGTCACATTTTGTTATTAAATGAGATTTTGACGTTTTATTTATTTCCCCTTTAAGTTTAATACGCACTGTAAAGATAATATATTACTGATGTATTAATTTATTTATAACTCGAATTATGGTTCACACATAAAAATGAAATTTTGTACTTATAAAAGTGCTTTGTGTTTTTATAACACATGCTATACACACTGAATATATTTTTAATGTAAAACAGTATTAAATTAATGTTTAAAACGTGTACATTGTACATGAATGGCGGTACATGTGCATGAATACGCATTTTTTGTTTTTGACTTTTGTAAAGTATTTTAGAAAGATTCGTAAGTGGCTGTGACCGAACAGGGGTTAACCATTATGCAGATTGCGTCAAGTAGAGTTAACATTGTCGGTAACGGTTTGTCTTATCTCGTTAACGGGCGGATATAATTTCGATAGAAGTGCTTTCAGTCAGTGCTAATCAACGAGTGCGGTGGCTGGAAACACGTGTGGACATAATGCGCGTCCGAAACAGCTCGGAAATAGCAATCTATCAATATCATAGCTGATCTGGGCTCGGTTTTCAACGTTAATCAGTAATTAATTAGTCCCGTCGATAATTGTTCGTCGTTCATTACCGAACGTTTTTCGTTGCCAGCCATATTCGACCCGGCTGCGTCGAAAAATGTAGCCGGTCATCACGGAATTAGTTGGCCAAGCACACGGCTCGTTCATTTTCGTGCGTTTCATTGAATATCGAGGAATGTATTCACGCATTGTATCCTCTCTGTTGGTTCGAATGATCAGGCGGTATCATTGGAATATGTAGCAAGTAGCAATACATTAGCAACGCTTCGCAGTGGAACGTACATTCGTAATGATAGCATGTACAGCATTTATTTGGATTTATAACCACTTACGAAGCGTGCCGCTAATGAAATTCATCCCTGGTATTATACTATACAGTTTTCCAATGAAAGCTTTGGTATGCTTTTTTATTATAACGAAATATAAACTTTCATTGATTATAGAAAGACAATAAAGTTTAAATGATCATTACAATTTTTTGGCAAGAAGTCATTTCTTTTAAATAGCTATATTTCCTTTCGAATTAAAAAAAGGACTCAAAAATCACTATGTGCAAGTGATTGCACTTTGAATTTCTACCTATGCCTATCCAACGATCCTACCATTAAGGCACAAAAGAGATTTTGCTTTTAAGATCACTTAAACCTATGTAGATTTCGCGTAGAATTCTAGCAAATCTAAATTTTCCGGATTTTTATGTCGTTCGAATTCATCCATTAGTTACTTACCTTATGCATTTATGTACAGTACCAAGCATGATAGGTTTTCCTAAAAAAAATACACCCCCCTGAAATTATGTGAAAATACACCCTCTACGCCGCCCTCTTCGAAAAACTTCCTACCTTTCTCTTTCCCGGGCTCCGGCGTTTCCTCCAAGATGGCCTCAGAAAGTATGATAATATAGAAGAAAGGGCCCCATATACTGTCCACCGATCACGATCACGAGAAGTCCCATGAGAATAACGCAATCTGATCAGTCGCACCCCACCTGAACTCACATTTACTTTCGGTCGTGACGTACGATTGGTCGAAACGATCACATCTACTAATTAGGCTCATGTAAAAATAGGGGGTCTGTCGATGTTTGCGTAGTATGTACCCCTTTTGCTCCTGTGACAGTACATCTGGGGATAGTACATATAACTGTACACATAGGAATAGGCCCACCATTTGCATATAAACATTTACGAGAAATTGAATTGATATTTATGATATTTAATGATTAAAATTTATATTATATTATTTCTAAGTCACTTTTATTAATATTATTATCGTTCCCCTGTAATGCCATTTCCCCTAGAGAGGCCTACTTTGTTCGATATTATACATAATACAAAGAAGGATGGAGGCAAAAAATCCGTGAAAGTGAACAGTAACGTTCCTCCTTAACGAAACATGTTAAGACATGCTTCATTTGACAGTGTACACACTAATTACGATTATTAATTCTGTAACTGGGAAGTAGCAATTAGTGTGCGTGATATAAAGCCTGTCAAGCAACGTTGAAACATTAGGCGTCAAATGACACGTATCAATTCGAAATCTTCCGATCGACAACAGTCGGCAATGCTAGGACCCGTGGTCGAGTATAATTGTGCGCTCGTAGCCGACCGAAAACAGTAATTCATCAACACATTGGAACGAATTGGCGGAACCCACGTCCCTAATCACTAATTAGCCAATTAGCTCACGCAATTTTGCTAATAACGGCTGCGCATATCGGACCGATGAATGACGCGGCACAACTGCAGCCACCGTTAAAGCAGCATTCAACGTGCAACGACGATATGCTGGCGGTGTTCCGATTATAGCCCATCCCGTAATTAGTATTGCATCGACAAACTTGCCACCTTTCGCGGCTGCACTCATCAACCTGATCGTGTTTTGCACCTCGCCAATGATACTCGAACGTCGCCAGTGTCATTATTTACTTGGCTATGATATCATTTCTCGTTTTCCTGCATACAAACTGTAACGCATGTATTGATTACAATATATTTTTCTGTATATTTATTTATCCTGTACAGCATCGATGCCTCCATATATCATGTTTTAGAGTTAAGGGTGTAAATATCGTAACTTCGGTTGGATTAATAAGAGTATATTTGCTATTATTACATGTTTATAAAGCTTATAAACAGACTCTCTCTATAGGAACTCCCTCTATCAGGTACAGGGACCAAGTATGTAAGTACATTCTTAGGAGAAGGGCCTTGTCCCAGGCACATGCGTTGTTGTCGATGGGGTGGGGTTAAAAGCGCGGATTAGGGAGAGCGCGAGTAAACATGACGTAATTCCTAGTCACTTCTGAAAAAACATCAACAAAGTAACAGATAGTGTTGGCTATTATTCGAATAAAGGATATAATAAATAACGAATAGAATTATAATTACATAACATTGCAACTTTTTATGAATTTTGTAATACATATATAATCTACGCGCTCCATATTTTGAATTAGATCAATGTAAAATCCTTTTTTCTAATGAAGTCACATATGTATGCAGAATAATTATACCAAATGTCAGAACCTGTTTTTTTTTTTTTTAATTTGTGCAAATATTCTAATTCAATACCTTTTCAACGAATGCATTGTAAGATAATTAGAAACATTGTATGCGTGTATATAGAAATATGAAAACGACATTACCCAAGTACTTATGAAGTACTTTAATAATAAATTAATCAGTCCATACGTATAAGAAACATAACTGAAATGACAGAAATTTCAGTTCTTTTTAACAGTCGTCTAGAAAAAACACTTTGTATGATCTTTTTAATCAAGACTGTTATTTTTAGAACTGTTTCAACTCCTACATTTAATAATTATATCATTTTGTTATAATTTTGGTAATATCTTGACTGTTCTGAACTTCGTTTCTTCAATAGCAGAAAAGGTGATTTCACGTTTTGATGTAGAAAATAAGAGTTCCACATTTAGTAGGTGTTACAGACGTACTGTGAGTCGCGTGAGAATCATTTGCACCTGCGGAAAAAAATGTAACGATGCCATAGCGCCCTTGACGATTTGCAATGCTAATGACGTTCTTGTGACTTTTCATTTCTGCTCGTCGACGCTCCACTATTTCCTCTTGCACCCACATCGCAACCATCCGAAATTATCATACAAAGCTGTTTCGCGTAAATACAGCACACGGGAAAGATTTTTCATCGTTTGGTCCGCTTTTTTTTCCTTTAGATCTCGCGCAAGTTTCTGTATTTTAAAATGTATTTTACGTGAAATTTCAAACTAAATGCTTTAAAAGTTCCCTCTGATTTTATACATCGTACAGTATGTACCATAATAACTGGGCATAACGTTAATGGTAAAATTCAGTACATGCAAATAGGTAATTAAATAAGAAAGTTCATATAAACGTGTACAATTATCTGATCTTGTTTCTGAAGTACAATTTTCTTTGTGTTGTATATATGTACTAATTTTCGCCTGTTTTCATGAAAATTGTTAGTAACCTTTTGTTAGTTTTTCATCTTAATTTGACCCTAGGTGTTAAAAGTCATAAAGAAAAGATAAAGAGTATAATTTGAAAATTCCTTTATTACGGTGCATACTAATGTGAATGAAAGTCGTAAGCACCCTAGTTCATTGGCGTACATGCATCGGCTACATTTTTAAAACTTTAAGATTCTAAAATTCCACAATTCTAGAATTACAAAATGAAATTTAAAATTTCCAAATTGACGCAATTTCCAAATTTCTATAGAACCTGACCTATCCCCAAAATATTCCAGTTACGTCAATGCTTTTACAAAGAAAAATTTAGCGGATTTAAGGTCAACGACCGAAGCAGTTCGTTGGTTCGTCCCCAATGATCTATCTGTTTATAAATAACGCTCATTTAAAAGATGCTTTACAATTAAAATGAGATGGTACATCAGCGATTATAAATCAAATACGGTATATGATTTCAAGTAGAACTTCGAGTTATTCATTTAAGTTTCCTTTTAAAAAGTTGATACATGATGTAACAGTTATTGACCCATTTAGGAAAATATTTAATATTTATCACAGAACAACACTTATGGCATATTAATTTGAAACATAACACCTTTGATACCAGATATACCACATATGTGACTTTAAGAGCTATCCATGGCTCAATGTCACATATGCATCTGCGACGGAAATTGCATTGCAACCGACGCGACATATGGAACATATAGGTATATTTTATATGTAAAATTATAAAAGTTTGATAAGTGTTAAGCTTTGATGCAAATGACTGTATAAATCAATGTTCTTAACCTTCGGACGGCGAACCATGGAGAGAGTCCCAATTTTAATTTAATGTTACATTTTATATCATTTTCATTTTCTAAATTTTACATTGTTTATCTAAATGTTATTCCTTAAATATATAAAAAGTTTTATTTAAAAATTATATATTCAACTTTAGATCAATATCCTTGTATGTATTTTGGGATGAAGTTCCGAATACACCGGTCGCCAATCAAGATAAAATTTTAAGGGGGAGGGGGGAGGGAGGAGGGGACCCCAAATATAAAGTGGTATCTTCGGCTTCCTATTAGTTTCCGAGATATTAATTAAAAACTTTCGTACAATACATAGAATTTTTCCTATACAGACGTAACTAACACAACCGTCTTCGTGTAGTAAGCTGTCATTGTCAAGTGTCAAACAGCCGTTGACACAGCGGGTGTTCCAACCTGACTATCTATAAGGTGTCCTATTCAAAACTTTGGAGATACGACGAGTGTTGCAGCGATGCCGGCCGCCTTCCGGCGGCCGGAAATTTGTCTGGCCTGACCTAACCTACGTATAAATCAAATGTGTTTAATTCCTTGAGAATTAGTAATAAAATATAAAACTTAACGTAATGTAACTAAAAAAATGGATTTTACATGGAACACCCTATAGAAACGGAAGCCGATATCGCTATGGTGTGAACGGCTGTTCGACACTTGATGATGACGGTTGCTACAGCGAAGACGGTAGTGTTAGTTGTGTCTGTATAGGAAACATTCTATGTATTGTACGAAAGTTTTTAATTAATATCTCGGAAACTAGTAGGAAGCCGAAGATACTACTTTATATTTGGGGTCCCCTCGGACCTACATATATATTATATTCGGAACTACAGTCAAATAAAGTACTAAACTTCTCCATACTATGTACAGGGTGTTCCACGACTACGTCAACAACCGAAGAGGGATGATTGACAAGGTGATTCTAAACAATTTTTTTCTTTACCAAAATGTTGATTATGGCTTCGTTTTCGAGTTATTAACAAAAAACACTGGCCAATCAGAGCGCGCCTTTAGCGCGGGCCGAACCACGAGAGCACAACCACGGCTTGAACGGAGAGCAAACCCAACACTCTCGTGGTTCGATCCGCGCTAAAGACACGCTCTGATTGACCGGTGTTTTTTGTTACTAATTCGAAAACGAAGCGTTAATCTACATTTTGGCAAAGGAAAAAGTTTTTTAGAATCACCTTGTCAATCATCCCTCTTCGGTTGTTGACGTAGTCGTGGGACACCTTATATAATAGTTATTCAATCGAAAATAAAAAGTTTTTTCATTGCCTGCTATCTTGTGTCACATATACAAATAATGAATTGCTATATCGTCATGAAAACATGTGTTGGATAGCTGCTATCTTTCCATTATGAATCATTTACTTCGTGATTCACTCCACCACTTATTGTATAGAAGCAATATGTATTATTTTATTCGTTCATTATTTTAAAGATTTGTTTAATACATTACTATATTATTTACTAAGAAGTTTCCCAATGTAGGTTTTCAATTTAATACCGGCTATTATAACATAAGGTCAAGGCTGTTCAATATTATTCTTCCTACTTTTTCCTGTTTTTATTAATTTATGTTAGTGTTGTCAATTTTATAGAGTTATTCATTGGTGACCTTTACAGTAATTATGTGAATAGGAAATAATTTCTAAAGTTTAATTTAATTTCTTTTCTGATGAACTTTTTTCGTTTTACTGAATCAAAACGTTCTCCAAAACTACATTGTCTTCTGTAATATTATTAGAGCACTGGTTATAAAGCAAAATTTTTGTGTAAATTGTATTAATTAATATCCTTATATTTGCACAAACTCGAAATTAACCAATTAAAGATAGAATTTTTATTTAATTCCAGTTTGGAATTTGGTTAATTTGATTAAAGAAGTTCATTATAAACTTAAAGTTGAAAATTATATATTTTGTAGTCAAATTTTTTTTCTAATTCTCATTTTAAATCCTCTAGTAAGACTTATGGTGAAAAATAAGTTAAGTAAGTAAAATGTGGCTAAAATTGAAAGTTATCGGCGAGGCACAGTTTTCGAGAGGAGAATTCGGCTTGACGGGAGGAGCTGCGTGAAGTTAGCGACATAATGTTGAGTTAGGCCGTGTAAATAGGAAGTACCAGCCGAGCTAGATGGATCCCTCGACTGAACAATACCTCTTTGTCAAGTTGCAAACGGCTGTTCCGCGCCGGCAAACAACTGCTAGTGCTTAGCTATGCAATAACGATACCAGCCCACCGTCTGCATTGTTATTTCTATGAGAAACTAAACCTACTCTTCGCCCTTATCGAGTTAACGTTTATATTTGACACTTGCGTAACGTCTGGGCTTGCTTTCGCAAGAAATCTGTTGATGCAATTATTTGAAAATGATAAATTCAATCAAATTTATCGTTTGTGTTGAAAATTATAACAATGCTATTATTGCAATGCATTTTTGTTTTGATTCGGATCAGCTGTTATCGTGTCTTCTTTTATGAAAAGAGAATATTGCGTTGCAATGATATGTAGATATTCAATGTTACTCCAGTGGCGCAATTATAATTGTCCGATGGGATGGTCAACAAATTCTTTCCTACGTTGTTAGTACATATTCTGATAATTCATAATATTAGGTAAGTCTAATTTTCTTCAGTTGTGTTTATTCACGACAATGTTCTCCCAAAATTTCAAACATATTAAAAAAAGAGGTTCTTCATTCCTTAATAAAGGGACTCACTTAGTTGCACTAATTTGGTAGCCAATGATTTTTTGATGTCCGATTCGTCCAAATAATGATTGATAACGAAAGTGGGTATTGAAACGTAAAGAGATTGAAGAGATATACTGAATCTACATTTTAAGAATTTGTTATGAGCGAAAAATTGGAAAAAATGATTTGTAAATTAGATGATGATTAAAAAGGAACAAATAAAAATGTTGTCTAGAAAATTATTTTAAACAATTTCATTCTTGATATTCGAGGATTTTAAAATTTGTCTAGGTAATTACATTTAAAATTAAAATAAAATAAATTTCAATCATATAATAGCCCATTTGTTTAATAAAATATACATTATTTATGAACGTACCATGTCAGCAGCTTTGTCAAATAGGTAATGCTGCTGACGCATGACGTCCCATATTCGTATTTACGAAAGACGTTATAAAGACAAACAAACCCTCTCCAATGATGTTGAAATAAACGTTATTATATAAAACAGAGACAGTTTTAGTAAACAAAAAGTATAACATTCCTGGGGTTGGAAAATGAAGTTTCAATAGCAGCGAAGATGCTAATTGAAATGGCATCACCAACGCCGGATCAAGGGGAGATCTAAAGGGAGCTACGGCCCCGAGCCACGCTTCCTAGAGGGCTTCTTTCTAACTCTTCCATTAACTATATCAACGAATATTAAATACAATTTCTTTTACTGTTGCCTTTCTCGTTTGCAATTAAATGATATTTAATTTTATTTAGAAAAAATTTCGATTTCTGAATCAAGTTTATCAACCAAGGAGGCCCTCAAAGGTTTGATATCCCGCCCCGGCACCCCAGAAATCCTAATCCAATCCGGGATATTACTATTGATATCATTGGATTAAGTATACTAGAGTAACACAATTGTGACACTACAATATCAACAGGATACGTCTAACAAGAGTTACCCCAGGGATCATTCTGATAATTAATTAGGCTTCAAAAAATCAATTTTCCTTGCATTTTTTAAAAATGTACCTTTAAGAATATATTGTTAAAATATAACCGTTAACAATTGAAATATTAGGTCGGCTAAAAGGTATTATAACTGTTTCATAAAAAATTAAAAGTAGAAATCATGTCATTTTGGCCACAAAATGTCCCTAGAGGTATTTGTCAAAAATAAACTAATTTTTTGAGAATGTCATAATACAATGGCTTAAAATTTATCAGGAAATAGTAGAAGAAACGATAAATATATTTTACAATAAACTTTTAGTTATTTATAAAAGATTTGTATCTGAATTTTCTAAACTTTATACTACCACCTTATAAAACACGTTTGCCCCTTTAGAAATTTTTTTTAAATAAAAACTGATGAACCTTTTGCTATAGGTACAGTACTTCTATGTTAAAGTAATAAAAGTTATAGGAAATATTAGTCGAAATTTGCGCAATTTTTCTTTTAGAAGTATTTTGCAGTGATCACTGTTGTTTACAGTTGAAATATTAAAAATAAAAAATTCAAAAATTGATATTAATACTATATACATATTATGTTATATAGTTTTTATAAGTCCAGAGTTTTGAAAAATTAATTTGTAACAAAATGGTGGTAGCTGAAAGTTAATATGTGAAAACTACACTGTATAACTATATTAACAGCAGCAAAATCCTGAATATTCATAAATCTATTAAAATGATGATAGGAACCCTTAAAAAATTTTCGTTTTGACAATGAGTTTTGAAATCTCAAAACTTCATTTAGCTTGGGTTAGATCTCATCTTGAAAGTATAAAATTAATCTTATTACTCTAACTGCAACTGTGCTCTTCATTTTCCAACGTGACAAATGTCACGGTTGCATTTTGCAATCATGCAGAAAAATAAAATTGTTTTATTTTTATGAGCAAAGAATGAGCATGGTATGATTTATGCCGTCAGCCACGTGTTTACACGTTCATTTAATGACTCCAACATCTATTGTACGCATTGTAGAATATTTCCTCGTGCAATAAATGTCAAATATCTTTTATATCATTTCATCCACGGCAAGCCACGGATCTAGTTGCGTCTCGAGGACGTCGTTCGTTGTGTAAGTCGACAGTACAAAATGATCCAACTGTTATCTAATCTCGAAGAGCCGCTCCGTATTTTTTTCTCGTCGCCTGATGTTGATAGTTAAGAAATGTTTATTCGCAAACATACCTCACGTTATATAGGTATGTGCATCCGGTTTTAAGGTAAATTCTTTGTGGCAGGGTACACAAAATTCATATATAGTTTTTCCTTTTCCAAGAACGGTGTCACATGAAATTTGTGTCGCTTTCTCCTCAGTTTCTATGCACATTCGTCAATCTTATTACGAAGAGAAGTTTTCATTTGAAAATAGATCATTTTTAGAATTTTATGTATTTAAGAAAATAAAATATAAGTTATGTAACCATAAAGTTCAATCATTTTTTATGTTGTATTCGGACATTATTGAAAATAACAAATTCCTTTTGTATTCTGATTTTGAATTTGAAGTTTGAATTTCTGATGATAATAAAAAGTTCCTTGTTTGCCGAAGTGAAGGAATCAAGAAAATTATTTAAAATAAGATTGTTGCTGAAATTGTTTTTAATTATAACTTTCCGACTAATCATATATTTTCCTGCGTAAAATTATTAATTTTTTTCGAAATTTTTATGAATATTTTGCCGTGACCGTAAATATTTTCGTCAGCAATTTTATAAACTTGAGGAACTCTCTTGGCTTTTAATTTTAGATAATTATATGAATATCAGCATCAAATGAAATATACAAAAAAGTTTTTATTATCTTCAATGACATAGAAATACAATATAAACAATCTTTTTAAATAAGATTCTATAAATAACTTACTTTTAGCATTAACCAATAAAATATTGTTTCTAACTAAACAAAATACATCTTTTCACTATGTTATTATTTCCAAATCAAACAATTTGTATTGCTAAAAATTCATTAATTTTTGATAACTGAAACTGTTAATTCATATTTCGCGGCTTATGGAACTTACTGAATCGATGCTACTGCTATCTGTTGGTCGAGTGTCAACTGTATATGTATATCAATATGGATCCTTTGATTCTTGAGGATGTCTAAATTACGTGTGTTTTATTACTGTTTATTTTTCTGTTTTTTTGACAAATTAATTTGTTTATTGTCGTGATATTGTGACCCTGTGATAACACGTGATATATAAATTCGTAAAGTGTATTGGCCGGTGTGAAGAAATTGTTTCGGCTTTATAAATGAAAAATTCAGGTATTTATGTAATTCAGACTTAGAATTTTTATTTAAAATTTACTTTGATACCTTTATCATAATATTTTATTTTATATTAATACAAATTTCTAGTGCACGTAACAGAAACGTGTTAAAATTACTTGTATTTGTGGTTAGACTGTTAAGTAAATAAATAAACATTAATTAGGGCTATCTGAGATTATGGTTTGGTGATCAAAATTTAACAGTTTATTACATTATTTATAATCATTAATTATTTAGATTCTTGTTTCGTATTTTACGGGTTGCTGGATCTGGTGGTTATGTATATATCGAATACACTTATCAATCGATACTAAATCTTTCGATTCTCGAAAACGTCGGTGCGTTGCTAAAATGAATTACTTTATTTAAAAAAGAAACGGAGTATTAGTGAAGAAACTACGATTCAATAGACATTTTATTTCAAATCAAATTTCTGCCTTAAATTCCAAACTATCTCTTTTATATCTTATACTGTACTATGTACTTTCTGCACTGGCAATTTTACCTGCTGGGTACAGAAATTATTTTTCATACTTTATTAAAAAAAGAAAGTGTTTAGTTTCTTAATAGGGGTTAATTGACCCCTCTATCCCCCCTCCCCCATTCGCGAAATGTGCTACTGCTTCCTAACCCGGTTAACCCTGATTAGTGTACGGAAAACAATTGTAACTCATATTCTTGATATGTTACGAACAATAGAATAAATTAATAATGATAAGCTGAAATTTTGCTAATTTTTACAGTTCGTGTTCATTTTCAACGAAAATTTATTATTTTGTGTTGCTTGATATAAAATGATTTTCTTAATAAGAATAAAGTTATTGTAAAATTTTAACCTTTAACGATGTTTCAACTAAAAAATATATTAATTTAAAAGATTCTCAAGATAATAAATAAATGTTCATATTCCTTGAAACATTTTGAAACAACTTTCTTTCTTTTTAATCAGACATTTTCTTTTTTTTTCTATTAATTATACGTACTGATAATCAAGAACTCTTACTCCTTATAATGTTATTTTTTCAAAATAATATGTTAGACAGGTCCTGAATTATACTCCGATTCTGAAGAATATGAAAAATAAGTGTATGTTTTATATTCTTATCTACAATAGTTATAAAACTTAAATTCCATTAATAAAATCAATGTAAATATAATGTAAGAAAATATTACAAACTACCAATTTTGAAAAATGAACATCGTCTCTATAAAATAATCGCCAAAATTTTTGTTAACTTTGTTTGAAATAATTCACGTTACAAACTTACTAATTTAAAGGTGGCATTAAGGAAATATCTTACAGAGGTAACCCAGACAGTAATTGTACTAAATAAATTCACAGAACTGAATCTTTTCATGGTTTGATCTTTTTTCTTTTCCACGATTTTGGAAAGATGCATCAGTGTACAAGTCTACTTTTCAGCACAATGTTTAAATAATATTCATACAAAACAAGTATTTTTCACATCATATTGTTACTTACTCTACACCACTGGCTTCTGATTTTAATCCTTGTTTTTAACTTGTTCTCAGAACGTTTACAATTGTTATTGATTATAAATAAATCTCAAAAATAATTTCAAGCTATTATTTAGAGCTTGAGAATCCCACGTATGCATTCAGTAAAACCCAAAGTTTCCAAGTTATTCGATAAAACAACTTTTTCAGCACTCCACACCCTTCAACATGGACGGTTGCTAATAGAAAAAAAAAAAAAACAAGTTGAATATTTTGTCGAGTTCTGTATCATACCAATATTTTATAAAAATATAATGATGTTCTTCGGTAGATACATTGATGTTTGCATGAAACACAAACGACTGCAAGTGAAGAGAACTAAGACCGAACCTTGGTTGCAGATGACACTTGGCATGCGGTCGTCGTAGGGTCGACGCATCACCACGTCCACCCTCGTGCTCGCCAAACAGTCATCATGATCACGAATGGGCAGCTAAAGAACGTCGTCATAGTTCACGGCACGTCGTATAACGTGTAAAATTCTGCTAGTCCCGCACTAAGTATCAGCTTTCGGAGGATTTGATACTCGGTGGACAGTGAAAAAGAATCGAAGGCATGAAGAGGAAATCGAAAGGCGTGTCGGGTGTTTGGTGAAAAAGTATCGAAGAAAGCCGAGCGTTAAGCGAGCTTAAACGCGAACAACCGTAGAGTTAGCTGTTGTGAGGTGAAAACGTGTCTGGTTCGTTCGTGAGGGATGCGGCCCATGGGCGAAGGGTGGGGTCTTTGGGCACCGATAAGGCTTATCCGAAGATACCATGGCCGCCTGGCTGCTCGGCTCTCCTCGTCAGTCATAGTGCTCAGGTGGCGTCGACGAGATCGTCGTTCGGTTTAGCTTTACGCGAGTTCGCGCCTATTACACGAATTCCACGACCGTGTCCCGTTTCATGAACGAGGATTAAAAGCCAGCCACGTAAGCACGAGAGGATCTCGAAGAAGTGGCGGTGGAAGGGTGGAGGAGCTGCAGCTGAAAAACAGGTTGGAAAAAGGATCTTGCTAGCGAACAATGTCGTTCTCTCGCGTTGACTGCTCCTCTCTTGTTCCTCTCTAATCGTTCTGCTTTCAAAGCGTCTGGAGATTTTAATTTGACGTTTTAACGCGCGAAGTGGTCAGTGGCGAAATGAAGGAGCCTCGAGGAGGAAAGAGAGCGGCTAAAGAGGATGAGTTGGCCATGGCACGGTCGAGCCTACGAGACGGGAGCGGAAAGGAGAAGGACGGCAGGAAGAAAGCGAGCAAGCGGTGCTAAGGACAAAAGCGTTAGAGGGTTACCCGACGGAGTGAGAGAGTTAAGCTCTTTCCTGCGCGCTTTTCTCAGCCCGCGGCTATCGCTTTTTTTCTTCGTACCTGCTCTCTTTCTCCCACTGAACTGAGGCTCCTCAAGCTTCCTAGCATGGGTGCTAAATTATTCGTGACCCCTTTGACACTTGGCAGTGGTGGCAAGTTCCGGTAATTGTGCCTCTATCTTTACTCTCTATCCTCTAGTTTGACTTTCTTCGTCTTTACTTCTGCATTCTCTTGATCGTCGTTCCTTGATCTTTTCTCTGATTACGTGGTTGCGTTTCTTTGAGTTCAAACTGAAATCCCTAGACTAGTAGGCGTCGTTGATTTTCGATCGAATAATGTCTTTAACCCTTTTTCCTTGGAATAATGGACAGTGCAGTGATTCCATATAACTTTAAATTAAGTACATATGCTTTAATGCGTGTTGCAATTGTTGCATAGCAAATTAGTTGTGCACTTGAAAATTTAATAAAACTAATAATGCTGCATACTGACGAATTTTTCCAAAATCGTGGACAAGAGTCAAAAACAAGATTTAATTATTTGAATAAGTTTAGTATAATTAGTTTATGAATTATTCGTGCATAATTTTTTATATTATTAGTGTTTAGATTACAATCCTTTTGCAGCTGATAATTTTATAAAGTAAAATCTTTTGATCAAAATGGATATTTTTGTAATTTTTTTTTTGTGGAAAATTACACCAATCACTTATTACATTGGTTTTATTAATTGAGGTTTAGTTTTAAAGTTGTTGCAATTAAAGATATTGGAAATGTCGAAAAAATGTTTTTACAAAAGTTGTTTAGCATGATGAAAGGCAGAATGTAGTATAAGATGATTTTCACAGATAAAGTAACGGGTGAAATTTGAAAATCATGTTCTTTTTTTAAATCGATTGCTGTATTTTTCAATTTCATAATATGATAACATTTGCTGAGACAAATTCAACGATATGCCATGCAAAGTCGTTTCTTTTTATGGGATATTGTAAAATTGTCAAGAACGGCGGAGTGAGATCAGCGCACGTCGCAGACCTTTACATAAGTGGTATGGAAAAAGGTTGACGTGACAGTGCAGCGCAAACATAATTTTCCACTAGAAGGGCTAAAATAATTTTTGTTCGTGTCTTATTAGTATCGTAATAATATTCAGTTTACCTTTCTTTATTTTTATTTATTCTCAACAACGTTTTTTGAAATTTTCGAAAACATCCCTGTATTTATTAAAAAAAAGGTTTCTAATTTTTTAACCCTTTACGGACGAACGATGTATACAATACATATGTGTCCAAACGTAATTGTCATAGTACATATGTTATAATTCTATACATATTACGTTACATTCTTTTTGAATTGAATTGTAATATTCAAAAATAATTCTATTTTCTATAAATTACTTTTTTTAGACCTTAAAGCTTCTAAAATTTAAACATATTACTGATCTTAGATAATTATGTGATCAAACATAGTGTTCTAAGGATTCTTTGGCAAACCTATAGTAATTTAGTAAAAAAATTTTAGTTTTTGATTCGTTATTTTTTAGAACATATAGGTTAATTTTGTAAAGCAATCTTTTTTCCATGGACTATCAACAGTAATCTACTTCTGTTATTGTTTTATTTCATTTTAAATTGAAATATATTACTTCCAATCTAATGGTTAAACCGCAGTTACTTTTACACTATCCTAATAGAATAGTTAATAAAAAATAAATTGGCATATAGCTTTCGAATTTTGCATTTTATGAATAATTATTTTCTAGAAAAATTGCATGGTTGCAAGGAGAACAGCATTACGACGTATTAAATTTATTTGTAGGTGAAAGTAGTTTGTTATTGTAATAATAAATGGAATATTATATTTTTTATGCAAAGATTCAAAAGAATATTAAATTCTAGTAACAGTAAAAATGTATTAACCTTAATTCATCTCAAAGCTAGATAACTTAGTTTGTTGAAAATTTGCTTGAATCTTCTATCCATGAAACTTCTTCTACTGAAATGTTGTCAATTGTCCACAAAGTATTAAGAAACTTTCCGATTTCTTAATGAATGCATTTACAAATTTGCAGAGATTACATTTTATTCGAGAAAATTTTGAATTTTTTTAACTTCGTAGTAAATTTCACTTGACCTTGAAATCGAATAATATCAGTTTGTTTTGAAACGAAAGGCTCATGCAATGGATTCTCTAAAAACTTCTGCTTAATGAAATGTTAAATCAGTTGAACTTCGTGAAAACATTTCACGAATTGTTGATTTTTTAACATTTACACTAATACTTTTTTACGTGGAATATTTCAGAGTGGAAATAAAAAAAAAAAAAAAAATTATTGTAGTAATTGACAATTCATAGGCATACACAGTTAATTCTTGTAAGAATATAAGTGTGTAGGACGAGAAATACTGATATAACGATGCGTGTTACAAGATGGAGATCAAGACTCGACTGACTTTGCCCTTCATCGTAAGAAAACTTCTTAAATCTATATATGTATTCTGAAAGTACAATAACAGTAAAAAATACGTGCCTCGAGAAGCGCTTCTAGTGCTTACATTTCTGACTGGTATTTATCACAGATATACTATTCGTTGTGTCCCTGCTCTCCTTCGATGCTTGTTACGTTCAATCATGCCCTTCGATTTTCTTGCGTTTTTCGTAAATAACAGTCAACAGAATGCTTTCTCCATTGAAGCGGCAAGCGCGTCTTTCGAGCTCGAAGCGCGATACCGTTCTAAACAAAGGGACACACTCGAGAGATACTCGAAGAGAAGTTCAGATTCTCGACCAAACGACGAAACGTCGCAGTTTCTCATCTCTGTCCCATTTTCTAACGCTTCTGCTTCCGGTAAATACCACCGGCGACTTGACCTCTGGAGAGACACGACAAACGAACGCAAAAGGAGAGAGAGATAGTCTGTATAAGCACGGTCGGAATGGCTGAAGCTGAAACCAGCTGAACCGAAGGCGAACGAAGAAGCAACTCGAGCGGGAAAACGAAAGACACGATGCAGAAGGAGATACTTAAGGAGGAGAGAACGGCGAACGAACAGCACAACGTTAAGGGAGATCGAGCAGAGAGACTCGGTCCTGGCCTAGCGTATACGAGCCGAGTTTCTAATTAAACTTAAACTTTTAATTGACTCGTTGCGAAGCCGTTCCGTGTAAGAGTTTGTGTTCCACGTACGCGTTCAGTTATCTGCGTTCCTCCGATTTCGCTCGTTTCGGCATATTCTGTCTTACGTAGCTCCTGCCTTCCTTACCAGCTGTCTTCTCTTTTTTCTCGAAAGCTCCGTTGTCCATGGATTTTCTTTACGGCCACTTCGCTCGCGAGTTAATTAGGGATAAAAAAAAGGAGCGCAACACTCCTGGAACGGGATTCGCGTAAATATGCGAAGACTAAGCTTCGCAAAAATTACTATCGTGCTCGTTACGATGCAAACCACGTGGCGCAACCTTTTAATTTATTAACCCGCTATCTTTTGTTTTCCACCGGTTTCGGTGAACGCATAAGTTCTACCCTCATTTTGTTTTGATGATTATTATTATTCCGAGTTAATTTAGTGGTCCTCGTTGTTTTATGAAATTTTAACATGAATTTTAATAGGAATATTTTTTAAATTGTTATTTTTTGTAGATTGATTTTTAGTACTCATCCAAGCCCTTTACATTCTTACGGCCGATTCTAAGTAAGATATTAGTTTGATGCATCGATCCGTGTCGCTTTTTTATCAGGTACTTTTTTTGTTACAAAAATTGCATTTAGATTATAGGTATGATCTTTTATTTGATAGGTTTTATCAAAATTGAGAAAAATTAGTTAACAAGATATTCGTATTATAATTTAACTTCGGTAAAAACATATGTTTATAACTATTTCGATCAATTTAAATAACTTATTCTGTTTATATAAATAAAGAGACAGTTTAGACACACGTTTGTACAGTTGGCCCTCCGTATACGCAGTTTCGGTTATCCACAGACATACATAAGTACTTACATATATCAACTCCAAGAAAAAGAGTCCACTGTGCAATATATTTCATTATCACTTTAAAGTTGATAATGTTTTACGTTAAAATGTAATTGATCAATTGAACTTTAAAATAGCTGAATTTATCAACTCACAAGCTTCATGATAAATTACACATATATGACGTTATACAAATTTATTTATTTGTTCATTTTGTAATAAAATACCACGGATACGGGAGATTCGTCGTATTTCAGTTAGTTTTTTTCAAATGTTTAAAAATTATATGATTAAACAGATATAACTGTTCAGCTAATAACCATTCGACTTGAAATTACTACCAGACATGTAAATAGAAGAACTTTGAATTTTGTTTTTCGTCCGATCACCGAAGTCAAGCTAAGTTCGGCGCGGACAATACTTGGATGGGTCACCGCTTGGGAACTCTGCGTGCTGTTAGCTTTTTTTTCGAATTAAAAAATTTAACAACTCCATTCAATAGATTTTTACTGTTGAATTTTTATTATTTTAATGGTACAAATCTTCAAATATATTTTGATTACCGTCTGTATTATAGTCGATTCTTCGTACTGAGGTTTCAGTTATTCACGATTCGAAATTTCAAAATTTTCAGAAATATGATCGATACTCGTAGAAGCGTAAAACAAAAAAACTATGGAGACTCGAAATCTAAAATGAACGTCGGCAATGTGAAAGTAACTTTATTCAAAAATTGCTCGAGAGCACTTTTAATAAATAAAATTTTCTCTTAATGTTTAATGGTTTAAGATTAAGAATATCTTATTGTTAGTAATTTATGAATTAAACTTTATCATATTTCTATTTGTTACCAAAATATTACAATATATAAGGTTCATTATTATCCGTGGGTTGTCGTTACTGCGATAAGTCTTGGAATGTAATACCGTGGATAGAAGAGAGGCCAGACTGTACTCATAATAAGAATGACTGATATGGTGTAATATATGATTTAAAACTTACAATATTTTTAATTTGATTAACATTTTCGTAACCCATAATTCTTTTTATAGGTTTATTAAGATTTTCATTTAAAGTAGCTATATACATACTACTACGCTAACTATACATTTTACAAAGATATAGTAGTATTAGATTTGAATAATATAGAAAATTTTACATAACTTTATAACATAAAAGTTCTGCAAAATGGTACCTACTTATGGCATATTAATTTAAAGTTTAACGTTCAAAAAAAATTTCTATACGTGTATTAGCACTTTTAACCTGGTGACGATCATGTAAAATTTCGTACCGACGAAAATGTAACATAACCCATCCATTTTTAATCATTTAAATAATATCATAAATGCATCTCCTATATTTTATATATTTTCTAAAGTATAACAACATTCGAAGAATTATATTTTAAAATTACTAGGTATACGTAGAAAATATATTTTGCTTAAAAATAAGTAAAATCTGACATGATTTGATGACATAAAAATGCCCAATCCAGAAACGGATTAAAATCTTTAGAGCCCGGGATTTATCAAACCATGGAAAATCTGCAGTTTTTGGGTTACATCTTTTTTTAGAACATTCTGTATATGAAGGAAAATTTTAAAACACTGCGGATAATGCTAATGGACAATATTAAATTGTGAATAGATTTTTAGTTACAAATGCTATTTTGCAATATTTTTATGTTATTGAATTTAGAGGAAATATACCAAATAGCCCCCCCCCCCCCAATACACACACACGCACGCACACAGTGACCTTCTCTGTGGCATACATATACATATTATGGAGATCATCTTCCCGAGTAATTCTTCCTTATAACTCAATCCTCGGTTATTGTTTAATACAAAAATATTGACAAAAAAAGGTTTCATTCAAAAAAGTATCTAACCCAATCTAACCCAGAATCGAAATACTTTTATGTTATGTATTTTAATAATGAAGTCAATGTATAGATGGCATCCCTACCCCAGAAGATACCTTAGCATAACCTGGCTCCAATTCCGTTTTTATTTTCCACAAATACGATTACAAAATACAAATCAGACTGAGTCAGATTGGGTTAGAAGGGGCGAATCCCCTCCCCCGTCAGTTAGTCGCCTTGAAAACTAAAATATGTAATTAATATAGCAGCACTTCATGTGAGAAAGATTCCGATTTTTGAAAAAATAGCGGTACATTTTTAAATCTTGATTAAAAATGTTTAATCAATGATTAAAAGCATGATTAAAGTTAACATAAGAATTAAATTTTCTTAAACGCCTCGGATAACGCTATTATGTTTGTTTTTTTTAGCGATTCGAGGATTCGTGACGTCGATTATTGGGATTCTACGATCTCGATTCGGACGTTTCACGTTGCATCGACCCAGTTTCCTTTAAAATCTCTTCTAAAAGGGAACGCTCGTTAGAAACGAATCAGTGTCCGTAGTTGTGCATCCGTATTTCGTGAAGAAGTGTATGCTTTTTTTGTGTCGACTATCGGATAACTCGTGATTATATTCGGTAATTCGTGTAATTTGCCCGGGCAAAGGTGCGTCTTTTACGTTTCGCGTTGTTTACGCCGGTTTATTCGTACGCGAACGGTAGAGTTTGAGGGTTGACACCTTCAAACCGGAAACGAAGAATAATCCTGTCTTCCTCAAGGATAAACGAGGCCGAGGGAAGGGGTCATCGAGAGCCGGTCGCTAGAAGGACTCCTATGAAAATGCTTCAGTCGTTGAACGCTTTGGCGGGTAAAATCTCGCCGGGATCGCCTACCGACAGCAACGCAAACAAAGTGCACATGCACAACAACAACAACAATAACAACAACAACGTCGTGCATCACCATCATCCCTACTCGAAACAACAGACACAGCAGCCGTCGCCGTCGTCGCAGTCGAGCAACAGCGACCAGAAGGAAAACACGTGAGTTCTATAATGTTTTCTCATTGCTTTAAACACATATTTCTTCATGTGTTGTTTGAATAGTGTTTTCAGGAAATATTGTATGGTACGTACGATTTCTCCTTTTTTTTTGCATTACCTGTCATTTAATTTCCTTTTTATTTTTTGTTTATAATAATTCTATTTAAAAGGCACGAGTTGACTTCAGTTTATATTTCTAAATGTTTAATACCAATAGATTTTATTCTCTTCTGGACAAGTTTCGTCGGTTATGTTTGAAGCGAATTCCAACTTTTCCGAACTTTCTCCCGAATGTTTATTTTTCCCAGTTAATTCTTCAAACATTTGGGTCAAGGAACGATTACATATATATCAAAGCAGAGTCCCCAATAAGTATCCTAGAATCTTTTTCAGATTTTTTGAAAGGCAAGACCAGTAAAAAAATTAATCGTAAATATAAACGACACAGGTTGCTCGCGAAGGTTGTAAAAAATATACTTGTCCATAAAAGGTTATTTCAGAATATGTTTTGTTAAACTATAAGTACCAGTTACAGTAAACTTTCGTTATATTGTACGTGAGCGATTTAACATTCACATGGATTTTAACTCATACTAGTGCCACTGTTCTTTCTACCTTTATAGGTTACGAAAATGATACGTTTTCATCTCCTCTCTTCCTCTCAAATGAGAGCTTTGGAAACTTGATAAATTTTCCGCTCCTATAGACCCGTCGCGTTGGTGGCAATATAACGAGAGTCAACAGTAAAATATCATGGTGAGCAATTCATGGGGGTATGGAAAGATTCGATAGGGCATTTAGATAACGAAAATGTTAAAAATGTTCAAGAAAATTAGAATGTTCGTTGTTTAGGTGTTAACGTCATTCTTTCTTTTGAATCAACTTTAAAGCAGGGCTTATTAAAATTACAAAGAACACCAGGAGTCTTAAATGATATGAGCTTTTTAGAATTTGGAACTAAATGAATGGAAGCAGCAAAGTAACAACGATAAAGAGTAACAGAATTTTTACCACACTCTTATATCTTTGCATATTATACAGTATAGTTAGGGTTATCTCAAATTATAAGCTAATTACTTTTTCTATTACACTTAAGTAGAAAACATGTAGTTTCAAGTATTTCTTGTATAATACTATGTTTATTAAGCAGTAGCAATGATTAAGAAGAGAGATTAACCTAATTGACTAGATTACAATCTTGATCTGAAATATGTGAAGCTTATAACTTCAGAGGAACTTCGAAAAAATAGTATTTGTTACATAAAGTCTTTAGTGAAAGTTAAGTGATTCTGTTGTGTAAAGTATATAAGATAAAAAGGAGAAAATCTGATACCACTTTAAACCCGTAAATCAAATATTATTGTATTATCCGTTTAAGCGCTGATTTCTGAATTAATTAAATGTTGAATAGTAAATGCTGAGCCTGTCATGACCCGTGGCAATAAAATGTGTTACGAGGAGGCTTTGACTAATATTTCAAGCTTAAATTTTTTAATTAATGACAAATTGGACATATAATACCTAAAGAGATAATTTAAAGCTTACAATTAGAAAGTTAAAATTAATAAAGTTTAAGATTATATTTAAATTGTTACTTAATATCAGCGGTCTATTTGTTAACAAGGGGAATGCACTTCTTTTACACAACAACACACATCAAAGCATTACATTGTTTTTCTAATTCGATAGAAAAATAAATAATCTCAGGTAGGATGTGTTTCCACATTTTTCTTATAATTCTTATAATTGTAATTATTATTGGTTTTTGCCCATAAAAAATTCTTTTCCAAATGGGTAATACATCAAAATCAATAAATACAATTAAAATAACAGTTCATTCATTTTTTGCAAACGAAATTCACGATCTTAATATTAATAGAATGTATAAGGAACAGAGTTATACAAATTAATGATTATTTTATGTTATATTATAAATTTGTTCAAGTTTTTTCTGGTACCTAATATTTTATCTGAACTTTATATTTTTGTAATCATCACTGGACTGCGGATGGTTATGCAAATGTAATTTATATAGTAGAAAGATAAAGATGTAGGACTTGGGTAGAACTTTATTACATATGTCGTTCGTATACATATATGTAGGTACTGAAAATGTATTTTTATTTTGCATATTTTGCATAATTCGTGCGTTTTGCATATTTTGTGCATACGTAACTACATATTCATCTCAGAAAATCGTGATGACATTATAGATAACAAAGATATCTCTAATTAAGTCAGCAGAGTTAACTACTAAAACTTATCAAGCATTTAAAAATCGTACTTGATAATTGTAGAAAAAAGTTTGAACGTAGTTTAAAGTAATTTTAAAGATAACTTGAAGCTTCAATGAGATATTAAGATAACCTTTCGTTTTTCGAATTTATACGTTTATAAACATTACATACTAAACAAATTTAAATGAAAGTAAAATAAATATTTGTATTACTTTTCTTATTTACTGAAATAATGAATAGGATAGAAACGATAGTATTCACAAAATACACAATTGCTATTTTTTTGAAATAAATTTCAACTATACTTACTCTAATATGAAAAACAAGAATTGCAAATCGTTATAGACAAGCTGTTTGATTACGAAGGAATTGTGCAACATTAATACACCTATTATACTTCCCTGTGGCAAAAAAAACCGAAATAAAACAAAAAATATACCTATATGTAGAAGTGTATGATTTAAAATTTACACGATGTTATAGAGAAATAACAAAGTTCTAAGATCAATTTCGTTTTGTATATTGAACAAGTAGATGCGGGAAAAAAGCTGTATTTGTTTTACTTCCTCTAATATAATTTTGTGCGAAAATGGGAGACTCGAGTGGTTCAATGTCGTCGATAAACAAGATAAGGAAATCAAAACTCGCTTGCAGCTGTTCTAGTTGTATTACAGCAAGCAATGTTGCGATAACAATGAAAATGCAATTTAATGCTCGTTACAGGCCACTTCCCGTCTACACCTGCTAGTTTTTTCCATTATCGTGTTATTTGCAAAAGCCGAGAGTAAGATACTTCGTTTAATGGAAAGGTTGTCCCTCGGGAATACACGATGCAAGTGGCTTTCTTCTGGAGAAAAAGTCGAGTGAATAATAACAGCTGCAGCGATGCGTTTCTCAGAGCATTTAAACGAGAGATGAGGTTTTTTAGGTTAATTAAAAGCCGTTCGTCAAAAAATATTTACACTACAAATCTACAGGACATTTTATAATATGCGGACATAATTTAAAACACAAATTTGATACATGAAGATCATAAAAAAGTAGGTATAAATATTCATACAGCATGGCCAAATAACTTTAATTACCATTTTATATGTATTTGTTGTTGAAATATACAAAAAACATGAATTTACAGAATGAGACTGAAATATTTTTCAGTATTCATTCAAAATAAAAAATTGTAAGCATGAAAAGTAATTTATACAAAGAACAAGTTATTAGAACATCAACGGTCTAATTAATAATACATCTTTCTTTCACATATTCAACAATTGTTCTCGAATCAAATTAAAAATCTTTTAACCACTGCAGTTAAAGCCATTTTAAATAAGTTACCTAATTGCTATCCTTCATCTATCAGAGCTAAAGTAAGATTTCTGGGGCCCGAGGTTATCGAACCTTTGAGGACCACTTTGATTGATGAACTTGATTCAGAAATTGAAATTTATTCTATATAAAATTAAATAACATTGAATTGTAAAAAAGGCAACAATACAAAAATCTAATTTAATATTTTTTGATATAGTAAATCAGGCTTATCTAACTACTAGAAGCGAAAGAGCCACTGCTCCCTCTCTTACCGCTTCAGACTTCCCCCACCATCCAGTAGTGTCAGTAGTGGGGCAGCTGTATCTGCTAGGACTAGGAATATGCGTCAAATATTGGAAAAATCGAGAAACCAACTGGAAGAGTGGGGGGAGCCGAGCGTGAGCTCCGTGGTAGGGGAAAGAGTCATAAGTGGCCCGCGGGCCGCAGGTTGGACAGGCCTGTAGTAAATGGAAGGGGCTCCCTGAAAAGTGGGGTCCAAAGTTATAGCCCCGTTAGATCTTAAAAATAATATAAAGTACTACAAAATTTAATTAAAATTGGGACTTTCTCCATGGTTCGTCGTTCGTGGGTTAAAATATCATTTTGTTTGAACTTTGTAACATCTAATATTTTAAATAGTATTTGAAATAGGTTTTTCTTTGAATTTTACCCAGCTCTGGCCATAATTATCGTTATTTAATTATACGATTGGTTAATAGTAGAATAGGTTTCTTTTCTACGGATATCATAAGTAGCTTTTTGTACTATATCCTTTGAAATCTCGCTCAGTACAAACAAATCAACACAAAACATAACGGAAAAAAGTATGATATCACGGATCACGAAACGCGATTCGAAAAGTGTAATTTTCTCCGATAGCGAGGAAGCTTGCAACAAGATTACGGAATCTAACACCGGTATGTTCTTCATTATTTCATTATATCGCGTAAGCGTCATAGGCTTAATAAAAAGTGAAAGCTTAAAATAGCTTGACAAGATTCCTCCATGCGGAGGAGGGTGGCCATTCCTCTGGTTCTTCCACGCCGCGCCGCATTGCTTCTCGCTTTTAGCTCTTTCTATCTCTGTTTCCCTTTTCGAGTCTATTCTCACCTTTGCTCAACAATCCTGTTCATCCACCTTCCTCTAAAATATGCACCCTCTTAACGTAAAATGCGATATTCGAAGGGTGAAATTCCTCATTCAAGGCCCGGGAATCGAGAATTCTACAGCATAACGATGTTCGAGGGTATACGAACACTGCGTCTTCGAGTGTATCGAGATTAATTTTCGGCCCCGTCTCGTTAAATCTTCCTTCAATCGAGTTTTTGAAATTTTGTTATTTTCATGAAATATGTTTCAAATATTCAATTTTAGCGGTGAGACAGAATAATCAACTTGATAGAAGTTAGTTTTAATATTCTTACTGCCGTATCTGCTATTTCATTGATGTAAATTTTATGTTAATAGCAGAAAATGTTGGGTTTCTGATTTCTTATACATACTTACAACCCCGTTACATCTACTTTGTATTCTTTTTCTCCGTTTTTATTTATTCGCTTACATAACATTTAAAGCTTAACAATTTCTCAACAAATCATTGAAATTGCTAGGAAAATCTTAACATTATAAATTTCATTTATGCTGATTGAGAAATCTTTTTTTTCCTGTGAAACAGTAAACAAGTACCGTCAAGGGCATAATTACTGATCAGAACTCAATTTTCGATCAATTTAATTATAAATACATATTATACTATTTAATAATATAAATTTGTTCCAAAACTTTACTTATTATTTTTTCCTTTATTTATTTATTTATGAATAATTTAGATGATCAGAAATTACTTCTTTTGCATTTTTTACTTTTAACGTTTCTAAATACAAAATTAAGAAATAAAGAGAGATTTATTCGAATAATAAAAAATCTTTTGGATTTTGTTGAATTTTCCATTGTCAGATTAAAAAACCGTGATAGTTATTCTTAAGTGATCAGCAACCGAGTTCTTCAGGGTACTAGCGTTTCCACGCGCTTGTAGACCCGCGTTAACGTTCGATTAAGGGTGTGCGATGCTATATTTAGTCATCGCGTAAATTCTCCTTAATATCTAATACCGGGCGCTGGTACAGTGGTTGCTCATAGAATAATAAGATACTACCGCAATGAGTAGTTAATTACGGGAAGTGTTACACGGTCTAGGTTTAGGTCTTCGAGCTGCTTCGAGCGAGCGCATAAGTTAGCAAAGAGGCATTTAACGCGTGTACGGAGGCCGATAGGTGTAAGGGTTAAGTGATATGTATGGCTTGGGGGAGGAATTCGCTTAACAAAAGGGTCACCCTGGTCCCTAAAGGTCGTACAAGGGTTCTCTTATCTAGATTCGAATGCTTTACTTCGTCGGGAAACTACATCGAAATTAATTTCTACTTGTCGACAAGTTGGATTTCTATCTTGTAACGTAGCAGGGGATGCTTAAGCGGCAACCACCGTTCTCTTTGTCGCGTATTACGCAAATGTTTCTTAGCAGCCCATATAACGGAGTTGCTAACAGATTTATATGTTGTTAATTTTCTCTATATCCACCCTTCTTCTGTATTTACGTTTACACACTTACAATCAGGTTAATCTCTTGATCTAAAATGGTCTACTATGCATATCGACTGCAGGTTGATCCCAAACTGAGGATGTAAAATTGTGGTTCTGTCAAATGATACTATGCTACGTTATTGTTCTATACAGATCAGTGTATTTATTACAAAATTTTATTAGCAGAAAATCGTTCAAAATAGACAAGTATTATTGGTAAAGATACGTAGGTTAGTACAAGCTATGTTTCTCACCCTTGGGTATAGCTATGCTTAACCTTGGCTATGGTTCATCGTCATTTTCATGTATCTGATTGTTGAGTTACACAGATGCAATTTCATTCAGATACGATAAAAGATGAAGTCTGAAAACGTTGCTTTTCTAATTGTATAGATAGTTTTCAACGTGTAACGCAGTATACAGTTTGAAAATATAATAGATTATACAATATATGTACTCTTGCTTAAAGGTCATAGTATATCAATAAAAATTTGATGAAGGCTTACAACATTAATTTAAACATTACAATAACAGCGGTTTTTTCGTATTTTACTTACTTAACTGTGTATGATAACAAATCTGTTCAATAATTTGCTGAAAACAAATTTGTTACAAAAATCATTACTAATACAGTTTCTTTCCGTCCACCCAAATATTAAGGGATACAAACGTACTCTTCAATTTTACATATAAAAATTCAATAAGCACGTAAACAAATCGTCTTCTTGCTCTTTGTTTTATTACATTGATTAGAAGATCAACTATAGTTAAATAAATACTAATTACAAAGTATGAAATAAACCAGTTTACATGAATTACTTTAAAATGGCATTTATAAAAATTAAGTATCGTGGTTCTTATTAGATTTTTTTCGTAGATTTCCATTTATATTAAAAGTATGTGACTTCTGATTCGGGATTTTTACAACCCATACATGGGTCACAGAATTTGCGAATACGAAATACTATGACCTGTATGAGATCACAGAATTGTGAACGAGTTAACTTTTGAAGAGATGAGCTTGGATTAATTGTGATCCAAACTTACGAAGCATATACATGGACATTAACTTAAAGTTAAATGTATAATTTTTAAACGAAAGAGTTTCATACATTGGAAGAACAATTTTTAAAGAAATAGTGTAAAATTTAAAAAAGGTAAGTAATATTAAATACAAAATTAAATTAAAATTGAAATCGGTCTGTCGTCCGAAGGTTAAGTATCACTTTTACTACCCTTGGCATTCTAGTTACTACTTCTTTTTTGTTTCAATTTTTGCATTGGAAATATGTAAACGGTGATCGTGGTTTAAAAGGATGAAAAAGGAAATTCTAACCGTATCCATAATGGAATATGTAAAATTTTAATGTTTTTCGGCACTCACGCAATGAAACTGAAAAACTATATATGTAAGTACATAATGTAGATAATTTATATGATATCATTAAAGATTACCAAAATGGGTAAAGATTCTGTGACTTTTGAACGATGTGTACTTACACATTTTACACTGTATGTTACTGATATGATAATATCAGTCTATTTTTAACTTGTATTTTAAATATCTATCACATGTGTTCTCAAGGAACCATTTTAAATCGTTTTAAACTTTATATTGCCTTGGGGCAATGAATAAATTTAGCCTTAATTTGATAAACTGACAATAATTTGTGGAAATTGTCAAAAAAATTATATTACATATGATTAATGATAGTCATCTCGTGTATTTTGTGATCATTTACAATAATTCTCCAAATATAATAATATTTGGAATTTTAATACTGCTAAGAGTTAAAATTGAAATATGAGAAGAACCATGTAAAGTCAAAGGGAAACAATTTGACAAAATATTTCCAGTTTAATTCATATAAAACAATATTTAAAAATCGACAAGATGTCAAAGAGACATAATATTTTAACATGACAAATATTTCTTTGACGTTTTCAATAATTTATTTATCGAACAATATTGTAATTAGAAATAGTAATTAAATCGTTTTGTAAAATAATTTTTTAACCACTTCAATGTTCCAACAATATCGATAAGCGATTACAGGTTAATTTGTTTCGATCGATCGAATGCAGTATTCTTCCGATTTTACTTTCGCTGTTTTATCATTTTACGTTTATCTGCGTTATCTTATCAGTGCATATGTGTTCTGCTTTCAACGTAACAAACTATGATACCGACAAGAACACTTTTCCTTAAATGTAAGAAGAGAATATTAAATCACCAAAAAGATAATTTCAACCAAAGAAGTTGTTGTTAAAAAGTTCATGTTCAAATAATTTCAAATAAAAAAAAATTCAAATAATTTCTGACACAGAAGTTTCTGCAGTTCCAAATTTTGTTTCTAATACAAAAAGGGAGAATTAAAATTTATGCTATTTGTGTTTTATTTTTTACAAGAAAATAAGTTTATTAAATAAGTTTTTTTTATAAAAAATGTTAACATTGGTATATATAAATGCCATTACAATAATTTCTAAATAAAATTTGAAATTGTCCTTTTTTATATAAGATATACAATTGTTTGCCAACTCAATACCGGGTTTAACTAATTTTTACGAAAATATGACGTTGCGCTTCTTGCTCCAAGCCACAAATATAATACAGAAAATTTCCAACATTCTTTAAAATAAAGTTGATAATCATAAAAGACAAGAAATACAAGAATTTCATAGCATATTATTTTATGCAGCAAATTTGTAATATAATACAATGGTTGAAATTTTGCACACAATTCAGCGTTTAAAACCGTGTAAAATAACCTTTCACTGTGAGTTAGAATTACTCTGCGTCAATCATAGGGTATTCGTTTAAGATTTATCGATAATTTATGAACATCTTGAATAATTAAACTTTGACAGTCTAACTTATCGTTTACTTTGCAAAACTGAAACAATTTTAATTCAGGTAACAATACATTAACTCTCTATCGTTATCATTGTTTCCTCAGTGATAAGCAATCAGCAGGTTTAATGTTTCGAAATAAAACGTGTAAAGAAAATGAAAATAATTTTTTATTATTACTGTGTGTATAACGTGGATCGAATTCATTTTTTGTGCTATCAGTAACGTATGTTACCTATCGTGAAGCGTGTAGAAATAAAAATCAATAATCTAGTCGTATCAAAGAAACTTGTTTATCAGTATGATTATGTTTCTACGTTAGTTCAGTTAATAAAGGTTTCATTGTGACCAGCTTCGATCTATTTCAAACGCGTGAGTCATGTAGATACCTTGTACCGATAAATGAAATGCTGCTTCGACAATACTAGATATTATATACAATTGCTCACATTAATATTCGAACACTATATTTAAGTAGTTAATTCTAAATACCTCTATTTATAATTATACTAAAGAAATAAATACTCAGATTTTGAATTTTACGTTTATTTGATCAAGAACCGTTGACTTTTTTCTTATTAAGAAAAATTATATTACATTCTACCTCATATTTTCCGTGAAAACAATTTTTTAGCAGAAATTAACTCTTTCCTCTGATTTTTCTGTGAACTATTATATCGCTGTATTCGTTTGCTTTCGAAATTCAACGTGCAGTATCAGGATATATTTTCTCTGTAAATTCTTGAAATAACTCAGTTTTTAATTCAGAAGCAGTTAATTCTGGAGTTTTCTTTACTTTCTTTAATAATTTTTCATTGATCTGGTGAATTTAGGAATTGTTGTCATCCTGTGATGTATATTCTACGTGATTTTTATGATTTTAATACAGTATTATATTTCTTGTATGAGTGACTAATTTTTATTTTTAAATCATTATTATAATAGAAAATTGAATGAAAAGAAGTAGAAGCAAGACATGTATCCCAGTAATGCAGTACGGTAGAGTCATTTTGATTCCAACAGTGTATTACATACTACAATATTTGAGTTGAATGGAATTCGGGATGAAGTTGAACTTGAGAAAAATTTTTTATATTTATTTGGATAAAAATATACTCAGTAGCGTTAAAGGGATTAACATCATATCCGCAATCATATTCTTATTTAAATTAAATAGAACAGCATTTTACCAATACATTTTTCCCTTTTCTTGATAATATAAAACAAACTGATGTAGGTACATTTGAGAATACTCATTAGAGAATAATACTGATTATATTAATTTGCTATTACACGAAGCACGTAAAATAAACGGTGGACGACGCGAGGGTAGACGTCGTTAGTATATTAGTTTTTAGATTATATGACAGAGTTTAATTTTTGTCTATTTTAAAGGATATGAAACAAAACATTACGATCTCGCATGGAAAACCTAACATATTCTCGCTAATAATTTCAGCAGTTGATAATTTCATACAGTTATAAACAAAAACTATACTTCTATTATACGTTAGACACAATGTCAAATAGGATTTAACATTGTTCTGTTTTTTTTTTATTATCCAAAAGATAATTATATTATAATAAAAAAATGAAACGTTTCTTGCAATCAGAATAAATCCCTTATCGTAAATAACGATTAGTTCTTCAACTTAATTGTAAAGCGGTATATCGAACAATAACCACTTAAATATTATAATATTCGAATGTAAATGAAAGCCAGTGTATGTACAAGTATGTGATTTTACTGTTCATTTGAATTCGTAAGGGAAATGCCCAACTGGAAATTGGCAAGTAGTAACCACAAATAATCTATACCATAGGATTAAATATATTCGTCTGCACTGTAACAGCAACCGTCATATCTTAACGCTATTTTTGACTTCAATAATGTATGGGATATGTTCATGATCGATAAGCAGGAAACGATCAGCAGTCTGGTAGCTTCTGCAAGAATGAAATCCGTGTAGCTACGTGAACGAATAAAGGTTCAGCTTCTTTTCCCAGACGTTCGTTGAAGCAGAATTCCTCGGGGACCATCATTGTCGCTGTCAAAAGCAGCCACGAAGAGCGGTTAAAATCTGCGTGAAGTATAACAACAATGCAATCCCATCGAAAGTCCTAGAAAGATTTTAGAGAAACCATTTGTGGAAATCGAGACAACCATTGAGGGATCCAGTTTCGTCGATAGATTTCACTCTTCAACTATCCTTTTACATTTTTATTTATTTTTAATAAATGTATTATTATGGTGGGATGGAGAATAACATCCACTACAAATTATACTTTGTTCTTTGTATTTTTGCATACTGCAAATTCTTATATATACGCGTAGGAAATGGCAGCAACTAGGAATAATAAGTATGTCTTACAATGTAAGATAAATACTTTTAATATACATATATGTATGTAGAACATACGTCACACCAAATACATGATATGTCAATTAAAAGAATCATGAATAGGATATTTGTTGAAAGATAGTGTTTTTACAAACATAACATTGATAGAACATTATTTATTGTGTTTAAATCCTATTAAATCATGTCATCTACGTTTTTGTTATCTAAACAGTGGCGTAACTATTAGGTCATTAAGTATGAAATATTCGTTTTTCTTCAGCGCTTAACCTTACCGATTTGTTTCAAGTGGTTTAATATTGTTGGAATACTAACATCAAACTTTGCTGCTAATTCACGCGTACTTAGTTTGAGATGTATCCGCTCCTACTGTAGCTTTCAGCTCATCAATATCCTTGCTTTCGGGTCGCCCGCGTAGTTCATTTTAAAGATCAAAATCGCCAGATCGGAGTTTCTCAAACCATCGACATACTGTGCGTCCATTAGCCACATCTTTGCCAAACACTTCGTTGACACTTCGAGTTGTTTGCGCTGCATTAGTTCCACGACGGAATTCATATTCGAAAATAACCCGAATTTTTGACTTATCCGTGGTTTACAGAATTTAATCCGCAAAAGGCAGTTCGACAGATAATCATAAACCAAAACGTGCGTCTGAAAGACGTACCTCACCAATAGAAAAAAAAAACAAAGAACGATCAAAGTGAAACAATAGAGATATCAAGTGTCGAACTTGGTACTTTAGGTAATCGGACATTTCATATTTAATGATCTAATTCAGTGTTTCCCAAACTTTCGACATCTGTGTACCCCTTCTATAATTTTCGTAACACTGAGTATCCCTCATAAAAAAAAAACAATTGTATATACTTTAATAACAATCAAAATATATTTACTTTTTCCTCTTTTAGTACATAAACAAGATAATAATAAACGAAAAATAAAATTCATTCATAATAAAATATAAAAGTTATATTATAAATAACATTTATTATAATCAATGCGAAGGATGAAATTGTTTATGTTGAGATGACAGATCATCATAATTTGGTTCCCTGGTTGTTAATTTTAATCTGAGATGCAGCAAACATTTTTCTATGTTTATAATAAGAAAAAAGTAAATTGCTTGTTGCACCAGGCGCAACCAAAGCCCGGTGCAGCGCGTACCCCCACCAAATTCTTCCCGTCCCCCAGGGGGTACACGTACCACACTTTGATCTAATATGTAGATTGCAGTCAGGACGGGCCTGACTCCCCCAAGCCCTCCCCCCTTAAAATGTAAATTGACCCCTCAACATTCTAAAATTTTAAAAATCTAAACTTCCAGAAATCAAAACTTTCAATATTTCAAATTTCTAAAATTTCAGAAGTCCAAACCTTGAGATTTTTTAAATTCTCTAATTTTTAATTTTTTGAGGCTGATCCAATAAAAAGTCTATATCAATGCATCTAGGAGAAATAGTCAATGCAGTAATGATAACCAAGAGGCTACAATAAATATCGTATAAACAGATATCTCTACTTCTTCCAAGTTTGAATTCATTATCTATGCATACACTTCATAGTTACAGCACTATGTTCAAAATTATTATTCTAAGCTTGGAATTGATAATTCCCTATAGAAAAAATCTTCGGGCGCAAAGGACTAATCAAAGGGCTTATTTTTTGTCCGAAAGGATACGAAAACGCATGCAACCCATTGTGCACGTATAGGATGTCCCAGAAAGAGTGGCAATCCCTTAGAGGGATGGCTGCTGAAGTGATTCTGAACAACTTTTTCCTTCGTTAAAATGTTGACTCATTGTCAGTGTCCAGACAAAAAGACACATGAAAAGATAAGGATGCACATCAGTCTAGTCCTAAGGTCAATGACCCATTTATGATTTTAAAGGATTAGAAATGTGTACATCTTTGCCTTTCTCGCGTCTCTTTGTCCGGGCACTGATCCAAGACACTAGAGAATGGACTAGAGAATGCTTATACATATCTCGAAAACGAAGTCACAAATTGTGTCGACGTACTACCGCCGCGCTTGTTCATGACCACGGTTCGAACGTAATCTCAATAGCCAACACTTTCACTGTTCAGCCCGCGCTCTACGCGTACTCTAATTGGACAGTGTTTTTCGTTAATAACTTAAAAATGAAGCCTTAACCAACATTTTGGAAAAGAAAAAAATTGTTCAGAATCAGCTCAACAATTCACCTCTCTAAGGGATTATCACTTTTTCCAGAACAGCCTGCATACATATTACCAACCTCGGACCATTTTCTTCGCATTCACTCGCGCTCCAATGTTAAAGTCAGCCTGTGTTTCGTCGACGTATTGGTGAATCACGTTGCACCGCTCGTGGAAGGCGTAAGCATCGTTCGGTGGCACACGCGGAGCACGTACCACGTAGCCGTGATATTGTCACATGCCTTTAGTGCGAAGTTCCAAATTGTATCATCGTCGCGTACTGCATGTGCCGGCAGCGATCCTCCCTTGCAAGTTTGCTCGATTTCCCCACCTACTTTCTCGCCTCCTTCGTTCCGCCACTTATACCGAAGACGATAATATGTAACACCCAACACGCTCGAACGATTCTTTTTCTTTGCGCCGCCGCGCGTTTCGCTCAGGTGTGTGTGTGTGTGTGTGTATACATATACCGAGATGCGTGTTACGCTTTACCGACTTGTTCCGACGTAATCGAGACAGCACGTCCAGCATTTGAGAAATGAAAGTACGTCGCAGCTATTAGTTGGACAAACTGTTACCGATTCATCCTGGAGGGTATTCTGGCGAGATCAAAATGACCGCAAAGAGTTATTTAGATAAACAGATGTTGAATGAGTCACTTGCAATTGAAAAATTAATTAACATCATAGAACTCAAAACAAATTATAAAAAAGAAAATTACTGAACGTCAGTCATTGAGAGATTGACAAAATGTAGAACAGTTATCAATTTAAAAATTATGAATAGTATTGTGGTGGATTGTCGTGCCGTTTTTGGGAAAAGGTTTTCTGGGGCTTTATGTTTTGAAGGGCTGTATGTCGTATGCGACCGAACTCGAGGGCTGGCAATAAAAGTGACGATTGGTAGAACCTCGGTTCGGTCGGAGGAATAACTAAGTGTCAGGGATAATGAAGCTTGTCCTTGAAGGCAGAGGGTTATTTTCCCCCCTTCCAATTTTCCTTTGGACGACCGTTCGATTTCAACAGAAAAACGGCAGAAGGTACCGAACAGTCGCCACGAGCACTACACACGCATTGCACCATCAACGCTCTAATAATAAACGTTATTATTACCCCACGCTATTTGTTACCCAGTGTTTGAACCTTTATGCACCCACGTTACATCCTAAAGTATCATTGTTTATTCATTTAGTATATAAGGGAAATTGTTGTAACAATATCTGCCTAAAGACGATCGTAGCTATCGTAGCTATCCTACCTCATGGGCAACCTGATCATCTTTTAGTTAGCATATGGAACTGACTCCAAAATGGATGGTGGATTCTGGTGTTTATAAAATTGAAACTTTTGTTTATGTCGGCAACCACATAAAGATCTTTATCCATCCTTGAGGAAAAAATAGTAAGTCAAGGATTGGGCGAATAACGTACAAAAAAACAAATAGGAAGCGAACTCGGGGCGGGTCTGTCACATATCCAGAACTGATGGGAAGCGTATTATGGCCGAATTTAAGCAGCCCGACGACAGCGTTATGTGTTGGGCCCAAATATCGTGAAGCTTATCATTGTAATTAATATATCCTAATGTAAAATGTTAGGAATAAAAAACTTCACGATATCTGGGTACAACAGGTGATTCTCGTTGATCCGCTTGTATTGGACCATAATACTCTTCTCATCCGCTCCGTATCCATCGTTTGGTACCCTTTAATTTCAATAGGGCTCGGTCATTACCGCATGTACACTATGTAAGTACTAGGCAGGATAAGTGATAGAATATAGCGATACGTTGGGATTATATACAAAGAAATGGTGTTAAAAAGGTAATGTATATATCTTGATACAAAATATCATAGCTTCAATTCCTAAATATCAATGAGCACATTAACCTTCAAATGGTGAAAAAGGATTAAATAGTTATATAACATTTTTTCCTTATTTTTACTCATGGAAAATAATAGTGATATCAGAAACTATTTTGGGTAGTTTTCGAATGGGACATAAATTGTTCTGTTGTTGGCGGTGTAAAAGAAATTTGAAGAATAGCTTAGTGTGCTTTTCTGTTTAAGTAGAATCATTAAATGTTTAAAAATATGTACAATTTTTACTTTGTTGTCATTATTGAATTACTTTACAAAATGGAGTTACGTCAAAGATTGATCGCTAATCAAAAGATTGATTACTGATACGTCGGTATGTTTCATTAGATAAAAGTTTACAAAATTTATCGGACGTCCAAACGATCACGTTTTCTCTTGTATTTCTCGATTGGGACGTAAGATATAAATCGTGTTTAAAGCACTTTACTTACAATTGTGTAATAACGTATACATCTTGTATTCTTAATACCCCTTTCTAAATTCATTCTAATTGTAAGTAAAGCAGTAAGTACTGGAAATGAAAACTTCTTTATGGTATTTAATATTTACCTAAGATCTAAATATAATTTTTACAGATGAATTGTACTATTCAGCTCCTATTTTAAAAATATTTCGAGAGAAAATGATAATACTAATACTTAATTTTTGTTTAAGGACGTCTGTTAATTATTTTCATAATGATTTATACAGCTTTTTGTTAAACTAATAAAATGTTGGTTTGTTTCTGTGAATATTGATATAAGACGTAAAAAGTATATTATCTATTTGTCCTGCAGTGTACACTTAAGCGCAATGTAAACTTCCTTTAAGAGAAACATTCAATCATTTGCTTTCGGTTTGAAGGAAAGCTAGGAAAGAGCTAACGTAGTTTCTCCTGTCCCTGCACGTAAAGAAAAAGGACGAATAAGAACACTGATTAGGTTCTTTCTTTACAATTTCCCTCAATCAAAGAAAGTCTAGGTTGCACGCGACTATACTTGCATGGCGGGACATTAAACATGGTGATTGAAAGGGTTTCTGACATTGTGCAAGGAACAGCATCGCATTCGTCGATTTTACCCTGATTAAGGATTCTATGAAGTAACTTACTATTGTGATTTATAACATAATTACTGTTCGGTACGTAAAATATTCTATGCGAACGCTGGATTCGAACAAATGTGAAAAATTCATGCGAACAAAATTCACTTACACGACCAATGGTAACGGTTACTTCTTTCGTTCGTTAGTTGACGAATTTCCATTCGGTTGGTCGATGAAAACTCTGATGAAAACGCTTTTGAAGGTCTGGTAATCTGTCGACGATAATCCTTTTGAGCTCTCTGTGGCGTACCATGCAGAACGAGGAAGGGAAGATTGTAGAAGCAGCAGATATTCATAGTAGTGCAATTTGTCAGATCTATAAAGCGACCGCGAAGTAGGTGGAGCCACTGATGGATGCTCTGCTTGGGGAGTCTGGTAATATGACTCGTAACACATTCCCAGCACCATCACCATCGCCATTGCCATCGCCATTGTCATCGTCATCGTAGCAACATAAAGTCGAATAACTGACGGGACTGCATGAACCTGATGCTTACGTCTGCGTATATACAGGAATAATATTAAACGGAAACGAGAAACGGATCGATATCACGTGCGAGCTTGTCTGATACTTGCTGCGCTGAGCTATGCCAGCTCGTGTTCGATATAACGACGTTAACGTGCTCGGTAATTTGATTTCTTGCCTACGTTTACAACGTTTCCTATTGTTTCCGATACGAGCATCGTTGGGGAGAAATTTCAAACAAATACTGTATGCCTACCCATTAGCGCATCTCCCCATAAACAAGCAATTTTACGAACAGACGTCAAGAGCAGCTATGGGATCCCCATTTCACCTATCCCTATTAAAGTATTCATTTTTGGATGTGTTTATTTACAGAAAACAATAGCTGCATTAGAACACAGAGTACAGTGGAATTAAACGATCTCACGATCATTAAAAATAAATAACTTTGATTCCATTTTAAATATTTTATTGCAATTTTGGAAATTAAACCTTATACATATTATGGTGCTTGAATTGTATTAAAATATAATAAGGTATGGTAAGTATTTAGAATAAGGGAGCTACCTCCGGTTTCGATCACCTTGAAATGTTGTTAAGGTCGTCATTCTGAACAACTTTTTCCTATATGTACATATAATAGTCGGACTCTTTTAGTTTTCGAGATATTTGATTAATTTAGTTTTCGAGGTGGGGATTAATGAACGGATAGTATATGTAGATATAAGCTCAATACAGTCAAATGCTAAATGGAGTCATTTATTCATTTAGACTTTCATTCGGGGAGATTTGGGGTTATTGTCGTCGTGGGAGCGGGGGGGGGGGGGGGGGGGGGGGGGGGGGGCGGAACCCTACAAAACAACAGAGGAGATCCTAGTTGCGATTTATTCACTCTTGGAAATATTGACAGTAAAGCGCGTTATTTTCTCAAATATCTCGAAAACTAGAAGAGTCCGACTATTATATGTATAGGAAAAAGTTGTTCAGAATGACGACCTTGACAACATATTTCAAGGTGATCGAAATCGGAGGTGGCTCCCTTATTCTAAATATTTACCTAAGATATTAAAAGACAGAATGTCTGAATATTTACTTATAAAGTTCAACATGTTCAATATCTTTTCTTTGTTCGTTATTTTTGATTTCTTGCTTCATCATCTGTTTTGTTAATTGAAAACCCGAGTCGATAAAGGTGTCATGTAACATTTTTTCAAAAGTTCATTTTTGGACATAAAAAATAAATTTGATATACAAAGTAGCATTCTAGTATATATCTTTATTTTTATTTATTCTTATGATAGCTTCGAATTTTAAAGAGATAATAATAGCTTGATTTTCTGAAAATTTGAAGAACATTTAATTGATTTTTTTTTATATTGAAAGAAAAACAGTACCTCTTTTATTATTACTGTCAGTAGCAGTGTAATTTTATACTCACTTAACCATTATTCGATAATTGCAGAAATACCATGTACATTAAAGTTCCAGTTGAAGATCTTTGGATCAATTTTGCTCCAAATAATGAATTTGTGACATGACACCGTTATTCACTCGTGTTTTTAATTAGCACTAAACCCACCGTGACTGCTAAGGATTCTAGGCTTGAACTTTGTGTGTACGAAATAAGAATCAAGACAATAACACTTACTACTTTTTTTTTTATTCCATTTCATTTCTCAGTTTATTTTTTAGTGTTTTGTCATATCATTATAATGTGATAACATATGATGTGTAATTAGTAATATGCTTTGATAACTTTTATTTAATTATGATTAGTACAATATATACAAGAAATAATCTATGGACGCAGATACGCGTCCATAGTCTGTATCGGTAGCTTTCATCCGACGCATATGTGCGTCCATAGCAGTCAAAGGGTTAATATAGAGTGAAGATTAGATAGTGAATAAAATATTTCCTTATATTTAAAATGCATTGTACGTATAACATAAGAAAAGTCATGAAGTTAAATGGCGTTACAATAACGTCGTATGCAGGAAATCTTAAACGAAATTTTAAAAACGCTCATTTGCCCGCGCGTGGTAGGTTTAATGTTAGTGATACAAAAATAGATATTACACAATTTTTTGAAATTACAAAATTGAACTTAAAATATAAAAACAGGGTTAATTAATAAATAAGGAAAAGTAATACATGTTATATTAATAGAACCCTTTAAACATGGAAAACATGCATGTAGGCTTAAATTTTAAATGTAGCGTTATAATTTCTGTAAAACACAAATGTCAGGGTTATATGAACTTAGGTATGTGTCTATACATATATTACAGGCAAAATGTAAAGTACGGCAATGTATACAAGTGTAGATACTGTTAAAATTAATCCGGCAATGTAAAATAGTGATAGGTTTAAAAAAATTTACATACTATATTAATACTTTGCTTAAAGCAGTTTAACTAATTTGTACCAGAAATAATCATCTTACTTTATACATTGCCGGAAACTTAACGGCAGTGCATACATATTATCGTTACTTTCCATTATACTTATACATAACATACATATACAATTTTAATATTTATACCTGACAGAAATTACAATATTATACTCGAAACTTCAGCCTAAATGCATGTTCTCTTTGTTGAAAAGTTTTAATTACATGTTTTCGAATACTTTCGTGAGCCACTGTAAGTGACAAGTGACAACTGAACTCTCATCTGACAGATTCAGGTCAACTCTGAATAATACTGTAGTATTTAGTAAATATAAACACATTTAAAAGAAATAAGGACACTACTGAAAAAGGTCCGAGGACCATTAATACGTAATCGGCAAATTATTTATTGATATATTTGTAACCTTGCCTCGAGTTATCTATCCTTTCCTTTGTTAGAAGACCGAGTATAAAGTAACTAATTGCTTCAACGTGCCATACTAACTCTACGAAAGGAGAACAAGTGAGTACAAATCGATCGAACAAGAAAAACTCGAGAGAAGAGAGGCAACGTTGCTCGATTATAATCACCCTTTTACAAAGACCATCCCGGCTGTTTGCAAAAGGCCCTCCGCTGTAAACAACGTCCACCATCACGAGACGTTAGTCGGCGACAAAACACCGTGGATGCTGAAAGTAGGTCGCTGAAAAGGGAAACTTTTCCTTTCGTCTTTAACCCTGCGTCACCTTTACGCCTTGCAAGGGGACGGTGTTTTAGTATTCTCGTATATACAACTCCTTGCGACAACGGGTTTACAGCGAATGGAGAAGCCGGAACATCGGAAAACGATTGCAAACAACGCCATGCAGCGACGTCATATTCTTCTTATCGCCGTAACTCACGTACATATGGTGCCCTATTTCGATCGATAAACACTTGTACGTCGCGAGCTGCAGTAAATTGAACGATCACAAACTCGACACGATTACAGTTAATGATATGGCTGATTTCTGCATATTTTGTATTAACATATTTATAATTACAGACAGAAATGCATTTTTTGCTCACATATTCGAGATGGTGATACCTGTACACTGGTGCATTTTTCAAAATTTTGCACGAAAGT
Organism: Osmia lignaria lignaria; assembly: GCF_051020975.1. Taxonomy (NCBI): domain Eukaryota; kingdom Metazoa; phylum Arthropoda; class Insecta; order Hymenoptera; family Megachilidae; genus Osmia; species Osmia lignaria. The sequence goes on from NC_135041.1 coordinate 3,687,896, forward strand.
CAAAAATGAAGAAAGGTATAATTTTCTTAATATATATAATATAAATAGTTTATGGATAATCTGTGGATAATTTTTCATAGTTTCGTTACCCCGCGATTTGGAGTCTGATCACGCGATATTGCGTGCTTAATTATCAAATCTTCGACACTCACAGTGGTTGCGAATATGTCAATTACAGCACCTTTAAAGATATATACAGTTGAGGCCGGAGATATACTGCGGTCCTAAATTAAAGCTTGAAATAGATACCTATTGATATAGCCGTGTCCAATGTCAATGTTTTCTTTGTGTATCTAACAGAAGCAATTTAAATCTTATTGTGTGACCGTAATCCAAATACTAAGGCTTGAGCTCTTTATTTCCTCGAAACTTGTGTTTTGGTGTTCAAATTTCATATTTTTTCATCCTTGAACAGTCTTACAATTATGTTATATTTCCAAACCTAACTATACACATAGGCAGTTCAAAATCGATGATTTTATAAGGTGCATTTTTATTGTTTAGATTTAAGGGCAATTTTGCAATTTATTTTACTTATTGTTAGAAGTATTGTGGATCGTTTATTAATACCAATAGTTTGTAATATGTTCTGATTTTATATTCATGTGGGTCTTATTAATGGAAGTTATGTTTTTAAAGGTATTGTAAGTAGAAACATAGAACATACAGGACCGAATTAAGATTTTTGAGGCCCGAGACTATCAAACCTACGAGGATCCCTTTGGTTAATAAACTTGGGTCAAAAATTGAAATTTATTCTAAATAAAATTAAATTACATGGTAATTATCGATATCTCATCAACCCCACCGATTTCGCGAAGTTTTTAATATGTTGTTACGACGATGATTCTAAGAAATTTTTTCCTATACATATATATAACCACCGCTTGGCTTTAGTTTTCGAGGTATTTACAAACGAAAGTTGCTATTATGCCAATGAACTCTGCGTATATATATATACCTACACGTCCGTGGCGGTGTGTACGTCAGCACGGGACCACCACTTATCTCCTCTTTTTGTAAGCAGATTGTAGCGGCCGAAACCCAAGGACTATAACGGGTGAACTAAAAAATCAAACTGAACTGATTTCAATGAATTTGAATTTTGGCTTGTGTGGCCGACCCCCTCACGGTGTTCGGAATACTAATCAAGCCTAACCTTTTTTTTTTCTTTTTACGTGGGGAAAATCTTCCAAAGACACCCCCAGCCCCCCTAGGGAGGAGCCGGAGGTAGTGCGGATTTTTTACCCGCTAAAACCCCCACAGTGGCCTGCACTGGGGTTATAGGAAGGGCCACGGGACCTCTGACGAACACTCCGGAACCTCCCCATCTCTGGCGCACTGGCGCCCCATGTGCTAACTCCGCCGGCATCAGGGACCGCACCTGATACCGACATTTCCTCAGGCCGCGTGCAATGGTGACCGAGGCCCCGGCCACCTGCGCCCCAGCGGCCCCGCCTTAGACTTGCGGGTCCGCTATATCTATGGTGGAGGAGTGGGACAGATACTCCCCTCCCCGTCCTCCTCTTCTTGGGGGAGGCAGGCGCCTCCCCGCCGATGATCCTCTTCTTCTAGTTGGGAGTGGGAGGCCTGGGATGTAACGTCTTCACGGTTCGCCGCTCCGTTCGCCTCAGCTCGTGGTGCCGTCGCGGGGTCTCCCCTGATGGCGTCTTCTCCTGCGGGCGAAGTCGGCTCTCTCTCGACTCCTCTAATCTAGCCTAACCTAACCTAACCTAACCTAATTCACTGATTAACAGGTTCACTAATTTAATTTTGTGTTAGATTCAGTTAGGTTAGGCTAAATTAATATTCTGGCCGCCTGGCGGCGGCCGACCTCATGCATGCCAAGATTCAAGAAATGAACGCCGGTTATCTATTATTTTTATAAACAACAACACTATGAGTGATTATGAGTGAAGTTAGATTTCTAAGTTCTACCCGTTATGTAGACTGCTTGACGAGCACCATGCTGTGTTTGCAGAATCCATCCATCCCATACTGATACCACACACCGCCACTGACGTGTAGGTATACTCAAAATTCACTGTAATAGTAGCAACGTTTTTTTTACAAATATCTCGAAAATTAAAGCCGAGCGGCGGTTATATGTATAAAAAAAAGTTGTTTAGAATCATCGTCCCAACAACATCGTTGATGTGATATCGATGATTTACTAATAACATTTAATTGCAAAGAAAATGGGTAATAGCAAAAAAATTGCATTCAATATTTTTTAATATTGTAAATGAAAGGCTTTTCGGGGGAGCTTTCTCCCTAAGAAGTGGGGCCCAGAACAGTAGCCCTCCTTAAACCTCCCCTTAATCTAGTGCTGAGGATATACAAGTATTTTTCGTGTGCCTCAAATATTATAAAGAATAATTTTCTGTTTTCTTAAATAAAAAGTTATCTGTTAAATGAGATAGATGAAACAAACTACATACATATAAGATGGCTTAAAACTGGGATGAACGAACATCACTACAATATCAATAGAATCGTATTTGAACATAAATTACAACTTAATCACAAATTTAACTGACAACGAGACAACATACGCATACTGAATGAAGAACCGAATTATAACAGGATATGTCAGAAATGTTACACATACAGTACTGTTGTGTTAACTGTCCAAGAACGAAACCATATTCGAGACTGGATTAAGATTTCTAGGGCCCGGAGCTATCAATTTTCCAAGGAACCCCTTGGTTAATATACTTGGTTCAAACATTTAAATTTATTTCAATCCTTTCACTATTCTATAAAATTTAAACATTTCGTCAGAAAATGTTATTTTTTAATAATTTTAGTTGATCACGTTTGTCCTAAAAATGGTATAAAATTGTATTTTACCGGTTCTTCGACGATACTTTTTGCTTGAAGTCAAAGAGGAAATCATAATAACTTTGGAAACAGTTCTTTGACTAACAGGAGTATTATAAACCGTGGGAAACGAGATAAGCTAAGAGTAATACTCTGGTAACACGATTCCGTGCAGCCCATGCGATACAGAACAGCAAGATCCCATATGCTATGTCTGTACGACGCGAGGTACGGACAAAACAGCGAAAGAGTTAAATAAAATTAATGAACAACTAACCGTAAAAAAAAGGGGAACAGTAAAAAGGAATTTTATCCAATATTTTTTGACGGAATAAGTGGAAGGTTTAGACGGGGGGACTTGGCAAAACGGGACCCTGGACTATAGCTTCCTTTCGACCTCCCCTTGATTCGGCGCTGACCATAGCTCACCTGTTGTACTTAAGTACATGGTGACCCTTCTTTTCTCTGTAAGATAATAGCAGCTTATTGTACTAGCAAAAATGGTAATTATCGAGGATAAAGTTCCGAATACGACCGGTCGCCGATCAAGATGAAATTTTGAGGGAGAGGGAGGAGGGTGGAAGGGACCCCGAATATAAAGTGGTATCTTCGGCTTCCTATTAGTTTCCGAGATATTAATTAAAAACTTTCGTACAATGCATAGAATTTTTCCTATACAGACGCAACTAACACAACCGTCTTTGCTGCAGTAGATGCCATTGTTAAGTGTCAAACAGTCGTTGATGCAGCGGAGGTTTCAACCTGACTATCTATAGGGTGTCCTATTTAAAATTTTGAAGAAACGACGACTGTTGCAGCGTTGCCGGCCGCCTTCCGGCGGCCGGAAATTTGTTTGGCCTGACCTATCCTAACCTAACTTACATATAAATGGTAACTAACGGTAACTTACGACAAGGAAAGAAAATAGTTACAAAAAATTAAAAAAAAATGGATTTTACATGGTCACCCTATAGAAACGGAAGCCGTTATTGCTATGGTGTGAACGGCTATTCGACACTTGACAATGACGGTTGCTACAGCGAAGACGGTAGTGTTAGTTGCATCGAAAGTTTTTAATTAATATCTCAGAAACTAATAGGAAGCCGAAGATACCATTTTATATTTGGGGTCCCCTCCCACCTCCCTCTCAAAATTTCATCTTGATCGGCGACCGGTCGTATTCGGAACTACAGCCCAGTGAATTTTGCCTTTGCAAATCTGCGATGGTGTACGCACCAATATGAGATCGCTGGTTATCTGCTCTTTGTATGAACACAGCGCGGTTCCCGGCATGCAGTATAACGGGTGGGACTTAAAAATCCGGCGGTCACTTTGTAATTATGGTTTGCGTGGCCGGCCGCCCGACAGCGGCCGAAATATTATTTTAACCTAACCTAACCTAACTCAAAACTAAATCAGTAAATTTGTAGAAAAGCTACTCGTTAATTGATGATCGGTTGTTTTATGCCTGTCGTATTGTATGCGTTAACCCAAACCTAATATAGAACATAACAAGTTAGCGACAATAGTTGGTTAACTAATGAATTAGACTAGATTAGGTCAGATTAGTATTCCGGCCGTGGTCACTCAAGTAAAGATTGAAATTGATTAAAATCTGTAAAATTTGATTTTGAAGTTCACCCGTTATAACTATTGTTTTTCAGCTGTCGTCATGTGTTTATATAAAAAGGAGATAAGCGATAGTTCCATGCTGACGCATATGCTGCCACGGGCATATAGGTAGTAGCAGCAATTTTTTGCAAATATTTAGAAAATTAAAGCCTAGCGATGGTTATACGTATTGGAAAAAGCTGCTTAAGATCATTAAAAAACATATTAAAAAATGAGTGAAATCAATAAGGTTGGAGAGATATCGATAATTACCTTTACGTATATTATAGTTCCTTAGTTCTATTTTAAACTCTCCCCCCCCCCCCCCCCCCCCCCCCCCGTTCTTATCAATAGTGGACTAACAACGAATCCTATTACACCGACGTGGTGCCGATGCACTTGATCACGACCGCGCGGAACATATCCAACACTCTCGTGGTTCGGCCCGCGCTAACGGCGCGCTTTGATTGGCCAGTGTTTTTCGATAATAACTCGAAAACGAAGCCTTAACCAACATTTTGGCAAAGGAAAAAGTTGTTTAGAATGACCTCACCAATCATCCCTCTTCCGTTCCTACCCCAGTTCTGGGACACCCTGTATATTGAAACGGCATGTCGGGCGACCGCTTGCGAGAACTGCCGATCATCTCGCCGCCACCTAGCAGTCCCTGGCCCGAACTAAATGCGTCCGGGGAGACGAACCCTCTCGACTCAATGCCCGCATGTATAACGTCCGTATACGCAGTTTTCAATGTATAGTAATGAAACTTTTTTATTATTATTTCAAAAACTAGAAAATATCCAAAGCTAAAATTTAAGGCCACTCCCTTGCCCCTACTACTCTGCCAAGTTTCGTGTCGATCGACACTGGGACGTTTCGTTATTTGTTAGGAGAAAAGTATTCTTGAATCTATGTTTGAATGATATTTATTTTATATTTTTACTAGCCGAATATGTCGATACTAACTTGTGGAACAGGATAAGGGCGCTCTGTATCTTATAACTAGAAGACATTTCTGTCCATTGAATGCGAGTGATGAATACCTGAATTGATACCTGAGATCTTAAGGTCGGTAAAGTTGTTAAAGTAAACATGTTTGGATGCTGGGACTAGTAAAATAACAGAAACAGAGGTGTAACAACGGAGTTTCTGTCCAACGTTTGTTTACGTAATACGTAATACTGGTGTGGGTCACTCCATGACGCCAGTTCCGAGAATTATTAGAGATAACAATGGACAGTTAAGGCCCGATACACACTATAGGTTTGGTCCCGGTCCGGTCTTGGTCTGGTAAAATCTTACCATACGACTAAATCCACACCGGCAAAATACCGGACTGTTAACGCGGCAGTACTGTATATTGAGTTAGAAAAGTATTCATGTCCTTTCCATTAATGATTTGTCATAGCTAATAGGTATCTAATAGATGGCATTATAGCGGTGACAGTAATAGTTCTCAATGCTAACGGTCGACCTGTTTGTCACGTACGTTTTGCGATTATGTTCCTTCCTTCTATGCCAAATTATTAGACTTAAATCTTAAAGTAGAAACATAATTTTATATCTTGCTTTCATCTTATACTTAGCAAAAATGTTTCTCTATTGTGTGATATGATTAGATTTTCTCCTAGATTGTAAGTTTTTGAAATATAATAAAAAATATCAGCAGACGTTCGTGCGATTTAGGCGTCTCTCCTACTTCCATTATTATTTAAACATATTTACATGTTTATAACGTATTAACAATTTATATCATTTTATTCGGTAGATTCCACAGAATTATTGCGTGAAAAAAGAACCTGAATATCTGCTATTATAAAATTATAAATCATTTCCATAGTTGAATATTGCAATTTGTGTTTAAGATTGATTATCTCGAAAATTATAAAAGTTAGATAAAAATGGTTTAGAGATTCGGATTCAGCACACAAAAAACTATAAGAATCACTCATTAAAAATTACAAAATCAAATAATTATTGCAATTTATCAAATGTTGTTGTAGGCGGACGATTTTCACTGTGAGGTTCATTTCGGACATGATTCTATTTGCAATGCTATATTTCGATTATTATTCAACAGAATCTTTTGCTTTTATATGCGTAATCATTGTATTTTATTTGTACTTATTGTTTTATTTAGACTAATATACGCCTCGTTGTGGATGAACGATTTTCACTGTGAGTGACTGTATAATAAGTAAACGAGAAAGTTGCCTTTTTTCAAAGCCTGCTTAATTTCTGAAATTTTACCGTTTTTTGAAAGTTTTCCGTTTTTTTTCTAGAGCAACACGTATAGTATCTTGTTATATTGCTTTAATTAAAAAAAATTAAAAATAACGTTCTCGGGAGATAATTAAAAGTGTATCTCTAACGAATTCTTCAAATATGACTTTAAATACAATATCTTCGTTTTGGTACAGTTAACCTTTTTGAAACTTCACTAATGTTTTGTTTTCAATATTAATAACTATAGTTTAATCTTATTTCGAGATTAATTAGCAATTCCTTTGTATGCGTCGTTCACCAGTGTTTAAATATTATTATTGTTTACATTCAGTTTTAAAGCAATTTCAAAACGAAGTGTGTTTATGATACAGCAACCTTAAATGCTACTAAATTTTATGTGAGCAACAATTGTTATCATTTTCAGCAGGACAATAATCCTGAATATACGATACACATTGTAAAATAATGATTATTCGTGCCGATACATATTTGTATACAATATTTTTTATTTTAAGATTAACAAAAGTATTATTTTATTTTTTATATTTTACACATTTTGTGTTTCCTAAATATTTCACATTCTTATTTTCTACGTCAAAGCATGTAATCACCTCTTCTACCACTGAAGAAATGAAGTTAAGAGTAGTTGAGATACTATTATCAGAAAGTACATAATAAGATTACTTAAAATAAAATTACTTCAAAAGGTTCCTTATTTCCATTCATCAAAAGTTCCATTATTACTTCAAATAACTGTTACATGTGTAAGGGTTAATCGGAACAACTACATATTATAAGGTGCCGTTTCAGTCGCAGTTCTTATATCAGTTGTAGAATTGTTATTTTTTTGGTTCTACATCAGTTCAAAAATAGTTCTAAAATTGATTCTGGTACCAAAAATTCCGGTATTAAAAGTAATTGAAATCACTAGATGATTAGATATTTCAGTAATAAATTCCATTAACCTTGATAGTTTAGTAAATAATAATTTGAGAAAGGGTTGAAATATTCTTTCTCTTATCAGAGCAAAATAAAATATTTTTTTTATATTTGCAGTATTCAAAAAATAATACCGTCTACTGTTTACAAGTATATTAATAGTAGATGTTAAATAATTGACTGGTTTTGCAACTTTCTTATTTTCCGATTTATGTATTATTTGTGTTTGTATGGTATACTGGTAATAAAAGTTGTTATATACAAGAGATTCGGTTTCTTTTTTATTTAATATAAATAAAGAAATTTGCAATTACTATTAATATCGAATCACTACCAAACGGCAGAAATCAATCAAAATGAATTTTACAAAGAAATAAGTGTTAATAAAATCGGAATTACTAAAATAATTAAATGAATTTTCTATACTTCCAAAATTTCCAGTTACAAGACCACAATCCCTTAATTCTGCAGACTTTGCCCCTGTAATTAGACAGAAGTCGAGGAGTGTAAATAACTGAGAGTCATTTGTTTTAAATCAGCAATTCTACTTGATAAACAGTAGCAGAGAATAATTCTACTAATAAATCTTTTTGTTTTTATATATTAAAAACTATTTAGTCCTTCTTGAAATATACATATGTATCTTTTTTATTTCTAGCTGTTTGTGAGTTAGCATTTTGAAGGTTGAACTTTAAAGGGTGGTTTTACCTCTGAACTTTAAGTTATCACAACTATAATAAAATACCTATGAATTATTTTTGACTGTTTTATATATTTACAAGGATTCATCAAATTGGAATCATTCGCGATCATTTTTTGTTACTGTCTGTTTTTATTGTTTATGGTACATATCTACTCATACAATTTGCAAAATAAATTAGAAAAGTGAATGAATGAAGAATAGGAAATTAATTACTATATATGACCAGTCTTTATATAAAAAAAGTTAATATATGTATATTTTTACTAAGACGCTCTAATAATTGTTAGATTAGGGTTTAAAAAAAAACCAATAAACCGTCTTCTTATAATTACATTACGTTTAATATAAGAATATATTTTTAATAATAGAATGCACTGTGAAGTGCACGTGCTAATGCATGACAAAGAAACAAAGGAACTGACTATAGACTACTTACATACATTTGTATTACTACTTACATTTTGTATATACATGCAAGAAAAAGATGTCACACGTATGACACGCATCGATCCACGCTTCCTCATGTATCACCATAGTGCATATCGATCCGTTTAACAATAATATTTATAATTTAAAATAAAAACTGTGAGATCGATCATTTTGATGAGTTTGAATGTTGTAGTATAGTGGTTCTCAACCTTGTCATAAATACGTATCTACCATTAAATCAAAATTTAAGAATTCCACTACTTACCACCTTTTTGTACCAGGGGCGCAATCATAATTGTGAGCTAGGGAAGTGAAACAAAGGTTTGTTGTACCTCATTAGCATCGTAATAATATTCAGTCTGATTTTATTACTGACTATGTTTTTTTGACATTTTCGATAATATTTTGGTATTTATTTAAAAAAAAAAAAAAACAGGATTTTAACTGCTTAATAAAAGGATCAATTGACCTTGTTAACCCAACCTCTCCCAAAGTTGCGCTATTACTGTACACATATTAGGAGTGTGCAAGTACCCGAGTATTCGGGCTCGGTTACAAAAAACCGGGCAGGCTCGTGCGGACTCGGGCGAGTACTGCACACTTCTACATAGTACATCTGAAGTTAGGAGAGACGATGCCTAATTATATTTCTCACATGTGTTTTAATTTTTTTTCTAATGAAATAATTTCACAAAGTAAGTAAAAGCTAGTTTTCGTGAACAATAATTAGTTTAATTATTTAATTAAAACATTTAGATATTCATTTAATTACCGTTTATTTCTTTTTTCTTCAACTTTTAATACACTAATCTTTTTGAAACTCATTTGATTGTATTCCATGTCTCATGAAAGTTTGACATATGACAGTAAAAGGTACAGACAGAATGTTGTAACACCAACCTTACTTTTATATCTCATTTCAGTTACCTTCGACAATTATAACCTTGTGCACCGCATATGGTATCAATAAACGATACCAGTTGCATATAACGTAACCTAGAGAAAGAACGTACGTGGTCTAATGTCTCGCAAGCACGTAACTACGAATGCTATTGATTCTTTCAATAATTGGCATACATCTTGTTGAAGGCCTTAATGCTTTTGTTGGCTGTCTAATTTTTAAATCAGCATTCAAATAAATACAGATATTTTCTTATAACTCAACTGTCAATTCTCACCTACCAATTCGTAAATTATAATGTTCAGCGCATATTTGGATTTGTAACGTTCAGTAGGTGTTTTTGATGAACTTTTGTGCTTTGTTTTAACATACAATTTTTGTTTATTTCGTTTTATTAATAATTCTGTTCTGCCGTGCGATTTAATTAGATTTTTTCTAGGATGCTTAATTTTTAAAATATATTAAAAGAAACGGCAAAAATTGACACACTTTATGTGATTTATTCAGTTTAATTATTATTTAAACATATTCATATCTTCATAATCTAATAATAATTTATATTATTCTATTTGAAAGTGTGCATAGAATTATTACATTTCAATATTTCATGTAGAAAGAACAATTGAATAATTATTAGTAGGTATTAAAGCATTAAATAACCTAAAAATTTAAAATCTGCATTTATTTCTCTAATTAAGTTTCTTAAGAATAAGGGTGCTGCCCATTTAGTGTACAAAAATTAATAAGAAATGCCATATTTAATTATATAAATCCAAGAAATAGTTCAAATGTGTTTAACAATATTATCAGGTATATTTAAAATAAAAATACACTTTATGACTGGTAGCAGCAATGGATTAAGGACTTGTCTATGGAGGGCTACAGTCTCAGTTCCCATTTTCCAGGAGGCCCCATTATAAACCTTTCCATTTATAAGTCGAAAACTATTGAATGAAATCTTACTTTACTGTTGCTTTGTGTCTTTAGTATTACTTAGAATAAATTTCAGTTTTTGCACCAAGTTTATCAACCAAGGGGGGCCTCGAAAGTTTGTTAGCCCCGATCTACTTGCATACAGACCTACAGGCATACTTGCATATTCTTTCAAAATTATAAATAAAATAATTATTTTTAATTAGATAACTTATTGTGATATACAATTCATTTTTTACAATTGAACGAATCTTTTTGCAATGTAAAAATAATTTGTGATGTATTCAGGGAGTTTTCTCATACCCTGCTACGTTTACTTTTCAAAACATCAACAATAAACAGGTCTAAAATTATACATAAGCACGTGTACAAAAAATGATAATGGCTTGAAAGTTTGTGTATATATTATCGCAATTAATTGTTAGTAAAATTTACTTAGTAAGCTTTAAAGTTCAATTTAAAAGTAAAATTAGTACCTGATCCCATCTGACAAGTAACTTTGTGTTCTTAAATTCCCGTCTGCAGTAGCTTTAAAACGCCACTTCTGCCACAAAACTCAATATAAATATAATATAATATAATATAATATAATATAAGAATATATTTCAAATTATAAAAATTACACAGTAGATGAGCATGATATTTTAAAAGTAAGTCAAGAAGAAATCTGCTTTAAAGAGACATCGACTTTATACTGAAATGTCTTCAAAAGGATTGTAAACTAAATATTACACTAAACTAAAGTAATTGCACTAAATAGATTTGTACAATTAAAGCTTTTTTCTTTGCAACATTGTCCACAATTTTAGGATAATGCGCCATTCTGTGACAAGAGAAATTATTATTAGCAACGTCTAATGCATCATGATTAACGATGATGCTGACGTTCCATACATGATGCATTGTTGTCGAAACTTTTCTGCTACATTCTACTGTAATATATCTTTTCTACTCATGTAATCATGAATGATTGGGTTATTGGACTGCCGTACGCTCTAACTGATGGCATTTTGATCTTCTTTTTTTCCTAACAATTTAATCATCCTCTGATTATAATGCTCGCGTGTATCCAGGCGAGTTTTCATCCCATTCCGTGAGAAAATTGAAATCATTCTTCTATAATTAACTCGGAGTGCAACGTAAAAAATTCTTCGACGATTAATAATACAAAATTCGGTCAGAATCAAACGTTCTGCCGTAATCCACTTCAAATTTTATTTTTGATTCTCTGCTTTTCGTCCCTTCATAGTCATCTCCGCTCCCCGCCTGACCTGGTTACCCGTTCGCATTAGCATGTTATTGGGCGGTTGTTTACTTGGAGTTAATCATCACCTCGGATGCCAACAATTTGGCTATGAAACGAGGAATAGAATGGATGAAGGACAGAGCGAAAGGGAAGGATAATTGGCCATCGGACTAGTTGGGAACCCGATTTACTTGTTAAACTTCCCGTAAACTCGATGACGAGCGAAGCTGCGGACCAGATGGAAAAATAACTCTCTAGTTTAGAATTAGGTAGATACCAGAGTAATTCAAAACAATATAAGGATGAGTTGATCCAAGTACCTAAATAGGCTATACAGTATCATATGTACCAACTGTTATCTTCTCTCTATGATACTTCTTTTGGATGAAATGTTATAAAATGTCAATTAACAGGAATATTAATTTAAGGTGACAGAATTTTAAGTCTTTTAAGGTAGAAACCGTTTACAGGATTAACTAACATCACAAGATATTCGAACTAATTTGTCTACTTTTAGTTTTAAATTACTTAATTACCCTTAAACTGCGGAGTCCGGGTCAATCGAAACCCAAACTTAGAAAACATATAAAAGGATACTAACCTTAAGTTAAATGTATAATTTTTGAACGAAGGAGTTTCATATATTGGAAGAATAATTTTTAGAAGAACGGTGTAAAATTTATAAAATGAAAATAATATGGGATATAAAATTAAATTAAATTTCGAGCTCTCTCCATGGTCCGCCGTGGAGGCAGGACAATTTCTAATACTATCAGCTTATGTTAGCGTAGATACAGTCGCAGTCAAAAGTTTCTAACTATTCCTCAAACAGAATAACTTTTTTAATATTAGACGAAACAAATTGAGTTAGTTGAAAAATATGGCAAATATAAAGAGTTTGTACATGACCATAAAATACAGTAAAAATGTACGTTTTTCATATACTTTTCCCTTGTATGAAAAACATTGTCTAGTAACGACGTAAACGGGCTGTATGTACTCTGCACTCTACATGATAATTTATTTCTTATTCTTGAATTATGCAATTTATTTTTGTCTAACAAAATATAAGAATTTCATAACATATTTACAGCAAAATACAACGAAAGATTAATTGTTTCACAGACCGTCAGGCTAGAAAGGTTTGTGGATTTAATAATCCTTAGAGTGGATTGAATGAAGGATAAAACGTGAGTCGGGACATTACCGAGAGACGGAAACTAGAAAAAACGAGTTCTAGGGTTCGTCTTAAAAACGTTACCTAGAGGGTTGCTTAATAAACGCGAGAACCGGTTCAAAATAACAGCGCCGTCAGTTTTAATTCAGGCAGCGACTGTCGCGTGTCCCTTTCGGTGTCAAAATCTGTAGAACCAGAGGGCAACTTCACCTGCAAGTTTATTGGAAGGATGGAGAGTTAATTAAACGAATAAATAACGTAACAAAGGCTCCGCGAGCAGTTGTAAAGGGAACAGGGAGAACAGGACAATTTCGCGCTCCTCTTTCGAGGATGTCGCTCTGCAAATATATGTGTATACATATATTTATTTTGCTCCATCACCACCCCTTCTACACTCTAATTCATCCTTTTACCTTCTTCCTGGCCCGTGCAATGTTCCGCGATCCCCTTCCTTCTTCCGTCCTCTTAATTTTCTCACTGTTATTGTTTCTGTGCTCCCTTTTTAACGTTCGTTCAAAGCAACGAATAAGAGGACGCTATACTGGTGTTAGTTTTATAGACAGACTTGTTAATTAAAAAGTCACCTCTGCTGTTATTTATTCGCTGGCTTGACGGTGATTGACGATGACTTTTAAAAAAGTTTTCTTTTCTACCGTAAAGTTACGGAAAAATTTCTATTGCACCGTGCAATTAAGTAGATTATTCCGAATTTTTTATTAATTTTTGTTGGCAGGAGATCACTATAGATCGTGTGATACAGTGAAGTTGGCCACTCTTTTCGTTTTCGATAGTTGGTCTGTCATGGCGAAAAATCGCGGTTCGATGCACGCGTCCTCGTTCTATTCTTTTAATTATATCGTTGGTATTATAATGTTAGTTTGTGAGATAATTCAACACATCATTTTTCATACTCGTTCATATAATCTTTGCGTAACTCTGTCAATTTCTTTTAATAAAGTCGTGAACATTGTTAGTAGCATTATCTGATACTAGTAATAGAAATGTTATCTTCACTTACGTTAATATTATTACCTGTAGAGACAGAACGGAATTAGACTATCTCTGCAAAATTTATTTCTAAATGATAAAAACACTATATTTTGATGAAAATTTTTCAATGCAAACAGAAGAATGTATGAATAGTACATAGAAATTAAAAAGTCTTTTTAAATATGGTGATTAAGAATATATTATGATGATTAAGCTAAAAATAGATGTTTGAATTCTTAGCTTAGAAAATATGATAAGAATATTCAAGCAATTGTTTAAATTGCTAATATCAAATATGTTCCTATATTCTGGAAGATAATTATTATTTGCATTGATATTAAATAATAATCAAAATGTCTATAAATTTTAGCAATAAATTTTAATGATTGTTTGTTTCTGTTTCAGGTAAGTAGGCCATAAAAGTTCTATGACCGTTTAAACTCCGGTGACGTTACGGTGAGCCGAATCTATGTATGTTGATATCAATTGAAACAATTGTTACTTTTTACCACCAATCGATGTATAAAATGAAATTCGACCAGTAAGAAAACTGGTGGCTGCGTATGACCTCCTAAATTCACTGTCAGGCCTCGTTAGTTTCATCTGGACGTGAAAATGGAACGAGAACCTGGTTCAGACTGTTGTGCGTAAATCATTAGCTTTATCAGCTTCATCCAATTCGTGCCTCCGCTTTATCTGTCGGGATAACTGGTCGCTCAACGAAAAAGCCAATAAAAAATGCTTGAAACAATGGTTGACTCGGTGTTAGAGTCTATTCCGTTACATGCGTTATATTTTGAAAATAACGAAGCAACAATATAATTCGATATAGAATACTAGACAAAATAAATAACAGCTTGACTGTAATAATCTTTTTATGGTCAATTGTTTGAAAGTTTTCTGTATTAATTAACAGAGAGTATGGTTTCCTTTAAGATTATGCAAAACTTATTAAAAATTTTATTGAGACAAATGTTAAACCGAATGAAAATTTCATCAAATAAAACTGTAGCAATTCTTATCTTATAAAACTTATTATAATATTGTTTACATGTAAACACAAATAAGAAAAGAACCTGTATTAAGAAAATTAACTTGATTATTTAAAAATAGTCTTTGATGAAACTATTTTCTTAGTTGTGTTGAGTTGGTTAATCTGAAATATTTGTGTACTTTTATATCAGTTGGAATATTATTAGAAGTGTTTATTTGATGTTACAAATATATAATAATTATTTCAATTATACGTATATTTTTCAGTGCAAATTTCAAATCATTAATTGAAATAAATATTTTAAAAATAAAATTTTAGTTCATATGATAATAAATGATTATTTCAAACTAACCAACGTACAACCAATGTACTTAAGTAACACAGTTTGGAAAATAATATCTGGAACAATTTTTATTTTTTATCTGAAATATTATTTTAATTAGCAGTGTTTAAAATCGATCAAAGTAAAAAAGTTGAAAAGAATTGCTTTGAAATCGGAAGTTCGCAACTCCATGGCTCGAACGAGTTAGACAAAACATATCGGTGTACACGAGGCAGGGTAAATACACTCATTGTTAGAGCATTCACGCATACGTAACCTTCTTTCCGGAGACTCCGGTTGGTAGCAATTCTTTGTTTAAAACACGACTGAAAATCTGGCTAACCAGGCAAATCCTCTTTTCCTGTGGTTCGGAAACGCTTCGGGCGGAAACACTATGGGAGAACGTGACCACGAACGTCACGGTAATTACAACTTGGGGTCACCACGGTTTTCGACTGTACTTCAACCGTCTCTGTACAGGCTTTCGCGTGTTCTTTCTCCTCTTTTCTGCTTCTTTATTTTCGCTTTCAACGCTAATCGAGAGAACTTTCCAATTTAAAGCTGATAAAATACGCGCACATAGGTACACTCTGCTCACTTTGCTCATATAATATTTTTGATTGTATAGAGAAAAAAGTAAGGAAAATAGGTGATGTGTTTATGCCATGGGTGGCTAACTTCTTCCTCGCTAGAAATACACGGCTCGCATTATTAGTCAGTTTGTCTCCCCACCATCAATCAATTCGTGCCCCTAAAATTTTGTTGGCTAATACCACTCCATTTAACCCTTGTGATAATTTGGAAATGCATAACAATACTAAAATGATTTAGTTTACCTATGGTGTAATGGTATGGAAAAATAAGGATATGGCTCGCGACTCATTAGTTCACCACGCCTGGTCTATGCCATAGAGATGTACGGTATAATTTACGATTGTTGGAGAACAAACAAAGAAAAGAGGATGTAAACGGGAAACAGAGTCAAAACGAGTAGCGATTGTTAAACGGTGATTAAGTCTTCTTCCTTTTCTTCCTAACTAGCAGAATTTCATAGGCGGTTCAATTAATTAACTACGATTTCAAGTCAATTCGCCGTACAGAAATTTACCTAGTAAAATTGCTTGCGAGTGCTCGCTAAATGCGAATCAGAAATAAGCGTCGAATCAACGAACCGCTACACACAGTGATTGTCTTATAGACAGAGGGATAAGGAGAATCGAACAGAAATAGGGAAGTCGAGAGAGAGAGAAAGAGAGAAAAGAGGTTGGGGTGGCTGTGGAGTTCGGTAAAAGTTAAATCTAAGCAAAGTTTACGTTCGCTGGGTCGTTAAAAGTTTTAAGGGATAAAGCAGTCGCTTTATTGAAAGACTCGTTACGGCAGAATTTCAGTCTTGAACCGTTTTGTGATTCATACCGCGGCCGTATACCGAGTTGAACAGAGACGAATCGGGCCGGGTAAAAGGGGAAGGAAGCTGATCTCGAGATTTAACGAAACTCCCGCTGTGAGAGAGAGTTTCGTGAAACGGGCCCGAATAACAACGATTCGGCGAGCTGCCGAATACACAATTAAAAATCCGTGAAACCATCAATGCGACCTAATTTTCAATTGCGTGAATAGGTCACCGCGAGTTGTCTTTCAAACGAATTTCAAGCTGTCATAAAAACAGATTGGGGGAATGATTCTAGAATCTTTGAAGCTCAAATTGCAAGGGAGGTGTGATACAATGATACGTGCCAATTTTTATCTAACTTGGCACAATTGTTTATTGAACCGACAAAACATTTTTTGCCCTATTTGGTTCATGCTGTTTTTGTATTTTAAACGAGAAATAATGTTATTTATCTGAATCGCTCTTTGCATTTATACATATACTTATAACTCCCAAACTACAAATAGAGTATGATCCACTTATTATGATCACTTTGGAGGATAATAAGTCTATTTAGTACAAATTTGTTAAGAATTCTTATTGCTTGTTCCCAAGCGTAATTACCACAATTAATTATAGATTTTTAATTAATTTTATATAGAATAATTTTATAGTCAACTGATAATATTATCTGTGATTATAATAACTAGACTCCACTATAATATCTATATAAAATTTATGTTATTTCTATAAATCCATATTAGGTGATTCTATCAATTGAAGCAAGATATACATACCTCTATTTTAGGTGAGGACACAAAACAGTTATTAAGAAAATTTTTGTACGGTTTAACAAGCTGTATAATTAATACGACTGTATCCTTTTTTAGAAATGCATCGATGCACTTGCAAAATATAATTATGTACATTCTTTTTCTTTTATAATGGAATAATGCAATTTCTTAACGCAAAAATCGATCTTACGAGTGATTTTGCATATGAAAGATATAAGGTAGGATCATTGAGAATATTTCAAATTTTGAACTTCCATAACGACACTAAAAATCATCCAAAAGACTTGTAATAAAAATTTAGTTCATATTTGAATTTTTACTTCATAATTCTTTTATCCTATTTCTCTAAAGTCTTCTTTTATAAAACAGACTATCCATTCGCAATAATATTGTTATATTAATAATTTCTGTAACTTCAATCATTTTCTTTTACAAGACAAGCTAAACTGTGTCAAAAAAAGATTGTTATGTAGTAATTAAAGTATGTTTAAATTATAATTTGATATAGAACTGAAATGACAATTATAAGAAAGATCATTCTGATTTGTTATCTTTTTAATTAAATACGTCATTTTTCATTTTAAATTCTTCGAATTTGTAAAAAATATAATGTAAGAAAGTCGTGTTCTTTAATAATCATATTTATTCTCAATAAAAAATACACTTACAAATTAAAAAATGGTTTTTCGCTGTCTGATAATTGTTTTAATATACTATGCGCCGTACTCAAGCCACAATCTAAATACGCGCACGTAAAAGGAATAGACATGAAGTAAGGATAAGTTGGACCTGGACTTCGCTCTGAATGGCCATTTCTGGGTCACAAGATGGGCGGAAAGATGACGAGTAAAGTGGCCAGGTCGAAATCCAGGGGATAACGGCTAATAGAACCCTTAGACACGGAATAGGTAGAAGAGAGGTCGACACAGTGTGTAAATAAAACCATATCTTGAGCATGAAAATCGTTCTATCGAAAGATTTCTGATCTAGAAATGGATATCGGAACAAGAATATGATATTTGAAAATCTGAATAAACACCTTCAAGATGCGATATCATAGCCTTAACCCTTTCCTTTCTAACGTGATAGCCAGCTTATAAAGACTATAACCGGTGTCGATGAATTAACCCTCGAGCAGTATATCCAGCAGTAGGTGTTTCTTTTTTAAACAGAAAGATTTGGTACACTACAAAATGATATTTAAAGAATTAGTGTAAAACTTATAATAAAAATGTATGCTGAACTTTACTTTGGAGCTCACACAATTATTGACTTTTTTAAATAGATTCTAATAACATCCGATAGGAAAAATTCAAAACTACAAGTTTTAGCTTTAGAAATCCATCTGTTTAAAAGTTACATGTACCTGTGTAAAGATAAGCGCTTTTAGCGTACTTTCGAGGTTGGTTTGACGCCATATTGGCTTCTATCCATAATTCGTGCAATGAGTGAAATCAATACCTATAAAAAGATGCACGTGGCGTTCAGTTCGACAGAATGACCCAAATCTCTTTGTATAGATGTGCTTTTCACGTGATACATGAGGTTAGGTTAGTTTTTTGACAGTATTTTGATAGTATTTTGATATTCGTTTCCGTGGACCAATCAGATTATAGATAGAAGTCAGTATGGCGTCAAACTAACCTTAAAAGCACGCTAAAAACCTTCAGTTTTACATACGTATAACTTTTAAACAGATGGATTCCTAAAATTAAGACTACATTTTGACAAATTAAAATTAAGACAAATTTAATACATTTTGTCATTTTTCTCCTTGAATACCATTAAAATATACAGGGTTTCCCGTAACTCCTGTAATTCCCGGAAATGGGGATTTTCTGGAGTGACTCTGAACAACTTTCTCCTTCACAAAAATATTGCTTTCAAATTATTAACGAAAAACACTGTCCAATTAGAGGGCACGCAGAACGCGGGCTAAATCGCAAGAGTGTTGGCTATTGATTACGTTCGAACGGTAGTCATGAACAAGCGTGGTGACACCACCACAGCACAATCTGCGATGTCATGCCCCAAGTAATATTTACGATTGCTTAACAATTGCTCAACAAAACTGACCGAGCGACCGCTGTCGCTCGGCTAAGGAATGCGCAGACCAGCGATATGTACTTACGCGGAAGCTTATCTACTCGGAGAAATGACAAAATCAGGTCGATTCCCGAATAGGGAATGGATAACCCGATAAGAGGCCGCTTCAAAGCAGACCGAAAATCATTAAGATACTCATTTTAAATAAAGTTGTTTCTTGCCGCCCGCTTTAATTCCTCGACCTCCTCAACCTCCCACAAACAACTATAAATAGGAGTACAATAGCGGCTTCGTTTTCGAGATATAAACAATTGAAAATTAGAATATCAACTTTCGAAGCGAGTGTTTCACTTTCGAACAGCTGATAGCTGAACAGATCCTGGATCAGCGTCCGGATGAAGAGAGACGTGAAAAGACAAGGATGCACATCTGCCTTGTCCTAAGATCAACGACCCATTTGTGATTTTAACCCTTAAATGCATGATTTTTTAGTTTTGACCGAAAAAATCTATTATATGTAGATTATTATATAGGTTTATGCAAACATACAAAAAAGATAATTAATATATAGGTTTCCATTTTTTTTTGAAAAATAAAGTATTTCAAAAATGATACACCATGCAGTACAAACATAAATAATATCGTTGAATTGTTAAGAAAAACGCATATCAGCATAAAATACAGTTACTCACCTATAAAATATATTTTTAGCAAGAATAAATCTCCAAAAAATTTAATTTTATTGTCACTCCTACCTTTCACGAACTTCTTCGGACGCGCCAAACCAATTCGTCAATCTAAATGTCATATTGAAAAGCGCACGGATTTACTTTTTTCTTTTTTTTTTTTCATACTTCGTTTGAATGGACCAAGGTAATATGGCATACAGCCAAAAGTAAAACTTCCACTACGGTTAATACTTTAATTAGGAGTTGAAGACAGTGTTTCGTTTTTGAGACACTATGCATTTAAGGGTTAAAAGACTAGAAAAGTACATCCTTGTCTTTTCTCGTGTCCATTTGTCTGGACGCTGACCCTGAATACTAGAGAATGGGCTACCTGCTCAGCTGTCAGCTGTCCGAAAGTGAAACACCTGCTTTGGAAGTTAATATTCCAATTTTTAACTGCTTATATCTCAAAAACTAAGTCACAGATTCTGCCGACGTAGTGTTGCCGCGCTTGTTCATGGTTACCCTTCGAACGTAATCAACACTCCCGCGGTTCAGCCTGCGCTCCATGCCCGCTCTAATTGGACAGTGTTTTTCGTTAACAATTCAAAACCGAAACTTCAACCAACATTTTGGTAAAGCAAAAAGTTGTTCAGAGTCATTCCAGCAACCTCTCATTTTCGGGAATTACAGAAGTTACAGAATTACAGATGTATAGAAAAAGATCAATAATTTTGTATGCCCAAAGTGAGGTTCAACCGACTTTTTTATCCAGCACAATGTTTATAAACAAAAACTGTCGGCGGTCCTAGAAACCTCGGTAAATGTCTACAATTAGGGCCCCAACAAGAAATTAATTGAAAAGAGGTAATTTCTATGTATTTTTGCCCCCTGAATCCAAAACTGTTGATAAAATTTGGGGGTCGCTTGTATTTACTAAGATATTGTGGTAAATATTGACATAAAATCATTATTTTCAAAAGTTAATGACTTTGTGGGGTAGCCAATACTTTTAAAACGCGTCACTAACCTAAATAGGTTAGGTTAAGTTATCAGAAAAAATATAACTTACCTCACGGCAAAAACTTGACCAGTCAACAATAGTCTCCTTGCTCAGTTCTAATTCCTGTTCATAGAATGTATAGCGCAGAAGACGCATCATGAGAAAATATCCAATAAAACGGGCAATCGTCGTGATATCAAGATTAGAATTGGCCAGCTACGTATCACTTTTAACACTTCGTTTAAATTCATACTTTGAAGTTATTCTTTTCAAGGAGACCATTGTTCATTGGTCTAGTTTTTGCCGTGAGGTAAGTTATATTTTTTCTGATAACCTAACCTATGTATCTTAAAAAATACAATTACAATACAAAATACAATACATTACCTCTTTTCAGTTGATTTCTCATTGGGACCCTAATTGTAGACATTTATCAAAACGTCAATCATCAGAACATATTAAAGTGTTTGCTGATGGGTATATTTTAAGTATAAACTCGGTTTGTTTCCTTTCTTGAGTAGGTATTAGTATAGATAAATAGAGAATCAAAAGCTGCAACTGTCAGACCAATTTATCTCTTAAGTGATCGAATAATTGCCGTCAATATGGGGGGAAAAATGTTAAAATATTGTATATAGCGACGCTTTGTCGCGATATGATGAATTAAATCTGTGGAAATTTGTGACGCGATAGCACGCTGATCATTGGACGCATTATTATTGGGACATTAATTTCCCCAGAGGGACAGTTTTGTATTCTCATCTGCTTGATGCAACGGACCAGCGCAATTTTATCCAGACGGTTAACGATTCGTGAAAAATATTCTCATAAAGCTTGGTCTTTGCTATTTTGGTGCTTGAGATCCGTGAGTCACTCGAAACACGAGACACACGTCGCGTCGTCACTGTGAAGAACTTTCTCACTTTCCCTCTCTTCTTCGGCCGTGGCCGTTCGTTCTCTTCTAGGAGATGAGAGTATGTTTAGATTCCGGAATGTACATGTCATTCCTACCACCCACTCCTGAGAGTTAGCATGGTACTGCCTTCGGACAGAGTCGAATTACCGACTTGCCGTTCATTCGACATGCTAGATTTAAGGGAAGGTCCCAGTTTAGAGCGCTCAAGTAGATCATCAAAGGAAATAATTGAAAAAAAACTGCTACAATATAATGAGAATTTAATAATATAGATATATATACATCAAGGCATAGAAGTCGAATTTTTAATTCATTCATTTTTATACAACTGTTTTAATGTTAAAATTACAATTGATTTCTCAAAAAGCTTTTCCATTAGTTACGTAAATACCAGCTTATCAGAAATTATTAGAGTTTTCATAGCAAAATGGTTATGAAAAAATAACCCAAAATTTTATTAGGCTCATGATTTGAAGGACTAAACTTCAACTTTCACGTAAGTCCATTAACGTAACCAGGTTGGGGTCGGGATGAGCCTGACTCCCCAAAAATGTGGACTGGCCTTCCTTCTGTTTTAAAACTTTAAGAATCCAAAATTCTGAAATTTCAAAATTTCAATATTCCAGTGTACTAAAATTTCATAATTTCACAATTTCAAAGTTTCAAAATCTAAAAATTCAAGATTTCTAATCTTAGGAATTAAAAATTTTAAGAAATCGGACACACTCTAGAAAAAAAGAATCCTAGTATGCTAACAAATTTCGCTTTTGCCCGCTAGTACCATGTTAACAATTTATAAGTCCTAATTATAATTTAACTTTTGGCTCGCGTATCCATATTTTGATTGAGGGTTACAAAAGATTATTCAGCCCACTTTATTAATTTATAAAATAATAAATGATATAGATACTGTTGATTAAACAGTATATTCTACATTTTACACAATAGAAATTAATAATAAACTCAAAAATTATGCAAATCAAACTGAATACGTCAACCATGTTATCAGTTGGTGCACTTAGAACGAAAGGGATGTAAGTAATATTTTTTTACTTTACATTATATTTACCGATTTAACCAAGCATTTTTCTTTTTAATTAAAAGATTTAAAAAGAATAATTTGCCCTTTTTTGGTTGTGCTCAATCTGCTCAATTCAATTCATTTAAGCGAATTTGTATTCAACAAGTTGGTTTTTGAACATGTAAACCCAGCTTTGAAGTGGGACGAAAACTAAACAAGTAACTATTGGATATTGGCGTACATTTCTGGCTGCAGCAATACGGTTCCCTGAGCATTGGTGTAACTAAAATTTTTGTAGGGGGTTCGGCCAGGTCCCTTAGCTTTATTAACAATGTCAGGTGTTTAATCTTTTACATTTGGCAAAATTTTGCGAGAAGATCTTAAAATTTTAATATTAGAATCTAATATTCTATACTCTAATAATTAGAGTATTAGAATCTAAGTTCTGGACAGTGAATCTATTAGAAGTTATAGCTTCAGAAGATGTTCTTACTTCGAATCTTGAGGATTTTACAACTTTACAATTTTAGATTTTTGGAATTTTAGGACGTTAAATAATTTTAGAACGATGAGAGAGCTATTACTCGTTAAATAGTATACTAAATACATTTCAAGTGAGGTATTGCGGAAATATCTCCTATTAGATGTGAAAGGTTTCATCGCAATCGGTACGTGCCTTGCGGAGTATACATGTATCGAAACAGTAGAGAATCGGCGACTGCATGCTGACTCATACACCGGTAGAGACAGGTAGGCATACGTAGAATTCAATGTAGTAGTAACAATAGTTTTTCACGAATATCTCGGAAACTAAAGCTTTTCGTTAATTATGCATAATGAAAATGTTGTTCAGAATCATGCCCCCGACAACATATTAAAGGGTAATTTATATCGTCCTATGTTGAGATTAAAAACTTCTTGTATTTTGCAATAACAATGAAAAAATGAAAAGTTTTTTTTAATGGGACCAACCGGAAGACATACCCTACAAAATGCAAAAGGTTTCGTTCCGATTGGTCCATCCATCTCGGAGTAATCGGTGAACACACACAGAAAAAAATATATACTGATCGAATTGAGTAACCTCTTCCTTTTCGAAGTCGGTTAATAAAAGCAGAAGACTGCATAAAACCTTGTCCTCCTTCTTTGACTTTAACCAAGTTGTTTTATCAATTGTTCGGCATCGAGCTTCGACGTAATGCAAGACGGTGAAAATAGAAATACTAGCAATTTCAACGTTGTACTCTGATTTTGTGGAAAAGTGACTGTTAGTCCAGGGTCTGTTTCAATTTCTTTTATAGTACCACGAGAAATCGAAACCGAATTGAAATTTGACTAGGCAAATGTTTGCTGAATTTAAGTAAGCGTGCACGCACAAAGCTCTGTTATGTGTTTATTTATTTCTTTATTTAGTTAGAATCATACCCAAAATAAACGTAGCAATACTGCTGATTACTGCTTTCTTGCCAGCCAGTTATCAATATCCACAAAGTAGATATATTTTTATTATTTATTTATTGTTTAGTAACAAGACCTTTACAGAAATATAAAAGCATATAATGTGAGACAATAACCATTAGAAAGAACTGTTAACCCAATTGCATCAGAGGCGGTTATATCCGTTCATTTCAGCAAGCTGTTATTACGGAAGTACAGTAAAACCTGGATAAATTCAACGAAAGAATGCTTGGATAAATGAAACATCGCTATCCCCTCCACTTGGGGGGATCCCCCTAGGCGAACCGAGCCGCTCGACGAGGAAACCGTGTAATATGATCCGACCGTAATATCCGTGTGACTAATACTAATTCAACGATAAAACTTTTTTATTTTTAACTTTTTCTCAATGAAACTGTTACTAATGCATTTGTGAGATTTTTCTGATTAAAATGATACCAAACTCGATATAGGTTGAATTATATTTATAAACAATAGTAATAGAATAAACAGCATAGAATTGAGACCACGACTGAATATAAATGATGTCGGCTGAATACAAAAGATGTGTACGGACACAGAATCGGCATGTTGGCTACAAAGAAAACATGTGTACGGATTCAGAATCGACACCTCGCTTGGATAAATGAAACATTAAATGCCCAGAATCGACTCCTTGCTTGAATAAATGAAACATTAAATGCCCGGAATCGACTCCTTGCTTGAATAAATGAAACATTAAATGCCCAGAATCGACTCCTCGCTAGGATAAATGAAACCTTTGAAACCAAAGCCGACACCGCAACTGGTTTGGATTTCGATCTCTCTTGCTTTTCGCCAACTTATAACATCAATTTTAGCAAGTAATTATAATTGAAACTATATCGTGTTTGGTACCACTTTACTCACAAAAATCTCACCAATGCGCTAGTAAAAGTTTCACTCAAAAAAAGTCAAAAATAAAAAAGTTTTTTGATTCAATTAGTATTAGTCACACCGATACGTTTCGGCTCTTTCCTTTGATTTCGGACCTCTCTCTTTCCACCACTGTCTGTCCCTTTCAACGTTCACGCTTGGCTGGTCGTCGCGTGTCATCCGAGCTTCGATACCGTGCTTAGGTAAACGCAACCACTGGGTCCCAATCTTGGTTGAATTTATCCAGGTTTTAGTGTAGATATATCCGCGCGTAATCAAGGCTGCATGGAAATAGGTATATAGTACTAATATTATTATATTTATGATAACACTATAATTACTATATTTATGATAACATTAACACGTTGACTATCGCCATGCTGGTCACTGATGACCAGTGCGATAAATGTAAGGTAAGGGAGTTGAATAATTAAAAAAAAGAAAGACATTGAATAGCATTAGGTACTATTACATTGATAAGATAGAAAATTTAGAGTTAAAATTTGAAAATTAACAAGTCGTATCCTTAATACAATAATTAGAGCTTCAACGTATCTTATTATGCATGTCCATTTTCACAATAGAAGTCAACGAGTTAAATACAATACATATAAATGTAATATTACTGCATTTATAAAATTTTGTTTTCATTTGAAATAATGAGAAGCATAAATATTTTAATTACTATAATCAAAGATAATCCATTAAAGAATTAATAATTATCTTTCTTTTACTACCAATTTAGGTTAAAGTATGATTCATTAAATGATTAAAAAATTCTTAATTCACTGCTGGTTTAAGTCGTTTTAATTATTGTTTTCAATTCTTGGACCGAGATAAGTGCTTTGTTTTCACACTATAAAAAAATTCTCAAATTCTATATTTTTAAATTTCTATATTTTTACACTGAAAATCGGTTAGTTCATTTTAATATATTTAACTATTTTATCACCGAATATACACAGTGCTGAACGAAAAATCAAGTCCACAGTTGTTACGAATTTTTGTTGTTGTAAATGATAAACTTAAGCTCTTTTTGATAATATGACAATATTATATCAAAAGTATATGAATCTACGAAACCCTGAGTTTTAAATTTTGCCCGAAAATATCAAAATCTTAAAATTTGTGTTGGACGCATTTGTAAAGTACAGTCATTGGCGAAACAAAGGGTTTTCTTGCGAATGAACCTTAAGATATTAGAATATTAGAACCTCAGTTTCGGTATTTTAAAATTTTGAAATTTTAGAATTTTGAAACTTTAGAATCATAGATTCTAAATTGGTTAATTGGTTAATCCTTTATTCGTTCTAATCAAGAACCAGCCATTTTGTCTTAAAAATACTGATAAAACATTTATAGACTTTTTCATCAAAGTTTTAATTTTTGATTATCATATCATATCATCTTTTATGTT
The DNA here is from genome assembly GCF_051020975.1 of Osmia lignaria lignaria. Classification (NCBI taxonomy): domain Eukaryota; kingdom Metazoa; phylum Arthropoda; class Insecta; order Hymenoptera; family Megachilidae; genus Osmia; species Osmia lignaria. The sequence continues at coordinate 3,714,776 of NC_135041.1, forward strand.
ATTAAATCATGTCAAACTTCCCATATTTCTATATTTAATTTGGTACATGGTGACATTTTATAGAATTGTAATTTTATTTTATCCCGCTAGTCCTTTTGTCGGAGGGCAGATACATTTCCTGGTCGTCGTGGAAAATTCGTATATATTTTCATTCGGGATGTTTCGCGTTGCGCAGCGTCGATGTAAAGATATTATTCTCAATTTGACAAAATTATATCTGATTCTCCCGCAGGATAAATACACGCTGGTGGAATCCGATATTCGATTATTTCCAAACAAGCGTGTAGACGTGTTACGCGTGTGTGTAACGTTAATACCGTTCGATGGATTTACATTCACCGCGAAAAATTTTCCGCGCGGAGAATAGTGCGTTCAGTGCGAGCAACGAGATAGAAAGCTGGGACGAGGAGGGGGGCATTTTCCGTTTTTTTCTATTTTTTCAAAAGGTCGCTGAACCACCGTTATAAAACGCGAATACAAACATTTCTGGAAAGGCGTACAATCGGCACGGCGACCTCGATTTTTGCGCGTACCGTTCGAACCCCCTGTAGAGATATACATCATCCATCGTTGTGCATTCTCTTTTTTCATTTTATTTTATTGAGCTTTTTTTTATCGTTCACAAAATGGTCCCAGCGTGTCATCTTTGTCGTGCAGCCGTGGTTCGATCCAAAATGGGTCGAGAGCGAACGCAAGCACTGCTATTATAACGCTCTTCGGTCGCCCCAATCATTTGCAGTTGAAGCTTGGCCAAGTTTCGATATATCAACGGGTCCTCTCAATGAGGTGAAGCCAGCCAGTACGAGCTGCCAAAAGGGCGGGAGTTGTGCGCCCGCTTAATTAAGAATTAATAGTTCACTCTACCAAAACAAATTAACGATACTTCCATCTACCAGCTTCATCAGAGGCTGTACCTATTTTTGCCACCCGATAATCCTCTTGCTGTCCCCGATCTAATTTACCTTAATTTGCCTTGTGCGTGGGTTCGCTGTTTTTAGCTAGCGGACCAAATTGTGTATTTAACACTAAATCTACCCCCAATTTACATAGAAGGATATTAGCAAAATGACAATCACTTAATCCTAAATAGACTGAACTTTATACGTAGGAAAAAATTCATTTCTGATGCTTTCTTTTTTAAATACTTTTACTAAACCAGAATCATTTCTTCAGTACAGTAGACTCTTGTTAACTTTCCACACAGGCTTTTATTACCCTCCACGGATGCTTTCACTGATCGCTAATACTTTTTCATGCATTTGATTTGTTTAAGCATACAATTGTTTTGGAAATACATATTACATCTTGCCAGCTATCTTTCCGTCGTAGTATTATATTATATGTTAGTTTTGTGATCGGGACATTTGTTGAGTTTCTGTTCCTCAGAAGTTTCCTCTCCTTCAGCCCCCAATGTGGAAAATTATCAAGATTCTACTGTATTAATCATGAAGCCAAAAGTAAAAGTGATCAGATAAATAATAATTTTCAATATTTTCTAAGTGGTAGGCTCGGCGAACCCCCTTCTTGGTCTTTCTAGAGTTAAAGAAAAACAATGCTGTGTTTATTATTTCTTTTACATAATATTTCTAGAATATCCTTTTGAAACATTTTAGCAACTTAAGACAGTAACTCAACACAATCTAATAAATAAAGTAAGAGCGGTTTTTGTTTCAGCATGAACAAGACGAGAGAAAATAACAAAGAAACATTTGGTAAAATATCACACTAAAATCTATTCTTCTTGGGGATAATCAGTACACTAACATCAGTTTATACAGATCGTAGCAAAATATTATTGAATTATTAAAGGGTTGCTTAAGTGGTTACACACAAAACAATGAAGTTTTAACATATTGATTTGGAAAAATTCACCGAAAACTGCTCCAGCCGTGCCATCGTTATTCAAACTTTTTACTGAATAGTTTCTTTGTTTAACGATGGCGTGGTATCTTATTTAAACGTGTTATATAACATAGCAATAAAAATTCGACCCACAATGTGCAAATGTTTCGTTGAAGGCTATACGGAGTACATTGATACAACCAATGTGCCCACGTCTTTCTACCATTAAAATTAAAATTAAAAGAAAATTAATAAGTTCCTTAGGACATGAAAATTTCATACCTACTAAATTATTTAATACTTCAAGTGTCTAAGTGAAAGTGGACATGTAATAATAACTGCTAGCAAGAATACAGCGATTCATTTTTTAAATATACTCTTTCAATTTTTTACAATACAGTATTAGTATAATAATAACGCTGTTTAAGAGTGTACTTCGTTTTTTCTTTTTATTTAGATAGAACATTAAAATAAACTATACAGTGATTGACACTTCAAGTCTGCTTAAAAAGTCAAATGGATGCACAATAAGTATGTATTTTGCATTAACTCTTATCTGGTGAGGTGGTTTTTAAGGAACAAGGACATTTTTAAGCAAACGTCAATAAAATGTCTGTTTAATTTTCTTTTATAAGATGTTTTGAATTTATAAAGTTTATTTATTGTTTACGTGTTTGCATTTTTAGAATAATTATTTTCTTATCTAATAATTAGTTGAATAATGGAATAATTAATAATTGGGGTGTGTCAAATCCCACCTCATCAATTAGTGGTTGAAGAAGTATGAAAATTAATTTGTAGAGATAGAGGAATAAAATGAGACGATGGGGGTAGTACCGAAGTGCCCCCCGGTCGCCGATCGACATGAAATTTGGAAGGTTGGTTAGGAGCAGGCAGACGACCCCAAATATAAAACGATATCTACAGCATCCTATTAGTTTTCGAGATATTAATTAAAAACTTTCAGTATAATACATTGAATTTTGTCTATACAGGTGTAGCTAACACAAACATCTTCGTTGTAGCAACCGTCGTCGTGAAGTGTCGAGGAGTTGTTGACACCATAGCGATATCGGTTTTCGTATCTATAGGGTGTCCCATATAAAATCTATTTTTTTTTTTTTTAAGTTTTTGTAACTTTTTCCTTTTCTTGTCGTATGATGACCAAGCTAACCGACTAACCAACGCAACAAAAATTAGGTAAAAAATATGGATGAAGTTCCGAATACGACCGGTCGCCGATCAAGATGAAATTTTGAGGGGGAGGGGGGAGGGGGGAGAGGACCACAAATATAAAGTGGTATCTTCGGCTTCCTATTAGCTTCCGAGATATTAATTAAAAACTTTCGTACAATACATAAAATTTTTCCTATACAGACGTAACTAATACAACCGTCTTCGCTATAGTAAGCTGACATCGTCAAGTGTCGAACAGCCGTTGACACAGCGGGGATTCCAACCTGACTATCTATAGGGTGTCCTATTCAAAACTTTGGATATACGACGACTGTTGTAGCGTTGCCGGCCGCTCTCCGGCCTAACCTAACCTACGTATAAATTAAATGTGTTAACTTCCTTGAGAATTAGTAATAAAATATAAAACATAACGTAATGTAACTAAAAAAATGGATTTTACATGAACACCCTATAGAAACGGAAGCCGATATCGCTATGGTATGAACGACTGTTCGACACTTGACGATGATGGTTGCTACAGCGACGACGGTAGTATTAGTTGTGTCTGTACAGGAAAAATTCTATGTATTGCACGAAAGTTTTTAGTTAATATCTCGGAAACTAATAGGAAGCCGAAGATACCACTTTACATTTGGGGTCCCCTCCCCCCTCCCCCCTCCCCCTTCCCCTCAAAATTTCATCTTGATCGGTGACCGGTTGTATTCGGAACTACAGCCAAAAATATTTATGATTGCATCCAAGTGTTGGATTTTAAATTTCTTGCCGTAAGTTACATTACGTCATGTTTTATATTTGATCACTAATTCTCAAGGAATTAAACACGTTTAATATATGTATATGTAGGTTAGGTTAGATTAAATAAATTTCCGACGGCTGGCAACGCTACAGCAGTCGTCGTATCGTCGAAGTTTTGAATAGGACACCCTGTAGATAGTCAGGTTGGAATCCCCGCTGTGTCAACGGCTGTTCGACACTTGATGATGACGGTTGCTACAGCGAAGACGGTTGTATTAGTTACGTCTGTATAGGAAAAATTCTATGTATTATACCGAAAGTTTTTAATTAATATCTCAGAATTTAATAGGATACTGTACACATCGTTTTATATTTGGGGACCTCTACCACTACCACTATCACACCCTCCCGAAGTTTCATCTTGATCATCATCCGGAGAATTTTGGAATTTTATCCGCAAATTCTGCCTACACGCATGCGTACGTAGCAGTGTATGCAACCGTCGCTTGCATGCTATTTGTGTAAACAGCGGCACTGGGCCCGGCAACCCCTTATAATAACGGGAGAAGTTGAAAATCAAACTTAACTAATTTCAATAATTTTGATATGCATGACCGGCTAATAATGGCCGGAATATTAATTTAATTTAACATAACCTAATATAGGCAGATAAGAGGAAAAAGTTGGTAAAAATGTGGATTTCTATAATATAATTGGTGAACCTGTAGAAAATGAGCTGTCCTTCCGATTTCGATGATTTTTAAATATTGTAAAATTTGACATTTTAAGCAACTTTTTTCGTCTAAGCTGTGTCGGATTCGATTAGTTTGCGAGATATTCGCGAAGTACTATTACATTGAATTTCGCCTGTACGAATGCGACCGCGGCTGTGTGTGCGTTAGCAAGCGACCCTCGCTTCTCTACTGTTTCTGTCAATAATACCATTTGGCCCGGCTACCGCCATATAATGGGTGAACTTAAAATCAAAATTAACTAATTTCGTGACCAGCCGCCTAAAGGCAGCCGAAATATTAATATAACCTAATCTATCCTAACCTAGATGTATAATCATTTTGCACCACAATGTTTAATCCTTGGGATACGGTAACGGGGTCTCTGATGACACATCTAGTCGGAGGAGTGGGGAATTTTGAGTGTGGTAGTAGCGAAATGTCAATCACGTTTCGTTCGTTTCAGCGAGGTGAGGAGCGATCGTCACTTGTGCTTTTTTTATCTTTCCGTTTTTTACGGATATTAGCCAGGCCATGTGGTACTATTGACAAAAACAGTAGGATAAGTGAGGGTCGCTTGCTGACGCATACACAGTCACTGGCGTATACGTACAGGGGAAATTCGAAAAAGTTGCTTAGAATGTCGAATTTTATAACATACTCAGAAATCATCGAAATCCGAGAAGGAGCGGCTTTTCTACAAGTTCATCGTTATTTATATAGAAAGGGTAAAAATAGCCCTCTAAATTGGGATTGAAAAATATACCTTTTTTATTGAATATCTCAAAAACTATTAATTGTAGAAAAAAAATCGAAATGTCGTTATAAACAGATTTTCTACAACTTTATTTGTTTAATAAAAAATATATTTTGCAAATTTTTTAAAATAAAACTTTAACCTTTTTCGTTAAATTTTATATACATAAACTACTTTTCCGTTGTGCTTCAGATATTCCAGAAAAAAACAAAATTCTGCAGTATTTTCAAGAGATAATTTAACTCCTTAAAATTGCACTGTGGCACGTACAAAAAATGTGTTTGTGTTACAGATGAACTACTCTACTTGTACACAAAGTTTCATAATTTTCTGAATTTCCGGGTTCCCTAACTTCCTTTATCAGTATACCTTACCACCATCTACAAGCAATTCACAGAACTTTAAGTTAACGGCCTAATATAACAAAGGTTAATTACTAAAACTGAAACAACAAAATTTGGTGCTACAGTTAATTTGTTTAAAACCCATCACCTAGAAAAGTGCAAACATTTTTCCGGCTTATCATACATCATGCTATTTTATAATCTTTTTTTACTGAACATGCTTTGTAATTAAGAAAGCATAGCCCCACAGAAATGGGAGGTGTTTAATCAAGGAAAAAGACATACTTAGGGAAGGAAGAAACTTTGCTATATAAAAAGCAATTCATGGCAGGCGTGACGCATTAAAAACTCAATCTCCGTTCAAATCGTTTAAAGGAAAAAATAAAAGCAAGAAAATTGTTTCTTCGATCGCTCCCTTTCGGTTAACGTGTAACATCAACCTGGCGTCCTATCGCAACATACCTCGCTTACTGGTCGCAGCGTGGAAAAATGCTCAGCCGTTAGAATGAATAAGCAGAAGTAGGAGAAAGATAAAGGAGTCGCGTTTGCTTTATGAAGGGTAATTTGTGGCAGCCGTGTCGCGGCAAACCTTCAAATTTCTCCCCGACAAAGCAACAAGCAGGAAACAATCTCGTCCGTTTCGCGTCCTCGTTTCGGCCTTTATTCTCCTACGGTCGTAAAGTTATTTTCACTTGAACGTCGTGTGCCAACATGTTAGAATTGCGTAAACTGTATTACGAGACCATAGCTAGTATTCATATCACGAAGAAAATGTTAGGTGTAGTTAAGTTGATATTACATGACGTTCTTTGCTTCTGAAAATATTCCATTAGAGTACGCGGATTACCATAGTACAAAGGTAATCACTTGCAACAGCGATGGGCAGATCAAATGCCCGTTGAAGTGTTCAAAAATGTAGAAATTTAAAAGTATAGAGATTTCAAATTTGCAAATTTTTAAATTAAGAAATTGACTGTCCATCAGTTCTCGCGAGAGTATGGTGCACCTCTCTCTAGGTGCATGTGTTGATGTTCTTGTGCAGGTGAATAGAGAATTAAAAAATATTGTAAAATTCTACATCCATATCTAGTGCAAAATTGGCAGAAACTACCAGGAGTGTGGTCAGCAGAACTCAGAAATGCATTCTTACTAATGGAATGCACATTGAAATAAAATATTACGAAATGTTAAACTTATTTTCTTATTTCTGCCTTTGTATTGAAGACCATATTGTATTACGTGATTGAACTCGCCTCGATGCCTCCTTCCATATGATGTAAAAAAATATGTATGATTCCATTTAAAAAAATGAAGGTCACCTTTCTTTCTTGAAAAATATTAAAATTACAAAACATCTATAGATACGCTATCATATTGCTAATGAAATATACTACAACTTTCTCCTCTTCGGTTCTTTGCTAATGTTTATCGTTTACGAAAAAAACGATGGTAAAGATTAACGCGAATACCCTGTATTCTGCTTTAGTAAATATTGGTGTTAATGTTAATAAAATATCTTCATTTAATACAAAAGATATTAATTTGAAAAATGATCAAAAATTTTAAAATAGTTAAAAATTGGTAAGTGGTAATTAATTAATTATTTTACAATATGTAAGCTAGTTATACATATAATTTTAGATACTTTATTTGCACATTTAGTTGCATGAAACATGAAATTTCTCTTTTCGAATCCCTGCTATTTAAATGGGACATTATTGATAGAGGCAAATACATTCGTTATTTGGAACTTTTTAACATGTCCAAATAAATGGAGTTTTGTTGTACTTATATGAAAATTTTGTAATACAAGGCTTTGTACGAAATTTCATTTGATCAATTTTGAAACATTGGTCAAATCTGTATAATGCTATGTACCCTTAAAGTGACACACCCGTATCACTGTATTTTAAATTTTATTTTACTTTTTTTAAAGAAGAAATTGTTGTCCTATTCTTTTATAACTAATCTGTTTATAGCGGCTGTTTAAAGGATAATGGTCAAGGGCAGACTGGGATTTCCTTAGAGATTAGAGGGTAGTGACATGACGAATCCTCTTGTACAATACAGATCCTAATTTTATGTAATTAGACTACACTAGTTTTAGAAATTGTAACCAATGAAAGATTTTTACAGAATACAGTTATTTTTATTAACACTTTGACGGCCACATTTTGTTAAGTTCATAATTTTTGCATTTTCAAACCTTTTCTTTATACCTAATACAAATTATTAACAGAGAATTATATTTAAAAGCTTCATTTAGCGTACATTGCGAAATTATTAATTTTCAAATTACAATTTGCATTTAATAAAGTATATAAGAATAAAGCGATGAATAGTAGTCTACAAAGTTAAACATTAAAATTATGAAAGTGTTACAGCGGCCATTAAAGTGTTGATTATCGAATACTGCGCCATTTCGTATAGAAAAGAATATTAATTCGAGTTCAGGAAGTTCATTTTCAATTATAACGTGCCGATTAGGTGATCGAAGTTAAAGTTGTTGTAGGCGTGCTGTTCATTTTCAAAATACTTTAGTTGTCTGAAGGGCCTATAATTATGCCGTATAGCGTGTTTCGCTATAAATTATTGTCAAGCGAGTGGTCTTGTCTCTTCAGTCGTTGTAAAATCTGTCCAAGCTTTCGTGCTTATATTAGCGACAGAGCTTTCAAGCGGCTCCGATGGGCTTTAGCGGGTTGGCAGAATACGAAAGCGCAATCGCGTCTGCCTCGATAGACCTGATTTCTTGAGAGCGTTCCGATGTTTTGCTTCTATAAGATTTTTCATCCTTATTCCTTCGAAAACAGACTTCAGAAAATTCTATCGTGAACAAGTTTTAATTTTGATTTTGATTTAATGCGAGAAACATGAGGGTGTCTGTTGCCAACTGTTTCGCGGCATTCTATACCTGTACTATTTGGATCAATATGTCCTTACTTCTTTTATACATTTTGTTGTGAATTTTTGATAGAATAATACATTCGTGATACAGAAACTTTATGAAAACGATACACATGCTTATGCCTTTGGTTATTTTCGAACAGGGAGGAAAAGAACACGCGGCCAACGTATATAGGAACTGTTACCACCTTTATATCTTGCATGCGAACTGATTAAAGAAAAATATTACTAGCAATAAAGACATTTATTCACAAGACATCGTTCACATCGTTGAACTCCAACACATTTGTAGAGATATAGAAACGAAATAGTCGGTTATAAATTTTTTTTATTAAAAGTCAAAGGTTAATAATAAAAAATATAAGTACAGTACGCGCTTGATAATTCTCCATATTTCGGACTCTAGAGGCGGGCACTTCTAGAAACGGGAAATTATGGGAATGGTATGCGGGCCTTCTACATAGCGCCTTTCTTTCTGTAACACAATTATACATTCATTAGCTATTTATTTGTTTATACGACAGAGCTATAAATTCACTGGTTATCAAGGTGAGTGGTTCTCACCTAGTGGTACGCAAAAGGCAGCTGAGTGATACGCGAGTAATTTGTTCAATACACAGTATAACAATTTTAATATTATTTGATAATTATACAATATCGAATATAATAAAATTGTGTGCAATTTTAACCCCCTACCCCCTCTGATAAGGGAGATATGAGGGTAACAACCCATAACTTGTTTTGGGATTGTTTATAAAAATCACCTTCAAAAATTTATTTATTAATTTTCAACGTTGCAATGTAGTTTCAATGTAGACGTTTAGTGGAGGGAGAGAGAAAGAGGGTTTTGTCTCCCCGGACGCCTTTGGTTCGGGCCAGAGAGATATGTAAATATGTAGATTTGTGGTTCCTTATCACTTGCCCATAACGTTTACGCGGGAAAATTAGAATTATTATTTATTTTGTTATTCGCACATTTCAATTATATTATATACCAAATTATATAATATTTAATAATTGGAAATGATATTATTTTGTCTCCCAAATTACTTATAATGTCAATATCGTCAAAATTAGGGTTATTGTATGTTCAGGTTGTACATACTTTCCTTGATGGTACTGAAATTCTTCAATTTTGGTTTTGGGGGTACGTATTAAAGAAAAGGTTGAAAATCGCTAATCTAAGTGTTTAAGCAGGGAATTAATGAGCACCTACTGTAAGAAGTAAGTATAATATATGGATAAAAGAAACAAGCGGAAGACAGAAACATTCTTTTAATAAACACGACTTACAAGTTTATTTTTTACAATTGTGACGCGTAATATTCATCTTATTGTCAAATAGATTCGAGCAGAATAATGAGATTAAACAATAGATTCCAATAAAATCATACATTTGAAGGAGCATTCAAGTAGCTTCCAAAGGAATATAATTAAATCAACTTTAAATAAATTAAAGCTTGCCAATCGCAAACAATCCTGAGTGACATTGGCAAGTGCGAAAAAAAAGGAAAGGGGAAGAGGACGGAAGAAAAATTAAAAGTACCACAGGTAGTTTATTGGCAGATCCAATTTCCGGATCAACGGTAGATAGTCGGTGTTGTTTACACGTCGATCGAATCGAGTTTTTCGTCGGCCACCTGTACGATATTCGTTTCATGACGAATATGAGAGGCGAACGTGCTTGTTTCCTTATGAATTTTTTAAGTGCTCCTTTCTCTACAAATAATTCGCATCCAGTAAAAAAAAGTGAAAAGGAAGTACGTGCTTGTGTTTTCTTGATGTATGTTTGCTTCCTCTGAGGAGATGAAGAGAAGTTTCAGTCTAGAGTGCTCAGAAGTAGGTCAACTTCAGGAATTATTTATTAAAAAGCAAGGATTGTTAATTTATTTCGAGTGTTTGTAAAGGTTTAGATTATTTGTAAATATTTAAAACAAATCAATTTATGGAAGGAAAACTAAAAAGGTAATTTATGCAGAAGTGTTATAAAATATCAAAACCAGAAATTCTGAAATATCAAAATTTGAAAATGTTAAAGCCTAACCCCTTATAAAAATAAATATACTCTTGAAAATAGAAAAAGGTGGACCAATTTTCAAAATACAGTTTCGGAAAAAATATATTGTATTTAAAATTTTATCTAGCTTATACCTATCTTACTTTTAGACCGGAACCTCCCTTTAATAAACGCGGGAGCGAGGATTGTGCTTGGCCGCTGTTTATCCGCCAAACCAATTTCCGCATCACAGTTAGATGTCACAACATTGGGTATCTTTTAGCGTAAAATACCTACTATATTCTACTACTTATGGTAACAAATACCGCGTATTTATACATATGTACATGTACATGTATCTTATGTACATAGTACATAAGTTATGGAGCAAAACAGAATTTTAGAATTAGAGTTTTAAGCTGTGTACACATTTATTGCTCAGCCTTGTTACTGACAATGAGACTCGTTACTTCATTTTTTGGTAACGAGGTTCGGTGTAAGCTCCGTTTTTAAATCTATTAACTGTTATACGCCTGAAAAGCCAAACCAAGTACATAACGAGTGACGATATGCAGTAACAAGACGTAGTCCACATTTATTACCATAACCTACTTGCTAGGTAACAGGTCGTGGTAACAAAGCAAGGTGCGGTAACAAATGTGTACGCAGCTTTAGTATTATAATTTCAGCGTCTTTCAATTGTTTCTTCAAAGCATTAGGAACTTGTGTATACAATATCCATTATCTAAGTGGTATAAGTCCATTTTAAAAGAAAAGGTATAAATTATTTATGAATAAAAAATATATGTGAATTTTTGGTTTTCTTAATTTTTTTCACAAAATGTACAAATTTGAAAATAAATGGTCCAATTATGTACATTAATGGGAAACGATTGCAAAAGACGAGTCTTCTATATTAAACGAAAGTTTTATTATTATAAATTCGAACCTTAGGAACTATTGAATTTTTCAAGATATTATTTATTGCGTTCTATCTCAATTATTTGATTAGATAGGCTTTTATAGAATTTTCTTTATAAAACTTTAGTCCAAGTTTAGTCATTCACGCAAAAGCGCTTTTTCTTAACTCATTAATATTATCCTTTAAAGTTTCCACCCCACACATTTTCTATTATACAATATCAAAGTTCAGAGATCATGTAAAGCTAAAATTGATAATGTAGTACGTATCGTACCCGCGTTCATATTCCGGTTCATTGATCAGCCAATGAGGTTTAAATTGATCAGGTAATCATTTAAAACTTTTATTCAAATTTTTTCAGGTCATTTATCAGAAGCTTTGTATTTTTTAGCCCTTTGCTGCATCATTTTTTAAATTTCGATTGAAAAATATAATTTTTGGAATTCTCACAAATAGTGGATAAAAGAATAACAATAACTAAACTTTTACTAAATTTTAGAAAGTTATTTAATGTAAAGTTTTGCAATATTGCAAATTTGTGACCTTGAGTTTTCTATAATTTTATCAATGATTAAATGTGCAGTGGATTTATTATTTTATGTAATACAGTGTAATGAAAAGATAAATGGAAGACCATATTTCTGTTACAATATACTGAAAGAACGAAGAATAAAAAACGAATTGAGAACATTACAGATCTTCTTTGTATAAAATGTGCTACAATTTAGCCCCGAGGTGTAGAAGTTGTAAAGCAGTTGAGAGGAGAAATCTTGGCGTTCGTCAGGGAATCTAATTTCCGAACGAATAGCTGAGGGTTAATGCGTGGCTAGGGGTTTCTCGTTCAGGGTGCGTGTTGAGCGACCTGACGGAATTTCGTTCCACGACGGATATGAGAAGCCGTCGCGTCGTGTCGCTCGCGTGCGTTTCGCGCGGCCACGATACCGCTCGTCCGCGACTCTTTAATTTTACCTCCACTCTCAACTCGCAGACTTTAACTCTACAAATCTCTATTTTCTGTCAGCGGAGACGGAACGAATTTAAACTCGCGTAATATAAAGAGAGACCGAATGCGCGAGCCGGAACGAGGAAAAGTCATCGCGCAGTATTAACTCTCCTTATCAAAATGTACGGCGCGGTGGAACGCGACTTTCTAAAGCGTTCGCGAGCCGACCGTCCGCGGTCGAGGCTGGTGCGAAAATGAAAATGCCTCGAATTAAAACGAACGCAGGCCTTCCTGTGTCACGCTGGAGCGCTAAATATTTGTCAGATTAACATTTCCACGCGGCGGCTGAAATGAAATACTCTTCGTGGTCTCTATTATTTTATCCGGGCCAGCAATTACATTTGCAGCAATTTTTAATGTGACCGCGACACGATTTCGCCACATTTAATGTCTTTGTCCTTTATTACCGAGTGCTGTGTTATCGTGGTTCATTTCAATTGAAGAGTTTGCGGCAATACGGAAGTAACCCCACTTTTTATACATTTTTTATTATCTTGTTGAGTAAAATATGACTTTCAGTTGGTACAAAAGGGAATAAATTCGGAGCGATAGTTACCAAACTATAGATATATTTATCAATAAATGTAGCTCTTAAAATAAAGTATCAACTGTTTCTGGTGGTTTAGTTAAAATACGATATACTTACACATTCTTAAATGAAAAATTTTTATAGTCTAGTACATAGTATAATAGATATGTGTACCAACATTGATCTCTGAAAAACTGATATTCTTTTCTCAAGATTGATGGTACAAATACCAATATTACAATCCTTTCTTCGTCCCCAACATATTTTTGTATCATTAACCCTTATTAACTTAAAGTTAAATGAATCATTTTTAAACGAGAGTTTCCTTGGAAGAAAAATTTTTGAAAGAACAGTGTAAAACTTAAAAAATGAAAATAATATGGAATACAAAATGAGATTAAAATTGTGACTATCTTCATGATCCGTCGTTTTAGGATTAAAAAATTCTAGGATTTCAGAATTTTAGGATTTTAGCATCTCAGAGTTTCTAATTTCCTAATCTTCCCATTTTTTAATATTCCAATTTCAAAATCTTAGAAACACCTAATCAGATCTCCGATTGTACTTATGTTAATTGTAAAAACTGATAAAGGTTACGAATAATATAAACATTGAAAATCCGTCTTTAAAGGGTTGAAGGGAAAGGAACCATGTCTTGAAGAAAGAGAACGTTAAGTTACTGGTCTAATACTCTATCCTGCTCTATCCTGAATGGCTTCAATAAGGATCATTATAACCTATTCAAAAACACCATTTTCTTCTGTATGAAAATTGTCATTATCGAGAAAAACAGCCGCGATACGGGTCTGTATTTCTCGAATAATCGAAAGGGCCCGGTGGCGGTTTTGCGGTAATTTACAAGTCAGATGTTTCCACGATTTCGTTCCTTTCATCCCTTGAAGTGAATTTACATTTTTCCGATGATCGTCCGTTCGAAATGGCACGAGCCGTGAACGTCTTTAGCAACGTTGCGGTTGCAGTCGCAGCGTCTGCACCAGACGTCGCGTCGTTCTATTGAATGTATAATTCAAATTTCGTGGTATGAATAATGTGCAATGATGCAGGGGAGCTGGGGAACGGCAGATCGAGCCGGTGGGTGAGTGGGTGGGGAACTTTAGTTCGGTGCGCGAGGGTAACGCAATAAATAATAGAAGCGGGGTCGTCCGTTTCTCAGTCACCCCTCAACAACCATCTCAACGGTGAAATATTCAAGGGTTGTAATGGCTTGGAACTCGCTGCCATTCTCCCATCCACCTGACATTCGAATGGCGAATTCGACTATTGTTGTTTCGATCTTTAATCACAGTGTTCGAATACTGAAAATGATCGAACAATGGTAAGGACTGAGAAAAAATAATAACCGTTACTTCGTAAACGCATTTTTGGTATTTCTAATTCCTGCATACTTATGACTACGTCATCGAAGTAGGCTTATAACTTATGAGACACCCGGTTACCCGGGTAATTTGGTCTACTCGAATAGCTCACGAGTACCCGGCTATCTCGAGTACTCGGTCCGAATTAATAGCCCTACATCGAGGACTCAGCGCTAACCATAATAGCAACACAGCTTATAAGAATAAAATTGTATAAAAATTCTAGTATAGGAAAGAAAAAGGCGTTTCGTCTTGGGATCATCTGTCAAACTCGTCAGTGGGGCTGACAATAGACGACCCCTGTCCCAGACACCTATCATACCGCAATTCGGAACTTCTACTGCATGCCGGGTGACCGCTTGCGAGAACACTGTCACCGATCTCTCGTCGCCACCTAGCGGTCCCTGGCCCGAACTAAAGGCGTCCGGGGAGACGAAACCCTCTCCCCCTCCACTAGATTATTTACGCGGTTTTGTTCTATATCATCTTATACAATTAATTATATTAACGGTCTTGATAATATACACAAGTTGATCCATCAGGCGAATCTATCGGACTATAAAAGTTTTTTAACAAGAATTTTTAAGTTGATTCCAAAGGTAAAAATTTTAGTCCGTTCAAGACCTTTCGACGAGATTAAGCCTCGGTATCGAGCAAACGTACGGAAGTTGGGCAGCCACTGATCCGAGGCAAGAGTTCCTGAAGAATTTAAGGGAGAAGTCGTGGTTGTAGGCGCTTGAGGTGTGCGAACAAACGTAAAGTTCGTCATTAAAAAGAAAAGATTCTGTGAAGAAAGTACAACGATGAAGACTTGCTTTACGTACACGGAAGACTAGTGCAAAGCATTATCGATCGTCACGCGTCTACGTTTGATTTTCCCTCAGGCTATTTATAACAGGATTTTCTTCTCGTCTTCGCGACGATATGCTTGCCATCATAAACTAAAATTGTCTCGGAATAAATCGAATAAAATTATTAGACCGCTCGAGGAAGACTGATGCTTTCATTGAAATCAAAACGAGCGAGATGCTTATCTATTTTGTGCAAAATATACGTCTACAGTCTACGCTAAAACGATCGAATCGTCGCTCGCTATCGCTTCATCTTATTCTGTTTCAATGTCTCTCCTAGGCAACATTCGTCACGCGATAGATTTGTGAATATGAATGCCTCAACCAATAAAAATAATACACGTGACTGAAGGAAGGACAACGAATTTGATTCGTCGGTAATTTACGATCTCTACATAGTATTAATTTGAATGTGTCTTCAACTCTTTCACTACGTAAGGGTGACTATAGTCGTTCGATGCCAAGCGTTTATACCCCACAACATAGCAAACATGTGATGGAAAATTTCAATTTTATAAAATTTCTCATTGCAGATAAAATTTTATTTAATGCAATTTATATTTAATATATGTAGTTAGAAGCAAACAATTTATTAAAATGCATTGATAGCATCAAGATGTCACGACGATAAATTAAGACATGTTAATTCATTTTTTACCTATTTGTGGATTCAATAGTAAAAGAGAAACTGGGAAGGATTATTATACATATAGATTTTGGAGGAAAAATGTGATGCAAACATAGATAAATAATAGTTTGTAGAACGATGCGAGAATTCGAAAATTTCGGGTACCCGAAATCTCATTTAAAGTGGTAATCACCAGTGACCCCACGGCATTCAACGTGTTAATATAAATTGTCGATGAATAGACAAACGTTTATAAATAACAAACTAACGATCATCGTTAGCAGTAAATCGTCATCTGTTAAAAAATAACTCACGTCATAGCTGATAGCAAGTCTTATGCATCATTTTGAAACATGATTCATGACAATGAATGAATCGCTATACGAGTTATCGATGTTCTGTTCCGTGCCGTCGATTAAATATTTCAGCAATTTCCATGGAAGACGATTTTCATCTCATACGTCCGTTCGCCGTCTCTCTGTCATCTTTGATGGATATCATCCGCAGGAAACTTTTTAAACCGAGGAATTTCAATTTTTTCCCTGTCAATTTTCCTCTCGCGTTATTAGTTTCTTGACCCAGCTTCTCTTTCGTTTTATCTGTCTTCGCGTCTTTTATATGCAAGTTTCTCTGTGAGCTATGTTTTCATGTTGGATTAAAAAGAAAGCAACTTATGGTGCATAGAGAAAATTAAATGCTGTTTTTTAGGGATGGGATTAAATTCATTATGGAACTGGATATGCACGATATTTTTACAAGAGAAAGAAATGTTATGAGCCGCTGATCAATCAAGGGAGTATATAAGTTGTACTGCATTAATTAAACTTCTGTTAAATATAAATTCTAGTATCTAACAATAATGAACTTAATGTGAAAATAACTTCTATTAATAGAGAAATATGGAATTCCATTAAAAACTACAATTAACCTTAAAATCTCTAATAATCATCCGCTACTGATCCCTTATTATGCCATATAATTTTTATATAAACTTTTTAACTTTTTAACTTAACAAATAAACTTTTTTTATATTTTGATAAATAATGGAAATAACTAACTATTAATATGTTGTAGGCTTACTTTCAGTTCATATAATTCATTTTAATCCTTGAACAGTGGAGTCTAGGTGAATTAACATTGTAACAAGGTGGCACGAGTGCCCTCAATAATCCAGATTTTCGCCCACCACGCGCCAGTCCCTTAATACCCCTCTCCTAACCCCTATCCCCTTCTCCCACTCACCGGTATCGGGCCGGTAGAGGCGACGGAAGAACTGGACAACGACGCTGCAACCCCAACCCCCGGAGGACCCCGTCCCGAGGTCGACGACGACCCTTCAGCCCTCCACAAAAAGACACCGTGGGACCATCTACCGTCAAGCCCGAGGACCCTCAGCCCGTAGCCAGCATCGCCGAGCCCGTCAGCCCTACCGATCCCGATCACCGGCCAATCCCCTCTCCAGAAATTCCCTGCGACGACAAGCCAGCAATTAGCGCGTAGCGGTCTTAGCGAAATTACCCATTGATTATAGAGAGTACGATTTGCGGAGTGTCCGGTAATATTGTCCCGCGGATTCGGCAACGGTACTTCTCCGGCCGCGTACTTTTCTAGGAGTCCGGCAACGGTATTTTCTCCGGCCGTGTACTTCGGCGCTCGGGTATCCATCGTTCGCGCACGGTACTCCGCGATTTCGTCCAAGCCCCTTTCCTTCCAATCCGTCCCTTTTTAGTCCCATTCTCGAACGCGTAACGTAGTGAATCTTCCTGTGAACCTTCCTGGCCCTTGAGATTCCCCTCCCCCGACAATCCTCCCTGCGAACTCCCCCGCGTAGGATTGTTACGGTACACCCTGGAAAAGCCGCGAGTCCCATCCCCTATAAAGACCCCGATTCTACCCTTTTCCTTCATTTTTAGATTGCCACAGCGAGCGGCTCGGCTGGCGCCCAACGAATTTTATGTATTGGGAATAAAATATAGAGTGACCCCCACGAGCAGAGGGTCATAACATATAACAATGATATTGTATATAAGTTAAATGTATAATTTTTAAACGAAAGTTTCATATACCTACTGGAAGAATAATTTTTAAAAGGACAGTGTAGATCTAGAAAATGAAAATAATTTAAAATACAAAATTAAATTAAAATTGGGGATTTCTCCCTGGCTATGCTAGCCATATTTGTGCCTTAAGGGTTGACAAAACAAAAGAAAAAAACAAATGTTTTCAATTACAATTATATACTTTAATATTATTGAATGACCAATAAATATAAAATACATTTTTAACACTTTTTATAGTTAAGACTAGCCAACAATAAAAATGTATTCTTTGATATTAAAAATTACTTTCTTACCTTGTTAAAATCACTTTATTACAATATATTTTTATATTTGGTTTATGAATTGAAATTATTAATTTGGTTTACATTTCACTCCATTCACGAAACTCGACAAAACGGAAGGTTTCTACGTTTATATTGTGGTCTGACGTTCGGAAAATTGTCAGGTCGAAACGAGGAAAGAGCAAGACGTAAACGGAAACATAAACGGATGAAAGTCATATTATAGAGAGCCAAATACGACTCTGTTCCTCGTAACTTCCGGGATAATCGGATTACGTAGAAGTGAAGTAAAACAGTGAAACGTGTTCCCAAAATAGAGGGTGCTTGATTTACGATCAAAGGGAAATCATAAATTTCAGGTAATACAATCAATCTGGCGAACAATCGAACGTTTAGTTTCACGCAAATAATAACGAAAAATACTAGAACCAATCGAAAGATTTGGTACCAGAATCAGTCATTCATTTTTGGCCATTTTTGAATTAAATCACATTTTATTAATGAAAAAAAAGATCATTAGTTTTTGATACAAGAGACAATTTAATTCTGTCATCTCATATTTCAGTATACAGGATGTCCCAAAACTCCTTTTCACCCCGTGAAGGGGTGAACATTTTTAATCCTTTAAATGGTGAATGGTTCCACAGTTTCTTGATAAACTGTGAGTGAGTCAGTATCATGGATATAAATAACATTTTTTGGAGGGGTGGATCAGGTTTCTTAGAAATTTTAGAGATCTGAAATTTTGGTAGTCACGCTTTTGGCAACATCCGGGCCCATCCTAGCCCCTATCTAGTTACGCCACTAGTTAGTATAGACCTATTTGCGTGGTTTTCTTTTTATAATTTAAAAATTTAATTGTTTTATTTACAACAGTTGGTAAGTGTTTCAAACTTTAAATATAAACAATATTTATTCCGAACAATAAAAAGAGACCGAAAGAGTTTTTCAGAAGATATCTAAAGTGTTGCTATTTGGTTTCTATATATCAAAAAAGAAGTGTTTTATTCATATTTAGAACCGTGAAGCAATCAATAGCATATGTATGTATTTCTTTACACGTATAGTTCCCAGAGGCTTATGACCGGATCTACTTGAACCTTCGTTTTCAAGATTTTTGAAAATACTATATACTAAAGATATACTTATAACCATGTCTTCATATAAAGATATTGGAACTGCAACAGTAAAACTGTAATTACAGATAGAAAAATGCACAGAATAACAATTGTTTTAATAATAATAATCCAGAAGTGTGGTCAATGTTTTGTACATTTCAGAAAACAATAATAAATTAATATATCATATTTGTTAAAAACGTTTATGCGATATATATTCTATATCAAATAATACACTTTTGAGTTAATAAGTTATCTATATATATCTTTATTTACAACAGCTTTAAAACTTGACTCCTTAATAAAATCAATGTAAATATGTCACAATATATAATATTACAAACTATCAGTATTCAGAAATGAGTATGATACTTCAAAGATAAATCACAAAATTCCCTTCAACTTATAACGAAGAAATTCACTTTACAAAATTATTAACATTGAATTGATGTATTTTCAAAAGTGCTGAAACTTAAGTATTGAAACAACCAAAAAATTATGCACAATTAATTAATATATCAATCACATTAGATATGTAGAATCGCTGGATTTAATCTTCTTGTTTGTAACTTTTATACATGATTTTGGGAAAATTCTTCGTTCCTGGTGCATCATGGAGAAAGATAGGTTAGTTTCTATGATAAATAGATGCTCAGTGACATTAATTCGAAACCCTCCCATGGTGGTTTTTCGGTGACAATGATAGAACTGCCAGCTCAAACTGCCTCTTCGTTCTAGAATCTAGAAGGCAGGGACATAGCGTCTAATATATGACACTGTCATTAAACTATTGTCCTATGGGATCGATTTACGATTATGTATAACCTAATTTCTTGTATTAAGTTACAAAAACATGTTGTACGACAAGGTTATAAAATAATTTGTTTTATGTTACTGCTTTATTATTATGTATAGTGAAGAACGTTGTTTAACAATTGATTTTAGTATACATTATGCAAATGTTTGTTTTTACTAATATAATTAACGTGTTCAGTGCACATTATTGCATAATAATGTTAAAATTAAAATGCACCACCATATTAGCTATTTTATACAGCAAAAAATATATATTTACATAAAAGAAAATACGAAAATGAAAAGAACAGTTGCGTATAAAGATAATTTTTCTCTTACTCTGTTTATACTTTCAAACTGATTAAACAACGCGTAGAACCTTTTTTATATTTTCACAATTAAAGAAGATAATTAGATGACCTAAAAATAATTAAGTGTCCTATTTTAAACGAGATATCCTATGTAATAACAAATAAAATAATAACTAGCTAGTCCTCCTACATTTCAACTTACGACCTTCTGATTTGAAGTCACCTTATCAACTTCACCATTGACACCGATCCATAACCATTTTAATAAGGTAAAGATGTCCTCCATACAGTCTGTCTGAGAGGAAGCAACAGCCTTCTTCCGCTTGTAGATCATGCATAGCAGAATCCCATTGACATTAAATTCCTTCGTCGATAAAGTACGATTGAACGCGTTCGTGGAAAGAATGAATGACTCGTGGTAGGAGGACAGGCAGAAACTCCTAGTCTGTTCCATGGATGGTCACCCTTGGTCACCCCTACCAACACAGCGGACAGAGGAAAGCCGTGCAATGATGATCGTACGGATGGAATCAAAGCAACGAAAGTATGATTGGACCGTGGCCAGCTGGTTATATAATTGAGCATCGCATTCCCCTCGGCTTGTTCCTCCAATGTCTGGTACCCGGCGAGGCGACACGCGCGACGAGCATAAATCAGAACAATTAGTTGCATGCTCATACTTCACAGTCCCGTGAAAATGTCGCGGCGCATTTACCACGTGCGAACTTTATGCGTCTCGGCCGAGATTCGTGTTTTATAAATTGCCCATCAATTTCTTCGCGGCTACTTCGCCATTCCCGACTGATTCCTATTACCCGTTTGACGAATGTACAGGATACGGAGAATTTGACAACATGATTCTCTATTGTGATCCTAGGTGATTCTTAGGTCGATAATTTATTTTAATTTAATGATATAATGGAAAAGAGAAGGAGATATAGCATTGTAAACATTTTTAACCAAGAACGGATTGACTATCGGATGTTCGGGACAATTCCTGGTGAGGCGATAGGAAATTGAGGCCTAATTGATTAAAATTAGGGCCCTTATTCTACAACAGGGGCCGTCATGTCACTTGGTAAAAATTTAAGTACCAGTCCCTCCTTGTTTTTAATCCCGCATAATATAAGGTTTTGATAATACCTGTTGTTCCGACTGTTCGACGGAACAGATGTGCGAGAATTTCTAAAGGGAGTTTATCGACGAAAGTCTATTTTTGAGTTTTGGCATTTTAGCATTTCCGGGCAATAACCGTTTACCTTTTTTGTACAATAGAGTCCGATTTTAGTTTTCGTTTTCGTTCTCAATAGCTCCGCTCATGTCATAGACTGGCTTCTCCGAAGGGTAAATTAAAATTCGGTACTTTGTAACCGTACCCCAGCCTTCTAGGGTCAACCTAGATGGAAAACCCCCGTCGTAGCCGGACTTTCGAGGTTCTCGTGTACGCACCGACATCGCCCCACCCTCTCTAGACAAAGACGCGCTAAGGGCGCTAGAAAGGGTGGGACCAATCTTCTGGGGGACACGCCGATTGGAATTTTGACTTTTCGCAGGAAAACCAATCAGCGCGTTGTCCCCCAACTTGACGTCTCCATCGGAGATAATATAGCGGCGACACCACTGCTTTACAAGAATTCGTATCGCGATACGCGATCTTTAAAGAAACCTAACACCTAGAGTTAAGATACAGGGTGATCCTGTCGGCGCGCAACACAATAGCCGTCCCGTACAATGGAACCCTGCCATATCGCCGGACCCAAGACTGCTCTGTGTGTGTTTATGGCTGAGACGAAGACAAGAAACGGAACAGCAGGGGTTCCATTGCGCGGCATGGCTATGTGTTGCGCGCCGAGAGAATCACCCTGTAGTTTTCGAGACATAGCCATCGTTCGAGCAAGTTCTTTTTTATCGTCTGGTCTCAGCGTTTCGGAGACCAGAAAAGACAAATAGTTAAAGACGATTAATTTTGAATTTAACACGACGTCGGGCAAAGTACGAAATTGCCACGAGTCAGAACACCTGTATTAACTCTTGAATAGTGAATCATTAAGACAACGACACTATAAGTTTATTTATATTCTCTTTATTATTGTATTTTTCTAAATTTTATATTATTGTTATATCAAATGCTTTCGTTTAGAAATTGATAAGTCTAATTGCATTCGAAATACATATTATTAAATACTTTCTGGATTAGGATTAGATCGACATTATGAGAACATTGATTATAATATAGCTTATATTAATTATAAGATAAATTTAATTTTTATTTATTTCCTTACATTAGTACTTCATTTAACGTAGATATGTTCAAATATCTCTTTTTACAAAATAATGTTACTTTTTTTCTACTTAAGGTCTAAATAAAATTATCCTTTTTGAAGATTGATAGACATATTTGGGTTAATTTGGTAAACTAATGAAAAAATTGCTATGGAATGTATCTGTAATTAAATACCAGAAAATTATTAATAGAAAATATTAATTGTATCCTATTAATTGGTTGGTAAAATGTTTACATCATCATTTTAATCAATTCTTAAGTTTTACAAATGCCACAAGTGCTATATTGCACGATTTTTATATTGTTCAATTATATCGAATCATTGAACACTTTGAAATTCATCATTTAATATGCAACAATTTGATGTCGATTATGAAAAATATTTAAAAATTAAATGTGTCCATTTGCTGGAAAATAATATTACATATAAAATTTTTTTGTTTCAGGTAAGTAGTGATATTAGTCCTTTGACCGTTCAAGTACCGATGAGGAGACAGTAAGTCGAATAAACACATTTTTATTTTTGTGAGAAATAAATGGCCGATTTGAAGAATTAAACACGGTGCTGTTTATTATATATACATTATGTGCCTGGCCATTAAATGTATCATGATTCATTTCGATAAAAAATATTCAAAATATATTATAGTGTTATTCAAAAATCAGAATCATCGATATTATTTATTTTTATACGAAAAATGAAAATAAATAAAATAATATTGAGTCAAGTATAATTTAACTTTTATTTAGCACAATTTTTTATAAAGTCCATAAGAAGACTTGAAATTGTATAGCAGTACTTACTTGGATCATCTTGTATATCTCCTCAGAGTAAAATTGTATAAAATTGTAAATTACCAGGTACAAATATTTTTTGGCCTACTGTATGTATATTATGCCTGAATTATGATATATGATATACGAGAACATTGATCGGTCGTTTATTTTTCCACTGTCATACATAATATTTACGTTGCGCAATTAAAATTTTCAAGACGGACGGGTGTGATATATCATTCAAGAGAAAATGTATGTTTAATGGAATCGAAAATTAGTTTTTCAATTGAATTTTTTCGCAACTTCACGGTCCGGGACGTTAAGTGACCTGTCGCACAAATGCGACAGACGATGAAACTGTTATTTGACAACCTGTATCAACGAAAACCTTCGCTTCTCTGTCGTCCTCGTTCCCGCTGGGAATCAGGCGAGTTTGCTCAGTACACGACGAATACGCGCACGATGTTAATCGTTTGCCAGAGTACTAGAAATTATCATCCCTCGAATATATACCGTGTGTATAAACGATCGTCGACCATACCTACCTGCGTTTGCCGATGTTACACGCCAATGAAAATGGCTTTAGATTGCTCGTGATGCTGTTTACTTACTCTATTTGAACGCGTGTTCCTTTCTTTAATTATCTTACAATCACTTTTCTTGCGAACAAAAACACGTTCGCGTTGGAAAAGTCGATATGAAATACGTACCTATTCTTAATCTGTAGGTACTTATTTTGAAATATAAATTAGAATTCATTAAACACTGATACAATGTTTTGTCATACATTTTGAGACTTTCTAGTAAATTATAAATTACTTCACATTTTTCACTCATCATTTTTGAAAATTTTTGATTTGCAAAAATTGTTTTCGTTTTATTTTCAGTAAAATTGGCTGTATAACAGTGTTGCTTTAATATAATATGGTTATAATATAAAAATAATTTTGGCCAACTTTTTCATACAAATATCTGACTGGGCTACGTTTTTAATCTGTCGCTGAATACGGGAATAATTTTCGCAACTACGCGAATATGCACGTAGAGGAATACCATGCGTGCCACGAGATCTTGAAATCAATCCAACACTCCTTCGCTATTCGAATTGAAATAAAGCCGGGATACGTATGAGGCTCTCGCAGTTTCGATAGTTGTTAATAGGACAATAAATGGGAAACTTACATCTTTTCATTCATGTACTTACGAAGGAAGAATTAGAGATAGAATCCAAATACAGTCTGCAACAAGATTATAGCACTTGAAAATGTAGGTGTTTCTACTTCAGTCCTGATCAAATTGTTATGTTGTATATATATATTATCTCCATTAAAATTTGATTATTTAATGTATAAAGTTAAATGATTTTTATTTTTATTTCCAAGTAATAAAAACACTTTTTGAAAAGGAAATATAATATAGAATTTGAAATTTTATTGTTTTTTGTTAATGGTAACAGTTTCAGAAATTGGACAATTTCATTTTTACTTTCGAATATTTAAGCAATTTCTTTGAAATATTATTTTTCCAATATATGATCGTTTTTTATATCTTCGTACATATTTCGTAGTATGTTCCTTGCACTCTTAACTCTATCATGAAGTAATAATAATAAACATTTGATGAAATGCTGAAAATCGACACGTAGCAAGCTCTTTTGTGCAAATACCACCGTGTTTTGATAGGCAGCGAGGAAGCACGTTGCGTTATTACCGGTCAAATATTTCCGTCGCGACGCCACTGAGCCTCGTCGGCCCGCTTACGTAATTGGCTGTAGGAAACACGACTGTGACCGTTGTTGCGACTAACGACTGTGATCTGCCAATTTCAAGTGACGGATGACCCCGTGAACGACCACTAAAATTAGCCTCGCTCGATAGACATCGACAGACCTCGATAGGTATACCAGTTGGTTCTTGATTGTTCGATTCAGTCTGTTGTTCTCTATCATCTTTTTTCTCTACAGTCCGCGTTAGCGTAAAGGTCTATAAGTAAATATCAAGTAAAGACGATTGTTAGCTTCTACACTGAAATCAGTCGACATGTGTTGCTAGTACCTTATTAGTTTCTTTCAGCACAACTTATAGCTCTTTTCTCGATTAATATTCATGCTATTAGTTCCCAGCATTCTTCTCATATGTAATAGATGTAGGAAAGAAATAAAATAGGACAAAGTTTTGCTATTTTTTGTACGTGCTGATTATTCAATATTGTGTTCGTTTGTTACAACTTTTTTGTTCTGTTTATACGTAATATTCGTTCTTTTCAGTAATTTATTGATTTTTTCGATCATTTTTGCTCAGACCTCTTATTATCCGCGGTTTCTTAATTAGACAGGTTAATCGAGGTCCTAATGCAATAACACTAAGTTTTTTCAATTGATAGCCATGATTTTGTTTATACTATATGAAGACAGCTGTAAGATAAGTTTAGTGATCTGATCAGTCAAATTTTAAAAGAATTTTATTATAAAGTTCCTTAAATCTTTTGATCCAACGTTTTTTTTATTGTTTAGATAAAAATTATCCTGCGTGTTGCTATATTATTTATTAGCATAGTTACTAATCAAATTTAATATAGTTAAAATACTAAGAAAAATATAAAATAATGTACTTATGTTACACATAATGAGTATATCTTAGCGGAGTTGAAACAGTTCTGCAGGCAGAAATTAAGAATACATTTTGGAGAATTCGTAATACTAGTATTTAGTATTATTACTGAAGATGCTTAATAATTTTCACATCCTAAAATAAATTTGTCTACCCTTATAATTACATGTTTCCTCATCCACCACAAAATAGATGGTAACGTACTCAAATTTATAATCAACATTCTAGAAAAAAGATATATTCGTGTACGCGTAAACGGCCACCTTTCTGAAAGAGTTGAAATTTTTAATGGGGTCCCGCAGGGCTCAGTTATAAGCATTGATGTCCCTATTCCTAATTGCCATCAACGACGTAGTCCATACAATAGAAGCTCCAGTTAAACGTATCCTATTTGCTGACGACCTTACAATTTTTACATCAGGCAAAAATATCAAAACTACAGAAGAAATTCTACAACAAACCCTAAACAAACTACAAAAGTTCTCAGAAGTAACGGGCTTTAAATTTTCACATTCCAAAACCACTGTAACTATTTTCTCAAGACAGAATGGCCCACTCGTAATAAATCTCCTTCTCGGCGGACACAAACTTCAAACTCTCGAACAAACAAAAATTCTAGGAATATTCTTCGACAAAAAACTCACCTGGATACCTCGCCTAAAATCACTAAGAGACAAATGCAACCGAAGCGACGCCTAAATATCCTAAAGACTCTGTCATCGAAGAACTGGGGAGCAGAATTCCAAATTATAAAAAACACATACATATCGTTTATCCGTTCCAAAATTGATTATGGTTCCTTAATCTATGGAACCTAGAACATAGAAGAAAGAAACTAAGCCTCGACTATGCGCTAAAAATTGCATCATCTCCAAACTGCCCAGCTTATCGAAAATGTAAATTAATTTAGAAAGAAATCAAGACCCCCGAAACCATTCAACATTCGCATACAAAAATATTTCAGAGAAATAAACTTCCAACTATCTCCCATTTTGCCAACAAAACAATATCTAGTTCCGCCATGGACATTAAAAATTCCGCAAATACTAGCAGAAACAGCTGCAAGCCCAAGAAATAGTACGAACCCACTAATCATGAAAAATCTATTTCTATAAAACCTCAACAAATTTCCAGAGTATATCAATATTTTTACAGACGGTTCTAAACCTAAAAACAATGCTGGATGCGCAATTATCGTATACAAGCAAGTAGAAATACTTATCAAACTCCCAAAACATTACTCAGTATTCTCGAGTGAAGCTTATGCCATCCTGCAAGCAATATACTTCATTAAAAAATCCAATCAATCAAATTTTATTATTAACACTGACTCAATGAGTACCCTTTTATCACTGAAAAATATAAAATCAGAAAACCCCATCATAAGAGAAACAATAGAAGAAATATCTAAACTGAACACCAAAAATATACTGTATCGATGGGTTCCTTCTCACGTTGGCATACCAGGAAACGAACAAGCTGATGACGCTGCTAAAAGAGCATCTCTATTGGAAGAACATTCCCAAATACCAGTCTATTATAAGGACCTGAAAAACTCATTAAAAGCGCTATTGGAATCGTTACGCAATGAACAGTGGATAAATTCGAGACACACTCACCTTAAAACTTTAAGAAAGGACATCTTCGAAGACAATCCAGCCCTATCTGAACCCAGAGCGGACCAAGTCCGGATAACCAGATTGAGAATCGGTCACACAAAAACCCACATCCACCTGATCACAAAGGAAGAACCGAAGGAATGCCCGGACTGCGACGAAAACTACAGTGTTAAATACATTCTATTGCGATGCCCCAAATACACCGGAAAAAGACAAACATAATTTCCTCAATGAAGTTCGTACCCTGCTTAACAGCCACAACCAGTGCAAAAATGTAGTGAATTTTCTAAAAGACATTGAACTGTACGACTCACTATAGCTTGACTACCCACAAATGTAACAGCGGTCGCTAATAACCACGAGGTGTATGCGACCTTAAACAATTAAATTAAATTACATGTTTCATATTTTTCTTTAATATTACTTGGAGTATCAATTCTATTATTCTTTTTTTAAATCATTCATTTCTCTAAGTAGTACAAAGTAAACGATAAATTTCAGAAAGGCACATTAAAAAAATCTATTACTGTTATATCTGGAGACCGTAGTAGCTATTTCACAGATTCATTTATTCCGCTCCATTTGCCATCGAATGTATTGTTTAAGAATCCTTTTAAATCTTTGAATTCATGGGATGGTGCTCCATCTTGATGAAAATACATGTCCTGCACAACAGATAATGGCAATGCTCTCTGATAATAGAAACGTATTGCATTTAGAGCTTCCAGAAATTCCAAAGAAATCAGCTGTTGGAAAATAATGTTTCTATTCTTTGCTTTTTAAACGTTACTGGTATATTATAAAAAAGATACTAGATAAACTTAATTTATTTATAATAAAATCCAGAAAACGGACAGTTCATTTATATATTTATAGATCGTACAGTTTGTTGTTAAATTGGCACATTTAACGTACTTAATAATTTATATTTTAATTTTCTCTTTCAAATGATCAACAGAGGAAGTTTCTTTTCGAAAATGAACGTATTGTAACTTGATCAAGAAATTATTTAAGTTAAAATCTTCCAGTAATGAAATTATGAAGTCTTGGTAAAGAAAACATAAAAATTTAACAGTCTAGACGTATAGTTTAATTGCCGGTTCGAAAGTAAATTAGAGTTGAAGACCAGGGACAATAAGGAGATAAAGTTTGGCATTATGTAAATTTGATTCTTATGAAAGTAGGATGAGAGAATTTGAAGTGCAATAACGCGATATATAAGGAAATTTCGGGACATAGAATAATTAGAATATAATTAGAATCTTGTTTTCAAAAGACAACGTAAAAATAAAATTTTATAACATTTTTATTGTTAAATAGACTAACTTAATATAATTATTTGGTTGACACCTTTACTGTGGTACGGGACGCATAGACACGCCCCATACTATACCTTTGTATTGTGCTGGCATTTTTTAATTAAAGATTAGGTTGCGTACTACGCTGATATTTTCATCATTCTTTTTACTATTTTCGTCAAAATACAATGAAAGTTAAACTATCAAAATATATGGAGCTTATGGGTTTACTTTGATGGGTTTACTTGATCATAGTTGCCCCGTAAATAGAAAAGTCCTTAAAAAATCTATCGCAGTGAACGTGTTAGATCACTACTTAGTTTGTTTTGTGTATTTACCATTGAAAATCAGACATACTGTGTATGTCTAACACTTTTTCTATTATGAATTTAGTTTTAAGATGTTTGCGTATTTAATCGTTACGCACTACTATGGGGCATTAAGTCTAATTGCAAATGCGATGGATCGAAATGCTTCTGTTAGGTGTACAAATTAACCCTTAAAAACTATCATAAGTGCATACTGTATGACATACTGTACATCTGCTCACGCGCCTACACAATCCACCGAAAATTGTCCACGAATCGAAGAAAATCGATAAGACCGTCGACATCTCGTGCACCCTCAAAAGTCCCATAGTAATCACATGGCGTGAGGTACAGTCGTTAGAAGAGCTTTGTGGTATAAGCGAAACCTGGCGAGGAGGTTCTGAAATTAGGGGGCAATTCCCTCGGTGCTTTCGGTTCAACTTCCACTAGGAGGTACCTTCTTCTACCTCGATCCGTCCAACAACCACGGCGCACATGCACATACACGCCGTAACCAAAAGTACCGGCTTCGAGACAGTCGTATCAATACGAATTGAATGCTAACGAGCACAGAATTGCGACCGGCTTGCACTTGAAATTTTAAATCATATGAAATCCTGAACAAAGTACCATTATTAGATCAGTTATTGTAAAGACTACCGCACTGTGCTGGTATAGTCACCTAACTTACTGCAGGATTAGCCGAGAACTAAAGAATAACAACAGACCCTGACGCGCCAGGCGTTTAAGCCGCAGTGAACGCATTGAGTTCAACATTTTAATTACTTCGACTGTCATTAAAAGTAATAAAAGCTGACTAAAAAGAATTTATTTGGTTTTATGTAAAATGCTTCTAGAGATGATTTAAAATATCACCCCAAAGTCATCTTAAATCTTATTTTAAAGTGGTCGCTATTCTTAAGAAGGAGAATAACCATCATTTAAAAGCAACAGACATTATTTTATTTTGAAAAGTGAAAAAATATCGTGAGAATATGTTTAAGAAGCCTGTATTACAGAAAATATTGCATGAAATAAATAAAGCTATAAATTTAAAAAGTGATAAAAAATCCCAAAAGGAAGGTTATGCAGCGTCAGAATTCCCATTTAGATATTTTATATTCTTATTGTCTTATTGTAGATGTTACTTTTTTTTATTATTTTTAAAAATTTATTAATCCTATGATAATTACAAGCTTAGTCTTTGAGAGTATCAAAACTATTACTCATCCTTTATTTCTGTTTTAATAAGTATTATTGTGAATAATTTTTTTTTACTATATAATTCCTATTTATAGGTTATATTATCTTGCATTATATTATACATAGAAAAGAAAATTTTGTACTTTTATAATATAAACATTCTAATGACTATAAAACAATTAAGCATTTTAGACTGCATATTCCAGTACTAATTAAAGTTTCTTGATATTTCTTTACATCATTTAACCGAGAAGAGTGGAATTATCCACTGGTCGCCACTATTCCATCTTTCCTTGTAATTCTCATGGTGACAAATGAAAAGCTACAAGCAATAATCAAGCGCGAAATTGCTCGTGTAACAACTGATCATTTCTTTGGGGTTTATAATTAATATACAGTGTATCAGCTCCAAATGGTTGATTTCTCGTGACCGAAGCTTATTTCCAGTCCCTTGACAATCAGTACGATTGCTAGTATGTTTTTGCATTCATTTAGATGGCAATCATGGCCAGAGACATTTTATTGCCAACGATCACGAAATTCACCACCCTTTTCTGCGTAATACTTGTCATTTCCGCGGTGTCCTCAAGAACAGTGCACGCACAAAAGCATATCGACAACTTCCTTTTACGATTTTAAATTTAGTTTGTTATAATATTTATTTGAATTCTTAGCTATTTGTGCTCAATTGGCGCCATTACGACGATATACATATGTAATTGAGAATAAAATTTCAAAATATGAAATTTTTTAAATTTTATCTACAGGGTGTTACCTATAACGTTACTCACGAATTTTTATCCACTTGCAGCCATCTGGCAAAAAAAAGTTTAGAACAAGAGTTGCAGGGTATGAAGTGCACAATAAATATCAGTAAAAAAATGTCGAAAACAGTTTATTTTGGTGGCTAAATCAAGGTCACCTTGGGTTTTACGAATAGGAACACATATTTTTTTTTCTACCATATTGTAGAGGACATCGAGACGAATTCAAAACACATATTACATGATATTTTTACTAACATATTACATGATTTACAAAAGTGGAAATGTGAAGTATTTAGCTTTTCGTCATATTTGACTCTGACGGTGTAAACATTATTTCACCCCGAAGAGATTACTGTAAACACGCGTAATGTAAACACGCGACTAGAACATAAGAAAAATGCACTTTATTTAATTATATGTTCGAAATGCATACGACGAAAAGCTAAATACTTCACATTTCCACTTTTGTAAATCAAGTAATATGTTAGTAAAAATATCATGTAATATGTGTTTTGAATTCGTCTCGATGTCCTCTATAATATGGTAGAAAAAAAAATATGTGTTCCTATTCGTAAAACCCAAGGTGACCTTGATTTAGCCACCAAAATAAACTGTTTTCGACATTTTTTTACTGATATTTATTGTGCACTTCATACCCTGCAACTCTTGTTCTAAACTTTTTTTTATCAGATGGCTGCAAGTGGGTAAAAAATCGTGAGTAACGTTACGATATTAAAAAAATTAAAATTATATTAAAAAAAAGTTTTAGAAAGTTTTATTTATATTAAAGTATAGCAAATTAATAGAAGAAATAGAAATAAATATATTCGTTTAATGTAGTTGCCAATGAATTTCGGTGAACACTGTGTGATGTGATACTCTTCTATTGGGAAACATTTGGCACTATTCTTTAACAGCAGCTATAGAACTTCCGGTACACAAATCGTACAGAAAATTGTTATTACGTAGTATTCATGATTTGAAAATGCTTTTGGCATTTCCAGGAATGTCAACTGTCACCGCTTAAGACAAAAGGAATATGAAGTTAATTTTATACTGCAAGATGCGATTTCCTGGACATATTCTGGACATTCTGGCAAATTAGTTTCTTTACTTTTGTTAATTTTATATTGTTTTAACAGTTGCCAAAAATACAATGTACATATGTATTTTCAGGCAGTAAAATTACTCAAGCTAAGCGTTGCCTTAAATTGGAATTATAACTTGTTTAATGTGGAAGTTTGGGTTGCAGAGAATCCTATAATATACCTTCCTTAGCAGATTCCTTCCACCATTTACATTTTCTGTTGTTCCGGACAACAAATAATTGTCATATTATTAATCAAAGAATGCTACAAATTATAAATTATAAAGCTTTTTGCAAAGAATGGATCAATAATTATACAAAAAAATTAGAATTCATACTGATATTGATATTGAAAAATCGAGCTACAGGGATGCATATGTAAATCACCTATAAGTGAAATACAATGACCACCAGATAGTGGGGCATTACTACTAACATCGCTGTGTGCCAGTACACCCTTGAAATACGTCATCATTCAAGCACATGTAATCCCACGTCCAAGCTGGATTACGGCTCCCCGATAGATGATTAAATTTAAATTTGTCTTGGCCGAACAAACCTTGATCTATCACCTGTAGCAAGGATGGGTCATGAAAAATGGGTTTGTCATTCGAGATAACGGGGTACTAGACTCTCTTCTGTTCTATCAGATTTTCTAGTTTCACCAATGCAGTTTGCCCGACGAGCTTACTTTTTGCCCACACCCGCCAGGAAGTTCAGTCTTCTTTACTCTGTACGATAAGGAAGCATATCGAATCCGCATACGCCGATGTTGATGAAACTTACGTGGAAGAAACATAGTTCTTGAAGAATATCTGACATGTATTTTTTTATCGGCAATCGTTCACATGGAAGAGATAACAGTCTTTGATGACTTGAAGTATATTTTTTTTTAAATATCTCGGAGGTAATTATCGATATCTTGTCAACCCCATATTGTTGGGATGATGATTCTAAGCAACTTTTGCTATACATATAACCGCTGCTCGGCTTTAGTTTTCGAGATATGTATTTGTAAAAGAAAGCTGCTACTATTACAGTGAATTCTAGTGTTTTGAAGAATTATATTGTTTTACGCACCCGACTGTCCGTATTCGCGCTTTCAGTTATCCACAGACTTGTGTAATAATTGGTGTTATACACTTCAAGAGAAAGAGGGATAAATAATACCGGGGTGATTTTTCCGCAATACAAACCAAAGACGATGCCGACAGCTATTTGAGAACCGTTTTCTTTTCACATGTACGCACGGCCGTCTCTACTGCTTACTTAGACACCTGCACACATGTTTCTGCTACAGTAGGCAACTGTGTGAGTGTGGACGTGTTAAAAGAAAACAGCTCTCAAGTGGCATTCAGCATCGCCTTTTGTTTGCATAGCGAGAGAATCATCCTGAATTGAATTTAATTGAATTCAAACTTTATTATGATGGCTCAGAAAGAACGTCTTTAACCCACGAATTTCTAGGATCCGTTTATCCCTAAAACTGTTTATTGCACTGCAATGTAATCTCTTGACTTTGGAGTCTAAAGGAACTTCAAACACATTTGGTGGTCCTTCTATTACCTTTATTTACAGCAGGGTTTCTCAGTACGTTCAGGCATTTTTGCTTTCACGTGATATACTTTTTTCATTAACTTTAGTAATAATTCAACATTAATTATTCCAATAATTTTTGGGAAGAAGTCCAGTTCACATTTGGGGGAAGGGGACACGGGTAGACCCACCCTCACCACTATATGTATGTGTACAATATAAATACTTACTTAGTTATGCCAATACTGTATAATATCAATGTAAACTAGATTTTACAAATGAGTATTTGATCGAACGTGTATTCTTATATTCTTGAAACAAAATTAAAATTTACATTTTGCTTCAATGGGAAATAATTAAATCAAAAAGTGCAAAACATATTACTAAAGTATCCAGATCCATCTTTGATTATTATTTAAAAACTAATTCCAATATCGTATCTAAAAGAGAAACAGAAAGAGACAAGGTTATTTGATAATAAATGTGATAGTTATCATATGGTTGCAATAGGGAACATTATTTAATCACAGAACACGATAATCCTTTAGGAATAAGAGTTTCATAACATCCTCTGTGAAATAGAAATTGTCGTTCACTATATTATTTCTTCTAGTAGCAGTTTCTTTTCATTCTGAATTAATTTAATATTTGCAAGGAACATTAGGAAAGAGATAGGATGAGTAACTATAAAATTGCTGTCACTGTTCTTTATTATCAATGATATTTTCTTCCAAATGATTGCTATTAAAAAAATATTTTGGCCGACAGACTATGAAATAATGTTTATTTATGCAAGATAGAACTGATTAAAGAATTTCCAAGTTATCATTTTGTGATCTAACATAACATATTTTTATAAAATTACATATTTAATTTTGTTTGTTTCATAATTTCTTACTATTTTGGTACTTTAATTTCAACGCTGGTTTTGCAGAAAAAAATGATGTTTAAGAAGGACCCAAACAATGGTCAAAATATCATACTTGAAAAAGAGAACCTTATACATATATGTACAGTATCAAGCATGGAAGTCTTCCCTAGAGAAAAGATGATCTAGGGAAAGGAAGTCACACTAAAATCCTAATGTAAAAAATATTAATATTAAGATTAATTTAGGAAGTATAAGATAATCTTTTATTATTAAATATTATAACATAAATTAAATTTCAACGTTACAGAAGTTTATAATTCAAATTTCAAAATTATAAAATTCAAATATTTAAATGATAATTATCGATATCTCGTTAACCCCACCGATTTCGCTCATTTTTTAATATGATTGGTTTCGGACGCCGCAATCTGCTTACAGAAAGAGGAGATGGGTGGTGGTTCCGTGCTGTCGCACACACCGCCACGAGCGTATAGGTATACGCAGAATTAATTGGCATAATAACAACTTTTGTTTGCAAATACATATCTCGAATACTAAAGCCGTGCGGCGGTTATATGTGTAGGAAAAAGTTGCTTAGAATTATCATCCTAACAACATATTAAAAAATGAGCGGGCTGCAGTTCCATATTTCACCGCCCGTAGAACCAAAATTAGGATATGTCCCCTGATAGATCTCGACGGGTCCTATTGAATGAGCCTAGTCCCAGGTTGCGCAAACGAATAATGAAAAAGTTATAACCGGTTGAATTTTTGTATTTTTTACTTAAAAGGAAGTTTAAAGTTCCTATTTATAATAGCAATTGAGTAGCGTATAGGTTAAGGCACTCGCTCTTCGACAGCAAGACCGGGAGTTCGAATCCCCGTGGAGCAAAAGAAAAAAAAAACAATATTTTTCCAAACACCTTAACCATACAAAGCTCAGTTGCATTTCCTCTCTCGATTTAATTAGGTTAGGTTAGGTTAATCTTTTCCATTTGCGCAACCCGAGACTAGGCTCATTCGTCAGGACTCGTCGAGACCTTTCAGAATATATACATATATATATAGGTATGTTGTCCTATTTTGGGGGTGGTGAAACACGGAACTGTACCCAATGAGCGAAATCGATGGGTTTGATGAGATATCGATAATTACCATTTAAACTCCAGATTGCAAAGTTGTAAAAAGTAGAGATAATAAAATAAAGATCAAATAAAACTTTTCCACGTAAACGTTTACAGGTGAGTGATGGCAGTTCCTTTCTCTAGAGAAGCCTACTATGCTCGATGATGTACCATGTAGGTATATGTGTTTCGTAAGTTATTCCTTGTCATCATATTTTAAATTTAATTTTTATTGTAACAAACAATACAAGTTGATATTATTGTTCTTCTTTTTTTTTCAAAATAAAGTCACAAGTTGACACTGATTCATGTGCAATTTTCAAATTATACGAAGTGATTTCCTTCAATAACAAAGGTTCTTTAAAATTGTTAATCATTTTAAATAAGTAAACTATAATTTTTTAAAATCAATTTACAATGTCTGTAAGAATTATGTTCAAATAAATTCCACGTGGCTGGTTATTGTAAATAGTGATTTTATATAATAGCAAATTACGAATGGAAATGAACAAATTAAATGTTCATACTCTTAATAACTCCTTTTATTGTTTAATAGACAATAATTTAACAATAAGCCATTTAATTAAAAGCATCAATGTTATATTGCATTTATTTATGTTTATAAAACAATCACATTCTTTATGTTTCATCGTTAGATATGTATGTCAGGATAGGTATAACAATAAAATTTTATTGTTATGAAATTGTTATTGTATTACGACGGTTTATCATAATAACCTAAAATTGAACGACCAATTCGCATATTGTCCTCGTAAAATTGCAGTTGCATTTAGCGCAAATCCGCTATAAAATCTGATCCGTTTTGTTGCTCGAACGAAGCTAAAGTGCAAACTGGAATGAAAATAACATTCGAATTTTCGATTCTGACGTACCTACTATAAAACAAAGTGGATAGAAACAAAACTTTAAATAAAAATACATAATTAATTAGAAATTATTATTCAATAGGTGTCATTATTTTCGCGTTTTTATTAGTAACGAAACTATATTATTAGTTGGCATTCTATTTTTTATATTACATTGTCCAACAAATTTTAACTCTTTTTTGATGTTCCGATTTCAACTAGGTGATTTTTATAGTGTTTTGTACACTGATTATGAATCTGCAAACCATTTTGATCCTATACGTACAGTTTCAGGGAAATTTGATTTCGAGAAAAAACATTTTTCAAATTTAAAGAAATTTTCTGACGTAACTGTAGAAGATACTGAAATTCTGTTTACAATGAACGATTCTGTAGACTTTCCTGAATGCAATCATATCTAACTTTAACACATTATAAATGTTTAAGTATGTTTAAACAATCATTGAATACGGAGGGATCCCGATTTGGCACTTGGAATTCTTTCAATTTATTTGAAAAAGTAGGAGTCCAATGTAAAATCAAATTATACCATGCGATAGAGCAGACATTTATCTTGAAAATTATTATTTGTATTTGTTGCTATACTATTAGTATATTAGTTATTTATAAACTATTTTATGTATTTTTAAATCTTTATACTAATTTGATAAGTTTATTCTAATGTTTGAAAATTTTCACGCTATTTTATAATCGCATGGATGCTCGAAAAAGAATCAGTTCACTGGACAAGTCTCCTTTTGTAGAATTAGCACAACTATGATTTTGTACAAGAGTGGTTAGATCTACAGAAATTTAAAACCTTAGCTTTGGGCAGTTCTTTTGTGACTTTCGAAAACCGGCCAAAAAGAGCACTTAATTCCTAAACCAAATCTAAGGCTTAGAATATTAGAATGTTAGAATCTCAGAATTTGAGAATTGATAAATATTTGAACGTTAGAATTTCAGAATTTTATAACCATAGAGTCTTAGTATCTTAACTTGTAAATGAACAATGTAGATTCTACATTGAGGGCAGACGCATGTTCACTATGGCTTTTAACTACACTAATACTCTTCAGAATCTAGCAATTTTTTTTCGTGATTTTACGATCGAAAACTACGAAAGGCAGTTTTGACAAATTAAAAATCTATCGCTCTTATTGAAAGACCCTGTATGTATGTTCCTTTATAATAGTATATGACTAGAATTGCCGGAACGCTTTTCAGAACATTTAAGATAACAGACTGTGTATTCTCTGTTATCAGCAATGACTACATCGACCGGTGATAAAGTTGGTTTTTTTTCACTAAAACCCACGATGGGAAACCTATCAATTTTTCTTCCATTTTCGTTCTTCCGCCGAGGGGGAAATGAAAGCTCGTTTCGTTCGATGAACATCAACGTGGATGAATCTAGGAAAGAGTCTCGAAATGATTGAACGGCTTTGACGCTTGAAATTATGCTGGGATAAATCAACTATATAGATATAAGCTTTAGAGATTGATGAAGCTCATCCAAAATAGAGAAGAAAATAGAAAAGAATTAGGATCGAGTATTTTTCAAGATGTTTCATTTTTTTTGTCATTTATTGACAAGGAAACATATCGAAGTCTGTCCCTCTGATTTTTATAAAAATTACTAGTCTTATTAAACGAATGAAAATAAGAAACATGTGTTTTTTTGTTTGTATTAAATTTATTTTTAATAATTAATTTCAAATTTAAATATTTATCACATAATTTTTACGAATTTATCAGTCGTAAAAAATTTGATTAATTAATATGCATTAGAGGTGGTAGAGAAGCAA
The DNA here is from genome assembly GCF_051020975.1 of Osmia lignaria lignaria. Taxonomy (NCBI): domain Eukaryota; kingdom Metazoa; phylum Arthropoda; class Insecta; order Hymenoptera; family Megachilidae; genus Osmia; species Osmia lignaria. Next base: position 3,753,313 of record NC_135041.1, read on the forward strand.
ACAGAACCAGGCATACGAAACAAAAGAAAAAATTTGGCCAGTGCGTTCAGAGACGTTGAAATAGACAAGTTGCAAATACCCTCGACGTTCTGTCCTTTCGATTCTGCTGATTGAAATTCTAGGTATTGCGGGTTGTATCGATCGAATGAACGACATTTTTGGCACGATACTCGACCATGGTACTATTTTCATATTTAACGTCTTGGCTTTTACACGAATCGATTAATCATCATTCCCCTGCACGATCCTAATATTGGATCTACATTAGGTATATGTATATCAGGCTATGGCTTTAAAAGATTAATCACATAACTGTGTTTTTATGTCATAAACATACATACATACATGAGTGACATCACAGTCAATGTATTTTCAATTATATTTTTCTTTATCTTTGTTCTAAAAGAATTCTGTTTACTAATTAATACTAAAGGGATGATTTACAAACTGACAGATATGTATTTTTATTTTATTACAATGTTTAGTCAAATGTATCATCAACATTAGTTTATTACCTAGCGAAATTCATTAAATTTTATTACATTGTAATGAAACATTTCAATACATATGCATCCTTGAGTTTCTATAGAAGTTCATCGTCCATATTATTAGTTTTTTTAGGTACCTAATTAGAGGCGGGCTGCTGTCTATTGTGTCAGTATGTATTTTTATTAATTAATGTAAGTATTAAATAGCCAGTGTTTCAACACATTCTCGATTAGTATTTTATTAAATTAAAATACCCATTCTTGCAATTCCTTAAAATATTCAATTCGGGCACAAAATTAATGACATAAGGAGGCAATTACTGCAATTTCATTGTGTATATTGACCAAAATATTCATGCATAGATGTTAACCATTTAATAGGTACTTACCATTAATTATTAACAAAAATACTGACATTAGAAATATTCGTATTAGGTACTTGAAATTACGGAGAATAGATATAAAAGAAATTGTAAAAATAATGAATAAACTTGTTAAAAATCAAGCTACTACCTAATGAAATTTTCTACAGCTTCAGCGTGGCAGATGATGATATGTTAATGTCAGAAACCGCAGGGAAAACGGACGTATGTATTACGATGCGTTGATTATACAATTAAACATATAATATATATTTAAAACACATAGGAAAATAAGATTAGCTTGACATGAAGTAAATAACAAAAATTTAATAAAAATATTCATTTTTTATCAGAAATAGGAAATTGAGAGAAAAAAATATTATGTGTAAAAAAAATAGTTGGAACAAGTCCTGAAAAAAAGTTTTCACTTGTAGCAGAAATAATTACTCGATGAATGCATCAGGTTCCATTGTCCGAACGTTTGGCAAAAAGTATTGGAAATATTCGTGTTTATCTGCCCGGCACCCCATACCTTTTAATTTTGAAACCAGAGAATGAAAAAGCAGATACAAAAAATATAAATGTGATAAAATAGAGGAAATAGGGCCATCGCGTGTAGTGTGCAAAAGAACAGTATTTTGAATACATATATGCAATATATATTTTTATAGGACTATTTAAGAAATCCCAAAATTATAGGTACAGTGTCCATATAATATGTATATCCGGCTTGTATTCATTTACACCCGTATTTTAATTATAAAAATGTTTACTCTTGTAATTACTTTCATTGACTCCTAAGGAGGAGATTAAAGTTTGCACAAAGGAGGATTATATGCATCCGACGGCCCTGAGAGGAAGTTATAAACTTTAAAACGGTATAAACACAAAATCGATATTCAACTTCTTCTAAAGAGAAAAAAAGTAACTCGAGAAGCAATAAAATTATTAAGCAAAAAGAACAATTAATAATAATCATAGCATGACATAATTACTTTGCTGAGTAGTTTCTTGCTGATGCTGTAAAATTTTAAATAATGAAGATGATCAATTTGTAGGTCATACAAAATTAGATTATTGTATATCGTTAATTCTTCAAGCTATAAATACTTACTTAAATATTTATGTACTTAAGTGTCGATCATGGTATGCTTCCCTAAAAGAAAATGGCAATATAAGAGAGGAATGCTCCACCATTCATACGTAAATGTTTACTTAATGCTTATTTTATTACTAATATTTTTTAATTATAGAATAAATTTTATTAGGTATATAAAATAATTCAATGACTTTTCTTAATTAAAATTTCAAATTTCAACATTTTCCCGCGCTTAAAGTAAATCAAGATTACCGTTAACAATAATAATTATATTAATAATTAAACCTTTTATAATTTTTTAAAAACAAATCTTGAATATTTAATAAATGAATTTGTACACATAATGTAATATTTAAAATTAAAAATTACATTATCTTTTTCTAAAATCTTAATACTTTTCCTTAACGAAGTCTACCGTGCATGCATTCCTATAATCAAAGCCTAAAGAGGACCTCAAAGTGGTTCAAAACATTTTAAAATGAGTAATGTTGATAATTTAATTATGCAAATTACCTAAACGCTAAAACTATTAAATAACAACTATTTAGAAAATAAAAATCATATTATTCACTTAGTATTGCTTTTCAAACATATTGTGACTGTATAATTGAAAAAAATTACAATTTTGCATATTTGAAAACATCTGAATTGCTCTTATCATGTTCAACGATTTTGTTCCAGTTCTTTTATACTTTCGTTCAATTTCTGGTCTCACTTGAATCGATAAGCTTGCGTAAAGGACGAGAAAATTTGAACTGCACCGTTACAGCCAAGTTAGGGTGGTAGCTTAATTTCTGAAATTACTACTAGAACCGAGAGGGGTGAAAAAAAAGTGGGAAAAAATAGAAATTCGCGGGCAATTCTTGTAAATGCGTTCGGGCAAGGCCGGTGTACACATAGTTGGATCGTATCACGTCCAATTTCCATGGAGTAAAATTACTCGAAGCCAGGCCACGAAGCGTAAAGCAGTAATTGCCATTTACTCGTACCGCCCAGTGGTCACCGAATATTCCATTAATGATTTAGGGCGGCACTTTCGTCGGTACAGACCCCATTCGTCCGATAAAATTTCCGGAACGATAATTCATAGAGGATTTAACGATCTTTCAATAAAGAGTGAGTCAGCGGCATGGCAAACGAAACGTTTAATTTACGTTAATGACGTACCGCTGGGAATTAATTAAAAATTAATACCCGTCATCGCTTGTCAACGTGAAATCTATACATTGCTATTTTCTACTGGATTTGTTACAATCTTATTACCTTTATTTCACTTATTACATATTTCTCGAGTTTACACTTTAATGGGGCATTTATATTTTATTGGCAAAAATATAAAATAATTGTTACTTTTCACATAACAATTTTTAATTTTGTATTTTTTATATTGAACTGTACAAAAATCAATTTTATAATGAACTTTTTTTAGTGTTGAATGCTGGATGAACTGTATCCAATTCCTTGGTGGTGTTGAGATGAAATTTTGGTAAACCTTACGTTTAGGGGAGGTAACCCTGATGATCTTCACCTTAACATGTGTTATTAAGAACACTTCCTGGGCAACCCCAAAAATGTTTTAACTAGCGTTCATTTTTTATTAAAAATTTATTAATTAATAAAAATATACTAGTAGATAAATTAAGATAAAACTATTTTGCTCTCAGTTTAATTAAAAAGTAGGTTAGGTTGGGTTAAGTTATATGGTGCACAACAAGGGCTTCGTCCCTCCTCCCACTTACACATTGAAGTTTCAGACATATTTTTTCCATCCATAATAATCACATTTTATATATATATATATATATATATATAAATATGTTATAAAATGTGATTATACATATATATCAACTTCATTGCAAAATGAACTCTATTCGTGACCTATCTTCAGTACGTAATAACTTTTTTATAAAAAATGAGCGACAGCTAAAACCTCTTGGGAGTTACTCAGGAGAGTGATCTTCATAATATATGTCAAAGTCAGAGTCAAGGTCATCGCAGCTGCCTCTCCTTAGTGTAAAGTTTTCAAAATTTTTGGTATAGGTACGAAACATATTATGCCAACTCAATTAAACTGAATTCTATTATCGTCTACATGCATTTATCTCATTGGAAGACATGTAAACGTAAATGTCGTGCTCATGCTTCAATCATCTTTTATTAATTTGTTTAAGATTTTATAGCTGTAAAAATTTGTTCTTTTATAAAAGCGTTTTGCAAAAATTGTATTCAGCTTTTTATAGATACCTCTTCGTCATGTTTCAATAAAATAAAATATGATTATGAGAATTAACATAAAACCGTCAGTTTAATCAACAGAGAAATCTTTTATGGCACTTCAACTTAAGTGTAACTCATTTATTATTATAACTGAACAATCATATTGTATTTATTACGATAATATTGATTACATTTTTTTAAATTCTAAAACATGCTACACTATTTAACTTGGTAGTACCTACTCATAATAATAATGATCACAGAACTGGATAGAACATAGAAACAGCATTTCATGCATTTGATAAATTGATACTTGTTTACGATAATCGGTCAAAGTTAAATAATATCGTCAGCATTGCAATTTCTATGTCGATTTATAAAATATTATAGCACTGAAACAAAAATTGTAGTAGCTCTGATGAAAAGAAAATTTTAATGACATGTGTACATGAAGTATTAATTGGAATTACGTAGTTTATTTCAGCGTCCAAAATTAAATGAATACTAATGTGGTTTCAAAGTTAGCTGGTTTTTGAACGACTACTTTCTCTTAACATTTTATTGACCATTGATAATATTTTGGCTTCACTCTTATATTAACTTAAATATTCAAAAATAAATAAATCGTGCTTTTAAGCATTTTAATATTTTTTCTATAACGAATAGCTTTCGAGATATTTGACTAAATGTGTTGTCAATCTGAACATTGATGATGAGATCATACACATTCAACATTTTTTCGATTAAATAAATAGTTACTGAATTCTTTTTTATATACGTATGTACCAACAATTGTTTCTTGTCGAAAAATATGATGATCGTTAGTAACTGACCCTTAAAGAACAATAGTGGAGATTTATTCAAGTTTAATCAAAATTCACAATTTAAATTTGATTACACGTACAGTAATGTATACTTTTATTTCGTTTGATTTATTTGCGCGACATGGAATGAAAATAAAAAATCACCAAGATCGAAAAGAAATAGGGAATTTTCAAAAACTAACCACTTTGTATAGCGAAAATGAAGTTTTCTCTTTGCAACTTTGGCATTTCTTTATTTTGCAATATTCCTCAATTATATGTATACTTATTCACACTCACATAGCTTAACAGTCTTATTAATTTTTCTAGTTCAAATAATCATAGTAACTGATTTGTAGTAATCATAAACAAGAAATTTTCTTATTATGATGGAAAGACTGCGCCCCCTTAGACTGAAAACGGGCAGTCAAAAAAGAGTTGCTGTTGTCTCTACAAGTATACGCATAATTTTTTTAAATTTGAGATCATCCCTTGCTAGATAATAAAAAGAAAAAGAATAAAATCGAAAGAGAAAAAAGTCCGGGCGAAAGGGTTAAGTTCAATTATATTGTACATCATCTTTCTAACATCATATCCTGTTTTTTGATTATTTTATCCAAGTTATAGGGACCTGTTCCTACTGCATTTTAAGTTAAGGAGATTTAATCATACATAGGAGCTACTTTCATTTTTATGGAAGAAGTGTATGACCGTTCTTTTTTTTTCTTTTTTCCTTGGCTCTACTGAGACGTACGTAAGTAACGAAGATAGACTTGTCAGATACAGATTTGAATTTCCAATTAAAAATATAGGATGTATGAACATTCGTAGCTTCAAATTTTCATTAATCACCCCTGTATCTTCTGTTATACTGAAAGAAAAAAGAAACTGTTTCAAATAAAGGTTCAGTAGCATTACCCTAAGTGACGAATTTATTTAATGAAGAGAGATCTCTGGAAATATTGTTTCATAAACAGTTACAGTCTACTCATGTTTTTTAAATTGTATTACCTATATACATCTTCCTTTTCATATTTTTAAATAATATACCATCAATTCAATAATATGATGGATTATTTCAATTATCCTATTCACACATATTTGTAATGTATTTCACAATGATATATTTCAATATAGTAAATTATGAACTACATGTTTGTAGATTTTTAAATTATATTTTATTATTTCTCTATTATTTCATAACAAAAATGTATGGATCCGTATGATAATTCGCCATCATTAACAAGAAATATGTAATTAACAGTAAAATAGGAAGAGAATATCTAGTTCCATTTACACATGTAGTTGTAGAAAGTTATGGTAATCAATAAAGATGATTTTAATATTCAATATTTACTAATAATATTTTTGCAGACATTAATAATTACACTTATAAACTGATTTACTTCAAAATCTAGAGAGATCAACGTTAATAAATGTTAAAAATGTAAATGTAAATGTAAATGTAAAAATGTAAAAAAATAACTGTTCTTAAACGATCGCATTATTATACAATATTCGATAATGGGGTCATTTACCTTATTTGCCCAAGAAATTATCACTTTATCTCAGACAGTCAGTTGCTTGATATGGTATTTCTTATACCTTAAACAAATAAAAAAGTGTCCAACTCTGTTTATGAAATATATACGATTCGAAGAAATCCATCAATCGTTCTTTTCCATAAATGTCTCATTGAATTGAAAGCGAACGATGGATCGATCGATCTTGACGCGGGAGCATCGGGGTAACGTTGGAATAAACCGGAAGAAACGAGAGAAGAAGGCGAAGGATGAGCGGAAATAAAAATAGATACAAAGGAGACATGCCCTTACAAAGGCATTAAGAATATCCTTGCTATGCAAGACCATCTGCATTCTTAAAAGCATATTTGGCTCGGTATTTCCAGCACGGTTACGCGTCTCTGTGTACCTGTTGTGTGTACATCAGTACCGGAACCGTTCGAATTTCTTCGCGTCGCAACATCGTTAGAGCTCCCCAGAGAGCCCTTGAAGAAACAGGAGGCGCGGTTCTAGCGATGCCGTTATAACGTCTACCTTCGGTTCTTTATTCTCTGGTAATGGTATTCCCGTTGGTCGCGAACACCTCGCACAGCTAAGAATCGCGGTCTAGAGACCTGCAATCGACTAAGAAATTCCGCGACAACAATCTTATCAGGAAATATTTGTACGGTACTGCTTGGATAAGCAAAGATAAAGAAACGAGCTTGGTTCGTTGAATTTTTACGCAACCTTGTTATTGGTATCGTTTCTTTCGACTCGTTTACAGAACAGTTTTATAAAACTGTTGTGTAGTAACTGGTTCAGAATGTATTCAGTTACACTGTTCGATAAATTTTAACTTCGTTTTGGGTTACTTCTATAACTTGGTGCAAGAAGTGACAGTGTCATATTTTTGCAAAAATTAGTTAAACCTGTTTGTGAACAATTATATATTCTACACAAAGTTATAATTTCAAATTCTATTTAGAAATAACAATGCTGACATTTTACATAATATAAACTTATTTGACCCTTAAACAGCGAATCCTGGCTGAATCGTGATTCAAATTCCCAATTTTTCAACGAAAAAGCTTTACACATTGTAAAAATAATTCTTGATAAAATTGTGTGAAACTTAGAAAATGAAAACGAAATGAAATACGAAATTAAATTAAAATTGGGACTCTTTCCATGATCTACTCTCCGAGAAATAATAAACTTCTTTTTTTTTGTAATATACACAAATAGTATAAGCTTTAATTCTTTCTTTTTATATTAGAAAAAAAATGTTAAACAGCAGAAACACCTGTGTGAGGTATTATTTAAACGTGAATTTTTTAATTATTTTTAAGTGTTAATATCTAAACTTTATAAATATTGACATTGATACCTCTTACACCAAGTTACAGAGTTATATTCAATAAGCGTTTCGTATAAATTTCGATATTTTTCATAAGTATTTCTGGTTTTGGAAAAACTTACCTTATTTTGAAATAGAAACGGAAATTTTCAGCTTAAACAGCAAATACGTATTCGGTATTATTCTTAATTTCCATGATTTTACGAACATCCAGCGCTACCTTTCGTCAAAGTGAACTTTTCTAAAACATTCCTTCCCTACAATATTCAAATGAAAGGTAAAAGTTCTAAGTAACATAGTCATAACTTGGGGCATTGAAATGTTCATTAAAAACTCTTTGTCCCGCAAGTTTCGACACGGTTTTGCGCGCAGGAAGCGTATCGACACGTATTTGCGAAGTTGTGCATCCTTGGCGGCTGCTGAAAGCGCATTCATCGGCAATTTTGCGTGGAACAGTTCGCGGGGCGGAACGCGAGCGCGAGCCGACGACAAGTTCTGCATACTCTTCATATGGCGGCGCGAAACGTACGCCCGCAAAGAGGTATTCTTGTTGTTGCTTGAATTACATTTCCAGAATTTCTAATGCAGTCGCGAGTGAACTTCCTCCGCGACTTGCAGAAGAATCGGGAACTGAGTTTAACTGGTGCGCGTGTTTCGTGAAATTAATTGCTTTCTTTTTGTTTCATCATATCGACGACAATGATACCATGGAATATATTAGCTTTCTTTGAACTTACAGACTTTATCTAACTAATAATTAGGGTAAGTGTTACTATTAATCCTTCTGTTAATAATCAAAATATTTCACGGTTGCTTTCGCAACTGGGGTACTCAAATGTCACAAATATTGTACTTAATCAGAAAATTTAATACTTGAACTACCGGCGTTTGATCAACACTTACTTTTAAATTGGAAATAAAGTAATAAAATAAACTAACACGTAAAAGTATTATTTATCTTAACAAAAGTCAATGCAGTTCAAGAAAAACACGTTAATAATTTCTATAGATTAAAATAAAAAGTCCAACATCCGTTATTTTGACGGGTTTAGTGATTCTAATGTTAATTAACAAGAAATAATTAAATTATTTTAAAATAATAACTTTCGAAAATGAATATTTTGATTTGAGTTCAAAATTTATAGACGAATTGTGAAAGTGTTATTAATTACTGTGTTTTTATTTACATAAATTATTTGCAACAAGAAGAATGAAAGTAAAATTATTTTTCGACATTTTTCACTAATTATTTTACCTCTTGTTGCATTTCATTACAAATCTGCTACATAAAACAATATGCAATACAATTGTTATATTTTGAAAGATTTGCCATTATAAATTTCGTTTTACATAATGTTGAAATGACTTCCTGAAATAAAAAAAATATTTCAATATTTTTTATTGTTTAAAATTATATTCCTTTTCAAAATGAGAAAGGACAAGTTAAAGAATTTCACTTTATATCTTTATTGATAGGTCATCTAATATTTTTGACCAGTGGTATTTGCCTCGAAATTTGAGCTTTCGAATATGTCGTGTCAACAGGATGCTGACAGTTCTCGGTGAACCAGTTAAATTTAACATTAAATACGCCCGGGTACAACTTAAAAACATCAATAACGCGTCTATCGTAATGCGTACGCTTTCCGTCGGTTCGAGGTCTCTCCCTTTGGAATTTAAATCGAAAGGTTTACGAGCTGCGAAATTTGAGTACCGTAAAACGTGAGCTAACCCATTTTAAGCTTTACGATTATAGTGTTCGATGTTTTGTAGAGGCGTATAACTGCCTCTGGAACGTCTGCAGCTTCTGAATAAAAGAAAAGCGTAACTGATAATTTTCGGTTTATTATTTAAATTATCGGAACTCTGGAATTTGGAGAATGTAAATTACAATTATGCAATATTGTGTCTCCTATTTAGATATTGTAGATTTTCTTATAAAACTACAGTGGATGAATATTTGTTTCTAAATTATTTTCATAACACAATTTGTAACTAATATTTCTATTGATATCTAGAATGAATTTAAAAAACAATATTGGTTACAAGAACATTTAGGAAAATTCTGTACTTGGTAGATATAATCGCATAAGAAGTAAGTATGTATGCAGCCGCTTTTTTTAAACTTGAAAAAATTAATTATCAAATTCATATTTTGTAAAATTTTTTTTAATCATTCAAACTTCTTTCGTTTTGAATGATCCAAACTAAACGTTATATTGGATGTGATTTTACATCGTTGTTTTATTATTCGGAGCTTTAAATTTAATTTGTATAAAATAAGCAGTGTAAGTTTGAGGTGGGGAAGATCAGCGAGGTCGAGCTATCGTCCGGGGCGGTGAACACCCAAAGACGTTTGAAATCTAATATTTAAAAGCGCGAAATAGAAAATGCACCATTTTTTAGCTAGAAAGTGTTCATATATACGTTTGCTATTATTGAGCAATTTTAGGAGGAAGGCGAAGAAGATCTCGCCCATGGTGACTGATACGCTATAACCGGCATTGGTAGTAGATATATTTTTGTATTTTTCTCTGTAAATAGTCGTACAAACACTCAAAAACAACTAATAGATAATATTTTCATAATAGATACAGCATGATGTCTATTAGGAATGTGCGGGTACCCGATATTACAGGCTCGGAAAACATCGGGCGGGCTCGGGCGGGCGTCCGATACATGCCTGCAATCGGGTTCAGTCAGGTACAATCGGGCTGTTTTGGACGAGGTTCCGCGGGCCGCAGCCTGCAACCCAACTCTCATGTACTTGTTAATGTTTGCAATAAGCATGTTCAAAATCTATTTTGTATAAAATGAACATACAGGTGGCATGGAATGAAATTCATTTCAAATAAATTCGTTACAAGTATTATTTTTCCACAAATAAAGATTATCTTATTCCAAAATTCCACATACATAAAATAGATTTTTCACATGCTTATTGCAAGTACATATTAACAAGACTACATGAAAGTTGGGTTGCGGGCCGCGACCAGCGGGAGTTCGTCCGAATCAGTCCGACTGCACCCGACTGAACCCGAAATAGTCGGGCTACCCGACTGCACGCATGTTCGGATGACCGCTCGAGCCCGCTCGAGCCCGCCCGATGTTTTCCGAACCGACCCGACTAGTCGGGAACCCGACACATTAGTCGGACCACACATCCCTAATGTCTAAGTAATTTTTTTTAATGCAAAGCAGCGAAATCAGTATGGTGCACGGTTTCGAATGTTAATATTACACTGTAGCTGAAATTTTGGTATCTATAAAAAGCACCATTCTTCGTATTCAGTCAATTTAATCCAGAGAACCTATTTCGAACTACCCAGACTCAAATTAAAGTCAAAAGATATCCTTTGCGGCGATATTCCATTTAAAAACCTTCGATCAACTTGTCTGAATAAAATCTCGGAAGAAGCTTACCAAAAATGCTTTCCAAAAATATTACATTCTAAAGTGCTTATTTTAAACGTAAAATGATCTTGTTTTTCGTCTTTCTAATTTAATCAGTTGCCTCGGATTTTGAACAACCTACTCGTCATGCTACGAAATTCTTCACTTTAACTGATTGAAGTGGGTCGCATAGACAGCTTCCGTTCTAAGCTATAAAATATCAAACCTCAAAATATTGAGCGTTTGCAAACCGGTGCCAAAATCACTCGATCACTCTGGCATCGAGACTGTTCTTCTACAACATAAATGAAGATGTGGACGATAAGAGTGACAGCTTCGAACATCGTTCATTCGTTTATTGTCACTGGCCCGAAAGAGAAAACTGCAAATTTTACACTGGCACATTTTTTCAATATCAAAGACAGAATTAATATTCTTAATTCTATAGTACATTGTTAAAATATATTAGACTAAAAACGACTAAGAAAATAAGAAAATAATTTTTATCATTTTTAAATATTGAATTTTTGTTCCAGACTACAACCATAATTATAGAAAATATATTAACAATTTTGTGCATTGTATTTATAAATCAAGTAATAATTTTAATCATTTTTCTTCTTTGGATATTTCAAGTTTAAGTAAGAACTTATATCAAACATATCAAAGTACTGGATGATATCCTAAGAATATTGTTGCATCTGAAAAAAAAAATGATTTCAGCATATTATTATAGGAATATAACTTTATGAAAAGTAGTTTTTACGTTTTTTTTATTTCCTAAAATAATCTTCCCTATATTTCTTAATGTAGGTATTTATTTCGAGTTTCTTGCGCTTCTTCTTCCAATTGTGCAATTTACAATAATGAATAGGTTGTTATTTTCGCATCATGTAATGATATCCTATGCCCTGTAATTGGTATATTATACCGTTGATACAGTTGAACAAACCTTTATCGTTTCAAGGCAACAATTCCAGAAAAATTCTGTTTTTATTGAATACGTGTTGGAAATATAGTTAACAAGATAATCTGAAAGCGTTCCATTATTTTTTCATCTACTGTCATAACTTTCAGTTTTCAAAAAATTGGTTATATTCATAATCAAAATTCTTATACCTCACAGTGCTAGCTTGTGAGAAGACTAATACTGAATTAGGTTGTAAAATTATACATAGAATCATATGTAAAAAATAATTATATGTAATTGCTTTAAAATTCGGATTCTATACTGGGCATTTAAGTAATCTATAATTTGAATCATAAAATTTTTAATTATTCTACGTATTGGTTATCTTATATATAGGTAATTTTATAGAATAAAGAAGAGGCCACTTTCCTTGAAATATTTTAACGATTTCAGTCATTCTCTGTAGGCCTATATAAAATTTTGATGGGTAACCTAAGACTTGAGCAGGAGTGTACATATGTATGTATACACAGATACGTACTAAATAGATACAGAGAATTAAACGTTTTTTGTTTTTATCATCTGTCCACAACTTTAAGAAAATGTGCCAATGTGCTCTTGATAACTGATCAAAGCTAGAGGATTCGATAGAGGACCGATATAGGCGTGACTACTGGTCGCACGATACAGCCAACGTTCAAGAGAAATGTTCGTGTAGAGTACCAGGATACTGTACAATGACCATTCTCCGAGCATTGGCATAGGGCCAGCTAACACAAGGAAACACGTGTTCAAGATTAGCCGGCTACGACAGGTGCCACGGCTCGCAAACCTTCGACCGCGTTTGCATACGTTGGCCACGTAATGCTTCTCTCTCTCTCCCTCTTCTCCTTTTGCGTATCCGCTTGCGAAACAGCTACGATTCCCTTTTGCTAAGGAATTTCTTCCAAGTTCCGACCGATCCGGGGAATTATTTTGACCAGACGAGTTTCCAAGAATGCTGATATGTCGAATTCCACCCCGTGCTGGCAGACATGGCCAAGGATACTTGTTGTTCGTCCCGTTTGTCGAAATACGGTGGGGGCCAGCTTAATTTGTGCACAGCTAGCATCGAATCGTCTTGCACCGAGCTATCATTGGTTCGTGAATTAAATTCTCGAATGCTGTTTTACGATTAGTTGTACTATAGCATTTGGATGGAAAAATGTATTAATCAACTCGAAGTGGGGATTTTATTATACAGTTTCTTTCAAATAAATGCAGGTTTAATTTTTTTTTATTAGAGAAAGGGAAAATTTGGATAGGCATTTTTCTTATGTTATATAATTAACCTTTTAACTGAGGATGACAAGTTAACTCGTCATGGAGCTTTAAAGACAACCCAGGTAAATTTAAACTTGATACATTTTTAACCTTTTAATTGTGTATGACGTGTTAACTCGTCAGAATACATTTGTTGCGGCGCGGACAAAAGGCCCTTTTGATAAATTAGCTCTCCAGTTAACCCTCGAACAGTGGACCACGGAGAGATCCATAATTTAAGTTTAAATTTGTATTTCATATTGTTCCCTTTTTCATATTTTACACTGTTCATTTAACAATTATTCTTCCAATATATACAATTCTCGTTTAAAAATTATACTTTCAATTTTGGGTTCATATCTTTGTATATGTCTTGTAAGTTTGAGCCTCAGTTGACCCAGTCTTCGCTGTTCAAGGGTTCAAAATTTAATAATGTGTATGTGCAAAAATAAATATTTTTACATAAAAGTGAAAAAGATTCTTGCCTTATTTTTTGGTTATTTTGTGTAAATATAAAACAGATCGCTACAGGATACCTCATTATGAATTTTGTAAAAAATATACATACTGAACAATATGTACTACCTACCACGTGGTTTCATCAATAACGCTTATGAAACCGAAATATTTGGTTCGATGAAAAATGTTATTTCTTAAGTCAAGTTGATCAATTACAATCCTTATGAGTATTGCACATTCAATGACAACTAAAATATTTCATACATATCAATTACTACTTCGGTCCGTAAGACTATACATATCCTCTTTAGGGTTAATGTGTTTATTTTTTCCTACAGTAAAACCTTTTTTACGATTTGTTTTCTTTAAACCTCTTTTGACTCAATTTTACATCTACCAAGTATTCTGGCGTCTCTCTTGTATTTTTAACATAATCCTTAAATGCTGTCTTAGGTACATCAAATATTTTAAACGCCCTTTAGATAACCCATCTCCTTTTTTTTATGACCTGTATAGGAGCCAATATGGATAGCAGCCCTGTTTCATGTTTTACGCTTTGCCTGAGAAGCCATTCTTACCTCTACGAAGAAAAACCATTAACCGAATCAGTTCAAAAGCTTGCCTCATTATTGCATAATATGAAACTGGGATTAGGGTGGTATCGAATATTAAGAAACAGTAAGAATTTTTAACGCAAAGAATTTAAAATCTAACTGTATAAATAATAATTTAGATTCTTTACGTTGCATGTACTATGGTAACACTAAAATTATACAAAATTTGGAAAATTTTAGACTATAAAGTTCATCTAGTAATCAAAAGGGGCGTTATTGTTTGCTTTTCATATAGGAGTGCGATCATGTTATGGTTTGTAGCTACACATATTATAGCTTTGGCACGAATCCAGTGTCCCATATTAGAAACCTATATGGTAACGGGGTTCTCTCCAATAAAAATCATAGGTAATGTTTATTACAGCTAATTTACGACGCAATTCTATTAGTATGAAGTCCAGTCTCTGTCAAAGTTGTGCTTTTCATCAGACTCACGAGTATATTCTCGAGATAAAGATCTTCACAATGACCTTATTGCTCGGACAAGCTATTTCACCGTGCAAATTTTGCGATGTTTTATCTTCATATTTTCAATTAGATTGATTATGATAGCGATCCCAAAACATTACTGCTATTTTCACTCTTTCAATGTATACAGTGACTTCAATAGCCAGGGTCATTGGCCCCTAGTAAAGTCCAGTTTTCTTTCTTTGTAGATTAAATTAAGAATTTATCATGGATTTAAAACATTTATTTCCCATTAAAATTAACGAAATAACACATGTACTTTCAAAGTCCTCTGTAGGAAAGTAGAATGAGTTTTAGACTTTTTGAGTTATATAACGCACCTTTTAGAACAACCCATGTATGAAAGAGCTATAGAACAATACCAAACTGTAAAATGGTCGAACCATTATGTGAGCATCAAATTCATTTCTTCGCTACTAAAGTTCCTCAATGCTTTGCATTTGTTTTATAACAAGTATGCAACAGGAATTTTTATATGACAATTAAAAACAAAAATATCTATGCTACAAAACTTCCTATTGCAAATGAAATTTTATGAACAAATCAATTGTATTTACTCTTGAGGAGTAGAAGATTATCTCGATGGAGAAGCCCTTATTATGACATACATATAAAGGCTTAACGCCCTAAGCCACCAAATCAGTATATAGAATTCCAATTCGATTCTGATTGCTGAGGTATAGGGAAGACAGCAAAGTTTATGTTTTGATATTGAATTAAATAGTTGAATATAAAAACGTACTAGTAGAGTTCCAGCAGCGGTGATTGTACAAAAAGGATTGAGAATATTGATGAAACGTATCAAACTTTGAAGTTAAAAATGGTATACCTACCACACGCACTATTTTAAGACACTTCTATGTTATTAAATTGTATTAGACTTTCTGTGTTTCACAATCGATCATTCGATATGCAACAACATAATATAACCTATTTGTTGTGGTATACTTAATCCTTGGTTTTGGATCGACGAAACCACCAATGTCCTCGTGACCGCTGTTAATTTATTTGAAACTCGTTATCGAGCTTCCTCGGGTTTCTCAACTTGCTACCCAGGAAAGATGAGCTTTTCGTGTCCGTGACATTTTTACCCCTTTCATCTTCATCACTCTTTCCAAAGAGCGTTCTTACGACAACCTTACTAAAACTAGTCCCGGTTTCCTTCTCGATGGAATCATTTGAGCTGACGCTTTTAGCTACGGAAAACTCGAAAGAATCGTGTATCCACCTAAATGGAGAACGAAGTACGGGCTCGTCTCGTAATCGTAACTCTTAATGTGACCCTCATGTATGTACATCACTTAAGACGTAGCGGCAAGCTGTAACTTACGTAAGAGCATACGTCGAAGCAAATTTTAGTTCCTGTGGTTCCTACCTATTCACCAGGAACATCTTACATTCATTGTTCCCGAGTTTACGAACCTTCCGCTTAATATAATTCCGCCCCTCTAATTTGTAGCTCACCGTCTGACGTTGAATTTACGACCTGAAAGGATCCAAACGAACATCCTTCGTTACTTTATTATTACCGGAGAATCCTTAAAACAGCTGCTACAGAATATCGTCTTCAATTAGCTTAATTTCTTTATAGATGTGAAAATTGTTCAGCATACTTTTTTTTAATTTGGGTATTTGGATCCATTAGCGTAACTTGCGTCTTCGTCTGGGATGAATCAGATTCCTTTTGAAATTTTATAATTTATAAGTTTTAGGATTTGTAATTTCGGAATTCTGGAATTCTAAAATTTAGAAGGTTTGAAATTTTGGTAAAATAAAATTTTGTAATTATGTAATTATGAAATGTAGATAACTTGAAATTTTTGAATCCTGAAGTTTTGAAATCCTGGAATTTTTGAATCTCAAAATTTTAGAATGATAAAGGATAAGATCTTTGAGGAGGGTCCAGATTTTTAAAGGGGCCAAACCCACTCTTACCCTTACCTAGCTACGCCAAGTTACGCCGTCATACTACAATGATTTAAATAAAAGAAATTCAATCCGAAATAAAAAACATGATTGTAAAAGTAATATAAAATTCATTTGTTATTTATCTGTAGGTATGTATAATCTTTCTCCATTGTTATTAATAGAAAAAAATAATTTACAAAATAATTAAAAAATTTAAGAAAACCTCGGCAATGAAGATATAATACGAGAATTGGTAGAGTGTTAGTATTTCTCCCTACTCGTTATGAAATTATAATATTATTAATAAAAAACATTTGTTCGTTCCTACATTATATTCAAGTATGTATACTTTACGTGAAGATATTTTATCTTCTACGCAACTCGATGCTATACAGAAAATTGGGGGTAGAATTATACATAAGGACAGATTTGTATTTTAAGAGAAGTGTACGAGGAGATTGTGAACAATTCCCTTAAGGGATGATTCTGTGTGAACTTGTTCATTAAGGAATGCAATTTTGTGTCGCGTAACGATTCCAGCTTGCAATTCACCGAGTAGCGACTGCGTTACATGGTCGATAGCAAAATATGTTGGATTGCTCGAGGTTATGCCCCGATGAAAAATATTCGTGAAAGGAGTACAGATGGAATTGAATTAATTGCACGGGCTGATTTTGTTGTAACAAATGGAAAGCGGATCTTTTCTATTATCTGCGTGCCACAATTTTGATATTTCACACCTAACATATACATATGTATAAACGTCAATCAGATAACAGGAAAAATTCCTGGGAGTATATGGGCCATTCCACGCAAAGTGATCACACTTTTTCCCGCATGGTCTTGGATTTTTGTTAAATTTTGTAGGCTGGTAGAACCCAATGTACGAACAAAAAATCGATGCTCCGTTCCTCGATATTGTTTAAACTTTCCAAGTTATAAGGACTGAAAATTTAGGGCCACTTTTTTTTCAAAAAATCATAACTCGGAAAGTATTATAGATATCGATATGTATGAACCGGCATTTTATAGGTAAAACTTCAAAGTTTAATAAAAAAATTACTACATGTGTCAACGCAATCTTCAAATTGTTGTAAATAATGTTTATAATTTTCAAACTTGAAAGTAACCCCAAGGGGGAGCACGAATCGGTCTGAAATTTTTTCTGTAGAATCTTTAAAGAGTTTTCTAAATACCCTGAAAATTTCATGATGGAACACGCAGAATTACCGGAGATATATTTTATTGCTGCGTATGAACTGCCGGCGGACCATCGCGCGCCATCCGGTCCCCATGCGCCACTGCACTTGTCGGCGTTACTTTTCGGTCTATCCGCTTAATTTCCGCTTATTTACAAATTGGAGTAAATAATTGTTTCTAATACATACTTTTTTCTTAATCTGGAGAGGTGATTTTAAAGATTTTGATGTGATAGGAGATTCACCGAGAGATTTAAGGGCACTATTTAACGACGATAACGAATATTCCCGATCTATTTCTTCTACATAAGTACAGGGTGATTCTTTCGCAACGCAACACAAAAGCCGTGCCGCACAATGGAACCCCTGCTGTTCCGTTTCTTGTCTTCGTCTCAGCCATAAACACACACAAAGCAGTTTTGGGTCCGGCTTTTGTGTTGTATTGCGAGAGAATCACCCTGTATCTGCATTTGTTCCCGAATTTGACGAATTGTTGCTTATTACTTGCTCTACATTACTTGGACCAACAACTGGCTCTTGAACTGTTGGAAAACAACCCGGCTCACTTACGTTTACGATAGGAAGATTTGGACGATTTAATCTAGATGTTCGAATTACTCGCATTCTACACATGCAGCACAAATTTTCTCCTAATATTATATTCTGATATTTTTCACGAAAGGCGATTGTAACTGAACGAAGATTTTTAGTTACATTTGAATGTCGAGGTAAACTAAATGGATTGGAACAATATCTTCGCGGCATTTTTGCTTTCCACCAGTACACAATTACAGTTTTAAACTAAGAAAAACAAGAAACTGAAAAGTACACAGCATAGTTATGCACAACACTGAACGCTTAACTGAAACCGCTTGTCTCGTTGCTTTCCCAAATAAAACTGAACGGTGTTCTGGAAAAGTGAACCGTCAAAATCGGTTTGCCATACTTTTATTGACTTTTAAGGGTTTGTAGACAAAAGTACCAAAAACATGTCGATCTATTCCGTAGTTGTTAACCGATGGCTGGCTATTTGAAAAAATGTAGAGTAGCGGCGCATGGGAACCGGACGGCGCGCGATGGTCTGCTGGTAGGTCATACGCAGCAATAAAATTTTATCACTCCGGCAATTCTGCGTGTTCCATCATGAAATTTTCAGGGTATTTAGAAAACTCTTTAAAGATTCTACAGAAAAAATTTCAGACCGATTCGTGCTCCCCCTTGGGGTTACTTTCAAGTTTGAAAATTATAAACATTATTTACAACAATTTGAAGATTGCGTTGAAACATGTAGTAATTTTTTTATTAAACTTTGAAGTTTTACCTATAAAATGCCGGTTCATGCATGTCGATATCTATAATACTTTCCGAGTTATGATTTTTTGAAAAAAAAGTGACCCTAAATTTTCAGTCCTTATAACTTGGAAAGTTTAAACAATATCGAGGAACGGAGCATCGATTTTCTGTTCGTACATTGGGTTCTACAAGCCTACAAAATTTAACAAAAATCCAAGACCATGCGGGAAAAAGTGTGATCACTTTGCGTGGAATGGCCCATATACCTATGATGAAATCAATTTTAATAAATCTAAATTCAGGAACATAATTTAAAAAGAAACTATTTGATCTGGCTTTTTGATTACGAAGAAAAATAAATGTGTCTTTTCAAGCAAAGCTAAACCAAAATAAATGGGTTGTAACATTTCAACTATGATTTTGAATCCTTTTTGAAGTTTATTTAAATTTAATCATTTTTTTTAAATTTTAGATTGAAAGTAGGATGGGCATCTTCAGTATTATATTACCTGCTGAGAAAATATTGGCATAACCTCGTTTTTTAGAATAACTTTACATATAAAAGTAATATTATAATATCAAGTATATTCTTGAAAATTTACTGAAAAATTGTTACGTAAAATATTAAATTTTAATATTTCAACGGTGAAGAATGTAATTTGTCTACGTTGTAAGAAAAAATGTTACTATTTAAATTTTGAGAAGTGAGCTGCATTCTGTTTATAATGGTAAAGAAACAAGAAAGATATCATTTATTCATTTGGCTATGCTAAGCATACATAAATAAAATAATGGGATTCTACATATAAGACGGTAATGTGATGAGAGAAAGTTTAATATTTCTGATTCTGATGGAAATAAGTTTGTATGAAGAATACCTAATATCAAATTGGTCACGAAGAATCTTTGACCAATGGTGAAACAGGGTGGTCGACATAGTACGGTGAGGGGATATCTATCATACAATGGAGTGGAAACCCCAGCATTTATCAATGGAACAATGAATGCTGCTCATTGTCAGATGTACATGTCTAGATGTATTACGAAATAATTTATTACGCAGTATAATTAAATTAGGTATAAGAGAATATTTCATTTCCAAAGAGACATCGTTCCGAAACATATAAGGAAGTGTGGCTTACACTTCAATTTACAATGTGCCCAAACATTTTTCTATAAATCCACGATTGTCAAACTAGCATAAAAAACTTCTAGCATCTATTAAATTTAGAAATTTGGATAAAAAATCCATTACTAGAAGGACAATAAAAAAATAATCTGGATGTACTAAAAGAAAACCTGTAGAATCTGAAATTATACAAAACATTAAGCACTTTTTTGTACTTAATAAATCAAATAGTGATGTAATTTCTAATTAAATCAAAAGCATGCTAATACTTTGTTGGCTATGAAATTATTGGTTTTTTTTTCATAATCTTTTAAATTACATTACGCTATTTCTATATGTTAAAAGATAGTAAAATACATGCTTTGTGAATAAGACTTGGCTTCTGCGATAGAACCGCGTTGGTTTACGGTTTTGTAACCTCCCGCTGAAGACAAATAGTTGACCAATCGGGTGGCTGTTTTAATTCAATGGTCAATCAATTAAAAATGACCGATCAATTCATTTTTTTTAATTAATTGACCATTGAATTAAAACAGCCACCCGATTGGTCAACTCCACTCAACTGGAACGTCACGCAACAACGACTCCAGTTCTGAATACATAGGGACACCCTGTACGGGAGCAACCAGTATCAGGTTGTCTCTCGCCCTGAAGAAGTAAACTGCATTGTTTACGAAACATCGGCATCAAACCGTCAACCAACGCGGCTCCATTCCGGAAATCAAGTCTTATTCAGAATCTAACCGCGGAAACCTCAAAGACCTTACATGCTTTGTATTAACAGATTCCATCAGTACGTAAAGATATTTCAAGAAAGAGAATAGATGAGCAGAAACCCTTTCATAATGACCAAACTCGGGGCATATTGTGTTACGGCATTGAATACCATGGAAATGTATCCTGACTCTTTCTAAGTTGCATTTTTGGCTTTTTTATAGCACATTCTAAAATAGTAAGTGCTTACATACTAAACTTCCATTATTTGTAGCTGATTTATTTCAAATATTAATAGTTATCATTCTGTGCTTTGAAGTGGTCCAGTGCTACCCACGAATGTCAATAGAAAAGAAGTTTCATTCCAAGTATCTCTTCCTTGATATAGTTGCTGGTGTGTACTGAATTTGAATGGAGAAAGAAAAAAATTTTCGTTTGAAATGGAAAAAAAAAATACCCTTCCATAAATTCTAACGACGATGCCCCTCTTCAAAAAGATGCTGAAAAAGAATGATTATTTTTGCAAAACACAAACTATTAAAGCTCCTTGTAAAAATAAATTAATAAATAACAGATCGGGAAAGGTAAAAAAAAAATAACGTCACTAGAATGTATAAAAATAAATTAAAAACGTAACGCATCACTCGTCACTATTACTTTTTGCGTAAGAAAGCACGATAACTTAAAAGTGTCCAAAGAGTTCTCTGTCTCCGAAATCTGTATCAAAATTCAAGTTAAATTGAAACGAACCACAAAATTCGAGGAGGTAATCGAACGAACTACCGGTAGAATCGTAGAGTTGGTCTTGGTCGGAGCGGGACTGCATTGCGGCTTCCAAGGAAATAGAATCGTGGGTTGGATGGGCAGGGTGGATGTACGCGTGCAAAGCAAGGAGGAGCCAGTACGTAAGTACGTCTTACGTAGGCCTGCGCGTTACGTAACCGTGAAGGGATAACCGTCCTAGCAGTCAGAGGGCTGGAAGATAGATACGTCAGTGTCTCGCAGCAAGCTGGTCGTGTTAATTACATCCCTAGCTCTCCCATCTTCCTCTTCTCCTCCCCTACTGCCCTTCCTGCACACAGCGTGCAAGGCATACAGTCTTAGAGGTCACTGAAACGTCACCGGGCTTCGTGGCCGTACTGTAATTGGAAACCGCAAGGCACAAGCCACCACCGAATCAGCCGCACGAGAATTCAAATCATACGGCCGTTTATTAGCACCGCTGGCGTGCGCGTAGCTTCTGCTTGATTACTATCGACGTTTGGATTCCTTGTAGCGTAGGGGTACCGACATTTTATTATGATTATCTAGCCAAGATATACCCTGTGCATGTTAAAATGTGGATTAATCCATGAAAACGTCCGGCCGGTTCAATTTCGTTCGGCCCTTTCCAGCTTCCCGGGCTTAATCCTAAAAAATACGCTAGCCCATGCTCTTTGTACCCTTTTCATTCTATTATCACTCATTTTCAGCTGAGCTTCTTTAATTAAATTGCGTGACTTGCCGTGGACAAAGGGTAAAAAGCGGATTTCACGATACTTGCCGGTTATTAGGCTAAAATGATCACTTTGCGCGAAAGAAGACTCTGATTTTCAGAATTATCATAAAGCGTAGGGATGGCGGACCGCATTACGTATGATTTAATGCGGCTGCCCGAGACGGACCCTTGGGACGAAAGCTTTAGATGTGGAAAATGAAATTTGTGAAAATTTCGCTTCAATAAAAGTTGTGGTTAAAGTAACCGGAAACGACATATTAAATATAGAAAATTCTTGTTAATCGTTAAAATTAATTCTTAACTGGTGAGTGGAATTTTTAGAGGAAAAGAAAATGTGCTGTTTGGTTTATTTCTACGAGACAGAAAATATATGTATCAAGGTAATATCAGTAACTTGGAAGTAAAGACCTCTGCAACGACTTTATTTCTCAAATAAACTGTTTCATTTTTTATATTTTATTCTTTCGAAGTTTTAGCTCCATACACATTCAAGACATCATTGCCATTTTCGATTTTTCACTGTATACAGTGAAAACGCCGTAGAGCTTAAGTTTCACAGCACCGTTATAACCCGCGTGGTAGCGGATTAATCGGATTACCTGTAGCACTATACATGTACAGAACATCGACCATCGGGATAGACGGGTTACGCAGCATATTAGAAAATCGTATTCTATTTGTGTTAAGCTTGCAGTCCTTGATTCGCAATGAAGCTTATTAAAATCTAATGACATTTGGAGGATATTGATGAAACTCGTAACTCTATAGGTACATGTTACAATCATACCTATAAAATAGCACAATTCTGTGTAAATCCAGAAAAGATGATAAAAATATATTAAGCTAAAGTCCGCTATTTATCGAAAGTTATATTATACGATACCGTGTTGCGAGCGATAAAACCTGCCAAGAGCGACATTGCTAACTTTCCTTTCCATTACGCTAAATTCTTGGGAATTCTTACTGAAACATTTTGTTGAATCGAGCGTACCATTTCCCTCTCCGCCCACTCGCTCTTTCTCTATTCTCCCCGGGACACGAACACTCTACGTCGGATCAGCAGAGGACGCAGGTGGTCAGAAAGAATGGGTATCCCGTTTGGTCTGGCTGGTGGGTCGTTTCTTCGTCGGTTGACCGGGTTCGCCGATCGTTTTCCTCCGGTGCCTAGGTACAAATGGAGTTTCTACGATCCGTCGTTTCCGCGGAGTCGTCGCTGGTAGGCAATAAAGGAAGGCCTGGGGTGCGGTAAGTGCTCGGCTCGTGTAATTACCAGTTATGCGTCGATGGTATATGACCCTGGCACCAGCAACCGGCCTACGAGAGGCGAAAACCGGCTGCAATGTGTCACTGTCGTCGGACTATAGTATCGGAATGGTTATCACGGGCCCATGTCGATACCCTGGGCGGGGGAGAAGGGTTCACCTCCCGGAGAACGATTGTCCGCACTGTTACACGTTTCACAATCGAAACCTACAAATCTGATCGTAATTCCTGCATCCTTCGTTTGCTTCGGCTGTGTCTGAATTTTCGTGATCAATGTTCATGGGTAAGATACTCACAGGCGAACATCGCGAACCCTTATTCATCGATTTCAATGAAATTTTGTAAGTTTATAGAGTGATCCAAGGCAAGAATAACGGCAGGTCTTATTCCTGCTCACAAGAGAAGTTGGGCAACTCGAAAATTTAAAAATATATGAAACTGTTCAAAATTATAATTCGAGGGCTGCTAATAGCAAAACAGAACACATCCGATTAAAAAAATTGTAAGTTTTCATATTTTCATGAATATTTATAAAAACACTTTTTTCATTCTTTTTTTTCAAAATTTTTTACCACCACAATGTAAGACTTAAAAAATTATATAACGTTAAATTAGATGCTTTTTTAAAAAATATTTTGTATAGTTTCAAAAGTATTCACGATAATGTGATTACACATAATTTTGTTAATTGGGTGTTTTCGGCCCTGGAGCTGTTTCATTGCTGAAACGAAAAATAGCTTCGTTGTCAACACCATCTAAATTACATTTTTACAAGGTTCCAAACTTTTTTGAATTTTCGAGTTGTCAAACTTTTCTTGTCAGTCGACCTTTCGAGAATATAAAAACTAACCTCAAAGTCAAATAGACATTCCTACTTTTTCACGTATAACTTTTAAAGTACCTTTAAAGTAAAGAGGTAGAGAAAAATGTTACAGGTAGAAGTTTAGTAATACAATAAGGGCTACAAACTGGCTTTAACAAAGTTTTGAATGGAGTATTTTTCTTTAAACAAAAATTTTGAAATAGCAAAAAGTAAATTTCTAAAAAATATCTTAGATAATCTTTTTTCACAATGACTAAACTATTTATGGAATTAATATTTTCATTTACTGACTAATTAAAATGACTGATCAGTTTCTTAAGATTAAATTGATTATTGTCGAAATAAAGAATACTTGTATAATTATACAGCTAATTTACGTTTCATTTTTTTTTTTTTTTATACTTTATTTTCAATTTAAAGGTAAATTTTCATTGAATGCATGTAGATTTAGTGTTAATACTATAGTAATTATTTAAAAAATAATGGAATAACCGAAACACTTTATACAAGGAGTAATAAATTAGCTTTAACCGGTGTAATAAGTAATCAAAAAGTTTACGGATATTAAAATAGTAATTATGGCAGAATGAGGTAACCCGAGATTTACTGGCACGAAAACCTCGAGTGACAGTGTGTTTTTCTCTAAATTAAATGCAGTAATTCGAACTTCTTCGCGGAATGATGATCATCGTTGCTTAGGTAACAAGCTCAACCGTGCATATTAATGGAAACGTATGGTAACGAGTTCAACGTGCGTGTTTAATTAATCCGCTGAACAAAGCCACTTGCCAGAGCAACGGCCGGCTCTTGTTACGTCAAAAACTTTTTTTACCAGTTGATCTGTATTGAGTGGTAATATTAAAATTAATGGTGTTAGGTTATTACATATGATTTAGTAAAATAAAAGTAATACAAAATAGCACTTATGCTTATTGACGTAACGAGGACCTTTTTCTGGAGTGGGAGCTAGATCCATGGAAATTTCGAGATTTTGTAATTCTGAAATTCCGGAATTGTTTAAATCTGAAATTTCATTTTGAAATTCTAGAACTGTAGATTTTTGGAATTGTGGAATTTTAGAATCTTAAAATTTTTAGATATGAGGAACTCAATTCGAGTTTTTGAACGAGCCAGGCCTACCCTGGCTCCTATCTAGTCACGCTAATGCTTATGCTTCAAATTATGCATATTTAAATACGTGCCGTGTGTAACCCTCGAATAGTGGAGTATGGGTACAAACCATGTACAAGGATATTAACCTAAAGTTAAGTGCATAATTTTCCAGCAAAAAGGTTTTATATATTATAAGAATAATGTTTAAGGAAACAGTATAAAATTTAGTAAATGATATCAAAATTCGGGTTCTCGTATGCAAAAATACATAACAACTTCTTTTCTTTCAATTCAATTTTAACCAAATTTTTATGGGTATGTAACTTTTCGAAATAATACAAATTGTATAATATTTTCTGTTTCAAGCAAGTAATCATAAGTGCATACTTACATCCAATTGTATTATAAAATGGTAAATCAAAATAAGTCAAATATCCTTGCTGTTCTTTCTAACCATAAAGATCGAATTACAGTAATTCTTACACGTTAGATTTATTATTTTTTGCAAAATTACATAGGAATGAACTGAAAATTTACCATAACAAAATTATAATAAGCATGTTACATTTACACAACACTGTGATTTTTAACGCATTCAGCTATAAATTAGTTAATCCATGCTGTGTTTCAATTAAGAATCAGCTATCTTATATTATCCCTTGAAAGACGGACGTTCTATAATTGACGTAGACAAATACAAAGTCGTTTTGACCCATAACAATGTCATTATAATTATATACAAAATTAAAAATATATTTAAGTATAACAAGGTGTATACGCACCAAAAGAAATACACATACAAATATATAATTCATACAGGGTTAACTTGACCTTATCTTAAAATGGTTATATAGTCATTTCTATGAAACTGTAAACTGCAGATATACAATATCTTTGGGGATACTTTCACGACAACAAACCGTGCTAGATTTTCCATTTCCAAATCACTCCCTTGGGCGGTGGACCATAGAGATAGCCTCAATTTTAATTTCATTTTGTAAATTCATTTTCTGTTCCTTTAAAGATTATTTCTCCAAAATATGAAATTCTTTCGTTTAAAAATTATACATTTAACTTCAAATTAATATGCTTATATGTATGCGTTTTGTAAGTCTGAGTCTCGCTTGACCTAGACTCCGCTATTTGAGGGTTAATATGAAATGACCTAATAAATCCTTGAATCCCATGTGTAGTTGTAAAACCGTATTAAAAGTGATAGATACAGAATTGCAGAACTCTGTTTCGTTAGGTGCGTCTATTACATTATCAAAATGTCAGTCAAGTTGCACGCGATAACGATGTCGCGAACGATGGAAGGAAGCGTTTTAAGCATTCTTGTCGTAAATTCAATGTTCGAGGGAGCACAGAACGTTCGTTCGGCGCGTAGACGAAGAATGCGCCGTTGGGAGTTCAGTTTTCTTCCTTTATCCGTCGGTCGATACTTTGTAGAAGCGTGCTCCTGGAAGGAGTTTGTCCTGATAGAAGCGGGAGGAACGGCGAGCTTCGCGTGTCCTTCCTGATTTATAGCCGTCGATCCAGCCAACCCCCCCAGCTCCCGTACCGTTCTAGTTCCGGCAACCTGCTGCCCAGTGGTTCTCATCCTTCCTGTAAAAATGTTTACGGACTTTATATCGTTCGGTAACGAAGATAAATCGCAGGATCTGCCAACGACAGGGAACGCTGTTTATTTAAGACTGTGCACCAATACATTTCAGCATTTTGTGGCATGAACTTTATTGGCGAGTTTGAACAATTTTTACCAGGTATTTTTGATATCTTTTTTCAATTATACTTTGACACGATATAGAATAATTTTTTGGAATGTCTCATTTTGAATATGTGTAATCCATTACTTGTCGATAAACGAGAAAGGAGTAAAAGAATTTTATTCGAATCGAAAGAATAGAGATATTAGGTATTGATATTCGTGAGTGAGTAGGCCCGAGCCACCTACCTTAATCTGGCACCCGACTTTGAAAAATTCAATTTCGTCAAATTGTATTGTATTCTCCTTCGTTTCTACCACCTTCACTTTCCTTTGTACCCTAAGGGGTGAAAAGATATAAGGGGGCGAAAATATCTTAGCACCCTACTTTAACATTTTTTAATTCACTCAACGCCATAAAAAAAAGAAATGTTTGTACCCGTTTGTACCACCTTCACTTTCGTTTGTACCCCAAGGGGTTCGTTTGTACCGATTGGTGAAAAAAACCCCAATGGGTATCTGGGAATTTTTGTTTTATATCACTTAACAATCATTCCGTTTCGTGCGAAGAGAATCATCGCGTTAAACTTATTTTGCAGATGGTGTGATAAATTTGTACGATACTTTGAATGCTAAATGTTATATTTTCTCAATAGTTCTTTCATTAATCATTCGATATATTCCATTGTGAGTATCACTCAAAATCGTACATTAAGTATATTTGAAAATAATACTCATTGTTAGATTAACAGTTGCTATCTTTTTTGTAAGGTCGAGCCATCAGGTTTTGGCTTGTTTTCTGTTACTCAGCACATAAGAGATCTCATTTATCTCGGATACTTCTTTTCTTTTAACGAGCCACTATAGAGTTTCCGTATAGGGGATGAAATTCTGTAGGTCGTAGATTTGGAGTTAATAATATTAGGTAAGCAATATTTATGGTCTTTATGTGATTAATATAAAAAATCTTCAAAAATAACAGTCAGCCTTGTGGTGAATTTCAAAAATCGGTACAAATGAACCTCTTGGGGTACAAACGAAACTGAAGGTGGTACAAACGGATACAAACGTTTCGTTTTTTATGGCGTTGAGAGAATTAAAAAATGTTAAAGTGGGGTGCTAAGGTATTTTCGCCCTCTTATATCTTTTCACCCCTTAGAGTACAAACGGGTACAAACGAAGGAGAATACAATACAATTTGACGAAATTGAATTTTTCAAAGTGGGGTGCTAGGTTCAGGTAGATGCCTGGGCTCCCTAAAAATGTGGATTAGTCCTTCTCGAAGCAAGATGTAGGCTGACCCCCTCACCATACTAAAATTCCAGAATTCCAAAATTTCAGAAATTTAAGGCCTGAGATTTCTAAAATTTCAAAATTCAAAAATTTGAATATTTCAGATTTGTAAGATTCCAGAAATTTATATCCTGTGGTTTCTACAATTCCAAAATTTCGATATTTTAAATTTCAATAAACTTTTAATTATTTTGCGAAAAATCTGTAATTAGGTCATTAGAATTATTCCCGATAGACTGAACGTATGAATGTAGATGATATGGCACCTTAAATGTTAACTGCTGACACATAGCCCACTCCTTTTTTTGTCTCGTTTGTTTTTTGCAAAAAGATTACTGAGATTTCAGTGAAAAATATTCTTTTTTCTTTTTACGAATTTTTTTTACTATACAAAACATTTTGGAATGTTTAAAATGAATAAAAATTTAAAACTACTAACTATAAGGTAGAAGAACATGGTGAATTTAGTACTTACTTCCTAGTGCAGTTTACTTAACTTCTATTGTGTCGTCAAAGATGCATGAGGGTAAGTATTATCATGCAAAATAGATAACAAGTACTGGACGTTTAGTAAAAAAGTGGCGCAGGTGACAAATTGTGTATTTTGAGAAAACAGATATTTAATTCAAACTGTAATAGAAAAATCTCAATGCTTTAAAATATTAAATTAAGTCAGTATACTTAATGAAAAAGATACGTAAAAATTGATTGCAAAAATACTTTTTTTTTTCAATAAGCTTTTCTTACTTATATCATTTTTATATGTATATAAAAATAATGTTTAATTATTTGTAGAAATTGTGAAGAAAATTGTGTTTACTTTATTGAATTTGTTCTATTTGTTCGTATAGTGCCCACAAAAAGAATCGAATTTAATCATTCTTCTATCCAGGGGCACGCTGGAGCTTAAATTTTTACCGAGAGATTAATGGCATTATGGACTATCTTGTAGAACATGGACCCTAATTTTGATTAATTGGGCCTCAAATTACTTCAGTTCATCGGTAGTATACTCGACCTATGGATGGCCAGAAATATGGATGTACCGAAAGAATTATCGACATGTACTAGAAATTAGCTCGTTGACAACTGTATAAGTTCCAGGTTGATGAAATTCATCAGACATTCAGTGATATAAATGCACTCTAACTACCGATATTTTCATCTTAATTGATTTCTTCGTTTTAACTAGTGCTAATAGTGAAAGTTGAGAAATATACCCATTTATGGTACATATGATGATATTTCCAGGTAGTAGGTATAATAGAAATTCAAATAAGTAATAAGTAATGCATGAATTTATATAAGTAATAAACCTGAAAGTATTTCCCAAGTATATTACAACCTAATAGAAGAATCTTTATACACTACTGACAAAAGAATGTTCACGTATTAGTAGATACTTGTCACCAGATTTGATTGGCAGTATATAGGTGTAAAACAGTCATATTACAGTGTAATGAAATAAAATTAGCAGCAGACTCGTGTAATGTTTTATTCCCAGAGTTATAAAGAGCGAAAAGAAATTTCGAAGTTCTGTATATCAAATGCATCCGTCGTTCCACCGTTTTATTGCTTCAGATAGCAGTAACAGTTGGAAATCGTTTGTAGAATACCTACTAATTTTCTTTATTGCCAGTGAAACATTGTACATTTTTCTTCCTAGTTAAGTTCCGAAAATAAACTGGACCTACGCTTCTTTTTATTTTATACGCGAACAAAGAACTTTCAGTTATAGCTTCATTAAAGTACTTCTTTCTAAACAATGAGATCTTTGCTAAAAGTAATAAGATTATATTTATAACAATTTTTTAATCTAGATATTAATTTTGAATCAATGAAAAATCTACCCTGAACTGGTCGATAAACTGAATATAAATAGAACGTTTCTCCAATTTGTTTAATGGAGTACATAAATATTTCAGCTTTAGAAAATTGAGAAATATTAAAAAAATTTGTTAATAAATTTGCAACATTGTGGAAGTTTCAACATTGTGGGGCGTGTAAACCTGCACTTAAAAACTTAAAATCCACTTTTTCGAAACCATATTTTTCAAGACGATAAACATTTGAAATTTTTCCTGAACCTACGTAACATTTTTTCCACACGGTGGAATTTGCTTATGAGGATCACAGAATTTTAAAACACTTCATTAAACATCGAATGAAAATTTGAAAAAGAAAAAATGTAAAACATTGATATTTTATGTATAACTTTCAGAATTTTTAATGAAATTCAATCACCGAGTTCCAGGCTGTAGATTTTGAATTAAAGAATACTCAATATCAATAACTTCCTTTCTGATCATTTATTCACCGGAATGGTATTCACCACCTGGACGTGAGTATTGTGCAGTGCCAATTTTGAAGTATTACGTTGTATTAAATTCTCAATGTTTTAAAGCCGGTCTGTTTGTAAAATACATTTTGTGTCCTCAAGAATGAACTGTAGAAGGCACAAATGAGTATTACCAATTCAGTCGCAGTATCCAGTTCAGAATACATCGTTCATTTTTGCTCGAAAATACCCATGTATCCCCCTTTGAAACAAAGATCATTTAACGTGCCACATTTCTCTACCCTCTACAATCATTTTAGCCAACACACCATTGGCTCAAGACAGGCACGCTTGGAAAGTAGTAATATAGGCATGAACGTCCGTTTGCGTTCGAATTTTCCACGCTAGCTAGTGTTTGTGGGTGAAGAAACCACTTTAGCGTTACTATACCCCCTTACTACCGAATGGGACACGCAGTAGTAAAGACAACGAAGTCCCTAACAAGGCCAACACATTCAAGCGCCTGTACGTGCGCCCGTCTTGAGCATACCTAGTCTAAGGTAACCATGACGCCTTTCACATGAGAGAAGAGTGTAGTGTATTACGAAAATTACGGGTTTTAAAATGATTTTCAATTCAGAAATAAGTTAATAATAAATGAGGCGCTCCACTAGGGTAGGTACCTTAATAAGAAACACACATCACAGTAATTCACTTGCTGCTGTCAGAATAATAAATCTGACAATGAACTACAAAAATAAGTAGTCTCGTTATTTTTGTAACCAAATATGGGTACCCTTCTTCCCTATCAACTGGTGGTCTCCGCACAAAAGAAAAATCAATTTCCAAATCTGCAGATTAACTTGCCCCCTGTGCAGAAAGACCTTAGATAACCAGTCTCCGTAGCTGGAAATCCCTTAGTACCCTATCGATTCCACAGTACGTAGTTATGAACACGAGACTAAGAAGGGTCGATCGTCTTATCGAGGACTTCGATAGGGTGTATTTCATCCCCTTTTGTATTACATGCCTATTGCATTACGATTTTCATCAAAATACCCAGTCCAGGTTACTTCCTTTTCGCAACGCGATAATAGAAGGGAGGAGATAGGACAAAAGGGTGAGAGGGGGATAAAGTAGGGATGGGAAGCTGGTGATGGTGCCTCCGACTTTGGGAGAGGGTGTGCGGGGGGGGGGGGGGGGGGGGGCGTAGATTGAGGGGGTGAGAGAAAGCTATTCTCCTCTAATTGGCGTCGTGGGGACTACCGAGAGGGGGCGGTGCATCATATTTTCTCATTAAAAGCGTTTACCCGAATGGAAAGTTCTTTTATCCCTTCGAAACGCTTCGAAAGTTCCTACTCGAGAGTTTCTAAGCATTCGACTCTCAGACACGGATGAAACTTCGTCGGAGAGTTCGCGTAAACTCTGGGCCTTGGTGGAACTTAACGCTGGCTGGTTATAAATAGGTCTGTCTTACACGGTATTGCTCGCGAGCAATGCCAACGAAAATTTATCGCGTAAAATCGGTCTCTGTGAAAGGTCAAGATGATTGCCGAGGAATCGGGGCTAGATGCATCCAAGAGCAGGCCTTCTTACTGAATCTGATTTATGACACCAGCCGTATTCTCCCTCAGAATGCTTTCATGAGAATCCCGTGAACATCTTAAAACAGCTATCCGACAGTGAAAAACTATGTTCCAGCTTAAAAGCGTATCAGAATAAGTCAAAGTATTAAAGATTATACAATTTTTACATTATTCTCTATATAAGTATTTGAAACGAATATTTTATTCGAAACGATTCAAATAAAAAATTTAATTATTTAGCTAAAAAGGTAACTTTCAAACCGTGAGTCAATCATGGTAGTCGAAACGCTATGAAAAGAAGAGCAATTGAATTTTATTTTTTCCCAAAAATTTAATACAACTCTCTTCTTGATTAAATTAGAAGAAAGCTGAATTTCGTCTAATATTAATCAGTCACAATTAATTTTTCAAACAAGTAGAAATTGTATCTTTATCTGGAGAAAAATTGAAAATTCGTGATACTTATCCAGGACTCCGTTGTTTCTCTTAAGTTGTGCAGATTGTTACATAAAAAGATTGTAAGAAACACGTGAGCCGAATATTTCACGCGTTTTGTCAGAAGCACAAACGGAAGAAGAAAAAGGAGTTTCAGTTAGGTGGTGAAAGAGAAAAT
This sequence comes from Osmia lignaria lignaria, assembly GCF_051020975.1. Lineage (NCBI taxonomy): Eukaryota > Metazoa > Arthropoda > Insecta > Hymenoptera > Megachilidae > Osmia > Osmia lignaria. The sequence goes on from NC_135041.1 coordinate 3,786,705, forward strand.
TTACTCAACCCTGCTCACAAACAGAAAACGACGAGTGGTAGGAACGCGCATGTTCCCTATCTATATGAAAGTTCTGTCATAGGCTGTTACCTTCGTCAGTATTCATATAGGAGAGTCTACCAAATCAGAACTTTCCGACAGCAAAGCGACGTTACATTATTTCCGTCGTGAATACACGATTTCATGCTAGGACATGTAAGGAACAGAGAACGGCGATATACTTTGTATAGTCCAGTGTTACGACATGAAAAGTAGAAAAAAGTTAACTTTTATGGCGGTTATACTACTAGTTAATTATTAGTGATTATTTAAAATTAATTATTAATTTTACTTATCATATAATACATATGTTAGTTTTAATTATCGACATAGTTGTCACAAAAATATAACGTGGTCGTAAATTTCGTCAAAAATATTTAACTGATATGAAAATTATCCTAGTACTAAATAAACTCCAGTTAATCGATGGTATTCTGTATTTTATGGTTTGGAACCTTTGAATTACAATCTACGTAACAATTTGTATCATCAAATGATGTCGCAGTTCTTTTGACGTTAGAGGACACATAAGTTTACAGATCGCTAACATTTACAACCGCGCTACATTTCTGCGATATTTATACATTATATAGGTACATATGTATTTTAAAATACTTATTGCAATAAAATATTTAATAAGGATTAAATTAAAGCACCAAAAGCATATTGACTAGCAGGTATAAACATTTACTAAATTTTACACCTTTAACATATACGAATGTATACAGTTTACAAAAATTTATCACAAGTATAAGATAACTTTTGATTTGCGTCAACCCTTGTCTTTATTCTATCATTCAAAAGCATTATATAAAAATTCGAAATCTAAAGAAAAATTACCCGCTTCATAACTGACTAAGTCATCAATTTTGTTCCAACTCTGCTAAATCGTCGAAATAGGGTGGTATACGTATAACAAACATCAGCTTTCACGTTGGCGTCCAAATCTTTATTAATTACCTCATTTTTTTACAGTAAAAGAAGTATTTTGAGACCATTGAGATACTTCACCGTACTTTAAAGCCTTATTAAATTGGCTTTACTGTGACGTTTCTTATTACGTGCCCTTTGTCCTAGGTTATACCACATGTGCTCTGCACGATTCAAATCAGGTAATTGCAAGGATCATTAGAGAACACAAATTTTATGTAGCTAACTATGGAGTTGTTAACGAGACCTAACAAATGCTTTGTATCGTTATCATGCTAAGATATTCAATTTGTACGTAGTGGCATAACTTTTGCTAACATATTCTCGTATTGAATTTGTCCATTCTACCTTTAATTCATTCTACATATAATTGATTCCTAAACATATGCGGCATAAAACGTCCTCTAATCCATTTTATTAGAATATTTGGACATTGATATTTAATATCAGCTATTTTTTCTAATACCTTACCGTTGATGTGAATACTTTTTACCATCACTTTGAAATACAATGAATTTCTGTACACTATGAATAAAAACTATGCTAGACCTAAGAAACATTAGGCACCTGATTGTTTGATCAAATTTAGGGGACCTGGTCTAACCCAGATAAAAATTCCTCTAGTAACTCATGGTTTGTAACAAGCCCGTTACCATTTTATTCGTATTGTTATGTCGAAACGAGGATAGGAAGGTGGTCAATCACTGTCCAATTCACTTCAAAATTCACCTTTCTTTATTTTAGTCCATGATCTCGCACAAGAACTGACTAAGGGTGTTACCGCGACAAAATCGAGCGTAAAGAGATGTTTTAGACTAACAAGTGGTTTCAAATTATATATGTAATAATCATCGCTAAATTGCAAAAAACACGTATTCTCTATTTTGATTTATAGTTTATATACACAAAGTTGCAAAAAAATAGATTAACATTTAGTAAAAAAAATAAAACAAAAACTATACATTTTCAATATATTATTTAAACAAATAATGTTTATTAAAATTTTCTTATACAGAAAAATTCCCTATTTAAAGATCCACAATTAAGAAAAGAAAGCTTCCTATTATCTCCTTTAATTTCACTTTGAAGGCTATTATCACCCATTTAATGTGAACGATGGCCATTATAAAAAAATACGTATCAAATATTTTCTTCAGAACTATCTTCCAGATAAGTTTCATTGAAATCGGTGTGTGTCGGTTCGATATGTTCCCTTGTAAGTGTCCGCGGCTGCATTAGTTGGTGTATACATATATGGTTTTTCTTGAGAGTGTCGTGCTTAAAAGGGCGGGAGGCTCCTCCTGTCTTGGGACTCGAACTGTTGCGTTCTAGCAGGACTAACAATAAGCAAGAGTCCGCTAAATAAGCGGAGAGTTTTTTGCCTAACAGTATTTCAAGTGGGTCTATATTTACATAACATTTCTTCTCATTCATACCCATGAAATACATTGACAGCAATTGATTAGAAAACCTGAGACACCCTTATAGACAATTGGCTACGTTCGCTTAAAGCACAATCGTGATTATTATCCATCATTTCACTGGAGGCATTAGCACGTTTGATTCGCTGAAAGGACCAACTTTGCTCGTCTGTGTTTTCACGTGTTGGAGAATGCGTGTAAGCGTCGGCACCAAGAAACCGGCCAACTAACTGCACGTGACAGTTGCCCGGGGCCGTTTGAATTCGTGGCGATTCAATTCTGATGCTCGGTGACTTTCGCTCGACTACCTCGGATTATATCCTCGTCGTTCTCTCCATTGCTCGCCGAGCGGTCTCTACAGCCAACCTTCTCGAGGAGTATTTAGACATCTTTACCTACGATAGGGCCAAGTGCTCTTGATAAATATTCACAGACCTCCTTGATCACGTCATTGATTTCGGTATCAGCCATACCCTGTCCCTTACGATCCAATTTTGTAATTTCTTTGATCGCTTCTAATATTTCGCAAAAGGAAAATTATTCCCTAGAGATCTTGCCAGGGCCACGTTTTATCACTAAGCAAAATAGACATTTGCCTTGGCCCTGTTTTAGAGGGGCCCGCACGTAGGTAGCTGTTATTATACACGGTGTCCCAGCCAAACTGTTACAAAGCTCTTATTCTGTAACTATTAATGATACAAACAATTGTTGATATGGAAATTGCATGGAAAAAGAGCGCTTATGTTTTGGCCGAAGTGAAAAATCTTTTGTATTATTAGTTTAAGAGATATGATGATCAAGTTTTGTTTTTTATATGGAACCATATATATTTTTTTTAAGATCATGTAATAGTGCTTCTCAAGATAAATTCATTAAGGTTTAATGTATACACTCGATTTGAATTATAAGATATGTATTTCAAGATATAACGTTTAGAAACTTCCCGATTTTCAGTGGATACGACTCGGTTTGAGTAGCAAGTAGTAAGGGGGCCCTATTGTTGCGGTTTCTTATTCTTTGGGTCTGCCGTTCCTAGCGTAGACCCCCGCTGTGGCACTTACCGCAACAATAGAGCCGCTTTTACAACTTGCTACACAAACTGAGACGTATCTACTGAAAATTGGGAAATTTGTAAACATTATATCTTGAAAACTAATTAAAATCGAGTGTATATATTAAAGTTTGTTGTAAATAGCTTTGTTCATTATCTAGTATTAATTTAGTTTGTGGTTAATGGCATTAGCGTGCCAGGCGGCGCCAGTTGAGTTCTATTTGATTTTTTCCCGTTTATGTCACATCTTTGTTTTTCCGTTCAATGTTCTTTTTCGTTTTCAATTAGTTAAAAAGTAAATGGCGTCTAATGTAAAATCAGGTTTAATCCTGTGCATAATAATATAAGTATAAGTAAGTTTATTATCCTGGTCTTAATAAATATAATATACGCAACAAAGCTTAATGAATTCGTCTTGAGAAGCACTATCACATGATCTGAAAAAAAATATATGGTTCCATTTAAAAACAAAACTTGACCATCATATTTCTTAAACCAATAATGCAAAAAATTTTTCACTTCGACCAAAACATAGTTCTAAAACAAATTTTATACATATTTTTCTCTTTGAAATATTTTATTTTATTTTTTTATATTTAACTTATGTTCAATATGTAGTTTAAATATTTTTACGTGTCATAAGTACATGAATATCTGGCCCAGTTATTACTACATGAAATGAATAAATCCGCTGGCTGCGACCATTGTATTTTATTCAAAAATGTAGGACTCGATATTCATTTGTATACGTAGAATTCGAAAAATTTAGACACAGTCATGGGTCTAATTGTAAGTCTAGCGTCTAACCCAGTGCTGCACATTCTTTTCTTTAAAATTAGCAATATCACTAAAAGAGATTAAATGTCTTTTAAATTATTAACCATCTAAGTCTAAATCCACATCTAGGGAAATTCGCAAAAATATCATAATCTGTCAATAAGCAAAATCTCATTAAGGTCGGAGGAAGAAACTTAAAATGATTTTCCTGTTAGACCGGATATTTCAAATTTTAATAAAGGATCGTCATTTATGTTCTCTGTGCTCGTCTCTAAAATACGCTTCGTTATTTTCGTTTCTGGTACAGATTTGCAGTGTTTCGGATAGACGCGACGAATTTCTCTGGGAAATATAGAGAAGAATGAAAAGCGGCACGAGCGTGGGAGTTGGAGGATGGGAAAGTTGGGAAGAAAAACCTGACGATTTTACACACTGCCGAATCACATATTTCCAATTCAATCTGCCTTCGTTTCCCTAGTCGACCGACGAAAATCATTATTCTTTCCCGAACAACTGGAAAAGCAACGAGGAAAGAAAAGCAGTAGAAAAAAAGAGATGGCACGTGTGAGAAGAACTCAAAGGAGGAGGAGGAGGAGGAGGAGGAGGAAGAGAAACTGTTGGAGAGTCGTGCGAGGTCAAGACGAAGTAGAAGAAATGGAGAGTGAATTGGATAGAAAAGAGAAAGAAAAGTACATCCCAAGAAAAAAAGTCGCCGAGATAGCATTGTCGAATCACGAAATATTACCGGTTATTCCTAACCCACCCCACGCGAATATAGGGGTGCAGTCGACCACCGATAATCGTACCGGATATGTCGTAGATCTTGCCAGTAATATTTACGACCGATTCCCTATCCTTTCCTTCATTCTCTGCTTCTCTTGCTTTTCTACGCGAAATCTCCTAGGTTATCATGCATATGTATTAGGTCGTATCGTATCAAATGGTTTATTTCGAATCACAGAGAGTTTGATGTGATTTGATGACATAGAGGTACTAATGTTACATCGATTTGACTTTTATAGTTTGTTGAAAATATCTAAAAAACATATGTCATTAACATGTTGAATGCTGTGGAGTCCACCGGCAACTGTACAGAAATTTAACATTTTCAACACAGATGACATCATAATAGAATACGTTCAATATCCTCTAAGACAGCAATTTTCAACCTTTTGAAATTCAAGAATTTCAGTACCAACAAGGAAAGTTTATGTTCTGTATAATATTGAGCAAAGTAGACCTCCATAGGAAAAATGGTGTTACAAGAGAAGTAGCAATTTCCAAATCTTAGTAATTTAGGAAAAAAAATTTTTTAATTATTAAATAATGTAAAATTTATTAATTAAGAAATTTGAATAATACGATTGATATGAATTTAAATTCTCCCGCGTAAACGCTTATGTACTAGTAGTGGGAGGTTATAGGCCTGTATATGTAAGTACTTAAGTACTTACATACATATGTATATACGGTTCTTTTGTCTACATCGTCATTTTCCTCGGGACTGCCTAGGGAGAAAGGTTGAGATTTGGTTAAAAAGCGGCCTACACGGTAAAGTCGGGAGCCCGGGAATTTAGGATACCGCCATTTTCCTTAGGGAAAATTTGATTTGCCTGATTTGATTACGAGTATACATAAACATTTAAGAGAGACTATATACTTAATTACATTGCTATTATATTTTTCTCTTTTTGTTACTAATAGAATAATTGTACTAAAAAAAGCTAACCTGTATGGGTATTGAACCATATTAATATTGTTATACTGTATACTGCATAAATTATCTACGTACCACCCAACTGCCTTTCGCGTGCGATTAGTAGTATGTGTATCACTAGTTGAGAAACACTGATCTAACAATAAGAGAACTTTCAAACCTGAATATGTTGTAAAGGACTGCATACTTAACCCTTTAAGTGCTATGGATGCATATACATATGCGTCCGGCGAAAGCTATTGGTGTGGACTATGGGTGCATATATGCGTTTGTCAATTTTTTTGATCTTCCGCGTAGTCAAGTTAAAATATATTGTAAATTTTACTGTTTCTAGTAAATAATTAATGCTCGACAATAACGTTCTTTCATTATTTAATTTGATGCAAAAGAATTACAATAATAACTTATTGTTAGTTGCGCCTTGAATAGTGAATTAACAGAGTTCATGCCAGCGAAAAAGTATTCCAGCCACAGCGATCGCCAGCGCTAGGCGCGCATAAGCAGAAAGTATTCAGCACTCAAAGAGTTAAAGATGTAAAATATGATTTAAAAAGGTGTCGCAAACAATTTTAAGCATTTTTAATCCTATATTAAAACTACACTGAAACTTAACTTAACCTAAAACTAAAGCCTCGTGGAGAAAAGGATGTCCAGTGCAACATAAGAAAGGAATGGGAAGTTTGAGACTGAATACATATTCTCTCCTGATTGCTCTCCATGTCATTTTAATTCAAAAACTGGTCTAGTGTGGAAAGAAAAAGGGAAAGATATTATTAAAAATAGTACATATTGCAAACAGTATTTCAGCAGTATATTAATAATTGTTTTATTGTACTGTATTTATTAATAAAAAATGAATTAATTAATAACTTAGCCTGGAAATGAAATTCAATATGTACTATAAACGAAACATGAAGTAATGACCGTGTTAATAACATTATTACATGTTATTTGTAATGTATGTACCGTTCTTCATTCTAAATTGTTAACTGAAGCTTTACGTTGTTTGTAATCGTACAGCTGTTGTTTTTCATGTAACTTCGAAAAGATTGTGAATGTTTCTCTATAATTATGACTTTTCAAGTTCCACTTGCATCCGCACTGGTAATTCACACCGAAGTGCATGCACAACGGTTGAACGTTTTTTTTTAAGTGCCTATCTGTTCTTAATTAATTGGCTCATCAATTAAAAACTGCAATTGAGTAATCGATGATCTGTAAATTTGCCTCGTGTACCATGCCTCTTGAACAGATCGCAATTGCAATTGAATAATTGATAAAACCAGCTACAGTTCGATTTATTATATTTTCAAAAATGTCAAATATCAGTTACAGATGCTCGTATTAAGAGCTTCATTTTTTGGACTTCTTATACATGAATGCTGTTATAGAACACATAATTTATAAAGTTTTAAATTTTGAAATGATATTTTATAACTATTAGATTATGGGAATTATTATAATAAAAACACAATATATTTCAACTCAATATTAGACTTTATTTCAAGGCTTGGAAGGACGTCTTCTCTCTATAACGCTTTGAAACGAATTGGCGAGAAAGCCCGTAAGGACAAAGCTAAAAAAGTCTGTTGCCCACTGATTGTTAGGCTGGATACACACTATCGGTTCGGTCCCGGTCCGGTCTCGGTCCGGTAAAATCTTACCGTACGACTAGATCCACACTATATCGATTCAGTCCCGATCCGGTCTCGGTCCGGTAAAATCTTATCGTACGACTAGATCCACACTATTCAGTTCGGTCCCGGTTCGGTCTTGGTCCGGTAAAATCTTACCGTACCCATACTGCTTTGCCACTTTCGAGCCGCTCTCGATCTGATAGTCAATTATAAAAAGTCTTTTTCGATTGTACTTTTGGCATTAGTAGATGCAAATTATAAATTTACTGCTGTAGATATAGGTTCATATGGAAAAAGAAATATATATATATATATATACTGATCGAATTGAGTAACCTCCTCCTTTTTCGAAGTCGGTTAAAAAATAATGATATTAAAGAATTTCCATTAAAGAAATATTTAATGCGGCCTTATCTAAGATCAAAAAGTATAGAAGATATTAAAAAAGAAATATTTAATTATCGATTATGTAAAGGAAGAAGATTAGTCGAGTGTGCATTTGGGATTTTATCACAAACCTTCAGAGTTTAGGCTGTAGTTCCGAATACGACCAGTCGCCGATTAAGATGAAACTTGGAGAGTTGGTTGAGAGCTGGTAGACGACCCCAAATATAAAGTGGTATCTTCGGCTTCCTATTAGTTTTCGAGATATTAATTAAAAACTTTCGTACAATCCATAGAATTTTTCCTATACAGACGTAACTAACACTACCGTCTTCGCTGTAGCAACCGTCATCGTGAAGTGTCGAATAGTCGTTCACACCATAACAATATCATCTTCCGTTTCTATAGGGTGTATCATGTAAAATCCATTTTTTTAGTTACATTACGTTATGTTTTATATTTTATTACTAATTCTCAAGGAATTAAACACATTTGCTTTATACGTAGGTTATATTAGGCCAGATAAATTTCCAGCCGCCGGGAGGCGGCCGGCAACGCTACAACAGTCATCATATCTCCAAAGTTTTGAATAGGACACCCTATAGATAGTCAGGTTGGAACCCCCGCTGTGTCAACGGCTGTTCGGCACTTGACGATGTCAGCTTACCACAGTGAAGACGGTTGTGTTAGTTACGTCTGTATAGGAAAAATTCTATGTATTGTACGAAAGTTTTTAATTAATATCTCGGAAACTAATAGGAAGCCGACGATACCACTTTATATTTGGGGACCCCTCCCACCTCCTCCCTCCCCCTTAAAATTTCATCTTGATCGGCGACCGGTCATATTTGCAACTTCATCCAGAGTTTATTGTAGAAAACTCATAGCTAATCCTGAAAATGCCACTACAATTATTTTAACGACATGCATTCTGCATTATATTATTAAAAATAGTCGATCTTAAATTGCGAAAAGAATTTGGAATACATTTAGACAAATCATGTAAACAATCTACGAAGACAAGGTGGAAATGTACAAACTGAAGCTTTTCAAACGAGGGAGCGCAGTCCCGCTCCAGGAAAATATTCTTCGTGAGAAATCGAGACCGGACCGGGACTGAAGCGTGATCGAACCGGAGCTGGAGCGGACGCATAGTGTGAATGCTCTCATAAGATTTACATTGCAGTATATTCTACCGGACCGGGACCGGACCGGAACCGAACCGATAGTGTGTATCCAACCTTATAGATTCTAGAAAGACCAAGACTGCATTCAGTCTGTTATCCAGGCCCTCAGGTATAAACAGTCCCGGGCCTACGGATCCATTGACATCTGGTCCGTAAACAAAACATTGAAGCACTCAGTGTTTCTCAAATATACTAAATTTATTTTTGCTTTCTAGCTGACGCATTATAAATAATCCAACAATAACATAATGAAAATAGACATTTATTATAAGATATATTGAAACCCACATCATTTAGAATATGAATAATCAATTTTTTATATAATATAATAATTATAATTGATTTTATAAAATTATGATTTTTTTATTGTTTATCGTTTAATTGTTAAAATATATCAACAGTGTTCTCCACAGCATTCAACATGTTAATATATAAATAAATACGTATATATTTACTTATTATGTATTAGAGTACAAATATTTATACTTATTTATTTATATGTAAATAATATGTACGGAATTTAATTACAACATCTTAATTTTTACAAATTTCAATTGTTATTTAAAATGACAGCCACGATAGTCATCGGTGCTACACATTCAATTAAATCAAATTAAACCATTCAATGGTCATTAAACCAGTGATATAGTGTCCCAAATTAAAAAATCAAATTGATAAATTAACCTATTTACATTTTTAATAACTTTCATAATAATGTGTATTACTACATTATTATATGTTCAATGAAGAAGCGATAAGATTAGTTGTAAAAATATTAAAAAACTGAATAAGGAAACGAAGGTTTTTAAGCGATAGGAGAAAAATTGCCAGATTAGTTACAAGTTTTAGCACTCCTTACCTCCGTTCAAAATATTTGGTATATTTGAATGTATAGCAGAAAGATTTGCATTATACGTAAAACGAATGGTTGCGATGGAAATATAAGATTATCGCTGTTGACCCCATTGTTCCCTTTCTTTTCTTTTCGCACGGCCGTAAAAGGGAAAACGAGTCACAAATAGACGTTAGAATTTCTTTCGATTATTAGATCATTTCGATTCTTGTCAGCCGTTCTTTCCCTCGATTCAAGCTTTTATTCACCCTTCTTTCGCCAGAAGGGAGGGAGTATTTCGTTTTCGAAACTGCTTCCAATAACCCACCGGTTATTCTCTCTTCGTTGAACCATAATCCGACGATCGAGCTCAACTTATCCAACCCTCCGAATTCTATCGAGGGTTGAGTGGAAATTCCTTCATTGTTCGTGTCCAGCCTGTGTTTACGTGGCAGTTTATAAACCTACTGTAGATACGTGGAATTTTTTTCCTTTTTTCTTTTGTATCAATTATTATGATAAATATACAGGCTGAAAGGAGAACATATAAGTAGTCGCAACGTTGCTGAAATAAAGAACAATATGAATTTCTTTCCAAAGTAACACTAGAACTACCAAACCAGTCAAAAGGAGTGGCTTCAAATTTTCTTATTTATCCGACTTCGAAAAGGAGGAGGATACTCGATTCGATCAGTATATATATATATACAATAATTTTTTTTTTTTTTAACAATTAATTAAGCTATTTTTGTCGAAATACATATTAACTGCTGTCAAGATAGAGAATGATTGTATATTTACTTAATTTTCGACATTATTTACAAATAAAAAAGGAGTATGCAGCGGATGCCGGTGGTTCTAGTGTTAACTTATTATGTTCATAAGTCTAGATCTAAAAAGAATATAACATATAACTAAAAAAAGTCATCTAAAATAAGAACAAATACTTTAACCATTAAATTGTACTTTATCTTATAATATAAAAATAAAGCAAATGCTTATGAAGAAGAATAAAACATTAGTATAATTAACAACATCTTAAATGTTACGCTTCTTTCGAAACAAATCAATTGATCACAATCTTAAATAAAAAACTTTTTTCAATAATGACACCGTCCCATTTCATGCAATTGCCATTACTTTCTTCCAAGACATTTCCGGTTTTGTTACCTAAGCGTTTCCGATAACCACCATTATTCTCCTACCTCCTTTATCGACTCTATCCCGGATATCTACTTTTCTGTGTTAGACCTCTGTCTTCCGCCACAGATATCTTCTCTGCAGTTCTCTTCGTGTAATTCAATTAAGACATTCCTCTGCTTGAAATGAAATGTTTCTTCCTTACTCTTTGTACGTGAATCATGGAGAAATTCTGTGAGATCTTTTTCAAATACGATAAAATTTGGGAAGAATTTAAGTTTTACCTGGTAATAGTCATGTGATGAGAAGTTAGAAAATGTTGAAAGAACCAGAAAATTAACTCGCTTTTTTTATTCTTCTGCTTTTACGTTTCAGTATATTTCGTTGCGATAATAATGCAATTCTTAACTGATAAACGAAAATTTCTTGCTTTGCTAACAGAAACTGTTGGAAATACTTGTTGAAATATTTGTTAACAGCTATAGTAATTAATGGGTTCCTTGTAAAGGAAAAAGTAATAAATTTTTAATTATTTAATATTCAATTCAACCTTCGAAGGCTTCCTTGGTTGATAAACAAAGTTAAAAAATTGAAGTAACATTTAATCGCAAAGGAAAAGGGTTACAGTAAAAAAAATTTATTTCAATATCTTATATACTAAGACGTCCGTCCGTGTCACTTTTCAACTTAAGAACTATTTACATACATTACTAGGATTAGAAATACGCTCTATATGTCGCGTCGTTAGAAAGGTCTCGCTGAGACTAGCTTAAAACCGTTGTGTTTGTGCGTTTCAGTGGTCGGAGTCAAAAGTTACAGAGGTTTCAATTTTTCTATAGAAAGTGCATGGGTCGCACATTTTAGCTGCGCGCGCATTCCCTCAACGATATGTAATGTGTCGGCACGAGCACTAAACCCAGGAGAAGTAAAAAAGAACAGCGAGTGAAAAAGAGGATGAAGCGATCAAGGTTTGATCTTTGCCGATTGTTAGAATCACGGCTTCTCTTTCTTTTTCATTCGCTGTTCTTTATTCGGTCACGGGCTCTTGATATATATGTACAAGGGACGAGCGGGTTATACCTACTTTTTTAATAAAGTAGGTAAATAGAAAACTTATAACGGCGCCCACTAACGCCAAAGTGAAGCCTAGAGATAATCCCCCCCCCCCCCCCAAGCCTCTCTTTAATCCGGCGCTGATACTGAATAGTATTTATGTTATACATAGCACCATTATTGTCTAATTGTAATTAGGTACAGTATACGAAATCATGTGTTGAAAAGGACCCAAAGTAGAATCGAACCGTCTACAACTAATAGAAAATGAAACTTTTATTATTTTTCTTCAGCAAGAGATCCGTTGCAGCCATTAATCAACACAAACTGATCATTTTAAACAGGCAAAGATGTCGAAGTGTAATGTTTAATCTTTGAACAGTGGAGTGTGTCAAAAATATTAATCTAAAGAATATATAATTTTTAAACAAAGTAGTTTCATAAATTGGAAAAGTAATTTTTAAAGGAGCACTATCAAATTTAGAAAATGAAAATAATATAATATGCAAAATTAGATTAAAATTGTGGTTCTCTTCATGGTCTGCCGTTCAAGGGTTAATACTTCGGAAATAGTTGTGCCTAAATACGTTAGTATTAACTTAAATCCAAAACAATTTTTTCTGACAATAGGATGTTTCCAAAATGCGTAATTATTCCAAAAAAAATGTCCCTGATGTAATTAATTGCTTAGGAGTTTAAATGAAGGTTGGGTGAGATGGATTCATCGGTGTCTGTACGCGCAAATTAATAGGTCGCTAAGTGGCTCAAAGCTATTCCAACATTCGATCCGTTAAATCTCGGTAAGAAGCAACCTCTGCTATTTGCATCTGTAATTTAGTTAGTCTCCCACTTGGTCGCAGCCCTCTGATGCAAAGTGGCATTATCGGCACGAATTTGCGTTACTCTCGGTCCCGACGTCGTATACCCGACTGTTCCAGTTAAATCTGAACCTGGAGGAAGTACCTTGCAGTTAGAACTATCAACATACATGAATATTAATGCAAATTCAATAGTCAACGAAAGATCGATATACCTCGTGTATCCAATAAATTTCATTTCGAAAGTCAAGGGTCGCGAGCCTTTGATCCCACTCGTTTCGATAAACAAAATTCGATAAAACGAATTAGAGTATGTCGTATACTGGCACAGTTTCCAAAAAATCGTGAATAGAAGTTAAAAACAAAAAAAATTAATAAAAAAGTCTTAGCGATCAAATATGGGACATTTAGAATTAAATGATCTTTTAATTAAAAACAGAAATGGTTAATGTCGTAAATTTAAAAAATTTCATTTATATCCACTTGGTTTTAAATGCTGTATATTTCGTTGGACTTTGTAATTTTTTATTAATTAATTAATTTTTACGATGGTCACTAACAACCTATGCAGTTGATACGAGAATAAACTTTTAAATAAAGAAAAATACATTTCATTTTTAACATAAGTCTTTTTAACATAATTAGTTTATGGCTCATCTGTGCACTATCTTTTTGAAGATGTTTTAGTTCAGAGTTGAGAATTTAATAAAATGGATTTTTTTCAACTAAAATTAATCTTTTATAGTATTTTACCATTTAGAAATATCTTGGAAAACATCTATTTTTCAAGATGTTTATTAAAATCAATAAATTTTTGATAAATATAAAGATGCTCTTATACTTCTTTTGCAAGATAAAAATATATTTATTTATTTATTTATTATTAAATGACTAATAAATGTAAAATGTATAATTTTTAGAACTTTTTATAATTATAATTTTAATCCAAGATAATCCTTGAGGTTCTTGAAAAGTTTCAAAATAAAAATGTACGTTAAATTGCAAAACTGTGTGGTTTATGGTATGGAATACCATGATGAAGACAATTTTGTAGAAAATAATGGATATAATAATTACAATTAGTTATGCTGACATTAAAGTAGTATACACATTAGTATAACTATGATTTTATTTAAGGATGGGCTAGCTGTCTTAGAAATTTAAAAATTTTGAAATTGGAGTCTTGCAGTTTTGGAATTTTAGAATTCTGCAGTTTTGATAATCTGAAATCTTAAAAATCTGGAATGTTGGAATTCTGAAATTTTGTAAGTTTCGAATGCTGCAATTTTTAAATGATGAGGGGGCTCCAAATAAGGTCAGTCTACATTTCTGTTACATTAATTAAATTTAATTTTCGATTGTTTCTTATCTTTACTTTATAAATTTTTTACTATTCCTTCAACTATCTATCGTCTTTTCTTCACCAAATTTTGTCAGATTTTACGATTTCATACAGAACGAAATGAAAGTCACGCGTTATAGGCGGTGGAAACTAGGACGACCGTTCTAATAGAAGTTATATTAAAATGACAGAAACAATTTTTCCTCCACGCGGAAGTTTATTCTACGTAAAACGACTTTCAGTGTCGATCGCGAACGAATGCTTTTGACGACGCAATTTCGATTTAACTGTTCTTGCTGCTATAAAGTAGAACAAAAATCTCGGTGCAAAGTTTGGAAAACACTGCTACTGTTCTCTAACTAGCAGAAATAAATTATTAAAAACGTACTTGCCGGACTATATTTAAAGCCTTTGGGAGAGTTCAAAACTGAAATGAAATTCTCGGGAGTTCAATTTAGCACCGACTGTATCCTTTAGGTGAAAACAAAGAGATTAAAAAGTTAAAATTTGTGATAAAACTATACTATAATAAATAAAACTTATTAGATTATTTAGATTTCTTTCACTTTTAAATTTATTTTTCAATTATATCACAACTTTCAATTTTTAAAGCTGTATTATTAAAAGTTTTCAATCATATTTTTAACATCTGTGTTATTCTTGGAGTAATATGAAATAAATAGCAAAATGTACTGAAATTCCGACAAAAATTTCGTGGTTTAAATCTGAAATTTAAAAAATTCCACACTTTATTAATGTTCCGTAAATTTATTCTTCTTGATAGAGAAATCTGTATTAGGTAACATAGAACAAGACTATATTTTCCATTTATGTATAAAAAAATAATATTTTAATTAAATTTAGTATATAAACATTACAATCTTATTGTCAATATTATTGTTAGTATTTGGGGTAACTAGAACCAAAGAGATGTAAAAGAAAAAACAGTAAAATAATATACATAACTCAATTTTTAATAAATTGGACTTCACTTAGTTTGGCTCTTAGGTGCAGATTTATGGTAATAAGGTGTATAGTTATACGTTTTATTGAGATACTTTGCATCATAAGTGTTTCGTGCAAATGAGCAAAGTTATATCTTGATAGAAAAGAAACAGGGTACGAAATTAAATGGTATTTTGTGTACATCTACGTTTTTCTTTTTTATACAACCTTTTTTAAAATGTATTTATATATTTGTGTTTTTTTTTTGCATAAATTGGTTCCTCAGTATATTCTGCATATAATAATATTATAGTTACATCAGCATAAAGTAGATAATTTACTAGAGGTTCCAACTTTTTTTCTATACATACCTTTAAGCACCCTTGTATATGCAGCGCAGCGTCGACAATATTTTGCGACGATTGAACGTTGCGGTGAAGTTCAATGTTTTGAATTATAAGTGGACTGTATGTAAAATGAATGCACTTGATGTGAGCACTATACTGTATTTCTACTTTATTTGATGAACCTTTGGAGAGTGTGTGAGTTGTTTCAAGAGTGTCTTCACGAGAATGTCATGTCAGGGAACTTGCTTCAGGTTTTTATATTCTGGGCAAGGAGTACAATTTTCGGATAAGCCATTCCTATTGGCCTGATTTTTGTGGAGGTGGAAAATATTCCTTATTCGTCATCAGGGGTGCCTTAGTGACGTACGCGGTGGGTCCGCGTGTACTTAGTGACCGTAGCGAGCAATAAAACTAAGCAATACCTCGACATGAATAGAAAACTGCAAACAACGACTCTACTGCTAAGGTTAAGGGTTCTGGCAACCAGATGTGACTAATAAACCAAATTACTAGATAGGATGTAACGATTCCTTGGGTCTTATTGCTGCTACAGGTAAAGATCTATTGATTTGAAAAAATGTATACTATTGAAAGCAAATTTGAATTGAGGTCTAATCCTCTAGTCGAATATTCTATTCTACTACCTAACAACCCTCTTTGCTCTCTGCTACTTTTTCGACAGTTTCATGTAGTTTTTAAGTTATAAAAAATGTTCAGAAAGTTCTCTATTACATTATAAATACTTTTTCATTCGAATCTTCATATTATATAAGCTGATCGAGTAAAAATTATCACTTTGAATATCTTTGAATCCGTAGCGGCTAGAAAAAATATTGTCAACTAAAAATTCGAGGCAAACTCATTGGAAGAAAATTAACACTATATAATAGCTTTTTTTATCGCGAAGCATTTATTTCATAACTTCTTCTCTAACCCTTGATAATTTAAAATTAAAATGACCTCAAAAGAAAAAAATCTCAAGACGTTAATTATAGTGATTGATAGTGATTTGGTGTTCTAATTCAGCGATAAAGATGTTTTCGATTTAAATAATTAGTAACTATATACTTTGTAATCATCTGTCGGTACACGATCTTACTGAAAATAATTAATTTTTTACCTTTTAGGTAATGTAATATTCAAATCAGACATTTTGCGAAGTGCAACTACCCTAGTCATTAAAATTACAATCGAAGTGGTCTTTCTGGACAGAAGAAATAAAAATAAAAGATAGTAGGGGAATCTGTTAGAGAAGCGTATGTATGCTTGCTGTAATCCACATATGACTTTATGATTTACGCGTCAAGCGTTGTCTATTGTTTTTCCGTTAACACAAAGGCTCAGCGTTTGTATCACTCGAGCGGGCATTAAGAGCAGATATGCTAACACAATGTGAGTTAATATTATTTTACAGTTTTACAATAGAATAAACTCGTATATTAAAACCTAACAAAGTCGTATATTTTTTCTTTGATGTTTCGACTTCTGTCAGACTCGTCAGTGGGGCTGACAACAGACGATCCCTGCCCCAGACACCCATCATACCGCACTTCGGAACTTCTACTGCATGCCGGGTGACCGCTTGCGAGAACTGTCACCGATCTCTCGCCGCCACCTAGCTGTCCCTGACCCGAACTAAAGGCGTCCGGGGAGACAAAACCCTCTCCTCCTCCACTAAACGCCTACATTACCTTATTTCTAGAAACGACACGTTGTCTGAGTTCGAAAAGAATACACTTCAGTCATTGTAACTGAATCGATATTACTTCTCCTAAAAGAATGTGACATACAACTCAATTAGCAGAAACAGAAAGACGTTGCTTTCAATGGTCAATCGAGCGAAACTCGAAAGGACGAAAACCAGTGAGAAATTCAGGACGGTAGAGGCGCGCTGGTTGAAAAACGCGGGGGAAAATAAACGTGTCGCGCCTAATCCTACTTATTTATTTACTGACTATGCGAAGCTCAGGCGAAACGTCGATATCGGCGAGTAGAAAGCAGCAGACAACGAAAGCTCTCGGATGGTGGATCGATGACCGTGAAAGAATGTACATGTATGCCTGTATGTTTCGGACAAATCCATTACAATGGAATGGGGTTGAGACATGGAGGGAATCTCTGGGGGCAATGGGATGCGTTGTAAAGAACCAAGGAGTTTTACTATTGAAGATGTTCAACTTTTTAATAACTAAATTAATATTTTTTAAGAATTTGTAATTAATTTATTAACCCTAGAGAAACAAAATCTCATATCGTTTCTAAACTAAAATCATTTCTTCCGTACTATAAGCTTGGAGGCATAAGTAAAAATAAATAATTTTTTGCAAATTCTTCAGATGAGAAAAATAATATAATTTCAATATTTACTAATTGCTGGGTTTGGACGAACCCCCTCCTTGGCTCTCTAAGGCTAATCTTGAATCCTTCTGGGGTTAACCCTTTCACAGCATTCAAAATTTTTATTAAATCTGTATCATTTGGTTCAGACATATTACAAAAAATAAAATTAATTAATATTTATTAGAAATACGAGCTACGAAAAGGAACTTTATAATTGCTGTGTAACACTTCTGAACTTTAATTATATGACAAAAGAAAATAAAATACATCCTTTGGTATATAGCGCATTATAAATATAACACAAAGTCGATAGAACCTTTGGTATGAACATAAAAGAAAAACTTTAGGATTTGTAATGGCGCCGATCGATATCCGAAGTGACCGTTTTTATTTTCCCACCGATCGACCATACATGCTAGATCGTCAGGCGACAATGCTACCAACCTCACTCCACACGCACATCGCTCGCAACGCCATCTACGGGATACATATTTCTAACAATATTCTATTCTACGAATAAGTTTTCCAAATATCTTTAATTGTAGACTTTTCATAAATAATATGTACAGTTTAAGAATTATTAAATGTTGTCGCGCGAATACGCCTAAAATATATATAGCTATGTAAGACGTACGAATCCCGCGTCCACCGCGCACAGAGTACTCGCAGATACTACTATAAAAACCCTCGCTCTCGGTCATACGCACCCTTGATTGGGCGGACATAACTATAGAAATTGGTATAAATACCGGCCAAAACTGTTCAAAAAGTCAGTCAAACATTTGGAAATCACCTTAGCCAGACCTTCCTCGAAGCAGCCGGACCTTAACGGACCAGGCTCTCCACCACCTCAAAACCTTCCTCAGAGCAGCCGGACCTTCGCGGGTACTCAAACTCTACTGCACCAAAAACCTTCCTTGTGAAGCAGCCGGACCTTCGCGGACCAGGCTCTTCGATCGCAGAACTACCCTCCCTCCTAAGCCTGGAATCTCCTCCGAAGTCTTCTAAAACCCAAACATAACCCATAGCCGTGCATCTGCGACGATAAAACACAAGCGAGGCTCAAAACGCTTTTATTGTTAGATTTTTATTTCAGATCAATTTGATTTTGGCACTTTAATGAATACTAAATATACATCAACTTTTATTTTATATTAAGTTTATGTACATATTAAGGAAAATAATTCTACAGAACGTATATGTTCCATTAAACCCTAAGTGCTGCGAATAATATTACAAAACTATTTTTGGAAAAAGGTTTAATTTTTATTTAATTAACTTTTATAAATTGTTATAAAAAATATTATGAATTATTTCTAAAATATGTTTAGAAGCTAGGATGAACACAAATACATCTAACAACAACTGCACACTATGCTAGTCATATTATCTGTTTCTTTTTCTTTCATTCTTTCATTCTAGGATCCTTCCATATATCCTCAGAAATTATGTTTTTTAATAATATTTGCTAAATATTACAAAATGTTAGAAGAAAAATAGATTTGGATTGTATCAAATATATTCGACTAGCCAAATTTTCTTGCTAAGCTCATAGGACTAAACATAGCCTACCTTCGTATACTCAAACTATACAAAATTAGTTTTTTAAAATAAAAAAGAAATTGTTCATTTACCTTATTGCTTCAAGCGGCCATTCTCATTTTTCAATTGTTATTTCTTTCATACAATACAAGAGAAGGTTGTAACTAATTTAAATAAACGGATAAATAAATATACACATACAGTGAAGGATAGTATGTTAGGTGACTGACAGAAAAAGAAAAATGGAAGGGAAACCACACAAGACAACTGACAGGACGATAATTATCAGGTATGGAGCTCGGTTGTGAATCATTTTTTGAAGGCTCTAAGGACACGGAAACATGGAGTGACAATTTCGTTTGTTCGCTGCTGGGCACTGTTTATTCAGAGACTAATGATTGTTATTAAAAAGAGTTTCCGTTGATATTGATAAGCTGGCGCACCGCGTGTTCGAGGTCGAGTGGATACTACAAGGGAAGGAGAGACGGAGACAGGAAAAAGAGATTCAACATTGGAATAATGCAAACTGTCGAGGACACTCGGATCGTAAATCATTTGCTAGGATTGGCCGACAAGAAAGGGAGAAGAAAATAATTTTAACGAGAGCGAACCGTGCCATGGGAAAATGATTGAAACTGCCAGATGCTTCTGTAGTGGAAATACGTAAAAATTATCGGCGTCGCGTAAATAACGAGTTGATATAAACGTGACTTAATTCTCGAACGGCTAACTACCAAACAATGCAACGAGCAGCCGATAGAGGGTCATTTTTTAGACTTCCATTATAGCCAATTTCTAAAATACTAGTCATTTTAATGAAGTGACTATTATAGTAGTGGCTCCGATTTTCAGGAAGTTGAGTACTTTACAGAAAAATCGGTAAAACTATAGAAAAAGGGTTTTAACTTCGATTTCGCGAATTCTTGGATATGTTGGATATGTTATAGAAAAGAGCCCTGAGTAAAATGCTTTTTGTCCGAGTCCTGGGATGATCACGATTCGAAAGTTATGACAAAAAGAAACTTGTACTTTTTACATTGCATTGAGCCAAATATAAGTGCTTAAAAATAGATAATTATTGTATAGTAGTATGTTCTCATCACAGATTTGGATTTTTTTCCTTTATAAAATAAAATGACTGACATCAGGCATAAATATTTCTCCTTTATTTATTAATGAATCTACTATGTATTAAAAAGAAATTAGTTTAGATTGGGTTATGTTCGGATAGATTCTAGTAGACTTGTGATGTAGAAAGGCGAAAAATTTGTGCAATTAAACAGCAATTAAAATAAAGAAGGTATAACTCAATAATTCATAACAATTATTTCCATAACTGGTTTTTTTTTAAACATATGGTATAAGAGAAACAATTTACAATTAGATTAAATGTAATGTATTATAATATATTCAATTTTCTTTTTCTCATAACTTTTGAACTGTGATCGTTCCAGGCCTCCATAACATATCAAACAATCAGAGAATTACATATTAAAGCACTTTTACTATAGTTTTACCGAAAAATCCTTTTGCAAAGACGTTATAAATTTATAATCAATTAACATTAGCATTAATAAACTTTTTCATTGAATATTAAACCTATACCACTTCTTTTACTTCCAATAAATATAACTTAAATATTGGAAAGAATATGCTTCCTTATTGCTACAAACCCTTCAATCGCCAAACACTCATGGAATCTTTTAAATTATAGAAATAGGTATGGTATACGCTTTTGTCCTGATATATAATTTTGTACAAGCTTCCCCTAAATAAAAGATAGAAATTTCAGCTGTACATTGGTCGGATAGGCATGTTACTGAACACGAAGGAATAGAAGTGTCCATCTTCGTCGAAATTACTGTCAGATACTATTGATGGGGTCGATTTCGGTAAATCGATTTTGCAGGATGTTCGACACGGAGGGCAGAGTAACACGGCCCAGTGACTTCGGTGGCGCAAACAATCGCACCCAAGTGCCAAGGCAACCAAAGATCTTCCATGACTCTTCCTTAGCCTCTCTCTTCTGCTCGGCGTAGCTGTCTCGTAACCTCTCTTACTCTCTCGATGTTGTTCCATCCAAGTTTATTGCCCGGAGATAACCTCGGTTCCCGACCCTTCCATTCTTATCGAGGATTCGCTATGCGCTATCCAAGTGCTAACTAACGAGTTGCCGCAACGTTCCAGGCTGTTCGGTCCACCGGGAAGATATTACTTTCCCGACAACCTCGACCTTCTTTGAAGCCCTTGCACCAACTTCCTGTAACACCTTCGTGTCGAACTGAAACTTGTCAACAATGATAACTGTTATTCGTACGCCATCGGTCAGAAGTCAGTAAAAATGTACTAAAATTTTATAAAAAACCAAAAAAAGAGAAAGGTCTTTTCTTCTTATATTTTTAACTTTTGAACAGCGACGCCTGGCTCAATCGTAACCCAAATTTACAACACATGTACCTACAAGTATATTAACCTTTAAAATTTATAATTTTTAAACGGAAGGGTCTCCGTTTATATTGGAGGAATAATTTTAAAAGAACCGTGTAAGATTTAGAAAATGAAAATAATATGAACTGCAAAATTAAATTACAATTGAGGCTCTCTTCATGGTCCACCGCCTGAGAGTTAAAAGTATAATGTAGAACGAGAATGTTCGAAGGGATGCGAATTTAAAGAAGTTCCATATAATCCTGAAGCGAAAATGATGAAACATGCTCGTTAATCGATAACGGCGTTGGCTTTATTATTTTACAACTTGAAACTACGAGGAGTGAATTAATTTACAGCAGCGTTTTACACTTCGATGGTACGATTCGTGACTACCCCGTTTGTCGATAGAAGTAGGTCAAGTGGTATGAATCTGAATTGATGTGCATTCGTAAAAATTAAAACTCAGAACCAGCTTTTCATAAATAAATAAATAAATGAAGCTATTACGTACTTGGTATTCATTGTGTCCGGGACTATACAGGTACAGAATATTCAAGCCAACGATTCTTCAAACATTTACAACAATGTTATAAAAAGAACATTTTTCGGTTAAAAATAAGATTATTGAGACGTAGTGGAATTTCAATTATTAGAAATAGGAATAAATAATTTTCAAATTTGAAATG
The DNA here is from genome assembly GCF_051020975.1 of Osmia lignaria lignaria. Classification (NCBI taxonomy): domain Eukaryota; kingdom Metazoa; phylum Arthropoda; class Insecta; order Hymenoptera; family Megachilidae; genus Osmia; species Osmia lignaria. The sequence continues at coordinate 3,809,323 of NC_135041.1, forward strand.
TCAAACATTCTACATATGTATATGTATCTTTTTAATTATGCTAATGTAGGATCGAGTAAATCAAGGAGGATGGATGAATGGAGACTCTTTGTTTCGAAATTTAAGAAAATAACTTTAATTGATACGAATACATAATGAACAAAATAAAAATGGAAAAATGAATGTAACGCTTCGTCGACCATGCTACTCGACGGATTTTTTACGACCAACTGCAGAAACAAAACGCATCCTCGATCACGCGTAACGCGACACATCACACGGCCCCCCACCGATCGTCAACTTGACCCCTTCACTAATATACTCGATTTACAGTGTTATTCTTTGATGACCCTACCGACGATTTAGAAACGTGTCTTACAATTAGACTTAACAGATGTAAAATGATCCGACAAAAGTCGGTATGTTCGAATCACGATGTTATAGCTTCTCTTGTTCAACTAAAATTGTTTAACAGTAATCTACAGCGTTAAAAGACGGATATCAGTTGCGTAAACTAAATGTGGTAACTTATACGTATTTAGTTCCGAGTCCGAGCCAACTAATGTCACGCGATTAGTTGGGGATTAGTTGGGGAGTTTGATCTGACTAGAGAGCGCTGCTGCACATTTAGGCCACAAATTACCCGCAAAGAGCCACATCCATCTAACACGGGGTGTATAATGTAGTTTCTGTGCCCGTTTCAGAAACGTATTCAATGCATTGAAAGATAGAGAGAGGAGATTCCGTAAACAGCATGTATACTGTCATCCATAAGTACTTACTGAAACATTAGCACGTTTTATTAATTACATAACAATTCACCTGAATTATTGTATTTTTGTACTACAGTGGGTGATCATATTATTATGAACAGTTCGAAATTACCACTTATTTAAAATTTGATTGGAAATGGAATTGAAAATACACTTAAAATGGTATTCCTTTTTATTGCAAAACTTACTGTTATATTTTTATTATTATGATATTGCTATATTTTACAACTTTTATCATTTAAAACACATATAATGTTAATATTTGGTCACGCCGCCCTTGGCATCTATAATTGCCTGAATACGTTTCGGTAAGCTTTCCATATTTTTGCGACAATTTTCTAGCATTTCTGGGTCCGTGATGCCATACAAATATAATTTTGTCAATCAATTGTTGCTTGTTATTTAGGGTAGTTTAGTAGAATGTTTTTCAGAGTTAATGATCAGTGTTACAATACAGTTATTTTTAATACATTTGTACATAGGCATTTTTCTATGTAATATATGCAAAAGTCTGGAGCCATAAATTTGTTCATTTTCAGTTAGTTTCATTTGAACTCTTGAATGATTTACACATTGGAATGGTTACATATTAGATCAAAATATATCAAAGTTTCTGTGGTGTTTGGTCTTACGATGAAAATTTGAAAGCTATGTTTTGTTTTGAAAGGAACATTGAAATTGTGAAGTAACTTAAAAGTGCTTATCGCTGTTGTTGCAATCATTAGTTCTAGCAATGTGCAAAAAAGAACGCGTTTTATGTTATCGTACTCTAAAAAGATTTTAACAGCGTCTGTTATTTGAAATTTTAAATTTTCGGCAGTAGGTTTGAAATAAGCGATCGCGGAAATCCCGAACTAAGGATTTTTGTACAATTCTGTCGAAATTTCGCAAATTCTGCTATTATATTGGGTCTGTCGTTTCGAGTTTTCAATTTTGGACATCAGATTTGGGAGCGGTGACTATGAAAACTGTCATGTGAAAGTATTCGCACGGAATTCCGTCGCAATATTTCATTTTGGCCATTTCACCGATTTCCCAGCTCACTGTGTGTTAGTTTAACACCGTTCATTTTCTACCTTTAGACATAAAAAGCACTTTTTTTTTAATTTTTTGAACTCCAAAATTTTTACCACAATAGAAGATGCCATCTCAGAGGTTATAAATTTGCCTAGTTCTATTTCCGATGCTATTATGTATTCCATAAAAGTGAAATATACCCTTTCCAGCAAAAACCATAACAGCCTACCTAACCAATAAAAAAATTCAAGTTTTGCCGTGGCTTGGAAACTCACCAGATATGAATTCAATAGAAAATCTATGGGAATTATTAAAGCGTCGCATTGCATCAGAGACAATAACTAACAAGCAACAACTGATTGACAAAATTATATTCATATGGCATCACGGACCCAGAAATGCTAGAAAATTGCCGAAAAAATATGGAAAGCATGCCGAGACGTATTAAGGCAATTATAGATACCAAGGGCGGCGTGACTAAATATTAACATTATATGTGTTTTAAATTATAAGTTGTAAAATATAGCAATATCATAATAATAAAAATATAACAGTAAATTTTGCAATAGAAAGTAATACCATTTTAAGTGTATTTTCAAATCCATTCCCGATCAAATTTCAAATAAGTGGTAATTTCGAATTGTTCATAATAATATGATCACCCACTATAGGATTAAATGCCTTGAGCCGGTCTACTACACATATTTGATAAATAAATCAATCACAAATCGTTTAAAAGATATTACTCTGTCGATAGAAGGGTATTTCATTAAGAAGATTGCTAAGAAAACAAGAACTTTTTAATCGGCTATCAGCTGTACTTGCAAGAAATTCGCTACTAAGGGTAAACCAAAATATGTTATGTGTGTTAAAAGTTTTATTAATTTTTTCTAATTTTGGAATGTATAGGTTAGTGTTATTTTCTGAAAATATATCATTGTTATTAACATATTCCTTATGTAATGAGTTTTGTGTCTTTTTTTATAGTGATTTTAGCTCTCGGATAGAGACAGTATCAATTTTAATTTCATTTTATACCTCATATTATTTTCATTCTCTAAATTTTATACTGTTCCTTTGAAGATTATTCTTTCAACAATTATACATTCAACTTTAGGTTAATATCCTTGTACATATTTTGTAAGTTTGGGTCCCGATTAACTCGGACTCCGCTGTTCAACGGTTAACCAGACTGTAATTGTAAGAAAAGTGCGAGTACGTTTCCTATAAAATTCAAGTTCTTTCTGTAAAAATTTTTATAAAACAGAAATATAACTCTATCAGCTATACCAGAATAAGGGGGTGTTATACCTTTGATCAGTTCAAGTTTTCTTATACTTTCCCCATCTCAATTTTGTTTTGCAAAGCTCGGAAGAAGGAATAAATTTTCAAGGCTTTTACTAACATAAAATTTTAACAAGTTTAAGTATATATTTTTATTGTCACTTTACCCTAGTTGAAAAAGAATTTCATCCCCCTCTGTTCATAAAATAGTACCCAATAGAAGCAGGCTTAAATGAATACAGGTGTCTATTAAATCCAGAACACAAATTATTAAATCATTAAAACATTTTGGTGATTCAAAAACACACCAAAATTTGTATACCCACATTTAGCAAATAGCTTTATAACACAAGGTGGTTAAAGATACATATACGTTTTGAGAAATATAGCATAATGACAAAAAATTGATGCGTCTTCCTGAAAAAATGATCCCTTGAACTAATCTAATCATAATGTGTTGCCTTCGTGTATTTCTAAAAAGTTTAATTATAATTATAATTTCGATTGTAATAATAATGTGTGTTAAACAAATTCAATTTATCAATTAATATATAAGGTGAGGAATAATTATAATCACAATACCGGTAATGAGATATTGATATAAAATTCAATTTAGTTTACGATGTGATTTTTCCAAATTCTGTAGTACCAGACCTATATTCCACTCGGAGTGTAGACATAAATACCACAATTACTTCTTCGTTACTTTTCCAATATTTCGAGGCTTCCTGGCACAGGACTCGACGCCGTGAATTACGTGCATATGATTCAAAGAACTTCCCTGTTGGGTCGTACGGATTGCATGGGTAGTTCACATTTGTACTCTCAATAAAGTGGATTTATGAGACTTGTTTCTGTTTGCGATTCCTCTTTTCTGCATTTCACTTACTAAACAACGTTGTTCTGCACAGATTGTTCCATTTTAATCCTATCGTGTCATTATCTCTATAATCGTTGAACAGTCTAAAAAATAGTTTGAATTGAACTTTCTGTTTTGGTACATAAAAAGATGTTTTATATTTTAACATTAATAAATCGCAGAATTGAATCGTTTAAACACGAAACTTGAAACTTCGCACACATCTGAAATATCACACAAATTTCAATAATTTAAATTCAATTGGCGATTTAACATTAGTCAATCAAAATGATGTTTTTTTCACAGATATTTTATTTAAAAATTTTTAACACTGTTTGGGTATTTTTGTAGAAATACGCTGATTTTTTATTAGAAAATGGAATGATTATGTACCCCTTTTTATTTTTATTTAACCGTCTTAATTTCAATTATTTATTTAATATTATAATTGATGTAACAATAACTAGGATTAATTAAAAAAATAATATAAGTTTATTATCGCAAAAATGATAAATCTGTGGCTTAGTGCAAAAAGCACCAATATCACTATTGATAAATTTGAGATACTAGTACTTAAAGATATGTTAAAAAATTCATGTTCAAATCATTTCTGACACAGAAGTTTCTAATGCCAAATAAGAAAATTAAAACTCACGCTAATTGTGTTTTTCTTTTCTTCTTTTTTCAATGAAAGAAACAAGTTTATTTTATGAAAAATTTTAACATGGCATGTAAGTACAAATGCCATTATATCCAATTCCACGTAGAATTTAAAATTGTTATGTTTTATATAGAATGTACAATTTTTTATAAACTCAATACCGAGTTCAATTAATATTTACAAAAATATAAAAATTGATACTTCTTGTACCAAAACACAAAATTAAATAATCTTGAAGTAATTACCAACAATGAACGATTAAAGTAAGGAGAACGAAGCGTGTAACGATCGTTAATTTTTCAACCTCCTCCGAATAGCGGAAGTTCGTAAATGTAATCATGAACACGAACGGGTAGCATCAAAGGGAATAATGCATGGCAATAAACAGCAACGGCAGGGAACTGATCTTCCCCAAAACGTTCAGTTCCGCAGAGGAAAGCTCAAAAGCGAGTACAATTTCACGCATCATTGAGAAACGGTACGGAAAGTTGACGACGCTTTATAAGCTGAAATTACGACTTAATAAAAGTTCGGAAAACGGTAGTTGCCGTGGTGTTTGTTGTCTGTGATCGATAACCGCGGACGGGTTTCTCTTCGTATAATTTTCAGCTTCTCACTTCGGACGAGTTGAAGAAACGTTATCGCGACTACACACCTCACGCGAATGCGATGTCACCGTTGGGGACGTTAAGCTTCCGCGAAAATGCTTAATCATTTCCTCGAAAAAATTATTGCCGATTGGAAGCAGTCACGAGCGTGTGACAATACTATTTATTTCTTACTCAGAAGTTTGATAGGGATTCCTGACACCGAATGGAAAGTGGTTAACTTTGTAAATGTGTTTTTGACACCTTTAAGAAATTATGCCTACTCAGGAGGACCAAATAAAAATATTTATTTCACCATTAAACAAAATAACTATTAACTTGTTTCAAGAGTAGGTATTTCTGGCTGTGTTTCCGAATGGCCCCACCACAATTGAGTATATAACCTAAATTGACTACAAGAAATCGATTAAAGTTGGTTTCAGAGCTGAATGTCTTAGGCCCGATACACACTATGGCGGTTCGGTCCCGGTCCGGTCTCGGTCCGGTAAAATCTTACCGTACGACTAGATCCACACTATTCGGTTCGGTCCCGGTCCGGTCTCCGTTCGGTAAAATCTTACCGTACCCATACTGCTATGCCACTTTCGAGCCGCTCTCGATCTGATAGTCAATTATAAAAAGTCTTTTTCGATTGTACTTTTGGCATTAGTAGATGCAAATTATAAATTTACTGCTGTAGATGTAGGTTCATATGGAAAAAAAATATATATATATATACTGATCGAATTGAGTAACCTCCTCCTTTTTCAAAGTCAGTTAAAAAATAATGATATTAAACAATTTCCATTAAAGAAATATTTAATGCGGCCTTATCTAGGATCAAAAAGTATAGAAGATATTAAAAAAAAAATATTTAATTATCGATTATGTAAAGGAAGAAGATTAGTCGAGTATGCATTTGGGATTTTATCACAAACCTTCAAAGTTTATTGTAGAAAACTCATAGCTAATCCTGAAAATACCACTACAAGATGGAAATGTACAAGCTGAAGCGTTTCAAACGAGGGAGCGCAGTCCCGTCCCAGGAAAATATTCTTCGTGAGAAATCGAGACCGGACCGGGACTGGAGCGTGATCGAACCGGAGCTGGAGCGGACGCATAGTGTGTATGCTCTCATAAGATTTACATTGGAGTATATTTTACCGGACCGGGACCGGACCAGGAGCGAACCGAACAAGTGGTTCAAGTGGCTACTGTTCGAGAGCGATTGGGACCGGGCTGGGATCGAAGCGAGATCGTCGTGAGATTGGAGCGTGACCGGACCGGAGCTGGCAAGTGTGTATGCTCTCATAAGATTTACATTGGAGTATATTTTACCGGACCGAGAACGGACCGGGACCGAACCGCTAGTGTGTATCGGGCCTTACTGTTTTCGAGATATCGTGGTAAGGTTAGGTTCTGTGTATGCGCAGTATCGAATAGCATATGCTCAGTATCGAATAGAGCATACGTAGTCCCAAAATTGTACAAAAATTTCTTACCACGATATCTCAAAAACGGTAAGACATCCAGCTCTGAAACCAATTTTAATCGGTTTCTGGTAGCCAATTTAGCTTATATACCAAACCTGAATTCTCAATTTTGGTGGGGCGATTCGGAAACTTAACCGTATTTGTTCATTTTAAATGTATGTACAGTACCAAGCATGGTAGGCTTCCCCGTTGGTGGTTCCGGGGAAAATGATGATATGAAGGAGAGGATCCCATATACAAGGCTGTGACCTCCTACAGCTTGCGTATGAGCATTTACGCGGGAAAATCTGAATTGATGTTTATGTCATTATTCACGTTTCTTTATTATGTACTAAATATTTAATAATTAAAAGCCTATATTATTTGCGTTCTAAGTCACTTATAATATTTATGTCGTTAAAATTATGATACTTAGAATTCCTGCTTCCTTTGTCACGCCATTATCCCTAAGAAGCCTATTTTGTTCTTTAGAAACTTCTAACAGTTTAATGAAAATTAATAAAAAATATAGAAAGCACTAATCGATGTTCAGCAAAGCATATGTTCTAAAATTGCCATTATTGTTTGAAGCTGGATTTTTGAAAATTAAAAGTTCGGACATTTTTAATTATTGTATTAAATTTTTGTCTAATTGGTTTTCACAACATACATTTTTTTTCATTATAATTGTTACAGCCATTCTCAATAAAACCTAGTTTCTTATTTCACAGTCCACTTCTGTAACTGCTACAAAAATATGATTTCGAGGTTAATGTTTGGGAAAACTTTATGTCAACATGGGTACCAACTTATGACACCAGTTTGAACTTCATACATCCTTAATCTGCGAGACCCCTTATAAAATCGTTATAGACAAAAAGTGTACACTAAGATATTAATTATGGAGAAATGAGACTTTATTGTAGTAAATTGAATATACCAAATGCAGTTAGTAGATACATAATTAATTGCTAAATGTAATTAGCATTAATAATTATAACATAATTGGTACTTCAAACGATAGTGATTGAAGAAATTAGACAAAACAAATGAATTAATAATGTCATGAAAAAGAGGTTGTTTAAAAGAAGATGATTGATAAAATATTATATTGATTTAGCCACCAAATAGTCTTGTAAAATATTCACAACTTCGACTGGCAAAATGGAAAGGAAAAATCGGATGGGTATCTGAAAGAGACAACATTGCAGTCGTTATTGCTTTTTTTTATGCGAATCAGCTTACCAGTTAGAAATTACATGTGTACAGCATGCCGGAACGTTTTGATCGATTTTACGAACGCTTTTTCAATTACAAACTGTACGCCATTCCCACACGTTTCATTTCGAGTTATATAACACTCTTCGAATTTCCGACAACTGACGCGAATCACCAGTCTGATAGTCCATTTGGAAGATGAATAAGAGAAGATCCAATAAAATTTTCCGAACAGTTTTACCGAAACAACTGTTCAAAGTAGTAAACACAAATACAATGAAGTATATTTTTCACCACAAAAACAAAAGAAACGCAATTACATAAACCGTAAATAAGTGACATATTTCAGACGCAATTGAACTTAAGGGGAGAATCTAATCGACGCGACAGGTTGAAAAAATTAATTTTCATTTTTTTGTTTGCATATATTGACAGTTTTGGATTTCAAAAATATTCGAAGTATATTGTACCGATTTAGTATCGCAGATTAACTTTAAACAGTTCTCAGTTTCTAAAGAACATTCGTAATCAAAATATCTAAACATGCTTTTGAAAAAAACATTGAACCGATGAATATATTTTCAGGGGATAAAGCTCCAAAAATAATGAAATTGTTTAATTTAATTTGTTTAAATCTATTATATGTGATGGAATCTTTGTGAAAATCAATACTTTTTCTTTACTCTGTTACCATCTTATCAATTTTCGAATTATTAATTGAACTCAGGATTCATTATTTGGGCAGTTCCTTAAAAAAAGAAAATCATCCTAACCTAATCTTAGATAAATAGAACAGCGGTTATGTTACAAGTTGTACAGTAACTTTTATAACTGAATACCTGATATGTGTTCAATAATTTTTTCAGAAATTTTTATCTTTGTCTTATTAATGACATTTCATTTTATGTATAAGTATGAAAAAATATCCCCAAAATTTCAAATGGATCAACTATATAACCGTTACAACTGCATAAACATCCGCAGTTGGATGATAATAATATAATAAAACCGAGGCTGGTAGCCACTCACTTTTCTCAAGTGATCATTTATTTGAAAAAAATCAGACAACGTGACCAACGGAAATGATGAAATCCATGCTTTGGGAAATATTTGCTTTTGGGTTAGCACGCGGTCCCAGTGAATTCGGATTTAAACGAAAGCTCTTTACACAGGTACATCTGTACCGCATTGTTTGGGATTTACTTCGGTTCGCTGTTTTCAAAACTAGTTCATACCAACGTAAAATCGTAAACAAGTTCGGCTGTTGTCGTTTTTGTATGTTTTTCAGACTCGCTTCAGCTCTTTTGTAGGCTGCATTTCACGCATTTACGTATACTGGTATTTTTCGCAAGCGATCAGAGAGCTGTTTTAACCACGAAGAAGTGCAACATTTATAATTGGTGCTGTTAATAATGATAAGTCTTTTTTTGTACGTTAAAATACTGAAGGTTTAAAACTTTCCCGTGGATCATACTATGTAAATTTATTTTTTGTGACACCCCTTAAAAAATTCTAGAATTACATACATAATATTACCTCGCTAGTTGACCATTGATATTTCCCCCAGTTCTCGAAACTGGTCTCGCTAAATACGCTTTCATTGTTATATGTATATTTGAAATAAATAAACTAGAAAATATAAAAACATACGGAAGTCAGATATTCGTCTCTGTTTCACAATTAAAGAAACTCCATTCGACACCGTTTAATTTCGTCTAATAACATTTTTTTCTATTTTCCGTCATTTTAAACTCAAGCACGACCTAGTTGCGAGAAATAACCTTCACATATGATTTAAAATTATTTTATTATAATTACATATAAAAGTGTTTACTTCTTTCATTACTTATATTTAATCAAATTATATTTAATCATGTACTTTAATCACTAATATTTCAACAAAATGAGTTATAAAAAACGTATATAATGTGGTATAATGAATGAATGTTGTTTATTAGATTTGATAATAAAAGATGATATTGAATAAGATACACAATTGACAAGGTAGCTCGCAAACTAAACGTTCTTCACTCCTCGAAAGTCAACACAAGTCTGACCCATCCCGCAAAGGCACTCGCATTCATAGTTTTTCTTACACCCACACCCCTCGCTAGGACCCGCGGCCTCGTCCGGAAAAACACTCGCCGACTCTTGGGCCTGGTTTTCGTAATCGTCTTTCTCTCTTATGACTCTTCCTGCCTTTAGAAATATAAACTAACTTAAGTTCTAAACTACGTTACTACAATAATAAAAGCTAAAGCTGTTTACTTACTTTTGTAAGTTTTATAAAGTGTATTTCGAAGAAAATAAAGCAAAAGCACTTTTAATAGCCCCTATGATTTAAACAGCGATTATTCAATACAGTTAACAAGTGTCAAACTTATGTTTTCTATCGATATTGCAGGTGGCGTTGAGGTTACAATTAAAAAAATATTGATTTTACTTTTATACATCATTGCGTTTGTTTTATTTTGTTACATAGTGTACATTGATAAATTCATAGATGGTGAATGATCACTCGGATCATAGTGCTATTACATTTTGGACCATCTCTGAAATCTCTATACAAATTGCGAACCATTGAAATATAATAAAAGAAATACTGAATTTACATATATCATATTCTTGTATCCTTTATAACTTAGCAAATTATCAGATTTTTCACACATTTACACAAATAGATAGAATCCTTTGTACATGAAACATGACTATCACTCATCGTATGATTTAATTAATATGTAATACCTTTTGACGACTGCACTTCATAGATTTTATCATTATCGGAATTTTATGTACTTTTGAAATCTAATAAAAGATTATTTATAGAATTATATTTGAGTAATATCAGATATAATAAACAAAAATAAAGTAAAGAATAATTAAGATGAGTAAAACGAATAATATTAAATAAAGAATAATGAATCAATAAAATTATAGCTTATAATTAGAATTATCTATCGAAGAAATTATTTATATTTCAAAACGGTAATGGACATTATGCCATGAAAAGCTTGAATTTTTCAGATTATACGAAAAATAGATAAATTGATAGATTCATTCAATAAATAATTTTCGCAATCGTTTAAATTTCAACCATCTTCAGTTCTATGTATCCACGTAGTGATGTTAATTTTCATAAAAATGTTGGTATATTTCGAAACGGCAAATAACAATAACCGTTTGATTCAAGCTGACCCAGATACACATGTGGCACACCGTGCTTTCTCGATAGTTACAGAAAAATACTACAGACCCATTTCTTTTATTTCGAACATCAGGAAAATGAAAATTTGCAAATGCCTGTCCTTGTTTTTAAATATTACCAAACTGTCGACATCGTCGTGCTTCAGTTTTTATTAAAATCGTTCTATACCCATTATTTGCGTTTTATTTACTTTGTAAAAGGAAAACTAATTCTATCTTTTAAAGATAGTTTCAAGGTTAAGGTACTGTGAGGTACACTTGCGACCAAATTAGGCTTCCGTAAAAAAAGATAGCGCCATAGAAGAAATAGGAATTCTCAAAATCCTAATCGTGACGATATTAATATTAAAAGTAATTTAAAAAAGAAAATAATATAATTACCAATTATTAAATATTATAAAATTTTGTACATAACTGAAAGGTAACAACCTACATATTTGTTAGCAGGCACAGGTTAAAATATGAATATTTTTATGTTTTATAATATGTTCTTTATTTTACGTTTACTTTATGGCATCTCGACTGGCACTAAAGCAGGTTACAATGTGTATGTACAAAAGATGATCGCCAGCGCACAGTCGACAAATTGGGGGGTCTTCCCAATCGACACCATGATATATCGCGACACCCTCACAATATTAATTCAAATTTTCATGGATAAACATTTATACGCAAATGATGGAAGGCCACAGACCTATATACATATGAGACTCTCTCTCCCTATATTGTCATTCTTCCCGGTACCACCTATGAAGAAGAGCAAAAACCTGGCACATCATTATTTTTTCTAAAAAAGCCTAATCGGATCGCGAGTGAACATTTCAAATTCTTATCACACTCGAAATAATATTTAAATCCATAAAAACATTGATTGAAAACCTTCAATAAAAGTTGCTTGTACTTCGCACGTCGAATTAACTTTATGCGAATTGTTATATTTTAATAAGTGGAATATGTAATATGGTTGATGATAGAGTGTGACTTGAAACTTGTTACTGTAGGAGAGGGGAGGAAAAGGTGTTTGCCCTTCTTAGAATCGTCTGTCAGACTCGTCAATGGGGCTAACAACAGACGATCCCTGCCCCAGGCAGGGAACTGCATGCCGGGCGACCGCTTGCGAGAGCACTGTCACCGAACTAAAGGCGTCCGGGGAAACGAAGCCCTCTCCCCTCCACTAAACGCCTACATTACAAAACTTCGTATTTATCTGTGTTCAATACTTTACTAAATCGAAAATTGATATGATATTTCGCTGCCGTACCGTCGTAAAATAAGCTTGGACACAGATTCGCTGTTGGGGTAAAGAGGGGGTGATGCCGAGAACTAGTGGGGTTGAAACTATTTTCTAGAAGTGGCAATTTTCGTCCCTTTCCAATGGTCATCCGCAATTACCGATGGTATCCCTGCGCGTCCTATTAATGACCGTAGCGAGTAATCAAACCAGGAAGCACCTCGACTTTTGACGAACATCTGGCTAACATAAAAATTATGACTCGGCTCCAAAACTTGTTCTAACCGTTAGAATCTAACGCGTTGATAGATAATAAAACTAAAATTTTAGCAAGTAAGGTTTCCTGGACATGTATTGTTGCTATGGCAACTTGTAGCGCAAATAGTTTCGCTACGCGACATAAAATGTTTTATCAATAAGTTATTAACACATCAAATGCCACAGTAAAAATAACCATGTTTCACACTATTCAGATTGAATAATTTCATTTTCCAATTGATACTTCGGATTTAGTATCTTATGAAACTAATTGATGCTATTTAAAATTTTTTAATAACTTACAGTTATTGAATTACATTACATTTTTGGTGCTGTAACTCTGATGGCATTTAACGTGTTAAATATTCAATGTCCATTTTGGAATTTGGAATAAAAAGACATTATTTCTTTTCTTATAAAATTGTATTTTATTGATTATTTAATTTCAGATGTTTGGCAATATATAACATTGTATAACATTTAGGTATTTCGGAAATACGAAATGCCGTGATTCGAGGTGAATCTTATCGTTATCACAGGTGCCGAGGTTGGCGTTGCCTCGCATACTGGTCGAAGTTAAATCTCTTTTGGATTAGTGAACACGCGATGCTCGGAATTCTAAATCACACAGCATTATTTAAAGGTCGTTCATTAGCAGTTGCACAGATGTGACCCAAAATTATCCCACCTCGGTGTACCGTTGTCGTTCTCTAAATACAAACATTTACAGTTGTACACAGAATACATATTGTATTTAGCATGCAGAAACACGTGTGCATTAAAACGATCAAAATCTCTCCAAAGTTCATTTTAATTGTAATTTTAACAAAATTTTTAGTATATTATGACTTTCTGAAATAATATGAATTGTTTAATATTTCTGTTTCAGGTAAGTAATCTGAGATTGTTTATACCATGTTTTCAATTCTATTACAAAGCGGTAAGTCAAATACTTTTCTGTCTCTTTTGACTAGTTCAAAACCACACAGCAAAATAATACATGTTTTATTTTTTTTTTAAGTTATATAGAGAAAAACACAAAATTTGTTTAGCATTGGTTAATGTGTAACAGAAATGTTTAAAAAAGATTTGTAAAAAATAGTTTACAGAACCTTTGCAGAAGCCCACTACACATATTAGAAGTACAGATAAAATTCACATGATTTATAAACAAATATTAGATTATTTTATTGATATAAATATTTCAATGTAGGAATAGAAAAACGCGTTTTCGTCTTAGGATCGTCTGCCAGACTCGTTAGTGGGGCTGACAACAGACGATCCCCGTCTCAGACGCCTATAGCCCTTTTTTCGGAACTCATATACATATGTATATCCGAATCGCATGCCGGGGGACCGCTAGTGAGAACAAACCAAATTCCGCCACCACCTGGCGGTCGTCGACTCGAGCTAAGAGCGTCCGAGGAAACTCACCGCCTTCCCCTTCCACTAAACGCCTACAATTTTTTCTTTCCATAATCATATTGTTAATAAGCGTACTTCCCTAATATAAATTAATTGAAAAAAATAGCACATAAAATGTTGTATTGGTTCTTAATGGGTAATATAAAAATAATATATTACTTTAAAATTAACAATTAATGTATCAAAAAACCATAGGGATGCAATTTAAAAAATCCATCTTGTCTTTTCATATTTTTATAATTTATGAAAAGAGTTTATTACCAAATAATTACAACGTTTGTATAATATGAACGAATCGTAATGTAAGTATTATGAAAATTTCTGAAGCAGTTATTTAAAAATGATATTCAATCAAATTTTCATGATATAGATTTACCTGCTTTCCAGATGAAAAACAAACAAAAAACACGTCAAATATTTTAACACTCTTACATCATAGCAAAAATTTCATCAAAATCAGCGTTTTACTCGAGTACCCTTTGTATTTCCATATTGAGCTTCATCAGCTGATATTCCCCCTCAATAGAGAGACACGTGGCTTGCTTTTCTACTCTCTCATCAAACATTTTATTAAGTTCTACATCCTAGTAAAGTTTCATCAAAATGGGTGTTTCGCTTGGGTAAGGCCTTTTGTATTTTCATAGTAGTCTTCGTCAGCTGATTTTCCTTTCAATGTTACTAAAAATTCTAAAGAATAAAAATGAATTTTGTCGTCATTTTATATTAGTACATTTTCTCATAATCGTGAGCAAAATTAATATTTTCAATTCCGAGCAAATTATTGAAAACTTATTACAACAAAATGACTTTAAGAAGGTAACAAAATAATTGTTATTCTTGAGTATTGATTTTTTATTGCTGATTACAATCACTTCTCACCTGTCCGTAAACATAGGTGGCCGGAATGGGCACTTTCATGTGCATACCTACCTCAAGAGCATTGAATTACTCAGGTCCGGTCCCGAAACTTCTCAGTGCATCAGTTTAATGCGATTTACATCCACAGTTAAGTTACGTTGGCGAGGCAATAAAGAGCGATTTCGCGGTCCGGTCGCACGTGTACGGAAGAACAATTTCTGATCGGCATGAAAACCGATTCACGGATGACGATCGTGCCCAGCTAGCATTTATTCGTTCCGTTCGCGTATTCCGAGGGCTGCGCCAATGATTTACAGCCACGCTATTTAGGACGCGTATGCGAATTATGCCCCCCACCACGTCATTACTTATCCTACAATCGTGCACGTATTCGAAGCTAACCGAGTAATTGAGGGTCCCGTTTCGCCGGACTGAAACTCGCTACGTATTTCCCCGTGTTGTATGTCGAATTACAAACACCTTGATTGATTGTGCGTTGGTGAACGTTGAGATGTTTGTTCATCCATGGACATATGTTGGCGGTATCGGTTGTTTCTAAAGTAGACATCTTTGGGACGATTAACGAATTTGGCTATAAATCAATAAATACATTACGCGAGGTGACAAAGAGTGACGCTAATGCAGGAAAAGACAGTGGGGCAGGTTAATTTGAAATTAACTATCGAAGAGGCATATTCAATGATCAATAATGATGAGTTCTACCAGGTATGTAAATATGAAATCGGAATTCTTATTGTATGAAAATGATAAAAAATATTTTATTCGAAGTATTGGCCATTGCTATTTATACATCTTTCCCATCTCTCTGACAATCTGTGGATGCCACGCCAATAAAACTGTTCCTCTTTTGAGGTAAACCAGTCATCGAGCCATTTTCGTATATTTTCGTAAGATGTGAAGCGCTGCTCAGCAAGTGCGTGTCCCATCGATGCAAATAAGTGAAAATCAGATGGAGCCAAGTCTGGGGAGTAAGCCGCATGCGGAAGTATTTTCCAACTAAACGCCTTAATTGTTTCCTTGACCAGTTTTGCTGTGTGTGATGGTGCGTTATCATGAAGCAAAATCACTTTGTGTTGCCTTTTTTGATATTCTGGTCGTTTCTCACGTAAAGCTTGATTCAAATCAATCATTTGCTGTCGGTAGCGTTCAGTATTAACGGTTTCGCCAGGTTTTAGCAGCTCATAATAGATCACACCCTTCTGATCCCACCAGACACAGAGCATTGTCTTGCGTCCATACTGATTTGGCCTTGCAGTCGATGTCGGTGGTTCTCCTGGAGTTACCCATGATCTTTTACGCTTAGGATTCTCGAAATATATCCATTTTTCATCGCCAGTCACAATTCGATGGAGAAATGATTTTCTTTTGTACCTGGCGAGCAGCATTTCGCAAGTGGTTTTTCGGTTTTCCTGCTGTCTTTCGTTCAAATCATGTGAAACCCATTTTCCCATCTTCTGGATCTTTCCCATGGCTTTCAAACGTATGGAGACGACTTCTCGTGTCACATTTAATTGATCCGCGAGCTGTTGTTGGGTTTGAGCGTGATCTTCATCCAGCAATGCTTGCAATTCGTTGTCTTCGAATTTTTTCGGTGGTCTTCCACGTTCTTCGTTTCTCACATCAAAATCGCCACTTCTGAATTTTTTAAACCACGCAAAGCGCTGTGATTTACCAAGAGCATGTTCACCGTAACCTTCGACAAGCATTCGATGCGATTCTGCAGCAGTTTTCTTCAAATGATAGCAGAAAATCAATGCTGTCCGCAAATCGTTGTTTCCAGGTACAAAACTCGACATGTTCAACACTATTAAAAACTATATTGTTGTGTGAAACTTGTATTGTTGTTGGTTGAAAATCTCTATCAGATGTCAAAACAAAGGAATGTCGTCAATAATGCGGTTTGAAGTTAACTACATCGACAGCTAGCGCCATGTATAGGCAAATTCCGGTTTCATATTTACAGACCTGGTACTACCAGTTCTACAGTTCTACTACCCAAGTGTTACATCGTTGGATCTGTATACTATTCATAAAATATAATAGTCTACTCGTTGTAAGGACTGTTCGTGTCTCAAAAGAAAACATGTAAAAAGAATGCATCTGATTGGTCGTGCCCCACCTCAGCTCCCACGTACATATATTCGCCCAACTGCATTATTGGTCAAAATGGTCACATTTGCCAATTAGGCTCGTGTGGATCAAGAAAGCCGACAACGTGTGCGAAGGTTCCCCTCTTGACCTTGCACCTCCCCAAATGCCTTCTTCTGAGGCACAGGCGGTATGTACAATAGTGCCCGAATGTAAGTCGCACAGTCAGATCTAATACGCGATTTATATTTAGGCACATAGCTGAACATAATGGATACATTTAGAAATAATCTAATGAACCGATAAATATTTCAAATAGTAGTGCTAAAAATGACCCATAAATCATGTGGTGTACTAGTACGCTTATGGTTTTGGCGACCAGTCGCAAAGGGGCTTATTGGAACAATTACAGTCCTCGCAATAGTGGAATCTTTAATTAATAACCCCGTTATAATATAACCACAGTCTACTTATCTCAGATTCTTAAAAGGTACTTTAATAAATGTTTTGAGTTGCAAGTATTGAAGCAACTTTTTGCATCTTCAGCTTATTTCTTTAAATTCATAAAATATTTTGTTTTTGATTCGATACCTATTTCTGCTGTGATACCACAATCTAAGACTATTAGGTAAAAGCTATTATAATGCATACAAGTCACATGGACTCCAGAATTCTGTTCTCTTACATCCAGGAATATAGGGAGAATATTAATTGAGTATTGACATTGGTTGACCATTGCTGTTAGCTTCTGCTATTTTTCAATCCTGAATTTAACTTTTGACGCTTAATTACTTAGTAGCATTAACAGTAGTAGTAGTATAAAAACACCTTGATATACATATTATTTTGGTATCCGTCCATCAACAGGTCCGTTCCTGATATAATTTTTAATCTGTGAGAGGAGTTGATACTTTTAATAACATTCTGATAAGTTTATTAATATAATACGTAAGTTGTCAATTTTATACAAAGGAAGGAAAACGGATATCATTGAAAGATTTGCCTTAAATCTATTAAATGTCTACAATTCTAAGTGGTAATGTACTCACACGCGTCAGGGTTCATGCGGGACATGGATGCTACTTTAGAGCTCTGTCATCTCGCAACGTACGCTTGTTGATTTATTGGCGTCCTACATTAGACAGGCGTCTGTGTTACAAGAGCACCAGTTAATTGGAATTGCGATTAATATAACTACACGCGACACTGCCGCAGTCAAGCTCTGTTGCTTCCGCGAGAATAACTCGCTTTTCCTATGTCTGGCTAGCCTCTCGAAAATATCGCTACTAGCGACAATTTCTTCGTGTTAATATGTGTAGTGGTACTCCATGCACTCAGCAAGAAATGGAACAATGATGCTGCATCATCGGGAAAAGGAAGAGCGTTTCGTCTTAGAGCTGCTAATGGACTCGTCGACAGTGCTGCATAGTAGCATAGTGTCTTAGACGCTACGCACCGGATAATTAGGAATATTTTTTAGAAAGTTAATAATTTTGCTACTTTACTTACCTGAGATAATTTCGAATCTGACAAGAAGTCTCGCAAGACGGCACAGGGGCAAGAGGAGATACTACGCATATATCTACTGACCCCTAGTTTCACACGAACTTAATTATTAGATGTGATCATTTCGACCAATCATACGTCACGACCAAAAGTACATGTGAGCTGAGGTAAGGCGGGACTTCCTGTAATCGGTTGGCAGTAGGTAGTGGCTAGTGTGCCCTTCTCCCTCTCCCTCTTCCCACGTGGACTGGCCCTCACACTATTTCAAGATTCTAAAATTCTAAAATTCTAAAATATCAAGATCGTAATATTTTTAAATTCTAATGTTTGACACTGTCGATAAAGCTAAAAAATCTGATCCACTCTAAAAGAAAATTCTGGTTACGCCAATGACGAAGAATAATGTAGAAACAAGTTCCTCTTTTCTTCTGACGTTTCAGTTCTTATTTGGATTCTGTTAAGCACTCAACAGGGTAACAAAGATGTTCGCAATGAACGTTTGGTGACCAAGACAAATTAATGTAGTGGAGCCTCTTTGATATATGATGTTAGAACTTGCTTCTTAATTATTATGATGTTAGAATTTGACAAGCTGTGTATTATATGTATTGTATTATATGATACAAAACTATGTTAAATATTTGACGCGTCTTCAGCTAAATCCATCACTGACTTACGTATTTCTACTGTTGGGGTCAAAATGATTTATTTCTAAAAACATCTCATATAGTTATATAGTTATCTAGTATTTGTTTTAACAAAAATTGAAAATATATTAAACCCTTATTCTATAAAGGTGAACAAATTTGTTCCAGACTAGTTCTAGAGTTATTGAATTTCCGGAAATTAATAAGTAATGGATTTCCGTTCACCTTTCTAAAAAAGGACTATTGGATATTGCATTTTATCCATAGAAAATCGACTTTCTATATCAGTTAGTTGTTGAATATGATGTTCAGAATCCTATAAAGGATTCAAAAGACCCACATTTATCCTTTACCTATCTTGTATAGCTATAGTGTGGTGTACAGCAGGGCGAATGGTGTACCCAAATTAGTAGTTTATTTTAAATATGGGAATAGTAATTCGAAAATCAAATATGTATAACATTTTTTGATAAAAAATTCTCAGTTTTCAAGAAAATTGTACTTAAAAATTTATTTAATATACGTGTATTTAATTATCTCTCCAATTAATCAGTTCGCTATAAATTGCTTTTCTGCAGTCAAGATAAGGTTGTTTTATCATTTCTCTTGTACGTTTCCAAATTTTAGTTAGAACAGTTGAGTTAAGTAGGTCCATTTTTTCAAATCACCCTATATGTTTATATTTTTTTTTAAGTAGTAGATTCTTACTAAGATTGTACAGTTTATTAGCGATCATTCTCAGAATCTTGTTTTATGTATTTTGGTCCTTGTTAAGGTTAATGAATTTAAAGTAATGAATCATTAAGTGAGGACAGTAGCAGGTCTAGGAGTTTTTTTTGTGGGAGAGGGGAAGGTGTAAAAGTACTTACATAAGTATACATTTTTGTTTACAAAATTTAAAATTTGCTTGTAAATAATTTATATTGTATATTTCTTTAGATACATATCTGTAATAAAAAATTCTTCAGTGTTGGAGGTGTTAAAATTCAATAATGCCGCGACTAATCATACGTTACTTCCGCTTGTTCTTTCTCTTTTTTTCTACGCTGTAGATGCTTTTTACTAGACGTAACCATTAGCTATTCCAAAGATGTCGTTTTTATTTGTCACAAATCATTAACTGTTATTACTTTTAAGCTTCATTATGTTTTGTTCTTATATACTTCAATACAATAAATTCATATATCAGTATTACTGTGATTAAATCATTTTGGGCCTATATCTACAACAATTACGTGCCGAGTTTAACATTCAGAAAGTAACATAATATTTTTATATGTTTTATTACTCTTGAGGAAGAAGGGGGCCTGTATCTGGATTTGCCACTGAGTGTGGACTTCCAAAAAAATAATCTTTTCGGTGGTAAATTTTAAAAGAGCATCAGCTTCTTAATTTTTGTTCAAATTAATTTCATGATGACTTCGAAACGTTTCGAATAATTGCTTGGAAAATGCATATGCGCTGAAAATATGTTTCTAAAGGAGAAGAAATATTATAGAATTGATAGACTTGGAATATTTCACGTCGATTTAGAGACCAAGCGTGTCGAGTCTTGCATGCTGTAACTTGCCCAGAAAATATGTTTCTCGTTACGCTGGCTGCCAAGGGTCGTAGCCAAAGTTTTAGTTTATTGCGTCGCGAGACGATAGATCCCAAGAAAGGCTGACAGTGTTTAACTTCATGTTTCTATTGTACAGTCCCAAGGACCGTATGAATTTACGAGTCCTTATTTGTCAGTTCCGCAGAGTTTAGATTGGTAAAGTTTAATCGCATAACCAATCATTTTGCAGTGTATGATTTTTATTCAGTAAACGTATTTAGCAATGAGTTTTACGAAGTCAAATTGAAATAAATCACTCACGATTTTTGGGATCCAGCGCCATCGAACCGTCGAGAGCCCCCTTGAAATTCGAAATTTATTCTAAATAAAATTACAAAACATTTAATCGTAAAGAAAAAGGGCAACAGTAAAGAGAGATTTTATTCAATATTACTTGACCTAATAAATGGAAGGCTTATAATGGAACACCTCCCGGAAAATGAGGCCTGGACTGTATTCCGCCTTAAACTTCCCCTTAATTTGGCACTGTCAATCGTATTATTAATTAGGCTGTTGTGAAACGTGTTAGATATCTAGTGACTGTCATTTAAAATTCTACTTACACCTAGCAGTTCAGTTCATTTTTTTCAAAAATACATAAAAATCGTGTTAAATGATCCTAAAAGGAATACAATGGTATGTACTTCGGTATACGTCCTATTTGGCATAAGTCCAAACATCAGGAACGAATTAAGGGTGTATACTGAGATACCACGGTATTATAGTATATATGTCAAAACAATCAACATTTCGTGAGGTATTTTAAATTTTAGTATTAAATGTCTTACCTCTGAATTTCAATGTTTTATTATTTGTTGATTTTTTTAGTATCATACCTTAGTATTTTTAAACAAAATCTATCAATGAATCGACTTAAAAAAAAATAATACAGTTTTGTTTAAAAGATTTTAAAAGTTTAGAGGAAATCGAGTTCTGGAGATCGTGCACTTCGCTTGTTAGAGACGTATTATATATTTTCTTTGTGGTTCACCAATAACCCTTTTTTGCGAAAAGTAGTTGCACAGGGTAAACGATGGTATGGTGTTTTTGTTCACCGATGATTTATCATATTAGAGCGTTCGGACAATGTCGGTCGCATGCATGTGCGTAACAACGAAAGTACAGAAGCGGCATGCAATGAAAACTCGATTGCAAGCAAACGCCGGTTGTACGTTGCCGTGCAGGTTCACCGACGACATAGAAGGCGGTTATTTACGGCGTGCTTTGCGTGCTTTTTGCTCATCCCTCTATCCACCTGGTCCGATAAAATTCCCTATTTCCCCTGTTTTCTTTGCCTTCGTTGTCTCTGCGTTGTCACCGAGCCACGGGAAGCCGTGCACTGACGGAAACCACCGTGTGCCTTCTGCCTTTGTTTTCTGATAACTCGATACCCAACGATCAAAAATTCACCTGAACCTAAGGTATACCAAACTGTCGGACATTCTTCTGCTTGCACGAAATTTGATTACACGAGCTTCTGCATGCTTTTCGCTTTTTTTTTCGTCCAAGGTATTTATTGTTTGAAAATAACGTCTGGAGTGAATGGGGATGTTTGGAAAAGTTAAGAGGATAAGTCAGGAGCCAGGAAGAGATTTAAAAAGTTAATCAATGTTCTGTTTTTAATTTTTTTAAATTTTTCATTATTGCAATGTGAACATCATAATATTTGCCTTTTTTTCATTACACGTGAAAAGTAATGTTTTGTAAATGTCCTCCGTTTTCGGCTTAATATATTTCCACTCTTTCTGAAAATTTTTTCTACAATAAATCTTTCGGTCCATATAACCCGCTATTTTCAAAAGCTGAAAAAACCCCATTAATACATCATAGAAATATAGTATTATACTTCTTGAATATGTTAATATTAATTTTGTAAATTTCATGCTCAAATTTCTATACTCAATACATAATTTTGTATTCAAGTAAGTTTTTGCTTTTGATTTACAAAATTGACTTACAAAATAAAATATAAGCACAAATACGAAACGACTATGACTGGTTTAAGGGTACCTTTAAATTATGTAGGAGTGAGGTGTTTTAGTACTGCCAGCAGCTATTTCTGAAAAAATTAGGGGAAGATTTACAGCACGATTAAAGTGATAATATCGGTTATATTACGAAGGACGTCGATCCCTCCACTTGCTTCCACTTCTGTTGATATCAATAATTCTGAAAGGGTCAAAATATATGGAAGATATTAATTCCATTTAAGTGACTGCACTGTGGATGTTTACTCCGTTATAACGTATCGGAGCATGTAAAATATTATAGGTATTACCCTATAGTATATTAATGTATAGATAGCAAAAAATTGTCTTATTTCACAAAATGCAATTGGAACATATAGAATGCCCCAGTAGCAATGGTATGTACAATCGCAAAATGGATGATTCTACGTACGAACATAAGTTGAAAATGTAAAATAAAATTTGTTTATTTCTATAATAGCTTTGTTTCCGAGAAAATTTTTCAGAATATCTGTAATAAAATTTGTTTACACGAAGAAAGATAATAATTTCAACTTTTCGTCGATTAATTTAATATTATAAATTAGTAAATGCAGTTATTAATATTACTAATATGTATCATATTTCCAACTGAATCAATTACTTTGCATAGATATTAGTGTATCAAAAATGTTATGAAATATAACATTTGGTTATACATTTTAGCGGTATGAACAATTAGATAAATTTACTATATTATAATATCTAATATATAATTGATAAATTAATGAAAAAGTTGTTGAAAACGTTAGTTTATATATACTTAAAAAAATTTTCGAATTTAATTTTCCCTAAATAAAGTAACATAGGAAAAAATATTATTCTGTTTTTGGCTTATTTTTTCATGTAGAATTACTTCCTTTCCGGGTCAATACTGGAATTTAATTTTATTACAGCGTCATATTGAAACCTCTTTTAGTTTTTTCGTGAACGTGCCATTTAGAATTTTTGTAATTTTTAGTGTCTAATGTATCGTTAACAGGATATTTCACGTTAACAAGTTTATATGAAATTGATTCCTGTTTGACTGTTGGTATTTGTTGGTTAACAGAAAAATTTTGGTGCTGAACTAACTGTAATTCTATGTCTTAATGAATTTGCTTATTATCCGCTTGACAGTTAACAATATATTCTTTAATAGTAAAATTTCTGTCTGTTATTTTAATTACCCGTTTATTAATGATGAAACGTTTATAACTTTTAGCTCCAGGCACCATCTAACAATTAATACACTCCTGCATATTGAAAGGAAATTAATATTTTAACACATTTGTGTTGCCCTACAATCATTGACATTGTTTACGTACTTCAAGATATTACTGAATTCAAATTATATTGAACAATGTTCAATATTCAGTTTGATGAATACGTTTACCTACTGTTATAATATGGAAATATCAGGAATCATAATTTATGATTCATAAATTATTGCTAATTAAACTGATGTCATAAGAAAAATACACAAAACATGTCGGAATTATGTAATATATTAATCCATTTGTCATTTATGTAACATATGCAAAACGTGTATTTGCATAAATATCTGCAACCTATAAATTACTATACACCTGTATACCAAGCAAATTGGTAACTGAACATTAAATATTTGTCGCGCACAAAATGCTTTTTAAAGCCAAATCAAATCAAATTAGTATATCTATGAATGATATTTAAACATTTATTTAATTATATGAATACATATTTTGTTAGCCGTTAATATTCTCCAGATTTACACTGCCGTTGATAATATTATAAACTATCGGTGACACCTGCTCTTCACTTTCGTATCTAATTTTTTATTTCATTCTCTTTCATTCTTATCTATTGCATCACGCGTTAATTACAGTTTGTCGATTGATAATTTTTTTGCTGAGATTATAAAAATTTTCAAATATGCCTAATTCTTTCAAGAATGTTTTTTTCAGATTTAAAAACAAATGCAACGTTACAAGAGTCATAGATTTCATGAACGGTGTAATTGTGAAATCTGTAAATGAGTTAAAAAATGATGACATTAAATATTTTACTTATCCAGCTAATTATTAGGTAGATATAATTATTTTGAAACTGCAAATATATAAACAATGAATCAACTTTACCAGTTATAAATATCCTATAATATTATAGGTTAGAGTTTTAACACATTTGTCTAAAGCAATCCGTTTTTGGAAACTGAGATATCTACGATGCAAGATTTCCTCGTAAAAATTTACACCTAAAATACCTGTATCGTCGTTTTATATACAATATCAGAACCAGTAATAAATATTCAATTACAACGTCATCTTTAAGAGTTTCACTGTTGGCGATTATTTACAACTCCCTTGTAATTTTTTGCAAATATACTGTATATGGGGTAAAGTTCGGCTTCGAAAACCTTCGGTCGGGCGGAAATTACCGCCATTCTTAGCGCCAGATCACCTTCGAACAGCTCGACGAATACATCGACTTTTAGATTAAAACATCCGCGATCGGTCCGCCTCTGCCTTTCTTCCGCATCCCCCTTATTTTTGCTCTTAGCGTTCCAAGATTAAAATATAGGAGAAAGATGGCTTACGAAATTGAACGATTCAAAAAAGGGGAGAAAGAACATGATTACGTCAGGGTCACTGGTGAACTGTAAACGAAAATCGAATAAAAGTACTTACTTACTCATAAGTAGACAGAGAATCAGAAAATTTAATCAAAATTGGCAAAGAAGGGTAACGAACGTTAAGTAAATACCACTTTTTCTCAGTAAACCTCAGATCACCTTGAATTCTTTAAATAGAATCACGTAACTTTTTCCATCACATTATGAATCAGGGGGAGGTCTAATTGTAAGGAGGGCTGCAGTTTCGAACCCCACTTTCCAGGGAATCCCTTTCTAAACCTTCTATTTGCTATGTCAGAAATGTTGAATGAAAATTTGTTTGTGGTCTTTTTTCTTTTCCATTAA
Source organism: Osmia lignaria lignaria (assembly GCF_051020975.1). Lineage (NCBI taxonomy): Eukaryota > Metazoa > Arthropoda > Insecta > Hymenoptera > Megachilidae > Osmia > Osmia lignaria. The sequence goes on from NC_135041.1 coordinate 3,834,955, forward strand.
AAATTATCTAATTTTATTCAAAATAAATTTCAAGTTTTGAACCAAGCTTATTAACCAAGGAGGCTATCAAAGATTTATTAATCCCGAATCCCAAAAATCTTAATCCGATCCTTACAACATTTAGCCGATTTTAAGATACAGAATACATGGTATTTTTAAAATGTGTTAATAGAAACGCCATAAATTTTTTAACGTCAAAATGAAGCGAGATCCTGAAATTAGCAGAGGTTTGTTTCACTGCAGACGTTCGTGCATAATTTTTATTTATACGATCGTAAGTTTAGAATCTTATTGTCTGGAGAATAAATCAGTTAGAACGAGTCGAGACCCCAAACGTGTTGATGCCAAAATGAACATGACCTGTTCTAAAGCTTTACGTTGTCAGATTTTCAACGACTCGTCAGAAAGTAGCGAAGAAGGGGATGGTAGGGTAGAGTGATGGCTTGACGAATATAACTTTACTGGCAGCATTTCAAGATAATTCAAGATAGATTTGTTCGGATCATGGGATATACGCGACGTAGGGAAGAGAATCCCTTTTGACGAGTCAAGCTCAGTCGAATGCGTGCCATTCGTTGATAACAGGTTCGGCGACAGCTCGGCCATGTTTCGCGAAATCCAGAGATTCGGACTTTTCAATTTTCCCCGTGAAGCCTTCTCGTGTTAGAAAGATGGTTTCCCGTTTAGGGAAACAGATTGACATCTCAACGGTGCGAAATTTTTTGGCATCAAACCTATAAACTACTTCTTACAATGGCACATAAGCCATACTTTTTTGTTATTATTATATAATACTAGATTTTATTTGTTATGTTATGTGTAATGATTCTCTTGTTGGATGACGTTTCAAATGGGATAAATGTAACTTTAACTTTTGTGTATTTTTCTTACAATAGTATTGTATTATTACTCCACGAAATGTACATACTCATTTCTTTTAACCATATAATAACAATAATGTAGGAGAGGGGAGAAAAAAGGCGTTTCCGTCAAAGTCGTCAGTGGTGATCACAACAGACGATCCCTGCCCCAGACACCTGCAGTTGTCAATACCATGCAGTTGTCGCTTTTTTGAATGTTTCACACCAGTGGTATCATTCGTTGGCTTGCCGTTGGCTTATTAAAAGCAACGAAAGTGAAGGTGGTACAAACGGGTACAAACGACTAGGAAACAGCACCCGCAGGAAGATTTGAAAAATCTTCAAAAATGACGAAGTTACCCCTTGCAGTCAATTTTAGAAATCGGTACAAACGAACACCTTGGGGTATAAATGAAAGTGAGGGTGGTACAAACGGGTACAAACGTTTCTTTTTTTTATGGCGTTGAGAGAAATAAGAAATGTTAAAGTGTGGTGCTACGGTATTTTTACCCTCTTATATCTTTTCATCCCTTAAGGTACAAACGAAAAGGAAAGTGGTACAAACGGATACAAACGAAGGAGAATACAATACAATTTGGAGAAATTTAATTTTTCAAATTCGGATGCCAGGTTTACATAGATGATCGGGTTGGGCAATAATCGGGTCAGATCGGGTGAAATCCAGAAAGTTTGTCCAGCACATAAATTTGTTCGGGTACTCGTAATTTCGGGATCCGAATATTAAACCGGGACCTCGCCTCGGCACCTGAACTTGACTTACTGTCAGACCTGAAACTTAATTCGGAAACGGACACCGCATTCAGGGCACGATTTTTTAGACTTACCTTACATTTTTATTCGGGTCCCGAAATTACAGGAACCCAAAAAAATTTCCGACAGAAATTCCTACTGCTAAACAATCCATCATACAAGGGTTGAACCTGTCTCCTTTTCTTGGTGATTTCTGCCATCACTTCTCAATCTTAAACTAACAATCAGCAGAGATTATAGTGTTATAACGCAAGAATTAGTAATATCTTCGTTTATTATATGCAAAAATGCACCAATTAGACAAAATAGAATCTACATGTACACTTAATTAGTGGTTACATTCGCGCGAAATAACCAAGTGTCTCTGTTAACTGGATGCAGAATTCCATCGAGTAAGTTTCGGCTCGTCATGTGTCAGAGGTTTATCCACCGGAAAGATAGACATTGCATGGATGTCTGGAGATCCGGGATCCGACCTTCCGGTATGTCCGGCAGCCGTACCTGCCGAGGAGCACCGGTATGCGATCAGGTGGTACAAACGGTCTGTGAAGTGTTGCACTGGTATGCTGACAGTTCGTAGAGTCTATAGTATAGACTCTATACTATAGACTCTGTAGAATGATCTACTTTGACATCGTGACCCTGAATCGTATGCATTGTTTCAGAATTTAGGTTGCAAAACTCCAGGCAGGTATGTTTTAATTCTATTGGCATTTGTCTGGAACACCGTTTAGTAAAAAATAAATATACTAGCAGCAAAGTTTAACCTCTTAAACGTTATGATTTAAAAGGTTAACACAAATTTTTCACAACTGATATATACAGGATGGTCCACTAAAAGCCGAACACTTTTAGTTTTAAAATCGTGCCTAAAAACGCATTTTTTTTAAATTGTTTGTTACTGCGAGTTGCTTATTTCGAGCCAGGAAGCACTTGCTTATTTCGAATTAAAACTGTAGTTGGTCCTAAGAAAAACACACTTGTCAACTAAAACACAATAAGCTTCAAATGAAACATAACGTCTTCTTTCGATTTCACTCAGGTTCACCAACCCTCCATCACCAAACGTCGCTAGCTGCTGATCTCAGTCATCCATTATATTAAAAAAAATTTGCTACGCGAAGTCTCATCAAATATTGGTTCGAAGAACCGAATCTTTGGAAGATTGTAAGATCATCTATTTTTTAATGTTAAATTCCATTGTGTAAACAGTTAAAAATAAAAATAATATTGCTGTTAACAATCAACATAAAGAACGATGCCGTCCTAACTTCATCTCCAATAACAGACTTTAATTTAACTAAAAATTGGCAGGAAAACGAAAAATATGAACGCATTATTTCATTATTACACGTACTAAAGTAGCGGAAGCAATTTTCGCCCTAAAACTGTTTCCTTTGACTCGTTAACCCTTGAACAGCGAAGTCAAGGTCAATTGTGACGCAAAAGGATATTAACCTAAAGTTAAATGTATAATTCTAAAACGAAAGGGTTTCATGTATTGGAAGAATAATTTTTAAAGAAACAGTGTAAAATTTATAAAATGAAAGTAATATGGAATACAAAATTACATTAAAATTGTGGCTCTTTCCGTGGTCCGTCGTCTGAGGGTTAATGATAATTTTATCCAACAGCAGAAGCGTTTTCCATTTCACTTTCCCTTCTTTCCGTACAATGAATGCAGAAACTCCCCGAGGTAGCGAACGCGTGCCACGAATTATTAAGGAGACTCGGAATTAACGGCTACTCTGTTGGTTAGATAATCGTGGTGTGCGATGAGTGCGTCTAGGGATTAAATCTCAGAAGATGGCACGAGACCTGTTGGAGACGGTGTCTGTTAGAGCTTTCTATCTGAGAATTAAATTTTCAAGGAAGCGTATCTTGAGTTGCAAATGAAACAGTGACAAGTGATAAATGTCTGTCAGGTGTTCTAAAGAGAATCTTAGGTCTTTATTTTGGTGTACGGATAATGTTTAAGCGAATTAACTCCTTGCTTTATGATGTCATGCCGCACTCGTGGCATAGCCTACAGTTCAAATGTGGCAATTTGGCTGGTATTTTTAGTATGGTTAGGTTTAGTATCCCATTGACCTAGCACTGGTCAATACACCAGCCACTCGATATTTCGCATGGCTGAGCAGAAGAGGTAACTCCAGGGCCGCGAGAAACATGGAAGAGTTCGTCTTGAATGGTGCTGAAGTGCACAGCTGACCCGTATAACCACGGAATCCGAAATTTGCGATGAGTTGGTCGGTATAAACATGAACTGTAATCGTATTCATAAGTACGCCTTCGAGGATCCAAGCTTTGGCTGAAAGAGCTAAAGGGGCGGGCAGGTGTCTCCGATCTCACGGCGAGTGTTAGCTCAGAGAAAAGCACTGAAAGCACAGTCGACGGGCTGAAAGACAACCAGCTTCGTTGTTTTGTAGCACTGAAAGAAAGACGGGGGAAAAGACAAAGCAGAACGGCAGAGGCAAAGAGAGAGGAAAGGTCCAACGATGGTTGTATAAGCTAGAAAATACACTTGGCAGTATATCGCGTATGCATACAAAGGACGAAAACGAGGGTCGACGGCTAGCCCTTGATTACCGCATAAATTAGCCTCTGTTTAGTTGTAAACGGACAGCATACTGCCTCTCGTTCGAACCAGCACAGGGTACGCTATATTCATCGGTAGGATGACGTGTGTGTTAACACGACTTGACATAAAAATAAAAAAAACAGTTTGGACTTTTCTTAGATGCGAAAGTTTGTTATTTTGATATTTATATATAAGGTGTTTGTTTATAGGGTGCACTTTTTTGAGAGGAAAAGATGTTAATAATTTAATGATCACGGCTTTCCTAGAATCTTCCTGTATAATATTTCTGTATTCTGGAACAAAATAATAGCACATTGTGAATAATTTATATTTATTTAAACAGTTTTAACTCTTTAATAGCAAATGCAGAGTCAGTATAGAATATAAATTCAACCTTAAGTTTGTTTTACATCGAGTTGCTACTGACATGAGTCATACTATGTATAATACTTATGTAATAATTTGAAATAAAGTTTTATATGCACTTTGTATGGAAAGAGTATTGTATAATACATTTCGCTTTGATTATTATATATTAGTATAATTTGATTTAGTATAATTACTGTACTAAATTACGCTGATTACTTATAATGCTTTAAAGTTTAAACCCTCTAAATCTTAACTTGGATTAAATTTCGTCACATGCTCACATTTCATCTCATTCCCAATCATTTTATTCTTTTTTTACACATCAACTCCTACATCCATCTTTAATATTCACTTTTTTCTTTAAGCGCAAGTAAAATATTTTTAAAAAAATATTATTGTTAGTAAAATTAAATATTTCAAGCGTAAAGAATAATATGTCGAATTTTTTCTTATTTCTTAGGATCCTGCCCCATTATACGACATCGTTTTCAAGCCAACGCAATATTAACAGCCTAGCTTGAGAGGCTTGTTTGCGAGAATCTGGTCGCGACAAAAATCAAGAAAACAATTTCACCTCTCTCCATTACGAGTGGGAGTAGTGCGTGCTTGCCAAATGGCCTCTCTATTATTACCCCGTATATAATATATACGCAGGTTCCATGTACATGTACGTGCGAGAGAAGTTCGATTGTACCAACCGTACCGTGGACAATGTAGCTGGCCACTGGCCAGCTGTACTAACCCAACAAACCATCCTATTGTCCGAATCATGTGTTGTAAGTCTATGCAGGCCATATCAGATTCCTCGGTGTACCGGTTCTCTCTGGCCGAAAGAGCTTCGATCCTAAAAATTTCAAAAAAAGAAAGATTGCATGCTGGACGATCTATTCGAGTCACTGGCTCGTCCGAATGGATAGTACCGATCGAAAATTCTACGGTGATAGATGTTGGAAAAAGACGTCTCGTCCACATTTAATCTCGTCTCTTCCATTCCTACATGCAATCCTCTCGTACTGAAACCGAACAAAAGGCCGATTGTTCCTTTGACACCTGAACATCCGATTCTCAAGCTTCTTCAAGTAACGCCGTATTCTTGGGAGACGTTAAGCTTCCCTATTTTACCCTTTTCCATTTCGTTTTCCATTTCCATTTCGTCTTGTTAATTCATAATTGAATATATCTGATAGATTAAAACTCAATTCATTCACTATCAGTGTCACATATGCTGACACATATTCCATTATCCATTATTCGAAAATAGCAAGTATTTATGAAATGTTCTTGGATCAATTAAATACAAATAACGAAATATTATGAATATTTGTTTTATATAAGGAATATTTGTGCACACGATGTAATCTTATAATTAAACATTACTAATAAACATAATAAAAGTGAATGGTAATAGAGATCCACCACTATTATTCAGAGTGACACATACGTGTGAGAAGCTACTTTATTTTGGAAAATTGGCGTTACATATATTACAATTATAATTTTTTATTCTATAACCACATGAATAAAATCTGTGCGTAAAAATTGTCACTAATTGATGTCTTGCATATAGTATAATCGAGTAATTAATAACAGGGAAAAGAAATTTTGATTAGCATTACTGTTATATGTAGATACTAATAATAGAAAGATTTAAACCTCATTCATATTCTTGAAAATTAGAAATTCAGTATGTCTTATTACACATGACTACTTGTACTGTAGCAATCAATGTGTTAACTTATTAGGAGTGGAATTTATTCAAATTAAAAAACAAAATTATATATTTTTTATTAATTGAAGAAACTCAAAAGAGATTCATTAGATTTAAATTTAAAAAAACATTTAAATTTAACAAACCGTCTTCAATTTACAAAAAGAAATATATAGAAAAGAAAATGCCACTCCCATTTTGATTCTTCCAATAGATGATACATAATTTTGTAAAATAAAATAGAACATTTTAATAATCCTCTTTTGAGAGACATTTTTACATTTTAGTTAGAAATTGAATAAAAAAGGAGATACAACTCAACACACTTCATTTATAAATGTCAATTTAAATGCAAAAGAAAAAATTTTGTCACGAAGAGTTAACTAGAACAAATTGTCCCAATTTCATCGTAATTATGTCATAAAAAAGAAAGAAAATGTCATGTTAAAGAAGGGCTACAGTGTACACGCTTCTGGTTTAATCCGTGCTTAACAGGCAACTTAATAAAATATTAATTTTGCATCACGCGGTTTGCCAACCCCTATTACACGTTGGAATATGATTCGGCCGGATAATTACTCTATGTTAATTTCTCGATGAGGCCAGATCGGGGTGTGATGAACGATGGAGCTAGCGCCGGAAACGAGAGAAGAGCGAAGGGTATAGAAGGGTGAGAGGGAGGCATGAAGCATCCAGACACCACGTTCGTGAGCTTTTTGCGAAACGTTCCATGGGGAACGTTTTGCCCGGTTAATAGCCTTTCACGAAGCGTAACTTTATTCGACCGTTTTTGTACCGGGCGACGGCAGTTCGTTAATTAAAATTTTGTACACGCGAATGCGGCCAATCGAATTCCATCGATGAATGAGCGTTCGCGAAATTGACCGATCATCGAGCGTGTACCATGGCATCCGCGGCCTCGTCAGATATTCGACAAGGCGATACTTGTCCTCGTCGCGAATTTTACGCCGATTTATCGTTATGTTGCACAACCAAATCCCTTGAATAACTCGAATAAATGTCGTTATATCAGAGCTCGGAATTGGACATTTCAAAATCACACATTCTCATTTTATAAGGAAAAATACCAGCTCCTTTCTGCGATGAGTGCAATTCTCTAACAGGAAACAATTAGTCTAGATAAAATAAATATATAAAATTTGAAAATAGTAATGTACATAATTAAATTCGAAAATCTCATTTGAAAAATAAATTATTTACCAAATATTTGATTATTTAAAATGATAACAAATAATAGTCTTCCGTATGTAATTGTAAAATATTTGCTTTTAATACAACATAGTATTCAGTATTCATTTTATCGGATAATTGATTTGCATAAAATTGCTTTAAAACTGCTTTTTATTAATGCTTTATATTTCTAGAAAATTTCCATGTCTTCTTTACAAATGTTCCATCACATACGAGGGGAAATATTTTTATTTTCCTGATAATATTAAATGAAAAGTATCTAAATTTTGAATAAAATGAATATTAAAATAATTTATTTGTTAGATTATAGAATTACATAGATCACAGTCAAGTATTCATATGGGATGCGTTAATTGGAAAAAATAATAATGACGAAGTTGCGGTAACATTGTGTTTCAATATTATTGTTGGTTTATCGTGATCCAAAGTAAATTTCAAAATTTTTCAAATACAAAAAATTTATTAATTAAATTCATTGAAAAATGTGGTCTTTACGTACTTGTTTAGTTTTTGGTACCTATAGGCAACAAATATTTGGTTAGTATATTTTAATATCTGAAAATGATAAACTTTAAGAATGTTCTTTGAAAAATTTTCTTTCTTATTACATATTATATGATGAGCAAATTTTAAAAAGTAACAAGCATCTTTGTTGTTTTATAAGTTGTTGTTAGAATTTGAAATGTTTTGCCAGATAATTCGCGAACCTTCTTCGGTGATGCGTCCTTCCGGTTGGAGGGCGCTGGTGCGGGCGTCTTTCCTGCTTTCTTGCGTTCCTTTTTTTTTATACGTTATATTAACATGCGTGATTAACGATGTATCCTTTGTTTCTTTATTATATATTTAATCTTAAATAAAGTATTGATATAATAAAAACCATCAGTTGTGGAAAGTAGTTTAGGCAAAATGTTATAAGAAAAATTTAATTCTGAAAATAAATAAGGAACGCGGTAGATTGCTGCCAGCAAGTTACAAAAAAGAAGAACATTAAAATATTCAAATGCGAAGAAAATTTGTTAAATATTACGAAGTAAAAAAGTTGTGGCTGTTTTAAAGAATTTGAAATGCTTTTGAAACTAATTTCGTCCCATTATCCGAGAAAACAGGAGAAACTTTTCCGGACAATCTAATATAAAGTGTTTCTTCATTTTCTGGAACTGTACTTGGAATTCTCGAGCCAGAGGGTTATTTTGTTGCAGCAATCACGGTCTTGAAAAAGTGAACACTCTGTACCGCAATATGTACCCTTTCATTTACAAACAATGGTACAACAAAAATACCTAAATGAAAAGAAGCTAGGGGTTCTCTTACAACTTTATAACATACCTTCTTTTCCTTTACTCATTTATGATAAGAGGTTAATTTTCGTAAAATGTACAAATATATTTCTAAAAGAAAGAGGATACTTTAAAGACCATCAGCATAAATAAGGTTATAGTAGTAATCCTTTTCTATTTTTGAAAAATTTTTAAATTTTAGACACAATCCTTTACATTTATTTCTTTACATCTTCACAGTACCACATTCACATAAGTTAACACATTTTATAGAATCTTTGATTTTTATAATTTTAAATTTCTTCTTATACCTAACTAAGAATTACTAATAGAATAGTTTTCAGAATTTAATTTTATGTACGTTGCGAAATTACTAATTGTTTAAATTAAAATAAGATAAAAAACTTCAGCTTGAAGTTTACTTTAGTCACTAAAGCTAGTGGCATTTTAGAGATTAAAACTGGTATTTTGGGATTCTACTCGTCAAATATTATCGGAATATATTTAAAAAATCGACGATTTTGTGTCCAGTAAACTTTAGATAGTATTTGACGAGTAGAGTAACTAAAGCTTAATTGGCACAAAATCGTCGATTTGTTAAATATATTCTGATAGTATTTGACGAGTAGAATCCAAAAATACCAGTTTTAATATCTAAAATGCCACTAGCTTAAAAATTATACGTATACAAAGGTATGTATTTTTAGCATATTTTTCAAATGAATGGAGTTGTTGTTTCTGAACAAATCACGCGTACATGTGTTTTACACAACTCGATGGATAAAGTTGATTAGGTTGTACATATCTTTTCGGAGACGCCTTGTGCAAATCATCTTTTCTAAATTGAATATTTCTAGGAAATCTCAAAAACTTAGAAAGTCTGACAGTTATATGCAGATATTTATATCAATTTTATTTTCTTTCCTTTGAATTAACTAAGTTCGATGATCAACACACGTTTGACTTCACCCGCAAAAGAAAGATAGACCACTACCCATCCGATTGGTTTACAGGCAGTGAATCCGTTTATTAGACGAATTATGGACACAAACACAGCCGACTCTAGTACTAACCATGCTGAACAACGTGGCAACACCGCTCACGTGACAATCGGGAGTCCTATTTTCAAAAACAGAGTCCTGTGCTCGGAATTGTAATTAACGTCTTTTTTAATTAGAAACTGTAGTAATATACACTATTTTGTGTTAATTATGTATAAACAATATATAAACGTTGCAACTATGGCAAATAGAAGTAATGTGGTAGTATAAAATTGTTATAAATGTGATATATATTTTGTGTACTCTCGAAGTAGTTTGGTGTTGTGAAGCATGATATTTGAAATATTTACAGTGGTTTCAAGAAAATTTAAGTATGAAACAAAATGAAACCATCTTTGGATCAAATTGAAACATTTAAGAATTGATGAACGTGTATATAAGTTAACAAAAACCTTGAAACAAGCGAAATTATTCGAACGAAACCAAAGAGGTTATGTGAAGTCCAGAGAGTAGTCGGGAGTCTGACGACGTTGATTGGCTGAGAGTCTGGGAGTCCGGGAGGCAGATAGAGTAGGGTAAGTGTTGATATATTCAGACCGGACTCCCGCGGTGTTGCCATTTTTACTTCAGCACGGCTAGTACATACTAAAGTCGGCTGTGACACAAATTAATATTACGTTAAACTAACCTCAAAAACGCTCTTTCGGTAAATGTCTACAAGTAGAGCCCCAACGAGAAATCAATTGAAAAGAGGTAAATTCTATGTATTTTTGCCCCCCGAATCCAAAACTGTTGATAAATTTTGGGGATCGCTTGTATTTACTAAGATATTGTGGTAAATATTGACATAAAATCATTATTTTCAAAAATTATTGAGTTTGTGGGGTAGACAATACTTTTAAAGCGCGTCACTAACCTACATAGGTTAGGTTAGGTTATCAGAAAAAATATAACTTACCTCACGGCAAAAACTTTATCAGTCAACAATAGTCTCCTTGCTCAGTTCTAATTCCTGTTCATAGAATGCACAACGCGGAGAACGTATCATGAGAAAATATCCAATAAAACGGGCAATCGCTGTGATATAAAGATTAGAATTGGCTAGCCACGTACCACTTTTAACGGTTTACGGACCGTTCATTGAAAGACAGTTCACCGAAGACAATTCACCGAATGGACAATTTATCGAATGTACAATTCATCGAATGGACATTTCACCGTATACCGATTTACCAAATGCCACTTCACCGAACGCACATTTCACCGAATGAGACAATTCATCGAATGTTTATGATCTTATTTTGTCTTCCCGATTTCTACAAATTGTGATCTTTTAAATATTAACGAAAGCGTTGCCGGCCGCTTTACGGCGCGGCGGCCGATTTTAAATATGTGTCCTAACCTAACCTATCACATCTATGTATGGTTTTAAGCGTAATACCAATTTTCGATGAACTGTCAATTCGGGGAATTGTTTTCGGTGAATTGTCCCAATCGGTGAACTGTCCCTTCGATGAACTGGGATTCGATGAATCATATCCTTCGGTGAATTAGCATTCGGTGATTTATGTTCGATGAACTAGATGTATACCCTTTTAACACTTCATTTTGATTCACACTTTGAAGTTATTCTTTTCAAGGAGACTATTGTTGACTGGTCAAGTTTTTGCCGCGAGGTAAATTATATTTTGTCTGATAATCTATCCTAACCTATGTATCTTAAAAAATACAAGCGACTCCCAAATTTTATCAACAGTTTCGGATTCGAGGGGCAAATATAGATAGAATTTACCTCTTTTCAATTGATTTCTCGTTGGGGCCCTAATTGTAGACATTTACCCAAATTTCAAATTACAAACAATTTCGTGTTTCCTAAAGTAAAGTTTAACCAAATATCAATGTAAAATATTAATGAAACGTGCAAACAGGTAAATATAAAATATATAATAATGTTCTTATTCTATGAACCACATGCTTTTAGTAAAGTTAAGGAATCCTGGCCACTTTAAATAAAAGTCCTAGTTACACCAAACTTGTGTCTAAAAAAATACCAAAACACCCCGTGTATTCAGCTTACAATTTACGTAAGACATTGCTCCGAGTGATTGCCCCGGTATCTGTCTCTTGATCTAAATGGATCCATTCCACTCAAGATCTCGGTTGAGCCCGTATCGTTCGATTAGTTTGACGTTTCCAATTATCGTAGCCTGTCAAAGCCTAACGCAATTTGCGAATTAACGAGCTGTCACGAAAGAGTTTTCGAAGTATCGCCGGTCAGACAGGCGAACCCTTTTCGTACACGGATGCGTGCCTCGCGTGTATAACAGGAGCGAGAATGCGTGCCGCGAGCTCTCACGTTCGATTGATTGAAACCCGACTAGACAGGTAAATTAAGATTCGAAAGGAGAACACTTCCATGCCTGGTCCTGGCAGACGCTTTTCATCGTTTCGATGACGAAAAATCGAAGCGTTTGTGCTGGTTAACTCATTTCAATTCATGCTCCACATTTGAGAACACTGAGTTATTAGGTTGACGCATATGAAATGTCGTTTTGTAAGGTAAATCATTAGAAAATATATATAGGTATATATCCAATTTTTGTCAGAGTATGATATATATTTAACTCTTAACATATCAAGTAGGGTCACTCAGGGACTCCAATACCTATCTTTCTACGCTGTTTAGTAACTTAAAATACATTGCCCGGTACTTATCTGTGTATCTTATTACTATCGATGATAGTAAAAATTACCATCGAAAAATTATTATAGTTAAAATAATTATTGAAAAAAAAAAATTAGAAACCTCTGTGAACTGAAAATTTTAGAAGACCGTATGTATATGACCATTTTGCTGAAATCTACTGATATCTAATACGAATAGTAGCAATTGAATCATGAGATTCGTTTTTGCTTCTTGTAATCGAGAGAAAGCCCATCAAAGTCTGGAAAAAGAAGCAAATCAGAATGGTGAAAATCGGGGGATGGTTGTTGGGAAATTGCCAAACTGCCAGCCAATATCCGTTACTCGTCTTTGTTCTATCGCTATTGGTCCTACAAAAGTCAAGGGGAATTCGTGAATTGAAAACAATTATACACATTCACCGTGTATGTTTCAATAATAACGTCCATCACACAGAGGAATTCGATTAATCGATACATCTAGGTATGTGCAATAAATTTTATCTATAAACGATCATCTATTGCGAGTACCTATCAGTTTATATACACGAATTCGCTATATTTGATAAACTATTCCATTTGATGATAGAAAAACAATATTTTTCAGTAGGAACTTTGTAAACTTTCTTTTCCTTTTAAATTATTTAGTCGAATTTGTGAAATTTTTAATTCTTCAATATACAATATACAATAACATTTTATTTAAAGTTAAAGTGCAAAATAACTGTTTAAGATAATATTTTGCATATTTTGGAACGTTCGTAATTAGTTATAATTTATCGTGATCTCTAAAATTACCCAGATACTTACTTGCATAGTTCAGATTTCAGCGAATAAGCCGAAGATCATTCGATGTTTCGAATTTTCGAGCAAGAGGCGACATACTTAGGATGCTGCCGTTAAATCAAATGAATCTTAATTAATTAGTTAATTAATCTACTACGCTTTTATCAGATTGAACTGGCATGCTGTTAGAAACTCCACAGACATCGCGTCGCCGTATATATCGGTTTAGTTTGGTGGTACGATTCGAACTAATTCTCCAATACCAGTTAACAAACAACCACGTAATAGTTCTCTGCGCAATCATCGTTGTCGTAGTTGTGCTGATCCCCGACGTTGTTGTTGTTGTTGTTGCTGCAGATGCTACCAGCTTGGCAGGATTATACATACTAGGAAACTTGAACCGGCGAGCATAAAACGCCTAACACTACCGGAAGTCGCGGTCTTAAAGATTATTCTTGTTAACTACATTAATTTAAAAATTGACGTCATGAAATAATTTATAGTATGTCTAAAAGAATATGGCAACAATATGTAAAATATATAGTATATGGAAGAAAGGAATAGTTCAAAATGTATGAAATACGTAAAATGTACTAATTTTAAGGAGAAAATTAATTTTAAAGAAAAGATTTTTGTTTAAAAAATTACATACACACTTGCCAACTGCAAGTAAACAATTATAACTATCACAATTATATTTTCTGACGCGGATCATGAAATGTGACTTCGAATAAGGCAATTTTACACCTCCAGTCAATGGTATATTCGGTTGAATTTTACTTTGAGAGACACTAAATCTTTTATCTTTTTTTACGTAGGTATTCTCATAGCATTCGACGAGAAGAATTTAAAAATATAAAACTGAACATTTTTGGCGTACCTTAGATGTTAAGTTGACGTCATATTGATTTCTGTTTGTAACTTGATCGGTCTGCGGAGATGAGTATCTAAATGCTGTAAAAAAATAACCTAACCTAATCTAACACGTGCAAAGCACATCTATACAAAGACATTTGAGTTGTCCCATCAAGATGAACGTCAGGTATCAACTTTGCTCATTGGATGAATTGTAGATACAATATGGCATCAAATTAACCTCAAAAGTACGCTTGAATTTTTCCTGTCGAACAGTAGCAGAATACTTATATGTATTTAAAAAATGTAATAATTTAGTCTCATAATATGTAAAAGAGAAATGTAACATTTATATACAGTATATTATACGTCGCTAATAATAATCTTAGTGGTTGACGCGACCCTAATAAATGAATGAAGAAGTATGTATTGACGAAATTTTGTTCCCTTTGTTTCAGGTAAGTAACCCTTGTCACCTTTGAAGGTAGCAACTTGTTAAATTTGAAGAACCGTTGTAAGCACGTAAGTGTCAAATTTGTGTGCAACGTCCGCTCGTGAACGCTCGTTGTCCGCTCGGGATCTCGAGAGTATTCTCGACACGAGGAGAGCGTACTCGGAAGGAGCGAGCGGAAAAATTTTCAACACGGCTGTAATCGCGCGGCGCTCATCGAGCGGCGTTTTTCGCGTTTGGAGGGTATATGATTCACGAGTGGCCGGTGGCGCGAAACGCGGGAGACCAATTGAAAAAGAAGAGGCGCATTAATTTTGAATTTTTACTTGACGCCCATTGTTCCGCGCGGCAACGCAGTTTACCCTCGTGGCACAGCCATTTTACGTGGCTTCACTTCGCACCACGTTATATTCGTTTGCGTTGAAAAATGGATTTCATCACTGCCCGTCTCCCCGCTTCGTGCCAGCTGCATCTGCAACGCTATTGCAGTGTTCTCTTTTTACTTTTTTATTTTTTTTTTTCCTACAATGGAAGGCCGTTTGTTCGAACGAGTTGAGCGATACAACGTTCGAACAACGACATTTTAATGCATGAATAAATTTTTGTTACATAGTGTATTGTATTTGTGTACATTTTATTAATAACATATTGATTTCCTTTGTGTTTTATTACAGTTTTCCAGATATTTTATAGAGAATCATTTTTTCTTAGGGAGAAGGCTAGTATGCCCGATAGATTTGCAACACTTATAGGACTATAACTGGAAAACAAGGTCAAATATATTAACCTGTTTTATTATTCAGATGTGTTAAATTCATCACTGATGTTAAGCCCGCATATTATAGTACACCCTATATTATATAGACGCAGACAAAATTTGCACGCATTACGACTGGTCGAGCTCTAAAGCTTCAGGCTATAATCCTTGGAAGGTTAATGGTGAACATAACGATGCTTCGTATCTTCGCGGCGTAAACCGAAACACGCTTTAACCATCCATTAAACTGGCACGTCTTTAGCTCCTTGGATGACCGATTTTACGCGCGTTTAGATTTCCTGCTTATCTCTTGCGTCAGGGCTGCGGTTAAGAAACGATTAGATGGACGTTTTCCTCGAATTTCTTGACCATCGTGGACGAGCTGGTGCGATCATTCGATTACTGGCTCAGTGGAGATTTGCTCGAGGAATTGCTTTCACCGTGTCATGTTCTAACCATTTTTCATTTTCTTAGATGACCTGCGAACGTTTTAAACTATCTTTCCTTCGAGGTTGATCGAAAAAAGTCGCGACACGAAAGGGTAATTTCTGAACGTAATTGGATCAGAATCGTAGAGGTGGATGTGTATGAACAAAGTGTAAAATGTTAGTTACTTTTGGTCTTTTTTAATAAAAATATTTTCAAATCTTATTACATTGGATGCCACAGTGAAAATATCGTGTCATTAGTAATAGAAATTATAAATAATTATTACATACAAGTATATGTTTTGCAAGATCATTATGAAAAAAAAGAACATTTATATGCACCATTATTTTGTAAAACGGCAAAGCATTCGTTAATACTAGAATTCATTAAAAATAATTGGCAAAAGAAATTTCTTTTATTCCCATATCTATTTTCCGTGTAATAATATCGATTCCATAATTTAATTAATATTAATTTCGTGCATATATGACAAAAGAGCATTCATCAGAAGAATAACTTATAAAATATTATTATAGGGGATTGAATACAGCATACCAAGGGCAAATATAAAATTCTTATGCGCCAATTATTAATACAAGCAATTACTACATGCCAATTACTACACCAAATGTCCTAATGATTAATGTTTGTCACCGTCTTTTGTTTGTTTAGCAATATATTTTATAATTAAAGATTTTCAATTAAAATAAACGATTTATTTTATTTTTTAATCTCAAAAATTAATTTTTGCAATTATTAATTGTAGAATACATTTCTTCATTTAATAATTCATATCCTCATATCATTTTTAGATAACATATATTAAATTTCTGTAATAAAAGAACTTTCTTTTTCCCCATTTTCACCGTGTACCATAATAATTCACATAAATTATAGCTTAATGAATTCGGTTTGAAAAATATCACCTTCTGATGTAAACAAAATTATGTAAATCTATTTAAAATATAATACATCGTAAAAAAATTTGTTTTCTTTCAAACATACTTCCCATTTTGCTATGCAATTTTCATATGAACAATTCTTTCTTTGTATCATCAATAGTTACGAAATAATGTGGCTATAGGACTTTAATGTGGACCTCCAATATATCATAATAAATAAATAAATGATGGAGTAATAGATACCTATAAATAACTCTAAAATTATTTTACCTTTTATTTCCGAAAACATAAAAAATTTGATTTGTAGAGGATTAAAGTAGAGCTTTGTTTCAAAGTGTCAATTATTTCTGTCAATAAATAAATAGTTTCCTCGTATTACAGCAATGCCAGTACAATGAAACGGTGTTCAAACAATCGCACGCTCAACCGTATAAACTAATCGTATTCTGCCAATTAGATGCATTTTTGATTTCCTATTCGGTTCCGTGGTTTTATTGAAAAATCGATTCACCGGAATCCGTGGCGCGCATCAAATTGGAGGGCTATTATAATTCGCGAGCGCGTTCTTGACATTTCGCGTGCGAGCGTGTTGCTCAGTCAATCGAATTTCAACTAACCTTTCGACCGTTTGAATCGGCGCTGGTAGTGTGCGCTTTAATGCGTGCTCGGTTGCGCGTTTAGGAACAGACGTTTTTTGTCTCTCGCGCGCGTACATACAACCAGCGAGGATTTTATTAAATTCCAATGGTTCGGGGTGGAATGAGAGAAAAAGCTTTGTACCGTTCGCATCCCCGATGACTGCTTCGTACGCGTCATAAAAATAAAAAGAGCATCGCGCGAATGCCTTTGAAAACTGTAAAGGAATTGATAGCGAGCTACCACCGGGAAGAACGTCTGGTATACGCGATCATCGGAACGATAAAAAGGTTTACGTGCAGCATTATTAATATATTCGCACGTTTTTCTCGTCGTTGTTTAGAGGTGAACGATCAACTTGGTCGCACGTTAGTCGTCCATAATTTTTTTCATGTTAAAAGTTCGTTCATATTCATAGATATCAAACGGTAAATTATTAAGTTCTGGCGATAATTATTCATCGATTTTAATGACCTTGAAATATGTTGTCAGGGTCATCTGAACAACTTTTTCCTATACATACACTAGGTACAGGGTGATCCTCTCGCTACGCTACCCGAAAGGAAGTGCCGCCACAATAGAATGTAGTAGCCGACATCCCATTTCTGTCATCGGTTACTTGACCGAGGTGGCCCCTGCAGCGAAGACGGCTGTGTGCGTGAAAATGTGTTAAGAAAATATTCTGTTTTCCGCAGCACTTAAATGGGACTCTTCTGCTCATTACAAACATTTAAAAGTCTGCCTGAGTTGCATTGAACTTGTCGCAGTGAAGTTGGCTACAAATTCACTAACACATTCACGCCGCGTCGGTGAGTCTATCTCGCTCATCGTCTCACCGACGCGGCGTGAATGGGTTAGTGAATTTGTAGCCAACTTCACTGCGACAAGTTCAATGCAACTCAGACCGTTTAAAACAGAATACCTCATTTAAAATTAGACCAAAAGACTTGAGGTTTCTCGAGAAGCTGTATAAATTAATTTTGTCGCTTTAAAAAATTACAATTTGTCGAAATCGGGAAGGAAATAGTAAAAGGTAATTTTTCAATATTTTTATGTGAGCCTATAATAAAAATTTAAAATATGTTTTTGACTTGATGGCTTGATGAAAAGTCGCGATTTTCGGAAATTTTAATTACTTGTAACTTCTAAGTGCATTGACCGATCTCGATGAAATTTTCGGCATACACATAACTTCTTTGAATCTACGAAAGACAAATTGTAATTTTTTAAAACGACAAAAGTACATATCTTAGTAAATTAATTTGTATAGCTTCTCGAGAAACCTCAACTCCTTTGGTCCAATTTTAAATGAGGTATTCTGATTTAAACGGCGTACGCAGACTTTTTATACCTGGTGTATGTCGGGATATTAATCTAACGGTTAGATTCTAACCTAATCTAACCTAACCTAATTTACTGATCAGCGAACCAGCCACCTTGTTATGGCTTATAAAGCAGTCAACTTGTATAAAAGTACAAGTTGTGCCGAACTGACTAGTTAGTTAATTATTGAACTTGATTAGATTCGGCTAAATTAATATCCCGGCTACCATTATGCGGTCAGTCATCATGCGGTACGTTTTTAAAGTAAAATAAAATTAAATTCCTCGACTAATTCCTTATTTTAATGACAAACTGAAATTTCCAAACCTCATCCAAGCTATCTTGAACATATCCCAAACATTAAAGATATGGTATAGTGTGATACAAATACTTTTGCGAATATCTCCGAATCTCAGGTTGAGACGCGGAAACATATACATAGATACACCTGGCCACATATTTCAAGGTCATTGAAATTGGTGGGACCCCCTATTCCGAATAATTACCGCATTGGATATTCATGTTTTTAATATCATTAAAATGAAAAGTAATCTGTTTAAATTATTTCAACTAAAATTTCAATTTTTACATAATCTTTCAATTCGCCTCTTAAACGCGCGACGCCGCCAACGGAAAAAGGACAGGACAGTAACTACGAATCACTCCATCACGACCATAAAGATTAAATTAGTTTCTCAGACGATCAAAGTTTATTAAGGTGCTCGTGAATCTTAATGTCGCAATCTCTTTTAATTAAATGGTTAAAAGTTTTTCGGCGAGCACCACTGTTGTCGCATAACGACTCTATCAAGATTTAAGGGGATGGGTTAAGAGATGAATATTTTTGACGACACTGTCCGGGTGGAAAGGGAACAGAAACAACGTGACCACGAACCGCGACGCGCGCGTTGAGGAAAGTTATGAGCGTTTTAGTTGAAACATTAACGAAGGAAGCATTTAAAACTTCAGATCTTCTCGAAGTTCTTACGCGTAAACATTAAAAGCCAGCCGGCTAAGTGGTCCCCGTTGCTTCCTTTGCCAACCAGCCAAACTATACAACACAGCACAAGGATAGAACAGCTTGATTGCTGTATTTCTGACTGGCGCGGCGTTTCGAAACGGAAATACACTCCAAGAAAAATACCCGACTGTACTGTCTGTGATGTTCGGTTTTCACCGAGAGCAACTTGTATTTGTTTTGGCACGGAAACCGAGAAAATCTTGAAAGCTTAAAGAATTAGAACACCTTGACCACGTAAATAAATACCGAATTTTTGGGAAATTTATTTCTAAGTGATAATAGCACTTTTTTAAATACAATTTTAAATATTTCAAGGGATAAGTTTCTAAATGGTCTCCTTAAAATTGAGAACTCAGGTTCGGTATATAAACTAAATTGACTACAAGGAACCGATTAAAGTTGGTTTCCGAGCTGGATGTCTTACTGGTTTTGAGATATCGTGGTAAGAAATTTTTGTACAATTTTGGGACTACGTATGCGCTATTCGATACTGAGCATGCGCTATTCAATACTGCGCATGCGCTATTCGATACTGAACATGTGTGCTATTCGATACTGCGCATACACAGAACCTAACCTAACATTACCACGATATCTCGAAAATGGTAAGACATCTAGCTTTGAAACCAACTTTAATCGGTTTCTTGTAGTTAATTTAGGTTATATACCGAACCTGAGTTCTCAATTTTAATGGGGCCATTCGGAAACACAGCCATTTCAAGTACTATTGTAGAAAATCGTTTAAACAGGGTAATAGGTACACAGAAATCCACTTTCTCTACTGTCTTCAAGAATACATGCCACCTTATGGTTACTTAACATTCATTCATACACATGGTATGAATTGGTCAAATTTTTATCTTTATTTTATAATTTAGATTTGGTTTTTTAATTGTTATAAAAGTCAAGTGCAACTACTTTTTATGGTACAATTTTGGAGTTTGCAATTTATCTGTGGAAAGTTTATACATTACTCTTTTATTACTATGTATGTACATTTATAAGATGTATTTTTTCTATCGTATTCTATAGTAGATGATTAAGACATGTTTAGGTCATCACTCAATGTAACTATGCGCCTGTCGAAAGAGCATGTCAGGTCACCGAAGCTGTGATTTTTGAGGGTTTTTAAGACTTTAACTCTTGAAAGTTTTGATAATCTTAATAAAAGTCTTGCTAGTCTTGAAAGTTTTGATAATAATCTTGATTGCTTTGATGGCCTTGATGGCCTTGATAGTCTTGATAACTTTGACAGTCTAGATAGCTTCAATAGTCTTGATAGTCTTGAAAATCTTAAAAGTTTTAATAGTCTTGAAAGTTTTGAAGCTCTAGACAGATATGAAAGTCGCAAGAGTTCCGACAGATATTAAAAACTTGATGAGTATTTCAGTATTAGATAACTTAAGTTTCGAATCAGACTCAAAGTGTTTCAAATACCATCGCTACTCAGCACCGTAATCTACACTACACAAACGAGCTAAACCGTGTTTCCTCTTTGATTCATTGCCGTACTACCGATCACATTTGAACACAAATGACCGAGCATTTGCCCAAGCAACCATTCGTAAAGATCACAAGATATCTTTGTTTACTGTAGCTAGCCCCTAGCCAGTTCAGGCTTCTTGTTTTTGCTCATCACGTCCGTTTCTTCAACCCTTTCCGCAAGAAAAGCTTAACACTTCATACGACATAATCATTTGATCACCGATATTGCGTTTATCACAGAAGATTGTCGTTTACAATCGGAGGACAAAAAACCGATGATTATTTTGCAGGCATCGGACAACGATTAGATAGACGCGTGTACGTGCCGCTAATGTATTAGCGGAAGCAGTGATCCGCGGTCGAGGGAGGTGAGTGGGGTATGGGACAAAGGTGGGAGTAAACCTTTCGCAGGAATCTAATAGAGTTACCGTAGGGGTCCGAGGATTACTGGAAAATACGTCAGACCGGTTAGATCTAGCGCTGCATTGCGGTGCACCCTAACACACACGAATCATCTATGATCCGTGTGTGTAGAAACGATGCCACGGCGGAAACGCGAGGGTGGTTTGCTCGTCGGTGAGGGTTTTATCGGCGGATTAGCATTGCTTTACATAGTTTCGAACGGGTTTGCATAGGTTTCAGACCACTGCCTGCCACATGCCGCAGAAGCGAATGGAAGCTCGACGAATCCGCAAACCGATTTTCAGTCGTTCTAGCCGGAATCTTCTAATCTGCCATCGAAAGCTCTGACCCACCAGGACTTCCTTATTATGTGACATATAATATCGTGCATCTTTGCACTATCTTCCCTTATTCTGTTGTTCCTAATGCGGCTTTAGGTTAGAAGTTATGAGGTAAGAACATCGTGACACATATCTTCATGGAATAAGTTGTATAACAGCGATGAGTCTGTGAATATCATGAATTGATAGAATGAAGGAATACTATTAGAACCGTTAGATTTCTATTTTGATGAAACTTTGAGAGTGTTGTAGAATTATCCAAAATTAGTATTTTTGTTTTGTTTTTAAGGGGTGAAATTAACTCCTTAAAATTGGTACCCTTGATGTCACTCGACACACTTGCTACAATCTGATGACAAAATATTACATAAAATATCAAAAATATTATATTCTGTCCATAATACCATCTTGTGTAGTCATTCTCATGCACGACGTCATTTGAAGGGTACGAATATTTTGTAATTCACTGTATTTGTAAAGAATTACTAAAACCAACTTTTTTCATGGTATTATTCTCTCACTTGATGAAAGTACAATTTACACTTGACTAATATAAATCTGCTTTTTCATTACTGTTACCCTTTCCGTGGACAAAGGCAGTCCGAGTCAAAAAATATAGTCTAGTTGGTTCAATGCGTAACGAGTCTCAAAGCAATAAATATGGAGTACAATGGATATCAGGGTGTATTTTAATGGAGGAACAATTAAGAAAGTGGGTCGCATGCGGGATAGTAAGAAGGGGCGGGTACGATTTACGTTGTTAAAGGAAGAGGGATAACGTGCGGAAGTTTTACACGACGGCTTTCATTACCTATCTTCAGCAGTATAATAGCGGCCCCTTTTAATTAGATGTGCACTGCGATGCTTTTGTCCCCGAAAAAGGAGCAATCGGGAAGAACACCAAGAAATGGTAATTTCTTCCGTGTACTTTCAACTTACTCGATGAACTGACTCGTCTTCAAGAACGATGCCCCACTTTGCAAAATTGTTGAAAATTTGATTGCTGATTCTACCCTGAGAACTTCTTTAAAGAAATTTCAATTTGGCTATCTTTCGTTTCAACATTTATTTTCACTTATACTTTAACTCATATTGTTATATTTTAACCTCTAAATGGCTGATATTCGATAGTGAATAAAAGCATTAGGCCATCATTTAAATCAAATTAACTGTTTTAAAATTGAATTAAATGACGAGTTTTTTCTTAGAAGCTATAAAAATTGACTAGGTAATGTGCTTTCATCGTTTTGGAAAAAAGTGTAACAGTTTAAATTGCAAAAAAAATAGTAAAGGAACCTAAGAACCTGATTAATCATGAGATCGCGACAATTTTCATCCAGTAATTTTCATTACGTGAACATTGAAACTATCTTCTAAAATAATATTACAGTCATTTTACCTACTTACTTATAATTAGTACATTTCATTCTTTATTTTATTTATATACACATATTTTATTACATAAATGTAATATCGCAGATAAATTAAAGCAGTCCTCTATTGTTTAATATTTTTGACTTGTTACAGTTGAAGTTCCATTTCAAGAAATAATTTCTGATGTTTCCTTGCTTGTAGGAGCAATATGAGTATTAAATGGCAATATAAATTTTAGTCCTCCTTTGTACAAATTTAATATAAAATCCCCGTGGAGGAATATTGGAAAGTTTCTACTTTGTAAACCTTGGTTCTAGTTTTCTTTCAAACTCGACAATTTTTATCCTGTTACCAAGTTGTTCAAACTTTTAAAGAAATATAGTGACAGTATAGAGAATTTCTATAATTTTTAAAACTTTGTAACATCTAAATTGCACCAAATAATGCAACTAACTATTACTTACAATTAGTCCATGTAGGGACATTGCTATGCAATACCTCAAAGAACCTGTACATGAATAAATAAATATATTTCGTATTTCATATTTATTTATCATTTAGATTAGATTATTTATATTTATCTCTTATCATTTTCTAGTGCAGAAAACATATAGTCCTTATAGTGTTTAATGTATACTGAATTTTACATTGAAAATAAAATAAAAAAGTAAATATATAAAGAATGAAACATAAACCAGCATATACAATCATTCTTTATCTTAACATAAAGTAATTTTTAACAAAAAATACAACCGACTTCAAAATGCACTAAAAAATATGAAATAATTTCTACTTCATTTATACAAATACCCAACAGCTATTAATAAAACCTATTTACTCGTTAAATAGTATACTAAATACGTTTCAACCTTTTCGGAGGCGGCGCAAAATTAAAAACTTTTATTCTACTAGGAAGATCCTAGTTCAGGCGTCGCAACCTATCAAATCGTTATTGGCAGCATCGTATATTCGGATATTTTTAATTTTGCGAGTAAATAGGTTTTATTAATAGCTGTTGGGTATTTGTATAAATAAAGTAGAAATTATTTCATATTTTTTAGTGCATTTCGAAGTCGGTTGTATTTTTTGTTAAAAATTATTTTATTTCACACTTTTTAGTGGAACGAGCAGTATTTGTAGGATGTCGTAAGATGGTTTACCGTTCTGAAAAAAAACCATATATACTGATCGAATTGAGTAACCTCCTCTTTTTCGAAGTCAGTTAAAAATGTCAACCTATATTCCAACTGTACGTGAGGCGCGCGCGCGTGTGCTTGGGACGCTACCGTGTGTAAGTGTCAGCTGTTGTATGAGCGTTAAAGTATGGAATGTGGTAGTGTGGTAATTGAACAATGTGATTAACGGTAAAGTAATGCGCGCGTGACTCCGTAAAGCCGGAAAATTTACCCTAACAATTTCTATTGCTATTGGGTCTAAATATTTGTGAGTTCGGAGATACGCTAGTCCCATACGGGTCCTTTTATCAGATTGCTAATATAATAGGATTTATAAAGGAGGCTAACAAAAGATTATGTTAAAGAAAATTAAAATTGATTGAGATGAATCAAAAATAGTATATTATAAAATAAAAATATTAAAATATGATGAGATACATATAATATTGAGATATATAAAATATAAAAAATATTGAAATATGATAATAGATATAAAATATTAAAATATAATAAAATATGTTGGAGATGTTAAAATTCAAATAATGCCGCGACTAATCATGCGTCACTTCCGGTTTTTTTTTCACTTTTTTTCCTTCTACGCTAGATGCTTTTTACTAGACGTAACCGTTTTTTTGCTATTCCAAAGATGTCGTTTGTATTTGTCACAAATCATTAAGTGCTATTACTTTTAAGCTTAATTATGTTTTATTCTTATATACTTCAATACAATAAACACATATATCAGTATTACTGCGATTAAATTATTTTGGGCCTATATCTACAACAATTACGTGCCAAGTTTAACAAAATATATATAGATTGAACGTGAAATATAATAATGAGATTAAACATACGAGAATGCAAATTTAGTTTATGAACAACTTGGATTTGAGACACACAATTATTGGCCGGAAATACATACTGTAAGGAATTTGCGACGCCACGTGGTCGCGAGGATGCGTCCTCGTACGGTCCTTCGACAAGTATTTATTCACTTATTTTAACACAAAAATTCAAAGAACGATGTTTACTCGTATAAGGTTCATTGTATACAATAACTAATATCAGCAAAACTAAATTGATCGTTTCTTGGCGGAACGATCCTTCGCCCGCACTTACAAATCTTTCGCTAGCTATTCCTTCGCTCGCGTATGTACTTACTTACATACACCGTTAGGCCCTTCGCCAACTCCCCATTCGCAGATTTTTCGCAACCACAATAATCGCGTGATCTCATCGATTATCTGCTAGATGGGATTTCGGTCTGGCGCTTACAATACATACATGTGATTAAATGCGAATTTAGAATTAGAAATTTCCAGTTAAAGAAGACTCTTGTAATCAAAACTGACTACTGGAAATTCCTCAGCAAAATATTCATAAAATAACCGAAAGTGTAAAGGAAACGACTCACCTAATTTTGTGGTAAAATTCCATATAAGAGTTCCGATTTCTATGGCTACTATTTTCCTAGTACCTATTTGGCCGGTCCCGAAAGGAAGGGAGAGGAGCACACACCTTGAACTATTGCACCGATACACAATTTTGAACGCGCGAACTATTGCGAAGTCTGTTAAACTAAAACTACGTAATTGTGTATATTTATAAAGAAATAAAAATTGAACTTGAAAAATAATAAAATGAATAAAATAATAATCAAAATAAAAGAAAATAAAATGGATACGCGAAGATAGAGTTTTTTGCCCTATTTGCTACTTTTGAACAACTTAGAATAAAACTCGTCTCTGAACCACTTCACGGACCCGCCGACACGCTGCTCGCAATTGTACGTCGAAGAGTGTCGCAATCTGCACCTCTCGGAGAAAACCAGAGCGGGCCTCGTCCGAAATTGTTTACATTGTGTTGTTGTGCGTCTAACAAATTAGGTAGCGATGTCGATGCGTGAGGAGCCGGGATTCGCTAATCGGTGGTGCAGTAGGGACATGTGCGCTTCTCTCTCTGTTGTAATCTTTTTCTTTCTATTTCGAGTATATTCCTTTACTCTTCCTGCTATAATAAAGATTTCGATATTCATTCAAGTGTAATACATTTTACAAAATTTGTTTCAATCTTAACGTTATAGGAAGAAAAATATGTTAGCGTCAGCATGTGTGCAAGGGTTGACACGTGGCAGAGTTAATGCATTTGGGGCTTTGACCTGTTTTTCAAGGACTCCAATATTTCTTCGTTTCTTGAAAGAAACTCCTATAGGCGAGAAGTTTCGATTTCCTGCATGCTGTTTCTTTATTGTAATTGTCCTAACCATATCGTGTTTGGTATCATTTTAATCAGAAAAACGTCACAAATATCTTGGTAAAAGTTTTATAAGAAAAAAATGAAAAATAACAAAGTTCAGTCATTGCATTAGTATTATCTCACTGATATATCCGATTCTAGATCATATTATCTCGAGCCTCAAGTGTCATGTTTCCACTTGACATAGCATTTCGGGCCTTCGCCTGGGTATGTTGTTTTTACGTTTCAAGTGGTCTCCGAACCTATCCTTTGAATAGCAAGAAACCGACAATTTTCGGATCGGCCCGTTCCTTCACCTCCGTATCACAGCCCAATAGAACTTTCGATACTCGGCAACGGAAAAATCTCTGGAAAATTAACATTGTCCTTTTTCAATAATCACAGAGATTCTTATTAACATTGCTCTTTTATGTACAGCCTATCACGGAAGATAATTGATCTGTTTAAATATATTTAGACGATAAAATTTGTCTAAATTAAATTAGATTAAGTTCATAAATAATTTCATCGATTTTGAAATGAATCCAATAATACTGCAAGATTTCAAATAAATTGAAACCCAAGTGACGGCACGAAACGCTATGTCAAGTGCAAACGCATAAACCTTTCCTTCGATGCAACGGCAAAGAATCGACAAATTTTTCGGATGGGTCCGTTGCCTCCGTTCCTTTGGAACGGCACGCAGCAAAACGAAACTCCTCGCCTGTAGTGGCCCAGTCCTATTGCCGAACCGTTTCTAACAAGAAACGAAGAAATATTGTCCGAGCCGTAGCACGCCGTGGCATACAACGAGGCAACGTCTGCCTATTCGAAAGGGTTCGGAACGGTGATACGATACGGGCGTTTGATACAGGTGGATACTCGGCTTAACCGACTTCTCAGGTTTCTTTGGAATATCGATACCCCGAGCCATATGTCTGTCATCGGACTTGGGCCGGCGGTAGTTGATACTTAATGAGATGAGATCGAACGGCGATAGAGAGTTCGCTCCCCGATCTTCGAAGAAACGCGCGTGTGGCCGATGACCCAAAGTCATGGTGCTGCATGGCGCGTGCAGAGAGATAAGGATTCGAAATAAAGGATCTCGCCACGGAGTGGAGATGGTTGTATCAAAAGGGTTGTGGCAAGAGGACTGTGTCAAAAGACACGGCACTTACCCGAGAACCTTCGATCAATCGTGATCTGTAACATATGCTTTCCAAAATTAATACAAATTACTGAATTTAAACGAATGATAAATAAAAGTTTGAATTCGCATCCTGGACTGATTGGTGTGGGAGAAATACAATATTACAGTATTTAATGAATTAATAGAAAATTTGAATTATTAATAAGGAGTTTCGATCATCTTCGCGGAGCCGATAAGGAACGTTCCAGAGTGGTCACGATTATTGGACCACACGAATGATGTTTCGGGTTTACATCCGGCGATACTCAGAAGTAAAGTGGGACTACGCTGATTTAAAGGAAGGAATTTGTTACGCTAACAATCGGAATTATGTCTGCAAGGGATAGACTATCTTGGAATATCAAAGATCGTTTCTGCATTCAATTTGGGCAGGTCCAGAATGTAAAACAGAGAAGTTATCAATGACAACATTGACAATTGGCGGTCCCGAAATGCTGGTGACAATTTAGAAGGAGGAGTAACAAAAGGGAAACGTGTAAAAATTTCTATTCGGAACGTAACACAACATTTCAATAAATTTTATAATTTAAAACATGGAATTTGAAACTTGTTATTTGGACTCCTTTGATAGTTCTAGTGTTAAAAATTTTAAAGATCAAATTCATCTTCATTAAGAAGACATACTAATACAGATACCTGTCCACAATGTGATTTTTGGAAACTAATTTAAAGAAAAAGTTGATATTTTAAATACCTATTTATAAATGCTTAAAGTAATAAGAATTTCTTGTAAGACAATTTATTGAAAACTGTAGAAACTATAAATAGGCATATATGTAAGTCTTGTTGCAAAATAGCTGTCGAATCAGACACATTGGTTGCATCTGTTATAGTCATCTGAAAGAAACACAGCTCCGTTTTATTCTCCACAAGTGTAGCTACTATTCACTCTACAATAAATAAAATTTAAGGGAGAATCGGAATGAAAAATATATAATTAAGATAGGAGGCCGTTTAGGCGTGGTCGAGGAAAGAAATCCGTAGTCAATGTCTCTGTTTGTTTATTCCCCGACGACCTCACTCGCAATACTGATTCCTTGCTCTCGTTCGAACTGCTCAACAGTCATTAGCAGGTGTATACACTGCCATCTAAGATAATCATGGCGGGGAGAGGAGGGAAAAATATAAATTTCGCCTACAAAATTAACAGCGAAATTGTGCATATCAACTATCTTATCTTGTTTTTGCTCCAATACCCCTTTTTGTTGTGATGTTTCGGCTAAAGGAATCACATACGGTGTCAAAAACCCCATCCAGAAACACAGAAAGATTGGAGTAAAACATGTTTTTAAAAGAAACAAATAAGCGAAAACATTCGGATAATGGCAGTCTTCGTTCGTCCCGTCTTACTTTCCAATTTTCCGAAGAGAATGCTTCTATACCCAGCCGTCTCGAAGTAAATTAAAACGGAAGGGATTGAAACTTTAATTGCATGCAATTCGACCCTCTACCCTCTTCTTTTTTACCGTTTCTTCTTTCCGTTTATCCTTTGCGTAACCCACCCCGACTGAATCAACTGAATCCTTAGCCTGGCCGAAAGTCTAAATCGGCGAACACACCGGGGGTCCTCGAAGAAACATGAAAGAAAATGGCAAGCAAAGAACGAAGAGGAAAGAAAAGAAGCATAGGCAGGGGAAGAAATTCGATGGAATTCGATGAAGGGTAAAAGAGAGAACGAGCAGAAAATAGAAAGAGAACAGGTAATAAGAATGAAACCAGAATTATGCAGATGCCGGATATCCGATGTAAAGGTCGGGTTAGTCGAGTATTCTTCCCGTAGCTGGCCCTTTAGTCAATAGACATCTGGGATTTCCTGAATTGAATGTAAATTACCCTTTGCTCTGTTCACGAAACGGCGATCTATCGTTAAGCTTCTGCAAATAAAACCGTTTTTTTCCTTCCTTTCGCCTTGCCACCCCTAGAAGGGTACTTGCCACGCGAATTCTTGCAAGAAAAAACACGGAGCGATTAACCTCTGGATAGGAGAGCCGAGTCAAATGTGCTTCAAACATTTGAAACATATTATACAATACTTTGACACAAATTTTTAAATAGTAATGTTTGAAGAAATTATATAACATTTAGAAAATTAAAATTATAAAAATTAAAATCTTGTATGGAGTCTGGAAAAACTTGATCAACAAGGCTTTCAAAACAATGGCTAATGTTTTGGAATTAGAGACACCGCCGCCTAGTGCAGGCCTATCTAACTGCTACATAGAAGCGAAAGAGCCACTGCTCCCACTCTTACCACTTCAGACTTCCCCCAATATCCAGTAGTGTCTCGTAGCATGAGTAGGTGTTATATCTGCTAGGACTAGGAATACGCATTAGAGCCCCCGCAGACTGCAGACTTTCTATCGGCCAATAGTTTGATCGGGTTGGCCGGTTAACTCGCACACTGGGCCAACTAAATACTCGGGTTGGTGAAAGAAGAAACAGGGTGGAAAGAGATGGATAGTTTAGTTTGAATGCAATTGTGTAGCCCATTAAACTTATTTATCAGCCGATACCGAATCGTTGTAATATGCGCACTTACATACATCTTCATACTGATTAAGAACCTGACCAAACTATCGGCCGATAGAAAGTCCGCAGTCTGCGGGAGCTCTTAAATATTGGAAGAGTCGGGAAACCAACTGGAAGAGTGGGGGGAGCTGAGCGCGAGCACCGTGGTAGGAGAAAGAGCCACGAGTGGCCCGCGGGCCGCAGGTCATACAGGTTTGGCCTAGTGCAATTTAAAAAAAGATAATTCAGTAGACTCTTGATAACTTCTCACATTCGGGCTGTAGGAAAGGAAATTTCTGTGAAACAGAAACTTAATATACGTCCCCACCAGATAGTTAACGAAACAGCTCAGGGGTAAGAGGTGGTAATGACATGTATTACCCAAAACAATTAAATGCTCAAACAAATCATACACGTGAAAAATGATGTGCTAGGGACACGTGAAAGTAAGCGTGGATGGCAATAGGGCTTCTGCAAAAAGTTAGCAAAGTGAGAAAAGTTATTGAGAGCCTACTGTATTTGAAGTATTCAGTTTGGCACGTAAATAGGGATAATAATGTAAGTTCGAAAATTAATGATAATTCTTCACCTAATATTATTAGTGTTTTGAACGGTACTCTAACCAACCCAAAAGGTAGTTATAAAGAAGAAACATTGTCAGATACTGAAACAATAGAAATCTATTCTCAGCATGTATTTTATTGCTTCAAGCATTTTACGGCTGCTATCTTCGATATCGGTTGCTTCAATAAGCTCTTCAATTAGCAATTCAATTCTGATTGGATCCACAGTATTTCATTTAAAACTAGAAATAACAACTGCCTTCGAAACTGTTAATGATACCGAAAAACATTTTAGATAAAAGTTGAATGATTTTAAATAGGATATAATTTGATGCAATCATTTTTTTTACAAATAAATGTGCAGAGAACATGTAAAGATCAAGTTTATTATATTAATTGGAACGGTAGCACAACAAAAGCAGTTAGAAGGGTCAATCGATTCCGTTATTAAAAATATTAAGAAGCTTTTCGTTTCTAATAAATACTGGAATATTTTCGAAAATGTGAGAAAACTTTACCTAGAATAAACAAAAATAATATTATCGTGATATTAATAAGGTATAAGGTATAAAAGAAAATTATTATGATTGCGGTATTGATATGGAATCACATTTTTTTTTTTTAATTCCTTTTATCTTTACTATATCTTCAAAAACCTTGTAGATTATTGTATACAGTTTTATTTAAATAAACTAATCGCAAACGTTTAAAAAAAGAAAAGAAGGAAGATCGAGGACAAGAGAAAAATTTTTTAACAATGATTTTCCCTGTTATGACGGAGGTAAAACAGGATAATGTTGACCGGTCGATGATATTCCTCCATCGTGGCGAGCACGGAATAAAATACAGCGGTATTACGCGGTAATCCTATTTAATTAATGCACGAAATGACGCGAGATTAAACGTAGCGAGAGACACGATACATATGAATGTCGATGGAATGGATTGATAGGACTTAATTGCTAGATAATGGATACTGAAATGTTTTTCCTTGAGTCGTACTAACTGTCGAGAAAATTTTACAATATCAATCTTATAAATGTCGATCATTTTGTTTTAGTACAATTATAAATTAGCTACTACCTCATTAATTTCGATGATTTTCAAATATGTTATAAAATTCAACATTTTAAGCTACTTTTTCTTTATATGAAAATGTCAAATAATAGAAATAATTTATCACTTTTGCGTTCAAACACAGATAGAGCAATAAAGTAAGTCTATGTTGTGAAAGCAATTATAGCCATAACAAATTATTAATAAATTAGTAATAATTATTATTACTATCGTAAAATCATTTGCAGAAACATACACGTATTATAATTATTATTACTATGATATTTTAATCATTTTATGTTCACTAACCCTTGAACGGAGCTTGGGTAAATCGGGACCCAAATTTTGGTAACATAAAGTTAACTATATAATTTTTAAACAAAAGGGTCTGATATATTAAAAGAAAAATTTTTGAAGAAACAGTGCAAAATTAAAGAATGAAAATAACAAAATACAAAATTAAATTTAAATTGTGATTCTTTCCATGATCCGTCGTACGAGGATTAAACAAGACAAATATACAATAATAAACGTATATCTTTATCGGACTTGAGTTTAACGTTAATTGAAATTGCAATAATATCAGTTTACAGAGTGTCCCATTTGAATTAAACTACGCAGTTATTTCCTAAATGTAAATTGCCATTCAAAAAATGTTTGAAATAATATTTTGTTTCTAGGGGGACATCTTATGATGACCATATATCCGAGATTTTAAGATGACCACTACTTTTCTAAATGTAACTAGGCACAGTTCAATTCAAATGAAACACTTTGTGTACGGCTTGCTCTCTGTCATATTTTATTGAAATCAGTCAAAAGTGACGTAATAAAATAAAATCCATTAGAAATGTCATGAAATTATCCAATATAAAAAATATTTATTTATTTTGTATACTCCTAATTCTAATATTTAGGTTTTCATTCTTTAGAAGACAGATTAATTCTGTGAAGAAACTTTTCATTCTATTTCAAAAATCACCATTTTCAACCTCCATTCTTTTTGGCGATTTCTAGCTGTGATGTTTTCTCTCTTTGAAGCTTTCCCTCTCTTTCTCTCTCTTATCTTTCGTCGTCGCTTTTTTGCCGTAGCACGGGAACTTATTACAAAAGGAAGCACACTGCCAAAAGGTGAAGATTAAATTGGCTTTCGAGCGCGACGAAAGTTTCGTTCGTACCGTTCCGCGTTACTCGGTTTACTCGCACACCGCGAAACGAAAAGCGAGATCCGTTATTACTCGAGCGTTGTGTAGGTATCTCGAGGTAGGGTTGCTTACACCGTGACCCATTCTCGAACCGACGTGCTCGGCTCGTCCCTTGATATTTATTCCGCCTGGAATTTATATTGGATTAGCTATCAGACCGTCCCGACGATCTTTGCATATCTCCTTCTACGATTTTTTGATAACAGTCTAAGCATAAACGTCTCGCCCCTTGGATGAAATAATTTTCAGCTATCCATGGAATAATGTTTATCTCTTTCAAATGTGACTGGAATTTAAATTTTGAAAACGAGGAGTAATCTGAATAGGTATAACTTTTCTTTATTGTGGATATCACTGGAAAGAACATTAAATGCTGAGTAAAATGGTATTAACCTTCATTGACCTTTAACCTAACTTTAAAATTATATCAAATTTTTAATTTCGAAGTAATGCTATTTTCTATATTAACACATTTAAAACTTAGTATGCTCCTGAATTTTTGTGTAAGTATAAATAAATTTTTGATCTAAAAGAATTATTACAAACTCCATATATTGTTCGTGTCCCTCTTGAAACGATATAATTTTTCGACTGAACTTTATTCTGGGGCATATAAAATTATTGATTTTGTATTAATACTTATAAAATTTACAACAAAAGCAGCTCAAAAGTACTAACTTTAATTCTAGAAATTCATCCGTTGAGAAGTTATACATATGTAAAATTGAACGTTATTTTTGAGGTTACCTTGACACCATATTAACTTCCGTTATAATCTGGTTCACATAGACGAGCATTAAAATGCTATCAGAGAAACTAATCTAACCTAACCTAACACATATAATACACATTTAGATAGACATTTAAGGTATTTTGTAATAAAATAATTTTTAACAAAAAATACAACCGACTTCGAAATGCACTAAAAAGTATGAAATAATTTCTACTTCATTTATACAAATACCCAACAGCTATTAATAAAACCTATTTACTCGTTAAATAGTATACTAAATACATTTCAACCTTTTCGGAGGCGGCGCAAAATTAAAAACTTTTCTTCTACTAGGAAGATTCTAATTCAGGCGTCGGCAACCTATCAAATTATTATTGGCAGCATCGTATATTCGGGTATTTTTAATTTTGCGCCGCCTCCGAAAAAGTTGAAATGTATTTAGTATCATCATCATCATCATCATCATCATCATCATATTATAACGTCATATTATAACGCAGAAACATGTCCGTGAGTTACGCTGAGACGTTGGACGCATGCTCGAAAACAAAGCAGAAAAATATTATATGTGTACTCTTACAATGATAGTACAGTAAAACCCTTATTAAGGGACACTTTTTAAGGGATACATAAAAACTAATTACGTCATCATTGATAGTGCTGCAGCTGCTTTTTCTTTGATTACTCTGTAAAAATTTACTGCGCATGTCTATCTCTCACGGTTTAGGACTGCGCAGGGGGTCAAGCTTTTCATGAGATAATTGCAGATCCTGTCCAACAAATTTTCCAACAAATCAAATTGATGCATTTTTACAACACAATGTAGTTTACAACGAAGTTTTTAATTAAAAGTTTCATTTGGTTTAATATCATGGAATTGGAGCTTGGGGTGGGTGGTGGGCAAAGTCAAATTTATATTTTAACTGATTAATTCCCCGTCCATAACACGGGGCGTTCCACTAGTACTATTTAACGAGTAAATAGGTTTTATTAATAGCTGTTGGGTATTTGTATAAATGAAGTAGAAATTATTTCATACTTTTTAGTGCATTTCGAAGTCAGTTGTATTTTTTGTTAAAAATTATTTTATTTCACACTTTTAAGTGGAACGAGCAGTATTTGTAGGATGCCGTAAGGTGGTTTACCGTTCTTATTGGTTAATTGTAATAACGATAGTTTTTAACGATAACAAGTTCCATACAAGTTATAACAATAATTATTAACAATAACAAATTGCATAAATTTTTGCAAATAAGATATCGCGGAAATATCTCCTACAAATTATTAGATGTAAAAGGTTTCATCGCAATCGGTACATGCCTTGCAGAGTACACATGTATATAAGAAACAGTAGAGAATCGGCGACTGCATGCTGACTCATACACCGATAGAGACACGTAGGCATACGTAGAATTCAATGTAGTAGTAACAATAGTTTTTCACGAATATCTCGGAAACTAAAACTTTCCGTTAATTATGTATAATGAAAAAGTTATTCAGAATCATGTCCTCGACAACATATTAAAAGGTCATTGACATCGTCCAGTCTTGACATTAAAAACTTCCTGTATTTTGCAATAACAATGAAAAAATGAAAAATTTTTTTTCAATGGGACCAATCGGAAGACACCCTATAATATGCAAAAGGTTTCGTTCCGATTGGTCCATTCATCCCGGAGTAATCGGTGAACACACACACACACACACAAAAAAAAGAAAAAAAAATACATATGTACTGATCGAATTGAGTAACGTCCTCCTTTTCGAAGTCGGTTAAAACATGAACGATACCTACTTAAGAAATTACTTACATATTATCTCTTTCCAGGTGGCGTCAAAATAACCTCTAAAAGTATCCTAAAAATGGATTCCTAGAAACTTGCATTTTTAAACTTTTCTCGTCGAATACTACAGGATTGCCTCGAAATAAGCAACTCGCCCGGGACCGAAACGGTTGCTTATTACGAAGCAGGTATGCGATTCGGCTTGACGAATGAGAGATCGTCAAGATACGTCACTCGTAGAAATGAGTGGGAGATATCCGAGGTAGCGGCAAACGGACCTCTCACTCATTTCTCGGACCTTTCACTTTGCGGGCGACTTCAAACAAAGAAGAGGGGATAGCGAGTTGTTTATGTATTTCGAAGCAGAGACCACTTGCTTATTTCGAGGCAATCCTGTATTAGAATATGTATATATATAAAAGTTAATAATTTTGTGTGCCCCAAAGTAAAGTTCAGCCAATTTTTCTATTCAATAATTTTTTATAACACAAAACTGAAAGATTATGCAGAAAATGTACATTAAATTTCTTACTCTGTAAATTGCATAAAGTGTATGTCGACAAATTGTGAATGCCTACATTTATTTCTATCAGTTAATAAATAAATTGTTACTATTTAAAGCAAAACCATTTAGTTTTTGCGAACCAGGCAGTATATAAAACTGTAATAATTTGATAGATTGAAATTAATATTGAGAGAGATAGATTGATAAATTTTTGTGAAAGAGCTACTGACAAATTAATTTTGGAACGAGCGTATTTTTTTCATTGAAAAGGCACATGAAGAAATTAATAACGTCAATGTAACGTGGATTAATACAGTATGATATTTGTATTCACAGTATACGCAGTGAATCGAAACATACCAATTACACTGAATTTCTCTTCAATTTTTGATTAATAAAATTGAAATCCGACACAAGCAACGGTTTGCAACGTTTCAACAAATATCGAATTCGCTAATTAAATTCATTCCTCTTCATGAATGTAAATTCCTCTTCGTGAAAGAAGTTTATAACCATCATACACAGGATTTTTACAAATATAAATTAAAATGGTGTCAGACTATAAAAATGGGGAATATTAGAACTAAAAAAAAAAAATTTGTAAATTTTCATTAATGTCAAACAATAAAATACAGATACCTATACAAAATAGTTACTTACAAATACAAATATTTAAAAATAAAATTTCTTATATTTTTGCTTATTTCGATAACAAAATTGCAATATCCAGCTATAGTTTTAAATTTATTGCATCCAACTTCTAATTTTAGAAAAGTGAATAAATTATTGATTATGAACGCGACCAAATATAAACAAACACACTACTACACTATCAGCAACCAACTATATTTCAAGATTTCAAAAGGGTGTAGCTTTTTGTTAACAATATGAAATAAGTTCCCAAAACGATACAAAATATATGTACTTGGAGTCAGGATTATTTCCGTAAAGGAAATAATAAGATTTTATAGGGCTATATTTATTATTACACTATGTTATTACTTCTGATATTTACGATCATAGGGAGTAGTAAATATTGCGAAATATAACACTAATAAAACGAACATGCTATAAAATTCAAGCGGATTTTTAAAATATATATAAAAAATAGAATTGAGCTATAAATATTTCATTCATAGAATCTATCTAACATTTTTGGTTTTGAATTACTTACTTTGTATCTTTCTACTTACAGCCATAAAATTTTTATAAATATATTCCAATATTCTAAATGAATAAGATTTTAATTTCAACGTTTACATAAAGATCTTCATAGTTGTACAGTTTACAACCATTTGTTTACAAACATTTTATTTTAATT
Source organism: Osmia lignaria lignaria (assembly GCF_051020975.1). Classification (NCBI taxonomy): domain Eukaryota; kingdom Metazoa; phylum Arthropoda; class Insecta; order Hymenoptera; family Megachilidae; genus Osmia; species Osmia lignaria. The sequence goes on from NC_135041.1 coordinate 3,872,473, forward strand.
TTGCTGCACGTTGTATGTTTGCAAACTTCCTGTTTTAATATCCCCGTTGGTAATATTGTTCTAAATGAAAACTCTTTGAGACAGGTGTAGACAATTTATCTGCTTTCAAAAAGATTTATGTGGTATAAAGAAACATTTGTCAGAAATAAGTATTATTTGAATAATTCTTGTAAAATTTTCACCGTAAATATTGTTATGGATGAATTTCTTTTTCTCAAATAAGATGTTATACGTTGAATTAAGACCGTAACCATGAATTTTTTCTAAATGCAATATTATTTTATAAGTAGCAAGTTATCTTTAACGGCTTAAATTATTAATAAATACATAAACGGTCATGTATACATTAATTAATTAATATACCTACTTTTGAGGCATTCTAACTTTACTGGCTATATTGGCGTAATTGGATAGGAACTAGGAAAAATGTGGACCATTGTAAAATTCCATAATACCAATATCCCAAAAGTTAAAAATTTTGAATTTGTGAACTCCGGAATTACAAAATTTTCATATTCTGAAATTCAAAGATTGCATAATCCAAAAACTTCAGAATTTCAAAATTTCTAAGAAACCAGACTCACTCCAGAAAAAAATCATATAATGCTATAAACATTATACTGGCCGGTTATTGGACAACATTCATTTTTCAACCGGCCGACAAGAATCAAACGGCGAAAACCGGACAATGTGAAAAGGCTCTAAGAGGGGCCACAGCCCCGGTCCCGGTTATAATTCTTTCACTTACACTAATATTTAATACAATTTTTGCACTTTTGCCTTTTTTCTTTACGATCAAATGTTATTTAATTTTATTCTAAATAAAATTAAATTTTTGAACTACGTTTATCAACCAAGAGGGCCCTTAAAGATTTAATTCGGTCCTGCTTATTTAGCATCTTTTTTTAAATATGATGTTTAGTAGTTCATCAACTTTACCGTTAAAGTACGTTTATGCCTTGATTAAAAAGATACAAAATATTGAACATATTAGGTGGTTCAATGGCCTGGGATTGTAGTGTCATTTTTACTAATGGATCATCATTTATAGAAAATAAAGACGAAATACATTAATTACATTTTTTTTGTATAACTTCTCCGTTACCACCTGGGTAAATATAATAATTTCTAGCATCGTCCTTTACAGGATATAGGTAGAAAAAAATGGGAAGTCTAATTGTTCCTTTTATACGAAGAAGACCTAAGCCCCCTAAGATTGTTCCTGCATCTAATAGTACAAATATTTCAACATAAGTTCACACTGATAATATGAATGGTTATATCCTGAAAATGAAACAAATACAAACTACAGTTACGTATAGTTCCTTTTGTTGTAAATGTTTCTGTATACTGCTAAAGTTTGCTCAGAAAGCTACTTACACAAACACAGAGTCTCGTGAGAGTAGACTCTTTCGTAGGTACAAGTACTTACTTACATATAAGGTTTATCAGAAACTCAAAGTATCTTAACAAATTAAAAGAAAATTTCTTTAAAAATAACAGCAATGTGTTATGTAGGTCATAGATCGATGAAGTCAGTTTTATTGTAGTAATAAGTTTTTAGAATTATATAACATTTATTTTATTTAACTCCTTCATTACTGTGGGTCTCTATGTTTCATTGTACCGAACCTTTAGTTTCATTTTATTCAAACTAAATATTAGATAAAAGTTTCATGATTGATTACATTGTTTTTACTACTGATAGGTCATTAGAGACCTTGAAACCAGACCTTGTTAATTTAGGGACATGGAATATCGAACCTTAGAATCGAGAATTACAAATTATAACAGATTAATAAAAAACTTTCAAGAAGTAAAGCTAATGTAAAGTAATATTCGAAATATTTAACGTGCTTTTGATGCGCGCATAATATTCTGCTTCTATTTTGTATAAACATTTGCATTAATAAAGAAAAATAAGTAAAATCTTTACCTTTATTTCTTATTACTATATATGTATAAATAAAATTTTTATTTATTAAAAATCCGAAAATGGGAGTGAAAAAAATTCCATACCCAGGAAAAAGTTAGTATATGTAACGCGCCTCTGTGAGTCATTATTATTCCATAAGAAAATACCCCAGGAAAAAAGATTCCATATCCTGACAACAATTTTTTTAATCAAATTCCAATAAATAATGCTTTAAGTTAACCGTTTTAAATAATGGAAATTTGAAATTTCAATTCTTAACGTAGTCGTAGTACCTGAAATCCAGATTTCCTTTTTAAATTTTTGTTTATATATTTAGCTATAAATATTACTGAGACGCAATTTTCATGTTTTTTGATATAATAATCTACAAATTTTTTACTTTTGTATGAGAAAGAAGAGATAGAAAGAATCGAAATTTCAAAATTTCAAAATTTCAGAAGTCTAAAATAAACCTTTACAAATCATGGTAATAAGTTGTAGTTTACTGTACTCAAATTATCGCTATAAGAGAACATTCTTTATTAACACTGTTTTCGCACAGGCACCTTTGAAAGTGCTTATTCTGATAGAATGATATTTTTTTTTAGTATGCTCTTGATCTTTCTAGTACGTTTTTAAAAAAAAAATAAAGTGACTTTTTAAACCTCTTTTATATCGTTAAGAAATATAATATTTATTCTAGAGTTAAAGGTACATTGCTAAAAAGCACATCTGCTTGTGTGTTGTCTAGCTTTCATCAGATAAATTTTTCTCCACTTAACTTTTACTTTAAAAATACGAAACGTTAAAACCAAATATTTTACCAACCAAGCAACAACTCGCTCTATTAAACATAACAGTTCTCATCAATCTGCAAAATGTCGCTAATGTATCATTTCTCTTTTCTCTCACTGCACTGTCGCTTCGTCGGCACAGAAAAAATGGCGAACATTAACAAATAGTAGCAAAAAAAAATTGATTCAATCAACCTCGCTTGAACGAGTTTAAACTCGAGAATACTTCAGCTGCAATATAAATTCTAATTTAACTTCTAAAAGTTAGCGTTTCTTTGATTTTTATATTCTTTTGCCGCAAAAAATAATGTTGTTTCTGTTCTTTCACGTTCTGTATCAAGACTAAGGGACTTTAATTAAAATTTTTGTCATAATTTGCAAATCTTACCAAATTTTTAAATTCGGTTTTCAACATCAAGAGCCTACAAATAATTAAGTTTGATATGTGCAAATTATTGAAAATAGAAATGGATTATCAAAATGAAAAACAAACTGATAAAATGGCCGGGAACATAAAAACATTGATATATTAGTTAGAATAATAGTCACTAAATCAAGTGTTTATTTTTGTACATTAAGTGAACAAAATGAATTTTATATCTTTGTCTTGTTCTTATATTTCTGTAATTACAGCCCACAATAGTAAGTTAATAGTATGATATCAGTGAAGAATGAAAAAAAGCACAATGTTGGTCGAAACGTATCTTTTAAAGTACAGAATTGTTTTTATGAAAACTAACTAAAGATCAAGGTGCCCCCTCCCCCCAAATATGGGCTCACCTCCTCACTATTATAATATTTCAGGATTTCATAATTAAAAAATTCCAAGTTTTCAATATTTCAGAATCACGAAATTTTTAAATTTTTAAATTCAAAAATTTCAATATTTCTAAATTCCAATTAGAAAATTTCTATATTTTTAAGAGATCTGGCTGACTCTACAATGAAATCTCAGTTATTCCAGTGTTTGTAGTCGCTTTCAATACAACTCTTCCAGATTCGGTATTAGATTTGAACAGGTAGAAATGACGATACGTAACGCAACTTGAAATAATTAACAACAATGCGGCTGTATTTGCGCATTACCAATGCACGTTTGAGCTGTTCAGCATCAGAACGGATCTTTTCGATCGTAACAGGCAAAAGCATGCAGCAGCGTTCGCGAGATAGGGAGTTGGAACGTGGGATTCAAGTAATAATGAACATAACGCATGGAACGCGGCGTTTCGCTTGCGCAAATACGAATAACGCGAGCGCGATCGGTGTATACCAATTAATTTACCAGGTATGCAAACTCGACACACACGAAACTGCTTGTCATCGGTGATCATCGATCAAATCCTGAGTACCAACGACCCGGAGAATAGACCCATCCCATTATTCGCCCCAAGCTGCTGCTGCTGCTGCTGCTGCTTCATGCCTGCTGCATTTGGATATCCTCCACCCTCGGAACCGGATATCGATACCACAACGATCGTGGTGCTACGAGGGTATACCTGAAGAATAGCTTGACAAGTGTGAATGAAGGGCATTTAGAGGGTTTGGATAGGATCGAGTATCTCAGGTTGAAGCGTATTTTGTGATAAACCTGACTATATGATTATCAAAAAAGAATGCATAATTTGGGTTCAAAGAGAGTAATTTATATAAAAGGTAAGAATAAGAAGCACGGTGGACTCTCGTTATATTGCCGCAGACAAGGGAGACTGTAGGAGCGGAGAATTTCCTAGCCTCCAAACTCTTATTTGAAGGAAGGAAGGGAGGATAGGAGTGTATTAGCTTCGGAAATAATGGTAATAGCACTAGTGAATGAAAGGCGGTACTAATATGCTTGAAAATCTATGTAAAAGTCAGATCGCCCTTATAATAATATAATGACAGTATACTGTAGAACGTTGAATAGAGAGTTGTAAGAACTAAAGATTTACTTAGAGTACCAACGTTTTTACGTAACAATAAATCATCTTGGAAACTAAGATTACTAGATACTAGACTTCGTAACTATTCCCTAAGCTTCCTAACCTTTATTTTTTCTAACTCTGGAAGACTGCCAAGTTTCCACATACTTCTGGAACTCCTAGACTTTCTGCCAATAAACTACTACATTACTATTATTTATAATGTAGGAGAGGGGAGAAAAAGGCGTTTGGTCTCGGGATCGTCTGTCAGACTCGTCAGTGGGGCTGACAACAGACGATCCCTGCCCCAGACACCTATCATACCGCAATTCGGAACTTCTATAGTATATTCGAACTGCATGCCGGGCGACCGCTTGCGAGAACACTGTTACCGATCTCTCGCCGCCACCTAGCGATCCCCGGCCCGAACTAAAGGTGTCCGGGGAGATGAAACCTTCTCCCCTCCATTAACGCCTACAATAATCTTAAAAATAACAAAAATTAAGTCCCATTGCTGTTTTGGATACGTTCTCCGCCATGTGTTATACCGTTTTACCATAATGCCATTTTCGTTACACTTTGAATTTTTGCGCAGGCCACGTTAAATGTTTGCTATAGAGTTGACCACCAAACACGCGATAGTTCCGTGATCGGAACTTTAGCCGCTGACGTCACCAAGTCATGAAGCAGAGAATCATGCGTTGCACTATTTATCAGTATTTCCTACTTTACGAGAAAATACAGTCTGATCACAACGCACTAGGTCAAGCTTTGGTCTCCAAAGAATCAAAATTTCGAAAGCTTCAGTTTCATATGTTAGTCTTAAAAATTCAATTAAGGTTAAGTTTTAAAAGTTCGAAACGTCAAGTTTTATACATCACTATTTGAAATTACTTTTCGTTCAATTTACCTATATATTAAAATAAAGAAATTGGTAAAAATTAAAATTGATATTGATTTTAAATTAAAATATATTATAACATAATAACTAGTCAAAGATGATATAACTAAAAAAACGTTTCACATCCTGAGAATTATCTTATTATCTCTTCCTTGAATGTATTAAGAGTAAACTTTATTAATAAACTTTGTAATTTATTCGCTATATAATCCTTACTCATTTAAGAGATGAACGTTGAAGTATAAGGTAGAAATAATTAGACCGATTTATTAAACGTTAAATTCAATTAAACTTCGTTTAGTCATTTGCATAAACAATTCGATGGCTCCTATTTATATAATGCTATTTCGGGAGAAAATTTAATGGAAGTCTATTTCAAAAATAATTCTATTGTATATGACTCTATTTCTAAGTGCTTGCAGTATGACACTATTTAAAAAATGCGTGTAATATGATTTTATATAACATTAGAGATTAATATAATTCTGTCATAGTAAAAATACAATATAATTATAATTTGGCACCAAATTTTGTGTGATGTTATCTTAAAAGAGCGTTCTATAAAATTCTATGGCGATAATAATTTTAATATCATTCTACCTCATGTGAGAATTGAATAAAATTCTATTTTAATAGAGAATTTAGAGCTTTAAAAAAAATAATAATATGTAAAAATAATAACTACTCGAACTAGAGTGCTTTCTCAAACAGACAACGACCAACGTTGCCAAATTTCGGTCATAAATACAACAATGCAGAACTGGCTGCCAAGTTACAATCATATTGAATTTTTGTTGTAATAAACTTATATTAAACACCAATTTTAAATAGAATCATATAGATTTATTTTTTATATATCTTTTTATGAAATAGTCCTCCGAAATAGCATTATATGAATAGAAGCCATCAAATTATTCGTAAATGTTGTACAGCAGCGTTGGTACATTCTTAAAGCATTAGGCTACAGTTTTAATTCTTGTTTTTTATTCGTATTCATTTTATGGTATTAAATAGGGTAATTTTGAAAGAGATGGATCGCTTTCTTTAAGGCTGAATTTTGTCTTAATTAATTGAAGAAAATGGATGGGGTTTGCTCATAAGGTAGTATATTAAATGAAGTTTCAATTACCGTGATCAGTAATATCGAAATTATAATGTTTTTAACAAAAATTAAGATTTCAATGATTGTAACAATTATCCAACTACCCTACACACCGTGGATTAGTTGTACCACAGTATATGAGGTAAATGGACCTCCATGAAAAAAACAATATGTACTTATTCTTAATAAATAATAAAAATATACAAATATAGCTTTATACCTACCTGAATAGTATTATAGTTTATAGTTTATAGTTTATAAAAATAAATGTGAATCAAACTGATCAACAATAGTTTATAATAGATCTATAATAGTTTAAATTTTTGTATAACAAAATTTGCATTGTGATACAACCTTCTGAACATATTTTAATATTTCTGTTTCAGGTAAGTAATCCGAAATTGTTTATACGATACTTCCAAAGTGGTAAGTAAAAATGCATCTGTTATTAGTTTTAATAGTTAATTATTAGTATTTTTCCAAAATCACCATTCTGCAGAACCATTCTGAAGATACACTAATTCAAAATAAATAGTTTTATAAAGTGGATCCTTTTTTATCAAAATTAAAGAGAAGTTTATAGTTTATTTTAAAAATATCGTGCTGATCTAATAATACAGTATATTTACGAATCCTTTTACGCTAAAGCAATCCATTTTACACTTCGACGTGAGAGATTTTATTCAAAATAAAATGTGATGTACTGCACGCAAAAGCAAGGTAGGTTTAAGTCATTATTTTTCTGATTTCAAATTTGAATTTTGTAACTTTTGCCTACTTGTACAAAAACGTGCTGTATTTTTAAATTTTGATTTCAGAAACTATTAATCAAATCGAGTCCAATTATTCTTTATTCTAATCTGAAAGAGTTAATCTACAGTAACGATATTTTTTTATATAAAAAATTGACCTTATGGTATTAAAAATTATAAATAAAATTTCTCGTTGAAAGTCAGATGATATGTAATTTTAACAAAAATGTGACCGTTCTTTAAAATTTTACCTATAAAGCGTGCTCCTTTTTAAGATGGAATTTTCTAAACTAACATTCTAAAGAGAAATTATAGAACCGGTGTATGCTGCTTTAGGTAATGGTTGCTACAATTTTTGATACACTTCTATTACCTTCCTACAATCATTTCATTACAGTACATCAGTAATTTACCTACAATTTTAGAAAACTGCGTTTACGTGCAATGGTTTAATGCCTTTTGGTTTTTCGTTATATTTGACCAAATTATTAAAATCACTTTTTACAACTCTAATGCAATATAATATTTTCTTCATAAACGGTGTAAATAAATTTTGACAGCAACAAATTTCGAAAATTTTTTAAACTTTCACAGTATAACATGATGGAAATCAATTTTATTAATTCGAATAAAACGTCTACGTTTACATTTGTAATTACAATATATCCGAGTGACAAATATGTCCACTAAAAGACAATAGAAAGTAAAAATAAACAGAAGGTATAAATGTTATGGTATCCAAATGGCAGCAACTTTCCAAAGCATGTCAATCCATTTCCAAAAGATTTAAAACAGCTTCAACGTTTACGAATTTAAAATTCATTAGAGCTAGATAATTGAAACTGAACTTCAATTAGAACTGTCATTACTATTTACAAATATTATAGGTTTGAGAAAAAATACACTACTTTAAGGTCCAATGTTTTGCGATTTGAGGTGGCTCGTACCAATTAGATTTTAAAGGATTCGAACGTGTTACTGTTTCTTCAGAAAATACGGAAAACTCGGGCGGAGTTTAGGTTCGGTTCGTGTAAGGAAAGCTAGCAGAAAGAATAAAAGTTTCGCGAGTTCTAGCATAGACGGAACTAACATGAACGTGTTTCGTTTTCTCTATTAGACACTTGTTACTATGAGTCTAGACTTGGGTCGGTTACTTATAAATATGATTTCTCCCTTGACGTTTTACGGGCGCGAAAAGCCGACAAGAATACAAAAGAGAAAAGAGAGTTGTAATAACTAGACTGCATACGTTCATGCATTTACGACGTATTGAAACTCATGAAATATAGCTAAAACGTGTGTTACATATAAAAGTAAAGAATGAAAAAGAATGTAGAAAGTAGAAAATGCGTAGAATGTTCACAGTAAAGTAATAGTGTGCTACATCTTTTTGAAATAAAATATATCTAGTGGAAAGTAAAATTAAACTTATGATAGGTATTATTTTTCCAACAAATTATTATTCATGTATTATAATTATTATTGTTATTATATAGTAATTATTTAACGTGTTGAGAATGTTCATAGTAAATAATCTTATGAATAATCATATGATAGACATTATACTGAAACCATTCCTTTGATGTATACTTATCACAAATATACATATTCGTAGGAGGATAAGAAAAACGTAGATTTAAGGAGGTAAGAAGGTGCACATTTAAAAAAAAAAGAAAAGTCCAATTCTTCTCTCCGTTATCCAAGGACTCACCTTAGCCCTTCGTCTTCCGTTTCTCGCTTTCCTTCCTGCTCTTCAACTTTTGAATCCAGTCTCGACGTTCTCTTCGCCCTCTTTGCGCTTTGAAGAGCTTACTCGCTTACTCGGAAGAGACGAGGTGTTCTTCTCTCTCTCATCTTTTTTTTTCTTTTTGCACCTCTTCAAGTCAGGCCACGCTTCCCTCGCTTCACCGCTTCAAATGGAATATCAGTTTACGCGCGAAACATCCTTTACGTTCTTTCTCCTGGCTGAAGCTCCTCTTTTGTACTCGAACACAGATGCCCACTCGTGTGACCTTCTCCAAATTCTTCAAGCTCGTCCACAAGTTCTTTCAAGTTGAACACCTTTTTCTATGTTGTCATTGCTAATATTTTGGACGGATGTTTTTGTTGTATTCTGTTTTTCTTTCAATCTACAGTAGAACTTTGATTATCGGAATCACGGGGGGGGGGGTTATAATTACATATTACAATCTTATTAAAAACTGTTACAACATTTTTCATAGTAACGAAACTATGCCTTACAAAATTTCAACGACTTGACCGTTATATCACTTATGTTCGTGTAATGTTCTAATTTACATAGAAGTTTATTCATATTTGGTACTTGAAATTATTGATGTTAGATATAACAAATTATTGTGAAAAGAATAAATAAATTCTTAAAAGTTGAATTTAAAAGTACTATTTTAGACAAAAGAAGAGTGTTAAACAAAAGAAAAGAGATCTCACTTGATGAAAAAAAAGATGCACGTCATAATATATAAGCTGATATTTCAGTTTCAAATAAAAATGATTGGTACACAATAGTATGTAGTTTAAAGCTTATTACTATTAATATATTTACACATACATATATAATGTAATATATTCATCATTTCCTTAGGGTATATTACATTCTTCGAAATAGTAAAATGAAAGCGTAACAAAATATTAAGAGATAGTGGTTCTAGAAGTGTGTGGAAACCCAAAAATATCAGGTCGGCTCGGATCAGATTGGATTCGTGATAGTACTAAATGTGCGAGAATCCGAGCATCGGGTGCCAGAAATTGTTAGGTACTCGCACACTTCTACGTGGTTCTGTTTATCTTTTTTCCAAAAAAATTGTATCATATTGTGATACTTGTAATACCTGTTTTTTCAATTTTCAACTTCCTGTGCTTCTTATGATAATTAGCCAATTAATAATAAACGATAAAATATGATATTTTATAATATTTTTCCTTGCTCGAATACCTTATATATATTCTCTTATGGTTATTAGATATTATAGTAAAGCCATAAAATTTATTAAAAGGATATTCCTTCATTTTTGTGAATCACTACGTTCTTGTGTAACTTCACGACATTAGCTGTAACGATCAGAAGAGATAGAATTTATTTCAGTTACCATTTTTTTTAGAAAGTAACATACGGTAGTATGTAATTCTTTTTATTCCGAGGAAAGAAAGAATTGAATTCATTATTTCATATGGTATTAATTACCTACCTCCGTTGTAGCTTTTTAAAATTTTACAAAAGCTTGACATTTTTATTAAAAAGAGTCTCTTTTAATCTCAAAATTATCATTTTAATCTGATCTATAGATTGAATGAAATCTACACGTATCTAACAAGGTTTATAACTAATTTAAATTGCATCTTTCAAAACAAAATTTTTCAGAATCGTGAATTGATACCACGATGAGAAGAGAATAAAAGCAAGTATAACAAAAAAGTCGGATTTTCTATATAATAATTAATTCTCTCTTAAGAGGCATCAATATTTTACAAGATCACAAAAGTTGAGTTTTAATTGTCATCAATTCGCGTGATCCCACGGGGGGGGGGAGTGAACATAGCTGGTGAAATCTCCAATAAGAACCTGATCTTTCTACCGTAACAAAGATGAAATAAATTCATCTCTAAACGAATTTACCTTATTTAAATATTCACAGCACTAAAGAATTATATTATGTGAAATTCGCTCTGTATGTACTTGTTTCAACGTTCTTTTCCATCGCGAAATATTTATCTTCCGAGAAAAGTTTCTCGTGGTCGGCAGACAGAGCATCAGTGTTTCAACATAATTACAGGAATACAGAGGTGAACGTAAAGTGATCGTTAACGACCGTACCATTCGTTTGGGTAATTTCGTTTCGTTTCTCAAATACTCGGAAACGTTAGCAGTTTTTGAAGCTGGCACACGCCCGGGACAGAGAAAAACGAGGGGACGAGACCAAGTGTATGAGGTAACATTACCGCGGTGGAGTCGTTCTAAAATAAATGAAGTATTAAATTCATTCTGCCTGTCCGTTGGTCGGCTGCATATTAAAATTTTTTCCCACGCCACGGCTGGCGAATGAAAAACAAAGAAACGGCCGAGAATTTGTGTCCGTTCTTCGTGTATACCACTGTTGGCCAATATTTAATGCAATTCACAATTATAATTTATGTTTTTTTTTTACATACCTATACGGTATGTCTACAAATTCTTGTTGTTTGAAATGACTGTTAAATGATAAATAATATGAAACAAAATGTATAAACCTTTTCTTAATTATTATTTTATGTAATGATATCGCTTCTTGATGATTAGTAATACACTGCCGCACTTACTGCCAGGCGAATGGGACACTTGCCTTAGACCCCTCGCTCAACCCTTTGAGTGCTAAGCAACGGTATCGCGCTTTTCTTGTTCTGTATCGATAAATGCTACGGAATCGGCTCAGTGGGCCTAATTGTCGGTGCGCTTAAAGCTAATGGCAATACACTGTTAGTGTTATATAATTGAACACACGTATTTTTCCAAGTTGGTTATCTTAGAATGCAAATGATTCGATAACTAACAAAAAATGTAAAATTAAATGTCAGAGCTGTCGCGTATTACATATTCTGACATAAAACAGAAGTAGCGCAATCGCGCCACTTGGCATTTCTCGATCGGATTTTTGCAAAGATCCGTGACATGGCATTCAATACGTACTTTTATGTACTATGAACACGCTGTGCTAAATTTGTAATCAAATTTCATAATAAATGACAAATATTTAATATCCGTGTTATGTTATAGTTCAAATTAGTCTGGTTAAGTCTGTCACGATTTCTGACATTTGTATTTTATGAGCCGTTTATATTGGAAGGGGGCAAATCCATTTTCTTCGTTAATGAGATATTTAAGATTAAATTAAGCTTTTATGTTTAATAAAATACAAAATAATATGAAATTATATTTTTTTCAGAAATTGAGTTATCCTACTTTTATAATTAACAACTGAAAACATATTTATGTCGGTTTTAGAGATTTTTATATCCGTTGATTATATTTAAAAATGAAATAATTCTGTTGCGTAAAAATTAGATTTCCTCTTCCCTTTTCTTTAAATATTTGATTTTTTTTTTCAAATAAATATGGGCTTCTTTTTATTCTATATTTAAATTAATCAATGCGTGATTTAATTGATTCATTATTTATTTGAACAAACTAATTTGTATGATAAGTACTGATAGAACGTTTATGTAGTCATTTTCATTAAACCTTAAACTTCCTTATATTTTGGTGTAAACTTTCTACCTTAAACTTCCCTAAATGGTATACCATAAATTAATACGCTAACTAGTTTCTAATGCTCCAAAAGGCAAAATGTAACTATAATGGAGATATATAAAAAAAAAAAATTAATACACTATTAATGGTACTTTGTGATACTTTTATGTCATAAAATCATGTGAGACTTTCAATTTATGATGCAACCTAATACTATTGTGAAAACGTATTGCAACAAATAAACTAATTTATTTGTTTATTAATTTGATAAACGAACTATTTATACGGGCATATTAAAAGAAAAATAAACAATTTATCATTTAAAATATCATTTTTCCCAAAATTAACGTCGAGAGAACTTATGTTTTACTTACGTTTTGCTTTCGTTCGAGCTTAGTTTTTTGTTCGCATTTCATTCGACATACGAAGAACTGTTTACAAGTCGACATTTGGAAGGGATCGCGAGAGGACAATGCGCGAAATCCATAATTGTTGTTCCTCGCTTAAACCAATATTATCGTGTAATTCGAAGGACGAATCGTCGCAGAATCCTATGTTTCCTTTAGTCTTATCGTAAACGTCGAACGACACGCACGTGTTTCGTATCGTATTGACTTTAATTTTTCTGTTCACCCTTTTATCTTGTTTTTCGTGTATTTTCCGCGCGTATTAGTGTTCGTTCGTGATTTTTTACCGCGAGTGCATGTCTTTTAAGAAAATTCGGAATACTTGGCATTTGTTATTGTTCTCTGGTAAGTAAAACGGTTATGTTTGTTAGTTCTGTGAGGCTGAAACTATGTTTAATTAAAAAATATATATATATTATATTCAATCATTTTTAATATTTTATAATTTCCTTTCTGATTGAATTAAATTTTTTTAGTATTATAATAATCAGGATCGGATTAAGTTTTCTAGGGCCCTTTAAATAAAATTTAATCGTAAAGAAAAAGGACGATAGTAAAAAAAGATTTCATTTAATATTTTTTGACATATGTATATAGTAAATGGATGGCTTGGAAAAGAGACTCTGGTAAGTGAGACCCGAGGCTATAACCCCTCTTAGACTTCCTCTTAATCCGACACTGTATAATATTCTATAGTATAGTATACTATAGATGTTAATTATGCTAAATTAAAAAAAATATTAGAATAATTATTCTATATAATAGAAAAAAGTTTAAAGTTTCTATAATACACATTTTGCTTATAATTAGAAGTTACATTAATATCAAGTTATCCCAACTTGAAAGTATCAAGTTGTTAATGTATTCACTATCGATGCTTATTATAAAATTTCGTATCAATTCCAGCAATTGTTTAAAGCAAAATGCAGCAACTAAAAACATTGCTCGACTTTAACTTCTTGAACGGCTCGACACATCAACTTGATCAGAATAACAACACTGTTCAAACGACGGAATGGTAAGTACAAACAAACATTTAAAACAAAATCTTTGATTCAACTAATGTCGTTTGCTGGCGGTTAATAAATATCTAATTATAAAACGTTAGAAGTATGCAGAAGTTCCTATCACCCACGCTCAAATGAAGTATCTACTTTAATAAAATTTGTAAGATTTTTTATTTTATAATAATAATTTTATTATTTTATTTTGTTAGTTTTTGATATAAAATGGTACCTATTAGCATAATTACATTTTTAATTTGCATAAACATGGAAATTGATGTAACTATATGTGAAAACAATTGTTGAAACAACACGATATTATGATAATGTAGATTTTATCAATAATTTTAAAACAATTCATATTACTAACTTGATAATTCGATTTATTGATTTATCAACTTATCGAAAATATTTTGTTATTTATAGAATATTGATGAAAATATTGTAGTTGCCTTAAATTTATCAACTTATCGAAAATATTTTATTTATAGAATATTGATGAAAATATTGTAGTTGCCTTAAATTTATCAACTTATCGAAAATATTTTGTTATTTATAGAATATTGATGAAAGTATTGTAGTTGCTTTAAATACGATGGAAACTTTTACATTCCTCTCATATATTTTTGTAATTCCTACAATATCGCTTGAAAAGGACGTTCCTTGGAAGGATTCTTACCGTAGAGAAAAAATTGTTGATATTTTGATTACTACGTAAACGCTCTGACCTGACTCCAGAATTTATATTTCTGGAATCGACTAGAAATCGTGAACGTTTCTAAATATATTTATTTTTAAATTAATTTCTTGAAACAAAAACTTTATTATTAATTAAATGTTCAAACCTTCATAACAAAATGGAAATCTTTTCTTAACATGGATGGCATAAAGATACGTATCGCTCTTTTTTTACTTAATTTTAATGTCACTTATGTCAGTTAAAATTATCTTCAATTCATTTACATATTTAATACGAATACAGCATAGTTAATAACATAGTTAATATGAAACATAATTGCATATAAATTTTGCTATCTTTCTCTTTATCCCATTATTGTTTTCTGAAAAATCTCCAAAAAATGATCCCCCTCAAGCAAAATGAGACGTTTCAGTTTTTCAGTAAAAGTCAAATCAACTTCGCTCTAGAAATTGTGCAATGAATACTTCGGTCTGAAATTTAATAATACTTTTCAAATATTCTGCTATGCCCCGGAATAAATTGATTTCATTAAACAAGTTCGGTAACTTTTCAAACTTCTCCACCAAATTGTTCATTATAATTTCGCAAGCAATTAAAAACATCAAAGAACGCGTACAAAGTTCTATACTGGTAATTAACATTTATGTATGTGTAAAACACCGGTCAGAGTGCACGTTAATTACACGGTTTACCGAAAAACTCGATTTCCCCCAATACAAGAAAGCACGATGAAGAGAGGTCGCAGGGTGAATTAAAACAGTGAAATAAATAAAATGTACATAACAAGGCAACGATAGCAACTTTGCTGAACTTTCCTTTCACTCGGGCTCGATTTGAGAATCGATTATACGACCGCCTTTCTCGCTCAGCAGCTTTTTTCCTCTGTGCTCAGCTCTTTTTAATTGGTTGCCTCTCCAAGCAGTGTCTCTGCAGCCAATTAGTGGGTTGCGTAAAGTGGCTCGATCTTCTCTAGCGATTAACGATTTTCCAGCTTTGAATTTACCACCAGCAACCTATTTGTCCCCGTTTTGAATAAGCAACTAACTATTGTCACTGAAATCTCAGAAATTGATGAAAAATGTCTTACTTTCTAATGAATCTCATTTCGTAGGTCAACTCATCTTTAGATTCTTCACGATATATTTTTTAAAGAATAAGTGATTGAATATGCAAAATATTTATTATATTTATTTAGTGGTGTGTAATGTAAAGAACATGCAAAAAGAAAGTATGTACGTAATATTTAAAAAATAGGTATTTCAATATTTTATTGTGAATGTCAATGTAAGGAACAGCACGAATTTATAGCATGGCCTCAAAGAATAATTCTTTTTTGCAAATGAAAGATAGTAATTCGTAACAGCTTAACAATTCTTTTGTAAATTTTGAACTCAAATCGGAATACTAGCTTGAAGTGGAGAAACTCAGTAGAAAATACTATTTTCAAAACAGGCACATGTCAGATATGTATACAAATTATCATTTTTCTGTACTATTAATTATTGAAAAAAGAAAGATAATTTTTCCTTCAATTTTCTTTTGCTTAAAATAATAAATTGGTGGCATGTGCCTCTTTCCCACTGAGCCCCTCAATTGCTATTTGTAAGATTTTTAAATTAGCCACAACTTGTTAAGCTTAGGACTTTTTTAAAATACAAGTAAGATAAATCAGAGAAATTAATTGTTCATATTCAGTCACATTAACAAAAGAGAGGATGCATATGTATAATGGAGAGGTACGAAAACCGAACTGTTTAATTTTCTAAATTATTAATTCAATTTCAATCATTTTATCTACTAATAAATTATTCACTCCTTACGTTCCCTTTTCTATAACGATAACGTACGTCAAATAGCTGCAAACTTAAAGTAAGCTTTTAATATTCTAAATTATTAAATTTCATTTTTATGATTTTAGCTGTTGGCAAGAAAGGATCTTCTTTTCTTTTTTATGAAAATAGCATATATCAAATTTCTATAAATTGAAATCGAGTATTTGATTTAATTTTTATGATTTTACTACAAATAAGTTATTCCATCCATTTTCCTTTTGTTTTTTATTTTTGTTTTTTTCTTTAATAACGATAACGTCCATCAAATATCTGCATACAGCGACTGT
The DNA here is from genome assembly GCF_051020975.1 of Osmia lignaria lignaria. NCBI lineage: Eukaryota > Metazoa > Arthropoda > Insecta > Hymenoptera > Megachilidae > Osmia > Osmia lignaria. The sequence continues at coordinate 3,889,307 of NC_135041.1, forward strand.
TGTATCGTGAAGTGTTTGTCTTTTTTTATATCTGTATTTTTCTTTCTACATTTTCCGCGAAGAGTCTAGCGAATAAGAGTCGTTAAAGAGTTTCACGCCACCGAGCTTTGGTCGATTCTCCTCTTCTTTCGTTTTCTCGTCGCTTATTCTTTTTTTTCTTTATTTTATACTCCGTTTCTCTGCTTCGAGCTGACTGAAGGTTCAATAGCTCGTACAGCTTAACGAAGTTACCACTACGACAACAAGGGCTGCTATAAGCTACGCACATCTATCGATTCACACTACAAGCTTCGTTGATACTATAATCTCTGATAAAAGATTTTAGAATTACATATAACCTTTAACACATTGAATACCGTGAGGGTCATCGATGAGCTGTATCACAAATTAGATATATTTAAATAATTAATAAAAGACAATAGAAAAATATTATTTTGGACGGCGTTGCTATTACATTCATAATGTAAAGTAGCAAATAGAATGTTTGAAACTTGAAATTTAAAAATTAAATTCTTATTCTTAACAATCGGACGGCGACTCATGGAAAGAGCCCCAATTTTAACTCAATACTGTATTTCATATTATTTTTATTTTCTCAATTTTACACTGTTTCTCTAAAAATTATTCTATCAGTGCATGAAACCTTTTCGTTTAAAAATTATATATTTAACTTTAGGTTATTATCCTTATACATGTTTTGTAAGTTTGGGTCGCAATTCCCCTGCTTCCCTTGTATCACCATCTCGCTAGGGGATTCTAATTCGATCCCGAGTATACATGTTAGACAAATCATTGGAATTAAAGTAGTTGTAATAAATTGAAAAAGAGTGTATAATTCCTGTAAAGACTGTAAATTCCTACAAAAACATTATATTTATAAGTAATCCGTCAAAATGTTTAGTAAGAAATGTAAAAACATGTAATTTCTAGTGTTAAAAAGACCCTAATTATTGTCCTTATATAATGACGGTTCATACTATTGGTTGATAGAATGCATAATAAATCAAAAATATCTGTTTTAATAAAGCACGGTTACGTATATACAATTTGTATTAATGAAACGAAAACTATCAAAAACGTCAGGCGACAGGTAACGCGTTAACAACAGAGCCGTCGGCAGTAGCGCTAAAATTCAGCGTTTAATTGGTTAATTAACGAACCAACGGACGCGGGCGGCTCGTTTTACATTAACGAACTTGTCGGTGTCGGCTGTGAAATCAAGAGTCGAGGCATGATATCAGCTCGGTTATCTCTTATTAACACCATTGTGTCTGGCTGGGTCGAAGTGTGATAACGAATCAAGTCCCTATCCCCCGACAACGATCCAGCAAGAGAAGGAACAAAATTGAACAATGGTGCTCCGGGCACCGTGAAGATCCAGTAATTGAATTACACTCCGATAACCACTTATCGCGAACCGCCTTTACGCGATCTTATTCTAAGAAAATAACTTTCGTTTATAGTTTTTACTTCCTTTCATTTAATTATGCAACTTGGGCTCGTCTACAAGAATAATTAGATCGTCGTTATTCGTTTAAATATATAAGAAGGTGAAGATTTATATTAGGTTCTTTTTTGGTAATTGTATTGCCGCGTCGACCGCATGAAATGGTAATTAGCGAAAAGACTGTAAGCTTACTATATGATACAAATTAAATTCTGTTATAAAGAATTAAGATCAGGGTGCACCCCACCGCAATGTGGTTGGTTCCCTCACCATCATAAAATTCAGAATTTAAAAATTCTAAGGTTCGAATACTCCAATATTTAAAAATTCTAAGACTTCTAAGGGATCTGGTCTACCCTACAAAAAATTCTTGTTATATCAGTGTCCCTCAGTCTAATTAAACCCGTATAATTAATGTGATAATAAACTTTTATCTAAATTTGTGTACTATATTATTTCTATTGAAAATAAGCTGCTGTAAAATCGATACAAAATTTACAGCAGCTACCTATGAAACTTTCTGTAACACTTTCGTTAAGTTTCTGGTAAAAGCACAAATTAAAATGCAATTTTCGTTGTTTGCTAGTCTCTGGGTTAGAATCGCAATGAAAAAGAGCATATCGCGAATTAAGAAGGAAGCGTGCGGTTGAGCAGCGTGGCAGTTTCAGATAGTTGAAGATTATTTCCGAATCAGCCGTTAGCCACGACCTACGGCTTTGCACCCTCGTCGCCAACCCCCTTAAAGCCAACCAACATGTACACCGCTTCGAGCGTTTTAGCACGGAATCGCAGTTTTAGGGTCTGCCGCTACGAGGTCGCGAAATGTGCCACGTTAAGAATATAACCGGGAACGGTTAAACCCCCGAGGTATTATCGTTTGAGCTAGGGTTGAAAACTTTATCTCTGGCAGATTATTTTTGCCGTTCTGTTCACAGTTCTCGCTCGTAACCACTTCCCTTACACGTGTATTCTTATTACAGTTAATTACTATCCCATTGAGCTAACTTATAGACCATTTTACTTCTTGGTTCAACCTGGTTTCTTTTATGCGTAGCTGATGACGTACCATAAAATAGAGTGAATAGAAACAAAATTTTAGATAGGGGTATGTAATTTATTAGAAAAATAAAAATTCTTGGAGAAGACAACTCAATACATACTTATTTGGTAGCCATTGTTGCGATTAACACGTTGACCGCTACAATGAAAATGGACTTGACACGAATTATATATTCATTTTCAAATGTATGCTCTCAACTTATGATCCATTTTTTCCTCACGATTTCATAAATATTCACGATAATATGAAAATTTTCAATTTTTTGAAGAAGGTGGGACTCCTAAGACTATTTCATTGCCGAACATTGGCGTAATTAGATAGAGACCAGGATGGGCCTGGCTCCCCTAAAGAGCTGGACTGGTTCCTCCCTACAAATGTAAACTGTCACCATTCTAAAATTCCAGGTTGCAAAAATAACAAAATTTTAGATTTCCAAAATTCTCAAATTACAACTTTCTAAAGAACCTAACCCTAAACATAGTTACGTTATTAGTGTTAGTTAAACTATATTTTTGTAAAAGATTTTTTTCTGCAAAGTTTTAAACTTCTCTTGTATAGGAGAGAAAAATGCGTTTTGTCTCGGAATTGTCTATGTTGTTAGGAATGCCAACAATGCAATCCACGGGTAGGTTCATATCGGGATCGCGATTATCGATTGTAGGATCTAGTTGACTATATTCATGTGCGTTAATAAGCCCACGAGTATAATATATGTAATATATTAAATAATAAATAATATCTTCAAATATTATTGTAATCTTTGTGTTGCTAACTTAAACGGAGCCCCCCCCCCCATGATCCTAACATCTGTTTTTTTTGTTTTTTTTTTTAAATCGTTTTATTGTTTTTGTTAACAATGGTACAAAGATCAGTCCTAAGACTAAGAGAATACAAAAACTAAACGAAAAAAAAATTCAATACAATCTTTGGGGAATCACAGCCTGCTTGCTCGTTACAGGACGGGACTTGGAGGCTAACTCTAAATAGTAGTAATCACATATTCGACTTATAAACTAACATATTGCCAGAGTATATAACGATATACCCAAAAAACATTAAGTGCGAGGTATCGCTTGACGCAAAAAGGAAAAAAAAGTACAAAAAGAAGAAAAACCCCACGAATCCAGTCTTGAACTTAACCTAGCTTAAAAATAGAGGCGGAAGGAATATATACAGGGAATGCTTATAAACTAAGGAAAAAAGAGAGAAGAGAGACAGGGGGGAGAATAATAATACAAGGGGGCACGACACCCAAGCTGACTCAACTAAATCTTAGCGCGCGGTTCATACGCGAAATAAGGGCAGGTAAATGGACACTATTTAAGGATAGCAACCAGAACTTTTTAAAATTAGTTCGAGAAAAATCCATCTTATCTCGATAAGGGACGGCCGCAGAGTAAAAGTTGGCACAACCTGGTCTAGTATCCACCAAGTCGAGCGCGATCCGAATAATCCCTAACATCTGTCAGATTCGCCAGTGGGGCTGACAACAGACGATCTCTGTCCCAAACATCTATCATACCGTACTTCGGAACTTCTATATATTCGAACTGCATGCCGGGCGACCGCTTGCGAGAACACTGTTACCGATCTCTCGCCGCCACCTAGCGATCCCCGGCCCGAACTAAAGGTGTCCGGGGACACGAAACCCTCTCCCCCTCCATTAAACACCTACACTTGGTAAAATGTCTTACCGAATTTTGAGAATGATAGGATAAGAAACTAGGTTGTTTCTTATTATTTAAAATGTGACATTGCTACGTTGCAGGACCTATAGTGCAAGTGTTACATATAATACTTAAATTGTGACTCGTAACATATGCCTTTTACATATTTCCGCTCGTTGCCTGTATAAGATCGTTCGAGTTCCTGTAACCAGATTAGTAATTAAGGAGCTCGACGGCGAGTTTCGAAGCGTGGTTGCACCGTTTGCTCTCGAAGAAGATCGAGGGTTTCGCGCACACGATAAAAACGGGAAGATCTCATCTTCTGAATCGCGAGCTTAATCGGTTTAATTAACGAAGAGCAGCGAGGCGGTGTTAGCGAGTGACCGAGGCGATCGAGGCGAGGGGCTGGACAGCGGCGCGCAAATTTAAGCTCAGCAGAAATTCTGCCCCAATTACTGATCGGTAATTGGACGCCACCAGGCGTATCGCTCCTGCGAACCAGCTCTCTACGATTATCGAATCTTCGATCGCCGCTTTTCCGAATGTCGATCCACCCTTTTCCGTTTCTCTCTACGCCTTCGAATCGACTCTTTGTTTTCGTACATCGGGCATGGCCGACTTTCTCTTTCAAAAGCCGCTTTGCTTCCTCGTTTTGTTCCTGATCGACATAGATGTACACTGGAAACACAGTCCTAGTACCGATTGGAAGTATTCAAATGGCTGTATTGGTTGAAAAAAAAAAAGATTTTGTTGAGGAAAATTATTATTATGCGGTCAGTTCTGGGACTGTTGTGTTACTATTTTTAATGGTAAAATTCGAATCTTTTCTATAAGTTATTAAATAAAAAATAGAAGGTATTGTTTAGAAACATTTTTGTTCGAAATAGCTCTTGTTGAAACTTTATTTGAAGAATAAATATATACACCAATCGGAAATAATATAAAAAATAACGTAGAAAAATTCTTTGATAAAAATAATAAATAACAAAGGACGTAAGAACACTCGCGATTAAATCAGGTTTCCCTAAAGAAAATAGTTATATAGAGGAAGCAGAAATTCTCGAAATCCTAATTTTGACGATATTACTATTAAAAGTGATTTAGAAACAAAATAATCTAATTTTTAACTTATAACTGAAAAGTACAAAAAAAGTAAATAATTCAAATTTTCCTATGTAAACGTTTATACGCAAGTGATGAGAAGTCACAGATCTATACAGGGTGATCCTCTCGCAGCCGGACACAAAGGAACACTGGCGACAATAAACCCCTTGACTGCACCATAAAGAGGCCCGCATTGTCACGTGTTAGCGGGGACCTACCCGGGCCGAGACGACTCTGTGTGTCTTCATGGTGCGGTCAAGGGGTTCATTGTCGCCAGTACACCCTGTATGTATAGGGCCCCTTTTCCAACATTGTCATTTTCCTTAGGGAAGTCTACGGGGAAGGACGAAAACTGGGGACATCGCCATTTTCCTTGAGGAAGCCTGATTTGATCGTGAGTGTACGATCGGTTCTGAGACATTCCAAATTTTATTTAAATTGCTTGAAAAAAGTTGTTAGCGAAATGTTATTCCAAAAATGCGTTATAAATTCTATGAAAGCATAAAGATAACGATGTTTCGTGCGGTGCGCGCGCGAGTGCTTGGATTGTTGTATCAATGTAAGAGTGTGAAGTGTAACAGTGTGATAGTCGAGCAATGTGATTACCGGTAAACGTAACACGCGTGTAACACTGTACAGTCAGAAAAATGAACCCTAACAAATTCTATTACAAACGGGAATTTGCAGAATTTGCAGAATTGATAGGGAATTTTTAATAATATATTGGTAGAAATTTAATCATCTTCGCGAGACCGTTAAAGAACGTTCCAGAATGCTCGATATTATCAGACCACACGAGTGATGTTTTGGATTTACTTACTTTCGGTGGTTCTTAGGAGTATAGGTGATCTGTAATTATACGTGATTTTCGAACGTAGAACACATCAAGGAAGGAATTTGTTATATTAACAATCTGAATCATGTCATCAAGGGATAAACTGTCTTAAAAACATCAAAGACCGTTTCTGCGTTGGATTAGGAAGCCCCCAAAATGCTATAATTCTCGAATCACATCCGGTTAGTGAAGAAAAAAAAGACAAAGGAAAATTTATACAAATTTCTGTTCGGAACGTAACAACAGCTTTGCGTTCCGTTGGTGAATGGAGAACGAACGAGCCATCTTGAAGTTTTTATTTCAGGGAATATCAATGTTTCTTTCGTCCTGTTCCATTTTCATTTTCCGTCTCTCTTTTTCCTCACTCTCTCTTTCTCTTGTTCTTTTACAGTAGCAATTAGTTTAACGGTAAGGTTTTTCCTTCGAAACGTTCACCCTTCTCTCTTCTACAATTAGCGGAATCTCTAAGGCGGATCATTTGCAAGCTCCAATTTGCCGGGTTGATTTGGCGGAAAAAGATCGCTCTCGAGGAATCGCGACGATGGAGAACAGGTGCAGCGAGCGAAACCGAGCCTCGGATGTGGATAAAGATGTTGGACGGGCGGGGGTGGAATATCAGAAAAGGGCAAAGGTGGTGGCATAGAAGGGATAATAGATTCCGACGATAAATGGACCATCGAACAGAGCTGAATGGACCCGTGGTGGATTTTGTAATCCAGATCCTCAATATTTTCGAGTGTTCCTATGTTTCGCAGAAACTATGAATAGAACGGGATTAACGGGGTCGGCGTGTACAGAAAAAATAATAGATTTCAGTGATAAATGGGATATCGGTGAAAACGGATAATACATTCGAACATTTAAGGCTGGAAACGTTGGATTTCTCGATATTTTTGACCATTCCATCGTTGCAAAATGAAACAGAACGAACGAAAGCACAAATAACTCGTTAAAACATATCAGATTAAGGCTTTCGATGTTTTTCGAACGACCAATTTGTTTTATGAAAACAGAGGGATGTAGATGAAATGAGAAATAGTAGGAACAAATAGTTTAGTAATAGTTTCCAAATTAATTCGTACTGAGAAAATAAGGAATTTACTTGTTTACTCTTTCAGTCTTTCTCATATTTTTTCTTGTGAAGTCATTTCCGGTTGTGACATCAGTTTTGTTTATACTCAGTTCGAATTATCATTTGATACATCACTATCTTCAAACTTATAGGTGAACTTTAAGATTATTTTTTTGAATTTCCTGGAGCCAGTTTAGTGTGGTACATTTTTGCCAAATGCAGAATAAATTATTTTACCTATTTTTTCAATGTAATTCAGCAGAATTTAAAACACCTTGATTTAAAAATACAATTTGCAAATAGAATAAATGGGAAGACATCGAGCTAACTTATGCGGTTAATAATCGTCATCAAACGAATGATTGAAAAGAAAATAGATTGCAAGGAAACAAAAGATGCAAAGGAATGGATCGGTGATATTTAGCGTGGGAAATAAGAAGACGAGTATGGCCGAGGGGGATAATAGTTTTTCAAGATGAAAAGGATCCGTTGAATAAACGGACCAAACAGGGCAATGGAATTTGCAAACGAGCCTTTCGGACAGTTTCGGACGTCCGTAAGTTTCACGAAGCTATTAACGCAGACAGTTTAATGGAGGAGTCAGAGAAGTTATTTGGAAAAAGGAAAGGGACGATCTGTGGACGATTCTAATGAAGTAAAGCCCGATAGAGCTTCGGGGGAATCGACAGAAACAGAATAACGGACCGTGAGAAATATAATGAATTACGAGGAGCGCGAGGATAAAGAGATGGAAAGAGAAAGAGAAAGGGTGACAGAGAGGGAGACGCATGAATAAACGAGCAAGCTGACGAACGAGTAGAACTAACACGGACAAATCAGGTTGCTTGAAGTCGACGAGGATTTTCAGTAATTTCGTAGCACCATCGGCTGCTGAACGTGCTGCTTTCCAAGCGTTTTTTTTTTATCTTTCTTTCACTTCCATCTCTCACTTTCTCACCCTCTCGCTCTCTTCATTTTCGGTGTCGTTTTTTCGTCTGTCTCCTCCAATCTTCGTTCACGCTCGTTTCACGTCCTCGTAACGAACGTATTCCGCTGATCACGAATAATTTCTTTCGAGAGTCCATTAGGGGACATTTTTCCTGCCTTCTACGCCGGATCCATTTGAAACCAAAAGACTATTAAAAACTTTCATATCCGTCGAATATTTCCGGTGGATTTAAAAAGACGTCCCAAGCACAATGTCGCCTACTAACGGTTTTCTTGATTACGTTTCACGTTGCCACCGTTGATGTCGCTACCGGTATCGGCGGTCGGAGGGGAAATTAATGCTACCATCTTCCTTCGCATGTCATTCCCGCCTTTACGTGAACGAACTCTTCAACACACAGGGCTAGCTGTAAATTCTCAGAGAGCAGAAATTCCGCACGGATCGACTAATTGGACGCGAAATCTCGACGAGTCCGAGACATTGACAAATCCCGACGGGACAGCTTGATAAATTCGACGCAGAGGAGAGTACACGCGCGTTGAAAGCAGAAGAGGAGGAGCAGATAGAAGAAAGGCAGGCATCACGGATGAGCCGAGCGTTTCTTCTCTTCGCAGTATTGTTTGCGAAGAAGATACTCCGTACGTGTCTCTCTTAATGCTCGACGAGTTTTTTCCTCGTTGTTTCTTTTTTCTTTCTTTCTTTCTGTCGACGATACGAGGCAGCCGGCATCGTCCTAGTGGACGAACGTACCGCAAACGGCGACGCGTATGAAAGCGAAACGGAAGGGTAAGTGTAGTAGCCAAAGCGGGGAAGGGAAAGGTATAGATAGATGTAGAGTAGCAGGAACATGATGGGAGCAGTTGCAGAGAAAGGGGTGAAAAACTTTTGTATGCGGCTTTCGTATCGTCCGACAGTACACGTGACCAGCGTAACCCGTTGAGGGTTTAAAACGTGGCCGGTCCGAGTTAGCCATACACTCGCGCTTATACCGTGTACGTGCTCTACAGACACGCAAAATCGATGGATATTTTCGATTTTCTACGTCTCGTTTGCCTGCGGCAACAATCTTTAACCCTCGGAGTTCCAATGGTTCGATATTAATATTAGATTAATTCTTTTGCAATTACAATTGACAATTGTAAAATTTATCCCTATTAATTTTTTGTATATGTACCTATCTAAAAAAAGATTACAATAAAAATTATTTATTTCCATTTTCAGAGTCACTTTTGGCGGTCTTTGACGCTATTTTTCTGACTGAAATAAAATTTTTCGAGCAAATGATATTTCTTTCACATATCAGGAAGTAAAGTACCTACTATAACCTCCAACCATTGTTGTTGTAAAACTAATTTAACATGTGGATAATTTCCCATGTAAGTAAATCACGACCCAATGAAATATTAATGAAAACATAGATCTAAATGGATTCGGCAGAAGCTTGCCCCCGTAGCGGTAGTTTTTGCATTTGCTACCAGAGTGACATTTGCAACAATTTTCTCGGAAATTCTCGTGTAACGATCCTTGCCTCTATGGAAGACTTTGTAGAGAATTCCTACACATACATACCTACATTAGGCTGTCTGGAACGTTAGTACTGCTTTGAATGTTGCGCTTTTATTACTTTTTTACGTGGACAATAAAACATTCACCCTGTTTGAGTTAACATATTTGTCACTAAAAACATATTCTCTTTCATGTGTTAAAAGATATCTTTTTCTGGCATTGATCATCACATGAGTCAAAAAATGAAACATTGACTAGTATGAATAAAAATTAAATGAAAACTTCTGGGTAAAAGTTAACTGTAAAATTGTTTGAAAGTATTTAAAAGAATAAATGCTTGTTTGCGTATAACTAACCTAACCTTTTAATTATAAAAAATACTTTTATCTTTTATTTTTATTTAATTGAAAAGTTAAAAATCTCACGTAAGAATGCGTGAAAGTGAATTAGAAGAACAAAATGATTTATTTGGTTGAACGAAATGTACGATAACAAAGATATCATTTCTAAGTGATAATTATTACCGATAATGAAGCAACGTAAAAAAAAATTGTATGCACTACTTGTTGCAAGTATAAGGAATTATTCCGTAAAGGAATCAGTAGCAAAATACATATGAAAAAAATAAACAGTGTGAAAACTTGCTTATTGAAAAACAAAGATCAAGTAAAGGAAACGCTTATTTTTTATTATCCCTTATTTTGTTTAAATAAAAGGTATTAAGTTCTGTTTATTCATACTAGCCATTGTTTAAAAGTAGCAATTCAATATTTGTATTTGACTACATAGGGTGTCTCAGATAAAGGAGATCACTTAAATATCTTTTTCTGAGGTTAATTTTGCTGTATTTTCTCAAAATTAGTGGTATTTCTTTTTATCTGGGAAAAGTATATCATTTTCTATTGTATCTCAGAGCTGAGACACCGTATATAATTCTTTTCTAATTGACTCCAAAATCAATTAATGAAAATTTTAAGCTGTAACTTGATATAGAATATCTTCCAAATTTGAGCGATCGCTCACTAGTGATCATGAGTGTTCGTGCTATGAAGGATCATGATCATTCATCTTTCAGAACTAAAGAACAAGTATTCTCTAAAAACCATTAAACAACTACAGCGTAGTCAATTTAAAATTCGTGTTAAAAGTAGGTTTTATAAAATTATTTGTTTAAAAAGAAATTTAAATTTTGTTTGATAGTTTGTAAGTGACTTTTTCGTATAACTATGTAGTAAGCTTCAATATCATTAATACCTTTTCCAGTTCAAAATGCAATATCACTGATCTTATTGAAATACGTGTAAACCATATTATACTTATTGTTAGTTTAAACAAATTTTATCCTGAATGAATTTGTACTTAACGTTTGCTTTTATTCATGTGTTAATTAAACCACTATAAAAAACAGAAAATAAAAATGTGGTCATAGGTTTAGCGTTCTGTTTTTTCTTTTTAATGAAAATTATTGAAAACATTTTGTTAAAAAGGTAAAATAAAATTATTTCAATTCCAATATGCATTTTATTGTTTCAGTGTTATTTTACATACAGTATTTTCAATGTTGATTATTTTAGTAACCTCTACAATGAAAAATTCAATATCACTAACTTCATTGACATGCAATACATATACAGGGAGATTCTCTCGGCGCGCAACACAATAGCCGCCCCGCACAATGGAATCCTGCTGTGTTTGCCGGCAAAATGCCCAGGTCAAGTCGTCGGACCCAAAACACACAGAGCAGTCTTGGGTCCGACGACTTGACCTCCTGGGCTTTTTGCCCGCAAACACAGCAGGGTTCCATTGTGCGGGGCGGCTATTGTGTTGCGCGCCGAGAGAATCTCCCTGTATAATCAGTGTTAAACTAATTTCATGTATAAAAAATCCAACTAAAAAATTTAATATTCATGCGTTTAACATTGATTATAAAGCTCATCATAAATAATTATATCTTACATGATTTACTAATTTGATTCTGTTAGATGAGTTATTAATGAACGTTTAGGCTTTACAAAACACTCCTAAATGCTATTTTATAATACGTTTTATGTTAAATTGTATCGGATTTTTGATATTTCGAAATTGATGATTCAGCACATTAAGTACATATCATGCAAAATTTAAGGTTTTTATAATAAATGATTAAATACAGGTTAAATAATTAAATTCTAACGCTTAATTATAGAAAATTTCGACTTTACTATATTTATCACACTTTCGCTTCGTTTTTCCCCCATGTAATACTCAACCCACCGTGTGCAAGCATATTTTTTGCAGGTTCTGTGAATAACCTGTGTCGTTTATATGTTCACGAATATTTTTTTTTACTATTCTTGCCCTTCAAAAAGTTTAAAAAAATTCTGGGGTACATACTGATGTATAATTGGTTCTTGAATCAAATATTTAAGGGATAAATATTCAGAAAAAAGTCCGAATTTTTTCTCTTAATTAAAACTGTATCTTTGAAGTACACCATGGAATTTAACATGTTAATATGCAACAATTTAATAAGTATTGTTTGTATAAGGCACAGGCTGGTTAGGTGGCCTTACTCTAATACATAGCGGATCCCGTTCAAAATGGTCTTTCTTCTTCTCTTTCTTTTCAACATTCCTCTTCCAGGGTGCAATCGCCACACCCCAAAGATTAGTCTGCCTGAGATTACTCATCACCCTTTGCACACAATCGTCCACACCCTCGTGCGTTCTTCTTTGGATGGAAGGAAGCCTCGTAAGAGCACCAGTTTTCTTCCTCATTCTTCACCATAGTGTTCTTCACAAACACCTCGATCGTCGTTTATTCGATCGCTAAAGGGAAAAGTGAATTGAAACTGGTACGTGGCGTTAAGTGAAAGAAATATACCGTGGGAAATGAGGTTGAATAAATTTTCCGTGGAATAAGAATTTTGAAACTTTTATGGTCGAATTAAATTCAGGGTATTCTTGCATTTATCACATATTAGAGCATACAAAACATACATAAACTAAATTGAAAACATATCTCTCTTATAAATTAAAAAACTGTAATTTAGTGATGCTTTTTAATTAATTTTCTCAATTTGTACTTATCAATTTACTTTTATCATAGCTTATATATTTAGAAGTAACTTGCGAGTACTTTTATAGAATTATGTTCTTTCTTTTGAGAAAGAGTAATGATAAACAAAATACAAATGCAATAATGTAGAAACAATTGGTTGCAGGTATTCATCCTTCCATATTTTATCATTTTTATCTTTTTTAAATATTTTGTATCTTGTTCTTAATCTTAACGATAGTTTGCAAACGAGCAGGAATACTTTCATTATAAATGTTGCCTCTTCCATTTTGTTACAAATTAAAAAAACAATTATTTAAAATAAAAATTATCGATCCTGCAAAACAATTGAATTATTTAAACTAAAACATCGAATCTTTAATTAAAATTTTGATACAATTATTATTTGCAGATAGGCAATTATTTAATAAATAAAACAATGTTTGTAGCATATAAACATTAATTGACTCTATAAATGTTTAAATTGCAATAAACAATTTTTTATAGCATATAGCATGATAAAAATATGTAAAAAGTAAGAAACGACAATAGGGAGAAATTTTTCACGGAAACAATTGGAGAGAAATAAAAATATATGCGTCAATTTCAAGGACATTCGCTGTCGGAAACGTTCCTGTGTCTCCGATGTGATTCGATTTTCGGGATTCGAGCCCTCGGGGGTACGATATTCGACACCCTCTATTTCGACGCTTTTGGGGGTGGCAAAAGGTGGCTCTAGCGGTTCTCGCTTAATTTCCTGTGGCTAATGAAAGCCCGTGCATGTCCCCTGACGAAACACGCACTTGCAAACCCTCATCCCACGGCCCTATCAACCGCTCTTTCAATGCTAGGAATAAGTCTACGATAACAGCAAAATGCAAAATGCAGTTTCTACAAAATAATTAAATATTTAAACCTTTGAACGGTATGATTGTATACTTATTTTAATACCTCACAAGAAATTTTAATGAAATGATACCTCGGGTAGTTTTTGTAATAAATTGATAAAGAATCGGAAAAATGAGCACATTTTGGGTATTTTATTTACTTCAATTATTAATTGAACATTTATCATTTCATTTGGTCCATAGAATTATTGTTTTGTAAACAACAAACTAATAATTATGAAGTATTGAAAGTTTCTGTTTTTCTCATTTAATTTCTTACAAATTGAAAGAACTTTTTAAGTTATTTTATTATATCAAATTTGCATGTGCCAAATGTTAGTCACATCTTAATCTCTAAAATTTTGTATACTCTTCAATCACTAATTATCATATAGTAGTATGCGTTTAATTCTGATTGATCTTGATGGATGTTGCGCCCCAGTCTTCTTCATTTATAATTGCGCGCCTTATTGGTTTTTTGAGTTCCGCCAGGCGCCGACTGGCGTCACCTATTGTAACCTATGCTGGGCCCGTTCATAGAGCAACTTACCCATTGTTTTTCTAGATACGCCATGCTGCGCCGGTAGAGAAAGCGTAGTGACGCTATGTGTAAGATTATAGAAATGCGCAGTTATAAGTGATAGTTTTATCTTACCTTTTGTATTATGAGTTATGTATTACAGTTCTTATATTCATTTATCCTTTATTTCATTATTATATTAAAATATATATATATATAAATAAAGACTTTATCAGATCTAATTAAATGTTAATTACATAAATTCGTGAAATTTAATTTTCTTTATAAATATATAAAACTATCTACTATGCGTTTATAAAAATTGATTAAATAACGAATTTGCAACTTGATATATGTAGTTAATACGCTTTAATGATATTTATTCATACTAGCCAAATTATTTTTTAAGTAAAACTTCCAAAATATAATTTTGTGTCGGTAGTGCATATTCTAATTCATATTCTTCACAATTTATATTCTTCACCAGACTCGAAGATTTCATAATCGTTGTTGAGTCCGGCTTGTTGGCTGTTCAGCGAGACATGTTTACACTGAAAGTTCGATTTCAACTTCGTAATAGCCATTCCAACTGTCGTTGAAAGTTTACGTGGATCGTTGTATAATCACACAATGGAATAGCGAGATGTTATATACCCAAGCGTCCGGGAACTTTCCTTCCGGCCGGAAGTTGCACGCAAGTATGCCGTTGGGGTCTTGGCCGTTAGCAAACGTTTCTCGTAAAATTTCTTGCCCGATTAAAGGGTACATTGTTTCGGTATTTCAGCACTTGGCGAAGTCTGTTCAGAGAGAATAATTAAGAATCGCACCGGTTATTCGCCGCGGCCAAGATTTACCCGGGCAATAGTAGGTACCACCTTGAAACAAGAAATTGTTTTTCTCAGCCTTTCAAGATGCAACTTCCACTGTTACGGAAAATGTTAGTACCTCGACGATGAATTATGCAGCGGTTTAATTATTCGAAACATCTAATATTCAATCTGTGAAACAGTTACTTTCATAATTAATTAGGTGATTTGATGTTGATTGGTTTAATTACTTATTAAAATTTGAAATTTTTATTTCTTATTAAATATCCAGTCTTTTTAAATTTTAATAAAGAAAGAGATTAAAAGCGATTATTTAGAATAGTAGAATTGATATTAAAAGGACTCGCTGAAATTTTAAAATAATAAAAATATTTTGGTAAATATTTATTTTATTAGGAATTGTGATATGAAAATATGTAAGAAATTAGTATTATAACTCGTTTTGTCTTGCCATTACTGTCTTTTCTGTTGCGCAAATAATTATATGATGACTCGCTGTTCGTAGCATTGTAATTTTATTGAAATTTCAAAAGTTGGTCATGAAATTTTGGAGAAGTTCCAATGCTGTTTCAGAAGACTAACGATAAATATATATTAAAACTAAAAAGTGATAAATGGAACACCTATTTTAATTACAATTCAAAAATTAGTTGGTTTGTAAAACGAAACTCTCAAATATTACTTGTTGGACATAAAAAGAAACTTGAAATTTCAAAGTAAATAATTTCACAAAATGTTATATAGATTTTTAACGCCAATGTTTACTGGCACTTTTTCACGTTAAGAAGGTGTGTTGAAAAAAAAAATCTGGAAAAGCTTTTGTTCAGAACGCAAGGGATTCACGCGGCAGCGCGTAATTGCGGACGGACCCATGGGACCCGCAACGCAGATGTTTTATTGCTTTTTTGTTGAAGGACTTGGATGATGGAGAACGGAAAGTGAACAGAAGTTCTTCTGGGAGGAGTAAAAACTTTTCATTTCCAATTCTGTCCGTTACACATTCTTCAAGTCAGAAAAATGATAGAAATTTCATACGGTATAACTTAATACGTACATATGAATATAGTATTAGATCATCTCAGAAATTTTTGCTGTTTTTCATATCTATGGTTTGTGAAAAATCTCGAGCATACCTTTGAATATTATGGAAAAATATGTTCATCGTATTTCTCTACAGCTTTCTTCATATTCATCTGCAAAAGACATAGTACTATTAGTATAGAACTTTATTCATTTCTGTTAACGTTATTTCATATTATTTTCATTTTCTAAATTTAATACAGTTCCTCTCAAAATTATTCTTCCAATACATGATAACCTTTCAATTAAAAATTATGTGTTTAACTTTTGGTTAATATCCATGTACATGTTTTGTAAGTTCGGGTTTCGATTCTTGCATATTGATCAGGGCCGCGTCTAGAACTTCTCCGACCTTTAGCACACAAATGAAAATCTAGTCTCGTACATATATCTTCTAATTAAATTTAGAAGTGGAAGTCAGCGGATTTATTTATTTTATGTAGTAATGATCCCAACAAAAATATCCTGTAAATAGGAATCAAGTTCTTATGGCCGTAAAAAGTTGTGAGATCAAACTAAATACGGCCAAATTCGTTAGCTTAGAAATAACGCTTGCAATACTGAAAAAAGCTTTTGTGAAAATTAGATTAAAAGAACGCTATTTAATTTTTGAAGAGTTACATGGTGTTAGGTAACGGCCAAATTTGAATAATTTAGCCCTCCATGTAACTTTTCAAAAATTAAATAGTGTTCTTTTAATCTAATTTTCACAAAAACTTTTTTCAGTATTGCAAGCGTTATTTCTAAGCTAACGAATTTGGCTGTATTTAGTTTGATCTCACAACTTTTTACAGCCATAAGAACTTGGCTCCTATTTACAGGATGTTTTTGTTGGGATATCATCAATTTTTGTTGGATTTCATGAATTATCAAAGTACGTATTACTCTTATCCTTGATTCATTAAATCCTAAATATTTTTTATCTTTAAGGTGGATATTAAGTAAATTAATAAATGCATTTTTACAAAGAAAGTTAGTTAAGAAAACGTTGACAGACCATTCTAAATGATAACATAATTAGTTTCTTCTTTTTTTATTTTTAAACTATTTTTTCATCCCATTTTGGGTATAAAACCCGAAAATTGAATCTCCCATCTTCCCTTCTATTTTTTTTGTTATATATGTTATGCTGCTATGTTCCATCGTACGTACCTATTTCGTAATGGTTTTTTCAATACAACCCCTTTAAGGTGTAAAATTTCAAACTTTGATAATTATTCCTTTGAACGTACGTTATGGTGAACTCATGTACCAAATTTCAAGCTTCTAGCTCAATCGGAAATACCCAGAAGGTTTTGATGATCTATAAGTCAGTCAGTGACTTTAGCGATTTTCGAGGTCCTATATCTCGGAACCTACTAATGTTGGAAAATTAATTTTTTGTCAATGTTGAGACATGATAGCGCTTAACAAGTGTACGAAATTACACCTATCCATCTGCCTCCAGTGCCGAGTTATAAGCCTCTAAAACACGGCTAAGTTGTTTCCTGTAAAAGGAGATATGTAGTGCGAGAACTTGGCTGGTGCACTACCGTGCACCTAAATAAACACTTCTAGGCAGGCCCACTTTGTCAGCCGCTTCTAAACACATCTCTATATTGCATTAGGGTAAATACAGTCCCATCGATGACAGGATCGTTAAAAATTTGATCCTAATTATAACTATTAACAATTGTATTTCATTAATATAAGATAGGTGTGCACAGTCTTACGATATTAATATTTTGACTATTGTATAATTTTTTATAATATGATAGTTTAGACTCTTACTTGACGTCTGGATTAAACTGATAACTTAAAGAGTGATTTAATTAATGAAAAATACAAATAACAAAATTTTACATAATTTCTACTAATTTTGTATATCCTAAAGCCATAAAAATATGTTATTTAAACTGTTGTTTAGTTTGCATCACAAATATATGTATGTACTCGTAGTATTTCAGCACAAGGGCAGAATTAAAAACCCATTGAAAACCAATGGAATCTTATAAAACAAAAATTTCAGATAAATATGTATAGATTTAGAAATGCTTTATTAAAAAGTTACAACAAAAACATGAAAAGTATATCTGCACACTGTATAAAATCTTACAATCTTTTTCGTTAATGTAACAAACAACAATAAACATTTTTATTAACTTGATTTACATGTCTTATATAGCAACAACATTTATTTAATATACAATTGAAATTTCCGAAGTCTTATTATAGATTACATCTGACCCATTACGTATGTACGTACATATGATAAATTAGTTATTCAGATAGGTGGGTATAAGTCATAAAATTAAAATATCGAAAAAATAGAAATGTAATATACATAAAGAAATGTGTTTGGATCATGTTTGATTCATCATTTCCTGTATTTATAACTGTTACGTCATCGGTTGGGTCCGACGATTAAATCCATAACCGTTACTAATAAACCATCATTGCTTTCCAATTACCTATACTAGTTATTGATTTGCGGAATTTAATTAAAATCATGACCGGTGCACTCACGTGTATTCACGAAAAAAAGAAAAAATTACTTTCAATCATGAGGAGGGGAATCCTGCTTACACGACCCATTCGGGTCGGTGTCTTTTCAGGGATGACAGCAGGCGGCAAAGGGCGCGTTTACAAATGAAAATAATGTCGAGGACAAAGAGAGCGAGAACGAATGTCGCACCCCCTAAAAAATTACAGGGCACTGCTCGCGCATCTAATACGGCCGCGTGTCAAAGTGAGAATAGCTCGTAGGGAGATGGAAATAAAAGGTCGCGCAGGCCATCGGGAAAACGGAGATGCGAAAAGTGACGGCACGAGGAGTGGCGGGGGGATAAGGTGGGAGGAAAAATTTGAGAAATGCACGCTCCATTCTTTATTCGCGATGTCTCGACGTCATCCATCTCGAAAGTGTCGACGGAACGCGAGCGACGAGACCGTCATCCGACCGGCTCTTTACAATATTATATTAAGCTCTCTTATTAATGGCCCTCGCCGCGGAACCGTTTAATGGTCGGTCGATCGATTAATCGAAATTCGATACCACGGTACGACCTGTGCGTGATCGAACGAATAATGCAGTTGCGACCCGACGCGGTTGCTGCATCGAATTTTCTGTTTCCTTTTTTATTTATTTACCTTGTGTACCTTTGGTCGCATTCAGGTTTAGAGATTGCAGCTAAATTATATAATTGATGTAATTATAAGTGGGCAATTTGTTGGTCATTTTCAGGGAAAAGTAGTGCCTTAATAAATTATTCCTTTCTTTAATCAAATTTTTGATTACATTTATTTACAAAGTATGTTTTCGAAATCGGATAGATATTGATATACATATTTACATATCGGATGTTTATTTATATTTTAATGGGACAGACCCATTACAATACATAATAGAAAATATTCACTTTTTATTTGTAAGTAGCATAGTTTTCCATAAAAAATAGTTGGATTCATAAACATTGTTTGGAAACATTGTAATGCATAGTTAAATAGTACGTAACATTACATCAAAAGTATGGTGTTCCATTGATATTTTGATTACCATACCATCTAGCTGATACGTGAATTTTAACAAGCATTTGTCATTCATTTTATTAGGGACAATACTACTTATCCTACTACACATAATTTTATTAAACACTTAAGAATATAGTTAATAAAATAAGCTATGTATCATAAAAACGATATAATTGTATGATTCTCATATAATAATACACAAAAATGCCCAAATTTAATTAAAAAATATGCATCACTCACCATTCAATTCTATTCTACAATATTTTTCCGATCTTCAACCATTCGAAAGATACAACTTGTCTCAGTTGGCACAAATTGGCACATTTCTGTTACTATACAGTATGGACCATAATTTATGGGTAAATGGTTAAAGCTTAGAAGGCTCGTTCCATAATTTCAGAATCATCGAATTCGACCAGGCTATAGGCGGAATTTAAAATCTTTAATAAAATATACATAGATGACGGTAGTAATAAAATACGCAATTGACCGGGCGGTGCGTGAGCTGGCCGGTCAAGTCTCCTGGGTCCGGTGGAATTTCATGGTGTTGGTAGCTAACCCTCTAGCACAGAGCTCGGTCGATGTAAATTCCGTACACACGGGGTTTTCGGTTAATGGTGGTGGTGGTAGCTACTGTGGCCATCAATTTAACGCTGTAAGTCCGTAATATAGCACGAGTCCAGAACCGAGTCAGGCTACTGCCATTTCTCGCCCCTTCCAGCCCCACCGCCCCTCCTAACTGGCCAACGAGGTAAGAGGATTAAGTACGGTTCGCAGGGGTGGGAGAGGAGTTCCGTTTTTATATAACCTTCCAATATTTCGGTCGTTTTTGCTGGCGCTCGCGTTAATCAACTCGAGAAATGAATTTAATAACCGACCACGAGAATTTGCAGGAAGAAACACCGAGAGAAATCGCTCCCCGGATGATTTCCGTTCGCCGTCTCATTTGTACGAAACTCCTCGTCGTACTGAAACAAATTTTCTAAAGCTTCGATGAAGAATTAACCGTCAGAATGTACAGCGCGTTTCAAAAATCTCTTCACAGTATTTTAGGTTCTATTGAAATGAAATAAATATTATAGGTTTTAATAGCTTATTAAGATACTTAGACTATTGGAATATGGGGTAAATGATTATAGTCTTTTTACTAATACTTTACATTTATTTTAAACTGGCTTAGAAGGATGTTCGCTCTGTGAAATTCAAACTGGAAGTGAAGCAACGCACAGATCCCCGAAAGGAAATCTGCCGTCCACTTGAAGAAAGAAACTTCGTCTATACCGTGTTTATTACCCTGGCCTCTAACAGTAAACAGTCACAGGCCCTTAGACCTGATGGTGCCAGTCAGGCTATCGTAGCTACACAAAAGACAGTGCTTCTCAACGATTCATTTCTGCATAAGGATTATTGTTGAATAATCCAACATAGACTAATTATGAACTTCACTAAAACTATTGATACTAAAAGTATTAACTAAAGCTATTTATCGCGAATCCGTCCCAAATCTAGAGATGTGCGAGTACTCGATTTATTCGAGTACTCGAATTTCGAGTCAAACAATGATCGGTCGGTCGAGCCGAGCCGAGAGCTTGAATTTGCCGAACTACTCATCTTCAAGTAAATCGAAGTTTTACGACGACGGCTTGAATATTCGATTAGTTCGATTTTTTCGAGTAGCTCGCTTTTGTTTCAAACAGTTCGTCGATTTCGAGTAATTCGGCAAATTCAAGCGCTCGACTCACCTCGAACAATCGAAACGAGTTCAGCTGAAATTAATAATTCCGTTTAAAATATTTTTTTACATCGCACGTATTGTAAAATATAATGAAATGGTTTCAATATTTAAACAAAACTATTTCAGTGAGTATTTCCAATAGCTTTTGTTTAAAATACACCCAACACAGGTGGAGTATTTACCTATGGCTGCTAATGACGAGCGCTGTTCTGTCTGAACGATGTGTCCCCATTAGCTTAAACCATCGTGGTTTTTAAACGTGTATTTAAAGCTAAAGGGGGATAATACTTGCCGCGCAAACCCGTTCCGCTTCGAGCGTCCGAACAACAAAGTACTTTCACGCACTGTAACACGCTGAAAATGTAGTTAATGTGGCTTACAAGGGGATTAAAATTCTGTACAGAAAAGCTGTGAACGTTTTCAAATTTAACTCTTTTCTTGGCTTTTCCAATTTTAAAAGTACCCGAATTTTTTTACGTTGGAATGATTATTTTTATTGTTAATAGCTTTAACACGTTGACTGGAACAGTGGAAATAGATATTAGAATGTATTAAAACAATAACTATTAAGAATGCAAATAGCCTATTTTTATTAAATTTAAACTTGCAATTTTATATTTTATATTCTCAATATGATAATAATGTCGTTCAGTATTTCTCTTTTTTTTTTACAATTAGTCCACTGTAATTTAATTATTACTGTGACTAAAAAAGTTATGTTAATAATAATAAGAACTAACAACCTATTTAAAATGACGTTATGAAATGTGATGGTTATATAAATTTTTTTAAGAAATTTGTGGATCATAATTTGATGATTCACTACAGGATTTACTAATAAGTTTAACTAATTCATGTATTGTTCTTTTAAAATTTCATATTAATATTAAAATAAAAGTATTATTTAATAAAATTTTACATGATATTGATTCAAATTAAAATAAAATATTTATTCAATTATCATAAGTTACATTAATTTACATTTTTATGAAAGCTTAAAGATACAAAAAATGTATGGATATGTGACTTGAAAGCTACAGGGGGTTTTAGCAGATTAGAGTTTTGTTACGCAATGGTATTTATACTGGGCCAAGTTGTGGGATCAATTTAGCCGAGAGCAGGAAACTTGGTAACTTCTTTTAAACAACAGCTGCTTTAACGACGTTCAATTCACATTATCCCGCGTTATCTGAGCGCTATCTTGGAGTATGGAGATAAGCGTGGTCCGATTTTAAAATCAGGAGGGGCGAGCATAGCCTCGGTTAAACTTGGCCAACGTTGGCAAACTTCTCCTACGTTCAAATTATCGCAAAATTACCTTAGCGTTAGTTATACCGAGCCGGGGGCTGCTCGATCAGTACATTATAAAAAAAGTTACTCGTGTATATGCTTTACACGTCGCGAATATGCCACGAGCAGATTAACAACTTTCTGTTATGGTGAATCTTGGAAACGCAGCTCTGTGAATCAAACCCGTCGTCAGTTCGAAATTTTGATGCCTGTAATTTCTAAAATGTAATTTCTAAAACAAGAAATTGTAATTTAGGAAAGATTTAAGCCTTGAATTAATCTTTCATAAATATTAGTTAGCGCTTCTTTTATGTTCTCAAATCATGTTGTTCTATCTATGTTTTAAAATACACAGCTAAATTTAACTTTACAGCACACAAAATTATTGATTTTGTTTTAATACAGCCTAATAGCATTCGATGAGAAAAATTCAAAAATACAAGTTTTAACTTTAGGATCCACCTATTCCAAAGTTACGTGTATGTAAAACTGAACGTTTTTAGCGTAATATTTCGAAATAAGGCGGAATAAGACAATAATACTGGTGGAATACATCAAATGTCTTTATAAATCTGCTTTACACGTGTTAGATTAGGTTAAGTTAGGTTAGATCAAGTTTTTCGATAGCACTTTGATGCTCATCTCCACGGACCAATCAGATTATAGATAAAAGTTAATATGGCATCAGACTAACCTCAAAATTACTATAAAAACGTTCAGTTTTACACACACGTAACTTTTGAACGGATGGATTGTAAAGTTAAAACTTGTGTTTTTGAACTTTCCTCGTTGAATACCATCAGAATATATATAAAAAGTCCATAATTTTGTATGTCCCGAAGTAAAATTCAACCAAATCCACCATTTGATATGCAACAGTTGAATAATTCATTTTAGAATATGAATGGCCCAAAAAGGACATAAAATTGAATCGTTACCATAAGTTCGGCCGTGGACAGAAGTTTCTCAGCAGGTTAACAGCTAGCAGGTCAGAGGAAACTCCTCTATCCTGTCGGATAGATAAAACCGTACAGATAAAACTTAGAGGTAGGCGATACATCACCGACAATTACCGTGGCAACGAGAAGAATCCGGCAAGTTTCCTCATAAATCGACGATATTTTTATGTGCGAAACTTTTCACGGAAGCTCGTACGCGACCTATAATATCCAGTAAGAGGTTGGTAAGAGTGTGCGAGGAGCAGCAGGATCGTCTCCTCGTCGATTTACGATCCACTACTAACGTTCCTTGGTATATCCTTGGGCTGGACGTTGCTCGGTCACTCCTCTTCGTGATTACCCCGGGAGCTTGTTCACGTGATCGAGCTTTCAAGAGGTTTAGTAACTTGTCTCGTGCGGATACCTTGTTACTTGGTAGCCAGCGAATCGATAGAAAAGTTTTACTGATCACCAGGACTGTCGAATTTTTATCAGTGAACCTTCTTTCTTCCACCCGTTGATTCTTTGCCCCTGCTTCTTTCTGCTTTGCGTAATTTTCAAGTGGACATCTGGATGTTCTTTTTCATAATTTGCAGGACAGCAGGATGTTACATAATAAGTTTTTGCGGATGCTGTTTTTTTTTTCTTTTAAGCTTGTTGATGCAATAAGTTATTTTAGATCATTTGTTTGCGTTAAAATTGATATTTTGGCCATTATATTTATCTTATTTTTCAGAAATTCTTTAGTCTATAGGTAATGGTTTTTGTTAGCCAGTTATGAGTGATTTTGATAATTATTTGGTAGTGTAATTGATAAAAGAAGTTAAGTGTTACGAAAATGATTAGAATTAATGGAAGTAATAAATATTTCAGTGATAAACAAACATTAAAAAAACCTTCGATAAATATTATACCGAAATCATGTATACATATTAAAAAGAAAACAATAGTATTTTACCAGTTTTAGTTATATTAATGATTAGAAATAATATTAAAATACTAACAAATTGGTACCAAAAATTTACATTTGTGAACCAATATAGTAATTTCAACTTTTTTCATCCATTTCAGTGAAAGATATATTATAAAGATATTACAATTAACGTGTTAGCGGGTTGGGTTATTCTTTTATTAAATGAACAATTTCACAAAGATAACCATCAATTATTTACAAAAACATTAATTGTATTACTTGTAAACAAATACGTTGTAAACTATTTTATTCTACTGAATCATTTTTAACAATCAAAATTAATAATTTTTTTAAAAAATCTGTAATAATGTGTAAATTTATAATATTAACATAAGAAGGATTTTTAAATAATTGAAGTTTGAATACAGATGTATTTTTAAAGATAATACCACAATTAAATGAATTACACAATCTAATGAATTAAATGTTTCTTTTTCAGGTAAGTAACCTGATATCACACGTACCTAGTTTTAAGGGTACCTGGAAACTGATACATCAGTGGTAAGTTAAATTATGTAATTTTTTCAAATAAAACTGTAGAGTATATATAGGAATACTAAGCTGTTCAAACAAGAAAATTTTCATATAAAATTGGAATAATGAATGTCTACATATGTGTTTACATAACATACAATTTTATAACTCTATAAACGTTGAAAGGATAAATTCATATCGTTAGGGTTGAGTTAATCATGACCCATTTAAAAGACTAGTGTAAATTTTAGAAAATGAAAAGAACGTAAAATATTAAATTAAATTCAAATTATTTCTGTTTTACAAGTCCGCTAACCTAAAGTAAAAGTTCATTAAAAGATGAAAAATTTATCCATTTAATTTTTAAATATTTAAAAAATTCTATATACACATAAAAATACCTAAAAGCAACGAAGTAATTTCCACCAATAAACACCGGCTCACTAAACCAAGGGAAAAACCAGTCTGACAAATTGTTGTTAATCGCGGGATGACCAAGGATAGCATTTTGTCTGGACCCTTATCAAGAGGGCGCGATAATCTTACCTTAAGTCCGTTCTATCGCTCAGCATCGTGGCGCCCAGCGAGAAGAAAAAGAAAAGACAACGAGATAACACGCTTTATGGATGGCGCGACTAGTCTGCGATCATTAAAATTCACCTGCTAAAACGAAAGTTTTAGCGAATCCAAAACCGGCTTAACTCCGCCACGTTTTCAACCGACACCCTTCATCCTCCTTTAGAGGGGATGATGGTTTAAGGTTAAGACGGGACACGAAAAGAGAGGAAAGGTAGACAGAGACACATCTAGATAGAGTAGATCTACTTACTTGGAACAAGTTAGAAAGAGCTGGCTGGATGTATCGTGATTTACGAACAAACTTGCCGAGTACTGCGAACCATCAGCTGGCTGTTCCATATCAATTTTCTATGTAGTGTATCGGGTAAAGTAAGTTTTCTTGCAAGAAATGGCGTTACGAGGAAACAGAAATTCTCAAAATCTTAACTTTGACGATATTACTATTAAAGATGATTTAGAAGAAAATATAATTAGTAATTATTGAATATTATAAAATTTGGTGTATAACTGAAAAATACGAGTAACAAAGTGAATATTAATTCAAATTCTCCCGAGTAAACGTTTATACGCAAGTGATGCGGAGTCACAAACCTATATATGTATACATACAGAGCCTCCCGATACACATTGTAATTTTGCTTCGGACCACCTCGGAAGTCTGAGGGTAGCTCGGTGAAGAAAAAATCTTCGGAGGGGTCCGGCACCTGGGAATCTGGGATAGGGGAGACTTAGGGGAGGGGGGCATAGCCATTTTTCCTAGGGACGGCTACCATACTCGGTACTGTACATGCAGGGTGATTCTCTCGCTGCGCGACACAAAAGAGGTGCCGCGAAGCACCTTAGGTCCGTTTTCCTTTCACACGTATACATCGTCACAGCAGTGGAGACATGTGTGCTGCATCTAACAAAGTAGTCGAAACGACTATGGGAGTGTATACATGTGAAAAGAAAATGGGCCTAAGGCAGGCATGGATACGAAACCAGCTCAAAGAGCGCATCTGACATCGACACTGATTGGGAGCGTGCTTCAATCTACTTCTTAGCTCTTTCGAGGTAGCGGGGAGGCTTTGGAGGGGAAATCGTGCTGCG
Source organism: Osmia lignaria lignaria (assembly GCF_051020975.1). NCBI lineage: Eukaryota > Metazoa > Arthropoda > Insecta > Hymenoptera > Megachilidae > Osmia > Osmia lignaria. Next base: position 3,915,885 of record NC_135041.1, read on the forward strand.
GTGGCCGAGGTTCGAGGTATAGAAATACGAATGTGTGGCGTTCGACAGAGAACGTCATACATACAGCTGCTTTTACTACTAGTTGCCCATGCCTTTTTTCTTTTTTTTACGTGGTGGAAATCTTCGAAAGACCCCTCGCCCCCCTGGGGAGGGGCCAGGGGTGGTGTGGGATTCTTACCCATTAAAACCACCACGGTGGTCTGCACTGGGGTTGAAGGAGGGCCCCGGGACCTCTAACGAACAATACCGGGACCTTCCACCTTTGGCGACACAGCTGCCCATGCCTGGCCTAAGGTGTTAGACGGCATTTTTTTTGTGTCGCATAGCGAGAGAATAACCCTGTATGTGCTTCGCGCTTCAACTTAATGCAAACGCGAGCTAGTTTGAGTGTGGATCAGCGAAACCACTTGTGCAGAAAAAAAGAACAACTGATAGAGGTTAAATATGTAATGTTTATTTAAAGGACGATGATTTGTCCTTGTATCGATTTTGAAAAACTTCGTGGTCGGCAGCGGACTCCACGATTTACACTCGTCGAGAGTTGACAACGAAAAGCTGACTCACAAGAAAAACTGTTCACGACGAAAATTTGAGTGCCCGGTGGGGATCGACATGCTGCTGGGGGTGGACAAACGAATTCGTTAAAGTTAAAAATTTGATTGGTTAAAAGAAGATCAAGGGAAGTGGTCGAGAACCGCCTCTACCAAATGGTCGTTCTTAGATTAAGTCTGATCTGAGGTAAGAAATACGACGTCGCCTGTCCACTTAACGGTTCGACAGTAATGAAATCATAAAGTCAGCTGGGTTTTAAAAAACATGCTAAACTGAAATAAGTTTTGGGTGAAAATTACGCATGTGGCAAACAGCTGCAGAAGGCAACTATTGTTTGGTCGAAAATATTCCAAAAATTAAGAATGGCCACGATGGCCCTATGACCATTGCGTCGCAACAGACCCTATCAGACATGTATCTGCCTTTCACCTTTCTTCTCACCATCTCCACATTATCATGGAAACGGTAACACTGTGTATAAATGGAGTGGTAGGATGAGAAAAAGCTGGGCAGAGCTTTGCCTTGTAGATCGGTTTGACAACTTTTTGCCTGAATCCTTGGTTCGGCAACGTTGCGATGAGGGTCAGAAAGAATTAGTGGATGGCAGAGTAAGAAGGGATGAAGAGGGGAAGAACTTTGGTTCCGTTGCTCGTTTGATCGGTGAAGCGCTCATTAAATCGGGTCGAGAGCTTTAAGTCTTCAGGAAATTACGTAAAATTGAAAGGATTTTGTGTCTTGTCTCCTATCATCCCCCAAACAGAGGAAGCAGGTCTTCCTTTAATAGCTGAAAATAAAAAAGAACTTGACGGGACAACTGATTGGCCTATTTGTGACAGCACTGATCGCGTAACGACCCTTCGGGGAATTAGATTTACCTCAACGGTGCGTGATGAAGTGCTGTTTTTTGACTTTGCGAACGTATAGGCCAGAACGGTATTTGTGATAACGTGACAACTTCTAAAAGCATGTTAACAGTGTTTCAGCAGGAATTAAGATAAAGAATGGTTGTTTATAATATTATTGTAATGTACACATGTATGTATATTTACAATAATGTACAATCATAAATTTTATATAAAGCATTTTACATTCATGCTCTTTGTTCTATTCTACAAGGGTCAGAATTAATTTCTTAGTATATAGCACCACAAGAGCGTAAGAAAAAAAGGACACTTATTTTGTTTTTTGACCTAAGGAATAGTTTTACATTAAAAAATCTCGACGAATCATAACGGTCCTTCAAAAAATAAGATAAGTATTTAGTTTAAAAAGCTCTATAGATTATAAGCGTTTTATTTCTCCTTAGAAAGATAAAAATTTGGCAATGGTTAGGTAATAAAATAGAAAAGTACCTACTATTTTAGAGAACCATAAATTCAATTATTTTTACAATAATCACATACACAAGAAGGATACTTAAATGCCTCTTTTGTTTTTAATGATATGCGAAATGTGAACAACAAAGTTTGAACAACATTGAGTATATTTTAAATAAAAACTGTATGGAATACTTATTGAAATAGTTTCTTTTTTAAACATGACAGTATTTGAAGATTTATTTTATACGGTAGTGATGAATACAAGTATATTGAAAATATTTATTTGAAATATAATAATTGAGTTATTAATTGATATATTTTGCTACTTTTGAAATATACTTTATGTATTTAAACTGGCATTATTTACTTCAAATACTATTTTCTCTGTCTAAATTTAAAAAATAGTCCCCGCATATTATCTTATCAAATATCATAAAGCTTCTATTTCAATTTTAAGCGCTACCTCATTAATGATATAATACATAAATGCCTCGTAGAGAGAATTTCATTCACAAATGAAATTAAATGACGCATTAAGTATGACTGATGAAAATAATATTTAAATATTTCACTGCAGGTGAATGTATATGTATAATGAAAGAAACATTTACTATTTCAATTAACCACTTTAAATAAATATTCAAAAATATATCATATAATTTAACAGTTAAAGAAATATTTGCTAGATGTATTTTTATTTTTTATTTCGAATACTATTTTAACCAGAACTGAATTTGAATGGTTTTGGATAAAAATAGACTGCAAACAAATTACTTTTTTTAATTCTTTCAATTTGACTAGTTTTTTTTAATAGAAAAGCAATACCGTTTACTTCAATAAATTGCATTTTGATTTTCTATTGTTTCACTAAATACAAGTGTCCTTTATGCAGCGTAACTTTAATAAAAATAATTATTATTGTTGTAAATATTGCAGCAAATAATGTTTCGTATTTCCACCCTTCTTATTGCTTCTGTAACGCAGAACGATCAACTGAGAATAGTTACAAGTTTATTGCTAACAATTTTATCGATTGATCAAAAAATGTAGCGATAACGAAGAATAAAAAATAAAAAAAGTCGTTAACGCCGAGAAAATGTGATTTCAGCAGCACATTGGCTGCCGATTAAACGTTGCCAATCAATTTAACCATCAGATAAAGATCCTTCGCCTATAGGACAGCTTATTTATATGTAAATGTCGTGCTACCGGTAGGATCCATGGCAAAGACTGACGAAAGCACATGGGAATCGCGGCCTCCCTATAGAAAAGCCTTTCGCGGCAGTTCGTTTAATACAATCGCGCGAGTTTACTGTCATTACCGGTCCCATCTAGCAGCAATTACCTCGCTAACGATTATTACGCCTGATCCAGCTCGGATACGAGACGTTTATAATCGGATATCCGACGCCTCGACGGGAGATGAAATGACGTTGAAACAGGTCGTTACACCCTTTAAACAGATTTTTCAGATACAGGCTGAATGTAAGCCGTTGAAAGTTTTGCCGGTTACGCATCACCCTTAATTACCTTCTAAACTGGCAAGTTTATTTTAAACCACCGTAAAAGATAGACACGTCTCTTGCGCGAAAGTTTTCAAAAGCTTTAAACATCGTTCTCTGCTGCTACTGGAGATTCCTTTAAGGATTGCTTACAATCGAGAAATAATGAATTTGATTCGAAGGTAATGAGAATTGCATTCGGCACTGGGTTCACCCGTGGATTATCATAGCTGATCATCGATGACCATCAAGCTGCTAAGCCTCAAGTATAATTAAAAGACGAAAGAAAAGAAAAAAGTTAAATTGAATGGAACATTACAATGGAGGTAGTAAAATGCAAGAACAAATTAAAAATTGAGAATTGGAAATTAACTATTTGTACCCGTAATAATTAAAACTTCAAGATGTTTTATTATATGTATACTTATAAGTACATGTCCACTTCCCCTGTGATGATCAACGTATTAAAGGGATAGCTAAGGAAATATTTAACACATATTTTTCATTCTTCCTGTTCCTACTTATAATGAAAATATTGTAAGGATGGTCGAAATGGTTGGTAAATAGTTTTATTTGCGAATAAATGATTGAGGCGGTTTTACGCGTTCGTTTGCAGCGGGAGGCATAGCCGAATTGACTGCGACGCTTTCCCGTGTTTTCTCGAAAAAGACGTTAACAAAACACTATCAACGGCCGGTCCGGACTCGCCTTCGACGCAATAACGGCTATAGATACCTTCAAAAAAGGAAGTGGCTTACCACATATTGAACAATTTTTACACTAATATAAAAATATGATAAAGATGCGTGCTATAGCCAGGTTTACGAGATTCCTTTGCCGACTTTTAAATGAGATTTCTCTGCGGGAATTAGAACTTTTGCGTAAAAGAGCAATTTTTTAATAACTTAGTAAATAATGTAGGAAAGGCCAAGGGTTCAGCAAATAAAATAAGGAAACAATAATGTATCTCGAAATATATAATACTTTATTGAATGGGTGTCGTCCGTTCGACAGCCCGAACTCAAGTGCGTCTCTCGAAGAAATTCGTCGCCATCCGAGGGCCCGGCCGGGTCATTAGCTCGACCAGATAAGGCTTTTATCTCACACCTCTTTAGCGCTGCTTAGCCGCCGATGATGCCTCGGATTTCACCCGCGACAATAACTTGTTGTTCTGTGCTTTATTACTTAAAATCAGTAGATGCAGCAATAGACGTAAACTACTTATCAGAATTTGAACATTAAATATCTTTTGCAACCTTGCAGTAGATATAAGTTGACATGAACTGTCAACAGTTTACAAAAGTTCATTAAAATTTCAGGGTAACGTTTGAAAAGTTCTCCTTGTTACTTCGTAACTCAATTCTTAGTTCTAGTCTATTAATTTGGGTAATTACCAAGAATATACACCGAAAAATAATTCAACGATTTTTGGAGTTTAACGTTTGTTTTACATTCAAAAGCAATTAAATATTCAACTTTTGAAAAATCTTGTCGCACAAACGTGAACAAATAAAGTCCAACGTTAGAATCATCCCCCGCAAATTCGCTTAGCCGTGGGCATCGTTCGTGAACTGTGAAAGTTTCGCGGTGTCGTTAACTTCTCTGCAACGAAGCGAAGAATGCCAATGTCCAATCCTCTGTTTAACTTTTCAACTATCCTGCCCGGTTTCCGGTTACACGCGAAACTGTACGAGTCACGGCAGCAGTAAAGTTCAGGAAAAGTACGGAAACGTTGCAAGCCAGTTAAGAAAATAAGAATTTTTGTCCTCGTAAAAGTCGAACCAAGGCCATCGGGTGCGAATCGAGTTCTTTTCTGTTTTATAGAATTAGTACACTCGCGATCGAATCAGGATCCATAGGGAAAGTGGCGATATAGGAGAAGCAGAAGTTTTCGAAACCTTAATTTTGACGATATTAACATTAAAAGTAATTTAGAAAAAAATGTACCTTTCAATTATTAAATATTATAAAATTTAGCACATAACTGTCAAAGTAAATATTAATATACATAGGGACTTTTCTCTATATTGCCACTTTCCCCGGAAATCTCTATGGGGAAAGGCGGGAAGTCGGGAAGCTTGATTTGATCATGAGTGTACATGGTTTCAACGATGGTGATGACCAATTGTCCAATTCGTTGGATTCCCAAAACCTGCCCAAATCTGTATTCTCTCTTGCTGTTAAATGATTTCTCAGAAAACTCGGATATCAGATATAAGAGAAGGGAGCCTTAATTGGATCCCTGTGTAATGGGTTCATTTGCATTGGAAAGCTGACTGAAAGTCAGGTTTTTAAAATTTTACCAGAGGTTTAAATTACTACTCTACGTAATAATTCATTTTCGCCTTCTTGCATACAGTTTTACAGAAATATAGTTCTATAAAGTCAACACTCTTTAGACTACTCTTAAAACAGCGAAGTCGGTTTATTGTTTTCAGTTAAAAAGAAATTTGAACTGAAATTTAAACTCTTGAGCAACAGGAAAGTTTCTCTATATTGAATAATAAGATTGCGCCAAGTAATAAAATTCAACCAGTTAGTCTTAAGTTTTGACTATTGAAGATACCGAAGTAAGGAAACTGCAAACAAATTATATTTGAATCCTACAAAATCAAGTGGGAACATACAAGTTGAAGAATTTACTCACACCTTAATAATAAATGATAAAATATAATAAAATAATGTGAAAAGAATAAATATTGACCTATTGCTCAACCAAAATATGTTTGGCACTGTGTAGTGTACTCTGACACGACTGAATGAATAGCACATGCATGTGCTAACCAAACTTTACCTAACCTAAACTTTTCTTTAATTACGATGAGAGAAATGCATTTAAGCACGTTGTGTGGAGCCCAGCTATTACCACCACTACAATACCCACTAAAATCCAACCCAAGCTAACCTTTTATTTTTTTTTTTTTTCATGGGGGAAATCTTCCAAAGACGCCCCCAACCCCCCTGTATAGGGGCCGGGGGTAGTGCCGGATTTTTATCGGCTAAAACCCCCACGGTGACCTGCACTGGGTGTTAGGGAAGGCCCCGGGACCGCTGTCGAACACACCGGAACCCCCCCATCCTTGGCGCGTTTACGCCCCTAACCTTTGACCCTCCCCCTAAGTGCCACCGACGCCGACGCCGGCCACTCCTCGGACCGCGTGCAATGCCGACCGGGGCCACAGCCCCGGCCACCTGCGGCCTAGCGACTCCACAAAGGAGCCGCCGATCGGCGATGGGGGAGAGGGGCTAGCCCCCCACTATATCTACCTTGGGAGGAAGCCGGAGCTTCCCCCCATCTCATCACCCTTGGGGAGGCCGAAGCCTCCCCCCACTACATCTACCTTGCACGGGGGAAGCCGATGCTCCCCCCCTCATCCTGTTGGGGGCGGTGGGCAGAATTATCAAGGCCCATCGCCCCGTCCTCCTCAGCTAACTGCACCGTCGGGGGACCTCCCCCTCCTTCAAGAAGGTCATCGCCCTCCACTGATCCTCGCCGGCAAGAGGTCCACTCCCAACTCACACTGCAGGGCGTGACGGGCAACCCAAGCTAACCTAACCTAACCTAACCTAAACTGTTTTTTATTAGGATGGTGGAATTATAAATCTAACCTAACTTAATCCGAAGCTCTGTATTCTGTTTTCCAAAGAATCTATTATGTTCTTAAAAATCTATGATCCTTACCGGGCTTTTGCAGTAGTAACAATTATAAACCTTAACATATTAAGATAATCCAACAATCTAACACATTATCCCATCCCAAACAAGTGTCCTGGTGTTTCATACCTATATTAAAAAGTCAATTTCCAAATTTTATCAACAATTCAGTAGATACTACCAGCTAAAGAAATCCATCAAATTGTGGTCAATTTGGACAACGATGAAGGTGTTTTAAAAAAATCGATAAGGGTGTAATGAACAGTAGGGCTAAAGGGTGAGAGATGGTTCAACATATCGGATGAAATGGTCGTTTCTCGTCGGTTCAAAGTGAATGTCCACACTCGATGTATATGCACCATCGTGACGTGCCATGTTTATGGTTTTTGCATGGACCGAGGCAGGATGCAAAGGGGGTCATAAAACAGGAACACGTGACGTCGCTGGAGAATAAACGGCCTATGAGTAGGTAGGCGCATAAATTCGATACATGTGCCGCGCATTTTTCTTCTTCACTCTTGTTGGTGATCAGTTAAAAAACACTTAGACAATAAAAAACGCAAAATGAATCTTTTTCCTGAAACGATGACAGTAGACAAGGGGGTTAAAATGGAAAAGTAACATCCGGGTTTGCCATGACATAATAGAGCGTGGGAGAATGACCATGTTATTTAGGTAACTTACTCAATTTATTAAATAACAAAAACAACACAACAAAAGAAAACAATTTACTATTAGGGAGCGGAGAAAGTTTGTACGGTTTTTCTGTTATTAAATAAATTCTAATTTATTTATAATTTTAAAGATTTTATTTCATAACTCATGCAAAAGTGTTTATTTCTTTTATATTGTGACAAAATTAAATTATGTTGTTATATTTTGCATACTCTGACAATAAGTTTATTCTAATACAAAATTAAAAAATGAAACGAAGCCGGAAAGGACCGAAATAGTTAACAAAAGATGAATAGTGGTTTATTTTTATTGAAACTGTCGACCATCCTTTCATTGGTTAAATAACAAATTTGATACTTCATATAATTAATCTCCTTTTTTATCTATGGAGAATAAAGTTTCTTAATGTTTCGTAAGAAGAATGTGATAGCAGTGACAGAAGGAAATATTTAACAAGAAAATTGATAGAGAGCACAATATTTTTAACAACGCTGAAGATTTACGCGCCCGTCGCAATCTCAGTAATTTGAATTTCCAATATCACCAAATGGAAGATGGTAATTTAGCGCCATTGAAGGTAACCGTAGTATTTCGCGCGATGCGCTATTTCTATGATTTATTAATGAGATGTACGCCGTGTGTACGCTGGAACGAGCTATCCCTTCTAACTTGACCGCCTGAAATACGATTTGGCTTCGACGGCGAAGCCTAGTATTCATTGGTAAAGAATATGATGATTTATAATAGCGTAAATGATTTTTTTATGTTTAGTGTAATAGCACAGCCGACTCTAGCACTAGCCATGCTGAACAACGTGGCAACACCGCTCACGTGACAATCGAGAGTCCTATTTTCAAAAACAGAGTCCTGTGCTTGGAATTGTAATTAACGTCTTTTTTAATTAAAAGCTGTAGTAATATACACTATTTTGTGTTAATTATGGGCTAAACTTCGTCTTAGGGAACCAAAAATTTTTGGTTAAAAATGATCAAATCTTGTAGTATTTGACCTGAAAAGTCCGAAAATGCAAGTTAAAAGTTTAGAAAACCAATAGTTTAAAAGATGAAAATGTGTGTACTTGGCGTACTTTGACAGGTCAGTACGACGCCATATTGTCCAATGAGTGGAGTCGCCATCGGTGAAACAGAATTATATAAGTGGTGGCCTAAACCCGGTATACCTAAGGTTAAGTTTTATTTTTATAAACAATATCCCCTCGGATTTAATAGGAACTGATGTTACTCACACCCAACAAATAGAGTCCAAACAAAGGATTGGATGTGGGGAAGAGTCAATATGGCATCGTACTGACCTGTCAAAGTACGCCAAGTACCCACATTTTTATCCAACTTCGAAAAGGAGGAGGATACTCAATTCGATAAATATATATATATTTTTTTGTTATATACTCGTATCTTTTAAACTATTGGTTTCCTAAACTTTTAACTTGCATTTTCGGACTTTTCAGGTCAAAAACTACAAGAACACATATTTTGGACCAATTAATTTTTGGTCCCCTAAGACGAAGTTTAACCTAATTATGTATAAACAATACATAAACGTTGCAACTATGACAAGTAGAAGTGATGCGGTAGTATAAAATTGTTATAAATGTGATATATATTTTGTGTACTCTCAAAGTAGTTTGGTATTGTGAAGCATGATATTTGAAATATTTACAGTGGTTTCAAGAAAATTTAGGTATGAAGCAAAATGAAACCATCTTTGGATCAAATTGAAACATTTAAGAATTGATAAACGTGTATATAAGTTAATAAAAACCTTGAAACAAGCGAAATTATTGGAACGAAACCAAAGAGGTTATGTGAAGTCCAGAGAGTAGTCGGGAGTTTGACGACGTTGATTGGCTGGGAGTCTGTAAGTCCGGGAGGCAGATAGAGTAGGGTTGGTGTTGATACAGGGTCTACCATTTATCTCGCAACCCATGTGCGCGCAAATTGATGAAAATGGCAACAGCGCAAAAATTCTAGAGATGTAAAAATCCGTACAGTTAAGTTGGTAATTGACCCGGGATACGTGTACACCGTGTTTCATCGAACTTGTCGCGGCGTGTGAAACTAACACATATTCACGCCGGAGAGCCGATTGGTGAGGGGCATGCGAAGGAGGGATTGCAGCCAATTGACTGCCGTCGTGAATATATATTAGAGTCACACGCCGCGACAAGTTTGATGAAACCCAATGTACTCGGATCCTGAATCGAATCTCGGACCACAGTTCAGTCGATTACCAACTTAACTGTACGGTTTTTACATCTCTCGAATTTTAGCGCTGTTGCCATTTTCATCAATTTGCGCGCGCATGGGTTACGAAATAAATGGTAGACCCTGTATATTCAGACCGGACTCCCGCGGTGTTGCCATTTTTACTTCAGCACGGCTAGTAATAGTAATTACAGAGTCGGCTGTGGTAATAGTAATATTTAGTGCTTTTTATTTAAAAAATGAAGAATAAAAAGATAGTGTACAGTTTCTGCAAGATTCCTCTTAAAAATATGGGGTTGGTAATACTGTCTTGAGGTTGGAACAGTAAACCACAACTTTCATTTTGTTAATTTCAATAATCTTCATATTCATACATAAAATTTGAAGGATTCGTGGAAATCTTTTGAAGTTCGTAGTTGATCATAGCTTAAACTTTAAATTTCCTTATAAACGATTTCTGTTACATTAGATTGGGTTAGGTTACACAGTCCAACAAATTTGAACTTTTTCTGTGATCTGCAATATCCATTACGTGATTCTTATAGGCTTTTGTACGCTGATTACGAATCTACAAACCGTTTTGCTCAACGCTGTATTACATGAAAACTAAAAATGCGAGGAAGTTCAGGTTTATGGCAAAAGATAGAGGAGATTTTCCTCTATACGTCTGTGTGAACAATTATATTTTTTGATGATTTTTAATATTTGTAAGTGCTTGTCAAAGTTTGAAAAAGAGGTACCGTAGGTAGTTTGTACGCGCTATTTTTGTATTTTTATGAAAAATCTTTTATCTAGCAGGAATTTACTATACAAAATTGCATTCTATAAACATTTCTGATGAAGAAACCATTCACAAAAAGTATCGGTATGGTTTGGTATTGAAAGAAATGAAGAAAATATCCATCGGCAACGTGATTACGACGCGTTGCCGCCAGGCGGCCATTGTATGCCTATCTCGCCGCGCCAGTGCCGTAACTACGCGTAATCCGTATACCCAAGGTATCCTTTAATAACTACAGGATTGCCTCGAAATAAGCAACTCGCTCGGGACCAAACAGTTGCTTATTACGAAGCAGGTGTGCTATTCGGCTTGACGAATGAGAGATCGTCAAGATACGTCACTCGTAGAAACGAGTGAGAGATATCCGAGGTAGCGGCAAACGGACCTCCCACTTTGCGGGCGACTGCAAACACAGAAGAGGGGATAGCAAGTTGCTTATTTCGAAGCAGAGACCACTTGCTTATTTCGAGGCAATCCTGTATTTGCTCTAGTAAAATTTCTCCGACGTGGACGTGGATGATAGCAGTATTATACACATTCATAGTAAGCAAAAATCTATTAAAGTGGTACAAATGTCCATTACGTGTAGTTACGGCACTGGCGCGGCGTGGTAGGCATACAATGGCCGCCTGGCGACAACGCGTCGTAATCACGTTGTCGATGGATATTTTCTTCATTTCTTCCAATACCAAACCATATCGATACTTTTTGTGAATGGTTTCTTCATCAGAAGAAACCTTCCTGCTAGATAAAAGATTTTTCATAAAAATACAAAAATAGCGCGTACAAACTACCTACGGTACCTCTTTTTCAAACTTTGACAAGCACTTACAAATATTAAAAATCACCAAAAAATATAATTGTTCACACAGACGTATAGAGGAAAGTCTCCTCTATCTTTTGCCATAAACCTGAACTTCCTCGCATTTTTAGTTTTCATGTAATACTTCATTTTTTCCCACAACCACACATTTTTACAAAAATGCCTGTTTCTCAAAAACTGTACGTATAGGAGCAAAATGGTTTGCAGATTCGTATCAGCGTACAAAAGCCTATAAGAATCACGTAATGGATATTGCAGATCAAAAATCGTGTTGTACCATGTTATCATGCATTGCGCGCATCAAAGATACTATCAACCTCGCATTATTAAGAAAGCTTCCTAAATGCTGTGATTGCCCATAAAAAGATCTAAGTAAGAGTTGAACGTTTAATTGGAAAGCAATAAGAATATGTTAAACAATACTTTACCAGTTATATCGTATAAGACTTAAGCAAGTATAGTTGAATGTTTAAGATAAAGGAACATAATGCGAAGAAAAGTATATGGTTTAATTCTCATTGTTTCAAGCATAATATTAATTCTTAGATATAAGAGTAATTATCTGGAACATCATTAAAATCTATAATTTCTTTTATTACACTTTTCTATCGACAATCGCCAAATACAATGTATAAGTGTTTTGCAAATTTAATAATATAATTGAACATTCTAATTTATTTATATTTTTAATTGCTGGCACACTAATTAAAATTGTTCAGCTGTCAGAGAAATTTACAAAACTATTATTTTATAATATATTTATTTAAAAAATAAATTTCTTGTAGGTACATTTAAAGTTTTTCTTTACAATATTTTGCAAAGTATTCAATAAAATAGACTTTTTATCTCTTCAGGACAAGTGCTTGCTAAAACATAAAACGAGCACGTATCGAATAATTTTTCAAATTCTATATAATATTATCAAGATAGCAACAGTTACAAGCTCGTTCGAATTTCAGGATTTAAAGATTTGATTAACAATTTGTCGTTCAGGACAGATTTTCCACATATATATTTTGTGAATTATAAATCATTATAAATTAGGTAATATCCGTTGCTGCGAGCTAGTGCCCCCACCTCCTCACATACATACCTATTGCGGCTTATTGTTCGCTGCAGGAAATTAATCAGGTGAAAAACAATCCTTTCAAATCATCGTTCCCGCATTTATTGGCCTGAAAACGATACGTTACTTTCTTTGATAACACTCATAGGTTTAATTAATTGAACCGTATTTGTCAATGTCACATCTGACACTTTTAAACCGGAATACATTTCAGAACGTTGAATATGATCTGTTGTTAGGAAAACGTCGTTTCTCCTTATCCATTTTTATTAATTCTGATGATACAAGTAATTTATCAAAGATGAAGTCATTGTTTTAAGAGCCAGTAACATTTTACTAATAATATCTGTAAAAATCTGACCTATCTAGAAGTCTTAATCAACAAAGGATTAACATGAATTAGTTTGTTTAATAGAAAAATTACAACAAATTTTTATTATTTAATGTTATTTAATGTTCACAAAATGAAGATTTAAAAAATCATAAATTTTGGCAAAATTTGCTACAAACCCTTGTTACATATTCAATTTTGTTAACAATAAATGTTGTTACGTTTCTCCAGTCATTCACAACAGTACAATCATCAAACAGTCTGTAGATAAATAAATTAGCTCATTACGTTCGCTCATTACTCCATTCACCCATTGATACCTAACACAACACTCACACTCACGATCAGTCTACCTCATTCACAACAACGTTTACATCACGTGTACGATTCCTAGAATAATTAGTCTGCCTAACGGATGAATACGTCAAATGAACTTTCACAACTATTTCGAACCCTTCGTGCACAAATTAGTTGCAGTTCCCCTCTGAAAGAGCCCGGATCCGATTACTCGCCTTTATGCATCCCGATTCTAGTATAAGAATCGCGTTGAAACGGCAGCACGCGTGCCCTAATTATCAAAATCCGACGGTTGGAAAGCTGCTTACGTGACGAATCGAGCGAATGATTCGAACGTAACTCGTGCGTTCCGCAATCGGCTTATGAGGTCGTAACCGAAAGAACCCGATAGGGAGAGACAGAGAGGGCATGGATTAGTAGGCGAAACCGTCTGTGGTGCGTGATTGGTTTCAGAGACTAATGGGGAATTTTCTACGAAGCCTACCGATTCATTTGAATTCTAATTGGGATATATCAATTAGTAGACTAAATACTAGAAGATAAAAATGAAATTTGAGAATTTCGTTCGGGATGGACCAGATTCCCCAAAATAGGGTGGACTGACAATTGAGAGTTTGGGAAAGTCTAGGCATAATTAATTAAATTAAATTAAATTAAATTAAATTAAATTAAATTAAATTAATTAAATAAATTAAATATGGGGACTTAGGGCATAATTAATTAAAATTAAAGCACGTCATGACACTAATCTCCCGGTAAAAATGCAAGTTCCAATTTGTCCTTGCCCAAAAGTATTTAGGGTGTAATATTGCTATGTGATGGCGCTAAGATTCGCGACAATTTAAATTTAATACTAAAGGTTTTTAGAATTTTAAAGATCCAAAGATTTGAGATCTTAGAAGGTTAAAATTGGAATTTATATTTCGATTCAGGCCGCAGCACGTATCAGAAGTTGCCGCTATGGAAAAACGTAGTACATACATAGTAGGTTCGCCTCACGTCTAAATGGTAGTTTTGCCCCGTTGGGAAATCAGGCATTCGATGGAGCGGGTCTCGTGTGCCATCGCTAATTCTATTTCTACCTATTTGCCTGGCCCAACCCCTCGATATATACCAGCGATCGCAACCTCATCCCGGTGTTTCTATCGCCTTACTGATTTCCTCTTGCGCGTTCTTCCTCTCGACGCTTCGCACCTCTTGCCGATAGTAGAACGATTCGAACGGATACTGCTTGGTTTCGCCTCATTGGACTTCCTTGAAAGCGACGGGATTCTTTTTAATTAACGGGGGAGTCGTATCGGCGATTCAAGAGTTCGTTACTGATAGGAAATCCGATGGATGTTTTTAACCTATTAGCCGTAACAATCTTTTTTTTTCGTACATGCAATAAAAAAGGAATCAGAATTAACTAATTTATTCTATGTACAATAGATGACGATGCGATTGTTGTATTTTTTGACAGCATTTAAAAGGCGTTCTGTTTTTATGTTCTATAGACATCCCTGGCAATTATTACAAAGTTGAAATTAGTTGACAATTTTATTGCCACACGTCCAAAATATGCTACACAGTTATTAAAAGCACAGGTGGTTTGTTTGACAAAAGAACAATTCAACCCTTGAACAGTGGGAGTCTTGATCAATCGTGACCCAAACTTACAAAATATACATATACGAGGGTATTAACCTAAAGTTGTATGTATACATTTTAAACAAAAGAGTTTCATATATTAGAAGGATAATTTTTAAAGGAACAGTGTAAAATTTAGAAAATGAAAATGATATGAAATAGAAAATTATATTAATATTCGGACAAAGAAAGAAAGAATGTTTTTTCAATTTATGTATTTGCAAAAAATGGTACACGTGGAAAAAGTATTACTTATTAAGTAAAACATTTTTATTGTTAAAATTTTAATTGTGAATGCACTAATATTAATATAATTATATATAATTTTTAATTATCAAATATTATAGTCTTTAAAAGATAACTATGAAATGTTAAGTAAATTTTTTTACACGTAGAGAGTTTACTATGCTCAGTACTGTACGTTATAGCACTTGAGAAAAAAACAAGGTTCAGAAACTAATTTCTTTTTCTTTAATAGTCTTTTGTAATTGCAACCGAAAAACAAATATAACGTTTAAATTACATAAACCATCCTATACAATGTATATCAATAAGTCGCAATCACATGGGGCGTGCGCTCGTTAATTCAATTTGTACCTGTTTACTTGGCTTACCCTCGACATCGATGCCCTTTGATTCTATTTTTCCTGCTCGTAATCCTTTTTCTCCCTTTTTTTTTCCTCCTACACCCTCTTCGTTTCCTGATGCTCAGAAACCTGTGACTGCTGGTGGTGATTCGGCTACGAAAACGAGCTTCTCGAACGAATGAGAAAGTTGCTCAAGGAGGATTCCTATCTCACTCGGTGTTTTCTTTTTTTTTTTCTTTTTCTCTTTCCTCTTCCGTTTTCATTAGACTCTATTCTATTTTTCCGAGCAAGAAGCCTGGGCCGGCTTTTCGCACGCCCATAAAACCACTTTCCTCAGAGATTATTGACATATCGGCCGACGGAAATTGAGGTGTCGGCCACAGCAAACGATCCGTTAGGACGTAACTTGGTATCACGGCCAACTTGGCCTCACGTTGTTCAACCCCGTTCGTATTATTTTCACGATGAAATATTGACCGGCTATCGTTCATCCTTCGACGACGGCTCCTCTATCTTTCCAACAGACGCTTGCCCACTCGCTTGTATGTATTTACGATTTTTCATTCGTGAGATCGCTTACAGTATAATGGATTAGCCTGGTCCGACGTGAAATCTCTGTGAAGAACAACGATATAAAGGTGGGAATAGAGTGGCTACAGAGCAGCATATAAAACTGAATTAGGTGTTTATTGGCACAATAAACTTGCTGTTGTAAAAAAATAATGTACTGTTATTGGATGGAACAAGGTAGCTTCCGGAAGACCAGTATTTCAGACTCGATGTTGCATACTGGTAGGTTTTTCCAAACTCACCGATGAAATTCATATTTAGAATTCTGAGGTGTAATTATTGAAGTATTTTGTGAAATATTACAAATTTTGTATTTTATATTCGGTTGATCAGATACGTCAAATTGAAAGACGAATTTTTTTACTTACATACGTTCTTATCTTTCAAAGTGTGCATTAGTGTTGTCAACTATTTGTTGCTACCTCCTAAATAGTTTCATAATTCCATCCGCAAAGAACTTCGCAGTTTTCGGGGTAAAAATTCATTTCAAGTAAGTTTTGCAGACCTGCAGAGAAGAGAAACTTTTGTTATTAAAAACTGTGCAAAAAGATGATAATGGCTGAAAAGATCGCACACTATCGCAGCTCATTATTACTGAAGCTTACTTAAAAGGGACATTACTCAATCATCACACGCTAATTTTCTTGCTATTTTGATATGATATGAAATTCGAAAAAATATTTTTCGCTATGTTTTGTATTAACCATGTTAAAAGGAATGGAAATAGTAATTAAAGTTGGGATTAAAAAATATATTTTATTAAATATCTAAAAAATTAATAGGTATAGACAAACGATTTTAAATGTGAATTGTACATTTTTTATTAACAACATAATTTCATATGTTGACAACATATGTAATTTATTTAAAAGATGTCAGTTTCATGAATATCTAAGTAATTCTTTACATTCTGCCTCGCCATATTGGACTCAAGACTTTATTCGCATAAATTCAATGTAACTTTAAATTTTGATAATTATTTCTGGTAAATCTTCGCAGGTTAGGAATTACCTCCGATGATGCTTGCGGGGACCCTCTCCTATTTCGAGGGGCCTGGCAAGTTCGCGATATTTGAATCGCCTTTTTAATATAGAAAAAGAACTGTTTGTAGATATTTTAACACCTTTATTTAGCATATATGCGTACCGCAAGGAAAGCGTTGC
Source organism: Osmia lignaria lignaria (assembly GCF_051020975.1). Taxonomy (NCBI): domain Eukaryota; kingdom Metazoa; phylum Arthropoda; class Insecta; order Hymenoptera; family Megachilidae; genus Osmia; species Osmia lignaria. The sequence continues at coordinate 3,933,060 of NC_135041.1, forward strand.
GGGCATGTGCACCCAACGCGTAGAGACAAACGAAGTAACACAATAACGAGCGTAATGGCGATGAAAAAACAAACGCAACCGCCTTCAGAACTATTCGGCACCGGATCGGTTGCCGCGCGCCGCACAGTGGGACAAAACGGCTTTCGGCGATCAAAATTCGATTTTCGTGAATTCGAAAATTGAAAAACTAATTACATATATCGATAGAGAATAAACTGTAGTTTAACGTAGTGTAATCCGTTTTTTCATATTTGCTTCCGTTTTGCCGTGGTTCGCACTCAAAGTCAGTACAAATTCGTCAGAACGAAACGCTGATAATATTACCTGTAACTTCAATGTACGATTCTAATGAATTTTACTCGGAAAGATACAATTCCAATGAATGATAAAGTTTACTGGGATAGTATAGATTCTATTCAGTGCATACAGTAAGTTAAAATGTTAACAACTATTTAAATAATAGGATCTGATTGAAACGAAGTACATTTAACCAAAATCTCAACTTTGAGTTTGATTTTTAAAAAATGCCACAACTTGTCACATGTTTAATTATTACTGCAGGAAAGAGTGAACCTTCCTCTATCAGAATCTGAAAAAATCGGGTGCACTTTTTTGCACTTTTTCAAGAAAATGGCGATTGAATGAAATTACACCCATCTTGGCCGCTGCGTGCGAAGATGGAAAAGCAGTAACAGATACGATTATTAACCAGTTAACTGCCTTATTAACTATTATTATTAATCATTGCAACGTATATATTCGTCATCCAAAACTTTATTTCGTCCTTGCAATATGCCATAATAAATTTTCATAATTATCGAAACGTTTTTTGGTATAGATTATAATAAATACAAATAAATATATTATAATAACACATGTCTTGTCATTTTTTAATTATTATATCGATTTCTCTTACAGTTATTAACAGTTTTAAGTCAAATTTTTGTTAAATAACATAAACTATGTCTAACAAGTGAAGGATATTGAACGCGTTACAGTTTATACGTGAATATCTTGACACCCTGTAGTTCAATATGATTTATATTAATACAACTTAAGTATCATAATGTGGGCAAAAACTTCCCAAAATTTCCTTAAAATATTTCCAATAGAACCGAAGTTACAGAATTTTGATCGCCAAAAGCAGTTTTGTCCCACTGTGCGCCGCACAGTGGTTCGAACACTAGGGTGCTAGCTGGACAAAAATATTTTTTCATGCTTTTAGGCTTATTTGGGATTCTTATCCTTAGAAAATAATCCTGTTTTGTGTTGTAAGTTATTATTTCAGTATAAACATGTGTTACATAAAAATATGACTAATTAAAGGAAAAAAAATAAAATTACGGTATTGCGCTGTAGCTATGAGATAAAAAAAATGTAGATATGAAAATACATAATAATCAATAAATATTTAATGCTTAATAATACATAATAATGACTATTTAAAGTATATGAAGTAAACTTACTCGCTACTTGAGTCATTAGCACCCGAAGAACATTCAGTTGATTCTGATTGTTCATCTTCATCAGCAGCAGTACTAACAACTCTTTGCATGTCACTTACATCTGTATCCAACATTGACGCTAACCCAAGAATAAAAGACATGGGTACTCGTCACAAAGCATTTGCAGAAGAAAGGCAATGTGCCGCAGTCTATGGTTTCATAAACTAATTTACAGGCCAACTTAGAATTTTTTAGGATAGTGAATTCATTTACAAACGTAGAAATTCTGAATTGCTTTATGACAGGTACCGCGCTGTGGCGAAGACGATGCAGATGGCATTTATAAGGGATAATAATGCGATAACAACAATAACAATAACGGTAAATAAGCACAAGAGAAAAAACAGGATAATAATAACCACAATTAAAAACAACGAAACTGTGAATTATAAAAAAAAGACCACTAACTGACGAGCGTATCGGTTGCACCAATATATGTCACGGGCGACAGCGTTAACTTCATTTTAACATTTAGCATACTTTTGCAAATTTTTGCAAGTCGAGTATGGTATTAGAATAAAGCAGACAATCTCTACTTTTCATTGATACAACTTTCATCGCGTGGAACGACGTGGAGCATATACTTCTACACTGACGAATCGTTACATTATGAAAATTTTTCATACGAAATAATAACCTAATTCGAAGATCGATTTACAAAAATACAAGAAAGGTATTGATGATTTTGGGTGATTAAAACTGAAATATACCCTTTCAGCTGCTACATTCATCATCAACATGAAACTTAAGTGCATTTTAACAAACTTATAACATATTCCAGTCGACCATGGAAATGCGCTCGATTGACTAGCGATGAGTGGTCCGCTCTTACATAGTATGTACATTGCCTAGTCTGTACACATTTACGAAAAGGCTGGAAGGTCTAACAATATTGGAATTTTAATCTATGGTTATTCTAGATTACATAAAAACAATTAGTTTTTATTAATTTGAAAATGATTTTTGTCCACCTAAATCAGCCATTCGAACCACTGTGCGCCGTACCGATTGGCTCCCGGCTAGGGGACCCGGAGTAGCAAACGGATAAAAAATGATAACTTGCCGTTCGACCAATCGGAATCCCGGTCGATCCAAAATCCAGTACAATTTCCGAACGTTTGATCCACTGTGCATTGCTCGGAGTGGTTTTTTCTTGTTTGATTTGATGTAAAATTTTCTTTTATGATACATCAACAACGTTGGCCGAAAGTACACGTAACCTTTGGAATCGTTTCGCGGTAAGGATCCGCGATCCAACGAAGCGGATTCTCGAGAGGCTCGGGAACGAAGGAGGGCCCGGAGACAATTAATTATGTTGCGACTGTAACTAATCCCGGGAGACAATGCGGAGTCGTACCTTTGCGTCTTCGATAACAATGCATATTGAATTCAAAGCCGTGGCAATGCTACCATTGCCGTAGTTCCACAGCCGTTCGGGAACCGGTCGACGAACAATGCCGTGCCAGCCGCAGGTCACGAGGGTTTCGTCGTCGAGTTTCCTCGATTTCCTTGTTTTGCAAGGCTTCCCCGAGTGTACTCACCGGTTCTTGGCTATTCCAAATTACATCAGCAGGGTGCATCGAGGCGTGGCATACCGGTATCATACCTGGAGCCAGACATACGTGTACAGTACAGTCGGTCATTTACACGTGCTTCATATGACAATGTAATCACTCTCGTAGACTTGTATCATATAATACGGTTTCAATTTGTCAGACTTCTCTTTAGTAGCAAAAGGAAACGTGATACCATGAAACCGAGCGATAAGAAGCATTGTCCATCCTAACTTAACCCTTGTTTCCAATTAAAACTGTACTTTACTAAGACATAGAATGTGTTTAATCTAGAATAAATCTTCACATACTCTTGTGAGAGATTTTATTATTTGCTGAAAACAATTTAATGCAGATTCCTAATCCTAATCTGTTCCGATTATACGTCAGTTTACAATATTAAATATTATTTTCTTTAACTGTTAGAATCAGCTAAAGTACCGTGGGATAGTAATAACTTATTCCGTGAAAAGAGATTAATTAAAGAGATAAATCACCTTTTACTCTCCCGTAACACTTCGTCCACTTTATATACAAATGCAACAGCGAGGAAATGTAATTACGTTTTCTAAAACGATTAGATTGGATATAAACAGTAATTCATTATAAAGTAACAGTGATTAAATGGCTTAGTAGCAGGTAGAGTTGGGTACCTCTTGGAACGTTATTTCTCGGTTCTGTTTCATTATATCGATTGAACGGCAATTCTTCAATCTTTCGGGTTAATCTGTGTAGGGAGAAATAGAGCTGAGCTACACAGTCTACTGGATCAGGATTCCAATTCGGGTTCATTTGCTGGACGACTGGGTTACCGCTCTAACCAATTGAGCTATCCAAGTCGTTAACAGATTCCTTCTCTTCTGAGCTTAATGTAAAACGAGTGATAGGTTCATTTTCATTATTGTAAAGTAGAAAGAACTTAGCCCTTTGAGGACGAATACTTTGTAACTAACATGGTAAATGGATACAATGTAACTTTGGCCAGTAACCGTGCCATTGTATTTGTGTACAAGATTTAAAATATTGAGAAGAATATACATGCAAATATACAATACATACCAAGGCCAAAATTACCCTATATTCATCAACATGATTATGTGTTGTCGTTTTCAATTGGTGATATTATTAATGAGAATGCTCTTTATATTTTATCTTCTTTATTTCAATCATGAAAGGTGCTGACATTTCAGCGTTTCGCCTCTTGTGTTTTACACAAATTTTAACACTACGTCTACATATGAGAGAAATTCAATAAATAATTATAACTGTGCTGTTCATTGGCGTAATTAGGATTCTTTCTCGGGGTGGGTCAGGTTTTTTCAAAATTTTTAAATTCTAGAAATCTGAAATTTTTAAATTCTTGAATTTTGGAATTGTGGAGTTTTAGAATGGTGAAGAAACCAGCCCAAATTCACAACCCCACCGCCCTAATTACACCAGAAGTACTGCTTATACCTCAGTTAGTTAATGTTGATGATACTTGCCGTCTACATGCTTAACTTCAAATATTTGTTAAAGCGGCAGTTGACTGGTACCAATATTAAATTCTTTTTGATTTAAAGAAAAAGGAGTTGATTATTACTATACATATTTTTAATTCAGTTTTGATTCTTGTGTATTCTGCAAATTTGTGTATTTTGTATTCTACTTAAAATCAAAATATGAGTTATTCTGACAGCAATAAGTGATATATTGAACTTCAATTATTAAGAAAGGAGGGGATAATTTAAATCTAATTGTTTAATTTGTATCAGTTAAAATTTCTAAATCTTTCTAGTATACAATAATAGTTTAGTTAGCAAATTTGAATGCCCAATTTTAATAAATATATTTTTGTATACAATTTGTTGATCTTTGCCGAAATTGATTTCTTTATATCCGCTCGACGATTGATTTCTTTTCCGTCGTTTATGAAATTGGTACACAACAACGCTTCTACTACTGTCCGTACGTATCTAAATAGATATCTGACAAGTTCAGATGAATAGTGTATTATAATAATGTAACTATTTTGTAATGAAATTAACGTTAATTAAATGGATTGAGGCGCAGAGCTATTTATCAAACTTCACTTAACTCGGTTCAAGTTAGAAAATTCGATGAAGGGTGTACATTCATTCTATGATCCGACGTACTATGGTTGAGAAAGTGAAGTTCTTGCGAGATTGAACTCATAAAGCTAATTAACGGACTATACAACAACTTGTAATCTGCTTGTGCATTGGCCAGGATACTCTGGGTGAATGCACGGGAATAAAATCAGAAAGGAGCGAATACGCCAGCAGAATAGATATACAAGGGAACAATAGGGAATTGTAGTTTCGCGTTGATATTTATTACCTGAAAAATATTGAACGCAAAATGTTCGCTGCAATATTCAGATTCCGGATGCGCATTCGTCTGAACGGTGTATAAAATACCAGGAAAAAATTGCATTGCAAGTGAAACAGAACATTTTTTTTTTCAGCATAAAATAAAGGATCTGTTTAATTTGTATTATCATACATTTCTTTTCACGGTATGGAATAAGAACAATAATATTGAAGCAACGAGAACTATAATTTTATTTTTTATTATAATTAATAAAGTACACAAGAAACATAGATGAAACAATAATAAACAACGTTCAAAGCGCTGCAGAGTCATAATGGAAGTTAGGTATTAACTTCTTATCACAACTATTTGGAAAATATATTTATTTTTTATTTTGCTTATTTTAAAAAGCTATGTAAAAGCAGTTATAGGTACCCATCTGTGTGGTAAAACCATGTTTCCAAGCAAGTAAGGGATTGCATGAGTATAATTTTAAAATGTCAAAAATAATTCAGAAACAGGAGATGCATTTTTTGAATTTAAATTTTATTTTTAAGAAAATTAAATGCTAAGATATAGAATGACAATCATTGTATGCTTCGTATGGATTTTATTTAATTTTTATGTTCCTGTATTTTAATTAATATATACTGAATAATCTAGACCCATTTTTTGAATCACTCTTATTTTGTAAAAGATTCAGTTTAAAAATAAATATTTAAAATTTTTAACAAATTTTGTGTTAGAATTATTTGTTGAAAAATATTCTATAAACTTTCGGGAATGATAATAACGTAAACTTTTATTGCGTTTTAAATATTTAAACTTTACCCTCACCTCAGGAATAGTTCCATAAACGATCCTCATGGGTGATATTTCTGATAATGATACTTTTGATAATTAACCCTTGAACAGTGGAACCTCTGTTAATCGTGATCTAAACTTACAAAACGTGTACAAGGACATTAACCTGAAGTTAAATGTATAATTTTTAAACGAAAGAATTTCGTATATTGGAAGAATAATTTTCAAAGGGGCAGTGTAAAATTTAGAAAATGGAAATAACATGAAGTACAAAATTAAATTAAAATTGTGGCTTTCTCCATAGTCTGCCGTCCAAGGGTTAAATATCTAAGGTTTCTATAAAATTATACAACGTGGGTTTTGTTTTAAGTTGCTACATCTTTCCTAAAATTACAATATTTCATTACTTTCATTGAAATTCTTTCGTGAGAGAGAAATTAATTTTCAGACAGAAATGTAGAAAGATGTTATTTTGATTATAAACACTTAAAAGTGACATAATACATATTTAAATTTACCGAGAGATCTATATGTTGGATTTAAAATGATCCATATATGTATGTATAAACATTGAAAGAAATTAAATTGAATTTTGTTTAAATAGTTTCTGTGTTTTAATTATTTAACTTATTGCATGATGACGATATCTATTATGTATTGGCTTACTGTCTGTGGTTGAGTAATCAATATCAATTAGGATTATGCAGAAGCTCCGATAGGTTGCCTATAATAATAAAATCGTTATAAGAAGATTATAAAGAGACTTTATCGCAAATCTTTAAACTCTCAGATTCCAATCTTATTTCTTAATATTTTATTTTTTAAATTAAATTAAATTAAATTTTTTTTTCTTCGATTTAATTCCATTTTATAATTTTCTATTTTCGAATTTCAATTTTTACAATTAAACATTTAAGCATTTAATGTATGTTGACACAATTATCTGATAATTTACGTAATCCATTATTATTCTATCAAGTTTTTTAACGTTGGATAGGAAAATTTGTTTGCGCTTATCAATTTTTTTAAATGGTACTAGAAAACCATCTATCCTATCCGAATAAGGGTTAATCGCAATTTCACTTTACTTTCTAAAATGCTTCAATAAAGTGGACAATATTATTGATACCATTCACAGTTTGCAATCACATCATACTACTTTATAAATCACTATAATGATTCATATATACTTTCTCCATGCCTGTTCCAATATATTGGCATAAATATCGTACCCTATCAACGACGAAGTTCTTCCGTTGTTTGCCAGAGGATATCAACGAGATCGAGCTATCGAAATGACGAACACGATGAGTCACGTTGGCATACAACCGCAGTTCCGTGTTCTCCATTAGATAGCACAGTGTTGTTTTAGGCGCGATCCGAATTAAGGGTAACATGGTGGTGCGTGACTCACGCTGTGAATAGGTAACAGAACTTTACTTCGATGGGAAATATATACACTTGAAGGAAGTCCTATGAATATAGTGGAGGAACATCATGTTTTTCCATTTACTGGCTGGAAGTATTACTGTCGCGTAGCGAACCTTTTTGCACCACAAGTTGCCGTAGCAGCAATACATGTCCAAGGAACCGTTACTTGCCAAAATTTAGTTTTATTATCAATCAATGGCGTTATACCAAGTTTCGAGTCACCCCATCAACAACCATACAGTCCACTACAATAAATATGTAGGAGAGGGGAGAAAAAGGCGTTTTGTCTCGGGATCATCTGTCAGTCTCGTCAGTGGGGCTGACAACAGACGATCCCTGCCCCAGACACCTATCATACCGCAATTCGCAACTTCTATATATTCGAACTGCATGCCGGACGACCGCTTGCGAGAACACTGTCACCAATCATCTCGCCGCCACCTAGCGGTCCCTGGCCCGAACTAAAGGCGTCCGGCGAAACGATATCCTCTCTCCCCCTCCACTAAACGCCTACAAATATAATAATGCGTACAAGTTTAAGTCGGCGTGCGAAGTACGAGTTCATCTATCCAATAGAATAGAAAACGCGTACACAACAAGTAAGTACTATAGTAGCAAAGACAATAGGTTTCCCTCAGGAAAATGGCGATATAGGAAGAGAATGTTCCATCAGTTACGTGAATCCGTTCATTCCATAAAATTTTATTTATCATTCATCTGATTATTAATATTTTGTAGTAGGTTGCATGAACGTGTTCTGGACTGTCAATGTAATTTTGTGAAAGAAATTTACAGAACTGCAAAAGATTCTTCAAATTTTTTTGTTGAAATCTTTATGTATAGCCAACAGCTCAAAATTTTGTATATTTATTAATTATAATAATGAAGATGACTGATGAGAACTTTGATACTTCCTGAACACTTGAAAATCTCAAGGGGAACCATTGAAAATAAGTAAGGTAAAATTGAACGGGTTCGGACAAGTACCTGAAACGTACGGACAGTCGGGTAATTCAACTGTCTCGGGTGACCCAACTGCTCAAGCGATTGACACAGCCGAGTACCTGCTCATCTCTAGAAATAGGGGTATGTGCCACCCCAGCAAAAATACTAATTGGCATTCTGTGTGGAAATATACTAAATTACAACATCAAGAATATTATGAACTCTTGGCAAAATTTATGAAATATAGAATATATAGATATAAATACTTAAAGCAAAATATTCATTTTAAACTTTCTGATCAGATACTAAAGTGGATAACTAATATATAACAAGTAATATTATTAATTATTTTCATGATAAATTTGAAGCGTAAAAAATTATACATAAAATCGAAAAAAATCGATATTTAAAATCGAAGAAAATTTATCTATTGCAAATTCAAATAAAGATACTTAACGTTGAATTATAAACAAGAGAAAGAATGCTTGGATAAGTGCAACATCGCTATCCCCTCCACTTCGGGGGATCCCCCTAGACGAACCGAGCCGCTCGATGAGAAAACCGTGTAATATGATCCGACCGTAATATCGGTGTGATTAATACTAATTGAACGATAAAACTTTTTTATTTTTAACTTTTTCTTAATGAAACTTTTACTAACGCATTTGTGAGATTTTTCTGATTAAAATGACACCAAACATGATATAGTTTGAATTATATTTATAAACAATAGTAATAGAATAAACAACATAGAATTGACACCACGACTGAATATAAATGATGTCGGCTGAATACAAAACATGTGTACGGACCCAGAATCGGCATGTCGGCTGAATACAAAACATGTGTACGGACGCAGAATCGACACCTCGCCTCGCTTGGATAAATGCAACCACTGGGTTCCAATCTTGGTTGCATTTATCTAGGTTTTACTGTATGTGGAAAAACGTGAATAAATTGGTTTTATTTCCAAGTTAACATTAATTTTTGTTTAATTTGAACTTATGATATAAAAAACTTATTAGCACATTTTATACCTCCGTGAAATAAATTTATTTTCTAAGATTAATCCATTACTTAAAATAATTGTAATAAGTGTTTAAAATTCCACCGTCAAAATAATGAATATTCCTAAATATTTTGAATGGTTAAATCTCAAAGCAAACATACATATAAAACGTACGTATGTGTAAAAAGTTTAGGACAATCAAACATTGAGGGAACAAAATGTCGTACGCAATATATTAAAATAAATTCTTCGCAGAAACGTTTAACATATTACGGTGTGCTTGTTTATGCATGTCATTTAACTGAAACGTAAAATCCGGAGGTGTACATTTTGTGATATAATGAAGAAAATTTATACCGTTCAGAATTTGTTGAACATGTCAAATTCAGTTAACCATTCGTTTTGTAATAAATTAGATATCACTCAAATTACAATTCAATGTTATTTGATATTTAACATAATCCGAACATTTATGACAATATGAAAATTTAAAATTGAGAACAGCTAAAGATTAACTGTATAATATTTCAATACTTCAGTTATAATTTAAAAACATAAAACAAAAAATTTGAAAATTTGTTAAACTGATTTTTAACGCTGATTTTAAGTTTATATATTGTTTACATATACTAGATATTTAAATAGTTATTATACAAATGAAAATTCCTTTCGAAAATGCGAAATAAGTTTTTCACACGTGGCTTCATTTCCGAGAAAATTGAATTTAAAAAATTACAAAATTTCTTTTTTCAGTTAATGATGAATTACTAAATACAAGAGACAATATAACACAGGCCTGCGAAATTGAAGTTTTTGAAAAATACAAGAGAAGTTTTCGCTGATGTTTATGTTATTTGGTGCACTGATTTCGAAAATGACCTCCATTTTCTTCTATCACGTCAGGATTTTTTGTAAAATCGATATCGATATTTTTGCTGAAATCCTATTTGAAAAGGAATTCTCGCAAACAATTTTGCATGTACTATCTGGCAACAGTGCTTTTTATCCATTTAAATCTATGTAAAATAAATAAATCGATTCTTGGTGAGGCAAATTGATTTTTCAGCAATCGAACCAAGATAGTAATGAGATAAGGATTCGCGCGACGCTATTAGTAGAGAGAGATTGCGACAGGGAGGTGTCACAGAGGGATATTCTGTAGGTTTTACCATGGTAGAATGATGCTCACGCAGGGAGGGAAGAAATTCAACGCCGAACAAAATTTTTGATGGTAGCAAATGTTCATAAAAATCCAAGTAAAATTGAATTTTTCAAGAAAACGTGACGTGATAGAAATTTTTCATTATTTTTGTTGAAATCAGCACCAAAAAAATACATAAAGTTGAGCAATCAATTCCCTTGTATTTTTTTCATCGCAGGCCTGTGTAGTTAATGAACGCGGAATATAGCAATATAGCAAACAATTTGTAGTTTTAACAAATATATTTAAATTTTTTGAAATACATTTTAATTGGCAAATATATTCTCTGAAGTAATTTTAAATTTTCTTAAGATATTGCTACCATTCCAACTTTTTAATTTTTAAAATATCGTACTCAAAACATTTCTTTGTGGTACCTGAGAAATACAAAATATTTTATTCCTTTTTATAATATAATAATTTAAACTGTTATTTATAGACGATAAATCTCAACGAAAGGAAAGGCAAATAAACCTCTTTTATTATTTCGACGGTTTATAAATTCTAATAACAAGCCTTATTTCATCGTTCACTGTATAAAATTTATTAACGCTCTCGGCGACTTTTCGCCTGTCTTTTCTTTAAGCGACTACGTTCAAGTACTTTAACAGTAATTGTTCGTGTTTTAATTAATTCGTACTTTGACTCCAAGAATTTAATACCGAGTCTCTTGTAACGTTTAAAAGGGAACGCTTGTAATAAGCAAATGTAATTGGAAGCCTTCTTATAAAAACAGGAGAGTTATAAGCAGCAAGTGTACCAAAGCAATCTCATCAGGTCTTTTAACTCTATTGTTATTAAAAGCAACAACCACTTCTATCCAAACTTAATAATAGAAAATTTCTTTGATATTCTCGTGTTATAATAATCTATGTCAAACAATCAGGTCGGTATGAAAAAATCGAGATATTATATATCTCAAATACTTTGTACTTTGCTATTATTCACGAGGTAAAAGTTATTCAACATTGATTTAATGATTTTTTATTAGTTCCTTTATTTCTGGACAACTTATGGGCATTAGTGTAAGTAGGTAATTTAAAAATCTGGATTGGCTCTTCCTAAAAAATCTGGACTTTCAGCACTATAAAATTGTAAGATTCCAAATTCCAGAATTTCAAAATTTCAGATTTCTTATATTGCGAAATTCCAAAATCACAAATTTTCTAAATTATAAAATTGCAAAATGCTGAGACTATAATTTAAAAATTTTTAAATATCAGAATTCCAGAATTTAAAAATTACAGTTTTAAAATTTCCGATTTCCGAAATCCTAATATTTAAAAATTTCTAAGGGATCTGACCCACTCCAGGAAATGGTTCATGTTACGACAATGATTATGGAACACATTTTACACATATCATCATGTTATATTTGTTATCATTGATAGGAGTGAAAAATGACTCGATATCGGATGGGCGTGATTTGAAATCCGACCATTGTACTCAACAAATGTAGATTACGTTCACCGTGTAAAATATGAATTTGATATTCAGATGCACTAAAATGAAGAATTCAGATGAAAAGAGACGACGCTTGAGTTAAACAACTTTCTATCGATAATTGACAACAAAAATGAATCAAAAATATAAAAGATTTGTATATATTTCATAACGCAATGCAATGGTCTGATTAAATATAGAAACTTGTATTGAAGCGGAAATTTAGTATGTTTTTAAATTAGCATTATAGCTGTAATTATCAAATCTATGTCGTGGCGTAATAAAAACAAAGTTTCGAAAAAACGAGCAAAATATTGCTTGGTTGTATTTAGTTTATCTTCATATCTGCAGGAAAATTAAGGTTGGCACGAGCAGTTACCACTTTATTTCGTTTTATCATTTTATTTGTTAATACGATAGCGCGGCAGAACTCGTAAATTCCAAATTAGCAATTTGGAATTTCCTAATTGTTGGCAAGTAGAAGCACCGATTTAGTTTGAATGGCTATAATATGAATTCTCGATTGAGAAAATTTTAAGTGAATTTATACTTACAATCATACACTTATACTTTATTTAAATAAATCTACAACGTATATTTATTTATTTATTTATCTCCTAGAGTAAAAAATATTTCTTTTTTATTAATGATTAAGGCGTTACTGAAATAAAATTTAAGCATGTTTATGCAGTTTTTACTCAGTCATTTTTACGTTTTTTCCAACAAGTTCTCAAATATTCTTTTGCAACTTTCATAGTGCGCTTAATATTTTAATATTGATTTGTTTAAGTATAAAAATACGATTTCAGATTTTTCATACACTTGTTATTCAATTATTTAAACGCTTTGAATTATTTGTATACAAATGAGTTTAAATGAATAGATTATAAATATCTGAAAAATTTCAAATAGCATTACCATAAAGAAACGAATGAACGTTAAATTATAATACCCATTATGGATAGTTCAGCTCTGAAAGTTATGGAACAAGTTAATAATGTCGTACGATGAGCTTCCAGAAAATATTTCTGAATAGGAGATCCTTACATGCAGATAAGATATTGTAAGGATATCGCGATACAATATTCCGACATCGACTGGGGAGACCCTCCTCCACTTTTTTCGACTGGCGATCGTGTTTAGTGCGAATTGAGACGCCATAAAGAGAACGCGAAATAAAGAAAATTTGATCCTAATCGTATTTTTATTCCATCTTGATTTCAGGAGCACGTGCAAAATACTTGAAAAATATGTAAATCTACTATTCAGGCTAAGAGCCATTTGGTGTTCAAAGAAGGCAATATTGTTTGCTTTTCAAATAAAAACCTTCTTTCATAATAATTGAACAATCTCATTATTTCTCGAAATTGTAGGTACTGATAGCTTGATGAATTTTTTCTTTTATTGAGTCTTTATGTAAGTATATAAAAGTGCCAATATTCCTATAAAATAAATCTAACAATTTCATAGAACATAATATTTTTTAAAATAAATTAAACTCACCAAAATTTTCCGTATTATTATTCAAAAATAGTATAACACATTGTAGCAGATGTACTTTGAACATCCCCAAAATTATCTTCAGATATTTCCAGATTTATGGTTTTATTCTTTCATATGCAAACGTCATCACCTAAGAAGGACTACAGTCCGAGCCCCACATTGCAGAGGACCATGTTTTAAGCCTTTCATTTATTATATCAAGAAACATTTCATTAAACTTTTTCATTGTTACTCCTTTTCTTTATGATTAAATGTTATTTAATTTTATTTAGAATAGATTTTAAGTTTTTAATGATGTTCATCAACCAAAGGGGCTCTCACATCTCGAATCTTCGAATTCATTCGAATTTAAGTTCAATTCTATAATTTTTAATCTGCACATAATAATCACATCATCGCTGTTATTTTCTCGCTACATTCTTCAGAGCTGGCAATAAAATTAGTCACTATGAGTCGGTATATCATGTAAAATATTTACATAAAATTCCAACAAACTCATATTGTCAAACGCTTTTCTGATTTTTCTGAATATTACACATAGACAAGATTAATTTTCACATTGAAATTATAGTGGAAGTACTGAAGTGTTAAGTAAGTTCAAGATAAATGTACACTCGGGTGCAATTTAGTCTTACCTTAGTTAAGAGAAAGTGCAGAATGAGAACTATCCAAATTCTCCCTGGGTTCTACCAAAATCAAATGCAAGTGGTGCCAGAGTTCCCTCTATGCCCTACTTATGCTTAGCAAAAGAAAACCTACGTTGCACTTGAGTGTATACATTATATCCTCCAAAATCTACTTTCCCTGTAATACGTTATAACATTCAGCAACTATTATTAAGAAACATCATTTTTAAAAATACAGAGAAGGAACAAAAAGGTCTTGTGACTTTTAAGTATTAAAAGAACATTATTTTGGATAAATATACCGAATAGGAATTTGTTAATTGAAAAATTACTAAGAAACATTGAAAAATCTACTGTATATTTTAGTATTGTAAGCGATAAATAGGCTAATACTTTCCTCCTGCATCCCCATTTGAGGACAGCATATAATCTAACCTAACCTTGTTTCCATTTTGTAATCATACAATTAAGTTAGGTTTAATATTCATTGTCTTCAATACTAAAATATACAACTAATATAGCAACACTTCATGTGGAGAAGATTCAGATTTTTGGGAAAATAACGGTACATTTTTTAATCTTTCTTTGTTAATAACGTTTCCATAAAAAATGATCAACGGTTAAGTTATATAAAAAAGTTACTCAGGAGAGTGATCTCTACGATACAATTCAAGGTCAAAGTGATTGGACGAGGGATCCCTTACTCGGTATATTTTCTTTATTTGAAGAGTCTATAATATAATGGAGTTCTTTCGTATCATAAGTAATTTTTTTCATAAAGATTACTAATATGTACAAATGTTTACATTAACCGTTATTACCCTCGCGTTAATCTTATCATCAACGTTACATCTTCCTTTCATTGTACACACTGCTTAATTGCGTTTACCTTGGCAAACCTAATTGTCGACAAGTTAAAACACCTGTCAGAGCCTGTTTCGAGCGAAGCTCGTTCGTCACAGATTACCCTTGGAATCTGTCCTTCTCCGGTCGGTGTCGTGCAAGTACATTTCAGTATCCCTTTTGTCTTCATTTCGAGGAAAAGCAACAGAAGGGGGTTGGCCCGGCCAATCAGGCACGGTCACGTAGAGATACGAGAGACAGGAAGAAAAGGACAATTGTTAACTCTGCTCGTGCATAATTCAAGCAGACGCGAGATCGTTAGGGAAAAGTTTCGCCATTACAAGCACGAAATGTAAAGCGTGCCAGCTGGAAGGGGCGAGAACACGTCGAAAGGATACGGAGGGGGCTGTCTTCTTTAAATTGTATCGCAAATTGCTAGGCCCCCCCGTCGAGGCAAAAGAAGCTACCCACCCAGGCCGATACAGTAGAGCTGCCTGTAATGGCCTGTTACGAGAATGTCGAGCCCATCGTCCGCGACGACTGTGGATTTTCTCACTCGATTCCGGCTGACGTTCGCATTTCCGGCTTGAAAGCTCGACAGGGCTCTGTGCGTTGCTTGTTCCGATATCTCGGTTAGATCCTTCGTGTGTCATATAGAAAAGATAATAGTAATATGAGGCCGAACTTAAATTCTATTTTTGACCTGTCAATTGGACAGAAGGTACTAGAGGTGAACAATAAAATTTTAGGATGGGGACTTCAGTAGAAATTCAAGATTAATCTCTTGCCTTAAAATAGCATCTCTGAGATGTCATACATTTCTGGTGCTAAACTGAACATTGACGTCTCAAAGGCGTCAAGTAACTTTGAAAGCGACTTACTACATTTTTTTTGCGCAAATGTTGTTTTATTTATAACGTTATTATTTTTTTTTTTTACATAAATAAGTACATATATCGGTTTTAAAGCAATACAAAATTTTTTATATGAAGCGTCGAGTGAAAAATAGTATTTCTCCCTTGACCCTAAGTAACCTTGACCTTGAAAAAACTGGCGGTTGCGATCCGTTCAAAAGTTACGAAGCATAAAAGTTTCGCGTTTTTTTTCGCGTTTTCGCGTTTTAAGCAACCTTTTCCTATGCATACATATAACCGCCGCTTGACCATAGTACCGACACTGGTCGCAGAAACCATTGTGAAAAAGGGCAATCCAGATGTCCATCGATGGCTGGTGAGAAAGGCGTGGGTGTCTTTTGGTAAATACTAACATGCACATATTGCTTGCCGGTCATAGTGTTGTTGTTTATAAAAGTAGTAGACGACAAGCGGCAGTCATTTTTTGAATTTTGGCATGCGTGGCCGACCGCCTCACGGCGGTCGGGATATTGGTTTAGCCTAATCTAATCTAATCTAATACAAAATTAAATTAGTGAACTTGTTAATCAGTGAATTAGGGTTAGGTTAAGCTAGAACAGTATTCCGGCCGCCGTTAGGCGGCCGGCCACGCAAGTCAAAATTGAAAATCATTGAAATCAGTTAAGTTTGATTTTTTAGTTCACCCGTTATACTCCTTAGGTTTCGGCCACCATAATCTGTTTATATAATTATAAAGCAGCAACTTTACAATTTTTCCTAGGAATAACAAAATATTTTCAGCGTTTTAAAATATAATAAATTTTTTATTCTACTTACTTCCCGACAGAAGTTGGTCCAATCAACGACACTGCGTGCAGATAAACACCGTATAATAGCGAAAACTTTAATGCTTCGTAACTTTTGAACGGATTGCGACCGCCACGTTTCTCAAGGTCAAGGTTACTCAGGGTCATGACCTTGACAACATATGTCAAGGTCAAGCTCATTGGAGGTGGGGGTCCTTTTATGCATAATTATTATCTTCATGTTCTAAATTTTACACAGCTCCTTTAAAAATTATTCTTCTGATATATTTAATGACATATCTGGTATAGTTAATCCGCAATGAGTACTTACGTTGATTCCCGTTGAATATTATTCGCTTGAAATTATCAAATGGGTCATTTGTCATAGGTTGCCGACGCCTGAACTAGGATCTTTCTAGAAAGAGAAAAGTTTTTAATTTTGCGCCGTTTCCGAAAAGGTTGAAATGTATTTAGTATAGGTTATTTAACAATTAAATAGATTTTATTAATAGCTGTGGAATATTAGTATAAATGAAATATAAATTATTTCATACTTTTTAGCGCATTTTGAAGTCGGTTGTATTTTTTGTTAAAAATTATTTCATTTGTTAATAAATTATTAGAACTAGTAAAAGTATGTATGAGATAATCCATAGATATTACCTACTATTGTACACAAGGCTTATATTTCTTTCATTCAAAATATCATTTTAATTCTTTATATTTTATAGCACTTAGAAACACAGTAATTATTATAGAATAACTACCTTTTCTGTTTTTTCAGAAGTCGCGAAATAAACGGTTGTAAATCATTGTTGAACAGAAGCGTGCACAAACTTTTCACTGCAACACTAACAGCAGACATTAATTACGCAGCAGAGTTCTAATGAAAATGACCGGCAGTTATTTTGAAAGGTTGTAAACATTATAACAAGTACTTCCCACAAGTTTTCATAGCTACCACTACGGTGTATGTATGTGTAGCTGCAATTCACGTTGGCCCATATTACTACCACTTCCTCTATTTCGCGTTTGTATTAAAGTAGAACGATTGGAAACGGTATTGAAACGAGACTTGTTAACTTTTTTTCACTGAATATTTGATTGATTAATATTTTACAAAATTTTATGAAAATGTACTTTGATAAATTGGAATGATCAGAGAGTTGACTTATCTTGTTTCGAATTACTTCAAACGTATACTGATACTGTCTAACAATAAGATAAGGCTGATTCTCAGAAAATATTAGAATAATTGTTTTATAAAATATAGTTTACTAAAGAAAAAAAAACAAATATACTGATCGAATTGAGTAACCTCCTTTTTCGAAGTCGGTTAAAAACAAAAAAATGTACTGTTCTTTAAAACTGGCAATAATATCTGCATCCATATGGACCACTAACTGTGTTGAACTATATTTTGGTATTTATTGTTAAAATTAATAAAAAATATTTAATATAATACTGCATACTGTGTCAAGATAGTTTGAAATATTATATGTATATATTGCGTATATTTTTTAACAATTATTGTACGATTAATTTATCATCGTAAAATAATAATTTCGAATTCTTGCAATATTTTCAAATAAGTAACAGTTTTTCAAAATTTTATAATTTTTCTCATTTAGAAAAATATTAAATCTAGAATTCAAAACGGACCTACAAGTTGGACCCACACTTGGTGAAAATGAGAGCCCGTTTAGAGGTGTTTGTAATTACTGTACGAAATAAATAAATCTTCTGGCTTTGATTTCTAAATTGAATTTGAAAATATATATATAAGAAGAACCCTAATTCTCATTTGTATGCCTACGGCTCAAAAAACAGTAGACACGGCCCTGTGAATAAATATATAGTACATTTGTATAATACAGGGATATATTAAATATGCATCATTTTGGGTGGATTATTTTAATATAATATACCACTGTAACGTTCCTAATTATAGTATTATTTTTTTAGTTGATAATTTTATAATTTATATAAGTTCAGTTTTTTTTTCTAACTATAAACTTGAATGTTTTTTTCATTCAAAACCAACTCTATTTTAAGAAGCAATTCTTAAAGTAATTACTGATAAACTGAAAATCTTATTTATATATATATTAGTGGGATTAGTAGGGATCAAACGTATAGTAGTGCTCAAATGTAAGCCACACAGTTGAGATTGGTAAGTTCTACAGTGTATGAAATAGATGTTTTTTTTTTAAGTGTAACATTTTAATAATATTCTTTTGTATAAATTATTTCTAAAGTATGTCTAGAATTTTTGTCTTATAACTAGTAAGCCTTCTGTATGGCTTGCAATAAAAAATCCATAACAAAATTTTAATTTCAAATATAAAATCTGATAAATACAATTTAGTGAAAAATCTAATAGACTCTCTATGAGCACGGCGACGTCAATTTGAAAGACAGTTCCTATGGAAGTAAGACATGCCTAAAATTCGCTTTATTGAATCGGAGTAAATGGATGACAAGGGAGAAGGAGCAGTCTTAAGGGAGGGCACACGGTGCCGTGCGCTCGAATATTACGATAGCAACGTCAATCAGTTTAATGTTCGAGACGCTCGACTGCGGACAATTACGTGTCGTTGTGGCCGTAATGCCGCGAGGGCAGACTAAGAAGGGACGCTTAATTTGAAAGCACCTTCGATAACGACGTTGTCCCGTTCTACCTACCCGACACTTGCCGGCCTCCTCAGACGTCGAAGCCATCGCAAGATTGCCAGCTAGAAACTTTAATCCGGAATTAGAATGTTCTCTCCCTTCCATGACATTCTCGGAGCCGACCGTCGATGCCGACGATGTTCCTGTCTGTCTGCAATCGACGTTAATGATTTGGCCTGTTTCGACCGCCTATGAGATTGGACGTCAGCCAATCTTTCTTTCCTTTTCTCTTCGAAATTTCTCAGTTCTAGTAAATATTCGAGAAGAAAAAGGAAACCCATCTTGGCTTGAAATATAGTCTTACGTTTTAATTCTTTTAATCTCTATATTTTTCTACGCTAAAGTAATACTGTTTTCGTTCTCTTGCATCTTATGGAGGTATTATAAATTTCTTTTTTGATAGAAATTATCAAAATTCCAGACCATAGTATAAAATGAAAAGCTAGTAAAAAATTTAGATATAAAGCCTCCGTGTTTCATGTTTTTATTATATTATGTAATTAAACCATGAAAACTTAATAAAACTTACAAAAAACTAACATTATACATTGTTAATATGGAAATTATAAAAGTAACCATTTTTATGACTTATTATTAGGTCTGCATAGGATCGCTTTACATTTTTCATAATAAAAAAAATATTTTAGTAGTGCATATCTATTTTTATTCATAGCATCGTTAACGTGTTAATAAAGGTTTTCTAGATTACAACTAGACTCGCGATAAGGTAGAATTTAAAAATCGTCCAGGGAATTATCTTTTCTTAGAAATTTTGCTGTTCGTTTACCGTTTTTAACATTGACGTGCCTTTGGTGTTCTTGTGAGGTGGACTAGGTCCTTTAGAAATTTTGCAATTCCGGAATTCTGAAAATCTGAAATTTTTAGGTTCTGGAATTTTGGAATTCTGAAATCTAGAAAATCTGAAATGTTGGAATTCTGAAGTTTCGAAATTCTGGAATATTAAAATCTTAAAATTTTAGAATGGTGACGGTTTAAATTTTTGGGGAAGGATCAATCTCAATTTTTGAGTTATTGTTGGTTTTGTGTGTGAAAGAAAGATTTATTAACGAGGTCAATGTTTATATTCCGATGATATTTAAGTAAATCAGTCGCAAATGTAATATTGATAAGTATTCACTAACAAGTAACACTGCCCAACTGATACTCACCGATTTGAATGAAATTTAACATACTTATTAAACACCGAAAAATATGCTACTAGGATACCAATAAATTCTGCCAATTTCCTAATTTTACAACAATGGGTATTTCGGAATTTCATTGCTAAGTTACTTATCTGTACCCTTTTTCCCCTTGTTAATTTTATACAAAATTCTTTCGAATTAAACAGAAACCTAAGGAACTTTAATTCATTCGAAGGTATTAGCTTACACTTGTCTAAATTTAGTGTCAAACCTACAGCTTCCAGTAACATTCTCGTTTGCCTGAGATTTTTGTAACATTCTTGTGCCGATTGTCCAAACAACAGTATATCGTCCAGGTAAAATACCGACAAAAAACCTTTTGATCTTAAGTAGTGGGCTAACAGTTTCATTAACTTTGTGAAAACGAACGGGGCCGTACATAAACCGAATGGGAAACAATTGAATTCGTACAATCTGGATCTATAGCAAAATCTAACAATAAGATATTTTCTATACGACTTCTCCACTGGAATCAAAACATATCTTTACGCATTAAACGCATCGCTGTCTTTTTATCTTCCATTTTAAAATGGGGGGCTGAGATAAACTTATTCAATTCTTTTAAGTTAAGAATAAACCGCATATCGCCATTGGGCTTAGGAATCAAAAAATATGGCAAAATGAACTGGTTTCTACTAGGGTCGCACTTAAATATTGTCCCCTTTCTAAGCAATTCACGAATCTCTGACTCGCAAGCAATATTTTCTTGTACTGTTAATTTCGGTTGCACGTATTTTAATTGTGGCTGCGGTAGGCTCTCAAACGGAATAATATAACCTTTTACACATTATAAAATAAAGGGATCATCAGTCAGTTTTTGGCAGTGCGGGAGAAAGTATCGAATTCTTCCCGCAATTCTCACCAAGTCTAATCCTTGTGCTGACGATTGTCCTTGGGGCGGGGCTCTTTCGATTTCTGTTCCTTCCGCCGAGTGCCTCGGTAACTCATAACGAAGGGACGACGCTAGTTTAACTTTTCGCCCTGATGATGGCTGGAATATCCACTTTGCTTCCAACGCGATGACTGGTATCTACGATTTTCATCTCGCGACGCGGTACCAATACTCTTCCGGTAGCCGCTTCCCCCTAGATTTATCACATCCTTGGAAGCTTTTTCCATGACTTTTGCGGCTTTGAGATTTTCGGAGAATTTTTCTCCGAATAATAGACCATCGATCGAACTTTCATCCGCAATATGTTTCACAATAGGATTTAATCCTGGTACAATAAAGGATTTTCTTGTTTTCGACATGTCATGGTGCAAGTCCGCTAGGATTCTACCTGTATCGGCAAGGCGTTCATTAAATTTTGTGGAATCGACCGCCAATTCAGTGCTTTCTACGCCTTTAATACATCCGTTAATGCTGCGCCGATAGCATTAATTCCCGCTCTCAGCTAATTTTGGGCCAGGTATTGGTAGTGGTCCTTTTTTACCGCCAGTTAGCTCTGGTTAGAGGACAATTACCGATTGTTGGATATTTTTCTTGAAGATCGCGCTTTTGATTTTTCGATAGACCATCTCACAATATTTTATCCCAGCGTTCCGCTACTGCTACATGAATATTGGGACCTTTTTGGGTGTCTTGGATCATCTCCAAGTAAGCCCAACATCAATTCGTCCAGTTCCATAGCCGATACTATTCCCTCGGCGCCGGTCTGTTTTACCGATTCAAGTGACATGTGACTAGGACATAACGCATCTCTCGGATTACGCTCACTGCCCTCTCTGTCAGACTCGATCGCTGAAATCAGCGTATCCTTCTCACTCGAATACAAACGTCTCCGACTAGAGCATGACGCAGCTCGCAAGTGGCGCTCGCCGCTCTCTTCGTCAGACAAAATTGATGAACGGTCCCTTTTGGATGAGGTTAAGTGACCCTGATTAGAATGTGACGTTCGTCTGTATATACCTGCGATACGCTCATCATTCTCTTTATCAGAGTCATCTGCACTAGATCGCCTGTTATGGGTAGAGCCCGAGCTACTTCGTCGAGATCTCGTGCGCCCGTGTCGAGAATGCATGCGACCGCCTGTATTCATCTTCCAGGCATCGCAACTTCCTTAGAAAAGGGTCTCCTGATTCGCTCCTTCGCCTCCATGAACTTCCCCCGGGTGTTATGCTCATTACCGTACGTAAATAGATACTAACCACCAAAATCCTCTTACCGATTTCACTCACGACTGTCCCGGATCGCACAGAAAAGCGTAATGGCGTAGTGAGGGAACAGGTCTGCCACCATAGCGGGAAGCGGGAAATTGTTGAAATTGTTGAAATTTAAAAACTGTGACGGATCGAGCAACTGGCGTTACTACCTACTGATCTAGAGGACAAGACGTTGCAGCATAATAATAATTGATCATATGTCCGAATGAAATCCTAATACAAAATAAAGAGTCAAAAGTATTGTGGATAACTTCAGAGTAGCAATAAATATTTTTAAAAAATGAAAATTTCTAATATAGCATGAATGTAATGTTCAATTTACAATTAGAGTGACATTTTATGTTTTCTTATCTTTACTTCTATTCTGAAGTTACTTACAAAACTTTTTTCTCCTTCATATTTTTTCTATTTGAGCCCATTTTCCCATAACGTCTGATTTTTTTCTTTTTTGGGAAAATAAGGCAACAAATCAATTCTGAAGACAGATTTAGAGTCATCGCATAAAATTACTGATTATACAGGGTGATTCTCTTGCTACGCAAGACAAAAGCCGTGCCGCACAACGGAACCCCTGCTGTTCCGTTCCTTGTCTTCGTCTCAGCCATAAACATACACAGAGCAGTTTTGGGTCCGGCGATATGGCCCCTGGGTCTCTTTACCCGCAAAAACAGCAGGATTCGATTGTGCGACACGGCTTTTGTCTTGGGTAGCGAGAGAATCACACTGTAGATGCAGGATCCGCTCAAGGTCCGGCAACTGCTAAATTCGGCAAGTCCGGCTTATTATTTCCAAATTTAATTGACCTTGAAAATCGACTTCAAGGTCGCCATCGAGTGCATCACTCTGAACTGTACAACTCTGGATCTAAGCACTTTTTTCAGATACTGTATTCTTTAAGAAATAATTAGCCACAAACGTTGAGGGGTGCTTTCTACCCCTAAAAAGCGTATTTAACCGAAACAAAAAACCAGGTATTTAATATTTTTCGGTGTTTAATAAGTACATTCATTCAAATCGGTGAGTATCAGTTGGGTAGTGTTACTTGTAAGAAGGCAATTTTATTAATTTTATAATTTTTATATTTCAGAAAAATTTAATAAATGAGATGATCTTCATTTAAAGCTGAACAAATATCAAGTACTATCTGAGATATAACATGTTTTGCAACTTCAGGAAGATACATTAATGTAATTAAAATAACCTTGGTAAATAAAAAATACAATCTTACAGTTAAACATTCACGTACTGAAATAACAGCTCTGTAATTGTTTGATGTGTGCTAAAATAATGATTGTATTTTTATTGCAAGTTGTTAAAAAAGAATATTGGGTACTTAATTTAAAATAACTTACATATTTCGATTTCTGCAATCTGTTGTCATATTTTGAACAAAAGGCTAAAGAATTCGTATGACATGTTGGATAGATTATTTCTAGTTATTTCTACAACGAATTTTCTTGTTGGGTTTCATCCAGCGTTTCTTGCCGAATTTCTGTCTAGAATCGTTTCAGATATGTTGTGAGGGTATCGTGATATATCATGGTGTCGATTGGGGAGACCCACCACTTTGTCGACCGTGTCGCTGGCGATCATCTTTTATATTGCAACCTGCTTGAGTGCCAGACGAGACGCCAACATAACGTAAACGTGAAAATAAAGAATATATTATAAAACATAAGAATATTCATATTTTAACCTGCGCCTGCTAACATGTCTACAAATCTCTTTTTGACGTAGAACACTGTTCTCGAATACTTTATTCGTTAATGTTAACATGGTCCCAAATTCCGTAGCTAACATCCGATAAAAATGTCTAAAAGTATTTTCTAAGATCTAATTCAGACCTAGCCAAGAATTCTGTATCACTATATCTTTGACAATTTTGAAATGATTTTTTCTGCTACCAACATCGTTTATGTTTCTTCCTCTGTAATAACAAATATGCTACTAAAAAGGTACCGCAGGTTAGTAACTGATTTGGCGTACTGGTAATTTTTCACAAATTTAAATTAATTCTATCAATGTTTGTTGAAAACTTTTAATGAGCAGCGAGAACACTAGCCGTCCCTATATGAAAAGCCGATGTAGGGGAACGAGGCACCATCACTCGTCTCAATCCTCGAAAATTACTACGCATTATTTCTCGTTTACACGAGACGAGGATGCGGTGTGGTATTCATTTCAGAGTAAGTTGGTTCATTTATAGTTAGGACGGCCAGAGTTGATATGCGAATTTCTTGTGTGGCGGTGGGGATTGGCAAACATCTTCTTGCCCTTTCATGCAGTAATATTATGAAATGACAACGTATTAATCCCTTGCCTTATTATATTGTGTCACACTCGTGACGCAACTCACAGTTCAAATGTGATTTTGGCTAGTACCTTTAGTATGGTTGAATTTTGAGTTTAATCCTAATTTTAATTTTCTCAGTCAAGGATCGTTAAATGCCATGTTATGTTCATGATATTTCAATTTTCTATATTTGTTTTAAAATTTAAGCGATGAATGGTTAGTTCTGACTGACGAAACTATAAAAAAAAAATCATACGAGAAGGGGTTAATTATAGGAGGATTGATGTTTTCGTTGTTAACAAACGATGATCGACGCACAAAGAAGATGGATATTCTGTTCATTCTACCAGATTTCATCTATGAGGCCTATACTGTTGCTTTGAAGGGCTGTCTTGCTTGACTTGAATGTGTTTTATTCTTCATGGCTTCATGGTTTTATTGTTCAGTGGTTTTATCACTCGTGGTAACGTCGAAGTGAGCTTGTCTTCTTCTACTTATGTTAGCATTTCTATTATTGCTGACCAAGATGTACATTGAGTTGCATTGATTCTGTCGCGCCGTGTGACTCTAACATATATTCACGCCGAAGAGCCGATTGGCGAGGGGCACGCGAAGGAGAGACTGCAGCCAATCGACTGCCGACGTGAATATGTGTTAAGCCTCGTACTCACTTGAGCATTTTTGCCCGAACGAATGCTTTCGGCGCACGAACGTTCGTTCGGGTGAAATTTTGTCCTCCTATCGAGCATGGACCGACGACCGTCGGGGCCTTCGCGAACACATTAACGGACCGTACTCACTTGAGCATTTTTGCCCGAACTGTCCAAGTAGGGGAATTCACTCCTGGAACACATGTTTTGGGTCCCCATCTAACGCTGCTCCTTCAAGCTCCATCTCTCCGAGGAGACAGTACCGCCGCTAGGAAAGACGGAGAGACGGTAGTAGGAACCGTTCCATCTTACTTGAAGGAGCAGCGTTGGAAGGGGAACCAAAACATGTGTTCCAAGAGTGGATTCCCCTACTTGGACAGGCCTGCTCTAGTGAGTACGAGGCTTTAGAGTCACACGCCGCGACAGAATCAACGCAATTCAGTGTACAGCATCGAGCATGGTACGCTTTCTCAGGGTAAATGGCGATGCTCTTTTCCCCTCTCTCGTGAACTTCCACAGGTTTCCGAATTCTCGACTCTCCGAGTGGGCTTCCAAAAGCTTTTCCAAGTTCCGGGTTCTTGGCTTTCCCCATAGTTTTCCTCTTCCCCGTGTTCCCGCCCCTCCCTATTGGTGGTCCTAGGGAGAATGACGATACAGAGGAAAGGGTCTGTGGACTCTAATCACTACATCTACTTTAATATTAATCTTGCCAAAATTGAAATTTGTAGAATTCCTGCTTCCCCTATAACGCTATTATTTCTAGGGAAGTCTACTTTGATCAGTTCTGTACTTCATGGCGTCCTGAATCACCAAGGCATCTCATAGACGAGTGTGTCCTATATCAATTTTTTTTTCTTAAAGATAGCTAGTATACCTACGTTAACTAAGACATTGATTCCTTAGAAAACTGATATATACAGATTTGTACAGGGTCTACCATTTATCTCGGAACCCGTGCGCGCGCGAACTCATGAATGTAGCAACAGCGCTAAAATTCGATAGATATACGCTGCTTTCATATTAATAACAATCAGCCATAGTTTCTTCGTTCATCAAAATTCGTGATGTTTGTCTCTCTGCCGATCGCGCCCGAGTTTTGCCGAGCCGAGCCAAGCCGACTCGATATATCCCGAATCAAATCTCGGACCAGAGCTCGGTCGATTACCAACTTAACTCTAGGGATTTTTACATTGCTCCCCACAGCTCTCTACATGACATTATACTTTCATCAATGGTTTGCAGAGGGCACATCTATCGAATTTTAGCGCTGTTGCCACATTCATGAGTTCGCGCGCGCACGGGTTCCGAGATAAATGGTAGACTCTGTATAGTATAATATTTACCTAGCTACTCAGGAATTATTCATCGAAAAATCATGTGGTGGTCATAAAAAATTTATGAACATCTTGCGGGCATTATTTACAAATGGTATTCATTGAACTGGCGAATACGCGTCGTAATGAACATTATATTAAGCACGTCTTTAGGAAGAGCACAAGGGAAAAGGGGGAGTAAATGGAGCGTGGCTGAGCTACTGCTGACGTGGATCTCTCTGACTATAATAGAATAGGACATCCAGTCGAAATTATAAAGACACATGGAACAGGTCATATTTCATTTTGATTGTGGTGCGGTATTTGCGGTTATGGAGAATTATTAACCCTCCTGCAGCCGGTTGCAAAGTAGATTGTCTATAAATAGAGCACTTTTGTCAGGGAATACAGTGGTCCACTCTCAGAGCAGTTCTTTGTTCAATTTTGATATTTTTTTTTAATTGTTTGTTACACTTTGTAATTGGAGTGTACTTGATGCAATGTACTTCCTTTACAACGAAATAGACAGGTCCGATGTCGAATTGTTTGAGTGTACGATGCCTGTAATTATTACAAGTCTCGTATGCACGTAGTTTATGCTCTTGTGTATACCAGTTACGCCTCCGCTAACGAATTAATAGCGGGGGAAGATATCGTAATGGACAGGTAACGAAAGAGCCTTGAATTGGTAGAAAGTTAATTTGCATAATTTGGCACATAATTTTCATGAAAATTATGTATTTATATTAAATATACAATGAACACTGGCGTAACTAGGTAGGGGCCACAGTAGGCTTGTCTGTCCCGAAATGTAAACTGCCTCCCTCCATTTTAAATTTTCAAGATTCCAAAATTCCAGAATTCCTAAATTTAAAAAATTTCAGTGTCCAAATTTCAAATTTCAAAAATTTCAAAATATTATAATCTCAGACTTTCAAAATTTCTACAAAATCTAACTCATTTTAGAAAAAAATTCTAATTTTTAGATTATAATAGTGTAATAATAATAGATTACAGAAAACTGCGTTTTTAAATCTAGCATATTTGACTCCTGTTAAGAATGAAAGAGGGGTTATATAAAGACAGATCCGGAAACGCTTTTTGAGATATTAACATTTTTTATGAAGTATTTCAGATTTTGTATATTTTATAAAGTATTCTCTTTAACCGCCTAAAGGTCTAAAATAGCATTTCTAAATGTCTCGTGGTGTGTTCTAATATGTCATAGGACAGCGTAATAATCATTCCTTTGAAAAAAAAGAATTTTGTGTAACAGTTTCTTTCCTTTGATAAGGTTGCTATTTTTATCACTTGGGAGTTTGCCAAAGTTTTGTTTTCATCCAAACCCGTACAAAAGAAAAGCAAAGAAAATCAGCGCTTTCCCTTTTCGTGTACGAAGAAAAAAGAACAAAAAAATGGACGATCATCAAAGGCGGTCGTTCGATTCCGAAGCACAGATAGCTTAGAGGAAAAAAAAGCTCGGAACTATCTAAAGGATATCTCGACTTTGTCAGCGCATAATCGAACGTCGAACGAGATAGAGAGAAGAAAGAATCGACGGTCCCTGTAGGCAGTAGTCACTTCTATAATATTCAATACGGTTCCTCGTACAGGTGGCTATTCATCAATTGAAATCCGCAAGTTCTCCCCCATTCATACAAATTCTACGCACACCACGTCACGTCCTGTCGGTGCATTAATGGATGCAGCTCCCCTTAGGGGACCAACCCCGGCGAGAAGAGGCAGACCGGAAAAGGGAACTGGTACGAACGTGGCTGGTTGCGAGCTTCGGAAAGCAAGGGGATGATTCGAAACGTACGGCCCGATAGGGAAATCCAGCATACGTCCGACGGTCCGCCACGATCTTCACCCCTTACACCCTCAACCTTCTCTGTATTCTCGAGGCGATAACGTTTTCGGCTGCTTTGTCTCCGCCCGCCTTCGTGCTTTATCGTTCTCCCTAGGCGGAGAAGCCTATGCCAACTATTGGAAAGCTCCGCACGCGAAACCTTTTTCCGCTCGATGCCGCGTCGAGCAGTGTCCTGATAAAATCGATGCCCGTAGGATGGTGGAACCCCTTGCGTCTGCATTGTGTTAATCGCGAAAGGGTGCGGAATTGGTGGTTAAGACTTTGCTACTGGACAAGGAGATCGGGAGAGCTTCGTTGTTACCAGTGGCAATATGAACTTTGAACTTTTTAACTACTTAATACTTTTCTGATTAGGTAGAAATATTGAAAGATACGCTCGCGATCAAATCAAGATTCGCCAAGAGAAATAGTGTTGTCCTGAGTCCCACCCTTTTTCATATACATCCCTGAGGAAAACGATAATGTAGGAAAGGGGCTTCATACGTGCAAGTTCGAGGACCCCCGCCACTTGTGTAGAAACGTTTACGCGTGAAAATTTCAATTAATTATTTATGTACTTTATTATTCGTACTTTTACATTATATACTTAATAATTAAAAGTTGTATTGTTCTTTTTTCCAAATTACTTTTAATAAGAATATTGTCAAAATTAAGATTTCAAAAACTTCTGCTTCCCTTAAATTGCCATTTTCTCTATAAAGCATGATTTGATTGCAGGTGTACGTAAGGGATTAGGTCAGTCTAGAGCAAGAAAAAATAGGCATATTTTGGGAATTTTTTTTATAACTAATAAATTTTAAAAATTAATTTTTGTATAGTGATTCAAGTCAAAATATGGGCTCTGCAGCATTTCTTCGATGACGCATTTTTTGTAGGGCTAAACGGCCGGACCAGCAGCTCCTGCAGTTTTTAACTTAGAATAAAAAACCAAAATATTTTCGATTATATATGAGAACAGCTACCGAACTACGTAGGATTTTTTTGATATATTGATTTTTGCAAAAATGGCGTATGTTTTAAGAGAAAATGTAAAATTTCAAGAACAATTCGCCAGAAAATTATTAGTAACAAAAGAACTATGCAATATAATGAAAAATTCCTACCTAATTCGGTAGAAAATTTAGTTTTGAATATATTGTTAAATTTTCAAATCGATTGGTGATGATCTGTTCGATTTATGAGACCGGCCAGTTTGAAAAATGAGATTTTTCCCACCCATAATCTTTTGCCATATCATTTTTAAGACATTAAGGCACCTTTTAAGCAAAAAAAGATTTCGATTTTTTCAAAATTCTAGAGTGGCCTAAACCCTTAAACATATTACAAATGTTATGGTCCTGTGTTAATCGTAGTTGCCGTTTGAATAGTTTTGTCTTTGTCGAACAACTGTGTTTGAGAATTTGTAGCCGAATAAATCACAAATGAAAGTCCATACACTCGAGAATAATTGACACACTCTTGGCTATTAAAAAGAATATCAACGTGAATGGAAGGTAAGACGCGTGTCCTCTTTCCTTCTCATTGCCAGTTTCTTTTTTCCTAACGCATTCACTTTGAAAGGAAAATAAATCGGAATGGCGTTTTCGCCGATGCTTTTCTTTTTCACTGATATTTTTGCTCGTTTTCTCCCGCTTGGCTGACAGTTGAATGATTATCTGACGCTTCCTCTTTTTTAAAGTAGGTCCCAACCCTCGTCGCCAGTTTCCCTCCATCTCCTATATACGCTTGCCTAAGTTTACCGTCTTCCCTCCCTGTCGCTTCTACTCTGCTCCGTGCCCTTTAGCGTTCCCTGCCAGCTCCCGTGACATCTTTGATTATGAACGTCTGCAGGGACCCGCTATTTGCGGCCAACGACCATCAAAGATTTCAATGGGGACCCAATGCTTTTGATGTGTCTAGTTTATCCGAGCGAGCACCGAGCACTGACCACGGATTCGCTATCTTCCGCTGGACTCTCTTCCGCCAATTCTACACCGGTTCACGGTTCTAGCAATTTGTGCCCGTTAATAACCAGCCTAGTCCACAGAATCTGTATTACCTACCTCTACTTTCTCAATGGGTCCAGTATCGATGGGAAAATCCATTCGCTTATTTCTGTTTGCTTCTTGCTTCCATTTAATTGGTATTCAGCTCGTTGTTCATAAATACAACCAGTCCGAGCAATCGTTTTTTTTTTTCTTTGTTCTTATTCGATGTCTTCTCTTTGCCAAAGGAAATCACGAAGCTCCTCGAAATCCCGAGAGAGGAGGTATTTCTGATCAAAGCGAACGGCCAAGACAATTGACCACCATCTTTGCTTGTCTAGACACCACCACCCTCGTCGTTATATTCTTCTTCGTCATTTCAACGTCGCATTTTGTCGTCCAAGAAATTTAGTAAACGTTGCTTCTCTGATCTGAGAATTTTGATTCGAAGTTTGTCGGTGACGTGTTTGGTATCTCTTGCATCGAACTTTGATGTCCCGCTAAAGGAGGAGTACTAATTTAGCTGAGCATTAATAGCTTGCCAAAGGTAAATGTTTACAGTGAATATCTTGGTATCTTAGTTGGATGATGGTCAGTCTTTGATATCAGATAGCAAGGTAGCGTGGTTAATTTTGGGAGACGCTGATGTAAGGAAACTGTTGAATGTGCTCGCTGAGTGGAATATCAATTTATTTCCAAATGATGAATGATTCATCTATATTTGCCGGGTATATTCTAAGCAACTATACTTATTCTATTTAGTCGTTTAAATTCAAGTATTTATATTGTAAATATTTAATCATTGGCATAACTAGGCAGAGGAAAAGGTGAGCCTGGTCTCTTCAAAAATCTGGACTCGTTCCTACCCCAAAAATCTGAACCTTTGCCACTCTAAAGTTTTAGGATTTCAAGATTCCAGAATTCCAAAATTTCGAACGAACCTGACCTACCTTTGAAGAAGGTCCAAGTTACGTCAATGTATTTATTTGAGATATAAAAATATTAGTAACAATTATTTAAAATACTATTTTATACCTCTGAACTTGTATTCAAATATCATTTTTTTATTATTATTTGAAAAGAAAAGTAATCGAGAAAAAAACGTGGTAACAAATACACATTTATTTGGTAAATAATCTTCGTACAATTCTTGTTGATTAATGAATAGACTGATAAAATTTAATGAAATATTGTTTCCAATAATGGTTGCATATATTTGCGTAGATTTATATGTATGATATATGTATATTTATCAATTTTATGGCTGCAAAATATCCATTCGTTCTGTTAATTGTCCTGATTTTTTATCCTCGCTGCTGCCACTTTTATACATATAATTAGTACTTTCGTTTAACGAAGATAGAGTAGCTTCTTATTTTTCCTTTTAATTTTAATTTTAGTAATATTTTTATTGCAATCTAATTCTATTGAATTAATATTAATTGTTCAATATTTTTGTTTCAGGTAAGTAACCCAAGACCGTCTTTACCATGCTTTCGACTTTACTAGAGAATGGTAAGTCAAAGTGTTTTTTAATAAATGGTTTTTTACCGAGATGAAAATTTGTCTTTTTTTAAAAGTAACAAAATATAGATATTGTACATAAAAATTGTCACTTTATATGGCAGAAAGCTTATAGATTACAGTAGAATCAGCTTTCACCTATTTTTATTCCTGCCCACCTTAAAATTTACAATAAACATACAGTGGGTGATCAAATTATTAGAACCACGGTATGAAAAATAGGTTTTTGCGTGTTTATGTAGAAATAGAGCTACGATTTTAAGGTTTTTACATCGTGTAACTTTTAATCAATATTCCTTCACTAATAATATACAAAAAAATACTTATAAAAATAAACAAGTAGGTACATCTAAAAGATTATATTTATGTAGGAAAAAAATAATTTTTAACAAAAAATACAACCGACTTCTAAATGCACTAAAAAGTATGAAATAATTTCTACTTCATTTATACAAATACCCAACAGCTATTAATAAAACCTATTTACTCGTTAAATAGTATACTAAATACATTTCAACCTTTTCGGAGGCGGCGCAAAATTAAAAATACCCGAATATACGATGCTGCTAATAACGATTTGATAGGTTGCCGACGCCTGAACTAGGATCTTCCTAGTAGAAGAAAAGTTTTAAACGCATGCAAATTCCTAACGTATGATTCCTAACTTTGCCAGTGCTGCAAAATCTGGCGATCTGACGAAATTTTGTCATTAGGAAAAGTTGTTGTGTTAGTCTAGGACAATCCGGCACAATCAAAG
The DNA here is from genome assembly GCF_051020975.1 of Osmia lignaria lignaria. Classification (NCBI taxonomy): domain Eukaryota; kingdom Metazoa; phylum Arthropoda; class Insecta; order Hymenoptera; family Megachilidae; genus Osmia; species Osmia lignaria. The sequence continues at coordinate 3,966,308 of NC_135041.1, forward strand.
AAAATTCGAAAATATCAAATTTTTGAATCATCCCCACCCTTTTTTGTTAATTTTTATTGACACTCGAGCTAATATCAACTTTTAACGCATGTATCTCGCAGATTGTAAATAGCACAATTCAGCACAACTTGCAGAATTTGATTATCTGTCACCGTTCGTAAGTTATACGAATATTAAATTTCGTATTCCTAAAAATTCAATATTTTTTATCTACAAAATGAATAGAGATATCGAGTTTCTATCGACGGCACAACATAGCACAAGTTATCACAAATTATCTAAAAAAAAAAGTTTATTTCGGCAAAAGTGCGGGGCTAGTATAATTTTGTTTTTATTTTTTTTCTTAATTGTTATTGATGTTATCGATCTCTCGTTTGCGGCACAATTCAGCACAGTCATAGTGCAATACGGCACAAAAAAGAAAAACTCAAAATTCGAAAATGGCGGGGCTATCAAAAATTTTTTTAATTTTTTTATTTTCTCGAGTACGCTTTGACTTACAGCGTTGCGGTTTACGGCACAATACGGCACAAACGTAGTACAATGCAGCACAATTTCAAAAAATACAAAATTCGAAAAGTACGGGGCTAACTTCACACACGTATCGAATTGAGTAACCTCCTCCTTTTCGAAGTCGGTTAATAAAAGACGTATTCCAGTATATTTTGGATTCCACTGCTGCTGGCAGGGGGGTCGCAAGGGGTCCGCGATGCGTCCGATCACAAAAAGTCGGCGATCGGTTGACGATGACGACGTATGGGGAATAGACGTGCCTTGCGACGAATCTGCGACGAATCCGCGACGAATCCGCGACGATAGATGATAGTTTTATTCATAGTTTACATAGTTTTACAGTTTATAATTAATTTAGGCACCTAGAGTTAATAAAACCTATATTTACATATGTATATTAGTATTTCGTAACGCCGTCTTTCGCTGCAATTACTGCCTCAATTCTTCTCAGCATACTTTCGATGCATTTTAAGCAATTAATTCCGATTGCTTTGTTTCTAGCTGATACTTCTATCAATTGACATTTACTACTAATAATAAGTGTTTCCACAAATTTTCGATGGGGTTGAAGTTCAGAGAATTTTCAAGCCAATCAAGAATTTTCACTTTTTTCAACTGTGTATCATAATTTTACAAACATCAATACATCATAAAAAAATAACGAAAACTCTGTTTAACTCGGTTTTCATTTAAGTATTAATGATTTTTATGTAAAATCATCAATTTATGCGAGTGGCTCTAATAATTTGATCACCCACTGTAAGTCGAAAAATTAAATTTTAATACTATATTATAGAAAATTGTACCTATTATTTTGATCACACTTTTATTTTGCTTTTTTCTCGCATTATTTCAAAATTGAACAGAAGAATACCTTATTTCTCTTAAATAAAGATATGTCTTTATTGAACACTGTGAATCACTGCTGTCACGTGCGGTATCCAACATGCTAATTATAATTTATCATTAAAACTGTCGAAAATAAGATGCTTCGATTTTTTTATTCCAGTACCGTTAGCTCGTTATTTTGAGTTTATCGATAGGCGAAAAAACGAAAAGAAAGAACGGTGCAAACAAAACAGTAAAAATGTAGCTTTAAAAGGCGCATGGAGCAAATTATCAGCGGAGAAGTCGACGAAGCGTATAATAATGAGCCCGAGGAGCCGAAGCGGATAATGTTAATAAAAGTATCCTAGCTTTGCATAATACACTAAGCTGCAAAAACTACGATAAAAAAGATGTAAAAAAGCCTCTCTGCGAGAACAAAGCTAACTAATGTAAATGATGAAGAAAAATGTTCGAAAATTAATAAAAACATCAATTAAATCGCGGAATAGGCTGAAAACAAAAAATAATCGTTTTATTTTGTTTAAAAAATATTTTATACAGAACAATGACGGTGAAATATTCTTGATGCCAGGCCAGAATCAAATTAAATATTTTAGGATTAAATGTCGTGGGTCGAATATTTGAACTGAGTAATTAAACAAATTATTGAATTCTTTAATTAATTTATAATAGCAAAAAATAACAAAATCAAAATCAAATAGTATAATTTGATTTAAAATTTGTTGTACAATGTATAAAACTTATTGTTAGATTCTTTGAACACTTATGTCGGTACTTTAATCCTTTGAAACCTATTGGTACATATAAAATCTCTCAAAGACATAATCTTTTTTTTAGGATTAATGCTATAAATAGCTACTACAACCCTTTCTTCATCCCCAACTTATTCTTATATTGGTAAAGAATTTTAGGATTTCAGGAGTTTAGAGTCCTAAAGTTTTAAAAGTTTCTAATTTTCTAATTTCTTATTTTTAGAACTTCAAAATTATTGGAAGAATCTAATCAGACCTTAGATTATACATTTATATAAATTGTGAAAATGTATAAAACTTGCGAATAACATGAGTATTAAAAAATCGTCTTCAGAGGGTTAAAACTGATGTATCATGGATTCGCTGTCGCTAATATGTATAGGGTTGATATTATTCTTTTAAATCATGATATTATAAACCATTTGGAGAAAGATAATATCTTATAAAAACGAATATATTTGCAGAAGCATGTACAATCTAATAATAAAATTTCTATAAAAATTGTCTAATAACGTTAAAATTAAATTGCATCACAAAAACGGTAAAGTACCATTTTATTCCTATTGTATTTAAAAATTCCCTTTATATCCAAGTGAATCTACATATAATGACATATTCTGTGGTCGGTAGAATCTTCATATTTCTTGAGGGAACTTTTCAAGTTGCTTTGAACAGTAAAATATCTTTTTTTAACTATTATTTTTAAAACTTCTCTTTATGGACGGTAAAATTTTCGCATTTATTGTTGGTACAGTTAAAATCATATTATTCTATGCTTTAAAATTGGATTGAAACAATGGTAAAGTACCATTTTTTTTCTTTTTACTGTTGTATTTAAAAATTCCCTCCATATCCGATTACATTCATAATGAAATATTTTATGGACGGTAAAATCTTCGCATTTCTAGTCGGTACATGTGGAATTATTTTATTCTGTTCTCAGAAGTCAGGTCGAAATAACGGTGAAATGCCATTTTCTTTTTTTTTAATATTGTATTTAACAATTTCTTCTACATATTATATATCCAATTGAATCCACAATCAGATATTCTATGGACAATAGAATTGTCATTTTTCTTATTGGAACATTTGAAGTTACTGTATTCCATTCCTAAAAGTTGGGTCGAGACATTAATAGAGTAGGTATCGTTTTACCTACTATTCAATGTGAAATATTTTTTTTTAAATGAATTAAATCTATCATAACATACTCTACAGATGATAGAATCTTTGTTTTAGTTTGGTCCATAAGGTCTTTTCCGAATGTGGAAACTTCAATCTTCTTTCATAAGCATTCGCGAGTTTTTCTCAATGTTCTGATAGTTTTTGGATTCCTTGCCTGAAAAATTTTGACATAAATCAAGTTATTCTTATAGTTCCACTTTGTTATAGAACAAAAGTCCATTTGAAGCAACTTCATGATAAATTCAAACATTGGTAGTCCTGAGTCATAAAATGCTTTTTTAACGTTCCTCATTAAACTAATAATAAGATAATGATAATCGTTGAATAAATATTTTATTACTTTTAGCGCAAAACAGAAAGGTTTATAACAAAAGCTATTGAATGGCATATAACAATAGCTAATAGGTAAATACATATAATGAGTTACATTAACAGTGGGTGATTAAATTATTGTACATATATTGGTGCTATCAGACGGTTCCAAGAATCTTCATTGGGTAGATAGGGAATGTACAAATACGTTAGCAAGAAAGTGTTATCGCTTTAAGAAAAATTCAATTCTTTATATTTCAATTTTGAATGAAGATCAATTGATGAGGTATTTGCTACGGTTTTCTATGAGCTTTCCTGTATCAACAAGGTCACTTATATCTGTCTTTTGAAATCGGAAAGAACTTTGAATGCGACAAAACTTTCTTGCCAATCTAATATAAAGATACATAAGTATGTCTTCAGTTGCAAAGGTACATGAGTATACAAGTACACCACTTGTTTATAAGATTTAGGTAAATATTTAAAAAGTTTTTCAAAACGTCATATAATATTTTTATATATTTTATTACTCGGGAGAGGGAGGGGGCTCCATTCCAATCAATTCCATTGGGGTTGATTATAGTGGAACCAACCCCCTCCTAGATCGTTCACTAGATGCCATCTAATAATATTGACTGTTATTATTTTAAACTATATTTTTTTTATAACGATAGAAGTTAATTCTAATTCTCTTGTGTATTTTTAGTGTACAATTATTAATTAGATCTTATCCCATGCAAAAACCTTCATATTGTAAATTTTATTTCTATATGAAAACGGAAAACATATTTTTCATATTGTGGTTTATTAATTTGATCATCCACTGTAGTTCGAAATGAAAACGGCATGAACTTATGAGTCAATAATACATGTAGTTACTTTACTCCCTTCTTAAAAGTTTTGAAAATAATTAACCATAAGAAACAAATCACAGCGACCTTTTGAAACATTAAACTTTCATTAGATTCAGATAGTGTACCAATATATAAACGCAGTTCGCAAGTTCTTATTAAAGATGAAAGAGTAGAAATGAAAAAGCTGTGAGAGATTTATTGAATCGTCTCTTGGAAACGATTACAGAGTTTCGAATCGTAACTAGATTTCTTTCGATGTCATTTGTGACTTCTCTGCAGCCGTTTCTATTCTCGACTTTCAAAGTCTGACTGCATAACGAGTAGCTTCCATTTTTTCATCCCTTTACTTTCTATCGTTTCCAATGTTACACGGAAATAAATTGATATTAGAGTAAAGCTGATTTAAGGCTTGAGTTCCGTATTTTTAGCATTTTCTTTATAAAATAAAAAACCAAACATTTTTTTCAAAGAAATTTTAAATTTTTTATTTGAAATTATATAAATTGTCAGTAGTGTTTATAAGGTAAATTTTTTTCATTAACATAAGTAATATTTTTTAACCGACTTCGAAAAGGAGGAGGTTACTCAATTCGATCAGTATGTATTTTTTTTTTTTTTTTTTTTTTTTTTCGTGTGTGTTCAACGATTACTCCGAAATGGATGGACCAATCGGAACGAAACCTTTTGCATCTTGTAGGGTATGTCTTCCGATTGGTCCCATTCAAAAAAAATTTTTCATTTTTTCATTGTTATTGCAAAATACATGAAGTTTTTAATCTCAAGGTTGGACGATTTCAATGATCTTTTAATATGTTGTCGGGGGCATGATTCTAAACAACTTTTTCCTTATGCTTAATTAACGGAAAGCTTTAGTTTCCGAGATATTCGTGAAAAACTATTGTTACTACTATGTATATTGAATTCTACGTATGCCTACGTGTCTCTACCGGTGCATGAGTCAGCATGCAGTCGCTAATTCTTTACTGTTTCTATATACATATGTATACTCTGCAAGGCATGTACCGATCGCGATGAAACCTTTCGTATTTAATAAGAGGTATTTCCGCGATGATCCCACTTGCAAAAATGTATGGAACTTGTTAGCGTTGAAAACTATCGTTATTGCAATTAACCAATAAGCACTGTAAACCACCTTACGGCATCCTACAAATACTGCTCGTTCCACTAAAAAGTGTGAAATAAAATAATTTTTAACAAAAAATACAACCGACTTCGAAATGCACTAAAAAGTATGAAATAATTTCTACTTCATTTATACAAATACCCAACAGCTATTAATAAAACCTATTTACTGGTTAAATCGTATACTAAATACATTTCAACCTTTTCGGAAAATTAATAATACCCGAATATACGATGATGCCAATAACGATTTGATAGGTTGCTGACGCCTGAACTAGGATCTTCCTAGTAGAAGAAAGTTTTTAATTTTGCGCCGCCTCCGAAAAGGTTGAAATGTATTTAGTGTACGATTTAACGAGTAAATAGGTTTTATTAATAGCTGTTGGGTATTTGTATAAATGAAGTAGAAATTATTTCATACTTTTTAGTGCACTTCAAAGTCGGTTGTATTTTTTATTAAAAATTGTTAAAAATTATTTTATTACTTAATTAGGTGCTAAACTTAAGAATTGTCCCATTGGACGGAGGGTTGAAATATGTACACTGATAACTTCCCACGTACGGGGCTGTAGAAAATTCCTGGGAAACAAAAACTTAACAAATGCCTCCACCACAAAGCCAATGTACACTGAGTCCCATCGAAGTTGTGGCAGTGAAGTTGGCTACACATTCACTAACACATTCACACAGCATCGTCGGCACCTCGCCCATTGGCTCACCGTCGCGGCGCGGCGTGAATGTGTTAGTGCGCCAACTTCACTGCGACAACTTCGATGGAACTCATTGTCAGTGTACATATAATACTGCGTTGGGAAGATAGCTCCATAGCGGGACAGCACAAAGGCAAAAGGTAGAGACAAGCATAATAGAATATTTATAAAACAATTGAATGTCCTAACAAATCACATACGTGAAAAACGGTGTGGTAAACACGCGTAATTATCATTGGTAAAAGTACGTGCGGAGGATATTAGGCCTCTACAGAATATTAGCAAGCAGAAATTTATCAAGAATTTACAGTAAATCATAAGAAAAAGCTATACACTCTTGTTTTTTGTAAAATTACTAATCAAAAAGAAATGATAATATTTCAAGTACCTTTCTCCTCTACCATTATGCCACTTCATTTTGTATGACTTTATTTTAATCGCGTAAACTTGAAGAAATAATGATATTCTTAATGCTGTTTTTGATGTACATAATGAAAAGTTAAAAGCTTATTCCGTCGTCTACAAATTCGCTTGTTCGAGCCCTTGTTAGTTTGAACAATGGTGTCTCTATTGTAGCTCAATAATCTGCGTTTCTTTCATTCAGCATTTCCGATTCATCGTTTTATCTAAAATTAATTCCCAATCGGTTGAGCACAAAGACGATGGAAGCAAATAATTTGAGGAAGCGGTTCAAGCTATAAGATTGATCGGATCGCCGGGGAAAGCATCTCTTCTCCCCTGGTTTCCATCAAACCGGATAAAAATCGATCGTGTCGCTTCGAGTGACAGATTTTTCCTTCCGCGTAAAAGCTTGATTCCATTGTCGTGGCTAAGGCGATGGAAAGAGAAACGCCTCTCCACCGAGGAAATTCGGAGAACGAGCTTGCTGCACGTTCCAACAGGGTGACATCTTGAAAAGTCATGTGCAATTTTACGGATGAGCACGAAACGATAAAGGAACAGGAAGCCACCAGAGACGGAAACAGCGAAACCTGTCTGCTCGGTATGAGATTTCATTGGATTACCCTGCCTTGCTTGCGCACTCTCATTGCTTCTACTCGAATATTTCGTGTACCTTACCTTGCTTCCGCCCGCTTCAGACACGATCGTGGAAACCTTGCAGGTCTCGGAATCGTGTTCCATGGATCGCGAAATTATTTGATAAATATCATCGTCGTAACGTTCATGTTCGTCTGCTTTTCATCTTCAACATTTATTTCAAGCATATAAACGACGCGACGCGTCGTTCAAATTATTATGAAAGGAAATAACTATTTCGTGATCGTTACATGGAATATTTATTTTTTCTATAAAATTTGTTATTCGTTTAAACTTAGAAAGACGGAACTTCGTCATTGGCATAACTAAACAGGAGCCAGAATGAGCCTTCCACTGTTCTAATTAAGATTCTAAAATTCAAAAATTCTATAATTTTGAAACACAGGACCTGGCTCATTCTAGACAAAAATCATAGTTACGCCGATGAACCTCGTATGTAACTATTCGTTCTAATAATAATATTAGCTGTACTAAACAATGATTGCATAAATCATTTTCTGGAAATTTTCTAAATGAGGAAAATAATACATTTCAAATATTATTTTATAATTGTTGAACTTTACCAAAAGAATAGAATTTATTTCTATAAAATTATTTCCATAAAATTAATAAAAAGTAAGGAACATTACCTGGATATTATTAATTTGAAATCCAGTGTATATAATTTAATATTTAATATTTATGATCAAAGTTACTAGATATAAACTTCAGCTCATTCAATTTTATTATGGGTTTTTTATTATGTTTCTAATATTCGAATCAACACAGTATTTAAGATTCCGAGCTAACAATGAGTTCATTTAGAAAATCAAGTAAATACTAAGAAAAGAAATAAGTTAAGCAATGGTATTTCAGAAGTTAAATATTAAACTGTTTATTCCGGTCGGGGAAACTAGCAATTACGAGTAAACACAATAACGTCAATTCGCGCAAACAAAAAAGCAGAACTCGAAGAAACTACGAGAGTTCTTTGGGTTTAGTTAAAAGTATTCCACGGAAGCTTTTCATTTCAATAGATCAAATGACAATGAAGACCCTTAAGCGTTTAATCCGGAGCTACTTAGCATTAACCCTTCCGATTGGATCATTCACTCTTCCCACTTCGTATCCATTTAACGATAAAGTTAATAACAGACTCGATAATTCTGTTCGTTTAACGAATATTGTTAAAGACTAAAGCAAATTGTCTACTTAAACTTTACAGTGGTAATTAACTTTTTTAACTATTCCTGGAAAGTGTAAATTTTAAAGGAAAAAAGATCTTCGGTAATTATTGAGATTAGGTTACACCTCACAGATTTTGATGAAATTTAAATATGTTGTAAAATTAGACATTTTGAACAACTTTCTCCTATACATATAACCGCCGCTCGGCCTTAATTTTCGAGATATTTTCGAAAAACTGCTGATACTAACACATTGAATTGTGACAACGTACGTATTAGTATGGGATCGCCGCTTTTCTACTGTCTTTGCAGGCTGCAGCACGGCGACCGACATCAATATATGTATACATATATTACGGGTGGGCTTAAAAATTAAATTTAACTAATTTTCATGATTTTGAATCTCAGTACGTGTGTCTGGTCGCCTAACGGCGACCAGAATATCACTTTACCCTAACCTAACTTAATTCACTGATTAGGTAGAGTAGATTGGGTTAGGTTAGGCTATATTAAATTCCCAGCTGCCATCATAGCTACAATACATTGAAATCATAAATGCAGAAGTACACAAGGTAAACATATACATATTGGTCATCGGTCGCCGCGCCGTGCTGTTGCCTGCAGAAACAGTAGAAAAGCAGCGATCCCATACTAATGCGTACGTTGTCACGGACGCACACGGATGGCCAGAATTCAATGTGTTAGTTTCAACAGTTTTTCGAAAATATCTCGAAAACTAAGGCCGAGCGGCGGTTATATGTATAGGAAAAAGTTGTTCAAAAATGTTGAATTTTACATTATATTTAAATTTCAACAAAATCGGTGAGGTGTAACCTAATCTCAATAATTACCAAAAATTTAATCTCATCTGGTAACTATTGATGATGTTTCTAATGTTGTGAAGAGTACCTACTTACTACAATTTTATAATTATAAATTTTCCCGCGTAAACGTTTATACGGAGGTGGTGGGGAATCATAAATCTATATAAATACATGGGGCCTCCTCCCTAATAGCGTTATTCTCCTCCGGAACGTCTAAAGAGGCCAACGAGAGCCCGAGAAAGGGGAAGTCTTCGAGGAAGACTGGAAACCGGGTGAGGGAGACCGCATCACCTTATTCCCTGGGGAAAAGCCTATTTGTGCTCGATACTGTACGATTATCAAACAATATTAAAATTGTTATACTGTATATCACAGAAATTATCTACCACTCGTCTGTCACTCGAGTACCATACGTCTAACACTAGTTGAGAACCGATGTCTTAATCCTTTTGTTCAATTTTGGCCAAAATTTATTTTATTTTCATTATCCTTATACATTTTGAAATTTAAAATAATTAATCTTTTCTACATTAATAATGCAGGTATGTGACTCACTGTATCTACTAATTTACTTTACTTTACTACTCTACTTCTTCTCTCTTCCTTTCTTGTTCTTCTTCTTTCATACCATTACAAAAGCAATAGTCACTTGCCCCGACAAATGGCATTTCAAGATAGGAGGTATCCTATATTGCCCAATGAACTAGGTATATCTAGTCTAATCTACTTCACGTTTTTCTTTCTTCGTTCTTCTTTGTCTTTTATACGATTACAACAGTCACTTGCAGTATCATTTGTCCCGACAGATGGAGTTTCAAGAGAGTATCTTATGTTGCTCAACGAACATATAATTTAACGTGCTTCGCCTTTTTTCTTCTGTTTTTCTAGTCACTTGCAATTATTTGCTATATCTTCGTTCATATATGTATCATTTAACATTCTAAATTATTCAATTTGTTAAAACACAACGACACTTTTATGATCAAGTCTTGTTAAAGCGTCATTTCACCATCATTTACTTACATTTTTAATACTCTATTTATACAATAAAGCATGTATTGATATAAAAACAAGCAATGATCCACCATTATTGTTTTATTTCTTATTTTATAGTATATATATTTAGACTTAACAAAGTACATAAACGTAGTCTCGCTTGAAGGTGCAAACATCACATAAAGAATAACGGTTTTAATAATAACGACCCAATCAGTGGGCCATGGTCTATGGTGGGGATGCACTCCTGACGCATATGCAATGTACTACGCGATAAGGCGCGTTTGCATCGCCAACAATTATCATGACAAATTAGATAAATAATTCTCTGCTGGAACAGAAATGCTAGTTTCCATCCTAATACTACGTATATATTATGTTAGAATCTCTTTTAGTTAAATCCAGACCCCTTCTATTCAGTCTGATAATTTTCTGTTAGAGAAGGTATTACAGAATAAACAAAGTATACATTCGGCTGCAATGAGTAGGTATAATAGGTGGAGCCACCTATCAAAGGAGTACTCTGGGAGAACCTAACCTAGAATTTCCACTCCTCAAATTACAATTGGCTATATAGGCGAGAGAGTCGAGTGCACATACGTGTGTAAAATAATGTTCCTAACGGGGAATTAGCGAGCGCCCACCGTATAATACTAATAATTGACGCAGATTGTCCCCGCAATAAAATAATTTAGAATTCTTTGATGTTTAATTGTATTCTCTCTACCTAATGCGAAGGTGGAGGGAACAGTAGAACGTATCCAACGAAGCAATAAACCATAAGCCCAGTTTCTATTTACGGAGCAATGAAATAAGGGAGGTCATCGAGTCAACGAATACGCCAACGAGGATGGCGTAGCGAGTCTAGCAAAAGACATATCGAGAGCGGAAATCAAGAGGGTGTCAGAGGATGGTGACAAAGGAACGGGAACGGGCACAGTACCGAGGGGAATCACTGGATCATGAGGCATGATTTCACGGGACGGTGGTTGGGTGAGTGTCATACCATTGGTTGCCGGAGCTATGTGCTTCGGGTATCATGTATGGAGGGTGACAGATTCTCTGGGAAGAGTGGTGGAAAGGGAACGGAACTGAGGGAAACGTTCCCATACGGTGCTACAGAGAACACTTGATTCAAAGCAGACGTCACTTCCGAAAATACGTCTTATTCTACGTGTTCTGCATGTTTATTGTACAAAAGAATGCACTGTTTACAGAAATTGGTCCTGTTTCGCAATTTCTAATGTTTACTGAGAAAAAGCATAACGGATGTTATCAGAAAGTAATTACTTCGTGCATTTTTGATACTTGACTATTGAATGGAATTTTTAAAAAGTACAATGGTAAAGAGTGGTTTGAAAATTTCTTCATTGCATTAACCTTCAGAAGATGGATGCTAAATCATTCAAGACTCAATTTTAAATCAGTTTTACACCATACAAGAAACACATTTTATTTTAATTCCAATTTCAGTGTTTAACCAACTTATATTTTAATAAATAAGTGCAATATTTCTAATAAAATGAATGGTCAGAAAGCTCATCTTGTCCAAAAGACAAAGAGTGCTCCAAATTTTTGAGCTGCACTGTACATCAACCGGTACATCATAAATCAATCAAACTGATGGAATCCAGACCCGACATGAATAACTCTTAAAAAAGAAAAAAGAAAACCTCAAAAATAGGGGAGATCTCACCATAAGTCTGCACTACCACCCCGATCTGTGGAAATTTCAATATTTTGTACGAATGATCACTAGTAATAAATTTCCTGTGAGTTATTCAAACCACATCAAGCGAAGAGACTGTTATTCAAAATTTAATTAAACTTTCAAGCACCTTTGTTCGACGATTAAGGTCCACTCACGTTATTAAACGTACATCCAATTAAACGAACTTGATATTATTCCAGTACGTATGAAATATAGTGGCCGTGTCTACAGTCGCCTTAAAATACGCTCGCAGACGGTTAAATAGATTTTTTTTCCTTCATAAAACAACCCTTCCAGCGCAAGAATTTAATTCCGTTAATACGCTCTTTATACGCGAACCGTCGCGGTGTATCTCGAGCGAGACGAGAACCTGGTGGACCCACATTTTTCACGTCGGATTTTCCGTTCATTTCACGTATTTAACCGGGAAATTGTTTATTCTCCGCGGAAACGCGGAGTAACGGTGTAATAAGCGAACGAAATGGGAGGGAGGACAAAGGGGTGGTTAGGAGTAAACGAAATCGTATTTAGAAACTATCGCGGAGGAAAGGAGCATGAATATAATGCAGCAACGAGTTTATTTTCCGGGAAAAGACTTTGAAGCTTGCACAAAGAGGAAATTCTAGACCGCTGATGGTTCGTTAGTAATGTCGGTTTCGTGGAATCGCACTTTCGGCGTGTTGGTTCGTTTAAGAGTTTTTCTGTCGCGAAATACGTACATCTCTGCAGAATAAGTGTGTCACGGGCTGCTTATGTACACGGTGGTTCATCTAAATCTAACTGATTTCGATCCCGGGTTAACAGGTGCAATACGGCCATGAGAAAGCAAAATCGTAAATTAAACCATTAAGAACCGGAACCCATTAGTGTCACAGAGCTCGGCACCACATATTGTGTTCTGGTTTAGAGTTTCAGTTCAATATGCTGCATGCAGGGCTCTATGAAATATGTCTTCGTGTGGCTCTTACCTGACGTTTCAGATTCTTATCTTCACCTATGTATGTATATCTTTCAAATTGTTATTTGAAATGTTATTTTGGAATGTGTAATACTAGCCAGTTGGATCTGAACTCGTTAATTGTATTCACTATTTGTAGAGATATGAATAAAAAGTTTATTCACATCTCTTAAAAGTATCATAAATATCGAAAACATCACGAGCCTGATGTTTTTGAATGAACTTTTGAACTTTTGTATGAAATGTTTCAGTTTTGATTTTGAAATACCTTACGAATTGCTACTTTTTAAAAGTATATTCTTAACTTCAGAAAGCTGTCAATAAAAATTTGTAGGTCAGAAGCAAAATGAGTATTTCATATTATTATCAATGGTATAACTTATACAGGACCATGTTTCTTAAAAATTTTGAAACTTTAGAATTTCGACATTTTTAGAATCTGGAATTCTGGAATTTCTAAATTCTTAAATTTTGCAATGTTGGAACCCTAGAATTCTAAAATTTAAAAATTATGCAGGTCCACACTTTTAGGAAGAAGCCAGTCCAATTTTTAGGGAGGAGGATAGACCCATCTTGGCCTCTACCTCGTTACGTTAATGATTATTACCCCTTGTGTTTTAAGAATGAATGTAGAACTAAAATGTGAATCATTTCATTTTTGCAGGATTTGAAGGAAGCAATGCTTTCTATCTAATTTTGCCAATTTTACTCCATTCTTCTCATTTAATGGCATTTTTATTATCATATTAATACGCCACTGCATTAAAGTTTTACCAAAAAGTTTTCACCGTAGTTATTATAATATTATAATATAGTTTATTATACGATAATCGACTTATAAATGAGGACGATGGGTTAATGAAAAGCAATTAATTTTAAAAAGCTTTTTAAAGTATAAAATTTTCAACGTTTTTACTGAGTTTGATAGAAAGCCCCATAAGTGTGCTCATATCAGGAGCACATATTTATATAAAAACTCTATTTTAAATCATCGGTTGTAACCATTGCACATATGTTGCAATTTGCATTGTGTATAATAATTAAATGTTTCTAAATTCTGTTGCAAAGATTACTAAAACAAACTTCAAAATTTTTAATTTGCAATAAAAACAGATAGCATAAAGCATACATACATCCCATAAGAAATTTATTTGTCCATTTGGTATTTGTATTTCTTATTTGCAAAATTCCTGTCTTAATCTTTTACCGTCTAAATAATTTTTATTTTACAATGTGATTTTTCTATCTAGTGTAAAGTTTCTGCCAAAAATGCTTCGTTTTCTGTAGCATAAAATAATATATTAATTAAATAATAATATGATATAGGTAGTTTGAGCAGTTTTGTTTAAAAGATAAATAAACATATTTTTATAATTACTTTTGTTTAATGTAATCTTTCGTATTTTTATAGAATATTCCTTGTATATTTATAAAACATCATTGTTAACAATTAAGAAAAGAAATAAGTTATAGTTCGCCAATAATAATATGGCATATTGTAAATTGTAACTTTTGAGTGAAGATGTACATGAAAAATATCCGTTGAAAACCCGTATATTTCTTTCCGTACCTTTCGTATTTATTGAAGCCACATCAGCTCTCGTGGCTGATAAACTATTAACTATTTTTTATTGATCGAAACTCTATCTTCCCTCGCTTCCTTTTCCCTTCGACATATACCTCTATCTTGTACCCTAAGTTTTGCGCGTGCAAACTTTCTCCTCGTTTTCCAATAACTTAGCTAATAGCCGAGGGGATAGCTTGACCAATAATTGCCGAACTGCTATTAGGCTTTGAGATTTATTTTTCATCAGAGACTTAGAAAATTTTTCTGTTTTCTGCGACTTCCATGATTTGTTCTTACAAATTGATTTATAAACTTTCAGTAACGCACCACAGTTACATTGTTAGCTTAAAGATATCTTATTACTTTCCTTATACTGCATTGTAATTGTTATAAATTAAATGACTTGAATTACAACGTAACATATCGAACACTTTCGCAGCCGATGACGTATGTGTATCAAAAAGTTGACAATCAAACACGCGATACCGAGTGATCGTAATCTGTAGCGGCTGAATACATGGAATGGTGCAGCAGCGAAAGTGTTGAGGAATGACATAATTTCCTTGAATTTCCGCGTGAATTTCTATAAAAATCTATCACCCCATTATTAAGAATTGTTTAACTCGTATTACATACATACATGAAATCGTAGACAATAAATATAATAAGATATTTTGCAAATAATAGATAAGATTTCTTTCCAATAAACATAAGATCCAGCTTTATTATGTTTAGTATATAACACAGCATAGAAAAATAATATTTATTACTGACAGAGTTACGCTAAATTATGTTTAATATTAGTGACTATATAAACGAGTAAAATAATATGACAAATTAACTTATAAATTAACATTATAAAAGAAATGGTAATTAAAAGAAAATAACGTGGACATATGTGGCACACCTATCTTTATCGCCATGACAGAGTAACTAACTAAAAAGAAAGAGAGTGGCCAACTTCATAGCAGTACATGGCCTATATAAGGATCTCGTGCCAACAGTTACTAAAACTGTAAAAATATTTTATAGTTTAATCTTTTGTCTTTTTTTTCTCCACATGTTTAGGGCATTTTTAACTTGCGGACAAGTATCCATATTTTATAGGTTTTCGGAAAGTAATAATTAAAATCTCTTGGTCTGTACGTCACGTTTGTGTTCTTACGTAATTGAATTAGTTCCAGTGGTTTCTCTTCACTGAACATTTTGCCGGCTTCAACTTGCTTTGTTTGCAAATAGAAATATATAATAGGCGCCAAAATCTATGCCCCAAGCTAAACAAGTGTTTTCGTGTTCATGTAAAATATTTATAGTTTACTAATCACACGTAATATTTGATATAAGTACCATCCAACCGAACGATTACATTACTCGTTAGGTTAGGTTTGCTTTATTTTTTCCTTCTAAGACTTCACACATTTACATTACAACTTTTATATTTTCTCTTAAGTGTACTTAGTACTGTTGAGATAAAGAAAAATAATTTAACTGAATTTGACGACGGGATATCTTTGTTGTGAAAATTAGCGAACGGGTTCATGATAACACACTTCCCTCTAATTTTTTTAATCCACTACTGATACTTTTAATGAACATGTGTCCAACAATTATAAAACTAAAATATTGTGATTTCATACATTTTTGAAACTTAACCCTGTTTTTTTTATATTAATACTAAGGTTATCTCAGCTTGTAATCCTGCTACATTGCACGTTACATCGCACGTGTCCTGAACGCAGCCTTAGAAAGTGCCGTGGTTAACTCGAGAGGGTAAGCGGTACATCCGAGGCAATTAAGCGAGTTAAAGCGAACGCGAACCGTTTAACCAAGTTCACGTGAGTCGAAGGAAAGGCAGGAATAAGGCTTCTGCAAGTTCCTCGGATAGATGTATTCGCTAAAAGGCGGTGTAACTCGAGCCGATAGTGCTTTAACCCGAAGCAGGGGAAGTCTCGTCTTGCATCACTCATCCGCTCACGCACGTGACTAGATGCAGTTTACCCATTTGGCATTCCAAACACTCAAAAGTCGAGTTAATCGTTGAAGCGAGGTCGGCAGAAGCGAAATAGGAGAGGGACCAACAAGGAGCAAACAGAAACGGGTTGCAGGAAGGAGGAGGATGACCGCGGGAAACGGTCGGATTGAAGCAGGAAAGAAACGGTTTACCGTCGGCAAACTCGACGGGCTTGCGAGTTTGCTGTTTTACCGGTCATAGAATTGGGTCGAGTTTGTAGACCCGCGCGATTCTACAATCGTTACACGCTGTCGACGACTCGGCTATAAAAAATGTCAAAGTACACCGCCAAGGGTGTTGTGGAAAGAACATTCACGAAAAGCGGCACGCGATGACTTGCTGAAACGAGAGGCACATGCTAAAACGAGATTTTCTGTTTTAGGAATTTCAACGACTTCGTTTATTATGTGGAGAAATTTGTATTGTTGAGGTGCAATAAGGATCACTGATATTGTAACTTCGCCATTTTATACAGTTCAATTAATCTCTCTAAGTTGTTAGCTTTAAACTTATGCACAGTACCCTATTTTTTTTCTAAGAATCACAGTATAAATCTCAATTCAAATTTTGCATTTGCTCGAAAAAGCTAACTTTAACCTCGAATTTAATTTTTTTGAGAAAGAAGACATGATTGATATTCCTTCAAAAAATGGAAAAACAATGGACTTATAAAAGTAAAATATTGATGTAGCTTATAAATCAAAGTATCAGGGTCGAAACGCCATCGCCATAATCTCATATTGATTTATTTATTTGCCCCAGGAGATCACATATAGATGATTTGATACATTAATAAAATTTGACAAGCTTATTAATCAGTTAAATCAATTAACTAATTATCACCGAACAAATAATATATAATTTTTATTTTTGTTCCAAAATTAAATTAAAGTAATTACTTTCTGCTACTTAATTTAAATTATTCCTTTACTCAATTTTGTGAATTGTCGGTGACTTTCGCAGGAAAGGATGTGTTGAGAATTCAGCGATTGGCGTAACGTAAGATTTTTTTCTGATTTAGGCTAGATTCTATGGAAATTTAGAAATTTTTGAATTAGAGTTTTACAATTTTGGATTTTTGAAATTATGGAATTTTGATAATCTAGGATCTTGCAATTCTTAAATTTTAGAAATTTGGAACTTTTTAATCCAGAAAATGTAGAGCCAGTCTACATTTGAACAGTGAATAAATTCAGTTCACTTCGATTACATTTTTTCTTATATTATATAAGAAAATCGTTCAAAAATAATATTTGTGAAAAGTAGTAATAATTTTCATCTGATGGAGGTTGCTCATTTTTCAAAATATAGAATACTTTCACTTGAGTTATCAAACGATTTCCATTCAACATCTTTTGTACAGAAAGTACAATGTTACTTTATCTTTAGAAACACAGTTAAATAATTTCTATGTAGGAGTTGGTCTGGTGCAATTTCGTTTAAATTCGTATCTAAAGAAAGTGCTAGAGTGCTGATTTCTGGTGCTTCCATTTAACATTGTTGAGGGGACATTTGTTTTATAAAGCTGGTTCTATCAAACACTAAGGTTTGATTGGAATGTACGTTACGAAATAGAAATGAAAGAAAATGGAATCTATTGTTGAATGTGCAATAAATAGTGGATTGAATTATGAATAATTTCTGAATTTTTCTTTATGTTTGCTATGGTCTAATACATCTTAAATTAACACTTTGATGGCTGCACGTTCCAGAGAAGTTTTTAAAGAAAATTAATCATTAAGTTTTGAAGTGTAATTAACATTTAACATGTTAGATAAAATTATAAAAATTGCAAATCAAAATCTAATTAGTAGGTATTTGATATAATAAATAAAAATAAAGTAAATAAGTGCATTGTCAAAAAAAATACGAACATGTGGGATGAGATGTCAAAGTGTTAAGTTTTTATTATAATTGAATTGAGTTTTGTTATGATTTATAACTTCAAAATATACGATTTCTCTATAATCTCACCATACACACAACATTAACTTGCTTTCATGTAAGGAAGATTTAAGGTCCAGTTAAACTTGCTGATCTTTATGAATCTACTATATTTTCAAAAAATATTGCTTGAAAGCCCTGTATCAGTTTTTCCAAAAAAGAAGGTATCCTCTACCTACAGTAGAGGATCTTTATGACTCAACTCAATATTATACATATAAGGTGCCCCGTGTAATAAGTGTCACTACGAAATTTTAAGACTCCAAGAATTTTACCTAAAAGTGTACCAAGTGACGGTTGAATTATATTTAAGTCTGTATAATTTTTTTAAATCAGATTTTTTTACATTTTATGCAGAAATATTAATGTGGTTAAAAATTTGTTTAAGATAAAGACACAAATAATGTAAAAAATCAACATATGAAAATACTACTAATACTCAAATACTAAACATTATTACATTAATTTCAGTGTTGTTGTACAAGTTTGCATCTCAAGGGGTGTACCCCCCTAACCCCAGTGGTGGGACGACTTCTTCGCTTTCATCGTACACATCTCGAATCTCTACTGTATTCCTATATTTAAAAAAGAAAAAAATCAGAAAATTTAATTTTATAATTTTCTGTAATTTATAAAAATTTATATTTTCAATTGCAAATATTAGTTAATGCTGTTTCAATTTTTTGAATGTTACAACTTTTATAGTTGCTATATAAAAATACTGTTAACACTGTTCTTTACACGGAAGACAGGTACTATTGGTTCCTTATAACATATGCGAAAGAGACCGCTTATACGATTCTAAAATAGACGTGTAATGAAATTCATTGAATAATGTAGGAAAGAGTGACAAACGGGACAGGAAAAAGAAAATAACAGTGGCTTTTAGAAGAGTTAAATGCCAACGACATCGCGAACCTTAGTCCCTACCCTCTAACTTACTTCATGACGTATCGTCCTTACTTTCTTTTTCCCTCAATGAATAATTCCAGCGATGGAAATTTAACTTTACATTGTCGTAGTTTTGTATCGTATGACTAAAGTTACATGCAATTGACGGTCTATTGAAATACACTTTATTTCAAAGTTTCCTTAGTCTTGAGTATCCCTTTCAGAATTCCACGTACAGTCACTCCTAAAGAAAAAAAAATATATATATATTGATCGAATTGAGTAACCTCCTCCTTTTTCGAAGTCGGTTAAAAATTCATTTTAATCGAAATAACTAACAACTTCGTCCTTTAGCATATCAAGTGATATCAATTATTTCATTAACAAAATCTATTATTCTTCCGAAGGTTTTGAAGAGACTAAAAAAATGAATTATGTATACAGTAATGTTATATAAATAACGACATCACAAATCTACATATATGTATATCGACAACCTTATATGAACAACATTATAACTTATGTTACAGTGCTTTGCAACTACATATAATACAAACGTATTTGACAAAATCCTTTTTTCTGTCTAGGAACTATGCTTTTATTATAATTATAACTATCTTTAACTATCAAAAATGAAACGTAACTCTACCTTTACTGACTTTTTGTCTTAAAAACATCATATCTTGAATTGCAGAAAATATAAACCTTTAAAGTATTTAAAAAAAAAATACTATATTTATGTTCCTATTACACCAGTGGCGAGAAACAGCAAATGTAGAAAATAGAGTCAAAAAATTGTAAATCCCTTCCCTGTAAACCAGCTACAATGTTTATATTAGGTGTCGATACATGGTACTCTTTTCCTTACACAGTCATTCTCCCCCAGGATACCTCCCGGGGTGAAGGGGGGAGGGACGGGAACCCCAGAAAAAGGTAGTCAACAGGGAGAGCTGTGAACTCGCGAAAATGTGGGGGGCAGAAAGGGCATCGCCATTTTCATTGGAGGAGCTTATCATGCTCGGTACTGTATTTACATTACCGTTCACGAGTTTGAAAACTGAATTCTAAAAGGATAAATTACAAATTTTTCGTTACAATCATACTTATACATGCTATAAATGTTCATATGTAGATAAATTATACATGATAAAATCAATTGATAAGTAACAAAATAATACATTATTAAATTTTTGTTTCATTTGCTTTTAATAACTTCCTAACAAATTCTGAACATTTTATTTATAAATTTCCAACAATATTTCTCATCTAGGTTTTTCTATTCTGCTTTAAGGTACTCGTAGAGTTATGTGGCATTAGTTGGTGAACAATTTTTCACCCAATTAAAAAGTAAAAAGTCAGATTAAAAGATCTTTTCTACAAACTATTCGAAATATGCAATAAACCCTTTTTCTTTTAATGGTTTCTTTTAATATACATATAATAAAGGATTACTTGCTTAACAAATAAAACACGACTGCTTAAATGAGTTTGAATGGTAATGAATCTTATAAAAGACATTCTTTTGTTTACAAGAGAGCCCATTATGTCACTAATCTACCGGTAAAAATTTAAATCCCAATTCGCCCTTGTCGTTGACGTAATGGTTATGGATATAAGATCGTGTGGCAAACAGGGTCTTACAGCCCAAGTGAAAAGGTTTTGTTTTGAAACACTGTGACTCACAAAAAGCACGTAGATAGTCATTCGACAATTTCCTGAACGAAATACATATATCTATCATTGAAATCAAAGCTGGATCTTCCGGTACCGAACGATTCGCAAAAAGATGTTAGTTTCAAAAACAATTGTAGAGACATTCTTACTAATCCCGGAGCGTACATGTATCGATCTTTTCCCATCTCGAACGTGCATGTATGCACTAGTGTATCGTCGAATCGGGGCAAACAGTTAACGAATCGTTCTCGCAACTGATCACGATTCTACCCGCTAGACAAACACTCGTTTGTTCCCTCACCACTTTGGTAACAACCACTCGATTGTTCCATCGTATTCCTGATCTCCGTTCTGACCCGATCGCTCGTATAAAAAAAAATTGCATCATAAAATCATTGTCGTGTTTGTTTATGCCGTTGTTGTTTTGCGGGATTGAAATCGTTACACGCTCGTTGCGTTTGTGAAATAGAGACCCTTGTTTGCTTGGGTTACGACGTGGAAGATATTGCACCTTGCAATCACCCTGGTGTCCGTTCCTGGTCTAAACAAACATGTGACAAAGGAAATTCTCTGCAAGGAACTATTGTTTAGAAGTAATTATTCAGCTACATACTTTATATAAGGTGTACAAATTAATTTGGTACTTTCATTTGATTGTAAATAGATTTATTGCTACAAAGTCATAGTAACATTAATTATTAAAATAATCGCGATGAATACTCTTGGGGAACTTATTGATAACATTTTAAATCCATAAAAGTGGTGGGAAAATATTTAAATCTGAAATTATAATTCTACCATTGGATGCAAAAAGAGTTTCGATTAGAGGCTTAATTGGATTCCCTTTCTACTCATATCATAGTATTTTCAAAATTGTAGAAGTTATGGTAAATTTTGTAAAGAAATGTTGACCAATTGACTTTTAGGGGAAAGTGGGGCAAGACGGGGTAGTTAAGGTTTATTAATGAATAAAACACAGGTTTGTCCAATTAATGAATCCACTTTAATTTTTTATTATTCTTTAATGATTGGTCTATAGATTATATGAGGCAAAATTCAACTATTTACAACTTATTAATATATATAAATAAAAAACAAAGAAAGGTCTTTTCTCCCCATCTTGCCCCACGGGTGGGGCAAAACGGGGTGCCCTTGTGGGCAAGATGGGGTACCTATTAACTAATTAATAAAATCGTCTGTAGTCAATCATTTGTTGGTTTGACAACAGAAGCATACATGTACGGCTTCATCATCGTCGTCATCTACATAAGCACACGAGCAATGGGCCCATTTGCCACATCTTTGGCAACTTATCCAACCTTCCACTGAATCTAAATACAACCCATTACAGTATAAACATGGAATATTTTCCTTTTCACTGTCGTCTTCTTCTGATATTATTTTCACTTCTTTTTTCATCTTCTTGATAGCCATATTTGATGTTTTTTTCTTCGTTCTTTTTTCTTTCTTTTCCTTTTCGATGTTTCGTTTTTTAATAACATCTTCTAAATCATTTTTGTATGGCGAGGATGTTATAATAGCAGTGCTTCCACGTTTCCTTGACACACGAGTCTTTCGAGCGCGATTCCAAATTGCTTGGTAATCATGTACCCCGTCTTGCCCCAGCTTCCTATACCCCATCATGCCCCTTGCCGTCTCATCGAAAATCAATCAACGTATCACTTAAACATTGTTAACAAAAATATAAAATGACATTCCTATCCTGTAGTCTGTTAAATTCTGCGTCAGAAATACATAAGTGCATAGAACTTCTGTTATATTTTAATGCCAATATCACTCCTGAAAGGATATACGAAAATAATAAGAAAGTCGCAAAAAATTGAATTTTTCATTTAATTTCAACGTGAAACATCACACTTGGTTGAGCTGTTGGTTACGATCAGCAATGGTGATAAGATATTTAATACGTATATTTTATTGTAATTAAAACGTTTTATTCACGAAATAGAAGGGGTACCCCGTCTTGCCCGCTACCCCGTCTTGCCCCACCTTCCCTGTTTGAAAGATAAAAAGTTTCTTAAAAGTGGCCACTTTTAAAAAATTTTTTTTTTTATGAATATACTAGCATTGAAGACGTCACCGAAAACGCAAAATGAGTCAACGATAGGAACCAGACTTTTTTAATAATTTTTTTTTATTGCTACATGTACTATTTAAAGGCTATAAATTTCTTTCAAATACTATGTAAATGTTAAATAAATAATACAAACTAATGTTGGAGATTAAATAGGGTTTATTAATACCTGTGGAGTATTGGTACAAATGAAATATAAATTATTTTATACTTTTTAGCGCATTTTGTTAATGCAACAAGAGGTTTTATTAATAATTGTCACGTAGTTGTATAAACGAAATATAAATTATCTTACAATTTTAGCGCAACTCGAAGGCGATTGTATTTTTTGTTAAAAATTATTTTATCCAACAACTTTATTACATGTATGAAATATTTAACGCCTGATTCGTCCTCTATCCTACCACACTTGCCCCAGCAAGTGCATAACCTGACAATATACCCTGACTCAAGTTAATCTTTCCACCGGTTTAATAGATCGTGGAAACGCTCACGTTTCGCGGTGACGATTGAACATTCGGACGAAGACTTACAACCTTCGTTGACTTAACCGACCATCGGAAAGTCTAATCGTGAATGCGAGCTCAGAACAATGTTAGTAATTAAATGCTACACTTCTGTTGTTCTGTATAGAAAAAGATTAATTAACTAAACTCTGTTTATTGTATCATTCTAGAGTTCAGATGATTAAATAATTTGTAGGCGTTTAATAGAGGGAGAGAAGGGTTTCGTCTTCCCGGACGCCTTTGGTTCGGGCTGGGGACCGCTAGGTGGCGGCGAGATGATCGGTGGATCAGTGTTCTCGCTAGCGGTCGCCCGGCATGCCGTTCGAATATATAGGAGTGATCGTCTGTTGTCAGCTCTACTGACGAGTCTGACACACGATCCCGAGAGAAAACGCCCTTTTCTCCCCTCTCCTACAAATTCCTAGAAAAGGTACAATTTTAATTATGGCCGTTCTTAA
The DNA here is from genome assembly GCF_051020975.1 of Osmia lignaria lignaria. Taxonomy (NCBI): domain Eukaryota; kingdom Metazoa; phylum Arthropoda; class Insecta; order Hymenoptera; family Megachilidae; genus Osmia; species Osmia lignaria. The sequence continues at coordinate 3,990,486 of NC_135041.1, forward strand.
TTAATTATGCTGAGCTTTGACTTCCGTTTTATGATCTTAGAATTTGATATTTATATTAATAGAATGTTTTTCCAGAAATAATTTTAAAAGTTAGTTAATTATTTCATGTCCAGTAATAATAAACCTGAAATATTAACAGCTTTTACACCTCTGAAGAAACAGAATAATGCTGATAAGGTTGTTTTTGTGGTGAAAGCTCAAATGCAACGTTTATTACATCTTTTTACCGTTTAAGACATGAAAGAACACATTAGATCCCTTGCCGTCATAACCTCATATAAAATTGAAGCAGCTTTATTACCTGAAAGTGCACGTTTATGAAAACGTCCGTTTGCTATAGGTCCAATTTAAGCATTTAGTAGAAAATAATGTGTTTCTCTAATTGAATAATAGAATAAAATGTCTAGTACTACATAACAAAAGAAAATTTCTGTTCTGATATATTATCATACATATTTTTAGTGATAATTACTACAAAATTAGTTCTTAGACTTCAGAGATTGTATACATTTTTTAATAATTAAAACAATCTATCTTGAAAATATTTCGCTACATAATGATTGGGAGTGAAGCCGAAATCATGAATAAACGTTAAAGGGCAGTAAATTTTTATTTGGAACTAAAATGAAATTTAATTTTGTTTAATATTTTCTGGTATTTTCAATTTATAAAAATTTCATTGAATTTGTTCGAAATAATGAGAATCGTCTATAATTAAATAGCAACGTAATTTAGCCTTGAAAGAGCAAAAGTAGTATTGTGAAAAGCACAAATTTTCAGTCTTTGAGTTACAGAATGTGTTAAATATTTTGTTTTATTTCCTAACTTTATGCCAAGATGATAAACGTGTAGTACAACATCGAGCAAAGTAAACTTCTCTAAAGAAAATGGCATTACAGGGAAAACAGAAATTCCCAAAACCTTAATTTTGATGATATTAATGTTAAAATTGGTTTTAAAAAAAACAGTATAATTCTTAATTATTAAGTATTTAAAATTTCATATATAAGTAAAGTATATGAATAGCAAGATAAATATCAAAGTAAATTATCCCGCGTAAACGTTTATACGCAAGTAATGGGGGGCTACAGACCTCCTTATATTGTCACTTTCCTCGGGAATGCTTACGGTGAAGGGGGGGAGACCGGGAAGAAGGACACCTACATTGAGAACGTAGAAAACTCTAAAAACCCCGGGAAACTTACGGAAAAGGCCGAGAACCAGGGAACCCGCAGAAGCCTCCGGTGAGGGAGGGGAAGCTGAAACTTCGCCGTTTTCACTGGGGAAACCTACTTACTCTGCTCCATGCTGTACATTCTGTAGTAATGGCAGTTATTGTTTATCTCGACAAAAGCCAACATACATTTTGATAAAAGAACGTTATTAATTTTTGTAAGGTAACATAAGAATCCTATGACTCGTCATTTTGACGGATTTCGTAGTTCTATGTAGTGTTAAATATCTGAACCCACACTTCTGTTCTACGGTGTACGTATGTTTCTTCAAGTTACATGAAAATTTTCCGAATAATATCTTGCCATCACGGTGTTGGTGCTTCAAATGTTCAGACACCGATGAGAAGAAGACGGGGAAAAGCTGAATATGAAAACTGGATCGACAATCAGCCAAGTCGGGGGGATATAACGAGATTTCCGGCGGACCACAAGCACGGGGGTCTTGAATGTTCGTCTGGCTGTTTTGGCTTTTAAATTTAATCGAGCCATCGCGGATGAGACTCGGAGGCCATGAAAGTTCATAGGCGACAGGAAGAGTGGGGAAGGGGGGTGGTGGAAAAATAATTAAAATCAATCGGCGAGGCAAGGTAAAAGGGTATGGTATAAGGTGCATGACGGCCAGGAGAAGCGAGAATAAATACCCACCTAACGAGCACGGAAATTGACAGACCCGTTTGAGGGTGCTTCAACCTCCAGTACTTCCCATCGGGACGTCGGAGGTCGACCGATACCTTTGTCCTTCGTTAAATTCCAAAGGCAACGATATTTTGCCCTCCTCTTCTTCACTCTCGTTCTTTTCAATCTCATTCTACCGACGACATTCCTCCTGGGTAAAAAACGAATAACCAGATCTGAAAATGTGCCACCGAAATCGACGAAGATGCCGCGTATCGAGCGGCCTGAATTACCGCGCCCTGAGACCCGGAATTATTACATGAAAGATGTTTTAATTGGAGAGGGTAACGCGATAATTCATCTTTACAATCTTGTTCGAATCTTGTACTATTTCTGGATGGCAGTAGTAACATTTAAAAGCAATCTTCTCTTCACAAAGCTTCAGTTATTTTAAAATGTGAAAATCAAGAAATCCAATATTTATTTATAATTCAACTCACAGATTTGAATGAAACTTTGTAGGTTTATAGAGCGATCCAAGGTAAAAATACTGTGCTTTATTTGTACCTCGTTATCTTTTGAGGGTGTGAAAAATAACCTCAAAGTCAAATGGATACTCCTATCTTTTCAGATATAACTCTTAAAGTATAATAGATAGAGAGAAATGTTTCGAATAAAAATTCAGTAGTACAAGAAGTGCAACGTGTGTACATTAAGAAAAGTTTGAAAAAGGATCTTTCTTTAAAAAAAGAACATGTTGCAAAATTTTGACTTTGAAGTTAGTTTCTACATGCTTAAGAGGGTGTCCCTGTTTGAACGCCCATTTAAAAAATTTGATAAGATTTACAGATACATTAAAAGAAAAAACGACAGCAAGCATTAGATTTAGTTAGTAACATCTTTATATAGATTTATTATAGTGTATGTTTCCTGTCAATCGTTGCATACAAATTATTGACAGGAAGCGTACTTATCTCTTTCTTAAGGCTTTATTTCTGAAAATATATGATAAATTATTTTTGTTTTTTTAGGAGTAAATCATAATAACATTTAATGTGCTCCTATTATCCTTTAGGTTTAAAAAAAGAAGAATACTCATTTTGCCTATACTGTAGAAGTATATTAATTAACCTGAGTTTGGTACAATTAGTCTTTAGTGTCTACCTGTTATTATTATTTACATCCAATTAAATTTAAAAGTAATTTTATAATAAAGTACGTTTGCAATACAACCACGTTAAGTGAAGTTCCCGGCACATTTCCCAGTTCTGGGAAAACACATATGTATGTACAATACTTGGTTGAATGGTTCTTGCGCCATTCGCCTTGTTTTCCTCCAATTGTTTATTCGAGAATCGATCAAGCACGGCCCAAGAGAGGCTATTCGTAGCACAAGCAGTATTGATCCTCATTTCGTTGGCGCAATAAAAGCGGCACCTCGTTGCTTTGCTTTGTTCCCTAATAAAAAAAAAAGAAAAAAGAAAAAATACTGGCAAAGATCGCTGTGTATTCTTACGGGAGTATGAAACGGCAGCTCGTCTAATGAGAAACAGTACGAGACGAATTGCTCCGAGACTTTGGGAACCCTTGCACGGTTTCTTCCAGCTACCCGATGGGAGACACGGCTTGATCCCTTTGTTGGGAATTATCGAGTAAGCCATGTTACCTGGTACTCTCTAGATTAAATCTTACCCTGTTCGCTGGACCAGTGTATGCTGGATACGACGACGGAAAATTAAGCGAAACCGAGTTGTTTCCGCGTCAAGATTTCCAAAGTCGCGACGAAGCAAACCAGGGGAACTTATAATTAATCCTGCTGATGAATTAATCCGCGCGAAATGAGAGCTAGTAGAACGAGGTGAATATTGAAATTTTACGGTGACTTCGGAGAAGCATGTTCCTGGAAACCTTCTTCTTGACCTTAATATAATTCTTTTTTTATAAATTCTATTCTTTTCTATTAGATGACGAAAAATATAATTTACATATATAGCATATATAACTTTCAAATTAAGTCATAACTAATTTTTAGTCGTATACAAGAACCCGAAAATTTCGTACTCGAATGAGGTCGGGGAAATTATTTAGATCGGCTCGGGATTCCCGAAATTCGGAAAGCTGTTCCGGGAAAAATGTCGGACCTAAACACAGTTGTTTTCAAATTCTCACACAACCTCCGCGATCAATCTCATAAGTATTTCGTGGAATTCATGTAGGATGCCGGGCGGAAAAAGGCGTTTCCTCGTCTCGGAATTATCTGTCAAACTCGTTAGTGGAGCTGACAACAGACACCTATCATACCGCACTACGGAACTTCTATATATTCGAACTGCATGCCGGGCGACCGTTTGTGAGAACAGTCGCCGATCACTCGCCGCCACCTAGCGGTCCCTGGTCCGAACTAAAGGTGTCCGGGGAAACGATACCCTATTAGTGATCCACACTAAACGCCCACATTAATATATTTGTTGAAATCACTAAATTAAAACTCCACTTTATCCATATATAGAACATCATAACCAATTTCATTTGCACATCTATACATCAATAAAATTAACAATCGTTACTTTCTTGGGCAATAACGAATTAAAAAACTGAAATCGAAGCAAACGGATGTGCTACCAGTTACACGCACTTGAAACTCTCGCACCAATTAGGATATAGTAAGGACAAGAACGTCGAGGTATAGGAGATCTCTGCCCTTCGGCCGTCTCCCTTGGGCTCCATTCCTTGTGTCCTCGCTCTCTAATTAGTCTGTCCGATAAACTCGATTACGGTGTCTCCAGCTGCCCTCCTGAAACCCCTTTCCTCATATCCTCTCGGTGTCCATTCAACGTAATGCCCAGCGATCCATGCGAACCGCTTTCTCTCTTCACAAACAAGCATTCTTGCACGAAATCCCGTCATGTATCTTCTCCATGCTTGAACATTCTTCGCTTTGCTATCTAAAATTATATTGTCACGTTGAATATTACTGCTGCTGTGCAAGGAGTGGATGGTAAATTATCATCGCTTGATAAACAAATAATTTATAAAAAAAAAAAATTAATCTCTTTTCTATCTATTTTATTTTGCAGAATGCGTAGTTATTACGTTTTGTAACCTGGATGCGAAAAATTTTGGCATAAATTAATCCATGAAGAAAAATTATGATTATTGGAAATTTTAAATATTTGAATGAGAATGCATCTGTTCCTCAGATTTTATGCGTGTTTTTAAAAGCTTTACAACAGAAAATGTTTATAATTCAAGTAGAAAGCATTTTAAGCAAAAATCTAATAGATATAGTGGAGATAAATTCAATAAGAAGATTAAAATTAATTCCATGAAGACTGGTTATTTAGTCAAGTTACAACCCTGTACTTTCTGAATAATATTCTCTTTACTGCTAAGACTGAATTTACTAGACACGGTATTACAAAGTTTAGTAATAGCAATGAATAATCGTATGAAAGTTTTCACGCATTTAATTAGAGATTAAAATGATTTTTAATGTAAGTACGTATTGTAAATAAATATTATTATTATTATTATTATTATTATTTGGTTGAGGCTAACCGGGCACTCAGTCCTTGGGGACCATTGTATCCGGGCCGCTAGGCAGCTTCCTTACTGGCTGTGCCTTGGCAGCTGGGCTTCTATTGTGAAATTTAGAAGCGCCGGCACCAGGCCAGCCGAAATGCTTAATGATGAGGGTTTCGAGGTCCCCAGGATTGATCCTCTTAGGGCCCTTAGTTCCCTGTATCTTAGAAGTACGTGGAGGGGACACACCTCGGGCATGTCGACTCCTCTGTGAGTCCCATGCGTGCGAGGTGTTTTCTTGTGTACCAGTGTCCTGTCACTAGGCCCACGAGCATGCGCAGCTGCGCCCTATCCAGGTGAGTTAAGGTGTCACCCAGCTTCTGTGACGGTCCCTCAAGTAAGGCCCTCGTGTGTCTCATGCCGTTAGCGTTTTGCCAGAGCCTGGTGAATTGCTGGTTCAACCATTCTTTAGCCAGGCCCTTCAACGCATAGGTTGAGACACCAATAGGGTACTTATGGTATGGCTGGGAGCTTGTCGCCCCCAGTCGCGCCAATTCGTTAGCCCTCTCGTTGCCTGAGATACCAGCGTGACCTGGTACCCATGGCAGCTTAACTCTGTTGTTCAGAGATAGCTGCCTCAGAGTCAATGCACAGTCCCTGACTAGCTTCGACCCAATCTCCACTTTGTGGAGGGCTCTAAGCGCAGCAAGGCTGTCACTGCAAATGTAAATGTGTTTGCCTGAGTGAGCCCTTTCCAAATTATATTTGGCGCAGGCCCAGATGGCAAACACTTCTGCTTGGAAGACCGTAACGTGGTGGCCCAGCTTGTGGGTCATTTCGACCCTTGGGCTCTCCCCCGCAATCCCGGCTCCGGTGCCGGCTCTTGGAGCCGTCTGTGAACCAGACCAGCCCCCCCGGAGTCAGAATGCCATTTGGGTCCTCCAGCCATTTCTCCCTGTCTGGGAGGATTAAATCGTATTCGCGTCTGAAGAGGTACTCCGTCTTGCAGCGGTCTGCACCGTGGGTCAGAATTAACTCCGATCCCGGATCCCTGAGGATCTCGGTGCGCCCGCCGCTCGCCAGGGACCATTCTTCAGCTTGATGGAGGCGGATGGCCGCTCTCCAAGCCGTTGCCATCACTGTTAGATGAGGTGGCTTGATATCGAGCAGCACTCCCATTGCCATAGTGGGCGTGGTGGGGAGCGCACCTGTTATCCCCAGCAACGCTATTCGGTATATTCTTTCTATAGTCCTTCTGTGTGCTCCCCTCTTCATGGAGGTCCACCACACAATCGAGGCGTATGTTATGATGGGTTCGAGGATGGTCTGGCATATCCACCTGATCATCCTTGGTTTAAGTCCCCATGTAGGGCCTAACATTCTGCGGCATGCCCAGTAGGTGCTGATTGCTTTCTGGGTCTGCTTGTTCACATGGTTCGTCCAGGTGAGTTTTTTATCTAATATTACACCTGGATATTTTACTTCATCTGTGAGTTGTAGTTGCGTCCCAAAAAGATGAGGAGCCTTAAAGTAAAAGCGTCGTCTCTTTGTGAATAGGACCAACTCCGTTTTGCTCGGGTTGACCGAGAGCGACTGTGATCGACACCAAGATTCTACGAGTATGATAGCCTTTTGCAATCTCCTCGCTAAATCCAACGGGTATCTGCCTCTGACCGTAATAGAAAGGTCGTCGGCGTAGCCCTGAACCTCAAAACCTTCCGTGGTGAGTATACGTATGAGTTCGTCAACCACGAGGGTCCACAGCAGGGGGGACATGACTCCTCCCTGCGGGCAGCCCCTCGCGACGTCGGCCCTCATCGTCTCCTCTCCCAGGCTTGCTGTTGCTGTTCTATTCGTCAGCATGTTGTGGATCCACCTTACGACGGAGTCCTTAATATTGTATCTCCTCGCGGCTTCCTGTATAGCATCGTGAGGGGTGTTGTCAAACGCCCCCTTGATGTCGAGGAAGATGCAGAGGGCGGATTCATCGTTCGTCAGTGCGCTTTCAATGAAACCTACGAGGTTATGAAGTGCCGTCTCGGTGGATTTGTCGTTTTGATAGACGTGTTGAGAGGCGTACAGCGGTTTGCTGGCCTAGACCTCGTCTCTGATGTACCTATCAACCAGCCTCTCCAGCGTTTTAAGCAAGAAAGAGGCGAGGCTGATGGGTCTGTATGACTTGGCAAGGCTGTAATTGTCCCTCCCTGGTTTCGGGATGAACACTACCTTGGAGTGTCTCCAGGCTTTGGGTACGTAGCCCTTCGCTAGGCAGGATTTGAAGATCTGGCCCAGGCGCCTGTACAGGTCCTCTCCGCCCTCCTGAAGGAGTGCCGGGAAGATCCCGTCAGTGCTTGGGCTCTTGAGTCTTTTGAAGGAGCCGATGGCTCACTTCACCCTGTCCATGTTTATCACCTTCTCAGCTATTCCCCAGTCCGCTGGAGCGGGGTCGGTGCGGGCAGTATCACTGCGACGCCGCTCCCGACCCTCCGGTGCTGAGCCTGGGAAATGTGTCTGGATAAGGTGTTCTAGGGTTTCTCTATGGTTGTTCGTCAGACTTCCATTTGGGAGTCCGAAGCGATCCAACCTTGGTGAGGGTTGTAAATAAATAAAAATCAATCTAATTAGTGTTCCGAAAAACTTGAGTACTTCTTGAGGATGCATAATAATTTTTCAGAATCAAATGTCTCAAACTTGAAAATTGGACAAAAAGCATTCATGTTTGTTGGTAAAATAGAGCTTCTGTTTGAATTTACAACAATAAATATCCGTCTTTTAATTTTAAACATTATTCCAATAAGAATTTTTTAATAAAACAAATTAATTGTTTATAAATGTGGTAAAGGGAGGCAAAAATTACATAATACTTCCTGTGTATCTATGTATGAACTTCTTCTTAATCTCATCTTGAGAAGTTAAAAAAAAAAGAAAATGAAACTCCTGAATTAAGATTTCTTTAAATTTTATTGTTAAACATTTAACATTATTATTTTAAAATAAAGTACTTATATCTTAGAGTCACGTTCATATGAAAGAATACATCAACTTTATATATTTAACACAAGATTATACTTTACATAAAATGTAATAAAAGATAAATTTAGTATCTACGTGTTAAGTTTCCAGATTAGAACAAATTATTTGCTTGTGGTTTTACCTGTTTAGTTTCAACATAAATTATTCGTGAAATGATATTCCTGTAAATTAATTAATTTTTTGTCACATTGTTAGGAAAAGTATTATCTTGTCAGTCCAAATAATTAGTTACAATGGCGATGAGCTCTGGAAGTTCAATGATAACTAAAATACTTAACATAAATCTTTACATTGATCTGAGACCGTATGCGCCCGTTCTAGAAGTGCTCAACATTAATTTTGTGGAACAAGAAAGACGTATCGCCTTGAAAAAAATAATTTTTACCTGTATGAGTTTCTTGTAAATTTTAATCATTTTCTATAATTAGTACTCGTATTTTGTCTTTCCTTTTTTTCTTATTTTCTTCTCTCTTGAATTTCTGCCTTTTTTGTCCTTTCTTGAGACTGTCATTTAAAATCATCTACATGTATGTATAAAACAAATATTGTCTAACCATGTAACGGTTTCCCATTGAAAAATTCAATCGGCGAAGGCGGCGTCTGGCAGGTTCAAGAAAATCAAGCAAGTACTTTCCGAAGAAATAGAATGTCGCGAGCAGCAACGGAATACTCGAGGGTAAAATGTTTAAGACGACCTTGATGTACTCGATTCTCGAGACAGGTGAATTGTTCGCAGACGAAGAAGAGAGGGGAAGAGAGACATTAGAGAACCATTTTAGGAAACTCGTGAGACAATTCACCCCTACGTCCCTTAAAATATTGGTGAAGTTTCAAAAGTGGCGGGCCTCCAGCACCCGTGACACGAAACTCTCCGAGACCATTGTTCGTTGAAACTGGTAACTTTACGGAATCGTCACATATATTTCCCCAACACTGCTAGTGAAACACGTGGTCTGGATACACTTAACTTTAACTTACTCTGTCTCTATTTCTGCAATAGTTTTTCTATGTTCATTACTTGATAGCTGTTAATAAATGGAAATACTTTGAAAAACAGTACATTTGCATTTTTTAAGTGCATCATCACACTGGTATAAAAATTGAGCTTATAGAAAAATAGACATTCTTACCCTGTTCAATCTTTTCCTGTATAACTTTTTTTTATCTTGAACCAAACTCGAATTATAACCTGTTCCAATTATATAATTCACTCTACATAGTGGTCCAACTATCCCATTTTTAATTAGATGGTTAGATGAACCGGTTAAAGGTTATTCACGTTCCGCAGTATACACCGCCTTATAGGTTATAAATCATCAAGAATATTTCAAATTCATATACTGTGCAGCCAAACTTAATAAAATATGTGCTCATCTCCACATAAGACAAATAAGAAATACTGAATCAGAAATTTGTAGACCCAAGTAAAATTAAAGGAATAAAATATTTATGTTTTATGTATACACGATACCATTAAACAAACTTTCAGCAGAAAGTACAAGATATAGAACTAAAATAAGGCGACGGTTGTGACAAAAGTTATGGAGGTGGTTCATTTCAGTCACAGGCTCCATCTCCCTCGAGGTTGCCTTATTAGACAATGAGAGAAAATTGGTACATAATCAGGATCCCCCAATAATCGATATTTCATTTACACCACTGACCATGTTCCTTCGAGCACTTTTCCCTTCGTTTCATCCCCTACCCCCGCGTGTTCTAAAACCATACATCGTCCATGGTGAAAATTGCACCCCTAACCGTTGGTTGATCTCGATGCGTCGCGGGCCACCGACAAAATTGCATCAATCTTTCACGTTCGATGAACTTTGAAGATAAATCGCGTTCTATCGTTGTTCTATTGTCCGCGGCTTTCAACGTATTATTTAGAGTCGAGTCAGCGATCAGAATCGCCCTAAATTACGCATTATCTCTTACGGGCTCGAAGAGGCTCCGCTTGCTGACTCGCCTCGAAATACCATTGTCTCGCACGAACAGCGAGATTACGCGACATGCCGTTTGTTCCTAACTAACCTATACATATACATGATCGGAGCACGTCCTCGTCAAAGGTCGTGGATTGGAGGGAGAATTGGATGTCAAGCTATCGACTTACTTCGCTGATTGATGACGATCCATCAATACTAATTAACGGGGATCGGGAGCAATTGCTTTCAATATGTCGTCGACGAAACGGCTAAAACTACCGCTTTGCGGAAGGAACGACATACGTTTTCTCAATTAGATATATAGGGCTGTCGCGTAATTACTGTCTACTGTTTATTTTGTAAATGGTAAGTATTAAATAGAAGAAAATTAGTGTTTATGTTCAATAAGAGGAAGTTAGGCAAAATGGGACATCTAATATATATTTTTGGTAATTATTAGAAGCAGAGGCGTACTTTTCCCTGTATATGTTACTGTCGTTCGGCCTTACTTTTCGTAATATTTGCAAAAATATTTTTGTCTCACTATATCATCTTTAATGTTTGCGATATGATTATGGTAGCTTGGATGAGGTTTGGAAGTTTCAATTTATCATTAAAATAAAGAATCAGTAGGGAGAGCCTGAAAAAGTGGAATACGTTTAGTAATTGTATTTAAAAAACTTACGAATTGGATGGGAATGTTAATCTAGCTTAACCTAACCTAATTCACTGATTAGCTAACTAGCCTCTTTGTTACTTTCCTACATGTTCACTGATTTATAAATTATAACAAATTGGCTAGTTACCTAATTAGGGAATTAGGCTAGGTTAAGTTCGATTAATATCTCGTAACCTTAGCAACATATTTCAACATCGTTGAAATCAGTGAATATTCTTATGTTTCAAGGTCAATTGAGAAATAACAGAGATATTTAAAGCTTTTTCTTTTGCTCTCTGAGACTTTTTGTTCTAAATAAATATTTGACTACGAATAAAAGTGGTTGATTTTCATGCATGACGATCCTAACCTAACACCATACGTTAGTCGCAGGTTACAGTTATAATCGAAGAAAGATAATAATACCCGAATTATGCGAATCGTGCAACTTACCAAACTAGTATTGATTAACAGAATTAAGTTGCATAACAGTTACCCTTTCAATCAAATTTCTTATATGGAAGTCAGTACCAAAACAATAAAAAGAAAAAATCCCTAGATCTAGTGTCACTGTTTTAAATCAAAACAGCTTCATAGTTTGAGTTCGGTATTTGAATATCTAAATATATATTTTTTCAGAAAAAGTACATTCTAATTGTTCCAATTATATTGTTTTGAAGCAAAGAGGGAGGGTGTCATACCCTTCGATGTAGCTCTTTAATAGAATCCCCTGTCCTTCTATACAAGATGAAAGACAAAATCTCGTCGCCGCTATAAACGCAATATTCTTTAACCGCATCAACCTTTGATCGTGTCTCCGGGCAAATATCTAATTGCGAGGGGTATTTTGTTTCGTGTCACTTCGTGTTCTCCTTTGTGACAACGGTTTGCCGTATAAACACGAAACGAATAGCAACGTAAGCTGACTGTTCGACGAACGATGAAAGAAAAGTAGCTGACAGATAGAGAAGAAAGCTGGCCGGATAAGGTCGGTAAATGCATTTCTTTGATGTAGCTCGTCTATTGGACCAAGCAAACGTTCGTTCTTTTTTTTCTTACTTGTAAGATTTGTCGTGTTTCGCAAGAGGATCTTGGCTTTTCGGTTTATTCGGCTTCCTGATCTCCTTCAGAACCGAAAGAGCCAACCCTCTCTGTTATCGATAAGATAAGGATCAAGATATAGACAGATTCAATCGATTTGTAATCCCCGTTGCGGCCTGATAATTGAGCGTTTCACGATGCTGGCAAGCTGTACCAGCCATTATTGTCAAGACGGTATTGATACGGATCGTAATATGTTGTTGCTATGTGTCTTGAATGAGCCGATCGAGATTTACTGCATTTCCATTTACGTATTCCATTGAATTTGTCTTCCATCGATTGTTGTATTTGTTAGCATCAACCATTCAGGTTTGTTCATAGTATAGAAATAATTTCTTTGGTATTCTTAACATTCTCGTCAAAGGTAATTTTTTTATTTTTATACAACTGAAAACCCACTATAACAAGATTAAATCTGTTTTCCTCTATTGTATTTCTATTGTTTCTTTTGAGATACGTAGTAGTTGCATATAGGGAGTTTAGTATGTATAACGATCGACACAATTTTTGAAATAGTTCTAGTAGGGGTAATAAAATGGATATAGATAATAAATAAAAATTAATCACTGCTCAATTATCAAGAAATTGTAAATATTATACTTTTTTTGCAATGCAAGATTGAAATCATCTTTATTTCTTAAATGATATATAACATTTCTATGTGGTAGTGCAAAAACACTTTTGTTTGATAAATAATTTGAATTAGTCTGATAAATAATTTGTCAGAAAAATTATTTTTAATCTAGCAAGAGTCTTTCTGAACACGTAAATCACGTTATTGTTGTTCAGTGATTAACGAAGAAAATCAAAGGGACCTTCTACAAGTTATTGAACGACAACTTTTTGTCTCAGTATTATCTACACTATTGCATAAAAAGATTATGTAAAGAAAAAGTATTTTTGCAATTTTTCTACTTGCAATTTATTGAATTTACTTTTGTATATAACATTTTTTTGACAAATTATTGAAAGTATTTCAGTGAACAAATTTTTTTAAATATATTTACTATTGTACTAAAGTGATGTATATATTATTAGACATAGCAATCAATCAACTGACTAAATTTCAAAAACCATTTTATTGTTTTCTTATTTTTAACAATACATAGTTCAAAGTTAATTAGAATTTTTCACGAGAGAAGTTGATTTTTACCTAAAGCTGAAGCTGACTGATTATTCTCGTGCCTAGCCCTTTAATTGAAGACCTCAGTTGGATTAATATTGAGTCGACTTGGGAAATTTGTTATCCATTTCTACACTATGAATGTCTGAACATTGTCAGTGGTTGATGTACGACTAACCTCTAGAGGAAGGATTGATCGAAGAAAGCCAACGCAACGGCTCGATTCTCTCGCGTCAGACGCCTTGTGTTTAGTTAACCTACTCCAATCTCTGATTAGTTAACCTACTCCCGCTTCCGTGATTTCAAAAGAGGATAACCAGGCTCCCTCGAACGGTGAAGTCTCCCTAGGGAACCGCATGGTATTGTAACGGCTGCTCTTTCCTCTTCAACTGACTCTACCCTCCTCCCTTGTCTCGTGCTCTATACATCGAGATGAGAAGAACCGACCGGCTGGAAAATCGCTTTAAACCTCATCGGCTAATATTAACTTTCTCCTATCGTTTCGTGAAATTACCGAACTCTTTTTCTGCTCGCATACCGAATCGGACAGCACCAACTATCCTATGGACGATTATCTGCAACGTTCCGATACACTGAATATTCTCGATTTACGAAGCTGGAATTAATCGTTGATAAAGCTTTCTACCTTGCACTGCTTCTTCTTCTTCTTCTTCTTCCTTTCGCAGTAGTGATTGGAATCGTAATTTAATGTAAATGATCGTATTATAGACGTATAAACTGTTATCGTTTAAAATTAGGTGCATTTTACTAACATACTATGTATAAAAATATTTGCATGAGATGTTGATTGTTGAGAATGTTGAATTCTATCATTTTATAAGCAAAATCAGTTTTCAAGAATAATATGAATATTCATGAGAAAATTATATACAATTTGATGTCACCTTTTCCGACCCACCACAATTTGGGGTACAATTTTTTTTCTTGGATGCTATATCAAAAATTCAAAATTTAACTTTCATTAGTGTATACTTGCAATCAAATCAGTATTTCCTAAGAAGAAGGGCGATATAGGAGAAGTTAGAATTCTCAAAATTTTAATTTTGACAATATTAATATTTAAAAAGTCTAGAAACAAAATAATATAATTTTTAATTTATAACTGAGAGCTAACGAATAACAAAGTAAATATTAATTCAAATTTTCCTGTGTAAACGTTTATACGCAAGTGGTGAGAAGGTCGCAAGCATATGGGATCTCTTCTCTACATTGTCATTTTCCGCGGCAGTGCCTACGGAAAAGGACGGGTGACCGGAGAAAGATAGGAACCCGGGATATCATTTTTCCTGAGGTAGCCTGATTTCATCACGAGCGTATGTAAATGTTAAATAAGACAAGGATCTTAAGTTAATTTCTATTATATGTATATTAAGATATATTTATCACACATTATATGATCAGTATTCCACTTTAAACTGGTTACAGAATTAAATAAATGTACATACATTACTATAGTAACTTAAATATTTCACACCATGACATTTTTTAATATTTTAGCTCTATTAATGCAGTAGCTAATGAGTAAGATTATTTTTAGATGTACAATGTCACTGTGTTAAAGAGACCTTCAAATTTAAAATGGAACTCCCCTGTGAGTCTGCTGTACCTCGTATATTTGCACCTATTGCGTCCATAGCTAATTTTATTTTATATAATCTCACAATACAAAAGATTAGTTTTTCGGATACCTTGATAATATTTGATTACGTACAGGTAAAGATTTTCAAAATAGATGACATTTTGAATTTTGAAAGAAAATAGATATTACGGTATAGTATCTCAAAGAAATCCACATATCAGTGGTGCAAATTGAAAGTAAAGATTAATTTCTATTAAATTAATTTGTTTTTAAAGAAAATATTTGATGAAATAACATAATATTTCCTTATGAAAGCAAATTAAACATTTTTTTTATCAAATATCCATAAAATTGAAAATATGAGATTTTGTTTATCTAACATAATTATAAATGAAGATATCAAGCAATAACTATTTAAATATCATGATATTCGAATATTAATACGGGCCGCTGTATTCATTACTTAACAACAGCCATCCAGTTTCATGTTTGCGTAAACACTTAGGCATCAGCGTGTGTAGCAGAATAAATATTTGCCCCTGTAAAATGTACATTTCATCTACTTTTATGGCCAGTATCAAATTAATCCGAGTCCCAGGGATGGGTGCTTGGTCCCGGGAGGGTTAACGTCGAATTTTACGCAGACTGATCACATTCTGGGAACGAGGAGGAGAATAAATTTATCCCGTTCAAACGTGTGCCACAGCAAAAGACCGCGCTATGTTTAATTACCTCGTTGGTGTACCTATTTAGCCGGGGTCCTCTTGTACCCAGACGCTTTTAAAACTTATGCGCCATTTTCGCCGGACATGCGGTAACTTCGTTCGGATTATATGCGTTTGAAATCGTCCTCGCGGGAACCCGCTTCTAGGAACCCTCAATTTCGTACAAACGGATTATCTTGTCCGCTGTCTGACCATGTTTCTCATAATTTTCCGCCTGATGTATCATTCCAATCGCTTCGTTTGAGCTTGCGGTAGGAAAACTGTAGCTCACCACATGGACAGCGTTTTAATACAACCGCCTGACCACAAACAACTATGTTTCAAATTAAAAGTATATTGGTTATTAAGAGATAAGCAAGATTGGAATAAATTAGGACCTTTTTTTTACATTATTTTCTATATGCGGTTTTTCCAATAAATACATGGCTCCGGATGTTAAGGTTGGGGGGAGAGTCCTTCCCTTTTTACCCATAAATTATTGGAATAAATAGAAAAATATTCGGTAGTTAGTATAATCTGAATAGAATTAAATATTTCTTACAATCGCAAAGTGTCAGGCCGCACTGGACATTTCACATTTTTAATACAATAGACTCTTATTATCTTGCCATATTAGCGATTTGACCTCCACAGGAAATTTCAAATTTTGAGTACTAGTGTTGCTCTTCCAATATCGTAAACTATAAAGATATCTAATACATTTCTATCTCCTCTCCGTTCTCCAAATAAGAGCTTGGAAGCTTGACAAATTGTCGGCCCCTTAAGCACGATCCGCGGCAATATAACGAGAATTTGCTATAAAACTAAAGGACTTGCTCTATTCTAGATAATAATTATAATTTGTTCATACAAAATTTCTGAGCTGTTTGAAACTTTTCAGAAATGTTAAAAATAAAACATTGTATTCAATAGTAACGCAGCTAGAGGGGATCTGAAAGGTCAATTGATTTCCCTTTTAAGAAATTAAAAATTTTTTTCTTTAAAGTTCCCTCAAATTTCAAGAGACGTTGCTGGGAATGAACAGGAACGAAAAAATTTGGACTTTACATTATCACGATATTTAGGTAGAAAAAATTTTGTTTATCAAGCATGTAGGTATTAGGCTTGTGACATTACTCTGATGTTTCCTACGAAGCGAAAGATGCGACAGTTTGTTGCGCTGTAAAATCGTGCTTGTATAAAGTTCGTCGTTAAAATAGTGAGTCGGTTCGTTGGTTTGACACCGACAAAGTCTCTTGCCACCCCCTCAAACTTGCTGTCTCGGCCAGGTCTTTCTTGTCTCGCTCCCAGGCCGCGACTATAAATCTCCAAAGTTTAAAAGTCATCTTCGGTCGCGGAGCATGCAACTAGGGAAGTCAAAAGTTGCTCGCCGAAGCACGCCAGCTGCGCCACTCTGTTGCAACGTTAAGTGCATAATAATTAATGAGATAAAGTTGAAACGACAGAGGCGTTGATAATTTTGTTTCCTGTTTGTGTTCATTATCTGGTATCGTTCGGTATAATGGCCAGAACACCGCGACATCGAAGCTTCGGTAATTTTGTTTTTCGCGGTTTAGCCTTTGGCTTTGGTGCCCACTATGCGGCTATTATTCAATCGACGCCACTGTTAATTAACGATTTACTCTCTAAACATTAACGTTTTCCGGATATCCCTCTTAAAATCTTCATTATCTCCCTATTACTTCGCAACAGCCAAATAAAATAATAATAACATTTTTTTTAAATACATTTCAAAATCTTATTTGAAAAACAAATTATTTACAAATGACTTATTTACTAAATATTTGGTTATTTCAAATAATACGGCTAAATGTTACATTGGGGCACATGAAGTTATTAACTTTTTTACATGTATTCTTATAGTATTCAACAACAAAAAATGAGAAATTATAAGATTTAACTTGAGGAATTTACCTGTTCAAAAGTTACGTATATCTAAAGCTAAGCGTTTTTAACGTATTTTGATAGGTTATTTTGACACCACACTAACTTCTATCCATAATTCGTCCAATGAACGAAATCGATGCCTGTAAGTCACAGGCATGGCCAACTAGTAGTAAACGGAGTCGAAGCGCTCCGGAGCGCTCCGGATCTTGGCGGCGAGCTCGAAGCGGAGCGTGAACCGAACCGAGCGGCGGAGAGCGTATCCCCATTCCGCCAGTATCTCGAGGTTACGCAGTTGAAGCCATGTATGTGTGACGTTCTTTCTATCGTCAGCTTTCTATTTTTCTGAGGAGCAAAAATGGTAAAAGATAAACAGAAACGGTTTTCGCTATTACATATGTTCCTCATAGTATGAAGCCATAGATTTCCCGTTCTAACCGAAAGTGATACAAAACCGAAAGGAAAAATACTGACCATGTCAGATCTCAAAATGAATATGATATTTAGAATAAGTATAAAAAAATCTTCAAAATGACGAGTATTTCGACTTCCGGTCTGGACCGGTTAAAATGATAAAAAATCAAAAAGTTTAAAGAAAAAAACTTCGTTTTAGAATAAGAAGAATACCAGTTATGAAATCAGCATTGAAAGATCTCCTGAAAATCTATTTTTGGACTTTCGGACTCATTATTTTTGACTGGAAGCGAAAATATCAATCACGTTTGATCTCACTCAGAGAAATCTTCACTATTACCGAGCAATAGAGAAGAACTTGTCTCAATGTGTCTTGTACGTGGTAGGTTAGGTTAGGTTCTTGTCTCCGCGGACCAATCAGATTATAGATAGAAATCAATGTAGTGTCAAATTAACCTCAAAAGTACGCTGAAGACGTTCAGTTTTACATACATGATTTTAGATACATACAACTTTTGAACACATGGATTCTTAGACTCAAAACTTGTACTTTTGAAGTTTTCTCGTCGAATGCTATTAAAATATATAAAAAAGTCAATAATTTTATTTGTCCCAAAATAAAGCTTAACCAATAGTACAAAATAACTAATAACAGTTGTAAACTATTTACTCTTAACACTATTCATCGTTCAAACATTTCGACAAATAATTGATTTGCACAAAATTGCTTTATTTTTAAATTGAAAAATATTCAACTTGTTAATTCCTATCCCTGTCTACTCTATTCAGTTTCCCGGGGTGTTATTCAGCGTACCACTCGTGGTACTAGAAATAATAATTGGAGATGAAACGATGATTCGACTCGTTACGAGTTCGTCGCTAAATACAAAAGCAGAGACATGATACAGATACGACACATTTGCTTGAATTTCTTTTTTCATTTCGTGTCACTGTACTCACAAGGAGATGCTACGAAGTGCTAACTCGACTTTCGAATGGGCTCTAGTGCATTCGAAAGGGGAGGTCAATAGTACAAATCGTGTTAAGGGTTTTGGGTGTATGGGCCTTACTTTTTGAGAAAATTACATAAATATTTATGCATTTTTTCAGCTGTACTATAAATACAATGAATAGTTGAATATCAGTATGAAGCAAATTAGCCGAGCAGGTTAAGTGCCCGTGCAGCTATTATTTTGTAATCCATGCAAGCTCGGTTCAAGACAGCATTCTGATAATTTTTTTTTTTTTCTTTTAAGATTATTCTATTTATGAATTGATTTTTTTCATTCTTTGCAGCAATAAAAAACGATTTATTACTTGGTATTATATCTGTATGTAGTTTTATGACAGAATTTTATAACACATAACATAATAACTACATACAGATATAATACCAAGTAATAAATCGTTTTTTATTGCTGCAAAGAATGAAAAAAATCAATTCATAAATAGAATAATCTTAAAAGAAAAAAAAAAAATTATCAGAATGCTGTCTTGAACCGAGCTTGCATGGATTACAAAACAATAGCTGCACGGGCACTTAACCTGCTCGGCTAATTTGCTTCATACTGATATTCAACTATTCATTGTATTTATAGTACAGCTGAAAAAATGCATAAATATTTATGCAATTTTCTCAAAAAGTAAGGCCCATACACCCAAAACCCTTAACACGATTTGTACTATTGACCTCCCCTTTCGAATGCACTAGAGCTCATTCGAAAGTCGAGTTAGCACCTCGTAGCATCTCCTTGTCAGATCGAACGCTTAAGCTTTTTCATCGTCCTCGTAATGAGATCTGCGCGTGAGCGCACACAGCTCTTAAAACGGATATCGTGGGAAGCCGATTTCGAGTACGCTTGGCTAGATGAAAATGTTTGTTAATCCAACGACTTTATAAGTATGTATCATGCTTTCAAGAGCACGTTCTACGCGTGTGTAATACCAATAATATCGTTAAAGGGGAGACCTTTGAAGTGGATGATTACGCGTCCAGACAATTATATTTTCGTTGTAGTGTTTTAAAAACGTACAACCTCTATAACTTGAATTTTTTGTATCTACAAAAGTTTATAAAAATTTATAATTCTATTGAGATATTAAAAGGAAGATAAAAAAAAAATGAAAATAGTTCGATCATTGAAATATTCTTCATTATTGTCAATTAAATCTAGGTAAATTTTATTTTAAATTAAAATTAAATATTGATATTTGAAATAGTATTTTGGTTTGTTATGTTTAGTAATGGTATTTGAAAATATAGAAAATATTGATTATCTTAAAATAATAACTATTTCGTTATTTCTTTATTACAAATTTAGCCAGAAAATACTCAACGAAATAATACAATTGAAAAATACTATTTCAAGACATTATCTAATTAAAAAATAAATTTTGTTTCCTATCATTTCAATAAAATACATATTTATAGATTTATGTTTCCATAGTAAATATTTCTGTCTTAATTCTAATCATTAGCACACAATATTCTATAAATATTTTACATGATTTATTATAATTTAACAAAACTCGATTTTTCATAAAATTTTCTTGGTATGTTTTAGCATAATGAACAATAATAGTGTGGAACAGCCGGATCCTGACAACATAAAAATGTTCGTGGGTCAGGTGCCACATGACATGGACGAGAACGACCTAAGGAAACTTTTCGAAGAGTTCGGCCGTGTACATCAGATAAACATCTTGCGGGACAAGATCACCGGAAGTCATAGAGGTAAGTGTTCAAACGGTAATAACCTCGCTTTATGTATTCATGAATCACCTACCCTTGTGGTGACTGTTAAACAACTGTACAGAGATAGTCGATAAACCGATACAACGGTGCAGTATCCGCAAACTGAATACTTGGGTGCAATAAGGAATGCAATTTATAATGTATGTGTAAGTTTCACTAAGTTTTTTATAGAGATGTAGTTGTTGCGGAAATATTTGCTTTAAACTTTGAATTTGATGCTTTTTAAATGTGATATATTGTTAAATTTAATTACAATATTTTTGAATTTTCTTTATAAGAATTTTAAATTTTATGATGGCCATTTCACATTAATTAACAATTGTAGATATAACTTAGCTACAGAAATACGTTTTAAAATACATAGAAGATTTATTTATAGAGCTATTGTATTAATTAATTTTTCATTATTTATTCATTTCCAATTTAAAGCCAGGTGTATATTCAACACTGATTTCTCTATTATCAAGAATAATTTATTATTCATTAAATATAATTATTTAGATTCGAAGCAACTAAAAAACGGAAATTCTTTTATTGATAAATAATATAATGATAAAATTAATTATTTGAAATAAAAAAAAATAAATCTATTAAAGAATTCATTAAAAATATTGTCATAAATATTTTTCTGATAAAAGAAAATGCCTTCTGGTATTTCTTCATTTTAAGATCATCCTACCATTTGCTGAACCGTGTGTGCCTACGCGTTGATTAAACATGTGTTTCGATTGAATCACGAGCACGTTGAACGAAAGCCGCGTTAATTTAATTACGTGATTCTTTTTTTCATTCCGGCAATTGAATGTGTCGAAATATTGAATAACGAGCCGAATTTTCATTAGTCCGCCGCGTAGCATGGGATACTTTAATCTTGTCGCACTTCTATTAACTACACTGTTCTTGATAATCGGACACAATTGAATTGTCTCGCAGCGTCTATTTTTAATCGTGCCACCGCCTAGTACATTCTTCAGGAAAAAATTGAGTTAGTAAATGTTAGATTTAAGTAAATTTAAAGATAAGCCTTGCAGATGGCGCTCATGATTTCCGTTTCTTTAGTTTCTTTTTTTTTGGTACGTTAGTGACAAGATGGATTACTGCGTGTTATCGCTTCCCCTGCGTTTAATAAGTGTAATCGATTAAGGATCCATTCTTCATTTTTCTTATAATACACAAATATGGTTCATTTTATTACTATCCTAAAAACTTACTTATATATGTATATATATATATATATATATATATTTGTATCTTTTTCTAATATTCTAAGTGTAGTTATATAATAAAATATATATAAAAGAACATTCTAAGAATAAAAATTTTCCTCAACACGTTCGGCGCTATATTCGTGGTCTTCGATGATTAATACAGCTATTGAGCTAATAAGTTCAAAGATATTATTACCAAAATGTTTATGTTGCATAATATAGTATTTATTATTTTATATTAGGGAACTTTAGAATTTTGGATAAGTTATTAAGACATGGAAAGCAAATTATAAACAAATAATATTTGTAGCATTTAATATTATTTTTTTAATTAACATTTTTTATTTCTCTCAACGCCATAAAAAAAAGAAACGTTTATACCCGTTCGTATCACCTTCACTTTCGTTTGTACCCCAAGGGGTTCGTTTGTACCGATTTCTGAAACTGACCCCAAGAGATAACTCCGCCATTTTTGAAGATTTATTATACTAAGGACATAAAGACTATAAATATGTTGGTAGTATTTGTAGAAATATGATTATCTTTAGGAGGCGGTTCTGTTTCTTTACTTTCACCTATTTTTCTATTGTTTTCTCTTTTTATTATTTGCGATGCCGATCGTCGATGACTTTCACCGCAAATGGATGTTTTTTTATCTTCTAGCGTTTTAACTCTTTGAAGCATAGTGAAGTTAAAAATTTCCCACCATTTTGTACTTAAATATGCATGGGGGATGTTTTTTATACCACTTTGAAAAATTAAAATTACTTGACACATAGGTTCATATTGAGACCCACCTACTTCAACAGTTCACTGAGTTCACCAATGTGTTTTAATCAATACCATTCATAAAGTCATATAGCACGGTGGGGCTGTTTGTGTTCCATTTAATTAATTAATTAATTAAATGTTTTTTTAATTTTTTACAAATGTTGTGTAATTTTATTTCTCTATCAATTAAAATAAACCTAATTTGTTAAATTTTATAAGAATAAAATTTCTGTGCAACATGGAGTTTTTTATTGTTTAAAATTTCCTCCCTCAAAGAATTAAAACATTGATGTGGCATATGTAGGTGTGTGAAACACCCTCTACAGTAAAAGCTGGATATATATGCAACAAACATTGGGACCCAGACGTTGCATATATCCAGTCGAGGTGTCTAATCTCGGGTTACATGCGACGAGTAGCCAAGCGTGAACGTAGAAAAGGACAGACAGTGGTGGAAAGAGAGAGGTCCGATGAACAAAGGAAAGAGCCGAAACGTATCGGTGTGACTAATACTAATTCAACTATAAAACTTTTTTATTTTTGACTTTTTTTTACTGAAACTTTTACTAACGCATTGATGAAATTTTTCTGATTAAAATGATACCAAACACGATATAGTTTGAATTATAATTACTTACTAAAATTGATGTTAAAAGATGGCAAAAAGCAAATGAGGATTGGAAATGAAAACCGGTTGCGGTGTCGGCTCGGGTTTCAAACGTTGCATATATCCAGCCGAGGTGTCGATTCTGGGCATTTAAACGTTGCATATATCCAGCCGAGGTGTCGATTCTGGGCATTTAATGTTGCATATATCCAGCCGAGGTGTCGATTCTGGGCATTTAATGTTGCATATATCCAGCCGAGGTGTCGATTATGGGCATTTAATCGTTGCATATATCCGGTCTTGGTGTCGATTATGGGCATTTAAACGTTGCATATATCCGGTCTTGGTGTCGATTCTGCGTCCGTACAAATCGTTTGTACCGTGCCGCGATACCTATTCTACGTTCGTACACAACATGCGACGTGTTGCATGTTGCATGTTGCGTGTTTGATGTATCTTTGGTGTACGGCCTGCCTTATACATATGTACAGTTTTATTATTATTTTAATAAATAAATATAATTCAAATCATATCGTGTTTGATACCATTTTAATCAGAAAAATCTCACAAATGCGTTAGTAAAAGTTTCATTAAGAAAAAGTTAAAAATAAAAAAGTTTGATCGTTCAATTAGTATTAGTCACACCGATATTACGGTCGGATCATATTACACGGTTTCCTCGCCGAGCGGCTCGGTTCGGCTTAGGGGGATCCCCCCAAGTGGAGGGGATAGCGATGTTGCATATATCCAGCCAAACTTTTGTTGCATATATCCAGCTATTACTGTACATATATCTTAATTTCTCTAACGGGCTCGTTATTTCAACAAATCGATGCCATGAAGAACCATTGAAATCGAGTATCGAACAACACGCGTCGTTATCAAAGTCTCTCACGATCGCGAGTCCTTATCGATAAGATTTTTATCGATTTAAAGGTTGCATGTTCGTAACAAAACCGAAAAAAATCGGTTTTCACAATCGGTGAGGGGAAAAAAACAAAAATGATGAACGGAGGTACCGGAACTTTTGCGGCACTGTTGGCGTTAAAACTGGTCTGTATGACAAGTGCGAATGAATGTGGAAAGAGAGAAAGAGCAGGGAAAATGGACGGCATTTACGATGGCAGGAAGGGCGATAAAACGTTGCGACACGATTGTACAGCGAGATTAAAGCAGCCTTCGGTGCAGTTGTGCACCATGCACATAATTCCAGAATAAAATAATTCCACTGCCCTAGCTGGACTGATCGAATGATTTCAGAACCCTCGTTGATGATGAATCGCGTTGCCCCCGTTTCATTTCCGCGCTTTCTGACATTCCTCTTCTTCGTTAGTCCTTTTCATTAACGATAGGTAATAACTAGAAATATACAAAAAATATAGTGACTCACGTATTTCTTTACATGTTTGTACATTTTTAAGAACGATCTGATAAGGGAAGATCCTCAACCGGAAAATTCAAAAAATTATAAAATTTGGGGAATATGTAGTACTATATATGGTGTAATCTTTTTATTGCCTAAATTCACTTTAAGGAGGTAAAATCGATCCGTGAAAATTGCTGTTTTTAAATTTTGTATTAGAATTTGTAAACTACAAGAGATAAAAAAAAAGTTTTCAGACAAAACTTGTTCCTTTTGAACATTATCGTCTGATAAAGGATTTATCAATTACTTATAGTTAGTATAAAAACGTTATACACTAAAACACTAATAATTTAAAAAAAATTTTTTTTTCAAAAGCCGATTTTATCCCCTTGGAATAACTTCAACTAACGGTATTCGCAAACTGTTAGATATATAATGGCACAAGGTTAATGCTAATAATGGAGAGTATTTTGTTAAATGAATTGTTTTCATTCCTCTTAAATAAGGCTTTGATTACCTATATTAAAAAATCGGAAAGAATTCATTCTTATAATTAGATATAATATTGTTAAACCGTCTGAAAGAATACTTGACTTCAGTACTTAAAAAGGCCTGTATTTCTCTACTAATACAAGCGCAAGGTACTAACACAAATATTGTACAAGGTACATTTTTGACTCAATGTAAGTACTCGTATAGGTAGCACACAGAAGGATCGATGCCTAAACAGCAGTGGTCGTCGCTCACGCTTCCACTGCCCTTTCTCGAGCTATTGATCGAAGAGGACTGCCGCCGTGTCCCTTGGACTCTTACGTCGAGTTGTATCTGCGTACTCGTGTGTCCATATACGATTAATTATCATAGGTTCATGCTGTTCGACGCATGTCTATCATAAATCCCAAAGGTCCGATGCCAGTTACTGCCACTATGTTTTTACCATTTCCTACCTTCACTCTTCTTTCAACTAATATTTTTCAACTTCTGCTGTTTCTCATTGACCTTTTCAAAAACATTTGCTTAGTTATGAGAGATGTTATAGTACGTAAGGAAACCAACTGGATATAAATTTTTTTTTAAATTAATAAAATTACATGTACTGTTAAAGAGTTTTTCATCAAATTTGAAAATTCCTTAATAGGTGCAATAAATTTTTAATATTCGGTATTTCCGGTGACGAACGCTTCTGTTGGGTCAGTTTCCAATTATTTTCCGAAATTAGTTAAAGTAAAAAAAGATTGAGACGCTCTAGATTTGAATAATTAGGATTATTAAGGTTTCGTTATCGATATTCCATTATAAATTCATTTCGTTTCAAAGAATCTTTAAATTTCTTATTTGAGGGAATTTGGGTCAGGTTAGGGGGATAAATGAATTAATTGTTATATTATTTGTAATAAATGTAGAAAATTGTTATATGTAAGTGTATGTACATATTTATTATGAAGTGATCTACTTACCTATACATATATCAGTGACGGCTTGTGGTTTAAAATCGTTGGGGTGCTAAGACTTTCGAAATATACATACGTAAAAATTAAGAAAGAAATTAAATATGGAGAAATATTTATATATCGAGAAATATTGGAGGTGTTGTAGTTCCGCAGTTCCTATGTACGTGTCGTCCCTGCTATGTATAATTTTATACACCATGTATGTATCTGTTTATATGGTGTTATAGGTAACAAAAAGACTAAATCCTTTAAATAAGATAAGTTCCAGAAAAAATTAATCCTGTAGATATATTGTGTAAGCCAGAAGTGAGACCAGTATTTTCAATAACAATAATTAATTATATTTTTAAATATAACAAATTGTATAGAACAATCTTTTTACATCTTTTTTGAAAGTTTATAATTTCTTTCTAAAAATTCGAAATGAGTATGTAATTAATACGTCTAATACTACAATGTATCTTATAAGACGTACAATGCATTACATGTAATTTTTATGTATACTCAGCGTCGGATTAAAGGAAGATCTAAAATGGGCTATAGAGGCGAACTCAATTTTGCAGGGGGTCTCATTATAAGCCTTCTATTTATTATATCAGAAAATATTAAATGAAATTGTTTTACTGTTGTCTTCATGTTGTAACATGTTGTCAAATGTTACTTCATTTTATTTAGAATAAATTGTAAATCTCTAACCAAGTTTATTAGCCGAGGGAATCCCTCGAAGGTTTAATAGTCGAGGGTTCCAGAAATCTTAATCTGGCCCTGTCTATACTTAAACACACTTCTTGCAAATGCAATTTTTATATTACCGTATTTTATAAATATTTTATACGTTAATATTAATTTAAATATTTTATAACCACCTTAAACGTTAATGGCTATAATATTTTATGACAACAATCGTAATGTCGTAAAGTGGGTATAAAACATCGAGATAGGAAACTCACGAATGGCGATGGGAAGATATTAACGAAGTGGAGAAATATTTAGTTCCTGCCGGGAAAAGGAAGGAAATATTCTGTCATCATAAAAGTATAACGATAGTTTTGTAATTGTTCTTCGCTACCGCATCACTTGCTGGAAAGTTTCTGGGTCGAGTAGAGAAACACAGGGCTTTATTCAGGAAACGTGATGCAACTGCTGGCTCGTTCATAAATCAATTATTGGTTACTGTTTAGAGTAGAGAAAATTGCTTACAGCCCCGGTCGGCTTTATCCGAATGTCTCATTAATTATCCACGTTTTGCTCGCATCTGGCAATGGAAATTGAATTATCGCGTTCGATTTTAAGGTTGCCAATTTTCCCTTTTTCAATCTTTCGTCGTTTAGATACATTATGAAATGATGAAAACGAATTGTGTTGCTGCAAACTATTCGGATAATAATGTTTCTTGTTCTTTTCTTTCAGTGAAAAATTTCTCTATTATAAAAAACAGAGTGATTGATTTTTTAAACATTATATACATTTTAACCATTTATCATTGAAATCATTATTGTTTTCTATATTATTTATTCTTATTATCAGTATGGTACTATTACTATTATTACTATTTACTATTCTTATACCTACTGTATTTACCGTTATCACTATTCGGCATTCTTAGCATTATTAGATATTACTATTGTTAAAATTTATTTTTTTACTGTTATTACTAACATTATTTTCACTTATTATTTTTCTTATACTCGAATCATTATTATTGTTATTCTATTAATATTATTAGTATTAACGAAGATAGCAGTAATATTATCAATACTGATTATTATCATCATTTTTATCATTTCCTGTTCAAGTTTATCTTTATTACTATTAATATTATTTAATAGTGCAATCTTAAAACCAGTCAATTTCAATTTTAATAGTCAATTTTTTCAATAAGTAAAAAAATGTATGTGTTCATATCAATATCAATTGATGCAACGAAACAAATTAATTTATATGCAATACAAAACGTCTAGTTAATCAAATGGATTCTAAAACAATATTGACTTTTAACGTTACTTTCAAAAGTATAAATTTTTTGTTCGATAGCATATTTAATGGGAAGGTTCCAAAATGGTATGATATTGCCACGAGTCATTGATTGCATGAAATGCAGAAATCCTGAGAACTTTCGGAACAATTAATCTAGACGAATTGTAAACGTCACGTGCAGCTGCAAAATTGATGGTAGGCGGCGGGTTGAAATTCCTTTGCCACTGGGAAAATTTAACTTGATTACCTTGACGTAATGGTGAATTAATGTCTCGCTAGAGGGTCGTTCCATTTATCCGCACTTTTGATTGGAAACAGGCTGATTCTTAATTGTCAATATTATGGTTCGTTAGAGTACGTATCTGGAGCATAAATCAGGAAAAAATATTTAAACTGTAGATTTTAGAGTAATGATATACTTTGATTCTTATTCGGTTGCTAGAAAAATAGTTAAGTACGGTTCTTACTCATCAATTTTTAAATAGTATATCTTAGATTAGAGTGAAATTCATTAATACTAGGGCAAGCCGAGTCCAAAGGACCTGAAGGTCTCTCTTAAAGTAAACAGCATACAGTAAAAACAGACTTATTAGCATAAATTAATAAAATAAATTCTATACATTTAAATGTATAAAATATATATTCTATGAATTATGAGTTGAATAAAAGTTTCTTTAAAAATAAGCATCAAATATTAAAATAACAATAATCGCATATACTTTTGCACCAGTGTAATATGTTATAAGAGCAAACGATTTTATTTTCAATAAATGTGGAGTAGATATTTATTAATTGTTCATAATTATTTTAGTGAAATGCATGACAGGCACTTATAGAAATTGAAATTGGAAAAAAAGTAATAATATTAATGTAGTAGAAGCAGTAGTATAAGATATATCTTATTTTGTAGGAGATCAGTTGATTTATCCTATATTACTTGTAGTTAATTATATGTATGTCTAATATAATAACGGAACAGTTAGTGTACTTAAACTGATACGAAACTTTGAAAAAATACCGAGTTATTGTTTTTGTTGAGGCCATATTTGTGGAATGTTAATCCATGTAGAATAGGTTATCGTTATATCGTCACATGAGCGATTTGATTTCACACGGATTTTCAAGTATACTAGTGCCACTTTGCACCATCATATTTTACGAAAATTTTACAATTTTATCGCCCTTTCTCCCTTCAATTGAAAATTTGAAAGCTTGAAAAATTTTCCGCCCCTATACCCCTGACCGCGACAATATAACGAGAGTTTATTGTAATAAATATTTACCACTAATGTATACAAAGTGTCTCGTTTATATCTACTATCTTTAATCATTTTTTTTATTTATGTAGATGTAAAAAAAGTTTAGGAATAATTATTGTATTTAAAGGAGAAAATTAGGTAATTTATTTTTGTCTTCAAGTAGATACAATTCATTTTTCCCAAAAATACAAGTTAGAAAAGTAAAAATATCTCATTCGTTTAATCGAAATAAATAATTGCCTAAAACTTGGTTTCCGAAATTGAACCATTGATTTCATTTGTAAAAATTATTATTGCTAATACGGTCGTCCAATTAAAACAACCCCCACCGTTTTATATTTTGTTATACAATTCAGCCTTCGAGGCTACATACACCTAATAACATTATGGTTATGGGTCAAAATGATCCAAACTTGAGTACTATCATAAAGGTTACTCAATGACGGCTTTCCATTTGTAAAACCGAGATCGTTACCAGCAGTATCAGAAAGTACTTCGGTTGAAATACCGTAATTTCCAAACTTGGATCATTTTCGATCAGTGAAGTGATTTCATGCAGTGGCGAACTCGAAGGGGTTGTTTAAACGTTGGCAGAAAATCGATTTTGTTCGGCTGCGAATGAAAACCGAAGGGCAAGCGATTAAAACAGCAACTGCGACACGGTTGTAGACGTAGGCACTGACCAAACAGCGTCGCGGAGAAGATAAATATTGTAATACGCAAGCCACGAGTCCATTTTGCGGGGAATAAAACATTGCCGGTTACATGTATTTTAAGTTAATTAAGCTATAGCGTTGTTTTATCCCGGTTAACAATAGAACCCGCCAGCATTCATCGTTGTGTGTTTCTCCTATGTTCCTGTACAAGCATCAAGTTAAGGTCTGCTTGTTACGTAATTTTACATTTTGAAAAATATCCTTTCATTCAGTTTCCATTGAAATCTATGCTATTGTTATGTTAAAAAACTCGATCGAAAAAAAAAGAGAATAAATGGTTTCGGTTACAAATGTTATGCAAGCTTGTATTTCTTTAACGGCATGTTTTATTATAACTGATACTACAAATTTAGTTAAATTAATAATCAGGAAAAAAACAAACCCTGGCAAGTTCAAATATTGAAAGTTGTGAAACACTGGTTAAAACGAAATTAAATATGATTTGTTTAAACAATCACATTAATATTTTGGATTTATGAAGATATTAGTGTGATAAATGACATAAGAAATGATACTTTTTACATTTTTGAAAAATGTGTCTATTAAATAATTTAGTAAATCCTCTTCAACATTTAACTTATCTGGTTCTTGCACCAAAATATTGAAAATTAACAAACGACCTAAAGGTCTGAATATTCATTAGAAACTAAAAGTGTAAACAATTATAGAAATGAAAAAACTGATTTTTAAGCTCTATTGTCAACTTTTTTTTTAGCATCTGCTTTTTCAATGATTTTTCCTATGTTTGTAAATGTCCTTTTATAGTATCACTGATCCACTAATAGGTAGATAATGAAGTGAAGTATAACTCAGAAATAGATCTGTTGATCTGTAGGTAGTCATATTTTCTTTCCAAAGATCATATTAAATCATTTCAAGATCTGTAAGTTTATAATATAAATTTCTTTCATTCATAATATCCTTAAAATTAAGGTTTTGGGAGTTTCTGCTTTCCCTGCAATACCATTTTCTTGAGGCAAGCCTACTCGTGCTCGATACTGTATAATTTTACTGAAAAATAAATTTATCCGGTTTTTGTATGAAAGTTTTCAATTGCAAGATATTAAGATACTTATTTCAATTAGGAATTAAAGGCGTTTTTCTAGGAATCTCCAGAAGCAGGCTAGTTTGTGTAACATGAAAGCCAATGTCGTATTTCTTTGTTCGCAAAAAATTCCTTGCTCGGAAAGGTTCGTGCCCGTAAGTCAGATTAAGTCTCCGGCTGATGGTTTTTGCGCGAGCGTGTTCGAGCTGACCGACAGAGGGTTGAGCGAAAAGAGGCGGAGAAAGAATAAAGGGAGATCGGTAAGACGCTAGCAAAGGTCAGACGTAAAAGTCATCGGCAAGGATTCTTGGTAAGAGCTTCAATGCTCGTAGGAAACGCGGAAAGCTATGGAAACCTTGGTATGGAAGCGGTGAGCTTAACTAGAATCCTATTTCTGTGCGTTCAAAGGCGACTTATACGACGTATAAGGGCATGCAAGGTTTAACTGGTTTCACAATCACCCAAAATACTCCACTCTTGCTTCGACTGTTTGTAGAAAAAACGTCTCTTGCATGTTTCATTATTGATTTAGCTTTCAAATAGCTACAGAAAGTATTATTAATATTAAAAGTAATTTAAGAACAGAATCATATAATTTTTATGTATAAAATATTATACAATTTCGTATATAACTGAGAAATATGAATAAAAAATAAATATGAATTCATCATATCAATTTCCTCGTGTAAACATTTACACGCAAGTAATGGGAAGCGGTAGGTGTATATATGTATATTTACATGTATTGTACTTATATGAGGCCTCTTCCCCTGCGCCCTTACGCCCTACATCGTCATTCTCCATGGGAACGCCTAACAAGGAGAAGGCAAGCTTTTCGGGTATCAGATTTAGTTGAAATTTCGTACACTTATAGATTTCGATCTTCTGTTTACGAGTATATACTATTATATTTTTAGATATTTGTTTGAAGTTTCATTATACGGAGAAATATATATTTAGTTAAATATTTTGGCAAAAACTGATTTGGTGAATTGGTAACGTATGTGACGCGTACACAGAAGAGGCAAGGGTTCAAATCCTCTCCTGGTGTGTAATTTTTTTTTTTCGATTTATTTACTCCAATTAATTGGATTTCAAATATATATGCAATAATACTATTCATGACAAACAAAAAATAAAAATTGTGTGCAAAAGTAATATAATAAATAATTAAATCAAAGCACCATTTCGTTGACTGTGCCTGAAAACAAAACATAATCGTAAAAATATATATATGTTAAATAATTGTAACATAAATAACGAAAACATTTCCACATCTAATAAATGTAGTTTTATTGCACGCACATCTGCTTGTTTTGTTGTTAATGTCCATCCTAAAGTATGCTTTGATTTAATTATTTATTATATTACTTTTGCATATAATTTTCATTTTTTGTTTGTCATGAATAGTATCATTGCATATATATTTGAAATCCAATTAATTGGAGTAAATAAATCGAAAAAAAAATTACACACCAGGAGAAGAAGATTTCAACCCTTGGCCTCTTCTGTGTAGATACGCGTCAGATACGTTACCACTTCGCCAAATCACTTTTTGTCAAAATCTTTAACTAAATTCATATTTCTCTGTATAATGAAACTTCAAACAAATATTTAAAAAATTATTGAATATCTACGCCTACAATGGTACATAATCGTAAACAGGAGAACGAGATCTTGTATAACTGTACGAAGTTTCAACTAAATCTGAGACCCGAAGAACTTGCCTTCTCCTTGTAAATGGAAGAATGTTTAGGCCAGGTTTAGGCCCTTTTAAAAAAAATTGATTATCTTTGACGATTAATTCCTTTAAATTTAAAAGTGATTTTTTCTTTTTTCTTTTACAAAATTTAAATTTGTATAATGAAACTGGTTGAAAAGGACCTAAACTCGAGTTAGAACGTTACAGAGTATCTAATTGGATGTTTTCAGTGGTTTTCCAAACATGTTACATAAAATCCTTAGATCATAAAACTAGAATCATTCTGTAGTTACTTTGTTATCTTGTCTAAAACAAAAATGTCTCTTTCATCCCATTTCTCCTTTATTTCCTTTTATGCTACTGGCCATTCGTCACTGGCAAAAGAAGAAAAAAAAGAAA
Source organism: Osmia lignaria lignaria (assembly GCF_051020975.1). NCBI lineage: Eukaryota > Metazoa > Arthropoda > Insecta > Hymenoptera > Megachilidae > Osmia > Osmia lignaria. The sequence goes on from NC_135041.1 coordinate 4,023,577, forward strand.
CAAAAAAAACGAGCGAGCAAGTACGAGACATTAGTTGGAAAGTACGTGAAACACGCGGCGAACGGAGGTTTTATTGCTTCCCGGAGCACTCCACCCGAGAGACCGGAAGTTTACCCCTCTACCCAACCGTCCTCACCCCCGCCCCTCTTCGGAACCACGGTCCCGGTGGCAACCCCCCCACCCCAAAATAAACGGTGTATTGCGTCGCGTTATTTATGCAAGCGGTGGACACGAGATAGCTTCGGAAAGTTTCGATCTCTCGGCGGGGTTAAATCACATTTCGCGTTTCAGCTACTCGAAAATTGTGACGTTTTCCGGAACTTCGTTTCTGAATTTCACGCTTGACAGTTTTAAATGGGCTCCGCGATGGAATTCTAAATCGTATTAAACCGCGACGTGTCATTCCCCCCTATGCCAATTCTGTATTTTGTGTATACGTAACAATCGAGTCCGATGTTATTCACACGATTGACGATAGTACGCATTCTACCGATATCCCTTGTCAATCGAAAAAGAATAAAACGCTACTTGCAATTCGTTCCTTGTATTATACCAATTGTGATGTGTACTATACAAATTTTATTCTTTTTTGTTAGAATCGCTGCAGAAATATAGTGCAGTTATAAATCTTATTCACCTGTAAATGACGTCTGTTTTGTTCATACTTGATTAACCCTTAGCTGACACTGTGGGGTACGAAACGACCCCAGATAATTCAGCTTCAATTTAAGCCACTTTTGGCGAAAATTCGTTCCTTCAATTCTCCAAATAAATACCTTTTTTGAAACCACAACTTTTGTACTATTCTTTCCTTTAAAGTGTTTAATATCAAGAGTATCCAGCTGAAATTTCAACTCTTTATATGAAAATTTGAAAATGTTATGATTTTTTTGTGAAAACTCACTTTTTCGATTTTTCTACGATTTTTTCATATTCAGTATCTAATTTTACTAGAATTAGCTATGAAATATGTTAAAACATCTTTCAAAGATTATCCAGAAATTTTTTCAAGTTAAAATAATGAATAGCTTCTTCGCATGAAATATTTTAGTGGTTGGGGTCTTAATCGTCCCATTGTGCCAGCAATGTTATTCTAGTGAAATGTGCCAGCTAAGGGTCTAAAAATTTTCTATAATATTCAGTTGAGAAATAAATTCGGAAAATAAATATTTTCAAATATTAAAGAGAATTTTTGCGTTTATTGCTTACAGTCCTATAAGTGCAATGTACATATCGCTGTGCTATGTTTCTGCATCGACTATACCTCATAAAACAAGAGATATTATTATTGTAAGTACGCACAAAATTGCATTCTTATTTATACTTACAATAATTATAATATTAAAAATATATATAATTTTTAACAACATGTATAACTTTATGTAAACTTTCCTGAAAATCCATTATAAGTATTTTATTTCATTCAATATAAAATTTAATATTTAATAACATAACACTGTATGATAGATACGCAGTTATAAGTGATCACATTCTTAAGCCGAGTATCCACCTGTATCAAACGCCCGTATCGTATTACCGTTCCGAACCCTTTTGAATAGGCAGACGTTGCCTCGTTGCATGCCACGGCGTGCTACGGCTCGGACAATATTTCTTCGTTTCTTGAAAGAAACTCCTATAGGCGAGAAGTTTCGATTTCCTGCATGCTGTTGTTGTATTTCACACAGGTAGTTTATTTAAATAAACAAATGAAATACAGATGAAGTTTTATTGGATACAATATTCGTCGGTCGAGCGTAGACTCTACTTCTAAAACTGTTCGGCAAAATCTGAGCACGGAGGAAAACGTGTCGGGTATTTTATAGAATTGGAAAAATAGGAAAGTGGGAGTTACTTTATGTCTAGTGGTCGGTAAGGGATGAGGTCAGGAGTCAGGGGGTCAAGGTTCGGAGCTGAGTAGTTCGGTTGAGTCATTAGAAGGAAAGATTTGGGATGTTTGTTGCTAAAATACGATGAGAAAACCGGGCTATTGAAATAAGATAAGATGGTGAGGAAGCCGGACTATTTAAGTATGATAGTGAATTGACTTGGTATACAACACTGTTTCTTTATTGTAATTGTCCTAACCATATCGTGTTTGGTATCATTTTAATCAGAAAAACGTCACAAATATCTTGGTAAAAGTTTTATAAGAAAAAAATGAAAAATAACAAAGTTCAGTCATTGCATTAGTATTATCTCACTGATATATCCGATTCCAGATCATATTATCTCGAGCCTCAAGTGTCATGTTTCCACTTGACATAGCATTTCGGGCCTTCGCCTGGGTATGTTGTTTTTACGTTTCAAGTGGTCTCCGAACCTATCCTTTGAACAGCAAGAAACCGACAATTTTCGGATCGGCCCGTTCCTTCATCTCCGTATCACAGCCCAATAGAACTTTCGATACTCGGCAACGGAAAAATCTCTGGAAAATTAACATTGTCCTTTTTCAATAATCACAGAGGTTCTTATTAACATTGCTCTTTTATGTACAGCGTATCACCGAAGATAATTGATCTGTTTAAATATATTTAGACGATAAAATTTGTCTAAATTAAATTAGATTAAGTTCATAAATAATTTCATCGATTTTGAAATGAATCCAATAATACTGCAAGATTTCAAATAAATTGAAACCTAAGTGACGGCACGAAACGCTATGTCAAGTGCAAATGCATAAACCTTTCCTTCGATGCAACGGCAAAGAATCGACAAATTTTTCGGATGGGTCCGTTGCCTCCGTTCCTTTGGAACGGCACGCAGCAAAACGAAACTCCTCGCCTGTAGTGGCCCAGTCCTATTGCCGAACCGTTTCTATCAAGAAACGAAGAAATATTGTCCGAGCCGTAGCACGCCGTGGCATGCAACGAGGCAACGTCTGCCTATTCAAAAGGGTTCGGAACGGTGATACGATACGGGCGTTGGATACAGGTGGATACTCGGCTTTACGTGTCGAATAATGAGGTCATTTAGTATGTTACAAATTTACTTAAGCGTGAAACATCTTAAACTCTTCATTATGATAACGTAACAACGTCGAACTTCACGGGTGCTGGAAGTGTAAAGCTCTTTGAAAAGCTGTTCCTTGAATATCAGCGGAATGTGTACCTTGTTGTATGGAAATTACTCGCAGGATCCGTTTGCTGTTCCCCGGCAATATGTTGATCGATCTTATAGCACTCGTTGCGCCCAAGTACACTCCATCATTAATCACGAGCCGCTATTAATCGTCCTTAAGTAGAACGACGTTCGAGGTACAACCGGCGTCTCTCGCCCCCTTTCATCTAGAAGAAAGACCCGCCGGCAAAGTTCGCCGTCGAGGCTGTCTGAAAACCTCCCCATACAGATCCATAGAAATCACTCTGGAGTTATTTGTCAGTTCTGCGGCCCCAGCCGTGTCTCCTGGCCGATTTCGGAGATCGATGCTCTCCAACTCCAGCTGTGCACCGGCCTTGTGAACGATCGCCCTCCATTCGTTCTCCCTCTTGTAGCAATGATCGATATGACTCGCAGTTTTAAAACGTACGTTTGACCGCGAAAAATCATAATTTTCATCTATTCTATTACCTGATTTGCGCCCGCTTTAAATACTTTTAACTCGAGAAACCAAGTAACAAAATTTTTACCATTGAATAGGTCCTTAGAACACTGTAAATCCTTAAATTGCTGGTTCAAGCTTAGGGTTTCAAGCTGGAAAGTTGGTCAATACTTTTTACTGAAATTCTGTAGATATGCTAAGTGGGGCGTCTGATGATGTCACCCAAACTAAAACTGTTAAGAAAGTACACTTACTCAGAAGAGACAAACAAAAATTTTTTTTCAATAAATGTTCTTTTATTTTGAAAAGTATATCTTCAAAAAATTTTGATCATATTTGATCCATTGAGAAATGTTAATATTCAAAGATGAGATACAAATTTTAATCTTCCTAAATGTACCGATGATTTTTCGATTACTTAAAAAAGTGAGATGTATCTGAATTTTAGTCCGTACATATCATACCAGAGATCTACGTGCTAAGAAGTATACGTAGCTTTCGTTTTTCTTCACGTTTTTCTTCCCTTAGCCTTTTTTGCGTCCACCCGAAATTTTGTTTTATCCTCTTTGTGCCCCGTATTGCTTAAAGTTCTCCTTGGATTTGCGGAGAAGACGGTAGGTCCTTTCAGACGACGCACTCCAACGGATTAGACGAAAAACTTTAAACGAAACTGCCATGCGAAACTATTGGAAAGCTGCTTTCACATTGGCGGAAATCGAACACACATCTCAGTTCGAACGAAAACAGTCTAACCGTTCAATGGAATTTCTTTCACTTCTCAAGAAATGTATCTTTGTCAATTTTAATCTTGAAAAGTACATTTCAAGCTTGCGTTTATTAAAGCAGTTCTGATTGCTTTTTGTGAATTCTATTGGACAATTGTGTCTAGTTCTATTGACTAGTACTTGACGAGTCCAGTTTTGAGGTCTTGAAACTTTCAATTACAAAGTTAGGCACAGTACACTCGGGTATAGTGTAAGCTTCCAGTTAAATAGAAAGATAGAGGGAAGTATCTTCCATCTTGCGAGGATGCTGGAGGAACTTAGAGAAAGCCTAACATAACCTTCAAGAATGTGAATAAATAAGGCAAGTGATGACATTATTAAGAAATTAATAATTTCGAAAATTTAAAAAAATATTGTCGGAAACCAACAGAAATAAACAAAATTAGAGTTAATATTATCACGATATTAAGAAGGTAAAAACAAATGAACAAATGATATAAAAAAAGAACACAAGCACTTTGCGTACATTATTTCTAATAACAGGTTTTTCACCTAAATGGAAAGTTTAAGACGGATACAGGTTAACCTTGATTCCGTTCAACTGAGTGGAACGTTATTCTTATTGTTTTTAGTGAAAGCAAGATTCGAGATGCTATAAATATGTATTCGAATGACGCTTCTTGCCTCGACCCATCGTAAAATCAACTCATGCGACGCTAGAGTTGAAGTTTATGGTATGTAAATACATTTCAGGTGATAAGTTGTTAGCGATAGCGAATAAGCTGTTACCCTACCTGTTACCACTAGTAATTTGTTTGACGCCGTCATTGCAAAACTTTCTTTCTCGAATATGTTTTGCAAGGATTGCAGGGACCGACATTGATTCACTCTTCTGTTATTATATGTATAGTAGCCGTTATAGTAGCACTATGTGTACCTCCAAGTATTGTGTTTCATACTACATACACGTTTCAGGATACGAGTAACTTTATTAAATTCTGTTACTTATAATTTAGAAAATTGCAAAGTTTGGAAAGATAGAAAGTTATACATTTCAGAAAATTGCATTGTAGTTGTTGCATAATTAATTTCTCTGATTATTTATATATTTTTTAAAAGTCTCAATTTTTGAATAAAAAAAAGTCTTCAATTTTCATCCTTTTCTCTTTTCACAATATTTTTAATATTGCAAAGGCTTCTTCACGCTTGAACAACGGAGTATCGATATATTGAGACCTAAAACTACAAACCATATACAAAGGATATTAATTTAAAGATAAATGTATCATTTTTAAACGAAAGAGTTTCATATATTGGGAGAATAATTTTTAAAAGAATATTGTAAAATTTGGAAAATGAAAATAATATGGAATACATGATTAAATAAATTAAAATTGGGGTTCTCTCCGTGGTCCGCTGTCCGATAGTTAAGTATTACTCCTCTGTATTTACCAGTGTTGCAGTATGTAATGCTATTTTACAAGAAACGTATTCGTATGGAAACCTTGTATAGATATTCGGATAATTTTAATTATGTTTTTAAATAAGATTTTTTGTAAATCAAGTCCATCTTATATCCAATGAAACCGGACATCTAATCTCAACGCTGATACTGTGCGAAAAGAAGCAGTTCTATTTAAGACGTACTTTTATTGTTCATTTACTTTATAAGACATTACTTAGTATCTGTAGTGTCTTTAGTTGTACGACTCACATCATACTGCATTATACGAACAGGAAATAAAAACTTGGAAAAATAAAAAGCTTAGTTCACACGGAATGCGTTTGTGCAAACGCAAGAGGGACAGTTTAAACCTCGTGTAAATTAATCGCCGGGTAGTTATATTCTGGTGTACGACCAACGACGAGAGGGAAAAGCATTTTTCATTTCGAGAAATAAAAAGCGCGATGGGGAAAGTTAAAGAGCAGACCTTTGGACGACCACTTGTCGTTCTTTTTTATTTTTCATGCGTGTCCACCCTCGCAAAGAACGCAGCGCCAAGTGGCCAGGTTGGTAAGAACGCGAAACGCGAGTAAAACGAACTGCCTTAATTTAAAGTTGTGTACGGGATTTCGGACTTTTACTTTCGGAGTTTCACAAGGATGGGGATGAAGATGACGGGATGAAGAGGGGAGGGTAGATTGTCCCGGTTTCCCAGAACTCGTTACGTTTTCGTCGCAGAGAATTACGGCACTTTGACTAAAACCAGTTAAAGTCTCGTCCCAGAGTTGCGACTAAACGGGCCTTGATCCTCGTAATCTCATGGAAGCGAACGCACCTTCTTGTAGTAGTTTCATAATTTCATTGATAAATGTCTGCCTTACTTAGCGGAGAATCGAGCTGGGAAACCGCGCGCTAAGAACCTTCTGGGTAAAAGATTTTATAAATACGGAATAATTTCATTACCTTTGTACGAAGTCAATTTCGATTTTGTAATTGATTGATTATAACTTCGAACTTGAGATAGAATTTCGTTTCTTTCCGTATATTTCTTTCATTGACAATGAGAAGGATAGCAATCATGGAGCAAGAGCGAACTGGCAGTGGACAGTTTAGAAAATTCTCGGTGGACCGGTAGGTATTTGGGGCCTAAATAATTAAAATGAAGGCTCGTATTCTACAAGAGAGCCTATCATATCACTAATCTTCCGGTAAAAATTTAAGTCCCAGTTCGCCCCTCTCTTGAAGTAGTAAATCCCCGCAGTTTGTAAATACTTTATATTCTCATATACAGGCTGCCCCAAAACTGGAACACGTTGTATCTTCCAAATGGTTAGAGTTGGAACAAAACATCGTAAAATTCAATAATATCCCATGGTACATAATCTGCATGAAATAAATTTAATGTATTTTTATGTATCGGTGTATCTAAAAAATGCAATTGCACTTTTTTTTAAATAGAACTCTATACTTTTAGATACAGCAGTTGATACAACTTTCTAATCTCTATAAAAAGTACTAACTAAGGTACTTATACTTTAAATCTATTAGTTCAATACTTATTGGAGTTCTAATGTATCCGCAGATATTATAAAATATTTTTGCTTAATTAATGTTTGTACGGTACCCCATTGCAGTCTAAATACCTTTCCATTGTAATTTAGCAAACCTTCAAACTATAATAACTTTTAAATTAACAAATTTAGGGTATAAGTATATTACAAGAGATTACAGCGCAACTGATTGAGAATGATCATTTAATATTTAAACCTATCGCGCGCAAGAGAGCTCTCTTAGGGTACGTTTATGTTGGAGCGTCGATAAACGATAAGAGTGTCGATCATAGCAATGTGAAGTTGTCTTATTATCAGAGCTCTACTATAAACAAACCAGAGATATTTTTTCGCAGCTATGATCGACGCTCTTATCGCTTATCGACGCTCCAACATAAACGTACCCTTACTCTAAGCCGGAGCCGGATGGCGCATCGCCGACGTCGTAGCAGATCGTCGTAGTCTTCTCAACAAACCTTCCCCGATAACCGGGAACAAGGTGACCTCACCTACGCGTCACCCACTGCACGGCTAACCAGATGGGCAGGTTCAGCCTATCGCCGAACTGTGCCATTCCACAACTGCATACAACTAGCCGTCTGAAAACCGCCCAAAAGATCGCCGGGCCGTGCAAGTCACAAATATACAGCACCTAGTGCTTCACATAACTCACGAAGCACACGCCCGATTGCCACAACGCCCGTCAGCAAACCGTCCAAATATCGATCAACACAATCAATCGTTAGCCACGCTAATTGCAAAGAAAAAATACGTATAATCCTTACAGTGAACCGATCCCGGTCTTAAAGCTGGTTCAGACACGGCTAGTAATTTAGTCGAGTGGTGAGTAGCTACTTACATACTACTAAACCGTTTAGCGCATAGAAAAGTGTCCGGACTAGTACAGTTGAGCTTTGGAAATCGAGTGTACAAGATACAGTAAAAGCTGGATATATGCAACAAACATTGGGATCCAGACGTTGCATATATCCAGTCTTGGTGTCGATTCTGCGTCCGTACAAATCGTTTGTACCGTGCCGCGATACCTATTCTACGTTCGTACATACACAACATGCGACGTGTTGCATGTTGCATGTTGCGTGTTTGATGTATCTTTGGTGTACGGCCTGCCTTATACATATGTACAGTTTCATTATTATTTTAATAAATAAATATAATTCAAATCATATCGTGTTTGGTACCATTTTAATCAGAAAAATCTCACAAATGCGTTAGTAAAAGTTTCATTAATAAAAAGTTAAAAATAAAAAAGTTTGATCGTTCAATTAGTATTAGTCACACCGATATTACGGTCGGATCATATTACACGGTTTCCTCGCCAAGCGGCTCGGTTCGGTTTAGGGGGATCTCCCCAAGTGGAGGGGATAGCGATGTTGCATATATCCAGCCAAACTTTTGTTGCATATATCCAGCTTTTACTGTATATCACTTGACTAAAGAAATGCGTCCGAACAGGTCTGTTCGGAAGCCTAGTTAGTGGTGGGGGAAGCTTACTTGACCAGAAAAATCTACTCGACTAAAATCGTTTTACTAAACTACACGACTAAACTGTAATGTCCGTACATAGCAAGTTACTAAATTACTCGCCACTCGACTAAATTACTAGCCGTGTCTGAACCAGCCTTTAATGCGTGGGCCCAATCACGGACCTTCCCTTCCACCAACTCGCCGCTTGCGCCTTCGCACCGCAGCGTGACTTTTTCCCCCGCATGTACTCCCGCAAAGCACCAAAGTCAAAACTAACCGCTCGAGCGAAATATGTAAAAGCGCGAAACGCGAACACTCCAATTTCAAAAACATGGAGATGACCGCTTTTGAAATAACTCATTCAATTATGATAATACTTTTGTGGCTCAAAGTGGCCAAGGATCTAGCTACCGCGTCAGTCATATAGCATTCGTTTTTTTAGGGCTAATCCGTGTTCACATTTACATATTTTTGTCTGCAACCGGAGCCGGCAGAGATTATTACTGAATACCTACTAATTTTATTAATATTTTTTTAATTATGTTATTTTAACCTTATTCTGTTTATTATAATACTGCTTATTGTTAGTTTAAGAATAAATTTCGAAACAGAGCGTATTTTGGTATGTATACGGGGTGTCCCAGCAAGGCTGATAATATCTTAAAGGGTTGCTTGTCGAGGTGATTCTGAACAACTTTTTCCTTTGTCAAAATGTTGGTCAAGACTTCATTTGTAGATGTTCCCGAGTAAAATTAAATTCTAGTTTAAACCTATTAACTGTAAATAGGATATCGCAAAAGTGAAATTTTAAAATGGAGATTTGCGTATAAAAAGTCTAATTACGTATAAAAATTCCATTTTTATTAAGGTAACAAATTTGCAAAATTAATTTTGTGTATTTTTTTGTTACTTTTAAATTCTTGTGATATTCGTTCACACGATGCAAGGTTGTCATTTATTTCCTTATGCCTTACTTTTATTCGCAACTTCCTCTCTTCCTTAAAAAATAAAAAATAAACGTGGCTGCGCGTGAATATTTCCCTCCTTTCGCCATTATGCGATGACAAGACCGTCGTCGATCCTGCAAATATTTGAGCACTCGAGCGGCAAGGAGAAAAAGAAGAGGAAGGAAAAGGGAGGACACTATATTTCGCCTGATATCCAGCGGACAAATTTGCACAAAATTTACGTAACCACGAGGCTAGCATGGAAAAGATATTTGAGAAATAAACTGTCGGGGACGAGGAATGGTCCCTCATAATTATTTATCCATAAAACATGCTTCTTAAAAAATCCTAGAAATTAAAACATAAATATATATGTTATTGAGCATGCTTGGTGTTATTGGTCTGCACTAGATACTTTCTTTTATATCACGTTCATTGGTGTAATTTGGGTTTACTTTTGAGGTGGGCCAGATCCCTTACAAATTTTGAAAATTTGGGATTTTGTAGGATTTGAAAAGAAAGTCTGAAATTTTGAAATTTTATAATGATAAGACCCAATCTGCCCCGTACTTAACGATAAGTAGTTACACCAATAATCACGTTGCGTCCAGTTTTTGTTGTTATATAGTTTAGATTAGAAAATTAAAATTATAGAAATTAAATTTTCTTTTACTCTTTTATTAGCTACTAATATAAGTATTTCTTGAATTGGGAAAATCACCTTTATCGTTCACTAATACATTTGTAATTTAAATTTAAGATACTATTGTATGATTGTCATAAATATTTTCTATTTATGTAACAAATAACTACAAGATGACATAATTTAAAAAAATTAAAAAAATAAAATCTTTTGTCATGTCTTTTGCAACTGTATGCAGTATTCAATAATAATTATTGATTTACAAACGGATGTGTTCAAATTTTCAATGAAATGTTTTCAAACAAGCTGAAGGTAAATATCGTGCATATATCCTCAATGCACAAATTCGAAAAAAAGATGGTAACGAGGTTGCCGGTGAAGTGAAACGCGACAAAAGTGAATCATCTTGCCTGTTGGCAGGTCGAAGATGCAAACGTTGGCGCCACATAAATGAATCGGAAACGGCATCGCGGTGACACGCAGTGAGAAAACAAATACATATTCTGATGAAGTTCGCATATAGCCATGTTCCGTTGATGCACAACAGGCCATCAGTTACAATGGTTTGGAACGGCTCCCAATATTATCTTCCATTATGACGTGTATCGAGTTCTTCCGGGCAATAAGATCTGTTTCCGAATTTATGACGGTACACTGGCGTTGCTCGTAGTAACAAATTACTTCGATTTCTCAAACTCTTTGCTCTTGCTTGTTTTGTTGCATCTGATTGTGAGTTTACTTAGAAGTCTGGTTGTTTGCTTGTTCGCTTAAGAGAAATAAGTTATTCGTTCGTTGCAATTTAATTTGTTTTTATGAAAATAGTATCTATACTGCAGTCATGGGTGTAGCCAGGGGGTGGCGGGTAGGGGCATTAACCCCCCCCCGCCGCTCTGAAAGAAGAAAAATGGTATTTGCCCTACCGTAAGGGAAAAAATTTGGATTTTGCCCCCCTCCCAAAAGAAACACATTAAATTACTAATCTCAAATAAGAATCTAGTGTAATTCAATTTTGCGTTGTGATCAGCATATGTATAATGATCTGATCTGTATACACTTAATTTACCTTCAGATAAATTTTGCCTCTCCTTGACTGATAATAATCTGACTATTACAGTATTTTATATCGGTGAACTTGTAGAAAAGGCGCTCCCCCTCCGATTTCAATAATTTTTATTAAATATGTTGTAAAATTCGACATTTTAAGCAACTTTTGGTAAATATTTAGAATAAGGGAGCCACCTCCGATTTCGATCACCTTGAAATATATTGTCAAGGTCGTCATTCTGAACAACTTTTTCCTATACATATAATAGTCGTACTCTTTTAGTTTTCAAGATATTTGAGAAAATAATGCGCTTTACTTTCAATATTTCCAAGAGTGAATAAATCGCAACTAGGATCTTCTCTATTGTTTTGGGGGGCTTGGCCCCCCAAACCGCCACGATGACAGTAACCTCAAACCCCTTTGGGACGGACTTTTCGAAAACACATGTGAACGGATTAATGAACGAATAGTATATGTAGATATAAGCTTAATACAGTCAGATGCTAATTACAGCACATATTAGTTATTTACTAATTAGTTATTTACTTGACTTTCATTCAAGGGATACATAATTGCCATTATTTTGAAAAACGCATCTAATCTTTCAGAAAAATCGAAAATCTTTTGGTAAATATTTAGAATAAGGGAGCCACCTCCGATTTCCGTTCATTATTCCCCACATGTGTTTTCAAAGTACCTAAAGAAGTCCGTTCCAAAAGGGTTTGAGGGGCGAGGCCCTCTTGACAGTAGAAATATTGACAGTAAAGCGCGTTATTTTCTCAAATATCTCGAAAACTAAAAGAGTCCGACTATTATATGTATAGGAAAAAGTTGTTCAGAATGACGACCTTGACAACATATTTCAAGGTGATCGAAATCGGAGGTGGCTCCCTTATTCTAAATATTTAACGACTGTTGTTGCAAAAAACGTAATGCATTATTTATATTTTTCGGCGTTTCCTCAGCAAGAAATGTACCGATCGCGATGAATCCTTTCACCTTTAGTAGGAGATACATAAGTATATCCGCGATGGTCCCATTTGCAAAAATTTATGGAATTTGTTTTTATTTATGGTTTTACGTCGCATCGACCTACGGATCGATTGTTTCATTAGCAACAACGAATTTGTTATTTATTAACCATCTAAATTCGATCAATATATTTCTTTTGGTTTATGGTTATTAAGTAATCAATAAAAACGCAAATCCACCTTATACAGTAATGCTCGGCTAAATTTCACTACCTTCGGGAGTCAGCAGTGAAATTATCGCGAGCAGGGTAGCGTTTTTATTCCGAGAATTGACTCGAGCAGAACTTGACAGAGTAAGAGAATAGATACGATAGGAGGAAGCGAGATAGACGTACTACGTCTAGCATCGACGGTCGAGGCAAGGCAGTTCAAAGAGATGCCGCGAGTGAAAAAAGTGAACATGCAATAACGAGAATTTCACTATCTGTAATTTTCAACTTATTTTTATGAAGATTATACCATTGAATTATTGAGATCCTTCTGATTGAAATGAGTCCAAACACGACGTAAATCGGATTGTATTTACGTTATCTAATGATTTCATAAGAAATCACGTAGAGTTAATCATAATGTAAATCATAATGGATCATGTACAGTAAATATGGTTCAAATTATATCGTGTTTGGACTCATTTTAATCGGAAGAATGTCAACTATCCATCGGTTCCACAATTATAAACGTAAGACGAAAATGACTGAAAATAAAATTTTCTTTACTGCATGTTTACTTTTTCCAGTCGCGGCATCCATTTGATGTGCGTCTGTTCTCTTTCTTTTCATTGTATTCATTTTCTGTCCTTATCTACTGAGATCAGGTTTCGCCAAGCTCGCTGTGCTGAGTGGTGGGAGAAGAGTGGGGCTGGGTCGTGGAAATTTAACCGAGCAGATTTTAGTGAAATTTAGCCGAGCATTACTGTAGTATCCTACAAATACTGCTTGTTCCACTAAAAAGGGTGAAATAAAATAATTTTTAACAAAAAATACAACCGACTTCGAGATGCGCTAAAAAGTGTAAAATAATTTTTATTTCATTTATACCAATACTCCACAACTATTAATAAAACCTATTTAATTGTTAAATAGCATATTAAATACATTTCAACTTTTTTGGAGGTGGCGCAAAATTAAAAATACCCGAATAAACAATGCAACGATTGTAACGATTGTATCAGAAGTTGGCAGCACTTCTGATGTGCATGTAATTAATCCTCAATGGATACGTTGATTCCCGTTGAATATTGGTTACTTGAAATTATCAAATGGGTTATTTGTCATAGGTTGTCGACGCCTGAACTGGGATTCTCCTAGTAGAAGAAATATTTTTAATTTTGCGCTGCCTCCGAAAAGGTTGAAATGTATTTAGTATAATATGTATTTAACGATTAAATAGGTTTTATTTATAGCTGTGAAGTATTGATATAAATGAAGTAGAAATTATTTTACACTTTTTAGCACATCTCGAAATCGGTTGTATTTTTTGTTAAAAATTATTTTATTTAATTTACCTGTTGGTGTAGCAAGAAGTTCCGAGACTTGAAAGAGTTAGTGGTATTCTAATTTCTAATTTTCTAATTTCAGTTCTAAGTTTAGATTAGGGACGTGAAAATATAAACCAATGCTTTTATATACTCAAATGTTTTGTAGAAATTTTCAATTTATTTAAATATTAAAATCTACTTGTTATAAACAATAAGAGTAAATTTATCTGTGTGATTTTAAAAAGAAGTGGAGTTCTTCCAAATGCAATTAGAAAATAAAATTTTAATATAAGGATTATAGTAAGTAATTTTCACTTTGCAGTAGAACTTCCTGTCTATGAAATGTCATACATTTTACAACTTGTAAAACAAACGGTCTAAAATAAAAGAAAATATTTGTTATTACGACTCGAAGTGGGTATACAAAATGTTTGTGCAGCATCAGAAGTTAGAGAAATATTGTTTCTCTCAATAGTACTCCAAAGAAAAAACATTTTGTTGTGAAAACTCGGTTGACTTCGTTCAGGGTGAAAATTGCAGATCAACTCTATCGTTCGCTTTCCGCCTTTCTATTCTTTTTTCTTTCGTTTCCGATAAAAGCTGTCCGATAAAACAATATCCAGTTAAAGTTTAAGTTACCTTCTTACTTTCTTGCATCAGTTTCTATAGAAGTTTTCTCAATTCTTCATAAATTACCACCAGCTGTTTACTGAGTGAAAATATAGAGTAACAGCCAAAATAATTATGGTAGTCACATACACAAAAGATATCAGAAACAAACGAAGCAGCTGTACTTGCAAGTAAACTAAATTTCCCGGCTAAAACTAATATTATGACTGACAAAAACTTTAAAAATATAATCAAGAGCAATATCAACAACATTTGGAATATCCAATGGATAAACAGCAAAATAACTGCCCTACATAATGTAAGGAAAAACACCCACGAACGCAGTCCAGCCATTCAATTTAATAGGAAAGACCAGATCTTAATAGAGGTGTGCGAGTACTCGTAATTTACAAGCCGAGCTGAACTCGCTTTGATTGTTCGAGCCGAGCCGAGCGCTTGAATTTGCCGAATTACTCGAAATTGACGAACTGTTTGAAACAAAAGCGAGCTACTCAAAAAAATCGAACTACTCGAATATTCGAGCCGTCGTTGTAAAACTTCGATTTACTTGAAAATGAATTTTCAGCTCGAATATTCGAGTGGTTTTTTCGAGTAGCTCGTTTTTCTTTCAAACAGTTCGTCGATTTCGAGTAACTCGGCAAATTCAAGCGCTCGGCTCGGCTCGACCGACCGATCATTGTTTGACTCGAAATTCGAGTATTCGAATAAATCGAGTACTCGCACACCTCTAGATCTTAATAAGAGGGCTTCCAATAGGACATACATTGCTCACGCACCAACACGTAATTACAAAAACTGTAAGACCAAAATGTGAACAGTGTAGGAATTCAATTACTGTAAATCACATATTAATAGATTGCCCAAAATTCCACAACGAAAGAGGAAATGCTAATCTCGACAGGAAGACAATTCACGAAATGTTAAGTATCTCTTCACAATACAAAAACGTAATGAAATTTATTGATTCCATTAATATGAGACATTTGTTGTAATATGACATTAACTGTGCACTATAACCGTTAATGATGGATTTATTGGATATATATATGTATCGTATGTAATAGTCGCTAATACCCAGGTGGGAGATGCTACTTAAAAATATAATATAATTTATAAAAAAAAATGGTGGTAGGAACTGCTGTATTTTTAGGAAAATTTGCATGTGAAATAATAGTAGACGAGAAACAGTTTTCGTATATCGCGCTCGAGCATTTTTAATCCCAAGCCAAGTACGAATTCAGTATGAATAAGTAGATACAAATAACACTTACATTGTTTTATTTGTAAGCATATTATTTTTTATCGTTATGATTTCAATGAATATTCTGTGGTTGTTTAACGAGAAAATTAATTATTCAGGCGACGGTATTTATTTATTTAAAGTACAAACCAAATGCATGAGAGTGAGAAAAATGGAACGAATAAAGTTATTATTCGCTGCCCAGGGAAAACCAGAATTTCACTGCTGGATGCTAATGAGTAAACAGTAAATGTTTATACAAGTATATATGTTTATAAAATAATCTTTCTTCAGGTAATTTGTAGTACCTATTAGATGCTAATTTCAACTATTTTACACTTTTCAAAAAATTTATTTTAATTTTTTATTTATAGCATTCCATTTATAAGCCAGTCTTTTAAATTTCTGTGATCCAAATATTTTTAACCCACTACTTATATAATCTTTAACTGGTGATGTGGAACCCGATATACCCCAATTATTCTATTTATCCAACTGATTATTGGATAAAAATATAATTATACTAAAAATGTAAATACATAAACAATAAATAAACTTTGTAGATTAAAAATATCTTACAGAAGAAAATTAACCTTTGAACAGCGGAGCCTGAGTCGATCGTGATTCAAACTTATTTAATTTTTAAATGAAAAAGTTTCATGTAATGAAAGAATAATTGTTAAAAGAATAGATAAAATTTGGAAGATGAAAATAATATGAAATACAAAATTACATTAAAATTGGGGCTCTCTCCAATCCGGGGGTTAAGCGGATATTCGAATATCGTTTGTTTAAAATTTTCGTTTCTTCTCACCAATTAAGGATGAACGTATTTTACGTAACATCAATATCATATTACTTAAAATAGTGATCAACTACTTAAGACGGCTTCGCAGTTTAAAAAATAAACGCGGTTTACACATTGTGTAACAACCTTTTAAATTTATCATTTAGAAATATATTTACCTAAGACTATATATGGAAAGTTAATATTACTATTTAATACAGACTGTATTAGTTAACATGTTGATTGCCACGGTATGTAACAGGAAGCTCTTCATGGAAGCCAACTACGAGTCAATTCGTGCACAAAGTTACGGGATAGTTGGCGTCCTAGGCAATAACGCAGACTACGAGTTATCTCGTAGTTGGCAGTCAAAGTGTTAAGCAAAGAGTACAAACATAATTTGTAAAAAATGTGAGAAAGTCATCGTTGCCCACAAATTTGAATTAAACCCCGAACTAAAGAAACGCCACTTTTTTTTATGTTATTCGAGACAAAAAATATCAGTGAAAACAGTTAACTTTCAATTTGTCTCGAACTAACGAACAGTAAGAAATATAAACACGCGTGTCTACAAAACGATTATCATTTTTGTGATATAGCTATAAAATAAGTATAAAGCGTGTACGTAAAAAAAAGGACAAATGTAAAAGTCCGACTAAAAAGAAGAAAGGATTATTTTTGTTTGTTGTATAATGTTCGTTTCTCTTTAAAGGATCGTCTTTCCTCTAAACTTGTCCACCTGATTTTGTTTTCGACCTACTATTTTATCGACTGCTTCTTGATACTTTCTTTAAGTATCCTGTTGGCGATGCCAACGCGTCAACGGCCTTAGCCACTTAGGCCATACCGGTACCCGTAAAATCACCGAAGTCAAGCTAAGTGGGCACGGTTTCGCCAATAGATGGGTTACCGTGTGTTGTTGGCAATGATACACACACGTACACACGCACGCACACACACACACACATAGGGACTAAAAGTATGGAGTAATAGAAAAGTAAAAGTATGGAGTGATAAACTCAGGGAATTAAAACGAAAAATGTAAGACAAAGAAAAAATTCAAAAAAATGCGCGGGGTTTGGGGTTGGCAGTGCTGCCAACCCATCCCCATAGACGCGTAGACGATAGGGTTCGTTGGGCAACAAGGGGGCAGAAAAGCCCCCAAAAAGCGCCGACCCTGTAGGGCAAAATTTAGTGATAGTAATAGCGATGCAAACGCGTCTTGTCGTGTACAACATTGCGTATGCGCCAGGAGTGCATCCCCACCATAGATCGCGGCCCAATGATTGGGCCGTTACATATAAAACTGTTATTTCTTTATGTGATGTTCGCGCCTTCAAGCAAGACCACGTTCATGTATTTTATATTATTAAATCTAAATATATATACTATAAAATAAGAAATAAAACATATCCAAACAAGTAAGAAGCGTAAGTTTGAAAGTAATGCAATAAGGATGGGTGAAAACTAGAGTAACTTCCAAAGGTGGGGTATTATTTCTCGGAAGAAACTAGCTTTCCGTGCGGGAAACGGCCGTCGTCCACTTTACGGGGAAACGGATTTAATGAATGAACAAGCGATGAGAAAAACTTCAAAGGGCGGGAGGAGATCGGCTCCGTAGAGACGGAGAAACAGTAGAAAGGAGCGGAAGTTAAAGTACGACAAAACCTCAATCCCTTTAATGGAGACAAATCCCCCTCTGCGTGCAACCCTCCTGCGAAGGAGTGGCGGCAGCAGCAGACAATTTGTAAGAGTATATCCCACCTAGCCTTTATATTAGTAGCCAACACCAGGGGTGGCTCCATAGGCCAATCATCCTCAGACTTTCCTCACCTAACCTTTCTCTCTTCTTGTTGTCCTTCGTACGCCGACGACTCTCCATTTCTCTTCTTTCCTCCTTGCTTCTTCCTTCGTCCTTAGCGCCGTTCTGCTGCAAAATCGACCGGGACTCGTTGGTGAAATTATAAAATTAACGAGCGACATCCATCAGACCGATATAATAGAGAACATTAAGCTGACCGTCCTCTGCGAAACGAAGTTTTTTCCGGAACACTTAATCTTGGTTAAATCTCTCTACGTTAGTTCGAACCGCCCTTCTCTGTCACCTGGGCATGTGTGTGTGTGTGTGTGTGTATCTATAACTGTGCAAGTTTTTCTCGTTGGTCGTTCGTGATTTCGTTAGTTTTAACCTTTCGACGGTGGCTTGGTTCTGACGTTCGTCGCTTACGAGGAAACGCGGCCGTGTGCCACTTTCAGAATGCAATTTGTCAGCAACATTCCTATGACTGTGTCCGAGATTTTTGCCCGAGTATCGCCGAGTTCATTTCCAAGCTAATTCGTAAAACGATTCTATACAAATTCCGGAAGATTTTTCAGTTCATAATCGAGAAACTTCTTTATATTCTTAAGAAATGTTTTCAGCTTTTAGTTAATGATTTCAGTGACCACTGTGTATAATGGTATGTTTAAAATTGACAGAGGATTAATTTCTTTTCCTTAAATTAGAGTATGTGTCGGTTATTACTTGCAGATATTTTAAACAGTTTGCAAGATCTACTAAAAATTAGCATTAGAGGTAATCAAATCAGACTTCCATAGGGAAAATAGCGATATATGGGAAGCCGGAATTCTCAAAATCTTATTTTTCACAATATTGATATTAAAAATAATTTAGAAAAAATATTGTAAAATTTAGTATATAAATATATAAGTATATAGTACCTATATAAGTATGCATAACAAAGTAAATATTGATTCAGATTTTCCCGTGTAAACGTTTACCATATACGCAAGTAATTGAAAACTACAGACATACGTATTTACATATGTATGTATGGGGCCCTTTCTCTACATTATTATTTTTCCTGGGGACGCCTTCGAAAAGAGGCAGAAATCCAGGACATCACCATTTTCTGGAGGAAGTCTAATTTGATCGCGGGTGTACAATACTGCATACAGTAAAATAGTTAAATATAAGTTGTTAGAAAATAGTTATCATAAAAATTTACCATATGTTATAAATAAATTTCTCTACACATAGGTAAATATACCAAAGATTTGAATGCACAAATTAAATGAAAATATATACTGATCGAATTGAGTAACCTCCTCCTTTGCGAAGTTGGTTAAAAAGTAATAATTCTCGAAATCTTAATTTTGAAGATATTAATGATTCTTAATCGTTAAATATTATAAAATTTTATACTAAAAAATATTAAATAAAATTTTCCCGAATATGTGTTTATACGTAAGGAATAGAATCTTCTCTACATCGCCATTTACCCTAAGAAAATCCCCTGTGCATATTAATGTACCTATAGTGGATGACAAATTATTAGAGCCACTCGCATAAATTGACGATTTTACATAAAAACGATTAATTCTTAAATGAAAACCTAGTTAAACAGAGCTTTTGTTATTCTTTTATCATTGATGCTTGTAAAGTTATGTTACACAGTTGACAAAAGTGAAAGTTCTTGATTGGCTTGGAAAGTTTCCTAACTTCAACCCCATCGAAAATTTGTGGGAACATTTATTATTAGTAATAAATGTCAATTGATTGAACGTTTGATAGAAGTATGGGCCTGAAATAAAGTGATCAAAACGAATTGCTTGAAATGCATCAAAAGTATGCCGGAAAGAATTGAGGCAGTAATTGCAGGAAAAGGAGGCATTACAAAATACTAACATATATGTATATATGTAAATATAATCTTTTAAATGTATTTGTTTATTTTTGTAAGTATTTTTTGTTTATTATTAGTGGAGGATTATTAATTAATCCGTGGCTCTAATAATAATTTGATCACCCACTGTAAGTACAAATGTACTATGTATATCTGAAATTGAAGTACAAGAAATTATTTTTTGCATATATTTGAAGAATCCTCTAGATTCTCTAATTCAAAATCACTTGAAACTACTATCTTTTGTATTTTTGAAGAATTTTTCTCGCTGTCATATTATATTAAATAATTATTTATAATAATTTCCAATGATTGTACGGTTTCTATTATTTTCGAAGTTTCTTTTGCGGACAATCTCTGGTCTTCATTACCATCTGTTACGTAGCGAACGATAGATTTTTCGAGGAGTTCCATTGACGTCAAAGACAGAGTGATAAATGGAGATCGAAAGAGGCAAAAGCACGTAAGAAACAGATTGACTGAGCCTCGTAAAAACTTAGATAATCATAGGGAAGCTGTTCTTAGACTTCTTACATCCAAGGGAGACGATAGAAATCTCGTTTACTTGGCCGTTTGACATTCTTTGGAAACGGATAATGCTTCAATGATGTGAAGTTTCTTTCGTCGTTACAGCTGATCGAAAGTTGATGTTCAATGTGAAGGACCAATTAGGGTCAGTAATACAGTAGAATCCGCTTATTATTATATTGTACTAGCGATTACCCGCGACTTCGTTCGCATTGCATACGTATAAATAAACATAAGTTTGTTTAATTTTGTGATTGACCGCCTCTCTCTTCGATTTTCACAATTAAAATCAGTATAATACAAATACATATATGTGTAAATGCGTAAACTGCATAAGCGGACTATAAAAAAGTTGCCTCATTAGAGCCTGATTTTTACAATTTTTCTAAATTTACGCGAAAACTCTGTATGTTTCCAGAATAAAAAGAAGTCTAAATTATTACTCTATAAATCCTGAATCTGCCAATAAAAATCTCGTCAAAATCGGTTTAGTCGTTTCGGAGATTAGCCTGTTTAAATACACAAATAGACAGACAGACAAAAATATTGCAAAAGCGTGCCTGGGTTTATTACCAAATTATTATGGCTTATTATCATAACAATTATGACAGACATAGTTCCTATTCACTGCAACAATATATTTAAAAAAAATTAAGATCACGCTTCAAGGAAAGATTTATTTACATAATTTTTAAGAATTCATGCACTCATGTAAAAGATCAAAAGTAAGTTTCGAAGAAATCGTCCATTTAGTACTAATTTACTAAGAATTCTTATCTTTTGTCCTCCATGTGTAATCAGTACAATTGATAACATCAGCTAAAGTGCGGTTGTAACAGGCGGATTAGTTTTAACTAATTTTGTATAGAATGTTTGGGGATTGACTGATGATAATAACATCAGCCGATTAGTAATGTTATTCGTGATTACAGTAACTGAATCCCATTGTATTGAAAATTGAGACTTCAAAACATTCAAATGATTATGTTACATTGCTAATTGTCTGAACTTGTTCACAATAATTGGGATTTGACAATGTAAATAATGGTTTAAAATTATTAGTTTGGTGGAAAATACATAAATAGTCTTTTAACCTTCAGAAGGCGGACCATGAAAACATTCCAAATTTTAATTTTAGTTTATATTTTATATTATTTTCATTTTCTAAATTTTATAAATTTTACTAATTTAATATCTTTTGTAAGTTTCAGTTTCGATTAGTCCAGATTTCACTGTCCAAATGTCAAAGCTATTTAGTTTTATCATGCTACTATTTAACGAGGGGAAGCAGATTAATGAGCGGCACTAATTTCGTTTTGAGGAATTGAAAACCACAGTGTAAAGTAGTAAAAACAAGTATTTCGTGTAGTACTCTGGCAAGCCAGGCCAGTTGTTGAAATTTACCGATGGTTGTGTTTTGCAGATGAATACACAAAACCCAGAATATTAGACACCTGTTCTTTTTTTTAAATGCGCATATTTACTTTTAGAGTTGGTAATCACATCCCCTAATTCACTATATTAGGTGAAATATACATTTTTATTTGAATGTGTAGATATTTTAACAAAATTTGCTTTTATAATAAACATTAGTACTGATAAAATATATCATAAAACTTTTACAGAAAAGTTTCTAATATTGATTGGAAGATAAACACTGTCACTTTTTTGAATGTTTTGAAACTTGAATTTTAGATTACTAATTGCGTTTTAATACAAAGTTTGTTTTAATAACTTAATTTTATACCTTTTCTTTAAAATGAACTGGTGTAAATTCGGATTGAGTCTTTTTCTACGTTGCAAGCGATAAATGGAAATTAGGAGTATTAGTTCTATTTTCAAATTGATTGCAAGAAACTGTAGAAGAATGATTTACATATTATTTTTTAAATTATAATTAAATTTTTTGATGTACTCGTACATTATCAAGAGCATATATAAAGGAATTAATTGTTATTAGATAGTTGTTAATTGTTATAGATAGTTGATAGTTAGCTAGCATTAACACTGTTAGCTTAGTTAGCTAGGAACCAACGAAAACTAGTTAATTACACCGATCAATTAGAATCAATATTCAAGTTAGTAAATGTTAGGCTTCAATTTTAAGTGTAGGAGAATTTGAATTTCGAGCAGTTTGTTATTTACTTTGATAAATTCAATAGAATCTATTACTTCTGATAAAGTTGGTACATTACACAGATCGGTTTTGTAATTTTATAACTTTTGTGAGTAATTCAACAAAAAAATTGAATTATGTGTAAAACATGGTTTGTTATATTATATTTATAATGCGCATTATTTAACGTAATTTTAATGGTGAAATTGTTATTTTTGTTTCAGGTAAGTGATCTTAGATCATAGGCGCATAATTGTAAAACTTACGTCGACTTGGTAAGTCAAATCATTACTACCTTCTCTACTATTTACAATTAGTCTCACTTTATATACATTTTATTTCCTTTTAATACCTAATATTATTTTGTAAAACAGTATGTAAGAAAGAAATAATCTCAAAACCAGTATTTATAATATTTATTGAAATAATTTTATCTAAATATGATAATTATTTGAAGTATTTATTTGAAGCATATCAATTGGAAATATTAATTAAAGTAATATTGTATGTTTTTGAATTTGCATTAAATTCAACTATTCTTTTTTATATTTATTATTTGAGAAGGAAAATTTAAGTACGTACTGAAAAATTCTTATTACATATTTGTAAGATCAAATAAATACCTTAATCAGTATGTCAATTAACATAAAATTATAACATTAATGCTAATTAACCAACCTAACATAATAAATGATATATTTTTTAAAAGTATTTGTAGGTTCTATTAGAACTTTTCATAACGTTTCAATTTTTCCTTTTTTCCATGTGTCTTATGATTTTGTCCCATTGTGTGCGGATAGCTGAATGAATAGACGTAAAAAAAGAAAATTTGCCGGGAACATCATCGAATCCCTGAGGGAAATTTAATTTCCCTGTCAGCTGTCTAAAACATCCTCCACACTCCGCACAAATCACTATGACAGAATGTTTTCATATAATATGAAAAGCTCGGGCCAGACGTGGCCCTTGCGGACTACTCAATCATCTCTCTTAATCCAGGACTAAGGTCTAAAGGACTAAAGGTAATCAAGATAAACTGCTGTCCCAGGGGAGTTTGAACTTCCAGTTGCTTGAGGAGACATCGAAGTAATTAATTCGTATCTTTTCTCTAGTGTCGCGTAAACGGCTGGCCGAATAAAATATCCGAAGGAAGTTATCTTTCCTCGAGGAGACGAAGCTTATGAAATACACGGTTTCAATTAGCGTTCGTTCTTCTATTCAAATGGCAAGGGATTAGAATCGGCTCGCAGTCGCGTAAATTATTCCGATGAAATTAAAAGATACTACGTTTCCTTCCTCTTCATTTTCTTCTTCTTCTTCTTCTTCTTCTTCTTTTTCTACATCCTTCTATTAAAATACAATTCCTGCGCGAGGATTTCTCTCAATTATTGGAGTCCACTAATGAATCACGATTTCCTTGTTTTACCTTTCGATTTTCATCTCTGCTCTGTAACAGTCTGATCTATAGATACTCTTTCTGAAGATTACTTAAGAGTCACCATTATGAAATGGCTTTAGAACGAAATTTCTGTTTACAGTCCCTGGCCATATTAATGTGACCATTTGGAAATTTTACAGGAAAACAAACTTTTTGCTCTTAAATAATAAAACATGACTTCATAAAAATATTAAATTAATATTAAACACAGTATTCAAGAAACAACGTTCTTTTTATTACATGCAAAAAACATTTTAAATCAGTATTTAGTTATTACCCCCTTTGATGTTATGACGTATACTTTGTATGCATTTGAAGCACATACCTTTTAATATTTTCTTTAAAAATTTCTCGGTTCAGAAGAAACATCTAATTACACACGATGACCTTTTTCTCAGTGTTACCAGTGCATAAGAAACCATAGCCTCTATTTTTACTGAATATGTTGCCATAATAATAAAAATACATTTCGGCGTCAAAGAATAACAATTATGCTTCAAAAAGTTGGTGTTAGTTACATTTTATTTAATGTAGACAAGTAATCACATTAATATGGCTAGGGACTGTAATTTCTAAAAAAATTTCATTTCATTATTTGCATAATCCGCATTTAATTATTTGCAAAACATAAAAGCTTTTTCCTGTGCGCAGTAAACAAGAAAGTTTAGCATTTAAGTAATCTCTTTCCGTGATCGTTTCTACTACTTGGTGAGAGTAGAACCGGTGAAATTATATGCAGGTTCGTCATAAATATTTATACGTAGTTTCTTGGCAATTTATCGCATATTTATTCAAAGTAGAACAGAGTCGAATGAGAAGGTACGTGGAAGTGTCAAAATGGGACAGAGCATAAAGTTAAGCACTCTACGTTCAAGCAAGGCTAATAGGGATTCTCATTTAATAACAGTGACAGTAGAGTCGGTGCGAGCTTACAGGAAACACTTTGCCAATTTGTCGGATATAGAAGTTGCATGTCATATTCTTGCTTCTGTTTTAAGTGGCCGTTGGTACATTCTGCTCATATAACGAGGTAATTAGTAGACAGAAACCAGATCATTTAATTGTATGTAATTTTGATTGGTTGATTGATTGATTGATTTCTTTGTAGATCTATACAGTACTGGACGACTTAATCTTATATCTGTAAAATATAATATATGTAACAGAATCATTTATCTTTAATAACATTGTTGCGGTTTCTTTTTCTTTGGGTCTGCCGTTGCTAGCGTAGACCCCCGCTGAGGCACTGACCGCTACAATAGGGCCACTTTCACGACTTGCCACTCAAACCGAAACGTATCTACTGAAAATCGGGAAATTTGTAAATGTTATATCTTGAAAACTAATTAAAATCGGGTGTATACATTAAAGCTTAATGAATTCGTCTTGAAAAGCACTATCACATGATCTGAAAAAAAATATATAGTTCCATTTAAAAGCGAAACTTGACCATCAAATCTTTTAAACTAATAATGTAAATAAATTTTCGTTCACGCCAAAACATGGGCTCCCTTGTACCGTGCAATTTCCATATAAACAATTTTTCCTATCATCAATAGTTACGAAATAATACGTCTGTCACACTTTAGCGCGGACACACTGTAGTTGTCGCTGAAGTATAGCGTGGTCATGAATCTCATTTATCTGTAAACTATTTTATGTTAAAAAATTTGTATAAGTATACTAGTCGCTGACATTTACGATCGCGTATTCCTGTGACTACTGTGCATTTCGTGGTTTGAAAGAATTAAATTTTGTACATATACGTAAGCTAATACATTCTTGAACACTGAAAGACGGGGGGGAGTATTAAACCTTCGAGCATCCCCGTGGTTGACAGTTCAGAAATTGAAATTTATTCTAAATGAAATTAAATAACACTTAATCGTAAAGGAAAATAATGATCTACAAATAAATAATATTAAAGGATAAACATCGAAAGAATACATATTTTAATAATGTAATGATTTCAGAAGCTTAAAAGAACAGAATTTATTGTTGTAATAGCAATTGGATCAAGAATTTGTAAAATTATAGTGGATTTCCAAGTTTGGAATTTTTGAACATAAAAATGAAAAGCTTAGAATAAAGACTCTTTGAAAAGTTGGGCCCAGGGCTGCGGCTTCCCTTAGAGTCTAAAGTCTAAGGCTTAGACCTCCGTCTTGATCCTGCTAGTACATATTAGCTTGTTCGAGTCTACTTACAAAAGTTATTTCTTTTTTTATAAGTACTTGAACTGTTTTAAACTATACAGCCAGATTCGAACTTGCCATATACTTTAATTCCATCTGTATTTATCCACGAATATTCTTTCAATCAATTTCAATACCAATAGAGTCTACAGACTCTTTATAAAGGGTCTCGACAACAATAGTCTCTGGGTGTCGCGATCAAAGTAGATTTCCATTGATCTCTAGAAATAGATGAAAGAATCTCGTTCACCAGCAGACATTTGTATGCAATAAAATGGCGCCCTATGGTGTGTTTCGTGTAAGAGTATGAATTAATTCAATATCCGATTTTTCAATATCATCGGTTGTTAACTGAAAACCAAGTAATAAGCTTTTGATTATTATTAATTCGCCTCTAATTTAATTAAAATAATGAAAGTTGAATGTAGATATACTACAGTTAAAAGGAAATGAAAGTAAGAATTATACTTCTTAATCTTTAATTAGCTATTGTTAAATTATAAAATAGTAATAAGCACTTAGCTTTTTTAAGGGCGGTAAGTAGTATGCAAAATTTTAATTATTATTTGTAAACTTTATTAAATGCCAAATTAAAGATAAAATATAAATTTTCCATTTATACGTTAAATAAACGCGATAATTTTAAGAAATCGAGAAATGGATTTGTAACCATAGAACAATTTATTCACGTCACTCTATGACGTTTGGCTGCATGGTCCTCTGACACGGCTGCAAAAAATTCCCGTTTCTTTAAGAAATCCTTGAAAGGATTAAATAGCTAGGGGGAAGAAAAAGAATGAAACCTCTAAATGGTACTCGACGTAGCTAACAGGAATTTCTAGCACCGGCTATCCTATGAGAATATTTATATTCTTAGCACCTAGCTCCCGTAAATCCCTGGCCAGCAATTAAGGTTAGCCGGCCTACGGTCCCGGTCTGCTCCTGTCTTGTCTCTTCTAGCCGCTTCTCGGCATCCAGTTTGCAGTCTTGTAACTCTCTACGGTCGTTAGCAGGGACTATCGTTGCGCAAAGTGCCGCTAACTGGCGACCCGTTCCTCTTTCTCCACCTTAAGCAACCCTTTTCCTTCTCGTTAACCCCTCTCATCGTCGCAGAATGTTACTGCATTATCCTTTCGCGATCCTGCCAATTTTGGGTCTCGAATTGAGTTTGGGTCTTAAAATTACAGATATCTGAATAAATTTATGTGCTGAACAGCCTTTCGAGTTCCCACCCCGCTGGTCCCTATTATTAACTCCCCCCCCCCAACTCACAATATTCATTATTTAAAATTTTTAACTATTATTTGCAGTATTATTTTTCCGAATTTCTAACATGAATCTGTGGTATACAATTATAGCTACACCGAGTGTACATCTTTTTTGTTATTTTCAGACGAGTTACACGATACCAGCAGGTTTAATATTACGAGTGGTTACTCCAGCAAGCTGGCTTGGTTTTACTCATTAACCTTCCTCGTTTACGTGAAACGGTTGCCGGAGTTGCCCATCCTACGGGACCCATGCATACACTTGCATGGAGTGATATAAGATTTGTCACGTACGCTATGACGACAAGTTTCGTGCAAGTTTTGTTTCGTGGTTTATGCTTTCCTGTAATTTGCCGCGAACCCCGTGTCTTTATGTCGTCGGATGGGTCAACTCTGCTCGCTGGTTAACTTTACCACGTGCTAGTAAAATCTCGTCGAATTACCTTTCTGTGTGATTATGCCGCGACGTCGAAATTCACAGGCTGCTCGGGTGATAAATCATTTCGCGAAAAAGACATTCGTTCGGATAGTCAAATCGTAAATAAACCGTACGAACTATCTGGATTAATTTTACTTCGTTATATCTTATTACCGTCCCTCCGTGTGTCGTTCTGAAACCTTTAAGACTCGTTTTCTCGCGCAATTGCTGAGAGACGTTACTTCTTAAATTAATGTGTGAAACATTTAGTACATTTGGTGAAACTTTTAAGAGGTTCAAATTTGATTTTTTTGTGATCGATTGAAACAATTAATCATTAAACGTCTTAAGTTTTTACAGTGGCGCAACCATAATTGTCCGATAGGGGGATCGATAAATTTTTATTCGTATAATACCTTATTAGTATTGTGATAAAACTGACCATAAATTTCTTCATTTTTTGCTTATTTCTAACAATATTTTCTGAAATTTTTAAAAATATTTCGATCTATGAGGAATTTGGTAGAAAAGAAGCACATGTCACCGTTTTATTATTTTAGGAAAAAGTAAGTTGAAAGTACACAAAGAAACGATAATTTATACATATGTGGCATGTGACCCTTTTCAGCTAAACCCCTCAAATATTAGATATAAAAAAGATTTTAATTTTTTCGTAGAGGGGCAACTGACTCTTTTGTTTCCCCTTAGTGGCGTTACTAGTATTTTATTAATGTTTGTGAAAAAAATGGTAAAAACTCTTTAGAATTTTGAAATTGTTAATCAAACAGAATTTCAAAAAATTTGGTAAGATATACATACTTTTTGAAGGAACGAGATTTTCAAAATTAGATATTTTTGTTAATATGGTCGATTGGTTCGCACTAAAAATTCTTATCCACTTTCTCTAAATATTGTATTAAAATACCAGAACAGTATTGAAACGATAAAGGAGCAGTACAAAAACGTCAGTCCGATCCAAGAGTATTAATTAACGACTTGATTCATCGTTTTAATCAAGTTCTGTACTTCAAATTCATTGTTTGCAGTATAAATCTTAATACCAAATTTTAATTTATTTCTTTTGAAATTTTATTCTATTAATTTGCTATTTTTCTGTCGAATTTCATTATGCTTAATAAAATCAACTATAAATAAAATTATCCATGGGATAAATTATAGTTTACCCACTTATTATTAGTAAAAATAAAAATCTTTAACGAGTTGTATGTACAGTGTTCAGTATTTTGTGAAATCTTATGTTTTTACAATTGTTTTATAACATATAATTACTGGAAAGAAATAAAATAAAAAATACTACACTGATTATAAGAACAGTTCGTTCCAGTATAAGGAACAAAAGTCATCGACGTTTCATTTTATTCACTAAATTCTATGTTTTTAATAAAACAACTTCAGTGCATTACTTAAAAACTAATTTTTAAATAAAACATGATATAACGAATAATAAAATTAAAGTACATGAAACGTACAGATG
This sequence comes from Osmia lignaria lignaria, assembly GCF_051020975.1. Taxonomy (NCBI): domain Eukaryota; kingdom Metazoa; phylum Arthropoda; class Insecta; order Hymenoptera; family Megachilidae; genus Osmia; species Osmia lignaria. The sequence continues at coordinate 4,053,263 of NC_135041.1, forward strand.
AGAATCTTTTGGATACCTGTTTGGTTACCTGGAAGGACATATAAGGATTAAATATTCAAAATCTAATGAAAGTTTATATCATTATTTATAACTTTTAAAATGAATTTCTTGAGTTGAATTATTGACTTATCCAGTATTTTTCATGGTATTAAGAATGTTACAAAAAAAATAATTTTTATCCCTGATGAGGGGCCTCCATTAAGAGCTGAAACCAGTGCCAGATCAAGGGGAGGTTTAAGGGAGACTACAGCTTTAGCCCTACTTTCCAAAGGTTCCCCTTCTAAGCCTTTCATTTACTATGTCAAAAAATATTGAATGAAATATTTTGTTTATCGTTGTCCTTTTTTTTGAATGATCAAGTGTTATTTTCTTTAGAATAAATTTAATTTTTTGAACCAAGTTTATTAACCAAGGGAACCCTCAAAGGTTTAATAGTCCGGGCCCCCAGAAATTTCAATCTAGTCTTGGCTAAAACTTATTGTTACAAACCATAAAAGCTAATACCTTCATTTGTAAGAGTTGGATTAAATAACAGTAGAGAAAACGCCATAATAACTCCTATTTCTTAAATATATCCAATCGAATAAACATTTACGAGTAAATTTCTGAATAAAAGAAAGAAATATTATACATCAACCAGATAAAATTAATTAGTACTTCTGTCTTCAATACACCAACGAATGCTTTTGTTTAATTTTGACAGATAAGCAAATAATTCGTATTTCAGGTATTTACCATTGTAATTTTGTAGGATTGAGCGCAACGGGGGTTGCAATCAAAGCGCGTCGGTTGGTTGTGTCTGTTAAATGTAGATCGAAACTTGGAATTAACGTAATACCTCGTAACGGTCACTGGCATCAGATGTAGCCAACAACGGTAAATGAAACACCAAACTATAAATCATAGCCGCGCCACATACTGCCGTTATGTTTTTCAATCTCCATGCAGATGGCTTGTAAACGTTCCATTAATCGAGATTGCATCGTTCTAATAACTATATAACTAGCATACATATATAAAAAGAAAAATGAAATCGTTTTTAGTTGGATGCAATTATATTGGTACTTTCTCTTTTTTTGAATAGCAAATCAGCTTTTATCGAATATTGAACGATCCTTTGTTCCATATCAAATGACAGATTTTCAAATATAGACAGTCTGATATGGTTTGGAAAAAAAAAATTAAGGATACTTCTAAGTAACATTAATATGTATTGTATTAACCCTAGAAAGACTGAACTTCATACGTAACCAGTACCGACTGGTGAGAGGGGAGGAAGGGGCTATACTACTGCCAAGGGTGGCAAAGACTCAAGGACGCCTTAAACTTAATTTTTGAAAACGCATAATAAAAAGTTTATCATATTCGAGCTGTAAAAGTTTTATATACATATACTGTTAATGAGCAGTTAGTGGGAGGGGCACTCGCCCAGAGTGGCAGACATGTTAAAACCTGCCCTGTACTTAACAGTTCATTTTCAATACTTCCTTTTTTTTAAATAATATCTGTACTAAGCCAAAATCACTTCTTTAGTACTAACTTTAAAGGTATAAGTGAAATAATAATTATAATAATTTAATAATAATAATAATAATTTAGTAATAATAATTTCGTACAAATTTTGTAAATGAGAAAAATAATACATTTTTAATTGTTTTCTTGTTAGAAAACAGCTGTTGCTGGGCTCGACGTATCCCTTCTTCGGTTTTTTTTGGAGGTAATTTTGTTAAGTACCAAATCAAAAATTTGGATCGTAATTAAATAATTACAATTTTAGCGTAACGGTGCTCTCTAGTAATGAAGTAATCTTACAAGTAATCTTACTTGTTAGTTTGTTTTTATCATTCGAGAAGATGATCGATGAAAAAAGAAATCTAGGATCCGTTTGTTTTATTCACGTTTTTGAATCAAGAACGACTGGAAAGTACGCGAATTAATACGGAAGAATGCAGTTACGATTTTGAGTAACCCGGTAATTAAACGAGCGTGCTGCTCGAAGGAGTCGGGTTACCCGCAGCAACCTTAAGGGCTGTTAACTACAACCTTTTGGTTTGTAAAGGGGGCCAGGACAGACGAGAGAAGGGCCTGTGAAGAATAGATTTGAGGGTCGGTGAAAATGGGATGGAGGATGTTCGTCTGGTTTTTAAAGTGTACTTTTTCCCCTCTTGTTTGTTTTACCTTACATCCCTCCCTCTCTTCTCCTGTCTATCCTCTTACTTCTACGGATACATTTTTCACCTTTTGATCGTAAGAGAAATAACTTACCAGATTGTTACTTAAGAAATACTAATAGTCTTTATAAATGTTAACTATAACGACATATGACATAATATACACTATAAGTATCTGGATCCTCAGCAATTCAGATAAACAGGATATTGATGGTACAATAATATAACTATTTTTAAAATGATATTAATATTAGACGGTTTGTTACCGTAGAGGAAGTAAAGTGCATAATCTTGGTAAGATATATTATCATTGGAATTATAGATAATTGATTACATTTTAATTGGTATTGAATTGATATTTTATAGAAATTTTGTTTTAATCAATTATAAAAATAGGAATGTTAGATATTTTTTTATTTTTCATCAAAATTTATTTAATTATGGGCAAACACCAAATTGAAAATCAATCATTTTGGAATGCATTGAGCAAACTCTTGGAATAAAATAATATCTTTTATAACTGAAAGAACAGTTGCATGAAATGTAAAAGATAATCTTTTTCCATTGTATTCTTATACAAATGGAACATTTTCTGCAACATTAATTTCTGAGAAAGCACCTTAACTCTGAAGATACTTTATTGTCGACGTATCAGATTATCCTGTCCAAATAATTGGCTCACTGTTGCATAAGTAAGGAACAAATATGCCCGTGAAATGAAGAAATAGAACGTTTTCGTAGAAGAAGAATAGAAGAGGCGGAGGTTGGAGATAGCGTTGAAGGTATTTTACGAGTCGAAACTCTCGCGTTGGAAAATTCCATGCATACAGGAGTATCGCGAAAACAACCGACACGAATACACTGTAGTAATGCGAACCGTACGTTCCTCGATAAAATTCTGTTTAATATCAACCGATTCTCACAAACGATCTGGAATATTATCCCTGTAAGTGGCTGCGGGTTTAATAAAATCAAACGCCGAACCATCGATTGAAACCAGTATTGGTTTCAAGCAAATACTATTGGAAATATTTATTAAAATAGTTTTATCTAAATATGGTAGTATTTTATATTGGAGTTATTAAATGAAATAACAATTTTTCTCGGAAATATTAGAAATAATCATTTAAAATAGCATACAATTTTATAAGTAACTCTCTATTTTTTCTCTTCTGTAACATTTAGATTCCTATAATAAAAATGTTTGAAAAGTACCCGGCTGAACTATGTTCTGGGGCATATAAAATTGTTCACTTTCTTTTTTTATACACTAGTAGTATTCGACGAAAGAAATGCAAAAATTCAAGTTTTAACTTTAGGAATCAATTTGTTTAAAAGTTATGCGCGTGTAAAGCACAGCGTTTTCAGCATATTTTTAGAGGTTATTTTGACGCCATATTGGTTTCTATCGATATAATTTGTCCAATGAGCGAAGTCGATGGCTCTAAAGAAAGGCACGTAGGTGGCGCTGATTTTGGCGGAATTTTTAATTCAAATGTCTTTTTCTGAATGTACCTTGGATATGGTAGGTTATGTTAGGTCCTCGTCTCCGCGGACCAATCAGATTATAGATAGAAATCAATATGGCGTCAAATTGACCTCGAAAGTACGCTGAAAACATTTAGTTTTGCATACACTTAATTTTCGAACTGATTGATTTTTAAAGTTAAAACTTTTTAATTTTTCTCGTCGAATACTATCAGACTACATTTAAAAAAGGTCAATAATTTTGTGGCCTCCAAAGTAAAACTCAAAGGCCTAAACGTCCAGCCCTGAAGGTCACAACGTAAACGATTGCCGAAATATGCTCTAAACGTTCCTTAAATCATATTGATTGGGCAAGAAGTAATTATTAAGAACTATGTCTCATATTATTTTATCTGATAGGTTTGCAACATAATGCAATGAAGAGTTAAATAAATTCTGCCATAATCAGAGAATGTATACTCTCAATTCAATTACGAACAAATGGAATTTCGCTATCAAAAGACTAGGTGCGCTCCTTTACTCGTAGAATTGCTTTCCGCCAGTTTGCAGTCTCGACATACATAGTGTGCAAGAAGCGGAGGGTAACGACATAGGTGCACTAGTCTGGAGCAAGGTGGTTCCCGCTAGAGGGGAAACGGCAAGGGTGACACCGGCCCAGGACAGAAAGGAGAAGTGTTGGACGACTGGAAATAGCTTGTTGCATTCAGACGAGGATAAGCCGTGGCGGGTTCCATCTTGTTTACTTTGTAGAATGGCTCACTGGTATTTGGCTCGGCAGCCACCCTTCTCTGCGAGAACGCTGTAAACGTTTGACCCCTCGTCTCGTCGTCCCTCGTTGCTTTTATTTCGCCGCTGGCCTTGCGATGCTACGATAAAATATGTAAAAGATTGTGTGCGAAGTGAAAACACCACTCGTCGTCGACGAGAAAAAACGTGAAAAATATAAGACAGATGTACAGTGCTTCGAACAATGTATACACAGTAGCTGGACTGAACCCAAAATTTTAGTTTATTTCACTTACGGCATTTCATATGATTGTTCCTTTTGTTTTATTTATTTCACTTACAGTTTCTAGCTCACCGATGTGTCTTACATTTGCTTAAACAAAACTTTAATTTTACTGCAATTTCTTTTTTTAACTTTTCATTGCTTGAGATTTTTAATTTTCATAAAATACACATATAGTTTTAAATAATAAAAACTATTTTTATATTTGAAAAATCGATTTAAAGAGAAATTGTATAATACAAATTTTTAATGCTATGCAAAAGAAAATGTGTAATTACAAGTATTTTAAAAATATAAGAATTTCACAGTATATCTACAGTATATTTGTAACATAAAGCACTAATATTACACTAGCGTCACGACTTTCTGTTGACAATGTTTATTATGATGGTATATATTTCAACAATTTACCTTTAAAATTGAAAATGTTAATTTTGTCTTCCATTTTGAGAAAATCCGCCAGTGTGCGATATAGCGTTAGGTAAGCTTCTCGTTCGCCTATCGCTTTGTTTGCATTAGTTTCAGGTCTATTTCCCGAGAACTGGAAGTTGATGACGTTGAAAGCTTCTAAGATAACGTTGTCTTGCTGTGTAAGTAGAAAATTCTATGAACACGAATAGAGTTGTCTATTACCAAGTAGAACTCAGGTTCTAATTTATCAAATTATACGGACAGTGATAAAGGAGAGACATCCATTTTGTTTTTTGACCTAGGTACTATAACCTTAGAAAATTTCATTTTGATTCATAAACCAGAATGTTGTGAATCTTTTATGTTCTGCATAAAAAGTTAAAATCTATTAATGTTAAACTGAGGTAACGATACGAGACAGTATTGCCGTTGAGAACTTTGTTTTTTTAAGAAATTTTTAAGATAAAATTTATTCTATTTTGAGAGAAACATCTCACTATAGAAATAAGTACTATCTAAGTGGAAACATCTTCAAAATCTTATATTAACTTAGGTTTTTTTCTTCGACAAACTTGCATACTTTTTGACATAAATTGAGTCTTCAGATCGTTTCACTTGAGAAAATATCATAATACAATATTTAAAAAATCAACAGTTTGTGAGATATTTCATAAATTGTTTTTTTTTTACATTGTATCCTACCACTTTTTTATATAAAATATTTTTAAAAATTAATCTCAAAACATACATTCCCATTTAAAGATACAAAGACCTAAAGATACAAATGTCTTATTATACAAAAATCAAATACATGGTGTGTTATGTTTGTATCCTATTCCATGTTTTCACCATTTGTTCTACAGAATGTAGAATAACTAACGAAGTAGAAGCACAAAACCTAGAAAAATGTACGTGTACACAACTCTTAACAGCCGCAACAAATTCTTGATCAAGCAAAATTACGAAAGATACACGGCCGCTGTGGGAATTGCAGGACAAACCCCGGTGGTTGTCGACTTATTAAATTTACCGAGCCACAAATTCCAGCCCAAGGGAGACGCTGGATTTGGGGTCCATAGGCAACCTGTATAACCGCGTACTGGGTCTAGACGGTATAATGTACAACTTCAGGACCACCAAATTCCCTCCTAAATACCCCGCCTAACTGGCTTACTGGCTGCAGCTAGAAGCATACCCGATACCAGTACCACTGGCCATGCTTGCTTTCTCCCTCTTAAGCTTATACACACGTGTATTTCTAGGCCCGATATTATACAGACCAGTGCCCTGGTGTTTCAGGAATTTTCACTTTATCTTGTAGGGTACAATTAACGTGCCATTTTGAGACAGCCAGGTCATTTCTTTTGGTTTTGTTAAGAACAAAAAGGACAAAGACATTACATAAAATACATAGTTGACTTTTGCTATTTTTAAACTTGGAAAAACAATAATATGTGGTTTATTAAGTCACAATAATTTATTGTCAGAGAGACTGTATGTTGTGGTAGGACTTAGAAATTTTAAAGCATCACAAATGTATGGGTATCGTAGAACGCGTTAACCTCCTCTGAAGGAGAGGAGGTTACGCCACTCACCTCTAGTTACTACATTGTGCTTAATTTACAGAAGACAAATAATTTGTTAGGTATTCATTTCAAAGCGTGCCGGATCATTCCACATAGGGGAGTAGACGAGTAAGATGGATGGTGGGCTTGGTTCTACGCTCATTTATCAAACTCATTAACGTGTATCGTGCCTAAATATAATGCATAGTAATTCTCGAATATTAACACTTGATAGATCAGTGTTAGATATTCGTGGTCTTAACATTAACTTTTAAAACATTAGTAATTCTGTAGAGAATATGTAAACTGAAATAATTTTATTAGTAACACTATGTAACAAATTATAACTTTTTTCCATTACTTTCAGTTTTTTAATCCAATGTTTAAAAAAAAGATCAAATTTTTACATGTGAAAATAGTTAATGCTTCAATTATGAAGGTTATGCAAAGAAGTACTTTTTATATAATCTTCATAACCCCTCGTAACCCTCTTGGGAATAATCCTAGAGATTCTAACACATAAAATAATATACATATATTTTTAAAACATTATAAACATTTAAACATGTTTAAGGAATGTTTAAATGCAACGAGTGATTATTTCTTTTTTATTTTTTATATTTGTCCACCTTATTTGTTACATTGCATCAATATGGCTTGGATTAGGGTAGGTTAGGTTAGTACGTGTACATAAATTGTGAACTATCGCAGTGACAATGATTTTTATAATAAATTATAATTTTCATGTAAGTAAAATGAATTTTTCGTTACTTGTCTAAATTCTACTACATTTAAGCACTTAATAAATGTCTACTGACATTTCGTTTCATACTCTGTAACATTCTGTTAGAAGGAGTTTTGCGACTTGAGGTATTGTCGAAGTTCGAATCGTTACTTTAGATTTGAAGTATAATAAAGAGTGTATGTGTATTATTGATTTTCAGGGAACTGACTTTGAGGAAGTTTAGAAAGATTTGAAAAAGTTTCAACGAAGGGAACATTTCAGTTTGAAGTGGTTAGCAAGTTTTAAACGAGATCGATGGGAGTGAAGATCGATGAGAATGGGAAATGTGGATACAGTAGTTTTCTCGCGCAATACAGAAAACTTCTGCAAGTTCATTTTGACTCGTGACAGCAACAGCTTCAGTGAAAAGTATTTTGAATGTAAATGTGTATGCAGAAAAATAATATGGTTGCTTTGTTACACTTATATAATATATTCATAAATTAGAAAATTAGAAGAATTAATTGTCCTTCTTATACATAGTATACATATATGTATGTATGAAGTGTTATTAATACTCTATAGGAGTAGGATAGAGTTTTATTCAAAATTTATTTAATTATCGTTGCACTAAGATACCTCGTGTATGTAAACGCACTTTTTTAATCACATTTCAAATCTATAAAAATTAACTGTTTAATCGCTTTCGTTCATTTGATTTTATGGACTGAATTACATCGCTAATCTTATGATGACATGATACTTTTTCCAATATTCATTTCTACAATACAGGAGCCATATTAATAACTGCCAGTGTCGGATTAAGGGAATGTCTGAGGGGAACTATAGTCCTGGAGCCCACTTTGAAGACGAAAAGTATCGAGTAAAATTATTTTTACTGTTGCCTCTTTTTCTTTACAATTAAATGTTATTTATTTTTATTAAGAATAAATTTCAATTTTTGAACCAAGTTTGTCAACGAAGGGGGCCCTCGAATGATTGATAGCCCTGAACCTCAGAAATCGTAATCCGGTCCTGCTAACTGCAACACATTTAAAGCTGAACACAAATATTTGTTATTGAATAGCGATGATGTCAAATATCCAAGGTAAAATTTTTGAAAGTATAACTCTTTTAGAGTCACATAATATAACAGCTCTTCTCACGTTCATCTTATTATTAAGCTACTTTAAATATTTTAGGTAGTATAATTAAAAAATAAGTAAATATAAAGACACCAAACTAATTTACATATTACAAAATATGTACAGGTATTCTTAGAGCACCTACGTTAAGATAGATGTAATTAAATGTTCATTTGGGTATTTTCTTTTCGAACATCTATTCCACAAATTTCGAAAGTCCCTTTTCTCCGTAACGAACGTCGCCATTTAGGGTTCAATCGTGCCACGCGTTACGTCACATCTCTACAAACTAAATACGTTTGCGCGTACAATGCGAGCAAAGACGATTTTCGAAGTGCTTCTCCTGGAGATACCAAGAGAGTCTCTGAACAGGTGGAGGTTTAAAGTAATAGAGCCCACCCACTTGCGCTTCTCTTAACGAACTTGGAAGGACTCGGGTAAGGTAAAAGGAAGAGAAGCGAAGTGAAGGGAAAAGGAACTACATTTCTAGGCAAAAAGATAATACATTGCATGATAATATACTTTGAATATTTTAATAATGTGGATTCCATAGAAACAGTGTACTCTAGAAAAGTTAGCTTATAATTAATAAAAGGAATGAAATGATAGCATAATCAATAAATTTACATATTTATACATACAACATTTATTCAGTTTAAAATATAAATAGACACCAATTTTTCATTCTTAGTAATTTATTGAAATCATTCTATTGGAAAATGATTGACATTTTTAAATTATTTTATAAACTATACATGTCCTAACAATTTTTAATTATACTTATGTCAAGAGAGACTGGAAGGGGTACAAGTCGTAACATTACAAAATTTTAATATTTTTAAATAATTTGTACATAACTTTCTTATTTAATTAACTACAACTGTAATTTTCAAAATACACAAATTCAATTTTGATATTTCCTAATGTCCCATGTTTTGAACCTTTGAATTTATAGTAACGTGCAAATGTTTGCATTTAGTTTGTCTACTGAAAATTTGACAAATGCTAATGATTTCCGTGAATATTTTAACTGCGCTATCATTTCACCCCTTCTATTAAATTATTTATTTTGATGTAAAGACTAGTCAATTTACCCTTGTTAACATCTTTACCAGGGCATATTATTTTTATAACGTCCCCACTATTCAAAACACTCGAAATCTGTTATCGAAAATCTGTAAATTTGATTAGCGTGCCATCATTTCGTTCGATAGTGTATATTTGCGGAAGTTGAACGCGAATGGTGCATGGTGAACGCGTGGACAAAGAGGTGAGAAGAGGAAAGAGAACGATGCAGTCCGAATACGGGCGAAGAATAGGGGAAAGGATGCTGATGGAAGCGAAGGAAAGGATAAGAGAGAGGAGAGGGGTCTGGGTTACCATCCAAACGACGCAGGGCCAGAGAATAGAGAGACAATACAGTCAGCAGCAGACGCGGCAAATTGCCCGTTAATAATCCGTAGCAAGAGGGATGAAAACGGGGAGAGAGCGGTGGTGAGAGTGGGGAGGTTGCGCGTCTCTCCCTCTCGTTTTCGTCGAATGAAGGGCGCCGGATGAAATATTCCTCTCTGATCCGATGTAATTGCGACGTCGTGCTTGAAAATTCTCCTAGTCCTGCTCTTTTCTGCCTCCAACCCCTTTTTCCGTCGTTTACTCTCCCTTTCTGTGTGCACAGCCCGCCCGGCGACCTCGAAAGGGTACACTATAAACTGGGATAGTATTGGCGTGTTTATCCTGCCGCGGCAGCTGCGGTCTCGCTCGGATTAGATCTCGCTTCGCTGTCCGACTAACTATGTAAATTAACTTTCGACCCGCTATATACGAATTCCTCAGGATGCGGTATAATCGTTCCTCTTCAGCCTATGTCCCACCGTATGTTGAAATTTTCGATTGGATATCTTCAAGCCGTGTGTAGCCATCGCTTTTTATAATCCCTTGCGGACGGAACAGCTCCATACTGAGGACTGTGTGAAGTAGGGTCGTTACAAGGATAGTCATTGAAATGGTTAAATCACTCCCTCGTGTGGAACCACGACTTTAAGTGGTCTTCTCGGTGTGATACCTTAAAATCGAATATTCTTTTTTGCATTTTCTAACAGTCTATCATCTTAAAAACATGATTCTATGGTATTTGATCTAAATCTATTTGCAAGAGTGTATTTTTATTTTATATAACACACGGTACCTACATTAAATTTTAAACATGTTTTTCTAAAAGTTACATATTTTTAAATGTTGGCGCATCTATCGTCGGAGTAGAAATAGCTATATCTAGTCAGACACTCGATAAAATGGATTATTGAAAATATTAAAAATTATTTTTTCAATACAATGCTTTAGTTTACTAGAAAAATTGGTTTTTCTCAAAAATCATCACATTTAAGAAAATTTTTAATAAATTAAGAGTCTTTTATGTTTCATTATCGTTCATATTATTGAGTTTATGGAAGAACAAATTGATGTATTGTCATTATTTACAATACTGATGAGACAGTTTGATGAAAATTAAAATATTTTTAACATTATTGATAAACTTTCTGTTGATTACACGTTGTTGAACACCAATTCGAAACTGAATATATTGTCACTAAATATTGAACGCATAAAACAAGTACAGTTTGTCAATAAATATCAACAAAATTGATGATATTATATTGGCAATATATGGCAATGTATATCGATTGTTTGAGGACTTCTACATACAGAAATTCATAGGGTAATTATTAAATTGCTTATATATAAGCGATTAGTATTACTAATACAAATGTTTACATGATATGTGTTGTGTATATTGTATGTTAGATAATGTTAGATAATGAATGTTATTAAACATTCATTATTGTAATAGGTAAATATTTGGAAGTACAAACTATTTTGACAATTCTTCATTATAAAATTGCTGAATAGTATCGAAAATGGCATATACGCGGGCATGGCATATGGTAATCACGTCGTCCGAATTTTAGGATATTACCACGACAATTCCAGATGTAAACAAAAAACAAAACGTCCCCCTCGAGTTGGACAGTAACATATTAAATTCGTTTTGCTGACTGGGGGGCTCAGCCTCCCAGACTCCCTATATACTACACTAACTAATACTAATACCCATTTTTAATATAAGGAAATAATAAACACAATTTACAAAATTAAATTTATTGGTATTAGTTAGTGTAGTTATTAGGGGGGGTCTGGAGGACACGACCCCCCAGTCAGCAAAACGAATTTAATATGTTACTGTTCAACCGAATATTTTCTATTTCGTCGAGTTTTCACAGCGCACAGTGAACGCGTATATAAAATCTTTAAAAAAATATTTATTGACATTGTTTTTGTTGATGCGCTGCCATAATAATATTAAATATGGTGTTTTTTACCTGTAAGAAACCACACACGAAAAAATCAGCTCGATTCTGACTGGAGTTACACTTCCGAATATTTACTTTGTAATATTATGTGAGTCAAGAATGAACGTTATTACATATTTGTCTAGTTTATTTTATTGGGTATTGAGGGACTTTAATCTCTAACGTAACTAGAACCTTCTTTTGAAGTGGGCAAGGTCTCTTAGAAATTTTGAAATCTGTAATTTTTGAATTTTGAAATCTTAAAATTTTAAAATGGTGAATTTTTGGAGAGGGACCAGTCGAAATTTTAAGAGGGACCAGGATGGGTCTAGTTACACCACTAACTTATAATGCCTCTAATTTACAGAAAGTAGTGGTAGATAATTTTCTATTATTCGAAGATACACAAAAACACGTGTCTTAATTATCTTTATGCACAAATTTAAATATTTTATGTAAAGGTAGAAAAATTCTTTTACTTATTAGTATGTATTTTGTTTTCGCTCAACATTGAAGGTTGTATTAGGCCTATAGGTTAATATAGGTTAATATTAGTGTTTTTATGAAACGTTAGAATATTCTTGTAATAGGTAATATATCTTTCTGTAAATTGTTTAAGTTTTATGAAAAAAATTTGTAGAATATTTATAAAATTCATCACTTAATATTCCCCGAAGTTGGTTAATCTGATTTCTGAGTTCATTTAATGTTTAATGAAGAAGAATTTATTATAGTAGTAGATGAATAATATGCTTTAATACTTCATTACTAAATATGCATTATAAGATGGTTAGTTGAGCAAATATCAGAATATTAAAATAGCAAAATTAGATGAAAACATAAGAAATCTTCACCTTTTTAACTAAAAACCTTTATGTGAATAAAACATGCATTTTTCATAATTAATACGCAAAAGGGTACATCTCTGTTTGCCTTCTAATCTAATTATCTTTAAATTATGCTAATGGATGAGAACGGTTAAGCGGATGAAATATCTACACTAAAACAACGTATATATGTAAATACGGGAGTTTTTATTACTTAAAGCAACAAAAAAGACAACTTCTTTAGTGATTGAATTTATAATATTAAATTAGATTGTATAATTAATTTGTTTGGTAATTTCATGTTGATTGGGTTATTTGATTAATAAGATACAAGATTTTCTATTCCTATTATTTTATACTTTTAAACTTGATGTGGATAATTTTAAAACAAATTACCACAGTTCTTAATTCTGCGAGGTTTTTACTTTCTATTTAAATTTCCAGGACTCTAGAACTGTCAAACTTACGAGTCTCCCTTGGTTGATAAACATGATTCAAAATTAAATAATATTTACTCTTAAAGAAAAGGAGCAACATTAAACAAATTTCATTGAATATCTGTTGACATAGTAAATGGAAGGTTTAGATTAGCTTACAAAATGGTCCCGCGTGAAGCCCGGGGTTGCAGTCATAAAATTTATTGTTTTTACAAATCTTTTTTGATTTAATTATTTTATAGATAGTCACTAAAAATTTTGTATACAACACCCTTATACATAATTCACTGTATTTATTTTATAAAATTTTACAGTTTTTCGTAACTTATCTAAATCCTAAAACGTTTTTGTTTCAGGTAAGTGACACATAATTATTATACTCTTTAAGAAAATTCACATCACAGCAGTGAGTAAAATTAGACATTTTGCATTTAATAAAACAGAACTGTTTTTAAATGTAAACTGCTTTTTTTATTTTAAATTTAAGCTCTTTTCGTGTCACTAAACTTAGGTGTGTATCACAGAGAGATGCAAAAGTTATGAATGAGATTAAAACAATTAGAACTTCTTCATTTCTAAGTTTTAATGTTTCTCTATTTAGAACTATAAAATACGGTTAATGAAGAATTATTTGTTTTTAATTATCTATAGCAGTTTATGTTATGCAAGATAGTGCCATTTTTAATCTCACAAAGATGGGTTACTAAAAACCATCAAGAGAGAAGATTTTACTCATCAAAATAATGGCGATAAGCCTGTTGGATCAAGAACATTGATAATGTTTATTTTATAATTGTTAATCACGATAAAATTGTGTCACTTTCCATAATAAATACCGAAGATACACTTTACGAGCTCTGAAAAGAAAAATAAAGTAAAGTTACCTTATGCAAATACCTTTTGCACCACACTGTATATTCACGATCAAATCAGGATTCCCTAGACAAAATGGCGATATAGGAGAAGCAGGAATTCTCAAAATCATTATTTTGAAATTAAAAGATATTAACAATTACAGTTAGTTATTCCTTACATTAAGAAGTATGACAAACTCATACATATAAACGGTTAGGTCCACGGTTAAACATATGACTTGCAATCTAAAGGTCCACACTTCATATCCTTGGTTCCGAACTTTTTTTTTTAATGATAATTTGTCTCTTTTTGAATAACTATTACAGATTAATAACTATTACAGAATAAAAAATGCTGTGCTATAATCATTGCATTTATTAATAATTAATTAGATACGCTGCAATTTTTATAGAATTTAAGTTATGTTTTCTGTCCAGTACGTACATTAACATCCTTACCGCATTCGAAATTTACACGCGTTCATTTATTATTATACAACTACTTGTATTTATTTACAATTATTGATTTGAGGTACCTGATTTGATCATGAGCGTATCTATTTGACTAAAATCTCGCAAGTAATATTTATGCGGTATGGTCAGACCGGCCCTTCGCACAAAGTGAAAGCTACCGAACAATCACGTGGCGCACGATGTAACTTATAATTCCAACATAAATATTTATTTAATAAAAATATTTCTACGTCTTACATAGAACGCAGATATACATTTGCAGGACGGAAAAGGCGTAGTCTATTTTCGAGACTAGGTCAACACACTATCCCAACACAATTATTCGTCCGCTACCGAAATTTTGATTTATAAGACCGTCTCGATACCTATTTTACAAAATTTAAATAGCTAGACATAACAAGTAACTATTTTGATTTTTATCACAATCAATATTGGAATTATCTTGGAAATTATGATCATTTTTATGTTGTGGAATTTCTATTAGCCAAGTAAGATTTTGGGTCTGAAGGATTAAAAATTAAAAAATTGATTATCTATTAGCAATAGAAATTCTATTAAATTGTCTGTAAACAAAATAATTTTGTAGCAATAATGTGCCACGATAGAGTATTTCCCTCCGATATATGAACAATAGTCGTAATTAAGCAATTGTATTATTGTAATGATGGATAATGGTATATTGTTTTGTCTAAGCAGAAAAGGGATTACACGTCTGTATTTGAATATTCAAATAGTGGAACGTTCAGATAATGGAACATCAGATAATAGAGATTCTCCGGTAATTAACAGTTATATAGGTTCAATCAATTCACGTAGTCCTAATATGTTTGTTAACAATTATTACACAGGAATATTACGAATTGTTGATTCATGCCAACACATTACACGCTTTGGCTGGCAAATAATTATCATTCAGCGTATCAATCGCTTGCTGAAATTAAAGCCGTTTTAATCTACAGATTAGTGAAATGCACATGTCGAATGATTCGTTAGAATCATCTCATCAGATTAACATAATGAAAGCTAATTATCTCAATATGTATATCATTGGCTAAAAGCAGACAGGATCTTTTTAAAAAGACGCAAATAAGGGAATTTTATTTATCAAAAAATTTATAAACAATATATTTTTGTATCGTTTTTTACAAGTTGCAAAAATTTTTTTCATGAAAAAAAGTCATGTCTTATCAGCTTTCTCCAATTTTAATTATGATTTATGTAAAAATTCTTTAAATATAAAAAATATGAAATAAAATATCTGTTTTTATAATGCGATGGGTTGATACAAAATTTAATTATCAGGTGTACAAATTAATTTTGTGCCTTTCGTTTTTTTTTTGAATTGAAGATTTATTTTTAAAGAGTTGTGGTAACTCTAATCTATAAAGTAATTTTTATTGTTATCATATTTTCGCGTCACTTTTCAAATATACATAAGCGCGGGAAATTATTTAAATAGTGATTTAATATACCTTGATAATGATATTTAAATAGTAGTTATGAAGATATAATACTAGAGGTACCGAATTAAATTGTACACCTACTGTCATAATTTATAGAAAAATGACTTCGAAACTAGCAGATTTGATTAAAAAATTTTTATGAGGATTTTGCAGTACGAATTTTCTGCGATTATTCAAGGTTCGACGCTGCCAAAAGTTTGAGTCAAAACGTGTAGCTTCTTTTTGTGAATTATAAGCGATATCCTCTTTACTCTCTTTTTGAATGTTTTCTTGTTCTTTTTTAAATTTTTCAAGTTGAACGCTGCCACTTGAGAACACCTTGTGCCATCGCATTTCTTCATTCCTCGAATCAGCAAGACTTTTGTGTAACTTGGCCAACTCGTGGCCGGGGAACCTAGGAAAGTTTAATTACGCGCATCCACTTCTTTTTTTCCCAGCGAGCGGTTACAACTCTTCGGAGAACGCTCATGCTACTCTTTATGCTACGCCGAAAGCGGTATGTCGGGTCCATTTTTTCTTTTTCTCGTATCCACCTCCGCATTCGCTTTGAAGGTCCTCATTGAGTTAAATATTTGGTCCTTGAACGAAATATTCCTGAGAAACGTATTTACATACGCTTTGATGTGCAAATTTGTTTATCGAATTCGAAATTTCACGTTAAGAATGTCAAATATTACATTGAAATTACATGTTCCGGGTATTTGATCCGTGTATGAAATGTTTCTGAGAAATTACGTATTTAAGTGTGCTTTGATGTATCATTTCGTGTTACGAATTTGAAATTTCAAGTTTCAAGTTAGAAATGTAAAAAATCACATTTCAAATTCCAATTTTGAATTTTGAATTTCTATACAAATTTCCGTTAATTTTTCTTTTTAAAAATGGCTAATTTTTCATCAGCTATTCGATTTCAAACACATTTTATATTTTGTGTCATCAAATCGTTTCACATTTTCTAAGCTTTGAAGGTAGAGGCCAATTCTGAAATTTAAAAATTCTAAAATTATACAAGTCCAAAATTTAAAAATTTACAAATTGCAAAATTCATAAATTGCGGATTATCCACATTTCAGAATTTGTAAACAATCTGACCTCCCCAAAAAATCCTAATTACGCTAATGGTAATACAGTATATATGTATATCATTGTAATAAAATTCCTTATTTCGCACTTACTAGACAGTCAGACCGAGTTTGCTTATTAAACTGTCAAACTATCAAACGATTAAAGGAAAACTAATTAGTAAATGAGATTTTATTAACAACATTCCGACAGTTCTTTTGCTATTAAAGTGTAGTTGTTCTTTTCCTTGGTACAACTTGGAAAAGTTTGAGAGTAGGTACTCGAGGAAGCAGCAGAAGTCGCCGTTCTTATGGAACGTCAGGTGGCATTCGTAGAATTTTTCGAAATTCCTCCAATCTCGTTAAAAGAGTGAGGAAGAAAATAGAAGCTGTCGGGGGGGTAGAAAGACATACGGGGTGTCCGCTTTTGAAAGGAATCAATTCTGTTATTTTGATACAGATTTTTAATATAAAAATTACGTGATGAAATAAAGAAAATATTCTTTATTGATACAATTTTTGTTTACTATTATATTAAAAGATATGAAGGTGTCTTCATAACTACAACTATGGCCCCCTTCGTTTTTTCGTCATTTTCCGCGGAAAACAAGGGGGAAGGGCGCTTCCCGCCATTTACCCTGGGGAAGTCTGATTTGATCGCGGGTATATTTGTTATGTATTAAATAATGAATTCTTTTGTAAAATATTTATTACTTAATACTGACAATGAGATGAATCAAAAATAAATGTTAGATAATAATTTTACTGATCTTCTTGACAAAGCTTTGCAGGGTTTTAATTAGGGTTTTAAGTGGTTGAGAAGTTTGTTATTATATTTGAACTTAACAGCCAAATGAAGTAATTGTTGTTTTTTTTTCTTTTTTTTTTTTAAATTAATTTGTAATTATGTGCCACTGCTTTATCATTTGAATTATTCAGGTAGAAATTCAGGTATTTAAATTGTTTATGTCTTCTTTGTTTATTAAATATAGGTTTTTTAATGTACAATGTAATTTATTTTTGATGCCACTTTTTTTCTAATAGCAATCTTTTATATAAGTTTGCTTCGATGCTTATTATTTTCAAGATGAAAAGTGTGTACTTGTACAATATGTTTTGATAATGCTTTGTGTTATGAAATAATTAGATACGTGTAATCAGAATATTTGATGTCGTCAGTGGTTGTGAAATAGCTGGACGGTATTATTTTCGCCCGGACACCCAGTAGAATGGCAGGTGTAGGGGGTGGGAGAGCCTTTCTATCGTGTATGCTCGAGGAAATTCAAGCAGGAAAGTTCCTTAACTCGCATCCTGGAGTGGCTGTCGAGTTGCGAAACTTGTTCCGCGGAATTACCTCGTAAGTCGCGGCTATTCGCGCACGAGCAGCAACGGGTGCCGGGGAAATTTTCACGTCGACCGACCAATATGCACACGGGCGCACAGAATTTCGTGCAACGTGACCAATTCCCGATTGAGCGACCACGATCGGACGATTCCAGGGATTACGGTGCATCGTTGATGCAGACGAGCCGTAAAGTTGCTTCCTCGGGAACTCTAACGTCGTCGAACCACGCTCCAGCTTCGAGCTCCTACAATTCCGGAATGGATTGCTGGAAAATCTGGAACTCGATGCTCGATCGAATGCTCCTAGATAGTGACGTTCGTGTAATTTTCCAGTGTGATTTAGGAATGACAATTTGCTGCTGTGATTCTTGGATGAAAATATCTTTCAACACAAGAACTACATTCCATGACAATATTAGACAAAATTACATAGAACTATGTATAAATCTGTTACAAAAAAAAAAGATTTCCTAGTTCTACACATACACTACCATCAAAAAGTTTGGAAACAAAGAGATTTAAATAAATAATTCAACCGCATTGCATAATACATAAAATATACAGGGTGTCCCGTAACTCCTGTAACTCCCGGAAATGGGAGGTTGCTGGGGTGATTCTGAACAACATTTTCCTTTACCAAAATGTCGTTTGAAGCTTCGATTTTGAGTTATTAACGAAAAACACTGGCCAATCAGAGTGCGCCTTGAGCGCAGGCCGAACCACGAGAGTGATGGTTTTCAGCCGCGCTCAGTCGTGGTTGTGAACAAACGCATTGGCACAAACGCATTCATTATTCATGAATAACGAATAATTCCACATTGTTCTTAATTTAAGACGATGTAACATTTATTGCACGCTTCACTTGATACCCGCGCTGTGCAAAGGAAAATGTTGTTCAGACTCACCCCAGCTACCACCCCCTGAAAGGACTAACACTCTTTACGGGACACCCTATATATATTCATATCTAATAAATTAATTGTTGTTAAGAATAGAAGAAATAAAGTTCTAGAACATTCTAAGATTATCTTTCTCAACTTTCTGAGCAAAATTAATTTAAATCACGGTAAAAGTTTTAGATAATATTACATTCTTTGTAAAAGTATAACGTACAACATACTAGTATGTAATTTGATATTTATATTAACATTAACGTCAAATAGCTGCGAGGAATATTTGAAAATACCCCTATTAAACGTATAATACCGATATTAAAAAGGTAAAATGAAATAGCGGTCATGTAATAATAATGTTAAAACAAATACCAATATGATATCAAAACCACAAAATATATCGGTATTCAATATCTGATTCATTGATCAAGAAATAAACTTGATATCTGTTTTTCCATGGTACCATATTGCCATCCATGTCGTGATACCGCCGTCATCCATTTATTTCTTTTTTATCATGAATTCATCTTTCCGCAAAATCATAAAAATAATAGTTTATAGCATCTAATCTATATTTTTTATTTTTTTTATTTTTTGCTAGTGCACGCCTTACTCTGCAAACTTTAACCTTATCTTTTATGGCGGATGGTTAATGGCACTGTCTTTTGTATCTTGTAATATCTGTATGTAGAATGCCGTGGACAACACATGGAACTAAAAATTTTGTGTCGTTATTCGACTGATCATTAAATTAAATATAACTTTTAATTTCAATTTGCAAATAACGCTATAATTCATACAAAGTATTTCAAAAATCTATATATAGTTGGTTTTTTGTATTGCAATGTCAAATTACAGTAAAAGCTGGATATATGCAACAAAAGTTTGGCTGGATATATGCAACATCGCTATCCCCTCCACTTGGGGGGATCCCCCTAAGCCGAACCGAGCCGCTCGGCGAGGAAATCGTATAATATGATCCGACCGTAATATCGGTGTAACTAATACTAATTGAACGATCAAACTTTTTTATTTTTAACTTTTTCTTAATGAAACTTTTACTAACGCATTTGTGAGATTTTTCTGATTGAAATGGTACCAAACACGATATGATTTGAATTATATTTATTTATTAAAATAATAATAAAACTGTACATATATATAAGGCAGGCCGTACACCAAAGATACATCAAACACGCAACATGCAACATGCAACACGTCGCATGTTGTGTACGAACGTAGAATAGGTATTGCGGCACGGTACAAACGATTTGTACGAACGTAGAATAGGTAACGCGGCACGGTACAAACGATTTGTACGGACACAGAATCGATACCAAGACTGGATATATGCAACGTTTAAATGCCCAGAATCGATACCTCGGCTGGATATATGCAACATTAAATGCCCAGAATCGACACCTCGGCTGGATATATGCAACGTTTAAATGCCCAGAATCGACACCTCGGCTGGATATATGCAACGTTTGAAACCCGAGCCGACACCGCAACCGGTTTTCATTTCCAATCCTCCTTTGCTTTTCGCCAACTTTTAACATCAATTTTAGCAAGTAATTATAATTGAAACTATATCGTGTTTGGTACCACTTTAATCACAAAAATCGCACCAATGCGCTAGTACAAGTTTCATTAAGAAAAAGTCAAAAATAAAAAAGTTTTTTTATTCAATTAGTATTAGTCACACCGATACGTTTCGGCTCTTTCCTTTGATCATCGGACCTCTCTCTTTCTGCCACTGTCTGTCCTTTTCTACGTTCACGCTTGGCTGCTCGTCGCGTGTAACCCGAGATTCGACACCTCGACTGGATATATGCAACGCCTGGGTCCCAATGTTTGTTGCATATATCCAGCTTTTACTGTAATAAGATTTCAAAAAACAGGCAATTTCACGCACGAAAGTACTAAGAAAAAAATGGTAATTATGCACAAAAATACCCCAGTCGTCGATGACCTTGACATTGATGTATGTTGTCAAGGTCATGACCCTGAGTAACGTTGGCCTTGAAAAAAGTGGCAGTCGCGATCCGTTCAAAAGTTACGAAGCATTAAAGTTTTCGCTTTTTTCCGCGTTTTCGCGTTTTAAGCAACCTTTTCCTATACATACATGTAACCGATGCTTGGCCATAATACCGACACTGGTCGAAGAAACCATTGTGAAAAATGGCAATTCAGATGTTCATTGATGGCTGGTGAGAAAGGCGCGGGTGCCTTTTGGTAAATTTTAACATGTACATATTACTTGCCGGTCATAGTGTTGTTGTTTATAAAAGTAGTAGACGACAAGCGGCAGTCATTTTTTGAATTTTGGCGGTCGTAATATTAATTTAGCCTAACCCAATTTAATCTAATACAAAATTATATTAGTGAACTTGTTTATAAGTGAAGTAGGTTAGGTTAGGCTAGAACAATGTTCCGACCGCCGTCAGGCGGCCGGCCATGCATGTCAAAGTTCAAAATCATTGAAATCAGTTAAGTTCGATTTTTTAGTTCACCTGTTATACTCCTTAGGTTTCGGCCGCCGTAATCTGTTTATATAATTGGTAATTATATAATTATAAAGTAGCAACTTTACGATTTTTCCTCAGAATGACAAAATATTTTCAGCGTTTTAAAATATAATAACTTTCTATTCTACTTACTTCCCGACAGAATTTGGACCAATCAACGACTCTGCGTGCAGATAAACACCGAAAAAAACCGAAAACTTTAATGCTTCGTAACTTTTGAACGGATCGCGACCGCCACGTTTCTCAAGGTCAAGGTTACTCAGGGTCATGACCTTGACATATGTTGTCAAGGTCAAAGTCATTGGCGACTGGAATCTTTTTGTGCATACTTACCAAAAAAATAATTGATTGAATAACTATGATTATAAATAATTGCATAAACAAAGGAGTTATAAATAAAATTAGCATTAGGTAAAATATGCAAACGAATTTTGTTATTGTCTTTAATAGTATTCAAAGATACTATAAAAAGTTATTTAACCCTTCGTAGACAAAGCTTGACATAGTAAATAGTACATGTACCAATATTATTATATGTACATGTATGTATCTACATATTAATTCAGTACTTTTAGCTCTGCTTACGCCTTTTTAACCTTCGGATGGTGGACCGCAAAGAAATGCCCCAATTTTAATTTAATTTGATATTACATATTTTTTTAATTTTCTAAATTTTACGCTATTTCTTTAAAAAATATTTATCCAATATATGATACTCTTTAACTCAATAACCATAAGGATCACTTCAATAATTGGGGTTACTATGATTTTTTAAAAATTAATTTGCAACTGAACAGAAAAAAAAGTGCACAATCGATTTGAAACTGGTATTTATTCAAGGCATTAAATCTGATAGGTTTATTACCCCTTTTCTTTCAGTTATACTGTATGTTTTTGGTTGCGGTGAATATTGGGATTGAGGTTATGTTGGTATTTTGTTAAAGGAATGTACATTTTGTAACGTAAAACATAATAGCATAGGCTTCTGAGGGCTCATGTGTGCTCTTTGGGTTAAACAATTCTTAAGAAAAGTTTCTGTTTCTTTTTCTTCATTGCAAGATTTAGCTGAAATTTCTCAGGTTATATACATCACCTCGAAAATACACGATTAATTAATGCAGGACGAATGAAACTACCATTGCCGGATCGTAACAGAGAGACGGAAGATTAAATGGCAGAAAGTAGCGCAAGTCTGACATGGCGAAGCGCCGGTAAAAGCTCCCGATTACCTAGTCGACATTGCGTAGCTTGGTTAAAGGGGGCCACAGTCGCGAAAATACGCTTGATACTCGACGAAATTCGGGCCATGCTGGAAATTCAATTTGCAACATGAAACGTCCTCGTGTCGTGTCACGCTTAGTTGAGACCGAATAAATACGTAGATTAATGGACGTGTATCTTGAGCGTTTTCCGAGTTTTCAAAACAAACCTATTGAACGTCCTTTTGACCTTAAAAAATTGGATTGTTTTTTACGATTCTTTTTTCAAAAAGTAACTTTTCATGAATTTTTTAATAATTTTCTCTAGCGAGTGGTTGAAATATAAAAAATTGTACCTAATTGTTAGTAAAAATATTTAAATTTCGCACCAAGGGTAAACAATTTTTATGGAACAAACCAACCAATTTACCTAACTTAATAAATAATTTAACAAAATAATTAATATTTCATATAACAGCTCAAATCATTATTGAATCTAAAATTTTTAAAAATTTTATTTTAAGCACAAAGAATATTTGTTGAACTATTTAGAATGTGTTATTATAAGAAATATTAATTGTACTGTTAAATAAATAAATTTTTGTTAAATCTTTATAATACGAAGATCATTTGTCTTCACTGTAAAAATTGTTTTGTAATGCGCCAAATTTAAACTGTTCAAATTTCATTAATTTGAATATGACTATTTGTTCTTATCAGAAAGTATCTAATTATTAAATATCTGAACATTTTTATAATTTTCTATTAGTTTCTAAAATCATACTTAGACATTTTTAATTTAGCCCAAGTCTATACCATTTTTACACTTATTTTTTAATACATATAAACTAAAATTTCGAACCATTGCTGAAAATATACATTGTAATACAAGCAGATAGGTGATATCTTGTTCAATTAACATTTTCATTTTACAATGAAACTTTACTTTCAAACAAATCAAAAAAAATATTTAAAAACAAATAAAAAATCGAATATGTAAAAGTACGTGGCGCAATAAATTATAGTTTCAGTATGAAACAGAAAATTTTTTCAGTTGGTTGAATTTAAAGGAAATTCTGGTTATTAAATAACAAAAAATATTCGCCGGTTATTCCCTGCATTTTTCGAATAATTTCAGCACGCTACAGAACGAAGAATAATACGGTGTCGAGTATTAAATGGCCGGGAGAACGAAATTACTGCTAAACATTGAAATCTGTCGAGGAAAAAAATTCCTGACCCGACAGCAGAACCATCGTAATTAATTAGCAGGCCGGATATTACACTTCAGGAATCCAATTAGGCTTGGTATTATATTTCAGTGGAATCGTATCCTCGTTTAATCAATCGACTGTTTCGATGCAATATTCGAACGCTTCAGAGAAATAGCTATTGTAGGTCTTCCTGTTTCATTACGAACGTATTTTTTATCTGGAACAATGATACAAATGAGCTCATTAATCATTTGAAATTCAGAGAATTTCTATAAACTTTATGTTCATTGTTCTTTTCTTTTAATGTATTATTCTCAGATGTGAAAGGAAATTATTATAAAACCAGAAATGATTGGAAAAAACTTTTAAAATAATCTAATTTTTAATTATTCCTTGAACAGTGGAGTACGGGTCATCCGTGACCCAAACTTACCAAATATGTGCAAAGATAGCAACGAAAGAGTTTCATATATGGGAACAATATTTCTTAAAGGAACAGTGTAAAATTTAGAAAATGAAAATAATAATAAATCCAAAATTACATTAATATTTGGGCGCTTTCCAGGCCCCCCCGTCCGAGGGTTAATGTCTCTGTTGTAAGGCATTATTATTAGTGTTTTATTCGGGAAAACAAGAATACTTTTTGATTGAAAAGCAAATTATTAGGGCACAGAAATTATGGCACAATTTCTTCTAAAATCAATTGAAAACAGCAATATAAATACAAAAATTCACACTTTTGCAGACGACACGGCTATACTTTCTGTACCGAGAAACATCGAAATTGCAACAACAAATTTACAAAATCACTTACACAAAATTGAAAGCTGGGCGAAAACCATTTACACTCAACAAAAAAAGTCGAACAAATAAAAGCTATCAGAAAATCTATGTACTAGCTCACAGCGAATAACTCGAAACTAAGTAGAAATAACAAATTATTAATGTACAAAATAATCATTAAACCCATTTGGACATATGGGTTATAAATCTGGGATACGGCGGCCAAATCGAATATTACAAAAATAGAAAACCTTAAATCTATTGTTTTTAAACGTGCCGTGGTTCGTCAGAAATGATGATATAAGTAAAACGCTAAAAATTTCCACAGTTGAAGATGATGAAATCGTAAGGCATAGTAAGGTCCACCTAAATAGAATAAACAACCACATAAATCCACCTGCTAAGAACTGCTATTCAAATCCCCCTAGAAGACTCAAAAGAAAACATCTTTTTGACTTCCTCATAAACACATACAACACTATTTCAACGATTGTGGATAAATGTACCAAAATCGTCACGATACCTTAACTAAAATCCCTAGAAAAAATGTAATTAATTGTGTTCTCAATTAGGAACATTGAATAAAGAAGATAAAAAAAGGTTGGGTTAGTTAAATTTAAATTTAAGTATTGATTTGCGGCCATTCTTGTTTTCTAAATTTGATTCTACTATCTGTTTAAATCTTATTTGTCCAATGTATGAACATATTTCATTTATAAAATTGAGTATTTGACGGTTTATTACGGAGTATTGACGGAGTATTATTATTTCGTACACCATTGACCCAGCTTCGTCAGTTGAGGATTAATCAGTTTATTGGTATTATCTATAAATGTTCACTAACTAAATACGTATAGCTAGATCTGGTTCATTTCCTACTCGTCTAGAAATCGCAAACTAATTCGTTTGCTTTTCAATTAATTTAATTCAATTTACAGTTACCAAACGCTGGCTGTCGCAGTTGCCTCAATAAATTTGCAACGAGAACTTTGCATTGGACCTTTATGCTGTTAAACAAACAAGCAAATAAATAAATAAATTGTTGTGAAACGTTTTAGAAAGGAAGAACCGGATGGACGTGGCGTAATTAAATTGACTAGCGAATGCCCTTCGGGATTTTCAGACTATCCCTGGGTATTATGTGTGAGACGCGACGAATGAAAGGAGAGAGAGAACTAAAAGCTACGAACGATTTTTGCTTCCTACCGAGTAACTGGGCTCTTCTAATGGATCGACGCCCTTTTGTTTAATGAGATAAGAGGAGCCAGTTCATTACTGAACAACCTGTAATTATTTACAATCGCTTCGAGTGATTTCAAGGAGCACAAAGGGAAACAAAACAAATCACGTTTCAGTCAACGCGCGATGTTGTCTGAAAATGAAAATGAACGTCATAGAAACGATAATTATTAGGTGTACAAATTAATTCGGTACCTTTAGTATTATACCTTCTTAATGACTGTTTTAAAGTTGAATATTTTCCCGCTTTTCTGTATATTTGAAAAGTGACTCAAAAATATGATAACAATAAAAATTACTTCAATAATTTCAGTTACCATGAGATTTTTAAGATGCATCTTCCATTAGAAAAAATAAAGGACGCAAAATTAACTTGTAAAAGTAAGCTATTATACAACTGAAAAATTAAAACAAAGACTTGTTTGATTTGTTAGCTTCTATAATAGAATTCCTTTAAATTACTTAAAAAGGTCACTTTTCAAATACACACATTTATTTAACCCTTCCACTATTAACATAAGGAAAACGTGACAGGAAACATAATAGAAATTACAAGATTAAGGTAGATCATTTATTGATATTAAAAATTGATTCTTAGGGTAAGCAGGAATTTTCTGCAGTACATAGAAAAGTAACCAATTTCATGTTCTTTTTTCTCAGAATCTACTGCAGCTAACAACTTCAAATTTTTAATATCATACTAGGTGTGTAGGTACTTAGCCAACGAGAATTTTTAATTACACCGTCCAACAGTGAATTTGTTTTCCGATTCCCACTAGATGATTCTTATAGTGTTTTGTACGCTGATTACGAATTTGCAAACCGTTTTGCTCCTATACGTACAGCTTTTGAGAAATTTGATTTTCAAAAAAAGAACATTTTTCAAATTTAAACAAATTTTCTAACGTAATTATAAAAGATATTGAAACTCTATTTATACTAAAAGATTCTGTAGACTTCCCTGAATACAACGATACCTATCTTTAATGTTTAAGTATGTTTAACTGATCATTGAACGCGGAGGGACCCCGATTTGGCACCAATTTTTTATGATATTTTTTAATTTATCTGAAAAAGTAGACGTCCAGCGTAAAATCGAATTATACCACGCGGTAGAGCAGAGTTTTATCTTGAAAACCCACCCGGAGAAAGTTGCAACATTGATTTTTTTATCAAGCCAGAAAGCAAAATAGCTTCGCGGGAAACAAAGCACCTACAGTGGTGCTCCGCGTCAGGACGATTGCTGCTTGTTACCCCTATTTCACTGTTAGCGAACACGAGGATAACGGGGTTCGTGGTTTGAGGATCTTAAAAGCAAAAGGTAAGCAGTCAATCCAAAAAAATAATACAAGATGTAGGAGAGGGGAGAAAAAGGCGTTTTCGTCTCGGGATCGTCTGCCAGACTAGTCAGTGGGGCTGACAACAGACGATCCCTACCGCAGACACCTATCATATCCCAATTCAGAACTTCTATATATTCGAACTGCATGCCGGGCGACTGCTTGCGAGAACACTGTCACTGTCATCTCGCCGCCACCTAGCGGTCGCCGGCCCGAACTAAAGAGCGTCCGGGCAGATGAAACCCTCTCTCCCCCTCCACTAACGCCTACAAAGAGAAATATCACAGAATTTATTTAGTCTTGACTTGATTTGCCAGGCGATGATTAACATGTTTTTATTAGTAAATGGTAGATTCTATCCGTAGGAAAGTTGAGCACTGCGTTATTATTCGAATTGTTTAGTGGGCTAATCGGAGGTACAGCGAAATAGGAATTTAACAGAAATATGCTTTGAAAAACACAGTCGCGACACGCTTTGAACACTACACGGCGGGGTGTTTGAGTCTAACGGGTCGTACTTCGCAAACAAAATCGTCGCGATTGTTTTATATTTGGTTACTGAACCAGGTGCAGAATTGTCTGTGGAGACGTGACTCAGTGTACGATTCATACTGTCCAGATGCGAGTTTCGCTGACCGCGAGAGTGTAAAAATTCTGCATGAGTACAGGGCTCTTATGGATAATTTACACAGCATCTACTAATTCCTATTATTCTGATTCACACGTCGCGTCGTCTGAAATAAATGTCTAGAATAATCTATAGGGTGGGTAACCCTTAAGATTATCCACACTATTCCAGACAACGCCAAAATCTCGTTCTGAAAATTATATCGAGCAGTTGTTTCCGCTCGTGATCGCGAGATAACCGTTCTGAATTACAATTAAACTGCTTGTAACAGAAGCGATGACATAATCTGTTTAGAGAAGAATTATCCAGTGAACAAATCTCACTGTCGTTTCTTACACCTTGATTTTATGCAGATTTAAAAGAATTATTATTGTTCGGTAGTGGGCTCTATTCCATCGACTTTTGAGATTTACGAGTTAATAAATTTCCGTGCGACAGTGCCGTGAACTGGTTTGGAACAACGACTCCTCGGTTTGAGGCGCGTACAGTATTCACAAATACAAGATGGTTTGACTTCGAAGTATCGTACCGTTTCTCGCGCAACACCCCTTTTCCTTTTCGACCTATTCGTTTTCCGAATGGAACAAGAGTGACTAATGATCCGTTCCTCGCCGGATCCTTCGATCCTCGATCTTGCCTCTATTAATTTGTACATCGAATCCAATTTTGTGAGCATTTTTCATCCATTTGTAGTATCCGAAAAATTGTTCCAATTATATGTAGATTCTGATTCTGAATATTGTCTATTATCCAAAAAAATGCCCAGTGCCTTTAATATCAGTGCTTCTCCTATTTCAAATTATTATCGTAATTTTAGTCATACATATTAAAATTGCTCTACAGTTATCATTCTTTGAAGTAAGAAAGAATAAACTTTAATCTTTTTCTACTCTGTAAGCAGTGCGGTAGATTGTGGTAAGACAGTTCCTTCGCTTCAAATGAAGGCAAGCACGTTCAGGCATCGCTCGTACAGGCGCGGGCGCCTGAATGTAGTCGGACCTGTCACGGGCTTCACTGTCTATACTACTGCAATTATCGATCGGTGGTGAGGATCATCATCGCGACGATGGGCCTACACGGCCTATCTGACAAAGTTTACAAGGAGATCCTCTGCGTTCCTTGCCTTATACGTAATGTTAACACGTGATGTAAACGCATAAGAGTTATAAATCAGATTGAGAAGTGAGAAGCATTTAGTTGTGTGAGCTGGGGAATCATTGGGAGTGGGAAAAGTACCCCGCCACTCTCAACGACTTGTCCGTAGCAATGCACACGTGCAAATCGGCAGGTGCCCGTGCTCGGTTTAGTAAGTAGGTACATACTTGCTGAGCGTCCCTGAAT
Source organism: Osmia lignaria lignaria (assembly GCF_051020975.1). Classification (NCBI taxonomy): domain Eukaryota; kingdom Metazoa; phylum Arthropoda; class Insecta; order Hymenoptera; family Megachilidae; genus Osmia; species Osmia lignaria. Next base: position 4,082,748 of record NC_135041.1, read on the forward strand.
GAAAGGTACGATTTAATTCTATTATAAGTCAAATGTATAAAAGTCTAGATAAAACGCTTACTGAATATGAATAATCCATATACATACGCATTGAATAGCGTTATATATTACTAATGTTCTTAAAAAATGAGGGTGACCACTTCTTAGCATCTAATGTACAACGCAGTTCACTGGGCATGCTTGTACTGCCTTCCTTAGTTACATCTCTTATCTACGTTTTTATCATTTTTCAAGATACTTCGAAATGTTTTAAGTTGGATATGTTTTTTATCTCTTAACTCTTTGAAAGATGGAAGTTTAGAAAATAAGAAGGTCCGTGTTGCAAAGAAATTATATTCTTATAAAATTTAACAAAATAGGTAAAGTAATTTTAAATTTTCGAGGTGATATAAATTAACCTCATCATGCTTCAAAGAGTTCAATAAAGTTAAAATGTGCTTTTTCGAAATTTAGGAACGATGTAATATATTTTTTCCAACTGCATTTTATATGGTTTGGTGGTAAGATGATTTGGAAGCAAGATAGAATAGTCCAATAAATAAATTCTTTTTAAAAATATTATAAGTTTCAAAAATTGAGAATCTCTCTTGACAACTGACTAGACTTATGCAGTGCAATATCGACAATGCGATTCTCTTTAGTACTTCACTCCGTCTTAACCAAATCCTGCCTGAATTGAAATAAAACGTGTTTTGTTTCTCAGAACAATGATGAACAATAATGAGCTACCAATTTCCAAGATTTCATACAATACAAACGTTTTATTTTCAGAGACAGAATTTATGATATAGGTAATTAGGTATCATAATTACGCGAGTCCATCAATACTTTCTACAACGTCCACTCGTGAAGTGGACCATGAACTAATGAAGTGACTAGGAAACAGAGAATTGTCGTCGGAATAGGAAGTATTATATTAAACGATGAAAGTTATCCTATCTTTCTGTAAAGTTGAAGGAATCCTATAATAATAATTTATCGTCATTATTATTATGTTGCTCAAGATTCGTTATGTTTCGGACAAAGTTTGTAACTAATTTCGTAAATGTTTCGGAAACAAGCGGACTGTAATATACGGAAATAGTTGAGAAATCATGGATTTATAATTAAAAAGGAATGTACTATTAATCACTAACAAATACTAATACTTAGAATCGAAATAAGATTTCTGGAGCCCGAGGCTATCAAATCTTTGAGTTTTATCAAACCACCTTGGTTGATAAATTTGATTCAAAAATTGAAATTTCTTTTAAATAAAATTAAATCACATGTATGAAAAAAAAGACGGGATAATAGCAATGTAAGATTTTATTCAGTATTTGTCAATATAGTAATTGGAAGGCTTACAATGCCCCCCCCCCCCCCCCCCCCCCCCCCCAGAGTCAAGCCTGAGGCTATAACCCACCGTAAACCTCCCCTTAATCCGTCACTGTTGATACTATCATCTTATGATAGTCTTGACTGTCTCCAATAATTGACAGTAATATTAGTAATAACAGTATAACCCATTTTTAAATAACTGATAAGTAGAATTTTTTTCAAATTTCAGAACATAGTAACCACAATCTTCTTTATTACGATTTATCAGTTACTTTCAATGCTAATTTTGGCTCATAATAAGTCCAAGCTTCAACCACGCTTATTTGGTTTGTAATCAAAGAACTTTAATTATATTCACTTAAAATTATGCTTGCATTTTAACCACAAGTTTTCTTTCGAGCTTCGCTCAAAATCTTAAATACCCATTTTGCATTAACCCTTCTGTGTTCAAGACGCGTACAAGTTTAATGATTCTGTTTCAGATTTTTAGTAAAATTAGAGAACATAGCCTTTGTCAGATAAAATCCTAGTTACGCCAGTAGGGAAATCGTTATCAAGTCTTATGCCAAATTCAATTATGATATAAAACTTCTCTCGATTGCTCATTTTATAAAATGAAAAATACATACAAAATGTATATTCATATTTCATTTATTACAGTAGTGTGAGGTTAGTTTTGCCTACTTCCTTCGTTCAGAAAACCTACGCTAGAGGCGCTGCGCATAAATTTCAAAACGACCCGTGAATCAAATAATTATAATCCATTGAGTCGTCTGTGGATCGACCAATTTCGCCCGGAAATGGCAGAGAAGGAGGTTCGAAGTCGAGACTAAAAACGAGAAACGCCAGTAATGAAATCGTCGACAGCTTTTAGGTTAGGTTTTTCCTGGTGATCCGAGGGCGCTCTTCGCACGAGCGGCGAACAACTCGAATTAAGGAGAGATAGAAGAGCCGATGCTGGCTGCTTTTTGTCCGGGTAAACGATCATCCTTCTGAATCATCAGGATCCTTGTAGCCAGCTCGTGGCCCGTGACTCGTTAGAGGAAGGTCGTTTTCCCCTTTCCTTTCAAGCGAGAAAAGCAAAGTCACGTTCGTCAACCGCAGCAAGCGATTGCTCTTTCCTTTGAGTCTTTCCGTTGGCCCAGTTCCTCTCCTTTTGCTGGCCCTTTTTCCTCTTTTCCATGTTCCTCTACCTCCTCTCTTCTTCTTCTTCTTCTTCTTCTTCTTCTTTTTCTTCTTCTTCTTTTACTTTCACCCCTCTCTGAAATCACCGGCACCGATCGGCTGCCAGCATTATCCTGCGTCTCGTTTCCCTCGTCATCTCCAGAGGCTCGTTACGAAAGGAACGGAAGTGGTTGGGTTTCTTTGATGGTCGATCAACAGGAAAGCTCTGACGATTCCTCGAGTCATCCATTCGTTACGGTTGTCGTGGCCGTTACTTTATATCGCCGGTTTATTGCTAATAATAATACTTTCAACAACCAATTAATGACCAACAGGAAATAATGGAAATCGCAGCAAATGGATTCATAAATTTCACCTCGTTTGCCTTTTGTGTGTAAACTGCTTTGTGGATCCTTTTTTCTGAGAACGCTTATAAAATGTTTCTTGTGGAAATTGCAGGGCAAATTGGTTTTATGAGAGGTTCTTCTTTTTAGCATGATGTGATACATTTTTTTTATAGCTGTTGGATGTTGCACGGGGACAATATAATTAACCCGGTTTTCTAAATTATTAGAAGTACATACTTTTTTTTTTAATTAAGTTGGGTTAATAACTTTGATAACTTTGTAAGAATATAATGTAATTGCAACTTCCTGTAAATAAACATTGTGTTACATTGTTCATTACATTGTGTTACAAATATGAATGCGAAATTTTTAAATGTAAATAAACTTCAAATTTCTCTTTTTTGTAATTACAATTTTTTATTTTAATTTCATATAATATAAAATAGAAAAGGTTGATTTATTGTAATTTTCTCTTCTGAAAAATTATCACTGTAATTATTATTTATGACCTATAAGAGTTCAGAAATATATTTTTCTTTTTCTAAATTGAGAAAAATCATGCAGAAAAAGATTAAGCGTTACACTTGAAGTTTTCCATATGTATACATTCAAATATTATATTTACTGTAAAATATAAATTCAATTCTTTTTCTTAACTTGATGCTAGGATATTAATCAAGATTTGAATAAAAGTTGTATGGTTTTCTTATTCATAAAGGTGTTAAAAGCTCTTGTGTTATTGTCATACCTTGTCCAATATAAAATTCAATTTAGATAAGAACCTCGATGTAGGCCGACGATAACGAAAAGTGACCATTAATGGAATTTTGATCAGATCTCTAAGTATTCCCCGCGGAGATGACAACAGTGTGGCCAACCAGGTGGAAACTAAATGTCCCGAGTAGTCGGGAGATTTAAGATTTTAGATTTCTCGTGGGACAATGTCTCTTATAAAGAATCGACTGTTCAATACGCTTCCAATTTCGTTGCTGAAATATCCTAAAGCTTCCTATTACCTGACAATATAAATGGTATCGGTGAAATTTCTAAAGAGTTTATTAGTTCCTTTTACAAATATGATACAAATAATTGAAGCCAGACAATTTCTTTCCTACAATAATAGATGTTCAATTTTGAGAACAAAATTGATTATTTTTAAAATGAAGATAATTTAGTAAATGCAGACGTTGAGAACATAAGATGGAATTATTTCAGTGCTGGAATAACAAGAGTTTACAAGGGAGACTACAGCCCCGGACCCCACTTTCCAGGGGGTCCCGTTCTAAGCCTTCCATTCACTAGGTGAAACAATTTTAGACTTTGGAATCCACTATAGTTTTACAAATTTTGGGGCCAACTGCTATTACAAAAATAAATCCTCCCTTTTTAAATTTTTTGAATCATTCAATGATTAAAGTATGTATCTTTTCGATGTTTATTCTTTAATATCATTTATTTGTAGATCATTATTTTGTTTTTACGATTTAATCCTCCGCTGGCAATATGGTTGTTTACTAACACGGTTGACATTACAGGGTTTTTATTTCCGGACATAGTTTTTTATCGTTCTAGACTGTACAAAAATTTGCAAAATTCAAAGACACTTATTTAAATCTCTAATTTAATATAGAAATACTAGTTAAGCGAAACGTTTAACCAATTTTCCAACAAAAATAGAAATTCGAAGACAACTCTTGAAAAATTAAATTTTCACCTGACCCGAAACGAGCCGCAATGTTAACGGAGGTTAATGTTATTTAATTTTATTTAGAATAAATTTCAATTTCTGAACCAAGTTTATTAACCAACGGAGGCCCTTGAAGATTTGATTGCCTCGAGCTCCAGAAATATTAGTTCAATTCAGAGTTATCTTTATACTCACAAAGAATATTACCTACGTGATACGTACCAATTATTATTTGACACATATTCTTTTTTATCTGCAATCATCCATTCTAAAAGAGTGGAAGCAACCCTTATTTTTCTATTGTTTATTGTAAACATTGTGCGTGACAGAATTTATTATCCGTCTATGTATATGTTTTAATTTTTTTATACACTTTTCATTAATTTCATAATATTTTATTTAACATTCTGAACATACCAAATGAAACATTGACCACACGATACAGTGAATACATTCTTCGAATACTTCCTAAAGAATTTCTCATTAGCCTGTAACTGAAAATTATTCTCCGTTACAGATCGTAATGAATTATGTTCACTATTCGCTAAAAGTTAATATCAACGTTAGAACAAAAATAAACTGTTCCCGTTTCAGCGTAGCAGCGGCAATCTCAGTTCCGACGAAGCAATTACAAATTTCCTAAATTACTAGCAACCGTGCGATCACAACGCGTTCCTCCCTCCACCGCTAAGTAATATCAGCGCCACGCTATTACACCAACTTCCTTCTACCTTTCCACCACCGGTGGCCACGCGATTCTGCGGAACTTCGTTCCTAAACGCCAGCTAGTCCAAAGAAAACGTTCCAATTACGGTAGCCATAGTCGGACTATGCGACACGCAAATATTGGTCGCTTTTGAAATTTCCCGCCACGGGAATGAAGTAGCAGAAAAGCGGATCATTCGACGAAGCTTGATTCAGAGTTGACCAACCTTGCTCCAGGTTTTCACCTCTTCGTGGTAATAAAATAGCGAAACTTCCATTTAATTATCAATTCTGATTTTTTATTTATTTATTTAAAGTCGCGACCACTGTTACAATTAATTGATATTTACAAGTAGTTTATGTACATTTCGGTGTAAGTTTTGGGCATCAGTTTAGTATATGGGCTGGCCACTCCAGGGGGGTGGGGTATATAGTCGGATAGCTTAGAGGATGAGGATCACAAATATGGTGGTTCCAGGTGTCTAAGTCTTAAGGGGGCGGAGATATAGGGGTTGAAAGTTGCGATGAACTCAAATTTCACTTGGACGTCCAAGTATACATCCGCAATTGTGTTCGTCTGCAAGTGACCATCGCTTTTCTACTATTTCTGGCCCGGCTATCGACCTTATAACGGGTGAGTTTAAAATCATTTAAAAAAATTTTTTTAAATTTATTTTTTAATTTTTTTAATTGAGTGCGCCATAAGGAGGTTGTTCCGTATTAATGTAGACCGTAGACAGAATATAATTTTTTTCGTTACTTATATGTCCAGATTCGGTTAGGTTAGGCTATATAAATATTCAATAATCAATTATATTATATTTAATGGCCACGCAAGTCCAATGTCAAAATTATTGAAATTATTGAAATTATTGAAATTGGATTTCGGGGATCTTGATTTTTTTTTAAATTGATTTGTATAATTATTCTATATTTTTCATGGAGAAAAGTTCGGTCATTCCTTAATTATTTAATTTTCCGATTGAGTGATATTGTTATGACATCTTTATAGATTCACGGATTGCTACATGACCGGAGGGAAAAAGTGGAAAAAATTGAGAATGAACGAAAGGCAGACAAGGATAGAAGGGAAAGGGAGGTTCGGAGACGCGTTTAACAGAAAGGCGCAAAGAACCGGTGCTCTTCTTGGGTATTCACGCGGGCTTGCGATTTATAACCGCCTTCCTTTTCTTCCACCGTCAGTCCTGTGTCTAAGGAAAATAATAAAACAACTTCTTTTCCCTCCCTCCATTCCCTTAACATCCCTACTCTCTCTCTCTTCACCATTTTTCTTTCCACGGTTCTTTTTTTTATCTCTTCCTCTGTCTGCCATTGAAGAAAGCTGGCATTATCCTCTTTCTTTCCGGTTTCCTACGAACCCCCATTCAACCTGTTTCCTCGTTTAGTTTCTCCTTTGAACGTATTTGCATGTTGGTCTCGAATTCGTCTGCAAGAAGAGACGATTAGTTTATTAGCACAGTTATGAAACACGGTAATCAGTATTTTTAACAAAATTTGAAAGAAGATAATATGGACACATTAGGTATAAACAATGTAAAGTTAAAACAATAGAAGTGTTTTATATGTTTCTTTTTTATTGATCTAATCAATTGTGTTAGGTATTAATCAATCATTATTTATTTGCAAGTTAATTTGTCAGTGTAAAGCTAAATTTCCTTTTTCCAGAAAATTTAATAATAATAAATAAATAATAATTAATAAATGATGCATTTAATTATTTTATATTTTTGTCAGTTAATTTAATGTAGTACGATTTTTAATTTTCTGTATAACTATTATCCAATCATTTGAATGTTTGAGTAATTTGTATAATTAAATTACCTTCGTTATTAATTTTGCGACCTTTTGACCTACTTTTGAAGCCATCTTCAAGCGTTTATAATGAAAATATTTTGATTACATGCAATTAATATTTAATAAAAATATAAACGGAACATATGAATTATATTGCTTATATAGAATTACGATTTTAAAATAACAGTTATGAATTATTAATTAAAGTTGATTATATAATTATCACATAAACAACAGTCTGTGTAATTATGAAAAGGATAACGTAGGAAATTTAATTATACAAATATGGAAAATCGTATTAAATTTATCGAATATTGTAAAGTACAGATGATGCTTTATAATAAATAAATAAAAGTTTTTTGCAAGTATTAAGATTTCTAATATCAAATGCACCTGACCCGCGAATGGATCAGCAGATGTGTAAGTCAGGAACACGTTGACCCATGTATGGGACAGTGAACTGTAAACGTGTTAATTATAAATGAACTATATTGTAATGTAATGCTTTATTGACACTTCCCTTTCGGGATTGCGCGGCGCTTTTGAAAGGAGCGTTCCCCAACCTTACACTATTTTTTACATGGTCCTTATATTTCTAATTCTTCTTCCCTGTTCCCTTACTTTGTCCTTATTTAATACAGTTCTATCACAAAATAATATAACCTACACCCTGCGTAGTCGTATCCCTGAGCTAAATTGACTGTGAATGCGCGTATCTTGAATATAATTAACCATAATTATGCCACACTAATCCAATACTAGTTACCTTAATATTCTATATAATATAAACAAAAAAAAAGAATATATACTAAACTATAAACTAAAAATATCAAAAAAAAATATCAAAAAATATACAGTGTAACATAAGATACCATACGATATAGAAAATAAAAGTATTAATGTAACGCTAAAACACTAGGTTCACTTAGATTAATCTTATATGCAATACCAAAAAAGAACAAAAAAAAACAATTAGACCCCTCTCTTACCTACCCCCGCCTATCCCATACTTCTTTCTTTCCCCTATTCCTTTACTCCTTATTCCGCCCTCTGTATTTATATAAATGAACTATATTTGTATACATATATTTTTTACCATCAAAGTGTATAGCCGGGTAAGGTAGACAAAATGGCCCTTGAACCAAATTAAATATCAAAAGAAAATACTGTACACCAATTTTCAACCCTTTATCTTAACCAGGGGGGCAGTGAGGGGGGGGCAAAAGAAACGCCAGATCGTGCTCCATTTCTCGTATTTAATAACATCCGAAAATTCTGAAAAAATTCTGATATACTACTAACACAGTAGCGCATATTAGGGAATTTTTTCAGATTTTTTCATAGCAAATCCTAGTTGTAAACAATGAAAAACCGAACAAATAATCTGAAGAAACGCGATTTATTATTGAAAATGTAAGAACACTACTTTTATATTACTGTGGTAATAACATATTAGTATAACTATTACTCTTGAATTTTTTCAGACTTTTTGTTGTGGTGCAACGTAGTTAAAAAGATCAAAAACCAATTATTTTGCATTAAAATGTAACTTCTACTCGAATTTTTATTTCCTGTCTTTTTAGAATATGAATGTGAATCCATTTAAAAGTACTTAATACGTATTCTAAAAAGACAGGAAATAAAAATTCGAGTAGAAGTTACATTTTAATGCGAAATAATTGGTTTTTGATCTTTTTAACTACGTTGCACCACAACAAAAAATCTGAAAAAATTCAAGAGTAATAGTTATACTAATATGTTATTACCACAGTAATATAAAAGTAGTGTTCTTACATTTTCAATAATAAATCGCGTTTCTTCAGATTATTTGTTCGGTTTTTCATTTTTTACAACTAGGATTTGCTATGAAAAAATCTGAAAAAATTCCCTAATATGCGCTACTGTGTTAGTAGTATATCAGAATTTTTTCAGAATTTTCGGATGTTATTAAATACGAGAAATGGGGCACGATCTGGCGTTTCTTTTGCCCCCCCTCACTGCCCCCCTGGTTAAGATAAAGGGTTGAAAATTGGTGTACAGTATTTTCTTTTGATATTTAATTTGGTTCAAGGGCCATTTTGCCTACCTTACCCGGCTATATCTTTTGTATAAAAATATCAGTTGAACGTTTGAGAAAAAACAAAAAGGAAAGAATTGTTCCCAGATTCAATATCTCGTATCATCGTATACAAAAAGAAATATTTCACGTAACCGGGATTAAATGTTCGATTTCACATAGAGGATTGAAGCGATTCAGCTTCAAAATTACAAACGAAATAGAAATAAAAGCGGTCGGCGCCGGCGGAATAAACAGAAAGCCGCCGTAGGCGGTTTCAAATCGTATCGCTCCTCCGCGAAGTCTCTCGATGTAATTTCTCCCGAAACTCGGTGGCATTCGAGCAGTTCCGGTAAAACGACACTCTCGGTACAATTCTCAGACTGGAGAATATTCGTTCGACCTATCCTCCCTTTTCCATCGTTTCTTCTCTGTTCACTCTCCACCTTGTGCAATACCGTTCTCGCAACTGTCTGCTCCCTTATTTTACCTTTGAGGATACGCGATGCAACGACGAGCACCAGAAACGTCGCTCAATGCGGTATAATTTGAAGACACAACTAAGGGTGATTCTTATTTATTGGAGGAACGATGTCGCGATTACAAGCTTTCCGTCAAAAGCCATCGAATATTCTCATCCCAGACGCTTGTTAGACGCAGCTACTGCCATTGCTATGAGTTAGGTTAGGTAAACTTATAAATGTGAACCGACTACATTGTATGTTTCAAAATAATAAAACGTTTGGTAACAAGTGCAAAATATAGGTTTGAAGAATCCATTTCTATTTTGTTATTCATTAATTATAAATGTTCATGAAATATTATAAGATCATGTTTATTTAATTACACTCTTGGAACCATATTTGATTAGGTAATATAAGAGATTTTGCGTATACATCTATGATAAAAAATTCATGTTCAAATAATTTCTGACACAGAAGTATCTGCTGTTTAAAATTTCTTTTCTAAACGTATTCATGTTCTTTATAAAAAAGGAAACAAGTTGATTTTATGAAAAATTTTGACAAATGCCATTGTAGCCATTGCTAGATAAAATTTGGAATTGTCATTTTTTATGTAGAATATATCATTATTTGCAAACTTAATAACGGGTTTAACTTATTTTTGAATAAAAAGATGACATTGAGATTTCTTGCACCAAGTCACAGATACGTATGTAGTTCTGAATGAAAAACCTAACCTAACCTAACCTAGCCTATACTTGATTTTGCAATACGTATTCCACGATTTCGATTGAGAACCACGGATATGGTGGTGGTGGTGGTGGTTATACGTTGCTCACATTGTGCCTGGAATACTCGATACACGTGACCAAGCAATATTACAGTCAAGTAACCGTACAGTTGCACATTTGTAGGAAGGTTCTGGTAGGGTGCAGCCGTAAGTTGGCAGTGCCGAAGAGGTAATGGCTTTTCCTCCGGTCGGCGAGACTCATCGGATTCCTATCGGATTCCTTTTCAGCCACCTTAATCGGGTAACGAACGATACACGTGCCGGTAACTCTAATAATTGGTGCTTATCCGTCGCCTGTTCGGCCTCCAAGGACCAACCAATCCACCGATCGATTTCCTATCGGTCTGCCTTTCACGCCATGTGATACGCTGCTGGTAAACGAAAAGGAAACAAATACGGATGTACGTGCTGATTCTTAATGACGTGTTAGGTGCTGCAAGGGTAAATTTACTAACTCGAGATAAGATATCAAAATCATAGTTTAACTGAACAGTAAATTTGAAATATAAAAACTATAATTAATTCTTCAAGTATAAAGCACGATGTAACAAAATATTTCTAAATTTTAACCTAAGTTACACACAAGTTTTATTTGCAGAAAATTGGCGGGAAATTTAAACGGGCTTCTTAAATTGGAAGCATATATTCCTATTCAGTTTCGAAACGAGTCATTTTCGTCCAGATATTGCTGTTTTTAGCATACGTAATTTCTCGCGTTGCTTATCGTTGTTCCTCAGCTTGGTGAAGAGAGAAAAAAAAAGAAAAGATATTTATGAGCACCGCAACCCGGCCCCGTTCAGTCCAATGGCAAATTCCAGTCATTCGATCGTCACGATGGGAGGGGCTGCAATTTCCTGGCAGATAACGATTTTCCACTTGAATTATATGCCTTTTCGATAGGGATTTTTCGCGGCGATGCGGTTTCAGAACAGAATGGATCCATCGAGCGACGATCGTGTGCTGAAATTCTGCTCGCTGATAAACTAGCCCGCATACAGCTACGCAATATTCAACGAGCATAATCGAGATATCTATCCTGATGATAAACGAGCCGACTAGGAGTTACGATACGATGAAGTGACAGCCGGAATAACAAATGTCCGCACGGAGACATCCGTTGCCCGTCCCAATCCTACTTCCGCCCCAACTGATCGCTAAGTGATTGTTATTACATAATTATACACGTTTATCTCGTGCAATACTGTTTATGGGAGTATTGTTAGCAAGCTACTTATGTACCAATACATTGGTGTCTTGGTTGTACTCTGTTGTTGACAGAGATTGATCTGTTTATTATGTTATGGGAGGTGATGCATTTCAGACGAGAACATAACCATAAGTAGCCTATAAAATATTCAAAGATGGTTACTTTTTTCTGTTTAAAAGAATTAATTACGTTAAGTGATAGGTGATTCCAAAGTCGTTTTTCCTATTTTCGTGTAGAGAGCCACAATTTTAATTTAATTTTGTATTTAACATTATTTTCATTTTCTAAATTTTACACTGTTCTTTTAAAATTGTTCTTCCAATATATTAAATCCTTTTGTCTGGAACTTATAAATTTAACTTTAGGTTAATGTCCTTGTACATGTTTTGTAAGTATGGGTCTCGATCCACCCAGGCTCCGCTATTCAAGGGTTAATTAATTATTTAAACCATAAAGGCATTTATTCTTCTTTCTTATAATTAGTTCGAAAAGACTTTCTATCACTAATTATTCAAGTTTCTCTACATATTTTTCAAAAATACCAGTAGAAATGCCTCATTAATGCCCATTGGCTTTTAAAAGTATGAAATCTAACCTCAATCCTTTTTTTTTAATTTTGAAAGAATTTCTTTTACAATTTTGATAAGATAAGTGTATAATGTTTATTGTACCATTAAACTACAATATTATTCGAATAACTTTTCTCTATTATCTGTACTTCAAAACAAGAAAGAGTGAAGGTGTCTATTTGATTTTGAGGTTAAATTTCAGATCTTTGTCAGGTGGAGACAAATAAGACATACTGTTATTATTATCTGAAATCACTCCACAAACTATAAACCAATAAAGTATCACTTAAATTGATGATTAAGGATTCACGATTCTCCTCTTACAAAACCAATTTCTCGAATAAGAAAGCTTATGTCAGAATAGTTTTAAACTCTTCTAAATTCTTGCACACCAATTATAGATTAAATATATAAATCGAAAAACTTAAATTATTTTAATAACTCCTGTAATAGCAGTTACTATGACTTTTAGAGTTTCTGTTATGTTGATATTTTAATAGTAAACATTGCAGTTTACTTTAGGTTCGATTGTCACTTATACGTCTTATAGCGATGTTTCTCATCGGTTAATTTCATTAGCCATTTGACTGTAAGGAACTAACAAGATGTGCCAAATTGAATCTACTGTATCGATTGCCTCTATTGACGTTATTGATACGTATCATTGATTTGATTGCTTTAGATAGTTCTAAAAGTACAAGAAGAGCAATTGGAACAAGTTGTTATCGTAGTACATATTTGAGAAAAGAGTAACGTACTTATAAGGGATGGTCTCCCACACCACCGGTGAAAAGTAAACCAGTTTTAATAATAACTGAATGCGTGCAAATAGGGGAGGAAAATAGGGCTGATTGAAAATTGGCAACGACCTCACAGAGGGTTAATATTGCATCTGATTGTTCAAGTTTCTTCATACCCCTCGTTATATCCATTCAGAAAGGTGCAAGACAACAAGAACTCCTTTAAGAGAAGCCTAATCGCAGATTTCGTCGCCACCGGTTTCGCCTCGTAGTAATCCACAATTAACGCGCGATTACTCAAGCCCAGGAGCATCTTAAGCGGACGGCTCGTTTGCTTGTCTACGACTTCGCAGACAGGACACCTGTTTCCAGGTCCCTTCTGGCGTTGACGTCAACAGATCCGTTTATTATGCCGCACAGTTGATCATCCTCGGCCCAGCAGCCAGTTGGCCGCCTTGGCGGCCTACTTGGACCACTTACTAGCGCGCACACACACATACTCACACACTGATGCACGCATACTCGAGCCAGCCGCTACTTGGCCAACGAGCAGCCTGTGCACGCGTTTCACGCATCCGAATTAATATCGGCCAGATTAGTGGAAGCAGTGACTAACTAACTGCCTGTTGGCAATTTGAACCACCAAAATCAGACCACCAGAGAGACTGACCGGCATCGAGTAGAATCCTCTCGATTAATCTCCTTAGAAACGGAGAAATTGAAATTGTCGTCTCAAATCAACACATTCATCTCGGGAAACTTCTCAAAGTTCTGTCAGCGGACCTGGAATGACAGGTGAATAAGATGAAGTCGTAAATTAAAGCATTAAGGTGTTGTCTGTCACGGTGGTCACTAATGATCGACGTCTTAAATTTTGTATAACCGAATAATCAATCTATTTTCGTTGCTGTAATGAACTTTTAACGAACCAGCATTGATTGACATAGTAGCACGTTGGGTCGTATAGTGCGTTCTGTTTTAAAGCTCCATTTCAGTTAATCATTCGTTTGTACATTCCTAACTGAAATTGCAGGTCCTTTATATTTGCAGGTATCTGCTAAATTATTTTTAACGTCCTTCCAAATTGTCACTTCGTTGGTATGAGATTATATTACCTAATCGGGTTTGAAGGTGTTAAGACAGTACGGTTTCTCTAATATTTTTTTCTACATCACTATGAATGGTAAGATCAAAGACGAATTAGGACTTAAATTCTTATCGGATGATTAGTAACATAACGAGCCCTAATTTTAATTAATTAGGCCCCAAGTCCCTATCGGCCCATCGGGAATTTTCCTGAACTCCTAATGGCTAATCTGCCCCTGGACACGACCAACGCTCCACAGATGAATTTTTAGATAATCTAGGGTTAAAATTTCATCTGGGTTGAATATGTTGAGACCTTTGCTTCTCCATTCTTATCTTTTCTAGACACTCGATGGCATAGGGACGAAAACACTTAGCTGTCACTACAACCCTATGTGAGAGTTCTCAATGACGGTTGTGAATTGTCACTAGTTCTACAAAAGGGAGCAGACGTTCGTGTTGATGGTGGTAGCGATAGATTTACTGGGATCCAAAACGCAATTTCAAGCACAACGGGATCAGTACGAGTACGTGTTTAATATCAGTCAGATTAGCGGCCTATTCATCGCTCCCAGCAAGGATTATCGAATCTGCGGCTGGTTTTTCACCAAAATGCGAATTTTGTTCGAGCAATTTCGCTTGAACCGAGAAAATTTAATTTGCCACAGAGATATTTATTCTGTTTGATTTTGATTCATTCATCATACAAGTGTTTTAATAAACTATATAAGAAACAGATATTAATGTGTAAACTATTAAATAAATATCATCAGTATAATAATAATAATAATGATAACATACTGTTATTGTAATATAATAATAATAAACACGTGTATCATATCTTCGTATTTTTATTAGCACGTGTTAAGGAAACTTTTATGAGTCTACATTTATTTCTACTTGTAGAATAATATTAGTATAATATGGCAGGAAAAATCTAGAACATCCCGTATATTGTAACATTAGAAAACAATGGATAGTTATATTCCAAAAAAATTGTATAACTTAATAAAAATTGTTTCATTGTTTTGTTGTCAATATTAAAGGAGTAAAAATATAAGGATCTAATAATTACGAGGAGTGTATTACCACTGTACAATGCAATACTTCTATAACAACAGTAGATAAAACTAGTCCAATATTCAAACAATATTAAAATTACTTAATTTTATCATTTTTCTATTTATTTATTTTTTACTGTCATTTTATTTGTAATCATATATAATTTGTTTACTGCTTAAGTAATTACTTCATAAAAATAAATTTCAAGTTAGAAAGATGTTTAAATACTTCAAAGCATAGCCAGTATCTTCGAACACTATTCATATGCAATCTTTAATTATTCAAGGATACCGTAAATTTAAAGATTTTGAGAATTATTTTACATCATTGAATTAAATATATACATAATTGTTTTCAAAATAATTATATATGGTACATACATGTGGCATATAATTGGATTAAAGTGTGTATCAGTCTAAACAAAACGAATAAACGTGCTTAACTTCAGTTTTCTGAACATCAATTTCTATTATCGAGAATAGTATAGTCGACAATAAGTATAATACTCGTATATATGTATAGAGACGAGCTAGTGAGCCTCTATTATCGGAACATTCAGTTATCGAAATTGTTCTATCTCCAAATATGTTCGAATAAACGGAATTCTACTGTAATAGCCCACTCGTGCAGTGTACCTTTTATCGGAAAAATATTCTTCTCATTGTTATAGTTTTCACAATAATTAAGGTACGAATGGTTCCTGTTCCATCTGATATAATCACTTTTTTTATTCCTTCAAAAATCTTGAAAAAAAAGCCACCTTAACACTTTGATGGTCATTGTCATATGTACTCTTAGTATTTTTTAGGTTGAACCATTGTACTACTAAAGACGACTATAATTGTTCACTCTTGATATTAAAAGCTAAAGTCGTCCAATGTATGTACAAAGCTTATATTACAAAATGTTATAGCAAGCATGCAATAGAAATTTAAAACTAGCAGTTGAACATAAAATTATCAGCTGTAAAATATACCTTATTGCAAATAACAATTATTTTATTTACATGTTAGTTAGACAATTTAATTTTATTCTTCGCCTTTTCGTTATCTATTCTATTTGATAGTATAGTATACACTCGATAATTCCCTGCATTTGGTGCTTTGAAGAGGGACATTTCTAAGAAACGAGGAATTGTTGAGCATCAGTAGCATGCGTGCATGATTCACAATTCATTTGTCTTTGTGACACAGTTATAAAGTAATGCGTGCAAGTATGAGACGTACATAACAGCAAAGTAACGAGCGGCTACTGTAATTACACCTTGAAAATTAGTAATTCTGCGGCGTATGTTAAACGAAGCTTTCAAATATAATTCTATAATTTATAAAAAGTTTCCACTAGGTATAAAAAGCAATGTAAAATTATATAAATGTAATGATTTCATGAATTATGCAACTATCAAAATAATAATAATTTACTTTTCTAAAGTATGAAATCTGAAATCCTTTCATTTTGACAAAGTTGATTGTCCTACTGTTAGACATTCTTGAGAAGGAATTGCGGAATTTATTGTTCCGATGTGCGTGAAAACAGCGATACCAGCTCGTCGGTAGAGACCTAGCGACAAATAGGAATGTCATTTACGTAGGCTTGTTCCAGCAACGCTGTGAATAATCGCAAGGAGAAACAGAAGCAGAAGGGATACATAGAAAGCAAGGCAGCTGGAAACTGAATCAAGGACCTGAACTGCTTCTAAGGAATATTATCCCACAGGAGAAAGCCATCTTTTACGCGTTCGGAATACCAATGATACCATCTGAACGAATAAAAGTGTATGTAGCTATCTCTCCGACCAACAAACGCGTATCTGTGTAATAAGGCTCTAGCTATATTGTACATAAATATTCACAGGATATTTCACAACAGTTTCGTTTTGGCAACAAATTTTGATTTCTTTTTACCAGTGATATCTTTTAAATTAATCCTTTAATTACAAAAAGTATGTATACAGACAGACTCATTTAAACCTATCGATGCAATTATTTACCCTTGAACAGTAGAGTCTGGGTTAGTCGAGACCCAAACTTACAAAACATATACAAGGACATTAACCGAAAGTTAAAAATGTATAATGTTTAAACGAAGTAGTTTCATATATTGGAACAGTAATTTTTAAAGCAATACTGTAAAACTTAAAAAATGAAAATAATATGAAATACAAAATTAAATTAAAATTGGGGCTCTCTCCATGGTCCGTCGTCTGAGGGTTAAGGACTTTGCAGCAAGAAGAGTTTTTAATTATAAAAAACTTATCAGAAATGGAAATAAGAACTTACTAACTCAATGATTATTGTATAGAAACATATATTTGTCTCTTTAATGTTGAATCAAAACAATGATATCATAAACAGTTTTTTATCATTTACTCGAAGTTAGTAAAAATGGAGCTGCATCCCTTTGGTTACAAGATTCTAAGTTATTTCTTAGAAAAATTGTTCTTTTTCCAAAAAATATTTCAAACAGCTTTGCAGATGTATTTTTTTTTTTTCATTTTTTTCACGTCCATCTGATAAGTAATGATAAATATAGAAACAGAATAAAGAGGATTAATTAAATTTCATTTTATATGAAAAATACACATCTCTTTTAACATCTCTCTTTAGTTTGTTTAACGATGCAATTTTGATTGGTTTAATTAATTAATAATTGTTACACAAAATTCAATTCTCTTAGTTATACAAACGAAACAATTACTGTAGCATATGTTGTAGGACTTGTAAATATTTTCGGAAATCAATTTAAGAAATGTAACATTACCATTATCGTTCAAAAAATTAACATCTCCTAAACATCACAAGTTTTACTAAAGATAAAATAGAAATCATTAAATTATCAAACGTTGAATGTAAAATCAATTACAAATTGAAGTCTGATAAATTTCCAGGCTATTCCAACCATCTTTCAATTTTTTTACCTTTTAACAGTTTATTTTGTACCACACTATGTATTTCATGGTAGGCGTGCAACATTTTGCATTTTATAAACAATTTTACTTAAAACATATTTGAGTAAAATACATTTCTTAATAGCATTGCTATCATTCTAATAATGAAAGGTAACAAATTCAAGATTTAAATTAAAAAGTTAAGTGATCACATCATTACTAATTGTTATTATAATGTGTCGTACTACATATGACCATTCTTCCTGTAGCAGTCAACCTCTTTGTAACGTGCTACAGTACGCTAATTTGAACTATGCAATAACACTCGAGCTGCTATATACATATAATGTTTAAAATTCCATACGTGGAATGTGCATTTTCATGTACGTCGTTGTATTCCGAATTAAATACAGTAGATCGTCAATTAACCGAACGTTGAACCCCATGCGAGGAACTCATTATTGAAGGATGAGTTCCGTACTCCATGTAAAATGGTTTCTCGTTATTTTGATTTTCTCTGTCCTTGTATGAAAACTGTGAAGATCGCTTCTTATATATGCTAGTTATATATTTTCAGTAGCATTAAATATTGCATAAAAGTAGACACAAAAAAATACAAACAGAAATACGTTGATTGAATGAAACTAATGTTGAATTAAAAGGTGGTATAAGGAAGTTTGCAGGATGGCCACGTTTTAAGTCTTTCATTTCCTATGTCAAAAATATTGAATTAAGTTTTTGTTTACTGCTGCCCTTTTTCTTCATGATTAAATGCTATTTAATTTTATTTACAATAAATTTCACTTTTTAATTTTCGAAGGTTTGAGTTCCGGGCGCCAGAAACGTCAATCCGCCCCTGAATCAAATAAGAAAAAATCCAGAAAAGCAATGTGTGCTGTATCGCAATAAACGTGTAGGTAGAAAGAGAATTAGAAAAGAAACAAGAGATAGGATATTATTGCCCAGACCACGATTTTGATTTATGTATTTAATAAATGTAACTACTAAAATAAAGTAAAAAAGTGGACATTTTTTGTTTTTAATCGTATTTGGTCACTTTACCGAGCATCCAAACAGGTTAATATTCGAAGAACCCATTCGTTATTTTATGATCTTTTTACAGTTATTCTAACAAAAATATGATTTGTGTTCCTCGTAAAAGTTTCTTTTTCTATATTTATTTATTTAATTCAGAAAACTTTACATGAACTGTTAAATTCATATAGAGATAAGCGTGGTTATCTATACACTCGGCTTCCCTAGTGAAAATAGCGATATTGGGAAAACAGGAATTCTTAAAGCCTTAATTTTGACGATATTAATGTTAAAAGTAATTTAGTGCATAAATAATAGAAGTTTTAATTATTAAAAATTATCAAATTTAGTATATAACTGAGGAGTATGAATACTAAATAAATATTAATTCAAAGAATGGAACTAGTCACGTTCTTAGGTGAAAAGTCGCGATTTTCGGAAACTTTAATTACTTATAACTTTTAAATGCCTTGACCGCTTTCGATGAAATTTTCATTATATGCTCACATAAAAAAGTTGAAAAATTACCCTTCACTATTTTTTTTCACGATTTCAACAAATTGTAATTTTTTAAAACGATGAAAATACATATTTTAGTGAATTAATTTTTATAGCTTCTCAAAAAACATGAAGTCATTTAGTCCAATTTTACCCGAGGTATTCTATTTTGAACAGCGTCCACTTATTTTCCGCCGCGACTGTAAGTGATAAGACCAGACTCCTATACATATACCATACATACGTATAATGGTCCCAATTCGCTACATTATCACTTTTTCCGGGAATACGTAAGAGGAAAGGTGGGAACTTGGGACATCCAAATTTTCCCTGAGAAAGCCTGATGTGATCGCGTAGGCCTGGTTTAATATGTATATATAAAAAAAGAATAATTAAGTGTGTACAACAGACTATTTAGTGAATAAATCATAATAACATAAATTATAGCTTATGTTATTTCACAATTAGTATCAAATGCTCAACGTTGTATGTATAGGTTTTATTATATAAACAACTTTACACCATTTACAATTTATAGAGCGTAAACAACTGCCTTTTATACTTAAAAACACGACATTAAATACCAATCATCCATCTTTGATCCATATTTTTAACCTGCTCTCAATAGTTTTCCTTTCATTTAATAAGATCTCTAATTCATTAGGAAACATTAATTCTAAGACTATGAACCGTTCTGATATGCAACAATATAAATGTAATCTTGAACCTTTTCGTTTTCCGAACTGAAAATTATTTCTTTAGATATTATGTTTCCAATATGTGAAAATTTGATTGTGTAATTTTCTTTGAAGCCTTCTAGTGTAGATTTCGTAAGCCTGGGTTACAATCCACTATTCAAGGGTTATCTCTACAACAAACTTCTGTCTCAAAGTTGTCACTAGTAAAGATCCATACGCTTTTAACGTATCCGTTGGCAAACGAAGCCATTTCTTATCTACATTTACCCAAACCGGTGGTCCCGGTTGAAAAAACAAAAGCATCCATTTGAAAATCCATACGGCAAACGATATCCAGTGGCTCTAACCGTGACACACGGTTCACGATAAAATCATAGTGTGCGCCTTAGCGTCGATATATCTCCTTCGAGCAGGCTGAAACCCCCGTAAGTATCTCGTCGTCACGTAAAATCATTTCCAGGTATTCCCTAGGAAGAGATAGATCGATCGAGATTTGTTTACGTAAGGCCATTTCGCTGATCCCCGGGAACCGGGCCACGGGGCGGCTTCCTTTTCCGGTTCTTTTCCATTTCATCGTCGCGTCGCGTCTCTGTGTACATATAGCGAGTAGAGTAAAGCTCGAACGTAGCCGACGAGCACGAATGGCCTGGTCGTTTTGGTTTCGTGTTACACACCGCGTGTAAGTACGTGTACCCGGCACACAAGAACGTTCGAAAACACTCGATACGCTTCGCCGGGATTCCAAAGACGACCGTCTCACCCGTAGTTTCGTTCATTCCCACCGTGCTGTATCTTCGGGATTGCCGAGGGATCGCAATCTCGGTTTTATCACGGAAATCTAACCGTCCCTCGCGACGCTTCTGGCTACGACCTCTGACCCCGAAGACGGTCTTCTTAGCCTGCAGCTTTCATGAACCACGATCCACCGGTCAATAGAGGATGTTGCAACGTTGGGACTGCATCGTATCGCGGTTTGCTGGATCGATCAACAGATCGACTTCCTGTTCCTTAGGCGGACTCCTTTTTGATCTCTACCTAGTATTGGTAACGCTGATTACGGTAAACTCTCGGAAACGCCCGTCCACGCTACGAAATCGGTGCAAACTGTCTTCCATAGAACTTGAACGACCAAAAGGAAACTGACTGTTACTGATGCAACTGTTTGGAGAGTTTTAGGGGAAGTGTGTTGTTTTGCATTTTGTGCAAGTTATGAGCTGATCGTTATTCGAAAAACTTTTTCTTTTGTTTTCTATTTTGTTATTGAATAACAAGATCATTTTAAAATGTTACTTATTAACCTTCGTACGGCGGACACTGGAAAGTCCCATGATTTTAATTTAATTTCGTATTTTACAATATTTTCATTTTTTAAATTTTACACTGTTCCCTTACAATTATTGTTTCCTTTCGTTTAAAAATTATACATATAACTTTAACTTATTGTTAGTATCTTTGTATACATTTTATAAGTTTGGTTCATGATTGACCGAGGCTCCGCTGATCAAGGGTTAATTATGTAGAATTTTAAATTCGTTATTTTAGTAATCATTATAAATGAGTAAGGGATGATTTCTTCAAAAATAAAAGTTGATTTATGTTAACTTATGTTAACTTTTTATTTTCAACAAAATACTCATCACCTATTTATAATGATTAGTTAAATAATGAATTTGAATTTTCATATAATTAATTGATTATCCTACTGCATGAATATTGTAATTTGAGAAGACAATTCAACTGTAATCGTCGCAGTAGAATTATCAAAAAAAAAGTTAAGAAAACATGTTGATTTCATTTGGGTCTCGTTTTTATACACAACAATTTTTGAACAAATTTCATTATAAAATTACATTAGTTACTCAATTTATGCGAATTAGCTTACCCCCGTAGTCTTGGTAATCTGGCTTACATCCGAAGACGTCGAATATGTAGTGCTAAGGCACTCGGCAACATAGAAACACGCATGTTTCTTGAACGAGTAAAAAACTGTAAGCTTATTTTAATTGTAATCTTGATTTAATCAAAGTAAAGTTTGCGATGTTTTTACTCGATCGGACTGGAAAGAACCTTTTTTTTCTTTTACGCGGAGGAAATCTTTCAAAGACACCCCCAGCCCCCCTGGGGAGGGGCTAGGGGTAGTGCCGGATTTTCACCCCCTAAAACCCCACACGGTGGCCCGTACTGAGCTGTAGGGTCGAACACTCCGGAATGGACTGGAAAGAACCTAATCTAACCATACCTTACCACTGTTAAAATCGCAATCCTATGCTAATGTATATGCAATTTCATTTTTAACCACTTATAAAAGTAATATGACAAATACCATTTTTGTCATAATTCTTAAACCACGATTGTTCCACGCCCCGGCCAAAGTGCGTATTACTCAGGTTCTTTTTTTCTACAACGTATCTGAGGGTCAAAATCATTGGAATTGAAGCCCCTCTTTCTGCATAATTACTAAAATTTTATATTCCCATCGTACAACAGTATATCTGAATTGCCTATCTCACATGTTTGTTACGTTGTAACAAACACCTAGCTTCCCATAGAACATCTTATGAACGCTCCTTTGACCGTACACACCAAGATTTGTCAATTATCTGGTCATTTCTTGCACCTACTTCGACTCCTTTATAGTCGCTTCTTATTCTCAATCTTTTCCTCCAATCAAGTTCTTGCATATTTTTACACCCCACGCAAAAATTTGGCTGCGCCTTCACGCGTCTTAAAAAGAGTCAAATTAAATTTAAAAGTCGTTCGGAATTCATTTTCTCTGTACTTGTATTTTAAAATGTTTTTTCAGTAAATTAAACTTAAAGAAGTTTACTGTAGTCTTTATTGCATTACCTACAAATATTTGAGCAATATTAAGTTAACGTTTGAAGGGTATGAATACTTATTTTTAATAAGAACATTTTTTAAAATTGACATTTGTGCGCGCTGAATACATGCAATTATTTATATATATGTTGTATTTTTTTTCGTCAAAAAGACTAATACTAATTACTCTATTGCTTGGTTACAATGTATGTACTCTCTATGTATATCACTACATTGTATGTATTCAACAACGGCTACGGACAGTTTACCCCTGACGACGACTACGATCGGTTTATACGCTAAATTATACATTTAACTTGATTATAGATAGCTGATTAACGTATTCACGTCATATGATGACCAGTGCTCGCATGAGTTTAGTGTGGCATACAAATCATATGGCGAACTTAAATACCTCTAGCTCCATTGGATTAAGATGTTGATTTCAGTTTTTGTATCTAATGTTATTTAAGTAAGTATCATTTAATTTGGTTTTTATTAATATAATGAACTATAGCAGGCATGCTTAGGAAATAGTAAAACGGGCACGGTAGCCCGTTTGCGCCTGAATTCGCACGCGTGCAATGGTACGGGCTAGCTAGCTGCTTCAGCGTTACCACACCTCCCTACTACTGAACGAAACCACGCCGGAGTATAGGCTCGAGTCCGTAATAAAGCAGACGCACTCGAACGCCCGTGCGCACGATTTTTTGAGCATACCTGCGCCATAGTAAAGGTAAGGAAACAAGTACTAGAAATGAATTATGCATTCTCATGTATACGCAATGATTATGTAATGTTATCAAAATAATACTTTTGAAAGTGTTAGCACTTTTAAAAAGTGCATACCTAATACTATTTTTTTAATTAAATATGCTTGATGCTACTGGTCTTCAGTACCTTCTTATATTTCAGTGAATTTTGATTTTTATACAGTTAATGGTACAAAAACAATTTGTATTTATTTTTAGTTTTGAAGAAAAAACAAATGATTGATATTATTATTATCATCATAGAAATTGAGGTCTTTATGTTTTTTGTTACCATTAACTTAAGTACTTCTTGGACTAAAAAAATCACACTTGTTATTTATTATTGTATTTTTAGTTAGTGAAGTAAATAATAGTTTTAAATAAAATATTAATTTAGAAATAGCATGCTGGTGTACATGTTCCAATGTTTATTGGTTCCTTAAACCTATTTCAAATTTTCCTCATCTCAAATTATAACAAGTTTGATACTAGTATTCTACCAGGAGGAAAATGTTCCAAGAATGTTGGAGAACTATACACAAGGTTATCAGGTAGAACGTTTCATTGAAAACATAGTTCGCTTTGAAACCGGAATCTCAATATCGACCCACTGCCGAAGCAGCTGATCCTGATCAGGAAGAGGTTCCTTAGGGACTATGCTTTGTTTCCGACCTAATCAGAGAATTTACGTTGCTTGATCGGTCAAAGGTATCGCTACCTAAGCATCGCCTATGTGCATCTATACATGGACGCGTAAACAGTCAAATTCAATGGAGTATCGATTACCTTTCTGTTTACAACCGTAATTGTTACAGTTTAAAAATGCATTGAAATTTTCATCACTGTTAAACGTATATTAAAATTTAATACGATTGTACTTCAAGAGTTTAATTAACGTTGTAGCCATCGTTAATTGAAAATGCAAGGAAATCTGTTGGAAAGATAGGATTTATTTTAGGAGCGGTTACAAGGTGTAGGATACAGTTTTCCTTTTTATTTATTCGTACAAAACATTCTACAAAGAGCGCCATGTTTATACTTTTCCCGTTCGATAGGCGTCCAGGTATTATCGCCGAACTCTCCATATCGAATGGGCGTCTAGAAAACTAACTCTACTAGAGCGTCCAGGAGATGCTCTGTACTCTCTCGACCGACAGGCGTCCAGGTATTATCGCCGTACTCTCCGTGTCGGTCGAGCGTCCAGGAACAGGTCTCCCGTACTCTCCCTTCTTCCGGTAGGCGTCCAGGAATTGTCGCCGAACTCTCCTACCGGGATCTCTCTCTCTCTCTTCTCCGGCAGGCGTCCAGGCCTAACCTGCTGACCAAGAGCGGCCGATGGTCTTACCTCGTCCTTTCTCTCTGTTAACAGCAGGCGAAGTAGACCGAGGCCGTCGCGAGCCCTTATTTTATATTCGCTCGTTGCTATCCACGGGCGCCGAAATCAACGATCTCATCGTCAGGAATGAATTTGGCGTTTTCTGCGCTCGAGTTCCGCATCTCCGCTCGCGCCTCGCGTCTCTGTTTTTCGCGATACTCTATCGTCGGTTTTTTCGAAATCGTCTGGACGTTTCCAGACTGCGTCGCTTTCGCGAAGTTTCTTTTTACTGTTGTTACAATGTTTTGTAATACAGTTGTATTATCTAATGTATCTGTCAGTATTAAGAAAAGTTTATTTTTGAATTTAAAAGATAAATTAATTTTATTAGTACTTCGTTTTCATAATTGTGGAGCAATACAACGAAATCAATTTGTTAAAAAGACTTAGTTTACTTATATAAAAGCAGTATGAAAAATGTGCACATTTAACTATTTATTTTTTTATTATATTAATCTTTTACCTTCGTATTAATTTGACATTAACAATAAGAAACAAATTTAGTTGCGAAAATGAAAGACGAATAAAAATTCATTAGATTATAAGGGTTTGCAGTAGTCCTTTAAATCTACAAACTAAGCTTTAATGCATGTTAATATAACTTTTTGAAAATTTATGTAATCTTCTACTATCCTATCAAATTTTTAAACCAGAATTGCAAAGCAAATTTATTTGTACTTACCAATTTGGTAAAATGGTACTTAAATGATATGGTCAAGAGAACTATTCCAATGACGGTTAAAATGTTGACTGCCGCATTAGAAAAGATCATATGTAGCCAGACATTAAAACTGTATTTATTAAAGAAATTATTAGTTAATTTTTTAATGTAAGTTTTTAGATCGGAACCTTGCATCATTAGTATAATACTAACGTTACTCAAAGTTTTCCTTCTATTTTATTTTATTAATTACATAATTATACAAAATTCAAGGCGTCAGTCAGCAGTGACCGCTATGGTACCTAATCAACGTATTAATTAAAACTCAGTAAACTAAGTATTTGAATAAAATCTTTAAACAATAAGCCAAAAAAAAAGAAACAACATGGAAAATATAAAATCTGAGAGAACAAAGGAAAACGAATATCCATCCATGTCGTTGTATAAAAGTGCAAAGATTGTCTCATGGAAATGGAAAAATAGAAATAAAAAGGGAAACGGTCGGACGAGGATAGAAAGTGAGGAGGTATGATAGGAGAAAATAAACCGAAAAAAAAGATACGTCACTCGAAAGACGGTTGCTGTACGAGTTGGACACCGAATTTATGAACACGATCGATGGTTCGCTTTGATGATATCTCTATCGACGTCTCTGTGGACTTCGTTCATCCTTCCCAACCTTCTTATCGAGAAGAGATGGAGGTGAAAAGATGACAGGAAAAGGGTGGACCGGAAGTAGAGCACACGGTCTTGACACCAATTTATGAGTCAGGACGAGTTTATGTTTTTATCTTCTAGACCAGCATTCCGGTATTGTTCATGGACGATACCAAACACAGAGCTCAATCTCTGTGTAAAAATCAGCTCGTTCCATGACTCCGTAAATGCTCGTTCCTGAATTATGGTTATCCGATTTGTTGCGGTCACCTTGATGACGTTCCTAGGGTCTGAACTAGATACTTGTATCGAAATGCTGGTGAATTATTTAGATGGAGCTTACAAACAGAAAAAATTGTATACATTTGAAAAGATTTTGAGACACCTGTGTTTTGGAAATATTTTATACAGTACTACCAAGATGGTACCCTAGAGCACTGTGTGTGTGGGTGCTATTTTGACGTAGACCGGTAATTAAAATCATTGGCGTAATTTTAGGCAGGGCCCCGGGTGAGCCTACCCACCTCCCCCCAAAAGAAAAATCTGGACTAGTCTGTTCCCAAAAATGTGGACCTCCATCATTTCTTAATTTTAGAATTTGAAATCTTGAGAATTCAAAAATTTCATAATTGGAAAATTTATAAGATCCCAGAAATTAAAAATTCTAAACTTTCAGATCCTAAAAATTTTAAAATCCCAAAATTTTTAAATTTCTAGGAGACGCGGCTCACTTCGAAAGAAGGTCCAAGTTACGCCAATGACTAAAATTCCAATATTTAGATATTTGAATACTAGTAGAATCCGGATTCGCATATTTAAATCATTTATTTTATTTATTTATGACTGTCTGACCTACGTCAGACCTGTATCATTTTTATCTGAATTCGAATTTTTGTTTGTGTATACAAGATTCGAAAGTTGTGATTCAGGAAACCTGAACCTCCTTTTTCGAAGTCGGTTAAAAAATGAAATTTTCTATTTGCAACTGTACCATTTTCTCAATTTTTAATATATTCTAATTTAAAAATTAGTATAATTTTTCCTATTTAATTAAATTAACGCGCCAACTGCTACGTGAAGGCTAACGTTTCATTAGATAGTATTCCAGTTTCAACAAATTCTATCTATGAATTTCACAATGTTTCGTTATTCTCAGTATTCATAGATTCAAATACGTAATACAAATCTTTCTAAGAAAAGTTTATGTTTACTTTAGATGCAAATTAGGACTTGAAATGACCTCAAGCTTTTTTCGTAGGAAATCTCCTAATAACGCGAAAATTTAATTTTTAATTCCTTAACAAATATTTTTAAATAGACATATAAGTAAAAGAATTCCTAATACATAGTATGGTTGATGAATTTCGATAGAAAGGTGGGTGACATGGTAATTAACCTTTATAGTTGTATTTGCCTAAAATCTTAATAATACTCTACTGGTCGAAATTATTTTGTATGGAACGTATATTATAAATTCGTGAAAAACGAACCACGTGCTATTTTACATTTCAAATAAAACTAGAAAAGCTTTATAAAACATTCGTTGTATCTCCATAAAGTATTGATTCAGAATGCCATCATGATACCGTGACTGACGGCAGACATGCGTCCGCAAAGAATTATTGCGTTAAATTCGTGATGGTCAGAATTAAAAAAAAAAATACTGTCCATTTGTAAACGAAAAGATTGTCCATCAAAACATTGCACCGCAACAAAATAATTGAACCTCCCTAACGTTTGACGAGCAACCAACCTCCTCTATTATTAATACTAACCGATACCAAAGCAGTGCATCATCTATATTTGGGTAAAGTTGCGGAACCGCTGCTACCGGCCCCACGGAAATGATCGCTAATTAGATTCATCGGAATCGTCGATCGCACATTACCGCTGTGGCGACGGTGAACACCACGGCAGAATTATCGGCACGCGTAGAGTTGACCGAGCGGAGGGGCGGATAGTAGGATCGAGTCAGGGTAGCGGACCGGAAGTGCGGAAAGGCATGCCGGGGGCTCTGCTAGATGTGAGCATTAGCTCCGCAACATGACGCTGCTAGATTTCCCCGCGGACTCTAATCACGCATCGCCGTCGAAGCAGCGGTCGTGTACACCTGGGGATCAGTACAACAAGTGCCCTACGGTCCAGTATATGAGGTGGCGAACTCAGAAAGGAAAATGACAAATAAAAAGGGGCCCTGGACGAAATTTAAGTGACCAGTTCAGATCTAAAAACTATAGAGCTACATATATAAGAACCTGTGTCGATATTAAAGTCTAGTTACGTTCATGACCGCTCTAATCTCACATACTTATATAGAAATTGTTGATTCTATTAGATTGTTTAAAAAAATTTTGCCGAAATTTAATGATATCACAGTAAAATTTTTATGTAATTAAATGTGATCCTATACCATGCTTAAATGATTTTAGAATTTTCTCTAATAATTGTATAATTTATTTATTTATTAGGTATTGTAAGTCGCACCAATTGCTAAGGTCATTAGCGACTATATTTAGTGCCATTCATATTTCTTTGTATTTTGTTTAATATTCTATTTCTTTGCAAAAGGTGATTATTTTTTGCTGGCGTGAAGTTGACATGAGAATATCCTTCAACGCTCGGATGGCGAATCATGGAGAGAGCCCCAATTTTAATTAATTTTGTTTTTCATGTTATTTTCATTTTCTAAATTTTACACTGCTTTTTTAACAATTATTCTTTCCATACATGAAACTTTTTCGTTTAAATATTATACATTTAATTTTAGGTTAATATCCTTGTATATGTTTTGTAAGTTTGGGTCTCGATTAACCAAAACTCCGCTGTTTTATACGTTTTCCCTTTTTTTTTATTCGTATTTTAGATATTCTGTGATAATGTGAACTATTGACACGAATATTTTTCAGTAGACTAAATTAAAAAATTTGTAATAAATTAGATTGCTATAATGTTAATTTTTTTAATGATCGAATTTTTATTAAAATGAAATTAGGATTGAATTTGTGTTCTTATAGATTAATTTGATTGGCATTATAAATTTATTGTATGCACATGCATTAATTTATCATATTCTGATCTTATCCTGGTTAGTGTGGGTTATTCTCTACAACTGAAATCTTGATTAGTGTTTAAATCATACAGCATAGGTACTAATTTATGGAGAGCGCTTGTATTATATTATAATTTTATTTGCATAACGCTTTCAGATATTTATTGATATTAGATACTGTGTTCCATATGGGCTGATGGTTTAGTTTTTGCGTGGATGCAATTTTTTTCTTGTGAGATTTGCTATTTCCTTTCTATGAATATTTTTATTGAAAGAGATCGAGGCTATAATATTTTGCCAGAAATTGATAATTTATGATACATTTCTTGAATAAGTGTATTCATTTTACATATAATGTAAATTGTTGTTCACTAAAATCTCTGTTTTTAGTTATTGATCTGTTAGAACATTTTTTACTTTTTAAACTGAAATTATCATCTTCAAAATCAAAAAGATATCTCTACTATTCACAAATTTTTGATTGACTACCTAGACAAGATTCCGATAGAAGCTTATTAAAAAAGTTTCGAGAAATTTTAGAATTAATTAAAAATCTGTATGACCTGCTAAGGAGCTTATTTTACATTTAAAAAATAAGGGAAAAGATTTTGGTTTTTTTAGTTATAATTTACTGGTCGCATTGGTTATTGGACGTTCTTTGTGTATTCAGCATAGTCAGCGAGAAGAATAATTTTAACAAGAGCCGACAGGATAGAGGATTTTTCACGTGCGGCAAAGTCTCCCATTCGTCCAACAAAACTGCTCTAGATATTCCTGATACGTCAACCGTGAGTTTTGGTAAATTACGACAGGAGGACTCAGCGGGGGCCGGGAAATTATGTTCCGACGGGTAACTAATCTTGAGGCATCATCGCTCGATAGACCTTTAAATCACATCGTCCAAACTACCCCCTCACCGCCTCTAGTCGCTTGCTGGCCAGCCTGTAATACTCGTGTCTACAAATGACCCCATTCGTCCAGGTGCCAACGTTACCCCCCTTTCGCGCCCTACCCTGCGTTCACCTCTTCTTCCATCTTATCAACTATTCTTTCCTTTCAGGAAATATAAAACCAGCCATTACCGCGGTCATATCTCAAAATTTGATGATAAATCGTTGAATCGTATTTTTCAGAAGTATAGTAATCTAAATAAGCGATTCTCAACCTTTTCATAACTGTCTTGTACAGCATCGAGCAAAGTAGCCTCCCCTAGGGAAAATAGCGATATAGAGGAAACAGCAATTTTCAAAATCTTAATTTTGATAATATATTAATATTAAAAGTAATTTATAATAGAAAAAGATAACGTAATATTTAATTATTAAATATTACAGAATTTAGTATATAATTAAATGTGCATAACAGAATTAATATCAATCTAAATCTCCCCGTGTAAACTCTCTGTCCTACATCGTTATTCTCTCTGCGGCTACCTGTGGGGGAGGATGGGAGTCCGCGAATCCAGGGAAATCTGGGGGGGGGGGATCGACGTTTTCCTTGGGGAAGCATACCATGTTCGATACTGTACGATTACCAAACCGTATTAAAATTGCAATACTGTATATTATGCAAATTGTTCACGTATCACAGAGTTTTTGCGTACCACTAGTTAAGAATTACTGATCTAAATGACTGTGATTGCGAATGATGATTTTATTATTAATTGCAGGTATTTCCACTGAGTACAAGAACCTCCTTTCAATTGTAATCAGATGGCCATAACTGGTGCAAATTCAATAAACACAATAGGAAAGCTGCATAAATTCTTCATCCAATTATGATTTTCCATTTTTGCACAAATAACACCGGATGCCACGCATTGTGTCATGGAATAGAACCCAAGAACCAAAATTCTTGTTCAAATACGAACGTCATTAATGTAATCAAAACTTCGGCTCTTTGAATAAAATCGAACGGTACGCATAGTTTATCGACCATACGACATTAAATTGACGAATAGCTGGCAAGCAGTGCTTTGAGCATTGACGAATCGCAGTGAACTGTCGTGTGAGCAGTCGAGGGTGATGGTGAGGGTGTTAGGGTGAAAGCCAGGGTAAACCGTAACGCGAAAGGGTGGCGGTCAGGGCCACTCTCTGATTTATTCGCAGGTTTGTCGAGTGGTAGCTGGTTGGCGTTATGTCCTAAACAGCTACCAATTTGTCGCCCAGCTTTGTGACAATTTTTTTATTTCTCAACATTGAACAGACCGATTGCATTTTTTTATTTTTATCTTTTTTTTACTACGGATTGACATTTTCTTTTAGCATTTGAGCATCATCGTTTATAAATTTTATTAGTCTTGTGAAGTCTATGTTTCAGATCAATTTTGGCTTTTTATGTTGTTTTTTTACACATTGTTGACTTACTGTTTTTATAACTTGATTGAAAATAGGAACCGAACTCAAATAAATTTGAATAATTTAAATAACATTATTATTACTATTTTTATTTTATTACACATTTCAAGGCAACCTTAACGTTGTCTACAAGTATATTTGAATAACAATTTATAATAAATAAGATAAAAATTAAGATATTCTATTAAGAATTTTTCATGAAATCAAACCGTTTTCATATTTTCAACATTTGGAGAAATAGTTTATACATTTAAGCTGGACATAATGTACATAACAATTTTCGGTGATAAAAAGATCTAAAACGTTAAACGGTCACGCAATTATTACACATCCTAGCACAACACGTTTGACTGATAACTGATAATTAACGCGTAATTTGTTAATCTCTTATGTATAATATTCTGGCATTTCCGTGTTAAACTGAATTATGATCTATGCGAATA
Source organism: Osmia lignaria lignaria (assembly GCF_051020975.1). Lineage (NCBI taxonomy): Eukaryota > Metazoa > Arthropoda > Insecta > Hymenoptera > Megachilidae > Osmia > Osmia lignaria. Next base: position 4,114,992 of record NC_135041.1, read on the forward strand.
ATACGTACGATTATGTGGAATCGTAACTACGTAAACTCTGAAACTAGAAATCCTGAACCGAACGGATATTAAACGAAGAAAGCGACTCAATTATCCGTCAACCCTGCTGCGCCAGGTAAACCTGCAATATGCATCTGAATAAACTATTCTCCGCGTCGAAATTAATTTTCCTATTAACCTGTTATTGACGCGGTAACAGCAATTATTAAAGTAGTAATTGTTGATCATTTGATATCGCACAATTGCAATAACAACATCAACAGGACTTATTATGGTGTCAATTTGGTTCATGCAGTATTCTGTATATTTTATGAAGTATGCAATTATCTGTATAATATTGCAATCAAATACAGTTAAGTAATTACAGGTAAAACTGGACAGGGATAGTAGAATAATTGCAATGATTCAGAAATTTTTTAATTTTAATCGAATTGTAAATCATTGACTTTTGCAATTTATTATTAATAAAAAGTCTTCTGGAATAATCACACTATTTTCATAAGGCTGAAAAGAAGTTATTAATTTCAGAATTTTAGAAAAGAGTCATACCTCAGATTGCACACTTATATTGATTGTCAAAAATTGTAAACGTTGCGAATAACGTGAGTGTTTGAAATTCATCTTCAAAGGGTTAACGAAACAGATACAACCAGAAATTGCAACAACTGGTCATATAATGAGTCCTCGTCTCAACAACCAACGATACAATTAACACGTTTGATGGAACATTCGGAAATTTGAATACACCGAGACAGGTTGTTAGGAATAATCGTGTCCTAATGAGTCCCGAAGCGTCCAAACGAGCCACGGTATTGAGAGAATGCCGAAACGTTCTCGTTTATCAATACGGTAGAAGCAAGGCATCGTTATAGTCTGAGGAGCGGGTTTAATTTGCGCTCCGAATTACTCCGTCTGCAAAAATCATGGCGAACGAGTAATAGAACGAACGAACCCGACTTGGGCTAGCTCGACTGCAAGGCCTCGTTCGTTCGTTCGCCATTAGGAATTCCCAATTGACGTCGTAATTATCGTTAATTGGACTCTGGATTACACTCGCGCGACACGCCGCGCGTGAAACGCCAGTCGTTCGGGCCGCGAATTATGCATTGCCCTTTCTGTATACGGAGTCAAACCATCGGAATGACATTGGACGGAAAAAAAAGAGAAATGACAACTTCTCTTCCAGAGAACTAGTTTCAAATGTAATGGACGGTATTCTGTCAATAAATGTAAATTTCGACAATTTTTTTACATTTACTGTTCGTGCATACTGGAAACTTTTGAGAATATACTTACTGTTAGTATAGATGTATATTAACGGTTGTTGATAGTATGAACGTAGTTGTGACGGTACTTTCGTTACTCGCCACCAGAGGGACTTTGGTGACAACTTTCTCGCAGGCAGTCACTTGCTTAGCTACCCATTCCTATACAGCAGGTATTGACAACGATATAGCTATTACTATGGCAAAAAATGACAATTACATTATTATACACATATATTTTCTACGTATGCATAAATTAATCTCACTTGATCCTGGAAAGTTATTTAAAAAATTAAATGCAACTTGAAGTTTCGTTAAACATAAATTTTTATTAAAAATAAAGTATTTATATCTTGAAGTCATATTAAATCTATTTCTTTAACAGCGAAGCCTGGGTCAATCGACACCCAAACTTACAAAACATACAAGGGTATCAACCTAAAGTTAAATGTATCATTTTTAAACCAAAGAGTTTCATGTATATTAGGAGATTAATGTTTATAGAAACCGCGTGAAATTTAGAAAATGAAAATAACATAAAATACAAAATTAAATGAAAACTGAGGCTCCCTCCATCGTCCACCGTCTGAAGGTTAATGCCATAGTCAGTACAATAGTCAGTACGGGGTTAATTATTTTTTAGTTATATCTGCTTAAATATAATTTAAAGTGTATCTCTTCTTTAAATCCAAAAAATCAAATCAATTTAAGGAATAGTTTTTCTTGGATAAATGTTTTAAAAGTCCTTTCTCCCACTTTCTACCCTTTTTGATAAGTTGATCCAGAAATCTCCAAATTCGTTTTCATACCATTATTATTGCTATAATATGCTATGACCCTCTCAATACTATATATTATAACTTTTATGAACTTTTATTTCTAACTTTTTATCAAAGACAGTGATTGGTCCTTCATAGTAAAAGAGTTAACGAAATTCAATGTTTGATCTATGTATTTTATTAACGCTTTGATAACACAAATTTCTATTTGTATTAAAATTAAGGATTTGACTATCATGGTAATATATATTTCTTAGTAGAGAAAAGAATGGATGCCAAGGTATCTTCAAACGAAATTCGATTCCATTGAAACGCCTGTCTGGTACGTCGATTAGACGTTGCCAGGAAATATCAAGTTTCTCATTTTCTTGCTGAAGGAAATTCTGTTACTCTTCGCGATCGTTACCAACAAGACGAAGCCACGGCGATATAGTAGGAACGAAAATTACACAGAAGCAAAATTTCACTTCAACGCGTCTCGAGCTACAAGTATCGTGTTACGCATTTTTCAATTACGTCCCGCGGTATCGTACACTGGTTCGATACCGTATCGACTATCTCGTTACCAATCAGTACATTCGCGATGGCTTCAACCATTCAAGGTCTACAATTTTCAGACCATTTCGAACAATATCCTATGAAATGATGTCATGACGATCGATTTTAATACGTTCTTTTAATTAGGTATTATTTCTCTACTTAAAGACTTTTATAGACGGTAGTGACAGAAAAACAGAATTTAATACCTTATAAATACATATGTATATATATATAGATAGTGTTTGCCAAAGGAAGCAAATAAGTTAATACATATTTCTTCCAATTGACATTTCAGGCTAAAGACTTATTTTAAAAGATCAGATGTATTTAATAAGTTCATATTTTATATTAAATAAGTGTAAAAATTGATTAATAAAGAAATCTTTAAAATAAAGCAATTATTTTAATTAAAAATCTTAGATTATATAAACAAATGTAATATTAATTTGATAAATAAATTATTATTTTTGTCATCTAAATTACATTAAATAATATCAATATACTCGTAGGTATAACATGTAACATGTAAATATCTACTTACCTGCTTTTTTATCTACTTACGTAGTAATTCATTGTTTGGTCCAATGAAAACTAGCTAAATTATATTAAAAATATTAATAAACATATGGTCATTGTGATAAAGTTTTGAACTTCAAATTAATATAACGTAAGGGTTATTTTGCATTACTTTCATGTTATCAAATCATGTGAGAATTAATGTTTCTAAGGAAAGGAAATGAGTTCTTCCTTATCTAGGCCTCATTACTGATACAGTAGACTCCTGATAACTTTCTGTTCGCTAATTTTCCTCAGAAGCCCATTATTCTTCACATGTACTTTTACTAATACTAATCACATCACCTAGTACACTGTTTTTCATGCGTGTGATTTGTTAGAATATTCAATTGTATTGGAAATATTCCATTATGTTGTCTTTATCTCTTGTTTATATGCCGTTTCCGTACGTTAGCTTTGTGGCGAGGGCATTTGTTAAGTTTCCTCCCCTACAGCTCCGAGTGTGGAAAGTTATCAAGAGTCTACTGCACAAGCAAGACAAGAAACCCAAATATTCGAATTGACTACTTGCCTATTCCCATTAACCAGTTACTTGATTAGTCTGAACGCTCCTTAAGGATGTAACTCTCTGAATTCAACCTTGTCCACTACCCTTTGCAAAGGGGATGGAGGTAACCCAGCAAGTCACTGTTAGATAGCGTAAAGGGACAAAGTATCGGTGGTAATACAACAGAGTATCGAAGTTCCGGCAACTATCGACCTGTCCCATCCGTTTCTGACTTGGATGGTGTCCAGCTGCGACATCGAAGGGAGACGGAAAAGCCTTGATGAGCTCCCCAAGAGTGACCGACTTGCTCGACTGTTTTCTATATCGAACTTGTCACTCCTATCGATTGCATGTCACCGTATCGAGTGTCTTTGGATACTTTCCGATATCGATATTAGCCCCTTCCGGCGTGTGTAAGGAAGGTCTAATAGGGTCTCATGGGATTATAGAAATGGTTAATGTTGACTTTGATTCAATTTTCTTATGATATTGAACTGGAAAAAAATATCTGATAAGCAGCAATTATTCAGGTTAAAAAGGGTGAAAACATCCTTAAAATTTGGAGTTACAGAAATTGTTTTATTAATATCTTGGAAGTTATAAAAACCTGAAAATTTTTTTAATGAAATTAACAATACAATATGTACATTAAATATCTGTTTTTTCTTATATAAAACCAGCAAATACAAAAAATAAAATTTAAGATGAGACTAAATTAATGAACTACATTCCAAACGAAGCATCCTATCAAAACACTGCTACCGAATAGTAAAGTAATAACTATCTTTTTTTTAATATCGTACTGAAATTTTACTTTAATAATTATGATCATTTATCATTAATAAATTTCCATTTTAATTATGTTTAAAGCAAGTTAATAAGTTAAATTCCTAATTTAAAAACTAATTTGAGTAGAAAAGCAGTACAAGTCCAATGGTTTTATTTCAATTATTGGAAATTTATGAAATATGATAGTTATAATTAGGCATATATTAACATTCACTTATGTAAACATAATCGTACTTAAATTGAGACAACGTTGTAAAATCCATAGCGTTGATGATGTACAAAAACTAAAGCCATCTTTCCAAATTTTTCAAGTTGTGACTTCTGGATTTCTATTGTTCTTCCACTTATCCATTTAATTAATGTTCGTACTCTTTTAATTATCTTTTCACCATAATAATATTTGAAAAGAATTATTAATTAGTGCTGATTAGTACAAATATATACTGCATTAATCGAATTATTGTTTAATATAAATTTTATTGATCATAATCAATTTAGTGGGATAAAAATTCTAATTTAAATATAATATATATTTACTTACCAACCTTTTTGAAGAATTTTGTATACTATGAATTACTTTTAGTGCATTTCTTGTCTCTATTATTCTAAATCAACAAAAATATATGTATGACAATCGAGATGAATTTTTCAAATTAATTATTTGGGGAAAAAAGCTTTAAAAAAAATTAGTTTATTTGTGTGACTTAATTTTTTTAGAAACAATCACTACGTACTTGCTAGTGTCATTTATCATGTGGAAATCTAATTTTAAAGACAATGCTTAAATTACTAACGTTTTAACAATTTTAAGGGAAGTATCATATCAATAGAATCTGAGTTTCTTCGATGAAAATTGATGGACAGTTACTTACTAAAATTAAAAGCAAATTGATACGAATAATTGTTTCCTTTTCTTTGGAATTAATTATCTCAGAAAGCATTATATTTGTTTCCGGTTTCAGGATGCTGTTTCGTTACGTTTTACACGAGAAAGGCAGCCCTGGATGCACAGAATGCTCTGCACAACGTGAAAACCTTCAGCGGGGTAAGTAAACTAATCCTTTCTTATACGGTATAATGAAATTAATTTTCTAAGGACTCTGTAAAACATGCTTTGATAATAATTAATTAAATGAAATATAATAATATTGTAATAGAACAATCTCAATATAACAATTATATTATAATAATTTCAATATAAAAATTTAATGTTAATTCTATTTAATATTTATTTAGAAATGAATGATTTCTTTACTTAACAATAGTAGATACAGAGACAGATGAAATTTAAAAACTATGTCAGAAATGGAACAAAATCAAAATATAGTTTTAAAATAAACTTTTCTGTTCATTCATGCTTTAAGTAATCGTTATATATTTTAATAATTTGTCGGATATATTAAACTATAATTTAATAGTATAACTGATTTCATTTAAATATTTTTTGGTAAAGTTCTACTAATTTATGTACAATCATTCTGTAATGTTTTAGTTTAGATTATTTTTTTAGTACGGATTTATAAATATTTTTTTATTAAATACATTTACATCTTAGGATATATTCTCTACCATTGAATAGCAATCGCTAAATAAAGTTTCAATTGAACGGGGAGAAAATTTTCTTAGCTCAAAAAATTAAAGTTTCTGGGAGCCGGAACTATCAAACCTTCATGGCCACTCGAGGACCTCTTTGGTTGATAAACTTGGTTCAGAAATTCAAATTTATTCTGAATAAAATAAGTTGATAGTTAATTATAAAGAAAAAGGGCAACAGTAAAAAAAATTTCTTCAATATGTTTTGACAAAATAAATGGAAGACTTATAATGGCACCCCCTGCAAAGTAAGGTTCGACTAAGGTAATTCTTTAATATAATTCAATTGATACATTTTCAAAAATTCTGAATATCCTTAAAAGTTCACCCTAAAAATGAATTAGGCACTCTTCTTATTCAAAATCGCGTATGAATATACTTATATTTTAACTCCGATCTTCCGTCCACGTTTCATAAATAAACTATAGGGATGAAGGTTAAATAGTTCTATAAATTTTACTAATTTATATTGTAACAATATCGAAAGTATCAGTGCATGGAGAGTTTAAATCAATCAATTGTACAGGGAGATTCTCACAATGGAACCCTGCTGTGTTTGCGGGCAAAAAAGCCCAGGAGGTCAAGTCGCCGGACCCAAGACTGCTCTGTGTGTCTTGGGTCCGGCGACTTGACCTCCTGAGCTTTTTGCCCGCAAACACAGCAGGGTTCCATTGTGCGGGGCGGCTATTGTGTTGCGCGCCGAGAGAATCTCCCTGTATATTCGTTCGCAGAGTTAATGAACGCTTACCTAGATAATTATCAGAGTGCCGATGGTTCGTATAATCGAGATATTGACCGAATAATGAATATTAATATGGTTGATCATCCAAATAAATTATTTAAATCAACGTAACTAGTCGAATAGTCCTTCGACTAATTGTCGGTGGGCCGGAAGTAAACTGTTTGTCTATTTGATTCTTTGTTTTCAAAAATAACATTTATGTTATTTTTTATTAAATTTTAAATTCGGAATATATACAGAGATAAACGGAAAGTGATCACAACTAAAAATTTTTTAGTTCAAAAATCCTAAGTTCAGTGCTAGTTTTATGTTAGGTGGGTACTTATATGGGGTGATCCTCCCGCAGCCGGACACAAAGGAAAGGGCGACAATGAACCCCTTGACCGCACCATGAAGACACAGAGTCGTCTCGGCCGAAAGATAATACTTTACGACCCCTACAACTTTTGTTTTAGTCATTTTAGTCTGTATATCTCGAGAACGGTTTATTTGCCAGCTCTGAAAATGGTCTCATTCGATTTCTCGTCCCTCAATTAGTATAAATCCGAAGTTTGGTTGTCCTAGGGTAGGAGGCCTTTCGGAAGTTTCCCCTTAAATTAAATGCATAGTATAAATTATTCTCTAAGCATGATGAATAAAAATTAGCAATTTCAACACCTGTTAGTACTGCTCTCCCTGAGTCAATTGTCCTTATATTTCAACACATTTGAGAAAAATGTATCTTATTTTGTGTGACTCTTATATTTTTTTATTGATCTTAGAATAGTCTAATCACTATCTCGTAACAAGCTGTATAATTTTTTCAAAATATGCAGCATGTATATCATTCAGCGCCGAATTAAAGGCAAGTCTAAGGAAGCCCCGTTACAAGTCTTTCATTTACCAAGCCAAAAAATATCGAATAACATTTTTTTTACTGATTACCTTTTTCTCTACGATTAAATCTTATTTCATTTTATTTAGAATAAATTTTACTATTTGAACCAAGTTTATCAGCCAAAGGTACCCTTGAAGGTCTAATAGACTCAGTCAGACCCTAGGAATCTTAATCAGATCTTGGTATCATTAACAAAGTAATTAATTAAATGCTGAAACGTCTTTTTGATATGTTGAAACGTTAAGAAAATTCGGTTTCTTAATATGTTAGGACTATGTCCTTGCTTAGAACAAAACACCATTAAAAAAAAAAGAAAATTATTAATCAAATCAAAAGATTAAATAAAGTAAGAAAATTTCAAAAGAATATAATCATTTTCTAATAGGTAGTACTGTAATTATTTTCGCGTTAATTGTTTTATCGGATTGAGATGAATGGTGTGCAATGTAATTGCACGACACTCGACCGGTTTCCTCAATTTGAATTAGTCTCGTCCGAATAAGGCTGAAGGAGAAAATATTTTTCGTCGTGGTTTGCATTCCGTCAATTGTAGCGACACGAACGATGGTATCGTTGAAACTGCAGCCGTGCGATAATTACAGTTTCCCCGCGAACTTTCGATGCAATTACGAGACGTCATTACGAGCATTTAACCTACCGATCCCCTCTCACCCCGTCGCCAACCTAGCTACCTGCATTTATGCTCGAATTTACGAGAATAATTATCATCGATCGAGACACAGAGCAACACGATTCTCTGGCCCGTGTAAAGGAGCAAACAAAGAACGAATGAGTTTCGGATCGATCATTTAATTTAATAATTTCATCTTGCTTCATTTTATGGTGACTGATACTAAATATATTACACGAGAAAAAAAATTTTGCATCGAGGTTCTATTAATGCATCACGGTATTGGCAGATATTAATTAAATGAACTTAAATTGAATTTATAATTAAAATAATTAATCAAATTTCTTACTATAGAATATAATTGTTATTAAAATATAAAGTTTGTTGTTATTATTATTCATAACAAAATTAATGAACTTTGATAATGTTATTACATGGTACTACAAAGTCGGATAAAATGAGGAGTAAACCTCCATGAAATAATTATATATTATTGAATGAGAAGCTCTTATGACTATTATGGATAATTAACTTTTGATTATTAGTAAAATTAATTAACTTTAACGTTAACAGGTACTATGACATATTGCAATATACCAAAATAATAAATAAAACTTCTTACTTCACGAGGTAATTATTATTAAAATATACAATTTCTTGACTGCTAGGGGTAATTACTTAACCTCTAATTATTATTAACAAAATTGCTCTAATATTGATACCGTGTGATACTGTGTCACACTAAAATAATAAATAAGACTCCTTACTTCACGAGACATTTATTATTCAGATATAAGATTTCTTGAGGGCTATGAGTAATTATTCAGCCTCTAATTATTAACAAGATTAATAAACTTTAATTTTACTACTGTGCCATTCTTAATCCTGTGCGCTCCCAATTGTACTATTTCAGTAAATAGACATGTTTCTAAAAAAACACGAAATGTTTAACTTCTACCAAGCAATCAGAAGTTGAGTAATTTGATCATAATAATTAAAAAGTTTGTTTTAATAAATTTATAACACTTGTTTTAATTTAGTAATTTCCAATTACTTTTTAGTAATTTTTTATTTTTAACTAAAATTAACAATCAGATGAAATAGGGTAGTAAAACGCTTTGAATACCACCAGAATGATAGATATACTTTTAAATAAGACAAAAAGATACATGTAATTCATAATGTATAATACTCCTATAGTTTTATAACCTTATGCAGTCATTACATAATCCATTTATGAAACAGACAACAGACATTCAGAATAAAATTTTGGGTGATAAAACTATTATATTCTGTATCAGCGATTCTAAGTCTTTTTAACCGACTTCGGAAAGAAGGAGGTTACTCAATTCGATCAGTATGTATTTTTTTTTCTTTTTTTTGTGTGTGTGTGTTGACCGATTACTTCGAGATGGATGGACCAATCGGAACGAAACCTTTTGCATCTTGTAGGGTGTCTTCCGATTGGTCCCATTAAAAAAAATTTTTCATTTTTTCATTGTTATTGCAAAATACAGGAAGTTTTTAATGTCAAGATTGGACGATTTCAATGATCTTTTAATATGTTGTCGGGGACATGATTCTGAACAACTTTTTCATTATGCATAATTAACGGAAAGCTTTAGTTTCCGAGATATTCGTGAAAAACTATTGTTACTACTACATTGAATTCTACGTATGCCTACATGTCTATACCGGTGTATGAGTCAGCATGCAGTCGTCGATTCTCTACTGTTTCTTGTATACATGTATAATGTATACTCTCCAAGGCATGTACCGATTGCGATAAAACCTTTCACATCTAATAGGAGATATTTCCGCGATATCTCACTTGCAAAAATTTATGCGATTTGTTATTGTTAATAACTATTATTATAACTTGTATGGAAATTGTTATCGTTAAAAACTATCGTTATTGCAATTAACCAATAAGAACGGTAAACCATCTTACGGCATCCTATAAATACTGCTCGTTCCACTAAAAAGTGTGAAATAAAATAATTTTTAACAAAAAATACAACCGACTTCGAAATGCACTAAAAAGTATGAAATAATTTCTAGTTCATTTATACAAATACCCAACAGCTATTAATAAAACCTTTTCAGAGGCGGCGCAAAACTAAAAATACCCGAATATACGATGCTGCCAATAATGATTTGATAGGTTGTCGACGCCTGAACTAGAATCTTCCTAGTAGAAGAAAAGTTTTTAATTTTGCGCCGTCTCCAAAATGGTTGAAATGTATTTAGTATACTATTTAACGAGTAAATAGGTTTTATTAATAGCTGTTGGGTATTTGTATAAATGAAGTAGAAATTATTTCATACGTTTTAGTGCATTTCGAAGTTGGTTGTATTTTTTGTTAAAAATTATTTTATCATAAATGCAAAAGTATATCGTTTATATGGCAATTCAAGAGTGATGATACACTTAATTACATTGCATTACATATTGTATTATACATACATATGTGGCGCCCTCGATACTCGCGCCATTTAGCGGTGCTAGAAGGAAGCAAACGTTGCAACCGCGCCCTCTCTTCTAGGGTGCTCGGGGCCTGATGCCCTCGCTTCAACGTACCCACATTTTCACTTCACTCTGTTCTTTTCTGGCTACGCGATCGGAAATCAAAAGCACACGTCCTTCCTACTTCCATTGCCATCTTGTTATACTACAAGTTTACGCATAATAAAGTACTATCACAACATAATCATTACAATCTCGTGTTTTATTTATTCCGTGACAATAGTGTGATGCCCGCGCAATCGTAACTCGCGTGGCCCCTAAACATATGTATTGCACAAATTGCCCCTGTACCAATGATTGAGAACCTCTGATCCGTAGAATAAAATAAAAGTTCCGTATGACAGGTTGATCCATCGAGGGACGAGCAGAAAAGCGACAGGCTTTTCTCGATCGTCGTACGGCGGCGGCACTGTCTGCGTTCGTCCAAAACCTAGAATATTTATCGCCGTACAAATTACACCCTAGGGATTTTACGACATCGTACGAGTTGCTAGGCTTGGTATATTGGAGACGAACGACACGTGCGGTTTTCCCCCTGTCGATTCTGCCCCAAACCCAACATCTGCAACTTGGTCAAATTAGGCTTCGTAAATTGAATACGCCATGCAATCGACTAGGTGTACGGCACAATATATCACGTTGCGTGGGAATATTTAACCACAGAACCGAGGATACTATTGTGTAGAACGGTATTGTTACTAGTATTTGAATAACTGCTAAGGCACTCTAGTCGTAAATTATGCAACGGATTTATTACTTTAGCTTACTGTTTAGAGAAATTAAACGAAGATTAATGCAATGAGGTTTATTGTGTCACATTTAACTCTCCAATTCTCATAATTTAAATTGTGATTTTATATAAATAGTATTATTCGTTTCTAACGTTCTTAATGAAAGTCCAATTACTTTTTCTTTTCTTTTTTATTTTATTTTACCTTGAAAGAGGTTAACTATTCAACATTTTTCCAAACTTTTGGTCCGTGATGGAGGCGCTTACGATTAGTAATAATAAATATGGGCTTACTTTTGTTTTAAGGCACCATTCTGTTTTTAATTTTTTTTTAATAATTTGATAGTATTCGATAAGTATAGACGAAATATAACAGTTTTGAGTGTCAGAAGCCTAACCTTAACAAAGTTTAATTTAAATATATTTACCTAGTAATTGTAGTATTTGTTACCTATATAAAATATTTTTGTAAAGCATTCGTTATTTTAAAGAAAAATTTGGAAAAATGTTTTTAAAAAAAAGTTATGACGTCAAATTCATATTATTACTATTTGAAATGTATGTTATAAAACAAAGCACGAAACTAACCACAGAACTGATAATAATTGAAAAGGTAGCTCGCGTTACGCGTGAAGTCTAATGTCGTTTAAATTGGATACGTTAAAACGTAAATAATAAAGGTCGTGCTGGTATTTCACGAGGAATACCAAGCATTTCCCTTTGTACGATCCATGTAATAAGAAATTTCGCGGTAATTGACTCGTGAACGGTTGAAAAGAAACGTCTGTCGACTTATAACGTCGCCTACGAGTTACTCGAAGTCCATAATGCGACGCGGGCGAAGAAATTCATTTACCTTTAAACGAACTTGATTATTCCAGAGAACGATAAAAACAGAATTCACTATCCCAACTCTTTGAAAAATCTGGTGAAAAAACGTAAAGCGAAGTTTTACAATTGAAACGGGTCACAGAATATGTTCGCAGCTTCCATTAATATTTTCATCTTGTTGCCGTGAAACAAATAGAAAAAGAAGGAGAGGATTGGAATTACTTTGTCGTGATGGTTTTCATTTTTTAAAAGCTCAAGAACCTCGTTGCTTCGTGCCGCTCGTTATTCATGCTTCTTTGCGAGATGTATTTTAAATAGTGCGCCTCTCTTGCTACTGTTTTAAAATTGAAACGTGAAGGTATTTACATATTTAGAAGTGTCGCGTCCCTTTCTTTGTCATGCAAATCTCTCAGTTTATGCAAATGTTCGCGGGTACATTTATAAAAAAAAACGAACGTTTTCTAAAGTCAGAGAAAAGCTATGACTTCGAGATGCTCAAATACAGCCAGCCATCATTGCTCTGTGTAGCTCTGTGAATAGGGTATATCAACGCGTTAAACACTGGGCGAAATTTAAAGTTTGCGACAAATGTTTGGAAATAGATTAAAAAATTAAATTTCAATACTTAATTATATAAAATTGTGCTCCATGTCATTTTCAGTTTTAACCTTACTTCCACTTAATTAAAGATGGCCTTTACTTAACATCATGGACCATTGCTACCCATATTGTAAAAGATTGTTACGGTAACCCTTGAGAAATGCAGACTAAAGCTAACAATGCTATTCGAGCGTTTTAGTTAAAGAAAATGATTTGTACTTCTAGTATTTCTCACCAGAGAGAGATCCATAATAACTTTCTCGCAAGTTCCCACTCAGTGATCCATTTTTACACAGAGTTTGTTTAGAAGATTCTTGAACTGATTCAATAAAAATATAAGTTTTATAAATAAACAAATTCTATTAATGTAATTTGCTATACATATAAACCTTTTCTTCTTCAATATACTCCTGGCGTACTACCGAATATACTATATATATCTCCCAGCGTTTCAGAAATTCTTGGAAAGCCGGAGGGAAGTTTTGAGTGGACTTCTGAGATGAGTTTAGACAGTTCGTTTTTTCTAAATAAATTTTATTGGGACTTATAGGAAAATTCTTATTACATAGATACTAAAACAGTTATAACATTATGTATAATATTTCTAAAGTGTCATTTCAAGAATAGTTTTTGATGTTTAATTGCTTTTAAAAATAATATACATACATATACCCACAGGTATGCACACATGCAACCTCTACTTTCCACACTAGACATATTAATTTTTAGATAAAAATAATATGTAATTTATCAAAATACTTAATCATATATAATATATATATATTATTTTCATATCCTAGTTAACTGAAATAATTTTCAGAGAAAGATATGGAATAAAAATTGTTAACATCGATAATGTTACCCATATAAATAAATTTTAAATAGAAACAATTTCATGTATCATAAAATGAAATTTCATAACGTAATAAAAATATCATTAAAATATATTGAGAAATCTATATTGTTTTATTCTTTTTTTTTTTTTAATTCAAATAATCAAATATTTTTGAGCAGTAATATATTTATACACTAATATCTTTCAAGAGGTTAACGATAAAAGAATGAACGGGTTAAAAGTACATTACAGTAGGTATCGCTAAATGGAGCATCAAATAGACATAATCATCCCTTCCACTGAGTGGTAGGACTCAATTAAAATAAGTCCATTCTCGAGGGAGCACAAAAAGAAGCCCCGAACATTCCCATTAGTGGTTCTCGAAACTCCCCGTCGAAGGAGGTCGCGTGCCACGAAAAAGAATGAAAAGGCCGAAATCCTCACGGTCGCAAGTGACTGCGCAAGGTTAATTAAGGGAGTTAAACAGTCGGAAGTTGAGGTCCTCTTCTCATCAGTTTGTTCCGAGGGAATCCGATCGGGAAGACTGGTGGAAAAGAATTCTCGGGGTGAAGGATCCTTGGAGGGGTGGCAAGACGGGGACGAAGAGAGGAGGACAGACATTTAAAACAGTGTGGTGAATGGGGCGAGTAGGAAAGAGAAAAAAAAAGGAAGAAAGAAAGAAAGAAAGAAAGAAAAGGGAAGAAAAGAGTGAAATGCAGAACGACGTTTTCGCGATGAAAAGGGTTGACTGAGTATAAGTGGGTGGCTGAAAGGAGCAGGGGTCGAGAATGGGTGGAAGGAGAGGAGGATCGAGTGTATAAAGCGGAAGTAAGAGAAGGAAAGAAAGAGAGACGAGGGAGAAAGTGAGAAAATATAAGCGGTTGAAGAGGATAGAGTGACGGAGAGACGAAGTGGAGGGGTGGTTTGTGCATTTGAAGGAGTTTAGCTTTTCTCGTATCAGATTTCGTTTCCACGAGTGGCGTCGAGTTGAGAGGTCTGTGTTGGCTCGGAGAAATGAGTCGAGTGCTCCAGGGAACCCTCGTTACCCCCTACCATCCCTCACGACCTCCACCCTTCGTGACTTCACCAACGCCCCCTCCCCTTCCCCATTGCCTCTTTCCTAGGTGCTTCAGAGTAGATTTATTTCACGAGGAAAGCGACTGGGACTTTGATTCGGCGGTTCGTTCGACTCATTCGATGTTAGTATACAAAAAGCCCCATTACCATTCATAGGACTGTGCTCTAGAACCTACAAGGGACATATCGGACCCATACACGTCATTTGTTTAAAATTTAAACATATAGTTTATCTGTATAATAGAGTGGTCCTTGTTTGATCACATTTTTTAAAATATTTTCGCACTCTTAGTGTTCATCCTTATGGGTGATATGGTATTTTCTTTTTTTGAGTTAAATATTAGATGTTGCTACCAGCCATTGCAGTTTATATTTTTTAAGAAAAGGAACATGTATGATTTTCTGGTCCGCATATTATGAATTTTAAACGCATTTATGTAACATAGGAAAATTATTAGAAATTAAATTTCTGGGCTTTTAAAAGTAGTCAATTCACATTGGCATAATTCGCATAATTCGACATTATGATTTTTTTGTTATCACAAATCATTTTTTGGTGATATACTATTTTTGACTTACTAGTTTTTTAAAGGAATGTTTTAAGGAAAACATTTATAAAACAATACTTATTATGAATCTTTAAAGTTTACAAATATTTTTTTTTATTGCGTGTATGAAGATATATACAAATTTTTTGCGAATATTACACCAGTCCTCTATCTATTATTATTTATCAAAATACAAAACAAAAATCATGTAAAATTATTAATAATATTTTGAAAATTTAGAAATGTGCATTTTATAACAAAATTGGAAAATTCCTTAATTTTCTAACTGAATTTCATTTTCAACGGAGTTTACACATTGGCATGCTAAAATTAAAAAACCAGAATTTAAAGTATTGGTTACTAATTTGAAAAACCGATAATGTGAGTGTTACATTTTAACAATAACTCCAGAAAATACTAAATGAAAAATTTCATGTAGGTACATACTATGGTATCATTCTTTTGTGATTAGTTCGTTTATTATGAAAATTTCTAGTGTAATAGTAAGTAATGTTCTTAAACTACGCTAGAAGGTATTCAAACAACAATCAATTCAGGATGCAAATGGAAAACAAAGTCACTGTTTGAAGAACGTTGTGGTATACATATATGGTTGACCATTTGCGCGTTGTTACAATACAGAGGGAAATAGAAATGTGAAGATTTTGCTCCCGAGACTGGCACAGGGGCGGTATGTTCAGCCAATATCGCCTCCTTCTCTCGATCACCTGTAAACACGGAGCTATTGACTTCAAACTGGACCCTCTGTAATAGAGGGATATGTGTCACAAAGCTTTAACGTCGGTTTATAGGAGAACGAATTTTTATTTACATCCTGTACAGACACGGTTTTCACGGATTGAATATTTGCTTACGGCGATTTTTTTATCTTTTCTTTTGATGACTGAATGGCTGAGGTGCGAGGATTGAACAACACCTTAATTACCACGACTTACAATTAGAAATATAACATACGGAACATGATAGAGTTATAATTGACCTAACATCTTTTTATTATAACACACTTAAAACCAAAGGGGTACAAGTAAAATTTTTATTTATTATTATTATTAACATTATATTATTATTATATTAATATTAAAAATTATATATTAATATTATATTAATATTATATTATCAATATTATTATATTTAATAATTTAACTAACCATTCCTATTTTTAATTTCAAGACTTAAAATAATGTCACTCGCATCCCTTTAAAAGCTACTAATAACTACTTTATAATCTTATTTTTGCACTCCAGCTAATTTTGTTATATGATCTACCAGCAAATCCAAAGCACTTTTATGGTACCTTTGATGAACATTAAAAAATGTTATTAGATCGAATAAAGAATTATGTAAATGGTTATATTTTAAATGTTATTATTGTCGCATCATCAACAAAGTATTTAAGTACACTGAGTATACTCATTTGTTATCTATCAGTGAAATAACGATCAGTTATAGATGCCGTTACAGCGACATTGCCATTCAGTTTTCAATATACGTATGTATGTATAACACAGTATATTTATCAAAAGATAAATATAAAAATCTTTGTTTCCAAATATGTCTATTAAATATTGTTGAGATGTAATTATTTTATGTATGGGGGTCTCCCCAGTCGACGTCGAAATATATCACGATATCTTTACAAATATAGATCCAAGTTTTATATGTATTGAGTTGTTACATATCAAATAATCCATTTTAAAATATAAAAAATTTTTTAAAAAAACAGAAACAAAATATCAGTTACAATATATCAGTGTAAAGCTTAAGTTTGATAAAAATGACTACATAAACATTTCATCTATGCTCTTAATCCAAAATTGCTAATTCAAATGGCTCGTTCAGCAAACAAATAATGCACTAATGAATCAACGAATCAATGAATCAATTTACAATTTACAAAATAATAAATTATAAAATGGTTTAAAAATGGCATATAATTATTGTCAATTTGTTCAATTTATAACTGTTTAAAAATAATATTTCATTCACTATACGTATGTGATTTTAGTTTGTTCCCTTTTTATCGATGATATTCTCCACTTCTGAAAATATTCTTTTTGATGCTACAGATATGCCATTGTGCAAAGGTATTCACGTGCGGTTCTCGATAAAATCCGCTATTTATTTGAATTTATCGACCAAAGTAGTATCTGCAAACAAGAAAAACACATTGTATGTGCCTCTATTATGGACAAGACGAGTCTGCTCATGTTTATTTACTTTTTTATTATACGTACAAAAAGGAAATGACCTTATCTCGTTATTATGATGCTATTATAAATGAAGAAAACAGTATTCTATTTATTATGTTAATGCGAAGACTTTGAAATGAGATTGTTTGGAATTCAAGCAACGTAGTTTAAATTCAAAATATCTTAAGAAGTTTCAGGTGAAAACTGTTTGATAATTTATTATGAAGGTGCATTTGTATATATGTACTTACACGAAGGTGCAGTGATTTGATCAATATTTCTCTGTTTTGTATACCATTTGTAATTAAAAGTCGGATAAGATCGAAACGTTTAAAAAAATTGAAAATTGGTAGAAATTTTAGCCAATTTAATTGCAATCTGTATCTTTAAAGAGATGTTCAAATATCAGATTGAAAATTTCATTAGTTTTTTAGATATCAGAGTTCAAAAATACAATTTTAAAAAGAACCACACAGAATGATATTCATTTTACTGATAATGAATTAAATTAAACCTGTATAATGACTTGTAATACTGTATTAAACAAATATATTGTAATATTTATTTCTAAAAATCATTTCACAGAAATTTTTAATCTTTTAATTTTTATCTAGCATTTTCTCATTCTGTGTGCAGATCTTATTTTTTAATAAAATAGATTAAAATTCAGTTTTACCATTTTGTCAAATAACTAAAGGAAATTACTCAACATGAAAAAAAAAAATCATTAAACCATAATGTTCCCCATTGGACGAGACACTATTAAATAGTCCGAGCTGATATTAAATATTTAACACCCTTATCAGTTGATTCCACGCTAACCATCAGCGTCAATGGGGCGGCTGCTGAATTTCAACACACAACCAACGACTTGAATAGAAAAAAGGGTCTTGTAACGTAATGCTCGATAATACATACGATTAAACTTTACCCCTTCAATGATGCATACGGATAAACGAGTGCACATCATCAGGGTTGCGATAACAAAATGACTCACACTGTGACACTTTTCAAGATAATAAAAAAGTCGATGTACCTTCCACGCAGCAATAGATATTGACTTATGCTGTATAAAATAAAAGCTTGGTTAAATTTGAATCTCTTATAGTTACACGAAATTGTTTAATCCTAAAAATTTCAGGAGGGTGTCAAAGAATGTCCACAAAATGTTTACTTCATTTTTTTACGTAATACGATATATCTATATGCTGATTTCTTGAAAGAAATCGTTTAAAGTATATATGTTAAAATAAGTTAATAAATAAATTAATTTTATGGTAAGTGAAGCAACAGATTATTTGATAACGCCTGAACAACATAGCATGTAAAGATAGTATTTTATATTGCCCAACAACCTGCATAATATAGTCTCAGTATAATATCGAATTTTTTTTGTTCATGTCTGATCTTTTAGTTATTTGCTTACATTAAATTCATGATGGCAGACCATCAGCAACCAGGGGCAAACTAACCACTGGGAATCCAAGAAAATTTCCAGGGGGCAGGTAGGGTTTTGGGACCTAATTAATTAAAACAAGGGTCTGTATTCTATACGTTGTGCATAAACTGCATTTTTATGGCGGGGGCCATAAAGGACCCGCACGAAGGTCGGCCTGAGGAGCCAGCTAGGCTCGTCCTGCGCGGATTGCTTAATTCAACCTTTAACCCGTTCGATCAGCAGCGGGAGCTTTCTTTTAGTTTCGATTAAATAGGAAAAGGTTTGATTAGGTTAGGGTTAGATTAGTTAATAAAAAAGTACTACTAAAAATGGGACCTGAATGGCTTTAGTCAGTGAAAAAATATTAATATTAAATTACTTTTCGGCTCTGCAGAGCTCTATTTGACTTCCAGGAGATATACAGTACCGGACCTTCGTGCGGGTCCTTTATGGCCCCCGCCATAAAGATGCAGTTTTTGCACAACCATATCACTAACTTCCTAATAAAAATTTAAGTCTCAGTTCATCCCTCTCTCAGTAACACCCCATCCCAGATAACATCACAAAAAGATTAGTGAACTCGTATTACATGAACATCCAGATTGCATGTGCCATTTAAACAAACATAATCTTGTTATAATAATTCAGTATAAATCTTAAAGTACCTAAGGTGTTCATTAAACACCGAAGAAAAAGATCCTTAACATTCCTGGTAACTGTGACCTCGCACAAAAACCTGAAAAACAAAGACACTTGAGGGATTTTTCTCTCACGAATTTCCATAATTTAATACCCTCGTATACATACGTCTTTCGACTGTCTTAGGCAGTGCGTTCTCGTCGATTCAGGAGTTGGCCGGGCTCTCTGGTCGGCCTATAGAATACGCGAGGCGAAGGCGAGCAGAAGTTGCGGAAGACAATAAACTGTAAGGGCGAAGGTACGGCTGGCTCGTTAATTTTATTCGCGCGAGCCCCGACCGGCTCGTTGCTTGCCTCGCCATTGAACGAAACAAAACGCGGCGAAACAACGAAGATTACTCGGCTTCCGTACCGGAGGCATTCGACGAAACGACCTATATTATACGACTCCTATACCAGCCGTTCGCGTCAAAAGTGAAGGGGTGAGGGTGAACGAGGCTGGGGTGGTGGAAGGAGACAGGAAGAGGGATGGAAACAAAGCGATATACTAGGTGGGAGGATACAATGAACGCTCTTAAAATACTATGATCCAAGGTATAATGACCCGAGCCGTCGCAAATGGCGATTCGTTAGCATTCGTATCGACGACGTGCCCCTCTCGTGCGCGACGCGCTACACTTTGCGTCGTTAGTCAACATTCTTGGCTCATAAAGTGCGAAATATTGTCCTGCGAAAGTTACGACACACTTTTGGACTTCGAATCCTTGAAGTTTTCTCAAAAATGTTTCCAGTATAAAAAGGAAAAAGTAGAAGTAATTTTAAAATGTCGGTGGTGCTCTGTTTCCATTAATCGAATATATGACTGTGACGACATCTATGCACGATGTGTACTATGTAGTTTATAGGCTGGGTTCCAACAGAGGTGGAGTCAGTTAGATAGTAGTTGAGTCCAGGTATGCCTGACTAACGACACCCGGAATGACCCCGCAAACCTCTTTGTCAACAATACACAGTACGGACAATTACACATTCTTGCACTAAGGCAATACTACTAAAGTAAAGTCGGTAAGGCAATATCATTGAAGTAGTACAGCAAAAGCAGTCTTATTAAAGCAGTACTGCTGAAGCAATCCCGTTCAGGCAGTTCCGTTAAAGCACTTCTGCTAAGGTAGTAGCGATAAGAGAGGCCTGGTAAGGCAATACTTCTAAAGCAGTCCTGAGGGATTAAGGATACTGCTAAGTTATTCCCATTAAATCAGTACTACTATGGTATTCCCATTAAGGCAGTACTCTTAAGATAGTATTCTTAAGCCAGTGCTGCTAAGGCAGTTCTGTTAAACTAATAGACAGTGTTGCTAAAGTAGTGTTTTTAAGGCTGTACTGCTAAGGCAGTTCTGCTAAAGAAGTTTCATTCAGACACTACTGCTAAGACAGTACTGCTATAGGAGATAATCGCTAGTCCACAATTCTGAAGTCTATAAAATAACTTGTCTGCCCTCTTCGAAACTTATCAACTGTCTGTTTTGAGCTTTTTTAAGCAGTCGTCAAGCCATTTGGGAACTTTCTTGACCCAAATCTCCATATGTCTCAACAGTCCCTCGTTTGTTTCTTTCCATAAATACTTTGTATTGTCTCTAATAGTCAGATGCATAAGTTGCATTAATAATAAAATATTTTGATATTCACATTTGAAGATTCTTGTATCAATTAATGCATCAATGTCGAAGTATATTCTCTTTTACAACATTGCAAAAGATCATTTGAGGTAAGATCCTCATATACAAGATAAATTGTATTTTAAACAATTTCAGGAAGAGTACGTTTATTCATATAATTCTTCAAATTTTTGTTCCAATTTTGGTGCTGTAATTCTTAACTATTAACTATTAAAACATCAAAAGATCCTCTTAATACGATATTCCATATTTATAAAGCTTAGAAAAAATACAAAAAATTGGTTGAAACCGCCAGGGTGGTCTACCTTCTGATACGCGATGGCCTTGCGACAAGTGTCATCTAAATCATTGCTCCCCACACGCGTTCCACTTGAGTGGGGAGCAACGACACTCTTTCACCTTTCGAGACAGCTTGAGAACCATCTTAAACGTGGCTGCTGGACTTTCGGGCGTTGAGCTGAAAATAAATCACGGTTCATCGTCACCGACGTGGATCATTCTACTCGTTCTCGTCCGTTGTCTGCCTGTTTCTTTTCACGCCAGTAGGTGAGAAAGAGCGGCTACTAATGGTGGAGGTGGACAGGTGCGCGGACACGGGATGTTTGACCTACATTTCCGTTTTAAATAACGCCGGCGAGCTCGTTTGTTCTTCGACGAACCCGCCTTCTCGTGCGATTGTTCTTTGCAAAAGCAATTGTTCGAAATTTCATGTGACGCGAATTTCACACAGTTTTTGGAAGCTAAATGGTAAAGTCGCTTCTATGAATTAATGCTGCGAAAGTGTTTTAGGTGATGAAAAGTTACTTTTGAATAAATTGAAAGTAAAGAGTTAGGAAGTTACATTCGTGTTTTAGTAGAAAACATTTTGGTATTATTTTATTATTATTAAATATAGAAAGAAATGATTAAAGAACAAGAAATACATAAATTACTGCTTTGATAGGAAAATAATGAATTGGTGCAATACTTAACATGTATTATAGATGATTACGTATTTTGTGTTGTAAATTAATTTGTGTTAACTCAGGGTTATTTTTGAAAATAATGTCACTATTTATTTAGTGCTTGTTAAATGATTTAAATTTTCCACTGTTTTAATTATAAGGTTAATGTTGGTAGTACTTATGGAAATATGACTATCTTCAGGAGGCGGTTCTGATTCTCTATTTTAATACTTTTTAGCAGGACCGTATCTAGAGCTTATTGGGTCCTAAAGATACCAATGAAAAGGGGGCCTGTCTTAAATATATGTTTTAATTAAATTTAGAAGTCGAATTGATATCTCTATGCGGGCTTTTTTTCTCACCTGGCCCTAAGCATGTGTCTATTTTATCGAGGGGTAAAACCATCCCTGTTTTTTAGTAAATGTAAATAACACTTCGGTATTACAATTGAGAATCATTAAAAAGTTTCTGAAATAGAAAAGAAACTTTCAGATACAAAAAATTGAGAACTTTAAAAAGGGTCTAAAATAAACCAACACATTATGTTTAAACATGCAAGGAAGTCTGTTAAGTTCTTTCGCTTATGTTTTCATAAAAATCTGCATCTTCATCAAGATCCACATTTTAATCATAATGAACGTGTAGAAACACGATATTGAAAAAAGTAGATCTTGAACGTATAGCATGATGACCTTTAACGGCAAGAAAATACAGCCCTCCACGAGCTTTGATCCGTCATTACGTTGTACAGTGCACTAACAAAAAATAATGATTGTCGTTACCACGGCCAAATAATGACTACGGATGGAGAAGTGCGATGAGGGTCGAACCGTGATCAGGAAAATGGCGAATTCAGCAGTTTTGATAGAACCCATTAAAGACAGTCCTCATTTTTTAGCCGTCGCGTCGTTGTGCTCTGAAAAGATCATTTAACTTTCTTCACGAAAAAAGCTAGGGTCGAAACCATCTTTCTTAAATTTGACTTCAATCGCATGAATTTTTAATCAATTTAAACTTTCAAAGTGCTATCTAACAACTTTTAAGTGGAATGTTCATTTATTTGAAAAACAATTGGCTTGAAAGTTTATTCGTCTCATTTCTAATTGATACAGGTAGAATTATATTAATATCGTATTGTATTTTTATAGTGACTGATTTTTAGAATTTAAATAAAAATAATAGCAATTTCTTTATTAATTAATGGTTTGGCGTCAGTAGTAGCATTGGCAGAACAGTTTGGTACAAAAATGCTTTGTGAAATTGTTTGAAAAAAAGGAGGCTTAATCCTTAATCCTTGAACAATGTAGTCCGAGTCAAACGTGATTCAAACTCACAAAATGTATCAAGGGCATTAACCTAAAGTTAAAAGTATTGTAATTTTTAAACGAAAAGATTTCATATGTATATTAGAAAAATAATTTTTAAAGGAGCAGTGTAAAATTAAAAAAATGAAAATAATATGAAACATAATATTACATTATAATTGGTGTAATTATACAAATCACAAAATCATACAAATCTTCACAGAGGTTTCTAATTTTGTTCAAAAATTATTTTAACCCATGTTTTTTAATCTGTTTTCATTTACCTGGATTAATAATTAAACAATTTTAAATTACTGAATGGCATAAAAAGGATATGTATTAGAGGACCTGAGTAAACCCAACTTTGTAATACGTTGTTAATAGTTAGATAGAAATCTAAAATATATAATTTTAGATTAACACGATAAATAATTTTTGTAAATTTTAAATCATCGAATGAATAACAATAAATTGTAAGAAGACATAAAACAGATTTCATATTACATAAAGAACATGTCCTAATAACACCATAAACTATCGATCCCCCATCATGCTCAAGTTTTCTAATTACGAAGGCAACATTTACGCGTGGTACCAGGTTCTTACAAATTGTGGCCAGCGATTGGGTCGAAATTACGAAAGGCAGGTGTTGTATCGAAGTTTGCATTGGCGGCAACTAAACGAAACGCGACAAACGGAAAAGCTATTCGATTTAGTAGTCTTGCGGTAGCAGCGATGGCCACGGATTAAATTGCGTTCCATTTCTCACTAACTTTTTCAATTTGTCGCGACTCGGCCAACTAATTACCGGGCAAAATGACTTTCGCTGGCTGCCTCGTCAACGACCAGCGACGCCGCGTTCCGAACCATACGCTTCCCGAGACTTTTGCGAAGCGTCGGGACGCTTGATCATGAAAACGATCGATCCGGCGTCTATGAAACAGTTCCTCTACTTTGCAATGCTTACGATAAATAGGAATATGCAATGGTAGCATTTATGTAAATTAAAATGATTTAAATTGTTGCTATTTAGATCATGTTTTTTTTACCTTAAAAAATTTTGTTATTTAAACATTTGTCAATTGCTCGTGTTATTATTTCATTTAATTCATTTGATATCAAATTACTAAAATTAGTGATTTTTATTTTCATTTCAAATACATAATTCTAATATAAAATCATCAGTATACAGTATATTAAGTAATAATTTTAATAAAACCAGAAATTCTGTATTATTAACAATTATATTAACATATTTATTTTTCATTGTATTGAATATAATGAATCGTACTTCTGTTTTAATGATAGAACCTTCAGTTGTATTTTTTTTCTTAACAACTAGATTAGGTATGGAATTCTTATAATATTGACTTGTTTCATTATATTATTAAATAAACATTTTTATATTGACATTGGTAAATATTCACATTTGGAAAAATAAAACAATTTCTTCTGCAAAATATTATTTTGTAATCTTATTGTTAGTTGGATATTTCATGTTATTATTCTGTTAGAGTATAAAATTATCTTCCATATATTCACTTACAAAATCTGTTTAAAAATCTGTTCATAGTACATTCGCGATCAAATTAAGTTTCCCTAGGAATAATGGTGATATCCCCGGTTCCTCTTGTGGCTACCACTGCTACCACTTGCGTATGAACGTTAACGCGCGAAAATTTGAATTGATATTTATTTAATATTCACATTTTTGTTATATACTAAATTTTATAATATTTAATAATTAACAATTATATCATTTTTTTCTAAATTACTTTTAACATTAATATCGTCAAAACTAAGAGTTTGAGAATTCCTGCTTCTCCTACATCGCCATATTCCCTAGGGAAGTCTGGTTTGATTGTAAGTATATCGTTAATTCTACAAATTCAGTTTGAATTATTTAATGAAAATAATGTGCACATCATCACATATTGATTAACATTTTTAAATGTGGTAGTCATCTTAAATTTTTAGCCACTACTGTATTTACATAAGTAGATATTCACAAACGACAAAATTACAAAATTGAAAAACTGAAAATTATTATTTTCTTTTATCAATAACGATCCACTTTTCATCACAGACGTTGAAATTTACGGATGTTGCATAGGTGTCTTTTCAGTACCAAGCATTCATACTTTATTTCGGCATCCTCGAATCATGTCAGTTCACGAAAGAGATTTCTTTTCAAAAGATCCCATTTACTTCGCATTCCTCTTGTAATCTCGTTGTTGATGTGTGATGAAAACAGTGGAATTTCTCAGATGAATTTTCCTAGAAAAAACATCCAACATGAACAAAGATTTGAGAATTACACCGTTGGGGAAACGTGGAAGTCTGATATTTAAGAGACGCTTGCACGTGCTTCCTGTTTACAGGCGCAATTTTGAAGATACAGAAAGAAAATAAAAAGCGAAGAAAAAGTAATAAAATCCTACAAAATGGACAAATTAAATAAACATATACTTACAGTATTATACGTATTATAGATACTCAATACTTTATGTAAGTTTTATTTTTAGAAAATTTATATTTTTTGCTTTCATAAAGTATGACGAGATGGGTATCAATGAAAAATGTTACATCTCTATGTCAAAATTTTATTCAAACAGTTTTTAATGTTAACTGATAATGTTTAAATATAATACTGTTATTGGATTCGAGACTGTTACAGCGTGAGAACATGTCTCTTGTTTTCTGTAAAATTCTTCTTTGTTACATTTCACTCAACATTCAATCACATAAAGAACTACTGATCTTTTCTGGCATCCTGAGACAAATCCTTTTCACTCCCATTCTGCATTCGATTCTTCACCTTATAGGAAGCATTCAATTTCCGGATATATTGCTTCTAAATTCACATTTTTATCGACACCTACATTTCGCTTGACCTTGATCCTATATGTAGTAAACCACAATAATAGTAACCACAGAAATACAATTTTCTATTAAGTATACAATTGTAAGAATAGTATTGGACAAAATGGGAATTTTATTGAAATTAAAACAAATTTAAATGATCTGTAATGTAGAAGTTAGTACAATACAAATTAAGTTAAGAACACAGAAGTTCAAGTTCCGTTACTTCAGAGCATATCTTCAATCTACAAAGAACTATAAATTCTATTTTTCTTTTCGCCATTTTTTCTCTTCCACAATACAACTATCTACATAAAAGATGAAAAAAAAGGTATTTTTTACATAACACAAATAGAAAATTAAATTAGATTTTCATTAAATATTAACATTTGAAAAATAAGAATGAAAAAAATCTTTAAACTTTAAGTGATATATTCAATTAATAACGATTTGGCTTGGTTAAACTCTATTTTAGCGGACACAACATTATTGACACTTTTGTTTGCCATTTAATAGTTTTCGTTGCACGGAATTCAAAAATGCAAATCTTAATCCTAGGAATCCAGCGAGTTTTAAGTCTTGCGTAAGTAAAACCGAGTGTTTTTTGGCATATTTTCTAGGTTAGTTTGACACCATATTAGTTTTTGTTCAGAATTCGTCCAATGAGTGGCACTCATTTTGGCGGAATAACTCAAATGTCTATCTAGATGTGTTGAGCACATGTTCGGTTAGTTTTTTTAACAGCATTTTGATGCTGGTCTCCGCGGACCAATCAGATTATGAATAAAAGCAATATGGCGTCATACTAACCTGTAAAATATGCTAAAAATACTCAATTTTAGATATGTATCTTTTTTGAAGCATTGTAACAAAAAATTATTGAATGTCAATAATGTTATATCTCCTAAAATAAAGTTTAACCAATTCGGCTTTTTCATTCGAAGATTAAATATAGAAAGGTATATAAATTTTTAAGAATTATGGATTCCATGAAATGTACAGCAACTAAAATATCAATGTTTCATACATAATTTTACTTCTTGACGTCAAATTCTAAAAGAAAACGAGTCCTACTTTTCAACGTGCAAGTAAATCAAAGATGTTCGATTCGTTTGGTAAATGGCAAAAAATTGCGACGGAGCTGTTCGTGTTGCCGGTGATATTTGGTGGCGAGTGGAAAAGGAGGAAGAAACACGGAGATCGGAAATGTGAAAACGGAAGAAGGATAAGGGTGAACCATGAGAGTGGGACATCGGAGGGATGACCTGATAGCTCTCGAAGAGGAACAGGCAGAAGGCGTGTTGCCAACTGCAGTTTCGCAACGGCATTCTTCAAATCGATTCCTATTTCTCTGAGAAATGTGGCACACCGGTAAAACTACCCCATACCCTGAACGTATAAAAGCGTGAAATGGAAATGAATCGCTGGTACGCGAAAATGTGTGCCGTTCTCAACGAAATGAATTGCTAGATAATCGAGGATAATTGTCTTTATAAATCGGAATTACCTTCTCTTGCAAGGAAGAGAAAAACAAGCCAATTTTGTTCCTTTATTTTCTCTTCAATCTAATGGTAATGTGTTTTCTTCTTCTTGGTGTTAGAAAATATTAATTGTTTCGGATAAACTCTACGTGTTAATTAAATCGCTGATAAAGATACTTACAATTAGTTCTGTTCTAAAGTACCGTTTAAGACAATTTTTACGGGATATCATAAGTGATCTTTTGCAATAAATAAGTGTGTGTATTATTCATTATTTAAATTACTTTTTAAATATAAATATTTTCCCGCCATTTGGCAGTTTTCAAAAGGCGCCACCTATGTTTACAAAGCATCGTGTCTTTAGCGGTGCGATCAATACAACCTCAAAATTCAATTGTACTCACAATTATACATATATGTAACATCGTGGCTGCTGACAAAATAATTTGTGTAGTATAGTATTGCCCCGAAATAAGCAACTGGTCTCTGTCTTGAAATAAGAAACTCGCTATCCCCTCTTCTTTGTTTGAAGTCGCCTGTACAGCGAGTCGCTTAATGCCAGAATGAGAAAAGAAGTCATCTTCAGTCCTTTTTAAAAAAACAAACTCCCATATTTGACCGATTACTTTATAGTTTATAGTGTGCCGCTCTCGTCGATCCCGGTTCGAGAACAAAGTCAAGCCGAATAGCATACCTGCTCCGTAATAAACAACACACAAAATGTGTTAAAAATGATTCCTAAATTTTGGAAAAAGTTGAATTGACGCTATTCGAAAGTGAAACACGCGCTTCGGAACTTGACATTCCTTAACATTTTTCAATTGCTTATACAGGATCTACCATTTATTTCGGAACGCGGGCGTGCATGAACTCATGAATGTGGCAACAGTGCAACGTTTGGCATGATCGGCGATACTCTGATCCGAGATTCGATTTGGAATACAAGTATGTTTGTCTCTCTGCCGATTGCGCCCCAGTTTTGCTGAGCCGAGCCGAGCCGAGGTGACTCGAAGTTCTACTGCTCGTCGTGCATACTCGTATCCCGAATCGAATCTCGGACCAGAGTTCAGTCGATTACCAACTTAATTCTAGGAATTTTTACATCGCTCCCCACAGCTCTCTACATGACATTATACTTTCAGCAATGGTTTGCAGAGGGCGTATCTATCAAATTTTAGCACTGTCGCCATATTTATGAGTTCGTGCGCGCACGGGTTCCGAGATATGTAAATGGTAGACCCTGTATCTCGAATATGGTGTCGTCGCGCTTGTTCATAACTACCATTCGAATGTAATCAATAGCCAACACACTCGCGATTCAGCGCGCGCTCTAATTGGACAGTATTTTTTGTTAATAATTCAAAAACGAAACCTTAACCAACATTTTGACAAAGGAAAAAATTGTTCAGTCACCTCAGCAATCACCCCTTCAGGGGATCCGACCTAGTTCTGGGACACCCTGTATGTTATAGATTCCTATGAAAATTCAGGCGTTACCCACATACATATGAGTAACATGGCAGTCAAAATATTATAGAACAAATCTGCTCCATATAATAGGTTTAAGTCGCTCTTAAAAGCGAAGTCTAAAGTTGAACGTGTAATGTGTTTCATATAATGGAAGGATAATTTTTAAGAAACAGTGTTAAATTTAGAACATGAAAGTAACATGAAATATAAAATTAAATTAAACTTGGGGCGTTCTCCGTGGTCCGCCGTCCGAAAGTTAAGAACTACTGATGAGAATCAATAGATGCTATATGTCTAAGGGTAGGTGTCCACTTGAGGATAAAATTCGCGCTGATTGTTAGATAGGTGAAAGTGACCATACAACACAGTAATCACTCGCAGGAAATACTATCAAGAGCTTCTCGCTCCAGTTTTACTCTAAAATGAACACCTACCCTAAGATCATCGATGTCAATAAAGTAGTATTTCATAAGTGTAAATGATTCGATGACAAATGCACCCTCTGGTGAGGATCGTTCGATCGTATGCGATGCCGGAGTAAATCCGCAGGAAATAAACAGACGTCAGTCGCGCATAAATGATTGCAGCGGGCATTCGGTCAGATGAGCGCACACACGCGTATCAATCACCGTGTAGTTTACCGAGTGCCGGCTCGCCAAGTAATTTAATCACTTTTAGTGCCCAATTGGTATTCCGGGAAATTCGGCCAATCGACTACAACCGATCCGATCGCATCTGCTGGTCGTTGCTGGTTAAATTATGACTCATAACCGTGCTGGCTGCCGATGCTGTTTTAGTGAAAATTCAGAAATCACTATATTTGCCTGTTTTTATGAACATTTATGGATTTATGAGATTGAAAACAGTTAAAAGACCATTCTTGCAATTATTGTACATTGAACAATTCGGCAATATTCAGAATCATTTTTTCTTTGCAAATGCAATAAATAAAAGTATCAAACTTTTCCAAGTATTTAAAATATAAGAAATAGAGAAAAAGGTCTAATGATAAGTAATCGTTAAAAACTTGCATTAATAAAATTTTGAAAGAAGATTCAAGTTTTTTTTAAGAAAACCTTTTTCAAGTTTTATTGTACTTTCACAGAATTGTACAGGAAGTAAAATTCTCATAATTTTATGCATAAAAATATTGGAATAAAATATTTGAAAATGTATAATCAGCGAAGGTTTTATATTTTATGTTAGAAGTACTGAGAGCGAGGCTAGTAGAATATTAAATCTTAATCTAACTTGACTATTAATTGATTTATTATGATAATAAAAAGAAGTTAATTTATAACGATAATAACAAGAAGTTAATTAAAATTTATTATTATGGGGAATAATTAAAATATATCAGGTTCATGAAATTAGAAAATAAGATACTTATAAAATAAGTTTTACAATTAGAAAAATAAAATTATCAGTCAACCAAGAAAGATTAATAATTCATAGATTATTGGTTATTGAAATATTTATAGGTTTGTAACAACGACAGAAAGAATATTTTTGTCGATCCGTTGACAATTAACAGTTAGTCTGACAATGATGTAGTTTTTTCCATGCATCTTTTTTTACCTACGTCTGTACAATTTGGTGGAACTCGATTAATCGATCGCAACGGCCATCTCTCGCGTTCGACGATCGCTGTAGGTGAAATTATAGTTCGTAATTATTCGCATAGATATTGGTATTTCCGTGGCAGTTAGTTTTTTCCCTTCATTTTACCGTGGAAGGCCATTGAATTTTAATTACTTTGTAACGAAGGGATATAAATGGTACAGAGAGGCAATAAGGTACGATATAGTTATTTCAGGAAAAAAAAAGAGGAAAAAGTGGTATAAAGGGATAAATTTTATTTTCTCTCTTGCTTCGATACAGAGGAGTTATCGTGGACCTCAATTATGCAGTAAAAAATTGAAAAAATAATCGTATTCAACGATCCGACTTATTTCATTTATAGCAACAGCAATTTATATTCAAACGTAATAATATTTTTATATTCCTTACCACTTATAAGATGTCATGCTTTTATTTTAATTGTAATAAATGTAATAAAGACATTCTAAACGACGAAATATGCTGAAAATTTAATTCTAAGATAACAAAGGTGACTTTTTACTGATTCAACTATGATTTCGTTTCATTTTCATTTTTTCAATTTTAATCTATTTAATTGCATATTATTTTTCCAATATATAACAGTCTTTCATTCAAAAATTAATCTGCTTAACAGTCAAGGAACCATTATATATAATATGCTTTAGAGCTCTAAGCCACTATTGACCTGGCTCCGCCATTCAAGGATTAGTCTTCAACTGTAAACCGTGAATCCTAAGCCTTAAATCTTGAATTACGAGTCTTAAACATTGAAGTTTGAATGTTAGATGCTGGTAGTCGAGTGTTTGGATCTTGAAGATTTTATTATAGATACTCAAACTTCTACTATATTTATGTAGCCATAGATTAAAACAGAACTGAGAAGATAAAAAATATAAAACTCTGAATTATAAAGAGAAAAACAAAATTGTTAAGGTAAGGAACAAAATATAAAACTGCTGCACACACTGGTATTTTGTATATAGATATATAGTTTTTCATGCAAGTGGAGAAAAAAGAATATTAATACTTATCATTAATAGGGAAATGAATAAAAATGTACTAATTTTTAGCGTATTGTGTAAACAAATGGATTTTCGAAGACACAAATTTTATCAACTTACGCTATTACCGTATCTCTAATAGTTTGCGAGATATTCATCAGAATAGATGATGCACCCTTAACCTTTGAGGGTTGTTTTCCCCCGTTTCAAAGTGAATGTAAGCAGCTATAAAAAATACGAGTCTAACATTTTTATGAAAACCATATTATAACGAAGTTTCATCAAAATCGGAGATTGACATTTTTGTATGTTTCCTTGTGAGTAGTATCACTGATTGTTCGAACTGATGAGTAGTAGCGCTGGACATTAACGTTGCGCAGTAGCTTTGACGAGTAGCATTAAGCATTATATTATTGCTAACGGTCACAGCAGCAACTATAAGCATCATGATACAACAAGTTAGTAAAAAAAAGAAAAAGCGCTCTTATTTTTATAGTGTAACATTGCTTTCATAATATGTCTAGAGCGGAGTCACAAGAATATAATAGAATTTACTGACAGTTGTAAAGAATCAGTATTTCCAGATTCTATATTGGAAGAAGTCGTAGTGGTAGATACATCAACAAACTGACACTAACATATCACACAAGGTACCAAATCAACTAAGAATATAAAAACTTCGGACTTGATTTCTAGTACTATTGATTCCTATTGTTCATCTACTCAGGCAATGTAAATGATTTATATTATTATCTTTTATATAGTAATATGACGAAAGGTACTGTCTACCGATGACAAGAAGTCTCGTGAACGGCACAGGGACAACAGGAGTTGCTACGAATACATTGACTGACCTCCTAGCTTTACACGAGCCTAATTAGTAAATGTGATCGGTCTTTGACCAATCATACGTCACGATCGAAAATACGTATGAGTTAAGGTGAGGCAGGAGCAATCAGATTGCCTTATTCTTAAGGGACTTCTTGTGGTCAGTGGACAGTATGGACGTAGAACTTCAACAAGGATTATCCCAGCCAATAAAATTGCTGTATGAAACAGGCCTATATTAAAGAAGAAGAAGCTTTAGGCCATATTACCAATAAGCTTGGTTCTTTGACAGTTAGCTAGTTGGCCAAAGTATAAGCGGTTACAGGGAGCCAACTCGGTGGTATTTCGCAAACGTAAGCGAACGAGTTTTCAAAGTTTCTAGCAAGGAACGCGCGCAAGGGTGGAAGACCGTCGACGTGGCGGAAATGAAGACGAGATCGTACGGTGGATAAATCAACAAAAACCCTCGAAAACTCGCTGCTACATCAATAACTGAAAAAGAACTCCTTTTCGAAAGGGGCCTGCGGAAATTGAATAACGTCGTTGCGTTTAGCGATTTCACCGGAAACTGTGGAGCCCGTGAGCATCTACTGCCTTGATAACGACGACAGTGATCGGTACGCGATAAGAATTTCTGATCTGGCCTGACTTTTCTCATGGAAATTTTCATTGTCACTTCCATCACCATATTCTAGTCATATTTACGAAAGACATTACCTAATCAAACACATTAAGATTTTGATGCTGTTTTAAACATTTAATATTAAAATATTAACATAGTACCTAATTACCTACTCACAATTAATTAATGCCTAATAAAATTTAAAATTATTTCGATCAAAATTTAGCAATTATTGTTGCAATAAATCAAATTAGAATTTTTTATTTAGATTTGTGTATTTTGTTCTTCTTAGTTATTTAATAATTTTTTTACACGTACACTTGCGATCAAGTCAAAATTCCCCAGGAAAACTACATAGTAATGTCCCGGTTTCTCGTCCTTTTCCGTACGCATCCCTGAATGAAATGCCACTGTAGAAAAGAGATCCCTTATATTGTACAATATCAATCATAGTGTCCGTTCCTCTAGTGAGAAAGTACTGACTTTGGAGTCCAAGTTTAACCGCAGCAAATATCACAAATCTAATTATTTAATAAAAGCGTTAAAATAATTAACATAATCATCTGATAAAAGCTTTAGAATATTCAATAATTTAGAATTTCAATAATTTATTTGAAATTACAAAATACACTAGTCGAACGGACACTATGATTGATATTGTACATATACAAAAGTACAGTAATGTTCGGTTAAATTTCACTAAAATCTGCTCAGTTAGATTTCCACGATCCAGCCCCACTCTTCTCCCATCCCTCAGCGCAGCGAGCTCGGCGAAACCTGATATCAGTAGACAAGGACAGAAAATGAATACAATGAAAAGAAAGAGAACAGACTCACATCACATGGATGCCGCGACTGGAAAAAGTAAACATGCAGTAAAGAAAATTTTATTTTCAGTCATTTTCGTCTTACGTTTATAATTGTAGCACCGATGGATAGCTGACATTCTTCCGATTAAAATGAGTCCAAACACGATATAATTTGAACCATATTTACTGTACATGATCCATTATGATTTACATTATGATTAATTCTACATGATTTCTTATGAAATTATTAGATAACGTAAATACAATTCGATTTACGTCGTGTTTGGACTCATTTCAATCAGAAGGATCTCAATAATCCAATGGTATAATTTTCATAAAAATAAGTTGAAAATTACTGATAGTGAAATTCTCGTTATTGCATGTTCACTTTTTTCACTCGCGGCATCTCTTTGAAGTGCCGTGCCTCGACCGTCGCTGCTAGATGTAGTACGTCTATCTTGCTTCCTCGTATCGTATCTATTCTCTTACTCTGTCAAGTT
Organism: Osmia lignaria lignaria; assembly: GCF_051020975.1. NCBI lineage: Eukaryota > Metazoa > Arthropoda > Insecta > Hymenoptera > Megachilidae > Osmia > Osmia lignaria. The sequence continues at coordinate 4,149,804 of NC_135041.1, forward strand.
CTGCTCCAGTCAATTCTCGAATAAAAACGCAACCCTGCTCGCGATAATTTCACTGCTGACTCCCGAACGTAGTGAAATTTAACCGAGCATTACTGTATAGCTCTGTTACTTGGGTGTACGCATTTACGCAGGAAAATTTAAATTCATACATGTATTGAAACATATTGAATCGTAATGCATTGACATGTTGAACGATACTTTATGATACAGATAACGCTTACAAAATTTCATGGATGCGTCGAAGGATGACTTCCTCGGACAGTCCGCAGATCTTCCTCTTGGTTCCTTGTCTCACATACGACGTTGGGCCGGCTCGGCCCCTTCCTGGTAGTTTCGTCCAAAATCGTGGTACAATAATTTTAATGGTTATGACTTTTGTCTTCGATATGCGTTATTCCGCGTCTCAGGCAGCTCTATTTTCACACGCTCATCACGCGAGGGCCTTCGCGAGGCTCCCCACTCCCGGAACGGACGCGACATCTAGAAACGCTCGTTACAGTATTTATTATTCATATTTCTCAGTTATATACTATATTTTATAATATTTAATAATTAAAAATGATATCATTTTTTTCTAAATTACTTTTAAATTTGTCGTCAATATTAAGATTTTTAGAACTGTTTCCCCTATATCGCCATTTTTCCTAGGAAGGTCTGACTTGATCCATACTACTTGAGTGTGCCATACTACTAGGTAATAAAGTAAGCAAATACCTATTTAGAAAAAAAGATATTAAACGTATAATGTTTATAAATCCTCTTAAAATTATGAAATTAATATTGCTTACCCAAATTATTACATATATTCGAATTCAATCAGTCAATGTTCGATCTTACTTGAAAGATACTCCATCCCTTAACTAGTACATAATCAAACAATTATTGTGCTATTTAATATTGTATTATCTTGAAACAGAAATATCAAACAAATGTCCATGTTTTAACAGACACTTTGTTATACATTTTCTGCCTTTATTGAGAACTGTGGTTTCAATTCAACCTCGTCGACTCACGTGCTCACACGTGACAATCACATTTTTTTCTCTTGCATGCATGCAGATTTTTCACGATACTTCGACGACGTTCACCCCTGTAAAGAAAGAAAAAAGAGTAGAGAAAGAGTCTCCCTTCCCTACCGATCGAGGGAGCTTTTTCTTTTCATTGTGTCGACCGTGGCCGACACGACGGAACGCGAAACGAATTTATAACTAGCGATACGGCAATCGTGGCTGGGCCCTTGAGCCGAATTCGTCAATTTTAATATTTGCCCCTTCGTCCACCTTCGTCGACACCCCTCGCTCACCATTTCAACCCTCGATCCATCGAACCTCAACCGCTGCACGATCCCTTTACGATGAAATATAGGGGAATTTATGGTGCGACACCGTACCGTGACATTCGAGCCTGTGTACGCTCAGTGAAATATGAAAAAGATGTGAGGTAGGCTGTTGAGGGTTTCCGCTGTAAATCACTTGATAAAATCGTAATGGTAATAGCGATTATCGTGGCTGTTCTCCGTATCTTGGTTCATAATTTGATTTTATTAGCCGTTGACTCACAATAGAAGTTAGGAAAATCGGATACTTGGAAAATTATGAAACTTTTGCAAGGAGAAGCAGTTCAACCGTAACATAAATTGACTTTTTGTTGGTGCTTTAGTACGGTTTTGTGGAATCAAATCGTTAGTACAAAGGAATGTAGAATTTCCTTTTTTTGTAAAATATTTTGAAATTTATGAAAGATATTGATAACAAATTTAATCCTTTCAATACTTGTAAGTCCATGTGACCGACAAAACTGGTTTCCTTTCCATTTTGAAATTAAATGTTGAATAAACATTTCATGATTTGTTACATTTTTTTTTACTATTGATGAGTCGTTATTATCTTACAAAACTTTTGGAGACAAAATACTTTTTGGAGAAAAAATCCCATATTTTTATAACAGTATTTAAATCAAATTACAATAGATAATGATCAGAATTCGTCATTTCCAATTATAAAAATTTGAAATTTCAAGTGAATGCAGTAACAAAAAAATTAAATAATAAATTAATAAAGAATGTAACAATTAAAAGTAATTAACAAAAACCCATACTTTTGAAGTTATACTCACTATCAACCCTTAAAATTAAGTTTATGTATCTTGTAAATATTTGCAAAAATGCTTCTTAAAGTGATATCTATATGCTCCGTAAATTAATATAATAATTAGAAATATTATTAAATTTGGAGCAGCAATGAATCAAATAGCTGAATATCAAGATTTCAATATTTCTTATTTTTAACGATGAAAGGTTTTAACTTTAAAAATATCAGACCATAAAATAGGTACTGATGGTTTCTTTTTAGAGCGCACTACAGTTACAATATTAATATTTAGAAAGCTCGTTTTGCATTGATGAAACCAGAGATTTTATACTATACACTGTTCTGTGAAATCGAAAGCGTTACAATTCCACCACCCATACTATGCATAAAAAATACATTCGAAAAGTTTTACGGGAAACCTTATATCCAATAAGCACCCACTTATTCCCTTCTTCGAAACTCATGTATACAATACACTTTGAATTCCTTCAAATGGCTGCCATTCCTAGTGGTGTAACTTTTAAATCCGTCAGCCCTGTCCTGTTGCCTTATTCGCGCCCTTGGCCCAACCACTCACCGGAATATCATAAAAATTCCTATACATCCGATGCAGGGAATACGTGTGGCGAAGATTAAAAGTCGCAAAGTCAGAATCAGCAGACGGCGAAAGTGAGAAGTAGTACTTTTGTAGTTCCTTGGGTTAAGTAGCGGCGGGCGAGGGGCGGAAGATACGAAGAAATTGGAGAGAGTTTCATGGTAGGAAATAAAGATAAGAAAAGAAGAATAATGGCGAAAGGGGGATGTGTCTGTTTAACTTGTAACGTAAAGTCTAGAAAACTTTTATGGAATTATTTTTTTTGTGTAGCATTTAAACATGTGAATTATTGCCCATGTGGATTCAATTACCCTTCTAAAAGTAATAAGAATTAGTTTGCTTTTTATGTGATAGTATTTGAGCAATACATTGATTCTCATTATAAGGTATGTAAAATTGTATAATATATCAAGAAACCTTAGGTATAATATGAATGCAGCGAGATTTATTTCAGAAAATTTTTTCATACGATATGTTCATACGAATTTGACTTACATTTAATATATTTTTCGTTCTTAACTATAACTAAAGCTTTTTAAAAAAGTTTTCAAAATCTACATTTTTTTTTAACTTTGTTTTATAACAACACTGTGCCATGAGGACAATTTTTAGTAGTATTTAACAAAACCTATTAAAGCAGCTTTAAATAATGTTGAATGACTTAAGCGAGGTATACGGCATTGTTTACGTGACAAAAGTGATACGTTGTCATTTAACCCTTAAACAGCGAAGCTTGGGTCAATCATAATTCAAACTTACAAAACGTGTACAAAGGAATTAACCTAAAGTTAAATGTATAATATTTAAACGAAAGAAATATTATTAGGAGAATAATTTTCGAAGGAACGGTACGTAAAGCATCGAAATTGAAAATAATATGAAATGTAAAATTAAATTAAAATTGTGGCTCTCTCCATGGTCCGCCATTCAAGGGATAAAACGAGAACACCGGAACAACCAAGTAGTGCAACTTTAAATTTTCCTCTAGGTAACGCGAGCATTCTTTCTTGCACCGCAAAGGATTATAAAAATTACCCTCTCGCATCGTACGACAAGATTAAAAGTCACGAGCGAACGATGCGTTGCGGTTTTCGAAGCAGACGACGAAAGCGGAAGCGCTGTTTTAGCAGTCCGGAGGCGAGCCTGGCTAAGGAGGATAAAGAAGCCAAGCTCGCCGCGGAAACGAGCGGAAAACGAGAATATGTAAGCAGCGGTGTAACTTTAAATCGAGTTGCTAGCACCGCCCCGATCCGCTTAGCCGCTCGAGATAAACGAAAAGAGGAGGCGGTGGCGATCCCGGAAGCCCACGCCGGAAGGTCAACTCCACCGGCGTGGAATTGCGATCCTTCTAGCCAACGTCCACTGGAAATTGAAGTGAAGAGAATGAAATTAGACAGACGGGAATGAATTTCGAGGCACCTTCACAGTGCTGCCCTCGGACGAGATCTGGATTAAAAAAAAACGGGTGTGTCGTTTTGTTTCTAGAGAACTGGAACCTGTTGATCTTGTCAAACTCTACAAAGAGACAAATGCTGAAAATAATTTCTAGATTTTTTGTTGTTCTAAATCTACGGATTTGTTGACTTTTATTTGATAAATAGCAAGGGGACAAAGTGTTACTCTGTTCTATTATACATGAAAGTAAAAGAAAAGGAACAGATGAAGGGAAAGGGAGCTTGTATACCTTAATCTCCATTACAATATAATTCATTTTTTTATCATTTCAACATTTTCATGGAAACATGAAAATGTAAATTTATTTGTTATATTACATCATTTAATTCTTGCACAGCGGAGTCTGAGTCAATTGTGACCTAAACTTACAAAAAGGGTATCAACCTGAAGTTAATTTTTATGAAATTTTATACATTGGAACAATAATTGTTGAAGGAACAGTGTAAAATTAAAAAAATAAAAATAATATGTAACACAAAACTACATTAAAATTACAGCTCTGTCCATGGTTCGTCGTCTGACGGTTAACACGTTCCTTGCCGCGTGGGGCGTATACGCCCCACGTCATATGGGACTTATTGTTAGCGTATACAGAAATTGGTCCGGCACGGAACGTGTTAATAGGCTCAGTTTTAGCATGAAAGTGTGTTGTCAAAATGTAACATCTTTAAAATACAAAATTGATATCATTAGTTAAAAAAATAAAAAGTCAAAATTTAATAACAGCTGATTTCATAAATTTTCGAAGTAAAATAAATATGTAATCAAACTTTCGTTCTTGCTAATATTATAAACTAAACAGTAAAATTATTAAAAATGTAATTTTGATACTATGAACTAAAATGAAATGTTATAAACTGAAATTTAATAATTTTGTATGCTATGTTCGAAAATCATTGTAGATAATAACAGATTTTTTACATATTTTATTTAATACTGATTATGCTAGCAATAAAAAAGTTCCTCAATTTTGAAAATAATAATTCTTTGTAGAATTATATAAAGCCATGAAACTAAGAAAATCCCTAAATGAGATTGTTTATGGAATTACCCGCAATCACAACTTTTCAACTAATCATCTGCTTATTTTTTTATAAATACTTTTCTGCATACAATTTAAAAATATTTGTTAAGTTTATAATTTCATAAATATTTTCGTTTTTTCAAAATTTGTGATTTAAACGTTTATCAAAACAAAAGACAATTTTACGAGAAGTTATTACTTCCGTAGTTACAAAACTTTTTTTATCGCCAAAACAATCAACGCTATCTACAAAAAGCAGCGTTAAATAAAATATGTAAACAATTTTTTTCATTATTTTCAATGATGTCCCAATAAAGCATAGAAGAGTTATTTAACATTATGATGTTTAGCTTTTTTTACTTGAAATAAAATTCTAATGACCTATTTTTAGGGTGAGTTAATGGGAAAATGGCTTTAACCCTTGCACGTTAAATGGAGAGTTATATTGATTCGCTGTGTTTTGTACATTGTACATATGTATACCTACATATATATCAGTGATAGTTCGCAAGAATTTGTAGTGATTGCCGATGCAGCAATAAAAATAAAAAAGACCAATATGGATTGAAGAAATTATATTTTAAAAATAGTTTTGTTCAGTTTTACATCGGGGAGGGAGGGCTGCAGCCTACCAGCCCTTATGGACGAGCCGCCATTAATATACGCAATATAATGACATTTCTTTGAATCAAAATGACAAAGCACTGCTACAAAGCATTCGTTTTCCAAGAGCAGTTAATACGTTAACTGTAACATTACTTACATCTAGACGACATATGAATTAAAATTTCCCAATTACCTACAAATAATCGTACTAGGTGCTTAAAAACATGTAGATATAATAAATAATACCAAGTTTTATCACAATAATGCATTAGATTTGCTGATAATCTAATTAGGTACAGTTTGATGGAGCTTAAAATCAATTTAACCGGGCAATCAGAATGTTAATTATACTGTTAGTGATAATTAGCTTTTTGCAACCATAATAATCACACTAGTAATTTGATGGATTTTTTTGCCTGTAGCCTCGAATAACATAGATAAATTCGAGTATGAAAATGAACTGGCTACCTATGGTATAAAATTGAAACCGTCGAAGGAGATGTACGTGTATTTTTTAGCAGATCGATATCGTGTAGTTCGACTTCGAGAAGAGCAATGTGTACAAAATCATGAAATCGGTCGCAATATAAAGGCACGATGCAGAAACCACTAAACCCAAACGCGAGCGTCGCGCTTAGCATAGATATGAATTTCATACTGGCTCTCCCGCCACGATACGAGAAATTCCTTCACGTCTGAAAGATCGAGAAGATTCGCAAATAGAATATCTTGAACTTTCGGCTTGGAATATTGTACTCTTTTAAGCGAGCCATTTCGCCCTGCACACGCCTAAGGGAGAACTACTTCCTTCCAGGATAAGTAGACAGAAAAGTTAAGAGTATATTTCTTTAGAGTCTTTCCGGTAATTAAATCAAACAGTTCCACGATTAATAAATTAAAATTTAGTAGTTAAAATTTATGAATATCAAGTATTTGTATAAAATATTAGGCATATATTTTGTAACTTTTTAAAATTAATTTAAGTTTTAATTAAGACGTGAAAAAAATAATCACAGGTATGTAAAATTGTACGTCTATGGCTAGATTGTTCTATAATCAGTAATACATTGTATTAACAAAGAAGAAAATGAGAAGAAACATGCTGTGATATTTGTACACTAGGTGAAAAAAGGTATTTAGGTAGTTGTTTGTCTATTAAGTACAAAATCCTTAATAATAACAAGGATTACAATAGATTTATGAGGATCCATCATAAATTAATGGAATTCCCTATTTAACAACAGTGCCTCGAATCAGTGCAGTATGTCACGTTAAGTCAAGTAATTGGCGCGAATTTTAGAAATCTCTAACAAATTTTATTCTATTTTCTCCTAATCATCATTTATAATTTATAATTTATAATTTATAAATTATTATTGCACAACCGAATAACACTAACCACAAAAATATTTTTTTAAACAATCAAATTATTATCAAAAATGTATAAGTATTTTCTAGAAACGTCGCATCGGTTATAGAATGCGACGTTGCGTATCGACGTTATTCTTTTGTTTTCCCTAACATTCGCTGTGTCGCGTCGCGTCGTGCGTTTTTCAGATATAAGCAGTGTGTTCAAGTGTGTTTCGAGACAGGATAGCGGAAACCTATGACGCTAAACGTGTTCATGTATTGTGTTTACCCTATAATTTGAATAAATGTTTGAACCACTTCACCTTCGAATCCTACAAAAATTAGATTCAATCAATCAGAAATATATAGCTCAATTATTATCCAATGTTTGGAATTATTTGTTCAAGATTTAAATAATACTCATTGATGTAATTAGATAGGGGCCAAAGTGAAATAGAACTGACCCCCGATAAATGTGGACCAGTTCCCTCACCCTCTAAAAATTTTAAGATTCGAAAATTCGAATATTTCAAGGTCCTAGAATTTAAAATTTTAGAAATTCTATAATTATAACATTTTAAAATTCTAAATTTTTGTTAATCTAGCCCTCTCTAGAAGAAAGTCCTATTTACGCCAATGATGACACTATGATTCGAATAAGTAAATCTCATTTAAATTTTATCGTAAATAACTATCCGCGCAATTATTCCAGCAATGGTATAATATTTCTAGATCTGGTCTAAGAGAGCGTGACATGGTCGTTAAAAATCACGAACAGGTTGCTTAATAAATTCGTGACAGCAAACGACCGGTTGATTAATTTGTTGTTGCTTCTACGGTGTAGGATATTAACGCGACGGATTTTCGGCGCAAGGGATTAAGTCGGTGATTTAGGGGGCGGGCTAAATTCAGGCTATCAGGCAACTATCCAAGCAACATAATTGGTCATTCTATATATCACGTTGGAAAAGACTCTTCGTATATCTGCTAGTTGTCCAGTTTATACTTGTTGAAACGTGAATTTTCGATAGATACTGATCCTAAGAAAACCTAGTCAGGTGGAAGCAATTTAATTTCATAAACTTCGCTGCTTTTGATGTTAGATCTTTTATCGTGAACTCTTAAATGATATAGAGGGTATCTCATGCAACTGGGTCAAACTATAATTTCAAAATGGCAGAACATAACATAAAATTCCAATAGGCAAAATTAAATGCTTTCGAATGACATATCATGTGATACATAAGTATTTATACTGAAAATAATGCTATTTAATAAAGAACGATGTCCAAAAGTAGCCAAAATTTGCCCATCATATAAATGTATGAAATTATTCTATCTTTATGTTTTTGGACCTGTTAATTGCGAATATGACACTTAAAATTGGCCAAAGTTTGGGGAACTTTGTGAAAAGGTATTTTTTTTGCATAAAAATCTTGTTTTGGGGGAAGCGTTACCGTACAACATTTTGGACACTTTTTTTGCTTTTGAAAGAAGGATAAGTTATTTTGATAGATTTTTTCCGTAGATTACGAATTTGAGAACAAAAGTGTTCCATTACATCACGTTTTTGATGTAAGTTTAAAAGAAGGTTTAAAAAGTGAAAAGTGTTTTTAACCGTTTATGAAGTAATATAGCCAACAAACCGAAGCAAAGAGCACGTCTGTGTACGCTCGGCACTTCGGTGTGCGTTGGCAGCGCATCCCCACTATCGTTCTGGCGTGTTGTAAACGTTTTCCGTTTGGCTACACTGTTATCAGCATCCCTAACTCGTCGCTTAATTCATTTGATTCTTGCATATTATTGGTTTTCGGAACAATAGAAAATCAGCCGGAACAAACAGCCCGTGAAGTTATCGTTAACGTCTTTCATCCTGTATTAAGCTTTGTGACTTCTTATACGTTGGTATATAAGCATGGTTAATAAGCGTAACAGTTGCAGTATTTCTCTAGAAAAAAAATCACATTCATTTTATATTGTGGTATCATTCGACATTGCATACTGCAAACGTTGTTTTTTTAAATATTTAAAAAATCCCAATATACCTGTAAGAGCCTCCACAAGTAGCGAAGGCGCACCACTTACTGACACTAATAACGACGATTCTTACATCAAAAACGTCATGTAATGGAACACTTTTATTTTCAAATTCGTAATCTATGGAGAAAACCTATCAAAATGACTTATCGCTCTTTCAAAAGCACAAAAAACTGTCCAAAATGTTATACGATAACGCTTCCCCCAAAACAAGATTTTTATGCAAAAAAATGGATTTTCACAAAGTTCCCCAAACTTTGGCCAATTTTAAGTATCATATTCGCAATTAGCAGGTCCAAAAACATAAAGATAGACTAATTTCATACATTTATATAATGGACAAATTTTGGCCACTTTCAAAATCGCCTCTCTATCTTTTTAAAATTGAACACTTAAATTTTTAACTGGAAAACTTTCATGCGATGCAAAAATAATACTTAAATAAATAGTCTAAAATTTTAAAAAGTGGAAGTAAAAACGAGTTTAAAGTTAAATTTTAATTATTGTTAACATTATTCGTTCGAAAATGAAATGAAATTATTTGTTGTGTACTAACTAATACATTTTTTAATTTTTCAATATAATTAAAGTATTCAGGTCAAAAATTGATCAGTTTAAACTGATCTTATCGCAGAATAACATCCGTAATGAAAGTGTTAAGGACCAACAGAAATAAGGATTAATAGTGAATCATGAAAAAGTAATTTAAATAAGTATTTTGAATGCAATTCTGAGAGCACTTTTTGGAAAAAATTTTGAACACAAAATTTTCTTCTCTAAAAATCCATTTTTTATAAGGTTTTAAAGGCCAAATTGCAAAATAAGGCTTTGTACGTCTCTATATAATTGTATAAAGAATATTTTAGACTCTAAAATAAAGTATAGAGAAAGATCATGAAAGGAATTTTCTTTGACTATCGTGCTGTCTTGTCTCTTCGTGCAGGCGAGACAAGGATCATCTGGAGCTTTTCAGATTCGCCGCATGAGACCCCTAAGATCAGTTTCAAATTGAGCTGGCACTCTTGTTTGACCATTCATCTAAATAAAACGAAAAATATAAAAATGACGAAGAAATTAGGAATTTTCAATTCTAATTAGAAAATTAGGATTAGTCTGAAAAACCCAATCTGGCGGATTACGCTTTGCATTCTTTTGAAAGGCGAACAGGCTTATCTGGGTTAAAGAAGGAAGTGTAGTGGATTTCTGTAAACTGTTTATTATTGTGATATACTTTTTGTTCCTTAACAAAAGGATCGATGTACAATATGCAAATAAACTACCGCTTAAAAATTGTTTCTGATAATTTTCTTTCCTATACATATAACTTTATATAGAATAAAGATCTTATACATGAAAATTGCTTTATTTCAGTAAAAATTGCAGTATGTCTTACTACACACCTATCCAATTTCAATGTAGAATTGAACGTGTTAATTGAGAGGGTAGAAATACTTTTGCGGCTCACTATACACCGTGTCCTCGACGATGAGAAGGGATGTCGCAATTGCGAGTAACCCATTTTCGAGAATGAATGGGGAACGAGGGACGTGCTTTAGGTATCAGAGCGTTTCCTAGTTAGCAGAGGGCCATCGATGGATATCTCTAGCCGAGAGTAATGATCGGCAGCATCGTACATCAATGGGAACCTTATTATCGACTCTGCTCGATATTACCAGCTGCTGAATTAACTAACGCCTTCGTATTTAAACACGAAAACCAACCCTGCTTTTCAGCTCCTTGTTCAACCTTTAATTATCGTAACGAGTATTTAATCCTTCATTCTTCTTTTCTTTTTCTCTCTGTGTCGTATTAAATATATTTCTCTCTCTGTTACGCGGCCGGATCAAACGAACCACAGTACATGTATGTCGAAGCTCGTTGAATTGTAGGTTTAATAATATATTACCATGGGAATGAAAATTTTCAGTCATTTGACCGCGGTAATTACACGTGTGCTGGGTAAGGGGTTTATTAAATGTGTTCGTGAAACGTAATATCTTTTTCAGGGCTAAAAATTGATCATTTTTACAACCCTTTCTATGTAAATGTAAACTTATGTGATGTAAACTTATAATCATAATTTATCAGAATATTATTAATTATATATTTTGAATTTTTGTAATACAATGTAGTAAAAATTATAGGGGACTTTATTGTTCTTATTTAGGAGACAGATTAACCCTTGGTTAACCATTGGTTTTTAATGTATAAGTACCACTTTTTTATATTTTTATTTCTCCTATTTTGTTAAAGTCTTTCTTAGCTTTTAAAATTATATCGTTATCTACTTTTGAGTATGGAAGTTATAGTATAGATTTAATTTTGACTTGGTTAATTTTTATCGTATCATGATTCTTACTTAAAGGTTAATTGAAATTGTAAAACATATAACAATTATGAGGGTAGCCTGAGTTGAGTCTTATATCTCGAAAACTAATACATGAAATCCTGATATTGAAATGATAAATAAAAAGTGATATTGAAAATATTTAAAATGATAATAAAATATTATTATATTATTATTATTTATTGTTATTACCATTATTAATACTATTAATACTTTTCTATTAATTTTAATTTTATTTACTTGATCTTCATTTGCCAAGTCAATAATTTAAATTGTTTCAACTAGGTATTACATTTTCATACTCACAATGTGGTGTCTATGTTTAATTTGTATTTATAGTAAACTCCTGCTTACCGGATTACGAATTAAACATTTTTAATATTAAGTACATCATATGCATGCTGGTGCTTTATAAACCAAAACGCTCAAACTATGCTTAACATCCGAAAACAAGCCGTTCCAATTAAAATGGCTTCTTTTATGTAGAATGACCTGTCCTTTTCATGACGCCATTCTTGATTGCGTCTCAGCTGGATATTGCTGTTCCGAGTGGCCCACGGTAGAAGGACTTTGATCGGGCGAATAAAAAAAAAAGAAAGCAACCGTCGACAGCGCATACGTTCCGAACAGAAATTTAATTTTCCGCGTGCATTCCCTTTGTTCCGATGCGCGTCTGCGTGCACCGTGTAAAACTTGTCGCGCGAGCCTCAGGAATTTCACAAAAGCAAATCGATGGGAAACACCGACACCCTTCCACCCTTCTCTTTTTTGTGTCGATAGGGAGCAAGCAACCTCTGTTACGGTGATACACGTTTGTCCTCGAAAGAATGCACGCCCGGGAATTTCCTCGTATCGCGCGAATTATTATTATAACCTGGGACCCTGCTGCGTCTACCAGAGGGTTGTTTTAAATACGAAAGAAATATTTTGCGAAAACACAATTTAAAGTTCCTCTATTAAGCGTGGAATTCTTAATAACGGTACGTTCATAAAGGCTACCTAGTTACTTGCATGTTTTTCATTTTTGCGAAACGAGTTTTATTATACAATTTACCGTGGAAATGAAAAATCATTATTAGGTATTTTTTTCTTGAAAATTAATTTGCGCTAAAATCATATTGGAGTCTGTGAGATTTGTTTACATTTTGCGGTTTAATAACTTTTAAAGTAATCATTAAATTGAATATTTAACTTCAAACTCTTTTTAATTTTCATTTCCTGAATAAAAATTTGTTGTTTAATAAAAATTAGAATACATAATTTTAATAGTTTCACCATTAGCTTTGTCATATAAAAGTCAAATTATTTTTATTTAGATCCTAATTTTAATCCTTAAAGTAATAAAACTGAATTAAATTTTGTAACACTGTTATCTTTTGTAAAATTTGTAAAATTCATTATTCGTAATATCCTTATTTTGATATTTCTCGTTGTTTTTATTACAATTATGTTAAATGTAATAGTGTAATGTAATGATTAAAACAAAATGAGAAAACAAAAATGGAATATAAATGCAATTACAACGAATTGAAAATCATGCATTTTCTAAACAGTGTGTAATATTTTAAAGCAATTAACAGAGTTATTGACAAAATCAATCTTATCTGCAAATGTATTGACTGATTTTAATATTCTATTAATTGGATCAGAAGAACTATATTTAGTTTCTGCAGTAGTATTATAAAATATAATTTTATGTAAATTGAATGCTATTAAGTAAGCAAGTCAACTGTTACTAAATCAATGTGTCAGTGGTACAATTATAATTGTGAAAGAGGGGATCAAAAAAATTTGTTTTCATACCTTATTGGCGTCATAAACTATTAAGCCTAATTTTATTCATTTTTATTTATTCTAGACGAAAATATTCGTTCAAATTGCGCTACCGCAATGTGTTACCTTATAATTAAATAAAATAAAAAGCTTAGCGCAACAAAGAAACAATTAAACATTAAAAAAACTAAAAATCGTTCATCAGTTGAAGTAAAACTATCTGTCTAATAAAGATTCATTCATACAGACAGTTTGCATTAAGATACATTCATAATAAAACAATCAATTATCTAACGCCAAGTAAAAGTAATTTTGTTCCTAATGCAACGCGAAAGAGTTCTTAAAATAAGAACTAGAGTTGTTGCATATTTCAAGAAACTCAACGTCTGTCCGAACGAATTTTTCTAACGCGACTCTTTCAGTATTCACTTAATAATAAATAACCCTTTTCGACGCTAAATTAGACACTTCGAGAGCCGAGTAAATCGGGATGAATGCGTGCATAAGTAATAAAGTCGTTTTCTCTGTTTCCTTTCAGATGCGGCATCCGATTCAGATGAAACCGGCGGACAGCGAAAACAGAAACGGTGAGTAAAAAAATGCATCACCTCAGTTCAGAGAAGTTTTGATTTTTAACTGCGTTTCCATTTTGCTGGTATTGAATGTTAGAAAAAGTTCTTTAAATATTATATAATGTAATTTTATGTAATCTTTATCCACCTTTCAGGTAATTTAATGATTTCATGATGTATCAGAAAAATAATATTGATTCTGAAATTGAATGATTTCATTGTAAGAAGTGATAGGTTTGAAATAATAAATTCGTTGATATATTTTATAACATAATTATCCCTTAAGAGAGAAACTCTCCGAGTGTTACGCTCGCTTATTGATGAAAGTTTGCCGTCTTGTAAAGCTTATCTATCTAAACACGTCTATACCTCGTTTTGGGGACAGACTTGTTTAAAATGTATTAACAATTAAAGTTAATCACTCCTTACATTTTAAAGTATAACATACTCATACATACAAACGGTTAGCCCTGGGATTAAACACGTGACTGCAAATTCAAATGTCTACAGTCCGAATCTAAGTTTCCTATTTTCCTTTAATTGTTTTTTAAATCAAATTATTGATTACGTTGTCTTTGTTATAAAAATGTTTATAATTTTTATTATTCATTACATGATATCGTATGTTACAGCACCGTAGAGAAACATTTTGATATTAATAATAATACTTTGTTTCTTAATTACAATTATTACAATCAAGCCCGGTATGTATTACCAATAACTTTTTCTATCTACTGCAACAATCTTTTCAGATTTAAATAATTCTTTAATGAATGCAATATTTCTATGAGATACTTTTATGTTATCCTATTTATTTGAGACTTGCTATATTTCGAAATCGTTCATTTAGTATGATACAATATATGTCTTTAAACCAGCGATTCTCAACTTTTTCATAAATGTGTATCACCAAAACCAGAATTCAAAAATTACTGGCATATATTTCTTTTTTCGTTTCTAATAGAACAATTGTAGGGAAAAAAATGTATTAACATGTACGGTATCGGACAAAGTAGGCTTCTCTAGAAAAAATGGCATTGCAGAGGAAACAGGAATTCTCCAAATTTTAATTTTGACAATATTAATATTAAAAGTGATTTAGATCAAAAATAATATAATTTTTATTTATTTAATATTATAAAATTCGGCATATAATTAAGAAATATAAATAATATCATAAATATCAATTCAAATTTTCCCGCATAAACTTTTATATGCTGGTAGGGAGCTGCAGACCTGTAAGTACATTGTATGTATGTATACATATGTACTCCCCTGTATCGTTATTCTCTTCGGAAATGCCTAGGGAAACAGTCGGCAGTTTGGAAGCCTCTAGTTAAGAACTGCTACTTTAAACAATATGTCTTTATATAAACACGCTAACCAATCCCTAAATGTAATCCTAAATACAATTTTCATTTAAAACTGAGCCACGAATAAGAAATAAAAGTTGTTTAGTTAGGCATTGAAAATAAAGTTTCATGCAGACATGTATAATGACAAGAATGCAAAATTGTCTTTTGTGACGTTAGAACAGAGTTACCCCCTTACCTTTCACCGTTTCCTGATGGTTCCGTCATAGTTATTGGTTGTAACGTCTACGTCGCAGCAGCGATGGAGAATGCAGTTCAAAGCTTGTTCATTAAGTACTAATTAATTGGCTGAATTGAGAGGTTGTCGAGATTGTGTAGTCAAAGAAGATATAATCGAGTCGCGAAGCAACGTAAGGGGATGGAAGGGGTAGCGACGAATGGTTTTAGGAAAAGGGAAGAAAAGGGAGACTTGGAGATGAATGAGAAGCAAAATTATAAAGGTAATCGAGATCTTCTAGAGTGTGCATCTTCTCGTTATGATTGATGTCTTCAATTTCTTGTTGGACTTTGTTGATGCTCATTTTCATAATTGTTTTATACAATTAGTCAGTCACTATTCCTGACAAAACACTTTCAATCAAAATATAATAATGTCTCAAGTTAAATAAAAATAGTAAGGTTATCAAGATGCAACATGTTGCTGTATAAGTATAATGTATATGGGAAATCGTATATTCTATTAGTCTGGTATGAAATAATTAAACAGCAAGATGAAAAACAGTGCTTCAACGCAATATAAATCAACACGCCATAGTATTACAGTTATACAAGCCATACTAAAAAACAATAATAATAAAACCATTCATGAAAAACATGTTACTACAGATTTCATTATGTAACACATAAAAAGTTGTGCACATCTCAGATAAACGTACATATTAATAAGTACAAATCATATTTAAATCAAATTGGAAAAATGTTGAATAGTCAATACTTTCAATGTAGACTGAAATAAAATATTTTGTTATTTAAAATAATTTCAATTGCAAAAGCCAGTCAACCTCTATTTAAAAAAAAAAAGAAATAACAAGTATCTATATATGTACTTTTTGTGTTAGGTGTATAAATTAATTTGGTGTCTTTAGTATTAGACCCTTTTAATTATTATTTTAAATTTGAATATTTTCCTGCACCTCTATGTTTAAAAAGTGGCGCAAGAATATGATAACAATAACAATTATTTAATAATTGGAATTACCATGACGTTTCAAAAATAAATCTTCAATTAAAAGGAAAGGACACAGAATTAATTTATACACTTCATATAATTTCATTAAGTGTTTTATAGTATTATCACGAATTGTATTTGTCATCGAACACAAATTTAACTTTATCTGTTTTAAATAACTCCGATCAAAACAAAGTTTTAAATTACGTTCCAAAAAATTCGAGGGTACATTGTTTACAACCACGAAGAAAGAAAGAATAGCAGCTTTGTCGATAAAAAGGAATCTCTGTTCACGAATAAATTTCATCCCAAAATCCCTGAATGCGGGGGGAATGTTTCAGGAGGAAAACAATTTAAGTTACCCGAATGAATTTCTGACACGCAAGAAGAATTGGAGCGTAAGGAAGGAGAGAATTCCTTGAAAAACACGCGAGTTTTTTCCTTTTCTTTTTTTTTTGTTCGAAGCAATTGCCTTGAAATGCATGCAATGAAAATCCGAGTAGGGGTTTTGGCGCGGAGGGGTGTACAAGAACGGGGAATAAAAGCGGCACATCGGTGTGCCCGACGAAAAACGAATGCTAATGAAATATTAACGACACCCGTCACGCGCCATGGCCCAGCTGGACCAGGGATTGCGCTCATTTTTTTTTCATTCCCCTTGTTTTTTTTTTAACACGGTCCAGAAACTACCACCACCATCATATAATAGGTACACGTGACGCAGATTCACGAACAGGGAGAGTCACGTGAATTGGCGTGCAAACGTACCACGAAGGGATTAAATGTCTCGTGGGGAGGAAATATAGAAAGAGATTTTTGATACCATACACGTATTATACATTCTTAAGCTATTTTACGGTTGGACAATTTTTAACACTTTGTACAGTAGAACTTCAGTTTTCTGCAGTAGTGGTCAATAAAATTGTACTACTCCTTAAACACACAATGGGTGGAATATGTATGTAGGTACAACATGGAGCACATTCTAGACTTCCCTAGAGAAAATAGCATTACAGGGAAAACAAAAATTCTTAAAATCTGAATTTTTATGATATTGTGCCACACTCGTAACGCAGCTTACAGTTCAAATGCGTCAAATTCGGCTGGTGCTTTTAGTATGGTTAAATTCTGAGTTTAATTATTATTGTTAGTATAATATAAGCCCAGTCAAGAATCGTTAAATGCCACGTATGCATAATATTTCAATTTTTTTTTATTTGTTTCAAAATTCAGGCAGTGGCTGAATTCAAGCTCTGGCTGATGCAACTATCGAAACAATCATAGGAGAAGGTGTTAATATTAAAAGTAATTTAGAAAAAAGCAATATGGTTTTTAACTGTAAAATTTAGTATAACTGAAAAATACGAATGACAAAGTAGTTCACATGCAAGTGGGAACAGCCACAGCCCTATACATATGTATGTGGCCCTATATGGGGACTCCGCCCATAATTCGTCACGAGCGTTGCAATATTTGGCGACAAAAGGGACGCGTATGACGTCACGTTTTAGTTCTTACGACCAGCAGCGGATGTCGGTGACGTCACGTATTAGTTCTTTTATACCGTGAAACGTGAACACGCATACTAACACTAACTAAAATCACGTAGTGCGTAGTAACATTTATCCTCGCTTGGTGCGCACCAATCAAGAGGACGAAACGGAACATTTCGTGACGGCATGCGTCCCGATTTGTGTTCCCGAATATCGTCACTATTTTTCGGGATTGCCTTCGACGACGGACGAAAGTCCGGAAAGAGGGAAATCTCCAACGAAACCCATTAACCTCGGAAGCAGAGAGGATTCCGAATATCGCCATTATCTCTAGGGAAGCCTACCATGCTCGGAACCGTACACTATAAATATTTTAGCTACACTAAACTATTTTAACGCAGTTTTTTAATAATGCTGCATCAATTGGATTTTGCATCAGTTACTTCATAATTTTGTAAAAATAGCAATGTTAGATGAGTATTCAAAGCTTGTGACTATAACTTCTTATTAACATCTTACCCCTTGAAGAAAAAGTATAATTATTGAACTCTCAGTACATTAGAGTTATCTATTCACAAAATATTAAAAAGAATTGAGTATACTCCAAGATCGAATGAAGATTTCGCCGGCCCGAGGGAATCAAATCTTCGAGGCCTTTCTTAGTTGATAAATTTGGCTTAAAAATTGAAATTTATTTGAAATGAAATTAAATAACATTTAATCACAAAAAGGCTACTGTAAAAAAATGTCATTTAATATTTTCTAATATAATAAGTTAAAGCTTATAAGGGGGACTCTTAGAAAGTAGGGCCCGTGGTCACAGCTCCCCTTAGACCCCTTAATCCAATGTTCGTGTAGTCATTCTATAGTATCTCTGTTTCTTTAAAAAAAGTTTAAGAACCGAAGATCTTATTAGAAGAATTATATTTTCTGTAATGTAAAGTGTACTTTTACAATGATGCAATTTCTATGGTCACTACTGTAATTTTCACATAGCCGTCATAAAATTATGAAGTTCGGATGAGTACGCTTACTAGAAAAAGAAATGATAAAGAAAAGGAAAGGATTAGGAGAGTGGAATTTGACAAGTTCTTGATCGTCTGCCTATAATTACTGCAGTTAATGGTGCGCGCTGGCGGACGCTATTAGAGATGGGTTCCGACAGGAAGAGCACGTCGATCAAGAAAAGACCTGTGTCGCGACGCTTGGCTACGTCAATTCCTTGAGAAAAAAGGCGAGCAAAGAGCTACGAACTGAGTGAAAGCTTTATTTATACCCATGACATTCTGTTTATTTTGGCTGACACCGCGGATATGCTGCTCTCTCTTCTGAGTAACGACATCCTCGGTCACATGTTACTCTTCGTCCACGTTCCATCCATTCTTAAGATCATTCTTCACGGTTACGTCATCTTACTGAATTTTAACTTCTATATGTTCCGTTATTGATCAATCCTAACTATGATTGTGTCTTTGAACCGAAGTTAAAGAAGGGAAAATGTACAAACTTTAAAGGGGATGAATGATAATAAGTCATTGCAGAAGTGTTAATACAATTTTCAATTACAGTTTAATCCGTTAAAGAAGGCTGACATATAAAATTATACATATAAAAAATGCTTAGTCATCTATAAATTACATAAATGTAATGTGTGTGTTTCTTTTTTTATTCAAAAATATTAGATTACTTTAATTATTTGTTTTTAATGGAATCGTGTAATATTTCATACCTAAGAATCATTAATTTAGGAAATACTTTAATTTAAATATTACAAAGTAATTTTAATAATATGATATCTGTCTTTTTAAGATCATCAATATTATATAGTTTGCAATGATAAAATTAAAATACCTCTACACAATACACTGTATTAATCTGTGTTTAAAAAAAAAATGCATGATCTTATTAAATTAAATTATCTCAACATTTCTTTATATTTCATTGTCTTTAATTTTATTTATTTAACAACATTGTGGTTGCTAATACTACGAGGTTGATGTGATCTTAAAAATTAAATAAAAAAATTAAAATGGCCAGGAAAAAAACATTGATGAATTTTAATTGGAATTTATAATTTTCTAAAAACTAATTAACTTTATACATCAAAAGTATATCTTTATTTCACATATTCTCTTTGCATGTTTTGACATATCTTAAATATATAAACATTTGTGTCTAATAATAATAAATTGAAAGATATCTACATAGTACTTGGGTCTAAATATTTATCTATATTTATAAAAATTATTATTCAATTATAAGTATGAAGCGAATCTAATCACAATCTACAATTGTTATAAATTAGATCAAATTATCAAGTAGCAGCTGATTAGGTTTTGATATGATTATCTTTTGATAAAATGAAATAGACTCGAAATACAACTGACAATGAGATATTGAAACAAAGGAGAAGCATTGTCATAAATTGCAATCTGACTCGTCTCACTGAGGTAATCATAATTACGTCATTCTCGTGCAACGTCAAGGATTGCATTACTCACTACTCACCAAGATGAAGTGTTATGGAAATGTACCTAATGTAACCTATTTCAAGATATATTGCGGAAACGCGGTTATAAACTGTTCCTTAAGACAACTGTCTTACACTTTAAAACAAGGATAGAAAAAATTATACAATTATACAATTATTCTTTTGTATTTTTTTTTTCATATTGCATTAATTTCTGCATTCTTACTAACAAAGTTTAGTTTGAATTTGGATTGTATTGACATGATTAAATTTTGAAGACGTAGATTATTCTCCTTCGGAAATTCAATTACATTATTTGTAATATACCCCATCACTATTATTATCAAGTATGCTTGATGCTTCTGGTTTTTAAGAATAGTTTCCAATTATATCTTATGCATAGATAAATTAAATATGTACACAAAAAGGCAGGTTTGATATTATATTAAAAGATTCTTCAAATGGAACTTAAATTTATTATGCAATTGATTAATGAATTAATGCAAATTTCCAATAGAAAATTTTGAAAAAGCAATTGTCATGTGAAGTACTCAGAATCAAAAGGATGCAAGGTTGCATAATAAAAATTATTGAAGTATTTATACATCTTGCATTTTGTTACATAGTTGGATACATATACATATAAACATATAAACTACATGCATATCGTCAATTTGCGAAAGGAATAACATAAGTGGAAAAAGTTAATTTTTCAGGAAGGTAGTTTAAGTTTGATTTTCAACAATATGTATACTACTTTATTGTTTTTGAGTAAATATTTTTGTTTGTGTAGGTATACTAAGGGTGTTAAGGGGGTAGACACGGATAATGTAGCGAGGTGACATTACCGGCAAAAATGGGCCTATTAAGGGGTTCACGGGAATCGGTTATTTGTCCTTATATGAGAAGATTTGGGGCTGGGTGAGGGCTCAATCGAAAGGTTCAATGAAGGGGACTCAACAAATCGTTTGAGTTACAAAATTCTTATAGTTACCTAAAATGTACTTGGATTCAGCGGGCGTATTTTCTCGATTTTTCCTCTACTTTGGACACTCATATTATTAGATGTCAACACAATCTCGTTAAACCATCAGTTGAGCCCCCTGCATTGGACCTTCCTCTTTCGAATGAGCCCTCACCCAGCCCCAAGTCTTCTCATGTACGGACGAATAACCGATTCCCGTAAACCCCTGTTTAGGCCCAGTTTTGCCGGTAATGCCAACGCGCTACTATTACCCGTGTCTACCCCCTTAAGACGTGTCTTTCTTTATTAAAATATTAGTTAACTCTTTCTTAGCGGATAATAATAGCTCCTCATTTTGAGTTTTTGTTAAATAGTAGCTAAACCACTGATAGCATAATTAAAAAATGACACTCTCCCAGATAAAATTTTTAGAGTTTATTTTTCCAGGTATTTCAAAATTGATGATTTTTTAGTTGTGCCATTTATTGTATTCACAACGCAATGATTATGTTAAGAATGAAAAAAAGAAATACATACAAAGAATCAATCAGCATTACAATGTTTAACATCTAACTTTTTCAATCTCTACTTTAAAACGGCTTCAATTGTGCCCCAGTTTCCGGGGATCATACTGCATAATCGTGTCGAAGTTTCGGAAACGCGTTTCTGAAACAGCACGCACGTCCCATTTTCCGTAGATCTATCGTTAACGAGACTTTATTCGGCTTCTCGTCCGCTTGAATATGCATCGAGCAAGCACGGACTGCGGGAAAGTAGATCAGAAGGATCGTGGAAGGGTAAATACATAGAACCAACTTTCGTAAAGCTCGTTCCTTGCAAATTGTTCTCGGAGATGAAATCAACGATACGAGCCTGCGAGTGGAATAATGTGGCACTAGGAAAATTGCTTTGTTCCTACACCAACGGGAACAATTTTCTCTGTTGTTGCCGAGAAAGATGATCGGTCGGCGATTAAAAGGATACGGAAACAAGATCATACATTTTAGGGAGACTTCTTTTACTACCGGACACTTTTGTAAAAAGTTTCATTAAACCTTGAGCAGCAGAGCCTAGGTCAACCGTGACCCAAACTTACAATATATGTATATTTACATATATAAAGATATTAAATTCTTAATTTTTAAACGATACATATATTGAAACAATAATTTTTAAAGGAACAGTTAAAAAATGGAAATAATATGAAATACAGAATTGCATAAGAAATGAAATTCTTTCCATGGACTGCCATTCGAGGGTTAAACAAATTTTTTTTTACCTATATTTGTCAAAAGCATACACAAGTATAATTATAACAATTGATATTAGTTTTTATGAATATAATAGAAGATTAAATTCAAAGATTGTAATGAAGAGAAAACTACTTGAAACCATATTTACCTATTTTAATTAAAACGAGTCTTTCATAGAACAATAATGGCATGATTTGAAAATATATACAATTTTTTTAAAAAACATAGAAAAAGCTTTCAAATGTAATGCAAATTAAAAATGTAATTGAAACAACAATTTTATATTTTATTCAGCATTACTACATTTCAATCAGACTAAAAATCCTTTTTCAAAAGGAGAGGGAATTTTCATTTATTACCCCATCGCTTTTCCGCAATTCACCTCGCTCGTGCAGCCATTAATTTAGTAAACATTAATTTCAGTTGGGAATCGTTTGAAAAACCCGATGCGAAATTCTTAATGCGATTTTAATTACCATTCGTGTTTCTTTTTCATCGAAGAAAAAGGGGATATGTACCGCATTTCGCGTGGCTTAAAATCGAACGTGTGCGCTCGTATCTTCAACCAGGTTAAATCGCGTACACGTTAATCGAAACAAATAATTAAAATCACCGTTTCTAACGAACACCGTGACCTATTGCAAGCTAGCCATTCGTGTCCCTGCATTTATTATTTGTACGTATGCTTTCTGTTACGTGTGGAAAACCGCTTCTGTATTACCACACATTGCCACACGATATCGTAACAGTATTATATTCCCAATTAAAAATATTGTATCTGCGTAAATGTATTTTATTTTGAACATATGATTCAGACAGGAATTATTTAAAAACTTATTTTTTCCTATACCCCCTTTTTATTTCTCCTATCAGCGATGTTGCTTGTATTCAAATATTTATTTTAAATTAATAGTGAAAGCAGTTTTAATTTTTACTTGAATACTTACATTTTTTTTATGGAAAAAATATTAGAAAAACATTTGGCAATATGAAATCGTAGGTATATTTGTTGCAAAACCCATTGGCGTAACTTGAATTTCTTTCTGATGCGAACCAGGTCTTTCAAAAATTTAGAAATTTAAAAATTTTGAGTATTAGAATTTTGAAATTTTGGAATTCTAGTATGTAGGAAATCTGAAATTTGGAAGCAGTAAAATTTTTTAATTTTAGACTTAGAATTTTGGAATGTTGGAAGCTTGAAATTTTAAAATAGCGAAGATCTACGTTTTTGAAGAGAATCCAGTCCAGATTTTTAGAAATCATGCAACTAAAGGTTAATCAGTCACTATTGCCAATCAATTTATTCCTCAACATTTCGGTCTTTAATGAGGGCCATCATCAGGGATGCAAATTTAATTTAGCGGTTATTATAATCACGGATAATACTATTAATCGCCTATTACTAGCTGGTCCTGAAACACTCTATGTATATGGAATTAATTAAAACTAATTCGCTTATTATAATCAAACTTCGATCATTGTTATCAATTGTGATAATTGTATTTAAAACAATAAAATTTTTGCCGCATGAGCAACCTAACCTTCCTTAGAATTTTCAGGTATACTAATGTTGTTTTTCCACTATCATAGGCTATGAAGATGATACACTTCTATCTCCTCTCCTGCCTCCAAATGACAGCTCGAAAGCTTTAAAAATTTGTTGCTACAACAACCTTGTCTGCGGCAATATAACGACAGTCTACTGTACTTCGTTTTGTAAATTAGTTTCAATTTAAAAATAAGTGTGCCCCGAATGCCGGTAGTTCTAGTGTTAAACTAAAATAGAAGAAATTGTACAGTATTTTACTTTAGAATGATTCCTAGATAAACATTGCATGATTTGATTAGCACCCTTCATAGTTGATTACAATTACAATTCACAGTTTATCCATTTTCCAAACTACTTGGAAGCAATTTGAATTTTTCCGCTGGCGCGGCGCGGCGACAGAAGGGAACAGGTAGCTGTTGGCGCGTAGCGGAAGTACGTAACACGCGTTTCCGATTCGCATGATGACAATGGATAGCATTAACGGCGTTCGGTGCAACCCCGCATTTCTACGATCCGCGGAGAATGCACGCACGAACGAAGATACACGGCTTCGCGGATTTGATTCGAATGCGCCTGACATTCGTTCGAGACGGAATACCAAGAAATCACGCAGATATTTCCACACGATGGAATACGAGAGTTGGCTACCGATTGATCTTCACGATCCTTCGTGCCGTGGCTTTACGTTAACGATTCTGCAAATGCTTCTCCTCTACGTCTGCGGAAATTTGATCGATCGAATTTCATCGTAGAATGACGCTGAGAAGATCGATGATACAGTGAAAAGCTAACAGAATCCGTAATACTGTTTTAAAAGACGATTATTAACGTAAAATAATTTTTAAAAAATGTAGCCTAAAGTTTTACAGTTATATCAGCTTAAGAAATTATTTAAGAATAAGACACGAATTGACGAAGATGTCATATAATAAATTTATTGTTTACAGCAAAGCTGTTTGTCAGATTTTTAAGAGAAATAGATTTCTCTATTTCTTCGCGTTTAGAACTTTTATATGAATTTTATTTCTTCAATTAACCAATAATGGTTAAGGTAACTATAAAATTATATTGGTATTGGTGGTAATGATAACAGAGGTATATTTCTCTTTTAAAGTTAAAAAAAAAAACAGTTAAATGTTCTTCGAGATTTTCAAAAGATGAAGATATTTTTATTTTTTATAAATTCAATGGTATCCTTTTCTTTATAAGTATTATTCCACCAAAATTTTACTTTTGATAGAAGATTATGTGACACATTTATCCACTTGTGTGTCTTCAAATAATGTTTCAACTTTATTACTTTTAATTTGTTAGTTATAATATTTTATTTCCAAGCAAGTTTTGAATATGAGTCTGTTATCTAATTATTTTCATAGAAATTGCTCAAAGTAGTAACCTTCGGTTTGAATGCAGGTTTACAAACGTCTTATCGTACATCTTCTCACTCGTTGAAACAAATTGTTATATTTCTTATTTTATAGTATATATATTTAGATTTAACAATAAAGAATACATAAACGTGGTCCTGCTTGAAGGCGCGAACATCACATAAAGAATAACGGTTTTAATATACAGGTTTTAATATAGTACATACAGGGTGTCCCAGAACTGGGGTAGGAACGGAAGAGGGATGATTGGTGAGGTCATTCTAAACAACTTTTTCCTTTGCCAAAATGTTGGTTAAGGCTTCATTTTCGAGTTATTAACGAAAAACACTGGCCAATCAGAGCGCGCCGTTAGCGCGGGCCGAACCACGAGAGTGTTGGGTATATTCCGCGCGGTCGTGATCAAGTACCTCGGCACTACGTCGGTATGATGGGATTCGTTGAGTAGAAGTTGCATCGGATAATGAATAAAAAAAAGAAAAGAATAATTGTATCGAATTATTGATTACTCATGAACAACGAATTCTATTACACCGACGCACAGTGGTTCGTAAACGCCTTTTCGCGGAAAAAATTCGATAGCTTGAAATTGCATAATTCGATTTTTACAAAAATTGATGTATCGGGTTTTTTCAGGACATTAATTATAAATTTGACGTAAAAATTTTGAAAAACAAAATGGTTGATCTTATAATTAACAATCATTTGCGTTAAAATAACAAGAAATTAAAAAATATTTTGTTTGCAATAATAATTTTCAGCAAATAGAATAAAATAATAACATAAATGAAACGAATATTTTTTTTGACTTACAAAAAATATATTACAGATTTAAACGAAATATAAAAAAAGAGAATAATTATACTTACAATTATATTTCTGTATTTAATGATGATTTTTGATGAGTAATGCTATCACATCGTTACGTAATTCAAAAGTCTTTTTTCTCGGCTCTGTCCTTAGGGTATTTATGTATATACAGATCAGAGGAAGTAAGAAGCATATGCATCTTGCTCTCATTTGTAAATGTTCAAGAACATTGTTATTTTGAGAGGTATCTGAATGTCAGAATTCTAATAAGTTATTGAAATAAAATACACCATAACCAATTCATTTTTTTCCATTTTCAGTTTTGCGTTCAAAATAACAATTTTTGTACATCATCGTGTATGTATATCTAATTTTTTCTTTTTTGGTTCTGTACGAAATTTATTAATATATGGATCTGAAGTTACGAGAAGCATGTTCACTTTGACTATAAAAAAACGAGTACTAACTTCGTTCTAATAAATTTGGTATTTTTAGAGAAAACAATCACGGGAGTCATTTATTATATCGGCACTCCGCTCCAAGACGAAAGTTCCAAGCTCATCGTGTACACAATTGTTTCCCTGTATAGGGCCAATATGCCTCGGTTGTAAATTGAATATCTCGAAAGGTCGCAGATTAACGCAGCTAGACGTTCATCTATCGTTTCATTTAGAGTCAGATAAATAAACAGAAGCAAATTAGAACACACCGCTTGTCGCCACTCCAGAGATATGCACCGTTAAACTTTTTTACGAATTACTGTTTAACTGTACTTCGAGGTCCCAAAAATTTGATTAAATGAAACCTTAAATAAGCTTGTTATTTATCGTGCATACTTACTGATAGTGTTACTATTCAGTAAAAAATATGCCTCTGCTGTGGTAGCAATAGAGTAAGAAATTACAACTGAAACACGAAGTATATTTCAGGAGTGAAATACGTGAAACAGCAAGTATCGAAATTAAAGGCTTATATATAGCCGCAATATGGAAATATCTATGATTGTTTTGTTAAAATATATTAGGTAACTAATTAGCATTGCAATGCTACGGACAAAACTCTGTTTGCAACACTTTGAAAAAATGAGGTTTTTTCCGCGCATTGACCACTGTGCGACGTGGTGCCGATGCACTTGATCACGACCGCGCGGAACATACCCAACACTCTCGTGGTTCGGCCCGCGCTATCGGCGCGCTCTGATTGGCCAGTATTTTTCGATAATAACTCGAAAACGAAGCCTTAACCAACATTTTGGCAAAGGAAAAAGTTGTTTAGAATGACCTCACCAATCATCCCTCTTCCGTTCCTACCCCAGTTCTGGGACATCCTGTATAACGGCCCAATCATTGGGCCACGGTCTACGGTTAGGATGCGCTCCTGGCGCATACGCAACGTACTACACAACAAGGCGCGTTTGCATCGCCAACACAAATCATAAAATAGTGTTTGCATAACAGACAAGAAGATCGTACATATGATGGGGTTACTTGTAAATAGTCGAGGGAAGCAATCCATAGGAATTACAATTCGAAAACATAGTCATATCAGGCGTATGTTTATATGAACTTATTTTCTTATTCCATTTGAAACAGCCTGTATGTTAAAAATAAATAAAGGAACACTCTACATATAATATTGAAACTTAAAAGCTTGATGTATGTGCTCTAATTATAAAGAAAAAAATGATTGAAAATATACACAAGGAAAAAAGAAATAAATTGGCCATTTTCATAGCAGAACTAATAATTAGAATAATAATACAATTATAATAAAACTCTATTCCCAGTAATTAGTACAATAAGTTTCAATAGTTTTATTTTTTAACATTTTGATCAATCACTAATACCCACTATATTATTTTTCTTATCGCCATTTTATTATACCCTTATATTTTATATTTCTCACCATCTATCCAATTCATTCTATTTTCCTCTTTATTTCTGACTGAAACTCCGAAACTTTGTTACAATCACTGATGTTCATTAACACTAGAGCTTGATTACTCTCCAAAAACATTTACTTCGACAGTGTGCCGTTTCCGTGACGCGAGGGTACACAAAATCACGGAAGCAAACATCTTCTGCTGTCATTATGGTTTTGTGGTACGTTTTAGTCGAACGACAGGACGGAAACGGCGCTGTTCCGAATGAGGATACGTCATCGCGGTCTTTACAAGTGGCTTTGGTGTTCGCAAAGCGGATGCACGGCCACGGGCCTTGCAAGTAAGAAGGAATGGTGCAACAGATTGGAACTGGGCCAAATATTTATTCACATCGTGGCGGACAAGAGTGTACACTGTTGCTTCGTCGTACGCCCGCATTATACAGTGTGTACAATAAATAGTGAATTCAACACATAAATATCAAGAATGTTTCCAAACTACAATCGGTTTTGTCTTTTGGTAATACTTTTGACAAATTGAGCTCTTCATGAAACTACTCGATATCTCGTGAACGATTTTATTGACTATTATGTATCGATAGATGGGTGATGCTTGAATTTCCATGTGAAACCATCACTAATATCAGTAGAAATTCTTTGACTTGCCTAATTAAAAATATTTGAAATTATAGATAATGGATAAGATTTATTAAAAATAAAAACATATACTATTATTATAAATTGATGATAATTAATTAAAATAAGATTTCTTGGTAAGACACTTTCTTATGACTCCGACAGTGATAATGAATTGGAAACCTAACCTAACAGAATCCAAATCAATCATTGTGCGGAGCGGAACTTATTCTATACATACACACGTATACTTTTCCACCTATTTCACAATACATTGGTTTAGGTTAGGCTAGATTTATTTGCCTTTTTTAACTGATTATTACTGACAAAGTAACAATAAAGATGCAAAAATGATAACAAAATTTGGGAAAGGACCTACTCTGAATAATTACTGAAATTTTCAACAGGGCTGAACTTTACTTTACCGGACCCAAAATTTTCGACATTTTTTTTTTTTTTAATCTATAGTTTTTGATGTGTAGAATCCAAAACTGCAAGTCTTTAGGAATCCAATGGTTAAAAAGTTATGAGCCTGTAAAGTTTGACACTTTTAGTGCATTTGCTATGTTACTGTGACGCCATATTGGCTTCTTGTCCAATAAACGGTGTCGCTAGCTGCAGGCAGACGCATGTGGGTACAGATCACTTTAGCGGGTTCAGTCAAACCGTAACTTTGATACTGTCTGAGTTAGTTAGGTTTATATTTATTTTAGAAAGAGACTGTACTGCTCATGCGAGAACCAATCAGGTTATACATATAACGCAATATGATGTCACAGTAACGTAGCAAATCCGCTAAAAATGTCAAACTTTACACGCTTATAACTTTTTAACCATTGGATTCCTAAAGTTAAGACTTGCATTTTCAGATTCTACGCAAAAAACCTATAAATCAAAAAAAAAAGGTCCAAAATTTTGGGTCCGGTAAAGTAAAATTTTACCGAAATTCCTGGTACTCACACTTGCATTTTACTCTTTTGCTTAGTTAGGTAAGCAATTGATAATGTATGGTTATGTTACAGAAATAAATGAACTATGAAGAATGCACGGATTCTATTGATACTAGATAATTCCCCCATTTTTTATTAAGATCCCTCTCTAGAGCCCAGAAAGCAGAGTATTATCGAGCAGAAATTGTATTTAGAATTGATTTCCGTGGAAAAGATGAAAAATTAGCAAAACTGCTTCTGTAGACGTTCAGCGGTGGAGGGGAGAGGGTTTCATCTCCCCGGACGCCTTTAGTTCGGGCCGGGGACCGCTAGGTGGCGGCGAGAGATCGGTGACAGTGTTCTCGCAAGCGGTCGCCCGGCATGCAATTCGAAAAGTACAAGTTCCGAATTGCGGCATGACAGGTGACAGCGGCAGGAATCGTCTGTTGTCAACCCCACTGACGAATCTAACAGACGATCCCAAGACGAGAAGAAAAAAAAAACGCCTTTTTCTCCCGTCTCCTACACTTCATTTATTCGTATGTGCTTTATTGCCGTAGATTTGTGAGGGTACTTGAAGTATTTAATTTACACCACAATTGTAAATAACATTGATGGTGTACTCTGGCAGTAGTATCTAAGAAGAGTTGCCAACGAATTTGAACAACACCTGGCAGTTTTGAATGGGTCAGGTGTATAGATAACACGTTTACAAATTTGTATTCGAGCCAAAAGTGGTCACTTCAAGCAATTTCTGCGAACAACTGGTACAACATTCAAATAGTTGTAGATTATAGAGCCATAGCAATTGCTTATACTATTGGGTCATTAAAAGTATGAAACTTAATAACTATTGGAATATAAACTTTAATGTTTATTATTTCTCATCTCGCACCGTATTTCAGCATAATGAATTTTTGAATTTTAACTTTCATTAAATTTTTTTTACTTTGACTAATACTAAATTATTTGTGCTTGCCAAAAGAAATGAAAAAATTTAATTCCATTTTGTCAAAATTCATACTTACTGACCAAATGATAATATTAATGATTGAACTTATAAAATTGTGAAAACTGCTTGTGTAGCAAAAGTTTACAAGTTACAATTTGTAGTTAGTAAATTCATTAATATGATTATAATAGTTGGTGAATTATTACACAAGAGTACCCAGATAGGGAAAAATTTTATGTGAACTAAATTTCACCACTGAAGTTATGTCCATATATTGTGGTACACGCTGTAACTTCAGCCGGTGTTTAACGCCTCCCGCATAATAAAATCGTCGAACTACTAAATATCCCTGGCCGACTTAACAGTGAAAAGTGTTCCATACTGTCCGTATATACAATGCACAGTATTTTAACAGATTCTATCCTACTTACAATTGGATACTCAATGCACTAGTTATTCTTTGATTTTATTGGACAACCTGTTGAACGGGAAACTAGTTTTGTGTAAACCTGCATATTTTAGCAATAATGTATCTGTTCAGATAATTCTTGCTTCGCTAGATCTCAATAACAAGTCCTATATTTAATTTAATAGATTATTAAAAATATTACCTAATGAAATTTTAGTAATTATTCAGAATAGGGCCTTTAAATTTTGGTACAAAAAGCTTTCTTGCATAATTAAATTAACCCGCCAGTGATAATCTATCAGGTTTATAATACAGGGTGTCCCATAGGAAATGGCAAAAGTAAATTCAATGTTATTCTACAACGCAGGTCTCAAGGCTATTTTTCGATAGAGCGATAGAGTATACGACCTCGGCAAATACCCGTGCTTTAGTTTTCAGCGCACTAAGCTGAAAATATGGAAAACTTAACCAGTGATCAAAAACTATTTCTTATAAAAGAGTATTATAGAAAAGGAGAATCTATCACGGCAGCATGTAGAGCATTTCATTCCAAGTTTGGGACACACACTGATGTTTCCGTTTCTACACTCAGGCGGTAATTACAATGATTAAAACGACATAACCTAAAAACTGAAGTTAAGTTTTTTTGAAAGTTAAAACATTTTTCAATTTATTTATTGGTTTGTTTAGAGTAGTTGAGAAATTTAATCAACATGGTACTCTAGAAGACAGAAGGTATGAGCTTCCAGGACCTTCACGATCGGTAACTACAGATGAAGTATTACAAAAAGTTGAGGAGTATTTTAAGACACATCCGAATGATTCACTCCGGAGGGCTTCTGAAATTTTGCAAATCTCAAAAACTTCACTTCACCGAATTTTAAAATATTTTTTAAATTTCCATCCTTACAAAATTTTCGTGCGTCAGTTACTCACTGAAAAAGCGATGGCTCGTGTAGAATTTTGTCAACAACTTAATCATATGTTTGAATCTAGAGAATTGAATGCTGAAAATTATATTTTCACGGATGAAGCGCATTTTTTGTTAGGAGATTTTTGTAAACAAACAGAATTTTCGCTTTTGGGGAACAGAGCCGCCTCACTTTGTTGAAACTAAATCTTTACACCCCAAAAAAGTCACAGCAGGGGCTGTAATCACTCCGAAAGGTATTTTCATGGAATTCTTCGACAGCCCTGTTATTAACGGAGAAGTCTATTGCCACTTTTTAAAAAAACATTTTTTTCCTTGGGCGCGAAAAATCAAATTGATCGGAAATTTTTACTTCATTCAAGATGGCGCGACTCCACATAGGACTTTTGAAGTATTTCAAGCACTTTTTTCGGTGTATGGTAATCGTGTAATGGGTTTGGGATACCCTAAGTTTACAAATGGGGGTATGGTATGGCCTCCGTATAGTCCTGACTTAAATCCTTGTGATCTTTTTTTATGGGATTTTATCAAAGATAAATGTTATTTAAAACATTCTAAGACCATCGAGGAATTAAAAAATGCAATTAGGGACGTCGTTCGAATTATTGACAAAGCCACAATAGAGCGCATTTATACTAGTTTTAAACGTAGGATAGAGTTCTGCAGTACAAGTAACGGCAGGCACTTCGAAGGCATTAATATATTTTAATTTGCCAACTTTTATATGCATAATAAAAAAATAACAATTTGTTACCTCTAATAGTATTGGAGTTATTTCAATTTTAATTTTGTCAGTTGATACCCTGTAGATTATTAAATAATATTAATTTACAGTAGGTATTAATAAATATGTACTATATTTATTTATAATAGATTTTTTGTTATATTAATATAACAAGTAATCTGTCGGGAATGCTTAGCATTATTCCATTTATCAATTTGCTTGATAATAATTTGATGTTGTAAAAACGTCATCATGGTACACACTTTGAATTAAATTCCACACCAAACAAACGTCACTTGTTTTGGTGTTATATTAGACAAACGTATGTATATCAGCGGAAACGGTTGTTGACTTTCAGACTGTCTCGATCTAACGACCAGTAAACACGTGTTTTCGCAAACCGATTATTTTTATAATATTGTTGTGAAAATAAGTATAAAGTAAGTAGGTAACTATATAAAAATAAGTGTAAAAGTTCAACAGATATTAATTGGTTTACCTAATTAATAAGATTTGAAATGTTTCATTATTATTGTGCAATCTCTTTACAGTTGAGAGAGTTAATTTTAAAGACTGACTAAAGTTCTTAACTTCATAAACGTTTTGACCTTTTTAAGTACCTAGTTCTCTTCAGACCATATTGCAGTATTACATATTAGTAATTAATAACTTTTGTAAAAACTTGTCTATATAAGTAAACACTTAAAACTATAAGCATACCAAGTAGTATGCTACAAGAACCAAATATTCTTTACAATTATAAATTTTAAGGGTGTTTTTACCCCTTCAACATGAGCGGTGACCAATAAAAAAGACAAACATGTCGAATATTTTTTCGAATTTTATATTATTTCAAAATTTTATAAAAATCAACGGGTATTATTTGGTCGACCTTTTTTTGCAAATAACGTTCGCGTATAATTATTCCATTGAAAATAATTTTTTTTCAAATCAGTAGTTTCCTAACGCAAAGAAAAAAAAATTTGTCGTTATATTAAATACTTTTTACAGTTATATTAAACCCATCAAATGTGTCCCTACATTTTAATGTTTGTTAATTTTCCAAATACATCATAAAAATAAAACGAGCCATGAGAAGCATCGACAAAATTTTAACGCTTTTCATTTTATTTCGAACAATCACCGACAGAATTAATTTCGACAGTACGAATTTCAACGATACATAAAATTGATATCGAAACGGGAAAAAATTGTTCACACAGAAAATTACCAAGCCTTTTATCAGAAATATTCATTTACCAACCAGTACGTGCACTCATGACGGTTGCATAGAGAAACATGGCGTTATTGTCAGCCGATTTTTAATTTACACGAAATACCGCGAATTCGAATGCATTATTCTCGGTTACGTTCGGTCACAGAGAAAGCCTTTTAGGCGTCATCAATTATTTCACGCGTGGAAAATCCATTTCCCGTAACAGAGCTGGAAGGTCAGCTAATCATAAATACAAGGCGAGCCGGACACAGGCATATTCATAGTAATCCGTTTCAATTTCATTTACTGTTACCCTAGTACCGATCATTTCAATTAGTTTATTTGTCTCGGATGGATCCAGTAATTTGCAAATGTCACGTATCAATGCCACCTTTCACATTACCTTCGACATAGCGTTGAAACGAATTGTGTTGTACACTGTAAATATACAGGGTGACAGCAAAATATATAGGTAACCAGAATTTGGTAGTATATTCTACTTCACTTCAAAAATGAAAAAAGCTCATAAATCCAAACATAAATCCAAGAACAATTTCCTTTTTTAGTTGTAGGGTAAATATACCATTTGTAGCCATTCATTGACACATAACTGAAAAAAACAATAAGAATACATACAAAAATGAAGAATGTATCAATGAAATCTAAAATATTATAAGTAGAACAACGTTTTAAATAAAATTGTTTAAAACATCATTACATTATAGTAAAAGATTATGCATCATCTGTAAATGCAACTTTTCATGAATTCTGTCCTCCTTAGCTTAATTATCTTAACTAACATTTCAAAACATAGAAAAGGAACTATAAAACCATTTAAAACATTATTTGGAAGAAATAAATTAACACGTTGATTAACACAGTAGAAAAAAGACCATGTGTAATCAAATATACCGAAACTGTAAGTATTAAGGATATAATTAATTAAGGTTCAAATATATGCTTTTAAATTAACTCTCGGGTGACGAACCATGCAAAAACCTCAATTTTAACTTACCCCAATTTTATATTTCATATTATTTTCATTTCCTGAATTTTACACTATACCTCTAAAATATATTCTTCGAATACATGAAAATCTTTCGTTTAAATCCTTGTGTATGTTTTGTAAGTTTCAGTCTTTATTAACATAGACTTTGCTCTTGAGGGATTAAACAATATTTGTGCACGAATTAGTTAACATTGGATTAGTTAACGTTTGTAATGGAACATTTCTAGACAGATACAGACGTATTATCTAGAAAATATTTATATAAAGAAAAAAAACTATTAGATGAAACGTTAAATCAGAATTGGTGATAGGTCATTTATATTCGTCAGAATTTTGAAAGTAAATAACGAGTCGAATGGTAGAAAAACTGAAAGAGAAAAAATGAGAATGAAAAAATATATTCTGTCAAAATATACGGTGAATTATTATCCGAATATATGCTAAAATGATAAATGTATCAATGTACCTACGTATTATTTATCTTATTTTATTACATTATTTAAAATCTATAATGTTTTTGTTTCAGGTAAGTACTTCAAAGCTGCACATAATTATGAAAATAATCTGGATTTTCATTGTTAAATATGATGGTAAGTCCAGTTATATTATTTTAATTATTTTAATTCTTATTTGGCAGGTGTCTGTTTCATCACATATCTTAAAATTAAATATTTATAAAACACATTGCTCTGTCTTTAAAATGGCAAAAATATTACTTACAAATATTTTTTTTTAAATAATGCACATAAATAACTTATTGTCATCTGCTTATTAGTAATTAATAAAAGTAGCTCTATATAGTTCCTACTGCCACATTTGTGTACGGTCCATTAAATGCCATTAAACATCATGAATTTTGTACACTGAATAATAAACATTTTATTAGATCATTTTAAATAAATCAGGCAGAAATTAATAAAGTTAAAATGGAAATTAGCAATTAGCTGTTAAGTTGATAGTATTTTAATCGTTTTCTTTATCATACAAAATTTAGATCGTTTTTTAACCTTCCTTTGGTATAGATACATATAAAACTATTCATTTATTAATTTCCTTATTATATCATAAAAACTTTATCATTTGTTTACTTATGTTTCTGTTAACTGATCAAATATACAATATTATGAAAAATTTTAATTTCTGTTTGTTATTATAAAGTCTAATTTATAGTAGTAGTAATATATTTAATTGCCTCTCCTATGGGGTTACTTAAAGTCTAATTTATATTCTTGATGATTCTACTACGCTGTAGTGATAATAGAATAAAGTACAACTGAAAAAAGTAACTAGTATATTTTAATAATTCTTGAAAATTTTTATTAAAGAAATGAGCTGGTAACTATATCTCATTTCAAACATGTATTTAATATTTTAAGGGTCGTTTTAAGGACAGTGTTTTCAGTTGTTTCAATAACAACAATTCAGTATAATTAATTTCATGAAAATATATGATCATAAAATTGATTAGTGATCAAGTTTTAGAGCAACTTTGATTATGTTTTGATATATTAATTCGGTAAATATACCGAATAGAGGGCCTAACTTAACCTGGTTTCTACATAATTTGTATTCGTACTTGTGGAAAATTAAAACATGGCTAGGGTTAGGTTAGATTAGGTTCGAGTGTTTTTAGGAGTAAGGCTCCTATACATCGACTTCACTGCTAAAGCATAAACTAACATGAAAGCGTATTCTGTGTATAACACAGAAGCTTTGAGTTAGGTTAAATTAGAAAGTTTTGCTTCTAGGTTATATTAGGTTAGGTTAAACATTTCTTACCTCTCATAGGTAAACTTTTTTTGTTAATAGCTTTTTAATAAACAATGACCGACAATTAAGTATTGAGGTAAAATCATTCAGGAGGGTGATCTTTATAATTTATGTCATGATCAAGGTCATTGAAGAGGAGTCCCCTGATTTGATATATATTTAGCGTGAATTTTTATATTGTACCATTTTTATTTATCAAAGAATGTTATTAATCAAATTTCTCAAGAATTAGAGATTCAGAAAACAATTTTATAGATTTGCATTTAGCACACTTTATTGAATAGAGTTACATGTAAACTTTTCACATTTCAAAATAGACAAAGTATAATAAAATACCGTGCTAAAAGTTTCCACCATCTTTTAGGGATTTATTCAGATCTCGTTAAATTTCTTGCTTTAGAGGGTACAAAAATAGTATACGTATTTCCACCAATCGAATAAATTGACACGATTCCCAGTTATCAGATAACGTTCCACAGAAAATCAGAATAACCGATATCGTTTTAACTTATTCACAATGCTAATGTACCGACCTCATCTATAAATGGCCTCATCTTTTTCTCGATAACGACACGGTCAAGCCAAAAATATACTGCACGATCTTGTTATACGGTTAACGTGCTTGACCCCAACATGTATTTATAAGACATGTTGCCCGAAAGAAGTTTCCTAATGGTCATGGTGATCTGGTTTTCCGATTCAAGCCGCATTTTCATCGTCGTTACCACGAGAATGCTCTCTAAACCCAACCCATTTTTCGATATTCCCTCTTCAAATATAAATATGGACATATGTATACTTATATTTGTGTAAGTAATACATTTGCCCCTGCTGATGCGTGCCATATATTTTCTTTGTTTTTTATTGTACAAAAAATGTTTGTAGTAAAATTTAAATGGTTCGAAAAAAGAAAACAATCTGAAACAACTTTTTGTCAAGTCCTTTTTTCTTAATTTTTTCAAGATCATTCATATTTTTTTTATATAAAACTGTAATTTTTTTTCTACTAGAAGATGAAACTGACCTTCAGACGACTTTAAAAACGAACAGTGTGATCAAATTGCTTGGATGAAGTAAAAATGACTTCACAAATATTATTTTCTAGATTATTCTATTTTGGAACTATTAAAATTATGCCACAAATATTTTTTATATAATAAAAAACGAAGGAGATGTTTATGTCGTCTGCTTCTGAATAGAGCTTTTTAGTAGGGTCTTTGGGACGTTACTGTTATAATAATAGCCACTTTAATTTAGAAATGATCGTTCAAAAAAAAATTATTTTATTTTCAACATTTTACGATGACATTTTGACTTTGAAATCATAAATAATTACAATGTTTTTAATGCTTAAAAACAATTAAGCAATTTTAGTAACACTAAGGGAACTAACCCAGACAGAAATTCTAGTTACCCCAGTTAACATGGGTATTCCATTTTTCACGAATTCCTACCTATAGCATTCGATCGTTGAATGTTTATCGACCAGTCTTCGAGAAGCTTGCAATCGATGAAGAAACAACATTCGTTCCTACAATGATTACCCACATTCTACCGCAAAGCAACGATAAGCAATGAATGAAGCATAGCATAGCGTGGCAAGGAAGACAACGTGCATCGAACCATTCCATTATTCATGGCGTATCTGCTTTCTTAGCAGGATCTTTTCAGAGGGCTTCTTAACATAGAAATAGCACGGCTGTTCTTTGAGTAGAAACGGTAATAACCTTTTTAGGTAGATTTTATCGAATCCTCTGTGTGACGAAGATCGGAGTGTCTTTTGTTGTGGTTGATTCGTTTGTGACCTCTGTTATCTGCTTTCTCGTTTAGAATGTATTTCTTAGCCTGCTCTATTGTTTTATTAATGATCGCTTATGTAATTTAATCATTGAATATTATGATAGAGTCAAATTTTTTGACACAGTCTTACAAACTGGTCCAAAATGCGGGACAAAGTACTATATCACCCCCTATCTGACATTGATTTCATTTTATTTAACTCTTGAACGACGCGACGGACCATAGAGAGAGAGCTCCAATTTGTATTTATTTTTGTATATCATATCATTATTGTACATGTTTTGTAAGATTGGGTCACGGTTGATCTAGGCTTCGCTATTCAAGGATCAAACGCGTCTTGGGCACCAATTCAAGTTCAATTTTCTTCAATATTAAATCTTTGATGGAAAATATTATTGTATATTTTTGGTTTACTTTTATATATAGAAACTCCCTTTTTCTAACTATTCCAATTGTTCTCTTTTGTTTTGTACTTATACCTACTTCGCATTTACACTTGCTAACAAATATACAATAATTGTTCAATATATCGTTCGTTTATATGTTAATTAATCTGATTTTCATAATCAATAGTTTTTAAACATATTTTGCTAAATCTTCTCCAAAAATTTTGTAAATCATTCCGTGGCTGTTTTTCTGAAATTAAAACTTCTCGTACAAAGTTGTTTACAAAATTTATTTACAAATGTCACAAAAGACTAGAATCTCCCTTCTCCTATGTCATATAGAGTTAAGCTTTGATACTTCTCCCTTCCTGTAGGATTCCTAAAATGGCAGTTTCAAGGTAATTTTTTTAGAATTAGTGTTATTCAATTTATCGAATTTATATTAGGTCAGATTAGTCAGAATTACCTTCTAGAATATATAAAATCAAGAAATTTTAGAAATATAGTACGCATACTTACTTGATATCGAAATATCCATGCTATTGTCTTCTTAATTATTAGTTTCTTTTTTTAATCTTTCAAATAGAATTTATTTTGTTTCGAAAAGAACATCTTTTTTAAGCGGAAGTATAGTCACGATCAAATTAGGCTTCCTCCGGAAAAATGTCAATCTATTGTACAAAAGAGCCTTATATTATATGTATGTATAGGTCTGTGGCCGTTCACTACTTGCGTATAAATGTTTACGCTGAAAAATTTGAATTCATATTTGCTTTATTATTCATATTTTTAATTTGTATACACAATTTTATAATATCTAATAATTAAAAGTTATATTATTGTTTTCTATAAATTACTTTTAACATTAATATTGTCAAAATTAATTCCTGCTTTCACTCCATTACCACCATTTTACCTGTGGAATCCTAAATTGAACGCGAAAGTTATTATTATTATTTTTTTAATTAAACTAAGTATCTTTTTTCTTTATTTACACTCATCAATCTCTGGAAATATCCTACGTAAAAAGTATTAGATTACAATGTTCAAAAAATCGATAACCCGTGAGATATTTCATGTAAAGCAATTTTCATCAGTTCGTCAAATATTTCACGAACTTTTGATACTTTTTTTACGTAGAATGTTGCGAAGAATCCATTCATATAGGTACATAGATAAAAATGGGAGAATGTGCAAATGAAAAATAAGCATACTTGTATTTCTTCTTCCCATTCTGTTTGAAATATTTTTTGAAAAACGAATAATTCCCGAAATAATTGCATGAATAAATTAAAATGGCATATCCTGTGTGTTTTTCACATATTACCTTATTTTATTATAACGAAACATATTTCATTACAGGGAATTTCAGTTCTGGAATTATTTTGCAGTTTTAATTGAATGATCGTCCACTTCTTGTATCGTTAAAAATTATGAAATAATATTAAATTTCATTTAAATGCACTGATAGAAATTAATTCATACGTGTTTTCCACGTTTAAACTGAATGTAAAATCTCGTTCTTTTTATGAAATTGCATTGAATAAATTTTCAGTTAGTTGTTAATGTATTTTGCATAAAAAAACTTAAATTGAATGCATTCATATAAATTATCGTATTTTAGACTACCTATATTTTATGAATAAAAGGAATACATATTCTGAGAAAATATGCAATGATTAACGTGTAATTTGTTAATAAGATTTTCTTGGGTTGAAATTTCATTATTTCTCAATCAAATTCACATTAAAATACTTTAATTACCAAGGTAAAGGTTTAAGATAATATTATAATTATATTATTTTAAATGATCTATGTTATAGCTTCAATAAACTATTAAACTGTTTATTGAATAATTTACAATTCGGTTGAAAGTAGGAAATGACAGTAACAAATTAAGAATAAAATTAGTTACTATTATTCCTTCATGGTCAAACTAGTTTGTTTACGTACGACACAAATTACAACTTTTTTCAAACTTCCTTTTGAATATTTATTTCTCTCAATTAATCCTTTAAATATTTGACTGACAGAACAATTGTGTATTAAGATCGAGTCCTTAATGAGTATCCTAGAATTTTTTCAGAATTTTTAAAAGCTGAAAATAGGAAAGAAATTAGTTGCAAACATAAACGACCCAGGTTCTCCATGGAAGTTGCAAAACATTTCTTATTTAAATTCCTAGTGAAATTATTCACTCCTATTTAATTAATCATAATAACACGTAAACTGTTAAAATCAAAGAAATTTTTCTCAATATTGATAAGTTGGCAGAAAAGTATTCGTGTTGATATAATATCAAATACTGGCAATGTTACAGTTCTTGCATAAGTACCTATCATCTCCATAAATCAGTCTCGTGCTTTCATTACGGACATGGACTAATTGCTGTAATTAATTCATTCAAATCGTTAAATTTCAATTTGATGATTGAAGCAAAGTAAACCGATCTGTCGTCTTCGCACGTTGCTTGAATCATCTCGTCTCTTTGGCCGACTTTTCTCTTACTAAATCTTGATTAT
Source organism: Osmia lignaria lignaria (assembly GCF_051020975.1). Classification (NCBI taxonomy): domain Eukaryota; kingdom Metazoa; phylum Arthropoda; class Insecta; order Hymenoptera; family Megachilidae; genus Osmia; species Osmia lignaria. The sequence continues at coordinate 4,191,283 of NC_135041.1, forward strand.
TTTGTTGCAAAACAAAATTTCTGGACGAAACTCGCGATTTTCGTGCCAACTGTTACATTAATTCTTGCCCACTTCGTGTTTTGCTATTTGGAAAATGAAACCACTCATCGTTGAATTCATTATAGCATAATTTTCTCATGGCTGATCTAATGATTACTTGATTTTTTTTAGTGTTAACATATTTTCTTATCGCATATAACAATTTGTATTATGATTTAATATACATATAAATGAAATTTAGGTATTAGACGTAAGTCTAATAGATTTGAATATTTGAATGTTTAATATATTTTATAGATTTTTGTTTCATATGTATAAAATAAGTTATAGAGGGCATATTGTTAAAAAAATATTAATTGAATATAATTTATGAATTTACAGTATGGTATAAGAATTCAATTTTTTTTTAAAATAAATACATACCTGATTGTTTGTAGAAAAAAAAGAAAGAAAATATTTTCCTTTTTATATAATATATGAGATCGAAACTAGATCCTTTAATCTAAAACAATATTAACATTATATTTTAATGTTATATCGGTTAATCAAGCACAGCAGTGTATTAGCAGAAGTCATTTAAAAATAGCCATAATCCCAAAATTAATTAAATTTTTAATCGTAGTACATTGTATCTTAGTACTTATTCAACAGCGGTTAGTTGGAAACTCTATACAGTCTTATTGTAACATTTGTTAATCCAGAAAGACGAATTAAAATTCGTAAAAGTCATGCTCAACCAGACTGAAAATCAGATGTATTTTTTTTATTAATTTCCATAGTAAGTATTGTAATACATTACCTGTACATTTCCTTTATGAACTAAAATATATAATGAATTTATTATTAACAAATTTTTGTAAAACAAGTTGGTGTATGCGGGGATTTCTAAAATGAAAATTTTGTAATAAGCTATAAGAAAAATTAAAAAATGTACAATTATTTAATGACGAATCTATCTTACTGGGTTATCGAACAGTAACTTAATAAATTAATTCCATCAGAAAAGAATAAAATATCTAATTATAAATTAATTGCTAATTACTCCTATTTTTTCATTCATTTTTGTAATTTTCTGGTTAATTTTGAGATTAATCGCTATTCGAATACTTTTTACATCTACTGGATATTATATATGAAAAATAAATAGGTAGTACTTAAATGTTTTATTTCTAAAAAAATACCCATTAATTAAATAACAAATTTGACATTTCATATAACTAAAATTTAATTGGACCAATCTAAATCAAATACCCACTGTAGAATAAGAAAACGAGTGTTTTAATTCTCCAATAATTTCGTAATATTTTTCAAATTAATTTCAAGCTTAACAAATGTACCAATTATAATTGAGTAATCTTTCATGAGACCTAGATGACATTTTGGTTTTACTTTGCCCCAAAAGATGATTAACTTTAATTAGAAATATTTATGTAATAAATATTTCAATTGGACAAGACGAAAAATTAAAAGTAGGTACGAATAATTTTTAATATTTATGGATGGGTAGTGTTCCGCTTTCGCTAGCAACAAATTATTCCAAATACGTAAGCATTTTCCTCTTTGAAACCTTACGACCCATATACACAATTCAAAGTAATACACACGGCCGGTTAGGTTTGGGTTAGGTAAGTAAACGATCGGATGTTTGTAAAGAGACGTCTCTTCTGCATTTTAATTTCATGCAAGGGGGTTAAAAGCAGCCTCGATGTTGAATGCGTTCATTTCACGGAGGGCACGAGGTCATCGTTGCCATCGAACGTTTCACGGATATTTGTGGCCTGTTCCTCTCGAACGAGTATCATGCATTATTTATACGCATATCGCGCCCATCGTCATCATCGAGCTGACGCATTATCGATGAAGAAGAGTTGTTCGCGATGTCTCAGCCGTTGGCTATCCACAGACGATTTTTATTTGAATTTATTGTACAATCATTATACAAGAACAGATTTGCATAAAATTTTAAACAATATTAACTTGACAAAATTCTTCTTATCGTTTCTTAAAGATACTAATATATTTAATTTAATTTTGCCAATAACATTGTGATTGCTAATAATATGTGAGATTAATGCAATCTTAAAAATTGAAATAGAAATTAAAAAATTAAATAACTAGGAATCGAATTAGGATAAGATACTTTATATAAATATTATGACAATTATCTCTTAAAAAAACAAATGAATATCCTCAGGATATCATTCTGGGTACTAGTACTACTACTACTACTAATCAGAGATGAAAATTGAATTGCTTAATATTAGATAAAATTCAATAAATTTTTCTTCTTATTCAATCAATGTAGAGTTAAAATTATTTGACATTATTATTAATGTAAATATTAGTAATAAAATTGCATCCTTACTTATAATTTATTATTATTATTCTGCTGGTTGAGGCTAACCGGGCCGCTAGGCAGCCCCCTTACTGGCTGTGCCTTGGCAGTTGAGCTTCTATTGCGAAATTTAGAAGCGCCGGTACCAGGCCAACCGAAATGGTTAATGATGAGGGTTCCGAGGTCCCCAGGATTGATCCTCTAAGGGCCCTTAGTTCCCTACATCTTAGAAGTGCATGGAGGTGTCTCATCCTTCTCCTCACACCTCGGGCATGTCGACTTCTCTGAGTCCCATGCGTGCGAGATGTTTCCTCGTGTACTAGTGTCCTGTCACTAATCCCACGATCATGCGCAGCTGCCCTGTCCAGGTGAATTAAGGTGTCACCCAGCTTCTGTGACGGTCTCTCAAGTAGGGCCCTCGTGTGTCTCATACCGTTAGCGTTTTTCCAGAGCCTGGTGAATTCCTGGTTCAACGATTCTTTAGCCAGGCCCTTTAACGCATAGGTTGAGACACCAATAGGGTACTCATGGCATGGCTGGGAGCTTGTCGTCCCCCAGTCGCGCCAGTTCTTTAGCCCTCTCGTTACCTGTGATACCAGCGTGACCTGATACCCACAGCAGCTTGACTCTGTTATTCAGAGATAGCTGCCTCAGAGTCAGTGCACAGTCCCTGACTAGCTTCGATCCAATCTCCACTTTATGGAGGGCTCTAAGCGCGGCAAGGCTGTCGCTGCAAATATAAATTTGTTTGCCTGAGTGACCCCTTTCCAAGTTGCATTTGACGCAGGCCCAGATGGCAAACACTTCTGCTTGGAAGACCGTAACGCGGTGGCCCAGCTTGTGGGTCATTTCGACTCTTGGGCTCTCCCCGCTATCCCGGCTCCGGTGCCAGATCTGGTCTTGGAACCGTCTGTAAACCAGACCAGCCCCCCCGGAGTCAGAATGCTGTTTGGGTCCTCCAGCCATTTCTCCTTATCTGGGAGAATTATTTCGTATTCGCGTCTGAAGAGGTACACCGTCTTACAGCGATCTCCACCGTGGGTCAGACTTAACCCCGATCCCAGCTCCCTGAGGATCATGGAGTGCCCGCCGCTCGCCGGAGACCATTCTTCAGCTTGCTGGAGGCGGATGGCCGCTCTCCAAGCCGTTGCCATCACTACTAGATGGGGCGGCTTGATATCGAGCAGCGCACCCATTGTTGTAGTGGGCGTGGTGGGGAGCGCACTTGTTATCCCCAGCAACGCTATTCGATATATTCTTTCTCTAGTCCTTCTGTATGCTCCCCTCTTCATGGAGGTCCACCACACAATCGAGGCGTATGTTATAACAGGTTCAAGGATGGCCTGGTATATCCACCTGACCATCCTTGATTTGAGTCCCCATGTGGGGCCAAACATTCTGCGGCAGGCCCAGTAGGTGCTAATTGCTTTCTGGGTTTGCTTGTTCACATGATTCTTCCAGGTGAGTTTTTTGTCTAGTATTACACCTAGATATTTTACCTCATCTGTGAGTCGTAGTTGCGTCCCAAAAAGATGAGGAGCCTTAAAGTAAAAGCGTCTTCTCTTTGTGAATAGGACTAACTCCGTTTTGCTCGGGTTTACCGAGAGCGAGTGTGATCGACACCAAGTATGATAGCCTTTTGCAATCTCCTCGCTAAATCCAGCGGGTGTCTGCCTCGGACTGTAATGGAAAGGTCGTCGGCGTATCCCTGAACCTCAAAGTCTTCCATGGTGAGTATACGTATAAGTTCGTCAACCACGAGGGTCCACAGCAGGAGGGACAGGACCCCTCCCTGCGGGCAGCCCCTCGCGACGTCGGCCCTCACCGTTTCCTCTCCCAAGCTTGCTGTGGCTGTTCTATTCGTCAGCATATTGTGGATCCATCTTACGACGGGATCCTTAATATTGTATTTCCTCGCGGTTTCCTGTATGGCATCGTGAGGGGTGTTGTCAAACGCCCCCTCGATGTCGAGGAAGATGCTGAGGGCAAATTCACCGTTCGAACGTGCGCCTTCAATGAAACCTACCAGGTTATGGAGTGCCGTCTCGGTGGATTTGCCGTTTTGATAGGCATGTTGAGAGGGGTGCAGCGATTTGCTGACCAGGACCTCATCTCTGATGTACCTGTCAACCAACCTCTCCAGCGTTTTAAGCAGGAAAGAGGTGAGACTGATGGGTCTGTATGACTTGGCAAGGTCGTAATTGTCCCTCCCTGGTTTCGGGATGAACACTACCTTGGAGTATCTCCAGGCTTTGGGTACGTAGCCCTTCGCTAGGCAGGATTTGTAGATCTGGCCCAGGCTGGCTCCGTATTGGTCTTCATGACTTTATTCAGTAGTCTGCGGGTGTCCTTCCTGGCTTGGTCCAATTTCATGTTCCACCAGGGGACTCTTTTGCTTCTGTTTCTGATTCTGGCAGGGCAGGCAGCCTCGTAGGTTGGAGTGATGGCGGAGCTCAAGTGCTCTACCGCTTGCTCAATTTCGCCCACGGTCCTGGGGCGCTGACAGTACCCCTTTAGCTTCCCTTCCAGACCTTCTTTGTAGAGTGCCCAGTTGGTGGCCTTTGGGTTCCTGTAAGCCTCTCCAGTGCCGCCTCCCCTGTCGCCTGTTAGTGATGTCGCCTGGAAGGTGATAAGGCGGTGGTCCGAGAGTGTACTCTCGTCCTGAACCTGTCAATGTTTGACGACCTGTGCCACCTTGGTGGAGCTCAGGGTCAAATCAATTACCTCCTCTCTGCGGGAGATAACAAAGGTGGGGGCGGAGCGTATGTTAAGGATCTCCAGGCCCGTGGCGGCAAGGTACTTCAGCAATGTTGTGCCTCTGCCATTGGTGTTGGTACTGCCCCATACGGTGTGGTGCGAGTTGGCATCGCAGCCGATCACCAGGTGCAGACCATTGACAGCATAGTGGTCTATCAGTGCCCTGAGTCCCCTCTTTGGTGGAGGGTCCACTGAGTCATACGGTAGGTACGCCAAACAAACTACCAGCTCCGAGGTTCCCCGCCGAGGTTAAGTTTGACCTTAACCGCTGAGAGATCAGCTGTGCAGAATTCGTTAAGTTTCAGGGCCGCTATCTCCTTCTTGACGAAGGTGCAAGCCCTGGGCCTTGTAGATGTGGCATCGTAGTAGAGTGAGCAGCACCTTATGTTGAGCCTCGCTACACGTTCCTTGAAGATCCAAGGTTCTTGTATGAGGGCTATGTCTGTCTGCCCTGTCGCAAGGCGGTGATGGAGGATATCCGTAGCCGCCTTGCAATGTTGCAGGTTGATCTGGGAAAACCTGGTACCGACTGACACCCTGTTGGTGTCAGCACTGGTCCGGTCTCACTTAGTATTATCGGTTATTTTATGTTCCCCAGAGGGGCCCATAAAATCTACCTTTGAGGGGGGCCCCTCCCGGAGTCTCTCATTCTCTTGTCCCTGGTACCGGCTTTCAGAGAGTGGGGTAGGATGCGTTGGACACCCCTTTGCACTCCCATCAGTCCGGTCCTCTTGGTGGCTTCCGCCAAAGTCGGTCTTCCCCTCGATCTTCCCCTTGGCCCAACCCTGGGGATATATCTATCCGGCGGGATAGTTGTGCCAGTTTCCTTGGACCGATGCGAGGGTCCGGCAGCCGCGTTTCTTATTTCCACCTCCTGGGGTGGGTCGGTGTCGGTATGGGTCGGGAGGGTTCCTGAGGGTGCTCGTGTGACTCCTCAGATTCCCCTTCCTCTCTACTCATACTTCTCTCTTCTCTGCCCTCGGTGCCCAGGGCCGCTGCTACCGGTCCCAGTCCGGGACCTTCCCTTGGTTGCTTAGGGTCCTCCGTGGTCCCGGCTGGTCCCTCCCTGAAGAGGGCCCTGCGCAGTCCCACGAGGACCTCGAAACCTTGCCTTACTATGAGGCTATGTGAGGCATGGTCAATTCCCTCTTACTTATAATAGTTTTAATGCTGTTTTGAAAATATTTATAATTTTTCATAGAATATAGAATTTTACTCTTCCCAAACTTTAGCATAAACGTTCCACTAATTAGATAATGTAAAAATTTGAATTTATCTAATATTAAATGTTACAATTAATCAAACTGATTAAACTAATAAAAATTGAATATTTAACAATAAATATCACTTCATTACCTTAGATAAAAACACGTACAGAACTGAAAATATTAATGTTACCTACGAGTTCGGAGAAATTCATCACTGTTCGACGTCAATTGAGCAAACAACAACAGTTGAACGTTCGAATAGGTAGTAAATTGTTCATCGAACAAAATTCATTGATGAAATAGCGGTTGAGTGCGGTAGGAACTGAAAACAGAAAGGATGATTGATTTATCGATGTTTTCCTCTAAAACTGAGATATAGTTGCGTTGAAATACGTCGTCGGTGTTTGTTCACGTATATTTAACACGTTTAACGACTTCATTCCTTTTGACGTTTAACGCCCGAATTAAAATCTTATCGTCAGGGTAAGAATGTATATAGAGTGTCGTAATAATTCTATTATCTCTTCCTTGTATTATTATTAAAATACATTATATTATATAGTATACAGGAGATTTTTATTAGATTGTCGCAAACAGAACTGAGAAATAGACAATTTTTCCAGCTTCCAAGCTCTAATTTAGAGGGGAGAGGAGAAAAGTGCATCATCTTCGTAGACTGTGATAGTGCGACCCAACTAAGGTGTTGGGTTCCCGACTAGTCAGGTCGATTCGGAAAATATCGGGCGGGCTCGGGCGGGCTCGGGCGGGCTCGGGCGGGCTCGGGCGGGCGTCCGATACATGCGTGCAGTCGAGTAGCCCGACTATTTCAGGTTCGGTCGGGTACAGTCAGGCTGATTCGGACGAGCTCGACCGAACCCGAAATAGTCGAGCTACCCGACTGACGCTCGCCCGAGCCCGCTTGATTTTTTCCCAGCCCACCTGAGCCCGTAATATCGGATACCCGCACAACCCTAGCGTAAGAGCAATACTACAAGTATTAGCATCAATGAAAATTCATTAAAAGTCACCTTACTCACGTGGTAATATAACGGAAATCTACTGTATTATGAAATTTCTGTATTTTTTAAACAGTTGTAATTTGTTTTGCGTAATGTTGCGAATTCTGAATTTTATATAGTCTGCTTTTTGAAAAACTCTTAGAATTGAAAAATGTTTTTTATTCGAAACTGTATTTCTTTGCAAATTAAGAAAAAGAAAACGCAACGAAAGGTTATAAATAACGATATTCGAAAAAATAACAGGATCTACTACCATGTTTTCTGTCATTTTCTTTCAGTGACGTGTTTTGGTAAAGAATGACTGTTTAGAATAACTAAAGTGTGTATGTAAAATCACCTTGTAGATCTTTCATTCGACTGCTAAATTATTTAAAAGCGACACAATGAGGTTAGCTCATGTAATGCAAATATTTTTGGTACGCATTCAACTTCTGCATATGCTACTTACTTGTAATCTGTAAAACGTTCTTGTGAATTCTGCTGAAAACAAATATTGATTGTTAGTTAAATACCATTAACAAGTAAATCGTGACTTATGTAGGTATAGTAATTGAAAATTGGGAAGTTATAGAAAATGTGAATTGCCATTGAATGTAATTGTTAATATGCTGAATGCCGTGAGGGTCACCACTGATCAACACCACAAGTTATTAAATAATTAATAAACAATAGAAAAATATTATTCTTCATGATATTATTATTATACTTAATATACGGTGATAAACTTAACTTTTCTGATTATTAAGAATTCCAGTATATCTTACAACAAATGTTTAGTTTTACTGTAACAATTAACATGTTAAAAAGTATCATAACAACATTTATTATAAGAAAAATCATTATAATATTATTTGTTGTAGAATTTCAAACAGCAAAAGTAACGTAGTTATATTCGGGTGAGCAATAACGATGTTATTAAATTTTGTTATTATTGCTATCATTATTACCGATATAAATTAATATCTTTTATGTAAAATGCTTTCAGAGTATAATCATCTTAATTTCTCCTTAAATTTGTATAATAATTATGCTAAATGAAAGGAACTTATTTTAGCAAGTCCATTGTGCTTCAATCTGATACAATCTTATTACTAAAATATAAATATCTTTGGTCTATAGTTTTACAAAATCATAACTTACTGATGCTTTTTTTTGTAATATTTGGTCATTTCTATTTTAGGTCATCACATTTTGAACTAATTTAAGTACTTACACACTGTTCATTCCATAGTTATTTTGTTTCTGTTAATTGTACGATAACAATGAGATATAAGTATTTTTGGTCATATTTTTTAAAACTAATGATCCACCTCTTTGATATTTGTTTTATTATTTATTTTCAATTCAATCAATTCCACTTTCGATGAATTTATTGTTAAATCAATTCTGTAATTATTTTGTTTTTATTATTGATAAAATTTTTCAGTAATTTGGTACACCTACAACATTTATTAGAAACAAAGAAAATATTTTGAAATGCAGTTAATTATAATAACATAAATTCGGTTATGTATTATTCAGCGGGATTACAAAAGTCACCTCATTGTGATAAATAGAATTATCAAGGTGATTCATCGTATTTATGATAAGATAAGTATTAATCATGTATTTTGATATTGAAATTAAAAAAATTGCAAACAATAAAATAATCATTTGACTTTTAAACAGATCAATTATATTACGTATCTTTTAATCTTTTTACGAGTTTGTACGTCTGCAATAGATACTAAATATAAATTAATCTTCGTTACAAAAGATTATATAGAACGTATGTGTTTCATTAAACTTCAAGTTTATTTGAATTTTAATAAATTTATATGATGAATTTTTAAAACATATTATATTAAAATATCGAAGTTTGTGGGACAATGTGGTCAAAACTACTAATGATTCAACAATTTGATATTTATTAGTACAGAATCTATCCTTTTAAACATAGTTTACAATACAGCTAGGCACAGCTAATATCTAATATAGTTAAGCACGGTTACAATATATCAGATTGCTACATATTAAATAGTTTATTTCGAAGTATAGAAGTGCTAATAATTCAGTAACATAAACATATCATAAAATGACATTAATGGCATATGAATTTGAAGCTTGAAGTTTGATGCAAATAATTGTGTACAACATTTCATGGATATTCTTATTAATGTCATATACAAGGTGTTACAGAAAATGATTGTATAAGTCATAAACTGCAGATTGTCCATAGCATAGCAAATCAAGAAGTCCATTAGGGTAGACCGGGGGCGGTAGTAACACTTTGGGTTTAGAACACAATTATACAAAAACTATTACACTTACAACAAAACTCCTTATACCAAAATCTGACATAGTATATAATCTGATATCATTAAGCCATAGCAGTTTCGCTCTATGACAAGATATAAGCAATTGAAAATTGGATATCCACCAATGGACAGCGCAAACAGTAAATTATAAATTGACTGATCCATTGTTTGTTCCTATGGAGAACTAGCCATTTGCATTAAAAATATGGAGAAGATGTAAACTTAATCATTTCTATTAAATCTTAGATTTCAAATCGATTATCATAAGCATTATTTTGTGGTAATTTTATATCATCGAACCGTGTCAGTAAACATTACAACTTAATGTAAATTAGTATACTACTTGTAGAATTGCAAGCTATATCCAGTGAATTTCCATAAATAAATACAATATGATTCATATTACCTCTACTTTTGTTAATATTTGCCGATTTAAACTTTATTCTAGTTATCGCTAAAAAAATTGTCTCTGAAACTGCTATACAATTGGTACCATGTAGAATATCAAATTGTACATTAATTGAATCGTTGTTTCTTTCAATGAAAAATCGCCCTATTTACATTAAAAATACTAGTGGAACGCCCCATACTATGCACGGGAAATTAATCAGTTAAAATATAAATTTGACTTTGCCCACCATCCACCCCAAGCTCCAATTCCATGATATTAAACCAAATGAAACTTTTAATTAAAAATTTCGTTGTAAACTACATTGTGTTGTAAAAATGCATCAATTTGATTTGTTGGAAAATTTGTTGCGCAAGATCCGCTATTATTTTATGGAAACTTTCACCCCTGCGCAGTAGTAAACCGTAAGAGATAGACATGCGCAGTAGATTTTTTACAAAGAGGCATAATCCAGAAAAGTCAAATGGACCACTCTTAATGATGACGTAATTAGTTTTTAAATTGGAGCAATTTTGATTTGTTCGAAAATTTGTTGCCCAGGATACGCTATTATCTCATGGAAACGTTGACCCTTGCGCAGTTCTAAATCGTAAGAGATAGATATGCGCAGTAAATTTTTACAAAGAAAGTAATCAAAGAAAAAGTAGTCGAAGCACCCACAATGATGATGTAATTAGTTTTTATGTATCCCTTAAAAAGTGTCCCTTAATAAGGGTTTTACTGTACTATCATTGTAAGAGTACACATATAATATTTTTCTGGCTTGTTTTCGAGCATGCGTACAATGTCTCAGCGTAACTCATGTTTCTGCGTTATAATATGATAGATCATACGGTCATCAAACCTTAAGCTTCAAAGTTTGAAGTTCAAGTTGATATAACATAAGTGCCAGTTTACGAGATTTTTATGTCGTTAAATCATATCAGACAATCCTTGGATGATGGATTGCTAAAATAGCAACAAGTTAAATTAAAATTTTCTAAGCTTTCAGTTATTTCTTCAGATATTCTCCCAACGTATTCTTTCATTTCTTTTTCTTTCAAAGATTGCATAATTTTACTCGAAGTATCCTTTTATAAATTTCGTAGGTTGACCCACGAAATCATGATTGACCCAACATTTACCGTTTGACGATTATTATATTTATATAGTGGTTAATAATAATTGTTATAATTAACAAAAAGCCATTTTATATAAAGCACGCTAATGAAGAGTTTATGCAGCTACTTTCAGCAACCTTTAAGATTCAAATTCGTATGACATAACTGTTATTTTGAGGTACTTCTATGTCATCGAATTATGTCAGATTTTGTGTGTTTCAAAATCGCCCATCTGATACGCGATAACCTAATATTTCTAGCCACGTTACATGCATAAAAAATTATTCGTCAACTTTATAGTGTATCGTCTTAATTGAATCGTAGCTATCAAAACAAAATTACTCATGTGTGTTTGGAACAATAAAAGCAAATTACCTTTGAAGGGTTACGCAGAAAGTATTAAGTCATGATGGTGCGTTCATCCATTGAAACTTTTTCAAATTTCTTTTTTGTACTTTGAAACATTTATATTCGAATAAGTTAATTGTCTGCTTCAAAGTGCAAATATAGACTGTCTTATTCGTGAAATTGAGTAGAATGTTGGAGTATTTGTGAGACAAAGGGAACTTTCTGTCTGGCAATTTATGTTTTCGATTATCTAAAAAAGAGATTAGAATAAAGCAAAAAATTTTAAACAACAATCACAGTCTTTTTTCTGAGAATTATATCATACTATGTATGTGGTATGTTGTTAAAATTCGCAATAAAATTACCATAATTACTCTTGAAGTGAGTACATACATATAATTGACAATATTTTAATATTTCAAAAATGATTTTCTCCTCTGTGTGTCGATGTGAAGATAGATAATATTTTCTTTTTGTTTTATTATTCTATTGCAAAATAAATCGTTGTAATTCATAAAATAACACTCTATGCCATTTTATAAAATACGAAGTGAAAATGTTAACATTCTGCAGAAACATTTTATATTTATTTGCAACAATATAATAAACAAAAAATCATTAATCAAAATTTATCTTATGTTAAATGGGCAGCATGTAACGATAATGAATAGTTCGAAAATACCTTCTTCCAAGTGAATCCAAGGTCACTGAGTTTTTTAAATGGAACTATACTTTTTTTATTATTATTAAACATGAAACTTTTGCTGCAAATCATTTTGTATACTAATCATCTATTACTAATATTGAAGGTCTTAATCGAATATTTAAAATTTTTTACATACTAATGTTTTAGTTTTATAACGCAAATGAAAATAAAGATGTACATAAAATGACGATTTGGAGCAGTTTCGGATTGTTTATAGAAACATAAAAGAAAGATATAGAAGTCCGAAGTACATATAGAAATTATAGAAACATAGAATCATGGAAAAATAAAAATATTGACATTCGAAAAGTATAGAAGTACTTATTAAAGTACGGAAAAACAGAAGTACCTATAGGATTATAAATATGTAGGGATATAGAGATATAAAAATATAGAAATATACTTTAACACGCAAGAATTAACTCTTTCGCTGCTACGCGAATTTTTGAACTTGCACCAGTGGGCTACAATATAAATTTCATATTAAAAATTTTATAATGGCAAAGAACTGCGAAATATATCAAAATAACGGTATAATCTTGCCAATAGCACATTTTTCTTAGTGGTGGTCACAGGTGACCATAACCCAAATGAAAAGACAAGCGCCGGTCCCATGGAACTACCGTGACAGCGAAAGGGTTAACAAATATTACCATCAATAAAAATTACCTCTCTGATCTCAAATCTGCAAAAAATAAGTCGTTAAAACTTTTCGAATCGACGCGACGTAAAGTGCACAAAGCAATGGGAACGCAGTATTGTGCAATGAAAATTTTATTTTTTTCACGAATCGCAGGCTCGCAGTCGAAATCTGCTTCAATGAAAACAAGATGTTCGTGAGCAGAATAACTGAAAACATGGTGCACCATGAATGCACGTTCCTTTGATTGCAGCGATTTAACGAATAACGTGACATACACCGGATAATCGTACGCCGTTGATGCGTGACTCTGTTTCATATCAATTTGTATCATTAGATATTGCAGAGAAATGAAAACATTTCTTTGATTACACGTTATTGTTAACTTGCCTTGCTTCGTGTGGATTGACTGAACAATTGAGTAGCAATATAACATCCAATTACCTTCTGTGATGTTTAAAATGGGATAGAAATATTCAAAGCAAGAAATTGAGCCTTTTCTCTCTCCCATGCTATATTTTTAAAAAATTGCCTTACAGATCATTAAAATATTGTATTTTAAGAATTATCATTGTTATAAATTAATTAAGATAAAACTATAATACTTTCTTTTTTCAAAAGTTTACAGTGCTGTAATATTAAATTATTATTTTGTTAATTTATTATTAATATTGAATAAACTAGGATGATTTATTAAATACATTTAAAATATGCTAGATTAGTGTACTTTTAATGTTGTGATTAATTATAATATCTTATAATAAATTAAGATGGGTACTCCCTTATTTATAACGAGTTATTAAAATTATTTATTAAATTGTAAATCATTGAACGATATAGCAATTACATACATTTTTAAAATTCATTTAGAATAAATAAATTGTTTAGTAGTGTGGGATGTGAGATAAGGGTGTTTGGGCAGTATGGCAGTCGGATCGAGTGAGGTGTGAATGAAGACTGTTTGGGTCGTGTGACAGTGCTTCGGAATGAGAATGCATATGTGTACGAATCGATGATTGAATGTTATCGTGTGTGAGTGAATTTAAGAAAGCAAGAGCGTTGTAGGGTGGAAGAAAAAGTAGTTGTGCGAGAGTAACGAGAGAGTAAAGTTGTCAGAAAAAAGTTGTGCGAGAATATCGAGAGAGTAGAATCGTTAGTAGAGAATTGTGCGAGAGGACCGTGAGTGAAGAGTTGTATTTTATTTTTCATATTAAATATTTTTGTTGAAATAACTGAAAATAAATCCCTGTTCACTGAAAATCCCTACAGTAGTAATTTGCGTATTGCTGTTTTCAGATTTTATAAAAACAGTATTGTTTCAATATTTATTAATAAATATTCAAATCAAAATAAACTATTTTGTAGATAGCGTAGATCACAGTGAGAATGATTCAATCAAATGAAATTAACTTGATAAAATTTTTATTAATTTAATACCCCTTTTTTCATTTTTTCATGTAGGGAAATAACTAAAACGAGGTCAAAAGATGTCAGTTTAATGGTTCGGCTTCGAGCGATACAATATGATTCTTTACAAGGCGATGCTTTCCATGGAACAGGCCAAACAAGACTGACTTTTCCGGCCCAGGAAAGTCGGCTTGTCTTGACCAGTTCCCAAAATCCTTCCGTACCCCTTGGGGGTCTAACTCGTAAAAATCGGCCAACATCTGGGCGACCGTGCAATTAGGCGCTAGGTTGTTAGCGCTCCAGCTCTGTCACCGAATTTTCTAACATTCAATTATGAATTAAAAGTTTGTGACTCATTGTATGAAAGTGTCGCATATTTTGCAGATTTAATATATTTTCAACAATTTATTTCATTCTCTTTACGTCACATGTTCTTTCCATACTTTAATGTGGTATGAATCTATAAACGTCTGCAATTGTCTTAATATTATAATAGCATTTTCTTGTTTCTTCAAATATTGTACTCATCAACAATTTATACAATAGAACTCTAAATTTATTTCTCTCTTTCTTATTTTTTTGAACTATTGCACAAAATTGCATCAACTTACGTAAACTTTTACATGCAATACCAGAAAGAGCCTTGCCGTTATCATGTCTAATATTTATTCTTTCGAATAAATTATTCATACGAGTTACAAGTGCCCACGTATACTTATGCTCATATTACTTAACATCGAAATGAACTCTCCTACGTAAATACAAGGATGCACTCATCGTTTTCTTGATTCGAGACTATTAATCTTTTTTTTTAGTTAAGAAGATAATAACTTCCCTTTGTTGTATGTAATAAAAAAAATAAAGTGGTATTAATTTATCTTGTTCATAATAAACTCACACACAAAATGTATATTCTTCCTATCCTATAAGCAGTTACATAATTAACCCGTTATACGTTGCATCTTACACATATGAATGAAACCTACGTTTCCTGCTGAGGCTACGTGATTCACATGTGCACGACAGATGTTTTCAATCAGATTAAAGTATTGAGCCTTCAAAAAGAATACTTTGCAAACTAAGTAAGTGTATAACAAGAGGGAAATTATGTCCGGAATTGCAATAGTGACACGTTAATTCCATACTCATCAATTTTAACATAATTTTGAAGATTTATGAAATAATATAAGATTAATTAATATTTAAGTTATCATTTGATTAACACTTGATGGAATAAATGGAAATGAGGTAAAAAACAATAATATAAAATAGTAATCGTCATCACGAATACGTGATATTGATCATTAAAGTATTAACTATAGTGATGGAATTTCACACTATTTTACCATAGGATTTTATACAGAGTGTCATATATAACTGTGCCAATCTATACCTTTAAAACAATAGCACATATACAAAAATATCATTAGATAAAATTAAATGGCGTTGAGTGAAGCATCGCGTGATGCATCTGTTCGTTCTGGAAGTAGAGGTGTCTCAAAGATTTCAACGTCATTATCGTTTTTTTAAATGGAACTATATTCTTTCCTATACGTCAATCGAAGCGTTTTTAATTCCCGACAAAAAAGTATTAAGGAACTTAGGTCGGAAACTGATTGGTTCAAAAAATATTTGAGGGAGGAACTAAGGCTTTCCATTGGCCCTGCTTAAGTTCTTCCTAAAATATCTTTTGAACAGATCAATTTTTGACCTAAGTACTTTAATACTTTCTTATAGAGAATAAAAAAAATATAAAAATTCGTTTAAAAAAAAAAAAAGAAATGAAGATGATCTTGAAATCTTTGCAATGTCTCCACCAGAAACTCTCCAATTTTGGAGATGCTACACCACTTAGGTACTTTTCCCTAATGAAATTTTTAACTTGACCCAGTTGCAATGGAACCCCCTATAGAATAGTATAAAATTTGTTAATATAAAACAGTTTACGATGCTGTATGGTATTTGCATGAAATAATATACGATAGCATATAGTACTATGCTTATATTATATTTTGTAGCTTTTCACGTATCACGTGTGTGAGTCTGGCCGGTCGTGCGATCATCTGTTGGCTCGCAATCGGTCGCGTCATTTTCCTCGGATGACGATGCGGTGCTGTCTTAATACGCGAAGCATATTAACTTGGAACACGATGCAATCTAATCTCGTAAATCGTCGCGAAAAAAAAGCGGAGAGGGAAACTGAGGCGCACCAGGAACGTCGTGGAGGTGATATACCAAGACAAATTATTCGATACAAAATTCTTTGACGTCCTAAGCTCAGCTCTAAAATAATTGTATTTGTATCAATAAAAAAGTATTATCAAGCCTAATCTTATGAAAGCGATCGTTGAAAACGTAGAGAAATTTCTTATCATTTGCTTGGAATTACGAAATTATGCTAGGTGTTCCAAGACCAAGTTGATACAAGAACAAGATGTAATTTAATTTTGTAAATTGATCCATGGGATAAGACGAGGAAAGCTGATACGCATACCAAAATGTATTGTCTTTGAACAACGGGAAGTGATATATCTACTGATGAAGATATGTTGCTTAATATTTCTCGTTAATTTACCAGAAATCAAGGGAATCAAAATGGAGATATTGACTCTTAGTATATTGGCTCTTGTTTATTCAAAAAATATTATAAGGGTTCTGACAAATCTAAAAATAAAAATTTGATAGCATTTCAAATATTTAAAACTATATTAACGCACAATTTGAGACATTAAAAATATTTACAAAATTGAAATATTTAAACAACATAATTGTAATTAGAAATTTAACTGAAAAAATAAAAGAAATGTTGTAAAACTCAAATATTTAATCATCTGTTACTATTACTTATGGATAATTGATATGTCGATATATCATTTACAAATACACCTAACCTAAAAACAAGTGCGGAAGAAACGTTTAAAAAAATAATATGTAACAATTTATAAAAAAAGCTGCCACGATATTAAAAGTAATGCTGAATACGTATCGAAATTCGAATCTGTAATTCATTAGCTCTACAAAAAAGTCCGAGTCATCCGTCTAAAAAGGAAGTGGAGGAAGAACGGTCAGACTTCCTACACGCACAAAATTCGTAAGCGGAAATCGGACGACGTTTGATGCACGAGCGTCGATAAGGATCCGGGAAGAGAAAAGGATAGAGAAGACAAAGAAAGAGGAAGGGGGTGGGGTGGGGGGCAAGAAGTGGCAAAGGTAGTGATGGTGGCTTACAAAGTACTTCAAATATACGGTAAATATACCTGAAGAAAGTTTTGAATCACTTCCAGAAATCCTAAAAATGTTAAAAGTCCGAAGATGAAATAACACTGTGACATCAAAATGATGGTCAACATTTGTCTGAATTATTACAAAACGTATTTATACGTATTTCTATTTGATTTCATTTTCTTTTCCTCATTTCCTAGCTTTGAATCATCTTGAATATTGCTTAAGATTACAAGTTTATGCAACCGGCTGCGTAATACAGACAAAAACAATTAAAGATAAGTCTCACAACAGCGATGACGGAAACAGTACATAGCATGAATCGAGGAAGCTGTCTTCTTGGCGGCCACGAGGGCACACTCGTGGTCGTTCCTGATTTCAAGAGTTTCGTTACTGCCTCTACTTTCAAGACTTTTAACACTTTCAAGAATTCAATTCGAAGCTCGAGCGTGCTTGAATTGCTTGAAAAGTTGCAAGAGGGAGTTTCGAATCTCCATCGCTAGGTAGAGAAGAAGGCGGAAAGAGAAAGAACGATTGAAGCGAAAACAGACGAGAGGGCGGTGTGGGCGCGTTGGATGGCAGAGGGGGGAGAGAGAGGACAGTCGTGAATGCACGAAGAAGCACGAAGTGACGAGTGGCGGTGGAAGCTTGAGGCGAACACCGGTTCTCTCACTTGTTGAGTGTCAGGCGACGAACCGAGTCCTACCGTTCGTTCGCTACGACCGATAGGGACACGGTCGCGTGTGTTTTCCTGTGTGACATTGCGTATAACCGCACTTGTGACGGCGAACGTAAAAACCACGCGTGTGAGTGACCATAGACACGTTGAAACTCGTGGTATTGATCGGTCAATCAAATACAATTTCGATTCAGTGGTGAAAAGATTTTATGGAGAAACGTGAATCGTACAGTGCGCAGGAGTTGTTGTTGCACGTCGCGTGTCTTATCATCGTTGTTCGCTGCCACGACGGGCAAAAGTTCCTGGAACAGCAGACGGCATCTATTTTCGAGTGCTCGAGTCACGGTATCTTCTTGCCCGCGGCCTGTTCACGACCATTATTCCCACGTATTTGTTCTACATCGAATCGCACGCGATCAGCTGGCAATAAATTCACGGAGAAACGTCGTCGGGATGATGCCGGTTCGATCAGACCGTTGACTCGTCGTAGAATCGATGGAAAAAACATTGTTGTTCACGGTAACGGGTCAGCTTATTTACACAGACGATCGAGGCAATCGGACAAAGCAGGTCGATACGTCGCCGCTGTCAGAAACAGACCTCGCCACCGTTACCATCGGCGATTGTTGTCACGATTGTTCTACACACGTATTGCATAAGCTTCGTCGATGTGATTACATAACAGCGGGTTGGTTTGCGAGAAAATAATCGTGAACTCGAAACACAGGATGCGTTGTGTTCCGACTGACAGACGGAGTCAGAACGTGTGATATTCCATCAGTAAATATATAGCTCGCGTTTCGTTAATTGATTATCGTACAAGATTTGCCATCGATTCATTAGTTACTGTTCGTTTCGTGAAATTGTGAAATAATGGTTTTTTGTAGTGATATTTGTGAAGTTTGATATTTGGTGGTGCAACGTGAGTCCGCGACAGGACTGCCATCTACCAG
This sequence comes from Osmia lignaria lignaria, assembly GCF_051020975.1. Taxonomy (NCBI): domain Eukaryota; kingdom Metazoa; phylum Arthropoda; class Insecta; order Hymenoptera; family Megachilidae; genus Osmia; species Osmia lignaria. Next base: position 4,210,363 of record NC_135041.1, read on the forward strand.
TCGGTTGGTTCAAATTTCCCGCGCGCGGTGCACGTGGTTGGAAAGAGTGACGATGGCGATGAAGAGCAGGAAACAGTATACGGGGCCCAACCTCGGATCAAAAAGTCATTATCCTGCAATCAGTCAAGCTTACTGGGCACCACAACCACAAAATACACCTTATTCCATCCCAGGTATTGTAATGCTCTCAATTAAAATGTTGGTTAAGGTAATTTGTATAATTTGAGCAAGTTTGGGCGATAAGTGGAAATAAACAAATCCAACGACTGTTTTAAGTATCATAGATATTTTAATTAAAAATGATTTAGTAATTAATTATGCCATTAACAGTTGCTATGCCAATTACTATAATTATATAGGCAATTTCAGTTAATTATGTAATAAAGCTTCCTAATTAGTTACGTCATTAATAACTACCTATTGTTAATCATAGTAATCATAGTAAGCGAACTTTTACATAATCGTTTATTTTATTCTTAATATTTCAATCATTATAGAAAAAGAAACAATCGTCAATTAAAAAAATTTTTAATTAGTTAAAATAAAAATGTTCAAATTCTAGATGCTCCGAAACTGACACGGTAGACGGAATGCAAAGTTATTTTAACTCTAAAAATTATAATAACTAGAACTGTAAATTATTTTAAACGATCCTTTTTGTGATTATATGACATCAAGAGTGACGTTTTTTAATTATAACCATGCCGAACAAGATTCTATCAGTTTCTAAATACAGTAAACCCCGATTTAACGGTTTAATAGAGATTCATGGTGGTCCGTTAATACCGAAAGTTCATTAAATCATTTGTTATATACTACAGAACACATACATTATACATAGATTACATATCGTCGCTAATAGGGTGTCTTCCGAACACCTGTGCGATCATTCATCTTTCAAAACCTGATCGAAATTATTTCAAAATTTGATTACTAATCATGGATCGTGAGCTCTCGTGAGTAACATACGGTTTATGATAAATTTTATGATCATAATTACACGCATGCATATTATATTCTTTGGTTATATTTTTATGCATTAAGTCAATTTAATATGGATTACATATTACATGTTAATGAAATTAGTAATAGGTATTGAATTTCTAACTGAAGAGTAAACTCTTATTCAATAAATTGAAGTAACCAATAAAAGTATTTATTATAAAATAACTTCACTGTTTAAATTACTGTAAGATAAGTTTGGATTTCTTTAAAAATAAATAAGTGCTCTTATTTCCTACATTCAGCATAACCGTTTATAAATTGAAGTACTTAACATTATTGTGTAAATATATTGTTATAATTTTGCATCATAATTAATTTTAAAAATTCTGATGAAATAATGATTTAGAAAAAAACACTATTTTTGATAAGATGCTCATAAAGGTTACGAATCTTTCGATCAGTGTTCAAGTCTAACCTGGAAATATTGATTTTGTTTCTGGAAGTACAGTTGGATTCGGAGATATAGTACGTTCATAAATTAAAGCGGGAAATGAAGGTTTGCAGGTGAATGGGGAGCCTTTTTCTCTAGCCGTGCCATCTTCCCTAGGGAAGTCTATCGTGCTCAATACTGTACATCCATAATTGATTAAGAACCGATTATCCAATTACATACTACTCAATTTTTTTTTGTTTATAGTAAATTTTCTTTTAAAATTTTAGAATATAAGCAGATATAATCAGGTGTCTTTTGTTTAAATATTTGACTGTTGCTCAGCCCCCTGTAATCATTGTGTAATCATTTATACTTTAAAATCTTCATAAAGGATTGCTACATTACTGCCACTTCCGCTACTCATTATTCGTGTTTAAAAGGAGAACTTCAGGCTTTGAATGAATAAATACAATAATATTTACAGTTAATAAATTGGATCAATTTCATGTATACGTCATTGATTTTAGAAAAATTACACTGGTGGAATTAATTCTGGGCACCTCGAATAAAAATATTCTTTATTTCATATTTATGCAGAAAATGTATATTCTGCTATGCTAAATTGATATCGTAATATTTTCATTGTAATCAATAATGTTTATACTTAATATTTTCTCACGATTTGGTTTGTAAATGTTTTAAAATTTTAATTTTAAAAAATCTAAACTGTGTTGTTATTTTCGTTTTTGCGTTTGGCAAGACGAAACGTCGCATGATGTGAAATAGCCAATCACAGGGATAGAAGGATATCCAATGAAATATTAATTTTTCTACCTTTTTTGATATATTGAAATTGTAATTTTTATTGTATATTAAAAGTACAGCTGTAAACGGTCTTTTTACTGATTTTTTTTATATAAGCGACGCCCTAAAATTAGAAAACAATGATTAGAATATAAAATAAAAATTATTATGTATTAAATAATTTGAATAAATGCGAAATTTAAGTAAAAGTTTAAAAGTGTCCAGAATTAATTAATATACTTAAAAAAGAAAGGTGCTGTAGAATATTGCGTTAATAATTATTTTATAGTGCATCAGGTGTAATTTGAAGGAGTAGGTATACACAATGTGCTAGCTTATCGTACGATATTTTTTTTCTTCGCTTATGCAAACATTATAATGAATTATCGATTTAACGGCAATACACGGAGTAGTTTTTCGTAGAATTTCATTATTCAAGTGATGATACGATCATCGATGATTATACCAGACGTTAGAAACGAGCAGGCAAATTGAAATTATAATTCGCTACTGACGATAAAAACGTGTAGCGCGAGTCACGAATACAAATGAAGGTGAATATAGTAAGTACGGGTGCGAAATGATTATTCATCGTGACAACCAGTGGTTTCTAAGCTTCTGATACGTCTAGAAATTAGTGATGGGGTAGAGTAACTTACAAGTAGATTCGAACATTGACAAATGGATTTTAACCCTTTATTAACATTTCGTAAGGTAAAAACAGTACTTTAAGTACAGCGCCGAATACGCAAGGTTTTTCCCTAGATCTGCAACTTCCCCTAGATTAGCATTTTCCCTAAAAGAGCCTACCATACTCATTGTCATAAAATTTCATATACCTACACTTAAAAAATATTAACCCTTATCGGACGTTAGCTTTCTATACATGATTTCCACTAGGTTGTAGTTGTTTTCAGTAAATAGTTTCGACACGATTTGTCTTGTCACCTCGCACGTGCCATACAACCGCAGCGACAAAGTACTGTTGTCACGTCAGAGGTGATTTACGACCCTTAAGGGTTAATAACAGAATAAATATTTTAAAAGAATTTTAAAGTAAATGTGTAACTGAATACTAGGATATTCTTCCCCTATATCGCCATTTTCCCTAGGAAAACCTATTGGGCTCCGTACTGTACAGATAGAACTTTCTTTTATAAATGCATATACTAAAGTGATCATACCTAAATTTACATGCAAAATTAATTTAGTCTTGAGTGAATCGGTTACGTCAGTTCTTACATATAAATACAATGCAGTAGTGTCGATAATAATGGAACCCGTCGAATAAATGTTTAAGACATAAAAACCAAATTTAAAACCAGATGCGCTCCAAAATTCTGTATAGTACTGTTACTCCGTCTAAAACGGGCCAAGATGCAATACTTGCGATAATGTTGTGATAATTAATACGTTAAATGCCACAGTGAAAACGTGTAAAAACGTGTTTAGTACGTCATACCTTAATTGCAAATATTCAGATTATGGTTATTTCATTTTACAATCTTAATTTCCCACTTGGTATCTTATAAAATTAATGTAATATTAATGACATTTCGAATTTTTTCTCTTTTTTTTTTACTTATTAGGTTACATTAAATTTGTATATTTTAATCTTAATTCTTTCAACATTTGGATCATCATTATAATGGAAAATGGAATAAAATCAGATAGTGTAAAGGTTGTTTCTTTTTTGGTCACAACTAGAATCATTTTTATCCCAACAATGTATTACTGAAATATTTAAATTCCATGGCATTTGAGATAAAATTGATATGCATGCAAAATTTTCAGTTTCTTGGGATACAAATGCACCCAACAGTGTTGAAAGTGCTATACATCAGTATCACTATTGCCAAGACTACACAGAGTAATTATGGCATACATTATATTTAACATTGCAACAAAATGCAAAAATTTTTACAATAGTTATTTCTAGAGTTGCTCATACATACATATACATATTAATAGTACACCCTATCTCCAAATAAAAGGTACCAAAAATTGAGAAGAATTTATAAAATTATTTTTCTTTGATCTTCTTCACGCGTTATTAACACTTTTAAGACATTTGATTGTTTTTAAAAGAATTACATATTTAAGAGTTAAATAATGTTTGCATCTAGTAAACTGTTCTAGCCAATTCATAAAATCTGAACAATTCTACCTTCGGTCAGCTCGTGACCTACATTGCGTAAATTGTGAGCACCATAAGCAGATCCATGCAATGTTTCACCAGCCAGTTCTAATACGGTACCGTTGGTGTATAGCGCGGTCGGACATTGATCTAATTAAATTAATTACAGTGATTCACAAGTGGTTTGAAATTATCAAATTTGGTGAAACGAATTTCCTTTGTATCTAGTTTCCTTTAAATTAATTACAATAGTGATTATAGCTGTAAAGGAATTTTTTAATTATCGGATCGTATATCACTACAGAAAATGTTATAACTGTGAATTATTAACTTTATTTTTATGTAGTGTACGATTTTTATGATACTTATAATCGTAATAATTATTAGAATTTTTTTTAAATATTACGGTACATTATAGATCGTAGTTATTTATGAATGTAAAAAACATTGTAATTTAAACTGCGGCTAATAACTACTATAATATTTTAATGAAAAAGGTTTAGGAAATATTAAATAACTCGTTATTTTGTAATATTTTTACGTTTTGAAAATTGCAGTATAAAATTGAAAGGTACCTATATGTATATTGTTTGAAGAAATCAAAGCTTTATATTTAGTAATTATCTATGAAGAAATTTTAGTATTTGGTCTATTAAATTTAGAAAGCTTATACTTCTACGCGGACACATGTACAATCAGGTGTAACGTAGGCTTCCTTTGGTTAAGAATAAATATAGGGGGAAGAGCCTTCCAATACTTGCCTTCAGTTTTAGGAGAATCTAGGAATGGCATAACGTAGTTATTTTTTAAATGTGATAATATTTTTTTCAATGTATAAAAACTCTTAACAGAAATTTGAGTCCTTGATTTTAGTTCCTAGTTCCTAGAGTCCTTTAGTACAGGAATGGCCAACCTTTTCAGCAGGCGGGCCAAATTTCAGAAATAATATTTCATGTCGGGCCACGCACCTAATTTTTTTGTTTGTTAATTAAAGTAAACAAGCAAGCGTGCTACAGCTTCGACCACAGCGTCGCTCATGGTGTAATATTCTTTTGGTGACATGTACAATAAAGTTAACATTTATATTCATTCGACCTAGCTCCGCGGGCCTCGTATTGGCCACCCCTGCTTTAGTACATCTAGCTGAAAATATTGTGGCTGGATGCCTTTGATTAGTGGTTGATTTCATCTACAATAGTTACAATGTTTTCGCAAACATTTCTGAAGTCGCGACAAAATAGAACAGTCGCGAACAAGACTTGGTGAACCATGGTTTAGGATACTGTGTATGCTATAGATTTGAGTTCCAAACCATAGTTTACGAAATCATAGAAATATTCATGGAAAAGGTAGGTGTAAACATTTCGCAGGTTAGGGTCATGATGGAGCCAATAGTCGTCGTTTGAGGATTAACTAAGGAAAGGCTACGTTGCACCTAAATGTACTACAAAGACGGAAAAATCAGTATCTATTTTTTTATACACTTAAAAATTCGCATAAAACATTAATTTTAAACCCATTGTAAATTTTTCAAATTCGGCTTTTTTACTAGTTTTTCTATGCAAATATCCCACTGTGACTCATCCGGATATAAGAAACGTGGTAGTTAAAGTATTAACTTATCGTCCAAGAAAACTGTATATCACGTGGTCACCGTGTCAAAAACAGACGTCATTTTGTCGATAAGGAATGGTGTTTTATCACATGGAAAAGCAATCACAAAAGTAGTCTTAGTCGTTGGAAGAAGGCTTTAACGAAGAATGTTAGAAGCAAGCATCGATTTGATCCGCCTCTGTACACGTTCATTGTTCCGTTGATTTATTTCCTGATATTTCGTCGCGACTGCAACCATGCGCCATTTGTAACGGCACAATCTAAAAAACATGAGCATGCAATTTGTAGCTTCTTAGTATTCTGTTCTTTTTTTAGTCGTAGAAGTTGCTTCTTTTCTAACAACTTTGTATGTATACAGAGGTCATTAAGTTGATTAAAATACAATTTCAACTAATCTATGGAAAATAGGCATGCTTTTTCTTTTCTACAAAGGTCTTTAAGTTGATTAAAGTAGAATTTTAGTTGATTGGTAAAAAAAAAGAAAAACATTTTTTTGCTCGGTACAAGTTGCTTTTCTCTTATAAATTTTTTATACGTAAAAGGGCTCTTAGATTGATCAAAATAGAATTTTAATTGGTTGGTACACATATTCCTTTTTCTTTTATTTCTTTCTGTAGAAATTGTTTCTTTCTTGTAAATTTTTATATGCATATTAACCCTTTAACTGCAGTTACTTTTAGCACAGCCGATCGCTCTAATTTTAAATTATATTACTGAAGTGATATTCTATTTTAAAAGATTTTTTATTGTATTTATTTATTTTTATTTTAGTGGTATACAAGCCACAGCCGCTATTTGATATTACCAAAAATTAACAAATTGTTTATATACCACACCTGTCTCTAGCTATAATTTTAGTATGTGGTTTATAAACCACACCCGCAGTTAAAGGTTTAACATTCTTAAATTGATTATAATACAGTATCAATTAATTAAAATAAATTCAGTTAATCAAATTTTTATTGATTACTTCAAGATCATTAGTTTAATCATAGAACCTCTTCAAATTGTTTTTAGTATTTGCTCCAAAAAAGGAAAAAAAAGTACAAAATTTTATCTGCAATATTGAGCTATTATTCAATGATTTCTACTAGATATGATACTATAATAGATGATACTAGATATGTATTACATTTATTTTTAAGATTGTTTGAAAACGGCTAATTTTTCACTTGTACTGTTCTTCAATTCATCGATTCAATTATTTGGTATAATTTTATTTATAAATTTTCATCTATATATTGTGCATAGCAAATATCCAATTTCCAATCATCTATATTGTAAAATATTAAAAGAATTTATTCTTTTGTCACGAAGAATCTACAATTTTTAGGTTGTAATTTCCTATGATATAACAACTTGAAAAGTTATTACCATTTTGGGATACAGTGGTGCCTCGGTATACGTCTGCTTTGGAATACGTCCTGTTTGGACGTGACAAATTTTGCTCGGTATACGATTTCTGTTTGGTATACGAGATAAATTTTTTGTGTGAATTTTGTATCATTTTTAAATAATTATCTCAGAGGAAAAATTAAATTAATAATCAATTATATTCAGAGTCAATGTATTATTAACTGACTGATCATACAAGTAAGGATATCATATAACAAAATATGGGAAAGGTTGGTTTGGAATACGTCCTATTCGGTATAAGTCCAAACATCAGGAACGGATTAAGGTCGTATACCGAGGTACCACTGTATATAAAAGTTATTTCAAATGTAAATTGGGTGTTAAATTATACATTGGTTGATTGTTTATTCAAAACTAGCCATTTTGTATTAAAAATATTGTAAGCTTCAAATTAACATGGCATGAATGCCATTTTGAAATAATCTTGTATCGTTAACTTTAGATCTATGAAATTAGATCTATGTTTCAAAATCACCCACTTGGTATATAACAATCTAATAATTATTCTTCTATACCTTTTTAAATTTCGTCAAATTATTCAAGTAAATAAAAATATACTTTATGTGTAAACAAAATGAAGTCTCAGGATACTTTTGCAGTTCATTTACTTCTTGTGTAACGTTTTTCATTCGTCAAACGAACGACGAACGATGCGTCACGTAGATACATTACGAACGTGGTGTATCTTTAAACGAACAGCTATAATAATAACAGCACACCAAGGCCATACAATGAACTGACACAGTTAATTAAATTTTCTTATTAGAATCTCCTATAGAGTATTCCATAGACACGGTACAAAGGGTGGGTGTTCTTAATCCTCCTATTATGTTCGCAAAAAGATTAAGTATACAGGGTGTCTCAGCCGATTTTGGCATCTTGACTTCCTCAGTATTGTGGCACGTAGTGAAAACTGTTTGATAGGAAACTTAAATGGTATCGAGTGGGGCATGTTTTGGTGTTATTAGTTTTTTCGTACGTAGACGCATCAAGGATATATGAAGGTCAACTTTGTTTTTTTAAATGGAATGGGGTACTTTTTTATGTTGATGACCTATGTATGTCGAAAAGCTGGTAGTTTAGGAGATATTTCAATTTAAATAATTCTAAAATTCGTACAGACATTAGCGTTTATTTACAGGTATGGTTCAACGTAACGACCATTTGCATCACAACAATTTTGAAATCGATGAAGTAAGGACTGGCCTACGTTATTTAATATAATGGCTGATATTTTGCCACATTCGTCGATAATACGCTGCTTCATATCAGTGTAGTTGAATCTTTCGCGTAAACTTTATCCTTTAAATAGCCAGTCCTTACTTCACCGATTTCAAAAATGTTGTGATGCAAATGGTCGTTATGTTGAACCATACCTGTAAATAAACGCTAATGTCAGTACAAATTTTAGAATTATTTAAATTGAAATATCTCCTAAACTACCAGCTTTTCGACATACATAGGTCAGTACTTTTTTATAAAGAATGTCTAGCTGCATCGTTTGATGTATAAAAAAGTACCCCATCCCATTTAAAAAAACAAAGTTGACCTTCATATATTCTTGACGCGTCTACGTACGAAAAAACTAATAACACCAGTAGTATATGCCCCACTCGATACCATTTAAGTTCCCTATGAAACATTTTTCACTACGTGCCACAATACCGAAGAAATCAAGATGTCAAAATCGGCTGAGACACCCTGTATACAGAGTGTCTCATGTCACTAGACGAAAGTATAACTCTAAAATAAAAGAAATATATTTAAAAAAAAATAATATGTAATGCCATTTAAAAAAAATAGAGATGTTCTTGAAATCTTCGAAACATACATATGTCACACCATGTTCAATTCGATGCTATTTAATTTTTATAGAATTGTTTATATTTATTTGTTGAAGAATTTTATATCATTTGCTGGCAATAAATAAACTTATGAAAATAGGTTATTTGATTTTTATACAGTATCGAGCTTAGTAGGCTTTCCGATGAAAAACAGTGATCCCCTCCACGCGTAGGCTTCCTGGATTTCTAAGTTCCCGACCTCCCCTGTAGATGTCCTCGGGTTCCGGGGTTCTCGGACTCCTGCCTCTCCCCTTAGGTGATCCCGAGAAAAATGACGAAGTATGGAAGGAGGCCCCATGAACATATACAGGGTGGACCACGAAGGGTGATCAGCCTAGATTATTCTGCTGTTTGCGATTCGATCGGAAGTTCTTTTAGTTAAAATAACATGGTTCAAGGAGAGCTGTAAGATGATTGTATCAAATTTTTTGTCAACCCTTTTTTTCCAGAGTTATCAAAGTCACCTTCAGTTTTTTATCGGTGAACCTACAATTTTTTTACACATAAACACCTTCGATACCCTTGAAAAACAGGTCAAACCTCCAAATGCATCGACCGCGCCACGTGTCATCCTTGCACACGTGCTGACGCTGACATGCATATAAACGTTTACGTGGGAAAATTTGAATTAAAGTTTATGTTATTATTTATATTCCTTACTTATATATTAAACTTCATGCAATTTATTAATTAGAAGTTGTATTATTTTTTTTTTTTTTTTTTTTTCGAAATCGCTTTCAATATTAATATTGTCAAAATTAAGATTTTGAGAATTTCTACTTCTTCTGCAACGCCATTTTCCTAAAGGAAGCTTACTTTGCTCGATACTATACAGTTGAGTACTAATTAAGAAATTTGTCAACAGTGGGGTCAATTAATTTCACTTCGGAGCAGTTCAAATCAAACGGCTAATTTTTAATACCGTTAATAAATCATATTGTGGTGTATCGTAGTGAATATGACTAATTCTACCATGATGGTCAGCGTGTTCAATATATTTTACTAATAATAAGCACACATGTCTAATTTTCCTGCGCAGTCACGTGTCAACTTTTTTCTGTAGCTACCACTTTTTTAAAATAATAAATTGTCTATGGAAATATTATCATCAATAACACTATGATTCATTCTATATATATAAGATATAAATGATTGATAGATTGGTAAAATTTAGAAATGATGTAAAAGGTCTCTGGTCTTCACGAATCCATATGTGTTTACTTATCTAATCTAATTTTTATGTAGCATTATTTTTTATCGTTCGATTTAAGAAACTTGATAACAAAATTTCTAATTGAAATTCAAGATCGGGGAATACCATTCTGAACGCTTGATGCTTGCGATAAGAAGATGTAAGTTAGTGGGACACTAACTAAAACTAAAAAATAAAATAAAATTTTTGTCGTCGATTTGATGTGTTAAACCGGTTTCCCAAGTGGAATATAATCCATGAAGATGTGTTTGGAATAATTATACGATGTATCATGAATTGAATATATAATCAACAAAAAGATTAAAAGTTCGATTTAAATGTATACATTTTGTTAAAAAATTAATAGATCCCAATTATAAGAATTATTAAAAAAAAGAGAAGACAACAAATATAGAACGTATCAACAGAATTAAATTGATTAAAATAAAAACATATTCTACATTATACTAATTATTGAATTGATTTTGTACATTATTTTTTATTTTATTAATGCTGATAATTTTTAATTTTCATGGAATATTTAGCTGATGTTTCTATATTTGTTGGAATTTTGAAAAGCAAACATTGCTACGCTAAATTAAAAGTTAAAAATACTGAAACTGAAGGTAATGAAAAACGGATTAATAATTAATTTTTGTAATATTTGAATACTGCTTATAATTTTTGAATTTAAATTTTGAATTTCGGCTGTGATCGGCTTGCAAAGAATGGTCAAAATTGATAATCTAGATTTTGAGTTAAAAAGTCACAAAAATCCTGATCAGTCGTTTAATAGCGGAGTTTCGTTCCAATTTTGTATTACATATTAAGATATAAATGGATACTTGGGTTTCCGGTAATTAACGGAAAGGTTAAATCGGTATTCAAGAGATTAAACCTTCTGATTTCTTTGATTTTCACAATGCAAACCCTTGGTCTGCACAGTATTAGTATAATGAGTAACTTAATTGCTCTTTGCTTGCCTTATTTGAAGAGGATCGTGAACAGGCTCTGAGCAACATCGACTGGTTTCGTTGTGCATACATACACAGTGCACAGGGACGAGCAGCGTCGAGTTACGGCGCAACGTGAGATGATTTATTACAGTTAATCGGCTCTCGGAACTCGACTAACGTCGAGTGAATCATCATCAGGAAATATCAGTGTTGAGCTGAAGTAATTAAACAATGCGTCGGCGATACATGAGCTATCGATATCCAAACGATTATTTATAAACGATTATGTATTCGTATAAATGATTTATAATTTTTATCGTTGTTGTGTTCCAATGTCTTAATGCAAAATTATTTAAAAATAAACAGGAAAATTAATTGAAAATATGAGATAAATATATTCTCTTCCATTGAACAATAGAACCACCGGTACTTTAATGTAATTTCCATTCTTATATCTCATCAAGCAATAAAACAATTAGCCTAACGCTGGGAGCACACTTAATTGCTATAAAAATTTTGAAAAATAAGATGAGAATACTCATGAAACAACGAATCGAGTTTATCGTGCTTTTAGATATTGTAGAAATACCTATTGCTAACAATGCGTTAAAGAAAAGATATACTAATTAATTTGTCGGATTTTTAATGTATAATACATGTTGTCTTTTTTAATTTACAATAAATAAGTAAGACTTTTCTTCCATCGTAAGTATTAGTCATATTTTGTATAAATTTCAACAAAAGTTCATTCGGTATAAATTGGACTCGTGTACAACATCGGATTAAATAAAGGTCTAAAGGGGTGCTAACAGTTATTCTAACAATAAGCCCCACTTTCCAAGGATGTTTACTATGTTAAAAAATATTGAATGAAATCTTTTTTAACTGTTGCCTTTTTTCTTTATAATTAAATGTTATTTCATTTTATTTAGTATGAATTTCAATTTTTGAATTTAGTTTATCAATCAAGGGGGGCCTCAAAAGTCCTCAGGACCCAGAAATCTTAATCCAGGCTTGCTCATGCATTAAACATGGTGCATATAATTTGTTAGAAAAAAACTCCATACGCACACCACATGCGATGCACGTGACATATACAGTAGCTTTTCTTTATCGGGACAAAAATATTTTAATACTTTTTGTAATTTAAAATAAGAAATCTAATTGGTAGTCCTATTATTAATTCTTTTATTGGTTGTGATTGCAGGAGTATAAAAACTCGAAATAGATTAATGTTAGCCCATAAGTATCCAATTACATTTAGACACTCGACTAAAATCATTTATTATTCGTTATTGACGCTTATTGGCCTTCGACAATTTTTATGACCTTTATATTTTTTTCTCTCGAATACGAATGATCTTTGTAGTCATTGATATGCAGTGGATCAAACAAGTATCGACACATCCAACTGTATTGTGATGATTGAATCAGGCCCTACGGAAAATCCTGTCGCTTCTGTTTTGGTGACAGAAAATGTAACAGTATGATTTCACAATAATTTTTATTCATCAAATTAGGCTCCATTGTATTCGACAACCTTATTCGAAAATTCCTTTAAGCAACAACCGAAATGAAAAATTGTTTATAATTTTTTCATTCACGTTTATTAGGATTTTCTCTTTTATTCAGTGAATACTATATACTTTGAAATTCTGAACACTTTTTATTATTCTGTGTACCAGAATATCTACATATAACTATGCATCCCTAACGCTTTCTTTTATTAGTAGTAATTTTACTGAACCAGAATAACTTCTTCAATACTAATCTTAAAAGTAAAAATAAAAATAAATAATTTTATGGTAATTTCCTAGATGAGAAAAATAATATATTTTCTAATTAATAGGGTCGACGACCTTCCTCTGTAGTCTTTCTAGGGTTAAATCTCTACCTGAGAGCCGGATTAATCTAACTGTTACACTTACTTATTGAAACTTTACCACCTTATAGAGCTCGTAAAGCGAAACACACCTATATTCAATTTTGGACACAGGCGGCTAATCATTTAAAAGATATTAACAATTACAATTAGTTACTCCTTATATTATATAGTATAACATACTCGCACATACAAACGATTAGCTCTATGGGTTATCACACGTTTACAGTTTAAACCCCGGTTTCCTATTTTTTTCTTTTTTTTTTTCAAGGGTATAGCAGGATAAGGTGATCAAAAGTGCCCTTGAGCCGATTTTATTGAGCTATGTGCTATTTTATAGCTTACCAAAAAAAAAACGATTGTACATCAAGTTTCAACCCTGAATCTCAACCGGGAGGGTAGTTACAGGGTAAGAAAGAAAGGCTGGTGTTTGGCATATTTTCTCTATTTGGTGGTATTCAAAAAATTTGAAAAAATTCCAGAATATTTTAGACGTGTTCCTTTATAAGTGTGAACTTTTTCAGATTTTTTGGTTGCTAATCCTAGGCGCGAAAAATTCAAAAACGTAAGAAACGTCGAAAAGTCAAGATTTCGGATAATAGCTTTCGAGACACTAGATTTTTACTTTTACAGTAGTTAGATATTAGCATAACTGGTGTCCTCAATTTTTTTCAGATTTTTTAATCTGGCGCGTGTTTAAAAAAATCAAAAACCGATATTTTCGACATATTTCATGGGATAAGATGAGCAATACTTTCAATTTTTACATTTCCTTTACACACTTAGTGTATTATATGATTTCTAATATTTCTGCACTGGATGGAGCATGATCTGAATTTTTTTTTTTAATTAATAATTACATAAAAATAAATAATAATCATTTAATAACGTATAAAAAATATTTGTAACATATTTTATCATTAAGTATACAATAAAAATAAGTGTGGTGCATAGCTCAATAAAATTGGCTCAAGGGCACTTTTGACTATTTTATCCTGCTATACCCTTTATTTGAATTTACTTTTTTTAAGAGCTTGATCAGTTCCATAAGATTGCAAAGTTTCATTAATAAAAGAGCGGAACAAATAGGGAGTTCTCCTTCTGTAACGTCCCAGAGCACCGGAATTCGTCGTTTCGAATTTCCCGGGGTTGTAATTCCCGGTTACACGTTTGTGCCGTTGCTTGCGACGTTGACTCGCGGAAGGGGGGTCGAGTTTTATTAGGATGTGATGGTTCGGAAACTTGTCCAATGTGTTTTTTAAAACAACTGTTTATTTATACAAATTATGTATGTGCGTTTAAGATGATCGAGAGTTAGCTTCACAGCACGAAGTGCTTCTGACCGTGTTTTTTCGAGAAGTCTCTATGGGGTGAAAATCGGCTGTATTTATACTATGGGTTGTATCGAGAGTGGGGGGTGGAAAATGCATTGGAATTGGAAGTATGGTTAGTGACCGTGACCATTCCTTGCTGGCCCACATGGTGGTCATCAGAGCGGGGTGGTTGGGTTATAACACTAGCATCGGTACTTGGGACCGAACACCTTCATTAGGTATAAAAATGTTGCAGTGAAAACAATCGTGTATAATCAGGGACACAATAAGCTTTCCCATTGATAGCTTGCATATTATAATAATAATGTGGCTGATACTATTACAAAACTTTTCTTTGACAATTGTTCCATTTTGTTGGACCCTAAGGCATTCAACATGTTAACCCTGTAACAGTTCTCCAAGATAATTCGTTACCCCAGTACTTTAATTGAAAATATTGACTTTTACGATTTAGCTATTTTGATGGCTTGAAAAGTACTTTTTTCTATCTTAAATACATCAATCTCTCTCTTATTGTCTACAAAATAAGATAGCAGGATTCAAAAAGTTTCGATTGCAATTAGAAAAGAGGGGAGCTTTTGCTGTAGGGTTAATACGAGTGCGTGCATCACAACAATAAAAAACAAGGCGCTACTCTAACTCAGACTTACGCTTTACACTTTAAAAAGTTAATTCAACCTATATTTATTTTTCTTATCCAAAAATCTGGTATTATCTTTATCCGACTCGATATCTATGTTTCTTGCAACCGACTTTCCAACGTCCACAGCTTTAAAATGGAAGCTTTGGCGAACTTCTTGCACCGTGTCCTAGTTTCTCCTTAGAATTTATAAAAATTCAGTAAATTACAGTTCTTGTGATAAGAAATAGCGTAACGTGAACCATCAACACAAGAATAACCTAACCTAAGAAAACTAATCAGAGAGAAAATTCCTTTTTCTCAATTTGTACCAAGGTCTCTCCACATATGGATTTCTTTCCCATAGATATCCTATTTTAATTCTAAGAGAATGCAAGTACATTATCACGTCAAAAGTGTTAGAGAAGTAATGTATGGAACAAGCATTCATGGTGCTTGGGTTTGCCGTGAAATTATTGTACGCTCTCTGAACATCTAATTTCAGGTGCGAAAATAGCCAGTTACGCGCTGCTTATTATTGAAAATGGGGAACAAACTGAGAAAGTTCGTTGAAAAAATGTATCAGTATACAGGGTGGTCCATGCAACAGATGATGACTATTCCTTAATAGAATTAGAGAAAAAGGTGATGAATGGTTTAACACGTTTGCTACCAGAACTCAATTGAAAATTAATCCAACTTCTTGTTTTCCATAAATTAATATGGCAAGCAGTCTGAATGTTGTCCCTTGGTCTGTAAGGGACATCCAAATGCTGTAAAAACTTGTAGTAAATATAGTATTAATAATTTGTTAATGTAACCACCAATTACGTTCACCGATTTCGGTTTTTTCACTCATAGTGGATTTTATTATTTGTTAATTAATATTTGAAATTGTATTTCAGCATCTAAAGAATATGATTTTTAACCGACTTCGAAAAAGGAGTAAGTTACTCAATTCGATCAGTGTAATTTTTTTTTGTAAAAGAGGGGAGAAAAAGGCAGTTCGTCTCGGAATCGTCTGTCAGACTCGTCAGTGGGGGCTGACAACAGACGATCCCTGTCCCAGACACCTATTACATATACCGCAATTCGGAACTTTTATATTGCGACCGCTTGCGAGAACACTGTCACCGATCTCTCGTCGCCACCTAGCGGTCCCCGGGCCGAACTAAAGGGCGTCCGGGGAGACGATACCCTCTCTCCCCTTCCACTAAACGCCTACATTTTTGTACTTTATTTTTGCTTCAGTATAGCACATTGCCTACATTTTGCCACTTATTAGTTATAACTAGTAGTAATAATATGGAAAAATAGCTTCGTGCTTAATTTTGTCCCTAATTTTTACATGCATCTATAATATAGATGTACTCGATTATGTCAGGCTAGTCAAACTAGTCGAGTCACCCGAAATAGTTCGGCTACCCGAGATAGTCAGGCTCAAATATTCATATATCTCGAATACCCGATCGAGTCTATTCTATTTTACTCGACTCGAGCTGAAAATCATATAAAACAGCTTTTATGCAATTTTTGCATAAGGTCATAACTGGATCCTCTATTTTTATTTATTTTCAATTATTGCAGGTATTATCTTTACACTATTACCGGATCTTAAGGGGCAAAATCAGGAACATTGTTGTGATAAGTGAAGAATGCATCATATTAAATTTTCATTTTTTACTTTCTTTGTATAAAGGAGATGGCCATCTCCATACCTTAGTCGACCCCCATTATCCCGGCAAATTTTTACCCCATGGAATCCATAGAATAGGCCGCCAAGACGATTTGTACCAAGTTTTATCCAAATCGATTAATGGGAACATGGTCAAAGTGGCGCCCAAAGTTGACCATTTTAACACGGGGCTTTATGGGAAGTAGTCGAAATCGTGCTTTCGGCATCCTAGTTTCCGGATATGTTAAACTAGACGATAATACCTTTCAAATGAGCCCATGGGCATCAAAATCGTCAAACGGGAACTTGGTCAAAACTCGTTGTGAAAAAATGAAGAAAATCAAAGTCGATTTCTGACCAAACTATTCAGCGGATTTTAACTAATTGAAAGTTCCCGTTTGACGATTTTGATGCTCATAGGCTCATTTGAAAGGTATTATCGTCTAGTTTAACATATCCGGAAACTAGGATATAAAGCTTCGTGTTAAAATGGTCAACTTTGGGCGCCATTTTGACCATGTTCCCATTAATCGATTTGGATAAAACTTGGTACAAATCGTCTTGGCGGCCTATTCTATGGATTCCATGGGGTAAAAATTCGCCGGGACAATGGGGGCCGACTAAGGTATGGAGATGGCCATCTCCTTTTAAGGAATTCGTCACTATGAGTGCAAGATACCTATCGAAATTTTTTCAATTTATAGTATTGATAAGACCTAAACCGTAGGGGGCATTAAATGGACCATTCTATATGATCGAGGATCGTAGGCCTTCTTATCGAGAGATGCAATCGAAACGGATGTAAAAGTCTGGCACATCGATCGGTATATCCTCCCGATTCTCTTTTTGCTGTATCGTTTTTACCTGCTTATCCCCTTAGACTCGAAGGCTCGTTATGTAACTTCCCGCGTGCCAGCTTATAAGGAAGTCAAGGATGTTTGAAAGTGTAGATGGTATAGTATATACATATACTCTTCCCTTGGCATTCTTTGCGATTTTATCCTCGTCGCTCATTCCACCTCGTCGTCAATTGTTTTAGATTTTTCAGTCTGTACGAACGTCCTTTATGCGCCCGCGTTCTTTCCTAGAATACAGGTACAGTCAGTGGAAGCAATAAAGCACTGTCATTAAATTATATATCATTTTAAGATATTTTAGAATAATTATGCACAATAGGGTACACCTGATGAGGCATTTTTCCTCTTACAAGGGAAACCTACAACTCCATAGTATACAGATATTTTTTGAATCTTCAAATGACAGACAAAACTAACCCGCACTTTAATATTGAGTTATAAAAAATAGTATTTGATTGAAAAAAGTTTACTATTTTTAACTGCTTTGAAATTCCATTAAATTCTTTTAATCTATTTGTTATAAAACTAAA
The DNA here is from genome assembly GCF_051020975.1 of Osmia lignaria lignaria. Classification (NCBI taxonomy): domain Eukaryota; kingdom Metazoa; phylum Arthropoda; class Insecta; order Hymenoptera; family Megachilidae; genus Osmia; species Osmia lignaria. The sequence continues at coordinate 4,228,601 of NC_135041.1, forward strand.
GTATGTGCACTCGCGATAGGAATTCTCAAACTACAATATCAATATTACGGTGTTAATATTGAAAATAATTCAAGAAATATATATAATTTTGGTTGTGTTTCCGAATGGCCCCCCAAAATTGAGAACTTAGGTTCAGTATATAACCTAAATTGACTACAAGAAACCGATTAAAGTTGGTCTCAGAGCTGGATGTCTTACCGTTTTCGAGATATCGTGGTAAGCTTAGGTTAGGTTAGGTTCCGTGTATGCGCAGGATCGAATAACATGTTCAGTATCGAATAGCGCATGCGCAGTATTGAATAGCGCATGCTCAGTATCGAAAAGCACATACGTACTAGTCCCAAAATTGTACAAAAATTTCTTACCACGATATCTCAAAAACGGTAAGACGTCCAGCTCTGAAATCAAGTTTAATCGGTTTCTTGTAGTCAATTTAGGTTATATACCGAACCTGTGTTCTCAATTTTGGGGGGCCAATTCGGAAACTTATCCATAATTTTTAGTTATTAGTATAAGTACGGGGCTCCTTTCTTACATTATCATTTTCGTCGCGACCACCGCGGGGACGGATGGAAGACCAGGAAAGGAGAAGCCTCTGGGGAGGACCCCGAACCTGTGAATGAATATTTTCCTTAGGGAAGCCGATCATGCTTGGTGTTTTACATACTTGCCTTTGATCGCGAATGTACTCTACGATAGGTAAAGTAATTCACTATTAACACTAGAATTACCAAACCAGTCCAAATGACTGGTTTCAAGTTTCTTATTTTAATTTATAAATTTTATCGAGACTATTGTCGAGATAAACAGTAGATATATATATTAAATTATGTTTCATCCTTTATTTATTTAATTTTTTACATTATTTTCAACTTAAAAATTAGTGTGCATCAAACGTCGGTAGTTCTAGTGTTAATATCATGGTTTACAAGAAGAAGAAACAATCATTTTTAAAGATACAATTTAAACAATTTTCATAGGCAAACAATAGCTATTTTAAACAAGAATTATTAAATATGTAGAAATTTAAAAAGAGCAGTAATTAAAGTTTTGAGGTTTTCGTGGTCAGGTGACTATTTGAAAACAGTATATGGTGTGTTGTACGAAGATCGAAGCGAAGTCAGGTGACGCGTGCTAATGAGTTGCGCAAGCCAAGCGGTTGCGCCTCAAGTACTGGACAAACTGCATATCTCTAATGCATTCGGCCACATTTGCAAACGATCATGGAATGCTTCTAACTTGGCCTCGATAACAAACATCGTCTTTTGCGATGATGCTTCTGCTCGCGTGATTTGCATGTTATCGTGGTTAATTCATGAACATACAGGGTAGTACAAAAAAAAGATTGGTACTGTTTAACCCTTTGATAATTAGGGACAAATACCAGTAAATACTCAACATTTTTACATCAATACCAAGTACATTTTCTGCTGAAATTGTGATTTAACTTAGATTTTATATGTTTTAAAACCGATTACTGTTTGCTGTAACTGGCAACTAGATATTTTATATTAACACTTATTATTATTAAGTTATACCAAATGTATTAAGTACATTAGGTAATCATGGATTCGTGTAGTTATGTATTTTCTTCAAACTTTGAACGTCAAATTCATATGATATACATGTTATTTTGTGGTATTTTACGTCATTAAATTTTATCGGATTTTTAAAGGGTCTAGCCGTATAAGCATAGTGAATCGGCCCCAGTAACAATTTCGGTTGATATTGATATCACATATTGCTTTTTGCCTAAACAACAATTGTGTGCAATTTCAACCCCCTACCCCCTCTGATAAGGGAGATATGAGGGTAAAACTCAAAACCTTTACCATTTTTTTTCTCGGAAACTATTTAAGATATTTGATCACGTTAAAGTGCAAATAGTAGGTATTCATTAGTTGTATATCATATTTTTTTTTCAAAATTTTTATTCGATGATTAAGGGTTGAAAATTAATAAATAAATCTTTGAAAATGATTTTTATAAACAATCCCTTGGATGACACCCACCGAAAAAATTAAGAATAATCCTTTACTATTTAACTATTATCTGTAAAAATTTCAAGAGTGTCGGATTGGTACATCATAGTTAAAAAAAAATAAAACCAATGCAACGCCCTTTCATAAGGCAAAGCCGGCCTGAACGTTAGAGGCGCTCAACCTAACCGACCTACAGGGGAATACGTAGCGCCGACCCGCCACGTTTCTCGTACCAGAAACAGCTCTCAGAAAAGTATGAGCTCTTCTTTCCCTAAACTGTGTGTTAATTAACAGTCATTTATTTAAATAATATATTAACAATTTAAATTTTTTAATTAAGTTTTCTGGTCCTAATTTTTAACGTCCGTGTTTTCACGGTGTTTCTCGTTTTAAGTATGTCTCGCATGCATATTGGTTTATACCCGCGTAACTATTTACGTTTGAATTGTATTCTATGTAACAATTGTAAGTTTTACCGTTTATATGTCGCGACCGAACTTTCATTTTTATAATGTTATTGTTTTGTTGTAAATATTGTACATTTAACGCGTCATGTTCGTCCAATAATTCCGCAAGATAACGTTTTTACCGCGAGATTTTAAAGTTTGGAAATTCTATCCAATTAACGACTCCTCTATATTCGGCAACAAGAGGGAACAAGACAGTGGACACTAAAATCATGGACTCAGGATCGTACGCTTTACCCTTTATGATGCGTCTATGTACACGCCAATTTAGGCTCCGTGATTGCGTAAAAAAGTATCAGGGCATATAAACCGCATTGGAAAATACACCATTTGTACCATAAAACGCGCTTAACTCTTTTCTGGACACCCATATACTTAAAACGAAGGTCACCTTAATTGCAGCCATTTCCAGGTAGTACTGGTACGCTATAATATAATTAACCCTTTTCAGGGCGACCATATACTTAAAACGAGGAAAATCTTAGTTACAACTATTCACAGGTACCAGCTACAATTTAATTAAAAGTAATACGTACGTGAAAAGGTAAAGACGGAAATAGTTATAGAAGTCTATGTTCTTTACAGCGTTGAATAGAATGATATTGCATTTATAACTGTGATACCTTCTTTGACTATTAAAAGGACAACTAATGGCATCTAACACAGTGCCATTGTTCAAGACATGGTATAAATCTGTGATTTAGGGCTCCCACATACTTAAAACGAGAAAGACTGTGAAAACACGGACGTTAAAAGTTAGGACCAGAAAACTTAATTAAAAAATTTAAATTGTTAATATATTATTTAAATAAATGACTGTTAACTAACACACAGTTTAGGGAAAGAAGAGCTCATACTTTTCTGAGAGCTGTTTCTGGTACGAGAAACGTGGCGGGTCGGCGCTACGTATTCCCCTGTAGGTCGGTTAGGTTGAGCGCCTCTAACGTTCAGGCCGGCTTTGCCTTATGAAAGGGCGTTGCATTGGTTTTATTTTTTTTTAACTATGATGTACCAATCCGACACTTTTGAAATTTTTACAGATAATAGTTAAATAGTAAAGGATTATTCTGAATTTTTTCGGTGGGTGTCATCCAAGGGATTGTTTATAAAAATCATTTTCAAAGATTTATTTATTAATTTTCAACCCTTAATCATCGAATAAAAATTTTGAAAAAAAATATGATATACAGCTAATGAATACCTACTATTTGCACTTTAATGTGATCAAATATCTTAAATAGTTTCTGAGAAAAAAAATGGTAAAGGTTTTGGGTTTTACCCTCATATCTCCCTTATCAGAGGGGGTAGGGGGTTGAAATTGCACACAATTGTTGTTTAGGCAAAAAGCATTATGTGATATAAATATCAACCGAAATTGTTACTGGGGCCGATTCACTATGCTTATACGGCTAGACCCTTTGGCCATTTGATTTGTAACAATCTAACATAATTTTATTCAACTATTTATGGTTTGACCGGAGTGGTCAATATGGCAGATTTCAGGTTTTTTGTTTTAAATTATAGAATTTATTAAAGTGTTTTTGTTGGAATATACGTTGATTTCTGTTGAGATAAAGAATTATTGTATACGCTGGTTTATTTTTCATTTTTCATCTGTTTATTTTCAATTTAAAAGCAAGTGTATATTGAACACCGGTAGTTCTAGTTTTAAAATACTTTTCCTCTAAATTTTACCCAATTCTGATCTTTGCTTACTTGAAAACACCAGTTATTGTAAGTCAGCCTGTCTTTTTCAGAAAGTTAAAGCGTCTTGAAAGAGCAATGGCGTGCCAAAGACACGTCAGTGTGTCAGTAGACCGGAGAGAACGCGTTTTATAACCGACATTTATTGACACCGGAAAGCCCTTCGCTGGAATTCCGCTTTCCTACGTGTAGTACGCGGTTCGAACCGACGACCAAAGAAATTTTCATCACGCTTGCTAAATTGCTGACTAAGCGACTTAACGAGAATTTAACTTATGAATAGTGCTCACAACTCGGACGAACGCTCTTTGAACGTGAAAAATGTACACTGATATTTTTATAAAAGTAAAAATGGCATTAAATTTCAAAAATTCAGGTAGAGCTGACCTTTCCTCTATTTTATTATTATATGGAAAATTCGTAATAAAAGAAACTAAAAATCGTACTAGGAGATATAGTTTTCGTATAAAGTAGTTTGCTTGAATTATTTATCACATTATATAGAATAGAATAAAAATTGACCATTTTTAGAGCAAAGAACACAAAATGAAAAATTATAACTCAAACATGTAACTTGATGTTTCGGCCAGGTTTTTAATCGTTTTCAAAAATTAAATTGATTTTACCTTATTAGACTCATAATGATAATTTATTATTTATAAATTATTTTTGTATTACTCATTAAAACAAAATAATTTACAAAAATGTTTTTTTGTATAATTATTAACAATCCAATATCAGATTAGTTTAGTATAAGCTAGATTTATCATTGTACCATTATATTGATAAAAAGTAGTGTTTATTGAAATTGTTAAATTCGTTTCAATGATCATTAGCTAATAAATAAAAAAAACGTTATTGGGTTATACATAAAAGAAAATTAGGTTATCTTAAGAAGTTACGAAAAATAAGGGGAGAAAAATCTAAGGTCGTTACCTTATATAAAATTACTTCATATTTTCTACAACAACAAAACTGTAAATCAAAGACCGTTACCTTAAACGGATCACTTTGTATATTAAAATTTTAATCAGATAAAAATAACAAAGAAATTATATTTATAAATTATATTTTTAATTGATCAAAGAGATCAATGAAAGACATCAGTTTGATGTGCATGCTAACGTCAATTTAAAATTTGTTACAATTTCCATTCTTATTTGTTTAAAAAGTTTAAACTTAATCAGTTAAGTATTTTCCATTTGATGAAATTAATTATTGCTTATACCTTAAAATTAGTCAATACATAATTACTGAGTTGAAGGGTTAAAAATATAATATACTAGAAAAAACTCGATCGAGTTATACAACAAACATAGATGAAAATGACCCGTCGTCGACAGAGCGTGAACTGTTACACAAATGGAAACCACGCCTTCGCATTATCCGTGAACAGTACTGGAACACCATCAAAAGATGAAGCGGTCGTTACGTCGACGATCAGCTGACCGAGCGTCGTTACGTGTAAATCAAGATTCGACCGCGCCCCTACATCGCCAATTTGTTTTACCATGTGTCTGGCTGTCGGTGCAGCAAAAGTCGGTCATTGAAACCGGCGCCGCAGCATTGACCTCGGTCCTTGGCATTCGAGTCTCTGCGCTCGTGATTGTCGACGATTCGCCGCACGGGTCATCGTGTTCCTCGGGCTATATGAAATGCTTCATAAAGCGGGGGCGTCATCATTTCACTCATTTGTTCATGATTACGGGAGTTAACCATTGCGTAAGTTGTACCTCATGCCTGTGAATTCGTTGCAGTTTAGGCCTCGAATACTTCTTATGGTAGTTGGATAGAGGACTCTGGAGTCTTTGCAGGCGACGCGACGATGCTTGGGTCCATTTGGACCCCGAACAAAAACCTATGCATTAGCATAACTGGGATTTTTTTAGTAATTTAATAATTTTTTAATTTTGGCACTCTAAAACTTTGTAATTCTAAAATGTTTAAATATTGGTATATTAAAATTATAAAATAGTGGGAGGAGACTGATCCACTTTTTTAAGAGGGCCCAATCCATATGGGGGGAGGGGCATCTGTTCTCTACCCGAGTTACATCAATGGACTCATCGTTTTTGTATTTGCAAAGGAGATATACCAGCTGTTAGGCTTCAGTTTTTTACTTTTAGGACGGACAGACTATTTTTGTTATTTTTAATTGTTTTCAATCAAAAATATCATCCATAAAGTTTTTTCTTAGTCGCTCAATTGAAATTTGATAATGGCGGAAGAGTAAAAATATTTTCCTCACAAAATTTCATTTTATTTATAAATTATCATTTTTGCCTATGAAATTTGTTGAAAGTATAGCTATTTTTCTGCTTCACAACTAAATATAAATGATAAATTTTTTAATATTTGCAATCATCAAATCCTTAATGATTTTCTACTTTTGTTATTATACTAAAAGTAAGAAGCTCATTGTTAGACTTCAGAGGGATCGTTTATATTTCACAGTACAATGCTGTAACACTATTTAGGCAAACAAATTAGTATATTTCACAAGAATCATTATCGGATCTCTTTTCACAAATACTTTCACTCAAACATGTAAGTTATTATATTGTTCACTAAGTTTATAATTTTATCTATTTGATACAATTTCTTTTTCAATACTGTTCATTACAGTTAGATCAAATAAAGGATGTATAATATATCTGGAGAGGACTTGAATAAGTTGAAATGTAGTTAAAAAAAGATGCATAGTGGTTAACTTTATTTAAACTATCCCCATTACTTATTTAAATAAGTAAAACTGGTTAAATAATAAAATTAAAAATTCATATAATTAACGTTAAATATTATTTTTAAGTAATTAGTTTTGGGGTGAAGTTCTTTTTAACAGCCCCCTTCAATTGACTTCAAAATCCTCAGGCAAACTTCTCATGCATAATAGAGTCACGTGGGTAAGTCACGCGACGCGAAAATTCTTGGTTCATGAAAAATTGCGGCCATTTTCATCAGCACCATCTTACTCTTCTAGACAACAACAACGAGATTTTAAATTCATCTATTCAATCACATTAGTTCACCGTCGTGATTTATGTGAACAGTTCAGTTACGGTGTTTGTGAGTGCATTTTTTTGGCCGCCATCTCATTTGCTTTATCAATCGCAACTCTACGAACCAATATCATCTTGCGTCTCTTGTTCTCTCGCTCGCCATAATCAATGGCAAAAATATCCAGTAATAAATCCTGTTAGGTGTTAGGTTTAGGTTAGGTTAGGTTTTTTTTCAAAAGTTTTTTTTATTCATTTTTGCTCCCGTAATAAAATTCATTCTGTAGAATCCCAAAAACAAATTTTTTTCTTAAAAAAAATTATGCGCCTTCACATTAATGTTTTTTTGACTTGCAACTCATGAAAAGTTTGCCTGGTAATTTTTGAATTAATTGGAGGAGGATGCTAAAAGGAACTCCTACCTAGTTTTGCACATCGCAAAATGAAATATGTTTATTATACATATATCTATAAATTGAAAAATTTAGTAGGTAATACACAGTGCAAATTTGAAATCTACTTCACAAAAAAAAGTCTTAACTAGTCTGACAAGTTACAGAAAAGGAGAATGTGCTGTCTTTTCTTTTAATTTGCCTGTGACCCAGTCTCACAATCAGCTGATCGTAAGTGGTCGTCGTCCTCTAAACGAGTCAGCGTATTTCTTCTATGGTGATTCGATCACTCGTTCGATTTATTAACACAAAAAGAAGGACAAGTGAATGATGAGTACATGGTGTATTGAGTGATAACCTTCTAACATATCAGTCTCACAATCAATAACATTTATTTCTACAGTTATACAGTTAAAATTTCTGAATTACTTATTCAATATTATATTCAATTTTATACATATGTATGTAAATACAGTTTCAACGATTTCCTTTTGCTGCCGATTTCCTTTTAACTTCGTGAAAATATCAAGCTTTTTCACTAAATTATTCTGCCTATTCCATGAAACCTAAAATTAACAATTATATATTGTACATGTGATGGCAAGATAACATGTAAGAAGAAATACATGCTAATTAAGTCAGATTTAGAGATTATGATATTTGTATTTTTAGACTTAATTAGTATAACTTTCTCATCGTGCATTAATTATACAATGCACCTAGCCGTTTCTGATTCGTCAGAACATGCAGATTAAACCTTGAACAACAAACCATGGAGGAAGCTCCAATCTTAATTTAATTTTTTTATTATCATATTATTTTTATTTTCTACATTTTTCACTATTTCTCCAAAAGTTATTCTTCAAATATATGAAACTTTTTCGTTTAAAAATTATGCATTTAACTTAAGATTAATATCTTTGTTTATGTTTTGTAAAGATGGATCTCGATTGACCCATACTCTATTGTTCAAGGGATAATACTGTAAAAAAAATTTTTCAAAATTTTACCAAAATTGACCAGTTTTTCATATTCCAGTATTGAGTAAAGTAGGCTTCTCTAATTTTGACAATATTAATATCTAGAGTGGTTTAGAAAAAAAATAATATAATTTAAATGCAAGTAATGGGAGGCTACAGAACTCCTATATAAATATGTATATGGGGCTCTCTCGAGTGGATCGTCATTCTCCCTGTGCCCATGAGGTATGGCGGAAAGCTCGGGGAGAATCGTGAACCGGTAAACACAAAGAAGCTTGAGGGGGAGGGGATCGCCATTTTCCCTGGGGAAGCTTTACTATGCTTGATACTGTACATTAAAATGATAATTATTCAAAGTGTATAGTCGCAATTAAGTCGTAGCTATATTACTTCAAGCGCATAAATCTGTCGTTGGGTTGCAGCGATAATTTTCACTGATCATGAGTAATTTACAGTACTCTAACTCGTTTTGATTGTCACATCGAAATTTTTAAAACTCTTATTAAATAATATTTTCATTCTGAACAAATCTTATTATTTTTATAATATTTTATTGTATCTATTATTTATAATTTTAGGTATTTAATACGGGTATTTCTAATTAAATTAGTCAAAGATTTACAATAGTAAATCTAGTGTTATCTACATATAAAGGGTTGATAGTAGTCACAGAAATTTAAACCGTGAACAAAGTATAATTTCATCACTGCTATTGTAATGTGTATTTAATAACCGATCATAGAATTTAAAGCAACGAGAAACAACAGCCGTATCGTACATGGAAATACTTACATACAGGGTGATCCTCTCGCAGCCGAACACGAAGGAACTGGTGACAATGAACCCCTTGACCACACCATGAAAACTCACAGAGTCGACACGGTCCGGGTAGGTTCCCGCTGGCACGTGATAATGCGGACCTCTTTATGGTGCGGTCAAGGGGTTCGTTATTGCCAGTGTACCTTTGCGTCCGGCTGCGAGAGGATCACCCTGTATATAAAGTTCAGTAGCTTGGCGGATACTAGTGACCGCAAACACGAAACGCCAAGCGGATAGTCGGTGCAGCGAGTCGCTCGATTTTTCAACGATACATTCCAGTTTGTAGGTCATATGTAGATATTCGTCGAGTGTGACGAGTTATGTACCTGACTTTTCAGAAACGACCCATATGCGGGACGTCGGGGGGAAGAGAAAGCAGAACGCTCGTGCGCGCGTGATGAAGGTATCAATTAACTCTTTCGCTACTAAGGACGAATATAGTTGTTCACCACGATGACCATTGAATACTACGGGCGGCTATAGTCAACCCACGTGAAGCATTTGCATTTCGAAATAGGAGGCATACAATTGAAATTTATAAATGACAAAAATAAGAAATACTTACGGTGAAATCTTACTGAAAATACGGTTTTACGATGAAAATTCCTTATTTATATTTATATACTAAATTAGATAATTATTTATTAAGCAAATGTACGGAAACGCTTCTTAATGGAGACCATGGTAATGCAAAGGTTAATAGTACTTCTACTAAAAGGAAAAAAAATTGAGAAATAGGAAAATGTCAAGATTCGATCGTCTGTCCTCTTAAAGAACAAAGTTCTGGGATTTAAATAAATAGATATTTCAAATTGATGGTTTTAGTTGATTAAAGTTCTAAATTAATTGAGCAGTTATTAATATATATAATTTACAATATTAAGGTTATAAATCAGGGTAATAGTTATTTTAAATTAAAAATTGTTATTTTGAATTAATATCCATTAATTTATAACTTCTGCAGATTATATATGTAAATCAAATTAAGAATTGTATTAGACTCTAATTTTTATACGTAATACTTATTTTAAAATCATATTTATTATTAGTTACAGTTTATTTCAACCATAAATTCAATATATAATATGGTAAGTATTAAATTTCAAATAATTATTTGAGTTTATAGTATTTTCAAATTTCATATAATTGCTTTAAATGAATATTTAGTAATAGTTCTTATCACTAATAGTGGAGCTTAAGTTAATTGTGACCTAAACTTACAAGACATATTATGTATACAATGATATAAACTAAACTCAATGTATTATTTTTAAACGAAAGGATTTTATATATTGGAAGCATAATTTTAAAAGTAACCGTGTAAAGTTCAGAAAGTGAAAATAATATGAAATACAATTTTAAATTAAAATGGGGGCTCTCTCCGTGGTCCGCCGTTCGAGGATTGATATGTTCAATGCCCCAGTAAAAATTGCTCTGTGTAGTGGAATACACTATAATTGCAATTATTCAGAATATCATCGTTTCTTTCTCAATTTAAACTTTTCACTTAAATACTTCGCTTGAGTAATATAATATTAATGTAGCTTAAAATTTGTTTAAATTATTAAAAATTTGTAATTTTCTCAATTATTTAAAAATTACCGCTAGCCCTCTCGATACTGAACGTGTTAGGATGTAAAATATATTAATACATAGTTATTATTCTGCTACGAAGCTCGCGCGGTAGCAAATATTAGATTCATGTAAGAACATGACGTCGATGGTTTTTCATAATCTTGCGAGGTAGAAATTGGACGTGGTATTGTACAAGATAATACCACTACCGGCGCCAATTTCGTTTTCCCTCGTCTTTGCAAACTAGGTTATCCTTCTCTTTATTTGATTCAGAAAATTCGCTCTGCCTTCTGATTCAGAATATGTACCCAGTGTCATTCAAATTTATTCTTTTGTTTGATTTTACAGTTTTATTCTGAATTAGATATGCAAATCACAATGTAAAAACGAAGAAAGGACAATTTTTGTTCGCATACACAGATAATAGCAGTACTTTTATGAATTTAAGTACTTACATGCAAACTGGTATTCATGAATTAAATGACGTCTTCAGTTACTTATATGCGATCATGATTTTTTACTTTGAAATAAGTTAAAGTCAAATTCTGTCATATAATTTGAAATACATATAACGTAACCCTCGAACCATGGGGAGAGCCCCAATTTTAATTTGATTTTGCATTTCATATTATTTTCGATATTTTACACTGTTCCTTCAAAAAATAATTTTTCCAATCTGTGAAACCCTCTTGTTTAAAAATTATACATTTAACTTTATATCAATATTATTTGTATGTATACATTTTGTAAGTTTGGATCACGGTTGACCCATGCTCCGCTGTCCAAGGGTTAACTAATGACTTGAAAAAAAAAATAATCTAACGATAAGATGAAAGAATTTCCAATTTATTGCTTTTATCCAACGTGTTAATTAAAGTAACTAATCAGAATTAATTTTTTTCAACAAAAAGTAGTAACATGATTAGTTCAAAATTTGTTTAAGCCTGCTGAGAACAAAGAATTATTTTAAATAAGTCCTTATATCATTCTTTGACACCAAATAATATTTAATAAGTATAAATAACAATCAGTTATTTCATATGATATTTTTTACATGGTCCCTAATGAAATCTGCTCAACTCTGCTTTGTAGTCACCATATAGTCATCACATAGCACTGTGATTTGTCACCGTACACTCGCTTGCTGGTTGCCTTATATTCATCTTATTGTTAACTTAATCACGTAACAGTTACTTTTTAGACACATGAATAGTGTGAATGCTATCTCGGTCCTGATGAAATAATATAATCATCATATAATCATTTATAAAACGACGTATTCTGCATCATACATATTAATACGAAATTGAAAGGAAGATAAATGTGCATACTTGGGAGATCATGCTGAAATTACCATTTTTACTAAACAGATGGAACAAATATTCGTCTGATTTTGAAATAAAAATGATTAAAGTATCTGCAGAAATAAAAGGTCAAAAGATGTTTGACTGAAATGAAATTTCTCTTCACAATATTTGCACATTATGCAAAACACATTCGCAATCTTCAACACTTAAATTTAGCAAATCAGGTATCATTATTCATACATTATAATGGTAATTATTCAGGATACAGTTTCATTTTTAAAATTAAATTTTCTACTTGCGTGCCATTTAACATTTTCTTCAACTTTTCTTGTTTTAGTTATCCTATAATCAATTGCTAGTTAAGTCGTAGTTAGTAGTCAACGTGTTAATGGTTGTTAAACAGTGTCTCTGTAAATATCGCACAATTCGTAAGCTTAGGATCTAATTATGTAAAGCAGATGTGTAAATGAAAAGTAAAACTTAAATAATATTCGAATTACACAAATATCTAGCTTTAGAATTTAGGGTTCGTCTAGATTTTAGGTTTCACTATCTTTCCTGCCTGGGACAAAAATTAAACAAAATAATTTATTTATAATGGTTGATTCTACATGTCGGTGTACAGTTTAAAATTTTTGAAACTTTTGGTTTATGGTAGTTAAATCAAATAGTAATCAATACACACTGTCATATTTTCTCAAAATTATAGAAAAAATTAATGTCCTTAAATTACTAGAATATATTATTAGAACAATAATTCACCTAGTGAATTAAGTATTGCTATCAGAGTAATTTTTAAAATTTTAGTAAAATATTATTAAAAATATTACTAGTAAATTACTAGAATATATTATAATATATGTATTCTTAAAATATGCTAATTATTATTGAAAGATCTTCGTTGACCTTAATGTTGATGCATATGTACACAATCATTTATCTTTCAATATTCCTAAATACCATGTTAACATACAACTTAATTTACAAGTATTATCTCATTGTCAGTGCTTTTCAGCTGATCTCTTCTCAGAACATTTATAATCTAGGTATTCAATTTGCATCTAACCTTCCTTTTAATAACCATATTCTACATAACAGAAAAAGGCTGCAAAGTTCTTTAGAGTATTTAAAGCTTTCCATAATGTTGATGCATTACAAATTCTCTACTGTTCTCTAGTTCGTCCTCATTTAAAGTTTGGCTCAGTAATATGGGTTCCCTATTATCATGTTTGAAAGCTTACAACATAGATTTCTCAAAGGGTTGAAGTTAATTACTGACCCTTTTATTACAGTCGTTTCAATTAAAAGTCATTTGTTATATGCAAGATAGGATTTACTGTTTGATGGTTATTAATTCAATTTTGTATTTCTATATTATGTATTAGCTGATTATCCGCGCTTAGCGCGGCCTTTAATATGAAGCCTTTTTAATTAACTTACTAATTTTTCCCCTTTTCTTTAAAGAATCTTTATTTCCTCAGAAAGGTCTATTACCCGAATATTATATTCCAGATATCATGCGACTTATGATGCAGGTAAGGATACCTCTTAAACCATCTACCACCCCCCTACCTTCACCCCTTTGAGAAGTGAAAATCGAAATGTCATTTCACATATGGGTACTAGAGTTCAACAAAGAGTATTTCTACCAAATTTCATGCTTCTTGACCTAACCTTTTCTAAAAAAGTCTAAAATTTCAATTCCTTTTTTCACTCGCTTGGTGGTCTTTCGAAAAATCTGTTCTTAGTGAGTGCTTACGTCTTAAGGACAAACCATTCTCAAAAATTCCAATTTTTTAAGCATCGATTATCTCTAAGTCACTGAGTTAGGTTTTTATATGTATATAGAAATTAGGGTTGCATATCAGATGATGGATAATGTATGTTTAGTCTTCTGAGTTAACAGTTCTTTTTGAGAATATATATACATATACGTCTTTTACAGGGAAAGTGTTAACACAGTTTCTATTGATAGAATTGTCGTAGTAGGTTTACCAATGTTGCGTCACCTTTGGGATGCAGTTTCATCTTGGATACGCCGGTGACTAACCGCTTATTGTCATCGAAACGCATTCCATAGGCAAAGTCGAGAAGCAAACTCCTTACGTCAGGATCCTGTCCCTTGTGACCATTGTTCCACACTGTATTCACTGCAACGTGTATTAGGTAGGCCCGTGGGCGATAGAAACGAGCCTGTCGATTGCATTACACGTTGTTTTCCATTGTCCAGTCGAGGTCGACGAGATGTGGCCGTGTTCGCAGCATCGCGACACCGCCATCCTGTGTCTAGAACCGGTGGGCTGAGTTACGTTTGCGTAAAAACTTTACCGCTTGTTCATGAACGGTAAGCATGATGGCCTGAAGGCCGACTACCATTCACGATTACCTGGCACTGGGTCACATGCAAATAGGAAAAGAAGGCGGTGCCTGCCACCTGTCGCTATTATTTCATTCCTTCGAAACGATTCGCTTTTACCACGTGGATACATGCTCTTGATAATGCATGTTAGGCAATTGACCGTCATTAATACATTGGATGCCGCGGAGGTCATCGATGATCGGCACCACAAATTAGATATACCCGAATACAAAAACGATAAATAAAAAAATATTTTTAATGGCATTACAATAGGATTCTCGTTATATTGCCACGTGAGTGACTTAACGTTCACATAGATTTTAAAGCACACTAATGCCATCCTTCCACCATAATAGCCTATTAAAATGATACATTTCTATCTTGACTCCCCATTTCGAATGAGAGTTCGGAAACTTGATACATTTCCCGCTTTTACAGCCCCTTTAGTGGTGATATAACCAGAATTTACTGTATTCTGAAAGCTTAGAATTTGAAATTTTGTATTCTTGGTAATTAGAACCTTACTTTTTTGAAAGAACAAAAATTGATTATTATTTTAAAAATTTTCATTTTAGAATATTTTACTTAATATTAAATTGAAATAAATTTTCTTCTTATCCAATTAATAGACCCTCTGTAATAAATTTTGAGGAAAGTAAAATGTTGTTGTTTTTACAATGTTTACCACTTTTTTTGATCCTTTTCTGCATTTTAAAAGCAGTTTCTCAACTTAAGTTTAGCAGGCTTTTCTCCTCAATTTCTTTCCTCGTTCCTCGTTTTAAATATGTGAGAGCCCTAAATCACAGATTTATATTATGTCTTCAACAATGGCACTATGTTAGATGCAATTAGTTGTCCTTTTATGAGTCGAAGAAGGTATCACAGGTATAACTGCAATATCATTCTATTCAACGTTGTAAAGAACATAGACTTCTATAACTATTTTCGTCTTTACCTTTTCACGTATGTATTACTTTTAATTAAATTATAGCTGGTACCTGTGAATAGTTGTAACTAAGGTCTTCCGCGTTTTAAGTGTATGGGTCAACTGAAAAGGGTTAATTATGTTATAAATTTTAACTCACTTATTTGATAAAACTAACATTATTCCAGTTATTGATGAAAATAGCGACGAAGATTAAAACTTATTTACAAGAGTGTTTTTTTAAAACAAGTTTTCGAGTATTCTTTTTTAAATCATCTACTTCAACCTGGCGATACATAACACAATCAGCTGTTTTTAGGGCTTAAAAACGAGAAACACCTTAGTTGCATTTATATAAGGGGGCCATTTGTAACGTACAACACAATCAGCTCTTTTTAGGGCTCCCACATACTTAAAACGAGGAAGACCGTGAAAACACGGACGTTAAAAGTTAAGATTAGAAAACTTAATTAAAAAATTTAAATTATTAATATATTATTTAAATAAATGACTGTTAGCTAACACACAGTTTAGGGAAAGAAGAGTTCATACTTTTCTGAGAGTTGTTTCTGGTATGAGAAATGTGGTGGGTCGGCGCAACGTATTCCCCTATAGGTCGGTTAGGTTGAGCGCCAGTAAAAAGGTTAAGCCTGGCTTTGCCTTATGAAAGGATGTTGCATTGGTTTTATTTTTTTTTAACTATGATGTACCAATCCGACACTCTTGAAACTTTTACAGATAATAGTTAAATAGTAAAGGATTATTCTTAATTTTTTCGGTGGGTGTCACTCAAGGGATTGTTTATAAAAATCACTTTCAAAAATTTATTTATTAATTTTCAACCCTTAATCATCGGATAAAAATTTGGAAAAAAAGTATGAAATACAGTTAATGAATACCTACTATTTGCACTTTAATGTGTTCAAATATCTTAAATAGTTTCCGAGAAAAAAAATAGTAAAGTTTTGGGGTTTTACCCTCATATCTCCCTTATCAGAGGGGTAGGGGGTTGAAATTGCACACAATTGTTGTTCAGGCAAAAAGCATTATGTGGTATAAATATCAACCGAAATTGTTGCTAGGGCCGATTCACTATGCTTATACGGCTAGACCCTTTCTAAACTTTTTTTGTGACACTCTCTTCAGAGAACCTGTTGTAAAGATGCTTATCATATCATAGGCATAGTGTTTGAATAATTTTATAATTTGTAGGTATTCATACTACATCTTTTATTCATTTAGATGGGTATGTTTATTCCTTAAAAAACTTATATTTACAAAACAAATGTTTCGTGTAATAAAATACATGTGTAAATTAGATCCAAATTTGTAACTTTCCAATTTTGTTCTTCACTCATATTCTATTAGTTTGAAAATTATAATCCAGTCAGAGTGATTTTTTATCTTCCTCCATGTTAATTAAATTTCCTCTGTTACAAGTTTAACTATTTCATAAAACCTTACATTATTAATAATTTCGCCATTTTAATCTTAATCAATTATTTTTGTTTCAGGTAAGTGATCCGGGTAGTTTAAATTATATCCCTCCATTTTAAGAATTCTGCTTCAGTGGTAAGTCGAATGTTGACATTATATTTAAATACATGGTGTCAAAAAAAATCATTTTTTATTTTTCAACCAAAAATTTGCAATCTATCAAAAATTATATATTAAACATCCGCGATCAAATCAGAATCCTAGGAAAAATAGCAATGCACATCGGAAAAGCAGGAATTCTCAGAATTATGCTTTTGGCTATATTAATATTAAAAGTAATTTAGAAATAAAATAATATAATTTTTAATTATTAAATATTCGAAAATTTAGTAAATAACTGAAAAGTAGTTCAAATTTGTGGTGGAGTAACCATAAACCTACTACTTACATATACGTGACTAGCTCCGTTCTTAGATGAAAAGTCGCGATTTTTGAAAATTTTAATTACATACTTATAACTTCTAAGTGCATCGACCAATCTCGATGAAGTTTTCAGCATAAACATAACTTATTTGAATCTACCAAAAGACATATTTTAAATTTTCATTATAGGCTCACATAAAAAAGTTGAAAAATTACCCATCACTATTTTTTTTCACGATTTCAACAAATTGTAATTTTTTAAAACGACAAAGGCACATATCGTGGTAAATTAATTTGTATAGCTTCTCAAGAAACCTGAAGTCATTTGGTCCAAGTTTAAACAAGGTATTCTGTTTTAAGCGGTGGACGAATACTTTTGTGGCAGGGTGCACATACATATTTAACGATCATAAAAATCCATGAGGACGTCACACATGGATAGGTTGACCTCGATTAGTAAATTACATTAAAATTATGATTATGCATTAAAAAGTGCAGACTGCAACTTTTTTGCATTAAACTATTTAAAACAAAAAAAAACTGAATATGAAATACTTTTTTGATCCAGTGCAGAGAAGAAAAATAACATCGCAAAGTACATATCCTTGAACATCTGCTGATTTGAACGTGCAAGGTACACTTCGTACCTCGTTACGTAACAAAAAGTTAACGTAAACAACGTTTGTCTACCAGCGATTCTCGCAGGAGTTGCGTTATTACGTTTGAAATAAAAAAAACAGGTCTCAAGATCGAACCAACAAACAATCGATCCTCCTTTATTTCTGACTGCAACTCGACTCTCACTGGGACCAAGGTACATCTTTTGTTTCCTCTTCCATACGTTACTGACAAGGATGTAAACCGATCGTGGAATCACGATTGTTGAACAACTTCGTCCGTAACTGGAATCGACAAATATTTCTCAATGATAACAAGGAAGTACAAACCGAGTCAAAAGTTAGTGAAGAAGTTGAAATTATAACAACGTTTTTGATTTAAAGAATAAGAATAATTTCAAAAGACTTTTAAGTGACAATTCCTGTGTAAATATTTTGTTTAAACTGTAGGATTGTCTGATTACTACTACCCCTACAAAAAAATTATTTATACCACCTGGTGTTTACCACTATACCAAACAACTTTTGTAAGAACATTTATTTGATAACTTCAGTCCTTTGCGAGGTATTCCACCGTTTCACGTTAAATGGAACACTGTATACACGCTCCTTAACCCACGGATAATGCAAGACCCAGTTTTAAATCTGTCTTATATCAAATTGAGACTGTGATCGTATAACTATTTGACAATTCAACATGAAATGTTATACATATGTGCATTGTATAGAATAATAACGATAATTGACGAATTATGCAATAAATGCATTGCCATTTATAAGTATTTGAATGTCTTTACATTATCAGAAAAATATGAATAGTCGCTAATACCCAGGCGTGGGAATCGACATAAAATAATAAAATTTAAAAAAAAAATTGTGGAGGATCCGACAGCCAATGGCGATCCGCGGCTCGTACCCGAAAGGAGTGGCGGCACTGCCTTGGCTGAGCCGACCCTTTTCTAAGGTTGGCGCTCTGCGTTCTAAGAGCGATCTTCACTTTGCTTCGACAATGTTCTATCTACGTTGTATTGTGTTCCTTATTCTAATAAACTCTTATGTTTCCAAATCAATTTCAACGTGTCGCCCATCTGTAGGCCTCTCCCCAACCAACAAAAATGAAAC
The DNA here is from genome assembly GCF_051020975.1 of Osmia lignaria lignaria. NCBI lineage: Eukaryota > Metazoa > Arthropoda > Insecta > Hymenoptera > Megachilidae > Osmia > Osmia lignaria. The sequence continues at coordinate 4,247,706 of NC_135041.1, forward strand.
ACGTTTCAAATTTAAATCACATCAGATAATTCTAACTCTTAGTAATATAAATTTCAGAATATTATATTAAAATATTAATGTATAAAAAAACAAAACATACATGCCTAAAAATGGTTTTCACAAATTTTTAATAATGTAAAAGTAGAAGTTGAAGAATGATAAACATCCTGCGTTCTAATTCAGTATGTGAACTACATTGAGACTAATTTTATCGACTGAGGGAAATAAATTATTTAATTCTTGAATAATTGAATAATCTCGTACCCAGGAAATGAAATTACGAAATTGACTAAAAGTGGAATTCATCTTCTTGCATTGGCGTAAAATGGACGTTTTATTGAGGTGAGCCAGGTCCTTCAACAATTTTGTAGTTTTAGAATTTTGAAAATTCGACATTTTTAGAATCTAGAATTTTGTAACTCTGATATTTTGAAATTTTAGAATTTTGGAATTCTGAAATGTAGAGAATCTGAAATGTTAAAATTATCGAATTCTGAAGTTTTGAAGCTCTAGAATTTTAGAATCTTAAAATTTTAGAATGGTTTTTTATTGGATTTTTAAACCCGCCCTGGCTTCTACCTCTACCTACTTACGCCAATGCCAGATTCTGAGTAGCTTAATTTTTTATCTCCTAGAACGAGAAAGAGAATCCACGAAAGCAATCGCCATATCGAAAGCAACAGTTTCGAAAGAGCAATCTATCTTTTTACAACCGATGAAACAGCATCAGAGAGAAATTGTAATAATTTCTAAAGCGGTTAAGCTTGCACCGAGCCGTTTCCACGAGTCATGCCAAATATTTGCGTAGCGTTGCTTCATATTTCAAGCGGACAAATTGAGAGGCAAGGAGGAAAGCACCACGTTTCCGACCGGTTTCCTTCTCCCCGACTCCACTCGGCAATCGTTGCATCATCTGCTCATCCTTCTTCCAAAGTTGGTTTCTCCGCGACAAAGAGAAAAACACGAGCAAAAGACCGGCTTGCTTTTCACTCGGCCCCAACATACTTGAACAAGCAAGTGTGTCGTGTCAAGTCGCGAAATGCGAAGACGTTTCTCGCTGGCCAACTATACCGCTATTTCTCTTCGCGGACCACACTTGAGTACTTATAACTTTCCTTCCGTCACTTCTTGTCCCTTAACATTACTTCCGCTGACGGTTCCAGGACAAACGCCGCTGTGGAAGTTTTCGTAAATCCTTATGCAATAGGTGCTCCATAATTTTCTATTTTCGGAGCCACAGATGCAATCATAATTGTCCGATAGGAAATGTAAACAAAATTTTCATAAATATTCCGGTTTTTATTGAAACAATGATTTTAATTTCTTAATAGAGAAGTCAACTGACCCTTCTGACTTCCCATCCCCTAGTAGCGCTACAGTTTGGAGCTCGGATGTGCAAGAAGAATACCTAACTTTTTTATGAATATGATATGATGATAAGAAAATAAGATTTTTCTGAAATTTATAGAACTATCCAAAACAGTGGAATATGAAAATTGTGTTTGTAATCTAATATGTTGTTTACATAAAAATAAAAAATATAGGCAATGATCAGGACCTGATTAAAATTGCTGAGACCCAGCGTTATCAAACCTTTAACAACCTCTCTTAAGAACCTCAAGAAATTAAAATTTATTAAAAAATTAAATATCATTTAATTATAAAGAAAAACAATAATATATAACAATTATAACAATAATTATAAAAGCAACAATAATAATTTTTGGTATAGTAAACGGAAGGTTTAGAAAAGAGCCCCTGGGAATGTCGGGCTCAGGACTGTAGCTTCTCTTACTTAGACCCCCCCCCCCCCCCCCCCCCCCCCCCCCATCATATGAAATGTCCGATCATTATACAGAATACCTAGAGAGTGGTGGTCAGTGTATTGAAACGCTCTGATAAGGAAATTAAAAAATGTGTTTTTTGTTGAAACAATATATCCCTTGGTCAAAATCAACATACAGTCATTATAATTATACTTAATCATAAAGATCATTTATTGGAGCAAGACAAAGAACTGTGGCACTTGGAATTACAGACCTGACCGGTAGCTCTGCACGCGCACATTTTTGAGATACATTTGCTGTTGCAATTGCATTTCTTATACCCCTGTGAACCTGACGCGCTATTGTAAGATACTGCCTCCTTCTAAGAAATCAGTTTATTAGAAGTGAATATTATTGATGTATTAGGTTAGATTAGATTACATATTTAAATCCGGCGGCCATGGGCGTCCGCGGGGGGGGGGGGGGGGGGGGGGGGGCAATCGGGGCACTTGTCCCCCCTTGGATAGAGAGAGAGTCGGATGTCGAATACAGCATTTATTGTTTCCTTCGTTTGGAACTCCGTCTCTTTCTCGCTCGAACTATCTTGTATCTCGAATTGTTCTTGACTCTCCTTTTCTTTCACACGGCTATAGCATACATTCGTTAATCTAGAAGTGATATTTTATATCATGCCCCCCCCCTAAAAAAATTCCTGCGGATGCCCATGCTGGCGGCCGTAAGTCGGCCGGCAACGTTTTCGTTATTATTTAAACAACACTATTATTTCAGAAAAACGTTAGATTTAAATATATGGCCTAACCTAACATATCACATCTATGTATGGTTTTAATAACAACAATAATAATAAGTTTCAACACACTGCCCAAATGAACCGTGAGCATTATATAAAATGTCCGGGTCACTTATGAAATACCTGCCCATTATATACATTGCCCAAAAAGTTTGGCATTCTATACAGTGCTCGGTCATTTTACAAAATGCCCACGTTAAACACATTGTCCGTAACATATATACATACATATTAGTTCCCTATGAGTGCTTGATGGGGGGGGTCTAAGTAAGAGAAGCTACAGCCCTGAGCCCGACATTCCCAGGGGCTCTTTTCTAAACCTTCCATTTACAGGGTGTCCCACAACTGCCTCGACAGCGGAAGAGCGATGATTGCTAAGGTAATTCTAAACAACTTTCTCCTTTTCCAAAATGTTGGTTAAGACTTAGTTTTCAAGTTATTAACGAAAAACACTGGCCAATCAGAGCGCGCCTTTAGCGAGGGCCGAACCACGAGTGTTGTGTATGCTCTACGTGATCGTGATCAAGTGCATCACTTTTTTGAAACACTCAGCACCACGTTGGTATTATAGGATTCGTTGGGCAAAAGTTTCGTTGTTCATGATCAACCAATAATACGATACTGTTATTCTTTTCTTTTTTTTATTCAGTATTCGATACAACTTTTACCCAATGAATCCTATTACACCCACGTGATGCCGTTGCACTTGATCACGACCACTCTGATTGGCTAGTGTTTTTCGTTAATAACTCGAAAACAATGCCTTAACCAACATTTTGGCAAAGGAAAAAGTTGTTTAGAATGATCTCATCAATCATCCCTCCACGGGTCTTACCCCAGTTTTGGGACACCCTGTATACACCTAACGCAAATAGGGATGTTGTTAGCATGAATAATATGAAGTGGTGAAAATAAAGAATGTTTAATAGAATCATTAATGAAATAGTAGACATAATGAATTCAGTCATTTGATCGGTTACAAAGCCACGAGTTTCCAGCAGGCCAGGCATGCTTCTGCCCGTTCACCTCGAATTACTGCAATTGCATTCGCACTCGGTGATTCCATATTTCTCTGTGCCATGCATGTAGCCTTCCACAGTCACGATTGTGTGGCATCGTGCGGATTGACGCACATACCACAGACGAGTTAGCTGTGGCAACCTACTTACCGGCTCGGTAAGCTGCACCTACTGTCGCCTCGTTGTTTTCCAGCTACAACATTGTGCATTCTGTTGCTCTCCTCTACACTCTCCTCAGCAACAATTAGTTTCACTTTGAGAACCTTTCAACCTGTTATGACCGAGGTACTGCCATAAATATTGACAGTATATTTACTCCCTTAGATACACGAATTGTATTGCTATAGAAACTCCCGGCGGACTTTGAAAAATCGTCCTGGGGCCATTGTACAATTAGCGCTTGATAATTGCCTGCATGTCGGGCTCTGCAAGCGTACACTTCTAAGAAACGGGAAATTATCGAGCGTCAGTGGCATGTATACCTTTTTCATTGTTCTTTTGTTTCTATGGCGTAGTTATACATTCACTGGCGATTTATTTGTTTATGTGACATAGCTATACATTCATCGGCCATCTAGGCGGCAGAATTTAGTGCACGCGCGTGTGTGAATAATGTACTTATGTGAGCACAAGACATTTCTAATGGTGAATTATATAGCGGGTAATTAACATGCACCTACTGTATTAGGGGAAGGAACCTAATTGGTGGACTTAGATTTTCATGTTGTTGTAAGTTGATAATATAAGGGTTTATACTCAACTCTTACAACGAATTTATTTGTTCATAATAACACATTTAAACAAATTTTAAATTGCAAAAGTAAAACGTTTTTAAAATACGTGGCCATCAAAGTGTTTATATTAAGATTCTTATAAAAAATTTGATATTAAATTAAACAAAACATATTTTATAGTGTTTTAAGTAAGAAACTTTCAAAAGTTGAAAAATTCCAGTATACAAAGTTAAACATTTTTTATTTCTAATACTCGTATTTATTTTCAAACATATCTCCATTTATCTTCTAAAAAAACTAATATCCAAGTTATTAATAGAAAAATTTACTTCAAACATTGAAAAATAATATTTTCAACTTTCTATAACATTTTATAGATATTTTTTAGTGTTGTCAAGAAAGGAAGAGAATTATCAATAAAAATGAATCATAGAATTATTATAATATGTCGAAGTCGACCTGGTGTTGCACTTGAGTACCATGAAGTGCGTACGTACGTCGTAATTAATAAAAGTCGATGAAAAAATCATTATAAAGCAGATAACCTGAATCGTGGCAATTAAAAATTTAATTAAAACCGTCGTACCTACTCGTGGTTGTCACGCTTTCTTGTTATCGCGCCGCGGAGAGGTTTCGAACACGTGGCAATTTCGTTCGACGATATCGGTATGTTCTATTTTATTCTTTTTTTTTTTTTTTTATATATATATATAAAAAATTAGAACCTCCAACGAGAAACTGCTCATAACACAGCACGCACGTTCTTTAATGGTAGAAAAAATTTTCAGTCAGTGTTTCATATTTATATATTCAGTACTAGCACAGTTCCCGTAGCGAAAGAGTTAAACACGTCAACTCAAAATTAAAATTTGCGCTCAGATATTTTTGTACATTAATAATCAATTTTTAGATATGAATTCCTTTCTTTTTTTTCAATGCTTTACTCACTCATTCGTCTAATTATTCACCTATGTTCAGTATTCCTTTCATTTTATGAAAGGATATGTAGCATGAAATGCTACATTTGTAAACTTTATTAGAAAAGTTATTGCATATTTCGATATTTCAATACAAAATTTTTCTTAGATACTCTCAGCATGTAGAGTTTTTGTACCAATATCCTCACGTTGATCGAAAATAAATTCTAATTTATAAACACTTGAATTCTTAAATAACAAAGTTGAAACTAAATCAAACAAATAAAAATGAATATAATTATAATGAATCTTTTCATATTAATATTCCTTCTCTATTTCTATAGAACATACTTTGGATAATTCAGAATTTAAGAAATAGAATGACATTCGTTGAGATTAGAAACACTATTTCAAAAAATGTATAACAATTTTCACTTATGAAACTATTATATAAGTTAGTTACTGTTAGAAGAACTTTTAAATTTCTCAAATACTGTTCAAAATATTGAAAAAAAAAGAAAAGAATGAAGTGTCCGAGTCCATTCAATTTTACCTTGACTGAATAAGGGTTAATTATATTAAACTGTTCGTTATGTATTAAAAATTGATATAAATTTAGCTTACAGTTCCGTATATAGCACAGAAGCAATTATTAGTTTTCTACAGAAACTTTGTAATATTTTTTCCAGTTACGTCATAAAATTTGTATAATTATAAAACCGCTGTGATTTCGCAAATTCGTGACCGGCGAAACCATAACAAAAACACACAATAGTTATTATTAGGCACAACAAGAAGTTGTGCAGCGTTATTTCACAAGACTCCATTCACAGAATTACTCCTCATCCAAACAGCTTTATGTACCTTGCAAAAGTACAGTGAGTCGTAAAAATATTTGTACCCTCTTGATTATGCATGATACAGACCTCACAAGGCATCGGCAATTTAATTTTTATGAATGACGTTATAAACAAAATACAATAGTTGAATGTTTTACTCTAAGCATATTTTTCATCTTGCAAAAGCAATGTTTATTACTAGACTGTGAAATTTTATGCAAACTCATTTTGTTATACAATATTTACAGTAAGCGTTCGCTAATTCTCCGCCATGTAATTCCCCGTTAGAAACACCTTGTGCTTACACGCACTACATATTCACACACTGGCATGCACCCAACTCTTTTGTCTAGATAGCCCATGAACGTATACATATACAGGGTGTCCTGTAGCTCCTGTAACTCCCGGAATGGGGGGTTGCTGGGGTGATTCTGAACAACATTTTCCTTTACCAAAATGTCGTTTGAAGCTTCGTTTCTGAGTTATTAACGAAAAACACTGGCCAATCAGAGCGCGCTTGATCGTGATCGTGAACAAACGCATTCATTATTCATAAATAACAAATAATTCCACATTGTTCTTAATTTAAGACGATATAACATTTAGCGCATGCTTCCCTTGATACCCACGCTGTGCCAATGCGTTTGGTCACGACCCCGACCGAGCGCGGCTGAAAGCCAACGCTCTCGTGGTTCAGCCCGCGCTAAAGGGGCGCTCTGATTGACCAGTGTTTTTCGTTAATAACTCAAAAACGAAGCTTCAAACGACATTTTGGTAAAAGAAAATATTGTTCAGAATCACTCCAGCAACCCTCCATTTCCGGGAATTACAGGAGTTACGGGAACCCCTGTATAGCTGTGTCGATAGAAACAAGAGAACTGTATAGAAGTCACGCACACCATTGGCGTTCGCTAATTCCCTGTTTCCAGACCGCGAAATACAAGAAATTATCAAGCGCTTACTATACTTATACAGCTTGTTGTATAACATCTAGTAAAAAAAAGATTCAAAAAATGGCATAACGTGACGTGTCTCGCTTTACATAACATACTCGATTCGTTAATTACCCGAAGCAGGTTATCAATGGTACACTTAAAATTCTCTGTCGTTTGAATAATTACAATGTCTGGAAACGTTGGAAAACAATTGTTATATGGACTTACGTAACAGTTTTGTCCATTTCGTTTCGATTTCCAATGACGCGAACACACGATGGCCAACTTGCGATTCGCATGTCACAATATTTCGTGGCGCTGCATTATCGGCCCTATTATGTTAACAATGCAACGATTATGTGTAATTGCAAGTATGTCGAGCAATTGCGCGATTGTCGATACTATTGTCGACTTCTCGACCATCCGCTCGAACTGTCCCGCACGATTTACAATTTTGTGGTGCCCAACTATGGATGAGATTTCGTTATTTGCAACTAAAATTCTTCTGGAATTATCCCTTTATTATCATAAAACAGTACACATTGTCAAAGTCAATATTAATTGTACTATATAAATTATAAGATGTATTTAATTTTGGTAAACAGTTTATAATAAATGAATAATATGTTATTTATAAGTCACAACAGGTATTTTAAGCACACTTGCAATTATATCAGACTTCCGTAGGGAAAGCAGGAATTCTCAAAACCTTAATTTTTACGATATTAGTCATTTAAAGAAAAAGTAATCTAATTTTTAATCATTATATGTTATAAAATTTAGTGTATAACTGAGAAATATTAATACTAATAAATAAATATCAATTCAAATTTTTCCGCGTAAATGTCTGTACGCAAGTAGTGAGAGATCACAGACCTACATATGTACATATGATACCCTCTCTCATACATCATCATTTTCCCCGGGGGATGCTCATAGAGAAGGACGAGAGCCGGGACATTCTTCCTGGGGAATTGTTAATTAGAAATTATATAGTGTAGAAACCTTCATATTATGATCCTTATTTCTTTACAAAGTCAAAAAACATTTTTTGTAGCTCTATAATTTGGTAACCCACCGCATAACGTAATATGGAATAAAAATAACCTCGTTAAATATGATAACTCGTAGAGACAAATTGGAAAATAAAATAATTTTTAACAAAAAAAAATCCGACTTCGAAATGCACTAAAAAGTGTAAAATAATTTCTATTTCATTTTTACCAGTATTCCACAGCTATTAATAAAATCTACTTAATCGTTAAATAGGATACTAAATACATTTCAACCTTTTCGTTGATTTGCGATTCGTTTGTAGTTGAATAGTTTAAATGTTATAGGTGATTGTTTATACCCATCAGCCAACTTCGTCAATTTTTAATATTTTTGAAATCCGTCTTTTCCAACTGGTTCAGAATCGTTTGTAGTTGATTGTAGTGATTTCCCTGTAGTGCATGTAGTGAATCACTACAAACAACTATAAACGACTCTGAATCACATGGAATAAACCGATTTGAAATATCTCAATGTCGGGTGCGGGTCAATTTTTCAATTTTGTTTATTTATGAATTGATCCAATTACAAACGAAACTATTGTTACTACAATCAACTACAAACGAAATACTACTATTTTCCGTAAAAAAAAGTCCGTTTTTTAAAAGTCGGGTGCCAGGTTCACATAGCTTCCATCTCGGAGTAATCGGCGAACAAAGCCAGAAAAAAAATATATATATATATACATTGTATACTGATCGAATTGAGTATCCTCCTACTTTTCGAAGTCGGATAAAAAGATTAATTTTGGCCAATGAATATTAAAAGTGCCCATCACAAACGTAAAACCTTAAACGGGAAAACGACAAAGGAAGTATCGGATGTATTCAGCCGGATGTAAGTAGAAATACCGAATCGCATACGAATGTCGAATTAACCTCTGTCGATTATGCGTATTCGCAGCATACCAAAGCTGTTGATTAATGAGATACCCGAATAAATAAAAATTACCGAAATATAATTATGAGAGGATCAAGCATCTCAATTTGGAAATCAGTTACCTTTAAATGTTGAAATATTGATCGCAGTGAAAAGGATACCCAAAACCATTTACGTAACTAGGTCCTTCGTCTGGAGTAGGTGAGGTCTATAGAATTTTAGAACTTTAGAATATTCCACATTGTTTAAGGGGCCAGGTCCACCTCGGCCTCTACTTGTTAATTACACCAATACCCAAAACGCATCGATTTCTACTTAATTTTTCAATTTATTTCAAAAAGCTGAGGCCTAAGAACTATTATTCAGTTCACGAAAATTCATACAAATCATTTATTAAAAATTAGAAAATTAAATACTAAATAGAATAGTAAATATTTGCAGATTATTCCATTAATCGCTAGTTATCACATCATGTTTATGAAAAACGACCCAATCATAATTCTTTACTACCTCATTTTTCCAAGTACCCAAGTATCTCTGATTACCAATTCAAGCCAGTAGCCCTAGTACAAACCAAAACAGAGACACAAGAAAATCTTCGTTCGAAAACGTGGTTCCGTCGTTCGTGGAAGCATAGGAAACGTGCATAACGTTCGGAAACAACGAAAACGCGATTCTCCTCGTAGCTGTGCCGCGTTGCAAACGGAAATTTATAGCTCCATTTCTAGCCCCAACGGGCGGGAGAGCAATCGTTGTCGCTAGAAAGATATTCGAGAATCGAGGTGACGACGAGGGCTTTCGTGAAATATACGGGCCACCGGTATGGGGATTCAGGAAATACGCTCTTCACCTGTGCCACCTTTGAAGCAGATTTTGCGAAACTGCGAAACTAACCTGGAAAATGGGCGACTCGTCCAGGATCGTTCTCATAGCTCGAGCTGCTGGGAATATACGTAGACGAGAAATCAATTTCTCGCGAACACATGGAATAGATCCCGGAATTCGTTCACGATAACCAGTGAACGTATTTTGTTCAGCTTTTTTTTCAAATACGTGAAATATTCGGACAAGCAGAACCAGTCAGAAATTATTGAGAGACCTATATTTTTGTAAAATATGAAATTGATTTAACTTTTGTTTTTCAGTATAGGGTAGATATAACATCCGTGGCCACTTAAAGGTGTTGATAACTAGGTAGGGGCCAGGGTGCCTCTCCCTCCCCACAAAAAGATATATGGACTGGCCTCTCACTGTTCTAAGACTTTAAGGTTTTAAAATTCTAGAATTTTAAGATTTCAAAATTCCGACATTTCAAAGTTTTTAATTAACAAAATTGCAAATAGAGCTAAAGAACCTGACCCACTCCAGAGAGATCCTAATTAATGGTTAAAAAGTTTTCATAGGGTTTGCAATTAATAAAAATAAAGGAAAATAAATAAATACTCGACGTCAGTTTCGTTTTCATGTTTCTCCAGACGGACACTTGTTTTTGAGGTCGTTTCCGAGTGTCTCACGTCAAGAAATACAATTCCCAGTTCGTTTTAATATTCGTGAAGGAAGGAAACTAGGCGAGGTACAAATCGGAAACTGAAAAGAATTCCATGCACGTTCGACTTTATGAAAAGAAAATTTACAGTCACGCTCTCGGCGTGGCGGCTGAGAAACGTTTCACTAATCGGAATTCGTGGCTCTCTATAAATCGCTGCCTCTCTTTGACGTCACTTCCTGCACGTTCTGCCGGCGACATACTAATGACGAGTCGCATACCTGTGCCCAAAGCTACCTTCGTGCTTCCGTAACACCACATTCGACGACGACCCCATATTTCGATTTCTTTTTAGCCTATGGAATAGACAGCAGGTGTTTGTGCAAATTGATATTTTTATAGAATGTAGATAAATTAGAGGATTCTAAAATAAACATAGCTAACTACTGGCCCACTGGCCATATCCCGAGTTTTCCATCTCGTTGAGTTACAATAGATTCTCATTATATTGCCGCCGACGACAATATTTTTTCAAGTTTCCAAATTATTAGCAAATTATTAATAGATAATTATTATTATTTATCTAATTATTAATAGATAAATTTTGCAGAAGAATTTTTCTTTTCCGTCAGTTCCAAAATTGGTCAGTTTTCATCATGGTCCTTAGCCTCGATTACTATGACAAAGACAAAGGACCATAATGGAAAGCCGTATTCAATCATTAAACCCAGAATTAATAGCGACTCGATAACAGCTGACGCTCAATTACGAGAAATCTTTCAACGGGACATTGTGAGGAGGAGAAAAAAGAGAAGATCGTAGAGAAAGAAAAGGGTTGATGATCGTAAATTTCACGGCTCTATAAATACCCCGTTAACGTGAGATTATTGCTCGACCGTTTCGTTGATGCTTGCTTTCACCCCCATTGTTTGCAAGCGCGACCCTTTAAACACGGACCATGTTTTCGTGCCGTGAAAGAATAAATTACGCGAGACCAAGAGTTTACGAGCGTAACACCTTCGGGTGTATAAGTATTTTCAAACTCATGAAACTTACATACAGAGTGTTTTGTGCAATTAGGTCAAGTTGTAGGTTTAAAACGATAGAAGGTAAACAATAATTTATTAAGCAAAATTAAATAGTATCCAATGGAGCATTGCGTAATACATCTCTCGATTCCGGAAGTGGAGGTGTTGCAAAGATTTCCAAGTCAACTCCGTTTCCTTAAACGGAATTGCATAACAAAGTATTGCGGTAAAATATAAAAAAATTAACACTTTATGAGATTTTCTAAATTCAATAATAAAACACTTTAAACAAAATATTTAGAGAATTATTGATTTTTTAAATATTTGTTAAACTAGTATGTTTCAAAGAATCGATTCACGAAAACGAAAATACGCAATTTCATTTGGAAAAACTGTATTATCATTGAATCGATGCATTTTGTTTTTTATGAAAGAATGTTAAAAGAGACTTCGGCTCTTCCTAGACTCTGCTTAAAGTATTGTTTATCCAGGCGCCTTAATACTTTCCTATACGGAATAAGTAAAATGTACCGACTGAAGTTTAAAGAGAAATATACAATTCCATTAAAAGAAAAGACAAATTGATCTTGAAATCTTTGGAACGCCTCCACTTCCGCAGCCGATACACGCTTTAATCATTTAATTTTTTCTATCTGCGACCATTTTAAAGCGGTATTATGGCCCATTTGCATGGGACACCCTGTAAAAAAGAGTTTATTTATAACCATTTTGTCTTCCAATAATTCTTTTACCAAACTAGACTCTACATTTAATTTTATAAGCAATGTATGATTGTATTTCCTAAATGGAAAATTAATTGGTAAATCATATATCGTTTTTTTTTTCCAAAGGAAAACTTAAATAAACTATTGAAATTTACAATTGATAATTCGATTTACAATTTATTGTAATTCGGATTACCATAAATAAAATATCGATGTATGTGAGTAATATTATGTTTATGGAAACTTATGTATTTAAATATTTAGTAGGCCCAGGACGCAACGCCTAAAAACAATGAGTTGCCATTTTTATAATGCACGAGGTGGTCGTTACCTTTTTAATGTAAATGTTATCCAAAACTCGTACAAGCACATAAGATGTTTGATCAAAATTTTACATACTATACTACTCCCCATTATGTAATAAACTTTTCATTTTACAAACGGTTATTTCCAATTTATTAACAAAGGATTACTTGTTTAACAAAAAAAATACGAGTGCATTCAAACTTTTGAACGGTAGTGTATATACCTATTTGTTGCATATTCTGAGATGGTTTAGTTGTACGAACATTGGTAGTTTACTAATAGCAGAGTATGAATGTAATCATTTAGCAAACGGTTCGTGTCCGAACGGAATAATATAAATCAGCGTGTAATTGGGCGACTTGTGTGCGGTGAGAGATGTATTACACATAAGCCGAGAGGAGCAGGCTGCTTACCAGCACGATAGTTCAGACGGGCATGGTCTGAAATTCAGTTAGTTTGAACGTGGCCAAGCCGAGAATTGAATTAACAAAGTTAATTTTCATTCTGGCAAAGGACCGCGAGGGCCAACAAGTGGAGGCGGTAAGAGACCAAGAATTCTCCAGGCAGAACTCTCTCCGGCTTAAGCGAATACGAAACAAGGAGTAACGCAAATCTAATCTTTCGTTGCGTTCGCCGGAAGTTCGTGGTTAAGCACGAAGAACGTTTTAATCGCCGCGCCGCGCCGCCTTGATCCTCATTGATCCTTCGTCTGTGAGCAAAGAAACGTTCTAGAATTCTACACTTCCATTCAATGGACTAAATTACAGTATTTTGACTTAGGATTAAAAATTTGTAAATGGCTTATCAAATCTTTAAATTTCAAAAATTTTACCTAGACACCAAGATTGTATTATAATATGTGTTTTAAGGTTATTATTTTATGTACAAAAAGATTACACTTTTCATTCTAAATAATTTTTTAATATTATTTTTGCTGCACAATACTTGGTGTTTTATAAAGACTTTTTGATATTTAACATTTTAGTTTCTTTACTTATGCAATATTTAGGTAAACGCAAATAATTTTTCATATTCGTAATACTAAAAAATGGAATGCAATAACAGAAATTGATTGACAAAAAGAAAGATTGCAAATGAAATATTGTATTGATGCAACATTGGCTCATAAATTAAATTCAAGTTGTTCAAAAATGAGCTCATTAAAACCGTCGCCACGCGAACCGCAGCAGCACTCTGTAGCACGACCGGTCGCCACATTGGATACCGGTCATCTCAACCAATCAATGTGCTCGACGCGAGCTCGAGGCGACGCTAACGGCTCGTGCCGCCGAAAGGCCTTCTTCTTGCCCATTACTGTTTCACAAAGCGTAGTTTACACACTTGTTTCATTATTGTATCTTTTATTCGTTTCTTAAGTAGTTTTCACTGAATCACTCAAAAATGAACGCAGAATAAGGGCCAACGGCCAATGCGAACTCATAATCTCGATCTCGAAAATCTACGGAATTAATATAATCTTATAGTGACCACGTGTTGAACCGACACTCTTTCACCGCGACGTGAATGGAATCTTCATTGTTAATCTCAAACTCGTTGTTACACTTTACTGACTGTTTTCTGTGTACTCGGTGTATACTTGTGCTGTTTGTATAATAAACTGGTTTGTTCAAACTTATAACGGTTTCTTCCTCTCACCGCCATCTTGGAAAACGAACCGTTCTCGAAATCAATCTGAATCTCGAACACAAGTTTATTAACTTTTTGGAGTAAGATTTGTTCCCTTGAAGAAAAAAATGTCTAATCTGAACTTTTTAAGATTTTTAATATATTATTTCATTTAATATTATTAAGTTTAGACACAATGTAAATTTTATTCTGTTTTAATAATGAAAAAGAAAAATTCATTTTCGTAATCGGTAGCTCGTACGACGGACCATGGAGAGAGCTCCAATTTTAACTTAATTTTGTGTTTCATATTATTTTCATTTTCTAAATTTTTCACTCTCATTGTCAAAATCATTCTTTCATTATGTGAAACTCTTTCGTTTAAAAATTAAACATTTTAATATCCTTGTGTATGTTTTGTAAGTTTGTATCGCGATTGATCCAGACTCCGCTGTTCAAGGGCCAATGCATAAAGAGTTGGAAAAGTAATCGTGGATATAGTATTTCGATCGCTTTTTTTTCATTTCGTTCTATCGTTCGGTGGATGTACCACGATTTAATTAGGGGAACAAACACAGTGTACATAGACGATAAAATTGATTTACAAACATTTGCGCGGTTTCGTGCTTGGACGGTCGGCGTTGCGAGAAAAGCGCAAACGAAAAACAAGAAAATACGCAGCGTGGCGACGGCGAGGCATTTCGTTTACAAACACGCTGCGGATTGCGAATTAATTGGAAAATGAATGGGGCGTGGGTGGACGGGCGTTCAAGAATCCGTGAATAATGGGAGGAAATTTAAATCGATACCCGATGTGATACCAGAAACGCGAATTAACACTTGCATCAGTGCTAATTCTTCCATTTTTTGAAAACTGAAAACTGGTTACATAAACGTAAAACGTAGAAGATCAATACTGGAAATGCTTAACATTAAAAAATTACCGAAATACACATCGATATAAAAAGAGATATAAAATTACAAGAGTCATCAATTCTATAAAATATAAAGCCGTCAAAGTGTTAATCATCAGACAGTAAAATGTCGTTCTCGTAAGCAAAACGATTCTTCGATCCAGAAAATTGTTCGTGATGGTCAGCGACGAGGCAGGTATTTCTGCGGTATTTCTGCATCCTCGTCTGCTACTCGTACGACCGCAACTAAATTAAATCAACGATACCGATGCGTTCCGTAGCCCCTTCTCTCTTATTTCCGAACTTCCAGACCAGTCTGCGTGACTACGTGCCTGGATCGATCTCCAGCTGCTCAATACATTCTTCCCCCCGGCTTTGAGCAAAGATAAAGGTGGTTGGCTGGTCCTGGTGGCTGTAACCGGACAATTTCGGTCCACGAAAGCAGGAACCCAACGAACCCAACGTCTTCGGTATTTAATAAACATTCCACGTAACCCGCAGTTTTGCTGTGGCCCAATACCGCGTTGGACAAAAGGGGATGAAGGGGTTAGTACGGGTAGCAGGCCTGAAATTTTTCCCTTGGAAAATAATCGCAGATCGACGGTCAGACTTCCATTCAATTTCCATTGAGCTTGGTAGAAAATCTGATACGATGACCTGCTAGCCGGTGAACTTACGAAAATAATTAAATCGTTAATAGTAGGACCTTGCGGTCGCCCCATAGTTTGATGAACCGTCAATTCAGCTGCACAAAATTCAAAATGAAAAATCTTATTATATTTATCAGTTGATATGCTTAATATTTTATAAAAGTTGACTCGTTCGGTCTTGCAAATAAAAAATTATCTCTAGAGATGGAGTTATGGTACCGATAGCACAGTTGGTGTCACCATTATATACACATTTACTTGGGAAAATTTTATATTATTTATATTTTGTAGCTATATAGCGAATATTGTTTAAGTGTACTGTACATCTTACTTAAAAAGTATTTGCTATAAAATATAAAAATATCCTTTTTTAAATAGATTTTGGAACACAGTGTTCTTCACAAAATAGGGCTATGTTACCTCATACAGACCCGCAGAACATTGGCGTATATTAAATTTTATATAATTGATTTAAGGAATTCAAATGAAATTTGTTTACATTTTTGAATTATGAGCAAAAATGATTAGCTAAAGTGGTAAATAAAAAAAATCACTTGCACCCTTTAATTTTAAGTCCTTCATTTATGAATGTGTTTTTGTTCCTGTTAAACCTTTTCCAATAATTTGCAATCAAAACGGAAAAATTCGATGACTTTTGTCTAGCCAGATTTGTGATTCGTCACAATGTGATCTCCTGCCTTCTCTTTCGTCATCCTATACCTTCTCTTGCTTCCGTTCATACTCAGTTTTATTATTTCTTTTCTCGTTCGAATCGAATCCTTTGACCGGCTATCAGACACGGCTCGTTACACGCGCAAGAAACGAGGGGTTAGTAACGAATTGAATTTCATTCGGTGCTGATCAATCTCGTGTACGCGATTATCGAGCTCCTCCGAACCGATGACGAGGGTTTGCGTGTGTGTGATCTGATTAATTGTGTGGGTGTAAAACGAGTCTGCACACCAATATGCTCCAGCTGACAACCCTTTTTGCTGGGCTTGTGTTAAACC
This sequence comes from Osmia lignaria lignaria, assembly GCF_051020975.1. Taxonomy (NCBI): domain Eukaryota; kingdom Metazoa; phylum Arthropoda; class Insecta; order Hymenoptera; family Megachilidae; genus Osmia; species Osmia lignaria. Next base: position 4,264,404 of record NC_135041.1, read on the forward strand.
GATGTCTTGCTTTAGATAAAATATAGAAAAATATACTTGCTATACAGGGTATTTCCGAAATCGTGGTACAACCGGAATGAGGGCAATTCCTCGTGCAAAAATAAGTAGAAAATAAAGAATACAATTTTTTCATATGACGTTTCCTTTTTGAAGAAATCGAATTTGAATATTCGTTAGATACGTGTGTATTTAACTAGTCTTTGTATTACACGACTATCTGGATGACGACGATTGGGGTACCGTTGCCTGTAGTACTCGGCTGCAGCAGTAGCATTACCCTCACAAGCTCCTAGTGCACGAATCATATCAGTGTATCCACGATTGCTATATCTTGTCATTGTGACAGCTGTAGAGACACTAATAATTTTTTGACATAGGCAAGCCAACACGTTATCAACGGCCTTGATATGTGTATAAACATAAATAGAAGTAAGGACGGTTGGCCAGATTAGGTAAACTAAGCAAATCGCGACTAATTAAGTACACGCGTACCTAACGAATATTCAAACTCGATTTTTTCAAAAAGGAAACGTCATATGAAAAAATTGTATTCATTATTTTCTACTTATTTTTGCATGAAGAATTACCCCCATTCCGGTTGTACCACGATTTCGGAAACACCCTGTATAGTAGGGATTAAAAGCATTTATGATATCAATTTCGATTTTTGAAACAGTTTATTCTGAATTAATGATACAATAAGTTGAAAGAACAATCGTACTTTTTAACTAATTTGATACTGTCAAGAAAAAAGAAACTTCTCAAATAGGTCCAAAATACCATGACATTATTTTTGCGAAATAATATATTGTCAAAAGATAAACACTATTCAAATTCGTGTTTTTCTTTTTTTTTAATTATCTAATTGTAAGTAGGTATATTAATTTCACTCGAATTTTACTTCTACCCAGAAGTTAACTGAAATTGATGCTCGATACTTGGCACTTGTCGTTTTGCCGCGTAATAAGCATTCACATCTAATGTACCTGGTCAGCTACGGACCATTTGACGACGACAAGTGGCGAGGAAAGACGGAAGTGGCCCGGTCAATATTTGTTTAGGACCAAGAGAAAAGCTTCGCCCAGAGAAAAGCCGCTTATGTAAATTCAACGACTCAGCCCAGAGTCTCGTGCAGTGACGCAAAACAGCCCTACTCCATCTCCGAATATCTCTATCTACTCCTCTCCTCACCCTTTCAGCTTTTGCATTCACCCCTTTCTTCATCCTCTTTTTCGATCCCCTCTTCTCTCACGTTGTCTTTCTGTATCTTTCTTCGCGTTAATATTTCCAGCTCCCTTTTCGACAGAAAAATACCTATCTTTTGTTTGATGGAGAAGGTCATTAAACACAAAGAACGAAAGCATTTTAAGAAAATCGAGATTTTTACCATTGAGGTAACCAGATACAGTAAAACCTGGATAAATGCAACGAAAGAATGCTTGGATAAGTGCAACATCGCTATCCCCTCCACTTGGGGGGATCCCCCTAGACGAACCGAACCGCTCGACGAGAAAACCGTGTAATATGATCCGACCGTAATATCGGTGTGACTAATACTAATTGAACGATAAAACTTTTTTATTTTTAACTTTTTCTTAATGAAACTTTTACTAACGCATTTGTGAGATTTTTCTGATTGTGAGATTTCTATGAAACAATAGTAATAGAATAAACAACATAGAATTGACACCACGACTGAATATAAATGATGTCGGCTCAATACAAAAGATGTGTACGGACACAGAATCAGCATGTCGGTTGAATACAAAACATGTGTACGGACACAGAATCGGCATGTCGGCTGAATACAAAACATATGTACGGACGCAGAATCGACACCTCGCTTGGATAAATGCAACATTAAATGCCCAGAATCGACACCTCGCTTGGATAAATGCAACATTAAATGTCCAGATTCGATACCTCGCTTGGATAAATGCAACCACTGGGTCCCAATCTCGGTTGCATTTATCCAGGTTTTACTGTATAGTGAAAGGTGGGCCTAGCCTTTCTACGTAAAATCTCACGTCAGTACAAATATTTCGATCGAAATGCAATATGTAATGCAATTAAATACAAAACTTGCAGTAAAGTTTTTGAAATTATGAATAAAAAGAATTAAATTAAATTCTTAAATATAATGTTATTGATGATTCTGTTAGGTATAAAAAAGAATCTAAAATTGTAAAAAACATAGATTCTACGAAACATACTGTATCCGTCGGACCGATATAACATACACTATTGTATATTTCAGTACATATTTATGTTGGTCTTGACATCAAATAGTAACACGGTATACTTAAAGTACAGTGGGTGATCAAATTATTAGAGCCACGGTATGAAAAATGGGTTTTTCGTGTTTGTGTAGAAATAGAGTCACAATTTTAAGGTTTTCACATTCTGTAACTTTTAATTAATAATCCTCCACTATTAATATACAAAAAAATACTTATAAAAATAAACAAATGTATTTAAAAGATTATATTACACATGTATGTCAGTATTTGCAATTACTGTCTCAATTCTTTTCGGCATACTTTCGATGGATTTTAAGAAATTCATTTTGATTGCTTTATTTCTGGCCCATTCTTCTATCAAACGTTCAATCAATTGACATTTATTACTAATAATAAATATTTCCACAAATTTTCGATGGGGTTGAGGTCCAGAGAATTTTCAGGCCAGTCAAGAATTTTACAAGCATCAATACATCATAAAAAAATAATAAAAACTCTGTTTAACTCGGTTTTCATTTAAGAATCAATAATTTTTATGTAAAATTATCAATTTATGTGAGTGGCTCCAATAATTTGATCACCCACTGTAAGATCTCTTCTGTAATGAAATTGAATAAAATATGGTCTAATATTGTTGAAATTTTTTTGTTACAGAACGTAAATTGTTCGTTGGTATGCTGTCGAAGAAGTTCACTGAAAATGACGTTAGGAACATGTTTAGTGTCTATGGAACCATCGAAGAATGTTCGGTGCTCAGAGATAGCACCGGAAAAAGTAAAGCCTGTGCCTTCGTTACCTTCGCTAGTAAACAGTACGCCATCAACGCCATTAAAGCTCTTCATCATTCGCAAACGATGGAGGTAAGTTGTCTTGAAACACGATTTACTCGCTTGTCACTGGTACTTAATACTGAAACAACGAATTTCAGATTACTTACTTTAACCCTTGCCACTTACGCTGGGGTCTAAAAAATTCCAAAATAATTTTAGAATATGGTACCAGATCAACGTCTAGAGCTTTTTGGGCCCCACACGTACCTACAAATGAAATGATTTATTTATTTCATACAGTAATGATTATACCGTATGAAAATAATTAAAATCTATATATTAAAAAAATTCTATTCCGAGTTCATCCGGCAGTTCTATCCGCCCGATTTGCATTATTTTTTTTTTCAAATGAAAGGTATTCTTGCATAGATAACGCAACAAGCATTGGAATACATGTACCTTTCGCCCCTCTTAAGTTGTATATTCAAACGTGATTTTTCTGGAATTTCTTTCCACGCAAAGCTTCTTATCTCCGGTTCCAATTGAGGTACGGTGTTCGTTTTTCTCTAAGAACACTCAGTGAATCATAAATTTATAAGATTTTTTTAAGGTATACAGATTTATAAGGTGTATTTGTATAAAAAGTTTCAGTCCTATAATGACAAACAACTTTCTGTGAGCCTGTCATTGCAGCAGGCCGTAGATACGTGCCTATTTTACCTAGTGGTATACACAGCCCTTTATGATACTACTGGGATTAGAAAATAGGCGTAGTAGAACATTTTTCAAGCAGGTAGTGCTTGAAATTTGTACTGTCTTCCGCTAATAAAAAATCCCATGAAAATAGTGCAATCTGATTAGTCACAATCCACCTCAGTTTACACATGCTTTCGGCCGTGACGTATTATTGGTCGAAGCGGTCATATCTATTATATTAATTAGGCTCGTGTAAACATACAAGACCGGTCTCGCTATTCCTTTGCCGTTCTGCAAGACTTCTTATGAGCGGAGGACAGTAAGTACAAAACATTTTTTTTTTCTTTTCTATTTAGGCAGTATCAACCTTTAGTGAGGTTATTTTGCATAGTTTGCATATAGACTTTACATGGGCGGATATACAAATGAGAGTATACATAAGTCGTACAGCTATGCATTAAATGAGGTTCGTAGAGCCGTTGTGTTAGATCGATAGGTGGCAGCTTTTATAGAACGATTGTATGATGTTGCGTATGGCCGTTGTAGGGTTTTGAAGTAATACTTTGCACGACAGGGGAAGATAATAGTTCAGTTTATGTAGCTTGCTGATCAGATTTTTTGTCTGGTCGTCAAACAGATGGCATTACCATAATACATAGTCGATATTATGCCTTTCGTAGCCACATTGACATTTCGGGTCGTTTAATACACCTGTCCGAGCTAGGGAGTAGGCCAGATTGTGATGGTTTCTCGTTTCAATTTTTTTTCCGGTGAACCAATTGTTGTGGTATTATTTGTGGGAGACAGAATAAACCGTTGTACAATAGTATTATTGCAAGGACACTGCGTAGACGCGGCCCGACGCCATGCCCAACCATGACTCTGTCTTCTCTAGTCAGAGCACGCTGCTGTGCCGCTTCCTAGACCACGTTCACACAACACCAATGTTTGGCAAAATAATTCTTCCCTTTAGTTAGTCCTATTTTTGTGATGATATCACGAGTAGTGTTAGTTGATATCGCTTTAGCTTGTTCACTAATTGTAAGATTTGTAAAGGAAATTTTAGTGAGATCCGTCGGGGCGGTGTTTGCTGCAATTTTGGCTAGCTAGCTTGTCTACTTCTTCATTGCCGCGGATTCCTATATGGGCTGGGATCCAGTATAATTTGATCGAGTTATTGTTTTGAGCTTTAACACAGAATTCGAAGATTTTCCTTTTTATCTCCAGAATTGTTGGGTTTGTTTTGATATTTCCTGTTGCGTGTACTAGGATGAAAAGGGCACTGAGGGAGTCAATGAAAATAAAGAACTTTCGATTGGAGTGTTTTAAAGCTATTTCCACTACATCGCTTATAGCCACACATTCCGCCGTAAATACTGAGGAGTCTTTATTGATATTTCTAGTTGTTATGATGTCTAAGTCCCTGCACATACATGCACTTCCTACAGAAGGTGATTCTTTTGATTTACTTCCATCAATGTAGATGCCTGAGAATTTTCTTAAATGATCAGTTGGTTAATTAAAGTGTTGGAATTTCCTATGTGTAATAGGGTTTTGCCGAATTCTGTATTAATGTTTATGTTCCTTATGAGAGAGTAGTAGAGATTCTCTAGTCGTACGAGTCGGTAGAGAATATATGTTCTTGAAGTTACCTATGCAAAGTAAGGTATAGGATTGCTTCTAAAAGACTATTTCCATAGAAATTTTGCATTGACTTCACCGGAAAATGATAATCCCATGTGAATCAACAGAAGATTCAATGCTTGAAAGTACAAACCGTTTTTTAATGAAGGCATTATAGCGTGTATGAAGTTCCACACATACAACAAGTAAAGGTTTATGATATACATTAATATTTCTTTCGTAAATTATACTGTTCTTATACAAATATTGTCCACTGGATATCAGGTGACATCTTCTTCAAACAATGACATTTCAACAATGTTTTGAATCACCCTCGTACACTCTCGTCAGTTTCTAATTAAACAATCGAATATAAAAAGAAAGGTAACGGTGAAACGAGAGAAAGGAAAAGCAGGAAGCTCGTTAAGTGTACACGGCTCGTTTCTTTTCATAGCGGTTCAATGAGGTCGTTGGACATTGGCTCGATGCCACTGTCATCGAGAGAAACGTCCGTGCACCCGCGACCCCGGCTAACATAGCTGTCTCCGCTCGATGATATACCGATTTAACTCACTGTAACCGAAATCGAGCAAAGGAAAAGCTGACGAACGATCCGACACCTCGATGATTCGAAACTTGTACCGACACCTTTTCTTAAAATGTTCTCCGCCCTCTTTTACTTCTCCGACCGACTCTTTGGCTGTCTTTCATACTAGTCATCCTTTACGAATAGATTGTTTAATTTGATAATCTTAAGATAGATGTAAATTGTCAGTTGAGTGGATCATTGGTTAGAAGTTTGACACGTAGTGTTAGAAATATTCTAATGATTAGAGTTTGGATGTTTATGCAGATATGAAGAGTATCGAGCAAGGTAGACTTCTCTAGGGAAAATGGCGGTGAAGGGAAAGGAGAGTCCATCATTTAGTAACATTCAACAATTACTACATATTATGAATAAATCTCCTTACATCTAGAAAATAAAGTTCCAAAATTCCAAATTCAGATTCCGATCTTTCATTATTTAAATTTTAAATTTCAATTTGAAAATTGTTAATCAAACTTTCGAATTTATGTTTTTTAACTAGAAAATCCAAGTTTCAACGTTCAAATTTCAAGGTTTTAGTGTTACACTTTCAAAGATTCAAAATCCGATTTTGTAAATTTCAGAATACAGAATACAAAATTTCAAGAAATATTAATGATCAAAATGAAATAAAGGTTTCTCGAGTAAACGTTTACACAGAACTAATAGGGGCTTTTCTCCTTTAAACGTTATTTTCCCTAGGAAAATTTACCTGGCTCAATACTATACGTAGCCTTTCAAAATGTCCGTGATTATACATATAGTTTGTACCCTGCATATCGAACTTGATCTCTATCACTTCCTGCAATTTCACGGCGTATATCCTTCTTTGTCATCGAAAAGAAAATTGTCACGATAATTTTCACGAAACAAGAATCGTTTTACAAACGTAATAATTAGTAACGATCGTAGTAACATATAATTTCCTTGGAGCTATTATACACAAAGGAAAGCACGGAGCACGGTGCATGAAATCATGCCAGTTAAGTCGACCACGACGAGCAAGTTCGAGGAACCTGCATCAGGAAATATTCATGATATCAAAATGGAATTGCTGTCGTAGCCGCGTGCCTTGGCACGATTTGCTTTCACTGTTCGAAATAGTGCATCGCATAGGCGGCAAACGGGGAGAAACAATTCCCATGGAGTGTATGGAATTTGCTGTGAAGGGTGCACCTTAACGTTGTACGTTAAATTGCTCCGATACTTCCGTTAGAACTTTGAGCTTCCAAATGGAAGGAAACATTATGCATAATTCGTGTCTGACAGTCGTTCGACGAAATTAGAATTTAACTTCCATGGAATGGAAAAAGTTAACGAATTCTACTTTTATTTCTTTTATAAGTATTCTTCTTTTTTGTTAAAAGTCTAATAATCTTTTATTACATTCAAGAACTTAGTAATGAAACAATTTAGAAAGCTATGATTGGATAGCTGCAAACAAATTTATCGCTTATTTGGATCTGCTTAATGGTAGAAAGACTAAATTTTGTCGTTATCTAGAAGAATCGCGAATTATATTAAAATTAAGATTTAAAATATAATTTTCCCTTAAGTATTAAATTATACTCAATTGTGGTGGTTATCACCGATCGAATATGTTACTTTTGAAACCAATGGCCATAAAAGGTGTTAGGTAATGGCCAAGTTTCTATAATTTATCCCTCCATGTAACGCTTCAAAAATTAAATAGCGTTCTTTTAACAAAAGCTTTTCTCAGTATTGCAAGAGGTATTTCTAAGCTATCGAACTTGGCCATATTTTGTTTGATCTCACAACTTTTTACGGCCATAAGAACTTAGCTCCTGTTTACAGGATGTTTTTGTTGGGATTTCATCAATTTTTGTTAAGATTTCATCAATTATCAAGTATGATAATTATAATTATTTTTGCAACATAATGTGAAAATATGGGGTAAACTTTACCTAGATTATGTAGATTTTACTCTTGGAATTTTTTTTTTTTTTTTTTTTTTTTTTTTTTTTTTTTAACTATTTTTTCATCCCATTTTGGGCATAAAACTCGAAAATTGAATCTCTAATTTTCCCTTGAATTTTTTGTGTTATTTATGTTATGCTACTATGTTCCATCCTACGTACCTATTTCGTAATGTTTTTTTCAATACAACCCCTTTAAGGTGTAAAATTTCAAACTTTGATAATTATTCCTTTAATTGTTTGTTATGGTGGACCTATGTACCAAATTTCAAGCTTTTAGGTCAATGGGAAGTACCCAAAAGGTTTTGATGATAGGTCAGTCAGTCAGTCAGTGACAAATTTAGCGATTTTTGAGGTCCTATATCTCGGAACCTACTAATGTTGGAAGATTAATGTTTTGTCAATATTGAGACATGATAGCATTTAACAAGTGTACGAAATTACATCTCTCCATCTGCCTCCAGTGCCGAGCTATGAGCCCCTTAAAAACGGCTAAGTTGTTTCGTGTAAAAGGAGGTAGTGCGAGAACTTGGCTGGTGCACTACCGTGCACCTAGATAATTTTACATTTTTTATTAAATATAAACAAATTATTTATTTTATTTAAAAACTCCTTTACGAATTATTTACTACAATATACGAGTAAAATATATATTGTATCTTCACTGTTAAATATGTGTATTTGCATTGATTTTCCTGCCAATTGTTGTTGCCAGCATAAATTTTGCTCAATTTTGTGATTAACTGTACACACAAAACCATAGTTTCTGGCGAGGCCAATTTTAAAAATATTTTTTTGCAAAATGATAGAATATAGATACATGATTTGTTACTAAAAAGTCACAAAAAAATTTAACCATGATGTTTAAAAAGACAAAAGTACGTCAAAAAGTACATAAAATTGTCAAGAAGTTCTATGTTAAATTTTAACTACACTGGTCCGTCAATTATTAAAAAATATTAATTACTATTTTTCAGAGACAATCATTATTGATTTAATCTTGGAATGCCTGTTGCAGGCTGTTGTAACTTCATTAATTTTCTGAATCTTCGAATTAAAGGGTCTAGCCGTATAAGCATAGTGAATCGGCCCCAGTAACAATTTCGGTTGATATTTATATCACATAATGCTTTTTGCCTAAACAACAATTGTGTGCAATTTCAACCCCCTGCCCCCTCTGATAAGGGAGATATGAGGGTAAAACCCAAAACCTTTACCATTTTTTTTCTCAGAAACTATTTAAGATATTTGATCACATTAAAGTGCAAATAGTAGGTATTCATTAGCTGTATATCATATTTTTTTTTCAAAATTTTTATTCGATGATTAAGGGTTGAAAATTAATAAATAAATCTTTGAAAATGATTTTTATAAACAATCCCTTGGATGACACCCACCGAAAAAATTCAGAATAATCCTTTACTATTTAACTATTATCTGTAAAAATTTCAAAAGTGTCGGATTGGTACATCATAGTTAAAAAAAAATAAAACCAATGCAACGCCCTTTCATAAGGCAAAGCCGGCCTGAACGTTAGAGGCGCTCAACCTAACCGACCTACAGGGGAATACGTAGCGCCGACCCGCCACGTTTCTCGTACCAGAAACAGCTCTCAGAAAAGTATGAGCTCTTCTTTCCCTAAACTGTGTGTTAATTAACAGTCATTTATTTAAATAATATATTAACAATTTAAATTTTTTAATTAAGTTTTCTGGTCCTAACTTTTAACGTCCGTGTTTTCACAGTCTTTCTCGTTTTAAGTATGTGGGAGCCCTAAATCACAGATTTATACCATGTCTTGAACAATGGCACTGTGTTAGATGCCATTAGTTGTCCTTTTAATAGTCAAAGAAGGTATCACAGTTATAAATGCAATATCATTCTATTCAACGCTGTAAAGAACATAGACTTCTATAACTATTTCCGTCTTTACCTTTTCACGTACGTATTACTTTTAATTAAATTGTAGCTGGTACCTGTGAATAGTTGTAACTAAGATTTTCCTCGTTTTAAGTATATGGTCGCCCTGAAAAGGGTTAATTATATTATAGCGTACCAGTACTACCTGGAAATGGCTGCAATTAAGGTGACCTTCGTTTTAAGTATATGGGTGTCCAGAAAAGAGTTAAGCGCGTTTTATGGTACAAATGGTGTATTTTCCAATGCGGTTTATATGCCCTGATACTTTTTTACGCAATCACGGAGCCTAAATTGGCGTGTACATAGACGCATCATAAAGGGTAAAGCGTACGATCCTGAGTCCATGATTTTAGTGTCCACTGTCTTGTTCCCTCTTGTTGCCGAATATAGAGGAGTCGTTAATTGGATAGAATTTCCAAACTTTAAAATCTCGCGGTAAAAACGTTATCTTGCGGAATTATTGGACGAACATGACGCGTTAAATGTACAATATTTACAACAAAACAATAACATTATAAAAATGAAAGTTCGGTCGCGACATATAAACGGTAAAACTTACAATTGTTACATAGAATACAATTCAAACGTAAATAGTTACGCGGGTATAAACCAATATGCATGCGAGACATACTTAAAACGAGAAACACCGTGAAAACACGGACGTTAAAAATTAGGACCAGAAAACTTAATTAAAAAATTTAAATTGTTAATATATTATTTAAATAAATGACTGTTAATTAACACACAGTTTAGGGAAAGAAGAGCTCATACTTTTCTGAGAGCTGTTTCTGGTACGAGAAACGTGGCGGGTCGGCGCTACGTATTCCCCTGTAGGTCGGTTAGGTTGAGCGCCTCTAACGTTCAGGCCGGCTTTGCCTTATGAAAGGGCGTTGCATTGGTTTTATTTTTTTTTAACTATGATGTACCAATCCGACACTCTTGAAATTTTTACAGATAATAGTTAAATAGTAAAGGATTATTCTTAATTTTTTCGGTGGGTGTCATCCAAGGGATTGTTTATAAAAATCATTTTCAAAGATTTATTTATTAATTTTCAACCCTTAATCATCGAATAAAAATTTTGAAAAAAAAATATGATATACAACTAATGAATACCTACTATTTGCACTTTAACGTGATCAAATATCTTAAATAGTTTCCGAGAAAAAAAATGGTAAAGGTTTTGAGTTTTACCCTCATATCTCCCTTATCAGAGGGGGTAGGGGGTTGAAATTGCACACAATTGTTGTTTAGGCAAAAAGCAATATGTGATATCAATATCAACCGAAATTGTTACTGGGGCCGATTCACTATGCTTATACGGCTAGACCCTTTCAGAAAATGTAGTAGTACTGATAAATTGGTACTAATAAATTAAATCTATTAGTACTAATGAATTAAAATATTGTTTTACCACCTTAGATATATGTAAAACTTCATAATAATTCTATTCGCTGCAAAGAGTCGGTAAATGATTATTTAATTTAATATTGTAGGTGTAGAGTAATGTTAATTTAGAATCAAAGCTGAAACTAATAAATGTTTCATGACTTTTGAAAGAGAGGCAATGTCACATCATGTGGTAATGGGTTAAATCTTGTTTATAAAGCACAGACATTTAACATATATTTTTCTATCTTGTTTCCAGGGATGCTCATCACCGTTGGTAGTGAAATTTGCAGACACGCAAAAGGAAAAGGACCAGAAGAGGATGCAACAGCTTCAGACGAATCTTTGGAATATAGCAGGAGTCAACATGGCGCCGCATTACCTGACCGTCTGTACCTTTTAATATTTCACAACCGACCTTTTTGCTCCGATATCAAAGAGCCCATTTGCATCGTGAATGAAATACTTTCTCATCAATTTATTTACCTAGAATCTTGAAAATTGCACGTACATTCTGCTCGCCTACATCTGCAAAAGTATTCACGCGTATACCTGAGGAAAAAAATTAGATCCGAGGCTGAGAGATACCTTAAGTATCAGTCATCCTTTGGCGCGATAAAATTTCTTTCTCGATGCAAATTTTAATCTTCTGATGTTACTTTCTTCATCACAAGGATGAATCGTATGAAATTCAGTTGAAAATTGGATGGACAGCTATATTAATTATTAGTTTCTTGTCACTCAGTTATCTTTTTCTTAAGTATTTAGAGAGTAATTTAAAATTTCATTTTGCTACTTTATAGTATTACTGAATCTTCATGAGATTATAGCTTAAGAATAATGAAATTTATGAACTCTTCATAAAATTGAAATTTTTGTTTAAGTTGCAATTTTATTATGGTATAAACTGTGGAACAAGGTATAGAAAATAACGGTAGTTATGCAGATGATTTACGACCTCATCGATTTTGATGACCTTGAAATGTGTTGTCAAGGTCACTATTTTGAACAACTTTTTCCTATGTTACCGCCGCTCGGCCTTCGTTTTCCAGATATTCGCAAAAATAATTTTATTGCCGTCATTCACTGACTGTCGGTTCAAAGCCACAATTTCAGACTTTTTTTTTCCTGCAACAAAAAACAAGATTATGGAACTTCGTTCCATGAGCCCTGCGAAACAAAAAATAAAACATCCCCCACGACTTGATTTAAAATCGTTTTGCTGACTGGGGTGCTATGCCCCCCAGACCTCCCCTAACAACTACACTAACTAATACCGATACCCATGTTTAATATAATATAATTTAATATAATCGTTTCGCGTGGAAATTGTATGCGCGTAGGTAATTATTTTTAAATAATTATCTTCGTACTTTAAGGCGGGACACTCCCGCCCCAAGAAATGTAGCCCAACCATATTTTATACATCAACCAAAATATTTGGTGGTTTAAACAATAATGTTACCAACTGCATTTCTTGATATTATAGCAGATGTAAGTATTTCCAATTACATAATTATCAATAAAGCAGTGTATTACTAAATACATAGTGTAATTTATTTTTACGTATATAGGGAAAAGTTGTTCAGAATAGTGACCTTGACAACATATTTCAAGGTCATCGAAATCGGTGAGGTCGTTAATCATTTACCAAAATAACTCATTTCAAGTAGAATATTATTAAAAAACATAGTTATTATTATAAAAAAGTAATTAATATAATTAATAGTGAACTTACTAAAATATTAGAATTTTACTATTTTAAAAGAATATTTGATAGTACTTAATAATACAGGTATTAAAAAGCAATTAATAGTAAAAAAAAAATAGTCAATAGTATTAATTAGTGAAGTAACTATAGTTAATAACATAAAATATTTACTAATACATATAAAGAAATAATTAACAGTAGCTCATAATACATTTATTAAAAACTAATTAATAACAAATAACAATATATTGACGATGAATAAAAATAGTTAGTTCTATGAAATAGTTGCTGAAAATAATTAAAAAAATAAGTATGAAAAATTATTAATATCCAAAATATAGATACTAAATGACTAGTAATTAAAACACAGTTAATCCTCTTTTTCTTGTTTTCTCTTTTTCTAAAAAAATTCCAAAAAACGTTTGTTTTAAAATATTTAACTTAACTTTATTTTCACATACTACATTTTGCCATATTAAATAAATAACAAATGGTAATCAGTGTTCTAAATAATGTGTGACTTCTACGTAGAAACGTCGAGCATCTGTGATGGACGTGACACGAATGAAAATTTCAGAGCAAATCACCCCGTGTCCATCACGTATTCGAACCCGTTAATATTTTATTAACTTCCAATATTCCACCACAGCGTTAGCAATTCATGGCGCACGTCTATTCCAAAGATAATTCCAAAGATCAGTTAAGTTTATGTTACTATATATTAATCCAGGTTGTCATTGTTTATATAGTCTTTAAATATGATGCCCGACTTCATAAAAACTTACAGATAAATATCCTCAGGAATAGATATACTTATTTATTTACTCGACTGCAGAAATCATCTTGATTTCTTTGCAAAGTGTTTATAAATTTCTGTCGTTTGAAATAACAGCAGATGATATCGGAAAAGGTGTAGAAATTTTGTTTAATCAGTAATAAATACAAATTAAAGGTTTAAGGAAATAATTCAGTATTAATAAACATATAAGTATAATTCTATATGCTTGATTTTGTATTTCTCTGGAATTTCACTTTTGAAAATCTTGTTCCACAGTTTCACCTAATTTTCTTATAGAAGAAATACTCCATTTTTCTATAAATATTCAGATGTATTTAATATTTGTCAATACAAACAAAAAGTATTATTAGTTCTACCCAAAAGTCCTGTCCGATAATGTCATTTTAAGTTTCCAAGGATAAGTCATTCTACAGAAATGAAAACCATAAATTACAATCACAATAAGGAGAGGTTATTACTGACGATGGAAATTATATTGTTCAATAAATATTAATAAATGTGTTGAAAATGTATTATTTTCTTTTAATTCAAAAACGGACAGAACTTTCCGGTATTATACCTAATGTGTATGCTCCTCAAAATTGGACACAATTTTTTGACACCCTGTATGTATGAAGCTACTTGTTGCGCCATCTACCCTTAGGACCATGAATATACTAAGAGTAATCCTCAAAGCCATCACTCGGAACAATGTGATACTCTATCCCCCAAACGACCCTGAGTTTGATCCAGTGCCACCGCGTGTAGGTTTCTCAAGTTATTCTCCGCACAAGAGCGACATTTTAATAGATAATTTTTTATTTTATGACACCATTCAAAAAAGCCAAAAATGATGCAAAGGTGTATAATTATTTTGTTATTTATATAAAGAAATTATTTTTTAAAATTGGTTTTCATTTCAAACGATAGTGGCTGAACCTCACTGATCTGTCTCTAGATTATCACTATTCCCGAGATAATTACAATTCTGGATTGTGGTTCTCTTAATTATAATCAGGATAATTATTTAATATACCACAAGATTTGAATTTTGGACGATAAGCTTTGAAACAATTTTAATAACCAAGGTTTATCCTATTTTGCATGTTGGTATTGTATACCAGCGTTGGGTTAAAAGGGTTAAGAGTCATAATCCCACGTCTCACTGTCAAGCACATTTATTAAGGTTTCCAGAAATCATAATTTTATCTATCTTTGGGTTAAAGCATTATGTTACTCTAGTAGTTCAGGACACCATTGTTTGTCACGAAATAAGCATCGGGATTGTGATAACAGAAATGATAACATAACAGGAAGTTGCCTAGCTTACCGACGTCACATGTTTATGAAGGTAAACTTTTAGATAGCATTTTGGCTTGATATGCTCGGCACGGATACCATCATAAAATTTCAAATTAGTCAAACCGGACGATCGCTTGAAATCTTAGGATGACAAGCTCAACACATAGAATTACAGTAAAAGTATTGATAGGTCATAAAACCGTCCAGACGTCTAATCTAATATACTTCGAACGTATTGAAATTAAACTCTAAAATAAAACAAAACGCAATATCACAAGATTGGGTGAACTTGTACAAAAGCTACTCCCCCTCGGATTTCGATGATTTTTAAATATGTTGTAAAATTAATCATTTTAAGCAACTTTTTTCCTCTAAGCTATTTGTCGGACTCGATTAGTTTACGAGATATTCGCGAAAAACTATGAGTACTACTACATTGAATTCCGCCTGTACGTATACGCCCGTGTCTATGTGTGCGTCGACAAGCGACCTTCGCTTATCTAGTGTTTCTGTCAACAGCACCACATGGCCCGGCTACCGTCCATACAACGTGTCAGCTTAAAATCAAAGTTAACTACTAATTAAATAATTTTAACATTAGACCTGCGTGGCCAGCCGCCTAAAGGCGGTCGGAATATTAATGTGGCCTAACTTAACCTAATCTAGACATATAAGTAACGAAGAAAATTATATTCCGTCAACATCGGTATTCATCATTGTGCACCACAAGATTGTCTGCCATTCGTAGTAATGTTGGCGGTATTTCATTTTTTCTGTTACTTATATGTCTAGGTCAGTTTAGGTTAGGTTATACTAATATTCCGGCCGGCCACGCAAGTCAAATGTTATGATTTGATTTTTCAGTTCATCCGTTGTATGAATAGTTGCCGGACCACATGGTGCTGCTTACAGAGGTGATAGGCAAGCGAGCCAATGCACACACGGCCATGTACGCATACATATAGGCAGAATTCGCAGTAGTAGTAACAATATTCTTTCGCGAATATCTCGCTATTATAATCGAGTCCGACATATAGCTTAGAGGAAAAAGTTGCTTAAAATGACTTTAACAACATATTTAAAAATCATCGAAATCGGAGGAGAGTAGCTTCTCTACAAGTTCACCTATGATTGATTTCGTTATGTCAGAACCGCTAGAATTTTGTCACTCGAATATCTTCAGAGTCTCAGAGGATACCTTCAAATAATGCACAACTTTGCTATATTTGAATTACGACGTATCAAATTATTTCGAGAGATTGTCTTGATTCTGATGCTCATTACTGTACATACCAGTGGTTCTCAACCATTTCATAAATGCATACCGGTAAAATTACAATCCAAGATTTCAATAGTGACCAGCATTACACATTCGACTAGCCTCTGGTACAGTTATTTCAGATTGAGGTAACTGCACGCACTATCATTGAAAATGAAGCTTTAGGTGATAAAATTGTTGTATACTGTATATTGCACAAATTAGCCACGTATGTATGTATGTACACTGAGTTGCATTGAACTTATCGCAGTGAAGTTGGCTACAAATTCACTAACACATTCACGCCGCGTCGGTGAGACGATGGGCGAGATAGACTCACCGACGCGGCGTGAATGTGTTAGTGAATTTGTAGCCAACTTCACTGCGACAAGTTCAATGCAACTCAGTGTACACTCCGATACAACATAGGCTTCTCTTCTTTAACACGTTGAACGCCACAGTGAAAATGGACATTTGTTACATGACGTATTAAAGCTCTAATTATTAAGAATAGGAATAATTAATTTTCAAATTTCAAATGTCAAGCTTTTAATTTGATACTTTACATTATTAGTATAATAACAATACTATTGAAAATAATATTTTTCTATTGTTTTCTTTTAATTATTGGAGTGCGTGTAATTTGCGATGCCGGTCACCGGTGACCCCCACGGCACTCAACGTGTTAAGGAAAAGTATACAGAAAGGATCTGATACACTGTCTCTATAATAGAAGAATAGAAGGGTCTATACCACTCTACTTGTTACTTTTCCCTACAGTGCCACTTTTCCTAGGAAAGCCTATTATATTTGGTACTGTACTATCCAGGTGCCTCTCGCATTCCACCGGTTGAGAACCATCGCTATATACGATTGGTTGTATCTTCTCATCAGTGCAAATAGCCCGAAGGTAAACAAGCAAAGGAAAACATGTGATTACATTTGGACGTTCGTTTGTTTGCAGAACGATACACCTACCCTGGCGCCCGCGTCGTTACAGCTACTGCAACAACTTCAGGCGACGACGAGTGCAGCAACTCCGGTTGCAGCTAGTGCAGGCGCTAACGCTCTGTCGAGTGTGCAGCATCAGTTGTTGCTACAACAGCACCTCGGTTTAGGCGCCGCAACCCCTGCGCACGCCGCCGCTCCTGCTCTGCCCAGTCCTCCTGAAATCAACCCTGCGAATCTTCAGGGCTTGGCGACGCTCGCGTCGTTGAGCAACACCGCCGGTGAGTATGGTTGGTGTCTTTCTTTTTTTTTCTTTCTTTTATGTTCTCTTCGTTTGTTGAATTTGTGTTGTGCCTCTAACTGATTCATTAATTAGTAATCCTTTTATTCCTAAATATCATTTTATAAATAATTTTCTTTTACATATATAATATGTATAATGTTTAACTTGTTTAACAAAATAATTAAAAATATCTGTCAAATCACGTTAATATTTCAGTAAGACGTATTTGTTTTTCACAAAGTGAAAATTACAAAGTATGCCATCGTGTTTACCTGTCCTGTGTATTTTCTGCCAGTTGTCTTCGCGATAATAAAATTAACGGGTTCAGGAAACACGCCAATGCAATGATGGATCATACGTAAGAGATGCTTGCCATTAGCGTCTGCATCAAAACGTATGTTTATTGCTTATTGGCGCAAAACGTATGATTTTTTAATGACACAGCAGAACTTACATAACACTGGATTATTTGTAAAACTATATACCTAACCCTTTACCACAGTCATGATGCAACATAAGTTCAAATATGACAACGTCGGTTCTTATCTTTTAAATTTCTTCTAATTATAATTTGTACAGTCAAAGATAGCCAAATGCAAAGTGTACATAATATTTCAACTTATTTTATTTATTTTAACATTGCAACAATATAATGTTGATTCTGAATTAAGCAGCTGCCGAATAAGTTATGAGGTAAAGGGTTAAAAATCGAAACACTATTATAAAATGTATAAAATTTCATTGTGATTTTTATTTTTGTTTTACATAGATTAATTTATTGGAACATTCTGACAAAAAAGTTTTAAAATACAGTATTTTATAAATTAACAATTCGTGGGATATTTCGTACAAAATTTAAAAATTTCATGAGGTGGTAATTTTTCTTTCATTGTACACTCGCGATCAAGACAGGTTTCCCTAGAAAAAATGACGATATAGAAATTCTTAATTTTAACGATGTTATTATTAAAAGCAATTTAGAAACAAAATAAGATAATTTTGAGGAGAGGGAATAAATAAGTGCATAAATATTAATTCAACTTACCCACGTGAACATCAATTTTTGCAAATGGTGGAAAGACTTATATGTATACGTATATCGATTCCTATCGCTACATGGTCATTTTCTGGGGGAACGCGGGGGGGGGGGATTCGGGACATCTTTGGGGACCTGATTTGATCGCGAGTGTACTTTAAAGATTTTCGCTTATCTTATTTGGATAAATTTACCCAAACAGGCCCGAGCATGTTGATTTATAACTTCGCCTTATGATCGCCAAGTTGTACCTGTCACCTTAGAATTCAACTTAGGATTAGATAGGATTCACCTTAGGATTAGATAAACTAAAATTACTCTCACCTCAGTAACAATTACTTTCCCTGAAATATTTGTTATATCTTTACAAACAAAATGAAGTAATACACCCTTTATATCAGTGTAAAAAGTATAATTGTATGATTATTATATGCAGGTTGAAACATTTAAGTGGGGACATTTAAATATCTGCGTTATTTGTAATCTTATGGAAAACGTCTTCAAAACAGTTACATTATTTCCAGGGACATAAAATTATTTTTCTGTCGCGTCATTTTCTTCAGAAAGTTCAAAGTCTGTGGCATTTTTTAAAATGAAATCGTATAGGTATTCTTATTTAAATGGCCCACCCTGTGTAATGATTTCTTATACAAACAATAGCAGTTATGGATGACTTCATGGTGAATTCATAGTCCATTCGTCTCACGTTTGTAATTGGGTGTTTACAGCGAACACAGGAGTGTCACCCATGAGTATGCAGAACCTAGTCACCCTGGCTGCGATGACTGGCGGAAATGGTAACCTTCAAGTGTCGCCAAACAGTGAGTAGCGAAAACTTTCACGATAGCACGACATAGAGACGTGGTACAACACCGAGCATAGTACGCTCCCCTAGGAAAAATGGCGATGTATCAAAGAGGGAAGTCCTATCATTCGATTGTACATAAATGTTTACTTAGCAAAATTTTATTGTTTGTTGAGTATAAAAATGTGTCGTACAAATTAAACATAATGTGTGATGCTTCTGAAGTAACTAAACCTCCTTTATCTACGTCACTACTTTTCTCAGAAAAGTCAACCATGCTCGGAGTTGTACATGCGATCAAGTCTCCATTCACGTGCATTGTGCCCTCGTGTAGGGGAATGCCTGGAAATAGCATGCTTTCGCCGAGATTTGCTTGATATGTAACGTTAGTCCTGAAGTAACAGCATGCATGTTGAAGAAGAACGAACAGCTGGCTCGATTTCCTTCCGGTTAATCGTTCGAGTACCTATTAAATTGAAATTCATTAATCAAAAATGATGATTATAATATTGTTTTGAACCGATGTTTCAAGAAGGTACATTTATTTGGAATGGTCATTTTTGAACGATTTTTAGAACTAAAAAATAGACTAACGAACTTTATATTTTTTCACGATTCAAGAACATAGTTATGAATTTATATAAAACAAAAAAATTGAAAAAAATGTTCATCTATATGTGTAAGTGTGATTACTGTCTCAGCTTCAAATAAAACTAAAAACAATATATTTTGACGAAATAATAGTCAGTAGAAAAAAATCAGTTCTATAATGAAAATTTCAACTTTCTCAAACATAGAGAAATTAGGAAGACATCTTTTTTATATTTATGTAAAGCTTGCAATAAATTAGATGATTAATTATTAAACATTCGTGGCAGCCATTTAGAGCATGCCGTAAACAACATATAAGAACATAATTAGTATAATTAATTAGTATGGTATAATTTAATTAGTATGATGCATAATTGCACAAAGGTTTCACTGTAATTTTTCTTAAATTTCAAGTTTCGTGGTCTATTATTTTTAGTTTCAAAAATTATTTGAAAATGACCCCTCAAACTGATAATGGGAATAAACAGAAGAATCGAGAAATCCGACGACACTTTCATATTTGAATAAGAGTAATGGAAAGATAAAAACATTCATTTAATTATATTTTAATTGTACAAAAAACCTCGAACTTCAATCAGTTCATCAAAAATTTAATAAATTTAGTAAATTGATATTTAAAAAGTTAATTAATTATTTTATGTATACATCAATTCAGTATCTAATATTATTCTTTTGATTAGTACTTCATAATTCTATTTTTGCAACTATTGTATTAAAACATTCTTCTTCCACAAAATTTGTTAATTCAGTTACAATTTCACTTCCAGTAAGTAATATAGTTCATTAGTATTAATAAATGAAATTATATAATTATAGTTTTTAAGCAGTCTTAAATGTTAAATAACGAAAAAAGAAGAAAGAAAGGACTCGAACAATTAATTGATGACGTGTTTGTATTATATTTTACACTTGTTGCAATACGTTAAATAATCCTGATAATTAATCGGAATTGGTAACCCGTTCCAGTGAAAATTGTTTTGTTCTATGTGCATATACGTGTGTGAGTCGTACAAACGTTACAGAAAAAGTTTGCCTTGTTTCGCATTAATTTTAGGTTGACTTCTGTTTTATTATAATTATGGCATCTTTGGCGAATCCTGTGAATTTCTAAATATCACGAATTATAAATATTATATGTTATATAATATATTGTTATTAAGTATATAACAATATTATTAAAAACCAGTGGTGGTCATCGTCAAATTTTGAATTTCACGATCAAAAAAAGATTTGTATCCCTTGCGGTAGGATCATCTCAGCCAGAAACGGTACTAGGATGTTTTTGTACTAAATTATCTAACGCAGTACAATGATTTTCAGCGTAAATATTTTTGTTTTTAATTGTTATTCATGTCATTCTATTTTAATCCTTTCCAGCCCACTGCTGCCATATGGTAACACTTCTTCGAACCTTTGAACAGCGGAGCCTGGGTCAATCGTAACCCAAGCTTACAAAATAAACAACAATATTAACCTAAAGTTAAATGTATAATATTTAAACAAAAGAGTTTCATATATGGGAGGAATAATTTATAAAGGAACAAGGTGAAATTTCGCAGATAAAAATAATATATAATACAAAATTACATTAAAATTGTGACTTTCTGCATGGTTCGCTGTCCGGGGGTTAAATGTATCAAAAAGTCAAGAGTTCACAAAATTTGGTTTGTAAATATGATAACAATTTTGCTAGCGCAATATAAGCATAAAGTTTCTTCACACTGCATTGTAGGAAAAATTAAGAATAAAAAATTTCTTTTATCAATTAAAAACAAATTGGGCTGCACAAGGTTAAATTATAAATGACTAACATAGTCTCTGCTGGTAGAAGGGTTAAAGTCAGTATTTCAAGTTACTTACGAGTTAACCCATCCCAACAGTAACTAATACTTCTATTAAAATCAAACAAAATGGAAGTTCTCATTAAATAAATGAAATTAAGATTCTCATAAATTTAAATATCATCAGTGCTATAATATAATAACATATTAATTAATGGACATAATCCCAAGATTGTTATTAAACAATATAGTTATTGTTATTAGGTAACCTTTCCTGCTACTAGTATAATTTTATTTTTAGTAGATTACTAATAATCCATAATATTTATTATAGGTATAATGAAAATGGGGCTCTAAAGAAACATTCGTTAAATGAATAAGATTTTTTCAAATTAATTATTGAAACAAGGTGAAAAACTTTATGAATTTTAAAAATTTGATCGGTTTTGTTATACCTACATACATATTAATATTATCCTCATCAGCCAGCAGTTTTCCTGTTACTTTCTAAAAGCGACTACTTTTCCTATCAGGAAACTATGGAAATTGCTCGTTTAATATTTATGAAAGTTATTTATGAAACTAGTTCGGAGGATGAATGTTTTCATCGTAATCTTGTTTCATTTTGCCAAGCAACATATAGTGAGTTTCATAAGTATTCGAATTCCCTGAATTAGTGACTAATCATACATGATAATAGTTGTGTAAGGTGTTGGATTATAAAAAATAAAATATAGTATTTATAATTTTTTTAAGGTATTCTAAATTGCATTTGGCCTAACCATTGTTTATCATTTTTGTTGGAGCGACGATCCTAGACGTACTACTTACTGTTCATCTGTTCATTTTGTTAAAAGCAAAACAAAACAAATACCACTTAAAAGACCAAACATAGATTGTACAGTGCCGAGTATGATAGACTTTCCTAAGGAAATTAGCGTTCTAGCGAATTCTGAACTTTGAGTTATGAAATTTTGAAATTTTGAATTTTGAGTTCTGAGTTTTAAATTTTGAAGTTTTGAATTTTAAACACTGAACTTTGACATTTTCTACTTTGTAGTTTTGAATTTAGAATTTTTGATCGCCTTTTTTTTTATACCACTATTTTTTGGAAACCTACCATGTTAGGTACCGTACAAAAATTTTAAAACAAGAATTCCCTTAAGAGTACAGAAATTCTGCTTAGGTTTTAAAAACATTACAGGGTGTTTTGGAAATATGTACATAATTGAGTACATTTAAACATCTAGGTTTAAATGGATTTGAATTATTTTTCATTGCCTCTACGGTACTAAATTACACATTTATTATTTAATTGATTATTAAAATTCCAGTAACTGTACTAAATTTCATTTCAAATCAGGTCGATTAAATAATAAATATATATGTCCCCAAAATTTAATTTAATATTAAATCAATGTTTAAAAGAAATTAATGTTTCATGAATTTGTAAATATTATGCTTTTGACAATACTCAACATTGGCCACGAATTCTAACAAATAAAAAAGACACAAAGCAATAATATCCTGTTATTTGTATAATCTTTAAATACAGGCTAAAAATTAGAAAATACACTGAAAAAGGATTATATTATTATTTAAACAACATTATTTGCCGAAATTTCTAAACTAGAAGTTTAGTAGCGATACTAAACTTTTTAAAAACGGTTATTCTTTAAAATTCAAATTAAACTAAATAATTACTGAATTTAAAATAAATTCTCTAACATTGTATTCAATGTCAAATAGATATTTGAAAGAAATTAAAATTTCATATATTTTTATTATATTTTTAGCAATCCTTAGCATTGGAAATGAGTTATAACAAATAATATCCCATTTTATTTGTAAGCCTTAAAATTTGTATTGAAAGGCAAACACACTAAAATAATATCTTATTTCATAATTTAAAATACTTATAATCACTTATGTGACTATGGTGAAAAGTATAATTGCTTATTCCTAGAACACCCTGTACATGTCACACGTAAGGAATAATTATTTAACGCTCTCTTTAACAAAGATCTTTGTTATTCATGTTCTTATTCGATCTTCTAACCGAGTTGAACTGGATGAGCCAGCGGCAATAATGTTTGAGCGATGTCCAATATTGCAGGACAGGTACCTTATTTCAGGCAGAGTAACGGCTAAGTAAATTCCGGCAAAGTTTACGTGCTGAATATGTAACCACGTTACTAACTCCGCTTGTTAATATCGTGAACGTGTTCTGTGTTTCAGCGTTAAGCGGACTGGCGAATTCGACAGCAGGTATGTCGCTATGTACGTGTCGCATTGCCTGGTATAGTATTAACAATTACTAAATTAATTCATCCTGATGAATTTCTAATCTTATTCATGCCACCCCTAATTCCCTTGTCGAAAAAAAACAACAAACACGTACACAAGTGGTATCAGCAAGGAGAGTATTCCAAAAATACCAGTCATTTTAATAAGCTTTTTCACATTTTGGAAAATTATATTATTATGAAATTCTCTATAAACAGAGTGCACGCAAATCGTACCATAGTGGAATTAGTTATTGTACTTATACAGAATTGTCCAAAAGCTAACAAAATTAACCTTTGAACTGCGGAACGTGGGTCGTTCATGATCCAAACTTACAAAATATACAAGAATATTAACTTAAAAATAAATGTATAATTTTTAAACGAAAGAGTTTCATATGTTGGAAGAATAATTTTTAAAGGAACAGTGCAAAATTTAGAAAATTAAAATAATATGAAATATAGAATTACATTAAAAGTGGGAACTCTTTCCTTGATCAGTCGTCCTAGGGTTATACAAGTATTATTCTCTGTCATTTATATGCAATTTAAGTTAAATCATAATTTACCTATGTATCTAGAATTTGATTAGAGATAAAAACAAAGTTATAAAACTCTTTTATTTAAAAGGAATTGTTCCAATAAAATAGATAAATTCTAATATACTTTTAACATTAAAAATTCTTTAAACTGTTGATCACTTACATTCAAAGATACATGTAGATGGGGAGATACATAATAACATAATCTCTCATATGCAGAAGCTTATTAAAATTTGGCAAGAATAGGCAGGTTGATAATTACCGTCGGTTTTTTTTAAATTTTTACAACCTGCGACAGAAAATTGAAAAATAGTGAACACACTCTGTTAGGTACGCATATTTACTTTAAGGATTGAAAATTAAACTTTTTATAGTAGTTAAAATACGTATTGTACTTATGTTCCTTGATTAATATTACTTCAGAAGTTATGATCATCAACCCTTAAAAAAATACATGTATAATATTTTTCAGTTCTCTCTGCACCTGCAAAATTTCAGAAAAATCGACGTCTATCATCAAATTGCCCTCCCATATGAGTTAAAAAACTCTCCTTGTGAGATAAATACTGAACTTATATGAGTACATTATTGGGTGCATATACGAGGACGACTCATTACTAATATCATCGGTTTTCTAAAAGTGCAACACACCTAAAAAGTCTTTAATTTTGAGATATCTGCAAAGTTACCTGTAAAAATTGACTATTTCTATTCAATATTATAAATATTCACGTTTATTATGAGCAGTACACATAGAGTGTACACCCAAATTTGTTAATTAATAATCGTTCTCGTATAGGTGTACTCCAAAATTGTACATGCATATATGTATACGTGTAGATTCCACCATATCTCTATTTCCCTTTCATTTCGCCTCCCCTTTCATTTTGAAACGTTCTGATTTCAATACCGTTGAATTCGTCGCGTTCGCCGGTGCACTGGACGATTATTTCCAGCAAAGGGTAGCAAAATAACCGTTTCAATGAAATTAATTACGTACGAGATTGAATAGTCAACAATTCATAAAGTTCGTTCAAACGAGATGCTCTTTAGTTGCCTCGTTACGCGGCACGATTTTATTTTTATTATTAATCATTGCCGTTTAATGGAATTGGTCGAACATTGTTGGCCGTATAGCGTGCACCTTTTTGTTTCTTTTCTTTCATGAGAACGCACTTTAACGTACACGTCTTTCCGTGCGTAGCTGTCCTTCTTGGAAAGACCGGAAATACAGGTAAGAACACTTTTTCCTTCCCTCATTTTCGCGCCATTATTTGCTATATTCATTCCTATTTCCTATACATCTTTATTGCTCATTTGATTTGTAATCACGAGGGAACGAAGCTCACCCAATATTTGTTAACTGTGTCTTAATTAAGCTTTAATTCGTGTGTGCTGTATTATAGGTGTTAAAATAATTAAATTGTAAAAATATTCGTGTTTGGTGAGCTCCGTGTTACACTGCTTTAAGAAAAAAAAACATTGACAAATTACGATTGCTATGGAATATTGTGTCTAAAATAATTTTATTGTTGATTATAATTTGTTATATTTTCGTTATCACTAATTACTAATTGATTTTTAAGTCTAGTATTAATTATGTTTCAACATTAACGCCATATTAGGATTTTTGAATTTAAGAATTTTTGAATTTTTGAATTTTGGACTTTTGAAATTTAGGAATTTGAAGATTCTATAATTCTAAAAGGGTATAGCCGGGTAAGGTAGATAAAATGGCCCTAAAACTAAATTAGATTCAGAATGCGTCATTCGATAGCATATCAAAAGAAAATACTGTATACCAATTTTCAACCCTTTATCTTAACCAGGGGGGCAGTGAGGGGGGGGGGGGGGGGGGGGGGCAGAAGAGACGCCGGATCGTGCCCCATTTCTCCTATTTAATAACATCCGAAAATTCTGAAAAAATTCTGATACACTACAAACACGGTAGCGCATATTAGGGAATTGTTTTAGATTTTTTCATTGCAAATCCTAGTTGTAAAAGATGAAAAGCCGAACAAACAATCTGAAGAAACGCGATTTGTTATTGAAAATATAAGAGCACTACTTTTATATTACTGTGGTAATAACATATTACTACAGCTATTACTCTTGAATTTTTTCAGATTTTTTGTTGCGGTGCAGCGTAGTTAAAAAAATTAAAAACCAATTATTTCGCATGAAAAAGTAACTTCTACTTTGAATTTTTATTTCCTTTATTTCCATATTCCTTTAGAATATGAATATGAATCCATTTAAAAGTACTTAATACATATTCTGAAAAAAACAGGAAATAAAAATTCAAAGTAGAAGTTACTTTTTCGAAAGTAACGATGCGAAATAATTGGTTTTTGATTCTTTTAACTACGTTGCACCACAACAAAAAATCTGAAAAAATTCAAGGGTAATAGCTATAGTAAGCACAGTAATATAAAAGTAGTTCTCTTACATTTTCAATAACAAATCGTGTTCCTTCAGATTGTTTGTTCGGTTTTTCATTTTTTACAACTAGGATTTGCAATGAAAAAATCTAAAAAAATTCCCTAATAAGCGCTACCGTGTTTGTAGTGTATCAGAATTTTTTCAGAATTTTCGGATGTTATTAAATAGGAGAAATGGGGCACAATTTGGCGTCTCTTTTGCCCCCACTCACTGCCCTCCTGGTTAAGATAAAGGGATGAAAATTAGTGTACAGTATTTTCTTTTGATATGCTATTGAATGACGCATTCTGAATTTAATTTGGTTTAACGGCCATTTTATCTACCTTACCCGGCTATACCCTTTTAGAATTATAGAATCTTAAAATTTGTTAACGTTTGAAATTTTTGAAATAATAAGGGTGCAATCCACATTTTTGAGAAATCCAGGCCGTCCCTGCTGGCCCCTATCTATCTACTTCAATAATTATAACTATACGTAGAAAATATAATAAGAATTAAATTTGACTTTAAATTCAAATATTTATTGTCAAATCGCTTTTGCACTACATTATTTCACCGACTGTACTTTTGTAAACAATTTACAAACCGCTTTTGGTTTTGCTACCATATTATTAACAATTATAATATAATCTAACCGATAGTGAAAGTTACGTTTTGTCTTTTTTTTCATGTCATGGCATGAGGCATGTCAATTAAAAAACCGTTCCAAAAATTGAGCGATTTAATCTTGACTAAAATTGTAGAAATTTGAATAATCGCTGAATCTACGAAAATATAAATCCTGTTTATTTTAATTTCAAAGGGTCCACTGGAGGTAGCCTCAGTCCTGTGACGTCCCTCGCGCTCAATTCTCTAACGGGAACACCTTTGAACGGATTGCAGGACTCGTTGAGCAACGCTTACTCCAGCTTACAACAGTATGCAGGTTAGTACAGCTAATTGTTTTTCACTAAAATGTATTTGATATAAAATGGCAAAATGGTAATTGTTTACTTGCACATGGTTGGTAAAAAGTGTTCTAACGAGTAACTGTGCGCCTTAAAGCTCTCATTGGAAAGACGACGGTGACCGTGGAAAAGAAAGAATTACATAGTGAGTAACTAAACACGACGTGGAATGCCTGAATCTTTAGTAATAATTGTACAGTGTAATGCAGGAGTGCATCCTGTTGTACTGTTTGCACGTAATCAAATATTCAAATCTACACTTCGGTGCAACATAGGATTCTGTTGAGTAAAAAAGATGGTGGAGACAGAAGCCTCCCAGTATTTGCCTTCAGGCGGGTGAAAATCTTAGAAGGATTAGGACAGTGATAAAACAGACACGGTCGCTCGAAGGTGTACGGGGGCAGGCGCTATTGTGGCCTTACTGGCATTTTCATGCGCATGCCTGGCCTAGGAAGAACCTAATTTAAATTTATGTCCTCTCACATAAATAATATGGACGATTAAAGCAAGTAGTGTGACAGCTCTTCCTTTACACTTGCCCTTATAAAAGAAGCTTATGTTGCACCCGGGTGTACAGCAGTGGGGTCATATGCTTACGTACATTACCTCGAAATAAAATGACCAAAAAAAACAAAGAAATATAAATTGCTTAGCAATAAGAATTATAAAATCTAATAATAAATAAAAGGTTTCTGTAGAAACTAAAAACAATACTATTTGATGTTTTAATCAAAATAGTTCATTTACAATTTTTTCAAATCTTTCTTGATGTATTTGATCTTAATGTATTTGAAATGAAAAAGAAGTAGCTGAATTCATAAAGAAGTTATGCAACTCAATAAGTTTGTTCATTTCACTTTTTTATGAGGTTATGTTTAAAATCTAATGTTCTAATTTGTTTTTCTAAATAAAAGTTTTAATTATTATACGTACATTTAAAAATTTTCTTATTTAACAGTAATAAATAAAAACTTCATTTCAAAGCTAATAAAAATTTAATGTCATTCCAACCATTACTATCTCATGGAACGAAGTAAAATTAAAATACATCTTGTATGTAAGTTTATGACCACCGCTGTACATACAAATCCCAGCTCACGACATACGCAGATTAAAAAAGATTTTTCTTATAGAAAATATAAAACACAACTAGCAGATTTAAATAAGGATTCATAAATACTGCTTGTAGAAGAAAAATATTGTATTATATTTACGCAGTATGCAATATTTAAATACATACATTTAATTATTTATTGAAATATTTATAAGAATTAAAAGAAAATTATATTAATCGATGCTGTAATAATTCAGTATTGAACTTTTGTTTCTGATTATTATCTATCTGAAAATATTGCGTTATTATCTATGTGAATATTAAGATTTTCAACGTAGGACAATAATTTTATAAAATAGTGCAATGTGGTAGAAATTAACCAAACGATAATACTTGTAATATAAGAAAAGCAATAAAACGAAAAAATGAAAATTGATTTATTGCTCTGCGCTTTTTTTTTAAATTTAAAAAAGAATAAAAGAAGTTGGACTTCGAACCAGCTTTGGTCCATATGTCCACTTACGTGTCAATATTTACACATATATCTTTCAGTGAAAATAACATTAATAAAATTTGTGTGAAAGATATGCTTTAATTCTTACGTTATTCTTCATTAAACTACTTACTCTACTAGTGGATTATACTCTGTTAAATGAAAGTTCAGTCTTATTTTCTTCGTTATCATTTAAAATCCAAAATCTATTATTTAATGTTAATTATCTAATGTAGAACTTTATAGTAGCCTCTTAACACATCACGCAGTTCCGGTAACGGCTACGTTTTAAACAATAATAATTTTCATTATGAGAGGAAATGGGACGTGATTCTAGTATGATTATATAGAGAAAGGTATGATGAAAATACTCCACTTTGAAAAAAGGCTTGGAATTCAAGAGATAATCTATGCGAATTATGCAAAACTGACGATTTTCTTTAGTCCACTGAATATTTTTCTTTTTTTTTTTTTTTCAATAAATTATGAATAAAAAGTCCTAATTTAAAGTGCATTCTTATTATAGACAAATACCCTTTATTTGTAAAAAAGAAAAAATGGACACGAAAGATTAAATAGACTTTGTAGGGTACCAATCAGAACAAAGGAAAATATTTTCTTTGAAAAAAGGTGTTTATGAAATGTTGATTGTTACGTGGCCGACGGCTTAGCAGCGCGTGTGGCTAGCAGAGGCTTTCGGACAAGAGGCCGCGGAACTTACATTATTTTAAAGTCAATACAACCCGAGCGGTTAGGTTGTATTGTTGTGAGAACTGTCACTAGTTTCACCGGGTTTTAAAAGTATGATGCTAATGTGTGGTTGACACAGTAATGTATATTTTACAATTCAGTCTATTACAATTGTTCTTGTCGCGGATTAGGTGTGTAATGTGTATATTACCTATCTCCGCAGTATGCTCGGTTTTGACGCACTGGCAATGCAGGGTGTTGTGTGTGTGGTTGATTATTATACCACATAGAAACACTGACTCGATTTCGCGGATTCTATAAGGTTAACTATGCTTGAAGGGGACTTTAATCCGATCTCTCTAACTAGCAACCAGCTCACGTTCGTACACGAAGTTCTCGACACAAGATGACTTTTGGTACTGACCGAAGAGCGTTGGTACGAACGGGTTTATATACTAATGAGAAAGGGTGATCTGGTTACTATTTAACTAATCGGGCTGGGCCCGTCTGTTCGGTGATGTTTAGAGTGCGATTACAGTGACCCATTGCTTTCCCATAACACTTGGTTCTGTTATCGCTGAGCCTGTTGTTCATTTCAAGAGCAAGTGGTCTGTTTGCCTGAGAGTTTTCCTTTCCAGATGTTAAAAGTTTATCTGAAAGGAAGCATCTTTGATAAAACGTTCTGCCTACGTGACATGATCTTTAAACGCTTGTTCTAATCACAATCGTTAATAAATTTCATTAACGACATAATTTGCGAAAGTGGCAGACATATAAAATACATTACCGAAAATACATTCGATAAATATCGATATAAGGAAATTGATTTTTTAGCAAATGAACAGCTAATTGTTCGATCTGAACCACTGTTCGTCGCTCCTACTGATCCTTAATATGGATATCCCTGTATCTGAATGAAGAAAAATTCTGTTTTACAAAGAAATAAACCAAATTCATTCTTACTTTGCATAATGCGTAAAAAATACATAAGCTATAATTGGAAAGGAGGAAACAAAAGAACATTTATTCATCAAAATACGTTGAAAAATATGCCTATACCTCATTCTAGTATTACTTTCTTCGTTTTCAAATGTACTATAATTAAGTGTATGTATTTAAAGTAAACACACTGTATATAATTGTTTGGTCATTGAGTGTCGAACTATTTGAAATGCGAATCTCGTGGGATGCAAGCAAGCAGTGCGTAGATCCGTTGAAAAGGGACACGGAATTCACGATGATAAACGTCGTGTTTTCAGGGTTCCCAGCGTTCACAGCGGCAGCAGCTGCGGCTGCGGCGGCAGCGCAAAAGGCAAAATTCACCAACACGGACAAGCAGATTGAGGGTCCCGAGGGCTGCAACCTGTTTATCTATCATCTACCACAGGAGTTCAACGATACTGACCTTGTCACAACGTTTCTGCCATTTGGGAACGTCATTTCCGCCAAAGTCTTCATCGATAAACAGACGCAATTGAGCAAATGCTTCGGTAAGACGCCACCACATCAACTTCTATCTCTATTTGTAATCTTTTAGCTGAGGATGTTCACTACAAGGAGTTTCTGCTAAACTTCGTACAGTGGACATTATAGTATGAGAGTCTATCACCCATAATTACAAAAATTTTATATCTCCGTATCACAATTCATATAAATTACAAAAAGCTTATAAGTAAAATTGGCATTCAAGTAGTACTGGATAGTTTCGAATAGTGCAAGGATACTTAGGTCACATAGATTAAAAAGTACTTAAATATAATTTTACAAAGCTACTACTACAGTGTCCATTACTATTATAACCCAAATAAACAAGAAATATGTGTTGTATAAAAGAGTTAACACGTTCGAAGCTGGAGTAACAGTTGTAGCTCGGCCCAGATAAGGTGAAGCCACTTCTGGGTAGATATATTCAGTTTAGCTCGAACGTGTTCAGCACAATATGATAAATGTAAAACATCTCACACAGGTACTTTTCATACTTCTGTAAGTGTTTAAGTCTATAACTGTCATATTGTGCTATATTATCCATATATGAGTGGTATATGAATTTTTAAAAAATCTGATCTGAACTAATAAATAATGAAGTATATTTTAACACATTCGAACCCGATGTAACAGGTGCAGCTTGACTCGAATGATTTAATAACTTTTTAAAGATTCCTGATATGAGTAGATCTGCTCAAACGGGCTCGAACGTGTTAAAGTATCTGAATAATAACATTCTACAAAATAATTGTAAATTATTCGCAGGCTTCGTGTCGTATGACAATGCAGCGAGCGCGCAAGCAGCGATCCAGGCGATGAACGGCTTCCAGATCGGCATGAAGCGGCTTAAGGTCCAGCTGAAACGATCCAAGGATGCGTCGAAACCCTACTAGCCGACCTCGCCCACCTTTCGTAGGTAGATACCAAGGACTTCTCGGATACCACGGCTCAAATCCAACGACCTTGGTGTCCTTAATCAAAATACCATGTTCACGTACTCGATAAGTCGCGACTTGAGTAGATAGGTTAGGTTCTTCGTTTAATCCGACGACAAACGCCCAGAAGGCATTGCTCCCAAGAACTATCTCTAGTTAAACAGTATTTTTCCATGTGGAGGCATTCGATAGGGACATTTGTTTCCTTTAGACGCTAAAGAGACAATTGGTATCCTTATCGTTAAACATTTATGTTAAAACTCTTCCAAAACGAGGCTGTGATAATGATGAAGACTTATACCGTCATAGTTGTTCCAAAGGACTTTACATTACCGTTCCTTGAGATATCGTATTATCTCTCTTTTTCATTTTTATCTGTTAGTCCGTCCATATATATACATATATACACATATATTTTCTGGTATTTTTGTACCCGAAACTTTATCTACGTTCTCTTCGTGTCTCGTTGTACCTGTATTTCGTGGTAATGTACGTGTTATTGTTCTTCAGACTCAGAACCTCGCTCGCCACAAATAAAACAATACAAGTTTTCAGTAATGACTCTCTAAACTGTCTGGTTTCTTTTCGATTAAGACACCACAGTAAAGTTGTTTATAGCTTTTTTCCTGTTTTTTTTTTTTTTATTTTATTTTTTTTTAGGCTTTCTGAAGCACCAGTGCAAATGTTGCAGTATATGTATTCAATTAACATATATAGACTGTTGAGAATGTTTTTAATACGTTGTTAATTTTTTTTGGTAACTGTCTCTAAACAATGTTGTCATTGATTCTGTACACGAAGAAAGTATGATTAATAAATTACATATTTAATCCTTTCGCTACGAGCGGCCTCTCCGCCATTATGTTCGCGCTGAACGTATACATTATTAAAAGTGTATACATTATTCGAGGACAGTTGTCAACGACTAAATTTACAACTTACCGCAACTAAAGTTGCTTAAATGATATTCTGGGGAGGAAACTTTCCATAAAAGAGGGATTTATAATTTCTTAATAAATGATATTAGAGAAAACATATAAAAATTGAAACTACAGGTTCAGAGACAGATATGGAGTGTGTAGGAAAGCGAGCGACTATAATCGCACGTTGTAGCAAAAGGGTTAATAAGCGTTATTTTTAATTCTTTCATTAATTAGTGAAAACGTAAAAAGATAATGAACTTTTATTGGAATAGAGATTGTTATTACCTTAAAAAAATGTATAAATTAGAAGTGACAATATTGCAATAGCTCCTTAACGCGTTCAGGTCTACTTGTGTATCTAAAAACAAAGTTGGGTATTTCTTGGTGTACAGTATCTCAGGGCAAGCATTCTGTTTTCTTAGAAGCACAAACATGGCTCTGGCAAAATATGTCTGTATTTAATCGTGCAAAATGGCAGATTTATCAAATTCTCGAAGGTGCAAGTCTGCTCTTTAGCCCTTCACAGCCCTACCCCACTTTTCACGTCAGTGATATAATGAAAGAATCATTTCGTTGCAAACGGCTGCCAATCAAGCTTTCTGTGCTAACTTTTGTGCACAAAATGGAATTACGTACGTGAAGTTTCACTAACATTTACCGTAGCTTACTTCAGGATAAGAATATAAGTAGTAGTTTCGCTTTGAGTTTTTTCACGCAACGTAAGTGGTACGTTAACTAAACTGTTTTCTGTTGTTGTTTTTTTTTCTATGATTTGCTTCTCTTTTCTTGTTTCTTTAATATATTTATATACACGTGTATGTACATTGTATCATATATATATACATATATAGATATTTATATTCTTTCAGTTAACACGAACTTCATCGATTACATTATGCACTGTCTTACCGTCAGGTGGGAATGAAACCACAACGATCTACCTCACTAATTTATTTTATTATAATTATACCACCATTTTCGCGAACTGGTCCCTCGTTTTTATTGTACAGGGCACAGAACTTGAAACGTTCTATCGTGATAGTAATATCTCTTAAAGTTTGATGGTTAATTTACGCTATGACGCTTTATTAGTTGTTAGTACTAACATCGCCATGTGTTCTTTTTTTTCTGGGATGTCGCCGACCGTCGGGCATCACCATTCTCGAATGTGTTTCATCGATTAGCTTTTTCATAAGACGTTTAAGAGTCTCCTGTTATTTATTAAGTGTACTAATTAATTTGGTGCCTTTTATCAATGATGATTTCAAATTTAAATATTCTACCGCGCTTTTAGGTATTAAATATCTACTATCGATAAATAAAGCAAAGATATATATGTGCTATTTTGTATAAATAAATCTTCAATTTCTTTTTTCACTACATTAATCTGTACACTTAGTATTTATTGTTAAACAAAAAAATATCGATGAATCACAGTGGTGTGGGAGGAGCAACAAGAATCACCGAAACTTATCAGTATTTTCTAGTCTTTAGAATTTAAATGTTGACAAAATCAAATAGATTCTTGTCGTTTCTTTCTGAAAGCGACGTATCGGCAAACTACCTGTGCACACGTCGCACGGTGACTTCATTGCACAGTATTCTGTATCTTTGTTAAAATCCTATCCTCCCGTAACTTCCTGACATTTTTATTATATAATATTACCAAAATCGTGAAAACAGTGCCGTTGTGAGTTTATAAAATGGTCACCGTGCCCGTTTGCCCGGGGATCCTATATATCTGGTGTGTGGTGGTGACTAACCTGTCCGTGTGTTTGTTTGTGTGCCAGCAGGTGGCCTGTGACGTTGTGACCGTGTTCTCGATCGGAGTCGCCGTGCCATGTCAGTCTCAGTCAGTTGAATTGATCAATCGTTCAATCGATCGATCAGTCGATCAAGTCCATCTGTCGATCAGTCACGACTCCTTTGGTCAGCCTCTTGATCAGTCATTCTATGTCTGTCGGTGCCTGTACACATCTGCCCGCTCTCGCTCCTCTCGCAAGAAGCGGACGCCTACTCTGCTCCCAACACG
Source organism: Osmia lignaria lignaria (assembly GCF_051020975.1). Lineage (NCBI taxonomy): Eukaryota > Metazoa > Arthropoda > Insecta > Hymenoptera > Megachilidae > Osmia > Osmia lignaria. The sequence goes on from NC_135041.1 coordinate 4,299,907, forward strand.
TAATACCTTCTTTTTCCTACACCACCATCCAGCAGAACAAAAAACTCCTCGAACGAATCCATCCACCTACGAGCTACCTCCACGTTTTATTTCATGTACCGGTTGCCACTGCGCTTGGTCTGTTCCATTTAACCGGGATAGATGGCACTGATTGTCGATCGTGGACGTCATTGCGCCACCAATTGTGACCCGCTGCTCTGTGTAATAAAACAATAGAGAAGAATCCCTTTGATGAACGTCGGGCAGCTTACCCAGGACCAAGTCAGTGAGAAATTAATCGAAGTGCACGAAACGGAATGAGGGATCGTCGTGGGAAAAGTAATGCTTGATCTCGCGTTGTCGCGGGCATCGTTCAAAATCGGATGTAAAGAGTAGCGAAGCGGAAGCATCGTGGGTCAACCACTGTGTTTTGTATGTGCGCATGCGTGCGTACTTGTATACCTGCATATAGGGTGCTTCACGTATCTGGGCCAAGTCATAACTCGGAGATAGTAGAAGGTGGAAAAGTATTTCGTTAAACGAAATTAAATGGTTTTAAAAATGTGAATAAAATTCTTTTCCTTCTATGGTTTTATAAGTGTAGCTTAGCTCGGATGTATGAAACACCTTATATAGTATCTGCAAACGTACACATGCCCATATTAATTGTGTATGTGTATGTACGAAAATGTGCGTATGCACGCGAGCGATGCGATCTAAAGCTGATGAATTTAAAAATAGTTCGTAATGCCAATCTACCACTGTTAGTCTGCTGTGCAACTAATACGAATAAAGAGATAAAGAGAACAAATATCAGCTTTAGATCGCAACGAATTCTCCGTGGACCTCTAGTGTAAGAAATGTTTGCGTACAATCACTAACTAGCCGTTAAAAATGGACAATTGTATGCTCGTTTTGTGAAACGGAACGGTGTGTACCTTGTATTATATTGAGAACACTGTTTTGATTACCGACTGAGAAGCGATTTTATCGGCTCACTTTCAGGATCGCTGTCAGCGTCGCGAAACGCCTGTTCATATGTAGATAAAAGACGCATTAATGATGTGCCGATTAAATAATAGAGAATGCGTAGGGAAACAATGAGATAACCAAGCGAAAAAACACTGCTAAATCGAAACGTGTTAAGGAACACGGTAAGTCGGTCAAGTCCGATGCACCTTGTAAAGATAATGGTGTAAAAATTACCAAAAAAAAGAACCAAAAACAAACAAAAAAAAAGACACAACTGAAGCAAGAAAACAAAAGAAGAGTAGAGAAAATGATACATAAATAGCATTTTTTAATGACTTTGTGATAACATTGTACCGTACATAGGTTTTGGACTAGGGTCGCTATTTAAAGTGTGTATGATAAAGTAAGCGTGGCATAAGAAACTTAACGATGGAGAAATCCAAACTTGAAAAAACAAAATTTTTCATCAGTGTCACTTCACTAGCGTGCACGCGATCGTTCTTTTGCTTTTCTTTATTTTTCTCATCTGTACCAAAAGGGTATTTACGATTCACGCGTCTTATATGATCTCTATTATGTTCGAACCTAAACGAATGTACAGAAAACAAAAAGTGGTACATTGTACTCTTTGTTCATGATAAGAGAAGAAACTGGAAAAATTTAAGGAAAATATTTCGATCGCCAGAAAAATGGCGAGCGCTTAATTGTCACGAATTAATCTTGAGTCAGTAACAAATTCTGTTGCGCTGTATCCGACGAATACAACGATTTTACGAAAATGTGTGAGAAAATATATTAACATGTTTGTACTTCATTAACATTGTTCTTTGTCTGTGTAGCGTTTAAGTTTTTATCAGCTAGCTAGAAACAAGATCCTCTAAGAAGATTTCATGTTTTTAGTGTATTGGATGGCTATCAGTCGCCGTTACTGATGCAAGATTAACTCACCAATAGTGCTGGAGGTACTTAAGTTCAATGTAAACATAACTTAAAAGAGGTGTAAGTACCTAAAGGAAAGGAAAAATATGGAGAGCCCAGAAGTGATTGCTGGTAATTTTGAAAAATATGTTCAATCCAGTCTCTACATGTTCCTTACATTTTTATCATTGCCAGTGTATATCAGATGTTCAAATATCTTGATATATGTACAGTACGACGCACCACAGGCTTTCCTAGGAGAATAAGGCTTTGCGCCATTTTTCCTAGGGAATCCTACCTGCTTGGTACTGTGCATTATTTATAAAGAAATGGCTGAAAATCGGCCAAACGATAATAGCACACTCTTCTAACAGAAGGGTACAGCTTACTAAGATGAAGAAGAAGAAAACTAAGTAAAAGAATCCAAAGAGTATTTCAGTTTTGTGATTGAACTGTATTAAGAAGACAAATTTCTTTACGAAATATAATCAAGTTATTTTTTTATACCGGTACAGCTTGTTCAAAAGGGAAGCAGGAGGAACGGCTGTTATCAACATACAAGATTGGGTTGAAAAAGATGTATTTCTTGCAGAAAATTTGTCTTGGTGATGCAGTTAAACAATAATTCTTGATCATCGAACGCGAAAACAGCTGGAGTGTATTAGATGTTCACGGCTGGCTCTCTTTCTAATCACTGATTTCCCTCCTTTCATCGACTCTCCCTTTTCACCTTCGTTATCAAAGGGTTCGTTGCAATTTCAATTAATAGTCATATAGCCTGTTTCATTAAATCCCCTGGAAGCCTGCAGATGCATTGAAAACTAACAGAATATTATTTACAAGCACGCGTCAAACCAAATGAACGGGGCAACGGACGCTTATATAATATTTTACGGGTTTATGTAGAAAATGGGTGAATTATACAGGATGGTCCATAACATATGGAGCAGTCAAATGATTTTCTATCAATGATCATTCTTTTCGAATTACTGAAATTAGTTGACTTTCAAATTTTATGGTTATCTGATTTTTTAATGGGGAAGTTGATTTGGGCATTTTAGTAAATTTTAAAAGTTACACTATAGCTTTGACCCATGAATAATAAACATTAAAATTTCTTACTTTAAAAAAGTACAAAAAATACCTTTATTGTCGATTGAAGCGGTAGTCGAATATAGAGTCACTTTGACCCATAACGATGTTATTATAATTGTGTATAAAATTGAAAATATATTTAAGTATAACAAAGTATATATACACATTGCAAAGAGTACACACTGGGTCAAAATGATCCTACATTCCGTCTAACAATAAGATGGATCATCCTGTAATAATGAAGCTGCGTCCAGCTCCGTGCCAATTACCAAAGACGTCTCTTTAATTAATCGATGTACTTACGCATCATTTACGGCTAATGATTCTCTGAAACACACGTTCAGCCGTTAATCAATGATTAACATCTCGTGCGAGAATGTAACACACGTAACACGTTCTTAAGTCTTTTCGTTTGTTTACATGTGAATACAAATGGAGCCTAGTCAGAAGTAACATTTACGAATTAATATTATCAACATTTTATAATGTTCGTGTCATCTTTTCAACTGCATCCTCTTCAGCATCTGCGTATAATTTCATTGTTAAAAAAAAAGTGCTGCTATTTTTGCACCGTCATTATGTTATGATTATTATTTACGCTATTATCCCACTTTACCAATTTACTATCGTTACCCTTATTATTATTATTATTACAATTTATTCGCTATAGATGTTGATAGATTATTAATATTATATGACGTAATTATTATTAGATATGATTCTTGGTGGTATATTGTAAAACTATATTATTATTATTATTATTATTATTTTTATATTTACTATTATTATTATTCGCACTTTGTAAAAATGGTGTTAACGATTATTCGTATTTTGCTTTTGTTGATTATCATTGTGAAGCTAAGCGATTGATGATTTTCAATCGCAGTGCAATATCAAATTTTTTCTGTCGATTTTTACCAAACTCCAAAGTTCGAACAGACAAATGGATCACTTGTTAATGTACTTAAAATGATTATTTTTACAATTTTATAGTTGTATATTATGATATACAAGTGGCGACACTGATTATATTGTATTTTAAAATTTTCAATCAGAGTTGAAGTATAGTCGGTGGAATAAATACAGCGCGATCTTGAGCCAACCTTCTTGTACAAATTTCCAAATTTTATTTTTATGTACAAGATTCATATATAAACTTTGCTATAGTTACAATGAAGAGCCAAAGCCAAACTATACGAATTATACTGTTCTCTCAGAAAATTAATATTCGAGTACTAAAAACTCAATCTTTACATATTACAATTATTTCAGTTTAAAAAACAATATATTAACTTCATTATATCCAGTTTGTTGGTTATGATACTTTATTTTTGCTCTTCACTGTAAGTGTATAGTTGAGTTCGAAGATATAGTGGGCTCGAAATAATCATCGGTCCTATTGTTATTTTAACATTGATCAATTTATACACTGACTATACATCAGATACATACACGATTCGTATGGATAATTTAACTGACGTTAAATACAATTAGATATGTATGTTTATTGAATGAAACAGGATGATCCTATTCGTCATATACCATCGCTGTAATTACCATTGCTATTGTTATTGTTCATTTATCGCTAGTTTATATAACTCCTTATTTTTTTTTGTTTTAAACACTTTACGGATACACACACCCACATATATATATATATATATTGTTCTTGCAATGTTAGCAAATTTAGAGTATTTTATTTTGCTGTTTATTTTTTCTCTCGTAAATCTTGTTTTTTGTTTTTTCTCTATTATTATTATTATTATGTTTTTTTTTCTTAATTTTAGATTTGTGCGCCCACCGCGTTCGTTTTCCTTGGTGCTTTTCAATGTGTGATCATTTGAAACGCAACACGCTAGTATGTGTTACGAACCAATCAAAAGACGATCATTTCTCATTTTCAGTCATTTAATCATTGATAAAATTGACCGTTTGTAAAATGCCAAGCAGCAATATTTTTATATTTACAATTCTGTCAATTATTATACGATATTTAATATTCTAAGTCAATCAATTTGTTCAACAGTATAATATTAAAAGTGCATTAAGGTGGGGTCAATTAAGTCCACTGAACCGAGATAACGGCAAAATCGCGCTACATGGCATTCAAACGGGTAAAAACTAATTATTCTTTAATTTCTATAAACTATAAAAAATAAAACTTATTTTAGGTTTATAAATTGTTCCAACAGTCACTTCACAATTTTATTAAAAAAGAGATCGTCGTTCGAAAACTCTATCACAATGAAATAGATTTCGTGTTACGTAGAGAATCGACCAATCACGAAAACGATCGTGAAATAAAATCAAAAAAATAAACCAAATTCCATCACCAAAACGCAAATTAATTCGTGCGCATTGTAGAACCTTTATACGCGCGTGTATCTTGTGTACGTATGTCTTATGTGTGTTTACAATCGACTATATACAGATATGTACATATGTATATGTACACACGTATATCATGTCTTGGGCATTACGTGTGTGTTTCTTTGCGTATAGAGGCGAATGTATAGTTGGTAGAAACAATATAGTATTACCATATATCAAGCTCAGAAATATTCACCTGCTTGTATAATTGAATTACTATCAAGATTCTTCACATTCACTATATTGTTTCCACCAACTGTACATAAGTTCAATGTATAGTTACGTGCGCTACCGTTTTTCAACGTGATCATCCGCGTTTCCCATCGTTGTGTTTGAAATGCCCGCGTTGAAAATTTATTTTTCTTTTTTTTTTGTTCTATTTCTCTTTTTTTTTGCTGTATTTTAGTGCACTAGTTTTGTCGATGATGCTACGCTAGAATCGTCAAGTTCTCAGATTTTCTTTTTTCCGTTTCCTTGTCGTATTTACCACGATCAGCATGTGGCGTATGTTGATGTAACAATACATTGTATTTATTTTGTTGGTTTAATTTATTCTTTGCTTTCATTGCCGCCCATTCACCTTGTTCCTCTTGAATCCTTGCTTCTTTAGTTGCTCTTATAAACTTTTTACAAAACAATTGGATTTTGTGGGAACCATTGAATTACAGTCGGTGGAAACATCATCGGTATATGGTATAAGGTAGAGTGGACAGTGTTTTGATTTATTACAAGAAAGAAGGTAATCTGTAAATATTTCATATTATATATTAAGATAAATTTTCAATGCAATATTAATATAATAATTTTCGGAGTGAAAATTGACATATTATTTGGTAAAGATATGACTGTTCAACTTTTTTTTCTTTTAAACTTTTTAGTAAAATACATTCTTCAAAATTATTAATTCTTTTTAAATTATTTAATTATATTACATTCACAGTGCCCCTCACTAGTGACCCTTGCCATAGTATTATGTTACATCGGTGATATTAATACAGTGCATAGATTTGCATGGTAGAAAGGATGATGATCCACGACGATAATTATTTAACAATTTTGGCAATAGTTTACGCGTTAACACGTATACGAAAACATTCCTTTATTTGAAATATTTGACAAGATTTCCGTTGCCAAGCAGATTCTCGGAATTTCTTACAATAGGTGTTTATTGCCCTGTATGACCCTTAGAGCCCCCGCGGACTGCAGACTTTCTATAGGCCGATAGTTTGGTCGGGTTGGTCTGTTAACGCACACACTGGGCCAACTAAATACTCGGGTTGGTGAAAGAAGAAACAGGGTGGAAAGAGATGGATAGTTTAGTTTAAATGCAATCGTGTAGCCCGTCAAACTTATTTATGTAATAAATATTATGTAATAATTATTTATGTAATAATTATGTAATATGTTGTAATATGCGCACTTGCATACATCTTCATGCGACCAAACTCATTAAGAACCCGACCAAACTATCGGCCAATAGAAAGTCTGCAGTCTGCGGGGGCTCTTATTTTCGAACAATTCTTGAACGTTCGTTGTCGTTCGGTCGTTCTTCGCAGTGGTTATCATGCACTCTCTTCATACCATTCAATCACTTAGTCATTCGTTCTCAATCGTACCAATTTTTATAATATACATATGCATTATGCATATTCCGAGGACAGGACCGACTGGTGCTTACGTTACAGAGAGGAGAGGGTATTTGGTTATACAGGGTGGCCGCCAGGGTATACTTCGTATATGTATTCTATGACTAATTTTAAGCAAAAATGATTCTATTCACTTTTCTCGAATTCCCAACGGTTCTTGAAATATCGGGGTTTGAAGTTGCCAGGTCGCATGTGTAGTTGCTAAAGAGTAAATTACATTGTTGCGACTGGGCAATAAGATCAAAATACAAATATTATACTTATAGCTGAATTTTGTACTAGTTTAAGAAGTTAATGCACTTATATTGCAAAAGCAAAAAAAGAAAATTAGAAGGAAGTTTTTCTTCCCCCTTGAAACAGTCATAATTAAAAAAAAGTAATTTAAAAATGAATCTGATAAGATGTCTTAATCCTTCTTACAGTTATAAATAGCGTCAATTTTGTTTAATTTCACCGTTCTAAACACCACAGTATATTGTTTCCACCGACTATATGTATATACGTACTCACGTAAGTGGTGATTCTCAAGAAACTTCCTCTCATTTGAATTATGTTCTAGAATATTATTAATTTCCGTGGATCCATTTCTATTTCGTATTCCATTGAAAATGACACAAATTTTTAAAACTAAACGAACACCCTTAATGAACAATGTCCTGACAAAATTTTACATCGATTGTCGTTCATATTCTTTTTTTGCTACGTAAACCTATTTTGAAGCGTAAGTACTCGATCATGTATGAGCATGTGATGCCACAAAAGTAGGTGACCAGAAAACGATCAAAGTAATAATTAAAATACCTTGCAAAAATTAATTTTTCCAAATATTTTGTATAATTCACAGCAAATGAGAACGAAAGTCTCAAATAATTTAAGTTATACAAAATAACAAATTAACATTTTACTGATTTACATTTACGTAACATTCTATGCTTATCTGTTGAAGTGTTTTGATAATAATATAACGTAACCGAACATAAAAAATATTCATAATAAATACATTGGTACCGTAAGCCACTGATGATTTATGATGTTCGAATAAAAGTGAACAGAGATCTATCGAATATTGAATGGAACATGGAACTTCAGACCCCAGCTTTTCGATCATCAACTCACGATTTTTATACACTGTATAAATTTTGTATATACATACAATTCAACCCTACTGAAACATTGATAACTATCTCCATGGATGTTCATTGTTTTCGGCCTAATTAATTCGCTCTTTACTAAGACGAGATCCGCCCTTTGGTCCCTTTAGTCAGTGCTGTCCAAGCTTAACTGTGACCTGTTGAATGGTGCCTCTATTTTATGTCCATTCCCTTCTTCCAAATTGCGATCTACGGCAGCACTATTGATTTGGACCAGGTATTTCTGAAATACCCGGTTTTAATGGCCGAACTTTACTTTGGAGGACACAAAGTAATCGATTTTTCTTTCTATTCTTCAATAGTATTCGACGAAAAATATGTAAAAATACAAGTTTTAACTTTAGGAATCCATACATTCAAAAGTTATGTGTATGTAAAACTGAACGTTTTTAGCGTATTTTTGAGATTAATTTGACGCCATATTCGCTTCTATTCATAATTCGTCTAATGAACGAAGTTAATGCCTATAAAGAGATGGGAACGTAGGTACCGTTCATTTTTGCAGAATAACTGAAATGTCTTTATTTACATGTGCTTTACACGTATTTGATTTTTTTAACCTAACAATAAGTTAAAGTACCGTTTACACTATGCAAATATCTTGAAAAAGGAGATGGAATAGTATACCAATAGTCTAACTGTTAGGTTAGACTCTAACAGAACGGCTTTTTCCTCGTTCTCGCCTTTGGGTCTGGGCCTATCCCTTCTTCCAAGTTACTTACCTAATCTGAACGGTGGCCTCTAGGTTTGCTAGAAATAATAGCCATGTGACGTCATATAGAGCTATACAGGGTGGGTCACATAACTTACACACCTTAAATAAATTATGAGTTTTATGAATAATTGTAGAATACAAAAGTTGCATGGATTGAGATAAGTCGACAGGAGTCATCAGAGAACTAGTCTGACTGCAATGCTCATAAATAGAAGAATTCTTATCTTACGTTCGACTTAAAATATCTCATTAAGGATTAGGTTTAGGACCAAGATAGGCTTATACTTGTTTACTTGCAATTTAATATTCTTTCGCTATGAGATGAAAGAAATGTATAATCCCATTTAAAAAAAGAAAGTTGACCTTGAAAGTTTGGAAATCTCTCCACGTACAAGACAAATTGATACATCATCATTTGCCCTCCTTGCAATCATGCAACATTTGTATTTTATAATTTTTTATAAAATACATAATTTAGAAATTATTTAAAATGTGCAAGTTATGTAACTCACCCTGTGTATACTAACACGAATTTCGCACACCATACGAGGATTACTAGAGTGGCGGAGTAGTGAGTAGTGGAGGGGAAATAGGCTACGGAACAGCCCGAAGCCGCCTAAAGGCACCAGTCAGCACCAGTTTATTCAATACATTCGAGGTGTTTAGTTGTATTTCTGAGTTTGTGTTCCTTTTCGTTTTATTTTTTTGAATTGTTTTTATCCCGTCTTTTTCACTGCTTTTTTTTACTTTTATATTCCTTTGTTCGTAACAATGCAATCCATAAAATGGAATTTATCAAATCTGCCAAATTCAAAGGAAGCCGCAATTGTTTGGGCTCGTGAACGTAGTCTTCTACGACAGAATAAAAATTGTTCTACTCATCGAAACCCGATGAAATTATATCAAACATCCCAACACGGGATTGATCGATTTCGATGTTTGGTTGGTCGCGGTAGATGCAATGATTTCGCTGCAACTGTTGATTCTTTTTTTGAGGATATACATTTGCCGATAGATAAAGCAATAAAGTAAGTCTTTCTTACTAATTGTCATAATTGTAATAAATAATTAATGCGTTCGCTAAACTATTATATTTTAAGTAATTATTTACAAAAAGATAGCCATGAAAATGTAGCTTAACCAATCACAAGAAGATGGATGAGATTAGTTAGGTTATGTTTTTTCGCGCCCGTCTTGCACCATATATTTTCCAAATATCTTTGAAACTAGATCCAATCAAAGTCAGTGAAGAAAGCACAATTCCGAATAATTACCCTATTCTTAAACCTATTTATTTTTTAAGGTTAATATACTGTTTCACACGCGATTTCTCTTATGAGAATACCGCGCATGAGTTATGTGATTTTACATCAGAACAACCTGTAGTAATATCATCCGCAATCATCGCTGCGTGGTACCCGTACTGCCGCGAGCTGATAATAGATCAATTTTCCCAAATTCAATTGGGGAAGCCGAAATTAGGAGGAATTTCTGAATCGGGATCGCCGATTGTTGTTCAGATACCTTGTATTCTAGCATATTTTTAGTACTTATTGTCCCATTTAAATACTGTGCTATTTAATGTGCTATTTAAAAGATTGACGAAGCAAAATTTGGTCCAAGAAAATATAATCGTAGCAAAAATGTTGAGGGCCATTGGGTATTGGGCATACTTGATACCGTAACGAGCGATTGTCGGATGATAATACTAAAAAATTGGGAAGCATTGATACCCTTAATTAAAGAACATGTTGCTTCCGGGAGTGAAATACACACCAACTATTTGGGGGGATATGCCAGGCTTAGCGAGGAAGGGTTTGTGCATAAAACTGTGAACCACAGCACTGAATTTGTAGGTAATGAATTTGAATGGTTTGTGGTAGATTTCTATTAGATTCGGATTTGAATTTGACTGAATTTGACTCAGCCAGTGATGGTACACGTACCCAAAGAAGAGAGTCCACATGGCGGCCGGCAAAGGACTGGATGAGAGGGAGAGGTCCCTTTTTTGATGAAGACTTTGCCGACCGTCTATGTGAGTTCTTATGGCGTCGGTTTTGTCGGCGTAATCGAATAGATATGATGGAATCTTTAATGAAGGCAATTAGAAATCAGTACATATTTAAATAAGGTAAGCGGAAATTGATAGCATTTTGGTGCTCATCTATGCAGACCAATCAGATTATAGACAGAAATCAATATGGCGTCAAACTAACCTTAAAAGTACGCCAAAAACGTTCAGTTTTACGTGCACATAATTTTTGAATGGATTTCTAAAGTTAAAAAGAATCATATTTTTGACTTTTTCTCAGAGTATATACATAAAAAGTTAATAATTTTGTGTGTTTTAAAGTAAAATTCAATCAACAAAATTACTCAGTTATCCGTGAGCAGAGCCGCCTCAACAGCATTGTAGACCCTGGGCAAAACAATCAATTGGGGTCCCTGTCCATCTACGGGAATAAAAATGTAAATGATCAATAAAATTAAACCTATTTTGGTGAACTTGTAAAAAAGGCATGTCCCCTCCGATTTCGATGATTTTTAATATAGGTATGTTGTAAAATTCGACATTTTGAGCAACATTTTTCCTCAAATATGTCCGACTCACTTAGTTTCGGAGATATTCGCGAAAAACGGAGTACTAAGAAATTGAATTTTGTCTATACATATACGTCCGTGGCCGTGTGTGCGCCAGCAAGCGACCCTCGCCTACCTATTGTTTCTGTCAACAGCACCACGTGGTCTGGCTGTCATCCATATATCGGGTGAGCATAAAAATCAAACTCGATTGATTTCAAGGGTAAACTGTACTTTACCGCGCCCAAAATTTTGGTCCTTTTTTTTTTTAATCTATAGTTTTTGATGTGTAGAATCCAAAAATGCAAGTCTTAAAATATCAAACTTTACACGCTTATAACTTTTTAACCATTGGATTCCTAAAGTTAAGACTTGCATTTTTGGATTCTCCGCATCAAAAACTATAGATTCAAAAAAAGATAGGTCCAAAATTTTGGGTCCGGTAAAGTACAGTTCACCCATATATTATAGAAATCCACATTTTGATTACCTTTTTGCATTCACCCGTCTGGATTAGGTTAAATCAAACTAATATTTCGGCCGCCGTTGGACAGCTGATCATACATTTAAATGAGTTAAGTTTCATTTTTAAGTTCACACGTTATACATATGTATACGGGGTTGTCGGGATCACTTTACAGAAACAGTAACAGAAACTTGCAATACCGTTTACACTAGCATGTGCGAGAACTGTCGCGATCTTACTTGCATCATTGTTTTCATTGGCTAGTTGCTATCTGACAGTCTGTCAGACACTTATCGCAAAAATTTTCTTACATGTGGAAACACGGTCTAATCGTAAGCAAGCGACAGTCGCATGCTTACGCATATGTATAAACAGAATTCACTGTAGTGGTATCGACTTTTTTTCGCGAATATCTCTAAAGCTAAGTGAGTCCGACATATTCGTTAGAGGAAAAAAGTTGGTCGAAATGTCGAATGTTACAATATATTAAAAAATCATCGGAATCAGAGAGGAAGCGCCTTTTTTACACGCTCATCGCATAAAAAACTATTACTATTGTATTATAAATACTATTGTGTTTTTCAGCACAAATGTTTGCGAAATTTCATTGCAGAGAAATAATTTATAATTAGCCTGTAGTTAATGATCTTTAGGATGTGATCCTGAATTTGTTTATTTGACTCTAATCATGGGGCCCTCGGTGAATGCTCATGCCTTATGACGGCACTGCCGGTCTTTTGACCATTGTGTATAAAAGACGGTAATAAAAAAAATAACTGTTTCATGTGTTAGAATATCTCGCAGTACTCAAGCAGCTGGATAATTTTGTCTACCAGAGTATCTTAAAAGTTGGCACTTCTATTCTATAGATTATAGTTCTCCATTACATGCCCATTCCCCTCACACAGATAATAGTTCACCTACTTCGGGCCCGGAAGGACAGACAGAATGAGGGAACCAGTCAAGAGGTTAAAGTCAGATTTAGACAGCGCTACATTTAAGCCTAGTATACACTTGGACATAATGTTTTAGGATGACGTATCGAGATCATTTCGGAAATTTTATAATCAGAATAGTATAGAAAGACAGACATCTAGTGCAGAGAGGAGAAGACGATTAGGGAGACACCACTATGGCTAAAGGTTGACTTCATAGTATGTTGGTGCCTGGCATAACAGATACAAAGCAAAGTTGTGTTAAATTTCATGTATTTTCAAATTTGAAAAGTTTTACGACTTCTTCAGGATTGTCGCTTTTCTGGTATAGATAAATCTGCCCAAGTTGCTTTGAACGTGTTAAAAATTGTCATTTTTTCGATATGAGTAGATCTACTCAAAGTGGCTTGAACGTGCTAGACATACAAATTAGCATAACTGTAGGTTTCTTCTAGGAATTTTTACGGTCAATCAAATAATAAACAGTGCAAATGACTACAGAAATATCTCCTGCCTTCAAGTTTCAAAATATTGTATCCAAGTGTTTCCTAGACTTTAGTTGACGAAACTATACGAAAAGAGTGGACCAGTTCACTCTAAATAGCGATTAGAATTGAATATCATCGACATGAAAGAAACTACAGATAATATAAAGACTTAAGAAAAATGTACAAAAAATGCGAACAATATTTTCAAACGAAAATGCGATGGTTAAAGGAGCGAAACTTTTGAATAAAGGGTCGAAGATACACGTTTTTGTCATATCGTTCTCATGAAATTACCGAGGCAACCGTTCTTTGATGTACATTGAAATAAAAAAGAAAAAAATGAAGGAAAGTGTAATCTGTAAAATTAAATCTACGTCTGGAATACTGTCGCGAAAGTGTTCGTACAATCATAACCTAGAACTTTAATGAGTTCCATATGTAAATACAAATAGAAAATTTTGAAACATTATTATAATTATAGTACTGTGACGATTATTAAAACCATACTAGAAAAATTTAACAAAAAATTGAGGGTGTACAAAATTCATCTTCGAGTAAAAATTTTAATTTAAAATCAATTTAATTATACAATTATATTTTTTAAGGATGTAATTGTGAGTAAGATGTTAAATTTTAATTTTTGAACACATTATAAGAAATTTTAAATTGATTTATCAGTTGTATAAATTAATTCTCTGCCGTTTTTTTATTTTAATTGGAAATTTATTTTTAAAAAGTCATGGTAGCTTCAGTTATTCAAATAATCATTATCATATTCTCACGCCACTTTTCAAATTCACAGAAGTGCGAGAAAATATTCAGTTCTTTTTTGTCAATAGAAAATGTTTCTTAAAAGAATTTTTAGAAATATTGTGTGCCCGTCATGTTTTTTGTCTTCTTTTTTTTTTGTAGAAAAAACTCATTATACTTCATACACTTTCGCGACGCACGGTGCAGGAGCGTGTGTTAACTTGTACCCACTGTCTTTGTAAAGTTTGTGATCACTCATCACCCTGAATGTTAGGCAACCGATTGTACAGTACGCACACGCATCCGCTACAATCATTTGAGAAACACGTAGGATCACAATGTACATAAAACGTATGTAACTGATAAGGATATTTTTTGTACGTAGTTAAATTTCAAAGAAACTGCTCTCTGTCGTACATATACAGGGTGTTCACGCTAACGTTAGAGACTATTTTTCAATCATTGCAACATTGTAATAAAAAAAGTTATCATCTAAAAGTTATCTGTATTGAGTAGACAATCTTTGTTCTTAATAAATCCAAAATCATCTTTGGTTTTTTTTTCTATCTTAAATGGCATGTATTGAATGAAAAAGTATTACCATTTTGTAACTTAATAGTAGCCGATGATTAAACGGAGCAATTAAACATAATAGTTATGAGTTATACATTAAAATTGATTACATAATTGTCATAACTTTAAGATTTTGTACACTTGTGATCAAATCAGGCTAGAGAAAGCAGGAATTCTGAAGATCTCAATTTTGGCGATATTAATATTAAAAATAATTTAGAAACAAAGTAATATAATTTATAATGATTAGATATTATAAAATGTTATATATTTAGTGTATAACTGAGAAACATGTATAATAAATAAATATCAATTCAAATTTTCCCGCGTGAAAATGATACACAAGTGATACGAGCAGACTCTTAGGCCCGATCTACAATAGATAGAGTAAGGAGTAGAAGTAGAAGTAACGATTTCGGCGTAAAGATGCTTACGCTGGCTCCGTCTACAATACGATGGAGTAGAAAGAATTAAGGGCCAATCATTACTGACATATTTGCCGTAATTTTCCTCCTGCGCTCTAATTGGTCGAACGTAAGAAAAGCAGGAGTGGGAGTAAGACGAAATGGAAATTATTTATTTCGCTTACGCCCTTACTCTAACTCCTTACGCCGCTCTTCAGGCTTACTCTACGTAATGTAGACAGATCAACTTTTTGTTGTAGATCGGGCCTTATATATATGTATACTTGATGTCACGAGAGTCCATAACTGCGAAAAGACCAGTTTTCGTTCTTTTCTGCGCATTGTCGCTCTGATTGGCGATACTTCCAGCGGAAGTGGAAAGCGATTGGCGGATCGCTTTCCCCCACCATCGCTGCGTTCCCCCACCATCTTCCAACCTGCGCGCTTAGTTATGGACTTTCGTGACCTCAAGTATATATGTATGTGTATAGGAAAGGGGGAGAACCCGGAATATCATCATTTTACCTAGGGAAGCCTGATTTGATCGCGGGTATACATCAAAACTGTATTATTATACATAAACCATTCAGTATTGAATAATAAATTCATTATAACTCGATAGTGATGAAAGACTAATTTTGTTAGCGGCTGATGGCATAAAAAAATCTATTAAGTCATAAGCTTTCAGTAAGTAAACTGTTAAACGTTATATAAAATGTTCTGAATTTAATTTTTAATTATTAAAAATTATAAAACCTCAAAATTAAATATTCTATATAACTATAGGTTTTTTCAGGAAAACAAGGTATTTTTTAAATGTTGTCCGCTTAGTACAGATGAATTTGGATTAATAATTGTTTGTTTATTACATTGCTACAAATAGCTGAAAAATTGTACTTAGGGTATTGTAAACACCTTGTATATACATATATAAATGTGTATGTATATGTATATCTGACTATAATTCGTTCCACGGTGACCTTCATTATATCTATCTAACCGTGCATAAACTGTGCCGAAAATTGAACGATCTGATCTCCAGAATCGATCATGTTTTTTCTTTCGAAACCCACGAAATTCGAAGTCGTGTCATATCTTCGCGTGTTCTCTGGAACACATTCACCGAGTACGAATGTCTCTTTCTTTCTTTTTCCCCGTTTTGCTCTGTAAACACTAAATTCTTGTGAATTAATCGTTGACTAATTGTTAATTACTATTGTAATTGGAACACTGTGATAGTGAGTTAATACGTTCGCTACCAATGGGACACATTGTCATGGATCAAGATTATGTTATGTGGTGATCATGACTTTTATTTCATATACTTTAAAATAAACGAAAATCAATGCATCAACCCTTCTTCGGATTATGGAAGCCGTAACGCTCCCTCAAATCTTTAAACTAATAATAAGCGTGGTTTAATACGCGTGGATATAATTATTAGAAAATTTATTGTCAAAGCGCCAGTACCTTTCCGACGTCATATGGCCGATCGTGAGAGTAATCAAGCGTCTCGGGATCACGTGACAAGTTGGAAACACGATCAGGCGGTTAGCTTAAACATATCTCAGAATTCAGCATCTATTGAGCATAACTTTATAATCTTATCAAGTTGTTTAATGTTGCATAACAAATTCATTTATATTTACTAATTTGGTAACATGGTACTTAAATAAAATAATGACCGCAGAAAACCGTTTATTCGAATAAGGGTTAAAATAGATAAAAATTAAAGTCTGTTATAGCACCTACAAAGTAGTATAATAATATAAACTATATAAATACATGGTCTGAAGTTGTATTACCTTATTTTATATGATTTTTAACAAAAAAATTCAATAGTTACAAAGTACATAGATCTATGCTTGGTTTGTAATGGATGAATTTTTGGCTGACTGATGGTAGCTAACGTGTTAATTACTGTATTAGTAAATTAGTCACCATGCCAAAACTATAACTGATAAACAAAATTACAAGTGTAATAAATAATTTGTCTCAACAAAACTGATTATTATGTTATAAAAATAGTTGACGCGATATGTTACCTCATTTTAATGTGCTATTTAAAAAATTATACTCAAATTATGGCACTTAGTGTGTTAAAGAATTTCCAATAAA
Organism: Osmia lignaria lignaria; assembly: GCF_051020975.1. Lineage (NCBI taxonomy): Eukaryota > Metazoa > Arthropoda > Insecta > Hymenoptera > Megachilidae > Osmia > Osmia lignaria. The sequence goes on from NC_135041.1 coordinate 4,317,067, forward strand.
TTTAGTGAACATGTGTTTAAATTCTTATTTAAGAAATTTAATGAAATGTCTACTTATTCTTCAATTATATTGGAAGCCCTTGATTCCACTATCGCATATAAAGCATTAAATAAAGAAAATACATTTTCATAGCATGAATTGATTTATAGCAAAGTAAACTATAATCGAAATCGGAATTGGGAATGAGAAAGAAAGAGGAAGAATTTAAAATCTGAAAACTTCAATGTAATTAAATAAAATTGCATAAGAAGTAACAAGACTCTTCGACGATCCAAATTGCTGAAATCGACATAGTAATTAATAGAATGTCTAGGATACTGTACGTTTAACTATAAGCTACGCGTCACGATGTGTAAGTATAGTAACAATATAGATTTTGTATACCGCGTGCGTGAGAATGTAGAGAAACGAGCATGGCAAAAGACAATGCGTGCGTTACAGAATTTACGTTCGACAGGTTAATAAATCGTATTTTCGAAATAAATTGTCTCCCTTTTTTCCCCTGGTACATCGTTTAATACTAAACGTACCGAGATTTAATATATACCTATTTGTACCGCAACCGGTCAAATGACCTATCGTGGTAAATGACGCTAGGTTACACGCGTTTATCGGATTTAACAAATAAAAATATAAATAAATGATGTAAAATTAATAGTATATATTTAATAGAAAAAGTCATGAAGTCAAATGTGAAAAAGCGATAACATTTTATGCGAATTTTCTAATCAAAAGTTTACAACCGGTTATTTGACCGGTCCATGGTTCGTTTAGTGTTAAGTAAAACTTCATTCACTTCCTGTTCTTAAATATGTATTATAAAATTTTAGGCTGAACTTTAACTCAGGGGCCCAAAAATTATGGCCTTTTTTTTTATCTTCTTGAAGTATTTAACGAGTAGAATCTAAAAATCCTAGTTTTAAGGCGCGGAATCCATCGGTTCAGAAGTTATACGTGTGTAAAACTGAACGTTTTTAGCATATTTTACATGTTACTTCGACGCCATATTGACTTGTAACCTGGTGTCGTCCAATGAGTGGAGTCGCCGTCGGTAAAACAGAATTATGTACTTAAGTGGCGGCCTAAACCCGGTATACCTAAGGTTAGTTTTTTTTTATAAACAATATGCCCTCGGATTTGATAGGAACTGATGGTACTCACACCCAACAAATAGAGTCCAACTGGTGGTCGGCAAAGGATTGGATACGGGGAATAACCTGTCAAATACGCTAAAAACGCTCACCTTTACACACGTATAACTTCTGAACCGATGGATTCCGCGCCTTAAAACTAGGATTTTTAGATTCTACTCGTTAAATATCTCAAGAAGATAGAAAAAAAAGGCCATAATTTTTGGGCCCCTGAGGTAAAGTTTACCCAAATTTTATATTTGTTATTAACTATATTATAATTTGAATTTATTTGAAGAATTTGAAATTTGAATCGGATGCCACGGATCGACAAAGTATTCAAATAGCATTTCGATAATTGTATTCAAGAATTGAAATAATACTCTAATACATACCAACGAAATTTCCAAAAACCTACCAAATCTGATTTGGCTAAAATTTTGTAGAAAGCTTCATTTTAGACAAAAGCACTGTTTACAAGAAGAATTTTTGGTAACACAAAAGTGTTCTTTAAGACATAGGTACAGGGTGATTCTCTTGCAACGCAACACAAAAGCCGTGCCGCACAATGGAACCCCTGCTGTTCCGTTTCTTGTCTTCGTCTTAACCATAAACACACACAAAGCAGTTTTGGGTCCGGCGATATGGCCTCTGGGTCTCTTTACCCGCAAAAACAGCAGGGTTCCATAGTGCGGGACGGCTTTTGTGTTGCGTTGCGAGAGAATCACCCTGTATATTTAAAGAATAAGAATAAAAACTGAAAACTTAACACTTTATTTGATAATTTAGGTACATTCAGTAATACAAATGTATAACAAAATAAATACGTATTTAAGACAAATCTTTTTGAAGAAAATTTTTTGTTTTTGTTTAGTACATATAAGAACATAGGTTAAGTTAGGTTAGGTTATATTTTTATTTAATACATTTTTTAAAATGAATTGTATCTGTGAAATTAATTATAAGTTGAAAATTGTAAAGTGTAAAAGTTTTGCGAAGAGCTAAGTGGCACGTATCCACGACACACTTATAAACTGATGGAAAGTTAAACTTCCATTCTCACCCCATCTTCGCTTGTTTTATTTTGAGAACTTTCTCAACGCTTCTTGCCATTAAAAACCATTAGAGATACTACAAAATTTGTCAGCCTTTTGTTTGCAACAGCACGTGGATTTTGGAGTCAGAATGAAGTTGGGTCTGTATCACCGACAAGAGACTACTAAAGATTCCTTACCAACGTAGGGTCACCGACGAGATACTGTTAAAGACTGCCATTCTTATGGGAGGTTGCGGCTTCAGGAAAATTCTGTGGCGACCTCTGCTTATGGTCAGCCGTCCTGCCGAAGCGTACGTTTCCGTTGAAAGTCGCGGGGAAAAATTGGGGGATTTTTACCACGACACCTACTTCCGGGAAAAGCGTCGCTTTCCCTTTCCGGATTAAAGTTTCTCATTCTTGTGCGGACGCTTGAAGCAGTTGCTTCATTTTGCGGCAACGATTTTTCCAGGCGCTATAGTTTGCGTGGTTGGTTTCATTCGTGAATTTATATTCTATGTTTGAGTAGCCTAAGTTGCGACCGAGTTTATTATAATTGATTAGATATACTTTTTAGTTGCAAATTTGTAGCAAGTAATAAAGTTTCACAACAAAACTATTTTGTGCTTGTGATTCATCAAGCGGTAAAGTAGGAGCCCTAACTCTTGGGATAACACTCATTCCTACAATTCGACGTTTTCTTACGCCCTCTAGAATATACTGCGGCCGCAGTAAGAAACAGAACCTGAATTAGTGAGTTTACCAACAAAGAGTGTCGGTGCTGAACTGTATCATGAGATGATATATTATCTGGTCGATGCTAGTATTATTTCTTCGAATTAAGTTCGTTTTACAAATCTTTCGGAGATACTTTTTAAAACGTAAAATATTTGAAAAATTAAGGAGGTAGACACGGATAATGCAGCGAGGTGACATTACCAGCAAAAATGGGCCTATTAATGGGTTTACGGGAATCGGTTATTTGTCCTTATATGAGAACACTTAGGGCTGGGTGAGGGCTCATTCGAAAGAGGAAGGTCCAATGCAAGGCGATCAACTCATGATTTAACGAGATTGTGTCCATATTTAATAATATCAGTGTCCAAAGTAGAAGAAAAAAGCCACGTGGAAAGCACAACTCGTGTGATTAATCTTTGCAAAACTATATTTATTATTTTGTTGATATTAATATAAATGAACGATAGTTAAACATAAATAATACTTAGTAGATAATGATAATAAGAAAATGAGATTAACATTTTGTACTTGAAAACATAAGATCTAGTACATATAACGGAAAAACGCAAAACGGAAACGACGCGTATAGAGAGTAAAGCATTACCACACACACTTGAAGTATCTCATTTAGACAAATCTTGATTAAAATTGAATAGACTTACTGCATAACTATTTTAAATATTTTTATAAAATTAATAAATTTAAAATAAATACAATTTATCAGTTTTATTTTAATTAACATATTTTCCATTTTTTATAAAATTATATTTCTTTAATAAATATAATATACCCCAAAAGTAGTTATGCAGTAAGTCTAATGTACCATAAAACATATATTTATATAAATGATGTTATTTCTGTTAGTAATTAATTAGGAACTTTTTCAACAGTTTGGGGCATTTGAACAACCTGAATTTCTCCTAGTTCATTTTTATAAAATCCAATTTGAACAATTTCTTTACTTTTTATATTTGATAAATTAGATTCACTTAGTTGTTAGTTGAGTTCCAAATTTATCAATATAGATTGTATCTTGTTGAATTTTAGATTGAACATGACCAATTACAATATTTGTTTTTTGTATATTTGTAGTTAATTTTAATTTACTACTTTCTTAAAAGAACTAAAGTAAAAATCATTTGCTTGAAATTGTTACGTTTCCCGTAGCGGTTTTAGGGAGATTCTGGGGGAAAGGTTCCAGGAACGTGGGTTGGCTGCCCGTGGAGTGTAGAAACACTTTGCTTGGTGCGCGCCAAAACTAAAACTTCTTACTTCGAATGATAGGTTTTAATAAAACGTCAAGATTGAACGGAGTCAAGAGTTGTTCTGCTCTGTATTTCAAAAACGCGTTACAAGGTAAGTTTCGCGGAGACGTAGCGTGGGGGTTGTTTTACATGATTGGTGGAGGGCGGTAACAAGAGTGGTTGTTTTGGTTGGCTGAATTTGTAGCGGGGAGTTCGAGGTGGCCGCCCGCTTGTGACGTAGCGATTTTTGGGGAAAACCCCGAGGGTTTTCCAAGGGTCTTCTACCTTCGGCTGGTCGGCGTCGATGTTTCCCGTTCGGGACCGTTAGCCGCGGCAAAGCAATAAAGTTGACGGCAACGACCGTACCTTAAGGCGACGGTGAATAAAGCAACCTATTATCGGTAATAAACACGGGGACAACTGCGATTTGAAAGGAAGTTCGTGAATTTAAATTATCGTTCGTCGCGGATGGCCTGGAGTTCGAAAAACGGAGGTTATAAACGTTTACGGTGGTAAAGTTCCTTTGAAATTAACATAGTTTAGGATTGTTTTATTAGAGTCTAACGGGATAAGGTTTACGCGATGTTTGTTCGCGTAACATTAACATATTCGAATCGCCAGCCGTGGATAATTCGGGGCTATTTCGCGAGGTGGCGTGTCGATGAAATTTCGCGATAGCGTTACAAAATCAAAAATAGCTAATCTGTAACTTCAATTAAAAACCATATAAATTTTTTAATCGATTGTCTATGAGCTTTCTAGGTGGCTTAAAATTGATTTTAGTTATTTTTCTTACATTTTTGGTGATTTAGAAGTTGAAGGTTCACCATATCCACTTGTTGAGGATTGATTCTGACAATTAATAGAATTTATTTCTAGTTTTAATTTATCAATTTTTTTATCAAGTTGTGTAATTTTTCTTTCTTCATATTCTCTTGAATCATAAAGTCTCTCAATATGATGTTCAGCTTGTATAGCTTTTAATCGATATTCATCTGCTTTCCTTGTTTCCCATCTATCTTCTCTTCTCATTCCTACATTCTTTGATTGTCGTAGAATTTGGTCAACTTCATATTCATAATCATTTGCAACTTCTTCATTTGATGTTTGTTTATATTCAGTTTTTTCAATTTCATTTTCTAATGATATAATTGTTAAGAAAGTTTCACTTTTCTCTTTTTCTGCTTGTATGAGTTCTTGTTTAAGTATTTCTATTTTTTGAATTTCATCCATTTTTAATACTGTTTTCGGCTGAACTTTTCTTCAGGGGCCCAAAAATTATGGCCTTTTTTTTTATCTTCTTGAAGTATTTAACGAGTAGAATCTAAAAATCCTAGTTTTAAGGCGCGGAATCTATTGGTTCAGAAGTTATGCGTGTGTAAAACTGAGCGTTTTTAGCGTATTAAATTTGACACGTTACTTCAACGCCATATTGACTTGTCGCCACAGCCGACTGTAGTACTAGCCATGCTGAACAACGTGGCAGCACCGCTCACGTGATGTTGCGTGTGGATTTAGTGTTCTAGGGATTTTCTTTATAAAAGGCCGAACGTGGGTAAGGTGCCCGTGAAGCGCTGAAGCGCTTTGCTCGTGGCGCGGCGTTTAATAAAATGAAAACACTTTGCGTTTTAAAGATATTTTTTTGATAATAACTTTATTATTTCCTTTTCAAAATTTATATCCAGACGGGTTGAAGCTTTGAATCGTTCTGAGCTTGGCGGTGAAGATCTTCGATCGATGTTGGCTGCCGTCCCCTCCTCGCTGGATCCTGAATCCTCCCTCAGGATCATCCCTGGCCCAATGGTGGAGGAGTCCATCCTTGTCCGGAGGCGGTCCCTCTCCCTGGCTTCGGTCCACCCTCAGGCGAGTGGAAGATGGTGGTGCTCCGCCAAGATTCGAGAACGATTCCATGCACACGTGCTAAGAGAAAGCGTGGGATCCAGAGAGAACGAAAGATAAAAAGGTCTCGCGCTAGCGAGCCAAGGCAACCCTTAAGAATATTTACGACCCTCTGTAAATAAGCAGGATGTCGAAGTGACTTCGACAGTTTCAAGAATCAACATGATTTTCGTTAAGAGTAATGAATTAGATACGGTCCGCAATATATTAGTTTCTTAGAAACTTCAAGTGTGACAGTCTTATTTCTCTGGTTTTCCAACTCTCTCCCAGCACGACCACCCGCGCTGAACGATTTGCAATGTCCTTTCCTTTGTTTGTTTATTACTTTGAATTTTGGCTCCTAATTTATGAGCATTGATATAACATAATGCAGACATGCTGCAACCATACTCTTATGGCATCGTCGCCATATTACATTTCATTCAATGCTTGTGATTACAAGCTTGCAGCTAGATTCACACGATATTGCACACATACATACAGGCGAGGTTCGCAACACCTCCCCCCTTATACAAAAGGTGTTTCCAATGGGAACAACTTTCCTTAAAGTGTTTACGCTATCCTAAATTACATTATGTACTCGTACGGAACTTCACGTTTCCACACCCTTCTATATAAGTGATTCCTCTAGTGAAGCATTTCTAACGTCGCATTAGTCATATAATAATACGTTGTAGATATCATAAATTGTCAAGATACATAACTTAAACCCTAAATTAAGAATAGGTAATAATTTTCTTTTTGTTTGTTTTTTTTTCTTTTTGTTTTTTTTTTTGTTTTGTTTTTTCTTAAATCTATGAAAGAGATATAATATATTGCACGCGATCTCTTAAGGAGAATCTAGTCTTATACAAGCTAACTTAAGTTTATTGGTGTGGACTATCTTAAATTTATTTACTCCTATTTCTATTTCGACATTTAGGTCGTTACATATTCTAGTGACCTTGAATGGTCCTACCCAGGTGCAATCAAATTTCGAGGTTTTAGGTTCTTTAAGTAGGTACACATTGTCACCTACAACGAATCTGCGAGGGTTTGTATTTTTATCATATAATAACTTGCTCTTTTGTTTTGCCCTCTCCAGGCTTACTGCTGCTGTAGATTGAGTTTTTGTAATTCTGGAGAATAAATCATCCAAATAACCTATGAAAGTACATGGTGGTTCCTGCTTAGAAAATTCAGATGGAATGGTGGCTTTCACGCCAAACACCAGTTCGTGTGGGGTGAACCCAGTGGCTTCATGTACTGAGGTATTATAGGAGAATATGCCAAATCTAATCCATTCGTCCCAATCATTTTTATTGCAAAAATGTTTTAGATAATCTATAAAAACACGGTGTGCCCGTTCCAATGAGCCTAACGACTGTGGATGAAACGCTGTGGAGGTTATTTTCTGTATTTTGAATATTTTGCAGAAATTATTCATTATTTTACTTACAAAATTGGTTCCCTGGTCTGTATGAATTGCGCGAGGGCAACCAAACCGGCTGATAAATTGTTCGGCAAGAGCTATTGCTACAGATACAGAATCAATATTAGAAAGCGGAATGGCGTCTGAGTATTTTGTAAGGTTGTCCTGGAGGGTAAGCAAGTAGCGGTTTTGTTTTTTTTGTCAAAGGTAATGGGCCAATAATGTCCATTTGTACCTTTTCAAACGCCTGTTTTGGGGTGTCTGTGATTTTCATGGGTTGTCTTGTTTTTGCAGAGAGCATTTTATACCTTTGGCAACTGGAGCAAGTACGTGTAAAATTAGCAATTTCCTTAATCATGTTTGGCCAAAAGAAATCTGCTCTAATTCTTTCATAAAGTTTATGGGCACCCTGGTGACCACCTACGGTTGACTCATGGTACTCTTTTATGATGAGAGGCCTATTTGTTAGAGATGGTAATATAATTTCTCCAGTGCAAACCGTAATGGTGTACTCGGGACTATTTAATTTCTGTTTTAAATGATGTTCAAGAAAATTCCAACTAATCGGTTCAATATTATTATTATATTTAGAGATGCTGATACCTTTTACCTCCAAAGAATCTATGAGGTGTTTAAGGGAGCTTAAAGAAGATTCAAGGTGAACAGGATCTACTTGCTCTACCGAAGATGCTTTTACAAAAAGGTGAAAAACACGAAACCTTTCATCTGTGAAAACTAACGTTTCCCCAACATTAATGTTGTACTGTTTTACTCTTTCTACAGAGAATTTTCCATGAGTTATAAGATCTTTACTTGTTTGTGACGTGATTTCATAGTCTGTGGAGAAAAAATGGATAAAATTTTCCTTACGCATGTAAAGATGATCCTTTGTATAGAGGATGGTGGGAGAATGAGAAAGGTGAGTCGCTGGTATTGGCGAGGATGTATTTGTCAGCAAAACTGTTACGTCTTTTCGTCTGTGTAAGTCACTGTCTACTGAATAATAATTTCTATTAAGTTGTATCTCATCCATATCGGGCGTCCCCGATGTTCCACCCCCAATGATACCGCTCCGTAAAAATCTGGGCTCCTCAGCCCCCATCCCGATATCAACAACAGGTCCCGGGTTGGAGGTTCGAAGCGGGGTGCTGTGGTATAGCCTATCCGATATCAACGAACCAACCAGAGCCCGGGCACCCCAATCACAACAAGCCTCTTCCGTATCACACAAAACGGGTCTCAGGTGGGCGATCCGAAGCGGGGTACTATCATATAGCCTATCCGATTCCAACGGATTCAACCCAACCTGACCACCCTTTACCACATGGACGACTTTCCGACCGACTCCCGAGCGGGGTGCTTTTGTATCGCCTATCCGATTCTCGATCAGAGTACCCGCCGGTGCCGAACCACGTAACGGAGTCCTTTCTTCATCAAAATCATCCTTCCTAAATTCACTAGCGGCATCAAAAGGGGTTTCATTCTTTCTAGACACTTCTGTCTCTAAGGAGAGCGACATTTCCCCTTCGTCTGCTGTTAGATATGCGTCGCTGTCAACAGAACTAATGTCAGAATCGTCAATTTCCATAACAGTCCCAATTTGTCCACGTGTAAAGAAAACGGCGGCTATTAATTTTTCGTTATTTCCTGATGCATCATCTAAGTCTGTATTCTCAACCTTTCCAGAGTTTACGGGAAGCAAATCGTTGGCGCCTACGACATCCTCCCGCAACCGCCCAAAAGGTGAGGCGTCCGTGTTGTCCGTCGGAGTATAATTTGTTAATTGAGCATTGCTCGGAGAGGAGGAAACTTGTACCGCTTGAGAAAAGTTTGGAGGATTACGAGACAACGCATCGGCATTGGAATTTATTTTTCCGGGTTTGTATATTATGTCATAGTCGTACTCATTCAACTTAATTCTCCATCTCATAATTCGGGATGTAGGATCCTTTACGTTATGTAGCCAGATTAATGGCCGGTGATCAGTAACTATAGTGAATTGATGTCCATATAAGTAAGGTCGAAAATGCTCAACAGCGAACACAATGCCCAATAACTCCTTTTCGATCGTGGAATAATTAATTTCTGCACTATTTAAGGTTCGGGATGCATATGCAACGGGGAGATCTTTTCCAACTTGTCCCTGGCTTAATATAGCTCCTACTGCATAGTCTGAAGCGTCCGTAGTTACGAGAAATGGTTGATTGAAGTTCGGAAACTGAAGCAGAGGCTCCGAACAGATAATATCGCGTAATCTTTCAAAAGCAGACTGAGTAACTTCGTTCCATACAAAAGGTACGTCACTTTTTAAAAGTCGCGTCAGTGGCTTAGAAATTTTTGCCATCTGAGGGATAAAACGTCGATAGTAACCAATCAATCCTAAAAACTGTTTAACGTTTTTCTTTGTTTTGGGTAAAGGAAATAACTTCACGGCACTAATTTTTCCAGGATCAGGTTTCACACCTTCTGAGGAAATAACGTGGCCCAGATAACCAATTTCGTGACGAAGAAACCTGCACTTCTCAGGCTGTAAAGCTAAGCCAGCGTTCTGCAAACGCGCCAGAAGAGTTCTTAGTTTACGTGAATGTTCCTCCAAAGAATCAGCATATATAACGATATCATCTATGTAGACAAAAAGCTCAATTCCTTGTAAACCTGACAATATTAAATCCATACATCTCTGAAACGTGGCAGGAGCATTTTTTAACCCAAAAGGCATCTTATTAAACTCATAATGACCATGAGGGGTCGAAAAAGCGGTCTTTGCTTTTGACTTCGGGTCCATTGGAATCTGATGAAAACCGGAAGCTAAATCAAGGATACTAAAGTACTTTGCTGCTCCAAGTTGATCCAGTATATCAGTAATGTTGGGAAGTGGATAACCATCACTGATAGTTTTTTCATTTAATTTGCGATAGTCAATGACCATACGCCAACGAGGTTTACCTGACGGACCGGGTTTCTTTGGGACCACCCAAACAGGTGAGTTGTAGGGAGAGGCCGATGGCTGAATTGTATTATTTTCCAACATTGAGGTAACTTGTTTCTGTATCTCTTCTTTATGAATAGGTGGAAAACGGTATTGTTTAGTATTAATTGGTAACTCATCTGTTGTCACGATTGCATGATGAAGAACTTTAGTGGAACCTAGTTTTTCTCTCGGCAAATAGAATTGATAAGGGAATTCATTGATAATTTCCAAGATGCTAGCACGCTCAACTTCGTTGAGGTCATTCAATTCTAAGAGTTCAGCTATTTGGACTAACCTGTGAGCATTGTCTTTTTCCCGATTTAACCTTGAATCTATTGTACAACCTGAACGGGGTAATAAGGAGCTTTCTGAAAATTCCTCTAACTCAACCGGTGATATAGTTACATTTACGCAATTGGGGTTAGTATTGATTGCGAAAATTTTTGCAAACCCATTCTGTTGTGCGACTAAAGCTTCTCCTATATAAACACCCGGATCTGTAATTAACCTCCTTATGTAACCTACTTTGATTTTAGATTCCTTAATTGGGACGGATATGAGTATCTTGGTACGAGGAAGCAATTTAAAAGAAGATGATGAGAGAACAAAAAATTCGTCATCAATCTGTAGACTATTTGGCATACTATTCCCGAATCTTAATACCGCATCTTGGTTTTCTAAAAATGGCATTCCCAAAATTCCTGCCTCGGCGATGGGGAAAACATCCCGAACAATTTGGAATTTAACGTTAATGTCACGAACCTTGACGTTAATCTCTCCGCAGGTAAACACTCCTCCTGAACTAATACTGGTGAGATTGTAAACGACACTAGTGTTTATCTCTACATTAGAAACTATTCTCCCGTGTTTTATTAGATTCAATTGTGAGCCCGTATCAATGAGGAAGTCAGCAGATCCTCCATGGAAACAGCTGTGAATCAATTTTATCACCGGAGAATGCCCAATGTTTTTTATTTCGACCTGGGAGCAGGCCCGACGGGTTTGAAGGGAGCAATCCATGGTTCGTTCCGCGCGACTCCCCGACGTGGAACGCCCTTTGAGTTTAAATGTCCCTGATCCGTGATTTTATGAGGAAAAACACCTTGAGGCTGAGGTGAGTTTTGGCCTTGTTTCCTAAAACAACGCGCTTCCATATGACCGGTTTTTTTACAATACCGACATCTAATTTGTTCCTGTCTTAAAGGATTTCGTCGTGTTTCTTGAATTTGGGGACAGTGACTTCGCAAGTGTCCCACTTTATTACACTGAAAACATCGGCGGTCATCGAAATCTATTTTACGGACATTCGCGTTCCCAATAAGAGGCTGCGAAGATGGAGACAATCTCGATCCTTCGACCGTTACCGATTCTAATTTACGCGCAATGTCAATAACAGCTTCAAGATCCGGTATTTCTTTACTATCTTTGTCTTTAAGCATTATTCTTAACATTCCGTTCCGAAGGTCGTTAATAAATGTAGCTATAGCTGTATTATTCAATAAATCAACAACACCACTTAACTGTTCAGAATTGTACGTGTCCTTGGCTACCTCTATTCCGGTATTTAATATCTTACTTACTCGTGATCCGAAAACCTCTACCGAATCATTAGTTCCCTGTTTCAATCCCATAAATTCCTCATTAATACTATGCATGTTGAACGAACGGACGTATGCCTTTTTAAGTAATCCAATTAATTCGTCTAACGTATTTGGTTCTCGGCGATTTGAAAGTATTAATTTTGCGTGCCCTACGATTTTACCACGAATTAAAAACAGAAGACCGGCTCTATCCTCAGGTTTTACTTTGGAACTAATCAGCTGACATTCCTTAATAAATTCAGTCAGGGAACTGGATTTACCGTCAAACTGAGGTATCAAATCCTTCACTAGAGAGAGACGAAGATATGATTCTGAAAGTATACTAGATGACTCTATAGAGGTTGGAGTATTTTTAGAAACAGCAGCAGCAACCGTAGTCGAGGACAAAGGTACATCAGTTATTGTGCTATTAAAAGGGATAGAAGTACTATTCGCCATAACTGTATCAATCCCCTGGGATAACTGTCGAATTGGAACTAATCCTAATTCTTTCGATTGCAGATCGGTAGAAGATGCCCCGGAAGATGAAGAAGATTCTACATTCGATGAATCTATGTTTAATTCCTCCACCAAAAATGTATTACCCCGCAGGCCAATTTTGCGACTCCTTTTGGCGCGCATGTACTTTAACTTAAACGGCGGCATTTTATCAAATTATTTCTAATGGTAATTATAAAAATAATACTCTATAGTCTAATTACTTATAAGTTAGACTTACAGTTTGGTAAAGCGATCGGCTAACGTTTCACAATAAATCACGTTTAGGTTTCACTTAACGAGTTTTCTATTTTCAAACACCAAATTCCGTCCGTCGGTAATCCGTTATCTCGGTTGGCCTTGAATCACGGGGAGATCCTCTGGTTCTGTGATTTGACGATGTTCATCTGTGGTCCGCTGCTTCTGACTGTCCTTGGCTCCGTGAGAAGATCCCTCAGGTCTCCAGATTGTTTTAATCTACCTCTATTTCCAAATTGAGGAGAGGTCCAATGACGATGTGAGCAAGATGCATGTGATTCCGGTGGATGGCTTGCACGGCAGCCGAAATCACCTGTCTCCGATATTCACCCTACGCTCTTGAGGAAACCGTGCCAAAACTCAAGAGGGAGAAGTTGCAATAATATTAACAATGTTCACTTATATTATAAAAGCTCAATGGAGCAGACCGTAAAACGTTCAGTTATTTATTTAACACACGCCCGCGAGCCGGCAAAGTTATTAAAGCGTACACAAGTCTAACACAATCACTTTGTTTTGTTTTGCGTTATTTGCAGTTACTACACTGAATACACCTTTTAAAATTATGTCGTTTTTGAACTCATCACCTTTTAATAGTTTATCCCCTTTTGAATATCCCTTTTTGAATATCCCACCGCTGTCACCAATTTGTTGCGTGTGGATTTAGTGTTCTAGGGATTATCTTTATAAAAGGCCGAACGTGGGTAAGGTGCCCGTGAAGCGCTGAAGCGCTTTGCTCGTGGCGCGGCGTTTAATAAAATGAAAACACTTTGCGTTTTAAAGATATTTTTTTGATAATAACTTTATTATTTCCTTTTCAAAATTTATATCCAGACGGGTTGAAGCTTTGAATCGTTCTGAGCTTGGCGGTGAAGATCTTCGATCGATGTTGGCTGCCATCCCCTCCTCGCTGGATCCTGAATCCTCCCTCAGGATCATCCCTGGCCCAATGGTGGAGGAGTCCATCCTTGTCCGGAGGCGGTCCCTCTCCCTGGGTTCGGTCCACCCTCAGGCGAGTGGAAGATGGTGGTGCTCCGCCAAGATTCGAGAACGATTCCATGCACACGTGCTAAGAGAAAACGTGGGATCCAGAGAGAACGAAAGATAAAAAGGTCTCGCGCTAGCGAGCCAAGGCAACCCTTAAGAATATTTACGACCCTCTGTAAATAAGCAGGATGTCGAAGTGACTTCGACAGTTTCAAGAATCAACATGATTTTCGTTAAGAGTAATGAATTAGATACGGTCCGCAATATATTAGTTTCTTAGAAACTTCAAGTGTGACAGTCTTATTTCTCTGGTTTTCCAACTCTCTCCCAGCACGACCACCCGCGCTGAACGATTTGCAATGTCCTTTCCTTTGTTTGTTTATTACTTTGAATTTTGGCTCCTAATTTATGAGCATTGATATAACATAATGCAGACATGCTGCAACCATACTCTTATGGCATCGTCGCCATATTACATTTCATTCAATGCTTGTGATTACAAGCTTGCAGCTAGATTCACACGATATTGCACACATACATACAGGCGAGGTTCGCAACAATGACAATCGGGGTCCTATTTTCAAAAACAGAGTCCTGTGCTCGGAATTGTAATTAACGTCTTTTTTAATTAAAAGCTGTAGTAATATACACTGTTTTGTGTTAATTATGTATAAACAATATATAAACGTTGCAACTATGGCAAATAGAAGTGATGTGGTAGTATAAAATTGTTATAAATGTGATATATATTTTGTGTACTCTCGAAGTAGTTTGGTGTTGTGAAGCATGATATTTAAAATATTTACAGTGGTTTCAAGAAAATTTAGGTATGAAGCAAAATGAAACCATCTTTGGATCAAATTGAAACATTTAAGAATTGATGAACGTGTATATAAGTTAACAAAAACCTTGAAACAAGCGAAATTATTGGAACAAAACCAAAGAGATTATGTGAAGTCCAGAGAGTAGTCGGGAGTCTGACGATGTTGATTGGCTGACGATTAGCGAAAAGGGACGATCTCAACATTCATAATGAGAGAAGGACAGCATGACTGTAGTGCGTCTCACTCAGCGTTCGGGCGTTGTTGCCTTTTTCGCTTGCCTTCGTTGACACAGTCGGGTGACGTACCAAGCTAACGCCTGATTTTGGCTACGATTCCAAATCGACAGCCTTCTTAGTTAGATGCCACCTTATAACTACTAGCCGAACTGAATTTGTCATGTGACTTGCTCTGTATTATCCACAAAATGGCGGAACTGGTCTGTAGGAATGGTTTTACGGGATTCGAGTTTTCGTCCCGTATGAGAGAATTTGGGGCTGGGTAAGGGCTTATTCGAAAGAGGAAGGTCCAGTGCAGTACAATCAACTCATAATTTCAATCACAGCACTCTTTTAGTGGCCGAAAAATGCTTCGATTCCGCGACTGCATTTTGTCGATTTTTTCCTCTACTTTGGACGCTTATATTACTAAACATCAATATAATTCCACTGAAACATGAGTTGACCGTACTGCACTGGACCTTCCTCTTTCGAATAAGCCCTCATCCACCTCGAAATTCTCTCATGTAAGGACGAAAAGTCGAATCCCGTAAACCCATGTTTAGGCCCATTTTTGCCGGTAAAGTGCTACTATTACCCGTGTCTACCCCCTTAAGGCCAGCTTAGAAATAAGTTGCAACTGTGAATACGGGCCTACATGTAAATCCATGTATACGTACAATCTTTTATTTATGCTTTTCCATAAAGCATATGATAAGTTACTATTGCAACAAATATGTTTTATTAATGATATGAATAGAGTTCTATACTATACAGGGTCTACCATTTATCTCGCAACCCATGCGCGCGCAAATTGATGAAAATGGCAACAGCGTTAAAATTCGAGAGATGTAAAAACCGTACAGTTAAGTTGGTAATCAACTGAACTGTGGTCCGAGATTCGATTCAGGATACAAGTACATCGGGTTTCATCGATCTTGTCGCGGCGTGTGACTCTAACACATATTCACGACGGCAGTCAATTGGCTGCAATCCCTCCTTCGCGTGCCCCTCGCCAATCGGCTCTCTGGCGTGAATATGTGTTAGTTTCACACGCCGCAACAAGTTCGATGAAACTCGGTGTACTCGGTGTATCCCGAATCAATTACCAACTTAACTGTACGGATTTTTACATCTCTAGAATTCTTGCGCTGTTGCCATTTTCATCAATTTGCGCGCGCATGGGTTGCGAGTTAAATGGTAGACCCTGTATATGTATATTTAAAAATTAATAAAATCATTTATGATTAGTTTAATACGTATCCAAATGTTATACATATATCTATATGTATCCTTAATACTATAAAAAGATATGTTTCAAATACCCAATTTATAAAGAACAAATTCTAAATCATAGATATCTACAAAAAATTCTTAATATGATATAGAAATGTAATTAACTATGGCAGCCAATTGTTTTCTTAAATTTTATATTCTGTGTATAATTAAAAAAATAATATTAAAATTATCACTTAGCAAGTGTATTATCTGTTTTCTTTAGTTGCCTCCTCATTCCACTCTTTACTTGGTTGAATAAATTCTAAATCACTAGCTTCCTCAGAACTTGATATGTTATCATCATCAAAATATGGTTTTGTGACTTCAGTAGTTGGCATATATCCTAAAATCATATTAATTAGTAAAAGTACTAAAGTACATTACTAGAAACAAAATGAATTGTCATTAATTTTAATAACACCAACCATTTGTTGGTCTTCTAAATATTTCAATTTCTTTTTCATCATCATCAAAAAAGCTTGTACCATCTCTAAGTAAGCTAAATGCATATCCATTCCAATTTTTTGTTTCTACATTTTTGGAAGACCGACAATTTGCCCAAATGAACACAATACATGTAATAATTCCCAAACATATAGTACCTGCAAGAATATATAAAATTAAAAATGATCTATTAGCGATGTACTATAATTTAATCATAATATATAAATCTATTGAACATCTTACTTATAAGAATAATAAAAACGATTCTGGGCATTCCCATAAATTTGTCATTATATCCTAATTTAAAAATTAAGTACGAAATGTCATGTACATCTGGCGTGATGAATATCTTATTTTGTTGAATGTATCCTGGTGCACTAGCACTTATAACATGTGTACCAGGTTGAAGTAATAACCAATAAGCTCCATTTAATCCATTTCTTACATGATGTATTGATTTGTTGTACGATAAAATAGCATTTTCAATGGGCTCATTATTTTTATTTAGAACGTATCCTTTTACCCCTTCGTTAAGTTTTTCTACCATTGCTAACAGGCTAGCTTTGTTGTTCTCCCATATATTTTTTGCATCATCTGTATTGCAACAAGTTACATACGCATCTATCATGAGTGTGCTTGTATTTAGATAAAGATAATCCATTAATGAATCTTTTCTTTTTCCACCGATACCCATGCCACCATGAATAATACCATTAGTATTTATGCGTAGATCATGATTGCACTTTGAATTTGTCGAGGTCATATGAATATTGTATTTTGTATATGATAATGCTATATCTTGCAGTACATCATCATCATCAGTTTGATATATTTCTCCATGTATTTTTCCATATTTACTCGCAAATGGAATTTCAATATGTTGTGATCCAATATTTAAATTTACTGCTAATGCAGTGTTAATTTGTTTAAACCAATTAATTATTACATTTGCATTCGGAGTTAATGTATTATCAATAGGAAATTGTAAATCATTTATAATAAATGGAGAACAAGATTGACTGTGATTTGTATTTTGAGTTAAATCTGGTGCAATGAATATTGTAAATTTGTCCAAGTAATTTGTAATTCTAGTATCTTTCCCATAATGTTCCAATAAATAGGTTGCAAAGTGTAATAAAAGCTTGGAAGTTACAGGTACACCATTTGAAATACCGGCAACAAAAGCTATAGATGGCCGACCAATCCGTTTATAATTATTTTCAATTCCAATTTCTAAACACATTATTCGAATACCTTCTTCTGTTTTACTTATTGTATGTAAAGTTGATAATTGTGAATACTTATTATTCAAATCAGTTAACACTTGGTTTACGATAGTTGGTTTTCGGTCTTCATCATGTTTTTGAAGTTCTATTTCCTTCGTTCGATGTTTTATCATTTTAACGTGAGTATCAAATATATTCTCATTATTTACGTGAACTTTTATTGATTGTTCAATATAATCTTCACAAGAGATCCTTAATAAATATTCACCGGGAAGAAGAAGAATTTTGAAATAAGCCATATTTTTTGAAACATGATAACTTTGCGTTCCAACTTTAATGACAGCATTTCTCAGAGGAACGTTATTTATATCTGTTACCATTGCACGAATGCCGGTTGTAAGACTACGAATAAGTTGCATCAAGGGTAGTAAGTTTTCACGCCAAATAGTTGGAATAGACTCTGCAGGTGGATACTTGCAGCAAGACAAATTGATACTTATCTGAAAATAGTACACAAATATAACAATACGTAGTGTATACATATACATAAAATAATGTTACACAATCTAAATCACACACTACTTACTACAGGTATATTATATTCCTTTTGAATATAGTTTTGTACTTCTTTGACGTCGTTATTAAGAAAACTACACGTTCCTTTATGTACTGATTGTTCATAATTTTTAGCAAGAATTTTATACATATTCATATTATTATCTGTATAACTAAAATAAAAATACGAAAGATTCCAATTATTATTATAGGTACTGTATATAATACGTAGAATATTAATAGTCTGCATTTTTATTACCTGATTTTAAGCGTACCACTTCCTAATATAATTATTACATCATATTTTTCATTAGATAACATTGTTTTAAATGCACTAGCAACTATATTCAATTTGTCAGGATTAGTATTATCCTTTTGTAATAATCTTGTTCCTACTTCATCGTACACAATAGGATTGCACTCTTGAATATCTAATATATTATCAAAACCAGGATCAACACCAGGAATAAAATGTAAAACAGAATTATTTAATATCCTTTGTATTGGAGGATCTCCAATTTGATTTCCCATAAGAATATGAGTTGCTAAACGTAATAACATTTCTCTACCCACTGGTTGAGAAGCAAATAGTCCTCCAATTAGACCAATATGAAACTTGTTCTCTTCTGGTCCACCCATCTTAACATAAATGATATTGTTAAATATGTATAAATATATGTATTGAATCATGCATTTTTTCTATAATATACTTACATTATGTGTAATTTTTAGAGAATGAATAGCCATGCTAACTAATGATTCTCCAGCTTGAAATTCTGCAACGTTGGGTTGATGACTTTCTAATTGACTAAGCCTAGCACTTAATTCAGCGTTTTTCAAATAAACATTTTGTAAATTTGCTATTAATCGAAAATCATACGCAGAAGACCTAAAATCAGAATTCATATATTTGTTAATATACATAATTTATTTAAGAATCAAGCATGTATGCATTACTAATTTCAATTGTAGAAAATAAAAAATTATAAGATGGTCTATCACATATAATATTAAAAAAAATAAATAATAATTTGTTTATAAACAACACTATATAGTTTAAAATAATAGCAAAATAATTAAAACAATAAAATATTCAATTAAAATCATTTTAACAGTCACATTCATATTCTCTTCTAATAAAGTAATGTGATATACTACTCTACTATATTCAATGTATATTTTGTGACATACTGAAATATTTACTTAATGTTCTGAGCTTTTAAATTTCTTCACAAAACGAAATGTGATCCTTTTTAATATTCAATGACACAAATATTATTATTCTGGAAGTTATAATTTTTATAAGAATTTATTAAAATAATCCCTGCGCTGATGATTATATCATAAATATCAAATATATAACTATACCAATGTTGAGGATCATCCCTCATTAGCGTAAAATCCACGGTTCGTTCTTCTCCAATATCAGCAGTATCTGGTACTGTTACGCTTTGTGTTTGAGGTTCATATCCTACTGCACTAGCTGTTACATTATATTTTCCTGGAACCAACAGACGCCAATAATCTCCACCATCAGCTGCATAAATGTCGTGTTTAATTCCTTCCACAGATATTTTAGCATGTGGTATAGGACTACCAATAGAAGAACGTACTACACCATGTATACCTTTACGAGACTATAAATTAAAGGAATAATAGTTATCTTAATAACATGTTACATTATTAATATGTATATAAATATAAGTACCATTTCAATAAGACGTAGAAGAGGTTCTCTGTTTTGCAACCAATATTTTGGTAGTTCAGTTGCATTTGGGAATTTTGTACAACCTACTTCTACAGTGATTTCAAAATCGTTACTATGTACATAATTATAATCTTGCATGCCTCCGCTAACAGAATACCATGCAGCTCCATTAGTTATACCATTTGGAAAACTCTTCTCTAAGACATTTTGAAAATTTAATCGTTCGTTCGGAAGTGGAGGACATGGTTCTCCAAGATGCATACGAGGATGAGCATTTGAGTATGCCAATGCTAACGCTTTGAAAACTTTATCATCTGGACTTAGATTTTCAGCATCAGATGCATACTGTGGTTCATTATCGTACGGATAATTTGCTACTAATGCTCCTCCATGAAAGTTAGCAGAAAGTACAAATGGAATACTTGCAATCCAATCCATTACTGCTTTTGTTTCAGGTTCTTGCTCTTTGTTGTACTGTAATTTAAAGAAATATAAATTCTATTAAAATTGATAATTAAAATGCTTTTTGAACATATTAAAAAAGTTAAAATTCATACATCATTTGTTTCATATTGATCAGGAAAGTTTCTGTTAAGATCAACACCTTTAGCATTTGCTCTTCCCCGGGTTCCATATACACCCCCTTTAGAAATTTCATAGCCATCTGGATTCATGCTTGGTAGGATATGCAATCTAACATTTTTTAATATTTTCGTAACTCTATCATCGCTTCCAAAGTTTTCACAAAGATATTTAAGTAACAGTAGTAAAATTTCTCTTCCAACTACTTCATTTCCGTGCATATTGCCAATGTACTTTACTTCTGGTTTATTTTGATTGTGCTTTCCAGGATTTTCTGTTATTTCCATGACATACAATTGGCGTCCTTTAACAGACTCCCCTATTCTATAAAGCCTTGTTATATTTGGATAATTTGAATGCAAGTCCTTTAAATATTTTTCCATCGCTACATAATTATGATGTTCAAATTTTGTATCTTGGAAAAATCCGTATTTATCTATAGGTCTTATAATTTCTTCAATTTCACTTCCATTTAAGTTTCCTATGTATACGTAAGTAAAACATTATGAAGGAATCATATTACAAACAGATATTCTTAAATTTATTAATTCTATAAATAAAAAAAATTGAAACTAACTGAATGATAAAAAATATAGAATATAAAATTCTAGATATATGATACAACACAAGGTATAGAGAAAACAAAATGACAGTAAAAAAAAATTAAAACAATATTTTATATTGGTACATTAATGGATAAATAATTACAGGAAAAGGCTGGAGAACATTTAAGAAAACTAACTCACTGTTTAAAGCAAATACGATACTTTATTTTTAGTTTCAGATATACATTTAATTTAGATATACTATACATCAAATTACAAATATAACTGTAACTTATTTCATTACATTTTTTTTTTTTACGAACATTAATACAATTACAAAATAAACAATTGTATGTATGGTACTAAGCAGTCTCAATATTGTTCATACATTTTTCATATACCTCATATATTTATGTTTCTTTATATAAACTATCAAAAATAAATTAAATAACAAATTCTAATTCTTTCAAAATAGAATTTTTTTATGAAATGTAAATCACTTAATGTAGTACGAATCTTTAAAAAAACAGATCTAATCTAAACATTTTCAAAATATATTAAAGTATATATCCTTTTGTTCGTTTCTTTAAAAAATACTCACTGTATTCATTTGTTCTTTTAAATGTTTGATAACTTAAAAGAGAGCATTGATATGAAAAATAAATCATGTTATACTCTGTATATAGATATGTTCAGTACGTAACAATATTTTTTTGGCGTATATATAATTTTAATACGCATTTACCAAATGTTCAAGCATATCGTTAACAAAAAGTTGTATATTAAATATGTTATAACCAATAATTAATAACATACTGTTGTCAAATTTATGCTTTTTTTAAACAAAATTAAAATTAATTTTGTATGTAAATGATAAAATATTCAACAAATAACAAACAAAAAATGAAAATAATAAACAAAAATTCAAAAACCGATGCTTTTCTAAGGTTTATGTTTTGTGTTTAAAATGAATGATTATCTCGTGAGCTAATAATTTTCGAAGTTGATTGTTTTTTTACAAATAACAAATTTGGATATATTTTTCTCCATACCTTGTGTGTGTTTTTATGTTTGTTCATATCAGTAATAAAATAAACTATAATAAAATTTATAGATATATCAGTATTAAATAATATGGTGTCGAGATATTATATGAATGCTGTAAAATGAAAATAAAATGATAAAATAAATAATCATATTGAAATAATAAATAAAAATATAAATAAAAATTTCGAAAAAAAAAAAAAATAATACTTTTATATAATCATATTTAATAATGAATATTATTTTAAGATGGAATTAGTGTAAAGAACGCAAAATATTGAGTAGCATGTAATGAAAATCTGTATCTTGATTACCTTGATCATTATAGGTGTCCTGTTTTAAAGTAAAATTAAGAATGATTGGTTTATCTAAATCTACAGTAACATTTACTGGTTCACTCGGTTGATATCTAAAATTATAAAGAAGTGTATTTTATAAAACCAGACGTAATTATCTACCATATAAAATATGTTTGAAATAGATATTATATATCTCTGTATACTTACCCCCATGCTTCTGCATGAATACGATAGGTACCAGGAAGCAACAAACGCCAATATTCTCCGCGATGTGTGGTATAAATATTGTGATTTATTCCATCTACAATGATAGATGCTGTTTCTATTGGTTGACCATCTGTATCCCTTACAACACCTAAAATTAAAATACAGTTTATTGTACCTTATAAGTAACAATAATTAGTAACAATTAGTAATAAATAAATACAGGTAACAAATAATTAAACACCTTTCACTCCAATATGTGCTTGCTCAAGATATTTTATAAGAGGTTCTTTGTTCAATCTCCAATGCTCTGGCATTGTGGAAGCATTCGGATATTTACAACAACTAAGTTCAAATGTTATTTCAAATGCGTTAGAACGAGCATAGTTAAAATCTTGCATTCCTCCAATAACTTCATACCTGAAACAAATAAACTTTAATAACATCTTTTTACCAATAATATTTATATGAAGTAAAAAGTTTAGATATTTATGTTTACCAATATGCTCCATTAGTAACACCACCCTGGAAAACATCTGAAGGACATGCATTACCTGCTCGCATTTGTGGATGATTATCAGCATATGTATGAGCTAAATATTTGAACAATTCATCATCCGGACTTTTACTTTCAATACAACAAGAAGATGAAATTCTAAAGGGAACAAACTCATTAAACATGATATATCAAATTTATATACTTAAAGCACAAAAGTATTACTTTTTCTTACCCAGAATCATAAGGATAACTAGCCACAACAGCACCTCCATGAAGATTTCCTGATAATACAAATGGTTCTGTAGCAATCCACGTCATCATAGCTATTGTTTCATTTTGACGCCCATCTAATATGCTTCCACCTTTTTGAAGATGATTAGTTCTCAGATTAAACTGATCTGGAAAATCTCTATTTAAATCAACATGATTTGCATTCTCGCGTCCTGAAAAATCTTTCTTTGATTCACATTTTCCTTCCTAAAAACATATGTTATTAAATAAATATACACATTCAAAGTGATCTTAAATGATAAGATAAGCAAGGAAGAATGAAGATATTACCTCTGATTTTTCAAAACCATCAGGATTCATTGATGGCATAAGAAAAATATCAGTGTTATTAACTAATTTTGTAATTCTTTCATCTCTTCCATAATTATGAAGCAAGTATTGAGCAAGATAAATTAACAATTCTCTACCAACAGCTTCATCGCCATGCATGTTAGCAACATATTTCACCATTGGTTCACACAATTTTCGTTCTCTAACATTTTCAGAAATTTCAAAAACTAATAAATCTCTACCTTCCACAGACTTTCCAATAGAAGACACTTTTGCCAAATTAGGATATGATTCAACCAAAGAACTGAACAACTGTTTGAGTTTATCATAGTGTGTATAGTGAGGAATGATAAAATTTTCTTCTATGGTAGTTTCGGAATTTATCACGAAACCATTAATACTTCCGACGAATAAACAGATAAAAAGTACAATATTATACATTCTATGTACATGTACCATATTTGTGTACATATATTCCCGTGATATTCTATGAAACTTTTTTGATTTTAACAAGACATTCTACAAAATGCAATATATACAATACCAATATAGCATCCTGATGACGTCTGCAACTACGAGCGTGGGTAGAGTAGGGTACGGAGGAACTATATATAGAAGACTCCACAAGACTCTATCGATAGGGAATTTAACTCTCATCAATTTCACACGGTATGGAAATTTTATCACGTTGGAGTTTATAAATATTAGGTTCTAATGTTAGGTTAGGTAAGGTTAGAAGTCAAGAAATATTTTATATTTTTGTTCAATGATGCATTTGTATAAAGAAAACTTAATAGGTAATAGATTTGTTATATTATATTGTAGTGAAAATGATGTTTAATTTATGTTATATCATTTATACAATTTCAAACATTTAGTTGCAAATATCTTAATATATAATTACAGATGACTCTACCCTTGACAGTGATGAAAGTAATAATAGTTATGATGATAATGACAGTGATAGTAGTATGCAAAGTCTCTCAGAAGATGATAACTTGAGTAGTAGCGATGACTCTGAAAGTGAAAATAATGAAGAAAATTCTGTTTCAAATAATAATCAAACATGTAGTTATACAGGTAAGTTTTGTACATCAATACATGTTATATTAATTTGTTTGTATAAACATTAAACCTACATCTACTATTATTGTTGAAGGTAATGATATGGAATCTAATTTATTAAATGAGGATGAAGAAGAGGATGAAGTTGTAAAAGCAATAATCAGGGCAAGAAATACAAATTCAAACCATCCTCCATCAATTATAACAGAAGATCATGTTGTAGACACATGTTTCCATCCTAATTCAGACATGATTGCTGTAGCTAATATTGTAGGAGATGTACACTTGTAAATTTTATAATTATTGCTCTTAAAAATTAATCTTAAGTAATATACAATAATTTAATAAACATATTTTTCACACGTTAGATACAAGTATAGTAACACAGAAACAGAACTTGTATCAACTTTAGAACTACATCTTAAAGCATGTCGTGATATAGAATTTAATGAAAGTGGTAAAACATTATTTTCTACTGCTAAAGATTTATGTATAATGCTCACTGATGTAGAAACTGAGAAATTAACAAGATTATATGAGAATGCACATACGTATGTATATAATCATCTTCTGTATAAAATATGTCATATATTTATTGTATAAATTATAATTTTTAGGGAACCAATATATACAATGACTATAATTGGAGAAAATATGTTTGCAACGGGAGACGATGATGGTGTAGTAAAATGTAAGAGACATTTATACTACTTTTTGTTTTGTTTTTAATGTATAATTATACTTATATATAAATATTTCAAGTATGGGATCTTAGACAAAAAGAAAATACACCTGTGTTTTCATTAAAAAAGATGGAAGATTATGTTAGTGCTATAGTAACAAATGAAGAAGCAAAATATCTTGTGTGTGCAAGTGGAGATGGATCTCTTACCACATTCAACATACCAGGAAAGAAAATGCATGTTCAAGTATGTATAAATAAGTATTATACATTATTTGATTATCTGTTTACATATAATTATTTTACTAGTCAGAGGAATATGAAGAAGAATTAACATGCCTTGGTTTATTTAAATCTGAAACAAAAATTTTGGTTAGTACAAGTAAAGGAAAGATGTATATATATAATTGGGGAGAATTTGGACTTCATTCAGATGAATTTCCAAGCTTAACTAAAAAGGCTATAAATTGTATGATTCCAATTACCGATAATGTTGTAATAACAGGAGGAGAAGATGGAATGTTAAGGTAAGATGTAATCTAAGCTTACATACAGTATAGTATGGTCTGTATTCTGTATGACAAAATAAATTAATACATGTATTTGTTGTATTAATTTACAGAGCTACTAGTTTGTTCCCTCGTCGTAATCTTGGAGTAGTAGGTCAACATGATCTTTCTATTGAAACACTTGATGTTAATAGGGATGGTACTCTAATTGCATCTTCCTCGCACAATAATGACATCAAATTTTGGAATGTACAATATTTTGAAACCTTAAATGTCACAGAACCCGTGAAAGGTGGCAAACAAAAACAATTGAAGCATAACCTTCCAAGTAGTAAAATTGATAATGCGTCTAATTTTTTTTCTGATCTTCAATAAACAAATAAAGATAATAACTGATGTAAAATGGTATATTTTCATTTTCACTTTTGATTCTAAATAATTATTCAGTTTGTTTCTGTTTATATGATTTCTTTTATTCCAAAAATGATAGTAAAAGTGCATCAGATATATATAGGTTATATATGTTTACATTTTCAAATAGTGATAAAGACTTACTGGATAATTACAAATATTTTATACATTCTTTGTTATATTTATTAAAAATATTTATACGCGATAAAAGTTTTGATACAAATAAATAAAGCATAATATAACAAATTTAAGAATTCATAGTACATACATAAAAAATTTGAATGATATATCTTATTAACTTATAAATAATACTGATTAATGTAACAATCTAAATACTAATAAATTTACATAATTGATCTTTGATTATATTCAAACGTGTGAATATAATTATTTTAATATCATGTTTGTAGAAGTGAGAATATGTTTTTAAACAAATATTTTAGATTATTTAAAAAAAATTTTAAATGATAGATGTTCCATACCTTAATTACATTTACGAATGATTTAGAAAGTAAAACTCAGCCTTCATTATTATTGAATAAAATATATTCTTGTTTACGACATTACTGATGATTTATTTCACGTAAATACTCTGGCGTATGGTAATGTTGCTGCTGTGCATGAGCAAGCGAAGGATGAATCGGAGGTGGAAAACACCGAACATGTTCAACACTTGTTGCATCACTATCTCCGCTTTTCAAGTATTTATTTAATACAGCAAAAATTTGTGAATTTAATACTTGAAATCTTCTGATTCTATCCACCATTCTTTTTAAGTGCTAGTTAATACAGGTAGAAGTAAATAATTAATTAGATATAGTTAATGAATTGAAGTATAATTCATGTATCAATACTTACAATTCCTTTAACATTTTCGTCTTTACCATCTACGCGTTGTACTCTTAAAATGTGATAACAAAAATCCAAAGCTTCGAATCTTCTTTGTTGACCAAGTAATACTATCATGGTGCATCCAGCCCAGTGCAATCCTTCACCAAATAATTCTCTAAAATATGGATATTCATACAAAATTTGTACATATTCTAATTATTACGATATCAATTTTATACAAATGTGAATCACTAACTCGACTGTAAATTCTGTTTCTCCGACGGGAATGCAATATACAAACTGCAATGCACTCCATAATCTATGAAATTCTGTGCATTCATCGACATTCATTACTCCGTTAGCGGGAGGAGGACCAACCCAAATGGGATCATTTAAAAAACTATGCAGTCTACTAAGTACTACTTCGAATATTGACAAACCACAACAAAGCCGTTCTCGTGTTAATAAGTCCCCTTCTCTGGCAATCATTGCTTGCTAAACAATTTAAATAAGATCTATATTTTCTGCATATTTTTTAACAGTTCTTTGTTACTTACCTTAGCTGTACCTAATTTATCTACATTTGGAACAATTTGTAAAGCAGCGTATTTAGCTTCAAGACGCTTTTGTTTGGTTTCTGGTTTTTCACCTTCTGAAGTTTAAATTGCTTTAACATTTAAAAAATGCTTTTATTTTTGAAAGTTGAAAAATCATACCTTTGCAATATGGTCTAGGCAATATGTTTTGAAATGGCGCTGCGTGTAATAAATCACAAACTTCTTCTTGTGATAGAGCTTGTTCCATTAAAAGGCAAAACAAAATTGTGTTACCAAATTCACGAAAATTATGGAAAAGTTCAGTTTTAGCGTCTGGATATTGCACAATGTCATTTAACTGGGCATGATAATACCCCAAAACTCCTGGAGAACCGTAATCATATCTCGGAAGTTTACAAACCTTTGGCATAGCCTCCATTAAGGTCTTAGTAAATTGGTGTAAACTTCCTTGAATTAAAGATTTTACAATTTTTAAAAGTTCTTCCATTACCACTGCAATACCTTGATATCCAAGAAGTTTACACATTGTTCGAAAATGCTGCGGGCCAACAAATCCTGAATATTGCCCATATTGTGTACTATACGCTAAATTTAATTGTTTACTTCCCCAGAGATAATGGTGAGACATTTGTGGAGGTTTATCTCTATGTACTGGTTGTACAAATTGTAGTCCGCGACATTTTACAAACCTATTATAAGCATATCATATTTTAATACGAATTAATTACTAATTTTATATTTTTCTTCTTTGTTTTGTTATACCTATTTGTTGCAGCATTATAGCAATAACTAGGAAGAAAATCATAATTCAGTTCCCAAAATACATGAAGTGTAATTCTTCCATATGGAGCTAAAACATTATGATTTGCTTCACGGAACATAGCATCATATTCATCCAATGCAAGCCATTTACTTAACAGTTTATGAGTAAGACGGTTCACTTGTAAAAGTCCTTCTAATTCCTATAAAATATATTGTATTATTTTGTAATTTAAACCCCTTATAATATTCAACTATTCAATAAAGGTAATTGACTTACTACAACTCCTGTGATATCGCCAGATTCAAATTTACTTATTGCTAAATCCAATGATTTTTGCATATCCGCGTTAATGCGCTGAGTAATCAATTTATTTAAATCAATACTTCTTCCCAATAATTGTACATGCCTCTGTTTAAGTAAAGTTTCGTATCTATTGGCGCGAGGATAAGGAAGTAAATATGCTCCTAATGCAACACATTCTACTCGAAATCTTTTATCTAACAAGATACTTGCAGCTAATTGTTTATAATGAGCAAAAATTTGTTCACTAAGCTTGTAAACGAACTGATCAAAACATAAGTTCACTTCAGCTTCTACTTCATCGTAAAGAAATTGTTTACGAAATATAGTTAAAGCGTACAATGCGCTATCATTGTACAAATCAAGTGGATATAAAACATACCTAAAAAAAATATTGCATTAAAAAATGCAAATCGTAAATATGTCTTACTTTTACTTACTCCATCATTGATGGTTCCTTGCTTCGTAATATATGATCGGTTAATATCCACGGCATGGACATCTCGATGGGAAACTAAAATATGCATTGATAATTTTTGTACTTGGTATAAAATCATTAGTACAGATGATAATAAAATATTTATAATGACATTAATATAATAGAGTACCTGAATACGCTTTTCCATGGTAATCAAATCACTGCACTCTTCATTATGTTGATGGCGTACTTGGCATTTCTAACCATGAAATCAAGCACACAAAATACTATTTTTAGAGCAGAAAAATTGAATAAAGAGTTTTAATTACCTGTATCTTTCGACCCATAGTCATTTCTAGGTAAAATTCCCTGTACCATAATTGAGATAAATCACAACAGTCCTGCAATGATTCTACAAAAAGATGAATGTATATATTAACAAATTACTGTACATATTATGAAACTGACACTATGGTAAGTTGTACTTACCACTAAAATTTAAGAGATAACTCCAATAAAAACTAGTTTTATGAAACTGATCAATTTGAACAAGGTACTGTCCATCAATATCTTTTCTCAAAGTACGTTTTCCACCACTCTTATCAGCAATCAATGATTCTAACATAGTACGGACCATATAAAGCTGTGTCGAAGATGGTCCTAAATAAATATATTGATTTTAAAAGTCAAAAAGTCAAAAAGTCAAAAATTATGTAACATTGATAAATGTAATTTTTTTCAATCTTACCAACATTTCTGCGTGGTACCTTAATACCAAATCCATTGTCAGGATCTTTCTTTCCTTTTAGTGCAGGATCTCCTAATGGTTCTACACCAAAATGCCAATCTGCACAAGTTTCTCTTACAGACACAATAATGCTAAAAAGATGGATAAATAATTTAATACTTGTACAATATCCTTTGTTAAACAAATTAATATATCTACCTCCTAATAAGATCTTTTTTATTTTTTATTGCTTTACGCAATGGTTCTCGCAAAATAAGTTGTACAAAATCTTGTAACTCTGCATATATATTTCGACGAATCGCATCAATAAAGACGGTTTCCATACGCGCCATTAGTACTTGTAATCCCTTAATCATTGCAATAACTTCTATCAAAGCAAATTTCTCTTCGTCTGTATAATTGTAACGTGTAGCCTAAACAATAAAATATATTTATAAATATTCTGTTACGAATAGAAAAATTATTAATATATCTTACTCTCTCGTATTCTTCAGCTTCTTGTGGACATTCTTTATTCATATGATGATCAGTTGGATGGAGAAGTTTCCAGCTATAGAGTTCGGTCACGACACTCGTCCACTGAGAAAGTAATTGCAATCCCCGTAATGCTAATTCTGCAGTTTCCCGATTTTCTGCATCACTTCCACATTCTTTATATGTTGTGGTTACTTCATTACTATATCTGTATTGTGATTAATAAAATTAATATTTTTGTATAAATTCAGGATTACTGTTTCTTTTTTCATATTTAAAAACAGTAATTATTTGTTATTATTACCTTGCTAATTCACTAATGTATTTTACATGATCTTCTCTAATTTGTGGAAGGTGTACCATAAGATCAGCTTGAGGGCTTATACTATTTGAAGAAGAAGACAGTGGCCATTTGGATGCATCAAAATGTTTGGAACGTTTGATATAATTAAAAGGTGCAATTTGCATGTCACCAAATAATGGTACTACTTCTAAATTTTTGAAGATTCTATCAATTCTGTCCAATTTTAATTTCTTTTTTTGGTCTAGTTTATTGATATTGCAGAGTTCACTATCCATTAAGAATAAACCAAATCCCATTACTTTTACTAACATATGTTTTTCATTTGGGGTCAAATACATTTTAGTCTCAAACATATGAACACATATATTAACAACATCTGCAAGCAACTCTTCGTATCCTGCAATCTTTTCCAAATTCTCTTTTACTGTATCGCGAATTTTATTTTGGGTAGCTAAAAACATTGATAAATTTTGAGATTCTTGCAATGTTTGAGAATCAGACATTACTTTAAGAAACTGAGCAGCTCTGAAAAGAAAGTGTTATTCTTTTCAATCAAACTTTTTGTTACTGATACAACTAAAAAAATAACCGTTACCTTCTATACGTAGAGTAATCATTTTTCACGCTAGATTTCATATTTTTAAGTTCATCTAAAACTGCAAACATGTTAATAAATTTTCCTAATGTAAGTAAGTATGCTTCTGAAACAAAATCTTTTCTTTTTTCATGATGACATAAACGTTTTACTTCTCCAGAAAACCTTTCAATTGCTTTTCTCTGAAAGATAATATTATATGAATTTCATACACATAAACATATATACGTACAAGGCAAAATTATTAAGTAATTAAATGCTTACTTGAAAATACATAAAATTCAGTAATTTATTTACTTCTGGTGCTAATACTTCTACTGTTTTTTCATAAATTTCTACTCTGTTCGGCTGTTCATTAGATTTTGGCTGAGGAATTGCACGGGAGCAGCATCTCCATGTATATAACATCACTGCATGTTTCAATCCTTCCTCTAATAATTCATTCTTTAAAATAGAAGTAAAGAAGATTATTTTTTATAAATAGTAGAAAAAGATTTATATTTGATAGTTATTAATATAATTACCAAACTTGCATGAACAGTAGCCTCTTCAATATATTTTGCAATTCCAGTTACAAAGCCATTTCTATCTTCAAAATTAGTATCAAAATTGGCTTGATATACTATAGAACATGGTTGTGCCTCGATGCAAGGCTGTTCATATGGCAATGTGAATTCATCAAGTACATCAACATTCGACAAAGCATCACTTAAAGTTACTTTGTCGGTAGCCATGATAACTTAAAACTGGATAAAAATATTACATACTGTTAATACTTGAATCTCATTAAAAATAGATATATAATATTAATCAGTTACTAAGAAATATTTATCTACAATTAATCATTGTCCTTTTATGTGACTTACCTCTGCTTACCTCTTCTAAGATTATGTTTCTAGAGATAAATGTACTAGAAACTTATAGTTATTATAAAGTGAAATAATTTTCAAATACTTTACAGTATATCTAACATATTTTGATACAATAATGTTTGATACAATAAAGTATACTGTGAATACATATACTTTTAACACTCCACCCTTTTACTATAATAAATAAAGTGATTATCCTATCAACAATATTTAAAGTCTATGTTGCAAGTTTACCGCGCATAAATCGACACGCAACGTGATGCGCGCCAAAAACTCAACTTATATAAATTGATATAAATTAGTCAAATAAGTTGTGACAAAAGTGGAAAGATTGTACAACAGATGAGATATAAAATAGAATCTATTCTTCTCTATTAAAAACATGGAGTGAGGGAAACCCGCAGCTCTTCTTGACATAACTAGATTAGACTATTAGACCGAAGCTGTATTTAAAAAGCTTCAATTACTCAATGTACTAGTAATTTTGTACCAAAGATAAGGAAAATATTATGTGAAAATTGTTCCTGAAAATATTTCTCATATTTCTATTTTCTTATAGGGCGGTATTCACAAAGTATCCGTCAGATTCACAGTCGTCGATTCAGAGAGCGCCACTACGCCTTGCTGCCGAGTTACATATCTACATTGCAGTAATTGTAAGCAATAGAAAATATATAATATGGTGGACAATGGCGCTACACGGTTTAAGAAATATATATTTTCATAACATATAAAAACAATTCTTGTGCGTATTTATTGGTACTTGAATAATTGTAACATGGAGACTCGAACAAATGAGCTATTAACAACAGGCCCATTAGCTACGGTTAAAGAGGAACCGCTTGATCACAGTGGCGCGAAGCAAGACATGCAACCATCCCAAGTACAGGGCGTTTGCATTGAAGAAGAGTGCGAACAGCGTATTGAATGTACAACAGATGGTCAAGAGAATGAAACGCGTGCATTTTTATCGAAGTGTGTATTTTGTGGAAAAACATTCACTTTTGGTGATGATCCAAAACTTTTAGAATGTTTACATGCAGCATGCACAGCATGTGTCAATAGTAAACTCAGTGATCATAATACATCAGTTGACGTGGATGTCTTGTGTAAGACTATTACTTATTTATTATTTTTTATTTCATAAATCCTAATATGCGTAGTATATGATTTTTAGTTTGTTCTCAATATTCATATAACTAAGTACTCAAACATTTTATCTGTTTTGAATATATTTTTGTATTTATGCAATTAAACTTTTTGCTTTAAATGTATATACGTACTTCATACAATTAACTTTTGCTAATTTTAAATTATACATATAATAATACATATTTATTGTTACAGTGGAAAGCAATGTGATTGCATGTCAAATTTGTAATGTTACCACTCAAGCAGAAAATTTAATTGAGAATCGATTTCTTTCAAAGTTTATAGAAGAAGATAATAGTCCAGGTACTGATGATGAATCTAAAGAAACAGAGGAAGAAAAAAAATGTACTAGTTGTCACGATAATGCTACTGCCACAAGTTGGTGTGTGGAATGCGAAGAATTTATTTGTCAGAGTTGTGTTCTGGTAATAAAATTATAATATTGTATCATGTTATTATAGTTTTTTAAAAATCAGATAGAAATTATTTTGAATATCGTATCTTTCAGGCACATCAAAGATTAAAAATAACAAAAGATCACACAATTAAACCAAAGGATGAAGTAGCCAATGATAGAGATAATGTTAAGAAAAGTAGCAAAAAAATACCTGGCTGTTTGTTTTGTACCATTCATTCGCATGAACAGTTGTCTTTATTTTGTCAAACGTGTGATAGGCTAACTTGTAGAGATTGTCAGTTAACTGAACACAGAGATCATAAGTACAAATTCATTCATGAAATTGCTGCTGAAACACGATCTTCGGTATCTACTTTACTTAAGGAAGTGAGGTAATTTCCTTAACTTTTTTTTTATATTTTGTTTATACAATTACTACATTGTTTTAGAAATTCTAACTATGTCTAAAATGTGTTTGTTTTCAGTTATAAGCGGGTTTTATTGAAAAGTGCAATGAAAGTTATAGAAGATAGGCAAGTTCTCATTTTAGAAAAAAAGAAAAGTTTAGTACAAGACATAACACAAATGGTGGTGCAGTAAGTTTTTCTTAAATTTTGTACTTAATCTTATGTTTTAAACAAAATTATTTAACTTATATAATACCTTTTATACAGATTAACAAATGCAATTAACACAAGAGGAAAACAGTTGGTTATGCGTTTAAATGAAGTTTGTGATCAAAAACAGAATACTTTAAACGAAAAAAAAGTTGCTTTAGACCAATTATCGAAACTTACAGATCATTGTATTCAGTTTGTAACTCATGCTTTGAAAAAGGGTTCAGATATGGAATTACTATATAGCAAAAAGTATGTATTTAGTTAATACTGTAAAAGACTTAAAAATGATCAGAAACGTTTTACAATACCGTTATTACAGATCTGTTACGAGTCATTTGCAAAGAATCAAAAGTAGACGAGCGGACATTCCAAATCCAGAAATACCAGTTAGAATACACTTATCCTTGGAAAAAGTACCAGATTTGATAAAAGGTTAAATTAATAATAATAGGTGCTTAATTATATACTATTAATATAGGTAGTTTGTGGTATTGCTATAAACTAAAATTATTTTACTTTCTTAATTACAGTAAAATAATAAACATTTCATTTACATCAAATAAAATATATATATATATTTTTAATTTCAGTGGTTTCATCCATTGGAGCAATAGTTGTAGATGGTAGAGTATACCCTTCAATATCTCCATTAGGTGGAGTAAATGCACCATATAATGAGTCTCAAACAGATCAAAAGCAAACAACTAATCTATCAAATGTGCATATGGATGGTTCTTCCGTAGCTACACCATTACCAGCTGCAACACAACCCTCGAATAATATGCAACAAAATTCCTATCAGCAAGTGCCTCTTCATCTAGCATCTCAACAACAGCAGCAGCAACCACAATCGCAAAACTATATGCAACATCATCCTCTGAATAATATGCCACCTCGATCGTCACCACAGGCGCATCAGCCACGTGTGCCGTATGCAGTTAATTTTAATAATAGACTGCAACAGCCATTAATGATGCAACAGCGTCCTTTAGGAAGTTGTCATCAACAAGTAACATCATCTACACATCCTCATCAACAGGTTCATATAGACCAACTGGGACAGAACACAAGTTTACGCGGACTTCTTGCACATAATCCCCCTCCTTTTCGTCCTTCTACAAATCATGTACCATATCGCTTACCACCTTATAGATATCCTCCAAATAATTCTCAACGACCAGTACCACCACATACGTATCAACCACCAAATACATCTATTTCAATGCCTAATATGAGGCTTCAACAATGTAACCCAACTTCTCTTTCTACGCAACATATAAATTATCCTATTCAACAACCAGCTGCAGCTCGTTGGCATATTCCTCAAAATGTTAATCCTTGTCTTCCTTGTTATACTTCCCGTCATCAAACACCTTCCATGCCAGTTCCTACTAATGATACTTACAAAATAACATTAAAAAATCAGCAATCAAATGCAAATCAAAAATATAGTACACAAACAAGTACTATCTCCGACAATCCACCTCAGTCACAAAATGCAGTATCTGTTGGTCACACAGTCAGCTCATCAGTACCTAAAACGCCTAGTCCTGTGCCTGCTGGAAAATCAGATGAAACTGAAAAAAGTTTAGATAAATTTTGCCAAAAATCCTTAAACGATTTAATGCTCACTATCGCAAAATTAGATAGTAACGGAATCGTGGTAATACCAGAAGCTCAACGAAATCAATTAGATTCTACTCAAGTAGATAGTTCAACGGATGAAGGAATGAATCCAATGACTGAAAATTCATCAGGTATTTTAATAGCTTGGAAATAATTATATAAAATATGTTTAAAGATACATATAGTATACATGAAATATAATGATAAATATATATATACACAATTATATGTTCAATAGATAATTCAAAAAATACTGCAGCATCCATGACAAAGGATGATCCCAATGAAGACTGGTGTGCAGTATGTATGGATGGAGGAGATGCAGTATTGTGTTGTGATAAATGCCCAAAAGTCTTCCACTTATATTGTCATATTCCTAGCTTAAGATCGTTTCCTGAGTAAGTATATAAAATCCTATAACTTAATAAGGCTTATAAATATTCATATAAAATTCTTTTGTGCACCAGTGAAAGCGAAACTTGGCAATGTATGTTATGTACGAATGTTCTTGATTGCTCGGATGATCCCCCAGAAGAAAGAAAACCGAACACAATGAGCGCGAAAGAATTACGAATTGCGCAAAGAATTGTGTTAGAACTTTATTGTCAGTACGAACAAAGTTTACCTTTTCGCGAAGTCGTATCTAGTGAGGTAAATTTATTGTAATCGTTTATATTATATGTATTATGTATATGTATATGTATAAATGTAATTAAATTTGTTTGTTTTTCATCAACAGATAGTTGACTATCATCGTATTATAAAGAAGCCAATTGCATTGGATGTAATTAGAGATAAATTAAAATCTAAACATCCAAATCATTATACAGATTTGAGACAGGTGATGGCAGATATCAGATTGATGTTTAAGAATGCTTTTACATACAACCCTGTAAGTTTTGTTTTAAAAAGTTATAATTGTTTACGTTCCGCAATATCAGTATATTATTATTGTATTACATTCAAAAAATATTTTATATGATTATATGATGTTATTTTGTTTAGGTTGAGTCGCAAGTGTATCAAGAAGCTCGAAATTTAGAAGAATTTTTTGAAAAATTATTGTTAAAATGGGCTCCAAATTATGCTTACGATGATCCTTTTCTTTCGGCTGATAGAGATGAAGATGAAGAAGTATTTCCTCCCAACAGGAAATACCGACGTATAGTTAGTGATTGATTGTTATTTTGCACAATTGAGCACTTGAATATTCATATTATTTTTAAAACACGTTATATTTTAAAATAATCTGTGGACATTTCTTAGTTATATTGAACATTGCTTTTCCCATTTAGTGAATTGATAACGTACATACATTATAAATGTTTAAAGACATTAACAGAATAATTGAACAAACGTTTATAATTATAATATAGAATTCTTCGAATTTTTTGTTTAATACAAAAAAATTTATATCATGCTTGATATGTATAAGCTTATAAGTGCATGAATTTATAAATTAATTATGAGTATATTTTTACTCACAAGTTTTTTATCTATAAAACGTTCAGATGCTTACTATCATTTATGAATTGATCATGAAATCATTTGATAAAATATGTATCATTGTTGCACACCATTAAATGATTTATTAAAAATTATATTAATTTTATGATGAAGTATTTCAGTAAATACACAAGTGTATTTTTTATAAAGTATTATGACTTTTACATACATACATACACACACTATCATTCTAATAAAATTTCATAGGGAAAATGTATTATTCGTTGATAAAAAATTATAATTGACTATGTTCAGTAAACATACTAATTGGAACTGTTATAAACTGACACCATTCACTAAGATGATTTTAAAAATAATTCGTCCTTTTAATATTTATAGTATATGTTACATTTAATAGTCAAATACACGTTCAATTTATTTTGTAACAATACATTAAAATTAACTATCTTAATGTTTGGTTCTAACTTTAACTTATTTAACAGTAGTCAAATATATATATATATATATATATACTTTCATAAAATTTCATACATGTTAGATTAAGTCCAAAAGAATTACTTTTATATAAAAGTAATCAGTAGATTTTTTCAGATGATTGTGTTTCTAAAAAATTGATTTTGTAATAAAAATTGTAAACCTACAAATTAAAAAATATTACATGTTACATATGTAATCTTATAGTAGAATTGATTTTATAAAAATTTTATAAATTTGAAACACTTATGTATCATTTAAAATGTAATATGTTATGCTGATAAAAACTAATAAAAAGTTATGGAGAAATGGAGAAAAAAATGAATTTTGTCACTGTTACTAAAAATATTTACAGTGATTCCTTTTTTATCTTCAGTTGTACAATTTTGTGAGCGACCAATCATGTATTCCTAGTCCCTGAAGGTAACTGTTTAGTTCCAAGTTACAAGCAACCGTAATCATGCCTGTAAGTTCAAATTTTAGGAAATGGATCACAGGATTTGGTGCAATAAGTAGTGCTGTTTTTTTTCATCCAAATGATAATGATAATAATGAGGTACCACAAGAAGATAATCCTTGGATGCCACTCTCATCATCTTGGGCTAAATGGAATCATAATTGGGATAGGTTATATTCTGTATTATCATTATCAATGTTTATCTATAAAAATATTACTGACCTTGTAATTTACTCTTTATATGTAATTAAAATTATTTTTTCTTAATAAATGAATAAAATTAAAATTAACTGGTATGAAGTTATTAATTTAGTTAATTATTTATTCATTTATTTTTAATCTAATGCTTTAAAGCTTATAATTTTATTTATAGAAGAGATCCAAAAAGTTTAATAAACCCAAAGAAAGCAGGCAGTGGGATTGATGAAAATACATACAACAAAGAATTAATACATAAAACATCAAAAGCAATATGTCACATCATTTTGATTCGTCATGGACAATATAATACAAAAGCCAAAACAGAGGCAGAAGGAACACTTACAGATCTAGGTAAGTAATTTTTACAAATAATTTATGCTTTGATATAATGTTTAATCTTTAATAAATGTAGTTTTATTGCAGTATTGTAATTACACATTGTTATTATGATAAGCAGTTTAAAGATCAAAACAATCAGTTATTTATAATTTGATACTTATGTTTTACATAAAGTTAAATTAAAATTTAAACTATTACAAAGGCAGACAACAGGCTGAGATAACAGGAAAGAGATTACAGGAATTGGGATTTCCATATAATTCACTTATACATTCAACTATGATTCGAGCACAGGAGACTGCTGAAATTATACAGAAAAATCTTAAGAATGTAGAAGTAAAGAATGATTCACTTCTTAATGAAGGTGCACCAATTCAACCTGAGCCAATGATCCATTGGAGGCCTGAAGTAAATGTAGGTATTTTATGAAATTGGAAGAATTGCTTTTAAAAGAAATATGAATTACTAAGAAATTGAAACTATGCATATTTAAAATAATATTCTTTAGTTTTTTAGAGATGGACCGAGAATAGAAGCGGCATTTAGGAAATATTTTCATCGCGCAGATCCTAGCCAAGAGAAAGATTCTTATACAATTCTTGTTTGCCATGCAAATGTCATTAGATATTTTGTATGCCGGTAAGCTATATCTTGTATATTATTTAGTTATTTTATTGATTCTTCTTTTAATGTATTTATTGATTTTAGAGCTCTACAATTTCCACCACAAAGTTGGTTCCGTCTAAGTTTAAGCCATGCGAGTATTACATGGATCACCATTTACCCTGATGGCATTGTAACATTATGGATTTTTGGTGATACAGCTCATATGAAACCACAATTTATTTCATAATTAAAATACAATATAAAGTATTTTCAATGTATATGCTTGGTATTATTTTCAGTTTATAAATAACATGAAAACAGAATATTTACACTTATTTATTTGTGATAAGTATTATTTATAATTACTTATTGCATCAGTATTATTTACAATAAACAAGAATCGTAGCTCTTAGCTCGATATTATTTTCTAAAGATTATCTTTTAAGAAATCTTTAGAAAACGATATCAATTACCAGGTCACACCACGTGGAAGTGGCTATGACTGTGACCCGCCCCAACTTCTAGTCACGACAAAACAACTATGTTATCTTAGAGAGAATTGATGAAAAAACAATTTAAACTATGAAATGTTGAAACAGAAAACATAATTATTAACATCATAATTTCAATAACAAGTAAAAAAATAACAATTCTACATTTGTCAATAAGACGCAAAAGACATTTTATATTTTGTAAAAGAATTCAATTTCCTGTTTGGTTAGTTTCGCATCCCACTGCTAGATGGTGACAGCAATACAGTTTCCGAAAAAGGCGGTGATCATTGCCACACTTCCAAAGTGTCCATTAATTTAAAAGCATAGAACAATTATGAATATAATATTATTACAATGTTTTTAGTCAATTTCATTCATTTTTTATATGAAATTATGATATTTTATATATTTACTGTACAAAGTTGAGGATGAATTTTATATTGAAATGTAACCTATTGTAATATGTTCGAACTTATGGGAGACATGCATTGTAATAGTTCTATTATTTAATTGACTACTATCTTATAATATAAGATAATATTATAAATACTGGAAGCAAGTTTTCGGGTATCGAAAAACAGTTAGAATTGTTTCGGCCCGGTGGAAAATAGAGGATGTAGAAAGAAAGCACGGTAGACGTTACGTCGTTGATGAGCTCCGTGAATCCGGTCCGTTATCACTGGAATTTTAAAAGGCCGCCTCCTCGTCAACTTGGATTTATTCGAATTAAAACTCTACAGGGCCGCACGCCGTTTGTCTGCCCGATAAGATTCTTCCTCGTGAACAGGAACGGCCACTATTATTTTTGCTCGTTGCCTTAAAATCACGTTCCTCAAACTCTAATCTAACCATCAGACCCTCTATATTCAAGTTAAATCTGCAAATTTTAATTAACCTATCGAATAATAGAAACTGAGGATTTTCAAAGAAAGATTGGAAACTATATTTTTGCAAAAGTTGTTGAACAGGAGGTTAATGTTATTAGTGAAAATTGCAAAATCTAGATACGTTATCAGCAGAGTTTCAATCGATATACGTTTACAGTGTTCTGTGGTCGACTACCGACACTGAAATTGCATTATAGAGAGAACAAACCCGTAGCAACTTTGGTGATAAAATCACTTTTAAGAAGAATAATTTTATTATAAAATTAATAACAAAACAACGTGATTTTATAAAGTTCGTTAAGTGCAATCGTTTAATTTATTCAAATTTCTTGTCTCTGATAATTCAGCCTTGTTTTTACAATTATGTTCGAATTTTTTACACTATCCTGAGATTCTAAGAAAAATTTTAAAGGAACTTCTTTTCTTTTCTTAACTTCCACCCCCAAGTTTGAAGGTTTGTTTATGTTTGAGGAATTAGTCAGTGGGGCACCGTTTTAAACGTGTCCTTACCTGGAGGTTCGGCGTCTACGCTGGACTTTGCTTTATGCGGACACTTTATGCCCCCGATTGCGAACGACACCGGAACGCTCTCAAGTCCACAGCACCGATCAGGATCCTTTTCCGATCGCAAAACAACGAGAGCGGTTTAATTTAAGGTTCTAAGAAGGCCGGGAACTGTGTTTCCTTCGTTGGGGTCTACAAGTTGCCGGCACGTTTTAATAATCGTGTTCTAGACGACGAGCATTCTCGTAAAACAGATTCGTTTTTATGCATGATTCTCTTATCTCGACCCTCCGGAGGTTTCTCATACGATCCCAAATAATGTCTCGTGAGCGATGGAA
Organism: Osmia lignaria lignaria; assembly: GCF_051020975.1. NCBI lineage: Eukaryota > Metazoa > Arthropoda > Insecta > Hymenoptera > Megachilidae > Osmia > Osmia lignaria. Next base: position 4,358,891 of record NC_135041.1, read on the forward strand.
TTCTGTTGAATTTTGAGCTTTTTAGTTTCCATTAAGGAATTTTTAATTTAAAATTAAATTAAGTGGTTTTTTATTAAGAAATAGATTTTTAAAATCTTCTAAGCTTAAATTTTCTTAGAAGTTTTCCAAGATACGTTAATAAACTTAAACTGTATAAACGGTTGTAAGAAACTTAAGGGAGAACCGATAGGTTCAGACGGTTGTAACGTATGTAGAGATTGGGGGTCAAAAGTCAAGACACGAATGGAGATGGGGGTCGGCAACAATTTAATGGCTGCAAATGGCAGTGTTGGGAAAATTGCCAGTGCATCGGAGACGACGAGTAGAGACAAATACGATGCGGAGAAATATCGGCAATCGGTGCGGGTCCCATTTGGTCTTTAAACGTTCCATAAAAAGAGCTGGACACGATTTACGTTTGATTATAGACTGAAAGTTGGCACAAAATGACTATCGATACAGATGGGAGCGACCAACTGGAGATTATAGGTAATGACTAATGATATACCCTCAATCTCTGCAGAAATCGACTGTTTTAAAGAACGTCGAAACATGAAGGTTTATTTTCATCGTTGAGTAAAATTGAGTATTATCATTAGATTATACAAAAAAGAATTCTTTTTGTTAGAGGCATAGTATCTATTTGAAAGTGAAGCGACGAATGACCGTAGGTTTAACTAATTCACTCGTTGTTCGTGTATCTTCATTGATACAATTTCACTCGGTTCTGCATAAAACACCGACTTGGATTCGATTCGTTACTCGTTAATCGAATCGATCCGATCCGATTGAGAGCTAAGTAATCGATGTCTAGCGTTTTCATTATTTTCCCTATCTATATTTAATATAAAAACATTTTATTTTTTAGTTTTTCGAAAAAACTCGAGTCCTTTGGTTCAATTTTGAAAAGGTTCTTCTGTTTTGAAGGGTGGATTTCTGTGACCCATCGTAAAATTTTCTGTCTTCGTCTATAAATAACGCGTTCTTTCTCTTCCTTCTACTAATTCTTCCTTCTACTCTCCTGTACATCGCCCGGTATCTGTAACAAACAGGTTACATAAGAATCGGGAAAAAAATCGCCTGCCCATCCATCGGAGCATGAACAAACGACGAAGGCTAACAGAGCGCGCAATTCCGTGGAGAAAGGAGCGGGAAGAACGAAGTCCTTTCGCTGTCGAACAATTGATCCCCGTCAATCGAATTGATTCATCGTCGAGTGGAACGCGATACAGCGACAGGACGAAAAACAGGGTTCTTGTTCCATGCTGTTTCCTTCTCTTCTCCAATACCATATTCCAAGATGGCCGCCAGCTTGTGCGCGCGCGGTGCAAAAAAAGGCAAGCATAATAACGTGGTATCGTTAATGGCCGGGCAATTTCAACGTGTACGACGAGTGCCCTCTCTTTTTCTCATTCCTTCTTCACTTTGCTCCTTCCCACCAGCTCCAAAGGTGCGCCAACCACCTTCACATGCGTCCTTACATCCTCCTTTGTGTCGGCTCTATTTTTTTTTTTCAAAATGGTACCCCATCAGCTTCAATTTTCAAATATTAAGTTACCTTTCATCAACGACAACGCTATGTCGATCCTTTGTCGAACTTTTAAACAATTCAATTATTGGAGAATTTTTAGTCACTTTAATATTGATAAAAGATTTTACGGGGTGTGTCTATATTTTCAGATAAAATTCGATGGTATCTTTCTTATATTTAAAATTAAGGTTTGATCAAAGAAAACCTTAAAAAAGGAGTTAATCTTGTAGAATGGCTAGAATTCTAAATATAGCGAATGTTTCATTCAATGTTTACCTTCTGTGAGTTGTTATTTATATTTTCACTGTGTGATTATTTCGTTTCTAATTATTTTTCACTTTCAAAAACGATTCCGATTAGTCCTCAACAGTTTTATTATTTGATAAATAGCAGATTGGCGATGCAAATTATTTGCTTTCGAAAATTCAACAGCATTGATCGTCGTGAATTATTCAAGTAATTCGACGAATATCGACAGAACATTGAATAACGATGGAATTTTTGTCCTTGTCAGTTCGTTCGTTTCTCAGTTGGTTTTGCAAAAAAAAAAAAACGAACAATAAATGTTGGTGAAATTGTACGAAGCAAACATACGCGTTTCGTCTGACGAATATTTTACACCCGAAAGCTTTAAATGCAATTAGCGTCTCACTTTCGGCGTTTTTATTTCTCCCTGTGGAAACACGTTTTCCGATTTCCTTCTTTCCCTCCCTCGCCTCTGTTTTCAATAACGCAGCTGAGAAATTGCGACAAAGTTTATTTAGACACAATATTGATTATCGCTATATCTGTTCGCCAACTTTCGGCAAGTTTCATGACTAATTTGATCCAACGCGAAGTTATAAACCTTCCTTCATTACGAGGTTATTTCGTCGGACGTGAAAAAAAAAAAAAAACTGTAAAAGTCTCTGGAAACCGAAGAAAAACTTAAGAAAACTCCCAATTTCTTTACGATGGAATATTTAAGCAGATTATTAACCACCGCTTAAATGTCGCGCAAGTTTTCTCTTCCGGAAGTCAAACGCTGGTAGAAAAGTTTCATCTTGGAGAAAAAGAGAAAACTTGTGCGAATTTTCAGAGAACTGGTCTTTAGAGTTATTAAAGTTTCAATAAATAATTCATTCGTTACTTATCTTCTTTTCTAATTTCGTTAGAAAATCTAATTTCGACGGAAAATGTACGATCGTCGAAATCTGAAATTACCGGTAGCCTTGATTGTAGAACATTTTGATACTTTTATCGCGAAAATAATTCGGAATGATGAGTTTGCAACTGCAATATTGGTAGAACGATACCAATGATACAATAAACCCGCAACAGGTCATTAGGTTCAATCGACGTGTAATCCCGTTGCGCAGAATACAGTGGAGAATCCCCTGCCGAAATTGCATGGTGTTTGGGGCTGTTTGCTGGCGCACAGGGAACTAATCGAAAACATATTTGTCGATTAAGCCGCCAGTGCTCGGACCTTTTCATGATCAGATTGAATCATTCCGAGGGTAATAATGCTCCTCTCTTATTGCCAACGACGTGGACAACAATTCTTCTCTTCCACCCGTTTCGTCGTTCGGACAAAACCAATTACCAAACTATTAGATTTAAATTTTTATACAATTTTCATGGGATTTTAGAAATTTCTTTAGTAAAATATTAAAGATGACAATAAGGATCAATTGAAAATTAATTCAAACTTTAAACCCCATGTAATGTTTGTGTGGTTTTGGAACTACAGTATCTAAATAAATAGCGTAAAATCAAAGAAGATTTTTATTATAACTTTAAAATACCAGTGATCCCTTATGAAAACAAGATCCACGAAGGAAGAGCCTTTAACGAAGCAAATTTATCTTTCGAAATAAGAAAGGAGTGGGTCGCTAATGAACACTGCGATCTCACGAGCAACTCGCTCGAACTCAAAGTCGCTCTTAACTGTAATTCGAAAATTATTCGAATGAAAGTGCATACGAACGAATCGTCCGGTCTGGTCGGTGCAACAAACGGGGCGGAGACAAAGGGAAACGAAATGCACCGACAGCGAAAGAAGCCACGTAATCGTATGCACTTACGCCATTGAGAAAAGGTGTATGCGTGTGCATGCGTGCAAAAGGATGACCCTGCGAGAGAGAAAGAGGAAGGAACGAAGAAAAACAGGAGGAACGAAGCAGGAGAGTACTAAGCTAGAAACTCATTACGGTTGCTCCGCCCCTGCTGTTCGACGAACAGCCAACCAATCGGATACTGGCGTATCGTAATCGCACCTGCACGCTAATCTCGGCATCGAGTCCAGGTATACCTGCACACCTATTGCTATAGCCTGACTGTTTCAAATGTTATTACGATGCAATCCTCCTGCATACCGTCCACCCTTTACGATGCTTAAGGGGTTAGGCCACTCCAGGATTTTGAAAAAATCGAAAATTTTCTTTTTTCCTTAAAAGGTGCCTTAATGTCTTAAAAATGATATGGTAAAAGATTACGTGTGGGAAAAATCTCTAAGTACTTAAATTTCGAATTCTGGCGCAGCCCCTCCCGGTCTGTTGCAAGCATTACTGAAAACTTTAAATGCGTTTTTCTCGAAACCACATTTTTCAAACTGGCCGGACTCATAAATCAAACAGATCATCACCAATCGATTTGAAAATTTAACAGTATATTCAAAACTAAATTCTCTACAGAAGTACCTAGGATTTTTTCATTATATTTCATAGTTCTTTTGTTATAACTAATTTTCTGGCGACTTTTTCTTGAAATTTTACATTTTTTCTTCAAACATAAATCAATATATCAAAAAAATCCTACGTACTTCTGTAGCTGTTCTCATATATAATCAAAAATATTTTGGTTTTTTATCCTAAGTTAAAAATTGTAGGAGCTACTGGTCCGGCCGTTTAGTCCTACAAAAAAGTGGCATCATCGAAAAAATACTGCAGAGTCCATATTTTGACTTGAATCACTATACAAAGATTAATTTTTAAAGATTATTAATTGTAAAATGAAAGCATGCTTACAGAATTTAGATTTATTCCATCATTTTTTTTTTTTTTTAATTCCCAAAGTATGCCTATTTTTCTTGCTCTAGAGTGGCCTAACCCCTTAACCCTTTCACTGCGTTGAAAATTGACTGTTAATAACAAAAAGTGTTTGTCGAACTAATAAACAAATTAATTGATTTGTTATTAGAGTGGATGGGGTTGTGTCCACCATTCTAGTAAAATAGAGTAATTCTTCAATTTCTCACGTTTCAATTTTCCATTTGAGCGGTATTGATTTAAAATCGCTCCCGAATAATGTACACCTGGAAAACAATCGAAAAGCAATTGTCTGACTATCGGTTTTTCGACTAAATTTCATTTCATCCAAACTTTATGTTCGCACCGCTTATTGCAATACTTGAATATTTCATCGACGCTTCCAGCATCGTTCCTCGTTGCTTTTGCCCGATTCTACGTGAATTAGTCGACGTAATTCCAGATTAACTGTTATTATGAATGATTAACAGAAAAATGAACGAATTGTTTCAAATCGAAGGAAGTCTGCTTCTGCTTTGCTATTTTAACCGAATCTTCTTCGAGAAGCGTAGACGCGCCAGCATCAGAGGAAGGAAGGAAAATTGAATGGAGGAAGGACCTTCTCGGTGTCGGGATTTCCACTGAAACGTGGATTAACACGCTCCATCCTTTTCCTCTCGTTTCTTCACGGTTCTTTCTCCTTCTTTCTTAATTTCCGTCCCGACTGTTTTACACGCGTTCTCGCGTTTCGTGCTCGTTGCTCTCTTTTACGACTTCTGAAAATCGATGTCGACACGAGGAATCCATGAATTATTTAACAATTCTCGTTGCTGAGCGGCCCCGTTCTTGGCCTAATACGAATGAGCCGGTATCCTTGTCGACTTTGCATTCTTCATGAGAATCGCATTGTGTGCTCCGCCTAAAACGGACGTGAGAAACACTCGACGGCTTTACTTCCTCTTCTTTCTCTTCAGCTTCTTCGCCGGGGTAACCATGGCAAACTGTCGGACAAACAAGAGGAACGTTCGTCGATCTTTCAAAAACCATCGTACTGTTCATTTGAAAATGTTGACCAACTTTTTACAAAAATTCATTTTTGTACCGGTTTAATTTTTCTTTTTTTAATTTGGGCGTTCCTCCGGATACTCCTTCCAAATTGATTAGTCATATTTTTTTATAATAAATCTTGGACTATTCAATCTTCCAAGAACTGCTTCACCCTCGATGGTATCGTATTCAATCTCGAGGCCTCCTAAAGCTTACCCCGGCAGAGAAAAAGAAAGGCCGAGGGCCTAATCGCGTTAGACGGCCGGTTCGCCATTTTGCTTTCTGGTCACGTATCACCGTGAAACAAAGGAACATTGAGCGTGTGCGCGGTCAGAATACACGCCTTAATATTTAATCCCTCATTATCGGGACTGGATCCAAGCTTTTGAGACAATTGGCAGTTTTACTGCCCAATAAGGATTCTCGGACGCGGATGCTGGAAGCGTTACGATCATGCGTGTCTGTACTTCTTCCGGCCGGATCAAATCTTGTGGCTTCAATTTCGCCATGTTGAATAATTTAGCTGGGAAACTTATATAATTTTATATCTCTAACCGATTCGCTACTGTCACCGATCAATTAATTCATTAATTTAATCAATCGCCTTCGAATCCCTATCGGTCCAAGGGGAATTGTTCCAAACTCCTGATGACCACTTCGTCTCTGGACTTATTTTGATATGTTAGAAAATGACAAATTAGTGTGAAATGTGGTCAAATGGAAATGTTGATCGTCGATATTTTCCACACATTTCTAATGCTACGGCACTGTCCCTGACCCGAGAGAGCCGCAATAATGAAATTAGAGTTCTCGCTGACTGGGGCGAGGTTGAACGTGGAGCACATACCCGTTGAAATATCACTGCTTTTGCAAAAGGTGGAACAACTACTCGGCCACTTGGAGGGGGGAATACGGAAGAGAGAAAGAGAAACGGAAGGCAGTGTGATCGAGTACCGGACATTGTGCGGTATAATGAAAACATGGCCGCCACCTGGAAATCCCCGATGGCACTGCTTTGAAGAGAGGTCGGCTAAAACACTCGTAAAATATTCTTCGAAGGGAAACGTGTTCACCATCATTGCAAATCCATTCAAACTTTTAATTATAACTTTAGACATTTTAATAAAAAAAAATGTTATATGAAAAATGAAGGGAGTCTTATCACATCTAGCTATTTCTACTGTAACATATAATGAACGTGTTAAAAAAGGAGAAAAGAATAAAGAATTCAAATAACATTAGTGTTATATTAATAACAGAAAGTTAATCACGAATATTAATTATTCGCGTGTTACATTTTTACTATGTCGATATAAAATAAACCACCTCTATCTCAATATCTTCTATTCTAATTTCCCTTTCAAAGATGTTATTAAGAAAAGAAGTCATAGAACACGGTAGATGTAATAATACTTTCCAGTAAGTAGAGTCGAACCGGTTGTTAATCCGATTTCCAATAAAAGAGAAGTACATGGCATAGTGGCACGTCCTCGAGCGAATTTCATGGAGCTCGAAATTAAATAGAATTTAATCTCGGAACGTGGCTGTATCGTAGTCTCAGCAGAAGTCTGGTTTACGTCACCCGTAACCACTTAGCGTATTGGAGTTTGATTTATTTTCCGAGGCAAACTGCCGCCTAGGGAGGCTAGCCACCCTCTCGATGGCCTCTATTGTATTTCTATTAACTTCTTCGGCTCATTCTTTCGCCCCACAATTTTGTTCCTCATCGCCACCATATTTTCTGATATTCCCCGTTCTATGCTCTACCAATTGCTCACTACACTTGTACTGAATTCTTTTCAATCATTTTAACAGGGCCGAAGTTATAATTGTTTATTCCAATTTTGATAGAACAACGTTACAGTACACTAGAATTAGTCTATAGTAATTATAGATATAATTTTAAATTTTCTTCGACCATCTAATACTTCATTATTTAGGGAATCATTCTATCGAGTTAAGATTTTAATTAACAATTTGAAGAACGACTCAGGGAATAGGACTTTTTGCCGGTGATTTAGGAGAAGGAATTGCCACGCCGAAAGGGGTGCCGTGTTATAAATTCACCATAACGGATTAATTTCATCGTATCTCGAGAACGTATTCCCTGTTAGAAGGATCTCATAACTCATACACTTCATAGATGCTCGATAATTTCTTCCTTTTTCAAAAGGTCCACGTCTAGAGCCTCGAAGTGGGAAATTATCGAGCTGAAAGTAAAGGTACAGTTGAGGGAGCAATCTTTTCACGTTAGAATAATGTCTAAGGAGGAGAGATACGGTAATTTTAGTTAAAAAGGAATTTTGGTTTGAAATGGTTGATGGTAGAATTAAATTTGATCGGAAGCAGCGCAATTATCTCCACTGGATAAACGAGCGTCGTATAATGGTTAAGAAGGAAGGGGAATAAGTCGTTCTTAGCCAGACAGCTCGCCTGCGGGAATTAAGCATTCTTTTATCTTCTTACAGCGTTTTACGCGTCTCAGCTTGAACTTCTTAATCAATCAAAAAAAATCGTTAAGATATAAATCACAATACAAGACGCAACGCGAATTATGAAAATAATTATTTATTTTCAGATTGATCTTGAGGTACTAAAATGGTTTTATACATACATATATAATCCAATATTTATATTTTAAAGAAATAGGGATTTTAAATTTCATCAAATTATTAAATTATTCGCAGTAACAATCATTTAATTATTAAATTGCGATCTACTTAAAGTCGCAGAACCTAGTGGGAAAATCAGAAGAATATAAAAGAAGAAGAAAAACTCCATTAAAATTCGTTATGCTAGAGATATTTTTCCATTTAATTATCTTCTTGCAAATTACTACAAATTACAGAAGGAATTAATAACACGATGTATCATCCTAACAAGGTGTGAACCTAATTATATGTTACACCTTATGAATTACAAATTTTTAATTTCTAATTAACGAACCATTGATTTCTTTATCAATTCTTTTGAAATCATTGCAATACGAAATATTTCCCATAATTTACTGTGATAAGTTTCAAGTCAATTATGATTTCATAAGAGTTGATGATTAAGAAACACCGTCCCAAGATAAAGCACCAAGTAACCCGGAAGTTGGTGGCCCATCGATGGATAAATCGCGAAAAGGAATCGACGTGTAGCATGCGAGCAACTCGAACGTCCTGGAACAATATCCTGGACGATAACAACAGCCGTTTTGGAGGGGGAAGGTGGAAAGGGAATGCGGTCGGTGATAAACTCCTCGGTAGACAGAATACAGATCGAAAGTCTGCTGGCTAACCAAGTTATCCTGGTTCCCCACCCTTCCACTTTTCCTCCATTTGGAAAATCCCTTGGCACTAAATAAATGTTTCACCCTGGGCCGGCTCTCGGCCTCGGTATATTTGTATGCGGTGTTGCGCCACCGATGCTGCACCTTGACTATATACTTCTACGCCAGCCTCCTATACAACCCCATTGGCCCCATATAGTTGCGGGAACAATATAGTTGTCAGATTATCGTTTTCTTCCTACAAAGAATTATATTCTACTTTTCGTTTATTCTATTATCTGGTCTCAATGAACTTTCGATTATAGTAAAGTCAGATCATCTTAACTTACTTCTTTTTTTAATTTTTAAAATAAGTATCATGATTGGATTTTTAACACGTTGAATGCAGGGGGCCACCGGTGAAAAATATTATTTTGAATAATATTAATAATAATGTAAGGTGGCAGATAGAAAAGTTGAAATTTAAAAATTAATTAGATAATTGCTATTTTTTAATAATTAGAGTTGGAATATTGTAAATTGAATTATAATTGTTCTTATGATTTATGGAGGGAGATGTGCATAGTTTTTCAATATGAAAAATCTAATATTATCGAGACTCATCTTGCAACATCGATGGGTATCTTTCTTTATACGATTCCCACCGTCTCCGCGACATAAAACTTCTTCTTTGAATGTTTCACGAACATATTCGCCGACCGTCACAAACTCGTAGGATCTTATAGAAGCCCCTTCAGGGTGATCCTCGGTCGGCCACGAACTTTAAACTTCCAGAAATCTGGATCGGAAATCCGCGGGGAGAAGGAAAACTTCCTTCCATTTGTCGTATAGTCTGCGCAGGATAATTCAGAGATACGTCGATTTTCCATTCCTCCATGGCCTCCGCAGTCCTGTTACGGTTGAATTTTTTACCGGATATAAAACCCCTGCCAAAAGAGCTTTTCCATCGTTATCCAACGATCTATGATTTTCGTTTCTTAACACTTGGACAGCTGGTGTCTCGCAATGATTCGAGTCAAGCAATGATCGGTCGGTCGAGCCGAGCAGAACTACTCGAAATTGACGAACTGCTTGAAACAAAAGCGAGCTACTCGAAAAAATCAAACTACTCGAATATTCGAGCTGAAAATTCATCTTCAAGTAAATCGAAGTTTTACGACGACTCGATTTTTTCGAGTAGCTCGCTTTTGTTTCAAATTCAAGCGCTCGACTCGGCTCGAACAATCGAAGCGAGTTCAGCTCGGCTTGTAAAGCAACCTCTAATAATTAGGAGCTTTTCCTGAGGTGGTACAGGGCTCTTAGATTTATCAACAGTGTCGTGAATTTAAAAATTTGAGAATTTGAGAATTTGGAAATTTTAAAATTAGTTGGAATAAAATATAATTACTTTCCGATTGTGAATCGAAATACAATGTATTTCAAGCATTCCGTGAATTTAACTGTGTTCAGTTCTTACTGTGACTTAAACGCATGAATTTTTCGTGTGCTTAATATCATCGGTTAATCTCTATATTCGGATCACCCATTTATAGTTAGCACATAGAATTTGATTAAATATTATTAAAATTTCAGCGTGTCGCTTATATTTTTAGCAAATGATTATATTATATTACATATTCTTTGGCTGGGTCCTTTCCGAAGAAAGACATAGTTAAAATTTTAAATGAAATTAAAATTGATTTGAATTAAATTTTTTCTGAAAATATTTCATTCGTATTAAAACAGGGTACGTACGACTCAGAACATTTCTTTTCTCTCGCCAAACTTTCCACAAAGCGCGCTAGAATCTAGCACTAAAAGATCGTGGTTTGCGAAAATTGGCCGAACCGAATTACTTCGTACTTTACTAAATTGCTTGTTGCCTAAGAGAACGATTTCTCGAAGGGTTCCTATCGCGATTATTGCCCCGCGTTATTGCAGGCCGGCAGAGAACTCGTAAAATCCGTTTCGAAAAATAATCACCTGTAAATCAAAAGTAACCTGTGAAAACAGCAAATCTTAGTTACTTACTCTTTTTATTTTTCGTTGAATAACAATGTTTTTCAATTTTTATTTGGCAAAAATTCTGGTATAATGCAACTGCATCCCATTGCAATCATTTGAAATATATCTACGATAATTAAATCTTCTTTTCTCAATTCAACCCTCTCATGAAATTAATCATCCGGTCATCAACAATTCTCATTTATGTATTTGCAACAGTTGCTTGGTTCCAGTGTTTTTCAACCTGTAACCGAGACCCGTGGCAACTAGATTTCCATCTCTACCCTGGTAACGAGCATGTAACACTTGCACTCCCAATAGATCCATCCTGACCCTTGACAATATACAATTTCACAACAAGCCAATCGTTCCAGCTAGCCACACGCCCCTCGTCAAGTGGTTGTTCACTCGATGAACCTTGCGACGGGCACAAAGGTGGGCCCCTTCTGTCCCCGGTTCCCCAGGGATCGACGCCAGGGAATCATAACATTTTCGCGTAGGACGTTAGGTGTCATGCAGTCACACGAGTTCTCATATGGGTGCGCTCTAACGAAATTGATGTCTCTGTTTCGTATCACGTTCCGGGTGTGGGCGCCCCATCTTCTTGCAAAGGGGGTTGTTCTTTGATTATACTCTTGATATTAGGCTAGTAAAGCTCTTCAATAGATGCTGTAGATTTTGATTAGCATTGAATTTGTTGTTTTGTGAATGAAGGGTGTTTACATCGTCAGTGTTAAATTGGACATTTGTGTTTCATTGAAATTGACTGATAGAGTCAATTTTAACATAAAAGTTTTATTTTATAATATTTTAAGCGCGTTTAATGCGGATTCTCGAATGCAGTGTATAATAGTTATCAGTTTCTCATTGATGCACCAGTGGTCGGTGGTTTCCGACCCCTCTGAACAGTTCCCATTGATGCAGCGAATACGCACGCTAACCTGCAACCCTCTTTCAATCTAATCAATTATTTAGCAGCGTTCTGTTACCAGAGAAATATTCTCCGTACGTAATGCGAGGCTGAATCAGACGACACAGGGAGAGGTACGACCGCTGAAAACGATTACAGATACGTGTAACGAGTCGCTCCGAACACACTGGGGACCAATGGAGAGAAAGTCCAAAGATTTTCTCTCGATTAACTCGTCCTTCTCTTACAGACCGGGGTGAAATCGGTTTAATGCATCTCCAACGTTGACAGAAATTTTTAATAAAATATTGCGATACTTAATTGATAAAATTTTCACTCGTGACCATTGGTGTAACTATTATAGAATTCTTTCAGGGGTGCTCCGGGTTTATTAATTTTTAATTGTGTAAAAGAAAATTAATTGTTTTCATCGTGTAAAAGAAAATTGTATTCGAACGAGTCACTCGATTCTTCATTGATCCTTGCATTACGAAGGTAGATTAATGGGCTTTCCGTGAGCTTTCGCAAATTATGCAAGAAAGCCGTGGCTCTCTAGTTTCCTCGCGGGGATATCTTCAGTGAAATCCAACTTTGTTCTCGAGGCTACCTCGTCCTCGACTCAATGCGTTCCGATCGGGGATCAATTTGGATGTCAGGCATCCGCGTGTCACTTAGGCGTTTTCACCGACGTTCGAATAATTCATTCCACCCCTTTGGAAACGCTTACAAACCTCGCGATAGCATCGCGACAGAGGGTGGAACGGAAAGGTTTCGCGAGAAGTAAAAGGGACAGAACGAAATCGAGGGGTTCTGTCCTGTTTTCCCGGGGATAAAAGACGCGGCGACGACGCGGAAAACCAACTGGTACGCGTACCCTCCTGCAAAAGGGTTATTTTTTATTCAAAACAATCGAAGTTTTAACCCCGGACGATTCGTTGAGCAATCGGTGTGTTTCTTTTTTTAAACTTGTTCTTTAAGCGATTGACGTTGCTTTACAAGAAGAGTAAAATTTCTTCTATCTTTTGTATCCACTTACGTCGTTTACCATTTGAAATTGTTAAATGACCTCGGCCATTAGAAAAGTAGCCCACGAGAAATGCATAACGCGGGAATTGCAATGCATAAGGCTTAAACCGATGTTTCGCCACTACGTATGCTGCAAATTATTTTGTTGCCATTACTGAATACCGCAATGTCTATTGCACAACGGCGTGTCGAATGCACGCGGATTAGTCTCAAATGCAATCGTTGCATCGATTTAATGCAATACCTAATCGACGCTTGGTTCATTTAATTTCTTGCGCGTTGCAAAACGTAAAAAATTGTTATTCCGATTAACATGTTGAATGCTATTTATAAAGCATAAAAAAATTAAGTCTTTAACGTATCTTGCTACGACAAGGAACGTGTTAATTTCTAACATAGATTATCATTGATCAGATTGATGGCCCTCTCCTACTTACCACATTACCCATATTTTGATCTTTTACTGAATTATTAACTTTTATATTGAATAAAATCATGGCATTTAAATATTAAATACTTAGAGCAACATAACCACTGTAATAGCCCAACAAAATGGCTGAATTTGTCATAGAATCCAACGATAAAAAAAAAGTTGCAATAGAAAGTATCGAATGCCCATCGCTAGATTTCTCATTCGTCATCCTAAACGAGAAAGGCAAATCGTCTGGCCTTTTGCTCAATGTTCCCGAAGACTATGCAGAAGAGAGACAGGAACTCCATCGCAGGAGCGCGATAAAAGGCAAGGTACAAGAAGGAACTCTACCGTAAGAAGGCTGGAGAACAGGAGAAGGACAATAGGAGGTAGACTAGGATGCGAGAAGGGGATAGAGAAAGAGGAGGCGACTCAAGATGGAAGGGGGGGGGGGGGAGAGAAGGGAGGGTAAAAGGATATTCGTCGTAATTAAGTCCCTCCGCTTCTTCAACTCGATGCGGCACGTTTCTGCAGCGAAACGAGGACATCGAGTTGCACAGTTGAAGAAGGAGGAAGCTTTTGTAAGATGAAAGAGGATGAGACGGAAGAGAAGCGGAGGCGAAAAAAGGAGGCACGACGATCGGGCAATAAATAATATAGGAGAAAAAGGCGATCGCCTGCAACATTCTGCTCAAATGTTAAATAGGTATCAATTTAACGTTCGCCAATCGGCGCGCTGGTAGGCGGATCCAGGTGGGCAACGATTGGTCAGAGGCGTCGTGGTAGGCGATACCGTACGTCGGGACGCCGGGTCCCTGCTCGAGTCGTCGCAGTACCGTGGGTAGGGATGAACCATCCGGTTTCTCTGGTTCCCTCACAAACGTCCCGTCTCTCTCGTCGCGAACGACCTGGATTCACGTCTCAACACACCACGGATCCAGTTCCGTACGGGAAACGCTGCCCTTTTTCCAATTACAGTACCACGTGAACCGTTCGCGTCATCCTTCCGCGTGTCCAGCGTCATTTTTCAAATCCGAACAATCGTTCCATCGAACGACTGATCTTAACCCAACGCTATAATATCAATTGCGGGATTTAATTTTACGATTGATCCTCCAGGAACATTATATAGTTTATGTATACTTGTTTGATAATTTGGCATCAGAAGTGAACAGTGACTCGCAAACGATAGTGTATCCACGACGAATGTGAACTTGTGTGCCCATGGATGAACACCAGAGGAATTTATCGGTGTTATATCAGTGAGACTTTTGGAAGGACGATCGTGGAATTTTGTTTATCGGTGATCTCTCCATAGAGGACACTGGAACGGTACGACAGCAATATGGCCGTCAGATGGATCGGAGTACACAATGGGCCAAATGTTGGATGAATACACTTAAGACAAACTTCCATAAATCTTCTCGCATAAATTGAAGTTTCTTATTAAGAATTCATCAGTGATTATCAGAGAAGGAGAGAGGCGCAGGATGAGCATTCGAAGCGTCTTTCGGTGAATAATAAATTGACACGATCTTGAAAGAATCAGAAATAATTAGAATTAATTGGAAGGACAGTATGTCAGTTCACGGTGACAGCGACGCGGATGCGACGGAGGAGATCAACGTGGACGACTCGGACTCCGGAAGTTGTAGTCCGCGTAACTATACTCACGACAATCGTCGTTTACCGCAGGAGCACTCGGAGTGCTCGAATTCCCCTCCTCCGAGTCAGACCAGTTCGAGAACGTTGCAGAATGAATCGCCGAGGAGTCATCCGTTCAGTATAAGTCGTCTGTTGGGTGACAATAGGTCTCAGAACCGGAAGAGCCCCTCCTCGGAGGACTTGGACAGTGATAAAGAACGAAAATGGTCGTGGGAGGAGAGCAACAATAATGTTGGCTCGTCGATGAATTTGGACGATGGCAGAAGATCGTGGGGTCACGAAATTGAAGAGAAACTCTCCGAGAAGGACGATGACGACACCGGAAGTACCGCCGAAACTCAGACAAATTCCTCGTCGTCGGTTCACTGTACAAGCACGGCGGATCTGTTGGCGCCGTTCAGACTTTTCCCAACCGGATCCGGACTGATATACACCGGCGGAGGCGTAATCAGGGTCCCTGCCCACCGACCACCCGGTGCTAATGGGACACCAACGGGTGCTCTGCCCGCACAGGCCTTGATACCACCTTGGAGTTTACAAGCTCTTCAACATAGCCAACAGCAAGCGGCGGCGGCGGGTCTTCACAGGGCGAGCTTGTTGGCAAACCTTGCCGCACATCCGCTCCAGGGACACCCGCACCTGAAGGACAGGCTGGCAGGTAAAAGAATCATGGGACACCGACGCGTCGTCGGAGATTTAACCTCCCCGATGGGATCGGGTATCTTGTAGGGGTTATTATTTATTGTGATGATGCGTTGAAATGATTTATTAGATCGGTTCATACAGAATGCTTTTATTATAGAAAGATTTTCTTGTTTGCTATCTTGGTTATGAATAATGTAAAGAAACTACATTTAAATGATAAAAACTGAAATATATAAAAAGATGGAAATGGTAATTATTTGTCAAGATCTATAGGGATTTACATGTTTGCTTAAATGATTTTTCTAAATACTTAACACTTTTATGATAAAATACGTGTACTTAGAAGAGGGTAATTACGCGTAGGAAAAGGAGCAACTTTCCTTATCAGCTGTTCAACATTTGTTTTCATCGTTAATTAGCGTGTAGACGTGTTTAAGGATAGCCAATTTCATTTTTCTTCTTTTGCACTCTACTAGTATCGCTTCGTGTCAATTAAGAGGTAAATTTATTTAAACGACGAAAACAAACTTATAAATTTTGTAATTTATTATAAAACACATTCTCACACGCCAGACAAGATTAAACGTTGTCATGAAATCGAGTGTTAAAATCATTAATTAAATCGTTACCCATTTAATTTTCTGTGTGTATACTATTATTGTTGTGCAATTTACATCTTTTTTTCTTTAATTTCAAGTTTAATTTATGCTGCCATCGTTCGAACACAAAAAATGTCAGTTTACATAGACCTTGATTCTTATTCATCAACCACATTTTCTGATTATAACAATTCTATTATTATTCTCCGGTTACGCATACCTTGATGTAAAATGACATTGTTCCGAGTAAATTGCGGTTTACGTTTTAATGCTCCATGATCGCAGATTGCGAATAATGGAGATTTTAATGCTTGTGATTCCTACTGTCATCGTGCAAAGAAAAAGCACGTGTACTTCATTTATGCTTTAACGACAGTAGAA
This sequence comes from Osmia lignaria lignaria, assembly GCF_051020975.1. Lineage (NCBI taxonomy): Eukaryota > Metazoa > Arthropoda > Insecta > Hymenoptera > Megachilidae > Osmia > Osmia lignaria. Next base: position 4,375,372 of record NC_135041.1, read on the forward strand.
ATATTTATTTTTGAAGACAAGAATCAAAACAATATCAAAATTTCTATTTTAGAGAGTTATTTCTATTCTGTGTATAAATTTCTTATACACTAATAGTAACTCTTTTTATAGAAAATTGAAAAATAGGAAACGATTGAAGAACAGAGGTGTCTAACAAGAAGGTGTCAAGAATGCCTCGGCTCGGATGTCGATGAAACACTATAGGCTTACAGAACAGTTAAAAATAATAGATATGTACTTTATTTCAGCTGTGATGACACAATTTAAGGGATGAAATCACCTTTCAAACTCAAACCTCCCAGGTGTTAAATTGAGAACTGTTAAAAATAAATATACAAGAATTTTACGTTCAAGAACTTTCGTCCGAAAAGTTGAGACAAATTCACCCTTAATAGTGGAAAGGTTAAGCATGTGTGACTGTGTGTCTATGGAAGAACGATAGTCAGGCGTATAGTACTTAGATGTTAATTATGAATAGCCAGGAAATTATTCAGTCTTGCCGTCGTCACGATCAGCTAGAACCGAATCCGTTGAAAACACGTGCACGTGTGTGCGATAGGTGTGTGTGTGCACGGTCGGTCGCCGGTATGACATTTTAATGGCGTGCAGACAAGTTGAAGTCTTCACGTTCCTCCGAACCCGCTCGATAAACCCTCGTCCTGTGTGTGTTTCTCGCTTTTTCGTGCGGATAACCGTCCATGGCTTTGCTAAAAAGTGACGAGCCTCGGAACCAGTCCCGAGCAATGAACCGTTCCCTTTTATCTAACCCACGTTTCCGCTAACGAGACGCGTTAGTTAATTCGACTCGGTTTGCTTGATAGCGGTGTACGCGGTAGCTGAATACTTTCAATCTTTCTCATTTTAAAAGCTTGGGCTATTCTATTTTTATTTTTGGTGTACAGTACGAAGCACGGTAGGTTTCACAGTAGGGAAAATGGCGATGCAGGGCGAAAAGGTTTCACCTCGAGATTTTTCGTACCTATTATGCCAACACTTTTCGCTTATCCAAAAAACTAAGTATAGGTAAATAATACCCTCGTGTGAACGATTATTTTGATTAGTACATATTAAAATAATAATAGTATTTGATCGTTTAATATTTCAACTTGAAACCGGCGAGAACTAACGGAAGTGGTTAAAACTGTCGCTTATATTGTTTTCCCACGATCTTTCTCTTTATTTCCTAGACTAATTCAAAAAAACACAATCCTCTAATTTTTCACGTAACAGTTACAAAAAAGCTATCATCGTCGAGGCGCAAGTTAAACGCGGCTCGGCACCTTGCTCTTGACATTTCAGCCCTTAATTCTACATTTCGGTTCAGGGCGAAGGGGAAAATTTCAGCCGTCTAAAATCTTTCTCGACCAATTATCGTAAAAGTTGTTCTATAAAACTTGACCAGGATTATACGGAACCGGCGAACAGTTCGGTGGTTAGAGGGCAATTTACGTTCAGAGAAACAATCTTGCCGATTTGACAGAGGATGATTTCTCTAATTGTAAGCCAAAGACTCTTCGACCCTCCGGGCGGTAGCGTGTAAGGTGAACCTTTTAGAGTAGAAACCGAATCACATACGAATGCAACGTGTGCTGGTCCAGTCAAAGTTAAATTTAAAATTACTCTGTTCGTAAAGGGTAAGATTGAGATTAAATCGCAGGCAATTAAAATAACACGCATAAGTATGTGACTGACAAAAGATATATCGCATGTTTCTCGCGAGTTTTGAAAGCGGATGTTTCAAGGCATGTCAGGTGCGAGCGGACCTTTGGCGATACCCATAAATGGTATAACAATTTGAGTCTTGCAGGCAAAAAGAGCGAACCATGTTTGAGATTCAGTGACACGTAGGGTGAATCACTGCCACCTGAATGGACGTAAACATTTGTCTTAAGTTTATTAACACGTTGAATGTCACAGTGAAAATAGCTATGAATCAAGACACATCGTGATATTAATTACTAATAATATTATTGATCAATTAATAAATTTTCTATTACTATCATAAAAGTTAGATATGATGATTAATTGGATCTAATATAGAAACCATAAACAAGTTAAAGAGCTATACTCGACACATTCTTCATGAAATCAACAAGTCGCAACTTTCCATCCGGTCATAACTCGCTTTCGATTTCTTGCTTCTCGGAACCGATTGCACTTAAGCCGTGCCGTGATTGGTTAAACGATGCATTCACGACACCAAAGCAGACACGTCCATTTCATTTCATATCCATTTCGAGAACAGATCCGAATGTTAAGTGCTGTTGATTGGTATCGCGACAGCGGCTGATCGGAAGGAAATAAATCGCGTCTAAGAAGGGCGTCGCGTCGTGGTAAAAGAGAGTAGAAAAATGGACGAAAAGTAGAGGTTTACCGCCCGAGGCTGAAGATAACCGGGTACCGGGAACAGAGAAAAAAGGCATCGCGTGACCGAAAGCTGAAAACCAGAATCCCTCTGCTCGTTGCAGCCGTCTCGGACCCCATGCTCCTTCGATGAAATCCTCGCCACCTTCTGTGTATACACGATCCGTTGTACCTGTATATTCCGCGGATCAGGTCGTTTTTTAATTTTCGAAGGAACTGTACCGGTAGCTACGCCGTCAGATACACTCGGCTACCGAATCGGAACTCCCACAGTGAGGATTGATCTTCGTGGTCGAAGGACGAATTATTTCTTCACACGCTTGTATCCTCTTTCCTTTTTATTTCGTGATTTTCATCGCGTTTCAACCGAAATGATATCGTTGGACCAGGTAATTGGGATTCTAGCCCTTTGGCGAAAAACTATTCTCTATGGTTTTTAGATAAAAATTTTAATTTTAATTAAGTACAAGAATTTAATCTAGTTGCTTTTGGTCTCCTTAGTTTGTTAAGAAGCGAGGGTGCAACCTGTTCAACTGATAAAACCGCTAAATAGAATAAGGGTGTCAGGTGTGCAAGGTAGAGTCAGGATGTTCGGGTTGCCCTAGAAACGATAATTATTCAAACCGGTATTACGTAGTAATTAATCTGGAGGCAGATTAGTGCCGGGCAACGCCACGATGGGCGTTGACTGATCGAGTTAGCGTTGAGTTAGGGATTTCACTGCTCGAGCTTGGCAGCCCCTGCTAAGGTCCGCTATGCTCGTCCATCATCACCCCGTATCTCCAGGTACCAGCCGCACATTGCCTGCTTCGCAGACCGGAGTGTTACATAATTAACGTGACTTCAGTTTAATTTTGCTGCAGACAATTAGCGTGGCGAGCCATTCACCTTGCTTCAAGTTTCCATTCCAGATGGAACCGTTTAGACGCTTTCTCAAGCCGACTACCCTAAGCAAACTCTTCGCTGAAAAATCAGCTGAAACTCGTCCTAGGGTGTTCGAAAAGCATAGCAGAGTATCTTTTGACCGGATATAACTAGCGGGATGACGATACTTTGGCGTGCATCGGTTTCCAACGTATCATTCGCGATTTTTTCCATGTCCCTGGAGAAATCGAGGGATTTGCGGGTAGGTCTTCGCGAATGTCAGAGTAAATTTCACTAGACCCTGATCCTGTTAGCCGTCATAACGTATAGATAATTCGTGTATACACGCAGCCGATCAATGATGTACGCAGATTCGATTCACCTTTCCTTCTTGCGCCTTTAACAATTCCCATAGGAGCGATTTAACAATCTCACTGTTGTTCTCTTTTGTTTTTGGACACGTTGGTGTTTGAGCGTGTTCGACTCAATTCTGCGAGATGTTTGCGTGATATGTAGGGTTTGGGAATTGTTTCTTTAATTTAGATGAATTTTAAAATCATTCTGCTGGTACTTTTGCTACAAACATGTACCAGTTCCATAATACAGCAGTGTTTCGAGTATCAAAGATTTTGTCGTGCTTTTAGCACCAAGAATGGTATAAATATATTCTAAAAATTTATTATACTCTAGTTACATGACGTTTCTGTCATTTCTTGCTTGCTTCAACGAAGAAAGCTTCTGATTAAAATAATTTCGCGCTAAGTAAAGCGAGTTTCATTTTGAAAGAGAATCTTTTGCATTATTCAAACTTACTCTCTAATATATATGTACATATATCTTAACAAAGGTTATGGGGAATGAAATATCACCCCAAGTTAAATTAATAATAAATATATAGAAAAATTATACTAGGCTCTTTAGATGCAAAAATACTTATGGCATGAAGTTTTATCGCGAGCACGTGGGGGCTTGCTTAATTTTATGTGATTTTTTATCGACGCCTCGTAATATCGATAATGTAAGACACCGCTGGTTCACTTCGTACCACCATGGTTCGTACGTTAGGTCGAGGGGTGGTTTATATCAAGTTATAGGAGTTTGAGAAATGATCGGTACTTCGTAGTCTACTATCTTACTTTTTTTTTTCTTCATCCTTCGATCGAACGTAACGGAGAATTTTTTAACTTTCTCCCAGCGACCTTATTAATTTCCCTTTGGGAACCGGGAAACAAATTCATTGGATCTTTAGTTAGCACTTTGTTGCTTAAGAGTTACCGAACACTTCTCTTATGATCTTCTGATATTCCTCGTTGATTCTTTTATTTTTCTTTAGCTTTAACTAACAATAAGTATTATTGGAGCAAAGTTCCTCTATTAAACGACTGATCGGGATTTTTGTGACTTTTTAACTCAAAATCTAGATTATCAATTTTGACCATTCTTTGCAAGCCGATCACAGTGGTCACTGTGAGTGATTATATAAAACTAGCTGACCCGACAGACATTGGTCTGTCCAAATTTCAATAAATTTGTTTGTGATCGTTTTGTGAATTTGTGAAAAGTTATTGGAAATATGTAAACAAAGTAAAAATGAGAAAAAAAAGAATTACGCACATCCATCGTTCGAATAGTGAGTTATGGTCTTTAGTTCATACAAAAATCCCATAGAAAAAAACACTTTCATTTTTCCGGGCTACTTTTCCAATTTTTCTTTCCCTACAAATCTTATTTGGACTATTACGATCATTTAAAAAAAAAATTAGCCAAATCGGTCCAGCCGTTCTTAAGTGATGCGCTTACCAACGAACAGCATTTAATTTTTTTTTATATAGATAAAATCAGAGATCGGTTGTGTTCTTCAGGAATGGTCACAGAAACCGATACCCATGTTAAGTCTATGAGAGAAGTCGGAATTACGCTTTCGCGCGAGCTTTGAATTCGTGTTCCGTGATTTAAAACACGGGTTTTCTACTTTCAATTGCTATATTGTGTCCCAACTCTGTTAAAGTTACTTTTACTGCAAATCGATCGCTTCGCTCCAGTATGTCATCCACGAAGCGGATGGCGGCCTAGTACTTTAGTAGCAAATTTATAGACAACCATCCTAGGGATGATTCTTGTTCCGGCTAATCCGTTTCTTTAACATTAATTAATCTTAAAGACTCTTAACATTTTCTCGCTGTTACAACCGCCCTCGAGCAATTTCCTTTATTGGACTTGGCATCGAAAACGTTTACATTCCTGGAAACGTTTAGTTTTCATTTTCCTAAGTTAAGTACTAACAAAGCACCAGCACTCCCATTACCGTAACAGCGGCGCAGTTATCCCTGTGCTTTCGCAACCTGCAATGGTGTTCTTCGAAAGACTTTAATTAGAGCCAGTAACCCGTTCGATTTCACTTTGCAACAGAAAACAATTCTCGCGAACGTTTCGATTTGCAACACGGAATAATCTTCGAGCCATACATCGGGAAGGGTGGTTAAAGGGTAATTTCCTACAACAGAGGATACGTTTTCCACGAATTCATTTCGCAGCTGTGTTCAATTACACGCTTGTGATAACCACGTTGTATCGGCACACAGGTCGATCCGAGAATATGATAACCTTTTTATAATTCACGGTAGCTCGTAAAGATTCGGACTATGTATAGCATTACGGTGGAAATTGCACGTCCAAAGTGGATTCCCAGGGTACCGCATGATACACGGCCAGCCATTGTTCCGGCAGGATTGTATATTTCCGTCTCGGTAACGGATGTGATCGAGTTTGACGGATACGTTTCAATCTCCTTCGCTGTCAGTTCGAGAGTTCCTCCGCATTCGATGCGACAGGAATATCGTCGATACATTTGTAAAATTGCTTATGCCCTTTTCCATGATCATATTGGTAGCATATATTGTTGAAGAGAATTATAGGACACTTTGAAAAATACCGACTAGGGAATGATCAAAAGTATGGATGGTAAAGTTGCTCGTCCAGACTATGTTTATTGGAAAGAGTATGAAACGGGGGGTTTATGGTGCAATTTTTGGGTGCCATTGGTTACGGGTTCAAAAGTTATGGGATTTTGAAATTTTCATATTTTTAAGTGCAAATGATCACACGAGTGCAAATTGCATGTGTGATGCAATTTTCCCTGAAACTCATCTTAATTGTTAGTAAACATCATCTAATCATCTCAAATTCATGCCTTTGTCACTTTTACACTTAATTTTCACTTCATATTTCGATTTCTTATGTTTTTTAATCATTTGCACTTAAAAATATGAAAATTTCAAAGTCTCATAACTTTTGAACCCGTAGCCAATGATACCCAAAAATTGCACCATAAACACCTCGTTTCATGCTCTTTCGAATAAACATAGTCTGGATGAGCAACTCTACCATCCACTTTTGAATATTCCCTTGTGAGGCACAAAGGATTAATCGTGTAATTTTCCTGAATATCATCAGTGAGGATTAAGTGGATGCGCGGAAAGAGGGGTTGTTCTACTCTGTCACTTAATTAATGGTCCATTTTAATACTTTATCCTTGTTTTGGTCTCAACAATTCACGTTATAAATCATCGCTAAAGGATTGAACGAATGCAAAGTTCAAACGTAATTCGACTTGAAATCCGTCTCGCAGCGACGGCGGCTGCAGCGAGGAATCCATGGTGCACAGAAAACAATTTACTTTGAAGGCCGCAAACTCTATTACCGAGCAGAACGTGCTCGGTAAAATAATGACTTTCTCTAGCCCCAGTGTCACCGCTTGCCGATTGCATCATCGAATGATTCAAACTTGAGTCATTCGTGGCTGATGGTGCACGGGCAAAGGTTACGCTCTCAAGCTCACTGGGTCATCGAGGATGAAACCACAATCTTGTCTTGTCCTCTTTCAAAATCTTTGGTTACTTTCGCGCCACCTTATATATACAAAACTAGATTCTCTTAAATCACGTGACAAAATTTTATATTATTAAGAAAAGTGTAAAAAATTAAAATCAAGTTTTTTCTAATAGTCACAGAAAGAATGTAATATAAAGACAAATTTAGCAAAATTTTAGAAAATTCACTAAATAAAACTTAATAAAAATGTTTCACGATGAAGCATTAAGAAATAAATTATCCGATCGGTTGTTAGAAATTGAAAAGAACGTAGGATGTTTCGAAGAAAAGTTTAGCACCGGGTATCAAGGCGTTCACCGCGTGTTCGCGCGCGCGCCTCGGTGCTTTTTATTTATGCCGGCCATTTTGCGGCACGACGGTGCGCCATCTTGTTTTTATGGCCACCCCTCAGACTGCCGTTCCGTCCAACCCTCGTTCTATCTGCATGCAGATACAAATCCCCTGGCATTTTATCTTGGAAACTCTTGCTGGTCTTTGTCGTTCATCGGGCAAGCTCGAAAGAGCTGCGAATTCCTACCGTCTCCCATTACGGTTCCGCCAACGGTTCCCCTTTGTTTTATTCACCACTGATCCGTCGATCTGTCCTGATTACATTTTAAAGACATTCTCCTGCCTCCCTACCCAACCACCATCCATTTACTCTCTTAACTTGGACCCTTCTGTGACTACGCCTCCTCACGCTTCCAACACTTTTGTAAATGTACCTTTTAAGGATATACTTACTGTTGGAAATAGAAGGTTCAAACGAGGAACATTGTGAAACAGAGGTAGACATTTATAATATAATGGTACATTTTCTCAATCATTTTAACAGTTTGATGGTTTTGCGCATATTAGAATTTTTTAGAATAAGTGGTCTACTATAATGAAAATAAAAATTTGTCCCCCAAGGGGTTTGATTTTAGGCAGATTCAACAGTCTTAAGAAAAGAAAATGGAAAACGCGCGACCCATTACAGCAAGGTGTAAGAAATTCAGCCGACAATTAGTTCTAATTTGCCTGCACTTCGAAGCCGACTTTTACGGACGTTTTACGCTCCTCCATAAACCGTCGAGTTTACGATTAAAGTTACGTTCACCCCTCCTGACCACCCCTTCTCGCGTGTCTTCTCATATTTTTATTCCACCCGTACCCGCGGATATATACATATATGTATACATATTTTTTCATCGTTCCCCGTAATGGCCTCTAGTCGTCGCTTAAGATCACCGTTGCCTTTTTAGAGGTTTTGAAACGTTACCAGGTTACGGCGCGCCGCTGTCGTAAGGTTACGTCGTCAGGGTAAATACTTCGACCGCAAACACTCGTCGCCGTGGTATTTTAACCAAAATTGTGCGGTAACAACCTTCCCAAGGCGAACTCGCTATCGGATAACTTTTAACGGACAGACTGTTGTTAGACACGCTAACGACACCGAGACGTGATATTCTGACCGCCATGAAAAAGAACAGAACTCGCCGGATATCGTCGCCGGGCACGAACAGTTCATCATTTTTCTTTCTTTTTTTAATACAGTAACAAGTTAGGAATCAAATTTGGAGAATTTCTTTTTTTTTAAGAAAGGGGCATTTACCATTTTGGCCATTTTTTTTTTTTAAATTATTATTTAGACATGTACGGTGAAAACGCAATTTATGTTTGAGCTTACTTATTAGAATGTGCGAGTACTCGTAATTTACAAGCCGAGCTGAACCCGCTTCGATTATTCGAGCTGAGTCGAGCGCTTGAATTTGCCGAATTACTCTAAATCGACGAACTGTTTGAAACAAAACTCGAACTACTCGAAAAAGTCGAACTAAAATATTCGAGCCGTCGTAAAACTTCGATTTACTTGAAGATGAATTTTCAGTTCGAATATTCGAGTAGTTTGATTTTTTCGAGTAGCTCGCTTTTGTTTCACGTCGATTTCGAGTAATTCGGCAAATTCTAGCGCTCGGCTCGGCTCGACCGACCGAATTGTTTGACTCGAAATTCGAGTACTCGAATAAATCGAGTACTCGCACACCTCTACTACTTATAATATAATATGCAACAACCTCGTGCCAGTAATACTACGGTATACCGGGCTGATTAAAAGTGAAAAGAAGCAGTAGTTTCCATCATCGGCCCTGATAATTTGCAGCGTTTCGTTAGAGCAGCAGATAGCAGTTATCATAACGAGGCGATTAGGTGATCTAACTTTCCGATCATTCGTAAATTCGAAATCACGTATCAGGGACAGCCAGGATCGTTGGGTGGCGTGCGTGCGTCCGGCTGTTCTGCGAAAGTAATTACGAATGAATTACAAGAGAGACGGCAAACGGTGCCAGTACAGCATGATAACGTAACGGAGTCTAATGACTCGTCCTAATAAGCGTGATGACGCAAGGAAGCCCGTGTCTGTCGCTGAATTAGAATGTGAGAGGCCAATGAGCAGTTACATGGTTGAGCAAAAGTCTGAAAAGGAACGAGGGCTGTTCGTCCTTCCACGAGAATCGTTCTCTTTGCTTTCCCATAGATGCTTGGAATTAGGTTTCGTGAAATGAACTTGAGAAGTTGCTTATTATCCTTCGTCTATTACGTTCTCCACCCGCCTCGATTAGCGGAAATTTACCTCGCTTTTATTCCCTCCTTCGATCTCTTACGATGTGATTCTCTTTCGTATGATAACAGAGCTTAGGTAATTTCTTGCAATTAACCTTTTCTGATTATGGGGGATGCAACCACTCTCAAAACATTGAACTAACTAATGACTTTTCTTTGCAACATTATATTTTGAAAATCAACAATTTTCATGATCCTTTAGTATGCGTTTAAATTTTACGGTAATACGCCATGAACATCAGTGCCGGAAGCTTCGCATCGAAATTAATGATGAGTACGATAATGATCTCATGGTGGTGGTGGTGGAAAATGGCGGGACGCGGAAAATTTCCCGTGAAATTAAATTTGACACGTAACTGGGCTCTCTCGCAGTTTCCTCGAAACCGAGGAATCATCGTTAAAGGGTGAAACGGCCATCGGCTGGATATTATTCCATTATCCATCCCTCTTTCCCCCATTCACAACCCTGTCCTTTACCGATACTCCGCCCTTTTCTCTATAAATATCATCCACCGTGCAGAAATTGTGAATGAAATAATCCTGCTAATAAATTTATTTAACGCCGTATACGTCTCGTAAAATTAATCAAATTATCATCACGACTTTGATTTAATGATAATTTATAATTAACGAACATTAAAGCCGGTTCAATGAATAACTGAATCATTCGAAGATGATAAAAAAAAATTCCTTTTATTACATTCGTCAACGAATTGAAAGCGTGTTCAATCGTTGAATTATAATACACCACTCGGTTCACTTTTTTAAGGTAATTTGTTCTCATTAACTAAACTTCGATGCACGCGGTGAAACGTTTTATCGTTTCCCGTATTTTATCCCCTGTGAAGCGTGACTATCGGCATCATTAAGCATTTACCCGTCGTAGTAATAGCGCATGAATAACAGAAAGTACATTTAACGCGATATGCATAGCTGTAGATTTAATGCCACGATACATGATACGCGGCTATGCGGTAATGAGAATGAAGAATGTGATAAACACGGTTACACGAGATTGGAAATGGTAATGTTGCTCGCCATTTTTCTCAATTCTGATAGAGATACCTTTCTTTAAAGTACCAATGATTTTTCTTCTGTTTCGATTGTAATCTATAAACTTGAATGAAACAATGTAAACCTCGAATTCTATGAAGTTGTTGTTACAAATTGAATGTCCAATTTTATCTGGAAAATATTTAATTTCCAATTTTTCTAAATGATATTTATTTTTAACTAAATGTTTTATAAGTTGGAATTATGATGAATTTCAACACACAATTAACACCTCTGGTTCATTTAATTTCCATTTTTAATTACCTGACGAAATCTAATTAACATCCAACACCTATTAACGAAAGAATCGCGTGCATCTAAACATTTTAACAGACAAGTTGCTGTATCTCAACGAAATCTCACCGGCGTTTTTTAAACGTGATTTTATCTGTGCGGCTGCGTACATCGTGAAAGGTGTAAAACACGAAATATCGTGCATGGCTGATTATTATTATTAGAAGTAGCGATAAATTGGTAGATACAGTGGTACCTCGGTATACAACCTTAATCCGTTCCTGATGTTTGGACTTATACCAAACAGGACGTATACCAAACCAACCTTTCCCATAAGAAGTAATGTAAAAATGATTAATCCGTTCTCATGTAAAAAAAACAACTCCTATTGATATTATACCTACATTAATGGGGTTGTAAAATAATTTAAACACTGTTTATGTCATGAACAAAATTTAAACGATTTCCTAGAAGTTTATAAAAAATATTCACTAGTTTATTTAACATAATTAATTTGTAAAATATAAATGTAACCTAATGATAGATTCTAAATTAACAAACCAAATGGAATAAATTTTATTGCCTCCTGTTTTGCGGTTATAGTTTGTTATATGATATCCTTACTTGTATGATCAATCAATAATACATCAATTCCGTATATGATTATTAATTTAATTTTTCCTTCGAGATAATTATTTAAAAATAACGCAAAATTCACACCAAAAATTGATGTCGTATACCGAATAGAAGTCGTATACCGAGCAAAATTTGTCTCGTCCACACAGGACGCATTCCGAATTGGACGTATCCCAAAGCAGACGTATACCACTGTACTAAATTTCCATACGTGTAATATGAAATTGCACGAAACGATGTATGGAATGATTCTTATATTTTCTTGCTAATTTAAAAGTATCTCGATCGGAAGGTGAAGGATTTAAATTAATTAACCGACGAAAATAAGATTTACCATTTGAGATTGAAAACTATTTACCCTGATCATCAGGGTAATGATAATTAACCTGGATGAACGTCCGCCTCGATAACAGAATCTCGAGCGAGAGTTTTAGCCGCGATTTACGTGGCTAGTTTCGCGTAAGTGGATGATAAAGCTTCATTTTGATTTCGCCCGAGCTGCGCGGCGTGTCCGGTAATGGAAGTGGTGCGGTGTTATCGGGCTAACGGTAATTTTATTAATACTCTTCCACTGAAATCGCAATGCACCTGCTCTGGCGACTACAAAGACCGCGTTACAATTTGCACCGGACGGCAAATCGTTCCGTGTAACTCGTAAGCCTCGCTTTTACGATTTTATAATAGTTTTCCCAAAGCGTTGGCTTTCGTCGCTGCCACCATTGCACGTTATCGTAAACCATATTCCCTTACCATGGTGTTCGCTACCTAACTCGACCTCACACGGTAGAATACTTGCATACAGATGCTGAGCAAAATTGAGATACAAAATTAAATTAAAATTGCGACTCTCTCCATGGTCCGCCGTCCGAGGGTGAACGATAGATGCAACAATTACAGTAGAATGAAAAATTAACAAGGAGTTTGATGAATTGTCTTAACGTTATTAACACTAGAACTACCGACGTTTGATGCACACTAATTTCTAAGTTGAAAATAATTTAATATATATATCCATTATTTATCTCGACAATGGCCAACATACATTCCAGCAAAAATACCTCGATAAAATTTATAATTTAAAATAAGAAACTGGAAAGCAGTCATTTTGACCCCTTTAGTAGTTCTAGTGTTAATATTCTTTTCTTTTTCTTTTTACAGTAGCTGGAGCATTCCCAAGGAGGATCGGTCATCCTTACCAAAACAGGACACCACCGAAGAGGAAGAAACCGAGGACCAGCTTCACGAGGCTGCAGATCGCTGAGCTGGAGAAACGTTTTCACAAACAGAAATACTTAGCGTCGGCTGAAAGAGCAGCCTTGGCGAAGTCGTTGAAGATGACGGATGCCCAAGTGAAAACCTGGTTTCAGAACAGACGAACGAAATGGAGGTGAGTCCCTGACAAATGTATTACTACCGTACGACTTTCAATAGAGAAGACAATTTTAATTAACGCGAAAGAAGGAATTACTGTCGTTCACGCTGTATCGCGTGCTCAGTGGTCAACACTCGAACGTGACGCGGCACACAGCGTTCGACTGGATTGTCGAAGGAAAACGCGAGATGGAAACCGCGTCCAGGAATGTTAATAGCAGGTCAGCAGCGGGTCCTGTATCTGTGGACGCATTGAAAGTCGACTGTATTGGAGTCTCTTCAAGATAAGGGAGGACGAAAACACGTCATTTAGATAAAACCGGGCCCGTTCCTGGCGCGGGTACCTGATACCAGGGGCGTCTACGCGGCGAGACGAGCCCACAGGCATTCGCTTTGGGGTGCAACTCGTCTAATAGTTCCTTCCTTTAGGAGAGTTTCTAAAAGCGTCCGTAGACCGTTCCGGGAAGTATCAGGATAGGAAGGATGACTACTTTCCAAGTGGGGAATAGTTTAAACCAAAGAAACTGTTTAAACCCTTTACTTTTCAAAGCTATTTTCAGTGAAACTAATAACCTTATCAATTGCTGGTATTTTTTAAGGTGGTGTGGCTAAGTTTTAGTGATTAGGAGGGTTCTTCTGCTTCTGATATACAGGGTGTCCCAGCCCAAGTGTGACAAAGCTGTTATTCCGTAACTAGTAATGATACAAAAAATTGTTGATATAGAAATTGTACGGTAAAATGGGAACCATGTTTTGGCAGAAGTGAAAAATTTTTTGCATTATTAATTTAAGAGATATAATGGTCAAGTTTTGTTTTTTAAGTGGAACTATATATTTTTTTTTCCAGATCATGTGATAGTGCTTTTCAAGACAAGTTTATTAAGCTTGAATATATATACTCGATTTTAATTGGTTTTCAAAATATGACGTTTGCAAATTTCCCGATTTTCAGTAGATACGTCTCGATTTGAGTAGCAAGTCGTAAAAGTGGCCCTATTATTGCAGTAAGTGCCACATCGGCTAGGAACAGCAGACCCAAAGAATAATTTCGTATTACACGAGTCACTGAATTTTTATTTATTTTTCATTATTTTAGAAATGGCCCAGTATTTTAGAAAAATTTCTCAATTTGTATCATCTAAAAATTTTCCAAATATCCCAGATAGTTCATTATCAATCAATAAATTCAATTAACGTTATCAACGAGAAGGTAATGATATCTTATTCAACAGAATAAGATGAGTTTCTGAAACGCGGTCTCCTACCTTTAGCTTAGGTTCCTTCGTTCATTGGATGCTCGTTTTACATACGGTTCCATATGTAGAGATTAATTATGATCCGTTTGTCGTTTCAATGTAAATTTAATTCGATGGAACACCGAGACTAATGTAACTGTCACACCGTTACCATTTCTCAACGCATTGAGACAGATAACGCATGTCGTCGGCGGCTAAATCGAATTTCACGCTCGCTTCTCAACCGACGACAGCGACTACGTAATAAAAAGACTTGTAAAATTTCAACTTCCTTTATCATCTTCTTAGATACTTGCCGAAGAACTGCAATAATTGTAACCGTCACGGTTTTAACAAAGAGTAACTATAGTTTAAGATACAAATTATATCTGCTTTTTAATTAACGTCTCTTCTTTCTTTTTTTCAAAAGAAATTTAACATTCTACAAACAAATATAAGGTTTCAGTAGAATATAAGAAATAAGAGATTCCGATACAACGGCATCGAACGATTTTTGCTCCGAGTCCTGTTATCGATCTCTTATTAGATCGTTTACGAACCTTCTAAAGGCATTCTCTTCCGTTCTCGTTCTTATTGTTAGAAGCGTTTTACATTCCTCGTTTTTACCTATTTGCCTGTTTATTGCCGCGCCTCTTGGAACAATGCGAGATATAACGGAACTGCGTTTCCAGAAAACTATTCGACTATTATTCATAAAACACTGAACGAATTGTTGTTCTCGGGAAAAATGTAAATAACTTGCTGTTGGAATTGAAAGAGACCTTCGTAACACATCAGTCTGACATAATTTCATGACTTAAAAGTATAATAAAATAACACTTATGGTACCTGAGTTTAAAGCTTGAAATTTCCTGAAGATAATTATGTAAATCATTCGTTAATATTCTAAACAGAAAATGGCTGACAGTTACTTATAGCAAATGATGAATGATAATAAAACATATCAAGTCTGACAGAATTTGATGACAAAAAAGTATTAAAAAATAGCTTAAGGTTGTAATTAAAATGTCTATATAAACGCTTCATCAATATTCTTTCATTTATTGTAGCAGACCATAATCTAATAGGCCATCATATTTGGGCTAATTCGAAAACGTTTTCCCAAATTAATTTTTAATCTCCCTACATCTTAAAATCTTTTCCCAACTTTAAATCAATAAACACGATAGAAAAAAAAAAAGTGAATCGCGTCCGAAGGATCGACGCATCCGCAGCGGTGCGGTCCAGCGAGCAGCTGCGTTTAAAGTAACGAGATGACTGTAGGCAGAGATGAGATAACTTGGCCTAAATAATTCAGATACCTAACAGCTTAGCCCTGTCCCGTACATAATGCAGCCCTATCCTCCCCGTTCGTGCTCCCTCATCCACCCCTGCTTTGACTGCGAACACTTCACCTCCTCCTGCCCCTCCTCCCGACTATCAGCCGAATCCGCTCTGCTCCTCGAGCTTCTTGCCACCGCTTTTAAAGTGTCAAACCCTCGAATCCGCGATTCGGATCGTTTCGACCCCACCGATTCGCCTCGTTAAACATTCATCCTTCCCGATGTTGTATCACCCTGCTAACCGGTCAAACACGAGCCAACCTAACTGGCCTCTTGTCTTGATTTTTTGCAATGCAAATCGTAGAAAGAATCGATTAGATCGCTGCTTGGTTGTTTGGACAAAATCAAGTTTATAGTGCACAGGTTGGCGAAGTGTTAGGGAAAAGTTATAGTTAACGATAAGGTCATAACGATAAGAGTAATGCGTCCCAGGTTGCCAGGGAATACTGTTATGCCGGCCACAGCTACGGGGGTGGCTGTGCAAAATGTAATCGGCACGGCGGCCTCAATTATTAATTGGTAACCGCGTTAATTACTCGCACCGGTGTAGGCACGGCTGTCACTGATACAATGGCGTAACCACCTTAACTTTCCAAAGTGCAGGTCTTCCAAAATTAGATAAATAGATTCTTTGAAGATCCGGATGTATACACCCGGTGAATTTATAAAATATCGTGCTGTAATGATCTTTAAAAAAAAGAAAATTTCTCTTGAATTTCTTCTTTCTTTTCTCTTGCGGTTTCGTGTCGAGATTTTGACGAGACAAAGGTATCGGTGAAACGTGAAACTGATATCGGGCCGAGAAAATTACAGGAAGTCCAGGTAGGCTGGCCCGAGTCCGAGAACGAAAGGAAAAAAATCCGATTAACGAGGTACTTTCTGATCCTCGGTGTAATTCGTGAGGAGACACGCTGGCTGAGTGCCACCGGTCTTTACAACTCCACACGCGTTGCGTAAAGGAACCAGTTTCCAGAAATTATAACGATACATGTAATTAACTTTTACAGATTCTAAATTACAGATCTCTCGTTCAAATTACACTCGGTTTATATTATTCCTATGGAAATGTCAATTTGCAAAAGCAATTCGATTCAAGTTACTTTGAAATGTATTGGCAATTGATTGATCGATCAATCAGAAAAAATTGTCATTATAATAATTACAAACAGAGCAATTTATTATTTTTTTTTTATTATTCATTCATTACCATTACTTTACATTATATTAAAATTTTAATAGGAAATATTTAACAAAACAGAGTTTAATTTTCGAACGACGGACCATGGAGAGAGTTCCAATTTTAACTTAATTTTAGTTTGGGTCACGATAGACCCAGGCTCCGCTGTTCAAGGATTAATTCAATGTATGTCTGAAAGAGATTTTTATGGTAAAAATGGTTAAAATATTTGTATTTTCATTGAAATCCATAAATCGGCCGCAAAATCTAGCAAGCAGATAAGTGTCCGCGAGTTTCTTACAATTACCCAAGGAGCGGTATAACGAAGGGACAAATAAACGAGTGGTTGATTGCAGTCGGGTTTATCTGAAATCTTTGCTCGACATCGGCGGCTGTTCTAGTCGTTAATCGTGCAACAACCGATCGAGTTGTGTCCCGATTGAACCGACTCGTTTCCATGATACACGGGCTACCGAGGGGGCAACGTGCCTTCTTCTTAAGAAATCCCTCGAAGATAGAAGGAGAGGATGGGAACAGCTTCTCGCGGAGATAAACAAAGGTACAACGAAACCGTTTAATTACCGACCACTGGAGATTAACTCTAATGGAACGACGGTGTTTCGTGGCTCGTATAGAAAGCGACTCGCTGATTGGCCCTGTTATCCAACCTGGCGCCTTTCTGACCGAAGAACTTTTCGGTTTCGTCCACTTGGCGAAGGAATTTTCGTTCGTTCAATTTATAATTACAAAATATTATTTATTGTACGGTTCACCCCTACCTCCCAATATAAAATACTCGAAAATTCTAATTATGCAAAGCTAATGTAAAGTTAAGGAATTTAAGTTATATTCGAGTGTATATTCTATCTATGAGATATCAGTTTGATCAAATAGCAAAAAGCCGAGAGGATGAAGGAAATCGAGCGAGGGGAGGGGGGAGTGGTGGTTGTTGGGGCGGAAAACAGAAGAGAAACGTAATAAAGTTAATTCGATTCGTCGGTGGCAGAGCGCTAAGGGGTAGCTCGAGGGTGTCTGTTTTCTAGCACAAAGTCTATTAGGGAACCACAAAATGGCTGACTCGTTGGTAACGTCGATAGCTTTTCTTAGATGAGATATTCTATCTAACATTTCACGGATTTTATTAAAAATATAAAATCATGACTGGCTAGAAATTGTTTACAACACTTTATACTTTGATCAAAATCTCTCATTTCGGTAAATGTCTACAATTAGGGCTCCAACGAGAAATCAATTGAAAAGAGGTAACTTCTATGTAGTTTTGCCCCTCGGATCCAAAACTGTTGAAATTTGGGGATCGCTTGTATTTACTAAGATATTGTGGTAAATATTGACAAAAAATCATTATTTTCAAAAGTTAATGACTTTGTAGGGTAGATAATACTTTTAAAGCACGTCACTAACCTACATAGGTTAGGTCAGGTTATCAGAAAAAATATAACTTACCTCGCGGCAAAAACTTGACCAGTCAACAATAGTCTCCTTGCTCAGTTTTAATTCCTGTTCATAGAATGCAGAGCGTGGAGAACGCATCATGAGAAAATATTCAATAAAACGGGCAATCGTCGTGATATCAAGATTAGAATTGACTAGCCTCGTACCACTTTTAACACTTCATTTAAATTCACACTTTGAAGTTATTCTTTTCAAGGAGACTATTGTTGATTGATCAAGTTTTTGCCGTAAGGTAAGTTATATTTTTTCTGATAACCTAACCTAACCTATGTATCTTAAAAAATACAAGCGACCCCAAAATTTTATCAACAGTTTTGGATCCGAGGGGCAAAACTACATAGAAGTTACCTCTTTTCAATTGATTTCTCGTTGAGGCCCTAATTGTAGACATTTACCCTCATTTCAATTGTACACTGATAGAATTAATATCAGAGGCGGTGATTAATTAACTTTCCTAGTAGAATGTTAACTTTGCTAAAGGAAAAAAATAAACATTCTATCATTTTCAGTCTCCTGTTTGTTTCAGGAGACAAACCGCCGAAGAAAGGGAGGCTGAAAGACAAGCAGCGAATCGGTTGATGCTGTCCCTGCAAGCCGAAGCCCTTGGAAAAGTAGCTTATCATCCAGCAACGGTAGCTAACCATCCACCAGGAAGCACAGTGGCCAGTTTGGATAGACAACAACCACCTACAGCTCTCACGCATCCCGTAGGTCAATGGACGTCGCCTTACGGTCCGCCTCAACCTTTGACCGAACCAATTTGCTGAACCTTGATACCTTCCACTCTAATTGAAAGACTTTTATCGAGCAAATTGAGGTTGCTCCTTTCTGTACGTCAGTGATCCTCCGAGGAGAAACTTCGATGATTCTAAGGTGGAATTATATTTAAGGTATCGCGATATTAAATTTCGTAATTTTAAAGATTCTTTCGACTGAAATTCAGATCAGGAATTTCAACGCTCCGTTTCACTTATCTCCGTCAAGATTAATTAAAAGCGTAAACGACAATTCTGATTATCATCGCAATTTCAACGACAATATATTCTTAATAGGAAGTTATTAGCGTAATCAAGGTGTGTTCGAAGAATTTTTCACGAGAGCTAATTATTACCCATAATACGACATTATTGACAGTGCGAAAGGATCTCGAAGGAGGATCAAGAGGTCGTCTTAATTGCGCTATTTCCAGGCTAAATATCAACGTATCATGTCAAGACGGGCCAATTTTATCGACGTACTTAATTAACGAACCGAGAGGACTGATAGAGAGTTAAAAAGAAAGTTAAATTATTCCTGAGAGCTCTTTGACCGATCCCCGTAAGGTCACTCGCTCGAAGAATTTACCCTCGTCAAATAGACACGATAGGCGGAGGGACAACGAATCGAAGTTAAAGGGCTGGAGGAAAGGTGTGGACGGACAAAATGAAATTCAGACAGATTTAAATCTTTTGAAATTCTTCATTCGAACCAGAAACAAGTTGTGATTTTAAGTTATGATTTTACAAGTTATGAGTTTTCATTCAACAAATTTCTAATTTATTATTTTTTCAAAATATGAAAATCTTTTGTTACAAAATTTGGATGTCTTTGGATTTGGATCAAAGTTGATCCAGCATCCCTAAGTTCGAAGGTTAAAGAATCTCCAGCAGCTGTTACAGTTTAATCCAGAGATACAACATATCTGTGTATAAATAGTAGCGCGATAGGTGTAATTAAAGATATACATATTAAGATATAGTGTACGATATCAGCGTTTTATTTGAAGTATTAAGCGCACGCTATATGAAAACATATACACACGGACACACGCATACGTTTCTATACTCTGTACATATTAATTTCTTAAGAATCTTCAAGCATAATTAAGGGTATATTATCGCGATGAATATACATAAATAAGTGTACCGCTATCATTTAAGATTCGTCGTCGTTAGAGCGTCTTAACACTTTTACTATCATTTTCATTGATTTCAATAAAAAGGACTAAATATTATAAAAGATTATGAATCAGGTTCATCGAAGGTAAAATTATTATCCAACGGGATTTTAATGTTAACAGTCAAAGTGTTAAATCGCTTAATTAGACAAGTATTAAGATAAGAGACAGCAGTAGTTGTTAATTATTAGCAAACGATGTGATGTTATGTAAGTACGTGTAACGTTGTATATATGAAGAAGTGGAGGTGCATATTAAGAAAAAAAAAGTGATTTAATTGGCACGAGTGTGAATGTACAGAGAGTGGACGAAGTAATTAGAAACATTCTTTATCAAGTTTGCTATTAAAATTCTACTTATTTGGTAACAGTATAATCATAATGAAAATTTCCAAAGATTCATTTTGAACATTCATCCGAGAAAAAATGTATTTTTCTGACAAATATCATATTAATTCATAATAAATGTTTTTATTATTTTGTCCAACCATTGTACATTGATCGTAAGAACCTTGCGAATTCACAGGCATTTACAAAACTAACGCTTGTCACGTTAGATACTATTTATTTGTTAATTGATTTAACATATAGTAAGAGAGATTTTTGTTAAAATTTTCATTTCATTGTTTAGGCACCATCCTAACGTCGATGTAAAGTAAGAATCGTCAAGATTGTCGAAATAAATAGGCTGCTTTCGCAGATTACCCTGCTGAACCATTGGAATTTTGGAGCTACTGCTTCCGCTGATAATTTCATTCTTCCTGTGACGGATTTTGTAAGGTACACTGTATATATTTTTCCAATTGTATCGCACAGAATAAATTTATATGACCACGTACGAAGGAACACTTTATGGAAATTTTTTATTTTTCGTTTCTAATATTTTTGTAGCCCTTAAAACCATATTAGCAGTTTTGCAAATATTTTTCTCAAACGATAACATTTTCCTAAAATTTTCCTACAATTTAACGCCTCAAATATTTCAATTTCAAGTAAGCAATAGAAAAAATTAAATTTTGACTTTGTTTCCCTGACTTTGTTTCTTAGAAATTTTAGCTCACTGTGTGGCGCCTATAAGATGCCAGCATATAGACATGTCCTTAAAGGGCAATCTTTTCATTTTTATTCTTTTACTTCACTTTTATATCGCTCTCCCTTAACTACGTCCGGCAAAGACACACGTAGTTACCTGTCTCCCTTTCTCTGGATCCTGTCCTAATAGTTGTCTTTTCGCAGCGAATTATCCCGCTTCACCTAGAAGCTCCTTGTGCCGGATGTGGCCACCTTTACAGCCTATAATTGCAGAGAAGACGCGGCGCGCCGCTCCGTTCCGCCCAATTATGCGAGGACAAACACCCGTCAAAAGAAAGACCGTAAGTTCTTCGACAAGTTAAACAATCTTCCCGATGTATTATCAGGAAATTATTTATTAAACTTTGATAGATTGGAAAATTTATTTTATATTTTTCTTTTTCTTAGAATCGGTGATTCTAAAGATTCTAACTTAGAAAATATTAATATAATTATTACGGTGACAATTAAGCTCGCGACCGTTTGACAAACTTTGTGATAATAATTTCCAACTTCTAGATAGAGGGTTAAAAAAATGATTAGAGATTTGGCAAAAGTTAGGATAGATTCTAGGTTCCTGTTAACTTTCGACGTAGGAAATCGAAAGTGAATCGTTTCCGGTCGGCGTTCACTCTGTCGTCCAAAACTCTGATGATTGTATTTCAAGCGCCCTGTAATCATGCCCGCAAAGATATTTCTGTGGTTTTTCTAGTTTTCAACGTAATCGCCGCTGTCCAATTACGCGGTTCCACAAAGTCCCTTTTCAGAGACGTTGTTAAGGACAATATAATAGAAAATCGTTGATTTTTAAGCTTGCCTTTAACCTAACATTTTTGTATCTTATATACAATTTTGTTATTTGATAGTAAGAGAACTATTTCTTTCTTAAAATAATTACAGTTCTAAACTAGAAGAACCGTAAAACATGCGACTCACCGTTCGTTGACTTGTACTACTGAATTTCTAACGCGTCTTATTATTAGATCCAATGACCCAAGATTGAACCATCAATGCCGCATATAAAACACATTCATAGACCAAAAACACTTGAATTAAACAGTTAATTATCATTTCCTTATCAACTCAAAATAGGCGATCAGTCGTTGTGTTCAATGATAAGTACAAATAGTATTTTACCATCGAATCGCAGCATAATTTAATAGATCGTGTCGCGAGAAAATTATTCTTCACAGCCATGGAATTATGCAAATTATTATCGTCGTTTACTGCTCATTGTTCCCCTTCCTTGATCCACGTACACACCCTTCGAATTAATGTACGATCACGCGCACCTGGCACGCGAACTGCCCTTTCTCATTCTCGTAAAGATATCTAGTATACTTACGCGATATTGCAGAGCGTGAACAAACATAGAATTCTTTATGCCAACATTTTTCATTTTATGAGTGAGAATCCTTTTTCATTGCAATATTGTTAATTTAAGATTTCACCCCTGAAAAAATACATTTTTCAAGAATTTAGCCTTTCTTTGAATCGTGATAACTTCTATGCAGAATATAAAAGGCATACGGAATTTAATTTTATCTTAGAGATCATGCAAGGAGGAACGCACAAACGCGCAGGGGTGTATTTTTCAGAGAAAATTGGTGGGGTGGACCAAATTAAAAAGTAATCCAATATTAGCTTCAGTCTGGTGGAACGATACGATGCTCAACAATAATTTCCCTCACTGTGTTCCATCTACGCTCAAAAATCACCCTCAAACCCCGCTTATACACATTTACTCTGTAGAAAGGAAAAATCGTACAAATTAAATATTCATTTTTAAAATATATTTATAAGAACAATTCACGTATTAATGAGAATAGAAAATGTAATTAACATTGACGATCGCATGTCGCATCGCTTATCAGTAATTACCGTGACAATCAATGTGTTAATAAGAAATATGTGGAATAAATTAGTAAGGAGAAATATGGACAAAACAATTAACGAAGATTTCCATATTCTGATATAAAAAGAACCTTCAACGCGTTGATCTACATATACAGGGTGTCTTATGCAACTGGGGTTTAATTATAGTTGTAACATTTTTTTGGGAATGTTGTACTTTCTTTTTGTACTTCTTGTTATTCTCTACAAAAAATTATTAAGGTACTTGGGTCGAAAATTGATTATTTGAAAAGATATCTCAGGGAGAGACAGGGAGAGACGTCGAGACTCTCTAAGATATCTTTTGAACTAATCAATTTTCGACCCAAGTACCGTAATACTTTCTTGTAGAGGATAAAAATACGCTTCGATTGATGTATAACACGGTACACAATTCCAATAAACATTAATCTCTCGAGATTAACGCGCGCCAAATTTGAACGCTTCGATATTCACTCGCGAAATATGAAATTTTTATAACACATGATGGAAGCTCGGTTTTTTTTCGGTAGACATCGTGCGTAGATCATAACAAGCATACAAGGTACACGCACATAGCCGGGACCGACGCGATACACGTTTATAAAATCATGAGGTACGCGCTGCTCCGGATATTTACGCAAGCTGTGCAAATTTATTGTGATTGCGCTTTAGCGGAAACCGAGTCGTTCGCCACTTTTTTTCGTTCGTTCAGAGGGAGAGAGACATTTGATCTGAAATAAAAACTACGAGCCATGCTCATGGAAATTGATAGCATTCGATGAAAAATAAATCCGAATTGGTCGGATGAATTCGCAATAGGTCGAATGTTTGTCAGAAAAGCTGATACAAAGTATTTTACGGCTGACACAAGTGCAATAATACGATTAAAAAAAAATGTGTATTTCGTTTAACTCATTTTTTATTTATCATAAGTTCTATTTAGAAAAAAGATTTAACTACAAAATCCATGGATCTTAGTTTTATTAACCGACTTCGAAAAGGAGGAGGTTACTCAATTCGATCAGTATGTATTTTTTTTTTTTTTTTTTTTTTGTGTTCACCGATTACTCCGAGATAGATGAACTAATTGAAACGAAACCTTTTGCATCTTGTAGGGTATGTCTTCCGATTGGTCCCATTAGAAAAAAATTTTTCATTTTTTCATTATTATTGCAAAATACATGAAGTTTTTAATCTCAAGGTTGGACGATTTCAATGATCTTTTAATATGTTGTCGGGGGCATGATTCTGAACAACTTTTTCCTGATGCTTAATTAACGGGAAGCTTTAGTTTCCGAGATATTCGTGAAAAACTATTGTTACTACTACATTGAATTCTACGTATGCCTACGTGTCTCTATCGGTGTATGAGTCAGCATGCAGTCGCCGATTCTCTACTGTTTCTATATACATATGTATACTCTGCAAGGCATGTACCGATCGCGATGAAACCTTTCGCATTTAATAAGAGATATTTCCGCGATGATCCCACTTGCAAAAATGTATGGAACTTGTTAGCGTTGAAAACTATCGTTATAATTAACCAATAAGAACGGTAAACCACCTTACGGCATCCTACAAATACTGCTCGTTCCACTAAAAAGTGTGAAATAAAATAATTTTTAACAAAAAATACAACCGACTTCGAAATGCACTAAAAAGTATGAAATAATTTCTACTTCATTTATACAAGTACCCAACAGCTATTAATAAAACCTATTTACTCGTTAAATAGTATACTAAATACATTTCAACCTTTTCGGAGGCGGCGCAAAATTAATAATACCCGAATATACGATGATGCCAATAACGATTTGATAGGTTGCTGACGCCTGAACTAGGATCTTCCTAGTAGAAGAAAGTTTTTAATTTTGCGCCGCCTCCGAAAAGGTTGAAATGTATTTAGTATACGATTTAACGAGTAAATAGGTTTTAGTAATAACTGTTGGATATTTGTATAAATGAAGTAGAAATTATTTCATACTTTTTAGTGCATTTCGAAGTCGGTTGTATTTTTTGTTAAAAATTATTTTATTTTGTCGTTTAATTTCAGTATTGTTCAACACTCTCGGTAGGTCTCGCGTTTTACTTTTTACGACTTCAATTATCGTTATCTTACATGAATTGTTGTTTCGTCAGCTTCGTCGAAGATTTTCTCTCGATTCGTAGAATGAAATCTACGGAAGTTTGTAGACGAACGAGAAAAGAATAAAAATTGTCTACGAACCCAGTTTTCGTTTTGTAACACCACCCCTCCATCCCTCCATCCATGGCGACCGCAAACGATTGGAAATAAAGAAACAGCCGGAGATACAGTTACGAACAGGTCTATTTTATGGGTAGGAAACGAGTAGTGTTTGGATATATTGTTTTAGGAAACGTACCTTAATGACCATAGAAATTGATATTCCTGTTGATCTACCACCTTGTTAATCATTTTTGTAATGGGAACAGATGATGTAGGAAAGTTCGGTTCTAAGGTTTTAACATTCTAAAATTCGCAATTTTTCAAATTTCCGAATTTTCTGATTTCTAAATTTCTAAATTTTAATATTCTAAAATTCTAAGGTTCGCCAATGCCTAAATATTATATTATTTCAAATATCCGAATATTGCAATTTGCAATGAATTCTCGTAATTGCAAGTCACCGTTCATTAAAATCACCCGGTTGTAACGAAACAACAGAAAAGAGTCTTCCGATACCAGTTGCGTTCAGATTTCGTCCTCTGGAACGTGCATATTTCAGTCCCGCTTATTCCGCGGATGGCGTCCCGAAAATCCGGGATGATATTTCATCCGGATGTTGCCTCGCGTTACGAACTTTAACGGGCTTTTGTTTCTTCGGGCTGCGAGAATCAACGATAGAAGAATGATACGACCAGTTACAAGAACGGTTCGCGAGCTTTACCAACGCGTTTCGTATAAATACATAAAATCAGGCAATCATCCTAAATGGCGCTTCGCTGTAGAACGAGGAGCGTCGCCTTTTTCCAGCTGTCGTCTGTCGGCTGTCGTTTGTCGCGCGACCAAAGAGGCTTCACGATGAGAACGAAAAAGCGCGACGCGACGCGACGGGAACGTTGCTTGACGAGGACAATTTTCCTCCGCGGCAATGTCACATTCGTTTGTTCTTACCTTTATTACTTTTCCTGAACGCTGTTTTTGATCTTGAAAGCACGCGTTATCGGTTTACGTTCGAATTGATCGAATCAACCCCTTCATTAGCGAACAATGAATCTTCAATGGAATGTTTGAAATTTTATTAATCATTAATTTTTTCAAAAGGATTTCATGAGATACAAAATTATTTTTTTTCAAAAAACAAAAAAGACAGTCATTTCAAAAGAAAAAGAGGTAGTTAAAAAAATAGAAAATAAAATAAAAATGAACTGATTTCAATAACATCCACTTTTGATTGGGATGCACGAAATCAAAAAGGTATTTCAATCAGCGAGGAAAATTCGCATACATAGATAGGTAGAATTGGTATAGAGGCATATGGGAAAGATTATCGGTAAACGTAGTATTCGTGCATGCGTATTGCTGCGGGTATGGCAAGCACCACCCCATAAAGGACATTGGCGTAGGGTTGTTCGGTTATTCCCGTGGGTATTAAGAGTATCGCATGGGCACGTGGCAGTGTGTGGTTACTCCATGACTGGCGCTGCTAGAAGAGGGTCACCTATGGCTGGTTGGTACACCCAGTCCCATGGTACGGTGACGACGGTTTAATATTTAATGCGATTAAACTCATTTCGACCCGCCTCCCGTAATTGGTTTCTGATTAACAGCCAAGTTTTAAGTGCATTGCCCGTGCATGATAGTTATATACGTGTCCTGACGCTATCAACTAATAACCGTGAGTGCTCTTGTCCGTAATGTAAACGCTCGCGCGTCAGCCTCCAGTTACTCTTCTTACTTATAATTAGCTGAAAATTTTATTAATTACATCTATGCTTGGTCGATGAACGATAGGAAAATATCGATGCTTCATTTTTGTTCATTCACTGATTCGAAGTGAATCTTCCCTACAAATTTCACTACACCTACATTTAATATTTTCGATTAATTATCTAATTAGGATCAGACAATAGACAATAGACTTTAAGTAATCTCGAAAAATTGTTTGAAATTATTATATTGATTTCGAACGATATTCATGTTCTGAAGCAACGATAAGTGAAATATAAAGTCTGGAAATTCAAGTGCCGAATTGCAGTAGGAGATAAGTTGTCCGTAGGGATAATCCGTGGACTCAGCAGGTGTCTCTATTCGCCAGGGTTTCACTCCATCTTCCGTTGACAGACAAAATCCCCTACGGCGAACAGCACAGGCCGCTGCGATCTATCCTATTGACCGTCTGTCCAATTAGGACAGCGAAAACTTAATTAAGCGTTGCGATGGACCCGATGAAAACTGAACGGACCCGTGTATATCCGCGAGGAAAACTCGATAATTAATACAAATTCAGATATGCAAGCCCTCGATAAAAACAATTACCCCGGTAACCGTGATCGATCAACGATTAATCTTTCAATCGAACGTATACCAAGAGGTGGACTATAAAACCTCTGAATAATTCATTTATCGACGATAGAATGATTGTAATCGAATCGCGAAAATAGCATCGATGGAAACAGGTTGTACGAAAACAACTGATAAATGCAAGCGCGATAGTTCACCGACACTGATTCATTTTGTTTTCTGAAGAGAGGGTTGTATCATTGCACCCTGCTTAGTTTAAATTATGAATCAGATTTTAAGAAGAAACATAAACCCTTTCTTTATTTATTAATACTAGTTAGAATATTTATAATTTTTGAGGGTAGAAAGTTCCAAATATAAGTTCGTAGCTTTTTATTACTTGATTACAATTGGCGATTAATTAATGCTGCTGTGGTGCAAAGTCGAATGAAGTTAACGCGTTTAATAATTGTTGCTAGAGGTAGATGATTGTCGTCGAAAATGCTCGTTGGCCATAATTTCGGGGTAGTTTCTCTTTGCGGTATCGTAGAACTCGCAAGGAACTTGTAGAAACTGTAAAAATCGAATAATGTTATTAACACGGATTGAAGCAATTATGTGTACAAGTATATACCGATTACTCACTTGGCTGTCGATATTTCCTTGAAGCAATAATCTCAACTTCTGTAGCTCACAATTAACAAGGACATTGTCTAATTGAACCGCATTCTTGCCAGAGGAATTTACCAGTTCCTCCAACACCGAAGACGCCGATCTTTTCCCATTTGTCCAACCGTGACTGTATTGAAACGTCTGACAAATGACTGTCGTCATCGTTAATGATAAAATGAAGAATACGGGGATTCGACTGGCCACCATCTGTAAAAATTCATTACGATCATATTAAAACTGAAAAATGTCACATTCGTTATTACGGGTACCATTGCGCTAAATTATATTTTTCTCATTAATACTGACGAGCAAGCACGCGATATCGCGTGATCGAACTACTACTGACTGAGCCCATCGAGTAGCGCAATAGCAGAAGTGTTGAATTTTCCAAACGTTGCAATATGGCATTATAAAACTGACGGTATAAGAAATCACAGAGGTTCGAATAAAAACCTCAGCTACAAGTAGAAACTCTGTAATATCATTTTAAACAAATAATAAAGATACTGTTGCTGAGTTATGCAGCAACTGTTACCGCCTATTGTGCAGTTGATTCGCGTCATAGGATCGTGGATTTCGAGTACCGTTATGCCATAAATCGATGGAAAAGCGTAATTGTGGATTCCGATCATGCATATTTCTTCGCAACTGATCTGAATTTGTGCCTTTTTCTTGCGGTCGAGCCATTACGAGAAAGAATCGGTTTAACTCGAGCTCCGCATCGGGTGTGAACGTAAAACAATGGACTGTTCGAGTGTCACGGCTGGATTGTTGGATCAATGATCCATTTCAAGTCTTACAATTTCATACAGCCAAAGTAGCCTGCCTGTTCGCTACCTTGATCACCTGTTTTAATTTTTACGTAACTCGTTTGAATAAACAGGGCGCAACGTTTATTACATTGTTGCAAAATAGAAAGTAATCTTTTTTTTCTCGTAAAATTTATCAAAATTATGAAATCCCTTCTTTTTCTTAATGGAGGATAATTAAGCATCTTGAACAAGATAATTATCTATTTTTATGATTTTCTTTCGTTAACGCAAATGTGAGTTAATCCTAACAGTAGAATCAGAGGTAAGGGAAGGCCACAATTTCTCGTTAAGTCGTTGCATTTACTTAAGATTCACGCTTTCGGAGCCAAAACTGACCATCAGTTTACGGTTAATGGTTCGTTTACTGCTGCTCCAGAATCGCGAGTCCAGAGAACCGGTCATTTATCGGGACGTCCTGACAGGGACACGTTACGTACAAACACCATAGCGTGAGGGGGTTTTTTTCGAAAAATTTTAGAGTACTCTCGTAACGTTTCCACGTGCTAATTTTAAAGGAACCATTAACGCTACGCGCGTCTTCGGTCATTAAGATAAGAGTAAGTGCTACTAAGTGTCCTGCGGATAAGAGGAGCGACCAGCATCTCTGTCGCATAGAGACGACAGACATTTTTTGGAATGTCCTCAAAAAAATGCGCAAACGTACCTTTCGCATTGTTCCATCTTGACCAATATAATGGGAAATCATGCGAGAATCTGTAGTTTTCATCTTCCAAAAGCGAAACTTTTATAATTTTCATTTCTAAAATGTTAAAATTATAATCAGATAGGTGCTTGATTCTAATCAAAATTAAAAACAGAGATGCATTCGTGTAAATGTTTATGCTTGTAGCAGCGACCGTTTTGGAAATAAATTTCATTCGAGATCGAATTGAATCCTTCGATGGGACTGATTGAACGTAGCGCGAATAACTCGCTGTGCAATCAGGGAAATCAATCATCCGTACTGCAATCCGAGTAAGGGAGGCAAAAATAATCTCGCCCTCGATAAACTGTGATTTTATACTATTCCACCGTCACATTGTTCCTCGACAATAAATTTGTTTCCCGTTTCTGTTGGATACACTGGAACACGATGATTTTTTAATTTACTGTATCACTCTGACAGGAGTAACGCTTCTTAATTAACCCTTTCGCTACGGCTATTTTCGTTGGAAAATACTATTAGAATAAATAATTTCGAAATAATTTTACTCGATGAATTCGATATTTTTTATCACAACCGCCGTTATATTTCATTGTAATTTAACTATACACTAATAGATACTTTAAGGCACTTAGAAAATTGATTTGGTTAATTTCAACAATCACTAGTTTCTTAATTTTATTCGCCCCGCTCGGTTTACATCAATAAACGTACATGTGCTGGATAGTATTTTAGGCATTGATGTCTCCATTATCCGCACGCAGATTAGTTTCTTTACGAGTAAAAAATTCCGCGCAATTTCCTTTTCCAATTATACGTATATTATGCAGTGACTTTAATTATACTTCCTATTACAATTCCTAAAACGGAATTCGTACATATGAGCGCGATTATAAATTTCATACAGAATCAAAATTAATAGATAAATAATCATTAGTAAATATAAGGAACTATGTTATTTAATGTTTTTGTAAAAATAATAAATATCAAAGAATACCTTAAAATCAATAATATTATCAAAGTTAAAACGTTTTACTTTCAATTTATATTATTATATTAAACATTTCTCAAACTTATGTTTTTATTTATTTTTTAAATTAGGCGCATTAATGATGTAGTGGCGCTATCTAATGAAAGATGCTTGAAACTACTCGACAGGTGGTGATATCGACTGCGGTAAGTTTTTTTTACTTCATTATATAATAAAATGTCTCAAGATTATAGGGGTTAATTGTCGTTTAATAATAGTTTATTAATAACAAAAGATTGACTAGCTCTAAAGAAGTCAAAGGTTGATTCATGTAAAACCCTGTCTTATCAACATAAACTGAACTATGCCAATAAAACAGAACATTGTGCGTATCAATGTAAAAATAGTGACTGAAACGAACTGAATCTTACATTTAGATAGAGTCACAGGCGAAAAAGTTTATTAAATGTCACGTTGTTTCGTCTGCTACATGATATAAATAAACTTTAAACACGTTGCGCCAACGAACTTTGTGCTACGAATAAAACGCGTATCAACGATTTCATACAAGATTAATAGTAATTTGATTACAGAAAGATTTGTCCATTTATTTTAGCAAAAAACTAATTAAGTTATAACTTGAAAAAAAAATAAGAACTACTGGGGATTGATAGACCCCACTTACTAATCTCAGGTTAAAACAATCATTACACACATAATTATTAATTACAATATATCATTTAGTTCATACATTGAATAATGTACGAACAACGAAAAGAAATATTATTGGACCAATGCTTAGCGGTTAAATATTTAGGATTTTAAATAGGGGACTGAAAGATCCTTGAACTTGTTTAAAAGTTCATTAACATCAACTAATCTGCTCAAAACGAAAATGTAAATAGAACCGATACATATTTGTGTACACCGTTCAGCTTCCTTCTTTCGCATCTACTGACTACCGGTTCTACATATAGGTCCACGAATTCGCGAGTCCTTGTAAACAGACGTTTCACAGGACAGTGTTTCCTTGATCGTCGTGCCGGTAAGACGTATAAGGACATGTCCGTGTTTCAACGAATGTAAGTAGAATATTTATCAATTTTCGGGCAGTTCAGAACTAACGATAACAACTTTATTGTTAATTTAATTATTAATGAATATTATCAATGTAATTACTAATTCCGTTAAACCGTATTATCAGTTTCTATTTTTCATGACATTAATACATGCACTAATGTACAGCACGATGGCTCTAGTTGGAAGTATGATAAGACATTGATTAATAATGCATTTTAACGATATTAATAATTACATCTGTTAATTGATAATGTTCACGAATCGTCGAAATAATTATTGAAATTGTCATCTTCGTGAACAAATATTTTTAAACATTTTCAAATTCAGTTTTCTCAAAAACAAAACTGTATACGAAAAAATATGACGAAACAAATATTTAATATTTAAATTTTAATGGCACATATATTAAATATTTAAAATAAAATAATTACATGAGTAAATTGAAAGAAGTTTTTTTACCTTATGAGTATCTTACGTTATTACGAAAACCGGAAGTACCGTGAAGAGTACGATGTTACAAATTCGTGATACTGTTGGCTGTGACCCTTCAAGGTGCCTTATATAGGAAAATTTTCTCACTCTGTTCATAAAACTCATTAAAAGACCCCTTCTCTTTATCTCTCTCTCCTTCTCTCGGTCCAGAATACATTTGTACGATATATTGTCAAAGTTTACAGTACCTTTACTGTACCTAGTAATAATGAAACCAGCAAAAGCACTAATTATTATCAAGTAATATTGTACTGAAGCTGGCCAACTATAAGAAATTATATAACGAACTTTAATTGAAGCGTTAGAAGTTTCTATAGGGTTGTTAAATATTCAAGATGATAACGAGCTATTACGTTCCACGAGATAGGAAGACTATTAGTCAATTTATCATTCAAAAACTTCCTCTTTTATTAATTTAATAAATTAGTACAATACCATCATGTTGACTTTTCTATGTAAAATTAATTTATTCACTGATACGTTTGTTTTATACTTTTTGAATTATTATTAACTTTGCTAATAATTTAGAATATATACACTACTTTTGAATTTAATTAATATTTAATTTGAATTTATATGCAATTCTTAATTTTAACAAAAGAATATGAAAACAACATGATCAGTACAATATGAAAAGTAAAATTCAAATTTCCTTAACATGTTTTATGATATATGATATATGATATATTTCGGGTAGGAATAAATAGATTGTTTGTTGTTTAACAATAACATTTATTTTTTAATTATCGATAAAAGCTTCGTGTATAAAACAGATCTGTACATTTGTAATGTTGTTAAAGAGTACATTCAGTCTCCACAAATTTTCCACAATATCATCCCATTAAACTGAGAATTATATTTCTTACATTTGTGTCAGAATGTAGTCGAAATTAATTAATTTTATAAGTCACTTTTATAAAGAATACGAGGAACTTAAAAAAACATATTTAAGTTTTCAATTTGATTTTGTATTACCATAATCTTGTACAATGGTTATTCTCAGATCCTTATAAGAACAACCATAAGTTAAATAAATTTATCACACAGTGATATTTTAAGAGCCTGATATCAAAAGACATAGATCGCGTAGATTTTTTTCTTCTACAGTGCACATACTATTAGATATTTATTTAATCATTCACAATTTTGGAAATACATTTGATAAACCATTATCAATGATATCATTGATTCTACAGAAATATGCTTGTAAAAACAATTTTACTGAACAAATAATACCATTAACTGTCTGTTCTTTATGTTAAAAGCTCGTGCTAATTTCTTTGTCAATTAAGAATATGTGTACTGTTCTCTATGGCAGGACCTAAAGTACAAAAGTCATCAACCTACTTTAATATCACAACAGCCTCGCTAGAAAACTATATAGATAAATAATTTGAAATAAAAATATCAAATAACGTAGCTCTCTATCTCACGCTGCTTAAGTGTAGTTTTATTTTATAAATTAAGGTTGAAATGAAAACCCTACTTTTCCCTGCTAAATTCGAGCTCAAATATGTATCTCACTTACAAAATAAATATTCATAATATTGAATTGTAAATTGCATTTACTATATACATATGTACTTAGGCAATGTAGTCAGAAATTAATTTATAATTGTTCGTTGATCGGTATAAAAATTATGTTTCGCGAGCAATTAAAAAATATTGGTATTTGTGCAATGAACATTACGTAGTTCTGATTATCTTTTTATAAAATTTAAGTACATAATAATAATTGTAATAATTTTGATTATTAAACTTATGCTGCTTTCATTTAAAAAATGTACAAAGTTTCAAAATATAATATCCATTTGTATTATGCACTTGATAACATAACAAAACTTATTAAAACAGTATTATAAAGTAGTCGAATACAACATCTTAAAAATAAAAGTACAACGAATTGTAGATCTGATTCAAAATTCAAACCCAAATATTTGTCTTTTTAATTTCTGTATGTATATAATTGTTTAAATCATTAAAATATATGCAACTTACGAATGTACTATAATGTACATACATTTCAACAATTTTCTTTATGATTTCAATAAAATATCAAACATCGTTTGTTAAAAAGAAGTTATTAATATTTTGTTTTATAAAAATGAGACAAAATCAATCCAGCATATCATCAATTTACAGCCCAATATTTTTATCTGTGCAAATATACAATATATTATTTCTATAGTTTAATAGCAGTATTCTTTGAAAAAAGTGATTATTACTTATTGAAAATTAATTTGCAATATAAAATCACGATCAGTAATTACGATTTTAAAGATATTTGCCACATTCGTTCTACAGTTTACATAATCTGTTATCACATCTTGTATGCCACACGATTTTGATGTCAGAATTAAATTTATCAATTAGATACATTATCATCGGATTAGTGACATCCAAAATATTATATGGCACCTTTGTTTTGCACATCACACATTGAGAAATGTTCAAAATATGTTCACGTGTCACTTGTAAAAGAATCATCCAGCGTCAAATTGGCTGACGAATTTCTACTATCAGCTGAATTCATTGCGACATAACGTCTTCTGAGTATTTCTTGTAAATCGTTACATGGACTGTTGTCACGTTTTATACGAAGAGGCCGTCCTCCAGGTGATCTAAAACATTTTCACATAGTATCAAATAAACTGGAACAAAATACAGTAAAAATAGCAATTATAGAAATTGCTATTACCTAGCAACTGGCCTTAATTTGAGATTATCAATATCTTTTAACACATCAGTCATAGATGCTTGAGATATAAATGAAACCTTTTTGCGGTCATCAGTTTTATGATCTTGCAAACTTGCTCTTCTTGCAATATGTGGAGTTGGTGGTGGTAGTGGTGGTGGTGGTGGTGGTTCTGGGAGTTCTGGGAGTGGTTGTTGTAACTCTGGTATATCATCAGTCCCATTTGCTAAAGAAGCTGTAGATGTATCTAAAAAGACTCCTAGTTTTAATTTTTCAAGTCAAAGTATTTTTAAATATCTAATAAGTAAACATTATACATACATCTAGATTCTTTATTACTTTTGACTATTGCTGATACTTGTTCCCTAAGGTCTTGAAGTTCTTGCTCTAAAGCAAGTAATCTAATTTCAGATCCAAAACTAATTGGTTCCAATAGATCTGGTCTAATATTAGAAAGTCTGCTATTAAAATTTGCCACGTTAATAAACTGTGAAAGTTACAAAACAATTTATATATAGAATTCATATACATAGCAACCTTGCAGGTCCAAATCCGTTTGTATCTACATAGTCACCACTAGTTTCTTCATTGATCATAGAACTTGTCATTGAATGTAAAGGTGTAACACTAACGTATACTTTTGGTGGTGGTTTCAATGGCAACATTGAACCAATTCTACGAACAATGCTCCTTCTTTTTCCATAATATTTTGGGCCTGCACTCATCTAAAAGAAATGTTAAAGTGTTTTTAGAGCTTAACAAAATAAAATTACTGCATAGAAACAAACATACTAACATTTGTATAATATATTCATTTCAAGTAATGCGTAATTATACAAAATTAAAAATTTAACAGAAAATAAATGATATGCGATTAGTAACACATGGTAATCGTACACATCACTTGTTTTGTCTGTGAGAATTCAGTCAGATCTCTTACCTTCGTAATTACTTTTAATTTTTCTAAAGAATTGTTATATTATTTTTCAATTGTTGAAACGAAGTATCAACGTGTACCCTATTGTATACTTAATAGGGTACATCAGGGTCGTCCGAAATTCGAAATTAAAATAGCTTTACCATTGACGCAAAGCCAACATCTGACGACAGGTTGTCTTACGTTAGTTCTAAGGCGCAAACTCCAATGTAAAGCGGCTTAAAGTAAAACTACCGAAAGATAGTTTTTCATTCAAAATTGTTTCCTTACTCCCGTTTTTAATTTTTTTTCATGATGCAATCAGAACATTGCACATCTCTACTGATAATAATTATGAATCCCTGATCTGGATATTAACATTAAACATTTATTTATTAGTATATTGAATAATTAATTCTTCTTATTTTTTAAAATCATCATAGTAAAAAATAAAAATATCCTTATATAATGGAAAACTTTTTATTGTTATTTATTTATGAAATAATAAAATAATTTCTTTAATAACATAAATCAACAGTTTTCAACCTATTTCCAATACAATACACAATATAAATATTTTTGAAAACAACATTTTTATTCGTCTTTATTTATACATATACATAAAGGTAATTTTTGTTCAACAAAAATTAAAATAAATTAATAGTAAAATTCTCCCATTATATCACTAGCTCAAAGTTGGTTTACAGGAACATATAACAAATATTTATTATAAGAAATATGCACTTAGGACTTAAAAAAAAAAGTGTTGTTCTCTTTTGCAACAATGATTTTATTCATATTTCTTATCGTGTTCTATTTCTGTACCAAAATTTGTAACATATCACTATATAGTATCATGTTTTTTCATTTTTCATCTTCATATGATAAACAACAAACAAATCATATGTCTATACATACACACACGCGACGCGCGTTTGTGTGTATACATATACGTATACATGGTATATATATTCACACAGCTATGTAAAATAGTAACTACTTTAATGTACAATAAACTTTATAATATCTATTTTGGCATTCAGTATACAAACTTTTACATAATAATCATAGAACATAAACTTATTGTACACTTATTTATAAAATATTTACATTTCCAATCTGAATCTACAATTACATATACATATATTTTCATTTGATTTAAAACATATGTATTTCTTGTGCATTGTGTATGGCACATGTTACAACTAAATTTTGTAACATAATCTGCAAATACTTTAGAACTAATTACATATCATAAACAGATATAAAAAAAACCAAACTGTTTCAAATTACTGAAGATCACTTACTCTATTACAATATTCATTTTTATTAACTTTGTTATACTTTGTATAATACGTATATACAATGTTGTTTGTACAGATTTATGTACATTTATTTTATTAATAAATTTAGTAGAAAAAAAGATTTATATGTAGTATATGACTGTTATAGCAATATGCAATTAAAAGCATATTACATTGGTGTTTCTTTGAAATTGGCAAGTACAAGTCAAAACAGAATAATGGAAGTTCTATAAAAGAATACCTTTGAATATTTTTTTTTCTCTATTAACAGTGATATATACTTTTACAAAATTAAAGAAATAATGATAACCAATTGTAATTGCAAACTTTTTATAATAGATATCGCTTATATCTTTGCCTAAGATACAAATTAAAATTTCACTGCACAAACTCAGTGTAATATTGATTATTATGATTTTCATTTGCATTATTACTCACAGCATATAAGTGAAATACAAAATGAAGAAAAATAAAATTGTAACCCTTTACCTGAGGAAAAAATAATATGCTAACATTGTACTATAGTGTGCACAAGAAATATACTATGTTTAAGTAGTGTATATATAAAATTTACATCCATTAGAGCCTTAACAGGATATTCATTCACAACCTCGTTAGGATAAATGTCTTGCATAGGTTGTTTACATGTGCTTTACAGCTTTCTTTTTTATTAATTCATGAAATTTTCTCATAAGCACCAGTTAAACAGACGTAGAGTTTTATTCTGATACAGTCTGGTCGTTCGTAATCTTTCCTTCTTATTAAACAATTTTTTCCTTAATATATTTTATTTATATAAAAACATTAAAGCTCACTGCATATACATTCGCTTCGAGTGCAAAAATATCAAATGCAGTGTAAATAGGATTACCAGGCTTATTGAATTTGACAATCTATTCAATTTATTTAAATTAAAACTCAAAAGCTTTTATTATAATTCATCATCGATATGTTTGCTCTCGTGTTCCTGTACATCACTTTTTTTACTTTCAATTTCAATTGCATATTTCTGACTACCTTGTAGTTTGTTCTCTTTTACAGAATTCAAATCTATATTAGAAATGTCTCTTTCCTGTTGAATATCAATAGAATTCTTGTTTTCCTCTTTCCCTGTCGACCACGTTTTCTTTTTAAAGTCTTCGAACAAATTAAAAGATGCAATTTTATTAGTATTTACATTGAGATGAACGGAGTGCTTAAGATTTGGATTATTTTTGTTGCTACATTCCTCAGTTGATTCTTTTTTAATTTGTTCTAATAATACTTCCTTTTCCTCATTTAACGAAGGTTCATTGACCTGTTTCTCAACATTATTGTTATTACTAATAACTTCTTGAAATTCTATATTATTTAATTGCACATTCTCTAAAGAATTGGCAATTTTGGTAAAATCTGTTAAAGAATCTATATCTTTAGTAAAATCTTCAATTTTGTTTTTAATAAATTCGATTTGATATTTTATTTTATTTTTTAATTTGTCAGTTTTACTTTGATTCTGAAGAGAAACATTTAAAATTACTTTATTCGAATCAATAGCCTCTTTACTGATATTATCTGCAGTATCTCTTGAAGTATCAATTTGTTCTTGGTATTTTCGTATGGTATTTTGTTCCAAATTTTTTACAGCCTTTTCTATATCCGCTAACTTAAAGTATTCAAAGTCTTCGAATTTTCCAATTTTTATATCATCATCCTTTTTAGGCATCTTAGATGAATCTCTCAATTTAATATCTGTTTTGCTACTTTCACTATTATCCGTCATAAACTCTTCAATTGTAGTAGAGTCATAATCTTTGGGTTTCTTGAATTTATTAAATCTTTCGTAGTTACTGAAATCTTTTTCCCAATTTTTAATCAGTACTTCGTAATAAGCATTTTTCTCAGCTATGGTTTTCTGTATAGTTTCTTGGGCTCCAGCTATTATTTCAAAATATTCGTTATGCACATCTTTATTAACACGATCTAATAAGATAAGATGGTTAGTAATACTTTCATCTTCTACATCAAAAATACCTAGTAACAATTGTTTCAAAAATGTATAATTTTCAGCTTGCGCGATATGAAGTTTAAACATTTCAAACAACTGTTCAGTAGTTAGACTCTCGAACCTCATTGTCTTTAGCATTGTGTTGACCGCTCTCATATTTAAAACCATAAGATCTATCTTTGTTAATAAGTATTGTTTTAACAATTTTCGTTTATTAAACTCCATTAATTGGTCCATTATCATAATGGACGGATCTGGCAGAATTTCAGCCAATTCTTTTAAGAACCATAGAACTTTCTCTCGTAGAGGTACCTTTAATACATCGATATTTTCATCCCGTGACTTTACTATCCAATTATAATAACTTTCTAATATAAAGCTTCTCATATCTAAGCCTGGTTTTTGTTTTCCAATAAAATACATCTGATTAACAAAGACTGTTTTCAACTGGTGCCACTGTTTTTCTATCATCGTATTACCCTCTGATTTTATCCGATGTACAGACAAGTAGGGAGATACAATTCTTACTTCCCCACCAAGTACATCTTCAATTATTTCTGCACGTAGCTCGTGATAAACGACCACGTCCTTTGCATCTTCTTGCTTAGTTTCAGGAACCATGTCCAAATTTGTCCCGCTGCTGGGAAATGTCTGTCAACAATTTAATTAACTTACACAACAACTGACACTACATAATGCTAAATGTTAAAAATATCTATCTA
Organism: Osmia lignaria lignaria; assembly: GCF_051020975.1. NCBI lineage: Eukaryota > Metazoa > Arthropoda > Insecta > Hymenoptera > Megachilidae > Osmia > Osmia lignaria. Next base: position 4,415,256 of record NC_135041.1, read on the forward strand.
TTAATTATTATTATTAATGCGTAATTATTTAGTGTTATATACAAAAGAAATACAAACCTGTGGTGTACCCATTTGTCGTGTAAGAAAAGATTTTAGCGATCCCTTCCATCGTTCAAACATTGATAAATCAGTAGGTGCTTTCAGCTGTACATCATCTTTAGCAAAGAAATTTCCTATAGAAAGAAAGTATAATATGACTAGAGCATAAATATCTTTCAGTAATTCTTCATACTATGTAAAACGAATTATTTAATATCCGCTATCAAAAGTTTAGTAATTATTACCAATTGTAACTGTAAGATCACCACCTGTAGCAGCAAGTGCTTTTAATAACTCAGAAGCTTCGGTACTAAATAAAAATACAACCGGAATAGTTACATCGTCCACTTCTTTTCCATCTCCTGACATTGCAAACATAGGTGAAGTTGCTGCACTAGAACCATCAACATTATCTAATACTATTCCAGCAATAGCACCAGCTTTTTGAATTCGTCTTGCCTATAATTACAATGAAATAAAAAAACATTCTGAAAGATGTTGATTTTACGAATAGGATATATATACCTTTTCTATAAACATACAGTTACCACGATACATTATTGCAATTTTGCCTGCAATAGTAGCCGTATCGTGAAGATCACTACATGCAAATGATGGATATGTAAAAGCAACTTTTTCAGTTATTTTATTCGATCCTTGTAATTCCAATCCAAAATGTGCTGGACCAGCTAATAATGTAACTTTTTGACGGGGATACGTCCCTGGTTTAATGAATGTAACAGCTTGCGGTTTAGTTTCAGTTTGTTGGGATTGCATTTTACTTATTTCAACCATCTCTTGCATGAACAGTAGACCTTCTTCCGAATCTTGCGGTGTTTTTGCCTGTAAAAGGAGTTTCAAACACAAAACACTTTAGCATCGTTCGTAAATAGTTTGTTCGCATATACATATTATACGTTAAGAAATTTCCTTTTACATTTGAAAAGGTATATAAGAGTTGAACACGTCCATCAGCCAAAGTTAATGTTGTTATTCCCATATCACTTAACAACTTTAAATGTTCCAAATTATTTGCCTACAGTATAAAAAAAAAAGTTTAATCAATGATATTTACAATTAATTGAAATATATTGAAATATCTTTCTACCTGAAACTGTGAGGCGCTTAATCTCCTTTTTATCGCACGTCTTGGACATATATCTTCAACCATATTTCTTAGAGGCTGTCGTACCGATGCAGGAAATAAATGTAGACTGTTAGGGCAAGTACGATCCATTTCATCCACGTGTACAATATCTCGCTCATAGTCTTGCTTTATTTCATAAGACATAATGATTTATATAAAATTATGTATTTCATTGATTAAAAATTTAAACATTTATTATACTTACCGAAGAAACGTTGGTTCTTATAGAAGCAAGTGTTAATGGCAATAAATGTCCCTCGGTTGTGAAAATAAATTCATCCAAATCTAAAACTAGTTCGCCTGGCTCGGTGAATAACAGAAATAAGTATTTGAAAGTTTCCGATAATACAAAACTATCCATTGTGTCATCATGCTTATTAGTTCTAACATCTGATACAGCTGCATAACCGCATGGTACCCTAGCATAAGTTTGTAGACTCTTGAGTACCTTACGCCCAACTCCTAAATAATAATGATCACCAGTTGCACGATAGAGAAAATATGTCGATTCTAAAAATTCTGGCCTCAATGGATGATGTCCCCAATGCACCTGATTAAGTGAGAAATAATTTAACGATCGGTACAAAATTATTTTGATATAATTCTCTGAAGTAATCAAAAATATAAACCTGAAAATCGGTAGTAAATGCTTCTGGTATAAAATTGTGTCTCTGCATAACTTGGTACAACATCTCATGTGTTTCAACAGCAGGTTTAATATCACCTTTCAGCACCTGAAACATACAATTAAACAGATGCGATGGTATTTACTTCAGGGTCTATAAATATCAAAATATTAATTGATATTAACCTGTAGACCAGGCCAAAATGCTAATAAAGCATCCATGAAATTTTTTGAATTTGTGTTTGGTCGATGCATATGAACATCTAATAACATCGGTCCTTGGCTAACATACTTCATTACGGCTTGATAGTGTTTATTAAATCGTCCAAGATATTTTTCATCGCCTGAAATTAAAATAAATTATAGGGTAAATTTCATTAAACAAAATTGAAAAAATATAAATCCTCTAACAATAATTACCTAGCAAAATATATGCTTTAAGACAATATTCATAGTAAGAATCTATACCAGCTCCAACTCCAGAATCTCTTCTTACCCAGTCACCAGAATGTACATTTAACACAGAGCCCATTAAATCTGTACCACGATGACGCATTCTCCATAAAACATCCATTGCCTTTTGTGCTTTTTCCTATCACATATAAGATTACATTAAATCAAAATACTTATTTTTTGTTAAATATTATATAAAATTATACCTCGAAGACTGATTCTCCCGTTAACCTTGATAATGCCGCCATTTCTAAAATCATGCTACCTGCACAGGCAGTACATGTTTCCCTTGATATTTCCAAAGGTACACCTTTCATACCATATTTCAAGTTTATCTAAAAAAAAGTTACATTAATAACTTTCAAAGAGTATCCTTAATATATTCTATTATAACAAAATTTACTTACTCTGCCATATGGTATTCCTGTAGTTGTATTAAATGCTGGTAAAAATCTGTACCCTAAATCTTTAGCTAAATTTAGAAGTTCACCTCTGTACCATGGCATTATATCAGCTCTTTGTTGTAAATATTCTGCTAATATATGACCACTTAAAAGACCCCTAAATTGTTTTGTGGAAATTATAAAATATTTACATACTATGTTATGTTACAAAAAGTAGCGATATGTATTAATATCTTACCCAAGCATTCTAATATTAGTTTCGAATAAAGAAACAATAACATCTGTATCAAAGCTGACATCTCTAGCAACAAGTTTAACCGCATTTTCAAATTCCTCTAGATCTCCCAGTACCTAATACATGTTAAAGAAATATTATACAGAATTTTCATATATAAAATAAATAAATTTTTTATTCACTTACCACCAGAGTGTCTAAAGTATCAACCAGTGTAAGCGAAAAGCTGAAAGATGTAAAAAAGAATATGTACTTATTTCCTAATACATTCTATTTGTTATCAATGATAATTTAATTAATATAAACTTGTCCTTACTTTCCCAGTGTGGAATCTATATCACCTCTATTCGGTTCTGATCCTCTGTACCTCCCTTTGCAACTTAGCGGCATTAATTCATCAGCAGGATATGCATTATCCTTAAACATAAATTTTTTTTAACATTAATTCTTTAATCGTCATTAATTTAACATTAGAATCAATTTTCTCTCATTAAATAAATTAAGAAATAAACACTTTACCATATAAGCATTATAAGCATGATAAAACATATCCCTGGCTTCTTCCCTATAATTAAAATAATACATGTATCAAACATATGAAAATCATATTGTTGATACAATATACAATTACATAATAGTAATACAAACTTTAATGCTTCTCGTTCTTCCTTGCTCATATATTCTAATGGGTTATCTTCAGATGCAGCTAATAATGCTTGTATACTGCATCCAAATATAAGTAATCCCCAAATCAGTGAATCGCAAGCCATTTTTCTTTATATTAAAGAATATAATAGTTTTGATGTCAAGATCTCACACTTGTAATATTATACATTGTCTTTTATAAACTGTTGCAATTGATATTATCAGGCAACAATTATTACATTACAAAAGAAATAATATACTATGATACAAAATATAAATACACCAGTCTAAAATCGTTTTTCCTCTTTATCTTTTTGTTTTCTGTGGCATCTTTTTCAATGATAATTAAAACACAGGTACCATAAACTTATTGTAACAAAATGTATGGTACTAATTGTGAACAAACATGTAATTTACACTTCTACTTATTAAAAGTGATTGTAAATGCATGTGGAAGAATAAAAAAATTGAACAATTAAAATAATTGTACTAATAACTGGCCCAATAGAGGTTATAAAAATTCTTGATTGTTTTTTGAACAACTTGGTGATGTGTCAAAATATTACTGGCAGATAGTAGCAGAAATATGTATACTTAAACATAAAAGAGATAAATGGGCAATAATAACAGCTGATTGCGTATTTGTATCAAGGCCAGATGATGTGGCTGCTGTCAGTTTGCTGTTATTCATACGAATTTCCACTTCAAACCACGATATATACGTACAGGTTACACACCATATGTTTCGCACTACTTATAGGATTTTTATATTAAACAAAATTTTTCGAAGACCAATTCTATACAGTTAGTTTTGAAACTGTATTATAAGGAAACTTAACAAAAGGCAATGGACTATTTACAACTAACGAAATGATCCTTTTTCCCCAAATAACTAACCTCCTAAAGAAACTACAATTGATTGAAAAAAATCACGTGACTGTTAGGCAATTTACTAAAATTTATACCCGTAAATCTACTGTCATACGAATTTTTATCAGATTAAGGTTTCATTACATTACATATGTTTGCTTTATTAACTTCGCTAATTTTACGTATTACAATTAAAACATTAATAAAGTAAAAGAAATTTATTATTCAGGGTTTTTTATGATAAAATATAGTTGTATAGTTGTATGTATTGTCCTGAAGTTAGAACTTAGAACGTGTTAGAACGCGAGTGCGCATAAATCGGTAAAAGCCGGCATCAAGATCAAAAGTGGCGTGCGATGAACGTGTAGCGTAAGATCTTGGCAGGCAGATAATTGCAATTTTTATTTAAATCATTCTAATTAACAGAATATTTCAAACTAAGAAAAATGAAGCTTCTAACACATAATATGTTGACTTCAAAGTGCTTGAAAGGCGTAACTGTTGGTTATCCTTTAGGGATTGTTGTAAGTTTCAAACGTTTTTATAATTTGAGGTTAATTTTAGTAAACATTCAGTTAAATATTCTGTGAAATATTAGATTACTGTATGTACATGAATTCGATTGACTTTATATTAATAATAAGGTGTCTATATAAACTTATAGGCTAAAGATATTAAAGTATCAGAAGTAGATTTTAATTCAGAATTTATTGCAAGGATTATTCCAAAACTTGATTGGGCTACACTTTGGAAAGCTGCAGAAAGTGTAAGTTATTTATAGTCAGTAGCTAACATTTCAAATGAGTTTACTAACTTTAGTAAATAAAAATTTAAATTTAAAATTCCAATACATTAGTATTAATACATATGATTATGTATTAATAATAACCCATACAATTATAAAAACAGATAGGTCATGTTGGAGAGTTACCACAAACTTTAATTCAAGACTTTGAAACAAACGAGGAGTTCTTGAAAAAAGTTCACCATGTATTATTGGAAGTAGAAGTTATTAATGGAGACTTACTATGTCCAGAATCTGGTAGAAAATTTCCCATTAATGATGGTATACCAAATATGCTCTTAAATGAGGATGAAGTTTAATTATTGACATTACAATAATAAGAAAAACAAAATTACATTTTACATACATTTATTTCAATGAGTAAATGTTCATATGTTGTATATACAATTCTTTTCTTATTACAATGTGTATAAGTTTTATTTTATACTTTTATTAGTGTAATTAGTACAAAATACTGTATTAACTAAAATAAAATAAATAAATAAATGTCTTAAACTCATTGGATTGTTTTTAATATTTCAAGCTATTTAACAATTAAACACAATATATTTAACAAAATAAAATGGAACTTAGCATTGCATATATAAAGAATTGCATATCACATTTAAGAGTTCTATCAATAAATTAAAGTGTAAGACAAATGATTATAGATGTCTTTATTGTACAGATATGTGTAAATACAGTGAAATACAATTTTTGCATTACCTTAATATTCAGTATACACCATTTGGATTTACAGTATGTTTATATTGCTAATTACTGGACTGTTTTCATTAATTATTAATTTCTAGGACGAAATTTTTATTTACCTAAGGACTTGCTCTATCAGGGCAAATATGATTTCTGGCATTATTACAGCGACTATATTAAATGAGAAATAATTCTGAAAATATCTAAATATAGAGATTTTCTTTCGTGTACTCGTACCGCGTAAAATTTGTTAAAAATAGTTTCGTTTCTGTAAATAAAGTAATGTGTACACGATAAATTGCTTGGAACTTGAAATCTTAATTACAGAGCATGTTAACACCATTAACATTTAACATTATTGTTTGAGTATACACTGATCTTACACCATTAACATAACAAAACCATCATAGATCAACAAATTACATACGATAAAATACATTCATTACTTTAAGCTTAGCACAATGTCACTAACACCTATTGCACACAATCTTCTATATCTAATTTATGTATGTTTAATGCGACTTAAGAGGAATAATGAGAAAATTGTTGTTTGCTTATTATATCTCATAAAATAGTGTTCCAGAGAAAAGCATTTTTTTTTTTGGATGGAAGAATTTTAATAGAAAAAAATTTGGCATTTAATATATTGATAAGTAATTGCTCTGTAGCAACACATTCCAATACACAAACACCAAATCATTAGTGTACCATGTTCGCAGAATACCACATATAAACATTTGTATACGAGAAAGTGTTTCACGTTGGAATATCAAATTGCAGTAGTTATCTAATTGAAATATTTATCCCCCGTTAATGTACTCTTACGCATACGTGGCAATACTCAAAATATAGTCAAAATAGATTATTTTATTCCTTCTAGTTTCTTCAAGAGTCAAAAAGCTATAAAAATAGCTCTCAACTAATCTGCCACAGCCCATCTGTTACTAACTTTTATTTATATAATAGATTTTTTTTTTTTCAAAGGCAGGAATATTCTTGATTAAGCTATGAAAATACTTCTGTACATTCATTTTAACTATAACGCATATAAACATTATTTCTTTTTCCTTTTTTTGGTTCAGCTTGTCATCAGAAACCCTATTTTTGTTATGGCCTATATTGTATCTGATAATTGCCTGGAAATTTGTGTCTCAGTAATAGTTTTATTTAATATGGTTCAAAATGTATATAGTTTATAAAACTAATAGCTTTTGAAATATTCGTCGCATAATTAATGAATTTTGTCTTACTCTTATATTTATTCCAAATGTTTTATAATACTGAATAAGTTGGCTGTAAATCCATGATTATGGTTATAAATCTTGTAAACAACGAAAATACAATTATAATAGTTAAAATTTTAAGTGTTGAAATATTAATAACTTTTTATATCTTACATTATAAATATACATAACATAATAATTTTAATAAAAACACATAATAATACTGTTGACAAAACATTAAAAAATTGAAAAACTTTGAACCCTTTAATTGAAATAAAATATGTGTTTTAATTTCATAATGAAATGTAGCATATTTCAACACTTTGTTTCGTTACAATGAGACATTTGTTTAGGTCTAACATTTAATTAAATAAATACGAAAATTAACATTATTACTGCAAAATATTTTATCATAGAATTAGTTATTATTGCTACTACGAATATGTTGCATTCAAAGATAAATAATTAGAAATTGTATCCACATTTGCAAAGAAGTTCATTACTAAGTCTTTTTGTTTAAAATACAACATTACGATAATTGAATAAATATCAAAGATTTTTAAAATTATTTTGCGACTAATTAAAAACTTGGTCACATTTATGTACAGCTTAAAAATGACAAGATATGTCATAGGTGGAAGCATGGTAATATTTCCAAATTGATAATGCATAGTTGAATATGATATACTTTTAAAATGATTTAAAGTATTCGTGTGTAAGTAAACCTGAACACTTCTTTGCTCATTCTTTCACAATTATAGTCTACCTACTACTACCTTGTACATATTACTTTATCAAATTTAGCTTCTATGTCCAATATATCAAACTAATAAACATAAAAGAATAACAAAACTTGTCAACAAGTAAAAGATAAACATAACAAATATTTATCAATATAGTTGCAGTATAAATATATAATAAAACATAGAATTAAAATTGATATTTTTAAAGTTTATACCGTATATATAAAAATCTGAATATTTCGATCGATTAATATTCAGTGAAAAACAAAAAACAAAAAATAGAATACAAAGACGTGCTTTGCACGAAACAAAATTTATTTTTCTACTTAACAAAAATAAAAATTAACAAAGAAACAATTAAATATATTTCATTTACCACGACTCTCAGTGTTAGATACGTTTCGTTGAGAATAGATAGAACCTTGAGTTAATCCCCTCAGTGAACCTTTCCTTAATTCTGAATTAGGGCCTTTAGCAATGCAACGACTCCCAGAAACTAAACTTGCATCGTGCCCGTTTGCTAGTGTTTTACTGAATATCTCGTTCGTCAATAGATTTGGATCTGGTCCTGACCATGGTGCATAATCAGGTCTAAACATTTGGTATAAAAATAAATACAGTGATAATGTTATTAAAACCCACGCATAGAAAGTGAACTTTAAACCTACAGAAGTAAATCATTATCGGCTCCTTTTGGTAAATCAGGGTTTGGTCCTATAGGTTTTGTCAAGTATGGAGATTTATATTCATTATCTTCTGTAGTACTTGTTCCTCGGGAAACTCTGAAAACGCCATTTTTATGTTCTTCAAAAACTTGACTCCATTATTAGGAAACTTTGAATACAATGTAATACCGTGCCTTACTTTGGAATTTCTATTTTATTTTTAGATCGCTTAGATTTTTCAGAGTCTGCATCCTTAACTATTTTTTTAATTGGCGATGCAGTTAACTTTACAGCTTCGATTACCGGTGGACTATCTTTCCTTTCGTCGCTTCTACTGCTACAAATTTGTTAGATATATACATATATACACAATTAGAAGGTTTATTCCATTGTTATATTACAATGATGTCAAGAATGTCAAAATATAATGAACTATCTATTTAGGCCTATAGTCCGTTTGACTTTTAATTACCTTTGACTACTTGTACATACAGGTCTTGTTGCTTCTTCCATAACCATAATGTCTAGTATGTGTATTGCTTTTTCCTCATCGTAATCAACACTATCCATAGCAAGCATTATAACTCTTTCCGGCACTGATTTATACTTCTCCATTAAACGTGTTTTTACTAATAAATTGCAATATAACAATTAAAACGCCGGCATTTAGAAAGCATTAATAAACATACTTACTTTTATTTTTGTCTTCTAAACTTTTCATTCGCGGCGGAGGAGTAGGGGCATGTTGTACATTTCTCATCTGTAATCACATCAAATAGAATTAATCAAAGGAATGAAATAATAGTAAAAGGAAATTTAATACGTTACTTGTTCTTCCTCTTTTCTTTTTGCTTGTGATCTAGGAGCTGTAGGATTTCGTTTTTCATAGCCCAAATCAATCAGTTTTTCAGAAGCTTTTTGAACATTGTTATCACTTTGCTCCAAAATATCAAGCAACATAGTTTCTTCCACTTTCGGAAATACATTCTTCAGGTACCTGTACACATACCGTTATTCATATATATAATATTTATATAAATACTTCATCTCATAACAAGTACAGACATAATCTACAGTACAAGATTCAACATTGTGCAACAAATAATTGACCCATAAATCAAACTAAATATAGCAGAAATAATAATAAAAATAATCAGGTATTAAAATAAATTAATAAACTATATGCAAAATATTACCAACATTATACATTATTTGCATGTGTAATCCATAGATTAACAATTTAAAATATCAAGATAATAATATACTTTAAATGTATGACATAATACACATGCATATACTACCATGCTCAAATCACATTTCTTTTGAATAAACCGGTATTCTGCTGCATGCGTGGTAGATCTTTAAAATATTGTATGTGTGTATATGTACGTAAGCAGACATGTTTATTAAATTATATAATAGTGTATAATGTTTTGTAAATTTACACTTAAATATAAACCTTTAACAAACAGTTCCTTATCACAGCATACAATGTAATAACAAAACAAACTCAGTTTTTGTTACTAAAAATTAAACAAAACATATTAGTAACGTAAAACTTAAACAAACCTAGGCTCTGGGTAATTTTACACTATCCAATATGAGGTGTACTGTAAACCAGGAAGAAACTGAAAGAAAAAATTGATTCCAAATGATAAATATTAAATTTAAAAAAAAGGAGAAAAAATAAATAAGAGTTAAATAAAGAAAATAAAGAAAATTTGTTTGGCCTTTCTAATTTCATTCTTTGATAACTACTTGACACAACTTTATCTACTATGTATGACATAAAACATCTACAAAATTTTATTGCAAATGGGATTAAGACATTTTGCATTCTCATATTACACTAATACTTTAAATATCATGATTCATTAAACTTTACTTAGAAGATTAACACACTGCAGATACAATGATTTATTTCCATAGGAAATAAAAAACTTATTATCTGCAACATGTAACAGTACATGCTAATTACTACATAGTACTGAATAATCATACCGACGAAATATACCAGATACATAAAGTGAACAGATAAACATAGTACTCTACTTTTTATCTGATACATTTCTTTGAAATTATTGTAATATACAATATCAACATCTAGCATCCATAATAGATGAAACTGAAATTGTAAATATCGAAAGAACCTAAGTTTCATTTTTGGGGAGTGTGGGGTTGGCCGAACCCCACGAGGCGGACTCAATGTTAGAGCTGCATGTATAGCATGCGGTGGTAATCGCCATCTTGGTATAGTGTAGTTTGAATGAACTCCCACAGGTGTGCATGGTCCTGGAGCACAAAGGGGATTCTTTTCCACTTGGAGAGCGCTGACAACCAAAGCTGCTCTGTTATGGTATCTGAAAGATATCAGCTACCACCTTAGCCCTATATTTGAAACAGTGCTAGCAAAACTCATTGAAAAGAAGCCAATTTTTAATTGGCATAAATAAAACCACCAGCATAAATGTAACCAAATACATAAAAAAAAAAATACAACTTTGTGCATTAATATAGTTTGGCCTTAAAAATAATAAAAATTACATTTTGAATAATGAAAAGAGTTAATTAGAATCTTTTTTAATGGCATGAATATAATATTAAATATATTAAATTTTGAAACTTACTTTTTTAAAAGAAGTCGAATATGAGTGTCAGAAACAGTTGGAAACATAGCATTGATTTTAGCAACTTGTAGTTCAGTATCAGAGTTCTGAGTTAAACTTGTTTCCATATTCCTTATTGGAGTAGGTGATCCAATTGTCATGTCCCCAAATCTATTTGTCATGACACTAACTGATTTCAAAGATAATGGAGTTTTCAGTTCCTATATAAATTATTTGGATTAAACTATTGTGGCTATTATTCATTAAATGTTAAACATTAAACAATTATATTTATAGAATATACATAATGAGATCTAAGATTAATCACATGAAATAAATTTAAGATTTCTATATAAAATTAATACAAAGCACATTTTGTTTTATATTACCATTTCATCTCTAACTACTTTAAGGATTCCGTTTGTGCCAATTGTATAGGATACTTTTTATGTAAAGAAAATTAATAAAAAATTGACTAACTGAGATCTCATTGTATTATAAACTATTATATTGAAATATCAATTGATAAGTAACACATTTGCAAATGTAAATTACCTACCTGTAAACTAGGAGGTAAAAATGCAAGTTGCGGATTATGATAGGGAGACGGTGTTGGATAGATTTGTGGAGCTCTGTGAGCTCCTGTATAACCTAAATGTCCACCACTTCCATTTCCACCAGTCTATTATTTTGTAGTACATTACATATTTTATCCAAATGCAGCATGTGCATATGACAAAAATATATATATATATATATATCGAAAGTGCAATTAGTACATTTTGATACATGCATAAGTGCAATGTTAAAAACATCCAAATGTTAATATATATGTATGTAAATGGATGTTTAGTAATGTGACAAATTTAATGTAAAGCAGGAATTATCTACAGACCTGCATGGGTATATCTTGGGAAGTTATAGTTGTAGCAGAACTCAGTGCCATTGAATTTTGTGACTGTATATACTGAGAATACTGCCAATATCTTACTCTCGGATCTTCCCATGTTGTTGTACGATTAAAATGATTTATAAAATATCTGAAAAGTATTGTTTTGTTTTAATTGATTTATAAAATTAATACGTTACAATTGTTAATTGTACATCTTTAAAACGATTAACATATCATATGTTTTAAAGTGTACAAGGAAAGATGATTAATAATTCTATTTGTCAATGTTTTTTATTAAATTTTTATGTATCAGAAAATCAAACGACGGAATAAAATTCGATGAAATAGACATTGCGTAACGCAAGCCATTTATAAGAAAAGAAAGGTATTCTAATTGTTAATATTTTTTTATTATAATATTCATTGATCAAATATAATGAATTTTTATCTGAATTTACATACGGACGACCACTTCGTATATCATATCGGCATTCCCAGCCGGGTGGCAATTGACTCCTGTCACTTTCTTCAGCCATCTTTGCGTATTTTAACAACTTGAAGTAAGCTCTTATGGATCTAATACTACATATTTACTGTCCAGAAATACATGTATGTCAATATAAATTAAATTATGGATAAACACATACATGTATTTTAAACATTTTAAAGAACACTTCCAGGTTTTAGTAAATAAAAAAATTTTAGGTAAAATTAGTTATTTTACATAAGCTTTATTATTTACAAATTGATGTAATATGTTCACAAATAATGTTTAACAGAAATCATGATTTTGGAGTTTAATTAAAATTCTACAACATATTCTTTCAGAAGTTTGTTGAAACCATTTCAGTTTTCTCCAATATTTCTAAATAGGGATAATAACTTTACTTTAAATTTTATTGATTGTTACAGTGTTTATTTTAAAAGCATTCTTAGAAATATAATATCTTGAAAGGTAATAAGTTATATAAATAAAGAATTTCAAACTCTTAATAATATATACATTTGAGAGAATATTAAAATATTATTGCATAAAATCAAATACTATTGATGGTGTTTTTCTTATAGAGTTACTTGACATAGATCACAAAAATTACAGATTTTATATTCCTGTACAATGCTTATAGTTTCTACTGTAAAAATCTAAATTAATCATAATTTGTTCATTTTCAATATTATAATATCTTACTTTTGTTCACTAATAAGTAATGACAAATATCATCAGGTAGGTTTCTGTTTACTAGCATAATCTTTATACATCTGATACACCATTCCTAGAGTTATAAATCCTAATGCAGTAGATTGAGCTGCAACTCTTAATTGTATGAAGAACAAGGAAGGTTTAATAGTTCTAGTCTTCCACTTGTAGGCACCTATGCCACATACTGCACCAAAACCTAGTATACCTATAAAAAAACATACTGATTATTAATATCTATTACATATCATGCAATTTTTCTTACTTCAATAACAAAAGTAGAAAAATCAATATGGGATAATACATTTGCAAAATTAACAGTTTCATTTATAAATACTTTTTACTGTTAAAAGAATAATTCTTAGATCTAATAGATCTATTAAACATGTACCAGCTATAAGAAATGGTGATCTTTGCATTGTTTTATATATGCTTTGTCCTAATCCTGCTGGTTCTTCATTCTCTAATGTTAGTTTAAGAGCCTCTTCTGGGATCTCTAGTGGTTCAGCATGCGGGTACTGATCCATTGTTCACCTACACATATCACATTCAAATAGATAAAGAAATTTAATTAATGAATTTATATAACTTTATTATGCGCACATGCGCGGATATGTAATTACTTTTATACTTTTATACATTAATAAAATATATAAACTATATACAGATGTTTTATAAATGTTTCATATAAAATTAATATTTAAATATTTAATTTTTTAAATTTTACTGTATTATCGTTAAAAGGGATTCATTATAAATTTATTTATTTAAATATTAGTTTGAAAAATAATACTGCTCAAAACACAAAAAGATATATATTAGTACTATATATTTATATAGCCAAAATTATTTCTGCATTGATATTAACACTACACGTGTTTATTAGATTACATCATCAGTATTTCGTCATATTATTTCCTTTATCGAAATAATATGAATATTTCCATGGTGAAAAATACCATTGTGAATAATACATACGTGGTATGTATCTATGTATTGATTTATCGCATTTTTCTTTCTACGCACTTTTATCGATTTAAGAAAAAAACGTGAGCGTACTTCTATATATATTTTAATGTTGAGATAATGACGCAGTGACTACAGATCCGTAGTCACTGAATGAAGTTTGAACAATTTCGATTTATTTTATAATTATAAAATAAGATATCAATGATAGCTTATACCAATTAAATGTTAATACTTAAAGAACGAAATAGTTGATGCGTTATTAGGATATACTATGATTTAATGTTATAAAATGGTAAAATTTGTTGGTCCCGATCGATAAATGAAATGATAAATTCTCATTTTCAATTATACTATTGTAGGTATTTATGTTGTCATAACAATAATGCATAACAATAATAAAAATTGTAATAACAGACATAGGTTAATCAATGAAGTTGTGCTAATTAACAATTATTAATAAATTACTGCATTATAGGAAATTTGTAAATCGCAGTAGGTAAACGTTTACCTTTGTCTTCCGAACAATATATAAAATCCCAAATATTTCAATCTCAGTTCAAATACCCGAGAGTATTAAATTTCCTTAGTTTCGTGACAACCGTCACGATGCAATTCCACACGATTTCATGAACGAACTTTAGATTGCAAATGATTGCGAATAACTCGTCATTGACTACAGCAACTACAGTGTTGCCACCTGTGGTGTTGCGTGTGGATTTAATTATCTAGGGATTTTGGGGATGTGAGTAAGGTGCCCGTGGAGCGCTGAAGCACTCTGCTCGCGGCGCGGGTTTTAATAAAAAAAACACTTTGCGTTTAAGAAAATGATTTTGGTATAACTTTATTTTCCTTTCCAGAAATTATATCAAGACGAGTTGAAGCTTTGAATCGTTCCGAGTTTGGCGGTGAAAATCTTCGATCGATGTTGACTGCCATCCCCTCTTCACTGGATCCTGAATCCTCCCTCAGGATCATCCCTGGTCCAATGGTGGAGGAGCCCATCTCTGTCCGGAGGCGGTCCCTCTCCCTGGCTTCGGTCCACCCTTAGGCGAGTGGAAGATGGTGATACTCCGCCAAGACTCGAGAACGATTCTGTGCACACGTGCTAAGAGAAAGCGTGGGATCCAGAGAAAACGGAAGATAAAGAGGTCTCGCGCTAACGAGCCAAGGCAACCCTTAAGAGAATTTACGACCCTTTGTAAATAAACAGGATGTCGAAGAGACTTCGACAGTCTCAAGAACCAACATGATTTTCGTTAAGAGTAACGAATTAGATACGGCCCGTAATAAATTAGTTTCTTAGAAATTTCAAGTGTGACAGTCTTATTTCTCCGGATTTCCAACTCTCTCCCAGCACGATCACCCGTGTTGAAAGTTTTACAATGTCTTATCTATTGTTTGTTTATTCCTTTGAATTTTGGCTCCTAATTTATGAGCATTTATATAACATAATGCAGACATGCTGCAGTCATACTCTTATGCAGGCCTATTCGACTTGAACTTCCACCTGGCAAATTAGTGACGAAAAAGTTGTAGACAGCTCTTCAATCAGATAGGTTGGGGCATGTTTATGTTGGAGCTGCGATAAAATATAAGAACGTCAATTGAAGCGGCGCTTTTTTTCTTTTATCTAGTCTCTTTTTTTCTAATCAACGCTCTTATCGTTTATCGCAGTTTAAATACTAATTTTTTCGTTTTCAATAAAAGGTATTTAGATAACATACTATGGTTATATAGGTGGTTTCATATGTACATAATACAAAGAAAATACACCACAATGTTTTTTATAAATTATATCTTTATTTATATGTTTAAGTTTTACAATATTTTGATATTTTTTTCACGTGTTGATTATTTTTTGTATTATCATCTAATTTCCAAAAAATAATAAACAATATATGAAATTATATCCAGTTTATGGTCTTTGCAAGGAAATATCAATATGTTTGATTCAATGCTCTACGACATCTAATTTGTGGCAATGCTGTACAAATAGATTCTCTAATTTTTTTATAAAATTAAAAAATCCTATATTTGAATGAATACATGACAGTTCGTCACCGAATTTTTGTTTGACACTGTAATTATTAGTATATGCAGTAACTGCTTCCTTGCATGTTGTACTCTGACAATGAGTTGCATTGAACTTGTCGCAGTGAAGTTGGCTACAAATTCACTAACACATTCACACCGAGTCGGTGAGTCGATTTCGCCCATCGTCTCACCGACGCAGCGTGAATGTGTTAGTGAATTTGTAGCCAACTTCACTGCGACAAGTTCAATGCAACTCAGGGTACATTGTATAAATGTCAACAATTGCTGACAAATACGTCCAGTGATAAAATATATGATGCTATCAAACGTTGCTGTTCAAAACAATCAAATACACTCCATTAGCATTTTTGATTGCATTATCTAATGTTAATTTAATTTTATTGAGTGATTCATTTGGTTGCTTCGATCTGTATAAAGATTTACACTTATATACGGATATACATACCAAACTTAATTTGGATGATGGAACGTTTTCCACAGCAGATATTACGTATTACGCTTACTAATTCACTTCGACTCGACCTACGGATCTATCATCACTGCGACCAATTAGACAGTATCGCCACCTACGATTTCTTGGTCATTACGTCGCCACGGTAATGTAGTACAGGCAACATACATATAGGGCTGCTCTCATGGCATCGTCGCCATATTACATTTCATTCAACGCTTGCGATTACAAGCTTGCAGCTAAATTCACACGATATTGCACACATACATACAGGCGAGGTCACAGCCGACTCTAGTACTAGCCGTGCTGAAGTAAAAATGGCAACACCGCGGGAGTCTGGTCTGAATATATCAACACCTAGCCTACTCTATCTGCCTCCCGGACTCCCAGACTCTCAGCCAATCAACGTCGTCAGACTCCCGACTACTCTCTGGACTTCACATAACCTCTTTGGTTTCGTTCCAATAATTTCGCTTGTTTCAAGGTTTTTATTAACTTATATACACGTTCATCAATTCTTAAATGTTTCAATTTGACCCAAAGATGGTTTTATTTTGCTTCATACCTAAATTTTCTTGAAACCACTGTAAATATTTCAAATATCATGCTTCACAACACCAAACTACTTTGAGAGTACACAAAATATATATCACATTTATAACAATTTTATACTACCACATCACTTCTATTTGCCATAGTTGCAACGTTTATATATTGTTTATACATAATTAACACCAAATAGTGTATATTACTACAGCTTTTAATTAAAAAAGACGTTAATTACAATTCCGAGCACAGGACTCTGTTTTTGAAAATAGGACTCCCGATTGTCACGTGAGCGGTGTTGCCACGTTGTTCAGCTAGGCTAGTACTAGAGTCGGCTGTGGCGAGGTTCGCAACAACAGATACAAGAAGGTTAGGTTAGATCTATGTTTTACTAGTTTCCCTTCTACCACACCTCGCACTCATAATTGAAAAGAAAATATTATGACTCCCTTTGATTATATTTTTTAGAAATTAGTCAAAACCAGCTTAAGACTGGAAAATTATTAAAATAAATGTTTGACAAACTTGTATTTTAAAAAGAGCGCCATCAATTATTTTTATAATTCGATTCTAGCTTCATCTATATAAAATGGGCTGAAACTACTCAACAACTTACCAACCGGGCTTCCGAAACAGAGGAATACTAGCGCATCTATCAGAGAACGGTGGAAACTAGTTGGCAAGTAGTTTCCGCTAGATGCGCTAGTATTCCACTGTTCTGGAAACTCAGTCAGTAAGTTGTTGAGTAATTTTAGCCCTTTTTATATAGATGGAGCTAGGATCGAATTTTAAAAATAATTTATGGCGCTCTTTTTAAAATACAAGTTTGTCAAACATTTATTTTAATAATTTACTAATCCTAACTTGAAATAGATAAGGACGTAATACAATGTAGTAGATATAATAATTGCTTTGTAGATGGAATTAGATATTTATTTTTTTTATATAATATGCTTATAATAAGTTACACAATTTTTCACACTTTGAATTTATTTTATTTCGAAATCAAAGAGAGAAGGTAATGAAATAGCACAAAAGAACAGTGGCTTTCAGTACTCAAATTTTGTGTAGACCATTTCATTTTTTATTTAATTGCTAGATATTTAATTGAAACTGTCATGATCCATACGGATCTAATTCTCCTTCTATCTTTTAACAGATTGTTCAAACCATGATTAAATGTATATAAGTGTATATAAATATAAATATATATATATATATATATAGGTTTATAACAGATTACATTCGCGTAAAATGTATTCTACAGATTTTTCAACAACAAATTACATGTATGAGTGTATGCATGCATGCATATATTTATGCACAGAATGCAAAATTCTTTTAGTATAATTCAGTAATGGCTATTACCATTATTGACACAAGAAAATTGTTAAGTAAATGTGTATAGTGCATTCATAGCTTGGAGTTGCCTGAAACTCTTATTTAAATGGCCCACTCTGTATACATACTCATATGTATGTGCATACGTACAATCGTATTATATATGTATAATGTATTATACTACACATACATAATATTTGCATGACACCAGTTCAATAATTGTCTACTTCATAATACATTGCATAGATATTTACAAATATAGTACGAGCCTTGGATTGTTAGAGTAACGTAAGTATTTACTTGTTTAATTTTAATTATAAATGAAATAGTTCACGGCATATGTCTGTGTAACGACTTATTAATTAATATTAGGATGTTGTAAAATTAATACAATCTGTATTATTTGTTTTACAATTACTTATATTACAATAAAAAATAGTTTTTCAGTTTCCCTGGAATACAATAATGTCTATTAATATCATTCTTACATTAAAAATTATAGACCACATACGATTTTCTATGTTACATTTCTCAAGTAACTTATAAGGATATACATATTGAATATGAATAGGAATTAGTTTCATGAAAGCTGAAACAAGCTTCTTGACTCATTTGCTGTATCGAATACTTAATTTACAACAAAGTAGTAAAAAATTGAAGGATTGTAAAGTTTAGCATATTCAGTACATGTACTACAAATATTAACTTTAGTAATTAAAAGCATAATTCATTTTCCAATTTACAATTTTTTATAAATTAGTTGTTGTATAAAACAATATTTCAAAGAAAAGTCTTTCTCCCTCTATCATTTCCCATAACATTTACTTAACAATATAATAAATCTTTTCTCTTAGAATTTACTTTATCATAAATTTAAAATATTCTCGGCGAAAATAAACAATCGAAACGAATATTAATACTGTGCATTAATTTTACATCATCCTAATAAACACTGGAAGTGCCGCATTCAAACGAATTGACTCCTTATATGTACATAACTATCTTTTATATGGCAAAATTATTATTTAAAATAAATCTATTGGAACAAGTAGCAGTTGGATACATTTATAACTGTACAAATGAATAATTTTTATTTTATTTCATTTGAACGATCGCTATATTAATTATCATATTAAACAAGACTAATGATAAACACATAACGGTATGATTAATTAACAGGAATTTTAACAATGTTTTCTATTCATCTTAAGCCATTGATATTTATACTCGCGTACGTATATTTTGTTTACGTGTTTCATGCATTAACAAAATGTTTATCATTATATTGTTTTTACCATTGACAATGTTAGAAAATCTGTGAATGAAATATTATATGCCAAGGTCCATCTTTGTCACTTTTCTGTTACGACTATTCGCAGAAGGGGGTGTATTTACGTACGAACACTCATTTCATATTTTAAACTCTAAAGATTCTTAATAAAAAAAACTCTTAAATATCCCAGAATTTTTTTTTAATTTCATAATTTATGTTGATTATTTTTAACTTCAATGATTGGAACTATTTTCAACATTTTATCTTTGCTTGGTACATCATTCGTACAGGTACATAAATTCTACCCCCTGAAAAATTATAGAACGAATTTTCTAACGCTCATACCCCCATAATGTCTCTATCTTTCGGCGACTACCATTTTGTTGTACTCGTATCGGTCGTTCCAACATTTACTGCAGCGAAGGGGTTTGTGGATGCCGCTACATTTAACAAGAAACAAATAAGTTATACATATATGTGATATACCATTTTTTTCATAGAAATAACAATGTAATTCTAGAAAAAACAACAATTACAAAAGTATTATAACTATCATGCTATGTGTTGTATTTATATTTCATTTGTACTTGCCTTGTAATCTTCATTGATTGGAAAAAGATGAATCTTTACAATGGCTTCTCAACTCACCTGAACAAACTCCTTGCAACTTTGAGTTATGGTGCAGGTCAAAAGAAAATGCTCATAACAAGATAGCACTAAATACTCATGACTTTAAAGAGGAAACTGCTAATCTTATTGCATTAATTTTGAGAGTACTTAAAATTATTACATTAAATACTACTTTCGAATGTAATTACACTAACCTGGTATCAGAGAATATTATAAATAGAAAACAAATATTATCGGCATGACATTTATTATATTATAAAAAGCATTAAAAATAAGATTCGGTTTCCAAAAATTCAAAAACAACATATTTAACTTAATTCCTTATGCAGTTTTCTAGTACACATCGAAAACTACGATAAAGGAATACCTACTCCAAATTATTTACAAAATAAGACAAGTTTCAATATTTGTTTTTAAATAAATTTCGAGACCTACAAAGAATTAAATACGTCTACGACAGTAACTTGAAGTTCATTTACAATCATTCTATCCAGTAGAATAGAAAAATCCAATATGAAAACAAAGTTACTTTGTATATATAATTCTCTTTATGTACAAAATTTGTAACATGTTCGTAGTCAATAAGAAATTAATATCTATTAGAATATATGGCTGATTTACTTCTAAGTCTTCAAGTTGTGATACAAAAACGTATCACTTAGAAAATTATATTAACTTGAAACCGTGAATTTTACTGGTATAGTGGTAATAATTTATAAAGCTGTGTAAAGCTTTGAAGCTTTGTTAACGAAGCTGTACTAAACGCTAAAGTAGCTATATTTAAAATTGCAGTTAAATAAACTGTTTCAGCTTAAATACATTTTTCCTCATTTTTAATTTATTCATTCATTTTCAAGCTAGTTAGATAGAAACGTACCGTTTCAAATGCTGATATAAAATTGTCAAAAATGTGAATTTGAATTGATAATTAAAAAGGTTGCAACAGTAGACAGGTTTGTGCAAACTACGAGACAGTTAAATTATATAAGTACTTTTTTGTGAAATCAAACTGTTGCTTACGTTGCACATATCAATAATACACTTCACTAGAAGCGTGGAATTAAATAAACAGAAGATGAAAAGATAGGCAAACAAAGCTAAAGTTGATGTAACAAAAATATGCTCTAATTAAACAAGGTGCATTAAATATTTAAGTACTCGAAATACCAGTCGTGTAAATAACTCTTTCAGCACCACTGTTTAAGTTTGTGTTTTCATCAGCTGTAGTGGGTGGCGGTGGCATGGCGAAAATGGGTTGCTGGTTGTTAGAATTATTTGGAGGACCACCCTGTGGTTGCGCTATGATCGCATCCTCATCACTTTCTTCTTCCTGTTGAACAAAATGGTGACAATGAATATTGACTCTTCCAATTAATGATTCTCCAAAGCATATGCATGTTTTATATATACACGTGTACGCATAAAATTTACTTTATCTTTTGCCTGGTAGAGACTTGTTCATTTCTAATTTTCATTTAATCACGTTTGATAAGCAGAGTTTGCTTTCTGAAGAGTATAAACAAACTGTAGAACAGTAATTGCAACTGGCCATAGTTAAGAAAAAGATATATTAAGCATTAGGGAAAAGAATGTTGAAATTCTTAATCTTCGAAGATTTGTTTATACCTATCAATTCCTATATTTTGAAACCAACTTTATTCAAAAAGTGCTCATAGATTTTCACAACAGAGAGTTCTTACTTTCGAGCAAACCTACGTATACCAACCTGCAGTTCTCGTTCAGTACATTGTTGCATTAAAACCAGAAAGAATGTAAAAATCACGATGAAAAAAAGAAAATAAGATGTTCAGAAAGCTAGTATGAGAATGATTGAAAGCCGAAACATGTATTAGGAATTTGTTTCAATGGTTCTCAGTTCCTCCTGATTTCGTGATATCTAACACGAATCATCAGAAACGAAAATCCATTACAAAATTTGATGTTACAATTTTGTTATTTTAAGTAGAAGACATTACATTACATTCTAGTCTGGTAAAATACAAGTAACTGTATCAAAAATGAAACTTAAGAAACAAGATTTTAATAATTTTTAAGAGATAAATCTTGAAATTCTCTGGTACCTTGAAATATTTCAAATTATCTGTGATAACTATGATTGTTCGTGTTTTCAAATTGCCAAATTTGATAATACTTTTGTTAGAGGATTAAGAACCACTGATACCGATGAGAAAAACTTACCTTGGCCGGGGCTCTGGGTTGATTCGTCACGACATCGACATCTGGATTCTGGTCCCGCTATAATACAACAACAACGTAAACAAAACCGCTAATCTATTTTATTTTAAAGAAAAAAGAAGGCAAACGTAAGAAGTGCATGCTAGGCTAATTCAGAAAGGTTCCAGAAATAACAGATTGATTACGTATGATGAATATGAAGTGAATGATTAAGAAACTCATAAATTACAATGGAAAAAGTATGTTGATTTATAAACTTAAGAAACAAAAACGTTATTTCTTTTCTGTGAAAACACCTTCGATAAAAGTGATTAAAAAGTAAAAGCACTCCTGAAATTTAGACCAGTGAATCGTGAACTGCACGACTTATAAGTTCTACAGTTTTTGTATAAGTACAGCAGACTTCGTTATATTGCCACGGTTGCAACATAATTCTTATTCAACACGTTATTTAACACGAGCCTAGGATAATAGATGCAACTCGGCCAAGATGAAGGGAGGTGGTAAATTAACACAATCAGGCCTGAGGTTGCGGGTCCTTATCTCCCCTTCCAGAATAAGATTTCTTTTTTCTTCACGCTTGAGCGATTTTACAACCTCTCTGAATTTCATTGCCTCTTCTGTATGGATAGATCTACCCAAATGGGTCCGAACGCTGTCTCATTGATACAAGTAGATTTACCCACGTGACGTGATCCCTTGCTCCAAGGTAATTTTTTGCTGCTGATAAGAAATGATAGTATAATAACGACGATGAGGTAAACTGGCAATATAACAAGCCACTGTACTTACATAAAGAAAATAAAGCAATACTTGATTTTCTACAATTATTTCTTTGTGAACATGTCTGTACACAAGCACCTAAAGTTTCAAGTGCGTAATTCTTTTATGAATGAAAACATTCATTCAAAAGAAGGTACCTAAGTAGATACGAATTTAATATCGTTATTAAAGTACTCACAAGGAAAAATCGCGACTTCGACGAGCGTTTTTTGAATGACTAATAAGCTCAAATTATAGGAACAGTTAAGTATAAATAAACGTTTTACATTTCGTTTCAATATAATTATAGATAATCCTTTCGAAGGTGATTACGTTAAAATTAATGTTGTTAATTCTTACAACTAGGAGTTAAGATCTCCCAAGGTTCTTCTAAGAAAACATCTTGCAACAATTTATGTGACAGTTCTTGTATCCATACAAGGCTTGTAATTGCCGATTAGTATCATTATATATGGAACGATTTCCATTCGTTTTAAACTAGTATATTTTATGCAAGGATCTCATGATTGAGACAGTAATCGAAAATTAATATTAAGAGTCACGGCTTTTATTTCGGAACTAAACGCTAACTGATAAATATTTTTTTTTTTTGTTAGTAATTACACTTACGTGAAAAACACACATACGTGTCATAATATAATTCATGTATAACAACTAGAAAAGACTTACAGAGAATGTATGTAACATTGTATTATTAAACAAGGTATATCATTGTTTATACCTTAATATATTTTAAGAAATAAGATAGGAAAATAGGAATTTTACCTGTAAATTATGGTATGCTCCACTATCTTCTGGTGGTGTAGGCTTGCACTTGCCACAACAGAAGTTGCAGCAACAGCAGCAACAACAACAGCAATAACACGCAGTTATCAAAGCACAAAAGAAGAAGAGTGCCTATAAATAACAAATCAATAGACTTAATATTTCTAACTTGAAAAGTAAAATAAAAATTAGGAAATAGATAAACACTTACATTGAACCAACGGCAATTAACACAGTATGCATTAACATTGTCTTCGCCGAATTGTTCAGCAATGTACAATCCA
Organism: Osmia lignaria lignaria; assembly: GCF_051020975.1. Classification (NCBI taxonomy): domain Eukaryota; kingdom Metazoa; phylum Arthropoda; class Insecta; order Hymenoptera; family Megachilidae; genus Osmia; species Osmia lignaria. The sequence goes on from NC_135041.1 coordinate 4,439,789, forward strand.
AGGGACCCATAGTTATCATATATGTTTCGTTTACTTAAATCTGTTAATATAGAATGGGCTCTATTTATTTCTTTAAACTGAAACATAATACAATTTAAACAGATTATAATGATAGATTGTACTTAAACTATGCTACAGATTTTAATTATGAATAATAAACATTATAGACATTTATTAAAATTTGTTTTACATATCTGATTTATAAGATTTATTCAAATCAGTAAAATATAACTTTTCAATGAAATTACACCAGCTTGATTATATCATCAATTACAGTGTGTAAAAATATAACACATATATAAAAAAATACACATTCTAAGAAATTCTGTGTAAATTGTATGATATAAAGGTATTACATATTATCTGATCTCAATCTTATCTAATCTACTGTATATTCAAAAATGATTCATTTAAAGTATAAATTTCATACAGTAAAAATTATGTTTCAGTACTCATAATTTTAAAACATAAATATAAAAGATTTAATTAACTTTAAGATATAGTTAACTAAACAAATTATACTATATTTTCAAACATTTTATGCATTTTATTATAAAAGTAAAGAAATTATTAATTCTTCTACATTTATTTTACCTTTTCTGTTGCTTCTGGATTATTTGGATTTTTGTCAGGATGATATTTTAATGCTAATTTTCTATAAGTTTTTTTGATTTCCTCGGGAGTGGCAGTTTTTGGAATTTCTAATATTTGGTACAGGGAATCCCCTGCTGTCCTGAAACAAATAAGATGTTAATAGATCAGTTACTTTAATTAATAAGAAATTACCTGATAATTATTTTGTTTTAATTTTAAATTTGATTTATAGATAAAAATTTTTACTCATTATTATCTATATTCTACAAATTTGCATACCTTGTTTTTCTGATTACTATAATTCGTTTATTACCTTCGTAAATAATTAAAAAAAAATTAATTCGATGTGTACTGAATAGAGAAAAAAAAAATGACAAGGACAGTCATTTTCAAATTCGCGTTAAGACATTTAAAAGGTAACAAACTAACCTAGCATTAAAAGCTTGTTAATTTTTAAACAAAATGTTATAATGAAATAAATTCATCATTCTTTATATTTTGCAAAAATAAATAATACATTATGACGAGAATTAATCAAGAAGCAATAACGAAATGATACATAAGTAAACCAGCGAGATTTAACCTAACATTTTATGATTATGTATAATTTTTGAATTTTCAAAATAAACGCGTTAAGTTAAATGCAATAGCTGACACTGATTGATATGAAAGGAAACAATATATTTTTGTACGAGAGAAATATTTCAGAAATTTATAATGTTCAAACAAGGGTGGTAAAATACTCACGACATTTTTCTTTTATCCATGTTTAATGGAAATTTGCGTTATTTGACTGTACGATAGAAAAAAGTAGAATTAATTTTCTACAAAGTTATTTCGAATGTTCGACGTCTTATACTACAAGTACATGATTTTCGTCATTAAATGCTCGTAACTTTTTGAATAGATGTTGTGTCGGATGATAGCAAGGAAAAGGATTCAATATTTTAGTACCAAAAGTGGACACAATTGCGCCAAATTGGCGCCACTGAAAATACAAACTCAATATAATATAATGGAAATACAAAGCTATTGGTGTATATTATCTTTACTAGATGAAGGATCAAATACAAATTTTATTAGAATTACTACTTCCTTGCAAATAACACATTTTTAAAAATCTTCTGAAGGAAAGACAATCAAATATTGTCAAACGCGACATCTTTCTTTATCACTTTTTATATATTGGTAGGACTGTAAACTGTTAATTGAATTTTTTGCGTTGGAATCCCTATTTTTGAATATATCAATCAATTATTGATTCTTTATAAACGTTTATAAAGAAGATGTAAAGAAGTTTTACAATATATAATAATTGATATACTGTAGCATTATATAATATTCATATGAGATAAACATAAGCTTTAGCCCAAATATACATATATGTATCACTACACTTAATTTTAATACATATATAACATCTCAATATGTTAATATTTTATTACACTATCATTTTGAACAATAATTACATAACATATTCTATTGGTAATATCTTGAACAATAATTAAAAGGGTGAGTTCTTTTATTGTTCTCCTTAAAAATATCTATTTTATGAACAATTAAAATATACAATATATAATACAAGTATACTGGTTAATGGATTTTTAATTTGGAGGTAGATACTGATTATCTGTAGATAAAGTACTTTCTCTATAGTCATTTGAAATTAATAAACCTTTATATTGCGTGCTTGTTTCTCTTTGTATTGTTATGGTTTCACTTGGTATTGATTTAAACATTGTCTCTTTTATCCATTTGTCATCTAATGGAGCAAAAATGGCAACCTGAAACATTAATTATTTTAACAAATATTAACAATGTATTTTATAGTTTATGAATTCAATATAACATATCATAGTAATGTAAAATATTGAATAAGTTATAAAGAAATATTTTACTTGATTTGTTGCTTGGCATCCTGTATCTTGACTATAAATTCCAGCTAACTCATAAAGACCATTCTCATTTTCACATGCTAGTGGTCCTCCAACATCTGTTTCACAAACATTATTTTGCTGCTCCTTAGGTGTAGTACAAATACTTCCATCTACAGTATTCACTCTTAAGTCACTATTTGCTATTTGTTCTTTGCAATATTCTTGTGGAAGTATGTTCATACTAACTGCATGCATGATTGCTCCAGCATAATGAGCTAAATTAAAATGATATGGAATTATAAATTATTTTTATTTCTATAAAACTATCCATTACCCGTTTATTAAAATTGATATACCAGATATTTTTTAATTACCTTGAAGGATGGATTTTCCCCAACCAGTGCTGATGCAAGGTCTATTTTGTTGTAATGGAGGCTTTGTGTTTGGTATACAAAGAGGATTTATATGATAATCAAATGCTGTAGGCTGCTCTAAATGTAAAATTGCAAGATCATGTTCTCCAAGACCCCTTGTGTACCCAGGATGTACATTTATGTATGATACATTCATAATTTTATAAGGAAGTGGTTCTTCCTGCTCTACTTCATACCCTAATTTCCATTCTCCTAACTTTATGGAAACATCATTTGGCAACAAGCTAATTAATGAAAAGTAAAAATTATTATCACTTAATTAAGGTAATTAATCCGTTACATTTCTTACTATATAAATTACATGAAAATTGATTTACCTATCGACACAATTAGCAGCTGTTAATACATCCTGTGTGCTGACTAAGGCACCAGAACAAAGAATCTTTCTTTCTTCAGCGTGTAAAACCATCGCTTGCCATGGAATTTCGGCAAAAGCTGTTTCCGATTCTTTCAATTTTTGCGGTACCTAAAAACATTTTTTATTTTTATAACTTATACATTATTTGATATTTTTTTATACACCTTTTGTATCATTAAAAGTTACCTGATTTCTAACTCCGCATATTTGTTGAGGTTGTCCCAAATTAACCTTGTTTTCATCGTGTTTATCTTCAGGAACATTTTCAATTGGTGGAAGTAAAATTTCTGAAGAAACTACGGAATTTTCAGGTAACAGTACCGGTTCTGGTTTTTGTTCGACTGGCACAGGAATCTGCGGACGAGGAGATTTCGTTTCTCCTTTCGTAGGTGTCTTCGTAGGTGTTTTCGTAGGAGTTTTATTTGCCTTCACTTTAGCGATATTCAGAAACGTGGGAAATCCTTGCTCGTCGAAGCCACCGGAGTAATTTGCAGGTAGATTTCCGGTGGGCCAAGGATCCACGTAGTTTGGATCTCGGCAGCACTTGCCGATTATTCCATTTTCTGGATTTTTACAACTCTATAAAAGAGTGCAAGGACAATTGTTTAATAATTCTTTTTTCTATTTTTTCATTTACTTACGCTTAGTGGTACACGATTGAACAGTTGCCTACCAGACAACGTAACAGGCTCCGGACTAATTGTACCATCTGCGGTGCAAAATTTCTCTTCAACGCAAAGAAGAGCTGCCGCACAACCAACTTGCACGGGAACTGCTACTGCAAACGCATCTAAAGATTCCAATTATTTTTAAATAATATAATTGTGATTTATTACTCATACACCGTACAATAATTAACATTACAAATAAGAAGAATGTCAAAAATTTCATATTGCTTTTTCTTATAGCTCTTAATTTTAAGATTGAATTATATAGTTGTAAATAATACTTTGTATAGCAATTCCTTCAGTCGACTGCGAACTTGAGATTCCACCACTTTCTTCCTGGCTCGGTCCAAATGGAGGGCTGACTTTGATTCCTATATTAGTACCGCTACTTAACTCTTGTTCTAATGGTACAGTCTTTACAGTTGACCCCTGATATTCTTCTGCTACTATACAACAAACTTCCGTTTGGACTCTACATTGCCCCTTCTGTTTCAAATAAATATGTTCATGTGGCGAAACTTGTATTATCGAATTGTATATTGTTTCAACGAAATAATAACAATTTTTACCTTGTTAGATAGGGAATAAGCGACACTGTTAGCAACATGAATGTAACCATCTATACAATCATGTTTATTGACGCAAATTTTATTCACCCCCACGCAGCTAATGGTGAAATCTGCCCCTTGTCCCGAAAATGACGTTGATTTCGAATCATCGTAAGCGAAGAAATCGTCATTAAATGGTTCTTGCTCGACTTCCTGTACAGAAGTTTGAAATCTGGCCCTCTGTTGTTCGGGACTTTGAAATATCACTTCCTGTTGTGCAGAATCTTGAAGTACTATTCAGAAGATAGTGAATGTTAGTAATGTGTGATGTTTTAGAAAGATTATAGATATGTCAGTCTGTAGTTCAGTGATTAGAAATGGGAATAGGTACAGACCTATGTCAGTTGGAGGTGTGGAAGGATATCCATTCGTTGTCCAGATAGAAGTAACTACTATTAATGCTCCAAAAAGCATTTTTTTTCTGTCTGTGCTATATATATCTATAAAAGAGAAGAAACTGTATAAGTATGTATAGCCATGATAGGTGAGCACGCGACTCGCCCTATGGGGGGCATAGATTTCTTCAGGTGGTTGTATTAGAAACACATTTTACAATGTGTTATCTTTTCATTTATATGTATATTCCACAATATTATTTATAATTTAATAAACAAAAGAAAATGAACATTACTATGTTTACTTAATTAAAATAAAAACAAAATAGATATTATTTTTTATTTAAATTTATTAATGAGAATAAATACATAATGCAAGAGTTACAAAAGTAAGTTTGAAGAAAGTATGGAATGGATGGAAGCTGCCATATCTCAGGTAGAGTGTATCTGAGTAAAGTGGTGAAAAGCATTAATTTTAATATATGGAAAAAGGAAGACCCATCACCCGGAAATAGCTGATCCAGGCCACATCGTCTCGATCGAAAGAGAAAGGAATGCACACATACAGAGATTCTTGATTTTTACTTTTCTAATGTCCTACATTCCAAGAATGATATTTTGGAGCTCACGTCATTCTTTCCTCGACCTCGACTGTGTTTCACTTTACCTCTCTATCTTCCTTTCTCCCTTTCCGTTTCTTATTTGTTCATTGATTTTTTACTATTATGTATAGATCGATTTTTTTAAAATATAAAGTTTGCTTTCTCTATTCAATGATTTTCTAAAGATCTCTAAAGTTGTTGGTCCACTTGATACCTTTTTCTCAATACATTTTTCTTTATCTTTATTCTATAGTATATCCTTGTAGAACTTTTGCGCGATTAAATATAATAGGCTTCTTATTCTTTTAAAACGATTATATATACAGGAATATTGTTTTTTAATTTTTCACGTTTTTCAAGGTATTCGTTTTTAAATATTCCTTCTGTGACTCATGTTTATTCGAGTCTATATTTCCAATTTGTACAAATGTATTCACTAACTTATTTGTATAAAGTAATCAATTAATTTGTAAATAGTTTTGCATATAAAGTACTGTAATTAGGATTTAATTAAAAAATGATTTAGTCATTTTTTAAACCAATTAAAATTAATTTAATTAAGATTAATTAAATATGATGGATGATAAATATAATGGAATAAGTTATGATAGATTTGATTTTGTTTTTTTGTTAATCAAAGTTATTCAAAGTTAATACATAAAAATATACATATACTTAATTAATGAAAAATTTGAAAATCGTTAGATATCATTTTATGAATACTTCAAATAGTCTTTTTATAGAAGTAAAATTTTTCATTAAAGTATTAAGATGAAGTTTCAGATTGAAGTGTGAATTGTAATAATTAATTGTACTTACATGGTTTATAGATCCGCATGCGAAGAGTACGAGGCACTAAATGAAATTTACTTTTCCACGTGATACCTAAAAGAAAGTTACTAAAACTGGCACTGCTTTAGTATTCGCTCTTCTTTTATATCGATTCACCGATCTTCGATATATCCCTACCATCTCAATCACAATAACAACCTTGTATCCAGCATCTTTGAACCAGCTTTTCTACAAATTTTCATGAAATCATCACCATAACTTTTTCCTCTTTTTTTCGTCAGTACCTTGTTATCTAACTGCACACAAATTTTTGCAAAAATCATTTTGTCACAAAAAGTTTCCACATATTTGTCTATTTTTATAAATCGATTTCTTCATGAATTATGCGATTATTTTTTATGTAAGTAAGAAAGAAAGAACGAAATAATTTATGCCAGTAAAATTTAAAGAATTTCAGTTCTTATAAAGTTGAAAAATTGGATCCTTTGGTCAAAACAGAATGATAATGTTCTTTTGACAAAATGAGGAATGCTGATGTTTACATTTAATTAATAAAAAGAAATGGAATTCTATTACATAAAATTTTATAAGTTTCTCGTGAATAAGTGTTGAAACTTTTTAGCTATATCCAGGTCCATGCAACTATTATACTTCGAAATTCATGAGTCACCTCCATCGATCAGGATGATTTTAATCTTACCAATTTTAGATGCATACCAGTGGTTGTTGTTTTAATGTATTGTTTCCTCTATTATTATTTTAGGATTCCAGATTTTGACTCATTGTCCTATACGACGTGTTCCATAACACTACTGTGTATAAATCGTCCGAAAACTAAGCAGAGCCAGTCCATAACACGAAAGGTAAAGAAAAATGATAAATTATGCAATTTCATTTGAATAAATTTTAATGGAATTATGCACCGTGCATATCAATCGAAGCATATTTTTATGCTCTACAAAAAAGTATTCAGGTACTTGGGAGGAAAATTGATTAGTTAAAAAGATATCTCAGGGAGAGAAGGGGAAAGCTTCGAGGTCTTTCCCTAAGATTTCTTTTAAACTAATCAATTTTCCACCCAAGTACCTTAATACATTTTTGTGAAGAATGAAAATATTTCATATTTCCTGTACGAAAATTGTAATTTTTTATTTTATATAATCTAAAAAACGATATAACAGACGAATAAGATATACATATAGCCTGAAGTTATATTTCATCAAAGAAGAAATGGCAGTTGGGTGTTGATAGCGAACGTATTAATGATATTTTGTGCGTTTATGGTAATATTTACTCGGTTGTTTTTTCACGAAATCACTCTCTCGAATAAAATACAACACATTCGCATCCTCATAAATCAATACCTATTTACTTACTATCTTATAAGTCAATATTCTTATATCAAATAATGTTAATCAACTACACCTTCCCTCTCTCCTTTCAATTTTAATAAAACTTGCAATTATACAATATTCGACATGAATATTAAATACATGTTTGTTTTACTAGTAGCGAAAGTTCAGATTTAGAGGGTGAAAAGTTGAAAAAGAACAACTGTTTCGATATATGCGATAACAATAAATGCACTATTCCTTTTTGTATCGAATGCAATATTAAATAGCAAAGGAGAAGAAAGACAATATTTTAAAATGATTTTGAATGAATGCAAAGTTCCAAAAGTAAAGGTACCATGCTTTCAAGTATGTCTGAAATTGACACCTTATATTCTGTTTGGAAACTATCATTTCGAACGCCTTGAAAAGCAGTTGTCACTCGTTTCTATTAGTATAATATAATACAAGCGGAATCATCGTAACGATCTTTGCTTTAGCTTAAAGTAAATGGTTTCTCTTAACATATTGTACACTGGTCGCGCTGTGTGGCAGGATTTCGCGTATGTTTTCAATGCTGACAGGAACTTGCTCCTTACAATGATAAAGAACAGTAGATATGACAAAATATTTCGTAAAAATGTGATACATTTTACTATTGAAAAATATAGAGACTGGTATCTTTATAAATAGTTTATATACTGAAAACAGTGGTTTTCAATTTTTATAACAAGCTACTCGAGAAGTTTAATAACATTTTTCAACCATTTTCTATTAAAGTACCGTTGTACACGTTAGGTCTGAGTTATGATTGACTTAGCCACTGCTATTTAACCCTTTCGCGGGCAAGACAGCTATGACCATCGTTTGTTTGATTTTTAAGCGCTATTATGTAAATTTCAAATGTCTGTGAAAGGGTTAAAATCCGTGGCATCCAAGGCCAATCAACGCAAAGTAAGAAATGGTCTTCAGTGACTTAACCCATTGACTCCGAAGCAACCTTGCTTATTCAATAGAAAATAATAAGCGATGTTCACCTCCAGTGAGCAATTACTATAATACGAAACGTCTTTAGGCGCTGTTCGTCATTGGTAAGCAGTTAATCCTGAACGCCTTTAGGTGCTAATCATAGTCAAAGGATTAAGCCAAAATTATGCAACTATTCAACGTTTATATACTTCAATTAGGTTGTAATTTTCTGCTGCCATCGGCACAGAAATATTTTACTAATTAGTATTGAACTTTAAAATTGTGATCTTCGACAATCATTCTTCATATTTAAACGTTCGTTTGCCTTAGATGGTATTGACCTTCAGTTTTACAACTATTACATTTTTTATTGAATCAAACGAGGTGCTACGGTAAATCCTGGAATAATTACTTTAGCTTTGAATTATGTACTTGGAAATTTGGTAATGAAATTCTTGGAGATAATAAAAACTGGGATTCGTAGTATAAGAAACGATATAAGGAACATCCTGATCGTTTTAACTGTAAGAGTAATCAAAATGTTGAGGTAACAGGAAATGAGAATTTCAGTGATGTCATCGGTGTTCATTTAATTAGCAAAAAAGTTTATGACTAATTTTAAATTTTGTTCAGATTATTTTTTGATCAGATTATTGGAGACGATTAAAATTCGCATGGCACTAAAACACCCTGTATAGCCTTCACTGGTTATCCGTTCGTGGCCACTCATAATAATGGCATTCCTGATTGAATTAGGATCGGAGAAAGAACCTAATTAGGATGAATAATCTTGGGTAATCAATTACAGTAATGAGAGGAATTCTTTCTTTTTTAACGATAGATTCAAAATAACTATAAATATCTCTAATTGAAAATAAACTTTTAATTAATATCAATTTGATTTATAAGATATTAATTACACTTCTAAAATTAGTAAAGCTTTCAAATATAATTTTATTAATAATTTTTATTAGGTATAAGGAAAAATGTAAAATTGTAAATGTATTATCTATATATAGATGATTTCTTGTTATCAAGTGAAATAAACGACTATTAATGCGATAAGTATTGAATTTATGTAGATGTTGTTTCGTTTTCCCTTACCTTTTTATCAATATTCTCCTTCTAACACTGGTACCTATAGAAATTTACAAGTTGCATTAACGGAAGTCGTTGCTGACCACTCTACAGCTGTCGGAAACAGGTACTACATTCTATTAATTTATTTTTTTTCAAATGATATGTGACATTTATTGCCATGGTTTATGTTTCAAGCTTAGGTTCCATCGCGGTAAGATTGCAAGTTACGTTCAATTTGATTTACGTTGATTCATAAATAAATTAAACCTCTTTCACGATTATTATATGTTTCATACTTAAATATTATATGATTCTAATATTCGCAAAAATTCATAAGTATGTATTTTATTTATTATTCAACATCAGTTATCGCTTTTCTACTTTTAACAGCTAGCATTACTTAACATAGGTTCCGATACCTTTATCGTATTATTAGAAGTATGTACGTGTGAAAATATAATTTATTAAAAAAAATATATATACGGTGTTTTATTTTATATAGAAAGATGTTAAGGTTCAATATTTAAAAAGTCAGTGATTTTAAAATTTTATAGAAAAAGATTTAATTACTTAGTAAATTAAATTATTGAATTATTAAGTATTTAGATATAATAAGTAACAAATATGAACCATCTCGTATACTTCTGAAGTTATCTTCTTGATGAATTTTTATAAGGTGTTGCATAACAGTGTTATTTAGAGTAAAAGTCGCGACAAATATAATTTAAAAGATCTTATTATCAAAGTAGACATATTATAAAAATAAAACACATAAGAAGAATATTTATTTAACTTTTCGTTAAAGTAACTTTTCTTCTTTACATCCATATGAAATATTCAGCCATGAGAACGTATTAATAAATATAAATTCGTATTGCACATCGACCAATGGAAGTATCACTATGCTAAAACGGCTGGTAATTAAAATATTCACTTTCACTATTTATAAAAACCTGTAATGTAGCCTATATCTCCAACTGTCACGGGGTAATTAAAAATTTAAAACATTTTCTAATTACTTTTCACAAATATAAGATTATGCAATTAAATATCTTAATTTGTACACTGTAATTGTATTCAGCATTAAAATACTTCATTTTGTTAATAAATGAAGTTATTTCTTGAATTGAGAATTTGTGCTTATAAATTCTAAAATTGCAAAGATGAGTTCAATGTAATTTTTTTCTATAATAGTAAAGAGATGTTTCATTTGTATCAATCTACATATATGTATATTATACAGTACAGACCAGTGATTTAAGAAAAAATTACAAAATTAATTGTTTTCAAATTCTACGTACCAATCGAGCGGAATTTAGTATAAGCTAACTGAAAACACCTTTGGAAAGAAGGCTATATTATCAGCTGCGGGAGATAAGAGAAGAGAATTTAAGACTGAAGAGCAAAACGACTAAGTATTTGGAGTCTTTGAAGTGTTATCGTCTTGTGACGAAATTTGGGAGGGTTTGTCCTCCAAAAGAAGAAATGGAAAGATAGGTTTAAGTAGGGGAATTTTAGAGGAATCCTAGGAGAGCTTCTGGATTCCCCTGCTCCATACCTCTTCCCCTTAAATAAGGTGTATAGATTATTCTACACCTTGTTTCCCACAATTTGAGGAATAAGGACCTAAAATGGAAGAAGTCCATAGATCTTTGGATATCTTCAAACTAAGGGGAGCCCAAGGTGAGCCTAACACGGATAGATAAGACGAGTGGTGGGACATTCCTTCTCCTACACTTCAAATAATGCTCTTGAAAAGGATTGATTCATATTTTAACATAATGCCAAATGACACTTTAGTTTTATATGCAAATGTGCATTATTCTTCAATCGACTCTTGTATATTTAATACCCGTTTGCACCCTGCTTTTCTCTAGCTGATACATCCGGCTTTTCTTTACACAATTTAGTGTAAAGACGCACCCACGAATTCTATCATTGGGAAATTTTTTATGGAACAGCAAGCTTGTAACTTTCACTTCCTTTGAACCTTTGATAGTAAACAGATGCGTCAGTAACCCAGGAAATTCCGAAGGGCAGGTATAAGTTATGTACTTTCTAATGGTTGCGTGACCTTGGGCAAGGTGATCAGGTCTGAGAGAAAATCTGAGATTGCCTCTCGTTCAGAGGACGCTACTCCCACACTTCCAAAAAAGGTGCGCTAAGGGTGAAACGGAGCATCGAAAATCAGAATTTAGAAAGCTCTTGATTACTTAATCCCGTCACTTTCTATGGCTACTAGAAATTTCGTTATATATCAATTATTATAACTCAAAACGAAAATAATTATTTATTATATCTGAATATTTAAGTTACACAACGTAAAATTTATGTAGCGTATATAAGTTTAAAGCAAATGGTGAAGTATCACAATTTTATTTAAAAAAAATTTCTTTGGAATTGTGTACCGTGTAATACATCAATCGAAACGTATTTTAATTCTCTATAAGCAAGCATTAACGCACTTGGGTCGAAAATTTATTAGTTCAAATTGGGTCATCTTGGAGAGAGATCTTCGGGCTCTCCCGGACTCTCCCTAAGATATCTTTTGAACTAAGCAATTTTCGATGCAAGTACCTTACTATTTTCTTATAGAGAATTAAAATACGCTTCGATTGATATATAACAAAGTATACATATAATTTCATTTAAAAAAATGAAACTACGACACATGCATCACGTGATGCTCCCTTCGACGCCATTTAATTTTTCCTAATGACATTTTTTTCTATCTTTTACCATTTTAAAACTATATCTTAGTTTTGGTCCAGTTGCATGGGATACCCTATAGATACCGCTCCTGCATTTAAATATTATTATAAATGCTACCGTATCCGAACTATTTTACTGTTAAATTAATAAAATATTTACAACTAACGAATAAAAATTTAAATTTCCCAGAAATCTGTCACAGGCAATCGAAATAATGTAAAGTAGCGCGACCTGTTTACGTGGATAATTTACGAAACAAACTTGTTCAATCAGTGACTACAGATGCAAAAGACTAGACAATGCCTTTTTTTCCTCTCTTTTCTCTTTAGTTATAAATAGTTAGAAATGTGAGCGGAAAAGTGTGGTTCTTTATTTGATCTATGTAAGCGACTAAGTATGAGTTGAACGAATTTGAAAAAGCCGCCGATGTTCGTTGGGCAATATAGAGGGGTACCCCTCCTTACTGAACGCCATCTCGGGCTTTGCCCGAGTAAAGCCAATTTGTAATGTAATGTGTAATTTATTTAAGGGGTCCGAGACACCCCCAGGTGAGATCAGGGGCGGTATACCCCCTGTGGCTCGGGGGGAGTAGAATACGGCCACGGTATCCCCTGCCTGTCGTAAAAGGCGACTAAAAGGGGACACACACGCACACATACGCACATTCACATAATTGTAAAAGTAAGGCGGGGAAACGGATGTAAATTGTAAAGCGAATTGGAATTAAGTATGGCGAGCAAACAGAGGTGAATTGTAAAGCGAATTAGAATTAATGTAAAGTTTCAAAATTGCGTGGGTAAAGTTAGCAGGAGTGCCAACTTTAACATGCGCGTGGCCATAGCACAGCCGACTCTATAGTACTAGCCGTGCTGAAGTAAAGATGGCAACACCGCGGGAGTCCGGTCTGAATATATCAACACCTACCCTACTCTATCTGCCTCCCGGACTCCCAGACTCTCAGCCAATCAACGTCGTCAGACTCCCGACTCCCGACTACTCTCTGGACTTCACATAACCTCTTTGGTTTCGTTCCAATAATTTCGCTTGTTTCAAGGTTTTTATTAACTTATATACACGTTTATCAATTCTTAAATGTTTCAATTTGATCCAAAGATGGTTTCATTTTGCTTCATACCTAAATTTTCTTGAAACCACTGTAAATATTTTAAATATCATGCTTCACAACATCAAACTACTTCGAAAGTACACAAAATATATATCACATTTATAACAATTTTATACTACCACATCACTTCTACTTGCCATAGTTGCAACGTTTATGTATTGTTTATACATAATTAACACAAAATAGTGTATATTACTACAGCGTTTAATTAAAAGAGACGTTAATTACAATTCCGAGCATGGGACTCTGTTTTTGAAAATAGGACTCCCGATTGTCACGTGAGCGGTGTTGCCACGTTGTTCAGCATGGCTAGTACTAGAGTCGGCTGTGGTAGAAGCAAAGAGGAGGTATAATAAGAGGCGACACTCACGGCGGCACCTTTGATGTCGAGGTTTTGCTGTCCCTTTAAATGGGTTGTATCAACGAGCGGGAAGTTTGAATGAATTGGATGTAATAGTTTCTTTTCATGACAATCTTTTATAACTAAAAACCTTTCTGCGTTGTCAATTTTTCTGTATATTATTAATCGAAGTATTTACATTAATTTTACACAATTGAAAAGTGGGAAAGTAAGAAATATAATAAAATGATAGTATTAGAAAATATATTTGAACATAAATTATACGATTATACAATAGTATGTTAGTATGAGGGAATATATTTCAAGACATTACAATATTTACAAATTTCCTATCTTTTCTAATGCAAGTTTTAAAATCCCTATTGCTGTATTTAAGTGTATAATAACTTTAATAAATATTCTAGAGAAAAACTGTCGCAAGGGTGAATAAAACCAGTTACATTTCTACATAAATGATACATATTTTTACCTACATGGGTGCGAGGTAAAATAGAATGTGCGTTTGAAAAAAAGATGTTTTCTAAAGTAAATAAATAATTGTAAAAGGATTCGTCTGGATTGATGTAATGTCTCCCTGATAAGATGGACCTGCAATTGCTAAAGAGCAAATATATAAGATCAAAAATATGTATTCTCATTTATCTAAATTATTTATTCTTTATCTACTCTTTATCGATACTACAGACTATCGAATTTCACGTTACACTGCACATGCATACATGTAGACTATGGCGGATGAACTATAAACTGATGAATACGTGTGAATAGATGTTCTTAACAGCTATAGTTGGTTATAGTATAGTTTGTGGTAAGCACAATTTATTTCAAAGCACATTCTAATCAAGCAAGTGCCAATTTGTGAAGGCACATGTCATATAGCTACTGCTACTGGTACCTGCTAATGAACAGGTGAAGAAGTTACCTCTAAGCAATGACATTTGCATTTTTTTCGAATCTATTCTAATTATCACGTTCAAATCTTGTTGTTCGTACGCACAAAAGATTAAATGATCGCAACGAAACGAGCGAGCTAATGAAATCGTTCGCACCGCTTTTCTCGACACGATAAGCAATAATTAAATGAAACGGGGCAGTACATCGAAAAATATTACACTTCATGTGCGAAAATGTCCTCGGAATCTTCCTTGAATGACGTGTCAAATGTTGTATCGAGACTACATACTTTACGCTTAGGTCACGAGGATAATGATGAATCTCAGCAAAACGTGAACCTTGCTGCGCCAGGAGATTCATATTCTGAACCTGTGTGTAGTACACAACCAATTGGTAATGTTACTCTTTCACGTACTAGACGTGCACTTAATTTTGTTTGTGATGAAGATCAACCAACTTCTTCAACAGCTAGAAGTGGAGAATCTTCTTCCTCGAATGGGGATAAGTAAGTATCTTAGCATGTTTCAAATTTTAATTTTATAAAGTATAATTCCATAAAATTCTGCTGCATTTGCAAGCATTGCTTTTGTAATAAATGTATTTGTATTAATGTTTCAGTAGACCTCCAACAAATGCCGCAAATGCATTGCATTTAGAAAGAAGACCTCAAAATAGTATTGCCTTGGAGAATGCATCAACAAATAGTCAAGCAACTGTAGCATATAATTGGCAAGGTACAAAGGCAACAATGCGAGAAAGAATTGTCTTTCTTTTCAATAATGAAATATTATCAGATGTGAGCTTTATAGTAGGAAGAGGAGCGCAAAAACAACGTATACCAGCTCATAAACTAGTCTTATCTTCTGGAAGTGCTGTTTTTGATGCAATGTTTAATGGAACACTTGCAACAGCTTCTTCAGAAATAGAAGTACCTGATGTAGAGCCTGCTGCTTTTTTGGCAGTACTTCTTTTTTTATATACAGATGAGATACAGATAGATCCTGAAACTGTGATGACAACATTGTATACAGCTAAGAAATATGCAGTAGCAGCTTTAGAGAAGCATTGTGTGGATTATCTGAAGAATAATTTAACCAGTGATAATGCTTTCTTACTTTTAACACAAGCTCGTCTTTTTGATGAACCTCAGTTGGCTGCAGTATGTTTGGATACCATAGATAGATTTACTACAGAGGCATTAAATGCAGATGGATTTACAGATATTGATATTGATACATTAAAGATTGTTTTAGAAAGAGATACTTTACGCGTTAGAGAATCTAAAATATTTCAAGCAGTTGTCAGGTACATGAATATGCATATAACTATGTACTTTAGTAAGTATGTATGTATGTATATATTTATTTGTCATTTCAAATAGATGGTCTGAAGCAGAATGTACAAGGCATCAATTACCAGTTGCTCCCGAAAATCAACGTCGAGTGTTGGGAGGTGCATTTTCGTTGGTCCGTTTTCCTTTGATGTCGAAAGAAGAATTTACTGCTGGTCCAGCACAATCTGGACTTTTGACTAATTCAGAGGCTAGTATTATAATTATCTATAGTAAACTCGTTATATTGTCGGTTCTGGGGCTGCCTCATGCACTATGATGGCAGAGCAAGCGTCACTAACATGTGTGAAACTTGATGTGAAGGGAAACTTACTTAAACAGCAATATAGCGAGAGTTTACTGTACTTTGGCATACGTCTTATGTAATTGCAAAACAGTTTGTTAAAAAAAAATATTTTGTAGGTTCTCTCTTTATTTTCGTATTTCATACTAAATCCGAAACCAATGATAGAGTTTCAAACAATGCCTCGTTGTTGTATGACTGGTAAAGAACAAACGGTTTGCAGATTTCAACATACTAAGAGTAGATGGGGATATAATGGAACAAGCGATCGTATAAGGTGACTTTCGAAATAACATATTATTAGTTCTACAATTACAAGATCTCATATAATTATATTTTTCATTTATTTAGATTCAGTGTTGATAGGCGCATATTTCTTATTGGATATGGAGTTTATGGCAGTATGCATGGTCCAGCAATCTATGAAGTATTAATCGAATTAATACACACTGCTTCTGGGAAGGTGATTGCTACAAATGCAACAAGTTTTAGCTGTGATGGTTCAAAGTACACTTATCGCTTAATGTTTAAAGAGTTAGCAGAAATTTTGCCTAATACAATTTACACTGCATCCGCAACATTTAAGGTCTGTACATGATTGTTTGATATTTTCTATTTTTCGGTGAATATTTTTCTGAATATTATATTGTTATTATTATTTTAGGGTCCTCATTCGCATTATGGAACTAAGGGTTTGAAAACGATAATGGTAGATAGTGATTCGGGAAATGGGAAAGTTAAATTTGAATTTAATATTGAGGCTGGAGATAATAACGGAACATCTATTGATGAAGGACAAATTCCTGAGCTTATATTTTACACTTAATAACTCATGTACATAACAACAACATTCCTTTTTTTCAGCTTCATTGTCTCTTAAAAAGTATTATTGTAAATTAAAATTAACAAATTTTATATGTCAATTTTTTTGTCAATGATAAATTTTATATTGAATATAGAGCTTTTAACTAAATGAATCATGAGCATATTGCTAGTCTTTCAAGTTTTATTCATGCTGCAATCGAAAGAATAATGCTTTATATTTCCTATTTAATTGAGAGTGTTGAAACAAATTAAAGATCTCAAAAGGGCCTTATTGGGAGAAGAGACTGATTCGTACCATTGAAGTAAAATTAAAGTTGAAGCAAATAACTTGTTTTTTAATTAAGTATCGTAGTGGTTGATTTCTTCAAAATTAAGCAAGACTTAGTTTCCTACTAAACCCTGTAATAAATGAGAATCATTTAAGGGTTTTATGGGTAAATAAGTTTTAAGCTTGAAGAAGATTGAACAAGTCATACATTGAACAATATTAATATTCGTAATTGAAGATAATCTATTTTTCTATCTTTTCAAATAATATGTACATGAGTGGTAAATTTATATATACAGTAGTAACGATTTTATGTATAAAGAAATATAGATTCTCGTTATCATTGTTTATAAATTTATTTTGTTTAATCGTTTGTTTTCTGATAAGTGCATAAAATAATATAAAATTCGTATTCGTGTTAACTCTTAGCATGAAATAACAGTATGCTACAGTTTAAAGCTTACTAAACATTGTTTAGAAAAGTTAGCAATAAATTCTATAAATTTCGTAGGAAGTTGTACATTGTCTGTATGCATGTAGTAACTAAATGGAAGCAACATATTGTTATCTTTCTAGTGTTGCTTTAATTTGAGCGATATAAACGTAATATTAAGGAAAGTTACTATATTTTTTCGTTGAAATATTAGATGTATTAAATCTTCCATGTTTCTTGTTAGTACTGATTAACTGCGCAAACTAGTCAAACACTTATCTGCATATATTTGCACAATAAAGAAAATTGATGTATGATCGCGATATTTTTGTCAATAGCGTGTAATTATTTATACTGTAATTGTATTATAAAAGAGGAAGATGCACATAATAGCATTAGAGAATTAAATAAACTATTTATTCAATTAAAAATTTATTCTCTTCCATTATTTCCTATCATATTCTTAAATCTCTATACAGTTTTTCTTGGATATTATCATTTTAATTTCCATTTTAATATGTGAAAAATCAATTTTAATACAGGGTGTCTCACTTAAATGGATACAGTGGAACTATATATTTTTATGTGGAACTATTTTTTTAAGTGGAACTATATATTTTTTTTCAGATCATGTAATAGTGCTTCTCAAGACGAATTCATTAAGCTATAATGTATACACACGATTTTAATCAGTTTTCAAGATATAACGTTTACAAATTTCCCGATTTTCAGTGGATACGACTCAGTTTGAGTGACAAGTTATAAAAGTGACCCTATTGTAGCGGTAAGTGCCACAGCGGGGGTCTACGCTAGGAACGGCAGACCCAAAGAATAAGAAACCGCAATAATAGGGCCGCTTATACGACTTGCCACTCAAACTGAGTTGTATCCACTGAAAATCGGGAAATTTGTAAACGTTATATCTTGAAAACTGATTAAAATCGAGTGTATACATTATAGCTTAATGAATTCGTCTTGAGAAGCACTATTACATGATCTGAAAAAAAATATATGGTTCCGTTTAAAAAATAAAAATTGACCATCATATCTCTTAAACTAATAATGCAAAAGATTTTTCACTTCGGCCAAAACATAGACCCCCTTTTTCCATGCAATTTCCATATCAACAATTTTTTGTATCATTAATAGTTACGGAATAAGATCTCTGTATCCGTTTAAGTGAGACTCCCTATATAAGGGTGGTTTAATTAGAATTTTTACTGGGTATGTTATGTATAATTATTTTACTGTAAGAGTTATAAAACTATTTAAATGTTAAAATTCCATATGGTAGTCGCGGTAATTTTGTATAGTATATGCGCATGCAAAATATAAAGTTAAAAATAAATCTAAAAATAATATAAATAGAATGATTAAAAACAGCAATTTGATATTTATACAGTATTCTGTTATTAATAAATATAAAATTATTGTGGTAACATTAGCCTTCGCTTTAACCCCTTAACGCTCAGATTTTTCTGAAATTTACCGTCCAAAAATGCACAAATTTTTTGGATAAATTCATATTCTTAGTATATTGTAACATATTTTATACATCGATAATATCTATATGATAATAATATATGAATTATTTTTACCGAAATAACGAAGTCAAACTCAGGATGCTTTATTCATCGAGGCTGCGTTTCGAACTAAGGACGGATCCCAGCCAACACGCACGAGATTTCAAGCGAATGTTTATATTGGAGAGTCGTATCGCTTTACACTTCTTACAATTAGAACCAACGGATTTGATGACTTATCCAATTCATTTATGTTATAGCTAATGAGTATCGAATTCATTTTTATCTATTTAATTCAATAATAACGTGCTGATATATCACGTAATGATATAAAGAAATAATAATAATACAAACAAATTTTAAAATTTTAAAAAGAAAAGGCTTGTTAGAAAATTCAGTGACGGAGCTGGAGCGCTAACAACCTAGCGCCTAATTGCACGGCCGACCAGATGTTGGCCGATTCTTATGAGATAAACCCCTAAGGGGCACGGAAGGATTTTGGAACTGGTCAAGACAAGCCGTCTTTCCTGGGCCGGAAAAGTCAGTCTTGTTTGGCCTGTTCGATGGGTAGCATCGCTTTGTACAGAATCATATTGTGTCTCTCGATGCCGAACTATTAAAAACTGTCATCTTTTGACTTCGATTAGTTCTTTATCTTACAGGCTGTAGTTCCGAATACGACCGGTCGCCGATCAAGATGAAATTTGGAGGGTTGGTTGGGAGCAGGTAGACGACCCCAAATATAAAGTGGTATCTTCGGCTTCCTATTAGTTTCCGAGATATTAATTAAAAACTTTCGTACAATACATAGAATTTTTCCTATACAGACGTAACTAACACTACCGTCTTCGCTGTAGCTACCGTCATCATCGTGTCGAACAGCCGTTCACACCATAGCTATATCAGCTTCCGTTTCTATAGGGTGTTCCATGTAAAATCTATTTTTTTAGTTACATTACGTTATGTTTCATATTTTATTACTAATTCTCAAGAAATTAAACACGTTTGATTTATACGTAGGTTAGGTTAAACTAGATAAATTTCCGGCCGCCAGAAGGTGGCCGGCAACGCTACGACAGTCGTCGTATCTCCAAAGTTTTGAATAGGACACCCTATAGAATCTATAGTATAGATGGTCAGGTTCGACTGTCGAACTTCGACACTTGACGATGTCAGCTTACTACAGCGAAGACGGTTGTGTTAGTTACGTCTGTATAGGAAAAATTCCATGTATTGTACGAAAGTTTTTAATTAATATCTCGGAAACTAATAGGAAGCTTAAGATACCACTTTATATTTGGGGTCCCTTCCTCCCTCCCCCAACCAACCCTCCAAATTTCATCTTGATCGGGGACCGGTCGTATTCGGAACTACAGCCCTTTTTTATCCAGAATTTTCCAAGGAGTTGATACGAGTAAAGAAAGAAATGCAATTCTATTTAAACAAAAAGTGCATCTGAATTTTTTTAATGCATCGTTGCATTCACGAAGAAAATGAAGTCATAGAAAAATAAACATTATCATACCATTGACATGAACAGCTTTTCCTATCTCTTACCACATTCAAGATATAACCCGTCAACAATTGCGTGATGCAATTGACATCTGGTCATCGGCGGACAGTACATACATAAGAGATGTAGGAATATAAGTGATGCATGGATGTAAGGGATGAAGTTCGTGGAATGTAAGGGATATAGTGGTGTAAGGCAGGCCTGTCCAAGTAGGAGAATCCACTCCTGGAACACATGTTTTGGGTCCCCTTCCAACGCTGCTCCTTCAAGTAAGGTGGGACGGTTCCGACTACCGTCTTTGGTAGTCGGAACCGTCCCATCTTACTTGAAGGAGCAGCGTTGGAAGGGGACCAAAAACATGTGTTCCAGGAGTAATTTCCCCTACTTGGACAGGCCTGGTGTAAGGAGTAGAGGAATATAAGGGATGAAGGAATATAAGCAGATGTTTAATGTTATATAGATGGATAACTGAAAAAAGGAGTTAAGTAAATTATTTATATAGCTCGGAAAGGGATTCAGGTACATTAAATAAATCACTGCGAAACGAAATTAAGTATATTAAACAAATGACTCAGAAAGGAAATTGACAAAATTAAATAATAACTCATGTTTTTCTAAAATGATTTATTTACCAAGGCGCATGAAGTGGATACAAGTTTTTCAAATAGTTATTTGAATAATTTTTCGGTCTTGTAATTTTTCGGTTTTGACTGATTTCTAATAAAATAGAATCATATGGGTCCAAAATTGTGTCGTTTTAGTTGTCAGTACGAGGTATAGCAAAAGAGGGAGTTGTAAAACAAGCATGATTATTATACCGACTGCAATCTCTGTACGTAGACCTGACTTCATCTGGAAGTGTTTGAGACATTCTAAAGTCCTGACCCCTCGAAAACGTCGACATGTCCAATCTTTTCGTATCTGTAGTCACTGGTGTCCCAACCATTAATTCCTAAAAATTTTTAGTTTTACAATTTGAATGCATTAAAACTATTGCCTGATGAAGGCTCTGTAATGAAGCCCTTGGTGACTGGGGAAGCCCAATGGTTCCTCTGTGATTCAAAGAATGGTTGAATCGTGACTTAAGTACTTTCATGGAATAGAACATTAGATGGAATTAGGAATCAAAAATACTCATGAGTATTAAGTCGTAAACATTCAACTGATATTTGTCAGTATCTTTACGCAAAGCCATGTTCACTGCATGATCAGCTCCGTTTGAACCATTCCGGGCTGGTACCAACACGTGGAAAATGACATATCTTTTTTGTACTAAAAATTAAACGATTTTGTTATTTATCAACTTATATTTACTTTCACTTACACGTATTATCGTGCATGCTTATGACCAGATAAATTAACTAAAATTCAACGTTCAATGACGTTTTACCCAACTATTTTCATTCGTCGCCTAATGGAATATCGTCCTTATAATCGGGTAAAGAGAAGCACCGAAACTGTCTCTGGCACTGCCGAAGCCATATTATAGGTGCTGGTAACAACCACATAGTTTCCAGAACCCTCAGTGCGATCATCGCGATCGAGCCGCGATCCATGATCGCGAGCTCCCCATAGAAGATCTCTCGTAGTGCTATTTTGCTCCAAGGAAACATGGTAAACGTTTCGTCGATCGCAGTTTAATTGTGGATGTGCAAAGGACAGTGAAACGATTAGTATACTATATTTCATTTACGTAGCTGGGATAAAATCATCCACGATTAAGGATCAGATGTGTAGATGAAGAAATAATTATTGAATAAAAATGGATTGAAGTGATGGATTCTAATATTGTGATCTCTCTTTTGGATTCAAATAATCAACCTTTGCACAACCAGTAATACAGTGTTTATAAATTACCAAAGAATTCTTTTATTACAAGATGATCTGGTAATAAGACTTGTACAAAAATTCCAAAAATCGCTGATTCATTGCGACTATTCGAAGTGGTATATGTTAAAAATCGTAATTACAGAATTTGATGACGATGGTGAAGGTGGGTTATACTCTGATGATTTTGACCCTCTTGCTGATGCTATGGGCGTCTCTAGCTCGAATGCACGAGTTGCCCGTGCAGTATCCACCGTGTTTCTTCAACCCTCTTTGTACCTGTTCGAAAGCCATTCCCGATCTTGGCATAGTCACCTGTTACAATGTGCCGATGCCACGGATCCCTCAGCCTATCAATTCCTCCAAGGTGTTCATGCTACAGTTGGAGAACAATGGACTGATGTTCTTGCAGCCGCAGTTTCTTATGAACACAGGTATCAAATGAATTCTTATAACAATACTAGATCTACTAAAATCTTTGGTAGATCTTTACAAGCTTTTCCCAAGTAAAGGTGCCGACTAACTTTCATAGTAATTTTCTTTCTTACTTAAGAAAATCTTGAACTCTAATATGTTTTTACACAGAATGTTCTGAAAAATGTATCTATGCAAGACCTAAACAATATAGAATAATATTCTTATTAAGTTACAAGTAAAAACTATGATTAAATTAAGAAAAACAAGACACACCCGACACTTTTAGCAAAACGTTAGGCCAACGAGAATGAGGAAATGGAGATTAAAGGGCAGTGACCCCTTGCATCATCGATTACGTTATGTAGGAACGATGCGTGGCAGTTTTCTATTCACATGCATGCCATTCTCCTATCTCCCAGGTCTGTACAGTCTACGGATCAAGCATAATCCCCTGGCCGACATCCCGGACGAAGCTTTCCTAGGGCTTGAGAGATCGTTATGGGAGCTCGAATTACCCTACAATCGGTTGGAAAGGGTTCCCAGCAGGTCGTTCAGGCATTTACAGAAACTGCAACTTCTCGACCTGACAGGTGTCTTATGTTCCTCTTATTTAATATCATTTCCGATACCTCATGTTTCACAGAAACCTGTCAACGATTCATTTTGTTCCAATCGCTGCTTCTTTGACAGGTAACAAGATATCGAAAATAGTGCCAGAAAATTGGCGGGGATTGGAGAATTCTTTGCAAAAGTTACGATTGGGTCGAAACGCGATCGACAAACTTCCGGCCGATGCGTTCGCCGGTCTCACTTACCTAGACATGCTCGATCTCCGAGAGAACAACCTGAAGGAGATCGATCCTTCGGTGTTTAGAGACGGCATGGCACACCTGGTGCACCTATACCTGAATGGAAATCAACTGACTCACGTTCCGTACGCGCAATTGTCCTCTTTGAAACGCATGAAGGTGCTTGATCTCAGCTACAACAGGATATCGAAGATGTTGAACCATCAGCAAGAACCCGAAATCAGAGGATTACAAATGTCGTTGGATATACTGAGATTGGATTTTAATCAGATCGAGTCATTGATGCCTGGGGATTTTCAACATTTTTATAAGATTAACAGAACTTATCTCGATGGCAATCCTTTGACTATAATCGAGGTAGACCATTGATCGTATTACAATTGATCATCGATGACTTTCATTACCTCTTCAAACTGCTTTGGTATATTTCACAGGAGGGTGCGTTCAGGGATTCGAGGATACGTGAGCTCTACTTCTGCGATTGCCATCTAATGGAAGTGAGTTCCCCTGATTTCGCTGGCCTGGAATCGTCCCTTGAATTGTTAGATCTTTCGGGGAACAATATTACCACCCTTCCAAGTCCAGTATTCCAAGAATACGATTTTCTGCGTACCTTAATCTTCCGTGAGAACAAGATCCAAACGTTTTCGCCGGGTAAGACGAGAAGAGCGTGTTATAAATTCCAACACGGCTCCATAAATTGACACGCTCATCAGGAATTCCTTGAATTATATACCTAATGTTCGCTCTATGTTGTCAGCCGAAGTGTTCAATGGTTTCCAATACTCTCTGTACAACCTGGACCTAAGTGGCAGAGAAAACAGCGTGGTGTCTCTTCAGGATCTAAGACAGATGCGTAACATGCGATTTCTTTCAATTTCACGGATGCCACAGTCGACCTTGTCCACGGAAGATTTCATGGAATACGGGATGGACATCAAGGAGCTTCGTATCGTTCAAAGCAACCTGAACACCATCAAAGGTCACGCTTTCATGCACGTTCGCGGGATCAAGTACCTGGATTTCTCGGAGAATTCGATCTCGTCGATAGAGAATGAAGCTTTCTCCGAGGTAATACCTTTTAGATATCGAAACCTTTATCTCCTTTTTCTTATTCCCAGTGGCGGCTCGTAGCTAAAATTAGCGGAGGTGCTGCTCCAGAAAATTTTTAGCCTTTGTTTTAAAGAAAAACCAGCGCACACACAGTCAAATACCACGCCGCTGGAACTGTGAAGCGCACAGTTCCATACAAACATTTTTGTATCTTTTTTATAAACTTTTAAGGATTATACAGGGTGATCCCCTCGCTACCGGACACAAAGGAACTGGCGACAATGAGCCCCTTGACCGCACCATGAAGACACAGAGTCGTCTCGGCCCGGGTAGGTTCTCGCTGGCACGTGACAATACGGACCTCTTTAAGGGGTCCAGGGGTCCATTGTAGCTAGTTTTCCTTTGTGGTCTGTAGCGAGAGGATCGCCCTGTATATTGTACAAGTATATACATACATATACCGCAGTTCACCAGAGTCCATAACTGCGACGCGCAGGTTGGAAGATGGTGGGGGAACGCAGCGAGCTCTCTGCTAATCGCTTTCTATTTCGTTTGGAAGTATCGCCAATCAGGGCGAAGATGCGCACTGAAGAAGCGCGAAGAACGAAAACTGGTTTTTTCGCAGTTGTGGATTCTGGTGAACTGCGGTATACGTATAAAGAATTAAAGAAAATGAAAACGTGGCCGTCGCGGGACGGCCGACAAGAGCGAAGCTCAAGTCATAATACGTAAATTCACAGTTTAATTAGAATTGTTTTTAGTAATTTCATGGTACAATTGAAAATGAAAATAAAACGGTCAATATTAGAGAAATGATTTTTATTACTGTAGATAAATACGACGAAGTCGTCTTTTGTCGCGAACGTTCTCGTACGCACAATCGACGCGAAACGCTGGAGATCCGCTACAATATTAATTATTATTTTGAAAACATTTGAATGTGAGAGAAGTAGAGGAGAGGGGCCCGAGGGATGGTAGTTTGAGGAAGGAACGTAACGTTCCTTCGAGCCGATCTTACTGCCGAACGCGCCAAGGAGAGCTTTGCTCTAAAAAGGACTCATTATATTAAATGTTATCGATAATATCAAGTGGAAATAGGGGGTGCTGCAGTTCCACAGTGCCTATACGCGAGCCGCCACTGCTTATACCTCAACAAAGTTATATTCTGAAGATATTTACTTTAAAGCTCCAAAGTAGTTCTTAATTATAACTATCCTTTATACAACCCTCAATTTGTTCTAATATTTAATTAAATTAAATTGGAAATGCACTAATGAATCAGGGACGTTGATAATCGCAGATAATTTCAACAGAATGGGCTTCGATAAATAATCCCTTGCGTAACAAATAACTTTACCTATTCAGAAACATGGAAAACCATAAAATTTCATTCGTGTTAAGCTAATCGGTAGATAAAAAGTATCTGTGTCTAATCCAGCCTAATCCTTTAGGTCGGTCATTCGCTTTTAACGTTGAGAATAGCTCACGGTCTATCATCTTCCATTTCTGAGATACCACACGCGCCGTTCAAGTTCCTACCGAATCTACAACATCTCGACTTCAGCAATAACAAAATTAAATCTCTGCCGGATACGTCGTTTCATTTTCTGAAGAGGATCAAACGGATCGAGTTGCAGGACAACGAGATCGATGACATTAGAAAGGGAACGTTTCAGGTAGAAATTGTACACTTGATTCGCGATTATGATAATAAATAGCTGTATCAATGAACTTTACGTTTAGGGTGATATACACTCGTACCTGGAGGACGTGAATTTCTCGTTCAATAAAATCAAAACCATTCAAACCCACACATTCGTCGATCTACCGAAAATAACAATGATCAATTTAGAAGATAATGCGATAGATAAAATTGAGAGACGGGCGTTTATGAACATGAAATTACTGCAATACGTTAATCTACGTGGTAATAAAATTAAAGACATCACCGACGAGGCTTTCCAGGTAATTACCAGTTCTGTCTCTCTGACATTATAGTACGTAGCGAATTATTAAAATTATTTAATTCTTTTTTAAGAATCTGCCGGATTTAGAGTTCCTCGATCTCTCGTACAATGACATGAACGAATTCGATTTCGCCTCCTTCGATCAAGTGGGTACGTTATCTTCGTTCAAGGTAAACGCCAGCCACAATGAGATTCCGAAATTGTGGATCAACAGCACCACGTTCACGCCACCGACCACCAGTAAGTTCACGATGGAATTCATTTTGAGCAAAGCTCTTAAACAGATTTCCGTAAGCCTGTTAAACGAAAGTCGATGAAACCCGTTGTTACAAATCGAAAGCAACGCCGCTTCTAATTTTTCTACGGCAAATCTTATGCAACTGGTCACACAGAATCCTCTTAAGTCCCCCTTGACAAGACCATTTTATTTTACTCGTAGTATTTGACAAAGAATTAGCCAGAGCCGAGATGACTTAACGAAGCTTTGAACATTTATTATTAATTATAAAATCTATTGATTGCAGTAGGTGGCGCGATACAATCGAACATCAAAGTCTTAGATCTCAGCTACAACAACATCAGCGACATAATGAGGTACTACTTTAAGCCAGTCGAGTACTCGTTAACACACCTCTACATATCCCACAATCAGCTGAGCAACGTGACCCAAGGTGTATTCGGAAACATGCCGCATCTTCAGTGGCTCGATTTGAGTCACAACGATTTGATAGAAGTCGATTTCGACTGCTTTCGAAATACGAAGAACCTTCAAGTTCTCTTTCTGTCCTGGAACAACATCATGGACATTCCAGCAGAGGCACTGAGACCCCTGAAGAAACTCAGGATCGTCGATCTATCTCATAATAAACTTAGAACACTATCGGATAACATGTTTGGAGACGCGAACATCGAAAGCCTCGATCTGTCTCATAATCAATTTATGAGACTGCCAATGAAGACTATGTCCATCTCTGCAGCTGCCAGTTTATCCATCTTGGATATGTCCTGGAACTCGTTGTCGGGAATTCATACCACGGACGCGATATTCAGACTAAGAGTTGGTTTTTCAATATTTATCTAAATGAATTTACCTTTTTGAATGGTTCTCGAAACAAAGGGAATATTCATATTTGTTTTAGACTTTAACATGGTTGGATCTGTCGTACAATCGATTAGTCAGGCTTGACGATGGTGTATTCTCTGATTTGCAATACCTAACTCATCTTGATTTAAGTCATAACAAACAGTTATTGCTGGAAACACGTGGAAGAACGTTTCATGGCTTGGAAGATTCGCTTCTTTATCTCGACTTAAGCAATATTTCCCTTTTGAGTGTACGAATTTTTGTTACATATTTATTATCGGATTCCGAATATGTTGTATTAAAATTAATTTGTCTGTAGGTGCCAGAATTACCACTGCGACGATTACAAACGTTGTATTTGGCGCACAATGAGTTGGCATCGATACCAGCTGAAATGGCATCGAACTTAACCTCCCTTCATTATCTAGATCTAAGTGCCAACGATCTGACGGTGGTGCCATTGATCACGCACACCCTGCCGGAACTGAAAACCTTCAATATAGCAGATAATCCTATCACGGCGGTTAGTAACACTAGCTTCTTGGGAATCGCGGACAGTCTCGAGGAATTGGACATAAGGCGATTGTCTTTGTCAACGTTCGAGGTAAGATAAGACGTTTTATAGTTTCATGGAGAGAATAGAATTTATCTCTTTTATTCGCAGAGTGGAGCTTTTTGTAAAGCTACGAAACTTCGCAGACTGTATATAACCGCTTACACTGGAATTAAGAATTTCAATTTTCCTAATCTTCTGGAGTACAATCATGGCCTGAGGCATTTACTCATCGACGTATGTATATTAAATAATCTGAATGATTGAAGAAGGTTTCAATATTTCTGACTTTGATTCTAGATACAAAATGAGACGAATCTGGGGAAAGAAATGAGAGGAAAATTTCCGAATAAATTGTTCAATATAACGTTGACTGGACAAGCCTTGAAGTATCTCAATCCAGAAATACTGAAAGTATGTATTCCTAATGAATAAATAATTCGAATTTCAGTCAATTTAACCAAATGGATTCCCGATACCTTCTTCGAATATTATATTATACTTTCGAATGTCGATGTTTCTTCAGGGTATAAGGAATCCTCACTTGCATTTCGGGCTGTACAACACGAGCGTGAACATGGTGTCGAGGCTAATATTTGATAATGCGGATTGGGTTAGAAACGTGACGATCCATGTCCATAACAGCGATATTCGAACCCTTTATAATCCATTGAACGGATATAAACCAGGTGTCCCAGGGAAACGATTTCTGACCAAACTCACCGTGGCGGGTAGCTACTTCAATTGTGACTGCGACATCGGGTAAGTTCATCCATCCACGAATTTTAGTAAAAGAAAATGTAAATGTCTCACGATTGCATTCAGAACAAACACGTATATTCCAGATGGATGGAAAATTGGCAAAGGAAGCACAGACAGTATCAAGAGGACCGTTGTACTACTTATAGTGAATTCAAGAACTTCGATCGGGACGAAGAGGACGATCAGTTCGATTGTTGGGACAATGGTTGGGACGACGATCTTCGCGAATCGTTTTGTTTGAACAAGAACAACATTTCAGTGTTGGAAGCATTGAAAACCGACCTCGAATGTGGATGGGGAACCGCGAACTATGTCCGCACGTCTTATCATCTCGTTCTCCTCTTCGTTGTTCTAACAACGACGATCTATTAACTCTTATCTTCTTGGCCTATTCGCATTTCACACTTTTCAGATCGATCACCGTCCCTCCTTTCACGATCGTTTCCAGTGCAAACACGCGAGATTCGTTTCACAGAAACCATTATTCCCATTCTATGCATCAAGAACCTTGAACTAGTACACATAGTAGATCAGGAAATTTTCAAATTTTTAATTGCACTATTTTGAAATTAGCTTACAATTATTTGCAAACAAATATGGTTTCTCGACGAGTATGCACTCGAATCGAGTGGAAGGAGAACGAACTCTTGCACACCCCCTTGTTCCCTTCAAACTTTGAGCAGCACGCTTCGAATCAATGAGACTGTCGGATCAATTGTTCAGATACTCGTACAAAAACTGATTAATCACGGATCGAACGTGTACAGGAACAGTACACGTGTGTCCGTCGAAATCGTCGGAATGAATAGGAATTGAAGTTTTATTCACACTTCGTAGAAATTAACGATTGTTCTTGCGATCGTTGTATAAAATGGTAACAATGTAGCAAGGTCTTATCGTTTTTTCCACCGATTTACATGGAATAATTTAGACTTTAAGATTCTGATAGAAATCAATAGTAATCATCTTTCTATGCTTCAGGCGTTTTCTATGAAGAAACATTTGCTTTCATTGCTGGAAAATCTTGGGCTCGACAGTGAAAGAAATGAAAAATTAACACGTTGATTGGTACACGATAGATATAGCTACGTCTGGTATGGCACACGATCATTTTATTAATTCGCTATTTTCGATTATCAGTGTAAGTCAGTGATGTTCAGAATATTTCTTTTTAGTTATTCGACTAAATTGGAATGACAATCAACGTGGTAATAAGACTTGGTAGCTTTAAAATTACATTCTCAAACGATATCATTACCTGTAATAAATTTCATAGCAAAGAAATTTTGTATTATCTGTTACGAAAACGAGATAAAAAAATATGTGCTTGCAGATATACGCTGTCGACACGTTTTTTTTTTTTTTTTTTTTTTTAAATAAAATCGCACTAATTATTACGGTAAACATTGTTGTTATTTATGACCTGCCCATACGGTACAATTAATTATAAAGCATAATTTTTGCAACTATGCCAATTACCGTTTGGAGAATCGGTAATACAATGAAACCGAATATGAATATTAGACAAATATAAATACTTAGCAGCTCTGTTGTGAATACGAAACATCGAAGTATCGTCTGCCGGAAGTCCCTGCTGCTACCTATGTTGATGACTTTGTCCAATACGAATCGTAGCACGTACAACAATATCTAGAAATACGAAATTTTTGTTTTACTTTTCATTTAATTAATTAATTATGAATGATCAATTAATGATACAACCTCGGCAAGAGGCAGTATGTTCAGCATCACATACAACAGAGCCAGAAGAGATCGGCCAGTTGCTTGGCCCATTATTTGAATTAAAGCAGAGAAAGAATATTCTGTTCGTGGTACACCGCAAGATTCTTGATAATTGACTAAATACTCCCGGAAGTTGTGTAAGAAATTTGTTCCTTTCCTGTCCACCTTATTACAGCCATCGCGTGTCGAAGTCGTGGAGAATTTTTTCTCTTGGATAAATCTGTTTCGACTTCGTCGATTGAAATTTGAAAAACTGTACGGATTTTTCCATTTCCAATTATGAATCGATGGTTTCTCAATTACAGGTTCTGAATGGTGTTCGATTATCTCCTCTTCGCGATTCCAATCGCCAGATTTTTGATTCGAAATGTTTTCATCAGTTGTTTCATTGTATATTTCAGCCAAATGCTTACACAAACCGGAAGAGTTCTGATTCAAAGAGTTTTCACCTGTTATTTTCAATTTGTCATCTAAACATTTACAAAAGTCGCAGGATGTAAGAGATTTCCCGCTGCTCTTTCCAAATTTGCATGTATCTCCTTCTAAAAACTGATAGAATAAAGAAAAATGAAAGATTTAGAGCTTGACAATAATAAAAAATTATAATACACTTTACAAGAATTGTAAAGTAATCCATTTTAATCATAATACACTTAAATTATAGTATTTCAATTGACTTACAGCTGAATAATTAACGATCAAAGGCTTATTGATTAATTTCATTAAGAGTATGCAAAAGTTCCAGTTGTCTACACATAAGTAGTGTACAAACAATATTACTTATAAAATAACAAAGAAAATCTGTTTAAAACTGATGGAAACTATTGCATATCTCTCCTAATAGTAGGTAAACTGTTAAATCGTTTCGATTATTCTCTATAGTATGTTTACTTGATTATGAGAAAGACATTTATTATCCAGATGCCATTTCTCGTTATAAGACTTTGGTACAAAATCGAAATTGTTCTGATTTTGTATGTCGTTCATATTCGTAAAACAGGACACACGGCTAGTCGCAGCTGAACCACAGTCGGTACACATAATCAGCAACAATTTTTCCTGGACACACACGGTTACAATTTTATTAAAATTATTTGTCGTACGCGATGACGGTAATAATCAGTTAATTTTCATTTCGATCCATCCTCGAAACGAGACGTTTACATACAAGATGAAAACGCATGAAATCCGCCGCGCATTCACGTGTCACTTGACAATCAAACCATATGTATACAATGTGGACTCATTTGATAAGATCTCTTAAATCGCTAAATCGTTGTGAAAATAAACGACGCACGAATTATTCGATAGAAGTTTTATTGTCACGTGACCAAGAATCGGACAGCCGACAACGTGGAGCAGTTTTCTTCAGATACTTTCTCCGTTTACAAATTTATTTATACAAACTCGTTCTCCTCTATGTATATATATATATAATATGTATACATATATGTATAGATCAACTATTTACTCGCATTCGTCAAGATAAAAGTGTGATACAAGTAGGAATCGAGAACGAAAATTACATACAAACGCGAAAAAGAAAAGATTTAAAAAAAACAGCTATCATAATTCTTCTGTGCTTTTCTTTTGCCGTATAAAATGTTTTGTGTACAGCGTTGGCGATGACGAACGTCCAAAGGGGCTATTTCTCGGCTTGCTTGCAGCGTAAAATATCAACTATAGGATTCACTAAGCCTACAAATACGTATTTCTACAAACTTCTGGCCGATCGTTTATCGGCTCACTTTCGCACTCATCACAGTCGCGCATCTCACTATTATTTTTCAAGCTGTGTGCACTGCGTAACGCTGTTCTCTTTGGATGAACTAAATTCAAGCAAGTCTGAAACAAATCTGAAGAGAATTGATATGACGAAAGTTGCAGGAAAGAGTGAATTATCCAAACCTAGTGAAACTTTATTGAGCTGTGTTAATGTGCTTTGTCACGCTTGAAATAACACACAGATGCAAGAAAGTTTCGAAATATGTTATTGCAAAGAAATTTTGTATTATTTTTTTTTTTTTTTTTTTTTTACAACAGCGATTCCAGTTGCCGTTTGCATTGGAGGGAAAACACACTGGAGGACAACGATCGATTGCGAGGTATTTTCGGTGTATCAAAGGGTGATTTCGGTTTTTCTTTCTCAATGGATCGTCTTACAAAAGCAGAAAGGGGAATTCTCAGCGCGCGTTCACACGCGTTTGCACAATTTTAAATAAATATACGTCCACGTAGCGGGGCGAGAGGAGGGCATTTCGAACACCGTAAACAGGGCTCGATGTACTCTGAAAGACTGGGAAAGATATCGAAGCTTTTATGCACATTTATAGCATGCCGAAACCCTTTGAATAATTAATTGCTTTCAATAAACGATCTTGTAATTTCTCTATTGTACTGTAGTCCGGTAACAGTAGTACGTTGTAGCACGTATGCGCTATTGGTAGCCTGAAATGTACAAAACAAGAGTAATGATAAAAGTTGCAAGTAATTAAATCATTTGTAAGATCATACCTATCAGAGTCGGGACCATGTCTGGCAATAACCATCTTAAGCCTTGACAAACCACCAACCGGTACTCTATCACTTCCGGTCGTAAATTGGAGAAGTCTTCGTTGACTTTCCGGTGGTAACGAATGAGCGACGCGCCAGAAATTACGTACCGCCTCGCTGTCAACGGTATAACCACCTTCGTATTCTGTAGCTGCTTCCAATTCCGCAAAGTCGAAAACCTTACTGCCGCAAACCAACTGTATCGACAGAACATCGTTTAGAAATAAACTTC
The DNA here is from genome assembly GCF_051020975.1 of Osmia lignaria lignaria. Classification (NCBI taxonomy): domain Eukaryota; kingdom Metazoa; phylum Arthropoda; class Insecta; order Hymenoptera; family Megachilidae; genus Osmia; species Osmia lignaria. The sequence goes on from NC_135041.1 coordinate 4,473,726, forward strand.
ATCGTGTACTATATCATCCGGATAAATAATTAGAGCATACTTGTTCGATTTCTTCAGGTCTGAAAAGTAACGCGAGTGGACTTTCATCCGTAACCATTTGGAAACCACATCTGAACGCTTTGAATTGCCTTTCTACTGATTTATTAAGTAAGAAGTCTGCATAGTGATCTACGAATTCCTTTTTGTTCTCTTGTGTCACAAATATTTCATCTCCATTTTCCTTCAGGTCGTGAAACGTTATCGAACCAAATACGTCCCTGCAAAATGATATAATTTAATGATTACTGTTTATCTATTATTTGTTTAACATATTTATATTTATAAATTTACTTGTAAGCCACTTTGAAGGTTTGCATGAATGTTTCTGACATATCATCTCCGGTATAATCCATTAGTTCTTTCAGTGTTCGGTATAACGTTGGACTCCAATCCTCTAGATCGGCGAAGCATCCTTTCCTACCGAGCAATTTTCGATAAACTACCATTGAAAAATGTACATCGAGTATTACGTTATTATATATTGCTAGGCCAAGTACAACGCCTATTAATGTGAAATGTGCGTCACTTTCAAACGATGTTGGATTGAACCACGTCATTTGCGTATCTTCCTGTAAAAAGTTTCGATGCAAGCATTGAAATTATTTGTTCTTCAATGAATTTGACTGATTGACAATCGAATTACCTGAGTTATGAACATGCCATAATCAGGATTGAAAATTTCTTCTACGATTAATTGAAAGAATTCTTTGGAAACTCCACCCTCATCTACTCCTTGTTCACCTTCAAATTCAACGACTAATTGCTTTTTAAGATCTAGCGGATGTTCCACCGCGATCATTTGTAATTCGACTAATGCATCATCTATCAAACGATCTCTCCTCACCTATTTGAACGTAGAATTGTTAATGAAATCGTAATACCAATCAAAACATTTACGTACCTTTAATCTTAAATAAGGGTTAGTAGGATGTCCAACGATAGTTTGTAAAAAGCTCATTCGACGTTCACTATACATTCTGATACGATTATCATAATATAAGCCTAGTGTCTTTGTAGCAGGCGTGAGAATAAAAGCGTAATTCATAAAGCTAAATTTCATAGGTTCTTCGCTTTTGTAGTATGCAAAATCCTTATCCATTTCTATCGCATCGCTAAGTGGTTCATTGTAAAAATCGGTAAAAGGTATAAATGGTTTCCTCGCATCCAACACGGTTATTCCTAATTCTTTAGCTAACGGATCTTGAGGAATTTGCGATGACGATGATCTTACAGATTTATCATTACTAGTAGATTCAACATCTTCATCCATATTTAAGTCAGGTTCATCCAATTCACCAGATAACATACTTGCATAGTAGAGAATTTTCATAACTTTCGTAGGTGCTGTAATAGTATCCGCATCTTGTACACAGTAATCCCGAGTGAATGATCCTCCTATTACCTATAAAGATAAAAACTTGTGCACTATACCATTACATTTTCATAAATTAAACACATGTACCTTAACCGTTATTAATTCCTGTAGAGCTTGCAAAATACTTGGAAGTCGAGATTTACAATGTTTAGCCCATACACGAGCCAGTTTAGCTTGTGCTACAATAGGAAAACAGCTTAGCGCCTTGCAAAGCATATGAAAGGCAAGTTCCAAATATTCGCTATTCCCGAGCATAGGAATTTCAAACACTATTAAAAACACGTTCAACAAGCTGTCCATGTTATCCCACGGCATTATGCGAAATACCCTCAGATCTAATTCAATATTGTCTGCCAAAGTGACTAGTGCATTGACCAAAGCGGATTTAAATGCTTCTCCTAAATATATAAAAGATCCAAAGGATTAAATAATTATGTTTTTAAAAAAGTACAATATTATTGTTGTTCGTCACTACAAGGAACTTTTACCCGGTAATGACCAAAGAGCGGCAAAAGCTCGTCGCACAGCTGGTAAATCGACGCTGGTATCATCGTTATTAGGAACTGTAGGCGATGGTTCACTGCTATCTTCTTCTTTGTCTTCTCCTTGAATAGATCGAATTGCTTCTTTGTCCATGTCTCCAGGTGGCCTTAATAAAGTATCCGAGGCTCTATCAAGAAGGGCAGCCAATGGAGAGTCATTTTTTACAGTTTTTTGAAAACTAAGGCTCAGTGCCTTAGCACATGAAAATACTTCTCCCAATGTGCGGATTAATAACGAATATGACCCTTCTGATTTACATCTTTCTATTATTTCCAATAATTTTGCTTCTGTGAGATATGGATCCTGTTTCCCTGCTAATAATATATTAATTTCATTTTTTTTTATATACATCCTTATTTATATTCATATTGGATTACAAATAAACAGGAAGGGACAGGAATAAAATATAGGATACACAAGGATCTGATGTATATTGTTTATTTAATGTCAGTTTTGGAACAAGTTTTAGTAGTGTTACTGCATCATCAACTAGAAAGGATAAACTTATGTTGGAATGTGGTGCAATACCTTCATCCGAACATGTTGGATTCACATTTTTAACTGGTAAACTCATAGCTAAGGATGCAGGTCCTGGCTCTAAAGTGGTTCGAGCAACTTTACTCGGTTGAGTACCATCGCAAAGTCTTGCTTCTTGTGAAAATAACTGAATAGCCTGTGCAGCAGCTTGATTTGGAGTAAGGTTTGTAACCTATTTAGAAAAGCATTTGGTTAAAAACAAATATTTCAATTATATCAAGACTAAACATCATTTTTTAATAGTTTCTAGACACGTACCTTACCACTTGATGCACAGTTTTGATTGTCACAATCAGGATTACCACATCCATCGGTTAACTGATAAAAATATCGTTCAATCAACTTTTTGGCAACTGCACGCTTCATGTCGCTGCAAGGGCTTTCTGCTCCTACCCTAGTAATGCAAAAATAAAGTATAACAATAAAGACATGCTTAGAATATACAGGTATTTTAAACTATAATTAAAAAATATTATTAACAAATAGTTACTTTCAGAACACCGTGCAGAATATTTATGTAGAATAATTGCACATCATTTTTCATAATATCGAAACACTTCTTTTATATGTATAATATAATTAAACATTGCAAGAATTGCTATCATTTGTGTATTTTAATGTTTGCAATGAACTATTGTTAGATATTGCGAGCAGGTGATAGTATATAACCTATGAAATACATGCAGATGTTTTTATTGTGTGGTATAGATTTGTAAATTTGTGATACTTGGCATGCAAAGGTTTCTATTCTTTTTATATTAAACTTAAAAACAATATTCTTTGTGCAGACACTCAGATTTCAAATTAATTGTTATTAATTCAAACATAAATATTGTTGTAAACAATGAGAAACAAAGTTTAACTCGATTAAATGGATGTGTATTCCAATAATCGCAATTCATTCAATTAAGAACACATGGTCGTGACATCTTAACAATGATTCGCGACGTTGCCAATTCAAGTGGAAATGACAGTTATGAAAAAGATCAGCTTCTTGAGGTTGGAAAGCAAATGGTTTCGTTGCACCAAAACAAAGCGTGTTAAAAATAGCCCAGGCTCGTAGATTCGTAAAGATATTACGTTCCGTGAAAGGCGCAAAGCGATCCTCGGTCTTCAAAAACTAGCGATAAAAGAAAGAAATGCACAACTGGCTCGAGAAAGTTCTAGACGATAATTGCTATAGACTATCAATGCGTAGCTACCTGGAAGCGTGATCTTCCCCAGGGTCCCCTTGGCCCTTGGCGCTCATAGACCGTGAATCTTCGAAATTTTGCTTTCTTCGTCGTCGGTCGCAACAGAAAATTTCGCCACGACCGTATCTTCTATTTTAGCATAAATTCCTCGAACACTTTGCGCACTATCACTAAATTTAGTTAGCAGCTCTCTTTTATCAACAATTGTACTACTATTTTAATACCTACTACGCACTACCATATATACTCTCAAGTAAAACAGGAAAAGGAAAAACAGAGCGGATAAATAGAAAAATATTAGAAACTGAGAGAAGGAGAGAAAAAGAGGAAGAAGAGAAAAAGAGGAAGGTGAAAAAGAGAAAGAAAGAGTACGTAGTACGTTTGTGGTTTGAGGTATATTTGTTCGTAACTCGGAAATGAATATTTGGTCGAGGTTAGGTTAACAATGTTCTGTGAATGCACGATGCAAAATGTTCCTCGATCCCGTTGATACACGAATTTTTCAAGTCAATGTCAGAACACCGAAGAAAAAACAAAAAAAAGAATTCGTTTTGTGATCACTTCTTGGTTACTGTCTACTGTTCTGAACAGAGACGACCAGCTGCAAATATCGAGATCCTCGATTAATCGAACACCACGATGTTTTTCGATTTTTCGATAACTCGACGAAAGTGACCTAGATCATGCACCAAGCAAAATGATTTTCTCCGAATGGATTGATTTTAAAAGAACACATTTTATTATTACGATATACACCTTCTTATCAATGTTTGTTCGATGATTCTTGGATTTACGATATACGTCAGTGTATCGTAATCGTCACATATAAGTACATCTTTTTTATGTAACAATGACTCTGTACATACATACATTCATCATTCTCCTGGTACATAGATCGATCTTATATTATACTTACTAATCCATATCTATTTAAAAACTTATTAATATGCAGATTTTATATTGTATATTTTTCAACATAATCCTTGATCATTATTTCAACATACCTTTCAACGATAAACGGAGAATTTATTGTAAACATTATAAAGAAACGAAAAGATCGACCAGAAAATTAGAAACCCCTGAAGCTATGCAACACGAGAAAATCCAGTTTTTGAACTGTTCTCCATATTCAAATATATAAAACCTATTTACTTGTCTCATTCGTTTAATACTTAACTGTATTAGCTCTTTATTGAACAACATGTATAATTAAATTTCTAGTTATTTAAATACAGTTCAATTATTCAACTATCTAAGTGGTCTATATGCTGAAAATCTTATAGTTCTTAAAGAGAATATTGATTCTATGCTTAATTTCAGGCCACGTTATCGCAGGTGGACTGTCGGCTACGATACCTTGGCCGATTTTGTTACAATGAGCGAACGAGAGTCGAATAGCGAAGTCATTCGATAATTTCGATCGGTTCGGGATGAATGTAAAAGGGAAATTGAGGCTTTTGGGGCGAAACGAGAGACTGACGCGAACAGGAAACCATTAGTTCGCTGTAAAAAGGGGTGAAATTATCGGTGGCGAGCGGTGCCATTCGATGCGCGAATAAAACCGCTCCTTCGGTCACACCTTGCTGCATATGAGAGTTACATTTTATCCAAACGCGTTCTCGTTAATTGCAATGTTAAATGAGTGTAAATTTTCACGAAATTACTTGGTGCAGTTTGATTTATTTTCGAGAGAAACGAATCTGATGATTAATGATGGGATCGAGCCTCATATGTTCTTGTCAACATCCATCGATTGGATGTTCTAAATAAATGAAAAATGTTCCCGAAATTCCGGGTAAACCGATCTAGAACGAGTTCGTTTACGCTTAACGGTTTGTTGCGTGTTCAAGCGAGCGAACAACCGAGAGTTACCAAGTTTTCAAGTTGATAGTGTGATTTAAAGTTTTCGAGATCGCTTCCGTGAGTAGATAGCTCGGACCATTTAGCTAGATGATCAAGAGCCGCTGATTAGACAGAAATCGGTGCTCGTACAAGCGAGATGTCATCAGTAATTTGGTGCTAAGCCAACTACTCGAGATTTTTCGATGATACACGCTTATATCTAGTCTTGATTCGAAATATGTCAAAGGTTTGGAACATTAGCCGCCTTAACTTGCTCTTCAATTTTTTAATAGTCACCGATCGTTTTTCTCATTCTTGGTGGAACAAATTTTAAGGAATCAATTACTAGAAAATCCTTTCGGTTAGAAATTTAAACTCCGTTTAATTTTACGATGTTATGTAAATCCGTTTGATTTTTCATTCTCCTTGATCTCACCGTCCTCTATTTCACCGTTCGAAATGGACTTTAAAAATACCCACGAAATCGCGGCCATTCGAAAGTTGAGCACAATAACAGGCCAGCGGACGCGCTCCACTAAAATCACGAAAGAGGAAATCATTAAATTCTCGCGAGTATCTATTCAATTGTCGAAAGACGACAGTGGGACGTGAGGAGAAAAAGTGATCGATCGATTTCTCAGCTTGAATCGGTATTAAATTAGTATTTTACACTATGGAAAGCGTATCGAAAGGGTGTCAAGTGGTCACGGGTTAAATATTTTCACATTCTTAATGATCAAATATTCCAACACCTCACTTGAGAGACAACTGTTAATTCTGATCAGGGTGCAGCAAACAAGGGTTAGCTGTTTTTCTTTCTGTTTTTTAACAGTGGTAAAGACGGAAGTGAGATGACGAGAGCGATTGAGAGCGGGAAGCAGAAAGGTACACGGATTTATAGGGACCAGAGGTTGCTTGATAGGGGATGAAGCTTCCGCTTGGATGCGGCCGAGTTTCGATCAAGGCCAACTTTGCCATTCGTTTGCCACTCTCTACCCCTTCTACGACTATCTACCTCTTTCACCCTTCTTTTCCTTTCCCTGTACAACGGATGTACGCTTTTTTCCCTCATCCTATTTTTATTCTCATCTTTTATTCGACGCTTCGCATTTTTTCTCATCACTCCCCGTTGTTTGTTTCTGTTACATGTTCTTTGCTTCTCTATCCCTTTCGAACGTTTTTTTGTATTCCCGGATGTGAGTTCTCCTTTAATTCTTTGTACAATTTACTCGCAGCCTTAGCGTGTGTCGTACGTTTGTCTGTTTTTCAAAGGAAATATCCAAATTATTTGGAAGCAAGCCAATTTGTTTGGCTTAATTCTTTTGCAAAGAACATTTCACGTACGTGAACTGAGATAAAATATATCAAAACTAGGATAGATCATTTACATTCTAAGATTCTAAAGAGAAAACGTTCAAAATTCTTAATTTCTCTTTTTTTATTCCCTCTCCATTCTTTATCTTCCATTGCAAAGTGTATGTTGCACGCTATTGTTTCTAAGAGGCTCTAATTCCGACAGTAATGATCTCGTGGTGAATGCACGACTGGTCGTATCGTTGTTCCTCGTTACGTCTCGCTGCTCATATCGACTTTCCTTTATATTAAACTTCACCTCTCTCTACTCTCGGATCACAATGGTCAGATTCAATAATTCGTCGTAATTTAACGTCACTCTCAAGTGAATTAGTCATTCGTGAAAACAAATGACCAGTTGGAGAGGTCATCTTTAGAACTAAAGCTCAGTGGACCAAGGAACTTGAGAATTTTTTTTTTATCATCGTTTTATCGTTTTTACAATTTCAAAGGCTACAGCTCCTCGAATCGATAGGGTTTTATCTTTGAATTTCATTGCTATTGGTCAGCACAATTTCCGTTCGATCTTTTAATCTCTCTTTTTCTTGCATCTTCCTATCATTCGGCATCTTCTTCTTTGGAAATTTTCTTTTGCTTTTATCTGTTCAATAGACAACTGTCTGCGAATCTGGCTCTCGGATCTTTGAGGTCTGTTGCATAATAGGTGACCCTTTCGTTTCATGGACGACCATGAAAGGGTGAGCAAGGGGTGAGAAATGGTGATCAATTGAACGAACACTGAATACCATAGCATCGAAATTGGAACATTCAATTTTGTGCGTCGCAAACAATGAATTCATATATTTTTATTATTGGTATTTTATTACGCGTTTCAACAGCTATATTCGATATTTTTATGAATATTGCTAGCAAATTATTGGCCTGGATTATTATATTAATTCTTTTTCTGTAGAAGCTGTTAATTTAATTGAGTTTTTATCGAAAGAGATAAGTTTTAATTCAAGAAAAATAATTAAGTACTTATTTTTGTTTTAAATAAAATTATTGAATTTACTGTGGCAATTAAAATGTTAAAGGTAGAATAAAATTTGCCCTTCGCGAATGAAAGCGTCGCTTTAATTTTCCTTGGATCAAGCTTCCTCTGTTTTGTTTCAACCCCGCTGGTCGAGGAAGATGGCGTCGTTATCCCAGCTGGCAGCCGGTGTCCTCGACCAGTCGCCGCGATAATTAACGCGTCGGACTCGTTAATTAAACGTGGCCCGTAATTCCTCACCAGTTCTCGATGGAAACAGAGGTAATCGGGCTATTCGGCCGTGAAAGGTGAATGTGTTTACGCGTCTCAAGACCACGAAGGCCAGTCCGTGTTTATCTTGTACCATTGTCGATCGATCAATCCATTGTCCAGGCCGAAATTTGTCCATCAATTGATTTCTATGATTTCTAACATGCTGCTTGATTTAAATTTAGATTGAAATTCGATTTAACACCTTTACCGTTCAAATTTCTTAAATTAACAGCTTGATTGTTGCGAAGGTCATTAATTAGAATATTGTTACCATTATAGAAGATCAGCTATTATGAAATTTTTTAATTTCAGAAAAATTTCAAATTGCGTTGAATTCGTTTCGAATCGAAATTAATGTTAATAGAAACGTAAATTGGTTGAAAAGAATCGTCACGATCAATAAGGTTACGCTCGAGTGGATACATTCTCTTTCCACTTTAAAAGGGATCACGCAAAGGGAGAAAGAAGCAGCCCTCTTGTCAACACGAAAAGGGCTGCTTTGACCTTCTCGAATCTGTTCCCTTTCTATGGCCACGAAACTTCGCGTCGGTCGATATATTCGGTGGACCGAGATTCGTTATCGAATCACCTCCTCGCCCGCAGGTGAGCTTCTTCTCGAGCGGACAACTTTAAGGGGAACTAGATGCGAGAACTCCTGAAGGTCGTGGCGGGATTAAGGGCGTTGTAGGAGGAAAAAGTTGAAGGTGTATCCCGTTGAATCTTTCCCGAGAATTTTTATGATCTGTTCCAGGAGCTTTTACGAAAATTGTACATATTTCTTTCACGATGGAAAAGCTTCAGTTACTACTGTGAATTTCTTGAGAAAGAAACCGGACTACCTCAGAGGGGCGTTTAATAATCATCATTAATTTTCAGGTGATTATCGAGAAATCATTGTCACGCCTTTCCGTGGGCGAAATCAACTGCTGCAGTTGCGGACTATAATAAAATTCCCGGGCCATGCATCAGAAAGGATTTTCCACGGTGCTGCTTTTATCGTGCGTGGCACAGCAAGAATATACTGTCCACCTACCGAGATTTCGATGACGGGATCTTTGACGTCATTTGCAATTTATAATATTCGCAGCTAATGTTCATTGCATCACGAATTAAAAGCTTCTCCACTAGGATATTACACGTTAAATATTTGATTAGAAAGATTGACTTCCTATAATAAATCCTCTATCAACGCAAGATCATTGGATTTCTATGTTTTTCGTCGTCGTTTGCCATTTAGACATTAATTGACATTTACTGTTCTTCAAACAAAATTTCCAATACTCCACTGTTTCATTAAAGATATCCTATTATGCTAATGAGAAACAATGACAAATTCCTTATGCCTGCTTTGTTCGTGGTTATAAAATAGGAGTTATAGAAAATCGATCGAGCGTATTCCCCTACCGAGTGTTGTTATTACATTGAAACAACATTAGCAATGCTTTCTCTCAACGTTGTGCGCAATAATGCGTTACGATATTTGAAACATAGTCCCCTATAAATCTTTCCGACTGTCCTCATTGGCCTCGATAACTTCAAATGGGCCATAATCGTATCCCACGAGCTTTAGGCTGTCCTTATTACTTCCCACAAGTTTCAGAGGGTTGAAATTGCGTTGTACAGGTCGTGGGTGTTTCTATAGGTCGTTGCTGAATCTGAGCCTCGTGTCCCATGAATCTAGCCCCATAGATATGGCAGCAACGTTATCACCTTTCGTACGAGTGTTGTTTCACGATCGTTTTGATTTGTCCAAACTGTCATTTCCTGTTTACCAAAGACACGTAATTGCAATATTTTCTTATAATTTTAATTACACGCAATATTACGAGCACCTCGTTCTTGTGTAATTTACCTATACGGGTTATTTTTGAAGTTTTTCTTTATATCAGGCGAAACGCGTAGGCATGTAGGTACAATGGTTTTCATAGGTGAGCAACGGTGCGCGAGGAAATCGGAAAAGAACACAGATGGTCAAAGAAAAGTGCATAAAACTTTACTTTGACTTCGATGACCTGAAATTTATAATTTGACCCGGGAAACAGTATTGTTCGTGGACGTTTGTGCTTCTTAACACGTTCGTTGTAGCGAAATCACTTTGAATATGAACATAAGAACTTACGAATGTTAAATAATTACCAGTAATTAATTCACAGCACGCAAAATTTATCATCTCGATTTCCCGGAATCGAAGTTTATCCATTAAATATGTTTCTCGGAATACTGCAACCGTTATCTTTCAACCTTAGATATCGCGTGGAAGAGAACTTTGCAACGTTCTGACATATCACGTCGGGTGACATCGACTCGAAACAATAGCATTCTGATACAATGCAGCAGCAAGAACGTGGACTCTTGTTGTCCCACAATTTAACAACTTGCGTGACTGTTTCCATTCAAGTCGAGCAAGTAACAGCCAGTATTATCTAGGCCATGTAAATTGCTTTCGGTAATTCGACAGTGCTTGAATAATTTTCCATACAGACAGCGTAATCGATCATTCGAAAGCAACTATCAAAATTTTCAACGAAGACCCGGCTACTCTCTCAAATTTTTACTCAGTCATTTTCATCGAACTTTAAATTTTAAATTGATATTTCGTAAGTGCTATTTGATGATACTATTATGTCATCGAATCGTGCCAGACTTTCGGGAGTCTCGTAATCTGTTTCGTATTCAACAGGCTGCTTACTCGGTGTGCCAATACCTTTTTGATTGGCTGTGTTTCAAATTAAAACGCTACAAGTTTCATCATTTACTTTAGAAGTTTCTCAGAAGCTTCTGCAAGGATAATAATCCCCGTGATTGTAATTTTCGTATTTCAAATTCCATTAAATGTGCTCAGTCACTGTCACCGCGTGAAATTAACACGTTCGTGCTGATAAATCTTGCAACGACCAGCTTTTCTATTGATTTTCCTGAAAAATTCGAACGTCATATGGCGATACAGTTCGATTTGTATTAATCTTGACATCGTTTCCTGTCGTTCTTACTTTCGATGAACAGGGAACGAAGGATTCCGTTTCTCCGTCTCGGCGATGGTCATACTTGCATTACGGGAAAGAAACAGAAAGCGAGGAAGAGCATGATCGATGAACAGGTAGATAGGTAAACGTGGACATAAAATATGAAAAGAAAACGCCACGAATCGGGGCTCCGACGAGAAAGAAAGATCTGAGATAGGTGTTTGTGTGCGAAGGTTGACGTAAAGAAACGAAGCAATGGTTTTCCGATTCTCAAAGAGAGTTTCAATTTTTTCTGATTTCTATATTTACATAAAGATGTGGGAGTTTTTTTTTTCATATTGAGGAAATCATTTTTTTTTTTCTTCAAAGGAGCCTTTCAAAGACTTTCTGTTTTATTAACCGACTTCGTTTTCTACGGCATTATGTATCCTTTGTATTAAAGATAACGAGATTGTACGAAAATAAACTCGATATCCGCGAGACATAAAAAAAGAGCACAAAAGGTGCTCGAGAAAAATGGGAAGATAATCGGAAACACAAAAGAGTACTGAAGAGGGTCTAAGTAGTTAGAAGGGTGCTATTTACTGGTATCAAAGCTGAACGAGCAATTACTCCTTTTAATTATTCAACTATGCTAAATTTATGGTGTCGATTACCAACTATCGTGTTTCCTGTAGACCAAGAGATGCGGATATTCTCCGGATAATAATGTTCGTCGTAAAAATGGCAATTTTCAAATCAGCATTATTACATAATACGCTAATTAGAAATAATGTTAGGAAAAGTTAAAGTGTTAATAATAATACTAATAGTGTTAATCGAGCGTAGCGCGAAAGTGCGTCGTAGAAATACCCCGAAGAATACAACGTCGAATCCATGGTGTTCGCAGGGAACGCGTTAACGCGTTGAAGAGAAAGAAGGGAAAAAATGAAGAAAGTGAAAGAAAAAGAACAAAGACGTTGAATCGCAAGACCGAGTAGCGTTTCCGAAAGTTAAAGAGTTTCCCTCGGAACGATAGGTACACAGGGTAAAGGTGGCCGTCAGAGGTGAAGAGAGTAGATGGTGAAGTGGTAGAGGAGAGAGAGTGCAAGGTTTAGGGTAGGACGCAGCTCGCAGGAGCAGTAATATCGATCGATCCGTCGAGTTCGAGGCTCGACAGGGTCGACTGGGGGTGCTGCAAGTAGAAAAGCTCTCCCATAAGCAGGCAGGCTGGCTGGCTGGCTGGCTGCCCGGGCACGGACCGTTTCCACTGTCTGTCCGTCCGTCCGTCTCACCTCGTCTCATCTCGTCTCGTCTCGTTTCGTCTCGTCTCGTCTCGTCTCGTCTCGTCTCGTCACGTTTCGTCTCGTCCCGTTCCGTTCCGTCTCGTCTGCTCTGTCTCTGATCTCCTCCACTTCTTTCAGTGTCACTTCGCTTTTCTCGCAGTCACTGTTTAACATCACCGGTGGCTGGTGCACGAGACGAGTAGCCAAATTAAGAAATCATTATAGCAGTGCTCGAGTGCCGGACAAACAACCTACGTAAAACCGGTCGTTTCGTAGCTGTGACCTTGAAAGCCAGTGGCAGTTCGTGTCTCTGACCTTGGCGCACGGTTCACCAAGTTCTCCAATGGCAGCGCGACAACCAGTGGCTTACTAGCCACAGCTGATCGAGCAACGGCCAAGCGGAATTCCGGCGGACGTCCACGGAGAACGTTGCGTCATCGGGGATAATCAGGTGCGTGTCCATTTTCGGGATCATTCGCATCCGGGATCACTTTCAAACCCGGCGAACCATACATTCGTCCGGTATTTACGTAGTAACCGAACTTCGAAGATTACTACATATTTTGTGATCATAAGGGTATAGTGCATAGTTGAAAGTATGATCAACGAGAGAGGAACGTGGGTTTGATTGGTTGTACGCTGATTGTATAATAATTTAAAAAATTTTAAAATTTCTAATACCTTCTAATCGGTGGGATCGACGAGTCTATCTTTAGTCTTTCTAAGGGGTAATAGGCTTATGTAGCATCGCGTGACGAAGAAAGTGAACGAGAAAGGTTAAAATCCAACGAAGCAGGGAGCTTCAAAGTTCAAAACAACTTTGTGTTCTTAACAATACTTCATCTTCAAAAATCACCCCTTATAATAGGAGTAAATACTGTTGAAAAGCATCTAATTCAAAAGCTTCGGAGTATCTACCCCTATATGGGGGTGATTTATAAGGAGGAAGAAGTTCGCTATATTACAGGATTATATGTATATCGCGTTTTTACGAGTTGGTCATGTACTATTTCATTTCTTTTGCCCCATTTCATACGAATTTGTTTGGATTCGGGGTTTAAATGTCGGTTGATATCGTTACCTGGTTTCGCGTGACGATTATTGAAAGTCTTGCGTGCCGCTTGAATCGGGTTACACTGACACAGATTTCACGAAAGAGGAATGCGCTATCGTGTTCGGCTTTACGTAAGGAGGTGTAGGATTCATGGTATAGCGAACAGTGAACTGCCATCCTGGTTATTAGGGGGTGACACTTAAACGTGACTATAGTAACATCGTACGTTGTAAATTTTGTTGTACACGCGAAGTGGCTCAGTAAGAGGGCGTAAATATCGGAAACATATGAAATATTAACGCTCCTTTTTTCTTCATTAGTACCATGGAAATAATACTCGTTCAAATGAATACGAATTCTCTCCGCGTACAATTTCAACGAAAAAAAAAAAGGTAAAAAGGGGATGTGAATCGATTTGTTCGATCGTTGCAAATTAACGAGGGACAAAATTTCACGCAAAGAGGGTGCTCGCTTTGTTACGGAAAGGTTAAAGATGAAAGTCTGTCGCGGACAAGGTCAACAGCTGACGGTTAACGTTAACCCTCTCCGCTCCCTTTCTGTTCATCGATAGATTCTAATCGTGATCGATTTACTCGTTAACGTTCGATTTATACAATCTTTTTTCCAGTTGAACGTGTCAGCTTCTCTCGTGGCGAGATCTTTATCCAGACCTTCGATTAATCTGAACCGCGATGTTCTTTTCCACCCCGACGACCACCACTTTGTTCGACATCGATCTCGTTAAAATAATCCGCGCCATCGTTCCACCCTTTCTGGGAATCTTCTACGTAGAACAGATTTTTCCATCCAGACTCGCGAGTGGAATGTTCCAAGTCGCTTCGAAGGATACATTGTTTTCGATTGAGGGTTGTACTTTTGTGGGGTGACACTGTAAATAACGGAAGGTTATTAAATTAAATGGGACTTAAACATGAATTGGGAATACTGCTATTATGGGGTTCAGATTAAATGTATTGTTCTTGAAACGAATAGGTATGATAATCTTGCAATTGTTATTCGAGGGGGTGGTTTAAATTTTTCACTGAACGTTTCTATTCAATCTCTTTTACATAAGCATCGATATTACTCATTTTTCTTGAACGATACCAATATAATTAAATGGTACTAAATACACATTTAATGCACATTCACATACCCTTCATTTTAATCCGTTTCAATGAATGGTTATCCAGATTGTGTATTTATCGAGGGATAAGCGATGTTTATCTCATATTTAATATTTCTGCGAAACTGAAGGTATCGAGTCGGTCGAGTCCCGCAATTAACGGCGGGAAAAGGGAATGACGGAAATAGTGGGTGGGGTAGAAATACGGCGTGACCTGGACTGTCAGCTACAAAGCGACAAGCATTGGAAGGAGTAACTACGTTATTGCATGGCCATGTATCTGGTGTGAACTTGATAACAGCAATTAGGACGTGGGTAGTTATTGTTTAGCGGCGTGACCATTTTCTACGTGTCGAAAGAGTTGTAATCTTTATTGCGTTTGGCGATAACTACTTCGATAAATAATTCACCAAGAGTTAAGGACAGGAAATGAAATTGTAACATACATTTTCCAAATGGTTACAAATTGTCATTACGTATTATTGCTTATAGTAGGGAACGCAATAAAATTTCAATGAAGCTCGGAAAGGACCTTCGAAAAATAGGTCGGAATGCAATAAAATTTATTTACATAACTCGTCAATTTTATTAACACATTCATTGCTACAGTGGAAATGGCCATGTGTAAATTGTTTTATTGTCTAACCCTTGAATAGCGGAGATGGCTCTTCACTGACTCTATTACTTGCCATTTAAAATCTCATACTATTTCTGAAATGTTTGTTTCTCTTTTTTTTTTAGGAGACAGACGAATGAAGCTTTGAAGAATGAATGTCAAAGACAGGAAGTCGTTTAGAAGAATCAATGAAATGGAAATTAGCGAAATTTACAGTACGAACGAAAATTTGCATTAACGATGGATGCTAATGGATTTGGAACAAAGACGCCAGCAGCAGTTGTCGGATATTCGCAGAGCATGAAGAGGAGAAGACTCGACTGACTTCGTAGACGCGTTCGGTGCCAGTTTGGAGGATGGAGGAGTCCTCGCCAAGGATTCGTTCCTATCTGGAATGCTGGGACGTAAGTGAAGTTGCATAATCACTTTAAGCGATTGTTTTAAACGCTTACGGGTCGTTCGATAACGAAATTATAATCCCATTACATTATTATTCTGTGTTAGCTCCTTCATCGAGAGTCTTCAACAGAATTTTGGCAAAATCTCAGTGAAACGATTGAAATTACAATATCATTAGATTATTAGTACTCGAGCGTTTATAAACAGATCAATTGATATTCAAATAATATTAGATTGCCAAACATTCATAAATCAATTGATTGAAATTAAAATAATATATTACCGAACGTTTGAATATAATTGACTAATTAAAATTTCATTAGATTATCGCACGTTCCAGCATGTACAAATTAATCAATTGAAATTCGAGTTTTATTAGATTGTCACACGTCTGGGCGTTTATAAATCAATTAATTAGAAATTACACGTACGTAGATTATCCTCTTCGTTGGATTTCAAAGAGTGAAAAGTGAAACAGCATTTGCGATCTTGACAGAAAGAAGAAAAACGTGGAAAGACTCGGATGAAGAATGCAATTGTCGAGACTTTTTTCGATTGAAACTCGAATTATGGAAATTGTGGCCGCGCACATTCGCGAGAGCACGAAACTGTTTGGTGGTTCTGAAGGATACCAACCACTTTGGACCAGTCCCTCGTTCCATGCAACACTTATACAATCTCAACTCGCGAAAACCATTGTTCGCTTGACGTTTATTGTGTTCCATTTCAAAATTGCATCGTTTTACAGACGGTCGTGAGTTAACCGTTGAATTGCCCTTTGAGCTGCAACTTTTATTTTCACTTTCCTCGCGTTTTCTTTCTTTCTTATCGAAACAATCGTACCATTGATTTCCGTACGAAGCTGTAGAACGTTTGATTCTCGTTAATTCTGAGGCTGATGTTACGTTGTTTGATCGTATTTTCATCTCGCCAACTTTGACGTCGCTTTCTCCTTCCTTTTGTAATCAACGTTTCAAAAGGATTCGTACGAGTTCAGACGATGTCGCTATACAGTCGGTGTACCGTTTCATTATTCAATTTCCTGCTTTCTCTATTTTCTTCCCGGTTGACGGAATTTTCTTGGCAGCAGCTCTTACTTGGATCGTAACGTATCAATAGTTTCAATAGAACGATTCTATAGTCTCTACGATATTAATAATTATTCATCCGTTGTTGATTAATGGAAATTTGATGTGGCTCCAGGCCTTTGTCAGCAAGATTCCGTTGAATTCTCTTGAATATCGAGATGATATTCTTAAGAGCTCGAAACTTGAAGGGAAATCGATGATAAGCGTGCCTCGAAGCCAGAATCCATCTCGAAAATGAAATTTCCTTGGCTTACCTCCTCGGGCCTTAATCGATTCGCGAAAAGCAAAGGTTTTCAAGTATCAAGGCGAACGCTTAACGAATCGCCGCGAGAAACTTTTAAACCCGACCTTAATGAGTACGACAATTCAAGCAAACGGACAAACAAACGTTCTCTGAATGGTCCGTGGAAAAGCATTCTGAATCTTCTTCGGAAATTAATTCTTAGGCGGTCAGACAATGGTCCGTGGATAGAGGAGATTAATTAACAAAGAGCGAAATGAATCTGAATTTCTTACCCCGTTGACTAAAGCCGAAAGATTGAAATACTAGATAAAGACAGGGAATCTCACTAATTCGTTGAATAATGTACGCAGAGACATAGGAAAGACAGAACGTTCAAGAGATACGATCTCTCGAATAATTAACAGCCTAATCACCGCTGATTGGCGTATTAGATATTCATAGAAGCAGTCGCTTTCGATGTTTCTTCGATTGTCAAACGGATTTAGCTCGATCGATCAGTGGACTAGAAAAGGAAATCAGATATAGACGCGAAAGGAATTTTACACAAATACGGGCAAATATCGTTTCCAATATCGCGCGAATTTTAATATTTGCGTCATCAATTTCTCATTTATTACGTTCCATTAACAATTTCCTTTATTACAGTTTCCCTGCTACACGAATATTTTTCTGGAAAACAGACTGAACATTTTCACGATTGCTCGAGGTTGATTAAAAATATTGAAAAAGACTGTCAGCAAATTGTTATAATTTTGGCAAAAGTAATTTTCTTTCTATAGCTCTTTCACGGCGAAAAGGTTAAATATTGATTTCCTAATGATTTCGCGCTTTCACGCATTACACACGTATCACGATGCATATAAAGCGTAAATCATCCGGTTTCACGTTGCACTTGACACGCGTGACTCGCGTATCCGCAGCTGTTGCCTGTGTCGGTCACGAGCGATTAATAATCGCGTGAATATTAGAGGGTGCATGACAAATCGTATTGTCGAAGCAATTTGTTAGCAGTGATTTCCCAATGGCCCTTTACCATTCACCGTTCCCACAGAAAACTTTGCAAACTCTGCAGTTCAGTTCGAGGAGCTCCTTATCGAATCGGTATTGGGAAACTGCTCTTATCAAGGAAAATCAGGACACCTTGGTGATTATTGAATGATATATATTAATAGAAATATTTTTCACTTCCTTAGCAGAACGAAGACAAGTACTCGGTGGCGAACAGCCAAGCACCGTTGCAAGCTGGCGAGGACGAACATCCGGAACGTGGCACATGGACGGGAAAATTCGACTTCCTGTTGTCTCTTCTGGGCTACAGCGTTGGCCTAGGAAACGTTTGGCGATTCCCGTATCTGTGCTACTCGAACGGAGGTGGTGCTTTTCTAATACCGTTTACGATAATGCTCATCATCGCCGGGCTACCCTTGATGTTCATGGAACTATCTTTAGGTAAGCATGTAAATCTTTATCTATCTTTTGATATTTTACATAAAAGATTCAGGACTTTTTTCATTTCCTAGATACGAAGGTTTGTTATTAAAAAAAAATATCGTTCTTTGAGATTTTCCAAGCTGGTGTTTAGACGATTATAGTATCATAAAGATTCGCATAAGGGATGGTACGGTTTTATTTCAAGCCGTTTCCCTTTCATGCTTCTTACAAAGAAGCTTTGCAGTCAGAGTACAAAGCTGTGCCACGAAACGACTATCGATTAACCCGATATCGGTCGAACTCGTGCGAAAACTTTCCGGAGGGTGTAAAAACAACGGTTGCCTCGTCGAAATACTAGAAACTTTCTCGATATTTGATGGCCGACAATTTAGCCCGACTATTTTATCCTTTTTCCAATTGCGTCCGTGTCATCGTTTCTCATTATCGATGTCCAGGAACGATGCAATCCAAGAATAGAAATACCGGAATTCAATTATTACGAGAGAGAGGAACAAAAGCTGACATCTTTGAATCGTACGGAAATAGACGACGTAAGAATGCAAACCGTATTCTTATCGTCACACTACCGGCAAGGTCAGGTTTATGCACGCTCGTTAATTCACCGAAATAGACCGATCAATGAACGATCGTTCCTCTTTACACCAGCTTACGTAATGTTATTTCTGGATGGTTTTGCCTCACCTGGAGTACGCCTCAATGACCTTCTCCGCTCGCGCTTCAACACTCTATCAATAGAAACAATTTCAATTTAATCCTGAATTCTGTTAATTTTCATTTTCTTTTATAAATAATTCTCTTTATTTCATAGGTGATATTATTTATTTTTCAGAGATGAAACTTTGAGAATTTATCAGATCCACCATAATTTGCTACGAAAGACTTCTATTTCGTTTTCCAATAAAAAGTAATATAAGTTTCCATGAAAATAAGATGTACTTTAATATTACTTGCCACATCCTTGCTGGTAACGGGAAACTTCTTTATCTACGAGCTTCTAGGAAGACTCTATACTCAATTTAATTCGATGAATTACTTTTAGGTGATCGGTGAACCATTCACGAGATCGACCTCCGTCGCGATTCGATGCACCTCTGTAAATTACAAGTGCATCGGGAATTTGCCACGATGGCTTATTGATCCGTTTCTTCTTTTTTCTTTCATTTTCGCGATATTCTCCCCAGGGCAGTACGCGAGCCTTGGCCCAGTGGCAGCTTACAAACGTTTCTGCCCCCTCTTGCGTGGCCTGGGTTATGGAATGGTGTTAGTCAGCTCGGTGGTGATGCTTTATTACAACTTGATCATCGCCTGGACGCTTTATTACATCTTTGATTCAGTGGCTGGTAAGCTTCAACGATTTCAACAGTCGTTTCTTAAAATTTCAAATTTTATTCCCGCGGATAACATAATTGCCAGATTAAAAGTGATTATCACGAATCGTCGCGACAATAAGCTCGATGGCCCACTTGGTTCGAACGACCAATCGTTCGATTCTTTTTTATCGAGCACAATTTTTGTGCATCGACAGAATGGATTTAGATTCGTCGGGTTATAGCTTGCACGCGAGTAATATCCTGCTGTTACGTAACTGCAGCTTTACGTTCGATCACGGGCAATAAAGAAATCGGGTTAAGAAGAGCATTAGCGTGGAAGAAATAATACGCGATGTTTTCAGATCGACCGATCAACTCGGCCAATATTCCATAAGAAAGTTGTTCGTATTTGAATTTAAAAGCAGACATGCGAGGAGAATATCCGCGATATTAAATGATTGATTAGATGCCTCTGGCGCTATCAAAGAAATATTCTGAACACCATAGGAGCTGGTAACTTACCATGGAGCAAATGCGAATCACCATGGAGCACCGAGGATTGCTTCATGCCAGAAGCTGCCGAGGCGTGTGCGTCTCAAAACATGAGCTACTTCAAAATGAAATGCTTGAATTCTACCCAGATGGCATCAATGGGTTTGACCATAGAAAATATCACCAGCGCCATTAGAAGACCACCGGCTGAAGAATATTTCAAGTAAAAAAAATCAATCATACCATCTAGATTCTAAAGTAATTACATCTATTACTATAAGTATTTCTATTTCATTCAGCAATCACGTATTGGGAATGAGTAGTGGAATCGAGGAGACTGGGTCTATTCGACCCTCGATGGCGGTGAATCTCCTGTTAGCTTGGATCATCGTCTTCCTCTGTCTGAGCAAAGGTGTTCAAAGCTCAGGAAAGGTTGTGTACTTCACTGCTCTATTCCCGTACTTCGTTTTGGTAAGTTGGGCATATTAATCGTTAGCTCTTAACGTAAATTATATTTATTTAAATGGTCACCTTTTCATCGGTTAGATTGTTCTTTTCGTTCGGGGCATTTTGCTACCCGGTGCCAGCGAGGGTATTCTCTTTTATCTTACGCCCGATTGGAGGAGACTGATGTCCGCGAAAGTATGGGGCGACGCAGCGGTGCAAATCTTCTTCGCCCTGAGCCCAGCTTGGGGTGGCCTCATCACTCTCAGCTCCTACAACAAATTCAACAACAATTGTTACAAGGATTCGCTGATCGTCGCGGTCAGTAACATCGGCACGTCTTTCTTCGCCGGTTTCGTAATTTTCTCTGTGATCGGATTCCTGGCCCACGAGCTCGATGTCCCGGTCGCCTCGGTCGTCGATCAGGGGGCTGGATTAGCATTTATCGTCTATCCTGAAGTGAGTGAATCGACGAAAGGATCGATAATGGATAAGTTTAAAATTCTTTATTAAAAAATACAGGTAGTAGCTCGTTTACCAGTGGCGCCAGTCTGGTCGCTGCTTTTCTTCGTGATGCTTCTTAGCCTGGGCCTGGATTCGCAATTTGCATTGATGGAAACTGTCACCACTGCGATTCTTGACGCTTTTCCGGCATTGAGGAACTACAAATTCTGGGTTGTATTCGCCGCGGCTGTTTTCGGTTACGCCGGTGGAATCATTTTCACTACCAATGTAAGTTTAGAGAAAATAAAATTAAAATATTTCTGTGATTATGTGGTTTATTATTTCATCGATCAGGCTGGAATGTATTGGCTGCAATTGATGGACAAATACGCAGCCAATTGGTCGGTGCTGTTGATCGCTATAGCTGAGTGTATCCTGGTCGCTTGGATCTATGGTGCGGATCGATTTCTCGACGATGTCCAGCAGATGATTGGACCACGTAGCCGTCTTTGGAGGTTTTTCTGGACTTGGATGTGGAAAGTTATTACTCCTGCTACGTTGTTCTTCATTCTCTTCTTCAATTGGGTCGAATACGAACCCCTGAAGTACGGAGGATACGTGTATCCAAGGTGGGCGGACATCGTTGGATGGGTCGTCGGTATGATACCCATTCTGGTCATCGTTTTCGTGGCCATCGTAAGTAATTATTATTTCTTAAGAATAATATATAAATTGTCAGAGAACTATTATGAAAAGCATTACTTACAGAACCAACTAAGAGATCCTCGTCGTCGATCAGCATACGACGACGACGACGATGACGACGACGACCTGGACGGCAGACCCTCTTCTCAAAGATCAGGAAAAGGGAAAACGAAGAAAAGCAAGAACAAGAGCGTATGGTGGCGTGCAAAGATGCTTTTGCAGCCTACTTCCGATTGGGGTCCCGCGGCTAGGAATTCCTTGACCCCGTCGAGAACTCTCACTCACACACCGTCACCAGGTAACCAGGAACTTAATTAAGCTCCAGTCGCGTGCAAGTAAACGCCATCGCGCTTTCAAACCAACTTCTATATTAAACACGTTATGGCCGGTATAAGTAACCCCTTTACGAAGCTGCAATTTCAAGCTCATCATCCTCGGTTGTAATAGGATTTAACCCGACCGCTGGATTATTAATCTAAATATAATGCACGCTACGATGGTCATTTGATTAACATGCCCGGACAAATGGGACGGAATAATCAGTTTTATTTCATTAAGGGTTCATTAGGGTCATATGGAAGGCGTCATTATTATTTTCTCATGTACACGGTGTTAACAAATACCCCGAAGACCTCTACACCACTGGACAGCGGTGTATTTAATTCTGTAGCACTTTTCGATGGGATCAGTGGTTTAGCCACATTTCGTTGTTGAAAATTGAAAAATTGACCAATCAGCGCGCAACTCTATATGTATTTGTTTAATAGAATATCATGAAATAATTTTAATGTTCCAGGACCACCAGGAGGATACGATTCCGTAAGGGACACCATAGTTTTGGTAAACGGTCAACCAATGATGGTGCAACCGTCGACCACATCCGGCACCGCTCAGAAGCTTCCTGGACCATCGATCCTCAAGAATTCAAGTAAAACCGATCTAATCACATCTCAGCAAGTCTGACACGATGTTCATTTTATCTGTAACGACGAGTCTGCCCAGAGATCTATCGCCAAAAATACAACGCGCCAATAACAGGTAGTCGAGTATCGCGGATAGCTTCGTAACCAAGAGATAGGTGAACAAAAGGATGTCTTTGAATGTTCCCGCAATAGAAGAGAGATTTCTACGAATTTATTTTTTTAAAGAAGAATAGCCAGAGTATTTTCTGATATATTCAAATCTCAACAATACTAGCGCCTTATATTTTTTCCATTCGAGCAAAGATTATTGTTCATTCCGTTGAAATCACTTGAAAGATCTATTTTCTTATTCAAATAAATTAATTTCAATTTATTTTTAAACGAGCCTTCAAGCATCTTTTATCTTCGATTTAAACATAAATTCTGATTAAATTTTTTCAAATCATTCCAGTTCTAAGTAAGTTAGAATTTTTAATCTTCTTCGATGTCTTCTGATTTCTAACACCAAAACGGACAATATTGAACAGTTCATTTAATTACCAGTAAGTGAAAATCGTTTAAGCGTTAAAGAGGGCTGAGATCGAGAGACAATGACGATCGTTAAAGGACGAAACGATGCCTGAACAAATTTTGCGAGACGCTCTAAATAACGTGCTACGAGATGTAATCGTTAGTAATTACGCTACTCCACTGCTTTCAATTGTACATAAAAAAGAAATGAAACGTACGTAAGGAAACAATTGAAGAAAGTCACGGATTGATTGCCATGCGTAGGCGACACACAAATATTTTACGATTTAGAGTGAAAAAATGGGTGGCCATCACCGAAACGATTAATTGCTTCTGTGTAAGATTTATCTAAGGTAATGTTTACTCTTGCATAGCGATCGATCTAGGATAGTATCGAGGAATTCGCCAGAATTTCATCTTTAAAGTCGGTCAAAAAACCGTTATATTTCCGTACACTTTAATTTTTAGAATTTTTACAGGTACATTCAACCGGCCATTCGTGTAAGGATGTATTCTATAGGTATAGTAATAACGAAAATAGTCTATGCTAATTTAAATTATTAAATCGAATCGGAGGGAACGAGATGAAAATTTAACTTAATTTGCAATCTCTAAATGGAACATTGCAATTAACCGGCCATTCGTATAGGGGTGTCTATTGTAGGTATAGTAGGTAATAATGAAAGTAGTTTACACTAATTTAAATTATTCAAGCAATGAGGTGAACGAATTTAAATGAATTTAATTTACATCGTATCTATTGAAGTGTACGGAGATTATTCTGGCAGATTGTATCTAATATCGCCCAAAGCCAACAGTCGAATTCCTTTGCTAAAGCTCGACAAATTTTTGTCGCAAAGATTTATCGTTATCGGACAGTTCAGATGGTTCGAACCCAAACGAATCGTCAAATTTTTGTAATGTAACTTAGTAATCTCGTGAACGTTGAATATATTTCTCGATGTTGACATGCGAAATGTTTCATACCGTGATATGTGTTATCCTTGCCGAAGGAATTGCGTTGTCAAAGCGATGATTTTCAGTAAAATTCACCGAATTTATTGGACTTTGAAAGAACGAATTAGAAACAAACGGAGTGGGTGATTTTACTCGATGTCCTCCTTAATTCTCCAAAATAATGAGTATTTCAATAATGAGTATTTAGTACCTTATAATATTATTTCATAAATTACATATTTAGGTTGATCTCCAGTACTTAAAGAAATTAGAATTAGTTATTAAAATTAACTGTTGAGAGTCAGATGAATATATCGTTGAGTAATTAGATGAAGATTATTTATCGTTAAATGTTGATATAATATATTGGATTTCTGATTATATTTTCAAGCTACTAACACTTTCAGGGAAACATAGGCTAGATTATTCTATCTACGAGTGAAAAAGATCGAATACCCTTCAAAGTGACGAAGACTGCAGTTCGTGTGAAAGGGTTATTTTCGCGTCGATCGTAAGACGGTTGAAGGGTTGCGAGAGGATAAGCGTATCGGTTCGATTCAGACCGAAAATAGGAATTATTAAAATACACATTAAGCCGGCGATGTCGAGCACACCAGACAATTAAACGCGTACGTACAGTCAATAAACGTGAGAGATCGTGATTCTTTATTTTTTATGTGACCCCGTTTGTAAAGTGTTGCCACCTGTATCATATGTATTAACATTTGTCGTACATACACGTATACACAAGTTACAAGATGTAATGAATATACATTATAGTATACATATACACATACAAGTATATTATGTAATATTTATAGACGCTTGGTACACTGGTGGTACATGCGTCGCATAGTTTATTTATTACGTGTACAAAACGAGGATATAAAAAAAATGACACGATCATCGTTTGATATTAAGAAATTCAGGGCGGAGTGTCGCGATAAACGTGCAAACAATTAACATTATTGAAGGAAAAAAAAACCCGCTGCGTTCAAATTATAAAACAATAACAGAAAATATGTTAACTCATATCCGTGCGAGAGCTTGTTGCGTGAATCGTTACGTTTCGTGGGTGAATAAGTGAGAAATAGAGTGCGTGATCAGAGTGTAAGAATATTTTTTAGAATAATAAGGGCCTAACTCCACTTTTTATCCTCTTAACGACCCACTTGCTCGACTAGAATAATGATTTAACAATCTGATTTTTCTTTGATGATAATCACCGAGTTTTGAAAGCATCAGTGAAAATTTTGTAAAATTCTTTTTACCCTGTATTGTGAAATTACTTTTTGTGGTAAATTTACAAGTAATCGCGGTGGATGTTAAGAGTTAACCGAATCGTCCTTTGCCATCGATCCTTTGCTCAAAGGGACGAACAAGTGGAGGAGGATCCTCGCCGTAAGCGTTCCATACGGATCCTCGTTGACCTAATTAACAATTTAGAATCTAGTTGTTGTTAATACTCAGAGCTTCAGATTATAGGCGAAACATTCAACTAGGACGATATTCGAATCCCAAGATCGGAATTCGCGAACAATCGGGGCACACCTCGTATTGAACACAATGAAAGTTTAGCGAGAATCGATTCACGCTTAATATACCGATACCCCGTTTCGATTAATTCAATTGTTAATCAAACGATCAATGAGTTTCATCGATTCGAATTTAATTTCAAACGAGACTGTAATCAAAGTACCGAGTTGCATTTATTAAATTTCATTAATGGGGTAATTTTCTACTGCATGGTCTTCGACGTAAATTTTCAAATAATATACTCCCATCTTTTACCAAAACGTTGTTTCGAATCCATCAGTATCAACGGAGACATTAGACTAACGACACGTACTGATATTTGAAAATTAGAAAAAGAATTAAATGTACCGATAGAAGAGCGAGAACACTTTCTAACTAGCCATATCTGAGACATAATCAAGAACAAACAAATTTTCTTCGTTTAAGAAAACCCTGAATAACGACCGATAAAGATGATGAAAAAAAAAAAGAAGGTTCTTTCTTGTCGGCAGAGAAATGAAATCATTTATCTTGAGAAAGAGAGAAAGAGAGAAATGCGAAATAAAGAAGTACTTGGGATTCGTGAGGGAAGGGGTGACTGATAGATAAGCGTTCGACAAACTTTAATGTCCCTTAGGCTAGATAGGTGAATCTAATGCAGGTTTAAAAGGAATTTAAAACAAACAAAGTTAGCACGTCATTAACAACAACAACAACAACAACAATAATACTTATTAATAACAATTATGTTACAAAGTAAGAAATAATAATAGAGTTAGCTGCCGGTTCAAACTGGCTTGGCCACGCGGTCGACTGTCCTAGGTAGGGTTAAGATTCGGTTACGTGGGATTATCGGTAACAACACGGCAACATTATGTTAATATAAAAAGAAAAATAATTGATTAAAATTTATTTTGAGCACTATACTTACTTAATATTAGAAATGTTTTAATTGCTTATTTTTAATTTCATCTGAAACAAAATTTTATGCTATCATATTAAGGAAAATTTTCCTTAATTTTTCCTTAATTACCGTGCAATGTTACGGATTTTACGTGACCAAGAGCAACCAGTAGAGCGAACAGTACAAAGTAACGTGTCCTAGAGCTAATTGAGAAAGAGAAAAGCGTTCGAGAGTGAAATGTAGGTGATAGAAGGTGCGTTATGTTTCGTGGAAACGATAGGATTAGAGTTCCTTCTCGTTAAGGCAGATTTTTGTACGTCGACGAGCACGATTCCATGGGAAATCGTTGAACAAGAAATATTTAAATCATACCGCAAAGCGTAGCCTGTGAGAAACTATGTAGTTTAAGCAAAGAAAGAATATTGATCATTTGTTTTTGATGCGTTTTGATTGTGTCTCTATTGATTTTCTTCGATAATTGAAAAAAAAAAAAAATTGTTGCCTCAAAAATCTATCTTTTGTGTAATATGAAACTTTTTTAAAATTAATCATTTTTAAATTAAATTTTTAGAAATTTCAAGATATGACATTCGGCTATTGTTTGAAATAATTTATCTTAAAAGTTTGCCACTTTTTATTTCTATTGAAATAAGAGACACTTTCAGCGTCGAACCGTATACAATCACAAAACACAATAAAGAAGAATATATTATTCAATGAATGATTGTACACTACCGTTCAAAGGTCTTGGAATATTTTCGATAAGAATATAGTATCATGGAAACTATAAAAAAATACTAATTCACAATTTTTCTCCGGTTTACATAAATTTTTCTAAATATTCTAAGACTTTTGAACGATAGAGAAGTTAAAAGTCTAAAAAGGAAAGGTAACGGAAATGAGAAAATAAAATTCTATTGCATGTACGTGTATCAAACGAACACTTGTACACGTACATAGCCAGAATACGTATATATGTGCGTAAATAAGAAAATTATGTATACACGTTGTTGCATAATGTTAGAGACGAAGAGGAAAAATGTTTTACGCGTGATCACTGTTTGATTCGAGATGTTTATCGTGTATTGAAAATTGCGAGAATTAAGAAATAATCTATAGAAATGGAAGATTTCAAAAGAAACTAAATGAAAAAGGCAAAAAAAATAAGAAGAATATAAAATACGATATTTAAGAGACGATGAAATTATATCGAGATACAAGAAATTGTATTAATATATATGTACACTCCCCTCCATAAGTATCTGGACACTCTCTAAAACAGAATACTCTTTTTAAAATTGGACCAAATGACGAGGTTTTTCGAAAAGCTATATAAATTAATTTGCTAAGATATGTGGTTTTGTCGTTTTATTGTCGTGAGAAAAAATAGTGAAGGGCAGTTTTTCAACTTTTTTGTGTGAGCCTATAATGAAAATTTAAAATATGACATTTGTAAATTTAAGTGTGTTATGTGTATGCTGAAAATTTCATCGAGATCGGTCAATGCACTTAGAAGTTACAAGTAATTAAAATTTCCAAAAATCGCGACTTTTCATCTAAAGCCTCGTACTCACTAGAGCATTCGTTCGGGCAAAAATGTTCAAATGAGTACGAGGCTTAACAATAAGAACGTGACTAGTTCCGTTCTTATTGTGATTCATTGTAATCTATTGCGTCCATTTTGGTTCAATTTTAAAAAGAATATTTTGTTTTAGAGAGTGTCCGGATACTTATGGATGGGAGTGTACATTGCATTGCGAAAGATATATACATTATGTAAATTCTATGTATATGTATATGATGCGTGTGTAATTAATAAAGTGTTGATATATATGGTTGACGATAACTAATTCTCTGTTCTTTCCATTTATTTGATAATCGTCTACACGTTCAAACAGATTAAAATTAATATTAAATTATACTTTATTTTTTGGTCAAAGTTTCTCCTATTAAATAAAAAAATTATTTTAATCTAAAGATATGCTGTCGATGATTTTAGAAATGTTTCCTTGCAACAATTGCATCGAGTTTCTGTGATATGCTGATAGTTCAAATGAACATAGTGATGGTAGAATATATAAAAGATGAATTTCTGATGATTATTGATTATAAAACTGACCCTTGATTTTAATTATAGGCAATAATATTAATTCCTCCTCGATTACTTAACTCACACTGAGTAAATTACAATTAAACCTCCTTGTATTTACATCTCGATAAAGCTTCGTGATCAGCAATAAACTGTGTAAAAATATATCGAACACTGTTTTTCGGCAAAGTTTAGAAGAAACGAGTAGTTTAAGTATCATACAAAAATTCAAAAGGTGGACGGAATGCTTGAATTCTAAATAGACTACTAAACCTTTTTGTATAAAAAAAAGAAACTTTTTATGCACTTTCTCGATTTTCCACTGAAAATATTTTGATGCAAAGTAAGCATGTCAAAAATGCTATGTATTACTTTTGGCATTGCTAGAGCTTTATATCGTATTATACTATACTGTACAATGCGGTACGCTATATTACCATTAATATAGTATAGTACAATAATACTACGGAAATACTATTACCATAGTATTACTCTACATACCACACCACTACAATACCACCCCGTATCATGCAATACAGTACAACACAACAACATTTTTACACTTTCAACAATGATCCAAATTCACACCTGTATCAAACACCACATGTTGCATACTTTTCAATCTCGTCAACTTGGTCGCAGTCCAACCCTACTGCATCTCGTTTACAGATTACGTGGTGGTAGGTGGTGGTGCTAAGATCACCTTACTTCTGGACACAGCCCCCAGAATTGGTTTCAACAATATGAAGAAACCAGCGATAAAGAAGGAGGAGAACACCAGGCTCCTTCCGGTGTCGCTTCCGGGCCACCACAAAGTGTACGTCCCTGTGATCAAGGTAGCTAATAAAAGTATCGTTACTACGATACCACCGAAAGCGTGTAACACTTTCAGAAGGACAGGTCTGAAACGAGGATAAAGCCACTTGGAGTTATTGGTGACGATCCCGAAAGCAGCGACCAGGAAGGAGATGATGATGGTGACCAAACCGAGTACCGAGTGGGGCGTAGCAAAATGATGCTTATTGTTGTTGATCTTGTTCACCACGATGATAATTAATCCAATCAACACTAGTGCCAGCCCTACTGTGTGGAGGATCCAGTGCATAGTCACCCTGTTCATTCGGGACAACTTGTAACTGACGTACGCATCACCGGAAATGCTGAACACCGCCTCGGTTATCAGAAGACCAACCTGGAACAACGAAGTATATGATTAGTAATTTTTCATTTCTATTTTTATGAATACAGAAGGCATTGAACACGATCGTGAATCTTCCATCTGCTGAATGAATGTCGCAACCAATTTGGCTATCTAGGTTAACGGTACTTACATTTCTTCTCTCTTTACGTACATGAAGAGAATAACGCCTACGATTTAGCCTCTAACGCGACAATGAATTGAAGGTAAATGACACTATGCAAGAGGACGTTTTAGTGGTGAGACGATCAGTGTGTGTTTATGATAATTTTAAAGTAGATGTACACCTCCTAAGAATCTTTAAATTTGGTCATTCGGTTAATGCGTCAATCTTTCCCGCGGTTCAGCCTCAATTGCCTTACATCAGATGATAAATTTAGTCCAGTCGATTCAGATAATTAGAAGTTAGTATTTTTCTAAACATAAGGATGATCGAACACTCGAGGAACTCAAAGACCTTATGAATCATATCCAAGATTTTATGTTTTCCACGTAGGAAAATCATGGAAAATTGAAGAGCCAGCTTCCTTCTTAATAGACTGGGATCGTGTTACTATTTCAAATTTAATTTTCATCTACCAGAAAAAAGGATGATGAAAATTAGGAAATTGATCTGACGTTTGGAATGCTTGAATGGAAGCTGCATGAATCATATCTAGTAGTAAGTTTTTATAACTGGATTCGTAGAAATATTCATCAAGTGTGACTTAAGCGTTCTTCAAGTTCATGATTAGTCATAAGTATTCTCTAAACATCTGAGGGGATCATTTCGATTAGTTTACTTATTATTCTTTCAAAGTTTTCATTGTATCGAAATGTAAATTGTGAAAACGCGAATTTACGTAACAGTATGGTGTTCGACGTGTAAAAGAAGAATTTATTGCATCCAGCCGTTATGAAACCTGTCCTCTCTGAAAGACATTCATGAATTTTGCACAAGAGAATTTTAATCTTCTCTCAGTTAGAAAACTAATCTTTATTTTCAAAGAATAATTCTATGAAACGGTATAACAAACAAAGACCTAAATTCCTGATCCACGTACTTTCATTATTTCTTTCATTGTGCAATTAGCGTTGACCAAGTTGTCTACTTACTCCGACGCTCATGCAGATTGGATGCCAAGCGAAGAAGCTGTAATGTCCGAAGGCCAAAACCAGGATATATATCACTGGGGCTACTAAAAGAAAGTGTGTGAGAGCTGAAAAAGCTAGCATAATGGCACTGGGGGGTCCTTTGCCTCCTGGTTGATCGGTCATCTTAGGATCGACCTTACTCTCCTCGCTGAAATCGAAACAAAAGTACGGTTAGGAAATTTAAATAATTGCTTAATTTTTATTTTATATTCGTTTTTTTTCCCCCCTAAAAGATTGCACGATTGAAGAAATAAATTTTTCTTCAGTCACAACAGCTCCTACGATCGTTGTGATGCACGACGTGTGATTCATTGCTAATTGTGCGACACGATTCTACGTTTCTTTCAGCATCCACTTGGGCGAGCTCGCAGAATGTCCTCTTTTACAATGATACAGAAACATAAGCTCGATAAATGAAGCCGCTGATTAAGGGAATGCTTGTCCAGTTCGAAGAGATATTCATCGCCACAATTTTCCAGAAGTATTCGAATTACTCCACTGTCTTTGATTAGTCAAGACATGATCAACCTTTCAAGAACTCTTTTCAAACTTTAAGTAGCCTGTTTCCTTATACTATCATTTTTCCTTCAGTTAGTCATTTAATCACCTCGTATTCCAAACGTTTGTCACATGTTAAAAGATAAGCCTCCATATCACTTCAGCTTCTACCTAATCACAACACAGTTGTATTATTCAAAATATTACTACAATAAATATTATTAATTATTCCACGTGCATTGTTCATTTCAGACCTCAACTGACTGTATAAACATTCATTAAAAAATAAGTAATATGAATATCTATCATGATATCTCAAGTGCAATCGATTTAATCACTGATGTACCCCATTATCTCTGCTACGTGCGAAGATAATTAACACTTACGTTGCAATGGTCACTCTACGTGACCAATTAATTATGTTATTATAATTACAGATCGAAGATTCTTCTATTCCGTGTAACATTAAAATCATCGTAAACAGTGAGAGGTTCAAATGATTTCTGGCGATTGTTTCCTCGAATTGGATGATAAAATGAGAACTGGAATGTCTCGGATGACTGATACTCTATTGGAAAGCAGAATGCCACTTCCCTGTTTCCCACGTTCTATTTCAAATTGGAAAATCAGTAACCAGGGAAAATGATCGCAATATTCATGTTTATCTTTCTGAATTCTTTGAATTCATTAAGGAGAAAGTTCTTCATTTAGCATGTAAAGACATACGTCGTCAAGATAAGATAATTTCAAAGTTAAATATAGCACTACTGTATTTGCTGTCGCGGTGAATTAAGAATCATTATTTGAGTAATTTAATTAATCATTTTAATGAAAATAAATCATTATAATGAAAAGTTTTCTTTAGAAGAAGAATACGTAGATGATTCGAGTGTATCCTTATCGAATATTTTAATACCGAGGAAACGATGCACGGTTTCAATAAACATAAAGATCCACCTTGTTTTGCACGGTTCAATCGACGCGCTGTCGATCTTGATTAAATTCTTGTAGAAACGCAAACAAAAAAGAATTGCAATATGCAAACTCAGATACCATAAACGAACGGTGATGAATAAAAATTCGAATGGATGGTGCATGCTAATAAAAAAGACGGAAAACAATGGCATCAGCCTTGGTAATCTCGTCATTACTAACTAACTGTAAAGATTTATGAAATTACGACGATGGCAAGTGGATTCCCGGGAAATTTTTATTGGAAATTCTTAGCAATGAAATGCTGGATAATTGGAGCGAAGAAAATCGCTGAGTGATTAGAATAGTTTTCCAGGTCGGAATATATTAAAAAGTATAAGTAAAATAGAGTTTGTTTTACCGTTGAATTTAGAAACCATGATTATGGTAATTTTCAGACACACGTTATGCTTATGGCAATTACGGTCGCGAGATTACGTTTATCGCAACATAATCACGTTCATCGTGACGATCCAATTCGTGATGCAGACCGGCATACTTTCAGATGCGCTCCACTTTCACGATTACAGCGAAATACGCGATTTCGATCGCGCGAATCTCGTGTTTACGATGGGCATATGGAAATCTGGCTACATTCGACCATCTCCTCGTCTAGAGACAAACTCTTTTATATTGCTTACGTAAGCTTATAAAAATAGTCGCTTGAAAACACCATGTGAATTGCATCGAAAGGAAGGATTAAATCGAAACGAAATTAAATTAGTTCTTCCAATTACGACTTCCAAGTCGAGGAATATATTAACACTTTGATGGCATTGAACTTGACGGAATCGGTGACCTTTTTATATGTAAACAGAGTCTACTGATAAGCAAAAATGTAATTTCTTGTGAATTTGTTTGCTGATTTAATATTGTGCTCCACCTATTTTCCTAAGACTATATTTCAGAGTTCCTTTCGAACTCACTTGCCAAGAAATAACAGTAAAAATCTAAAATATTAACACGAGACACAGTAGCTCTAAATAAGCTAAATATAGGTAAACAAGATCAAATCGTTTGAGTACTCACCTCGAATTCTACAAATCGTGAAATCAGCTTCCAAGGAAAAAAGACTCGTCGAAGTGGGTCAATTTTCCAGAAACGAAATCGCGTTTCGAGCGGAACGAGCAAAGAGGAAAAGCACGGAACGGAGTCCGCGTCTCGACTGAAACACGCGTTCCGAGCGTAGCCGCAACGATCTATCGCTGTGTTGCCGATGCTCCTTACGAACGAACAGGAAAATCGTCGTGTAAATACGGCCTTGGCACGCCTGATCGCCGCGGACTGCTCTGGTCCCTATAAAACGAACGCCGGGCTCGTGCTCGGGACATACTGAGACGAACCATTGTTCGCTTCGTCATGGTTCGAAATCGCGTGGCAGCGTTTAGAAAATTAATGAAAATAATTTTTCACCTGGAAATTTTCAGAAATGTTCACGCATTATCGACGGGAAACGAGAATTCTCGTTTTATTGAAATGTACATTAAAAATGTCCCGTCGGTAATGTGTTAATAATCATTGAACGCTCACTTCCGCCCTACCTCCTTACTTCCGCAGTCAATCAGCTTTTCACATATGGAGATGCACAAAAAAAATGCACGTAAACATACGTACATAGGAGGTATTACCAAAGAACAAGAGATTATTTATACCAACATCTGTGTAGATCCATAAGAAGCGTCAACAATTAATGTCCAGTTATCGTTTGCTAAATTTAATTAAATAATTATAATTATAATAATAATTATAGTTTGCTTTAATTAAATAGATTGGTCTGGAACCTGAAGACCCAATTCCTAATATTTCGAAGCTCCAGTATGATCGGATGAAAAGAAACGGCGCGGAGATAATGATGCGGGTAGCAAAGGGTTAATACAGTTTTTTTTTCTTAGAACACCGACAAGCTTTATGGTGGTACTTCAGTGGGACTGCCTACTGATTACAAGACCACGTGGCCGTCTGATTAAACACGATCGTCCGACATGGCGAAGGTCTTTTTTCGGTGGCCCGCGCAGCCAAATAAAAGCAAGGTCTCTCGACATTCAACGAGTGTGTACACACACGGAAGCGCAACTTCCTCGTGCAACTGATTTCCCATCGGATATACGCTTTTTCTCGTTGTTCCCGTGTATTTTTCGCCTCGGATTACACTGAAGTTATTACGATCAGAGGAAGAAAAAGGGCGAAGTATGCCAGCATTTTAAACAAAGCGAACTCATTCTCCGGATACCTTTGAGATTTTTAATTATTGATAAATTATCTCTGTCAAGCGTTGGAATTCTGTACTGTGGAGAACAGGAAGAAAGTTATTTTGATCCTTTTATGAATTACGCGGGTCACAGAGACAAGAAAAATTTTTAACTATGCATACATTAATGCTAATTGTTATTAAATTACCTCAGCCAAAAAAAGAAAGGAAATTACACGAACTAAGATCGACAAGATATGGAGTTTTGTATAAACAAAGTTTCATCGCGATGAGAATTCTATTCTTCGGGAAACAAAGCTGTTACTTTGTGGACGTGATTATTCATTGAAAGACAGACGACGTTTCTTGGTTAATCACCGTTCTATTAGCTGTACTTACTTCCAGCGAATGCTGGTCATGTCGATCTTCTTTCGTCATATACGCCACTCGTTGCGGCGGAAGTATGCATGGACAGTTCATACGTATGCACGTGAGCGCATAAATCGACCTCGGCGATCATCGGAATGTACTACGATTGCTTATTCGAGGTGTGGATGCTAGCTATATACTCCGATTATGCAAATATTTGGCGGTAATAACGTTAACAATCCATAAGTGAATCCTTCGCGCGCTCGAACGCAGGTGGTGAACGAAATTCTTAAACACTCGATTTTCAGAACCCCTTTCCCAACAATGCTCGATGAAAGTTGTTCCCAACAATGAATAAAATGATTTTAACCAATAAAGTTGAGTATTTTTTCATTTGATAACCTTTCCAACAATCCAACGACCTTTAAAAGTCAATGATTTCATTTCAAATAAAAAAGAAATGTAAAATTACAAAATTTGTAGATTGCAATAGTAAAAAATATTAAAACTATGCTATCGACTCCATCTAACGATGATCCAATAGACTAACAAAAAATTGCCTTTTTTGAAAAACAGACAGTTGCTTGAGCGTCTTATAAACAGAAAATTATAATCAATGGATAGGGTATTTCTCCATCCCCTTGTTTCGCCATCTACAACCCTGCTAACACGTGGCTCACCTGACAGCTGGCCTGTGTTGACACCAAGTCGTCATGACAACTTGAACGATCGGCCACTTCTTCGGTACTCCACAATGGATTTTAACTACGATTGAACGAACAAACCAGTCCTGTCAATTAACAAAATGGTAGTGGACGATAGACGGAGATCCTTGATAGTATCCACTGCTGGTCACTTCTTCGGGGTGGACCTGAAAGATGAACAAACGATCAGAGACGAAGAATCAGTGTTGGATAATTTTTTAGACAGATCCACGTGTAGAACACTTTGTGCTCAGCCGGCTGATGCTAATTTCGAAGGAA
This sequence comes from Osmia lignaria lignaria, assembly GCF_051020975.1. Lineage (NCBI taxonomy): Eukaryota > Metazoa > Arthropoda > Insecta > Hymenoptera > Megachilidae > Osmia > Osmia lignaria. Next base: position 4,509,696 of record NC_135041.1, read on the forward strand.
CATCATTGAAGTTGAGCAATGAATTACCCGTTGGCAAGAATACCTTGGTCTTCTTCAAGGTAAGACAAACGCGATATCGTGTCAGAAATGAATGAAATAATAGCATGTTTCATACAGATAGAGGAGGCGGCGGTTACAGAAAAGAATTTTCACGACCTTGTTCATGTGACTACAACCGGAAGTGGCAAAGGATCAACCCTTGTAGAAGCTCTTCGACAAGTATGGCTACCCACCCTTCGATCTTCTGGTCTCGATTCGTCGTATTTAAAGAAATTAGAAGAGAACCTACTTGGTTCGTCAACCACCGCTTCGGTTCTTGAAGAGGAGGATTATTGGCGAAAGAAATGGGAAGACGCGAAGCGATCGCACGATAAAACGATTTATGCAGAGACCGTGAAAATCTTGAAGAGTATCAGGGCTGAATTAGAGAGCGCAGCGGTGACCAGGTGAAATATTGAAAATTCGACCGCTATTATTATTATTATTATTGAATTGATTATTATTTAAGCAGAGATGGATTGATCGGAGTGGAGGATGCTGTCGAAGCAGTATCGGGTTATGTAGATGATTTATGGAAATTAGGAGATGCTGTGTATCCCGAAGATCGTATGAAATCATTTTTAGACCTCATTGGTGATGAAGTGGTTTCACTTGTGCAAAACACAATCGACGAGGTAAGAAAGAAAGAAATTTATCAATTTATCAATCCGTGTATAAAATTGATGTACGCAAAATAGATTCGAACTTCTGATGATCGAGCGAAGATCGAAGCGATATCAATGGGTGCAGAGATTTGCGAAAAATGGACAGATATGGCAGAAAAGTTCACGACCTTGTTTTGGCCTCATCATTCCCTTCATCCTTGGAAGGGTACCGGTTACATACCTGAAAGATGTTCCCGGATTGGCAAACGACTCAGGTATCTGGTAATAAGATTTCTCATTTTTTTTCTAATAAAACTGAATTTTCTAATGTTTAGACAGATTGCCGAATTACACGCTCAATATCGACAATTAACTAGGTTGTTGACAGCCAATGAGAGATCTGGACTCGGTACTGACAACTTGATGCAATATTTCGACGATGTTAAAGGTACCTTTAAAATTCCATTCCTGCAAAAATCGAATTCATAGCATTAATTTAAATAAAAAATGGAGAACAGTTGTCTTCGATGCCGACGAAAAGGGCGTCAACTGGAATCGACTGAAGAAGAGAATCGAGGAAGGCTTGATACCTGCTGAGGATCGAGTCGCACAGAAACTGAAATCCCAAATCGCTGATGCTACCACACCGAATTCGTTATTAGCTGAATTTCGACGTTACTTCGAGTTGATGAAGAGGGAGGGCTTGAAACGTGCTCTTCGTGGAGAACGCGAAGCATTGCTCTCTGCCTATGGGGATCTCATAGGTATTTATCAGAAATACAAATTGCGAATCATTTTTTAGAAATATTCAAAAATGATCATTTATAATAACAATGGGGATTTAAGAGAACTGCTTAGCTGGACCGGATACAGTGAACTTGTTGGACAGTCCCAGGATACTCCAGGAAATTCAAGTTGCCAGGTCAGCAGAATTGAGACTAGAAAGTCTAAATAAATTAGGTAAAGAATTACTAGCGGATCTTCCTGGATACGACGAGATATCATCGAGGGTAACATCAGCTTTGAAAGAGGTCGAGAGAAAGAGACAAAACTTGGTAGACACTTGGGTAATCCTAATACCTTTTCAAGATAGACTATCTAGGCTTCAACTTTCATATAAAGCTAATTGTATTTTATAGACAGAGGGAACGAAAGAAGCCGTGGCAAGTAAGGAACTAACATTGGGCACAGATTCAGCTGTGGTGGAATTAACTGGTACCAGCGTGATGAGGGTGACATACGACCCAAGACTGATGACCTTGATCAGAGAAGCCAGAGCTCTATCGAGCCAGGGCGTTGAATTTTCTCGAGAAGTAAGGGACCTGATCGAAAGGGCAGAATTATTGTCAGGACGTGCTAGGGCTCTTCAACAGGTTGCAACATTCCACAACACAATTGGTGATCGCATGGTTCCATCTCAAAGACCCTTGATGCTTACCACCGCGCTGGAACTGGTTCGTGCTGTTCAAGAACAATCCGGCGTTGTTTGGTCGGACCCTCAGGCTGTGGATGCTTATACCGCCAGATTAAAAGAATTGGTAAATAAACATACGTTATAGATTTTTATTACGTATTGATTATCGACTGCGATTGAACACAGGTGAGGAAGTTTGCCCAACAAAATTCCGAGCTAGCCGCGAAGCACAGTTTGCTACGAGATCTGGTGTCCAATTTGCTAAAAGGAGACACTGTTAATTTGATTGGGAATTTTAACACTTGGAAAGAGACGCTGATGAACATGAGGACGACCGTGGATACTGTGGAAGCCGAATACGGGAACACAAAAGCGTGGAAATTGCATTGGGACAGACAGTTGCTGAAAGCATTAGGCGTGGCATATAGGTAAATTAATTGAAACAATTAAATCAACTCGTTTTCTCACCACCTTTGAAACGATAAAATAAAGAAAATTTCTAATCACTCTCGAATACATTTCAATTAGTTTCAAGATCTTAATGTTCAATTTTCATATTCATGGACAATTTGCATGAAACAAACGAACGAGAAATTCTCCTCCTATGCTTCAGAGGAGCTTTACCGACTTTACTGAAGAAGTTAACGGAAATTAAAGTGGAGCTGACGTTTCGGGATGGATCCTTGCAATGGCGGCCACCGCTCGAGGAAATACGAGCTAAATTGTATTCCGCTATTCGTCGATCTTTGTCGATACCCATGAATTTCAGAGGCGTCGGCGACCCGTCGGAAGCGCATTTTAGCGACCTCATTCAAAGGAGTGGTTATCTGTTCGGTGGTGTCTACAAACAGGCTGAAATTGCACTTTCCGCTCTGGAAACGCTTCGAATGAAATGGTTGTATCTGGCGGCACCGGCTAAAATCGATGTTGCTGAACGGTACAAATTTCACAGCCACATTATTAAATATTCGTCGCATTGATTTACTATTAACTATTAGAAAATTTATATTAATCATTCTTGATCGAAAAGGTTGAAAGGGCGATCTCCTCAAGATTGGACGAGAGCATTCAAGGATGCCAAACAGTGGGCCCAGGAGGTCAGCAACTAATCCTAATGCATAAACTCGTTCAATTATTAATTAGTTAGTATGTAATGTTTCGAATTATAAATTAGGTGGGTAGATTGCGAGGTAACGAGGTGAAAATTTGGTGCATCAGCGTGGACACAGCGACGACCAGGAACGATTTGGAATCAGCCTCTCGTCGTTACTGGGAACGCTTATGTTCGGACTTGAGGGTGGAAGCCTCATCAAGATTAGTAGCAATCGTGGAATTTCTTTCATCAGCTTCGAAAGAACTCGAACGAAGACCTCGAAACGTAGAGGAAGTTGGAGTTGCTTATGAAGCCCATGCACGAATCGAAGCGCAGTCTTCAGGTATGGCTGAAGAAATGGAGGCAATCGTTGGTCTTTCCAAGGTCTTGGCTGCTTGGACCAGCGAGAAACTTGAAGGTAACTTTTACACGTGCTTTTGATCATTTGAAATATCAAAATACTTCAATTTATTTGTGAAACAGGTGTGAATGCAGCGTACACCGCCTGGCAGGACTTGACCGATCGTCTAGAACGCCATAAAACTGTCGTGAATCGCGAACTCGAAGACGCCAAGGTGAATCTTCGTCACAGAGCAGTGGCTGTACGAGACGAGATCGAAAGGTGGCAAGCGAAATGGACCTCCAAACCGGAGATTCTGAGCTTAGATTGGATTATCTCAATGAGAGAAAGGTGGACGAACCTGAAGGAACAACTGGATGCCTTGAAAACCGATTGCCAGAGGATCGTTCTGGACATCGACGATATTTTAGAGGACAACGAAGAAAGTATAAAGAAATTGGAGCTACAGTTGGATATCGAAGAATCCAACTGTCGATTCCAGGCGGAGTTCCTGGAAGAATTGAAGAACCAAGAAGAAGAAGAGTGGACCGTTGCCAGAAGAAGATTACCCAGGCTTCACGATTGGCTTGATTCTTGGGAAAACAGGATAAGGGTCCAATTAAAGGATCAGTTGAACGAGGAATCCACGAATCAGAGGGATAGTTTGGAAATGGATACTTTTGTTGGGAGAAAAGTGCGAGAAGTTAGAGCTGCTATTGAATGGCTGCAACTTCTTCGTGGCGATGAAATTGCTGAGGAACACTGGGGTGAATTGATGCCACTTTTGGATCTGAAGAATGTTAAGAACGCGAGGGACATTACGTTGGGTCACTTGTTTCGTTCCGTGGAGAAAATTCAAGAAAATACTGAAAAGATAAAGGTACACTTTATCGTACCGAAGATCGACAATAATTTATCTTAATGATATCATTTTGCGTTTAGGAAATAACAAAGAGAGCCGCGGCAGAAAGTGGTATTCGTCAAGGATTGATGGAATTGGAATCCTGGGAGGCATCGGCCTCCCTTCAGATTCAGGAAGCGAAAGATAGCAGAAATGCTGGCATCCTTCTCGTTGAAGATTATGGTAGTTTGTTAGCCAGAGCAGGTGAACTTTCTACATATTTTAGTGCACTCTGCGTACTGAAAACTTTTAACACGCTCATAAGTTTCCAGAGGACGTATTAATTTTTCAAATAATCCTTAAAAGGTGAACTGAGACTCCTATTGGAGGGAGTGAAAGGAGCAACAGGATATGAAAGATTCTCGACAAGAGTAGCAAGATGCGAAGCAGGATTGTACGAAGTGGAAGAGAGAATCAAAATTTTAAGCACCGTACAAAGGAAATGGGTTTATCTGGAACCAGTTTACGAAGGAGGTGCTGCTCCAAAAGACACCGGAAGGTGGTCGAGGGCTAATAAAGAATTCAGGTGATCGTACAGTTATATCATGTTAATTGGTAACACTGTCCAACAAATTTTAACTTTTTTTTTGTGTTCCGATCTCTACTAGGTGATTCTTATAGCGCTTTGCACGCTGATCACGAATCTGCAAACCGTTTTGCTCCTATACGTACAGTTTTTAAGAACTTTGATTTTGAAAAAAAAACATATTTTTCAGATTTAAACAAATTGTCTGACGTAATTCTAAAAAACTTTCCTGTATACAATGATACCTATCTTTAATACATTATAAATGTTTAAATATATATAAACGATCATTGAACGCGGAGGGACCCCGAATTGGCATCAATTTTTTAGGATATTTTTCAATTTATCTGAAAAAGTAGAGGTCCAGTGTAAAATCGAATTATACCACGCGATAGAGCAGATTTTTATTTTGAAAAACCACCCAGAGAAAGTTGCAACACGATTTTTTTATCAAGCTACAAAGTAAAATAGCTTCGCGGGAGACAAAGCACCGACAGTGGCGCTCCGCGTCAGGACGCGGGACGCCGAGGAACCGTCCTAACGCAGAGCGCCACTGTCGGTGCTTTGTCTCCCGCGAAGCTATTTTGCTTTGTGGCTTGATAAAAAAATCGATGTTGTAACTTTCTCTAGGTGGTTTTTCAAGATAAAACCTGCTCTATTGCGTGGTATAATTTGATTTTGCACTGGACCTCTACTTTTTCAGATAAATTGAAAAATATCCTAAAAAATTGGTGCCAATTCGGGGTCCCTCCGCGTTCAATGATCGTTTAAATATACTTAAACATTTATAATGTATTAAAGATAAGTATCGTTGTATTCAAGAAAGTCTACAGAATCTTTCAGTGTAAATAGAATTTCAATATCTTTTAAAATTACGTCAGACAGTTTGTTTAAATCTGAAAAATATGTTTCTTTTTCAAAATCAAATTTCTCAAAAACTGTACGTATAGGAGCAAAACGGTTTGCAGATTCGTAATCAGCGTGCAAAGCACTATAAGAATCACCTAGTAGAGATTGGAACACAAATTCACTATATAATTGGAAAGAATAAATTATTCGAACAAATACCTAGGTACTTGATGGGAGAAGTATCTCGTGATCCAAGGATATCTTCTTTGAGAAGGCTTCCTCTTTCAGCTTTTGCAAACTTGAAGGACCTCCTCGACCGTTGCCAGAGGAGCCTCGATGAATATTTAGAGGTACTACAGAATCGCTATTTCTATTCTTCTCTTTATCATTTTAAGGTAGTAAGGGTAGAAATTCCTTATTACAAATTGACAGATTTCAAATTTTCTGATTTTTAAAGCTTCGATACATTCTTGTTTCAAGGAAAAACGATCGTCCTATCCGCGTCTATACTTCCTCAGCGACGAAGACCTTCTGGAATTAGTGTCAGCCAGTGGACGAGGCCTGGAAACTCATTTACCGAAATTGTATCAAGGTGTCGGCTCGATAATAAAGGACGATAATGGTTTGACGGGCGTAGTGTCACCAGAAGGTGAAGTATTACAGTTACCCAAGCCCGTCGATCTTCGGGATCCATTACCACGATGGTTAAGCAACCTTGAAGAGGCAATGAAGAATGCTCTTCGACAGAGTTTGGAAAAATGTTTGGTCGACGCTACACCTGATCCATCTGCCTATCCAACTCAAGTAATATATTTTCTTTTCACAGAAGAATGAAATTATATTTAAAAAAATGTAACTCGATGTTACGAGGCGAGGGTTGAATAAGGCATTCTGTAAAATTTAATTTGTATCAGTGCGGTTGAAACAAATGGAATTCTATTGTATTTGGAGAACGTTTGTTAAGGTTTTGTTACTGGCTGAGAGGATCCGTTTCACGGAACGATGCGAGATCGCTTTGAAGGAAGGTCGATCGTCTTTGAAGAATTTCGTTGAATATCTGGAGACACAAAGAGCCAGGTACAGAGGCTTGGAAGATGCTGGTGACAAATTGACGGTACTGAAAGCACGTGGCCTTCTTTTGGACGTTGTTCATCATCTCGAGATAGCTAGGAGCCTTTTGAACGTTACTCTTCGAGAGGAAAGCACAGTTTGGACCTGGCAGAGACAACTAAGAAGCTACAGAACTGTAAGCTTGTTACAGTTTAAAATCATTTTCAAAGACATGATCAGAAGCAAATTTGACATTTAATATTTACATAATGAACTTGCCTGTAGAACAAAGGACCAGTGATGCGTTGTGCAGCTGCTGAATTTCCATACCGTTTCGAATACCAGGGTGCAGCGGTAGGTTTAGTTCAAACACCATTGACCGAAAGGTGTTTCTTGGCTCTCACTCAAGCCATGAAACTTGGTTTGGGTGGAAGCCCAACCGGGCCAGCTGGAACTGGAAAGACCGAGAGCGTGAAAGCACTTGGCGCTATTCTAGGCAGGACTGTTTTAGTCTTCAACTGCGACGAAGGTAATAATTTCACGTCAACATCGTGAAGAATCTTTTACGACTTCTTTGAAAACAGTTTGAACACACATGTCATCCCTCTTAAGCCAAAGAAAATTATAATGAATTACTCAGCAGAAATAAAAACAATTTTAAAAAATGTCCATCAGGAATGGATACAGGAAGTATGCGACGTATCCTTGGCGGTCTAGCTCAAGCTGGTGCATGGGGTTGTTTCGACGAGTTTAATCGTCTCGAGGAAGAAACTCTAAGTGCTGTAGCGATGCTGGTCAGACCTCTTCAAGAAGCTGTTCGCGATGGTTCACCTCAAGTGATGTTGGGCGACCAAAAAGTGAACCTCGATCCCCATTGTTGTATATTCATCACTATGAACCCAGCAGGCTCTGAATACGGCGGACGTCGTAAACTTCCAGATTCCTTGGCTCGATTATTTAGACCAATCGGAATGGCTCATCCAGACAGATCGGACATAGTGAAAACTCTATTGGAGTGTGCTGGATTTTTGGACGCTGCGACACTGGCGAAACAACTGGTAGAAACGCTCGATGTCGCGGAGATACTGCTTTCTAATCAGCCGCATTACGATTGGGGACTTCGAGCCCTTAGATCTGTGCTCGACGCCATTCCCACGAGGACCGACTTGGACGAGACTAGCAGGTTATTGATTTTCAAATTTATTCCTTTGCTGATTTTACATTTAACTCTTCGGTGCCATCGGCAATTCCTAATTTAACGCCTCGACACCTTCGGTAATATGAAGCCTTTGGCGATTTCAAATTCAATCCTTTGACACCCACGGTGAATTTACATTTAACCCGGTTGCACCTTTCAAACTTTCCTATTTAACCCTTTGTCGCCTTCGATGGTTTCATATTTAACCCATATTGACACTTCTGCCGATTTCATATTTAACCCATTGACACCTCTGACAATTTCGTCGCGTGTTCGTTCGACAGGCTAGTGGCCGCGATTCGGGCATCGACGTTGCCCAAATTAACGGAGGAAGACACCCCAAAATTTCTCTCGTTACTGAAGGATGTTTTTCCGAAAGTAAATCCTTCGACGTCCACGTACATCGAGAGGCAAGATTTGCAAAATGTGTTGCTAGAACTTTGCGGCGACCAAGAATTTGGCAAAGAAACGGCAAACAGATGTATTCAATTGAACGATCAATTGAAAAGCAGGACCGGGGTGGCGATCGTTGGTCCACCCGGAAGTGGTAAAACGATCATCAGGAAACTGCTGTGCGATGCGTTAACGAAAATCGGTGAAAAGGTCGTACAGTTTCATGTCTATCCAGGCGCTATGCCGAAATCGAGGCTTCTGGGTCGCGTTGATCATCAAACCAGGTATATTTTATGATTTATTTATTTGTGAATTTCTCAATTTAGAATCAGCGCAATCTTGAATTTTGTCGAAATTATTTTCTCAATCTTCTGCAATCGTACCCTCTCCGAAGCATCGTGTACCTACGGAAAGAACACTGATTAGTAGGAATCAATGCAGTTGCAACGGATACTTTAATTGAAATGCAAATAATTTCTAGGGAATGGAAGGAAGGTCTTTTATCCAGCGCCGTGGGATCAGCTGGCGATTCAACAACTTGGGTCATCTTGAACGGTGACGTAGAACCAGATTGGGCTGAAGCTTTGAACTCTGCTTTAGACGATAACCGATTGTTGACTCTACCAAACGGCGTGGGCGTAAAACTTGGTTCCGGAACAAAGTAAACTTTGATCTTTCACGATTTATTCTCTCGCATCGTAAATCGATTTGAAATTTACTTCTTTGTTAGAAATTCTAGAGCCCTGGACTCTAACATTTATATGTAAACCAAAATTCAAGCAGTAAAATGCTTGAACCTCTTCGAATCATCTATCTTGTCCTTATAAAAAATTAATTCACATTTCAAGTATACGTTTGAAACAGGTTCATCTTCGAAACCCATAAACTGGATGACGCGAGTCCCGCCACTGTTTCGAGATTAGGGGTCGTCCATTTAGGTTCCCTAAGTCCATCCTCTTTGCTGGTATCGTCACGATTAGGAACACTTCCGGAAGCAGCGAAGGAACTCACGAATTCTCACCTTTGCCTCTGCATCGAGGAGTGTTTAAAGATGAACGCAGACGTTTCTTCAGCTTCGGGCCTGATGAATTCTGCGCTTTGCCACTTGAACACCGCTCGAACTCACACTTCCGCTTCTTATGCTCTCCTCGCGTCTCTGTGCAACCAAATAGAGGATGAAAATCGTAGAAACGAACTGGCGCGTTACATTTATCAGTCAACAGATTGCTGGTAAACGCTCGATCTTTCCTGAATTGTTTATACAGCAAAGGAAATATTGAAACAGAAAACGTTTTACAGGTGTCCAGATCCACAGAAACCATGTTCTGTTTTGTATAACGAAGATATCGATCGATTGGAAGCTGCAGGAGAGGCTGATCGATCAACAGATACCGAGGATGGCCCGGTTTCGCTTACAGGTAGCTTAATTTATAGAAATCTCAATCGATTGCAATTTCAAGCATTATTTTACTTCAGGGGCAATGAAAGAAGCATTGTCATCCGTTCTACCATGGATCAAGAGCGATCAACCGACAATGATAAGGGGTCCAGAGGGTTGCGGAAAAAGTGCTCTGATATCCGTGATACTTTCCTCGATTCGAAGCAACGAGCCATCGACTTTAATAAAAGGTTCGTCCCTTTACGGACCCCAGGATCTGGTGATGAAATTGAAGAGAGGCTGCGTTCAATTGAATTCATCCTCTCACGGAAGAACGTACAAGCCTAGGAACGGATCGAGCGTTGTATTAATTCTGGAGGATTTGCATCTTGCATCGAAGCATCTGCAGGTATTGCTTACTTCCTCGAACTATTTAATCGAATATCAAGGTGTTTGATGTAACCCAATATTTGAAGTGTATCAACTAAACTTGGAAGAGCGTCGTTATTTATTTAGGAGTTGGTACGAGAGTTGGTACAGGAAGGAGGATTCCACGAAGATGATCTGGAATTCGCCAGAGTTCCTTTGACCGTCGTATGCACCGCTGATGCGACCACCAGATTGCATCCGAGGCTGGAAGCACTTCTGTCAACTCATTATCTACCGTCAGTGCAATTATTTCTTTCTTCGCGAGTATACGACAATTTAAATTCTCTTTCATTTCGTAGGTATCCAAGTACAAAGGACATTGCAGCCATTTCGGAGCTTCATCTAAGGACTTCCTTGAAAGGAGATCACATTGTGATCGAATCTTGGATAGCGCAGATGGTTCCAGTTATGCTGGAAGCTTTTAAATCAATCAGATCTTCTCATGGAACTGCTTGGAATCCTAAGGACTTGATTTTATGGGCGGATTGTCTCAAGTATTATCCTTCGCCAGAAAATGAAACGTACATCACAGAGTATTTGTTAGATGCTGGACGACGACTGTTTCATCCAAGGTAAATAGTTATTAAAATATTCTTAATTGCTTTACGATCAATTTTAACCAATCCCCTCAGATTAACGTCAAGGGACCAATCGTGCTGGGAATCGGTGATCCTATCGAAGACGTTGAAAACCCTGATGCCAGGAAGCAACGTGTACATATGGAAAGGCGGAAACAATGGGTTACTTCCGTTCGACGAGGAGCAGTGGCGGAAGGAAATAATTAACGCTGTAGCGAGATGTGCTAGAGAAGGTGATCCTGTGCAACCATTGATTTCGTCTCACCTGTTGCGCACAGTGGCCGGTAAGCGCATTAAATTAAATTAATTTTACGTTACATCAAGGTCAGACTTATCTAACGAACATATATCCATCTGGCTACTCTGTAATTTTAATCAGATCAGGTTTATCGTAATTATCACTGCTAACAGTAATCCTCTGACATACGATACTACGGTTAACCAATAAAAACGATTGAATTTTATTTTTTTATTAAGGATTGAGCTGGGCATTTGGAACGAATTTACGAGGTGTCATTTTAATTGGCCGACCTGGAGCTGGAAGGAAATCAGCTGTGAGACTAGTCGCTAATTTCTCTTCTCTCCGTTTAGTAGATTCTGGACCTGGTACGAATAAATAATGTCTATATCAATTATAGTCTATTGTGAATAATTAGAGGAGGTAACTTGGTAGGTCGGGGTCGGGCATCGATGAAAAGCGCAGTTCAGGTAGCTGGAATTGACGGTGAGCCGACTCTGCTTTTGCTGGAGGAGCATCATATGAGAGAGGATGGATTGGCCGTGTTGGCGAGTGCAATTGTGTCCCGAGGCGAACTCCCAGGATTATTTACAGTGGAAGAACTCGACGGTTTAATAGCGCCGTTAGCTGACGTGTCAAGACGAGAAGATTTTTCCGGCACGTTGGAGCAGTATTTGTACCATCGTGAGTGCAGAATTTCAGCTTTCGAACCGGAAATATGCAATTCTTTCGTTTCTTCTAATAACTAGCAAAAATTGCCAGACTAGAACTACCATTTAATTAACGATGCTGTTGATTTTCTTTTTTATTAAAACTTTTCAAAATGTAGGTCTACGAAATTATCTTCGGGTAGCCATTATCCTGAACAATGGAGAGATGCGTTCGTCATGGTTGTCGCGTTCTGGACTCCTTAGACATTGTGCCCTTATTGGACCAGGCCTGGGCAACGAATGGTGGAACCGGGAAGCGTCTTTGATCGAATTAGCTTGCAATCAAAATGAAATGGACGTCGAAGAGACAGAGGAAAAATTGGCTGGTATCAAAGTGATGGTGAAGGCTCATCTTCAAGCACCGCGACAGCAACAAGCACCGGCGAGATTCTTTGCGTTACTGCACACCTGGAAGCACTTACACGTGTCCTGGAGCGAGGAGGTGGAACGGAAATTGAGCAACCTTGAAGCTGGAATCGGGAAATTGAAAGAAGCCGGAGAACAAGTGGCTAAATTGGAGGATGAAGTTTCAAAGCAGCGGCAGGAGTTGGAGGTAGTTGTCGTTAACTTTCCTGGTATTTTCATATTTTTCTTTTCTTATGACGCTACTAGGAATTAAACTCTTCAATCTACCTCATTTTCTTTCTGCAATAATATAGGAACTTTAGAAACTACTTTGACTAATGGGGATAGAATAATTCAGGAAGAGGTTCTTAATTACTCGGTTCTCGATTTCTTAATTTCTATAGCTTTCAAATAACAAGATTATATCATATTAAAATACAATTTAGGCAGAACAAGGACGAGCCAACGCGGCCCTCGAGCAAATTACAGCCACTATGAGGGGTGCCACTGGGCAAAGAGGGGAGATGGTCAATCTAAAGGCTGAAACTGAACGAGAAAGTGCTGAATTGGCGCGCAGGAAGGTGAGAATAATAAAGAAAATGTCTATGAAGGGACAATCAATTAATTGCGAAGCGTTGCACAGGCTGATATCGAAGGTGAATTGGGAAAAGTGGAGCCACTGGTGGAACAAGCAGCTCAAGCAGTAGCTGGCATTAGTGCTGATGCATTAGCGGAAGTACGTTCTTTGAGAGCACCTCCAGCTCCGGTTAGAGATGTCCTGGAGGGTGTTCTGCGATTAATGGGTATAAAGGACACATCCTGGAACAGCATGAAGACCTTCCTGGCGAAACGTGGAATTAAAGATGAAATTAGGTAGCTTGGGTATTGCCGTTCTCTTTGAATCCATGTTTCATAGTCTTCAAAGTCTTCAATCTCATTACTCCAACGTAATATAATATTTATTTAACCGTATTGGTATGGAAAATTACGTATAACGTGACTCGCCTAAAATTTCCATTCTACTAAAGTTCCCTTTGTATCCCAAACGATCCTTTGATCTCTGCGAGCTTTATCAGACGTCTATCATTCATATCCAACTCACAGTTCCTTCCTTATCCCGCGTCGTTCTTTTCATCCGAAGTATTCGAAGAAATTTCAAGCGTGCCTTTGTTGGATTTAGAACATGGGACGCGAGGAGGAGCACATCATCGAGCCTGGAGGCGGTTGCCAAGTTGGTCAAGGATCGTCCGGATAGTTTTGAAGAGAAAACCGCGAAACGAGCCTCGGTGGCAGCCGCTCCTTTGGCAGCCTGGGTCCTCGCGAATCTTCAATACGGTCAGATTGTTCAGCAAGTGGCGCCTCTGGAGAGGGAACAACGCCAACTGGCCGAGTACGTGAAAAATTCTTGGAAAACTCGGATTCCATTATTCATCAACTCGAAACGTAATCTTTCAGACGTTTGTCAGCGGCCGAGGCTCAGATTGGCAAACTGGCAGCTGGTTTAAATACAGTGGAGAGTCGCGTGGCGAAGCTTCAAGAGGAACTCGCGGAGCATTCGAGGGGAGCAGCTGCACTCCAACTACGCGCTGAAGCGACAGAAGCGAGACTCGCAACAGCTAGAGCATTGTTGCAGAAATTGGACACTGAACACGGTGATTGGCAAACGCAATTAGAGGAACTGACCGGCAGAAAAGTGAAATTAGATGTCGAGGCTGCCAATGTGGCATCCTTGCTGGTTTACGAAGTACGCGTGTATCAGATGTTTTGTTTCCAAATTAAACAATTTTGAATGGAACCCTGTCTTTTTTAATTCAGGATCCCGGAAAGGACGACAAATGGAAGAAATCGGCCATCGATCTTCTCATCACCGAGAGAGAAAGACTGCTCTGGCGAGCACAGGGCTTGCCAGTGGACACCGGAAGCCTGGTGGGTGCTTCCTGCGCACTCAGAGGTCCACTAGTTCCCATATTCGTAGATCCATCTGGAGTAGCGGTTTCCTGGCTGAGAAATAACGTCGGTTCCAGAATGGAAATCACGAAACCAGAGGACGCAAAGTTTCTCACTACTTTGGAAATGGCTGTACGATTTGGAAAGCCTCTGTTGGTGGAGGAACTCGTGGAATTTCCTCCGATTTTATTACCGTTGTTACGCCGACGTCCCCTGAGACTCGGTGAACGAACTTTGCCCGCTCCTCAAGGCTTCAAACTTTTCCTCGCCACCAGGCGAGACAGATTGGACGGTTTCCCGAAGGAAGTTGACGCCGTGCTGTTCAAGATCGCTCTCGGAGCAGGTAGCAAAAGTTTGGCGGAGAGATTCGTCGAAAAAGTGAGCAGAACTTGTTCGTATTTAAATTGCCAATAAATAAAATATTCAATTTTCCGTTCAACACCAGTTGTTCTAGCGACAATGGCAGTGATATTAATCACTCGGCTTTTCGCTGACAAATTACTGAAGAGATTAATTGGTTCGCGGACAGGTATTGTTGAAGGAGACTCCGGAACTGGCGACCCAAAGGAAGGAAGCGTTAGAACGAGAGGAAAAATTATCAGGAGAACGAGACACCGCGAGATTGGATCTGTTGGCGCAGCTGGCTACAGCCAGAGGTCAAGATCTTCTCCAGGAGTCTGAAGGATCTCAAGGAGGGCTTTTGTCGTCGTTGCAGGCCACTCAATCAAAAGCCAAAGAAATTGCGATGGCTCTTCAGGAAAGCCGACGGAGCTTCGAAGATGTTACCAGGTAAGCGAAGGTTCATCAAGAAATACATTTCATGTTGAAGTTTCCCTTTAAAGAATAAAAGATGGGAATTTAAAAAATAAAGCAATATCGTTTAATTACCCGCAGGAGGGCCAAGGATCACGAGAAACTTGCTAAATTCGCAGCTAGTTTGTACAAAACTGTGAAGGCTCTGACTGCTTTAAGTCCGTTGTACGTATTTTCTGCCGAAGCTTTCACCGATATTTATTTAGAAGCAGAAGATTACAGAGGCTCGGTACTCTCGGAAGACAAAAGGGAACAAGATAAAGCGATTGAAAAACGGTAAGTGAAAAATGTTAATTACATGTTAATTAGTTTACAGATTGAATATAAATTCAATTTTAGTATAAAGCGATGTTCTTTTATACTTCTTTGTTACAGATTAATAAGTTTGACTCTTCATTACTGTTCGAAAGCAGTGTACAGGAAACATCGTCTGCAGTTGGCGTTGCAGCTGGCTCTCTCTTTGAATTCAGTTCCAGATTTTGAAAAAAGATTTCTATTAGAAGAAGTTCCATTGAACGATGACCAAGATTCCGATTATAATGTTCCCGATTGGATTCCCGAAGAACGACGCTTATCGGTTCAATCTCTGGTGTCGTCGTTTCCACAAGTAACGCAATTTCTTCTTATACAAAAAAATAATAAGAATAATTTAAGAAAAAACAAAATTTCGTTCCTTTAGATAGCCAGCAAAATGAAACCAGCTTGGTTAAACGATGTCAACAACATCTACGCTGAAAATAGTCTGACCACGTTCCAGAAAATTTTATTAATAAAAACTTTACGTCCAGATTACCTGCACACAGCTCTTTCGAAATTAGCAGCAGAAGTATTAGGTGATTTTCTATAGAGAATACACGTATTTATCCTGAAATTTATAAAATTGATTATTTTGAAGGTGTGAAGGATTTGGCTCCACCTAATTGGTCCCTGACGAAGATCGCCGAACAGGAAGCTTCGTATCCCGTATTGTTGCTACTATCACCGGGAGCTGATCCCGGCTCAGAACTCAGATCACTAGCAAACAATCAAGTTGCACTGGCGACAGGGTTCATCGAGGTGTCATTGGGTCAGGGGCAAGTTAATCAAGCTGAACTTGCTCTGGAGACTGCTTGCCGGTAGTAATAGACTAGGTTTTAGATAAACGTTCCATTGGCAAAATGAAATATTCTATTCATAACGTTATATGTTATCAAACAGAAATGGTAGCTGGATACTCCTCAGCAATTTACACCTGGCCTTAAATTGGCTGCCACGTTTAGAGAGTCTCCTAAGATCAGCCATGTGTACAATTAACAAGAATCCCGCTACGAGAATCTGGCTAACCACCGAAGAATGTTTAGGTTTCTATCCGAGTCTTTCGGGTTTATGCTTGAAACTCGCGTACGAACCACCGGAAGGGGTGAAGAGAAACGTGAAAAGATCGTTGCAGCAACTTCAGCAGAAGCGACGGAACAATGAAAACGTTCCTGGCAGCGTTTTATTGTCCTGGCTTCACGCCACTCTTCAGGAACGACGAAAGTTTGTTCCTCAAGGATGGATCAGGTCTTACGAGTGGAGCGAACCGGACCTGGAGGCTGCTTACGAGTTGGTGGTGAAGGAAACGAGTCCGAAGAGGGGCAGAGACAAGGACGGTAGTTGGCAGACCGGAAGAGGGTTGCTGGATGTGGCTGTTTATGGCGGTCGTATTCAGGACGAGTATGATACCAGAGCACTGTGCTCGATTGTTCGAGATGTTTGGTCCTCTCAGGTGTTCGAAGGTCGCCGGAAATTGGCTGGTGTTTTAAAGGTTACCGATAGCTCGTTCGAGGAGGCGATTAGGGCTTTGGAGAATCTTCCTGATAACGATTCGCCTAAAGAGTGCTTTGGATTGCCTGCTAATGCTCATAGAGCTTGGGAACGAGCTGCGGCTGAAGCTGTCCTGTCGCATCTCAAAGGTTTGTTATTATAACAAACGACTTTTGGATATTTCAAATAAATAAAATAAATGAACAATGAATCGATAGGGGTTCTAATCAAAGCATCGATTAGTGACGAGAAAAGCAACAGAAAGACTGAATCTAGGATTCAGAGGGATTTGAAAGAATTGATAGATCGTCATGGCTCAATTTTTGGATCGTCAATCATCGAGGGAGATGGGAATAATCAGCTGCAACGTTTCTTTATTGACGAGATGAAGCTGACTAAAAGAACTCTGAATCTTATTCGAGCTGACGTTGATTCACTGCGTTTCGAAGATTCCAAGGTAAAATCATTTTGGATAATATCAAAGTGATAAAACATAATATATGATAATTTTATTCTGACGAATTCAGACTCCAAGACACTGGATGGAAGATTGGAAATACGGACCCAAAGAGGTTCTACTATTCGTTAAGGGATTGTTGTCTAGGTACCAAACCCTCGAATCCATCGTATCGATTTCTTCATCCGTCATTGATATCTCGCGATTGGCTAGACCACGCGCATTTTTAACTGTTCTGAAACAACATACCGCAAGAGAAACGGGTCAACCTTTGGAAAATCTTCGACTTAAGGTTAACTGGCTCGGAAATCGTAGGAATGAAGGATCGAAGGTATCGTTGGTCATCGATGGATTATTAATATCAGGTAATTAGTCGTGGTGATCAACGTGTAAATAACTTTTACAAATTAAAAAAGAAAATTGTGTTAATTATACAGGTGCTTTGATCGAGAATGGCACCCTGAAGGACTTGGACGCTAACGCGGCATCCGTTGCAGCGGCACCCAGTTGCCAGATCGCATTTTTACCCGAAGACTACTCTGAAAATAAATCCTATTTAGGAAATTACAATTCCGAAGACACCCTTAACGTTCCAGTTTACGCGAATTCCCAAAGGGAGATGTTGATTTGTTCGCTTCCGGTTGAATGTCCCAGAGAGGAGCACGATAATTGGTTACGTCGGGGTGTCGGATTTCATTTGAAATTAATTTAGCTTGCACTTACGTAGAGTCAGTATTGTATAGTTTAACAGTAAATAAACAGAACGTTACAATATACGCAGGTGTTTTATATTTATTAAACGAAAACGGAGCTTGCGTAGAGGGAAAGGGTGGAGCTTCGAGAATCAGAAATCTTTTTATTACTTATAAAGTAATCGCTTGATACATCCTTCTAATCAGAAGTTACTCGTACAAGTTACATAGATTCAGAAAATAGCGGTAATCGAAGAAGTAATTGCAATTACACGATCGTTCCTGTAATTATGTTGGTTCGTGTCCAAGTCGATTACCAAATACAAACACTTGACGAGATTCCGACCCGATACAAATCTGCACACGTTGTGAACAACATATATTTAATCGTCAAGATCACAGCCTACGTAGATTATATTTGCAACTAACAATAAAAATGGTTGAATCGAAGCAACCCGTAGCGTGAAATCGTCTGAAACGAGCTTGCAGGGGTGGAAAACGAACCCGCCAGGCAGCTGTATTTGACAAAGACAGAGAATAGAATAGAACAGAGACCACCCAACTTTCGCGGCAACGAAACGCGAACGGAATAAGCTCGGTTTGTTACCGATTGGAAAATCGGTGTATTTAGATCGACGTTCACAATACATAGCTAGCGATAACAGTGGCCCTTTTGTTTCCCATTCGGTTGCAGTCTAAATTACCAGTTAACCGACTTAATGGCTAAAATCGTAACGCGAATCAATTGAACGTTTCCTTGGCTCGGTGCCGTTTTTACAAATTTCCGGCTCGCTAACCCGTATTTTCAAGCTTTTCAATACAGTTTGAACCGAAAGAAAGGCGGTGATCTCGTAACAAAGGCCACCGGTCGTCAACAACGTGCCGTGAACCTGGACCGAAAGAACATTGAAGGTCCATGAAGGCGATGTACACGATGGTTTTTTTCGTCGTCGACGGTTTAAGCGGAGAGGAAAGAAGTGAACGCAAATGGACAGACGAAAAGTGATAGCGACGCGATCTCGGCCCGAAACGCCATGATTGTCGCTGATTTATTGCTCTAAAAACTTAAGATGAAACTCACGGGCCGAGGCCGCGTCCCTGAGAAAGGCAATACTGTGTTTATTTTCCTCTCTTGGGAAACTCTTCGCGCTCTTTCACACACATACAGAGACGCACAGGCACACACACACACACACATACACACACGTGCTCGTACTCAACTCTCGTCGCTTTGTCTTCTTGTTCGTTTACTTATCTATGTTCTTTCGAACTATGTTGAACGCTCGCAGAGAGGTGTCTACTGAAACTTTGTTCATTTATAAATCATACCGGATTACATTGTTTTCAAATGTATCCGTTCGATAATTAGGCTACCGGGGATGTTTTATTTCAGCGCAGAAGAGGGTACAGATATTTTAACACGTTGATTGCAGCCGGTGGACATTTTTAATCTTATTTCATGGAATCTATAACTCTTGTAACGATGAAATAAAAATTAAGCATTGTAGTTGCGAGAACCATCTGCCATTTAAGCGTTAATAGATAACAGTTACATCTATTGCTAAATGGTGTACCAACAAGAAATAATTAATTTCAATTTGCCATCTTTTCTTTCGAAGTTGTCAAAGTTTCCGCGAATTCAACGATCCGACTCATTAAAGTTTAACTCATCAGTCCTCAAACATATTCTTCGGCGTGAAAGTTCTTCGAATTCCTTTCTTCAAAATCAATAATTTAACAATTGTTACTTTTAGAAATAGTTCAATGGTCTTTCATTTATCCAACTTACACATCGTTTGAGCCCATTTAAGATGCCGCGAATCAACCTTCTGAACAAGACCAGCTTGTCGATATTCTTACAATTAGAAACTTGGAAACGTCCATTCTCGAACTAAACAACGATATCACGCGTTAAACGGTAATGTCGGATCGCAGGAGCATTCAAATCACCGGATACGAGCTTGGTTAATCCAGTCAACGCTGCCGAACAATACTTATTTTATCGTTGGATCTGAAATCGAGACAGGAACAGATACAATCGATTTATAAGTGTTCGCGACTCGATTCGATCCTAAACTCCACTCTAATTGATTATTATCACCTAACGATTAATACTATAACCGAGTGATAGGCACACGGTCCTGTGATCGACGACGAAGAGGAAAGAACAGAAAACAGGATTAGTCGATCAAACGTGTGATCGATGAGAAAATTTTTTGTTCTCACCTTTCCCTCTTCCAAAAAAATTATTAAAATTCAATTCTTTCACCTCGGTTGCAAATAATTCTTTAAAACTTATTTGTAATAATTTTTCAGATCTTAGAATTTCGGTGGTTTTCAAGGAAAGTTCATAGAAGGATCGCGAATATGATTGTCGACCACTCTTTTGGAAAGTCCATGGAAAAAGGAAGGAAGTGAGAACGAAAGTCGCGTTCATTTAAAATCTCGACGAGAATTAAAGGCTAAGATTAACTCTAGAAAGTTCAAGGGAAATCTTGAATTGGTCGCGTTTTATTCCGTTCGAAGACGAGTGGTCCAAAATAGAGGAACAATAGAAAACTAGAGGACTACGGTATACATGTAAATCCGCGTGCAACGTAATCTTACAGTAAAGTTCATTAAATTCGAGTTCGTCTTTAAATTCACTTACGAGGATCGATGAGTATAGTCTCGGTAAAAATACATTTATACAAGTTTACACGAACAAATTGACCATCGATGTTACGAGGATAAATGTCACGGAGAGTCTGAAAAATGTCAAACGTTTTCAGAGTTAATCGATCGTATCTCTTTTTTTTCCCTTTTTTTTTAAATCATTTTCTTATTAGACTGCAGTTGATGCAATTACGTGAAATTTCGATACAGGTACAGGAGATTCTTTTTCGATATACAATATATACGAGTAAACGAGAAAATGTCGAATTCACTTCATTTCGAGATAATTATATCAATGGAATCGAGAAGATCGTGTAAAAATGATTTACGAGGATTTCTAATTGAAAGTTAAACATTGATTGACAAAAAATAAATAAATAAAAAATAAAAATTCAACAAAATATCAAAGCCTTTTAACGCACAACTATAATAGCTTCCTCCTTCTTGTTCTCTCTAAATCATAGCGACGTTTACGGGGCGAAGGATCGGAAAATCATCGATCATCATCGAAGAATGAAATACAACGGTGGAGATTTTCGATCGTTCGCGCGGTAAAGGTCACTGATAGATTAAAAAGGCATCGTGAATTATCTACATATAAAAAATAATCAGAACAACGTATATCTTACGCTCGAAGGCATTTTCTAGAATTCACCATCGTTATTAAATACTCTATGAATATGAATACGCTTAATTTAACTTGATACACGCGATTTACTCGCCCACTAAAACTCCCTTCTATCCTTTTTCTACTCGATTCTTAAAAATATCAGTTTAATTTACAAGAGGAGAGGACACGCGGGAACAAGCGTTGCGAAACTTCTTTCCTCGTACACGCGTCTCGAATTCGAGAGTTTAAGTAAAACATTTCTTCCCTTAATTCCTTCGAACAAGAAAAAATACTTGAGGTTGTTTAATAACATATCGAGAAATAGACACACACGAGATACTTCGAAACGGCAGACTCGTCGCTTGTATTTTTTAACCCTCGCAAGGGGGTGGTAGTTTTCTTTCTAAAATAATTCTAAAACCAATAAAGCGAGAGCTTAAGCCGTCCTTTTATTATAGATGAAGAAATACAAATACTTTCATCTGGAAAAAAAATCGCAGACAAGTATAATAATGATCGATGAAATGGCTTCTGACAGTGCCGGGCACTGCTTGTGTGTCACAGAAATGAAAATAATTTAATATCAATCAGAGACGTTTAAAAAATAAATAATTACCGAAGACACCATCCTCTTTCCAAGGGTTAATAAAATTTCGAAACCGTCACTGGAATATTTACACTAATATATAAAATCGAGTCGAGTGCTTGCTTAATTACTCGTATATAATTTATGTTCGCGCGTGTCCAACGAGGACAATTTATTTCTCTCGTAGACGTTCTACAGGTATATCATCGTGACTCAGTTGTTTCTTTTTTTCTGTTTTTTCTCATTTTTTCAGAACGAACTTCCTGTCCGCAGGACGAACAACGCTCGAAGGATACTATTATACATACTTTATGCAATATAATACGACAGTAAAATTAGAGTAGTCTAAGTAATAGTACAATGATAATAATAATCATAATAATAAGAGACGATAGACCGTCGTTTAAGAGCTAATTGGTGTTCGTACGTTGATCCCCTTTTTCATTTTGGTACCGAGTTATGATAATTCCCTTCTCTCCGATTGTTTTTAGTCTTTCATCAACACATTCTCCCTCCCTTTATTTTCGATATCTGTTTTTCCTTTTCAATTCTTCATCTCTATCGAATTAACACTTGCACATTTCCCCATAAGTCATAAGACGCTTTTACTATTTTAGAAAAAAATATTAAAACGATCCAAGCTCCCCAAATGACACGTTTCAGGATCTTGGGGTTTCAAGATTTTGGTTTTAGGAGGAACCCAGGAAGACCCAGGAAGAGATTGTGGAAAAGCTAACTTAGAACCTTTGTATTCATTTGATATAATGTCTCGACTGTTTAAAGCTAAAACAATTGTCTCATGACTTATGAAGGAGAGTATACATTGTTGCTTGATTCGAAATTTCATTTGAAAATTTATGACGAGCTCTGCGAGGGATCAGTGAGAAGCAATGAATCTTAATTTGGCAAACAGCGCCTTTGATCTTAGGTCACGTTTTCATCGTAGCAACGAATACGAAACAGTTGGATTTGAATTTATTAGATGTCTCAGAGATTCTCGGCAACCGTTTCGTACGCAAAGAATAATTTTCAGTTGAAACGTTTTAACGGCTAAAGGGTTAATGGGATACCAAAAGAGAGCAATAAAATTCCATTAGCACTTACGTGTTCAACTCACCGTGAAAACGCGACCCAAGCTTCCTTATACTTGCCCATCGATTGGCACGATTCTCCTTGATGCCCTGATTCTATCTACCTATCACACAATTGAAAAATCTGTGAAGTAATTAAGAATATATTTTTCAATTAATTGCATCGCGCTGATCCCACTCGACAGGCATCGAAACTTTGTTCAACGAACGTACAAACGTCCTTGGAACACTCGTTTGATAATATCTTTTTTTTTTCAATGATTCAACGATTTCGTTTGTTTAAATTTAAATTTTACACTGCGTGTATCGAAGCAGCGATAAAATGTTTGACGAACGTTCACGGACAAGAAAAACAGTATCGCGAGGAAACTTTTGTATCGTAAGGACAATAAATATGTATCAGTATTAACGTACGTAGAAAATATATGTATATATATATATACGTATGTATATTAACGCGACACTTATACAAAAAAGATATGTGTTATCCGATACGATGAGGTATCCCTAGAACAAGCGAAGAGAAAAATTCAACACGGGAGGGAGGAATAAAGACTTTTGAAATACCGAACAGAGTCGGATAGAATTTTCCTTCCTAATCGATCAAATTTACCTAACAATCGATCGATCACGAGCAAACGTATTGAATACGGTGTAACAACGCAACTCGATCGAATCAACGATCCCAGCAATCTTTTTCTCTTTCAATAAAATTCTGTCCAACTCTGAACACTACTATCGCTAATTTCGCGTTCTTAACCGATTGCGAAGAAAAATGTAAAAATCGTTCTACTAAGAACAATGCTAATTGTAAATCGATAAGGATATATTATTATAATATGTATACGATGTATATGTTCGTCGAAGTGGTAGCTAGAAATGGAACGTAGAAAAATATAAAATAAAAATCATACAAACAAATACCGTGAAGATTAGTCTTTACGATTACAGCGATTAATATCCGATTATCATTCACCTTTGATCCTAGTCTCTCACTAATTCGGTTACGGGTTTTTTCTTCTCAATTCCACACCCTTAAACTCCCAATGGATGAGCAAAAAGTGTTTTTATCACCGATTCCCCATACTGTTCAACGACATATCTCCTTTCTGTTTTCATCGTCGATTAAAACAAGGCTCGACAGATAGAACGCCTTGTTGCATTTACGAGATACGATTGAAAAAAAAAAATCAGTATACATATACGTGTTTACAGGCTCGTGGTTCGATCGAGAACACCTAATTCTATACGAAGTACGTGTGATACCGTATTAATTATCTCTATGTAGAATGCGTGATATTAATTTACAAGGTTGGTTGACAGTGATCTCGGTTCGCTCAACGAGGAAAATTGAAAAGTATCCGGTGTCACCTTCAACTGTCGAAGAAAGAATATCGATTTATCACGTGCAACTTACGCTAGATCGCCGCAGAAAAGAAAGATCGTCGTCGATGATGATCGTTGAACCTAGATCGATGGTCTATGCAGGGTCGGCTCAGGCTCTACCGATTACGGCCGTAGGTCAAAGGGCGTTCTCCATTTCTTCCGTTGTCAGCTGGAACTGCTCTTGACCTACATCATCGAACGGTGTCGATTTAACGATCGTAAAGGCGTGACAATAGCGAGAGTGGATATTCATTTTGACAGGCAGATATTCAAAAAATAAAAAGAAAAGAAAAATACGCGGAGCTGTGTTCTAATGATGTCTGGGATATTATTGTATATTGTTTGTCAATCTTCAACGGGAACGTGTTTTTCAGAGAACAAAAGGATTAAACTCACTGTATAAATATGCTGCGAGTTCACGATCCTCCGCTTGCAGAGCAAGATCGCGAGGTGTGTTACCTTGTCGATCCTTGATAGTTAAATTAGCACCGCCGGCTACTAGCATGCAGCAAACGGAACGACGTTTATATTGAGCCGCTTTGTGTAAAGCGGTTTGACCTCTGTAATGAAAAAACAAGCTCCTCTTTCTTATTCGATTTCCATTCGCCTGCCAATAATGAACTGTCCGTTCGATCGAGGCTAAATTCCATCGTAATTTCAATCACTTTCATTATTACCCAATTAATTTATGAGCTACTCGAGGATCTCGATTTGAAATCTAATTTCTTTTTTGTTCTTTGCTTTTCTTCATTTCTATTATTAAAACTTACTTGTCGTTGTCGATCATGTTCAAAATGCTCGATGGTGCGCAAGCGATGAGATATCTGACAATATCCTTGTGACCATATCTCGAGGCCAGGTGAAGAGCAGTTTGTCCAGTGGCGTCGATGCACATAAGGGAATATCCCCTCTCATGGAGTTCCTTTAGAGCCTGGATATTGCCGAGCTTTGCAGTTTTCAAAATACCGTCGCTGGTTTTCTCCAGTAATCTCGTGTTAAAGGTGTGGACCTCAGAACTCAAACCGAAAAGTCTATCCCGTGGACTGGAACAAATAAACGTTCATTCATTCGCGTTACATCTTGCCCTGAAAACAGTTGTCTTTTTTATTTATATAACATTCACTACGAGTTAACCAATACAATTATAATGATTGATAATCGTATTTTCAATCACGTAATAATGATCGTAATGATCCTTATAATTTCTAGCCGTTTTAGTTCTTCGAACAAGATCCCTGATTACACGAAGTACTTGAGAACTAATTTTGAAAATATGTATACAGCTCACCTAATGAATGTTGGTGGTGCCTGATGTTGCGACTGAGCGACAGTCGTCACAGAGATCGATTTGGAGGAACCGCTTTCCTTTACAGCGTCCCTCGATACTTTTCCTTCGTTAGCCTTTTCCTCTTTCTTCGTGTTCTGCGGTTCGTCGCGTGCCATGTTTTTCTTCATTGATCCCTGACACTTGGCGGTGTCTTGAGTCTCGGCTTGCGTCTTCGTATCCTCAGCCGGTTTCTCAGCCGTTTCGCTCTCTGGTACCGGTGATGGTTGCGCCTTCGATTCGCTTTTAGGCTGCTCTTGTGTCATGGCTGCATTTGATTTTGGCCGTTCTTCGCTATATTACACGTTCTTTCTATTAATCTAATGATACGATTCCATTACCATTACGTTATCATGGACACACAGACGAATGTGTGAGCTGAGGATATGAAGAACGTTGGATCAAGGTGTTCTTATCGCCTGCATACAATTACCAGTCATAATTTTGTAACTGTTGCATTTGTTATTTAAAAACAGATATGGTTAATCGCAATTTCAAACAAACGGATGAGTTTTTACAGACTACATGTTAAAATTAACTCTTCTTTATTTAAGAACGTATGGTTAAGGTGTTTGAAAGGATTCAGGTTGTAGATTTACAATGAAACTACGTACAAACAAACAAACAAAATTTGATAATTCAGCGTGTAAAGAATACCTCGGAGAGGGATGAGCAGTTTCAGGTTCCTGGCTGGCAGATACCTTTCCCTCAGGTTCGGTTGACTGATTATTCGCACTCTCTTCGAGAACGTAGACTACCTCGACAGCAACATCGGTCACGTAATGCAACTGTTCTTGAGCCCTGTCGATCCTGAAGAACCGTTCCGCGGTACACGCTGAAAAAGAGATTTAATTCCTAATCCAAAGGATTGAGGAAGAATCGCCACAACCCTTATACCATTAGATAGCACATGTATTATTAAAGCCATATATTTTATAGAAAATTGTACGAGGGCAATCCAGAAAGTAAGTTCAGTTAAGCAATTAAACAAAAGGAAACCATTATTAGAAAAACACTTTTATTGCGTAATGAAGTACAATGCCTAGGTTATTTTTCAATATAGTTGCCACCATTGTTGAAGCATTTATCATACCACAGCTCCGATCTAGCACTAATTGTAAATGACTATCATCTTTTCCAGCACCTTAAATCGTTTCTTTCTGGCAAGCAGTTCACGGTAGACGACGAGGTGAAAAATGCTGCCACCATATGATTGGCATCGCCGGCGGCATCTTATTAACGACGAGGGCATACAAAAGCTCATACTGCGCAATAATAATGTAGTATCGTAGGTTTAGAGAACGTTAGCTCTCTCAGGAGGACAGGAAAAGGGTCATGAAAGTGAAAGCGTTGACGGACAGAAGACAGACCCAACGACTAGGCGATCGGCCGATGCGTCGGGGGTGTTTTTCTAGGAGCGTGGTGGGAGGGAAAGGGCCAGCGAGGGTTTTCTTCCTGGCGAAAAGCGACAGATTGGAATGGGAGTCGAGAAGTGTCGTTGAGAGTCGAGAGAGAAAAGAGTTGCGTTGAAAATAATATTATCATCTGTGTATCCTTAGTTCTAATAAATCACATTTTTAATATCAAACACTACAATAAATGCTTCAACAATGGTGGCAACTATGCTGAAAGATAATCTAAGCATTGTACTTCATTATGCAATAAAAGTGTTTTTCTAATAATGGTCTCTTTTTGTTTAATTGCTTAACGGAACTTACTTTCTGGAGTGACCTCGTATATAAGTTTTCCAAGTGAAGAGCGACGAAATACTTACAGTCAAGGAAGCAACAAGTGTCCATATTATGATCTTTCGCCAGGATCGTCCTCAAGGATTCGAGGTCCGTGGTGGCATCGAGATCGAGTGGATCAGCGATCCACGTCGACGCGGCGTTCTTCAACATGTCTTTATCGTGATGATACTTCTCGTAATCCGACATCTTTATTTTCATTACAGGCAAGTTTAATCTATCCAGTTTCACGTCCTGCGGCGGCTTGCTAGCGTTCCTCCTTTTTGCCAGCATCGTTGCTTTGTTTAATAATTTCATATTTATAATAGATGGCAACAATCGGCAAGCCTCTCCGTCAACCTGAAACAAAAATAATTTCTCCATGGTTAATATTTAGAAATTTTTCTAATTTTAATTCTGATCTTCGCGCTTCAAAATGCTAATGATTCTTATTTTTTTTTTTTTTTAAGAGTTAATTACCTGCATTGGAATGGTTTTCGTAGTAACCAGTTTAGCTGTGCTACATTGAGCAATACAGGTACCATGACCCCCTGCTTGAAGAAGCGGAAGTTGGTACGTCGTCAAACCAACGACCTCTATTATCCCATCCTCGGTCGATGGTTCCTTGGTTCCACTAGCAGCGCCCCAAGGATGTGTCCCACCACCGTACGAGGCGATGTTCAGAAATACAATGGCATGGACGCGATGTTCCTTCAATTTTGGCGTCACATCCTGGCCATCGCATTCCAACGTGACGAATTCCGAGAGGTCCTTCCATTTTCGCAAGACCAGATCCTTGCCACCCATCTGACCGTAGTACATCTTGTTTCGTAATCGCGAGTTGAATTTTTCTGGATGCGCCTCTGCGATTACATTTTAATCACCTTTAAGCTATTGCTTTATTTCTTCTTGCACGCATTACAGGTAAGCTACTCGAGGACAGTTACTAACCTCGAGCCTCGTGAAACTCAAGAGCGATGTGAGCATCTACTCCAAGGGAATAGTAATTATTAACGACGTTCAGAGGTAGATTCTCTTTGCCCTTGCCGTTATCGTCGTCGCCCTGGGCATCCGGATTTCTTTCGACTATCAGTTCCCACCTATCCAATAACGTGGTGTCACTCTCACCGATGTTAGTTAAGATTTTCCCGATTGGCTCGTCCGTGTAACCACCGCCCCAACCTAACGCCCTTGCCAGATCGTTTCCGGTTCCAAGAGGGAGTACTCCGACGGCCGGTGGAGGAGATGCACCGATCTGATCTAGGATCGATAGCACCCAACCAACTGTACCGTCACCACCACACGCGAGAACTCGTAGATTAGGAACTTTTTTGAACAATTCTAGCCTAGAAAATTGAGGAAAGGGGAATAAAAGTTTGTAAAATATTAGATTTGTGCAAAGAACGTGTTAAGATTATATTCTTAGGAAATTACGAAAATTATGAGCTTTTTAAAGAGGGAAGCTAATTAACTGGTTCACTGCAGAAATATATTTGAGGACATTAATTGGGAAACGGGTGTAAAGGACTTTTATCGTTTGTACGCAATCATAGTTGGACTGAATGAGCGTTGTTTACGACGTTGTGAATGCAATGAAGTGAAATGCACCAACTTTCTCCTAAACTTCTCGAGGAAGTTTCGATAATACCATAGCGACAACTTTTGTTCGAAAACGTTCGCCCTTATTCAGCTATTTCCTGGCTACGAGCCAGACTCGTGGAACTTTGATTAAACCTCTTGTTCATTTATCATATTTTCCAATATCCTGCCATCCTTTTCGTCTAATCCATTCGACCAATTCATTTTCATCTCGATTTCCATTCAATTAACCTAATTCCTTACCCAAACCCGGAGTGTTAAATTTAAAGGTGCCGCTCGCGATGTTCTTTAACACTCGAACGGCGATGCTTGGATCCATATGGACCCAAGTGATGAATAATAATTTTCTTGTAATGAAAGCAAATTTTTTACACCGAGCATCGAGTCTACAGTGACGAAAGTAAAAATGATTCTAAACAAATCTATGAATAGAGGAGATAACAAAACTCACCCCATTTTGGGTCCACCCTGCGTCAGATCGAACACCTGTCTAGGATTCAACAGCCACTGGAATTTCTGCAACAATTTGGCACCCTGATTTCCTCCAGATTTCGGGTTAATGAAAACCAGCACCGGTTTCACGGATGCCGTAGGTATAGGCTTGACCACCCACAATTTCCCTTGATCCTGATCCTTCTCTTTATCTTTTTCCTTCGATTTCTTTCTGGATCCGGTGCTTCCTCCACCGCCAGATTTCTTTTTTCTCGGCGATTTCCTGAGACTGCTCTTGAAACTACCTTTCCTGGGCAACTTGACGATCCAAGAGGGTGGAACGATGATGGAAGAATGGGCACCAAGTTCACAATTTTCACCGATTTTCTGCACGTTGAAGCACGCTTCCTTGTTGTGGTAGGCACGTTTGCACCAACTGCAATTCACCGCGACGATCTCCTTCGAGGTGAAGCTCAGCTTCGATTGGAAAGACTTGCCGCAGTTCCCGCATTTCCCTTTTTGGGAACGACGGTGGACCCAGTGGTGTTGAGTGTTCGGTTGCTCGCGATACTGCCGGACACCCACGTCCCGGAAGCTCGATTTACACGCGAAATTCAAACTCGTCGCGCACACCGTGTGAGCCACCACACGACATGCCGCACATTTCATCCGGGCCCCG
The DNA here is from genome assembly GCF_051020975.1 of Osmia lignaria lignaria. NCBI lineage: Eukaryota > Metazoa > Arthropoda > Insecta > Hymenoptera > Megachilidae > Osmia > Osmia lignaria. The sequence continues at coordinate 4,539,565 of NC_135041.1, forward strand.
TGTTTCTGAAAATTCGTATATTTTCTGATTTGAAAAAGAGAAAATCTTTAACGAAGAACAAACCGTGTGTACGCTTGCAAAGTTTCACAAGAAAAATTCATGGTGTATCTTTCTAAGTTTACGTCGGTGCTCGGGGAAAAAAAGTGAAAAAGAAATGCAATCCCCCTTGAAACTACCCCGATCCTCGTGTTAATCACTTTTTCTATCTTTCTGAGGCTTTGCCGCATCGGTTCGTTTAAGCGAAAGAACTGGAACATTAGCTCGACGAGGTTCTCATTAGCAAGCAAAAACGCTTCGTTTTAAGTCTCTCAGCGATATTTCTTGGTCGTCATTTTTGCGATAATGCACCCTGTAAACCTTCGGCTCGTTTAAGTTCCCCGATTACATACGGGTTACGCGATTATTGGATTTTAATGGTGCAAACTTCTCCGATAGCCCTGGTTTATCGCATATCTAGCAACAAAGAAACAGCTCCGCGTTGCATTATGCATTATGTATTTAACGTTAAGATAAATTTAGGAACGGGAACGATGCCGGCAAATACACGCACCGTGTCTAAATTTATTCAATCGTACGAACACTTGTATCGTTCTTCGTCTCTTTGCCAACATCCACCTGTCATTATTTATTTATCGAACAGCTGTGCACGTAGCGGTGTGAAATAATGTAGCCAACAGGAGATTAACGTTTAAATAAGCCCGGTGTACAAGGTCGATTTGTGAAAACAAAAACAAATATTTATGCTAAGGTTTCAATTTCTGACCCGACAACGTTATCCACTCGGCTCTCGGTTAATTATTTCAAACTAAGGAAATGAAAATGTTGTTAACTGAATCGTAGTTGCACAGAGAGTAAACCGACATTTCGAGTGACACATATAGGACAATATTAACTGCGACGGATGAGCAATATCGTAAGGGAAAAGCTTTTTTGGAGAGCAGCAGAAACGATGAAGAAGAGGTTCGACGAGGGTCTGTCGACCAGCCTTGACCCTCTACAAGCCGCTCTAGCTCTCTACTCGACCGCGTTTCCACTGAAATCGTCACAATTTTACAGCGCAACTTGCTGCACGGTTGATGCAGCCATCGCCACGGCAGGGTACTAGTTTCTTCAACCTCGCCTGACCGTTCGTCAAAAACGAATACCGATGAAGTTTTTAAATTGTTTGAAACACGATTAACAAGATTGGAATCGCGGTTTCCAAAGCACACTTGCATAGCAAAGGATTAACTGGAGGATGAATAAGAGTGCAATTTTTCAAGTGAGTTTTCAAGGAAACCAAATGGGTATTACTTTGCAAATTTACCCATCGCGAAAATGCGCGACGCTACGTCGCGTCGATCAATCATCTTAATAGCGTCGACCAGCGACTTCCGGAGCGGAGGATCGAGCTTCTTCGAGCAACGGTCGAGAGAAAAGAAAAGGATGCAGCGGAAAACTTAAATGGAAAACTCAACGGATGAACGGTTACCGATTTATCAAAGTCCGAGGTTACCGATGGAATCAATCTTCGTTATGGTACATGGGATTGCTCTCGACGCGGCTAAAAACAGGTAGTCGTCCGAGTCGTTGACGAGCCGTGAGATTTATTTATCTTAGCGGGATTACGCTTTCGTTTCCGGCACGCCGCCCAAATACTGCAGTTAATAAACGAAACTTCCGTTTGGACGTTTCTCGTTTGATTGAGAGATCTATAAATCGTGGGAGTAGTTTTGTGAAATTCTACTGTTAACAGGTAATCCTTCCGTTGTGAAAGGATGGTATTGTCTATAAAACAAAAGTGTCAGGATACTTTTGAAATAGAGAGATCTAGTTCAATGGCGTTGAATATCGCAGCTTTCCACAAATTTTAGAAAATTCTTTCATGTCGAACCGATGTAAATAGTTCATGCTTTCAATTTTTTTCATTTCCTGCATCTATACGTTCCCATAAGCGTTTAATTGAATTAATCGTAAGTTTTTCCATCGAGCTGACACGATCGACGGAAACATTCGCGAAACCGATACGATTGATCTTGTTTTTTTTTTCAACGTTCACTCTGAGAATTTTTCTGCGTCAGAGTTTCCCTTTGAGAGCGACTAGAAGCGTGTAGTGCTATCTGCGTGATTAGATTCGCTGTGTTTTCTGAATCAATACGACGGAAGAGAGAAAATTTTCGTTCGAAACGATGCAACTGATGCAATTTTTCGAATTCGGTTTTACAAAACTTCGTATTTCGATATTTCATTCAAAGCTACATTCGTTCCATTCGATTACTCCTCAATGTGTTAATTATTATTTACAATATTCTCGATATCCTCAATAATCCATATTACCTTTCAGGATACTAGTCATCGATGGTTTACGGTGTTCAACAAAAGTTAATCTACTTCGACTTATGCACGTTTTATGACATTTCATAAAATATAAAATTATTCTAATGTTATATTTTGCTACTTATAATGGCAATGCGAAATATATTTAGTTATTGAGTTAAACGGCACGTGTTGAACCTTCAATTTCAGAATGCACCATCGTATAAACTGAGTAGCGATTGCTTGTAACCAAATCTCGTTAAAGGAAAAACAAACATGTTGTATCAATATCCGTATTGCTGCCAGTGAAATAAAATTCAACAGAGAAATTTGAAAATTAAAAAACATATTGTTACTGCATAACTGTTCTCCAGCGATTAAAAAAAAAAGCATCGATACATTCGTATACAATGAATTGATTGAAAGAAGAAACTCGTGAAAAATTTGAAACAATACATAGATCGTATTTAGAAAAAGGGAAAAGCTTGTTTGTCAAAAGTTTGTTTGAAAAAAAGAATTCTATTTTATTGTCTCGCTGAGATATCGCATCTATTTCGTCAACGAATATTAAATCCTCGCCGAGAGCGCAGAACAAACTGCAATAAGGTTTAATTTTATGATAGCGGACTCTTATAAAAGCAACCCGTATCTGGTCGAAAGAGAAGGTAATGAAAGACACGAAGGAAGGCAATAACATTTGCCTTTACGAGTGCTGACGGAAGTTTATAAAATTGCCGAGAGAAGAGTGAAAACGTAAACGGGGCAGGGAAATAAGAGAAACGAGCGATATCGCAAACTTGTATATTTGAAGGATGTACAAGAAAAAAAAAAGGAAGGAACTCGTTGCAGGGAATTTCATTGAGCGAATATTCAACTATTTCTCGGTTGAAATGTCACGGGATATGCTTCGATTTCGAATCATTTCATAGTGGAGGAACATCTTCCACCACATGAAAATCGACACAAATTTAATTTCACGGAATTGCGATGAAATTGCACCCTCGGGACGTTCGCGTTTTATGCAAATTGAGATTTATCCCTTAAACGCGTCGTTTTTCACATACTTTCCACTTGCCGCTTCACGAAATCAATAGATCCTCTGTAATTAAAAATTCTGTTTATAACAAACATTACCAATTTTCAAATTAAGAAAATAAATCGACTTTAAATTAACAACCGACACGTAAGGTTCGCGTAAAAATAGTTAAATCTAGGTAAAACGTATTAACGTTCCTGTTTTAGCTGACCTCAACAATTTTTCATCCCTTCGTGCACGTCGAATTGGTACAATAAAAAAAAAAAAAAAAAAAAAATAAAATAAAATAAAAAAAAAGAATAAAAAACGGAGAATTTTCGCGAAACGAACACGTTGCTGTTATTTCTCGTCAATACCTCGAAAATCACATCGAACACGATGCAGGTAACACGTAAAATTACTGGTGGCCAGTGGCAAGCTTTGATGCAATTTCTAATTTAGTATCATGCAAACTAGCTGCAAAAATATTTACCGTGCCGGACACGCTGCCACAGGGAAAATTACCACCCCCTACCCTGCACGTTACTCAGCTTCATCGCAATAGCCTGTAATCGAGGCATGCCCGATAATTTTCTTTTTATACCCGGACAAAGTGTTTCCGTAGATTGCCAATTTCCGTTATTAACACACACGCACACATGTACATACGGAAGCTATATCGCCGCCTGTAACTTTACCAGTTTCATTATGGTGCTGCAGTCCAGATTCCCTGTGATTTCAAAGTTAAACGAACGCGTTTATCGCGAAACGTGAAATAAACGCGAGCGAGTGAAAAAAAGTGATTAGTTATAAGGGAAATATATTGGAAAAGAGAAACATCAAAAGGTTTGTTCTGATTGCACAAGGAAAGCATAAAAATTTTAGTACTGATGAATATTCTACGAAAAACAATTAAGTCTCCAATTTCCATAAAAATATTTTCACAAGTTTCAAAGAAACTTCTAAAATAACGTGTTTGCAATTCTATATACGACCACTTAAGGGTTGAATGTTTATTTTTGTTCACAGTATGGACGTAAAAATAGATATGGCGTGTATATTCTGAGAAATCAATTAATATACTATAATTGGGCCGGTATACCGTGTAAAATCAATGAATCGCATTATATTAATGAGTTACTGCGTTTCATTGAAGACGAGTCGAGAAACTTTAAAACAACTCCAATTAAGCAAAAACATTGGGCGAATAAAATTTCTTGAGTTACAAATTGTGATTTTATTGTTTTTAACATTGATTGTGTTTACGTAACACAGTCGTAATTATTTCATAGTTGAATGTTCATTAAAAATGAGTCGCTTGGGAAAACTCATCATTCCTAATTGAACAGATCCAACTTTCGTTCAAAAGGAAAAAAGTGAGTTAATAAAGCTATCTTCTGGGAACGATCGCTTAGAATTTTTCTAATTAGATATCCGCCTATACACATAACGTTTCTTCTAGATCCTGGATTAGATATTTCAGACGCGAACGACTTAATTATCGAGCGTTAATTAATCTTCTACTATAAAACCTAAGCAATTTTCCTTTATAGCGTGATTAAGAGTAAAATGTAGCTGAAAATTTCAAATTGCAATTTATTTTTAATACGTTCATGACATTTTTACGACCGAATTTTTTTACTTTTCACTCGTAACCTTTGAACTATTACAAAATCAATACTGAACACGTTGTTTATGAAAAGTAATTTGCAATTTATTTATGATACCCTCTGGTTTCCCTTACGACCAAATTCTCTATATTTCATCCGTAACCTTCGAACCACCATGAATCAATACCGAATGTATCAAAGAAATATTCCATTCTTCTGAAATGTAATGGATCTAAAGGAAAAAATAATTCTATGAAGAACCATAAGATGACAAAACGAATGATCCACCTTACAGCAATAAGGATGCTCGTAAAAGAGGCAAGAAATCGTATAACGAAATAAACGTGGCTCTCGTGAAAGCATAATCCTCACCGCTGTTTCAGGTTCAGTCAATTTTTCATCGGCTTTCGAAAGTTCCATCAGCCATTTACAATTTTTCAAAATAGCCATTTTAAGAAGATGAACGATGCATGGGATGAAACGTATTCCCTGGTGAACTGTTGCTCAAAAATATCGCGGATCCGGCTGATAATAAAAGATGCACGTTGTCGGGCGACGTGCCGCGAAAAAGTATTTTCAGACTGGCACAGTTATAGAAGTCTCCTTCTTCTTCGTTCAGCTATTCATCGCTACTTTCATAGACACCATTTTTCATGCCGAGAGACGTTGCGTTTTTATTCGCTCTTCGAACGGTCGTACCTTTGAGAAACACGCTTCACGGATCCGTACTTACCGACCATTTTCTTTCACGCTTTTATTTCCCTCGTTTTTTTTTACGATTATTGGTAGCTCGCTACGTTGGTACATTCTTTAACTAGCTATTCATTCTTTTTTTACAACGCCGTGCAGACAATAAAAGGGAGACTCGAAAAATTCGAGGGATGAAACAACATAATTGATATTTATGATTAATTATAGTTTTTCTTTGCTTTTATTATTGTTGAATCATCTATATAGAATATAAGAGAGAGAGAGAGAAATATTTATCAAGGGGCGGATTTTAATTTCAACACTAAATATCATGCAACATTGCAAGGTTGAAAGTTAAAATATCTTCTAAGGTGATAATTTTATCTGAAAAACATCCTAATATCTTTTCTGTAGCAAACGAGAAGCTTCACTGAATAATGCATAAGGTATTCTTCGAGTTCGTTTATCATCCTACTAAACTGAATCAGACACCCTCTCTCCGTAAGGTAAAAAGTAGTTGTCTGAAAATCTGAAAATTTCAAAATCCTTTCAGTTTTTATTTACAGTGAAAACGAGGAGCTGACAGAATGATAATTAACAGAAATAAACGAAGAATACGAAGAAAACAGGGAGCATACCTACATAATTAACAACAGTTAACATCTGGTTCTGAATTAAAGAGTAATTAAAAATTCACCAAACGCGAAGCAATCGAAATGGAAAGATGGTTACGAAAATAAAGTCTTATAGAGTATCCGACGTTCTCTGGTAGACCGCTAAAAATAGAATGTCGCAAAAGTAATTAAAAACCGTTTTAACACCTTCTTGCGACCGTGTTTCCAGGCAGCTGCGAACAAATTGGCGAAAATGGGATGTCGTTTTGAACGTGCTGGAAGAATGTGAAAGAGACTCGACCAAACATTTTCTGTTTCTCGTTTCTCCCTCAATTTTTATTTCGTTCCTATCGAACTTAATCGTTCTTCACGATACGTTCGACAAAACGCGAAACAGAGAAACAATTAACGAGGATGCTGTTGTTTCCAATACGAACCGAAACGAGCACGGTACCGCAATGGTCGACGAATTTAGATGGCAGTAGAAGGTAATTATTTACTCGTTACCGAACCGATGATTATTTAACGGATTAACGTGAAAACGATTAACGTAATATTTGATCAATCCAACGGGAATGATTTAACGTGTCCCGTGAAATTCTATTTCTGATACAATTGCAACAGATTATATTCCTACCCTTTCGCTGTGCTCGTATAAATGGGCCGATATGATGGATCGCCTGATACCGTGTTCTCTGTTATTATCAAACTTCATCCGTTCTGTTTTTAATGCTTTCCTTTCATTGCTTTTCTTCATCGATTAAGATATAATGCTCTTTTGAAGAAGAAAAATGTTTGAGAGTTTCGACGAATAAAAGGAGAATCGAACGTTGATTTCAATAACCACCCCGTTGGAAGATGATAAGAAATTGAAAAATACAGATAATGGAGGTTCCTTTGAAATCGAAAAGTAATTTCAAATGTGACTGTTCGATTTAACATTTTCCATTATAACGTGGAGGGATGTTTTCTTATTTACTTGCTTACAAACTAAAAATTTATAAATTTATAAAATTGTTATTGAATATAATCGAAAGATAAAAGAAAAAGAAAAAACTTACCGAGCAGTCGTTGACGTAACAAAAATCACCAGAAGCCGAGGTTGGTACCCAAAGATGTTCCCCATTTAGTGCACCAGGACCCCAATCGGGAGTTGATCGGGGTTCACGGTGGCCGCCACTCGTTCCACCCTCTTCTCTCCCTCTGAAACCACAAGACACTCGATTACAGGCTGACACTTCGATATCCGGCCTGTGCTTGTTGCAGTTGACGTTAATTCCTCTACAGAAATTCCATTAAGACGGGGACAATGCACGTCACTGGGACACAGAAGCGAGTATCTTCCGAACTTGTTTGCCTTCTAATTTGATCGTTCACAAAATAGAAAACGTAATCTGAACGGGGATAATGTCAATTCTAAGAGGAATTAAAATGCTGTATAAACGATTCAATAGTAATTGTTAGCTAACATCGATACATTTAAGCGTCTTCATCATTCGTTTCATTTATTATACACATGCAGCATAAAATATGTAAAATAAAATAATTTTAAGCAGCTTCACGTGTTAACTGTTATCGATATTAATAATTTTATAAAGATTACTCTCAAAGAGTTAAAAATTATGAAAAACTATACCGCAATAGTTTGAATTGTTGACTTTCGGCTGGTAAATGTTTTTTAAGTCATAGTGTTGGAGCATCGAGATTAATCGAAAACCATTTTCGCCTGCATCCAACGATGTGGCGAGCAAAGAAGGAGTTAATATTATCTTATGTGAATTCTCGCGGGAACGGAGTCTGGTGAAAAATTCAAGGATGTTTTAAATTTCAAAAAAGCAGTCGGAGTATAATGGGCGGTGCAGCGTGCAACATTAATGACGACAGTCACTCGTCTGAACCTCGTGTCCCTTTGGAGGACTATATAAAAATTTTATTCATTCTACCCAGTTACATTCTACCCTGGTTTCCGCATAATTAGTTCGCGAAAATTACCGAATACCTGGGCCAATCGCGGGATAGAGAATATACGTATCTATTACGTATAGATAATTAAAAGCCAAAATGAAAATTTACTAATCGTGGTAACATTTGCAAATTGCAATAATTACAAAATAATAGCGTGCCTATATAATTATCGTAGCCGAGTACACAATAGCCTGTTATCTCGCTGTCACATTGAAAGGATTAATTTCAATTTGTGCCAGTTTGCTTTGCCAATCGATCGATATCTTTTGTGCTGTTCAATAATGAATCGTTTGAAAGACAGAATAAGATACAGGTGAAAGAAAAAAAGCACGTGTGCTTATACCGACGGATAAATTTTAAATAATAACGAGACTCGACTGGCATGGTACGCGCTATGTAGAATTAGTTCCTTAATAATGAACGGTCTGCGATCATTAAAGATTCACGAGCGTCCTCTCGAGGATACGAGACCATAATGCCGAGTTTGAAAATTTCATTTACCAATTGGACCGTATTTGGTCCGTCGGTCTACGGCCCTTTCGAGACCACTCAATATTCAAACGACCATCTACCCTGTTATCGGAATTTCTTCTATTTATCAAATCTGTCGTCGAATTGAACCACTGATCGAATCCTTAACAACGAGAAGTTCATTCAAGTTTCTCGCCACTTTGATCGTCGGACGAAAAACACTTCAAACTTTCAATAATTGTTTATATTTTAGCAAATTGAAATGGTAAAATAATATCAGAATATATTGATTTCAAAGTAGAATCGTTGTATCGCATTACCATACTTTCATTGTTAATTACAGTTGTTCGACTAACTCGTTCACAGAATTGAACGGCCATACTCTTTGCGAATTCGATTAACGTGCATGCTAATTGGAATCACGATAGCTGAACCGATTTAACGAGTTTTCATTACCCCTTCGTGAATCAATCCGAATGCATTTATAAATTCACAGGGAAAAGTAGAACAATTGTTCTTACGATATTCCAATAACTTATCTCGTTGGATCTCTTGTAGGTGTAAAAAAAAGTAAATCAGATGTATCGATTAAACGATAAAGTCACCAACGGCAGTCTCCAATTACAAGGACGTATTTCTTCTTTTTTTTTTTTCTACCCCTACAAAATACCACTTTCAAGTCACGACGAACGGAATGAAACGCGCTCGTATCGCATTCTCCGTTAATTCCTGACGTTCGTAATTCGATTGCGAGATCGTTCGTTATCCGAGAAGCTGAACAGAAATAGCTCAATCGAGGCCGTGAAACTGCGACTGCATTTTCTCTCAGCCGATGAAAATTTTCACGTTCGACGGGTTTCAATTGCCGCTTGCCTATTTCGCTCCTTCACGATCAATCGGTCACCCCTAACAAGCGAACGATTTTTCACCGGTGAAATTTTTATTCCTACTGCTCGAAGATTGAACGAGCAAATAGTTTAATCCTTTCATTACGAAGAATTACATTTATCTGACTGAACATTCTTCTAAACTTTCAAAAGATCAAGACCGAACGATATTTAAACCGTCCTAATTGAAACAGGAGGTTTAGTTAATATTCTCGTTGCAAGATGAATTGCGTAACGCGTACAGAAGACAGCTAAAAGAAGAAGAAGAAGAAGAAGAAGAAGAAGAAGCGACTACTTTACTTTTGAAAAATTGTACTTCTTCCCATTTACCGACTTCAACGACCATGGTAATAAAAATCTCGTTATCCGACTTCTTCGTATCAGCGAAGAGGAACTTCAGTTTTAGATGATCAACGTTTCGAGTATCTCTGCGCCGCTACGTTTCAATTAAACTCGTTAGATTTCTAATAAACTTGCGAACAAAAGACTAGAAAAACCGCAGACGAAGAAAATTTCAAAAGAGAAATACAATTTTTGTCTGAAAATTGTAATAAATGATTTTGGAAAGGACTTCAAAAAACAATGTCCAGACAGAAATTGAATTTCTCGTGTTATTCTTGTGGCAAGAAAGGGAACAGAAGTTAGTAATTTTAATAAACTCCTCTCTCCCTTGAATCATTGACGTCTTAATCTGCCCGAAATAGAAAAGGCTGACCGTTCCCGGCGCACAAAAGACACGTTATCACCTCGTAATCGCAGATGCGGCAAAATGAAATTGACTTTAATGAAATTCCGACTTTAATCGAAACTATTCATCGTCGGACATCGACTAGCCCTCGGACGATTTCATAAAAATTTTAGTTTGCTTCGACCATGTCTCTTATCTGCTTTCTGTATAATTAGTCCGCGGAAATTGTTGGGTATGTAGGTCAAACGCGAGACAGGAAAAGGGAACGCGAAATGACGTACATACATAGGCTTATGCCGTTCTGCGCTTATCGTATGCGGCTATCCGTTTCGTATCGAAATCATTGAACGTCGAACATCAGAAAGATTTCAGATAGAAACTATGTTTCTCGAGTGGTCGAATAATTTGTTAAATGGATCATTTTATAAATTGGAAAATGATTATCTTTAAATTGTTATATACATGTATCGTTATTCCAATAAAAGAAATATATACGATCACGGTACTTTGTTTCGCTTAAGGATCCTTCGGTTTGATTCCACCAGGTATTTCCCCTGAAATTCGAAGAAGCGAGTTTTAGGGTGAAACGAAAATATCAAGGTGGAATATTTCGATGTACGTTCTTTGCAAACAATGATGTTCGATTCGTTGGGAGTTCGAGTATCTTTTAAAAAACATATTCCTGACGAGGGTAGAACGTTCTCCAAGGCCCTTTATAATAGATATATCTGGAAAAAATGTCGTCGTTATATCTCAGCACTCACCCTCTGCGAGTTCCACCGAAATTCTAAAAATGGAATCTACCATTGAAACCATCCCATTGGTTCTCATAAAATTAATCATATCTAAAGACAAACGTGCAATAATAAGCCTCTATCTCGTTGGAGTTAGCAAGTCGAATCCGACGATACTTAAAAATTATTCATTAATTTTCGAGCAACACTCAACAACAACAACTATTATAAATTGTATCGTATCAAATGACCAATTTCGCAACATGGAAACTTAATTGAAATTTAAATTTCAAATTGGTATGCAACAAGTGATGCTTCTATCGTCATCAAATCACGAATCTAAGTTTGAAAATTGATCATTCGATACGGTACGACTTAATATAAAAAATCGAAAAGACAGCACAAAGAAAACAAACATCGATGAAAGAAGGAGCAAGAAAGATTCTTCTTGACCAGAGTAGAATAGAAACGAGATAGAGAATCGCGACGAACAACCATTCAGAAAATTCAAAATATTCAGAACAAGAGACTTGCTCCATTCACCAGACGTACCCACCCTCTTGGAGGTCGAGCCTCGGTGCCAGGAAGTAGAGCCGTGTACCTCGTCTGCGCGTCTGTAGGCAGAACGATATCGACGCTCTTCGATCGTATATTCTGTTGAGGAACGGCCAATGTATCCGCATCTCCTCCGTTTCCGTTCTTGTTATTAAAGCAAGAGTCCACGGAAGCGGCACGATCCCGTTTCAACTCGGGAACAGTTAGAAATATATCTCTGACGACGATCTTGGACTTGTTGGTTTCGACGTTAGCCACCTCCTCGTCGTCTTCATCGTCCTCGAGTTTCTCTTCGTCCTCGGTCGAGCTAACCACCGTTGGTAGGTCGATGGGGTAAGAAGTAAGCGCCTCTTGACGAGCGAGTTTCGGCGAGGCGAGCGATCTTCTGCGTTGTCTTTCCGGGAATAATTCACCTCTCACCGCACTGGTGTCCGTATCGTCTCGCGCAACCTCGGGAACGATCTCTGGCACCACAGGGGACACAACTTCCGGTACCGTGTCCGTGACATCGGCGCCTTTCTCGGTGAACGTGGTCAAAGTGACCCTGATCTCGGGGCTACCTTCGCTTCTGTCGATCAACTCGGAGTCCTCGTCGTCGGAGGTGTCCTCGCCTTCGTCCACCTCTTCGTCTTCCCTCGAGGAAGGCTCATCCTCATCTCGGCTCGAATAGAGATTCTTATACTCTTCAACGCAGGCACAGTGATAGCAGCCCGATACTTGGATCGTCGGCGTCTCCGGGCGTCGAATGCTGCCCAGAGATTGCTGACTGGAAGACGAGCCGTAACTTCTCTCGCAGACGTCGAAACTCTTGGATCGTTGTCCGCTTTGCAACTGCGGCACTCTGAGCGTCGAGGCTCGTCTTCCTCGCGAGGAATCCTGCGACTTTGCCGGCGAACAAGAGGACGACGAGGATGAGGTGGTCCTGGTTGATCTAGCGTCTCTGATATCGTCCTGTCTTTTAGCCTCCAATTGGATCTCGTCGAAGGAAGCCGACCTGACTTGCTTCGGTACCTCCAGGCTAGACTGCGACTTCATTTCCGCTCCCGTCGGGGTGCGAGACCTCTTGAAGGTCGAGCGCAATCTCTGCATTCTCACTTGGCAGCTATCTGCTGAATATCGTCTCGTTTCTACCGAACGACCGATCGTACCTCGACGTCCACTTCTGTAATCCCCTTCCGGCCAGCTCTTCCTCTTCCTCTTCCTCGTCCGTTTCAACGCTACTGCTCGAACCACGATCCTCTCTTTTCTGAACGATCGTCGTCTCGCTGGCGGGCTTGATCACCTCGGTGTACCTCGGCGAGGAGGAAGCCGACTCGAGCTGCCCGCGACCGCACCCTTCCGCCACCTTCCACTTAGCTGCCGGTCTGCAGCCCATCATAAGTGACCTCGACGTTCGTTCTCAGCTTGTACACCTTCGATTTGTCCAGATTATTCTGCTTCGGTAATCGAGCTCGTCGCGGGAACTGACAGGTCGCCGGTTGCCCTTCGGTGAACGGTTATTTCGTGCTTCCTCCTACGATTACTCAACACTTCGAGCAGATGGTTTTGACTACGCTTCGTCGTTGCTTCTGTCGATGATTGTTAAATACTGGACATGTCGTTGATTGTCTAATACTGGAAGATTACTTGGATACTTTCAAACACTGTTCAACCGTTACAAGGAACGATAGTTTTTCAATAAAGTCACTGTTAATTGCTCGCGAGGATGACCTCCTCTGTCCTTTAGTCCCTTTTAATTACCTTCGTCGTTGTTTTACATTGTTTCGAACATACGAGATTACTCGACATCACTATAACATTGATCCCACGATGCATCGTCGACTAATTAATGTCCATAGCGTTCGAGACAAGGCCTTGTGTAATCCCTGTAGAACCGAGGCGATCATCTATTCGCTAAAATTACATTCCGATCCAGGACGCATCCGACGCCACGTGGAAACTATGTCCTCGATCCAGCAGCGTTTGCAATTTAAGCTCCTTTCCCTATGCGACGGAATTTTCTCATCACCGCGTTCAATGATCACACTATCTCAAATTAAACGCACCACCCTCGACGCGAGAAAAGGTGAACTTTATTCAAGGATGTCCCTTTTCGCTTCAAGGATGTAATCCCATCCTACTTCCTCGTGACTCGTGTATAGAAACATAGAAGGAAGGACATCTTTCTTTTAATTTTTTTTTTTCAATCTAGATAGTTCTGATTTCTTTGAATATTTTGATGGAAAATACTTTGGAATATTGAAATGGTTCGTCTCCAAATCCTTTAAAGACGAGCAGTCATCTCCGTCTTGAAACGTCTCGTAGAAATTGGCAGGATGTAACACGGTTCGTTTCCCTCCAATCCTCCGCCTTAAATCATCGAGCGTGTTAATCGCGACGTATTTCCTTCGACGACCAATATTCGTAGGCTGATAAACCCGTAGAATGGAGCAGATAGCGGAGCGGATTAATCTCCCATACGGGGATGAACATCGAACACGTGGATCGCCTCGTTATAACCTGTTCTCTCCGAAGCTTCGATGATATAATTCAAACGAATCAGACTCAGCTAAGTTAATTGGGTCATCCTTGGATCTCTATAAGTCCTAATATCGCCAACACTCAATTTCGAAGACGATTAAAACGCCTACGTTCTCGCAACGACGTTAGTTCGAAAGTGCGAACAGTGTCGCTTTAATGTTCTCTTTAAAAAGCTTCGGAAGAAGTGGAACAAGAAGTAAGAGAAGTTTGTTCCAAGTGTTCGGGGGTTGATGGACCGACGGCGAGCAGCGTGTTGCTCAACGACGCGCGAACCATAGTCGAAGGTCAAACGTCGCCGTTCGCCAGAACACCGTCGACGACCTCCACGAACCTCGACGCACGTGAGATCGTCAAACACCTTTCACGAAAGCTTTTTTTTTTTTACCTCGCTTTCTATCCATTCGCCACTGTCTCACTCGCTGCTCGTTGAGGCACTCTCCTCTCGAGCGACTAGCAGCATCGATCGCCAGCCTTTCCAGTCCCGTAACTTAATTTCTGAGCGACGTTCGGATAATCCGCTCGATTGAAACTTCTCGTGAAATTCCGTGCCGCGTGCACGAGGATCGCCTTCCGGAGGACGCTGCCATTAGGTGATTTCCATTTCACCTGCCTCCAGTTACCTCTCCGTTTACCACCTCGCTGATTCTCCCTTTTCTCTCTCTCTCTCTCTCTATCTCTATCTATCTCTCTCTCCTCTCACTTGTCGAACGTTAAACGATCACGATCTTCTACTGTCACTCGAATCGGCGGAATGAACCATGTATTCGCACGCCAGACTCGTTTTCACGCTTCAAGTCTGGCGCGAGTCCACGATCAGCTTCCACCTCGCTACGTAAACATCGCGGCTCGATGTGCAAATTTTCTTTGCGATGAAAAAAATGAAAGGATCCACGCGGATCGAGGTGCACGCGACTCGGCAGCAGCCGTTGCGTTTATCCGCTGCTGATGGAAAAGGTTGGCGAATGCCGTAGGTTTGAAGCGCAACAGGAAGAACGGTGAGGAACAGAGAAGGAACGAGATTACGCGTACGTGCCGTGACAAGGGGTAGACTGTTCGGACTAGTGACCAGGGCTCGGCAGTGGCGGATGCCACGAGAGGTAAAGGTGGGGGTCTCGTCTCCCTCTAACCCTTGCTTCACCCTCTTGCTCGCGCCCTCTTAGCCGTCGTCGGTCAGACATGCGCCCTCCGACCAATTTCACTGTGTGCACCTTTACACCAACATACGCGAATAAGGAACACCGAGTGATGCCACCGACGACGAATTGGAGATTGCGCTACATGACCGACTACCGTCGGGGAAATGTGTGTGACGCAGGAAGGGCAGACACGTGTAGAACCTCCTCTTCTTCTTCTTCTTCTTCTTTTCTCCTTCGCTCTCTCCGGGATTATCTCAGTCAAAATTTAATTCTTAACTCTTACAATGAAATCAAGATACGTTAATTGTATAGCGGAGTCATCGGGCATCGCGATAAAAAAGAAATCGTAATTGAATTTTTTCTTATCTACACGCGTTGGATATTTGATTGCTGGGTCGAGGACAATTTTTAGGGCGAAGTGTTTCATCGACCGTTTGATTGATTTTACTTTTGTTACGTTCCGAGTAATAGCCAAAGAATAACGCGAGTCATCGTTGGTATAGAGGTCGACTCGGCAGATCCTATTTCTCACGAGTTCCTCGAATTGATTGTCGTCTGTCAACGACGAAACGGACTTCCGTCATCCTCCCTTTTGGTTTCTTTCCCCTTTCTCCTGCCACCCATGTGGCGAAGTATCGACGAAAATCGAATATTATCAAAAATGATTCTTTAAGTAGCTGGAAACTATCGCAACAGTAAATTTATCAAGCGCACATTGAATCATCAACCGTAACCTTTCGCTGTTGGAAACTGTTTATGGATAGACACAGTTAATTGATCGTTAAAAAATAAATAGACAAAATGTCGTATACGAGTTTGCAAATTTTACTTTCAACCGCAATATTCGAAATATTAACTATTGCGTGTTTTTTTTTAACGAACAGGTAAACCGGGAGTGTGCATTCTGTCACTTCGATTTTGCTCTAATTAAAATGCACTCGAATTGAAACAATTAAAGATTAAGCGTTTCAAAAATTTCCGCGTTCGACACGCAACGTGGCTGGTTTGCAGGTTGACGAGCAATCGATGCAGGCGAAACAAATAAATACATATAAACGATATCCGCGACTCGATAAAACAGCGCTCATTAAATAATAAACGACATCGATTAATATTTTCCGCCGGGTTTACGTTGAAAATCAGCCACGACGTTTTTTTATTCAGCCACGTTATCGAAAGCGGAATGTTCTAGCCCCATTTCTATGCGGAATAATCGATACGACCGATTAGCACCGCGCGACATTTTCACTTCACTCGAAAAACACTCGACCCGGAAGGAGAACAAGCGGTTTTTCCCACGATAAAACTTGGAAAACACAGAAAAATTTGAAATTCAAAGGGACAAAATTCTTTTTTCCCAAAATTCTTCCTCGAACGCCTTGTTTTCTCGTTGAAAATTTTTCGAATGCGATTCGCGGTAACAAAAAACAAAAAAATAATTCGTGTTTTGAATGCCTAGCTCAACGGAATTCTTAATTTTTGAGGGAGGAAAAAAGAAAATGAAGTAACACGCGAAAGCTCTCGTTCTCGTTTGCAAGCTGAAAAGAATCGATTTCCTGCCACATGGAATCTTCTGATTCTAAATGCGTCGTGCATGGAAACCCGATTCGAATAAAAAATTAACTCTATCACCGTCCATTCTGATCTTTACGAAATCCATAATTATGGAACTTTGTATTTGCTGCTCATTATTCAACGCTTGATTACCTAGCATCTAGGTCACTTTAATTGCTCGGATTAGTATTTATGAGATTTTTCAGTTTTCTTTTTATTAAATAGTAGATGCGACGACTTTTTATCATTTTTAATATAACACAACGTTTTATCGTCAATGTAATAAACAATTTTTATTTCCACCATACGCACCTAAGTGTTTACCACGCACTGGTGTAATATATGGACGTGCGTGAGGATTAAAAAGGAGACGGCATGTAAAATAGGTAGCAGTGTGCGGGAATAAAGAATCGTGTAGATATAACTTCAGCATTACGTATGCGCATAACTTACGACCGGCAGCCTCGACATTTTTGCAAATATAAATCCGTGACTTCTTAGGAAAGTTCGCGTGTCTAGTGATTTGTGGATCGCTCCAAGTATGACGCGATCGTTGTTGACTCATTTGTTGAAAATATGGAGGAAAATACATCGGGGGGAAAAAAATGAAATGTTCTACCATTAGGGACAGTGATTGAGCGAGTGGATGATGACCAAAGCGTACGTCACACCCTTTGCTCGAGAAATAATTCTTGAAATAATTGGACAATTAATTAGAGAATGATACGTAATTGTAAAAACAGAAAGAAATAAAATATCCCTTTCCTTTTTGCTATGCGTAACTTCTCTTGATCGAAGCGGAGATCGAGTTTAATAATTAAGAAATATAAATGAAGTCGTGTTTATAGATTTTCAAATGAGGTACACATATGATTCTGTTTCCCCTCAACCATTAACATAAATTGAAAATTGCAAAGCAACTTTCCAAGCTTTCCTAGCCGTTTAAATCACAAAGTTTAACGATGTTCCGCGAAGCACCGGTAACAAATATTAAGCACGGAACATGCATAATACAGACGAGGTATAGTGCTCGTAAAATTCAGTTTACGTTGAAATTTGGAACGACCTCTATACATTATGTGTGATCTAGTACTGAAACTAAAACGAAATTACCGTTCGAACGCCTATTGGAGAGTAACCTGTCCTATATTTAGAAAATTACTATTTTTCTTTACTTTAATGAATTATATTTCTTGATTGATGCTTGATTGCCTAAGAAAAGATAATTTTGTGAAACTAATTTTTTGCTATTTTTATCATAAAGAGTAACAAGATTCGTCTGATGTGGTAGATAAAATTGTCACGAAGCACCGTGAAATTTCCTAAATTAGCCTTTAACCAATTATATAATTCACGCAAGAACGTGTTCATTCATCGTTCACGCCCAAATTAATCCGTTTGAATTCGACGATCCATGTTACGTTTATCCTATTAGCTAATCCAAATCTCCCGTTGAATTCCGGCACGATAAAAGCGCAGACGAATGATTAAATTTGAAAGGTCACCATACGGTATCTCGGTTTCCACAGAATCCCCGCGTATGTAATAACCTAACGAGAAACTGACAGCTACATTTAGAACTTTCCACGGAATACGTTCCATCGTTCTGATTAATTGTTACAATTCGCGTTGCTCTGTCCTGTGAAACTCTCCTTAATCTCTTTCAGTAATTTTCATCCTCATTTCAACGAAAATCGGAATTAATTTAGAAATGTAATTAAAACCCTCCATCATTCTAATAATACTTCTTTAAAGTTATTCTACGAAATCTTAATCCATCAGAGCTAGGATTCCCGACTTATGTTCCATGGAATTCTATGTTTATCTTGATCAAATTTGGTATTTCCTAATCAAATTTGTATTAGAGATTTAATTAACATTCTGACGACCACCCGTTTCGCAGAATTTATCACTTTTGTTATTTTAGATTTCAAGACTATTTATGGAATGATATTTAAAAAGATATAAAATTACTAATTGCTGATTTCTACTTGCAATATAAAATACTTGCATTCGTTTTCATATCAGCAATTGATAAAGCAAAAGGCAGAGGATCACCAAAGGATCTGCAATCCGCCCTATTTCAAGGACCTGATGCTAGCACATATTTTTCTCTATCCAAGATGGACGTGATCCCAAAAGATGATCACGTTTTGGCTATTTATATGACATATTCTGGACAACCGAAAGATTGAAAAGAATTTCGCTGCAGGACTTCCAATATTCTCTGGAAAATCCATGTAAACGTTTTTGGAATCGTTAAAGGGATTTATTGTATAGAGCTTTGATAATAAAATCTTTTTCCAAACGTGTCACGTCGATCATTTTTATCAGTGACAAATGCAGTCTCATCGTTCAATGGATAGGTACATTGTATACCTTTGGCATACAGTGAGAAGCAAAACTGAACCAATAATACTATTTTCCCAGAAAATGATTTACTTACATTGATATTAAATAATTTCAATAACATATCATACATTCTTAACAAGATTTTGTGTTCATTTTTGCAAATTATATAGTAACAAAAAAACCACCCTACCAGTCAAATTTACAGATGAAAGGATCCATCTCTTCAGACACTGCAATCCAGAACCACAAGGGCAAATTCCACAAAAATAAAAAAAAATAAATAAAAATAAAGAAAATAGGGAAGAGAAAAGTGCTTTCACACAAGCCAATCACACGAATCTCTCGTTTCTTGCCACACAATCTGCTCCCTTTCACACATTGCCAACCTTTCCTCCGACTCATCGGACGGTTTCTTATCTTCGCGGCATCGTAAGTTCGTGCCCTCTGCGAAATGCACCCGTTGTCCTAGTTCCGGCGACAATCCGAGCAACCTACAATGCACACGAGAAAACACCGAAATGGTGGTATACGATCACTGAAAGCACTGGCTGCCCTCGAGGGACGGGGCACACACACGCAGCACACGAACAAAAAAACAGCACACGTGTGTCAGCAGACCATTTTACAATTAACTTTCTATTTTAACCCTTTGCACTCCGACGATCTTCTAACAGGATTAAGGAACAAATTCGAGAACACTTTTACGGGACCATTACGTAGAAAATTAAATTTCATTTTTCTCCAAGGGAATTTTTCGAAATGCTTAAAATTTATATTCCAATTATAAAGTTACCAAATAAACATTGCTGTACTTCTTGCATCATTAACCCGACAAGGCTAATGGAGAGCAAAGGATTAACATGTTAAATGCCTCAGGGGTTTATACGTTAATAAAAACATGACAAATTTTGTATTAATAAGAGTGATGAGAGGAAATGTTTCAAACTGTTATTATATTAACAGCATAAGGTTGAAAATTGAATGTTTCAACAAGCTATTCGTATGTTTCTTAATTAATGGTTTAATATGTCTGACTACACATGTCCATTTTCACTGCGGTATTAATACATTGTCTGCCACAGTAGAAATACTTAGTCACATCTAGTACGGCCTAAAGTTGACCTATTTTTAAACGCCTCTTAAATCGGCGCATCCGTAAGGTTAACAGTGAAGGGTAACTGGCGTTCCAAAAAAGGAAACTTGAAAGTAAGCAAATTATTCGAGTAAGTACAAGCGATATGTGCAAATGTTTCTTCGATTTGACTGGTTTCGAAACGAGTATGCACATTCGATTGCGTCAGAACCGTGTGGCACCGATTTGCTTATCGAAAACAAGAAGGGTGTCTGCGACCGAGATAAAAGCGTGAATCGATTTCGCGGTAACATGACGTGAAAATGTTGGGAAAAAGAATCGACTGTGGGAATCTATTTCGACGAAACCAGGCGAATCTGGAGCAACACGAGGGTACGATGAAAATTTAAACAGGATCAGGGAACCATCTCGGCGGTTACTGAAAATCCGATCCAATTATAATTGAGAGGTGTTCGATACATACATATTTGTTAGAATATTTCTGAATAATAAAAAATTAGTTCGCTGAGAACAACGCAAATTGTAATTAAAATTACAAAAGTACAATAAAATAGCATTTATGCTTCATGAATATCTGTAACTATGTACGGAGGTCTTTAGAATGTGTGCCCCCTCTCTCGAAGCATTTCAAAATAGAAAAATATATCTTTTACGAGATTTTACAGGGGACATACAAAATAGGATAAAATACAGTGTATACATAACTATACAAAAAGTGCACCTGAGAAATATCTACTTAAATGTGTAAAAATGATAACCAACCTTTCGTTTCTGATTACAATATTTAATTGTCAGCAAGTAATTAAAGATTCAATTATTATATTTTCTGATATTTTCAATTCAGAAACGAAAGTTCAGTCGCTGTAACGATATCAACTTCGCAAGCACCTGTCGCGATTTATAATCAACAGGTTGATTGTCCTGAAGATCACTGATAGCTAGGGCGAGAAAATCAAGAAATTACAAAAGAAAAAAGAAAGAAGGGTTCTGAATATAATTATCAACGAAATTTCTATTGATACGATGGCTCTCGCAGTGGAAATGCACATGTATAGTTTAGACGAACACGCATGTATCTGTACGTTTCATCACGAAAATTGATTCGGATTTAGCTGTATGCAGTAAATTTGCATATTGTCGAAAATACGGAAGGGAAAAAAAAAGAATTTCATTATCCGATAACTGTCGACGTGGGATCCCAGAGAATGCTTTGCCTCATACTGCTTTTCACCTCTTGAATATTCATTCGAATTAACGTTCACTCCGGCTCGAACCATCCTCTTTATTTATTTAATAAATATCTAAAAAATTAAACAACGAACGAAACGGAAGCATTCCGTGCTTTCATTTGAAAACTTTATGCAGGTAAACAGGCTTCCAATTGAATGGAAACCATCGGAGAAACTGAAGCTAAACTTTGAACGAATTGAAAAGTTTCAATCGGGATGAGAGATATTCATAACTGAATATAATTACACAAAGAAATGATTAATTTGTTTATCAGGAAAATATTTAAAGACAAACGTTTACAATTAATGTATTTATCAGCATTGTTGAAACAGTAAACAGACAAACCATGCGAGGAGAAGTAACGAGGCGAGTTCTCAAGGAACTCGAGCGGCTCGTTAAAAATCTGTACGTCGCTGCATTTTATCTAATTAACTACTAATTAATTTTCAAAGCATTGCAATTAAGATATTACCATGCAAACGAAATCAACCACTAGTGCTTTGACCCTTGACCTTTTCGCGCGACAAGCTTGTATTCACATCGAAAAAAAAAAGGAACCATTTGAATTTCATTATGAATGGAGGTCAAGGAAGCCACGTTTCGGATTCAGAGATCGAGGAGAAAAGGGACAAACGAAAAACTACCACGCCAACTTATAATGGAATTTTATTCCATGAAAAGTCGGACGGGGAAACCGGCTAAGGCAAGCACCAGAAAAAACGGGAGAACAAAAGTAACAGGGAAATTCTTTATTTCCAGTAATTCCAGTAAAGCAATGAGTATATTTAAATCGATTCTTTTGCATTTTTTAGTTAATTTTTGAATTTCAACTTTTCTATTCCGTGCCTCTTACTGTTAATAAATTGAAGATTAAAGAATAAATCTAACAATAATAATTTAAGGTAAGAAAAAAGTAGGAAGTAAAAGAAAGAAACTTCCGTTTAACTCTCATTGTAAAAGTCCCGGCTAAGGAATCATTTTCACTCGAAGAGATCACAATGAAGAAGCGTGAAAGGAGGAATAAAAGGTGAGCAAACTGGGTGCTCCTCGTTGAAGAACTGAAAGCTCAATCAAAAAGCTGCGACCCATTTAGAGATTCCCAGTTGCGAGCTTTTCTACCATTCGCCTCGTTATTTCTCTGTATCTGCTGGACTTCAGGTAACACTTTACTCGTGGAACAAAATCAGGCTGGTTGGACAGATTCATTAACGAAAAAGGTTCAAGAATATAATGCTTCCTTTTGTTCAAAAGTAATATCCTAAATGTCAAGTCATCCTATAAATAACGTCATTTTTACAATCCATCAACGATATTGTATCGAGAAATACTGATAACATTCCAATGAGAAATTATCAATTTGATATTTCTACAAAATATTGATATCTATCCAATACTAAGATACTTTCATCATTTCAAAAAGTACCAAATGGATATCAATCCTTTCGTAGATGTATCGATTTTTATTAGATACTTACATATTTCATACTATTCGATGCAGTATCATAATTTCAGTATCATAGTTATGGCTATTTCTACTGCGGTGATGAATTGATTAACGTTAGAACTACTAGCATTCGATTCATATTTTCAAATTACTAACTATTCTTTAATTCTATAAAAATTGATATATTGTATATAAAATGATTTGAAAAACTTGCAAAATCACAGGGTAGATGGATATCTTGAGGAGCAATAGTGGATGCTTGCGAAACCAGAGACTTTGTATATACATACACAGGTGACTCTTGTTGACCAAGAAAATTCTAACCAGCCTCGATGCTAATTTGTTTATTCCGGTTGGAAACACTTCGCGTGATCACAGTCACTTCTGTCGAGGCCTGGGTCGATTAGAAATAGTCTGACCATTCGTACCGAGGCGTTTCAAACAAAGATTAAACGGCTTGTACGTGCTTATTTCCGACAACGGAATTTATGAAGCCCGAGAATTGCGTTACACGAGTAGCTGAACGAATTTCACGGCCGGCTCGTTAATCTCCCCCGACGTGTATAGTTTTAAAGTTAACTTTATTACATGGTTAACTATTAACCACTTTGATCGCAAACCACTTGAAACCAGAAAAGATATATGTAATAATTGTTCGCTCGGCAGAGAACGCGTGATTTAATATCGAATAAAAATGAGGAAATCATGTAATTGTTATTACAACTGATCTGATACAATTATAGAATCTATTAATACTAGAGTCTACGTAACGTATTATCATTGTACGTAAAGTTATGCAAAGTAACGTGACTCATTGTCAATATGTTGTCATGACCTAAACATTCTATTCCATAATTATCAAAGGACGGAATCTGGTACACGAAAATCATCAAATCTGGAGCAATGTTACAGTTTGTCCTAATTTCAACAATGTGAAAGTTTCTGGAGCAACTGTGAATTTTTCTAAAAATTATCATGTACTTTACATAATTCCAAGCAGCATTATAATTCCAGAATCAAGGAAGATTCAGTAAATTCGAGCAACTCGAAATGTTAAATGAGAAGCTTCATTTCAGAAGTACAATTGATTCTTTATTGAATTAAAATAGACTGAAAGGGACTTGATTTCTAAATGAATTTCCATCAATTTGAAATATTAAAATTTGTTCGCTATGTTCGTCGTCCGATATTCCCTTGATTTCTGAATAGGTCTATTAATTATTCACAGTTTGAAACGGGTAAAATTTCGTAACAAATTTTCTACGGTCCGCGCAAGATTTGAGATATTCAAATGAAATTGTCAACAGCACACGGTTTGTACATTGACTCTTGACAATTCATGTAAATTTATTCAAGTTTCCTCTCGACGTTTATAAATATAAGGCGATAGTTTGTCTCTTGTATCAACTGAATTTCAATATTCCAGATAAGAGTAAAAATAACGCATTCGGTCAGTCGGTAATAATACTCCGAATCATTCAATTTTCTACCTTCAATTATATTTTCATTAACAATAACTATGCAACAATCATCTTCCAGATATTAAGAAAATACATTTGAGATTATAGTGCCGTTTTGAAAATAAACATAAAGACTCATTTGTAACCCGTACAATCTATTATCATATAAATTTCAAAGAAAACATGGGATAATTTTCAAAGTAAATCTAATATAATCCGTGCACCACTTGTACCACATAAATCTCGAGAAAATAAATTTGAGATCGCGATGTTATTTTCAAAATAAATACAAACGCCCAACACTATGTTATCGTATAAATCTCAAAGGAAATTTGTAATCGTTTTCAAAGTAAACGTAAAGATTGATAAAAAAAAAAAAAATCAAATTTATAATGCATAGACTCACTTAAAGCTCAATCCATATACTTTAGTAGGTTCCGGTGAGGAAGTGTTGCAGCTTAGCCAACTGAACCAGGGTAAACATTCGATGAACATTTTCCTGAATGTTTTTTTTTAGATGAGAAATACTCCAGCAGATGACAAAAGACGGGATTCGTGTAACCGTAAATGAACTGATGCACTTTCCTGCGATCTCCTCTGCAACTCCGCGTTTCACTAACAGCAACGACGACCACGTCATTCACATTTTCTAGCAAGATATTACGTCAGGGGCACCCGATAAAAACCACACTTCGAAATTCTCTTAAACGTAAATCACTGTTCAAACGAGTCACCTTTAAAACTTCACGTGATTTTACGGATTATGCTGTAAATCCAACACGTTGAATGTCATGCGGGTGACAAGCGCCACAAAAATATAAATCTAAAATTTCAAGCAATAATAATACGCAACTACTTGTGTAAAACATCAAGTGAATAAATTAAAAAATTTCACGATCTTTTACACCGCAGTATTCAAAGTATCAATTAATATTACCATCTCATGAAAATTACAAGAACATTTTTTTGTAATTATTTAGAAGTTGGTCCTCCTCACCGATTTTCGTGACCTTGAAATATGTTATCAAGGTCATCATTCTGAACAACTTTTCCCTATACATGTTACCGCCGCTCGGCCTTAGTTTCCGAGATATTTGCAAAAATCTTTAGTTAAACTTAGATTACGAGTACACTGTATTCAAGGGAAAAATGGAGACTGAATGATGATTGAAAGAGTGATTGAAGTGGTTTGAGGTTAGGGTTAGGGTTAGGGTTTTATTTTTGATTTTTTCACGTTATAATTACTCTTTATTTCACTTTTTATATACTGTATACCTATTATTCATTTTGTGTTTTGTCAGAAATCGGAAACATTTAGCCCATCACGTCGAAAAATGCCATTATAAGATCATTAACATGATGTTGATATCGGAATAAAAACTCAGCTATATATCCCACGTAATGGGACGTACGAGTATCATAACGAGGAATATTAGTTCTCGTATCACGCCATGTACGCTCTGAACCTAAACCTAACCTAAACCTAACCTAAGCTAACCTAACCCTAACCCTAACCCTAACCCTAACCTCAAACCACTTCAATTACTCTTTCAATCACTATTCAGTCTCCATATTTCCCGGAATCCAGTGTACTGGTGACATAAGTATAACTGCAGTTTTTTACGAATATCTCGGAAACTAAGGCCGAGCGGCGGTAACATGTATAGGGAAAAGTTGTTCAGAATGATGACCTTGACAACATATTTCAAGGTCACGAAAATCGGTGAGGAGGACCAACTTCTAAATAATTACCCATTTTTTTCTTAATTCTGTTGGAAAACATTAGTACAGTACTTAAACTCTTATTTATAACTATTCAACTTAGTGAACGTATTAATGTTGGATTTTAAATTGCAAAATCGAAAATTTACATCGAATGATGAAATTTATACACATTAAATGAGACATGGATACAGAACTGTGTAAACACGATGTTTTTCACGATCGAGGACAAACGAACCTGACCGGTTTAGATACATAAACAGAACACGTATATCACGTGTGTATTTTTTCTACTAGACTTTGAAAATTTAAACTTTTTCAATAATATTCCTCTTATAGCCATCAATTTAAATTGCATATACAGGAAGGATTAATTGCTGAAGAGCAATTAGAAATAATTCATGAAGATCATGGTAATTAGAGTTTATTAAACAGTAAAATAACAACTCCTCTATAATTTTTTCTAACTTTACGTACTAACCTGACCCAGTTACAGAATTACCCTGTACAGACGATAACGTATGATCATGTATTACAACATTTAACAACGTTACAACGTCGGCTCAACTTTCGAACTATTAACAGGAGAACGGTTTCTCAAACAGCACCGTTCGTTTCGTTTCGAAAACAAAGTTTTTGCAATTAAATTTGTCCTCCTCGCTTATTTATGTATCTTTCGTTCTAATAGCGCATGGGGTTCAAAGGAAACTTGTGTTTTTCGTTTGGAAAAACTTGCTCTAACGTGTTCCATTTCAATTGTAATTGTTTCAACGGGATAACAAAGTACGTAACTAACCGTTCACAGTGACCGTAGCGTAAATAGAACAGAGAATTCCGTCAAAGCGGTAAATTGAAACATTCCGGTAAAACGAGACAAGCTTTTAATGGTTGTACACACGACTCTTTTCGTAACGAACCAGATCGGATCAAGATGATAAACGAAAATTGACTGTCACGTTTGAATTAAAATATTCTGTGGTTGGTTGATTCTGTTCGAAGTAGAAGAAGGATCAATTTGTATATTGGAA
Organism: Osmia lignaria lignaria; assembly: GCF_051020975.1. Classification (NCBI taxonomy): domain Eukaryota; kingdom Metazoa; phylum Arthropoda; class Insecta; order Hymenoptera; family Megachilidae; genus Osmia; species Osmia lignaria. The sequence continues at coordinate 4,566,628 of NC_135041.1, forward strand.
AAGTTGAAAAAATATCGTGTCCAATATAATTTTCTTTGATAAAAGTTACGTCAAACTTGATGAAGTAGAAAGGATTCATCGTAAAAGTGGCCAATCTGTCAACAATATTCTGACGTATTCAATCAGACGGTAAAAATTAAAATAACATCAAACGATGAAATTCAATCAAATCGCAACTGAAATCCAGCGAACAGGTAAAAGTCACTATGGGAGTCACAGTAATACAAACATTTTTCTCAAGCATACCGGGAGCATCAATTGAAACACGTTTTATCTCTGACGTTAGTAAATCATATTTTACCATGTTACAGTAGAATTCCATTTATTTCAGTAAAATTGATCCATTTCGATATTAAAATGAATGAAAGATTAAACCCTTGACTATCCCACGGGTAATCACCGACGACCGGTTCGGAGTTGCGATTAGAACACAATGTATTTTCCACCTTAATTAATATTCATGTAATTGTAATTAATAAATGAACTTTGATTTAACACAAACCATTAACTGTTTCTATCAGTCGGAAATAACGTAACACAATCTCACATCTATGGAACATAACTTTTCTTTGCCGTCGATGGATTCACGAATCAAAACGAACTGTGTTTGAAGGCTCCGCGGAGAATACTATAATGAAACGTGTCTTCCCCTTTCAGTTTTGTCTGTTGTCTCACACCGGTTCTCCCACTTTGACCGGCTGTTCAAACAGGAGAGACCGGTATGGTGTTGAGCGAATCATTATAATCGCGTGATCTCGATCACGTGTATATAGGAATTAAGAATTGACGTTCGTCATTTACACTAGCAATAAGCGAAGAAAAACGTTAGGAGAAAAGAATTAAAGATACAAATTACCATTTCTGTCATTTGTTGTAGGATCAATTTCTAAATTACAACCTCTTTTTTTTCTTTTAAATTTAGTAAGAATTTTTCTTACGGAAAATTGGAAGGCACCAATGACATGGGGTTCAAGGAATCTGAACTTTGCGAAAATCCGTTACGGTGCAAGATTATAAATTCTCCAAGGATAGAGGAGAGAATTTCGAAGTTTAATGTGCATCGTGTCAGCAACAATCATCCATGCGGATTACGCGTTTGACTTCGTGCAAACGTACTTTGTAAACTTGGCTCGAGATGCTCGAGGTAACTCGAAACTCTATGATGTTGAACTTTGCGGACAAGTTGCGAACAGAAACGAGGTTCGTCCCCTTAAACCATCCCTGCTACGGCTCTAATTCCAGTTGTCTTTTACGTTTAATTGAAATTGGAAATACGAGTAGACGAGCTCTACTCAAACATTGCGATTAATGTTACGTTATAATCGAATGATATTCAGTTATATAAACACAGCCCAATTTCGACAAACGATCGAAATCGTATGATATAATTAGAGGCGATCACGTAAGCTCCCGTAAATGATCTTCGCAAACGTAACACGTAATTCGAGTATTTTTCTTCAAGTTATTACTGTCAATTGCAAATATTAATTTCACACTACACGTAACATTTCAAACACGAACTATTTTCCCGGCTACCTATCGCAAAAACAGTAAAAAGAACGAAGGAAACCGCTAATCGTTTCTCAATATTTTATTTAACGAATTCTAACGATATCTTAAATTATAAATGCGAAATGTAAACTCATCACGGAGAAACCTGTACGAATGCAGTAGTTTGAATAAGAAATTGAAATGTGGATAAGGAATTTGAAAAGTTTCTTTTTCTGTCGCAGAAGAACTGCAACAGTGATTCGGAAAGTTTACGCTCTTATCGAGAAGTAACGACTTTCTCGTTAAACCTGACGAAATCAAAAAGTTTCCTTGAAGCAATCATTCGCGAGGTATTTACCGATACCTAGAGACATTAATTGCCTTACGAATGACGTTCAAGGATGTTTGAAAGGTGATTAAAATATCAGTCGTAAAGAAATACTGACACTTTGCGTCAATTTATTTATAATAAATAGAAACTTTGTTGAATAAAACAGAAATTAACGGTCAAATTATGATAAAGGTATCTGTTACAGAATATCAATTTAATGAACCATTCCCGGATGGTTGTAAATTCAACATTTGAAATGAATCCGCGGAAATATTATCTATATCAGTTTTGACCGAATGAATATTTATATATCTTGATAGAAATAATATTATTGATTTTATTCGCAAGTCATAACTAATGCAGCTAAAAATAAGTCTCGAGACCTTAAAATTCACGAACGTACGAATTGCAAATGAGGAAAAATTTCGGGAGTAATGTTAGAAGATCAGGAATCAGCGAGTCGCTATTGGGAATTGCACTAGGATATAAAAGATATTTTATAATAAATGAAACAGTAAGAAATAGGATAAAATAGGACAATTAACAATTTGAATGCAGAACATTCCCCTAAAATAATCATTTTAAATAGAAATGGCATAACACCGAGAGCATTAATATCTCCTAAATACAAACATGTATTTTTAAATTCTGACTAATAAAGCATTGCAACGGATTATTGATGATTCAAATTTGACAGTCAGACAGATGTGCCTAATCCGTCTGAAACACATATCGTTTAAACGATATTATTACATAGAGCATAATAATACAGTAAACTATGTGCGTTTATTTTTTAATTTCCACCTTTTACATTGACGAAACACGTGCAAGATAATGATAATGGGAGCAGCTGCAAGGCTCTGATGATTACGTAACATCGTCGAAGAGATCCTCGAGCGTTTTTCAAACGGTGTATTCAAATTGGACAAAAACAAGAAGAATAATTAATATCGAGGACAGTGGGTTTAATCAAAGAATAAAAAGTGTTCGACGATCAAAGGGGGCAGGTGATAGGAAGCGTTTTTCGACGATGGAATAATAAATTTCTCAACGTGCTTCGGCAATTTCGCTAAGCTGACATGGCGAAAGCTTTACCGTTTATATTAACACGATTTCAAGCGTTCAAGAGCTGGCTGATATTAAAACGCAGAAAGATGTAGCGGTAAAATTAATAACGCAACTTTTTAATTATTTTAAAGAGTTTCGCTAAGCCGTGCGAAAACGAAAACGATGATATTTTTATCGCATCAAGGAATTCATCATCTCTGTTAAAAAGGAAGTATATTACCTGGAAATATCCAAGTGCATTCTAAAACGATTCACGTTTAAGCGATTCTTTTGAACGAAGAGCGAGCGAATTTCTCCGTTGAAGAATTAAATGATAAATACGGAAGGCGCGGATTCTGAAAAGCTTCCTATTCAAATTCGTTCGAGCATATTTAAAAACTTTATTAAGAAAATGTGACGAGCGAATGAAAGGATTCGAGGAAAAGCGAAAGAATCGGGTGATACCACGATGAAGAATATCTTCCGATGAAATCGGTAACGAATCGAGTCTCGAACAGCGACTACTTAATTGACTTCGAGAACTGAATAAAATAACAATGGATATTATTTTGCAGCTGTAACTTCAGTGTCGTAACAATTGTTGATAAAGTGGCAAGTACAAACGTGCCAATAAAGGAATAATTAATTGCGAAGGAGGAAAAGCGCGAAGAAATTGTCGTCTGATGTCGAGAATCATTCTCCCAGAAAAGAAATAATAATTTGCAAGGTTCAAAGCTACACCAGACGAAAAGCGAAACTGTTCGAATTAAAGGATATTCACGCGTTAATTTCACAGATTTCGAGTTTCCTTAAAAAGCTACACACGTCCAGGAAAGAAATATTCATCCTCACCCGTCCTTATCCTCTTCCCGGTCCGTCTCTTCTTTATCTCCCATATTCTTCCACGATACTTTCTCAGCTACGGATCACGAAGTTAGGGTTGCCTGTACGAAGAGGGGTACATAACGTGCCAGATAAACGGCAATCCGTTCGTTTACGAGTATTTTAACCAACTGGTAATTCGCACGAGTAGAAGAAGAATGGCGCGATCAGAGAGTTGGTCAATCCGAGCTGGTCTCGCTATCAAATTTTGCTCAACTGGCTCGGTTGAAGTAGCCCAAGGCATCGTTAACTGTTACGGCTTCGGAAATCCCGCAAGCACCCAATTCTATTTTGTATAATGCCATAATGCCATTAGAGGGGTATCCTATATCGTTGTTTTCCGCATGCGGTGTGTTACAAATGGGACGACAAACGAATGGAGCATAATCGTTTGTGAGAAAACATCTAGAGAAGAATTCCGCTAACTACTTCGAGTAACCATTTACTGTAACGTTCAATAAAAACGGGGGAAAGTTGTTCGAAACTTTTTCCAATAAAATAATTCAGATCCTCTCTGAAGAAAGAAGCCACACCTGGCAAGTTTCAATGAAAAATTAGAAATCAGATGAGAAAATTAGAAGACAATTTGAAAAACCAAAAGAACGAAGAAGCTTTTAAATGGAACATGGGCTTCCTCTAAAGTCGAACCTACATTTATAATCCTGTTCAAAGGGATACCTGTCGACGTTTCAATATATGTTACAAGATATTACAATACATTATATGTATACAAGAAGATTAAAATCTTCACCCTTGTAACTATAGAAATACATACGTATATTCGATGCACGGAGTGTCTTATGCAACTTTTCAAGGAAAATTGAAATACTCGAAGATACAATGGTCTTATGAATAGGAGAAAATGTACAATCGGAAAGGGTTAAGGGTTTTGTACATAATTAATTCTTCAAATCCTTATATAATAACAATTTGATTATAGATCGGTATAGCTCAGTATCTGTTCGCCTCAATTCTAAAACATTTATCTTCCATGGGTTAACAAGGGTTATTTTCCTAATAATTCCCTGAATTACGTATTTCTAAAGCAAGAAACGTAGAAGCCGTGAATAAACGTAGTACTACACCGCGAATGTGTTAACAGAACGACTCTGTTGTTTACAACACACGCATACAAAGTTAAAAGATCCTATGAATACGTACGATGCTATTCATTTCTCTCTGTTAGCAACACACTAACGCACGACACTCCAACTTATGCGGATGCACCTCTCTGACTTTAACTGTATGCATTCCCTTGACATACGGTCTGAATCGTGCCTATTGTGAAGACGTAACGAAGCGTCGGCTAAACGACTTCTGATGTTCTACCAACAACCGATGCATTCTTGTTTAATTTCCTGCAAGTGAAACAACATCACTCCGTTTCTCTTCAACCAATGATCGTGAAAACGTTTTGTATATTATATGTATAGCTGGATAAAATTGCAATATAAAATTGATACTTCAATTATGAATCAAAGAATTTTTTAACACATTTTTTTAAATCTAAGGGTAAGATATATTGTATAGTAATTGCCTGTCGATAAGGTGCTAATATTATAAAAATAAATGTGAAAGAGGGTGATGGTTTGAACTGTGAGAACTTTCCTTTAAAGTATTGATCTTTAAAGAGAAGCAGGTGCATTATATTCCGTTACGTAAACGGATAAACAAGAAAGCGTTACCTTTTTCAAAGTATACTTTATATTCTAATTATGAATATAATTAAAAAGCATTATTAATATTAAGAAGATAACGAATAACCTAGTTAAGTAAATTTCGCTTATCACGTTTGAACACTCTATTAATTTATCAATTTAATTCATGAATTTTTCACGATCAATCCATTGCATCAAATTTAATTCCCTGCAGTATGGACAAAATAAACTTTGATATTTTAAATGTAAATTGTTGCCGTATCAGCGGACCCATCGTTTAACGGTTAATTATGTAAATGAAAAATTATTATAAATTTATGAAACACAAAGGTAAAAGTCAGTGGAAAATGCGATAGCTATCGGGGACATGTTAAATGTTTTTAGTATAAAGGAATCGTCGAACAATTTAAAAGCGAAATATTACTCTGAACGTTTCAGTGAACTGAAAATACAAATCTTTCGATATTTACATACCCGCAATTACAAAATAATCGTCCGCATTTCCGGAACTCCGTCGACAGTAAGCAGTTAATCATTCGAGCGTAACGCTCGTATTCTAGGTGAGATACTTTGTTAACGCACAAATGTACAATAACAGGAAATAGGTATTCACAGTTATTATGCATTATTACGCAACAATTTGCAACCATACACGGGACATTTCGTGGTTAATTTCGAGGCGTTTCAATTGTACGATGGTAGGAACGCGCAATAAACGTTTAATCGTTTATAGTGCAACGTGTTTTCGATATTAATCATTGAATCATTTGTGGTCTATTTTTAAAATCCAACGATCTGTAATGCACGCGGCTTGTAATTTCAACGATTTACGTTTGATACGACTGCATCGTATTCGTTAAAAGCATGTAATAACAGCGTGTGCTGTAAAAAGTGCTGCTGGCTATATGATTTTGTTAATTAAATGTTGTACAAGAAATGAATTAATTTCTTTAATGAAAAAGTATTAAATGTGATATTTGAAACTCCGGTTACTAATGTTTCTGGTTCTATATGGCGTTCGCTAATTCCCTGTTAGGAACGCTTTTTGGTCACGTGACCATCCCCTCTTTTACTTACATACCCAATGAACCGATCAACTGTGTCACGTGATAATTCCTCTTTCGTTACAAGTTCCCACCTTCAGAGCGCCGAATACGAGAAATTAAGCGCATAAATTCCTTAAATGTTCCTCTTGATAAAGGTGAGGATATAAGGAAATACGCTCTGTTTCATTACCGCTGATATAATAGGTCTAACCTTGGATCAAAATTGACTCGATGTTGACTGGACGAGGATTAAACACTAACGTGAGATCCTAATTTAACGTTTCTACGCCTACGGCTATTTCTGATTGTACGAAAACAATGGAGTTCATAATAAATCAACCTACGCACGTGACTTTATGGTCAGAATAATTGCTTGAACTAAAAACACGACCTTCTTACCACTACGTGCCTTCTTAAATCATCTACTTAATGTGACCAGGCTTGGAAGGACAATTACATGTGATTGGAGCTTCATACCTGGTAGGCTGGAACGTTGCAAATTTTAACTCATTAATCACGCGTTGGCCTAATATCACAAAAGTGAACTACTTTATATGCAATTAATGATAAAAAGTCATCACTCTACGCTTATCGTTAAGGTTATTTTTTGAGTAGGCACTCAAGGAAATGAAAATCTAAAATTTCTTTTCACGCTCCTATCTATATCGCGCTGTCAGTTATTCTCACATTACGCTACGTTAGATTTTATAATCGTTCTTATCGCGTGTATCACTCGTTATCAGGAAATCGCGAATTAACACGAACCACCACGAAGTGGTTCCCGCTCGTCCCTCGACAGAAATCGTCAATTTCCGTCGAGCTCCGGCTGCCGTAGGACGGCGTCGTTTTCTGGCTCCGTAAAACGAATGTTCAAACACTGGTGAAACGTCGTGCAAGTAGCGTGTACAAGTGAATTTGCTTGGTTGTCATAAAAATCTGTCGTTCGTTTCGAACCGAAAATTGATTTTTATCCTATATGTATATGACGTATTTGCTCGTTAACTGTTACCTCATCGATTGTGGTTTTCCCACGGTCAAGCCGTTTCGTAGTCAGCTCCTCATTCTTCCTCTCTTCATCTCCTTGATAGCCAGCATTGTAGCCATGTGCACGTGAACGTGGCCGTTCTGTACAACGATCACCGCCATGACACACGATTCCTCGTTCCCGTGGCGGGAGACTGGTTTACGAACATTTCACGATCTCACCAATGGCACGCGCGACATTCAACGGGATTGTTTTGGCAACCGGCAACAGGTCCCGTTACTCACTGTTTAACGACACGCGTCGGTCTTGTTATTGTTTATTGTTCGCTCACTGCACAGCTGCAAGCGTCGCGTAGCGTCGTTTTAGCGTTGATCGCGTCGGTCTCGCGAACGATTGCTCTATTTCGGTCCACTCAGGTAAGAGAGGAGAGACAGCACAGTCTGACTCGGACGAATGCTTGGCGACACTATTAACGAAGCTTAAAAAGAACGACCACTTTGAAAACCGTAAGAGAGAAAAGGAGAAATGAGCCAGGGAAACTGAGAAAGAGTAAGTATAAAAGAGAGGAGAAACACGAGACTCGGAGCCAACGGCTACCATTATAAATAGTTGCGACCGCTAGCGATGGGAGTAATACCCTCGCGTCCGCTAGGTGGTACAACTGTGCATGCCGCGCATTTTTAAAAATTTCAAATGATGCGCAAGAAGACGTATAGAGCACTCCAAATCAGGTCAATTTTAGAAATTAATTGGGAACAAACTACGAAAAATAATTCAATACAAGTTTTTGCATTTTGTTAAATACATCTTATACTATAGAAATATATATATATGTTTATTAAATTCAACTTTGTATAACGCACTAAGGAGTTATTGAATTCGAGGCTTCAAATAAATTGTAAAAACAATGTATAGTATAATAAAACACAGTTTTGTAAAAGATACGGTTAGAATTTTATCTCGCTCCTGCAGACAATGAGTTAATATAAAAAAATTGACCAAATTGAGAACGCCTATTAAAAATAATAAAATAAAACCAACTTACGTTGAATTCTAACGCGATAGTATTAATCTTTTGGGTTTGAAACTGTTCGATATCGTATTGTAGCCATCGCTCCCGACTGAATTAGAAGGAGACTATCCAAAAGGAGAGATAAAGATAGAAAACGTCGACGGAAGTATGCTCGTAAGAAGGAGAGAGACAGAAACGGAAAACCGTTTCTCTCATTTGCTCTATCTTCATGCTTTGCGTCATTATTCCGTCACAAAGACCCGACATGAATGTTAATAGGCGGCAAACCTAACATGTAAATCTGCATATTTTTGACGAATTAAAAACAGTAGATTTTCGTTTCATATGAGAACGTTGGTAGCGAACGTGTTAATAATACTACATAAATAAAAATATCAATGCAATGCAACTATTTTATTTATTTAAGAATTTAATCATTCTGATATAAATAAAATACATTGCAAAGGTGATTGTGGATAAAAAATACTCTAAACATGTGACTTACCGGACTTGTATCACTTGCACCTTCGATGCATCTTGGAATTGACCCTTGATTGATCGTTGTCCACCGTGTAATTAAGGTCATTAAAAAGAGAAGTTCGGATCCTTGGACCTGAAAATAAAAATTACAATAGTCAGAAGAAAAAAGGGAGAAATATATAAGAGAACATGCAACCAGGCTTGATGCACACACATAAACACATTAAAAAATGCAATAATACATGTAATCTGCTGTAACATGAAAAATCACAGTACCAAACACGCGTATTTCTATATCCACTTACACATGCCCAATTGTGTGAGGAATCATATTATGTGTATAACACATGTGAACACATACATATCCCCAACCACACGAGCAACCACGCTACAAAACATATTAATACGCCTACATATACGTGCCTAACCACACGAGGACACACACGTAACACATGGTAAGAGAAGGATAACCACACACACGAATATCTGAATTGACAGATCGTACCGATTCCGATTGCTACATAGATGTGGATTCCGTGACGGCCGCAATAAGACTGGCCTCCTCAAGTTCAAGCAGTGATAACAGATCGGAACTAAGCCGTACATTTACATTTGTATTTACATTTTGTAGGAGCACTATCTAAACCTGAAACTACTCGATGGAAACGAATTTAATTCTTATTTTTCATTCTATCGTTATTTGTTTATTAAATTGTTACTATATTTATTGTAAATTATTTTTGTATCGATTTAAATAAAGATTTTAGTTAATTATTATTGTGTTACGAGATACTAAAATTTACACGAGAATTATTAAATGCAAATTTCGGTGTTGTTTATTTTAAGGATAGTTTATTGGCATCGTTTCCACGATTTGAACCCGTTTATAAATTTTGGCTCGAATCCGAATAATCATAGGAATTACTAGACGCGAGAAGATAATAAATTATTCAATATACATACTTTGTATTTGCTATTAATTTAATCAGACGTTTATGTTTCTTTAATTGATAAACAAACGTGTTATACAGTCCATTAAAAATCGACATGATTTATTATAAATGAACCATTAATCTCGCGGTAAAAAACAAAGTAATCTAACATTTTTTAATCATTCAATTGAACTTTAAATTAGAGAAAGATTATCTTTTTCGTGTTACAGATTAAATAAACATTAAACACTCTGACAAATTCTTACAATATCCCACTTTATTGTTAATAAAATCGTCCAGAAGAGCGGAAGTAAGAAAATCAAACAAGATAATCGGTAAGTAGAGTTTCAATAACGAATAAAAACACCGTTAACGTCTTTACTTCGAAAACTGTTCTTTTGCAATCGGGTCCTCTTAATTTACAATCAAGATTAACATTTTATACACGTAACAAATCAAGGATTATCTCCTAGGGATAAAGATAGGTGGATTCCTCGCGAAATCTTATACGATAAACCGTTTTATTTTAATAATGTGTGTGCGTGTATTTTGTACAATATAATAATAATAATAATAATAATAATAATAATAATAGTAGTAGCAATAGAAGTAGTAGAGTAGTAGTAGTAGAAGTATTAATAGCAGTGGTTGAACAGCCGAGAAATGGTAACAGCTTGTTTTAACCAGCCGGAATGCTCGCCATTATAGATTTGCTTGTTCGCGGAGAAACCTTAAAGAGACACGGACATCCGGTTTCTTCTGCCCTTCGTAACCATTTCGATGTCGCGTAAAACTCGAAACGAACAGCCAACTATAACGACGAGATTCTGGTACAATGGCGAGCCATTGTTGGTCTCTACTGTCGCCACGACTATACATATATGTACGTTCGATGGTACGAAGGATGTTTCAAGATTGCTTGATGATCGATCGATTGAATCTGTGGTTAGGTGCCAATTTAACGGAAGTAGAATCTATTCTTCTTCTTCCTCTTCTTCTTCTTCTTCCTCCTCTTCCTCTTCCTCCTCCTCCTCTTCCTCCTCTTCTTCCTCTTCTTCACCCTCACCTTCGCCCTTCTTCTCACCTTCTTCCTCCTCCTCCTCCTCCTCTTCCTCCTCCTCTTCTTCTTCCTCATCGAATTGTGGCTCTTCAAGTTCTTCGTCTTCAGCCGCAGCCTTCACGTCTTCTTCGCCTTCCGGTGACTCGGGGTCTCCGGGTTTCTTGCCTGGCCTCTCGCCGAACCATTTCGGCAACTTCGCTGTTCGTGCAAAGAAAATCATTAACTGATGATACTTAAAATCAGGAATACAGAAATTTCTTTATCTATACGACGAACAACGAGGGTTTTCTAGAAAGTGATACAAATGGAAGAAGAAAATAATTTAAGAGAAAAATTCTGTAGTTTATGGTTTTAGACGTCCTCGAGGAAGAATAAAGAGAACGTATGGGGAGGCGCTTTCAATTTCGTAAAAACTCTTCTCCTCGCTTTTCGTCAGACAGGGCTCCTCGATACCGTTAAAATATACTTCTCCCTGGGACCGCTGCAGTTTGTCCTACTTTCAGGAGGAACATTCCGCCGCTGGTCGAGTTGCAAGACTCGTTTTTCGAGCAAATGCATACGATACGATACGGTGAAGCAATAAACTAGCGAAAAACAGAAGAGGAATGCTTTTTACGTTTGCATACCTCCGTAACGTTTCCGAACGGTTCAACGGCTGGCAGAAATATCAGGGATACTTGAAGAATTATTCGATCGATGTACACGTTCATTTCTGATCCTTTACATTGATTTTATATTTATGAGAACGATGGAAACGCTATGCATTTGCTCGTTAATGCTTCTAGAATACGTACTCTTTTGACGACCGAGGAATTGTTGCTTTTGTTGAGCCCATTGCTTCTCTATGATCTCCTTCTGCTGTTCGGTCAATCCCTGAAACATCAATGGACAAAATGGCATGCTAGGATACGTTGCAACACGGGGGCCACTCGACTTTCCTCGGGATTTTCTTTTATCGCCATACGAATCTTTCCATGGCGAGCAGAACTAATTAGAATGGGTTCTATATTATTCGATAATCTGTTGGAATCTCCTAAGGGGTTCAAATGGTTTTTAGATATTGGTATTGCGTTAGCTCTGTTCAGAATATTTCGTGATTTATGTCTGCTGGGCTGGGGGGGTTCGTAGTAAATCTTGCACAACTATTCGTGACCTTTGTTTTGTTGAGATGAATTACCAGGGAATAATGAACGTATCTCTATAAAGGTCAGGTTGTACGTGTGTGGGGTGAAACGAAATAACACGAGCATAACAACACTTTCTATGGTATCTGGCATTCTACGTCGATTATTTAGTAAATGGAGATTCAACACTAATTAGAAATCGTGATCATATCGATGGTGATGGGGGGTCGGGGGGCTCAGGGATCCAATCAACAACGCAAGCAACAGGGGTTCGTACACTAACAGACTGCTCGATAGGACTCACTTTTGGTGCGCTTCATGAACTGTTCTGATTTCTGTTTCCACAGTTTCTCGTTGATTTCCGCGAGAAGCGTGTCATAACCCTGCGATTCAATATACTTCACTGATTACCCCTTTCGTCTCCAAACATCATCTAACCAGCTAATCTATTTTTAACTAATCTACGTCATTTTTCAATAATTTTGAGTCCACCGTGGTACTTCTTTTTGGTTCTTCGATAACGTTCTCAAGGGGGGTAACTAACAAGGCCAGATTATTTGATCGGTGTTTCAGAGATCAGTCGAGTATTCGAAGAATCATCGACTGATCTCGAATGGGTAGAGAATCCTACTTACACCCTCGAACAGCTTCTTCTTATCGTCGTAAGACCTGGTATCCACACGGCGTTCGTATTTGGAGGCGACTTGGATCTTGGGCTAGAGAAAGAAAAATAATTGTATGGTACTTGAAGCAAATCTGTTGCATCAATTTCCATTACATTTTGTCGAGGACACTTACAGGGTATTTGCCGGTAAGGGCTTCAGGATCAAGACCCTTCTTCAAGGCCTTGTGCCTCAATTGTTGCTTCTGACGTTCCTTTAATTCTTTAAGCTACAAAGAAACAAGATGATTATTTCTGAAATATCGTATACGTTAAAGTTGAAATATCTGATAATGCTAACGTCATAGTCCTGGCGTTTCTGTCGCTCTTCAAGATCGTATTTCTCAGTTTCCAGCTTAACTATGGTGTCCCAGAGTTCGTTGGCTTTGGACCGGAGCTTTTCAATGGACAAACCATCGATTTCCAAGGGTTTGATACGAATGCTCAACGAGATTTTCTTCTCCTCCTCCAGTTGTTCTTTCGTCTTGTTGCGCTCTAGTTGCGCCGACGTAAGGTTACCCTATGGAAAAATTTAAAAAAATTCATTAACAATAGGAAAATGTATAGTTTATTCGATCTGTCGATGAAGATACACACTGCCAGATCTTTCCTGGTGATGGTAAAGTTGGGGCCCTTCTTGCTTTGATCCTTCATCGCCTGCATCATAGCCTGACGTTTCTTTTCCGATTCTTCCAGACGCCTGAACAAAGGAATTTATTCAATTTTCTATATATTTTATACACACGTATTATCCATTGTTTAAATAAAGAAGGAAAAAACGTACTTTCTTTTTTCTTCAATATCACGTTGTTTCTTCTCCTCTGAAAATTTAAAAGAGCGTCAGTATATGCCTTGAAAAGAAACATTTTCACCGTAGGAAACAGAAATTAAATTTAAATTCTAAATAGGAGGATAACGTCGGAACAAAAAGGAAGTGGAATAAACTAACCGATTTCACGTTGGCGACGTTCCTCCTCTTCCTTCTTTTTCTGAGCCAATCTCTTCTCCTCGTCCGCGCGGGTGATCTTGCGCTTCGCTTGCTTCTCCTGCAAACGACAAGTAACAGGACAATGGAGAATACATGGAAACGTAAGGAGGAAGAGCCTGGATCTATGCATGAGATGTATAACAAAAGAAATCCTATGCTTTATAGGATACGATACGAACCTTCAATCTCTTCAGTTCCTCCTCCTCCTTGGCTCTTTGCTTTCGCCATTCTGCAATGTATTCCTTCAGCTGTTCGTCTAGGTCGCTTCTCTTCTGTTCCTGCCTCTGTGTACCACCGGCAACGATAAAATGTAAAATACTCGTCCCTACTAAATCTTCTGGATATATGATATACTGTGCCTGTGTTCGATCACTAGACTACGAATTTTTCTCTAGGTCTCATTTAATTCTTTAGCACAAACATATCCATAGTCTAGCGATCGTAGAGAATTTATTCTCACCTTCATAAACTCGGGATTCTCAGACTCCCTGATGCAGGCCGGAACGAAAACAAAAGTAATTCTCTTTAGTTCCTGTCGCTTGTCCTCTGTGAGAGATCTCGCAAGATCTCTTCCAGGATCTTCGTACATCGCCACTCTCACGTTCCACTTTTCAATTATTTATTACACCTCATCCATTCTCTCTCGTGGCGAATAAATTCTCGACTGTTTTGCTTTATGCTTTATGCTTCTTTTAGTTTGCTCTCATCGCACGCGAACAGCCAGATATACAGACAGACACGCGCATACGCAAACAGACAGACGGACGGACGGACAGAACAGAAAATGTAGAAAGCTTTTGGAGAGAAGATTAGGCGCATGATGTGAGATCAAAGGCAAAAGTATTCCTTCTGGAGATGGGAAAAATGATATCGACGCGTTGAGTGCCATGGAAATTAAAAAATAATTTTACTTTTCATGGATCTATTCAACGTGTCGATACATAATTGAAGAAGATACAGTAATTAGAATAGATTTCAGATATTTGGAGGCGCTTCAAAATCAAAGATATTCTCGAATATGAAGGCGCGGTAAACGTGGATGGTATCGGGTTACATCATGTGGATCGGATCCAGGATAACTTTAAAATGAGGGAAGGATCTCTAATTTTAAAGATGATTCCGTGCTATTGGAAAATAGACGGATCGGGTAGATAGAAGGTTGAACAACTTGTTTAGTGTTTAGCTGGAAAAATAGTTTGGAAGCCGTTCGAGAACAAGCGATTAAGCATTTTTACAAAAGCGATTCAGCAGGTCCGAAGAGAAAATTTCATTGATTCGAACAGCGTACAACGAGAACAAGAATATTCAATATATAGATGAAAAATTGAAACAATCTACAAACTAAACTTTATTTATTAAGAATGAATAAATTTTAAATTACTAATTCTTTCAAGGTTTAAACGGAGTGATATTCAATGATTAATTAAGAGTAAACTCGAGGTACATCATTATTCTGGTAATGATCTTTAGACTAAAGGAGTCCGATTCCTTTGGCAACGTAACAAAGACGATGATAAAGGATAATTGGGACAGAACTGGAGATCTACCACTCACTCTTCTTCTCGTCAGACATTTTCTTCTTCTTTCCCCACTCAAAATGCAAGCGAACGCACAGTCGCCGTCGTTATCAGTTTCATCGCTGTCGCCATTCATTATTATCAATTATTAACACCGTGAGAAAATAAGCCACAGTCGAAAGCCAAGATGCTGGCCAATATACATGAAAAAGAAAAAAAAAAAAGAGAAAACGAGCTAATCGACGATCTGTCCATCATCGTTTTTATCTGGTCACTGAATCTTCGAATTGTATCTCTTTTAAATCGTTCGAACAATTAAAATAACCAAATTTAAATACGCGTTTATTGCCAATGATCTTTGCAACAAAAGTATCCGTCAGAAATTTGAGAATGAAGCCGACCGAGTGGGCCGGTTTCCAATATTCGTTCTTCAACAATTTCGTCTACAACTCGTTGCAATATCGTAAACAAGGTTTAACAACGTTGGCAAGGTAATGGTTGGCAGGTGTACAACTATATTATGAAACAATCCCATGAATTATGCGATACCGAGACACCTGGCCAGCCTGCTAATCTGACTGGATGAAAATTCAGTGACCCTTTCGAATAACGCGTTTCTGCGACAATTGCTGCGGGTCGATTGATTATGGCGCAAGATCAACATAATTAAACAGTATGTAACAGATAAGGGGGGCTGACAGGGGGGAGTGAGAGCACCAAGTGGTAAGAAACAGAACAAAAGAAACAAAAAAAGGATAAACGAGTCCCGTACACGTAGGATACAAAAAAAAAAAAAGAAACACGACACCAAGTTGGTACAGTTGGTTTGAACAGTGAGATCAACGAAAAACTGATCGAAAACTTGACAGATCAACACGTATGTATGTATACACATGGGTGTACGTGTTTGGACAGACGAAATTATGTACAGAGCCGTTAATTGGTGATTAATCAGATATAGAAAAAAGGGGGGAAAACATGAGACAGAGACAGAGATAGAGACAGAAAAGAGAAACATGAGCTTTGGGGTGAATTGGGTGTTGAGCTTCGAGCACTGATCACCAATTATTAGATTCTTCTTCTTGACGGGATCGAGACTTTTTTTAATTACACATATAAGTTGCAACACGAATTACAGGGTATCCTATATAACATTAGGAGCGATTTTAAGGAAACAAATAATAAACGAAAAAGGAATTTCAATATACATAAAAGTTTTTTAAAGGAGGGTACTGAACACATGACGTGCACCTTCTTCATTAATTTTCCTTCCTCGAATATTCAACTTTTTTAACTTCCCTTTCGTCTATAAACTACGAATAATTATCATCCTGAATCCATCGAATGATCTTGTCTGCTAATTGCATCAGTTTTGTGAACATTAGTACATTTGAAACGAACACCACAGCTACGGTGTAAGAATAAACCGCATTACGTTATCGTACACATATTTATGAAACATTTGGCAATGATCCAGCCGACGCAAGTTATATTAGTTGGCCGCGCCTCTTACGCAACCCTTATGCATAATACGGTCAAAAGCCTTAAAACTTTTCGTCTAAACAACCTTGTGTTGTTCGTAAATATTCGCGTGATCGTGCATAGGTGCATTTAATCGCTTGCATCACGTTACACGGTCAAGAACCTCGAACCAAGTGTACGACTACCTGATGAAACACCCTCTCAAAAGTATCAAAAATAATGTTCGTATTTCTGTAAACTGTGGAAGTTGGTATGCTGCGAGGATAAAAATAATAATCTTGGATTATAGCGATCGGCAGTCTCGTTCCCGCCAAAAGTTCGAAAATAAGCGCGGACTTGAAGGGCGGTGGGTGTGTGAGAGCGGCCGTAGAACAAAGAAAAAAGTATTATTGACGTGTAAACTCGAGATTCAACTTACTTTTGGGACGCCCTACCCCTACAAAAAAAGAAAGGAAAGGTACATTAATAACAATCGAATTTGTTCGATTTCTTTTTTACACGGGACTGACGGAAAGCCGCGTTTTAAAGTACGAATTACTTTTTCGGCTTAATTCTGTTCGTATTTCGATCAAGCCCTGATCCTCGATCAGGGTGAAACAGCGTCATTCAAAAATCGACGACAGTCTGCCGCGTTCGATCCACTTTTATCCATTCTCTTACGACTCTTTTTTACGACATGTTATCGAGCATTGTGCGAGGAATGCGAGCCATTTTCAATGGCTTCATTTTCTTTTCCTTTTCTTTTTTTTTTTTTTTTTTTTAACGATGACATAAAAGAGGAGAACAGGCAGCCTATCGTCTGTTTCGTATGGGAGGGTCTTGTCATGCCTACGTAAGTACATAGCTTTTTGTGAAACCTTTCCCAGCTCGAGCTTTCGAAATGCGAGAACGACAATTATGCGACAAAGATAATAATGCGTGGAAATATAGAGACAGTTAGGTATGGTTCTGGATACAACGAGCCATTTTCCAACGGTTCGATTTGTGATTGAAAAGTGAAACTATGAAAAAGTTCTTTCTTTTATATAATCATGAGATAAAAAGTGAATAAATTATAAAATGCTCGTATCAGAAAATAAGTATCTAATTTTTAAAAAATGACTCAAAGCAGGTTTCACCATTCATTCACGATTATCTTGAATCCGAAACGAGCAAAATTCACGCAGACCAGAGAACCTGACGCGTATTATACGTGGACGTGTATCAGACAGGACAAGGTGGCGGCGATAGACGTACTTGTTCAACCATCGACACAACAACAGCGACACAGCATTAAAAAGGCAATACGATGAAGACAGCGGACGGACCAACAGTGAAAAATAACGTGAAAAAAGTACAAAAAAGAGTACGCGTGAATGCACACGTACGATAACAAAATTAGTCGTTGTCGTTTCCTCGCGTTATTTGCCGATTCGCTTGTACTCAAGCGACATCGTTGATAACACCATCGGAATGGCGAGAAAAAATTGAAAATCCAAAAAAAGAAAAAAAAAGAAAAACTATGACGCATATAAAAAGACTCAGAAGCAAAATACAGTAAAATCTGTCTAGAATAATTGCAATTGAAGGCTGCTTACTAAATATAAAAATTCCAATTACGATTCGATGACATAAAAAGTATCGCAAAATAGCACTTACGCCACATCGATCTAACGCTTAAAGCTTATTGAAAACGACTATGCAAACTATTCATTAATAGTTTTAATAGAAAACGGCTGGTTGTCAGTTAAAGCGAACAATGCGACAAAATAAAATATTATTTTTAACGAAGTTACAGCTATTGAAAATATCGTAAATAAATCGAGAATTCGGAATGACACTATCGTTCATAAATCAATCAAAGATGAAATTTATTCTTTATGAGAAAATGGTTCTCCGGCATAAACAGATTTCACTGTATTTCATGGGGGGAATAAAAAATAGGGTTCTCGGTACATGTGCCAGTAAATACGAACAATAATTTTAAAGGCAAGAGAAGAAAAAAAAAAAAAATAAAGAACAGCAGAGTGGAATAGGTGATTTTTTATCGTCGCCACGTCAAGGCAACGAATATCGGATTACTTTGCCGTTTAACTCGAAAATTCCATCTGTACGAAGAAAGAAAACGACTCGCGCGAATTTTTCCCTGTGAAATTGGAAAGCTTCGAAGGTACAGAAATAGGGGCGAAAACGGTACGATTGAAAAAGAAAAAAAGATCGTAAAAAAAACGAAGCGGATCGGTTTACAAAACGTGAATTTTTAAATGTCTTTTTCGTGTGCGATAAAAAGAAAAAGAAAAAGAAAATCCGAATCGTTTCAAGAGACGATGAAAATTTGTCGCGGAATAAAAATCAGCCTCTTCTTGAGACGTTTATGTATATGTACAATCTTTCAAAGAAAGGGAAAAAAAAGAAGAATGAAAGAGAAATACGTGACTCGTACAAGAACGCCTCGTTGTTGACAAGTCTAAAGTAGATGGAAAAAAAAATGTAGAATAAAGAGAAGATGGCAAGATTCGCAATAGAGAAAGTGTTTTGTACAGAATACAGTAGAGCTCCATTTATCTGAACCCTGTTTTACACGAACGAAACTTAGCGAATACTCGATCAACCCTTTCGCTACTAAAACGCAAAGCGTTTATGTTCAGCAGGCATGCAATGGAAATTTTCTATAACGATTAGAAACAACAACATCTACGCTAAAAGATTCCTCGTTGCAAATCAGATTTTATAAAGAAAATTATTTTATTTACGTTCGGATATTAAGTTAGATAATTCAACCCTTCTGATCCGACACTTTTATAGAGAGCATAGTTATTTATTTTGCTTCCAGATTTAAATTTCACAAAATTTCTAGTGTCAGATCGGAAGGGTTAATGTATAAACGTTTCCGGCAGAGGCAATTGTAACGAAAGGGTTAATTAAATTAACTGCAGAGCTCTTATTATTTAAATTATTACTTGAAATTTATGCGAAATGATGAAATTTTAATTTTGTATTCACTTATACGAACGTGACCTCCTATTAACCCTTTCAGTGAGTTATTTTTTATTACAATCAAAGGTGTAATTTAATAATTGCATCGACGCGTCTACAGCGTTTGAACTATTTCAATTTATGGACGTGTAAACACGTTCATAACACTCAAAGGGTTAATTCGTTCAAGAGATCCCGAACGACCCAGTTATTTGAACCGTATTGTCCTCCGATTACGTTCATATAAATGAAGTTTTACTGTAGAAGAGAAAAAAAAAGGTCACATTGCGCGAACAGAAACAGCAAAGACGAACAGATAATAATATTGATCATCGAGAACAAAACAACGACAACAGTTAGACGATTAACAGAGAAATAAGAAAGATAGAGAGACAGTAGGCAGAGAAAGAAAAAGAGAAAAAAAAAACAGACAAGAAATGAACATTGCTAACAGCAGCTTTGCCCGTACATGGTAGGCGAATTTACAGTTTTGTCTGAAAACTTACTCGATCTTCCTCTCCGGCTGCCTTTGATTTTTCGAGTTTTCGATTCGCGCCGCGTTGGTCGTTCGGTCGATGGTGATTGGTGGTTTGATTGGTTGGTTGGTTGGTTGGTTTTTTTGTGTATTGTATGTGGAGATTCAGGCGAAGGGAGAGATAGATATAGACAGATTGAAAAAAAGAGAGAAACGAAGATCATAAACCAAAGTCAGAGATAATTTCAGATTATACAGTTTGATTCTAAATGCAAAAATGTTGATCGGATACCGATCATTATTCTTTCCCGTCCTCTCTTTCGTTATGAATCTTTGAGAAATGTTACCGTTAACTATTATCATTGTAAATAAAAAAAAAGGATTTAATTAGCATTATTTTCCTTTAGTTGGTAATTAAATGCTAGCATAAAACATTTCTCATTGATTCGTTTCACTTTGAACGATTCAATAATTTTCATCCTTCGTTCAATACAGATTGATTGAAAAAGTATCGAAGAAAATTATTGAATCGTATTTGTGCAAACAAATGACACCTTGAAGAATTCGTGGTAACGTCGTAAGTGGTAGTTGTTCGTGTATCGTCGTTCGAAAATCATCGAATTAATATGTAATTAGGTGTTCACAGTTAGAACGCCATTCGTCTGCTCTATTTTCGTAAGGGAAGCACGACTGTTCTAATTTTAACGACAGTTCGAGAGAGATCGCTCTAACAGGCTGAATGTAATTCCTTGGAACTGCTATTACTTTTCATTACAGACGCGAGTGATGTTATTAAATCAAAATTTGGAACGGAAAATGATTTTAACACGTGTTTGAAATGAAAAATTGGTTTCTGTCTTTTGCCAGTACCTGAGGTAAGATGGCAATGACAAACATTAGTATTTTCGTAAAAAGTATACATTATCTTTGTCATTTGCAAAATTCTAACTTGGTCTAAATGAAAACAAGCAAAATTGCATAAATTGAAAAAATACAGATCAAAAGAAAATTAACCCATGTTAGAAAATAATCAAACTTTAATTCAAAATTAAAATGGAATTTAAAAAATGCATAATGGTGTTTGAAAATAAATTTTCAAAGAGGAAAGAAGAAAAAAATGAAACAGCAAAGAGCGATCTCTCCGCGAAGTCTGAAACAAAACTAAAGAGAAATGACATCCTAATTTGTAGAAGAGAGACGACGGTCATCAAAGAGCAAAAATTAACCACCGGTGGCGAGAAACGCTAGACCAAACTGCTAAGAGCTAATTGTCAGCTCGAAAGGAGCCTATGTCTATAATCGAGATAAGAAAACGAGAATTATAGTCCGCGATGATTCTGCCCATTGGTGGCAGACACCTATACGCAGACACGCCTCTGGAACTTACTTCCTGAAATGAGAAAACGAAAAAAACGTGGACGTTAGAAATGTTTTAGGAACGATCACGAAGGATTTAAGGAATTACCAGCAACACTTACGTTTCCTCGACCACCTCCTCCTCGCTGCTGTAAAAGAGAAAATGGAAAACGAATTTTGTTAGTGAAGGTGCACAGGTATACGTGTGGGGCTTCGAACGAACAAAAAAAAAAAAAACGAAAACAAAAAAATCAGGGTTGGGGGGGGGGGGGGGGGGGGTGCACAGTGCATTTTCGGAGGGCTTGTGTTCGATTGCACGTTGAAAATGTTTATAAAATTAATCATTTATTCGTATTTTCTAATATTTATAATTGAGAAAACAGAGAGATTGTAAAAAATAAAAAAGTTAAGAAACATTCAATTTGTCAAGACATTTTTGGACCGTGTCTGTTCCTGTCACTGAATATAGATCAAAGTCGATCCGACCGAATGATTCATCAGTGATAAATACCGTGTTAGCACCTCTACGTTTAATGTTTCCTCGTGTTAAAAATAGACGAAAACTTTGCTTGCATTGACCACAATTTCTTCTACTTTGAAGACTGACAAGTTGATTGCAATAGATACAGACGTGCCTAGTACGGCATAAGATAATAGTCTAGATTTTAGTACTAAACACAGAAATATTTTATTAACATTTTTAACGAGCAATGCATCAGGGATTCGTGCGATTACACTTTACAAATACGATTGATTCAACACAAAAACACGTGGGTGCGAAAAGGGACAGCGGGGCTGTGGTTTACTTTCACAACAAGTTTAAGAGGGTTGTGGGGTATGAACATACCATGAACATCGGTTACATTTAAACAACGTGTTGGGGTACCATAAATCACGATGATTTTTCAATCTTACGTGAAGGTAATTCGTTTTCTTGAATATTGTTCATAATTTGACAACGCGGTTATCCTCGACTTATGCGGCAACCTGATAAATGACTAGAAATCGGCTACAGTGGCTAGAAGTAACTAGACAACGTGATCTATCGACGAACTATCATTTCTACGATATTTCCTGATAGGCTATCGTACTGTCTCTTATTTGTTACGCTTTGCTGAAATATCCTCGACATTTCCTGCCATTCGAACGTTTTACAAGTTCCATTTCACGAAAATGTGGATGCCCATTTTTCACGTATCCTTCGGTACACGTGCATTTCTCTTACGTAACGTTCAATTTACAATCGTCTTGACCATCGACGAAAAATTTCACGAAAGAATGAACGACCCTTCTGTCCAAGATTAATGTCGCAATTGCAGAATGGCAGAGAACGTCGAGAGGTAAAATTCAATTCTTTTGGTAGTTTCTCATAACCGGTTTCAATACTTACGAGTATTGCTCCTCGTCGTCAGACATGTTTGCGGGTGGTTAGGGTGCTGGAACACGCAAACAAACCACCGATTAACACAATGCCTCGGATTGTTCCTTGGATCGTTACGCGTCACGGTGCATCGTTGTTTATGCAGTTTCTAATCACAATCTCACACCGATGACGATCAAAGGAATCTACGATCGAGTCGTACAAAATTTTCTCACCAAAGATTATCGTTTACAAATTTTCTCGAGTGTTTCAAGAAAAAAAGAAAAAAGAAATGTAAAAAGCAACAAAGATCTGAGAGTAAAGCGATTCGATCGTTCTTTTCGCTGGTCCACCGTCGAACGTGGCGCACTTCTCACAGAAAATTCTTAATAAACAAACAAGAAACAGATAGAGAGAGAGAGAGACAGAGAGTGCAAATTGATAAGGGAGAGACGAAGGGTGTTTTGTCGAGCATAAATCAAACCTTGCAGGCGCGAGAAAGAAGAAGCTAGAAAAGAAAGGAAGTCGAAGGGGCAGACGATGCACTGGTGCAAAGGTAATCTGATATTCTGAGACGAGAAAGAGAGTACCAGTTTGCTAACCCTGGCCGCAAGCTCAACGTAGCAAGCTCTATAAGGAGCCATCCCCTTCTCTTTCTCGTCGCTCTAATTTTAGAAAAGCGACTCTCTCTCTCTCTCTCTCTTCTTTACTCCATCATTCGTTTATCCTATCTCTCTTTCTCTTTTTCTCCTTCACCTCCCCCGCTCTCTATGGAAGTTCCTCCATCCTCTTCTTCATCTCGTCTTCGTTGCCGTTGTCGTCATCGAGCTTTCTTAGCGTTTCCTATCCCCATCAAGGAAGCTAGCTTCCATTTTGGATAACAATTTTATCGAAAACAAAAATCCATCGCGTCTTGCCGCGAGTTAGCTCGTTTCCCAGCGTCAAATTTTCCACCGTTGATTCAGACATTGATCGATCATTGTTAGCGTCAAGAAGCTGAAGGTAGCCGAAGCGATTTTAAGGGATGCTCCTGAGAGATGTTAATTTCCCAAATTGCCACTCTCGATGGCTGGCATTAACGTGGCACCGTTCCTACGCCCAAGGTGCATTACACGCTGCGTGGGAGTGGATACAATATTACATAATTACAGACGTCACGCTTGGACATCTTGAAACAGGATATTCGACGTACATTTATAGACAGTGAGTTATCACGGCGCCGACACGATTCGTTTCTATATCCGTGCTCTTTCACCCCGCCATATTTGGAAAACAGAGATTACTTCGTTCAATTAATTAATGAAAATGAAAAAAATGAAACGATTTAGAAAAAGAATTTTCAGAGAGAAATTTCCATCATACTTCCGCGATATTGGGAAGAAGATATATCTTACGGATTCACCCTCTTCGCTCGTCAAGTGCATCTTATCAAAAACGATCTCATCAATTTCCGAAACGATTGATACGCCACATCATTGTAGTTGTCCCAGGAAGCGGAAGCGCACCAAAAGAAAGACGATCGAAGAGGAGATAAAACACTACCGATAGTATCGACAAGTTTGACTACACGTTGTTTAAGTATCCTCCGGAAATTGATCCGATCCTTATCACGTTCCCTTCGATTTTCTTTAAATCCCACCGGTCGACGATGTGATGTGTCTGATTTTCAAACGTTTCAGTAGATAAGGTCGTGGCATAGTCAGACGCCGCGGGCGCGGAGCTCTTCCAGCTCTCCCTCTTTCTTGTACACTTCCTCTGGCCATCAGTATAGATTCATCCTTCGGAGTGTTTAAAATTTGATCATCGAAACACTTCAGGTTGATCTTACACCTTGGTATCCTTAATTTTTTCACACTTTTCTTCTGTTCGTGAGATAGGAAACGGCAACGAAGACGAGCAAAAGCAGACGATGCACCAACGAACAATTGAAGGCTTATAATCGTAGCTCACTAATTGCGAACCGTGCAAAACACCAAGTGGCTCGATAAGGTATCACTAAATCGTTCGGTTAACGTAATAAAAAAAAAATAAAACCAACAACAACAGCAATAACGGTATGCCATAAATTTGATGTACACAATTGAAATATAGTGAAACTTACACTCGACCGGTGTGAATGTGTAGCAATGTGTGTCGTGGATGGTGTGACGTGTGGATTGGGTGGGAGAGTGTATATGTGTGGTATGAGGGTTCGCCTCGGGGCACCAGCCGAGAAACAGAGATGCTTCCAATAGGCACGCACAAAAGAGCTTTTGCTGGTGGAATGTGGAGTCCGCGACAGCTCGAGCGGCTCTGAAGTCCTGCTAACAGAGTCTGGACAGCAGCAAGACTCTTCAACGATGCCTACTACTTCGGCTCCGCTGCTGACTCGATCGCTCCCTTTCGTTTTTCGCTATTAATAGAAAGCAGATCCAACACGTCCGTGGGGCTCGAGCGTGATACGATCCTGGCACGCTACTATTTTCGTCCCTTCTTAGATACCGCGATGCTGATCGCTCGTTCCCTTTCCCGTGGTCCCCCTTTTTCACGCCTGTTTCGCCCCCGCATTGCTAACTGTCTCTCTGCCACGAATCATCGATGAGACCGAGAGTTTGGGAAGGGAGAAGCGAATTTTGAATAACTTGATTAGGAGTTTGGCCAGACTGAACGAGAACCATTGTCATTCCCCTATAATTTCTTGATATCTCGATTTTCTTTCTTCCACTCTTCTGATTAAATCCTGAGGCTTTTATCGAGAAGGAGCTACGAAAAATAAAGAATTTTTACGTGTACAGAGGATTATGTAACTTTACCTGTGAAAATAAATCAAAGATGGCTTTCTTAACAAACGTTGAACAATTTTTAGCACTGTTTTAAATTCACCAAGTAAATTTCCTCGTTCAATGATAAGAGTCCTAATTCGCCAAGTCTCGAGTACGAGCGTAATTCTAGGTATTTAAAAATAGCAGTTTATTCGAACGTGTAGCAGAACCGCTCGCGAACCTTTTCACGTTTTGCTTTTTACTTCCGTTCGAGTGCACATTTGCCAGCGGCACGAAAAGAAGAAAATGGAAGTGCATGTTTAATGGCCGAAAGAGGGAAAAATCTCGTGTTCGCAATTGTGGTCACGCTAAGAGACGAGAGTCGAATTAAAAAAAGACTCCTTTGCGAATGCCATTCGACAGAGCTATTTATTCTGGAACTCGAAAATGTTCTGGTAAAAGCTTCGTGAAATATTTCTCTGTCTTATCTCTGATAAGAGCTCTGATCTCTCAAGTACATTGCCAGGATAATATTGCGAATGCATCGTAGACTCGAAATAAAAATCTTAAGTAAAAATATGAAAAATAATTAATTTAGTGTTGTTCAAGCTGGAACATTATTCATAGAGAAAAATAAAGATAAAGGCACTAAATAAATTCTTCGATTGAATAAGTTATTTCTGACGCTGATATAGCTACATTATATCTGTCCGGTAAGTATTTCGTATTTAAGCTTGCCAACAAAAAGTATAATAGTCATTCGTCTATGTCTACGCAGAGACACCACTAAATATATTCATCCTCCAGCAATGAAAACAAGAAAGTTTACAACAAAACGGAGGAAGCTAGCTTCACTCTCACCCCTTACATGCTTCAACATGAATTTAATATACAAAAAAATTACTTTCATAATTAGGAATGAAATTAATAAAGAAAGAACGAAGTCGAAGGAAATGAAGTTTCAAACGATTCTAAACAAGAAAATTCCTCGGACATGGTAAACTAGCAAATCTCAGTGCGAGCTTCCTCTCAGAGCTGTGTCCGTGAATAAAAAAAGCACGAGGAGACGACGTTGTGATGTGAAAACGGGAGCAGCGTCCGTGCCGACGAAATAGGAGCTGCGATAAACGAATGTGGGTTGGCCCTCTGAGACCTTGGCTAAGCCGGTGGAGGCAGAGACGTCGAAGAAGGAGGCTACCTTATCAGAGCCAGCCTGGAGGCTCAAAAACTTCGGCCCGCGTGGACGACGTCGAACCACGAGGCGGCTCCATATATGGAGGGGGCCAAGCGAGAGAGAGAGGGCGCCGCGACGCCCGGGTATAAAGTTCCACGACGCTGACGACGTCGCTTCACATCACGCCAGAAAGCTCTTCTCCTTGGCTTGCTTGCTTTCCTGTAATCATAGATTAATTAACGTCTATTGACACTGAATCGATGCTCTAATTTGAGGATCATCAAAATTTTGTTTATTCAACTTTGATCAGTCGATTCCAATCAATTTTCAAGTTCAGTAATTTTATATATGGGATGAAAATGAATTTTAATTTGATGCGGCAGGAGAATTTAGTCCGTTGCGATGTTCCTCTATATGCACATGTAGAGCTATTAACCGAGCAAAAGTCATTAACTCGTGATGCGTTAATTATTCTCTGATAAAACTAACTGCATAGTTAATTGAATTCTGAATCTGCCTGTCCCAAAGTGGTTTGGCGCTAACGAATTTTTCCCCATTCAATTAAACTGGATTATAGATTATGAACACACGAGATTGCGTTTCACATATTAAAATAATCGCTCCTGAACAATCATCCCCAGTGATGAAACTGAAAATAAATTAAATTTCTAATTGAACACTATTTTAACCGAAATATTATTACATTCTAAATGAAGTTAAAATTACTTTGATAGTTACCTATTTTTAAAACTCGCCTGTTTTATCATTTTCGAGGGAAAATACGGGAAAATAACGAGGTGATTCTGACATTAGCCAGAATTTATAGGATGCTAGAAAAAAAATAAAGTTTTCCGAATGACATCACAGAAACAGTTTAGGGGCACGGTTATTAAAAGAATCCAAACATATTGCAGGTCCAATAAAAGAAGCAAGATTTACGATTTTATTTTAGAATATATTTTTTTATATATGAATGAAAATGTATGAAACGAATCTTTTTAACAATTCCTTCTCGTGTAACATTTGTTCGAATGAAAAATAGGATTTCAACAGTAATAATAGTCGTAATATTTCAGAGTTGTTCCTAATGGGTTTAAATGAAGTATTTATATTGGATCAAAATCAAGATCAAAACAGTTTACGGACACATCTTTCAAATACAAGTGTAACAATATAGCTTTACATTACAAAATTCTAAACACCTGTTGTATTAATAATTTAATCTATCACTGTATAAAATTAAAACTATGTTAATTATGGGGTCTTATGATATTAGGTACAATTGGCTTTTTGAAAGGTCTATCTCTCCCACCAAACCTAAGCTGCCCTGATTCTTTTTTGCCACCAAAACCACCACCTGAAACATTATAACAAATTATATCAATGGGTGCACAATATACAAAGCTGTAACCATCTAAGGATTTAGTTGCTTACCAAGTCTCCTAGGTTTCCAACCTTTCATTGTACGATCACATTCATAATCAACAAAAATTTTGTGACCTTTCAGCATAGCATCAGCGCTACGTCTAATTGCCCTTCTGGCTTCATCCTCTGTTCTCATTTCCACAAATCCATAACCTTGAGATAAGCCAGTTACGATATCAACTATAACTTTGGCTGATATAACATCTCCATACCTACAGAAGAACTAAATTCATGAATGTTTGAGTTGCACATTGTTCTATTAAAGTAACCAAGACAATAACGCTATACCTCCTTTAAATCGTGTCTGGTAACTTTTGGTCCAAATCTAGCCACAAATAATGTTCTTTCTGGTTTTGATTTCAATCCACGAGGTGGTTCATAATGTGCTTCCATTGCATGGCTAATAGCTTTATCATGTGGCTCTGTATCTGTGCCATCAATACTCCCAGCTTTCAAAGGATCATATTCTTTGGCATAGGGACTCCAATTCTGCCAAGCATCAGTCTGAAACATGAACACAGCAATTCAGAACATATAACCTCAGTACCTATAAATAAGACTATGGTTTAATAAACTGTATTTTACAATAAGAATACTACTTGTCATTCAAATTTAAGAAATAATTAATGTTGTTTTGATTACAAGAGGTTAACTCACCATCTTTGTAAAAATAAATTACAATCTATACTGACAAATGATTGCTACCAAATTATGAAAGAGAGTATTGTTGATCTTTCTACTTTTAACTATTAACTATATTCAATTGCCAATTTGAATAAATAAGATAATATTACAACAACAACGTTTGATATATGTTGATATACGATCACAATTATAAACAATCGAATCTAAATTGACTTCGATTCGCATGATGCTGCCACCTACAGAGAATAATAGGAAACAAATTTGAAAAGTTAAACGAATGATCAATCTCCAATTTCCCACGAAAGATAATGCATTTTCCATAAAGAAAGGTATATTAAACAGGATGGAAATACAATAGATTACTTTAATTAAAATACCTTTTACATTTATTTAAATAGGTATTATAAAAGAGCTAATCGTATACAGTGTTACTTGATTTTCAAAGGAGATCACGTCAGGAAATTTGCGTCTACATCTACGATAATACACGACATTTGCAAACAACTACCTAATCAGATTATTCATTATTTCCACTCTATCATAGTTATTAGTAGCAATCTACTTAAGATTCTTTGGTAAACCAATGAAAGATAATTTTGTTGTTTTTTTTTTTTTTTTTTTTTTTTTAATTAGGAATTGCTGGGTGTTGTCAAGTGATCCCATGCCCTTGTTCCTGT
The DNA here is from genome assembly GCF_051020975.1 of Osmia lignaria lignaria. Taxonomy (NCBI): domain Eukaryota; kingdom Metazoa; phylum Arthropoda; class Insecta; order Hymenoptera; family Megachilidae; genus Osmia; species Osmia lignaria. The sequence continues at coordinate 4,596,132 of NC_135041.1, forward strand.
ACGACAAAGAAAGATCAACCGCGACGATTGGGAACAGTAGACGACGTCAGACAACAGGTGGATCTACATCTATTAATATAATAGGACATCGCGCGGCTTCGTGTTGTGCATGACACTGTAGAAGACTTTATTTAAAGGCACGACTGGTGCGTTACATGCTCGAATTTACATAATACGAATTCCTATCATGCGGGAGACTCGTAAATTTACAATACGCGATCCCGCTTCAGGAATTTCGACTTTGAACGTGCGTATATCACCACGTTGGCGTCAATGTCGACCTTTTACTATTTATTAAGCACCACAACATAATCGAAATTGCGAAAAGACGAATGTACCATCTTCGCGCACTGCCATGCAATTAACTAATGTAGATAGAACGTTAATACAAATAAATGATTGTAAATGTAGATCAGTACCGTTCTATCTTAAATTATATGTTCGTTACGAAATAGAATTTCACTCGGAACTACTCTAAATAGCAAAAACCAAAATAGCCTTTGGAATTGTTTTATCCATTTATCAATTTTTATAATACTGTCACATGAAATTGATCGCGCAAAGTGTATACATGTGTATACATTGAAAAAAAAAAAAAAAAATTCACAAGCTTCTACGTTACACATACACGAATGTTTCGAAAAAGAGTAGTACTTGAAGCTGTTACCGTAGACCAAACATCTCGTCGAAAAAGATTGTCAGAATATTTTTGTCTATTTTTCATGGTCGACAAACGTCTAGCCTAAGCGTTCTGAGAATAAGATGTCAAGCTACTCGAAATCTAAATGGGCACCCATTCGTTTTAACGCCAATATGGTATTGACCGCTTTGATCCATCTCTTCTTGATGACATACCGCTTTAATCGAACTTTAGAAATTGGATTCTCCAGAGCCGCTTCCAGCCAGCAGTGTTCTAAAAGTTGACCCGCGGTTGGTCTCTTCCTGGAGCAAAATAATGGATCAAATTTTCTGTAGTTTCTTCATTTATCAATCATAAGTACGCAAGGTGTTTCAATTTCTAAAACTACAAATCTCATGCATGTTAAGTTGTGTTATAGTTACTAAAAGAAATGCTTATTAAACAATTTGTGAAAATGTATTCTATCTACTCTAGATGCTTATGAAATAAAATTGTGCTGGATTTTCTGACGTTTTATATTAAACATATAGTATAAATAAGACATTGAAACAAGAATATATGCACAGATGTGTGAACACGATGATCGTTCTCGTTACACCCTGATAAAATGTGAAATTGGACGTTATTGCACTCGCTTATAATTATTGCATAACTTAAACTCGTATAAATAATATATTGTGTACGCATGCACATTTATCGTACATAATAAATAGAAACAATCTTCGCAGTCGAACTTTAACAACGTCAATTATTTGATATGCTTCCTCTTTTCTTGCTTTCTAATTAACTGTTTGTACTCCGTTTCATTAAAAAGATTGTCTTTTGTGATTTATTAAGAAAATTTTATTAAAAGAATAGTCTCTTTGTGAGACTAAGAAAAATGAATCTTAAATTGAACTTTCTTGAATTAGCATTCAAACCGAAAATAGCATTGCTGTTCACAAGCTCCAAGCAAGCAAACGATGCATATCAAAGAATCCATCATCTTCGTCTCGTATTGCCCTGAGAACTTCACAATGCTGAACAACTATGTTCGTTGTCTCAACAAATCCAACATAGTCCTCGAACCATCGAGCGAATCCATTCAACGATGCACGGAATTCTGTGCAGTCGAATTAACACTGGAAGCTGTCGATTTCTGTTGTTTCGCTTGAAAATATTCAGCCAGAGAGTTCATCGTCTTTCTGCCGACCGATTCTTCGCCGCACCAATCGACACTAACGGACTTCCGGCCCACGCCGGATGACCTCGTCGCGACACCGTCCCATTCCTCGAGCAAATGAAGCAACAGATCCTTGGTGTTGGTCGATTCGTCGAGATTCAGACTCTTGTGCAGGTTACGAAGCTCAGAGATTCGTGGAACATCCCGACTGGTCTCGCCGAATAAATGTTTCACCCTCGAACGTCTCCACGGTGGTGTCAAATCCATCTCACCATCGGCAGACAATCGAACGTTCTTCTCCCTCGTCGTACCTTCCACTTTCTCCTGGACAGATTGCGACCTGACGGAGCTGGTGGCTGTTTCCTCAGACGTTCTATCCTGTTCCTTTCTCGAACAGCTCCTCTCGTCAGCGTTCTGTTTCTGTTTTTTTAACGAGGCGAATATGTTACCACTGTTCGTTTCTGTATACTTTTCAAAATTACGGCTACTACTGTGGAAGGTCGTACCATTGAGCTTCCTGTGTCGCATTATGCTGGTCAGCTTCTCTGTGATCTCGTTGCAATCGCTGTTCTCGGCGGACATCAAACCGTTGCTCTTCGAGTGGACACCGTTCCTGGCGCTCTTCTCCTCCGGTTTCTCTGTCTTTTTCTCCTGACTATCCAGAGATCGGACATCTTCATCGTTAGACTTGATGCACGTCCCCATGGCTATGGAACGCAGGTGTTCGGACAGTTTGATTATTTCTTCGGCGAGGATGATCTGACTGGCTGGATCCCCTCGAGACTTCTCCGTGGCGATGCCTTCGGAGGCTCTCCTCTCGAAACCAAAACCAGGCACGGTCAAAAATGAACCGTAACTCCCTCGGGGAGAGTTGTCGGTTGTTTCCGAGGGAGTGCTACAAATACTGGCACAAGGCGAAGGGCTGTGTCCCTTTAGTGATACCCGATCGTCGTGATCCTTAGTCGAATTCTGCAGAAAGTTATACGGAGGGATATCGAGCATGTAGGGACTGTTCGGATGTTCTCGCCAGCGTTCAACGAACAGCCTCAAATTGTCCTTGGCCACGTCCAGCTCTTCCGCGTTGCTCATCTCCAGTCGAGGTATCTCATGGATTTGCTGAGGAACGTTTGATTTTGACTTCGATACCATTTGCTCGACCTGCTGCTTGCTCGGTTTTTTCGCCAACCAACGATGCTCCCTGCACTGAGCGGCTGACGTTCGTTTTCTGAAAGATTCGACAGCCTCCTCGTGAGCATCCCGTTTCGAATTTCTGTTCTTTTTTTTCTCTCTCTCTCTCTCTCTCTCTCTCCCCCTCATTTTCCTGATATGCATTTTCAGCGATGGAAACAAATGGTTTTGTGGATGGTGAGATGGAAACGTGCAAGGCAAAGTGGCTCGAGACGGAAAATGAAACGATGGATCCGCTTCCTTGCTCGTCGCTCATGTATGGATCGTAATCGAGTGGCAGCAGGTCAGCAAAGGAGACTGTTCGTGAACGCAACCGATTCTCCCTCGGTATAAACTCGACCAATTGATTTCTCATTAATTTACGAACTCGTGCTCGTTCTATTGTTAGAGAATTGAAAGCAGAAACGAGTTACAGCGAGTCTTTCGGTTGGAACTTGATACTTTCATCGTAACCACTCTAAGTAGGTACGTACTACTGTTTGTCCGAGAGATTATTGGTTCAGATGAAAAGCAAATTGTGGAAAATGAAGAAAACATGCTGGGGATTAATCAGGCACAAAGGGAGAGAGAGAAAGTCGAAGAACATTTGCGATAGAGTTATACAACGCGAAAAACCATCCAGATAATAAAAGTACAAGAAACATGTGAACCGATTTGATCCACGTTACTAGACGATTACACGTCGTGGTTGGGAATGTTTGCCATTCGCTCTATTTGAATCCAAATAATTTAGAACAGCAGACTATTTAGTCTGGGAGACGAAACGATCGATTTCGTAGGCTGAATCTTAAGATCATCCGAATGAGAAATTCTCTTGGCAACCAGTTTGTGTTCACAGGCAACGTTCTTGCACTTTTGTTATCTGGCCTCTTACGTTCAGTGTCCACGTTTAACTTCTGCCTCGATGAAAAATAACAAGCCGTACGTACTCTTTGTCTTTGACTAGCAGACAGCGAATGAAATCTTTGGCGTCATCGGAAATGTCGGCAAAAGCGTCGTGATCGAAGTCGTACTTCGCGATCGTGACGTTCGCCATTGTCTCGATGTCCGTGTCGCCCATGAACGGAGACAACCCGGATAATCTGAAAATAAATTCACAATCGCTCCTATAAGTTGCAAAGATCTTGTAAAAGAAATACGCAACGTCGCGCGAGTTCATTTGCAACTATTGCACGATACTACGATATACCTTGCTAAATGTAAAAAAAAAAAAAAAACAAAGAATATGATTTTTAGTATTTGTTTTTTGTTTGCACAAAGTGAATCGGAGACAGATTAATCGGAATCAAAAGGAAACTTACAGTACGTAACAGATGACCCCTATACTCCACATGTCGGTACCGAATCCAATCTGATCGAAATTTACGACTTCCGGTGCAACGAACTCCGGCGTGCCAAATAGAACCTGCAGCTTCTTCTTTGGATCGTACTCCCTCGCGAGACCGAAGTCTATGATTTTAATCCTGTTACCCTCCTTCGTCAGGCACAGTATGTTCTCCGGCTACGAGTAAAGAATATTCGTTAATAAAATCCTTCTAAAACGAAACATTCGAAGCATTTACCTTTAGATCGAGATGCAAAATATTCTGACGATGAATAAATTCGATACCCTCGCAGATTTGTCTCATAAAAACGGTGCAACTGCGCTCGGTCAGTACAAAGTCGTCGTCTATCACCCTCTCGAACAGTTCACCACCTTCGATCCTTGAAACACGAGATTACTTGTAACGGAAATTCTCTTGATCGTGACTTTACGTTCTTACTTCAGGGTGTTAAGAGCTTACAGTTCCAAAATGACGTGTATCTGTTTCCCTGTGTCGATGGCATCATAGAGTTGAATCAGCCGGGGATGTTGTAACCGTCTCATAATTTCCACCTCTCGTTCGACAGATCGTCTATCCTCCTTTTTAGAGGTGTTCACCACTTTCGCGGCTAGCATCAAACCGCTCGCTTTCTCTTTGCATCGATAAACGGTGCCAAATTTTCCTCTGCAAATAGGAACGAACCCGTCTCACGCGAGTGCAAAGTTTTGCGTTTGCTTATTCATACCAAAATAATTCCTCGCTCTATATTTTATTATTAACGATAGAAAATTACTTTGATGGCTGATGTCACATATTTGCGATTTATTTGTGCATGCTATACAGGTGGATGCTTGATATTTGACAAACTTATTTTTACATTTTTATCGTTACTTGTTTTTTTTTTTCATCCTCGGAAGATATTTTTCTTTTTCTGTGTTGCGATGCTAATTCAACTTTGCATTATTATAAGCCAATTATTGATAAATTTGGATTGGAATTCCTGCACGATGCTACAAGAAATCGAACGTTATTTTCGAACGTAAAATCTCATCCTATCGTAAACGTGTACAGAGTATGTACACTGTTCGCTTTTAAGCGAGGCATAAACACGTTCAAGCAACTTGAATGCATTAGCGATTATTTGCATTGACAAAGCAACGTTTGATCAACTGAATCCATTATTTTTGTACATCCCGAAATAATGGTGGAATAAATATCATTGCAGCAAATTTTGATGCTCCATGAATAATTTGACGCTCACAGAAGCGGTACAAAGAGATGTCCTTATTGATATTCCTTTGAACGTTTCGAGAACGTGAACCTCGACCTTACACGCACGATAGACTCATCCTGTTTTCTTTTTATTTTTTTTTATTTTTTTTTCGTACATCCAGTTTAAATTTTACAAAGTATTAAAATTTATGTCGCTTGCAAACAGGTTTCACCACGAGTCTTCGCTTCGGTTGCTACGTACCTTTATTCGTCAAGGTTATCAGGACCAAGAAGAAAACATTAGAGAATAATGACGCGATTGCAAAGGAAATGAAGTTAAACTTTGGCAAGAGAAATTGCACTCGACAGAATTTCACCCGAGTGGCAATTCTCGTTTTATTTAACGTTAAAATTGCAATAAACGTTACACAGCTGCAGAAACCTTGAATTTATTGCAGTTTTCGTTGTGCCAAGCAATACAAATAACAGACAAAATACCATCCAAGAATTTGGATTCTTTTAGCATCGAAAACGTGACCGTACATGTTGAGCCAAGAAGATTGAATAATAAATGTAAAAGGAAAATGTATCTACTTTTTCCTACGTGTATGGTTGACTTTCTTTTCTGAATTTTCAATTTATAAGTAAGAGAAAAAAGAAGTTAACTTTGAACAGCTTGAGTATTATGTCAGTGATGCAAAGTAAAAACCAAAGTGCATCATAAAATGCAGTTGCATTATATTGCATTGTCAAGCTTTCTGATATACGCAAATGAATATCACGCGACTCGATGAACGGAAATTTCATAATTGGAAAAAACATGTGACACAAAATTAAATAGAGGAAGTAACAGCCACCTCCTCAACTTGTTAGAACGCAGTGGTGTAATCTATAACAAGCCTGTCACCAAGCCAAGTTAGTGAGTCAGTAAGTTAGTAGAGCGTACCATAGACAACAGGGTCGGCAAAAGAATGATTAAAATGGAGCATTTGCCAGAAAACCCCCTAGCGCCATTATAAATCTGTTCTGATCATTTATCAATTAATAATAGCAATTAAACAAGAGTCTGAAATTTTTGGAATTTGTAATTCCATTGCAAATGCAACTACACGTTAAATGATTTGTGCTGAAGAGCCGGGTTCTAAAAGAGATTCGGCCAGCAGTGTGTATCGATGCTTGATCGAAACCGCGTGTCAAGAGCGTCGAGACGCTCGGCGTCCGAACGACGTCCGGCGACTCGACGCACGAACGTCAGTCACTGCGAAAAACGCATTATTTATAGCCACGGGAAGACCTTGATTACACGACGAAACGTGCAACACCGGCTGCATTCCGTCATTATCAAGCTGCAGGCCACTTTGATTCGTTTAAATGGCTATCGTCAAGTGAATGCTCTTTTTTCACGTTTTACTCAAGCGAAATCGTGCCGATGGAAAACAGCCAATTCGATAACACGATTGGCAAAGAATGAGAACAATTTTAATTAATTAGAAAACGTGATTTATATTGATTATCCGTGTAAGCTATTAGAGAATGGTCGATGATTCGAGGAACTTAATTAGAACTTTAACTTATGAATGAAAATTCCTAACTTATTAGTAAATGTTAATCGCTCGAATGAAGACGATAAATCATTTTGAGTGTGAACTCACGAAGCGTGAAATTGTACTATATTTTCATAAGTAATTAATTATTTTTAAGAAGTATAAGAATTCTCTCCACTATTTTATTTTCATTTTAATTCATAAATAAAGGTCAAGAATATTTAATCATTGATGCATCATCGAATCAATCAACCAGCGTATCTTCAATATATTTCGATCAGGAACGATCATTCAGAAACGATGGTTCACTAATAGTTTGTCATTGACATTCGAATCTTACCTTTGGCATCGGTCCATTCGTCAATACTTTTCTTCGCGTCTACGAATGCACGATCGCTATTCGATCTCAATTGAAAATAAAAATCTATCATTCGAATCTCGCAACTGGTTTTCATTGTTTTCACTCGAAATTCGAGATGTTTATCAACACGTTGCACAATATTCCCCCGAGGGAATATATCGGAAAAGCATACAATTCGGAAGAGCAAACATTTCAACATCATATTCCGTGGGTTTACTGGCTCGTGGAAGCGACCAGAAGATCATTCAAGTTCGAATCTCATTCATAATGGCAGACACGCATAGTAACTGAAAGATTACGATGTATACAAGACAAGAATACTACGTTCGCCGGAAGGAATAAACACGTCAAGGTTTCAGATTTTTTCCTTCCTCCTTGTTGGATCTCTTTCAGTTCTCATCGGAAAATAATTTATAATCACCGGTGACTAGCGCCAGGAATATAATAAAAGTGTCCAACAGCACGGGGTTTAAATCGAAAAGTTAAATGCATATGACCATTTTCATATCAATTTTCCAAGTTTGGAAAATAGAATTTCCTTGAAATATTCCTCTCTGACCTGCCGAGGGCGAATATCAGAGTTTCAGGACTGCTTGTATAATAATTGCGCAATGCGTATTGTATGAAAACTCAACAACAGCATAGCCAGCCCTGCGGCTTGCCGTGATATTTACGATGATCGCTTTGAAACGCGCATAAACGTCATCGTGGACTCGTATTGCGCGAATGTCAGCCCCGAAAAGCTACGTCGTGAAATTCGCGTGCCGTCACGAGGACGTAGCGAACATCCTCAACGGAGATCTTGCCAATCGGTGAACCAATTTCGATTGCTACCGATCGACGGATCAATCGAACGTCCTTGGCACGTAATATTGTATTTGTTAATACGAAATACGATGTATACACTGGTGTTATGATAAACAGGTTGAATGGTGTGGGGGGTTAGAGGTGACCGGCGTTACAATTTCAATAATATACTGAAAGAAGAAGTTAAGTTACATTATTTATTTGTTCGTATAATCACTCACCTTCCTATTTCCGATTGGATATCATAATAATCCTTAAATTCCACGCCTCGACGTACCGTCACATCCCGATAGGGAAAGCTCGGTTCGATTTCTGAAAAATATCTAAAATTGTAGCGAACACTCGAAGGATGAGAAATGGTAAAAGTAGGTTGGTAATAAAGTCGCATTGTGACATGTGAATTTTCAGATCTTTGTCACTTGAGGTTGGAGCTGATCGTGCTGAAATTCGACTCGAGTTCTTTTATAGATAACGAATTCCAGTAACCGGTGTGTCTGTTCAGGAAACTTGGCTGATTATTGAAAAATGCCATTTCTCGTTGTCAGTCAACGTGTTTCGAATGACGTGGATTGTTTGCATGTGATATCAAACGGCACGTTAATCGTCTATTTTTTGATGATACTCGGTTACAAGGGAACTTCGCCAACTCATGAATTCTGACATTCAGGAAGCCGTGCAGATATATCGAATTGTCTCGTGTATAAATTTAGCAATTTTTGTAGTTTAATCGCGTGGTCCAGCTTCGACAATCTTCGTATATTTAATCAAATTGAAAACGAGATGTTTCATGATTTTCATTGAAAGAATTCGACATGAGTGTCTAAAACAAATGCATCGTTTCGCGCCGACCGCGACCTCATTTCACCATTTCCCGCGAGACAGCTGGTAAAACGTCTGCGATCTCCGTTCGAACGAATCTCGATCGTTCACAGAGATAACAAACATCGAATGACGCTCTTTCATCGTTCCAAATTCCAACGAATCACTTTATTTAAAGAAAAATCACGCTTGAAAAACACTGCACTCGATAGCAGAAGAATAACTAATTGAAAAGAAATTCCTCGAAACCGGTAGTTCCTTTTCAGACACCTTGCACCTCTTTTATTTACAAGAACCACCCAGATTTAGATACATGAGAGACACCCCTTTTCCGGCTGTCCTCATTTTCTTTCACGATCAACTCGTTCACTTGCATTGTGACACGAGCCGACAACAATGCTGAAAAATTACAGCCACGGTGTAACACAATTTTCAACGATTGTCGAAGAGAAATGGTGTTCCTTACCGCCCACCGGATCAGACTCGTCGACTCGTATCATTTTCTTTTCACCCTAAATTGCTACCCTCTCCTGTGAAGCCGGCTCCAGAGGGACGGGTCCACGTAGTCCGACAAGTGAAGTCGGTTGTGGCACGCGGTCTCACCGATCCGGTACACCGAAAAGGCAATTATTGACTATCGCGTTTGTGGTCTCGGGCAGCGAGTCCCGGAGGCCGGCGGGTGCCTCTTCTTCTCGGCTCGGACGGATTTAGATTTTCGGCGGACGCCGCGGATTCTGGTGGCGGGTCACGTGGCCAGTGGCGTTCCACGACGCCCTCCTGACTCCTCGCAACCAACCACCTTCGATCCACTTTGTCTTCTTCTTCTCATTTTATATTCGTTTCACTGATCTTAGATGTATCAACAATTCCCTACGCCTACCGTCCTAAGGGATCTATAGATTTAAGATCAATAAAAGTACCCGACTTTAGCTTACTCTTGCAGTTCTTGAATTTCTTTGACTTAATAGAGTTCGTAGAATGATCTATACCTGTAAATAAAAAGAAAGTGGGTCTTACCGATTTTGAATAATTCCCATCACATGCCGCTCTGAAAAATGTACTGCATTTGTCATCTACTGTTGCAGAGTTGAACTAGTAGTGCTTTTACAGTGACTATAGCCACAAAAGGTATATCCGGTCTTGTTGGATCTATAGCCACTAATTGAACTGATTAAACAGTTGCGCGGCCCTCCTGAAGAAAGAAGTTAAAACTTTCTCGTTTGGGAACTGTTTCAGGTCATAACTCTGTTATTAATGCATTTACGAAAATATTTTAAAGGAGAAAAATAAATGGCTCGAAGAGCACTACATTTGTAGGCTCTTAGATCTTTTTAAGTGCAAACAGTGCATGTGCAATTAACAATTGCATGATTATTTTAAACAGAAATGCATATTTTTTGTTGTACAAATCGATTCCTCTGTTCATTCTACATAAAAAAAAATGATTAGTTCACGAGATATTTTCAAAAAATGTTCTTTTGTAAGGGATAAAACTTGAATGTTTGGTCTTGAAAGATGAAAAAGTATTGATCAATTTTAGAGTTTGTAGTGACTACAAATGCAAAAAACTAGACATACCTTTGATCACGTGGGGTCAAAATTTTGGGGTCCCAGACAACCCCATGAAAACAAATGCATGTCCCTGGTACAACAGGCACGATTATCGTCGGTGCTATCTTAGGGTCGACAACTGGCTTCAACTGATTCCCAATAGATAGCGATAGTATCCCGGTGGAGCCACTTGCATGTTTTGTTACGAACTTGAAAGGTTTAATTCTCAGCTAGCGTGCGCGTAACACGATCCAGGAAGGCAACAACGCCTCAAGTATTTTTACAAACACATTCAAACGCTCATCTCGCCAGAGGCATCGCGACGATACGCCTGAAGAACGAAAGCACTATTATCAATATTTTATAACTTTTTGATGATTTGGGTAAAATCATGACCAGAATGTCATTCTTTAGGACCTTCTGAACACGTCCCTCAAATGTTTTTGCATTCTCTTTAGTAATGACGACGTAATTTGTGTTCTCGTTTCTAGGGATCTTTCTATGGTCTGTCGATAAAGTTTCCGACGCTCGCATCATCTAACGATAATATGAAATTGCATTTTTTAAATTAAATAAATGACTTTTGTATTTAACTAACTCGTGTAGAGCGTTCTTTCTTTACAATGAAAACAACACTGGTGCACCTTCAGTTGCATGAATGATTTATCCTGTAGCTAGCTACTCGACTGTAGAATCAGAAGAATATGGTCTTTACCAAGTGAAAATATTCTCATTATGTAGTTTTATTCGTCCAAATAGAGGGAGTGCATAATTGAAAAGGACGTAAATATTTTTCGTCTGTATTTATTGCGAATTGTCGTTCAGATGTGGTTCGTTTTTATTAAACATACTTTTCATAATCTTTTATCTTTATTAGAATCTGCATCGTTATCAGTCTATTGTTAATTACTAATATACGATATTTTTGAGAAGATACTTTGATAGTATCATTCAAACAACGTAAGTTTACACTAATTTTTATCCATAAAGTGTATTCATATTTTATGGAATCTTATTTACAGTTAATTAGTAGACAGAACTCTATAAAAAATCGTCTGCACGAGTCATTGTGCTTATAAAACAGTGATATTTTTTTGAATTGTTTAATTTTTAAGTATACTTCTTTTATTCACTTTAACAAGGTCATTCTAGACCTTGCTAATAAAGACCTAATTAATAAAAAAACAAAATTTTGGGTTTAGAAACTAATGTTTGTTGTATATTTCAGAAACATATTTTAAACACCCATCATGCCACGTAGAAATCGTCACAAGAAAACTCCTCTTATTGGAGAAGACACTAGAATTGCAGTGAATTTAACTCTAAAGAAGTTATTGGAGACTCCTGACCAAAAAGAATTAGAATTTCCTTCTTCGTATACAGCAGAGGAAAGAGCTTATATTCATAAACTATCACATGAACTTGGACTAAAATCCAAAAGTAGAGGGTAAGCAATATAGTGATATATGCGTTCATTTTTCCTTAATAAAAATACATTTTTTTTGTTCTATAGTAAAGGTACAAATCGCTTTCTAACAGTGTACAAGAGAGAAGGATCAACCATAGTTCAAGCTGATGCTGTTATCAAATTACAGAAGGCATCAAGACAGAGTATTTATAATTTATTGCAGACTTTTCCATTAAATCATAAAGAATGTCAAGATTTATTACCACCAATTGAAAGGGAAAGGCCTCTTAATGCAGAAGGTACTAATATTTTGAATATAATCTTAAAGAACATGCTTTATTAAAATTTAAAATCATTTATATAATTTTGTATTTTTAGTTTCAGTAAGTACAAGCACTAAAGCAATGGGTAGATTAAATAACAGTGTACCACAAATACCACAATTAAAAACTAATTTCGATGTATTAAACTATCGCAAAGCTCTGCCAATATTTAACTCTAGAGAAGACATTCTTAATGCTTTAAATTCTAATCAAGTGGTTATAATAGGAGGTGAAACGGGTAGTGGTAAAACTACCCAAGTACCTCAATTTATTCTTGAACACTGTCAGCAAAGGCATCAACTTTGTAGAATTATTTGTACTCAACCACGAAGACTGTCAGCTGTTTCTGTAGCTGAGAGAGTGGCATTTGAAAGAGATGAAAAAATTGGTCAAACATTTGGCTATCAAATAAGACTTGAAAGTAGAGTTGCTCCAAAAACTCTTTTAACATACTGCACGAACGGTGTATTGCTTAGAACTCTTATGGCGGGTGATTCTGCTTTAAGTACCGTTACGCACGTTATTGTAGATGAAATTCACGAACGCGATAGATTTTGTGACTTTCTTCTAATAGCACTGAAAGATGCACTGCAGAAACACAAGTCCCTCAAGCTTATACTTATGAGTGCTACATTGGATGTCAGTGTTTTTGTAAAGTATTTTAGCAAATGTGCAGTTATAAATGTTTTGGGTAGATCGTACGATGTTGATACGTATTTTCTCGAAGATGTTTTAAAAATAACTGGTTATATGACGAAAGAAATGCTTTCAAAGAGAAAGGAGCTTTTGAATAAGAAAGATCAACGTAAACTTTTAGAAAGTTGGACTCAATATAAGCCTCAACAATTAGGATCCCATACTGGGAACGAAAGATGTTTGTTGCCCGCTCCAATCTTAGCACAACAAAATGAACCACTTCCAGAGAAGATCAAATTAGAACCTTGGTTAATAGAAGAAATGGATAAAAGTATTTCTGAGGCATGGTTGCGTGGTGGTGAAGATAACTTTGCACAGCTTTTATATTTCATACTTTCTGAAAACGTTTCTGTAGATTATCAACATTCCACAACGTCCGTAACGCCGCTTATGGTGGCTGCAGGTAGAGGATGTATCAATACTACAGAACAACTTTTAAATCTTGGAGCAAATTTAAATTTACGAGCGGGCAATGAATGGACTGCCTTAGATTGGGCAAGAAATATGAATCAGACCGAGTGTGCTGAATTAATAGAAGCATATATGAAAACTTACGATTGTACAGTACAAGATGATACAATAACGCATGCTAAAGATGTTTCACTTTCGGAAGAAGACAAACTTTTATTAGACGTGTATCATCATACATTTAATGATGACAATATTAATTATGATCTTCTCTTACAATTAATTATGCATATTCATTTAAAAATGCCTCTTGGTTCTCTATTAATATTTCTGCCAGGATATGATGATATTGTAACTATGAGGGAAAAAATAAATAATGAAGAAAAAGAAATGAATCAGGGTTTACGCTACGTTTTATACATACTTCATTCAAACATGCAAACATGTGATCAGAAGAAAGTATTTAAACCAAGCCCTATGGGAACCAGAAAAATTATTCTTTCAACCAACATCGCTGAGACAAGTATAACGATTGATGATGTTGTGTATGTTATCGATTCGGGAAAAGTTAAAGAAAAATCTTTTGATGCTATATCAGGAGTATGCACACTTAAGTCCAACTGGATCTCCCAAGCTTGTGCAAAACAACGTAAAGGTAGAGCAGGAAGATGTAGGAAAGGCATTTGCTATCGTCTGTTCTCTTCAGTTCGGTACAACAGTATGCAGCCCTATCAAACCCCAGAAATTTTACGATTACCATTGCAAGAATTATGTCTATATACAAAACATTTAGCCCCGGGGAATACACCCATTGCGGAATATTTAGATCGTGCTATAGAACCACCTTCTAATATGGTAACAAGAAACGCGGTACAATTATTAAAAACTATCGATGCATTAGACCCATGGGAAGATCTCACCGAATTAGGAAGTCATTTACTTGATTTACCAATTGAACCACGACTGGGAAAAATGTTACTGTATGCTGTTGTTTTGAAATGTTTAGACCCAGTTTTAACCATTGTATGTAGTCTGGCATACAAGTAAGTAATATTTCATAAATTTTGAAACTTGTGCCGTAAAAGAGAATAATGTTAAGCGATAAATTTCAGGGATCCTTTTGTTTTACCTTCACAACCGTCGCAAAAAAGAGCTGCAACAGCAGCTCGTAAACGATTCGCAACCAATACGTATTCCGATCATATGGCAGTTTTACGTGCTTTCCAAGGTTGGCAAAATGCACGTGCAAGTGGCAAAGAACGTGCGTTTTGTGAACAAAATTTTATTTCTGCTGCCGTGATGGAAATGGTGGTTGGGATGCGCACTCAACTTCTTGGCCAGCTTCGTGCATCAGGATTTGTTAGGGCAAGGGGACCAGGAGATATTAGAGATTTGAATTCTAATTCTGAAAATTGGGCTGTTGTAAAAGCTGCCCTGACTGCTGGTTTATATCCAAACCTTATAAGAGTAGACAGAGAGCATTTGCAATTAAGAACACAGTATGTAATTATTTTATTCCATTTTCTACCTTACACTTTTTATGTAATGGATCTTTTCATCATTTAACAATTATTACAGAAAAGAAGTGAAAGTATTTTTCCATCCATCATCAACTTTAAGAGATTATCCGAAATCTCCAAGAATGACATCTGCTCAAACACATGCAACTAATGTAGAAAGTTTACCATGTGATTGGTTACTTTATGAGGAAATGAGTCGCACAGGACGATTCTGTCACGTTAGAATGGCTACATTGGTTAATCCGTTAACAGTGGCATTATTTTGTGGACCAGCAAGATTATCGGTAGATGTAATCTACGAAGCTGAATGTAAGTACTATTGTATCACTTAATGTCTTATAGTAATATTTCGATTGTTTAGCATTGTTATTTGAAAATTACAGCTGTACCAGAAAGTGAGTCAGATTCTGAAGCTGATGAGAATAATGAAGGAACGATTTTCAAACTTGATGATTGGGTAGTGTTTAAACTTGATCCCGAGACTGCTCGATTCTTTTTACATTTAAGACAAAAATGGAATGCATTATTCTTAAGACGTATGAAAACGCCAAACAAAGCTATGTCACAATTAGATGAAAAGGTAGTGAGTACTTTAGTAAATGTAATTACTAATGAAGAACAAGCGTGTGGACTACAACAGCCGTCTGGTATCGGTCAAAGACCCCGTCCTTTAATTGTTGATTATTATCCTGCCAATGCTAGACGAACGGATGATTTTGTAGAGGTAACTTTTCAATTTCGTAATGTAAATTAATGCTATTATTACATTTGTTTAATGTTTATGTCGATATATTAATGTACATTTGTTCTCCTGTTTTAGAGAAATTTTTAAGTTTGATCGGAAGAGGAATATTTTATTAAGTACAATTAATGAGAAATTTTATTTTCTTGGTTCCTATGTGTAATTTATTGCGCAAATTGCAATAATATTCCCGTAATTTACGTAAACTTTATAACAGTTAAATAGCTCGCTTTTGAAATCGACAGGGTAAAAGAAACGAATTACCACTGATCGTAGGACGTACATATGTATATTGTTACATTCAGATGTTTTCTCAGTATTAACCAAAACTCAGAAATGAATATTTTTTTTTTTATTTGCTTTTATGTCTTTAAGGAAGAGGTATTTTGTTTAATCGCGCTATGTATCTCTTATACACATCTCTTATTTACCGTTTACTAATTGAATATTAGTAACGTCGAATAACGTTAGATAACCAAACATGTCACTTTATGACTTATCATGAGATCTAGTTTCTTACAAAGGTGCCCTTTTGCTAACATTGCTTCACATTTTCACTACTGCCTAAATAGCATAGAATGAACATGTAGGAATCAAAGTAGATCTTTGTACCTTTTAAAAAATGTGATATACTGTATAGATATTAATCTTAAGTAATTTATTTACATTTTATACTGTGCATAAAGTACTTAATATTATGATTTACTATACAGAATAATTGCACTTCAAAGAAACACTTCTTTGTGAGCAAATGGATGACATAAATTTAATGAAAAAAATGGAGTGCAGTTTAATATTTTTAACATTATTATTATGGGTATAATATTTTAAGATTTATAAAATGTGATGTAAAACATTATGAGCAGCTATTTAAATGAATTAATCTATGCATATTTTAAGTAAGAAATATTTTTTTTTAAACTTAATGCTTACAAGTGTTTATCATTAAGTACAAAGTTTGTTTTAAGTATTTTAGAAACATTACATCACAGAAAGACTGTTTATTTCTTATATAATTTAATTTATATCCAAACCATTTAGGCAGCAATAACATATGTGTATATGTTAACATAGTCTTTAGAATCATTGTAATACTTTTCAGTGTGATAATAAAGAAAGTTATATAAGTCTATAAGTCTCAATTTTGTATGTTGATTAGTTGCTATTTTGTTGATGCAATTAACCTTGAATTAGTATTGTATTCACATTTAGGTTATTTATTTCCTTTAAATGTATTTTGCAACAGTAAAGGTATTAATTACATATTGTGAAATACCTTTCTTTGATTTATGTTAAGTAATTCTGAACTATGATCCCAATAATTAACCTTTAATCAAACACAATAAACAGTATTCTGTTAAAGTACTTAATACAGATATACGTTTTTAAATAAAATTTCTATTTCACAGGATTTTAAACAATTTGTTAAGATTTGCAAAGAAAATTCAGTTAATATAAAATGTTACACGTTAATTGCAACTTTCATCGTATGTCAACTGCATCTCAAGTTTTAACGAAATCCAAAGTGTTTCGTTCTAACCTTCAACTGTTTATACGATATAAATCAGGTAAGTTAAATGACGATCGATAATTACCAAATGACATGAAAAGAATTGCAAAGAATGATCATATTTTCATTACAGATAATGCTATTGTTACTATTGGTAACGTTTCAAAAGAAGTGAAATCACCAAAAAATCCTGAATATGTGCCTAGGAAATATTGTAAGTCTATATGATTTCTTCTCTATAGTTTTATTATTTTAATATAAGAACATCATGTAATGTTAATATGTTATTGTAAACAGTACTTAAGGCTCAGGAGGAAGATGCATCTACGTTAAAACATTTAAAATGGATGCTCCAAAAGGATATTCTATCTCAAGATATATTTTTAATTGGAGGACCAGGCACAAGGCGTAGAAAATTAGCTCTTGCTTTTCTTGAACTCACAGAACGTGAATTAGAATTCATTGCACTTTCAAGGGATACAACTGAAGCAGATTTAAAACAAAGAAGAGAAATTAGAAGTGGTACTGCCTATTATCATGACCAAAGTGCTGTGAGGGCAGCGACAAATGGAAGAGTTCTCATTATTGAAGGTGTTGAGAAGGCTGAAAGAAATGTGCTACCTGTTTTGAATAACTTATTAGAAAATCGTGAAATGCATTTAGAAGATGGAAGGTTTCTTATTCCTGCAGCACGCTATGATAAATTACTTGAGGTATGAATGTATACATATATGGATACTTCATATCAGTCATTTACTTTATATTCTATGCAGTTTTTGATATATTAATTATTTTTCAGACACACAGCCAGAAAGAATTAGATACTTGGAGACTTGTTAGAGTTAGTGAAGATTTTAGAGTAATTGCATTAGGTTTGCCATCACCAAGATATCCTGGACATCCACTTGATCCACCTTTTAGATCTAGGTTTCAGGCTAGGCATATTTCACCTCCAAGTTTTGAAGTAAGTACATATATTTAAAAAATAAGTTCAACAAAAATGACTAAAAAGTTAATTACATTAAAATATGGGAATATATAATATTAATATTCTTATGTTAATAAGAATAACATCACTTCTGTTTCTTTGTATAATCTTTAAAAATAAAAACGGTAATTATTTAGAAGTTGGTCCTCCTCACCGATTTTCGTGACCTTGAAATATGTTGTCAAGGTCATCATTCTGAACAACTTTTCCCTATACATGTTACCGCCGCTCTGCCTTAGTTAGGTTAGGTTAGGTTAGGTTTAGGTTAGGTTTAGGTTTAGAGCGTTAGGGTTAGGGTTATGGAACTCGTACGCCTCATTACGTGGGATATATAGCTGAGTTTTTATTCCGACGTCAACATGATGTTAATGAGCGTATAATGGCATTTTTCGACATGATGGGCGAAATGTTTCCGATTTCTGACAAAACAAAATGAATAATAGGTATACAATATATAAAAAGTGAAAGAAAGAGTAATTATAACGTGAAAAAATCAAAAACAAAACTCACTCTTTCAATCACCATTCAGTCTCCATTTTTCCCGGAATACAGTGTACTCGTAATCTAAGTTTAACTAAAGATTTTTGCAAATATCTCGGAAACTAAGGCCGAGCGGCGGTCATATGTATAGGAAAAAGTTGTTCAGAATGATGACCTTGACAACATATTTCAAGGTCACGAAAATCGGTGAGAAGGGCAAACTTCTAACTAATTACCAAAGATTTTTGCAAATATCTCGGAAACTAAGGCCGAGCGGCGGTAACAAGTATAGGGAAAAGTTGTTCAGAATGATGACCTTGACAACATATTTCAAGGTCACGAAAATCGGTGAGAAGGGCAAACTTCTAACTAATTACCAAAGATTTTTGCAAATATCTCGGAAACTAAGGCCGAGCGGCGGTAACAAGTATAGGGAAAAGTTGTTCAGAATGATGACCTTGACAACATATTTCAAGGTCACGAAAATCGGTGAGGAGGACCAACTTCTAAATAATTACCATAAAAATTTCTATTTATACTAATATTATTAGCAAATAATAAATCCGATATGTATTTAAAAGACAATTGAAAAGTATTGTGTAATAGCGTTAGCAAGCGTATTACTACTTTTTAATAAGAGAGATCTGATACGTATACGATTACTTACTAGCAATTTGAAGTTTCATGTGACAACGATCTATAATTACTAGCGTGGCTCGGAGGAGACCGTGGCGCGTGGTATTCGCCAAAGTTTTACCTGATTTATGTAGTGACGTATCGTTAGACACGGGTTGCGGAGGTCGTAGAAACCCCTCCAGTCAGCCATCCCTCCCGATGCTAGTTCCTTTCGTATATAAACTGTTCGTAGCTGCGCTATGGTCACAGTCATCGCCGTTTGGATCGCGTGTCCTCAGAACAGTGGATGGAACTCTGTCCTCTGTTCGTAGTCGACAGTCAATACCTTGGAATTCATTCGAACAAGAAATTCAGCGCTGAAAACTACGATATGCTATTCCGTATTTAAAAGTTTCTAAGAACATAGAACAATGCCAGCTATATGGTCATCCTCTGAAAGACCAATATCTGTTCGCACTGTCTGGGTAGACGGTATTCGACACGCGATTCTGTCGCCCGACGATCCATTGATTAATCCCAAGTTACGTCGACGTTCCCGTGTGTCAAGGAATAAAAATTACTCGACGGAATATCAACAATTGGAATCGAGACTAGAACGTTTGAATAGTTGTTTCACGAATTTACGAATGGTTGCCGGTAACAATCTTTCAGAGAATAAACCTCCTCAGGTGTATCGCAAACTATCCGCACCTCCTTGTCCTAGAATGTCTATCGGTACCGCTGACATTAGTACGTTAGAATCTCCCTTGAGTATAAATAGAAGAATTGAAAAGACATCCGAAGAAGATGCGGATCCTTTCACCGCTAGATCGGCTTTTAAACAGGAAAGTTACGAAAGAACGTCAGAGATAAATTCTAAAGCGAACACAACGGAATGCAAACAGACAGAGGGGACATCCGATACCTTTTGGAATCCATTGTTCGAGAGGGTTCTCCAGTGGCTGGATTTATCCGGAAGGGCGCAAAGCTACGACTACGAGGAGGATTTCGTCGGAAGATCGCCTCGGGAAGAGGAACGAAAATGGAGCCCGGCTAAGAAGAGATTTCCACGCTTGAAACGCGAATGTCCCGAGGAAAAGGAACGAATATCGATGAAAAATTATAAATTGCATAAACAGCGTCATTTGAGAGATGAGAACAGGGTGTTGGAGAACCGCTTGCCAAAAATAAAGATAACGAAAGAAAGATTTCGAGAAAACAACGAAACAATGATGGATCCTCTATTCTACTCGGTAGATAATGCAAAGATGTCTTTAAAATTGTACCAAGATCAAACGAAGAACGAAACAAAGGCACAGGAAAAATCATCAACCATGTGGTCTCCTCCTGGACGCTTTAAACTGCACGTAGTGATACCGAACATTAATTCCAAGGAGAATCACACGTCTTCTCAAGAATCATTGATCAACGACTAAAAAAATAATATTCTAAATTTTTCGTATCACTTGCATGCAATGTTTTAATTATTCTGTAATTTACATCGGATCCACCTAACATTGTATAGTGCCTTTCATAATGCTGAAGAGAATTATTTTCTGCTAAGAAGTCATCAACCACTTAAATGCTTCTAGTGATAGAAATGTATTAAATCAGACTGATATACATTGTCTTATCTACATAAAGGTATTTATATCAGAATGAAAGAAAAATATTTATATCTAAATTTTTATCAACTTATCGTTAGTTTAATTTTATTGCACGAGAAATTGTTTATTTTTTTTATTATTATTTTTACGATTATTTCTGATTCAAATGTGTTGTAGAGTGGTTTCGCCTGCGTTCGTAGCTTTTCATTGAAAGTCAATATCCCCCAATAAATTCCGCTTTATCGAGAGTCAATTCGATAGCCATTATTCTTCGTGTGAAATAGTAATGGGGAATGGTGCCGGGGCGAGACGTCACGATCGTGTTTTACGCATTTTAACAACGCCGGCCATGTTCGTAAATTGTCGGGCAAAGTTAAATAACAACGGTGGCGAGAGTTACTTAAAAAGTCAAATATAATTAGAAGGGTTCACGGAGGATGTTTAAACTACTTTAGAGCAATTTTCCGTGACCGCGCTACGAAGGTCCTAATATGTTGTAAAACTTCGTGTCACGCGGTGCAATTTGCAAAGTAATACCTTTTACACGTTGAAACTTCGTTTTTATGCATCCATAGACACAGTTTTAACGTTTAGCATTTAAAATGAGTTTAAAAATAATTTCTACGTTGATGCCATACTAAATTTGAACAAAATTAAATGTTATAATTGTTAGATGATGGAAGAAGAGATTTTTGTAACGTTATTAGACTTAGGAAATTAGAGGTATAATACACTGAACTTGGATGCTTTATCAAACTTTGTGAGTCGCGTGCCGAGACACACACAAAGTCTCGAAACAAAGCATTAGTATCATAATTGTTTGATAGCATATATTTTATAAACTTCCGCAAAAGTTTGTCACTCTGAGGTATGTATCGTTATTAGGAACGAAATGTGTGGATCTTATCTTAAAATACAACTCTCGTTAGAAAGTTTGCTCTTATTTAACGCTGCAGTAGTTTTCTAAAATTGCGTTTGTCGTATGAAAAGTTCATCAAAAGCGGCATTAAACGCGAAATCGAAACACGGCACGCAAAATCGAAACACGGCACGCAATATGAAGCTCATTAAGGAAAAACAAAGAAAAAGGTCTTGATTAATCTGTGTCCGAAAAATTAATAGTCTTAACTTATATTCTGCTATTTAATTTGTAATTTGATATTTTTACTTTTGTACGTTTATAAATATATTGTGGAATAACTGACATTCAGCTCGGCATGCCAATTGGTAATTAGGAACTGTAGGATGGATACCTTATTATTAATCTGTACTACTTATCTTTTCAATAATATTAAGAATTGACTTCTCCAAAATTAATTGACTTACATGTTATGATAAACTATTATTACTTTATTGTTTAAAAATTTGTATATACATTTAGTTCATTAGTAATTGAAGAGTGTAGAATGGATACCGTATTATTGACTTGTACTACTTATTTTTCCAAAAATACTAAGAATGAACTTTCCCAAAATTAATTTACTTATATACTATGATAAACTATTACTTTACTTTATTATTTAAAAATCTGAATTTAAATTTAGTATATCAATTAAAAATTGAGGAGTGTAAAATGAATACTTTATTATTTTTCCAATAATACTAAGTAAGAATGGACTTTCCCAAAATTAATTGAGTTGAATATTCTGATAAACTATTATTATTTTATTATTTAAAAATTTGAATATAAGTTCAGTCTATTGGTAATTGAGGAGTGCAGAATGGATACCCTATTATTGATCAATACTACTTGCATCTTCAATACTATTATATTGAGAACGAACTTTCCTAGAGTTCATTAACCTACAATTAATCTATGGTATATTTTAAAGTTCCTAAATATATTTATTCAATAATTTATATTGTTCGACTGAAATTGAGTCAATTTCCATGAAACTCTTTCGTTTTCGCGGATCTATTTCAGGATACCGTTAAGGGAATCGTATTTTCGCGGAAGCCGTGATAATCGCGTCGATTGGTTTGGGAATGTGGCTCAATTGAAAGTTTTCGATGGAAATCTGTAAGCTATCTCGAGGATTTCGTGCCGACTGGTAGTTATTCTCGTAGTTGGCATGCGGTGGAAAGCTCTCTTGGTGCTAATCACTCGGTTGGACTGTTTCAAACGAATTGTAGTGTAACATTCCGTACACGGAATTGTTCACAATTATGCGATATATGTAGCTTTCGGACAAACGGAAACAGTTTAGATATCTTTGTGGAAATAATGTAACCATAACTTTGAACGTTGTTACATAGGAGGTACAAGGATTCTGTATTATTATCTTCGAAAATTAAACTGATATACTGGGAGTATGCAAAAACGTCCACTGTTTTTAAAGCAATTTTCTAAAATTATTATATTACCGATAAAAGAATATTTTAAACGAAAATATTTTGCTACCTTTTGTTAAAAAAATGGATATAGCAAAGAAAATCTACAATTAGGCCTGAATTATCAATAAATTAATAACTATAATTATTATTACTGTGAAATCATTTATAATATTTATGTATTTATAAAAGATTGGAAATACGAAGTGAATTGTTTCAATTTTTAGGAACAATTGAACACTTTAACGAGCCTTGTTAGACACACGGACACCGCGAAATTAAGGCAACTATTATCATGCGCGCACGCTTTCGTTACACAAGAAGCTATATCCTTAGGTCTTCCAGATTTTCCCCTGGATACTCTTTCGTCGGCTGCTATTATCATGGTAAACATTTTCTCATCTTAACCACCGATTTGCTTGATGGACTTTATGTTAATCCACGTGTTATCACAGGATCAGTGTCCATATCTGCCGGTGTTCGATATATTTTACAGATGTTATCCCTATAAATTGTTTCTGGGGAAGGAGGGTCGAAGTGCCGTCGAAAATATACTCGAAACTTTTCACGTTCTGAATGGAGCACAAGTTTCGAAAGAAATAAGTGTAAAAAATAAAATTGAAGATAAAAATTCAATTAACGTCGGTATTAAGTATGCTAACGAAGAAACAGTGTTAACTGTGAGTAACAATAATAAAAAAAAAAAAAACAAACATAAAACTGAGATGACAATCGTATTTATATTTGATCGACAGGTTTCTTGCGGTACTAAACGGACAAACGAAAGTACCAATAAAATTAAATACGTAAAGACGAATTATCAGAATAATTTATTGGTAAGCATGTTGGAATCGCATATCGTATCTGATCTTTGTCTAATTGGTCCAAAGGGTTGTGGCAAATCAATAACTGTTCAAACATTAGCCAATTTAATGGGATATCAAGTGGAACCAGTAGTATTGTATCAGGCAGGTGTTACGTAATTAGAATATTATTAAATCGAGTTAGTGTTGGTAACAATTTAAAACAACTGAAATATCTTGTTAGGATATGACTTCCAGGGATTTGATACAACAACGAACCACATTATCTAATGGCGATACTGTTTGGAAAAATTCACCATTGGTCGATGCAGCATTGCAAGGGAAACTGGCTGTACTGGACGGAATTAATAGAATAGATCCTAGTACTCTGGCTATATTGCATAGGTACATTGTATTGAAGAGTTTAAAAAAAAAAAAAAGAAGACATTGAAAATATCATTTATTCGTTTGTAGATTGGTTCACGACCGAGAATTACAGTTGCACGATGGAAAGAGATTGATCAGTGCAGATCGTTACGACGAGATAAAAGAGAAGTACAACAGGTCAGATGAGAACTTGCAAGATTCTGGAGTATTACGTATTCATCCATCCTTCAGGATTATGGCTTTAGCAGAATCGCCCGTGATTAATACCTCTTCGAGGCAATGGTTGAACTCTGAACTACTCAGTTTGTTCCTTTTCCATGAGATGAGACCGCTTACCAAATCGGAGGAGCTTCATATCATTCGATCGAAGGTGCTACTTTATTGCTTTATTATTTAATACTAATTTACTTTCAAGAGAACCTATTTTGCATAATAATTGCAATTCTAGTACGGAGAACCTTCAACAGCGTTACAGAACATCTTAGAATTGGCACACGTGTTACGATCCTCTAACGATCCGACTCTGCAGTCTCTATCTGGCTTCCTCAGTACAAGACAACTTCTGAGGATAGCAGGAAGAATGCACAAATTCCAAACTGACGATGCTTATAGCGCGGTGCAACGAGCTTGTTTGGCTCGTTTCTTGCCGGCGGTTGCGAAACAAGCGCTCCAAGATTCTTGTGCTCACGTGGGTATCGTTTCAACAAAAACAGTACCCAACACGAATATCAAGTGCACAATCACGGGAGACACGGTGAAAATTGGTAACACGGTCGTTGAAAGATACAAGACGGCAGCTTTAACTAAAGTACCTGATGTATTGTTCTATGACGTGCCTCAGCACGTGGCACTTTTAGAGAATTTATTGCAAGACTTTAGCTTAGGACAACATCTGTTGCTAGTCGGTAATCAGGGTGTAGGGAAGAATAAAATTGTCGACAGACTGTTGCAATTGTTGAACAAACCACGAGAGTATATTCAGCTACACAGGGACACGACTGTTCAAACTTTGACCCTCCAACCAATGGTTAGAGATGGAAAAGTGATGTATGAAGATTCGCCACTTGTACAGGCTGTTAAATTGGGACATGTCCTTGTTATTGATGAAGCAGACAAAGCTCCAACTCATGTTACTTGCATTTTAAAAGTATGTATCTCGTTTATTCGTGATGAGAGTTCAATGATCAAACTTAACAATCTTTCTGTTTGTTTTTCAGACGTTAGTCGAATCTGGGGAAATGATACTATCAGATGGAAGGCGCATAGTATCTTCGAGTTCTGATACACAGGACCCAAATACAATAGCACTTCATCCTGATTTCAGAATGATAGTACTAGCTAACAGACCTGGCTTTCCATTTTTGGGACATGATTTCTTTGGAGCACTGGGTGATCTGTTCAGCACCCATGCTGTTGATAATCCAACTGTTGAAAATGAAATACAACTTTTGAAACAGTATGGTCCAAACGTAGATAGAGAAATAATATTGAAATTAGTAAAAGCTTTTGGAGAGCTTAGAAACATGGCTGATCAAGGTTTAGTTTCGTATCCCTATTCAACTCGAGAAGTTGTTAATATAGTGAAACATTTAGAGGTAAGTTTGCACGATTTTACATTTAATCTCAGATTAATATACATATATAATTTTATGTGTTTTCAGAAATTTCCTCAGGAATCGTTAGCTAACGTGGTGCGAAACGTATTTGATTTTGATCGGTATAGCGAAGAAACTTTTAACACCTTAGTGTCTATTTTGCATAAACATGGAATCCCTATTGGAACCAGTCCTACTAATATTGCCTTAGCAAAAGAGTAAGATACTCTATTAGAGAAATTTTGTTAGAATCATAATTAATTTTTATATATTTTTATTTTTCAAAGAATAAAATTTGAAAGGAGTACAATGTCTAATTACATTTCCTGTCCTTTTCCTTTGCAGAATATCTTTACCGTCGAACAAGATTTGCGCTACCTGGAATGTTTCGAATCAACAACAACTGTTACGTGTTCAGGAAAAATATATTAAGCTTAAATCGTCGATCAAATTGAGACAAAACACTTTGCCCTTAGATCTCGTCGAAGCTCGATCGGCATTATTCACCGAATTACAAAGTTATTGGACTGTACCGCTTGGTAACTCTGGTGTGGTTGCGGCTTTGACGATAGTTAAAGGTACGAGAGACGATGGCAAAGATGATAAAATTAATATTCTTGCGGAGAATCCTTTAAAGATCTTCACTATGAGCCTGGAATCAGATACGATTCAGGAAACTTTGTTGCCGAGCTTAATAAGCTATGAAAGACATAACAAACCTTTCTACACAATGGCAAGCGATAATAATCAAAACGTTTTAATACATGAAGAGATTGTAAGTAGATTTTCTAAGAAATTAACATTTTTTATTCATGTTTTTCCTAAGAGATAATTACTTTCAGAGTAATACTTTACTATTGGTGAATACCATTAACAGAACTGTTCAAAAAATAGAATTATTGTCCTTCCTCGACATGGCTTCAGATAAATTATCAAACGCTTTTCGAACTAACAATCTTCGATGGAAGATGAAAACAGATTTAATTCAATCTCATAATCAAATCGTTTTCTACACACCTAATTCTAAGAGGATAGAAGTAATCGATTTACATTCCATGTGTTCTTACTCGATTAATCTACCGTTTGACATAGAATCGATTGTACTTCCATCTGAAAAGAAGTGGTTGATTCAAGACACGCGAAGGAACAAATATATTCTAAAAAGATCAGCAGATTCGTCTCCCTGTCCGAATGTTCTACAGGAATTAGAAGAGATTAGCAAGGATAACGTGAAAGTTGGTGCATTCTTGAGTTGCAGCAATACTAATTTGAGCAGTAATGTGCTTAGCGCAGCGTTGGAACAGAAGATAGAATCTCCTAACAGATTATTAGCGAATGATAATACATATGCAACTATTGCTGTCGGATTTCCTGATTTGGATAGCTTTAACGAACTTCACTTTTGGCCTAGACCACACCGAAGTAGAAGTTTCACATCTCCTATTGTTATGGAAAATGGACAGATTATTCGAGCAGTTATACCTGAGGAAGTTCCTGATGATGTTCTCCCTAAGACTGGGAAGCATTTGGGAATCGTTGGTTATTTAGAAATTGTTGATACTGTAAATCATAAGATGCGTTATCTACCTATACCAGAGTGAGTATAATATTTTCTTGAAAGCTAATTTCTGTTTAAGAATCTTCATTTATATTTATTCTACTTATGTTTCTCTTTCAGACCAGTAAATGTATCATACGCGACTCAATTGTTATATCCAAACAATTACCCCTTGTACATATCATCTAAATCAAATCAGGATCTTGTAACCGTGGATGCAGGTGGATGTGTGCGCCTTTGGGAGGCATCTTTAGCGAGTATCGAGAAATCACTTGGAGCTTGGAGAAGAATGATAGGGGATGATAATGAGAACCTACAAATTACAAAAGAAAGATATTCGGGATTGGACGTTAGTAGCCCTAAGCATGGTAAAATCGACCAGCAAAATGCACCTCATGTTGGAGGCAATACTTGGGCTGGAGGAACTGGAGGTATAGTATGCTATTAGGATCACGAACATCCTCCGAGATATGAATGTTTAATGAAAATTGCAGGAAGAGACACGGCAGGTCTCGGTGGAAAAGGTGGACCTTATCGTTTAGATGCAGGTCATACAGTGCATCAACTTAGCGATGAAGAAAAGAATGCTGTACCGGAACACATAAAAAAAGCAGCGATGGAAATGGGTCGTAAAGCGTTCCAGCAACGCTTAAGAGACATTAATATGAGCGAATATGATCACAATCTCTACTCTCAGTTCAGTAATGCTGTTCAAAAGCAGGTTAAAGCGTTAAGGACTATAATAGGTGAATAACGTATCTATTATCTTTCAAAGCTTTAAGAAGATAGTTCATTTTTTAACTAAAGGGTACTTTTATTATTATGGTAAATTTCCTTAAATTTAAATGCCTTTTCACAGACAGTCTACAGGCGAAAAGTAAAGAGCGTCAGTGGTGCAGGCACCAAACTTCTGGTGAATTGGATGACACAAAATTAATCGAAGGATTAACGGGAGAAAGAACGATTTACCGAAGGAGGGCTGAAAAGGAACCAGATCCTGGTGCTCCATTAACGAAACCGAAACGATTGAAGTTAGTGGTGGACGTATCAGGTAGTATGTATAGGTTTAACGGATACGATGGACGCCTCGATCGAGAAATGGAAGCCAGTGTTATGGTAATGGAAGCGTTTAGCGGATACGAAGGGAAATTTCAGTATGATATCGTTGGTCATTCCGGCGATGACTATGATATCGTTTTCGTTAAGCACACTCAACCACCGGCGGATAATAAGCGTAGATTGGAAGTGATAAAGGTAATTGAAGTTAAGAAACTACTTCAATTAAACTTGAAACTTAGCTTCCTAAATGGAGTCATTTCTTTCAGACGATGCACGCGCACTCGCAGTTTTGCATGTCCGGTGACAATACTTTGCAGGCAACCCAGCAAGCAATCGCGAGCCTTGCAAAAGAAGATTCTGACGAGTCTATTGTTGTTGTATTTTCGGATGCGAATTTTGATCGTTACGGTATTCGACCTGAGAGTTTTGCAAAAATTCTCACGTCAAATCCAAACGTAAATGCCTTTGCCATATTCATTGGATCATTGGGAAATCAGGCTGTTAGGTATGTGTATGACATTTAATTTTTGTGAGATAATATTTTCATGGATAAAAAAATGTGTGTTCAATTTCAAGCTTAACGAAGAGAATGCCTTCGGGACGAGCATTCGTTTGCATGGACCTCAAGGATATACCTCGAATATTGCAACAAATATTTGCTGCTTCTTTGTTAAGTACTACGCGATCCAGTTGATCCGTAGATTATCAGCCATTTTATATAATTTTATAAGTATTTGTAATAAGCAAGCAAAGAATGTATTATAATACATACTTAGTGGAAATTTAATGTATACTATCACGTTATTTAATTGTTATAAATATTGTTATTGTAGAGTTAAAATTCTTATTATACATAATAAATGCTTTTTATATCAGAATAAAGTAATTGAAAGTTGAATATGGTACTTACCGAGTAGTCAGGGTGATGCAACGCCGAACCTCCACGAAGTCCATCGGAAACGTACGAAGTAGTTCAAAAGCGCGCTACCACATTTCTTCGATCAGTTGCTGAACAATAAGAATAATAGATATAATTATGAATGATATTAATCGAAGAAGCACAATAGCTGCCCGCTGAATAGGTAAGTACAGATTGATAAAACATATTTACCTCAAAATAAGATATTTGAATGAACAGTTCATCTCATGTAGCACTTTCGAAACAATTAGTAATATCACACGGGTTCACTTTCACGAAATATATACGAGTTCTACAAGATTAATACGTTTCTACGTGTATTAGACGAATAATTGATATATATTAAAGATATATCGAAGATAATTATAACTGGAAAAACACTTGGAAGAACTCGAATCGGCACACAAGAATGGCGGTTAGGTTGCCGGAAAGCTGGAGGGTGACGGGTGGAGCCGAAGTTTGCCGAAGTTCGTCGAGGAGAATCGAGAGCGTCGAGTGGTGTGGGGCGTACATTCGTTAGTCGCACGCCGGTCGTTGAATGGAGCGGGTGTGGAGACGCGTACAAGGTGCCGGGCGTCGCGGTGCCACAGCTCGCTGTGGTTGCCCTGTACAGCCGTGTCAGCTGCACGTGGACCAACGCGCGAAACGTGGAGGTGGTCGGAAATCTCGTGGTGGACCACAGACGATCGTGTGCAGTTGTCAGGTGCAGCCATGTCCTGTACATCCAGTACTGATTAGGGTTCGTCGTACTCGACCCACGGTTGGCAACTGTGACTGTCCACCGGAATCGCAGCCTTGCGTGCATGCACAGCGAGCATCAGCCGTACGAAGAATCCGAAGGTGAGTAAAAAAGAATAATGCTTATCTTCCATCCTACCTATGCCGTCATAGTTTCACCCTGTTATCGTCCTAGTGTATGCACACGTTACGAACCATTATGAGTTAAAGGGGTGGAAGGAACGACGAAGGTCAAAGTAACGACGTGTTGATCGTATTTGCAAAGCTTGAAGCGACCCTAGTACAGTTAACCTGGCGCCCTTTTCTAGAGTGACGGAGAGGGATGGTAATGCGTGTACTTAACGATGGAAAGGTTAACGAGGGTATTATACTTGCATGTTGTAGAAGATAGGGTAGAGTGGTCGAAATACTTTCGTGAGATTTTATTATGCAAAATAAGTGTAACTTTATTTACTAATGAATGAAGATTGAACCAGACAGAGAAATAAATGGTTGCCCCCTTATGGTCATATTCTACAGGTTGCTCTGATAGGGAAATGTATACTACTTTAATAATGTATAATAGTAATACTATATGAAACATAGTAAATTAAAACAATTTTGACACACCCAGTTAGGTTATGATTTTTAAATATTATTATAATCTAAATCTTGTGAAAATATGAACTTTCGTTTTGAACATTCTGTATTGGAGTGGTAATGAAATTTTTTGTACATTAAAAGTTCTAGTATGAAATATTGATTAGCTGAAGAATATTTTCTGAACAGACACGAAAGTCAAGGATGTTTAATGTGTTTACATTGTCCTTACTTTCATCATGTATCATTGAGTACCACACACTCCGGCACTGAATAACAGCTTTCGGTTCTTGTAATACAGTTTCTGCGTTATGCATTAAAAATATTACGTTTTCTGTATATTTTTCGAAATTCATAAATTGGTGAAACGTGAACGTGGTATTTAATACGTTATACGCAATATGGGTCACCGGGGTCACGAATTCAATATTATTGAATAATTAAAAGAAAATAAAGGAAATAAAGTTTTAACAACATTGCGCGTGTCAAATATAATAGCAATTTGAAAAATATATATTAATATCATTTTTATCCTTCAGAAAAATAACTGTTACTAATGTATCATTGCAAAGGGAACTTGAGTTCCGATACTATTGTGTTTTTACACATTTTTTGGCAGTTACAATTTGACTTTTTCATATTATTGCACGCTGTTTTGTCCATCGAAAATAATGAGAAATAGCAAGGTATAACAATATCGTTGCTTTTTGCTCATTTCGTGTTTTATTCTGTCGTTAACGTCTTAAGCGTTATGGATGTTTGTGTACATTGCACAGGAACGCGAACACGAGTTATTGCATTTTTTCCCCCTTATTCCTGAAAGTTACACTCTTAAATCATGCTGCAAGAATTTCGAACAGTTTAAAGAACGCTACAGCTTTCACTGAGCAGCTGTTATTATTTCTTCTAATCTTAGATCGTATGAAATATCGTTACATCTGTTCGTAGATTGAAGGGTACTATTGTCCTATCAGATTTAGTACCTTTGTTCTGTACGTTTAAACTCAATAGAACAAAACAACAGACTCAATTAGATTTAGCTAAACTATCAGCAGGATCCGACACAACAGATTTCTGATTATACAGGAACAGCCAATAGCATTTGGGTGGGACTTATCTAGGCTAGGATGAAACAACTTATTGTTAGAGACTACTGGTCATGACAGAGAGCATTGTCGTGTAACAAGTTACCATAGGATACAATACATCTTGGTATAATATAACCTGAACATTGAAGGAGTGGTCTAGTATCTCGATAGAATTCATCTGAAGACGTATGAGACAAATTAGAGGCCGGTTGGATTCAAAAGAATTCGTTGAAATAGGGATTTTACTATATTGGAAAAGTTTCGGTTTAGTTGACCTCGAGTACAGTTAGCTACGATCGTTTGAATGGACCTCGTAAATTTCCGATGTGTAGGTCACCATGTCAATGACACTCGCTTCATGGAGCCAACCATAAACAACCCCTGGCTCTCCGCGGTCGAGTACATTCAGTCGAGCATCTCGACGAAGTTTCACATTGAAATACGAATTGTTAAGGACACGCTCGATTAATTCTGCCGTTTAATTTCTTCAATTTTTTACTTCTTACTTTGTTACTGTAATTTCAATGGTATTCAAGAATCTTTTTTCCTTTTCAATTACACGATTCGTGCTATTGGTTATTGGGTAATCAATGTCTATTTTTAGTTGCTGTAGATCATATTCAATTTATTTATTTATTTTTGTTTAATAATTCATGTTACATTCTTCTATAATATTTCAATTTTTAACACGTACAACTTGGCGCACCTTTTCATATTCTGCAGGATGAATCAGCTGTTTCCACACTGTCTGATATGAAAATTAGTGGTGGTCCACGTCGTCAGATAAAAGCACAGCTTGAGGGTCACCGGTGGCCCACGCCGGGTTGAACGTTGTTAACCCTTTGACTCTTGTTGACGTTTTTAAAAAATTGCTCTTATGATACTGTAGGCACCTATAGACGCTTAAACCAGTTTAAACTCTTATATTGATTTAATGCAGTGGAATTCAGTGTTTTGGTTATTTCAATCTACCTTCTCAAAAATGCGCGCCTAACGAAAAATCTCGCTGTTCTCGGTATAGGGTGCGACTGAATTCCATTGTATTTACATCGTATCGTACAGCTGGTACGTTTCAAAGTCCGCCGTAGTCAAAGGGTTAGAGAAAATTAGGGCTAACGTTACAAGATCATATAATAACGTGTGCACGTGTTACATCCAGCTTCGATTCAAGTACACATTCCCTCTCTTCTTCAATCCATTCATCTAAATCCTCGAGTGCCTTCAGTGCTTAATAACATGCCTGTTCCAATACAGATGCGACTGTCCGGAACGACCTTGTCGGCACACAGCACCCGCTGGTACACGGCATCGAGTACACTCCTCTTCACCCACTTTTTCCCAAGCAAGTCAGTCCACTTCGCAGCAACAACAACAGCAGCAGTGCGAGTGCGTCGAAAGAATAAACTGTACCCATACGGTCGCCGGGGATGGTTCGCGCGAGTGCGAGTGCGGCGAGGAGGTTAAGCCTTGTTCGCACACGGTCCGACAACGGCGATCGCGTCGTAGCTGCGATTGCAGCGGTAGTGGCTCGCAACCGTGCAGCCACAAACCGCAACACGAAGGACGAATAAAACGCGTTAAGTGTCGCGTAAGGCGTGCCGGTTGTGCCATGGCCAGGTGTACCGCGGAACTCGCGATGCTTCACCTTCACTGGGGTCTGGCGACCGAGTGTGCACCCTGTAAACCACGAGCGCTCACCCGACGGTTGTGCAGGAGGCAGCAGAGCGACAACGAACTCTACAGGAGCAACAGCTTCAAATTCGAGCGCTTCGAGAGAACCAAAGACGAGTGCTCCACGCCGCTTCGTAAACAGGTGAGTGGACTATGCATGTTCCTCTTTCACCGTGCAAACGCTCCGAACGTTTCTTTGATGAGATCCGTTGAATGCTTCTATTGTTTCATTAATTTCGCTGTTTCTCTGTTCACTCATACAGACGGGGTTCTTAATACCTAGCGCGTTTAAATTTTGTTTCATTCATTTCTTCGGTATTCTACTTATGTACAGTGAGAGGCAAGAAGTTCTTAGATGAAAAGTCGCGATTTTCGGAAATTTTAATTACTTATAACTTTTAACTGCGTTGATCAATCTCGATGAACTTTTCAGCA
The DNA here is from genome assembly GCF_051020975.1 of Osmia lignaria lignaria. Lineage (NCBI taxonomy): Eukaryota > Metazoa > Arthropoda > Insecta > Hymenoptera > Megachilidae > Osmia > Osmia lignaria. Next base: position 4,630,180 of record NC_135041.1, read on the forward strand.
TACACATAACTTATCTGAATCAATGTACGAAAGACATATTCTAAATTTTCATTATAGATTCGCATAAAAAAGTTGAAAAATTACCATTCACTATTTTTTTTCACGATTTTAACAAATTGTAATTTTTTAAAACGATGAAAATACATATTTTAGTGAATTAATTTTTATGGCTTCTCAAAAAATCTCAAGTTATTCAGTCCAATTTTTACCAAGGTATTCTATTTTGAACAATGTCTACTTACTTTTGCCTCTCACTGTACATATATGCATGCTATGTTATTGAATTTGACAACGAATGCATTCTTGCATTTCATTGAAACATTAGGAAGTTCTTAGGACGCAATTAAATACAAATGCAATGAAACTTTAGCTGGGAATATTTTTAGCGAGAGAATGTAGTATCGATTTACCCTAATTATTCGCACGCTTTGTTCTCTCACAGCGAAAATGCTCCTCTGAATTTATAATGAGTATAATTAAGCCACGCTTCCATTATGATACTTTAAACGTACTTGTAGATCTGTTGCAACGGATACATGCGCACAGAGTGCATTTTTGATAAGAAACGTTTAATATTCATTGAAAGACTTCTTCATCAGCGTCTTAAATTGATATATTTATTATTCTATCGCGTGTCACAGTTGCACTTGCTTGTGTTAGTCAAATATGTTGAATCTTCATTAAAACGGGTAGCTTTATTAAATGAAGATTGGAAAGGGGATGACGGGGTTGCAGTTTACCTGCGTGAGTGCTTTGAAGAAGGCAGTAGAGCGACAACGAGTTCTACTTTGGGAACAGCTTTAAGTTTGAGCGCTTTGAGAGGAGCAGGGTTGAGTATGGTATTCCACTTAGTATGTACACGAGTCCTCGCGAGGTACGCTTCACTGCCACAGACTGCGTATATTTTTTTACTCGCGTATCGTTGCATTTGAGGGAAGAAAGAGACAAAAAAGGTACTCGAGAGTAAAAAAGAAGGGAGGATGAAAAATTTACACGTAATTAGCACTCAGAGAATATTATAAAGAACCTATGTAGGTATTTAATCGGTCGGTTAAATTGCTTCTTCTAATTGAAGAAAGTTGGATATTATTTTGAAAAAAAAAAAAGAATAACTCACCACAGCTATGGCTTTCATTTCATCAAATTCAAGTTTTATTATCAAAAATTGTTCGTTCGAAGTCGTGCAAGGGCGGACGGACAAAAGTATCCTATATTAAAGGAACTGTTTTGCTGGTATTGCGCGAAACGTGTCTCCAGGCGAGCACGATGAAGATTGCACCTGCGATGCTATATCAGATAAGACGCTTCCAGGGATTCCTCGTTGAAAAGAGAATTTAAGTTGAAGCAAGATGGAGTTACACGAAGTTGGTGAATACGAAACAGTCGAAGCATACCGCTTTTGTAATATCCATCCAACGAGCGAAGTTTCTTAAATAGATTTCACGGTGTACCGATATGACGGCGTTGGAATTTTCTGCTAAACTGTGGATGTAGGTTACGCAGCAAAGTGTACGGGAAAAATTTACGGCACTGTTTGCCTTGTATTCCACGAGAACCGATACGAGATGCTTTTATTAATAAGGGAGTCTCATAAACTCAAGCGTTTCAAAAGGGGTAGAAATAAAATTCAATATATTTCAAACGAATCTATATTTTTGATAAATAAAATAAGAATACACGCAGCATCTGATTTTAAACTCAACAGAAGAATCATAATTGAATCTGTGGAAATTGATCCGCTGTCTGACCATACACTGATCTATACTACTTGCTCGAGAACCGAAAGAGCAACGCATGAGTCATACAGAGACTAAAAGCAGCAAACATAATTGGATGGATTGATATTTACATTAAATTTATTTATATTACTCTCAGTATTACTTTTGTGAAGAGCCTTTTACCGAATAGCAGAAATTGCAGTAGTAGAAATGAGTTTAGTCAGACATTAGCTACCGCGAGCACATGTAGACCTACTTGAACCTGGCACCCGACTTTGAAAAAATCAATTTTTTCCAATTGCATTGTATTCTCCTTCGTTTGTACCCGTTTGTACCACTTTCCTTTTCGTTTGTACCCTAAGGGGTGAAAAGATATAAGGGGGTGAAAATAGCCTAGCACCCCACTTTAACATTTTTTATTTCTTTCAACGCCAATTAAAAAAGAAACATTTGTACCCGTTTGTACCACCTTCAGTTTCGTTTGTACCCCAAGGGGTTCGTTTGTACCGACTTTTGAAAAAACCCGCAAGGGGTAACTTTGGCACTGTTGAAGATTTTTCAAATCTCCTTGTGGGTGCTGTTTTCTAATTGCTTAAGCATTAACTCGTATATTTGTTCAAAATATTAAGTTGATTTTTACAACATATTTAAAAATCATTGAAGTAGGAGTTGCCGTCCATAATCTAAATAATTACCGAGAAAAACATTACTGTTTCCAACAAAGAATTATTTTCGCGACTCAACAGCACATACAATGGAACATATCGAAGTGTAATACGCCTATTTTGATGAAACTTTGGGGAAATATAAGTTTTATAAAAATATTCAACACGTCTTTTTTTTATCTGCCATGTTATGGGGGTGATGTTAAAGAAGTAAAAGAAGTTCCTTTCTTTTAACGAGCCACTATAGAGTTTCCAACCAACGCATAGACGATGAAATACTGTAGGTCGTAGATTTGAAGTTAGTAATACTAGTTACACAATATTTATAGTCTTTATGTCATTAATATAAATAAAAAATATACAAAAATGGCGAAGTTGCCCCTTGGTGCTTTTTTCAAAAGTCGGTACAAACGAACCCTTTGAGGTACAAACGAAAGTGAAGGTGGTACAAACGGGTACAAACGAAGGAGAATACAATGCAATTGGAAAAAATTCATTTTTTCAAAGTCGGGTGCCAGGTTCAGGTAGGTCACATGTAGCATATTTATTATTCTGCAGCTGTTATTTATATTTAATAAGAAGTATCTTTATCGTAATCGTATCAAAAGGAATCAATTTTAATACTAAATCATTGAGTTGATGAAGAAGCTTTTTAAGTAACGTTAATCTACGTATATTTATCTACTAGCATTAATACAGTTACAATAGAATCTTTGCTCCTTGTGGATGAATACTTGAGTATGAAGAACGTTTAACGAGAGATGCAGCGTCCATTCATTGTGCTAATTATCCGTGTACCTTTTATTCCTGGGTGAGAAGTGCTCTATTCAAATACTTTTTTACCGCACGTTTGCAGAAAGTGCAGGAAATTTTTCAAACGATCCATTAAGATATAACACAGTTGTGAATGGGAAAAAGATTTTTATGATTCCATAAATGTAATTTAGTTCAATTTAGTTTATCGTCTACTGTTTTGCATTGTATAAATTCAGAACAATCGATGAATATTTCAATCGCAAATTTTAGCTTATAGAAGTTCAATGAATCGGTACTGTAAATCTCTGGTCTTTGTTCCATGAAAAGTTCAGTTCGATTTCACGAATGAACGGTTCCTTTTAGATCGGTAATCGTAATGGTGATATGCTGGTTGGAAAGGAACGAACAAAGTCCGAGAAATTGGCCACACCACATTGTGGTCTACGCGTTCGCTCGTTTAGGGAACGTAATTATTCTCGGTACAACAGTGCGGATACGGTATATGAGCTGCGGCGAAGAGAATACCTCTCTTATACACCGCATTATACTCTAATACTCCAACATTATCTGTATTCATTTCTCACTACGTGGGGATTGAAATAAACCTCAAAGTTGAATTATTATTGCATTCATACGAGCTTGAACAGATAGAGTGTTATAAACTTCAGATAGTCGGCATAGAGTTTATCGCAATGAAACATAATTAATAACTTAGTTTCATTTAATTAAAAAGGAATTATAATAAGACGATATCTGGTATGAAGACCATCTCGTATGAAATTAAAATTTTATCCAATATTCTCATGCAGATATCTGGACATCGATATCAATATTCTATAACTGACAGGCGTGAAACCTTTTAGGTAAAAGAGTAACACGATATGATTAAGGTTGCGAGGATTTCGTATTGATTTTATCGGAACGTCCAAGAACCGTGTCTAAAGGTCAATGTCCCGGTTTCGTCGTTTCGAAGAGGCAACTCGCGAGTCTTTTTGTTTTCCCTCTTGTTCCTTGTAATGTAATTGTATTCTTTTGTCTTTCTGACAAGGCCCAATTGGAGACAGTCCTTTGTGCTTTCTCGTTGAAGCTCGTCGACGAGCTTTCCTGGCAATTACGCCATGTAGAAGTTACACTTTAACGATCATAGTGGAGTGAACATTTTGGTCTACAGAAAAAACTCGTCTCTGAAATATTGTTCATTCGTTAATAAGAGTTGGAATTTTGAAAGCCCTATATCCAAATATTTCGTCCTTTGATTTTGAAAAATAATCACAAATCAAAGTATTAAATTGTTGTAGTATATTTATTTTTTTTTATCCGTAAATTACGACATTCAAGAGTTTAATCACGATTAAGCATAGAAAGTAAAGAAAAATTTGAAAAAGTACATTTTAATTTTAGATGTTTTAATATATTTTTACGGATTTTTATGTTATTCCAATATTTCAAAAGTATACATTATGATTAGGTAAGTGACGGATTCAATATACAAATTATGAAAATATTTCACCCCACGCTCATGACTCATAATGATGACTGATCTTAATTTCCTTTTGTTACGTTCGATTTCTATTTCGATGGTCGAATTTAGACGGCATTCGATTTTATCCATTCAATATAAGCTGACACACGTGTGAAGACAGCGGGAGAGTAAGTATCGGCACAACCCCTTGACCAAGATACGAGACCAGTGAGTCTTCCATTGACAGTCAATGGACCACCAGAGTCACCCTATCAAATCAAAAAACACCATTTTTTGAATACAATACAAATGAAAAAATACAAAATAATTCTGGCGAACTGTCAATACGTTATCGCTATTAGTACTCTAGTAAAATAATAAAATGACAAATTATCGGTTCGCTTATCAAAGCTGATATAAACTGGTAGCACGATTTGCTAATGTCATACGCAATTCTTCTAAGAAATACTCTTTTTTGTACTTAGTTATCTGTAATAATCAGCTGATATCATAAATTTTGTATGCTACTTACGTGGCATGATCCCTTCCCTACTCTTGGGTCGTAAGCACAAACTTGCGAATCATAAACGTTTTGGCTGCCTTTGTAAGAGTATTTGCAGTATTCTTGGTCAGCGATCATGATGTTGACACGTTGTAGGTGAACGGTTGTGGGACCACCTTGCTGTAATTGTCAGATTTTAGAAAAGTGTCGTTTAGTTTGAATACAAATTTTAATTTGCTAGCAAATATTTTCGTACCTACATGTTTTCGACCAGTTCAGAAAATTTTCAATATAAATTTTATTTTGCCATTCATATTGTTTATTACTTGAACACTACGGCAACTTTTACTTCTTTTATAAATTTAGTATAATAAATTATGCTACTTACCGAAAGTCTGCCCCATCCAGAGACTACTGCCTTATCATTGGCTTTAACAACTTGGTCCTTTGGTGGAAGTGGAACAAAGGCAATTTGTTCGGACTTCACAAATGGTTTCTCGACCTACAGAAATATTTATTTAGGTAAACATTTCAGAGAGTCAGTTATATGTGTATAAGTGTAGAAATATTTTTATCCTAAATACCTTGAGCAGAGCAATGTCGTTCTTCCATGAATCATTTGGGTTATACTTTTCGTGAATGATAATATTCTTAACATTGTATTCAGACTTTTGTGCAGCCAAATTTATCGTGCCAGCAATTACTTTAATACTTGCCGCTGTTTTGCTTTAAGAAATATCAGTTTCATCGTTATTATTCCCGTTTTATGAACGTTCACACTAACGAGTTTTATGTAAATTCTTAAAATCCTTACCCAATGACGCAATGAGCGGCGGTGATAACATAGTTTTCATTAAGAACGGATCCACCACAGAAATGGAACGAATTGTCCTTATTTTGAAGGGACACCTAACAACACACGGATATGTTGTAGTAATTTCAGGAAATTAAATAAGTAATGCGTGTAGAAGTGAAGCATAACATTCTTCTTAACCCGGTTAGCGTTAGGTAGTTACGACTTGGTTATTTATGCAATGTTGCATTCAATAAATTTTGTTATTGAAGTTATTTAATTTGAATTCTGCTTGATTCAAGACTCAAAATTCTCTCGGGTATAATGCTGATCAAGCTAATGAATTATTATTCCTCTTTTTCAAAAAGCTGTACATATTATTGTTTAACTAATCTGGTAGGGGATTTCTCCTACTTTAGCATCCTCTCCGTTCACGATCCTAGGATCAAATCTCAGCACCCCAGCTGCGTAAATAATAACAGTACAGAATAATTAGTAGCGTAGTAATTGCGGATGAACCGTTCTTGATTAGTGTAGGTTGATACCGATTGTACTACTTGTTAGTTCTACTTAATTGCACAGATTGTAGTTGGTAATCGCTAACAGTCCGACAATTCTTTGCTTTACACGAAGTAGAAAATTGTTTATAATCATATTAACAGTGATGATTATACTAGGGAGTAAATGTTTATTTGGGAAAATTTTATTTAGTACTTTTTTGTTATATATTAAATTTTAGATTAAGCTCACAAACAGGTGATATCAGTCGTAAATATTTATTGAGTGTTATGTATTTAACTTTCCAACATTTTTTAATCGAATCAATCAAAATGAATAATAATTGTAATCACTTACCGTTGGAGAGGGATAAAAGTGTGAAAAGAGACAAAGTTGTTAGGAGCATGATTCCGTGTGAATCGTTCGCTGAAGAAGAGTGTGCTGAAATCTCGCTGATGGCTATTTTATATATCACCAGAACGGTCTTTCAAAACTAGAAAAGTTTGTTTCTCAAGTCTCCAGATTAGATACCTAAGTGATCTGTGTTCCATCAACACGCCCATTTCGTGATTGATTCAGATTGTCACGATTAATTATTTTCCGACAACATTTTAATCGTTGATTGATCAAATAATCTCAAATCGTGTGTAAGGCTTACACTCTCGACTGTTTTATTTCCTTCGTATTCGGCAATGTTTGCAAGAAACGTTTCTGCTTAATTATATTGCCGGCAGTACACGCTCGTCGAGGCGATTTGAACGCGAGATCTCCCGAGGCGAGATGTCCCGAGACCCGAGATCCGAGAACACCGTGTACACTCTTCTCGAAGGAACCTCGTGTCGGCTCTCGCGAGTCATTCCCGAGCAGTTTGCGATGACGGACGTGGTAATTTGTGCGACTTCCGCGTATGCTGCTTATTACACCCTTTAATTTTTATCCGACTTCGAAAAGGAGGAGGATACTCAATTCGATCTGTATATTCTTTTTTTTTTTTTTCATGTATGTTCACCGATTACGCCGAGACGGATGGACCAATCGGAACGAAACCTTTTGCATCTGGTAGAGCATGTCTCACGATTGGTCCCGTTAAAAAAGCATTTTATATTTTTTCACTCCGAACGCTTTTTATTGCAAAAAAACGTACTATTTCATCTACGTGCGGCGTACGTTCGCCGATTACGCCGAGACGAATGGACCAATCGGAACGAAGCTTTTTGCGTCTTATAGAGTATAACTCCCCATTGGTCCCGTAAAAAAAATATTTTGTGTTTTTTCATTCCTAACGACTTTTTTTTCTAAATGTATGTTCGCCGATTACTCCGAGACGAATGGACCAATCGGAACGAAACCTTTTGCATCTTGTAGAGTATTTCTCTGACTTGGTCGCGTCAGAAAGGCATTTTGCATTTTTTCATTGCTAACGATTTTTTTGCAAAGAACGTAATGCTTGATTTACATTTTTCACCGATTACCGCGAGACGGATGGACCAATCGGATCGAAAATTTTGCATCTTGTAAAGTATATCTGCCGATTGTTCCCGCAAAAAATTTTTTGTATATTTTCATTCCTAACGACTTTTATTGCAAAATACGTAATATCATTTATATCTTCCGGCGTTTATGCTGCAAGGAATGTATCGTTCGCGGTGAAACCTTTCATATTTAGTAGGATATACAGGGTGTCACGCAACTACCTCGACAGCCGAAGAGCGATGATTGCTATGGTGATTCTAAACAACTTTTTCTTTTGCCAAAATGTTGGTTAAGGCTTGGTTTTCGAGTTAATAACAAAAAACACCGATCAATCCGAGCGTGTATAGCGCGCAGTCCCAGGGACTGGACTGACTGGTACGAAAACCGAGCCTGACGTAGGTCGCGAATGAACGGCTTGGCACCCCGTTGGCATAGCACAATAAAAAAACTGAACTGGTAGAACATTTTTAGTCGTTGTTTAGAATGAATACGGAACCTAATCTCTTGTCGCCTGTCATAATGTAAAAAAGGAAATTCTAAGGGTTCTAAACAACAAATGCAAATGTTTGAAGTGGAATAATTAATAAACGTTTGAATTGGAGGCTACGTTAATGATGAAAAATTTGAAAACCATTTAAATGAAACTTACCCATTCGTTTCTAAATAACCTGCTACGCTGAAAGCAAATAATTCCCACTAGGTCACTGTGTCGATTCTGAACATTCGACGAGGAAACACCTCGCCTATTATTCATACCTAAGTGCAATAAATGAGGGGAGTTCACTGGCCCGATCATGAAAACAGCTGTTCTACCGAACTTGTTTCCTCGTTTCCCAGTGACAATTATCTGCTTTCAGCGTAGCAGGTTAATTTAGGAACGAATGTGAAAGTTTCATTTAAATTGTTTTCAAATTTTTCATCATTAACGTAGCCTACAATTCAAACGTTTACTAATTATTCCATTTCAACCATTTTTATTTGTTGTTTAGAATGCTTAGAATTTCCTTTTTTACATTATGACAGGCGACAAGAGATTAGGTTCTGTATTCATTCTAAACAACGACTAAAAATGTTCTACCAGTTCAGTTTTTTTATTGTGCTATGCCAACGGGGTGCCGAGCCGTTCGTTCGCGACTCACGTCAGGCCCGGTTTTCGTAGCCGACATTGCAGTCCCTGAGCCCGCGCGCTGTTCGCGCTCGGATTGGTCGGTGTTTTTTGTTGATAACTCGAAAACGAACCAACATTTCGGCAAAGGAAAAAGTTGTTTAGAATTACCTTAGCAATCATCCCTCTTCGGCTGTCGAGGTAGTCGCGTGACACCCTGTATATCCGCGATGATCTCACTCGTAAAAATTTATGAAATTTGTTGTTTATTAACAACTTAAATTCGGTCAATTTTTTTCCGGTTTATGGATATTAGCTAAGCAACAGAAACCTAAAATCACTTTACACTATCCTACAAATGCTACTGGTTCCACTAAAAAGTGTGAAATAAAACAATTTTTAACAAAAAACAAATCCGACTTCGAAATGCACTAAAAAGTGTAAAATAATTTCTATTTCAGTTATACCAATATTCCATCGCTATTATAATATCTACTTCATCGTTAACTAGGATACCAAATACATTTCAAAGTTTTCGGAGGCGGCGCAAAATTAAAAATACCCGAACAAACGATGCTGCCAATAACGATTTGATTGCAGTATGGCAAACTTGGTAATTAATAAGTCGTAGAGAAAAAGCGGAACGTTATAGGTCTGGCTAAAAACATTTATAATTGTAACGATTGTATCAGAAATTGGCAGCACTCCTGATGTACATGCACTATACTGCAGTTCACGACAGACCATACTTAACTCTCGCAGCACACTAGGTCTAGAGAGATTTTTAATAACGTGTGTTATTTCCCTCTGCAGCTTGTTTCTTATTATACTTTGCGATCATATAAATGGTGGGCAGAAATATATGACGTACGATAACTGATAACCGGTGATGATATTGTAAAGTTTCACGATACAATGAGATTCCTATTATTTTTCGAAAAAAATAATGATGTGAACGCAAAGTAAGAAGCAAACTGTAAAGGGGAATCACACACGCTATTAAAAATCTCCCTAGACCTAGTGGGCTGCGCGAGTTAGTGCGGTCACTCGTGAACTGCAGTATAGTTAATTGGCAATGGATATGTTGATTCCCGTTGAATATTGTGTACTTGAAATGATCAAATGGGTCGTTTATCATAGGTTGCCGACGCCCGAGTTAGGATCTTCCTAGTAGAGGAAAAGTTTTTAATCTTGCGCCGCCTCCAAAAACTTTGAAATGTATTTGGTATCCTAGTTAACGATTAAGTAGATATTATTAATAGCTATGGAATATTGGTATAACTGAAATAGAAATTATTTTACACTTTTTAGTGCATTTCGAAGTCGGATTTGTTTTTTGTTAAAAATTATTTTATCATGTGGTGGTTTTATGATGAGAATAATAGATATGGCTTGGGTAATTGATTTTCATGTCAGATATACTTGTTACAGATAAAAAAATAATACCTAGACACAGTGTAAATAATAAATTAGGATTAAATGATAGATATAGTTCGCCTTTAGGAGGTCATGCGCACCACAGAATTAAATAAATAAACGCAAATAACTATAATTAAGCAACAAAGTGAGAAATGAGCGTGTACTGGGTCTCCCGAGAGCACCGTGTACACTATCGCGAGGTAACCTCGTGTCGGCTTCGCTTCCTTTGACTCGTCCTGAAAGATCGTGTCTAGGCCGAGCGCTCCGAGCACGAGGCGAGGCGAGACTATCAAGTACATTCTCGTGCTCGCCTGGTCTCGGGTCACCTCGGCGAGCGTGTACTGCCGGAATATGATATTTCTAATGAGTGAAATTAACTTATACTGATTTGCTAGATAATTTGAGTCGCATCTTCATGTTCATTAAAAATTTGTGTCCTTAGAATGATAGCGATCAAAGAAAAAGTTTATGATTAAAAATTTTTAATTATATTAAATTACCCTAAAAATAATATGTATTTTACACAAATTTTGATTTAAATTGTAATTCAATTAACTAATTGTAATTTTCAAAGTGGATTTTTCAATGGGTCAATCGATTTCAAAGTTATCACTTGACCGATCCATAAATGAATTGTTCAAAAATAAATATTATGAATATCTGTATTTGGATTCGCAATTAATTCTATGAAACGATGTCGAAACATTTGTTCAAGGATTCATCGTCATATCAAGTGGGTATAGGAAGTACTGTTTCGGTTTTTCCCCTGAATGTTGGATATGATAAGCAAGGACTAATTGTATTAACAATTAAGATCGATAGATTATTCATATAAATGAAAAAGATTCATCTTATTGATTAATCTTGATTGATTTATCTTATCTGTTGCTGCTTAAAAATGTTTGACTGTAAAACGCAGATTTATCTACTGTTTGCAATCATCATGTTATTCTAGGATAAAAGTATCGTTTCGTTTGTTTTATTCTTTCATAATAATGCTACTTTTACTTATCATGCAATTTAGACGATAATTTTTATTTGATACCAAGCCATTTGAAAAGAATTCTTATCTTTTGCTCTGTATACAAAGTATATCGAGTACCAAATCGAACTAAGAGTACTATATGGAATTAATAATTGTTAATTTAGTTAAAGTTTACAATTGCGAAGTCCAATAATTTTTTATTTTGCGTGAACTGATAGGGGTACGATTAAGGTAGTGACTTGTCATTTTATATCAACAAGTTATCAGATCAAGATCAGCCTGATATTGCGATGCTACTCATTACTGAAATCATTATTTATCCTGTTTAATAATAAAATAATTGTTAACAAAAAATACGTCCGACTTCGAGATGCGGTAAAAAGTGTAAAATTTTTTTATTCATTGTATGTTATTTTGAGTATGTTATAATTTGTTCGATATAATCTATGCTGGCTAAATGATGTTAGTTTGATTTACTTTTCAAGCAGACACGATAATATCATAGGGAAGTTGTAATCAGCTTATTTCCAAGCTAGAACACGAGGGGGATGGTTTCTGTCAGTTAGACTAGCGACACCGGCTCCCTATCTTAATTAATTACTGCGTGCAGGGAAGAACTTAATGAATTTCGTACAATGCTATGCCACGATAACGTAGCGCATACGCGAATTGTCGTCTGCATTGAAAAATGAAGTCTAATGAGGCGAGTAATTAATTCGAAGGAAATGAGGTACCGTTGATCACTTAATTTCTCAGCTAGAACTTGATTAGTCACTACACGGCTAAGAGTGTACTTACGAAACTAATTTCAAAATCTATTTCGTCTGAAAATTTTTACCGAGTGTCGATATACGACATACGATACGAGAATTATCGAACAGATCGTGAAATTTCAACTTCCCACGTTGAGTTCATCATTACTGAAACTTTAGACGCGGAGAAGGTAAAATTCAGGTGATAAAAAGTTGTAGAAGAAAATCGATTTTATAGTGTTGGCCCAGTTTCAGGCAATTATCGCCTTGCTCCCTTCCCTACTCGGTAGCAAGTTCCTGTTTTACGTGTTAAGTAAGTGGTTTTGGAATACGTGAGAATAAAAAGAAAAGTTTCTGGAGCAGAAGGAAAGTCTTCCGCATTGCTACTCGAGGAAATAGAAAGCGGAAATGAAATTTCATTAGCAATGTAAATTCAGGCGCATGCAGGTCGTAAAGGTAAACTTTTCAACAGCTACTCACTGCTATTGTTGCATCTTTTTCTTCTAAGTCGACGATTTCGTTCTTTTGTCTTTCTGGATATTTGCGAACGGTTCTTATGATAAAACGAAATAGAGTAGATGTACCATTTGTGACCATTCAAAGGCTTCACTCTTAGAAATATTCAAAGTTCTTTTTTTTTAACACAGTTTGATTGCTTTATTCGCGAAATGAAACTGTTCCTCTCAAAGTGCACGAAGTCTGATCGTTGAATTCTGCAAGTCATTTTCTGAAATTTGTCATCGTTGCAGTCTCTCGTGCTTCAAACGTGCTGGCTTGTCATAAATTCTGTACCAAATTTCATTTCACAACTTTCCCTCTGCCGTTCAAGCTTTTTCAACCGGACTCTGCTTTCAGCCAGTCGTTTACACGAATGGAATAATTATTTTCCTGCCCGTCGAATGAAACAATTAAGATCGTTTTATGTTTCACTTTTTATCATATCGTGCTTTTGATTGAGCGAATATTGTGGATTATTGATAATGTCAAATGATTTCTCTTGGAAAATTGTAATTTTTCAATCTTTGTTCGGTGTTTGATAATATTTCCCTCTGTGAGAAACGAGGTTTGCAACAATCGAAGTGGACTTATTTTTATGCGACGCTTATTCTATAGTTTTCTATTCATTACGCTTTTTCTTAACAATATAAACAATGAACGATTGATCACAAATACTTGTTATTATAAAATATTACACTTTTACAATATCAATATTCTTCATAGTAGCTACATGATAATTTCTATGATTTTTATTACAATTTTATAACTTTTTTCTCTTTATATTCTTGATAATACTGTAAGTAAACTTCTCTCCTGTTTAAAGGAAAAAAGTTGAAACGTTTGAGAGTAACAACGCGAGTTAAAAAGATTAAAATCGTGAAGGAGGCAATTGAAAGTTTATGTTCATTGTCAGGCTCGTTTCGAATCTATTAAGAGTTGTTAAACGCCATGAAAGTAAAGAAATTTCAAGGTAAATTAAACGGCGTTCCTTTTAATCCCTGCTTCTTGTTAACTGCAGAAATTTCGTTGTTAAATGCGGACAGTTTTTTATCCTGAAAATCGTTTTTCACGGTACACGTTCAAAGATTCAACACCGTCGAAGCTTAATTCCTTCGTGCTCCATTTGCATTGTTGTACGCTCGTTTGAAACTATTCAGTTTTATTCAAAACGCGAATAAAACATATTGATCGATTGCATTCGAGTGCCACCGGAAATGAGAGCAACACGTGAACGTCATGGTGCTATTGATTTTGCTGTATCAACTGACCCGTTGTTTCGTTCTCTCTGCTGCTTTTCTCATGAAATTCAACCGAAAATTAAAAGCAGAATTTTTAACCAACATGACTGGCTCATTAATTTATTTATTAGCATTCATTTGTTAATAATAACGCCAAATCGAGTAATTTCGTGTATTGGATTTTGTTTGTTTATTATCTTAAAATATTATTCATTATATTTTACGTTGTATTGTTTCAATTCGATTTTAATTAAACGATATAACGGGCACAATTCAATTTTACACGAACAATTATATTTTTAAATAATAATAACACTCTGTGAGTATATATCTTTTTTTAAATAAATTTTTTTTTTTAAATACAGAGTTAACCCTTTGCGGTCGTATATGTGCTTTCAGCCACCAGATTATGATGCTTGTATAATTTCAATGCGTTGGTATAATCGAAATAACTTCGCTTTTGTTGAGAAATTTATTTGGAATAGAAACTTCTTTATAACTTTACTTCCAAAACGTTTACTGACAAATAATTCCAACCAAGGTGTACCCATGCCTTATACAAGTACGACCGCAAAGGGTTGAAAAGCTTTGATGCAGAAGTAACAATCCTTTTCATTCTAAAATATCTATCGATCGTCTACCACCGAAATGAAGCTTTGAGCAAACCAAACAACGAAGGAAGACGAATTCGTTTCGTAGGACGCTTTTCAGAAGAGGTCATTGCTTCAAACGGCCTCGAGCAGTTCCATGTTGCACATCTTTCTCATACTGGAGGGTTTTCCAATAGGGTCTTTACAGTATTTTTTTTTAATAATAAAGCAACGAAAATCTAGATTTCCCATTAAAGCGCATAAAGATTGCAAAATTCCTATTAATATTTCTCTTCAATTTTGCAACGCTAAAGGTTGACGAAATATTAAAATCCTCAATAATGTTTCAGTTTCTATCCGGTTCCTAGTTTTAATTAGCTTTAATTATACGATTTCCTCGTGTTTATCGCATCCTCATTAGTAAACCTGTTTATTTTATGACATCAATGCAATTATATCGGATTTCGTAGCATTCGTGACAGAGGGATGCGCGAGCTGACTAGTTTCTTGTGTGACACAAACGCGTTCACGCGAATAATCTGAATGCATTACAAATATGTGAATTATGATGCTATTGGATTTCTGGCTACTCGCGTAAACACAAGAGCGGAATTGATGTCGACGCAGCTGCCAACTCGGTGAGAATTTTCGAACATGATTGCAGGTACAGAGAAATAGGCAAAAAAACGAAACACACACAAAAAATCAGTAATTGTTCGATTTCGTGATTGATTGTAAATTCGTAAGGTTAATTGACAGGCCGATTGATGCAGACACATCGAGAATATAATTGTTGAGGATACAAATAGTTCATCTTCAAATTTAATTACCTAATTTTAAATCTGAAATTAATTGCGATACTACGTAATTTTCATTTAGAGTGGATAAGTAACTGTAACAATTCTTATTAAATTGGCTTATACTTACCACTGGTCGCTGTCAAAGCCACAAAAAGAAGTAGCGACGTTGAAATAATGGTTCGTTCGTTGCTGGGAGCGACAAAATTAGATTGATGGGGACTAAAAGTGACCTACTCTCTTATATGATTATTCATAAATTACGACTTTCATGAGTTTAATTACAATTAAGCATAGAAAGTAAAGAAAAATTTGAAAAAGTACATTTTAATTTTAGATGTCTTTTAATATATTTTTATGGATTTTTATGTTATTTCAATATTCCAAAAGTATACATTATGATTAGGTAAGCGATGTATTGTTATTTATGGTATAGTAAGAACACTAATACTTTAGGTAGATCAGTATTATTATACAAATTATGAAAATATTTCACTTCACGCTCATGAGTTCGTCATAATGATCACTGATCGTCAGGAGCTCGTCGCATTTCCTTTTGTTACGTTCGATTTCTATCTCGATGGTCGAATTTAAACGGCATGCGATTTTATCCAGTCAATATGAGCTGACACACGTGTATAGACACTAGGGTATTCAGTACGGGCACAACCCCTTGACCAAGATACGAGACCAGTGAGTCTTCCATTGACAGTCAATGGACCACCAGAGTCACCCTATCAAATCAAAAAACACCATTTTCTTAATACAATTTAGATGAAAAAAAATACAAAATAATTTTAGCAAACTGTCAATACGTTATTACTATAAGTACTTTAGTAAAATAATAAAATGAAAAATTATCGGTTCGCATATCAAAGTTAATATAAACTAGTAGCATGCTTTGCTAATGTCATACGCAATTCCTATAAGAAATATTCTTTTTTGTTCTTAGTTATATGTAACAATTAGCTCATATCGTAAATCTTGCATGCTACTTACTTTGCATGCTCCCTTCTTTACGGTTGGGTCGTATGCACAAACTTGCGAATCATAAATGTTTTGGCTGCCCTTGTAAGTGTATTTACAGAACTCTTGATCAGCGATCAAGATGGTGGCACGTTGTAGGTGAACGGGTTTGGGGCCATCTAGCTGTAATTGTCAGAGAGTGAGAAAATTTTCAATAAAAATTTTATTTTGCCATTCATATTGTTTATTACTTGAACACTACGGCAACTTTTACTACTTTTACAAATTTAGTATAATAATTAATTATGATAGTTACCCAAAGTCTGCCCCATCCAGAGACCACTGCCTTATCATTGGCTTTAACAACTTGGTTCTTTGGTGGAAGTGGAACAAAGGCAATTTGTTGGGACTTCACAAATGGTTTCTCGACCTATAGAAATATTTATTTGGGTAAAAATTTCAGAAGGTCAGTGACATGTAAGTGAAGAAATATTTTTATTCTGAATACCTTGAGCAGAGCAATGTCGTTCTTCCACGAATCAGTCTTGTTATATCTTTCATGAATGATGATTTTCTTAACATTGTGTTCAGACTTTGGAGCAGTCAAATTTATCGTACCAGCAATTACCTTGATACTTGGCGCTGTTTTGCTTTAAGAAATATCAGTTTCTTCGTTATTATTCCCTTCTTATGAACGCTTGCACTAACGAGTTTTATGTAAATTCTGAAAATCCTTACCCCTCTACACAATGAGCGGCGGTGATAACATAGTTTTCATTAAGAACGGATCCACCACAGAAATGGAACGAACTGTCTTTATTTTGAAGGGACACCTAGCAACACACGGATATGTTCTAGTAATTTCCAGAAATTCAATAAGTAATGTGTGTAGATGTGAAGCATAATATTCTTAACCCAGTTAGCGTTAGGTAGTTGGTTATTTATTCAATGTTGAATTCCATTAAATTTTGTTATTATTATTATTTAATTTGAACGCTTACCTTCATTCAAGATTCATAATTTCCGCGGGCATAATGTTCACCAAGATAATGAATTATTATCCCTCTTTTTCAAGAGGATCCATTTTTTTTCTTTTGCAAAGAGCGGTACATATTGCTGTTTAACTAACCTGGTAGGGGATTTCTCCTTCTTTAGCATCCTCTCCGTTCACGATCCTAGGATCAAATCTCAGCAATCCAGCTGCGTAAATAATAACGTAACAGAATATTTAGTAGCGTAGTAATAATTGCGGATGAGCCGTTGTTCATTAGTGTAAGTTGACACCGCTTGCACTACTTGTTACTTCTATTTAATCGCACAGATTGCAGTTGGCAACTGCTAACAATCCGGCAATTTTTTGCTTTACACAAAGTAGAAACTTGTTCATAATCATATTAACACTGGTGATTACACTAGGGCGTAAATGTTTATTTAGGAAAATTTTATTCAGTACTTTTTTAGTATATATTAAATTTTATAATATTTAATAGATTAAGCTCACGAGTAGGTGATATCAGTCGTGAACATTTATTGAGTATTGCGTATTTAACTTTTCAACATTTTTCAATCGAATCAAAATCGAATCAATCAAAATGAATAATAATCTTGATCACTTACCATTGGAGAGGGATAAGAGTGTGAAAAGAGACAAAGTTGTTAATAACATGGTCGCGTGTGAATCGTTCGCCGAAGAAGAATGTGCTGAAATCTTGCTGATGGTTATGTTATATATCCTCAGAACGGTTTTTCAAAACTGGAGAAGTTATTTTCTCGAGTCTCAAGATTAGATAGATACGTGATCTGTGTTCCATCAACACTTCCATTTTGTGATTTATCGAGATTGTTGCGATTATTATTTTCTGATAACATTTCAAACGTTGAATGATAATCTCAAATCATGTGTAAAGCTTACACTCTCGACTACTTTATTTACTTCGTATTTGGCAATGTGTTTTACACAAATTTTAATTTCAATTGTAATTTAATTTGATAATTGTAATTATCAAAGTGATTTTCAAAGAAATATCTCCTATTACGTGAGGAAGCATTCATCGCGATCGATACATTCCCTGCAGAGTAACACCAAGGAGTAGATTTGTTGCTTTGGCAATTGTTATTAACAACAAATTCCATAAATTTTTGCAAGTGAAATCATTGCGGATATATGTCCCATTAAATGTGAAAGTTTTCGTCGCGATCGGTACATTCATTGCTGAGTAAACGCTGTTTGCAGTATTTTTTTTCTTTTTTTTTTATAATAAAGGAACGAAAATCTGGATCTCGCATAAAGATTTCAAAATTCCTATTAATACTTCTCTTGAATTTTGCAACACCAAAAGTTGACTCAACATTAAACCTCTCAGTACTTTTTCAGTATCTATCCGGTTCCTAGTTTTTATTTGCTTTAATTATACGATTTCTTCGTGTTTATCGAATCCTCATTAGCAAACCCGTTTATTTTATGACATCAATACAATTATATCGGATTTCATACCATTCGTGACAGAGGGATGCGCGAGCTGATCCGTTTCTTGTGTGATACGAACGCGTTCACGCGAATAATCTGAATCCATTACAAATATGTGAATTATGATGCTATTGGATTTCCGGCTACTTGGGCAAACACAAAAGCGGAATCGAAATGCAATCGATGTCGACGCTGCTGCCAACTCGGTGAGAATTTTCGAACATGATTGCAGGTACAGACTAATAGGCAAAAAAAGGAAACACACACAAATAATCAGTAGTTGTTCGATTTCGTGATTGATTGTAAATTCGTAAGGTTAATTGACAGGCCGATTGATGCAGACACATCGAGAATATAATTGTTGAGGATACAAATAGTTCATCTTCAAATTTAATTACCTAATTTTACATCTGGAATTAATTGCGATAGTACGTGATTGACGTTCTCATTTTTATTGAAATGTAGAATTCACGACTCGATAGTAACGACAACAATTGTTATTAAATTGGCTTCTACTTACCACTGGTCTCTGTCAAACCCACAAAAAGGAGCAGCGACGTTGAAATAATGGTTCGTTTGTTGATGGTAGCAAGAAATTAGGTTGGTGGGGATTAAAAGTGAGCTACTCTCTTATATGCATATCCGTAAATTACGACTTTCAAGAGTTTAATCACGATTAAGCATAGAAAGTAAAGAAAAATTAGAAAAAGTACATTTTAACTTTAGATGTCTTTTAATATATTTTTACGGATTTTTATGTTATTCCAATATTCCAAAAGTACACATTATGATTAGGTAAGTGACGGAATCAATATACAAATTATGAAAATATTTCACTCCTCGCTCATGACTCACAATGATGACATATCGTAATGAGTTCTTCGCTTTTCCTTTGGTTACGTTCGATTTCTATTTCGATGGTCGAATTTACACGGCATTCGATTTTATCCATTCAATATAAGCTGACACACGTGTGAAGACAGTGGGAGAGGAAGTATTGCCACAACTCCTTAACCAAGATGCGAGACCAGTGAGTCTTCCATTGACAGTCAATGGACCACCAGAGTCACCCTATCAAACCAAAAGATACCATTTTCTAAATACAATACAAATAAAAAAATACAAACTAATTCTGGCAAACTGTCAATCCGTTATTGCTATTAGTACTCTAGTAAAATAATAAAATGACAAATTATCGGTTCGATTATCAAAGGTCATATAAACTGGTAGCACGCTTTGCTAATGTCATACGCAATTCTTCTAAGAAATACTCTTTTGTGTACTTAGTTATCTGTGATAATCAGCTGATATCATAAATTTTGTAAGCTACTTACGTGGCATGGTCCCTTCTCTACGCCTGATTCGTAAGCACAAACTTGCGAATCATAAACGTTTTGGCTGCCTTTATAAATGTTTTTGCAGTATTCTTGGTCAGCGATCATGATGTTAACACGTTGTAGGTGAACGGTTGTGGGACCACCATGCTGTAATTATCAGATTTAAAAAAGTGTCGTTCAGTTTGAATACAAATTTTAATTTGCTAGAAAATATTTTCCTACGTATATTTTTTCGACCAGTTGAGAAAATTTTCAATATAAATTTTATTTTGCCATTTATATAGTTTATTACTTGAACACTACGGCTACTTTTACAAATTTCGTGTAATAAATAATTATCATAGTTACCCAAAGTCTGCCCCATCCAGAGACTACTGCCTTATCGTTGGCTTTAACAACTTGGTTCTTTGGTGGAAGTGGAACAAAGGCAATTTGTTCGGACTTCACAAATGGTTTCTCGACCTATAGAAGTATTTATTTAGATAAAAATTTCAGAGAGTCAGTTATATGTGTATAAGTGTAGAAATAATTTTATTCTAAATACCTTGAGCAGAGCAATGTCGTTCTTCCATGAATCATTTGGGTTATACTTTTCGTGAATGATGATTTTCTTAACATTGTGTTCAGACTTTGGAGTAGTCAAATTTATCGTACCAGCAATTACCTTGATACCTACCGCTGTTTTGCTTTAAGAAATATCAGTTTCTTCGTTATTATTTCCTTTTTATGAACGTTCACACTAACGAGTTTTATGTACAATTCTTAAAATCCTTACCTCTCTACACAATGAGCGGCGGTGATAACATAGTTTTCATTAAGAACGGATCCACCACAGAAATGGAACGAACTGTCCTTATTTTGAAGGGACACCTAGCAATACACGGATATGTTGTAGTAATTTCAGGAATTGCAATAAGTAATGGGTGTAAATATGAAGCATAATATTCTTAACTCGGTTTGCTTTAGGTAGTTGGTTATTTATTCAATGCTGCATTCGATTAAATTTTGTTGTTAAAATTATTTAATTTGACCGCTTAGCATCATTCAAGGTTTAAAATTCCCACGGGTATAATGCTCACCAAGCTATTGATATATTATTCCTCCTTTTCAAGAAGATTCATTTCATTTCTTTTGCAAAAAGCTGTACATATTGTTGTTTAACTAACCTGGTAGGGGATTTCTCCTTCTTTAGCATCCTCTCCGTTCACAATCCTAGGATCAAATCTTAGCAATCCAGCTGCGTAAATAATAACGTAACAGAATATTTAGTAGCGTAGTAATAATTGCGGATGAGCCGTTGTTCATTAGTGTAAGTTGACACCGTTTGCACTACTTGTTACTTCTATTTAATCGCACAGATTGCAGTTGGCAACTGCTAACAGTCCGGCAATTTTTTGCTTTACATGAAGTAGAAACTTGTTTATAATCATATTAACATTGGTGATTACACTGGGGCGTAAATGTTTAGTTAGGAAAATTTTATTCAGTACTTTTTTAGTATATATTAAATTTTATAATATTTAATAGATTGAGCTCACGAGTAGGTGATATCAGTCGTGAATATTTATTGAGTTCTGTGTATTTAACTTTTCAACGTTTCTTAAACGAATCAAAATCGAATCAATCAAAATGAATAATAATCTTGAGCACTTACCATTGGAAAGGGATAAGAGTGTGAAAATAGACAAAGTTGTTAGGAGCATGGTGCCGTGTGAATCGTTCGCTGAAGAAGAGTGCACTGAAATCTCGCTATTTTATATATCCTCAGAACGGTTTTTCAAAACCGGAGAAGTTATTTTCTCGAGTCTCAAGATAAGATAGATACGTGATCTGTGTTCCATCAACACGTCCATTTTGTGATTTATCGAGATTGTTGCGATTAATTATTTTCTGATAACATTTCAAACGTTGAATGATAATCTCAAATCATGTGTAAAGCTTACACTCTCGACTACTTTATTTCCTTCGTATTTGGCAATGTGTCTTACACAAATTTTAATTTCGATTGTAATTTAATTTGATAATTATAATTATCAAAGTGATTTTCAAAGAAATATCTCCTATTACATGTGGAAGCATTCATCGCGATCGATACATTCCCTGCAGAGGCAATTGTTATTAACAACAAATTCCATAAATTTTTGCAAGTGAGATCATTACGGATGTATGTCCTGTTAGATGTGAAAGTTTCCGTCGCGATCGGTACATTCATTGCTGAGTAAACGCTGTTTGCAGTATTTTTTTTCTTTTTTTTTTATAATAAAGGAACGAAAATCTGGATCTCGCATAAAGATTTACTAAATTCCTATTAATACTTCTCTTGAATTTTGCAACACCAAAAGTTGACTAAACATTAAAACTCTCAGTACTTTTTCAGTTTTTATCCGGTTCCTAGTTTTTATTTGCTTTAATTATACGATTTCTTCGTGTTTATCGAATCCTCATTGGCAAACCCGTTTATTTTATGACATCAATACAATTATATCGGATTTCATAGCATTCGTGACAGAGGGATGCGCGAGCTGACTCGTTTCTTGTGTGACACGAACGCGTTCACGTGAATAATCTGAATCCATTACAAATATGTGAATTATGATGCTATTGGATTTCCGGCTACTTGGGTAAACACAAAAGCGGAATCGAAATGCAGTCGATGTCGACGCTGCTGCCAACTCGGTGAGAATTTTCGAACATGATTGCAAGTACAGAGAAATAGGCAAAAGAAGGAAACACACACAAAAAGTGAGTAGTTGATCGATTTCGTGATTGATTGTAAGTTCGTAAGGTTAATTGGCAGGCCGATTGATGCAGACACATCGAGAATATAATTGTTGAGGATACAAGTAGTTCATTTTCAAATTTAATTTACCCAATTTTAAACCTGAAATTTATTGCGATGGTACGTAATTGACGTTTCACATTTTTGTTCAAATGTAGCATTCACGACTCGATGGTAACTGTAACAATTCTTATTAAATTGGTTTTTACTTACCACTGGTCGCTGTCAAAGCCACAAAAAGGAGCAGTGACGTTGAAATAATGGTTCGTTCGTTGATGGGAGCAAGAAATTAGATTGATGGGGACTAAAAGTGACCTACTCTCTTATATGAAAATCCGTGAATTACGACTTTCAAGAGTTTAATCACGATTAGGCATAGAAAGTAAAGAAACATTTGAAAAAGTACATTTTAATTTTAAATGTTCTTTAATATATTTTGATGGATTTTTATGTTATTCCAATATTCCAAAAGTGTACATTATGATTAGATAAGTGATGTATTGTTATTTTTGATACAGTAAAAAGGATAATACTTTAGATAGATCGGATTCAATATACAAATTATGAAAATATTTCATTCCACGCTCATGAGTTTGTCATAATGATGACTGATCGTAATGAGTTCTTCGCATTTCCTTTTGTTACGTTCGATTTCTATCTCGATGGTCGAATTTAAACGGCATGCGATTTTATCCAGTCAAGATGAGCTGACACACGTGTGTAGACAGTGGGATAGTCAGTACGGGCACAACCCATTGCCCAAGATACGAGACCAGTGAGTACTCCATTGACAGTCAATGGACCACCGGAGTCACCCTATCAAATCAAAAAACACAAATTTTTAAATACAATTCAAATGAAAAAATACATAATCACTCTGGCAAACTGTCAATGCGTTATCGCTATGATTGATCAACAATCTCGACTGCTTTATCTCCTTCGTATTTGGTAACGTTTGCAAGAAACTCTAGTAAAATAATTAAATGATGAATTATCGGTTCGCTTATCAAAGCTGATATAAACTAGTAGCATGCTTTGCTAATATCATACGCAATTCTTCTAAGAAATACTCTTTTTTGTTCTTTGTTATCTGTAATAATTAGCTGATATCTTAAATCTTGTATGGTACTTACGTTGCATGATCCCTTCGCAACGCTTGGGTCGTAAGCACAAACATGCGAATTATAAATGTTGGCAATATTTTTGTAAGTATATTTGCAGTACTCTTGGTCAGCGATCAAGATGTTGACACGTTGTAGGTGAACGGTTGTGGGACCACCTTTCTGTAATTGTCAGATTTTAGAAAAGTGTCGTTCAGTTCGAATAAAAATTTTTATTTTGCAGCAAATTTTTTCTTACGTATATTTTTTCGACTAATTGAGCAAATTTTTAATATAAATTTTTTTATCGTTCATATTGTTTATTACCTGAATACTATGGCAACATTTACTACTTTTACAAATTTATTATAATAAATAATTATGCTACTTACCCAGAGTCTGCCCCATCCAGAGACTACAGCGTTATCATTGGCTTTAACACCTTGGTTTTTTTGTGGAAGAGGGACAAAGGCGATTTGTGCCGACTTCACAAATGGTTTCTCAACCTATAGAAATATTTATTTAGGTAAAAATTTCAGAGAGTCAGTGATATGTGTATAAGTGTAGACATATTTTTATTCTAAATACCTTGAGCAGAGCAATGTCGTTCTTCCATGAATCATTTGGGTTATACTGTTCGTGAATGATGATTTTCTTAACATTGTGTTCAGACTTTGGAGCAGTCAAATTTATCGTACCAGCAATTACCTTGATACCTGCCGCTGTTTTGCTTTAAGAAATATCAGTTTCTTCGTTATTATTCCCTTTTTATGAACGTTAACACTAACGAGTTTTATGTAGATTCTTAAAATCCTTACCCCTCTACGCAATGAGCGGCGGTGATAACATAGTTTTCGTTAAGAACGGATCCACCACAGAAATGGAACGAACTGCCTTGATTTTGAAGGGACACCTAGCAACATACGGATATATTGTAGTAATTTCAGGAAATTCAATAAGTAATGCGTGTAGATGTGAAGCATAACATTCTTCTTAACCCGGCTAGCGTTAGGTAGTTACGACTTGGTTATTTATTCAATGTTGCATTCAATTAAATTTTGTTATTAAAATTATTTAATTTGAACTCAGCTTGATATAAGATTAAAAATTTTTCCGGACATAATGCTGATGAAGTTAATGAATGATTATTTCTATTTTTAAAAAAGCTTTACATATTGTTGTTTAACTAACCTGGTAGGGGATTTCTCCTACTTTAGCATCTTCTCCATTCACGATTCTAGGATCAAACCTCAGCAACCCCGCTGCGTAAATAGTAACATAACAGAATAATTAGTAGTGTAATAATTGCGGATGAGCCGTTGTTCATTAGTGTAGGCTGACACCGATTGCACTACTTGTTAGTTCTATTTGATCGCACAGATTGCAGTTAGTAGTCGCTAACAGTCCAGCAATTCTTTGCTTTACACAAAGCGGAAAATTGTTTATAATCACATTAACACTGGTGATTATACTAGGTTATAAATGTTTATTAAGGAAAATTTTAGTTAGTACTCTTTTGTTATATATATAAAATTTCATAATATTTAATAGATTAAGCTCACGATTAGGTGATATCAATCACGAATATTTATTGAT
This sequence comes from Osmia lignaria lignaria, assembly GCF_051020975.1. Taxonomy (NCBI): domain Eukaryota; kingdom Metazoa; phylum Arthropoda; class Insecta; order Hymenoptera; family Megachilidae; genus Osmia; species Osmia lignaria. The sequence goes on from NC_135041.1 coordinate 4,655,676, forward strand.
TACTGCGTATTAAACTTTTCAAAATTTTTTAATCAAATCAAAATCGAATCAATCAAAATGAATCATACTTGTGATCACTTACCGTTGGAGAGGGATAAAAGTGACAAAACAGACAAAGTTGTTAGGAGCATGGTGCCGTGTGAATCGTTCGCTGAAGAAGAGTGTACTGAAATCTCGCTGATGGCTATTTTATATATCCCTAGCACGGTCTTTCAAAACTGGAGAAGTTTCTTTCCCGAATCACAAGATTAGATAAATATGTGATCTGTGTTGTATCAACACGTCGATTTCGTGATTGATACAGATTGTCGCGATTAATTATTTTCCGATATCGTTTCAAACGTTGATTGATAATCTCAGATCATGTGTAAAGCTTACACTCTCGACTGCTTTGTTTCCTTCGTATTTCGCAATGTTTGCAATAAACGTTTCCGCTTAATTATCTGATATTTCCAACGAGTGAAATTAACTTGTAGTGACTTGCAAGCTAATTTGAGTTGCATCTTCATCTTCATTGAAAATTTGGGTTCTTAGAACGATAACGGTCAAAGAAAAAGTTAAATGATGAAATATTTTTAATTTTAATAAACTATCCTAAAATTAATATGTATTTTACACAAATTTTAATTTTGATTGCAATTTAATTAGCCAATTGTAATTTTGAAAGTGGATTTTTCATTGGCTTAATCGATTTCAAAGTTATCACTTGACCGATCCATAAATGAATCGTTCAAAAATAAATATTATGAATATCTGTATTTGGATTCGCAATTGATTCTATTAAACGATGTCGAAACCTTCGTTCAAGGGTTCATCGTCATATCAAGTGGGTATAGGAAGTACTGTTTCGGTTTTTCCCCTGAATGTTGGATATGATAAACGAAGACTGATTGAATTAGTAATTGAGATCGATAAATGATTCAGATAAATGAAAAAGATTAATCGTATTGATTAAAAATACCCAAATAAACACTGCTTGCAATAACGATTTGATTGCGGTAAGGCGAACTTGGTAATTAACAAGTCGTAAGAAAATACGGAACGTTATAGATACAGCTGAGAACATTTGTAATTGTAACGATTGTATTAGAAGTTGGCAACATTTATGCACATATAGTTAATCCGCAATGGGTATGTTGATTCCCGTTGAATATTGTTTACTTGATATTATCAAATGGGTCATTAGTCATAGGCTGCCGATACCTGAACTAGGATTGTTCCATTACAAGAAAAGTCTTTTATACTTTTTAGCGCATTTTGTCAATGCAGCAAGAGGTTATAATAATAATTGTCGCGTAGTTGTATAAATATAGTTGTCACGCATATGTGTAATTAAAACATAAATTACTTTACATTTTTTAGAGCGTTTTTGAAGTCGGTTGTATTTGTTGTTAAAAATTATTTTATTTCACACTCTATAGTGGAACGAGCAGTACTTGTAGGATACCGTAAGCTGGTTTTGCATTTTCATTGGTTAACTAATAATCATAAACCAAAAAAGAAAAATATTGGTCGAATTTACATGGTTAGTAAACAATTTTTGCTAGTGGGTTCATCGCAGAAATATCTCCTACTAAACATGATAGGTTTCATCGCGATCGATACATTTCCTGCAGAGTGATACCAAGGAATAGGTTTTTTGCTATGACAACAGTTATCAACAACAAATTCCATAAATTTTTGCAAATGAGATCATTACGGATATATGTCCAGTTAGATGTGAAAGCTTTCGTCGCGATCGGTACATTCCTTGCAGAGTACACGCTGTTTACAGTATTTTTTTTCTTTTTTTTGTAATGAAGCAACGAAAATCTGGATTTCTCATTAAAACGCATAAAGATTGCAAAATGCCTATTAATATTTCTCTTCAATTTTGCAACACTAAAAGTTGATAAAATATTAAGATTCTCAGTAATGCTTCAGTTTCTATCCGGTTCCTAGTTTTAATTAGCTTTAACTGTACAGTTTTCTTCATGTTTATCGAATCCTCACTAGTAAGCCCGTTTGTTTTATGACATCAATACAATTATATCGGATTTCATAGCATTCGTGACAGAGGGATGCGCGAGCTGCCTCGTTTCTTGCATGACAGGAACGCGTTCACGCGAATAGTCTGAATGCATTACAAATATGTGAATTATGATGCTATTGGATTTCCGGCTACTCGCGTAAACACAAAAGCGGAATCGAAGTGAGATTTTTCGAACATGATTGCAGGTCCAGAGAAATAGGTAAAAAAAGGAAACACACAGAAAATATTAGTAGTTGATCGATTTCGTGATTGATTGTAAATTCGTAAGGTTAATTGACAGGCCGATAGACGCAGACATATCGAGAATATAATTGTTGAAGATACAAGTAGCTCATCTTCAAATTTAATTACCTAATTTTAAATCTGGAATTAATTGCGATAGTACGTCCTCATTTTTGTTGAAATATAGAATTCACGACTCGATAGTAACTACAACAATTGTTATTAAATTGGCTTCTACTTACCACTGGTCTCTGTCAAACCCACAAATAGGAGCAGCGACGTTCGTTTGTTGATGGGAGCAAGAAATTAGATTGGTGAGGATTAAAAGTGACCTACTCTTTTATATGCATATCCGTAAATTACGACTTTCAAGAGTTTAATCACGATTAAGCATAGAAAGTAAAGAAAAATTTGAAAAAGTACATTTTAACTTTAGATGTCTTTTAATATATTTTTATGAATTTTTATGTTACTCCACTATTCCAAAAGTACACATTAGGTAAGTGACGGAATCAATATACAAATTATGAAAATATTTCACTCCACGCTCATGACTTCCTCATAATGATGACTGATCGTAATGAGTTCTTCGCATTTCCTTTTGTTACGTTCGATTTCTATTTCGATGGTCGAATTTAGACGGCATTCGATTTTATCCATTCAATATAAGCTGACACACGTGTGAAGACAGCGGGAGAGTAAGTATTGCCACAACCCCTTAACCAAGATACGAGACCAGTGAGTCTTCCATTAACAATCAATGGACCACCAGAGTCACCCTATCAAACCAAAAAATACCATTTTCTAAATACAATACAAATGAAAAAATACAAACTAATTCTGGCAAACTGTCAATACGTTATCGCTATTAGTACGCTAGTAAAATAATAAAATGACGAATTATCGGTCCGGTTATCAAAGCTGATATTAACTGGTAGCATGCGTTGCTAATGTCGTACGCAATTCTTCTAGGAAATACTCTTTTTTCTACTTAGTTATCTGTTATAATCAGCTGATATCATAAATTTTATATGCTACTTACGTGGCATGGTCCCTTCCCTACGCTTGGGTCGTAAGCACAAATTTGCGAATCATAAATGTTTTGGCTGCCTTTGTAAGTGTATTTGCAGTATTCTTGGTCAGCGATCATGATGTTGACACGTTGTAGGTGAACGGTTGTGGGACCACCTTGCTGTCATTGTCAGATTTTAGAAAGGTGTCGTTCAGTTTGAATACAAATTTTAATTTGCTAGCAAATATTTTCGTACGTACATTTTTTCGACCAGTTGAGAAAACTTTCAATATAAATTTCATTTTGCCATTCATATTGTTTATTACTTGAACACTACGGCACCTTTTACTACTTTTACAAATTTAGTATAATAAATAACTATGATAGTTACCCAAAGTCTGCCCCATCCAGAGACTACTGCCTTATCATTGGCTTTAACAACTTGGTTCTTTGGTGGAAGTGGAACGAAGGCAACTTGTTGGGATTTCACAAATGATTTGTCGACCTATGGAAATATTTATTTAGATAAAAATTTCAGAGGGTCAGTTATATGTGTATAAGTGTAGAAATATTTTTATTCTAAATACCTTGAGCAGAGCAATGTCGTTCTTCCACGAATCAGCTTCGTCATACTTTTCGTGAATAATGATTTTCTTAACATTGTATTCAGACTTTTGTGCAGCCAAATTTATCGTACCAGCAATTACTTTGATACTTGCCGCCGTTTTGCTTTAAGAAATATCAGTTTCTTCGTTATTATTCCCGTTTTATGAACGTTCACACTAACGAGTTTTATGTAAATTCTTAAAATCCTTACCCCTCTACACAATGTGCGGCGGTGATAACATAGTTTTCATTAAGAACGGATCCACCACAGAAATGGAACGAATTGTCCTTATTTTGAAGGGACACCTAGCAACATACGGATATGTTGTAGTAATTTCAGGAATTTCAATAAGTAATGGGTCTAGATATGAAGCATAATGTTCTTAACCCGGTTAGCGTTAGGTAGTTGGTTATTTATTCAATGTTGAATTCCATTAAATTTTGTTATTATTATTTAATTTGAACGCTTATGTCCGTTCAAGATTCATAATTCCCGCGGGCATAATGTTCATCAAGATAATGAATTTTTATTCCTCTTTTTCAAGAAGATCCATTTTTTCTCTTTTGCAAAGAGCGGTACATATTGTTTAACTAACCTGGTAGGGGAATTCTCCTTCTTTAGCATCCTCTCCGTTCACGATCCTAGGATCAAATCTCAGCAACCCAGCTGCGTAAATAGTAACAGAACAGAATGTTTAGTAGCGTAGTAATAATTGCTTATGAGCCGTCGTTCATTAGTGTAAGTTGACACCGTTTGCACTGCTTGTTAATTTTATTTAATCGCACTGATTGCAGTTGGCAATCGCTGACAGTCCGGCAGTTCTTTTCTTTACACGAAGAAGAAAATTGTTTATAATCATATTAACTCTTATAATTACTCTAAAGCGTAAATGTTTATTTGGGAAAATTTTATTCACTACTTTTTTGTTATATATTAAATTTTATAATATTTAACAGATTAAACTCACGATTAGATGATATCAGTCGTGAATATTTATTGAGTATTGCGTATTTAACTTTTCAAAACTTTTTAGTCGAATCAAAATGGAATCAGTCAAACTGAATAGTAATTGTAATCACTTACCGTTGGAGAGGGATAAGAGTGTGAAAAGAGACACAGTTATTAGGATCATGATTCCGTGTTAATAGTTCGCCGAAGCAGAGTGTGCTGAAATCTCGCTGATGGCTATTTTATATATCCCTAGTATGGTCTTCCAAAACTGGAGAAGTTTGTTTCCCCAGTCTCAAGATTAGATAGACCATCACGTTGATTTCGTGATTGATCCAAATTGATTAATTATTTTTCTATAACATTTCATACGTTGATTGATAATCTCAGATCATGTATAAAGATTACGCTTTCGACTGCTTTATTTCCTTTTTAATTTTAATAAATTATCCTAAAATTAATATGCATTTTACACAAATTTTAATTTCGATTGTAATTTAATTATGTAATTGTAATTTTCAATGTGGATTTTTTAATGGGTTAATCGATTTCAAAGTTATCACTTGACCGATCCATAAATGAATTGTTCAAAAATAAATATTATGAATATCTGTATTTGGATTCGCAATTAATTCTATGAAACGATGTCGACACATTTGTTCAAGGGTTCATCGTCATATCAAATGGGTATAGGAAGTAAGTTTCGGTTTTTTCCGTGAATTTTGGGTATGGTAAGCGAGGAGTGATTGTATTAGCAATTAAGATCGATAGATTATTCATATAAATGAAAAAGATTCATCTTATTGATTGATCTTGATCAATTTATCTTATCTGTTGCTGCTTAAAAATGTTTGACTGTAAAATGAAGATTTATCTACTGTTCGCAATCGTCGCGTTATTCTAGGATAAAAGTATCGTATCATTTGTTTTATTCTTTCATAATAATTCTACGTTTACTTATCAGGCAATTCAGGCGTAAAACTTTTACTTGATACCAAGACGTTTGAAACGAATTCTTATCTTTTGGTCTGTATACAAAGTATATCGAGCACCAAATAGAACTAAGAGTACTATAAGTAGTATATGGAATTAATAATCGTTAATTTAATTAAAATTTACAATTGCGAAGTCCAGTAATTTTTTATTTTGCGTGAAATGATAGGTGTACGTATTAAGGAAGTGAGTTGTCGTTTTATCAATAAATTATCAGATCAAGATCAGCCTGATATGGCGATGTTACTGTTTACTGAAGTCATTATTCATCCTATTTAATAACAAAGAGCTTATCTCTTTTTATATCTATCGATTCTGAAGTGGAATTAGGTGCTTGATGGCTAAAAATTCATTTTTAAATCAAAGAGATTTTGATAACATAATGATATTTACTTTTAGTTCTGATTCATTTTAATCATTTTAGTATACATTCTTATTAATTACATTTATTTGTTTAGTAATGTAACATTATCTATTTATTGATTTTTTAATCTGTTTCTAAGTTAAATATCACCTATATTCTTTGTTATGCATTTTTCAATAAAAATCACGAGAATCGTTAATAACAAATCACGACTAAAGAGATTTTGGCATATTACACTGCGCAATTCATTACTTGATGTGATTGAGATATATACATTGACTGCATGAATGTCTGGTGAGTTATAATGATTAATTTCTGATATGATTGCGGATATTTACATTAACTTCAAATTCGACACAATATTATTTTATGCCGAAGTTATTATTATAAAATTTTCAATTTGATGACAAAGTTTCTAAGTTTCTCTAATATTGTACTGTCATCAAAGAATTTCTGATTTCCTATGTTTTGAAATCTACCATTTGACGTGTAATAGATTGTTTTGTTATCTATATCTAATCACAGAAAGTATACACGTGTGCAATTTGAAGCACTTATGCATTGACCATCTTTCTCTACTCGACATACAATATCTCATTAAGATTATAACTGTATCACTCGTTATTGTTTTTCTCATCGAACAGGCTTTTTCGTTTTTTCTGATTCTTGCCTCTGAATTATTCCAAGTATCTGCTCTTAAAATATCGATTTCTATAAAAGCGCAGACGGAATGAACGATTCAAAGGTTGTCTGAGGAAAACGAGCACTCTCGAGCAGAGTGTTCGTGCGAATTATTCGAGAGTGCAGTTTTCTTCTGTTGAAAGAAAGCTGGGATTTTCATGGAGAATGGAAGGTATCGTTTCAAGTGGACGCAGTTCCTTAAAGGGAGGTCCTCTAAACTTCTCATTACAGCACGATACATTTGTTCGAGGATTGCGAGTAACAATTCTTTTATTTGTGCATCGATTCTCAGAAAAAAAAATTACCTCTGAAGTTGTTTAATACGTGGACTGTCATAAAATTCGTGAATTTAATTTAGATAAATAATTAACGACCGAAAATAATAATAATTAAGTGTTAGATTGGAAGGTGAATCTTTAACTTTCGGATGGCGGACCATGGAGAGAGCCTCAATTTTAATGTAATTTCAGACAGCGATAATTTAAAATACAAAATTGAAACATTATGTTAAATAAATGAGCTGTTAATGTCTTCAACAATTCGTATCATCAAGCGTCGCATCAGACGTATTTATTTCCGCTGTCAGTCAGCCAATTTACTCAACGGGATGTTCCATTGCTTGAAACGTCGATGTACATTTTACCAAGCTGCAATACGTCCGTCGAACCTCTTGCTGATCAAAGCAAGCAGGCATAAACAGCTGTTGTTATTCCCGTCGCGACAAGAGGCGTCAATTATTCAATAGCAATTATCGATGCTCGTGGAAAAATGCACATTGATCCTTTTTAGTTCGCCGGGTGGCACCGGAAACGGGAGCAACACGTGAAGCTCTCGAGAGGATGGCGTGTATTGATCCTTGCAGCACCACCTGGCGTGCAATCCTTTTTCAAGCAACGGCATTATCCTTCCTAAATCTAGCATCAGAGGGGTTAATAATTGTATTCAGATCAAACATATCAAGCGTACGTCTTTATTTCATTCGAAAATCTTCCGTGAATACAGAGAAATTTAATTGTCCTAGTTTGACGATGCCCGAGTTCAAAGGACTCGCTTCGTGGCTCGAAATAACGATTCGACCCAGCTAGACAAATTTAGTGGAACCGCGCGAGTAACGCCGAATTCGCCGTGCCTTTTATCTTCGAACAGACGTATATGGACTCGGCGAAGATATCGAAAGTAATCTCTTCGTGTTATTACGGTCGAGTCTACGATTTACGAGCATTTGACGTGGATATACGTCCTAACTTCTTTACGGATCTATAATTCGCATTGGATCCTTTAAGGAACGTACTCTCCTTCGGAATTTCACGAACATGTGTTACATTTTGATGGAGAATCTTTTTCTTCAAACTTTCAGCCATGAATCATGCTTCTTATATATGTTATTTCATCTCTTCGTCAGTACTCTATCTTCGTTTTCTTTTTATTTGATGAATTTAATTTTACGCTGAAAAGATGGTTAATAAGTTTCGAGTATCTGTCCTTTCATCACCTTTTTCGTGGAATTAATATCAATTTCACGTTGAATCATCGAGATTCGATGGAAATTTCTATTCTCTGTGACCGTTTTACGGAAACGCGGGGCGAAAACCGATGAAACGAATCCGAAGTGGCGATGTCATTATAGATTCAATTTCCTGACACATCGAATGATAAATACGTAGAGGAGAAAGAGAGAGAGAGTGAGAGTACCTGGTTCTTTGTCAAAAGAGCTGTCGCGAATGTATATTCGAAAGTGGTTAACCGATTGTGCAAAGCATTGCGGATACCTCTATAACGATGCATTTCAAGCGACCCGTGTAAATACTAGGGCAAAATCAAAGGACGATTGATGATGACGCGTAACCAATTCCCTGTTATCGAGCTCGCTATCGAACGGATGCATAAAATGCAATTTCACGGAAATAGAAAGGAATTAATTGCGAAGTGTAATTTCCATTCTCCATGTTAATTCCATTACGTTGTCGATAACTCGAAACGAACGGGGCGTGATTGATGGAAGAATCGATTCGAAAGAAGAAATACCCATCCACCCTTAATTATTTTGTTATTTATGAAGATACAAAAGATACTGGTTTTTAAATATTAGATTTCGAAGGGAAAATCAGGCTAAAGTTCAAGTTAATTGCATCGCGAGAAGAGAAATATTAGAAGAGTTTTGAATAATAATTAGGGAAGGAAAGTATAGTGAAATAGTTGGAAGCAATAGACCATTAGCATTACCTTGGAGGGTTTGCTGATGGAATGACCAACCGATCGATATGCTGGGACAGATGCGAAAGTGCATCGGCCCTGATGTTGGCATAGGTCCAACAACTTCTCAGTTCTTACAGATGCTGAGGACGGAGCAAAGATTTTTTTCCATGGCACGGGTCAATTTTTCTGTTTACTATAAATACCAGAAGTCTACGAGCAAGTAGAACCTTTCATTAATTAAGACACGGTGTGTTTATCCAAAATTAATATTTTAATTTAAAGCAATGTACAATGGATTCGTTATCGTCTATCTCAAAATATGTATAATTATCATAATTGATAACAGCAGCCAAAGTTTAATTATAATAGATTATCTGTAACTAATTTTATATAGAATGTTTTGATGTCAGTTGATTATGATAATAATAGCCGACTGATAACATTATCTATGATTAGAATAACCGGATCCCATTGTATCATATTTTTGCAAATTGCAACGTTGTGTTGGTTTTAATTACCAATCGACGTGACGAATATTTGAGCTTTGTTAATTTTCCATTATCAAGAATCAACGTTAATATTATCTAAATTTCGCAAAACTTTCCAAGGCCTGAAGCTACTTTTCAGACTCGCCAAGGCATCGCGTAATGTATGCAAAAGTGATGAAGAATGTTTCGTCTCTCATAGTTCCTTTACATCTTGCTTCAACTCCGAAAGAACAGTTTTACGGGGAAGAAAGAAAAGGAACGTCAATAAAATTGGTCGATTCCAGCCACGTTTCGTGCTAGTTAATTTCGGCAAAAATAAAAGTCGAAGTTCGTGGCGAGTTCTTCTAGCCGGAAGAAGATTGTCGCCAAACGACTCGGTAAAGGATAGACAAGGAATAGGAACGTTCAACTGACGATTCATTGGTTGGCTTGCACCATAAGAGAAACGACGGCCACACCATTATCGGCACGTATGAGGGTTTCAAAGTACCTGGATCATCGCCAATTTCACCACAAATGCTCTCCGCGGACTGTTCTTTACGATTTGTCATCCTATCACTCGAATTCAATCCAATCCATTACGCTAACGTATTACAGGAATATTGCCCTTCGCGTGTCTTTGCACTTTCTTGATTTCTCCTATCAGACCATTTAGTATATTAACAAATTCAGTTGCGTACGAAATGTAACATTTCGAAACAAATATTTATAAACATATCGCATTTCGACAGAAATATTTCTTTTATTCAGATAAAATTTTATGAACTGACAAATGTTACTTTACTAGTTAGAAAATATTTAGAAAATTTCCAACAAATTATTTAACTTCAAAATAATATCGAGGAAGAACCTTGGCTTAGTAAAATTATTATTAAAAAGAAAATATAGGCTAATATATTAGGCGTACAAATTAATTTGCTGCTTTTTTTATCACTACTTTAAATTTCAAACATTTTTTCTCGCTTCTGTAAACTTGAAAAGTGGCGGGAGAATATGATAATAATGATTATTTCGATAATTGGAGTTATTATGATTTTTTAAAAATAAATATTCAATTAAAAAAAGAAAGAGAAAGATACCGAGTTAATTTGTACACCTAATAATTATTGTACTGTGCAGTTTGGAATATATATACGTAAGCAATGATTAGAAGAAATAGCTGTTTTCGTTGAGAAAAAACGTTTCACGAGGGATATTGTAGAAAAATGATTTCTCTTATCGCTGCACCATAAAGCGAGGAAAATGAGAAATCCTTTGATAGTTATACATACGTCTACGGGGCTACGGTTCTTGTGAGTCGATGCAGAACCATCATACTTTGGTGAGTTTGAAACCCTTCGAAACTTCATATACTTTTACGTATTGAAGCACTCGAATGCTTTGAGAATATTGCTATAAAGAGGTATGTGTCTTTTCCATTGCGAAAGTCCACAGAGCTAAAGTGACGTATAATAATTATTAAACACGTTTCAAGTATTTAATTTACTAAATAGTCGTATTTGATAAGATAATGGTAGTTTAGTAATATTCACAATCATCTAAATCATTTACCCTGCTCAATGTTTGAAATTTTCCACTTCATTTACATAGCCCGTTCGTTACAATCCTGAAGTTCTAATTACAAGGGTGGTATTCAGAATAGATTCAGCGATGCTTTTTCATTCTAGCGAAATAAAAATTCTGCACCGTCTTAAGTTCGAGATGAAATTGAAAATTACCGCGTTTCACGATGCTGGAACAAACGCGAGTTCCTTCCGGGTATTGTAATTACGCTTGAACCGACCTTATAAATACGGAGAAGCGAGTCTCTCATGCGTACTGTGAGTTAACAATTACGCACGGCTCCCTGGGGAGCATTGTTGTGGCAGGGAATCTACGGTCGCAAGTTAAGCGGCAGAAATCACGAGATTGCTTATTTTACGATTACCATCAGGCTGCTTTAAGAACAAATTGCTGGAATTTACGGGAAGAAAAACATCGGAAGAAGCAACGGTCAGTTGCCTGTTGCACTATATCCGACTCTCCTTTTAGTTCTTCCACGTTTTTCCTTTTTTGTGCTCTTCATAAATAAATGCTCCTTGAGACCACTTTCTTAACAGATTCGTTGTTACAGTAGACAGTAATTGAAGAATATATTCTGTACACTTTTTCAATTACTTATTAGAATATTTTTTCATTTTTAATCCTTTAATTAGCCACGTGTTAATTTATGTAATGCACGCTGCACAAAATGAATGTAAAATAGAATTAGTAATTCTACGTTACTTGGAAAAATTTAAGTACAAAGGATTATATCCATCCTTTCGTCCTTTTTAATTCATTAAAACAACGTCGAAATTTTTCTATGATTATTTCATTTTCTTTTATTTATCCCAATGTTGTTAAAGATAATGAAATGTAGAGTAGTATTAAAAGATTTCATTTCTACCATTTAAAAAGAAATGCTTTTGAATTCGTATAGATTCAGCGAATTCTTTTCAAGAGGAATTCATATTCTCCTCGTGAAAACGTGCCGATATTTTTCTCGAATTTTCATTATGCGACTTAAAAGCAATCGATCCCCCGTGAACTGCTCAATACGTTTACTTTCCCTCCAGAAGTGAATGAACTTTTGAAGGGTATAGATCGAAAGGGTTATAAATGTCTTTCAGGGGAGTTTTTTAAAACATTTAGATTATTCACATTGATATTATAAATAATACAATTTATTATTAATTTGTCCAATTTCCTGCATTAAATTTATTGATTTTTCTGATTTTTTTAAATCTTTGGTAGTCAAAAATCGTTTAAAAATATTTACAGAATAAATTGATGGTTCTTTTAAGTCCAGTAACGTTGAAATATTATTTTATTTTTAATAATATTTCGATGGGTTTATTGCAAGTGAATGTTTGCCTTTATGTGACAATTTTCAATCGTTTGTTTACGCATCGTACGTGGAGGCTTTGCATTAGTTTGCGCTTAGTTTTCAATCGAAATACCTACGGCTAGTTCAATTTATCTACGATTTCCAATCGAGCGCAATATTCCTTTGGTGATAGTTTCCAGGCAAAAGGAAATCTTCGACCTCTGAAAGCTGTTACCGTGAACGTTCCTGTTGAAATCACGTTAACACGCAACCTTTACATTTCGATATTCACAACGTTTCATAAAAATCAAATATTTCAATAAATGTTTGAAATAACCATTCAGCATCAACCTTCACTGTACAATCGGGGTGCTTTATGGATATATGTATATGTATATTCTCAGATATACTTCAAATTTAAAGTTTCCATAAATTATTTTAGCGTATATATCTTAAAAGGAATTGCAATTGTATTAATTTATTCAGTGCGAAATATGTTTAAAGAGACATACGTTTAAATGAATGTTGAATAATTCATGAAAAGCATTTCCAATTAATATTATATTTAATTAGCACTGTGTCACACTGAGATATATGTATGTAAATCGATATGGCAAATATTATAAGTTTGTTTTGCAATCATTGAATTGCGAAAGTGTTATAGACAGATGTGAAGCAAATTAAAGATTTTTTATTATACAAATATTGTCTAATTTCGTGCGGACTGTCGATACGAAAAATTGCACGAACTTTTGGGATTATCTAATGATTCTTTTATCATCCAAAGAAGCAAGCGATTGAACTGCTTAAATTTTTATCAGCACCAATCGATCACAGGTTTTTCCTTTGATAAATTTGTACGAGATATTATTAGTAGACTCGAGGTATCGAAGCAGGGGAGACGTTGTATAGGTGTTCCTTTTAGTTGTTCTTTACGATCTTGAAGTTTTTCCGTTAAAGCACGTTCCATCGCCTTCTTCGTTCGTTAAAAAATAAAGGAAGGAAATAAATTACTTGCGTTAGTACGACACCCCAGGCTTCGTTTAATCGATTACGTGCTCCGTCGGGAAATTATTATATCATCGATTATGGCATTTGATCGTGGACATGGAAAAGGGATGAAACGTCGACTTATTTGTATCAAGTTGTTGCATATCAAATGATGGATTTCGCGTGATTTGATGACATAAAGGTATCATAAAATAACACGTACGGCATATCAGTTTAAAACTTGAAGTTTAATGTGTTGATTGCTGCAGTGAAAGTGGGCATTCGTTACGAGACGTATTGAAGCTTTAATAATTTATTAAGAATGGAAGTAGTTAATTTTTTAATTTCAAATATTAAGCTGTGAATTTGTTACCTTCCATTATTAATATAATAACAATACTATTTTCCTCAACAATATTCTTGTTCAAGTAAAATGGCTAAGAAAATGAAACAAAAGTGTATCATTTTCAATCATCGTTTTATTTTGGCATAATGCTAGTCTTACATTCTTATTTTTCACCACGATAAAAGATTAAATCTATAAAAGTGTGCTATTCCTCGATCGCTCTAGAGATGTATTTCTTATTCGAAAGATTGATAAATATTGCACAAAGTGTATTCTCGGCACGTCTAAGAATTCCTAACTCGACGTGTATCTCAACTGATAGGATCGCCAAACTCCGATAAACTAGATCCAGGATGGAATCAATTTCGCATGAAATTTTCACCGTGATCTTAGATTTCTAAAATATTCAAAATGATCCAAGGGAGGCAAGGGAGCGATTTTCGTCTGTTGAATCGTCTTGGGGTCACCGAACGTGGCCACGATTGCTTGTTCGCTGGAAGCTGTCCCCCATTATCACGAATTCCTGACAGACAGTCGCGTGGGAGAGGTGTTGGTAAAAGGCCGATCGATTGCAGCGCGGCAAGGACCCCGCTTTGAGAACCACTGGCACAGGATTCACCTGCGATCGACGACCCCGTGTCCTGACCCTATCAATGATCCCACGCAGTCTCGAACATTGCCGTGAAAATCGTGTCTTTGAGAGGTACAGTTTATCTCGACTCGTCTCCCGAGCTTTGAAATTGCCAGAAGAATTATCGAGTGATTCTCCGTTAACGCTTCCCCGAGCGAAGAAAGTAGCTTCCGGAAATTCGAAATCGCGTCCCATCAAATTTTATGGTAATCCCGTTCGAATAGTAGGTATACCCTGTCGATTATTCAAAAAATGATATCAGACCCGCGATAAGGATATTTTTTACGCCGCGCCGGTTATAGTTGAATTCCCGACCCGCGTGGGCGTAGGTACTTTCTTAAACAGCGCTCTTATTGTCGCGTTTGAAAGGCGCAACTTTTTTCTTCGTTCGCTTAGCGACATACTCGTTAATATTCTTGTAGGATAAGCCAGACAGAGTCAACTCTCGACGGTCGGACGGGAAGAATGAGCGTTCTTGACAAAAGTGTACAAGCGAATTATGAGAGGGAGAGAAAAACAGAAAGGGAGGGAACGAGATGGGGGCACTCTCGACACTGTTGCTCGGTGCACAAACATTCTTTTGTGTGTTTCATGTAACGCGTGTACTTTGTAGTTTCAGCGAGAGGCGTTAATAGGTTGTGACAGATAATTAAGCGACAATGAGTTTAGCAACCCTGATTGTTCTCGGTTGCCTCGCGGAACGGTATTCATCTTGATGAAATACGCGGCGTAATGAAATCTGGCGAATATTAAATTGAAAACGATTTACTTATCGTCCCGATTATCGCAACGATGAACGTGACAAAATTATTCGTTGTTCGTTAACTATTTTCGCGTGATTAATGTCAAGCTCGTTCTCCTTTGTCGGAATAAAATTTCGCGGTCTGCAGTGCACCCTTTCGAAGAGGAGCTCTTTGTTCCATAGTATCCTCGTTGGTGGTTGTGTTTTTAGTAAACCATACCACTAGACTAGCCTCTCGACATCGTTCTGCCACTTTGTGTGTCTGAACGTCGTCGTGGTCCAGAGTGTTTTGAATTGCGGATTCGCAGTAGCCGTTGCTCTTTTTAACACTTTGACCCGGCTGGTTTTGTTGGCACGGTAAACGAAAACTAGCGGCGAAACGCGACCGACTGTGGTACACTTTCATTATCGCAAAGAGGATTTTTTAGATTCCCATCCGTTCGTCCAATCCGTGAATTTACGTATTTCACGGCTGGTTGCTTCGTAGCCGAGGTTAGAGGCATCGATTCGTGAGATTTTCATGTGTGGATCAGGATAACGTGTTATCGCTGGTTACACTTTGTCGATGACTTTTATATCTGACGCGTGACAAATGTAACTAAAAGGATTAGAAGTTGTGTTGTGCTTTATCGTGCGAGAAATATTGCTTCGGAATTTTTTCAGTTTATATTATATAATGCAGTTCGAAAAAAGAATATTCAATTGGAATTAAGAATAAATAAATTTCAGATACTTTTATTAACGAAAATCATCATTTTTGTTGCTAATAATATTATTATGATGTCTGAAGCGTGTTTCAGCCCGCTAATGAATGCTTTAATTAAATCGTCGTATAATTAAAACAGGCTATCTACATAGCAAAATTCGAGCTTTATTTGTTGTATAAAATGCGAAAAGTATTTAAATTGGCGGGTCGGTGTAATCCTTTGTAATCTTCGGACAGAGTCCTCGACCGATTTTCTCCCAGTAGAGTACACATTGTTCTCTGGACGATCGAAAAAGCGTGCACACTCGGGTACAGGTTTATACCGTAGATTACATATTGAGGGGAAACGAGCTCCAGATCCTTCGTTCAATCTAATGTCTATGCGATGGATTCTCGTTTCTGACGCGAAACCGATCGCAAGCCTAGACTGAAATATACGGCTAACTGATCATCCACTTTCTGCTTGCGATATTATTTCTGTCAAGCAGTCGTTTAGTTTATCGCGATTCGATCAATCTTCTATCATTAACCCTTTCACTACGGATGTATTTACAGAAAAATGCTTTTTCATATGTTTCCATGTCAAATTGCCTAACTTAATATCTAAACGTGAAGTATTTTTCTTTGCAAAAATTGAAATAAATTGTTTAGTTTTTTAATTTTCCATTTGCTAATTTCCTAATTTTCTATTTTTCCAATCCTCAATTTTCTAATTTTCCTATGCTTAATTTCCTGTTTTGCCAATTTTCAATTTCTCTATTTGCCTAATATTCTAATTTTCTTCTAAGCTAATTTAATATCTAAACGTAAAATAATTTTCTTTGTCAAATATTATGTGTATTCAAGTATATTTTACTATGGTATTGAAGTATCCCTCGCATGCTTGCTTAATTTAAAAATTACATAAACTTTACGTATCAGAAAGTAAATCTACACATATTTGGCTAATATTCTAAATAAATATATTTTACTCTTTGTCGCGATCGAATTGAATGGAAACGCGGCAGGAAAGTGGTATCGTTGAATAAACGCAATGAAAGACAATTAAAACGTGTTACGAGCGATTTCCATTGATTAATGAAGATGTACTGAAACAATCGAATTATTCGAGTTGCTCTTTTGATGTCCTCCAGGCTGAAGGGTATGCGATTTCCTTTAATCGATGTCACTCGAATTCATGTTCCCTTTCTGCTTGTATTGCTCGTTCCACTGTGAAATCACCGCTGAATGATGGTACTTGACACAATTTTTTATTCGTCTACAACGAACCATCAAATTAAGATCCATTTAATGCTGAATGGTAAATAGTTTTCCGGGAAAAATAATTTTTGTTTTAACTTCATTCGGAACAACATATTCCTTTCGGTTGATTTCAATTAATTTCCATCTTCAGTTATTATGGTAGCCAACTATAATTTCGTAGTACTACATATCTAATTTTTAAATTGATTATGTAATGTCCATAACTGTGCACTGTAGTTTCTGCAATATACAGAGAATTGTACGTAACATTGTTATATTTTCAGTTCAAATAGTGTTCTATATCTACTAGCTTTCAACGGGCAAACGCCAATAACCGATTAATTAAATATTAATACATTATGATTATTAATAGAGTAATTACAGCGGTATGTATGGTACATCAACCGCATAATTTATTTGCAAGCTTCGCAAATATTTAGTGAGACAGGTCAACGTTTGCCTTCTCTGTATATTTTAATGTCGTTAATTTTCTAAAACTAATGATTCTGTACTACTTAACTTTAATTAATTCAAATTTACGAACTAATTTCATTTGATTTTAAGTATCTACTTGAGTAGTTTAATCGCCATATAGTAAATAGAAGTGTTAATGTTATTTTGCCTATTATATTTGGTCACTGCGATACAATTGGATTGTTTGTCCCATAAGTCGCTTTAATATAAGTCACGTACGAAACGTATCGAGCTGACCTAATTCCTCTACCTTTACTACGAATTCAATCGCTATCGTTTCTTGTATGTTACCATTTTGAATCCAGCTAGACACCAAACATAAAGACCTTTTCATTGTACGAAATATAACAATTTGTATCTATAAAGTTTTATATTTACAACATCTGTGTATTAATGGGTTAATGGTAGCTTGAAACTGTAGTGAAAAGTAAATAGACCACTGCTGAATATTATTCCCGTTTTACGCTTTGATTCTTGTCAATTCTTAGTTGGTATTTAATAATAACTTTCTCGTTGTTAGTTCTTACTTTTTATTCTTCGCCTTGCAACTTTCATTCTTTACCTTTCGTACTTCACTTCCTTACTTTCCATCCAGTTTTTGCTCCGTTGATTCACCAACTCTAATTGGATAGACCACTCGAAACTTTGGCCGCACAGTATATTCGAAAGTGTACACACATCCGACACCTGCGTCACGGAATCTCCTTACGTTTAACACTCCGCTCGCATAGGCCGGGCATTCGTTCAGACGTACATACATTTCAGTTGAAACCGAAGTTGAACCCTCCAAGCAACCACTTGATCTCTCCTACACCATTCGGCACGCTTGTCTTTCACACCCAACGCTCGAGAATTTCATTCACACCCCACGTTCGAGAAGCTCGTTCACCCTTGCCTTGCTTAACCAGTCAAACTTACCGGAAATTCCAGCTATTTCCCTGAAGAAAACTGTCACGGATTAATTACTCGAGGTTTACGCAGGAAATACTGATTTATCATCTCCGTTTGCTGATACGAATACATACAGTGATTCACATATGCTACAGATATGTGTTTGTATGGATTAATTAAGATTGATCGGTACGCGATATGAATAATTATTGAAATAACTTCTAGAAGTTTAACTCTCTGCCGGAATTATACATAGATTCTTTAGGGCTAGGCAAAAATTTCATTTTTCAAGTTTTACCTTCGAATTTTTATTTCTCTTGCAAAACTGGACTAGACATTTCACCTTACTAACATTTGTATATTAAATTAGATACGTTTCAATAAGTATCTCAGAATTTTTGCAGACTGTTCTACAGTCTGGAACAGTAAAAAATTAGGGCCTAGTATAAACGATTCGTAATGCTGGCCATGCTAGTAAAAAAACAATGTTCGACAGTTCTTTGGTTCTGTTAATTTTTGGAAAACTGAAAATGAAAAACTCGTAGAGATTCTGAGACTCAGAGATATTATTGATGATCCGAGAAAGTCGACATTACAGCATAGTAACTAGAGCGCAATAAGTACTATATTCAATGACTAAATGTCGGAGAGGAGGGAAACGAACTGCCGGAAATTCACCATCGGATCGTTTCCTTAACCGCAAGAGATGCAACGTAATCCAATCCGGAGATGGAAAATCGTTAAAGTAACTCATCTTTTCCATAACGATTGACTTCTACCCATATGCGAGCAATCGCGGTAAACGTTACGTTGGAAAATGAAATGTTGGAAGAGAATGAGAAAGAACATTAAAATATCACGGTTGAAAATAATACGAATTAATTTTCATTAGCAAACATTGGTATTCTCATTTATGCAAACTGGTCAATAAAGAGATGGAAAAAGAAAGAGAGAGGTAGAAAACAATGGAATATCACGTTTATTTATTTCTCTCGTATTTTGCAGTTGATAATTGTAACTCTTTTTTTCTTAATGAAAGGCAATTGAAAATTTCGAAAATATAAATATAAATATTTATGAAATTGGAGGAAATTAAAATGTATGTTTAATAAAAAAATTATTTTTTGAAAATGAACTGAGCAGAGCTTTCCACGCTTTTTCAAACGAATCGCGTTGGGATTGGTAATAAAAAGCGATAATTTTTTATTTCTACTTTATCGCGTTCTCTGTATACATATCACCTCCATAAATTAATGAAGAATTCAATAGTTCTCCATGAAAAGCAATAGAAACGTTGTCAAGTCCTTTTAACAACGGATACCTTATAATCTGGCATTTAATCGAAACTGAATTACGGTTTCTGTAATTGAAATGCATTGAATTTTAACGGACATGAATTAATAAAGAATAAAATTAAGAGCCTAGCACGTGACCGAACGATACTGCGATTATCCGATGCCATTTAATTAACAGTCATCTTTTATCGCGGTTCCATTTTGTCGGATTAAACGTTTTATCAAAAGCTATTATTAAAACGTTTCATTTTGGACAATGAAGATTGTAAGAAACCGAATGGTTTATTAGAAATTGACACTGGATCGATTGCCTTTTACAAATATAGTCTGATTACTTTTGAACCAGATCACGTATTTGAGCAGTAAATTTTTAAAATAAAGAATCGAACATTTACCTTTTATTAGTCTCGGTTCGTAAAAGAAAGAAATTGACCTTAATTGAATTCGATTCTTCGTATGTACCATTTAAAGGTCGCGGTGTTCAGCTTTTCATCTTAATTCAGTAATTCCAAGCTTTCGTAGAGAGAATACGATTTATTATCCAGTTCCTTGATCGTTTTATGGTACACGAAGCGGCCCTTTAATTTTCACCAGCTGAGTTCTTAATTCAATATTTGCTTCTTCCCTTTTGTGTCGCACGATGGTCGATATTCTTTCGTAGCTATTGAGCAAAGACTCTTGGCCTGAAATTCGGTTAAACAAGAAGAAATGCTGGTTAAGTTGATCCCACTGTTGATAATTCAGGAGAGCTTGCACAAGCTCTTCACTTACTTTTCACTGCTTTACCGGCCGATACTCTTCTTTATCCGCTTGTGGATAGCTTGCAAGTTCGTGCTTTTATCGACTGAAAGGGATCGAGAAGTTATTGTTGATAAATTGGGGACTTATAAAATATTTATTCGAATTTATATTATAAATTGTAACTTAAACATAATTGTATATTTTGGGGGAATTTTTTGTAGAAAGATTTACTTTTTAAGGGTAGATATTCGAGGGTAAATCTTCGGAAGGGTAACTTAATTTCTGAATTCTTCAGAAGAGGACGCCTTACAGAAGTGTATATGAAAGCTTCTAAGACTTACAATCAAAATTTAAGCTCATTAATTGTTGGGGGAGTTTGCAATGATTGGAGCCTCAAATACAATGTAATCGGGTAATTACTGAAAGAAAATTGTTGTTTATTAGCATTGCTATTATATAAGCTGAAATTTTCAAAGTGATTACCAAACATCCTCAGTAGTTAAGGTCTGTCTGACCATATTGTACGTCAATTTTTACTGCAGCAGCCGATGTTTCAATTATAGTGAATAGTTTCATGTAAACATTTGTACATTTTATGAATCTTTTTTAATTTTCAAAGGGTTACAGTATAAGGAATATACTGCTTTATCAAACTGAAAATGTAATTCACTATAAATTGTCATAGCGCATTTATAAAATACTAGATTTTTATAAATTCCTCAAAATATGTAAAATATACAATAACATTGTAATTCAACTGGGAAAAGATAACATCCTATAAAAACATACATATTCATGTCAGAGTCCTCTGACCGCACACAGTTGTACTAATTAATATCAGCAATTATTATGATCGAGTCGACGTTGATACACGGTTAAAAGAATGCGCGTTAACCGTGGCAGAGAAAGCAGAAAGTTATCCGCGTGGAAATTGGATTTCGAGCGGCCGCAAAGGGACGACGGCCAGAACGATTCGATATTCGAGCGAGAACGGTTAAATTGAGTCTAGCTCGGTCCTGGACTTGGAGTGGTACTTGCCAACGAGGTAGTAGCCCTAACTGTGCGCGGATCGTCGAGTCAAGTTGCTGTGCAATTCTATCGAGGGGCCTACAGAAGCTAATTGGCCGGTCAGCCCTTCGCCGGTGGTGCTTCGAGTTAGGTCCCGGGCATTGCGACAATGCAATTTACGTGTACGCCGTGGTCCATTCACCGGCGAAACCTCAATTCCGTTCAGGAAACGAAAGAGGATCCCTTTCAAGGGTCTACGAACAACCCGTCGATCTACCGATACCTTCCTTACAGCTATTGCCACACGAATGCGTGCTTCGATGCAACCAGAAAAATTCCGCAACGAAACGGAATCAAACGGGAAAGCGAGAGAAATTCATCGTGAGGATTCCGTAAAAATTCAACTTGAACCGTTTCGCGGTGAAAGACGAGACGCGAGTCGACGATTGCCAGGGAACAATGGGACGAAACGCTGCTTCGAATTCCAGGATGGAAACCTTACAGAGAATTCCCATGATTCGAGTGCGTTTTTAATCGAGAGCTAACCTTAGAGTGACGTTGTTCGTGTTCGTGTTCTGGAATTGAGTCCTACTCGCTTTGTTCCAAATTAATTAACTTTTTTATCTGGAAGTAGTATGCTTTTAGTAATATTCAACAGAATTAAAAAAAAAAAAAAATAAAAGTATCAGGTCTTTTGTAAGTTTAATTACATGTACCGCCGCAGTGAAAATAACCAGATATAGTCAGACACGTCATAATTATAATTATTCATAATACAATGGTTTTCTTTATCACTGTTACATTACGTAATATTAATGTTAATGTTCAATAACAGCTAAAACATTTTTTTAGCAACTCATCTTTCAAATGACAATAACAAATTCAACAAATCTCTTACCAGCATCGTAAAACAAGATTTGATTACAATTTATCCAGAATTTATGATTACAATTTCTCGAGAATGACGTGCACGAAGGAAAAACAAGCAAAAGTGGAAGTCTAGCTGAATTATTGTTTCGGTGAGTCGACGGACCGCGTAAAACATGCTCTGACACGGCGAGAAGAAGGAACGTTTGGTTTGATATATTTCCAGCTAACGCTTCCTCTTCACCTCTCGACCACCCTTCTTAAGGGATGTTATTTATTTTCTCTAGCTTGGCGGAAAAATTTTCTTGTTTCCTGTTTTGTTTTCTAGCTTCTTAGCGAATAAATATTCGTGGTTCTGCAAAGTGTAACTGTCGACGATACTTTGTAGGTACATATTTCCTCTTCCATTGTAAAAAAAAGAGACACATGTATCGAGCTAATATGCATTCCTCGACGAAAGAAGGGTGATCGTTTCGATGGACTTTAAAATCGTTAAGTGTCTTTTTATACCTCTTTTTTGCGATGCCTCTCGAGACTTGCGTTGTCGTGAAACTCTCGGTGATTTCTAACGAGCACGCACGAGGACCCTCGTTCGATCGTTTGTGAAGAATCGTATTTGCTTCCTGATAATGTAAATGTTTCTTTATGGCGATCGTTGGAGCCGAATTTACGATAATACGCTCTCATAATTACGAGGCTTATTAAACTGGAGCGCTAGTGCGTGCCTGTAAGTGATTTAAGCTCGATTATGGTCAGACAACGAGGTAAAGTTTATGCGTTTGGAGTTTCTTTACTTTGCACCGATTACGCTCGTTGAATATTTAATATTTTTTATAATAAAAGGAAATAATTTGTGATTTCATGAGAAATCTCTATTTCTATCTCTTCATATTAATAAAAATTTTTAATATTTAATTGAATCAAAATATTTACGGAACTTTTTCAATGCGTATATTGAAATTCAAATTCTCGTAAAAGCAAGCGCAGCACTCGACAAGAAAAAAAGGAAAATTTCATTAAATTCCTCGCTTTTGAGCGCGTGAAATAAGAAGTTCATGTGCGTTCAAGAATAAAAGAAGCCTCAATCTCACTCTCTGTGGAGGGTCGAAACGGTTATTGCTGCGGTTATCCCGAATATTCCACCTGGAAGACCTCCTTCATTCACGATTGCACAGGGAAGAGGAATGAGTCTCTCGGGGCACAGGTTTTCTTGTTTCTCTGTTTTGATATCGTTACACCTCATCACTTATTGAAGATGTTGGTATATGTCTTTGGTCGTCTATTCAAAATTTTCTAATGCATTGCTAAAGGTTTCTTATCTCGTAGATAATTTGAACATTAGTAGTAGCTGTTAGAAATTATTGATATATCAGATTAAATTTACGAAAACTTGAATAATATAGATTATTTATAATTGAGAGAACAATTTTACTCGTAGCTTTCATATATTTTTATTTCTTAATTTTTTAATATCTGTCTGCCTTGATCCCACTATACAAAAAATTATAATATCTTGTTGTAGCTTTGATAGAAATATAATTTCTTAATTTAATCGAACACTGCGATCCTCTCTCGAAATCTCGTCAAGGAAAATGAAAGAATGGATTCCTCTGATTTCTTCGCATTTATGTTTCTGGCTATATCGAAGCCATTAATCTTGAGTTCTTTGAGGAGGCAATTTGGAACGTCCTTCTTCGTGGTTGACAAGGTGTTGCTACAATTTACAGACCGCTTCAAAGGGTGCCTTCCCCCACCTTTTAGTTCAGCAAGCGTTACACTCGATCCATATTTTAAAAAACCACTTTTGCGATGTATTCGTCGTGGTCACACCCCCTCGCTCCGAGACGAGAGTAGCAGCACTCCCTTGGGAATCTGCGGTATAATAACGTTGACATAGTCGACGTAGAAGCACTAAATAGGAACCGGCTGTTTCCTTTGCTCTTCGCCCCAACCGTGTACTTTCGCTTCGTATTTCGCATCCAAGCTTTCATACGTCACTCCATGGCCTCTTCGAGATAGTACACCTAAATTCATCTGCCAAGAAGAGGGACGTGTATAAAGTCTGTTGCTGGTATGCAGCTGCATTATTACAATTCAACATGGTACCCCTTGCTTCTTCCTAACTTCAGCATCTTGGCTCGGGTCACTCGATCAAAAAGAGTTATGCTTTCGCGATGATTATATTTCAATTCATAGAATACTTTTACCTGCTTCTATTTTATCAACAAATTCACTTGAAATGTGCCAAGTTGGAATATTAATAATTATACTCAACATACAGAGTAGGGTCATTCTTTTGTTTTTTTCTTTAATTGCTAACAAATTGAGTGCTTGAAAGATACTTCAGTAAAAATTCCTTACAAATAATTGTTTATGCTCATTACGAATAGTAGAGTTATAAGATGTAACACAAAAGCATTGTACCTTCGAAGTGATTTCTTAGCGTTGAACAAAGTTCACAATTGCAAAGACTTACAAGTTTGAAGACGAATCTCGTCTTAACATTTTACGGGGTGTGTACAGAAAGCTGGGGGATCAATCTTACGCGAAGAACAATAGAGGCGTCGTATGCATTGATGAAAGTCTTCTCCCAACCCTTTGTGGATTCAATGTAATTTTGGTAACGCCAGAACGATGACAACGACGATGAAGCGTCGAAAGAGGACGAGCAAGGGCTGAGAGTAGCCCCGTTGATGTTTCGCAATAGGGGGACAAGGGTGGCCCTTAATGGAAGAAATGTCGAGGCACCGTGGATGAAGGCGTCTTCGATGTTATATGATCGAGTACAACCAACAGCCTTAATCATCATCGGAATCCAAATTTCATTTATCCATTTCTTTTTCTATGCTGAGAAGAAAATTATTCTGATCAGAAAATCAATAAAGAATTAATGAAGATTATTCAATGAATATGATAATTAAGAAATTATAGAAAATGATTATTTTTTTAAACTGAATATAAAATCACAATCACTAATTCTTGGAAAAGTATTTTATTCCAAAACCACCATTTAATTATTCTCAAACGATGGTCACTGAACAAGCGAACGAGCTTTAATACGAGACTCACGCAGTGGCCATTGGTCATCGAAACACAGCCGGTGGTGACGTTCGGCTCTTTAATTATCATCGATAAATCACTGGAACACACCCCTACGCTTTTGTTATCCTTATTTTCTATCGCCTCTGAACACGTACAATTTTTTAGTCTTTATATAGAAAAAAAGAATTTCAAATAAAAGAAAAGACAAATGGAGGATAATGAAATTGATCATCGCCAATGATGAAAATGGAAAATGTCTTAACGTGACTCTTGATACTCGTGCGAATCGACATCGTTCGAGACTTAGGATATTCGATGAATGGACACAATGGACACGGCTTTATCTTCCGGCAATATAGAGATTTCTCGTGACGATGGCCGATGGGGGTTGCGTATTTATCCACGCGTAGGTCGACGTCGACCAGACGCGTATTGTTACGATATCATCGACATTGTACGAGAGACTCGATTTATTTTGTCTATTCGGCGGAAAAGTGCTTTCATTTGCGAGGCAACTGTCAAAGCGATTCGCGCGAAGGGACGGGCGAAGCGTGTGCGGCGAAAGAACGAGAGAAAGAGCGGCTACGATCAACCGGTTCGAAAAAGAGAAAACAAAAAAGGGAGAGAGAGAAGGGAACGCATTGTGAGCCTCCGCCATTCGCTGTCACAAAAGCCCTTAATTCGACAATGCATCCGTCGAAGAGGACAATAGGCAGCTCTCGGTAAATAATGATTCCTTCGATTCTCGACACTCGTTTTATACTCTTTCGTTCTTTCCGAACATCTTCGCGGCAGGAGTTTCGATAATATTTATCCGGAAGATTTCGTTGTGCGCTTTAGGCATTCGTTAGGACGTTCATTCAGGAAAAGAATATTATTATGATTAGAGATTGTCGTTCGTTGTTATCTAACGATTAACACTTCCTAATATTTTTACTAAATCACGATCACTTCTTTGGTACTAATCTTGAAGGTATAAAGGGAATTTCTTAAACGTGAAAAATAATAATTAATTTTTTAATTTCCATTGCTTATCAATTAATTTCTTCAATACACTCAGTCATTTTAATTCCAAATTAGACAGTATGTAAAATTTTTATATTTATTTGTGATTTATTCCAATAAAACTTAAATTGGACATCAGAACAGGGATCCCATCGTGGAGGTTTTGGAACTCGTTTAATAAGGATTCCAGGCGTGTGCTCGGTTTGACGATCAGTCGGCCTCCCTAAGGTAATTAAAAGAAAGAAATCAGGATTTTTAGGCAAGGACCGGCAGCAAACGCCAGGGACGTGATTCGGAGACGTCGAAGAATTTGAAATCGGATTAAGTAAGAGTGATGGGACGCTCGATTCCCGGCTGTTTCGAGCTTTTTATTTTTCGCCTCCTCCGAGACCGGTCTAAAGCGTATTTGCATTACAAATACACTTTTATTCGGGTATCTTGCGTTTCATTAAATTCGTTTCTTCTTCCCGACACCCTTTCCTTCTCTGTATACACGCTCGTCTTCGTTCGCGCGATGTTTCTATCGGCTTCACAAACTCGCTTCACTTTCCCTCAAAGGGTTGTTATATTAAAAATTTTCATCTCGTGCCCAGGGACTTCCCCTCTTTAGGAACTGTGGATGCGAAAGCCGTTTATCAGGAACGTGAGCTGAAACAACTATCAGCGTTGTTAATGTAACAAAAATTGTTTAAAACTTGATGGTTTAAGTAAAAAATTTAACAAATATAGTACAATCGCAATTTTCTATAATTAAATATTAAAATTTAATTTGTTATCTATTTTTAAAATATTTGTCTCAAACCTCGAATTTTGCATGGTATTTAACTTGTTAGTAATCAATATGATTCTGTATCGTCTACACACGTTTATGTCTATTGCGTTAATTAATGTGTTTACACCTACACCCACGTGTGTTTGTTCCCCATAAATTTCTATTTCAATCGATCCATCGATGGACGATAATCGTGCACGTGCCATGGAATCAGATGTTTCCGAGGTATCCAATCATCGAGGTTCCCCGTTCAAAGGGTCATGAGCATCGTGGATTTTCTCGTTACCGAAACACCGATAGTTATGTCCTGACAAAATTGAGATACGACTATTTTCCCTCCACGGAATCGAGAGCAACGCTATCGTGAATTATGGAGTTCGCGTGCCACGTGGAAGCAGCGCCTTCCAACTGACCCGAGCCACTCCGTCTTACCTAAGAAAGATGTATTTATGTGAGAAAATTATGGTCCCGAACTCGTGGCCACCATATGAGGCCAATTTCGGTTCGTGCAGTTTGTAGACGATCCGGTTGGACTTTTCGTGATCAAGCTCGATGATCGACGGTTACTTACAGCACTATAGATAATATTAATGTTCATAGAGAAATTGCGAAGGTCTATATAGAGGTATAGGTAGGCTGATATTACGCACCAGGCAGTTAGTTGACGGTAATTGAAACAAAATTGAGTTACCAATATTAATCATCCTGGTATGAATTAGGTATTTGTGTTCTCCGAGTATTTTGATACATAGGAAATTAATTTAATGTCAATTAATAGGTAAAATTCAAATTGCAATATTAAGCATCGCTAAGCATTATTTCTGTGTTAGAATAGAATTGAAATATTATTGGATGTTAGCTCCAAGTAAAAATATTAATCATCTTGGTATGAATTAGATATTTGCGGTCCTCGAATATTTTGATACATAGCTAATTAATTTAATGTCAATTAATAGGTAAAATTCAAATTGTAATATTAAGCATCGCTAAGCATTATTTCTGTGTTAGAATAGAATTGAAATATTATTGGATGTTAGCTCCAAGTAAAAATATTAATCATCTTGGTATGAATTAGATATTTGCGGTCCTCGAATATTTTGATACATAGGAAATTAATTTAATGTCAATTAATAGGTAAAATTCAAATTGCAATATTAAGCATCGCTAAGCATTATTTCTGTGTTAGAATAGAATTGAGATATTATTGGATGTTAGCTCCAAGTAAAAATATTTCTTTTCTGTAAGCAGCTTTTGTGAAAGGTATGACATACACAGTGGGATATCGCAGCAAGGGTTTTGTTGCTTGGGCAGTGTTTAAAAGAAAGCACTGTAAGATATCTTAGAAAGCACAGTTTCTTTGTCAAGAAGGGTTGATCCCTGGTTGATCCCGTAACCACTATTCTGTCCATATTTCTGATTCAAAGCATGAGCTTACAGTATGAATACATGCATTAAGATGATTCTTGGGTTAAGCATCAGTCGGCATTGTGGACGAGATATTGTATGTGGATTCCCGGCAAAAAGTCCCTGTTTGCTATTAAAGTCACTTCAGAAAATATTAACATTTTTTTCTGAAAAAAAAAAAAAGAATATATTCTGTTACTCTGAAATAAGGAGAGATAAAATAGTAATAATAACTGATTATTTAAAAACACAATTACCTTTATTTGAAAATTATTTTTCTCTTTTCTTTTTTTGTGATATACAGGTTTCAGTGTCAGTATGTCTTTCTGTAAGAAACCCAGTATCTATAAGCAAGAAACACCTGTGTCTTAATTAAAGTTGGCTGACTTCTGGCTTACCGTGGCCCTTCGTGCCACTCCACAGATCTGTTCCCCAGGGGTGCAATTTACTCGCACCCCTCACCCACCCCTTTTCACTCCTACCAACGGTTTGCAGAGTCTGCCCAACTCACCTCCAGTTTGAATTGCAAACTTGAATAGGGTTAGTGATTTCGTCGTCTTTCATCGTTCTACTTTGATTTATTTGTGCTTCCATTTGTAGATTTTAATATCGGTACCAGAGTTGTTGTCCTTGAATTATTTTCGTATCCAGTTACCTACTTTTAAATTGAAAATAAATATAGTTTATATGAAATTTTTCGATGTTTAATTTAATTCTGCAAAGTATCATTGAATTGGTACAAAGTGAAACGCTTCGCGGAGAATTTTCAACTCTCTTCAGAAGCGAATATCCTCTTTAAGAATTCGGTTGGGCCACGATGATGGTGTTGGTAGTCTTCCTTGGTCTTTACTATGTAAAACAGTCTCTATTCCCTTTTGTCCATCGCTTGGGTCACCCTTGGTCGTTAAAGTTCTGACCGAAGCGGTGACGGCTTCTCCGAACTGTGAACGGACAAGAGTTTATCGTTTTCCGGTCCGTTCGATATTTATGTAGTATCTGAAAAGGTGTATTCCCGGCTCTCCGGATTCTTTTGAGATTTTCATGTAGGCCATCGTTGAATCTTTCCATCCTGCATTCGTATTTCTTGCGTCTGGAAAAGACAAAAATATTCATGACCAGAATCATCGTATATTAAGATATTAGTACTTGCTACATTTAGCAGATGAACTTTTAGATATTAAAAATATTCAAAATATTCATATTTTCTGACAATTCGAAAAATGCGATTTAAGAGAATTATACAAATTTAAATATAGATCAACTTCTATCCGATACAATTATTTGCAAAATTCATAAAAAATCTTAAAATCTCTTGATTACACTTATAGAAATGACCACCTTTCACACACTCTCTCTCTCTCTCTATTTTATCATTTACTTCTACCACCTTTCTCTATTTTATCACTTACTTCTCTGTATAATGCTTTTACGCGCATTCTGAATGAACCATTATCACTATAAAAAGCCCCATCTAGAGGTTCGCTGCACTGTTGGCACAAATGCTTTCAACTCGATTTATCGTTGTAGTATACAGCCGTAAGAGGCACAGGAATTCCTCAAACGTAGTCACGTTTAAGATGGTTCGCTTCCCAAGCTTTTTCAGTAGCCTTATAAATGGTCACTATAAAGGTCTGTGCCGGTGTTGCAGTGGCAACAAACGGTGCGATGATTAGCAGCTAGGGAGATTGCACCATTAGCTTCCAGGTGTTCGATATCCCAGCCATGCCATCGTTCCCTCATTCCGGGCGATCATGCTCCAGATCATCCCTCGAATGGTGGTGTAAGTTTCACTATCAACTGGACGGTACAGGAGGGGTGAGGGGCTGGTACAATGGAGACGGGAGGAACAAATAATCCTTTCGCCCGTGTAATCCTCGAACTTCTTGGATCTATGGAATTTCTAAAGCTCTTGTTGTATCGTTATTGATGGTGTAGTTTAAAATTAATCTCGAACGTTTTTAATGGTTGACATCTAATAACACCGTGATATTTAATTTTCGAAATTGGAAGTTAATTTCTAAAATTCTATTATGGATCAGGTTCATCGTCGAGTTTTTTTCTGAAACGACCTAATTGATGATAACGTAATTAATAGCGCGGTATTCAGTGTATTTGAACTGTCTTTTGAAACGATATATGCTTAGATGGGAATCGATACTTGGAGGTAGCCAAGGCAGCTTGTACGTCTTCCCGTTATGCGCCAGCAAGATTAAGAACGCCTGCTCTATTACGAAACGCACCGCATAAATAAAGCTTCGATTATGAACCGTGATGCAGTAAATGAGCTAATGTAACAATGTATTTATCTCAGAAATGGTTCCTTTTTTAAAAACATGTTTATTCACATACAACATTTTCATCGTGCGTTATTCGAGAAGCTTGTGTCTAAAATAAATGTTACAAGAGGGTAGTTTCTCGCGAAATGCAATACTTAATTTCACGTGAATTTTAACCAGCGAATTGACAGGCGCTCTCGTGAGCAAACCTTTTAAACGGAGTGAACAAAGCGTTGCATCCGTTATACTTGAAACTACATTCCTCCATTTTATGGTTGCACATTTCTTCGTGCGTTTCCAAATCGCATCTCTTTGGTTTCACTCTGCAACCATATTCAGCCCATTTGCAGGATACTTGCTCGTTAAGGTCGTACTCATTTTCAGACGACGATTCATCCGATCCATCGTACTCATTATCAGACGACTCGTCATTAGCGTATTTCTTGTAGTTGCATTTTTCTTGGTGCATCGGTTTTCGTTTTCTCGGCATGTTCACCATGCAACCGTACTTTCTGTACTTGCACTCGACCAATTCGTCAGGATCGCAGTACTGATTCTCCGTGATCGATGTATTTTCCAATGCATCGTTGATCTCGTTCAGAGCTTCGTGGCGATCCTTGTAAATGCAATATTTCTCGTGGATCGAAGTTCTCCAGGGTGTTGTCCTCACTTTGCAACCCACTGCTTCGTATCTGCACACGACCAAGTCGTCCTGCTGGTGAACCAGATCCGTAGGCAGTTGTTCCTCCTCCAAGTGGGGACGAAACTGACATCTGAAGTGCACACGGAAGCGTCAAACTTTGTGTACGGAGGATATCGATACTCCGACAGTAAAGAGGTACAATCAATTTGAAATTTATGGCATTTCTTACCGAGACTCGTGTAGATCCGCCAACTGTGCTGGAACTTTCACCCCGCATCCTGAATCGGCATACGCGCAAGACCGTAGTTCCTGGTTTTCAGACGGTTCAGATGGAAACCAGCTTCTCTCGTGTTCGAGGAAATCCTCCGCCGGTGGTGCGGTTGGATAATTTTCATGGAATTGCGGCGGGACAGGGTGGGGCAAGAAATGACTAGGAGGTGGCGTGTAACTTGAACTCGAATGCGAAGGTGGCATTTGCACGTCTAACGGCGCCAGACAGGTAGGACAACCGTGATAGTACGGTTTGCAACGGTAACAAATCGTGTGTCCGTTTGTACAAGTGTATCTGGGTGCCAATTCCATCTCCAGTAGGCAAATTGGGCAGAGACCCTCAGATTTGAATCTCTCGTATAAATTTGGGTACAGGCTATCCATGATTCGATGGTTTTGTCACTCTTTTAGACCTGTAAATTAATAAAAATGTATATGTATTTTAAATTTTCGATACAATTTGTCGAATTGGTTTTGTGTATGGAATTTTTGAACAATGTTGACGTGTAATAAGAATTTCGTGAGATAAGGTTAATACTGGGTGTTAGGAACAATAATGCCTTATGCCTGTCAGATAAGAATAATGTTTTATCAGTTGGACGCTTATCAGTTCGGATGGATTAGAGTGTCGTCAGAGAATTGTTTCGATATAGGTTGAATGCACGGAAATTTTAAGATTGCGAACAGAGGTATACGGTAGATGGTATAAAGTATCAAAATATTAACAATTTTAATGACTTGTGAATTGCAAGCTAACAATAAGTTGCAACACATTTAAGGAAAACATAAAATTTACAATCTACTTACAGCAAAGTTTTTAACAAAGGTGCTATAAGATGCAATAATTGTTGTACATAGCACCTTGCTTCATTAGGAAATTCTCAAACTTTTCAGCGTAACCCACATTTAACCCTACTTTCCTATCCTTTATAGAAGGTTCCTATTTTTCTATGCATGCTGGGATGTTAAACACCTCAGGGTGGGGAAATTGGGTTAAATTATACTTTCTTAAACTTATGAGTCCAATTTGTGACATTCACACCATTTCTCGCCCTCCGTTACAAGGAACCCATTCATTCGTACCCAGTCACAAAAAAAAAAAATAAAACACAGACAGGCAAATCGTTCACGCATACATTGACGAATATATTAAAATCGATCGTGCTGAATTTACTCACTCGACTGGTTGTTCTCGTCCTTGCAGAGCAACGTTGGGCGAAACTGAAATTACGGACACGCGGGGGGAAGGGAGCGAAAAAAAATAGCCGTCGCGGCACGTACGCCTTCGTAACAACCGGCACTGTGTGTCATCGTCGAACTGTCAGCGTTCCCTTATTTGCCAAGACCGATAGCGCGACTTTATCTGATAAAGCCCGCCGTCTTCTGATAGGGGACCGCTTTTCACGCTCGTTCGCGACAGACGAGAATGTTCCGCTCGCCGCATCGCGACCTACCGAGCGGACGATTCGTCGCGAAAAATGAAATCGGCGAAGGGGAATCGTCAGTTGGCCTCGTTATTATGCGCGTCGTGTCGACGAATGGTAACCGACGCATTTATTACGTCCCCGTGTTTCAACGGGGAAGTAAAAAGAAAAAAAAAGGCATTGAAGATTCTATGTATTTTTGTATCTTTACTCTTACATTTTGCTGGTCACGAACGGAATTTAAATTAAGGGTGGCCGAAGTTCAGGAACTTTTTTCATAGATAATTAATGGAAAATATTTATTTTTTCGCGGGATATGTGTGTAATTTTTATTAATTTCATATTCCTGGTTTTAAAAAGTAAGTATGTTATAGAATAGTGGAGTTATTCGCTGTTTGAGGGAACGATACACCCCCCTTAAGGGGTAACACGAGGATGAGTTTCCATGTTGGTACGTCGCATGTAACATGTGATGGATTTCTGTTTCCGTTTTGATTACTTGACCGTTCGCCAGTGACAGTTAATTATGGATGAAAAATCGTAACCGAACGGCATACGACCCTTCAGGCAGCGTTGCTTCGTTACGAAGCTTCCATTTTGGCCACCCCCGATGGTCATCGTTGATAATCTTCGCGTGAAATCTGGGATTATGTTTCACAGGCGCGCTCTTCGGCTTGCACTCACTCCCCCTGTTGCTTCGAATATTTTGACGAATTGCGATGCACGAATTTCAGAGGGTTAAATATCTTTTATTTTGATAAAGTTGCTGTGAGTTATGGGTTCTTTTAACATCTACCTTGATACAAACTAGAGTTACAATTTTCATTAGCATATTTTGAAATCCATTTGAAATCCATTTGAAATATTTTTATATTTATTATACGAAAGGTTTATGTAGCATTATGGATTCTCATTGAATATTAAATTTAGAAATTGAATTAAAATTCACAATGTCACCAACTCACCAAATTTTCAAATTCCCCATTATATGTGCATTAAATTAAAAATAAATCAATCAAATGAAATGTTATGTGAACGAAAGGTACGTAGAGTAGTGACGAATTAATTTTTCAAAATAATGCGGCAATTTGCATGCTGTCTTGAGCTTTCGTTGCTAATTCAGGGCTGTAATGAAAACGGCTCCTCCGCGGGTGTAGCACGACCGGTGCGAAACCAAATACGCGGGCATGATATTCTACACCCGTCCTCATAACGACCATCCCTCATTTGAATCACTATGCGAACGTCACATCAAAGATACCCGACCGGTCCACCCCAACACATGGGGGTAATACCCACTGACCATAAGTCACTTATGTAAATCCGCGAGATGGAAACACGCGTCGTTTCTCCGCGTTTCGCGACGTCTACGACGGAACAAATTGAATTTAACATTCGTTTCTATTTGAATCGCGATCATCGTTGCTGATCCGGTCATCCGAGTTTTACCACTTCGATATCTCAATTTTTCTTCTTACATTTTTCTATTTTTCCTTTCAAATATCATGGATGTATCTTTCGACGTATCGTTGTAAGATTGATAAACGAACAGCCACGTTACGTTTCCGATATTTCAGAAATGCTATCTAAATCGTTTACCCTGCAGCTAGTTCAGTCTCTCTGTTTTCACGACATCCTTTCCCACAGTCATTTGCCACGATTTATTTTGGAGCCATTGTTTCGAGTTTTAATGGGTCAATGAAAGAAACGTGCGCATTGAGGCAACTCACGAAACAGTTTAATGAGATAACTCCCTCTTTTCGCCATTGAATTCGGCACTGTATGGTCCGATGAAAAGAACAGAGCTAAGGAAACGCAGAGGGACTGTGGAAGAAAATTGTACTGCGATACGAGAGTCCTTGAAAAGAGTACCAATTTATTTCAAAAAGGTACTTTAGTTAATTTTATAATCAATCGGGATAGAATTTCTGGAACTGTAATGATCTTAACGACCACCATCATTAATATACGCTAATGATGGCAATTGAAAATTCAAGTTTGTAAATGTAACAAATGCTTACAATGTTCTTGTATCGAACGATCATAGGTTCGAAGATAACATCGAACGTGACCGTCTTAGAAGATTTTATATACGAGATTAGACTCGTCTTTGCATCGTAAGCAGTAGTTGAGTCGATGTAAAAACGATGAAGTTACACAACGTCTGTAAGTGATTAATATTCATCTATCATTCGAGAGAAATAGGTACGCTCGTTGACAAGCAATCTCAGTTATCTGAAATTGATTATTCGACACGTTTGTAGAGAGAATTTTGTCGAACAGCCGTTTCTTGCTGATCGATACAGGTGATAGGAAAGCATTGTGGAGCTTAATCCGCCAACTAGCTCAGTGATTGATTCGTACGTATTCTCGGGTTTTCCTTATTGAGCGTAATCGATCTTCCCCTTCCAGCCCTTTTTGTTGCAAAGGAGAATCAGTTATCGCGTTTACTTCTATTCGGCTGAACAGGCTGTTTTGTTCAACAGTGAGCCAGCAGAAACAGGATTTCCATTAAGTTCGGTACGAAAGGCAAAATTTTTCTAAGATTAATATTATGCTGGAGGTAGGTAAAATGTATGGAGAATATTTTTCAAAAATTTTCAACTACCCCTAATGGAGTACCAGGATACTAAGTAACTTCAGTGTTTTAGTGTAATAATCTTCGGACAATTTTAATTTTATTGTATTTCATATTATTTTCATTTTCTAAATTTTATACATTATTCTTCCAATATATAAAACTCTTTCGTATAAAAATTATACGTTCTACTTTAAGTTAATATCCTTGTACATATTTTGTAATTTTGGATTATGATTGACCGCTGTTCAAGGAATTGTTCTCAGACATATCAAATTTTTCCACTATAAAAGTTACATTATTTTTTAAATATTATAAAACATTTCCTTCATTATTCAATTACAAGTTGTATTAAATAAAATTAGTTTTCTTCGTCTTTTGAAAAATGACTTTTTTGCAGTTGCGTCATTGTTACACTGAAATGGCGATATAACATATTTTGTATTAATATTCCGTTCCATCGTACCTTTTACTTTCGTTCTCTCATTTACATCCAACCATCTCGAAACGTGTAACCACGCTAATAATCAACGGGAAACGCGACGTCTCTCGTTCCGTCTTCTCGTAGAAGAGAGAAAAGCTGGTGTTCATAGTCGAAACAATTCCCCTGTCGATGGGAAAGCTTTTCTGGTGCGTGAGCATGTGGGTGGTTCGAGGTATGGTGTGGGTCCTGCAGCAATATGTCGCATAATTCGACCATTCCTCATACCATATATCCAGCATACGTTTCGAAGGGAACAAACTTCGAACATGTGTACGCCTGCATGCACGCTTTGCCGTTTCATAAATACGCGAAGTGGGCGGGTGGTCGTTTGCTCTCAAAGACAAAGTCGCGAAACGCAAACCGATCCAGGAAATATCGGGATTGTATAGGATTTCGTTGCACGACAGGGGATTGTCAAGATCGAAGAAACGCTCGGAACATATACACCCTGTGTCCCTCTTTGTGTCGTATATAAGGGAAAATATGTGTGGAGCCACGTTCGCTTTTCCTTTCCATAGCGATACTGATTTTTTTCTCTTTGCTTTGTTGGAATATTTTTTTTCTGTATCGTAGGTAATCTGGATAATTTGACAGGTAATCATTTACCATTGTTCCGTGTACTTCTTTGTTGATAGTTGAATATTCCTTTCCTTTTAATTTTCCCACTAGAATCCATATGAATGCATTTGCAACGTATCAGGTTGAAAAATTTATCATTGTTAATGTTAATAAATTTTAGAAGTTTTAGAACTCTTATTTTTATACAGACCAAGATAGGTAGATGGGTTACACGTTGATAGAAATACTTGGCTGTACGGTTGTTGCCCTTTTCCGAGGTATTACCTTTGGTAGACGAGGCGTAAGCTTCTTTCCCGTCCTCGCCGTCAAAACATGTAAAATTATTCCCACCGATGGTACGCAAAAGTAACGCAGCTTCTTTTCTTCGGATCTTGAGCGTGAACGTCGCTTCCGATACACGTGGAGAATTCGTACAGGTGCAAACAATGGTTGCGTGGGAGACAACATTATCATGCAGCTGAATACAAAGGGCTCCTTTTCCAAAGGCGAGGTGAAATTGCCGTGGAAAAAAGCGTGTCGAGTGCTTCTGAACTACGGGCATACAAGGTGGAGAAAGGAACCGTGGAAAGACGGTAATTCTTCAAGAAAGTTTCCGTCTTTCCAGGTCGAGCGGTGGTAATTTGGAAGGGACGAAACTGTTGACCCCGTGTTTCGGTGTAAAGATGAATGAACATTTTCGCGTTCTCGCATTTTCCTTAAACCCTGCAGATTATTTTGAAAATATCAGTAATCATTTTTGGATGCGAGGGTTCGAATATTTTCATAAGTGACTGTACATTGGTACAGGTAGAGATGAGCCAGGAGTCACTGGTCGTTTAAGTGTTCAAGCTTCGACACGTTAGGTTCAGAATGTGCCATTAGCACGAGTCGAAAACTAAGTTCTCACCAAACACGAGCGATATCTTCCTTATTCGCAACGTTTGCCAGGAGAAATATTCACGCTACGATTCTCAACGGGGTAACGACCAGCAGGAAAGGTAGCTTGTGTCAAACACGCGTCGCACGAGAAATTGCTATTCGCGGCAATTAACTTCGTCCACCTACTGGAACGACAACCTATCCAATCTCGCGCCCGGTGACATTTTCTGATTCGAAGCCGGCATTTCGCGTTATTGACGTGTAACGAAATGTTCGTTTTGAACAATTGGAACATTCAGCTAGCGAATCAATGTTTAATTCATTGTTTATCCATTTCATTCACTGATTACTTAACAATCGTAAAAAATTACTTTCTCCAACTTCAATTCTTATTATGTCGCATATGAACGATTCACAAAAATATTATAATATTTAGAGAGCATTTAACCCTCCGCCGGCATACTGGGTCGCTGAGACCCATACGAAATTTTCATTTTTCAGAACTTTTCATTCATATATTAAATTAGAAGCTTTCATAAATATCGTATATTTTTTTCAGATTTTTTAAAAGCTTAGAATAATATAAAATAGGGCCCGAGAATGAAAGACCCGGTTAGTGAAAAAGATTATTGCCAATGGAGGGTTAATGTCAATCGATTTATTCTATTGCCATTAATCCAGAAATCCCTGGATTATTTTGCTAATATTATATAAAGGGTGGGTTAGATTGCAGTTTCCCGGGTAATTGATCTCGACTATTCTATCGGGTAAATCAAGGTCGGAGAAGACGATAGGAAGTGTCCCGAGGTCGATATTACGTGGCGTTACAAAGTTATGGCCATTTTAAAAAATCACTTTTCTAGCTGAGGAAAACTAAGCTAAGCTAATTCAAAGGTTAGCTATTCTAGCTGATAAGTTGGATTGGGTTAGGTTAGGTTAGGTTATTTTTTGGATTCGCAATTATCGGAAAATTTTTGAAAAATTGTAATTTTTTAAAATGGCCCTAACTTTGTAACGCCACGTGATATCGACCTCGGGACACTTCCTATCGCCTTCTCTGACCTTGATTTATGCGATAAAATAGTCGAGATCAATTACCCGGGAAACTGCAATCCAACCAAAGGGTGTATTAGGGGCGATTTCAGTGCAAAATTAGGTGAGAAATGTAAAATAAAATAAAATTTGAAAATTTTTCAAAATATTTCTAAGAGAAGGGAAAATGTGGAGGAAGAACTAAACCATTGTCCTTATTTTCTATCTACGAAAATAGAAGCAAATGGTGAGAATTTCTTCCCTTCACTGTTAACCTTATCTAAAGAAGCCAACGTTATGTCTGGATATACATTCTCATTTTCACCCTGCGTTTACTTCCACCCCTTAGACCGCACCGTCTTCCCGCGCTATTTCAAACGCAACCTCGCACAGTGCACCGCAGAGGTCGGCACATTCGGAAGCGCGAAGTTGAGCAATCGATTGCGATATATCGCAACAAGCCCAGCGCCGAGGGGTGACGCGCATGCGTGTTCCCGGCCTCGCCGCGATTGGCCGGCGATGATGTCATGCAGTCTCCCCTAAGTCTCTGATATCATCTGCGGGCTTTTCTGCAGTCCACACCGATCACTCGAGCGGCGTAGCCGCGTCTTCGGAGATTTTACACCTGTGCTCTCGGGATCGTCCACACTGCGTGTGTACGTCCGTAGACCGGCACCACTCGTGTACCAGCCTGTTCCTGCCTTCCGGTCCCGTCCTTCCCGCGAAAGGTGAGTCCATTTGTTAAGATCAGCCGTGATTATCGTACACGAACTAACCACCCTCGCGTACGTTCGCTACGTCTGCCTTGCTCTCGCGCAACTGTAAACATGCCTTTACGTCTTCCTGGACCTCGCTCACTGATACCGTCCTCGCGTAACGACGTCGTTAATTTCGATGTTTTTTTCCCCATTGAGGTTAGGAGCACTGCTTTGACGATCGAGGCTGAACTGGCGGGCAAGCGTGGTAGAAACGATGAGACACATTCGCGTAGTAGTTATGCAATATGTTGATTGTAAACGGGGAACGGTACACGCAGGGTTATCATCGGTGGAAGAGGAATCGACAGGGTTGCGTGATTTTATGTACTTGTTACTCTTTCGTCCATTGGCGGATGCTGGTGGAACACGTGGGTTGTAAGCTGTCGTGTGACGCTTGTTCCTCTTGTAACCCCGGTTTCTTTCATGTAGCTTCCTCTTTAATGGGCTATTGTGTTCGTCACGTTATTCGATACGGCGACTGTATTGGAATTAATTTCGATACAGATTATATTAGTGTTGGACGGTTTTAGGTATTTTCAGGTACTCAGTCGAGAGATGGTTTTTTCTTCGAACTCGTGTGGTAGGTCAGTTTTTTATCGATCATTGCTAAAATTCATGTTTCGGGGAATTTTCTACCTTCTGCGAGCTGTTGTTTACAGAGGATAACATGGGTGGTTTGTTTATTTAAGAGTGAAGTTTTAGTAACGATGGGGTGTGGAGCATAAAATCGATTTTGATTAATGAAAATGGAAATGCAAAGTAATTAAATTGAATCAGTGATTGTATTTTTAGAAATGAAACGTCTTCAAATAAAATATCTTGTATGTTTCAAATTCTAAAATTTTACCTTTTCGTTATTCAAGGGAAACGTGTAATCCCTGACCATAAGTAATTTAACGATAACAATAAACGTGACGTCGTCAGACGAGCTTTTCGACGGAAAAACTTGTTCCCTCCGATTCGAGTGTCGTCGTTTCTATTTACCGCGCTTTCCTCTCATTAACGCGGCCTAAAATCTCACGAGGACACTCGTATTTCTCGTTAATGGCGCACCAGTTCTACCGTTCTCCCTTAAGCTCTCTTATCGGTCGCGAAAAATCGAAACGTGCGTGAATTCCTACGTATTACGTCGTTTCTACGGTACTTTGTGTCGAATCATTGAGAATCAATATAATGGTGGCTCGAGGATTGTAAACATGTAGGTCGTCGATCCAGATTCAATGGTTTCGTTTGTTGTCTGTTGTATCGGTAATCTTAAGGTGATACTTTGTAGTATATTCGAATTTACTTCAGTAGAAAGATTTTATGAATATTTTAAATATGCACTGCGAAAATTTATGCATTTATGATGCACCAAAACGTGCAGAAAATGTGTAAATCATACGGCATGTGTGATGAAATGAAAGAAATTTTTAGAATGTGTAAAGTATGTAAAATATGCGCATCGCAGTGATACCTTAACACCCTAATGATACCTTATATTTTCAGTTTCTCCAAAAATTTTGCGTTTGTATAAACATCTGCAGTCTACTGATAAAGAATTTAGAATGACATTTACAGATAAAAATTAATTAAAGAAATAATGAGATTTCATTAATTATGGTTTTAACCATGTTAAATTAAACCCGACAGCTTTGCAATGTTTCAATTATTTCGTTGTAAAATTTCACTGTTTTCACTTGTTAAAATTCCAACAAATAAATTCCTTTTATTTCAACCCACTGTGCCATTGTTGCGAATAAGCTTTATCGTTTCATTTATGATCTCCATCTCCGCTTGTTGGCTTCAAATAACCCGTGCATCTCATGAAATTACGTCTTTTACGCATTTTTAATTTTCTTCAATTCAGCGATCCGAAGAGTCTGTTAAACGTAAGAAAGTTCAGAGAAAGTTCTTACTTTCTCATGAAATTTTTTTCTCTCGGTCTAATTTAATAAATAGACGTTTCTCGATTATTTTTCGCGATAATTATACGAAGATTCAATTAACGAGTCAGCGAATTCGTCTCGGTTTTATTTCTTAAACGATTCGTTGAATTGCATTCCAACCGTTTCGTTTCTTCCAAGGATTAAGAAACTGCATTGCGTAATAAGATTGAATTGCAGACCATTGCATTTTACGAGATTGGGAGCGTTTCTTACCGTATACGTTGTTTTCAAGAGCTTTCATATTTTCACTAGAGTTCACTGGTGTAAACAAACTTCACTCAGAAATGTTACACTTCAGAATTGTTCGTGAA
Source organism: Osmia lignaria lignaria (assembly GCF_051020975.1). Taxonomy (NCBI): domain Eukaryota; kingdom Metazoa; phylum Arthropoda; class Insecta; order Hymenoptera; family Megachilidae; genus Osmia; species Osmia lignaria. The sequence continues at coordinate 4,697,364 of NC_135041.1, forward strand.
ACTATACTCTTACCTCCATTGACGTATCGTTATTTTTTACATCGCGACGTTAAAACTTTGTTATTTTCTGAAGCAACAATAAACTGTTCTTTATTAAATGTTTAACTGCTGCTTTTGTTGCGCAGATATATATTCGCATTCTTTGCAGTAATATTTTTAAGTGCGGTTATTTCTTTTTATGAGAGTGGAAGATTCTTCAGAATGTTCTTCTTTTCTTAAGCAAGTGAAAGGATAAAAATTTGTGCTTTTATTTTTCTTAATAATACATCAATTTTAATACAAGCAAGTCTTTATTATATTCTTTTGAACAAAAGTGCCAAAATCACGACTTAATAAGGATTGTTTCTATTTGCATAAAAAAGTACTTTATTTCTGTACGGATTCAGGATTGTTTAATCTTTGCATTTCCAATAATTAACGAGTCGTGCGGAAATATTTGTCTGGAATAATGAACACTTTTCTTCGACGTTTGAATCAGTGGCGCAGAACCGGGGAAATGAATGTACACGATATTCCCACGGGGACCTTCGATGAAAATTATTCCAATAGAAATGTATCGCTCGAGAAAGATTCGTTCGAGTTTAAATTCGAAACTTTTAACGATAAGAAACAGGTGTTTTCTGCTATCGCTGTTAAATTTTTCTTCGCTATTTCAGATTTCAGTAAAAAAGATCTGAAACTAGCATATAATTAAATATGTGCAATGAAACGAAAATTGTGCAACGATAAGAGAATTAAATTACTGAAACTCGGATGCGGTCGAAAATTCACAACGAAACAGGAATTCCAGTAGCTGTAAAAGGATTAAACGAAATTCGCGTTTGCTTAAAAATATCAGAACGGAAGGAATATTGTAGTATTTGTAGGATGATTAAATTACGGAAAGCCGATTTTTTTGCTAAAAAAATCCACAACGAAACGGAAACTCTACCATTTACAGAATGATAAAATTACTAAAACCTGCAGTTCACCAAAAAATTTACAATGGGATAGAAGTTTTGGTAATTGTAGAATAATTAATCCACAAAACTCACATTTACCCAACAATTTACAGAGTCACTTGTAGAACTCGTTAAATGTTTAAATTGCTGAAACTCACTTAAATGAATATTTTAGAATTCGATAAATAATTAATCAAGCGTTACCGTGAAACGTAACTAATTCACGTTGTAAACACCGATAATCGACGAGGTAAATGAAACAAAGTAACTGTTGGAACGCGAAGCTTTGCCGTTACAAGCTTGAATAATATATGCTCGGTTCGTGAACGTTTTGTTTCGATGACAGGATAGCGTAGTTCGCTATGGGAATAGCGTTGGTTCTCTGGCCGTCGCTTAGAACAGGCCATGTTTATGGTATTGCGCGGTTTTGGGGTGGAAAGTGGTGCAAGAAAAATGCAGGAAAAATATATACGATACGACGCAAGAATATACTCGGCGAGAGGATCAAGCGAGGTTCCAATGGCTCCCTCGTGTTTTCGAACAGCATCGGTTCGAACTGTTTTGCCAACGGCAACTTACGAGACACGAAATGTCGTGGATACTATAAAAAGCACATGCTTTTTCAAGCGTTTTTTTTTATATTCAACACCGTCGATTGATGATAGTTGAATTATTGCGAGGGTTGTCTTTGGGCATAACTTTATTACCCAAGAGTGTCACTTACTATTTTATATTCTTTGATAGCTTTAGATAAATACATTTTGCAAAAATTCTTATTTTAAAAAATTTTTTGGCGATTTAAATAAATAAAAACCACTTGAACTGATATCAGGAGACTATAAGGGTGATGCAGCACTCCTTAACTGCACCACCTAAGAGTAATAATTGCAGTACGATTATTTTTTCTTCAATTTATTGAACATATCTTAAAGTTGCTCGTATGGTTGTTTATTTGTGGAGGGATATTTTTCATTTCGAAGGTTGAAGGTATTAGAACACGGGGTGGATATATGAGAAAAGTTGTGTACAAAATATCAGAAGGATATTTTCAACAAGAGGCCTCACCCTCGTTTGTAGTGGGCCCTTTGCATTTCAAGAATACCAGTTTCGGCGTTCTCCACCCTCTCCCACAACCTTTACACGCTTTCCCTTTGGACGCCACCCACACCTCGTTCCTCGAACCCCCGGCCTTTTTCTCTTTAATTTCGTTTCCCGTCAAACTTTTCAGCGGTCGAGCTTTTCAAACTTGCTGATAGGAGAACGTAAATACATTGTTCAAAGACAGTAGTACCAGAGAACCTATCGATGGGGTATTAAAATGTTGCAGATTTCATAATAATAGTATTCACAGTTTCTTTTGTAAAAGAAAATAGCTGTTTTTTTTTTTAATCACTCCGATTTTTGAGTATTATATTCAGTTATGGTGATTGTGCTGGTTTTAGTTTGAATTGAGTTTGACACGCTCTCTGCTCTCGTTTCGTGTGATCAAGTTACGTCCTCCTGGCTTCGTTCAACCCCGTTTGCGGTGTAATTATTTCCTGAAACCTGCGTCACCTCGAGCCGCGGAGATAGCTGCGACTCCGGCCGAATTACGCACCCGCCGCGCCGTGGGAACCTGTCGATTTAACAAACGTTGGATATATTGATAAGCGCGATTCGGGGAGCCCCTGGTTATTAAACGAACGCGTACGGGTGTCGATTTTGCCACCCGATTTTGTCGAAGACCGACGACCAGATCGAATTGCCGTCTAGTCGGGCCAATGAACGCAGATATGAATGAATTAAAGCGATCGATCATTCAGTCGTTGATTAATTTTGTTGGATATCGTGTTATTGGAAGTTGCTTAGAGGATTAGAGATTTAGGCAGGAATAGACTCATCAATATGTGCATAAAATTATGTGTAGTTAATTATTACATCGCTATCTTGATGGTGAAATTAATCGAATATTGCAATTTGAAATTGGATATTCATAAATGCTTAATTTAATTGAAGATTTATTAAATATAACTTTTCCTCGTTGAGTCATTCGACAAAGTGTTAAGATGAAGATTCGATTAGGAACAAAGAAAAAAAATGATATGTCAGGCAATCAAGAACGCAAACAGCAAGGCGCCACGAGCAGATTTCTCGTCGTCGATCGGTTATCAACATCGTCACCCTTGTTTTCCCCTTGGATTCTACTACCTCGTCCCGCACTGCGGACTGTTCCAATGGAAGGTTCGAAGATTCGTCAAATTTTGGTACGAGCGTCGAAGTTCGACTTGGAAGGATTTCAAACTCCTTTCGATAGATTGTTGCGCCTCTTCTCGTTGCTAGTGATACAGCTCGGGTCGAATAAAGACAGGAAACATCTTAGTCGATGGAATAGTGGTTATCGATGAATTGCTGAGACGTATGTTTTGATAAGATCAAGTTGCATTATCGCTGTTACGATTCCAACGATGAATGCTCGTGATCTGAAAATTTTATGAAATTCCTGACATAAATAAAATTAAATGAAATTGAATTAAAAAATGGTACTAACAAATAGCGATTGATACTTTGTGTACTAATGATTAATAATGCGAGAATAATTTCATATTAATTTAACAAACAAACCAGTAGAAAGATCTTGTAATTTTTCTAAAAGTAATTTGATAATGAACAACGTATCCAGTGCAATCGGAAATAGCGATTTGCCTAATAGACTGAGCGTCCAATTTGTACGAACGGGATTCGATCGATGGTGGTCAGGGCTCGAAATTGACGCGTTTTGTTTATGACTCGGCATCAATGAAATTTTGTCCTATCAAACTTAACGCGAAGCCGTATATAATTTATAAACATGTTCTCGTGGCTTTGATCTCGTGTGGCTTTATGCGTGATGTTTCCATCGCGAGAATCTGTTCGAAATGTTACGTCCATTATTTGCAAATGATGATGAGACGATAATTTATATTCATGCGGGGATTAAAGATTCATAAGGGGGATTGATTATGCATTATCAACGTTGTCATTCATATGTAAATGCGAAAAAATTGCGTGAACCAACGATCGGTCAGCGCCGAGCAAGCTTTCGCAGTAGATAGTGTCAATGTTTGGTCAGCCATCAACTCTACGTGCATGTAACGTTTAGTTACAGCGTTATTAAGTCAAATGTTTTGATTCCGGATTTTCGAAAATTGTGTAGTTAATCATTTTAAAAGTCGAAAGTGATCAGTCGGTGTTGAACAAGCTTTATCAGTGGATATTGTCAATGTTTGGTCAGACATTAACGCTACGCACATGTAGCGTTTAGTTACAGCATTATTAAATCAAATATTTTTATTTCGAATTTTCGAAAATTGTGTGGTTAATCAGTTTAAAACTCCAAATTAATTGACCAGTGTTGGACAAGCTTTCACAGTAGATACTGTCAGTGATTGGTCAGACATCAGCACTATGCTCTTGAAGCGTGTATTTACAGCGTTATTAAGTCAAATATTTTCATTTAAAATTTTCAAAAATTGTATAGTTAATAACTTTAAAACTTCAAATTGATCAGTCGGTGTTGGATAAGCTTTTACAGTAGATACTGTCACTGTTTGGTCAGACATGAGCGGTATGCGCTACTAGCGTTAATTGCAGCGTTATCAAACCAGGTATTTTGGCTAAAAATTTTGGAAAATTATCGATGATAAACTATGTTGTAATTATGTATTTACTTCGATACATGGACACTAACCGATTATTGATTTTCACGTACATACATTAGGGTGAGTCATAGGCGGTTGCTGGATGCAGTTGCAGCAAATAGCTATGAGGGTGTTAGATCGAAATCTTATGAGGGTGCGACTGATCCAGATTGATGTCCCAACAGAACATCGTTAACGTACCGTGTAATACGGTCCTTTTTCATTTAGGAACGGTTCGAATCGATCCTTCAACGATACTATACATCCATTCGAATTCCATTCCTTCATTTTCTATTCTCTTTCCAACACATCTTCATCTCACAATACTTCCACCTTTCCATCCATTTTTAAACACCTCTTTACTCGATAAACGTTCCGCAAAATGGAGCGTCAATTAAAAGATACGAGGCCGGCAGCATATTTTTTCATGCAAATCGCGATAATAGCGCTTCCACAAATTTTCTTCGTCCCTCGCTTTCGTCGATCGACTTTCTCGGCCGGAATAAAAGTATGAATATTCACGTTAGGAGGGGAACGGTACACCTCCCTTTCCTGGTAATCAAGTTTTCGGCCGTTTCTTTCGTCCGTTCTCGTTCTCGTAATTAGCAGCGAGCGTGTTTCACAGCGTCTGCTAGCGGATTTACGTGTACATAAACCTGTAACTGACGCGTCTGCCACACCGTCGTCGACGTCGTTTTTCCCGAATGAAACACAAACGCGTACGCGAGCTTGTCCAGCTGGCTGGGTTCGCTTCGTGAAATTGTAATTTCGTCGCTTCCCTTTGTCCTCTCGTTTCCGTCTACGTTTCCACTCGTCTTCCAGCGTTCTGTTTTCCTCTTCGTTTCGTTGTCTGTTAATATCCTTCGGTTTTTCCACGTCGTTCCTCGCGTGCGCTCGCTCGTAGACGAGAGAACACGAGTTGCCGGACGGAAAACGCATCGCAAACACTTCTACCATCGTCTGGTTGTGTCGGTGGCGCGCGGCCGCGTATCCGCACGCTCGGCCATGAAATTGATGGCCTCGTTGGAATTTATCTGAGCGATCTAACGTTTCAGAAAGTTCCACTGTCAGGAAAAGCTTGCTACACCACTCGGACTTTTTTTTTTTGTTACCGCGCGCTTCGTGTAATCGCTCCTGTTTGCGTACCGCGGAAACTTTTAATTAAAGTAATTTTATACCTATGAGCTGGTAGACGAGTTCTACCAGGGAGTTTCGTAATGCTTTCCTCTTTGTGAATCATCGTTTTCTCAGTATTTCAAAGCCGCGGCGTGGACATTGTGTACTGTTGCTGGAACGGTGGATAGTAGGTTTTCAATTAAGGAGATGAGCGTGTGGAAGTAATTGAAATCACTTGCAGGCTATAAATAGCTCGCAAATATTATCCCGAATGCAACATGACCCCTTGAAATTTAATTTAGATATTATTTCTGCTTGAATTAATTTCAATGAAATGAAAGAACTTTCATACAAACTTTGTTACACAAATTATTGAGAAGTTTCTTACAAAAAATATTTAATTCAAGTACACTTCGGTATTTTAAAACCAAACATTCTTTATACCCAAAAAATCTTCATTACATTAAGGTGAAGCAGAATACTTTCAAGTTATAATCGCCTTACCACTCGAGGGTTAAATAAACTCCTTATCTCTGTAGCCAATAACAACCTCCAAACTACTTAGCTAAATTAAACGTTTAAAAATTAAGGAAAGATAAAACGATTCAATGGATCCGAGATAAAGGAAAGCAAATACTTGTCTCGCGTTTCTGTTTGCACGTCTTGAGACTCGAGGAAAATTTTTTTTCTTCGTTCGTTCGCATCGAGATATCGGCTTTATGAAACTCGGTACGTCCAGCGGAGGAGTGGCAGAGGTAATCTGTGATAGCTGGAGGTCTCGTCAAGGGGATAAACGCGAGGACGACGCCGTGGGCGGTGGAGACACCGCGCACGGTCGCATAAAGGGCGGCGACGAGGGTGGCGAAAAGCTCCGGGTAAAGGAAGGCGAACGCGGCACCCAGAGCGAGTTGCACTTATAAATCGCTTAATCGCTGCTTTTCACGGATCAGAAACTTTAGAAAAACTTGCCTCGTGCCCGTCTCTCGCCGTGCTCGCAGAAACACCGCTCTCCTCGAGAATGCTTGATGCAAACGAAAAACGATCCAACGCTTTCGGTGACGTTTCACCGATTCACGCAGCCTTGGCGATTTCTCTTAACGCTCGAGAAAACGTGACAGCGTTTACGCCGTCTTCTAATTTCAGCCGCGAATCGCAAAGAACGACCTCGAACTCGGCCGCTTTTGAAAGGAACAGGAAATTGGATTTTTCGAATCGTGTAAGACTTTCGAGGAAATGGTCGTTCAAAATATAGAGGAAGGTTGTCGAATTTGGATTTCCTAAGCATTGAAATTATATTTAAAAAGAATAAAAAAATTCCATTTTCAGATTTTATATACGATAGAATTCTACATTTCAATAGTCATAGTGAAACATATTTTTCAACTAAAGATACGATATCAAGTATCAATGAACGCCATTAGTCTCGTTTCTTCTTTCACGTGGAACGCGTTCACGAGACATCCGATAGAAGGCTATAGATATCGAAGTGGAGGAAAGTAATCGTAGAAACGACTGTTCTCTGCATTGCCTCGAGCAACGAGCCTCCATCCGCCGGATTTCCATCGATTCCACACGGTTCTATCGCCACCCTTTCTTGCAACTTCTCCCTGGCCGTGTTGCATAACGCCGCGGTGGATGGCTTTGGTTTCATGGAGAGTGTAATGATCATACGATGACGGCTGTCGATATGTTACCTCCTGCCATCCGACGTTCGCCAGCCGGTTGTTTGATTACGTGCCACATTCGCGTTGGCAAGTAGACGATCGCAGCAAAAAGATAGCGCTTCGAAGGGATGTAGTATCATGGATGGAGGAATGACTTTTCATTATCTCCAGTGAAAATGAAGGGGACGCGTGAGCGTGACGAAAATGAATTTTCGCCACGTTTGATTCTTTCTGAATGCCTTTTCGCAGCTTCAGAAATGCTTTCAATTCGTTTCCGATTCATCTGTTGTCAATCCAAAGCTAGAAAATTAGGTTGATTACTGCAGACTTTAAATAAAATTTAAAGAAGACATGGATGGTCGTAGCGAAAGGGTTAATTAATCAAGAAAGTTCGGGAGAGTTTCGACGTTTATAAATGGAGGCCGTGGCGCGAGATGACAAAGACGACGGATCAAAACAATCACCAGACGTCGATTTCAGTTTCGATTATCTCTAGTCTGTTTCTACTTGCTTCACTGTCTGATCCCCGCGGGACAATGGTGATCCGATGACGGCTGTCAGAACGTCATTTGTACGCGTTCGCTTGCACACGAGACACCAGTCTTTTTCATTACACGCTACATTTACGGGCTCCGCTACACCTGTCCCATGGCGTTCCACGTGGATCACCCATCACTGTCCAACTGTCAATCAGGAATTTTTCAATCAGCCTGTGGTTTGATAACACGGCAGACCATGTGTTTAGGTCACTCATCCGTCGAGAACAAGATTGATGTTCATTTTTGCATCATGCTTGAATTTCAAGATCATTGATAAAGGGGTAAAAAATTATTTATACTGTGTTATCATTTTTATACTTCAGGAATTTGATATTGATTAATTTATTTTTTTTTTAATTATTCATAAAATTAAAACTATATACACCGTGTGAATAATACAAAACCATAGAAAGTGAAAGAAACCGAAGCATCTGCGGTGGCGACAGTAGTATAAAGTGAAAATGGTGCGCCGTCTAGAGTCATCCATTTAATTCAGACGCTTCGCACTTTCATTTCTTCTTTGTTGCTGGTAAGACGCGTCTCGTCTGCACGCTACAACGCACAAAATGATTTCACGACGAATTAACCATTCATTGTGTTTCGCAGAAAGTCGAACGGTTGCTCGTATTTCGGTAATTAAGGCGCATTCACACGGATCGCACTGGGGTGGCGTTAATTTAATGACCCTTGATTGCTCGGTGTAGTAATTGTCGCGCGGACACGCACGCAGGTCCTTTTTATCGTTTAGGATGCTTGTTCCGCCCGTGGACATGTTGTACTCGACTGTCATTCGTCTGTACATCGAAATAATTCCCTTATTTGTCGAGCCGTTGTGGTTTAAACATTGGACAGAGATGTCTGGGTCAATCGAGACCCAAACTTACGAAACATATGCAAGGATATTAATCTAAACTTAAATATATATAATTAAAAGAATAATTTTTAGTAAAATACAAAATTAAATTAAAGTTAGGGCTCTCTCCATGGTCCACCATCTGAAAATTAAACGAATAATGTATCAACAGTGAATTGTTTTTGAACAGAAATCTATTTTATACTTTGAAACTTTTAACATTTGAGTATATAACTTTATTCATTTGTAAAGTTTGCGATAACGATAGTGTCACGATAAATACGAGAGTTTAATGTTTTCTTCTGATAGCCAGAAATGTTTATATAAACAGTAACTGGGTAATAAGTCACGTAGATACGGATTGTAATTTGTTTCCACGCTAGATTGCCGTGTTATTTGTGCACACTAGAGTGGAACTCGAGGCTCCATTACGCCGGCAAATGTAGGGAAATCCATTCGAAACAGAAATCACAATGATTCTTAGGAAAGCTGCTTTTCCGAGTTGGAACATCCATCACGGTACCGACCACTTTCCTTAACAATCTACTATCAATCTTGCTAATGTCGTAGCATTCCACCTCCTTGTTACCATAACGCGAAGCGTGATTCGCATCACAATGAATCGGAAAGTATTCAGGTATTCGTTTCCTCGTTGATAAAAAGAAAGGTACATTTTCTTCTTTTACTAAAAAAAAAAAAAAATCTTAAGTTCATAACGCATCAACTTCTATATTTACCTATATTTAAAATGTGTTTATTCACGAATAACGAATAACAAAGAATTTCGTTTGATTCAGAAATTTTATTCCAAGATTAATCAAATCATGAATACTGTACACGTTTCGGTAGCTATCATTCCTAAATGCAATGATGAAACTCGACAAGCGTTTAGAAGGGATGCAAATGAATGACATAAAGCGTCACTTAGTATGTACTGTTGTATCCCGACAAACCGGCTCCCTGTTCTAATTAAGCAGCATCATAAACATACATACGTACAGGGCGGTTGGAACCCTCCTTTCGTTCTTTCTCAGTGGGGTGGCTGTGCATACGCGAAGTGACTGGCACATCCCAAGAGCTATTTTCCAATTGACCAGCATTCGTAATTGAAGTCAGGGGCTCGTGGGGTCGAGTAGAAGTGCAAACGATCGTCGAAGCAGGGAGCAAGCAAAGTGACCAGAACAGGGTTGTAAGACGAACGTATCCAACAGGAATCGGGACAATAGATTTAAGACGCCTTTCGTCGATTCCCATGGATCCTGCGCGAGTGACACGGACTCGACGGTCAATCGTTCTGAAACACTTTTGCTGGGCGAAATGCTTTCCCACTCTTCGCACTCTAATTTATTACCCTCTCGGGAGCTCTTTTTTGCATTTAAATTAATCCATTCGGGTCACTTTTTACATTCAACCAGAGAAGATGGAACTTGAAATGAAATGATAAGAAATATTTTAAAAAGGTATAGATTCTTTTAGTATAAAATCTTTATTTAGGCAATTATAAATATTTTAATAAGTAAAAAAGAAGGGAATATTTCATATATTTCTATTAAATATTTTGAATTCTTTTATTATCTACTGTTAGATTCATTCTGACGTTAAATATAACAAACGTCTTTGTGTGTACTGAAATCAGATTCCAAATAATAAACACAAGAAACCACTGTGTAATCCCGTGAATTCTAGCTGTGTGACACTTTGCAACCGGTCAATAGCTCCGCAACGGTACCGGCGGTCTTGAAGAGGAAATCACCCATCTCTTGCACCCTTCCCAAGTGTATTCTGAGGATTTAACGGAGCTCCTCGAAGTGTTTACTTACGTTGAGCCTCGGTGAGCAAATTTGCTCGAGCGAACTCGCTGATTATCCGTTCGAGAGGGTCGTGAAAAAGCTGGAGGTGAAGTAGGATGCATATAAATTGGGGGTTAACAGAGAGGAAAGTTGTCCTCTGTGTCACGATTTCTTCTTACTTCCTCTGTGTGTTACTATTAATTATCCTACTGTTTGATCGTCTTTCACAAATCATTTCTCTGTAACGCGATATTAGAAGTTCCGAGAAAATTCTGCTTATTGATAATAATGTTGAATAATTAATCACGCACGGATGGAATAATTGATATTTCGCTGCATATTGTATTTCGTTTCAGTGTTCCAATTATTTCGTCGAGCACCTTGCATTGGATAATGCGATACGTTCTGATTGTTATTGTAATTAATATTTATTATTGTATTTTCAATTTAAATTTAATTCCGATTCTTTGGATATATTGTTTGCACTGCAATATCTAGAATTTTATTAATAGAAGATTTTTAATGAGGTGTTTAATACGTTAAATGCCGTAGTGCAAATGGGAGCTCTAATTAATAATAGGAATAATTAATTTTCAAGTTTCCTATTTGTTATTTTAAATTATTTGTATAATAGCAAAATAATTGGTGGTGCCGGTCATCGGTGATCCCCACGGCATTTAACGTGTTAATATTTGTAGACAATTATTGTATTTATTGACACATAAATATGTTGCAACTTGGCTGAATGTTTACCGACACTGAGAAAATAATTGTACGCGGAGCTCGATGAAATTTAACCAACCGGACGTTCGCGAAGGGATGAAGATCTCGTTTATTTTTACAAATGCGTCTGAAAAGTCCTCATTCCTTCTCGACGAGCTTCTGCTCTCGCCGATTAATGCACGCATCGGTTCATCCGCGTTTATCAGCGTTCTATTTGTGTATCGATCGAGGGAAGTCGCTAAGAGACGGAAACTTTTTCCATCAAGCGGAGAATAATGAAATTTTCCACGGAAATACCATACCATCTTCCGTTTCACGAATTTACGTTGACTTGCCGGTTGATTTTCATTCTATGTACATATATCATCTTTACATCGTGTACAATTTTTATACAAAAAATGTTTTTCCTTCCTCGACGGTTTTCCTGTTCCATAGGAAAATATTGATATTAAATTTAAAAGGCTTTTCAATCACGTTTCATTTTTTCATAATTGTTTTAAAAAACTACTCGATAAAAATTGTTCAATGCAATAAGCAAACGTAGTTTTGAACTGTACGATGCTTGTTGGAAGAGGATTTATAATGGAATTAGGGTGGGGAAAATGTTATTATAAATGTATCAGGAAGCAGATACATGGGGAACGCTGTCTCCCCATCATCGTGTTCTCAGTTTTTACATGGAAATCGAGTATGTCAAAGGACGAGGGACGAAACTAAACCGTGACAAATTTTCCTCTCAACGATCTGACGTAGCGACGACAGCAATCGCCATGGATAAATATCGTTCACCCATTTAATTTTGAAATTTTCAAAAGAAATCTTTGAAGTCAAGTAACACAATTCCGCTAACTTCCCAGTAGGGATACTCTGAAGTTCTTTATAGCATAAAATTTCAACTTCTTTTTTTCATATTATTAGTTTCCATAATTTGTATTCCAATTATAATTTTCAAACAGCTGAAAACTTTTTTCATGTGTCAAATCAAGCGGCAACGAATGCGCAGGAACGTTCACTCGCCTCTAAACCGCAGGTCGGCATAGTGTTTCAATTATGAACTAATTAGCGTGTGCATGCACGGACGATGCAATTTACCAGGAGCGTGGCAACATCTGCCAACAAACGGTGTTTCGTCTGGCGGTCTCTGATCGTCGTTTCGACTGGCGTGTCGTTAACGGCAACGTGCCATGTGGCATTACACGTGTCTCGAACGTTTAGGGGAAGGGCAGGGAGGAAAGAGTGCACCCTTCTGCTTGCGCGGTGTCTCGAGGATGACTCTCGGTTATCGAGCACGCGAGAGGCTTCTCCGTGAAACGTATGCCTCGATAATTTCCACCCCCCTACCGTGTTGCGGCCACGGCATCTGGAAAATGAAATTCTCGCAACTCGACCGACTGGCAGCTCGAGAACCGTCTGCCCTTTAACCTTGCATGCTCCGCTGCCCTTAATTACCCCGTACCTTGAAAACAGGGTACCACGAGGATGTCGTAAAGTGCTTTTAACCCTTAGACAGTTTATTTCGAGAGGGACTTAGGCTGAGCTTCGGGTATCAAACAGTTTAAGTCGAGAGAGAGTTGGCCATGGTGTCACATCAAGACTGTTAACACATTAATTACAATGAGAGTCACCGATGACCGAAATTTGAAAGTGTAACGAGACAGATGTATTAGACTTTGTTTATAAGTAGTATGAGTCAACGTGTTGCTATACATGTTTCTACAATTGAAACACGAAATAAGAAATAAAAAATTTAATTAGTCTCCATTTATAAGTAGTTCAAATTAATGATAGGGTAGACTATTTATATGGTTATACTACATAGAGTTTCATACAGTTAAATAATTAAAGGGTGGAATGCAAGAACCAGGCAGCTTCATTTTTACTAATTTTACAGGAACTAAAATCATTGTTTAAACATTTTTTTAAACATATAATAAAATCTCAGTTTCTATAAAGAATGCAACTCTTCAATTAAAACAAGGAATTGGAGATAAAAAAGTTGAATTAGACTTCACATACAAGTAGTTCGAGTCAATGATGACGAAGACCTAGTGCAGGATTAAATGTACTGTTATATTATTACTTTCTCAGCATTTCTACATGAGCAACAATGCTTTCATTAACTTCCACAAATCGAATCGATGGAACAACATTCTTAACCTGTTACAGTACACTCCTATTGTCGAAATTGATACACGATACAAAAGTGAAGGGTGCTTCTTCAAGTAGGAAGTCGTTGGTGGCTCGTTTTACCGACCTGTTCTCCTCCCTTCGATACTCGATACTTTCGATTCTTGTCTATCCACACTCGTTATTCCCCGCGCACACGCGTGTACCGATGCCCTTCAAGTTTTAAAATTCTACCGTTGAACGATACGAAATCAATGCGAGAGGTTTGGAACTTCCATCGGTAGAGCCTGTAACCTTCGCAACCGACGTGCCACATGCAAATATACGCAAACAGGCTGGTCTACGTGGATCCGAGAAATACCGCGTGTGCCGTGAGTTCTGCTCCGGATGTGACGTCACGCTCAGACCGTCTCGAAGATTCGAGCGTGACCGAAATCAAGATGAGATCAGACGCTGAAACGTAGCAGATAGGATCTTTCGCGGCGAACACGGTTCTTGGCTTTTCTTATTCCCTCGATGAACATGGAGTTAGCTGCGGAAATATTCTGGCTGAATCGCGTTAAGAATATTACTCGCGACAAATTGGGATGACGGGTTGCAATTGTTGGAGAGAATTGGATTTTTCGTTCGAATGGCTAATTTGAAAACATCAAAATTCAGTCACGATTCGATGACATAAAATTGTCGCAGAATAGCACTTGCTACATTTCAATTTGAAGATTACAGTTGGAGGAATATGGGTGTATAAAGCCTTTATTAATATTTCTAATTATTTTATTTGCAATAACCCAACCCAACATGCATATGTAGTTCATTTCGTATTTTAATTTTTAAATTTTCTATTTAATTCCGAGGATCTATCGGATATGAAAATTCACTTGGTGTGTATATAGTAATATCTTAATAATGAATCCCAGCAGCTGAATCAAATTAGATTCGATTCGATAGAATCGCAAGCGTACATCACGAATCGAAAATTCAAGCCCTTGCGTGATATGATTCTCAAATGATATTCCCTGTGACGAAGGATACTAGAATATCGAACATGTTATTAATTTCATAACTCAGTACCTTTCAATTAAAATTCACCTTATATTTTAATTAACACTTATGATACATTACAACAAGTTAAAAAACGAATGAAATATTCAAAGGTAGAGATGTGTTCATTGTACATGTTATTGTGTCTCATTCTTATTCTCTTCCGAATAAATTGCCTGAAATTAAATCAAGCTTCCCCGTCGCGTCTCTGCAAATCCCTAAACCCCTTTGTTTCTTTGATTATCGTGGATCCGTTTCTTAATTTTAACCCTTTTAGAGTGAAAGCGGACGAGTAATCTGGTTAAGCTAATTTCACGAAGCGAATTCGTTCGATTTACCGGATACTTAGTTCCAGGGTACGTTGTAAATCGTTTTATCAGCATCTTCGATACAAGATTGATAAACACTGGTTCCCTCGTTTTCACACCACCAGCTTTACATCTTTAGGTTCGTTTATCAGGGGTTTGCGATCGTTTCTTGAGACCCGAACCCCCGTGAAATCGACGCGAGGCACGTCGGCTCCGTGCCGTGTAATGATAATTCATGACAAACGTTATTCATACCAGAAGTTCGTCCGAGGTTATCGCGGTAGTTCGACTTTTGGGGGCAGTCAGGGTAACGCAGCCCTTGCGGCCGGCTCTCTCCGGGAGGCCAGGCCCGTCCCTGTCCATGCAAAGCGAACCAGGGGTTGTTAGATTAAACTCCAGCCCCTCGCGACGCCCCGGATGCCTCTGACGCCACGACGGGTTAAAAACAGACAGGAAGAGCATGAGTCATCCCTGAGCGACGGCTCGAATCCCTCGTGAGAACGAACAAAATCACGTGTGGGATTTCGTCGACGGTTGTAAACTGTCAGGGTGTATCTTTCTTCAATTCCCAGTTCCTTGAGTAAAGCAATAAAGCAACGACTGTGTGCGTCATTACTTATAGCGAAATAAATTTTAATCCTAATAATTTATGCATTTTTCGTAACAGTATTTTTATTTATAACATACTGTTCCAGTTTTATTATTACTTTTTTTTAAGAGTATAGAATGGAGAATTATAACCATTTTATTTATTATTCTTGAAATTTAATATGCAAGATAGTATTTGTTCAAATTTTTTGATAGGTCAGTGCAATTGCTAGCCTGGGCTATAGAGTCACTGACAAATTTTGTGTATCAGTGAACAAAGGGGTGTCCACAGCGAATGCTAAAGGGGTTCTAAACAAGTGAGTCCGTAGGGGTCGATTTATTCCTCAAGCTGTTCTCGACATTCCGTCCGTGAAGTAGACTACACGTATCTATTATTACGATAGGATACTAAAGGGTTTCGACTTTGCGATTTCGCTTTGAAATTCCCTCAGCTACCTTCGTATGGCCCATCGATTGCTTCGTCGTAAAACTTTTATGGTAGAGATACCTGTTTCTACTTCCACAGGATACGTGACTAAATGTTTTATATATACGACGTCGGTGTTCGGAATTTAAAATTTGCCATTTCTAAAAAATCATTCTAGAATGGTAATACTCACTGTGTCAGGTAGTTGATATAAAGAAGAAAATCTTTTGATATAAAGAAAAAAACCATAATTTAACAGAGAATTATTTTTCTGATTGCAGGTAAGAGATGAAAGCAGTAATCGGGTGAAAATTTCCAACTCGTAAGTAAACCATTTCTTTCGCATTTAACGCGATGCAGTAACAGCCGATTGCCTAGTGAAAAATCGATAGATTCTCGATATCTCGGTCGTCGGATGTGTGACACCGACGTGATCCAATCTCGTAAAATCTCTTGGGAAACAGACAGACCGTACACGGACCGGCTGGTCCCTAAGAAAGTGTTTTAAATCTCCCTAGTAGCGTCTCTTCCACCATTCACCCTCGTCGAGCCCTCAATTATTCCCATGGAAACGATTCCGGTGAAACCTTTCAACGCATCAATCTCGTTCGAGCTCTTACCTAATATACTGGTAGCGTGGTTAATTATTCCGTCGACAAAGAAGCTGCCGCGAAAACTTTCCGGATGATCGATAATCTCGAAATTCGAGTGGCAAGCCGAGGGTCAGCTCTTGCTCATTGATAATCGCGCCAGCACTCTAGACGAGGGACCGAAGGAGCATACGAAAGCGCTTATCCTTTTAATCTTTTAATTACACGCCATGCCTGAGCCTCGGCTAATTTTCGCAGCTAAACTTTTCTGGCTACGTTTGCCGTCGCGAATCGGTTCCCTTCCTTTCTTCTGTTTTCCGCTTTTTCGTGATACATAATTTCTGTCAAGTATAAGAATTCACGATAAACATCCATGGTGGAAATGATATATTTTTTATTTCTTTTTGAACACATGGATAATTTGTCAAATGGCGTGTAATTTGTTATACGGCAGATTCATAGAGCCTGTGGTTATTCCAACGCGAGGATCGTCGATATTTACAAGCGAAAATGTAGAACACGCAGCCGAATGTTTCCGGGACACGGAAACTTTTTTCCTTTACGATCTTTCTTCGCTTATACCGCCGCTTTCGCTGCTTGTACAAGCAACTTTTCTTCCCGGCGTAATCCAATTCTCGCCCGTATAAAAGGGACCTGGGAATTGCTCGCGTAAGAAAGAAATGTAGTTGGAAAAGAAAGAGTTCCATGGACTAGAACTCTTTATATGGCCCTATGTCGTGTTCAAAGTCCACTTCACGTTTGTTGGAGAAAACCTTCTTGGATTCTCGAGCCTCGAAGATTTTTCCTTGAACGAGAATCGTGATGTACGTTGCTCTTCTTCGTTATGATAACAACAAGTGAGAACGCGATGGTAGACAAAATTTGATGTACCTAAAACACGAATCAGAAGTAATCGAACACTTTTATATCGCTATTTTTATGATATTTTTTGCCTCTGGGAATTAATGGATTGCTGTAGATTCTTGATAACTTTCCTCTCGCCAACTTTCCATGGAGGCCTATGGCCCTCTACACTTGCTTTCATTAATACTATACACGTATTCCCAGTATACTGTTTTTCACTTTTGTAATTTGTTTGAATATGCAGTTGTTTTGAAAATATATTATGTTATGTTTGTTTTCATCTCTTGCTCCTAACTGTTTTGCTATCTATTTGGTGGGGGCATTTGTTAAGCTTCCGTTTACTAGAAATTTTCTCTTTTACAGCGGATTCAAATGAATGTGGTCGAGCTCCCTTTAATTAGTGATCGATTTTACACGGTTTCTGATTTTTTGGCGTATATTTCTATGATTTCGTGAACCATAGTTCAAAACTTAAACCGATGGTAAACACACTATTTATATAGAAATATTCGTCTCAAAATCAGAAACCACGTAAAATTGAGCATTGATTACAGAGAGTTCGGTCTCAATCGTTTGAGCTCGCTGTACAGCCCCAAATATGAAAAGTTATCAAGGATATCTACTATAATACACTTTTTTATACAAAAAATAGTTATCTTCCAAACGTGAAATCTGCAGCCATCAAAGCATTAATAAAAAAAATTAGCGACCTAGCAATTCGCGAACGTCGTTTTTATCGTGCTCGATTGTCTTCTTATTTCTCTGCCAGAAGGAAGCGACGGAAATTTAATAAATAAAGATACATTTGTCACGGGAACAATAATGGACGATGTCGTCGAAACATAACTCGCTATCTGGTCAGAGGAAGCACAATGGGCGTTGAAAAAAGCAGCAGAAGGAATTCGTGTTGCCTGAAGAAAGGATATTCGCGAAGGATTCATTTCCAGGCAAGGACTTTCATTCACGCAGAAAGCACGGAGAAGATCGCGAAAGATGAGAGAGCAGCGCGTTTGAAGAGAGATAGTTCGTCTTAGAAGACCCTTGGATATTTCACCCTCCCATTTACATTATGCCTTTCTCCTCGCCTCCCCTTTTCTTTATTTCGTAATGTCTATCTACGGTTTCCGTGCGGTGTCTGCCTTTATGCAGCTGACATGGAAGAAAAAAGAGAAGACTCCCTTTGCTATAAATCCTTTGACGACGTTTGGAGGACACTTTGAGATTGTTAGAAATCTGGGAAGTCTCTGAATGATCACTATGTTTTTCAACACTTTGACAATTGCATATCTTACGGGATCAATGACTCTTGAGAAGAAAAGAAAAGGAATTGAGAATGTTGAGGAACCTCAGAGATTCTATTAAACCAAGAAGCCATTTATATTTTCAAGGAGTAAAGCCATTTAGGTTTCTTCGCTTCAGCTTGAACTCGAGGCTTCGTATTAATGATAGAAAGAAGCTTTCTAGAGGAGACAAACACGATCGAGTTTGCGACACGAGGCAACAAACTTTAAGCTCTGTTTAACGTGACAGTGTTAAAATCGTTCCTCGGTGCAGTAATGGTATTATAAAATTTCGCTGTTATTAGATTATAATGCGAGCATAAAATGTCATGCATCAGCGAAAAATACTGTTTTAAATCAGATTAGAAGTTAGAATTAAAATTTCTTTACATCACTGCTTATCAGTTCCGAATATAAGGTAAATAAGTTTTCAACAAATTTTCAGAAAACGTATTTTTGAAATGTCTTTTATTAAAAAGTTTCGAACAGAAGGTCGCGTAAACGAAGCCACCCCTGAACGGTTGCCGTTGTTTTCAAGGGGAGCTCGAAACGAATTCTCGATCCTGATATCGGTAGGGGTCCAGGTTCCCTTTCACGTGTGCGTGCTCGAACCCTGGTCTTTTCGCGAACAGCTCGGCTTCGGGGAGGGGGATGGGAATTCTCATTTGAGGAATGAACCTGACTCGCTGCTGACGTTGCTGACACTATGCGTGTGCCGGCCCTTTTGTCACGTCGTTGCGAAAGTGTATTTCCTCATTAGGCTCCGGCTGCAATCCTAGAACGAAAGTAAGAGCTCGTCTGGCCGTGGACGACTATAGGGCTGCCAGTCCTTCTCTCGATCCTTTTCTGCCGAGAGACAAAGGACCCTGTAAGACTTCTTCAGGATTGGATGAATACCGTGGTGCATTTCGAGGCTGCATTTAATTTCGTACCATCTGCGGAGACGCTATACTTTTATAATCTCGGTATATTCTCTTACAATCGCGTCATTCTTGAACTCTGCCTTTGATTAACTGGAGGTGAGACTGTTTAATTCGCGAAAGATAACGATCTCTGTCAGGCAATTTCCCAAATGGAATCAACTTTGCAATGTACTTTTTATCCTAACAAAAATTCGCTAGACATTTCATTATATTTTATTAGAAAAGTGATATTGGATTGTTATAGATATTTTAATTTATACTCTTCATTTCTATTTTAAAATATAGCTTATATTGATATGCATTGCTTTAGATATTTTTAAGAAAGACTTAATTATTCACTGGGTTATTTTGATCACTTTTTATCTTCCCTTGATTTTCACTGCAACTTCTGTAGAGACGAGCGAGTACAAATTCGTTTGAAATTTGTTTCTACCAGAATTCTCTGTGTACATACGCCTTTTCAAATGGTTCGCAAACGAAATAGAGAGCATATTTTGCAGTACTCGAAAAGTATTCCGCTGAAAGTAAGTTTTCCCCGTGACGTACATGGCCAAGTGTGTGCATAAACGTGTTCCGGGGCATAGTTTCTGGGCTTTTGTAGAAAGTTGAACGGATTTTGACAGTTAGCGAAGAGTTTCCCTTGCATTTGAGTCCAGTTTCCGTCGAGACGTATGAACAAAGTTCACGTAAAGTTTCGAATGCAGACATTAAACTGCAGATTCTCTGTACATGAATTGTTCTTTTCTGAAAACTGGAATTTCGATGCTTCATGCAAAAGCATCGTAAAATGAATTTATAAAGAACTGAATTTTGTCATCCGACACAGTTATGTTTGCCTTTTAGAGCATAATTTATCATAATTTAATAATTCATTTTTAATTATGCTGATTATATCGCGCGATAGGTCACGGGCTGCGAATGACGGCCGGAGAAACGGAAACGGTCGAGAGATCTTTGCGAGAAGAAAGTTTTAATTGCGTTAGACAGCGGGTAACTTGTTACTTAGAAGTCGAGGGTAATATTTGAATGCAATTACCAGCCCTTTGAAGCAGTCCCGCTTCGACATCAAGTATTCAAGGCGAATCCGAGATTTATCTTTGAAACCTGCCAGCTTTCTTGCCACGCCAGAGATATGCATTTTTATTGTTCCTTAAGGATGCGGTTGAAAGTCAATTTCCAAAATTTGTATCGGTACGAAAATTGTTCCGTATTTATATGTCAGCTTTCAGTAGAAGCTATTGCAAGATGCAATTATCTACCATAAATTCCTCGCTTCAAATTCTTTTTATCTCCGGTATTTTCCTTCTTCTTATTTTTTTCTCGATCAGTCCAGTCTGGTCCTGGTTCGCATACCAGAATTCGATAATAGAATTTGGCCGTCGTTCGCGGAACGCGCATAGGTTCGACCGACAGATATGCAAATGATTGCCGTACTGGGCGGCTTTCGAGGGGTGTATAGAGAGGGATGCCATCGAGAGGGTGACGACCGTCGGGAATCTATGCTCGTGTACGGACCGGAACGATCGTGGTCTTCCACAGACACCTGACAGAGGCCGACGACGAAGGGAAGGTTTGCGTTTCGGCGTGCTTCGCTTTGCCCCCGTTGTTTGCTTCTGCCGGCAGAAAAAAACGCTGAAAAAGCAGTCATGCTCTACCCTTTCGTTCATTTCGCCACCAAGACTTAACCTAGCCTAACGACGAGGACACGTGTTGCGGCGGTTTCCATGAATACAAAGAAGAGAACTCTTAAAATAACGTTAAGGGTGGATGAGTCTGCGTTCGAAGAGTTATGGCTCGTACGTGATCCTTTGTGTTCTCTCGAGGGATCAAAGTTGACGATCTCTTTTTTTTGCGGAAGGTAGATTCTGGGAGAATTGGATCAGACAGATGATCGTTTTTTTCGATCCTTTGCTATCGTTGCAGTTATTAAGCTTTGATACTTAATTGTTGGGAAATTTTGTAATAGCATAAAGTAACAGAAACTGAATTTTAATTAATGTTTGCAAACAGAATGTTTGCTACCTTAGAAAACTCGTCTTATCGAATATGCCTATATCCCATTTTAGGGGTAAGCGTCTAATTGTTTAATAGATATTAACATTACGTAATGGATAGCAAAAGTAATTTAAATTTTATAATAAATGCAACACAATTATTAAATTAATTGTTAGGATTAAAAATAAAAATTACGGTACCGAGATTTGAATTGGGAATCTTTAGATTTGTAGATACGTGTTAAACCGTCTGTATACGTGTGTGATTCTTTATGATATAAGGAGTAATTAACTTTAACTGTTAATATCTACTGAACAATTAGTCGTTTGTCCCTAAATGGGGTACAAGTGTGTTTAGCTTAAAGTAACTCTATATAGCTTAATTAATAAATGATCGTAACAGTTGGGAAGTTCCTCTCGTAAAAGTAAATAACGATCTAACTATTTTACAGTCCTTTATTTACAACACCACAGAAAACCTGAATTCAAAGCCAATTTTCATTCAACAATTTCCCATCATCTATTCGGCCAACATCAAACCAAATCCCATTCCATCGGTTCCCTGTCAAACATTTCATCCCATACCAACGAAGGGTTGATTTGTCTCTCGGTAACAGCCAGCAACAACGCAGCAACTCGCACGACCAGGTTATTGGACGAAATTGCACGTAACCCGTTTCAAACGGCTCGCACCCTGTCACCGGTTCGTACACGTACCAAATCAAACAGCTCCGATTTACATTCTTACCCGTCTCTCGTGTCCCGGATAAACCCGCTAATAAAACGATCCGGGTGTTCTTGCATTTTTATCAAAGGTACATTCAGAATTTGCTTTATGTAACCGAAAGCGTGGACGGTTCTGGTTAGGGAGGTGGATTCATTAGCGATCCTACTGTCGTCTGCGCGGAGGAGGCACCCTCACGATATCGTGGAACGCGGTTTGGCAGCAGAAGGGGGGCTGATTTCTGTGTTTGGTCAAACAGAGAGACACAGAGAACGGGAGAAGAAGAGAAACCCGGCTCGGCTCGATACGTACATAGCGAGGTTACCGAGTTATTTCATTAAGCTTCCTGTTGGTCGGTAATAATTATTGTGCGGTACGTTCGCCTTCCTTTTTATGAGATTTTCGTGGAAACATTTTCTTCCGTTTTCGTAGACACTATAACGAACGGATCGAATACGTGTCTGCTTGGTGAAAAAGGATCTCTTTCTTTGGTGGGTATTGTGTTCATTGTGGTCTCGTTGTAGAGTTGGCAATAATAAAAAAAGTGGTGTTAGTAATGAAACCCTTTGAATGGGATTTTAGTAAATCTGTTGGTGAATCAAAGGCGATTGTTCATTGGAGCTCGTATATTGATTTGAAATATTGTTTTCATGCAATGGATTTATATATGCTAGTGCACTTTTGTTGATACAGCTGCAGGTTTTGTTTTAATCTTCCATTGTTCGGATACGGGAGTTCCTATTGAAATGTAATAAAAGAGGCGTTAGTGTCTGTTTTTTGATCAATTGCATAGAAATTGAAATGTGTAAATTTAGAATATTGGGAGGTAATATTAGCGGAAATTCATGTTGGAAGGGAAAAATGTGGATTAGAATACTGATTCAGCAATCTTCTTTTACAACTTACATCAGAAGTGAAATTGTCCTCGCTCTGTCACGTCTCGTTCTTATGTTTCCTCGGATTTTGAGTTTTGGTGCGTGACCAAAAGTGTCTACATTTGTAAGCTTGATCGATATCGACGCGACAGACGTTTGGGATATTGGATTTTTCTGGAAAGCAATTGTGGTTGATAGTAGGTGAAAATTGCTTGAGATGAGGTACTTGCTGGTAATTAAGGGATTTGATTTTAAAATTGTAATAATTCTCTACAAGAAATTCAAGGATTAGAAATTAAGAAATTAGCTAACAATCAATTGAACTTCAATCATTTTAGGTTGTTTATAGAAATAATATTCGAGATATTTGTTCGGTTGTGTATTTATTTTGTTTATAAACGGACCTAAAGATACAGTATTTATGTGTGGTAACGTGAGACAAGGAAGCTCAGCAGGGAATAATGTTTACGTTCGAGAAATCGAAAGGTATTACAGTAGTCGAGACCCCTCGATATTCTCGCCGTTTCTATTTCGTTCTACCCCCCGTGGATAACCACCCTTGTGCGAGAATCCACCTGAAGATCCGATACAGGAGATATTTGCGCGCAATTTAAGGATATTTGCCACGAAACCATTCTCCCTGGATCGCATCTCACGGATGACAGGATGATCCGTACCGAATCTCAGAACTTGGAAGAAACATTTTTTCATCTTGTTGATCAAAACTTTTACTTTCTCTTTATATTCGCGTGCAACACGATATGCAAAATATTAATGTGAATATTATTTATTTAAAAAAAAGAAATAGACTAAAATTAATTTTTAAATAAATGCATAGAATAGAACATCGTCTCTTATGACTAGTATTCAAATTTAACAAAGTGAAGCTTTTCTGTTGGGATTGCTTCGTCACAGTATTGACCACAGCAGGCTTTCCTAAGGAAAATCGCGTTAGAGAAGAAATAGAAATTCTCAGAAACTTAATTTTAACGATATTGATATTAAAACTGATTTAGAAAAAAATAATATAATTTTTAATAATTAGAAATGATCAAATGTAGTATACAACTGAAAAGTACGAATAACAAAATAAATAGTAATTGAATTTTTCTCGCGTAAACGTTGATATGCAAGTGGTGGGAAGTTACAGGCCTATATGAGGCTTCCTTCTCGTACATTGTCACTTTTCTCGGGACTGCCTTTGAAGACGGACGGGATCCCGGAGAAGGAGAATCCTCTGGAGAGAATCGGGAACCCAGAAACCTTATAAGGGGAGGAGGTCGCCATTTTCCTTAGATAAGTCTACCTTTCCTCTACACTGTTCATATTGAACTTGACCCCATCTCTAGTCGTCGAGTACTTTTCCTTCGCGTTACTTTCGACGCGTGAGTTTCGTTCAACTGGTAAACCCGTTTCACCAGAAGTTTTGCGAGGAGAACATTTTGGTAAATTGGCTAAGCCTGAAAGTCGAAAACTCTTTTTTCCCCTTTGGTTTTCTCTCATCCGATGTCCCTCGACCGGCACGTGAACCGGTTACGGCTCGCCTCGTCTGCAAAGCCACGAGAGTCGAATCCAATCTCGGCCTTGGCGTAATTCGCTAAACCATTTAGACCACCGGGGGTAGACGGCTGCGTGTCCATTTCCATTCTCCTCGTTTTCGAAATTTCGCTGTTTCGAAGGACGAGGTTGACGCTGGAAGTCGGGGGTCCTTTCAGTGGTGCACCGCACGCAAGACGTGGAACAACGAAACCCCTTTGCTAATTCTACGGCCAATTATGTCCCAACGTCGCGTGGTTTTACTCTTGTCGGGATATGCTCTCGGGG
This sequence comes from Osmia lignaria lignaria, assembly GCF_051020975.1. Lineage (NCBI taxonomy): Eukaryota > Metazoa > Arthropoda > Insecta > Hymenoptera > Megachilidae > Osmia > Osmia lignaria. The sequence continues at coordinate 4,722,211 of NC_135041.1, forward strand.
ATTTCGTCTCACCCCTTTAGGGTCGTGACCGAGACGTCGTTTGGATTGTTCTCCTGCTTCTTGGCGTTTCCACCTTTTTTCCCTTGTTGCTTGAATAGGTAGCCAGTCTGTCGTCTGACTCGTAGGTCGTGATTCTTTGTCTCTACTTCTCGAAACAGACGCATTCGGAGCTGCCTGCTCGAGGAACGAATGGTTTTTAAACTTTTATTCTTTGGCACGATAGTAATGGTAGAGAGAAAAAAATTTGTTGGAGAAATAAAAATAGGAATGGTCTTAGAAAACTTTACTATCGATACTAAGGATCCGTCCGGAGAATCGGCGACGCGCGGCTCTGGTACTTGAAAATGTTTCTTTCCCTTCATTTTCTATTCTCGAGTAATTAAATGTTCTCTTTCTTTATAATAAGGAATTGCATTTTGTTAATGATCCTCTTTCTCTGAAATTAGCCGCTTCAAAAGTCCTTGGTTGGGAACATTACAAGCTAAAAGGAAGTCCAATGATAATAGGCGATCTTAAGGATTTTCTCCAGTATCATTAACACGACTTTCTTCCAGCTTTTTCGTTTGCCTGAAATCCTTTAATCTTTAATCTTGCGTACGTGCTTCGGCGATCTCATTTTCTCTCCCTATCTGTACTCGGAGTGTACCTTAAGATCGCCTTGTCACGCGATACAAATGTTGCGATGATACGCAGTATTCCAAAGAAATCTTCAAATTAGAATTTGATTTTAGGTTGTGAATAAGAAACGAATTTCATTTATGTATATCGTAAATCTTATGAGGCCAGCACATGCAAGGATGCAAGATAGTATATCTTTTAGAATTAGTCACGTGATATTTATTCTAATTTCACCGCGATCAATCTTGCTTATAATGGCTGAGAAATAATTGAAAAATTATTTAAGGCTGTTAAAAAGAAAACGAACGTTTTGAAATGAAAACAGAAGCAACAATTGAATCCGTACCGACTGATTTTTGATACAACTTGTATCGAAATGTGTGTGCGTGCACACAGACGGTGTCTGGCTGGTGAACAGTTCAAGGGTGGTTTAGGGGCTGAATGCACGAGGGGTTGGTCGTTCCACGGATGCTCACAAACTGGCCGGAACTAAATACTGGAACAAAAGGCACGCCAGCGGCGGTGCGAATTAAAAATGTCCTCGAATGATTGCGTTCCCTCTGCTACCCTAAATTATAATTCTCACTAAATTCAATTTGAAATTATTCATCGATTGAAATTTCGCTTCAACACCTTTTCTTTATTAACAATGAATTAATTAATTATTTCGATCAGCGTTCTCGAGTGTATTTATCGAAATTTGAGTAAAGAAAATAATGTAACAATGATTCGATCGATTATCTAATCGCACAATAAATAGCGTTTAAACGATCTTACAAGGAACAGGGAGAAGTTTCATTACATTTTATGGTCTACATTCCTCTTCGCATGTCCGGGGCGCAAAAAGAGAACAGAAGAGAAATAGGGGGTGACTTTATACCGGGCTACACGCACAACCCTGTTCTTCCGGTCCGGCTGAAATACTGTACGTTCGCATGAAATATTTTTAACGCTTGCTTTCACGACTTTTAAGCTTGAATCAACGCATGGTGAACAATTTTAAAGCAACTAAAAATTGTAGTATTCGAGGAAACTCCATGATGATTAATGTTTAGTAACAGAACTAAACGATTACGTTAAAGTAAACTTTTTATATAATCAAATATGATATGTTTTATTTCTGCAAATAAATCACAGAACAGTTGTTTCTTTTTTCGCGTGAAAATTTAGCTTTCTCCCATTATTGCCAACATTTTTATTAAATTCCACCCTTGTTGCAGCTTGGATAGGGTCAGTGAGGGTTGTGGCATGGTCGATCGAAGTCACGGATAGAAAGTAAATAGACTTCCTGAAAAATCGGCCAATTCTAGCGGTATAGATAGCCAGAAAGGGAACGTTCGGAAAGAGGTAGCATCCGTTACTGTCACTCAACAGAAGGCACAGAGTGCTTTCAATTTGTATCCTGCTGTCGTTTAGGTTTGCACAGTGACCTCTTCAGAACGAATTTATTCCTATCTCTATTTTTTGCTATCCAAATATTATTCTTCCATAGTAGTAATTATAATTATTTTGTAAATTTTAATTTACAATTCATATGAATTTCATTACATCAATTTTAATATGAAATGGTGAATATAGATACTCATAAAATAAAATAAATACATATACAGTTAAGAATAATTTACGTCGTATTGATAGTTCTAAAGTACGCGAAACTTAGTCGCGTGCATGATTTTCCATTTCATCGGCTTCAGCCACGAATCAGTGTACTTTGTCCAGTTCGTTACACCCCATAGAACAAGATCTCAAGGCGCTCGTTTCGAGCAGCCTCCTTTCTTACGTTCCGCTTGAAAGAAGGAAAGAAAAAGAGCCTCCAGCTCGTGAGATGGATTTTATTTCGCGGCTTAGCGTTCGCGAGGAGTATCGGATAAAGAGCGGCAGCTTCGATCCGAGGGTGGTTTTATCCGAGCGATAGGCCATTTCTCTTTTCTCTTTTCTTTCCTTTTTCTCCCGATGGGCGTCAGCGAACGAATTTGCATGAAGCAACTCGCACGGTCACGAATGCTTGCGTGCCGCGACTGATAAGTTCGGCTTAAGCGAACGTTTTACTCCGGGGTGAGTTTTTTTTTTACTTATTACTACGAGGAACAAGCGCGTTCGCCACTCTTGGAAGGAATGTCGCGAATTTTAAAACATGCGTCATTTATACATTAATTCGATAAGCTTTTGCTCGACAGCTTTGTGCGATTATGGTGATCGAAGGTTCTTTCGGTAGAATATATTTAAAATGAAATAAAAGTTTTATTTCGTTAAAAATAAATAATGAATTTTACAAAAAAAAAGGGTAAATTATTTAACTTAATAAATCTCTTAGTTGGAGCGGTTATGTGATTTTTTTATTTAAGATTTTTCTTATTTTTATGTAATTTTTTTTATCTTTATTTCTTCAATGATATTATTCGTAACAGAACTTTTCAAAGTTCATAGACATTGATACGCGTTAAATTACAAATATTCTACTTTAATGTTATCAAATTGGTAAGTGCAAACTATTTTGGTTTGCAATATTTAAAAACTTAGCTACAGATATAAATGACAATACCCTTATTAATTTTAAGGGGTTAGTATGATCCTATAATCCGAAGGAGTGTTAAAATAAGATAACTAGAGTAGGTGAGCACTGATCTCTCCAGCCGCAGTAGTATAAGTCAGCCATTGGTCAGACATACGAACTGACGCTACACGTATTACACGTAACTTTTGACACCTACTCTAAAAAACCATTTGTCGAGAATAAAATACGCAATGGAAAGCCCGAAGGGGATATTTATTTAGGGTACGTTGCCAATGGTGGTTGTACCTTGGAATACACACTTGACACCCTCTTAACGCTATTTTTCTTCCAACTAGCCCTTCTTTTCTTATTCTCCCTTTTCGATTTACTGTTACTTTCTTCATCTCCTCCTTCGTTGTTTCTCTTTGTGTTTTTTTCTTTCGCTCGAGCTTTTAGTAAGGTTTAACAACATCCCCAGTGATCTTTATTTCCATTAAGTTGGTTCGAGTCATTTGTTATGATCCTGTAGGTTTTAGAGAGAAGCATTGTACTTATCAGGAATAATCCCACACTTCTTTAAATCATTCCTTGAATAGCTTTTAACTTGAAAGAAGGCTTACCTTCGTGTACAAAATGTTTCATAAATTATAACTTTAATTTTTCATTCCTCTCTATCTGAAAATTTCTGTTTTTCTACTCGGTCCTTCTGTTAATAAGATACCTATTTCAATTTCGATATTGACAAGCGTGAAGGAAAATGTTCTTGGTACCTCTCTGGGAAGAAAATTAAAACCAACGACGCGGCGTTCCTTTGACGAGTCGAAATTGGTCTCTGTCAGAACTTAATACGTTTTCGAGATATCGACGTATCATCTCGGCTGCCTGGTCGATGGATTTTTATTGTTTTCTTTCAGTGCTGCTTCATTCGACCGGCTGGCCCCCAGTCGATAACTGTGCATTATTTGAGAAAAACGGAAACAGAAACGAAATTTTAATCAGAAAACTGTCACCAGGAATACGAACAGCTTCTGATTCGTGATATGAACATTAAAAAAATATTAAACACACTTTATGTGTCGTATTAAATAATTAATTAAAACATCATTTTGATTATTACACGATCAATCGGTTCAGAATAGTTGTTTAACAAGGCACTTTTAGGGAAGTTATAAAGTGTATATGTACATCTATGTTTCACCCCCGATTTCAGACTAAGGTCCATCGTCTTAGAGTATCGAGCTTAGAAGCTTGAGACAATGGGCCGGGTGCTCGTCTTTTATTGAATTCTTTCCTTTTAGCAACCGGTAGTTCGAGCAGCACTCTGGATGTATATGTAAATGTAGCTTAGGGGAGTGTAATCCCATGGGAAGTCGAGCAAGGGAAGCGATGGAGAACTGCACTGAACGATATTCCGTCATTGGTGGGCGCACCCTTATCTTCGCTGTACACGCTCCTATATCACCCTTCGATCGCGAAAATAGAATCCTAAAATCACGCTAGTAACGATGTCCCTGTGCAGACCTATCGAAAAAATTCTTCTAGGTATTACCACTTTCTTAGAAATATATATGGGGTGCAAACGAATAACATAATTAAGCTCGAGAATCGTTGATTTTCTATCGAATTTTAAATTTAAAAGGTACAGATAGTAGTTCAAGGAAAAAGCAAGAATTACCTATTTGAGAACTAATTTGATTTCTAAAGCTTTAACTATCGAGGTGGATTCGCAAAGAATTAACGACAGTCCTTCTCAGAAATCAAAAGAAGAAACGCCAATTTGCCGTTAATCCGCAGAAGCTTTCCAAGATTCGAGCAGCAGTGATTCAGAGCCCTTCGAAGGGCCAGTAAATAGTACATAACGTTTATGTATCACATAGACGAGCACGTATAGGTAGTATAAATCAGTTATACTCAAGGATCTTCTTTCTACGACAAGATTATCGACGCTCGTCAAAGAGATTTTGTGCTATTGAGAAAAGAAGTTTATCTGGTCTCTTGCAAATTAATTTACTCTTCGTTATTCTGTGATCTTTTTACGCGCTGATCCAGTCAAATTTCCGTGGTATTTGTTGCATAATATTTTGTGTACAGGCAAAAATGTTAAAAGCGTACTACGTAACGTGTAAAATTTAATTATTGCACATCCTAACGAAACTAAGTAAGTTTAATTTATCTTCTGTATCTGGCGCAAGTATTTATGGCACGTTCTGCACCTCTGACATTCGAGATGGAATTTATAATTAATTATCTGTATAAGTAAAACGCTCTTTAAAAAGTCCTTTAAAGTATGCAAGAACTTACCGCAAAATATTGTTAAAAAAATAAATGATCTACTAGTGTGACAAATTTCTAAAAGTACACGAAGAACTTTTTACAATGTTTACCACTTCTGGAGACGACAGTGCATCGAAGTGGAAAATGTTTTCGGTGCATTTCGACCTGACCTCGACACGTTTACTCATCTTTGTCTGGTCGCTGCATATGTAAGTGAATGCGGTGCGAGCGACGTGCAGTATGATAATCTTTTACCGAGCACGATGGAACTTTTAACATGTGTTTCCACTCTTTATGTCACCCACTCGCTCTTTTGCTTTTATTCGTGTTGTCACGTACGCGTGTAATGTTTCTGACGCGCTAACAAACTGCCGCAACGAAGCGCGACGTAATTAATGTTACTTTAGAGGTGCAACTGGGAAACGACAATTAAAATGTACCTTTAAAAGATAATAATCATTTCTTAACACATTGCCAAAGGGAAATAAGAAATTTCATTTCTGTATCTGACGCTTATTATTATTCAAAATTATCATCTTCAAATATGAATCTAAAATTAAATTTCAATTATAAGTTATATGATCGATTAGAAAAGATTTCATTGTCATCAGAGGGTTTTTATGGTACCAGTTATTCTTGAATCAATTAAACATTGCTAACACCTCTTAAAAACCCAGTGATCGTTGCCACCTGTGTCTCTATTGTGAACGAGACAATCCTGGGTCCCTCAAGTGATGTTCATGGGACATCATGATCCGTAGGGTCGGTTTAATGGGTGTCCCCATGGTGCGGTCACGTGGCCTATATATACGTGTATCTGTACAGCATATACATGTAGGTGTGGTTATCTACGCCGTATGGGGTGGTATGCCATTAATAGCATAGCGTACGGTTGAATGACGTCACGTTGAATGATTTACAAGTAGGCTTTAGAATTCGACTTGATTACAAAATGCTGTCTTTTTTGAAGAAAGCATCTCCTAAAACAATAGAGCTATTTTAATAAAACAAACGTAGTATATCTGCTAGGGTGTATCTTGTTTCTAAACATCTATTCAAATAGTGTTGCGTAACATCCTTTTCTCTAACCCCTAAAGAAAATTAATCAAAAATAAAAATCAATTAATCATCATCTCTAGGATCATTTTTGCATTATTAATATCAAGAAAGCACCAGAAAAACGCAAGGCATGATAAATTTTGAAAGATCCCCATCAGCCAGTCTAAGGTTCCTCGTATTATAATAGTAATTATTTTATAAAGGGGACATCAAAAGGGAGGAAAAACGTTATAAACCACCGGAGAAAGGGATGAAGGGAGAAACAACACAGCAGTAGCTTTCCCTGTGGGACGGTCACGTGGCCTATATACCATGGGAAGCCATGGGGATTCGACGTGTACGGCAATGGGTACCACATGACGGTGTCCCATAAATAGTCTGCCGGACGTCGGAATTTCCATTATATCGCGTTCCCGTACGTAGTCTCCATAAACAATATCATCGAACTCCGCGGCGAAACGGCGTTCCCCATTAGGTGTTTGTGTGCAATATTTATTACGGACGCGGTCATTGTGATACGCGAGATTTATGGGGAGGTTTATGCTGAAAATCTGCAGGTCGTTAGGGAGGAGGAGGAACGGGAATAAGTTGGAAAATAGTTGAACAATTTGGGTGCTGTACGGTTAACATCTTGTTTACAGCACATTTACTTCGTAACTTAACCCATAATTGCTGTAATTGTTATTTTATCTCGTTAAAATTATACTGGCATGTACAAAACTTCATTGAAGTGCTCAGAAATTAATAGGTGAATTAAAGGAATAAAGAAAAACACAGTTGTAGTATATAGTCATTATTTTATTTAAACTCACATTTGTTGCTTTTCTGTGAATGGAAAATCGTTTGAAGAGAGTCGTTTGTAACAAATTCGTGAGTAAATTCACGTCTTGAAGGAAATAGTTCCACAGGCAATGGTATGGCCAAGTGTTTCAAGATACATTCCGACCGCAGGTGTTGATGCTCTTGGAACGGTTGGTTGTTAGCCGAATATTTTATGAGACGAACGAATACAGTTCTAACCCTCCTTGAATGATTCATTCAACGAGAGCGGTCCTTATACTGCACAATTACACTCTGGAAATTATGCGCTCGTATTTCTCTAAGAAGTCGCTTAAAATATACGATCTACTTAAAACCACTAGGTACTTATAATTGATTTATCAAAACCGACAACAGTCTGTAAATTTCCCAATATCACGTTTAATTCAATCTGCCATAAATAAGATGAATTAATAGTATAGAAAGTGAATTATAGGACACGGTGTAGCGTGGAAGTTTACGGTTTGTTTAACAGTTTCCATGATCCACCATCCGAATTTCCCCTTGATTAATGTATACTCCTAGTTTGGACTTGATCTCCTTGAAAACCGGCAAAGGCAGACTTCTCTCCCGGGACCAAATCATAGAGAACTTGTATCGTTGCTGGTGAGACGAGCCATTATCCGAACAGACTAGCATGCCAACGACGCTCTTGTACTTTGCCTCAACTATAACGTGCTGGAACGGTCCTGGGAATATAAAATTTTAAACTTAGTAAACTTGTCATTTCCTCACCATCCGTTCGAAGCGGAAACTTTCTCGGATGGGGTACGGGAGAACGTCGATCAGCTTATCGCTATGGATTATGAGACGAACTTTGATCGATAGAGCATGTTCCAACATATACATTACGCGTAATATCGATAATATGGTATTGGAAATATTGATCGATACAAATTGCAAAAGTTTATAAAAAGCTGATCGTCGTAGAATTTAGCGTTTAAGTTTTAAAAGGGAAATTAAAGCAACTTGCCTAGTATCCTTTTAGATCCCTGCAATTGCCAAGTTCCAATAATCTTGTTTCCATTGGTACTTCCATCAACGTTGAAACTGATTGGAATATTATTTTTGTAACTAACGGCTGTGAATTTAATCGCGAAGGTGCTGGGAGATGTCTGTCTAACCAGGAACCGTCCACATCTACTTAAACTCTCATTGATCGGCGTGCCAGCCGCGAAAAACCATTCACCTGCAAACTAATATTCAATTTCAAGTTTGATCACACAATATTTCATTTTTATCACTGCAATTATTCGATTTCATATTTCAAATTAAATTTTCCATTTGCCACGTTGAATTTTTTTTCTGATGGTAGAATGTATTATTATCTCATAATTGTTCGATAGCAACATTCTGTTTTATAGGTTCTGGCGAGACACGTAAATTAGAATCGTGCTTATGCAGCGAAATTTGAAAATTAATGTGTACGATTGAGCGTAACGAGCCAATATTGACAACCTTCGGGGCAGAGCGTGCGAGCTCACGATCCGCCGAGGCAGCACCTCCAAATTTACGTGTGTCGACATAGTCGAATCGTGCTCGTGGATATCGCATGACCGAATACGCTAGCGACGCTCGTTTCCATTTGCCACGTTTCTAACGAACGACTCACCTACGGGATAATTATGTGAACGCGATCCTGTTTATATGTACACACGTACACGTGCCGTTGAGTTTCATGCTTACAATTGTTTTGGGAGATAGCTAATCAGACGAGATACACGACATTTCGGTAGCTTTTCATTATGATAGTAGAATCATTTACATATCTCCAGGATAATTTACCAATTTGTTAATCTGACTAATTACTAAAAGCGTTATCAAACTTTATTTTCTGCAATTTGTCAAATCTTTCCGAGCGCGGACCATGGAGAGAGCCTCAATTTCAAAAATTATTCCTTCAATGTATGAAACTCTTTCGTTTAAATATTATAAATTTTTGTAACTATTTTGTAAATTTTCGATCTCGTTTGAGCCAGGCTTGGCTGTTCAAGGGTTAAGTAAATTAATATTGAATTATCAAGAACGATACCTGCTTCAAGTCCAACGACTGGCCAATATCCGGAGAACACGCCGTACAGTAGAACGTCAAACATAACGCGAAAATCAGCACCGGAAGTATTACTCGCGTTCGCAACATTTTCCGCGTTTCCCTCGAAACGATTCTGTTCGTTCGGTGTTGCGGACTGTTCGGAATATTGAAAGCGTAAACGCGGATTCTGACGGGGTTCCAGTTCGTTATCTACACAGCATCACTCATGGGGATTTGTCTAGTCTACGTCACTAGCGGAACGTACATGTATATCCGACACAGTCTGTAAACGCACGATCGTGTTTAAATACCCGTAGTTGTTCTGTTTACCAACGCTGCTGTTTATATACACGAACGAGAACGCGGGGCACGTTTGTCTTCTGAATTTGCCTATCGGCTTCTTCAGAATCACGACGTGAAATCGAGTCGTTCGCGCTGATACAGTTCAACACGGAAATCAAGAGAATAACGAATGGTAATTATACACTTTCGTTAAAAAATCATATAATATTTATTAAAATTTTAAAAGACTTAAAAAGCAGAAATTTGGAATTTCATGCCGATTAAATGAGGTAAAGTAGCAATTAATCAAATTTTAAAGGATAAAGTACTTAAAGTCTTTGTTACTGTTCTAAAACGATAACCTTTCCAACGAGTCCGTTCCCATAAATCAGACCGTTCGGAACTCGTTAAATTAATCCCTTAATCTTCGTTTGCGAAATGATTCCGCAAGAACTGCTGCTTCCTATCCGCCCCTCTCATTTGTCGAGGAGAACGTAAACCGCGTTTACTATCCCCCGAATGGCTGTTTACTATTCTGACGAAAGTTATAACTGCACCGTGTCTCGGACGATAATACGGTTTTACGATTTGGAGTGCAGTTAATTTTCTCGTCAATTCGGTCTTGATAAGTGTTTGTCTAAGCACGAACTGTTGGCTGAAGCTTAGCTAAGAATAACAGTTTGAAACATTGATGGTTATGGTAGCAACGATGTTTGTCTAACCGTTTAAGTTCACTTCGATTCTGAACTTCTCAATTTGTAATAAGAAATTTGTCATTTTTATTGAATCTTAAACTTTGAAACGACATGCCATAAGTGTTATTTCGCGATACTTTTATGCCATGAAACTACGATGAAAATGAATAATTGTCATTCGGTGGGAAAAAATTTAATAATTCATTGAATTTACCGCGAAATTTCAAAAGATCGTTGTTGAAATTTTTGAAAAGGAAAGCCTTAAATCTTGAGATTCAGCCGAGCTTAATCTCACCGGTGGGTGGCCGTGTCCTCGAAGTTTATTGAATCGTTTTGTCGGCCTTTTGTTTCCGGCACGCGATCTTTCTTCAAGGGGGGCTGTTCGAGCGGACAGCGTTACGGTCCAGTTTAATTTATTTGCCGTCATTATTACGTCGTGATTAAACCGGCCGTCTCGATTGTCCGAGGGATTCCGTTCCATGGGGAAGGATGGTCTGACTTTCGGTTTAATTAAAAAAACGCGATCACCGTTTTCAGAAGTCCCTTGGTTATTCTCTTTCTCGCTCGTTCTTTGTCCGAATGGAATCTCTTTCAAAGCTTTGCCAGGATATTTCCACCAATCAACTGGAAACGCTTTTCCTGTACCCGCCAATTTGTTTTCATTCGTTGCGCGATCTTAAATGAAGGGAAACCGAAATGTTCCTCGAAACGTTACACATGAATACGATCGTAAACAGTGGAAACTCAATCGGTGGATGATAAAACGTATGGATAGCCAGGCTAAGTCAAATAAGATGTGAAGTATTGAAATACAAAGAACCAATCCGAAATTTTAACAAAGCTTTCGCCATTTCTTTCTTACCTCCGCAAAATAACTCTTATGGAAACAGCTTAGAAACAGCTTAGTCGTGGAGAGAAGGGAATGCAATTAGAAGTTTATCCGGCAAGTAGCCTCGAGAGGTGAACGAAAACGATAGTTTCACCTTAGAAAATTAGCTTCGGGTCTGATAAAGGGTTGGTTAGTAACGAATTGGCGCAATCGTCGGCTACCACCCACGCATCGCGATACGTTTCTCGGTAGAGACACACAAACGTGCATCCAGTGAGAACGATACGGAAATGGGAAGGTTTGTTCTCCGGTAGGGGGATACGTTTTCACAGCGACGAGCTCTCTAACAAGGTGACCGCAATCTAGCCAGTACAGTACCCAATTAGCGATGACCCGAACCAGCTCAATTCCAGTGGCCCTTAAAACTATGAAATTAGTTCTCTCGCACGGGACACGGGTCCTTCCCTTGGAATCATTCTTTTCTCTGTTTTCCCACGCAACCAGCACGGAAACGAGAACAAAGAACACGATGACACTCTGAAGAGTTTCGCTTGCTTGGAACATAATTCTGCAAATTGAAACGCTTGTGCCTGGGTAAGCGAATGAATTTCACGAAATTGTTGAAATTGTTATACGAGAAACGAAAGTTTGTAAATTACTTTGAGGATAAATAGTTTTCAATTATTTTGTTATACGTACTCTTTTAACTACCCTGATGCAATTATCTTAAATTTGAATAAATGTTTATCCTTTCAGTATTTCAAGTAATATTTAAACATTTACAAACGTACATTATGTTGAAATTACGAAATCGTTTTTCGTAAAATCTAGAGTTAACGCACAAAAGGGATTTCAGGATGAAAAGAGTCGTCTCGTTAAAACGCTGGTACGGAGGGTCGGGAAAGACGAAACTTTTACGAAAGCTGGCACGGGCAGGAAATTTTACAGGGCACACAATGAAATCGAGGAAAGATGAAGAAAGCGCGAGGGTAGATGGTTCGAGCGAAGACGAACACGGATGATTAATGTACAAAACGGGTCTGTATAATTACTTAATTAAATTCATGCATCACGCGGTATTATGGGACGCACGTTGCAATTCGGCCCTCTGTAACGACCCTTTTGATGCGAAGCCTCCATCTCGATAACATCTCGAGCCCCCCTTCGAAACGGTTACTACCGCCTCACTTCTGACTCATTGATATTAGCCCGTGTTCCTAATAGACGAGCATATCAATAACTGATATCGCGGCTCCAGGGTACACGTAATTGTCTCGTATTATCCGGCTGAGTTATCCGAGTTATCTGGTTAATGAGAAACGGTGGTTATCTGAGGTTTGCTTGACGTAGATAACGAAGATGTGGATACAAAAGCTTTGTATGATAATCGTTTCGTTGTGTTTTCTTGCTATTAGTACACAATATTGAACATTTCAGAATTGAAATAATGTAAATGCCAGAAGTGTAAATTAATTAATTATTTGAGTAACGTTACAGGAATACCAACGGTTAATTTAGCAGCGACGAGTAATTCATACTTATCCCTTGCAGGTACAATTGCACGCATACGTCAAACGAGGGGGCTACATTTACCGGGGGTGGTTTCGTTGGTTTGGTCAGGAAACACGGCGATATTGGGAATTACAAGCAGACCGTCTTCCTCCCCCGTAATACCCTTGAAGCATTTGAATCAATTACTGCCTCGGGGTTCTTAGGCACCCCTATCCCGCATTACAAACGGCTAGTCCGGCGCAAAGTGAATTAATTAAGTGTCCGTAGGTAGGAAGGACGTCGGGTTCGAGCCGTATACAGACTCCAGGACGTGTTACGATCGGTTTCGCGACAGACCCATGCGATCGACCCCAAGAATCCCTGACCAGTAGCCACGAAGATCGCTTGATTGTCTCCGCTTAATTGTTAGCGAACTGGAATTGCTTAGTCGATAACGACGTTATCTTCGAGGACACGATTAGCCTTGGCACGATCTCGCGAACCCACAGAACGCGACCGGGAATCGAATTCGATCGGTTAACAGGCTACCGGTGGACGACCGGTGTCCATTCTGCTAGTTTGCTGCGTTTAGGGAATGAAAATTACAGAATGAGAGGCTGTTACACGAGGAAATTAGCTGGAAGAAGGCACGACCACGAGCGATTAAGTTTCCCTGGGAATCGTTATCGGTCCATGGGGAAGGATTTGCTATTTCAGAGAACCTAACAGTGAAACAGATGGGTATTTTAGGTGAAAACAAATCCTAGAATGATTTATTTGACTTACATCATTTTTATATAATATATTTGAAGTTGGAAAAATTTCTTTTGCAGACCACTGAAAATATTAATTAAAATTATCTACACGAAAGCATTTTAATTATATTGCCTCGAAATGGATGCAAATAGACTAGAAAGACCGTCACAAATTTCCAATAAGCAGAGAAACAACGGCGAAAAGAAAAGCTTTCTCAAACCGACAGAAGGAAAGACGAAAGTAATATCGTGAAAGTCGGATGTTCGACACAGGAGTACAAACACAGGGCATTTGCATGGATCTTTAGTTTGTGTTTTCACGTTGCTTCTTATCTCTGTGACGTCACAGTGTGCCAGAACGATTAAACTTTTCCCTTGTTGCGATATTTCCCGCTGGACAATGCGCCAGCAGCAAAGAAACCATGACAATGCTCTATTTGCATTTTTAGCTGGAACTTTCTGGTCATTCGCGTGCTTTTCTTCTTTTTTTTTCTTTGAGCCCAAGTGGCCAAGTTGCTGGATGAAAGAAACTTCTCGAGATTTTGGGCTAATGAACCCGTGGCAGGCTAGCATTGGCACGCTACGTGTAATAAATAGCTTCTCGGGATAAATCAATTTGCCAGGATGAATCTTGGAACATGGCCAATCTGCTTTGTAAACTTCGAAGTCATTGCTGGAATCCTCTCGCGATGATTCATTTCGTTGCTTGCCATCTATTTTATCTTTCCTGGCAATGTTTATAGGGTGCAAAAATAGTAGTTGAAATTGTCATTTCTTCTGTCTTCCATAATTTTATTTTTATAAATTACAGAATTCTTTTCAGTCATATTAATGTAAACAATTTTTTTAAATATAATTTAGACCGGAGTTAGGCATTATTACTTGAATAAATTTTCATTTAGAATAAAAACGTATTCGATTAATTAAAATAATAAATAATTAAAAATTCAATTAGTTATTCAGAACAGAAAAAATCTAATTTTATTTTGAATAAAAATGTCTTTAAATAAAAAATGATTCCCTACTTTCAAATAATTTGGTTTTATTCGAGACTTTTATTGAAATATCTGTAAATAAATTTTCAGTCAAAGGAATAATTGTTTCTGTTTTGAAAATATTTTCATTTATTGAATACATGTATCAGATTACTTGAAATAATGCCCAACACTGATTTAGACAATAATTTCCTTCTCATCGTCTCAGCTGTTGTTTATCTATTAAATTCTTTCCTGCTACTGTACATTATGACACTTTATACTCGTTTATATCGACAGTATTTCTTCAAGATAATTATTTCGTCCTGTCCATTCGCAAGCTCATTAGGCCATCATTCCGCCATTACGATCTTCATTAATTCGACGATTTCCACGCGATTTACGTGCTCCAATTATTATCCCGTAAAGGTTAGTATCCTCTTATCCGAGCCACCATCTATCCCCAGACCATAAAACTCGTGGCATCCCCATCGCACTGTCTGCTGCGCCCCTTGCGAAAACAGCCTGTACAGAGGCATAGGTGGTACGTTGCCTTTCATCGAAATCGGCTTTGCACAGTTTAATCTGCGCACAGCCGCCTTCGCTGCCTACCACGATAATTCAACAGCCACGGAGAACTTTCCTATTACAAATTCGAGGCATGTATTTACACGTTGAGTTGATAGAACGAATCAGTCGAGTACATGGGCTCTATAGAAGTTGCACAATCCGCTTCCTAGGTGGTTCGAAAGTTTCAAAGATTACAAGTTACTTTAACGGCGGGAGAAGACCGTGTAAAGGTAATCTGATTAAATGGAGAATTGCACTTTGACAAATTAAGAGAGCAAAAAATTTGTAAAAATTTCACTTATTCATTTTCTATGTCTTTCATCCCTTAAATCGTCGAACTCTTGATTCTCTTAAAGTTTCATTTCTATTTTCTAAAATTTTCATAGTCTTACGTTCCGTCAACCACACGTGTGAACACGAGCACTCGTGTCCGGCCTTCAACCGACCCTCGTCAACGATCAAACGATGAAGGCTGATGAAGGCGACTGTACGCAGACCACAAACTGTACGAGTAGCTGTTGTACTCGATAAGCGAATGCAAAGACTCATGATCGAATCGCATGATGTAGAAACGTTAAAGGATGGGTACTGGTCGGTCATCGTCGGGTCCCGTTGAAGAGGGAAACGCGGAAAGCGACGTCGATGCGGTTCACCGCAGGCCCGGTGTTAGGCAGTTCATGTTGCGGCCACGTTTCGAAAAGTTTCACCCGGTGAACCGTCGTTAGCATGATCCGTGTCGCTGCGGATTTGTACGTCAAAATTTATCGTTCTCGCCGCGTGGCACGTCTCGTTAATTATGCACGTATGCGCTCGTGATACGCGTCGATCCTGGAAAAGCCTGGTAACAAGCTTGATGCCGGTAGCTAGAGCAAGTCTGGGGACGTGGAAATCAATGCCCGACGTATTCACGTCCATTTTGATGAGATTCCGTTTCATCAGGGAAGCTCGACGAGTTCTCTCCCTTCACGAGCTGAACGCCAGTATGCGTGCGCCTGTGTTATCCGCGATGGGTGTGTAGGGAAAGTTAATGAGTCAAAAGAGGAAGAGTTTGGTGGGTCCATTAGCATCCGCGCGGTGCAAAGTCGGTGATTATTTTTGGAGGGACTCGAGTGGCTGGATTAGGCTACATTCGGTTGCTTGTTTTACGTTGGATGTAACGTTTCTTTTTTCATTTTATTGTAGAGATGACGCGAAACGAAGGGTGTTGTTTAAAATTAATATGGAGGTTGTATGATTTATGATTTATGAGCTAAAGCTTAATATTTAACCATGTCCGTCAGATATAAAAAATGAGATCGTTTATGAAAACGATGAAAGCGACAATTTTTGCGAATTTTAAGAAGAACATTTGACGAAGGGAACAATGCCCCGTCATCTGCAGCTGTTTCGACCACACTTTCCATCGGAAACTTTAAAAATACCGCTCGTTTGCACGTAATCCTTAAGGGATCCCCGTAATTTCCTAGTCTCGAGCTCCTCGTTGGCCGTGATCATTCGTCATACTTACCGATCCCAAATTGGTCCTGTACAACAGGCTGGATACAAAATATCACTGTAATCCCGCGGATTTGTGAACCTTGCTGGTCGGATGCGGCCAAACTTCAAATATAATGTCACCATTCGTTCTTAATAATCGAGCCATTTCTTCGTTCACCATATACACGTGTATGCATAAAGTATGCAGACAGAGGTGCAGTTTGTTTCTTTCTTAAAGTTGGAAACTTTCCAAGACGATGCTGTTTTCATGTAATTTATCATAGCTCAGATGTTTATAGAATATTCTTCTTCTCTATTCAACTCATCAATTTTTCTTCGCCGACTATTCGAGTCGATAGACAGGAAAATATCGGTGAGACGCGTACGAAAATTCAATAGTCGCGCTTTTCGGTTCCCCCTCGATGCACGCGTTGCGAGTGGCAGCCGGGCGGGGTATGCGGAATGATTTTCGGTAAATTCAGCACGGGACTCTGGACGTGTCATTCTGGTAATTAGATCGTATCGGCGTAAATATACGTGTGTTTCCACGTAAAGCAAATCGTTCGGTCTCTTTAATCATTCCACGCATACCAGAGAGCCACGCTGCACCGCTGACGAATTAATTAACGAGCCCGCTGCATTAATGATGTAACGTCAGGATTTACGGTGCACCCGACTCCGAGGGGTCGATTTTCTCCCTTTTCTACGTTCGCTCATCCCTGTGCTCTCTTTTTCTACGGTTATCTTTTTCCACGGCGAAATTGCCGAAGAAACTGATCCGAAATTGCGTTGGGTTGTCTGGCGTTCCATTTTCCGATTCTTATAGAAGATAAACGTGTACCATAACGATAATGGGGCATCAAATATATTTTAAGAGACGCGGTGAGTAATACTGGATGATTTATAGTATCATTTTTCTAAGTATTTTGGAACAGCGAACGCTTCTCTTGGTAATCTCGGATTTCGTTCTAAATTAGCCTGCACTGCGGAACAAAGACGGCAAATCGTATTATCTATGCGTCGTTTATGTTTATTAGCGAGCATAATCATTCGCAAAGCACGTTGGAACAAAAGCAATGCTAGATAGTTAATTCCATAGGTAGGTCGTGGTGAAAGCATCGAAATGCCGGGCAGTGAGTGTAATTAGCAATCGTGCGGCACCCTTTCCCATCGTCCCAACGTCACGCAACATCGCTCAAACGTGGCGCGGCATTAAATGTACCGCGAGTTATTAACGACGTTTGGCTTCCTTGGGCGCGATTTCGTGTTTCCTTGCAAAGCGGATTCCACGGTGCAAGGAAAAGGGAAGGGTTGTCCCTGAAACGGTGTTCGACGAACTGCGAACGAACGATAACGCGAGTGGGCCACCTGCGTTTCGCGCGACTTCCCAGAAGTCGGCGACGTTTGGGGGACGACCCTTTTAAGTGGTGACAAAGGTACCGAGCCGTTCCTCCCCTCGTCGAGTCACCCTTACGTAATATCTTGCCGGTAGTCGGATCGCGAGTCCACCCTCTTCTTCTTTCTTTTTTTCTATTCTATTTCTCTTTCCATCCCTTTCTCCGTGTTTCCACCGCTTTTTGTTTCCCCGCCGAAGGATATTTTCAAGGGTTCAGTGCGCGTTAATGGACGATTTAGCGTTGCGAGCTTGCCTGACCGTGGCGAAGGGTGAGAAGGGACGGAAGGTAAGGGATTTTGTCCTTTTTCGCGGATTTTTCCTATTCACAGAAATAGGAATGATATCTAAGTTGAAATATCAATTCTAGTCTTAAAAAATAAAGAATAATGATTCAAATAATTATTAAATCGGAATCTACGTGAAAATTTTACAAAAGGGTGGAGAATAAAGACGAGGAAATGTGTTAATGGATTCATCAGGGAGATTATTTAAATTTATGTGTCGAAATCGCGGACGTTCGATATTAATTTAGTGATTCGATTGAAATACATCGACATGGTAAATTTCAATGAAATTTCATGAGAATTCATGACAAGGCTATCGCGTCACAGAAATGTTCTACTCCCATTTAAGGTAGTTCAATCAATATTTTATTGAAATCGGGATTGAGTAATGATTTCCAATATCACTATCGGTGACGATCTGCAAGTTCGACAAAGCAATACTTCAGATCAGATAGTCGGCAATAAAGCAATCGAATTGGAAAGTTTCCGTTTCAATCGATCGAGCAGTATTAATTTCGAGCAAGCTTTAACCTGTCCGAAAGCTATCACAATTTTTTACCTTTAACGATCCCTTTGAAATTGATTTAATTACTTCTTGCTTCGTTGCGGCGACCTATATTTACGAGGGAAACGTTCTTACAACAAACTCTGCAAAAATTGTTGAACTCCTTTTTTTTATCTCCATCGCTAAATCATCTGTAGAGAAAGTAGACTTCGTAATTTTTCCAAATAAAATTACTGTCTATCTCGTTCATTTACGAAAGACAAGAAAAATCATCCATGCGAGGTAGTTTCAAACGAAACAAAATCCTCCCAACTTTCTCCATCGTTTCACGTTTCATCCTCTGTTGCGTCGATGTGGTCCATTGAACGTGTTGGCGTGAGCTGAAAGCCCGATGTCGGCCGAGTAGGCGAATATCCGCCTAGCCGGTTCTCACAGTTGATCGCGACGAGCGGACTGGCAAGTCGGAATGGAAGGGTGGATTTTAATAAACCGGAAGCTTATTGTGCGGTCCGTTTGGGTGTTCGGCTGTTCGCGAGCCTGGCTACAGACGGTATCATAGAGGAAACAGAATGAATGCTGGCTCTCGCGACAACGAAGAAGACAGCGAAGCGACAGCAGGGTGTCGAGATGGGGCGGGCAACGAGGAAAAGAACTCGAGCCTCGGGGGCTGCATTGTTGCAGTGCCGGTGATTACGACTGGCAAGCGAACTTCTTCCACCTTTTTTTTCCGTTTTTTTTCTTCTTTTTTTTTGCAGCAGCAAGTTCACCGAGTGGTTTCGCCCAGTCGAGATGCCCTCAAGGTCCTGTGTCTTGTTATCACCGCGAGTTCTTCGCGTCAGCTCTCTTTAAGTATCATGCCTTTCCTACGATTTGCTTGATTGCATCGTTAAAGCCGAGGTCGTGTACTAGCCGTTGCTGTTTCGCTGCTTCTCTTTTGATGTCGCACCCTCTCACGCGCGATTTCTTGACGTCTGAAAAAGTCGCGCGAAAAACAGGGATGTTTGAAGCTTTCAGTGGTAGCCTTCTTACAGTTGGTATTGTTTCAGGCCACGGGGGCGAGTCTTCCATTTTTAGAACGATCTTTTTAACGTTGCGGTTATTATTCAGGGGATATATTTTGTCGTTCAAGGTTACTACTTCTTTTTTTACTATAAATTTTTCCAAGAGATTCTCGATGGGCTTCGTTAAGTGTAAAAATAAATTCGTAATAAAAATTATTTTTTAATCAAGCTCGATAACCTATTTCAATCTTCTATTAAAGAATAAGGATCTTTTTTTCAAGCATGACCTTTGACCTTTATATTTTTCTTTACCATGTAACCTTTGCTTTATTGAACGCTTTGTAATTAAGAATATACTCGACCCGTTCAAAAGCAGTCTTTCAATTCACGAACCTGACAGATTCTCGTTATTGCGAACGTTAGAAGAGCTACGATTTCCTTATCGAACAGAGGGTCGTCTCCGTTGAGCTCCGTTTAACAAGAAACAAGGGCAGAAACAAGGCGGATGTTGGTTGGTTCTCAGGGAATCTCTAAGACGACTTAGAAACAGGACTCTTTCAACGTGACGGTAGGGAACATTGATGTCTTTCCCAAAAACTCCACCTTAGGGGTGCAAGAGCAGTAGAGTATAGAGGATGGCCCGAAGGAGGAACTTCTAAAATCAATTAGCAGCCCCTTAGGCGATGGGGCTCGGTTCCCGCGACCGTGGAAGGACCCTCTCCATCATAGGATAAGGGGTGATAAGGAGGGGTCGACGTTTATCCCAATAGAGAAACCGGCAGAACAATCACGCCGTTTCTACGAGTATCCACACGTACGGTCGAGGGGTGACGAATCGTGTGTGTAGGTACCTGCAGGGGTTGCAACTGGCGTGGTTCAACCCTTCCGCGCAACTAGCGTCCCGTTGCCGCGGGCTGCTGAGATTATCGTGAGACGACTCAACCATCGAAGGTAATGGACGCTGGTTAAACACCTCCGCGCTAGATATTTTGCTCTAGGAAACGTTTCATCCCTTTTCTTATTTGATAGATATATTCATAAATTTCAATCAATCAGTCTTCTCCGTAGAGAGTTAATAGTTTAAATAAAAGATGTTTAATATTAAAATTCTGTTTCGTCCGACGCGGAATACAATGCACGACAGTTCCCGAAGGTCGGTTTATGACATGAACGTGCAAAACAAATTCTGGTAGAGATTAACTTTTCCGCATTTTTATTAATCTTTACAACCGACAATTTCACTTTCGCGCGACAGTAAACTTTATTTTCTCGAACCTCTTAATCCTAATACAATAGCTTCGAATTTTGCGCCTCGCCGTCCCAACAACTCGAAGACATGTCATAAACCTGAAGACCTGAAGAGTCGACCAGCAACACGTGCATAACGGCATTTGCTAAACAAAGGTCGACTTGAAGGAAAACCCTGTACTCCGTCAAACCTTCGAGAACCCCCTCCTTCCACAAGACAACCCACACTCTCTCCCCAAGAGGGGTGGCCAAAGGGCGGACACGCGAGTCCACAATTTTCAGAAAAGGACGTTGATTGGAAAAGACGGAAAAATCAGCAACGCCTTTTGACAGCACTACGAGGTGCCATGGCAAACATGGGACGGTTTGCTCGACACTTCTCTCTCGAACGTCGCATCGATGAGAACACGAAGGTCTCTCAGTTTCAAGGCGCACAGGCATACGAAATCGGCCACTACAAAATAATCTTCACGTCCAACAGTCGGGACGCGAAGTCGAATCCTTTCTTTGAACGTCGTTCGGTTCAAGTGTGACGGCATACGAAATCGGCCGAACTCCATTCACACATTTATCGTCGACAAAAAAAAACTATCGATTACAGTGTCCAAAATTAACTTGGCGGACACGTGTTGTGTAGCGTCACGTACCTAAAGGTTTAGTTGGGCTTTACGACCCCAACAAGGAAACAATCCGCGCGGCGACACGCAACACAAGTTTCTACGCGATCGAAGAAACAAATTCTTAGAGGTCCTTAAAGATCCTTCATATAAACAAACCATTTTAGCAAAAATTCGTATTCGCATAATTCAGTCTTGCCACGAAAAAAAGTTAACTCGAAGTCGTAAAGGGCCACCCTTCACATTTGGTGAAAGCATTCATCGTTGTGAATTCGTATATTTTATCCGACGAGGCTCTTCAACTTTTACCTGGAGGGAGGTTTTCGCAGGACGACTCGGCTTAAGCGTCCTGTTGGAACTTTAACGACCGTCTGTAATTCGTCCACCTGGAGTTGGATGAGAGAAGCAAGTCTTCGTCGACTGACACGCAACTCGTAAGGATCACGAAGTCGAACTTTCTCAAGATCTCGGGGACTCGCACTTGTCCTCGCGTTCGTATAATTGAGGACCTCCGCGGTGCAAAGGTCCTTGCGACTCGAGGGTGGTTCTTCATCCCTTCACCGAAGTTGACGAGGACGCTGAGGTTTGCTTCGTCGAAAGTTTTCCTCTCGATAAAGTCGCGCGCGAGAGAAGAGAAGATAAAGTGCTAGAAAAAATACACGACACGCGCATTAAGAGATAAATGGTATTTATGGTTCGACGCGATGGCAAGAGTGATGATTCTGTATAGGGGGTGCGATTTTGTGGGTCAGTTGCCTTGAAGGACTATTTTTCACGTTTTAGTGTCAGATACCCGAGACAGAGATTTATAATCAATTCATTGCGCTGAAAGATAAAGGAGTTCCTCTAAATCTTTCTTTTTATTATTAAGTATTTCATTTTAAGCGATGTTTATTTTCCACATAAGGCCACGATTTATAAAAAATAGTATACTGTGATCTGAAATTCTATTATTTTATTTTACGTTGTTTTTTTATTTAACCCTTGAAGAGCGGAGGCTGAGTCTGAAGTTAAATGTAAAATTTTTAAATGAAAAGAATAATTTTAAAAGAGCAGTGTAAAATTTACAAAATGAAAATAATATGGACTACAAAATTAAAATAAAAGTGTGGGTCTCTTCATGGTTCGCTGTTCGAGGGCTATAAGTTCTAACTGATAATTGATAATCAGTGTTAAAAAAATTCGAAACTAGTTCATCTCAGCGATATATCTGAAACCCTATTTGTCCATCCACAATGGGTGAAATCGTGGATGATTAAATAGAGACGGTAATATTCAAGAGATTTCTTTCATCTCGACGAGGAACTCGTCAAAGAACCTTTGTAGGTAATTGTGGATGGACAAAGGTAGATGGGGTTGGTCGGAAGGGAATAAAGACGGAAGGCTAAGTCTAAAGGCACCGGCCGATTAGAGAGCGTTGCGACAACCCCTAGGTTCGCCATCTTATTCCATAGACCCGTTTCCACTCGTTCTACGGAGGTTGAGTTTCTTCTTCGACTTTGAGGCGAGTTTCACTCTCTTTGAAGAACCCACGACCCTTCGCGACCCTACGTGGGGCTAGAGACGCGACAAAAAGGCCTGTGGTCCTTCGGTGGCACATTTCTGTCCGATTGGAAGGACCAAAGGACACGAAACGCACCGGGGGACACGTGGATCCGTTTAAATGAAGACGAAGGGACTTCCCAGACTCGTGAAATCACAGAATCTTTATCCTCCTCGTCTTTTTCTTCTTTTTCTTTCGTTTCATCGAAGTTTGACGGTATTTGCTCTGAACGATACTTCATTGAGTCGTTCTACGTCGATTAACTTGCGACCTTGTTCACATATCAGCCCTTTGTTAATTTTCTTTTTGTGTATCGTATCGTGTATCCTTGAAACGAGATGATAGTCATTGAAAAATGGTATTTTCAAAATTCCTCTTTCTGTATTCCTAAAAAGTCAGCAAAATACAAAGTGGCCTAAAAACTGCTGTCATAAATTTCTTCGATTCGAATTCGTGTAGTCGTCAGCTTTCCCTCGGTTATGCTCCGTTGCTCCGCAGGAGACACATAACTCCATCGTCTCGAACAATTGGATGATTTTTCAGCTGGTCGGACGTTACCCGTGGGGTCGACTAATATAAAGTAACGAACGAAGAAAAACGAGCCAACTCGAGAGTAGGCTCGATTCAGGGACTCTTTGTAAAAGACGGAACCAATCCGAGGGACCATCGCGTACATACTCTAGGAAAACGATGTTGAATAGCCTCGAGTAAGTTCGCTCTTCTGTCCAGACCGGCCTTTTTCCTCGTAAAAGTTTAACGCGTTTACCTTGTACCGGCTCGAGGACGATATATCTACGCGCGCAAGATGGAGATCCTTTGCTTCGGAGAGATTTCGAATTCGGGACCTTTCACTCGTCATTGATCACGATTAGCTTCGTCGTTGGGATACTCCTTCTTTCCATTTATTCACCTCTCTATTTCTTGCTTTAACGTGTGACAGAATTCGTTAAGGGATCTTGGAAGAATCGTTACTGTTTTTAAGATTAATGATAAAAATAACAGAATTTATAGAAAATTCTTATGGAAATTGCTTACATGAAAGATAGAAAAGAAATGCGGAGCAAACTGCCGAAAAAGTATCGATAATCGGATCACATAATATGGTTTACGTGCCTCGATTCAGATGCAAATTAGCCTGTGAAATGCTAAATTTACAGTTTACTAACGAGCGTTTAGAGATTCTGGGCAGGCATCAGCGTCAGGACCCTTAGCTATTCAAGTCGTAACCCTTCTAACTTTAGGGTTAATCGCGTTATCGTGATCGATCTGTTTGCATGATTTCAAACTCACTTCCATTCACAAATATACTATAGCATAAATCTTGAATATTTTCAAGAAATTGAATTTAAAATTATCCAAGATTAATTTTTGTATCGTATTAAAAAATACATCGTTGGAACAATAAAATGGTGTTGGTAAGGAAATTTATGAAACGTCTAACGCGGTCTTTTATAGCTTCTGTCTCGCGTGGTATTCTGCTTGGTAAATAGCTCTGGGCATTTCACGATTCTACGAAGCACGTTCTCTGAATAGTTAGATGCAGGAATGGATTCTGCTGTTCTATCATAGTTTTATGAAACTCTGTCGAGGGTCGGAGAATTGTTTCAATCCACTTGCAGTGTTACAGTTTCACGAGCCAGATGTTTGGTGCTCGTCTAATTTCCATTAAAATTATACTGCTCGTAAAATTTATTGTACAGCTAATACTTGAAACGAGATCGTTTAAACTAAAAAGTGAAAAGTCATTAAAATTACAAATGTAATTAATTTTATATCGTCTTTTCATACTCTAGTAACTGTGATTTCTAATGTAGTCTCTTAACAAGTGAACCTGAATTTTATCGTGTACTGTAATAAATCATGGCAACTCGGTCGTTGATGGTTCGCTTAACAGATTCTTTTCGTGCCGTTGACGCGCTCGAAGCTGATTCGCTTTCTCATAAATCTTCGTGGGAACATAAATTCCAGGGCTGGTAGGAAAGCCCGGTGAATTCTCTAGTGCCGACATTTATGAAGTGGCCGCGTTGCTCGACGCTTTTTTCCCAAAATAATGGGAGTTCCTTCATTAGAAATTACTCAAGCGCCGAGTAAAACGGAAGCGAAAAAAGGCCACAAGGGTGTACAATGGAAATTATTACGATCGTTTCGTTGCCGTTCCATTGAAAACGTCAGGATTTGTTTTCAACTACACAAAATACTTACCTTTAATATTTCAGAATTTTGGTAGTCGAAAAATCATTTCGTTTTTCAATTTCTGCGCAATAAATCATGCAAGGTGTCCCCAGAGTACAAACACAAATGAAATTCCTTTTGTTTCGATTGAAACCCGTTTTTAACCAGTCCCAATCGCATGATTCGTTCTGTATATTTCACAAGTTTCTGCCGAAACAAACACACGGCTTCTGAGAGAAAAAAAAACCGCGAACAAAGCGGAATATGAAAAAGTGTTCGTTCGAAAAGTTCTATTCCCCACAGTATCGAGCCAATATACGAACGTTAATTCCATTCATCGACTCTTGGAGAGGAAGGAAAAAAGTCGACGAGGGTGGAACGCGCGATTCCCCTTCGCGATTTCATCGAAGGAAACGGGACGCGGAGCTGCTCGTAACACGCGAAAAGGCATTCCACGTGGCCGAGATTAAGCGGGAATATTTAGCAAATGTTTCGCATAAATCAAAGCGGCGCAATATGTTTCGAGTTCGAAGCGAGGCTATGTAAATTCATGGTAATACCAACGGCTACCCCGTCGAGAAAGAGAGAAAGAGAAGAGTTTCGATTCCTGTTGCGAGGAGTTAAATGAACGGAAGGAAATTAAACGGGGAAAATTCGTGAGTGAGAATAGGCGAACGATAGAGTATCAGATGTCTAAAAGTAATAAGAAATTCTTTTCTTTAATTAATAATTGATCTGCCGAATTTTCTTGACAGTTCAAATCATTCCCTTATAAGAGGCTAGAAATGGACGATGAATGGAAAAGAACAGATTGATAGAAAAGGAATAGAATGAAAGAAAAATGAGACACCAGCAGGGAGGACTAGAGAGGCTAGAAAGAGGAGGAAAGCGAGCAAAGCCCGAAGAGGGTAGCAAGCGCGTATTTCATGAACCCCTAAAGCAGCCCTAAGCATTGCTGCAACCGCCACAATCCCATTCATTCTCTTTATGGGCTCCCAAGTATTCGGGAGCGGGCTTGAATAAATCGGAAATTTGCCCCGGGGAACGGCCCACCCCCGTCTCTCCGCGATTTACCCACGACTTTCGAACTGGTCATTCGCGTTTACCACCCTCCATGTGTAACGAGCTTTAGCACGACTTGTCATTTTGTAACCCGTACAAGCGATAACTTTTGCTCGAATGCGTTCGTACAGGTAACTAATTGGCGTAGAAATTGTGTATGAATTTCAATGAATGCATACGCATTCACAATAGATGTACATATTAACCCTCGGACGGCGGACCACAGAGAGAATCCCAATTTTAATTTAACTTTGTATTTCATATCATTTTAATTTTCTAAATTTTCCATGATTTCTTTAAAAATTATTCTTAGTATGTATGAAACCCTTTCGTTCAAAAATAATTTATTTAACTTTAGGTTAATATCCTTGGATAAGTGTTATAAGCTTGGCTCTGCTGTTCAAGGGTTAATATGACACTTTGTCAGCTATCTCATTTATACCTAGATGCTTAAATTTCAATAAGAATTCATTACTTATATTATTAGGAATTCTTCAACTTACCTAATTAAAATATTTATATTAAATATTTAAAATGATGGGTAATATAAATAACAAAATATTGTAAAAATAGTAGAAAGAATTTATTCGAAATAAAAATGTCAACACTTTCAGTGTGACAATCAACAAATGAACAGAAACGTTTCAATAAATGGTATTTCCTGTAAAATTCATATGGGTTTCTATCACGCTCAATTTGTCATCGTGACACAATTGATAAAAGTGAATGGAAATCGAACCTCGGACGAACCGATGCGCGTAATGAAAAACGGAAACGGAATACACCAACGGGGAAAGTAAACTTCTCCCCGGCGAATATTGCACGAAAAGACGGATACGATGTGTCCTGCGACACGGTTCCCTCTCTGAACGGCTATAATTTGAAACGGTGAAACGTTACCCTTTAGCTGCAGGCTATTTGGCGGTTTCTCCAGATTCCATTGGCTATCCCTCTAGGATAGCCTGTCGGCCCAGTTTACATTTGGCTTCCTCTGCCTCGAAAAGGGAGGTATTTCTGTTCCGCACACAGGGTGCGGTTACTTAGACCGAAGCCATGCTAGTTTAAGAAACACTATGCCACTTACAAGGAGAACTCCCTAAATGTCCTACTCTATATCAGATTTTAGTTAGCCTCCATACGTTGATAGTTGATAGTATTGTTATTTATGATTCGAAATGGGTACACGGCGTATTCGCACGACAAATACTGAAAATTGAACGTACAGTTCTGATTGTTCGTGTAAATTTGAATTTTCAGTGAAAGGGCGTAAAATTGTTACATTACTCTGCGGTACAGTTTCACAGCTGTCGGCGAAGCTTTCAATCTCCGCGAAACAGCGTCGCATAATTAATTCCGCTCGCTTGGTAATTGCGCAGCTTCAACGTAAGCGCTGTTTGTAATTTAATCGTATTACCAGTGCCTCAACAAAGACAGGTACACTTAGATCATGCTCTATTGCATCATGAATTCCAATAAACTAGAAAAGTTCCTCGATTGTTATTTCAAGCAGAATTACAACAGAGTAAAATTGTAATTATTCGGAATATGATCATTTCATTTTTCAATATTTATTTTTTATTTACTATCTGTCAAAATTATACAGGGTGGCTTTGAGATAGCTTTAAGATAATTGTATCAAACTTTTTGTCAACCCTTCTTTTCACAGTTATCAAGGTTACCTTCAGTTTTTTATAGGTAAACCTACAATTTTATTACACCCTTCTTTTGGGAAATATTGAGACGAATTCGGCAAGCACCATAAAAAGTATTTCTTCTTCATCTAACCAAAGAAATATTAAAAAAACATCATTTACCTTAATTGAATCGATGCTTAAAATGGTATCTAAAAGTTCTCCTTGAACCATGTTATTTTAGCTAAAAAAACCGCTAACAGCAAAATAATCTAAAGCTGATCAGGCTTTATGGTTCAGCCTGTATAATATTATTATTATATAGACTCCTTTACAACTTTCTTTTCTTTAGATTGTATTATATTTATAGAGTCACTCATCGGTGCCCCCTACACCATTCAACTTAATTGTCAGCCCTCGTGCTAAGTCACGACAGCGTTGATCATTAAACACCTTTCATCTTTTTCCGCTCGCATCCCATCATCATTTCTATTGTATCCCGAAAGTCGAACAAGAACACGTGAATATCAGTTTGTCCCAGCCATTTCCGTTTTCGTTCAATCCGCCCGGTCTTACGCTTCTCTCGTTCACCCCTTCGCGTCGCGCTGGTCTCTTTTTTTTTTTTGTTTCATTTCCCACTTCACATATTCATACGTCGCTCTTTGTTTACAATAAATGCGGACCATTTGCATGTAGGGTCTCTGTTCGGCAGCGAATCCGTTCTCCTCTGCTCTCTCAGCCCATTTCTGTCCGTCTCACTCGCGCCGTCGATAGGTTGGGTGTCCTGGGGCGGTAGCTCGGTTCGGCCACCCCTCCGCGGCTCAACTCCAGCGCGATAAGCCGCCCCCGGGGATCCGCGATTGTCTCGATTTATATGCATGCACAGAGACGTAGGTGGTGGGCCGTGGCTGCGGGTACACTGTCCTGGCAGGGGTGGGTGGTTAGGAAGACAGGGGTGGCATCGAGGGTGGAGTAGATGCGACCGTCAATAGATCGATTCTCTTGGCAGACAGTAAATATCGCTGATGAGCCGGTCCAGT
Source organism: Osmia lignaria lignaria (assembly GCF_051020975.1). Classification (NCBI taxonomy): domain Eukaryota; kingdom Metazoa; phylum Arthropoda; class Insecta; order Hymenoptera; family Megachilidae; genus Osmia; species Osmia lignaria. Next base: position 4,751,078 of record NC_135041.1, read on the forward strand.
CGTCGACGATTGGGACCTAGGGCCGGGCTTTTCAGGGGTTGGGGTGCTTACCCTGCGATTTGTCGAGTGGCAGGAATCCTCGTACTACTCAGCACCGCCATGCAGGCTCACCCCATCCTTCCGACGCACCACCACCATCGCGCCGTTTTCACTCTTTATCCGCCGTTCGACCATTCTTTATTCCCGCGATTTTTGTTTTTACGCTCTCCATCGGAGATCCGGCGAGCGGAGTCATCCGGTGCCTTGGGAGGCTACCGGCCTGGGATTAACGCGCTACCGGCTAATTTCTTCCCCTTTTTATTTTATTTTTTTTTTTTTTTTTTTCGCTTTCTACCACCAGGGAAAAATTGTTGCGAACGAGGGACCTCCCGCGTGCGTCGGAACGATTATCCGAATTAATTCGGAAATGTCTCTTTAACGACCGTGTCCGCCGGTATTTTTCATTCTTCATCGGCTGACTTACGATTGATTTTAGACTTTGCTTAAGCTGCTTATACTCGTCGGAATATGTTACGATGCGCGCATAATATTAGGTTTTATGAAACTGCAACAAAATTGCTTCTTACTTATCAGCTGAAATGGTCTTCTGATTTCTATATTGATACAGATTTTAATATTTCTAGGTTAATGGGAATATGGATTTTCATGACTTACATTTTGCTGTATTTTTATTTACAGGTATCACTGTGCGACGATTACAGTCTGCCAGTGGATTTCGTGAACAAAAGACGTCCCGCAAGCGCTGCAGCTGCAACATCCACGGTGCAATGGGCCCTACCTAGTCCTACCATTGAAAACGTGAGTGTTTATTAATTTATAATTATTCAAACACATCGTAATTGAACGCGATCTCGAAAGGAAGATCCAGAGAAATCTTCTGTTCTTAACCCAATCGTGGTTATTTCGACCCCAGTCTTCGGCATCGATTTAGGATTCACCGTGTCGTTTAACGGCAGTATTGATATTTTCTGTCGTCTGACGGTCGAAGAATTGGTTGAAGGGAGAAATATAATTACGATGGTGACAAAATACCCGCTGGGCATGATGGCATAGAGGGTATACGGGGGCGTGGAAAAGCTGGAAGAACGTTTCGCCAGGCGATAGAGTAGGAAGAACGAGCGAACGAACGGAAGGACGAAGGGAAGCGTGCGAGTAGGGCGGTCGAAAGGGGGCAAAGGATGAGGCTGACTTCCGGCGGTGCTTATAATTGTTCCAGCACTCAGTTTCTGGTGCTCAGGCTCGCCCCGAGCGCAACGTCTAAATGCTTGTGAAGTTGAAATACAGCTCACCTTGACTATACTTCCTGGTGTCCTCGTTGGAACGTCACATCTCGGCATTTAGTGGTGCTATCTCGTACGTGGGCTTGCATGTTAGCTTCATTTTCTCTCCGGAAGTGACTTTTCACGTGAAATTGGGTCTCCCGTAGTTACGACGGCAAATAGAAGGTCGTAACGCCAGAATTAACATAAAACGTTCGCTCCGTCTCGTACGACGACGTGAAAAATTATTTAAATTATTTAAATCCTTAACAAAATGCATTGGAAACATTTTAAAAGGGCCAAGTTAAAAGCACCATCAGACAGAAAGGTTGCAATTCGTCTTTACCGTCATCAAGAAATTGCAAACTCGGTCCAAGACGAGACATAAAAGTGAGGATAGCGTTGCGTTGGTCGCGAGGGAGGAGTCGTAAAGACGAAGAAGAAGACGATGGAAAGAAGCGTCGGTGTCGAGGTGGAGGGGTTCGAGACACCTGGTAGCATCGAACAAAAGTTTCCTTCGCCTCGTTGTCACCGTGGCATCCCTCGGCGAAAGTGCTCGTCGCAATAGCAAGCGGCACGGCGGAGGGTGTGAGAAAGAGCGACAAAGAGAAGGCAACGGGCGCCACTTGATTCAGGAGGGTGAATCGTTACGACTCCCGCTCGTAAGCCCTACTTAATACTTTACCGCTTTATTTTATGCGCGAGGTCGGCCACGGCTGTAGGTCGCATTTATCACTCCAACAAAGAACCTTACCTCGAGAAAGTTCCACCGTGCGCGAGCACGCCTATCGCATTGAAAATTTCCCGCTACTCGCTGGCGAAAGTGAAACGGGGGATTTATAGTTTCCTAAACGCGACAGGTCTTCGTGGTTTCGTATCATGTTTAACTGTCGCTTGCTGAATCGTCTGTCAGCGTTACGAGAAACACTAGATCAGGGTATTGTTGCGGATTGAATCAGAGTACAATAGATTCAGTTATGATTTATATTGCTTTCGACTTTCAAGCGCTCTCTTCTTTAAGACTTCTGAATATAGTGTTATAATTGAAGCATTTGTATCGAGATCGTTATTTCAGGATCGATTTCTTTGTATGTTGAAATATATAAGGACTCCTAGAAAGGACCTGCATTGGTGTAGATCCTTCTTCTAGGTAATAAACGTTGTTGTCGAGAGTTATGGTCTCTCGTTACGTTCCTGTTATTTATGACACTCTGACCACCCTCGTATTTTCGTGAGCTGACTTTCAGAACGTTCTACGTACATATTGACAGTTAGATGTATGACTTTGCTCTTCCAGCTTCTATATATACATACAATTGAACTATCGATGCTATTTCTCAAATGCAGTCTTGAATACTTCTGGCAAACATAATAACTGCAAGTTTTCAAACAATAGTGGAATATAAAAATAATTGGAATAATAATTTCGTTGGATCTAGGATTCACAAGTATCTGATTTTTCTTTTTATATTTCTGATATTATCGCATGGCTGAACGCGTTCTGAAGAGTATATCACCCACGTTCCCAGCATCCAAACTTTGCAGGCTAAGCTCCTCCACAGGGTGATTCGTCAGTTCTTAGAAGAAGTACATTATGCAAGATCACGAAGCTTCTCAAGGTTGCGAACGATGTCCCGCTTTTTGATTCAGCTCGCGATGTTACATTGGTGGTTAGGCAGCGACCGTTTATCGATTTTATTCCTGTGTAAAAAGAAGAAAGAAATAAGTCCTTTCGTTGCAACACGATATCGAATAATTCAGGAATGAACGTTTAGAAATCCACGCAATAATATCTCGTTTGTGCATTTCCTGCATTCCACTAATGCAACGCAAATTGCTGGATGCAGTGAAAGTCACGCACCTGATAAAGTAGAGAGATTACAGGCCAGCTGATAATTGGGGTCAATTATAATACAGCGGCCGGATAATCCGATTAAAGTCTACTAAACTGGGATTATTGGTTCATCGGTAATGTAGTTGTTCTTGATGACTGTGGGCCAGAATGATCTGAGTTTGCACTGTTGATTATTTACAAAGAGTTGTAACAAAAATAAGGGAACAATAAGGTAGCAATAAGAATCTATGATATTTAACACGTTAGATGCCACATTGAACATAGACGAATATGGAACAGTATACTATAGTTTTATTTTCTTCTTACCATTTTCCGAAATTAATATAATATTAACACCTTGATCAGCACCGCAAATTAAAAGAAAACTATACAAAAACATTATTTTAAATAATACTACTATTGTACAAATAATGTAAAAGAGAAAGCTTGCAATTTGAAAATTAACTACTCCTATTTTTAATAATTAGAGCTTCAATAACAGATGCCCATTTTTACTATGGCATTCAACGTGTTAATGTTGTTTATGAAGTTCATAAAATTCTTTTACCTAATTAATGAACCCATATTAGTATTGATATTTCATTAAAATAATTCTACGTTCGAAGAGAAAAATGGAAATTCGATACCCCATCTATCTTGATTCGCGTAATCGTTGTTTTATATTCATCACCCATTGGGGAAAATTTCGATATTCATCAGAGACCCGATAATCGAGCAATTTTTTCCCTTGTTTATCTTCTCTAGCCAGTCTTAGTAATTACTCAGCTATAACGTTCTTCCTCTTTTCTTTTGTTTCATACAGAATTTATTTAAGTAAATAAATTATTGGTTTATCACGGTGATACATCACTATACGATAGGAGAATGTCAAATTTCAGTGTACACAATGTTTAGGAAAAATAAACACCAATTTTCTTGCCATCAATCATATTGTTCAAACACATTTCCACATGGTGATCTTTTCTTTCTTGTAACCTGATACATTTATTAATAGGATCGATTTTTCTAATACTAATAAATTCTTACTGACAATATTAGAAGCAATCAACAATTATAATTAATTGAATTTCATAAGTGTTTCAAAAATCGAAATTGGTATATCCATTTTCAACCCCAGATTAAAGAACCCAATAGACATTTTTGCGTTCTTGATTTAAGATCGAATCAGTCACTGTATCATCAGATCTGCATCAGTCGATCGAGTCGCTTCCTGTAACAGTGTGCTGTTTCTTCCGGTTGGAAGTTGCCCTCGTAATTTCCGTATAAACATCCACGAATTTATCAGTAGCAAGGAGACGAAGAGGTGGGTGGTGCGAGATAGAAGGCAATCGGCTTCGTGTTCGAAACAGCCCCCGGGGGCACGACGCTCAACTTTGGCAGGAGAATTCCAATTTTGGCCTCTTTCAATTTAAGACTACTTGTCTTCCTTCGTCTTCTTCTCGTTCGTTGGCTGCCGACTGCCGTCATTTCAATTCGTCTTTTCCTTTTCTTTGCCTCCTCGAGCCAAGCTCCTCGATTCGTGATACAACAACCCCCGTACGCCACGTACCGAAAGACGGGGTGAGTTTCGCCATTGATCAGACGCCTTCTTCGAGAACTCGAGCCTCCTTCGTCTTCGTCCTCTACCCCTGTTGCGTTCGCCGTTCAGACTACGGCCGATCGTTATTGCTTTTATTATCGTTATTATCATTAAGATCGAAAGTTAGCGGAATTCTCCTCGGGGAAGGTAAAGGTTTTTGTTGAGCGACGGAGGGTTCAATGAAACGCCCCCTATTGTGTACACACGCTTCGTTAGTCCTATAATAAGGAAGACATTATTCAAAATATTTTTTTTTTAATGATAGTGATTGGATTTGGATAAACAGAAAAATTTGTACAAATTTATATCGTGTACTTTTTATTTTTTTTAGATAATTCTTATTAAAATCTTATAAGATTTCATTAACGTCAGAATTTTAATGAGGATCACTTAATTTTCACTCATGTATAAAGTTTCTTCATAAATTCTATTGTTAAATGACTACACTTATTCTCTCTACGAAACAAGTCGTACGAATCTGTTCGTTATTCCGGCAACGTGCAAGAGGTCCCATTAATTCGTCGGAACGTTAAATGCCCTTTATTAAGAGAACGGATTACAAGTAATTTCAGTCGACTGGGTCCCGCGATATTTCCCTGGGACGTTGTCACAGTACCAAACACGTTGCAGTTGTTTTCTCTCGAAATAACGATCATTTAGGGTGAAAGCTAAAAATGTTTATCCTCGAGCCGGTCTGGCCGAGGCATTACCGCAATTGGCTGCGTTCAGTGCTGGGAATTGCGTTGAAGCTAACGTGTCGCGTGCTTAGTCGAAGAAACTCCTGCAATAACCCTTGCTGATGGCATCCCCCAAAGGGACGAAGCTGGACGTTGTTAGCGTTGCGCGAGCGCCAACCTCGCAGTTCGCTGCCAAATTGCTATTGTTACCGAGTCGATAATTTCTATCGTTAAACTAGCTGTTGTTTGTTTTCCACTTGCGCGAATCTCATTTCCCAGATAAGTTCTTCGCGGAAAATTACAAAGTTTCTTCTTTACGAAGATCCGCTTCGAGGAAGGACACAAATGGTGTGGGGAAAAATGGAATCTAAGCGATTCGATTAGTTCTAGATGATAGTATAGATTCGTAGAATGCTTTGAACTTTATTAGTAAAGCTTTTAGCCGCGATACCGCTTTGGATCGTGACGGAAGGAAACCATTCTCTGCTCTGTTTTCAGGCGGAAGTGGAAGTTGTGGAACAGTATAGCGATCCAAGGGATAGTAAGAACAAAGCGTACGTCGAGCCAGGAGCAGAAACATCCTTGCCGACGATTTACAGCAAAGTAAATCTCAACTATTGTCGACCATACACTGGTAAGTTGTGCATAAGTTTCGGCGTATACTTGTGCATGCGAGTTTTCTATCTCAATAGCACGTAAGTTGCTGGGAGATGTTATCGAAAGGACGAGTTTAAAAACCTTTATAGAAAAATATTAATGAAATGTTTGTATAATTATTTTTTACAAACATTAAGCTTTAAATTGATATATCATGAGTGCTATTTTACGATACTTTTATCTCATAAAATTATGTCAAACTTTTAATATGTTGAATTTGGTCATTTGACACGATATAACTTAATGATATAAATTGTCTTTAACGAATTCACACGGATTAAACGTATCGAACGAGTACTCGGAATAACCTTCTAATAAATAAACGCGAACAGTTGCTCATAAATCGCGGATTTATCCTGGTGTCTGGATGATAACCAACGCTCGTTTCCGGCTCTGCTTATCGATTGGAACCGTACTCTGGCCAATTTTCTGCCAAGCGACTGTCATGCTTCCTCTAAGCCTGGTATCCTTTCTCGCCAGTCTCGCTGATCTTGTACATAATACAGTCCTGAATAAATATCACGGTGCAGGGATGATTGGTCAAATGTTTGAGCCAAAAATTCGCCGGGAGTATTGATCCGGTTGGAGTATCCGTTGCAATGATACTTGTTACAATTTCAATTAACAAAGACACTGTATTTTGGGTTGAAAGATTGCACTCATCGAATGTTAATTAAAAAGGAGCGACAAAGTGGTCAAGCTTCGTTTATGAAAAACAGAGAATGGGTACGGGATTTTTTCAATTTCGATGCTCAGCGACGAGGTTTAAATTGACTTGTCGTCCGCGTACAACCGGCTGCAAGTTTCGGATTATAGAGTTAACAGAAATTCCCGTGTCGAGCCGCAAATTAATGCGGCGAACCCTCGACGATACGGCCGATACTCCGATGTACGAATTATCGAGGCAACAACTCAGTTAACGCAGAGTAAGAGAGGCGGAAGAGCCCCTCGATAATTGAACGGCGCGCACAGTTTGGTCCGGGAAAGCCAGTAGATTATTCGATCGTTTCCGAAACGAAAGGGAAACGTTTCTTTTGTTGTGTACGAACTTACTAAAAAGTTCGTACAGATTCAAAAAAAATATTGATAGGCTCCAGTGGACAATAAGATTAATATTTTTTAAAGCATTATTTATTGAATTCATTTGATATGAGAAGATTTCTTGTTAATTCACTTAACTAAAACAATTTTCCAAAATGAAAGCATCGTTCCCTCGAAATGTTTCAAAATTTCGGTTTGTAACTAAGCCTGCGGTTACCTGGCTTGCAGATACGTAACGGCGCCGGGTATAGAAGTTCTTCGTGTTTCATTTACGAGTGTTTCAACACTCGGTTATGGAGATTGCCGGGTGACGCTGATCCTAGGTAAACGTCGGATAGAATTTGCATCCTTACCATATTCATGGGCTTTTAATTCGTACGGGCTGCGCGAACCTGGGCAGGGGTCAAGTTGCCGAAAAGACCTGAGTAAACTTGCCGGGGTAAACGTTTGTGATCCTGCAGGAGGATGACGGGCGCGCGCTCTTTGATACGACTTCTTGCCACGACCCATTCTAATCGAGGAGCAGGGCGTGTTTGCTCGAGACAAGGCCATTTCCGTTTGCGGTGTCATAAATAATGGATGACCGGTGGAAACTAATCGGTTGGTTAATCCTTGCTGGACGAGTTGAACGGTAGAAGAGCCGATGTATCGTTCAGTTTAGGTAATCTTGAGAAAATTTGAGAAAATATCGATGACACCTGTTCAATTATTTCTGTCAGAAATTCGAAGGCGACCATCTGTACCTCTGCTACCTCGACGACAATCTTCACTCGAATCGAATCGTCAGTTACACGGTTGTTAGGGAGAAAATGAGGGTGGAGCAGGGTATGGTCAGTCGGAACAGCATTTCCAGAGACGATTTATAAACGGGATACGAGTCGAACCGTCTGGACCGATCCTGTCTCCGCCTATTTCCGGCTACTGGAACCGTGTGTGGTCCACTATCAAGGTTCGTTTCGTTGGAAGTTTTCGGTGGCAGAGCGTGCGGCTGACGTTGCTTGCCACCGACACCGACCTCGCCCCATAATATGTCGTGTGATATTTAATTAAACCTCCCACCCAGCCGGTTACTTCCGTGGCTCCCTTGCTCATCCGACCTGCCCTCGTTCCGTTGCTCGCAGTCTGTAAAGTTTCAAGGGGTTCTACCTCGTGCCCCCCTCTCTCTCCTCCCGCACTTATTAACCGTTTCAACAAGTCCCCTTGACACGGGATTTTTCTTGCCCTCTCCTCGGCCGTCCGAAGTAATTAAAAATCGACCGATTAAACCTAATGAAGTAGAACGGAATGGAAGAGGCGCGGAGATTTCTCGTTAAGCCTCGGCCAGATGCCAATGTTACCGGCGATTTTATTTCCATTTACCTTCGTTTACTTACCTGGCCTCACGATAAGTTGCAAGGTTTGCTTTCTCTAGGGGGGGTTGCTCTTTGGTTTTATCTTCAGGTATGTTTGCTATTTTTTTATTTCTATTTCTTTAGCTAATGGGACGGTGGAAAGTATACTCTAGAAGGTACAAAGTTTAAACGAATTTTCTGCGACTTCGATCTTTCGATAGCCCTTGAAATTACCGTGACAGCAGGATCGGAGGGATTTGAAGGACCACTCTTTGAAACTTTCTCGCGCTTTAAGGTGAAGGAGCACTTTGAAATTCAGGACAAATGCATTTTCTCGAAATTATTTTTAAAATATCGTGGTTATTTTGAACAGTAATTAACTACGAATGTTAATTAATTTGTAAAATTGATTGGTCCAGATGGGAAACGTGTCGGATCCTTTGAAGCCGTCCAAGACCGCGAAAGTAATTGTGTAAAATGGACAGTTGTAGATTGTAGTCGCGTTAATCAACGTTTTCGTCCCTTCCCGGATGAAAGTACCAGCTTCGTCATTACTCGAACGATGAAAGAACTTTCTCCTATAGTGATTGTCTCTTGGAACGACCCTCGTGGAAGTTACCCTCGTTTCAATTACCGGTACCAGGTGACTTGTAGCTCGTTTCCGCGTCCCCGAGCAGTTAACGCTGCTGCGAGTTCATCGTATGCAAATGACAAGCCGTCCGTCCGTCCGATCGTCCGTTTGTCCGTTCATCCGTTGCTAGTGTGACAGGGGGGTTGCTTGATTCACATCAAACGCTGGCTAAATGCTCTCTATTGTCTCAGCTGTCTATACGTTAGGGTGTATTAAATAATCGCGATGGAAAGTAATTATCATCAACGATCATTGCTATTTTCCAGCAAGTACTTGATGTTACAAAATTTATCGTTTAATTCACAGCAACCAGATGGAATTATCTCGAACATTTCCCATAATGTTCCCACTATTCTCTCACAGCGGAACGCTTATCTTCTCCCTCGCGTTGTTACCCATCATTCTGCGGATGACTATATTTCAATGGAACGTTAAGCTCGATAGAATGAACCGTTGTATCATACCGGAGCGATGCTCGGCAGACATTAAGGGTTTCCTATGTTTACGACATCGCGATTCGCCAAGCGACAGTTTTAGTATTCCGGTAGCAGCGGGGCGCGAGGGTGAAAAGTTTGTTGAATTGCCGCGAAGATGAATAGTTAACAGGCGTCCTCCATCCTTTACCCCGTTCCCTTTCTCGGTAATCCAAATTTCCGTCTTCTGCCGTACCCCTCCTTCCTCCTTCATTCATTTCCCCTCTCTGTTCCATATTCGAGGAGAGACCGACCGCCTCCTCCCACCTTCCCGGTTCTCGCTTTCTCGCGCGGTAAACTAGATCATTTACAAACTGTCAACGGCATGGTTCCGCTTCTGCTCGACGTCGGACGGCAAGTACGTGTCGGATCTTGAAGAGAGATCTTAATCCGTCGCGAATTTCGCAAAGTTAAATTCGCGTGTCCCTCGGCGAGCAGTTTTCTTTCAGACGATCAACGTTTTGAAAGGGAAAATGTATTTCATTATATCGTATTTTGAATGGAACGAATGATAATCGAAGTAGTCGATAGGATTCGTTAAAATTTAGACGAAATTTAATTACGAGGAAACGAAATTGATCGGGACAGAAGCTGGAAAATGAAATGAAACTGGGCTTTTGTTTCGATGGTTGCTCGAACTGTGGTTTCCCTTGAAACTTCACCCTACCTCGTCCCGTTCTCTGTTCCGTAAATAAAATAAAAGACAGCAATTTAGCGCGAATCGCAATTCCATTATCGAGTCCCATTCTAATATATTAACGGACCGTCACTCGGTGGACATTATTGGCATTTTGCAGTAGCCATTGGCGAACGAATCAACATCGTAACCCTATCATTTCGTTTCGCATACCGTGAAATCAAACTCTCTGTATTCGCTCGTTTAATATTCTCCCCATGGTGACCGTCGTTTCGTATAATATATTTTGAAATCTATGAGTTTCTGGTATCCGAAAATTTCTTGTTATTATAAATTGGCCGAGCATTTTTTATTTAATCTATGCTGAACAGCGTTAAATTTGCTAAATTTCATAAATTTTTTTAATGTCTTACAATCCCATGAACCCATTGTTCCAGAACGATGGAAACAATGATCTTCTGATAAAAGTGATAAATGAATTTCTTTGATCCAACGTTATTAACTTTCGGTTCGTTAAACGATACTAGAGTGAATTCTTTGTCGACAAATAATTCCTTCAGAGCTGAACGAAGCTTTGTTCCCGTTTTATCGCGCGACGAAACATTTCCTTTCGCAAGGGCTGCCGAAACGAGGTGGAAAGAAAATTTTCAAACAAACCATCGCCATTTTCCCCGGCTAAACGAGGAGGCATGGAGCCAAAGGTTGGCAGTAAGGACGTTGCGTCCCTACGCCAACATTGGAAGGGTCCCTGAATTCATTTCATGGCCAATTACAATTAGCATTTATGCCGCGATTTGCATACCGTTGCGAGATAATACCGTAAACGCTTAGCCTAATCTCTGTGTCATGAGTTAGCCAGGATGGCAAGAAATAGTCCTCGCAGTCGCTGGAGATCTCCTATCTGGACGTACAAACTTTTCGAACCGCCATTGAAACTGATCTCGAGACCAGCGTTTCGGTGGTACAAACATTGTCTACATCAAGAGATTATCTTTGTTATGTGGATTATAGAACGATCTAGTTTTGTTTCAAAGTACAATAGATATAATATCTCGTTCACAAATCATGAGACACCAATTTTTAGATAAATCTGAATTACTTTGTTCCTCATTCGTAGCGGACCAAATGGCCAATCGGGTTAGTACCGCGCGATTGTATGATTAAATTTGGAAACGAAGGTAAACCGAGCGCTCGATTAACCAGTTCGAATTGGGAGGAGGTTAAACGAGGAACAGAGTTGCTTGGAATTGCTCGCGAGTCTCCGAACGCGTTTGATCGAACAGAAGCGACCCTTTCGGCCGCAAACGATCGTGCCCGTGTGTGGCCACCGATGTAGATTTCAATTGAGCAATGTCTACCGACAGGGAAGCGGATAATCCGAGCGTCGCTATCACTGCGAGCGACAGCTTCGACACCCTCGACGAACACCTCCCCGTGTCTGTCGCGAAACCCTTTCGCAAAGGGGCCAAACATTGATTTTATTCCGTGCTCGAATCGATCGAAACTGAACCCCTTCGGTAACACGAACGAAATCATTTCCAGTACGAGTTACATAATCGAGTTCTCACCGGTGAGCCACCTTTCATTTTCTCTCTCTCTCTCTCTCTCTCTCTCTCTCTCTATCTTTTTTTTTTACCGTGGAATCCTCAGGTGTCGAGGTAGTCACGAAGAGCCACGCAACCGATCGGATTGTTTGCAGCGAGTGAAATTAGATCGAGCGTTCAATTTCGTCACCGTGGAGCCGCGATATTGGATTTGAACATTCGACAACCGTCGGGAAAAAGAAAGCTTTTCCGCGAAACCAGCTATCGATACCCTTACTCCGGAAGAGGGGGATGATTTATTGTTAGACGGTCGAGAATTGGGTTTGACTGTCGTAGTCGAATGTTGAACTTCGGAAACTTGAAAAACTTGTGAAGTTTATGTCACAGGTCATCGTCTGTAAATATTTGAAGAGGAGCCAAAAAGGGGTTGAAATCATTTCAATCGTTTATTTACTTAATATTGGTTATTTTTTCGTATAATTATCTTTAACACGTTGAATGCAATGGAAGTTATTGGTGCCCACCATCGCAAACATGTCTAAATAATTAAAAGAAAACATAGAAAAACATTTTTTAAAATAATATTGCTATTGTAGAAATAATATAAAATAGCAAATTGGAATCTTGAAATTTGAAATTTGAAAATTAATTATTCCTTAACTTAATAATTAGGGCTTCACTATTTTAAATAAATAGAATAGCAAACATACAAAGGAAATTTCGAAAAAACAGAAAGAAACAGCTCACCATAAATAAAGTTATTTTATTTAAATTAATGTATTAAATTACATAATTGAATATATGAACATAGAGATATATTTTCAAATAGAAAGCATCAAAATGTAAATATTAAATCGTCGACAGATTAAAGTGTACCAATAACTTAACCGCACGAATAATAAAAAGTACAACTTCTCTCTTCATGTAGATGAATACATTATACCCTCTCTATCTTACGTTCATGCACCTTTCAAGACAAGTACGAGAAACGTTTCCTTTAAACGTGCAACTGTTCCTTTGGAATTCCTCGGTAGGGAAAAACGAGCACAAAGGAACGAAAGTTGGTCTGTTTCTTACAAAAATTCCTTTCTTCCTTTGGAACTTTCGACGCCTCGTATTGACGTGTCCTCGACTGAAAACTGCGTAAGATGTTCCTCTTTTGAAGCTCGTGCTGGGATGGCATTTTAAGATAATTTCCGGCAGCGTGAGCCTCTGAAGGATAAGCCGGAAAGGGAGCGACGACGAGACACGGGAACGTCGCGAAACTACGAGAAGGGCGGAGGATAGAATAAAATTACTGGAGTAAGTAATTTGAGGACAGAGCGAGTAATTGCCACTCAAAACGCTCAAAGGCGTTGCTCCTTTTTCCGCCTTTTATATTTACCACTTGCCAGTCGCGTCGTCTGGAGTCGTCGTTCTTACATTTCCTTTTGTCTCGTTCCAAAGTCGAAGATGGCAATGGAAAAGAATGAAATAGAATTTTTTAAATGAATTAATTCACTCGTACTTCTCTTATATCGGAAGGTTTGCTTCAGGATAATTTTTCAGTATTTATACCCAATCTACAATTGTATACTTGTTCCTTTTTTTTACTTTGTCGATTTGCTTCAAAATCGCAGACAAATTGTAAAGTAGATGTGGCGAAACTGTCTTTGTACAGTTTTATCGCGTATAACATTTCTTTAGATTGAAACGGCAATCAAGAAAGATTGTATCAAGAGGGTGTCATGGTCAAAGAGTCATGATATCTCTGTAATCAGGGGTGCTTCAATCACCTTGTAATAGGATATTCGTCCAGGAGCTTGCGTCTATGTTCTTTCTTGACGACGAGATAACTTGCTATCAAAGTAAACCTCTTACCCCGTGACTGAATTCATTTTTTCTTTGTACCAGCCTTTCGTATTTATCTTCGTAACCTTGACTCGTTAGTAGCTCCTTTTTTTCTGCTTTAGACTCGTTGATTCGAATCTCCAAGGAAACCTCGATTGGATCGATAACCCTCGTATCAGTGAACAGTAAAGCTTTAATCGCGTTTAAAAAATAAACAAATAGTTCCTTTCAGGTGTAATACTTTATTTTTATTTTATTTTCCCTTTTTGTACCTTCTGTTTATTTTATTTAAAAGAAATTATATTCACAAATTACAAGTATCTTAACATGGTAACTGTTTCAGTGAAAATGTCTGTATATGCTCAGACATATTGTAATTGAAATTATTCAAAGTATAATTATTTTAAACCTAATTGCAATTATTCAAAGTATAATTGTTTCATTTCTTAATTCAAATCTCCCACTTGTTACTTGATGAAATTAGTATAATATCAAATTATATTAAATTTGTAATGCTGGTCACCTTTGACCTCTGAAGCAATCAAGGCGTTTATAAAGAATTTCATACGTAAAAAGTACGATAAAATGAAGAATAGCGAACGCAGAGGGTGAAACAAATAATTAAAAGAAGGAACGGAGCCGTATCGAGGAAGCCTTACATTTCCAGACCTATTAGACTGTTCGGATAAGTTAACCCGATCGTTCGATGACCCTTGACACGGCTGACACATTTCAGCCGCGAGATTCGTCCAATTCCAAGCTTGTAACCATGAATTCTGCTATACTGGAACCAATAACCAAGATTGCCTTTCGTTTGCTCGTCCTGCGAGCCGAGTAATCTTTGCTTGCCTTCTCCTAAGAAGCCCCGAAGATCCTCGCTAAGGTGGCGGCTGATTTCGTTTAAGGCCCTTCTTATAGTACATTCTCTCCCGTCTCTCTTTCTCTTCTCCTCTTTTATCCAGGACGATACAATTCCACGACCCACATATTCTATAGAAACCGAGCCTACCACGGTTATGTTACGAGGACAATATCTAATAAAAAGCAGAACGAAGTGGCTAGGAGGATGTTCGGGCTTGCTCTCTTATAAAGCTTTCGGCTGGAATTTCTCTCGCCATTGCGTTCTTCCCCTTGCGAATAACAGAACGAAAGGAAGATCGTATAAGTGACAGTTCGGAGCTTTTTACGGGCCTGATGAAATCCCGGAAAATTTTATTCCCGGATTATAGCACCGTTTTCAACGAGTCGCTACCTGTCTATCCTTTCGTGAAACGAATGTTACGATAGCGTACTAAGATCTCCATGGAATTGCAGTGTGCATTCAATAATATCTTTGAAATTTTTATCAGAACCAGAGTACGTTAGTCTTTATAACTTCTTGACTTTCGATTGTGTTTTTAATTCAAATTAATGCTTAATTAGTCTTAATCTAATAACTCTTTTAGTCTTTATAACTTTACGACTTTTGATTGTGTTTTTAATGCAAATTAATGCTTGATTAGTCTTAATCTAATAACTCTTTTACTCTTTATAACTTCTTGACTTTTGATTGTGTTTTTAATTCAAGTTAATTAACCCAAGCGATCAATCTCAGTAGAATACATAGAATGTCTATTCGTAGACAATCAAGCTAATTGTCTATTGTACAATCATTTCACGGATCCGATAAACGACAAGCACGACGAAGTATTAATCTCCGTCGACCTTGACTGTGACTAGCAATTCATGAGAAATTGTAGTCTGTAACCTCGTTATCTGTCGGGCTTAATCGATCAGTCTATCGGTGTCCGGATAGAGTCGCTATGTTTTACTGTCCTACCAATAGTTTCACACTGGTTCTTCACGGATAACCAGCTGAATATTTCGTTGATTTATCTGGAAGCGTAGGCAAACAGTGCGTGCACGCGACGCGTAACAGCGTGCCGCGTTATCTGTAGTGATTGTCAGCCAGGGGTCGTCGTTCGCCGGCACTAATAGATTCATTAGGGGTAGACAGCACACCCTTCGAGTGCATCAGCAACCCTAACCGTACGCGTGCACACTCTATTCCTACGGTACGAGTCCCTTCAAGCAACCACCTCGTCGCTCGCTATATTCATATTCCTTTCATCGATTCGGTTCATTCACGAACGTTCGCTCTCTCTCTCTCTCTGCGCTGTTATCAGCAATTTGGACTTCCTCTCGATCCTTTACACTTGAAAGGAGAAATCTTTACGGAAACTCCTAATTAACACTAGAATTACGCGCACTTATTTTTCAGTTGAAAATAATGTAGAAAATTAAATAGATAAAGGATGAAACATAATTTAATGTATTCATTGATAAAATTTACCTCGATAAAATTTATAATTTAAAACAGTGTTTGAAAACTGTTATGATATCGATTCCGGTTCTTAAAACAGTTTCGAAGGACCGTTATGATCTATAACAGTTATTCTACAACCGAAATTCAGGAGGATATCGGTTCCGGTTACGGTTCTAGTGCCGGTTCTATATCGGTTCTTTTCGGTTCTTTTCTATTCTATACCGATTACGGTTCTAATATTGTTTCTGAAATCGGTTAGGTATCGGTTCTATTTTAGTTCTATAAAAGCTACAAGTACTGTTATAATAGTATTGATTCTAATACCAATTCTATTTCGATTTTACTGTATAATGGTTAGCTGAAAAATTAGAGATAAGGTCATTTTAAAAATTAATATACATGTAATTATAGTAATTATGATTAATTTTTATTATAATTCAAACGTACTAACAATACATCATTTATTAGGTTTTCAGCCATGCTCGAGCGTTGTGGAGATAATATAAATTTTAATGCGGAAAATATTATATTAGAATTGTAACCGGTATGGAACCGAAATAGAATTGATATAGAACTGAAATAGAACCGAAATAGAACCGATACTAGAACCGTAATCGAAACCGATATTAGGTTAGAACCTTTATTCTAATAACAGTTTGAAACAGTTATTTTCAGAACCTTATCAATCCCTGATTTAAAACAAGAAACTTGAAATAAGTCATTTTTACTGGCTTGGTAGTTCTAATGTTAATTTCCTTCATTAGAGATCGTTTTTCAAATCGCAGAAAATCTTGGTGCAAACAAATAAAAAAATCCCCGTTTGCTTCATAGATCAACCGGCGCTGCACAACATCTAATAAGTCACCCGGTGGCCTTAGCTCACGTGTTTACGCACACGGTGTTTCTGGCCGCAGTATATCACTCTCTAAGCACTCACGCGACCACCCACCGGCTCACGTAGCCGCGTTATCTACACTTTTTCGCTGGCTACTCGTTTCGTCCGGCTAGCGCGATATATCAGCAAGCCGTGTGCCGATATCCACCCCCGACGGTGGCTCGTTTACTTCATAACTCATTCGTTCGTTCAACGACTCGTTCCCGTCACTTTTCCTCCCTTTCCCTGGTACAGCGGGTCCACTGGTTTTACGGATAACGCTCAAATCTGATTATCGATCGGTAATCAATATCGTTGCAATTTGGCGTGGCGCCAGGACACGGTGCGCGCACCCTTTTCCCTGTGCGCGTCCTTCGAACGGTTCTACACCGATCCAACCAGGGGGGGTGATTGAAAGTGGTGCACGTGCGACGCTGCTAATCGCGCTTTGAGCGACTTCAAACGAACAATCCGCCGGCATTCGTGGCTTTCCGATAAATATTTTCGCGAGTTCGATTCCAACGTGTTCCGGGATACTCTGTTACCAGAGGAACTGTCGGCTAAACGGTCGAACAATGCGAATCAATTGTAATTTGAAGCAACCCTACTTCGTGGTAACGGGGATCGAATCAGTTAATACATTCTCGTTTCGATGTAAATTCTACTAATACTGGTTGAGTATCCTGTATCGGGAAGAATTGAAAATTGGGATATCTTTCTATTTTTCACAGGATCATAATTAAAATATTAGAAGGCGAATTTCAAAACCTCTTGATAGGAAAATAGATACATCGTTTTGGATATTCAATATTTGATAATAGACAATTACTTCGGTATTCAGAATCAAATTAATTTCAATTAATTTGAATTTTCAGCGAAGGTGAGGTTTTCGTGTTATCCTTTATTAAGAATTAAATTACTCGCAATTAATTTGAATTCACAACGGAGGTGAAATTTCCATGTTATCCTTGAAACACGAACATTTATTTAACGTTCATTCCGGGAACAGGGAAGCTTTCATCATCAACCTCCCAACTGTTATCCGTGAAACAATTACGATACTGTTTAATTTGTATCTTATTCAACGGTGGAAGCTCGTCAGTGGACTCGTTCTTAATGAAAACTCCGAGAGTTCAGGTTTAATTTCCTTCTTTTGTGCGTAACACAGCCATGGATATCGATTCCTCGTTTAGGAGGCAATCAAGTCGTACGCCAGCTTTCTTAATACGTTTATTCCACTCCAGTTTGGTGCGGTATCTTTTGTAAAACGCTCGAACGAAACAGCTGCGGATGCATATTCATGTTGCCTTCTACCCTGCTTCGTTCGGCTTTCATTTTTGCTCTATCTGCGTCCGTTCACCACCGTCTAACCCCTCTTGATACACCCCGTTATATTGCTTTAATATAATTTTTCAAGCATATTGCGTTAACTGTAGACCGTGACCGGATATTGCGTTTTTTATTCATATTGTTTCATCGTCAGACGTTGCTCGTTTCATAGACGGAGAGTTGTAGATACATAATAAACGATTTTCACTTGAATAAAATTTTGTGCTTTAAAATAAAAATCCTTCAAGATAGTAGTTCGCTGATTCTGGTATTAATTTCTGAATATTCGTAGTCGCCTTAGTAATGTTCCGTCTAATATCTATAAAATTTCCGGAATAATGTCACCTTTTTTTGTGCTTGATGCACGCGACACGAACGTTAACGTCGTTAACACGTAAATATGATGGATGTTTCGGGTGTGTGCCATTTTTATGATGCATCAATTCATACATATCGAACGGTAGCTCAATATTTGCCAGCAGCTAACTGTATATCGAAAATAAAAATTTGTTTCTAAATATAGCAATCTCGATAATAGAATATCCAAATAATCAGTCGATAAATGTAAATCAATTTGAATATTATTAAACAGTTTTTATCGATCTTCCGTATGGATCGTTCGTGTTTTTGTTCGTCTAAGCCAGAGCGGTTGGAACCCGCTGGAAATGTCAAGAGAATAGATGAAAAGGAATCGGGGCGAGACCGCGTTTGCAATTTCGTGAATGGGACCGCACGTGTTATAATTTCCCGGATTCATTGTTCAGGAATTAATTTCTCATTTCGCGTTTCACTGTTTGGGCGCGGTCTTTTATATTCGAATAGGGACGACGAAGTTTCAGCTACCTCGTGATAATGAAAGTGTCTGAAAATAGAAAAATAAGTTTATCCATCGCGTTGAATGTAAATTCATGGATTTTCACCTCAAAAAATTTCATACATCAACGTTGTCGCACTTCGTTTAATAATTTGGAATCATTTTTGTTCATATCACAATAATTTATCTATGACGAGATTTATAAAATTAATTGTTAAATAATTTATATTACTGATACTTTTATCAATTTTACATAACCAAGAACAATATATCATATTTCACAATTCCCCCCCACCCAGTTTTCTCATTAAAAATCCATATCGTGTTAGATCTACCTCGTGATTCAACGAGACAGTGGCACAAGAGATCAGACAGGGTTCCAGATAATAATTTTTTTGCTCCCATTCGAAAAGTTTTCTGCTATATCCGAGTAGGCGGTTCCTGTCAGAAGCAGCTTTTGGCGTGGTTTATAGTGTGCCTCTTGCACTTACCACCCTCGCAAGGAGGAGCGAGGAAGGATTTCGGTAGAGCCCTCCGGCCGAGCATAATGCTCCCATTATCTTCAGTCCTTTCGTCTCTACTGCATGCGTACCTTGGTTGACTACTGCACCGGGTGTCGCGTAATTTTGCGTCCACCTTGGCCCAACCGATCTTCCTTGATCTAACGATATCAGCGACACGATCGTTAGTTCGCGAAGGTCGGTTCCATAAGAGAAAAAGGGGTCATGATGCACGGAGGAAACGAAAAAGAGGGTCGCGAAGAGCGTGTTAGCCGGGTAGCGAGGCTAAAAACCATTACGGTAATACTTTGCGGACCGAGGAAGTGATTTTTAAGGAGAGGGGGTTCTGCCATTTCACGGCAATTTCGTTCTCCCCATAAGCATTTTTACCCGCTTGCTTCGACGCCCGAGTTAGCCGAACCCAAGCTATCTTATAACGGAACGATTATGAAAATTTCCCGTCGTTTTGGTCGTTACCATTTTCCCAGAAGCCGGCACTCGAAGTGTACCTTCCTTATATACATTTCCAGCCAAGGTTTACGAGGTTTCGTCTCCTCCGTCTGCACGTGTTTCATGAAACTTTGAACGACGCTCTTTATCCCGAGGAAAGATTAATGGAATCTTTAAGCTCGCACGAACTCTGCGAACGGTTTGTTCCTCTTTACTGCTGTCTAAATTATGCACTCGTGTCTGTTGCAGATCCTTCGGCCTCAGGCTCGTCCTGCGAGGATGACGATGATGATCGACATCCAGACATCAGGAAACGAAAGAACAGCGTGTATGCTACTTCCTCGACTCGTGCGACCTCGTTAGACCGAGAGAAAGAGTTAAGCTTCACAGATGCTGCGCTAGTGGACTGTGTAGCCCTGGTGCATCTGACCGATCAATCGCCCACCGACTCCAATCAACCAGTCCGTCATCCATCGCCTTATTACTACGGCGACCTGTTCAAGGTACCTGAACAACTCAGCAAACCACAGCCGAATAAGTATAGGAAAAGCGTCAGTCTCGACGTACCGGGTGAACGGTCGAGAACACCCGGTATACCGAAGAGGAATTCGGTGGCAGGTGATGGGGGAAGCTATTCGTCTCAGCCGCAGCTTCAGCCGCAGCAGCAACAGCAGCAACAGCAGCAGCCGTTACAACCGCAACAACATTATCAAAGCGAGGATCTAGTGAGCCCCACGTCGGGGAGCGAGCATGCTGTCCCAGCCAGAAACGAGATCCTCTCGTCGTGCATCATCACCGAGTGGGATCACACCCTCATGCCTCCTCATAGATTGTTAAGCCACGACCTGCCGACCACGGTATGTACTTGCGTCGCATCAGCTGAAGAGGAAGAGGATGAGCTAGATCAACGACAGCCGCAGTTAACGCGGCACCAAGTGCGCAAGCTACGACGTACACGAAGGATAGATCCGCAGCCGATACTCGTCGAGGACGAGGACGACGTGGAGGGAGAGGACGAGGGCGAGGAAGAGGAGGAGGAGGACGTGGAGGTGGAGGAAGACGAGGAAGAGATGGCTAGACAACGTCACCTCTACGAGACGGCCTTCGACTGCAAGGTCAATAGGTCCGACGACGACCTCGACGACCTCGATCGAGTTACCAATCATCCCGTGTTGCATTCACAGGTATTGATAGTTTCACCTCCTTGCAATTCTTTATCTATAAGATTGCTCTATAAGTGTCGCTTTTATGTCACCCTTGAATTTGTTTTTCTTTTTTTTTCAAGAGCTTTAACATTCAAGGTATTTGGCTCCCATTCTATTTAAAAACACTCCGTCGTTAACGTTTAGACCCTGAGCTTTACCTTGAACCGTCTTTTTAATCTGATATAATAACTGCGCAAAGTTATGTTCCGTGTTTTACAGCGTTTCGTGCTTTCGCGAAAGTTAGATCGTTGGCTTTTAATCAAAAGCAATTAAAGTGCAATATGAGGCACAAAATGTAACTGAATTTCAGAGCACGAACCATGGATTCCTCGTTGCCAAGCGCAAATTAGACTTTAATTGCGGTTCGGCGTGTATTCGGTAATTAAGTGATAGTCTAATTACATATTCGCGTTATGTAAGTAACTTTTAATACAGCGGAAGGGTTAAAATGAAACACTGGTACAATTCGTTTTCATAATAAACGCATTTATATGTTGTCTTCCTTAGATGAACCAAAATAATTATCTTATATTATTCTGACGAATCGTGGTTCAAGTATTTATTCGCTCCAAATTCTGCGTGACTAAATGGTGTTAATGAACGGTATGATGTAATTTTTATGAAAATTTGAAGAAAATTGTATTAAATCCGTCGCAGATGAGAAGCAACAGCGCGATAGCAGTAAGCAGAACGAGTTCGTCGACGGACACGTCGAAACAGCAGCAACCGCAGCAGATCCCTTACGCTGGTCAGTCCCACAGCAGCAAAGATCGACGCAAAGTCGTACTTCTCCGCCCAAAACCAATTCCGAGCCGACTTCAACAACAGCAGCAGCAGCAGCAGCAGCAGCAGCAACAGCAACAACAGCAATCAGACAATATTTCTACTCTGTCCCAGGATATCGAATCCCTCCAGATCAATTCGAGCGACGAGAAAACCGGCTCGCCGCGGTTACCCGCCAGAGGTTACACCCCGTCGCCTCCATCCACGGCTCCGTTGCCTGCCAAGTTCCATGGCAATCGAGACCATTTGCTGTTGAATATTCGCAGCACGCCGAACCTACCCTCTCAGCCAGACCATCCGCGTCTGAAGGACCTGAGATTGCCGGTGAAATCTTTGCTGAGAGCGAAGGACTCGCCGCAGAGCAGCGAGGGTAGCATACTGGAGATCAAAAGTAGACCAAAGAGTTTTGCTCAAGACAACGTGGAGTCGTCGCAGGGACGACGATTCGACAAGGAACTGATACTGGAGTTCAAAGGTAGGCCAAGAGAGGAGAGACAACGACCTCGCAGTCTGATACGCGAGAGCAAACCCATCATGGAGTTCAAGGGCAGGCCCCACGAGGCCGAGAGCGATCTGTTGCGACCACGCCGTGAGGTCGGACTTTTGGAATTCAAATTGCGGACCACTAGACGCAGAGCGGGATACTCCAGCACGGAAAGTATGGCTACCAGCAGCAGCGGGGGGAGCATGGAGTCTCTTCGAAGCAGTACCAGCGAGGGTAACAGATCGACGAGCAGCTCCGAGAGTCGTCACAGCACCAGTTTGAGCTCCCATAGTTCCGACAGTGGCAGCACCAACTGCTACCACCATCACCAACAACCATCCATGACTGGTTTTTTAACCCACCATGCGAATAAATTACACATACTCTCGCCAATATCTGACAAATCGTCCCAAGAACCCGCTTCAGAGACGTCCGATAATAATCGCAACAACAATTCGCAAAAAGCCTCACCGGAAGAGAACGTCACCACGGAGAACAACGTGACCGTGTCGAATAATACAAATACAAACACCAATACGAACACGAACACTAACACGGCCAACACGAACACGAATTCCGTGACCTCGCCGATGGACACGTCGTTCAAGAAACGTCGCACACCGCAGAACAAGAATCTCATTAATTTGGCCCTGCAATCCTCGTCGTCGGGCGATGCGGAGATTCAAGGATCGGACAGTGGCATCTCGATCGAATCGCGTGCTGGGATCAAGTGCAAACCCTTTGGCTTTCACTTGTTGAAGCCGCAGTTGGATAACATCAATCTTGTCGACAATGAACCGGAGCTGTCCGATCTACCTTTTGACATGCCGAAACTACGGAGGAGACGATTGCTTATGCAACAAGACGCCACTACGTCTGGCAGTGCTACCAGCGTGGATTTGAGAGATTTGCCGTTTGACATGCCGAAACTCAGGAGAAGGCTCAGATGCATGCAGAGCACGGAATCCAGCGGATCGCAGGCGTCTTCCAGCCTTTCCGTGCGGGACGTCGAACCACCTGCGTTGTTCGGTAAGTAAGAAACTTTATTTTATTTTTTAGACATCTGATTTCTTGTGCACGCTTAACGCGTTGTTTATTGCAAGGGTTATCGGTGATCAGCGTTCAAAATTAAAAGATAAAATTAAATTAATGTAAGGTAACAAATTGAAGCTTTCGAAATAGAGATTATTAGATTGAATTTTTAACGTACCATCGGTTATTGAATATTTCTTCCAGCACGGTAGGCACACGTTGAAATAAACGTTAAAAGGGTGAGCTCGAAAGTCGTCCCTTCTTTAATCGAGCGTCTAGCCATTAAAAGGATAAAAACCGTACTTTCGGCATCTCGGGGTAAACTAAGTACTTATCAACGCTAGGGGACAACGTAATTTGATGCTGATCGTTATGAACCTTCCAGACAGCGGCTAATATCGTTAAGGTTCACTTAGCGCCTACATCCCTCTCGACGACTAAATATTTAATCTTACCAACACACGCTAACGTCGAATCGTTAATACCACTCCATATATCACTGTCCAATGAATCATTATATCCGAGCAAAAACACCAGGACAAAATTCGCGTTGATCGAAACTTCAGTTTGCAAAAGTTGTGTTTAACGTTCCACCGCATATTTGGCCCACAGTTAGGGCAGTGTTTCAAAGAACGTTCCTTTCTAGAAAGTTTAAGCCGGCAATTAACGTTGCCTCCTGTATACCTTACTCGAGTAGCAAACTTTCAACAGTTTCGAAAGTCATGCGACAACACAATCTTCTCGTGTATTTGCTTCCGCAAAGGGTTCAAAGATTCCTGTATCAAAGCATAAAACAACATCAACTGCATGCCATCCTAAGAAGTAATAACGATTAGCTGAAGTTAAATAATTAATCACAGCATAAGTAATTTTGAAATAAAATTATTTGAAATATTCTTCTACATTCGGAACGATAATGATTAATTCCTACGCAGCTACAGAGAAGCTATCAAATAATAGTTCTATCAAATCGAAGCAATCAGGACATAATCCAGCATCTTAATACCCAACTAACTAGCTGAGTGGGGGAAACGAACCGCAATCAGGGATTTATCAGACGTGTCAATCGTAGATTTATGCGTCATCGGTCACCGATTACCCCCGATACTTGAATCCATCCGCGATCTACTGACTGCAACACGAGGCGTTTAGTATTAGTCAGCCGATTAAGCTTCTAACTCGTCGTTCTACACGCAGCATGAGCTCCATCCTGCATTCTGATGGGAACTTACCCTTCGAGGCTGGAAATTGCAAAAGCGAGAGCTCACCGTCGTTGCCTTTGGGCGAAATCTGTACCGCGCTACGTGAATCAAGGGGAGGATAAATAGCGACACGGAGAGCTCGGTTCTGATAAATGAACAAGCGTAGGCGTGCAAAGGATCAGGTTATTTTTAACCGATGATCGAATGTCAATAAAGGTGGTCCGCTTGAGAAATTAATGATTGATGGGATTAATCGAGCTAAAAGTTAGAAGATGGGGATGATACGTTTAATCGAACAGGACAGGTATAATCAGCCGGGATACTTATAAATGTTCGTAATGTTCTTATTGCGTGAGTAAAATAATTTATCGTATAGTAGAACTAAAATTGAAAAACTTGGGAGATTTCCGTGCAAAGCGAGGAGGAATTCGATTTATGTGTTTCGACGAATACAACCACGAACGTGTGAATGACGAGCCGTCGGTGTATCGTGTAGCAACATTTCCGGTTTCCTGATAACCAAAATTGATCGACGCTCGCGTATATGTGGCAGGGATTGTTTTCCATATCTCTCACGCTTGTCGTGTTTCACAGTCTGGATTTCCATTCACCGCAACCGCTGGATAATGGATAAAATCCCGGCTAGTTTCGATAAACCGACCTTTTCGGCATTATCGATTAGCAAAAGTAGGCTAAAGGTAGAATTCACAATACCTTCTCGAAGCAAGAATAAACGGAATAATTTGATTTATCTTACGGACAGGTTCAAGCCGTTCTGATTGTAAAATTATATTCATGAATTCACGATATCCTTCTATCGATACTAGTACACTATTTAATGCATATAGCATTTTTCTGAAATCACTGATTATTTTATAGTTCTTCTTTTTATATTAGTGTACAAATTTGTGATAGACCATTGTTAACATTCCATTTTTAATATAGTTTTACGTAGTAAATATTTATTGTAAAATAGTTCTTTTTCTGAAAGCACTGATTATTTTATAATTCTTCGTTTTATATTAATGTACACATTTGTGATAGACCATTGTTAAAATTCTATTTTCAATACAGTTATAAGCAGCGAATATTTATAGCAAAATTGTTTATAGAAAGTTTTAGATATCACAAATTTATAAAGATATTACGGACAATATTTTAAGTACCTAGGTTCGAAGAATAAATTCAAAAGCTTCGATAGGTATAAATAACATTCGGACCTTTTCTTAATTCAACTACGTCGGATCCCCTATTTGTGTCCACAAGGGTCCTCGGACGTACCTTGATCCTTTTGATCATAGTTAGCTGCGAAGCAATCGAGATTCCGTCATTTTTTCCTGGTTGATGGATGTCGGCCGATTCGTAGCTGTAAATTACGTTTTGAAGAGGGAAAGGGCGGAGATAAAGCGCGTTAGCACGCGATCTAAAACAGATTCCCGAAAATCTCAGTAGTTTTTTCTCAACGTCGAGCTACCGTCGATTACTTATCGTGCCCAGGCAACTTTAAGCACGGATGATCGATCGGTGTATTTGTTTCTTGTCTCGGACGGTTTTATGAGTTTGCTGATGGATCGCGGGTAAAAACAGCAATTTCCAAGCGAATTAGCGATCAAATGACTGACGAAAGGAGATGAAAAAAATTATTATACCCCCGGGTAGGCGTTGGCCCGAATATAAAAGAAAAGGGAATAATGAGTTAAAAACAGCATTAACATTTTTGTTTTTTATTTAATTTTTAATCCTTTGCTCTATAATATCGAGTCACACTCGTGACGCAACTTACAATTCAATATGTCAATTTTAATTATAATTTTCCCAGTCAAGAATCGTCGAATGCCATGTATAAATAGTAATAAATAGTTAGCTTTCACTGACGCAATTATAAAAAAATCATAGGATAAGGGGTTAAAGGTACGCTTTGCATTATTATTATTCGAATAGTATTATTATTCGAACATATAATCCGTCCAACGAGACGAGTCAGGATATGTTTACAAATTCACGCGTTCGACGCAGGGACGAGGCTTTCAAGGGACATTACCCAATCGACACACGCCGATTTTGATACCCTTTGAGTATGATATAGAACTCAAAAAAATATTTGACACGTATTTTTTTTTATCGGCAATCGTCCATGCTGAAGGGGTGAAAATATCCCTCAAAGTTGGGATTGCAAAACATATTTTCTTGAATATCTCAGGAACTATTAGGTGTAGACGAAAAATTCAAAATGGAATTTGTGTGTTTTTGCACAGCAAATTTTTCTATGCAGCCACCTTTTTGATAAATTTATTTGTTTAAAAAATATATTGAAAAATAATCTTATTTTGTCATTTTTTTCACCCCTTCAGCATGGACGATTGCCGATAAAAAAAAATACGTGTCAAATATTTTTTTGAGTTCTATATCATACTCAACGGGCATCAAAATCGGCGTGTGTCGATTGGGTAATGTCCCTTGTTAGTTGTTTCCAGTTCTTCAAACGGTTTGGTCGAGGTTTGTGTACTGTGAACCAGGCCTGCTTTGAGCACGTGAATTTTTACCCATTTACTGTCTCGTCTCGTTCGATGAAGTATAGTGCTTTACCACGTCTGACCATACACGTGTATTTCCACTGCGGCGCTCGTGATTCCGCGCATGAAAATTCATTAAACTCTTTTTCCCATGCCGGTAACAATTTCTTTTTACTAAAGTCTCAAGAAAATTTTTTTAGTTATTTATACTATTTACCATTAAAGATAGCAACAGTTTACGCGTTCCATCATAGGTGCTATTAAAGTTGTTCGAACGGTATAGCGCCGCTTTAATTGGCCTCGGACGAGAGCGGCGCTCTTTTATCGATACCGTTAACCTTCACGGGTTTATTACGTCATTTTTATACGGTAATTGAAAACCATCAATGCGTTGTAACCTTCCTGTGATAATAAATAGCTGCGAGAATTTCTCAGGGATTTTTCATGAAACGTGGAGAAATAAATCTAGCGGTCCAGTTCTGTTTTGACGGGTATTCCTATACCATCGTTAGTTTTCTGTTTGGCCGTTTTAAACGGGACGACGGACGACTAACCCGGAAGAAGCACGGTTCCGCATTGTGCAGCCGAACAAAACGTCCGAGGTTGTTCTCTCACGGGCTTGTGTTCACAATGCACGAGAGGCCGGTGACGTGAACACAGAACAACGGTTTCAAGCTTGAACCGCGGTATCTTTGTTCGCGTGCACCGTGCACGTGTTGCATTCGAAGCGTGTGCATCGCTGCACGAACGGAAGTGCAAGCGGTCGCGCGACACGTGTGTTTCGTATCGCAACAACGATGCTGCGGGGGCGGGCTGTCGCGGGAAAGATACAGCGGGAACGTATTGGAAATATCGGAAATATTACGCCCTACTTGCAGCCGGCTCTTGTAAACGTCAATGGCGACCCTTTCGTTAAGCGGCCCCTGTCAAAGATGCGCTTTTTACAGCCGACGAAAATAGCCTGAATAGGATCGATGAACGTTGCGTCGCCGCATACTCGAGTATTTCTATCGGAAAGTTAGCCAAAATTCGATTTCGATCATTCTATTAAAAGTTTACTAATTATCCTTTCATGAGAGGGTTATGACGTTGATTGGCGCAGTGAAAATGATCATGTATAGTCGGACGTGCTATAATTGTGATTATTTTATTCTTTTTAACTCTTTGAAATGTCATACTGGAGATGACATTATAAATTCTTTTGTAAAAGTTATGTTTTTTATGGAAAAGAAAACATTCAATTTTACTGTTATATATTAATTCACTTAATTTGACTTAAAATTAATACAAGTTGACGAGTAACAATATTGAAAACAAATCGAGTTCAAAGGGTTAATCGAACTTTCCTGTTGCTACTTTGCATAAATAATATAATGTTAATGATATTTAAAATGAACATTAATAATTTTCTTATATTGAAGTTTCTGCACGAAATAGGTAGACAAAGAAAAATTAGATGTTCAATTTGAGGAGATAAATTAAATAAATTTCATTTATTTTTATCAAGTTAATTGTTTATGAGATTGCGCAGTCGCGTTGCTAATAGAACATGGTGTGAAGCATGTATCCTTTATTTAGCTCACCGTGTCTCATTATGCGGAAGTGGTAAGAGGTCAAGTTCAGTTCTTGAACGTCAAAACGAGCTTTGAATTAAACTGAAAACTCCGTGGCTCACGTAAGTTAATATCTGCTTCGGTATCTGGAATCTGGCCCTCCCAGTTTCATGAATCCATCCGTTTCGCATAGTTGAATAAATGGAGCATCCGAATTATGCGGCTGGCGAAATAATTAGAATGCCAAGTCGTCCGGAAGGGATGTTTTCTTCTACGTAGGCAAACTTTCTTTTCATACATGATACAATATCCTGGCTATTCTCATATATTAAATGAAACTCTCAAAAATAATTTTGTATTGATAATGTGTATTATACAGGGTGTTTCGTTTAAAACAGTCCACCTAAATATCTCCTCTATCTCTGAAAATTTCTGAGATAGTTTCTGACGTAATCTAAATGGTATTAAAAGACAAATCAGATGGAAGAACCGTTTTTTATAAATTGTAATTTTTTAATCGTTTTTTTTGAGGTCACTCGTGTTTAAATTTTAGAGTCCACGGTCACTTCAAGGTCGTGCTATTAAACATGGATGAATGCACAATAATATTTGCTATAACATACAACAACAAAAAATGTGTGTACATACGTAAAAAACACGAGTGACCTAGAAAAAACGATTAAAAAATTACAATTTATAAAAAACGATCCTTCCATCTGATTCCTCTTTTGAAACCATTTAGATTACGTCAGAAACATTTTTTGTATTTTCAGAGATAGAGGGAATATGTAGGTGGCCTGTTTTAAACGAAACACCCTGTATAAAAGAAAATTTGAAATTGCAAGAATGATAAATTTGACAAAACGTATGGCTATCAAAGTGTTAGTAACGTGTACGGCATATACATAATTATTATTAAGATTAATATTAGAAAATAAAATTTCTGCCAACCTCCTGCAACGTTAATCGAATCGATAAATACGTCTGTACAGATGTGTCGTACATCTTCTAAGTCTCTCTCGTTATGGCATTGCTTCCTGCTGCTATTGCAGCTGTAGATAACAGTTACGACGTTGTAAATCTCGTTGTTCGAACGGTGTAATCCGTGATTTTAGTAACGGCACCATGGAAATTGATATTCACAATTTCCACGAAGCCGATCCATCTTTGCGTCTGGACCATTTACTCGGTAGCTACGGCCAGGGTGGTCGTTAACAGGGCGAACAGACGAAGAGAAGCAAGAAGAAAACGTTGTGGCTGGTATCTCCGTTCTTTCGCTTCGCTAGGTACCCGAGAAAAAATTCAGCAGCTAGAGAAAAGGGGAGAAGACTTTCGCTATTCCTATCTGAATTACTCTCGCTTTCCCTCCGCCGTTTCTTTTGTGTCTGCGTGACGTCCACACCCTGAAAGGATCGCTAGATAAAGCAGCTATCGATCTTTTTTCTATTTCCAGCTGGAGATATAATGTGCTTTTTAGTGTTTCCTTCTTTTAAAGACGACGACACGATGTCAATATTCTGTTAAATATTTTTAAATTGCCATTAAATGGCGTTCTTAGATTTTCTTAAAACTAGAACTATCAAAGGGGTCAAAATGACAGGTTTCTAGTTCCTTATTTCATATTATAAAATTTATTAAGTTATTTTCGTTGAAATATATGTTGACTTTGTATATGTTAATTTAGGTTTCATTCCTTATCTATTAATTTTTTTATTTAATTTTCAATTTAAAATTCAATGCTCATTGAACACTAGTAGTTCTAGTGTTAAAACTAATTTCTTATTATCGAGTTCTTTTTAATTATATTTTGTGATATTGGTCTTGGAGGAAGAGGTGAATGTTTACTGTAAAAGGTGCTCAACGTCCAATTTTATTTTTTATTGATACGAACACAAGTTGTCTGAGAACATTGTTTCATCTTTCAAAATTTGTCGAATTTATTTTGTCACGTTATTTGATAGAGAACATTGGCAACGTGCTGACAGAGCAGATATTTTCGATGCAGTTCTATATGCAAATGAAAGGCGAACGTGATCTTCCAAGTAATAAAATTCAAGGTAGCGATTCCGCTCGAATACCTATTACTATTTTATGATATCGAAGAAATGCTGTTTACGTCTGATCGAACTCCGTTCATATGCTCGAACGACGTTTTCTGACGATTTCCTTATCGGACAGTTACACTTTTGGTAGTCGTCCAAAGTACCTCGTAGAATTTTACAAATCGGTACAAATAACTATTAGAAACTGTGCAATGTGGAACTGTAATTGGTCGAAGCTTGTTTCATCCATTCTATTCCGATATTTATCGGGTGAAAAGTTTCAAGATCAGGCAGGAATTCTAACAAACTGAACCGTGTAATCTCCAATTTCTTTTTACACCTAATAAGAAACTACCAATAGAATTATTTTTGTGAGTATCAATTAATAATTCGCATTTTCTAAGTTCTAAAATTTATTAAAAATTGCATCAATTTAAAAAATCAGATTAGCAAATATTTGTGAAAAATTGTCGTGCTTTTACGAGGTTTATACGACACAGACAAATTGTTCGCGAGACACTGAACGAGGGAAAACAATTTGGAAGAAAAAGAGATAGATAAAACCGCACCGAATTTTCGACATTCCATGAAATTCAACGAACGAAATTTTAGCGGATCTCTAACTAGATTCCAGGCTGTCGGTGACATATTCCCGACGGTAGGAAAATACAATTTTCGTCCGTCTGGTCACGGAAACCGGTCACGTACGGTTTACTCGTTTGTCGCCAATCGCGCGAGACATACCCCGTGTATATACGTACGTACGTATATTCTCGTACAATCGCCGCTAAACGTTTGGTAGCATTCCAAAGCGAGACGAGTGTCTGACGAAACTTTAATTCGCAACGGTTGCTCGACGTCGGTCGGATTTTAACGAGTGGTTTAACGTTTCCCACTAATTGTCACGGTCGAGAAAATTCGTAAGTGGCAAGGATCCTTACCTTCGACTCGCCTAATGCTCGTTTCACGCAAATCTGTCGTCTCGTAACCCAGTTTTTTCGTTTACGTCTCGACGATGCTCCGTATCGCGCAAACTTTCATTTCTCTTTTCCTTTTCATCGTGAGCGATTAATACCTCGCCGTCCAATTAATGCAGCCGACTGCATTTCCAGTGAAAAATTAAACATAATCGTTCGCGGAGGCTGTGTCATTAATTTCCAGCGCTATTTTTGCGCTCGCATATCTGAGCGACAAAATATTTTACCTGACAGTTAAATGACTCTTCGTTAGATCCTTCATTAAAGGCGTGCAGATTTACAAAATTAGAAGTATCTAATTTAATTTCGAATCCAATTTGTAATTTAAGGTATTCACACAAACCTCTTCTTCGCGTTTGGCGGAAGAAGAGAATTAAATAGCGATAATATTCAATCTTGAAGAGATAAAAAATGTTTTTTCAATTGTTATCCACGTTAACAAGATAAACTTACGGAACGATGCGGAGAAGAGCACTAAAACGTTTGCTTCATCGGTGAACTTTTGACCTAAATCGACACTGAGGAACGTCTGAAAGCTCTGCGGAAGGAGATGGGAAACAGAGGAGAATCGTGGATTACAGTTAATTGAAGTTAATTGATGCGGGGTTCTATATTAACTAACTCTAGTATTATTGGAGTTTGTAATAGTATAGTTGCGTGCAATGTAGACTTCCCTCAATTAAGAGGAAGTGTAAGAGTTCTTATACATTTACCCTTAAACGAGGAGGTTACATTAAATTTTTAAATTATGCTTTCAGATTAGTACTCTGCTATTCCCATTATCGTATAATATTAACGCTATTTAAAATTTGCATTCTCTTCGAAAATGAAATTTCAAAATTAGGAACCTTCATTGAAGCTTTAATCTTTTCCTTATTTTTACAAAAATTTCTCACAAACTGCTCCATTAAAACAAAAGATAAGACGCCACTCCGTAAATAACGGGTGTATATAAAGTATCTTGGTGCGAACGAGCCGTTGATCCTCGAGCAAATTGTACGATTGATCCTTCGATGAGAAAGACGTATGCGTGTATCGTAGTTCATATTTCATGAGGATCGAGCATTTGGTATCGAGCATTCGAAGCAGGTTCGAAGTGTTTGTTACCGCACCGATAAGGGCTGCTAGCTGCTTGGGGGAGCGCAGAAGGAGGGCTTGTGTAACTGCAACATCTGTTGGCGAAGATCTTAAAGGTCTATCCCCGCGACGGTATCCCGCATCTGTTGTTCGGACATTTCGACACATCGCGAGCTTTTCCATGGGGGAGAAAGCGGCGTTCGCCGGAAAGATTCGGAATCGTAAAGAGGCGCGGATGATGGGCGAAGTTGCGATCTCACCATGACTCGCAACATCCGAGGGATTTGTACCGAGGTTATTTATCGGTTCGACGTCGAGATTGCGATTCTATAGATTCGAAGGATCGATTCGAGATTTTGCAAAATTTATTGCTATTCAATACACCGATCATCAATAACGTTTATAAAAGATATTCTAATATTTCATTTATTATCCTTATACTGAAACAACTTTTTCTATTTAACCCTTCGACGGCGGACCATGGAGAGAACCTCAATTTTAATTTATAATAGTATTGTATTTTATATTATTTTCATTTTTTAAATTTGACACTGTTCCTTTAAAAATTATTCTCCCAATATATGAAACCCCTCTGTTTGAAAATTATACATTTAACTTTAGCTTAATCCCCTTATATACGTTCTGTAAATTTAAATCACGAAGGATCCGTTTTTCATTTTCATTTTCTAAATTTGACACTGTTCCTTTAAAAATTATTCTCCCAATATATGAAACCCCTCTGTTTGAAAATTATACATTTAACTTTAGTTTAATCCCCTTATATACGTTCTGTAAACTTAAATCACGAAGGATCCGTTGTTTAAATGTTAGACATGTAACAGTTTTTTCCATCTCCAATTTTGGGGTGAACATTTTTATAGTACCGTGAATCGCAATTTTCGATCACAAGTCTTGCGTGAAGCTCTCCGACATCTGCTCGAATCTTCGATTTTCTGCACTAGGGGTACTCTTTCCAGAGACAGTAAAACCATTCAGTGAAACTTTTCTTCCTTTCCTCGACGTATAAACACTTTCTTTCTGCCATTTAGACTGCCACTATTGAATAACATAAAAATATTGCAAAATGGAGTGTGCAATAGCCTTTTTTAATTTCAGCTTTAAATTGATCCTCTGAAAACTCGCAGCGAGCAAGAAAATTCCGCGACATGCGTTTTCCCCGGATGTGAAAGCAAGATAATCGTTGAACGGTTTCATTTCTAACAACACGGTTAACTTACTACCACCAAGACGTCTTTCACCCCTTCGCGCCACACGACGATTTTACCGCCACTCCGTTCAGACACACTACCGCTTTAATGGCAGGCTGAGACTCAATGGAATCTCCTGCTATCCTTTCCAAGCGAACGTGTGACGTTCCTCCGTCCCTCGGCGCAGTAAATTCTTCATCGTCGTAAATCTTGGCGGCGAGTGCCACCCTCGGTGGTCTTTGCGGCAATAAATACGAATCGTCGACGCGGCCTGTTTGACTTTCTCGCGTCCACGGGAAGCCATTGCTACTGCTTCGATCCACGTCCGACCGTACGTCCTGATTTTCACGGGGAATTAAAAGTTCTCTCGGTTTCTGGCCACCGCGACGCGCAACGTCCGACGAGATTTCCGGTGATTCCTTCGTGACGAGGAATTTCCCTCGAGACAAGCGTGTGTCAAGACACTCCTCTTGGACTGTCTATTCCTTTTCCATCACCCTCTCAGACAATATTCTCGCTGCATGAAAGTAGTATTTCAAGAGGATGCCATGGGAATATCTCAGTATTCCTTTATTTGAAGTATCTTGATAGCTTCTGAAACACTTGGAATGTCAATGAACGAATTTGTCGAGATTTAGATATTCAGAGGAATTAAAAATTCTCTTATTGACTCTTATCACTTTGCTTCAGAATGTATGTAAAATAAAAGACATCAAAATGCAAAACGTGTAAAAATATTCAATTTATAAAAAGAAGATAAGGAAGACGACTGTCTGAACGCATTCTTCATTGAAAGAAAGTATAAGCAAGGAAGAAGGAAACATCTGGGAAACGTCCGTAGAAAAACTTTCCTGTTACCTATTACCATTCTCGAAATTTACGAACTTCATTCCCGCGATAACAAGTTTCGAAAGTCGCTGCTTCGCGACACACCCCGCTTGTACACAGACGCTCGGTTATTCGCATACTGCAGGAGTATTGCCGCGTTTTCACGAATATCTACTTTCGTGCCCCCGGCTCGCCATTTCCCGAGGGATAGCCGGCTTGGATGGAGAAGGCACCGCGAAGAAATTGATTGAGACGTATCTTCGTCTGAGACGGATATTAAAACAGTCTGCACGGGAAACAAGAATGTAAGTGTACGGGTGTCAAGAGGAGAATTTCCCGTTGCCGAGAAACACGCAACGCGAGTTTTCTTTCGTTCGTTCGCGTGCGATGGAACGGGCGGGAAAACGAGAAAATTCGGATGGATAAATCGAGCTGTCCGAACGGCCGGATTAAATTTAATAATACAGATACGGCCAATCTCGGAGAGTGGTGGCCGCTTGCCTTCTGTTCGTTAATGTTTAACCGTGTTTGAAACGCACGGCCGTCAGACGAGCCGGAAGAGATCGTGGATGTTGCCTTTCGAGACTTTCCTTTCCCCGCTGCGTGCACGAAAACGATTTACCTTCGATGAATTATTCAGTCGGATTGAATTTTGTTGCTTCTCGATTCGGTTTACCGTCTTGATGATATGATAACAATTTTTGAAAGTAGGGATGAGATCAGGTTCAGTATATACCCACCGATCTAAGTCAATTCGGAAACCCAAGTTTGGACTCGCAAGATTCGAATGACATAAAATTTGTTATTGCTCCGAGAATCACTTATAAAATATTATTTATGATTCTTAAAAATATTTGCAAAATTTGAAAATGTAGGTATTTGAGATATAATTTGATGATTACTCGAATTCTAAGAATTATTTTGATTCAAACAAAAAGGTTCTCAGATTTTAAGTGGTCGTGGATAATTTTTCATTTATTTAAAATTCCAAAAGTCAAAGGTAGTCTTGGTTATTGCTTCTAATAGAATAATACGTTATCGCGTAATGAATAAATTAAAAGAATAGAAAGTTACTTTTTCATTGTATCTTTATTACAAGAGATCCAAAATGTATTCGATTCTCTTAAATCCCAAAGTATACCCTAATGAATAATGTATAAAGTACGCGCTTTCGAGCCGGAACTCTCCGAACGTGTTAGCCTCGATGAGAAGGTAAACCATTGTTACACCTGTCAGAACAATTTCATCGTACCTGGATCATGCGACCTTCCAAAAGTCGACCGCTAAGAGATTGCAGGCAACAAATGAAATTACCTGGCGGCCGCGCAGCCACTTTCTTCGACGGACCCTTCCGTCGATTATCATCTCCGAACTTTCTACGAGGGCGTAATAACATTGACGCTCGATGGAAGGCCCCACGAAGAATTTACTTAGTGAAATTTATAAATTCTTGATGAGCCGAGAGAGGTGTTTCGGCGAATAAGTTCGCTCGTCTCGAATAATAATTGAATATTTTATCAGATGTAGTAAAATAACATTGAAACCCAAATTATCAAGGATACAAGCAATTAATTTTCAAATTAAACATTTTAATTTATTTCAATCCATCCCAAAAATTTCTTCTTATTTCCTGAATCTTTTGTTTTAATAGAAATTGCAGCTTTCCTTTTCCTGTTCCGTTTTCAGTCCTTCCAAGGGTTCGTGCAATCTTTAATAAGCGTAATATCTTACGATCTTAAATCGAGTCTCCAGTTTCATCGTTGAAAACGAAGAAAACGCGATGCTGACTGGTTGTCTCTTATACTTCGAGCCACATTGTTTACGAGGAAACAATGCTCGTAATTTCTTCGCGAAACTTAAGTGGTAGCAGGGGAGTGAAAAGTTTGAGAAGTCGATGAAACTGCTCGGCAGAGGTATGAGAAGGGGAAGAGAAAAAAATTGGAGGAAGGAATTTCGATTGTATTGTTTCTGTTAAGTGAAAGAGCTCAGCCTATCTATTGACGAGTACGAGACGTTCCATTATCATACCTCTACAAAGCCACGTCCAAAGTCACGGTCGATTGTTTCTTCTCGAAGGAAGTATTCCCCGTCGGCTATTATCGAGTCCTTGCTTCGAGAGCAGAGTTATCGATGACACAATTATCTCGCGTAGTAAGCTAATCGATTATCCGAGCTTTGATAAATGTTTTCCCTCTTGTTTCACGTCTTACTAAAACACTCCTTTAATTGATGCATTATGTAGAATATATTTTGGAGCTGAAATATTTATCCAGAAATATCTTTTCTAATAAGAGAATGAAAAATTGAAAAATTAAGTGTTAACGAGAAGAAATGAATGGAACCCAATTTATGAAAAATTTCATGTCACACTCTACCCGTACCATGTACCTTTCAGAACTTGAAATTTCGAGCACATCCGCAAAGACTGTCGCCGTGAATCTTTGCGGTACCGAGTTTCGGTTCGTTCCAATTACGAGGGTGGGCCATAAAATCTGCGAACAGGGAGATGTTGCTCGCGTCGTCTACGGTGTATGCGTATAATCGATGTTTACCCCCGGGGAATTTCACGGCGTCTAACTGTCGGGTGACTCATTTCAGGCGGCGGTCTGGCGCGTCCGAAGATGACACTGAATCTGGACGCTGGAAACGGTGTGAACAACGGTGGAAACGGTGGTGGTCAGATAGCGCCGAAAAAACCTGGTGGTCTCAGCCTTGGATTGCCGCTGGAGATTAATACAGCCAGAGGATCCGCTGATCTGGTTGACGTGGACCTCCCTCTCGAGAGACAGGGGTATGTTCTTTAATTTTATTTATTTTACAGCATACAATGAAAATTTTCAAATGATAATCAATACTAATTATTAATTGTTACGACTTACGTGGCAATTTGAATAAAATAAGAATATTCAAGAGTGGAAAGAGATATGTATCTACCGTGAAAGTTTTCATAATTTTATAAATTGATTTTCTTTCTTTCACTCGTAGATGGTACCACGGATCCATCACGAGAATCGAGGCTGAAGCTGTCCTACGTCTTCTGAGGGAAGGAAGTTACTTAGTGAGGAACAGCGAGTCGACCAAACAAGATTATTCCTTGTCACTGAAGTAAGTTTCACGTATCATGCAAGTAATATTCGAACTCTTGTTCGAATTTCGAATTCAAACCGAAAACGTTGAATCGAATTCTGCTTTCTCGTTTACAGAAGCGCCCGTGGTTTTATGCATATGCGTATCCAGAAAAACGAGGAACTGAACGCTTATATTCTGGGACAGTTCAGCAAGCCTTTCGACAGCATACCGGAAATGGTTCGCCATTTTAGCGTGAACCGTCTTCCAATACGCGGTGCCGAGCACATGTGTCTTCTGCATCCGGTCATAGCTCAGCTTTTGTAGCGCATCTATCGTAGCGCCGTTTAAGGTGCTCCCATTTTTTGATATCCCCTTTACCTTCGAGAATAACAAAGAACCTGGATAGTGTCCTGGAAAAGAATACCCTCCGAAAAGAATCGTCGATGCTTGTATAAAAGAACGGGAGGGTATCGTTGTGCATAGATATAATTTTCCATTGGAAAATTTTGGATAGAAAACAGTTAACACGTTGATTGCCATGGGGTTTAAATAAATTTCGTCATAAATTAAGGTAATTTTGAAAGAGATAGTACATGTTTTTAATAACATCTCGAAATCAAATATTTTAATAATATTGAATATTATATTTAACGATTTATGTAGTTGATAATCTTTTACAGAACACGTAATTATTACAACTTAGTATTTTGAAAATAAGATTTTAGCTTGTGGTCCATCTTTTTTTCATTATGATGGATAAGATAAAACGCTTTTATTAAAATCATACTAGATAACAGAATAAATATTACAGAATACAGTGTATACCAAGTAGTATGAATACAATACACTCGCGATTAAATTAAGCTTTCATAGGGAAAATAAGAATTTTCAAAATCTTAATATTAAAAAAGATTAAGAAAAAATAACTTTTAATTATTAAATATTATAAAATTTAACATATAATTGTAAAATAGTGGTGGGGAACCACGGACCTACATATATTATATATGAGGTCTCCTCCTCTACATCGTCATTCTTCTCGGGAACGCCTAAGGGGTGAGACGGGAATCCGGTCATGGGTCAGGAACCCCGAGACCCCGGAGTCTGAGAACTCGAGGAAGCCTACGGAGAAAGTCGGAACTCGGAAGTCCGTGAAAGCCGGGGGAGGATCGCTATCTTTCCTGAGGAAGCCTGATTTCATCTCGAGTATACTTATTCAATCCATCTATACCTGAATTATTATAATTTTCAAAGTAGGTACTATTAGAATTGAAATAGTCTTCTATTGTATTTTAATAGTTTCTTATAATTTCATACGTCCGAACAGTTAACAATCCACACTACCATGTGCCATATTAATAATAATGAAATTTCCTATGGCAATCACCGTGTTAAAAAGTACTTCGTACTTCCATAGAACTTTCACTGAGCCTCGAGATCCATTCGGGGCTGTTTAACAACAAATTTTCCGAGCTTCCAGGGTGAATGTAAAGGTAATAAAAAACAGCAATGGAGTCGAACGGGATGGACGAAACTATTCACGGGGAATAACACAGTACAAAGCGCGTAATCGGTGAAAAAGTTTTCGTAGGCTTAGCGAGCAATCCTTAATGGATAATCTCATTCATTTACGTAACTTCTCGAGTAAAGCTTTATTAGTGGCGCGAAGATGAAATTAGTCGTTGTAAGGTGTTTAATTGCAATGCTTCGAAACTATTCCGACCGTAGCGACAAGCTCTCGTTGTCTATCGAAGAAACGAACGTCTGCAGAATCTGTCTCGTCTTCCCCCAGAAAGTATCGCGCAAATCTACCAGAGGTTTTGCACTTTATTTTCCCGAAATCGATTGATTACTTGCGCTTGATTGATCGGACAGGATTTTCATTTAATTAGCACGACGAATGGAAATCCTGAAGAAGTACAAGACGGAATAAAAGAAATTCTGTATTTTCAGAGAGATTCTGAGGTTCAAAATCGAATGGTCGTTGTACGAACGACGGAAATAAGCACCGTAAGAGCTTTAGAAAAACAAAATGGTTGTTCCTTGTGCTCGTGGCTCACGTAAGCCGCGAGTTTCGCGTAAGAAATTATCGATGGGATCAGAATCGCTGTACTACAAGCGGCTAATCTAGCGAGGCGTCAGATAACACGCGTACTTTAGATTTAGGTATACAGGTAGCTGGCCGGAATGGCCTCTGCGACGGAGCTGGAAGCCAAAGAAATGAGTTCAATCGTGCGAGGAGACAGAAGGGTGAAGATGGGGTAAATGAACGAGCAAAAAGCGGTACGGCCACGAATTAAAATGCCAAAGTTTATCGCTAATCGTAATGATCATTTTTAATCAGGGTTTTTGTTGTCGTTGAGAAACGATTAGGCTCGGATCTGTATGCTTGATCGACAACGAGTTACTTTGTGTTTTTTTTTTTTGTTTTTTTTTCGATATTGCGAATCGAATCGAATTCGAAGATGATACAATTTGTTCGTCCTTACTGATCGGTAAGAGGATTAAGTCGAAGGAGAAGAAAGGTCGATCGAGATCAGTGAATCCGAACCATCGATGGCTCGTAAATTCGAGTCATCCGTCCGACAGGTCTCTTATTTTTGAGGAGATTTTTGTGAGCGGAGGCAACCGATACATATTTTTTCATGTGATATCAATTTGTTACAGAGATAGCCTAGTTTCACCTGTGATCTGTTACTTAGTTCCCTTTTATCCGTGTCTGTTGGTTGCTGTGTGCAATATTCTCGTACGGTACGATTATGACTAACGATAATAAGTACTACCTAATGATAAAATAGGGTTTACGGTAATAAACGGTAACGATTTAACGGTAACGGTAATCGATTAAGTAACCTGCTAATTTAATTGGGTAATCAGCAACGACGCGTAATCAGTCGCGACACGAGAGACGTCCGTGGTGTTACAATAATTATTTCACGATAAGGATTCGATTGAGCGAACTTACCTTTCGTTAATCGTTCGCTTCGTGGTGAATGGTAAGCAAAGATTCGATTTAGAGAACCTAGAACTCATGTAGCGAGTGCCATGTAATCAGAATAGAATCTCTTCCATGATTTCAATCCAGAATAAACACGTTCGCTGAAGGGAACATTTTAAGTAAAAACTTACTTAATTCAGCCAATCATTATAAATGGACAAATGAATAATTTTACAAAAGTGAAAATTAATCATGATTCAATTTTATTAAAAAATTGGCTTAATAGCGAATTCAAAATTTGATATTAATAAAAACCAATGAAAATTTAATATACACTATAAAAATGGATATTAATATACTCAGTGAAAGTGTTAACTGTTATGACTTTTCGAATTTACGTTTTGTTGATTCTCTTATTATTTTCACCAACGATAAAAAAAGCAGCTCGATGAAAATTCTAAAAGTCATAACTTAATTCGAATCATCGTGAAGTTTACAGATATGCAATTATTTAACTACTTCCATTCGTTTGTTGATTTCATTGCTTGAAATCACGCGTGAACGTGATACTAGTCGTAGTGTGTTCAATTTTGTTACCTGAATTATTACGTAGAGCTGTTTTTGCTATTGTATCCGGCA
Organism: Osmia lignaria lignaria; assembly: GCF_051020975.1. Classification (NCBI taxonomy): domain Eukaryota; kingdom Metazoa; phylum Arthropoda; class Insecta; order Hymenoptera; family Megachilidae; genus Osmia; species Osmia lignaria. The sequence goes on from NC_135041.1 coordinate 4,792,414, forward strand.
CTCTCTACCATTGTCCCTCGATTAGGTTCGGTATAATTATAAATACACACGTTGTACGTTTAAGCTGCCAGTATTATTAACTGTAATCGATAATGCATATCCATGTTAATGTTTAAGAGACATTGTATTGTACCCTGCTCCTTAACGAATGATTATGAGCGACGAAAAAAGTATACTCTTATCTCTCTATGTATATTTATTTGACATTATATTTATTGCATTGTGTCGTTAAGCAAAAATGATGTTGCTGTCATGATTCCGTGTATACCGTTTCTTAATCTTTAAGATGATAGCGAGATAACTCATGGTAATCTATTAGAGTAACTGGTAATCATAGTAAACGTAGATTAATAACGTCGTTTAAATATGACGATGGAAAACGACGAAGTGCAGTCGTAAATTATGTGGTAGACACTAAACTTGTAGATACTTCCTGTACCTTGAAATTTATATGAAGTAGTGTTTAGATCTAACGTATACACACCATTATGTATACACAAATACTCTATTATTACCAAAAAATACTAGCGTATTAGTCGTTTATAGAAGGTACAACCAGTGAGATCGGAAATGATTGAAAGAGAAACGAACAGGTCCGAGATGTAATACACGTATGGGCCGATTGTGTAAACTGTTTTATTGATAAAACGGTTCTCGAACGGTGTAATGTGCAATAACGAAGAGCGATCCGGTATTTTTGTTCTAGCATGACAGACCACCGATGTTCCAAATCGACTTCACTAGATAGTCTTGTGTACTCCGAAACTCCCTCTTAATAATAAAACATTTAATAAAAACGAACGGCGTCGTTGATCGTTTTCAGTGGACCTTTCGTTTTCGTTTGTTTAACATTAAAAACCTTTTCTTTCGTTGTGATCATGTTTAATTTAATATTTTAACACGTTGAATGCCGTAGAGAATTAACTATTCCCATTCTTAATAATAATTAGAGCTTCAATACGTCTCGTAATAAATGCCCACTGCGGCAGTCAACGTGTTAATTACAATACTTGTGAGTTAAGGTAATTAATTTATCAAAATAATTAACTAGTTCAAGTCTGAATTAGCTCAGGTAATTGTCTTTTATTTCTAATGTTTTGTGTTACATATTTTTGTTACAATTGACAATATACAAAATTTTAGACATATATTCTGAGGGATAATTACAATTTTGTTTACTCTAAATCTTCCATATCATCTTCATTCATGTACCGAACACCTCGATCAGAAGTTTCATATGTTGTAAACTCTGATGCATTCCTGTCCCTTTCTCTAGGAGTTTCTGGGAGCTGTTAAACAAAATAAGTAGCATTAGTAAACATAATATTAATTTAAATATAAATTACTCGACTATATGTTACCTCTTCTATTACTTCAGTGGTTAATTCTCGAGATGATCTCCTTGATGTCTTTTTCCCTAAAAAGAATACGATTTCTTGAAACAACATAAACTTTTATGGAACCTTATGTTCCCCTTGGTCTAAAATAATTTGATGAAAAATGAATGTTGATTGAATTCTTTAATATTAACTTACTTCCATTGGATTGTTTTTCACTAATCTTCCGTTGATCTTGAGGAGTTGACGGAACTTTCATCTGAAATACAATCGTTATTCATTAATTGGGAAATTATAGAAACTATTTTATTAAATGGAATAATTACCGATAGTCGAATTTCGTCACCACGATCCTGGCAATAACCAGGTCCACAGACATCGAATTTACCCGGCATTGGTCGACTCTTATACATCTTACCATCCGTTCCCTTTATCATTCCTTCCGTCAGCTGGATTATTTCCGGTCCCCACTGAGTCAGGAAATGACCCACTCGCATTACTCTCTGTTGAGGAGTCGTGACTGTGTGACTTCCGCCACAATATCGATTGCACAGATGATCTCTGAAATGTAAAATTGAAATTAAAATTAGCCTTTGCTATTATATGCTCATATAAATAATGCAGATTATTAAGAGCATTAAATAGTCATTTTTTAAAGTATTATAAATTAATTCATATGTACCTAGGTGTCTTCACTAGAGTATCGGCTTTCGCGCTCCTTTGCTTTCTCGCGTCTTCCTGCAAGGCTGCCTCAAACTGAAGCATGTTTCTACTATGAGGCAACCTTCTATGCTGCTTTCTAACTTGATCTAATTCATAAGTTAGATACGGCTTCATGCTCCCAGTGCAAGGTAACGTTTCTGATCTAAATCTGTGAGAATCCTCCATTTTCATAACCACGTTCTTGTCACAAGATATACACTGAACATCCCTAAAATGAAATTCTCATCGAATCGATGCAAGAAAATTTTGAAATTCACATTTCATAATAGAGATTCCTTTTGTATTACTTGAGTAACTTCTTCGTTCCAGCAGCTTCGCTTTCTTGTCTCATTTGCGCAACGTTCTTTACTTTTTCTTGAAGCGACTTCAATTTAGCGCTTACGAAGTCTTTCAACGGTGTCATTTCCATTTTGTCAACCTTTCCTTCGATCTCCCTTTGCACTTCGTCCATAGCTTGCTGCCAAATTGATTCCTGCTTTCCTAATTTGTTAATCGCGTCTTCTAGACCTTGCGCCAGGTCATCGCAAGCTGCATCGAATTGATCGTACGATACCTAGGATGCAATAAGTTCACATCGTAAATCATTCTCTATTTTTATAATCCTTATTCAAGAAATTTTTTCACTTTTCTGGTTATCGCCTGAGCGTCAGCCTTGTCGGCAAGAGCGTCCTCGAGATCCTCTCTGTCCGCTTTAATAGTTTTCAGTAGTTCCACTTGCTCTAGCAAGGCCTGAAAAGAAATTTGTATTTTAATTATACCGGATGGTCCACGCAACGTGGGCACCTTTATAACTTCCAAAATATGCGTTGCACGAAAAAATGTTATATACAAAAGTTACATGGTTTAAAAGGGTACACTATGTAGTGTGTTAATTTTTTTTACAGGTGGAGGCGTTTCGAAGATTTGAAGGACAACTTTGTTTTTTTAAATAGAATACTATATTTTTAATACAAAAATGTTGTAGAGTATTCTGAGTAAAAAAGTATTGACCTTTATTAGCCCTAAACCTAATAGGTAACGAGTAATTTCACTTTATAACTTGAAAATTTTCTTCACGTAATATCAAGTAATATTAAGTAATATCCTTAATGCCAATGGATATCACTTTGAACACTTACGTTAGTTACGATAAGCCACACTGTCACGTAAGCATCGTTGTCCTGCGGAAATCTGTGGTAAGGTAGAATCTCCAACTTGATATTACGAGAAGAAAATTTTCAAGTTATGAAGTGAAATTACTCGTTACCTATTAGGTTTAGGGCTAATAAAGGTTAATACTTTTTTACACAGAATTCCATACTCTACAACATTTTTGTATAAAAAATATAGTATTCTATTTAAAAAAACAAAGTTGTCCTTCAAATCTCCGAAATGCCTCCACCTGTAAAAGAAATTAATACACTACATAGTGTACCCTTTTAAACCATGTAACTGTTGTATATAACATTTTTTCGTGCAACGCATATTTTGGAAGTTATAAAGGTGCACACGTTGCGTCGACCACCCAGTATTTTACAAAGGTAAAATTAGTATTAATCTTGCAGGAAAAGTGTTATCCAAAGGAAATGGTAACAAAAGATAAAGAGCGATAAGAAGTATATTTACGTTGAGATGTATTTCACGATTTTCTCGGTCATCAATGAGGTTATCTGCAGTTTGATTCAGTTTATCCATGTCAGTTTGAATTCCTTGAATTTTCGAGACTAAATCATCGAGTTCAGCATTGCCGCTCACTCCAGCCATTGGTGCACTTTCAACTTTCTCGAACAAGCATGACACATCCTTCTCCAATTTACCGATACGCTCTCTCATCTCTTGTAATTGTTCTGAATCTATTGCATCTGCACCTTCAACAGCTTCTGATGTACTCTTTCGCGGTGTTGATTCCATCTGTTTTTCTTTGGAAGCATCTTTAGGCGCCGGTTTAGTTTCCTTGGGCGTTTCCTTAACACCTTCCGCATACTTTTCTGACTTTTCTTCTAGCTCTGATTCTTCTGCTGATGCATCGATATCTACTTGCGATTTTTTCGAGAGTTCCTGCTCTTTGTATTTAGCTTGTTCCTTTGCTACATGCTGTATCAGCTCTGTTTTTTAAATAAATGAATTCTTTAATTTTTTAAATTAATCTACAAGCAAAATTAGTTAATTCCCAAGTCAAATTTTAATATAAATGCCTTTGTGGACATTTATTAATTTTGCTATTTCTAAGATCAATATATCAATGTTAATTACCACTTTTTGATTTATGAATCTTTGTGTTCAAATTTTGTAGTTCTTCTTTCATTTGAGTAACTTGCCCTTGCAACGAGGCCACGTCTTGATTCATCTGTTTCACGTCTATTCCACCTAAAAGCTGACTTAACGAAACCCGTTGGCCCGGTTGTCCATTCTCCTTCGCAGTGGACGGTGCTTCTTGGAGTAAAATTTCTTCGCCATTATCCTCAGCGCTGTCGGATATTATTTGCAAGTTCTTGACAATCCGGTTCAAGTTTTCGAGGTCGATTTCTACATTTGCCAATCTGTCGTCCAGTTGGGACGTCTCCTCCCCCTCGAAACTTATATCCCCTTTCATCACGTCTTGCATCATTTTTGTCAACTGAAAATTGAGTTTAACGGTAGCTGTAATCTTATCACTTGGGTTTTATATATTATTACACTTTTCTCACTAAATTTTGTATCCCATCTTTCTAAGAAATTGACAGAGGAAGTGAACATGGTTTGTTAACAAAAATTTGTCCTAGTTTGAATTTAAAATCGTATCTCATGATGATATTTCTCTCTAGGAAAATGAAGTATCAATTGAAGTTATACCTTATCAATACCTTGTTCAGTGGCATCCAATCTTTTTGTTATATTGATAATTTGCCAAACGTCGGTCACAGGGTCGGTGACTTTACCCTTCACACGTTCCACAAGTTCAGGGGTTGTTGCTAATTCTTCCAGAACATGAAATTGGTGACGAAGTTCGTTCACCTAAACGTACACCTCGGTAAAATAAATTGTATTTCATAAATATAGAACATAAAATCTAAACAGATCAATGGAAATATGAATTTTTATCATCAGAATCAAAATAATGATATATTTCATTTTAATTAAACATTTAAATGTCTTCTCAATTACGGATTGTTCGAGGCGTTTGAATCCTAATGCTGTAGGTGTCGAACCATCGACAAGTGGTTCCACATAGATGACCGTTTCCGGTTCGCCATTCACCCCAGGACTAATTTTCTGTCTTGTACCTTTGGCTGTTTTTAGATCTGCATCTGCTTGTGAATGTGTAGACATTATTTCTGAAAATGTTAAATGTTTGTTTTAAAATTCCAAGGAAAAAAATAGCAATGAAAAATGGGATGTATCTTGAACGAAAACCTTTCTCTATCACAGATTTTTCACTTTCTGCAACTGAACCGCTTCCGGTTTTTACCGCGGGAGTTTCTACAGGACCTGTTGCAAAGCGTTCAGAATAAATCAATCTTAGAAAATTGGATGCACCTTCAAGCAGTACAGAATTTGCTCGTACCATCTACAACTACATCAACGTTCAAATTTGCAGGTTCGCCGTCCTGAACGCGTTGTTTCACATCGTTGGCACCACTAATAATACTGTACTCCTGGAGATGAAGCGAAGGACCTGCTTTCAGAGAGCTTACCATCGTCTGGAAACGAGAGATCCAATTTACATGCAGCTGATCAATAAAATACAATGAGTTTCAATAATCAATAATGACAACAGAACAATAAGAGCATAACAATTAGCTCCGAATTGAAAATAAATTGGGAAGTAATTATTAATATACATTATTATAAAAGTATCCAAATAATTTCTAGAGTTTCTAATAAGAAATCTGAACACAAGCTTTTTTCCTTTGCTCATAATTTTAAAACAGCTCCAATGAAGATGATCTTCAAACAATTTTCCATCGATAATTGCATGATAATTAATGAGGCAATTAGATCTTACTTTGATTCGATTTGCATCCTCGCCACGATATTCAACTTTAGTTGTTCGCAAATTAATTTGATGCAGTAAAATGTGCAAGAAGTGGTGCAGGATGTTCAAATTTACAACTCCAACCTAGACGTGAATGTAAAACGATGAACCTGCCGTTAAAATTTCTCTTATCTTTCATTCTGTGGTTAGATTGGACGTTTTACAAAGAAGAAGAATCTTTACTTCTGGAGTTCCGAGTGCAAGATCCAACATTTGAGGTAAAGAAACCTGTAAACTCGCTATGTCATCAGGGGCAGGGTTTGCAGGCGTTGCAACTGGTGCTTTTGCGGTTTCCGCTGACATTCTACGTCACTCGAAAAATTTTTCCTACTATTCGTGAAAAGAAAAAACATAATAAGAATGTCTTTCGTTTCTCCTGTAACCCTGCTGTAATTCGACCACTGAAATGTCATTTTTGAAAGGGTGCCTGTTCGGCTTTTGTTCGATTCCTGTGCCATCTTCACGGTTAACGGGGATTAATTAAAAATTGGCATGTTATCGATAATTACAATCTCGTCAATGAATGAAAGTGAATGACATCGGGAGTAGCGGCTCCCCGCTTAAGATTTCTCCACGTGAAAAAAAAAGAAAAAAACAGCCAATGATTCAAGTAAAGGTAGCTGGCTGCGGCACCATTATTAACCGTTCGACCTAGAGCGAGGTGAAACACTATCAGTCCTAAAGCGACCGCCGAGGGATGCAGATCTACCTGATAAACGTACACATACCTTTATTTTATTTTCTGCATTTATTTAATCTGCTGTATTTATCTTCTTAGCTTATTGAATAAACTCATTAGAAGGAAGAACGTTTCAGGGGTTATTTATTCTATTACTCTTGTGTGCACCCTTTACATCCCTGATTCCTTTACATCTCTGCACCCCGTACATCCCTGCATTATTTACATGCTAGCATTCCTTACATCACTCCATCCTTTACATCCCTGCTTTCTTTATATTCCTGCATCCTTTACATCTCTGTCATTCTTACAGCCCTTCATCCCTTACATCTCTGCACACCTTACAACCCAACATTCCTTACGTCACTGAATCCTTTACATTTGTGGCGGACAAAATTTGAACTAAAATTCCGACGTCCAATCAGCGTATTTGTTTTATAATAAATAATTGTAGTGCACATGCGCTACAGATCCGGTCGTACCTATCACTATCCCGAACCAGTAAGTTTGACGATTTGTTCGTTTTTAGGTCTTATATTTCGCTAGATCTGGTCGTACCCATCACTATCCCGAACAAGTAAGTTTCACGATTTGTTCGTTTTTAGGTCTTACATTTCGCTATTTGCTTCGGGTTCCCTGACACCCCGGTGGCATAATATCGGTATGCAGCGTCACCGGTACCTCGGGGTCTCAGATACCCCGAATGCAGTAATGTCGGTAAACACACAGTGTCATCGGTGCTTCCGGGTTCCTGACACCCCAGATACCAAAATGGCGATGTGCAAACAGTGTCACCGGTGCTTCGGGGTTCCTGATACCCCAATATGATATCAGGTCGGTACGCAGAGGGCGTCATTGGTGTAGCGGAGTCCCTAACACACCTGGATAATACCAGGTCCGTATGAAGAGGGCACAACCAGTATAATTTTTTTCCAGAGTTTATTTAATTTACTTAATTTATTTTTTTTTGCTTATTAAATAAACTCATCGAAGGGGAATAACATTTATGATTATATCCCTCTTCTAGGTCTTAGCCGAGGAGCCCATTTATTTTACTTTTTCCAGTTATTTATATAATTTTATCCCTCATTATAGGCCGAGGCCATCTCAGTATCCTTTACATCCCTGCAATCCTTCCATCTCAGTATCCCTTCCATCCCTGCATTCCTTACATCCCTGCAACCCTTAAATACCTTTTTTCTTTTCTTTTTTTAACGTGGTGGAAATCTTCAGAAAGACAACTTCAGCCCCTCTGGGGAGGGGCCGGGGGTAGTGTAGGATTTTTACCCACTAAAACCACCACGGTGGCCTGCACTAGGGCGGCAGGGAGGGTCCTTTGACCTTCCGCCATGTGCCAGACCCCGCCGACATCGGGGGCCACGCACCCCTCAGGCTAGGTGCAGTGGAGACCGGGGTCCCAGCCCCGAGCCCCTACGGAATTACTTTTCATCCCTACATTCTTTTCATCCCTACATTCCTTACATCGCTTCATCCCTTACATCCCTACATCCCTTATAATAAATATATTATAAAGACTGCTTCAAGTAAAAGTAAGTAAATTTCGTGAAAATTTCGAAAAACAGCGACTCCTAGCGACAAAAATTTGAACTAAAAATTTCGATGTCGAATCAGCGCCCTTTGGTGGCGTAAAAAGGAATTAAGTCTGGCTCCATTTTTGGCCCTCTGGCGGCAAAAATGTGAACTAAAATTTCGATGTCGAATCAGCGCCCTCTGGCGGCGAAAAAAGGAACTAAATTTGTATAAAATCGCAGTCTTATAGCCGCAAAAATTTCAACTCAATTTCAGGGAGGTACTGGGATTTATTGAATGCAAGAATATAAGCGATACAGGGATGTAAAGGATACAGGCATGTAAGGAATACAGGGATGCAATAGATGTTGAGATATAAAAAAGGCAGGAATGTGAGTAATGCCGAGATGTAAGGGATGTAGAGATGTGAGGAATGCAGGGATGTAAGGGAAGCAGAGATGTAAGGGATGCAGAGGTGTAAGGGATGTTGGGATATAAAGAAGGCAGGAATGTAAGGAATGCCGAGATGTAAGGAATGTAGAGATGCAAAGAATACAGGGATGTAAGGGATGAAGAGATGTAAGGCGCGACAATTATACCGACAGTAGGTAATACCGACGAATACCGACGGTAGGTAATACCGACGAATACAGACAGTAGGTAACACCGACTATATATATAAGATAACTCTTTTTAGTTATGAGTGCGGGGTATGATAAAAGAGGGACTGTTAAAACAGAGCGACTGTCATACCAACTGTGCTCTGTACATCCAAATGTACAGGCACATCCAGTTCTTTTTTATTTGTAGTCACTGTTGCGGCTCTATTAGTTTCAGCGCTTACTGTCAGATGACGCCCTGGATACCGTTTCGAAAATTCGAATCAATATAAAATTAAAACATGCACAAAAATAAAAATTATTTTCAATCATTTGTATCATTTTCTATCATTCATATGATATTCCGGTGTGTTATTGTACATAGGTTAATATAATCAGCTATGTATGCTATTTGAATATTATTTTAGTTGTTAATTTAAATATATTAGCATTATCCTTTTTCTTTAACCCTGCTTCCTCGTTCCCTGTGACAGAAACAAATTGCAGATCCGTTCAAAATAAATACGTCAGCGAGAAACTAGAACGAGGATTACGATCTTGTCGCAGCTACAATACAAACTTTCATTAGTATTGGAACCTCTAGAAAGTTACCGTTACGCCGTTACACCGATAAAGCGGAATTAATCGTTTTCCGTATCGGCGATATAAATATTAGCGATCGATTCATCCGTATCGGATGGACATCGCGAACGATCAACGATGTCATACGGCGCGCCGAGTAAAATATGTACGTCGCGAACTAATCTGCCGTTTTGATCGTGAATTTGTTTCTATTCCACGATAGGAACCACCTGTCACGTACGCTCAGATAAACGGTTTTACTATGCAAAGAACGGCGCGCGATGAATTACTGTTTCGTTAATATGACACGCTGGTAACGCGATACGAGACCGAAGTCGTTTTGAATCGGACATCTGAACAGAAAAACGAACAGGTGTTACATTTTTCAACGTGACAAATGCTTCCGTGTTTTCTTTGAATATAGTATAAGGTGTTCCACTTTTACTTTACGCAATGTATTTTCTAGTTTTAAGCGACTATTAGTACTTATCTTAGAATTTAATCAGCAATAATTTGAGAGAAATAAAAAATAAAAAATTGAAATTATCAATAACTTAACTATTTTAAAATTAATGAAGACATTCATAAAATTTCAGGCGTTACAAATTTTTATTTTAATATTTAAGTAATACAATTTAAAATTTACCATACCTTTGCTTTTTAAATCTTTTATTTCATTTTGATGACATTTACATTTTATGGTACAATAAAATAACACGAAACAATTGTTAAACATTCCATGTAAGAAGGTTTATAAACAAAATCCTTTGTAGAATTTTAAAACATTGCATGTTAAGAGATTAACTTCGATAGAAAAGAGGAATTATTGAACAAACGACATTAGGACAATCGTAACTCGTGTTCTCGAGTTACGCGCGATAAATTCGATCTGACTGGTTGTTTCAGTCACGCTGTTTGATCTACGGACCGAATGTTTAATCGTGAGTAATGTCATTATTCTTCCACTGCATTTACGACAATTGTAATAGGATTTCCAGTAGCCATTCGATAGAAGTTACTCGTCTGCTAGATGATTCAGTCGGCCGTCAGGTGTTGAACGCGTTGCATGGACCCATCTGTGTCATGGATTCCCTTTAATTTCTTCCCTTTGGATTTTCATATCAACGTCAATGCGAGAATAGGACCTGAAAAGCATGAATACGTCAAAATGGAGCCTCGTCCCTATAACAATGGTGAGAAAAACATCTATATTTGAAAAACATTCGAAGAGAAATTAACTCATCGTTTTTATATTCATAAAAAATAATATTAGTAGTAGTAATGAGCACTTGGCATTCGGTACTTTAAATGCAATAAAATAACAATCGAGTCGAAAATTTGATTCTCAGAAGAACTTCGAGAATTTCGATAACGTTTTTTACGAGATCTTCGAAGTACCTTTATTTTTCCTCCAAGGTAATATTCTAAACTTTAAACACCTCTTCCTGACGAATTACCAACTCGAACAATCTAAAACACTCTCCTCGAGAGACCTACAATTCCCTAACAGCAATCTCAACACAAGCCATCCTAGAGTAAACTTTAAACCCGTCAACTTTTCACCAAACTTTCCACTCACCTTTGCAATTCTTTTCGCAGCTCGCGTTAATCTCCACAGGCAGTCCAGCCTCGTCGAATCCTGTAGAACAGCAAGATCTGCAGAAACGTCACGTACCAATTGCGAACCAGTCGCTTGCCGTACAACCCTACTGGGAGCACATGCTTCGTGAATTCGTGTTCAAGACAATCTCACCGCCGCCACCGGGCAACAACCGGCTGTACAAACGCCTGTTGGACGCCCCATTTTACGCTGGTCCGTTTCCAATGGTCTCGAACGATGTGCCCAGCATTACTTTGTCGCGCGGTGACGTTTATTACCTGCCGAACGGACACTGGCTGTTCTGTCAGGAAGGTTGTATCAGTTGCGAGGTCTGCTCGGAGCATACGCACCCAACAGTCAAGTGGGTGCTTCGTAGGGTGAGAAGGTACTCGACTCAAGGCTCCAGCAGGCACGATCTGCAACTGACGATCATACCTCAAACCGACGGTAGTTACCACATGAATAACCTCTGGCCTCGATCTTACGTCTACGTAACGTCACAGGGCGAACAGGCTGCTTATTGGAACGACAAACTTGGTTACCATGGGTTAGGAGCTTACGTGAATCTCGAAGATGGGTCCTCAGGGCCGAGAGAGAAGACGAATAATTTCTGGAGGTACGTGCAAAGGGATTCCTTGGCTGATAGACGACATCCCGGGGAAAAGAAGAATGATACCATTGCTGGAGAGACTTTGGAGAAGATACCTAAGGTCGATGTCGAAAGCACCACAGCAGCACCTCTTGAAGAAAGTACAACTACAAAGAAGGCTCCATCGAAGGATCTTGGAAAACAACGTCCACGTGTTATTCAGAATAATTCTGATAAGAAAGGAACGAACGTCTCCTCGATTTCGAATGAGAATTGGAAGAATAAGTTGAAACAGCTCGTGCCGAAGCTGATCCTTGGCACTGATCAAACGGGACAGAAGCATTTGGTGCACGTGGTACCGGCTGACGTGCCGACGAACGCGACATCGATAAATTCTCTTGCTTCCAATCTCCTGAACTCGACTGGTCAGAGCAAGATAGCCTATCAGCGGATATTGAGGAGGATCTTCGATTCGTTGAACAGCAACAGGCGGCCTATAGAGAATTTTCTTGAACCTTTCAAGCAATCCAGTGAGAGGATTTGTATATTACACTACTGAAGTAATTTCGTCAGATTCATACTAACGATTTGTACTTTTTATTTTTTAGGAAAAATTAGTAAACCAAATGAGGAACATCAGCAAGAGGAGACGAAGAATGGTCTTTATCCAGTTCTGGATGAGAGAACTCGAAACGAATCTCTGTTGCATAATCGCTGGCCTTTCACTTTGAACTGGAAAAGGCAGCGAAGGAAATCAAACGATGGAGTATTTGTCAGTGATTTTACAAAGAGTACAGGTAATCCTGGATGGAACAGTAATCATAATTCGAATTCCGAAATACAAAATCTCACTGATTCAACGATCAATCCGTATGTTAATAATCGAAACGGTTCTGTCGGATTCCATCCTGGAATAATTAATCGTGATGATTATAGCAGTAGCGCTTCAAACGATAATTTGGAATTGATGATCGTCCATCAGAACAACCGTATGTACGAATTTACACCTCGTCACTTTCAATTATTCGTTGGTCCTTTGCCAACGAGAAAACCAGAAGAGATTGTACGTCCAAGTAAAAATAATCAAAATCAATCCGATTCGATTCCTATGCACCAAAGTATCGAGCTCAAAGATGTCTAAGATCCGTCACATATTAATTAAATAAAATTCAATTCGATAGTTTCGTAAATTTTGTTTCTGTAAAATAATTTCTTCCTGCAGGTAAATTAAAATATTATTTTAATTCGCGTAGAAACGAAATCCTCTCGCTATTGTATGCCTAAATATCTCATAATAAAACAAAGTAATTGCGTGGAGGCTCGTTACGCCGTTTAAACACCATAAGCCTAGGGTAGCGCCATCGGCGTCGCCGCTAAGAGGATCGACGATCCTTAATCAGTTCAGGCACGATCGTTTAAAACGATTATAACCCTTCCTTGTCCCTCGGTCGTATCACCAGTCTCGTATCTAGGGGTGAAACTGTACTTCTATCCTGCATTTGACCTTCATAAGCTTATTCTACCCTTCTAGTAATCGTGTGATAATGGAAACACACTTCAAGACGCCTTTACATATATTAAATCATAGTTTATCAACATTTATAACTCACTGCTTCGTTCGAATAATTTTCTATAAATTTGGGTTAAAATTGACCCCGATGTTGATTAGATAAGTGATCGAATTCCTACAAGAACAGAGTATTCTTTGCTCCATCAGCTAGGCAGAGGGTGGCAGGAAAGATGGGGTGAGAGAAGGGTGCAGGTGCGAGACGACGGATTCAGGCGGTAAGGTTTGAGGAGCAGAGGTAAGCCGGCGCTTATATTTAATTAAGGAGGATACGGGTTCGAGCCAAGAGAGAGAGAGAGAGAAAGTCGGCAGCAGCCCCGAGAGACTCCTGCTGAAGAAAGTGATAGAAAAGGTCTGTGTTTCTTGTCTAATTATCTACCCTTCGCGTCCTGCCAACCACGTTCACTTTCCACGTCTGCTCGTGCTATCTCCCACCCGATTTCCGTCCAACTTTCTTACTCATCGTTTCATTTCCTCCTTGTTTCTCCACCTTTCTTTTCTTCCTTTCATTTTCTTCCGTTTCCTTTCTCCTTCGCTTGTCTATTTCTTATTGAAGTCGAAACGATCCGAGATATCGTTCCTCCTTTTCTTGGCCGGCTCCGATTTCGTCATCTCATAGTTGCGAATCAAAACGAACGTCTTGCACGTGGTTGGAAGTTTTTAATTAGATCGAAGTTTTCAGATGATTAACCATTAACGTGATATCAGAAGAGGATCTTGCGTACTGGGTAGGAAAGAGGGTGGAACAGACCCTCCTTCATCGAATCTTATCTTAATGGAAATAAATATTTAAATCAAAATGCAATATGCAATGTGACTAAAACATTCTTTATTTACTTTACAATGTTGTCAATATAAGCAATTTATATTTTAAGAATTGAGTAAAATTCAAGATATCAAGGAATTTTATACTAAGAATGTTTATAAAGGGTATTAACTATCTGTGTAGTTAGTTTTGTTTTAACCCTCGGAGGGCAGACCACGAAGAAAGCCCCAACTTTAAAAACTTTCAATGAAACTAGGGGATCTAGTACATCTTAGACAAAATTCTAGTTACGACAATAATCTCACGATTTACAGTTGCGTCTACAATAATAAAAGAATACAATCTTCTTTCTGCTTTTTTCCGAAGCGTCTCTCTTTTCAAACCATCCCAACTTACCCCTCGAAACTCTTCAGCTTCCTGTCTTTCTTTCGCGTCTTTTCGAACCGCGCAAAACGATCGATTCGATTGCTGCTGGATTGGTTTTAACGAGTTTCCTTTCAGCACGGTTTATCGAGAATTGCGGCCGCTTTCGTGGAGCTCCAGAAGCCGAATACGCCGGGGAAATTTCGACGGAAGATCTTAATTAAAGACGCTCGATCAAAAAATCAGAGAGAGAGAGGGTGGTCCTTCTTTGTCGAGCACGGGACCGAGATTGGTGTTATTGCTTCGATGCTAGGCACTTCTATTATCATCTCGTCGTCGATTCCATTAACGACTGTGTATATAATTCGAGAAACGCTCGTGTCGATCGTGGAATCGAGAGGCGTCGCTCTTAATGGGATCGTTAACTAGATTCGATCGAGAAATTACGAGAATCTTACTTGGAGGATACGTAAACTGGCACGAAATTAATCTACCTTCTCAAAAAAGATAGGTCGTTCGCGCAAATAATTTTAATGGATTTTCACGAAGAAGATTGGACGCGCTGAAACAAAATAAAATTGCTTACGGGATGCTTTTACGCGCGTCGCCGTTCCGTACGAGTCGAATTGAGTTCAGTTTAATGAATTAAAAATAAAAATCAACAAATTCGAAGGAGAGAAAAAGAAATCTGAAAAGCACGCGCGATCCCTTCTCGCACGGTTTATTTCCATTAGGATAATTGTTATTTACGTTTACCGGTGTAACGCAAAGAAGAACGACGATACGTCGAGGATGCGCACGCGTGCACGCTAATAAATTAACCTTTATATTAGTCTTTTTCGTAATTAAAATATGCTTCGTCGGGATAATGATACGTTCCAGCGGTGCACACAGTTAACGGGATAAATTATATTAAAACGACAAGTCTTTGTTCCGCGGACCAGAAAATGGAGAATTATAAAAAAACAATTACTCTTTTGTAATGTTTCTATATGTGCAGGAGTAAAATATTTAAAGCGAAGGGTTAAACTAAATTTTTTCATCCTGCTAGATCAAAATTATGTTATGTGTCTCTTTCAATCTTTGTTTCTGTGTTTCCACTAACAGCTTTTAGTTACTTGTCTGACCACTCAGAGTGTCCGGGATGTTCTACTTGTCTGATCACTGAGGGTGGCCGGTCTATTCTACTTGTCACTGATTTATACTACTTGTCCGATTACCTCATTGTCAGTCCTATTGTCCCTTACTACCTACAATTAAATGTTCTCCAATATTTTAAATGATACGAAATTTCAATAGTAATCAGTATAATTAATTATGAATGAGTTCATGAACTTTTATTATTTTCCAAATATGGTTGCTTTCTTGTGCACGGAACACTTGACGCCCGCCAAACAAGTATTTTCGCAGGAGAGTATCAGGTATTTCATTAATATTTTCCAAAAATATCGTCTGACTAGAGGTTTCGGCTCAACGTGGTTACACGTTACGTTCAAAACATTACACTCAAAATGATAAATTTCGAATTTCGGTATTGCAAAAATCACGAGTCAACGGTTGGACGGTCGCACAATTTAAATAATATTTATTTCAATGATCACGGATACGCACGATCACCACCGATTTGAATATTTTCTACGTTCCGATCATCGTGGAGTTTCGTTTTTATCTCTGCAGGGTATCGTTATTAACGATATTTGCACCCTCTCCGTTGAAAAAGCGATTTAATAAACGTTTGATTAAAGCGTACGCTTATGAAATGAAACTGAAAAGGATGCGGGGGTTATAGAGAAAGAGAGAGGAAGAGGAAAGGTGACAGTCGCTTAACGAAACGGAATTACAAGAACGGCACTTTGACCGATCAAAAAATAATGAAAATATTATTTCCCGGAACAATTCGACTTCCTTTCAGCTATTTTTACCTCTGGAATCCCATTGAAATATCTCCTGCAAATATTATTGCAACGAGAATTTAAATTTTATTATATCGCCCAATCATTCGCCATTCATTTGATTGCTCGCGTTCTCTTCAATCAGACATCGACATTTCCTATTAATATTCACCTGTATTAACCCCTCAAAAATTGATTACAGTCGATTCATTTGAGTACAATTACGTTAATTTGGCATTTTCACATTATCTACGATGTAAATTTTATTTTACATACTTTTCTAGTATACAATTAATCTAACAAAGAAAATTTCTGTTTAGTTCAAGTGTCAAATGTATAAAGAATGTATAATTTTTTTTATTACGTTACCCCACATTTTATGCAAAAACGCCCAGTGTGCGTCGCCTCGGTTGCTCGCGAATCTCCGTGTACACAGAGGAAAGGTGATCCTGTAAACGGCGCGAGGCGTTCCAGCGAAAATAAGAGGGGCTAAAAACGAAAAGAAATCATTCGAAAGAGAAGAGGTAGGGGAGGAACGAGGCTTTTAGCGTTAAGACCGTGAGGGTTTCCAGCTGGTTCGATGGAAGATTGACGCTTTGCGAGCAAGGAGCCAAAGAAGGCAGGTGTAGCCGAGCTAGAGGAAGGCGAATAAAAGAAACACACGATGGGAAAGGCTGTCTTTCCCGTTCCCGGATATTTAAATCCGTACGCCGAGCTGCGAGCCGAAATCTCGAAGATATGGGGCGACAGGAGGTGTTCGTCTGGAACGGTGTACGTTGAACGTTGCATTGAAAGCAAGCTTCGAGGAAAAGAACCTTAAGGATAGGGAAAGGTAAGAAGGAAGAGGTAGTTGTTCGAGCGTAACGTGTATGCTTGTCAGGGTAAGGCCGAAAGACGTAGTGCTTGGCAGAGTTTTGCGGGCCTCTCCCAAGGAAACACGGAAAAAGGCGTAAGAAGGAAAGGTAGGAAAAGATTCAGAAGCTTCTTCCTTAATGGTGTGGGTGTGCCGACAAGTGGAGAAGCAAGTTTTAAAAACATCCTATCCAATACGCCTCTGATGCTGGTTTTATCATTGCCTCCTACTACTTCTACGAACAAGTCTGATTCCTCCATGAACCCCAATCCGACAAAGGCTTTTCCTTTTCGGGTTTGCTAGCCAAGCTACTCGCGTTTTACGTGCCGTTGCCTGTAAATCTTGCCGAAAAGTGTTCGCTGGAATCGAGAAACACGTCAAGGAGTTACACATGGGCGAGCTGTTACAGCTGGGAGAAGTAACAATTGCACCAAAGAAATATGTCTGGCGAATTCTTCTTAAATCTATAGCTTCAATTTGCTTATAATATTTACAAATTTCTTTCGTTAGTGTAAGAGCGAGAGGAATCTTAAGAACCATTGGGACGATCTGGGCCTACGATGGGACGGTATATAATCGGGGTGACAGTAACCAGAATCACCCTTGACATTCCCATCGTAAAAGCAGGTTAAGTTCAGAAATATTTGAAGAGTCAGCTGACGCGTCGATGGGTTTCTCTAAAAGAGTGGGGCACGTGGCCCTTTTTAAAAACGGTCGGAAAAGTGCGGAAAGGCAGAACGTAGAATAAACGATGCAGAACGAGACGTGCAAGAATATACCCTCAACGACAAGAGACCGACGCACAGTGGCGAGAATCGCCGAAAACGTGGACAAAAGTCAAAAAATGAAAATCGGAATTCTTGAAATCTGTTTAATGGTACTTGTTCATAAGGAATGTGTGCATAATGTTCTGACACTTTTAATGATTTTATTATTACCATTTAGCAGATATGAGCCTTCAAAGTTGATGATTTTGTGAAGTCAATTTCATCGGGCAAAGTTTAACATAATGCTGTTCATTAATTTTTAACTATTATATTCTTTCGCTAATATTGCCACTTTATATGATCCTTTTTGAATATAATTATGTAAGTTGCACAACAAAATGTTTATTTTTAACTGTGATATAGGACGAAATAGAAAGAATGGACATATTTAATGTTTACGTAAGGTAAAAGTTGTGTTCTACACGGATCTACACGTTCAAATTAGGCTTAAATTAAAGCTGGAAGTTTCCTGAATAAGGATCTGTAAAAATATTTTACGGTAATTTGCGGTCTTCTGAGTAAACATTAAATATGTCCATTCTTTCTATTTCGTCCTATATCACAGTTAAAAATAAACATTTTGTTGTGCAACTTACATAATTATATTCAAAAAGGATCATATAAAGTGGCAATATTAGCGAAAGAACATAATAGTTAAAAAATAATGAACAGCATTATGTTAAACTTTGCCCGATGAAATTGACTTTACAAAATCATCAACTTTGAAGGCTCATATCTGCTAAATGGTAATAATAAAATCATTAAAAGTGTCAGAACATTATGCACACATTCCTTATGAACAAGTTCCATTAAACAGATTTCAAGAATTCCGATTTTCATTTTTTGACTTTTGTCCACGTTTTCGGCGATTCTCGCCAGTGTGCGACGTGTAGTGTCAAATAAAGATTTGTAGGCGTTTAGTCGAAGAGAGGGGAAGGCGATGAGTCACCTCCGACGCCCTTAGTTCGAGTCGGCGACCGCCAGGTGGCAGCGGGATTGAGTCTGTTCTCGCTGGCGGTCTCCCAGCATGCGATTCGGATATACATATACTAGCATCCCCGTCGCGGCTTCGCCCGCTCTCATAAATAAAAACTTCGAGAATTTGAAGTAATAATTGATGTGGCGAGTAGGTGAGCCTCATCTTATAGCCTGAACTCGCCAATTCACTTGTGGAATGCCGCTCGCCATCTAGTGGGTGATTCTCAAACTACACTCCAGCGGTGCAAGAGCGCGTGCGCGGCTGCAGGTGGTAAGAGCGCATGCGCAACGGGAATTCACATATTATAAATCACTTTTTTAATAGTATAATAACGTTTTTATGAAAAATTGGTAGATTTTATTATTGCTAAACCTTCCGGGGACCATGGAGATGATGAAGTTAAAAGTTGGTAGCGATTGGTTCAGTAGTTTTCGCGGTTAGTGGTTCCAAACGAAAAAGAGGCTGTCCTTTTATATATGTAGTAGTAGGATGAGTTTCGAAACCGCGGTTATAGGTGTCAGGGGCAGGGATTGTCTGTCGTCAGCCCCACTGATAAGTCTGGTGGACGATCCCGAGACGAAACGCCTTTTTCTCTCCCTAAAGATTTGTTATTAAAACATTTTGTCTTCATTTTAAAACCACCCCATCCTTGCATTAGCTATTTTATTGAATTAAATTAGTATTCGCGTGTTAACATAAAGCAAACCTTGCCCTCAAAGTTATCGCATTTTCGAAGGATAAAATATCAAAAGCGTCGAATCCTATTTTTCACAATGGATACACAGTTTCCGGGAAGAGGTAGAAGCTTCTCGACGCCGATCTGATATCGACGTTTAGACGTTTCCGTTATCCTGGCGGCGTGCATCAACGCAAAACTACGTTCCCGCTTCATTCTCCGGCCCTTTTTGCGGCACGCTTTGACCGACACGGGGAAGATTGGATATTTCTTCACGGAAAGGTGTACAGCGGCGTTTTCCTTCGACAGCCAAGTCGAACATGACGCACGCGCACATCTCAGACCGGTGCACTTCCGTTCTTTCATAGGCTTTACGCAAAATGTGCACAACATCGACGACAGGAGCCGGTAACACGTGCAAGAAACATTCCATTGAAGGGAATGAAACGATAAGGTATTGACGAACGTCGAAGGGTAGAGGTATAGCGAATATAAGGGGGAGGAACGACTAAAAACAACTCGATCTATCGACATTCTATTTCGTTTCCTATTACAGGAACGTCTGAAACACGCGATTTATTTGGTTTATTTTCATATGGAACGTTCTTTGGCACGATCTCAAAGGCAAAGTCGGGCTTGTGTGCCCTCACCTATGCCACCCCTGCAGCTCTTTACCCAACGTCTCGAGCTCTCTTTTGCTCCAGTGCCCTCGCGGATCGACGATTCCTCGCACATGATTACGATCGAACCCCCTCAACTAATATCCGAATTTTTCTCATTCCTTTCCTTATGGATATTGGAAACGTCTTTCCATCGATCCGCGAAACTTGCTGGCTCGATTCTGTTTCTCTTCTTGACGAGTCCTCGAGTGATAGCAAATTGTGACATTTGATGACACGAAGAGAAAACATCGACAAGATTAAAATGAACTGAACTTTAATTTCAAGCGGGTAAAATTTGGTGCATCAACGAATCGTAGGAACAAGCGAAACGCGCTGCAGTCGTGTCTGTCGCTTTTGCGTCAAACAAGTTGTCGTCCACAAATTAGGTTTAAAACGAGAACAGTTGTTTTGGTAATTAGAGTCGAGAAAGTTTTGAACGGCTGGAATAAGTTTCTGGTAGCTGGTAGAACGTGAACGTGCACCGAAATATTTCATTATTTGCAATTATAACTGTTGCACCCCGGGAACTTCCGTTCTTGTGAACTAACCGACTAAAATTTCCCGTGTTTCTTGGGAAATTCTCGTTTATTGTCTCTCGTTGTAACGCTTCTTCTCGCTTCCGACTATTTTTCTATAAAAGGAACAGTTACTATTTTTGAGTATCTGTTTGTAATTCCAGAGGATAATTAATAGTATTAATTTTCACTCTGAATTATAACACCTCTTTTTCATTCTAAATTGATCAAAATTAAATTCTATTCCCGATGAAATGAAATGAAACTAGATGTACTAGAATTCGTAATGAAATTAATTAAACGACTCTACGTGAATGGTTTAATTTATACGTTGTATCACGTAAAACAACCCCTCAGTTACAGGGGGATTTTAATAAATTCTAGGATAGAGGAAATTCAAACACGAGTCACATATGAATGTAACAACAATGCAGATACATTAAACGAAGAGTTGAGAGTACATGTTTTGCATGTTGGAACGAATGTAACAGTAACAATGACAATAGTCAAAAGCACGCATAGGATTCACGTTTCCACAAATCAACCGACGCTAGTATCGTTGTGTTTATGGTAGTCTAGGTCTGTTGTCCGTTTCGCTACTATCACAATAATGAGCGCAACTCGTATTCAGTAAGGGCTAATTTGTAGTGAAAAGCTTAAATGGTGATATCGATTTGTAATCAAATTTAGGAACTTTTTTGCGCGTTAATTTTTTGAGCAAAGCTCTCCTTGGCGCGTTCGGCAGTAAAATCGGTTCGAAGGAACGTTACGATTCCCCTACAGGGGAATTTCGGCCCCCTCTCTTTTTTATAATACTCATTCTCGACAACAGTTGTTATTACGCAAAATTTATGGTAATTACATTATGGAAAGTGTAAAAACTCTTCTGTTTTCTTAATAATGAAAACCCCGAATCTACGGCTACGTCAATGCGTCCGAATCGTCGTTCGCTATCGCTTCATCTCATTCTGTTTCAATGTCTGTCCTTAGCGACGTTCGTCACGAGATAGATTTGTGGATGTAAGGGCCTCGGCCAATAAACATAATACGTGTGCCTGGAGGCAGATCAACGAATTTGATTGGACGGCAACTTACCAGCAACAAACAGTACAAGAACGTTCGCAACAAAAGACGATCTCGCCCTCACGTACGGCAGAGCGGCGTTTTTTTTTTTCTATTCAATTGTATCATAAAATTACTAAAAAACAATTCTAATTTATTTAACTGTAAATTTACGCATTATGACTTGAGCTTCGCTCTTGTCGGCCGTTCCGCGACGGCCAAGTTTTTTTTTTTCTCAATGCTTTTTCATTGAAGATCAGTTTTTTTGTGATTATTTCACCATGTTTGGTCCAATTTTTTATTTCAATAGCCTATAACCATCACATTGTGGTCATGGTGCACTGTGCCAAATTTGGTCAAGATTGGATAAGCCGTCTAAGAGGAGTTTCTGGAAAACCAAATACATTTTTCGGGAGAAATTGAGCTTCACTCAATAATAATAATAACTAACTTTGTTTTCAAAAGTTGAAGAGTTGCAGTTGTCATTACCATTATTATCCTCGTGATATCTATTTCGTTTCGCGAATTTTATTTTGCAATAAAGATTAAATAGATATTAAACGACCGGCCACCAATTTATAGGAATCCGTATTGGAAAGCACTATAAATGTCGAAATAAAATTCACCGTCATCGATTGTATCCGATAATTCCATAAAATCTGGAAATTTAATCATTGCGATTGTTTCATGACTGTAGAAATAAAACGAATTCTTGTTAACAATAATTTCTTCCCTCTGATCTTCTATTCCGTTCGAAGGGTTGAAAATACAATTTTTGTTTAACGTTAATTTTTAATTTTTCTAGTTTATTAGGGGGAAATCATTGAAATCTTGATACGAAATTATTGAATTTGTCGTTGATGAGATTGAATCAAGATTCGATCGAGTGTTGGACGCGCAACAAGTTAGGTAATTACAGCTTTGTCGCTGTACTTTTCTCATAAACGAACCGAGTGTTAATTCCCTCGCTACCTGCGACAAAGAAACGATCGAAACTTTTATCCTTTCACGTTTCTGTCGGAACGACAGGCAATCTCGAGGGTTGTACCGGTGCCGAGAACGAAAATGTCTCGGTGCCGCGGGAACAGAGCGAATAAAAATGTCATTAAGGCTCTTTTTAGCAGTTTGACGCACGACTGAAGGAAATTGGGTTAATAGAATTCTAATTCGACCTCGTCACGGAACAAGGTTGACAAAATTATGTTCCCTTGTTGAACGGGAATGGAAAAACAAGAAACTTATCGCGGAAAGGAAGATGCAATTAGTTGTTTCGTTTTTTAAACACGGACGTATAATCGCATAAAAATTTCCCATCTCGCGCTTTGATCCCTCGTGAAATCCTCGGGCAAGCGAGGGGGAAGATGGAAGAAAAAGAAGCTGAAGTGCGAGTAATGAGAACGAAAGAATTTACGGCGAACCGGTGAATTTCTTGGCGGACGCGATTCTTTTTTGACCGGGTATATCATGTTTCACGAGCTGAACGTACAAATTGCTTCTCTTGCTACATACACCGGGGATAACAGAATCTCATAGATTTTGATACGTTATACTGCACGCTTTTTAAAATCAAAGTTTCGAGAAGAACGGAGAAAAATCTGGGTCGACTGCGAAACTTGGGATGCATAAAATTTGAGGGGCGGAAAAGTTGAAAGGGAAAAACTGTTAAATCGAAAAATTCTGACGATGTTGCAAAAGTTTGAACCTCGAAAGTTTTCTTTATTTACTTTGCAATATTGTCAATATAACCATTCCATATAACCAGAAAAGTAAAAAGAGTATTATCTCTGTTATTCGCTTTCAAACTCCGGACCATGGAGAGAGCCCCAATTTTAATCTAATTTTCAAAATTTCACACGGTTCCTTTAAAAATTATTCTTCTAATATAGTATGAAACTGTTTCCTTTCAAAATAATACATTTAACTTTATGTAAATATCCTCGTATATGTTTTGTAAATTTGGGTCACGATTGACTCAAAATCCGCCATTCAAGGGTCAAGGTAAAATTAACACGTTAATTTGTACTGAAAAATTTGTTGGATGGTATTCGTTCAAAGTTTGTATTCCCTGGTATAGTATCCAAATTGCGCGTTTCGGGAACCATGTCCGTCGGAATTTTTAATTCCAACCGGTTGGTTCGCGATACAGCCTTTCATCCGCGTTTCGTTTCAAACGGTAAACAACACGGTTCATCACACAAAAGTAGCCGTCGGTGAAAATTCATTTATGCTCGAGATTCGCGATCGATCAAGTGTTAATCGACTAGATAAAGCGGGTCCAGCGAGCCGATCCACGTTTTGTACTCGATCGTGGACGATAGACGAACCATTCTCGACGAACAGAGGCGCGACCATCGATTTTGTTCCTTTTTTTTGTTTTTCGGCAACCGATAACTATTCCGTATGATTGCACGGGGCCAGAATAATTTAATAATGCCGCTGGCCAAGCGACCACGGCGAATTTAACAATCGACCAGTCTCGTCGTTCGTGCACTTGGCTATTTTTGACGCGAACTTCGCCCCGGCCAATAATGGAATTAGAACGGATGATCCCGAAACGACTGCAATGTTTTTTTCGTAAAATCCAATAAAGCGCCTATTGATCCGCCTATAAAGAGGGGAAAAAAATGTCTGTCCGCTTTTCGAGATTCTCCTTCCATCGAAACATTCCCTGTCGCTTTCTCTCCGCAATTTCGAAACACTGAAAATTCTCATTGTTTCCCAACAATAGGATAGCTTCGAGCGATGAAAATTATTTAACGACGACTTTTGGTAACAATATTTTCGAAGTGCCATTATTTTTGAACGATAGTTCAAGTAATTCGATCACATACCAAAAATCTAAACTGACTCAAAGCGTTGATTAAACAGAATTGAATTCTCCAACTCGACGAATTTCGTGTTTTGCGAATGAACAGCAATTAGAAGGGTGTAGTTACTAGAAACTGTCGCGTCGCCCTTGGGTACAAGCGTAGCCGCGCCCCTAAATGAATCATTCGATTGGGAAACAGCATCTGTTTCTGTTTTCAGAGGAGCAAAGTTATTAAAATCCCGTGGCTCTTCGAGCGACGGGCTACGAACAAACGATTTCTCTAGTAATAATGTCGCTTAACTCGAATGAAACGTTCAATTAAGCCGTGCTTCGTATCGCTGCATCTATTTCCCGTCAGAAGTAACGCAAGCAGTTTCAACGAAGCCAATCAAGGCTTTGAAATACAAATCGGGCAACCTTTACTCGTATCCTTTTAATGGAACAACAACGTGATTGTGTACATGTATATGTGTGTGATATCCCTTCAAAAAATAAGAATAAAAGCATTATAAAACTAGACTACAATCTTTTTCTTAACTGAATAAAATCAAAATAAAATTCATTGTAGGGTTAACTTGATTTTAGTTGCAATTCGTAATGGAAGGGTAATAGGATGAAGATGGGTCAAAGAGAACATGAAAAATAAAAAGAAACAGAAAAGAAGTTTACACGTGACGCGATTTACCCAGAACCTGGAGGTCTTTGTAAGACGAACAGGGACAAGAGGGTTGCACGTGGAAGGGGTTGGAACGTGTGCAGCGAGAAGGAACCGGTTGGTAAAGAAGACAGCGAACGGATATCGGTGCAGTTCCGTAAAGTTTCGATAAGTCGGTCCCGAAGCGTTTACTTCCTGGTGAGCACGACTGCCTCGGATAGGATAGGAGACTACAGGAAGTCTAGACTTTGAAAGATCAAAAGGCATCGTCGGGCTGGCAGTAAAGCGTCCTGGTGTCTGGCTTCCAGGAAACCTCTTTTCCTCTTCTTCATTCTCTCTCGTCTACCTTTTCCCTCGGCCCTTCCCGCCCGTGTTCTGTCTTAGTTCCTATTTCAATCTACCACCGTTCCCTTTGTCGAGCCTATTCGCCTCTTTTTCCCTCCGACGACGTCTTATGGGTTATGCAATCGGTCTTTAAACGGTTTAGAATCACCAGGACTTTGATATCGGAACCGACGTCGTTCTAGAAATTGCGCCACTGACTCGCGAGCGCGTTGGTCGCCATGTAAAATCCAATGCCTGCGGTGGCTGGGATTAAATGAATCGGCCAATCTAGGGAACCGAGGTAATTAGGTGGATTTTGGATTCGAAGAGGATGGTAAAATTGTTGCTTTAATCCCTCTTCGGTGTTCCATGTAACCTAGTTCTCTGTATTCTGTAACGAGTTTGCGTGATCATCTGATACGCAAGAAAATTTAATTCTTCATTAACTTTTAGTATATCTTCAATTCGGGTACACGGATTCGATGATAAAACACTCGATTCGATTATCCCGAAGAACGACAGCATATTAACGGGGAATTAGTGAAAGGGTTAAACCGAAAAGGAGGATCGATTCGCAGCGTTTACACAGTCCAAGTTTTCCGATGGAATACTTTGAGGGATCACAGCAGTTGGTAGACAAAGTCTCGATTGATCTTCTGTTATAGGGCAACAGTAGCTGCCAGTCATCCCACCCTTTATAACCTTCACCCCTATCCTCTCCCTGTTCTGGTTAGTAGAATCCTGGTCGTCGACGAACAACATTTCAGCCACAACCCCGTCTCGCTACTTACCTTCGACTACGCTGAATTAAGCTAAGGGAAGTCAATTGGAAAAGTTTTTATTGGGCAACGTTTAGGAATTCCACCGCGTCTGCCCATATCGTTCCGATTCCAGACAATGCTACCGACCACCACCCACGCGCCCCTCCAACTCGGTCCTCTGCTTGGGATATCCTTCGTGCCGAACCTTCGGCGAAACCTTCGCGTGCTATTGCGTCCCGTTTCCTCGGCATCCAGCTCCTTTTCCCTTGATTACGTTTTATTTCTCCTCCATTCGATGTCGTATGCTTTACGAGCCTACACGTAATGGGGCCTGCTGCTCGGATTACGCGCAAACCAATCGCGAACCGGCTATAAGTTAGCGGAACTACACCAACTAACGACCTTGTGTACTTCGATTCCAGGTAATACATCGAATACATCGTAAATTTTAAGTAAATCATTGAGAAGCTTAATGAACCCATCATAATTAATCACCTTCTTAATGAAAATTTAGCAATTATAGGAAAGTTTTGTTCGTAATAAGTTAATGACGAATGTTTAGCCCGATGTTCCGGATGAAAAGTAAAAAAACCAGATAAGAAAATGTAAAAAGCACGAATGTTTAGGTGTACAGTGGAAAAAGCTTACCCTTAGAACCCTTGTTCGCCGCGACAGGATAAAACGCGTCCCGTCAGACAAGCCGACGCGGGAATAAATTAAAAAAAAATATTCCCAACCAGTCGGCGGCAGTTTAGTTTTAAACGGGCCGAAATTTTTGGGAACACTTTACGATTCGTAAGCGATTCGATATTTGTGAAATACGAGCGACGCGGAACGTGTACACGACTGCACGTTGGTTGCAGATTAAAAAAATGAGTGACGGAAGCTAGCGTGGCTATTTATTAAAACCGCAGAGGAAAAGAGACACAGCGCGCGTATACGATGGAATTTTATGAACATTTCCGGCTGTTGGGAGCGGACCGAGTGTATTTGCGGACAAAAGTCACGAGGCAGAAGCGCTGACGCCATCGCGACGAGTCGGTTATTTGTGGACAAACAAACGAGAGATATTTTTATTAAAGATCAAACGATGTTGTTCGAATATGTTCGAAGAAACGTAAGTATACCTTATTTGGATATTTCGGTAGAAGTTTAATTAACTTGTAAAAATTATTTCATTTTTCGTATTCCTAATAATTAGGGTTTCATAAGAAATTTTACTATTCGATGAAACTTGTATCGTTCATTTATGGAGCAACTATCAACTTTACCGTTTAATCGAAACTATTCAACGTGATTTAAATTTTTCTCTCACCTACATGCACGTAGTATCCAAATATGGATGCGTTCGCGTTTTTGTCGTCGTTTATCGCGAACGACGAGGCAACATTTCGTACAAACGGGTGTTTATCGCGTGGCTCGTCCACTGATTTATGCATCGCAACAAAATCACAACGAAAAAGTACGGGTCGGTTCCACGGGTCGGGAGGTGGGGGCCATTCATAAAATTGATCAACGTTGGCGAAGAGTAGCGCGACGCTAGACAGGCTGATTGTAAATTGTAAGCAATTTCGTAATTGCGTGGACAAAGCAATTAAGCCATTTGACTGGCTGCATGGCACGGCAAAGCGTTCCACGGTAAATACACTCCCGGCACTGACGATATAACCGTGCAAACAGCGGGCGATAATGCAATTTGGATAATACACGACGCCTGCATCGAAACGTTCGGTATACGCTTGTGCAGGTGACCGGAAACGAGAGTGAACACGGCTGACACGCGACCAAGTCGACGAACGGTTGATGAATTTCGACAACTGCAAAGAGTCGAACGTTACTTTGTTCATCGTGGCAGGGCTTTGCTGTCCGATACTGTTTCCACGCTTCTGAACAACTCTGTCGGAGTTAATAGGCAGTACAAATGGCGTTTATAGGATGCTCGATTGAATGTTCGATTTTAACGATCGCTTTCTAGCATTCTCGCGGTTTTCACTGTAAATGAGAATTGTCATTTTCTTTTTTTAATAAAGAAAAATAGTATTTATTAATTGCAAGTATGATACCAACATAATAATTCATTTTATCAAGTGCAATCTTGATTCACTTAATTTTCTTTTCCCTAGAAGAATAATTGTCCAGATCCATGAAACTTTCTCGATGAATATTTTAATAACCATCAATATATTTCGTGCATCAATTTGCAGGTTACCCTCGGAATCCTTGTCAAGAAGCACGACGGCGACGAACAAAAGAAAGGCAAATTGAATCGAGGTACCAATCGTCCGAGGAAGGTTCTTCTATTTCCCATAAAGATTTCCATTTATTATTGTCCCGTCCGCTCGACGGTTCAATTAATTGATCGAGCCGCCGAACCTTCGCTTAATTTCGCGGTGGAATGCCGATGGACGTCGCCGTTGAGATCCTATCGCGTCGTTGTCAGAATTTTTTCATCGAATTCAGCACGATATAGAGCGACGTAAAGCCTCGAGAAATGACCCATAAAATTGAACATTTCCCCCGGTTAGATGTAGGCTCTTTCAGGTGCGGTCTTTTCGGTTAGCCAGAAAAGACGAGGATGAGAAGAGAATAGAGAACATCGACAAGGTAAATCTTTGATATTGGATATTTAAGCAAACCGTTAATTATCGCTTCATTTTTGGTAATTCAAAAGAAATTAATGTAATGTAATATTGACGCTATTTTGAATTGATCATCCGTCAGTTGTTCGAGTATACTTTTATAATTCCAATCCCCCAGGTGTTAATAGAAAAATTTTAAACCTATCGCGGATTTAGCAGAGTTTAACCTACGATCTCTGGGAGCAATTTTAACGCAAATGAGAAATTCTCTCTCTGGTTGCGCGATAAACAATCCAGATAAAGGATTTATGGCCGCGCGGGAAACAGCTGCCGTAAAAGTCTCGGCCTGTTTCCAATCTGTCAACTGGCTCCCATCGTGGATCGAGCGAACCGACGAATCGTTTGTTTCGCCTCGTTTCTCTTCCCCCATTTTCCTAGCTATGTTTCGCTACCGTTCCGTCGTATATATACGTCGTGTAACATTGTATTTGTTGGCAATCACAATATTAGGTGCCGTTCATAACTTGTAACCGGAAGGAAGGTCCTCGTCCCGTATCGAGTCACTTTCATTTTCGTTATTGAAAAAGGGAGGCATTCCCCGGTGGCTCTCGAGTTTTCCTTGCCTTAATGGCCCTTCATTAATTAACCTTTCGCTCCTGGCTGATTTTGCCAGCGCCGTTGACCCAATTTTGCTTCACTTATCAATATTTTCTTGCGTCGCTGACGAGAAAGAAACGACGCGAACAAGAAGTACTCGGTTAATCAACGACAGCTTTGACTTTAAAGAACAGGGACGGCTTAATTATCCGACAGTTGCAGCTTCTAAGAATGCCAACAGAAGGAGAGCAGGTTTCTTAAATAAGTTATTTAATATTGCGTTAAGAGGTCGGTTCCGATTCAAAGCTTTACTGAATATTCTCTGCCTTTATTAAGTTAAGTTAGCGAGCTTAGGAATATTGCAGCAAAATTTTATGACATAAAAATGAAACAAAGTGACAATGTGCTATATCAGTTTGAAGCTCAAAGTCTAACAAGAATAATGACTGTTTCAATTTCCATAAATAAGCAGCCATTTAATTGAACTAATTGTACACGATCAATTCGTAATTCGATAACTTCCACAATTTTTCCTTTTTCCCAATCAACAAGTGACCTGTGAAGCTACAGAAATCTATAACAACGTTTCATACTTCGAGTAACGTGGAACAATAGAAGAAAGTACACAACCAGATGAACAAAAGGTTTTATGACCCATAAACGGGCAGCTTCTGTCTCAAAGATAGCCCATCTGCTTCTCTTTACGCGAAACCTCGAAACGCTGAAGCTTTCCTTTGTATTAAGTCCACGACATGTCAGCCGTGTTGATTGTATTGTGGCAAGATTTAAGATACCTTCGAATTCCTACGGGGCAAATTAAAGTGCGTGGTTCGTCGCGCGTATTACCGAAGAACTATGGCGCGCACGTTAATGGACGTTTAAATTATGCATACGCCGTACCCTCGTCTCTCGGCTAATCAGTTATTTATACATTCCAAGTGGGTGTGAGTCAGTATCAATGATTAAAGGGACGCGGGGGTTGGAAGTTTCGCGTCGAGTATTTAACTTTGAACGAAAGCGAACTGCAATGCTTCGCGGCGATGAGAACTGGGCAAAAGGGGGATGGCAGATTGTGTCCGGATACCGTCGAGTTTATAGGAATTTAAAGGGATGCCTTTGAAGAACACGAAGTCAAGTAACAGGCTGGGGAAGTTGCTTCTAGAAATTTGGCGGCTGGCAAAAAGTTGTCTGCCGTGAAGAAGAAAAGTTAAGAATTACTCGGGGCGTGGTATTCTACTAAAATAATTATTCTCTATTAATTTAATACCAGAATAGCTGATTAAATTGAAAACAAATTAGTAGATGTTGTTAATTTTTTAAAGCTTTAAAACTTCAAATATAATATTAGCAAATATAAAAAACAAGAGCCAAATTAAATGATAACGTACGATACGTTCGACAGCGCAGTATCGTAAATTTTCAATTTAATTTCAACAGAGTTAGATAGAGGAAATCGAACGTTTCGTTCCTTCGTTTTAAAATTTATTTTGTATATTTCAGAGCAGCAGGAAATATACGAGTGACGAAGTTTCATCGGTAATGGCTGGCAGTCCATTTCATTTACAAGGTGGCTCTCATCTGGTACCACAAAAAACTGGCACGTACGCCACGTGGGTTACATTTGCACCACAGATCGTGGAACGGGGATGGGTCAGCCTCATCATTAAAGTAAGGGTGGAAAGGAGGGCAAAGAAAAATAGAGGAACTCGCATCGCTTTGAGCAACTGCTTCGCATGCTGCTCGTATCTTCGTTTGCCCTCTTTGTTTCTCTCCCTTCCCTTTATTTCGAACTTTCTTTCAACCCCTTTTTCTTCTAGCATATATTTGGTAGTTTATCTTTCGAATTTCAAGAAACTTGTAAATATTTGATAGCTGCAAACAGTCAAGAATGTATTTCAATATCCAGAAGAAAAGAGCAAAATATGAAATTCCATCAAAAGAAAAGACAAATAAATAAAAGCCACTGTCAAATTTTGATATTCAATAATGGTTTACAAACTACAAATTTTTGGCAAAGTATAGTATAGTAAATTTAAGTTTAACAAAAAATAGATAAAATATCATCCAAGGATGTTTTATGTAACTATTTCTGAAAACCGTATGAGGGCTAACTTTGTCTTGTATCCCCCTTGTCTCATTTTTCTTTCAATTCGTGGAGTTTCGTGTTTCAGGTTTTCAGCGAGCTTACTCGAAGAGGGAAAGTGAAAAATTAAGAAAGCTGGGCACGCTCTTTCGCCCATTACCGCGGGGTAAACATACGGCTTAGGTACACGACCAGAATATCAGAGAGTGTGCTTTAAAGAAGAAAAAAAGAAGAGAAAGAAAAAAAATAGTCAGCTCCAATATCCTTCCATGGCTGTGAAAGGACGACGTTGATCCTCTGATCGGATTCTCCACTAATCGCGTTCGCCCATTCTCTTGTTTCAGACCCTCTTGCCTCGTCGATCGAATTCTTGGAAAACTCGAATTTCCCTCGTCTTTTGTACTTGGAATAGAAAATCCAATCGGGACAGGAAAAGAAGTTAACGGTATGAAGACTGAGGTCTGGCGTTATTGGAATAATGAAGAAAATCTTTGCAACGAGATCTTGTGAATACAATCGTTATTATATATAGGTAAAAATTCATTTTTTATATTCAATTTTCGTTTTTAAATTGTCGAATAACTGTCCTTACCCTCAAAAAATGAATTGAACATAAGAAGACATTTATTATATCAACATTGTCGCACCCTTCTAAGTGTCTCTTATTTCTAAATAAATTGCAATGGAAAACAGTTCCATCTTCAGCCAGCAAAGGTCCCCTTTTTATTAAAGAATAATTCCGTGCCCTTCTTCGCCAGTGAGTCCCGTAATCCAGAGTTCCAAGGTATCATCCGTCAGTTCGTCTTGATGGCGTCACATTTTCTCTCTGCGCCATCAAATCTGAGAACGGTTGCATTAGATTCACAAACATTTGCCGGTTGTGTCGGTTTCCCATGAGGGTTGAGGAACAGTACGCTAGGGTGGACACACGGGGAAGTGCAATATTGAATTCCCGCAAGGCCTCCGGGCTTCGTTCTCATCCCTCCCCAGTCATTCTGACAAATCTACGTCCTGGGGATCAGAGGTCTGTGCCATCTATATAAATTTAATAACACGAAATGACGTGACCTTCGATCTCGAGGCTTCCTCCTCGAACGCATCGATACCGCAGACACCGTGCACTATCTCAACCCCTCGATCCCCTGTAAACCGGATCGTAAAACTGATTTAAGATATATGATCGTTGGAAAGAAATTGCTTTCTCGACCGCAAAGTTGCCCGTTTGATGGAGCAACTCGGATTCACTGAAATTTTAATGTTCCTCGTGTTCGACCCGTTAACGACCATCGCGAGAGATTTTCGCGGTATACATGAATAAATTTTACGATTTTTCGAAGGGGCGAAGAAATTGAGTCTCGAGTGACGGGGCTGTCTCATACAGTGATCTGCATCAATTACTACTAACTGGTATTATCAGTTTAATTAAAAAAAGAAATGGCTATTTCTACTGTATAATAATTCTCCATTAGTGAACTTATCTTTGGCATGATTGATTTTTAAATAATTCAATATAGAATTTAACTGGTTTCCGATCGGAAACCGCAAACAGACACTTATTGTTCTTTAACGTTTAAGTTTCAGTTAGCGTTGGACGTTCGCCGAGTACGAAAATCGATTTTCTATAATAAATACTTCCATTCGACGAGCGTTCGGCGCAGATACTCGAGGCGGACGAAGCCACGCTGTAATTTCTCGCCACGTCCAGGCGCTATAGATTATTTTATGTAAATACAGAATTGAAAGTGGTACTTGTCTGTGCTCCGTCCTCCTCTTTATCGAGCCGTACCGCTTCCACGCTTCTCCTCTTCTCCATCTAGCCTTTATTAATTCTTCAGATAACGCACCAGCTCGAAAGAGAGGGGAATTGATTAGTGGATAGTAATCTAATTTGCCGGAGAATGTCTCGCCGCGACAGAGATTCCAGATGGCGTATTTTTAATAAATTTGCATGAAAACAACCAGGGAAATTGAAACGCTGCCGTTAATTCCTTCAATAATAACGGAAATGCATGACGTTTAATTGTTGATTAGTTGTGAAACAATTGAAAATGTGACTTGACGAAAACTTAGTCGTTCATTTTGTAATAAATATTAAAATGAAATTTTTATACGAAGGTAGATATAATAAAGAGCAAACGTAGATCGTTTTTGGTGAATCGAATAATATGACAATGTGTAATCAGAAAGAAAAATAAGTAGTATGAAGAGTACGCGGCGCGACTAGTAGTATAGGTCAACGCTTTGTCAGACGAAAGGACTGAAAATGTATTTAATCAAACAAGAACAATACTAACTTTCATATGATAATTCAGTAGACTTTTTAGGAAAGTAACGAAGAATATTTCTTTCCAAAAAAATATTTTCTGTATATTTACAGAAAAGAAATATTTTATTTAAATTTTTTATCAAAAATTTCAACTACTAAAGTTTAGCCTGCTTTATCCTTTTCATATTTGTACATTATCATTACTTCTGTGTTTTAATTTCTTTTTTAATATTTTACTAATATCATCCAATTCAAAAATCTCAAGAACAAAATGTCGAAGCATTTATATGTTATCGCGTTGTATCACAAATCTAGTGAAATTTCAATAGGTACGTGAAACCAGTTGCACTGGGCCTTCCTGTTTCGTGAAATCAACGAATCAGTCTCCGATCTACTTGAAGTCAGAGGCAAGTGCACTTTGCACACTTGATCTGCTTGTCAGGTGCGTTAGGTAGGTACGCGAATCAATCCAAGCAATAATTTCCCGGGATTAATTGGCGAATGATTGACACGGTGATTCGAGAGGACCTGTCGTGTTCCATAGCTGAGACTCAAAGCCCGAATGCAGAAAGATAATTGGTTTCGGCGCTCTTGCAGAAGTAGCTCGCCCCGAGTCGTTTACTTTGAATTTCCTGACACGAAAGGATTAAACGTTCGCGTATACATACTAGCAGTTTATTCGCTTTCATTCATTACAAAAGACAAAATGACACGAGCGAATACAATTTCCTTCCATCCTCACTGGTTACAAATTATTTCGTTCAATTGAAAAGTTTATTTCAAAAATAATAAATGTCCCCTTTCTCTGTATGCAGCTTTGAAATTGATGTACAAACTGTGTTTATTTATGATTTCAGTCACGGTATTGTATAGAGAAATGAGTTTTTAACATTTATATTCAAGGAAATATAAAAAGTCGGTTATAAAATACTGTGCAAACAGAAAAATAGAAGAGTCGATTGAATTATATCAACGCGTTTCCAATTTTTGCAAAATATTCTACTTAACTTTCACCGACTGGTATCACTTTAATTAAAAATACTCAAGATTTCAAGCGTAAACCGAAAAGCTTTGCTTTAACGCTTCAAATTGGATGGGATTGCTGGAAAGCCCTTTGAAGTGGTTTTGCCAGAACATTGCGCCGCTTGAACAAGTTTGAAACGATATTACATTAACCAACTTGTCGATTTCATTGAAAAATGTATCTTTAT
Organism: Osmia lignaria lignaria; assembly: GCF_051020975.1. NCBI lineage: Eukaryota > Metazoa > Arthropoda > Insecta > Hymenoptera > Megachilidae > Osmia > Osmia lignaria. The sequence goes on from NC_135041.1 coordinate 4,827,434, forward strand.
TTCCCTATCTGTGGATTCCATTTATTACAGTAAAGTCGATCGACGTTTGATGGAAATCAAAACCGTATCCCCGTTTGTTTCTCTTCAATTTCAAAATATTTCCAATAACAGCATCGAAGTATTCAAACAATCAAAGAATTTCATGAATAAGAAGCTGTTTTAATCTTTCAACGTCTGTCATTTTGAAAGTTTCAAAATATATGGAACTTCTATGTACATATTCATTTTTGTGAGATTTCTTTATTGAGAAAGAGATTTCATCGTCTTCAGTCAATAAAGATTTCTTCCGAAAATAAGTCGAGGAATGAGAAATGCGACGTGATTTATTATGATATCAATATTGAATGAAACGTCCTACTTTTATCGTGAAATACATAAGTACCTATTCAAATTTTGCTTAATGTTGAATGGCGGCACCAGCTAGTAACATCTTTTATAAGTTAAGACATATATATTTCTATAAAACCTTAAATAGTGTATAAAAATCAATTACAGTAGCTGTTCTAACAACTTTGAAAAAGCAGGTCAGCCTAATGTAAAATTTTAATCATGTTGCGCTTGCGCTGTCTCTTTTAAAAATAATTTAATGATATTTATTTTTACACAAATATAAGCCTACGTTTTTATGTGCATGCGCCAATTTTCAAATCATGTTAAAATTTACTTATAAATTAAATAAAATAAAATTATAAAAGAGCCGGCGAGTAGCCTAAATCGTACTGTGGCGTAGTTTCCCAATATTTTAGATATTTTTTTTAGGTTATAGTTATGTCAAAAAGAAAGTACGGACAGTGAAGTGCAAATAACATGAATAAGGCTATAATAAAACACACGTCTTCAACTAGTGCATCTGCAAATATTTCTGTATCGCTTAATGAAGAGAAGTGGTTCTGCAGTTTGCATGAAGAAGTTCAACTTGAAAATATAATACAATGTTTAAGGGTACATGAGGCCTGTGCTGGCGTGTCAAAAGCACAAAATGTTATTATTGTCCTCAATGTTAAATAAAATCAATTTATTATTTATAACTCAGAGATAGGATATTGGAAACCAACCAGTACGATTTAGGATACCGGTTGCCAAAATCGTACCTTTGTATCATTTTTTTACTAATGCATGTAAGACATAACAACTGCTTTCAAAATGCAGTTAACGTTGTCCACAGGTTATTTAAATGATATTTTATAAAATTACCAGAGCTTCATATTATGCATAATATCTTAAGTGGTACGATTTCGGCAACTTCCCCCTAATATGTCACTTGAGAGGAATACGACGAATAGAACATCTTTCCAAGAGTTCTATTAAATTTTTTATTTCATCAAAATATTTATGGAATTCTTGGTCTCTTAACTTTCCATAATTAGCACTTTAATTTTAGGAATTAATTTAGGAATATTAATGTTTAGGAATTAATTACTGATTCCAAATGTTGTAAAATGAAAACTTTGATAATTTTATTTGAAAATTATCTACGTCAAGTTAACGAATATTGGATAATAAGAATAAAAAACGAATCTGAAACATTCTTTATATTTTCTCCAACTTTTACTTTCCTCTTTCACCGGATCTCCATCGAATAACGTGAAAGAAACATTCTTCGTATCCAAAGGCTATTTCATTCTTCTAATTTCATCGGGATGTATAACGAGCATCTAGAAACTGGCAATATATTCCTGGGAGTCTTTCAAAAAAGGCATCCACTCGAGATACAAGAGTCAGGGGGTAACAGTGCTTCCCCCTTTCGGAGGGATCTCATCGATCTTTCGCTTCCTTCAAGCCTGCCCGCTTGCTTTCCATTCATTTCCGTTTTTCGTAATTCCCTCGTTGCGGTTTCTGCCTTTAGACCGCGCGTTATTTATTCGAGCAGGAATACACCCGTTCTTGTAAGCACACTACGAGAGATCATTTGCACCAATTTAAAGGGGCGCAGTCGTGCGCATACTCTACAATTACAGTGGTTTTCGTTTCGAATTACATGTTACCGGCTTAAGGTAAACTTGCACGTATCCGTACAACCTGTTTCGATATACGTATAAACTAAAGTGATTCGTATATTTGTTCATGTTAAAGTAACATTTATTCGCGTGAAATAATTATACTTTATGAATTCAACGCGGTAATTGCCGTAATGGTCGTTAGTATACTATCGCAGAGAATTTAATATTACTGAACAATTAAAGAAAACAAATTTTGTTTATTCGAAGTAATAGAGAAGTGATTGCTCTATTATCTGAAAACATTTATAGTCTCTGAAAAAATCATTTATAGCATGATGATTTTAATTGTGATCAATGAAAATTTGTAAAAATTTGTAGAATTACACGCGGAACTTGAAATCTATGAACTTTGAAATAAAAATATCTCAAGATATCGAACTCGTGGTATTCTTTCCAAAACTTTTCCTTCTTTCGTATCTACCTTCCATTATAAAGTTATCTAATTAGAGTTTCTGAGCGAATGAAACTTGGTAAATTCTCATTCCCATCGATCAATCAATAATCACCAATTTTACCTAAATAGTCAATGTATTATCAGTAAAGCAAATTATAGAAATATTCAAAACCCTTGTTGTTTCGATCTTGACATGTATAGAAGCGGTAACAAAGTGACATGATAATAAAATTAAGATCAAACTGAACGAGACATTAATGTTCTTTCCTTGACAGATTCACAGTATGTTTTTAGGAAAAGAATTTCGCATGGATGTTGAAAATTTCAAGTCGACCCAAAGTCGCTGAACCGTTGTCCATCAAAACTTGAAAAACGTCGACTAATTCCTAGCTGCAAACCGACTTCGGTTTGCTCGATGAGCATTTTTCTGCCCGGTTGTCCACGAACGGGGCTCCTTTCTCGTTTATCACGACCAGCTTTTATTTCGTTCCTGACAGGGCGCGAAGGAATTTTTCAATTAGTTTTGCAAACACCCTTGCGCGTCCTCTCTTTCTCTCTCTCTTTCAACGTGACCAGCCACGGGATCATGAAAAATGAGCTTCTTGGACCGCGTTATTGTACCGTTATTTCGAAGCGGAACACGGTGCTCGGATAATGTTTAGCGAAATGTAAACAACTCGGAGATAATTGAACCAGTTGAAACCAAGTTCTCAGCGGGTGAATCTTCACCGCGACGCGGAAGTGAACTTGTTAAACGCTCCGTTGGATTTAAACAACGATAAAGCATTCCGCTTTACCTGCACTGAAATCATTCCCTCGAATTTCTTAACACATTATTCGCTATTCGCAAATGAAACGAAGCAGTACCATTTCATAAATTAATAATAATGATGAAAAATAAATTTTTAAACGACGGAGTCCTGATTTTCTTGATCTACCAGCTGTGATTATATTTTAGATATCGTTTACTCAAGCTCATGAAAATTTGCAATTTTAATTTTCATGGATGCGTTTAAAAATGATTAAGACACCGAGGATGCCTGTGCCGACAGGTAGTTTGCATTCGCGGAGTCGACGAGTATAAAGATTCAACGAGCCAGTAATAGACTCCGTAAGCAAGTCTCGCTGGGTACTTGAAAGTTTTTCCTTCTGCTCTCAAAGGTAGAAGTGAAAGTTCCTCAAATCCGGAGGATCCTCCAGTCTCAGGAACGCCAGCGTAATATGCTGTAGACATGGCTACCAAAAAGACGAGGAAATGGAGAACGTTCTATCCCCTCGACGCGACATCGTGGAATCTTGTACAAGTACGGGACAATCGTGTACTTCAGAATCATGTATACATATGAGTGCTGGGGGAAGTTATTTCAATAATCAAACTACCAACGAGAGTAGCAGATGTACGGGTGTACCATTTTAACATTAAAACTCTCGACGTTTGATGCAATCTTATTTTTAAGTCGAAAATAATGTAGAAAATTAAATAGATAAAGGATTAAAAATAATTTAGTATATATGTTACAAAATGTTATAAAAAGCAGACATTGTATAGAATGTCTAGGCAATATCGATCTAATATAAACAAATTAATTTCCTTTAAATTAAAATTTTAAATTAAAAACCTTTTAGGATTATTTCTTATTTTATTAATTTTTAGAATAATTATTTTACAAAATCCTTACAATACCTAGGAAAAATTTATATAATACTAAAATAATTCGAATATTTCATACTTTGCCCAAAAACACCAGGCATTCTATACAATGCCTGCTTTTCATACATTACCGGTAACATATACATTTATTTTTTATCCCGACAATGGCCAACATACATTTCAACAAAAGTACCTCCACAAAATTTACGAATTAAAATAAGAAATTCGAAACCAGTCATTTCAACTAGTTTGAATAGTTCTAGCGTTAATCTATTCAAGCATATATCCACTGAAATATTCCAATAATTTTTTTTTTTAAACGTAGCAACATTTTAAAATTTCAATTTTTCCAGTTGAACCTTTACTCACATCAAATATTTTTCCTCATAACATCTTTTATTTTTCGTTTACAGGATGAGTATATGGGTCAGGTATTGTTGATGTCTGAACAGTGAGCGTGTGAAGCATTTCGAAGATTGCACGCGAAATAGAGGCGAACAGACGCGGGTGTTTGTGCTAGTTCACCGACTCCGTGCTTCGAAGCACCGAAGTGTTCTCAGTCTCTCTTTCTCTCTCATCCGTCATTTATATCAAAGCGGGTTAAAGCCCAGCCGTAGCGGCACACCTCAGCGATCCACGTGCAACGCGCCACCCACTTCACCGATGAAATAATATTCCATGTAATCTCCAACGCTCAAACGAAACTTGAGTGGATGCAAAATGTGCGTAAATGAGGTGCCCGCGGCGTTGACGTCCTCTCACCGTTTACACGGCACGCAGATAGGCTCTCACCGTGACTCGGTTTGTCGCACCTTCCACGCGCTTTTTCGGTGAAATAATTTCGTTTCTCGTTCCTTCTATTACCCGCCTCTTTTATTCTTTCCCTTTTTAATGAAACGTACTTCACTCGAGAGCGTGGCTGTTTAAAGGCACAAACGAATGTCGCTTCGTGGGACCGTCAAAATAGATACAACAAGGGGTGGTGATGCTTCATTTTAAAATTCTTGAAATTAAAATGGAACTTTCGTTTTTGATTAAAAGGTGTAATTTCAAGAGTTTGGTCGTGACAAAAAAATTGAACCAGAACTTGACTGTAGTTTGTTGAAAATTTGGAAAGTCGTATGGATACTATTTCGATAACACCAAGTTTAAGAGCAATAGAATTCTTTTTCTGTTTTATCAGCTGAGAAAGTTTGCATTCATCTGCTGTTTCACGTAAAACGTAAATTTCACTGGAGCTAACTTAAGCATGTTAATTAAGGATCCACGAGAGAAGCAGTTGCACACTGTCCCGAATAAAGATAGCCCGGGTTTCGCCACGGGACAAGTAACTTACGATGGCCGTTGTAAAATTTCACTTTTTTTTTCTAGTTCTATAACGTAAACTATGCCAAATTAACTTGGACGCAGTATCCTTTGCGGCCGTGCCACAAGAGTACTGTTCCACTTCGGGACAGAAATAAAACTTTTGCGATCTTTCCTTCGACCGCTTTCTTCCCCTTACTCCTCTTTTTTATTTCTTGCAACGTGGAAAAATAAAAAAAAGGAGCAACCGGTAAATTCATTTAGAACTCTGACGAATAAAGTTGCAATTTCTGTCCGTCCTTCGGGTTAACTTTCTTCCAGAGAAATTCTCTGATCGTAAAATGTGCTTGATTAAATTTCATGAATATTTTATTTATTGATCATTAAAGTGTAACTCGATTATGGTGAAGAAACTTTTTCGATACCCCCTAATGAAAATTCGAAAAATGTGAAACATGGCGCCGATGAAAAATGCACGCTTCCGCTATTCTATTTATCTCTTTTTTTGTCATCGATTATCGTTTATTTGCCACATCAATTATCGTTTGCTTCAACCTGGATAAAATGTAGCTCCCAGTAAAAAATTCCAACGTTTTCGAACAGCTGAGCGTTGGATGATTCGTTTTTCACATATATATCAGGAAGAGGAGCATCTGTGATTTTAATTCGATTGAAAATAATTTTCAACGATGAAATTTACAATTTTCATAAAAATTGTTCTTTGCGATTAAATGTGCACTTTGGTCATTCAATCTGTATCATCTATTTATAATATTTATAAATAAAATACTGTCTTTAGGAATTCAGAAGATATTTCTCAGAATATAATAATTGATCCCATTATATCTTGAAATTGTTCCCAAGGAATGTTTCGAAGATTGAAAGGCAAACGATAAAATAGAACGGAACAAAAAAAGAAAAGAAATACCTTTTATGAAGTTTCTTTAGCTCTGTCCTTCTAGAAATTCGTTTTATTTGTAAGCAGAAAAACACAATTCGATTCCAAGTATTCGTTCAAGATAGCTCGTTAACGACTGAACTGGTTCTAAGGATAAGAGTAAACTCTTCTTTGTAGTTGTTTATCCCATTTGTAGAAAGGAATGGATAAAGCAAGTATGTAACCAACCTTCGAAGAATACATACAATTGGAAGAACCTACCCCAAGATGGGAATTGATTTCCTACATTATTTTCTTGTTTCAGGTCGGAAACTACTATGCTCAAAGATCAATGCAACCCGATTGTTTTCCTGCACTGAAATTTCCTACTGCAAAGCCTGTAATAAATCTGCAAACTGGCAGACCCGATTGGAAAATTTAGCCCATAGAAATAAATGTCGCAATGATGAAGAAGAAGAAGAAGAAGAAATTGCTGTAAAAATGTTTATGGAGAGTAAGCTATAAAGACGGAGGGTAAGAATCTAAGGTAGGACTGGTTTATGAGAGGGTTTAGTTGTCCATCAAAACCTATCGACCTTACACCCCAATTTGGGTCTTATTTAACCCTTGAGATTCTTTTTTTCATTCATAGTATGTGCACGTTATCGAAGTCTACATTTAAAAAAATTTGAATTTCGATTCATATAGAATAGCAGATTAATTTTTATCGTGCATGCAACAACTCAGACAAATACCTGCAGAAGTACGGGATGGTGACCTCCGGCGGAAGTGGTGTCGAAGGGTGAGGGGGCAGTTTACGTGGCCGCGATTACGGTTAATTATCGTCGGGTTAATAAGCCGCGACGATTGCACGTGGCTGGTGTGTAGTGGTGCTCGTCGCGGTGAGCCGAGGGGGGTGAATTTTCTGCAAGCCTGCGCGAGAAGCGGTTGCAACCGGCGGTACACAATTGTCTGCTTGCTAGAAACAGCCAGTTACACGATTCTAACTGGAACGGGTCAGAAGTTGAAGCAATTAGCCCAGTTTGTCGGTCGCACGGAAAACAATGCCAGAAAGTTGTTAATGATGTCGTACCGACCGCTGCCATTCTACGGTTTAAACGTTGTCCCCAGCCAAATCCAGTTCCCTCGTCCGATGGCTCCTTTTGTCCTCGAGCGGCGTCAGTCGAGCGCTAATTATAAACAAATAACGATACGCCGTGGAGTCGTGATATAATTTTGAGCGAACGAAGCGGTTGCTCGAGGGTCGAACCAGCCTCGAGGAAGCCTGGCAAGATAAGAGCGGAATTCCTCTTGCCGGTTTAATCGCCTTGCAAAACGTTACATGCGCTTAATTAGCTCCGCCGTCGTGTCAGTTAAGAGGCTTCCTTCTTTGTTCGTTCAACAAGGAGGTGAACGGTGTGCAACGTTCTTACGCGTACCCCTTAATCACTGGAACAGCTCGGAGAAATTGGTTTTACGAAATTTGTTGCTTTTACTGCCGCGAGATTGCCGTGCATTGGATAATCGAGTATTTAATATTCCTCGGTGTTATATTTCAAATGATTTCTATTGCAATTCACGGTTTCAGAGATTGGACTTCTATATTAGGACCTTTGTATCCAGGGCACAATGCCGCGATATCTCTTTTAACCCTCGGGTTGGTAATATTCAGTATATTCGAGTACCAACAGAATTTCAATTTTAATTTTAATTTGTAATTAAAGGAATCAGAACGAACCACAAATTTATCGACGCTCCTTGAAGATAATCGCCTGCGAGCGGGGATGAGGGCTCCTCGAAGAAGTATAATGACTTCGGAGAGCACATGCAGAGCATCTGGGTTCCCAGTTCTAAATCTGCTCGCGACAGCGTGGTGTATTAACATTTTTTGCAAGAGTCTCGCCTCGAGTAGAAAAAGTCCAAGCATTATGCTAATCGGCAAGGACACGTGTTTGTAATGGCTTATTTTTACGCAGCCGAAACAATGTTACGTTCCTTCGGCAACCGTTCGAGCCCTCAAGGGAACCTGGCCAGGATTACATCCAACGGTTTCGAAGGACGTTCGATTAGGCAATATTCAAACCGAGCCCCGTAACATTTTAATATTCGATCGTGTAATTGATTCGAAGCCAGGCGTTCGGTGTCGTTTTGTGTCTCTCCTTATTGCACATTTCGTCAGTCGTAAAGGGATCTCGTTTTCTTCCTCTCATAAATATCCTCCCTCTGTGTTTCGATATCGCGAGGAAAAGGAAAAAAATATTAGGCATTACTTTCTTTTTTCTTTCTTTCTTTCTTTCTTTGGAAGAATATCAGCTGGAACTTTTCAGATTTTCTTCCCACGAAGACGAAACGAGGTATCCAAAGTTCTTCCCAAGGGCGGTAATCTTTGGATAAAATAAATCAGACGGCCGGGAACAGATTTCACCGGGACACCTAGAGGGATATTACACGCGTGCACGCGGCAGGATGCGACGATTCCTCGCGAACGATAGCGTTAATTACGCTGGCAACTTCTTTCCCGACGAGGCCGGGCAATTACGCGAAAAGTCGTATAAATATCAGACGAGATCCCGAGCTGGTTTAAACGGAGAGAGAGAGAGAGTTAAGTTCTCAACGATCCCCGGGGTCGGGACGGCAGCATCAGATATCACGAAAACGCACGAGGGAAGCTTATTTCCTCTTACATATTACTTTCTGGCCTTCTGCTTCCTCGCTATTACACCCAGCTGCTTTTCGCCAGCCTTCCAGTTTAAAGACCTCGATGTAGAGGAGGAACGTTTGCAAGAGTCCCAAACCTTTAATAAATCGAACGAACGCGGTTATTTACGGGGATTGATAATTAAAATTAATATCCGCCCTTTTATTCGAACTTCTACCCGATTGTGAAACGTAAATTAAGAGAGTCGCTCGTTCTCGTGAATACTAAACGAACCAAATCGTAAATTCGATTTATTTTCCTTGGTGAACAAGTGCTCGAACGTGTAAAACCGATTTCCTCTCCGACTTTACATAAGTTCAATATTTTCTTTTCCAAGGGTGTTGAAAGGCAAAGGGTTTGAAATGGTATTCGCCAAGAATTCCATACGTTAACGTTAACTGATTATTCTTCCACTAGCACATGTAATAATAATAATAATAATAAAAAACTCGAGGAGAGAGGAATCGAAGCGCGATGCGGTTAGGTAACAAAAATTTGCCCAGTGTACCGTGAGAAGAGTTACCGAACTTGGTCCTCTTCCTTCCTCGCGAAACTTCAGGAACTTCAGAACGGTCGTTTAGCGTTCGCGGTGACGAGGTGAATCTAAAACTTTCCCACCGAACGTTCGTAAACCGTCCGTGGAACGACGGCGGACCCTTACCCTCTCGAAATTTTACTACCAACAGGGTTACGCTCGCCGAAGTGCTATCCTCCTCCCCATAGTTTTCTTACCCCCGCTAAGACGATGGATACCGGATCCGCATCTTACCTGACGAACTGTTACTTAGAGGGGCATCAAGCATGCAGCCGTCGCGTAGACAAGCAACCGAAGGATCCTTCTTATCCTGGCGATTCATGCATAAGCTTCCATCTCCATAAAGCAGGTAACGGTGACATCCCAGTGGGTACTCGTGTTTCATGAGGCTTACCAGAGCCACTAAGCCGATGCCGACCCACATTCTATGCGAGCCAGAACAACGCCTCGTCTAAACAACACCCACATCGAAGCAACCCTTCTTCCGCTTTCCATCCTCTTCTACTTATAGACACCAGCCTTCTGCTTCTTCTTGGCGTTGGTCCTTAACCCTTTTGCTCCTATAACAATTCGAAATATGGGTATTTATTAAATTACATTCTTCGATGGCGTTTTATTAATTTATCATTAAGGGTTTGGTTCCATCGAATGTTGAACAAACGGAACACCAAGCAGCAGAGTAGAAAACAAATTTCGCTATCACGTTGCTTTTCTTCAGCTATATCAGAGCCAAGTCTGGTCTCGAGAGTAATCAGATCGTTTCTTGTCGCGTTCCGCGCTGTTCCTCGTGGTCGATGCTTTTTGCATGCCGCGTGTTTTTGGCTTGCCACCACCGAAGCACCAGAGAATGCCGTTTGAAACGGGCTCGTTGTCGACGAGAAAGAAACAGAGAGCAGAGCCGGCGAAAAGTACAACGTTTGCGGTGTATTTTGGAAAATGACTATTTAAAGTATGGAATATAGAACGAAAGAGCGTGGAGCGTAGAATACGAAGGTTGGAATATGGAACGAAACGTTTTAAACGTTCTATTGCTGGAAAATAGAAATTCCAAAAATTCTCAAACGTTTGCACTGATATTTTCTGATAGTCTTAAACTTTCGCAGTTGCATTTCTTAGTTCTATCCTGTGTAGGGTAACGTATGCAATTGTTAACCCCTATGCAATGATTGACCCTTTTCCTAAAAGAGTGAAAAATATAATATAATAATATGTTTTTTAACCCTCAGAATGGTGAATCATGGAGAAGGCCCCAAAACGACGGATCATAGAGAGCGCCAAAACGATGGACCATAGGGAGAATCCCAAGGCGGCGAAGCATCAAGAGAGTCCCGAGATGACCCTGGAAAAAAACCATACTTTTAATTTAATTCTACATTTTATATTATTTACATTTTCTAAATTCCACACTGTTCAAGGGTTAAATCAATGATTCTCAAACTTTATTGTCTGGCGGCACATTGAAATCATTAAACAAAATTTACGATACCTCTATTATTATTATTTTTTGCTTTTATTAATATTTGATCTTTTACATATAAACAAGTAAAAATTTCGCGATACCCAGTTTTAGAACCAGTTGGTTAAATAATAAAATAAAATTATTTTTCTAAGCCTGACTGAGTACCTTTTATTTCAAATAGAATTATAGTTTATTATGTAAGAGATTATATTGTACTTTCTATTTTTTTTAGGAAAAGAACCAATAAACTTTATACATTATCCTCTGTATCCAAAAGCGATCATTGAACTGACATCAAGTTACAACAGCTAATCGATCTTTGTAAAAGAATCGAAGTTTTCCAGCGGAAATTTCCAGTCAAGCGCAAGCTCGTCGAGCTTACAGTGAAATCTCCGGTTTCCATCGGAGTCGGTGTTCGTATCATGTAGGACACTTGGCTCGAACACGAAATATTTAGGCAGATTCTCGACTAGAGCTCCCGTTTCGAAAGCTGCAAGGCATCCTGCAAGCTGAGCAAGAAGTGAGCGTCTATAGTGCTCGCACGGTATGCGAGTAACGCGCTCCTTGCGAATTCTTTTACAAATCTCTATTCCTTTCGCGCCTCCTCGCCGTTTCCTGTTTGCTTTCGCGACGAAGACGAGAGGCAGTCACTTGCAATTCGACGCTGCCGAACGCTCCGCTCCGCTTCTCTTTTGGCGCGGAGTCAGCGCGACGCTGCTTCCGAGACGGTGCTGCTGAAATACCACTCTTTCGCTCATACTTGTCGCGAACGCGACGCCGCACCGCGACGCTTTTTCCTACCGTCACATCGGTGCGAAGCTTTTTTCCCCATCATCGACGAATTTGGTTTTCTTCTTCGCGTCACATACATTTTAAATATTCAAACTATTTTGTACTTTGATTTTGAAAATAAAAGTATTTTATTAAAAACTTTGTATTTCAAATTTTTTTCCTTCGTTTTCTTTGTCTAAGGTTTCCAAACTTCGACGACCAAATAGTAGTTAATTACCATTCGTAAATTCCATTAGGTTGTTGCAGTTGCAGCGAAGGAAAATTTAAACAAAACTTGGCGCGACAACGGAAAGTGTAACTTCGTCGAAGTTTCCGAAAGTTTCCTTCTCTTGAACGACTAGTTTCGCTCGTAAAATATTCGCAAACAATTGTCCATTTCAACCAGGACAACAATAATCGAGTTCTGAATTGGCCCGTGGGTTTCAACTGAAATGAAACGTCTCGCTTTTGAGTTGAAATAAAATCAAGATTACCTTTAAACAAAGTTACGTGTTCGAGTGTATATTTCGTATTACGACGATTAAACGATAGACTCGATGAACTTTCGAAATGGCAACGCGAAAGACTCCGTTTATACTTCACGATCGTTGCGACCGCGGTAATTTCCATTCTTGAAGTCGGAGGGGAACTCTTTAACGTTCTTAATATTAACGACGGTACGGCGCGAAATACAGCTTAATGCCGGCATCGATCATAAGTCTGCTGATGTTAACGAAAAGTTTCCTTAAGCACGTCGTAAAACGCTTGATTAAACAGCCAACTGCCGGCCAGACTATTAGCTCCGTTGTTTTTCCTAACCGGGACTAATTATCAACTGTAAACAGTTTTAATTTCCTACGGGTGATCTTAAGGGTTGATTATGAAAAAAAAAAATAAGCGGGGAAAGGTGTAGGGGACTCGAGTTGTATTAAGTTTTATTTTTACGGGCACGGGTAAAAACATGTTACACGGCCGGAAAGTTTGTTTATTAATATGAATTGTTGTCGGTGAAGTGGTGGCTTGGCGGCGGGCCATTCTTTTCCTCTCGCGGACGTCGGGAACTTCTGCAATTAAACGAGTGCCTTTACCGTAATGAAACGCTCGCGCTCTCGTGCTCCTGTCAAGATTTCACAAGTAAATCTCTTCATAATTAATGAATAATTCAGTAGTCACCCGCAATTTCCTATTTTTCTACAGTTATTTCTTTCATGCACTATTCTTAACCAGTTAACGTATTATGAAGCTTGTTTTCATAATACAGTAATTTCTTATTAATTAACATTAGATAAAATTGAATTTATTAATTGGAAAGTTTTCATTTCCATGCTGTTAATAAGTCTTTCAATTGAATCTCGATGTGAAACTTTGAAACAGGAAATATGTTTCGTTCAAGAAATCGCAAGATACCTGTGCTTGAAGTTGGCCTGGAAAACTGAAAGTCAATTTTCAAACTCGAATATTCATCTTCTCTTTTCTTCTTTCTCTCTCTCTCTTGACAGCCACTTTCTGCTTTTCACTTTCCTTGTCGTTCTCAGCAGGAATCGGAATCTTTTCAAACAAGCAGTCAGGCTTATGCCGTCGCTTGGAAGCAGCAGTTTCCGGCCTGGAATTTACCGGAAATAATATCGTATCAAAACGCTGGTCGAAGAGCGAGTGTACGTGCCACGATAAGGCTTCCTGCCGTTGCGACGCTTCCGTGCAACTTTTAAACTGCCAAAGTCAGTTCGAAGTTCGCAGGATTCGTTGTGACTTCTCTGCTTCTGATTTTCTCTTCCCTTCTTAACATTTTCTCTCTGCGAATCAGTCTCACTCTCGCTATCAAGATTGCTTTCTTTTTCCTTTTCGAAGAACAGCAGTCTGCTTTTCATTCTCTTCTTATCAAACTTATTAAATATTCCTTTGTACATTATTATTGGTATACAGAAATTATTACAACACGTAATAATTGATCAACTTACAATTTAACACGAGTAATTATAATTAATCAATAATTGTCATCGTTAACAGAGAGAACCTATTAATCGAATTCGAGGCATTGGCGCAATCTCACGATACAAACTCCCATATACAGTTCAGAATCATTAATTGTTAAATCTGCTCCATGGTTGTTTAGAAGCAATCGATCGGATCGTGTTCTCGATTGTTTGGCACGTATTGTTCGGTAATCGGCGACTCGAAAATTTGCGCATCTCGATCAAAAGCCACTTATCGACGATAAACGTAGCGCATAACGCGGATAAATTCACCGACACGCTCGAAATGTAACGTGAACCGACCAATTAGTACGTATAATTTGGACTTACTTTTAGCTAGACCGTAACCAATACCACAAATTCGAGCCGCATGCAAATGCACCAATTCCGGATGGTTAAGCCAGATATCGACGTAGGTTTAACCTAGTGATCTGACCCGTATCTAATTTACAGGTATGTAAGTCAGGTGTTGCCTACCAAACCACCTATCGTGGATATTTATGTAGATATTCTAACGTCTATCCTCATCGGATTTGTCACGCCTAATCTGAGACGTTTCTCATTGAGAACTACTGGATCGTTCAAAACATTTTTTGAAAATTCTCTATTATGTTTCACCAATCCGACCCTTTTGAAACTTCTACAGGTAATAATTAAATAATAAAACGTTATTCTTAATTCTTTGGTAGTTGTCCCTCAAGGGATTGTTTACAAAAATCATTCCCAAAGTTAAAATATTTTTTTCCCCTTAATCATCGGTTAAAAATTTTGAAAAAAATATATGATGAGAAGCTAATTACTATCTACTATTTGCATTTGGATTTGTCCAAATATCTTAAATAGTTTTCGAGAAAAAAAATAGTAAAATTAAGGGTTGTTCCCTTATATCTTCCTTACCAGAGAAGGTAGGGGGCTTAAATTACTCACAGCTGTTCTTTAGGCAGAAAATCATTATGTGATATAAGTATAAGCCAAAATTGTTGCTGGGATTAATTATCCGCCTAAACCAATTAAGAAATTAAATTTCGTACTCGTAGTTCTTGATCGCTGATGTTTCGCTCCAACGATATTACCTACATCTGTATAGAAAAGGAAACGTCGAATTCGAATAAAACATTCGGATGGGTAAATAAATGCGGCGTAAGAGCACTCGTAAATGTAGACAGAAGCAGGACGGCTCCGTCGTTAATGGGCGGAATTTCGAAAAGCTCGTACTTAACTTGAGTCTGCGAGGTGACGCTCGGAATACAAAATTGATCTTAGCATGACATTATCACGTTGCTAGTGCCGTCGGTATCCATCGTGTTTAACAGTCTCCCGATTCCGCTTCTGACGTTCCTACATCCCCGTTGAATCCAAAATTAAGACCGCCCGCGAGAGGAAAATTAATATTACGCGCCCATATGGCGACGACGCCGGGCGAACAGCCACCGTGCGGTGAATTAGTATGCCGGTTTGATTAAAAAGAAAGAAAAAAAAAGGGAGGAAAAAAGCTGTCTCTGGTTAGGTTGAAAAGTTCCGAAGCGACGGAAGTTAACGTTTCATGACTTTTAATGGCCTAGATGAATATCGCGGCCTCAGAATCTACCAGCGTCGCATCGAATAGAAAAATTTTATTTAAATCATGCATGTTCTACGTTCAACTATAGAAATATTGGAAAATTTTCAAACAATGTATTTGAACTTTAATTTATCAGCCGACGTCCCTGATGTTTACTTTCAATTGATTTTTTCAACTAAATAGATCGACGTTGCAATTACCGAGGTAATTAACATCAAAGAAACGTTTAATTAAATGTACCGAATAGGTAAGATGTTGTAGCATATTTTTACTTTACTGGATAAGAATAATACTCTAAAGCAACGATGCTCTTACGATTAATACATTTATTATTTAAATACCTAAAGGTGCTTATACCGTAGAATCATCGAATTCTTCAAGCGTCCATAGGCCCATCGGTAACAGCGAAAGGGTTAACATTGTTCTTGTGCGTAGGGCAGCATCGTCAGAGCGGATCTTTTTAAACGCGTTCGCTCGTAGCTGGCAGAGAAACGAGCTTTACGATCGCTCCATACTTTCCGCTCGTAATTCAAAACGGACGCGGGAAACGTGCGGCCGTTCGTAATGGAGATTGAACGCGTGGAATCGGCGTTACGAGCGTCGCCGTCGCGCGCCTTCACCCCTTGGCCACCCTTAATTAATATTCCGCGTGTAACGAGCTGCCGCGTGCAGTTTCGACGATTTTTGTGCGTTACGCAAACCGACCGTTTATAGCCCGGTCACGATCTTGGTCGCCAACCAGCCGCGCGGTGTTCCCGCAATAAAATTGCATTCCTTTTTGTACGGCGGAGTTGAGATTGATAAGAAACGAAGAATAATAGCGATAGAATAATGCTGCGAGATTTATTGCAGTCAAAGGGATTTTAACGGCGCTATTTAGTAACCTGTCTACATACTTTAGTTTCTTCTGCCGTCTTACTAGAAAGCGGGTAAAATATGAAAAATATTTTAGAGAAGTATTTGAAAATTGGTAGAGTTATGTAGATAATATAGAGTAATGTATACAGTTACTGAGCCCTATATAATGATTAGCTTTTTTCTAAAAATGTAGAAAATGTAATATTATGCGTTTCTTACATAATAAATTATAATTCTATTTATAAAATTTAGAAAATGAAAATAATATGATATATTATTTCATGGTCCTCTGTACAAGTGTTAATATTTATATATTTTTTACTGTTTTAGGAAAAGGGTCAATCATTTACCCTATTCTATTGTCATTTGAATCATCAAATAATTACTAAAACGAATTCTTCTTTCAATTGAAAAGTAATTAACACGCATTTAATGCGATATACTTCTGGTTTTTGATGTTCTCTATTTATTATCAGCATTCCGAAAGCAATGGTTTCGACGTAGAAATCATGCTGTCAAAGCAAGAACCACCGTTCTGTGATTCCGATTTCGGTTTAAATTCAACGCGATATAATCTATTGTAATTGAAAATTATGCCGCACGAATGGTCCATGCAGAAAGCCTACCCGTATCCCCATAGTAGGAGCGGCTTTGTTCGCGAAAGAAATGAAAAAATTCCGTTGGAACAAAGGGCATCGATCTTCTCCCTCTTTATTATTCGTGACAGGGTCATTCTGTTATCAGAAACATAAATTAATCGAACCGTGAAAATCTTGAGTATTTTTCAAGATATTAGATTAATATAAAAATAACCGTACAAATGGCTATTGTATGAAAATTTATAAATAATAAATTTCTTTTAACATCGAACAAATTCATCGTATCAGATCGAAACGTTGAAAAATATGACTTCTATGACTCGGATATGATCTACCGCTCCGAAAGTACAATGTAAACTAAACGAAAGTTTTCCGGAATATTGTAAGACGAATGCAGGTACGTGTTCCGTACGAAAAATCGAAGCTTATCGGGCAGACAGTGTAGAATGCAGAGGGACGAATTGCGTGGTAAAAGGGGAACCGAAAATCGTCGTTATTCGAGCGTCGAGGAAGACACAAATCTCGTGTGTAGCGAGCTCTAGGATCTCGTTCCCATTATTCCAGGATTTTGTGTATTACCCATAACGAATACGTCCGAGATAATAAAATAGGAAGCCCCTTATCTTTCTTTATGGTCACAATACAGCCTGTTCAGTGAACCTCTTACAACGCTCGCTATATCGTACTCATGATAAAACATTTTTATCGTACGGAACCGCGTATCGATCCGTACTCGTTTGTAATAACAGCTGATCTATGAATGTAATTACAACGGTTATCGTCCAACTGCAAACTCCAATTGGAATTGCATTGAAACGCGAACCAGAACATACCTGCGTATATGTGCACGATATTTGAAATGCTTTACAAACTCTGTTGCTAAGAATTCCGTATGAATGCAATTTTCCTACGTCTACAATATCGAACAGCAGATTTTAAACGTAGAACGTCTGCACGAATTTCGAATATTTCACCAAATTTTCACATTCGAACCACATACTCTCAAGCTTTTCCAAATTCACACCTGTAGCTCGAACAAAAGCTGTCCGCACTTAAACTGATGAAACACTTTGCACAAACCGCGACCAATTTATCCGATTACACCACGGAGACCGCGTTAAATCAACGTCCTGTCTCGCGGTCCCGATTCTTCCACTGTCTATTCGCAGGAATTTTCATTTAACCGAGTGCGAGAAAAGTCGCGGGAAATGATCTGCTTTGAAATTTAATCCTTTCATCTAATGAAATTCCCGTTCAAGACACGATTTTACGTTAATTTTACGGTTCGATTTAAGCTTTAAATTATACGTTCTACCATCGGAGGATTAATACAAAGGTAGCCTGAGCAGCATCGACCGACGATGCGAATATCGTCAGCACTCTGTGCATCAGCAATAACCCCCCCCCCCCCCCCCCCCCTGAACAGCACCAGCAATCGCCGCAACGAGTCCACTGAATCTACCAAGGCCAATTTAGCAATTAAACTATCCGAGGAGAAGAACCGAAACTAACCGGACGAGGCTCTTTCTCAAGCGGGACGTAATCATTGCAGCCGGCTACGGTAACCACCACCGTTGCTACCACCAGCAACAGCATCCAACGCGTACATCGCTAAAGCTATTGGGAGATTTACGCGTTCGCCGGGCTGCTCCGTGATTCTTGTATGGACGACTGCGGAGGCGGAGGGAGATCGGTAAGAAGGTTACATTATTGCCGCGTTTCGTGTTTCACGGCCCATAGAACAACAGATCGTGGCAGTAACTTCGCGGGGACAGTCGGTTGTAACACAGCTTACCTTTGCGGTAACGAAAGGGTGCAACAACCACTCTGCTTCACGGGAAAGATGAAACGAGAGCGGCTATCAGGTTTCCACCAGAGTTGGATTAAGTTTAGTATGAATTGACGAATTAGAGTTAATTGCAGTAATAAAATTTCTTGATTGAAAAAATTATAGTGGATGCTCGATGATTCTCTAATTCTGTAACCTGTACTTGGATCCCATCTCTAGTTTCCAGAGACTAGCAAGAATCTCGATCTTTTGTTATAGGCCACTCGAAGAACGGGTCTATTTGTGCGGTGGAAGTACCCTCGGTTAGAATCGAGAGTA
Organism: Osmia lignaria lignaria; assembly: GCF_051020975.1. NCBI lineage: Eukaryota > Metazoa > Arthropoda > Insecta > Hymenoptera > Megachilidae > Osmia > Osmia lignaria. Next base: position 4,846,222 of record NC_135041.1, read on the forward strand.
GATAGAAACGTCGCGGTATCCACGGTGTCCATTCTCCTGTTCCTTCTTCCTCAACGAGGACAGGGGACATTTGATAAGATCACGAAGCGGTATCAGTATATTTGACGGCTATCGGGATGCTTTCTCGTTTAAGGAATAAGGTACACGGGGATACAGCTTGTAGACGTGATATTTGATATCATTCGAGATAAGAATGATCGTAAAAGAATTCATTTTAAAGATGCTGATGGAATTTGTTTCTGATTGTTTCCGATTATCTTGCACGCAAAAGATATTACAATTTGTTGATCTAAATTTATGTAATTCATTTTGTCCATACAGAGAATAATTACGACTAGGATGTGCTCTAATTATCATGCAGTTCGCAACGAGTTCTTCGTCAATTAATTTCTGAAAATTTAATACGCAGCTTCTCTGGGTACGAACAAAGCGTTTCCTGTAATGAGGCTCGTCGAACAGAATTTCGAACGCAATTATCAGCACCCTCATAATGGTACACCGTGCGACTAATTAACTAAAAATTAGTCGAACCGTCCAGAGGCGGCAAAGCGGTGGTTACGTCCTCGCATGACTGAAGTTAATAATGAAATTGTTTGAAAGCGATGGTAACGCTTTATAAATTCTTCAAACTCCTCGACGATAAATTGGGTGTAACTCGATGTTCGAGTAATCTGCAGACTTTGCAATCTCAGCCACCCCTTGGATACGGAGCCGAATTATTAGTAACAGCACTTCGGATGATAGTTCATTATGTTAATTAAAGTTGGGAGAATATTCGGCGAGTGTTTTTAAGATATATACCTCCCTCTGATTCTCTTTTTCGCCTCTTTTTTCCTGGCCGTTTGCCGCGTCCAACGATCTTAGGGATGGTTACAACGTCCATCCGCACATTTTTCTTCGCTCCGTGTATCCGTCTGCTGCGGTCGAGGGTTGCGCTCAATGTACAGCCCCGGTGCCCCTCGTTCGATCGCGTTAAAACGAAGAACCCGGTAAAAATTTGGGCGGGATTAATCATTAGCTTAATGTTTCGTCTGGGAAGAGTACACGTGCATCCTGCTTTCTGTGAACTTTAAATTACAAAAATGTATCGGGGTGTCTAAAGGACCTTAACCCTTTCGTAACTAGCCAGATACACAGCAGTGTTATTAACTTAAAAATTATTGCAAATTTTCTTCATCTTTTTAAAGGAGTCCTTTCAAAAGTGTTCTTTCAATTTTCAATTTATCTTCGTATAAAGAACCATTCTTTTCTCGCAATTCTCCCAATTTCTGTTACACTCTGTGTACAAAACCATACTGGATTCCCTACATTCGCGTGATTCGACGCGTAGTAAAGCTCGGTTACAGCAGCAATTTGATGTTTAACCAAGAAGTTTACCGTCAATAAAACAGGTATTTACAAGGAAACGTCGGAAAATTTCGCAACGAAACGTTCGTGAAACGGAACATAGTAGAATTTCCGAGGGAGAGCAACGGTCCAGTGTAACGGCATTGAAATGCAGATATTTTACGCGACGGTGTAATTGCGTTTCAATGCAAAATTCGAAAACTCGGGAGTAGAGTGGACGTTGCACCGGTTACGGTTCCCAATGCTTGCACGACGGAAGCGCGGCCGACGACCTGGACGGAAATAAAATTTTTGGCAACATTTCAATGACAACGGCCGACGGTGGTCCGTGCACCACGCTTTTTAATTAACCGGCTACAAGTATTCCCGGACGATGATAATTTTCAACTGTGGTTCAGCAAAGTAGGCCACTCCGTGAGCGAACTACGTCGCATCCGCTGGATCACGTCGATTTACTACTTCCGTCCCGTTGCGGTTAACTTGATCGTTCTATGCAATTGAAGACAACAAATGGAATCATTTCTTCTTCGTTCTTTATTCAAAAATGTTCCCGAAGCAACAAAATATATTATTATGAAAACGAATTGTTTTATTGCGGAGAAAATCTTCGTCGGCCATGTTAAACGGACCTCGTCATTTTGATGTGAATAATTTAATCACATAAAGGATAATTGCAAAATTGTTTACGATATAACACAGGGCTTCCCTAGTATGTAATTCATGATTCTAATGTAACACCAGGCAATTCCATTAGCAGCCTAATTTTCCGTGATAAATTATGTACATCAATAGCCCCGGAACAGTGTACGTGTCTAATTATCAATTTATTCCCGAGTCATTAACTCGTTCATTAACGATAGTAATCAACTGCGATAAACACCTGCCGATACAGCTGAACGAATCACCCGATTAATCAGGATTTACATTGAATTTTCGAACGTACTAAAGAAACATTTGAAAATTCTCGAAGAAAGAACTTTTAAATTCCATTATACTAAATTCACCTGACTTTATATGCAACAGCCTAATAACACCGTAATTATCGGAAATGATCAATGTATCAGACGATGTTAAACAGGCCGGTAACAAGGTTTCATCGTACATCGTCGACTGGATTTTACGATCGAAGTCGATATAGGGAACGAGGTTGGCACGTCAACGATCGTACAGCTAATTCCCAGAGCGTGGTGCCTTTCCACGAGTAAAGTCGTTCGTCTCCCTATCCGATCGCTTTCCAGCCAAGAGTCTAGGGGATAGAATTCACAGGGAATCAATCGATGTTCGTAGATCGAGCTTTCCACGGCTGATCGGGATTTCCTGTGGCGTTTCACACGTAGCTGGTGCTACCACAAACACAGCCCCGTCGAAATGTTAACACACAAAGTTAGGCGGGTAGGTAGCACCTACGCAGAGGAGGTGGCTGGTACATAAAGACAGCTTTCGGCCGTTATCGAGCCCGGTTGCCAGCCTCGTCGTTGGTCTCCTCCATGAGGCAAACCTCCCTCCGTCGAACTCTAGCAACCTCTACCTACTGCCCTTATCGGCTCAACAAATTTAACTTGATTTCCTATACGGACTTTGCGGAGCTCCGGGGAAATACAGAGCCGGCTTCAGCCCGTCTACGTCTAAACTCGCTTTACGATAAGGGATAAAGCGTCTCACCCTCCTATCCGATGCCCGCCACCCTCTGTACCTCTCTCCTCCTATCCTTCTTCCCTCCCCTATGTTCGCCTCTTTCTTTTCGGTAGTCGGCTACAACCACCAACGTTTCATCCCCGAGACTTTCCATTCACCAATGTCGAATCCTCTTGACCCGGCCAACCAACTCGCGGAGGGGTGAGAAACCCGACGGGAAGTTTTCGAACTAGCACGGGCTTTCTCGCGCGCCGAAAAAACTTTACGGACCAATGAGATTTCTGGAGTAGGAGGGAACTACGAGACGCTGGGTGCTATACTTTCTTTCGCTCGATGAGAAATAAGGATACGATTCTGAGGGTGGATTCGGTTATATACGAAACAAATGCAATATTTTGTAGAGGGTTTCTTCAGAAGTCTGAAGAATAGATGAACATGGTAGATAAATTAATTTTCAAGGAAAAATTGAGGAAAAATTTGATGTACAGAAATTATTCTAAATGAATGTAGTTACTTTAGATTGAAGCCTAGGTTAATTCAATCACGTAGAGTCCGAGCAGACGTCGGTATCTCCTCGGATGGCCCCAAAGCTTGCCGCATTACCGGTATATTAACCATCGTATGTACAGGCAGTTTGAAATGACGGCTCTCAGGAGAGGCAGAAACGCGAGAGTTGGAAAGACAACCGGAGAAGAGGAGAGGACGAACGCAGAGAGTGGCGTATGGTACACGCAGTCTGGCGCATAGTCTCTGTATAATTCAGTCATATCCATGCTAATCCCACCGGCCGGCTCGCGTTATTCTCCATGATGGATGCACAGCCACCGGAGAATTGCCCTTTTCATTGAAATACAACTAAAATTAAACTCATTTGCTGCCCCCGTGGATTTACGACAAGGGCGGCGATACTGCCACCCTCGAGCATCCTTTCCTCGATTACCTACTTGCCGCGTGTTTAGCTACGCGGAGTATTAACTATCGTAAATTCTTGCGGTAAATGAATTAGATTGTTGCGTATCTAATGACGTAAGGGTATCGTTAAATAGCACTTGTGCTATATTAATTTGAAGATTAAAGTTTCATGAAAATATAATACCTACTTAATCGGTTTACGAATGTTCTTAAATAGGTATTCCTGAAATTCATTTTCATCCTGGGAAATGTGAGACTTGCTGCAGCATAATCAAACGAATTTGAATAATATAAGACGGTTCGAGTAAAAATTCCAAGACAATTCTTCGGTTAATACGTTTCAATAAATAGAGACGTTAGAACAGATGTGCCAGATACTTATTCGACAGATGTGTCGATATTTTCTCATGGAAAAGGTACAGGGTAAAAGACACGCTAGGTAATATCGGCAAAGAACACTGTCCGTCGCGAGAAAGCTTTCCAGAGGGTTTAGAGTGAAAAACGTCGACTATCTTATACGCATAAAATGATAATCGACCAACACAGGGGGTACATTTATTTTAGAGGGAAAAAAGATAAAGAAACGGGAAGAAATTCAAACATCGATAGGAATTGAAATAGTATCTACAGATCTTTATCATATGATAGCACAATTTTAATAAATTACTTTTTGCTTTTCCTATTTCAAATTTTATATTTGAAAAATATTTCGTTATCGATCTAGAAAGAATATTTAGCTGATCCAAATACCATTTTGCTTTTTTGAAAATTATTTGATTAATCTAGCGTGACAAATTCGATTCGTTATTTTAATTTTTTGCTCATTAGACGAATGCACGATAGGAGCGTTACGATTAATTTTCATTCGGTCTGTAGCACGTTTCAAAGAAACGTGCACACGGGGCTCCGCGAATCGTCGATTGATTAAGCTGCAGCTGAACTCGTTCTGCATTCTCATCAAAGCGCGTAACAGCCCAATTTGCATATTGTTCGCGGAACTGGAGGTAAACGCGCGCCAGAGAAGTACATCTGATCGAACAAAGCGGAAAATGGTCAGCAGGCTTTCAGACGATGCCCCAGTTTTCCCTTTCAAGCGTCGGTGAACCGTAGTAGAAGCTGATCGGTCGGCTTTGTGTCGATTATCGAAGATATTCCACCCCTTGCAGCGACGAGATCGCCGATAGAAAGACGAGCAAAAAGAGGGAAACTGGCTGAAAAAGGAAAAAAAGGAACCGTCTCGAAACGTTTCGACTTGGACCACTACCTTTACCCTCCACTTTTCATCTCGATTTACTACGATGGAGATCGAACTTTCCTATTTCTTTTTTTTCAACTAAAACTTCGCATAAACCAAGGGAAACTGTATTTTGGATATTCTGCATTTAAATATTCCTATAAGAGACTATTATTTCTCTACCATTTGCAGTAATAAAAAATATCTATTATTAATCAACCTTTTATAATAAATTAACGACCATCGATAGCGAAACTTTTCTAATTAGTTCAAATCGAACGATTAATTAAAAACGAGAAAAAAGCGATGCATGGAGGCAATGAGGGTAGAAAAATCTTGAACCGAACGAAACGAATGTTTTCGCGCAAGCAACATTATTTCGAAATTTAATTTTCTAATTAGAGGGGAGGTGGAGGAGAGAGTTCAATTAAATCGTCGACGAGAAAATCAATAGCGAAGAATGAGAGGAGAATTTCATCGGAGGGGTAGTATGGAACCCCTGTACGAAGAATTCGTTAGGAATCCTCCGACTCGTATTGTGTACTATTCGCATACGCGCCTGTACTCGTCCTCGTAAATTCACGAACCCTCGCGAATCAGCCTGCAAAATGGCCACTCGGTTGCAGAGTTTTCAAACGGCTACGAAACTAGCCAACAAAAGAGAAACACGCGAGTACAAAGCTCTACGAGAGTCGCAAAGATTGGGAGACGCCTTTTTCGATTACCCGGAGGGTTGTGGAACAAATCAACCGGTTGAATATGCACGGATATTCCGATGCGTTTCCCGAGAAGAACTGTAAAGGATAGTATTCAAAATTATAACTTCACCTGATACCACACAATATTCCAGAAACCAATTAACACAGAAATTTGCAAATAATTTCTATGAAAGGTTTCACGGATATTTTTAGAAAAGTTTGATGTTACATACAAAGGAAATTCGTTTCCACAAGTTTGTTTCATATGAAGCAGAGAAATTCCTCTGATGAAAAGGTAGCCCTTTTTTGATCCAAATTGCGACAAAAACAATATCATAATCAGGGGTATAATGAAAAGCAGTGCAGCTGTTGAATGAGCATTCGAATGAAAAATAGCTTACAATCAAAAGGTAAGTTCTCATTAAAAATAACGAAATGTGTCAAGTGTGCGTATATTCACGTCCCTGTAGAAGAAAATGAAGATGTAACTACTCGTCTCCTAGGTGTGGGTTGATAAATGGGAAACCTGAAACATCGAGAAACTTAAGAAATATCAAATGACACGTTTACATTAAGACAGATGATTATTATGACGAATGGTCGTAATCGAATATCCCTTTTCGATGTGTAACGAAGAGAACATCCAAGAGGAATCTTTTTTTATCAGACTCAGGTATGTTTTATTTCTAACGTAGAAACATTTTTCCACGTGGAAATGATAGAAAATAAAGTTATAATTCTGATGAATGAATCGACCGGAAAATACGCAATGAAAATACGAGTACGAATACCGGTCCGTTGAATTCGAAAACCCCGAAATTGCATATGAAACGAGCTTTCAACGTGCAGTTGAAAAAAAGAAAATCAATTTGAAGGAAATTGTTGAAATTGAAATGGGAGTTGCTCTCTTTGAACGTGAAACGCAAGCGTGGCTGTTCATTTGAACTTTGTAAAAGTAGGTCGCCAGGTTGAACTGATGAGAATTGAAGATTGCCAAGGAAAACGGTGTTAAATCAATTGTTTCTTTAAATCGAGTTAACCCGTTCGACGAAAGACGGTGTCACTTGAAGCTATCGCGTAAAACGTTTATCAAAGCAGAAAATTTTTCTTCTTTGTTTTCCTTGTCGTTGGATTTTCCATTTTATCTCTGACTTACCGGATATCGTGAAAGAACTGAAGATAATAGGAAGGATTAAACTGTTAACATCGAACCAGTCCATTACAAGCTATTAAAATTTCGATGGTTTCTGATATTTCAAACGCTACTATTTACTCATAATGTTACAATAGAGATCAATAATTTATTTGTTATAAATTCGCAGCAACAAAATGTTATATTCACTAATTTCTAGCATTGTACACAATACCACCAATAAATTAATAGGCAATCAATGCACAATGGATTATCAAATAATATTGACGCTAATCATTGATAAACATCGTTATCAGAAACATTTCACTGCAACGATGAACGTCAATTATACATAGGGAATCGATATTCATTAGCTTGTTATATATCAAATGATAGATTCCAAAACGCAGAAAGTCTGGTTTGATTTGATAACATAAAATTATTGAAACATAGCAGTTATGACAAATCAGTTTAAAGCACAGGGTTTGATAAAAATGATTGTTTAGTCGTTTTATCAGTCATTTAATAGTATGTATCGTTTTATAATGCGCGTAGAATGGCACGCATCGCTAACTAAATTGAACGAGAAGGTAAACGATAAAGTTTTGTGTTGATCAAGTCACTCCAATCACTAGCAGATTTCCATACGTAGTTATTTCTGTTTTGTACACAGTAAATATTTGCTCATTCTGTGAAACGGAGAATGCGAGAGAATCGCGGGCTGTCTGTAAAGTTCCATTGTTTGACCGTTAGTGAAAAAACAAAATGGAAGAGTTGTTAGTGAAAACAAAAATATTTATATGTATACATATACATTCTGTTTGGATATACCGATTAAAATTGACAACGATTTGATAAAGTCGAGATCTGAAATTATTATTTTTATGAAAGAAAAAAATAATATCGCAATGTTGATAATTAAATACATCTCCATTATTATATTGTGTTCTCTTTTAATTAAATTAAATTTACGCATGAAATTCTATCATTTCATATCAGTTTCACAGGAATTGTATGAGATCAATATATCTGTTCACAATGTGCAACCGCATACGATTTGAAAAAAACGAAGCCCTCCGTACACTTGACGCACATGAGTAGTATAGTGCAAGCTGTCGTACGAAGAAACACGACTTTTGAACACGGAATTCATGACTGTACTCTGCCATGGTACATTGATCGCGGCGTGTAAACGCTTCTGAGAAAAACGACGTGCCGTGTCGGCGGGAATTAAGTAACCGTATGGTTGAGAGCTGGTATCGCGCGAGTGTGGGGCTACGCATGGTTTGTGTCGTCACGAGGAAACTCGTTATCAGCGATGGCTGAAATTATAATGCGTGTTCGAACGACGAAAAACCAACTGGCGCCGTTCTGCGTCGCGACGGCAATGGAAACACTCGACATTCTTTCACGTAAACGTCAATGACACCGAATGTTGATATCAATAACGATAGCCTTCAAATTTCGCTATTTTTCAATATTAATTTGCAAGAAGTATCGCCTATAACCGTCTTATAAAAATTTATAAAAATTTCCAAGTAAATTACATCTGCTGTCGCAGTGATTTTTTTCTAGAAATAGGGGAGACGGACAAATTGTTCAAAGTAATAACTGTCGCACGGAGTTACGTGGTAGACGGACAAGAACGGATGATAAAGGTGGTGGACATCGACAGCGGCGAGTATACGGTACGATAGGTCGACACTCAACAACGAAGAAGGGCAACAAAAGCAAAAGGGAAGTCAAAGATCGTCTGTTATATGGCCGCCATCCTCGGAGCCCCGGTTAATCCACTTGTCTTGCCGGCCAACTCGGACCAGTCTGAACTGACCTGTCACGTCAGACGGCAAGCTTGCTCTCCGTCAGATTGCATTACAGGGCTAAGCTTTCATTAGCCTCGTCCACCAAGCGACAGCTTAACCTTTCCCTGCCATTCCTGCCCTCTGTCTACTCGTAACTGATAATTCACTCAACATTGCGACACCAGGGCTCATACTTCACCGCTTGCCCGACTCCTTTTTCCTTCTTCTCCTTCCTGCGGAACCTTGAGAAGTTTTTGGTCCAACGACGACTCTGTATCCAACTAAATTAATCTTTAAGTTTCGTTCATTCGTAAATCTAGTTTGCAGGGATAGCAGAGAAAGAAGGTAGTAAATGTTTGTGATGAATTGAAGAGCTTAACGTAACTTTTTCGTGTTTTTCACCGAACTTTTATACAGGATGTCACAAAGGTTTCCGTATAAACTTTGCCAGAGTTTAACTACAGTTTAATTCTCCAATGGCGGACCATGGGGAGAGTCCCAATTTATATTCAATTTGATGTTTCATATTATTATCATTTTCTAAATTGTACACTGTTCCTTTGAAAATTATATATTCTTATGTATATTCTGTAAATTTGGGTCACGATTGATCCAGGCTCCATTCTTCAAGATGTTAATAAATACATAAATAGATAATCAACACGATTGCTTATGTCGATCCTTAAAAAAGGATAAAAGAAGCAGAGCACGCGATATTCCATCGATTTCGTTGAAAATCAAAGTGATTTCTGAAATTCCTGAAAGAAGGATGATCGGTTGGGCCACGAAACCGATCCAACCCCTTCCAATACGGTCAGATATTTACGAGGGTGAAATGGCTGGTTTGCAAGTAAAATCGTCCGTAGAGGCAGCACACGGTTCGCGACTGCTGACAACCTTTGGCTTCGTATCGGCTAGGGTGGATAGATTATAATTGGTTTTATCTGACTACACTGGCGAAGGTGGGCATAATGGAAACGATAGGCTGACACGCGAGGCCAGTTCGGGCAAAAGGAAACGTGCCAACCACGAAACCGACAACAGCAACAGCAGCAGCAGCAGCAGTAACAATAGCAGCAAGCTTTGGTAGCCAGTTGGTCTGCACGATATTACTATTTGCACAAAATTATACCAGGCCATGATTGCCGTACTTACGAACGCTCTTGATCGGCCGACGACGCGACGGCTTCTCGCGAATAATCGCGTGCGTGATCCCGTGAACACGGACCAGCTTCGCCCTCTTCTACTTCAAGCGATTTTTTGCTCTAATTTCTCCCTTTTTCCTTCGCGAAACGGCTCGGTAAGAACCGTTTAACCGGGCAAGAATTTTGATTTGCATAAACTTGTAGAGGAGGACGAAGGTTGCTGGATGTATGAGCCATCTTGAGCCAAGTCGAGATAAGTGATTCTACATTGTATTCTTTTGCTTAATTCTAATACTGTTCTCTTCTATATTACTATATAAGTGAAATATATATTTTATATTATGCAATGCAGTTGAATTATTTATTTAAATCTCTTTGTTTCCCAACTTTTTGACGGTAGCGTATCTTTTCATTTTAAAGTATATTTTATGTCGATAAACTCTCCAAATGCGATTAGGTGAACAAATCCCGGGTTCACAGAGAATGGTGTACGTACCTACATGTGAAAGTACTTTGAGGTATTATAATTGTCTGTAATCTAGAAACGTCGGGTTCAGCGCGTATTACGAAGAGCTTCCATGCCAAGGAAGTGTGGAATCCTCTAAACGAGTTACACTTCGCATTATCCTGTGCACACGTTATTAAGCATAAGTACACAATAGAATGTTAACGTTTCTAAGGCAGCGGAATTCCGCGGGATCGCTTTGACATCGATACATATGCTAAGAACATTATAGGTTTAACTTTGACGTTGTATCGTTAATATCGAATAGAATGCCGACGATTCGAGTGAAACCCTTGCGGCCGATCCGCGCAAAATTGTAATCCAACGAGGAATTAAACGTTTCGATCTCGATGCGTTTCACGAACGGCATGCCTCGAAATTCCCTGAAACATCCGAACTAATCTACATATTATCAAACTCCGCGCCGCGGCTAGGTACAAATTGAATGATCCACGGCCCGTGGAACTTGCTACGGGACATATCTCCGGCTTTTCGTCTGAAAATTCACTTAGCACACTGAATCGTCGAAAGACAATCTCTGCCCGCGAGCCACTCGCCGAGCATACTACGTATCTTCGATTCTCGCAATTTTAACTTCAATTTCATGTCAAACAAGAAATTATTAACTTCTAACTTTACAATTTATTTTGAAGCAAATTAATTTTTCATTTCATAGCAATTCTACACTGTTATGAAAAAAAGCTAACGATAAGAATTAATAATGATCTGGAAAACGTTGTATATCAGAGAGATCAGGTATCAAATCACCTTTCGTTCCTTCCACAACGACCTTCTTCCGTTGTTTCACAGTAGCTGAATATTCATACGAAGAAGGCGTCTCGGAGCTTTCTTATTTCATGATGGATGGGAATTGGAAAGCAGAACGAAGTAGAAGAGACCTACTTCTTGGATGAACGAATAGACAAAGGCGCCATCCATCACGTTTCCTAGTTAGCTAAACGTTATCGTTATTCGCCTTAATTGAAATTGGAATAGTTATAGAATAATTGTTAATTGATATCAGAAGATTTCTAATTTTCAACTAGAACAGACTAGCTGGAGTCTCTCTAAAATCAAATTATGAGAGGGTTGATTCAGAATAGAACAAATATCACGCACCGGTAGTTTATTCGCTGCATCTATTATGTTAGCACAAAGTCTGCCTGTCGTTGAAAGTCGTTATTGTTGGTTAAAAACGATCGTGGTTGAAATTCGACGAGCGAACGTTTGTAGGACCCCCCGTCGGGTCAGATAATTTTCGGACTAATAAACGTTTATAATACTGTGGCTATCGTTCGGCTGTTCAAACGATATGCCGCATTATAACCGGTAATGACGAGAGAAATACGGTTATTTTCGGTCCACCGTTGAGCGTGCTTCGCGGGTTTACTACGTTTTCTATCTGAAGTATGCCATCTTTATTACGTTATCGTGCGCTGCGTGCCGACCGCCAGTTTACGCCCAACAGATTCAACCGTTGATACCGCTCGTAACACTAATAATTAGCAGTTTCTTTTTCAATTTTAATAAGCAGCTAATCAACCACGTGTAAGGGATGATTGTGTTCACGTTACATCATCCCTTGGGAATTCCTGCCGCCTCCATTATCGGCTTCGTTAATACCACTGTCTCTGATCATGCGTATGTACAACATTTCGTTAACGAATAATGACGATCGATTTTACGCGATTTTCAATTATCAATCACAGACGCGTCACGATTTAATCTAGGTCGTTAAATGATATTTGTATAAATAATTGTAAAATTTACCTATAACACTAAAATATGAAAAAATTATAAATACCAGTCAAATTCTGTAGAAAATTCAGTGTTAAAAAGAAGATATCGATCAACAAAAAGACATAAAAATGAACGGGTCATCGCCATTCTCGGTCCACAAAGTCGACGGACACCGTAACTTCCGTTCATGGGGTGGAAGTCTCCGGTCTTCTCTGGATTTCAGATTTCTAAAGAAGTCGATTGATTCGAAGTACGCAAAGAAAATCTCTTCATAGACCGCTTTTCCTGCGACATTCGCGACTCACTCGTGTGCGTGCACTTTTGCCCGCGGCAGGTATTAATATTCAAGGCAGGTGTAACGGTTATTTTGTGCCACGTTTTTATATTCCGTAGAATCTAGCGGGGAATATTCAATATATTATTGCCAGACGCAGCGCCGCCGCCACTGGTTGCCTGTCTCAATATTTTATTGAAATATATATCGCAATATCGCTGAACGTTGCGTGCGGACAGGATTGGAATCCGGATGCGTTTCGCGCGAATCCTTTAACACCTTGAATTTCACGCTAAAACCGTAGAAAATCCTTCCGGTTAACAATTTCATTTTCAATAAATCAAGTATATTATTTTTCTGATATTTAGTTTGTTCAATTGAACACACTTATTTTTATTATCATTTAAAAATTTTTGCTAAAACCCATTGATTTCGTCAAATCTGAATAAGTCCTTATACTGTAAAAATGTTTGAATTTGACAATTAAAAATTAGAATCATAGTAGGTTGAGATTAGAGTAAAAAGAATGGTATCGTGCCCTTTTTACATCCATAATAGCCTAATCACTAATCGAAATATTACCTTGAAAGATGACCTCTCCGTCATAGGAATTTTCCTCTAAAAATCACTTTATTGTAAAATCAGTAAAGCTTTCAGATAAGAAACAGCGAATACATAAACGTCACGACACTTTTGCGTGCAATAAATAATTTATTTGGTAACAAAAGAAAAAAATGAAAGAAATGGGGGGATTTATAAACTTCCATAAGTATTTATTCAGTATGGTATACACGAGCTTAGTTTTACGGTGTAAAAATTAGTTGATCGCAATGGCGATTACGTGTTACGTGTGCCTGTAATCCGGGACAAAATTTATGACAGGGTCAAAGCTATGGCATCGTGGCGCAGCCCATTTTCCATGAATTTCCCAGACCTGTACACGCACACGACTTCGCGCGTAACACGGGAAACGCCGAAATGGCAGTATGCTAAAAAACGCTGACACTGACAACTAAAATCCGAGCACACGCCGATGTTTCCCTCTTCCTATTTTCTCTCCCTTTTCGCACAACTACGCGTTTCGACTCTTACGAAATGGCCTACCCTTATTTTTCCACCCTATCTTCAACCTGGCATCTAATTCTGTTTCGGAACCGTCTCCACGATTGTGTATTTTTCTAATAACAATTATTTCGAAGCACCATTCGAAGCACCTACTATTGGAAATATTTTGCAGAAGTTAGTTACGAATTATTTAGTCATGTATTGATATTCCGTAAAATCATGCGTCTAACACTCTGGGAAACCATTAATCGTCTAACAAAGTCCGGACGCAACATCCCCTCTACCGGTATCCTCTGCTTCGGGGGTAAAGCTGTCCGTGGTGAAATTTATTTTATGTACTTTTATGACTTTCACGAAAAAATATGGGTATTTTGCAACTGGAATAGAGGCTCTCCAGGGAGAAAAGTACGCTTACCATTGTTGGCCGTTGGAAACAAACCGCGTGTATTCGTCACGCGTGTACTTGAAGCGATCTTTTGAATCATCGACTATGATAAAACAGTGAAACGATGAAAAAAAAAAAGAGAACACAGAGGTGGGCTTTGCGCGGGTGGTGAGGTTGAACGAGCGAACGAAGGAATTAATGATGTTACATTACGTTCATTCGTCTAACCGTGCGAATTCCGCTCGCATAAGATTCGCGTTAACCTGGCTGGAGCCTGTAATTTATACAGTGGCAGGCCGTGTTTGCACGACACGATTAATACTTCCGCGCCCGAAATTGTTACCAGACGTAACGGCGCATCGCGGACGTGATCTGGAAGCACGGTAATACATTTGCGGCAATGTACATAATTCGCCGCTCATTAGTGTAATGCGGCTCGCGCTAAACGCTTGTACAAATTCGAAGCTTTATGTTTGCGAGCGATTGTATCGCGGCGGCAATCGATATTGTCCGGCCGAAAGCTCGATACCGTTTAAGAGCGTATAAATTAACGTGGAACATATAAAGGTGACCGGTAACCACTCGAGTGAGCGACTGGACTCGTCAATCGATTCGTGGAAAGACAACAGTGTATTTAACAGATGCAGTTGATGAGTAGCGTGTTTCAATTGAATTCGATCCCTGATTATCGTTCATTGCTTTTTTCCAGTGTTTTTTTAAAAATATTTTTGCAGTGATATTATATTATTGTTATTTCAAATTACCGATATAATCATTTTTATCTTTCGTATAATTAGATGACTTTGTAAATTACATTTTCAATAGCAATGAATGGTAAATCTTATGACAGTCAACGTGTTAATTGTTTAGTAACAGTTTACTTGCGAAGAAGGATGGCGAATTCATTTCAGTTGAACATGCTGCGGTGGACTTAGAAGCGGTTAGGTACAATTTGTAATAACCTGTCAGACGTACCGTTACCTTGCAAGGGTAGAACTTGCCCGATGGAAATCTCGTTAGATCAAGTACGAGAAATAGGGCGTTGCTAGATTGTGAATCCAGAAACTGGTCTTGTTTGTTTCAGTGATCGTAACCAAGTGACTTCCCGATAAGAAAACCATCTCGGTGATTGAAAGCAAAATTTGCTCGGTTCAATTACCGAAATTAATTAAGGTGTAACGCGATATTCCACAACGTTTCTTAGTAACCTCATGAAAGATTATACTTTGTTTCAACTATATTGTAGTACGGAATAATGAAACGGTAATGATGAATTACAAAGACGTATGACAGTATAATTTTTCGCAAATCATAGTAATATAGGTGCATAAACACTTTGCAGACTTTGAATTAATGCCGCACGAAGTTGGTAATCGCAGGGACGTTAAATTTAAAATGAACGATATACAAATTAAGGGATCGTTACTTTAATTTAAGCGAACCGACGATAAATCTGGGCTACACGGTTGCAATCGATAGTTGCTCGCGTTTCGCGTGACAGCCTGCAATAAAATACTTGCATAAGTATGTTCGCGTGTACTCAAAAATTCGTGAGCTCCGAGAAACGATTAAACGCAATCTGCTGGATGAGTAAAATTTTCAAAAGAAGAAAAATTCATTCGCTCGGAAGAAACGAACATCGAGGAAGTAGGAACAAGATTCTTAATTTTCAATGTTACCACGTAACGCGGTTTGCATTCATACATATAGATCCTTGAATATACACTTCGCAAAGAGTGCATCTGCATGCTCGAGTACTTTGCATACGTTTACTCATAAAAACGCATAGGACGTCATTTCCATTTCACCACGTTTATGCAATGCACAGAATTGCCCATAACTGATTAATCACTCGTTGCGTTATAAATGCATTTTCACAATGAATCAAACTTAACATAACAAAGTACTCTGTATCGAACTCAACTTGATATAAAATTAAATTCAAAGGATTTATTTCCAACGAATCCTTCTACTGCAAATAAGATTCAGAGTGTCTATATTTGACATTCTATCGGTTCCAAATCACTTCAGCTATATTCCACGATCGTAAGCCTCTCCGGTGATCCAACTGCATAGATATATTTCCATTTTTCGCCGCGTGAGAACTTCGACAGCCAGTCGCGATTCTCGCGACTCCATTCAGGCGAGATATTAAAGCCAGAAGCTGTCGCAAGCTCCTGACGCGTTTGTCTACCCCTTCGATTTCGAACGAAAGGAACTAGCAAGCGAAATGGAAATAAAGAAAAGAGGAACTAAGAGAAATGATAAGAAGGAAACCGAGTACTTTGATTTTTGTTTTCTTGTAGACTGTTCAATTTTTTCATCGAAGTTCGAACCACTTCGAGTTGCTACTATCGAAAAGAATCAGGTCAATTGAAAGAAGAAGACGGTAGAAGTAGATTCGGAGCTGCAATACGGGTAGTAGGAAAAGAAAACCAATTCAGAGAGCGCAGAAAAAGCGAGAAGTTCGAAGCAAATACAAGGAACTTTCGAAGAGAGACAGCTTCTACAATAGTTGGTGAAAATCGCCAAAAATGCGAGGTAAGAAAGAAGAAGCGAAGGTGCATCGAAACCGTGCCAGGTTTCAGAGAAGAACAATCCCGAGGGTTGGTCGCGATCGAAGAGAACACCGCGCGACTGGAAGCGGAACAGAAAGTCGTGTCTGCGAGGCAATAAGAAGCCGTTATACGAGAAGACATTTACGGAACGACATTCTCGTTCGTAGAAACGGGTTCGAACAAGAGCTGCACAACAACGAACAGACACGCTACGATCTTTATGCGAGACCTCTTGGAACAATTGCACCGCCTGATTCTAGGTAAAAGAGATCATACGAGTAAAATATAGACACATCTTCGCGTACAGGTTTTACGGAGAAAATGCAAGCTGATAAGAAGCAGATGAAAAGCGACGCGATAACGTTGGAACGCAGAGAGCTTGAAAAATAACTGAAAATTGAGGTGGTAAAAGGCAGCACTCACCGGATGACATTCCTCTCCTATGATCAGCTGGAAAAATTCTTCGTCGAGCTTGCGTGCACATCTGCTCACAGTGTTTACCGGTAAACAAGGTTAAACGATGTTCCCCACAGTGATTCGACGCGACGCACTCGTCGGGACGTTTACTTTGCTTGGGGGGGAAGAAACTAGGGTAGCGGAACTGCCAATGCCACGCCGATTAAATCGGCTTTCAATGATTCATCCTCTTTTTCGTTTCGATGGAGCCACGTTAGTTTTTATACGCTATGAGTGACTGAAAATTGGGAATACATACACTTTATATACATGGTGAGTTAGGAGGAGAGCGAAATATCTTGAAAAACTATAATTTCATTTCTTTTTTTAATTTAAATTAATATAGTTATTATTCTCAATAATTTAGGAGATAAATGCAGTTGTTCAAATGTACCCCGCACCATCTCATTAACAATTAAAAATGGTGAAGGTTTCTTCTATTAACCTTTTCGACGACCGCACTTATTGTTTATGGCGATGGCTGGAAACGGAGATTTATCAAATAAAATCCGAGAAGAATTGATTGCTTGTATTTTGCGTGTTGTTACTCGTATAAAAGAAGAGCAAACTGTGCTTAGAAAAACAACATGTAATCTTAAAACACGAATTGCAAAATGTATCAAGGTACACAGTTCAATTTTCGAGTACTTATTACAAATGTTACATATATGTATATGTAATTTAAAATTGAAGCAGTTGTATTTTCTAAACTATTAAGAATAATAATGATATTCATCTGATTTTTGTTTTTTATTGTAATGACCCATACCACTGTCCCCGAAATATTTCTCTCTCTTCCTGACTCACCCAGTATAGGTGAATGTGTTTCGATAACGAAGAAAGTTACTTATTCTTGTCATAATTGAACGATATTTCACGAGGCACGAGCGTTCACGAAAGGCAACCTTTTTCCCGTATCGCACGACCCCTTTTTCACGTTCGATTCCGTCGTATCGTGACAGCCACTTTCATGTCTCTCGTGCGAGATATACAGTGACCGCTCATAAAAAAAAAAAAAAGAGAAACAGTAGCGTGGAGGGCCCGTAAAATCGAGCGTAAAATATTTAACGAGATAGGTGGCCCTGCCCTTCGTTCGTACAGTGCAAAAGCACGCGTGCATTTTTATTACACCGACTACAGAGAGGCGTACCGTTAATTCTCTTATAGAAAAAACGAAATTTCATTTTAGCACAGTGTATCGCGAAACGGCTTCTCTGCTAATTAAAATCCGTTAGGACGTGAGTACGTTCCGAACGTGGAATAAAAACAAATGCATAATGCATCGTTACAAACATCTACTCGGTCATTAATGTTTCATTAAAAAGTACTCGTAGCTGTGTGCTGTGCCATTACAGGGAGCAAAGTATGCACGTTGTTGACTGATGAAATTAATTTCGAAAAAAAAGGCACCGGTACAACCAACGATTTTCCCTTTATTTCGTGGGGGGACGATTACCTGTTCGATCGCACGGTCAAACGTTACTTCCGTTTTGTACGATTACAAAGGAAACTAATTACACAAATATTGGTGAACGTCGAGCGAACGAAATCGTTGTTTAAAGAGGGACTCGACGTACTCGTGTCGACGATCATTTTTCATTGTTTGCATTGTTTCTATCAGCGAGCTGAAAATATTTATTTAATTTCCTGTCGTTACACGCTCCCCTGTACACAGTCAAATTTCGTGGATCATTCGTGCTATTCGTACGACTGTTGTAACCTCCCTTTCGCTATCATTCAGAGCATAACCATGCCCATCGCACGCAACGGCAGTTCAGTTTTATGGGATACCTTGGCGAAGGGCTCACGCAAAGGTCGACGGTAGCACGTCCCATGGGAGCCTACCTTTGCTCCCTTTTCTTGCCGTTCGAACGCGAAACGCCTGAAATATCCACGAGCCGGGAAGCGGCATCGTTTTTTCATTCGATGAATGAGTAATGATCCACGCCAACGGTCATCCATCCAACTGAGACAGTTACGACGCGCGGAACCATCGAAATCCATCCACGTTCCATTTTCAAATGGGAACGTTTCCAACATGGGATACCTACATTATCAGAAACCGTTATTATTTCTGATCCTTAAAGCGACCTTACGGCAGTCTGAACGATAAAATATCATTTATAATTATAAAATAATAATCCACGAACCAATATTTAACGATCTTTGTTGTATAATCTTGGTAAAATTTCGCTTATCAGGAGAGTTCACGTTCCATCGGGTAACACGAGCGCAAGATTTCATAAATCAATTAATTAGCGGCAGTTCGTGGCCTCCGGTTGACTGAAGAATCATCGATACGGATGATCCGAAAGAGATACACACCGGCCACGAACAATGCTGACATTAAACGATATCTCGTTGCCGCGGTCCGCTCCTCGAATCGCGAGCGCATAAATTGCATTTCGATAACACCGAATTAACTCTATCTCTTCACCGCATTTATCACTGTGCCCGGCTGATAGAGCCGGTCAATCCGGTCGGATCGTGGATAATGAACGCGTCATCGGTGTTATCCGCGTCATTGTAGCCAGTTTTATACGAACTAACTCTTAATAACACTGTTGCAACTGTTTGCACTGCACCGAGCCCCATTGTCGATGTACACGCACGGACAACTGACACGTGCGGTCAATCACATTTACGTGTACCGTCGAATAATGAGGGATATCGCGTTTGTCTATCGGCAATTCAATTTCAACGTACGTGTGTCCCTTTCGGGTGGTCGTGTCGATAATAATAGAAATTTGTTCGTTTCGATGCGAATAAGGTTGACGCGTGTCTGGCATTTTAAGAACCGTCAGCTGTTTCAATTCTTCCACATTAATAATTGATTTCTTTCTTTGGATTTTTTTTTTATGTTAGAGTTTATAGTCAGGGATTATTAGCAACTGTACTGAGAATTACAGGTACATCAGGGATAAATAGTTAGGAGTTGTATTAGCAGGAGGGTCTTCGAAGGTTGTCCAGTATTCCGATGGTATTACAGAATTTAATCACTGTATCCTGGTGCAATGCCGATGCGATCACTTCCGCGAGGTTGGCCTTAATATTCAGTTGTAGGCGTTTAGTGGAGGGGGAGAGGGTTTCGTCTCCCCGGACGCCTTTGGTTCGGGCCGAGGACCGCTAGGTGGCGGCGAGATGATCAACGATCAGTGTTCTCGCTGGCGGTCGTCTGGCATACAGTTCAAATATATAGGAGTTCCGAATTACGGTATGATAGATGTCTGGGGCAGGGATCGTCTGTTATCGGCGCCACTGACGAGTCTGACAGACGATCCCGAGACGAAACGCCTTTTTCTCCCCTTTCCTACACAGTCTTCTCCTTATTTGCGTATATTTTCTACATTCAATGATGATATGGTGGATGGTTAGATTTTACGTTGCACATTTCGCAAGTACCGAGAGAACTATTGTTGAGGCTGTGTGCATGTGATAATTTAGTGCAACTTGTTGTCTTCTATTAAATTTGGAATTTGTTGTTATGTCGTAGAAGTTGCGGAGTAAACTTGCTTTGTAATTTTGCCACATTCGATTCCTTTGGATTTTTATTAATTAATAAAACAGTGATTATTTTTCTCTGCTATCGTTCCATTCTCGTTGTTGGCATTAAAGCTCGTGAGACGGTTAAGCGCGCGCCACAGGTTCGTTCTGCAACGGTAATTCAGAGTTGCACGAGACATTAGGTTGTACCGTCGTAATAAAATCTCCATTTCCCACAGGACGCAGTCAACTCGAGGGCCTGCATATTTAATGCGGAGACGTCACGTCGAAGAAAGGAAAGGCTGCCGGCTGTTACTTTGCCGCAACTTACCTATCCCCGTGCCAACACTGCTCTCGCTGTCTTTTTGCTTCCTCTCTCTCTCTCCCCCTCTCCCCTCCATCCTTTCGGTTCAACTCGTCACCCCTTTTGTCCAACCCCCGTTTGCAGCGTGTTCCGTCGAGCCAAGTCTCCTTGGATTAAAGACATGTTCACAGTACTCGACGTCGCAAGCCCCACGACGACGCTAATTCCCCGTGTAACTGGACGATTATGAAGCAAAGCGACTTTCAACTGGAGAAAACGCCCTCGTACTCTTCCTTTACGGTTGGTCGTCGGAAGCCCTTCCCGATTATATCTGCCGGCGCTCTATTAACACAGCTTTAAGATACCGTAACTGTCCCGCGTTTATTTATGCTTATGGAAAAATAATTACATTCTGTCGAGGAAAATTTTGTTTGCATAGTTTCGAAATATTCGTAACCTGTTTTACAGGATAAATTGTTATTTATCGAAAGAATTTCTCCCACCAACACTGAAGATATTAAAATATTTATTTTATCACTTAACCAGGTCGCCGAAATACGTGTACCATTTTTATACCACAGAACGTCACGTTTCAGCGACCACGTAAAATTTCATCGCGTCGTCGATCCGCTTCGTTGAAACACACGGGTCTCGCGTAATTTTGAAAATTTCGTGATAAACCAGCGAAGGGATTACGACAGCCGGAGTCTGTTCCAGGAGCTAAGCTAAAGGCGTAACGGTACGCTCCGCAGGAGCGACTGCTAGCTGCCGGAAGTTTAGTGATCTTGCGAACGTGTAAATCCCCAGCCAGGGCGCTCGAGTTCCGTCGAAAGTTGGCCCGTTACATATGTAACGCGAGAGCTCGCCGACGGAGGCACATTTCACTTATGGTCCAACGTAAAACCGCGCCACTCGACGCAACCCTTTTCTTTTTTACTACCGCTCCCTCTTTGTGTACGATGCTGCTGCTTTTTTCCTGCGGACAATTTCAACGAAACAACAAAGCCTCGTTTGTGGAAACGAGCAGCTCTCGTTTATTCCAGCTCTCTCGTATTCTCTAGCTTCGTACGAAAGATCGAAGACGATACCGCTTGCTTTTATTCTTTCCAACGCTAATTACTCTTCCTTTCTTTCTCGCTACTCGCTCGAGTTTCATATCGCGCAAAATATACGATGTCCTTGCGTTCGTTCGAGGATGCAACACGCAAAATTTCGCGTGCAAATTGTACAATCCGGCGAATTAACGTGTTCGCTGATGCTTCGTGTTTCGGAGCTTGTCCAGGCCGCGCCGAGACGTACGAGTACGCGTTTCGTTGACACGTTCAGCAGCCTCGGCACGTTATACGCGTGTAACGTTGTTTGAGGAACAAGACTGTCATAGAAACTGACATGACGGTGCCGCGGATATGTGTAGCGAAGCAAGGTGATGATGTTGAGCATGCGAGTTCAATTATTTCCATGACCTAGATAATTTCAGTGACAAGTGCGGCTTGGAAACTTTGTTTTCCAAGCACATAGCCGGTGGAAGGGATGTAACGAGTTTCGTTAGGGATCAAATGGGTACCGATTCCTGCCGTACCTTGAAATCAATCTTACTCGACGTGAACAACTTTTCCTCCCTGAATTCTCATTTGCTTTCTCCTTACCATCGGTCCACGAGGAAATCGATGTTCTTTTACGAGGCCTCGTCGAATCCAGGCCGCGCCAACCAGTCCGATCACGTGATTCGATCGTAAACCGATTTTTACACACCTGCGGCAGGAAGGAAAATGGAAGACAAGCTATGTATAAAATCGATCATCCTTTGTATCATTATTTTCGTTTCTTCTTTCTCTTGTATACCGTTGCGTTCTGTTTACTTTCTTTTAGCTTTCTCTTTCAAGATCATCTCCTTTTTCGTTCCGTCGCTTTCCGCTTTACTCTAGGGATAAACTCTCTCTTTCATTCGCAGTCGACTGTGTGTGTGTGCTTAAGGATATTGTTCCAATATAATATATATTTAACCTGGTACATAGGTTTCCATGTAAAACGATCGCAGAAAATAATATTACGTGGCAGAACGAGCAAAGACACCGCGGAGCAATCGAGCTCTTTGTTATTCTACAGGGCTGACGTATGATAGACTTGTTCTACTTAACGCGCGTACGCTCCGGCCGAGAAACAGCGAATCATACTACTTAGCATTTTCATGGATATTGTTACTAATTTGTCACTTCGATACATGGATTTAAAAATTATTATTCTTTATTCTATTTCACATTTACTGTATAGTATACTTCAATCCTTTCGCTGCCACGCGAATTTTTGAACTTGCACCAGTGGGCCACAAATTTCATATTAAAAATTGTATAATGGCAAAGATCTGCGAAATATATTAAAATAACGGTACAATCTTGCTAATAGTACATTTTTCTTACAATTAGTGGTGGTCACCGGTGACCACCATGGCCCAATTGAAAAGACAAGCGCCGGTTCCATGGGACCACTGTGGCAGCGAAAGGGTTAATAGCATATTGAATCTGATAAAAATTTTATAAGTCTGACGCACTGTTAATAATATACATCTGCAATGGATGTTTTGAATAAGCAAAGAGATTACTTATTCCTCGTTTAATACAGTAAACGGAGAATGCCATAAAATTTAAATTTAAAATCCTCCACTTACAATTAGTAATTAATGAAAACAAGCTTCAATGATATTGTTTACTGCATTCATTAACCAACATTTTATCTTCGGTAAGAAAGAAATTATCTTGTGAAAAAAGCTTCTTTTTTAACCGTAAAAAAGATCGGGTACATTTCATCCTGCGGGGTAAGACAAGCGTGACCCACTGGCGGAGCGTGCAATTGTCCCTCGAACATTAATGCTTATGTTACGTTTGGTCTCTAGAATGGATCGTAAATCCTGCTTAACGACCCGGCTCTTGGTGTTCAGTCAAGACAAACTGATATTTACAGTACGTCCTGCTACAGAAAACATTCGTTTTCCCTGCAATTGCAGCGGAAAGAACAGGCGTTCTTTCTTCGCGACGATAACCGCCACCAAAGAGC
This sequence comes from Osmia lignaria lignaria, assembly GCF_051020975.1. Lineage (NCBI taxonomy): Eukaryota > Metazoa > Arthropoda > Insecta > Hymenoptera > Megachilidae > Osmia > Osmia lignaria. The sequence goes on from NC_135041.1 coordinate 4,869,948, forward strand.
GGAAACGTTCTCAGCCTTCGGCGAGAATTTTATTTAAATCCACGAGAGTCGCCAGAATGGGCCGTCGTAAATATTTACTCGATCTCACGAGGGGAAATTGTAGCTTGAAATTCGTGAAACAAGCGTTGACCCGCCACGATACCGACCGTTCATCGGTTCGTATTATTACCGATCTTGTTAGCAGATAAAGATTATAGCCTGGCCAACGAAAGGTTAACACTGTGCCTGGGTCGTTTGCTCCGCTGCAACGCGCCACGATAACGTTCGAGGCAATTTAACGGAACGAATTTTGAGGTACAAAGCATGGAATTCTAGTGAGGGATACGCTCCGAGAATGCAGAAGATCGTTGTTGCACTTTGCACTGAGAAATTACGCTTCCTTGATTTACCTTGTTCCGATGAAATTACGATTTAGAACGTTTGTTAATTAATTACCGAATTGTTTGATGGAAATCTCGTTCTTAACAGATTTTCCGAATTTGATGTTAAAGCACTATACAGGAATTTAAATAAATTAAATTCCTTTGAATCAAAATAAAGATTAATACCTCAGAATCCGAATTTTCGAGCTAAAACTCGATCGTTGCGAGTAAGCTTTGAAACAGTCGCCGTTTATGCGCAGTTTCTGTTGACGTTCAATTCCGTTATTTGCGCCTATCTTCCCGCAGCCAGATATCACGAGGTCGGACTGTTTCCCTGTAAACGGGTCACTGTTCCGAGAAAAAAAGTAGCCGAACGCCGTTGAAATTTATCACCGGCCAAGAACAGCGGCTTATCACCTGGCGGAAAGCAGAGGTTTTTATATCGGCTGCAGTTACCAAGCGCAGCACCGAAACTCAGCTGATGGTTTTCATGTTTATCGGCGGAGCTTGCGATTCTCTCGGCAGTCCGTAAGAAATAGGAACAAAAGAAAAGGAGGAAACAGAGAAGAGGGAAGAAAGCAAGGTCACGTAGAATACAAGGGAAAAATAAGAGGAAAGACGGTGCACGATACCATTGTAATATGGTTATAATAGATAGTGGGAGAGGCAGAAGAGGAAACAAGTCGGCGGAAACGGGGAAAGTGGGTTTTCGTAAAGTGAACTACTCGTTTGAAGAACGAACAGAGAGCGAGATGAGGTTTCACCACCGGTCCCTCTCGTAACCGTTTAATTATCCAACGGATATTCTTTCTGACCTACACTTTAACAGTCCTCTTGGCAAACTTTTTAATTACCCAAACTCCTTTCCTCCTCGCGTTTCGTCCTGTCTTCCTTTCTATTTTCCTCGAACGACAGTGTACAATGGGTGTTTTGGGTGAAATCGGGGAATTTCACTTAGACGTCGAGTTCGAATCGAGTTTCCCTTCTTTTCTACGTCTTTTTCTCTTTCTCTGTTCTCGGTATCGTTTCTTACGGCACGTTAACGTGGTCTGAAGTGAAACCGCGATCAAAATCCCTTGCGACCCTCTATTTCACGGAAATTTCAACATTACGTGCAAGTGGATTTGTTTTAATGCCTTTCATTGCGCTACCCCGGATTAAATGTTTGCGCTTAACGGCGTCATTTGAAGGCAATTACGGTTTCCACGCCGGCGTGATACAATTTCGCGCGAACCGAGTGTCGGTAACCCTTTGAAGACCGTCTACGCGCCAGCCAATCCGTGTATTTCAGTGTTCATCTTATTATCCACAAAAGCTTTCGTTCCATCGGTAGAGAGCGACCGGTGTGCCAACGATGGATACTTTCTAGCGAAACAGAAGGATTTTAAACCATGTTCGGTGTTCAAAGAATGGAACAAAGGGGTGAATCGAAGTCGAATCGCGAATCGGTTAACCAGATACATTACACGAACATTCCCGAGTGATTTTCTCTAGCTTTTCCAGAAGGGAAATTGGTTTGAGAAAGTGTAGTAGCTTCAAAGAGGATTTAATTAACCCTTTATGATGGAAATTTGAGATATTTCCAGTGATTCAGTCATTCGATTGTACAACACTGTTGTGCACCGGATACTAAACACTTTTGAAGGACACTTTTAATAAAATTATGCACTGGATACCTTCTAACACCTTTATTACTCCGAGTTCAATTATCACCGCTCCCCAGCCGAAAAGCAAAAGACAAAAATTTATTTACTATATCGCCACCTGCTGACAGTTTAAAATGTAAACTTGCGCATATATATAACAAACACGATCTGGGTAATATAATTTCGTTTTAAATCTATAATATCAATCATCTCGTTTCATTTTATTAAAATGCGTAAAATAATAATATTGTAAGAATTTAGAATAAAGAAAATGTTCATGCGCTTCTGAAAGTTTTCTCAGCTACACTGTCACATCCGTTAAGATTCCATCCTCAGAGAGATCCCTTTAGCGCTTCAAGGAAATATCGTTTGCGACACCGAGTCTCAAGACACCACGCATTAGGACACGCAACTTCCACCGTGGCTAATCGAATGAACGAATGGTGCCCGATAGTATTTTCACGGGAACGTAGGAAATCTACTTACTTACCGAACCGTAGGGCCCGGTTTTTCGAAGTCCAGCGAGGAGCAATGCCATCAGGAATACTTTCCTAAAGGGATCCCAGGGCGTTTAAGGAGCTAGGGGGATATCAGTCGGGTCTAAGTGCATGCCGGCTAGGGTTACCACTATGGCTTGTAATATAACCCGTGCCTTCTCGTCGGACAGAGAGGAAAGATGGCAACGAACACGAGGGACAAAGAAACGAACGCGACGAGGATGGAGTCGGGTCGGTTCGCTGCGTAATGGTATTTCCAACGAAGGGAGCAAGCTTGCCATTCCTGCCAGTGTTTACCATCGGTTGAAAGTTTTTGGCGATTGCCCGCGATATCGCGCGAATACCCCTGCAAAAAGGGACGAGTTTCGAGCCGACTACTCTTTACAAACGACGGAATTGGAATGAGTTTGAGAAAAGAAGAAATTGTACGTTTGGATGTAAGTATGAATGTTTGATGGAATTGGACTTTGTTACAAATTTTGAAAATTTGTCAAAATTTTTGAAAACCTCCTTGTTCAAGTATGCAGAAAAATAAGAGGAAACAAACAAAAAATCTTTCTAAAAATATCGCTTATAGTTCCTGAGAAAAGGAACACTGAATATTGGGAAATATTTCCAATTTATACTCCTCTTTTTGTAATATTTCATAAACCTTTCAGACCTATCTGATCTAAGTACCATTTTTCTTTCTAAAAATATATGAATCTCATTTCGGAAAATCTCACCTAACTCGACGTGGCTGCATTTCTTTACCCTCTTACACGCGATTGCGGCTGCATAAAACGATTCGTTAAAACCGGAAGAAGCAAGTCGAGCCTGCCACTCGAGACGCCACGAAGAAACGTCACAAAACCTGGCGCTGTTCGCTCGACCACGAAGTCCTATCTTTTTCGAGTTTTCAAGCGCGAGTAGGATATCCTGAGGGAGAAGTGGTTCTCGCGCTGCTGGCGGAAGACAGGGACACGGAAGGAAGATCGGCCAGGGATATCCAGACAAAGGTCTAGCTCAAGAGAGACATTGGTAAATTGGATTACGGCCGCTCTCTGTTCCCGTTCTCGTTCTCCCTTCTTTCACCGTGAAATTAATATCCGAAGATGAAAGAAGCTGCGGCTCCGGTCCACACCGGGGCTCGTTCGTTGATTCACGGATCACCCTTTCTGTCTTAGCTGTCTTCCCTGTCCCCCCTTTTTTTTCCTCTCGTCGTCGTCCCTCGTTCCGCCATTTACATAATATGGAATGAATCGTTGAAATTCGTCGACCCTTCAGGGTGGTCCGTTTCGACACAAAAAGAAAAGGGTGAAAAGGGGTTAGTAATCGAGGAGACTGTCTCGCAACCTAATAAGTAATTACAAGGCGATTAGATTCGTTCTATTCTTGAAATTTGTACGTGTTTTTGGAGACCTAACTCGCAAATTATTCGATCTCCTCCGGCAGACTCGCTGTTTTAACCTCATGGTTATTTATCGCGGTTATCGATTCCGCTTTCTGCCCTCGTATTCGTTTCTCTTTTTTCTACTTTAGCTTTCTACTTTTATCTTTCGTCGGATGCGCTCGATGGCGCAAACTACGCTTACTACGACGCGGAAGTAGAAAAGAAACGCTTTCTGGTGTTAACGGGAAACCGTTGCGTGTGTTTTCAACTCTCTCGCGTCGGCATGCGCTCGTGAAGGTGTGTACGTGTCCAGAAAAGGCTCGGTTCGTCGTAGCCGTGAGCAGTAAAATTATCCAGGGTATCGGGGGCTTTTTGTTGCTACCGGAACATCGGTTAGAGACTACTTTAAACCGTGCACCAGCCACGATATAGAAGAGGCCAAGTCTTCTCTTAAATTAACCGAGAAGTTTATGCGGAGAGTAGCCTCGAGAAAATTAGTCGAAGATTTTAGGTGAACTGTACAGCCTGCGAAAGGCAGGATAAAGTAATAATTTGTTTTCACTTAACTGCAATTGTTCAAGATATTTTGGTTAACTATGCACCGAATAATTATACTTGAAATACTTTGATGGTAATTCAATCAAAATTGATGCAATTCCACCTTAATTACAAGTCGTAATCATTTTATGCTTTTAATTTCTGCTTATAAAATCGTATACTGTAGATGATGGAAGGTCTAACAGTAATTATTTATAACATTTCGGTCACTAGTTTATGGTGCTCGCGTTGCAGGTGTTAATGGCAATGGTTTTATGACACAGTAACTATTAAACGTCTACTGAAGGTGAAAATATGGCCAAGGTAAGAAATAATCAATGTTTAAAGTTCGGTAGTTAAACAGGTAACTCGGTGGTGCGCCATTAACAAGCGATGATTAACTGTTCCGAAAGATTCATTGCTGAAAGCAACACACCCGATATGTTGTTTCTTATAATGAGCAATTCATCATCGCGCAATTTTCAATCGATCCTGAAGTTCAATACCTGGAAACATTCTAAAATACATTCAAAGTTAACAACCATGTAGGTACAATTTAGCAGCTGAAGTATTTCTCAACTTAGTTTTGTTATCCCCGAAACACCATTATCGAACGATTCGTGTTCCGAGAAATTCTCGATTGTCAGAGGTCAATACCTAGAAACACCCTGACCGATATTGAACACTATACGGAGGAAGTAATTGCAGCAAGCGTAGTTCCGTGTACTAGTTTCATTACGAATCAAACGGGCTATGATTCCGGCTATTATAATATCCGATCACTGCACGGATCGATCGAGTTTCGAAGCTAACAGAAAAAAAAGACGGAAAGTGGATGTTTGACGTGTCAGAACGGTTCGATTAAAGCGAATACGTATTTATTCGCGAATCTGAATAGCCGTCGCGAAACGTACCTTTCGAATAAACTTCTATTTGCCTAGCATCATACCGGAGAATTGAGGATTATTGGATTCTCGTTAGAACGGGCAGCTAACGTCACGCCGAAATCCGAGGTCGTGGCAACGATGCGCTGCAACCACTATGGAAAATTATCGATGGGAACAGGGTAAAGCCGTTGCGAAGAGAGAGAGGTGGTGACTCCGTAAGGCACATCCTCCCTAACTTTATCTCATAAACGATCCTGAGGCCGCTCTTATCGATTCTCTGTCGGCACGATAATGGCTAGAATAATTACCAGAATAATTAGGACGTGGTGATGGCAGGTATTGAAGGGCATTGAAGCGAGCACGATCGATCAGGACCAAGTCTCTGGGACTACTTCAGACCCGAACACCCTCTTGCTTAAATCCCAGGATTCATCGACTAACCGGTAACCGGCTCGCTTCTCACCTTTCCTCGAGTATCTCCTTACTTTAACTGCATTCTCTTGTTTAATCACTGCAGTTTGTAATGAAATTTCTATAATTTAATATTAGTAAAAGTATGGCAAAATAGAATATATGATACACCAATTTGAAGCTTAATTGTCACTTACAGCGAATTATAATTGATAGAAATAATGAAGTATTGTGAAAATAATAGACAATCTTTGTTACAAAATAAAAACACTATTCCGTAATGGGTTTCCGTGAAGTGTAATTGAAATAATTGATGTTTTCGTGTTGTTTCAAGGCTGTCAGAGTGTTTTGACACTGTTAATCAATAAATTGATATAGCATCGACCTTTTCATGGTCTCTAAACGTTACACGATGTCTTGTTTCCTTTTTTAAAAAAACAAACGCATCAACCGTTACCAATAATATCGTCAGGCTGATCCATCAATGGATTCGACTATTTCGTTAATAATAAAAGTGCATCCCGATAGATAGTATGTTCATCCTACCTATAAATGTGACGTTATAGATAACAAAGTATACAGCTGCGTACATGGAAAAAGAATGTTGGGCGTACGTGCATACATAACAGACCTTTTTCAATTAGCGAAACCACGGTGCGGTAGAAATAAAACTGTGCGTATATATTTGAAAGCAAATCAAAATTTTCATGTGCATATTAAAAATATAAATAAAAAATGTTACAAATTGAAACAGATTTTATATCATTGCGTTTAACAGTAAAATAAAGTTTCGAGAAAGTAATTTTATTTCTCATCAAAGTAACTAAAGTGTAATGTAATTTTACCTTAATTTCAATTTCAAGTTTTCTCGAACTTTTTACTTTCATTTTACTGAAGCTTCTAAACTTCTTGGAAAAAAGATTCGTCGAATAATATCATTTTACAACTATTGTGGAGTACGTAGAATTTTAGAAGATCTGAATATATATAAAAAAAAAAAAATGGAAAGATTTTCTATGACTTCAGCATAATACTGAAAGTTTAATCGTCATCAAGTCCTTTTTTTAGTTATTGTTGTGCCGGTGCACACGTGTCCGCAGACTCGAAGAGAACCTAGCGTCGTCGCCTTTGGAAACTTTCGAAACGAATTAATCACTGCTCGCGCCTCGAATTTCGGTCGACTGCATGCGGCGGGAAGGTTTTGAAAGGGGAACGATAGAAGGGCGACCGGTCCTTTCCTCCTTCGGTCCATAAATGGCGCAGTGATCCGAGAATGCATTAACAACTTTGGCATTATCAATTCTCGTATAATACTGCGGCAGAGAAGTTGGCCCGCAACTTTGCCAGCCGCTTTGCCTCGCAAACACAACCACGTTCTCTGTTGTGAGCGACTTGGCCATTATGTATCGCGAGTTACAGATAAGTCAACGAATCCCTTCACTTCCAAATCATTCTTTTTCTAACACTAAGACGAAAAGAATTCCTTTTTGTATAATTATTTACATTTTGAAATAGGACTATTTAGAGAAGAAACATGGAACCTCATCTAAATTCAGGAACAGAACTATTTCGCAAGAAACATAGCCGAATGCAGTTGAAGTTTCCAATCAGGCAACGATTGACTCACGGTTCGGTCTGCCTCCGAGCCAAGTGAATCTGCAAGTTGCACGCGCTCGCAAGCGTGAATGTATACACACAATAATTTGCACACACGTACGTCTATATAACGTCGTTCACAGGTGTCTATATCGAGGTAATACATAGACGTTCAGAGAACAGCGCATCCGAAAGGGTGCTCCAGCCTATTTAGGGTGGCGCATTCGCGTGCGACTAGTTACGTGACACATAATTCAAGTAACTCCATAACCAAGTTCCAAGTTATACCGCCATGCCAGCCACACCGAATCCCTTGCACCCTTAACGCACCCTGTACCACGTTTTCTCCGTCCCCACGATAAGTTGCTGGCGCGATACTTGCCTGGGAACTGCACCGATGCTAACGTGGCAATATCGCATGGTACCGAATAAAATTGCAATTTCAAATTCTGTAAACTTGTCGCGTCTTACAATTATTCGAATGGATAGAGTAGAAGAAAGTTTTCTAGAAACGAATATCTATGATTGCGAATGAGACGCAATGTTCGAGAAAAGAAATCCTGACGTCGATGTAATGAAGCGTAAGTAAGTCATAAAAGTTGGAAAGAATAAATCGGGTCAGAAGTTCACTGATTGCCAGACGTGAATTCGAATTATTTGCTTGGGTAGTCGGCGAGACGGTAAGGGAAAACGTCTGTTCGAGATAAAAAGCTCCTCCTCGAGGATCCAGGATTTATGTTTCGATATATTCGAATGAACGCAAACAGTCTAGCAATAACTTTATATGTAAAATTGATATCCACCATCAATCTGACCTGCCCGCACGACATATACGTAGGAATATGTAAAAAGGAGAAGAGAATCGAGAACGCGGGTTCATCGAACACTCTACGACTGCTACTGTTTGTACTCGTTCGTCTACGTACAGACGGAAATCTATGAAAGCAGCGGCCCGTGAAATCGTCGAAATCGTCTGACGTTAGCACGATCGCTGTTATTTTTATCCTCTTCTAGCCCGTCCGAAGGAAACAGAATCTTCCAGGGGTGTTTTTATTGCGACGCGACCATTCAGAAGACGATCGTTCGATCAGACGGACGGCAGATAACTTGTCCCTTCAACTTTTCGACGAATCTGCTGCGTAAAATTCCGCTACGATTCCTTTTATCGAGCAACAATTCTATTAACAAACTTTCCAACCGTTTTACATTAAATTAAACTTTATAACACTAGTTATAAATGACTCACAGTGTTTCACCTCTAGATTCAACCCAGTTTCACGGTAATTATGGCGAATATAAAATTAAAAGGAAAAAAATTTCGAAACAGAAGGGGCAAACGTAATACACGTCAATCGTAACTGGTACACGCAGAAATTGGAATCGTTTACGCGACTAATGAGCGCTCTCGTTCGTTCGGAAAAGTAGATCGCTGAAAAGGGAAACAAGAGTGCGATCGTTTTGGGAATATGGGCCAAAGAGTAGCGCGTAATTTCGCGGCGGCAAGTTTTCCGCCCGAAAAGGGAATGCATCGTTTGAGGAGGGCGAGCATCGAGTCCAGCGAAATATGAACGACGAATTCTCGGGAAATTCTCAAGTTCCGTAATCATCGCAATTTCGTCGTACGTGACGTAATTTTGAATGGGGATTATTCAAATTCCGCGTGTTCTCACGAAGTCGCCGTAGCCAGACGAGCGGGGAGCCGTGCTTGCAGATGAGCGCCCCGTCAGCCTCCCTAGACTACCTGTCAAACTGAACTCTAACGATGTTGTACGTGAAGGGAGATAAGCTATAGATACAGAGAACAGACACGAAGGGAGAAGGGTTGAACGTGTGTTGATAAGTATATAATACACGCAGAAAGTATACAACACCTGAAGTTGCGTGAAATTTAAAAACACGAACATCAAAATAGTGATTATTAACCCTTTGCGGACGATCGACGCATATTCGTGTCCATACACAATTGTTATAGTAATTTATAATAAGTGTAGGCAGTAAAGATTTGTAACTTATGCTTTGAAGGATGCAATTATTATTTCTTTTACTTTGAATTAATAACACTCTGCAAGCTTTCTCAATTGGGAACTTAAATTTCAAATGTTCTATAGTAAATTAAGTAGATAATACTGAAGACTCTGAGTTGGTTCCAAGTGAGAACATTGCGCAATTTTCTAATAAAATTTTATTATTTATTTCATGACCACACTCATTTTTAAGTAGACTAACAACCATATATACTTTTTTCAACTCGTCATAAAAATTCATGTAATAAAGGGTTAAGAATGCTTCATCCCCAAAGGGTTAAAGAAAAAATTATTCGTATATTTTAGATTCTGTGCGTTTGCAAATGATCAAGTGGCAACTGAATTTTAAGGGATGAAACCACCCTCAGAAGTTTGGAACCATAATAAATAAAGCACCTACCATAATGATAGCATGCAATTATACGTTTCTTCGAGGCGAAAAGAAAGCAAATCGATTCTTGGTTTATTCGAAGACAAGCAAGGAAGTAAATACGAGCCTCCCGCAAACGAAGCAATCGTAAAAACTTTTCCAATACGATTCTTTAACCAAAGTACTAGAAAAGGGAGACTGCCGCGCCAATAAAATCGTTCGGGAACGAGAAAATGTTGAACGAGGAATCGTCTGCAAGCTTCGTCGATGTAACTCGTAAAACTGACGCTTACCCTAGGACTTCGCGCGTATTCAGAATTTCATTGACGCGTTTCGTTTCCGGATTGACTCCAAGAGTCGCCGAACTTTAAGTGATTTCGTGTTTCAAACCTTTTATACTTCTCGCTGCTCGCCACGATCATGTCTCGGCTGCAGTAACTTCAACCGTGAACAAGTGTAACTCCTCCAACGTTTTTCGATATTTTATTGCACATCAAATGGAAGGGAATTCTGTTTCAATAGAGATAGGTGCTAAATCGAGCGGAACCTAGTTGAAGCATGAAAACTTGAAGAAGTCAGAAAACACTGAAAAGGTTCTTTTAACGATCACCGAATTACGTTAAATGAAAAATATTTTCAGAAATGAAGAATAAAGCTAAAGTTAATTTCCTCTAATTAACACTGGTTAAAATAAAGGGCTATAATTTAAAAAAAGAAACCTTCTGGTTGCTTGAAAACAGGCTAAATACCAAAAAAGTTAAGAATACTGTTTAACCTTTCACTTTGTATAATTTTCAACACGATCGAATATCGATTTCCTCCATGGTTTCCAGTCAACGAATCGCTGAAAGTGTTCGTAACCGTAGTATGGAGATTTTCTTGCGGTTAGCTGACAGGGTTCCGTAGTTTCCTCGCAGGAATGCACTTTGAGCCCGCCATTTTCGAGTACAACGGTTCTAATTAAGTGTCAGACACACCAGGCGGAAGCGACGCGAGGCAGGCGCATTAAGGCGGTTAAGGGGTTAAGGCTGCGGCAAGTGTCGAGAAAAAAAAGGAGCGACCAAGAGAAGAAGCTGCGGCGTCTGCGGGGGGAATTAAAAGCCCGGAGGGCAAACTCTTATCCAGCTGACGAAACGCGATAATGGTTTAGCAGTGCTGTAAATCTTTCGAATTAATCCTTTGCTCCTTTACCCTCTGTTTTTCTCTCGTTTACCATTGCTTTTTTTAATTTCGTCAGTTTCCGCTACCTTTGTCAGCTTTCTTCAACGAGCATATTATATTTAATTGAGTTTTTATTATTAACTGTCACGAAAGTAAAAAAGAAAAAATAAAATAACATCAGGATTAATTGTCAATATATCAATTCTAAATTCTAAAGATTGTACCTACTATAATTTAAAATTATTACTTCAACAAATTATATTTGTTGTATCCACCTAATATTGAATTGAAGCAAAGGTTGCTTAATAAAATAAGAAAGAAATTATGTTCCCAAAGTAACGTTCGTTTACGAACGACAGCGGAATCGCAGCGAGAACTGAGTTCTTAACGTACCGTTCAATTATTTTCGCATTCACTTGCCGTGTTCAAGACTGAACAGAACGAGTTGACGTAGCCTGGCAATTATCGCTAATGCGCTTTCTCGTTGCCGTTTAAAGCCGAAGAAGAAGTTCCTACGTAGCAATCCTCGTTGACTCCTCGAAACGAGGGACTACTCAGGAGGATTGCAATCTCGAATGTCACGAATTCTGCCAGACACGTTTGCAAGTGTAAGCGTAGCAAAGGAACGTCTTTCAGATGAAACGAATGCATCATGAAATATACTAAAATACTGTCATTCGGAGCACTGTTTTTATAGAAATTATTCTCTTTCATTAATTTGCATCCACTCAAAGACAGCGTATGGAGCTTCTTTTCTGCGATCATTTTGACTAATTATCGGACACAGAAAATACTTTGGGAATATGAAATATTAATACATAAACTGGGTTATATCTATTCATGAGCAGCTTCGTCCCAGATTTCTAATTGAAAAGCGAGTTCATTAATGAATTCCTAGATTTTATATTAATGATCCTCTAAGAGTATTATTATTGCATTGTACAAATTTAAATTTACGAAATAATCATAGATATTACATTTATTTCGAAGCGTTTCGTCCTGAAAGAACGTCAATATCGAGAAACGAGGATTTTCAATGGTCTTCGAAGGATCCATAAACAGCGGGTATCAATTTAACAAACACAAAGGAAATACGCTCGAGATGGAAGCAGACTTTTGGTCCAAAGAGTAACAAGAGTGAGCGTGGGTCCTCTAGAAAACGACCAGTCAATAACGGCGCTTTAAAATGGCTTAAGAGTTGCGAAACAATTCGCGAAGCCCCGGGAAACTGACAAATGCCATCAAAGTTTTAATACCGAAGTCATTTAAAACTTCGACCCATCCGTCGCGTGGCCCGCGATTGGAACTTGCCTCTTTACCAGCGTCCTCGTTCCTCCTTCAACCTTCTTCATTTTCTTCTCTGGTTCTCTCTAATCCCATGACTATCCTCGCCTGGCCATTTCGTCCTGCATCCCTGCGCTCGTTGGAACGCAATCTCGCAAATTTGCTTTGTCCCGACGCGACGCGACGCGACGCGGAGGACAGCGAAGCGAGACGAGTCGCGACGCCCGAAAATCGTCCGCATGGGATCAAGTTACATTATTATTTAAATTCCTCTCTCTTAATTATTCCGATATCAGGTAAAACGGATTGCTAACCGTTGTACTCTGAGATATCTTTTACATTTGTCACTGTTTCCGTGTCAAACAAATTCTAGGACATCGCGAAGATGGGATTTATGAAATGGAAAAGCATTTATCGAAAAAAGTTAATAGATTTTTCAGAAAAAAATTCTCAAAGCCTCGCGCGCTTCATCTGCAAAAGTCCGGATCAACTTCACTCTCGTTTGTGTTACAAATTCAGCGGTAGAGAAGTTTGCAAGGAGAGATTCTAACGAACGTTTCCAGCACGCCTGATCGACCATTCTGTATAATTCAGCGGAGAAAAAAGCAATAACGAGGTTCGACGGGATCGGATGGAAAAAGAAATACATCTTCAGTACGGTTGGGAGGGACGCAGAGAAGGAGTAACCGAAGCGACGACCACTTCGCCATACGGCCAAAGCGGGCCGATATTATTTTAATTAATTTACGGGAAAATTAATTGCTTCGCCAATTAAAACTTTGGTAATTCGACTTGAAGCTCGGCCGCCGACTAACGTTCGATTCCGTTTCGTCGATAAGACGGCCGGTTCTCGCGGTTTACTTGCGATCGATCCGCGTCGATTCGTTCGAGTTCGTTCACCGTGGACAGGTAAACAGTTTATGAATAAAACAGAAAGCAGTTTGCAACCACGCACGGCTTCTCGTACGAAACACGACACGTTATGGCGGGTGTAAGCCGACAGTTGAATGTAACTTACGAGAAGCAATCACGATCGTCGTTCTTCTCAATGTCAAGGATTCTTCATATTTCATTCAAGCTGTCGGGACAAGGAATTTTCCCGCGAAGATCGTGCCCTCTCTTTCCGAAGCATCGAACCGTCGGGAAACCTTAAATGGAGGAAATTAAAAGGGACAGTCCTGTTTGAATCGTGGATTGACGTTCTGTAATTGAAATTCTGATCGTCCTCGCGACCTCGAAGGGAGATACGGAGGCGCGACACTGGAATAACCAGCATTCTGAATGGTCGATTTAATTCCTTTTTTTTTTTTTGCGGAACATGACAAATTTTGACACATCGAATGATAGAAATGTCGACAATAGTCCTCTGGTGTTTTGAAAAATTAATTGAAAGTTAAAGATAAAACAAGTTTTGCATCGTTTAAAAAAGTTACCATTGCGAAAGATAATAATGAAACATTAATTAGTTCTTTGAAACGATGAACTACATTCAACGAAGCTTGGTAATCAAACTGTTAAAAAGTTGTTTCCATCCCTGTAAAGGGCATAAACAAGGAAGAATGAGATGCATTTCATTTTTCTTTGAAATGTCAACTTCTAACAGGCTAATCATGGACGCAACAAACGAGTTCCGTGCAATGAGAAACAAAGAAACCTTAAGTAACTCTTTACGGACAATGCTTTAATTACAAGTTTCAGAGACAAGTTATTTTTATCAAGTAATCTCCATTTTACAAGCACAAATAATATACACACGAAGGTTATTATAAGAGGACAAATATACAATAGAGGGTGTTAAAGTTTATATTAGATTATTATATACCAAACAATGGAAATGGAAAAAGCTGTCTCGATAGTTTTTTTTTAAAACAGCACCGAAACTGAAATAGCGCAAATACATAAAAATCCAATCCTCGATTTGTGACTGTACGCGTTACATGATCCATAGTATAGTTTTTTCTACTTTCACTAACAAAATCTTTGATCACGAAACTTGAAATCCGCGTTTTCATCGAGGATGGCGATTATTTGTCGGCGAAACGCACACTGTATAATCGGTGGAAAAATAAATCCTATCGACACAGGCTGGAGAGCTGAATAACCCAGATACATACGTTGCCTTTGCCAGCAGGAAAGAAATACAAAAAATAGCGTCGAAACATAGGGAAAAAAGAGAAGAGGATGGCAACACGAAGAGATTCGATGGCGCCCATTCGATTTACAGTTCGATGCTGTATCTTTCTCGCAAATTAATCGTTTCTCCATGTATACGTACGCCTTCGTATCCGATCGCTTTTTATAAGTCAGCTCGTACGAAGGAAGAAAGATGAGAATTGGTTCGTCGATGAAAATGAGAAAAAGATGGAAGAAAAACGAATCGAATGGAAAGCATGAAACGACGTGCAAATTGCGAACGAAAAGACAAAGAATGAGTAAGAGAAACGGATTGAAACTACCCTCGCAGTCGTCGCGCAATATAAATTAACTGATAATCCTTTTGATAACGAACACGAGACCCAGTTCGGAAACCGTATCATTGATGCTTAATTATCGAACTGCGTGCGTATGAATCGCGTGGAAAATTGACGAATAGATAGTTGCGTTTGAATTAATCGAATTGTACTCGCCGTGCCCCGAATAGCAATGACAAACAAAGAAACAAATTAGTCGAGTTCTCATTGGGATTGAACGAAATTCATTCTGGCTTGTGTAGTTTGAGAGAAATAAATTGGATGTCCTGATGTCTTTTGAAAAATAATCAAACGGGAATTAATGACAGTCATACAATTGTTACTAATTAAGAAATTTTAAATCCTAAAAGCGTGTTAAAGTTTATAAAATAAAATTAAAAGGGTGGCTAATCTAAAGGAAAATTAGAAGGCTATACGAAAAATTATATAGGTACCTATGTAAAGTTATTAAAAGGATTAATAATGATCTAAATCTGTTTGACAGTAAAGTGCATTATTTCAATTGTTCTTCCTCATCGTTTGGTAACATTCCAAGTATCCTTCGATTAAAATCCACTTTTCACGGTGCAAACGAGCAAGATAAAACTGAAACATTTCAGTTTCAAAGGGTCTGTCCATACACAAATGTAGGAACAGAAATTGATCGAATAAAAAGCGACAAATTGGTTTGGCGTTTAATAATCGAGATGGAATGTCGATGGCCAATTTATCGCGCCTTTTTAATTTCCCCTCTGTTCCACCTGTTTCTTTGCAATTCAATTTCGTCCATCAATCGTGTTTTTGCATCTTCCGGCAATTAATTGCATTTCTCATAAACAGTTTCAATCAAATAATTTGCAATCTGTTTGAATAATTATTCTTTCACCTCCATTAAAAGAACCTTTTTACAAAATAATGATTCTGTCATAAAAGATCACAAAGTCGAATACCGAAGTTGTTACAGCCCTGCCAGACTGCGATGCACGAACGTTGAACTAATCGTAACTTTTGGGTCTGGTCTTAACAACGTTAAGAACATCGTTACCGATAATCGAAACGAGCAAAGGCGAGAGTCGATTTCCAGAGCGCCATAGGGGCGCCTAGAGTTTTTCTTCATTATAGTAGTAGCCGACCCTTTTGATTCCCTGAGGAACCAGTGCCGTACAAAGGTCACTCATATGCAGGACGCTCATAGATCATGGTTAGTCGGACCCCTGCTGCGCCGGTGGTTAGCCATAAGACTTTACCTTAGCATCCTCAATTATCCACGGGACGGTTCTTTTCCCCAAGGAACGCCGGCGATGCTCTGGTAGCCCGCAAAACTTTCCCTTGTAATTA
Organism: Osmia lignaria lignaria; assembly: GCF_051020975.1. Classification (NCBI taxonomy): domain Eukaryota; kingdom Metazoa; phylum Arthropoda; class Insecta; order Hymenoptera; family Megachilidae; genus Osmia; species Osmia lignaria. The sequence goes on from NC_135041.1 coordinate 4,885,883, forward strand.
AATCATTAATTAGACGAGTTTTCTCCATTTTTCGGTGCACGATCGATCGCCTCATCGATGATCATTAGTTTAATTATTATCGTGAAACATTGATTGCAAGAACTTTCATACTGCCTAATTACCTACAAGTTTAATAAAGCATCTACATTTTATTGTTTCCATTGAATTGCAGATGAATGATCACCGAAGATTAATAGTCCTTTAATTGCAATTTGTCTAAATTTTATTACTCCAATTCAGGTGGAGATGAATCATCAAGGATCAGAGGTTTATTAATAATCCTTCAGTCGTTAATTAAATTACTTCTTCCAAATTTTCATGACAGTTTTTCAGGTAACATCGTGTAGCTTATCAAAAATTTCTTTTCACTCAAACTCCATTATCTTCCTTTTTTTCTCCACATGGATGATCAATGCCAAACAATTTTTCATCCCCCATAATAATAGATTGAATTCCTCGAGGAACTTTGATTCGTTTGCGCCTTAATTAACGTCACCGGAACCCTCTAAATTTTTTAACGGACCGCCGGAATGGAGAGTGAAGGTTTCAATGATTCATCGTCACAATGCGGTATCGGGAGGCCAGTGTCCTGGAGATAATATCCCTTTAAACGAATAAAAGGGTCGGAAGAGTAGTTGGTTGAGTGACAGGCCGGGTTCCCCGGAAAATCTTATTCTTCCAGCATGAAATAAAAAAGAAGGAGAAACGACCGAGACACGCTACGGGGTGGCTACGACTCCTCTCCCTTCTTACATTCTAGGGATATTTAAATCATCGTCAGCCTCGTGGAACGTCATTCGTCTCAGTTACTCCGTTGTATCGGTGTAATGTATCTGGAACAGCGATAAATCATGCTTCTTCCCGTGCAATTTTCAGCCTGATAAAATACTCATCTGTAAACTGTGATGTCTTATTTTGTGATTTCGAGTTGCATAGCTCGTAAAATGTCCACGGAGCGCGAATATTAACACCTGTACCATCGGTGTAATTAGGATTTTGTCAAAATTAACAAATAATAATTCAAAACTGTTTTGTTACTTTTAAAATGTAAACTAATAAAATTGATAAACAAAGAATGACCCACTGGAAATCACAAGTACATTGTTAAAATGCCATGACTAAAGATGGACATCGCGATTTCAGTAGAGAAACAAAATTTAATTGGAATTTCGAGTGCAAAACATGGAACGAGCTGATAACAGACAATGCTATCTGGTAAAGTAATCATTTTGTTCGATTCGGTCGTCAGCCAGAAATAACACGAGCTTGTTCACCTGAGGAAGAACAGAACGAAATAACGAACATCTGTCTACATCCAAAATTACATTATTCGTAGCGGGTGTTATTTTTCCCTGTCATTCACCTGTTCTATTCGCATTTCTCATGTTGCAAAGGAATCGATAATACAAACGTTACTCGACAGAAAGGTCATTTTTGCTCTTTTCTATTTCTGTTTCTGGGGGAACAATTTTTCAAATATTAACCACCTTTCAATCTTATTATCACTCATTACCTAAATCAATAGTTTATCTTTTTATAAGTGCGTACCAGTGAAACCAAGATACAAGAATTCCAGTACCATCAAAGGGAAACACGTCCAGTGCATTTACATCTGGTCTTTGATTATATTATCAATGGAATTGTAAGGATTAATCCTCTCAACAGGGTGCTTTCCCATCGGATTAGACACGTAACAGATGATCAGATCACACAGATTTCATGTATTCAATAATAAAAGATAAATTTGTACTTCCTTATCGAACGTTGTACACCTCGATGCAATAATGAAAATAATGAAACGTCGCCAGAAACGATCGCAAATATTATAGAAAGCTATTGTTTCGACACGTGTACCGTGGTTCGAGGGAATTTCAGGGTATTCTGATTCTGGTCCGTGTTAGACTCGCGACAATCGATTATCGTACGTCGAATTAATTTCGTTCCAATGTTTCGATTGGAACGTTTGAAGGAAGTGACGGTGGACGGATAACAAACTGATGGAAATGTGTTTGATAAAATAACAAGAATCTACTCGAGAAAAGAACAGATGGTGGAGCCTTGTCGGAACGTGTACGTTCAATTTTTATCGTCAAAAATGGAATTTATGAAATTGAATGATTATGTATGATATTTTAGCGATTTCGAAATAGCCGTGAAAAATTACATGAAAACGTTAGACATTTTTCTCAATTGAACGTGTTTCGTGTTATCTTCGTTATTTCGCTTGAAATCGCACGAAATTCAATGAAGCTTTACGACGAAACGGCACGAACTTTCTCACCGGTGAAATATTCGACCGGACGGATAGAATTCGAAGATAACCGTGGAACGTGAAGCAGAGAATTCGAAAAATGAAGAACCGAACAGTTCAGTGAACCGCTGCGCGGCTCAATTGATTCCATGTCGCTTGACCTATCGCGCGTTATCAAACGTTCACGTGAAATCGACAAAATGGTCGATTCTTCTTTTTTTCAATGTCGAAATCGTTTCACGACAAATCTCAAAGGAATGCCGATCGATCTGCCCAACTGAGTCCGCTTTACAATCTACTTCATTTTCTAAAATACTTGCCTGTGATCTTTTAGGTATCTAACTCTTGAAACAAGAAATTCTATTATCCTTCCAATAGCCATAAATTCTCTAATAATGAATCAAAGATCGAGTGCAACGATTTATATAATAAAAATATATGAGTTCCATAAAATGATATGAAATTTTCTAAATAAAATTATTCTGTCCAATACGTTTCGAAAAAGCAGCACAGAATGGATTCAATATTTGATATCATCTTCCGTCCAACTCTTTCCACGATAAATCCTTGATTTAATTTCCAACGATGGAACAATGTCGAGGAAATAACTGCTCTCGTGAGCGAGTTTCATCCATTTAATCGATCTATCCGAAAAAGGAAAGAAACTCTTCGACTTGGTAATAAAATTCCATCGAACCGGCTTCTCGAAATCACGTAGAATTTCGTGATAACGTTACCAAATATCAGAGCGAAGATAAGCGGTAAGCCGCGAATGCTCGTCTCGCTTCGTGGCCGGAAATTAATATGAAATTGGTCTGTAATCCGGATAGTCTGCACACCATAGACGCAAGAAAATGATCCCGGTACACGTGGCATTGCGTGCTCGAGTCACTAGTTTAAATACGATCGCGCAGATTATCCCCCTTCTACTTCATCCCCTTGTAATACTCAAACCACCCCGCTTATTTATAACGTATTAGTATGGAATTCCTGAGCCGATGTAAACGTTCCAAGAAATATTCATGGTCGACGTAATTTACTGATTGTTATCTTTTATTACACTGCATATCAGTTTCGTTAAATAGTATATTTATTAATTCGTACTGGCTGTACTTGGACTTACCATTAGGCTAGTGCGAGATAACAGTTCCATAATAGTTTTATTTAATATATGGCACGTGCAAGATTGAAATTTAATATTAGTTTAGATCAATTTAACGTGTAGACTGATATAGAATTTTTCATTTCAATTTCAATTTCAATTTCGATTGGATTTGATTTGCAATTTCAACTGCAACCATTATCGAAGACATTATTCCTGATCCATCTAGGATCGTTAGAAACGGTACTCACGGCTCTAATGTTCTTGGATGCAACACACTCGATCGCAAGATAGTAGGTTGCAACACCGTCACCAAATCACGAATCCATTAGAATAATCGGAAATGGCAGCGTTAACCGGAATTATAGAGCTTGATATCGATAGTTGCAGATTCATACCGGATATAAGTGATTCTGATTGCATTGATCTCGATACCTAAAGCATCGAGATCAGCAGATTTACATCTGAAGATAAAACGGTACTGACATCAAATTTATGATACAATATTATCTAGTTAAATATTGTACTATTTAAATAAACAATTAATTTGTATTTATATGGACGTTTTTCAATTCGTTTTAAACGACTATGGATTTAGATGAAAATCTAACTAAATTAATTGAATTTGAAATGAATTTGAATTTGATTCCAGGTACACCTATTAACTGCTAATATGTGTACATGGAATAGCGGTATTAAACGGGATAATAAACAATTCGAATAAACACACACAATTCAGTGTCGAATCCCAAAATCCCTCTAGCAGACGATGGGGTGAAGGGTGGTTAGGTCAGAGAGGTTGGACATCCATTGCATCGATCTGGGTCTACTCGTGCCACCGCAAAGAGCAACAGTTGGTTTTTATATAGACTAATATTCGGCGAGCGTGACAGGGAACGATTTCAACTTGGAATTGCTTCCCCCTAACGGTACCGTTGCGCCTTGTGCCACTTCCATTTTCCGCCTCGTCTTTGGAATTTTCCCTTTCTGTCATTTTCCAGTTGTCACATTTAACAAAAAGCTACCATTAAATATTTAATGGTCAGTCTAAATATCCAACAGTCTATTTAAAAAAAAGTGTATTCACGACATGGTCTTCATAATTTAATTGCCAAAAATGCTATAACGAATATCTCGAGGAATACCTTGGAGAAAAGGCAAAGGAGATATAATACAACCCGCACGGAGCTAGTTTAAACTAATCCTTAATGCGTTGTACTTAACCCAATTGGCAATTGTACCAGTCGTAGATCAAATACCACAACGAACTTTGCCGAGAGTTTACATTTGTCGCGCGTTTGCTCATCGCTTTCACTCAAGGAAACTTAATTCCAGCATAGTTTAGTTTACTGTGTCAAGATTCCGTATCGTGTTACGTTACTTCCTACAAAGGGCATACAGCAACTATTCACGCGCCACCCTTGCGATTCCATTCGATTCAAATCGTTGAAAGTATTTCAAATATAATACCACTATCTTCCAAATTATCTAAGAGTAGTAGGTATCAGTAATAATCGCTGAAGAATTAAAATGAAATTTGCAAAGTTCATAATGGAAGGGGAAGAAAATAATTTGCGCACCCTTTTGAAAGCTCCACGTGCTAATATAATTTGGAAATATCCGACACGCGCGCGAGGGGGATGAAGCGAGTAGATAGACTTAGGATGCGAGGAGGAGTAGTTTCACGGACGTCATGTTACGGTCGCTGTCGATCCCGAGAATTAGGGAATTAAATCGACCCCTTCTCACCCCCTTGCACCTGACGTATTTCAAATACGGGCATCGGATAGGAGGGTCGGACGTCTGACGGCAAGTTCACCAACACACAGCTCAAACTGATGCTGGAGGCGCGTAGTTACTTGCCGGGTCGTCGGCGTTATTGACTGGAGAGAGCCAAGTGTGTAACTTTGTTGGGTCGAGGAAGCAACTACGTCGTGCGTTGAATACACAATCGTGGATAGCCGAATTCCTGCCTACCGATGGAAAACAATTTTTAATCTGTCATGGTGAAAGCATTCGCTCGTCCAGTCTACCCTTTGACAAATGCTGTATTCCTGAGCGAAAATAGCTGACTGTTTTGCTGATATTTCTTCTGTCAGATCAACGACAACCATCCCATCGATATCTTACCGGAAACCGTATTTTTCTTGAAGATCCTTCGATATTTGGAAGTATCTGAGAAAAATTGGTACTAAAATGATAGAAGATGTAATATTTTTATTTTCATCTCTGAGATAAAGAGAATAAAATTTCTTGCAAGTAGATGTACTAAATGGAACTTGCTTCGCGAAACTCTCAGGTCTGACACACACGGTGTAATACTACTTACTCGTGAACTTCTCTACCCTAAGCTCACCGATCGTATCAAATGATTAGCAGTATAGACCTGGGAAATAGAGGACAGAAATAGCGACGGGAAATCGTATCAATCAGACATGAGAATTGAGCTATCGATGAGAGGATTGTAGCTTTCAGGTTCAATAAATAATTTACAACGTTTAGACGGTCGACCATGGAAAATCTAAGCGATAATTCAATTAAATTTCTTCGTCCAATTGCTTACTAACGATCATCACTTTATCATAGAAACATAAAAAGCAACGATTGTTAATATTCATTTATTCTAGCATCCATTGTTCGACAAATTGAAATGCAAACAATTCGTCAATTTCTCTCCATCACTATGTAATACATCAATGTTTCCACTTTTTTGTTGACCAAGGTAATTGATCGATCTGTATCGTTCATTTAATTTTCATGTAATTGATGAATAGTCATAGCCGGTAAATATGGGCTTATGGACGTGACGAATTTCTGATTGCCTCAGCATTATTTCCGCTCCGTGTAACGATATTCCGGTTGAGGCTGGATTAAAAGTTTTCCAGTTGGCAGCGTGTACCATAGAGTGAACGAAGGAAAAGCAAAGCACGGCTGCAAACAGCACACGGCATCGACAAACGAATGTAAACGAGGCTGAGTGTGATAATTCATGCAACGAGAGTTTGATACTTGTTTACGCGTGTTTGTCTTCGCTCCTCCAGCGTTGTTGTTGCAACTCTCGTAATACTTCTTGCCAAGGGTGCGTTCATCTATTAACCTCCTTGAGTAACGATTTAATTGAGGAAATTTTTTACCTGGGATCCGATTTCGTTTCTTCCCCCATCTCTTACATCGCGTTGGCAAATAAAAGGATTACGAGTACAATATTCCGTAAAAGTAGCAATGCATCAAATATTGCGAAAAATATAATTAATCTCGTGCGAATTTTCGAGACTGAAGAGAAGTTAAATCGTCAGGTCATCGCGTTTAGCAAATCGGCCGGATGTTAATTCGTTTTTACACCGGACGACGGGGTCCGAATAGGACAGTGGGGAAATCGATAAAACCAATAAACTCTGGCAATAACGTGCTAATATCCTGAAGACCATTCTCGCCTACGGCGTTCTTCCGCCCCCTATACTGCCCCGTTAAGTGTAAACGATGTTCGAATCACTTTGTAATTGCTTGTAATGACTTGTTCTTGTCAACATATTCTATCATCAAATGAAATGTTTCGATGCAGAGAGCAAGCAGAAATTAACGATCTACTTCATCCTCTGTTTGTTTACATTTCAATGAAAGAATCTGTGAATTTCGAGTTTACATATTTCGAAATAGAAATCAGAAGAAAGAAGCAGATTCATTATAATAATGAGTTTTATCAATGTTAATAATATCCCTGGTCGACTTAATTTATATTTTAACCAATATTCCTATACATCGGTCAAATAATTCAGATACCTTTGTTGGAGTTCATATTGAAAGGATTTAGTAAGATTTATTGGTTCCCCTTGACCATGTTGTTGCCATCTGAGTATCAGCCTTTGGGTGGCGCACATGAAGTTTTTCAGTCATCGGAAATAGACGGTCTTACAATTAGACACCATAAATTCGCCTTTTAGGGATGCAAGTGGTCGTTCTGCTTGCCACTTGAACTGTTCACAATGAGGATCCAAGTTCAGGTCAAGTCTTGAAATTTTTGAAGCGTAACTTTCGCCCACCTAGGCGATGCTCGTGTTCCCCTTCCAGATCGGGAATGCACTAAGGGCGGTTGGAAGGAAGGGCATGAGCTCGAAGCAAAATTTAGGGAAGACACACTTCGTTTTCGTACTTTGTACAAGACACAGTATTATTCAGTCAGACAGTCACTATAGATTGTAATTCATTCAAACACACACACACAGTTACACGTACACACATATAGACACTGCAATAGAATAAACAGTATACTAGTGCATAAATGTGTGCAAATATTTTCTCCCAACCTTCTTGATTGGGTGATACTCCTCAAAATTCATACGGCACTTTGTGCAATATCGCAAGGAGTGATTATCAGTGCTTAACAACCTCTCTCGAAAATTAGCTGGAAATTGGGGATTACCTTAATTATTAACAAAATTATTTTATGTTTCATATAATATTGATAGCATTATATCCGTTGTATCGATCTGACCATGGAAATATATAACATACAGCAATTGTATAATTAAACTGAATTACCATATGAATTAAAATTAAATCGTTTATCATTTTAATTTCTAAATAATAAATAATGATGGGGTATGAAAGCATCGATATTGACACCCAGCCTATTCCATAGAAATTTATAAAAATAGACGTTTTATTCAAAAAATATTGATTATATTCCTCCGTCTAAGATATTTCTTTCAGTCTTGATGAAACATTCCGAATTCATGCATATCCCGAGGGGAGGGTGGAGTCTCAAGAGCAACGCTAATGCCAGCATCAATAATACCACGGACGATAACGAATTCCATGCTGGATCTCTTCCATTCGGATGTATCAACGCAGATGTAACGTCAGCAGCGTACGTCTAATTTATTCGCTCGCGCAGGGGGCCCATAGGTATGCATTGAATTCTACGAATTCTTTGGGAAATTGCTGGCTGCTTGCGGTCGAACTAGCATACACCGGTGAGTTCCGACGTCCGCATAGAAATGACCGCTCGATTCTGCCCGTCGAAATACGAAAAATTCTTATCGCAAATAATATTCATCGCTCAAGCGTTGCCCGGGGGCAGCCGACAGAAGTGATGGAATTTCGATGCAGCATTATCGAGCGCGAAAAGTCGAAGGTTACCGAACCTTCCAAGGAGGAACAAGTTACTTTCTCCTTCTTCCTTTTCCTATACCAGCAATCTCTTCTTTCTTCCGCATTTCCAGCTTTTTCTTCTTCTTCCTCTTTCTCTGTATTTGTCTTTCCCTCCAGTTTTCCTTCCCTTTCTCTCCGGTAATGCCTACTTATTCTTTATCCTTGTTCGTTGGGAAATGGATATGTTTTCTCGAGCCGAACTCTCTGCTCTTTTATTCCACCCACACCGGAAGAATAGCCTGGTTATTATTATGCCTCCGCTGACCCGTACAAACAATGACGTCGCGGAAAGTATCCATCGGCGTAAACAGGATGAAAAATATCTTGGACCGTGCGGTTTCTTTCTTTCCCTTTTTTCTTTCTGGCTTTCGTGTCGCGACGTTCTTTCGTTAAGCTGATTGAACCGGCCAGGGAATTTTCAAATTACAGTTTTTCCTAGTTCGTTATACGGTTGAAAGGATCGATCTCGGTGACTGCCGTTCGTTGGTTTCCGAAAGGATTTCTCGGGAAAGTAATCAAAAGTTTGGGATTAACTGGGACATCGGGCTGGATTTTCGACACGCGAGCGTTCCTTGTGGACTTTCGTCGGCGACAATGCCCTGTCGTGTGTTGGTGTGAACTCGTATAAATTGGTATCGAAATGATTGCGTCGCTGGCGAAGGAACCAAGCTGGGCTATTTTCAGATTTCTCTTGAGTTATACTCGCAGGATATTCCACGTCGAAACATTTTGTTCTAAATCACTCATGACATAGCGCAGGTAAAATTGGAAGTAGTTTAAGTCATCCTTTTGCGGATTCCAAATTTGTTTAAAAAATACAGCCTTTTAAATTTTACATCTTGCCTATTTTCCTGAAGACGGGGTTGTATCTATAAATTTTTTTCTATGCAACTGTTTATTAAATATATTTGTGTTCGAAAAATTCATTTTATAATAGTGAAAATTGAATTCGAAGCAATGTATCATCAGAACCCACCCTAGAAACAAGCATTGATTCCCGCAAACGGCAGGACGATCGCTAATCGAGACCGCATTCGCAAATTCCACGACGGGATCGCGTATCCATATCCAGCCATTAATAACCCCAATATTACGTCGCGTCGTGGCGAACAGCCCCCGGTCCCTGCAATGATATTTCCAACCTGGTATCGCGTTCCAGCGAAAGGAAGACGCAGAATCGATCTCCGCCAACGATTGTCCCGTTTCAGGGAATGGTTTCATAAAAGCAACCCCTTTCGCAGGTGGTAAATCCTTCAGTTTTCCAATCAGTAACGGTGCGATAATACGTGCCGGTGTCGTGGACGTAATTAATTAGGCGCATAGTGGCACCCCACGGAGACATTCGGAGATTTTTGCATAAATCCAGCCGGTCGCGTACGCGGGGAAAGTACTAACTGCTGATTCAAGCCGTATAGTTGGGAGACGCGAACGAGACCTAGCTAACGGCCGGCCATGGGGTGGACACACAGTGAAACATTGTTTTAGGCCTATAAATAATCGTTATTGCCGCGTTAATCATGGATAGTCGAGAGGCTCCATTATTCGTAGTGCCTCAGGGGTGGCGTACGGTATGTTATTGCCCCCCTTGAACGAAGGGGTCGCGGCATAGCGCCAACCCTTACGGTTTCGATGCGGCTGGTATTGCTCGACTCCGAAGCATGCCGCGAATTGCTGAGAACGAGCCGATCGAATCCTGCCCACCGACGAATGCTATGGCATAGACTAGAATCTCCTTTATTGATATCTGCATACCTGATGAGTTTTCCCATCCGCGTATCGTGAACGCCCTGTTTATGGGATTCTTCCGAAAAGATGGTTCAAACGCGATTATTCCTAATCACTGCTTACAATTGCTGACGTAGATATGAAATCTATGAATCTACGTCATTTCAAACGATTTCAAGTGGATCAACTCGAAGGGGGGACCAAACTTCAGATCACAAATATAATAGAAAAAGAAGAGTAATCCCTACTGCTCTATTCGAGCCAGACAAATCGATATCACGTTAAACCGATAATTCTATAATTAACGAAATTTAATTAATGCAAACATTGTTGTTCGGTAATTGGAACCACTCTGGTGATTTCGTTAATGAATTAACGGGATAAAATTACTTTAATCGTGTTAAATTATTCTGATGGGAGTAAATGGCTGATAATGATTCCGTATTAATTAATTCTGGCTTCCATGAAATGCGAAAATATTTTTGGCTAAACAAATGATTCTTTGTCAAACACGATTTTGACGAAACGGAAGCATGTTCGAAAGTGAAAGAACTTTATCTAAAGAAGACATTGTACAAACAAAGAAGCTGATAAAGCTTCGTTGCTAGCACAATCAATATAACGTGCAATCTTTACCCAGGCTAATATTTTCTTTCGTCGAACGTCGTTCTACAAAGACTCGGTAAAAGCAACGGACAAGCAAACAGACGCATTCGAAATTCGATACGAGCCATCGCGCGACACTGATCGACGTTCTAATAAATCAAAGGCGAGTGTCACGAGCAAACGGAGGAGCAGACAGGGGGAGATTAACTTATCGAGCCGGGTCAAAGCCCAATCTAGGAGGACTTTCGGTCGGCACCAAGTCAACTGTGCGTGCAATTTTGCGTGGACAACCTCGACGGACCACCACCCTCTAAAGTTCTTCTCTCTGGAACACGAGATACCACAATTACGTACAACGTGTGCGTCGAGAAAGGAGAAACTTGAAACGTTTGCAATCCTGTCTGACGATAGATGGATTATACTACTTACGTTGCGTTTTACTTGCAATTGATCCGTTCTACGCCTATGAAAAATGAATTTTGTTATATCGTGCTATGGTAGAACCTTCGATATCTAAATATTATAATATTTGAACAATCTTTGAAAATGTTCAGTGAAAAATTAATGGAATTGCCATACGTTTAACAGAAATATATGAAATTAGAAAATTAAATAATTTTACTTATATAGGATTGCAGTAATTTATATTTTTATCCTGTTCGCATGTTTACGATTGCTTTATATTTTCAGGATCTCTCTCGATATGTCAAAACAACCGAAATATCCCGACGAAAAAAAAAAGAGTACACACGTGACATTTCGCTTTTTTCGAAATACTGTGTCAACAGTTCACCTCACCGTGACAACGCGTATTTATTGGAACATACTATTCCTTCGTATTCGCAAGCACGTTCCCTCGCAAATATTTTTCTCCGTGCGTCACGCGTGTACATAAACGTTCGTTAGCGTGAAACAATGTTGTGGACAACGGTGCTGACCCGCGAAATTTTATACGTCGTTACTGCCTTCCCGGTGATAGGAATCCGCGTGAAGCTGGAACAATCTGTTCGAACCAAGTATTGCTTACATTTTGATATTTTTTTCGTTCGAAAAATGTTACATTCATCAGCGATTTCTTTCATTCACCTTTAAATATGTAATTTTAATAACTGTGTATCAATAGGAGCGTTAAAACCGAAGCACTTCCTCTGCGCAACTTTCCAGCTCACTAGGTCAATTTGACCCGTAAATCCCGATACGTCCGTAGTCTCGATTCGTGGTCCCAGGTCGATACGGTATGCGGAGGATCCGGTAGTCGGGGCACGCGTCAGTTTCGTTGTTTTAGGACTGCGGTCCATCGCGAGGGACGAGTCCTTCGAGCGGATACGGCGTTAATTGTAGAAAGCTAAGCGACGCCAGGTTTACCGGGTCAGTTGATTCGAAATCGTGGCATGGAAGCAGGTAACGATCGAGCTAGCAGCCACGATCGGCAGGGAAGCAGCAGGGTGCATACACTACGATCTCTAGGTTATTAGATTAGTTTGGTCCTACCGTCCGTGCAGAATATCGTTAACTGTTCGTAATTTCATTCCGTTGCCTAAACCGTGATGTGACGTTGGTTAACCGACAGATCCGCACGGGTTCTTTGTAAACTTGGCTGGAATTAACACGTGACCTTCGACTTCTCTACAGCAACCCTTCATTTCGATAATCAGATTGAACTAATTAATTCGAGTCTTTCTGGTATTAATTCGACGAAACAGTAAGAACGATATTTTTCATAAATATTTATGTAGAGTGTTTTATAATCGCGCTAATTACACAAGAGGGCTATCGTTGTAATTAAACGGTGCTTGAATGATTTACGACAGAAAGTGTTCGTAATGAAAAAGCGCGTCAAAGCAACATTACCGTTCTTGCATGTTTTTAACCGACGCGACGCTTCCTCGCGATAGTCATGATCGATTTTACTCTCAAATATGTGAATATCGGATGCTCTCGACAAATATGTATGCACGAAGGGCGCCAACGCCACTCAACTTTGTTGGAACGCTGATCATCGAAAGGGTTCGCAGTACTGGTTGCATCAAAAGTGATGGAACAATGTTACAATGACAAAGAACTTCCAATGCATTTCTCAAGATACAAAACGAAGAACAGAAAAGATAAACAATCGTAATTAAAATTAGTAAAATTTTCAGGATTTCGAAAACAGACTGAAATAAAATAAATTTTATTTTATTGCTGGTAAGTCTGAAACCCTGAAAATTGCCACGATTTCGTATCGAAAGTAACGCAATTTCAATAAGGATATCGATACCTTTGCTTAACTTCGAATTAATCTCTCAATCTCTTCCATCCAATCAACTCGACCCTTAGCTACAATCTCTTCTTCGAAATAAATTAAATGCACACCCCTCGTCTCCCCCGTCTGATCTATCAGGAAAAGCAGAATCCTCGTTTCGTCTAATCGATACGTCGATAATTACGCTAATCTGGAAACGGTAACAACATGATCAGGGACGGAAGCTGGTGGCGATATTCGAGGTGGCAGGACGATCCCGTCATCATCATCGGCATCAACACCGGCTACACGGCTGGTTATACACGACGGATAATATTCGTACATATGTAGCGACGCATTATTACGCATTATTAGCCGCGTGGCGGGCGTACGCGGCTCACACGACGGCATCGATTTCCCTCGATTATTGTCACTACGAATCCCGCTAGATCAGCCGTACCAGCCGTCCCTATGAATACCTATGGAGACCGTCGGCATCCTGTTTCCAACACGAACGCGCCGATAAACAGATCCTTCGTGCCATGGCATCCAGTCGAGGGGTTGTATGGGTACCCGTAAACGATCCTGACAACGACAACGAATTTCCTCGACGAGGCATGGGGCAGTTCTCGAATTCGTCCATTGAGTTGTTCGTTCGTGAGAGAAGAGTAAACGTTTGTACAGGGTGTTTTAAACGGAATTAAAATATGTAAAGAAGTGACCATATCTTAAGCGAGACAAAATAATTGAAAATCTATGAATTTCTTGTGATTTTCAGTTTCAATTTATGATAGTTAGAGGAAGGATAGAAAGACGCAGCAAAGAAGAGGCAGAGAAATTCAAGTAAATGTCAATCAACGAACTCGTTTCGCGTGAATTTTCCGACGAGATCGGATGTTACCCTCGTGGAACGCAGTTTTTTATTTTTTTTTTTTTTTTTTGCACCTCGGGAAATTTCGACGACGATATTATTACAGCCCGAAGCGACGGCTGAATTTGCGGGACGCACGCACGACAACGATAGAGGAAGCAATTACTACGGACGCGACGGGTAATTTTACATTTTTCGATCCTGATATAATGTAACTAACCGAGTGACGATCAAGCGAATATCCATTACACGAGCAATTTCCCGAAAATTATTCCACGGCGACGCGTAGCTAATAGAGGCGCGAGTGTAGCAAAGATGATTGCCTTTTAACCGGAAAATTCAATTATCCTGCACAAGTGACCCAATTTGTCCGGAGAATCCAAAATTCATGACCGGGAAACTCCGTTCGGCTCCCATCCCGTGGAGAGTTGACGAAAAGTGAGCAAACAAGTTTTCGAAAGAACACGTTCGATCCATCGTTCACCCTCTTGCGGCGCTCTTTCGACAAGCTGATCAGCGCGGAATAAACGATAGCCGTTGAATAAAATCTGAATCTCGTCCCGGCACAAAGACATAAAAGTTTCGCGGACGAAATCTTATAGAGCACGCTCGCAACTTTTATTCCGATTATGGAAATGTCTTATTACGGAAGTGGCTGGAATATTTCCAGCAGTGTACGTCGACGGAACTTTAACGAGTCGGCAGTGGGTCAAGTGTTGCTGTAATCGCGCAATCTTGGCTCGTAAAGCCACTGCCAATTCACGTTTCCTCAGATTATGCAACATTGCCAACGGCCAGCGATTATTTCAACGGATAAGAGTGTAAATAAAGTTTCATTGAAATACGACCGCTTTACGAAGTGATGATTCTATCCGCGCTCCTTGCAATTTATCGTTTCTTCCAAGAATACGCGATGCATGCCGTAAATCTCTTTATTTAATTAATAACTTCATACTAGTTTGCAGTTTATTCTCGACTTCGAGTTTGCGGGAATTTTGAAATGATTTAAAATATACTCGTCGGGGAAAATGTCAAAGATTACATGCAACTCAGCCTCACACGCTTTTGCAAATGTCAATTATCCGGGAAACTTTGCCGCGTTCGCTGAGCAAACCGATATTATCGTAAATATTGTTGCAGGCAATCTTTTCGCCGTGGTTGGCCAATGAGAAAGAAACAGTCTTCCAAGTACACAATTATTTCTTCGTTTGGAAAACCACAGTAACAGAGGGTGAATAACCGGAGAAAAAGTTTCAAACAATCGCGTGCACCCTGAGCGAGCACGAACAGCAATTCCGAACGCGTGTCGCGTTCCCTATGTTTGATTTGATTTCCAATTGTACAACTTTCTAATTCGACTTCGGTATCTTTAATCGTTTCGCGACAACTCGAACCCTCCTCTAAACACTGCATCATCATTATGAATTATTCTCTGACAGATGGTTTCAACATCGAATAAAAAACATAACAAAAAAAAACAAAAACAAAAAACAGAAAAAACAACTTTCAACTCTGTTTCACAATTTAATTCGATCCACAGTTATGTTTTGCAGTTTAATTCGCATAAAGCTTCATCGTGCGAGTTCATCGACGCGTTATTTCGCGGCACGGGTAGATAAAACGAAAACAACGATGTTTCATGTGTCAACGATACGATATTATTTTCAACGGCAACGAAAAAAAATTTACATTATAATTTATTTTCATGCCGGTGGTGAACAGAGAAAAAGAAAAATGAATAAAAACGGCTAAAGGTTGATTTATCGCATGGACGAGGCTCGCTATCAACGGCTACGCCACTTCCGAAAATATAAATCGGTTTAATTGCATGGAAAATTTTTGGCCACGTTGGCACGCTCGCAATGCGCATTAACAAACTGACGGAAGGGTACGGATAAAGGATTCCT
Organism: Osmia lignaria lignaria; assembly: GCF_051020975.1. Classification (NCBI taxonomy): domain Eukaryota; kingdom Metazoa; phylum Arthropoda; class Insecta; order Hymenoptera; family Megachilidae; genus Osmia; species Osmia lignaria. The sequence goes on from NC_135041.1 coordinate 4,901,720, forward strand.
CCGAAGGGGTGAAGCAAACATTTCGTATCACCTCCGTCGGTGGTCCCTCTCTAAATTAAGCTTTTGTTTAATTGCGTCGACCGCCACACTTCGTTGGAACGTTGTCGGTAATGCAGCCAGTGAATGCCATTCGTGAAAACAGAAAACGTAATACAATGTCATGGAATTATGGAGTTCATTAGCTGTTTTTCAACGGTACGACCTCTTTTTTTTTGCTTCATTTTCCATTCAATTATTCGTACGCGTAATGTTAAACGTGGCAACGATGCAGTCGGCAGAAACAATGGAATTTGATTTACGATTTATGGATGTTGCTTTTCATTGGACATTTAATCTAGCTAGTTAATTTGTTGACCGTATAATGAGTGCAATACATTGCATTGCAAATTGAAACACGTTACATCACCAATAATGATATTTTTCATGAATTTAAATATTTTGAAAGAATTGTACTTAGAATTACATTAGAATTTGAACACCTATTCAATTTGACAAATTTTATACACATTTAACACATTTTCCACCGGTCATAAATAAAATAAATACGCACAATCACCTTGTAATGAACAACAACTAAAGATTAAAAGGTGTAACCTATCTTTTCAATTTCCTCTTAATTTAAGTACATTTAACTTTCATTATTTCAACTGAGGTATCTGTGAATTTGTAATAATCAAAAGGTTATTGATTATAATTAACAAAAGCTAAAGATTGAAAAGTGTAACCTTTCCTTTCAATTTCCTCTTAATTTAAGCACATTTAACTTTCATTATTTTAGCTAAGTTATATATGAATTTGTGATAATCAAAAGGTTATTGATTGATTTTTCTTCAACAGCCAATACTGTCAAGAAGCTTATTAATAGGCTTCCGGTAGATAAAGCGTTAAGTACATTATTCTATAACGGGAAGAACGAAATAAGAAATGAGATAGAAGGAACAGTTGTTCAGCGAAGGAGGAAGCTTCATCCCTCGTCCGTATATCACGCGAACGCGTATATTTCGGAATTTTTAATCTCGCCAAATTTTACAGCGAAATAAGGAACGCGTGCAATCCTCTGCTATGCCTGCTGTATTTAGACGCGAAATACGTGTAGCTCTGTGCTGAAAGCCGGTGTTCGTTTATTAAACGCATACCTCAGAGCAAACCCGGCGAATATACAGACCGATTCGTTCTTATTTTCGCGAAAGGTGAAAATCCCCCGTTAACGCGTCCTTGCGCGAGTTAACCAGGCGTTTGCGATTCTGTTGTATCTTATTTCAAAATTGTAAGCCCTCCAGTTTTAAAATAAATAAATAGAAATTTTTTAACGAAAAATCTTTTTACCTGTATCCTATTATACTGATCGTCAGTTATAAATGTCTCGAAATTTCGTCGATTCTCCGAGCTAACGTTATCCTACACCCTTCGAATTTGCAAGTAAATAAGATTTTTCTGTACAAAAGAAAAGTGTAGAATCAAAATGTACTCTACGGTCGCTACAAATCGCAATATCCACAATTAACTGCGCGATCGGGCGGTAACGAAAAACCTCTATTATTGGATTTCGTTTAACCTTACCGACATCCCTATAAATATTTATGGAAACGCCTCCGTGAAAGTCGGCCGATTTTGTCCAATAGTGTACGGTCGGGCCGTTTGTGAAACACTTCAACCCCTGTTCCATGAATCGTATCCAGAAAACTTTGCTTCGTAAAGTGGAAAACTTGTCGTTGGATCGATTGTGTACCACGAAGGATGGCCAGATAGCCACCGGGGAGAATGTAAATTTTTTCCAGTTACCATTATATTAACCCTTTCAACCCCTAGTCGCTGTGTCTACACAAGTTTCTGATAAATATATTACCGTTACTCGCGTGATGGTAAAGAATGTTAGCTTTCCATTCGTAGTGAAAGAGATCACTGTACCATTCACGGGCAAACAGATTTTACAACTTTTTCTATGACCTCATGAATGAATAAAGTTCACCGAATGATATATCTGCTTGCGGTGTCGTGTCAATGAATACAAGCTCGACGTTTTTCGATTATCCGTGCGTATAAATCGTGAACACGATGCTGCATCGAGGCCACGTCGGCTCGCCACTAAATTTACGAGAATCAAACTATAACATTCTTATATTAAAGCGTCGTATCGGTTTATGAGCTCGTAAACTCGACCTGTATCGGGCGGCAGGTGCATTATAATATCGTGATGAAGGTACGTTGGTCCTGAGGCTGAGCATGATGCGGCCTTATCTTAAATAAAATCGAAAAACCCTGTGTAACGTCGCTCCCAGGCGATTGTTTCGTAACCATGCTCCACCAAGTGCTTCTGATCCTGTATCGCTATGTAAACTTTCAGCTTACCGATCGGCACGGACCCGCGAGCAGAAAGAAGGTAAGAAAAAAAAAAAAGAAACCATGGGGTTTTCTGGATTTCAATACCCTGTGGGAAATTTTCTTTTTTTCTAAGAACATTTCAAGGGCGTGTAAACACAGACGATGACACATTGAAGGACTTAAGGTCCATTGCTGGTTGGCATCACGAATTTAATTAAAGGAATTAAATTGAATTCAATTCATATATAATTAAAAAAATTAAATTGAATTAAATTCATATATAATTAAAGAAATTAATAATCATCTTAGCATATGACAACACCTATGTTCAGGTTTCTAGATATTTTACGACTTCAGATAGAACTAGTTCTGGCTACTACGAGGAAGTAGCATCACCTGGTTTATGATGATCCACGAAAACCATGAATACTCAAATAGCTTTTGAACTTTATGATTATCGAGTACCATACGATACATTACGTGCAAATTTTGATGTTTACTGCATATAGAAATATGCAATCATGAAATTAAGCGTACAAGGTGTTATCATGTACCGCGATACGATATTTGTTTCTTTAAAATAAAATTATTGTAAGACATTTTCCTGATGCTCTGTACATGATTTAGAAACCTAATTAAATATAAAATATTGAATATGAGCTATGTGGAGGTACTAGGAATGATCGCTCGAGGTAAACGCGTTACTTGATGATAATGGTAATTGCAGCTAATTAAAACGAGGGGATAATTAAATAACCGATCCGCTGTGTTACAGGCGCTCGTGCATTAACGTCACAGGAAACTATAAAATAACTTTTATAATTTTAAGCCAACTAGCGATACGTTGTCGAGCGTAATTACATTTATCAGTTTGAGAGATGAATTATACGACACGGGAACTGGTATAAAATTCGTTCAGCGCGAATGCGAGGAGCGTAATCTAGTACAAAGAGCAAACGAATTCGTGTTCGTCAATCGTAATAAGACTTCGTTAATTATTAACATTATTCGGTCTCGTGGAAACGTAGTCGTTTAAAGCGATCCCTGGAAAGTTTATATTCCAACGATACATTATTCAAACCCAGCAAAATTACTCTGACTGTTAATTATAATACTTCATAAATGTGGTTAATATCCGGAAACGAGAAACAGGTTGAAATTTTCTCCAAATCAAAAGGATTTATAATCCTTCAATTTGAATTTGAAGATATCGATATCAATGGTTAAAAAATTTTCACACCGATATATATACAGGGTGTCTCATTTTAATCTTCACACTCGAATAATAAATGCTTGCAGACAAATTACCAGACAAACTTTAGAACAAATGGAACTGTCATTTAGAGATAGTATCCAGTGTTGCATTAATGTTCAAGGTCATCCTTTTGAATTTAGAAGACAAGAAACATTTTCTGTACGCGGAGTGTAAGAAAACTTCAAGCCATTGAAATGACTTTGAATGACATTTCAAGATCAACATATTGTAGATCAATGGATTCATCTTGAGCTAAGCTATGTGTCTAATGTAAAAAAAAACACATTTCCATTTAACAAAACAAAGGTCGCCTTCAAATCTCGGAGGCGCCTCCACGTAGAAACAAACAGTGTCCACAATTGCACGTCCCCCTTCGAACAGAGTATGTTTTGTTTAAACACTTTTTTCGAAAAATGAATATTTTTCGAGAAGATCGCGTGTAAAGATTAAAATGAGACACCCTGTATAGTAGAGAAAAACGAATTTCAGTGATACTGTACAATTTTAAGCTGTTGATTGATGATAAAAACGATTGTTGGCAAGGTAAATCGAAGTTTGTTATTTTTGCAGTGAAATCCGGGTTTTTGTTCACGTTATCGCCTGTTCCGATAATTTGAAACCGTGTACATCCACTTACGATCGAAAACATCACGTGTAAAGGACGATGCTTCTTTACGAAGGGTTGTTTTTAAAGAGTCTATTTTATCGGAATTCATTGATCCCTCTTACGAGCCCGACTGTTTAATAAACAAGCATTTGCATGAAAATTAATCATATGTTTTATTGGCGTATTTACAAATCGGATTTCCTTCACAACCGAAGGCAAAGTAGAATCAATCTTTGTAAATTCAAGCATCAATAATTTTATCAAAGCCGTAATTTTCGAATTGGAATAATCTTTTCAAATTGAATTACAATTTATTGTCTGTGTTTTCAATTGGCTCTTCGAGGGTTGATACATCTCGAGTCACTCCAGCCACAGACAATATTATGAATATGTATTCGTTACGAAATAATAAGAGTCTCAGAAGCATTACTTTAAAGGTTTTCAACCCTACGTTCTCGAATTCACGTATTTGAAGAGAGAATTTTGGTAAGAGCAGCAGGCAACCCGCGCGAACTTACCTAATTAAAGCATCCATTCGACCCTATGGATTATTTAAATCAATGTCACGCAGCTTCTCCAGAGACTCGTTAGAAATACGGACCAATTACCATTAAGAGGTCGAGCGATGGGTCGAAGGGGAAAAGGCGCATTTCCGTGCAAAAGCAAAGGAGTCTAAAATTGCTCGACGCACCGGTCCATCCCTTTCGGCAATAAACTCGAAAGTCTTGTAATAAGGCCACCCTTTTGGGTGGCAAGGTTCGTCTAATTTTGTAGCCTTCCTACCTATCTATTTGCACAGTCAGAAACGTGGAAATAGTGGAAGTTTATATCATCAAAGTGGAAACAGCGACAAGGAATTTTATTGATGAATTAGAATTTCAATATTGATTTCGATTTGATTTAGAAAATTTCTAAAATTTAATCCATGTATTCCCCTTACGTACACAGAATATAATAATTCTAAAATTCTAAGATTCTAAAATCCTGAGATTTTTAAATTCTAAGATTCTAAAATTCTAAAATTCTAAAATTCTAAAATCCTAAGATTTTTAAATTCTAAGATTCTAAAATTCTGAGATTCTAAAATTCCAAAATTCCAAAATTAATTATTTAACCTATACCTCCCTCTACATAAAATGGAGATTCATTGCAAATTGACCCAAACCAACCCTATATCTCCCATACACCCACTGTGCCATAAAACAACTGGAACATACGAATCTGCGTAAGGTACGTACGTTGCGAGTGACACGCAGCACTAATGGTCCTTTGTATAAGACCGTGTTACCCCGCAATATCTGGTGGAATTAGTTGTCGCCCAGGTTTCAGGGTTAAAGGGATTGCTAGACAACTGGTTAAAAGGATTATCCCCGCTTACGTTACTCGGGTCGACTAATGCTCTACACATTATTAAATCATTCCTCGAGCTGTTGCTGGAAGCTGCTGTTCACCCCTGTAAGACGTTATCCTTCTCCTACTACTTCAGGATCCTTACCAATGTGACTGTAGAAGCAGTAAGCACGAAAATGTGGAGAAATCCTTAGGAAGTGACTCTCTTAAGTATCTTACTCCAGAACGCTTGGTCCTTCCAGTTCATCAATATTTAATTCTCTACTGAAGAAAGGGTTACAGGTAAAACCACTTTCAATGACGAAGGTCAACCACGCGTAGACTTGTCATTAACGTTGATTAATTTTTGTTACATTTCAAATTTCTTATTGTTTCTGGAAATTAATTGTTCGCTTTCTGCGTTACCATGAAAATTCTTTTCACGTCTACTATACCTTTACATAATAATTGTAACTTCTGGTAAGAGCGTAGTTAGAACTTCGTATCTTAATTTTGTTCCCGCAGCAGTGCAACTGTATTACGTACGAAGTAACTCAAATAATTTCATTTTACGTCCCAGTAATTCCTTGATACCGCCACGAACAACCTCGTCGTGGAGTAATATTCGCTCGTTTCGGGTAATTATTAACAATGCATCTGCAAAAAGCTTGCTCCGCCAAGCCTTTGGCTAAATAGAAAATATTTATAATTTTGTTGCTTAATTAACACAATTTTAGTAAAATGAAATTCTTGGATACAAGTGGTTCGAAAGAATATTCAATAAATTTTGATGCACTTTCGATACAGCGTTATCTTCTCTGACCAATGGCACAGGCGATAAAGTGGAATATTGATCGGTAACGTGTGTCGTTAATAATTGACGAGTCTCTTAAACGGCGACCCTTTAAAAGCTAACGCTTCAGCGTTCCACTCGATTTTTATCAAAGCTGTTGCACGATGGACGCGTCAAACGTTTGATCGCTATACAGCCTCTTTTTACATTATTTCTCATGTTCTTTTTCTAAGGAAATTAATTCGATATAACGAGAATGCTATTAAAATTCCGCAACAAATGCGAAATCCAGATAGCGTAACGTTAGAAACTGCAAAACAAGTTAAAACTGCGAGGCAAGCGAAAACTGACGAATAAACGCTAGTAAATTATTTTCCCCCGCTGAGATTTTATATTTCTCTTAGCCTCACCTTTCGCGCCCCGTATAATGGCTTAATTGGACTCCAACACACGCGTCTAACAATTAACCGCACACATGGGAGGCTGTTACCCCTTGAACGCGCGCTTCCATGGTTAAATGTCACCATAAAACCGAATTATATTCGGATTATACCGGGTAAAAATACGTTTCTCTGACGGTGGCTGCACGCTTTCCGCTTCGAGAGTTCCGTTCTTTTCATGCTGATCGTTTTGCTATCAATATCGCAAAAGCTAAATAATTTGCTGGTATCCAATGTCTACTTCATTTTTATGAAATTTTTGGTAGCAACTCAAGACAAAGTTTGTTTCAAAATCTTCGAAAGCCTTGCATCGATAAAAAATGTACTATTACTAACAGAGAATAAAGGAACACGGGTATCGATAGAAAATGTTCGACGGAAAACTGCATAATGGAGCGTGCCCCGAAGTCTCTCAAAGTTCCGTTTTCAGAATTCGATACCGGGAATTTGATATCGCGTTCCATCATCCCGCACTTGACAATGTAAAATGTCGAAAGAAAAGTGGCGGGCGAAACGGTGTAAGAGTCGCGAGCGCGAAAACACGTTGCCCGTAAGGTTTCCGGGAGGAGGGAAGAGGTGAAACAGGGGTTGCAATCCCTGCTGCGGGGTGCGCCAGTCGTCTGGGAATAAGTTATGAACTCTATGCATTTTAAATGACTAAAACTCTAGACCGAACGTACTCTTTCCTGGATTTTTCCGCGAGAAATGCATTATTGGCCTGACAATCTCTCCGGGTTGTGAAACGCATTCTGTACGTGTACCGTTATCGCGTATCATAGTTCCTCGGTTTTGTCCTTCGAAATCACCTTACGAGTACCTTCCTTCGAGTACCTCCTATCTCTTTCTATACTCATCTTCCTGCCACCAGAATTAGTTTTTCTTTCGGTGCTATTATTCCCCGACAGAATTCGTGAACTCCTCTTCGAAGTTCATGAAGATACCTTAGAAGTTCTTCAAAAACAACGAGAATATATTTGATATGTGTGCAAAGTATTTCAAGGATGATGAAACGAAACGCGTCTCAACTAGTTAATGTGAGGCTTCGAAGTCCCACAATGCTCGGTCGTATTTGAGAAATAAATGATGTTCCTTTTCTAATGAAAAAATTCTAAACGTAACACCCATTTAAGAATACGTCTTCAATTTCTTTCTTTTGAAATTGATGAACTCGTAAAAGACGGACGTATACCTATTTTACTTGTCTGATCATAACACCTTCTATTCCACTTATTTTAATTATCGTATTCCTCTCTAAATATGCACATGTTTCGAAGTTCCATAACGCCCGGTCGTATTTGAAAAATAAATGATCTTCCATTTTTTATTTAATAGGAAATTCTAAACGTAATATCAGTTCAAAAATATGTGTTTCGTTTCATTATTTTGAAATTGAGGAATTTATATACCTATACTACTTGTTTGACCATAGCACCTTCTATTTCACTTATTTTCTCAATTATCGTACTTCTCCCCAAATAAGCACATCGCGAGAAGTTTGAAATATCTACTAACGACAGAGACGTCACAAAAATTGATTAAACCCTTAATTAAAGTTAATTCAAGTTAATTGAACCGCAGAATACTACTACACGAAGCGGCGAAGTCAAAAAGCGAGAACAAGTCGTCGCCTTTGAACTCGAAGAAAAGCTCGCTTCGATAAAGTTCCCACGATATTTCGCCTGGAGGTCGTCGGGGGCGAGGTCGAGGGAAGAGATCGATGGGAAGTCGAACGATGAAGTCGATCGACGAGAGGCAAAGAGTGGAAGTTCGAGGCGCAAGGGGGAAGTAGAAAAAGGAGCGGGTGGGTAGGTGCGCAAACCGAACGATCTCCACCGATGGTGGTTCCCTTCGTCAGTTTAAGTCGAATCAATTGGAAAAGTTCGATTTCCCTCGTTTGGTGGCGGCGCGTTCCACGGGATCGCCGCGGCTTTCTCTTTGGTTTAAAGTAACGATAGATCAGCGAACGTTCCCTGCGAAAGTCCGAAACTTCGTCGCTTCGTCGTGGCATCCGGTTCCTGTCCGTTTTCCCTGGTCTGCTTTCTTTCTCGCGGAAACATGGCTGCTCGAGAAATTTCACCCAACTCGGACGATTAACCCTTCGTACATGTCCGCTCGAAGTCTTCGCGATGGAAACGTTAGTTTTTCATGTCAACCACAATAGAACGACAGTGTGTGGTTTACGGATGTTAATTAACGTCACGGGGCTGTTTTATAAGGCTGTAAATGCGCGTTTCCTATGATGTATGCCACGCTGCCGTGTCGCGACGATGTTAATTATATCTGGAAATATATAGAAAATTAAAAGCTAATTGCATTGAGAATTAAAGGCACCCCCGCAGCTTGTTACAACGCGGTAGCATGCAGGCACCGGAGCCATGGGACCGATAAAACCGTTTTAAGCTGATTTTGCGTTTAGCGAATAAACGAATTTTGATTAGCGGCGGTTTAAATGAAATAATAATACAATGGTCGCTCGCATTCATGCTGATGAACATCATTACATTTCACAGGAAGAGACGGATGACGTGCAATCACGTCATCCGGAAGCTGATTAAAATCAATCTTTTGTTAAATTGTTTCGTGAAAAGCTATTGAAATCTAAGTCTTCTATAAATTTAATATTGCATCGCAATTATTCTGAATAACTGCTACTCTGTTAATTTCAATTTATAGATTAAACATATTAATGATGGCAAAACTTTCCACGGATCACCTTCTATAAAGTTCCTGAGATTTATTCAATGACCACCATTTCCAGCACGCTCCATCGCGGCTGACGATCTTCCCAAAACTCTACGAACGCTCGTCGCAGCGATTTCTCTGATAGACCCATCGGAGTTGGCTGTCGCGTGAGTGATTTGTGCCATTGGAGGCGGCGCCTGACAAAACAAGTCGTTACACCACTGTCCGACCGGCCGACCCATGCCGGACACTATCTACTGTGACGGCCGGTACTCGTAAAGGGACGACGTTTATCTCGCAGCTCGCCGCTAGCAGTGTCGTCAAAAAGTTCAACTCGTTTCTCCTTTATCCCGAACCGTGCGTCGTTAAGCCAACCCCTCGTTCCCGCCAGTATTTTCGTCGCGCTAGTCACAGCAAATCGCCGCGTGGAAAACTCTTTGTCCTCTCCTTCCTTTCGGCGACGAGCAGTGCAGAACAGAGGACTGCGTAAACTTTCCGACGAGACGAGCTTTTTCCTGAACGCGAGAAGCTAAAGCTCGACGGGCTGTACAGTGGAACGCGGCAACTTTTCCGTGGGAATACTTTCACGAGGCGTTTCGGAGATATTTTGCGACGGACACCGCGCCGCTATCGCGAGAGGAACGGCCGTAAACTTCGAGGCGGGAAAACGACGAGGCTGCAGTTGTCCGAGCGCCAAGTGAAAAGTTCGCCGGGTAATTATGGTGTAGCTGGTCACATTTAAGTTTCCTGCCATGCTTTTTTTCCCGCTCGCAGCCTCCCGTGAACCAGGAAATCCTGTTACAATTTCCACGAGACGGTGCGAATTTTCACAGAAAACTTCGAATTATCCCTGATGCTTAATTGCGAAGTTATTTCGAGTCCTTAATAATTATCAGCTGCATCATCGAATCTTGGAAACGTTCGTTATAAGTTAATTTTGAAAATCAGAAAAATTTCTCCTCTGTAGAATTTTCAAATAAAATTGCCAGGAAATTGCCTCTTCATTCTGTCGTTACCATCTTGAAAAATCCTACGACGTCGAGTTCACAGTTCGTTTAACAAATTCCATGGTAGCAAGGTCTGTTCTCAATAATTCAGAAATCGGTTGGCGACGGCAGACAGTGGCGGCCATTTCGTCGGATAAAAGGGTGACTCCTATCTTCTTTCATTAAATCCTGGTACAATTCACGCAGGCCGCTTTGTTTAAAGTACAATGGCCATCGACTTGGTGGGCGTGGGTACACGACACGGCCGAAGATCGGGCCTTGAGAATTGCCGGCTAGGTACTCCTTCGAGGTGTAAGGGACACTTCCAAAGGGAATTGGAGAACGGTGATAAGGCAGCACACTGGAACAATGCCCCCTCAAATTCGCAGTGAACCGGATTAGAGAGAGATATGTTAGCCACGCTTCACCGATAGTCTTATATCATGGCTTCTTAACCCTTCTACTGTGTAGGACTCCAATTTAGTTTTCACAATCAATGATTTTCAACCGTAATTTTCCAGGATTCAATCACGGTCTTTTTTATTCATCCAGATCATATATAACATGTCGAATACCAAGAAAAAATGATACATAGTGAGGCAAAGTTTGATCTGATTATAATATTGATTGATGTTTGATGATGTATCGTGTCTTAGGGATTCTTGACGCACAGCTGAACCTTCAGGTATGTATGTGGAGCCCGACCGAACGGATAATACCGCTTTAACGAACTGTTTTCCATAATGCAAGTAAAGCATTATCAGGCTGTTGAGTGCAGCATAGCCCTATAGATCGAATATTGGAAGCCGTTAACTTAACGCCTCGATCTACTCGAGAACGGCATTATGAATTCCTCCCACTACCGTGGAGAATGCAAGAAGACGTGCGAGAGAAACTGCTCGTAACAGCGGATCGATGAGTAGCCTTATAAAAATTTGAATATTCGATATATTCAGATATCAATAGAATGCGGAATTCAATTTAGAACAATTGAACTATTTCGATAATCCCGATAATTAGAATATTCAAATATTCGGTACATTTCCCTCGTACTATTCATTACATGCAAAAAGGATATTTTTTATTTTAAATACTCACGAAATTTATTATAAATAAAATTTATCCTTTGAGAAGTACTCGATATTGAATTTCTACTTCTATTTCGTAAGAAAGAAGCGATGAGAGGAAAATCAAAAGGGACAATTCACGGAAATGCGACAAATGCAATCTGGAAATGAACGTAGTTGAAAAACAGGATAAATCGAGGATGAACGGGGAGACGGGGCAACTAGGAAACGGAAATTTAATTAGCGAGACACGTTCGTCGAACGTATTCTCGGTTTCGTTGTTTTCTCTGATCTACTCTGTGGCGGACTGTTATCTAATTGAAAGCTTGCCTGATAAAGGCCATCTTCAGCATCAACTTTTAACCAGTGAATTCTATTTTAAAACCGGAGATGAAAGATAAATGCTCACGAATGATTTCCTAATGGACGGGAATAATCCAGAACGCGATATCCGAAAAGAGAATAAAGAATTGTTCCGTCAATGAACCGAATGACCAGGTTCGCGATGAAATCTGTTTCTATGAACGTTTATTCGTAATTGGACGGAAATTCACGGCGATTCATCGTGAATACTTAAGTCTTTTTTTTATCACAACGATAGAAATATCTTCTATTGCTTCGTTTTAGGTAGCTGGATTCTTTTTCAAAATACTCATAATAATTAATAAAATGTCTTTAATACAGTTTTCAGTATTCATACTATTAGTACAATGTTGGTATTGTTCGTCAAATAAGAGAGTTATATAAAAGCAATTGAAAAGATAAGAAAGAATAGTTGGTACGTTTATGCTAGAAGTGTATAGAAGAATAAACAGCATCTCGTTAAAGTTTCTATTATACTGCTGCCAACGTGTGCTTAACAACGAACAAATGATTTCTATTATCAGGTAATATCGTTAGCAAGTGCTGAATAAAAGAGACAATAGATGTTAGAAAATATAACAAAATAAATACGATGTAACTGTATTTATTTCTTACTTCTTGGGAGAGACCGCGTCAATTTCCTTGCGGAGATTGACGCAAGGATCTTGGCGAAAGAAGAGGTGATCGATCTCAGAATCGTGATCGAGCTTTGAATATCTCAAAGGCACGAAAAGGCAAGGAAAATCAGCGACAGATGAGAGAAAAAGAAATCAGATAAGAAGACAATTTATTCAATAACTGTTATAACTCCGTCCGCGGTCGAATATTCGGTTCTGTCGGTGTTAGATCGATCACAAACGCGACACGCTGTCTGCAAATAATAAATATTAGATCGAGTAATCGGCGGTACAACTTGCGCAGGTCACTTAATTTTCCGGTGGAATATTACAAAGTTTGTTGATCGTATCGGCTACCGATTATCTAGAACGACTCCGCAAAGAGGCAATAGATTTTGAACGAGAGACGTTAAATTACTCGCAGTTATAATCTGGTGAGCGAAGGACACGCGAATGCAATGAAAACAGATTTTGAAGAGATTCGAAATACAACACGAGGATGTCTAATTCTAGAATAAATTCCTCTACCTTTTGCCGATGTTGTGGCTCTGCTCTAGCTACTATGACACTTTTCAGAATAACGACGCAAGACCATTAAACTACACTCGTAACAAGCGTGTAACGTGGAAATGTCTATAGATTTGAAAACTACTTGTTCAGACTCGATATTGATCATGTGCTCGTATGACATTTGTTAATAGACGAGATGCAAGATCTCCATTTTAGATTAACACTAAACCTACCGATACTTCAACCTAACCTAACCTATTCCTACGGTGAACGGTCAAATGGCCGCTTTAAAATATTTTCTTATATTTAAAAATAGATAATGTTTATTTTATTTCTTTTTACTGCATTTCTTACAAATTATAGAATTCTTGATTGCACATCTCCCACATACGTTTTATGACGCCTGGTAGGTTTAGTGTTAAGTGGGTCTCGTTTCTCGGATTTTCAAATATACAAAAACTTACTTGGCTCTAATTCTCCAGAATCTGGAGTCCAAATGCTAAATCGTGACCTTGAGGCGTAGCATTGCCGTAACATATTTGGATCACCGATTCCACAGTTTGAGGCGCGAACAATAACCGCGAGCACTAACCGTTTTACTACGTACCCGAATGTCAGTTTGACTTTAGTTGTTCCGTGTTTTGCTATGCGGAATTCCACTTTCGAAACACGTGTGATCTGCACCAAACCTGGTCTAGACGCCCGGGAAGACCAGAGTGATCATCGATCTATCGACCGGTAGGCCCCAACTTCATGCGACACTTGGAGGAGATAACAAGCATGCGCGCTTCATACGCATGACGAAACGGTCCCCTCGCCGGCTCTCTTCCCCACTTCAGCTTCTAACCTCACTGAGACAATTTTGTCTTCAAACTAGTGGTACACGTATCACTAATATTACGTAGATAATTTGTGCATTATACAGTATAACAATTTTAATATTGTTTGATAATCGTACAGTATCAAACATGGTAGAATTAATATTTGAATTAATATTTAGGTTATTATTCATACTGCTTATTTCTATACTAAATTTTACAATATTAATAACTAAAAATTGTATTATCTTGTTTCTAAATCATATTTAATATTAATACCGTCAAAATTAAGATTCCGATAATTCCTACTTCCCCTATATTGCCACTTTCCTCAGGGGCGCCTACTTTGCTCGATACTGTACATGTTAATTTATGAAAATTTAGAACATATTTTCCTTGATGGTACTAGAATTCTTGAATATCAGTTCATTATTACAAATATCCGTTTGAAAAATATCGAAGGGAAAATCTAAACATTGTATCTTACCAGTTTAAAGGAAACAAAATACGGGGGACCACTTTAACCCAAATAAACTCTCGTTGAACCCATCGTACGTTTTCCACGCGGCGAAGCATACCGGTAAGGAAACATTCGCAATATTTTACAGATTAGTAGACCCCCCATAAGATTTCGCGATTCTCATCGAGCGGAACGACACAGGGCGTACGTCATACGATAAAGCCGGCTTAAGTGGCCAGTGTGGTTACGAAATATCTCCTAGAATTGATTGCCCCTCTCGTATGCAAGCGTTCTTGCGGTGAACCGTTTGTCTTACACCGGTTCCAACAGTTACAGCTGGGCGTTTCTTTTTATTGATGGTACTTACCTAAACGTTGCTAGGGGATGAACCACAGTTGTTCCTGAAGAACGGCTCTTCCAAACGGTGCTTCTGTTCTTTATGACTTCTTCGTACAGTTCAGTTGATAATCGCAAAATCGACGACGTTTACGTTGAGAAAAATAGTTCTTATTTTCTTTGTAACGTTGCTTATCACGTTGGTCATGAAACTGAATATATTTCTTTATCAATTTTATATCTCTCGCGTTCGTATATCGCACACGATGTACGATTATAAAACTTAAATCAAGATCAAAGCTTTAATCACCAGTTTGAGGGCGTTCGCTAGCTGAAATATTGAAGGCAGCCATGAATACCATGCTTTATCCTCAATTGCGCTTTGCAGATCCGCTTGTGTTCAGATTATCCAGCCTGTATCCCGTTTGAAGCGTTTCTAAACGCGTTTGATAACTCCACGGAAAGGCTTCGTTGCTCGTAACCGTTCGATGAACGTCGAGATACCTTTCATACTCTATCGACATGCAAAAAGATAAAATGTATCGTACCCCTCCACGGAATCGCTTTATTTCCGTTCGTATTAAATTTTTCGTTCGCGATTATCCGATAAAATTTCGGAGAAGTGCTCGCCGAGGATTTTATTAAAAGCATTTCGATCAATCCATTGCGAACGTCATTTATCTTAATGGAGCATTTAATTAGTACCTCGTTTGACGAGGTACAAAGCTGCGGAGAATTAAACAAGTCTGGCGTCATTAAAATTGCATTGCTTCGGTCAATAGACACGTACGTTCCAACGTGAATTCTCGATTGTTGACAAAAATCGACAATGATTGCTTGTAATTAATTGAACATCAAGATAAAGCCCTTTGAAGCTCTCCCATTAACATTGTAAAACATTTTCCTACATTATTATCCGAGTATCTAGCAATCGTATTTTTGCAAAATTTACAAAAAAACCACCCTTTCAACAAACCATAAATATTGACAAAATAGAAAAAATGCAATATCCCCTTGAAAAATATCAAAAAACTTTGTTTATCTTTGCAGAAACACACCACTATCGTTTGCGCATGGATCGCCATCCCAGACTATAACAGCAATAAAATAAAATCCCTCTGACACCGGAATATCCGTTCTCCATCTCCCGATTACTCCCACATTCCATTTACTGCCATCAACGAGTCGGTTTAAGTTCTCCTTTTTCAAACGCTATATTTAATCTGGCTAGCAAAGGGTATCAGTTGCACTTTCTCACGACCTTTCCAACGTTCCAAGATGTACATACGTCATGAACGACACTTTTTCCGGAAGTGAAAGCAACTGACATAATCCCTGTTCGTCAAAGGTGGTATTCGCTATGACGTCACCGATAAAAGAACTCTTGACCCGTCGCAACGAATACGTAGAAGTCGACCGAGACTACGTAAGTTCAGTGAATGCAACCTATGTATAGACGGGCCGCGTAATTCCCTTGGCGAGTTGGTAGTTGCACGTAATTATTCAAACTCGAGGGATAGCCTGAAGTTCAGCTTGCTCTATTGATCGGGCAATGGTCGAGTAGAATAGCGGACACAATTCAAACGTAAATCTCAAACCCGTTTCTCCAGCTACCCTTCTTTTTTATTGCAATCGTCGATCTTGTTAACGCGAACGAATCGTCGCCAGGGATTCCGAGATAGATTTATTTATCGCGATAATTAGACGCAAAGTGTCTATTACTACACCTATTAATTATCATTAGCAAATAACCTATTTGCAATTACTCTTATGTTTTTGAATAATTTATAAAATGTACTTACCCCGATTAATCAGTTGCAATTATAGCATTATTTAGTAACTTTGTCTTTTTAATTTATTTTCGTTAAAAGTACCAGCGAATGAATAACACGTACGAATCCATCGTTTATTAAAGCAAAACTTTATTATAGCAATAGTGAACAATGGATAACTATTAAAGATTTTTAACATGTTTTTTTTTTGTTTTGATAAAAATAGCGATTGGATGTTTAGGTTTAGGTATTAGGTGAATATCTAAAGGGTCTCTTACCGTACGAAGTTGTTCGAACTAAATAAATGTGTCTACAGTCGTGTGTTCAACGATGATGATCGATGATACGTGTGAGTTTCTCGACGTCGAGACAAGTACATCGTGGATCCATATAAAAACCAATTTAATCACCGATCAAATTTGATAAAATCAATTTCAATTCCTGAAAGAATTCTATTGTTATGCTAAAAAAGGGAAGAAAGGAAATGCTTCTTTAACCGTGTTACATAAACTACTGCTGTTCAAACGGAATATTTCAATGGAACATCAACAAAGGATCGATTTCGATGATTCGACGAAATAGAAAGAATTATCGAAGCGTAAACCACGCCTCTTTTGATTCGAGGCAAAATTTCCTCAATCGTAAAGTAAAATAGATCCTCGGATTCACGGTGTACTTTTCATCCGACCCTATTTTCTACCCTTGATCACTGTAGTCGAGAAGGACGAGCATAATACAAAGGGAAAAGACCAACGAAAGGTAAAAAAAGAGATACAAAAGTGGCAGGACGAACAAAGGGCGGAATAAAACTCGACGGCAATGACGACACAATGGTAATAACGTTAAAGGAATTTCGAAATGATACATCTCGCTTCCTCTCTTTCATGCGTGCATACATACAACTTTTATATATATCTCTCTCTCTCTCATTATCAAAATTTCTCCATCACGATGAGGATTGTCGTTAAAACGATATTAAAAGGGAACGCGTTACAGGATTTTCCAATATTACCTTTAAAATATTATTAATCTGCTTCTCAAATGTACATTACTTATGATCTTGATGATGATTATGATAATGATAAAAATTTTGTAAAAAATCCCTGTGCTGATTATATAGGTCGATGTATAAAATAAAAAAATTTTCTATTTTAAAATGTTTAATGTTTTATTACGGAAACAAAAATCTTGAAGGTCTTATTGGAAAATTCTATAGGAAAAATGAAAAGGGAATGGACAAGCGTGAGAGTTACAAAGAAGCGGGTTAAAAATGTCGTTTTCTGTAGATCACCCCATCCCCCCCCACCCATGTTCACCAGAAAATGAAAAAAATACTCGATCCCGTACAGAAAAATCTAGAGAACCTAAGACAGTCGTCGGCTAGTCCTAATGATATATTTTGAATTAGTCGTTATCGGCTACCCTACTCTCCCTCCTTATATCGTAGTAATAAGTCATCGTAGTTAAGTGTTTTTTTTTTTTTTTCATTTAGGGCGTTCTCTTTCTTCCTATTTCTCCTCGTCATTCTCTCGTTCTCTCATTGCCTCGAGTAACTGTCTTCTCATACGCTAAATCGATCTATAACCTACAGTGTCTAACACGATCGTCAAAGCGGAATCGAATTGATCGGAGTTACACGTACACGATGGTCCCCCAACCGTTCCTAGACTGTCGTATTTCCATGCGGATACGCAGATTCGTGTATGCCTTCCGTTTGATTGATTTACGAACGACACTCGTGTCACCATTCAAGATCGCTACATTCCAATCTCGTCAGCTTAACTCACTGACGATCGTCCTTTGATACAAATTGACTGCCCTGGAACCACCGTAGTCGGGTCAATTGTGACCCAGACCTATGAAACGTGAAAATATATATATATATATAATATGGCTTCGAAATTTCTAAAGGAAAGTTTTCCATATTTGAAGAAATAGGATAAAATTTAGAAAATTAAATTTCTTGCTCAGATATTGCTGTGTTTTAATATGGCTATTAATATAATTAACCATCGGAGGTCAGTCGCGAAGGACGTAATAATATTTAATGTCGTCAATGGGTTAATCACCGTTTTCCGGTTCCGCAATCACCATCGTGTTAGCGCAATATACAGTACTCCGATAGTCTTACAAATAATATATCTAACAACGTTAGGTTCATCTTAGATTGCTTTCCGTGATCACGCCGACTCGTACTCGACAGAGCCTGTACGTGCATTCGTCGAGGGTGCGAACAGTCACATAAGACCTTTATTAATTGGCGTTCGATTAATCGATTTCTCTTGAGTCGGTTCGTTGCAGACCATCGACGCGTACACGAGGGACCCTTGGGCTCAAGATCCATTATTTTATCTGTGACCTTGTCCTCCTTTATCTTTATATTATATTTTGTTCGATCTTTTTGTTTTTTTCTTATTCCTTCTCTTCTCCTTTTAATAACTTCTTCTCAGACACACGATATAGATATAGGTTACTTCTTTACGTATCTTTCCGTCAAGACACACGCCCATCCGTATTCAGTCTCTCTCATTCTCACTTCGTTCAACGATCCTCCAACCTTTCTGCTCGGTTACGTTCAAGCACACGACGATTACTTTGTTTGGAATATGCTTGAACAACCGGTAGAAGTGATTTCAATCGTCACGAACGTGTTCCGTTCAACGAATCGACCTGAATCGGTAATTATGCAAAATAGGATGCACTTCATCGATTTCAATAACTTTCTTAAAGGTCAATGGATAATTATTTTAGATAATTCTGGATAATTTTATGAACTTAGATTTAGTTATAAAGATCTACATGAAATATTGTATCTGTTATTAAAAAAAAAAATAATTATAATTCATATTATCTCTCATCGGATATTTACCTTTATAAGGATTATTAAAATTAATGAGCTGTATCTTATTTTACATATTTATAGACATATTTTAATATAGATCATCGACAAATTTAACCCGACGACTCGAAGAAGAAAAATTCTTCGACGAATTCGATGGTGATATTTTAATTACGATTCACGTCGATCCGCTTGAACGGAATGCGTATATTCTAAGGTAATCCCGGTATGCCCCCCCCCCCATGTCCTTATTACTCAAAAATTAAATCCTTAACCTTACGACATAATACTATTCAATACTTGTTTTGAAGCTCATAATAAGTACATACTTGAGGATTAAGTTACCGATTACTGTAATTAATCTTACACACCTATGGTCTCGCTTTCTGCTTTCATTTACACGTACAGTTATATTAATATTCGAACACCGCATCATTTTGTTAATTAACTGTTTCGTATAGAAATGAATCAATTAAATAATAAAATGAAAACGATACTCGATACTATATATTTTTAATAAAGTGATGTAGAAATCTGATATACGCAAATAAATATTATTATTGGGAAGAGATTACTTACGTGGTTATAGACTGTAATTAATAATTCATTTTTATACAAAACAGAAAATTAAGAAACGATGCGAATCCCCGTCTTCCTTTTATTTTCATTCCGTCCACTCGTTCTTAATTACTATCTCACATTCGTACGATTAATCTCTTACTAATCGACTGTATTATGTATTATTTTTTTCTTTTTATATGCCGGCGACGCGATAGATACAGAACAGAAAATCGTCGAGCGCGGCGTTCCGAATCTCTGTACAAGAATAACTAATAGTTCGCGCGCCTCGAGTCTACCTCGATCGGCCCGGGAGAGAGCGACTTCCGGACATCCGGTTTTGCTGTTTATATCGCGCGATCCTATTCGCGACAGAGGAAAATAATCTCACGGGCCACGAACGGTCGCGTCGCGAACGTCTCAACAATACGAACATTCGTTTATGTACAAAACTAAGGGGCAAGAGCAAAACTATCACCGACACGGCGTTTTTATTAAACTTCTTCTTTTCATATCATATCGTCGCCTGTTCGTTCTGATCGTCGTTCCCCGCCATCGAAGAATAAACTTAAGATCAATCTGTTTGAAATGTATCGCGATCCCTCTAACGATTCTAGGGTTTAATATTCTATACTGGTATTTATAATATCAACGACGACGAGAACTGGGTCTTCAGGAAACAGCGACCGTTCCACGGATTGTTTAATACAGCACCGGTAAGCATCCATTTCCGTTGGTAGAAGCAATCGTGATCACCGATCTTCTACGTTACGAGTAAAAATAAAACTAATTCTATGCGTATACGATAGATTATAAAAGACTAAAAGAAAGATGAGAAAGAAAAGCAGTCACGGAGAGCAAGGAACATTATATTCCTCGCATCTATGGTTGCGTCATTCCGAAGAGAGAATTTTTTATAAAAATACCATGCACTATGACCATCCTATGTACACGCAGACGTTCCCGAACCGGAAGTGAAACGAAACACAGGGAACGCCGACACTAGTCGCGTTACGGTGAAACTTAGAGTAAACGTCTGAACAAGACAATAACATTCTTGATCGAAGAAAAACGTGTATGTTAGACGATATTTGTTTTGTCGAGCTATACGCTGCTCAGAATTGTACAGGGTGTTTGAAAAAAGGGTCGAAGACTTCGTGGATTGAAGTACTTACAGAAAGGGATGAAAGTTTAATTTCAACTTTAATTAATATAATTAAGTTTATAAGTTAATATAAGCAAATTTAATTAATATAAATTCTAAGGTCAATATCGTAAATCATTCTTTTTGTAAAATAGTAAATGTAATAGAAATAAAATGATTGATTAAAAATATTATCATTAATATCGTTAAAATTGTAAAATATAAAAATTAAATTATTCACTACCCTATTAGTAAATATTACAAATCCTAAGTTTTAAACCCTTTTTTTTTAAATGACCCTCTATATCCGTGTCACGACTATAAATTCTTGACGATGCTCGTCGATATTGAAATTGTCTCTAATCGATCGTCTGTCCGATTGATCCGCGATTCACGTTAGTTTGCTCCACGATTTCGCTGGATCGAGACCCGATCCGATCTGGCGAAAATTCATGAGCAAACCAGGAGTTAATCTAATCTAGGCTCCGAGGTATATATGAAAGGGTTTCCCGCCCGAATGTGCATCTGGCGAGGATGGATTCGTATGGTACATACTTGCGTACGTAGGTATGTCTTAACTGAATTCTGTCTAAGTTTAATCTGAGAGTAAAGTAGGTTTTACAATTGACAGGCCTTACCGATTTTTAGCACACACCTGTGTAGCACCTTCAAAATTCTCGACGTTGATAATGATAACGGCGGTATCGTGGGATGTGTAGGATGTCCGTAAACACGAGCTCCATCACAGCCAAACACATGAAAACACCTTTAAACCGAACCGTGTATCGAATTCCAAATGTAAATGAAAAATAAAATTGAAATCCGAATTTTTCGTGTATCGATTTCATTTTAGAAATCTAACTATCATTAAGGGTATGTAAAAGTTTCCATTCTCCATATAGTTGCTTTGGTGAAATCTTCATTTCTAAAAATATTAATCTAAGAAATCTTAATCATAGCATTGATTTCAAAGATCGTGAAAACTCCAAATTGCGACTCGGTTTAAAGACGTTCGATTGCAAACGAATTGCTGTAAAAGAGTCTCGACACGTTAACCTACGAGACAAGGAATAGAAGCATCGATCGATGGTCTAAGAAACAGAAGAACAAAAAGAAAGATAAATGCAGTGGGTAGACGGTTGAACGCGAATTATTCATGGGAATCGAAGACAAGCAACGGTGCACATCGCGAAATCGATGATTGATGATAGAAAAAAAAACAGTTAAGAATCTAAAGTTTGCGATTCTAAATAGCCGTGAAATAATCTCATGTGTAACCTGCGTGACGTTCGAAAACGCGTCGACGTGGCGTGTTTCATTCTCTCCTTTCTATCATTCTCCTCTCCTCTCTATCTCTTCGACAGCGATAATCGATATACACATAGAGACGAGCACAGTGTTCCAGGCGTGACTCGTATTCTGGCTCGTTAAAACTACGCTGATGCTCGTCCGTACACAATACCTAATCTTCTCTTTCGTCTCGTCTCCGTTATCGCGTTACCGTGCAACCTCGCCACTCGATGGATCGCTTCGTCTCGTTCGTATCACAGATCTAAGGAAACAGGAGGATTGATTTCCGGTTTCTAACGGGTTGCTTCGCGGACGGACGCCTCGATTCGAGCCGCGTTTCGATCATCGACGAGCAGCACACGCTCGTCGTCGTTTCATTCTGCCGAAGAACGGTCTGGGGTCTGGATCCTTGCTCCCAGCTACGAGAAACGAAAGGATAGGAACCGTATCGCCGACCGTCCGCACAGTTTTGCCCTTCCTGTCGCGTTTAAGCGCACTTTTCCCACATGGCAAATGCCCGCCGTCGCTGCCAATCGCCATCGATCCTCCTCATTCTCCGCTCGGCATCCTCTGACAGCGTCGTGTGCTTGTATTTACAAGGGTGGACAGTGTTCGTGAGAGTCGACAAATGAAAACGGACACTAGGTTTAATTAATCCTCGCGCTCCGGCAAGTTGAATATATGCGAATGATAATAATGGCAGTCGTTTGATGGCGATCGTGTGCGACGAATACCGCGCATCGCGACGCTCCCGTTCCACTGATCGGATCGTCTTTTCGATCTCCGATACTGCCTTGAAAGAGCACCGTTCCAGGCGAAGATCAGACCAATCAGGACGAAGCTGGTTCGAACGATCGAGTCGACCGAACGACCGATCGCGTTTTTGGACGTTCGGTTTGCCGGTTCTTGGTACGGACGTGGATCTCAATCGAGCGAGAACTCGCCGGCAGCAAGAAGGACAAAGGCAGTGGTGTAACCGGTCAGAAGGAGAGTGAGGCTCGTCCAACTGATCGTGGATGGACCGCGATTCTTCGGCAGGACGCTCGCATGTGGCATCGTGTCGGGGTCTCGGCTCGACGACGGCTCCAACGAACGACTCCATCAGACCAGAGGAGTACCGTACACCTCGTTCGCGTGCAGATTTTGATTGCTGTCGTTCTGCCTCGAGGCGCATTGCTGGAACAGAAAAAAGGAACGGGGATCTTTCAGCAATTCCTATCCCCCTTTTTCAGCTTTCGAGTGATCGGTGTTATTCTCCATCCTATTTTCATCCACTCTACCAGATACCAATTATAATTTGCAAAATTATGAATCTACTGTTAAGTGTATAAAAAGAAATTAAAAATTGTAAAATTATGAATCTTCTGTTAGGTATACAAAAAGAAATTAAAAATTGTAAAATTATGAATCTACTGTTAGGTACATAAAAAGAAATTAAAAATTGCAAACGTGAATTTGAAAAATATTACAAAAGCATTAAATAGAAATGTTTCCATCGACTCACCGCTTGTTTTCTTTCCCAGCTCTTCATGGCAGACTTGTATTTCTCGAATTCGTGGCACCAATCCGAGTAGATCTTCTGGTAATCGTTGGATTTGGCGGGTGCGGAACATCTGTGCGCGTCCACGGTGATGTTGTACGAGCAAAGGAGAGAACCACCGAGCCAACAATCGTATCTACCGGCATCTTGTTCGTTCACACCCACGATCACCAGGCCCTTCTCGGACGTCTCGATGAATTTGTCCCCTCCGGCTCCGTACTTGTAAGCTATCTGATACCTGCCTTTCTCCTTACTGTAGTGGTACCATCTGACTTCCTGATTTGCCAGTACTTCCGGCATCTTCACGAAGCAACCCAAATGCACCGACTGGCCCCAGGTGACTACTAGCTTCCTCTTACCTACACTGCTGTCGCAAACGTCAGCCGTGTTATTCGATACGTCTTGAAGAAGGCTGCGAACCAGAATAAACACGATTAAATTAATTAAAGAAATATTTTCGACGTTGTACCTTATAATGTAGATATGTGTTTTACCGTAGAAAAAATATTACTAAAAATTTCAAACTCTTCTATCATTTTCATCCCTTAAGAATTAGATAAGTACTCAAGTACTAAATAATCATTATATTTAGAACACTGATTGCCACCAGAAATTGACACTTCGAATTTTGTATAATCGAATAATTAATTTAAAAAAAATGCCAATCTAGAAGCTTCAATTAAAAAACGAATCAATGATGTCCTTAATGATCATGCACGTACCCGGGTTCGTAAGGTTTGCAGGTGTTGGTGTCTTTATCCCAGCCGCAGTAAGGATCATGAACGCAACGTAGACAGTTATCGTATCTGCGGGTGCACATCACCAGGTCGATTTGTTTTATTCGATGATCAGACGCGACGTAAAGAGCCTTGTGCTCCTTCGAGATCTCCATTGCCTGAATCGGTTCGCCTGGGGTCACGTCAAAAACGTCCAACAGAATAGAGTGTGACTCCCCATTGTTGTCTATCCACTGAACAACTTTGTGTACCCGTCCGTCACCTGAAACACAAGAGAATAATGCCTGAGCAAACTAACACCATGGGCAGCTAAAGTGCTATCAAATTTACATCATCGTTCAAGTTAGGGTGTACCACATAAAACCGTTGATATTTAGTTGAGAAATTTGAGAGAAGATTGTAAATAACAATTGTAGGCAAGCGATATTCTAAGTTGGCTGTATGTGTATATGTATTGTATATATGTTAGACGTATGTTTGTTTACATCTTGCTTCCCGTGACGCCGGGTAAAGTTTGAGAGTTCAGTTCCCTGACGACGGCTATGCCGAATAGAGCAAATAATAAATCGGTGATACAATTAACGCTCCTACACATTTATTAACTCCGCTAAACAGCCTCCTACACGATAGTATATTTTAATTAATAATTAAAGATATTACACTATAAATTGATCGACTATAGAAAACAAGAAGGCAAGATTGAATCATAAACGTGTTTTTTGTTATTTCTGTTTAGTACGATCTCTGATTGTGCGTCAGTTTTGCAGTAATAACAATTCGACGGCTCTGGAATGAAACTAGCAATAGCAATAGCACATTGTACGAGTTAACTGCAAGAAGTTCCGAGTTCTCTTGAGATTATCTTATCCAAGTTTCTATGTGACAAATTGTGCAATGTACATCAGTGCAAAACACGTTGTATGTTCCAACATATGCACTGGTATTCAATTAAATTCGTATTATAGTAGAATATTGTCGACATTTTTGTTTAACAAATTACTATGAAAAAAGAGAAAGTAAATGAAACGTGCAATGTAAATGCAAATTAGAATTTTCAAAATGAATTTGCTAATCAATTAAACTTCCAAGACGATATTAACGAAACAACTACTTACTGGATCCAGCATAGTAGACGGTGTAATCCAGATCGGCGCCCACAAAATCGATTCGCAGTTTGTCCACGACCAATCGCGTGAGCATCACGTCCCGTTTGTAAAACACTGGTTTCTCGTTCTCGTGCGAGATCGCTGAGTCCATCAGAGGATGAGATCGGATAAAGTTCAACACAGTGTCTGGGAAGGTTTCAGTGTCGTTCACGCATTGTCCGGGTCGCGGGTCAGGAACTTTGTTGGATAACACAGGGAGCCAGGCGCTACTACTCGTCGCCTGCTCTTTGAATTTTCCACGGAACGCCTCTTGAATCGCGTCGATATGGAACGAACAGATCGCTGAACCCATCAGACCGTTCGTCGAAGTGGTGAAGGTGCCATAGAAGTGAGTATCGTCGCCGGGTACTTTGTAAATACTCTCTGGAAAAATTTCAATTCGAACAACAATTATCCCCTGTAATTATTTTACAAAAATATCAATAATAAATCAGGATGCTCATTACGTTAAAGGTGAAGATTCTTTTTAGGTGCTCGTTAAGTGATCGACTAATTTTTGGAAAGTGTCCTTAAGTGACTAATTAATTTTTCGGGAATATCGATAAGTTGGTCAAGTGGCGGATTTTGAAATGTAGGAAGTCTAGTAATAAATTTGAAGGTTAAACTTTCAATTATACTCACGTATTTCGTTGAAATAGAACGGAAATTCACCAGGGATCGAACAATTCAACCTGGCCTTCAGGTAAGTCGACCAATTCTGCGACAGAATGTTCTTGCCACCGGTATCCCGTTTGCAAACTCTCGCCACACGGGAATACACACTTTTGCCGCAATTTATGTATTCCACTGCTGTCTCGCGGAAGAAAAAGAACACGTGACTCCCGATATCGTAAGATCCCACGAAATTTGGTTCTGAAACAAGTTTAAAAGACGGTAACAATTAATGCAAGATATTATCGAAATTTGTATAATTATACTGCGCGATTCAAGGAACGACGGATTCGTATCTTCTGGATAACCGGAAGTTGTTAAATGCAGAGAAATTACGCGGAATAGTAAACTATAAAACGGACGTTCGAAGAACCTCAAATTACGACGCGAAGAAGCAAGTTTTATATTAGGTGGAAGTAAAACCGCTTTTCTACCTCTCATTTGGCTCCGGAAAAATCGTCCAAGTTTTTCTTGCCACTTTTACGACTTTTCATAGTATAAACGTTAAACGACAGTTAACTCGTCGATTGGCTTAGCGAAGTCGCCAGCGACGGTCAACTGAAATTTCATACGATCGAATAATTCTATTAATCTTAATAGAAGCGGAAAATGAGAGAGCAATTTGTGCCAGACAGAAATCGAACGTTTTTAACTGGCGAGGACGGGTAGAGAGAGTGTCGATTTTACATTATGCGGAGGCGTGGGGCAGGAGGTTGCAATCTCTTTCACAGTTCACCGATTAAATCGATTGTCTGACGCTTCGCCGGTGGAAGTTTGATATATTGAGGCGCGATGGCGAAAGAGGAGAAAGGCAGACGCGCTGGGATACGCAGAGGGGTAGGAAACAAAGGGTGGCAGGAAAAGGAAATGTCTCGATTCGAGAGAAACACGGCTCGACCGATGAGTTTTGATTGGATGCCTCTTGTCGGCATGAAACACGCTACTATTAAAACAGAGAGGAAAACATTCTCGCGGTACTCTCGATTTCGCGCAATAGGAATAATGAAATCACCCGTGAGGCTAGTTTCATAAAGTTTACAAGTGCCACGAAGGGCTGCGAGACGTGTTTCAACTTAGTTCCCGAGTATAAATACGAAATTCTATTTTCCGCGACTCCCTCGCGTCCGCGTTCGCTATTAGAGACGACACTTCGTTAATAAATACGCCAAATTACGAGAGACTGGTTAATATTCGCTTTCGAAGTTCTCCCCACGGCCGTTGTCTCGACAGTATTTACGAATTACCGTCCTGGAACTTTTGGAAAAGTTCTCCTTGTACTGTAGTACTTGGAGTTTGACACGTTTATTTGGTAATGTCACAAGAATTGCTTCCATGCTTTTACATTGCTCGTTTCAAATCAATCGGAATGTTGTAGGAAACATAGATGACTAATTCAATACTTTCCTTAAGTCTCTCGCTTCTTGTTTCATTCATTTTGCCATGGCAATTAATTTATCGTCAGAAGCTCCAAATGGTCTCTACGCCTAATAGCTATTACCATAGGTAATTTGCATCGCGACAGTACGTTAAGCAATCTCTAACAAGTGAACAATTAATTCTCCCGAATTCCTAGTGTCTTCGGTTTCGAATGTACGCGAGCCAAGAATCTCTGCGCGCACAATGAAATATGAAAGCGTCCCGTGGAAGGAAACAAATGACCGAGGAACGTCAGGACGTCATTTGACACGGGCAACGATCCGAGAAAGTGGACGGTCGTTGGTCGGTTATTCAGAGCTTGTTAAGCCCCATCCACCGACCTCTTCTTTTTCCTCTATCTACTCAGTGTTACGCTCTCGTTCGTCGTGATCCTTTATTTCTCGCTCGCGCCCGCAAATCGCATCCATCTTCATTCTAGATACTTTACCCGGAACGTTGCTTCGCGAAGAGAAAAGAAGAGAGAGAATGATAGAGGGTGGTAGAAAGAGGATATAGAGGGTAGGAGCAAGCAGGATTACGAGTAGCACGTGAACCTATCCGTCTCTTCTGGGTTCCTCCAGCATTTAATCAACGCCTCTGTTAATAGACAAACTCGATGCGGCGTATGGCCGTTGATGGTAACGTCCCGGCATCGAAAACGAAGGCGAAGGGGCAGGAGAAGCGCGCTCGGGCGAGGGTGAAAGGGTACCGCCTTCAAATTAAACGACGAAACAAACGGCTAATCATGCATCCCACGAGAGGGTGGATGGCGAACGCAGGGCGCAGGAGGGAGGAATTGGAAAGATACAAAGTGGGCTTGGGAGTGGTTGGCTTCTCCTTCACCTCGTTTCGCTCCTTTCGTTCTGACTACCCTCCACGCGAGTCAACGACGGGCTATAAGGGAACGGGTCGAAGCGAGGTCGAATGACGGCACGATTCGAGGACGGAGAGCAGCACCCTCCTGAGAAATATAAGGCAACTAGTTCGCGCCGCTATTATTTCGCGAGGCTCGCGCGTCGCCGCAAGAGAAATACGGTAGACGAGATACACGGGACCGAGTTGAAATTAATTGATAACTTTGCCGGGGATTTATGATCCCGCCTTCCCAATTAACCGTAAAGAACGCTCGTAGCACGCGGCGCAAATGAAATTGTTTCGCGAACGACCGCACGAATGAATTATTCCTCGCGGGCTGAAGGAAAAATCAGCTTTCGCTTTCTCTCGAATATCAAACCGTGCATTGGAGAAAAATATTGATATCATATTTTAAAATCCAGCCTTGAACTACTGAATTTTAATCATTATTTACTTTCTTTTTTTATTTTCTTCGATAGTAATTGTTAGCCGCGCGATGAAACAATTATTTCCAGAAATATTACTATCGCTACGGAACTATAAAGCTATAAAACGCAATCACGACCGGTCGTAACCCAAACAAACCATAGCTTCTCCGCCCCGTTTCGATCCGATTACCGTGTTCCACGATTCGGCATCCAGAACACGTTCTAATCTACATTTTCCAATTTCTTCCCTCTCGAATTCCAATCGATGTTTTGCAGGCTAACGAAAAATCGAGCTGCGAACAATAATCCCAGCCCCTTTCCATCCCTCGTTCGATCGCCAAAACTGATTAAAAATCGATTCTTGAAGAAAGGGGGAGTTTCTACAGCGAGCCGAAAGACTTCCATGTTTTCTTTGTACCAAAAGTTCGCCATGCAGGAACATTTAGCGAAAGGAAAATCGTGGAAAGGTGTTATTTTATTACTACCCTGCTTCTCAGAACTGCAACCCCTTTTGTAAAGTCTGATCATATACCAACCCACGTCGTGTTACCCTTCGAACAGTTTTCTATCTCAAACCCTCTCGCGCGCGTACAAACACCACGGCAATTTTCTTTACACGGTTTTCCGTGAAAACCCTTACAGCGTTCAAAGACGAAGCTGTCAGCCCTTCGCTCCTTTCCCGGAACAACCAACACCGTATCGACGGCTTTTTATGTAACTATTTAAGCACGGTACCCATTTCTTCGACATCCGAGACTTCAAAGTATCTCGTTTTGTAACGAGAAGGCTCTTTTTTCCAATTGCAATCCTTCACGCATTTCTAGGAAAAGGCCGTCTTCGAAGTTTAATGAAAGTTTCTTTCGTAATGAAGCAAGCTGTAAAAAATTCTTACCTTTTCCGAGTACCTTGGTAAGACTTAAAATTAATTAACCTTTATTAAAGAAAATCAATCAATAATCCGTTTTAAATGCGTTCCTGTACCGTTTCCTCGCAATTTATACTACTCGTCTGACCATACGCCGACCTATACTACTTACGACAGTATGCGAGCTTCACTTTGAATTATTAGGCATTGTTTAATTTTCTGATTAAAACTGTTTATACACTTATAATTTGTGATTTTATAGTATCTTGCCTTCTAATCGGAGCCCGTCTGACCATATACTGACTTATACTACTTGCCACGGGGTCTGAATTATACTACGTATTCTGTAATCAGGGCCGTCCCTGGACCTAAGGATGCAAGAAGAGTAATGTTTACTTGAATATTAATCGATCTAAATTCAAATCTAAATTAGTTATACAAGTTTTAATGTTAATTTTATAAATTTTATTTGAGGTACTTTTTTTTATGTCGTATATATGAAGGGGCCCGCCTCGGACCTTCGAAATCTCCGGGCGGGCCCTGCCTGTAATGATTATCATTTTCCTCGAATGTTTCTTAACGTTAATTAGGATAATTGAGCTAGAAAGAATAGTCGTCAATAGGCAGATTCAATAGAGAAAAATGAAAGTTCCTTCTTCCTTTGAAATGGATACTTTTAAATCTCGAATTGCAAAGGTTTCGAATTTAATGCGTTATTACGACAATTTCGTTTCTCGTTAGGGTTCGCGCAGAAAAGTTCCGTAAGCAGAGAGAGTACTAATTCCATGGATATTGCCCCGTTTAAGATCAAAAAGAAGACGGGGAAGAAGGAGAAATTGCCGAGCAGAAGAGTACTTACTGTCCAGCCATTTCGAGTCGTACTTCAACGTCCTCTTAAAGCTGAAGGCCTTGCGACCGGTGGTTAAATTGTAGAGGTCCGTACGAAAGATTACGGTATCGGCTTTCGTGAATTCGGCATTGGTGCCGGAATAGAGAGCTGGCAGGTCCCCAGGATTGCCCTTTTCCACCCAGACCGCTGTCGAATTGTCCGCTGGATCGTAAGGGCACTTTGCTATGCCCATTCCAACGCCGGGGACGAACTCGTGACGGGGTAAGTGGGTCAAATTGCTCTGTTAAAAAAAAAAAGAAGATACAGTCCAGTTACGTAAACACCCGTACACGAAACAATTTACATCTGTTTATTTCGCTTTACATTGCTGTGTGCCATTTGTGACTTTCAGTAAAATCACTTGAAATTTCGCCAACAGTTACGTCTGTTTAATGTTTGTTTAAAATTCATCGTATTTCAACATTGATTCAACGCGTTACAGGCTTCGAAAATTCGGAACCAAAGTAACGCGTTTCCACGCAAAAGTTACACGTTACTGCAGAGGACTCTATTACACGCACGGGAGTCGTAATCTTCGACAAAGCGAGACCAATATATTCTTTGACTTCATTACACGGGTACTTGAACTCGCGATTCATTTAACGCGCTGCGTAACTCTTACGCCGTTGTTACGGTGCTCTGTTAGCGACAGATTTCGTGGGACGAATTAACAACTAAATTACATAGTAATGAATAAGAATACGAAACATTTCATACTTTGATACTTAAGCATTTTTCAACCCCGCTTGATGGCTTATGTAAATATGATTAAAATCTGAATTTATGATATAAGCATTCTTAAATGTGTACAAAATCATTTTTCATTTTAATTTATAAATATTTATTAGATGTACAAATTAATTCTGTGCTCTTTTTTATTTTTGATTGAAAATTTCTTTTTAAGTCTCATGGTAACTCCAATTATTGAAATAATTCTTACTGTTATTATATTCTCCCGTCACTTGTCAAATAGGTATATAGAAGCGCGAGAAAATATTCAGATTTAAAACAGTTGTGGTAAAGGTGTGGGAGGATGGCCGGATGGCCGAACATCTAGTAGAGGTGAATTACGTTCCGTTGATTGTTAAACGCACAAATTGCAATAATATCTGCGGTGCTTCCACTATTCTGTGATAGGCTCTGCAGCAACATTTTCCAATACCTGATTTTGAATAAATCGATATTTTGTTACACCGCTAATTAACGTCTCGTTACTGACTTCACCGTTCCTTCTGTCTTCGCGAACGCGAACCACTCCTTGAGATACGTGGAGGAAATCTTACACTCGTTTTCAAAAAAGAAATAAACGTTTCAACCCTTTCACACGCTGACTTTTTCTTCCAATTATTCTTTCTTCTTTCTTTCCGGTTCCTTTCGCTCTAAACAAACGTCCATCGACAGAGTCACACATCTCTCAGTCATTCTCGGAACCAGACCACACTCTACACGACACTCGAACCGATTCTCTTAACAACCACGCTGCAATCGTACGGATTCAATCTCGCTCGCACAAACATCCCGCAATCACACACTCCTCACTCACAACCTTATTACCTACGCAGGGACGTGACGGCAGATTATCGCTGCCACATAGTAATTAGAAGGGTGTAATATTAAAGGCACTAAATTAATTTGTCTAATAACACTGTCCAACAGTGAATTTGTTTTCCGATTCTGAATGGGTGATTCTTATAGTGTTTCGTACGCTGATTACGAATCTGCATACCGTTTTGCTCCTACTCGTACAGTTTTTGAGAAATTTGATTTTGAAAAAAAATGATATTTTTCAGATTTAAACAAATTTTCTAACGTAATTATAAAAGATATTGAAATTCTATTTACACTCAAAAATTCTGTAGACTTTCCTGAATACAACGATACCTATCTTTAATACATTGTAAATGTTTAAGTATGTTTAAACGATCATTGAACGCGGAGGGACCCCGATTTGGCACCAATTTTTTAGGATACTTTTCGATTTATCTGAAAAAGTAGAGGTGCAGCGTAAAATCAAATTATACCACGCGATAGAGCAGATTTTTATCTTGAAAAACCACCTGAAGAAAATTGCAACTTCGATTTTTTTATTAAGCCAGAAAGCGAAATAACTTTGCGAGAGACCAAGTACCAACAGTGGCGCTCCGCGTCAGGACGGTTCCTCGGCATCCCGCCTAATGCAGTTGGTTTGTCCTGACGCGGAGCGCCATTGTCGGTACTTCGTGTCCAGCGAAGCTATTACACTTTCTGGCTTGATAAAAAAATAGATGATGCAACTTTCTCTGGGTAGTTTTTCAAGATAAAAATCTGCTCTATCGCGTGGTATAATTCGATTTTACGTTGGACCTCTACTTTTTCAGATAAATTGAAAAATATCCTAAAAAATTGGTGCCAAATCGGGGTTCCTCCGCGTTCAATGATCGTTTAAACATACTTAAACATTTACAATGTATTAAACATAGGTATCGCTGTATTCAGGAAAGTCTACAGAATCTTTTAGTATAAATAGAATTTCAATATCTTTTATAATTACGTCAGAAAATTTGGTTAAATCTGAAAAATATGTTTTTTCTTCAAAATCAAATTTCTCAAAAACTGTACGTATAGGAGCAAAATGGTTTGCATATTCGTAATCAGCGTACGAAACACTATAAGAATCACCCAGTGGGAATCGGAAAACAGAAAAAAAGTTAAAATTTGTTGGACAGTGTAATCAAACCAGTCCCAAAAGTTCGTTTCCAATGTAGGTTTCAAAATTTTCTCCATTGAAAATACCAAATTCTTGCCATCCGGGGTTTAACACTAACAATAAGATTGACGAAACAAACGATCGAAATGAAGAGCAAACACGGAGATACTTACATAAATCACCCAATCCTTGGGCGAGTGAGCGTTCGTGCCGCACATGTAGAGTCGATTGCCATCCCCCATCGGCTGGATCACCCTTATGTGATTCCGACAATCGAAGTGCTGCGAAGAGAAGGGGAAGAAAATTGAATTTTCAACAGATACGTGCGAAAGAAGTAGCGTGGGGAAACGCGAGGACAAGAGAGTTCGACGCGCGTGGATAGGGATTTTTCCCGAAAATTATATAGAACGAGATCGAGAGAAAAAGGGTTGGTGTGTCGCGCGGTCGATCACGTCGCGGCGCGTATTTCGCGGCGAATCGTCGGGCAGAAAATAAATTGGTTTTATCGTCACGTAGGGAATATTTGCGTGGACTTTACACCTCGACAAAGCGTACGCGATGAATACGAATGAAGCTGCGATAAGAGGCGTGTATAGAGTATGCCTTAACTAGTATCTCGGTATCTTTGAGAATACGATAGAAAGGAGAGAAATCAAACGCTATCTTGGTAGAGCAAATTAACACTAGAAAAAAATAAAAATGCACTTTACCTCTGATTTCCCTTTGGACACACAATTGGCCACGTTGCTAGGCTCCAAGTTGAGCGCGTCTCTCTGTAACAAAGAAAAAAGAAATAATTATCATCATTATTCGGAGATTTTTCTTAAAGTAACGTCGAAACGTGTGCACACAAAACCACCATCAATTTACCTCTCTCATCGTACTCTTGTTTCAAAAGGAAGTGATTGCAAGCTTAAGACGCGAGATTGGATCTCCCAAGGTAGGTTCGGATGGACTGCCGGAAACGGGACGATCATTAAGAACGCAAACATCAAACGACCCTCAAGAACTCAATTAACAACGCACACATTAGGCGATATACTTTTAAAGTTCGTTAACTCGTCCATTTTACGGTGGGCGCTCGAGGAGGCAGGTTGGGTCGATAAGAGATTCAGTCATCGAGACGTTAGACTCTGGTTAAAATGAATCTTTACCCTGGAATGACTCGACGCGGAACGTCGCGACGAGCCGACAGCCGGAAAATTCTATTTCGACGAACGAGCCGTCGTAACTACGAGTCGTTCAGTAGACGGGAACGCTAGTCGAGCTTCTTTTGCCAAAGAGACGTATTCTTACGTTCGTTTGACGTTCGCTAGCTGTGCTTGCCAGCCGTCTGCTAGCTCCAGCTTTCTTCATCTCGACCTTACACAACGCGAAGAGGTGTCACGAGTGGATGTGCTTCACGTTTCGCGAGCGCGAAGAAGAGGCTGGCTGCTGCTACTTCTGTGTCATTGTGCGGATCTCCGCGACACCGTCGCAGACGGAGTCGCGCTTTTCGAAAGCTCCGCTACGAATGTGACCCGGAATAAGGTCAACAGACGGAGCCGTGGGTAAGCTCGAGGAGGCTATCAAGTCCGACGACGTGTCTTTACCTGCGACAAGAGTCGAGCTCTTTGAAGTTTTACTCTTGATTCGGCGACGAGCTACCCAGTAACAGTGCTCTACCCGTTCGTCCCCGTTTCTTCGGGAATTTTTATCGCGTAACGTGCAACTCGAGCACCGATACGATGTATAAAAATCGTCAAGAAATTTGCAAATTTTTGCAGTGATTTTACAAGCAAAACCTTTTCGAGATTCGCTCTAGAGCAGTGTTTCCCAACGTGGAGCCCACGCCCCACAGGGGGGCAATTTGATTGTTAATGGGGGCAATTCGAAAATGGACTCGTCCAGAGTTTAAGTTAACCGTATGGCGACTCTCAGTAATAATTAAAATAATATAGAAAAATCTTTCATTAAAATTATTTCGTACTTGAATTTCAGTTCTCCATTACCTATATGTTTTGAAAATTTACTTACCGTGTTTCCTCAACAATTTGCTAGTGATTTCTTCCTAAAACCTATCGTTTAAGTTTCTTCGGTGAACAATCCAATTTTTGAATATTAAAAATTATGTACATTAAAAACTTAACTAAAAAGAAATTTAAAATTTTAAATTAATATTATTTATTGCTCTAAGAAATTGTATATGTTACATAGGGACATAAGAATTTTAGAAAGGCTTAGGTGGGGAATGGCACAAAAGAGGTTGGGAAACACTGCTCTAGAGCCAACCCTTTTTCGGCCACTTCCGGTCAGACCGGAAGTTGAAATTTTGACTCACTAAACACAATGGCGCAAGAATTTTTTCGATAACTCTTACCGATTGGCCTGTACAAAAGTGACAGAAAGTCTAAATGCTATAGCCCCCTTCTCACGATTTTCAATCTTAGATACGGGTTGGCTAATAAAGTGCCTTAACGCAATTTAAAGAAACGGAAACCGCGAGTCGCAGACCCTTCGACCATACATTTGGACGCCTTCGAAGGATGCTTCCTCTCTTTCGGTCCGACCATTCCGTGTGCCAGAGGTGGTAGACACGATCCGGAAAAGGAAGTGGTTCGTTTGCACGGTCAATCGTCCGAAACGCGTTGGCCTTAACGATCGATCTCCTGCGGACGTCGCGTGCCGCTCCCCCGGTAGTGTCACCGCCAGAAACCGCGTCGATCCTCGAAATTGTCCTGGCTCCCGTGAAAAGCCGAAACAGCGCCCGTTGACAGTGATCTACGGCTAATAAATTAACGAAAGAATTGTTTTTGCGAGGTGCACGCATCCTCGCGTTATTTGTTGCCCGCCCGATGCGAAAGACAGTGAAAGAGCGCACTGGAAACAGGGAAATTTCACGAGTCTGCTTTGCATATAAATTGAATAAATTTGAAAGAATTACTGTCGTTGTAAAAATGATAGATTCCTTGGTGATCAGGATGAGTTGTACGTTTGCAATGTGGCACGCTTCGAAGACAAGTTGCGATCTTTGATGCGGTGATAGGTTGCTGGCGAACGTAGAAAATTATTTGTTCGAATAGACGACAGAATGAATCGTCTCGAACGAAATCGAATCATCTGGCTCGCGGCAACTGCTGTGTAAAATGGAATTCCTGCGAGGAATTCCATTCGGCAAGCTTTCGTCGCTGCAACTTCGCGATTTACACTCGCCTATCGAACCTTTTCTATATTCACCTCGATTGCAATCGCCCCGCCACCTCGAGCACGTTCCGAGGAAATTTTAACCCGTTTAAGAATCAAATTCATGGATCCTTTATTCGTTCTATTTTCGTTTTCAACACTCCGGTAACACGTATGATAAAAATCTTCATCCCTTCTCCAGAACCACACGGCTCGCATTGTTTCTCTCTCTGTTTTCTGTTAGGAAATTTTCTACGCTTTTTATTCATAACACTGAACATGAATAAAAACAGAATTTCCTCAACGTTGTCAGATAATTAACACTTTCTGTTTTCCTTGACCCGTTGTTATTGCAACTCATAAATACATTATGCAACTAGTTTTCCCGTAGCGTGTTATCGACATGTTTCTTAATATGTACTCGTTAATGAAATGTAACAGGTACAATTACAACGAAAACACTTGCACCTACTTTACCATAATTTTCCTTATTCATTGAAAGTCCTTAAATTATACCTTTGGCGCTTGATTGCAGAGAATGAAAAACTAGATGTGTTATTACCACGTCCCCTCGAATAACAGAATAAAAATAAAATATTAAGTTTTGTCGAGTAATAAAGTGTCCACGAATGATAATTCACTATAGAAGTTGCAATACAACATTTGCAATTTGCATACGAATGTAATATGTACATACCTAGTATCAAAAAGTGTCAGTTAAATAACGTATAAAAGTACAGAGTCGCTTTACTTTAATTATTTTAATCCACTTTAACTCGCTGTCCTCGTATAAAAACACCAAACAAGTGACCCTTTTGTTACATTAATTCGATACTGCAGAACGCAAAATAAAATTTGCATTGCAGAGGACACAGGTGCAGTTGAAGATTAATACCGTAAAAAAGTACATTCAAAAATGTTCATTATTAATTTGTCATATTAACGCATTACCCACCGGCCATAAATAAAATAGATACAAACGACCACCGTATAATTAACATTAATTAAAGACTAAAAGGTGTAACCTTTCTTTTCAATTTCTTCTTAATTAAAGTACATCTAATTATCATTATTTCAACTGACTTATACATGAATTTGTAATAATCAAAAGGTTATTAATTACTTTTTCTTCAGCAGCCGATACTGTCAGAAAACTTATTAATAAGCTCCTGGTAGATAGTGTTAACCCTTTCGCTGTCACGGTGATCCCATGGGGCTGGCGCTTGTCCTTTCATTTGTGCCACTAAGAAAAATGTGCTATTGGCAAGATTGTACCGTTATTTTAATATATTTCGCAGTTATTGCCATTATAAAATTTTTATTTGTATTCTAGCCCACTGGAGCAAGTTCAAAAATTCGCGTGGCAGCGAAAGGGTTAAGTGAGGGATTCGGAAACTTCGAAAATCTGACACGACGAAAATTTACCTAATACATCCCTCCTTCAATCTACCCCGAACACTTACGAATACGAATCCCAATACATATTAACACGTTCGACCAATCACGGAAACGTTCGATCGTAGCTGTACATGCACGACACTCGGTAATCACACGCGTACGATCACAAACACGCTTGTACGTAAACAGTCGCACGAGTCGGCTTCGTGTTCGCGTATACATCTCGAATATATAATGATCCACAAACACGCGCACGATTGTGCGAATGGTGCACGTGCAAGGGGAACGGCGACAATATAAGAGGGAGGTCCACAGGTGGACGCACACGCACACGAATGCGTAATCAGTCGCAAACCGAGCCTGTGTTTAAACAGAGTACCCGCGAGCGCGTGCAACAATAACACCGTCACGCGTTCCGCCGATTGTACGATTACACGTTCGAACGAGCGTGGAATCGCGTGTATATATTACGGTATCTGTGTTGCGGAAAAGCGATGAAAAACGAAAGGAAAGGATACACAGTTTTCATTCGTTAAATAAGGAATTTTTTCAAAATTATACTTCTGGTGTTCCAAGGATTAATACCTTCGTCATTATCGCTAATTAACAGTAAAATTACTACTTCCAGAATGTATTTCTAAAATGAGGAACCGATCGAAGATGTAAGTCGAGGTTGGCTGAGTTCAAACTCTTCTCTTTTAAACGTTCATCGAAGGGTCGGGTGAAATGAAACATGTTAATGGTATTGGGTACACGGAAAGGGTGCAACGGTGGGGTACTTTGTAGAAGAGAAAGATTGCGAGGCTGAAATCATTGATCCATCAAGGGACTCGCTTTCTATCTCATCCGTATTGTTCTTTCCCGTGCCGGAGAAGCTTCTTAATAATTACACGGCGTGTTTTCGAAGTGGGTCGAACTTCAGGAGTGTAGTTCAGTTGCTACGGGGAGAAAGAAGTTATATTTGAAGTTGCAAGTGTTCTATAAAAATTCTGAAAGGGTCTGGAATTATAATGGATCGAAGAAATATTGGCGCGCTCAGTTTAATTGCTACGATTGTATTTAAGGGGGTGTATACCTTTGGCATTTATTCAATTTATTTCATAAATCAGAAATTCAAGTAATTAACCAAAGTGATTACAAAGTACGTGTGCGATTAAATTTTGAAAGCACCTCTCTGGGGAGGGCGAAGTCTGCAACAAATTTTGCACGTAAAACCATAAAAGGTTTCGATAGCTGTTTTCCAGTAAAACGTGGATCGTAAAACATGGTGATTTCTGGTACACACGGTGACCGGTACGTTGTTAATTAAGAACGCTCATTCGAGCTATGGCAACTACGATAAAACCACGACAAAATGAGCCGTGGAATCTAATATCGTATTCGGCTCGCGACCTTTTTCCATTACTACCGGAGTGGCTAACATAAAAGCTTATGTAACTCGTAAAATTTTCCCTCCATTACGTTCGATTAATATTAGTACCTAACACGTCCATTGCACTGTCCTCTTAAATGTAATTTAATAACGCCAGGTATCGTAAACTCCTTCTCATGATTAAAATAAAAAAATTTTTAAAAAATGAAGAAGAATCAACGAAGAATGAAATATTGCAGCAAAGGAAGAAGTTTTCTTTTGGTATTGACCAAAGATCTATCAAATAAGTGAAGAAAGAACCATACGAGGCACAAACCTGAACCGACAATTCTTCTAACCGTTCAATTTCAGATTACAACCCCGATATCAGAACTCCTTCCAAGTCGTTTTTTTTCTAACGAACTTCTCGTATTACCAGAGAACCGTTAACGAGCTCGCGAAATGGGAACGCACCTTAATCTCGCTTGGTTTCTGATTAAAGGCTATGTTCTCCACTCCTTAATTCACTAAAGAGCAGCAGAAAGTTCTCGAGCAAGCAGCCGGAGACCAAGAGACCCGTACAACTTCAGACGTTGAAAGAGGAAAGGAAACAGGGAATGAGAGAGAGCAGGTGCAAGTTGCCAGGATACTTCCTACTGTCTACTCTGTGTCCGATCTAAACGTACCATTATATGGTTTAGAACAGAGAACACAACGATCGAACGAAACTTTCCTCCTTTTGAAGTGTCATTTTCTAATTAACTTTTAAATGTACCTTCATTCTGTATTTCATTTAATTTAATGGCATAAAAATTTCGAAAAATATCGCTTACAGTATATCAATTTAAAGCTTAAGATTCAATGAAAATGAATCAATGAAATGAAGTGAGCCTTGTAGGGTTCATAACCCGCTCTACCAACCTTTGCTTATACCAACGGTGATAAAGGGCGCAAATTCCGCTAAAAATAAATCCACTCCCAAGCAGCCACCACCCTCCAAGTGGCGCCGGGTATGAATAAACTGTCCATTCCTGGGCTGGCCAATCACCATTTTCGGGTACGGAGGACCTAACACTTGACTCATTGTCGGCATAAGGAATGTTGATATTGGGACGAAAAAGCTAACCTGAGTGGGTTAGCGACTATACCCACTAGGCGCTTTGCGTCCATTATGAATACACGAAGATTTCCTATTGTGGGGGTTATGAGCGGAGCATGGCGCCCCGACGCCTGGGCCTCTCTTTCCTGTGATGGCCGCAAGATGTCGCGCGTGTAACTCCATCCTTTCTCGCAAGTGCTCCATCACGGGCCTTGTCGATATATATACAAGATGATCCTCTCCCTAGATCAGGCCTCTGTCCAAGTAGGGGAATCCACTCCTGGAACGCATATTTTGGGTCCCCTTCCAACGCTGCTCCTTCAAGTAAGATGGGGCGGTTCCGACTACCGTCTCTCCGTCTTTCCTAGCGGCGGTACTGTCTCCTCGGAGAGATGGAGCTTGAAGGAACAGCGTTGGAAGGGGACCCAAAACATGTGTTCCAGGAGTGAATTTCCCTACTTGGACAGGCCTGCGCTAGGGGACACAAAGGAACTGGCGACAATGGAATTCCTTGATCGCACCATGAAGACACACAGAGTCGTCTCGGCCCGGGTAGGTCCCCGATGGTACGTGACAATATGGACCTCTTTATGGTGCGGTCAAGGGTTCCATTGTCGCCAGTGTTCCATTGTGTCCCCTAGTTAGAGGATCACCCTGTATAACATCTGAGAATATATGTAGAACCCAGATGTCTGGGGCAGGCCCATGTTCAGCCCCACCGACGAGTTCTAGTGGACGGTCCCGGAGACGAAACGCCATAATTTTTCCGTCACCATCGTACACTATTTTACCCAACCACTGTCGACATAAATCGAGGATATGGTGCACCATGTACCAAAGTTTAAACCGCGTTACCGATCTCGCCGGGCAAGCACGAATGCGAGTGCACGCAATAATATCGCGGGCCGAGTGTGGTGCATCATTTCATCGTGTTCCCAGCGATGCCATTAACTTTACGGGAGCAGCGTGCCTGGCGGCATGCAAACGCCTCGACTTCCATTACCGGCCACGGTGTGCCGACTATTAAACAGAAATATTTGCCGTCTCTGTGCCGGTCGGTCCCAGCCCTAAACTCTGAGGGAGAAGCCCAGCATCTCCGTGGATCCGCTGGAGGCGACAAGTACGATGGAGAACAGAGAGGGGAAGCCCACAGGATCCACGAGTCGCGTTTACACG
The DNA here is from genome assembly GCF_051020975.1 of Osmia lignaria lignaria. Lineage (NCBI taxonomy): Eukaryota > Metazoa > Arthropoda > Insecta > Hymenoptera > Megachilidae > Osmia > Osmia lignaria. Next base: position 4,943,327 of record NC_135041.1, read on the forward strand.
CTCCGTAAGCAGTCTACGAGGAAACGTCGTCGTCTGCCCGTTTTGCGAACGACGAAAGTCGTTGACGCTTGCATTTTGAGACGGCGCGTCCTTCCTTTACTCCCTACATTCGTAATCGTACACCGAAATATTGCGAGGCAGCAGACGAACTTGTAAAGGAGCGACCCGAGCGCGGGATTACGCGACCAGTTATTTGGACCGGATGATTCCGGCAGGAGGAAGGATTTTATTAAGAAGCCAGAGAATTACGATTTTTCTGTTGACTGTGAGAAACTTGAGGTACAGATTGTCTTTTTCTATCGTCGCTAGAAAACGTGTTAATTTGTCGCGACACAACGGAAGCACTCGAGTTTCTAACGAACCCGCATTTACATGTTACGTTTCAAAACTCGCTAGCTTTGTTCTCGCGTATGTAGTTCAGTTGATACTCCATCTTTGCATTTCATTAGACCGTGTCGGTTTCTCATTTGGGCGTTAGAAAACGAAAAAGCGCGGACGGAAAATAGGTCGACGCTTTTGTACGCCGCCTTCCGGAGCCACGGTATCAAAGACAAAAATACAAAAAGTTTTCTTAGAGAAAGAATGTACTTCAAGGCATGAGAATATAATGCCGGTGTGCTTCTGTTTTGTATGCTTTGTGAACAAGGGCTTCGTTACTCAAAAATATACCCTTAGATTAATTTCTTTTTTAAACTGAAATATTCAAACTTCCATTGTTTTATCTAAGCACCAGTATGTTAATTAAAAAGTAAAGATGTTTCTTCTTCTTTCGAACCTGCATAATTCAGATTTTCGTACCGCAACAGGGATTCTTTTAAAATCCTGGAAATCAGGTCATACGAGAATGAAAATGGGCCAATCTCGTCGCCGGCAATCCGGGTCTCTTGCAATCACCAGAAGCAGACGGTGCCGGTGCGGAATTGTCTGCAAAAGGTTCGACCGGTTGCAGAAAAGACGGCTTGATTATGTAGCAAAGGTGAGAGAGCTCTCGACGACACCAAGAACATCGCGTCCACGTGTAATCACTGCTTCAGCAGCCTCGTGTCCCACTTCCGATGAACTCGATGCTTTATGCCGCTCGTCTACGGATCATCCACGCTTCTCTGCCGTCTGCTCTGAGCTTCTTCTATTCAAGGGGTCGCCGAGTCACCGATGGGTGGCTTTAGACTTTCGGCAGCCAGAGAGCCGGCTTGATTAAGCTCTTGGCAAGGTGATGATGTCGCGAGTAGAATCGTCAGAGGTTGTCATCCCGTCGTAAACTCTGGCCAACTCGTTGCTCCTTCGTTTCGTACGTCTCCGTTCCTTCGTGTTTCCTTCCAAGGGCGCCGCGACGGTTTAATCATCGTCGCCACCACCGCTGTCGTGTGCCTTGAAATTTCTCAACTCGTGCCCAATCGCGAAGCAAGAATCGTTTAGCCAAGCAAAAGGCACGGAGTTCTATCAACAGACCTTTGGATGAAGTGCTTTTTAATTAACCCTTCAGACTCCACGTCGTTGTACAATTATCTCGAAGCTCAGATTTGTATTATTAAAGAATTTAATATTTTAGCGATTGTCGTGAAAATTATATGCCACTTGTCGAACCAGACGCATTTGCGTGAAAAATAGGTTAAGTTTCTATAAAAGTGAAATCGAACCGGGTGAAATATTAACAGGATCGTCGGTTTCCGTAAATAAGGCCTTGAACGAAAGTAAAAGAAAGTGGAAGATCAGTCCATAGAGCGACCGGTACAATTTACGGTGTTGAATTATTAAAGAACGAAGGTCCACGGGTTCTCTCTCTGGGGTATCGACACCCCTTAACCTTCGAAATTCGTGGCCCGTAATGGTACCTGGGAGGCACGGTTAAAAATTCATCAGGCTGAGCCACCGCGGCGCTTTTTATCTCATCAAATAGTAACGCGCGGCGGTGAACCGTTAGAAGATGGAACGGTTTCTTTCTACGTGAGCCATATGCTAATAGCATATCGCAGGGAAAATAAAAAACAAAAATTAATGCATGAATTTCTATGCTAAATACTGAATGCAATATTTCGTTACAAGGCGTGCTTGAAATTCGTAAAAATGATAAAAAGTGTTGCAAAATACCACCCGCCTTATCTTTTTGCGAGCATTATAATTTTTTAAAGTTCAGCAAAATTTCACAAGTTTATGGTCATCGTAAATTGCACGAAATGTAATTATTATTCAGACGCTTTTTAAGTAAATTTTTCTAGTTTCGCGAGGAGAGTACAGTGTGTTATAGTGAAACTTTTACAAGCCTATCTGACGAACAGGAAAAGTGTCTTTCGTTGTCGATCGACATAGTAAGTCACTTTTCGTTAATGGAACCCGTCACTCGTCGCGCCCTTTCGCGATCCAACACGCGGCGTACAGACAGAAAGGAAGTGTAGCAGGAAAAGCTAAAAATGAAGAAACAGAATGGATAGGTACGCACGTGTGTATGCTCGCGTCGAAGGGAATAACAGGATAAGAGAAAGAGGGAGAAGGTAAAAGGAGCGAAAAACCGGGATTCAATCTGCATTCAATATTGATTTCAATCCGATATCGCGGATTCCAATTTTTGTGATTTACTTCTTACGCAGACGACGCGACATGGAAACTATGTGCACAGTGAAAAAGGGCTGGTCAGGCTTTTTCGAAAGTCAACTTGAATGGATATCAATGTCGCGCCATCATCGATCAGACGTTGAATTACGAGCAACTTGAAGCATTGTTCGTCCGAATGAAATACAACTATAAATCTTTAAATAATGAACGGGTGTTAACTAATGCTCTCTCGAAAAATAAATCTTCTCGAATTTTGGCACGCTATCTTTCCGTGGAAGAATTATTTGTTTCCTTTGTATCTTGCTCGTTCACTAATCACTTTCCGAATCGAAGTTTCCTCGGAACAAGAGATATAAGAAACGGGAGAATCTTTCACGTTACCCGTATCAATTACAAGAAGTCAATGAGCTAGAAGAAACACCTAACGAGCAAAGTTCCAGAACATTAGAGTTCGCGAAGGCAGCCGTCCACCAATAACAGATAACAAATTATCGGCTTCATTTCGCGAATGACGAACTCGTTCGCGCAATATATCTTGATATATTATCCGGAACGGAGGCGTCGATGAAATCCAGCATTCGCGTGAATTTTAACGATGAAACAGGAGAAGCGAGTTCTGCTATTCTGATACATCATGAAATAATTTTGTAACTGATAAACTTACCTACATTTTCGAAAATTTGCAACAACCGTCTAGTATATTAACTTCAATAAAAAAAAATTTACAACGAAGTACCGAATTTTTGTCGTCGATAACCATGGAACAATTACAGATTATCATGCTTCGGTTCGGGTTGAAGCGAAGTTGAAGCTCCTTTTTTTCCCCGTTTCGCGGTTTAGTGCCGGTCTGGAGCGAAGCATTTTGCGCGACGCCGACGTCGCCGACGACAAGGACGCTCGAGGGTTGTTCGCGCCGCGCAATACACCGATCCTTCTCTCTTACCTTCTCGCGTGTACACTCCGGTGATTGCGTGAACGGCGTGTCGCGCCTTTCGGGCCGATTCGAGGCTCGTTAGCGTGGCTCGAGCACCCACTGTTTCACCCGACCTTCGAAAACCATGGAACGAGGAAGAGAGAACGAAAGATCGACGCGACGGAGCCGGCGAGAAGGAATGTACAGGGCGAGAAGAGCCGGGACAAAGCGACGATAAACAAGAGTCACGGTGGTAATTAAAAAGTTAAGCTTCTAAGTAGCGATAGAATGGCGGAAACGGCGCAAAAGTGAAGAACAAACACAGACGGAGAGGCTCGAGTGAAAACGGACGGGGGCAATGAAAAGAGCAAGCAGAGATGAAACTCTGCAGACGGGACGCGACGTTTAGAAAGAGACAGACACGATTGACAATTACTTGTTCGGATAATAGAACCGTTTCGTTGGCTCCAATTACCGGCATCGTCGAGCACCATCTACCATCGGTTCCTCTTCGTGACAATTCTCTGTTTACAATTTCGTTGTTTGCTCGAGACGACGGAGAAAGGGTTGCACCACCGCAGACCCTGTACCACCGAGAAATCTTATCGCTCGTCCAATCCTGTTCCTCGCTTCTTCGACCACTTCTACGAATTTATTCTCGATCCTTTCCCGTTTCTCGGATATTTCTAGTCGAGACGATTGTTCGCCACGAGAAGCTGAAGACCCAATTTCTTTAAAAGAATTCTTCGCAAAAGAGGAAAACTGTGACGACAAAAATAATCATATGTTCAATATGATAATATGAATTACCGAAGATATTAAAAATTAATCTTCTAATTTTAATCAAAGACACGGTGTACATCTGGAAACCTCTATAAAAGATCATCTCGCATGTGTTGATTGTAAGAACATACGTAGAATAACGATAATCAATCAAAAAAGAATATTCGTTTTAAATTTTGATTTGCTAGTGTACTTTGAAAAAATGGAACAGCGTTAGTCAAAGGGTAAGAGGGTCATGAGTTGCAAAAGTCGAAGGAACTCATTTCAATGGTTCGTTGGAAACGGAAACGAAAAATCGGGCACACAGGAAAGTGTAAACAAGTTTTCAGAGGAAAAAAGGAGAAGGAAGAAAGGTGGGATAAGAGAAGGATTCCACGAACGGAATCGTGAGAATTTTTCGTTGCAACTACCACGGAACTTTGTGTTTGCCTTTTCTCTTTCCCCGCGTTGTGTACGGTTGCTTCCAGCTTTCTCGTGATTATCCGTGGAACGGATTTAAAACTGCGTTAGCACCGGATCTGCGAGCACTCGTGCGCCACCATAATCCATTTACTTACAAGTTTGTTGAAAGGCGTCTAAACACCGACAAACCGAGATAAAGAAAAGTAAGTCTTGCCTCTTAGATACCAAGTTAATCAGATTTTCCGTGAATTTACGTTTTACAATAACAAGGCTGTGCCAATGTTTATTCTATTCTTTGAAAAATATTTCAATTCTTAAAATAATTATAAAATTATTTGCAATAGGTAATTCATCTAATTTAAGTTCTACCTTGCATTATCAATTAATATTTCTCCTGGTAAATTTCAGACATAAATTCATAAGGAAAATTAGAGAAGTTCCTCTTTTTCTTGCTAGCATAGCCGAGAAACAAGATTGTCACAGAAGGATACGGAAAGTCCGCCGGAGAATGTGGCTGCCGCGTTCACAAGAAGAGCCTCATCAAACTGAAATTTCGCCGGGAATCTTATCCCAAATTCATCGTTGCAATAAACTCCGCGTTACAGCTTGTACACGAGTGGTCCCAGCCTCCCCTAAAGCCGAGGGTTGTCGGCTCCGAGACACGACAGGCGAAAAGAGAGAAGCTAAGAGGGGATGTTAGGGATAGAAATTCCGTAGGTAAAGCAAGAGGTCCCGAATTTATACAGAGTTGCTCCGGCGCGAAATGTATATTTAATGCCATCATTCTAGAAAGCAACCGGCCTGGCCCGTTTATATTTCAATCCTTGGCAGGATTGTTTGCTACTTCTTCTTCCTTGCCAACCCTTGATACCTACTTCTATCTTCAACAATATTCCAACACCCTGAACTTCCTCACTTTCTTCTTAATCTATCAAATATATTTTTTCCGAAGAAAATTCACTGTGCCGTTCTTCAAGGTCTTTGAAAAAAATATCACCACGCGGATTTAGTCAAAATTTCAGGTGGTTATCCCCCATAAATTATTTTCTCGGTAATTAAACTTCGTGCACTCTTGCTTTCGACCGATTTTCTGCTCTCGCTTTATCGTGTCCGCAAGTATACGTTCTATTTCTTCCGCCGGTACGATGAAAAGTGTGCAGAATAAAAAAGCATACGGCAAAGAACTCTTAATTTTGCGTCGAGATAACGCTCGGTTCCACATCGTAATAAGGGCAGGGTAAAAATAAGAAGAACTGAATGAGAAGGTTTTAATCATCCCCCGTATTCCCTAGCCGTTGCTCTTTCTAAACGTTGTATTTCTAGGTCACCGCGAAACTCGAACCAGGAAAAAATTATTTTTTAAATCTCAAGACTTTCTCTCATTTTTCACCACGATTTTCTTCTAACAGTATACCTTCAGGCTTCAATCCTTTTCTGTCATAAATGCAATAAGAAAATATAATTGTATTAACGATATATTTTTTTACTAGAATTATAATCAAATGGAAATACCCCTTAATTAGTTATATTTTCGAATGTAACGGATGAAATAGTGGTCGAAAGAAATCCAGTATTACTTATTATTATTGCATTTGGCTGTTACAAAATGGACAGCCACGGTGGTACCTTATCGCGGTTTTACAGCCGTGCAAATCCCACGTAGGGCTTCTTAATACTTTACTACCGTCATGTAAACGTAAAATCACCCCAGCGTCCAATTTCCCGGAGTTGCAGTCGTCGATGGAGCAGCAGGCTGATGCGATGCGGTTTCCGGAACGCGTTCGTGCTACTATCCGCCAGTATCGTGGATCCTGGATCTCGAATTGGACGTTGTTTTATTGGGCGTACCGGTGTTTTATAGATTCCGATTTCCTCCAGGTCCGCTGAAACCACTCGAGTTTCTCCCTTTTGACCCGCGCTTCCAGCTCTGCTTCGCCTTTAACCTGATCGAGCTTCGTTTTCAGATCGAAGCGCAACGACTTTCTTTCTCGTTGAGCGATCAAATCGATGCGAACCGATCGCACCGAACCCACTACTTCTCATTCCTTTCTTTTGTCCTCGAATCGACCACTTCGATTCTTGCTGAAAGGTCAGCCTCGAGTAAAGGCGACCAATTTTATCGTTCGATGCGTACTTTTGGAGATACACAGATGGAGAGGCTTCTCGGTCGTGTTCATTCGATTTCTTATATAAAATAAGAATTTTGAAGACCGACGTTTGAATACTACAAATTTTCCATTGTAATTTGAAAAATTTCCAATTCTTCTCGGTAATTTCTTTCTTATGAAGTATCTATAGTACTGACAGAGCTACTGATTCCATCAAATATGAAACAGTCTGAGTGTTAATTCAGTCAGAGGTTGACGAAGTTAGAGGAGAGAAGTAAGAAAATTGCTGGGTACGAATGATTTGTTCCACGTGTTTTCACGAGTGTGGCGCCAAAGCTCGTGCAAGATGCAAGAGCCCTTCCTGTCCCTAGCCGTCTATTCGAACCACGTGTTGTAACTCTCGCGGAACGTATGGGGTACGGAGCGTCCCCTAGGACAAACGTACAACGTCGAAACTTTTCTTCCCCTTATGAAATTGTAACGCAGCCTCGGGATTAGCATGGGAGCATCGTCTGGCCTTCGAACGAGAGACGTGCACACGATCGCGTGACGAGTCACGGGACACTGCGATCCCATCGAATCGATCCACCCAGCGAGATAGACGCGTCCATTTTCATCCCCAGTTTCGATTTAAGTCGGCGAAATTAATGGAACCGACGATCGTTCCCTTCCGCGAGACAATTCCGTCGCGTTCGAACGGTTCATTATGGAAATACACGTCCGTACGAACCATATTGCATCACCGATGTAATTTACTTCGTATGGAGAATGAACTTGTCGTGGATTACGATTGATCGATCGTATTTCAGATCATTTCCAATTCCTCGACACTTCCAGCGACAGCTGGGATAATTAAATCGAATTTTTTCAATTAAGACTTTCAATCTGCAATATTGATTTATATTTGATCTCAGTGTTAATAGAAACAGACGTACATAATATGCAGTGGAACTGCCAACGTTTGATGCGTACTTATTTTTAAGTTGAAAATAATGTAGAAAATTAAATAGATAAAGGATGAAATATAATTTAACATATTGAATGCCGTAGCAAATTACACGTGCCTGAATAATTAGAAAAAGATAATAGAAAAACATTATTTTCAATAATATTGCATTTGTACAAATAATGTAAGATAGTAAATAGAAAACTTGAAATTTGAAAATTAACTATTCCTATTCTTATTAATTAGAGCTTCAATACGTCCCACAACAAATACCCATTTTCACTGCGGCATTCAACGCGTTAATCTCCACAATAGCTAATATACATTTCAACAAAAATACCTCGATAAAATTTATAAATTAAACTAGGAAACTTGTCAATCGTTTTAACTGGTTTGCTAGTTCTAGCGTTATAAAACATATAATTTTCTTTGAATTTAATTATTTATTGTCAATGTATTAACCACTACTTATTCTCAACAAACTTTTTCACCTTCAAGATATTCTATTTTCAGAAGTCGAATTTCTGGATATAAGTACCTTTGAATGTATCAATTTCCTCTGAACCCCCCACCGGAAGACGAAACCATAGCACGGTTGGATCTAAAACCACAATCGTTATGCATGTATGCAAAATGCGAAATTGCATTTAGACCCGACTTCTTACGTATCGAAGCCCACTTTTTTCTCTACGCCGAACATTCCACCCTGTGTAACGGTAGCCCTGCAGTCGCGAGAAACACCCATGGGGTTTGTCAGAGAGGGATGGCCGGTGTTGCGGCCTGACCGAGTCTGCGCTAACGTTTTACGGCTACGTTACAGCGCGGCACTAAAGCAAAATCGAAATCCCATTCCCGTTAATTCTCCATGGAATCGAACTCTGCGGTGGCAGGCTCGCAATGGGATTTCATTGTAACTGCACCCGGCTACCGGCTGGCCAACTTTCGCGAATTTTTCATGCCCTCCCCAGGCGCGAACGAAGGGATCAAACGGGTACCGGCTCGCTTTCCCCGTTGCCGAGTATGTAAACTTTCCCGGCTTTCCCGGCAAAAATCTCGTTCTCCTTGGTGGTCTAACTTGATAATGACACCGGGGAACCGGGAACTACCCTGAATCGAGTTCTTCCCGAGAAACGGCGTTTGCATTTATCAACGATCAAATTGAAATCTAACGGGATTCGGACGAGAGTTTAAATTATTCGCCAGGAGATTGAATTTTAAAGACTTTGCTCTTTTGTTTCATTCACGGTGAACAACTTAACGAAGAAAACCGAGGAAACTTTAGTATCCATGGTTGGAAGCATATTAAATTTTTTACGTGTAACATAATTTTATTACAATTTCTTTAGGAATTAACGAAGCAAGATGGTTTTAATACTCGAACACGACCACCAAACATACTTGAAATTATTATGATCCCATCTTAACGAGAATAAAAGAGGAAAATTGGATTCCTAAGATAAATTGATAAGGACGAAATTCGAAAATCAAACGTGGAACGTTGAACGCGTTAATGTTTGGTCAGGTTGCAACGACGCCACGGTAAGCAAAGTCTAAACCGCATTTCCGTTGAATCCTCCATGGAACTAAATTCTCTGCGGTAACGTCAGCTTTGATACGGAATTTTATTGCAACTGTTTCCCTGTAACGGTTCGTGCTGGCTAAGCTTTAACGAAACGCGGCTTCATAGCGTGACAGAGCAAAAGGAAAACTTCAGCTACATTTATATTCGTGTTCGACAGAATCATGCAATAGATGTCCTTTTAAAGATACATGCATAAACTCAACCGAGGCAAACAGAGAAAAAGAACCGGCGAGGGATCGATAAACACGAGTTTCATAGAAGAGTTTGTTTAAAGTAAACGTGGATACTAAAACTTTTGGCTACGATCTAGTAATCTGACATTGCTTCTGAAAAGAATAAAGAAAGACCTTCATTTTATAATGTATTATAATTTCAACAAGATTCGCTCTAGAGCTAACCCTTTTTCAACCATTTCAGGTCACATCGGAAGTGGCAAAAAAAAAACATTCGGCCATTCGTTCAGATTTTGACTCATTAAACACTTTTACCGTTTGGCCTGTACAAAAGTGACAGAAAGTCTAAATGCTACAGCCCCCTTCTCAAGATTTTCAAATGATAAATATAATTCGTTTACGAATATGTCTGGCTATCCTTTTCCTGCAACACCTTTTTTCGTCCAACGTGTTGCAAATAAAAGTCCTTTTTACACACAGGACACCCACACTAAGAACGCGAGAGAAACAGAATACGCGAACGTTTTACACGCATCAATTTACTATTCGCAAACCGGACGAACAATGATAATTAAAGAAAATTGAAGGGAAAAAAGGACCGGCTGGAAATTCGATCCATTTTGGCCGGGCCAATCGAGAGGACGAAACTCGAGAGTTACCCTTTTTTTTTTCAACTACGACCCCCGTCCACCGATCGTCCGTTGTTCTCCGCTTTTAAATTATTTTTTCGTGTCGTCACAATCGTCACATCTGGCCAAAGAGACGGACCAGCGTTGCCACGCTCTGTTTCTGTTTCTCCTTCTCTTTTCCACGTGTGTTTTTTCCCCCCGTTCTCTACTTGGGGTGGTTTTCGGTTTCGCGACAGGTGGCACGACCAACGATACGTTGCTGGAATAATTGCATTTTCGAATTGTCGTTTTCTACCCCATGCCGGAGCGTCGTTTCGACGTTCTTTGTGCCCGGCCATAGAATCGGTATCGAGAAAGAGTTCATTTTTTTTCTTGGAAACTCCTCCTTGCCCCTCCCGAGGGAATTTCGATGGAATTCAATGGCCGATTTCAATGGAGCGTAGAAGGTAAAGATACGTGAAAAGCTACTACTCGATGTACCGTTCGATACCTTGAAAATTGTTTTCCCTTACGTTCTTCTACGATCATTCCGTACCTTTTTTCCCTCTCTTTTTATCGCTTCGAGTAACTCGAAAAATTCGACGCTGTTTTCCAACCGTTCGCCGACGAACGCTGTTCAAACGCTTTTCAATTTATTGGCCACAATCCACTGGAAATTTAATAACATCCCACGCTCTCGTTATCCCCGCTTGTCATCAATAACAACTGCGACTCTTCTTGTTTTCGCGTACACAAATACTTTGCCGACGTCCATTTCGCGGAAAATCTGTTGGGATTTTGGCGTACTCGCATGGATATCGCGCGGAACAATGAACAATCATTTTTCCGATATTCGATCGATGGGAAAATGTTGTTCTCGTGTTTTTGTAACAAAGAAGAAAACACGTCGTTGCGAAACAATAGTAACTAGCATAGTTTGCTTTCATTTATCTATGCATTCTTTACAGAACAAACAATTCTAATTCTGAGATTTGTCAACCGAAAATTTTCTATAGTTTCTCTTTGATGTATCAATCAAGTATCGTTTCGTTCGGATCGAATTTAAATTGCTTTCTTGAAACAAGTCTAGTAACACTGAAATTGGTGTGTCGATGGCCACTTGCTGTCCGGTTGTTGACCACTGAAATAAAATTGCTTTTAAACCCCTTCCAGGGCTCGTAAGTTTCGAGTTGGTCCGGCGAACTTTCGATCGGTTTGTTGCAATGGTTCGCAGGAAGACGGAAATCCGATCTGTGGAAACACACTTCTTCGTCCTTTTGTCTTCTTTTCACCCGTTACACGAAACGCCTCCATCGAAATTGCCATTAACCTTCGTTCCTCCGCTTCTTCTTCGTTACTGCCTCTCCTTTTGTCCATGATCCGTTCGAATTCGATAACGGGTTATCTCGAACGACCAAACGGCTCTCGATTTCGATTCGTGACATTTCCTAGAGAACCCTGCTTCCGACGAGAGAATTGATTTTTGCAAACGGCTTCTCGTTCAAAATCACGACTCTCTAAGTGCAAACATTTCACGGTATGAAACGAATCTCGCGAACATCGGATTGCACTCCTCAGGGCTTTATCATTCGATCCACAATTTGTAGCAGATTTAACTTCACCGAGGTGTCTGATAACCCATCTGACCTCCATAGGATTAAAATTTAAGAACAATCGAGGTGCTGCACCTTGTAAATGCTATTTCCTCTGAGAAAGAAACGAAAATCAAGTTGTATGATATCGCTCGGACCAGAATCGACTTCGTGGAAAACGATGAAAAACGAACGAGAAGAGGGAAAATCGGTCCGTGAAACAGGCCCGTGAAACGTCACGGATTTTCAGGGTGGCGAGTCCATTTTCAGCGAGGTGCATTAAGCTGAACGTCGATTTTTCGACACGAAACGCTCGTATCCAGGCGGGATGAAAGAAAAAGCCGGCTGGAAAAGTCGGGATACAGTTCGCCTACAATGGATCGTTTAACCGGTCCGAGTCGTCAGCTGTCGCGATGATGCAGACGACATTTCGACCAACGTGATTGACAGTTTTATGGGGAACGGCGAAGACCGTTTTTCGGATTTACGGAAAAGAATCACAGATTTTATCGTCGGACCAAACTGCAAGCGAAGCCGAGGAGGGTTACGCGACGTTTGATGTTAATCCAATGACTACAGATCCAACAAGGCTAGTTTTCTGTGCTCAAGACTGCTCTCTGCACGCAGATCAAATCTCATCTGGGGTGTCTGGGACCTCCTAAATCATGACCCCCCGAAAACAAAGGCATATTCAGTCTTTTACATCTGCAGTCCACTGGTTAATCGAAGCGTGATGCTGCGGCAGATGGCGTTTTTCGGACTGTTTCGGACAAGTAATATGTTCAATTGTAGGAAAGTGTGAGGAAATTTGTTTGACAGTTTTAGAAAAGACACTTACCTCGCAGTTTGAGTGACTGATGTTGCTGAGATTCAACCTGAACACCTTGTCCCTATAACAAAGAACATCCAACGTGTTAATTAAACGATTCATGCTAAACGAAAGAATAATTAACAGACTAATTTGCAAATTTTCATTCTATAAATCTACATTATTCCAGCATACTTTGCTTTCGATTTTCTTTATAGGACCTTAAATTTCCACAGCCTTCAACCTTTTCAACATTCGTATACACTTTCCCATCAAATCACGAGCTGTTTTTCGTTTCCTTTCTATCGCTCGCTTTTATTAGGACCTCCCACGCTGAAGCACGATTCTTCAGCTGATTCGTCGGAAAAAAAATAAGAATACTTATAAGGAAGGAAAGTAACGAGGGTCTTCGAAACTTTTCCCCGGTTCAGCGAATACGACATTGAAGCTTGCATTTCCTTCGTGTCCCAACGACGCGACGCGACGTGTTTTTGAAGGAATTTTCTTAAGACGATCGAATTCCTAACAGCTCGATTACACGCTGCTCCCAGGTATCCTAGATTTGCTACAGCATTTTCTGATCTCTTTAATAAGAAATCGAAAAGGCTTGAAGCACCTATTAAATCTTCCCATCATCGATAATTATTCCAAAAATAGAATCAACCATATAGCTTAAAATGTATCAGAATTTTTTTTTATGCTTCAACGGTCGCTGTTGCATTTGACGAAAACAAAAGTGCGTGTGTCAGGGGATCGAGCGAAATGTTACACGCAACGTGAAACATCGGTAGCTCGTAAATCGAATTTACCCAGTTTCCAAGCGTTTCGCAACATTAACGCCGACGCGGCGCATAACTTTATTTCCAATAACCATTTATCATTGGGCTTCGATGGAAGCACGCAGTCAGACGGAATGCGGGAGAAGCGTGATAAGAGGAAAGAACACCCTACAAAGAGAGAGAGAGAGAGAGGGTCGGGGGAGGAGAGCGAGGTAGTTGGTTCCACCACCCCTCGAGCTTTTCCTTCCTCATTCATCCTGTGCACGCCGCCGTGAAAAAGTAAATAGCGACGTGGAAAAACAAATCCGTACTTTGGAATCCAGCCGCGTCGGCTTCTCGCTCCGAAGAACTTTCCAAGGGCTGAGCAGGTGGATGGGAAAGGCGGGGCGAGCAAGGCTCTGTGTACGTGCGAGATCGCGTCGCTTCGAGACGGAAGTGGAAAGGAAAAAATTTGTACGAAAGCAATTTGCAGGGGTGATCGATGGCGATGGGAACGCGACCGTGAAGTCATCGTGTTTTCGATTTAAAAAATATCGCACAGTCAGCTTCGAAATCGGTGACCATGGACCGAAGTTCACCGCTAAATTTTCATCCCTTTATTTCTCACTTTCGTAAACTTTGATCGATTGATATCAATTAAATATTATAATTATGTATAATATTCACCCTGTCGTGTGTTCACAATTTTGAAAAATATTGAACAATATGAACCTTATTGTAACGAATGAATGATATTTCAATCCTTTCAGTGATTAAAATTTTGCGACTCGCAATCTATCCATTTGATTACAACGTGGTTCGTTTGTTACACGAGAAACGAGAGACACAAAAGAACATCGGTAGTTGAAACGATTATCACAGTCTCAAACGGGGTATAACAATACACGCTTATCGATTTCAAACGTACGTGCAGCATTATGCCGTATCAATTGCCAAAATGGTCAGCATCGATCATGCGTGAAATCTAATCACATACCGCTGGATTTCGATTGATTCGCTAAATGCGTTTACCATGTTTCCAGAATCCTACTATATTCGCGTCCGTTTAATTATGTAAAATATAGCAGTATCCTTTGGTGTTACGTTTTAATGGCGTGAATTTTATGGTTGTACTGTACTCGACGTTACAGAAATTTTGAAATTACCATTGCTCTAATCAAATCATAAGCTTTCTAATTTACGAATTTCAACGATCAAAATCAGTGTGAACGACAGTGATTGAAATGTCAATAAAATGTATTGAATTAGAAAAATTGCCATACACAGGGAAACGCTTTATGGAATACACAGTACACGAGGTAGATATGAAATAGAACATTTGTTACGATCGTATTCTGTTGCCATTATAAAAATTTACAATCTTCGTGTTAATGGCTATAGAAAAGTATCGCTGAAAGTGCCATAAATACGATAATCTATGTGACACTTGCAGTGCATTAACGTGTACTCGATACACCCATGGCCCCACTATCACGAACCTGACGTTTATTGCTGAGTGAGAACGATGAAACTAATCGATGTCATCGTTTTACACCATTATCGACAGGAGAAGTAGCCATTAACCATTAAACTTTTCATTCGAAACCATAAAATGTGACAAGTATCGCCACGACTACGAGTTCTTACTTCGTGTATATAAAAAGGAAGGTGAAAAAAGGGGTTGAACAATGGAGGACGATAGAACACAAGTCGTAGAAAGAAAAACGAAAGGGTCCGCGAGAAAATAACGAATCGACTCAACGTGAATAAGGGAAACGAGAGAGAGAAAAAGGGGGAACAGGGAATCCTTGGCGAAAGATAATTTCCATGAAATTGCGGAAATACGAAGAAAATCGAGGGGTTTGTTAAGAATGAAGCGAGAAGGAGCGATCGCAAGATTTTTCGTGTCGCACAGCTATTTGCCGGAGACGAGATTTGATAGTCGACACCGCGATATCCGCGAACGCAAGCGTTTTTTCTTGCAACCAGTCAACGACTCCCGAGTCTGATAATTGGAAGCGTTCAATTAGCGTGCCTTAATTGTAGAGCGAACCGCAACCAGGCCGCCGATTCTCGAACTATAATTAATGGGTATCACCTTTCTAATTAACGAGGAACGATGCTCGGACGTAGTATCGATCCGTGCTTGCAATAGAGGAGGGAAAAAGGGATCATAAAGGACAAGGGAACGTTGGAAGGGGCGAACAGACCTATTAGAAACACGTACGTAGTGACCCGAAAGATAAGTGATCCTCGTTACCTACATATTTTCTACGGAAGATAAACGAAGAAATGAGACCTAAATGAAAATTTATTCCTTAGTTTGCATATTTAAAAAAAAAATGTAAACTGATGTGAAACTGTCGGAAATGATTTTGTGATATTTTCATAGGGACATAGCCTAGTTGTTCGCACAAAGGTTAATGTTCTTAACGCAAAATGGTTGGTTGCCAGTCATAGCAAACAATGGATTAGAAATTCGTCTATTGTTCCTTTACGAACTTCAATCAGAATATTCTACACAGAATGTTATTTTGGTAATTTAATACAGTGTTTAGTGAAAACAATGTTGATGAACACACAATACGGTGTTTGACAAGTTTCAGTCAGAGGATATAACCCTTCAAAATAAACTCAAGTAAACAGCTGTTATCAATTAAAATATGTAATTTTGAATAATTCGTGATTTTGAAAAATATAAAATTTTCTAACAATTTTCTTCCATTTTTATCATCTATTTTCTTTATTCCTTTGGTTCTTCGATTTTCTCAGTTTCCTCCTTACCACACGCGCAAGATACAAGCACGGTTCTTACACGAGCTGCAGGATTTATTATCACACAGGTCGAAGCATTATCGAGCAATTTGTTTTGACGTATCGATTTAACTCCATCGCCGTGTCCGCTCGCCCCTTTGTCCATTATTCCAAGCGGAAACACTGATCTCTTTTTATTTTTCGTTCGATCGACACGGTACTATGACGAGAGCCGTTGTTTTTATGAAATTTTTCCGGCCGCAAAGGGATGTTATTTTTCTCTATTTCCACCGCGCGAAAGGTGGAACCCGTGATAATTTTAACAAGGTCCGGCGAGATTGTCGCGTCACAAAAGTGAATAAATCCGTCGTTCGAACCAGATTTTTTTTTTTTTTTTTTCTATACGCGTCCACGAGAAAAGTCGAACCGCGGAAAATTCGTTGCTCGTCGAACCACGAGAATCGACAAAGCTGATAGAAATAACGGTTCACCGTTACCGAAATCCGTATATACGTAGATCGTTAATCAACGCCCGGAAAGTGGTTACCACCTGGCAATCTGCCAGTTATCGAATTAATATCGAATTTCGTAATTCAACGATGCTAATTAACGCGTCAACGCCTTTCCACGACGGAGAATTGTTTTCGACGCTTTCATTCCATACATTTCACCACGGCACGTTTCGCGAACGCGAATAACTGTGTCCAATTAAGGGGAAAAAATTGCTACGCGAGAGAATAGGTTCGTACACAATTTTCCTAAAAATAATTATCTCTTCGTTGACGGTTCGAAATAATCGAGAAACACGATCGTTTCTTTCCTGTCCGATCAAAATTCAAATTCGAAACTTGACTGGCTCGAATTTATTTTATGACGCGTAGCCTCGGCTGGAATACGCTAATAACGTGGCAGCGTTTTATTCGAGGGCGCTTAATTAAATTACAAACCGGCTTTACCCTTTCATTTGAAATCGAGAGGCTGATCGTTGAATCGGCTCTCATGGATCATAGAGCTTAATCGTTTCACATCATTGGGAAAGGAATGTCGGAATGGTTTTCCTTTTGCGCGAGAATTCTTATCGGAATCCGATATTACGGAATGGGTTACGTACGCGGCCCGTAAGGCGGATAAGGTGAGGCGCATCGAGCACGATGGAACGAAGCCAGGAAACAGGAAACGTTAAAATTCAGCGACTCTTCTATTTTTCTCCATCTGTCTCGTCTGTGAATGCAATTTATCGTAAGTCGCGTTTCTACCCTTGCTCGTTCCGTATGGTGAGCGTTCATCTCGTTACCGAAACGAACGGTGTTACTTTAAAAGCGTAGGCGCATCTTACGCGCTCGTCATTTCTTTGCCTCGCTGTCACCCTTATCCGATTTACTTCGCCCCTACAGTAATCTCGTTTCTGTCGTGGATCACCCTCGGTCACGAGGAAACTTTGTTCCGACTGAAAATTATTTCACGTCGTTCGACGCGTCTCGACGAGTTTCCCGCCACGTGTAATAAGCTCGCGAAATTCAAGTTAAATCGAAAACAATTAGGCGAAAAATTATTCAGGAAATCTATATACTTAGAAATTTGGGAATTTATTTATTTCTTGTACCATTTTCTCTGGGAACACACGGCACGAGATCAACGAAGTTTTAACGACCCTGTTGCGAATTCGATGTCATTCGCGTGCGAAAATGAATTTATCGAAATACTAAATTTAACAGTTTATTCATCGAGGCGCTTTGAAATTCAATGCCAATCGATTATCCGGAAATTATCTATTAGATTAACATAATGCAACTTTATTGATCAGAATCAGGATTAAACCTTCATTACCCTGACTATTTGGCAAATGAACCGCGTAAGCACCGCTCAATCCAATGAATATGGCCGGAATGAATTGTCCTTATTCGAATCGTCTGTATGATTTGATGAGCCTTGTAATCCCAATGAACTTGATAAAACGATTCTAGCGCTCGTTAAATTGATACACTCGTGTATTAGCCGAAATACATGGTATCCTGAAAAACTGAAAAAAAAATTCGAAAATGTAACAATATCGTATAAATATTACAAATTTCGTTACAAATTTTATTAATAAATATTACAAAGTATGTCTCCCGATTGGTCCCGTAAAAAAACATTTTGCATTTTTTCATGCTAATGACTTTTATTGCAAAAAAAAACGTAATGTATCATTTATATTTTTTACCGATTATTACACGCGTGTATCATGGATCTTAATGTTCTATGATGCTACGCAACGATTATTGCCATAATGTCTTTTTCTCTTACCATCGCTCACGAGATATAATCCACGACATAATTTTACCCGTCACAATAGATATATCGCGCGATTCTTGTTCTCGTTTCGTACGAAAATCTCTCTGGTTTGTGTATCCAACGTCTTTCAGACGCTACCCCCGGCAAGCTTCTCCATTACCAGAGCTGTGTAGCATTTCGTTGGCATTTACCAAATTAAGAAGGGAGGCTCACAAAAGAAAACGCTAGTGAATGGCCAGCAGGATAGTAACACAAGGGCCAAAGGAGGAAAGGTTGGAACCGAATCAAGAAATAATACTTCTGTAGTAATGATGCAACGTTCCCTCGTCACAATCTCTATCCACCCTTGAAGAAACCACCCCCTTTTTTTTTATTCCCTCGTCCGACGAGCTACGCTTTAAAAGATAGCCCCCTATTCGAATATTGTATTACCAGTACGAGGCTACCTAAGAAATTTGTACATTGCTTTTTATTCGAACGAAGTATTAGTTTTGCAGATAAATTAAGGGGCTAAAACGATAATAGAAATTTAATTTGATTAAAGCGTGTCTTTTATTTTAAATATTAGTTGCAAATGCGTTAGAATATATAATTCTAATTTCCTTGCGACAAATAAAATCGCTTTATATGGATCAAAATAACGCGAATAAACAATAATGAAACAACGTTCCAGATGCAATTTCGTCGATTAGAGCGTATTCATTTAAACGGCGCCGTCTGGGAAAATAATTACGCGATTACAGGTAATCGCGACTGGCGTTTTTTCCATTCGGCCGATTGTCAACATTAATCGGAAACGTTCTTAAAAGTTCAACCGGCTTAATTCGCGGCGCTCGTTCCTCCGTCCCGTCCCGTTTCTCTCCTACCCCAGAAGGTTTCAGTAAATTAGCTTCCTGCAAATTGAAACGTTTAGCAAACGAAAGCTGGTCTTCCCCTCGTGTACAGAGGAACGTTCCGGTACATAAACGCGGTATGTGTATATTTCAATACTCGAGCTAAGAGTGCATGCAAATATCGCGGAGGAAGCCGATTACAAAAACGAGTGCAGACGCGTTCGAGCATCATTATGGCGAATTTCACGACGCAAGTGTAATTAATAATTTTAATAATGAGAGAAATTTGCGTTCATAGCTATTCGAAGCTAAAATTTTAGATAAATCGAATTCTAGATTCTAAATATATTGAATGCAAGTATTTTTGTTATTAATTCGCGTTTTAAATTAATACATTCGTATCAGAACATTTGTCCCGTAACTTGACAGAAAGCAATTGATAACAAATGAATCACCTGCGTTTTAAATATCGCGAAAAGCTTCGCTTTCCTGTCTCGAATCGATGAATTAATAAATGTTAACGGGAGCAGTTGGAAATCGTGCCACCACCCTCGATCAACGATATCGACCAGTAAAGCTCGTATCAACGCCGAACGCGCGGAATGTTTCACGAGCGACCCAGTTACGTTGTCGAACAAAACGTTACTTTTCATTTCGATCTCGAACCCGGCGATAAATAACGACAAAATTGCTCGTCGATTCGGTACACGCGCCGATATAAGGTCTCGAATAAAAAGCGATCTACAGAGGGATGGGGGCCGAAAGAGAGGGGGGGTGACGATTCGTTGAAATCAGCGCGACGATAATTATGAAAGCCGGCGTGTATTAGCGACGACGTAACACACAAAGTATTTGAAAACAAGGATTATCCGATATTCGATGTTACCAAGAAATTTAATCAATCGAAACGTTGCACGATCCGTGAAGAATTTTAATCACGAAAATGATAAAAATTCAACCCCCAACACGTATACCTCTACGCTCCGTTTCTGACACGCTTTGACGGCGAATAAAAAACGCAACTTTTAGCGGACGATTTTTATCCTTCGATGTTTTAATACTCTAATAATAAAAGAAATAACGGACAGATGGTATAGTATACTCTAGGATAAAATGATTCTTTGCTATATTTGAAATATTTTTAATATGTTCGGCAGGTATTGTGACTCGGATTTAACAAAATGTATACAATGAAACTTGAACCAACATTAAACAGTCAAATTTTATTTATTTCTGTATTTAGAATCATCCCCTAAGCAGTAATACTACATTATGCGGAATGTTCTGTATAAGATGTATGAAACGTAGATTCTTTTCGAAGAATATTATTAAATATACAATATAAAGGTACTTACATGGCACCAACGTATAGAGCATCTCTCTTGCTGTCCAGATAGAGCGTTCTGTAGTACAGCATTCCGCAGCTGAATTCCCTCACGTGTTCTGAAAGCAAAAGTAAACAAAGAGATTAAATAGCATGTCGTTGAGAATGAACCTCGAGGAAATTCATTTCTATTGTTAATGTGCTGATCGCTGTCCGCCGGATCGTTAAATGTTCGTCAGGCCTTTGATAATAACGTTCAGTCGCATCTATGTCGCTCTGTTTGCTTTCTCTCGTTTCACTTTCGTTTGCTTTCGGTAGCACGTCGAATAAAGTCAACCAGCGACTTATGTGACGATCGTAAAACTCGTTAGAATTACATAGCACGTAACGGTATAACTGTCGCTCCTCGTTTCATCGAGGGATAAATGCATTTCTTAGGAGATGGGGAGAAAGTGAGAAATGTAGAATTATGAAGTAATAACAAATAAACGTTAATTCAGAAAGATATAAAGCTATATAGGAGATTATTAGACGAAATGAGATACGTTTATAGAGTATTTTATCAATTAAAGACATGTAATTAAGATGCTTCCCATGGACAGTACCGAGCATGATCGTTTTTAAATCATCCAGTAATAACAATAATAATAAATAACTATTAAATATTAAAATAATAATGATAAATGATTATTAAATAATATATTAATAATATTAAATGGTTGTTAAATAATAAAATAAGAATACTAAATAATTATTAAATCATAAAATAATAAAATGAATAATTAATTATAAGCCTTAACGAGCATTTTAGTAATAGAAAAAGTTGCACAGAATCTCGCCCTTACTACCCCTTCAAAGATAATATTTGATAAATAAAAATGATGTTAGTACTTTTTTCTAAATTTCTTTTCTTATTAAATTAAATTTCTGTATTCTCTATAATGTCATTTTCCTCAGAAAGGCCGACTGTACTTGATGCTGTACAATAAAAATAAAAGAAAATATAATATTTTTTATTTTTAATATCAAATTATCTCATTTCTGAATCTGAAAAATCTCACGAATCGTTCATTCTTTTTTCACGATAAAAGATACATAGTTATTTTTAAAAACAAGATGATACCTCAAACGATCAGAGTTCTTTTCCCATTCCGTATACATAATATGAATCGTGAGAAACACCGCGCAGTATCTCAGAAAAGCATCAAATTATACAACTTGGAAAAAATCGCGTTCTCCTCTTCACTTTTATGGTTTATAAAGAAAAATGTCCGAAGGATGCGAGTTCACGGCTATTTTTCACGACATCAAGTCAAGCCGGCGATCATTTAGGAGCGTGTGCCGCGTAGTTCTTCGGGGTAAAAGTCGAAGGGGACGTTCGTGCACTGACACAGCCATCCTCGCCTCTCGATTCTCCCTGGCTCATCCCCCTTTTTCTTCTCTCCCTCTATCACACTGTCCGACACTGATCTGCTTAACATATGAAAGAAAGCCGCCCTTTCCTAAATATACTCGTTCTCCATTGTAAACTAACACACCGCGAACTACTATATTTTATGCGGTATCAGGACGCGTCGCGGCGTCGTCGAACGAAAGGGGTTCTTTTGCGCGTACGAACGCAAACTCAAACCCTCTTTTACCTTTTTTTTCTCTCTCTCTCTCTCTCTCTCTCGCTAGTTTGCACTGAACCGCGATGCGGGTTCCATCTCCCTTTCATGAATGAATGCAAAAATCTGATCGTCGCTTTATCTCGCGACGAAACGGCGTAGTAACGCGAACCCCCTGAATATGGGACCCACTCGAGAACTGATGTTCGTTGTTGGAGATGGTAACAATGGCGTGCCTCGTATGAATATAATAAATTCCAGATGCACCACACCAGAGAATCGATACACTTTCCTTCGTGGAACATTATCGAATAAAAACGCTTCCTTTGTGTACTACCATCAGACATCGTACTTTGTTACGATCAAAAGTTACAATTGCCATGGATAGATAGAAAGGAAATTCAATACTAACGATAAGTATCCTTTCTCTCACGATTGCTGAGTATAAAAAAGAGCATTTTGAAAATACCATTTAGAAATTCGATTTCATCGTAAAAATTCGGTTTGATGAACCATCGATTTGTTCGACAAATAGAGAATACCACTTGAAATTATTGACAGGTCATCGATACAAATATTAATGCTCCGCGTTTATGAATGATGTTATGCAAACGCGCTGTCTATTTATTGAGACAATGATACGCTAATCACGGAATTTTGGCTAATTGCCAAATATTTGCGAATCGTGCTCGCTTTTGCTTGCCAAAGCCGCTGTGCATTTGAATTTCTCTACCATTTGATGCGCAACTTAATATCTATATAAACTGTATATTAAATTTTGCATAAAACACCGTATACACGATTATTTACTGTGAATCGTCTTGGAATAATAGATAAAAGTTCGTTAAGCATCGAGTAATGATAAGATTGGCCCTCGAGTGTTGCTAACTCGACGAGATATCGTTAAACGACCCCAAGACCGGAAGCTATCCATTTGAATTCGGTGGTTCCGGCAGTAGGTTCGTTCGTTTAAACAGTATTTCTCAATTAACGAAGCCGATGCCCTGTTTCACCACACTTTCCCTGTTATCGTGGCTTTCGTAATCGCGTTCATTAGACTCGATATAAAAGAAGGGCTGCGAGGGAGAACTAACTAGACGAACGAGATACTATCGTTCAAACCCGTCCACCCTATCCTCCTTTCGACCTCGAAACGTCTGCTAAAGTAACTTTTTATCGTTATGAGACGATTAAACCAACCGTGGATCACAATCAAAATGAATTTTCTTATTTTTATGACACGTGTAACAAAGAGAATAGAAATGGTAACTTAGAATCGACGAATTTGGTTTTATTTTAATCAAAATATCCCATCGATGAACGAACACGAATTGGAACAAAGGAATATGGAATTATGATTTGCGAAAGAACAAATTTCAATGGCACGAAAAATAGAGTCTCCGGAACAAGGGTGGCTGAGATTTCCCGAAATTCCATTTCTCTTTCGTCGATATGGCGTTTCGGAACACCTCATTTCTTCGCGAACCGTTTTGGAATAAGAGATCCCCGGAGACCGCTTCGAGTTTAATAAATCGATTCGTGGCTGGGCTAAAACGTGGTTCGCGGTGATATTAAAATTGCGCGTGCCATACTTTGGCTAATAACCTTCGTACCTGGAAACCGACTGGGAACCATTCAATTAAAAATAATTTACATAGTCAGTAATCGTTTCATCATTTTTACTTTTATTTTATATCCCTGTTTCTATCATTAATTAATTATATCGCACCTCTAAACGTATTCACGACGAATCAATTTTTTTACCATAATTTCTTATTGTTAGATTGAAAATCGAATTGATATAAAATTACGGTTAGAGAAGCATTGCTAATTATTTCCAACAAGTAACATGAAATATCGTTTTCCTTTGAAGATCCTTTTACGGAATCAGCCTTCATGCATTCTTTCGTCTTCATCTCAATCATTCGATCACTCGTCGCATTCCACCCATAATGTACCATTATTCGGTGGTCGTTTCGCGTGCATTTCTCACGACTTTCACGGATAAAAATTGAAATTAATGTTCCCTTGAAAGCAGGCACGCGGAAACTTGGCGGGAAAACGATCCGCTCGGTCAAGAGGCTTTCACGCAAACTCGGTAAATCCTCGTTAAGCCCCGACCAACTAGACCACCGATGTCAACGGACATTTCGGACCCTAATCTACTCGCGTAGTGTGCTCACGTTGTTCCATCTCGCATCTAGCACGTGTTTACACTTGCAATGCCAGTAATGGCACGTAGATAGATCCCACGGCACGTGTGCATAAGAATAACAGATTCTCGGTTTAGCTTTCGACTTCGTTTGAACACCTACTTCACGTCGAATGTCATAATTGAAAGTAAATCCGAAGATTTGCAACGGTAGACGATTTAACGCAATACCGTATCGTCGATCCAGGCGGCGCTCCCCTTATCAACACGATCTTATCAATGGACAAACGGATTTCGCGGCACGTGCATCAAAAGTAACCCTATTCGATCCCCTTTCCCCTTCTTGTTCCTTCGAAATGCGAGACAGTAACGAAACGCAGCCGCGATTGAATAAAGTTTGCCACCCTAACCCGCTCGCACAATGTCAGATTAAGTATGCGATCGTTTTTCTTCTTTTCTTTTTTCACGTTCGTCTGGCTTCGTTCCAGTCGGTACCGGCATATGGCCAGCAAAGATTACGAGGGTACCACCGCCGTGTCCAATTTCCGACGTTATTATTATTTTAATCCCTGCCGGTGGAGCAAGGTGTATCCTCCATGCCGCGCTCACTTTTCTGATACACCGAAGTGCATAAGGAGAAGTCGCAGTTCGCGCGGAGTTCGAATTAACTGAGATCGAGCGGATCGCAGCGGAGAGATAAAAGATAAGAGACCGGAAACTTTAGGTTTCCCGGTTATCTCGATCATTCGCGTCTGAGTTCGCTAACATTCACGGGTTCGCGACACTTCCTTCGCGCCACGTGTGCTACAGATCGTATCGGTGTAAATTATTCCGCGGGTCGATTGGAGAACATAGATCGAAAGTTCTGCTACGAAGGTGGCAATCCTCTCGAGAAATTCTTGTCCTAGCTGAATTCCAAAAATGTTCTTACTAATTACTACTGATTAGACAATCTCGCGTGGGAAGCAGCCGATATAAGCCGATTGAAATGAAACAATTTGATCACATTTTGATCTGGATAATGTGGCTCGTGGGAGCTGACCTGCTGACGCGTTTCTAGGAGCTTTTATCCGCTCTAAAACGTTCCTCTCCTTCGTGTCCATCAAGAGTTTACGAACGAGGGTCCCTCGTCCAGATGCGAATACGTACACCCTCGACATCCTAGTTCACGCCTCTTCACGAAATCGACATGTTTCGAACTCATCCGCGTTGATTGCGGATCGGACCACCTCGACACGACAATACACTCTTCCGGCACTTCTAACGCCAAAGGGTACACTGAGAACTTTGTAATGTTTCCGAGGCATTCATAATGTCGAACAGACTTACTTTTTCAGTTGTCACTGTTCGTTAATACGTTGGAAAGTTTTAATTGACATTTAAAGAAGAAAATACATCGCTGAGTGACGGACGTACAAAAGTTTCTCCCTCATTTTTCGGAAAGATAACGGCGCGTTCAATGCACGAAGGAGATACTCGTTTGGAAACACTCGAGTGTCTCCAACGAGAGGGAAAGTTGTACGATTACGAAATGTCTGAAACACTCGAAACAATGGGAAACGAATGAAGTATTTTATTGAAGTTGAAAAGTTTTTATCTTAGATTATCCAACGTTTTTTAATATGTTACGGATAATTTGAATTTTAGCATTATTGTTAGAAGTATTAGTATTAGTTTCATACAGATGTCCATTTCTACTATGGTACCTAAAACATTAGTTGCGATAGTAGAAAAGGCCATGTGTAGTTAGATTTACTAAACCTGTAATTATTAAATGTATTAAACTTTTAAATCGATACCTCACATTATTACTGTAATATCGAGACTATGCAAAGTTTACCTTCTCTTTTATTTTATTAATTATTGATTTGTAAAAAGTTCGAGATGCCAACGTGTTAACCTTTAAAATTGATTCTATTGTAATTCGATTTCGATTCGTGCTCTGGAAAATTGAACATCTACACACACAGGGGATGTTTTCTTCAAAAAAAGACATTCAGTAAAGGAGGGAAAAAGGAGGCGCCAGGAAGCAGACGGCAAGCGGGCCGTCTAAACAAAGGAATCACGAAGTTAAGGGAAAGCACGCCAGATAGAACGAAATTAAACAAAGAAAAGAGAGGGAAAGTGAAAGCGGGCTGGTTTGCTAGGATAGAGAAGGAAGGTGAATGAGAGAGAAGGGGAAAGCAGAGATGAAATGGGGCGAAGCGTGGCTGGTGCGCGGCGTACCGCCACGTCACTCCCTTCTCATTAATCAACCTCCTTCCACCCTTCTACGAATGTCTATCTTTCTCTCTCCCTTTCGAATCAACCCCCCACGTTTCGTTCAACTCTCCTTCTTTCGCTCTGGTCGGGCTCTTGTTTTTCTGTCGCTCGGTTACCCTGTCGTTATCTGACTCGCACGAATTCGATTATTGGATATTTTAATCAAGGTAATAGGCTTACATCACCGGAACACGCTCACAGATTAATGGGAAACACCTTTTCCAAGAGCGAACAGCTTTCGTTTGAAACTAAACGACCGGAACTCGAACCTCTAATCCTACTACTTTTCATTAAAACGATGTATAATTTTCTCATGGTATCGCCCGACCAGTTGCTTGAAATTGAGTAACTTTCTACGCGACACAGTGAAAGATATATTTCAATTTTTAAACTCGTCCGCGTTTAAAGGGCACGCGTAAAATAAACTAAATGAAAAAGTGAATTTATTAAGGTACTAACCAGTCTAGAATTTCATTTACTTAATGAAAACATTTTATAGGGTACCTTGAATTATTTACCCCTCTTGCAAAAAATGTATCTTCATCGTGTTTTATTTTTAATACAACTTTGCCTTATCTTGTATCACATTTTCTAAGACAAGCCGTACGTTCATTTTATCTGTTACAAGAGAGCTCGATTTTCAGCGAAGATTCGACAGCTTTAAGGCAAGTTTAGAAAGGGCTTAATTAGTAACGCGATAGTCCCTTTCCGATAATTGGCTGACGTGAACACAAAGGGAGGGTCATTACGGGACACAATGCACGCCGGTTCGGAAACGAGGTCAGAGGTGTACAATTAAAGGCATCGTCGAGAGCACGTTCTTAGAGAAGCACGGCATCAAACGACCGAGAAAGACGCTGGGCCCGCAATGAAATTTTGTCAAGCCTTTCGAGAAACTTGCGTCTAACGCGTTAAATCCGAAATACAGTTTGCGCTTCGTTCTCGTGTTCCATTCTTGAACTAGCTAGCTGAATTCGAGTTTAGCTTCCGGAGAATGAAAGAGAACGATCCTACTTACGCTCGCGTTGCATGTTTCACGCGGAGTGCTGCGATAGTATACGTTAGAGATTGAATTAAAATCATGCAAATTGGTAACTCTTGCGAATGTAGAAGAATAGTGAAATTAATTTTTCCTGCGTGACAGAGTACATTACAGAATGTAGAAAATAAGAATGATATGAAATATAAAATAAATTGGGGCTCTCTCCATGGTCCGCCGTCCGAGGGTTGAAACTGCGCGTACATTTTATACTTGGAATATTTTTTCAAATGGTATACAAAGGTAAAATTTGATAAGTTATCGATAAGGCAAAATTGAAATATATGCATTTGAAAAATGCATTGCCATGCACATGTTGATATCAAGGTTTCACGAAAGTGCATCAATAGCATCCGATGTTCGCCAATTAGGAAGGTATTCTGATTTCTGCATCATGCGAACCGATACCAGTCTACTGCTTCTAATCCGTATCATGAAACCTCGAAATCGATACGCGTATCGCGCCATGTTACACCGTGTATAGTCGGCTCAAGACGCAAGCACAGATTTCGTAGCAAGGAAATTACACACAGTACACGTATTCCGAGAAACCAGTCAGCCCAATGACCCAAATCAAGCCGGGGGTTGATGCATGCACGTATTCACGGTACACAGGGTGTTGTTCAACTCAGCCAGTTGATCCAAATAATGGCGCAAGTTCTGGTATGTTAATCGCGTCGAGCCGCTCACCCTCTTGGAAAACTGAGAAGCATAACGACGAATCGCGTGCACCGTGACAGAGGGAATTTCAGGAAGCCGGAAATGAGAAGCGCGCGAAATTTGGATTAAGCGCGATCGAGTTAGATTAGTCAGCCGTTGGATTTTACTCGAATCGAGAGAATCGAGGGGAAAGCTACGAATAAGGAATTAACTTTTCCAGTCAACTTTCCACACGCGCGGAAAGGAAACAAGGGAAGGTTACAATTTTCGAAAATTAACGCGAGAACACGCCTCTCGACACAGAAAGCGAAGGCGGCGATAAATAAAACCGTACAAGGTAATCGTTAGAGAAAAGTTGGACGCCTTGCCGACTTAAGATTAAAGGGTTGGTCAACCAACAACAGTTTGCCACACGAAGGTTAAGCCTGCAATTCGCGTAGGAAAAATAGAGAATAGCGAAACGAGCCTTTAAAAAAATTATTTCTGCGCGAATCGTAGGTGGAAGAAAACTTTCAGATTTTATCGTAACGAAGCTGTAGTATGGTGTTAAGTGGACGCGTTTAAATCCGCTACGATAATAATGGCGAAGAGCGAACCCCTAATGGCGGACAATATGTAGAGTGGGCGAACCGGTCGAGAGTTAAGCGAAATTAAAGAGAAAAAGGTGAAAGAAGAGGAGAGAACGAAAAAATTACAAAAGTGTTCAACGATGCAGCCGGCTCGTACACACGTAGAGCAAAGAGGGTACGGAAAGAGGATGAATAAAGGCTGAAATAAATTGCGTTATCTTTTCGTTCCACGCGTATAGCTTCCACTGGTGTATGTATTATAGGTCGTTAACTAAGTTCTGTGGATCGCTTGTAGACGGAAGTAAAGTATGCCGAGTTTATATTTCACACCAAATCGTTTTTTCTGCTTTTCAAAAATTGAAAGTGTTTGAAGGAAGCGTAAAAGCAAATAGTGGAACTAGGAGGGTGTAAAAATCTAGTGATACAATCGACGCTTATGGCTACAGCCAATGATTGATCAAACTAATTAATATAGCTAATTTGTAGATTGCATGGAAATTCTGAAACGAAAAAGAAAGAAATTTCAAGAAGATTGATCATTTGTAATAACGAATTTGTTTTAGATAAAAATTGAATTGAAATAAATCTTGTACACGAATCGTACGTATAAAAGCCTCTGTCAAACCTCGATTCCCTAATACCTCTGCTGTGTGCGCTAAAAGTGCAGTCATTTTTAGAGGGCTCTTGAAATCTTTTCTGTGGGAGCATTCTCGTCGAGACATACCAATGGTACATATATGTGAAAGGATCTCTCTTCAACTCCGTTCATCCTTGAGAACCCTTCTTCCTGATTGACCCTTGGCATTTCCTTTCTCTCCTATTTCTTTTGCCATCTGTATTAACTTTTTTTTTATTTTTCAAGTTCTTCGTCCTTTTCTCTCTGCAGACCCATTCAACATCCGACGTCGTTGATCTTTGTGGTCGATATCGGGGCCTTTTCATCGATGCCCCTCGAGTGTGTAACAAGCTCGGGAGAACCAGTTTCGATGCCACGAAAAAATCGAAAAACAACTCTTCTTCTCGCGAAACGAACGACCGCCACCATCGATTCTTCAACCGTGGACGATTTATTCTGACCCCTTTTGCATCAGGATAAACCTGCTTAATCTTTTTCAATTGTGAATTGTTCCGTAATTAAAGCACCTGATCAAATAATTACCATGTTTCTCTACTTGAAAGGGTTAATTAAGAAAGTACGAATAATTACGCAATTCGGTAGACGTGGGCAGTTTCACGATTAGGTCTGATTTCTTTTCTAAAAGTAGGAAGATGAGCCAGCAAAGACAGGAAGTTGATAAAGGAAGGAATAAGGGAGACAGAAGAACGGGCCACGATCGGATCTACGGGCTGGCGTTTATCATCGTTGGGGAATCTACTTGGGGGCTATAATCACCTGCCCCTCTACCGTTCCTATTCCTCGCTAATAACGAGTTACAGCCCTTCCGCCGTCGGTCGTGAACGACGCAGAGAATGCCAGGGTGGAAGGAGGGCAGCGGCCTGTTAGACCCGGGGGAGTGGGAGTAATTGCCAACGTAATCACACACGTTGCACAAACCAGCCCCGTTTCACCCTTTCCTATATCCGCGCAGAACTGACCGAGGGTGAGGGCCACGCATCGCCACCCTCCGCATCCGTTTTCGAGGATGATCAGATAGATGAACGAAACGCAGCGAAATGTCCCGTGACTTTTCAACCACCCTTCCTCGATCTCCTCTTTATCCCTTCCTCTTTTCTCTTAATCATCGACGAGGGCCATTCGTCACGAGGGACAACGACGACGCGACCTCGCGGTTACCAAGGTATCAGCAGAGATATTTGCACTTTGCAGCGCGGCAGTTTTTAATGGCCGCCAAGATCCCAGCCAGTTTTTACGAACACGTTCGAGCAACGCCGGGCCGTAAATTTTCGATTCTCTTCCCCTCATGGTGGATCTGGTAGTCGCGAGGCGAGGGCCCGTCTCGCTTCGAGATTCTCGTCGTCGGTTAGAGAGTGTCGAGCATAAATTATTGTCCCATTGTAAATTCCGTTCGGCTACACAGCCTGTTACCAACCCTCGAACGCTGGTAACGCAACGTTCCATGATCGGCACCGGTAGAGGGACCGTCTCGCAAGCTCGGTAATTAAAGATTTCGGTGAAATTACAGAGTACACCAGCCGTCGACACGATACCGTGCCGATCCCTCGGTTTCGCTTGGGTCGACGCTGTTACTGCCGTTGACGGAACTTACAATCTGTAATAAAGACCCTAGAGGGAGGTTGTCTTCTATAATATATTAAGCTAATATTCCTTAGCTAACATTAATTGTGAAAATAACATTAAGCGTTAAAATGAATTAAAATGAATTAAAAGTTAGCTCATATGAATTTTCAATATTTAGCCCGCGCACGTGTTTCGGTATGTGCGACAATTACGGCATTCAATTACGGCATCACTTGCGGCTGACCACTATAGCGAGAAGTTTGTGTAATCGTGTCGCAGAATTGGCCCATCGAAGCTTAATAGCTTTCATTGCAAACCATATCGCGATATGATTGCTACGTAACCAACAGCAGTTGAAACTGGCTGTGACGATGGATGACACGCTATTGACACGATCGCGTGTATCTATCGCGACCGTCTAACTAACTCGCGCACGCGTGGCAAGGTAATCAAACGGTGAATGATTGTAATCCCTTTATAAAGCGGCCGATGAAAGCGGTTCGGCTCGGTTGATGAGAACGAGTCGATCGGTTTGCGGCTACAGCCTCCGGACAAACACCGTGATTGACGGTGTAATGAAACATCAGCGGGATAATACGTGGTACAGGGCAATCGTACTTGTCACTTACGCTGCACTTGACAAACCAATCTCGTTCAAGTTGAAACGCATCGTCGCTTTGTCATTTTTTCTTTTTTTCTTTTTTCTTTTCCCACGAAGACTTATGCTTCGTCCCGTTGTTGAATACGTACCGCGAGAAATATTAAGTTCGTCTTGATAGAACGTGTCAGCGTGTACCACACGCGGAATCAATTAACAAAAGGAAACAAAGTTTCCAGAATCAGATAACCTTTCGCTGTTTTCTCTAACAAATGGCACGCAATTTGATTTCACGAAAGTAACGGAGGCCAATGTTAATTTAATTAAACGTTGCCTCGCACAATCACGGAAACGTACCCTGTCTGTAGACTGCCGGTGAATCATTGCGAAGGATTCGACAAAGGGGGTCGGTTTCGCTCGCGCACGTACCACCGTTGTAATTCGGTTCGAGCCGATTGCCAGCGCGAAAGGGTAATCGAATACAGTCGGATAATTTTAATCCTATCGCATAAAGCGATCGGAACCCTTCGAGCGATATAATTAGCCCGGCGTTACTCGTGAGGAACTTTATAAAGGGAACGATCAAAAAGTTCTGGAAATAATCCTCGTCCCATATCTCGTCACGTATGCCAAATTCATGTCTTTCAATTATTAAATTAAATTAAAATCTACGATACCATTTACTCTGTGCAATATTCAAGATATTAATGTTAGAAAATTTGAAATAAACGAACGGTTGAGGCAGGTCATGTGCGTTCTGTCAGCGCGTTTCTCCTCCTTAAGGGGAAGTCCTTTAACTTGGGGGTGTCATAAACAAAAAGAGCATACTGTCGAAGGCGTTCTCACGACGGAGGATTTTTGGGACGGCAGGGCATTCTTGTTCTGACCGTTGCCTTGTACTGAGCATCGCAAAATACAGAGCAGAGTCAATTCTAGCTAACACCCACAGTGTTTTATTTGATATTCATTTCCACACCAATTCAAAATCCGCTCCGTTTAATCTGATCTTACATTAAATTAAGAAGTCGGGACAATCTTATCTGTCGAAGAGTAAACACGGTAAAGAAACTTCGACTATAGAACAAACGGCGGACCGTCGAACAATCTATCTTATCGTGATCCGAGCAGAGAAACAGGAGAGAATCTCGTAGGTAAATGCGTCTAAACAGATTGCAACCGCGGAACGGGTAATCAAACATCGGATAATTGTAATCCCCTTATAAAGCGATGCTAGCAGGCCGATACTGTGGCCAGGAACGGGACGGACGTCTGGCGAAACTGAGGAGCCAGCCGCAGGCTGGAGAACTTGATTGACGGCCCGGGAGAAGCATGAACAGTCGGCTAATGAAACATCAGTATGCGCACACAATGCCGGCTAGCGGCGGGGTCGCTGGTCGCTATTACGCTGCCGTGTTTACACGTTTCAGCATGGAGGCCGGCTTTCCAACAAGAAGGGTGCCGCGCACACCTCTGTGACGAATGTGACGGCCGTACCTCGATCCGGACAGGTTACCCGGTTTATTCGAGGGAATTTCGACCGGGCCACGCCACTCGGAAGCAACGAAAGAGACCCATTCCCTCCGGATCCGGATCCACCGGCATTTTCACGAGTAAAACAGCAACACCGACCTCGATGCAGTAACAACACGGCCCGTCCTGAATTATATTACACTACGTTGTAGCGCCAACGAGATGCATCCAGGGCTGGTTGTGTTTCCACTTGGAGATTGCCCTTTTGTCGGTGGGACTGCGAACGGCCTGGCTCGGGCGAAGGAATGCTTTGACTTTAGTAACAGTTTCATTCGATATACGATTATGGTTCCGGTAGGAAACTTGGAGTTTTCGGGATGGGATCAGCGGTGCTGTTAGCATGCATCGATGGGATACGGTTAAGGCATTTGCAATACGCTTGTAATTGGATTCCTGTTCAAGGATGAATAATAAGATGCAATAGCCCTTATTTTGTTGATTCTAAATGTACCTTGAGATTATTGCGAGAATAGCTGTGTCCGATGGGATTTCGTACCTTAGTTATTTATTAGGTACACCGTTTATTTCGATCACCATTTCGCAATGTTAACTTTTAGCAATTGGAGTGTATTTCTCCAGAGATCGATCCCGACCTAGTAACCTTTGTTGATACTAGAAAAGAAACAAGTAATTGACTTCCAACGAACTGAATACAAAAAACGTTACACTGTTGGCAAACAGTTGGAAATGCACCCAGAGGCGACGTAATTCAATCTGGGGGGAAAAAATAGTTGTCGAGTCACCCTATAAATTGAACCTGCTGAAACGATATCTTCTTTCGAATCTGCCTCGAGGTTGCATTTCAAAGGGTTAAACGAAATCTAAACTCTGGACAAGCATCGATATTCGTTCCTTTTTTTCCCTCTCAGTACGGTCGCCGGAAGTGGTTGGTTCCGGGATTATTATCACCATTATCATATATATTGGTGATAGCCAGAGCACTGGCGCCAAAGCCGTGGTGCTAACGCATTTGATTTAGCGCTAATAAATAACCATTATTGTGCGAGCAGGAGTCCCGGGGCTGTACACCGGGGCGGTTGCCAGGTTCCCGAGGGAGAGAAAATAGAATCGACGACGTAGTTTCCATTATTGCGTCCGATAAGGGGATGGCCTCGCGAGGGCGACGACGAATCGTGCGACGAGCGTGTACGTGTGGATAGGGTTGATTTCACCGGTATAATAACCAACTAGAAGAGCAGCAGATGGCCGAGACCGCCCAAGTCGCGAAACTTCTGCCTTGTGCCTTGTTTTTGCATCCTGCCGTTCAAGACGTCGCGTTCTTGTTGCTTGGCGAATGGCCGGCCAGCGATTTTACGGCTGCGCTCATGAATCAATGAAACGCTCCGTTGCATCGCGTAAGAACCGATTCTCATGGATGTCTGTTTAAACGAAATTACCCTTAACCCTTTCGACCCTGAAATTGAATTTTCGTTCTAAAATCTAGAGTATAATTAAATGGTACTGATTGCATTGGTATCGAACGCGTTCTTCTTCTTCTTTTTACTATTATTTGAATTACACGGATAAGAGACACTCGAAAGACTAAATAAAAAAAGATAAATGGCGAACAGAAGAATGTATGTATAAATTACAAGATGTTCCCGCTGGTATGCAAATAGTTAAGCTATAAATGTATTAACGTATTCCATGTTGAATTATCGATCTGCTTTGTATCGGATTTCACATGCGCGATTTATTTATTCCTCCATTATTCCGTAACCTAGTGAAACACTCCGTAAACGCCACTTTCCTTTTTACTCCGCCTACGCGATCTTAATCGTTAGCCTTCTAATTTCATTTCGTTTCCCGTGCTTCTGAACCGTTTCATGAATCATTCAAAGGGTTCGTGTAAGTCGATCATTGATCGCTCTTTTTTACATAAGTCACCGACGAAATTTTACCCATTCAATGAAACATTTATACTTGCTTTGATACCCTCAACAAGAGAAATTTCAATTGTATTTCAGAAATTCGGAAACAATTTTACTTGTGGTGTAAAGAGCCATTTCTCCATTTCTCGTCCATGAGACGATTCCTTTCAAGAGAATTTCCACCGGAAGACCCACGAATCATCCGGTCGAAACGCTTCTGATAATTAGGAGACTGGCACGTTTCGCGGTTCCGTCGTCGCCGCAAGATGTGACGCTTAATAATCATTGACCGAGGATCTCCGGCCGAACGACAGGTTGCCTGTCCCGACCTTGTCAAAACCACGAACAGCCAAAGCTATGGTGGTTTGCTATATACTATCCCGCGGTCGCAGAAGGAGAACATGGCTTTCGACACATCTGCGGAACCCCAAAGGATACCGTCACGACGGAGATTCCGTAACCAACTGCCGACGCAATATACCGCATCTGTCCTCCTGTTCTGCGGAATGTTTGCGGTGAATATGTTCGAACACCAGTTCGGAATGGCCCTTTGACCCCGTTACCCGAAGCTATAGGATTTGCTTTGTTCGATGCAAAGGACGATGAAGTGGTACTCGAAGAGTTTACGATTTAATGTTTCGTACTATTACTCTAAATGGATAATTACTTTTGTAACCAGAATTAATGAATGCTGTTTGACATGGAAGAAGAAAATTTGATGGATGTTAAATCCTCGTCCATCAGCGTAACAAACAACAGCATCGCTTTAAGATACTTCGTATAACTTACAGTTGCTCCCGATAAAACTTCCCTGAAACTTTTAGTCGACGAGAGAACGCAGATTTCTCTTTTGATTTCTATCCTGCTTGTTCGGAACACTTGATCCTAGAATACCGTGTACAGACAACAGCCAAAGCATCGATCTGCTTCAGGCGAAAACTTTTCTTCTTCTCAACTTCGAATACAGATAACAAGCGAGTTTCCTTTCCTTGAAGAATAAAAAGAGGTTCGTTTACTTATCCAACATATATAACATCAATTGTAACCAACTGGAACATCGGAAATGGTTGCTCTAGTTACGTATAATATCTTCAGAAATATATTATTATACCATTTTTGTAATATTATATTTTAGTAACTCTAGCCAAAGAATATAGAGATGATTTAAGAGAATTTTGGCGTCTGGTCAACGACCGCCATAGACGGCTGTTTTCTTTGTCCGGGCAATATCCTCCGGCTCTGAGCTAGCCGAGTTTTCCTCCTTATATTTCGGGGCTATATGATTAGTGGCCGGTCAGTTTTCTCTGACTTTCCACTATCCTGATAGCCGAGGTCAAAACCCCTCCTGATGGCAGATAATTCAATCCCGGGACCTTGCTGTGTGGGTCGAGAGACCCCTATGACCAGCGACCCTATAATCCAGCCAGTACCGTCGACGTGTCTCCTGTCCGCTCCCTTGAATCTCTTCCTTTGTCTCTCTTTCCCTAGGCCGGACGAACAGGCCGGCCGAGTACAGGACCGAACGAGGTTATCGAAGGTAACCATGCAGACTAGAGGCAGCAGGACCGCGATCAGGACGGCAGATTTCGCATCGGATGCAATATCGTGGCCGGTTACTAGCTGAACGTACAATGTGACCAGGTAATGGACGCAGGCCTGTACGACGACAAGATTGTCCCAAGGGATACTTGGACAGGCCCTGTCCGGAACACGCATCGGGGCTCCAAGATACCGGATCGTGCTCGCTGCTCGTTCGAACGGTCAATCGATCGAGGATAACACCGGCTAAGGGCTCGGGGTATCGGTCGTAAAACTTTCAGGGATGATCAGAAATTTAACGAAAATTATAGGAACGATGCTTGGACCGATCAGATATCAGTCGATTCGTTTGATTGAAAAAACGAAGTGACGAGCGCAGCTGCTTCGTTATGCGACTATACCGTCGATTTATTCCGGCATAAAACTCGGGATCGTCCAGGTGGGCGTCGTCGATATCACGGCAAAGCGGGAATTTACGAGCGGCAATTTCACTTGCGGGGCAAAAGGCTTGCGCGACATTTTATGTAAAGACGTATTTTACATGCACCGTAGCATTCGTCCGCGAATAAAAGTAAATCTTCGCTTGGGCATTTCGCGGAAACCAGGCCGCGACCGGTCTTCGACCTGTCTTCACTTCCGTTCCTTCAATGTTTGCGATTCTGCCAAACTCTTCGTCGTCTATCTCGAACGCGAAACTACGTCCATCTTGGCGCAGTGTACCTTGTCAGATCGTCGTTGAATTAAACATGAACGACAAGTTTGGAAGCGAATCACCGTTAGTACGGTTCGAAATCCTCTTCTTCTTGAATAGGGCAGATGTTAAGCGGGATCTT
The DNA here is from genome assembly GCF_051020975.1 of Osmia lignaria lignaria. NCBI lineage: Eukaryota > Metazoa > Arthropoda > Insecta > Hymenoptera > Megachilidae > Osmia > Osmia lignaria. Next base: position 4,980,595 of record NC_135041.1, read on the forward strand.
CGGCGACGAACGACTCGCGTGAAATTCGCGTTACAGATGAATTAAACATGACCGATAAGTTGAAATTAGAATGGTCTCTTTTACAAGACTCCGTTCCGATCAGTCTCTCCTTCTCGTTGGTTGGTTCAACTTGAACCGTAACCGCGGTCGAATCGATTACCACTCGTATCGGCTTGGTCACTGGAACCTGTCGATTCCAGACTCGACCGGAAATCCATTCGGCGAGAATCGCGACTGTCTGACGCGAGTCAAACGCGGTCAAACGCACGGAATTACGAGCCAATGCCATGCTTTGGTACACCTACATATATCTCTGTACATACGTGTAGATCGTGGTAGACGGAAAGTATAGAAAATATGTTTCTTTGATGAATTTCAACAATAACTTTCCTGCTAGGAAGAAATCGATACTAAATTATAATTATAGGAATTTTATAATTCCTATATTAGAATTACCAAATTAATCAAAATGACTGCTTTCAAATTCCTTATTTCAATTTATAATTTTTATCGAGGCATTTTTGTTGAAATGTACGATATGTTGGCTATTGTTGAGATAAAGACTTTATTAATAAATTAATAATAATAAGTGTGCATCAAACATCGATAATTCTAGTGTTAAGTTAATTTTACTCTAATTTACATATTCTTTACAAACTTTATATTGTAATTTAAATTCTGTTCGAGAAATTCAAATTAAATTCAATTCGACAAACTCACCGACAAAGAATTTTTATTGTCTACCACCCACCCCTTCAGCGCATATGGAAAGCGAAGAAAGAAAAAGGAAGGTCGCGATGGCTTTCGTTCCCCTGTTTGATGTACACAGCCAATCTCTGCATCGGTGCGTGGAAGATAAATTCCAGAATGCAATTGCCGAAACGATAGATCGGTAGAAGGAACAAGAGCGCTGGTGGCGAGTTGGGTATGATCGTCTCTCCTCGAAAGAGGGAGAACAGCCGAACGAGTATCGACGAGGGATGGTAGCATAAAGGTTATTCGCGTCGTTACAGACGTATAGAAAACATTTGGTCCCGGCGAAAGGTTCCACGCTTTCGCGGATAGGATTTGTGGTAGAGGAGGGTGGTTAACGCGTTCGTGTGTGTATAAACACGCGGAACGCATACGTGTGCCGGCAAATCCGAGCTTTGCAAATAATATATTGCGCCCGCGAATTGAAATAAAAATCCACCGGTTGCTTTCGGTTTCTCAAAAGACTTACGGCATCCTATATTCCGGAATTCAGAACGAACGCAACGAGGGATCGAAGCTGTTTTTCCGTTCGCTCGTTTGCCTACCGTTTCCCCTATTCGAGTTACGGGGGCTCGTTCTTTCTCCATGACCCCCGTGATATGCTTGAACGGATAAATGTTTGCTATACATTCAATGGAATTAATCTTGTTACGCGGGCTAGTCAATATTGTGGGGGAGAAACATATTGCGTAGGAAAATTGGATGCTAGACGCGGCCTGTAATTGGTCGGAAAATCTGCTATTCTGTCTTTTAACTCTTTCGCTGCTACGGACTCGCGTACACGTCCATATTTTCTTTCTGGTATATTTTAATCATAATTAAATAAAAGTTATCAATGTATATTACTAATTACACGGCATATGTTATAAGGTTTCAATGATGTAATAAAACAATGAAAAAATAAATTGAGAAGTGACATAAAATAAAAATTTTTAAAAAATCATGTGTTATTGACTTAATTTTAATTTTGTGCACACAGAACGTTAAAGCCTAGAGTACTCAGTAGTCAAAGGGTTAATGGAATTGAATAATAGAAGACTAACACCATGTAGTAATAATAATTATGATTAAGGAGATTAACACTGAAACATCCAACTGTACAATGTAACTGTCCTACAATGTAATTGTCTGTAATGTATGCAAATTGGTGAGATGTGAACAGATGATCAATTTACAGGGTACGTCTATCTCTTTACGGTATTTCCGGTTCGTTCTCGCCAAACACCCTCTCCGGAGGACACGATTTCTCGAGGGCCGAGTATTCGTAGAACTTTACGAATTCAATGCATTTTTATGGGATCGGGGGGTAGAAATTTATTAGGATAGCAGCCATTGGAGCTCGTTCGTCGGAGCCGCGATGTTATCTGTAACGGGAGCCAGTTCGCGTCGCCTTTCTCTCAAAAATATTTGCAGACGAAAAAAGAAATGTCGATCGAAAATATGAAAACACGAATAAATTGCCTGTTCTCTCACGATGTCCGTCCGACGAGTATGACGAATACGGCTGTATACGGGGGTGCACGCGTTCCACGTCTCCAGATCGAGAAACACGTTCCGCGCGGATGGAAACGGAAACGTAAATCAGCTCCGTTTCTCTTTCCCTTTGCTTCTTTTTATCGCGGCCCCGTTTTTCCCGACACCGGCTATAAACGTGAATACAAGTGTAAATATCCGTTGAATAAATATCACGGTTTAGAGAATGGGAGTAGTCAGTTTGTTTCTAAGTTGGAACAATTTATTTCCTGATCTCGAAGATACGAAGAGAAATTGTAACAGAGAGGAAGGAGTAAAGGACGTACGTTGTCAGCCAAGGATATAAAACGTCACCCATTTTCTATATTCTTCTCGTTTCACATCGCAGCAGCGTTATTAAGTTACAACAAAAGAATAAAACAACGTTTACCGTTGTATTAAAAATGTCTTCAGCATTCAGAGAAAGCTTCGCTTCAAACGGCCTCGCAGATATCACGAATGTGCGCTCGTAAAACGAAACTGAAAGCGCGAAGGTAGGAGAAAAGTGGAACAGCAGGGATAATATCAAGATTCTGACAGCCGTGAACGAGAATTGTGCTTTCTGCCTCCTCTCCGTCGCGAAACTGAATGTTTTTCGCGCAACGAGATCTCGAGCGGTCTATAAAGGCGGTACGCGTTGAAGAGGACTGTCGTGTGTATGAAAGAGGATGATTCTGCCCCCTATAACTCATCCTCTCGCGCTTCAGATTTATCTCGCTGAAATTCGCTGCACTTTACACCGCTTCGCGACTAACTTGTTTCAACGCACAAGAACCTAATGCGGACATAATCGTTTTTATCCTCTTTCGTTTTCAAGAAGGATCTTACGCTCGAACCTCTGCGTTGCGAATAATAAAAAATGATAAACCGATTAGCGAATGTTAAATGTTATCATTTTCGTTAAATAAATGTACAAAAATCATCCGAAGAACGGATATGAAATTTAATATTTAACAGATCCTGTATTTGAACGCTTCTGTGTATTAATTCAGATAATATTGAAACTTAACAAATTTTCCATTAAAGAGAGAAAAATGCATCCGCTGCATAATCCAAGTGAATAATTCAGCTCCCAGCTAAACAACGTCGGGAAAGTTGGAAACTTTCGATATTGTTTCGCGTAATTCACAGGAATGGAGGTCGATCCAACAAATGGCGTCTTTCGCGAAATCGTTCCCGGGCTAAAGTCGCCGGAGACGCTAATAAATCCCGGCGAACGATTAATTAAGTAGAAGCCGAAGGGCAGGCGTGTCGCAACGGTTAAAGTATGCCGTTCCACTTTTCGTAATGCCGGAAATAATTCAGCGAAACGGTTTGGGATTTAGCAGCAGTGGCTGGTGCATCGACGAACACCGGTCTTCTCTTCCTGTCCGTCCTTTGCTCAAACCCCCCCTCGTTCGTTATTTATTTCTCGCTTTTTAGCCTCCTCTGGAACTGACGCTCTCTCGCAGGAGAGCACGGCCTGCAACTGCGGATGCAGCTGCAACGGGGCCACCACCCTCTGTCGCATATTTCAAGCCGATTCGCGGCCGACCGGCCGGGAACGCTGCTATTTTCCGGAGTACAAAACACAATGCGGGCCTGGCGAAGACCCGCCTAATATTTCGCTAGAAGAGCCGCTGCCTTTTGTTCGTTTGTTCGCCAATCTATTTGCCTCGCTCGCCCTCGTCCCGATCCACCGCCAGCATCCGCGAAAAGGAGAAACGAATTTAAGAGGCTTCATAAGCTTAATGGATACCGGGATACGTTCGATCGCTATTTCGCTAACGTTCCTGCGAGATTCTACAAATAAGGTTCCTTGCGACGATGATACTGTGAAATGAACTGGACAAATTAAAATTTATATCGAAACGAATCTTTGCCGGTGCCTCGATAAGCCGTTGCATTCCCACGTGTATAATTTTCCAACTTTCCTGGAAGTAACGCGATGCAAAGTGTACAAGCTCGAACGAATAAACAGTAATTTAACCCCTTATTAAATTCAAATTAGAGGAACGCCGGAGTGAAGTGTAACGGCAGGAGGGTGGTGTTCGGTCTTCGGGTAACCTGCTTTCTGTCGGCCCCGCAATCCATCAAGTTCTGGCAGGTTTACATCGCGCGTCAAGATTCCCTCGTGGCGCCTGCCAGTGTCGATCTGATAAAACGTAAGTGGCGCCCTGAATATGCATGCCCCTTTTCGGCTTTTAATATCGTTAACCGATATATCACAAGATTGCCGGTTATCTAACTGGGCTCGAAATTTCCTATCGGGCCACCCTGCCGAAAGATCATCGATCACTTCGCCAAATTCGAGACGCGAACTGGCTGCGACAGGCGCGATTCGGTCACCGTCCAAATCTGTCTTGCAAATCTTATCTTTCATCTTGAGAAACAGCTTGAAACGAAACTGATGTCAGGCCGATTTACATTTTATCAATCTACCTTTAACAAAACTGTCGAACTATAATAATCGCAAGTATCGTTTACCTGTACAAAATGGCCAATCGAGCCGAGTGCCAATAGAGTTACAAGGTATCATAAAAACGGTTGATTGATTACACCCGACAGAAGCCGGCAATTCTACGATAAATCTGAAATTAATCACGGTAACTATCGCGCATGCAAACTTACGGAACAATAATAGTTGCGGCCCGAACACGGTAATAAAATTAGTGAAGTGACTCGTAATTTCTGCGATACCGAACGCTATACAAGAGCACTTGCTACAATATTATATTATGAACAGCTGATACGATCAGTATTAATTTTGCAAACATAAACAAAAGCCATTCTCGTAATTATTACGAAGGATAATTACAGCATAATATGCTTTTTTGCCGTCGGTATACTTTTCTCGAGGCATTTCCTTTCGTGGCACAGAGAATTTACATCTCGTCAAGTCTGTCGTGGTTGAAGCGAGCAAAAAAAAACCCCATGGTCCCTGTTGCCGGCACGCGCACACGCTATCGTTCGCTGCACATACATACGCGTACTCTTCTGCAATCCCAGGAGGATAACCCCGTGGATGCTCCTGCAACCCTCGGCCATCTTTATTCGAGGACGGACAGGTCGAGAGGGTAGGCATCGGACCGTGGTAACTGGCAGCCCTAGAGGGAGCCGTTAAACCTCGTCCCTGGCCGGTGTACCTAGCCACGTTTTCCTTCTGATATACAACCCTGCAGCTCGGCTCGACCGCTCCGTTGATTCCGACACGAAGTTCGCCGCGGTAGAGCGCTTGTTTCCCACCCCCGGAAACACCGACGAAAACTCCAATGAGAAGTAAAGGTCGGCTACGCCGGAGGGGGAAGAAACTCCGCCACCTGTCTTCGTCGGCTGAAATACGCTGGAAAATCCACTACTTTTCCACGGCGATACCTCCGGCGGGGATGCGTCTGCTTCGAGAAACTTGAACGAAAGAGATCGTCTTAGCGAAGAATAGCTAAATTTCTTGTTAATTGTTAGATTTCCTTTAAAAATAAACGGACCATTTTTGTCAAAGTTTTTCTATGTTTGAATTTCTTCAATTTAAAGTTACCACCATTTCCTGTAGTAGAATATGCTTTGTATTTTGAAAAAGTTCACTGATATGCAACGCTCCGGGCGATTCGTGTTCAGCATTCCGAACACAGAATCCAATAGCAGACACCTGACTAGCGAGTATTCCGCGTTCGTGCACGTCCATCTACAAGGTGAACCCTAAATCGACCCAACAGGGACATAAACCATAGGTCAACGAACAAATATGTATGCAACACGTTCGCAGTATGTAGGAAACACGTAGGTACGTGTGCATCACGTGTGGAGAATAGATCCCGAGCGTTCGGCTATTATCAGAGTGTTCGCTATCGGGGTTTCTATGTTAATATCGTAATCGATGTTCACGAAACGCCAAGACATTCGATGAACCTGATACGATCTGAAGTTGGTACATCCTAAGCTTCTCTGTAATCAATTTTTTACATCAAAATATTTTTTATATTGCAAAGTTGTATGATTTCTTAGGCACAGAAATGCGATCAGTAAACTTTATCCTAAATCTGAAGCTGGTAGATTCTAAGCTTCAATATATATCAATTTTTTATATAAAAATATTGTTTAAATTGCAAAGTTGCATGGTTTTCTTGCGCATAATAATGCGACGATCCTAAGTCTGAAGCTGGTATATCCTAAGCCTCAATATACACAAATTTTTGATATAAAAATATTTAGGCACAATAATGCGAGCAGCAAACTTTATCCTAAATCTGAAGCCGGTAGATTCTAAGCTTCAATATACATTAATTCTTTATATAAAAATACTTTTCAAATTGCAAAGTTGTATGATTTCTTGCGCACAATAATACAACTAGTAAACTTTACCCTAAATCTGAAACTCTAAATCTTGAAGTTTAAGAGGTTAGCAACCTCAAGCAACCCTGCTAAGAATATATCGGCACAAGTTTGCTGAAAATTCGACAGAAAAAGAAGGCGAGCAGAGACACGGATATCTAAACGAAACACGGGAGATAAATAGGTATGCATAGGCGAGTGGACAGATAAACGAACGGACGGCTCTTGAACGTCTTATCTATCGAGTTCGGATGATCTCCGGGTAGTCTTCGATGGAAAGGAAGTTCGGTTCTTTTCCTGGCTGGTCCCCTCTCGTAGGAGGCGACTCGGAAGATCAGCCCCCTTTTTGCTCGCGATATATCAAGACAGTTATCAGCGAAATGAGATCATTTATTGCATTAAGACGACGAAGAAGGCGTGGAGGGACTTCCGCGAACGGAAAACTGGGGCTCGGGCTGGGGTATATTGGAACGCGGAGATAAGAATAGAAAGGCCCGTTTCTCTCGTCTTGTAACTCCTGCTGGTCTTCCGTTTTCGCGCCACCATCCTCGTCCTCTTTCATTGACGTTTCTATCTAGCTCGCTCTCGCGGTCGAGCGTCCGTGAATCTTCCAACGTCTGCGCAATCATCGAGTATCTTCCCTTTTCCCTTCATTTTTTATCTCTTTCACTCCGAACCTCTGTTCCTCTGTCTCTTTGCCCTCCCTTACCGTTCCTCTTCATCCCTAGCGCGCGGCCTTTCGCGTTCCGGCCGTGCTCTTTAAGCTTAATTGCCGGTATTTATCAAACGACGAAATAAATAAGCTGCTTACATTTCTTTGACGCCAGAGAGTGCTCGGCGAACGGGCGCTTATTTAGCGAGGGCGATAAGTGCATTAGACTTTCGTCGTTTATTAAGGACGAAGAGGTTGAACGGGAGATTGCCGGCACGAGGGTGGAAGCAGGTTAATCCGCTCGAACACCTACAGAACGCGTGTGTCAGCCCCGCTCCAAGAGCGTACGCGACACGGTGGCCGGATTTTTATGCTCTCCAAAGCGATTTCGGTCTTTGTGGTTGTTAACGGATTATTGGAAAATTGTTAGAGCCGGGGCTAAACGCGACAGGTTTCAACGCCGTCTTTCAGGGGCTTTTGATGCGGTGTGGAACACGTTCTGTCACGTGAAGAAAATAAAAGTATAATTAACACCTTGAACGCCATTTATCATCGATTAACTGAAAAGAAAAAACAAACCATGCGAACGAAAATGGGAAAATAAAAAGAATAAAATTTAACTGATAACTGTGTCTTTAGTAATTAACACTAAAACTGAAATTCAAAATAAAATAAAAAAATAAATAGGTAAAGAGTGAAATATAAATCAGAATATATAATAATTCTTTATCTCAACAGAAAGTCAACATATAAATTAACAAAAACATTTTAATATACTTTATGATTTAAAATAAGAAACCTGAAACCTGAAACAAGTCATTTTTGACCCCCCTGGTAGTTCTAGTGTTAAATAAGAGCACTGATAAATTAATTGAATGGAGTATCAACTCCGTCGCTAAGTCTTACAAGTAACAAAGTTTAATTCCCGTTTTAATCAATAAAGTCGACAAAAGGTATCCAGGAAGAATGAAAATCGAGATAAAAATACGAAAGTCTTAGATAAACCGTTCTCGTATTCCGCGAGCCGCCGGTCGGAGAAGCTACGATTCCGATTACGTCTTCGCAGCGCGATAAACGAGCCCCTAAATCGCATAGAACGAGGGCCTCCTTTAGTTTTCACAAAAGCCCGTGGTCCCGGTCGACATTCACACCGGCAAATCCCCGAGATCGAACTTCCAACCTGTTCGCGCGGCAACGAACGGAACGTTGCGAACCGATTCAAGGGTCTTCCATAGACATTGGTACGCACACGAGTGCGAAAATCGGGAGCATTGTGCGCCATAAGAAGCGAGGATCTCCCGTACCGTTCAACCCCGAGCGAGAACGAAGCACCCTCTCTCCCTCGGAGCAGGCGGCCCGTGAACGAACTGCTAGGATGTAAATCTGAAAGTTGGCTAAACTGTCTACTCTCTCGGCTCGAGCCTGGTTTTGCACCCTCGTCTACCTTCTTCCTGGCTCTATTCAACACCGTTTACCCCCGAGGCGTCGCCACGATGTTCCTGCAAGTCCCTTTTCTCTCCCGCCAGCCGACCACCTAGGGGGTGTCGGCAAAGACGCGGATTGAAGCGGGGCAACTAAGAGAAACGACGGGGAAATTGGAAGTTTTTATTACCGGTTCGTTTCCAATTTTACACGGAATCACGTCTGCTCCCGTTGAAACGGCTCCCCATTCATCGTTCCCTAACGCGATTCGCGGTGACAAGGTAGCGTCTCGCGTCGATGCCTCCACCTCGACCAAGCGAAATAAGCTGCGAGTGTCGAGGAGAGATTGCCGGCCGATGAGTTAAGGGTGCCCGGGAACGATTACGCGCTTTTGGTTGATCATTCTCGATAAAAAATTGAAGCTGAGGATTTTACTTCAATAGCAACAATTTTGGGTAAAATCCATGGATCGGATTTAACCCTTATTTGAATAGATAATTTTCTGGGGTTATTATTTTGTTTGCTTTGCAAAATTTAGAAACTCGATCAAATAATTAAGGATTTCATCAATTTTCAAATAATTATACCAACTTGCATGAAAGCATGTAGGGTCACTGAGACCTTCATAATAAAAGAAGGGTTAATTAAGTTGTAATTAAATTTATAGTTTACTATTTAGTGAACAAAGTAATATTGAAGACTTGAAGAAACATTTACTTTCCCAAGTATAGTTGACAGCCAAACACTGTTTTTCAAATAAAAGAAGTACATAAAAGATGCACAGCGTATTCCGATTGTTTCCGACCGATGTCAAAATACCTTTCAGTGCACCTGTTGTTATTTTTCATCCATCTGTCATAGAGGGTTGACAAAGAATTCCCTTTCGATTTGAGAGTTTTTCGTTATTGATAAATTCACTGAGAACAACGCGAATGTTCGGCGTAGATTAACTGAAGTCAGTAAAAAATCGGACATATGAAATATTTCAGAACAGAGAATGCTGTTAACGAACAAATTTCTTTAACGATAGAGGATGGAAGCTTTTTCACGTTTTATCTCTGTACAACACTGTCAGTGTCTATTGAACGAAAAACAGTATTAAAGTCGGATTAACATCAATATGTAATATTAATCGGACTGAAAATCGCGTTTTACGCGACGATGTTCGAACAAAATAAACAAATAGATCACGATATTCATAATGTAAGCCCATACGACGATTACCAATCGATTCATTTTAATATAAAACGATTTCCGTTCTAGTAATATTGGCGAAATAATAATAATATACATACGCGATCAGGAATTTCATATTTCGTATGGCGTTACAAAGCAAATGTAAGAATCAATATTCTCATTGTACCTCCAATGTATCGTTCCATGGAAAATATGTTCATAAAACGTACAGTAGCGGTAAAAAATTTCAGATTACGCTATAGTGATCCAACATAAAGCAAGCGTGCAATAGAAATTTTCATAAGTAATTTAACACATTGATTGCCTAAGTGGAACTCTAATGATTAAAAGTAAAAACAGTTAATTTTCAAATTTCAATTGTCATGCTTTCAATTTGCAATCTTACATTATTAGTATAGTAGCAGTACTATCAACAATAATATTTTTCTATAATTTTATTAATATAAAAACGTTCGAATAACGAGAAGATTCAAAATTGACAATTAAGCACGCGATGAGATATTAAAAACGTAGAAGTACACTCAGGAGAGAATGAACGTGAAAATCAAACGAAAGCAAAAAACAAACTTATGGAATTATTTGCTCTTGTTATCAAGGATTGGACAGCGATCGAGAAGCACGACTTCCGACAAGCTTTCGCAGAGGGTGCATAGCATGGCGGCGGGGTTGGTGCGCCACCGCGTCTACGAAGTTTAATTATCCCGGCCGCAGGTGAGGGTACCTAGGATCCACTTGCAGCACTGGCCAGGTTACGATTGAGCAATTATACTTCTACCCGTCGTACGTGTGCGTCCACCAACACGAATATCCCGCTTACGTAACGGGGCTCTCGTATTTGTCCATAAAGGGGATCGTGATCCTCGGTGTTAAGCTTTACCAATACAAAATCCGCCGGACTAGTAAAGGGAACGACAACGACGACGACGACGACGACAAGGAGGACCGTCTACCAGTCGTGCCCGTCTCCGCCCAACTAATTCGCTTGAATTTTGATTTTCAATAAGAGAGAGAGCAGAGAGAGACGGAACGTAACGAGGAAGAGGATCGAGTTGGTTGGATGAAGAGCGACCGAGAGGGTGAACAAGGGATACCAAGGGGGTAGAAGGGCCACCAACGGAGACGCGCGTTGGGATTTAGCTTCCGTGTACAGCTGTACCGTGCCGGGGGTTTGAATATGCATGATGCATGGGCATTAAAGCCTGCCTTCCTCCGCCACCTACACCTCTCGTCCACCACCCCCGCAGCCTGGCGCACCACGTATGCAAATAGCAGACCACCGCCGGTACCGGTTCCGCCACCTCGAACGCCGCTACCGGCACCGCGCTGCCTGCCGATATCCGCGGAACGCGAAATTCCGGACCCGTGAATTTTTCCTACAATTTTTCTGTTTTCCTCTTCGCCGCCATTGTTGGTCGCGATCGTTGCGTTAGCGGAGCTACTCGTTCAGCCAGCCCCGTCGACGAGGGCTTCCTTTTTTCGCCAGGGAAATTCGCCAGAGAGGCGCGAAATAGGGATGTAAATTAATAACACCGTTCTTGGCCGCGTGAATTATCGCTGGCTCGAACTTCAACGGGGAATGCCCCTGCCATTGGGAATGCTTTTTCCATTAACCATAGGCTCGGCAATGTTTTAGGGGGCTACAGTAAATTGTAATTAGAAATGTTTTGTTTAGAGGGGGGAAAAGGTTATTTAAAGTTTTATTTGAAACGCTTCATTGCTTAATGGCTTTTTCTTATTTGTGGGATGAGCTGATTTGTATTAGGCTTATGTTGAAATAATGCGTAAGGGAGGGTGAAAATTGTGATCAAAGTTTTGAATATTATCATTCTTAGTAAAAGAACTCGCGTGTATTAATAACCAAATTTTGCAAAGTATAGTCACAATTCTTTTTAACATCCTCTGCACCCAGAAAGTGTGAAACAATCACACGATTTCATGATCCTGATTAAATCGAACTTAAGGTGGTGCCTGAGACAAGCCTGGTCGCAATTTACGGTTAATTTCGGCAAAAGCAAATAATTGGTCCGAGGTAAAAGGGCCACGTAAGAAACAGTGTAATTGCTCCTAATCACGCCAACTGGCCTGAGGAATTCGAATCAGCCTTTGATATATATTCGACAGGTGGAGGAAGTTCGTTGTTCGAACAAGAACACAAAAAATAAAAATGAAAGAAAGAGGAAGAAGAAGAAGAAGAAGAAGAAGCAAAGAAGACTCGATCTCTTTCTCGCGCAATTATCTCATTTGCCAGCCGGTAATTGAACACGAGAAGAAAATGGCGATCGACGCATCGAAACGTGCTTCCTGAAATTAATTGACGGCCGACTGTGCGCCACGATCGGAACGATAAAATAACGCTGCCACGGTATAATTGGACGAGAAGACTCGTTCGATTATTAATTCCCAGGTGAGCGAGAAACGAACGCGAGAATAACGGCTCGACGAATTCAACCGTGCGCCACCTTTTAAGTGATTATGCGATTATTCAACGATCGATGGCTCGTGTTGTATCGTTACGATAGCAGTGACAACACGCTAATTGGCTCGTTATCGATGCGCGACCGTGCAAACGCGGGCTCAACTACGTCACGAGCAAATAATTTATTACCAGCCGATGATGCCCTCGTGATTGGAATCTAATGTTGATAATGACAGGCTGATTGTGCATGTCGCGGTCTGTTTGTGTCACGATTTCCTATCTATTCGAAAATGGCGAATCTATGAAGAGCTTATCCATGTTCGCGCCTTTCACAGAAATTTCATTTCCCTGGAAATTATAATGTAAAATTGTTGCATTGTCAGAGAATTATGTCACGAAACGGGGGCAGAGCTTTCTGAATACGAAACGTTAATAAATTCCTGGAAAATACAGCAGAGGAAAAAATTTACTTGATATAATTATTTATACCGCGTGTCGTTAAATTAATGAATGATAATTATACTGCAAAATAAATGTTGGCCTAATGTGAACAAATGCGCGAGTCAGTGTAAATTCAACGGGTGTACGACCAGCACGTGTATACGGATATTAGACGCACGTGTTTACACCGGGACAGCGTTTGTAATTACATTTCGGTTACTCGTACGCGGTCGCTGATTTTGCGTTGAACACCTACGAACATAATTCGACGAAACGGATATTGATATCGTACCCCGGTGCCCAGGACAAATTGGCGAAGCCGCGTTGACCGGCTGCGGGATAAATTCTGGAATCGCACCCACCGTGTACCTACAGCTCGTGCACTTTGATAAATTGCCGAATAACGAGACGATGAAGTTGAAAATGTCGAGAATTCATAAATTTAAACAAATATCATATTCGATGTTTTCATCTTCAGACGCCTCAGGGTGGTATTCTATCTTAAGCGAATAATTGACATTTTAGTATTCAAAAATAAACTTCAATTTAGCGTCAGAACAAAAGGATCGCGAAGTATTTGGGTAGAGAGGAGAATTATAGAGGTCGCGTGGCTTAAGACGAGGGTGGATAACCGTGGATACAGCTAATTAAAGAGCGGCGCGGTTCGATTTAAAAAATAATCGATACCCTTCCAGACGAACCGTAAGGCAATTACCTAAATGCTCCCTTATATCGAAGGAGGTCACGTCACATTTAATGAAACGCAACCCTGTCTAGTATTTCGAAAACAATGCTGGTACGGTGTGCGTGCGCCGTCTGCAGCATGCGTCGCTTACAAAATATGAGTAATAGGAGAGAGCTGGACTAGGGGGTGATTTAGTATTAGGATTTATTAGGGCCACTCACCCTTGCGGGTGGCGGTGCTGCGAAGGGGCGAGGGTAAGACCTTATGATTTCTCCTGGGGAACCATACACACGACTTCGACTAATGCACCTGCTATCTGTACTTTGCAATTTCTTCTTTTTTTCGCTCTCATCTTCTTCGCCTCGCGAAAAAATATTCGTATATTTATATCTAGGCGCTCCCTGTACGGAAGTTTCAGCGACAGGGATATTGAAACGGGGAAAAGAGTAACGCGCATTGGGGTGGCCCATTTATTTACCGTTCCGTGTCTCGTTGAGGAAAATATTCGACTCTAAATGGTGCCTCAAAGGTACATTCGTATTCTCTTTAACATTCGTGCCGTGAATTACCCCAGCCATACGAACGTTCTTATATTATTTCCGAATTATTTGGTTGTTTATTAATTGCATTAATTGCATACTATACCGATCACGCTTAAATCCATTAAACGTCCAGTTACTACCTCTTCATGTACCTAGTGAAATTCAATCTCGAGCAGCAATTGCAAGCTGCATGAATTTCGAGCTCACCTGAAACGAAAAGAAAAAAGAAGAAATAATTAGACTGTGAATAAATTCGTGTTGAAAGACAGTGCGCGATAAGACCGGTCGTTATCATTCGAGAATATCGTAAACAGCCGTGTTTGCCAAAGGCTTGCTCGAAAGTGATACGTGACACGCATGCCAGTGAGGAGTAAAGGCCGGATTCACGAACAGGCTTAAATTTCCATTAGTTACACGACAATGGCGCGTCGACTACTCGGGACACATAAATGGTGGGATCTAATGCTCTCACTGGGATTACCAAAAATGCAACACCGTACATTTCGCACGCGCTTGTTCTACATAGATGAAAAGATAACGATCTGAGTAGCGTGAACCTTGATTAATGAATGACAATAGAAATAGTCATATCACTTGTCAACGAAACGAAGCTCGTTCAATTTCTACGATCGGCAAGGTAGAAGTTAATCAGGAAGTTTCTGCAGCTCGTACGAATCGTTTGCGGTCGGATAAAACACTATGAAGGTTCGTTAAATTCGCAATTAAAGCAACGCGAATTCAGTATTCGTATGTGCAATAGTAGAAGCATATATAACAGTTAACCGAGAGGTTGTTTATTCAACCACAGCTACCTTCCGGCAACTTCGTCGATTTCATTTAAATTTTCATTTTCTCTTGAAGACCATCCCCTCGATTCGCAGAGAAATAGAAATAACGATGAAAAAAGAGGAGCAAGAATCTGAAATGAAACCATACGTGATTCATATAATGGTAAATATTTAAATAAAATTGCTCGCTATGAGTGACGTCCACGTGGCGATTCGATATCGATAAAAGCGTGTCACCAGTGCCAGTTTCCTGGAAGTTCACCTCACAAGAATTTTGCAGGTCGTTGAATCGTTTAATAAATTTCATTTAAAATCAAAGGAGTATTCCCTTTAACGTTCGAAACATTTTATAATGGAAGAAATATATAGCTTAACGAATCTGACGAACCCTTCAACCCCGCTTCCTTCGTCAAACAAAGGACATTCATGGAAACGATGAAACAATTGTAACAGAAGCGGACCGTCATTGGACACGGCATTAGCAAAGATTAGGGAACCCTTCTGTACAGCCACTCAGCGCGTCTTCGTTTATTTCAGGTGTAGTCGACACGCAAGTTAAACAAAGAAGCAAAACGGTCGACTAACAGCCGTCAGATTCGAAAGGGCCACTTACCATCAGGACCATCAATTTTCTTCCGGCGAAACTTATATAACTCATCGACGACCCGTACAGGCTATAACGCATTGTTCTCCTTTTATTTCCCATAAAACTTGAAAAGCCCATCGAAACGTTACGACGTCCGAGGAATTCGTTAACGTTCATCGTCCTCGATCGTATATACAAGCGTCGCAATATCGCTGAAGAAAATATTGGACACTGAAATCGTCCGTGGCATGGATGGATATCGGTCGGTGGCACGTGTCACGCGTATCATAGACACGCATTTATCACATAAAAATGCAAGTACACAGATTTACTCTGTGTGCGCCAGTGACACAAAGAGCGAAGTCTTCGTCGAGGTAGCCTGGTAAACAGAATATAGAGAAGGCACGTGCCGAGGCACGCAACAAATAGCCTCGAAAGCACGCACCCCCTGCTAACAGCTACGCCTCGAGTGTGTATACACCCCCACCGACGGTTTCCACCACCCCTCGACGAATCGTCTCAGGACAAAGTTTCGACTCCAACGAGAAAAGGTTGCCTCGCTATGAACAGAATCCACGCTTTATTTAAACTCGTCTCTACGGTTTATCGTTTACCGGCTCTATCGATCCATTTGTCGAGGCAGAACAGGAAGATTCTTTCTTTTGTACCGTTGTATCCTCTTCAACGTTTTTCCCTTTTTTTTTCCTCCCTTGTTCACGGTGGAAACGAAGTCAGTGACCGGTTGGTGAACGATGTTCTTTGATTGTACGTTTGTTTTCCTTTCGCTGATTCGATTGAACCGCGCGTCGGGAAACTTCTTTGATACTATTGCATTGTGCTTTTTCTTTCCTTTCTTTCTTTTGTTCATTGATGGGCAAGGTTTGATCGTGATACAAGGTTGTTATCAAGATTAATCTCTGGGAGCTTGCGATGAAGGATCGACAAAAAGAAACTTCTTGGTTCATAATTTTAAGGATTTGTATTTTAAAAAGTGATCTATTAACAAAAGATTGATAATAGCGGAGAATAACACGTATTGTGGCAGGTTTCAGTAAAAGAATCGACGATTGTTCGGGCGAATAACACGTTCGATGCAGAGACTTTCGAAACAGTCGAATCGTTTGAAACAAATCTGACCTACTTTTTAGAAAAAAATCGCAATATCGGGTATTCGGGATACCACTGGGAAAAATTTCAACCAGAAAAAATGACCGCATGAAAGTGTCTCTGGACGCGCACATTTTATTCGAACGTTCATGTCCGTTTCGACTAAAAAAGCGACAGAGAGAAAGAAAGAGAAAAAACAAGGAATGCTCTGTACTAATTAACCTCTTCTCCCATTCTCCATGTTTCTTTTTCAAGAAAAATATTAGCACCCTTCATGATATAATCGTGGGTCTCTTGGTCACGCGACCGCCATAAACGGATCGTTTCTTCAAGATTCGCGTTAAACACACGAAATTATCGCCAGTGTAATTTCCATCGATTTCGTTCAGAAGCTTGGAAAAACTTGTCACTCAAATTATTTCCCCGTACCATTTTGGATATCGTGATCTTATTAATTTTTTTTAGACAAACTACCACTACTGCAACCATACTCGTTATCGTGTGACATAAATGCTTCAAATACTGCCATCCACGTCTGACCCATTTGCAAGGCGATGAATTACATATTGCTACCATGACAGCAAGTGATTTCAGACACAGTTTCCGTGGCAAAGATTGTTTATCGATTCGTATGCGCAAACCTGCTCATTAAGAAGTTATTACCCAATGGAAGGTACAATTTAGAGGCAATCATCCGCGATTCTTTTCTTTCTTTTCCTAAACGATACCGACTGCCTTCTCAACGATAACAAGTTTCGCCGATGCATTTTACAATCGCGTGTACAAGCTCCGCGACCCATTCGCTCGGGTTCAGCAACAATATCGCTACACCATGGTTTCCGGAAGTAATGGGAGTAGAATTTCAGCGTTTCTGTGCCTGGTTATGCCAGGACTTAGACTAGCGAGCGTTAACGAGGGTCGAAACAGAGTGGATTGTTTGCGTGGTGTCACCCTTATCTCGGTCGTTGCCCTAATTTTCACGGGTTGGAATGAAAAAAAAGAATTAGGGAGGAACAGGCGGCGGAAAAGGGAGAGGGTGGCTTACGTGTACCTGCATGACATCCACGTGGTCTTTTCATCCGCTTTCGTTTCGCGTGGCTTGCGAGCACAAAGGCGGCTTTCGAGGAAAAAAGCAATTCCAATATCTGGCACAAAAGAATTTCTTTTTTTTTTGGCCCGGGAAATATCGATTCTTGAATATGTATCGGGAGCGAGTCGAATGGAAATAAATTGGAAGACGAGCTGTCCATCGAGGAAAATGATTTTTATGGAGCTTTCTGGATAATTTCGTAAGAATGGAATCTATCGATTTCTTTGTACTACTTAAACGCTACTTTTTTACATATCAAATGAGTGATTTTAATGTACAAGACCGAACATGATTTGACGGTGTAAAGGTATCACAATTAATTTCGTCGAGGAACAAGAAGGAACCACTTTCGAACAGTGTGCTCGACGAGAAGCGGAAACTTAAATGACGAGTACGAAAGCAAGCAACGCGACAAAGTTTACAGTGACAATGTCTCTCTCCAGAGCAGCGAAGTTCGCTATTAAGATAAAGCTTATTGTTGAAAAAATTAGAATTTACATTCTAGTTTCAGTTCGCCAGAGTTACACCAGCCTCTCGGTGCTAATAAAACCGAAGTTATAAGTCCATAATGGAAAAACTTTCCTCCTGAATAGCTGGAATCGTTCTTTTCCTGCAAAGTACAAAGAAGACATTCGCGTAAAATCGTTTTCCTACGATCAACCCAAGAATGAGTTTCATTAACCCTTTTATTCGATAAATAAAATATGGAGTGCCCTTAATAAAAGCCAGCGGATTTCACAAAAATGAAATGATTCATTAAAAAATTATTACATATCAGATTTCCATTTCGAATCAATTTATCCCAAACGGTGCCCGAGGGTTAAAATGAAACTTGTGTTCCGATCAAAAATTACACGAACCGTTTAAACGTTTCACGGTATAAATTGTTTCGAAATTCCAGCAAGAGAAAATTTCATAAATCACCGAATATTTCCCGGCATAATTTCCGCGACATTTTATTACCCTAGACCGCCGTAATGAAACTCGCGTTATCGAGAGATACTTCTTTTATTTTACACTCTCCTTTCAATAATTCCCTGCTACCCAGACGGCCAACTTTAAACCAATATATCGGCCGAAAGTTTTTGGAATTTCCGATCGTGCCGTCGTCGCCTCGTCCCAGCCAGTGTCCTAATTTCTTTCCGAGGAACTTTAATGAGAAGAGTTCTACCTGGCGGTTCGAAGATCATCGGCGACCGATCGATCGTTTCATGGATCATCACGCAACGCGTCATGCACAGTTCAAAGCTCCGCCATCGGAAAGACTCCAGAATGGAAGGAAGGTTTATCAGAAAGCCGGGACACGCGAGGAATATCGTTCTACGCCATCACCTTCCTATCAGTTATCACGTTGTAAAGCTTATCTAGCGTGAAACACAATACTCCCCTTAAGTACAGCGCGGTTGCGCACGTTCACGCGTTCCACGTGCCGTATCGGTTGATTATTTTCTACGAAAAATTACATTAAATTGTGTAATGATATTCACCCGCCTCTATTCAACGTCGTAGTAATATTAAATAAAATTGTAGCGAGCGAAATGTAAATAATAAATTCAGATGATTTATATTCAGTCTCGAGGAAATTCATCCCCTATACAGATACAAGAAATGTATCCTAGGGTACAAGGGACAACATGCTGCTTAGTTATTAATGTTTAACTTGAAAACTTTTCTCATACATTTGAAATATCCCGCAGTAGTAACGCGACACAATTGTACAAATCGGTTCAAGTTTTGCGTTCATGTCAGAGCATTTTTTCTGAAGCTTCAACCCCGATTATACATGCTTTACGAACGAATGATCGCCAGATGAAAATGTAATAATTTCGCGAGGATCGTCGATAAAATCCCACGGTGACAGTTTTAAAAAAAAGCATTTGACCATCGCAGCGACGCTAATGGCTAGCGTAAATTCTTTTTTCTCGTGCATCGAACGTGTTCGCCGCGGTTCACGCGCAAATTTCCTCGTGACGAGAGTAATTTAGACCCAATGAACCCTACAGACGTGTTCGCAAATATTCTATCCTATAATTTTCCCAGTCACGCGTTCTGCCTTCCTGTTTCAAATCGATGGGATAAAAAATTTTTTCTTACTCGTTCGCTCGGCAATGATTGAATTTGCGTTCAAAGCAGCCCCCGCTGCTATCGACGGCTTTACGATTCGCTTTTCTCAGTCAAAGGTACCATTCGAAAAAGATTCGAAACGACATTTTCGACGTGCCTTTGAACGCTGCCCAACGACGTAATTATCAGACGTAATGCCAGATCATTTGCTAGAATTCATCTCGCTTTGAAGTCATTTCAAGAAATATGCTATGCAATTAAATAGAGAAATTATAATGAAGCTATGTTGAAATTAAACAAGAGTATAAAAAGCAGAGTCCCTATCTGTGGACCAATTATTCTGTTTCCTACTTTGATAAACTAATCGATGCATTTCGAAGAATCGTGTCACCTTGCAGCTGAAAACTTCGATTCGTCAATGAAATCGGTAACGTAACTACACTTCGTAATTATAAAACGTTTGAATAGCCGCGATTAGACTGGTTCGCATCGTACCCAGGATAATCTAGCTCCTCGTTCACTGTCAACATCGTGCACGCGTCGATTGCGCACGCTTTCGGATAATTAGGAGCCGGCTAATTAGTACCTTTGCTCCTTTTTCCCCGCTGCGAATTTGACGCCGTGAACTTCCTATCCGAAGCGCGTTTAACCATCGAGATAATTGATCAAAGCGGCTCGACGATGAAGCTTCATCTCCCTAAGCTTTCTATCAAACGCTTCTTTTGAAACCGGTTATTATCAGGATAATTAAGAGCTTTATTTTTTGTAGAACTTAGCAAGCGTCAATGTGTAACAAAGTAGAAAACTGAAGCATAGTTCAAATCTACATACTCTTAATAAAGACCCGGAAAAATAAAATTACCATTAATCCAAAAAGCACTTCGATCAGGAGAGTCTGAAAATTTGTCCAAGTCCTTCGTCCCGCAATCTTGTCGATCATTAACACAGATCAATGAGCATGGATCAGGCAGTGAGGCGGGCGGGGTCGAGAGTGTCTTTATGAAACCTTTAATTAAACGTTTCATAAATCACGTCGACCGCGAGAGGGGACCGGTTTGGAACTGGCTGGGACAAATTAATAAGATTAATTGGTTGACAGTTTAGGAAACACTTTTGGCCTCGCTGTCGCTCGATCCCGGTTATTTCGATGAAAGTTGAATCGTTCAAGGGGAACGAAGAAGGATCCGAGCGAGGAATATTAATTTTTCGCCGTAGGCCCTTTGGAAAATATGTTTTCTTTGAACCTCGTCCCGTAGGCGGGACGCGACCCTCGAACCTTGGGGATAAACGTCAGAAGGCAGGAAACGTGGCCTTAGATTGATGGATTCGAGCGATTTTAACGACCGTCACGACAACCAACCTGAACACCGCTTTGGAAGCGTTATTGGATATTTGCATAGACCGAGGAGGCTGAACACGGGTTGCCAGCCACTCGTTGCTCCGAGCATTGGATTAATTAAGATCGAGCCTGCACGGGTAAACATACACATGTGTGATTACTAAACCGATCCGGGATCTTTGGATTTGGTATAGTCGTTAAATTTGCGAACGCTTAATTGGATCGAATCATACGTATACGCACACTGTTCCCCGCTTGAAACACATGTAAACTTCCCATTACAAAATTCTTGATAGTGTTTACCGTTGATTGTAAAGAGTATTTTTATTTGCTAAAGAAACACGGGGTAATGATATATTTGTACTTTTATGATGATTTAACTGGTCGATTGACATAGTAGAAATAACTGTGTCCGGTACGACACACGGTAATATTAATCACTTAACTAGTTGACTGTCACAGTGAAAAAGACCGGGTGTAGCGCGACATACTCTAATTGCAATTTTTTCAGAATATCATTGTTTTATTTTTCAATTTATGTTTTTCATCAAAATTAATTCTACTTTCATGATTCGGTGCCATGAATTTAACACGCTGAATCGTATCTAATTATTAAGGATAGGAATAGTAAAATTTCAAATTTCAAACTTTCTTTTTACTAATTATTCAGGCAAGCGTAATTCGTGGTATCGGCCACCGGTGACCCCTACGGCATTCAACGTATTAATATAATATTGTTAAATATATTGCAGCAACCTGATAGTTTCTGGAAACACCCCTTATGAAAGCGTATTTATTCAAGAAAATATTTGGAGCGGATGATCGGGGCAATGATTAGAGGGACACTTCTTTCCGTGCACGTTCCTCGTGTTCACGCTATTCGTAGCTCGATATGAACTTAGAGCTTAGGGTGTCGTATCTCGCACGGTTAACCAGCATCGTCTTATCGATCAACGACCCCCCATAGCCAACTGGCATCGCTCTGTCACGTAGCTGGCTCCTCAGATAACGTCCAAGTATTACGACCGGTGTCATTCTAACCGTTAAACGAGTGCAGGACGATTAGTAATGGCAGACAAATGATAGTAGCTACCCTTAGCGAGCTGATGGAACAGATATCAAGTTACGGTAACAAGTTAGAAGTATCAAATTTGTTACCTTCTTAGCTCCGCTAAAAACTATACTTACCTTTAATTTCACGTATAGGAAACGAATCTAAAAATGAATTTTAAAAATTCCCAGAAACAATTTTGCAGGGTCAAAAGAGAGACCAATGGACCTGTGTACACACGTCTATTACGAACACCCCTTTCATTCGATGCATCGATACACGTTCGTTTGCCACATTCGCTATTCGCTTGATCTTTCTCATTGTTTCTTGAAGCCCGCCAACACTTTTATCGTTCGATGTACCTTTTTAACAGGGAGACACAACAATGCGAGCCGATATGTTCCAAACAATCTGTTTGCCGTGTATTGTAATCCACGGCTGATTGTTCCTCGCAAACAGTGTTTTTCCTGTTGAGGCACAACGCGCACGCTACGAGGCTTTGCCAGATATCGAGGATTTTACAGCGATCATTGCACCCGGTACTAAAGTGAAGCCGATATTTCCGGTTAGTATTTCCGGGGCCGGCTCGTCACGTCACGGATCAACCCTCTCGAGGCATAAAAGGCCGTCAAAGTCAAAACACAATTACCAGCTGAATTGAATAAAGCTTACTTGAATGACACAATCGACCGTTCTATTTCGCGTAATTGGATCGATAATTGTATATCGAGCGCGAAAAAACCGGCACACCTCGCCGAACCGTAATTATTCCCTCGAACCAGTTACCAGTGCGTTGTTTTGTTTCGCCTCTACCGAGTTAGCACCGCTGTGCATCCTGTCCCAGCGATCCTACGCGACTGCCTAATCGAATTTCGCGACAGCTTACGCCGTTTTGCTTCGCTCGATTCTCCGGCGAACAATTTTTTCCCTTTGCCGTTTCGACGACTCCTCTTCTGTCGGTATGTTGATTAAATTTTCCGGCTTATCGCGAACGCGACGAGAGAAGAGAATAATAAAACGAGAGATCCTTTTCTTGCTACCTTTTTTAAATGGAAACTTATATGTATCGAGAAAATACGAAAATTCTGCTTGGAAATTAGTGCCACGAATGGAGTCCTTTCTTTCGCTCGAACGCGTGAAAAACGAAGGGGAACGCGATTACTCGCGCGACTGAGATAATAACAAAAAAAAAAAAAAATGGGAGAACTGCTCTTTTGATGTTGCCGTTGACGAGATTACCGAAGGCGCGAAGATCAAAGCGGTAATGCAATTTCCCTGCGTGAATTATCCGGCGTAAACGTCGAACGATAATCGCGAGCTTTGAATTGCAAAAGCGATACTCGAGGAAACTTAATTTCCAGTTGTCAGAAGCTTAAAGTAACTGTGCTTGAAAGTTTCCTTCGTGGCGAGGGAACTCCACTTCTCGAAAGCGTTTAATAAAACGCTTAAGGATTTTACAACTTGTATCGCTCTTATTATCATCGAGAACGTTTTATGATCGTGGCTTTCGTTTTACATCATTGACAAATGAAAATGTACGAGCATTTCTATTAGCGGATGTCCTACATACGCCGCGTACATTCCGTTCGTTAAGTTTAGTAGCCTGTTATAAAGTACCTCGATCCAGTGTTAGCAACTACTTGGCAGATTTTCAATTTGGCACGTCGTCAGAAGGAAGATTAACGTACCGTTATATCTTCGTAATTTACAACGATTTGACAAAATATTTCCTGCGAAATAATATTGTATACAACCTGTAACTGTTGGCTATAAATACTAAGCACGCTTTAAATGGATATATAATAGTAAAATGTTAGAGAAGCCTTGTTACTGTGTTACGTTATACTTTTACAAGTTTGCGGAAGACTGTTCGGAACAAAAACGGCGGAAAAAAGTGGCGCTTTTAAGATTGCCGGGGAAAACGGGAAACTTACATTTAAAAACTTTCCAGAACACACTCTCCAACTTTTCAGGCTCCATATAATCGCTTTCTCAACTGTAATCGTACAGCTATGTTATAGTTATATGGACCAAGGCTTTAGTTAGCCTTATTGTGTAACTGTTCTTTAAAAACCAAACAAGTATGTCCACAATATCTCCAATAAAAATGAAAAAGAAAAAATATAAATTGTAATGTTAATCAACTGTTAATCTAATTCTAGACTCCATTTAATTCTCATCATTATGAATTATTTTCCAATGCATGGAAACTTCTCATTAAAAAATTTATAATACATTTCCAATTTTACTCGAAGCACCGTTGTATGTATAAATTTCGTACGTCTGAGTCACAATTAACCCAGCTCCCTCGTTCGATGATTATTAAGTAATTAATCCTATTTACTATATCCGTCTGGTCAGTATTATTTTTACCATATCAATTTTCTGAAATTTACAATCAATAAAGGATGAGCTGCACCCTCTTTCTAAAGAGTACTATAAAGTCTGACGTCTATACGAATATATTTGATCCTCGATAGGTCAAAGTACTTTGCTTACGTAAAAAGGAACGTATAAAAGGTAGTGGTGTATGCCGGTTGCAGGTGGATTAATAATTCAAGACAGCCGCGGTTAATACCTATATGACGTCACTTGGAAATCGATCCGATGAAACATGCATTGCCCCTGAGAGTGACGTTTGTTCGAACTTATGCTATGTCAGCGAATACGAAACGTTCGTTAAACCGAACGTCATTCGTTCAAGCTCTAAATTAAATTTTCATGAATGATCAGTTCAGGGAATTGCAATCTTAACAAAAGCATGCATAGCATTTTCTTTCGAGAAAAAAGTCAATGAACTACGGTTATAATTACTGGTAGGAAGGTTTGTCGACAGCAGTTGAAATCTTGAATTATCAATTAGAAAGTTCATGAATCCTTAAAAGTGCATATAGAACTTGCCGCTAATTATAAGATGGATCGAAATGATTTCATTCTATAGCGATCGACTTCTACTTTTCTCGCCACTGTTACCAGCCACCACCTATCAAACTTAATAAAATCTAATTAGCTTAATAGACTGACAGTCATATAATTCAACTCCACCATATACGTAAAAATCTAAATGATTTATTTCCACCGTGAATATTCGCTCGAAATACCGCGATAAGATATTGAGTATCGTTCATCGAATTCTCCTGAAAAATTCAAATTTTCCTTGTGCCGAATTCAGCTGGTCGGCGGCGTTTCAATAATAAAGTAGTCGCGGTAACGGTGGAGGGCAGCTTAAAATACGGTGGAAATCGAGCCAACCCGACGATGGCGTCGTTATCAAGATATAAGGTAGCCAACAGGTAAACGGTGTAACCGTAGGCCCGTAATAGAGACAACGTAACAGGCGAAAACATAAAATTGGTGGCAGTCGTAGAACACGTACAAAATGCTCGCGCCGAGGCTGACGAAATTTATAGCCGCAGAACGAGCCACGTCCTCTCTTTCTGCGGCTTCGTGGCCTATAGAAAATCGTTAATTGTCCGCGGGACACGTCCGCGTTAATTTGCTTTGATATACGGGCCAATTTATTCTTCATAGACGGGAACGCGGTTTTTTATGACATTCTGCTCGTGACAGAGTAGTGTCCTTTTCACGTTTGACTTAATGGTTGTGATATCAAACTCGCTTTTTTTTTTTTTTTTTGAAAAATTAAAACGTAACCGAGTATGAAATTGTCCATCATAAAATAAAAAAAATACTAAACGAAGTGTTAAAGATATTAGGTGATTGAATAGTAAATTTGATTAATTTCGTCCGAGGTATTAAAACTATGACTGTCAATTTATTTGCAGATAACATTAATTTGGAGAAATAACTAAAATTTTTTACTTCGATGTTCCTCACAGTTTCGCAAGAGTAATTGGCGCAATTGGCTTTCAAAATTATACAGAAAAACTAGTACAGTCGAATAAACGTTAAATAAATTTCAGCGAAGCGAAACAACAATTCCGTGATTCCCTGTCGAACACTACTCCCCTCGGACAAAAATACCCGGACGCGACGTGGTAATATTTAATGCGTAAGATATTTATTCACCGCTGTAATCCCCTTAGCTCCTCCGCGTAAATTTCATACAACCAATACGAGAACGAACGTAGAGCAGGGGTCAGGTAAAGGGATATAACGTTTCTCTAATTACTGGCATAAATCCAGCGAAAGAATTTATCCCCTTCTTGTCTATATCGAGGGAGAGCCTCGGCTCGGGGTATTCCAGCTATCGCGAAGGGAACGAGGAGAAAGTTGGTTCGATATTTTCCACGCACATGCACGAAATATTTCTGCAGGTATGCGAATTTCGTTCCCCTCGGCACGACTGACGCCCCTCCGCCTCCCACGATTCGTCCTCTTCTCTCTCGCAGCTCTGTCGCGCTTTCCAGATTAACGTCAATGTACCACGAACCAAGTCCCAGTGCGTGGTATTATCGTTCGTGCTATCAGGAACAATGTAGACGAGAGAGAGAGAGAAGAAAAAAACACACGCGAAAAAATAAAACCTTTGTCGATGAGTTGCACGGGGGGGTGAAAGTAATGACATGTGATCGCGGCATCGCTCAACGACGATGGCTTCAAACAGGGGATTATCGGGATTTCACTTGGAAAGACTGATATTTTCACATCCATCGCGAGCAGGATTAAGCGAGCCGAGCTTCGAATACATTTCGGCATCGATAATTTGGGTCTCAGACAGTCAGAGGCATTTCAAGTGGCCAGCCGACGTCAGCCAGTCTGAAATTCTTCCCTCGCGGTCCGAGGGCTGGCTTGTGTCCCTTGTTTAACGAGACACCCTCGCGAGTCCGACTCTTTAAGCGAAAATAATATTGCCTCCATCCGACGGAATTTCATCGCAATCGTTCCTGGGGAAAAAGGGACGAGTAAACCCGTAATATCGCTAATTAAATGGAAGCATCATTGAAATTCGTTTATTGCGATGATACGGTGCGAAGGGTAAGAAAGTAAGAAGAAGGGAGGCTCGGAATTACAGTTGAATTTCTCTCGAGACTAATTTTCTTTCTTAAACGTTCGTACAATCTTTTTCATTCCTGCCTCTTTGTAATTGTATCTGGAACAATTAAATAATAATTCGACGATTTGATAAACAAAATTTGCTCGATTACAAAGAATTGCATATAGCGTGTGTTTTTATTCTTTTTCAATTCACATTCTGCTGCCTCGACTATGGTGAACCGCTACCAAATCCGATATAATACATTTAAATGCGAAAATAATGGTGTACAGTTGAAGCATTGGTGGGTGACGTGTTCTACCACGACGTGGGGGTCCACAGGGGACCGTCCGCACTAACAACCCCCGTCATGTTCCCTTATACATTATTGATACAACATCTATGCAGATGTCGGTTCATTTGCAGTCGTTTCAATTGCGAAAAAGGTCGGTTTCGTTAGTACGGTTGATGCAAATCCAATGGTCGACAAGTCTGCTGCAAGTAACGATTCCCATTCGATCGTTTACGGTAACAGTAGGTATCGGTATTAGCATCTCGGAGCGTGACAAATTTTCAATTAATTTTTAGCAACTGAAGAAGAAAAAAAAATAACAAGATAGTGAATCTTATGCACATATTACTTGCAGCCCTGCAGGTTTGGCATAAAACGCAATTGCACGCGAGGAGATTTGACCATTTTCCGAGATATGCCGGAAACCGGATTGTAGTACACGCTCGGTTTACTCTGCATAATTAGATCTGCAACTAGCTCGAAATGATCATGAAGGGATTTAGCCGGAAGCGGTACAAATCGAAAGTGGAGAGAGCTAAACGTGCAAGTCTACGTTGAATCTCAAGATAAAATCTACCTGTCGATATCTTGAAATACGAGTGTCCTGGGAATCGTAAATTACTAGCCAAAGGGAATTTTTACCGAACAATAATATCAGATAAAGTGTACGATCATAGGAAAATTAATGGGCTTTCTAGCAGAAAGTAAGAATAAATTTACAGATGCATATTTATCTGAAGATTCTTTGTACTTTATTTAAACTAACTTTATTGGACTTATACTTTGATCCGCAGAATAGATATAATTAACGTATCGTTCGTTGATAATTGTCTTCTTAAATAAAGGAAACTTTAATTAGTAAGTTACAATCAAGAAATGTGAGTAAAATTAAACATTCGCAAAGTTCAAACAGATTTAATTCGCTTAAATGAAACGATGGAACAGTTAATGAAGCGTACTGCACAGATATCGAATTAGGTCGGGAAAAATGACGAATGAAAATGATCAATCATTATATACATTGATCAAACGAAAGTTTCCCTTCGTCCCTGAAATTTTTAACCGTATCTCGTTTTGACGTTGACGAGTAAATAAGACATTTTCTATGCTGCTTTCATCACAAACTCTGACAGCGCCCATTCCATTTCATTTTATAATTCACCGTGCTGCTGCTTATCACTGCAACTTTAATCAAGCAAGGTATATTTCGTTTAATTTTAAGTAAATATAAGTAATTGAAGGATAAAAGAAACACGTTATTGTTAATCGGAAGAATTTACTAAAATTTAGTAAACAAGATAGTAATCTGCGTGACATATCTGAGTTTCGGAACATTTCCGAGCTTATGACCAAATTACGGTAGCTAACTCGGAACTGGTTGGAAATTTTGAAACCTGGGCACACCTCGAAAACTTATTAATCGCAAATGCCAATCATTTGGAATTAGGTTATATTCGAGGAATTCACCGATGGCCCGAATTGTTCCATCGATTACAACAGTTATCCGATAGATAGATACATTCAACTTCGAATTCCGTTCGACGATTCAATCGACCAATTTTATTCTCGAAAGCTGCCTGTTCGTCGACCGCCGTTCTCGTTTCGACTGAAAGAAAGAAGTCCTGCCTCGTTCGAATGGAATATCGACTATCGGTCGCCGAGAAGTCAATCAAAACGTTTGATCGAACGAGCTTCAACTTAGTCCTAGAATTCAGGGTGGGACTGGGAACAGAGCGGAATAAGAATGCGCAGATCGAAAAAAGTGACGTCAATCTAAACGAAGGAGGGAGATTAATAAATGAAATACTCGAAATAATTCAGAATAAAAGATGTCACCTATATTTTATCTATCCATGTGATATACTTTCCAAGCCATTAATTAAAAAAATATATATTTCAAATGGAACTTATTTTATTTCTGGTTAATTTGCTATGTAACCCATTTCGAGAGTAATTGATTCATCTATAATATGTTAATGTTTCAACAACATCTTTCAAGACAAATTACCATCTTTCAAATTCTCCCTTCACTGAATGGTAAGCTTTTGAAGTTGATTGAAGGAGGATTGATACTTGTCTTATTATAATACTTAATGCAAATTCTGCAGTATATTTCTGAAATGGGGAGTTCGAATTCAGGAGAAGGTAATTTTTAAACGACGTTCCTCTTGAAACACAATGGGACAAGAGAAGAATTCCCTTAAAAGAATAGAACAATGGAGGTTTTTGAGGTCAGTATGATTGGCATTATCTATTATTTCCAACACAAATTGACCGGTATATTACTGAAATGAGAGAACCTAGTTTAAAAATACTATCTGCCAATTTTAATGAGAAATATCAATCTTGTTTGTTGGTAATCAAGCAGAATACGAATTATATTAATAGAGAGTTGAAACATTAATAAATTTTCAAAAATTAAGTGAAATATGGATCAGCAATTGAATCTCAGTTTTCGTGTTTACCCGGGTCTCGTACGGTCTTATTTTTACGAATTTTCACCCGAATACGTTAATTACGATCAAACAAATATCAGATTGATTCCATATTTTTCCTGTGCTTTTCACACGATTCACGTTCGTCATGACTTCGTTAATTACTTGGACGATTTCGAATCCAGCACGCGACGCCAGATTAACGAGGTTAAATATTTCAACAATTTTGATATTTATCATTTGCTGAAATTTCGAATTTTACCAACTCGCACATGTTACTTTAAAATTACATAAAATTGAAGAAGAGAGTGAAATATAAAAATCTTGAAAAATAAATAACTGTGATTTCGAATCGAAAAGTGATCGTTCGAGCACGTACAATGGAGGGACACGCGTGCAAGTGAAGTCTGGTGAAAAATTGCAACGCGGTAAATCCCGACGCAACGACGCCATTACTCACGGTTCGACATCAAAGGGAAATCCGTGGTACGCGAAAGGGGTGTCTCGGGCCAAGATTTCTGCGGATAGCCACGCGGATCCGATTATGCGATGGGCGGCGGTCGTGCAGATCCATCGGTGCATATATCAGCCATTGTGCATAGCTGCCCTCGCCTCAGTTATCTTAATTACATCTGTAATGCACACCGCAGCGCCGTCAACGCGAGGCACACAGCCTAGTCAGCCTCGCGTGATTCCCGTGTTTATTTACCAACCTACGACCGCGTTAATTTCGGTTCACCTGCTTGCCGACCCTACGATTCACAGCATACTCTTGCGGCCGTGCAAAGGAACATCGTTTTAGAACTAGTCCTAGAGTGCAGTTCTCAATGAACGCGCGGGGGTGAAACTCGCGTGTATACGACGAACAAGCGGGAATTGAGGAGAAATTTCGAATTTCGAATTCTTTAGCTGAATATGGGCAACGTATATATTGTAATATTTTATTTGTAAAAATATTGAACAATAAATGATTATAAGTAACATACTGAGAAGTAATATTTTTTAAATTCACACACCTACAAATAATAGAACCTTGCCTACTCAGCTAGACTTTTAGAAATTATATGCGGTATTTACCTGCACGTTCTGCCGACTATCACCCGTCGCAAAAATGTTAATAAATTTTTCCTGGAGGTTCTAAAAAAAGGGAGCATAGAAAGCAATATCCAAGTTACCACCAATGATATGATACGCGGAGGCGTAATAATTGCAACGAATTTTTGGCAATATCTAATGCAGAATTCTTCTGAAATTCCTTATCATTTACTTAATGCACGCGCACCTACCACACCAACGCTATCGACATTCTTCTAAGAATCCTCTTTCAAAAGCTACCATCGTCTACGTAATTCCTCTTCCCGTCAAGAGTTACTTACGCCACGTTTCAATGGAATCCGCGTTTCGGTTCGTAGATCGATCCTATCGTCTCTTTCGCTCGCGAAGATCTCGGCATCGCGAACAAAAGGACAATCGAACCCGTTGGAGATTCACGGTTCACAGCGCGATCCGAGAGACGTCAATCGGCCGGGCGCCAAGGAAAGTTAACAAACGATTTCACGGCAGGATGTATGCCGATCGGACGTTCGTTTTTCCGCGGGTCTTTTCTCTGTCGCCTGGAAAAACGGCGCGGATAGATGTTTCGCGTAACGCGAGATAGAAAACAACGCGAAAAAAAAGAGGCGTGCTCGTCTCGTTACACGCTGTGCACTTGTTCGTTTTTTGTTGGACGCCGCTAGGACACGTTGGTAGTGAAATAAAAAAAAAAAAAAGAATTTCAATGACCAAAACAAGTCGATGACCATAGTTGAATTGGATTCGCGGCCCTTCTTTTTTTTCCCCCCTTCCTTTTCACGTGGGTGCGTGAAACAGAACTCGTTGGACCTAGTTCCGTACGCGTTCGAAATATCGCGCCTCGTTATTCGAGTGGAGCTTCTTTTTCTATTTTTACCTCTACCAACGCTGGTACGTGGCCTCGGAATAAATACGGTTTATTAAATGAAAAACGAACGACAGCCGAACGAAATTCCGCCCGTTTTGTCCGTCAGCTTTTTTTTCGTCAAACGTCACCGTGGCAACGCGAAGAATAAATACGGCTCCCTGAATTGATTGCACGATGTTCGTTGTTGGTCTGACCAAAAAGCGAATGACTACTTACAACCACTCTCCTGATTATACGACCGATCCACCCCTTTCCGGGGTTCCCGTCTGATTTTGTTAGATGTGTGTACGAAGAAGATCAACAATCAATAATTTTTTTATATGATTACTTGCTTTTCTGTCAGCAATATTTGTACTTTCCTATCAGACTGCTGGATATCGAACGACCCATTTCGAAATACAGAAAGTTTGAAATCGCAAAATAGGACATCAATTTAAAACTTAAAGGTTGATGGAAATAACGTTTCATTGATTTAATATTATTTAGCTTAGCGTTATTTATTAGCAAATATCCAATTTTCGCTCGTTTATTCCTCAAAATAGTAATAGGAAAAAAAGATTTTGGAGTAATTAATTTCGTAGAGGATGCAATCAGGCGAGAAAGGTTTTTCGAGCATGCGAAATGAAAAAAGCGTATTTTCGATCGGCACCAGAGTAAATTTCACGTTTAGCGGAAAACGAACGAGTGAATTCGACGGGGAACGACGAAAACACGGATAATTGGGTGTGAAGAACACTCGCGATTTACAAATGAAAAGCTACTTTGCCGCGTTGAATATTAAATGAATCTCTATTTTACCGGTGATTGTGGATCAACAGCTGTACATATTTTGAATTTACTGACTTCTCCTATTGATAAGTGGAACGTTTCCAATGCGAAATCCAATATTTAAATTCCACTTGGCAGTATGAAAATAGGGTGAAAAATGTTTTGATGAAAAGCCAAACCGAATTCGTGAAAAATTGAAATGCTATGTGATAAAAAATTGGTTTAAAAAGAAATATTGCGTAATCTGCAATTACTTTGAAAATATTTGTATTATTATAGCTCTATGCAAAACTGATTACTGTAATGAAATGAAAAAAATATAGAAAACTCTGAGCTATACTATTTTTCATAATTTCTTAGAGAATCAATTTTAAAATTTCCATGAATTGATTAAAGTGTATTTAATTTGTACGTTTGGTTTGCATATCTTTACTCTAATAATTTCCTTGCTCGACTCTACGTATGCTATTAATATTCAATTTCTTGAAATACCAACCAGAGCAATTTTGGAAATAAAGAGAATGCAGAACAGGACCAAATTAGGATTTCCTCCTTGCTTGACAAACTTGATTCAAAAATAGAAATTCATTTTAAATAGAATGAAATATCCTATAATCATAAAGAAACAGAGCAACATTAAAAGAAAACTGAATTCAATATTTTTTGACATAATAAATGGAAGGCTTAGAAACGGGCCTCTGCAAAGTGGGACCCGTAACTGTAGACCCCTTTAGACCTTCCCTTAATCTGGCACTGATGCAGAATTCAGGAGAAATACCTGGAGGCTGCCTGTTGTCAGTATAGTGTCCATTGTTTCCAAAACACAACGCACCATTATAATTGGAGACCCATGAAACGATTATGCGATACACTATCAAAGACCCTGTCTCGTTTAACTGAGCACGAAGCTTCATCTTATGTCGACTAATTCACTATAAATTAAGCGAAAATCCGATCGTTTAAATTAATTCATATCTTTATGATATTTCATATCATATCTAACGACCGAGTTTTTTAAAGAGAACTAATTAATTACTTTCTTATCGATTTTGATTGATTGATTCAATAAATTTGGAAATAAATAACGAATGCATCGCAGATTATTCTCTTCGTTAGCTTCGTGTTTCTAAAAAAATAAAAGGCGAACGCGATGCTTTTAATATATTCGATTGATAAAATTCATCAGTTATACATAGCGAACGTTTCGTTTCGCAAATTGTTTAGCGGTAGGTTTCACTGTTTCGAAACTAGCGGAAATCAAGCATTTATTTTTGGATGAACAATTCGGCTGCCGATAGCAGTTCAGTTAAGCGAGCTGGGTAATTATGGCAGGGAGTGAACGATATAGGAAACTGAACTCGTTTCGACAATTAAAGTGCATATTGCACTCTAAATGCACATCCAGAATAGTATTTATTTTGAAATAAATAGGTAAAAACATTTTCTACCTTCATACTTTCATTCTCCTTTTTTTTTTCAAATATTGAAATTTTCTAATCAGCCATTGTTCGTCCGATTGATTTCCAATCATGAAATCCAATTTTTGCATGAAATTTCTCGCGCGGAATATCCTACTATTTTGTTCTCGCACGTTGATCACATTAACTGATTAAATAACAAGTAATTACGTTGATTACTATTCATTGAAACATTTAATACGAAAAGCAACACGTAAAACGGGTAAATTGTTCGACACGTAAGATAATAATGAGACTGCATCGGTTGTCTCTGTCTTCACTTTCCTTTATTTTCTTTTCCTTTTTTCCTTCTTCCTTTCCACCCTCGATGGAATAGTAGAAGAATCAGAAGTACCGAGCACGAAAGCAAATTATATGCAAATAGAAGAAATGAGAAAGGAAAAAAAGGCTGTTTTGTAACTCTGAATATTTTACATTTTCGTTACCGCGTACTCACTTTACACATTGGACGACGAGCTTCTTCTCGTCTGGATAGGGAAACTCACCTGAAAGAGAGAAAAATGTTTTAAATATTTCATAATATGTCGATAATTTTCGTTTCAAAATGCAAATTAATTTAATTAACGTAAGGTATCATTTAATTAACGTAAAAGTGGGTGAATTTTTTCTTTAAAAAAACAGGATATATTTAAATTACAACAAAAATCGTGTAATTAAACTAAAATAGGTTCACAAAAAAGTTGTTTAAAAATCACTTTTCAATTTTTTGATTCAGCCTTCCAGTATGTGCGACAAATTTATTACAGGGTATTATTAACATTTCTATACACTTGAACTAATTAATGAAACATCATATAATGTTTTTAAAGTTAATTAAATCTGCAACTTTCAGACCTTATTATGCACAATGCTATACGACTTGAATAGTACGAACGATGATGAAACAGTCTTACGTCCCATTTCAAAGCGAAACGTTCTCACGACAGGAGTCAGCTGTGACGTCGCAATATTGCAAACTGTTCCGTAACAATAGAACCGAGAGAACATTACCGTTATTGGCAGTATCGTGTACCAGAAAAGATCAATGGCACGAGAATCGTTCGAGGCATGTGACACGATAATTACCGAAAAGCGAATCAACGGCGGTCCGGCTGCATCAAAGGCGAGCTTAACCCTCGTGGGCTGCAAAGGACAACCGATATTTAAACTATGATTAATTATTTACAACACGAATCGATGCACGTGGTTCGAGTGTCCCGAATACGGTTGGGCCCGTGGGTCTACCGTAATTATTCCGTTTCCATCACGTTCGGAACGCCATTAAAGTGAAACAAACGATAAAATCTATCTGTCCGTAATGAAACAACGTGCACGGTCATCGTGCAGCTATTTCCCCTTCGATTATGCGCCTGCCGTGACCCGTATTCAGAGTTTTGATTACATCTTCAAATTACTTTTCCCAGCCGTCACGCGATCCATCAAATTTTTAATTATCGCTCCATACAGCTTGTTTCCACGAAAGTGCAAACAGAGAAACGCAAGGGGAGGAAACAAAGTAAAAACTAAACGAAACGAAAGTGGAACAACCGCGAAATTGTGGACGTACGAACGAAACCGGGTAGCGGACCGATTAAAAAACACCGAACGGGACGTTATAAATGTTAATAGCGATACCTCGATTCTTTTCGCTGATGGAACGAAACGATAATCGCCGAAAACCACGGATTTCGAAAACGTTGTTTCCCCGCAATTACGCCGAATCGAATCTTGTTTTGCTTAAACACTATTTCCACCACGGCCGGACTCGGTGAACAACGAAAAACACGAATACCGCGGTCGTTCTGGATTTCAGTTGACAATCATTGCAGAACGGGAGGATTCGTCGTAAAATGAATTGCAAAACTTTTGATTAAATATCGAGCTCGTTTCGCGGAATCTTCGGTGTCTCTAGAAGCATTAATAATTATAATTCTCGGACCCCTCGTAATCTTCGTAATTCTCCTCTTCCAATTAACTTTAAATTTCATTCAACGCCACTTGTACGGAAGAACACCCTTTAAGAGTGCACTTAATAGAATTAGTAAATACGATTCCATTCGTTTGCTCAAGTTATTTATAACGGCATACATGTTCCGAATGTTCGATAAACAACGGTGCAAACTACTCGATGAACTTAATACTGGAAGCGCAAAGCAACCAGACTCGGATTACAGTTTCAAGAAACACATCATCGTTTTCATCGAGTACCAAACATACGGTGTTCGACCATCGAAGCTGTTCATGCTGTTCCTAACGTTAATTCTGTGAACTGTAATTTTCGTCTAGGAGAATCGTACACAGTGAAACTGAAGACGAGAGAGGATCATATTTAACGCAACAATATTAGTCAGTGTAACGAAAGGGTAAATAGAGAACATTTTATTTTTACGGATAGCCTGTATATTTCTATTTGCTGCCTGCTGCATTCGCGCATATCTCACGCGCCAACTTATTCACTTCAACAACAGCGTCCCAGTGCTTTTACTTTCTTTTTTCTAGCCTCATTGTTTTACGATGCGCGCGATCGATTATAAATGTTAGACCGTTCAATGCGTTTCGGGCGTGGTCCACGCGAGGCATGAATCAACGGGACAATGAAAAGCGACGGTAGATAAATTTTCTGCTTCGGAGGCATAAAAAATATTTTGACTTCGCGCGATCAATTGAAATGCAAACCGGGGAATTCCATGAAAGGCAATAGCGTTTAACGGTGATTACGAGCCGTACCCTCCCGGTAGAGTCATCGCGATGCAATTACGTGTTCCTGGGCGTGGATGCGGTCATTATCGCGCCCCACTTCGTTCTAAAGGAAAAGTTTAATTTCGAGCCCGCTGCGCGCCACGTGACAATGATGCATCTAATGTGGGGCTCGCAACAATATCATTCTCGTTAAGTTGATACGTCCTGGAAAATGGGGGCCGTGAAGGAAAATTGAAACACGCACGTGGAGGAAATTATTTCTTAGAACTACTATACGCGCGGAATCAAGAGATACTCTTTGGTGACACTGGGAACCGAGACTATATATTAATATATTATTATAAAAAATCGATGCACCCAACATAAAACACTCAATTGCGAATTCGTCATAAAAATTCTTGAGACATTCGATCAAAGAAGCGGCAAGAGGTAATGGGAAAGTATTCCGCGCTGACTTGGTGGCAAAAGCCTTTAATCTCCGCGCACATCGGAAACTGTTCCTTGAAATTTTGAACGGTGCACGCGTCGAGTCTTTCTCCTTAATACCGGAAGCTCGTGGCGGGCCGCTTCCTTTCAAGCTCCGGGAACAATATGTAGGCAAAGTTGGCGCAAAGTTTCACGTTGGACGGAGGCGCGAGCGTTAGGGTGTTCCTAAAGGTAGCTAGACTGAGGTTAAAGGTTAGAAGGGAGAAAGGATTGGGGTGGCCAAACTGAAAGAGGGCGACCGCGAACCGTGTGGCACGGGTTTCAGGTTCTTGCGGCAAAACCGAGCGGTTTAAGCAAGGCGTTAAATAGCTCGCAAGTTTCCCGCGGCAAAACAATGTGGCCCGAGTGTGAACCTGGCAGCCGCTTCGTCGAAAATTGCCTTTAAACGTACGCCTGCCATACTGATCCGTCTCGTGCCAACCAACGTGGCACAACACGTATCAGATCCCGTGAAAAGTTCTCTGGATTTTGGTATCGGTGAAGGAAAACAAGTTTTACAAGTCAGCTTTTCCTTTTTCGCATTCGGGTTTCAATTTCGGATCACCGAGAGAAAGGCTTCGTACTGGTGCTGGTTTTTCAATGAAAACACAATCTGAGATGCGGTTTCAATTTCACTATTTAATCGACAACCGCGCTATATTTCCGAACCAAACTATACACCGCTGATCGTCCGAAAGAGATCGTTCGATTGCCGGTTGAATCTCGCGTGTCGAATGCCCTTTAACGAAGCAACGTAGCACATCGTCGATCGAAAGCAAAACGTTCTCGCGGTGGCCGGAAACCGTGCCCCTTTGATTCCCCGGCCTTTTATACCGCAACCTCGACAGCGGATATATCGGCGCCGCTCGACTACCCCGGGTACGCTGGAAAGTTTCTGGAATCGTTCAAGAGACTGTTCAGAAGAAAAAATATGGAGACACTCAAGATATCTTAAAAGGGTTTAAAATTGGAGATCCTTTCTGAAGAAGCACGGACAAGTTTCTTCTTGGATGTTGAATACTACATACACGCGTGCTCCCACCGTATAATTACGAGACATTGTAATCCGAGTGCCGAGTATCATTGTCGAGAACTTAATTACGAACGAACGTTCCAGTAAATTGCCGCTCTCGGAAAATATAATGACTGGGCACGGTCGTTCGTTCAGAATAGAATGATACAAAGATTGAGTCATCCGGCGTTGACCATTTGGAATAAATTCATTTCATCGTGAAATTCTGAAGAAAGCCACTGATGTATACTCGGTGTCGAGCAATATTTCAAGTAGTATTAACCGGAGCGTGAACTAAATCATCTTTTCAAAGCGGGTAACGCAACACCTTCGTCCTCGACTCTCTCGCCCCAAATGCAAAACAGCGAAACAGAAGGCTGGTGTCCGGCTCGCACCTGTCATCCTATGACCGATCGTTTGATGCAGACGGTGGTCCCGGTGGATTCCAACGATATCCAACCGGCTGGTACGCAGTCGAAGGGGTAAGAGCGAGCCAAGTGTCGTCGCATACGTTACGTGCGTCAAAGGAAACAGGACACTTGGCGCGTCAGCGGTACGAGCGTCGCGACGCGGCATTACCGGCTTCTCGACAAAATTATGATCCCGTTCGGTTTGCCCTGGCCGCCGGCCGTGATTGCATAACAATGAGCAGGATTCCGGGAATTGCTTTTACGTGTCTGGAATTACTCACTGGGCCACAATAGTCCGCGGAGCTGCATACCTGCACCGGTTGAAAGGCTGCGCAGGGAGAGTAACTGCACCGAGGGGGTGGAATAGAACGAGGACGAGGAAGAGGAACGTCTGCGTATATGAATACACATATACGTGTATCTCGTACCTGTGTACGTGTGTGTGCATTAGAGTAGAGGGCAGCACACGGGTGGGCATTATGCGTCATTGGGTAATCTGGCGAACGATTCAATTGAAGCGGCCGGCATGTCGAGCATGTGGACATAATGGAGCATCCGTCTCTGTACGATAAGCGAGTATCGAGCGTTCTACCGTAGCCCTCGAGGTTCCAGCATCGCCTGCCAGAGCGTACATATATCGCGAAACCGATGATTTCGAGACCCTTGCCCGAAGCATTTGCTCCGATCATCAACCCTTCATCCACCTACCTCTTATCATTTCAGCCTCGTTCATGA
Source organism: Osmia lignaria lignaria (assembly GCF_051020975.1). Lineage (NCBI taxonomy): Eukaryota > Metazoa > Arthropoda > Insecta > Hymenoptera > Megachilidae > Osmia > Osmia lignaria. The sequence continues at coordinate 5,019,697 of NC_135041.1, forward strand.
ACCCGAATATGTATCTAATACGGTCACTTACTTGACCTGAATCTAACACAGGTAATATCTGCTAATTGAGTTTCAGTTTCCATTGTTAGTATTATTTTGCTGATTGTAATTGATAGATTTTATCAACAGCTGTTTTCAGAGTAGCGTGATGCGTTGGATATATAAGAGTTGGTCGATGGAAAATTTTGTTGGTATATTTTTATCCATTCCATGGCACAATGGTCACAAATAGGAAATTTTAGAAGTAAAAAAAAATAAGTAAAAAATCGGAAAATTCGGAGCCATGTTAATTAGTGCACTAATAATTACGCGTATTAACAACCAACAACGAAGGAAATAATTCAGCTACTCGTCGCTCTGCCAACCAGAAGTTCGTGGTCCAGTAATTTCGATTCCGGATACAAACCGATGGAATCAGGCATACATTGTCCCGACTTCGCGAATCGGTCGCATAAAACTTCGGACTACTTTGGTATTCGACAAGTTGTTCCTTCGCTTGGCACGTTCGTCCGATCGTAGATTTTGGCACGGTGAATATTTTGCTCGTGCTTTTAGCCGGAAGCGTAACGAATTTCAATTCTACATGGAATCGTTCCATCTTCTTTACAGCTTCAAAATATGTATCACTTTCTGAACCAATTATAAGCAGAATTATCCATAAAACTCAATTCTCCTTATTTTTTCATAAGAATAATATTGTAATAACAATTATTTAGTAAATTGGTCAAATAAATGAAAAGTACACCCTCGATGCTCCCTTCTATATTTTCCAACAGAGGTTAAGATTTTAATCGTCACAAGTATCGATTTCTTGAAACGGCCCAATCCGTCACGAGTTTGGCCTAGACGCGGCAAAATTGCGTTTCCGGTCACTGCTGGCTTAGCGAGAGAGTGGCCCGAGAACGAACGACCAGCAAGAGTTCCCCATCATTTTCTGGCGGGTTGAGCGTGTGTGAACACGTGCACCATCCCCGTTATGCGTGTTCAATTTCCGATAGTTACTACGGTTGCACCAAAGGGTCGGTGAAGTTCAATTTCAACGGTCTAACTACGTGACTGGAAGCACCTTAGATAGACCGACGATCCTTTGTCGGTCGAGCGACGAATTTTCCAAGTTTTCGTGCTGAAAATTAACCTCCTTACAAACAACGTTAACTCGTGTGTTTGATGGGAAATTATGTACGAGTTCGTGAAATTTCGATCACTTTCAATTCAACTTCTTCTTTACATTGCCCCTCTATCGCTTCGTGCTTTCGTACTTTTAAAAATTAAGAATTAAATTTATGATTTCAATCAAGAGCCATTAGGAGAGCCAGTTAGACCCCTCGATTCGACTTTCTTCGATAGGGTCGATAAAACGTGCGTTACTTCGTCTGCGCTGCTATATTGCTACGGTACTTCGTACCGTTTCGAGAGGCCGGCGAACACCGTCAAGATATTTCCGGGCATTTCCCCCGGTACAGGCTTAACAAAGACAGCCTTCTCAAAACGGAGGCCGCCATTCCAAGGAGTCAACTAGCATGCAAACCCGCGCCTACCGATCACCGATTTCGCTTTCTGCTTCATGACCCTCGGAATTCGAGTAATTTAGGTGCTGTAAGACTGGTTCTACGCCCAGCCGACTTTCAATGGACGAATAGCCCGTTCGGAGCAGACGGTGAATGCCACGCGATCTACGACACCCTCGAGTGGCTCCCAAAAATTCCTTGTAAAAGCCACCGCCGCAAACTACGTAGTCCCTCAAGAGTCCGGTTATCAAACACCGGCCTCGAGACGTCGAACAAAAAACCATTTATGCCAAATGCATCAGTGAAATTGCGTCAATATGGTCGCGACCGACTTTAGCTTTAATTCTGAATGGGACAAATTTCGTCTTAAAGTATAAATTATTGATGAAATGGGTAGATAAGATTGATAAAAAAGAATCGAACGATGAACAGTCCCTACTATCCTAAAAGTACCATTCGAGATCGAAGTCCGAAACGTTTTAGAAGCAAAAGAAGCTCCGCGTCTAGTGGCTATTACGGCACGTAGACATCGTTTCGGGGAAACTTCCAAGGGGAGACAGAAGTATCAGTGGAGAGTTCCCCGAAAAACGTGTCGGAAAGAAACGGTTCGATATGACAAACACCTCGAAAGAGACCCAACTCGAACCATTGCGATGATTTATGGTCAGCCGAAACGTACTGCTGCCGGATCTTACCGAATACCCGACGATCTACGGAAACCTCTAGGGACTGGTTTACATTCCACGTTGAAACGTCCCCAATTCTGTCCGGAATGGACCCGAAGGGTGAAGTCTGACGGTTCGAGATACGCAGGACACGTACCGACCAATGTATCGATGTCAATGTTATTCGAGATACCCCGAGAACACGTTTCAAAGATTCTTTCAAAGTTTTCCAAACAGTACTTCAACTTCTTTATATTCTTCTGCTATATCAAAATTCAGCGAAACATTGAAGTATTCCAAGGAAATCTGGATTTATTCGATTAACATCGTATACCGAACGGAATCGATAATGAGCATTAATTTAGTCAACTGAGAAATTAATTTCCCTCTCTTTAGCTATTGTTCAAAATTTCACATGAATACACTGTTGCGAGACACAATGAAAGTTACCGATCGATAGCTATTATCGTAATACGCGTGACGATACGAGTGTCGCTTGCAGTGAAAAGTGCATTCGAAAATTCCGGTTTAATCATCGACTTCAAACAGTGTTTTATTACACGCGAACTTGTAATTCTAAACTATGCTACTCTTACTGAACAATACGTTTTAGAGCGTACATTAACAATATAAGAATTAGAATTTAAAATGCAATGAAACTTAGCACTATCGCGAATAAATAAGTCTCCGAACAATGTTAAATTCAACGGTACCATTTCACAGCAATAGCCTCGTAAACAGAAAGTTGCTCTCGTTTACTGCAAATATGACGGTTCAGGGGAACAATGCGCAGTTATACTTTTCATTTTACGACACTCACTTCGTAACACTTAACAGGATACGAAGAACGGTGCGCGATGCAACATCATTCACAAAGATCGTCCTTCGAGCCAATATAAAAATTCAAAGAAACGCACCCCGTTGGAAAAAGGAACACTGCCGCGGATGCGAGGGTGAACGATTACAAAAAGCTGCTACTGCATCCTGTTTCTCCACAGTCGAACAGAAGAAGAATTCAATATAGAGCCATCGCGGGGAATGAAATTACATTTCCATTGTGTCCCTTTCCATTCGAATGCGAGTCACACGCGACTCGTTGCCTCCCTAACCCGTGTGTTCGGACCTCTCCACGGCTGCTACCATTCAACGTATGTACTTTAGATCCAGACGGCTTCCCGGTGTCGTCCGTTCCAGCAGGCTGGTCAAAAGGTCCCAGTGAACGGACGACACCGGCCATAAGTCATCCGCCTTCGATATTAGCGAGCCAACTCCCGAGAAGCCGTAGCCTTTCCAGCCCCCACGGTCCCTCAAGTCCAGTTTCCTATATTGATATCGGCTGACCTATCCGCTCGTTGAAATACAGAGGCGCGTGGGCCGAAGAGGACGACAGTGCTAGGCGAGTATTAGTTGGTGTCGTCGAGACCCCCGGAGAGCCATTTATCTGGCATTTGCGAGAGACAACAACGCGAGAAGAACGCTCGGCCATTGACTTTTATGGATACCACGTTTACCGGCTGCCCAGTGGATGGACTCTCGGTGGACGGGAACCAAGCAACGGCTATAGATGGCCGCTAGCTGCACGACGAAATTGCGTGTTTCTGTTTGTTTACCGCCGCGACGCCGTGGGACGCGTCTTACCGGCCTCAAGGGATGCTGGTATCGCGACGGATGATTTCTATTCCGTGACGATCTATTCCAGACAGTATACTGTAAGTTAGTAGACTAATATTGAAGCTTCTAAATGAAGGCTATTTCAACCCCTATAAATTGTCTATTGCAACCGTTTTGAATTCATAGTCTTTTCTTATATTAGATCGCAGCATATAAACGTGACCTTACATTATATCAGCTTCAGAACAATGAACATATTTTGTGGTATATAGAAAATAAGCCAACTTAATGTACTTCCTTTTTCAGAATCTACTGCTACAGACTTCAAATTTTTAGAGCATCTAGTATTATATTACATGCGTACTTTAGCCAAAGAGAATTTTGAAATACCGAATAGAAAAAATTATGCAAGTCTATTAATGTATGAACTTTTTTGTAGATATATGTTCAACCTAGAAAATGCTACCAATTTTAATAAAGCCTTTGGTTAAAGTATGTATTATCCTTAGTGGTACAAGCACATCGAATGGTTACTGAGAAGAAGGTTCACGAGTACTAAAAAACATGTTTCAATTATAAATTCGGATTCCGAATATTGTCGATAAAGAAAAAAAAATGAAGAACAAAAGTTCAATTTTTTTACTTTAGAAATGCCTACTGCCCTTAAATCTTATTAAAAATATTAAAAGTTCAAATAGTTACACTGAATTTATTCCGAAATAATTTTCCCAAGAATGTCCGTGGCAAAGTAGAAACAGCAAATCAAACATTTTCAATTACGAGAAGCAAACGATATCGATAATCATAAAACACAAGGATCGGAAGAGTTCGATTACGTCCACGAGCAACAAGATAGTCCCGGCTTTACGCTTTGCTTGGAAATCTCTTGGTCGGCTGTTCGATAACTTTTATGCTGACTACCGTGCAAGCCCATCCGATGGAAGTTTATGGTCTACCAGCTCTTTTCGCGATGTCCAGGCGGGGCGAGCGCGCGGATCGATCTCATTGACCCCGTAAAAAGTATCGATAAAACTGGATGCATCGTTAGGCTGTTGGAGAACTTGCGGTTCTTCGCTAGGGAACGCGCGGGTCAAAGCGAAATTCCGAGAGGAAAACTGGCGTGTGCTATCAGCTACAAGGCAGAGAAATCGCGTAGGAACGGAGTGACACGACGTCGCTTACTCATTGTACCGTAATAAGCTGACGGATTACGACCAGGTTTCCTTGGCACGATACCATGCCAGCACTCGATCCCATTAATATCGTTACGCGTTAACTCGCATCGTAACGGTCTATCTGTGCCTATCGAGAATCCTCGTAATGCGTGATTTACTTTTCACCTAACGAACCGCGACATTTCGCGATGAATGATCGTTGGTGATCAGTTACGATTAAGACGACTTTATTAAACATCTTCGATGCAACGATGATGCGGTTCGCGCACGAAAATCTTTATATTATTAAAAATAACGTACAGACACGATTCTATTACTCTATCGCAATCGAGAAGTGTTACACTTTCGATAGCCTTTCGATGACACAGTTTTTAGAAGATAATTTAGAGATTTTATTTATGCGACTGTGTTCTACATTCTGATAGTAAATATTCAATTCTGACGGCCCTGTGATTTTGCAGGCTTTTATATTTTATTGGCGAGGATGATCAAGGAAGAGTATTACTAAGGAAATGTACAAAGTACAGAATAATTAAGGAGCTACTTCGGTTGAGAATGAATCTATAGAGTTTGTTGTGTTATAACTAATCGTGGTCGTCCAACATTATACTTTTTGATTGCAATTATTGAGCAACACGATTTCTACCATAATTCTATTTCTTTCGATAACAGTTCACCTGTCTCCTAGTCTCCTATGTTCAGTTTTGAAGAGGAAGATTAAACAGCGACGATGTACAACGAAAAAGAAAAAAAGAAAAATGAAATTCTTCTTCTATAGAAGTGGTAAAACGTGAAGCGTGCAGTGTATTTCATGCAGCCGGCCAAAACTCTCCACGTTGCAAAAGGAGCGTAACGGTAACGACGCGACGAACAAATTAGAGCACAGGCTTGGCAGAGAGCCTATTACAGTGTGCACGACTGAAATCGCGCACCGTTCTCCCCATAATGTGACGTAAATTAATGGTTTCTATATCTCGGTATTAAGAGAGCGTTCTCCATCTTTACGCGTCCGTAGCACACTCTTTCCCGCCCGTTCGCGAGTATCTACCTTAATTATTGCATCCGTTCACCGAGAGCTTCGTTCCTCTACCGACTTCTTTCCCTTTAACTTCCTTCCTAGCCGACCGTCTACGCCTCTCCATCGAGCATCCGAGACAGCCGGATGAAAACGGATTGCCTTTCGTCCGACTGTACTCCCGGTTACTAAAGTGATATTAATGGACCGTAAACGGTGAAGCCTTACTCCTAAAACCTTCCTCTTCGCGTTACGTGTCGGCTGTTTCTAAAGTGGACGCTCGAATTCGAACAGAGCTCTTCGTTACGCTCGAATTTGCCTTCTTTCGGTGAATAAAATTGAAAAAGAACCGGCTTCTCTGCGAATCGAGAGACCTTTCATCCGTGTCAACTTCGTGTTCGAGAGAAGGGGATCCTTTTCATTGAATTTACGACAAAATGAAATTTTGGGAATATTATCCTATTCTTAGACAGCTACCTATTATGAAAAACGAAAACACGAAACTATATACGTGAAATCGTACAACGAATGGAAACGAGTATTTTCACCGGAGAATTGCCGCGATAACGTCTCTATGATTTCTGTCATTCCCTCTCTGTTTCCTTACCCCTGGTCGCCGACCCCTTCTGAGAAACGTTATTTGTAGAATGTACGCAGCTCGAATATATTGCGACACGTTCACGCGTTCCCGAGTACGCTCTATGTTATCGTCTCGAGGGCTACATTTACACGGTGCATCGAGCCAAGCGAGTAATATCCGACACGGTTACCGGTGCACCATCGAAAGACACGGTATACCTCGTCCCGTGAATGGGAACTGAAGTTTCGTAATCTTGTAACTGCGAGTTCATTGATTCTTTTTACGCGCGAGAACTTCAGGGGTTGTTGAGCGTTTGAAAAGGGAGCGAACACGGGGTGACGCTCTCGCGAGTCTTTCGACAACGCGCAAAGCGTTCGCCGAGTCTTTAGGAAGTCTTTGATCGTCGCTGAAATGCGTCAGGAAATATTAGATTCAGCTTGAAACGGGCCCCGGCTGAAAGGTAATTGACTAACTCCACGAGCGTTTGATATCTAAAAACTGAAACTTTCGAGACTAATTCTCTAAGTTTGGTGAAGTTCCCTCGTGATTTCTGTGATAACTGATCATTGAAACGGTGTTATACTTTTATTTATTTATTTTCGAATTGAATTTGGTTCATATTGAATTTTATCTATTTAATCACGCACTTTTCATTTTACTCGTTTTTTCGTTACCACCATCTTTTTTATTTTCTGCCTTCAGAAATACCTTGAGACAGGAGAAAGAATTTCTAAGTGCCGTGCGTCGTCGACCTTCCGGACGGATTCTTGGTATCTGTAAAAGTATCTGCTTTGAGGAGTACCTTGTATTTTAAAGCGTCATTCAGTCTATTCGCGTTAATTGCGAGAATTTTTGTTGGTAAATGGAAAACATACATGGCGAATCGGATGATTCTTAAAGCCAAAGTCGATGGTTATTAAACTTTCTAACATTGAGGTGCATCGTTGTAAAACTTATTGCAAGAACAGTCGGGAATCGGGTTCTACTTTTAGTTTCGCAAAGTTATACCTTCCGGATTAATAAAGAAAAGATCGTAGCTCCGTATAATGAGAAAACTTTCTTTCTAAAACCAGGAATCGTCGATTTCGAAACGGAACAAGTTACTTTATTTTTTCGTTCAATGAAAAACTAAAATTCTCCGAGTCAACGGACACGTAGAAATTCTATCCGAGAGCCACGGGTAAGCCGGAGAATTTAAGCTTCAACTTTCGGCATTACTTACAATTTTTACCAAAAAATCCAAACGAATAGAGATTACATTCTCCTATAGATTCTATTTCCGTTTGAACAGGAAGTGCAAAAAATATTCCCTTGAATCCATATTCGTGGATCTGAAGTTTCATGCATTATTTCTAACTTTCTTGAAAATGGGACACTTTTTGGGACATTTTTTTTAGCCTCGTTTCATCTCAATTTAGACTATGAAACCACGTTATAAGCTACCTTCGCAAGAATCTCGGTACAATACGATACAAAATTTATTCGAAATAAAATTAAAAAGAAAAAGAATATTGTCAATCAAACCAGGTTATTTCCACGAAACTTCTACATTTTATATGTATTTTACAGTACGGTTAATTACCAACAACTAAAAGAGCAACCTTCCGTACATATTTTTTTATAAAACTCGAGAGCTATTTCCATCCCTTCACGGATGATCGCCAATAAGAAGGAAATAGGTATCGAATACCTTTTTCAAATTCCACGCGAATCCACGTTACCTCCAGTCCACCATTTCATCTCCGTCGAAAGGAAGAAAAAGCGATCGTGGATGCAGAATCCATATTCACGCCTCTTTCCCCTGGCACTCGAGCATGCAGTCTCTATTGTTATCTGCCGGTGGTGGTCCACGTACAAAAGTCATGATCGATCGGTAGGAAAGCCGCGCGTGTACGCGCACAGACACGCACACGGAGCTTCGGCCCCGGAGACACAAAAGTGGGACAATATTGGCAAATGAGACGGTACATTTGCCAGGCATTGTCGACAGGCGTCAGAGGGGTGGCTCGCAGCTACGTTCTGGGCACACCGTAATTGCGAGCATTGTTTGAGGCGCGCCGGACGATTCGATTCGAATCGCTGGCCAGCGTCTTCTTCGTGAACCCGCTCGGTCAAGCACGCTGAAATTCGTTGGATTCCGCTCTACGCTTCGCGACACGAGAGAGGAAACCAGCGACGATGATTCAGTGACTGTACCTCCACGACGGATGAATCACTCGCGGTAATGGTCTGTGAATGATTATTAGTAAGAGGCAATTTCGATCGTTGCTTCGTGTTTTTTTTTCCTTCTCAGAGGGCAACTACCCTTCGTCCTCGCCGCGCGATCACGTAGCGGCGATTCGAGACGATGGAAGGAGGGAGAACGAAATTAATCTTGCTTGAATAAGACGAGACGAGTGGAAAAGCTCTGTGTCGTGCCTCTCGAGACTTCCAAGTAGAAAAGCACTTTGAACTTTGAATTTCATTTTTTCACACTGGAATCTTTCATTTTCCTTCTAACTGACAAGGGGAACTACCCAAGTGTTACACTCACTTATTAATGAAACTTTGCCAGCTTGTAGAGTTCGGCGAGCTGAACACGCCTATACCCCCCTTTTGGGGACAGACGGCTAATCGTTTAAAAGATATAAACAATTACAGTTAGTTACTCCTTAAATTCTGAAGTATGACAAACTCACACATACAACTCGCAATCTAGAGATCCACGGTTCAAATCCTTGGTTCCCAACATTTTTTTTTTTAAATGATAATTTGTCTCTTTTTGAATAACTTACATAAAAATTATAAAAAAAAAAAAAAAAAAAAATTGTTGGGAACCGAGGATTTGAACCGAGGACCTTCAGATTGCGAGTCATGAATCCGCTCCGTGGTTAAACACATGACTCACAATCTAAAGGTCCTCGGTTCAAATCCTTGGTTCCCATTTTTTTTTTTTTTTGTTAATGATAATTTGTCTCTTTTTGAATAATTAAAATTCTATATAATTCTAAACTAAAATTCTATATTCTATTTTGAATAACTTAAATTCTATAAAAATTGCAGTGTATGTAATTAATTATTAATAAATGCAATGATTATAGCACAGCTGTAACAGTTATTCAAAAAGAGACAAATTATAATTTTAAAAAAAAACTTGGGAACCATGGATTTGAACCGCGGACCTTTAATTCGCGAGTTAACCGTTTGTATGTGTGAGTCTGTCATACTTCTCAATGGAAGTAGTAACTAACTTTAATTATTAATATCTTTTAAACAATTAGCCGTCTGCCCACAAAAGTTTCATTAATAAGTGAGTGTAACACTTGGGTAGTTCTCCCTATGAGAGCCAATAAATTTTGATACCTTCAGTGAAACATTTATGAAATTGTAAGAGATTAATTTCGAAAAATTAATGATCCTCTGACTGAAAGCTTTACCCGTGCTCGAGTATGTAATTGCGTATTATTTCATATAAAAAGGTATTTATATCGTAAAAAGAAAATTTCGTTCGATCTATAACTAGTCGGGTTTCCATCTTGCAAGAGCGACGGGCAAGCATTGTTCGACTTGAAATCGTTCCTTTTCACTGCGGAATAGCAGGCTGTGATTAACTTGGGCCGTTCCACTGGCCGGCGTGATATAAACGCCGCGACGATATCGCCCCGAGAAATGGAATTCCACGCCGGTAACCCTTTTCGACGTCATAGCGGTTGATTTACTCGCATGGTCCGCGGTTATCAGTTTCGCCTTCTGCCATCGGACTCCGCATTCGAGAGATTTACACGTTCGGCCAAGATCCTCCGGCCGTGTCTACGGATCTACGGTGCTCTAGATCGGTCGGCGAGTCGCGTGACTGGCCGATCTAAATTCTAAATCGTGAAACGGGCCAAAGTGATCGTGCGTTGATCAAATGACCCGTGGAAAGAGGTTTTTCCAATGATTGAGTGGAAAGAACCGTATCTTAGCCAAGTTCTGATATCTTTAGATAAAAATCGTAAGCTTTAAATAAGAGGAGAACTCGTAATCGTGTTTCCATCCCCTTTAAAACTAGAACTACCGTTTTGATAAATGATGAACATTTATTTGTAAGTTGAAAATAATATAAAAAACTAAATAGATAAAGAATGAAACATAGTTAAATATGTATATATCAATTATTTATCTCGACAATAGCCAGGATATATTTCAATAAAAATACTTTAATCAAATTTATAAATTAAATTTTATAAAATATGAAACTTCAAATCAATTATTTTGACTGCTCTAGTACTTCTAGTGTTAATACTAAAATTTTCTCTCAAAGGTCATTTTAAATATTCTCTAAAGGATTGAGGAAATATAACCAAACTCCGGAAAAGCATAACAATGAATAATTCAAAAAATTGTTAAAAGTGTCCATTCTACGGATCTCATTGATCCCAATTCAAATATGCGAATAAGGAAACGCTAAAAGCGATCATCCACGAGTTCCTAAGCGAAAGGAAAGAGGAAACGTTAACCGAAAGTCACGTAGAGCAATAGAGTGAAACCGATGGTGGTTGGCCAGTTGGCATCGCGTGGTTGTTTCCGTATTCACGAAAGAGTATCGTAAACACGGCCGACAGGCAAAAGCGAATCCAGCGGCGAGGTGAAGCTGTATCGTGACAAGACGATACGAAGGAGACATCAAGGGTTCGTAAAGCAAACGAGCCACCCCTTATCACACGGTCCATCTGTATTCACGACGTTTCTGGCTTATCTTTCGTGTTTTCCTTGGTCTTTCTTAAACGGACGCGAAGCTGAGATATTCCAACTACCGTTGCTCTTTCCCTGAGTGAAACGCCAGAACGAGAGGTTCTCCAGGTCGGTCATCGCATCAGCATCTCTGTTTTCCACTCTATCGTCAGGTCGCATCTCTCTGCTCCCTCGATGCTTTATCCCTCCAACTTCCTTCTCTTTCACCAATTTTCTCGCTCTCTTTCTCTTACTCCCAATGCGCATCCATCTACACCTCTACCCCTTTTACTCACCCCTGCAGGGTTCTTGCTTACGGGCAACGGTTATCCGCGTGTACACGGGAAAAAGAATGAAGAAAAACGAGCGCGGCTCGAGATGGAAAGTCTTGCCACTCATCCACGGCTAATCCTCCCTTTTCTCTCGAAAGTCATCGTTGCGCTTGAATCTCCTTTCGCGAATATATCCCTTTGCTCTCTCCCTCACAACCCCTTGGTGAACGCGACCGGATTAACCTCGGCCCTCTCGACGAGAATGATCGGGCGATTTCTCATTCGCGATTAGACGCTTTTCCCGCGACGCGAACCTACCATTCTTCCGACGCGAAAACCGGGTTAAGTTGCCGTGACAAAGAAAAACAGGGACGACCGCGCCGTTGTCGTAGGCGACCCAAGAAGCATCCGAGGATATCCGGGTAACTTTATGTAGGACAGTTTGGAATATTCAGCGATAGTTGAAGCGAGGAGTTTATTATAGGTGTACAGGGATGCATCCACGAGGATCCTACTTTATGGAAACAGAGGATTACGGGAGGATTACTAGCTGGATATAATCGTTTATGTTCTTCCTCGAAGCCTTAAGTAAGGCTAAGCCGTTGCTGGTCGAGATTAAGCCTTCGGAGCTTTTTATAATTTCTCCGTCAGCTCAGCTCGTGGCCTGAAATTTCAGACCGGAAGAAATTGCTCCTGTTAATGACCGCTAATATAATACGAGTATTCTAATATATAAAGATACCGGAATACCTATAAGGTATTGCTTGGCAACTTTTAATTCAGGCTTTCTAAAATAGAACAGTATTGTTCTGTATTCTGTCGTTCTAAAACTATAACTCGATCCGCGCGGTTACATGAAACATCTTTTGTAAAATTCATAATGATCCAAAGAGATATCGCGTTTAAAATTAAAATCAGAGCGGATGCAAGAGAAATTTTCTTCCCGGCGAACGTCATTTGCAAGGATGAAGGGTTCAGGGCACGAGTCGAATTAGAAATCAGAGGAGACGAGACCGTGGTTAGTTATGCAAATCACGGAAACGGTAGACTAGATACTATATAAAGGACGAGAGGATAATAGTTTAAAATTTGATACAGTAGAAAGGGAGGAAGCTGAAGAGAAAAGATTTAACGCTGCTGGCCCACATGTAGGTCACCAGAGAGACCTGACTCTGGGGTCCGTGATCCTGCAGCGACTCGTAGAATTTTTAGTATCTTCTTTTCATCCAACCTTAATACCGGATTTAATAATATGCTTTTAACATACACATGTTGAAATGAAGTCAGAACACGCGAAGTATCTCTTACAAATACACAGAGCAGATTATATTTCAAAATTGATCAAAGGTACCTGTAAGAAGGTTTATTTTTCTATAAATTCGTCTATTTCGCAAATGCAACGATGCATCTGGAAAGTATAAGTGGAAAATGGTTGAAAGCACGGAGGAAGGCAAAGTTGAGAAACTCGACCGCCGTTCCATTTAGCACTTGGCCGAATCTTGGGGTCAGTTTAAAAGCGGCACTCAAGGGACCCCGTCCATCCCGATAATTTCAGCTCTCCCGTGGCGAGAATCTCGCTAACGATGGAAATGGAACACGGTGTCCCACTTTTCGTTCTCAAACAAACGCTCTCCGAGGAGCTACAGGATGGGATTGCCGGCGTAAGAGGAATTTCCACGATTAAACGTTTACAGGGCTTCGGTGAACGCGCTTCGATCGAGCATCGATTCTACGGTCGATCTTTTTTACTGCTGACGACGCGTCTTACAGAATCGAGCGTGCCCGATTTTCTTTGTTCTGCTGGACGCGAAGGGCGGTGAATCGGGGCCGAAGGCAAGCCGGGGAAATAAAAGAGGAACAAAAGAGGTAGCTTGCGAGTGGAGACCTCCCGTAAGCGGCACTCTCAGAGCCGGTCTGACCGGTAACCATTGTCGAATATACCCCAAGGGCGATCCTTCTCTCGCATGGTTCCTCGTGAATCGTAAATTTTTATCAGAACCTCGCGAGGACGTGCTCCGCTACTTCTGATTTCTAGTTACATGGATCTTGATATCGGAGAAAAATTCGAAAATGCTTTATTAAGAAAACACTTTTTTGGTAGCACATCATCGAACATGAAATATCTTACCCGGAGCGGAATAAGCTGTTTCGCTATTTATGAAGCGTGAATAATTAAAGTTGAGGTGCCTTTTAATCGGGCAAGGAAACGAATGTTGAATAATACATTATATCGTGCTCGTGGAATTTCGATGCTTAGAAAGCTAGAAACGTTTCTATTCGAATAAACTTTACTTACGTAAAACAGAAACGAAAAAAGGACGCGTTGAATTCTCGGCTTACCTGGAACAGAAAAGAAATTTGATGTTCTACATAAAACGTTTACATGTTATGTAGTTTGATATTTTTAAGTAACGATAATTAAGACTTCAATCAGAACAGTTATACACGATAAAGCTGCAGTTTAGATAAATCACTGAGGAATAGAAAGGTGTGAACATGAGGAATGGCGATTATAAATAAATTAATTTTCAATATCAGACAGAAACGATCTCTGTTACCGGTAATACGGTATAAAACGTTCACGCTTCGATTGCACGAGAATGCTTATAAATTTATCGTCTCGTTTGCATTTGATTACAAGGTAGAAATTTCGCGATCAGCATAATGCGAAGGATGTGTTTCACAAAGCCTGAATCCACGGGATTAAGACGTTCGTCGAAAATTGGTAGGCTTCTCTCCACACGGAACGAGCGGCAAAGGTGAGTGGAATGACTGGTTTTGTCACCTTGCTAAATAGATGGATGCTGTCGTTTCGTTGAGACCGGTTCTACAGCATCACGATATCTTTATTCGCTTCAAAGGTTTCTTTTGTGTACCAGTCACGATTTCAAAAGCGTTGCTCTTTAACCCCTTCAATAATAAGCAATTTTTGAAAATGTAAACACTTTTTGGAAATAAGGTTTATTAAATGAAGAAAGAGTGCTTACTGAAATAATTTTTCTCAATTACCGGGGCAATTATTGAAAATGTAAAGATTTTTAGGAATCAACTAAAGCTGTTTATTGAAACAGCGAGAAAGATAAAAAATTTCGAAATCGGAGCAACCGTATCGATTTTCCTCTGAATAGACAGAAAACCGTAGTATCTCCAAGCAGGCTTCTAAAAAAATTACGATTCACTCCGATCCACGAACGATAACGGCCGCTTTCTATCGTAGCATCATCATCGCCAGTATTTCTCTCTAACGGGTCAATCATTTGAAAGAACCTCCATCTCGAAAAGTGCATACACCTATCTAAGCCGCGCAACGTCCTTCTCTCTGTTAGCGCATCAAGCTCGTACGTGCTGCATATCCTTCTTCATTCTTGTCCGGCTACCTATTCAAGATCGTTTTCTGGCTGATAAATAAACCAACCAGCTAGACCATCCATCCTGGTTAGCATCGAACGTGCTCTCCAACGGTGGTGGTTGCATTATAAAGAACGACATTCACGGTAGCAGGTTAGCTGCTGGTTTTCTGCTCGTGCATTATCCAGCACCATCAATCGGCCTTGTTAGGCGGATCGAGCGAGGTAGAAGTAAAATCGAAGAATTATTGAGAAGACACGGTTCGGCTACGACTTAACCAGAATATTACCGAATTAGCAACGTTAATTAACTCGATGATTATATTATATATTATTATAAGGAACCAGTGGTGCTTGTAATTTTATTATTCAGAGATTCTGGCATAATTTTATTTGAAAATACAGGACAGGCCAAAGCATGATCCACCAAAAATCAGTAATAAACCTCGCGTAGGGTTCTCCGAGGACAAAGGGGTTTTCTCGGCCAGAGAAAGTTAGTCTTGGACGATCTGCTTTGCAAAATAAACGAATCCTCTCGAGATATCGCCTTTTTATTTGTATTTGTCTTCACGCCTCGTTTTTACGTCTTACAATTTTAAATTGGACCACATTTAGTACTATAAAAAATAAAAATAAAGTACAGAATGTCAGTTTGTAAAGTACTCAATATATCCAAGTTACGAATACGACACTGGTCATCAAAGCGTTAATTATTCAAGCAGAACAGTGGGCATCGATGCACGTGGTTCCAGGTCGCTCGTGCGCGAATCGTTTAAAGGGAAGAGACAGGTAAGTCAGGGAAAAGGTATTACCAAGGAAGGAAAGATTCCAAGGGGATGGAACGAGTCGAGAACTGTCATTTGACGACGATGATGCCCGCCTCCTTGGCTTCGATGTCGCTCGATCGATAACCAGAGAAACGGATACCGATGCTTCGGCTACGGTTACACGGTGGAACGTGCATTTGAAATTCATGGACCTTCATGGTAAACGCGACCATCCCAATCCTCCCTCCTTTTCTACTCGGCTAGAATCGATAGCCGCGATCGAGTTAACAACGATTTCGGGTTACATTGGTCGACGTTAAAAACGCCTGGTCGGCCAGCTTACGGTAATGATAGCTTCTTTCCGCGGCAACGGGCGGACACGATTAACTGGGTCGCTTGAATATTCAAACCGTCCAGGTTGTTTGAATTTACATCGAACCCTGCATGAGACGGGTAGGTGGTGTCGAGGTGGTGATTCGTTTCGAAAAGATAGCAAAGAAGATTTAAGAAAGAAGAGAAGAATTTGTCTTTCAACGAAATCGTCGAGCGATGCAAATTGAAATCTATGCTTCGCGTTGCAGGCTGTTCAACATTCAATGAAATATTCAACTTTCCTGCTAAATGTTTGCTCTATTATTTACTATTCATCTAGAGATCCGATGTCCTTTATTCGGTTCACGTTTCAGCGTTAAACGCGTACTGCATTTCTCATAATTTTTATCCGACTTCGAAAAGGAAGAGGATACTCAATTTGATGTGTATTTTTTTTTTTCTTATATATGTTCACCGATTATGCCGAGACGGATCGACCAATCGCAATGAAACTTTTTGCATCTTGTAGAGTATGTCTCCCGATTGGTCCTGTTAAAAAAATATTTTGCATTAGGGACACAATGTCCCTAGACCTAGTGAACTGTGCGAGTTAAGTGTGGTCTCTCGTGAAGAGTCATTTGTCATAGGCTGCCAACGCCTGAACTAGGATCTTCCTAATAGAAGAAAAGTTTTTAATTTTGCGCCGCCTCCGAAAACATTGAAATGTATTTGGTATCCTGTTTAACGATTAAATAGATATTATTAATAGCTATGGAATATTGGTATAAATGAAATAGAAATTATTTTACACTTTTTAGTACATTTCGAAGTCGAATTTTTTTTTTTTGTTAAAAATTATTTTATTATTATAATCTCATCTTGTGTCTTCTTGCGCCTTTCGTCTTCTCCGTTCAGATACATACTAAGTTAAGCATGTTTCATGCAAAGGAACACGTGCTCGCTCATTTACTCCTTTTGTACTTGACTAACATTCGAATTCTCCGGAGCATTCGTTGCTTTCAACATAATCTGCTCTCGTCTTCCAATCCCGGGGCACGTCCTGCCTTTGCAGACGGGGCTAAATATTAAACGAACTCCGAGCTTCTTGTATATTCGTTTGGAACAAAGGATCTATACAGGAAGACATCTAGATGTTCCTTTATATTTTTAATGAAATTATTTTTTTTTAAATAAACAAGTCGATCGTTTAAAGTATTTTTCTACGGTAAGGGTTGCTTTTACCCCATCTGATTTCCGATTTGAAAAATATGTACCAAAATCGACGTGTACCATTTGGGTAACAGGATCCAAGATGATTCTTGAGCGATCGAGAGGCAGCGACAACGAGCGAAGCGTGTCGTCTGGCGCGAGACGGCAAAAAATCGTCGCGGCAACGAAAAGCTGGCAATCTAGCCGTGTAAGAACGCAATTACAGGAATCAACCAGCGAAACGTAGTGCAATCGAGACTGCAGTGTGTCGCTCGCCACGCCACGCCACGCCACACCGCACCGCGTCGCGCGAATTTTAAGCGTGCGCCTCTCTTTCCGCCAGCTAGACGCAAACGGCGCGGCGACGGGCTACCGCTTCTGCCGAGCCGTCGACCAGTCGGCAACGGGAGGATTTAATTAAGGCGTTAATTGGAAAATGGCGAGGCTTAATCGGTCCCTATTTCCTCCCTGTGAAAAGCCACGACGATAACGACCAACTTTTCACCCGCAACTTCTGATCTTCGTTATTTTCCGACCCTCTCGCGCGCTATCTTCACGATTTCAGCGCTGTAACGCTCTTCGACTATAAATTGGTTAATTTTAAATTGATTTCCTTTCGGTGTAACGTTAAGACTAGGAACTTGTGAAAAGAGCCTTTGCTAGATTGAGAAATTGTTTTTACCCAACGGACGACGGACCTTGGAGAAAGCTCCAATTTTAATTTAATTTTGTATTTCATGTTTTTATTTTCGAGATTTTCCACCGTTCCTCTAAAAATTATATATTTATCTGGACCACGATTGGTCCAGTTTCCGCTGTCTCAGAGTTAAAATTAAATTACGACAACTATTGAGATCTTTAGAAGACAGGATATTTTTTGGAAAGTTTAAAATATCAGTCAGCTGAAACGGATCAGAGAATTGCAAATTTTTCCTTCAGTGAAACGTATCTCGCCCTTTCAACGCAAGCATTTTCCACGGTCCTCGACGTTTACGTTCCAGCCGAATCGCACGCTCCTTTTAATCCTACTCGACTTCCTCCCCCAAAGTCGTAACCCTTGCGAGCCCTTATCTCAGTCACCCTCGTTTCCTATATCTCTCTCTCCCCTTTCATCGTGCCACCCCTGAACCGGCTGGCTCAGCTCGCGACTCTTTTTTTTTATCTTATTTCCTGCCAGACGAACGCAACTGATACGCCAGTGGCCGTTTACCGGTGACGAAAGCTCGCTTTTTGATTTTCCTACATCGTTCCTACTCGTTTCGCCGAAACGCGTTATCACAAAAATCGACATGCAGGAATAGTAAAGTTAATCTCGGCCGGAAATAAAAAAGGATGGCTAACCAATTTTCAAGAAAAACGTAACGCTACAGAGATCTATCCAATATTCAATTGAATTGAATTTTATCGTTTTCGCCATCGACACAATTTTCTTTCGAACCAAAAATCAATTTCACAGTCTTCGAATATTTCTCCCCGAAGAATCAACCCAACCATTTCGTGTTTTTAGTTCTTCTGGGCAGATTGCGATATCTCGAACGCGATATGATATTTCATATATATGGTGATGAAGAAACGTAGAATGAATTACTCTATTTCTGTAGCAAAGGATCACTGTACACGTGGAGTCTTTTCTTATCTTCGATTGATAAAGTTTCCAGGACAAAAAGTTCGCGGCTTCGATACAGTGGTTCGCTGGCGTGGATATCACCGGTCCCGATAGTGTCGCGAGGTGATTGATACGTGTGTGTTGAACACGCTGCGTGATTGATGCTACCAATCGACGTCAATATGCTGTCGAGTTATCTCTTTCGGCATCGTGCATCAAACGCTGATCTACTTAGCCAGCCCCGATCCAGCAGCGAAGTTGCTTGCGTCAAATCGTTGCTACCCACGCGACAGTTTACGACAGTCGAGCATCGGTTAATTTTCACCGGGAAAATCTGAGACGAAACCAGTGCCACGCTCGACGATTATGATGCATCGTTTCGTCGAGAAACTCCGGGCGAATGAAAAACGAACGAACGAAACGGATACGTTGATCGAGCATCTACACGTCGCGAGTTTACGTTACGAAATTTCTCTGTTACGCTACCGGGCCGAGCTTCCTGGCGAATTTTTTGCCAGAAATATTACTCCTCCGATGAAACATCGCGTGCAACTTTTTGACGTTGACATTTAATTTACTGCCAACGACGCAGCCTGTTAACGAAAGACGGTCTTCAACGGAGGGAGTCCATTTCTCGTTGTCGCGGAGAGAAATATCTGCTGAATTTTATTTTTAACATTTTTATAGTTATATAGAATTGTTTATTTTCGATGACCTTAAATAAATCCAAGAAATATTCTTCCATTTTGATACCTTATAAAACTACAAGCAGAAACTTTACCCTGTAATTTATCGAATTTATGAAGGTACCACCCTCATAAAACGTCTCTGAGAAATAAATGGCCCTTATTGTAAAGAAAAGGCTCGATGGCAATTTAGAAGCACAAAAAAGCGCGGGAAATCACCTTGTCTACGTTCCTTGGCGCCCTTGTACCACATTCTCGGGCAATAACCGAATTTCATCGTGCACACGTATCGTTCCACGTATTCTCACTGCGACGTACTTAATTGCCAATTATAATCCCTATTAATTAGTAGAGTCTCGAAATGGAAGTGGTCTCCTATTAACGAGGGCCCGGACGTAGCCGATGCCGGAGGAGCAGGTCGTTTACGGGGCTGGCTACGCAATAATTCGGCCTCGCCCGCAGCCAGATTATCGCAACATGGCTATTTTCGCGATAAACCTCCTTTCCTTCGTAATTGCTTTGCTGCCGTTGGAGCAGCTGCGCTTCCGATGCTAGTCGACTTACAACTCGCCACCCTTCGAAACTTATCCCTCCCTTGGGCCCTTCGAGACGTGAGATTCAGCGCCTTCGGCAAACACGATTCTTCGACCCATCGCCCCGCGACACGCCTGGCCAATTTTTCTTACTTCGACCCGATTAAAAGTATTCGTCCAAGTCAAATCCCATTCGGAAGGTTTACTATTTTCTCGAATGAGTATTCGGATCGAGTTACATTATACAATAGTGACGATTATTTGTTTCAATACAAAAACTTCTCTACAATTCCAAATTTTAGGACCCATGTACCCTTCGATGTTTACACGCGGTTAATCTCCTGCTTCTACGGATTACACGCTTACATATCGATCTATCATGCCATGTTGCGAGCATTTCGACACAAGAACAGGAAACGTATCATTACTATATCTTTCGTAGGTAAAATTTCAACAATAACATATATTTTTCTAAGAAGCTTATTACTTTTTACTTCGAATTTATTACTATTACGTTTGTCGATCGCGAATTTCATCCCCTGACGGATTATCGCGAGACTTTAAATCGTCAACTCAGCCAGTCGAGGGGATCACAGAGCGAAAGACTAATTTACCCTGCCAATATACGACCCGATGGAAATTAATCACTCGAAACACCCTGGAACGTCTTCTGACGAATCTGATTCTACGCTTCGCTCAGGAAAAAAGCGAACGATTCTTCGCCCTTTTTTTTCCACCGATTTACTTCCGATAAAGGATAATGTTCATCCAATCGTCCGAGAGTGGGATTATCAATAAGAAAGGAACGAAAGACAAACGTTTCTCCCTTTTCATTTCACCAACCGTCGACGAATTCAACGGACGATTTCAGACAAAAGAGGCTATGCGATCGCCACTCCGAGACCTTTCACGAATTTTCACGAACGATTGATCGTTTTTACGATCCGTAATCGTACAGAGTGCGACGATTTCCGGTCGTCGATCGAGCAGAATGGCTCTACTAAAAGTAACAAATTCAATGTTATTTTATTACTTAACGAAGAAATTTTACATTTTCCAATACCTTCAATTAGGTACATTGGAAATGTTTGAAAAAATCATCAGTTTCACGATTAAATTCACTAAATACCCTTCGTCGATCCAATTTATTCTCTCGAGCGTACAATAAAATATCTGTCGAGACTTTTTCCTCCGCTTCGACGTTAAATTATTTAAGCTCGTCAGGAAATCGCGTACAGTTTGTACACACTGTTCTCTTTATTTTCTGTTTTCATTTATGCGACCCAGTTTCCGACTAACGATGAAAGACGTCCAACGAGAGCAAAGAAGCTTTTCCGCTCTGTTAAATGCAGGAATTCGATATTCCGAAATCAATAAAGAGGTGCCTCGTTACGTGAAAACGAAGCGGAATCGAGTTTCTACGCGAAATTAGCCTGAATTGCGAAATTAGAACGTATATACGCAAACAAGAATAATGAGATAATTGGATAATATAATTCAAATCCGATCACGTGCGTCGCGATGATCATGCAATGCAATAACGCGACGAGGAAATTCCTGAGTATAAAAGCGACCTATCCGGCACTAATTTACCTACAAAGAAAAATCATTATAATCTACACATTTTTCGTCGTTTCTTTTTCTCGTTCGCACTAGTGCTTTGAAAAGTATCCCGAAACGGGAAGAAAATAAATTTTTACGAACCGCAAAGCGACAACTGCAGGCTAATACGTGATTCAGCGTCGACATTAAATCCCGTCTCGTCCGCAACAGTTTCATCAATCCGATCGAAAGCGGAAGCTCTCGATCATTTCGCGCGATTGTACAATCGGGAAAGCTTGTCGGGTGAAGCGCGACCGACAGGGTCGAGTGTTTAAAAGTAACACAGAGAGGGAAAAAAGCAGAACGACGAGGAGGGAAAACAGAGAGAGAAAAAAAAAGAAATGCAAACACAAATCCTGCGATTTGTAGCGTGGCCGTGTTCTACGAAAGGGTACGCGCCGATCCTGGTATCCGTGTTTATCGACATCCGACAGCAGCCGAGCGACGGGTAAGCGTTGTATAAAATGGAACACTATCAATTCGGGTATCAAGCGGCGTCGCGCGATCCTCGATGGCAGTGCAAATATTTAATTACACGCCGCGCGGAGCCGCATCGTCGGCCAACGCCTCCGCCAGCCTGGTTGCAAACAACCGGCCATTCATCTCCTCGTTAGCCATCCTCCGCCCTACGGCCTCCTATTCGCCTATAATCGCTCGTCGAATATGCGAGTTGGTTCCGCCGCGTCGATCGCCGCAACTTCCGCTCGCGAAATCGCGCGAATTTCGCGTTGTTCCAACGCCGCGCGCGGATTCGTTCCAACGGAAACGAAAGTCGAACGAAACGTCAACCACTGCGGTTTCCGTCGCGCCAGAACCACGCGAAATGCATTAAGAATAATATAATTTTTCTAAGAATAATGAAAACAATCACGATATAGACGAGCGATGGAATTGTATCCATGAGATATAAAATGTTACTTGTTGAAATTTAGCAACGGTATTATCTTGATCGAACAGCATGATTGACGTAAAGTTTTATTAGTTGAAAATTCTGATTTCAGGAGTGGGGAGATAAATCGTGGAACCAACTCACGTATGACGGCCGATAGATTTAATAGTGTCAATCAAACTGAAGCTGAGGAAATTTTGTAAAAATTCCTTCCATTATTTTTGAAGAACAAAAGTATTGGAAATAAGGACATTATCGTATAGTTAGATTTGAGAAGAATAGTAAAAGATAATAGATACATAATCGTGGACATTTCAATAGTTTTATAGAACAGGTTCGATAGAAACACGTTTCTTGAATGCTATGAATATTTATATTTACACAGTGATGCGTTCGTTGCATCGCTATAAATATTCAAATGGTTCGATGCTGACGAAAACGCGCAATCTGTCAAATTTCAACAAAAAAAAAAAAAAAAAAAAAAAAAAAACAACAAGTAAATGACGAATGATCGATGGCCCACGGTGTAGTAATTAAAAATCAATACCTCACACCTCTGAACCGTTCAAATAAAACTACAAATAGTAGTTTTCGAAAATGAAATTCGAATCGTCTCACGATGTTCCTTGACGTGATTTTCGGTATCGTTTGGGGCACAGATTACGAGGGTAGTTGAAACATCACGGCGACATTTCGCGAGGGTAACATTTGTGTAGGATTATGACGAATTGTCGGAATTTCATCGTTGGCCCGCTCGACGAACGATAACTAATAGGTTGTTGCCCGTGCGGCCATACGGAATTGAAATTAATGATTTAATAATGCCGGCCGATGTAATTATTTATATGAATGCACTTTGATGGAGTGCTTGTCAACCGGAGCTGAATAATTCGCGATTGAAATGTGGTCGGTCCGCACGGTCGCATAAATTGTCGTGGAATCAACAATATATTCATCGGACCGGGTGCAGCTGTACTGTTTGCGCAATAACGTCAATATGTACTCGACAGTGAGAACTCTGTGTGTACAGGATTGCGCGAAAAATCGACGAGAAAACAACTAACAACGTTTGCGCGTCGAAGACTGGCGTCAACTTTTATTTACTGCATAAACCAGAGAAATGAAGAACAACTTTGTTTAGACGAGGTGAATTATATCAGTTCCCGAACATTTTCAATTTCGTTCCTTTTTTTCATTTTACTTTAATAGATGATTCTGTAGAACGAGAGGATATGGAATGATTTTTCTTCTTTTCAATTACTCGTTTATACGATTTTTCTTAACGATCGAACCGCGTTGCTCAGCTAATTAACACGATCGCGGCCAATAAATTTGACTCGACTCTCGGTCGACCGATTTCCCAGCAAAATCTTCGTCGAATTTGCAAGCAGTCAGCGCATCGTTGCAAACGGAGAGCAGGCCGGCCTTAATTAATGAAATTAATGACCGTAACGTTGCCTGCGCGTACGTACCACGGACGTAGACTAATCTACTGCTCGTTCTCGGGCTCCGTTGATCTAGTGCGAGAGAAACCTAAGGCGTATCGGTAAGACGGACAATGAATAGACAGCGGTTCGATTCGCTGCTTCGAGAGTTTACGTAACTAAGGAGAATCTTAGTTTAGTCCTACTCGAGTACCGTAGATCCCGATATCTGGCATAATATTCAATGGGACGTCGTTAGAAATCCTATTGTGCACGTCCTAATAATTGGTCAACATTGTCGTTGATACTATCACTGACCAGCTTGCGACGAATATGGAATAGTAAGTAACACTGTTGCCTCTCAGGTAACGCGAATAATTGGAATCCAGCGACTGTTTCAATAGAAAATGTATAAATGAACAACGAACAAAACGTGTGGATCGAAATATGAAGTTAAAATTGATTAATACTTGAACAGCGGAGCTTGGGTCAATCGTGACCCAAATTTACAAAACGTATGCCATTTAAAATAAAATGGTTTCGTATATTGGAAGAATAATTTTTAAAGAAACAGTGTAAAATTAAAAAAATGAATACAATACTAAAATATAATTGGGGTTCTCTCCATGGTCCGCCACGGTTCTAGGATTAAAAAGCTGAAGAAAGATTGACCTAGAACCATAAAAATGAAAAGTATTTGATACAGAAATTTTAAAGATATCTTCTAGAAAAATTGAGCTCGGCAGCGATAAAAATACCAATAACTTTCGAACATTTTACGAGTTTATCCACGGTCGGTCGATCGCAAAAAGGAAATGTCGCGCGGACGCGAGGCAATCGTCGACTGGAAAGCGTGCACACCTAGAAATATTCCGTACCTGTATGGAGATTCATGAATTTCCCGGAAATACTTTGTGCCCGAACTCTCGGACGAAATACTTGTTGACAACGACAGAAGGTTGACCAACCGACCGACAGGACGAGTCGGTAGTTTCGCAGTAACCTGAATTTGCGAAAAGATTGCACGCTCCGACGAGCCGGAAAGAACAAACGGTGTTCGGTGAACCGTGTTTCATCCACGAATTTTCCTTCCACCCTTTTCTCTCTCTCTCTCTCTCTTCTCTTTTCTATGAACTCCGTCTCACCCTCCAGTCAGACCTACATATTGCTGTATTCCTTCACCCTCTGCTATCTCTTTTGTCCCTCTTCTCGGCGTTCTGATTTTTGCCTTCTACCTTTGCCAGATCCCGACGTTCTCCAGATTTTTTCTCCACCTCCGCGTCTTCGAGCCTGCCAACCTCGAACGAAAATGGCCCAATCGTGAAAAAATGGAACGATTTAACGAGAAACGGGTCAAACGGTTGCGCTGCGACGTTTAAACGTTAACGAGAGAATTCACGAGAATTGCGGATACAATTATACCGTTGCAGCTCGAGTCCGTACCTCAACGAGCCAGCGTACTAATGACTCAATGATGATGCAAATCTCGGGAGATGCGTGTATACACAGGCAAAGGGGCTATCGGAGCCCGTTCGTTAACGCGTCGATACGACCGGCTCTCGTCCAACTCGATGCTGTTTCCCATTCATCGTCGATCAAACGCGAAAGGTGTAACGGCACATTTCAGTTGATTACAAGTTTCAACGCAACCCGTTAAGGGGATGTCCTGCTTTACAATGTCGAAAAAATCGATTTTTTTTTATTGCCTAAATCGATAAACAAACTATCCAAGAATGTATTCACAAAGTTACAGCGGCTGATTCGAAGTATTTTTAAAGATACAGCTCCGAACGCAGGTAAGCGACATTATAGCGCTCGACCGCGCGAGAATCCGAACAGCTAATAGTTATTACAGTAATTTAGAACAGGCGGAAGGGTTATTATATGGAGCAGGAATAGCTGATTAACAGATCACTGGTGTAAGTAACCAATAATTAACATTTTCTCCTACCGAAAACTTTAAACCGCGATTTCTCCACTTTTCATTTTTACGATTCTTTAACATTAGCGGGCGTGATAGCACAAAAACGATGCGACCTATTGAACTAAACCAAAGCTTATCCTCTTCAGAATTATCTTCTGGGTGAACTAAAAAATTGTTAAAAAATTCTTTTTAAATCATTTTCATAGCACGTTAAAGTCAAATATTTAAAAAAAAAAAAGACATTCTTCGTATCAAACGAAAAAAAAGTATAATTTCGCGCTTTTTTTCTGCTTTTTCTTAGTGCACCCAGAAGAACAATATGTCAGCATTAAAAACCATTTGGATTTTTTCATTTCAAACAAAAAATACGACCAGCATCTTTCCCGCCAATTAGAGGCGGCAGTGGAAAGGCGCTCCACGAATCGGCTGATAACTCGGCCATGTTGTACAATTTTATAACATAAAAAATTTTTTTGAACACATTAAATATATGTTTAAATATACCTGCAAGTTGATGAAGATCAATTGTTTCCTTCCCGTTCAAAAAAATCTGCGAAATAATCGATTTTTTCGACCTTGTAAAGCAGGACACCCCCTTAATTCCTGCGGAAAGTTTGATCGTGAAAACGAACGGCCGTAACCTAACTGGAGCATAAGATTTTAATCTTCCGAGTAATATCCTAATCCTGTCGCTCCTAAGGGTAACACGGTCCAGTAAGCTGTCTTTAACGATTTAACGTGCTTAATCTCGTCGCACGATCTATTTGAAAATGAAAAAGCTTTCCTGGATTTTCTTTGACGAATGAGCTTGAACGGCGAAATTCTAGACGCAGGGAGACGGGGATAATTCAAGCCGTATTTAGGTCACGGTACAGGAAAATACTAATTGTGATTAATTAACGATATCAAGTTTTTCTAATTGCAGAATTAAATCATTCCCTTATTCGAAAGCTAAAAATGACAATGCAGAATTAAAATAGCGAACTAAAATTGCATCACGATTTCTAACTTTTGATTTTCCGATACGATCGTTTGGAATCAAAACTAGATTGCCATTCATGAAACAACATCGTTCACTTCTTTCTCTGGTATTAGTAAAATAGGAAACGTTTTAAAAGCAGAGGAGAAGGATGCGGGTATCCCGAAATCGTGGCGAACGAACATTCCCCGAGGAGTCCTTCGTCAGGACTTTGCACTCTCGTGGTGAACCAGACGAGTCATTGCGCGATTCCCAGATCACATTTCAGAGGGATTCGAACGGGCTAAGTGTGATCGATCGCCGTGAGAATTCGCGTTCTGTTGACCTCCATGAATCCCTGCGAGCAGAAGGGACGATACGTATTGACCATTCTCCGTTAAAAACTTAACAATTTTTTAAGGAAATAAAATAGAAGCTCCGGAGAGATTGAAATTTATCAAAATGTTTAACTTTTCCTATTTATCTACTGCGAGAATAAAAATAGTACACATTCTCGATGCGCGACTGGATGTTATAAAGTAAGGGATTAATCTGGACTTGTATTCGGGTATAAAATAACTCAACCAGGTCATGAGAAATCCTTAAAATACGACACTCGCCACCTCTTTATATTTATTCTTCGCGTTTCTCTAGACCAGTGGTTCTTAATCTTTTCAAAATCACGGAAAAGATACAATTTTACAAGATTTTTGCGGAATACAGTAATAAAATAAAGCAGTATATGTATATATTTTTTATATTGCATAATAAATAAAAATCATATACGTAACAGGTTATATATCAGTGAATAGGAGAAAAGGAAACGTCAAAAAATTGTCACAATTCTCTAAGTTCACGGAACACTGCTTAGGAACTACTGCACTAGTCCAAGAGGTCGCGCCTCGATAATCAACACAATCGCGAAACCGTAATTCACTTATAATTCGTAACAATTCCTGAAACATTTTACGAGTGCAGAAATAGCTGGATTTTCATCCTGCGGCAAAAATGTTTCGTGCTTATACGTATTTGCAAACTACACGATCAAAGTGGGGTACCACACGCGAACTTATCGCTTCCGGTTGATGCTATCGATCAAAGTGTTTCCTTATCCAATTTTCTTGCTTAATGAACACTTTGCAGGACATTTTTTTAACCCCTTAACAATTGTTAACGCTGTAAAATTTTTCACAAGCAAAACGACGAACACAGTGTATTATTTTTTCTCTGATATAATTTTTATCTGTACATACACTCGTATTTAAACGAAACACTTGGTATCGTTTAGCGAATCGAAAAATAAAACACGATCCACAGAAAACGTATCGGTTGCCGGCGAATTTCCCCGCAAACGGGAGAGGATCAATGGCGCGGAAGAGGTAATGCAATCGGAGCGCGTTCAAAAACGACAAGGGAGAGAAACGACACGCGTGTGCGATCGCGCATCGAATACAAAATCGTTATCCACGCACAAGTATTTATCGCGCTGCCAGTCGTATGCTTGGCAAGTTTTTCGAGATTTTCAAAAATCCGACTCACCCCTGCTACGGCGAATTGTTCAAACGCTCGAGGCCAATCTCGATAAACGTTGTTCGAGCGATTCCCGACCGATCGTCGATCGGACCAGGTAACATCGTCAATACCCATTGCTCTGTGTCGAGGAAAAACCTGGTCCAAAACAAACGTTCGATTTTGTTATGATTCGGTCTTTCTGCAGCGATCGTATACCAAAAAGTTTCGTTTTTCGTTCACCAACCATATTACGAAGACTGAATGCAACAGTACAATCGTATAGCAATTTAGGCATGGATAGTATAACCAGACCAAAAAATAATAATAACACGTTAAAAAAATTGGTAATATGGACAGAAAATATTAAGGCAAAATTTTGGCTCTAATACTGAGAGTCAGCTACTTCGGTAGCAATGGAAGCTACATGTAAAACACAGCCAGAAATTATGCATTCCACTCGTACATAGTAATCTCGCAAAGAAATATATTCCCCAAATAAAACACTGAAAGCAGTTGGAAAGTCTGCGACGAAAGTGTATATCCACGTTTCACGAAACGGTCGCCGAGGAAAGATTCTCCAATTGATCTCGGCATAACTATTCCAAACGGGTCTACCGCGGAATCACGACGTCGTTTCGCATTATTATTACTCGACAAATTACGAGGCATTATTTTTGGACTAACTTTTCACGGTCCCCTTTTTGGATAGGAACCGCTTCCTGGCGGTGTTCCAAAATCTCAGCCTGTCCTAAGACCCGTTCTTGCCTCTGTCGACCGACCAGGCCAGACTTCCTTCCTTCGACGAACGGGAAAGAAAAAGGAAACTGGAGAAAAAGCGGATCGAGACCGAATTCAAGAGACTCGTTGAACTGGCACGCTCGCGCACTAGAATTCATCTTGCAGTTGCAAAGGAAAATTCAGCGCAGTATCGCTCGAACGGAGGCGAATCGTGATAAAGAGAGGAAAAAAAGGTCCCGGACGCTACTCGATTCAGAGCCGCGAGATACGGTTCCACTCTAATCAGGATTTATTCGCAAATGAGGGCGAACACAATACGACAACGCAGCTGTGAACACCGCTTCTTCTTTTTTTCCTTTTTTTTTTCTACCCGACCAAGCATTACCGCGAATGAAAAAGAAACTGTGCATTCGCGCTAATTAGGTGAATGGGGTGAATTAGACAGACGGGGTCTAGTTGTCGATTCTTCGCTGGTGATAATTGGCGACTTTGTTCGATGACAACTCCATTTGTCCGCCATTGTCTGCGTGAAACTCGTACGCTACTTTTACGAGAGCAATTACTCATTGGTTGTTAGAACAACATTGTTGCTAGCGTGCGAGAAATATTTCATGGCAACGAATATTGATCGCAGAATGAAGCAGAGTCTTTCAAATGTTATCGAAAATAATCAAGCTGCTGTTGATTTTTCATTAAAGAAAATATTTGAAACTTTATACAAAATTGAAATTTCAACCTCTGTATTAAATATTTTTATAATGGATCAATATAATCCTTCAGAGCATAAGTCTTTTAAAGTTTAATAAAAATGTTATAAACCAAGCGTATGTTATTGCATCGTACTATTTTTCAAACAATAACGTTATGCGATGGTTCATTAACAGGTCGTAACAATATTGCGAGCGAATCTCACCGTGCTACGTGTCATATACCTTTCATAGTTTAAATTTTCAATTTTAATTTAGCCGGTACAAAGAGCGAGCCACGTTCGAGTCATCCTACCACGAAATGAAACGAAAGCCAACGATACTTTTCCACGGTACAGAATTTCCCAGCGAAAACGCTGAATCGCGGGCGAAACCACGAGATCTCTGAAACACCGTCCCACTGGTGGTCGTGTAATTTCGCTCCGGGTCGGCCAGCAAATCCGTACGTGTCAATTACAAAGGGTAGCGGTGTTCGATCGATGTTCGTTCGGTACCTTCGAGGCTGAAAAAGAACCGGGGAGAACTGGCGATGGTACAAAGAACCAGTCGTTACCGTAGCTCGTTAAAGAAGTTAAGGAGAATTTATCCGGAAATTCTAAAAATTTCCAACAAAAGAGGGATCGCAAAGTACAGCCGGATAGGTTGCAGGCATCGATCGTTCGACACGTTCATTTACACTTGTCGGGTCCGGTGTAACCTATCCTGATTACGGTATCTAACGCTGCTATCGTTCGACTAGTCGTCAACGATATCTCGTTTCTTCGTTGCATAAAGCGCAAATGACTACACTAGATGTTCCTCGTTCAAACGATCAAAGTAAACCGTAATTGAAATTCAAAAATGCAATCACCGATGTATTCATTAAAATGCACTGAAATTAAACGATATTGCCATAAATAATATCAAATTGAAATGGATAATTAACACTTTGAGCGCCACGTCACCCATCTATGGGTATCGTTTGAATTTCAATAGGAATCCATCACTCATATTATTAAGAATTCTTTGACTTACTTAATTGGAAATACTCGTATCAGATACTTGAAATTATGGATAAAAATATAATGTAGTATTTTGAAGATATTATACATAAGATTTGTGAAGACAAAAGTAATAGTTAATGGAATTGATGAAATAATATTATTACTTTCATTATCTTAACACTCTCCTTCCTCTATATATCATTTCTTTTCTTTTTTTCTTTTTATTTTTATTTTTATCACAGGAAATACTGAAGCAGTCTGATCGTTTAAATAAAGAACACCTCGCAGAGAGTAGCAAGAGGGTGACGTGGCAGTGTAGCATGAAGCTATTGATAACGCCGTACTAGAAGAGACACGATGAAGAAGGAGGATCTAAGGGGAAAAAGAACATCGTAACGCAGTGACTGCGATAGGGAGAAAGCGTCTAACGGAAGGGTACATCTATCTATCAATAAACGTCGGGGACATTTTTGGCCTTCGTCCGACGTCTTCATCGATTCCATTCAGAGGCTGTCTGGCATGACTGTCCGATGCGTGCCGATCTGTTCGACCGGTGCATTAGAAATAATCAGTGCCGACCCGTTTGCC
The DNA here is from genome assembly GCF_051020975.1 of Osmia lignaria lignaria. Classification (NCBI taxonomy): domain Eukaryota; kingdom Metazoa; phylum Arthropoda; class Insecta; order Hymenoptera; family Megachilidae; genus Osmia; species Osmia lignaria. Next base: position 5,051,000 of record NC_135041.1, read on the forward strand.
GTTTGATTGATGTCGTACAAACCAGCTTTGTCATTCTCGCACTCATTTTCTGGCATAAAAAATGCTGAAAATCGTGAAGTGTGTACGACAGCAGAGGATTAATGTAACACCGTTCCCCGTATTTTATTGCTAACTGAAATATACACGTGCCAATGAAGAATCATCGTGTAATTCATAAAATACATATGTATTCCTTTTCATTTCAAGATCTCACGGAAGATTATCATGTCTTAGAGAATATTAAAAGGTAAACTACCTGAAAAGATTTCAAAGCTTTCAAGATGCAAAGCGCTCAAAATTGAACGCAGCAAAACTTATCAAGCATTAAACCTAATACGGATCCGAAGGATCTACCGGTTTAACCGGTGATAATCTTTCACTTGAAATTTTCCAGAAAGCATTCTATCAAAGAAGAAGTAATCTCGCTCCTCCGAGGATTGCTACGAATTGCGAGAGAAAAACTGGCTGAAGTACGCTCGAGCCAAGAGCAAAATTATCGTCGCTGAAAAAAAGCGAGATACGCCTTTATTTCACGCTAAATCGTGGACTTTTCAGTTTTGTCGTTCACGCGAAGGAGCAGGAAAGCAATTGACACCTTGAGGGTCCACCGGTTGTTGGCGCCTCAAACTTTGTGTAATATAATTATTAGAAATGGAGAGGAATAAACAAGCTTTGGACACTTTCATAAATTTAAGCTTCTCCTTTCGTTATGATTCTTCGAAGAGCCAGGAGTGTTTCGCGGTGATCTCTCGCAAAAACCGATTTTCAACCTCGCGAAACGATGGAGGATGAGTGGTACGAAAGAAAACGAGGACAGTGGTCGATTCGGAGGGCAGATATAAAAACGAAACGGTGAACAGGTAGCTTTTTATAGAAACGTTCATTCCGTTATTACGTTGTGAAGGATCTTCGTTCAACTTTCTCCTCCCGCAATATACAATTATAGAATAATTTGAAAGCAAAGACTTCGAGACGCGTCACCCTCGTCTTCTTTGCCCGCGTACTTTTCACCGTCGTTCTTCAACCACTGTACCTCTTTTCGTGTAATCTATCGCATTGTTTCTCTTCCATCTCCGGAAAACGGAAAAAAGAAAAGCGACCTGTTCGAAGGAAGTTGGTTTAAAAAAAAGAAAGCTCGATGTTCTTTTATTACAGCTACCGTGGTTGCGCAACGTTTTCGTGCAATTTCCTCGCTTCTTGTGCTTCTTAACGGGCGTAATTAGCGATATCGCTTTCAGTTTCCGTCTCTCGCTCGCCAACATCGCGAAACTTCCAGCCGTGCCGCGATCTTTCGGGCTCGTTCCGACGTTGAGCCTCTGAAAAGAGGATTTAGACGCAGCTCCGTTCGCTTTGAAAACCGTGCGCGAAGGGAAAACCAGCTGGAATTGACTGTAAACACAGGATTAACGCGGTGTATTTATCGTTACGGGGAAAACTATCGATCTCTCCGCAAACCTAACACGCAGACCCTTCTATCGACCTCTTCTGCTGCAAGTGATTTTCAATGGAACCCCCTAGCCGTCGAACCCCCTAGTTCCGCGCCATAGAAACGCAGATTAAGTATCCTCGATAAGAGGACACCGAGGGTGAAATCAGAATCGACGTACCCGGTCCGTGTGCACAAGTGTTCTCTATCCTGTCAATATGTAGCCTTGAAAATTAAGGCTGAATATCTGACATGTTCAGCCTTCGGAATATCGCAACAAATAAATCTCTGAAATCTCTCCAACAGACTATACATTCGATAAAAATTGAATTTCAATCAAGAAAATGTCCTGAAAACCATAGAATTTGATAGAGAAAATTAATTTTTTTTAAGATTCAAACCAAAGATTATCTTTTATCAATTTCGAAAGTATCCAAGCGTGAGGTTGATAAGAAAGTTTGAACTGTTCACTGACGAGCAGGTCGACCACTAAACGATACACTGTAGACAATTGCTCGGTTATCGATCGAGAGAGGTCGGGATGCTGGTGAACTGAAGGAAAGGAAAATAAAGAGAAAGGAGACTGAAAGGTAGCAGGCTGCAAGGAGTACGGACGAAGGTCCGCGTACAAGGGATCGTTAACTGGCGTGTAATCGTTAGCTTTGAACCGGCCGAGAAACCCGGCAGAGGGTGAGTTAAAAAAAAAAAAAAAAAAGAAAAAAGATTGCAACGTTGGTCCTCTTCAAGCTCACAGACCTGCACAAAGCCTCGAGACACACGATCGCGTTGCTTGTCCGCACTGTATTGATGCGGCAGCGAGGAAAAAATGCAATAAAGCGAACACTGACCACGACAATGGGGAAGAACGATCGAAAAGGGTGAAAAGGAGGAGGGCGGGATCGATTGTGCGTACAGAATGAGCCGATTAATTGCCTCCAAATGAGACCGAGTTAATTACCTTGAAGAACAGGCTCGGATAAAGGAGAAAAACGATACTTGAGAAATTTATGAAAGGATTATCAACGTGCTGCATTGATTTTGAATTTGTAGGAGACGATAAATCTTTATCTGATGAATTGGAAATTCTTCGATAAAATACAGTGAGTAGACACTATTCAAAATAGAATGCCTCGGTTAAAATTGGACTAAATAATTTGAGGTCTTTTGAGAAGCTATAAAATTTAATTCACTAAAATATGTATTTTCATCGTTTTAAAAAATTACAATTTGTTGGAATCGTGAAAAAAAATAGTGAATGGTAATTTTTTAAATTTTTTATGTGAGTCTATAATGAAAATTTAAAATATGTCTTTCGTAGATTCAGACAAGTTATGTGTATGCTGAAGACTCACATGAAAAAGTTGAAACGATTTCAACAAATTGTAATTTTTTAAAACGATGAAAATACATATTTTAATGAATTAATTTTTATAGCTTCTCAAAAAACCTCAAATTATTTAGTCGAATTTTAACCGAGGCATTCTATTTTAAACAGTGTCTACTCACTTTTGTCTCTCACTGTATAGCAGGCGCTCGGTAATTCCCTGTTAGAAACGCCTTGTATTCGCACGCGAACACTCGACTGTTTGTCTAGCAATGAATGTCACTGACGCTCGATAACTCCCCGTTTCTTATAAATGTTCGATTTCAAAACATAAAATGCAGGGAATTATCAAGCCCTCTTTTATCTATCATCGGATACAGACGCCATTAAATTGTTGGAACACGTCGCCGGTAATCTGTGTATTTTCTTGCTCGAAGCCACATGTCGGACCAACGGGAACCGGGAACGTTAGGGTGACACGCGTCCGTGGTACGCCTACCCTGCTGCGATGATAATTGGCGAGATTTGACGAGAAAAACGGTGCAGCATCGGGCCTTCTTTGACGTGGACATATGGTTTCGGGTTTACGAACAATAGCCAGCTCGGTAATTAACGTTATTAAGGGTTACTGACGTGGCCAAACGAGAAATGCCTCGTTTTTTCTCCTCTCGTTCAATTCACAATGATTAAACGTCCTGGTATTTCGAACCGACGATGGTATTTCAATTAACGCCGTGTTCTGTTTAACGTCGCCACGTTTCCGTGTTCATCGGGACGGATTTTTAATCGTTCCGTAACTCGAATCGAGATTAATACACTACGCGTTCTCGTAATTATCGTTGAAAAATTAGTATTATCTACGCGCAGTGCTCTAATTTCTCGTGAATTTTATACCTGATAATTCGTGTATTACGATGTCGAATTATTATAACATAAAATTCATTCAATTTTCTATAAACTTCAATTTGATCGCGATTTCATCGAGGCGGAAAGTTTGTATTCGTGAATGAAGAAGAAGGAACGAAATGCACATCGGCTTCTATTCGTTCCATCCTTTCTAACAACTTACACCTTTCGACCGTGATCACAAAGGAAAATCTGCGAGTGAAATATCGCGTAAGCGTACGGCATTCAAGCTGACGTAGATCGAAACGATTTACCGTTCCGTGCAGCAGGACCTATCGATACACGCCACTTTCGCGAACAGGGCCGAGAATCAAGAGCTATGTACTCTCGCTCTTCTCCTCGAAATCTGAACAAATTGACGTAGACGCTTATTGAACTCGACCACAGAATTGGTCGATCGTTCGGAACAACGGCTAAAATATATTTCACTCGACGAATCGACGATTCTTCCTTGTTGTCGCGCGCGACACTTGGCCGCGTTTCAATCAATAAACGGACGGTCGATTCGACTAACGAAACGTGATTTTCCAGCTGTTCCGACCTCTTCCGCCTACTCCATACGGACAGATTCTGTCACGAATTCAGTCGTTTTTGAAAAGTAATTTTCACTATCAATAGAGCTTGGAAATTGAATATTTGCTGGCTGAATAAAATATGTAAAAATACTATTGCAATACTGAATTGTCGCAGCAGTAATGTAAGGCATACTTTCAAACTTATTTAGAAACAGTTTAGCGACTCGTTTAAGAAGATCAAAGAACGTTTCTGGTTATCGTAACAGAAAACACGTGTTCGCAACGTGTACTTTTGCAAATTGCTCGGTATTCCCTCGCTAAAGAAACCCGGATAAAAATATATCACCGATACACTCAACGATATTCGTGAAAACTGATTGTAAGTATTAATTTCGCGGCGAACGGTTCCCGCATGCCCCTATAAATCTCCATTTTGATTCAGTGATTTTCGTTCAGTCGAAACTCTCTCTAGCGTGTAATGGAACATGTATCGTAACATCCATGCTGGAAAAACTGAAAGAGATATAACTCGAAATCTACATGATTCGGGAGCTCCTTAGTGAACATTTTAATAACTAGGTAATAACTAGCCTTAGGTAATTCTAATTTTTATACGTGTTTCATCAAGGAAATGATAGAAAATGACGTTAAATCGTGTCAGACATCCATGTTTCGAAAGCAGTAATCATAAGAGCTGTCAATGCGTTATGTAAAAGTTGGCATAATTTATCAAATAAGAGGTTGTTTTCTCGAATTGACGAGGCTGTACGGTCAATTGATAAATTGGAACACTTCTAAACTTCATTTATCGGTCCAATGAAGCGCGACAAATGAGCCAGTTGAAAATTAGTATGCGTTCCGAACGCCATAAACGATAAGTCAAACAGATCCTGTTTGTGTCGGGTAGAAACGTCGATGTACACGAACGGCGAGCCAACTCCCGCGGATGATCGAGCAATGTAATTAAGGATTAATTGGAGTTCATCGATATGCGATTAGCTGCGTCTTCCTCCCTGATAGCCGTCATACACAACGTTTGAAGACACGGCTGAAAGTTTCGTTGATCGGTTTTCAAGAACTTCCGAGAACTTCTCAATTATTCACGTTGATTACGCGATTACCGTCTAAAAGCTCGCGAGAATGTGCCTCATCGTTTGCCGACGAATTTCTCGTGGCAAGATGAAGAGCGTGTTCGAAACGGTTCGAAAGTAGAGTCGGCTCGATAAAATTAGATTCAAACCGAATTGTTCCTCCTAATTGAAAGATTACGAATGTTTCAGACTTAAAATAATCTTAATGGTGATTGGTATGTTTATTTTCGATATAAAAATTATATTCTTCATCCAGACAACAGTATTTTGCATTTAATTATTGTTGTTATTATTATTATTATTATTATTCCAATCATTGAACGAGTAATTATTAATTAATTAATTAACTATTGAGATAATTATATTGAATGAAAATTAATTTATGTGAAAGTATTTGTTTATTTTTATTTATTCCTAATCGGATTAGAGAATTTTCGAGTTTCTCTAATTCGTAGACAGTGACAGCGCAAACTATAGCACATACCACTACAATATTTTGTTTGTGCCCCACTCTGCCGAAATAATACCCAGACGAGCTACTATCATAAGGTATTATTAGAAATAAAAATTAGATCAAAACAATTCTAATGATGAAATGAAATCGCGTTCGACAAGAATCAAATGGTTCAATTAGTCGGGTTGTCGGATCGTCAAGAGAGCAGGTTTCTAGTAATCGAAGAGACGGCAGGAAACAACGATTTTCGTCGACAATTCTCCGGTAGGTAGGCCGACGAAAGGGCTGCCAATAAATAAACGGGAGCTCCGATAAATTAACCAGAGTCGGCGAATTGCCTTTCCCCGGTGAGGCAACAGCTTCGACGCGGACGAGAGAATTTCGCTTGTAACGCGCCCTTCTCGCTTTCGCGCCCCACGGCCCGATTGCACGCAATATTTATAGCAGCCGCGTAATCGAGCGTTCTCTCGCACCAAACCGTCGTCCCATAGCCTTATATTGCCGTCCACTGATTTGCGACATCCACGATTCTTCCGGCCAATCCGCTTCGAAACAGCCGCACCCCGTCGCCTACCAATATTGTTACCTACAACTCTTAAATCAGGGAAACTTCCAAGATATTTCAACAGCTCTTGCTAATCATACGGAGCGGCTCCTATGGGAGCCACCCTAAACGCAAGGGTGCCATTTTCCTGTGGTTTGAAAAGTTTACCACTGCGAACGGGAACCCAGTTGAAATTGCTTCCTTTTATTAACATACTAATGATTCTGTCACTGCATACACACATTTTAACCCTCTTTCGAATTTCATTTCTGTTAACAGTCTTGAATCCACGACAGATTTACAAAATGTAATTAACAAAAACAAATGATTCTTTTATTTTTAATAGATTTTATGAAATAATAGAATGCACGGCGTTCGTTATGTTCATTAAATGCTTTGTCTCGAAAACCTTTCCCTTTTTACGCCACCTTTCGCTTTCTCACCCCCGCTCACCGTCCCCCATTCACGTTGCAACAATGAAATAAGAAGTGGAGCAACGGAATCATTAAGACCGTGTGCAACGTTCGGATTAACTCAATAACGTTTTTCGGCAATTAAGCTTAACGAGTCTCCGAGACACGATTCTAAATGGAGGAAATCTATTTCCACCGCTTTTATCACGCGATTAATTGAAGAGCACAAGCTCTATCAGACCAGCGTTCTGTTTGTGGCGTACTTAATGGCAACTCCACAGAGTATAGATGACCCGATGCCTTCCCTCGGGCTGATTCATTTGCAGACTGAACCGTTTCCATCCCTCCTTTGTTTCTTACACATTGCAACCCCCCTTCAACGACCATTCTATATAGTACCACGGTTTAAAATATATCGAGAGGGATGCAAATCGAAACCTTTATCAACATTACTTTAAACGATCCCTGAAGAAACTTCGGCAATTAAGTTCATTATAATTTTAATTATAAATGTAGATCGCTAGTGACCGACGTGACCGTGAACGCGTCAAGTTTTATGATTTCGCGTGCCGTGTTAAGCACCAAAATGTTTCTCTTTAACTGATTAAAATGGGTTGTGCAAACAATTTCCTTAGGCGGGACGCAGGTAGCTCATCGCCGTTCTAGAGTAGCCAGTCGAGTGTTAATTGCGAGCGTAAATAAACTATATCAGCCGGGTCGTGGCGCACCCTTTTCCCGGTTAACAAAAATGCAAGGCCAGCTACCTCCGCATCGGCGGGGGGGTTAAACGAACCCCACACGTGTGTATACAACACGAGGAGAGAGAGTAGAGTTCGGTTTGCGTGCGAGAGATCGTCGAGACGCGGGGATAAAAGGGTATCCTCGTTACAGAAAAACCCGTAGCGCACCCTCCGTCAGAAAATTCGACGGCCCTCCGGGGGTGTCGGCTACTAATTATGCGTGCGTCGATACGCGCTGTTTACTCACCGAAAATGCGAACGAGCCAGGGACCCGTTCTACGGTTCCCTTTGAAACCGTCTAGGGGATGGCTTACCTGAAACAAAAGCACGAGTTTGTTAGTCAAACAGCATAATTACTAATCGAGTTGGCCTGCTAAATAAAGCCGAAGCCATGAATCTTTCAGGACACGCAAATGTTCTTTTCGCGATACCCTGGTCTTTCTCTCTTTCTATCTCGTTTCAGACTAAAGGGGTAGTAGCTAGCGAGTACGTTAACAGGTGCGCCCGGTGCGTGAACGAGTTTCGAAAGAAACCTAGCGTGCGTACTTTTTCATCAACAGGTTTTAACCCCTTCAACCGAACCACCTTTGCGTTGTATTCTTTCGCTGCTATCGCATCTTGCAACCATTATTAACTTCACGCGTTGCATCCGCAATTAGTAGATAAAGTTATCTGTAACAATTCTATTCGAACAGTAAAATTTGTCGAAATAATTCTAACGTACTCTTCGGGGCTTTTTATATTATAGCGGACGCGTTGAAGAAGAATTGATAAAACGAAAGTACAACGATCTGGCGAATCAATGAGGCTTGTTCGGATTGGCAACAAATCGACGCAACGCGAAAATCGATCGGAACGATCATCGCGATTCAGCGAATCGCGAGCCTTAAAACGAATTACGTACGCTGGAGAAAGTCAATGCGTGCTGATTATAATGCTCGCTCAATTACGCGGCTATGGTGCTCGGTTGGCCGGAAACGTTGGCAACCGACTGAATTTCCGCGGTTTCCGTTCCACCGGTCCCTGTAGGCGCAATTATCTTCATATAAATTTTAAATCAGATGCGTAACGCTAGGGAGGCATCGCGCTGGTGCCGGCTTCGCACCCGTTATTAGGAGTCAATTTTCATGAACGCGGGTATAAATCCGGCAACGAACGAGCATTCCCGATAAAACCAAATGAAACGACGAATCGATTTCTCGCCAGCTACGTTAACGTGTTCCATTTCGCGTTTCCTCGTTCCCTTTTACGCTGATTCTTTCGTCGACGTAATGTAAAACGTTCCTCGACTCGGCCCATTGGCTAGCAACGACATTAAATCACGTTCGGTTATGATGATTGAAAAGAGGAAGGCAGTGAACGATGGAAACTACTACCAGAAATGAATTGAACGCGAAGGAACAATCGAAAAACGGCTTATACAAATTTATAAAGTCGTTATTTATACCTGAATCGGAGTAGAATCGCTACTGTGTATCGATATCAATAGCAGATAATTTATTGCCTTTTGTTGTTGGAAAATATTTCAAAACATGAAGAATTAAAGAGGTTCGATACATCTTTTGAGTCGCAGGAAATTATAAAAATTTCAAGTTCCTGTAGCATTTTTCAAAGCAATATTGAATCTTTTTAAATGATCAGGATTCATTTATTAAATTTATGCAAGATATTAATAATTATTTATGTTAAAGCACATTGCGAACAAGATTTAACTTAATTCACGTTACAATAGAAAATAAATGAAACGAAACACGAAGCCATGAAAGAGAAATTTTTTAAATTTCACTTTCAAAAGAATACCTAATGTCTCGTGTTTCAAATTAACGCGCCCTCCGATGATTTCCTTTCCGTCTCCCTTCGAATAAAATGGATCTAGGTTTATCGCAGCTCGAACGGATCGTGTTCCGCTGTAATACCTTGCAAATCTCCGAAGATAAAACGGAAGCTGAGAGTAGGTTGATGAGATGTCGTATTAGGTCGAACGATCGCGGTTCAATTGAGAGATCTTCTTTTCGTTCGTCTCCCTCCCCATCGTCGAGCATTAAACCGAGGCTGCAAAAAGAAGCGACGGTTCTGCCATCGACAGCAACCATCCGTTTTAATTTTCTTTCTTAAGGGAGAGGAGATGAACGAACGGATCTCCTTGTTATACGAACGTTCGCTGTAATCGTGCTTTCCAAGCTTTAATTATCTTATCAATTTATCTTTCAAAAGCTGCCTCGAATGTTGTGCTCCCATTCGACACAGATTCGCCAGAATTTTTCACCACGATACTGTATCATTTCATTCGTTTATATTTTTTCGTTATTTAATTTTCTTTAATTGCAAAGGTGTGCAAAAGTAATTGAAGTGTTAATCAGAGTTATTTAATTATCATTATTTCTCATGTTTAAGTTTTTACAATATTTGTAATTTATTAAAATAAACAATCTTTAGAAAAGGGAATGCGTTACTCTTACACGTTCTTTAACAAATAAAATATTCTTTAATTACTGTCTGCTTAATTACTTAAAAATTGTATGGTAGTATATTTTTAACGAAATCGTAGAACGGTCTCGGTGAACGTAATGAAAGAGCAGGGCAACATTAATTAGGTTAATGTGCACGCATAAAAACAGTTTTAACTATATAACCCAACACTTTTACGAGTTGAACGAGTAATTTCCCTAAAATCAGAAGTCCATTATTTCTCGTGGCAGAGGACACGCTGAAGACACTGCAGCGTGCCGGGAACCATCGCGTTTAACGCAAATTAAATACCGTTCATCGTTGATTTCCCAAGTATTCATTAGAGCTCATTGGTGCATCTCCAGTTCGCTCTGCATCAAATAATTAAACTCACGCGTTCAGAGCGAATTATGTACTCATCGTTTAACGTTTCACCTAAAAACAGCAGCGAGACGTTCGATTTGTTCGTTTAACGAGCGTAGATAGAATTCGAAAATACCTTTGATAATTTCGAATGTTCGTTCGATCATTCTCATCCAACCTTAATTAAATTATTTAATTAACAGAAACACAGTATTAGCCGGTAGAATTTTTATATCAGGCGGCAGTATTAACCAAAGAACTAGGTCAACTTGTCATCGTTTTCTTTCTCCTCAAACAGAAAGCTTTTTGGTTTTGAAAGATTTATCCAGAATTGTTTCCAAGTTCCCTACACTGTCAAAGACCGAGATCGATTCTCGTGGCCTGAAACTCGCGATGTGTGTCACCGTTTCGACAACGCAGAACTAGTTAACAGCTGCACCGCGAATATAAACATAAACCCTAGTTAACACTGGAGCGTAAGCTCTGGTTAAGCCACGGGGTAATCGTTTGTTTAGCCATGCGCGGTCTATATTTAACACTTTGCCATGGCACGTTGCTCGTACGAAAACAACTCAACATAATCAAAATGTCAAACTATCGATACTCGCCCTAAAATTCGCCTGGTCAAGACACGGTGCGAGCTAATGCACTCCTGTTTCAGTCTTTATAAAATTCCATTTCGTAAAACCGCGTTTTTTATTTAAGGTTAAACAATTCATTTACCTAAAGTAAACTTTCGATGCTTCTTATTTCATCGCCTCTAAGCAAATGAATTCCTAACGAACCCTAACCGATGACGGATAAAGACACTATTTTTATCCAGAAAAATGACGAGGGCACTTAATCGAATACGTCGTTAACGGAGTCTTCGGTTAATGAACCCCGTCGGAGGCGAAAGAAAACTAGCTGAAGAACAACGAACGAGGTAGCGAGAGGTGAAAAACAAAACCCTCGAAACACGAAACGCAGCGAGCAGAGTATTGCGTTTCTTTCGTGAAATGAAACAATTCCGTTTCCTTGAATTTAGTCCCGATTGAAATCCAACAGACCGGAGATTCTCCTTCTGGTAGAGAGGAAATTTACCAGTTTCAGTTTCGTTGCCATAAGAAGGGGATGAAACGAACTGTGAATAAAACTAGCGACGTTCAAAATCGTTTCTATACATTCTCGGCTAACTTCACCGCGATTTTAGTTAATTGAAATGAAGATTACCGATGCTCGAATACTTTCCGAGTGTTCATGGAATTCTAAAGGTGGTAAATACAAAATTCGTTGATAAGTAAAGCTGAATATCGTTGCAGGAACATTGCTAGATGGTCCATGAACCGGCTAGATGCATACGCGTACTATCGGCTCACTCCAGCTCCGTTCGCAGCGCATGCAAGCCTTCCATAAATATCCTGTTAAACGGGCTCGATTTACTGTCCAATAATGGTCGAATACCGAGCGTCTGTATGCTCGTTGATAGTCTGGCTATTATAGGCGCGGACCGTGCTGGTCTGCATAAGAAGGCCCTTATTGTTGGGAACCGATAGCGAACCGTTGCTTTACGAGCTATGTTGAAACGTAGTCGCAGACCTGCTACCGGAAATTGACCGTACATCCGTAGCAGATACTGCGGACCACCTGAGGCTGGGCAAGAACGAACAGCCTCTACTTCTACCAACTTTCGTTTTTTGTCACCTGAATTCGATCCTCTTTTCTTTTGCTTCCCTTACATTTTCCAGGTAACAAAGTTAGAAGAGCAATAGTGTTCAAAGTTTTTTCTAATTTTTCCCTACAAAAATATACCCAGAATTATCACGATCCTTCTTCCTACCGCGTCACCTGGGAAACGTATTCTCAAATTGAATAGTTTCGCCGCGCACGGTCTGAAAATTTCGAAATTCCGCAAACAGGATCAGTTCGTTTCAACGGAGTATCTCGTCGTGCAACGCGATCGTCAACGAGATTCCGAAATTTCGTGTGCCGCCACCGCGGCCGCACGACCAAATATGATTTGTTCGAGCGGATAGCCGGTTTCCAGCGTTTCCGTGAATTTCCCAGACTCGTCAGCATGCTACCTGGATGCGGCCGGGTTAAAGCGACCTTAACGGCCAGCTCGAAAATAAATTACAGCTTCCGAAGCTGGTATACCTGTCCCTGTCTCGTTGCATCTCTAACGACCGCAAATAAAGCCGACCTGTACCTGTGCGCATCCTGTACGACGACGGCTCGCGCGCTTCCGGGCCAAGCAAATAAGACATCAAACAATTTCGACCGGTCCGACTGTTCGTGGATAGTCGTCAACAACGAGTTCCACGCTCGACCACAACGAGGTTGACGAGGCTGACGAGGTTGCGGGCGAAGGTGGACCAGCTCTGGTCGAGATCGACGACAGACCGCAGAGAGGGAGAAGGAAGGAGATATTGCCTTGGTAATCTATCACACGAGATGGAATGAGACAAGGAGACAGAGGAGGAGAAGAGAAGAGGGCATCAACGCCAACGCTCGGCCCAAAGCCACCGCAGCTCGCCTTGTTTTCCAAGAAGACAACAACTTCATTAGGCCGATCCTCTCCGCCCGTTTCGACTCTATTCCACCTTCATGAATATGTATGCCAACCGTCGCGCGTCTCGATATATGGGATGCCTTTCGTTCACGCGAGCGGAACATCTTCGCGCGATCGCGTCGTCGTCAAACGCGGAAGCTCGCGGCAAAGGAAACGACGGATGCCGGAGTTTCGGTTAGATAGCGCTGTTAACTAGCTTATCGACAAGTTAACGCGACACCTTGCGGGGTTTTAATTGTTTCACCAGAATATTCTGAAGAAAGATTATCAATAACGTAGGAAACGGGCTGAAGAGTGAACGAAAATCGTTAACTCTAGGTTGGCGGACCATGGAGAGAGACCCAATTTTAATTTAATTTTGTATTTTATATTGTTTTACGTTTTTTTTGTTTAAAAATTATACATTTAATTAATTTACACTGTCACAGAATGATTTCTTTTGAAATCGATAACCAAAATGCTTGCTGTTTGTATTTGGAATATCTAATAATGTAAAAATAGCAACGTGTTTCAAGATTATTTTATCGATGCAACACATGTAAATGTCAACTTTTTTGATAAACATAAGAGAAAATAAATTCCATGATGACCTAACTCGTTTTCATTGATTGTAAATTATTACAAGCCTCCCGCTTCGAATTCCAATCCAATGATTCGATCAACGGATTCCTTTTCCTTTTTCTTTTCTACCTACACACTTGCTTTTATGTCGATTAAGAAAGACAGCAAAATGTACGAATCTAGTAAAGTTCTGAAATATAATACAAAATACGAGTGTTTTGTTTAAAAAGTCGAAGGATATTTAATCGCGGCAATTTTACATTTTCACTAACGAGAAACGTTGTAATCCGTGGGAATAATGCGTGAAGCCGTTCGTGTAGCAAAATCAATAGAGTCCGTGAAACTGGATGTTAATCGAGCAACAAGCGTAGCGAAAAATTAATTGTACATCGCGAGCAATTTTAATATCAGCCTCCCTCTGCAAAATTCCATCGGTTTAACGGATAAATGCTTCCAACGAACCGACGCGTTTTCTCGTTTTTCCAATACTAATTATAGAATACCGATAAACATTCTACCACGCCACGAATCGGATTCAACCTTGTTTATCCGAAATATTAAACCTATCCATCGTTTCCTGTAAACCATTTCATAATTAAAAAACAAAAGATGGAAGACGAGCTGAAAGAAAGTTTATCTTTCAAATTTTCCCTGAACAACAAAATGAAATTTCTTTGCTGAAAGTAAGAAGAAGGAAGCAAGTATTTTTCGCAGAAACGTATAACGAGGAGAAAGTCGATAAACGATTGGACAAAGTTAAGCGAGCAAAGCGTGAAATCCGTGGTTCGACGAGTTTCACGAAAATGATGTTTCGCAACGGGCCAAACTTTGCACTCAATCGATAAGCTACAATAGTAGGTAGCCGGGTTCGTAGGTAGAAGGAATGCGAAATGTAGCCCCGTTTCTCGACTACGTCCCAAGAGAAGGCTGCTCGGAGTTTCTCGAATCGTGCCGGGATCTCCCAAGCTAATCGTACACGACGATCCGTTCGCGTCACGGCTGTCTCTTCGACTCGATAAGAAACTGCGATAAAGAGCTTCCGGCGAAATCTATCAGGATCGCTGACAGCTTTCGATTGACCCACATTTTGTTCAGGGTAAAGGGAAAAAACACAGTGAACGCCAGCTGTTGCAATCCTGTCTCTTCAGGATGAACACGCCTATCCTCCCAACATCTTCGACTTGTCTAACATATTGAATCTATTGTACGAATGTAACTACTTTTTCTTCAAATAATCAGTATTAAAATAAATAATAAAAAAAAAATATAAATTATTTAAAATTAACCATCAATGTCCAGAGATTTACGTAATTATAAGTACACGTTAGCGAATTCCTGCAGCATCTAACACATATTCCATGGAATATCGAATCCCTGTGACTCCGTTTAACGGGCATCGCCGTTAGGAAAGGCAAAGGGATGATAGATCGCGCGCATGTGAAGTCCATTATTCAGGAATGGAGTTTTCGACGAGAGCATTTTTGTTCCAGCGTGAAAGCTACCGAGGTCTTATCGAGGGTCACGGAGAGTTATGACCGGCCTATTATCGAAGAAATTATATGAACCGATTAAAGTCAAAATGATGTAAGTCGTGTTCCCGGAGTTTTTCTGAACGGAACGGGTTGAAAAATATATTGGGGAACGAGGAAAAATTGTAATAGATGAAATTTATATAGAGAAACCTCAAAATTTAGCAGGAATAGATTCGATATCCTAAGGATAAATTGATTTTTTAAACAATTTTCAAAGTAACAACGAATGTCATGCTACCGGAGTCACGTATATCCATCGAAAAGTTTTAGTTGGCGATAATCAAATTTACTCGAAAATACTTCTATCTAAGATTACCGGTGTGTGTGTGTATATATGTACTGTGAGACTTTCGGCGATGCTTTTGACATTCAGTAGCGAGCGAGGTCGCATTTCGCAAAGGAGCTGTTTCTAGTCGTCGAGAAGCTGTGCATTATCGGGCCGGCAAACTCGCTCGAGAGTAAGAACACGTTTTGTTCCAAAGTTTGTGTTTCGTGAATAAGACTTGGTGCGGTGTGAATAACACTCGAGTTCGGAAAATCGCGAACGGAGAAGGGGGTAACTCGCGCGCGTGTACGATTCGAACGAGCAAATTGGAAATCTGTTAAGCGACGAGTTTGCTTTGGAAATTAGTGGCTATCCGTCGAGTGGAAGTCCAACAGGAACTTTGCAAATTTCCGAAATCTCCATCCTAGACACAGAGACTAGAATATCAGTGTCTATACATTACTAACAAACTCTCGTATACCTTCATCTATGAAATTAGTGGTTTATCTGCTTCAAAAAATGTTCAATTTTTGTCTGTAAAAATATTATTTAAAAAAACTACAAGTTTCATGTGCGATGTTTCTATTTCTTGAAATTTTCCTGGGCAACCCGAGTGATTTATATCTATGATTAATTTTTCGACTGTTTTTGGTTTTTAAAAAATTTCAAAAATTTCCAGGATATTTACTAAGGGCTGTACTTTAATATATAACTATTTCCTCAGTCAAATGTTTAATCGGTTAATTGTGAAAAATAAATATTCGGAAAGATTTTGGAAAAAGTTGGTGAAGGGTGCGTGTTACATTAACTCTTGTAATTTATGTTATTTGTACAAGCCATTGAGAAAAAGTGCTCGCATTTCCGAGCAGGGACACCAGCCAAGTTATTAAAAGCATTCGGTTACTATCTATCTGACGTGTGCTAGGTTATTTCTGGAGAAGGAGGGTATCTGGTCCTCCCCAAGAGCGTGCAAACGGAAACGCCATCGGCACATGGCACATGGTATCGCTCTAAAACCAGACGCAGCTACAGTAGCTGTCACGAGACACGTTTAGAAATGCAATAGAAACAATGCAATAGAAGGAGCCACAAAATGTACAAAGAGAAAGCATCAATGTACATTCAACGATTTCATTGTTCTCCGGGCTCGCATTCTTAACAGGTTCAACACCATGAAGATCATTACCAGCTACACAAATTTAAGCTTTCTATTTTCTATTTCAGACCATGATTTTTTATTTTATAGCCTATTTTTGAAATGTAACTTGGGTTACTTTTTTCCGGGCTAGGATTCTTAACAGGTTCAACACCATGAAGATCATTACCAGCTACACAAATTTAAGCTTTCTATTTTCTATTTCAGACTACGATTTTTTATTTTATATCCTATTTTTGAAATGTAATTTGGGTTACTTTTTTCCGGGCTCGCATTCTTAACAGGTTCAACACCATGAAGATCATTACCAGCTACACAAATTGAAACTTTCTATTTTCTATTCCAAATTACGATTTTTTATTCTATATCCTATGAAGAATACTTCTGAATTGTGATTTGGGTTACTTTTCGATAGTTAATCATACAAGAGCCAACATTCTCGAATTTTTCTACTGTAACATGAAGCAATAATGCTCGTCATCTGTTTGATAAAAACGGAAAAATTTCTGCCATTTCGAGTAAGTTGGTACAATTTCCCGTGGAAACGATCCCTTTTTGCTGAAGCTTTAATGCCACAGAATCATTTCTCTTGTTCGCGTTGCTCGGAGTTATAGAAAAGCAGACATCCGAGGTAAAAAGAATGGAGTAACGCGCTAAAGAGGGTTAAAACACGTTTCTGGCCACTTGAAATGGCCGGCCTGTATGGAACACCCACTACAAAGCGACCCATTTTTTCGATTACTTAACTCGCGAATTTTTTTTATTTTTACATCCTACCTAACCTAGCACACACGGCTGGCTTGCGAAATCATCGTTCGTCTCTGTAATCTCGAAACGACCCTGGTTTACCTAGCAGCCAGCAATTTGCGAATTCAATGACGCTGCGTGCATTTAGCAACGATGAATGCCTCGTCTCCGGAGAACTCGATAAAAGCGTCGTGCTTTGCCTACCTTCTTGTCGGGATGCACGTAGTGTAGCTTCTATTTAATAGACGCATAATTGAAACTGGGACGTAAATGAGCGCATGTAAATACGTGTTGCCAGATTCGTGTGTTTTTATACCATTACTGACTATTCCGGGGAAATTCGACGAAATTTCTGCGGTAATCAATGCCTCGTGTTTTCAGTTTTTTCGCAAATTTTGATGACGAATATAGCATGAAAGCCGGATGGAGAATTTATTTTAATGTTATCTAAAATCAAGATTATAATATCAGCACTTAGAAAACTATCGGAGAGATAAGTTTCTCCAAAACTAACGCGATAAAATTAAAATTGAGACACTTCGCACAGTAGTGATAACAAATTACAGTAACAAAAGTTCTCAAATATTAAGGTTCGCGTTTGACCGATTTTCAAAGGGTTGACACTCAGAAGAAAGTTTGGTTGCTATTGTAATTTTCGTGTAACGTTTGATGGGGTTGTTTACCAGCTTCTCTTTCGGCTTTCGTTCGTGTAACTCGACCAGTGTGCTTTAACGTAGCTAGTGCTTTGTTTCAGTTTCCGGCGTGTTTGATTTTTAAAGCGGCTTTTCGAGCACCACGTAAAGGTCTTGGCGAATGTAATTACTTATACGAGTACTCCTATGCTGCTTCATTGTTCCCGTGCTCACGGATTTAAATCGCGCCAACGTCAATCGCTTGTTTCCCCCCTTTTTTTTTCATATTATTTCACTTTTGACGTTGACCGTGCATTCAGGAATCCGGGGATGAAAATCTCCGCGCCGGAAGCTCGTATTACACGCGTTATAAAATCCCTTTTGGTGAGAAATTGTAATTAAACTTTCTTCTTTCGCTTCGAAACATTCGCTCGCGTAATCGCTTAATCGCGTGAATTATGTTCCGGTTAAAAATGCGCTTCCGTTCGTTTCGATGTAATCGTGTTTCACACCCTCATTGTTTTCAATTATAATTTCACGCTGATATGCAATACTGAGCGACGCTGATGCATCACATATATCAACCGCAAAATATTTATTATTTTCTTCTGATTTTCCGGAGGTTCTGAAACCGCGATTGTCCGATAAAAAGAAAGGACGTGGAAACGGTGTGAACGCAGGGTCGAGCAGAAGTTCGTCGAAGCGAAACGGAATTACACCGCGGGGAAATCGATTGAGACGATCGACGGAAAGAGGAGTATCTTAGAACAATCGCGAGCAATCGTTAAAATAATCGGTCCAGCCGAGGATTCTCGATAATCAGCGGCGTTGGAAGGAAGTTACGCTTCGACAGAGAGCAAGAGGAAAGTTTAACGAGCAATTGCACCCTTCGTTTTCGCGCCCGTCAACAGAATCGGAATTTCGTTTGTTACACAGACCTCTTGTGTTGTAATTTAGCTATCGTTTCAAGAAAGTATCGAAATTTTCTGAAATTTTTCTTAAATTGAAAACTTTATCTTGCGTCGATATTTCGTCGCTTTGATCGAAAGGAACCGTGCTTCCTATTTGATTTTCTGCCCCAAAAAACGTAAAACATGTTCGAGTTTAACGCAAGCACAGCGAGGAGAATGGTTAGAAATTTAATTAAAATCGTTATTTGTTCGTTGGATCAATGATTAAAGGGAGGAGCTCGGCCGGAAATGGGAAAATGTGAGATAAAAGATTTTTAATTTACCTTGCAGCTCTACTCGACTGAAAATGGTTCTATGATCACTGATAAATAGTCTTCAAGAAGTAACATGATTATTTCTCTTACCTTCCTTTTCGCCTCTTTTTATTACAAACGAACGAGCGGAATGTTGCTGAACGAGATCGTGAGAAAAATACGTATATTTCAGCGACGATATATCACAAGCGAGACCCTCGCTGAATTTGCAACAGGAAATACATGATCAGCGCAACGTGTTCTACGTTTATTCACGGCGATAATCAATCTGATTGCATTAATCGGTTAACTGTTTCGCTGTCGGTAAATTATATGGAAACGTGCAACGCTCGCGCGAATAATGCGTTAAATTATCATAAATAAACGACCGCGCTTTAACACCAGTTCGCTGACAATTTATATCGCTCTGTTAGATCTGTTCGTACAAACGAAAGGTTTGCAACAAAAATGACTATCAACTTTTTCTCTCTTTGCAGAAAGTTTGGAAATTTCTTCGAGAATTGAAATTTCATCTGTTTGTGGCCATTTTATGGATTGTAAATTATACAAGGATCCGTGCTCATTATAAAATCGCAATGCGGACTTTGCTCCAAGCGGTTTCCTTCTTTTTCTCCTTTTACTCACCTTCGTACGCGCAGTTCTCCTGTTTAAACGTTTCGAAACAGCACACGTCGTTTGTTTGCCATGCACCCAACGCGACCAGAACCGAAACACCTGAAAAATGTTGCAATTCCGCCGACAGAAAATGTCAGTTTCCCGTGGACACTGCTTTCATTTGTTTCTCGGTTTTGTCTGCTCTTGGAAAAAGAGTTACACCCTTGTCGTTTGCCACCTTTTAGAGTCTCGTTTCGGCTTTTCCGATTCCATTCGAACACGATTTAACAGAATACACAGAGCAGCTGAGAAAATTCATTTTTCAGTGAGAAAATTTTCACTATTCGAAACATGGAAATCACTGGACTTTCGTTGAAGTGGCACAGTGAAAACGGTACAATATCTTTCGATTCGATCAAACGATTTTCTTCGACAATCCCCGTTCCCGGCTGCATTTCCAATAACGAGTCGAAGGAGAATTGAAATCGCAGCGATTAAACGCGACCGGCGATACACCGGTTGACTGGTCGTTGCTCAACTGTACGGTTCGCTTGGTAAAAGGTAGAAATAGATGCGGCCATTAAGACGCTTTGCTCTCTTCAGCAGGTGGTACGTGCCTTTCCCAGAGAAGCGGCGTCGCTTGCAACCGACGATAAAGGCTAAGATTGTTAGAAACGCTCGAGTTTCGCTTCGTTTCGGTATTGTGTTTTACGGAAGTTCACGGTAGCGAAGGGGGAAGCGATAGAAAAGCAACGAACGAGTTAAATCGGTCGAGAAAGGGAGGAAAGATGTTTGGTCGTAGTAGCTGGGCGACGTACAATTAAATAGCGACTTCATGGCTGCTTAAGGCCGAAATTTATTTCCATCGCGGCAGGCAGCCTGCTAATTATCCGCTTGCCGTTTCGCAACGGCGAAACGAAGCGAAACATCCGCGAAACTCGATGCGACGCGGTCGTGCGATGCAATTGCTTCGGGAAAACTTAAAACCGCTACGTTAACAGTTTCCCCACCCCCAAGTGTCGCGCCTCGATCCCTCTCTCCTTTTCCTTCCCTTTTCTGTCGTTTCACTGTTTATCGCGTCCCTCAGGCAATTCCTTGCGTCGACAAAAATTAATACGAACCATCGAGGGATCGAACGGGGTTTCATCCCCCCGTTTCTTCATTTCATATCAAATCATTTCAAAGTTTCTTGGTAATGGTAAATCTTCTATTCGGTATCTTTAATCTACGCGTCTCTCTGAACCGTCCTTCGCATTCTGCCTGTGAATATCATCGTCTTAATACGCAGGAGCTCGTTTCACGGTTCCGGAAGCAGCAGCCACTGCAAGCTTATAATACCGGTCGATCAAAATAACCGTCCCTCTTCCCAAGAATACCAGCTGCAACGGGTTGGAATTATTCCCACGAGCCTGCCCGCTCGGCAAGGATAATCGGCCGCCTCGCAGCACCGTTGCTCGCGGACCTGATAAAACGCCGTTCGTGCCGATTTGACCTATCGCCTTGTCCTGTCAAACGCGTTCGTTTCAAACGATCATCGATAAATTGTTCCGCGATATGTAAGAAAATTCATTTTGCAACACACCTGTGTCTACAATTTCAAAGTGTAAGTGGGGGTGGGAAATTGAAAAAGGGACTCTTAATTAAAAGCACACGTGTTTAGGGTATGGTGCATAGTTTGAGTGTCACTAAACAATGAATTCTTGTTGGAGTGAAATAACCGAGTGGAAGGAATGCGAAACACGCGCTTTCCGACTACGAGACTGAATCTCACGGCCTGTAAAATGCTGTGCACATCCGGTGACGTTGTGTCGTTAATTTCTGAAGTTTGAGCTTCGAAATTACGCGAGTTGTACGTATATTTTATTATAGTATCTATATTTTTGTCTTGGAATATGTGACTTTTCATTTTCATTCTATAAATCAGGGCTGCTCAAACTTTTTTACTTGACGATCGTCTTTAACCGAGCTAATATTTTCGCAATCCTGAATATAGAGGTATAGTATAAACTAGGAATACGAATTAAAACATTTGCTAGCAACGAATCATAAAAAAATTTAGAAAAACGATAATTTTCGGTCATTGCGCGTCCAGGAATTTTTGAGTTTTGTTAAAATTTCTGCAACTCCCAAATTTAGTTAGGTACACTTTGAGAAGGCCTGCTATAAACTATGCATACATTTATTACAGATATTTTGGAATAAAATTGTGTTCCAGGTTTCTATAAGTTTAATCTAAAATATTTTCGTTTGACTTTGTTTCAAGCAATTTCTCGGTTGAGCGAAGTGATAAAGTTTTCAATAACTTTGCTGTGCAATTATAAAACTCGTTCGTTTAGTGAAACGGAATGAATAAAGTGAAATCAATTGGTGAAATTTGCAATTGCAAATTTGCATGAATTTCGCGAAATAATTAATTCTTGATCGAACTAAAATGCTTGCGTAAGTGTACGTTGCTTCAAATAGGATAACACCGAAATTATACAACGATTTTAATATCTAAATTTTAGGGGGGCCGTTTACGAAATGAACGCAGCCAATTCCAACCAAACGAGAAAATTAATTAATCGAATCGTTGAAGCAAACAATTAATAAATATATTGAACATTCAAGCTACTTTTGGTTACTTTTCATTACTGAATCATTCATACAAGGTATGTTTATGAATTACAAATAATACATTATTTACAATAATACAATTCACGTATAATCCTTAATTTCTGTATCATGATTACTTTTCGTTCAAATAAAATATTAATTTAGTGGCGCAAATAGACCTTTATACCTTGTATCTTAATAATTAATTAAAATAATTACAACGTTATTCAGATGGAGTGCGAACAAATTTTAATTCATAAATATGAATTTTCTTTTGTAACGGATAAAATATTATTCGAATGACCATCGTAACGAATCGGGGGGGAACAATATGTTTCTATAAATAACATCATAAACATAGAAATAATTTAGTCTAAATTACATCGGATACATGGGTGCGTGTAAACGGGAAGCGTGCATGCGGAACTTTTACACGCACCGTTAACTCTAATGAAACTTGTAGCAGCTGCGTCTGGAAGAACGGTTTTCAAACACGACAGGGTGTAAAGTCACATGTTCGATAGGTATCGTACACCATGAAACCGAAATACTTGCATAGAAAAATAGATGTAACGTTAAGAGTGGAGGGGTCTTGAATAACCCTGCACCCATCGTCCGAGACTTGCTTCACAAACAAGTAAATCTACCTATCCTTTCTAAGTTTTCCATTCGAAATAACCACCACTTATACAAATTACTACCTATCTTCAAATCTTCACGAACTGGACGAGATTGTCCAGCCAAACACTTAGCTTGATAAGACTCGAGGAAATCGAATGGAACTTCGCTGAACATAGTTCGCGAAGGCTCGGCAACACGTATACACGTCGTTCAGACAGTTTCCTAAATTTTCAAGAGCTCGTGTATCCGAGTTTCGAAGAAGAACAGTGAAGTGCAGTTGCAGCCGCAGATGCAGTGGAACATTAACGACATACCGCAGCCGGGAAGTAGCCAGCAACAGTATTACTCGACTAATCGGTCTGCAACGCGTCTCGGAGAGAAGAAGAGGGAAACAGATCCAAGAGAGAAAGAAAGAAAGAGAAGTTGGTTCTTTCGAGGTTCGCCAAGGCGAGCAAGAAGAAGCACGAGCACTGTTGGTGGCTGTTTCATGGGAGTGGGTCGAGGACCACGGAAAGAGGTGAGACAGGCCAACAAACGGTGCCAAGTGCCAACTTCTCTTGTTAGGGAACAATTAAGAAATGCAGTGTGCTGCAAACGGCGTAGTGTGCACGAACGATGAGAGGAGCAACGAGTTTTCACGCGAGTTCGCTCGCGTACCAACTCAACATCGCATCGTTTTCTACGCGTTCCTACCTCGTTCCACTAAAAGCTGTCGGCAATTAGAACTATATTAGTAATGGCGAAGATAATGAACCGACGGTTGCTGGTTTCACTGTAGAAATTATTTACCGCGTCAGAGAAAAGAGTGCGAGAAAGGGAAAATGGCTTTTCAAATAGAAGAAAACGCACTCAATATTTTATACAAAAATTTTTATCTAGAAAAAATAATACTGGAAGAATAAAAATTTAGAATGATTTTAAAAAATCCCCCAGAGGAACATGAACTTTTAACGTCAATGTGGAAAGGGGTAGCCAGGTAGCCGGTTACCTTTGAAAGGGTTAATAAAACTCATTAGCACCCTTACGACACCTTGGTCCCCGGCAGTTTCTTCTTTCTAACATTAGACTCCGTACAAATTATCGATAGCGGTCTGACGCCCCCGAACAACGCGCGATACCTGTAAAGTTTCGCACGAAGCCCGTTCCCGAATTTAGTACACATTTTTTTTTATGACTATTCAAGCAGGGTTCCGGGTACTCGTGGGCGACAACATGCTTCTGGTAGGCTAGTACACCGAGTATCAGATTTGATGGGGCTATGCGGTCGTGTTACGCCGGTACAGGTCGTTACGAGGGGTGATCGCGGCCCCTTTCGTTCAGCCATTACGAGGCATTAACTGGTCCTGTAGACTATTAGCTCCGTGGCAACGGTTATAATACTTCTTTCGGCCCGACGATACCACGCTTTTCAGGCAAGGCCAGTCTTCCAATTGCCCTTTGTTGCTACGATTTCAACCACCCCCTTTTATTGCTCGTCTTCGTCGTCGTGCTTCCGACTGACACGAACCTACCGCCACCCTTACCTGACAGGTAAAAAGATCGTTGGATCCCTCGAATCGTTACCGTTCATTCGGAAAACGAAGGGGTCAAAGTTTCGACCCCCCGTCGACGCTCTCGAGACATATGTGGAGCTGTTAGGGAGCGTTTTTATTAAACCGTTACGAGAAGCGTGAAACCAGGTGCTGTGCATTTAATAAACTCGCGGGGAATAGTTCGTGCGATGTACAGTACCCCGCCACTTCGTCATCGGCACCCCCCAATTTCAAGGGTTTGCTGTTTTCTCAGAAAAATATTGGGGTTATAATAAGTTTGGACTTTTAATATTAAATTTTAATAATCTTTTTATAAAGAATGCTCTGAAAAATTGATTTATATAATAAAAGGTATGCTGTTCTCTTTAGAAAAATGAAATTGATCTTAAACCTTAGAAGACGGACCATGGAGAATGTCCCAATTTTAATGTAATTCTGTATTTCATATTAATTTTATTTTTTACATTTTACACTGTTCCTTGGGCCGTTTTCATTTAAAAATTGTGCACTTAACATTACGTAAATATCCTTGACATTAACCCAGACTCTGCTGTTCAAGGGTTAATGTATCTTGTTAGATTTATTTCGAAGCGCGTTCGTTCACCCAGGAAACGCGTACACGAATTCCATGATGAATCAACATTCAACTATTCGATGTCCCCGTCGCAACAGTGCGCTTTTGCAGTCAGGGGATAGGAATTTCCTGATTCCAAAATGAATTCCATGGAAACAACATAACGTACAAGTGGTCATATTACGGGAAACACAAGGGTCGAGCAGGAGACCGTACACGCAGGGAAAGACGTACCTGGGACGGGGGTTGCGAAGTAATTAACCTAGCAAAACTATCGTTCGTGCTTAAGAAGCGAGGTTGCTTTTCAACGACTTCATTCCTCCTTGCGTTTCGAAGTAATAATAAACTCGAAAGTCGTTAACTTATATCGAGGCCCAATTACGGTGCAATAAAGCAGAATTACGTCTCTTTCGCGCTCTTAACGAAAGTTCATCTTTCCTCGGTAAGAGGGTTAATGATCCCATAAACACATAAAAACACTCCCCCTTTTACATTTAATAACTACATCTTATCAAATTTCAAATTGAAAAGAAAAATTAATCTCTTGAATCGCTCACTATTAAAACAGGAATTAGTTCCATGAATATCATCGCGATTCCCTTTCCTTTAACTCCATTTCCTTTGACTATTATTTCTAATCGCGGCGATTTAAATGGCGCGCGTATGGAATCCAGGTAGCGGTCGAATGCACGCAATTGCAAGATAAGCGGACACGCGATTACTCGCGGCTGTTTAATATGCAGATTCGTCGAACTGTCGTTCGAACTCGAGGGGACTTGTGTTTGCGAACGTCTCTCGAGCGACTGGCTACCCTGGACGGTAAGCGTACGCGATACCTGACCCTCGGATCCCGCGGTAATTGCGTGCGAATTCCGCGACGTCGTCGCGTCGGCTGCTTTTTATTGCCGGTCGTTAGCGTAATTAGGTCCCCGTGGCTCGCGAAGCAGAGCGGTAGGCTCGCCGTAATCACGGACAGATGTATATATGCGAAACGGAAGCACGTCGCGGCGACCGGCAGAAACGTACGCCCCGTACCTCGTTCGTTACGCGAACCTCATTTATACGCCTTCCTAACTTCATTGTGTCTTTCAATTTCTTTGATAAAGTCATCGAAAAATTTCCATATTCTGTTTTCTCTCTTCAAACTATTCGTAGATCTATTACGAATAATTATGATCCCGTGCTCGTGTTAATGTTTCAAACGAAGCATTGCTTAATCGGAGCAACAAATCGATAATCGTGAATAGAAACTGTGCCAACGTTCGAGGTGAATGAATTATGGACAAGTAGCAAATAGAACAGGCCGATCCGAGAATAGCGAGCAAAGGGTGAGAAAGCTCGTATCACCAGGCTGTTGATAGCGGTTGTAACAATTTATTCAGTCGAGCGACGAGCGTCACGAAGGGAGCGTCTGATCCCTGGGAGAAGACTCCTGTTCTCTTCCTTCTTTCCAATATCCAAGCTCGAGATAAAGCAAGATTCAATTTTACCTCTCTCTTATATTAACGGGCCGCGGTATAGGGCGAATAGGGAGATCTAAGATTCCTGCGACTAACCGATATCGACTGTTGGCGGGTAAAAGAGAGCAGGAGATAATTTCGAACACGTGAAAGGATTTTATAGAATTTCGAGGGTACGGGGACAGGTACGTGTGCCGATTGATTGACTGCATTCTCGAGATACTTTGATATTAATGGTGTTGATGATTTGGCTGCGAGGGTAAATTTTCTGATAAGAGAAAATTGAATGTCTTTCGGTTATTGAAAGCGCTCTGCTTATCTCTATCTTTGCTTTTGACAAATGGATAATCAGAAGGTTCTAAATACGCGTGAATATTCCATATTACTTTCCTTTTAATTTATCAATTTTTTACTGATAGTAATCGCACTCTATAAATAAAGCGCGTACAAGATTGAATCGGCGCAATTTACAAAGTTTTCCAAGGCTCCAAGATTCTCGAGGAAAGTTTCGATTGAAGGAGAATATCATCGTGCGTGCGTACGCTTGTCCCAAAAGCGGGAATCTCGTTAAGCCAGGCGCGAACAAGAAAGTTGGAGAGTACAGTTGAAGCACACTCGTATCGTAAGGCGCGAAGCAATGTAATACCGGCTAGTTTACAACGCGACGCGGCCAACGACTGTTATAAACCTAAGACTTAAGGCAAGAGATTTTTCCCCGCGAAAGAAAATAACGCTCCGGCAGCGTTATTATTTCAGGGTAACCCACCCTCAGTCGAGCGAACTTGCAACCGGTGTCTTCAGGGAGAAACTAGTTTTACGTTAACCCCATTCCGCGGCTGCGATATACAAACTGTTTCGAACACCCTCGAAATCCGCCGAGAGGAACGTCCATGCTTTACCGCTGTTAATACTTTAATGCAGCTAATTGAACGGAATGAAATCCGATACGGTAAATGCGTGTAATTATATTCCATTTGCTGCGCCAGGGTGTTCGATGAAAAAACACATGTACTCGATTGAAAACATACTTTAACAGCACAAGTAAATGATGCAACTTAGGGGATTATGTAATTGCTAATTTTGCTCTGTCCTTATCAAATAGAATTAGAAACGTTAAGGTATTATTTTAACCATCAACATAACTTTATTTAAAATAAGCCATCAATATAATTCTATTACAATATAATTCAATAAAATTTTAACTTTGATTTAGATTTCACAACGTTTGATCTAAATTATTCTAAATCAGATCTAAATTTGATATGAATTATATTAAATTTATTACTGATATACAATTTTATAGACTGCTCTTCCGAGATAATCATCCAGAACTCGACGCCAAATTAGAATTTCATTGAAATTTTGCTGTAATGGAATTATATCAAGTCCTAATTTTAAATAGAATTACATTGCATCCAATGTTCAAATAATACCACACTAAAGGCACTTAGAAATAGAATTATTTTTGAAACGGATTTCAGGAATCTGAATTTTCAGGATAAATAGGAACCATCAATATGTCAAGCTCATCGAAATTATTACATAATTGTCAATGTTATACTGATGTACAAATGGATTATCCCCTTCATGGTTATTAAATGAAATTAAAATTCCTAACGGCTTCCAGTCCGTTGGCAGGATGCTGCTCTTCCACAAATGGTTTCCACGGTAAACGGGTTACGCAATCTGATGCTCCTCTTTTTTATGCACGCTCATTACGGGACGACCTTAAAGCACCAGGTGGACGCGATAACGCGCGTTCCGCCTAAACATCCGGAACAACGCTCGCGCCGCATTATATCCTCATTATCCTTTTTATCGTCGACCAGAATATCGCTTGGGTGTCTCGGCTCTCGGAATCGTTTCCTCTCGTCGAGTTGCAAGGGCACTTTCGCACGTTTACACCGCCGGCTACAAAGTGTTTTCCAGCGCGGCAGGAGCAACGGGAAAAGAGAAACGACGGTAGGGATAGAGCAGAGGGAAAAGAAAAGGAAAGCACTCCCGAGGATGGTTGTAATCCCGTCGTTGGAATATCAGACAAGCCTAGCGCTATTCCATCCTCTCTTTCTCACCTTGTCGCCGAGCTTTTGCTACTTCAGCTTTTTTATTTTTCCGCGTTTCGAGCACCGAACGCCGGCCGAGTTTACATCGCGAGCGGATCCCCGTGAAAATAAGAAAAAGATGCAAGGTAATGCAGGTAAAGCTGCTCTTTCTGGATTTCGTCGTGTAAGCTGTCGTTGTTCTACGCCGCTTCGGCTCCTAGAGCTCCGAAACAATTGCCCGTTTAATTCTACGCGCCAACCCCATCCCCTTTACTTCCCGTTCCTTGATGCTGCTGTTTCTCCGTGTTAATTAAAACTCCTATTTCGCTCTTTGGCCAGGCAGAGTGTTAATTAGGGGGAATTATTTTTTAATTGTAACCCCGGCTCGAATACGAAGAGTTTGCTGCGGGGTATGTATTAGTTTCATTTAAATCGAATGCTTTTTTGTTAATACACAGCGGCCGAATGATTGTGTTTTCTTATTTTATACCATTGATTTAATTTAAAATGAATCAGTTTTGCACGTTGTACGAAATAAATAAATTACTGGAAAACGAAACTGACTCCGAGAAATAAATAAAAGAAAAAGACTTTCGGGTGATAAAAGATGTTTAGGAGGAATAGAATGTTCGAAAGAAACCTGCTCACCCTATCAATATTTATCGTCTCCAAACAGCGCAAAAATAAACGTCAATTAATCCAAAAGTTTTATCACGTCGAGGCAATAATATCGCCAGACCGGCGTCGCCATCTTAAAACAGACTTACGACTTTTCCCCAGGATCTATGGGTTCCAGACCAGCGGAGAGACGCCGTTTTGTTGCGCCTTCTCGGTCGCCTTTTCCGTTCCACTCTCTCAGACTTCATTCTCCCTTCCGGCGATCTTTTCACTCGCCTTTTGCCAGTTCTTGCTGCGCGTTAGCTTTTTCCTTCCCTTTTCCGTTTCAACGCGAGACTGGAGAAGTTGCAAGAGGAGAACTCGCGCCGCGACCGATACAAAAAGCACCGAGTCAACGTGGCACGCGACTAATACCCGAAAGAAACGCGTCGATCCAGCCTGACTCCCATCCTCGACGCTTTTTACGCGGCGCTGTTCGTCGAAAAATCTTCTTTCACCGAGACGAGTCGGGCAGGAAAAGTTGGCTAATGATTTCGCGAATGAATAAGCCCGTCGAGACCCGGCAAACCGGTAACTCTTTCAACGAAACATCCTGAAGGAGATACCGCGAGATGCTATCAAAGGGGATAATTCGACCACGGGCCGACCGAGCGGCCCGTGCAAAAGCTTCGAGAAGCTAAGGTCCAAGTTCGGTAGCTCGTCGAGCAAAGTCAATGTCTCGGCATTCATGAAGGGTCGGCCAAGACCGCAGGAACGCGCGGCTTCGAATACCCGCGTGCCGGATGAGACCCTGGCTATCATCCTTCATTAGCCAGTCGCTCGGTCTTCGCAACGCGTTCGAGAGGGTTGTCAGTCGAAGCGAGACAGACAGGACAAGTCGGCGGGCTAGCTTTTAATCTTGAGAATCTTTAGGACGTTTGGCGACCAAAGGGAAACTCGCCGATACTGAAGATCGACCTGTCTGTCGATCTTCTCTACCTGTCTGGCTACTCGCGCGAACATCGTTCGCGGCTTTCTATGCGGATTAAAAAATGAAAAAACCTATCCCGACGAACTCTCCAAGTTTCCGCTCGAATTAAGGATTTACGCGGGGTAATTCAACGATCGAGGCAAATCTTGCGCGAAAGAACGGTAACGGCTCGAGGATCCAAGAACCGCGTCGGAACCTCTCTCGCGCCGGAGCAATTATCGAACTCAGGGTCAGTTTTCAGTTTAGAAAAATTTCGGCAAACTTCGCGACACGGTTCGTTAAATGGAACGATTGCCGATTATGAAAATTCTACGAAGTTCGGGCGTATTCGAGCGAGAATCGCTCGATCGCCGACGAGGCTATTTTCGAAAACGACGTTAGTTCGCCCGGTTGCAGGCAACTTTGCCTTGCTTGCTAACAAATTACGGCAGTTTGCTAAACTAGTAAAGGATCTTTACCGCGCGGAACGATCGAAGAATAATACGGGGAGGTAAAAGCCGCAGTGGTGAATGTCAAGTTTTTTTAAAATACTAATTTCTGTGCGTAGATACATTTTATACAAGTTTATTCATTAAAAAAAAAAATAATGAATTAGTTCTCGAAACAAAACACAATTATAACTGTAGACAGTAATAAAAATTTATAACATATGTTTTGAAAGATAGAATTATTACTTCTTTTACTTCAAATTGATTATCCTCTCTGTAAATTAAGAATGCTCCATCTCGAAAGGGTTATTTCTAATATAATTAAATCAGTTCAAACATTTATTTCAAAATGTCTCTGATCTATTTATCAATATTCTAAACACAATATGAGAAATAATCAATGTAATAAAATCTAACATGTAACGTTTCTAAATAAACGAATTGAAACGAAAATCAGAAGCACTTTACGGAAGCGGCATTAACTAAAATGAAATATAAGCGGACGTGTAACGTTTCACGTAAATTTCATTGCGCTACTTACGTGTATGCACGTCCAGAACACGTTAGATGTCAAATGTGCGTGCAAATTGGATCAATGGATCAGTTTGAGAAGCTCGTCGAAATTAATATCCGTTCTGTTAGTTACCAGCGACTCGATAGCACGGGCTTACGATTCATGATCGCATCGTGGCGTACAGTCGCAGCCGCAAGTACAGATTGAATTAACGTTCTGTTTGATAGTTGGTACATACACAGAGATTCTGTGACCTGCGGTTTTGCAACGCACTTCAATTTTTCGTTAATTAAAATCGGAATATCTAGTAACGTCACGCGATTTGTACAACTCTATCGCGTACCAATTTTTTCGCCCCTTTTTTTTATTTTTTTAAATGTACTAACAGATACATCAATTGTAAACAAATGGAACTGTGTAGTGTAAATAAATTGTTGTTTTTTTGTAAACATATCTTCAAATCACCCTTTTCGCAGTCCAATTTAAAGATGTTTGCAATTTTAACTGTAAAGCTTATCAACTATTGTGTTGTAATTAATAGTCGAGGAAATAGAAGACTACAGTGCAAAATAATGGGTCGATAAGAGCCCCGATCGTTTCTACCGCGTTTATCGATATCGATTTCGAGACGAAAATCAGTATGCAAAGACTCGTTATCGTGGAGCTCGCGTTACAATAACGCGTGCGCTGCAATACAGCAGTTCCACGGTATTTACGTATCTTCAGTTACACCGCTAAGCAGTGCACAGGATGTGTAACATCATACTCCAAATATAGGTACGTTCGACGCCAGATTAGAGGATCATCGAAGAAGAAATTCAGCGTCATCGTAACGAGAAACCTGACGTCCATTTTCTTCGATCGCTGACGAAACAAACCATCCCGCGAACGAAGACCACCGGGAACGATACCGAATGCAAGAGAACGGACAGAATGTTCGTTCGTCGTGCCAGGTGGACGAGAAACGAGGAACTCGTGTTCCCTGTGTAAAGTTGCCTCTCCTTTCCCCGTCGTTCCATCAGCAATTTCACACGGAACGAGAGGAAAAAGTGGCGAGCAAATTCGCATAACAAGGCGGACAACCGCGCAATTAAAATTACGTTCGCGCGACCAAAGAAAACGTAAAACGGCAAACAAAAAACGGTACCGTGAATTTCGTGCGCCTCGGCTGTCTCCCATGGGCGATGGAAAAATTTTCTCGCGAAAAGCCTCGTTGACCATCGTTTCCCGTCTCTGGATACCTTTCTCTCCCTTTCCTGACCACCACCCTCTACCCCATAGTTTTTGGTACACCCGAGCAGCCCAGACGCACACGCAACTCCTCTAAACACGCACTTTCCACACACAATTTATGCACACAACCAGAGAGTAACAGAGAGGTGGATGGTTTCGCTGGGATGGTTGTTCGGTTGCCTCTCTGCCAGCCAACCAACCAACCAGCCAAGCAGCCGGCTGGCCGACCAACCAACCATTCCACATTCCATTCGACGGTTCTCTCTCCCCATGGCACATAATGAAGTCAGTCCCGGCGTTCTAAGCCCGGTAATATCGTGTGGCAGCACCCTCCCCAAGATAATATTGGTGATGTATGCTAACGGGCTTTTCGGTACCGGGCTACGTCGTTTTTACGTCCCTTTCGTACCGTGTGTCCTCCTAAATGATTTACCGCCAAAAAGAGAACGCACCGAGAGCACGGTCACTATCACCCTTCTCCTAAACCACCCACCCCATCGACCCTCGACAAGAAAAACCGACGACCCTTTAATCCCACCCTCGGTGTGTACGCCGTGGCGGTGAAAAGTGTTTTTTTTTTTTTTTTTTAACGCGCGTACACGCGAAAACTCCGACAGCAAACCGCTGGGGAGATTCGGTTAACCTTTAGTCTTCGCGACATAAGGTTCCTAGGGACTTTTGTAGTTTCCGGACGGAGAAACCGGACAACAAGAAATGTCAGAAAGTTGGCGAACCGTATGCCACGAAGGGGTGTGTTTTTCCGAGAAATTCGGGGTGTGCACGTGAAACTCCTGATATTTACATGAGAATATATATTTTTTAATACTGCCAGAAGCTGCCTTACTCGAGGAAAGTTAGCGTATTCAAAAAATTCATAGCCAACCAGCCTGTCAAGCGGTCGATAAATGTTTAGTTACTTCCGTACCTTAAAACTTCGTTCAAAAATTCATGGTTCGCATCGGTCATATTCCGTTTTACAACTTTACTTCGTTTCACGGTTGTTGCGAGCTACAAGACGCCATAAACACCTTCAAGACCCGTCCCTCCCGAATCAAAACAGTGTTGAAACTAAATAGAACACAAAATGCTCGCTCAGCGTTTGCCTAAGATAGAACCTACGCATCGGTGGACTTATCGGTCAAACAATGAGAAACACTTAGTACATGCAAACATTGTCGCGTTTCCTCGAGCACGTTATCTACGTTACACAAAGTTCCTTTCCCTTACAGATAAAAACGGTACGAAATATACAGAGTGGATCAAGACGAGCACCGCAACATTAGTAAAAATCTACCTGTAGCTAAAAAATTTTACAGTTTGTATAATTTATGTGTAGGACACAAACGGAGCAGACGTAGCTTAGAATGGCGGATTTCTAACCTTTGTGATGCCTGAGGTGGGATCGTCCGCAGCAAGGTTGCTCGAAGTACGCGTGGCCAGGATGAGCACCGGCGGGTCTGCTTGCATGGCTGGGTCCCAGGAACTGTCCCAAGACAGCTGCGAGAACAGCTGCTCTGACCAGCAGCAACATGGCATCCGGTAATCTTGCTCGTGGCATCCTCAATCACGAAATACGAAACACTCGGGCAATAACTGGACGCGAATTGGACAGCCGTTGCTAATCAACGAGCATAACGCGCACGTGGATGGGAACGGTTTGAAAATTTCTTCCGCGGATCGTTTGAAGTTGTAGCTGAATCCAGCGTGTGAAACGTGGCCCGATCTGGCTTTGGTTAACGACACGGCACGCTGTATTCACGGCTTGGTTCTTGCCCTATGGCGTTGGCAACTCGCTGACGGACGTTCACCGATGCCACGAGGCTCGTTTTCTTCGTCCGTCTTCTTCGCGGCTACCTTCTCGTCTCTCTTTATCTCGATCTTACACTCGGCCAGGTATAACACGGCTGGACGAGGTAGAAACTCGACCGCGTGCTGTGCTGCTTCCTTCTATCCCTTCTCTTCGCTGCTCCGTTCTCCGCGTCCGCCTTCTTTCAGGCTGAACCTTCGAGGACAAAGGAATTCTTCCTGCGCTTCTCTTCCCTGCTCCACGCTCGACGCGTCACTACCTGATGTCCTTAAGTTCCGCAGGTAGAGAGAGCCTCGACGAAGGGTCGATTAAGAAGGGCCGGATATGTCGGTAAATACGATCCACGTTGCTTTTCCTTCTTTGCTGCACTTGCTTTTGCACACGAGCCACTACGAGTCACTGGGGGGAACAAAGAATACCTCCGCGGAGGGACGCAAATAGGAACGAGACACCGTGGATAGTTGTTCAAGGCTCTTATCTATGGGGCAAACGTTTAAACATTCAACAATTCCTATCGAGGTAAAACTCTATGTCACTGATGTCCCTGGTACACTTTCGTTCGCGCCATATTACGTCACTGTCGGAGTACACAGTCGCGGTCGATCGTTGAACCAACGAACGTGTACACGTATACATATACTGCGTGCGTGTGTGTGTGTACTTTACGAAGGAACAACCGAGGAAATCGTGGGCAACTAAATATAAAGAACGTGTCTCGCGGCGTCACATCTGTTGCGCGACCCACGATCCTCTCGCGATCTTACTTGTTCGATAAATATCAGGTATTTCTTTTAATCCCGTGGCGTTCGATCGTTAAAGGAAGGATGATTGAACGAAGGTCACAACATGGTCTCGTTTGAAAGGCGAATGAACACGCGTCTCGCGATAGAAATGGAGCGCTAGCAGCAACACGGGTTGCATAAACCTCCCTCTATGGAGGCCGCGGCACGACTGTACCCTCGTAGCCAAGTTGCCGCGTTCAGAGGCGCTCGGTCAGCCTCGGCAAACCTCGGCGCCGTTCGTAGAACGCTGCTCGTGCTCGCCGCGACTGTATGATCCGCGCCAGTTCCTTCCAATCCGAGTTACTCGTTGTCCACCACCGATTCGAACGACCGAGGAACCGTCACCCCTGATATTTCTCTTAACCCTCGCCCCGGGGGCGCTTTTTATGGCTGGTATGAAAAATTTTCGACTACGCCGGGCCAATATGGACACCGACAGAACGCTTTCTCGGAGTTGGACTTCGCGGCACTCTCGCAGCAAGGATTTGAATTATGGAGTTCCCCTTAGGACTTAACCCCGTGGAACTCCATTATCTACCCTCTGATACGGATTTTTTTTCAATGTTCAATGTTACCTTCTTTTTTTCTTTCCCTTCCTCCTTTAATGACAAATGAATTTACAAATTTCTTTTTTTCTTTTGGTTTATAGATAACTGCGAATACACTTTTATACAAAATATTTTGACACATTTCTTATCTGTCATCTTCTAAATTTATCTCCTGCCGTATCTTCGGAGTTTCTAAACGTAACCAAAGATTTCTACGGTGAAGGAAATTTGGCAGGAATAACAAGGACTCGTTTAATTATCGGAAATATTACAATTAACTGGCTAGAATACACAGCCCCTCATGAGGTAGTTCCGGAAACTTAAATAAAACGTTGGGAAGTTTAAGAGTCGGCTAAGTAGGACGATCCTGTGTGCGATAAATTAACGAATCGCCCACTGTTCTTGCGAATCAAGAAGGCTCCACCGTAATCTCACGGAAATTGCAGTGAACTTAATCGTTCAAACATCACCGGTCCGAATTAAGCGAAGCAAAATTCATGCGACTGAATCTATTAGACGAAGAATTACTTTAATCCCATCGATGAATTGTCTGGCGCTAATTGCGCGGATAAAAGAGAGCTTACAGAAAACTCTTAGCTATTCGCAATTAAATTTAATCTTCGATAAAAATTACGTTTCATTGACACTGATATTACCGT
Source organism: Osmia lignaria lignaria (assembly GCF_051020975.1). Taxonomy (NCBI): domain Eukaryota; kingdom Metazoa; phylum Arthropoda; class Insecta; order Hymenoptera; family Megachilidae; genus Osmia; species Osmia lignaria. The sequence continues at coordinate 5,086,870 of NC_135041.1, forward strand.
TTATCGATCCATAAATTCTTCTCCCATCCGATTCCACGAAGCACCTCCGTCAAGGCGAATCTATATTTTCCGTCGAGAGGTTTATGGCATTATCGAGGCCGTTTCGAGTACGCAGCAGTCAGCACTCGAGTTTAACGAAATCAATGTATCGAAACACGTCGTAACGTATTCCCCGGAGGGTCGAAAGGCGAAATTCAAAGCCCCTGAAAAAGCGTGGCACGCCATCAACGCCGCCATCATCGACGGCCCCGTATAGCCTGGAGGAGCGCGTTCGTCCGCGGCACAAGAACCGAAGCGGATTGTATGAATAAGTCGATATGCTAATGCAAAAACCCTCCAAGTTAGCTGAGCCAAGACGCTCAGCCGACGGGCAAAGAGAGTTTGCAAGGCATATCCGGTACGCTTCGCTACCTACAAAGTGTCTAACGCGAAAAGAGGAGACAATTTCGTATCGTCCGACCGTCACTCGCACGACCATTACCATCGTCACGATACAGGCCACTTCCTTTGTTGTCTCTGCCGAGAGGAAAGGGGACTGGGAAGAGACCAAGGGAAGTCGTAAGAATTTTAGAACAAAGGAAGAGAGCAAACTCCTTTCAGAAACGTGGTTTTCCTTAACTCTCTGCTCTTTTCGGTACGTACGAGGAGTCAGCCGGTTCTCACGACCAACAAATCCACCACTCGCTATCCCCATTTCATTGAAATAGTTTAGAATTGCATGAGTCTCTCCTTTCCTGTGACCAACTCCTTTGTCGTTTCTTACCGGCCCTCCTACGTGAGCTCTGAACGTTCAACCCCCTGCGAAGTGAGCGGCAAATCGTTGGAAAAACCGTGAAACGTTTGTAAATGCGTTCTGTGATATAGCACGAGATGCGAGCGAATCGTGAAAATCACGTCTTCGCGTGCAATGTTCGCGGGTTAATAAATTTCAAATAAAAAAAATATGGAGCAAAGAAATTGTTACGCGTCGTTCGGAGCAACTTATTCGTCGAGTTGGTAACTTCGCGTATTTCCACGAGTGGAAGTAAAAAAATAAATTCTATCGTAAATAGATGATGTAGAAATGTAAAACAGGAAAGTACGTCGAAGAATTTATTCAACGACGAACGACACACTGGTGGAAGAAGTTTGTTTTCGTAAGTATTAAAAAGAGGGTAGCTTGTTTAAAAATGGAAACAAGTGGACAGGTTGCTTGTATTTGCAACTTTTATAACAGCAACTCTGCCCACTGGCAAACTTCGTATCAATTAATTTATTCGTTTTAGCAATATAATTGTAATACTCGCACTTTTACGACGTGCTATTAAAAAGTTGTAGAGTATCGTTCACTTGTTGTTAGAGTAAAACCAAAAGTGTTAAATTGGATGGCCTTCCAGCAACATTTATCGCAGGACAGTGTTTCGCGACGTGGTTGATGGGGGCTTCGTGAATTTCCTTGCAGTCTGGTTAAATTTCACAAAGTTCCCATGGAAGTTCTGACTTATGCAGCGGCGGAGGTGTCTGAATGGACCAGCGTGCAAGACGCAAACACACAATTGGGTAGGGGCGGATAAGTTCTCGCGAAGTGAAATCCCTGTTAAATGTACCGTACTTGATTTATAGAAGTGTGAAACGCAGCTAATAGGATTTTGTCCTTCGTGTCAAGGATATTATAAAAGAATTACTAGCAAGAATCCGTAAATAATAAAGCTAACGTAGGTTAACAGAAGAGGAAGCTTCTAAAAACAAATTTTCAATTCGTGAAAAGATTGAATTTGTCAGAAGAACAGGAGTGAAAAAAAGTTAATCGTGTCGTCGTATAATCGCGTTCAAATAAAATCGCTCTGCCTCCGTACTTTCAGTGGTAATATTTTTCCGTTATTTCCATATCCCCTTCCCGTTCTAGTTTTACGATTCTTTGAGAGCCGCGAGACCATAAAATTCGACGGTATTAAACGATTTCTTACGTACGACGACAAGATCAATCGCAGACGATCAATCTTCCGCTGTTATTTCGGACACGACCTGCTTCTCCGTTAATTTCATTTCAACAAGAACAAACACGTTGACTATGATAAAAGAAGAAAAAAGCGTAAGAGGGATTCTGCGAGATATTAAATATTCAAGAACGTCAAATTCAGTCCACGTTATCCTCTTATTCCGCGGAGCTACTTCGCGCCTTTGAAGCTTCCACGCTTCGTCGCGCCCGAGGCGCGAATCGACGGACCCCTTTTTACCTATCTACGAATCAAAAATATTTGTCGGCGTGAAGATCAACAAAATCCAGCGTGTAAAGAGAAGAGACAGGACGGAGAGAGATGAGACACGTGAGAGAAAGAAAAAGTGGCAAAGTTTTCTTCGGTGTTTCGTATTCCGTCAGCGTCAGAGATGTTCGCTTTTTCCGCTCGTTTTAAAACGCATTTGCGCGTTCCCTTCCGAAACGCCGGAACGTATCTCCGTGCCACTCTAATCTCATTCACCGGCTTCTTCGTCCCAGGCGTAATATTTCTCAACAGAAATGAAAATAATTCATCGGAGACGAGCGAGACGGATCTCTTGGCCTAACTGAACAAAACAGTCCATTCAGAGAGTTGAAAAAAGGAGAAAAATCGTGTACTGAAAGAAATTCAACAATTACATTCACTCGAATTTCCCCCCTTTTAATCGCTGGACCTTGTTACGCGTCGTACAGAAGAAATATGAACTGTATTTTCATTTCACGTCAGTCTTTGAATGTTATTTGAAAAATGAAATTCATGTCATTAGTAGGTTTAATTGCGACAATTAATTGTAATTGTTGAAATTTCTACTTAACCTCGACCCATGTCTCAACAGGCACCGTTTAAATAATCTGTGCAAACGAATTAGCGACTGGCAAGTGGATTACATTAGAATTTTCACTGTAATTAAATTAAAACGATTCTACATTCGAAGAACACTGAATTATCCCACAATAATAAAAACTCACACCCTAGAAAACAACCCTTTTCACTGCAACCGTCCGTCTCTTTACCTTCTTTTTGCCGCGTAGAAACTCTGTCGAGGCCCCAGCCCATTAAATTATACCCAATATCCAGCCTGTCTAACCCTCACTTATCTCTCCTCCGAAACACATGGTACACAACAGCATCAAGATCTCATCGTCTCGTTCAAGAAATCGAAGAGCAGGATCCAGCGATTCCACGCCACAGGCTCCTGCTAATGTCTTAACTTGGCCACGCGAGCTTCGTGCCGGTGTTCTTTCATTCGGTGAAATCCACTTAGCCTCGTTTCTTTCTACGTCGACATGGATCAAATTAGAACATCAAAGGGAAGGGACGTAATTTCCAAAAGGTACACCGAAAGGATGATCTCATTTCATGTTCCTGATACGTACTCGTAACACGCTGCTTGGAAATGGAACCATTTTTTTTTTCCTAAAGGTTTACAAACAATTGACAAATAAAAATTCTAAATTTAAGCTTTTCAAACAGTACGACTACCTGGACAGTTCACATTCACTCCCGAATAGACAGGGAAAAAATAAATTTCATCCCTGAATAATCGTTCCAACACTGCCGGTTGGCACGAACCCCCAAAGTATTTAAAACCCTCGAACAGTCAATCGACAACAGCCGGTCGATTCGCGGGCAAGAAGAAAATTACTTTGCAATATAGAGGAACGCGAGCAAGCATCGATGGTTCGAGCCGCTAAACGAATCAGGATCAAAGGGAAAAGCTAGTGAATAGAGGCGCACGAAATTGTGCCAAGGTTCGGAGTCGATCGGCGACGAGTAGGTCGTCATTCGATAACGACAAAAGGCCCGGGGGTCGTTTTTCGAGTACTCTCGCCAACGGTATCGCGTTGCAGCCTAATCCGTTTCGAAGGACTTTGATAGTTAAGACGTCTTCGAAGGTGCAACGAAGCTTCGACAGAGGCGGAGGGACATGTCCGTGGCTGGAGGAGATGGTTAACTCTTCGTCGGGCTTGAGGTGAACCGAAGACGAGGCACGAAGGAACGGGAGGGAGGGCGGCGGTGGCAGAGAAAGGGGGGTTTAGGGAGCGGTCTGTACAGGGTGTAATCATCAAAGTGATCTACACCCCGTTAAACGGCTCACGCCTCGATCACAGACAAGCAGCAGAGCCCGAGCGGTTGCCTCCGAGTGGTATCAAGCAAGGCTGCCGGGGCTAGGGTGTCACGGTGGATTTAATTAATGCAATTTAGCATCCATCCATCATCTCTCGCGTTTTTGCGTTAACGAGGGCCGCCAGCTTCGCCGCTGTCGCCGTTGTTCGCCGCTATCGTCGTCGGGCTAGGAGAACCACAGGGGCACTTTGATGACAAGCAAGCCTCTCGATTATATCGACACCTGGACCGCCCCGATGCTAAACCATCCTCTGCCCTCCCCGGTCTACCCTCCCTCGCGCCTAGCGAAATCGGGGCTTTACGGTCACCCGCCCGTATTAAATTCTCTCCGTCATGGAAGGTGTACGTTAACCTAGTCTCTCTGTCACCCTGGCTGAGAGACAGCTTGCACGCGTGCGCGCTCCTACGGGTAACAGCTGCCGATACATCCTTCATATCGACGCGATAGACGTCCAGAGATAATAATAAAAATATTAGGCGGCCAAAGGAATAAGACCGTGAAGGGAGTTTCCTCGGATTCTGGACGAGTCCCATGGACGGTAAGGTGGCATGAACCGAGACCAAGATGGCTAACAGAGATGGATCACGCGACAGTGTTCGATAAAATGAAGCCCGTATAGTTGCGCTGATGGGTTCTTTTTTTAGTATTCGCTGGGTCATTGTTGTTATACGAATACCGCAAAGCTGAGGTATCTATTCTAGTATAACTTGTACAGGTAGATATTCTTTCGTATTTCATCATTTACCTAGATTTTTCAGAGATTTAACATCCGAAGAGGTGGTTCGCCGGACGCAAAAGCAATTTCGCTGTTTCTCAAATCGAATACCCTATTCATTATAAACTCGGAGCAGCTTTCACCATTCGTCTTCAGAAAATGAAACGTATAATGGAAGGACGTTAAAAAGTATATACATCCTTCATCTTCGCGTCGATCAGGCCAAGTTGGAGGAATCACGTTTTACGATACAGCTAGCAGAAAAATCAAAAGTTACATAATGGTTGGCCTTACGTTTCTCGTAAAACACGTAGCTCATCCGAGCGCAAAGAACGAGCGTACTTTCTCTTTCACGAGCGGAATGCCAGACAGCAAGATGAAGCATCACGATCGTTCAACCGAATCGCGGTCGTTTTGTAACGACGTCGAAAAGGAATCCGAGCTGCTGTTCAAAGCGAAGATCGATTGCGATGAAATTGGGCCAACGGGCAGCAGGTATCGAGCACCGATCCGCCGTGTGATTGTTCTTTACAGAATGGAAAAAGAAGAATACAGGAGGGGACTGGTGCAATCGGGCAAGGCGGAGCACGAGAATCGTTCTCGATAAGGAAAACGAGAGGGAATCTTCGTCTCGACAACAAGCATGGAAATGACCGCGATTTCAGGCAGCTACGAATCTGCAAAGAGAGCTTTCTCGCAGCTCCTGAACGAGATTACCTACTGGACGAATTCTGATTACCGTGTTCCAAATAAGGAACAATTTATTTGAAACCTTGTGATTTTCTGTATTGCTAATTTTATTATAACAATAAAAGAATTTTATCTTCAACAATTCAAGCAAACTACTCAATAAGAGCCTTTTTAATATTAACACTTCACGTGTTAAAAAGAAATTTCACTGATTCAAACATCAAATGAACGAAATGAGAATATTTTTCCACTTCCACCTGTGGTAACTCGTATCACGATCATGGTGTTTATGATCTTATAACACGAAGTCTAGGAGTATGCAGATTTAGACTTCTTAATCTTCCATAAGTCGGATTTTATAATCCATTTTCTTTTAAGCGTCTACGTTTCAGCTTTCCGTTTGGAAGATTGATGGATATCAAACTTTTATTCTCGACTCGCAACATTTAAACGTCATCAACTGTGACATATGAAAATTTTATTTCATCACGTTCGTATGAGGTTAGTAGACGTATTTAAATCTGAATTGTCCTTTATTCTCATTTATTATAACCGTCTCGTCTGCTAAATTGACGTTGAAATAATTACATCCTTGCCCTAGAAAGGACGTCATTCTTTAAAAAGGAAAAACATTAAAAGCTATATCTCAATTATGTAATAAAATCATTAAAATTTTTATAAATTAATCAGCATAATTTGGAAAATAGAAAAGGAAATCAAACATTAATCATTTATTCGTTAATTATCCTCTGACGTGATTCTGAATGCGATAGCTAAAACGATAAAATTTCAATTGTTTCAAAATGTTAGGACAAAATTAAGCCAAAGGGGAAACGAAAGCCACGCGTGACTGGTTGAAGATTTCCTACGTTGAATTATTATCAACAACTGGGTGTCCTTTTCCGTTTCATTTTTTATTCTCCGCGATAATGATCGCGTGAACGTAGGTACTCTTAGGGGTCCGACGGCTCGTCATTTTTCACTGGATCAGCTGGATCGATAATCGCGTCAACGACCGTGTTAAGCAACGTTTAGCAACGACGTGTACATTTTTCATGGCAATATGCTTAGCAGCGGGTAACGATCGCGTCCAATGAATGCAGCTTAATTGGTGGGCGAGGTCTCTAATTATATAGCTGATTGTCGATGCGTCCATCGACGAACGACCGCCATCTGCATTACCAGTGATTACAGTGATGTCCGTTCGAAACGATCGAGCTGTCCCTGTCCGAATATTCCTGCACCCCTTCCTCAGTGACCGCCAATCCGGTCTGATTATACATTCCGTTTCAGGGGATTCGGCCAGTAGTGCATTTTTCACGACCAGTTAACCAAAGTAATTAGCCACCGGCCGGCAAGCAACCGGAATAAACGGACTAAAAAGCATTTAGCGACATCAAGCTGGATCGATGCGCCTCGAAAAGATAACCGAGACCTTTCGATCCCCTTTAAAGACGTCAATTACGATCGCCACAAATGGAAAACGTAAAATCTTGACGTGAAATTGACGAAAACAGGTACACTGCTTTTTCTCGGTTCTAATATTAATCCTCGACGAACCATAAAGAGAATCCCAATTTTAATTCTAAATTTGACACTGTTCTTTTGAAAATTATTCTTCCAATATATGAATCGTTTTTGTTTGAAAATGATACATTTAACTTTAGGTTCATGTCTACCTACGTTTTGTAATTTTGGGTCTCGATTGACCCTTCGCTATTCAATGGTTAAGCGAATGGATAGAGATTCGATGAAAATTTTGTTGAAAGAATTAATCGTTTGGAAGTTTCAGGGTTTAAATACTCTGATCGATAGAGTTTTCGAGAGAGTGCAATAAAATGAATGAACTCGGTGATAGCTAATTAATTGATTTGCTCGGATGCAAGCGACCCGAGGCGAATAAAAATAAATTCTCATGGATAAAATGGTTATTGAAATCTACGGTCTGGCGAACGATCCGTTTGTTCTAATGTGGGAACATTAATTCCCAGTCGCGCTATCGCGAGCGCACACACACATACTCTCGTAACAATTGCTTTTAATTGCATCGACCGTCCGGTTAATTGTCTAGACAACGGAGCTTGATTGAAGGCGCTACGGTAAAACGAACAGGGACGGTAATGATTCTCAAACTTTTCTTCCTTCTCCTCCGCGTCCCTCGTAATATTGTTAAGGACACCGATATTGAATAATTTATACCGAAATATGCATGAAAAAAAAACCTTCCTTCCGGTTCAATTAACGCTTCGCCGGGATAGTTTCGTCTGGAAACTTCATTGAATAAAAAGAAAAAGAAAGCCCTTCGAGAAAAAAAAAAAGGAAGAAATATACGTAACGAGGCGAATATTCGAGCATCGAGTGAATATTCAGATTAAAAAATTTGCACAACTCACGAGCAAGTTTGCAGTGAAATTCGATCAAAATAATTGCTTTCTAAATAATTCCAAATAATTTATCTTTAAGAATCAATGTTGTGTTCATTTAGAAATTTACAAATTTTTCTGATAAATCTTTTGCTCATTCTTAGGTAACATTGTAAAAAATCTTAGGTGCAAAACTCATTATTTCACTACTTGGGCCTTAATGGGTTAAGGCAGCGCAATTTCGATAAGAAAATCAGTTCAGCCGAGATACTCGATAAAACGTCTCTTCCCTTCCGTGCTACTTCAATTCCGGAACAATAACTCGACATTATACAAATCAAACGTTGATATTCATGAGCCGAAAGACAGAGGGTGGAGATATAATTGCATTAGCCGTACATCCTGAATCTACCAGGAGGTTGTCTCCAGCCAAACCCTTCGTCCTTTCGATTTCTGCTGAATAATCAGTCGCGTTTTACGCCTTTCCACCCCGGTAGTTCAGGTAATTGCGTTAAATCGCCCATCTACGTTGACGATTCTGCGTACAGAACGTTATAATGTACACAAGGAACAAGGCTACTAAGTTTTCCCCAAATCGGTACTGAATTGTCCTCCATTCTTCTTTGCCAGTAAAATTTACATTTCAAAGTCAGTAAGTTTTAAATAAGGGAATAATTAACCAAAGTACGTAAACATTTACGAAATTTTGCTAAAAATATTGAAGCATCCACATTTTTAAGAAACGGTGTAAAATTTTATACGGATATTAAACTGTATCAATAATTTCATATATTGACAGAATGGTTCTGTCTAGCCATTATTGGTGCCAGACGATCGTTTCGCAGGATTGTGCGCCGAATTACCTCTAAGCACGAACCGATATACCGGCGAGCAGAGTTGGGCAAATTTTATTTTGAATAACGAATAAAAAATGACGTCAAACAAATCGCGATCGGACGGGTCTGCGTGCATCAACGAGGACCGCGACGATATCGGTGACACGGGGATAGACGTGGCGCGTTCGTCGGGAACGGTGGAAATGCGGATCGCGAACGGACGCTGGGAAACGAAGGGAGACGAAAGCGGAGGCGTAGCGAGAGGACACGACAGATGACGGGCACGCCTTTCAGTTTTGTGCGGCGAGGGGAAATTGAAACAGCTAACCGCGTCGGTGTCGACGAGGGTGGAAAGAAGAGAGACGGAGAGGGCGTACGGTGAACAGAGGGTGAAAGAGGGGGAGGGTTTGTGGAAATCTGCGCGGAGAAAGCGAGACGAAAGGAGAAGGAGAAAGGAAGAGAGGCAGCCAGGACTACGCGGGAGAGATTCAATCAAACGAACGCATATAAATGAGTCGTTTCAGGGTAAAACTGAATTATACGTCGACGCTGGTATGCCCGCGCACACGATCGACGAACGTGTACGTACACGAACCACCGTGGCGTAGAATCGTAGTTGCAGATCGTGGCCCCATCGAGGACGGTGTATATACAACGAATATCCGGCTGGAAACGTTCACCCCCTTGTGCACCCTTACGGGAGAAAGATTCGTTTGGATAGCGCGTCACTATTGAATGGCAGGACGGAAAAGCCTGAAACGGCCAGACGACTCTGTTGAAAGTGGGCAAAGAGAGATCTTTATCCGCGAATCGTGAAGAAGCTGTTCGACCCGATACCCAGGACACCCGAAATTCACGCGTGCACCTATTTTACGGGATGCCTTTTTTGCCCGACATCGTCGTTTGCATGATAACCAGCATTTAAAGGAATCGACGCGAATAAGGGGAGTTCGGAGAACTAGTAGTGGGGTAATCGCGAAAAGCGATTTGATACAAGTTATTTGAATGGTTCCCTTTCGTTTTGCTGTTAGAGAAATAATGCAATAAGTAACGAAGAATAGCGACAGTTATTCTTTCCTGAAATTGAAAGGCTACTATGTAATTTGTTCGCAAGCAATGAAGATGAAGAATCATTCGCGGAGAACGATAAAAGATGGTTGACAAGAAAAAAGTGTCGGTTCGGTTGAGAAGAAAATGGACGTTCCCTTAGTAAGGATAAAAAAGGGGGATGAGAAAAGTGGGAGACGGAAAGAACAAGGACCGATTCCATTGGCAGACCGCGGCTAGGAAATTAAATAACCAAACTTTCCCAGAAAGATTCCAGGGGTTACTTCGAACAGAGTAGATGGACGACGATAGCGGTGAAGTGACTGGAAAGAATCAAAAGAACAAACGCTGGCAACGGAGGGTGAGAGGCGCTAAACCCGGCAAGAACCGTAAGACAAACGTGACTCTGTCCGCCATTTTCTGCCCTCCGTATACTATGTCGGAGTTGGCGTCGCTTCAACGAATTTCCCAACTTTCCGCCCTCTTCTGTTCACCTTTCGCCATTCTTCACCGTCTTGCGCTGTCTTCGTCGCAAGCCACCGAACAGTTTGCAAGAAATTTTTTCCTCCCTCCACCTTTCTTGCTACGATACTCGATTTCAAAAGTTTCTGCCCGTTACGTCAATGACCGGCTATTTTCGGGCAAGGAAATCGAAAAGTTATCGGTTGACCCGTTAACCTGATGCATAATCAGTCGATACGTGATCGAAAAAGGACGACAAAAGGGCTGGAAAAGCTTGATCCGAGAGAAAATTCGGGAAAGACTATGTTCATTTTTCTCTAAATGCAAAAATAAATATTTTGTAGGAGAGGGGAGAAAAAGGCATTTCGTCTCGGGATCGTCTGTCAGACTCGTCAGTGGGACTGACAACAGACGATCCCTGCCCCAGACACCTATCATACCTCAATTCGGAACTTCTATACATATATTTGAACTGCATGCCGGCGACCGCTTGCGAGAACACCGTCATCGATCATCTCGCCGCCACCTAGCGGCTCCCGGTCCGAACTAAAGGCGTCCGAGGAGATGAAACCCATTCTCCCCGTCCACTAAACACCTACAATTTAATATTCAAACTTGCATTTCTTTCAAATATTCAAACAAGCTTTTGCTTTAACCCTTTGGGAACGAAGCGTTCTTAAGCTTGCACAGAGTATTATTAATTTAAAGTAAAAGAAGTAATAATTTCATCCTTCAAAGCACATTATAAATTCTAACTGCCTACACTCGTAGCTGTGTTTTGTATCAAGAATATAATGCAATGTGTATATACAGAATTATAAATTACTATAACAATTATGTTTGGATACGCCTACGCGTCGATCGTCCGCAAAGGGTTAATTGAATATCAGGGGATGTTTGTTCGTTAGTAGCAAACTACCGAATCTTGGCTGCAGTATTAATGCAAGCAACTCAGCTCGGTATCTCAACGGACAGGGGAGGAGTTAAAATTTGGCTGTTTGGATATTGAGTGGTTTCGCATAAGCTACCTTCGGGAGTGTCGTCAGCAATCAGTAAACACAATAAAGGAGCGACTGCTTTGAGTCCCGTAGACGCTGATAATTGGACGAGGCTTTCGCAATACAGGCTTTAACCGATATCCCTTCTGGTTCGTTCCCGTGCAGGCGTTGTCCGAGGTGTCCAGAATAGCTCGAGGTAACGAGGCAATCTGGAAATACGATTTGGCTTAACGACAAAAGCGATTTTCAATCAGCAGGAACAACAGGGACCAGCAACTTGCATATAACGTCACTTGACTGGAGAAAATAGCAGGCCTCTAATTTGTCAAATCGAAACGCGAGAAAATTTGATTTCTTTCATTCGTAGATGAGAAACAAATTGCGTTTACAATGACTGAAAGATCAGTTAATCGAAGTGGAAGAAGAATGTTTCCCACGAATGCATCGCGTAACACGTTGTTGCGATAATTCGAGGCTCGAGCCTTTTGTTACGTTTTATTATCAAGTGCGTACGCACTTTACGAGCGTACGATAAGAAGCGAAAGACAATGTTGGCAAGAGGATGCCCGGCTTGTTGGTTTGCTTCGTAGCAAAAACGACTCCCGCGGACATGCATCTTGCATTTGCGCATACAATCTGCACTTGGTTTTACGGCGTGGCGGGTTTCATCAAATTTATGCGACCATCCGTATTCTCCTGTCGAAATTACGTTTCCTCCTCGTTTTACCACTTCTCTACGTCCCTTCTTGCAAACGCTCGACTTTCAATTAACCAACGTCCTATATCTCATAATAAAAATCAGTATGATAAATTAGAAAATTTGTAATCGTTCAAATTAACCCAGAAACCTCAAAAACTTGATAGTTCAAATTTGCTATTTCCTACATTACGAAATTAATATAATATCAATGTTACTTAAAATTTTTTAGAAATTAAATTCTACTATCAATTCTATCTTCAACGCTTTATCTAAAGTATCTTGTATCTGATAAATCGTTCTACTCTCGTGTCAACCGTAGTCGCATCGTTCAAAATGGAGTCAGAGCGTGGATACCTCGGCGAGCTCCGAGATTCGGTTTCCTCGGATGATGGATGTCGACGTTTTCTCGTGGAAAAGGATGTATGTAACGCAGGATGGATCGAAAAAAGATGAACGCAAAGACGATGATGAGAGTATGGCCCGTCGTAGGGAACCGGAAACGAGGATCACGTGTTCAGGAGATAGGAAAACAAAGGTGGAAGATCGCGGAGGTTCGAGGCAAGAAGAGAAATGGAGCGATGGAGTTCGGCAAGAAGCGAGATTTCATCGTGGCTTGCGTCATCAGACGGCGTAACGCTTCAGCGGGTAAGGCTGCGAGGAGGAAAGGCAATTTTTCACGGCCGCCACGAGGCGGAAGTCTGACGGAAACCGGAAGCAGGATCGGCGAACACGCGCAACAGAGAAACAAAGCGATAGCTGGACGCGTATCTAGAGAGCCTGTTGAAAAGGAGTCGAGATTATCTCCTTTGGCACAGAAATTATTTAACGTGTACTCTATCAGTGTCAAATCAATCTTCAGGAGAAGAATTAATTAATTTTTGAAAATATTTGTGCTTCGTATTGATATATGGGAAAAAACAACACGTTCACAATCAAAGAAGACGCCGAGGGTCAAATAGTTTATTCTTCGTTTTCCTGAACGAAAAAGGCATTTATAACTCAATACGTGAATATAAAGTGTTGAAACATAGATAAGGGCTATGAGAGTCTGGCTCGAGGATTTTTGGTCTTTGCCAGTCAGTCAATTCAAAGCTTCGAAAGAGTGAACGTTCAATTAAACATACACTACCGTCAAAAAGTTTGGAAACAAAGAGATTTAAATAAATAATTCAACTGCTTTGCATAATATATAAAATATATACTTCACCTATATAGTAATATAGAAGAGAACAGTATTAGAATTAAGCTAAAGAATACAATGTAGAATCACCTATAGTACATTTTTAATTATTTTTTAAAACAATTCAAGTATTTCCAAACTTCTTGGGGGTAGTGTATATACATATATGTATATATTTGTTTTCATTTTTATTATCACCTTGCTTCCCAAAACCAACACTTCACATTGTAATGTAGAAGAACCAGATGATACTTTTCAAAGTGAAACGGGTGTAACGTGATCACGTTGCGAGCTTGATATAAGTATCGAAAACAGAGAAGAGATTCAGCTCTGAGACGCGGAAACTTTTAATAACACGACGGCACACCCTTCCGCGGGAAGTTTGTCTTTGACAGAACAGATAATAAGAGCGTGGCATTTGTATTCTGCGTAAGACGTAACAGACGTTTTATCTTGTCACGTGGAATTTCTATTTTCAAGTTCACAGTCGCAGTTGTAATAGATTCTCCCCTGCAACTGAACTAATATAATCAAAATGATAATATAAATTCTAGTTGAATTCTTTAAAGTTTCGATTCTTTTGATCCTTAAATTTTCCCTCGAAACAGTAGCAAACTCTTTCTTTGTATATAACAAAGATCACCAAAGCCACGATTGTCAGCGGTTAATCTGATCCAGCTGAACGCAGCCGTAAAGTCAAAGTACCCAAGATAAAACATTCCGAACTATAAATATTAACGAAGTAACAAAGTTTGAACTTTAAAATCTGCGGCCTCTATGGTTGACAAAGCGTTCGAGCCAAAGGCTCGTCCACTTAATCGGAATAACGAGTTGAAAGAAAGAAAAAAAAAAATTGAATGAGTGGCGTGGAAACAAAAGTAGGATGAAAACAAAACGCACAAAGATGTTGCAACGCCACGAAGAACAGCGTTGCTGGATCCACAGAGAAATGCAGAGGAGACAGGAAGAGAAAGGGAGGTATCAAAGAGGAAGTAGATAGGTAGAGAAGCAAACGAGTAATAGAGAGAACGAGCGAGAGATGACGATGTACGTATTACGTCAAAGGCTACATCGTCGGAAACGGAAGTGAGGTGATGCTTATTCAGTCGGAAGTTGCAACGGAGCTTGCTGGCTTTCATGGGGAGGAGGGGAGCGGCTGTGCTCTTCTTCGGGATAGAGAAGAAGAGCAAAGAGACAGGAAGGAAGAGAGAGAAGCAGAGGACATATCGGCCGGAAGGCGTAGATACTTTATCTACCGCGACCGCGATAGATAATTCCTTGGAAAACTCGATAAAACCGTTTCGTTCCTATCGTCGATCGGTCGAACTGCGAGTACCCTAACTTCCTGTTCCACCATCCATTTCCCAAAATGCTCCTAATTACGAACGACACGTCTGATACACCTGATCTGCTGTAACACCCATCAGAGAGATTACTTTACTCGATTTTCTTGGAACCACCATACTGACCATGATTGTATCTTCAATCGTGTGAAACCTACATATGCGAAATTAGATGACCGAGTTAATTAGGATGGATTCGAGGAAACGTGAATATTGTGTGGGACGTTTAGAGTTAGGTCAGTTCTATCAATGTTATCCATGTTTCGGCACGAACGATGGTAATGTAAGGTGTGGATGGAAAAATGAAACTATTTTCGTGGAATATGTTCCACGTTCCACTTTGAATGCTTACAATGTTATCGTTCGTTAATTACTGTGCTCTCGGTTACCCAAGCTCCTCATCGAGAACCTTATTAACTCTTTAATTGCTATGGTCGCACATGTGTATCAGGTGAAAACATTAATTAATAAAACAATAATTAAATAAAAGTTATCAATGCATATTACACACCATACATTATCAGATTATAATGATGTGATAAAACAATGAGAAAAAAAAATGAAAAATTAAATTGGGAAATGAAATCAAATTAAAAGAAAGAAGTAAATGTTATTAATTTCATTCTTATTTCGTACGCACAGAACGTTTAAGCCTAGACTACTCAACAGTCAAAGGGTTAAAAACAACAGACTGCCTATCGATTCCATAGCCTCGCATAAATTACGCATATTTTGTGTCTCATTGTCAGTAAAGTAACAAAATGTTTGGCGGATTCTCGTTTTGAAATAGAACCTCTCGTCTCCTGGATGAAATACATAAAACGACTAACATACGGTTACACTACCGTAGTCGATAGAAGTTTGAGCATTTCCACGGGACGATAAATACGAGCACGAAAGGGGGGACTGAAATTTCCAATAGTTAGGAAGCGAAGAGAACAGAATAGACGGCGCGAAAGAGACACATCGGACACTGACAGTGCCGCGTAAAATGCAGAGAACCGAAGAAGGAAAACGGAGGCAAGATGAAAGGGAGAGAACAGCTAAACTCATCGTTTCGGACGGCGCGTGTGGCGAGGCATGATTAATATCGAAATACGAATGACTTTATTCATGAGGGGCCGGGGCAGCCAACATCGCCGCCTTGTTATGCAGATCGAATATATGGTTAAATCATATGGTATTCTCAGCACTATCTCCTAGTCATTAACGCTTTCGCGCGTCTCAAGAGAGTTGGAGCAAGTCGAGACGCGATTTACTGGGAATTGAAACGATCGATGGAGAATTGAAGCATCATGGTGCGAATTGGAGCGAGTTGACACAAGATAAGGCGAGTTGACAAACAGGAATTGAAGCAAAACAATTACTGTAAATTATCGAAGCTTTTAAAAGCTGTACGTTAAAAAATTTTCACAAAATGTTCAGTATCGAAATATATTTTCTTAAATATTCGCAGTTTAATCATCATTTCAACCTAAAAAAATCGAAAACAAATAAATGATAGAAGAGACTTACCTTCGTGCAGTTTCTCCAATGTTCCGGCCGAAACTCCGACGAATAGGAAGACGAGCCAAAGTAGACAAGCCATTCTTCTCAGCCACGTTCGATTCCTTGATGTATCCATTGCATTAGCACTTAAACACTGCAACAGAAACAAATACCTTTTACGTATAATTTGAAATTCGCTCGGAAAATGTTCAAATTAGCTGTAACATTAACTAATGCATTTGTTATGTGTATCATTTATTCACACGTAATCTGGGTATCGAGAATATTTAGGGCATGCTATTAAGGTTGAAACATTAATGCACAGAAGGGTAGCAACATATAATATTCGCTGCGAGTAAACTCTCCAGTAATCCCTATTCCCACAAGTCCCAGTTTAATCATCGATTTCCCCGTACAAATCCTTGACCCAAAATTCACCGATAAACCATATAATAATTCTCGTAATTAAGCATTCACAGAGACGTGGCAAATGTGCGGGGGAAGCAAATTAGAAATTAAAAGATCGATATTTCCAATTGTTTCAATTCGTTTCTCTCTAATAGAATTCTGACTACGTGGCCAGTTGGATACGAGAGATCAAAGTTGGGCGATCAGCCAAGATTTCCAGGGCACCAATTGTAGCCAGTTAAGATATTATCCGTAAAAATCACGATTCTTCGATTTCATCGTAGCAGATCAAAGTAGCCGAATCAAATTCAACGAAGATCGAACAAATCAAATATTTCTATATTTGTAAAAAAAGGACGAAATTGGCCGTAAGATTTCCAGGGCACCAATTGTAGCCAGTTAAGATATTATCCGTAAAAATCACGATTCTTCAATTTCATCGTAGCAGATCAAAGTAGCCGAATCAAATTCAACGAAGATCGAACGAATCAAATATTTCTATATTTGTAAAAAAAGGACGAAATTGGCCCATCTCTGGCGGACCCAAGTTTTCTAGAATCGTTCCGAGCAATGTCGGCAATAATGACAAACGATACGAGCTCGAGGTTGTTAACATCGGTTCCCAGTGAATATGTTTTTATGAATGGTAACGCTGGAGACCGGAAGTGGTGCTCCATCGCCGGCTACGCAAACTTTCCCAACAAGTTCCCCGCTGCAGTATCAATAACCAGTTTTCCAGGAGGAAAAACCGTCGGAGTCTCTCGAACCGCGAACGGATATCCTTCTGGGATCCTGGCTCGCTCTTTCTTGCCGGTCCAACTTGCGGATGTTTCTTCGTCGTTCTTGCACAGTCGCGCGGAAGAGGAAAGAAAATAACGAATGGTACTAATAGAGCGTTCTTGGTCGTTGAGAAACTTCTCCTAGGGGTGGTACACCGCGGCACCCTTTTCGTATCGGACGAACCGAACGTCGTAAATCAAAACTTTCTCACCTAAGGTCTGAGACACTCCACCGAGCACGATTATTCGTCCTGGTCGAACGCAGAATCACGCTTCACCTACTTTACGAGCGTTTTTATTGCTTTTTACGTTTCGAAAATGAATTTAGCGGGAAGTAATAAAATAGTGGTAATGTTTGATGTAGGCTAAAAATTCGCGTTTTTTAAATTTTATTTTTGCTTCTCCGTGGATACAAGTATCGCGGAATTACGGGCTTAAAGTTGCCGCGACAATGTAGCTCGTTTTTAGTAGTTCATCAGGTCTGATTCAGAGGAATCAGAAAGCCGCTTTTCCGGCGAGCAGCGGTTATCTCAGCTTCGAAATACCCGAGTCCTCGTTGAACAGATAAGAAGCGTCTACTGGGAAAATTCACACGTAAAGTGCACCGTAAACTCGGTGCATTTAGTAATCCTTCATTGAATTCTAACGCTTCTTTTTATATCTAAATGATGTTTCTAGTAATTTGCATATCAACGATATTTTACAGATAGGAAACAGTAGAAATGAATTGAAATGACGAGCAACGAATGAAACAAGGATAAATTGATAGGAGAACGTGCGAGTCAAATTCATTATTATTAATTATAGGTAGCCCAGAAGCGGTAATTACTCGTTTCAGAAGGTGAAATCAGAGTAATTGGATGCGGCAGGAGACGGAACTGAGACAGAGATAGAGGGATGAAAATGAGGAGAACACCTACAGCATCTCTGAATAGTGCACTAACGTTCTGCACTTCAGCGAACTCGATTGCACTTTGGGGGCAGAGGGAGTGGGTCCAATGCAGAGTAAGCGTACCGTAACGATCCACGGGATCGATTCGACTTAGTGGCCGAAATTTCTACGACATTTATCCTTGGAACTGTGATTTTCGCGTACCTCCGAAAGCCACGAAATTCAAATAAGTTGCTTTGCTACGTGATTCAACGTGGTACGTACGCGGAAACTGGACGCTCGTCAAACAGGGAATTCATGCCGTTTACCGAAACTGACAAACACACCACAAAGTCCTCCATACGTTCTCGATGTATGAGAACCGTCTATGTATTTGGACCTTGGCAAAATTCTGCTCACAAATTGGAAATTAATTTATATTTTAGAACTCCAACTTAGTTCAATTAAAAGTATTTTTCAATTGAAAATAAATCTAAAATTTTATTCTTCATTTGCAAAGTATAAAATCCTTTAGAAGCGCTAAGGGAAAGTATACTTTGAAACTTTTCCAGAAAATCAGTGTCATAGTCGTAACGAAACACCGTCTAGGCTGAACACACCGATGGCATGTCGCTGTTGAAATTAACTTACGTTAATTGATTAAGCGAATCAGGACTTCAGCGGTAGTAAAGTAATTGGCAAAGGATGCAAGGCTGGAGGCTAGTGCAGCTCGAGGCAGCAACAGCCACTTAGCTTCATTGCAACGGGCATTAGCGATAACGAAGTTAACGAGAGCTCGGTTAAACCGATTTACAGGGCAAGACGAGACGAAGGGACGAATGGCCTAACACCGTTGCTGATCTTCGACTAAAGTCTGCCTCCTTCGAACCGGCTCGGGTTATTAAGCCCTTCAACCCTGTTCAGCAATATTTTCTTCCCTTGTCAAAGGAGTCGTTTCTATTTACCCTGTGAAAGCATACTTTGAAATTTATCATCATTGAATATCGAAAATTGTATAAATTATTCTAAATTTTATACTATATTTCGTTAGATATTATTTTTTCCTCCGTTTGAAAATGTTCTCTTTTGGGGACTGACCTCCACCACGTGCCGCATAGAAATATTATCTAGTTCAGTTTTATTGATCGTTTGTAAAATTTTCAATTTCCACGATCGTCCAGCTGGGAGCCGGGTGACAGCCCTTTTCCGGCCTTTAACTCACCCTATCGACCCCCATAAAGAAATGCCATCCCTGAATACCGCGTTTCTTCCTTATTCCGACTACTAGATGATCCGTGACCGTTGGCGCGGCCATCAAAGGCCAGTTGTCCATGCCCATGCCCTACAATTTTAATTTGCCCGAGCGACTTTGACTCTCTTTCTACCGGAACGAGCAAGAGGAAGCTCTCGGATTTCAATTTCGCCACGAAGAATCCCCCTCGACCGACCTGGTATAGAAATGCGGGACAAGAGGGACTTCTCGAGTGCACTCAAAGTTGAAGGACGCTCAGGATCAATATTTATAATCTCGATTCGAGACGACCAGGGGTCTGCAGGATCCGTGTCTGAGACTGCCAAACGAGATTCACCGTCGCTGTTTCCTTGGCCGAGTTTAATGTTGAGTATCGACAAATATTGTTTTGAAAAACTGATGAATTGCTCGGAATTTTAAAAAGATTGCTTCATTAAGCTATTAGAAACAAACTCCAATTAAAGTCTCAAATTACATCATCGACGTATTATTATCAGCAATGTACGAAAAGCGGGCATAGAATGCCTAGGCAATATATAAAATGCTTGGCGTTTTTGGGCAAAATATCCAAATTATTTTATTATATAAACCTTTCCTAGGCATTGTATGTAGTACCTAGACATTATATAGAATGACAAATGCTATTTAGGCAAAATATTAAAAGAGAGTCACGAAGAGGCTTTTGTTGAAAAGACGTACATATATGAAGAAGAAAGAGGTACAAAATAAAGTATAGGAGTTTCTTATTGAGGAAAACAAGAGAAAGTAAAATATGAACCTACTTGTTGCAACAAGGAAGGAAAGAATTTAATTTAGAATTGCACTTAATTACTTTTCTCACAAGAAAGTAAAACTTGAAAAGAGAGTGATGAAGAGGCCTTCATTAAAAATATATAAACGAAAAAAAAACCACATGACATTAGAAATTGATTTGTCTTTTGGCATTGCATAAAATGCTTAGGAAATGTGTGAAATATTAATCGTTTTGTACTTTGCCCAAAAACGCCAAGTTGCTTAGGCTTTCTATACAATGCCTGCTTTTCAAAAGTCAAAGCGATAAAAATATTATTTCGAGATAACGATGCAGATGATTATTAAGCTAAATTGAAATTGCGTCGAAAATCTATTTTTCCAGAATCGTCTCGTTAACGCGATCGCACGAAACAAGCTCAACGAAAGCATCAGAAATCAGCGTCGACTGAAGGGTTGGTTCGTCCTTTGTGCAATTCAGCCGGCAACCGATTGTTGAATAAGACGTTCTAGCTACCCAGTGGATTGCAATCAGTACCGTTGGCCGGCTTTTGGTCACAGCCGCATCGACGTAGGTACATGTACGAGCTACCATGTTGAAAAGAACGTAAAAGGACAAGGCTGGCGGTTGAGTGACTCTTTGAAGTTTCTGAAAGCTGTGCGGTTACGCTCGATGTACTCGGACTTTCACGAGGCGCGAAGCGAGAGGTGTATAAAAAGCAAAGTGGAAAAGCGTCTCCATAGAGAGTAGACAATTTGCTGTCTTGTCGTCACCTTTTTGCAATTCGAGCAAAGCTGGTTTTCGAAAGGTGAAAATGCTTTCGTTCGAGATTACTTCCTCCGCTATCCGAGATGATCTTTGATACGCGCAAATATATTTTTCTCAGCTAAATTTCAAATTGAATTAACCGTATGAATTTCCAGCGGGTAAAATGTTTGTAGAAGACAATTATTAAGGAAACGGAATCCGGGTACAATACCGTGATTCTACCTTCGGAACGTCATTATCGAGTCCCTTTACAAGGGATTCCAGGCTAGCTCTGTCAGACCGTTGCAGGAAAGTCTCGAATTTCGAGCAAATAAAAACCTTGTCCTAAGGATTTTGAAGCACATGGTGTCCTTAAACGAGATCGTTCCCGTATTCTGAACAGAGGGTCGTCTTTCCCTGAAATCACAACAGCGTAGCTTTTCTACTAATGATTCGAAGGGTGTGGTCGAACCTCGACAGACGAGGGGTTCCTTTCTTAACCTACCTCCCTGCAAATAAGTATATGCCGTCTTATCAATTCCGCCGACGCGTTCAAACGCAAAATTAGAGTTTTAAATCGTTCAAAACCCTCCGTTCTCTCGATGCGAATTAGGTTTGATCTGAACGCTCACCGTTTCAATTTTCACCTGTTCGAGGAAAATTTTCGCGAACGGTGTCAAAGGTGAATCTCGACGGAACGTGGTAGGAAAATCTGGTCCTCGCCCGAGGGTAGGAATCGTCAGGAAAGTTGGCATAACTACGCGGAGCAGGTGAGAAACAATTCCTGTCTCTGGCCGTAGAGGAGCGTTCAGAGGATGCGGAGGGAAAATAGGGCTCGACGAGGATCGATCAGGACCTGTGGCGGCCGGGCAAGTTCGCGGTAAGGCTGTTAACGGAATTTTCACGGCGTGGCTAAT
This sequence comes from Osmia lignaria lignaria, assembly GCF_051020975.1. NCBI lineage: Eukaryota > Metazoa > Arthropoda > Insecta > Hymenoptera > Megachilidae > Osmia > Osmia lignaria. The sequence continues at coordinate 5,108,524 of NC_135041.1, forward strand.
GTCGTCGCCGGGACGGAGGGGCTCTTACACTGTCAAAGGCCCACGGCATTTTCAGTTTTCAGCCACGCGCGACGACGTGATAATCGAGTGTGCTACGCTTTTAGCCATAATGGGCAGGTACACGCGCCGCCAGCATCGCTGCAAAGAGAGCGACTCGAGAGGGAACGGCTGGTAACTCGGCGTGCGACGAGGATCGAGCGAATACGCCAAGCTTCGAAACGACAGAGACAGGGATAGGACCGACGAGGTTGGTCGGCGAACACAAGTGTGCGGTAACCGAGTTAGTTGGTAGATTGCGTTCGCCGGTTTGGTGGCGCGATTTTATGACGATCCAACGCGGCAAACGTCCTCGTCGACGAGGACACTTTGGTTCCCGATTGTTCGCACCTAAACCATGCGATTCAAACAGTCCCTGTAGACACGTTAAATGTGAAACAGATGAAAGTACTTGATTTCAAATCAGATTGTTACATATGAAACGGTAGATTTCTAAACGTATCATTCGATAAAAATGATATGCAAATTTTCTATTGGCGTTCTTAACCCTTTGACTGTAGAGTACTCCAAGCTTAAATATTTTGCCTGTACGAAATAAGAACTAACGATAAGTCAACTTATTTTTTTTTCATTGTTTTATCACATCATTATAATCTGATAACGTATGGTGTATAATTAGTAATATGCATTGATAACTTTTATTTGATTATGATTAAGATATATGTTCGGGTTTCGCATTTCTTTTCTTTAATTGGTCCGAGCTGTAGAATTCAAATTTGACGCCACGAGAGGGGGGGCATGAGTGTCAGCGCCACGCTGCAATACGCAGGCGCGGGCAGTGTGGGGGTGGAAAGGACCGTTCGGGACTGGGCCCGACATTCAGACGAGAATCCGTGACCTCTGCACTCGTATTTTTTGGCCTTCGTGCGTTTGATATACTTTTGTGTTCTTTTTGTGTTTTTATTTTGTATTGGGGGCGATCGGCTGACGTGCGCGAGTTTAATCGGGCGTGCGTCCTCTGCGTGTGAAGCACTGAGTGCATTTGGGGCCGTGTGATCACGGTCATTTTTTGTCCCCACTTGGCGGGACGCTTCCTGTGACCAGGAAATGCACTGGGTGCAATCGTAAGCTCGTGTGATCACGACTGTTTGGTTCTCAATTGGGGAACGCCTCCTGTGATCAGGATTGATTTTGTGCGAGGACCGCGACGATTGGCTGCGACGTCGGCGAGGTGCCCTAGGAGTACGGATGGTAAAGAGCTCTTGCGCGCGATAGACATAAGCTTGAATGATCATTCAAATAGTATTTTAATCTCTAGGTTATAGTTTTACTTTCTTATATATATATATTATCGTTTTGTTGTTGTATTATTCTTTTATTTGTTGTAGTTTATTTTGCTTATGGAACCAGGCTTTTTCCCCACTTGAGTCTGGGGTTTTTTACAGCCGGTATCCTTTAAAGTCATTTTTTTTTTCTCTTCTATATAATAAAATCAGTTGTTTTCTTTCTTATTCGTTAAAATCTAATATTGCTTGTGTTTCATTTATCCTCGGTGACCACGATCACACCTTGTTTCCTCTTCCCTTAATATTGACATCTGATAATCGGAACAATATACAAGAAATAAACGAGATGCGCACATTTGCGTTTATAGCTGTTAAAGGGTTAATGCGAAATGGATAGAAATTTGCATGCGATTATATGACAATGCACAGTATTTGATTTTTGTTTCACCACGCGCAAACATTTACGATTATGCGACATGGTAATCCATGCGATGCGTGTGCTTAAAAATGTTCATTGTTACGACGCAACGTTGATCACAGCGATAATCGAGGAAATTGAGAAACACGTGGTCATTTAGGGTAGCAAGAAATACGTATATATCAGCGGGTTTGCTGTTACCAACTTTACAATCCATTAATATAATGAACATTCTCGATTTAATGGTTCATACCGTGCGTTACTATTAAAAGCGCGACACGCTGATAAACCATTAATTTCAATTATAGAAAGTTCCGAAGCCATTTGTTTTGGAAACATCTGTCGTAGTCTCCGCTCTTCGAAAAGACTAATTCGCGGTCAAACATTTCGGAACAGCTGCTACGGCCACGAAATAGAATTTCCGGTTATTGAAGACAGCCACCAAGTTGAAATCATTAATTTCGAGCGTATCAACGGGACGATTAACGGTACAAACTCTACCCAGTCTGTCGACGATAGTTGCATAAACAATTCAAATGAACAAGATAAAATTCAAGGAAAATTGAAGCGATTTCGCATTGGGAGCAAAAAAAACAATTACACTTCCAATCTTTTCTTTCTTCGAAGGATTTCTCCACGATCCATGGAAAAAGAAGAGCGGCGTATTCTATTAACGAATAATTAAAAAGTTTAATACCGAGCATCGCGAATGACCGATGAAAAAAAGAAAAAAAAATTATCGCGAACCAATTTCCATTCTTCGCGAAGCACGAGTAACGATATTACAACTGCTGCCATTTCATAAACCGCTTCGTAATGGAAAAAAACATTGCAGCAGACTTTTATAATTAAATCGCTCGAAAGGTTCATCAGTCTCGCGGTGCATTTTAAGAATCAAGCCACGATTGAATTTTTTTATTAAATTCCCTTAAATAATTCTCGAATTCTGTGCGTCGCGTCGACGTTGGTGATTCCGAAGGTGCACACGTGCTTCGTCTCTCTTCGTTTTCACATCCTCCGGTTTCCTTCTTTTTACGTTTTTATCGGCTGTCCCTTTTTTCGATGCTGATTGCGCTGGGAATATAATTCGATTGCTAGGGCGCGCCGACTCGTCAGAAGCGGTAATCCTAGCTCGTGGATTAATGGAAAGGTATTATTGGCTATTCTTCTCCGATCGATCGGTTTAATCTAATGGTTTATGTTGGGAAATGAAGATTTTCTTAAATGAGCTACTCGGAGAAATCAATCGTTTTATATTAACACAATACTTTGAAATGAAGTGACGACAATGAAACAATGAATTTCACAGAATCTATTATGCTTTATCACGATCACATAACATTGTTCGGCAGAATTTCACCCATCAGCCAGCCTATTATCAGTGAACACACGTGAATCATCCTCGAATCGATCGCACATCTTGTCGTAAAGGGTCCACCTTCGAGGAACTCACCGCAACAACCCTGCCACGTAACTCGATCGAGAATCGACCTATCCCGAATGCTCTAGTCTCCGAACAGCAACCAGAAGACGATCTGCTGTCTGTTATGCCGTTCTCGTTTACTGCATCATTAACGGATTTATACGAGGCAACGATAAACTGGAAATAAAGCCGCCAGACGTAAGATTTACGAGACTCGTGTATATGCGGGGCGAGAAAAGAAACGGATAGAACGATTCGGTTGACCGGCATTCTTGTACTTCGATTCGTCGCCGATAAGTTTACGGTTCTGTTGACTACACGCTCCTTTTCCAACCGCTTTCCGGAATCAAGCCACTATCTACCGCGTAAAACGTTGTCAGGATCGCTGCTCCCTCGTTCCGTTCCCTTATCGCGACGTTTAAAATCCAAAGGAACTCTTTGTTCTCATTCAATGACATCGTTGTGGTATTATCTGGCTATCGAAGACGACTGTCGCTCGAACAGCGCGAGCAAGTACGTGCCGGGTATTGTGAAAATCGTGGAAGTAGCGGAAATGGGGAGGAAACACGTTCGTCGAATTGATTATCGCGACCATTTCAGTGTAATGCACTATCACGAGTTCAATTTATCAGCGAATAGTCGCGTGCAATTCGAGTTTCTTTTAGTTAAACGGAGGTACGATGAAAAAAGGGTGTTTTGTCATCCCTTAGGAGCTTCTTAAGTTTTTCCATGATTAACCCCTTGTCTTACAACATCGTGTCACACTCGTGACGCAACTTACAGTTCAAATGTGTTAAATTTGGTTGGTATTTCTAGTATGGTTAAATTTTGAGTTTAATTCTAATTGTAATATGTTCACCAAAGGATCGTTGAATGCTATATACCTATGCGTGAAATTTCATTTTTCATTATTTATTTTAAAATTGAAGTAATAAATAGTTAGCTTCAATTGACGCAACTATCGAAAAAATCATAGGTGAAAGGGTTAAAAGCAAAAGGTTCCTTTCCCTGCATCTGTCATTAGCCAAAGGAAGTTGCACCTAAGTGTACACGGTATTGAAAATGCTACAAGTTAGACGGAAAATGACCTGTAATGTAATTAAACGACGATGGCACACGATTTTGCTGATGATTCGCAATTTCAACATGTAGGTACTTTCGAAAGTAATCGTTTCGGATCCAAATTTTATAGCCCCGTTCGAGCGTTACCGTCGATATAAAGCATAAATGTAATAGGATATAAATCGGAGAGAACCGGTTACCGGAATCGTTACGTGTCCGTTTTACCTTTTTGCAAGTGGAGAGACGCCAACCGGAAAATGAAATTGGAGATAAAATGAAAGGACGTTTCGCAGGGGATATTGGGTGTCGCGGGCGCGAGTGACGCGCGTCGGCTCGTTTTCATAAATTAACGCGGAATTATTTTTCCAACGCGAAGGAATAATGAGGATGACACGGTGGGATGAAAGCTCGCGCTTTTTTTGTCGATTTCTCGTTGGTCCGTGAATCTACCCCGGTCGAAAATGGTTTCCGTTGAGAATATAATTTAGCAAAATAACTGGTCGTCGTTTCACCACTTCGGAAGTTGTAAATTAAGACCAACCGTTCTACCATGAAATCTCTGTGTTTCCACTGTTGTTCGGTGCATTAATAACAATAGAGTTACATGATGACCTGAGCATAAAAAATGAAATATAATAGTTGAAACTTGAAATATTTGACATTTAAAATTGAAAAATTATGCAATAACAAGAACTATTAAAAAATCATTGATCAAGATTTACTTTTAAAATCGCATCATTAGATTAGCGTACCGAAAACGTTATAGATTTATTAAAATTCAATTTTCCGAACCATCGTCAATCGTGATCGAGCGATTAAAAAGAGGAAATAGCAGATACGTTTGATAAGAATCAAACCGCGGACCGAAATTCCAGCGTGAATGTTTAAACACCTATTAGCTAACCCAACGAAATTAGATGGTAATTTTGACAGACGTTCACCGCGCCAATCAAATATGTACACGGGTCGAAAGGTCTTTCATGAATGATAAACGAAAGCTCTCTATCGAGCCGAACACGTTCCCCCAAGTCTGAACGAGGCTGAAGAAGCTAATTCAGTCGGCACCGTGCTCGATTGTCCGTGATAATCAGTCGACGAACAGTACCCTCTTCGAGCAATACGAACATTTTTTCTTGTCTCGCGAGACGAACCCGACGCTCCCTGTAGGAATGAAACGATACCGGGGAAGCTTCGTTCCAATGGGACTGTGGAAACGATGAAGACGTATAAGGGATGATGGGGAAAGGGAAACTCTCGAAGAGCTGCTTAGTACATAACAAAGGGCAAGTACACCGTTCGAGTAGCGACAGAAGCGTACACTTTAATATTTTTAAAGTACGCCCCGATCCTCTGTGATGGGTCTTCCGCTAACGAAGCAGAATCGAGGCGACGGGCCGGAAAATGGAAGGGGTTGCGAAGAAGAGGATGGCGAGCAAACTTTGGTCCAAGAGCAGAAAAGAAAATCGGGAGTAAACTTAGAAATTTTTCTTTTCAATCATCTAACACTATGATTCCCTATAGATACCAAGTATCCGTCGAGAAGGTCGGCGACGAACGGTTTGATATTTTTTGTAAATACTAATTAATTGCTTAGTTTTATCATCCTAACGATTGTTATGGGTGCGTTGGAAACTAAAGGCGAGCTTCCAACGCTTTTGCCTTTGTTATATGATCCCGTTATCCTGTGGGTGCACTTTGAGAGGAAGACTCGATCGCCTGAGACGGTTCATGGCTCAAGCCCTTTGTCCATCGATCTGGACCTCCTCTTTTCCTCGATAAAGATTCTCGAAAATTCGTAACAAGACGTTACCCTGTCGCAGTCTCCTCTCTTTTCTATCCTATCTCCGTTATTTCAGCCACGCGGTATAAAGCTCGCTTTGCCTTTCGAACGTGTCCCCTGTTTATCCGCGGCGACCGCGTTCCGTACGCGACTTTCCTCCAACTCGTCCGAACTTTTAATAACATCGCTGCCCGTTTTCGTGATCGAATTATCGGAATGAAGCTTCGCTTGAAACGTTTCGAGCGTCGACTGCATTCGAGAAATTTGTTTGTCGATAATGCCCGCGTAATTAGATCATGCAATCGGGTTCGCATTGTTGAACAGTGAAAGGGGTAATTTCTGATGAAACACGAGTTATATGAATCGCTTCAACGTTCCCATCAGTCTCTCGATATCCTCTTGATTCCTTATTTAGCTTTTTTATGAATCATGCTTCAGAACGGTGCAAAAAATTGAAGGCAATTCAGTGCCCATCGCGTTGTTCATTCGATAATTTTCCATGCCAGTATCTTTCATTTTATTTCTATTTAAGATCATTCATTTACTTTCATACATCATTTTCTAAGTAATCTCTTTTCGAAATAGAAAGAGGCGCAATATTACAGGAGACACTGATTGTACCTTTAAAGAAGAAATGGCCACTTTTATAAAATATCCAACGTCCATTCGTCAATGATTGGTTCGGGCCGTCCGAGGCCCTCGATAACCACCCCTCACGTGCCCGACGGCAGTCAGATCGAGCATGATTCATCCCTCGACTTGTTATTTTCGCGTTACCCAACTTCATCGTCCTATCCTCCCCACAAGGGTGATTCCTTTTCGATTCGTCGGTGCTAGGAATCGACAGAAGCGCATTATCACGATATTCGCGCGATAATGTCTTGTTTATGAAGGTGGAGGCAACTATTGGCGAGCATCTATCAATTTACGCTCGAGCGGTGGCTTCGTTTGACGGGGTATTCTCGGAATTTTTTGCCCTCGAATGTTCTTCTCGTAAACGCGCCGTGTGATAGATAACCGAGGATAACTATTTTTAGGGAAATTTCTTACGTCGACCAGCGTGCTTTAATAGTTCGATTCATCATTTACATCCGTCATGACGCGCGGTTTTGTACGCAAAAAAGGGTCATCTTCATCCCCTTCTCGTATCAATGGGACAAATTTTTCTGTTGTCATATTATTTTACGCGTGTACGGTTTACGAAGATACAGTAACTGTCATTTGTATTGTGCAGAGGTCAGACTTGAATTTTAATTCAATTTATTCAGCCATTTAACAAATATTTATATTGTTACGGAAAGAATTCCGAAATAAATATTTCATTGAATGGTCGTCCGTTTTAATTCGTCTTTACAGTTAAACATTCTATTCTCAAGGATACATCAATCGGGACAAAAGGCACGTTTATATGGACGCAGAAAATTCTAAGAACCTTTTTAACAGCGGATCAGGAAACGAATCTTTCCTCTTAAACGGTGTATGTATGCGGCGTGCATAATAGATGCGCAGGGAATTGTCTTTAAGCGGGTAAAGGTAAAAACTGTAGCTGCCTTTTGTAAACCAAGATCGTTGTTTTTCGCAAGAAATTGAAACGATTAAAGGAGATGGAACCGGCAAAGGATACGGGACAGATGGTCGTTTTATCTCGCTGAGTTTTCAAACAGAGAAGTAAGTTAAACGACATCTTCCTTCCTCCTTTCCTTCCGAAAAAGCTTCTTCACACATCTAATTTTCTTCTTTGAGTCGCTTTCACAAGCGTCGCTTTAATTGCGTCGTATCCTCGTTAAAATTACCTTCAGCTAAATTCGTCGTCTCGTAAGAAAGGGCGTACATTTTTAATTAGCCGATGCGCCCTTCGCTTCCTTTCTCTGTTCAACGAACTGTCAATTCCCGTCCGTTTCGTTGAAATGGTTAGAACATTCGTCAAGTGAACGATGGACAGTAAAAAGTTCGAAAAACGGTTCTTCTTTGACCGTAACAAAGTTCGAAGGCTCAAAGGAGGAGTAAAAGTACGGATCCAGAACTTCCGCTTTCCGGAAGTTCTCATTTTGTCTTTTGTTGGATATTCGAAGTTGTCCGCGTTTCTTTCTTCGAAAATTATGCTTCTAGATATAAGATGACACTTTAGATCGCGTTAAATGATAAGGGGTAAGGTAAGATTTCGTAGGATAACTAAAATTGCAAAGGGTTGCGCGTTATTGATTGCAGCCATCGAAAGATTCCTCGATTTCATTGTCAGTCGCGCGAGTATATGGCATTTCCGGGATAGCAATCTCGTCTTATTTCATCGGGGAAGAAGAGAAGCCGAGCAGATGGAAGGTCGCGCTGAAACGCGGCTGCATGCTATTACTCGCTCGAGGGGCCAATAAAAGCGAACGTTCGTTCCTTTCGCCGTGCAACTCGCGTAATTCAGAATAATTGAAATACGCGCGTGGTTCTGATCCCGGCAGCCAGGCTGCAGAAAGCGGATTGCAGCCGATCGTTCCGAAGGCAATCCGGCCCGTAAGTTCGCCGAGTCCTCATTTCCGCTTTATTGGCGTACAACGAGGGAACGAGGCGAACCGGCCGGGCCCGCTCTGTCCTGCTGATCGAGTAATGGATTTTGATTTCATCCCCGGCACGACGTAATCGCAGTCGCAAACACAATTTCTCCTCGCGGGTGCAGATAACAGCGTCACTCGTCCGCCCCGTGATCACGATTCATGTATGGCGTGTTTAGATAAACCATATAGGAGGGCAACGTTATACGGTTGATCTTTGATACGGGCTCGAGTTTGATTCGCTCCGAACTGACGATGCAACTGCAATTCCTGCGACATCGAGGCTTGCAACTGTTGCGTGATGTCGTTATTAACGACGATGGATTAAATTTTTATTCGATAATTATGATTAACTAACACTAAACCTATCGAGTACCGTGAGCGGTCAAATGATCGCTTTAAAAAGGACGTATTTCTTAATACAGAGCGAAGATTATGAACAATTAGCGAACAAAATATTTTTTCATATTTAAAAATAAATCATTTTTATTTTATCATTTTCAACGCATTTTTGACAAATTATAGGATTCTTAATTGCACATCTCCCACATATCTAATTGTAAGTATTTTAAAATCGGTCATTCAGCCAAGTGTGGGTTTAGTGCTAAGATGAAAAGGGTGAAGGTGAAAAGTGCATTATCTATTGTGTTACGCTTACAATTTATTTCCAATTTGATAATAATCGTTGAGTAGCATTAATAGATAGAACATCATAATGACAAAGAAGATCGCCTTAAAATAAAAAATTTTCTACAAGGATCTTCTAAATTTCTTCTAAATTTCTTCTAAATTTTTTACAAGCATCATCCCGACGAAAAAGATTCTCGAATTCTGTTGGCAGAAATTTATGTGGTTCATCCACAATAGCGGCTCCACTTTAATAACTGTTCCGTAATGCGGGGTAATTTTCAGTTACGGGATAAAGTTTAGCCCGAGGCTTGGGCAATTTTCTTTTCCACCCACAGACTGGACGGCGATCGCGTCATTACACGCTGTAAGATCGTCCGTTTCTCGGCGGCGGGCATGGAAAAAGTCTCGGGACAATTGCGGTGCTAATCAGGAAGCGGAAAGGCGGAAGGTGGAGAGGATTTCTCGCTTAGATACGCCCGTGAAATCCCAGCGGAGCGTAAAGTGAACCATAGCCGTACGCAGCTTCCCAGGATCTCACCTAGAATCGCCCTTACAACGCCCAGCTCTGTGGTTATTAATTGTAATTAAATTCACAGAGCCGGATCAGAGCACCGGCATGATTCCGGCTAATTCCCTCGAGTTACTCCGCGTTTCGGGTCGTGCTCGATTGAAGGAAAAAAGGAACAATTTTCATGGTCGATGAATTAAGAGTACACTGAGAAACTTAGATCGACTAATAGACTTCTGGAGAAATGATGAAAATTAGTCAGACAGTTTTTCCACGGCCATTATCGTTTTCAATCGTGACAATTTGACACGCCGTTAGCCTAAAGCTATCCAAAACAAACGGCAATCACGATTGCGGTTAATAATTTCGTAGCCGCAAACCGTGGGCGCGAGAACGACGAACGAAACACCCGAGGCTGCGTGGTCGCGACGTAAAACCGCGGATACGGTAAAATCCGACGTGGCTACGGCTGAAATATTGCTCGGTCTTTCCGCGTTGACGTGAAAATAAGTTTCGACGAATTAATCGTATACCAAACAGTACATACTCCTGCGTGCGTTTCGACATGCAATTTACGGATAATAGTACCGCACATGATTCATAAAGATTGACATTGCTCATTATTTATTACAATTTTCACAGTTAACATTTCATTGCACTAAAAGAAGACACAGGATTTCTAAATTGATTTTCCTTTTTTTTTTTTTAATTTGGATCATTTCAGAATTTCTTCTTATAAAGAATGTTAATTAAGTGTCTTGTCCTCTATAAATTCGTAGGTGATTGTAACTCGTTCCAAGAAAACTTTGCAAGTTCGACAGAAGAGAAACAAACTCGGTAATCCAAAGATTTATCGTTGCAGCTGTATTACGTAAGCGAATCAATTTTCTATCCACAGAGAAATGAACGCTTAAGTAATTTTATCGAAGAGAGATTATTCGTTCGGGGATGAATCGATTCGCGTACTCTCGGAAGTGAAACTTTTCCTAGTGCAGCAAAGTTATGGTCAATTCCATTATTGCTATTATATTATTCAATCGGTGAACGTTTTTCCAATAGTTCGACGCGTTGGTAAGTTCTCTCTAAAGGTTTGAAAACATTTGTGAGATAAAAAATTCGAAGTGTTGAAATATGTATAAATATTTCTTCCTGAACGTCGTCAATTTTCTGTTAAATATTGGAAATCTGATCGCTAATCGATAATTCATTTTCATTACACACTCTGTGCACGGAAATAAATGAGATGCTTTGAAGTTCTCGAGAACTTTTTATTTAACTATCGACGTCTGATGCACACTTATTTTTAAGTTGAAAATAATGTAGAAAATTAAATAGACAAAGGATGAAACATAATTTAATATATATGACAATAACCAACGTACATTTCAACAAAAATATCTCAATAAAATTTATAATTTGAAGTAAGTAACTTTAAACCTGTCATTTTGATTTGATAGTTCTAATGTTAATAGAAACGACGGTTAGCTTCGAAAAATGAAATTTCATTGAATTTTCATTGAATGCAATAATTAACATAGGTATACGATGATTTGATATGCAACAATTTAATGCATTAAGTCGAGCTTGCAACGAAGCCTAAACAGCCTCGAATCCATATTAATCCAGCCTCGGAATATCACGTAGCTCACAAGCGTTGTGAAATTGTTCGCAGCCACCTAATCAGAGCATCTGTCAAAGTTGATTAAGGACGAGCTTGTCGGTGAAACTTTGGACAAAGACTCGGCCATTCGCAAAACAACGCACGACACGCGTGCACGGTTGTTTACTCAGACAGAGCCCCTTGTCAAGCCGTTCGAATTGCGGCGTTATCATTAAAACAATCAACAACCCCCGGAGCCCGAATTCAATTTCCCTGGGCACGGCACCCTCTAACAAGAAAGCACCGACTCGCGGCCGTGGAACAAGTTTCCTCTTCCACGCAGGGCAAAATCCACGCCGCTAGGACAATCTCGAATTTTCATAAAGCGTCCGTGTGTCTGGTACATTACTCACGATAATCCCGCCGGCGGTTGCTCCGCTTCCAGGGTATGAAACCGCAAACCAAAGCCACGGGGACGAGTACTCCGGTGGAAAGGGTGAGCAGTTTCGCGCGGTTTACACCGGCGAGCGACGAAAACTTACGGTCCAAGTTTTAATTCAAACCTTTATTTATACGAATCGTGCATCGTCGTAAGCCTGTCGGAAACGATGGCCAGGTTCAATCGCGCTCCCTCGCCTTCTCTACCCCTCCGGCCTACTCTTACGAATTATCCTGACTACCAACTTTTTCCACGGAAATTGCGCGCGAAAAGGAACGATTATTCCCTTGGTTTCCGATATTTGGAGCCGTTTCAGAGGTCACATTCCAGTCGCCATTCTGATATTTTATTTTACAAACCTCTGAGAATGGATCGTTCAGTTTATGTGGTTTCGAAGCTTTCTAAATATTAATCCTTTGATTGCGGAGTACTCTAGACTTAAACGTTCTATGTGTACAAAATAAGAATTAAATCAATAACACTTATCATTTTTTTATTTCCCTTCATTTCTCAATTCTTTTTTTTTACATCATTGTAATCTGATAAGATATGGCATGTAATTAGTAACATGCATCGATAACTTTTATTTGATTATGATGTACAAGAAATAAACTATGGACGCACATGTGCACCTGACGCATATATGCGTCCATAGCAGTCAAAGGGTTAAAGGGTTAAATAAAATTATTAACACGTTCCGTGCCGTCATATGGGACTTAACGTGTTAAGTTAAGTTCTAATCTACTTGCAACATATTTAGACTTCATCTGTAATTAAGTATGAAGGATGATTATCAACTGTCGAAGCGTACAATATCAGTGACCGAGATTTATTCCGCTGTAAATCATTAGAGAAGAGGAGACAAGTTACGAGCATTAAACTAGTTTCTCTTTCAACATCCGTTTCTCGATTCGCTGCTTCCGTAACTATCTCTATCCGTCCCTTTGACGGTCGACAATTCCGAGTACCGTTGACCTGATTTCGTTAACTTCAATGTTACTTACTTCCGTTGCAACTTCTCCATTGTCGAGGCGTCCACTCGTTTTTCGTCGCCGAAAGCCCTCGTCGGCTCGCCACGGTTGTTTGTAACGGCGTTAAAAAGGAAATATTAACCGCGAATTGAACTTTAAAGCGTTTGCTCGTTCTATGTTCTCGATACACGTTAGAGAGTACGAGGAAACAAGGTTTGCTTTTGAGAAATAGCAAAGAAAAGCACTGATCCAGTTCTCATTCCACCGTTTCTTACTTATCGAACTAACTCGCCCCTTTTGCAGAAAGTTATAAGTACACGTTAAGATTTTAATTGTACATGGTAATCAAAGGTTCAAACGTTCAAGAAATCTATAAATAATTTTCTAAGCGAGGAATCTCGATTGCTAATTCCGTTTGAACTTTGAAAACGCGCCTCTCGGTCCAGATCAAGAAACGCTAATTGCGAACGCTTACGCGAATTAAATAATTTGAACGGTCTGATTGGCAGCAAAGGGAAAACTTGAAGAGATCTTGCTTAATCCGAAAGTATCGGTGGCTGTAAGGAAGGGGTCCAGAATTCTTGGAGTTGTCGGAGCCAGATGCTACCCAAATTATCAACGTAAACGCTTAACGTCTCCGGAGTCCCTTATTAATTCGTAAATTAATTCTCCGAAACTACGGCATCATCCTGGCTGCTTGTTTGTCCCTGACAGTACCCCTTTCGTTTCAGATTTTCGCCTATTAAACTCGAAGAGGTCTGCGAGACAGTTCAGCTACCGTGGCCATCTTCAACTTCAAATTTTTCGGTCATCCATGGGTTTCACAGCATTCCATGTATCAATTTTTTAATTTTTGCTTAGAAGACGAGGAAAGATTGGAAGATGCCATAGAATCATCGTCGGGGGGCACGGAGAACGCTCGGAGGCGTCTATATGGATAACGTCGGCAATTCATTAGCGCGCACCTATAGCCGATAATTGCATTTTCAGGCCATTTTACTAAAACGCTCGGCCCTAGCGCCTGTCTCGTCGGGAAGAGCGCTAACGTCCTCTCGTGCGAAACCAAGGGCCACCGAAAGGGGGACCGGCTAACTGCATTAACCTTTCTGCCACCCCATTGAGAGAAGCAGACAGAGCAACCGGGCCGATCGAGAGAACTACCGCGTAGAGAGAGAGAAATCCGCTAGCACTCCGTAGAGATGGCGTTCCTCCTCTTCCTACGTCGTGCCTGTTAATTACGTTCAATGATTCTGAACACCGGCACTAAGCGAATCTCAAATCCGATTTTCGTGGCCGACGCTTGATGCACCTCCTGCCACGTCGCCTTCTTATCGGGACAGTGTTTTTAAGCTCGACTTCGAACCCGTCGACGTCCAGGATAATGGAACGTCGTCGAGCTTTACTTTTGTTTATTAATGAAATCGATGATGAACGAAGATTATTCCACCCTTTCATTTCGAAGGATACCTAAGGATTCCCTTAGTTTAAAAGGGGTAGTTTTCAAATATTCCAAAGCAAATTTCTACAACTATCTGTTTACATCGGTAAAGATAAAAATTAACCAAGTTATCTATATTGGAGCAGGATTTGAGTCAGGGGAATTGAAGGATTAATCAGCAATCTCTCTCTTTCTTCCGTCGTCGTTCAATCTACGTCCAAATCTCGAAACCGAACTTCTGAGTAGTTCTGCGTATGTCCAAAGTGCCATATTATATCTCATTTATCCTTATTACCTGGGATATATCGTGCCATTGGTCCTTGAAGCATTTCGCTATTCCCCTGACTCGTAACCTGTCCGAAGGAAGGATGTCGTCTTCCATCGGCGTCTTTAATTAAACCGGCTCGGAGGCGTCGCGTTTATACCAGCGCCCGGCTCTCGTGCATCGATATACGAAGAATTCGTTGCTCACCGTAGTGGTAGTCGGTTCCTCGATTAAGTCTTACCAAAGTTTGCTCCTTCTTGAAGCTTGCCGAATGGCATCTAGGAAAGCGTTGATGGTACATATCACGGTTGTAAACGAGGAACTTGCTTATTTACCGTTAATACTGATTTATGGAATAGAAATCCGCCAACTACGCGTTCGGAATAAATTTTCAGGATACGTTTACGAAAGAACTTGGTATTTGAAAAAAAAAATATTTGCGACGTGCCTGGTGATGATGCTGTTAATAAATTGAACATTTGCAAGTGACGAAGGATGGTTTATAGAGCAGGTCGTTGGTATTCCTTGATATCGTGACACGAATGATAATCTTCCGCTGCTTGTATCGTCTTCATGGATCTTGCACGTCGTATTCATGCGTATAGACGGTAAACACTCGCGTATAGACCCTTACGTACGATCGATCCATCCGTCAGGAAGTACTCTCTCCTTCCGGCGAAGTTGAAGAGTTTTAAAGGCGATCCGACACGCGACATAGCAATAGACTCGAACGTGTTCATAACACGTTGCCTGTCACGATTAAACTGTTAACAATACCTAAAATATTCTTTCGTTTCTTGTCAAAAACAAAAATGGATTTTCCATAGCTTCAGATTTTCGGGTTTCTGCATAATAAACAATGCAATTTCCTGCAAAGCCGATAACAAGGGCGTTTGCAACACTCGACCATATTTTCTCTTTTTTAAATACTGTTACAAACTTTCAAAATTTCACGACGCTTCTAGAACGCAGAATGTCGACTGGGTTGTCCTAATGACGCGCGATTCACGCAACGTTAAATCGTTTAGCAGGGCTTTACATCATAATGCCGGGAAATAACCAGGCGACATAGTTGCGCAACAACCGGCCACGGATTAAAACAGCGCGATTTTCAGGGAAATCAACAAGCTGTCGGGGCCAGATTGCGATACGAGTGGCCCGTTCATTGTCAGGAATCGCGATAAAAATGTGCGGGCGAGAACGCGACCGTGCGACGAAACAATAGCGCGAAAATCCAGCCTGTCCGTGTAATAAAACCGCGTTACAATCCAGCCTGACTTTTTCCAGCGAGTCACGTCGCGCAATCATTTTTATGCCGGTTGGAAACCGCACACTTTTTATCCACTCGTAAAATGACACACGGTTCAAGCCGCGCATTATTCTAGCGAGGAATTCGAACAGGACTACTTTGCTTGAAGTTAATTTCAATAGTCGAGCGAAATAAGTAGTTTTCTGGCTACCTTTCGTTAACTTTTATTGAATTAAACTTCGTTTAATGGAACACTCGAACGTTTCGTCCGTCGACGAAAGGATTATGCTGTACCATCCTTTGCTTCGGTTTGAAACTTGTTAGAAAGGAATGAAAGAGCAGGAAAATAAAAGCAATTATTTCGAAAATGCCAGGCTCGTGCAGGACACTGTTATTCCGCTGCGAGCGTATCTGCATAAATGCATAATGATTCTATTATTTTATACTTTCCCTGGGCCGGACCACCGCACAACGAGAAACTCAATTTGTAAAATTATATGTAAATTGCGTATGAAGTTATATTGTTCGCGTATTCGCAAGTCAAAGTGCGATTACTTCTAGTTTCGTCCTGCCTTCGAGCACGATGAAACGAGAACGTTAACTACGAGCGATTATATTTAACTTGTCTTGAATATTTTCCACTCCACTGGCTAAATAGCTGAATAAAAAGCACGCAGGAAATTGATTTTCAAGTTGCTGTATGAACAGAATTTTGTGTAAATTTGTAAAGGTAATACGTTAAATATACCTTTATTAAAGGGTAGTTAATTTGACCTTTCACACGTTTAGCATAATATTAACTACTCTTTTTTTTTTACAACTTTTTAAGTAAATTGCAAAATTCTAGTCTACAACGCGAAGCTCAAATATTTTGTAATTAATCGGGAGGATATATTGATTTCTCTATTAGCTTTGATAATATTACATTACAATATCGACAGGTTCTACATTGTTGTACCTACAAGTGCTTGCACCTTGTTCCATTTCTCTTATCCGTGTAAACACCTATTGCTTTCCCCTCTTCATTCAGAAGAATCGCCCCTATAGAACAAAAACATACAAGCCATTGAACACGTCGCAGTATTGTCGACCAGCTTGAAACCCTGCAGGAGAAAATGGTAGGAGGAATGGATGTTCATTTAGCTGCGGTCAAGTCATTCATTCATTTGCACCCTACAATCTCCACCTATTCTTGTCACCTATCTTCATTCATTTCTCACAAACATTCATCTAATACACCTTCAATTCAATATTCCTGATGTGTTACTCCAAATTCAATTAATACACAAGTATTAATAAAGCTTTGTTATAATATTGAAAATTTATGGAGAAAATGATATGGAAAATTAATGAAAATTCCTTTACAAGAATTTATATGTTCATAAGTGTAGCAGAACAAGCGAAATGAAAAAGGATTCAATTACTGAAATGGAAACAGCGTGATCTCGTTACGATCTGCATAACGATTCCTCAAAGAGCCGATGGTACTGATCGAAGGAATCGCATTATCGAAGCAGTTTGCATTAATTCGAACGACCGAGATCCCGTCCCAGTAGTAAATTCAGCAGACCACCGCAACGCAAAATACGTTTCCCATGCGAACCGTATATCATTTAACGTTCCACTCCCGAGGCCCTCTGTTCCCACGTGCACGATTTGCATTCGACGGTCAGCCGTTTCTCTTTTTCGAATTCTTATTCCTCGATTCACATCGAATAGCTATGGTGTTGCGTCGATTCTTTCTCAGTGATCCAGTTAGCCGCAGCAACTTTGCTTCTCTGAAGATCTTTATCAGCCCCTTACATTCTTTGTTTTCATGTGTTAGGTGGTCATTTTGTAAATTCCATGATTCTAGCGATTGTCTGTATGTAAATAGAAACCATAGGAGTCATGGACTCTTGTAAATAATTTGGTAAAAATAAAATGCAAAATGAATTTCGTTGCAAAGTCAAAAAATCATAGAGCGATCTTAAATAATCGAATGAAATATTTTCAATTTTAACTCTAATAAATAATTTAGTCAAAATAAAATGCAGAGATGACGAATTTCGTTGCAAAGTCAAAGAATCATAGAGCGATCTTAAACGATCGAATGAAATATTTTCAATTTTCATTCAATTACCCTCGGTGTTTTCGATACTTGGCAAGGAACACTCGGTGCTATATGTTCGTTCTGTATCTGGCATGTTTCAAACCTTTTGCACCTGTTTCGTGTCCTTAAATCCTCTTGGAACAGTTCCAATCTACTGTGACCTCTCTGAACCATCTTCAATCCGTACAGCTCCACTCTTGATTCTAAATTAATAAAACATCGGTAACCTGTATCTTTGCTCTGAAAATCCTCGAACGAGACCTTTACCATCTGGGTTATTACTTTGTTTAAATAGAAGGACGCGACGGGCAAAGATGAATTGCGTAAACGCGATGGCAAACGCAAGGGACGTTTAATTGCGATTTGAAAATTCCCTCGACCAATCCTGTCTATCGACGTTTTAAGTCGTTCGAAGAGATCGAACCCTCGTCCGTTAACGGTTGTTCGTGATTTAATTCGAAACCAACTGTGTTCTCGCTATTTCAATAAAACCAATGCCTCTTGATAATAATTGATAACTAGGAGCATCTTCGAAGAAGAGTATCCTTCAATCGACTTGTTTTACTTCGGCTTGTTTGCATTGCTCAACTCGTCCGAAGCTTTTAAATCATTTCTTTCTTTATTTCTTTCCTTCTATTTTTTATTCTGTAACTTAATTGTTTAGTTGAGAATCAGAGGCCGTTTCTTCTTTGCTCAACGAGGAGGATCGATCGGTCGAGAATGAATCTATGAATAGTGTAATTAGCCACTGCTCGTATCTTCCACAGATAACATTAATTAGTCCAATGAAAAGCAATTTACCACGAAGAAGAGAAAAATAAAGCTTGAAAATTGTCTTGAAGTTTCAGAAAGAAACAGTAAATATTTTCGATGTATTGCCACTGAACAGGAGTGACAAAAGATCTAACGAACTAATTAGTAACTCCTGGATGAGGAAGTCGAAGCTTGAATAAAATACCGAAACAGAAAGTCGAACCTTCACCAAATATGTAACATACATAGAACAATTAGCAAGTTCTAAGTAGGAAGAGATTTGAAAACTCGAAAAAGGTACTGTACACGGAAGTGCCATCCAACCAAACGTGGAGCGAATCAATTAACACCTTGAACGTGGCAATGGAAACTGTGTTTGTATAATAATAGGATTCTCTACACAATAGACTCTTGATAACTTTCCACTGGCTAACTTTCCGTAGAGACCTATTACCCTTTCACCAATACTAATCAGGTGTCCCTAGCACACCGTTTCTCACTCATGTAATTTGTTTGAGTATTCAATTATTTTGGAAATATTCCCTTATGCTTATATTTCCCTTTGCCTCTGTGCGGTCCTGTTAGCTTTGTGGTGGGAACATTCGTTAAGTGTCCATTTCCTAAAAATTTCCATCTCTACAGTTCCGAGTGCGGAAATCAAGAATCTACTGTAATAACATTTGCTATTATGTTTTAGGGAATCACAGATTTTGGTACGATAAATTTAAAAAAGCTGATCATTAAATAATTATCTAATTACTATCATGAATTTATCATTTCAGCAGTGCTTGAATATCTTAATTAGAATAATAAGCAAACGATACTGATTTTTGAGCATTCCCGTGTATTCCCACGGGTATTACGCCCCGTGAACTGAGACAGTGGAACAAAGTTATGTTGAAATAATACATCCCTTGTAACTTAATAATACCGGTTACAGAAGAGATTGCCCCGAGAGGCATACGTTACAGTGAAGTACTACGGTGTAAGAGGTTACACATGGAGAACACTGTTGTGTACTAAGTGCCGTAACATCTAACCTACGACAAAGAGAAATTCTAATGGGATCTAGCGTCACCGTTGCAGCTAGAACGGTATTAGTGTACGGAAGGTAGCAGACCGGAAGTTCCTCGTATACGATTAGAGAGGAAGATTCGAAGACACGATTCATTTAGTCTAATTAATAGATAATTATATTACAAAATAAAGAATCTGCATTAGCAGGAAAAATAAAAAAATCTATCCTTATTGCCAAAATATGCTTTCGACTCAAATTCGTAAATATATGCTTAGGCAAAATATTCGAATGATATTCAGTTTATATACCCCGTATCAGAAAGATGATAAAAAGGAGAGAATTTATCACAGAAATCAATGTCGCCGGTCAACAGTTCAAATATACATATTCGCAGCAAATAACTCGTAACACGCTTCAATTTCCTAGATATGCATCTCGGTTGCAAGTGTACGACGACAATTTATGAACGTCTCGATATTACCATCGATAGAGACCGTGGAAGTAGGCGATCCTCTACGTATATGCACGGATTTCTGTTTCCTTACACGAAGTAGATACGTTTCCCTCGGGGGGACAGTGTACTCTTGGCGATGACGTGTTTGCCTTCGTTTCTAGTCGAGGAGTTGCGAAACTGGGCCAATAACCGGTGATTGGTAAGTTTTATAAAACAGAAATCCATCGAGACACGGTCGACGAGGAGAGATCGCGGATAGACGTGGAAAAATGAACAGGAAGTCAGATAACGCGTCGAATCCGAGCACCGATTCGCGTGTTGTGCGTGTCCATTTCAGCGAAAGAACCGCTTATCGATCCGTAATACCGATGAAACATAGTTTCTGACGATCGGTGCGGATTTCACTATTGAATAAGTCATGAGAATCGATGATATCTGCTATGTGAGGAGACAATTTTTACTCTTTAATGCTTTCGAATCTATTTTCTATTGTAAATCGAATCGGAAATGCAGAGCTTTGATCCTAAAACGGCATACCGATTGACAATGCAGATTATCCTAGTATCCCGTTCTGAAGTTAAGCAGGGAAGAATTTTGGGCTACCGAAGTGGCGGAAATTTCGCGTAACGCACCTAGTGCACGCGTGTATCGATCCGAACGCGTATTCGGAGATGTAATAAGCGGTAACAGACTTTATTAGCTTTCGGAACGCGCATACCGTTTAATGTATTCCATTGTGCGGTAGCGGCGGCGGCAGCAGTGCTAATTCCGAAATTCCGGGTATTATACCCCCTGCACCCCTCGACGGTACCAAGTGAATTTCGGCATTTGGCTACTCCACCAGGCACGAACCTCTTCTATCCCCTTTGCTCGTCAGCGAATCGGCCTCCGCCAGATCCCCGCAAAGTGGATATCCACTCCGTCTCGTTTTACGAGTTCATAAATTCGCGACATTTCGCCTTAAATGACCCCACGGCGCGGAGTAATCTTAGGTATTCGGAGTACCTCTAATAAATCATCCGTCTTGAAAAACTCGGTTTCTTTATGAAATGAAATGGTATTCAATCGAATAGAAAGCTTTCATCGTTCCGCGCGAAGTGTCGATCTGCGACTTATTGCAACGATTTGTCGCTAATCAGCGTCGCTCTAGCGTGATATCGAAAATCTTTTCGCGCTACCCGGTTCTCCAACCGTAAGATGGTATTTCCGATAAAGTTTCCCGCCCCGTAGCGATCTTCGTCGTTAGCTGGTCGCGTTCACGTACACGTGTCCCGGTTGCAAAAGGGGGATACGAATCCGTTGGAGGAGGAGGAGAGGAACAGTGGTCAGCCGGAGGAGGAAAGAGGAAAGCAAGCGGAGGGTAGATTCTTGTGAGAGCAAATCTTTGTCGTAGGAAATCGAGCGTCATGCTCGAACGAAAGCTTTCGAGAGCCGGGCACGTTGCAACTGGCTGATTCCGGTCGATCGTGTCAAACACTAAGTGCGGTTTCGGTTGGAAGCGATTCAAGGTTATCGTCCCTTTGCGCCCTGCTCCGACTTTGAGAAACGCCTCACGTTTTTACCCGATGTCTCCTTCGCGGCATCGCAATAACACTCGGCAAATATTGCATTAGCCGGTAGAAAATGTAGTGATTTTAGGGTCATCAGGGTTGATTGTTTTCTAACGCTACAGGTAATACACAGGGTGTCGTGTAATTAATTAATTAATGAGTTATGATTCTTTATGCAAATTAAGAGGCAAAGTAAAATTTTCATCCTTTATCCAAGATATACCACGGTTTGTAAGTACATTTGTCTCTTCTTCTTTGATAGTCACAAAAAAAATCACGATATTGGTGAGAGGATCCTATATACGGTAAAAGCTGGATATATGCAACAAACATTGGGACCCAGACGTTGCATATATCCAGCCGAGGTGTCGATTCTGGGCATTTAAACGTTGCATATATCCAGCCGAGGTGTCGATTCTAGGCATTTAAACGTTGCATATATCCAGCCGAAGTGTCGATTCTGGGCATTTAATGTTTCATATATCCAGCCGAGGTGTCGATTCTGGGCATTTAATGTTGCATATATCCAGTCGAGGTGTCGATTCTGCGTCCGTACACATCGTTTGTATTCAACCGCGATACCTATTCTACGTTCGAACACAACATGCGACGTGTTGCATGTTGCATGTTGCGTGTTTGATGCATCTTCAGAATAAATAAATAAATAAATGAATATAATTCAAACTATATCGTGTTTGGTATCACTTTAATCAGAAAAATCTCACAAATGCGTTAGTAAAAGTTTGATTAAGAAAAAGTTAAAAATAAAAAAGTTTTATCGTTTAACGGTTCGGATCGCATTACACAGCTTCCTCGTCGAGCATCTCGGTTCGCTTAGGTGGATCCCCAAGTGGAGGGGATAGCGATGTTGCATATATCCAGCCAATCTTTCGTTGCATATACCCAGCTTTTACTGTATACAGGTCTGTGGACCACCAATTGGATTATATACTAAATTTTATATTATTTAATGATTAAAAATTATTTCATTTCTTCATATTAATATCGTCAAAATAAAAATTTTGAAAATTCCTGCTTCTTTTCTATCGCCATTTTCCCTGAAAAAGCCTGATTTGATCGTAAGTGTACAATCGTTCAAATATTTGCACTTTCGCGCCAATTGCCCTTCTCTCGCAACTCTTTAGCTACGGGCGGTTCCGGAGGCAAAGCAGAAAAAGATTAAGCGTTCGGGATACGGGCAAACAAATCGTGTGTGTCAAGACCGCGCGCGTTCGTCGGCCGATGTGCCGTATCCGGCACCCTGGAATTAACGCACCGAGTGCTTTTACAAATCCCGACAAAGAGGGCTGCGGTAACAATAAGCCGCGGGGTAAGTGCTTACAAACACCGAAGGGAGTTGAGCGGTCGAGCTTCCCACCTCTCTTACCCTCTTTCTCCGTCTCTTTCTCACGTTTCTCGTTTTTATTTTTTATCCTGCTCGACCTTCCCGGTCTTCTGTGCCCTAACCTGACCCACGACGGAAACTTTGCACCCCTTTCTCTTTAATTTTTACCGTCAAGTGCATACGCACTGTTCTGCTCCGTGTTTCTCGTTTTTCTTTTCTATTGTTCATCATTGTACGTACCTCTGACTTGTGGCTTTCCTTCATTCTTCAAGGCATCCGAGTGAAATAATTTAATTTCCCAATTGCAATTCTTACGAATTTCATACTTTGTACATCCAAATATTCACGGAAGCATATCTTTCGAGATGCAACCATCCAGTGTTTCCACGAACAAACAACTAGACGCTTCGGTACACGTGTCTCGCAACCATAATCGCGTACGACAAACATCCAACAGGCAATTGACGCGGCAGTATTCTGTCGAGAAAGGATGTACATGGCGTTGCCGAGGTGGTGCGGGACACCGATATCGGCTGGAAAGCACTCGGTGTGCGGTGCAGGTAGCTGCCGCACAATATGTCGCGGTGAAACAAAAGGTAGGACGCGTTAGTCCGCGAGTGCGGTCTCGACAGATAAGTAGTATCCAACGCAGCCAGGTTCAGGGACGGGAGAGCCGACAGGCTAGGTCGACTGAAAGGAAATTTATGCTTCGCCACGCCGGTACCAGGTAGATTTACAGGAGCCCGTCCCTTCCTCCTTCGCTCGCCTGTCTTCCCGTACATAATGCGATGTTCTCCGTTCCGTTTCCCTTTCGTCTTTTATCGTCCTCCCAGCCGTGCACCGCGATTCGTAGCTCCGATTGCGAGCAACTTCCAGTCAGGCCGACACAATGCCGCCGTCGCGTCGTGTCGACGGAACAGCGCCGAGAGAAGGGTGCGATAGGAGGGTTGGTAAATTTCATTATATCGCGGAAATTAGACGACTCTTGGTTACTTAAAAACCGGCATTCTTTCGTCGAAATATACATCGAAATGTTTCATTTTCAAATTGATCATTTTACTTTAATATCTTATTAGCATAGCACTAATTTGAAAAAATAAGTAAAGATGACGATGGGATATGTGTAAAAATAAGATGTTAAAACGCAGAGGATTACTTAATGCTGTCAAAGGAACTTGTAAATTTTTCATTCACAATACAGAATCGATGTACGTACACGGAACCGTGAAGGATGAAAGCAAATATCTACCTCTTTTTTAATTTCGAAACCTTCAGCTTATTGCGAGTTTCATAAAACCATATTGCTCACTGCTAAAGTACACCTCGTTCTTTAATATTCTGCGGTAGAATAAAAAGAAAACGCGCGGAAATTTCCACCTGATCTTCGTATATTTCGTATTAAAACTCATAGGAATAATATTCAAGTTATTTAAATAAAAATCTCTGTATCTTCCTGGAATAAATCGAGCAAGAACACAAAGTATACATTAAACAACGAATATATTGCAAGAAAATTGAAATGTCGATTTAAAAACTGAAGACTATGTAATTCTCAATTATGCGTGTCTTCTTGCGCGTCCGGTTCCACGCGTCGAGCCATCGTGTCGCTTCGATAATTATTATTCCCTCAACGGTGATCTGACCGCGTCGCGTAGTCCTCTCTATTCTCCATCTGCATATCCCTCGATTTTCATTACCCTACGAACGACGACAAGCCGGCAAAGAATTAATTTAGCGCGCATTAGCGGCTGCAAAAAAGGCGAGCGCTTCGTGGAACGATGAGGAGCAAAGGTAACGCCAACAAACTACCGGAGGAGAGAGAAATATGCACTCTGAACCGACGCTGTGCAGACACCGCAGCGCTGGCGAATGGACGCATTATGAATCCGCCGTATGCATTAAAGGATAATCCAATTTTACGGAATTATTGCGACACACCGTTTCTCTGCGAGGACACTGACGAAGGTTCGCTGACGAACCAGCGAAAGGAAACAGTGTCGTATCCATTGACCCATTCGTTCCTTCCTTTTTCAACACCCCCAATTCGGACCAACTCCTGGCTGGATGAAAGATACTTCGAAGATTTAGCATACATTTGACGGATAAAATCTTTTCTACCGAAACAACGTTACGTTGTTCGCCATTTTCATCCATGCTACGAGTACATGTCGTCTCGTCGTATTAACTCATTGGCTGCGATGAAAACATTCTTGCCCGATAGGCAATTAGGAAGAGTATCTCGATGCTTTCGAGCGGAACGTTGTAACGATACTCGGAGGTAGACTCGACGGGTGTCATTAATCCCCTCGATGGCTCGTTCGTCTTAATTAGCACACCGACCATCGCTGCAACGCACACGAGCGCGCACATTCACCTACCCGGACACGAACGACACGCGAACACCGTTTTTCCACGAGCTGATACACGTGCACCCACTACAATTTTCATGTGTATGCGAGTGAAAAAATAAAAGCCTTTCCTTTTTTACATCCACGCGTGGACGATCGTTTCCCGTGACGTTTCCTTGACAAACGACTGTTCTTGTTATCACCAGCTCGTCAATTTTTCATATGTATGTACATACATGTGTATAATAGTAACATTTCGGTGAAATTATTAGGTTATTGAAAAATCCTTATATTAAAAATTTGATAGATTTCGGTAGATTCGATAATTTTGCTGAAATTATTAGGTTATTGAAAAATCTTTATATCAAAAATTTGATAGATTTCGGTAGATTCGATAATTTCGCTGAAATTATTTGGTTATTGAAAAATCCTTATATCAAAAATTTGATAGATTTCGGTAGATTCGATAATTTTGCTGAAATTATTAGGTTATTGAAAAATCTTTATATCAAAAATTTGATAGATTTCGGCAGATTCGATAATTTCGCTGAAATTATTAGGTTATTGAAAAATCCTTATAGGTATCAAAAATTTCATAGATTTCGGCAAATTCAATAATTTTGCTGAAATTATTAGGTTATTGAGAAATCCTTACATAAAAAATTTGATAAATTTGATAAATAAATTTTATTCCATATTTCCGACCTACTTTCTCATGCACATATTTCCGGGTACCCTGTGTACATTTGCGAGGGTGCATTGTGTCGAAAAGCTGTCGCGCGAGTTAAGCGGCGTGTAGTGTTCGAGCGTAGTCGTGCGTGAAAATGTGAACCGCATTTGGCCCAGCGATTTCGGGTGGCGCTAATTAGGGCGTGTTTTCAATTGCGAGCCTATACGCGTATTAAACAAGCGTTCAATTAGATTCGCGTGGCTCGGCCAACAAACAAAACGCCGCGCCGCGGTACCTACGGTATTGAAGATGGAGATTATTAAACCTGTAAATCGTTTGTTTTGCGTCCCCTGAATGTTCGCGCTGTACCGTATTGTAAAGCATTCTTAAACGAGAAACGAGTTTTTCTGCTAATTGGAACACACCTCATAATAGTGGCCGCTCGAAACGCGTTGGAGTTCGACAAATTTTCCATGAAAATACACTTTTGTTCGTAAAATTTATTTTTAGAATTTTATTACTGTAAAATCGTGGTAATTGTATTATTTGAAATTTGCATGGAGACTTTGGTAAACTTCAGCACGTCGAGTCGTGCGTCAAGATTACCGATACAAGCTCGTTTTTTATCCGTCGATCGAGTTAATTAGACGGTAGCTCGGACGCTCCCGGAGTCAATTCCGAACGATAAATCGATTTCCAAGAAACGGTGTATTCGTGCACGAACCGGCGAACATGCACGTGGCGTGACGAGTGCACGAAGTCGCGGTGTCGAGAGATGATGGCCGACGATCAGACGAAGGTTCGGAGTCACGCGGACAGAAAGCACGACTTTTCCTCGTCGTTTCGTTCAAGGCTTCGATCAAAAATTCCTGCTTCAACGGCTGCCTTTATGGGGGATAAAAACCGAACAACTAGTGGATAAAGTCACGCAACTGTCCGATTCTTAGAACCGTTTCTACTCGCGAGGTAAACGCAGGAAAGACGAATGGAAGAAAAAGGAATGCTTTGAAATTTTTCTTCTTTCGACGCTTTCAACGGAGAAAGGTCAATGACCAAACTGGCTAATTTTGGTTTTATTCAACCGGGTTTAACTTTGTTAGCGTACCAGTGATATTTATGTCGATCAGGATCAAACTTTCATCGTCGGATAAACTTCTGCCGTGGACGTGCAGGATGTGATGAATGAATGAGATGCATCGATTTATAGATCGCTGTGGTTATTAACTATTTTGGGTTTTCGATCAAATTTCGAGGAGAAAGTTTACTAGCACAGTCGATTGTTCAGATTGCTCTCTGACGAAACAATTTTTAAACTACTAAACTTTTTTGTGAAATTTGACTTATCATTTATATGAAAATCAAATGTATCAAAATAAATGAAAGAAAATGAATGAAAAGAAAAAGAAAAAGAAAAAGAAAAAGTAAAAAGAAATTTAATTCCTCTTTAATCAGTGTCCCTTCGATAAATGGCAACAAAGATGTGGGCCACAGATCTGTCGATTCCAGTCGCGTCTCCTCAGGCTAGAACTAATAACGCGTCTAAGATGTATCGTAATTATCGCTCAGATCGGATAAGGGTCCGATGTTTTCGATCGATAACAATCAGAGGCACAACGGGATATAAGGATGGCTTTTAATATCCGAGGGCGTGCATGCACACCAACGAGGAGAATTAATATAGATGGATATGAGTTATTTGCGAAACGGACCAGGCCCGGGTGTATGCCGTTGACGTGTATGACTCTTGTGATAGGGATCACAAAGTCCTGACAGGACATTCGGCTGCGCAGGACGATAGATATCAACCCGTTTTAACGTAACTGTCGAGTGGATGCTTTCAGATCTCTGAAACTGACACTGATTGCTTATCTGTCCTCGTCGAATCGTGGCTGATACGCATCGTCGGAGGCCGTGCCGTTCGACGGATCCTAGACGAAACCGGAGGATCGCTTTCGGATGGCATCTGACTTATTTTCAATTAACTGTGTCTGATTTCATTATTAGGACGCAAAGCGCCTGATGGGTACAGTTGTTTAACTCATTCAGATTAGTTTTCCAGCCGAAGAACAAACGAGCGTTAAGTGTTGAATCTTCCGTACACGATACAATGATTAACAAAGCCTAATTCTGTCTTTTTAACACCGCCGGTATAAGCAGAAACCTTGTTTCTAACTTTCCAAATGTTCGATTTGACAATAACCTGATTTCATTATGTTTGCATTCCTTACTTGGTAACCACCAGTAGAGTATGAATAAAGGTACACTTGCGATCAAGGGATATCATGTTTTGGGGGAGGAAGTTTGATTTGATGGAGAATGTACTAGTTTACTGAGAGAATTGAACATATCAGAAGTGTATCAAGTTTCCAATTTCTCTGGATAATTCTTCAAAGAAAGACATTGCAATCAGTAGGTCGAATGTCATGGACATGTCACACAATTTCAAGCTATCACTAATTGTTTACGAGTACGGGATGCTGCGCGAACTTCCAGGGCAAGTTTGAAACTGATATTTCGCAACGAAACTTGAGATACTCAAGTATCTATATAGAGTAAACTCGTAATTAGTAACGTTAGAATGTAAAGTTTGTTAGTCGGAATAACGACCGTTCCTACTTTTCGCATTACATTCGGTTGCTCAAACACGACACGACGTTTCCCATTTCCCCTTTTCGCTACATTTCCTGAACTTTGTGATTATGAGTTGGAATATTAACCCTACGAACAGAAATAAACAGACCGTATTACAGATAGTGTTCGAAAATTTTTAACTCATCATCATCCTTACTAAATATTCATCCTCTTCTATCAAGCTATTTTAAACTCTAAGTTTAATCATCCCCAATCAAATATACCTAAATTAATAGCAGCTTGGAACAATCTTAATGTACGGATTCAACAGTGTTCGCTATTTTGCTCGCGAGAAGATTAACCCTCGGACGGCGGACCATGGAGAGAGCCCCGATTTTAATTTCATGTTACTTTTATTTTCTACATTTTACTCTGTCCTTCTAAAAATTATTTTTATAATGTCTCAAGCTCTTTCATTTAAAAATTATTCTTCTACATGATTTGTAAGTTTGGACTTTGATTAACCCATTATCGAAAACCCAGTGAAAGACTATCAAATTGTCATCAACTAAGACATAGTAACTTTGTTTTATCTTTCTAATCTGGAAAGAGACATAGCCTTTCTATTTGTCACCGATAATTTCAGCTTTGGCCTAAATTCGACTGAGAGTAATCTGTTCCATCGAACTTCCAATAAACTTCCTCACCGTTAATATTCATACGTACAGTGAACGTGAGTGCAGAAAGCTCAGATTGCTTCGCATTTTCTCTGATTCGCTGCGAGTACACGGATCGCAATATCGTCAGGGTCAATCTGCGGACCTCCGTCAAACGGAAAGCAAATCAAATTCCTCGGCAAAGCATGCACGGGTCAATTGGAGTATTTCGTCGGGAATCCAGCTTTGATCAATGCACCGGCCACCTGAGTAATCTCGTCTGTAACCGATGAATGCGCCTCCTGATTATTATTAATCGGCCTCCCGCACGAAAATCGCGACACGGTGAACCAAGACCAGGGATTTTCCTTAGAAATTGCTCTGTTTCGTTTGATGTCCTTATGGAAACGTCTAAGTACCATTGGTACCATTTCAGAATTAATCATATGAATTAGAACCACTAATTAGGATCCTCTTTAAGAAATTAAGAAAAGAAAGTTGTGCAATTTTGTAATAAAAATAAAGAAGAAATTATGCCTTTGATGGATTTATCAATGGAACATTGTATTCTATATGGAAACTTTCGTTTACTCGATTCAATTGTACCGCACTTATTAATTTATTTAAAACGATCGACGTTTCGTAATTATCAAAGGTTGCAACCGCCACCGACACGCGCATTATTCTGGTCGGTGTATCGTGTTACGGTGGTCACCGGCTGCATCGAGTTATGTTGATCAGATAACAGAGGGGAAGGTAATACCATTTGCCTGGGGTTCAACGCGGTCACGATGAAATTCGTTTCTACGTTCAATATTTGAAAAATTAATCCACGATGGCCCCGATAAGCTGTTAATTAACGAACATTGGAAAATTCGCACGCTTGCATTTACCTGAATGCCATGTATCCTCGTATGGAAACGCACAACTGTGCCACAAGTACTCACCATCTGGAACAGAAAAATAACGCGATCGTTAACAACAGATTACAATCGACGAAATATTGATATTAAAACAGCACTTTTCAATGAATTCCAATTACGTAACGTACTTACACAATTTCAACATTAATTAAAAATAATATTTTAAGTAAAATTTTATCTCTGCTTTCATCCAATGTTATATTTTACTATGCTTTCAAAAAGATTTCCGACTAAAGGTTACAAAAGTCACAGCACATTGCACAATAATAAAACTTATCTCGAATGGAATCGCTAATAGATTCAAACAGCGAAAACTTTCCAGCAGCCTATCGATGAGACGAACAATCGTCGATTATCGCGTTGCATCGCTGGCACGATTTCCAGACGTACGAAAATAAAAGCAGAGCCGTCCAGGTTCGTAGTTAATATCCGCGGCGCCAGAAAAGACCACGGGAAGGGCAGCGGTACAAAACAGCCGAGATACAGGGGGTGAAGAGGGGCGCAGAAGGAGCCGAGATGCGCTCTAATAGAGACAGAAAGCCAATCTACCCTTCCGGGGCTGAAATACATGTACCGCGGCCTCTCTAATCTACAGGAGAACCCTTTCAGGTTTTTCGGGTAGAAGAGCGCAAACATCATCCCCCCGACGTTGCTGTTACACTCACCCTCGAAAACCGTTCGCCGTGGTGGCTGGTCGAATGGGTTCCGCTCGATCTCGCGTGGCCGGAAAGTTTCGCCTCGTAGCCGAAATTAAACCGCGACGATGAAGGCCTGCCGAGACTTTAACGACGGGTGAAAGCGGTGTACTCGAGCGAACTGGAATTTTCACGCTGAGGGGCGAGTTTCCTTCTAACACCGTCCCATCCTTCGCACACCCTTTCTTCGTCGCTAACCCTAATTTTTTTTACCCCTTGAGATCTTCGATTATTTAGAAGCTAAACGAGTGAGAAATGAATCTACAAGTGTTAGATGCGAGAGATTCGAAGAAGACTGTCGTAAGTTTAATATCGAGTCTTCGAGAACAAGTTATTTTCGAAGCACCCTTCTGTCGTGTTTCATCAAACATTTCCGATTTTGATCCGACCCCCGTCTTTCCTCTATCCCCTGTTATCTTCGTCGCGTTTAAGCGAAATGGAAGAAAATAGCGTACCACTCAGCCGATTCGAGTCAAACAGAAATCGATGGAAGTCCGTACGAAGGTAACGAAAGAGCAATACACCTACTCGCCTCTTGTGTTCCGGCTCCGCTACACAGTCGACGCGGAATGGCGACGAACAACGAGAAAGTTTTTTCTTTTCCCTTTCGTTCTGGAACGCTCTTATCGTTATTACGTCGTTTGACGGCCACAATGCCGCCGGAGAGCACCGGTTGCCGAGAGAAAACCAGCGACACGAAGCAGAGACGCAAGAAGAAGAAGCTTGAAAAGGGGTGAAATAGGAAGAGAGAGAGAACTATTGCATTCGACTGCGAATGCGGAACATAACGGGGAGTAAGTGAGCGAAAGAACCGGTCCTTTTTCGCAGTTTATTCTTGCTGAAGTCGAACGAACGGCGAAAGGGTGAAGGGCGGGTCTCTGGTGAGTACCCATCGAATCAATAGAGAGGACCCGGCTCGTTATTCCTCGACCGGTGTACTCTCGAAGGGTGAGGCGTGCTATAAAGGCAACGATGAATAATTATCGCGAGTGCTTAAAGTAAAACAAACAGCTAACCGTGCTCGACTTGACGGCTAAGTGGCGTATTTAACAAACAACCGGACGAATAGGTATATACGTCCTTGCTGCATCGTGGACCGACAAAACGGGGATGGCTCCCTGTGCTTTTGCGTGTACCCACCTGATTAAGGGATACTCCCCGGGGGAACGATATAAAGAGAAGCACTTTGATTCGGTTAGCTACAGCATTGTTCTAGATACTCGTTCAACAAATGCGACGGAAGCTGCTTGACGTCGGCCTCGAGCGAGTTGCATTGTCGAACGCGCATTGTTCGACGCAGCGATCAAGTTGTGGGACAAGGGTGTCCCGCGTTGGGGTACCTTTCCGTTCCCAGCTGGGCCAAACTTAGAACGACTACGCTATTTTTACAAATTGTTGGATTTTCAAAATTAGTTTAACTGCATCTTTCGTTAGGAGAAGACGTGCTTTTCTTGTTAGAGCATAAAATAAAATAAAATATTTATTATTTATTAGCTCTAAATTCCAATACAAATAAACGGAAATACCTTGCGAGGTGCGAAATTGTGAAATGTAAAAATTAAAAGTCACGATGTTATGGCATTGAATTTCTTATCTTGTTAGCAGAAGTGACTTAAAGATCTAATCTATATATCTCTGCCAATAAATCTGACCTAGTTTTGATAATACAGTCGATGGTATTACAAATGTAAATGACCGAGAATAAAATGAACGATCCGTCGAACGATTGGCTCATGCAAATAGTGAGGAGTTACATAAAATATCGTGGTTCAATATAACTCGACCGATTTCCCTGTGCCGGGAAAAATTTGAAGAACCATTCTCCATTGAATATAAATCACGCGTTACCCCCTTCCACGATCCTCGACTTTCGTATTCTACCCTCGGATATTCCAATTTCTACCAGGAGATATGCATCCCACAAGTCAGTCTCTATCCAGTTGATGCTACTTCTACGTTCCATTTACATCTCGGCCTACATCCATAGTTAACCGGTGCCCAACAAACGGGTTGACAAGAATTGGAAATAGAACGATGTTCGACACTTTTCGATGAAAGGAGCAGTCGAAGAAAGACGAGTTCGCTTAAGTACTCTTTTTCTTATACATTCACAATTGGTATTTTTAAGAAATATTTCAATCTTTAACATTAGAAGAATGAAATTTATCGCTAATTACTTGCGTCATTTTAAAAGAATATAAATCAGATAAATAAGAGATTTCAACTAAGGAAAATAGATTTCAGTAGCAAAGTAGCAAATTTTCAAGTTTTCAGAAGGGAAGAAAGAACAACGGGGGCGACCATGTGACGGCTATAAAATTTTATACCATCCGTTTACATCGCATCTCCATTAGCAACGTTTTACATTTCGCCTTGGTAACGCGACCGTGTCTTTTTCGCGACATATTTTCACCTGTTCCCTCCACGAGAACCGCGGACCGAAACAGGAATAAAGGGGCAACGAGTAAAGAAGTAAACGCTGTTTTTACCCTTAAATGCAAAGGTATGTTATGGAACGGCATGGCAGGATAATACCTGCAAAGGGAATTCCTGGCCAGTTGCAGGGGTTTTAAAGCGCCCTACCGCGGAACGGGGAAGAAAGGACGAACGTTCGAGAGGAAGAAAGGACGCGAGGCGCGGACAGGGAGAAGATG
Organism: Osmia lignaria lignaria; assembly: GCF_051020975.1. Classification (NCBI taxonomy): domain Eukaryota; kingdom Metazoa; phylum Arthropoda; class Insecta; order Hymenoptera; family Megachilidae; genus Osmia; species Osmia lignaria. Next base: position 5,141,859 of record NC_135041.1, read on the forward strand.
AGAACTAAAGGAAAGGGTGAGGAGACAGAAAGGGGCTGAATGTTAAGGGCGCGACCCGACCTGACTCGAACCGTGGCTCCCCTTTCACGTCATTTAGATAAAATACGAAGGCTTTGCTTAGGATCCCGCCGTTTTGCTTTCTCTGCTTCCACAACCGGCTGCTTACGAGTCAGCTTAGCTTCGCCGTACGAAACATTTCAAGGATAATGCGCGCTTATGCGCTATTTTCATAGTCAAAACATAGCTATTTTATGAATGGACATTACAAGCGGCAGATCAATATATCTAATGCTGTTCTAATAATTCACTTCGCAATATATTTCCCCCGTCACAGTTCCTATTTCAGTAGAAATCAAATATAGAAAAGAACCACGTTCTATTATTAATTGGACAGAATCGCTTAATTAAATTTCAATCTGACGTACTTTCATTAAGTGAACAAAACCGTTCTTCCTCTTCATTGTTAGTCAAACCTGATACGGATACTGTCAGAGTGCATTATGTAGAATATACAAGAGAATATTTCTAAATTCTGGTGGCACATGTGGAGTGATTTCAAGCTGTCCATCGAGGGTGGTTGTGGAAGGTCCTACGAGTTGACAACTGAAAATGGGAAAACAAATATATACAAAGATCCTCTGTGTCGATGAAACTTTCTTTTTGTCTCTATGCTCGTATGTCTCCTGTGTAATTGTTACAACAGCAACTTGCCCCGACAGGTATTGATAGGTTCAAAAGCGCCCTGACATTTCAGCCTGTCGATAATGGCTAAAGCAAGCAGCCCGATGAACTATACATGGAAGTAGGTCGCCTATCTTCACCGTGTATCACTCGAACGAAAATTCCAAGCGTTTCCTATCTTGGTATTGCCAAAGTGGTCGAGATTACCAAGAGGAACGACCAGGAGTTCGTAAGAGGGGGTGGCAAGGTTCGAGAGAAGTAAAGTTAGCGACACGTCCAAACTTATCTCCCCTCTGTTTAATTTAACGTAGCTTCGAGTTAGCCGTTAACACGGTGTCGACGAAACTCGGCCGGCAAGCGTACCCCGTCCACCATCATCTTCTTACACTTCTTCTTCTTCTTCGTCGTTGTCGCACAGCGATACGAGCAACTTTGCTTCGTAACGCGATACATCGTTGTAATATCCTCTTGAATACCGCGACCAACCGTTTCCCGACATTTACCCCCTAATTTGTAGCTGGAAAAGTTCACGCGACCTCGCTTTCGTTAACAACGGATCCCGTTTCGTACAGGAAATACGGACAGCACCGAAATTTAGTTTCCCGTCGAGGATGAAATTTTAACGAGTCATAATGAGCACGCTGGGAAATTAGGTAACGACAAGGCTGCGAGAATCGACTGTTCGCCTGGTACACGGTGTAATTGCGTTCATTACGCTGTTCGAAGCTTCAAGCGTTGATGGAAGCAACGGGTTGCATCGAAACCGCTGCTGGAACACGCGAAAAGCGTGGGAAAAATGATCTACGCCCCTGGGGCTGCGCCCAAAGAAATTTTGAATACGCTCCAATTTCGAGGAGGATGATACACGATACGCTGGCAGGAAAGAGTATGCAAATTTTCCTGCTAGCGTGCGCGCCTCTGTCTAACCGGGGCTTGAAATGCTTCCGAAAATAACTATTAATAACTGTTATCTAATGGTCCTGAAATAGTTACGAAGTTCCTTCGTTCCGCGTAACTGTTATAAGGAAGTAAATTTCGAAAATGGTTTTAGAATCGATACGAGGATCGAAATAGCCCGCGATCACGAGGGCTTTGGTGTTACAGAGCAATCGAATGAAACTGACAAAATTCATTTGTCAGAGAAAAACTATGAAATCGTTCTTTGAAACCTTTCAGACAAGGTTCCATTGGTTTTCAAACGGAGTACGAAAACGTGGCTACTCAGCCAGCTACGACGGTTTTCACTTGAATAACTGACGGGAACATCGTGTCTATGTATCATTTCGTTCGTGATTTTACAAACGGAAAAGCCAGAATCGACGCGGCACGGGAAAGAAAAACAGGAAAAAAGAGTGGCGGTGGTAACCAATACTCGTTTCCGTCGAATATCGAGCAGCAGTCGCCTCGAGGCGCTTGTTCTAGTTTCATTTTCATCCTTTTTCAGGAAAAGTTAAACGTACGATTTAATACATTCGAACGAGGAATCGCGTTGCTCATCGTAGCTGGCTCGCGTATAGTACTTCAATTAAATTAGCAGACCATTTCATTTCGACGAATCGAACGATTCAGCGGATAGAGTTCTTGTACAATTTAACTGCACTTCAGTGTATTAGGTAGTCTCACGTTGCATTCAGCGTTTCTGCTGCTTCGTTGCTGCGAATTCTATTGGCTTTGATATCCGGTGCAGTGTACGCTTGTTATTGTAATTACGATCCGCTGAGCAGATCGTTTAACTACTTTCGTCGCACCAGATACGATTTCGTCTCTTTAACTTTTCAATAGATTTACATTTTCTAACTTCACGTTTCCTATTCAATCAATGATCTCTTCATTTTTTCATTATACAAATTCATGAGAAGAAATTTATGTATTATTTATTTCAACACTTTTAGGAAAAAATTTGCATGTCAATTGAGAGTCTTAGATTATCTTCATCCAGGTAATCAGTACCGAGTACTTCGGTAGCAAGAAAAATGATTTTCATGTAAACGAAAAAAACGATACAAGATTATAAGCGCTTGTGTGTAAACTGAGAAATATTTTAAGACCCGTACCGAACTCTTACATCGTCGTCTGACGAAGGGCGAAAAGTCGACGGAGAGACAGAACGATCCGTCGCGTCGGGGAAAGTAGAAGTACGGTCTTAAGAAAACTCGCAATATTTACCCAACGGAAATCAGGCAAGACGTAAAAATACAAATCGCCCTAATCATTATTTACTTTACTTTACCGAGCGTCCCGCCATTCCCTATCGAGCTTCCCTAACGCGAAAAGAAGTTTTCGACCTTCGTTGCACTCGAAAAACATCAGTTTACGATGATTTAGAGTTGAAACTTTATCTTGAATTCATTTTTTAAATTGCATACCATTTCTCTAGCTGCCTATTATTTTTCCAATAAAAACTTCGTGGGTCTGATTTATTGTCGACCCGACCACTGCACTTCAAGAGCTAAGAGAACTATAAAATGAAGTCAATAAATGCAATTTTAAATGAAAAGAAGTATCTAGATTAAATAGAAAACGTCGCTGGTCAGCAGTCGAATGCTTGAACATTATCCAAGCAACTGTTCCATCCTTTCTTTTTTTTCTTAAAATGAATTACTCGATCCGACCCAATATTTACTGACTATTAATGAAATCGCGACAAATTTCCCCCTCAATATCACTTCTCATAGAAAACTATAATGAACAATTCATGTAATAAAAGAAATTCAATTAGATTCATCGCTTAATTATTTTTATAGGTAAGTATTTTCTTTGCTGAGATAAAAACTTTGTTTCAATTCTAATTTGGGCTTTCCATTAATTTGATATTAATTGGAAAAAGAGAAAGAGATAAATCCTTAGAATATTAGGCTGAATTTAGTAACAGTATAAAAGGTTAATCACATACATATCTAATTAATAACCGACAAACGTGGAAAGCGAAGCATTGAAGTGGTCGGATCCACTTGCACAACTATTCGCTCGCGTAACAATCAAGCCACGTAGAAGTTCTCGAAGTATTCAGAATCAAGTGTAGGGAATTGGTATCGCTCGTATCCATTCGGAATATAAAGCGACGGTGAATAATCTAGGCGGAGAGGCACTCGGTGCACCGAGTTCTTCCTTTATCGAGAATTTAAGCAGGAATTCGCGGAATGAACTGGCGGTTCGCGGTGCACCGAACCAATACGACGATGGCCGCTCGATCGAACGGCAATAAAAAGGATGTATCGTTCGAGTAATCGTAATGAACGAGGGCAATTAAGCAATGCTGAGGTAGCGGACGTATTCGAGAACGGTGGAAAGCCGGCCGGTCGTCGAAGGAAACTGCACCGTCGTTATCGGGAACAGGATTATTCGAGAGTTCTGATTACATAGCCCCCGAGTCTTCCGTCCGATCCAGTTCTAAATGTAATTAGCTGTCGACCACGGAAATTATCTCCAGCTCGGGATCTCGACGCGTACGTTTCTCTCGAAACCCAGCGTACATTAACGATTAAATGATCGCGTCTTTCTGATACCAGACTCTGAATCATTTGATTCATTTTTTTTGTATTGAAACCGTTCGGATGCTGGGGCACTCAGAAGCCGATTTTTAGCATTTGTCTTAAGGCTGGTTCAGGTGTGTCGAGTAATTTAGTCGAGTGGAGATTAGTTTAGTAATTTATCGTGTATGATCCATTTCATTGGATTTTCCTCCCTGAACCCATTTTTTTAGTTAAATTCATTTGTTTATCTCTTTCAATTTTTTAAAACTCGACTGCACAAATCTGGACACTTTTCTATGCACTAAACTACAATTTAGTAGTAAGTTAACTCGCTTTAGTAGTAATCTACTCGCCGCTCGATTAAATTATTCGACGTGTCTGAACCAGCCTTTACGTCAAGTTGAAGCAGGTAAAATTATAACAAAAATACAATAATTAAAGTGTAACATTTTTCTTCGACATTTGAGGCAAAGGCCAGCAAATGTCTGATAACACAAAATCGATGAGGTAGTTGATCATTGTCTTTCGATTTCTTTTTCATGTAACACGAGAAGCATAATTTATACCATCGATCAACATTAACGAAGAAGCCCCGCTTTTATGACGACACGTAGCATCGATCATCCAATTAAGCGTTCTGCTCGTGAAAGTGACGAGACCGTAAATAGAACAGCGGATGATTTCTGCGTGTTTGGCGGAAAACGAGCGTCCGACACGCGCACCTCATATTTTATCAGAATGGGAGTATAATTAGTTGGAATAACCGAAGATATAGCGACACCATTAGGCAAGCAGAGCAATAAATGTAAATCAGGCGTCCGTGGACCCGGCAATAATTCCCGCTCGAAAAACAGTGGCGCGTCAACCGGCTTTCTATTATCATGCTGCCGGCACAGGGAAAAACGACATAAACCTCCAAGGACCCGGAAATAATCGCCAGACGTGTTTGCGGTTAAACGCAACACCGTTCTCCGATACTTGGAAAAATTGACCCTTCACCTTCTACGATGTTTCCATTGCGTAAACGTGCTCGCTTAATTGCTCGCTTGCACGCTTCGTACATCCGAAGGGAAAAAAGAAGTGTCTCGTAGCCACTTAATTTTTTCTTAGCGGTAATTCCACGAGTTTATTAAGCCGGATCTTTATAAAAGGAGCCGACTTGTCTCTTTATTCGCTGCTCTTCAACCGTAACATAGTCGCCATAGAGATACATTCCAGTTCATGAGTCATTAAACATTAACTTACAATTAGTTTTAAAGTTTCACGTTTATAATATTGGTTAATTATTTAAATTTAAGCGCTTTCATAGTCGCCGCAATGATAAAAGGGTTGAAAAAGACATGACACAAGGTACGCGATCTCCAAAGATTGCTATAGCTTCGAAGACAAACGATCATCGCGATTTTTATCGCGAACTTCCGGTCTTCCTTGGTCCTACTTCCACGGAGTAGGGTCATTTGCGCGGGGGTCGAGAAGGGTTGGCAGAGGAGGACCCCGACTATTCGTTTCTTTTGTCGTCTGGCGCATTAGAAGGGAAATGGGCCGGTCGGATGACAGGAGGGAAGGCCTGGTGGAAATTTCAAGCCTCCGTGCCAGGAGCAAGGTTCGGTCGACCGCTTTATATAGAGCACAATGCAATGGGCGTCGTTATGGGCGAGCAGCGCCATAAAGACTAGCGTCTCACTCGTTGCACAAAGCGTGCTATTTTGCTACCCTTTACTCCGCGTTTCGCGGTGCCTACTTTTTCGCGTATTGTACACCCTCGTGTGCTCTCTGTTCAACAGTAACGGTCTCTGCTTCATGATTCTTGTTCCTCTTTCCCACCCTCTTCGTCGGCCCACGAGTGTCTCTCGCTATTCGCTACACTCGCTTCTACTCTTCAGCCTGAATTCTCTTCTCTTCTCTTTGATTTCTTTTCCTGGTTTCGTCATTCAGACAGAATCGAAAAGTTCTGCGATTTACAGAGTAGAAGATTTTATAAAGATTGTCGGGAAATGTTCAACAAACGACAGATCGCTCTGTTAGCGAGAGGAGATCCATTAATCGCGCCTCCCGTTCTGGCTGGCGTCGTGGAAAGCCTCGCCAAAGCCGAACGGAGGACAAGAAAACACCATAGAGGATGGGCAATCGTCGACGTATAAACCCTCTGGCTCGGCGCTTTTATGAAGCTAATATAAAGAAACGAGCTCGGTCAACTATCTGCCAACAGCTAGACGATGCTTCATGAACGTCTGTCACGACAACATAACATAATCCCTTCTTTCCGCAGTTTCGCCTCGTCCCGTTGCACCGATGCATTCTCCATTTCTCTTTTTTCTTCATAATTCTATTTTCTTAGAACGATCTCGGCGCAGGCTATTGGATGTAGTAACCTTTCATACACTTTTAACCCTTCATTTGACCCTGATTTTATATTATTGTAGGTTTGAGAAAATTCTGAAAAGATTCTGAAATATTTATCAGAGGATTTAATTTAACATGCAAGTAGCATTTAAGTGAATTGTTTAAACCTTCTTGCAATAAATATAAAAACTCGAAGACAAGTTCTGAAAAATGAGAATTTCGTGAAAAATGGAACTCAGCGACCCAGTATGCCAACGAAGGGTTAAAGTACACTTTTATAAAACTTATTATTCTGAATATTTATCATACTTTAGGGAGATGATACAAATGATTAATAATACAAGCAGTTAATTTTTAAAATTTGAGCTCTCTAGTTTGTTACTTTAAATTAATGTTATTCAAAGTTCGTCTACGTGATTTGAAATTATTCCTTCATAAAAGTATCTGAATGAAATGGCTTTCAAGAAATAAATTCTATCAGAAAAGCTGTGACAAAGTTTCGAAAGAGATTCAACTCCTTTATCGAAGAAAGAAACGTCAAAGTCCAGGTATTACGGGGACCGAAAGCCTGGAAATGAATCGCGGAGAATTCTCCCATATTCTTCGAGGATTTCCCAAGATTTACAGCGTCGAATAAACTCGCGTTCACGCGCTGTTCCGGCCTGTAACTGCATTCAATGCGCTCGAGCCTGAAATATGGGTAAGCGTTACACTGCAAGTATTACCGCGTCACCAACGATGAAGGTGTTATATTTCCGCGCTGTTACGCGGAATCTCGCCGCGACACGCGGCTTACGGAGATCCCTGCCAGTCGAATGGGTTCGCGTTCAAACTACCCGAATATCGTATTTCATGTGCGTATATCACCCACCAACCGTATACCCCGTCTCATCCACAATGGGACGACATTGATTGGAACGTTATCCCATCTCGTTTCAACAAAATTTTATTCCTATCCTTTTTGCAATTGCCAAATGCAAAACGGCGCAAGAACACGGAGAAGACAAAAAAATTTAACATATTGTATATTATAGAGGCTTCAAATTTTGTAAAAAAAATAGTTTGAAGACAAAGCATTAATATTGGAGTAATAATTTAACCCTTCCTATGATTTTTTCGATAATTACACCAATCAGAACTAACTATTTATTGCTTGAATTTTGAAATAAATAAATAAAATTGAAATATCATGCATAGATGGCATTCAACGATCCTTGACTGGGCAAATTATAATTATAATTTAACTCAAAATTTAACAATACTGAAAGTACCAAACAAATTTGACACATTCGAACTGTATGTTGCATCACAACAGTGATTATAGCTAAAGGGTTAAGTTTAGAATTAAATAGAATGAAACAAGTCCGAAAGTCTTACTCAAAATGATAAAAGGAGAAGAAGCCGGAAGGTATCGTCGCGACGGACAAAGTTCCACGGGACACAATAATGGCGTCGCTTTATCATGATCATCGAGCCACGATTCTGCATGCGACAAGCCGTCGTTACCCTCTCCCCGTTGTTCTTCTCTCATACCTAAACCACCCCTCTGCAGAGTTCGCCCTGTCTCTTTCGCCGACAATCATCGCTTCCCCTTCTTCCGAGCTGCCACTTGACACTAGACGTTCTTCTGTCTAGTGGGCTGGCTGCATCCGCAACGTTCAAAAACCTCTGGCTGCACTCGGTGCAACGATGCACCCGTCGCGTCGCGTCGCGTCGCGTCGCGCCGTCCGTTGTACACAGCCGGCTATGCGCGACACACGTGCGTGCAAGCATATATGTGTGTGTAATCTGTGCATCCGGGATGCGCCAGCGTCGCGACACCAGACGACGCTTCAGACACCTTTGACCCTGGTTCTCGCTCTGTCGAACGCTTTGATCGTTCCTCGCCGGATTTAACTTCCGAGCGGTTTAGGTCGCGCTTCAACGATTAGGCTGACGATTTCAAGTTCTACTTAAACGGTCCTATTATAAACTATCTATCGAAGGGACATAATTCATACGCAATGTATCGAAAAAGAAATCGAGTTTTCATTTGTCTATTGGAAATAGTAGCGTTATTTTTTATATTTGGACATCCCCCTTAACTATTGGAACTATTGTAACTTGAAACTATTTATTTCAAGTTAAATTAATGTACAACGGTACAATTCAATGTTTTTTATAAAAAAAAACGTAAGTTTTACAACAAATTTTTCAATGTCATCTCCAGCATGATATAAGAGTTCTGTGATATACGAGTCCCTCGTCTTAAAGTACGAAGATAATTATTTAAAAATAATTAGCTCCACGCATACAATTTCCTCGCGAAACGATTATATTAAATTATATTATATTAAAAATGGGTATCGGTATTAGTTAGTGTAGCTGTTAGGGGCAGGGGGGCTGGGAGGCTGTGCCCCCCAGTCAGCGAAACGAATTTAATATGTTACTGTTCAAGTGGTGGGGGATGTTTTATTTTTTGCTTCGCAGAGCTCATGGAACGAAGTTCCATATTCTTGTTTTTTGTTGCAGGAAAAAAAATGTCTGAAATTGTGGCTTTGAACCGTTGGATATACGACAGTCGGTGAATGACGGCAATAAAATTACATTTGCGAATATCTGGAAAACGAAGGCCGAGCGGCGCTAACATGTATAGGGAAAAGTTGTTCAGAATAGTGACCTTGACAATATATTTCAAGGTCATCAAAATCGGCGAGGTCGTCAATCATCTGCATAATTACCAATGAAACTTTAATTTAAAACCAAATACTTTTTGTTTTTAATTAATGATCGTTTATCTAATTTTCTTGAAACCACAGAGGAGGTAAAATGAAAATGTTCGAGTTGTTTGGCGAAAGATCTTCGTTGTTGGAAGTCTTCAATGGTAGCCGGGTCGCAAAGCTTTCTAGCGGAATATCGAAGCGTGAAAACGTGGAATATCCGAGCGTGCACGCATAGCTCATAGGAAAAGGTTCGGGCTCTTACGTTCGATTTTCCTTCGATGCCGAAGACGAACGTCGCCCGTGAATATCGAGATCGAACCGAAGGAATTTTCTATTCCCAGCCGTGGTACGGCGAGTGCTGGATATACGATTCGAGACGTAAAAGCGTCTCCCCTTCCATTAATAGTATGCATTTATTCGGAGACGCGGAATTAGACCAGGGATTGCGGCCGCAAGCACAAGTGGGCGCTCGCCGTTTGAAAATCGCTGGGCAAGACGCTTTTGAATTATTCAATCTTCCATCGATGGAAAACCGTCGCCTTCTACTTTGCTCTCTTCCTCCTTTCACCTCTTCTGCACTCGAACCCCGTTCCTTTTCTCCACCCACTCTCACCCTCTGAGCTCGGCTGCTCGCTTCGCGGAAACGATCAACCTAATATTCGACAACTGCCCTCTTTATGCTCAACTTGCTTCTATACTCGCGTCTCGACGCGATCAAACCATCGCGTATTATCACTGTTTCCATAAATCGAGCAGATTATGGTTGAACAAAGCTGCAATTTTTAACATATTATGAGTGACTGAAGTTAGTTACATTGAAAAAAATTTTTTTAAATATACAGAAGATCAACTTACTATCAAAAATTATATACGAATTATGGACTTTTTAGTACTTGATAAGCTAGTAAAATAAAGATTAAGTAAAGTTTTCAATTTTGAATGTTTGAGATTCTAGGGATTGAAATTATTTAATAAACGCAGGGTTTGTGGCTTCAATAGTTTCATCCCCTAAATAGTGTATCGAGTTTCAAAGCTCCTTAGCCCCGATACCAATCACAATTTCTATAATTAAACTCTTTTCAAAATTCAAGCACTCGCGCTTAAATCTTTCTTGAACCAGTATATTTTCGTTGCTCAAAGAGATCAAACGTCATCCCTCTCGTTTGACAGGCTTTATTTTTTGATGGTACATATACTCGATCGCAAAAACGCTCGTTCAGCTGGAGCGAAAGTTCGCTTTTTCCAAACTTGAACGTTTAATACCCTTAAAAAACCGTTCGAGCTGGAAAGCTGAAATTTTGCATGAAGCAGTTTTCATGTACTATCGACAAATGCTGCGAGTTTGAAAAAAAAGAAAAAATGCCTCTGGTGAGGATAGTGTCGAGTCTGGTGCGGTTTATGTGAAACGATTCGCGTACGCGTGCTTTTAACGCGAGAGAACCAAAAGAGACACCGACTGCAGTTCAGAATATGCATCTGCATGGCCGAAAGCCGGTCAGATTCAATTACGAGACAGTTTAATAATTCCTGCTAAGTCGCGCCATGCTTTAGCAAAGTTTCGAAACATTTTATTTTTTTCATCCTCTTGCAACTTGAATAACTGTCGTGAATCGAAGCACCGGAAGGTTAATGAGAGAGAGACAAAGCTATCCTCTCTGGAATATTGAACAAAGACTTTCGGATCTCGTTGAGTTAGCTTCGCAGCTGGCAGAGAAACCGCGGCTTTTCCGTGCAGTTCCACGCTGCAACATAAATTATAGTTTCAGCAGCGAGGATCTTGCGGGTTCCGCGAATTAGCCTCGTTCCGATTTAATTAACGATTCAGAAGCTTGCAGTGGCTCGCTTCACTTTGTTTTTCAACATCAACTTTTCACTGAAACTATTCGTTATAATTTATTTTGAGAATTCTTTTGGAGGATCGAACCTTAGACATAATGCTTATAAAAATTCACATTCGACGGATGTGATACGAGAAATTTTATAAAATTTTGTCCAATTCATATCATAAAGTTCGAATATGAAAAAGTTACCCCTTTTCGTCCTACTATGACCACCAGATACCCTAACTAGCGATGAAGCTGTCACTTTTTGCGGTATATTCTCGTGGTAAATGCGCATTGCACGCCTAAAAGTAACGCGTGTGCGTGAATCAAAACGAATACCAGCAGTCCCCGTCTATGCGTGAAAAATGATGGTGATATATCAAGCGGACGTCATTAATCATCGACGGTGGCCGTGAAATCCTTCGAGCGTAACCGTCGTCGTCGCTCGCCTGGGAAAAATCATCTTCGTCCTCCTCACGAAAAACCGCTCGTCCGCCTGTAATCGCTCGCCGCGCAACAGACGCCGACTACAATTCTCCGTGGGATTCAGGCTGGATTGACAAAGGCCCGCGTCGCGGATAATTGAGTTTCGAGCAACGGGCGGAAAGTTTCCGCGAGCAGACGACGAAAGAGGGTGGAAGGGGAACGTACGGAGATCGATAAGATTTCAAGAGGAAGACAGTTCGGATGCTTCTAATAAAAAATAGTCGAAACAATTGTTTGTAAAAAATTTCATTGATTTTGCAAATAATTTATCGAAGCTTTTCGTATTTCGAAATCCATCAATTGAAATGCAACAATTTAATAATAGAGAACATGTTTGCGATCAATATATGTATAATAAATTTCGATATGGCTTCGTCGTGTAATGAATATTTTTTTTTCAATTTTCTTTCGAAATCAATTTCACGGGATTATCGTGGATTTTTATTAATATCCTGATGGATACGAATGCAGGTAGATATTAGCGAGCAAACAACGGTGAAAACGTTCTATTAATTTTTGTACCGCTCGAAACAATTTCGCGTTCAATTGAGCTCCGTCTGGAAAAGTGAGCTTCATTCGCGCTGTATTTCCCTCGTTATGAGAACATATTCCAATCGGTCTGCAAATTATAAATATTCCCCGGCACACAAAGGACGTAAATATTAATGCACGTCGATTTCATGAATAAACGATGTCTCCCAGTGTCGTCGGAGTGGCACGTTAAAAGGCTAATATTTACATTATCCTGTCCGCGGCAATAATAAACAATTACGCGATACGTTTATAACGCTTCTGACCGTCAAATAATGCACCGAATGCTCGTTGAAATCTTGTTACCAACTTTTGTTATAAACAAAATAATCTGCCGTGCAATCGTTGTTAGGCTGTATCCCCGCCGTTTGAATGACACGAAACGCTGTTCAATTAAATTGTCAAACAACAACGCAGCCACCCTATACATTTCATTAACCGCAGTGCATCGCAATTAATGCGGAGCGCTTAACTATTAACGAGGGGCTTTCGGGTATTAATACAAATTACGCGAAACAATCTTCTCCGTCGATAAACTGTCACTCTGTATCGACCGCTCGAATTCAACGAATCATCAATTCGACGAGATAATTCGTCTGCGGTGCTCATTAAAATTTTCACCGACACGACACGACAAATTACACGATTTTCGTGCGATTGAACGCGAAAACGTAGACAATGCAGTATCGCAATTTCCTGCCACTTGGTCGCTTAACAACGTAGAAAAGAATCCTACTATCGGAGCGACGACGATGACGACGGGGTCGTAGACGAGAAAAAGAAAAAAAGAAGTAACCAGACGACGTCGGGGAGAGGCTCATCGACGTTTCGCGTTTCATTGTGCACCAGTGTCGATAATAATACCATTTTTACGCGTTACATCGATGCGTACGGTTTCACGCGCGAGTACGCGTCAAAATGCGTGTAAAGTACGCGCTCCGCTAGGGTATTGTCGATCGTTTGTATACACAGGAGAGCTGGCACAGAGGGAGGAGGTGCGTAGACAGAAAATCAGGGAAAAAAAGAGTGACGGGCAGGCGTGAAATCAAAGCGAAACAGAGAACGAGAGGGAACAAGGGAGAGGCAAACAAAGAGGCATTGAGGGTGATAGAATAAAGAATAGAGGAACGCGGGGACAAAATAGAGAGAGAAAGAGGGATGTGATAGGGTAGACAGCGTGTTGATATCATTATAAACGAGCAGACGACCGGATCTCCACTCAATTTGTTTGATATCCCTACCACGTAGCATCGGCAAACCCCCGAAAAGCTGTTCCCTCCACGATCTACCGTTTTGTCATCCTCTGATACGTCCTACGGAATCCTCTCGATTACCACGGAGCAGCGGCAATAAAAAAGAAACCGGCTCGTCTCTTCGTTGGGAGGATGCGCTACCAGGATCCTCTCGCTTCACGACCGTGTAACCATGAACGAGGCTTAAGTGCTTTCCAGAGTAACGATCGGCACTTAAAAATCGTGATTTGCACATTCCTCCCCTCGATACGTCCTGTCCTGTCTGCGATCTCTTCCTTCCTACTGTCACCACGTTTCGTGATATTTAAACCTATGGTATGCTCTTCTACACTGCTCAACATAGTCTGCTAATTTTCCCCAAGGGAAAAGGACACGCTGCTCGCCTTAACATATTCGTTACACACTCTGAATAAGAATCGTGTAATTGCGACGTAGACGATCTAATAGCTTTCACGATAATAAATCAAAACTGATGTTAATCCTTTCGATACGACTACAGTTGGTGTCTACGTAATAAGTTCTATAATTCAGATAAAGATTATTTGTTGATGTCTATCACCTAAGGAAAGGGTTAATAACGATATTCTTTATTTTCCAGGGATTCCTACGATATAGCTTAACCAGGAGGAAAGAAAGCAACGGCGGAAACGATAGAACGGGTAGAACGGGATGGGCGGTGTAAAAATAAAAGCGGGGTAAATAAGGGGTATATCCCGGTGTGTTGGGTGCGAGCTTATCAGATGCCGGTCATGTAAACCGATTCTAGAGATAAAAGAGTCCGACGGCGTCCACCAGGCAGGCGTCGTTGGGGGGTTCGCACCGATACACTGGTACACAGAGGGAATCAGCTGCAGGTGCACAACACCTACACGTACGTCAGCTCGCGTAACATGAAATGAATGATGATTCATGCGGCACGCGAGCGATTTCACGTCGTGTTCCCGTATTCTTTGCCGAGCTAACCGAAGCAGGGGGCTAAGTGGGGAATAATATGCCGTCATTTGGACTACGTGCAACAGGGATCCAACCCCGTGGCCCAATCGATATACGCTCTTGCATGTCCTGTGTTTTCCTGTCTCTCCCTACTGAAAACGCTCTCCATCGTCCTTTTCCTAGCTGTTTCTTACCCTCCTTCCCCATCTCGATCGACTTCATTTCAATTGGACTTAAACGTCCTGTATCGATATCTGATTCATGCTGAATCGTGAAATTAATGAAAAATATGTTATTCATATTTATTTTTTATCTTATTTTCTTCTATGATTGAATCTATTATTCGTGCATTTTAACATATGCATTTTCGTTTCGCATGAACAGCGTGGGACGAACACAGAGGGTCGTAATTATTACGTTTAATTGGTGAGTTCTAGCTCGGCACGATAGCGGTAACCCGTTACGTTCGTCACGAAGAGACGCCTGTGATTGACGTCTCGACGCCACTACGGTTCGCGTTCCACGTACACACAATGCTCGAGAGTTTCGACGCATCTTCGTGGGATTTGCGGCTCGCCAACGTGTAATCTGTCATTCAAAGTATTTGTAGAAACGATGGTGAGCGTAGCCGTTCTCTGCTTGTTGCCTGTTCTCTAATTTGTACCGGGGGGTGAATCGTTGATCGCCAGGGTCTGACGTTGCAAGAATCCTACCTTCATAATGACTCTGGTCATCTGTATTGTAGCTCGAAAACTTGGGACCGCCTGCTGTTATCAGAACAATTAATTTTATAGAAACTGTAGAATCGTGAGGTAAATTTGTACGTTTTCGTTACGGAACAGAATCATGACACATTGTTCGGAATGAGAAATTGAAGCACTGCATAATTTAACACCGTAATGTTTCTTTTTCTGGCATCCTTTGCATATGGATATGCTAATACAACATTAATGACACATTTAGATTGTACTCTCATTTCGAAATATCGAAGGATGGAATGAATATCGTAAGAGGTAATTATTAAAATTACAAAATGTCACCTCCAAATTAAGGAAAAAATAACGAAGCTTTAAAATTAATAAAGTTATCTTTATCACAAGATCCTGTCAGTTTATTTCAATAATTTGACGAATTACATAGCACTTAGTCACTCAAACATTAAGTCTCTCACACGATTAAACACGGTCAAATAATTTCTTCATATTTATTATCAAGATATCAAATTTTTAAGGTGAACGTAAAATACGAGATGAGAGAATTTCATAGTCTGAAAATTATTAACGCAGTAATTACAATTTAATGCGTATAATCTATGTGTAGTCTACCGCGATGCCGCAGTAACTCTACAATTCCATGAACAGGAAGTGACGGATCTTAAATAATAAATACAAGCCGAAAACGTGCGCGAAACTGGCGGATTAACAGCCGCGTTTATATTTCACGATGAAATTTTCCTCGCGACACGACACGGCGCGGCGTCGCGACGAACGAGGAATTAAACGTGTCAAACTATTGAATTACCGGCGCTGACATTACCGGAAATATCAGAACGATTTGCTCTTCCATCAATGCATTAACACATCCGTTATGCATTGTGACGAAAAATTATACACTCATTTATGATAAAACGTCGAACTGACTGTATTTCCATCAACTATAAATGCCTCTCGAAATTGTACAGTATTCAGCACAGCAAGCTTCCCTAGGGAAAATGGCATTACAGGGAAAACAGAAATTCTCAAAACCTTAATTTTGACGAAAAAAAATTACATATTCTTTAATTATTAAATTTAGTATCTGAAAAGTATGAATAACAAATAAATATTACCAAATTAAAATTTTCGAAAGGGAAAGGAAAAGGAAATATTTGAGGAGGACCAGAAATCCAGGGATACGGAGACTTATGGAATCTGAAAATCCGTGAAGCCTCCAGAAGAGGGAGCCCGGAACATCGCCATCTTCCCTAGAAAAGTCTACCATGCTCGGCACTGTACATATATATATCGCGTGTCTTGCATCGTCCAAAAAGAAGAAAGAAAGTTTAAAAATCCATACTGCGAAAGGGAGCGAAGAGTTTTGTTAGGGTTTATGGTCGTAATTAAGACGCGATTAGTTAACGTCCAACCATGTTAATCAATTACTCGCGTTTGCTGTGACCTTATCTCTTGTCGGGGCTCGTGTTCATTCGGTTGACACGTTAATTCGTTTCGAAATGAAAAATTATCCAGTGAATTTCGTTCTGCATTTCCATGACTCTTCGTAAACCGGATGAAAGTTATGCTCAGCCGAGTAGAAATATAAAATCTATTCTGATCTTCTTTTCCATTTCGAATTCTAACGTAAAGGGGATGTACAATCATATAATTGAAGTGTCATCTCGACTGAATCAATAAGATTAATTCAATACAGAGTGCGTTGAACGTGCATTTACCAAAATTAATTAGAAGCAATTAAATTGAGCTAGAAAGTCATATAGAAACGGGGATAGAGAGATATCGTATTAACTCTGGTTACGCGAATCTTGTTTCTCCGATCTTGTTACGAGACATTAGATAGCCAGGCGATTCCATTCCGGTCGTAACCGGGGAAGCATGATAACCTGGTTTTATCGATAATCTTTTGCCATCTTCGTGAACATGTCGTTGCATAATGTCATCACGGTGTACAGCCGACACCACGGTAATTAATTACGAGAGCGTTGCCCGACACCGCAAGCCAATTAACGTGGGTGCAGCTCGCCTGTACCTACACTCGAGAGCACGGAAACAACGTCGACGCTCCTCTCCGCTCTTGGAAAAACATCTACTTACGCGATGGAAAGTGCTTAATGAATGGACGTACGATGAACGACAATCGCGTTTCCTCTAAATTACGACCAACTACCGTTGTGTATTGATTAACGTTGCCAAGCATCGAACCGGTAAGTAGAACGTGGGATCAATGGTTATGCTCTATTTCGAACGAGCACTTCTTTCACCTTATCCCCTTTCACTAATGGATGCTCGTGATTTCGCAATCTGTTTAACCTGAAATCTATTGCCAATCGTAAAAAGAAATAATACAATTTGGAAGATGTATTGAGTAAAATATTGTTCTATATTTATAACAAAATTTCAATTTGGTATCTTTAACCCTCGGCGGACCATGAAGAAAGCCCTAATTTTTATTTAATTTTGTATTTCATATTACTTTCATTTTCTAAATTTTGCAATTGTTCCTCTAAAAATTATTAACCCAATATATGAAATTCTTTCGTTTAAATATTATACATATAACTTTAGGTTAATATTCCTGTATATATTTTATCAATTTCGGTCTTGATTGGCCCAGACTCCGCTGTTCAAAGGTTAAACGAATCGAATTGGTTGATTAGATTAATGGAAAGAAATTAGGAAAAATTAATTAAAGTAACAAAGTTTGAAGGAACGATAAGGAAGGATCGATATACAGGGATAATGAAGAATAGTTATTCTTTTAATCTCTCGTTTGAAAGCACCTGAAACTTTATGTATTATAGATGTTACATAGAACAAAGTCTCGTGTTAAATATTTAAAAGGTAACGGAGGAAGAATTTCAGTGTAAAATAAAGATTCCGATGATTAAACAAGCTGCGATAGAGGAAAGCTGTTATAGCGCGAGCAAACGTTCTCGATTGACGTGGGAAGAAAAGAATTATAGTTTGATAGAGAAAGGCAGGGTGCACGCTTTTTATTGCCATTAACGAAGAGAAAGATCAAACGAAAGACGAATCGTTTGATGTTGCTATCGGATAAGAAATGAAAAGGGGCATTCTTTTGATACACGAGCGCCGCTTAATTGCTGTTCGAAATAATAACTTGAGCAATTAAGCGCCAATTATCAGCGTTTCTTAAGGATGTGCCAACGATATCCCCGTACTTCATTCTCGGATAAATTAAATTACACCGTAATCGCATTTACCTGGATCTTCTTAAAATACCTTCAACGCCCTGACGAAAATCAATGATAATAAATCTACGAGAGATAATTCTGTTTTTAACATTATTCATTATGGTATTCTTCGAGGTGTTAAGCTAGTATACCTGAATATAACCAACCAAGCAGATAAATTCTGCGCGAAAAGAAACTGAAAACTCTGATTTCAGTAACGAACTTAAATCGTTCTTCCATACGACGTCTTCGAGACACGAATTTCTTTCTCGGTACGTGCCAGAAGATTTCCACGAACGCCAAAAATGTCCTCCCCGATCTCGTTCAACTGAAACCGGCAAGGTGGAACAGTGCGCGCTGGTTAAATAATAATTGGCCCGCTGTCAGTCGACTCACGTGCTAAACTTTATTGGAATTGGATCCGTAATCTCGGCACATTTCCCCAGATGCAGAGAACGGCTTCACCCGTTTCGTCTGTCCCTTTCACGAGCCCGATTCCCTTCCCGTTCCCTCGGACCCTGTTCGCCAAGTAACGCCAGCCAGTCAAGGAAGGAATGGCAGCTAGGGATAGATCCTAATCCGACGGCCCACCTAGCCGCGATACCTTTGCGTTTCGAAGGAACAGTTGCTGTACAAGCACGAGAGTTGCTCGATTTCGGCTCAACGTCACGTTACCTGTCGCATTAACGTTACTCTCCTACGAGAATTACCCGGCCATCGATTGTTTGGAGTCGGTTTCTACGTCTACAATGTCTTGCGGTGAGTTTAATGCTCGTCACGTGTACAAAAGGGCTGGTAAAAGGGTAGATGTTTTATCTTGAAGCTTGGAAATTTATCAAAATTCTCGATATCTTTGAACGCGTTGAGTAACATCACAAATTATAAATGCCAGAATAATTAAAAGAAAACAATAGAAAAATATTATTTCGTAATTAAAAATTTGAAAATTAACTCTTCCCATTCTTATTAATTAGAGCTTCGATACGTCTCTAAAGAAATGCTCATTTTCACTCTGGTATTCAACATGTTAATTTTTTAATTTGAGTTCAAAAACAAATCTATCATGAAATGTATCACATTCAGTTTTGTATACTGTTACTAAATCGGCGACGATACTTTGCTTTTCTCTCGTCCGCTCAAGCAACCGAGACAGTGTTCTCCTGGTTCGAGAAGCTCGCACGTGCGTCATGCGACTGCGTGCACGTGACACGCGAGGGACGGGATCAAGGAGGGTGGTTTTCCCTGTAAACTAAGTAGTAGAGCCAGGCAGAGAGTTGAGGGAACGGTACCGAGCGAGGGGTCAGCCCAAGGCATACTAGGAAGGGATTATCCGAGTCGGTATTCGGTAATTGCTGCTAGCAATTTACTCGGGCAAATCCCCATTAACCGAGCCGACGAACCTGTCGGACGTGTTCCTTCACGCAACGATAGTCCACGACCACTTTCGATGGATAAACGATGAATCTGCTTGAAACGTTCAAAGCGACACAACCTTTCGCGATCCTTTGATTCCGATTCATAAACGAACAGGCGAGGAGGCAAACAGAAATCGCTAAACTATCCTACGATTATTCTAATCAGCAAGCATTCTGTCAGATGTAAAAGATCAACGTCGAATTTGAATAAAAAGGATACAAAAGAATAGAAATGTAACAGGGGTGATTCGATGGTACACATGTACCTAAATACACAAAACGTGGCTGGTGTGTTTTTTGAAAGGATCGCCGGAGAAAAGGGATCCGAGGACAGTGGCAGAAGCTTCGAAGGGTTAGAGAAACATAGAATAAGAGGAAATAAAAGAAGGGAGCGTGGTGGCACGGACAAGGCTGTTTCTTTTGTATGTTTGACTGGCACAAATCGTCGAAAGGAAGAAAATATATTCCGTGAGCCACGCGAGTTGTCCGCTCAACTTTCGCCCCGTGTCTGGATAAAGTGACAAGATCCCGTCAAAGGAATCATGCAAGGATAAAAAAGAAAAAGAAAAACGGTGCAGTGGACGACGAGAGGGTAAGGCTCTCGGACGATGAAATTCGAATAGCTCGACGAAATTTGTATTTCTATATCTTGACGAGGGGTAATATACAAGATTGTCTCTCCCTCCGTCTGTCTAAATAGACTTTCGAGTTTACTCAAAGACCACGGGTCACGAGCCACCGGATCCCGTTATATAATTTCTCAGGGAGGACTTTCAATTTTCGCGAAAGCAAGCCGTCGCGTCGTTGCTCTTACGTTAGTAAGATCGCTCCTCTATCCTTGATACGTAATAACGGGTCGGTGGATGGAGCGGGTATCAGTGTATTTCCTGGTTGTGCAAAGCCTCCACGGAGAACCGGGTAATAAACGATGCACTGTGCACAGCTTAAACGGAGCTTTATGAAATCCCAGCCATGATTAATAATTTTCCCCGCTCTCATCTCCTGCCGTTCTGGCCCCGTACCTCGTTAGGCACATATCTCTCATCCTTGAAGCTTCGCGTTGGCTTATGCATCGAGGTATCCTTCGTGGCTACCTTTCTCCTTTCATCCTTTCTCTTTCTTCTGATTCTCCTTCCCTCTTACTCTCTCTCCCTCTCCCTCTGTGTGTATTCTCTTGTTCATGGAGCAGCTTGGATTATTAATTTCCACGCAGCCGCACTCTTTTTGTCGCGACACCCTTTTCACGCCAAAGCTTGCCGCGTCTAACAAGGACGGATCCCCGGCTCGCCGCGGCGGGATAAACGGAGGAGGAGGATCGAGATTTTAGCAAATTAATGTAGTTAAACTCGGTCCCGATCTTCACGCTATTATGACGAATAGATTCAATTTCACGGAAGAAGCGTGGCAAATTAACGAGTACAAGGTTAAAGCTCGCGATTACAAATTTAATTAAACTGGAATATAGCCTCGCCGAGCCGCAGGGTGGTAATTACTTTGCCCTTTACCAGAGAAAATCCTCTCATAAACGAGATTTGCAAATAGAAAAAAAAAGAGAGAAAGAAGATGAAAAAATTAAATTGCATCTCTCCGATGTGGTAATTGCATCGTACAGTGATTTGTCTCTGAAGCGGTGTTAATGAATTTCATTTTGAAACGATCAATTTTCCCGTCGGCCGATAAAGCCGCGTTTCACGCGCAACGATCGCGGATGAACCGCGCGCGATATAACACGGCGAAACGTCGATAAGAAGGAGACAAACGCGGCAAAGAACG
This sequence comes from Osmia lignaria lignaria, assembly GCF_051020975.1. Classification (NCBI taxonomy): domain Eukaryota; kingdom Metazoa; phylum Arthropoda; class Insecta; order Hymenoptera; family Megachilidae; genus Osmia; species Osmia lignaria. The sequence goes on from NC_135041.1 coordinate 5,163,182, forward strand.
GCTAACATCATTACCACAACCCTTCGCGCGTAAAACGGGATTATTCCTCGTTTGTGAGCCCATTAGGGCGACGTTCCAGACCCGCGACGCATTAAACAGATAATACCCGAGGCTGGCTCGTTCGTTTGTACGTATTCGTTTGTCCTGCGACAACATAACGGCCAACGGACATGTAATCGCAAGTGATTCTCCGTCGACGTGACGTGTTTTTCATGGACTTGTATCGTCGAACGATACCAGCGATTCTTTTCTTCCTTTCCTTCTCGTTCACAGCTCGAATCGATAACGTTGCTTTAAACGACGATATAACCAGCTCGCTTACTTTCTACCGTTGTTTTCTGTGTCAACACCGTAGTATCGAAACGGTGAGTTTCCATTGTCACTGTATACGTCAGTTACACCACTGTCGTCGGATAATTAACTCTGCAGTTTACATTGCGACACTTGTATTACGTTGCGTTGCTTTTATTCTTCCTTTTATTACTTTTTGAGAAATCGAGGATACCATTGTTAGTATAAATATTAAAATCAAAATTAATATAGTAGACTCTCTTAGCTTTGTCTCCCGTATAAATTATCATGGATTTCGTTTTATTCTTTATAACATAATTTTTCCGTCCGTGAATGCCATTATAAACTAAAATAAGGACTTTATTGCACATCTATTATTAATTATTATTTATAAATTGGTAACGTCAGGGGTAGTCCTCGTGAATCGCTCTCTCTCCTAGGTCATCGCGATTTAATTTAACTCCGTGCAGGATTCGAGACTAAAAACTCGTAGTGACGGTGAACTTTCTCTAAATCCCTCCACCGTCGCCTATTAATTTCCAACTCGTTCGAACACGTGCCGAACAGACGAACTGTCCACGGTCGTGGAGAACAGCTATTCGGTCGTTCGCGTTGGGTGGGTCATCTGCATCTGCATCTGACTGGTGCAGAAAAAAAAGAGAGAGAGAGAACGAGCGTCGCTCGACAGTCGCAGGGTAGCGTAGCAAAGTTTCGCGGCCTCTCTCGTCCGGTCTGTTAGCGTTGTCTCGCTTTTAGCCAACGCTAAAGTTAACGTTGCGCCGTGGGGCGAAAGTCTGCCAATGGCAGACGACATCGATGGCAGCGGTAGCAGCAACACACGGCCACTAGCTGATGGATTGTCTCTCCTCCACGCCCCTTGATTACCCTTCTATCCTGTCCCGTTCCCCTCGCGCTGCGTCGCGACGCTTCTCGTTCCCTTTGTGAAAAAAAAAAAGGACGAAGGGAAGAGGATGACGCAGGGTGTCTCGCGAAAATCCATCGCGAGAAGGAAGGATTTTGGACGCGTAAGGTGCTCGTTCGATCGAGCATAAAGGCACGAATACGACTTTCGGTCTCCTCGTGATTCCGATACGCGAGGTGGAAGGGTAGCAAAGCTGGCATCGGAAGCCGAACCGCTGGAGCTTCGAAAATTGAAACAGAATTCGTGGCGCGTGGATGAAATACGCGGATTCGCGATTTCTCGCTAAATGGAAACTCGTAACTCCCACGAAAAGCTCTGGATTTGAAGATAGGAATGTACCAGGTGCGATAAGAGAAATTCGCTATAGGTATCTTCTTTAGGCGTTTCAATAATTTAAATTCACACTGAATGAAATTATTCAAACCATGGAATAAAATTGTTAATACGTAGATTTGGAAAGAAGACAACGAAGAGAACGACACGCGAGTTTCAACGGGAGAGATCGATAAATTATCCTCACGCAAATTGGATCGCGGGGAATCTTGTCGACGGTATCAAACGCAGGATCAACTTTTAATTAAAGCCAGGATCAGGACGGATTCAAGATATTTATTTTATATTTCAACGTCCCTCTGTCGCCGCGGCTCAACTCTATGAAACCTGTCGACAGTTCCGTCTGTAGCCCAATTTCGTCCCGGCTCAACGTTTCTCTTTCTCTCTTTCTACGCCCGATTTATCCGTCTTCTTTCATTGTACCCTTTCGTCCCGACGTTTTAGCCCTCATCCCCTCGCGGCGCTTTATCCGCGCGGATTCAGCCCTTTACAACCTGATTCTTCAATCTCGCAAAGTAGTAAAGGCTACAGATTTTACGAGCGACCGAGATGGGCCGCGTACGCGTGATTTCACACACGACACGTCGAGTTCCGGTGCTTCGTGTTCCCTGTTACTACCCGGCTGGCAATATTCAACAACGTCGGGAAAAGTTTCCACTCCGATCTTACGAGAATGCACGTCTGCACTTGACTCGCGCGAATATAAGCGTACGAGGATTTCTCGCTCGTCGCGTTCGCTTCCGTCGTGCCCCGGCTTCAATATCGTGGCTGGATTTTTCGGCGAGCACAGCTTGCAACGAGCACGGGCAAAAATGATTTAGCCGGGAAAACAGATTTTCGTTTGATCACGCGTTGACTTATTCCACTCGTTCGACCGTACGTCGACTTATTCCACTCGTTCGACCGTACGTCGACTTATTCCACTGGTACCTATGAAATCGAGCGAAAGAAGAAGGAAAGGTCCTATCTTTCGACTTTATCAAATCATTCGAGAGAGACGAAGTCGATCATCGAGTTTTTCAAGCTTCTATTGGATCGGACAACTTTCTCGATTTCCCGTGCAAAGTAGCGACATCGAATATTCTGCCGGACGAGATAGCCGAGTATTCCTTCAACAGGTATTCCACATTCTCGTCGGATCTCGAGAGCTGGCAGAGCAGAAGTAAGGGCGACGTCGATCCTTACTCCTACCGTTCTTCCCGTGAATTCTCCACGGAGCGCACTTTCCAATCTGACTTGACGCAACCGGGAAAAGAAAGAGTTAGATCGGACGGAGAAGCGTCGAGGAGTAAGGAACATGGTAGAGAGAAAAGAAGTTCATATATAACGGGCTGAGATCGAAGGAATAGAATGTCCAGGACGAACGTAATGACGGAATAAGAAATACGATTGTACGGCCAGCGTTCCGGAAGAACAGTGCCTTACAGCAGTCTGTGTTCCAGCAAGAGGAAGAACCTTTTTCTCAAAGACATTCAGTGATCAGCTTGAAATTTTACACTTATCTGAACGTTGAATAATAATTTTATAATACTACTGGTTCTTTGTATTATAGAATCATCACTTTTAGCATACATTCTTTGTCTTTCTCCTTGAATCCTTCCTTCCAGTTTCCTTCTTTCGTTTCTCGCATTCAGCTCGTATCCAAAGGATCGCAATCGAATGGAAAATACATGTAGATGCCTGGACGCGATCTCCCTGGTGGGTGGATTCTTTCTTTCGTCGAGCAAACACGTTCCTCTCTGGTTCCCTATTCGAGAATCCGTCTGTTCGTCGGTTTGCTCGTTCTCTTTCCCTCGACCCTTCGAGCCGTCGCTTCAGACCCTTTTGTATTCCTGGCACATATCACTTAAGGGTCAGGCACCCTCAAAATAGATCCGTTTCACGAAATAACACGCGTTGCCACGGACACCCTTCCGCAACTGTGCATACCAATGCGAGCCTCTCGTTTCGACGATCAGAAACCATTGACCAGCCTCCCAGTCGCGTCGCGGCGATGCTACGATAAACCAACCCCTCTCGCCTTCGAGATATCCGATCAGGAAATCGACGAACCGAGGAAAGGCAAAGTGGTCGCTGCCTTCTCACTCCACTTTCGAAATGTCCTGCACGTAAACCGTGCCTCGCCTGCCGAGGCTTTTCCATTAGCGAACCTATCGGTAGAACGTTTCAACCGTACGAGCTACTTTACTTTTCATGATTCCATGCTCATGGACGGAAGGATCTTTTGTGCGCTACCTTTCTCCGAAAGAATTTCAAGGAGAGTGGGGATTTTCCGCTCTTAAAAATGGCTTTCAGTCACTGCATGAAAATCTGTTATATTATTCATGACGGGTACCAAGTCATGGTTTACGTAGCGTAGAAAATTGTTTCCATTTGTTGATACAGTGTTGGGTGTAAAGGATTAATTATATACTTCGCTATAAACCTCACTAGAGAATTTCAATATTTAGCAAAATAAAGATTAGAAAATTTCACTCTGAAGCCCATGATTATTCGTAAAGTTAATATTATTGTGTTTCTAAATAATTTCTCCATTTGTTTGATCTATTACAAATACAGATGATACCTTACATCGTCAATTTGTCAGAATGAATCGTAGACCACGTACGGTGTGAACGCGAACCGAGCTGACAGTTGCAGCACGTGGTTGGCGGTCAGCCGCAATAGATACGGTCGATCAGTAGTCAGACCGAAGCGACGGACGTTTAGCGCGCCCCGTTAATTCAGGGTAAAAAGCAGGGAGAAGAAGAAAAAAGCGGAGACAGTCGGTCATGACAAATAAGCTGTGATTTAATTTTCACCCGAGCAGATTTAGCTGGAGCTGTCGTCGCTCATCTCAATCCCGTTGCTGTGGATTAACCTTAATGTCGCCGCGGGAGGGAAAAAATGAGGCGAAGAGGAGAAAAAATGACGGGTTGAAGGAGAATAGACAAGGATCGGTGTGCTGGAAAAACAAAGAGGCCGAGAAGAGAACGAGAGATAAATATAGCGGAAATAAGGGACAAGAAGAAGAGGAATGAGCGAACGGGGCATAGTTATTAATTAATCCTGGCCCTCCTCTAAATACCCGCCACGGCAGCCGCAAAATAAAGCTCCCAGCATAAAGAGCTTTACTTCCTGCGGGCATGAAACAATTATCGCCATCCGCCGTGAGCACAAAGAAGAAGCAGAAGAAGAAGGGACGAGGCAGATGGGTGGTGAGAGGCAGCGTGATTATACGCGGAGTCCGGCTTCGCGACGATCAAAGGGATCCCGTCAGTGTGGTCGTCGCTAATCGTAAGCTTTTACGTAATAGCCCCCCCCCCCCCCCCCCCCCCCACCCGTTCGCCCGGAAACCACCGTCGATCGGTTCTGTATAGTTTTTACAGGGGGCGACAAGCGCCGGCCTCGACAAGATAAATTTCAGGCTCTTTTGTGAAACTTTCCTGCCTCTGATCCTGGACGACTCCAGGGTGATTAAAGATTGAACAATTATGACATAAATAATAACGTATCGAACAGTTTATTTAATCAAAGATCGACTTCATTTTCTTTTCTCTATTCGTCAATTGTTTTGATTAATATATTTTGTAAATTGATTTTATCGAATTTCAGAAGATTTATATTATTTTAGGATATTTGTAATGATGAAACGTTCTGTTTAAATAATAGGGCGCTGAAATATTAGGATTTTTAAACAAGGAAAGTTTTATCGTAATAGGAAAATTTTAAACACTTCGTGTGATGGAAGTATAAGCAGATACGCCTTGGCGCCATCTGAATTCAGAGGGCTGTATTTTTCCGTACTACTCCCCGATCGATTAATCTTCCTTTCCTACAGATGGCGCTGCTAAAACCAACCCCGGGGCGCTAGCATAAGGGTTGGAAACGTGAAAAGTAACCGACGGAAACCGAATTTACCGACGCTGCACCCTTGAATCAACCAACCCCTACTATGGCTGACTTATCCTATACTTGCTTCATTTTTCAGAATTAATTACACTATACAAAGTCTTTTGCATTTGGACGTCTGAATCAATTGTATCATTTTGAATGTAAAAAAAAAATATGAATCAAAATTTTGGTATACTTATTGAATTAAAAAAACAAAGTATCATCAATATGATTAAGATGAATATAAATGTCCTTCTGATTAGCAAATTCTTTTTTACTTTACTAAAATTTTTAAACAATATCCGTATCTACAGAATGTAAACTTTTATATTTGGAAAATCTGGTGTTTTAACACAATTCTACCAAAGGGAACGAGGGTCTGGTATCGTTCGAACTCGAAATAGGACACGTGTCCGCTAAACCATCCCTCGAGAGAGCTACTGCAATCTACGACGTGACCCTCTAAAAACGACATTTTCCCTGGAACACTTTAATACATCCATTTCATATTGTACTTCCTAGATTTAAAATATTCGTAGAATCTGTTTTTCATACTACCTTGGAGAATACCACAAAAGATTTGAATATTCAGATTTTGATTTCACAATCTCTTTTACTATTATTAGCAGTCTACAAAAATTGGAGCTCGGATACAAAGCATTTTTATACGATTCCACTATTCACTCTCAAAGAACAATGGCAGAAATTGTTTAAATGTCGTTTTACATTAAAATATAATAAAAAGAAATGTAATAATATAACGAAACAGCCCGAATAAAATATTTTTCATATTTATCCGTAAGAACAGAGGAAAAAAATAAATCCCATTTATATTATCGAAATACAAACAAACGACGGGACGTCGAAATCTATGTTCGAAATCCAAGTGATCCGAGCGCAGTAGATATGTACCGTACATAGTCAGACGTGGATCACAGACAGCCAGTGGCGGAGGAACAACGTTAATCAGGCCGAGTAAACACCTGCCGCTGATTGTGCCACGTATATGGGAAATGCGCGGCGGCACACAAAGCGTCAGGAATCTACGAGGGTGAACCATCGATCGTCCAAAAGCTGGCGTTATTCGGCCAGAAGGAAAGAGCTTGCCGAAGACCGCAAACCCAGACCCTTCTGCGGCCAACGAATCACGTGCCAACGTAAATTCACCTCGCATCCGGTAAAATCGATGTCGTGTTGTCTTAACCCCTGACGGCTCAAATTGTTTCCCTTATTCGTCAAAATATCGCCGCGGTAATCTTCGAATACGACGACGAGCGAATGGAAATATTGAATTTAAAGTCCCTCTAAAGAATGGATAAAACGTATCAGGAAATTCTACTGACAATGATTTTATATTCCTTTCTCTTCTTGTACCTTTGATTAAATTCTTATTTGATTTGAATATTCGAACGTCGAATCACTAACAAGACTACTTATTTAAAGCAAAAATAAAAATCAAAAGAATCCGTGTCTTCGATCGAGTGAACTTTTTTCTATGATTAAATTTTGTTAACAGAAACCTTCTTAATTTAGTTTTGAAACAGTCTGTACTTAACCTTCGTGTAATCCGCGAAAGGTATAGAAAGAATAAGTGTTTTCACTTGTCTCCGGCAAACTTCTTTATCTTTGGTAGTGTTTATTAATATCGAATCCTCCGTTAAATAAAACGCTTTTCGCGAATTTAATTGCAGACGTTTCAAGCCCGTCCTTTGAGCGATTCTTAAAAGGAATTGGAAGGATCTTTCCGCGCGACCTTAAGAAATTGTGAAGTCTTCTTCAACAGTATTTACGTTCCCACTAATCCCTCCAATGTTGTCACTCCTTAAGGGATCGAGGGAAATCTCTTAAATGCTTTAAATGGCTGCAAAGAGCGCCGGAATAAGGAAGTTATCGGCTTAAGGCGAAATGCGAGCGAACGACAGCCAGTAAACGAATAAAATCCAATGAAAGCAACCACCCCTTCCGGCCATTCGATTCTTCTGCAATGTTTCTCTCCATCGAGCAACGTTTGCATGTGTTATTTCACAAAACGTCATCTTTTTATTCTCTCTCTTGAATGTCACCTAATTAAGAACATTTACATTCAAAGAGTGCACTTTGTGTAATACATTAAAGCAAGAGAGAAACTATTTCCCGAAAGCACTCTACTCTAAGTAACAACCTCTTCGCTTTGAAATGAAGGATGCTCCAGACAATAGCTGATTGCTATGTACATGGTGAGCCATTTCAAGCAACACTCTTGAATACTTCCGGTGTACATTCAGAAGGAAGAAGAAATCATAGTTGCAGCGTTGTGAAGATATTTTTGGAAACGATAAAGATTGCAAAATGAAAATACAATAGATTCTAGATACATTACCACGTAAATAGTTTGACATTTACATGACTTTTAACTCTTTAAAATCGTAATTATTGTAAAAATTGGTATTTTGTCGAAAATATCCTAAAATTCGGCCCTAAAAGCTTAAAGCACCCTAGTGCCACCATCATACTTTATGAAAATGATACATTTTTATCTCCCCTCCCCTTTCAAATAAAAGCTTGGAAGTTTGACAAATTTTTTGCTTCTTCTGACCAGTCGGCGGCAATATATCGAGAGTCCCCTGTATGTTCAAGCGAATCTTAAGTTGCCACCCTTTGGCCCACCAACCAGATCCGAATAAAATTGTTTCTGCGTCGCCGGATTTTCATCGAACGAACAAGGACTGGTCGTCAAATAATGCGGTTGTCCGGAGGATCCGCTTTTGAGTTTCAAGAGAGACGCGCGAGACGACCAGGTACCGTTCTGGCCTCGATGTTTTTCACTCTCGCATTTCCATACTGTCTGCAGGAGCCTGTATGGAAATTCGACGAGGCGGGCACGCCTTCCACGTACCAATATTGAGTTCGAACGAATACTGATGGGCGAATGCATTATCCTTCGGGAATAGATAAACGGGATACAAGGAAGCAACGAGAACGCGACGCATTCCACTAACGCGAACCTGTCTCCGCTTCATCCACGACGGATTAGAAAAATTGTAGACATTTGGGAAAATGATGAAGACACGCGTAGAAGGCGATGTATACAGAAAATGGTTTAATAGGTACCTTCAGTGGTGAATGAACACGTTAAAATGAATTATGAACGCGTCGTTTATTAACCCCTCAAGAAGGTTAAAATTTGCTACCGTGCTGGCAACTACAAATATACACGTTCATTACGCACAGAACACAATTTAGGTCATGTAAATTCATTTGGTATTCCACGTTATCTTCTGCTTTTGACGCGTAACGAATGCGCATGCATCGGGTGAATATGTGCATTTTCAACAATAAAGCGACATTGCAAAAATAAACTGTTGTATGTTTTTGCTTGAAAAGAAAATTTGTAGGTAATTGTACCAATAGGCAACAGGCAAAATTTCAATTTTCCTAATGGATTGTTGCAACACACGTTTTTACAATGTTCTGTTTCCATTGCAATCAAAAGCTGGAACATTGCAAACGTCAAATCGGTTGACCAGGTAATTTTTCACTCGCATGGAAAAAAAAAAAAATAAAATCTAAAAGCGAAACTCCTGTCTACTGATAACCCGTTGGAAATATAATGATACTGATATGATATTTTGATAAATTGTCATTACGATCACAGATTGAATGAATTTGAATAATTTCTGTAATACAATAAATGTGTGCTATTGAATACACCTGGCGAAATCTATTTCGTCCCGAAATCCACTCTGTAACCAAACCTCGCATTGCATATGACCGCAATAATTGTTGAAACATGTTGCAAGGATTTTCGTTGCACGTTCAAATTTCAAATTACGTTCATTCTAGTTGAGAAAATGGATCGCATAATATATTTCCCTCTGTGAAAATTACACAATCCGTTCTTAAGTTCTACCACAAAATAGGGGTGTAAAATTTAAAGTTGATAGCTCTTAACGCTAATTTATAGATTAATTCTTTTACCTGGTCGCTGTTATTGTGGAAAAATAAATGAATTATAACACCAATTTATAGATTAATTTATAGATTTTTGGAGAATAACAACGACGCGGTTATTAATCATATTTAAAAGTCTATCTTCCTCGGGATGTCTGTATTTATAAAAACACTGATGGTCCACGGGGTCAAAGTGATACGTCGGCACAAAGATGTGCGCACGTTGTCGCGAGAAATGAAAAGGGGGCCAGCCAGCCCGGCACAATGGTCACGAATGTCTAAAAAGCGGACTGCTAATGGTCAAAGGAACTCGAGCTGTCGGAAAGGGTTGGTCTCGAGGACGCTTTCACTCATCCGGCGACGCACGGGTGCGCCAACAAAAGTCAAAAAGGTGAGTGGAAGATTCCCGTCGTCTCCCTTCCCCGCCCTTCGCTCTTTTCCATCCTTCCGGTCTCTCCGTTGCTCTCTTCCCGGGATTTCCCTCCTACGAACCAACACCGTGCGAGAAATCTCGCTCAACCGAACTGCAATGGAATTTACTTAAGAGCTGAAGAGCTGAACCTACCAAGGGTTCCAGGCCGAACGAGAAAGAGAAGAATCGAAGCAAGCACGAGAAAACTTGAGAACGAGAGCGGCGCCGGCAATGAGGAATAATGAGGGATTAAGAGGGAACGGGAGGGAGAAGGGCGGTGCGATTGCAGAATTGAAAAATGTACGATAAAAACGTAAAGAGTGTTGAGAGAAAGCTGCCCGAGAAAGAGTGGTCAGAGGCAGAATTGAGCAATAATTAGTAGTTTTCTGATTACTCTTGGAATTGTGGTAATTTTAATTATTGAACACTAATCACCTAACAATTTTGTTAAAACGAGAGGACTTGCTTCGCTTCGAATAAAAATTTTATAACAGTTACGCCGATGAATGAATAGCATCGTGCAAGAGATCAGTCGAAAACAAAGCTCACGATCATAATGGGTTAGAAAGAAAATAAGATTAATGGGAGAATAAAAGGGCAGACAGGAGAGAAGTAAAAAAGGAGACTTAGAAAGAGCCGATAGAAGAAGAGACTTCACGCGAGCTTGCAACGTGTAAGGACCGATGTGTGCTCCACTTTAGCGGTGAGATGAAAGCAAACGAAAGGGCGTAAATGTAAATTGGTACATTCCTACTACGTTCTTAATTAACTTCTTTGCAATTATCATGACGGTGTTCCGGTACGGGAATGTCTGCAGTTCGCTCTCGGGGAGAAGGAAAAAAAGAACGGTGAAAAAATAAAATGGGAGAAAGAAAAGCAGGCTCTTCCTTGTTCGAGTGAGGTGGCTCGCCCAGAGAATTCCTTCAAAGGCAACTCCACTTTTTTCTCTCTCCTCCCTCTCTTTTTCGTGGTAGACGAGCGCCCTTTACGTGGCTGTTTAAAAACCGCGTGTACTTTGTACGGAAGAATCGCATTCATACGGCACTTCTGAAACGCATACCTGACTACGTATACGTGGTGAAGTGGGAACCTACTCTTAATGCAATTTTGGAAAGCGTTTGTTGCCGCGACTTTGAACGATTCACGCACGAGTGCGAGCACCTCGTGTTCCACGCGTTCCTGTTTCTCCCCCTCGCATCATGGTAATTTGATTTTCTTGGCAGGCGAGTGTGCGTGAAACAAACCGGCAATTCGCCCCGTGGAACGGCTTTTCAAGGAGCTGCCCTTCTTCTAATATATCTGCCACCCTTTTTGCACGGATTTTATACCATTATCTTTAACGATGCGTTAACCCTTATCCAAATAGTATGTTTACATAACTTGCTCGTACGCAATCAGAATCTGTTGCAATATACAAATGAATATTAATCCATAATTTTCTAGATAAATTTTCAAAATAAATTTTCAGATATAAAGAGTCGTTATTATATCGAAACTAGAGTTCGCGTAATAGAATCAGAAGGGACGCACCGAGGTGCAACAGACATTTAGCCAATAGTCGTCGCCTCGGTTCTAAACATCAAATTTACAGCAGACAATGCTACAGCAGGTCACACTTCTCAATACCAACACGCAACTTGCATTAGTGCAAGTGCTTCGGGCACTTGACATGTTCATTTCGAGCCAGTGCAAATGCATCTATACGGGCGCATTTACCCTTTAATGGTGGGAACGTTGAATGCATAAACAAGAGGAAACTTAGAATGTTGCTTGCAGATTAAACCTGCGCAAGTCGAACTATGGATTCCGTTTACGCGTCAGAAATATTGATCATGATTACTCGTATCATTACACTACCGACTGAAATTATTCTCAACCGGTGTGATATCGTGTTTTGTTCCGACGTCGAATACAATATCATTGAAAGGAAAATGATTCCATGAATATCAATAGGAATATACAAAAATATTTTTACGGTAGTTCTACCGTTGGTTAATGAAATTTTTAATAGCCGACAATGACGTTATTTACATCGTATCGATCGTTTAATAATGCATTCGCTCGCTTCATAATTCCATCGAACGCAACTCGATTGTTTAAGCGGTTGAATAACAATAAGATGGGTACACAATTACCAATCAATATGTGCGAACACGCATAATCAAGCAGACTCTCGCAAATACGATCACTGTGGCTGTGTCAGCCGTAGCTTCGTAACGCACTGGATTCTCCGGTATCTGGCTTTATTCCCGTGAAACGACACACCGTTGTCGCTACGTATTTGTGGAAAAATTAATTGCGTAACACTGGAGGTGCGAATATTTTATCAAAGCTTTCAGCGTATCAAGCGTAGGTAGAAAAGCCATTATCATCGGGCCTGTAACATCGGCTAATGAACGAACTGGTATCCGCTGGAAAATTCAAAGGTACCCGCAACAAAATCCAATATACACCGTAACCCGTTTCTCCTCGTGTATTCTATACGTATTATTCATTTATCTTCGAAACGATCGACCGTTTAATATTTAAAAATAGAAGAAAAATAATACTTTATAAGGGACAATTTTTGAGTTTACGTTTCGTACGAAAAACGGATGAAAATTTTCTGAAAACGTTAACGAAGAATCATACGCATTCCTTTTTCTTTTATTCCGTTCGTTTAAATTTTACTCTGTTCAGATAGCATGAATTATCGTACGAACAATTTTAACTATCACTTTTTTTTCCCTTGGAAATTAAACGTTTCAGAGTTTCATCATTCCGGCTGCGAAGTAAGTCAACAAACGCTGTTTCGTTTAACGAAGAACGCTGCTTTCCAGCTGAATCCAAGGTACCGCCGAGCGTATTTATTAGCGAACGTGGGCAAACAGTGGCGCTTCCGCAATCTTGGAGTTTGTTTTACGTGGACAGGGCAAATAATTCATTAGGAGCATAAACCTCGCATCAAGCTGCAATTCAATTTACGAGGAGACCTTGTCCGTCGGTGCTGCGGGTATACACACGAGATATTGACCACGAACAAGGCACAACCGGCACACGGATACACGGATTTCAAAATTAACATTCTCTCCGGCTACACTGAGATAGATTGAAATACTTCCACTAGCAGATTCAACAGAGAAGATGAAACTCTCTAATCTAATTTATGAACTTTGTTATTTAAAACGCTACCATGTTATACTCATTAAATTTCCAAGATGTATACGTAGGAAATTTTTTAAATTACTAATTAGTAATTGAAATAGTAATTGTAACTTCTCTATTTAGTAATATTTGTCTATGTTGCAACTGTAATATGAACCTGTATTATTGCATCCCATTTTATTTAAAATAAAACAAGTTAAAATTATCGTGAAATTCCATTCTGATTCGAAACTTTCTTGAATCGTTATCGCAATTATCCGTTCCAGTTAACTGAAAAGAAACAATCAACGTAGAAGGCTACCCTTTGAAGCGATCGAGACAAAGGAAGCATTGGGCGCGCACAAATGACAGAAACAATCAGACTGATCAAATTCCACGGTCCACCTCGTATTGACCAGTTGTCGAATTGCATGCGTGGCCAGGTGTGTCAGAGGTCGGACACAGGACCGCTGGCCAAATACAGGATCGTGCATAGGCGGAGAGGTGTGCCAGGTCTGCAGATTAATGGATAGCGGTGTGTATGGCCACGGGATTGGTTACAATGCGCGTCGATCGGCTTGTCCCTGTGCGAATAACGACGCGTAACATAATATCGACGGATTGGCATTTTGCTCTTGCCCCGATTAACATTGCGAGCAGCGCAACGGAATTTCAAATTTTCCCCGCCACCAGCCGAACTATGAGCTACGTTTACGGTGGCGGATCGGTTTACAGTTTGAAATTTACCGCACAGTCTGACGGTATTATCGAATCGTAACGCATTAAAGAGGCTCGATAATATCGCGGTAGAAATTACAATCGCGCTGGGACACGGTTGCAAACGCGATTGCTTGGAACGAAGCAATATTTTCTCCGTGGTAACACGACATAACGGTATGTCGAGTATATTGTTTGCGGGTGTACTAGTAGTTCTCTACGCTAAATTAACCTTCTGTGAACCAAATACGTCTCTCAAACACGGCTGACGTCGAGCGACGCGATTCCGTTGCGCCCCTGGGACGGGTCTGTTTGCTTCACACCAGCTACGAATTTTGTTGTCTGTTGTGCGTGAAGTGGTTGTTGCTATCCCTCAACACCACGACAATTATTTCTGCAATGTGTTTTTGCGGATTATTGATACTGTAGTGATGAAAGAGTAGAATTTGCTGCTTGCAAGTAGTATAACCCGGTGATAAGTCAGACGTCCGTATACCTTTTATACGCGCAAGTAGTATAACACTAAGATAAACCAGACATATCTGATAAAGCATTAAAGAAATGAAAAAAATGAAAAATCTATGGTATATAAATTATTATATTAATAATTCTAATTGTAAAATGCACTGAAATTGTTAAGTACCTAATCAAAGTTTACGAATTCACACTCATTATCGCGCAATAAATATCACACTTTGCAACGAAAATTACAACCGATCGCAATGGCCATTGCTTCATTTTCAATGGAATAAATTTTACATCGACAAACATATTGTATCGTACGCGTCGCAATGTGTACAAGATCTAAATAAATTAATCCAGTGCGTTCGTAATAATCCTTATTTATCAGAGTAAATGTAAAATGAGCGTACAATAGAGGGAAATTTAATGTAACACAAAGCATGGCAACATTCTTTCGTAATTTTTTTAACCTTGGCGACTGAAACTCAACGAAAGGAATTCACCTAATAGAGTCTTAAGCTCCCGCGACGTGGCTCAATAAAGCCCGCCTTTAACAAGGGGTAAAGTGCATGATGAAATTCACAAAGCATATTTTACGTACACGACCATGGGAAATGTTTCAGAAATATCGTTTCACAATATTTCGACTTTCATCGAAACTTTCGTGACTTGGTACATAAGCTCCACTTCTTCCTTACCAGTGTTTCAAAACTTAAAAATTCACACAACTAATACAATAAAATTTAATAAAATTCGATCATTTTAAGTAATTCAACAATTTCTTTTAATTTTCATCCAGTTTAAAATAAGAGAAAGAAACAAAACAATCAATTCATCGAATAGATTTTTTCTAAAGAAAGTTCTGTTTTTATGATGCCAAAGGTACGTAGGTATCCTTTGAAATCATTTCGATAAGATTTACGACGAGATATCCTCGGAAGCCTTTTGTGACCCGCTTAAACGGAAATCCATCATCGACAGATTAGCCTACACCGGGGCTAATTTGAATTCGAAGCGGCTACACGACAAATCCGATGCAACAACCGACTAATACGTTGCCCTTTGCCTAACCATGCAATCGTACTGTAATGCTAACTGACACTGGACGCGGTAACTTTCCCCGGATCGTTAAATAACTGATATCTTCGTTGCATATTTTACGCGTTGCCAACGCAACACGACCCGCTGCCTGTGCTCGATCGTTTTTCGATAAACGAGCGCAACGGCTATCTCGCGACCGATTTAATTCTCGTTTGGATGAAAAATTCGATCGACTAGTTTTTTCTTTCAGTTGAAATTATCATCGTGAAATTCAGCTTACAAAACCAAGGAATAAAAGTCGATCTTTTCTTTAACTATGTATTCATCTTTGATAATCTTTTATTTTCTTATTCTTCTTTTTAACGCTTCGAGTCTTTGTCAATGGTGAACAAAGTTGAAATTCAAACTAGTATTATCAAAGAGACTCGTGTAGAATATTTAACACGTTTAGACTGTGATGTTTTTTTTTCTTTTCATTTCTCTTTACATTAGTCTACCCTTGATAATAACTTCAGGGCCGAAGTGAGGTTGCCGCAAGAAAACTCGATATTCGCGCCACGATTTCGCGACGAGTTTCGAAAACTTTCCTTCGAGTAGGGTCTTATCAGTGGAAGTAATGCCTTCGACGATGTTCTCGAATATCAAGTCCATTAAGTAACAAGAAACACCATCAGTCATAAAAATCAGTGATACAATTTTAAAAACAGAAAGTTACTTATTTAATTTTGCTGAATAAACATTTGCTTAAAAATCTTCTATTGTTTTGGAACTAATTTGGCCCATTACCTGAGATTCCTTGAACACTTTCTTTAATTAATTTGTCCAATACCATGCCTTGTTAATCAATTACCTAACAAATGGTCTCTGAATTATCGATGGTTCAATGAGCTAAATTATTTAAACTTTTCTTTTTAAGCAAACCAGAGGCGAAAGTGTCGCCTGTTTTAAAATAATATCTGACGATTAACACGCTCATTTGTTCAGGTCATTATTTCTTCGTACAGTAGTAATTACATTGTATACGAAGTGGATCTGTATCGATCGTCATGAATGAAACTCGCTCCTTCATTTTGCGTTTTACAGTAATTTTCAATCGCAAATGGCGGGGGTTGTATCGGGGGGGGGGAGCTCGTTCGCCAGGAGTCGAACGGCACAAACGCAATTATTATTCATAGGACGCATTAAAGATAAATAATTCGTACGGACGGATTACAAACAAAATTCATTTCCCTGTTAAATCCACTGTGCTAAATCAATTATACCGTTCGGTCGACGAGAAAGCAAGCAACGATCGGTTTACGGGAACGCATTAACCAAATGAGAATTCAAAGCTCGTTGCATGCGGGATAGAATTTAATTCTTCCCGTTCTTTTGTCTCGCTCGACGGTAATGATACGAACAAAACGAGAGGTGAGATCGTATCCACTAGACCAAAGTGCGAAAACTCGTAATTTACGAAATAATTGGTAATTCGCTATTTCAACATCGGTGTAATTATAAAGGTCGTCGAATTCTACGACGAACAATGTGTAGTAAAAGGCAGGATAAAACCAGATAACATTGATTTGCGATGAAAAATATTATTATTTTATAACAAGTATTTAGTAACTATTCTGGGTTCTATTAATTAACTTTGCGTTTAACAATGTGAAAGCAAGGTTAAATCGATTATATTTGAAAAAGTATATTTGGTTCTCGGTTTTATCTTACTTTAACGTTTTTTTTAATCGGAAGAGAAAACAAACGATTGAATAATCAGAGGAAAAATGCTGGAAAGCGTTCGTGAACGAATTGTCAGCAACGATTTTAAATCTCTCATTCCTTTTGAAATTACAGTACGCAAGGCAGCGAGGTAGGCGAGCACAAACAAAACGAGAAAATTGTTCGTACCGCGAGCACACAAACATACAGTTTCTATTCGTTTCGTAGCCAGTGTAATGAACATTTGTTTACTTTTATTCGCGGATACACGCGGCTATGTTAGTTCTTCTGTGTATCGATCCCCGTTGCCGGAAGTCATTTATATTAAGGTATTTGCTCCGAGTTTTCCGCGAGCGTTGGCTAACTACCGACGCGACGCACGCAACGCGAGAAATGAAACAAAATTTTAATACGGTCATTGCCGATCAAGGTGCGCATGTAATTAATTAAGTTATTTAAAGTATTCAACAAAAAATTTATATTTTAAGTGTAAAGAAAATTAAAACAAAATTTCTGAATAATAGATTTCTAAAAAATAATATTAAATAATAAAAAATTATATTATTTTGTTTCTGAATTATTTTTAATATCAATATCGTCAAAATTAGGATTTTGAAAATTCCTGCCTTTTCTATATCACCATTTTTTCTAAAGAAGCCTACTAGGTATATTAATTTACTTTTTTTTGTACAATTAGACTATTAGAAATAAAAAAAGAAATATGTGACAACAATGCAATTAATAGTACAATCTCTCTTAAAATTTGCAATGATTTAAAAAAAAATGAAAAAAGCAACACTTTCTTCTCATCAACTAAAATTTTCACTAGCTTTCCCATAGGCCTTAGTACAAAGGGAATTGAGAAACAGGACGGGGTGAAAGATTAATCCAGACAGCGTCAAATATATGAATTAATTCGTATGATAATTTCTGTCCTGCGAGAAACCCCATGGGAAACCTTACGTGCCCATCAAGCTCCATTCAGTCACGCAGGAAGTTTATCCAAGAGAAACTTCACCCCGCATACAGAATTCATCGGTGGAAATGAATAAATCTCAACCACTTATAATCCCCTGCTGTTGCCTGATTTCTTTTTTATTTCTCCATCAGAACTTCTCACTCGATTTTCAATATTTTTCAACGTATAGTTAATAAAAGAAACTACATCGATGCTAACCGAGGGAAATAGGAAAAACTCCAAGAGAAAGATAATAAATGCCAGACACGGAGCATTCCGCTCGGATTTTCATACCCACCAGCCAGCTCTCCTCCGAAAAAGGGGAACATCCGGCTATATCTCTCTGCTCATTGAAACCGAAGTCGGATCCCACTTATTAAAAGATAATATTCCGGAGACTTAATTCAGAAATTGCAAGACTGCCGGCTAGATACTTGCAAAAAGAATTCGATAATTAACATCGCGTTATGTCCCAGCTGAAGTTCAAGAAAGGAGGCTCTCACGATTCAGAACGCGACAGCAAGAGCCCGAGAAAAATGAATGAAAGAGCACCGATTACCAACGCAAACTTCGTTGATGAAAAGGCTGCGTGATGTATTACTTTAACGACTTTATAAACGAATTTATTCGTGTGTGTATAGTACTTGTAGCGAGGTTCTTGATTCAGATTGAAGATACCTTTATTTACATTTGCTAATTACGGTTCTTCGAGATTTACATGGCAAATATTAAGTAATTCAGTGAAAAATTCTATCCTTATGTAAATATTCTTATGTAACACATAAGTAGTCTACAAGAATGTTATAATTAGAAAAATATGATAAGATTCTTGTTAAAATTTTTAATGCATTCGCAAAGAATTTAGAGTATCTTAAAAATAAACTCTGCTTTCTATCAAAAAATGTTTATAATTAATATATTTCAACAAATGTCGACTATCGTTTCCATCTATGATACATAAAAAGACTATACGGATAAGGATTAGGATTTTTATGAAAAAATTCGAATTTCAGTTTCTAAGACTATTGGATAAGAAGAATCCTCATCTAGAAATAAGAATTTTAATATGAAATAGAAAGCTGTACTATGAAAGCTGAGAATGTTGAAGGGAACGCAGAGGACCGGTCTAGCAAGTAGAAGAGGGCAGTGTTTAGCCAGACGTCTGGCTGGCGTGCATTATTACTGAGCTTCCTTTCACACGCGACGGTGTGGTTCGAATCGAACGTCTATTAGTATCATTCTCATGCCGCTTTGGCGGTCGTTTCTGAAATCATTTCCTGTCGCATCAACGAAACTCCAAAGCCCTAGAAGAGAGAATGAAAAAAAAAATAAAAAGAAAGCGACGCTTCTCTTCGAATCGTGGCTCGACAGAATGGAAATCGAAGAAAGAAATGCTCAACGTTCACGGTGCAGAGCATTCTCACGGCCACCTGCTGGATGAGCAATGTTGCTAGCTTGATGGAATTCCGCGATGATTTGAAATACCGATAAAAGGCAGTGAAAATGTGCCCGCGACATAAGAGGCAGGAGCAGAATGAAAGCGGGAAGAGTAAAGAATGGAGGAGAGCGTGGAAATATCTTCGCTCGCAATTTTACCAAGCGATGCAGTTATGTATGCACACAGGCATATGGCTGCTGCGCAACAATGAATGTCGGAGAGCAAAAGTCGTATACCGAAGTCGCTATTTTCAAATGGCTAAAGTGTGCGCCGTATTATACTCGAAATCGACGTTTCATCGTGCTAAAACCTGCACCGAAATAGAACTTTCCGCTTGAAAGATCGTTTATTGATCATCGCGTATTAATAACTCGATGTTGCAACATGCAAAATTGGGTAGAGTAAACGACTATGATTGTAAAATAAAAAATAAAAATAAAGTGTTAATATTAATATTGGGATATGCAAAAGTTTCTATTATTTTCGGGGCAATTTTTAAATGATTCTTTTAATAATAATAATATCAGTTTCTTAAAATATTAAAAGGTAAATGTTCCTGAAGAAATGTTCTTGACGCGAAATCACTGGGAACGAACTAGTCGACGAGAATAGAAAGGCCGCAGGAAAAAGTTCCAGTAAAATTGTATAATTCCGGAGCAATTTCACGGCAGGATAATTACAAATGCATCACGGTACCGGTGCAATTCTTATAATAATGGTCGCGTTAAATTGTGCATCATTCGCGTTGAAGTGGATAGAGCTTGAAAAAATATTCTGCAATATCGTTCAACGGCTCCGACGCTTTGCGAACTCTTGAAATTGATAATCGCGCGACAAGTAAAAATAACGAACGACGAGTGTTCGAGAGGCGGGTTGAAAAATTTTGTTGAAATGACATAGTGGAAACGCGATGAAAATGTATCGATCAATGTTTGCGAAAAATAAAAACAAAGAAGAAATACCAGAAAAATTGGCATCATACGTAAATAGACAAAGAAAGAATGTGCAAAAGCGGTGACGGTAATAAATTTAAAATCCTCTGTAAGAGAAGCCAGTTTAAATACTTAGAATTAGCTGCACGCAGCTTAATATTTCTGCATCGTTACTAGATATTCATGATAAGAGTTTAATCATTTCAACCCGTTTAACAAGGATACACTAGTACGGAACACGAGGATGTTTGACACAACATCCGGTGGAATATTATATGATTAAATAAACGCAGAACTGTTTTTCTTTTTCAAAGATATTACTCAAGTTTTATAAAAGCGAAGGTAGAAAAATTCTTACTGTTTGTTGAAGTAATTATATGCAGTGACTACGTTTGGTCACATGAATACAAATTTGATAATGATAATTATTTTGGGTCAACCGAGGCCCAAACTTACTTAGATGTTAGTATTTTTAAACAAAAGAATTTTATATATTGGAAAAACAATCTTTAGAGGAACAATGTACAATTTAGAAAATGGAAATAATACGAAGTACAAAATTAAATTAAAATTGGGGCTCTCTCCGTGGTCCGCCGTTCGCGAGTTAAAACGGGAAGGTACTTATGGTAAATAAAACATACGATATTTTATTAGTTGGTAAGCGAGCATTTGCCCGCAGGGACAACTTATACGGGAATCCTGGAAGTTGGGGCACGTCCTCCCTGTCTGCCGATCTCATTGCAAAAAATAATAAAAAACACATACGATATTTAGAGTGTACTAATTCGCACTCAATTTACAAAATGAATCCGAAATCATGTAACAGACTTACAAATCGCCCCCATTAACAGGATAATCGCAACAATTTTTCAATTTTGATTACATTACACCCGGTGGTTTAGCGTTTCCTGTCGCTGCGAACAATTCAGGGCATTTCGCGCAATTCACTTCGGCTTTCAATTTCGTGTGAAATCATCTCGTAATTAATTTCAATTCTAGGGCACGCCGTAAAACCGCATTTCCGCTTGGCAAAATAGCCGAGTATCTGACGCGGCACGCGAGAGTGCATTCGAAATCGTATTTCAACGGATCCGTTTCCTCCGAATCTTCGTCCGTACTTTCATCAACCGACAAGGACGGGCATAAAAATGATCAGAACGAGACCACAGAACGAATCATTGAAATTCCCAATTTCCGACGTTGTAACGCGCCGATGCGTTTTCCTGGTCCCCGTTTCATGCTTCACGCTCGTCAAATATAAATTTCCCCAAATCCATCGTACCCCACGTATCCTGGTGGTCGCTATTCACCGAGGATCTTGCTTATGGACAGATTATACGTACCACCTAGCAGACTCTCTGACACGTGGCAACCACCCCATTTTAACGGGTAAAAATTTTCTCCTTCGCGCATCAAGAATTAACTCGTTAAAGTCTTATGACTTTCCTGAATGTTTCTCTTCGCGTGAAACTACAATTCGTATCCTTGTGCAATTTAGAGGGAGACAAGATCTGCAGGTACCCTGGCAAATCGACTTTTGGCAAAGGAGAAGCGAAGAAGATGAACGAGTTTGGACGGGAGCAAAGTAAATAAAGAAGGAAGGAAATCGGCAAACAAGGGAATCTGTAGTTTGAAAAGTGTCAGCTTGTTGATTTTCACGGAAACGTGTTTCAACGAAGTACCGAGGCTTAATTGGTGACTTGGGATCTCGGCGTTCTCGCACCCCGGAAAATATTGTCTCTCAGTTTCTACCGGTTTGTTTAAATTACCGACACCTTTCGGAGGCTATTAAGCGAGGATAAACGGTGTTCTTTGTTACTGCGAGAATAGATAATGTAACTGATGCAAATTTACTTTGCCATTAACCCTCGACCAGTCGACGGAAATTTTATGTATAAATTTGTTGTTGATGGACAGAACCATCTCCTTTTCCCCCCTTTTATCCTTGCATCTACCCTAGCGCTATCCGAACGATTCTTCGAAACGATATTTCAACTTGACGATATAACGCGCAGCGTATACTTTGTCACCCTTTTAAGCGCAGTTAGTCGTGAAAACGGTCGGGATCGCGTGAAAAAAAGAATTACCAATGCGATCCGTAGAACCTAGAACACCATTTATCATTCGGAAGTCAGTTTCGAAAAGGTTTCTACACGACCGTCTGTAGTCTACTCGCCGTATAGATAAATAAATTTTACAGTCTAGTAAATTTTCACCCTCCTCAAAGCTTCCACTTAATATCCCATCTTGCATAAAATTCTTGCACAATCTCCTAAACCAAGAAGCTTCGCGGAAAATCTTCTTACATCGAAGCACTTTGACGTTTAACTATGCAAGAGCGGGTAGTAAAACCGGAAACAAGCGAATGGTTTTAAACAAAATTCATCGAACCGACCAATTGTACGCGACAGGAACAAAAGCATTGATTTATCGACGTGTTTATTCGCGCGAAAACCACCGTGAATAAATCGTGGCTGCATATTATTTCGCGATCGAAAGCCAACGGAGCTGCCGGTAAAACCGTGCGTCGGGATTTCGCAAATCCATTTTGTTTCGTGCTGGAAAAGCATGGGAAAAACGAAACGGCGATCAACAATATTTCGCGTTACGCGTTCGTTGGATAGGTATTCGTATTCGAAGATTATTTTTCCAAGCCGATAATAAGGGACGAGCGAAAAGAGACGGCTAGGAAGGGATTCCAGCAGAGACGGCAGTGAGGCGTGATATTGATACTCCTCCATCTCTTCAGGGGTGACATCTCTTCCCTTTTCCCCATCACGCCCTCCCTTATTCGTCTTTTTTATTTTTTTTTTTTCTTCCTTTCCCCTTGAAACGCCAGACTTCGGCCCGTGTCTCGCGTGGCACGTTTCTCTCCGCCTTTAAAGCCAGTGGCGTAGCTAGTGAGCGAGTAGGATTTTTACGATAACAGATTACAGGATCCGGACTGACTGGCGTGAGTGAAAGGGATCTACCAACCATCGTTTCCGAAGTCACTAGAGCTCGACCCTTATTTACAGGGATATAGACGAAGGAATCGATCTTGAAATCGTACTGGAATCTGTATACCATCTACCGACTGATTGGCGGATCGATAGAATCACAGGTAAGTAGATTTTATACGGTAATATCATATTTAAATATAAAATGAAAAGAAATTCCTCGACAGGACTTCTTCCTTCTCGAGAAAAAGGTCGTTTGAGCGATTTTTCGCGAAAACAAAATTCTCCGATCAAATTTTTTCTTTAATTATTTACCTTACACCTTCACAAAAATGTGCTTAAAATTAACAAAGTCAAGGATAAAAAGAAGATAATATTTTATGCATTTTTCATTTTCTAATTTTCGAAGGAACATCGACAAGAAAAGCTTTAATTGTCGCGTAAATAACAGTTTCTTAACGAGAGAAAAATGAGCTTTCATGCAACCGAAACAGAAACGTTTAAAATAGATTCGTCGAGTAATTAACTGTCTCGTCATCCTGCAAAGCGATTGTAAAATACGTGGTAACCGCTGCGTACCGCCACTCGAATTTCGTCGCTTCACGTTTCAGTTGCAGCTGTATATGGCGGGAAAGAAAAACGAAAGCCAAACAAAGCCTGTTATGGATTTAATTTTGAATTCCGTCGAACGCCCGCCACGCCATGCAACGTTGGACAGTTAAACCGAACCGAGGGAGAGAAAACTTTCATAATCGTAGTCTGTTTTACCGGACTTTAAAACTTTCCGTACTGCTTCCGGATTACGAAGGCTCGATAAAGGACCAAAGAGAGGGAAACAGATCATTTTCGTCCCCAAAGGAATTTGGATTTTCGTTTAAACCGTCTCTTTTCGCTCGTCCCTTATTCGAGATTCAACGAACCTCAAAAAAGATTCCTGCAATAAAGTAGGTACTATTGAACTATGCAAAATGTTATGTACAAAAATAAAATAAAATTTATAAAATAATGCAATTTCTTCATTTGCTTAAAAAATTGTATATTTCGATGTAATTTAGCGTTAATTATGAATTCTTATGGACAGTAATTTAAATCGCTCCTTCATAATAACTGGAACTGATATACGACTGGAAAATGTACTTCAGAATGTTATTTACGACCTTCTACACATATTAAATGTCCGTGTAGATCAACACGCTCGCGTTTAATAAGTTAATTTAGAGGTTCGCGCCCCTACGACTTAATTGCACGCACGTTAGAAGCACGACTCTGTCTCTGTAACCAGCATGAGAAAAGAAATTCCTCCACAGGACTTTTCCTCCTCGGGAAAGAGGCCGTTTCAGCGATTTCCTCGCGGCGGTTTTTCGGGAAAACAATATCTGCCGATCAAATTTTCTCGAATTGTTTTATATATTTTTCATTTTCTGATTTTAGTATCACGTTCGAAACGCTTGTAAAATTGATCTTTAGAAAGGTGTTAGTTTCTAATTAAATTAGAACGAATTGTAATAAATAGATAACAAAGAAAAACATACAGCACAGTCTGACATTCTCTGGATTTCGAAAATTCCACTTCTAGCATAGAATTTCGGGCGTTTTCGTCGAACGGTTGGTAAACTGGGTTCGGAAATACGCGAACCGAGGTTTGGGGTTGTATTGATCGCAACTGGCTGCGCGGGGTGGTGAGTGAAACAGTAGGTACCTCTAGTCACCGAACTTGTTACTTTACAAACGAAATTCGAACAAGTTTCGATCTGAAACGGCGGCACAGGTTCACGATGTATTCTGTCTTTTGCTATTGTTTCCTGGAAAAACAATCACGAATGCATCAAATAATAGTCTTAAACCTTCCATTAAAACTTGATTATTGTCCATAATTACCTATCAAATTTAAAAAGGACGGTACAATTGTAAAAGTCATCAATTGCATGAAATGCGCGGTCATGAAAGCGTTAAGCATCGAACGTGCCTTGTTTTTAGCGTGGAAAACAGAATTTACAACCTGCACGCGCTATTATGACCGATGATAACGTCGCGGCGATAAGAAGAAAAGAGTTGCTGAGTTTTCAGATCGCAAATGAAGATAACGAATGGAACAACTGCATAGGCAAGTATGGTGTATCGCATAGCGATCAGACCGTGAGATTAAGTAATCCGAAATGGTTCACCGTGCTGGTATACGTTTACGAGCTCGCCTGTAATCGAATTAAAACGCGCGATCACGATGCACGCTGAACACAGAGAGGGAAGAAACGTATGCCGTGTTCCCGAGAAATACGGTACCGCTGAAAGATTACACGTTCCACGATAGTCGCGGGGGTGGGTTGAAACGGGGAAGGCGGCTGGTGTGCGCGATAACCCACGATTACCAGAAAACGCGAGGGTTGGAAAGAATTGGATCGATGTTCATCGGTTAAACCAATTAATCCGCGAACTTCGCGCAAGATAGGTTCATTAGTGTTACACGGATGGGAAGAAAAGAGGACGTTAAGAAAAAGCTTCTCGTGTGGGTGTAATTTTCTAACGTTTCCGCTGGAAAGATGGTACTGGAAGGTATCCTTAAATTCAACGATCTCATTGACTCACTTTTCACGTAAAGTCTTACGCGTTCTCTTTACATAAAAAGAAAGATGGAACGTGAAATTTCAAGCTGCGAAAGAAAGTAGGATAGCTTCATTAGCGTCACATGGACGAGGAGGAAGGTTCCCGTGTGGACGTAGTTTCCTAACATCTCAGCTTGTCGTAATTTAAAATTCAAGTTGAGTAAGAAATGAGGAGGAGAAGAGACGAGGGAGTGAATCGACAGGATTGCAGTTAGGTGCATTGCCTGCAGTGCAGATAAGGGCATTCGTCCCTTGAGAGGAGCGTGCCGTTGTTGCCATATGTATCTATAGTTTAGGAGATTGATAATACAGTGAGAGGATATAACAGTTTGCAATTGCAAGAAACCAGACAGTGGACGTGAAGGTAAGTCAGATGCTGTGTCGTGATAGATATCGATCTCTTTCATAAATAAACCTTTTATCAATACTTAGATACCCCGATATAATTTTCATTCCATTTGAAATTTTATATATTCCTAAAAAAAAAATGAACAAACCCATCGATTTACATATTAATATTAATAATATGTATTATTAATTTTAATTGACTCCGATGAATTTGCACAAAATCATACCCATTCTTATGATTAATCAACAATCTTCTCTCGATCATTTAACAGAAAAATAGACACATCGAATGGTTAGAATCCCACTAATCTATCACAATCTTGCAGAACATTTTTATTACCCTAATCGACTGCAATACTCAAGCGACTCTAAGGAGCTTTAATCCAACTTTTATCACGATCTTGAACGGATACGTAATCTCCCGGACGACGATTTATCTCGAACGATTCTCCTTCTTTAACAAGGTGATCAAAGGTGATCGAATCCCTGGTACCAGCAATTGGTAAGCTTTACAACATCGAGGCAGTTACCTTTACCGCGACGGTCAACGTGCGGTTGATTGCAGCATTAAGGAAGGCGGTTTAAACGGGCACCACGAGTCACGGGTTCGATAGAAGAGGAAGCAACGAAAGCGGAAGCGGCGGCACAGTGGAGCGAAACGGTATAACCGTGTTACCGGTTGTGCCACGACGCCGAAATAATGGCTCCTCTGAAACTCGATTTGCTTTTCCCTTTAACGACGTCCACGTGTCAATGGGTCGATCACGTTGCACCTGACGGTTTCGTGTTTACGGCCATTCGTGCATGCATCAGTATGTCGGACAACTATGAACTTGTACGTACGATACAGTGCTTTCGTGAGGATGCAACTGCACTATATCGATTTAGAGGAAATTCGAGGAAGAAACACGTGTAGATTGTCAAAAGGCTGGAAGGTTAGTCAAGTTATAGAAACACACGATTGAAAAAGGACGTATGATTTTGATTATAAACCATCGATTTTCCCATTAGAGATCAGAGAACACATCGATACTGATACCGATCGGAAAATTCTTTTATTCTAGCGGTCCCCGGCCCGAACTCAAGGCGTCCGGGAAGACGAAACCCTACCCCTTCCACTAAAACGCCTACATACTTGAGATTTTCTTCCATTGTAGGCGTTTAAGTGGAGGGGGAGAGGAGGGTTTCGTCTTCCCGGACGCCTTTAGTTCGAGCCGGGGACCGCTAGGTGGCGGCGAGATGATCGGTGACAGTGTTCTCGCAAGCGGTCGCCCGGCATGCAGTTCGAATACAGGGTGATCCTCTCGCTACGCTACCCGAAAGGAAGTGCCGGCACAATAGAATGTAAAAGTCGACATCCCATTTCTGTCATCGCTTACTTGACCCCTGCAGCGAAGACGGCTGTGTGCGTGAAAATGTGTGTAATGAGCAGAAGAGTCCCATTTAAGCGCTGCGGAAAACAGAATATTTTCTTAACACATTTTCACGCACACAGCCGTCTTCTCTGCAGGGGCCAAGTAAGCGATGACAGAAATAGGATGTCGACTACTAGATTCTATTGTGGCGGCACTTTCTTTCGGGTAGCGTAGCGAGAGGATCACCCTGTACATCTTTTTGTAATATCTATGCTCATGTTCCAGGTCGCAGCACGAATGTCTATTAAAAGAGTACGCATTTTTGTAACACCTACTTGTGCAGCGACTTGAAACACGACCGTAAGTACTAAAAGAAAAGACTACGTTCTTTGCATAGACACACCAACTCCTGACGAACTCAGTTGCAATGCAGTCGATGCATTAGGAAAATCATTCTTCGGGACATGGCTTACAGTACGAGCATCCGTACCAGGGTTAAATAAAACACGAACACTGCGAGATACTTGGGCGTCTCGCGAGTGAAATACGACGACGAACAGAAGTTTCGTTGGCCGTTCGGGGGGACGCGTCCTCTCGTAGGAATAAATATTAAATCTGTACCTTGGGGATATTCGCGTCCGCTGGCCCTTAGACCAGCTCCTTCCGGCGTCGCCAGGAAGGGAAGGGAAAAAACGTAGCGACGCTCATATGCAAAAAGCAGAACAGTGTCTGGGATAACGGGAGAACATTAAAGTGGGCAGGGCAGAGCCGCTACACGGAATGAATATTTAAAGGAAACCTCAGTTCCAGCCTGGCCCCTGGAAAGACCGAGGACATCGTGGTCTGCACGTGATGGCGAAGGTAGAGAAGGCGATGGAAGAAGGCGGTCGTGCTGTGGCTACGTACAATTTTCATGTTCGCCGGACGACGAAGTTTCCAGCCATCCTTCCGTCTCTCTCTCGCTCAGCCTGTAACGTGTCCGAGGAACACGAACACGGGGCTCTTTCCGTTAATCGACTAAGCTGGCAGGGAAGCGGTCTGAAAAAGTTCCAAGTCGGCCCCGGCCGTCTACGACAAGTTTTCATCCCTCGCGCGTGGTTCGGGGGCCGGTTTCCTTCCACCCTTATCGAATTTCCCCGGATATGATATATGTAAAACCATTTCTACCGGTCCGCGTACGCGCCTATAAAGAACGAAGGGTGCGTAAAAGTTATCGCAGCTTGTCAGGAATATTTCTAAGTTGGCCCGCTTTTGCCGTGCTCCTTCGAGCTTTATGACAATGCCTAACGTATTGCGAGGGAGACGAGACGTATTGCCAAGGACCAGGAAACGTGCCATGGATATTCCATGTTTGTGCTTCCTCCTTTCAGACTTTATTCTTCATTATCCTTGATCACGTATGATTCGAAATAATTGAGATTCATGTATTTAACTGATAACGAATGATCCCGAACCCGATAATTAAAGAAATTATGAAACTTCGTCAATTAAGACAAATAACTTTTGCACAGGAAGTTTTTCAATGTCTCTAACGATTTCGGAGAAAAGGAAAACCCCCTTAGACTGAAAACGGGCAGCAAACGAAAATTGCGTTTCAATCAGGACATCCTCTACATATTCGCGGTTTCATAATTTTTTGAATTTCCGGGTTCGTAATTGTTTCTTCTGAGATTCATTCGAGATTCATCTTAATCAAATTAAACACAAGGTTCATAAATTTAAGAAAATCAAAGCTGTAAATTTCCAATCGCCGTGTTCCAATGTTTACATGGATTTTCTTCGAAATCCCGGTAGACGTTACGTGATTCAATTAAGGAGGACAAGTACGAACGACGCATACGTTCGTGAATGCAATTAAAAGCGGTGTTAGCGTTCCTTGAGAGCCAGCACGCCGCGATTCTGGCCGAAATTTCGACCGTCCCTATACGTCACATCCGGCTGAGTAACAATGCCCTTTTTACGTCGGAGGACGCGCCCTCTGGAATTCATTGTGAGATCTCGATTCAAGTCGGTGGAATTCGAGGAGCCGGCTCGCTCGCTATCCTACCGATATTGCCGATCATTCCGCGGGAATTAATGCAACGTTACCGTCCGGTAATAATGGTAATGAGCGCGCTCTATATCACCGCGGTATTCGCGAAAGCGAGGAAAAGCTAGACGGCAATTGCAGCTCGCCGACGGGAAATGGTTACGCCGATTACCCCGGGAAATACGAAGCACTTTCTGAACGGGTAACGCGAGGCAACGCGAGGCAACCGAGCGTCGTAACGCCGCGCACGTGCGTTCGTTGCCCCATGGAAAATTGCACATGTAAATCGCGATCCTTTTTCCCTTCCACCCGTTTGCCGCTTTAAACTGCTGTTTCCCGCACCGGGGCGGCGTCCTTTCAATTGGACGATGCAATCTGCCGTTCTCGAAACGTCTGCTTACGCAAAGACAAAAAAAATAGAAATACTTCGATGATGAGAAGAAATTGCGGCAATTTGCTTGTTGTTTTATTGGGGACTCCTTGGGAGCGACAACGTGAACATATGGGACATTATTCGAGAAACGTTTAAAGTAATTATCGATCATTAACTGATCGTTAAGTATCATTTTACCTACATCAAACACTTCGCATCAAGTGTGTGGGTGTGTAAAAAAGCGAATAGGCTCTTAGGTTATCAAAAGGAATCGTTCAAGGAGAGAAAAGTCGGCGAAGAAAAGTTTTCAGCCGATGAAAAGCCAGTAAGATTAAAAGAGGTAAAAGTTGGGGAAGCCGAAGAAACGAATAAGAGGTGAAAGACGAAGGAGAAAGAAGTATGGACTGAAGCCCATGCATGGTTGCAAATGAGGCCACAGATGCAGCGAGTGATAAGAGATGATGGGAAAGTAGTCGGTGAAAAGAGCCATCACGCTGCCTATTCACAATACCGAAGGTCGTGGAAATTGAAGCCGCAAGAAGCCGCTACTTATGGTGAATAAATATTTCTCTGACGGCTGAAAGAAGGTGAACCTACCGAAAAGAGTGGCAAACACTCCGATTCAGGCGACTAGACGAAACGGATTTACCGGAGCTCTTTATAGTTATTTACTTCTTATTAATAGGGTTCTGCGAGAACCTATGCCTCAGGTCGGGTCGAGTGGAACATTGGAAGCTTGTCCAGCACATAAAATTCGGGTACCCGTAATTTCGGGACCCAAAATTCAATTCAGGAACTGACATTTTATTCGGAGCATGATTTTTGAGAATTTTTAAGTTTCAAAGTGTTCTCATATACCTATTATCGTGTATGATCGAGTGTACTGTAATTAAGCTTGATCTCGAAGAAAAATTCCGGACCAAACCCCCACCCTAATTTTACCCGCACATCCTTAGGTGTTAATTATTCTAACCATCCTTTCATGAGACCGCTTGCTTAACAAATTCGTTGCGAATCGAGAATCAGAATTTTAATATGTCTTGTTACACGTGTTCAGTTTTACTGGATTGAAGGTGCTAAATAATGCAAACTCGAAATAAACTAACAAAGGTAAAAGATCAAAGGTAACAATTGTCAGAATTGTCTGAAGTCGTTTAAAAGCTCGTTTCAACACGTTCGCTGGTGTCTCTTAAAATGTCCAGCCGGTAGGCTAGTCCTTGGTGGATTAGCAATAAGGGCGGGGGATTTGCTGTTCGAGTAATTGAAAGCTGGCGTGAGCCTCAAGGCGCAGAACGTTTAATAGCCAAAGTTAGTCGCGTTTCTATGCAAATTAAATGCTTATAGCTATCGAGAGGTAGGCTCTGTTAGAAGGGGCGAGACGGCGTTGGTCGTTCCCCCCTGTTGTTTATCTACAGGGGGGAGGTTCTTGGTCGACTCGTAACGCAAGTAGTTAGTGCCTGTGGGCTGCGACGAACGGCCAACGTGTGCGGAATAACGATAAGCTCCTAATGCCGCCGAACAGGGGCCATATTTATGTGTCTCGCATGTTCCGCGTTTTTCTTCGTCCGTTATTGCCACTGAAAGCGATCCACGCTTTCGGGGGTAGAGAGAGAGAAAGAGAGGAGAGCCCGGCTTCTGGTATCCTTTTAACATTCGCCTCACAGCCTCGAGAATATCGAATAGATTCTAACAAACTGGGATAACCACGTGTCACATAAAAAGCTTACGTGCACGAATCGTTCGTATTTTATTAACACGCGCCGATGAATTCGCGTTTCTGGTTACCCTATCTGATGGAAAATTTATACCATCTTGTACACGCCAAAGTTGGGCTATATTTCAAGTAATCTTCTGATATAAATTTTGAATAAAATGAAAAATTATTTCTTTGAATGAAAATTTATTTATAGATCTTCGAATAAAAACCTTGAATAAAACTAAATAATTTTCAATTTAAAGAAACTTTTATTTGAGCTAAGCATTTATTTCAAATAAAATTGATTTTTTGTATCATTTTCAAATAACTAATTGAATGTTTAATTATTCGACTAACTTTGTATTCAAGACACAGATTTATTCGAATAAATAATTTATTCCTTCTTCTTGAACATCTTCGTTTTAATCGAAATTTGTGTTAGAAGATTATTTGGAATAATACCCAACCATGATACACTAAAATTTCGATAAAAATATTATTCAATTTCATAAGTACTATTAATCTAAGCAACACAGACATTCCTTATAGCCGCTACATCAGCAAACAGAGAAGCGCCCATATGTTTTCCAGTGTCCGAGCACGAGGATCTTAAACCACGTATCTTCCCCCAAAGAAATCACCTCTTGAGAGATACGTCGCTCGCTCCCGTCGCGGTATCAGTAAATCCGAGGAACCCCCGCGTTAGTCACGATTAACGCATGAACACCCCAGACTTAACGCGCGTGTCACACAACACCGTGCAGCGGACGACAGAGGAGCGACAACGAAGAAGACACGAGTGAAAGGCGTAACCCCCCATCCTACGAAGGGTCGTCTCCCAGAGACGGCTGTTTACACTTAACTTTATTGCTTTCCGGGCAAACGCGTGCGGCTGAGTCAGCTTGGAATTAAAACCCCTTTCGTGAGGCACGGCTATCAGTTGTCGCTGATCAGCTTGGACGCGGATGAGGAAAGGAAGAAGTTCAAGGACGGGGATGAAAGAGAAAAGGGGGATGGCTCTGGTCAGACGTTTCCACAGACGACAAAGAACCCTTCTTTCGGAGGCTTCATAATTTATGCCATGTTTACGAGATTGTGCCCTACTGGCCAGTTGCTCAAATCGTCGGCATTGCAAGGGGGTTGAGGAACGTCGTGCTTTATTAGTTACCCTTCGAACGCACGCAGACCAGCGATATTCGCACGGCCGCAGGCGGTAGCAGGAATAACGATAAGAATCACCTCGGTGAAGTGCCATTCTCACTCTTCCGATCGATATACCCTCGAGCTCCGCCGACATCGGCCAAGGTAATAACGAATGTACACCACAGTGGGGCAAGTTGGACCTTCTGCGGCATAAAGTACGTACAAACCGTGCTAGCCGCGTCGGTCGGTACCGGAAACTTTAGAAATTGTTAGAATCCAGACGTACGGCTGTTGTGAGTGCACCGTGACG
The DNA here is from genome assembly GCF_051020975.1 of Osmia lignaria lignaria. NCBI lineage: Eukaryota > Metazoa > Arthropoda > Insecta > Hymenoptera > Megachilidae > Osmia > Osmia lignaria. The sequence goes on from NC_135041.1 coordinate 5,196,108, forward strand.
GTAAACTGCGTTTTATATACCCAATTCACAGGCCATTACGACCGCTTTGTTGAAATTTCTGTTTGATGCGGCGGAAATTCGTTAAGTCGAGAGAGGACCCTCGTCAACCGCGAATTTAAGGTCGTTAAACGCGAAAAGATGCGCTCCTACTGCACGTACGTACACGGTAATAACTAGGTTCATGAAAAGACGAATCTTCCCGAATAACCTCTCCAAAGACTCGTTATTTTGTAGCTCAAGCTACTTAAATTATTATAAATATTATTATTTCTTTCAATTGCTAATTTCGAAGCTTCAATCCTTTACTTACGTTTGGCAGTAAACTCATCGTGGGTAATTTGACTCGTTCATATTCATGACTAATTTTTTTAATTTTCTTGACTTTCGAAAAATCTGAAAAACTTCTGGAATAATTATTGAGGGCTCTACCTTCATATACGATCGTTTTCTGAGCCAAATGTTCGAAGGATTAATTGGGGAAAATAAATATACGGAAGGAAATTCGAAAGAAGCTGAAATTTTCTTTGCTAATAATTATTATTGGCTTAATGAGTGCAAATAATAATTCTGTATTATATTAAAAAATAAAATGAAGTATTATATTCCAGTAGCATTTTCAGCATTCTTTCTCCTGTAACATGTATGCTCGCTATACAACGATGCAGTAAGTATACATTTTTTTCTCCGGAAGAAATAATATCACAGTCTATTGTATCTTTTGTGCTTGAATTGTAAATTCTCCGTGGAATGAAAATGTGCATTTCCCTATCTCTCTCCCTACTTCCCCATCCTTCGGCCCGTTTTTTTGTATCTGTTCTCTTTATAATTCTTACCGTTGGTTTTTGTAACTCCAGTCACAGTTCTTTACTTCTACTTTTGTTTTCCTACTTAACTTTCTTCTCCGTTTCCTTCCACGATAACTAACTCCCTCGCGACTTTACTTTTACCCGTCGGTTTTGTTCGTTAACTTGGTTACCCTTTGTGACAGTACAAGAGCGTTCGTTGCGTTGCTTTATAATCAAGTACAATATTGCATCGTCGCGGACACTGAAAACGCTTACATTCTTTCTGAATAAAATGAATTCCTTTGACGGGAACGTTGCGTGTCGCGTTCGAAGGAGCGAAGAACAACGCTTCGTTAATTTCTCGTGGATAAATTGTCTCGCGATCGTCGCTTGCACCATAGGAAACTGAATTAAAAGAAGAATCAAAAAGAAATTGAATTAAAATAAAACAGAGTAGACTGGAACACTATTTTGCGATAGCTCGAAATTAATTCCCGAGCCGAAGGATTAAACACGATGAACGATTTAGTGAAAAATAAATTACAGTTATTGGCCACTAATACGTTAATCCCGTACCACTCGCTCCTGTTGCGTACAAAGCACTGGCTCGCTTTACTTTTAACCCACGCTCTCTTCTCGTTTCTGCGTGAAATATGTTCTTAATAAATATTACTCTCCATAAATGCGGAAAATATGTTTCGCCGAGCCCTTAACCGCAACCACGCTCACGTGAAATTCGCGCGGAATGAAATTTCCCGGTCCGTTTACTTTTTCCCTCCTGCCTCTTCTTTTAAAAAGGATTCGAAAGGCCGAATTGGGGTGCAATAATGCGGAAATAAGTTGGCAGAAACACGCGGCTGAGGAAAAAAGACAAGACCGGCCAGGAAGAAACCAGACGAAAGGGGAGGAACGAAGAGCGAAGCGGATAAAAGCGAAAGAGGAGAGACGCAGGATATACACGAAATAAATGAAAGCGAAAAAATGCTCGGGCATTTTTTTTTTTTTTTCCATACGCACAGAGGTAAAGGCTGTAGAGAATCTCATTTCGTATTTCGTCTTACTTTTTAACCAGCGCTCGATTAAATAGCGAAGCTGATTCGGGATCGTTCAATCGAACAAAATCTGGCATCTCGGTGGAAAGTTTTAGCGACGGCGAGCAGGCGAAAAATACTTTCTCTCGCGGCCTCTGTTTTCACTGCCTTCAAACGATTGTTTCCGGATCGATTTCACCGTGAATCATTGGAGGGGATCAAGTAATTTTCCGAGGCTGCGTATCTAAATTGAAATCGTTATGGAAATGATTATTCGTCGAAAATTTGATTTAGTTCTCCGCTCGGTCGTCACTAATTATTATTGCATGATAATGTATATTATGTGACAGATCTTGATAAATTTTTTTAAAAATTAAAATAAATAAATAAAATCATAATCAATAAAAATGTCAAATGTGAAAAGAAAAAATTTTAGGAAAACAAAATTTCAACTACCATAAGGAAGAAGAAATTCTGTACAAAATTTTTCAGGAAACTGAGGCTGTTAACATTGCAAGTATACCTACTGTATAGCGAAGGTAGTGCAGCTATAGCAATGCTTACATAAAGAATTACTTGATTCTCACGGTGAGCCAGTTTCTCTCTGCTTCTTTTTTCCTTTATCTGACACGTTTCACGGAAGCCAAGAGCCGCTACCTCTAAAGCGGCGAACAAACAGGGTTAGCAGGCAGGTAAATAAAACGAAAATTCTTAACACGCTTTTATTACCTGACGAACTTGGAAATCATCCAGCTAGCATTTAGGAATAAACAATACCTGACTAAAGCTTATTCGACTGAACAGGCTTTCACATTTTTAATGAAAATCTTGCTTCTCTCATATACCATTGTATGTTTTCAAATAATGCACAATATTTTTTCGAATTAAAAATAAAATAAAAACTAAATAGTAAATAGATAAAGAATTAAACATAAACTATCATATACAATAATCCTTTCTATAAAAAAAGGCAACGTATTTCAACAAAAATACTTTAATAAATTCTATAATTTAAAATAAGAAAACTGAAACCTGTCATTTTTTGACTTACTTGGAAGTTCTATTATTAACTTGAAAGAATTATAAATGAATTAAAGGCTTGACTCGAGAAGTTAAGCAGGTAGTATGTAATTAGTAGAATGTCTCCCTAAATATTGACCTGTTTCACTGTGAAAATCAACATAACCCTTGAAGCCGGGTTAATCGTGACCCGGATTTACGAATAATATACAACCATCCTTTTACTAAAATTTTACAGCAAAATACTTTCTTACCTTAAAAAAATAATATTAAAAACAGCAGTCTAATATTTGTAAAATAAAATCGACAAAAGATCTAAACTTGAATTTGAATTGTCAATTGCTTTAGCATCAACGATAACTACAGTACACAGTCTTATGTTTCCTTAAAATATAACATACTGACAAAGTCGATAGAAAAGTCTTATTGACAAGCAGAGAAACAGCACATTGCTATTTCTTTATAGATGAAGTGGAAGCATTCCGAGTCAATTGGGAAATACTTGATAACAACGATACTACGAGTTTATAAAGGAACCACCCCCTTTTTGTATGCAAATACACGCGACTACAACTTCTGTAACAAGGGGAGTGCGTAATGCGCTCCTGCGTTCGTGCTATTCCCATCCCTTTTCCCGGTACGCTTTCCATCGTCCTCTCAATCTCCTCATCCAATGGCCGAATTCAATTTAGCTCGCGATAAAATCGTCCGTTTTTCTAAACGTCCGATTCGACGTAACCTTCGTAAAGGACCTCAAACTTCCAACTATTCGGGATCTCTCTGGAAAAAAGGGTCTTGACGTTTCACGATTAGGGTGTCAAGCACTTCAGCAAACCCTTTCGAGTGGTTTATTTTGCTGGATTTAGCGGGCGGATAGAAAGATCACTCGCTGTGATGAATAATTCTACCATTTTCTATCTTTAATACCTACTTTTACAGTGTCCAACCGTTTCTGTTGGTGCGTTTCCATTTCAATCTCGAATATTCATGTTAAAATTGCTTAAAATGAAGAGAAATTTGAAAAATAAGCTTTCAAGATAATTCTGAATATGTTTCATAAAGCTTCTACATAAAATACAATTTCCATAATTTATGCAGATTAAACGACATCGAATATGTATTAACATAAATAAAGTAATACCTTTCGGTTATCGTGACAAGAAACATCGATGTAAATATAAGCGGTTTTCCTAGAAAAAGTGTTAGTAAACAGTAGAGAAAAATTGGGAACGAAATAAAAAGGAGAAATGTTTCAACAAACAAAACTCGCAAACAGCCCCTTTCACGTGCACGACCCTTTTTAATCCGTGTAAAAACGTCGTGTTGTTTGACCTAAAACCCGATAGTTGCATGACCGAGGTGGAACACTCCATAGGAATTACTGTGCCAAATTCAAAACGACTCTAAAAGACGTCGCAGTGACTGGTGATATGTTCAAAAACGTCACGCAGTTTCTAGTTCAAAACGGGGCTGACCTAAAAAAAAACCTCGTTGGAAAATAATACCTTGATTGCAGCTGCTCGTTTTTCTCGTTTGCTTGAAATTAAAAATTCCTACAAAATCTCTTTCATAATATAACATTCATAAAAATAGAAAACTTCAAAAATGGAATAATAAATATAATTTTAACTTGAAGTTTGCAGCATGTACCGCAGTTACAAATACACGAAAAAACTGTATTTATTATTCAAAGAATTTGTAATTAAAATTTAACTACAAATGAAAACTGAGTAAGAGTTCGCCATTTGGTTACCACTCGGAGGGTTGGCGATCGAAGACGATTAAAGAATTTTATTCGGTACGAGCATTTCCGTTATCGAGTTCATATAAATGATTGATACGGTTGGATAGGTCAGAAACGTGTCCACTTTGTCCGCATTCCATCTGTATATCGATCACCATCGCGCAGATAGGGAAAATTGAATGTACCCTTGTGAACTTAAGCGACGTTGTACGCGAGAATTTACCAAAAGGGAATTTGCAAAATCATTTCTCGCCAAAAAGTTTCAATTGCGTTTGATATTTTTCGTGAGGGGAATGGCTTTCCATCGTCCAACGAGAAGAGATAGATTAAAACCGCGGCTGTTAATATTCATCAGTTCGAAAACATTGAAATCGACGATACATTGAACGCAATAGCGTACCGTGTATAACGTGATAAACAACGCATCAACTATTTTACAAGCAGACGGAAATGAAATTTCACGGAATTTCGAATCTGGCAGAAGTTAGAGACACCGGTTTCTACTACGGCTTTTTGGGGGACAGTTCTGTCATCAGTTTTCCAGCCAACTTTCCTGTAAATCTCTAAACGGCAATCTCCAAACTTGTATATCCGGTGCCATGCACGAAACATCTATCCTCGTTGAAATTCGTGCCAACGTTAGAAAGTTGGAAAAATATAAAAATACAATATTTTTTTCAGATGATTCAATGATAACCGTGCTACGCTCGTATATCAAAGAAAAATGTAAATTGAAACGATAAAAGAACCCTCTTCGAATGCGCCTGTTCCGATTTATAGCTGACTGGCTGACACGTAAAAGTAATTCGAAGGAATCTACTCAGGCCTGCACTTTGGGGGGAACGCCGAGAAAGTCGTATCAATTAAAATTGGTTACGGTACGTTCGAGAAATCTCGAAGCAAGCGATGCCTGTCATCGAGAAGGGTCCATCGATCGGATGGATCGGTCGTAAAATAAAGATTTGGCCAAGAGGGTGGTTCCCGGTCTTTTTTTTCGGAGGGTTACTTCGCCCCAACAGTAAACCCGTGGTGTATCCACACCGGTGCACACATACCGGCTTCGATACCGTAGGGGCGGATCGGGTGTGCACCAGCTGAATACTGATTCTCCACGGACGCATATATTACCAACCTGGATAAAAGATATTTGCATTTTGATGGACCGTGCCGAGTGCATTTGACGTTTCATATGCATCCCGGCGACCACTCGTGTGCACACGTACGCGTCAAGGTGTGGAAAAAAATCACCCTTTCCTTTCTTTACTGCTCGAGCACAGGGTTATTTGTATTTATTTCGAGCCTCTCGAGAGGCCTTTTGAATAACAACCGCAGGAAAAGTGACTTCAAATAGAGAGAATAGCACAATTTAACGCTTCCATTACATAATATTAATTATGATCGATACGAATAATTAATGATTATATAACTGATAAGGTAGAGTATATCACGTCCTACAAATTTTTATTTACTAAAAATGTGTGACTTGGATATGTCTGAAAATTTGTAAATACATTAAGAAAATTAAAGAATAAACCCGAGGAGGCTTCTGTTTAATGAAGTTGCAAAGCATTTGCAGACGTAAAAGAAAACGTCGGCAAAGTACGAACGAGTTTTACTTAATATAATTAACGGATTTCCGTGGATCGTCTAACGAAGAAACTTTCCGCGTTTCAAAAGGCGTACATTCTTTTCAGCTGTAAACACACCGCGCCATTGAAACAACTCGTCGCGTTAATGAAACCGAGAGATATCGAGAGCTACGTCTTTGCACGTTCGTTACAAGTTTATTCTATCGATTTACAATATTCCCCCACGGTCGACGTTGTGTATGCAACGTGCCAATACGATTCGTTTTATTCACATTTCGACGATCGTCAACTTTCGTCGCGTATAAACATCACGGCAGGAACGAATGTTTGCTATGAGCAACGGAATATAAACGTTGCCTAAAAATTATTCATGGTCGACGATATTAAAAGTTGGCCGACGAACTCGCCGGGGAATCAATTGCCGAAAACGTCGATATTGGTTCGGGCTTGGAAACGGGATAAATGCTAGACTGTGGTCACAATGGGCCGAAAGACGTGGCAAATTGAAAAATCGCCTGTCGGTGAATATAACGCAAACGAGAGACAACCGTTCACGTGTACGTGAAAATGGACGAGCTTTCTCCAATAAATTTTCACAGATAAATTTTTCTTTCCAATATATATCGCGTTAATTGTCGATTTGTATTTGTACGGATTTTATTAAGTGAACGTTGTTGAAATTTTAAATGTTACTTACCTTATAGTTGCACGTTTCGTTATAAGTCGTAGTTGCTCGTAGACAATTTTCTTCCAAGTTTCACTTTTTCGTTGAAGTTTAACGAAGATTTCGCAGTCTTTTTTAAACGAAGCGTCTCTTCACTTCATGTCACGGTAATTGCTGTCACAGAACACTTTTTCCCGGGCAAAGTTGCATCTTCCTGATTTTCGACCGACAGCCTTCGTTCGGAGTTACCATGTCTGGAAAGAGAAAAGAGAAAGTTTTGAAGAGTGCTTTAACGAGCAGAGAATACGTACAGGGATTTAATAGTGAGTTAGTAAATAGATTTTAGAGCAGATAGAGAAAATAAATGTGTGGTGTATAATTTGAAAATTTGTTGAAAAGAAAAATGTTAGGTTACAACGTTAAAATAAAATATTTCATTTATGAATTTTAAATGTTCTATACCTTATGGGAAGAGAGTCCCATATGATTTTGTTTCTAAATTACTTTTAATATTAATATCGTCAAAATTAAGATTTCGAAAATTCCTGCTTCCACCATAGCGCCGTTTTCCCTGAGGAAGCCTACTTTCCTCGATGCTGTACACGATACGAGTAGTCTATTCTACACTCTAACAACTTAAAAAATTATTTCCCGTTTAAAAACGAGGAAGCAACAGAAACTTGGGCCATAGAACGAGAAAATTACTCGTTCGACGCGTTGCCAGCCATCGTGGTGGAAAAAGCGAAGGACGAAAAAGAGAGAAGGCAAAAGGGGACCGACGTAGACGAGGACGACCAAGGATCGAGGAAGTTCGAGTAAAAGTTGCGAACCCGAGGGAATGCTTGAGAAGCTTTATAACTTCGACAATCTTAAATCGACAGAACTACCATGTTGGACGGCGGCGAAGGGTGTCGGAGAGCGGGGTACGAATAAAACGTACGGAACGAGGGTGAACGGGATGCTGAGGACAAGCAGATAGAAGAGTGAAGGGGATGAGAACGAGAAAAGTAGCTACGTGTATTACTGGCGGTGATAGGAGCAGGGGTTGACAGGGCGACTACGCTTTGACACTGTCCGTTGTCTTTTTTTTATCACCTCCCGTACACTCGAGCGAACTGATTCGAGGGTCGTAGCCCATGGCAGACTTGTGTATCATTTAACAGCGAAATAACTAAATAATAAATAAACTGACAAACGAAGAATTATATAATTATTCTTTATCACCATAAAAATCCATCTTTATTTAAACTATTTCGCGTTAATTTTATTCGTAAAAAACAGATTTACGATTCGAATGGATTTAAACATAATACTGTCGATCTCTCGGCAGAGTTTGATTAGGTAATAACCCGCGAACGGTATTATTTTGATCATTCCACGGTACTCGGAACGAGATTATTAATGATTTCCGATAATACGTGTTTGTATTATAATTAATACACACGTGACAACTTTTGCAATTAATGGCGTTATACACTGATTGTGAAAAACGAGAATACTTTGAGCGGGAAACTGCTAATTAGCGGTACAGTAATGAAAACTGAAATAATACACTGAAATCTAATTAAATCATAGACAAAACACGCCACATTATAATTTTCTGTCTGACGTAGATAAAGTGTGTTTTAACCTCGAATATAATATAGTCAAATAATTAACACCTTGTCCTTTTTTAATTATATCCTAATGTATCCACGAGTACTTGTTAATCTTTTCTGCATAATTTTATAGAAAACACAATAAATTTAACGCAGCCACAATACTCGGTCTGCGGATTGAAAAAATTCCTTTTTTTTGCACTCAAGGAGTTTAACTTCCGCAAAGTTTCTCGAGCAGTTTGGGAACCGTTGGTTCGTGGGCTGTCTGGTCTCGAGCAACGCCATTAAAAGCGTACGTGCGAGCACACGCGTCCGTCTGAAACGCTGGAAAATAATGAATACTTAAACGGCGCGTGTGCTCCTAACCAAAGAACTAACTTTTTATCTGACGCGTCGTCAGTTGGCCGGGTAACAGGATCGCGCGTGAAAAAGGTGTCTGCCAAAGAAATCGACAGGCCGCGTTAATTTAATGAAAAATTCATGCTCGCGCGACGCGATCGTAGCGTTGTACCAACGCCCGCCTACCGTTCCTTCGCGAGCTCGAGAAGAAGCGGCGAGGAGTAACGAAAGGAGAGAAGAAAAAAAATAAAAGAAGCGAAAAGAAGAATGTGTGGAATTAATGACGGCGTTACACCCCCTTGTCTTCGCGTCGTCTACCTCCCTCGATTTTTCTGTGAACCCATGGTCGGCATTCCGCCGAAGGCGCAACGTATCGGTAGACAAAAGGGAGCTGTCTCGAATAACGTTAAAACATTGCAAGCAACCGGTGTAGATAACAATCGAAAGGAACGAGTGTGACGGGATTGCCGGCGGTCCCAGGGGTAGGGGAGGGGTGGAAAATACCTACGCACCCCTTACACACCGCCCGTTCTCGCCTGTCTCGAATCGAAGAGTCGCGTCGGGGGTCGCGATGCGGCCTAACCACCCTTCGTTCTCCTCTTCTCTCTCCGATCAACGACTCGTGCAGAGGCTGGTGCTTCCAACCCTCGAAAAAAAAAAAAAAAAAAAAACTCGGCTTGCATTTCAGTAAAGAGCCAACCCATCCGCGTGCATGGACAATGGGACCAGACGCCCTGCTAGACAGCCGACAACGCCCTTTCTTTTCGACACACGCGTGTCTGCGTTTATGCCAGGCTCAGCCGACAGGGAGTATACAGTGTCTTTTTCTCTTCCCTCGAACCTCTTCCGTTTCTCTCCCCTCGCTCCATCTCCGTCACTCATTTTCCTGAGACCTTTCGCTCTCCTCACGTGTGTCTGACTTCTTTTTTAAGAGAACTACACCTCCCTCGCTTCCTAGTCGCGTCGCGTGCTTCCCGACACGGCAGCGTGGAAAACAATTTTCTCTGCTGCGAGAAACACGGCCGAATGAGGGCTGGCTGGTACTCGTCCAGCCGTAAGCACAACATCGTCTGTATAAATTATATGAACCGTCGATTTCTCGCTTAATGACGCGAGCCACTGCTACCGTTACGAGTAATTAACGGGGCTCCCCGTGTAGGACCAGTTATCTCGCGGAGAATTCGTACGTAGCTACGTGTATACATATTTTAATCAAGCGGAAAAACGAGCCGGGGAAAAAGTTTATCCTTCAGGGAGGTTTGTCCCGGATGCTTTGGAACGTTATTAAAGCACCTGATGCGAAAATTGCACGGCTCGAATGAGATTTTTTTGGCGAAAGTCAACGGATAATCTTCAACGACGCGTGCAAACTGGTGCTCGACTATTCGCAGCGGATTTCTCCGAGACTGTTTAATAATTTCAACCATTGCAGCGACGGCGAGAAGGCAACGAGCGTTTACGAGTACGCTCGTGTTCGCTCGACGCTTCGATAAGAAACGAGGCTAAGACTGCGAGACCGTTATTCGAATTATAAACTCGTGTAACAATGAAACGTTACACTCTTGCCCTTTCTTTCGCTTTCTCGCTCTCCTTCTCTCCTCGTCGAATTTCAGCCCGAGGGGGAAGCCTCCATTCTTCCTCTTGCTACACCGGCTCAGCCAAGCCGTACGAATCAGCCGAGTGCATTTACCAAAGTACCCGCATTCACACCTTCCGCGTACAACGGGCGCTGAGCAACACGGGCTCAGACTACGAAACAGGAAGTCCCTGAATTCTTTTGTTTCCGAGTGGCGGCGCGCCTTCCTGGCGGTCTCGTAGCTGCTGGCTGCTCGTTAAAAAACGAAAAGGGTTCGCTCGTTTGTCCAACCTTTATTTTCATTTCATCCCCTTTCCCCCTTTTCATTCGATGGTCGCTCGTTTCGAAAATAATATGCTGCCGCTTAATAATAATATTATGTCTGGGATACGTGCACGTCGGGAACGGGAGAACCGAGCGAGACTTAAACAGCGCGAGGGTGGCTGACAAACAATCTCGACTGGACGTCGAGGATTTTAGGAGGGTGAAATTTCTCTTTATTTCTCAATGAAACAAAACTGTCGCTCGCCTTGTGCCTTATCCTTCTGCGCGGCCATCTATGCCACTTGTTCCCGCTTTTCCGGTCTGCAAATTTTCCTGCCGGAACGTTTTCTCTTTCGAACAATACTAGCCGAATCGCAAGACTCTTTTGTTTGAATATTTAGAAGAAGGCAATCGGTGGGTAACACCGATCGATTCGATTTAATAACAACAAGAAATCTTTGCAATCGTGCTTACTTCTTGTATACTTTCGAAGACAATGGTATTAATTTAAGTGGATTCGAATAACGAACGTAATTAAAACGTTGGCTCCGGGCTGGAGATTAAGTATTGCTAATGAACAAACTTACTAAAAGCTATAAAATACTTAATAACCTTTAATTAGCATGATAATTAAAGTTCTTAGTATCTTTGACGAGAAGGAAAGCTTCAGGCAATATTTGCTTGACTTCCATCGTCGATTTAGCTCCCTTTGTTCAATCCGGTATCAAACACATCGATCACATCGCGATTTCTGTGGAAACGAACACGAAACCGCTGGAGCACCTTCGAAAATTGCACCGTGAAATCGGTATAATGCAAAACAGGCAAAAGGAACCGCAAGAAAGGAAAGATATGCAGCCGAGTGTACCCGAATGCGAATTCGAAGATCGAGTGGAGGTCGTATAAGTACAACGAACGTCTATTCATCGGTTTCTTCCCACAGTAGACCCGCTCTCCGCTTTATAAGCGGCAGAGAAGAGGAGAAAACGCTGCCATTGTCGACGATTCCCGCAATGTAAAGTAATGAGTTGCTTGATTCAACACAAAGAGAGGGAAATAGTGAAACGTATGAAGGGTAAACACGACCTTGAAGAACCTTATGAAAATCATCCCTCCTTCTAATAAACCAATCAATTGTATTCATTGAGACTTCGATAATTGTCTTGAATTTCATTGAAAATTAATTCTGAAGTGTATATATAATAAGTAAAAAATAAAGTCTATGATATAACAAAAAGTATTATGCACTTTTTACATACGTATTTCTTTTCTCTCGACAAACAATAAGTAGAACGTTTGTAGAACCAGAGAAAGGACCTGGAGAATACCTCCTGGGAAATCGCATTTAAATGTTCCATCGCAACGCGTTGAATCGCCTACATATCTCTGAAGCGACTCCCTTACATTGCCAATTTTATCTTGGGGAGAAGGAAGAACTCAGCAGGTGCTAAATCTGGCGAATGCGGGGGGTAACTGGTGATGGTCATATTTTTTTAGCCAAGAATTGTGAAAGGACAATCGACGAATATAATATAATGTACAAGCACATATAATGTAGAAAAATAAATCATAAAAGATTTGAAAAGATTAATACTCTTTAATTCCAGAATGAATTCGATTATGGAGTTGTTAGAATGTTTTTAAAAAAATTAGAAGACACCAAATTGTGGAGTAATATTGCCAGGATCGTAAAAGTTGATAAGAATGATGTAACGACTGCGCTAAATGATATTACGGAACAAAGGGCGTAGAGGATATCGGTGGGGACCAATATCGAAGATATTTGTAAGCTGAGAATCGACGTCGAAGACATTAGAGACGTTGGTGTCGATACCGAAGGTACCAGGTTCATAGGGGCTGATATCTGGGTCGTAGAAACCAACACCAAGGACAATAGGGTGCTGGAGTCGATATCGAGGACACTAGAGGCAAGGAAGTTGATACCAAGAACACTAGCAGCAGTCTACGTCAACATCTGGATCGTGAACGTTGATACTGAGAAAATTTAACCCCGAGGGTAGATATCAGGAATTTCTATGTTAGAGAAAACAAATCTCGTGGAGATGTTTTACAGTTTCTGTCGTATGATGTTTAAGTAGAAAAGTTACCGTAGAGTGTCAACTAATTTCGATTAAGCGAAAAACCTCTGCATTATTAATGATACCGCACTTGAAGGCTATTGTTACCGGGGATCTATCACCAGGGATTTTGTGGTTCTCTGTCAGGCTATCTCTATAATACCCAAACACCCCTGCGTTCACCTCCTGCCGCCCCTTAACAACAGTTCAATTAGTTCCGACTTAACGGCTTTCAGTTCCGGTGACTCGTGACTGGAATCTTGGACAATTATTCGTTGGGCGGAAACTGGGTAGCATGAATTTTCACCCTCGATGAATAAATCCTTCCTGCGTGATAGGTAATTTTCCCTAAACGTAAGATTGACGATTCTGTATCATCATATTACACCCTTCAATTATTCTAACTAAAACTTCGCGTGTATCAATTGCTCAACGAAGAGAAAATTGTTCGTGACCTATCACCTATTTATCGATGAAACTTGTGATGCACAAAATTCATTTTATTAATTACAGCCAAGAAAAAAATGAATCATTGATTTTTATTTCCTTACGTTCTACACGATAATGAATAATACCTTTGTTGAAAATATTTCACAACGAATTAATCACGAGAGGCTGCGAACACACGCGTACACGAAACGCTTTGCACGCGAAAGGCAATAAACGAGTTATGTAACAAGCATCGTTCAGCTTTCGTTCGCGTGTAAAGAGGCGAGGTTTAAACCTACGAAAAGTTGAGCAGATTTGCGAGCGTTGAGGTTGCAGAGGCGATCTCGAACGCATCGGTTCGAGTGAAAGTAGCAAAAGGGAGATCAAAGGGCGGGAAGAAGATCGTAAAATCAGGCAGTCCGGAAAAGCCGGGATGCACTGGCGATAGCGGGGAGAGCTCGAACCGGCTTAATGTGTTTGCGCGAACAAATAGCTATCCGGAAGCGTCTAGGAAATGAAATACCGTTGCGTAGGTAAACGAGCTGACGGAGTTCTCACGAGTAAATAACTAACTTTCTTGGCTCGCGGAGCGCCTTAAACCGTCGCGAGCAGCTCGTTACGTGCTCGATGTCCTAGGCGTCGCGACGCGACGTACTCTTTGCACGAACGAGAAAGCTAATGCCCTGATTACGAACCGTCTACGACTTTGCTGACTAGAATCGTCAAGTAAGTTATAATCGCCGCGCGATGTTTGCACGATCCGATTTGCAAACAGCGTTAATTACCCGGGAGTAGCAGTCGCCCTTGTAACGAGGCCACCGTTTCTCGCCATTAAATGGAAACGTTCCCGACATCGATCGAACGAAACAAGTAAATATCATTTCGATCTACATCTTTCAAACGTTCCATAACTTTCCAAACATCGATGGATCGTTTATGCGCGATCTTTGAAAATGATTAAGGAAGACGAAGGCCGAGTTGTCTTTCCGGAAGAATATCTCTCGCGATGAGTATTTTATGAAGAAACTCGAAGCAGAGGCAAGAGAAGAGTGAACGAGAAAAGATTTTTCTAGTGGCAATAAAGGGACTTCACCCGGTCGAACAAGACAAAGATTTACGACGGGAACGTGATCTTATTTTGCCCGAGTCTCGCCGAAAAATTCTCTATAATGGAAAAAATGAAACGCGACCGGAGAAGCTTGTTATCGAGCGTAATCAAGTGAAACAACGTGCCTTCAAAATTAATAGCTCTATTTCTCGATCGAATATATTTAATCGCCACCTAATATATTTAATCAAAATACACGGTACGAAACTTGCCTGAAAATAGAATAAGAACGAAATTGAATAACGCGCAACTACTTCACGGAAATAACGAAATTCTCAAGAACAATAGAAGAATATAGTTCTGAAAGTGGCAACGAATCTGAGCGTATTAATATTTCATCGGGAAATCGCACGGGGAAACGTAATTCCCTCGTTCTCAGCTTTAGCGAGCAACTTTGAAAACTACTGAAGGTTTAATTTTAAACGTTTGAACGTGACAATACGCGGACGTCTGAGCGAGTAAACTCGTTGGCGAAGTTTTATTAAAATAGCTGAAATTTATGTCGGAATTTCAAGTATCCCCCGATTGAAAATAGATTCGCTGGTAACGAGAATATTGTTACTACAATCTTCGTGCAGCTGCTCGATTTTTCCCTCTCGTTGCTAAGAGGATCATCTTTCTCTTGTTCCTTGGCTCTTTATATCCTGACCGGTCTACAGTAATCCATTCTCAACGATTCGCTGGAGAAATCATAACTTAGAAACCTCAGTTTAATTTATCACCTTGCTCCCTGTCGCTTCCCGACTCTTCCCTCGAACCGTGAACGAATTACGCGGCAGCGAAAGTTTTTTTGAATCAATCAAAGATATTGTCCGGCGTGTGGCAAACGGATTTGTTAATTCAATGATTCTGTCCCGAGTGACGGCAGACGTTGGAAGTTTACCAGGGAGCGTCGTTCCAAGTTTTCGCCAGTTCGCCACCGATAAGAGGCAAGCGACTAAAATTGGATTCACAGTTTACAGACTGCATTTCCGTAGAACTTAACTTTTCCATTTAAGACAGCCACCTTTTCCTTTCGCAGCCTAATTCCCTTCTGAAAACATCCATCTTCCCGATGGAATTCGACTCCTTTTCCAAGCTTTTAGTATTCACTTTTTTGAGATAAAAGTCAACGAAAGTGACTGCGATGCAAATACCAAAGTAACTGCTTGATAAAACTACTCAGATCTGTAAGTTCTGAACTTCTGAAGTTTTGTTAATTATTATTAATACCTCTTGAAATAATTAACACTTGAATAGAGAAACCTCGGTTGATCGCGAGTCAAAATTACAACACATATACAAGGATATTAAAAGAACAGTTTGAAATTTAAAAATGAGGCTCTCTCCAGGGTCCGTCGTCTGAGGGTTAAACCTCTTCCATCAACTTTTTCTTAAAAGAAGCTGATATTCCTGGTACTCTGTCAATGAACAATGAGAAAAGTAAATCAACAGTCACTGAGACAGAACTCCGAAGAGATCCACTTTCTCTTCAGCAACCTTTATCTGCCATGATCACAAAGGACCACTGTAAATACTTTTTAAAAGAAGAAACGCGGAAGGGTAATCATATGACACGCGGCAAGATGAAAGGATCCGAGTACAATTGCTTCCAGGCAGAGATAAAAAAAGCTAATACGATATGAGATTCGACGTAGACACATGAACTTGCAAGCAGGGTAAGAGAAGACAGGATTGAACATTAGTCGAGGTGGTGCAGCGTCCATAGTGTCCGTGAAAGACGGGAAAAGAAGAGGACGAAGGGCTAAGAGGAGCCGGCTTATGGATTCTCTTCTTTCCCCTCCGAAACTTTCGTATAAAAGGTTGGGTGGTGTCAGGACAGTTAGGTCATCGACGTGACCCAAGAGTTCGCCTGGAATAACCTCCATTTGTACGGGGAATTACATCCGCGTAGGAAGAAGAAAAAAAAAAAATGTTCCGATGCTATCCTGACGCCAGGGGCGGAAAACAGCGACGGTTAAAGAATTACAAAAATAAAAAGTATGCAAATTATAAAGTTAAAAATTACACATTACTCGCGTAAAGGATTTAGTACTTTGACGGCTACATGTTTTGTGGAATGAATGGCTTTTGTAACTTTATATTTCTTTTGTGTCGAGGGAGAGATCATTGTGAGATTTTATAATGCGTTTCGCAAAGTCACCAGCTTTCAAATTGAAATTGGTACACAATGCAACGAATTGAAATGAAGTGAACAACGCTGGTATTAAAAGTTACATATCAAAGTGAAAAATTCGTGACGCCAGCTGTCAAAGGGTTAAATGTTGATGCTACGTGAAAAGCAAACGGAATATTAATTCACGTTTCGGTACATTTGTATATTTTCAAAGTTTCATATTACAAATGCTGTTTAAAAAATGTAAAGCACGGAAACGTGTTGTATTTTAGCACGAAAAATATTCCGCTGTATATTTAGAAGCAGTACAAACATTTAACAATACTGATACTGTCAGATTTTATATTTTCATACAGATGTATAGGATCGGGGGTGTAGTACTTTTTAAAAATTCAATTAAAATCGGATTTCTTTTTTTTTTTATTTTCCCACCGGTGTGTAACGGACTTAGCTGTTTTGTATTGCAGATGGATGTTATAAATCTCTACCCCTCTCTTTTGTACTGATTCATAAATGAGATTGCATACGTTTAAACAGATGAATATAAAATATTCCAAATTTCAGACATAGAGTTCAATAAAAATACTCGTATAAAAATGAGAAAGATTCTACGGCTTAAAATAAATCGAAATTGTAAAATAATTTTTTATCATCAATAAGCGAAGAAAATTTGCTTTTCATCAAATTTCATCGAGATCAGTGAACGGAAAGTTTGCAAGCTCCCAAAAAATCGCGTTACCATGTCTTCTATCAGAATTCAACAGGGTTGAAAAACGGCGACACGTATAGGAATTACAATTTGATTGATGGTTACAGAGTTTTCGCGGTGTTTGTAATATGCACGAAGCGAAAGAATTACAGGTCGTAACCTACGCGATATTCCAAACCACCGTAGAAGAGCGTTTACCCCTTCGGTCCTTACAACCCCTGTCTGCTGGCACCCCTAGTGTGATTTTTAATGACCGGCGTTAGGATCTTTGTCCGCGATGAAAGTAGTGACAAGGTAACCTCGCTCGTTGACTACGATTTATGAATGGAAAGAGAGATACGTACCGTTGGTATTTATAAAAACAGCAAGAATCGCGATCCACCGTGTACGCGGCCATAAAACGTTTATTTGCTCGGACAATACGCTAAGCAAACACGTCCATTCAGCAAACTTGCTTGCACGTTATCTGGCCGTCGTGTAACTACCGTTGTCCATCACGAGGGACAGTATTATTCGAACTGTTTCGAACGTCAATATCACAATCGTTGCTATTTTTTGTACAACGATCGTCGTGATTAATTACCAATCTATCACCGAACGAGTAAACTTTAAGGACGTTGTAGGTATAACGTGATTGGAAAGCGGTTGATTGCGGCTAGCTGTGTAAATTTACTCGATGCAAAAACCGATGAAAAAACTATGATTCGATGTTAAAGCGAACAAAACGGCAGAAAGTTAAAGTCAAAATGTCCAATATATCATTTTTCAAGATATTTGTTAATTCAGCTAAAGAGAGCAATACTGTGTAGCATAGTAATATAAAAAAGAGCAGATTCTTTTACCAGCCAATTTTTTATCGACAGCCCTTCAAAGACAGCTCGCAGATGCTGTCGACACAGTCATAAACAACTTCGACTACGATCCAGCCCCATTCGTCTTCCCAAACACAATTAGACCCTTTTCGGACCCGTTCAAACCTTTGATCTTCATATAACGTGATATATGAACTCCCGTGTCACGTGTATCGACGTTAATCGTTCCCCTTCGAATTCTCGCCGATAGAGAGAAAATATCGTCTCCCATGGCAACAGGGAGACTACACCACTTGGGAGGAAGGATCATCAAATCTTTTCTGACCAACATATGATTTAGAATTTAGATTTAATTTTGCAGCGTTTGAAAATTTCATGACATTATATAAGTGATAGGTTGTAACCCTCGGATGACGGACCATGGAGAGAGTCGTCCAGAATGGACCGCGGACCCTATAGTTCAATGAAGATTTAAATTGATGATGTTGGTTATCAATGATCCCCACGGCAATCAACGTGTTAACTAACGTTCGTTTGTAGCTCCAGTGTTCTTGGATGGATGTTGGAAACGTCGGCTAAGCCAACTGTCAGCTTCCAGTGACCAGGGAGTAAGAGCCATATTTTATAGTATCAATCATAGCGAGCAATAAACGGGTCGACGGGGGTGGGATCGGTGGGTTGCTAAGATACAGAAGCGGTTAATGGCACTATTACGTCTAGGCTGGGCAAACTCGAGCGAGGCAGAGGCCACGACGGGGTTGCGGGCTGATAGAAGGGGTGGCGGAAAGGGTGGACGGGTGGATGATGTCGTCGCAACGTGCTACCAGCTGTGACTTATGACGTATCACGACGAACGAACAACACCGTGCCCTGTTGGTGGGCTTCAAAACGGAGTCGCGCCCGTTCAATAAGCCATGATTTATCGAGAGACGCATTACGCGCGGGGTTTAAATTCTTTTTGCCGTAATAATGCGCCACCGGAATGCGTTCAGCCCGCTACGAAACGTCGCTATGAAGTCGCGAGCAGAGAAAATAGCCTGGCCGCGATGAAAGATTAATTCCGCCCGAATGTTGACTTTCATTCAACGTTCTACATTCCGATAATACGATTACGCGCGGTCAAATAAAGAACGAGTAAGTGGATGAATAATCAAACAGACTTCTGATTAAGAGGGATCGTTTTAGCGTGAATTAACTGAGGACTAGAGTATCTCTGATTATATTAATACTACAACTACCAGCATTGTGATTTTTTATTAAATTTATTTTAATATTAAATGATTAACGAATAAAAATAAATTTGAATTATTGCAATACGGAGAAGATTTTATTACTATTTAAATTCTAAGTGTTCATAATAATAAATAAGGTTATGCTAATAATAATAATTGATAAATAAAAGAAATTTTGATTTCTGTTAAAACACGATAAATTCAAGCAATCAAATGGCAGGACGTTTTATAATAAGGAAGCAAGATCGTATCGTGGCGCGTAGTGATTCGATTATTACAACCCTTAGAAGGCGAATCAAATTGCAGAAATAAATTCGTTCTAGGACGACCCCGTCTTTACGGAACTACGAACGAGGAGTGGAATAAAAACGGCAGCAATGCCAGAGAATATTATCGGCAGATTAAACCGCCGTTCATTTGCACGTCAGCTACTTGAAAAGTAATTATCTCGTTGTCATCGACAGACCACCATTGAGCCACGGGGAGACTCAACAGCTGCGAGGGTGAACCTCTTCATTATTTTCCAATACCTCCGCACTCGTGCCGCTATCTCGGAAAATATAAGTGCCGGTTTTATGCACAAATGAACGAGAAAGAATTTCGTGAAATTAACTGGACAATTATCTGTTATATGCTCATCTTCCCAGAAGCAAATCCCTTCGAGCGTGACTTCAAAATTTTGATACTAGATGCGAATGATCATTATAAAATTGTCGAAATACATATATTTTAGGGCACCATGAAAAATGAAAGATTGATCCTACACCTATGGTTCTTAATTAATGGAATGCGGATAATTTGTCCAATATACAGTATAATAATCTTAATATTGTTTGATAACCGTACAGTATTGAACATGGCAGATTTCTTCTTTTCTAGATTTCCACCCCTCACAGTAGACGGCCCCGAGGAGAATGACAACAAAGAGGAAGGATCCGATATACATATATGTATAGGCTTCTGACCCCCCAACCTGTGTATAATTTGAATTAACATTTACTTTATTATTCGTACTTAATATTTAATAATTAAAAATCATATTATTTTGTTTCTAAGTCACTTTTAATATGAATATAATATAATAGTAATATCAATGGTACTGGAATTCCTAAATTTATGAAAAGGTTGAGAATCGCTGATCTACATGAAATACTGTGATAATCTAATAACGGATAATGTATTAACAGAAATAAAGAAGGTTAATTGGTATCAATGAACTGCACTTGCATTAGTATTACTAATAGAGATACTTATTACAACGATGAATAGTCATAATTGTGGATAATCAATCAACTAATCAAAGTACCGTAAACGTAATTTCAAAACCGTTCTAGTAAATAAACGTGCTTCATATCACATTAATGGAACTAAATCCCTTTGAATTTCTGAATGAAGTAACTTGCATTTCGCACCTATCAGAGCTTGCAAACTAACCAGCTTTATGGAATGTCAATTAATTGCATTAATTGCGTGTTACCAAAGCAAATCTAACGGAATAAAATCTAATTTCAGAACATAATTGCTGAATCGATAAGGGTGATCAACCTAACAGGAAGAAGTCAATGTTTCACAGAATGGTATTTTTACAAAAGACTATCTGGCTGTTAATTTGAAAATATGAAGCGAACCAAGAGGCAGTAATAACGTTTTCTTTCAAACAACTCTCGTCGTTTTTCAGCCACGGTTGCAATAATCCCTCGGTAGAGATTATACGCTGTACGCTCGTGTAAATAGTAACGTTCTTACTGTTCCCAAACGACTCATAGTTTACTCTCGCCCTCCTTCGTCTTCCTGCTGTGTTTTAACTTCAACTCTCATGCTTTCTCATTTCTGGATAAACGCACGAAACCAGCGCTGTATTTCAACTGGTTGAATAATACGAATGCAACTTCCCTTTTGTAAATTCAATCTAGAGATAAATCGGATACTCCAAGTGAAAATCCGATTTACATTGATATTCGAATACACCAAACGTTTCACGTTTCATAACAACCATGGTCGGAACATGCACACTTCGAAGTTGTTCCTCGGTTAAATACCCTAACGGCCAAAACAGCTCCGTGCACACCACGCTGTTTTCATTCAAAACACCCTCGAATTGTATTTAGAAGAGCTTTCCTGTTTGAGCCGTGAAGATTGCCGGTCGTCCGATTATTATTAGCATGTTTAAATAGCGAGCAAGCGTCTGACTTCGCGCCAGGTGAAACGATAAGCCGATCATACGGCACTGACCACCTTAATAGAATGAGAAACTTCTGTCCGGATTCTCTCAGACGATTCATTACCAGATATGCATCAAAGTTGAATGAAATTGCTGGTAATCGAGTTAATTTAGCACGCTCGGATGCATGGTTTCGCGATGTAATACGGCCAAAAATCGCTGAGCGCCACGATAATGTAAATTAACAACGCGAACGGAGTAAAGCTGGTTCTCGCGTGATCGTTCAAGTTAAGCTACATCGTACACAGTTTGGTGATTACGGGGCTGAGTATTTGGAAACTCTGCATTCACATGGGTAGGTGAATTGGAATTCACCTAAAATTAAGTATCTCTCAGGGGAGGGGGGGACATAGAGAGCAACTGATAATTTTTAAAAATTTAACTAGGTTCTTCTGCTTCATGATATAGAAAATTAATTTAAATTCTTCTGTACTTTTAATTTCTTAAAATATTAAGAAGAAAAAGAAAATCAATATTATTTTACAAATGCATGAATCTAATCAGCAAAAACTGGATCGTTCGTTACTCGTGTAATCCATTCTTTTGAAATCAACATTGCGACATTAATGTGCTGTAAGTGTAATGAGTTTACACCGAGATACGATCAAATAATACGTTCCATGGTTTCTAAAGGCAACAAACGCGTTGCACTCGGACGCAATCGCGGACCTTTATGCGTCCACTGATGCGATTAGATGAAAAGGAATAGTTGTTTCGCTTTGGATCCCCTGCATACGAGGGACCAATCTCTTTATGGGGAAGTTTATCGTGCAAGCATGACGCGTAATGGCATTGCAAATTTTACAGAGATTGCAATTTAGGTACTGCTTTTGTTGGCGATATGTCCTCGTTGCTTTCCCAGCGGCATTAAACGCGGAAAACAAAATTGCAATTATAGCAACATGTCAAACATCGTGTTGTAACACGTATCGCAGTGACGTGAATTGTTTCAAATTGCAATTACAACCTGTCAAATGATGTATTGTAACAAGTAACGAAGTGACGAAAATTGTTTTAAATTGCAATTACAATAACACGTCAAATATGGTAATGCAATGTAGTTATTCAGGAAAAAATATTAATCAATCAAAAATTCTCTTTTTAATTAGGGTCAATTTAGTGATGTGATACACATGATGCGTGGAAATGATAAGCTAAAATCATCGAAAATGTGTCTGTTTGTAATTAATTATTTCAATATTAATTACAGCATTAATTCACATTACCGTGTATTTTCACAATTCCGCAGTTCCTGCAACTAATGTGGATTTAAACACATCGGTGTTTCATACATACTATCATATTATTATCAATACAACGAGAATGAAGTTTGGCTAAGAGCATTAAACACTCAATTATGTACAAACTCCTGAAAGCTCTTTCCACTTGATCGAATTACTTATCTCGTTACGCGAAATATAATTTTCCGTATTAAACTTTCATACAGTTCACACGATGGAAGTAAACATTAATACCTAAATATTGTTTGGCTTCGCTGCAAGCATTTTGTTGCGAGATATTATTATAGTTAATATGATTAAATTTCGAACTGTACTCGTAACTGTATGAAACATTGACTGAAACAACGTATCGTTATAAATAAATTTCTTAATTACAAAAGAGTTACAAAAGGTGCGACAATGTTATGTTTTATTGTGGTGCAAAAATGGAATGGAATGAAATGTGAAAAATACATCTAGTATGGAAGTATGACTTTGAAATTACATCCAGCGAGTTAAACTGAAAATTGAAACGATCCTTTCTGAGTGATTGCAATTAACGCATGCCGCACGTTAAGCGAACTTTTTCAATGCACCAGTGTTCGTATCCAAAATTTCACGTACGAATTAAAACGCATTCGAGTAAAATATCCAGAATCGTTGGCAGAGAAACGTGGAATTTAAAGGCACGATCGTCAGATTTTACAGAACGAATAAACGAGAAAAGCTTGTCTTTTCCTCAATCAGAAAGAAGGCGGCGGCAGAAGCAATTTGAAGCGAAATCGAAGCGAAGCCTTGATTACCAGCTTGACTAACGAGACTTCGTTCTTACTAGAAAACGGGAATGGCTGTTCGTTCGTACCTACCTATCTCCAGAGAATCGATTTAGCCGGCGTGCCCCGCCGATTCTCCGACAATGAAAGATCGATTTCACATTTGTAATCGGGCGAGCGCGACATCAGCCACCGCCATCGGCCCCCACACCTCGGGGATGTGAAAATAAAAAAAAAAAAAAAGAAACGAAGACCGAAACGACAGCGCGACCGAAACGAAGAATTGACAAAAGCCATTGTTAACTTGAACGTAATCGACGAAGCGAAAATTCGCGTCGATAGAGGAGAACAGAGGGTGACAGACAGAGAAGAAAGGACCGCGGAATGTATCGATATAATGGCTGATACACATTTTTATTTACTCTTGCGTTGAAAATCTGTATAATGACGTTTGAAAATTTTTCAAATAAATTGGGTCGATTTTTTCTTTCGCTTAATTTTTATTTCACTGCGCTCAACTGTTTTTATTGTTTAATATTTGTGATAAATGGTTTTCAGTCCCAATTTTCACTGATATTTGGATCCTTTTAACGTACATATGTATCAATTTAGAGAAAACACATGTAAATTTTTTCGGGTTCTATATTGCATCAGAATTGCATGAAAATTGGTGTGTGTCAAATGGATGACGGCCCTTGTGAGTTATACAAAGTGAATTCGATTAAACGATATACCAGGAAATATTTGTATCGAATGGTCCCATTTATTTCTTTTCATTACAAAAACGAATGTATGATTTCACCCTCGGAAAGCTTGTCATCGCGGCCAATATACTCGTCGACAATTTTATTTGCCACTGAAAGGTTCGTTGCTCCGATTATTGAACTGATTGGCAAGCAATAATGTTTATACCCATGATTCAAACGTGGCCTTAATTTTCTTCTTTTAGATGCTATATGAATAGAAAAATATCCACAGGGAGCAACAAAGGTTTTCAGCTTTCCATCATTCTTCTTCGATAATTTGTATTCGAGATCGATTCGACGCGATACATACTGCTACCTCGTTTATAACATATGTAGATAGGCGTGTATATCGATTACTTTGAACGATGGACCCGCGATATCGAAGTAAAAGGATTATGCATATCGACAGCAGCAATATTCGGTTACGGATATTTTGACCTCTGCGCACCGCGAAATCGTGAATAAACCTACCATAATAACGAAAGATACGAATAGACTAAAATTTGAGGTAACTTTTGGAAATGAAACAATTGATCAAAATATTTGTCCGAGGCTATGAAAAGCTACCCTTAACGTCAAATTAAGAATGCTATTTTTATCTAATAAATTTTAATTTAATATTCCGAACTCTAAATCGATCATTAGATGTATGAGTACATTTGAGTATAATACCTTACCAATTATTTGCAAACAACAAGAAGTGATATGAATATGATAGACGTAGAGCATAGAATAAAGAACGATTGAAACGTTGAAGGGACGGAAGAGAAAATAGCGCCAAGTAATGGAAAGTCCATGAACGTTAAAGCGATCGATGGAATAAATAACCGAGCTGTGCACAAAGGGCATATACACGGGCTGGCATGTCCTGCAGGAACACGCTGACGCAAGGACGTAGGACCAAAAGGTAGTTACAGCCGAGTATATTCTTCTTCCCTTTCCTACTTTTCGTATTCCATTCTCGGTCCGGGGTATGAAAAGCTTCGATGCACGCCGCCGGGATGGGGCCATTTAATACATAGGTACATATGTCAAGCAATAAGCAGAGTAGATATACTGAAATCTCATATTCGCCCCGAAGCATCTCCACCCTTTCCGCTACTAGAAAGGATACCATTTCAATAGATGCTACTCCTGCTCCTGCTCGCCCTTCACTGACAATCTCGTCCATGAGTATCGCCTGGATAGTGTAAAACCAAACGAAACCGTGGAACCATCATGTTTCATTCTTCGTTACCGTTATTTATATACTAATTATTTATATGCTTGTTCTTTATCATACGAGAAAAGCGATTAATCGAAATCGCTTGACAGAGCTTTGAATAATCATGATTGTACGAGATAGTGGAGTTAATGAGGTATTACACACTTAGAATATTTGCGAATATTTAATTGGAATTCAGACTAATTCCAAGGAAAAGAGAGGACACGTATCGCTATAGGCGCAATGCGACATTCCTGAATAAATACTATTGGTTATAGGAAAAGTTATTATTTAAATACATAGTACAAGAGTATCGTTTATAACTAGTTTCAAAGTCAGCAATTTTTGTTTAGAAGATACAAAACACCACCATGGACCAATCGCTATTGATAATGATTGCAAATTTGTCTTATAATTGTAAAAATAGAACCTACATTAAACAGTTAAAGAAAACTGATATTCTATGTAATTAGATAAAGATTTCACCTTGGTTTTACTATTGATACTAGAACAACCACATAGCTACCTTCAAACTGAGAATAAAACGCAAAAATGAATAAATAATGATGTTAAATAAATTAGCACGTATAATGATTTTTAATCTCAACAACAAAAGTAGCTTAATAATCTCTGTAATTAAAAAGAAAAAATCTGAAATCTATCATTCGTGGATTTAATTCTTTCGGTGTTAAAATTCCAGACAAAAGAACCTGTTTATTATAATCGTTCAATTTAAATCCACGCAGTTCGTTCTCAAAGTAAACGAAGGTGAAACGACTTAAGAGGGTCTTTTGCTTAATTAGAAATTTCCATACCTTGAGACCGTGTTCTGCAACGTGTCCCAGCTACCAGCGGCGTCACTCAATTATGCAACGTTTGTGAACCACTGACGGCGGTATGATTAATTAATTATGTAACCTAATCAAGGCAACGCGTTTACGCGCCAAGGGCTGGCCGATTGGTGTACACTATCGACGCAATATCAGGGGTTGCATACTGTTTAACGATGCTATCGTCGATATATCGATAACGTAGCACTGGCATAAACGTCGCGAAGCACGTTGCATCAAGAAACGCAAGCACGTTCGAAACTCCCGCCACCGGTGACCCGGTGTTTCTTACCGGCTGTCACGTGAACATCACACAGCCACTTGCATCCCTAATAAATCAACCTGACGTTGTTTCAACCCTTCCTACATGCATATCACGAGGAACCATTAATAAATAAAACTGAAACACCCCTGGTCAATCATGAAACACGTTAACCATCAACGTCAAAATCACTGAGGATCACGACGAGGAACATCAATTTCCCTTCCGTATCGTTTTTCCCGCACGGTGGCTTCATGCTCCATGAAATAACCACAGAGAATTTCCTTCTTCGCCTCCGCGTATCGCTGTCAATATTTAACCAACTGTTTGGTTACTTTCACAGAGTACCATAAATCACGCACTGAATTTCATTGAAGTTGATCAGAATGCACAGAATCGACGTTTTGTAAATCCAGAGAGTAAAGTGTTCCCAAGCATCCGGTGCTAACGACACTACACAACGCGACGCGTACACATGTGACCGCACCGAAACTGGGCCAATCAACCCGATCGCAATGATTAAAAAGGTTACACGAGATTTCGTACACCGACACTGGCTCCTCGAGCTGTCTCGAAAGATACACGAAAATGGGCGGACAAATTTCGCGGTGGATGAACGATTTTCGAGCGACAAGAGGGCAAACGACACGGAGAGAAAAGGCGCGGAAACCCTCCTCTCGCGAAACGGCCCGGTGACTGAATCGAGGTAGACGAGGGACGAGAGGCGAGGAAAACAGGCGAGTCAGTCAGAAGGGTGGGGGTTAACTGGAAAGGGTAGTTGAAGATACACCCTTGCCGAGCGCATGCGTACAACCCTCCTTATTTCTATATCTCTCCTCGTCTGTCTGTCCTAACTTTCGTTCTCCCTTTCACCGACGCGATCGCGTTCGTTTCCTCGCGTTCTCTCTCTCCCACTCCCTTTCGTCTTGCCGTTTTCCCGTGCCATATCTTTTCTCTCCCTTCCTCCACCCTCTCTCTCTCTCTCGCTTTTTATCTACCTTTCGTAGGCACACGGGGTTCCTTAGGCTCGCTACGTGCCTTTATTACTGCTCATTATTTCTCCGGAACGCTGTTAACCGTAACACTACGAAATGATAAATTAATTTGTTCTCGTAGCAACCGAGGCGGGAAAGTGTATCACGCCGATGAGGAGCCGGCGCACGTTTTCATAGACGGGGAAAGTTATAGGGTGTGCGGGGCAAATGCGTACCCGGGGCTCGATATTGCCGGCTAAAACTGAAATATTCCCTCCTATTTTTATGGACCACTGAATTTTACCATCGAACCATAATCTTCCGTTCGTGCAACGAGGCTCGTTTAGTTACGAGCGGAGGCTCTTAATGTATAATAGAATAGAATTTCCAAACTTGCGACTCGTCTTCGAAAGATACGGAAATATTACATAATTTCATGATATAAGAATATTACAAATTAGCACTTATGATATATCAATCTCAAATTTAATATTTGATGAAAATGACTTCTCTTGATATTCTTAATTCAGATTCTACTGAATTAAATTAAGGCTTACAAGTTGGTTTAGAAACATGTCAAAATATTTCTAAAATATTGTAATACACAATGTATACGTATTGTTCATAAATACAAACATCCTATCGATACTGACATAAGATACCAACACTGATTCTTTCCTCGAAAGAAAAACACACCCTTAAAGAATATCTTTGTTCTGTTTTTATTAACCGTAACGTCAACCTGGATAAATTCCACTCGAGTAACCTTCAAAGCAATCATTCCTCCACCTATTTTTACATCGCCGTAATAATAAAACTACTGCAGAAGCAATGATTAAGGCGGATCTTTAAAACACCCGATAACAAACTTTACTGTATTATTTTAATAACAGACAAGTGATAATATTGTTTAAACGTTCCAGTCGATATGAATTTATTATCGTCGAAATACGACGATAAACAACTGGACGCGTATAATCTTTATCGCGTATGATTAAATCCGGCCCTCTATCAATAAACGGCACCGATTGAATCAATTCATTTACGTTATTCGCAAATTCGGTTATTGATCAACTTGTGACTCGGTAAATTGCACGGTGTATACATCCGTGGTCCACGTACGCGCAGTTTGTAGCAACAACCGGCTCGTTACCAACATGTCTACTCAAAGCTGACAATAGAGCTTCGTTTGACAGCGCCACTCTATGTTCCTCACTGCCTCTCGTTCACCATACATATACTATATATATATATATATATATAGCGTGATAATCGTAATACAACGGATGAAAGACCGAATGCATAATGGTGACAGCGTTGAGAGCGTTAGTCGCGGTTGACGGAACGTAATGCGTGCTGTTCCGCTTAGTAATCGATGGCTTGCGAGGCGATCGCGTTATCACTTTTCGTTCTACACAATACCAAACCAGGATCCACCGCAAATGTAGGAAACTGACATGGCAATTCGCGCAACGAGACTTTATGGGGTTGCTGTTACCATTTTAAAATGGTGCTGAATATAAATTCGTTTGATATTCAAAGCGGACAAAACACCCTTATTTTTTATGCAATACAATACCGTGATTTGAAAAAATCTTAAAAAAATTTTAATTAAGAATACTAAATGTTCCTGATTAAATAGAGTTTCTATGAAAATGTTTCTAAAGCTAACTGTAGCTTTATCCTACGCGATTTGATCGGTGATGTCTTTCAGACAAAGCTGGGAAATACAAAATCATTTACGTTAATGAATCGCTGTTGTAGTGTACGTCCACACGTGAACACGTTTCGTGCAGATAATTCTAACATTAATTTATTATAGCTAGAAATAGATTTCCTCTCTGTAAATGTTTGAAGTTGTAAACGCTTCGAAATTTTGAAATAGAAGATATTTAGAAAAAATTTGATATATTGTGTAGGCGAGATACAAGCACTTCGTTTATTTGTTTCGCGTCTGGCGAGTGATCGGTATCAATCAAACTGGCGATACAGACGGAAGGCATACGAGACTGTACTACGCGTCGTGAAACGGGAGAATGAAAATTTTCTTCGTCTATTCCGAACGAATATCGTTCGGTACTACAGCAGAGAGATATCTTGGATTTTATTCCCGTCTTTCAATCTCTGCTCCGCTGTCGCTTTTGTACGGTTCGGTTGGAATACCGCTAGCCGTGATGAAGTCTGCAATTGGGAATAAAACCATTCCGGTAACCGGGTTCGCTCTGTAACGCGACAAACGTGTGCCGTTTCGACGACCGCGAAAAGTGAAGTACGCGAAACGAAGTAGGTAACTCGACTTTTAATTAAGCCCCCGTTCAATTACAAACGCTCAACCCCGTCTCCTCTATCTCCGATTGTCCGCTAGTTGCAACGACCGCAAGCACTCTTCATCGTTCCTCAACGAAATAACGCGGTTATCCTCTTGCATCGCGTCATCTATCTACCTGCAATATTCCCGTTATACCTACCTTACGGAACCATCTACTTCCACGTAACATTTATCGCTCGCAGTTTCGCGAAATTTCACCGGAAAATACTGTGATACCGTAATCGCGTTTTACGCGCGCAATTGAATTAACGTAACATTGAAACGATTAAATTTTCCGCGCTCCTTTCGCACAATTGTGCTACCTATTTCATTTGTACGTATCAATTTGAAGCTAACGTGTCTTCGGTTCATGATCCGCCAATTGGACGTAAATTTACCGTGTAAAAGTGAAACGATACACCCTCGTGAAGTAACCTTTACACTCGTCCAAGTGTATATTCATAAAGTTCGTATTCCTGTGGTAACCGCAAAGCTATCTGGATTCTGCACGATTTAATGCCGCTTGTCAGACAGTTTACGACTTCTGTTAACCGCAACGGACGGATGCCCTTTTTCCTGCTCCCTCGATCTTGCCCCGGACGCTGATTAGGTAAATAGCCTAAAGGTTCGACCCTTACGCCAACGTATCCGTCACTGTACACGCTCGTACAGAAGAGGAATGTGATTGCATATGTATTGGCGGAGAAGCTAGTAAACTGATAGCCCTCTTCCTTAGGGACGTATCAGCGTGGAAAAACATGCGATACCCGGAATGAATGCGGGATCCGGAATAGCGATTTCCAACTTTTGCGATTTCACCCTCTCCTTTCGTTCGTGAAATATGGACCAAAAGGACGGGATGATCTCTTTTTCTATTTTCTCAAATTATAATAAATCGTGTAGATTTTCAGACAATTTAAAGAAATTGTTATTCGAATTTTGATTTCGATTCTACCCAAGGTTCTACCTTGATTTCAAAGTAGCCATTACGCAGCAATCTCAATGTATATAACCATTATTTTAACCGGAAAGAAAGCAGAAGGTGGTGCAAATGCAATTACCCATAACGAGGACTGAGAACATATCAAGCCGGCTTCGTGGCCCATGAAACTCTATTTTTCCAACAAGAACCGAGGGAAAAAACTGCGCTCTCGTCTAAACTCGTCCCCGATGGTCCGACATCTTTCTTTCTCCAGTTCTCTCCCTTGGTCAAGCAGCAATTCCTGCCAACATCCCCTTTTTCCTAGCATCCCAGTCCTCGGTGTCGGTATTTATAGCATCGAGGAACCGCAGAACACCGGGAAAGCTGCTCAGCAGGGTTGAAACCACCCTGACCAAATCCACAAACCATTTCTTCTAGCATGCTACGTCCGTAAGTTTGGCTTCTTCAGGCCGCACACGCATTGCAGGCAACCGCCACACGGACACGGTATTGCGGTTAAAAGCCTTAATCGTTGTTTCCGCGTCTTTCCTCGATGAAGGAGAAGAATCGGTCTGCAACTTCTTCGAACCGTCCTTCTAAACACGGCTCCTTCTTTTCATCGAGCCTTCTTAATCTTGACGGGTGTTGAGTCGATGCCACGCGTTATGGCTCGTCCACTGTCATAGATCATCCAACTTCTTGCGGTACAAGCGCTGAAAAGTTTCTCCTGGCTGGAGCAGCTTTTTGGAACTTTCGAAAAGCCACGTCCTATCTTTGATAAATGTTACATGGTCGGTTTACACGCTTCGTGTCGCGAGCAACCTATACGCTGTCGCGATATCCGGTGGAAAAGAGAGGATTTTGGAACAAAAAAAAAAAAATAACGGTGGATCACCTCACTTTTGCGAGCAAACGAACCTCGAATTCCGAACCTCGTTTACGCGTTCCCGGAAGCGGATGATGCGGTTGTTTCCGAGAGATTTTTCAAATTGCTTTTCAATTTGGCTCGCGGTGAAAATTATTTTACCGCGCAACCTGCAATTTCGTGTTCTCCTCTCACTTTTCCTTGCTTTCCTTTTTCGTCCTTCGATTTTATTGCCTCCTTCTGTGCGCTTCTTTTTTTTAAGCGCGACAGAATTTCATCGATACACCGGATGCACAAGGTATCCACTTCTTTATCCAGAAAAGTCGTTTCCTCTGCCATCCCCACGAGAACCATTTCCTTTCCATTATTTTCACCGACATTCCACCGGTTAATATTGGAATCCCTCCAAGTATTTCACAATCCAAGCGGCATCTTCGATCCCGCGTCATCCATTTCCCGGCATCGATATAAACGACGCTTTTGCATATCCCTAATTGCACTTTCGTTGTACGGAAAAGTTGGAATTTCTTAATGAACCCATCCTATTATTAAAACACGCCGTGTTTTATGACACTACGTTAAACGCTATCATGGTAAAAAATCTACTTACGAAACGATCTCGGAAACGGGCACGCAAACATACCCGCATCCGCTGAAAAGAGGCAGCGAGGGAAATGCATTTATTCCGTCTTATTTAATACACGGATCCAATCTCTCTCGTTCGAAATACGTTCGCATAAACTTGGGGAAATTTAAAGGGTAGGAAAGAGTGGGCAAATAAATGCACACGGAAGGGAACGCTACGTTGAGAGTTTCTCCGCATAGCGTGCCACGGAATTATTTGCGCGAGAGCGACGAAAAATCATTCGGCTAGGCAAGGAATTTTTCCGGCTTTCCTTTTTTCTACCTCGAGACTCGATATTACCCCGGGGGCACACTTCACGAAGCAAGTTTGACGCAAGTAATACTTTATGTGTACGTAAGGCACATACGTCTGCGCGTCCTTTTAACGAGCTGAAAGTAGCCAAGATACGACGGCATGATACGCTTAGCGACGTATTGTAAGCCGACATTCATTCCAGCCGTGGGTGTACACGTAAGCGTAGTACACGCGAACGAACACGGGATGACGATAGCTAGTGGTAGTTGCAGACGTTTTCTCATACATACGCTCGCACATGATCGTGGCACCATGACAGCAACGCTCGGACTAACAGACCCTGGGCTATCGTAGGGCCACTCGAGACGGCTGTTAGCATGTTGACTTAACTACCTACAAGAATTAACAAGCCAGCCACTTTTTGTCTGGCTACTTATTTTTTTCTCCTTATCTTTTGTTTTTGCATCAGATTCAAGGGTGGATCTTAACACTAGAACTGGCAAACCAGTCAAAATGACTGGATTCAAGTTTCTTATTTTAAATTATAAATTTTATCAAGGTACTTTTCTTGAAACGTATGTTGGCTATTAAGAATGGATGTATATATTAATACGTTGAATGTCACTGTGTAAATGGGCATTTGTTATGGGATGTATGGAAGCTCTAATTAATAAGAATACAAATAGTTAATTTTCAAATTTCAAATTCCCAATTTTTCACTTTTTATTTTATATTATTTGCCAAACGCGATATTATTTAAAATAATGTTTCTCTACTGTCTTCTTTTAATTATTCAGGTATGTGTAATTTGAGGTACAGGTTACCGGTAACCCCCACGACATTCAACTATTTAATTTTCTACATTATTTTCAAATTAAAAATAAGTGTATATCACACGTCGGTAGTTCTAATGTTAATTACGAACTCTGTACACATGTGACGGACTGAATAATTCAACCGTGAATTATAATGAGTTATTTTGAAAAAAAGCTGTTCATTGTATCATGCCCTAAGTACATTCGAAACGCTCTTCTTCAACACCGAGGAAGCACACGTTTACGTCAGGGTCATAAAACACGTCGACGACGTGCATTAAGAATTGCCGTTGAAAAATGTCCGTACATAAACAGAGAGTCGACGAGCGAGCAAGTTTGCTTAAGTGTCCTCCCCCGCTGCTACCACGAGCTAAAGTTTCACGGACAAACGACGAAACCGATAAGTTCAGGCCTCGACTCATAAATTACGGGGCTGATTAAGGGTAACAAAGCTCCGTTCCTGCTTCCTCCATCCATTGTCAAGAGCCAGTATACGGCAGGAAAGTTTGCCGGTTGAAGAGAGTTGGTCGATAGTTTGGAGACAAAGCGTTACTTATAGGGCAACACTTTTTTTCCGAATACACAGAAGGGTAAGAGGAGCCGTGTTCAGGTGCACAATCCTTGGCGAACACGGGAAAAATGTTGAAGCTTGAAGCGGATGGGCCTGGGTTACCGATGTTCCCATTGGGACTCGTCGAACCGACGGAAAGATGGGAAACCTACTTTTCCAGAGGCTCGAATGTTTCCGCGTTCCCTGAGGGACAGTGATAAAAACCGAGAACCGTCAGCATTCGACAATGAAACTGCCTTAACTTCCAGCCTTTTTTTTCGACAAAGGGTCTCAGCACGGGCTGACGGAGACGAGCCGTCGACAACTCGTAAACTCCCGTCAATTGTCGACGATCGGTGAAACAAGGGAAAATGACGAGATCGAAAGTTGCCATTTTACTCGGGATCACCGATGCAAGAGAAAGAATGAAATGAAGAAAAATCCTCCCTGAATTCCGCCTTCATAAATTGGGTGTCTACTTTTCAAGGATCTCTGAACTGTGCATAGCAACTGTGCTACGGTATTTTCAGATACATTTCCGATAAAATCGTAACACGGACGTGCGAAACGATCGCGTTTCCCGCCGATATTGTGTGGCCGCGGTTCCTATCACAATTCGTTTAATCAACGAACAATGGGGGTTCGAAAACGAATTGTCATACAGCCAGAAGCGTGTTTGACGCTATCGAAACATTTCAGAATGGTAGCAGCAACGATCGTGTACTCGCCGCCAGAGCAAACATGACGGATTAGAGAGGCATTGTTGTAAGGAACCGAGGGATGAGAAGACCTCGTTCGTTTTCGCGCAACGGGAGAAAGTGAGCGAGAGAGAATCGAAGTGGATGGGTCAGGTAGTTTGGGATTTTGATTGAGGTCGGAAGTGCGTCGAAGGGATGAACCAATATCCATTGTTAGGTTTGTGAAAGTTTGGTAGCATAGCTTTGCCGATCACGGGTTACTTTGCGCGGTGCACAGTAGTCGCACGATTGTCAGCTTCGTTCGCGCATTTATTTGTCTCCCGAGCCCGTTCGTTGACTGGTAGAAAATTGCGTTGACGAGCGGAACAACACTGACTGCCTCCATCGATCAAGTGACAATGAAGCTTTTCGAATAAAATAATACGTCGTATATATATGTACGCGTATCTGTGCTAGTATGCAAACATGGAACTGATGTAAAACGTAATGGAAATTCTCTGCTTCGAAAGATGGGTTTTGGTTAAACAACCTATCTGTCATGATCAATATTTCATTGAAGTTAAATTTTCATTCGTATCGTCGTTTGCGTTCATCTCCGATAAATATCATTTAAGTGAAAACTGAAATTGAACGCTGCTGATATTACAACTCTATATTCGTGTCAACATTGTACAGGACATTTAAAATATTTCTTCTTTTTCATAATAAAATCGACTTCAATTTAGAAAATATTGGCTCTTTTTATTTTAACTTACTGTTAACCCTCCAGATATTTATTTTTACCAATTAAAATCAAATTTGATAGTTTTCAGGAGATTCATAACGTGAGTAAATAATACTCTATCATAGAAATACATTGAGTCTTTCTCTATTTGTGCAATTTTCCTATCTATGAGTCTATGTACATTGAAACGTATCGAAAATACTTAAATACATCATACAAGACCTTTAAAATTTTTTTCCTTTTTCACAATAAAATCGACCTCAATTTAGAAACTATTGACTCTTTTTATTTTAACTTACAATAAACTCTCCAGATATTTATTTTTCCCAATTAATCCTTTAATTATATCTTAAAGTACAGACTTCAATAAGTATCCCTGAATTTTTACAGATTTTTTGAAAACCAAGAACAGTAAGAAAATCAGCCACGAACTTAAATGATCTTGAATGCAGATCTCGTCACTAAAAACAAGGTTTCAGACGAAAGATTAACGCGTACCAAACTTTACACGACTCTCATCGAAGAATCTTTCAACTACCTTCGATCAATATCGAAGAGTTGTAACTTCTATAAAACTGATGCACGCGCTTCATCGTGAACGCAACAGTAATTAAACCGGCGTTCGTAGGTAAGTTTCATCAGAAGGTTAAAGGTAGAAAATCTCGACGAGCGCGAAGATACCACGGTATCTTATACAAACGCGTTTCTAAACTCACGCTACGCTAATATTCTTGTACACCGTACGTTTCAGCGTACACCGATAATCCTCAAGATAAATAGGTAATTAATCGTGGTTGCCTTCTATCACGCGACCTAGCGTTGCGCACGCATAATGCCTCGGGTCAAAGCACGCCGATCACCGCCCTCGTATAACGCAGCCACCCTATAAATAGGGAGGCGAGAAGTGTTTCTTGAAACAATATTAACGACACGAAGGAATCCGTGCCGCTTCTATGTCTCCGAGCGACTCCTACTCGCTTTGTTAGCCGCCGCTTTCAATCTGCTTCGATCGTGTTTTCTTTGTGTCACGCTCCACAGGTATCGTAATGCCATTGTCGAAAGGAAAACCAAGAGCAACGAGGAGCTACGACACGCTCTATCAGCTTCTTGCTGGCTATCGAAAATGTATGTACATACACGGTGTGATGCAACTAAAAAGTAAATGATTTTACAGGAAAAATGATCGTCGATGATAAATCTAACCCCCCTAATCGCTAGATCGAATTTGAAACGAACCGATTGAAATTGGGTCATAAGTTAAAACGCCATCTCGACTGCAATTCCGAAATAAATCCAGCCCGATTTAATTAAGTTCGGTCGTGTAAGGCGGTCGGTAGCCTCGATGGAGTAAAAAACAAAGGAGCGGAAAAGAAGCGTCCGAGAGGCAGGAAGAAAGAGGACGAGGCGGGATAAAAGTCTACGAAGGACCGTGAAGTTTTCCGATCGATTCGAGGGGCTCGCTTCCGTATTCCTTTGTGGAGAATGAAAGAAGTGCACCGTCGCCGAAAGCACTATTCTTGACTCGATATCGGTCCGTCTGAGAAAACGTTGGTCAGATGTAATCGGTGTAACAAGCACGAGTGCTCTCCACTCGATTTCAACGATTCGGAACGCTACAGAAATCTACCTGGCTGATTTATTTGGAAACATCGTTATCTCGCTCTGCTCACCTAGATTAATATTCGCTTATTTATTTATCTACACATTTCATCTCTATATACAACTGGAATTTTACCAGAACTCATTAATTAATTTACCATCAAAATACACATAAATCATTTTTCTATAAACAACGTTTCGTTTCCTTTCCTTGGAAAGAAAATTTAATTAAAGGGTAGAGGCATGCATTCAAGGTGATTAGCAACGAAAATTTTGAAACGCCCACTAGGTGTACAGCGTCGAACGCGCGAAAGCAAGCAGACAGATTTCAAGCTACGATAAACGACTATCAAGTGCTTAGTATCACGCTGGTAATTTATTGCAAACTGTAATGTTATGTTCGTGCGTGGAACTTCGAGTAAGTCTATATAATGTACCGTCACTTAATCATTATCAACAATTTTGAAATATATGCGCAACAATAACGTGCGTGTTTAGAACGTTTAATTTGAAACAAATTTGTACCTTCCTTCTCCATTGATCAATCGGTTGGTTTTCATTTCTAATTACGAAGCTACAGAAATGTTTTCAATCTACCAAACCTGATAACTAGATTTTCATTTGGAGAGCAAAATTGCTATGTTCTTAGAATTGCTATGTCAAAGAATGGTCCAAAATTCGGACGTTTCGGGGCCGTGAAAAATGACAATGCCGTGGAAATAATGAGCACAAGAAGGCACCGTTGTGAGATATAGTCGAGATCCACGCGCGCCTTCATCATTCCGCTCAATGACGCGTCAAACGCAATCAGAGTGGAGATTACCCCGACGAGGCCTGGGGCTTCTCACTTCCCATAACCATATCCCACCGATAATCCAACCAATTATTGTAGTTCGTGCGAGAGCACGAAGGAAGGCTGGATAGACGACGTCTGAAGCATTATTTCCGCTTTGTCGAGTACGTTGGTGTCTTCCTTTCGTGGCACTTAACACGAGATCAGTATGTGTGTGTGTGTGAGCATGTAGCCGTAGAAATTCATGGAGGGTATACGAATACATTATCGATCGGAAGTATACGACATTAATCAATTTATACACTTCGTTAAGGCGAGTATTGAATTATCGTCTCTGCAATCCTCGTTTCTACCCAATTCTCCGCTCTTCCTAGTACTCGTGTAGTTTTGTGTAATTAAATCTAACGACGTCTATCGCTGAAATACCTACTTTCCGTTATAGTTTTTCACGCTTTCTCTCGAATCGAATTGATTTGATTAAACTATGAAAAGAAATCAGCAAAACGAAATCCAATGAAAGCCAGAGTAAGAATTAAAGCGTACCTGTTTTAATTACCCGCCTTTAATCAACCCTTCCTATTCGTCTGTTTATTTAATTATTTTAAAACCTCGCTTTATAGAAAAAGTATGAATAGTGCAGTAGCTAAATGATACCCGGGACACTAAATCCGATGAAATATGTAATTATGTAATTGAAACAAAAGTTTCATTAATGCGACTAAAGATATCAAGTACTTTATTCTTTTAGATAAAAAATGTTAGTTGATTATTTCAACAAATTTCGCTGCTGTAATTGTACACCAGCTTTTCGTAATAAATATATATTTTAAATTAAAAAATGTCCTTTCTTCTACAACTGGAGATTCTAATAATTGGTCAGAAATTCGATTTTGTCCACGTGGTCGCATGACCACTTTGCCGAGATGTTTTTAATCCTGTGAAAGCGACTTAACTGAGTTATCCAAGCTGATTTCTCTTCCAGTAGCCTAATTGACCAAGCCGTTGGTTGATTGTGCCATTCTTCCTGGCTCGCCAATTGCACCCTCTAACCCGCTAGTTTCCCATTTGACCGTGTATCCACACTTAATCATATTTGTATTCTGCCCTCCGTTTCTGCGGACACTTAATGCCTCTCGTGATTTGTTTGCATTTAATTAGGAAAAGTGATTTTTGTCGCGAAGAAAATTCTACAATAAATTTTGTTTCCGTTTCCTATTTTAAGGACTTTAAAAAAATGAAATGATCGAAATTTCTAAATGAGAGAAATTATTAAAGCGCCTTTGTTGTCCTAAATTCGCAGAAGCAAAGTTATCGTTTCTCCCGATAACAACGTCGGTAGAGAGCAATTAATCGTTATCAAAGAAATTCTATTAACACGGTAGAAATATTGGAAGGATGACTTTGGATCAAAGGTTCGTTAGAGAAATTGAAGCAGCGTGTCGTTGCATCGATGCACCGTCTAGTATCTAAACTTTTCAGGTCATCCGAGCTATCTTGACCAGCTGAACGAATTCGTGTTGCGCAGACTAACGAACCGTGTGAAAAGATCTTTAAAGTCTATGGAAACTAACTGAGCCGAGCGAACGATTCAGCTTGAATTCGATTCAATCGTGGCTGGATTCGTGCGAGCAATATCGTTGCGGAGTTCGAATCGCGTTAACGATCGGTCTTCATGTCCTCGCTGCTGGTAACAACCGGATTGTTGGAACGAATCGATCGAACAGGGATCGTCTAATTAAATTGAACCTCTTCGCCCTACCTTTTCTTCGACATCTCGCACTCCCCTATCGCGGTAATTAAAAGGAACTTTCTATAATTTCTATCGTTGCCAGTTCGCGATCTCGGCATTGTCGTTCCTTCTTTTATATCTACTAAATTTCGGTTAATGGTGAATTTCTGAACGCGTTTAATGGCAGAAAATCCGCATCCAAATTTTTGTCAGAAGAAACTATTCTAATTTTAAAATTGATGCTGTATATTAAAAATTTGATTAACCTTCTCTCGCGATAGCAGAAGTATTGCCTCAAGAACGAACCAAAATAAACAAACGCAAAATAACTTTTCAGTAACCGCAATGGGTTCAGGTAAGTAGTTGTGCTATAATACTCGAGTATTATAGCACAAGCAACTTGCAAGATTGCTATACCAAGCGTTGTTGGAAATTAGAGCCAAGGTGTGTAGCTAGTCGCTACATTTGCCACGTCATGAGTTTGTGACGTTTCATTGTCTGCTGACTAGGAGGATGCAAAACCAAAGACAAACACGAACAATTATGAACATCTGTAGATGTAGATATTGGTTAGCTCGGTATGAAAATAAATAATTGAACATTTATCAAAGGAATCAAAATATGCGCTAGATTGCTGTTAAATTCAGAGTCCGGTGGTTACCCGTCACGTGGAAATTTAGAGGGAACCGCGTCTCTAATGTCTACGTTACAGCCAGCCCATTTACGTGACAAGTCTAATGTAACGTGGCCTCGCGCCACGTTCCATTACAGTAGCTAGAATTTCAACAGGCGCGAAATGTCTGCTGGTAATGGTACCTTTGACGATAATTGAAACTATCGTGGCTACCGTACGTTGAACAGGAGCATCGCGAACGGCTACAACGCCTTGAGCAAGTGGCAAGCAACGCGCGATTGCAGCTGGTCACATGGTAACTTAATTAGTCGCGAATCTAATTTGCAACCAGGCTATTCCTTATTCGTCTCGTTCAAACGATTTCGATGATACAAATTTACTCTCAGACGTTGCAATTCTGTCGAATCATTGTAATTTTAAGAGATCTAAAGAAAGGATCTCTTTGATGTTTGATTTGGAATGCTAGGATAAGATACGAGAAATCGATTCAAGAACAACGTAGTTTCATAATATCATCGCTGTTACATGAGACGCGATGCTTGGTAAGCAGATTTTCCTGTCTGAGCCACGGACTAGTATTGTTGCGTTATGGGGACGAAAATCGTTCCTCCACTTTTCTGGACATCAACGAATATTCTCTATTATCATGCAAATAGATTCTCTTTGAGACGTTTCAATGCCATATTAGTATCCGCATTTGGATGATCTGCTATCGTACCCTCGTCTCCTCAAAATGTTCCATAATGGAAACTAGACTCCACAGAATACACATGTTTTACATTTAAAACGAATATAACCTATTGAACTATCTAATCATTTATTAAGTGTACAAATTAACTCTGTGCTTTCTTTTTAATTGAACATTGATTTTGAAAAAGTCATGGTAACTTCAATTATTAAATTCTCATTTCAAATGGATTTAACCCATTAAGCTATCAATCTAATCATTTATAAAATGTTCAAATTAATTTTGTGCCTTCTTTTTTAATTAAACATTTATTTTCAAAAAGTTATGGTAACTTCAGTTACTGAATTCTAGTGCTAATTTTCAAATACACAGAAACTATTAAAATTTAAAATAAGTATTAGTGAAGAATGTCTAATGACACAGATATTCAATTAATTTATACACCTAATATGTAACAAATTATAAAAGATTATGGAATTAATTATTACCGAATTAAAATAAGTTGCACGTGTCTCGTAATTTTGGACGACAATGTACGTATAGTAGTATATCTTTTCGTTTCTCTCTACCTTGCCATTTTTCTCGCCACTTTCGCGATCCATCGTACGGTAGCGCAATCTCGCCGACATAATCGCGTGTAATCGCTCACGTGTAAAGTCCACGAGTAGCACATGCACGCATCGATGCACGCTACGCGGACATACCAATAGATATGGGAACCACAGACCGAGACGCTACTCGAAAACGCTATTCCATTCGATGGTTATTCATGCGCTGGTAAATCAGTAATCGAGCGTGCGCTGGAGAGCTGAAATATGAGAGTGTAATGCGCATAAAGAGGAATGGACTCCGAGCGATTTACTCCAGGCAACTGGCGCGCGTCTCGTGGAATCCACTTCGTTCAGAGATTTCTTTTCTTCGAACGAAATAACAAAATCCAAACCTTCCGGTTGATTATTCACCAATCAACTTTCAATCTGTTTGCTCTGTAACTATGTCGACCGAGTTAAAATGAATTTATTCAAAAATTGTTAGATAACTTTTAAGAATTCTACACCAACAGACTGTACTTTTAAGTAATATGAAGTTTAACCCATTTACATCGTACCAAATAATGGAGAATATGCCCTTATCTTAATTTATTTTTCTTATTAGGTATGTAAATTAATTCGGAGCCTTTAGTATTATGATTTCTCAATTACTGTTTTTAGTTTCAACATTTTCCCACGCTTCTGTGTATTTGAGAATATGATAACCATAAATATTACCTCAATAATTGGAATTACCATGATTTTTTAAAAATAAATGTTCAATTAAAAACGAAGAAAAGGTACAGAATTAATTAGTACACCCAATGAATTAAATTTACAATTATTTCAAAAAGTATTAAAAGTTTAATATTCCAGTGACTTTCGAAGCGATTTGATCAAATTTGTCATTATAATAACGAAACTTGAAACTATCCGAATTACAGTGAAATAAAAAAAAAACATTTTAAAGATTTTATCAGAAAATCTTGTAGCTTTGTAACGAACAATCTACGCGTCTTCCATGAGCTCATCAAAGGGGTGGTTAGAGTATACCGATATTTCATGACTTCTAAACTAATCGTCGCGATTATCGTGACGCGGTGTGCAACTATAGCAAACAAACCGGTGAAGCGTAAACTTTCGATGACTTTGGCTGCACGCTCGCGGCTCGTGTGATTACATTTTACACTTGGAGTGCACGTGAAACGCGATTAAATCCATCGTTGCCTCCTTCGCGGATTCCTACCAAGTTACACGTTTAATCGATTTCGAGTATAATTAACGAAAGGACGCATCTCCGTTGGATAATAATAAGACGGTAGCTGTTATACCTTTGATCCCAAACTGACTGACGCGACGGCTGGAACAATAACAAAGACACGATAGACAGCATCTAACGAGGAAATCTGCTAACGCTTGTACCTGTGCACCATGTTAATTAGCGTACCGGGTATCCTCTCATTTCTATCCCTACCTGTTTCCACAATTCCTAATTCCCATCTGCTCTAACTCCCCGTCGCGT
This sequence comes from Osmia lignaria lignaria, assembly GCF_051020975.1. Classification (NCBI taxonomy): domain Eukaryota; kingdom Metazoa; phylum Arthropoda; class Insecta; order Hymenoptera; family Megachilidae; genus Osmia; species Osmia lignaria. Next base: position 5,238,689 of record NC_135041.1, read on the forward strand.
AACCCACGTCCAATTAGCTCGACATTTGCGCGGCTTCTGCCTTGCATTCCAATGTAACAACGCTTATGATTCATGAAAAGATTTGGTAAGAATTTCAATCTATTAATACTTAGAAACTATAAACGAGCTGCTTTCATTCTTTTTACATTAGAAGAGGTATCAAAATAGAGATTTAAATTTAAACTCGAACAAACGCGCAACTCGAAGAGATTCTCTATGCAAATGAAGGACTTTAGGCTCGATATCTTCCAGTTAATTTCCTTTCGCGAGATATACGAACATGGCCGATTAAAAGGAGAAGAACCTAAAAAAGATTTTCGATGCGAGAACCGCATCGTTCCTAAGACTACGTACGAATCCAAAAAGGTTGCAGAAACTGCTGAAGGCTAGGAGGAAACAAGAAGAAAAGCGATGTACCAGTAGAAAACGTGGTGCACTTAACAGGCTGGCGCCAGGCCAACTGCAATCCCTGCGCAGGAACACTAAGCTTCCTGCATTTTAAACGCACCTGGACGACTTCCGCCATTAATAGATTATCCGACAACCGTTCGCCTTAGTCTTCTGCTGACTCGTCTTATTCCACCTGCGGTTTATCGAGAGAGGATTTAAGAAATACGACCATGACGGAGGTCCCAAAAATATTCAAATCAAGTGCATGCAGGACTTTGCCATTTTATCTTTTTCTTCCAATTTTAATATTCGAAATTGAGAACAGGAAATGTTTAAAGCTTTTAAAGTTACTTTTAATTTTGACATTTACTTCTTAACACGAAAGGTAAATCGAGCTTCCTGAAAGATGCAACGATATTCTTTGAGTCCCTTTGTGCTATCTCTGTTGTTCTATTGTTTATTTATGCTCTCGAATCAAGGGAAAGTAGTTAATGCAATATTAAAAGGTGAATAATCAGCGGAGTTATTTGCATCGAGAACATCAAGCGGTTTTTGCCTGTTGCTGCGCGAAACAGTCTGCATAAATTTTCGATGAACTGCCTCGCAACACATGCTTAGTAATGTCCGTTAAAAAATGACATGGCATCTCTCACCTGTTGCGTCGGAATAAGAACGTCCAGTGTTTTACTTAATCCTACAGCTAAAGAGCTCGAGGGAAGACCTTCGTGTTCAGAAACGCGGCCCGTTTAATAATATTACCCGCAATCTGCGAAGCAATGTATCATGCGCTTTGTCCTCGCCATCTGATTAGCCGGGAAACCATTTCTCAGTGCAGATACGATGGGTCGACGAACAGTGGCTCATTGTTTTGATGCAATTTCAGATACGCGAATCAGGTGAAATTTAAGATATATAAGTCGAAAAATCATCGAGGTTAACCATTGACCAGCGGAGACCGGGTCAATCGTGGCCCAGATTTATAAAATATATACAATGGTACTAACGTGAAGTTAAATATGTAATGTTTAAACAAAAAAGTTTCATATATTGGAAGGATAACGTAAAGGAACAGTGTAAAATACAGAAAATAAAAATTAGGTTTCTCTTCATAGTCTACCATTTGGAAATAAAATTAATTATAGGAATGTTTACCAAAGAGATTTTAAGTAACATATATTATACTATTTACGCAAAATATCAAATGAAAGGGTTATATTGAAAATTGAAACTATTCTGAAAATCTACACTGAAATATGAAGCTGTGAGAAATAATTCAAACCATACACGATCGTTTCCAACGTGTTAACAAGGTGTTAAATACTTCAGTGAAAACGGTCCGTTTGCTCTACAATTTCAATACCATATCCTACAATCAAAAGAATTTCTTTCCAGCTGAAACACTTGTCAAGCTTAATAGAAAAGTCGGATTAATCAATCGTAGTATCCGGCAGAAATTCAGCAGGCAAAAATATTTCACCGTTTCTTCTATTGCCCCGGATGAAACGAGCTCGTCAAGCCCTTGATTCCCGGGGAAATAGAATCCGTACGAATCAACCGGAATTGTTGATTCAGAATCACCGTACAATAGGATCTGATTCGCGAGATTGTGAACAGCATCACGTGCGCGGTTTTATTAAAAGAGATTCAGAAGCGTCACGTTAAAGCGACAAATCTCCCCGTTGGATAAACTTAAGCCGCGTATATTACGTGACAATCGAGCCACACCTGGTCCCAATCGGGCCGCTTCAATTCTCGCCCGCTTTTTTTCAGTCTGGGATAAAAGCAACCAAGCAAGAGACAGGAGCTTGCTTTATCGCGCTTCTTCTTCACCCTTCCTATCGTCTCTTCTTTTTCAACGTTCCTTTATGTCAACACGGAGCTTGCGCACCGGGAATCCGGTCCCTTACCACCCTTCAATCAGCCTCTTCCATATTTATGCGCGGACCGTCACTCCTCGCGGAGAAATTTTCTTCGAGTTCAAAACGGACTACATTATCATAATCTGTCGGAAGGTACGACACCGGCCAACGACTCGGTAGCTTTAACGTAATTATTAATCAGAATCCAAGATGATGACGCTGCGGGGAATACCGGTCCCCTTTCGAATCCTACTGTAATGCGATTTCGATTATGAAAAGCACGTGCTATTCCCGTGGCTATACGTGATTCAACCTCCAAATCTAATAGGAGAGTTAGATCGGCTTGATTGCATGCTTCGGTATTCTATTCTATTTTACAAGAAGAAGGATGTTAAAAAATGGCCACTTTTTCCGAAACCTTAAAAGTGTTTTCCAAGAAACAAAAATAGACTCCTTATTGACTTGCCAAAAAAAACTATGGGAAATGTCACGGCTGTAATTTGGAAAATTTGAAATCCATGAAACGCTTAACTTCAATTTAACGTCAGAAAATAATATTTAAAGAAGTTTTGTAATAACAGAGATTTCCGCGGAACAACTTGTACAGACACGACATTTTTCACGCGGATTTGTAGCCGTCGAAAAGCAGAGATTCGCTATTTGTTAAACCGTACAGTTGCTTCGAAGTTGTTCGTCGAAACGGTTCCAAGGAACGTTCCCAAGCTTCAATCGTGTTCGCATTTAATGCAATTTATGAAGTTTCACGGACGAGTTGTAGAATTTTATCTCGCGCACGTCCGTGCACTCCACGGTTCCTCGATTTTCTTCGCTTCGCTTCCTCTTCGACCCCCGCGTTCCCTCGCGCATCCTATTCCCACGTTCCTTCTGCTTACGTTCCGCAAAAACTTTACAGAATGCAATTATACCGTCCATTTTGCAACGTTACAGAACCGAGAAACGTGTTTCGTGAAAATAAATGAAATTCTTTCGCGTTAAGTTAAGGAACTTTCGCCTGGCTATAGATCAACGAAGTTTATTGCATATCAAGTAGCTCCTTTCGAAATGTATACCCGAAATACTATTTTTAATGAGAAATCTAAAAAATTTCAAACATTGCAACAATTTATCTTACCATTCCAAAAGTGAATCCACGTTTACTTTGGAAACGTCAAAGTAATTTGGCAAATTTATAGCAACAAAGTTCCTCGAACAGCTCATTATCGGATCAAAGAGACGAATACCCGTGTATCTATTTGGTAAGCACCGAGAAGATTAGTCGCTACGTCATCGTCGAGGTAACAACGCGACGACGCCGACCACTGCCTCGTTGCGTTCAACCCTTTCATTGTTATTATCTTAATACGATAGTGTAAGGTCTGGTACCGTCTGACCCGCTCTCGGTTTAACGAGATTAGCATAATACCGCGAAGCCCTTCTCAGAAGTCTGGGTCCTCCCTGCCTCTTTCGTCTTTACCCCCCTTCTTCGACGTTCAACTTGCCACAGCTTTATGTCTGACATGGACTTACCCCGAGCCGTTAGTCGAAGTTGCTGGTCGACGCGGATAGACGGATGGCCGCTCGGCTCGGGCTTCGTGCAACGACAGACATTCGCGCCGGAAAGCGGCCACAAAACACAGGAAGGCATGAACTGACATTAAACATTCCAACCTTTTTCGACTGCACAGGAAACTGCAGTTAAACCCCACTCGATGTTTAACTGCAGTTCTGAATTCTACCTGCCAAGTTTCACTACTAAGTTAGATAGTGTCGTTTCCGTTATGTCTGGATGATTTTTTATGAGAACAATCAAAATGAGGTTCGAGATAATCATTCTAGGGTTGCAGGTACTTCATCAGGGTCTGAGGACGCATCGATACCGATATAACTAGTTGTCTATTTCTGTGGGGTAATATTTGATATCATTGACGATGGGTAGATTCGTTCCATTCTACTCGAAGACAAGTTTTGTTATTATCTAGCACTCGGCCAATGTGATATCTACCCTCGTCACGTGTCGTCTTAATTCCTTCTGACCTATTCTAATCCTTCTTCATCCAACTGGATCGTGCTGACCCAATGATCGTGGCTAATCAAAAAACCTGTCAGGTTCTGGGTCCTCGGGTGTTCAAATTGGATAGTTTTCAGGAGATTCATAGGAGATCGTAGAAATATATTGAGCCTTCCTCTATTTGTGTAATTTTCCTATGTACGGATCTATGTGTATTGAAACACATGGAAAATACTTATCGTGGTATTATACGTAATTCAGTTAATCCGACCGATACCATACGAATAGTATCCGCGACATGACGCGATTTGAAACGTCCCCTCGACAAACCAGACGGCACGCGGCGTTGTTCCCCTGCGAACCTCTCTAAGCGAATACGTGGAAATAATGCATACAGAACGTGAGACAGAAATTCTGCGGCGACCGCATGAAATATATTCTCCGAGTGCCAGGCCATTCCATTGCCTAAATTATTCATGGCTTGCGGGACACTTTGCTAAAATTAGCATGCCGGCCATAATGTTAATGAATTTTTCAAAACACCGGGGGTAAAGCCGAGACAAGGCTTCAAAGTGCGTGGGCTCAGGTAGCTTGTGCGCGCGTGCGTAATTACATCCCCACGGTATCCGCGGATGAAAACTTTATGAGATTATTTAAGATTGCCTTTACCTTTTTATTAAAGAGCTCGATGCGTCCGTATTGATGGCTCGATCAAATATGGCAGGACAATATGTAAACTCACGTCGAAGTAGTTGCGCAGAGTGGTCAGAATACCTGTTGTAAGAGTGAACATACAGTTAGTTAAAGGAATAAATATAGTAAAGTAGAAATCTATGTTTAAATATGAATTAAAGTTGTAAGGAATTGAGGTAAGTTAAATAAAAATGCATGACAGAGGGAATAGAGTCTAAGTGCCGTGCGTCGCCGACCTTCCGGACGAATTTTTGGTACTTATAAAAGAACATCGTGCTAGAAAGACTCTGGCGATAGAGAAATACAATTTCTAAGTCGAAATTCTATTTCTCCAATAGCACTGAAAGCCCTAAATCTAACTAAATAGCAAAAAGTAGCTAGAGAAATAAGTTTGAATTAACTTGTACACGTATGAATTTAATACTAATGTTAATCTCGTTTATATTTCATCAACCCTCATGATCAACTTCCTAGCTAGATTAACAGGGACTAAATAAGCTTCGTTCTGCCCTTACGATGCCGTGCTTGGCGTTCTAATTAAAACATATAAAATAAGAAGAAAAATTAAGAAATACGCGTACAAGTTCCTCCTTTATGAGCACCGTAAAGTCTGCCTTCGCTGCTCCGGTACAATTAGAAACTGTCCGCGTTAACGACAAGGATGCACAGGACCCATTCATCAGTGGCGCGTTGAACAGGATTTCAGGGATAACGTGTGAAAGCTTCGAAATAAAGGGCCATGTTGAAATTTTCATCGTCGACTTGGAGGATATTCGCGGTTGCGCCCTGCGTCTTTTCAAACTTTTAACACCCACGGAACAACTTTATCCTTATTATCTTTCACGCGCTAAAAACCGTTCCTACTTCCGCTGTAATTTAACGTAATAATTGATCGAAGGATAATCGCTCGGTTAGACGGAATACAAAAGCATCACGGATCCTCTGTCGACTAAAAATTGTGCGGTACAAGATGAATCTCGGAACGAATAACAATAAATTGTGCTATCGCAAAATTCTAAACGATAACGTCCCGCACTTTAACGGGACTAAATTGCATTCGGTTAATTATGCTTGCCTCGTTTCGCAAAACACGTTCGAACTTACATGCCAGACGCAGAGAAAACGGAGTCCCGAAAGTTTGCCGGCGGTTGCTTGTAATATATGTACGTAAACTGGTGCGCACACTTTGTTAAGTTAATCGCGGACCTCCGACAATTTAACCCGCCATTAGCCTGTTTATTATAAGCAGCGACGAGGGGCATCTTAACCAGGTTCATTCGGAGTGAATTTTTCGAAAATCACACCAAACGTCTGCCGGTACTCGAGTCCTTCTGATTACCAGGATATTCGTGCCGACGAGAAAGCGAATAATAAACGAGACGTAGCGAAAGAACCGAGCAGGAAAAGGAGGAACGCGTTAATTACTGTTCATTCGTAATACTCGTTCGCGCGTTTACGATTCGAGTTCTCTTCAACTCGCTGGAGAACTCGCTTGGCTCGCAACGAATTTCTCTTCCTCTCCTCTCCCGTCAACCTACTCGCGAATTAGTATCCAGTAATGTGTTTTCCTTTTATTATTTCTACTTGGAATCGCAGTAATTTTGCCAATTAACCGTGCACCGTCGACCAATCAGCCGAGATCCAGCTAGAGAGTTTCGCAGCCGTGCCGTGAACGAAACTGCGAGAGATTTTATTTCGTTTCTTTTTACCGAAACTATTAAGGGCGCCGTACCAATCTAAATCGTCCCTCGTTTTCAGCGAGATTAAATTTCCGGGGTTAATCGTCCCGACGGACTCTTAATTCGTCGCCTTGATTCGTCGCTCGTCCAGAACGTGGAAAGCGTCTCTCTTCTTTCTCCGCTCTGCTCCGGTAACGAGAGCGAACTAGGACGTAAATAATTATATAAGCCGGCAGGACTGCTACTGAGAACGTTTAATAGAGATTTAAGCGACGAAACAGAAGGATTCTGAATTACTGTCTTCGAGTATTCGACACGCTTCATTACCGCCTTAAGACGTTAATGATTCCCATCGAGATACCGTCGTTCTTTTTATTTATCCGAGACAATCATTTTTGATCAAGTGAAAAAGTTCGATGAAAATTAACAGGTTGCAATTGAAAGAATTTCTTAAGAAGAAACTGCTTCGTCGAAATTTGCAGAGAAATAATTAACGTTTATTAAAGGGTAACTCTTTAATACGAAGAACGCGTTTAAAGTAAGAACAACTTCATAAACTGATTTATCCTGGTGGACTTTCTTTTTTATTATTTCCTCTGCTAACTCGGCAAGAAAATTTTATTCGATTTCGAAACGTATTTTCCTTCTACCTTTCGACGTTCCCATTTTCATTCAAGGAAAGTGGTCGCCGATAGACTCGCGAACACTCTCGATTCGCGTCCCGTGGAAATTTACTGATTCTCCGGTCGTCGAAAATCTTTCGAGCCCCATTTCGATATCCCATTTTCCCTTCCCGCCTCCTTCCTTCCGAGCTCTCAAATTTAACACATCATTTCACGTGCGAGTTCCACGAATAAAGATTGCCGGCGAAGAAATTTCCCTTCCTTTGACAGTGACAGTCGATTTAAGGATTCGCCATGGACGATCTAGACGCCGTCAGAGAACGAGGGGAGAAAGTTATCGAAGAAGAAACAGATACTTTTAAAGGAGGCCGGAGAAGAAGACTGAGCCCAACAATTTCCACCCCTTCTTCTCTCTGTTCGAAGCTGAAAAAAGAGAGAAGGAAAAGGGAATACACTCGATTTCAAGTGCCATTCAAACACTAACAAAAGCCGCTTCACGTGAAATTCTCCCAAACAAGTAGCCTAAGGTCACTTCAGCTATCCAACGTTCCTCGAGTGTCTAATATAGAATGATTTTCCTGATTGCTTCCACGTTTGGATACGACTATTGTACCTTGGAAAATAGAGAGAGGTCGTATACATAGAAAGGAAAAAAAATTGAAACGAACTTGCGCTTTGGGAAATGTACAAACTTCCCGTCATCGAATGCAATCGTAGTCGTCGAAACAGTCGATGGAGCGCGTTAACAAGAAAATCACTCTGTTTCAGGGAAAATTTCCGGTGAAAAATGCACGAGGTAGGTTGGGTAGAATAAATGAGAGGAAAGTTACGGGTGCACTGAAACACGTTCGATACTTCACGATGTCTGTGTTACGACACTTGCCCGAGAAATACCGAGGTTCCTAAGTGTTGAGCAAGTGGCGCGACATCGACTTCCACTTCTGTTCATTAATTATTTAGCCAGACCGGTACAACTGTCACGGAGAAGTCCACGAATGCCGCGAAAAATATGATACATTCAGACAGTAGTTTCGTTGCAACTTGAAGCAACCCATTCCGTCGGAAGACGAAAACAACCCCCGTAAACGACGATCGTTAACCTACTTTCCCTCTACGCCGCTCTGTTTTCCTATTCCGCAACAGCTGCCAAATCTGTTGTCGTTACACGAATTTTCCTCGCCTCCTTCCGCAACGCGACGAGATTATTCACAAACGTCTTATCGCAACGCGTCTGCTTATTAAAGTTTGACACTTCCGGTCTCACGGATATCTCATGACGAAAAGTAGTTTTATTTTTAATTACATTTAAACTTTTTCTCATATACTGTAAAAGTGGTAATTGGTATCTTAAATTTTGTATAATTGAATTATTTTAATGTAGGCAATTAACTTTATTTTTGTCAGGTAAAAGAATTCTTTCTAGGAAGACGGACCGATAGGGTGCGGTTATAATTATTAACTATTCACTTTCGCGAAGGATTTGGAGAGTTCCTTTATTTTAATTGTATCACCTCGCTTCGCACGTCAACTATTGTGTGTATGTTCGTCGATGATCTATAACCGTCTAGATCTATCGCCTAAATCTCTCGTCCTCGCTTGCGGCCGGGGGGGGGGGGGCACCTGAGAGAGGGAAAAGAGAGGAGGGAGACACCGCGATAGTAGACTAATTTACCTACATTAAGTAGCAAATTAAAAGATTCGCACTATATACAGTTATTTCCACTGGCACACGTCAGAATCGAGTGTCTGAAGGTGCTCAAAAAGAAACGAAAAAAAGAACGAATAAGGTAAAGTCTAGGAAATTTCTCGGTGCCACGATTCACCCCAAAAACGATCATTTCCCGTTGGACGGGTGGCAGACGCACAGGGCCGGTAATTTCCGTGAACGAAAGTGAAAATCGATCTGCCCGACGCGTCTGCGTGTTCATTGGCCCACTTTCCTTCTTTTTTATCCCCCCAAGTGTTTCTACCGCGAACGAGCCGGTTGACGTATCACGTGCCAAGGATATTCGACAAGGCGACACTGCCGGGGTGAAAAGTTGAAGAGCCACTTCAGCCTTGAAATCGTCTGTCTTGGTTTCTGAACGATGGATCGGACTGGACGCTCGATTTTCCTCGAACGTGTAGAAGTTGCGTCGACGTGATACAGTGAAAAGAGATTTAACCCCCTCTCCGTCATACGGTTTGGACCTGTTTTATAATGAAGACCGATGACGAACGGGGCTTGGCCCGGAATCGAGTGAAATGTCGGGGGTGGGCAAAGTGTGTCGGCGTAAGTCGGTTGGGATACGCTCAGGCCACTAGGCGAGCCCATTCATCCTGATTAGATGCGGTCTCCCACGGGGACAGGCCGAGAATCTCTCGGCAAACGTGCACGAGTTATTTGCAGACTGCTTGGGGAAAAAAAAAAAGAACCAGTCAACCTCCCTCGACCAGACGACTGCTACGACGTACAAAGGCTCGTCCACCAGTTATCGGTACGGCGATCAAACAAAATGGACAAGGTAATATTCGCAGGATTGTGCGCGTACCCGAGATTTCTTTCTGGCAGACTTTCAAGAGTGTCAACAGTCATTTATTTTTCCTATTTGCTAGATGGATAAGAAAACAACGAATCGTACTCGATTTTATTTAGAAATTATCCATCTATTAACCCTTTCACTATTGTTGCTACCTACAGTCACTTGAATTTACGTATAAACTAGATGCGTGAGCCCACTGCACTTTGACTGCATAAGGGTTCGATTTACAGAATATTCAGTCGAACGGATGAAATGCAAACGAACGATAGCGAATTATTGCACGATGAAATTTCATACTTCTAATTACGCATACTCCGGAATATCGACGTGAAATCGAAGCTTTGATATCCGTGATATTAATGCATCCTCCATAGAATTTATTTTTCCCTCTTTCGTTTATCTTGCATAAACGTTCCATCTGTGTTCGGGAATATTTATTAATTACCGGTGGAGATGGCCGAGGTGGATTAATCTCTCAATATCTCTTCGATCCATATCGTAAAGTATATTTGTTAACTGCATTAATATACAACTGACAGATCTATGGCTGGTATTTATCCAAAGCTGTGTGGATTTCATTTTGTACCGCTGTTCGAACTGTTCTTGGAGTATACAGAATACCAACAATTTTTCAAATCGTTCGAGCGCGACAGGTAAGCCCGAAGCGAAATATAAATTCTAGTTTTATCCTCGAAAATCTCCATTTCTTTGATGTTTACAAATATTTTTATAATTACACTTTAGAAATTAGGAAAGTATTTTTGCTAGGAGAACTTAAAGAAGAATCTATGCACCTCGAAGTTATAATTGGACTTTAATTTTTACACAAATCCCCTTTCTAAAATTTCACTTTTCAACTTCAACGTATCTCCCCTGCGACCGGTAGATCGAAACCAGAATTTAAACAAGAGTTGAACTTGTTACGCCGTTATTAAATGCCGTTGCTTCGTGTATTGTCACAATTTACCTCGCTGTTATCGCGTACGCGACGATATTTCGAAACAGGACGATATTCCAAAGTAACTTCGTGCACGCTTAAGTAGCGTTACCTTGAACGTCGATGGCACAAAAGGGCGTCGCCTTTGCGTCGTGTTCCTCCGCTGTGTTCTAGCAAGACCGCCGCCAGCCAACCCTTATCGTTCACCAGCTCGTGGCGGAAACTCTTGAAAAACAATAACGCTGTCGTTGACTCTGAATTTTCCGCGGTAGCGACTCGCCGTTATTTCGTTCCCGCGAACGTCGGGCAGGGCTCTAAGATTTTCGACCGTATTATTTCCCCAGCGGCATTTTCTCTACCTTCCTTATTCCGCGCACCGTCTTGAGGGAACCTCGTCACCGTGACGGAATTACGCGTCGCGACTTTTCCACTTGTTCGGTTAGGCTGGAACGAGAAAAGTAGCGAAGAGGCGAGGGGAGGATCATCGGCGGTGAAAAAGCGAGAACCGAACCGTCGCGGTCGGTGTTAACTTTCGACACTTTCAAGTTTGATGGGATTTTCCTTCTTTTTTACCGTCTCCTGAGATAACCGTGGTCGGCGAAAATAACGTCCTTCTATCGTCCCTGTATTACATAGCCAGACCTCATTTCCCTTTACATTTTACATATTACAGCCGTGTAAAACTTTCCACCTTCTTCTTACGGATAACCGGAGTAAGTGAATCTCCCGAGTGTCGTAATTGCGAGATGCACTATTATTTAGAAGTATCGGACACCTCCGCGTTATCGAAAGAATATAAAATTTCGAGCGAAACTATTATAATTATATTTATTATCAGCTGGGACGAATAGAAAATAAATACGACTATTGTCATCGTGACTTCTTGAAACTAGATTCCCATGTGTAACTGAATATTGAGAACATTCGATTGGACACGTCATGGTGAAGTGGCAACGTCGAATGGATTCTAATGGGAACCGGATTATTAGGGAGAACGTTGATGACTTCCGTGTCGAATGTGGTGGATGGTTCTGATTTATGGTAATGGCGATTGCCTTCGTGATACTTCATTTTGTACTGAGTTACAAATACGAGATGCTTGATCGATGTTTCCTAGCAGTAACGCGATATCTGATATCTTCGTATTAAATTCATATTTATTTTATAAACGTGTAAATTGAATAAACTTTCTCAGGGCACGAATTTGATTCATTTACCGTAGAAATTAATAAAGCATATTTCGTATAATAAGAGAAAAGTCATCGAGTGTCATTCAAAATATTGCCGAAGAATGATTACAGGTACAAATTTAATTAAAATCTGAAATAAATCGTTTGCGTGCGTCGAAAACACGAGCGAAGCCTCGAATGAAAAGTTTCGAATTGCACCGTTGATCATAAGCGGAGCATCGTTTGCATAAGTACGGCTCATAAATGCTAATTAAAAATGTACACGATACGTATGGACCATAAATGTGTCTGCCGCTTAATTTGCCGCCAACGAATTGCACCGATGCGATGCTCGCTCGCCGCAGTTCGAACCGATACCGATCTAATTTGCATACATACATTCCTAATATCGAACGGTGCGCTCTCATTTTAATCAAAGAACTACCCGTTCGATGCATCATGATTATAAACCGCACGCAAGAACAATGAAGAATTTGTACGCGTTTCGCACTTAGATTCGATTGATTAATCGAAATAATTAAAACGTGGGTGAATCAATATGTTATTGGCTAAATTGAATGATCGAACATTATCGAAATGAATTATTCAAACTGTACATTACGAATCAAGGGGATACGTGATTCGTTTTGAAAAACCATTTCATTTATTTGCACCCATATTTCATTTTATTTTAGAAGTACCATCGATGGATACCAATTTTTTTTGGAGCAAAATTCTTCCGCCACTTCAAATCTCATGGATGGGTATTTTATTTTTTCCCCATGCACCTATTCGAACGCATAGTGCGTTCGCAGTAAATCCAAGCACAAACGTATCGGCTGTAATCGTTTGTAACTTTCGGTGGCAAATTCCGGACCGATTTCGTGGAAGCAACGCGGCGGTACAGAAGTGCGTCCACGTTTCCGTCCGTCTTAAATTCGGTTTACTAGCTTCCGAAAGCTGGAGGCTCGCTCACGGAGGTAGAAACTTTCATCATTAAGTAAACGGTGGCTGGGATTTTCATGCTGATTCTCGTGCTTCCCAGCGTTTGCGTTTTCCTCTCGCAACCGCCTCATTTAAGATACCCTTCATCCAGCAAATCGTTGCGAGTAACTGATCTTCTCCCACGTTTATCTCCGAGTTTGAGAAACACTGCGAGTTAGAGCAGCTTCAATTATCTGCCTAAATACCTCTTTTATTAATATTCTCAAACGTTACACGGAATGGTTCATCCCAAGTTCGAGACTGTTGGCAAGGTTTTATCCGATTCCATGTACTTAAAGATTAATATTTACGTAACTTTATGCGCACCTTCAGTGTCGCGCAGTAATGCCATAGAAAATCCTATCAGCCACGATTTACCCCATTCCAATACGAAGACTCGTATTTATTCATCCGCGAAAGTTCCCATACGTCGATCGCTGATTCCTAGATGACCAGATTCTTCCTTTCCACCCTGGCGGCGATGGTGTTCGGCAGATCGTATTTTTCCCGAGATTTAGCGCTTCTCCTGGTCGTTTTTTAACGCGTGCCACACAGACGAACTGGCGCGCGATACACAGATACGGGCGGAACGAACAAAAGCGCTTTTTAAAACAAATTTATTGCTGTGCGTCGGGGGTCGCCGCGAACACGACGCTTACCGACCAGCATTCATCCCCCGCACCAGGCCAACCGCGCCGTCAGCCCGCTGCGACCCTCGTGACCCCCCTGATTGCCGTGACCCCTGTTTCGCGACCCCAGCCCAGGCACACAGTCTGGACATTTACGAGTGCGTCCCGGTGCATTTTTAAAACCGTTCCGCCGCGCCGTTGCAACGGAAACATTAGCCCCGTCGCTGTCAACGGCCGAGTATAATCCGGACGAGACTACATCACATAATCGGCGCCGGGGATAAATTTTTTTCCACCTACGCGAAGAGCGAAAAGCCGGCTGCGCCTGTCATTCCATAAAACGTAAATCCGATTAGCGGTCCGTTCGTTGACGAACGTTCCAACGATCGACGGTCATTCGGCTGTACGCGTCGTGTTTCCATCGATGCGCTCGTAAAGTAGGAATATGTAAAAAATAGAGTGGCGCATCCGCTTTTGCATACGGCTAGCTTATTCCCTGTGCCGTAATTATTACGTTACAACTTTCATTTATAATCTACGGGATAGCCCCGTATATAAAATCAGAAACGCAAAGGTATTTAATAAATAGTTTCAACGTGTTTTCTCGGTCACGAAGCGGTCGAGCGATTTCGGTGTTGCACAGGCACGGTGAAAAATCCACTCGTGCTCGTCAACGTGCACGAACGCTCGTTACCCGTGTACGTCTGGCTTCGTCTGCGAGAAGCCGCGAGCACAAATTGCGGAAACGGTAGACACGTTTGCAGGCTTGAGGCGGACGCTCCGTGCGAGCTCACCTTCCGGTCGACTGGACTCTCGTTTGCACCGGGGGCAGCAACAGTGCGCGAATAAAGGACACGTAATACAGCCGTCTTTGTGTATACGCCGGAACAGGTGGATTCTAACTGTCGCTCTGGGCACGAAGGAAAACGGGTATTAGACGTACCGCCCTCCCGCCCCTCGCCGAACCCCTTTCGAACCCTTGCCTTGTCCGTACAACCACCGACGCGAGAATTAGAGCGTGAACGTATCGTCTGTCTTGAGAGCCGAGTCGTTGATGAGCGAACGCGGACGTGGAATAACGTGTAAGCAGAAGCTGGCGAAACCGTCTGAAAGCAAACGGGAAACGAGCGCGTCGGAAACTGTCACGATTTCGACAAAGCACCTTGATTAACCCTTAAAAAAAACCGACCCAAGATAGTTTCGGTAGAAAAATTCTGCACGATTCGTCGTTTCAATTTGAGACCATTTCATTTTTCACATACTACGATCACTAGATTCGTCTGCTAATCTCTTCCGATTCCCAACGAGTGCAGATTCAACACAGTCGTAAAGATAATGCATTCCGGAGAGCAGAGGAATTCTGAAATACCGAGGGAAGGAATTAAAAGTACGAGCTGAATGCTGTAAAAGCTTTGAGAGCGAACAAATTGAAGAGCACCGCGGAGATAAAGGTAACGCGGTTACCGTGTCGTTTGCGAAACGAAATTAATGACCCCATTCGGATGAGTTATGCCATCGGGATGTTACGAGTGATCATCGTGTCATTTCCTTTGGCATCCCGGCAAAAAGTTCACGGTAATTAAGTCGAGCACAAGAACCGGAACAATGGGCACGCTCGCATGACATGACGTACTGGCACGGAAAGAAAAGGAGAAACTAGAAAGAGTGCAACGTCACAAGGATATATGAATTCTGCACATAACGTTTGCATTTCAATGCGGAAGCGCAGCGTAAGAACATTCTACGTTTCTCGGGAACAAGCCAGACCGCAGGGAAAAGAACTTTGTACATGTATATTGTTACAATATTTTTGATATTCCGCTACATTCTTTTCTTTCTTCCTTGATTCCGTACCAGGGAGAATTGAAGCATCAACGTGTTACGTGCCTTCAAGGACGACAACTGTGATCCACGTACATGTTACATAAAATATCATGTAGGAAAGTTATAGAATTAGTTAGAAATTTTTCGCATATTTTTCTTTTTCTAACAAATTAGAAAATACAGATATGTCCTATGGATGTCAAGAATTTGTCCGGAGAGTCAGCGACGCACGGTACTTTGGCACTGGATTTGGGAATTTGAGTATTTCAACCCTTGTTTTATCAAAGTAACAAAGTAGATGTAGAAAAATAAAAATATGGGAAAAATCTCTAAATCTCTACTTTGTTACTTTGGCAAAGCAAGGGTTGGAATACTCAAATTCCCAAATCCAGTGCTAAAGTACCTTGCGTCGACGACTCGCAAGATGCAAATTAGCAGTAGAAAGAAAATTCCAATTTTGTATTTTGCTAGTTTGGTATCTATAGAGAAGCATAATACAAGAAGCGATCCACCGATGGGAAATATTTCCAAGTCATTATATTATTTTAATGAAACAAGAATTCAATAATTACAAAAATAATAGGGTATACACAATTGAATTGGAAATACTATGTAGTAGAAACGTAACTTCACGAACAACAATTCAAGAATACAACAGGAGTGACACAGCATGTTAGCTAAAACAGTAATCCAGGTGATCTGAACGTGGCGAAGACGAAACGACAGAGGACGAAGAAACCTCCGGAGAAGCATGGAATTGTATGTTTCAAAAATACCTTTCGCCGAGGATACTTCGTGTAGGATTTGAAGACGAACAATTCGATCGTGAGATAAATTCGATATCGTTCACGGACCAAGGAAGTCGTTCGGAATTACGAAAATTGCATCAGGGAAAACATTTTGTGAAAATGTATCCGATGTTATATATTTTTATAACAAGAATTTTGATTCCAACTGGCTATTCGCCCTTACGTTTGTATTAGATAATAGAGACTTCGTTTAGATGCCACAGATAGCTACCCTCTTTTTATAGTGTCGTTTCTGAAGGCAAAGAAATTGGAGCGAACAGCTGCCACGTGTTGTTCGCCGCAAAGAATCGAAGAATCGTGGAACGGTGGACGGAAAGATGGCGGAACGACGGATTCTCATATGGATGAAAGATAGAAAAGGTTGGAAGAAGGGAGGAAAAATAAGGCACATTCAGCGGCGAAAAAAGAGAAGAGAATCTTCGTTCGTACGTGCCTCGCGTCCATCCATCACGGAGCCGACAACTTGCCTGCTCTGACCTGCCAGTTCTCCATCACTCCGCGTTTAGATTATCTTTACACCGTCTTCCCTCTATCACTACCTCGTCTGGAAAACTTATTTTTCGTTTTCTAATATTTCCCATCCGTATCGATACTTATTGAATCGATTTAAGGTACCGCAGTTGAACGGTTCTCCGGTAAATTATTGGGTACGGTTTGTTTTCTTTGCGCTGCGACGGTCCGATTCGTAAGAGGAAAGATATTAAACGTGTTTGCCGACGACGAAAGGAAGAGACGCAACAGACGTTGTTTCTCAAAATAATAGAAAGTAATGAGCGATCTTCGTGGTGATCGAAGAGACGAGAAAAAAATCCTCGTATTGTTTTATACGGTTCAACGAACGAAGGCTTTTATCAGTGCCGAATGAAATAGAAATTCGCTCGTCTTAAACAGATTTGAACGAAACGAAACAAATGTTATTTGAAAGCTTCGCTATCGCAGTTAATAAGGTTTCGTTCTTCTAAAGCGCGATTATTAAAGATGTAATTTTGTTCGTAAATGGGAGACTCGTTATTCTCGAAAATTTTCTAGACACAAAATCGTCGGTCTGCCTTATCAGCTGTTTCCTTAAAAGTCGTTATCAACGACCGTACGGATTTTAATTAATTCTACGTTCTCGTGTATCCTTCGTGTTTCTCTGATACCCGCGCTCGCTACATCCGCGCTCGGTTGTTTCAATTAAACAGGCCTCTTTTGCGTACGTAACATTTGCGTTCCGACTTAATTGCATTCTTTCATTCTTTCGCTTTGCTTCTATCATTCCACCTGTGGTTTCGTGCGTCGAATTATGAGGAAAAAGCCTGAAAGAGGCTGAGAGAGCCGGCCAGGTTTAGCCGTGGAAAAAGAAGAGAGCAGTCATAGGACGGCGAGGTTGTTTGTTCATACGGCGAGGATACGCGTTTCCGAGCCGAGGCCCTTGTGGACCGTACAAATAGGGTGGAATGATGGATATGATAAGCTGTCCAGATAGCGTACGAGGGTTGTTTTCAATACATCAACCCTGGTTAACCTTCCGGCGAGATGCGGACGAGAGGAGTCTATGAAGAAGATGCAGGCGAAAAATATGAAAAGAAGAACAAGAAAATTGGATGGGTGTACCGTGAACACTGTCAATTAAGATTAACCGCTAAACACGGTCTAGCAGATTGCAGGATTCCTATCTTTTTAAAGAAATATTCAAAATGGAAGAAAATCTGAAGTAGATAGGGATGTATGGGTACCTGAAAATTCGGAGTGGACGGGAATATTTTCGGATTCGGGCGGGACCACGAAAAAGGTATAGCCAGGTAAGGTAGGTAAAAATATGGAAACAAATCGCGTTTCTTCAGATTATTTGTTCGATTTTTCATTTTTTACAACTAGGATTTGCAAAGAATTTTTTCAGAATTTCCGGATGTTATTAAATAGGAGAAATGGAGCACGATCTGGCGTCTCTTTTGCGCCCCCTCACTGCACCCCTGGTTAAGATAAAGGGTTGAAAATTGGTGTACAATATTTTCTTTTGACATGCTATCAAATGACGCATTCTGAATTTAATTTGGTTCTAGGGCCATTTTGCCTACCTTACCCGGCTGTACCCTTTGCCTAGAACATAAATTGGTTCGGGTATTCGTAATTTCGGAAATTTTGAGTCTCAAGTCGAATTCGGGTCCTGAATTGATATTCGGATCCTATAATTACAGATACCCAAATGAAATGCGCTAGATGAATTTCTGAGGTGAGATACTTGCACACCCCTACAAGAGAAGTTTAAATATTTAGCTTTCAAGATACGAAACACATAGGAAAGTCTAAAAATTTTGTCGAGAGATTCAATTCAAAGCCAGCAATCCGGGTCTGAGAATCCTGAAGGTAACGAAAGTCATATGGATATCCTGCGTCAAGGTCCGCGCATCTCACTCGATCCCGAAGGAAGAGTTTCTCGCGCGGTTCACTCGTATGCAAATTCTGTCAGGTATAGAAGAGAGCCGGTCGTGCACCGCAACGAACAAACAAAGAGGATGCGTCGCATCAGCCGTCTGGAAGAATTTCTACTATTCTCCCAGCTCTTATATACCTTCCTTTCTCTTTCTGCTTTTCATTCCCTGCCTCTCCGCAGCGTTACACCTCCGAAGATCCGTCGCGTCGTCGGGAAACAGATACGTCAAGAAGAAAGTCAGAATCTTATTTCCCGGGATGCTCCTTTTCCGAGCCTTTTCTTCTACCTTTCGCCTTTACTTCCACCCTGAAACCACCCTCCGCCGGACTTACCCTTACCTCGCCTCTATCTCGCATCACCGACGATGGAATAGAGTATCAAAACTGGAAGACGAAGGACAGAGAGCCGACGGTTGACAGTCTTTGCGGTATAGGATCACGTATAGCCAGGATCGCAGACGTCTCGTGAGAATTCCGTTTCCGAAATAAGGAAAAGAGGATCGTTTTTCACGCTCGAACGGTAAGCGGAACGAAAGGTAGACTTGAAACGAGCCCAGACTGAAAATTCTTCCAAGGAATTCTGCTATAAAATTACAGAAATAGCCGGAATAGCAAAAATAAAATCGTTATGAAATTCATATTTTATCGTTCAACAACCAAGTAGATGCTAACGATTAACGAAAACTGCTTTTGCTATGATAACGTGTAATTAAGTTCCAATTTAAATGAATTATAAACAGAAAGGGTTCCTTCAAACGAAACTGATGATCGTCGAGAAAATTTATCTTCTGCTTTGCATTCTTTACGCTTCGCGTTAAAGAGTAATTTAACGTTATTGGAGGCTGGCGAAAAAATTCATCGTAAACTCGATAATTGTGGCAGTTAACGAGGAATTTTTAAAGAGCGATTTTATTCTACCGGAATATTTAATTAAGCGAAATTTCAGGGCTCTTGCAGCGAGCTCGGTGTATTAAACAAAATTACATCTCTTAGCCGTGGCGCATAAAGCTGTTTTAAATAAGCCAGCTCGTATTAAAAGATACCGCCTGTTTCTTTACGCTCGCCCGTGGAAGACGATGTAATCGTAATTTAACTTTCCTGTAAAATTCAGAGCCTAGGTAAAATCGAAACCTCTTCGTTACAAGCGAACGCAACACTGTCGTTGCATTTTTTCTTTTTACCGTAAAAACAGTAATTCAAAGGTTGTATTCGTGACGTTTGATTTATTTTGAAATTACCTCCGGGTAAAACACAGAGTATGAAAAAATTAGTACGATCTTTATAAACGAAAACAAAATTTGGACAGCTTGATGAAGTTAAATAAATTCAACGTCAATTAGTGCTATTTATATGAAGAATTTGATACTGAGATTTTCTAAATTATTTGTTACGATTTTATGATATTTAAAAATATAATTACGAAAGAACAGCGAGGCAAATTTTAAATAATGGGAATTATTTTAATAATATCTTTAAAGAGATCTCTTTGAAGGGTTTAGTAATTTTACTAAATCTTTTTTGTTTGTAGAAAAAATAGCATTAAATTTTATAACGAGTTTTTCCGTAAAAACAAAAAAAGCATTGTTAAAAGCAAAAAGGAATTATTTTAAATTAATTCCACAAACTTTGTTGCAGCTCAAACATTTAACATATTTTTAATTTAACGTCAATTATTAATTAAGTGAGACCATTGAATAAAGCCATTCATTAATTAATAATGAATTTATCTACCTCCGTATCATTAATTATTATAATTCTGATTAATTTTAAATGTAATTTCCACGAATCCATCACAAATAATTTAATATTATCCAATTATCGATGAACATATAACTTGCAATATTTCTTGAGATAATTCTGTTTTTCATTTACAACTTCTTTTGATATATTAGTTCCATTATAATAAGAATGAAATAAATTCAAATTCCACGATTTATCAATCAATCAATCAATCAATCCTCGATCACCTCTTGACTCCAATTCATCAGAAGCACGGAACATGAGTCACGAATTAAACGATCCTGAATAATAGAATGAATCGTCAAAGCTAATTAATAGATCGAATTTACTGCAGTGCTGGTTGCTCGAACGGCACGTAACACATTTCACGAAGGTCTCCCATAGACAAGACGCTGTTCCGTATATCTGATCACGCATTAATCCAGGACAAGCCGCAAGAGCGGCAGCAATTCGGCAACTTAATTAAACCAATTAATATTGCGAGCGACCGGAATGACGAGCGATCGGTATCAGGCAAACGCTTCCGATATCTGAGAACCGTTACATCCGCAGGTTTGTTGAAGGATTATAGATAGCTTACCCGTAGTTACATACGTGTATCAACGTAATGGATGTACAGGTAAGACTTGCCCCGTTGCCATAATCGCGCAGGAACGTGATGAATAGCGTTTAACCTGTGTCAGAAATTAATAGGCATGAGCGACAAATGTTTTACTACACTTAATATGTTAATCGTTTACAAATATAAATTAGGGGTGAATGAAATTCTGTGGAAGTTTAACCTTTGAACAGCGAAGCCTGGGTCAATCGTGACCCAGTTAAATATGTAAAGTCAAAGGAAAGCCAAAGTTAAACACATAATTTTTAAACGAAAGGCTTTCATATGATGGAAAAATAATTTTCAAAGGAACAGTATGAAATTTAGAAAATGAAAATGATATGGAATATATAATTAAATTAAAATTGAGACTCTCTCTATGGTCCGCTGTCCGAGGGTTCACTTATCGATATGAAAGCAAGGTGGTATCTGAAAAAGTTTTCTGATATTTCAAAGTAATAACCCTAACCATTTTCCAAATGTAAATAGTGGTTTTTTATTGTTACAAACGTCAATGTTACGATTATCGCGAAATTCACCATCCGCTATCGATCCGCAAATTGTCGGTGTTACTTTTTTCCTGGCCAGACGAAACGATCGGGCAACAACGAGGACCCGAAGCAGGTTTAATTGCCGCTCGCCAATTGCCCACGCATCGGCAGGAATAAAATCCTCTTGTTTTAATTAGTTCTAGGTAACGATTTCTGCTCGAACAACACTCTCGAAACCGTAAACAAATTAATAATGTTACACGGTACAAATTAATCTTTAAATTATATAAAAACCCTACTCGTACCATCGTTATCGAATTAGTCTTAATGAAATAATAAAAAATTGTAAAAATTATACAATGTTACAAATTATGCGTGCACTTTAATGGACTTCGCGGAACAAATTATCGATTAAGCGAAGTACGATTAAACGATCGTGTAACTTTGTACGGGTCCTGGCTGAGCGTTTAGCGGATCAATTCATTTCACCGCTGGCAATTATCGAGTCAAGCCCCGATGCACAACTCTCGACTCCGGTTCTTGCGTGAACCAGGGCAGCACGACGCGGCGCGGCGCAAACAAACCTATTCCGCAATTCATCGAAAAGTGTACTTGCAACGAGCCGATAAGATCGATGCCAATCGATTACCGATGCGGTAGTCTGCGCGCCAGAGACTACGAATTTATCGTCTGTTCAGAAATCGATAAAAAAAGGTCCAGACATCGAAAAAATAAAATCACGCCGCGTGATGGACGGACGTTCGAATAGAAGCGTATAATCCAGTGGTAGTCGTGGAAATTCACCGCATCTTTCAATATCCGGCTTAACATCACGAGTTTTCTGTTCGTGTTACGTAAATTTGAAATTATCGGCTACAGCATTTCGAAAAGCCAACCGCACGCTACCCGACCTATGTTTAACTGATTATCATCGCTGATATTTTTCTTTCATTTCTATCAACGTGGCTGTACAAACTTGTACAAATATTTTCGATGATAAAATATACAATATCCACGTCTCTATATAAAAATTTCAAATCGACATCACGAAATGTTTATTGTAGATAAAGTTTGATAAGGGGAAAATAAAAAAGTTGAGAATAGACGAATTTTTATACCGTAACAGTTGGAAACGAGAAATTCTTTCGCGACATAAATCATTTCCTCGGAAAATGTTGGGAAAATTATAAAAACTCCGGTTGGATGGAAAAATATGACCATACATAGTTATAACTCATTTAGTTGCAAATTTTCAGTCTCATTTCCTGCGGGACGCGTATAAATCCAATGTTACATCTAACAAATCAAGACAACATATTTAGAATTCGCAAAATGTGTGAAATATGGAAAATAAAATGAAACATTTGTTAATATCAGAGAAAATATTACACATAAACGTGTTTATAAACATCTACTGTGTAATTAAAGGCAAAGCCATATTTAACTTCATTTTTTATAATTCTCTTTGCATTTCCTTTGAAGTGTCTATGGGTCTGAGTTTAAATACAATTAGT
Source organism: Osmia lignaria lignaria (assembly GCF_051020975.1). Taxonomy (NCBI): domain Eukaryota; kingdom Metazoa; phylum Arthropoda; class Insecta; order Hymenoptera; family Megachilidae; genus Osmia; species Osmia lignaria. Next base: position 5,261,573 of record NC_135041.1, read on the forward strand.
CATTTAAGTCTGTAATGTGTTACATGACAAAATTAACAGGCAAAAGTACGTGGATCATCGGACGTTTTGCAATTTCGTCTGTTTACCCAACGAACGCAATAAGCCCATTCGGTATCGCGACTCGGAAACGAGCGATTAATAAATATCCGCGCGTAATTAATTGGATTGCGATCAGACAGGACGAACGTGCGTTATTAAATTTTCACCGTGACTCGCCGGTAGATCGTCGTGGATCGTTCTCTGGTAATTTCGTCGGACGCGTGTACGCTTGCTAATTTACGAGCTTCAATGTCGTATTAATGTATTTCTTTCATGACACGGTGCCGGACTATAATTGCATAGTTAACGTAACAGACGTTTGCCGGGGCACAAAGACCGAGAGTGTAGAAAGCAAACACCGCGAACAATCGTTTCAGCCGTTCCATTCGAAATCCATGCAATTCACTGCGTATTTCCAACTTCATCAGGAAGCAAAAACACCCCTGTCGATTGTTTCGTTATTCTAAAACAGTTTCTATCAATTCTATGCCGCAGACGTTAAATTTACCAGGCACGTTTCAATAAAACTTAAGGAAACTGACTATTCTTGATATTCAAATATTGATAGAATTAATTGTATCTTAAATCTTCCCTTTTATCTCCATTTGATGTAATGACACTATTAATTTAAACTGGGAATTCGATTAAATGCACGACTGAGGTTGAGTTGTTTTATACACAGCGACGTAAATACTTGACATCCCCTGTTTGTATCACTGTCGTAACTTACAATTAGTCGAATGACCCATGCACGATAAAACTGCTTGGCAAGGCCGAGGTAATCAGGGCCCTGACCAATGCGAGTCCACGTGAAACAAAGGGCAAAAGATGGAAAAGAAGAAGGAAAGGGGTCTACGACCCACACCCTTCTAATTCTATGTTGCGTGTTATTAAAGGGCCATTAAAACTCCGTGCATCTACTAATTACCTGCACGCAGTCTTTGCGCCCGTACGGTTTAATCAATATTCGGCTTTGTTGCGTCTACGAAAGGAGCGTGAATGATATTCGTCCCGAGGCCTCCTATCGGAGCCACCGTTGTAAATGAGAATTTCTCGTTCGTCCTGTACAATGGAACGAAACAAATGGAGAAAATGTGCACTGGTTGAGGGCGGGGGAAAAAAAAAGGCGAAAGTCAGGAAAAACGGGCGGACCGCACGTGAATTTTTGCAATTCCGATGTCGTCGACGTAGCAGGGCCAGCAATAGCAGCCCTCGTTTTGTCTGCGGTAACGACAAGTGCAGTAACACGACGTTCCCCGAGTGTCCTCCACTTTTCTCCCCTTTTCTAATCGTTGCCCGTTGAATTGCGCGAACCTCGTTAAATCATCGACGAAAGGAGTTACAAATTTTATAGAATCACGAATCAAATGAAATTGAAAATACAGAATAATCATAGAAGCTTTAGGTGCTTCTAAATGTTCGAAAAGAGAGAGAGAGAACTCGGGAAACAAATGGGAAACGTGCTTGAAAACCGATAAAGGAGGTAATGGAATATGGCTGATCGCGATAAATTAACTTCTATCGATTGAATACTTTCGCGATCGAGTGCAACCGATAACGAGCTGTCGGAACGTTTCACCGTCAGCCAGTTAACAAAAGGCTTCCACTAGGATCGTGCAGGAATTACCCGACTGATGGATCAAATCGTCGTCGGGAACGAATCCTGAACTCGCGTACCGATCGCGTCGCGTTTTCCCTTTTTACTATTTCTCCTATGGAAAAGAGGCGTCTCTTGATAATTTAATACTTCAATTTCACAGATCGATCGAGTCCGATACGACGCGACGAGCCGGCAAACATGAAAAAGAATTTCAATCTCCAAGCCTGGTCTCGTTCGAAGCCTATCCCGTCATTAGAGAAGATTACATCTTGCTATCAAATTACGTTCCGTTTTATGTGCACGATGCATTCTCGATGATTCGAGGATAAGCTACATCGAACGGGCTGCCGCCATGATGCTTCGTTACGTGTCAGACGGCGAAACGGAACGGAGCAAAGAAGAAGAAAAAAAAAAGGAAGAATCAGAGAAAAAACGGGAAATTGCTTCATTCCCGTAATTTCCATATATCTTTCACCGATAAACGCGTACCTATCGAGAGAATGAGCCACGATGCCATCGACAAACGAGAGCGAAGCTTTCTTTATCTAGGCCAATGAAAGGAAGGGTTTAGTCTTTCGAGGAAAGTCGATAGTTCGATAAGTCTCACGGCAACGGGAGTGCTTTACGAAACCTTAGCACGCAATCATAAGCCCTTCCTTTTTTTTCCCGCGCTCTCGCCCGGATGCCGAGGAAGCAAACTTTTATGACGTTCGATCGATCGGGGCCAATCAGTACGTCCTTTGATGTAACGCCATCTTATTTATGCAGATACTGAAAGTTCGTAGCCTCGATCGATTCATCGGCACGACGAATAATATATTCAGATATAAACCCTCTTAGCTCCGCAAGCTACAGGTGCACCTCGAGTGCTTCTTTGACATAATTTCCTAAATAACTTTTTTCAATTAACCAAGATGATTTAACATTTGACTTATTAAAAAATAGACAAATTGGTAAAGCAATCATCCAAGGAGTAAAACAATTTGTAATTTTTCGAAATTACATTATGAAGCAGTTATTAATTACCGTACCAGCGTAGAACGACAACTGTCTGACTAATAAGGGGACTACTTCCCTGAGCGTCTGACCAATGCAGACTACTACTGCTGCCGCTTTACCAATTCTTGCACCTTCCATACTTTTTATATTAGAAAAGTGAATCCGTAAATTGTTAACGTGTAATAAAGCCGATTTATTATTATCCTTGTTATTATTAAATATATTTTCTTCTATTTAATAAATGCTATTAATAAAAGCTATTGTTCTACAAGGGTTTTCTTATCTGATATTTCGTAAAAGAATTCCGTAAACCATATCGTCCATCATTCTTTTTCTCTCACAGCGATAAAACACAATTGGAAGGTGAACAAATAATCCACGACCCATAACGATATCATCAGACGGAACGAGAAAAATGATGGGAGATAAATCCTTTCGGATTGCGTAATGGAAGGGAAACATTTAAAAACAAGGTATAATCCGATGATTAACGCAAGGCCATTTCATACAGCAATGGCGGCGAAGACGAACGATAAAGTTTCGCGAAAAGATCGTGGTGTAATTTCAATGTGTATCCCGTTATTCGCCATTATTTCGTCGGCAGGAAACGAAATACGTTAAACGACGCTTGGCGCGGATGAACTCGTAAAACGGCGAGCTGTTACGCGCCGAAGAAACGTCACTTTTGAATACATTTGAATCTCATCTGAGAACGTAGAATACCTATAACTGTCACGAACGAATGCGTTTATGCTAATACGATTTAGCGAACTGCAGAGAATTTTGATCGTTGCGTCAGTTTCCAGAACTTTTCGTTTCTGCATCGCATTACGGGACGAGCTAAAAATCCATCTATTCAAAGAACAACCGTATTTACAGCTTAAAAACTCATCAATAAGAAACGTATACTGTTCCAGAACGAATAATTCAAAGCGTCACGTCGCGTGGGTACGTTTTCTCTGCGAGCGTTATGCGAAACGAAATTCTCCCCTTGCAGAGGAAATAAGTATAGAAAAAAAAAAGAAGGGAAAAAGAAATGAAGCGAAAGAAAAATAGACGAAGGGGTAAGAGTAACGAAAAACACGGAATAGGAGGGCTCGTCATTAAATTCAAATATTCGCAAGCGGCGAAGCTTGAATGCTGCTGCTCGTCGGGAATTAACTTGGTCCTCTGAAGTGTTATCGAGCGTCGCGTGTGCCACGCCATCTCGAAAAGCGGAGCTTCCCGAGCTTTTTATCTGTAGTAGTAGAAAGTTAGGGCGATGATGATGGCGGTGACGGCGTCGACTGCGACGGTGGTGGTAGCTGATATCGGCGGTGAATGCTGGTGCTAGCGGCGTTGGAATTTTCCTTGCTTCCATCACCGTGGGAAAAAGCAAAGAGCAAAAGCAAACAGGGACAGTCTACCACCCCCCCGGCGTAGCCCCATCTGTCCCCTCGTTCCTTCCAGACAGAGAAAGAGAGAGTACCCCTTTACCTCTCCTTCCTGTTTTTCCCGCCCCTGGCGCATCGGAATCTGTGCCAATGGATGCTGCCGCGTCTCGCTGCTCCTATTCACCAGGAACGGGCGGAAAATGTGAAAAATTCCTATTAAGGGATTCCAATAGGGTACCGCGGCTACCCGGGCACATAAAACATAATATTATTTCCGGAAAGCGGCGCCGCGAGAATTCAATTTAACCGCACCGCACATAATATAATACTCTTGTTCGGTGAAAGCCTATCGCCACCTCTACTTTCTTGTCACTTTTTCGTACGCTTCTTAGCTTCTTCCCATATTATCCTACCCTAGACAGTTTTTGTTTTTTTCCTTTCGTTCGAACCCCGTCTCGAAACGATAGAGGGCCACTGATTGGTCGTACAAGAAGCAGGAAGAATCGGCTCGTCTTTTATCCGAAAAAGGATTCAATCGGTGCGAGCGCAAACGGTAGCAGAGCAGAGGGCCGTTTAATGCCAACCGAGCCTCTCTCGATTGCTCGACTCCTCTCTTCCATCCCATCCTCTTCTTCCCATTGCTGTTCAACGCTCACGGATTGCTCTCACCCCTTTCTCTTTCGTGCACTCGAGAATTTCCGGGTGTTGGCCGATCGGTCGATCTCCAGTCGGAAAGCCTGTTCACCGTAGGTTCGCTGCACTGCGGAATCCTGATATCCGGCGCAGCCGTTCTCGCCGCTGTATGCATGTGTGCATCCGTGACCGTGTGTCGTTACCTTTAACGGACATGACGTCCGCTTAGAACCGGAGGTAGATTTGACATTCACCGACCAAACGGCCACCATGTGCGGTCAATGCGGCGTATACGGCACCGAATCGCGGCCTCTCCGTTAAATAACACGCGCCTAATAATTTCCAAATTACCTAGCTAATTTCCGAATTTAATCGACGCACCACGTGTTCTTGCATCGTTTTCCGGATCTGTGTCTTGCTTTATTTACAGATTTAATTATTATCTTGGCGATCCAGGTTTTTCCTTTTTTTTCATTCGAAATCTCATCAAGTTCCGTCATCTGGAGGACGATAAAGTTTAAAGATACACGGTGATCTTACCGACCTGTAACTATTCTCGTGACGCTCCGTAAATTTCGATCCGGGCATAAAGTCTCGAACGGCTTAACTGCTCAAAGACCACATTATGTATTATTTAGGTATCTGGAGGCCAGGCGAACCAATGAGGAACCGGTAAGTTCGAGAGCCAGGCAAACGTACTACTGGGAATCGAAGCCATTAACCTTGCTTCGAAACGACCCTGCGGCTTACGCGCCACTAAATAATTTCGAAGCACATCTAAGGGCCCCGTGGATCAGTAGCGAGGTTATCAAGAGAAGAATCTTTGAAACGTTCAAGGGTGGCCTTCCTTTTGGGGATATTGTCGCACCCTCGCTGCTAATCTTTCATTTTACCGTCCCATTTGCTCCGTCGATTCGCGCCGTGTGGAGAACACCTAACGAACTCGACGAAAACCCCCAAGGATCTCTATTTCAACGTAACCGACAACTTGCGTACGATCGCTTCAGACAGATCTTGTAAAACTTGTTACAAAACTTTTCCTTTTCCCGCTGTACGAATAATCTTGTGTCTCTAAATACGTTACTTTTGACTTGATAAATTATAAGGGATTTTATCCTTGTAACGAAAATGCTCGAGATAAATAATAGCAGTCATATTTCTTTACACTCGACTTTCACAATTTTTTTTAACCCTCGAATGGCGGACCATGGAAAGAGCCACAATTTTAATATTACTTCCATTTTCTAAATTTTTTACACTACTTTTTTAAAAATTATTCTTCAGATGTATGAACACCTTCGTTTATAAATTATATATTTAATTTTAAATTAATATACTTGTATATTTGGGTCACGACTGACCCGGGCACCGCTGTTCGAAGGTTAAATAATTTACAACGTATCCTCTTTTTAATGTAACAAAATTCAAATCAATTCATAAAATAATATTTTAAAATAAATTCTTTAAAATTTCGCGAAATTCCGTTTTCAATATTTTCCATTTTCCTTCCAATCACGAGGAGATAAAGCGCGCGCGAACAGCCAAACATTTAATTTTCTCTTACCCTGATTTCAGCCCATTAAAAACCCCTTTATCCGCATTCCGTCTGCTTATCGGATAAATCCTTAGCTCGTGCAGAAGCGTGAGATTGTCTGCAGTCAGTATGCAGGCCAAGTGCCAAGACGGCCGTGATTCAGGACTGGGAGAGCAAGTAGAAGAAACAAAACTATCCCGAGGGTAAATGTATACAGGAGAACGAGGTAACGATGTATCAGGACGGAAGACGTATTCTAGTCTATTATTTTCAACAGAGGAGTCGTTCTTTTCTCGTCTTGCATTGTACTTTGCTTTCTAGTTTTATCTTGCTCGCAGTAACTGCGCTTTATCTCGTCCGATTTCTTCATTTCACAGTTTCTCGTCACTGTCTGACACGTTTGCCGCTGTTTTTATCTGAATCGTTCCATTTTTCTTTGTCCTTTTGTTCAATGGAATCGACGTTTCCCAATTTTGTACCAATTTTGTACCAATTTTTAAATGAACAGTATAGTTTCTATTAAAATAACACAACAAATTAACGCGTTCCTCTATTACGTGTACCATTACTTTCTACAAATTGTTCATTTCCTCGTAAAACTTTCTAACGCCGGACGAACAACGGAATGGTTCGTTGAAAGTACGAAGGAACCTGTATAAGCGCGCAGACCGAGTGTAATGGAACTTTTACAGGGTGCCCTTTGTCTGAATTTCCTTCCATCGTGTGAAGCGGCTACACAATAAGCAAGCGCGAGCTTAGTACATGGAGAAAAGTTGGCGGACAATTTGATGTAAGATTTCCCGGGTCAACTGGCCGGTAAACTGCGAGAACACGGCGAAACTTATAATGAAGTTTTTTGAATTTCGTTACACCTACGTACTAACTTACCAGCACGACACCGGTTAAGAGAGATCATCAAGAATGTTGACTGGATTGATGTAAGAAAAAGAAAAATTGTAGAAGTTCGCTTCAATTACCAAACTGTTGGTAAAACTTCGTTTTCCCGCGGGATGAAAAAATTTTTAGCGGTGAGAGAAATTGTTGTTGAAATATTCATGCAACGAGTAGCTTAGAATCGTTCTTTTAAGCTGGCTGAATAATCGAAAAAATGTGGAACCGTGTGAAAAAGGAAATATCGTCTTTTAATCCTTCGCGACGAGCACGAAGCGTTTCTGACCATTAAGCGGCCGGCACTTTGTAAACGTGAAAACGTGACGTAACACGAAATTTCACTGAATATTGCATGCGAACTTTTTACAAATTTAACGCGACCGGACAGAATGAATTTTTTAAATATCCACTTTCGTACAGAACTCGATTCACAGCTTCTTAAGCGTGACGCATTCATACGCGCTTTTCATAAGGAACGAAATAGCCTTTCTGTCTGTAGTTACTATACTCTTTGGTATCCAGTGAATGTACTTTATGCAGCCTTTCAACGAGCATCAAGGCGACTGTCTAAAGAGAATTTTCGTCAAACGAAGAGATTTTAATATAAGCAGAGCACACACTTCGCATACTTGCGAATTACCAACTTCTAAACCTCTTTGTTCCCATCAAAACTGAATTGTCTTAAAGATCGTCCTCTTTACAGTGAAACAGTGTGTTGTATACTTTTTTCAAGTTGATGCAATTTTAATTTTTAATTTAATTTTCACTTGCTACCTTATGTGATTAATATAGCCCCCAAGACAGCAAAGGTTATAATTACAACTAAGAACTAGAAATATACAGGAAATTACCAGCAGTCTTAATAGGTCTTAATAGGTCTTAATAGGTCCAATGTTGGATTTAGGTTACAATAAATCCCTTAAATGGTTTAAAGGATAATCTCTTTACCAACGGCGATAACAGTATTCACTGGTTTCAACTTTTTACTTAAATCCAGCAAACTTTCGCCTGCAATTAATTGCATCTAATTGAAAACGAGTTGCCAATTATTGGTATTCATTGGTCGTTTCTCGAAGAATAATTGCAAATCGTTTTCATTCACAACCGAGGAATCGATGTCCCGATAAAAGTAGCCCGAGGAAAATTGCGAAAACATGAAATATTATTAAGAGAATGACCGAAAAATACGGGTACCTATCTAGAAGTTCATCGATGACCTTTTACCTTGTGGCCAGATTTGACGAAGAAAGTGGATCGCCCGAAGCAGCTTTTACTTGACCAGAAAGAAATATCGACTTCCGATAGAAAGGAAATCGTGCTCAGAGGATCTTTCACCACGATATAAACGACTTCAACTTTTACCCGGAGCCTATTGAAACGAAACGATTTGACTTTTCTCAACATTTGTTGTCCGATTCTCCTAACTATACATCAATTTTATGCAACATTTTTACTATGCCGCGGAGCAATTCCAATTTGAGAACTGGTAATTTTTCTATATAAAATAAAGTATAATAATGTCAGACTATCGATCTAAATTTTCTTTTATCACCTTTATGGAAAAGATTGTTCACTGCTTTTCCTATGAAACTATCAGTCGACATTTCCCTAATTTTCCTCCGACGCTCCTAACGGGGCATTAGAATTTCAATTTCTATAGAAAGTTAGAGACGACAACGCAAGGAGGTAACGATTTCAATAAGTGAAATACATCAGAATCCGAGCTCCGTGGCACACGCTGGCGATCTACCGCTTTTCGACTCCTCCTCCGCCTTTTCGTGTTTTACAATTACGGTAGTTTTATGAGTTTCAGCCGCACCCGCTCCCTCTAGACTTCTGCCAACTTGTGATTGCGCAAGTTTCTGGTTTATGAGCGCGATCTGCCGGCTTATCTCTCGGCGATTCTCCTTTCGCGATGATTACGCGCGCATCTCTACGTTTACTGTTTACGTAAATCGAACTGTTCAAATTCGACTCCCGTAAACGTAAGACTTTATCAATAATAAAAAAAAAAACGAAAATTTCGATCCATGCGAGTACTGTATTTACTAAAAGAGAATTGTCATCCTTAGTAACGAAAGGGTTGAATCAATATCAACGTTCAATACGTACTCGAACTTATCGCTCCCCACTGATTCCTCCCCGACAGTCTAGACGCGAGACGATTGTGTCTCGCGTATTTTTTTATTCCCTCGGTCGTTTCCGCCGGAAGTAGCTCGCGAATGCAACGAACAGCTTTGTTTAGCCAACCGCCGAATCTTTCAAGCTCAGCCGACAAATTGCTCGACGCCGATCGCGCGTTCTTTGTTCCACGATGATCCCGACGTCGGCCAGCACTAACGAAGCGGTGGCATAATGAGGTGTGACACGAGAAGGTGGTAGGTAGGCAGCCGCTCGAGAGAAGGAGAACGAGGGCGGTGGAGGGCTGCTTCAGACACCCCAACCAGCTACGCAGACGTCTGATGGGGTTCGACGGTGAGCTCCGCGGATTTCCATTCTGCCGCACCCCCGTCCTGGCGAGGCCACAACAAGGCAAAACATACCGGGCGACGTGTACTCACGTGTGCTCACGTGTGCTCACCTACACTCCTCACTGCGTAAACAAGATTGTGCATTCGTACACGCGTCAGCAGCGACGGGTCTTCGATGCAACGCACGCGAGCTTTCGATCGAATTAGTCTGTCGAATGTCTGCGCTTCTCTTTAACAACACCGGATGCTCGACGAATTTTTGGTACGATTGAAAATCAACTCGACGATCGAGGAATATCGAAACTCTGATTTCAGAGATATATAATATAATTTCGTAAAATATCAAAGGAGAATCAGAAATGTAAATAAGATAAAGGAAGATGTCTTTGTTTGCAAATTTACAGGAGAATTGCCTGTTTATATTTTTCGTTTTGACGCAAAGTTTGTCTATGCACCTCGTTGCCGCGAGAAACTCCGGGAATTTCGGAAATTTCCTAAACTTGGAAAATTCCTGAGTACACGGTAGGAAACTTTGACCGTAGGTAGGAAGCATCTTGTTCCCATCGCTGGGTAGAAGTGCAATTCACTCGAGAGAGCGGTTCTTAAACAGCTCGTTCGCACACAGAAACGAGGAACCGCTGCCTCGATGACGCGCCGCGCCGCGCCGTTCACATTCTCCTAGGCTGTGCAGGAAACACACGAGGAAGCCCCAAGGGTCCAAAACGACTCGACTCGACTCGACTCTACTCTACTCGACACGCCGCGGCTTTACCACACTCTGCATCGATACCTTTCGATAACATCAACCTTCCGCCACCCTCGGTGTTACTCACCGCTACCACTTGTCTCGCCCTCTTTCTCGCAAATCCTTTATCCCTCTGTCGCGACCCAACTGATAAGCCCGACTGATACGTGATCGATACAATCTTAGGCTGTCGCGTTTAATTACACCAACGAACTTGCGTATCTTCCTTTCAATATCCATCCTTCTTCTACTAATCGATGTCACTGCTCAGTCGAGCGTAACAATTTATAACCCAAAACATCGGCTTCTCGCTTTCACGGACCTCTCACTTTGCGGGCGACTTCAAACAAAAAAGAGGGGATAGAGATTTGCTTATTTCAAGCCGGAAAATTGTTGCTTATTACGGATCAAGACTGTATTGAAAGGAAAGAGTTCGAAGACGGGAAATTGTAGTTACATGGTGAATCCCAGATCGAAAGGAAAGTTCAAAAGAAATGAACCTCCGAAAGGCGAAGCAACGGACATTTTCTCATCGAACGAAATTGCCGCTCCCGGAATTCTTCGATCCGTGTTTGCAGACGTTGCTACGACCACCTGAGACAAAGGTGCATCTTCAGAAAATGCGAACACTGCTGTTTTGTCCATCTTCGTCCAACTTTTGTCCATATCCGTAAACCCGATTTGATGTTTGCATCGGAAGCTCTTTCGCTTTCTTGAAATCGTAAAACGGACGCGTGGACCGACAGAAAGGAGAAACGTGTTTCTAGGAATTCTTCAGCAAATTGAGACTGAACATTTTTCCCGTTTCGGTGACAAACGTTTTTCAACAGTCTGGCAGGATAAACGAACGGTAAGAATGGTGCACGCGAAACAGAAGTTTTCCATGTCTGCCAACTCCATTTAAGAGTCGAATGGGTCTGGCAACCTGTATTTAAGATTGCACCCATAATAGCGGCCGTTACATGAAATTTACAACGGCACCAAACATCGTTTCAATTCTAAATCTCGTTACGCGGCTCGTATTCAGCCTCTCTGTTACGCTGTTTAAATCTCGTGGAAAAAAAAAGCGACGGGACATCACGGGGTAACGCGATTCGAAAGTTTAGATTCGACGGTGTTTTTCACGGTTCGGGCATTGAATAAATTCGTGGGAGGAAACAAAAAAGTGATAACCGCGGTTTGCCGACCAGCTAGTTTTCAATCCCTTTCACAAGAGATAAACGCAAAAATTGCGAAAAACACCGGTCAAACGCGATTAATAAAAGTGGAAAGCCATTGCGGCTAGGCCGGAAATACAGAGAATCCAATCCTTTCGGTTTACCACGTTTCCGCGTGGCGCAAAACAAGGATTTTGAATTGCGAGTTTCAGCAGGCCAGCTGAGCGTGACAAGAGCGAGAGTTTGCATTTGTCCCGGGATCGTGGACACGCGGCCAGAGAACGAAATGTCTATCGGTCGCTAATAAAATTGACGATACCGCGTCTCGTAAAATCAAGCCCACCGTACAGTTTTACGAGCGGCCAAAATAATTGGCAACTGTAAAGGGACAGATCGATCCTGGACGTGGTAGGCTGTAACGAGGCCGGTCTCATGGAACCCCATGACCGATCTATTGTACTGTGTTCACAGTATTGTCACGTTTTTACATTGATATTGGTTCGCTCGATTCGACCACGATTGGTTTTAATTTGAAATTCCCAAGCATTTTTCGGAATGATGTTGTTCCATTGAAATTCGAAATGTTAATCACTCGCAAAACGAACCGAAATTAAATTACATTGTGGAGGAAAGTGTAGAGGCAACAGTGATAGACGTTTACAATCTAAATCTATTTAAGAAAATTTATCGTTTTTATACTAAATTTCTTAAATAAATGTTTCAATAAATTATTCTAAAGCATAGTCTAAGTTAATTTCAATCTTTTCTGTAAAAAATCCCTAATATTGAAAAGGGATCCAACTCTGTAACACTTTTCCTAAACTATCATTTTTGGCACTTTTTGAATTCTAAAATGCTTTTCACTATAATTTTTACGTGAATTCTATTAAGCCATATTTTTAGAAAACTAAAACCTATCTTAAAGAATCTTTTACTGTTGAATAATTAATTTTTATGTTATAAAAAAAATCAATTGGAATTTTTTCACTTTCCTCTATCACAGGATAGATTTAAAATAATTTTTTTTATCCTAACTATACAATTTTAATACAGACATACCGACTACAATTCATTTTTCCTCTTGTCCCACAATCGTGTCTAGAAAATTCGAGTATTTTCACGTTTGTAATACATTTACAACGAGCCGGAAATCGTGGACCGGTGCTCTGCTATTACACGTTCGTACGTGTGTTAATTAAAAATTTCCAACCTTCTGAATTTTTCCCCCGTTGCGCTATTCTTCACGTTCTTTCATTGTTACTTTTCAAACCGTCGAGGTGACATTTATAAATCGGTAATTTAATTCATCGGACGATGTGAAGGTGATTTCGTCCCGGTCCCTGAGAGGCGAGGCCAGTAATGAGACACTTTAATTAACGCACCTTTCCCCACTGGCTGCGACGCTTTATCCCACCGAAATGTCGATAGCTTTTGATCTCGTTGCTCGTTGCTTGTCCGGGAATCAATATCTCGCTATCGTTAAATCGATCAAATATATTGAACCCTGTCAAAAGTTATTCTCTCGTGATTGAAATAAGAGTTCATTTCTCGCTATCTGAATAATAAACTTTAATTTGTAATGAGGTTCGTTTCGATATCAAGGTTCATTAAATGCTTAATTAAAAATTGGTCTGAATAAATCAAAGACCTCTATAATACAATTAAAATGTTTCAAATTTCTGTAGTATAATATAAATTATATATTGTTTTGAAATGTTTCAGAATTCAATGAAATAATAGAAAATTAAGTAAATTTTCAAATAATTGTTCGACTATCTGTGCTTATAAATTTCGTCTTTCCGGACTAGCCTTTGAATTTTTATTTTTACTGCAAGAAGGTTTGAACTTAGGAACTGTAATAAATTTTTTTAAAACCTGGCGCAACATAAAACCAGACCCAGTTTGACGGCTGCATTAGTGAAAAAGAGCAAACTCGACAATCTCATATACTCTAATCAATTTCAATAAAACGAACAAGGAAATAAAATCAATTCACGAAACAAAATACAACCCAACAGGTGCTAAACGTCTGAACAGAACGAGCTAATTTTTAAAGCTATTCGCACAATAAATTTCACATTACGAGTCCCGTTATGACGGCTGACGACGTTGAGCCGTTACGAGCAGTTTTCGAGCCAGCAACGAGCTGTAGACACAGGTAGATGGACTTGTTCACGCGATATATGTCAGCTATAACAACGGAAACGATCGCATTACGATAACCGTTTGTACGACTGCTGTACTCTAATATGGTATTTACCGTATAGAATCAACTGTCGACCAACTTTTATTGTCGTTCAAGGATTGTAAAATAGAGAATCTATGTATTATCAAAAATTAAAAAAAAAAAATTTTTTTTTAAATGAAAAAATGTGAGTTCTAAGTAAATATTAAAGATTAAATAACAAAATTAATTGTTCGGAAATTTTAAAATTTCTGAAATTTGGTAAATTGATAAATTAGAAGCAAAGTATGTATTATTGAAGGAGAAACAGATTGCTACGAAGAGCTTTTAATTCCCTTTTGTGATCCGCTAGATTACCACGAACGAAGGCCGCTGACGCTAGTCCGAACAGCGTGATTTAGTACTGCGTTATTAGCTAACACCAAATTAGTACATAATTAGTAGTTACGGGCCGGCGATATTAAACTGCAATCTACTTGACGAAGTAAATTTGCTGATGCCAACCGTACGGCATGTTTAAACGTAATCGTATAATCACGAGTAAACAACGGCTGAATTTGAGTAGTTAAACAACGGACGCTCCCTTTGTTCGTAGACGCAAATTCGAAAATTAAGAACATTATCGATTCGTTCGTGAATGCATCGAGTTCGAATTTCACGTTTACACGTTTCTCTCTTTGGAAAAATGAAATATCTCGATCTGTTCAATTTCACGGAACAAAGAGCAATTATCCGCATTCCGCGTGATCGCCACGATATCAATACAAGTACATACACATTTCATTTCCTTCAAGTTTTTTGAAAATATTCTATAATGTATATATGTATAGTACAATTTTTTAAATACTTCCCTTATTTGATATTCTAGAAATATTTAAAATTGATTCTTTTTGGGGTTGAAAAATCTTTTACTCCATTCCTATAATTATTTAATGACAGATGATTGAAAAATTTTAATTCACGTTGCAAATAATAGATTCTCAAGTTTTATCTATTTTAAGTCGCTTTAGGGTGATGCACACTTACGATTAAATCTTCCCTAGGCAAGCAGGAATTCTCAAAATCCTAATTCTGACAATATTAACATTAAATGTAATTTAGAAAAAAAAAGATATAACATAAAATTTAGTACATAACTGAGAAATATGAATAATAAATATATGATAGGGCCAGACCCTAATATAATATGGAATCATTTACCCTACATTGTAATTCTCCTCGCAGATACCTAGGGGGAAGGACGAGAACCCGAGGCGAAACCATTTTTCTTGAAGAAGTCTGATTTGATCGCGAGTGTATACCGTCACCGAAACTCGGTCATCGGGGTTGATGCATCGTGAAGTAGGCGAATGCGATACCAACCACCATCAATGGTCAACTCCAACCACTGTGAGAAATTTGTAGACCAGAAAGAATCGATACTCTTGCCTCGCACGGTTCTATACACTCTGAGTTACGACGTCTGATCGTTTCACCCTTAACCCCCCCTTTCTTCGTTTCTCTACTATCTATCCTTGCCTACCCTTTACCACGATCCTCTTCTCTTCGTCTCTCAGAGACCCACCTCTACCGCTGCTATTCCTAGAAATGATAGTCACGGAAAATCCGGGTCGCGCGTAAATTTCCGGAATCTTAGCTGATTTATTGCCGTTCGAAATATAGGTTGCCAGTAGGGAGGATTCCAGTTTGCCCCGCGCTCCGTTCGTGGCACAGTTTACTTTTAACTTTTCACCACCGCTTCCGATACGGCTAGCAACTGGCCGTCGCTCGGTTTTCAACCATCCATCGACTCGATTTTCCGCTACGTTTTATACGATACGCTTTCATTAAGCGCAGTGTATCGATATTTTCCTGAAAACGTTCAAAGACCGAACCATAGCTGTGGTTATATAACTTGCAACGGTTTAAACGTGTATTTTTTCATTTGAAACGTGATTGTTGAATTATTAATTGAAAAATGAGTTTCATTAAGAAATGATTAAATATCGAATTTCATTAGTTATATAAATAATTCGAATTTTTCTAATTATTGATAGTGCACCCATACCCTCGACTATTAATTATAAGGATTAATCATCTAAAAAGGGTTAAATATCGTTGTTGATCACGGAAATGGTACGTCGAAGCAGGAAGGGCAAGCGATTTCTATCCAAGGTGTGCCAGTGTTTTTGCAAGGGGTGGAATCTGGCGCTGGAAGCGGTGCCGTAGGTGTAAAGGGTAAGTCTACGAGGCGTAGACCTGGCTAAGGATTTGTTACGCAAACATCATCCTGACGTTACGATAACAAATCACTACGTGTTGACTTGCAGCAGTAGCGAAAGGTCGGACTCCAGCGCCACGAATTCCCTCTGTTTCTGTTTTCCTTTCAGCACGAATCAGATTTCCGGATTTCAAATAAAGCCTTTTGACAATATGCCAATAACTGTTTCCATTTTCCTTTTTTCCTCGCGCGTTTTCATATTTATACTCGCTCTTTCCAATACAGTTTGTTGTTCGTATTCGTTCATTGAAACTGGATCTCGTATTTTCTACTTCGAGCATAGTTTTATTCTTTTTCGTCTATTTTTTTTTAAGCAGCTTTCCAGCTGATATTATTTCATAAATGTAAACAGGTATTCAACTGTTTCATAATTCATTTCCTCAGACGATAACAGAAATTATACTAGATAATTTGTCCATGAAGGAAAAATACGTTGAAACGAGAAAATACCGCTTTAATTGCTCCGTCTGTTTCCTCCTTAACATCGGTCTGCTTGTTCCCAGGTAATTGAAGCGAAAAGAGCGAAAAAAGAAACGATTCGATATGAATTCCAACTCTTCCTCCTAGTTGTTTTTAGCACGAATTCGCGGTGAAATGGCCGATCTTCTTTTGTAACGCGAATTACCACCACCACGAAATGTCGCACTTCCTTACAACCTTTTACCGTTGTAAGGAGAATAAATTGAATGAACACTGCATTATAAGTATGTTTAATTCGTAGATATGTAATACAAATATCTATGATTTGTGTATGTTAAGACCTCAGAGGTATCTCAAAACAGATCTATGAAGCTATGTCGGAGCGTATCTATTGAATCGTGAAAGCTGACTGTTCGTATGCAAGTTCTGTCTGAGACCCTACGAGAAGTGACTACGAGTCTCGATGTCTCGTTCCAAATTTGTATTCTCCCTTCTCCCTCTCCTGAGCCCTACGAACGGTCAGCAAGGAGCTGCAGAGAGGTAGTCCAACGAGGGAGGTGTTGATGAAAAGTGACCAATTAGCAAACGTTTGGAGTTTAACTGATGGGCATAGGCTGAACGGTTTAGCAAATCACCTCGCTGGACATTTCCGATGTAAGCTAGCCGAAAACCCAGCAGCCGTGATGCACTGGGAGTCGTATAGTTAGATAGGATCGGTTGTACCCCAGGTATCGGTTGTGTGTCAAATGCGAGCGACTGTGGGCTCTAATGGTCCGGGTGACCGTTGGTACCTGGGACCGACATCTTGACTGCGCAGACACATGCATCACAGGGGGTCCGTTTAACACAGAAGAGGAAGTTTCAATTAAAGTAGAGTGAATGGCAAGACCTCGTAAAAGATTGTAAACTGCTCGTCGTGAGCATTTGTACCTGGACCGTTGGTACCTGGGACCGACATCTTGATTGCGCAGACACATGCATCACAGGGGGTCCGTTTAAGACACGGAAGAGGAAGTTTGAATTAAAGTAGAGTGAATGGCAAGACCCCGTAAAAGATTGTAAACTGCTCGTCGTGAGCATTTGTGGACAATGCAAATGCCGAATAAACGTTCTGACTTTACGGGCCTTGTCCTGTGGAAGGTCTGTTTAATGTTGGACCTTTTGAAGCTTCATAGTAATTATTTCGATACGTGACAAAATACCACTCCGACCAGCTTAAGAAGTTTCTAGCAATTTGGCAATGTGCTATTGAACATGACTGACCGTGCTTCTAAATTGGTGCAGTAAAATCATTGGTTCATGAATTTATCGTTATTACCATCTTTACAAGGTACAAAACGGACGATGTCTTACGATGAGTTTATTGTTCTCGATAGTTAATACCGTACGAATGTTGAAAGCATGAGACTGCTATTATAATTCCGCAATCGATATACTACGCCGCGTAACACTAGTAACATCTTCTACAAACCTTTTGATATTACAAATAAACAATGGTATCGATTAATCGACGACCACGTACATCGCGAAAATTCATCTTCCATTTTCTCAGGATTGACAAATTTCATGATGGAAAAGGATGATCGGATGCCAGGGACGTGTCACTAGCGGCGACATTTCATTCGACGAATTCGATTTATCGGCGGTGACGATAATCGAGGTCGAAAGGTGGAAAGTTCGTGGTAAATGTGGATCGGCACCTGTCGATCTTACGTAAAAAACGGAAAGTTTCGGGACCGTGGACGGAGTCCACGCACGTATTTCATCAAAAAGGTAGAGCCGGAAACGGGTCAATGCGGGGTGGACGGTAGCTCTTCGGAACTTTACAACGGAACGCCATCGGGTCGAGATAAATGTACTTCGAGTTGAATAAGCCCTTATTCGGGCTATCGAAGACGGCTACGTGTTATTAAGCTTGACTTTATCGCGAGCATTCGACGCGATTTAGATGGACGCGCCGCGATAATGTCCAGGATTTGCCTACCTACCCGCTGCCAGAAGAATCGATTCACTCTACTTAAGAGGAGATCGCCATACGTATTGAAAAGCTCTGCCTATTCCTGGTTAGGTAATCCTATTTCCATAATGCCAAGGGATGCGACAATACGCCAGCGAATGCGTTTACAGAGACGAGCCTTGAATTTTAGGGTCCTTCTCAGTGGAGCTGCTGAAACTTCTCAGGTTGGAAATAGGGTGAGCCTGACCTCTTCTAAACTTCTACGATTCTAAAGTTCTGAAATTCTAAAATTCTAAAATCCTAAATCATAAAATTTTCAAATTTTCTAAGGGGCCTAGCCCACCCTAAAAGAAAATCATCCTTCTAAAATTCTAAAGTTCTGAAATTCTAAAATTTAAAAATTTTCTAAAGAACCTAGCTCATCCTAAAAGAAAATCACCCTTCTGAAATTCTAAAATTCTGAAACTCAGAAATTTGAAAATTTTAAAATCCTATAAGTCTAATATTTTCTAAGAAATCTGGCTCAGCCCAAAAGAAGGTCCAAGTTATAGTAAATAGCATTAATTAAAATAAATATGGAGGGTAATGGTCCCTTGCGGAAAGTTAGCGAGAGAAAAGTTATCATGAATCTACTGTAACAAGAATTTTATTTATTTATTTGCATGGATAAAAAAGTAACCCTCTAAAAGATTACCAAGTACCTCGTGTTTTAAGGATAAAAATCGAGTTTGAAGACACGCTGCAAATTGCAGACACTTTTTATCCGCAGTGAAAAAAATTTACATAAGAAAGCTGACGAGAACGATACAACTGCGATCACGGTACTCTGTAACCACCTTTCCCTATCGACAGGAACAAATAAAGCATCGGCTCAACCTACTCTCGACCTGAAGAGAGAATTGGCAGCTCCCAATCGACCTCTGACTTTGATCGATCACCAGCAACACCACTCTTATATGTATTCGACCTATTAAATTCCAATAATTCTCTCCACTTATCAACAATGCTCTTTCTCGTTAACCTTAACAGCCGATACAAATCACGCACGCAATAAAATATTCATGTGAAATGTTCGCAAAGAAATTATTAAAAGAAAAAAAAAGATTCATGAAAATTTATAATGCAAAGTTTAAATAATCTGAAGTTTCTTGAAATATCATTTCATTTAACAAAGTATTTTTCTAACGCACTTTATTATACTGACAGTCTAATGGCGATTCTGTTTGGAAATAAAAATGTACAATTTAATTCTTTTAACATTGCACCATTTATTTGATTAGCATCGTGCACGGATTCTGGTTATTACGTGGAGAAAGAAAAAGGAAAACATGTTTCAGACGTTTCATTGTTACGCCTCCTCGAGTATTAATTAAATCCCGTGGCCAGGTTGACGCGTAATTAATTTTCGAATATAAATTACCATCGTGTCCTGTTCGCAGATAGAGGCATTTACATCAACCCGTTCAAGGTTCCGTACCGTTGTATTATCCGACTCAAAGAAATGTAAAGTAATACATACAAGATAACGTCGCGTTGAACCTGGTTACATATCGTTATTCCGTGACACGCCACATCGTGTTAAACCTGGTATTTTGCACGAATTAGCGTGTTCTCTTCCCGATAATGCGTATACAATCTTGGCTTGTTAGTTTCACGTGATCGATGCTATTCGCTGATCGAGAAACGCAATTGAGAAATTAAAATGGTAAACGATGTAAAATGCTGTAATACTTGGGAGTTATCAGGAATTCTGCCCTGTCTGCACGAAACATTCTCATTTTAATATTAATTGTTTTAAAAATAGAATGAAGAAAAGAGGGATTTTTATTTAAGATTTTTAATATGTTAATATAACTATAGTAAAAGAGAAAATCATAATTTTTAGGGACGACTCGTCTTGAGACTCGAAACTTAATTCAGGAGCTGACACTGCATTTGGAATTCGAAAAAATTCCCGACCCGATTCCGACCGAAATTTTCGGGTACCCGCACATCCTAATAATTTCGAAGATATTAACTTTGCTCCCTATTAAAAATTGCCACTTCTCGTATTTGCATCGTATACCATTTGAACTCTTCAATTATGAAACTCTGAACGCTAATTAGCATCGACCATAGAATCATTAAAAATCGCTTGATCCACTTTTTCTCGCGTTTTCTCATAAAACGCTGAAGCTGTTTTATACGTGGAAATAAAGGAATTCAATTCCTCTCGTGCCAATAAATCCGAACAACTCCATTGATTTTCATCGAAACGCAATCACAACTCTCGAAACGTATTGTCGAGCTGCAGATATCGTTTCCAATGATCGAAAGGGATGACTCTCAATATATTCCGCTCATCGATTCGACAATGTCGCATTCTTCTCTGCGGCACAAGAGGAATTGCCGTTGCAACGGCTGCCCATTTTCCTTATTCATCTGGCAACAGAACATTTCTCATGTAGGTACCGCAGCGACCGAGTGAATAAGTCCAATGATCGACAAGTGAATAGAGAACAATGCAACCACATTTTTTGCTGCATTTTGCTGCTCGATGCACTCTTTCTCTTATTTCTCTTTCCCACACTTCGACATAAAACACCCTTTTTCTTAGCTAAAATTATTTAGAACGAACAAAGGCTACACGTCAACTGATTATATTAACACTTTAACGATAAAGAACGTTCAAACGATTGAAAGTAGACATTAGATAGCTATAATACGATCTTATAAACGTCTGTAGCCCATCATGTTTATAGCCATAATACTGAAACAGTCTGTACGTAGCTCCAAGGAATAGCAAGCTCGAGTATTCAACGCTTTACACGAGAACGCTTTTATCGAAGTCGTGAACGCGTTAAGGGGACAGTATACGGTTCGTTCACAGCCCCTTTTCCTCCCCCGTGGTGTCTCGCAGAACACAAGATCACCGGTGCAGGGAGCGACAGTTGCATCACAACGCTCATTACGCGAAGCGGGGTTAAGTACAAGGTATTTATGTGACAATGGGTTCGACTAGCATTATCTGCTTAGGATTGAGATGTTTGTCTTGCATCTGACGTTGCGTCTTACTTGCCGAAGATAGGAAGCCGCCAGAGCACTCGAGCGCAGGTTTGCCAGCACGGGCGCTGCATGTGACGTCTAACGTAACACCAATAACTCACCGAGTGCACCCTGGTCTCAGAAGAAGGAACTCACCCCTTTTCCTTCCAACTTCTCTCTTTCCCTCTCATTTCAGCTTCCTTCGCCGCCAGCCCTCGCCTACCACCATCACCTCGAGACTCCTTCAGAATAACCCTAGGCACCGTCAAGTTTGCGAAGGGATGAACGAGAAATTACAAGGAGGTTCGGTTAAATTCCTTCTTCCACCCTTTCGTTACCCTCCTCTTTCAAACCCCTCCTCACCGACGCGTCTGGTCGGTCTGTCTGTACTCGTTCTCTTCGTTTCTCTTTCGTCCGAGGCTGCCCCCCTAAGATCTTCCCGGACACCAATCCCGACGGGATCGGTAATTACTGGGAACGAGACTCCGATCATTAATTTATCTTCAATTTCGAACGTTATAATTCTCGGTTAAATTTATGGATTCGCGAACGCGTTATCTCGATGGCTGGTCAAGATAAAAGAAAGAGAGACGAATGGTAGATTGAGGAGACATTTTATCATGAATAGTGGAAGAAGTCCTATAGATTTCCTCGCTTGATATGGAATATGCGAGGATGCGACTCGCGGTGCACCAGGGAATATCGATGCCCCGTCGCTTTAGATATTTTCCAACAGGAGGAACGGGGCTGGAATAATGGGATCGGTGGGCTTTAATTTAACCTGATTTCCTCCCCAAAATATCCGCATTACCCTAGAAAAAACTAATAACAAACTTCGTTTCCCTTCAACGCGATGGATAAATTATACTCAAGAATATTTACGAACTTTTCGATCCTAGTCGAAAGTTTTTCATCAAAATCAAAGCAATTTTTCGTCAAATTTCGATGGAAAAAATATATATTTAACCATAAATAATTCCAATGTGTTATAGTAAAATGCATCAGTACGGTGTTCAGACAAATTCGAGCCGTTTTCTTCGATACGTTGCTGCTACAGCGAAGCTGATTCCTAAACGTGCAAGGAATCAATGCATTTCTCATATCGATGCGAAAACGTTCTTCCGTCGACAGCGTGAAAAATACGCTCTCTTTGTGCAAGCTAGACAGTGCTTTTATCGGTGCTACAGTTTATTCGATTGGAATAGTTCGTAAGGAACGCGTTCAGTTGTTAGACCGGCTGCGCTGGCTCAAATATATAACGTTATATTCTCCGACGTGTATCGCTTTGCTTTTCCCCTTGCAAATCAGATCATAAGAATTTCCATCAATTTTCTATTCCTTCCTATATAACTTCGTGAAAAATAAAGAACCCTACTTCAATTCTTGGTTCGCAATAAATCAAGTGGAACAGGTACATACACTGTTAAGTAGTACGAGTCAACCATATCCGTGACATATCGTTATTTTCGAACGTTCTTTCGCGAAAACGCCTCTAAACCAGTATGTTAAATTAATTTTAATAAATGAGTAAATTGTAAAAGCATGATATAAAAATAATGGCGAATAAGTTATGAGCAGTTAATCCTTTTCACGTGAAATCGATTGGATTGAATGGAACGTTTAATGAATGAACGTTTAAAGGTACGAGTTTTAACAGAACGTGAAATGGATTTTGTTTCAATTGAGCAACGAACGACGGCTGCAGGATTAAATGGAAGAAAAGAGAAAACCTTGGACAACGAAATTTACATCGTGTCCATCGGATCCCCAGCGTTAATGCGAGAGAGAATCGCTGCTAATTACCAGCCCGTTAACGCAAATGCAGCGTCGGTTAATCCGCGTTACGAGGATTACGCGAAGCAGAAATCGTCCGCGCCAGTTTTCGTCAGTTTTTACAAGCGGCTGTAGCAGATGCTCGCGTCCCGACGCTCTAATTATTCACGTGCAAACATCGACGCTGTTCGCTAGCATCGAAACCGCTTTATTTCGCGTACCAGTTGTCCTTCGTGTCAAATTAATCTCATTATAATAATAAATTATAAAAATTTCCTTACCGAAATCGAGATTTTCTGATATCTGTCTTCAATGAATTTTCTTGAAATTTTTGTCTTGTTATAATTTAAAAAGATAATTATATTTGATAATGTTCTTCAAGTACCGTGACTGAGAAATCTGGAGATCTGTAATATTTTCTACGTAAAGTAAGAACCTTATCAGCTCGAAGAAACGGAAAGATCTACATGACAGTCGGCAGAGTATAAAGAAGCGCTAACCAGCTGAAGATATTTTCTCGCGAAAGGTCGTGAAAGTGTTTAATCTTGATGAAAGATACGATTTACTCGAAGCCGTGCTTACTTTACGAGTTTCTTCATAATACTAAATCCTAACATTCCCTTTTTTTTTTTACGAAAAAGGTATTACATGGCTCGTAGAAAGACGGGAAAACTTGAGCTTCAACCTTTCATTTATTTTACAGCAAATAAGTATAATCCAAGGATCAAACAGTTTCATTTTTATTAGAGGTATGCAAAAATTTCCATCGTTTCTGAGATAATCTTCGTCATTAATAATGGAATATTTTCAATAAAAATATTCTGTGTTTGTCAATAAGAAAAGTCAGAAAAATAATAATGATTCTCCAATTGTTATCTGAATTAATTAAACGAGGAACATGTAAAACGAGAAATATGGGTCATCGATTTTCATTTTTGTGTCACTTTTTATACTCGTTAACCAAAATTGATACAATAAAATAAAACGCGTTTCTCTAAAATATATCATACTATTATTTAACGAGAACGATGAAAAATTTGCATACATCCATCTACTTTTTCAAACTACCGTACACCGTGAATTCTTTTCGCGAATTGTAATTATAACTTGAAGTAACTTCAATCGAAAGTACCTTTACGTTCGTGGAAGTAATTCAGTAGCGACGTGCTGCTCCAATTTCGTTCCCTTTAATGAGAGTGGATACAGAGAGGCAGACACGGCAGATTAACGTAACGTCGCAGATAAATCGAGTAAAAAAGGGAAATGAAAGTGTTCCACTTTACAAGGAGTTAACAATTTGCGCTACGTCGTCGTCGTGCGAGGAAATACGTAGAGCTCGTTTAAAAATCTTTGATGCCTGCCGTGAAGGAAGTAGGTCGGTGCCTCGGGGCAAAAACCGAGGAGAATTAAGCTCTCGCTTCCTTTGCTACACCATTTTTCTACCCTCTTGCTCGTTCTTCCATTCCGAACTTGTGTATACTCGCAACTTGCCTCGTGGCGTCCATTTTGCGCTTCGGTATTCGAATTTCCATCACCGTTTCGCGTTCTATTTTAACTCTCGAACGGCGGACCACGGAGAGAGACCCAATTTTAATTTACTTTTGTATTTCTTATTACTTTCATTTTCTGAAAAG
The DNA here is from genome assembly GCF_051020975.1 of Osmia lignaria lignaria. NCBI lineage: Eukaryota > Metazoa > Arthropoda > Insecta > Hymenoptera > Megachilidae > Osmia > Osmia lignaria. The sequence continues at coordinate 5,286,268 of NC_135041.1, forward strand.
ATCCTTTCAAAGTTGTACATTTAACTTTAGATTAATATCCTTGTATATGTTTTATAAATTTAGGTCACGATTAACCCAAATTCCACTATTCAAGAGATAAATGATGCAGTTTATTCTCATCTAAGTTTGTTTCGCTTTAAAAATTTTTAACTTTTAAACACATTTTTTATGAGTATGATATTTTGAATAGGAATTAAAAATATCTGAAGGCAATACATAATGGATACGTTTGATTTGTGTTAATTGGAAGTAATCTATAAACTGATAACAAAAACGGGCCAGTTTCATCTAGGGACAAGGATCGGGGCCATTTTATCTGACCACGCCTTGTTACTTCCTGGATCGTTTCCCCATTAAGTTACGAGCCGCTAATCGTTATATCTTTCTGCCCCTATTCTCTCTGTTTCGTTCCTTAAAACCAGATCGATTCAGTGAGTCAGCTAACTATGTAGTGGCTAATCACGCGAAGGAAGTAGAAACGTCAAGAGGCGGCTAGACGTGTACATTAGCAACTCTCCTAGACCTCAATTAAATTCATATTTACAATTTAACTAGTGATTACAGTATCGCAATACACTGTTGGAATCACGACCAAAAGAAAAACGGCGAGAGCTAATAAAAGCGAGACACGCAGCTTATAAAACGGTATTAATTATTTATACCACTTTGAAAAAATAATATTTCAATCTTTCTTTTTATTATTCCCCAAGGTAATGTTCTTCGTTAAATTATTTCACAAAAATTTATAGCCATCATTTACTAATTCTATGCTGGCCTCTTCGAGCCCTTCCTTTACCATAACATAAATTTCCAAGGCTTTCGAAGATATAAAACGCGAATCGCGCATTTTCTGTATTAATGGTCGAAATAATTTCTCCGGTTGGAAAATAGAGCAGTCCAACAATTTCCAATAGCCTGGATACTCTCGAGAAATACGGCTTTCTATTCGTAATAAGTCGTCGTAAGCCCTTTCTGATCGATCGAACGAACGCAATATCGTAGCGGTGTTTAAAGAATAGGAAGCCGTATTATTTTTCATGGAGAAACTTCTCCGTGGAGACTTGTATCTACATCGGTTGATCGTTGAAACACGCCATAGCACTGCTTTAATCATACGCACCGGCTCACAAAGGATCTCGGTCTGAGCCCTTTGATCATCAACATTGAGCCCTTAAATCATCATGGAAATACATACAAGAGTACCGTGTCTCCATAGCTACGAACCTTCGACGGAATCGAATTAGTACCATTACGAGAAACGATGTTGCGAATTTGATCAATCATTTCGTGCGACGAGAAACAGAATCAATCGAGAGCACAACAGTGCGATAAAGTTCTCTCGAGCTGACGATTCTCGTTAGCTCTACATATAAATCAATGTCTAGCTGCGATCTATTGAATTCATTATTACTTTCGAAATACGAAGATTTCAAAAGCGAAATTTCAATTTGAAAGGAATAAAAAGCTGTGCAATAGAGACGAAATCGAGAACATTCGTTTCGAGAAACGAAAGGTGTACAGTGAAATTTCAAAAGTTATAAAATCATGTATTTAAACAGAAGCTAAATATCAACCACATGAATTTTGAGAATCGATAAGTCCTCGTTCGATGGCACAGATTTGTGATCGGAAGTGGAGTTCAATCATTAATAGCCGGAGAGCAAATGATAAGTTTTAATACAGCGATCATCAGCTTTTTCTTCGTTCGAGTTTTCTTAAGATCTTGCGGGATATAAAGGTAAGCACTTCCATGGATCGTCATAATTCGGGATTAAAACGGTGATTCAAAGCGATTGGAATCGATCCGATCGTAAACTACACCCTCGCACGACTCGCCTTTTCATTTTTTACCAAAGAGTTCCCTACGTATAATCCCCTAAACGATTTAACTCCCCCCGCAAGTCCCGTTCCTCGTTTAACTCGCGATAGATTTCGTTATCGAAGATAAAACGAGGTTTAATGGTTGAACTCGATCAAAGGCAACCATCGACTGTCTTTCCGGTCATAAATCTGTACCCTCAAATTTCGTTTCTCAATCTGCCATACCTGCTATTTCGAGACATTTCTCTCCTCAAATTGTGAATATACGAACATTTAGTAGTATTTTGATATTTGACAAATCCTATCTATTGTTTTCAAAATATTTTTTAACTTCTATTTCTAATTATTAGGTGCACAAATTAATTCAGTGCCTTTAGTACTACGCCTTCTTAATTACTATTTTAAAAGTTTGATAACTATTTTAAAAGTTTGATAATAACAATAAAAATAACTTCAATAATTGGAGTAACTACAGTTTTTTTAAATAAATCTTCAATTGAAAAAAAGAAAAGGTACAAAATTGATTTGTAGACCTAACAGATAAGTGAAAGAATTTCTATTAATTAAGATGATGTCGTGAAATGAGATCATGTATTCACGGAAGGTGTTAATCAAGACGAAGGATGCTGAATTTTCATCGACTATGAAAAAGAGACAACTCCAAAGGGTGATATCGATATTTCACTAACCAGGTCATACCAGAAAACTGATGCAGCTTACTCTGATGCGTGTTATAGCGGTCCATTAGGAAGATTCAATGCTATTCGGAGGGCAATGGAAGGAAAGAGGAATCAAAGCAGAAAGGATAGCGAAACTCCATCACGATTGAAGGTGGCGAGGCCAAAATCGATAAGAATCGGACTTGCCGGCTCGATGGGGCTACAACGGTTAACTTGGACTGAGAGAAACGAGAAGGATATGGCCGGCTAGGATATTCCCTTGAGTTAGCCACAACGAAATACGATAACATCTTAACTGCCTTAGGCTCTAGGCATTGGCTCTTTGAACCCCACCGGTGGGCCATTCGAGCTTCCAAAGAAATTGTTGCTTCACTACGGAATTGTCTTTCAACCACGTACAACTTATTTAAAAGAGGACTATCTTAGTTCAAATGTCCTATCTACTATCTTTTCATTCTTCAAGATACTTTGCAATAGAGTGGATGAATCATTCTTTGCCATGTTAATATTTAGAGAATTGTACAAATAATTAAGGTTCTTATTGAATGCTTGGAATAAATTAATAGTTGGTTCTAATGAAGTAAGCAAAGGTGCTAAACCCTATTTCAATCGAGGACAATTTTGGAAAAAGGATCTATAGATCTATGTGCCCTTTTTCTGTAAATTGTTTTTAACTAACTATCATGGAGTTCTATTTTATATGGCAATAATAATATTTTTTTCAGAGCCATTCAATTAACAATTCAAACATGGCAATATATTAGAAGGAATAAAATTGAAATTTATAATACAATTTACTCAAAAATATTCTCAATTCCATGTTCGATTTTAAGTAATATAGCAGCTTTATTGATTTCAATTACCGTGGTTGTAGATTCACCGAAAACATACAACACAAATCCTGACCGAACTCATCCTTTCTCGTCAGTTTTTCCGCTCGTATTTTCGCGATATCGAAACCGTCACGTAGTATGCTGTCACGAAAACCCGTCATCCGGTGGGAACAGAAAGTAGGAAAAGGGAAGCGACGAATCGGGAAGAGGAGAAAATTTATCGCGCAACATCTTTGCAGCTATCGAGTACGAGCTTTATGATACAGGAATTGTCGAACGCCGAGGGAAAGGGTAAATTTCCTGTTCGCGAGAGATGGTACATGCACGTCGTGACTTCCTGTTACACTGTTGGAAAATAGAACAAACTCGTTGGGTGATTCGTCGAACGAGAAGAACAAACACCGTCTCACAGGTCATGAGCTACACGAATTGGTTTGCTTCTGTACGAAAAAAAAAGCGAAGACACACAAAAATCAAGGAACAGGAAGAAAATTTGATCAAGCAAAAAGAAAAGTGTACATTTCTATTTATTTTGTTTATAATTAAAAAAAATTTTAATTATTTGAACCTGGAACTCCGAAAGTTTGTCTAGCACGTCAATTTTTAGTATTCCAAAACTTCCAATTCAAAAAGAAAAAATTGGTACACATTTTAATAAATAAATGAATGAACTCTTGATTGTGTGTAATAAGAAACAAGGGTAGAAAATATAATTTTACCTTGAAACAGGAAAATGAAGAGTACTAAGAAAGAAAAATAGAAAGAAGACATGTAACATACGTTATATCGAAGTATCTTTTCCTATATTTTTAATTCTAAGTTTCAAAGAGAAATAAAAGAGTCCTTAACAAGTTCGAAGAACCCCTGATAGATGTGTTTAATTAAATCTATTGCAAGAAACTCAAAACTAAAAATGTTCAAAGAAGAATCATCTAAAATATCAGAAAAATTGTATTTTCGTACTGTAATTGAATATCGACGGAAAGGGGAACTTCGTGTTATTATGTGAATTTCTTGGAAACGTTACACCGTACGTATTTCTCCTTGTTTACTTGGTAACTTCATTGTAATTAAAGGGGAAACAGAACAGTGTAGTCATTCTCTTGGCGAAGCAAGATTTATTGTTCAACACAGTGAGATTTCGAAATCCCAAGAACGGAACTTAATGAAATAATCTTTCTTCATTTAATCTTAAGAAAGCAAAGAAATCAAATTTAATGGCCACATACGTATATATACGCTATTTTTTTTAATATTTCAAAATTCTAATACCATGAAACACAGAAATATCAATATCTTTCAATATTATCTATTACGGTTAAAAAATAAATTCATGCATCATGTGATTAAAGATAGTCTACCTCCAACTAAAAGCAAACAAAAATTTAAAAAAAGAACTGTCTTAACAAAATCATATTGCGAGGATCGTTTAATTAAAACATCGAAAAAGTTTGGAGAAGAAAAATGTATCGGACCAACCTTCGGCATTAGCAGTCCCCCTCGAACATCGATCATTTATTAACCGAAGGGTTGTTCGGAAAGCGATGGTTTCAAGTAAGATTCATGGCTGAAGAAAGTGAACTCTCAAAGGAAATACCGTGAAGAAGTGCAAAGCTACTCGGGTAAAACCGTCAGGTGGAAAAGTATCAACGCAGTCACGTAACCGGCGTTGCAACGGAAGCACGGGCTTCCATTGGATACGAAACGGGGGCGAGGGGGATGAAAGAAAAAAAGAAATGGAAAAAATTGGCGAGAAAAGAAGGAACATCGACAACGCATTCCGTACGCAACGTTCCTGTCGACGCTATAGTCGTTTCTTCTGAAAGTTTCATGAGGTTCGCGCCGATCGAGGGAAGCTTTTTATTCGCTCGGAACGCTTTGCATTTTTACGACAGGCGTAAGGTTACGTGTCGAGCCCTTCGCCGAGATCTTTGAGGTCTCCATGCGTGTTACAAGAAGCTGAACTCGACCGTCCCGCGTGTCAATATCACCTGCGAGTATGCTCGGCGGACACATTTTGGAAATGAAGTCTGGAGACCCGAATATAATAGGATAAAATTACAGAAATATTATACTGTTGAATGTAAGAAGGACCTCAGGGCACTCAGTCCCTTTTTTGGCTAAATAAAGTGCATAAGTGAATTTCATACAAGCATGGTAAGCCCTAGGGAAAAGGGAAGATAACATTAAATTTTATAATATTTAATAATTACAAACTATGTTATTTTGTTCCTAAATCACTTTTAACACTACTGATGATGCCCGAGTCTGTTCATCCTCACTGTTGTAGACTCGATGAGTACTTTGTTTTATTTACGTTAGAGCGATAGCTGAGCTACTGTGTCTTTCATCAGTATTTACTGCGATTTCAAAGCTAGAAAAACGTATGCTTAGTATAAGACGAAGAAATAGAAAGAAATTTAGTTTCATTGTAAGAAAATTGTTATTTGTATTCGATCTCTATTTACTAGGAAAAGAAATCAATCCCTACAAGCAAAACAAAAATTTTACTTGGGTCCAAACAGACCCAGGTATCGTTGTTCAAGTGCTAATAATGATATCGTCAAAATTAAGGTTTTGAGAATTTCTGCTTCCCCAAGAACGCCATTTTTCCTAAGGGATCCTAATATGTTCGATACTGTACATACATGTATTGAAGTTTATCATTTGATAAATTATGAAGCACATGATTGCTATAGTAAACGGAAGCAAGAAGTATCCTGCGACAAACGATACAAAGCAATATCGTGAAACGATAGTGGAAGAGAGCAGAGAAAGAGGTCCGTTGGTAGCTGTTCTTTTCACTGGACGCAGGTTAAATTTCAATTTTCCAGAGAACCGTTGAAAGCCAAGTTTCAAGATAACTAACTTTCCTTTTAGTTTTTCTATAACCGATATCTATGTTACGAACAGAAGATAGTTGAATATTTAATAAAAGCCTGAAATCCTCTTCGCGGCTCTTCTTTAATCTTTAATCTATTCGCTGACTCCGTAGGAAAGCTTGCGGCTCCCTCGTATTCCTGGAATTCTTCCAATCTTCCTGGAATATTTTCCTCCCAACCCTGTACTTTCTAACTAACTTTATTTCTTGGCCTTAGCTCTTCACCGTGCCGACCTTGAATATCCAGATCCTATTCTTATTCTTATTCGCACCTCCTCCCTCCTCTTTTCTCTCTTCACATTCAACGGGGAAAGAACGATGGAACTTGCGATAAGTCGATCCGTCAGGTGCGACCCGAAAAGAAAGCTTTCAATGGAAACGTCTTGGGCTAAGAACGCAGATTCCCGGACCTCTCGGGGATCGACGAACTTTTCGCAACGCGAACACCTCCTCCTGTCTCTCCTTTTCGTCCAACTTCGTGGAACTCGTTTCCTTTCCAACAGTCACCCGCAAACACGAAAGAGAATCCCGAGAAACCTCGAGTTCTCCTTCTTCCTCGGCTTTCTGTCCAAAACACGAACACACACCTTTCAAACTGCGCGATTCTTAACGAGCATTTCGCATTCCTATCACTGTATCATTACGATCGCGAAAAGAGAAATTATTATTACAGGAAATATTAACCCTTGTACACTCCGCGAGCAAATCAGGTTTCTCTAAGAAAAATAGCAAGGGAAGCAGGAATTTTCAAAATCCTAATTTTAACGATATTAATATCAAAAGTAATTTAGAAGAAAATAATATAATTTTTAATTATAAGGTATATAACCGAGGAAAATAATATTTAATCCAAAGAAATGATAGAAAATTTAGTAGAATATTTTTAAAAAGGGTAGTCGAGAGATCGAAGCCACAGGATGTTTGTATAAAGGACATTTTCTCGCTACAAAGGAAGATTTTCGGCAAAAGGAAAAGGTACGATCGAATAAGTCGACAAATTTCAGATGCGAATATAGAAGGGAGAAGCAATCGCGTCGTTGGGTGATAAGGTACAAAGAAACGAGACGGAGAAAGGGATGAGATAGAGAATCTACATCAGTTCTCACGAAAGGTATATCGATATATCTTGGATCCTAAGGTGTTTTCCTCGGGTATAAACGGCTTCTCTTGTGTGAATCGTGCATACATTCGGGCCGGCTCGTAAAATCCTGAAAAATTTATCGCTTACTACTTCCGCAACGTAAAACGTCTACGGCCCGATCCGATGTGTTCCGCTCTCGACGAAACTCTCGAGAAACGGAAACGAACGATGCATATTTAAAAGCTCGATCATCCCTTTCGATTTGAATTCTGATAGAATGATCGGGACGGAATCGGGATGAAATTTTCAATGTATAAGGTATCATGGTGGCCGGTAACAAATACAATATGCATATCGTATTCCCGTCAGCATACGTTTAAATACACCTTATACATATGCATATTTTCACAATTACATTTCCTGTTATTTAATACACGAGTTTAATTTCATTCGAATGTAATTTAAATATCAACGTTATTTACTGACAATTCGAATCAATATTAATACTTCATATTTTATATTAACGCAAATACGTGATATATCAGCTTAATAATCTGTTTTCATTAACCCAACTTTGCAAAGTCCATTGTTAAATAAAAAAATATTACAAAAGCTGGAATTCATCGTGTTTCAACAATGAAATTATAACATTTATAATATCTAGAGGAAATCTAAATATAATACAAAACAAAGCTTTCATACGTGATTTAAATGGTTTCGAAATTTTCGAATGCAGTTATCTCTTGATAACTTCGAACCATTGGTCATTGCATTCTATCGCGTACGAGTACATATTCATTTCTAATTACCGTTATGCCGTGCACGAAATATCTATTGAAACGTTTGGTTATCTCGTGGGACGATTCACTTCGAATATCGCTATACAAGGACGGTCCTCGCATTCGGATACCGTGCACGCACGAGGGATGATACCATGGCTACGTCGAAAACAATAAAGATGCCATGCTTCAGGAAGGGTGCATAAGAGGAGCAGGACGAAGAGGAGGAGGAGTAGCATGAATAGGTGGGGAAGTCTCCCAACATTCGTAATTTCGATGACGCGATAATGCTGACCACCCTGCCAGCCGAAACAATTTATAAGTCCCTATCTGGACAGGTCACTTTAAATTATGAAGCTCTTTATTACGCTGCCACACTGGAAGACGCCTAAACGCGCTGAGTCGTTGTTCGCGAAATCGACTATACCCCCACCCCCATCGTCTATGCTTGCGTACGCGAAATTTAGGTGTTGCACGAGAGCGATCCTGGAAATTGATCGTACAACGATCGTTTAATATCGTGCACGCTAGCCAGCGAAACCAAATTGTCGAATCCAAGTGGAAACTCTCGAATGATTTATGCTGAACGTGCCTAAGCTTTTCTAGCACAACTCATTGGAAATAGAATGAATGATAGATGGATCGAAATTTCTGGTAAATGTTTCTGTACTTTCTACAGCAATATATTTTGACCATATGCTGTTATTTCAATCGACAATTTAATTAATAATTAATTATTATGAATGGTATTGATTTTAACCAGAAATACGAATATGAATATGATAATCGTGTGATGTATAGTAGCTCTTCAATTATTGAATTTTAACAATCTATTTTTTTTATAGAATACTATACTATAGTATACTATAGATTACTTTAACTGAAGCACTGTGTCAAGGTAAAAGGTGTTAATGAGAGTGGCAAGTGGCTCAAGATAACAAACCCTTAAGAAAGACCTTGCCGGCCTAATGGATCAATTAACCCCGTCCACTCTCTCAATCACTGTCAATGAGAAGTCATTACCGCTAAAACCTAATAATTATCAGGCAATATTCGTAGCACGAGGTGACGCCTTTGACTCGCAGACAAGCCTCGGTTATACGATGAAAGGACCATGGTACAGAGAGTGGCACATTCGTAGTGTCGTCAACATTAGCGAACCGTGAAAATTAAATTCCATAAAAACGACATTCTCGCCCGAAGCAACGGCGACGTTCATCGATTCGTCCATTATCCGAATTTCAATTAGCTGATCCCCCTATGGTGCTGAGCTATGGTAATGACGCTACCTGCATGACCCGAAGGTATAGAAAAAAAAAAGGAAAAATAAAACGCTGTGGCTCCGCATGGCGCTGAAAAATGAACGCTTTGTACGCCGTAGACTCGTTAATAATTTCAGGGGGAAAAAATATTTTACGAAATTGCGCGCGTTTAATTAATTGAGAATTGCGGACGACGGCGATAAAGGGCGGCTACGTTTACCCGTGGCTCGTTTTCACGCAGTATCGAAAATCCATCGTAAATACAATATCAAACGGGATATATAATATGACAAAATTAACGTTTTATTTCGAAATTAACAATCATATATTTGAACTTGATCGGACAACAATATATACCTACTTTTCCTATTATGATTTCCTCAAGAGTTCTTTGGCTCAGAACCAGGGTCAATGTATTTACTACACAATGAATATTTTATTTATTTAACCCTAATCCACCGTTCAAATTTTTATTATATTATTTTATTCATATGCACATACTCTTCAATTATTAATTAAACTCATTGTCAGTAGATTTTACATGTGTAGAATTTTTTTGTAATTAATGCGAACCATAATGGGAATAAATATAACCATTTAGCTTTTCAATTTAATTCTTAAATTAGCTACCTAATAACACTAGTGCAATATTAGTGATATTTAAAATTGTCTTTTCTTATTTGTTACAAATTATTTCATTGCATTAAATTGTATGGTACCGGTTACTCTTACCACCACCCCCATAACAGTAAACATTTTGAGGTTACGCATAAAATATTCTTATAACTAAAAATAATATTTCCTCAAATAAATGGAGATTTAAATATTATTCGACTTACCGTTGACGCGTTGAACGATGTCCTGGAACAATGATCCTTGTAATCCTTTTACGTCGTAGTAATCTCTGAAGTTCCCGTCGTAGTTTGGTATTACACCCTAAGTTTCATTAATTCACACACGCTTCGGGATATTATTGGATTCGAGTTGGAGAGTTTCTATAGATGGCACAACAAGCAGCTTTAGAAACATACACCATCAATTATCCATAAATTAAATAACACGTCGTTCGATCGTTTACATTGTCGGAATTAACAGTTAGAAACTTCGCAGGCTGCGTTCGGGACCGTAACTCACTGCGCTGACAGTTTGTGCAAGGGAAATATCCCTAGATCGCGGTCAATAATGGCGCGCGTGAAGAAGACTATGCGATCAAACCTGACAATCAATTGATTTAATAATTCACAGTTTTTGACACGAGCTGAGATATTCTACCACATCGTCTGTCACAATTTTACGTAAACACATATTTCACAAGTTTTAGGGTACTGTTTAATCATTTCAATCGCAAAATTATGCGCGGTATTCGCGCCAAAGTGATGACAACTAGTCGCGATGAATTAACGAAAAACTCGCGTAACCCGAGCGACGACACACTTTATAAACGATACGGTGATTAGAAATCTGTATGTCACGATTAAATTCACAGGTAGACGCTGATACTTGTCACACGAAACGAATCGAACGATGGAACACGAAGAGATGCAAAACATCCGCACGCTTCCCGACGACTGGTAGGGCGGTCGACCGTCTGCTACTCTTCAGACGCCAGCGCGCATGCGGCATAAACAAACCGTAACGATACCCTTACCGACCGATTCAGTACAATAGATTTAGTACGATAGGTGTACTTACTACTTCAATACGATAAACGAAAGCTGATCAGAATTGTTATTACCTATAGTAAATTGATTATTATTGAATCTAGAAATTTCAATTGTAATTAAATTCTAAAATTCAAAGTGAAACACTTCGAAAACAATTAATTTCCCAATTGATTACTGACTTTGAACGGTATAATCTTTCTTTTTCCAGCATTCCATGTGGTAGAAATTCTGTAACAAAAAGAATTGAACGTTTACAACATTTTTCATCGATTTAAACAATGTAAAACGAATTACTGTTCTTCTGATGTTGAATGGCGAACGAAAGAATGGACCGTGAGCGATTTTGAATATTCTGCAAAATCTCGGAAACATTCGATAACGAATTCCCATTCCGAATGTTGCATTGTTACGTCTGCGTTTCGCGACGGCTGCGAAATCGTTGGAATATTTTGCGTCACAGGGATTCTTTTTACTTTTTTCGATCGTCTACCTCGTGACTGGGAAACGAAGAAAATACCAGGAAAAAATCCATATTTTTCGAGGATGAAGAAGTATTTTCGTGATACGAGATACGTAAACCATAACCAAGGTTAGTATATCGTCGATTATTTAAATTTATATATTAGCCAGTATTTTAATTTCAACGTTTCCTTATCGCTTGGCCTGGTTACTCTACTGAAAGGCATAATTCAGTTGGCTATCTCGGTTAGCCCTAAGTCCGACAACGTTTTCCTTCTGCCTAATGATTTAACGTTAACTGGAATTCCGTCGGTTTAACGTGCGTTCGACTAACCTTTCCACCCTGCTGGGATGAGCTTTATCGTGCCAACACGCTCATAATAAGAGCATAGCGTGATAGATGAATCATAACAATTGTTACCTTGTTGCTCTCGGTTCGTACGCGTTCACGCTTTCATCATCGATCTCCTGTTTTCCTGCGATCTCTTACTGAATTGACCAAGTAATTCTACTTTATTCTCTACTGTAACTGTTTGAAAATACAATAAATATTTGGAAGACGGTGAATTTAAATCAGTACTTAACTTAGGGTACAGATCAGCTTAAAAATAAAAATGTAAGACGCTCGTAGCTTTCAGTTTGCAAGAATTCCCTATTTCAAAGACAGTTGTCGCTGAAACTGTAATACGATTTGCGATATAGTAATTTCAGTGAAATTTGTAATTGAACCGAACAGACGGAGTTCCATCGGCTGGCAAATGAACGTGCGATGATTCGATCTGTTTATTCCATCTCGAATTTACGTAATTAAAATATCGATTACGTTAGCTCGTGATTGGTTGCTTAACAAATACTCGGAATAAAACGGGTTACTACTGTGCGACCTAGATTAAATAAACGTCGAAATACTTTAGAGAACGGTAAAGGAAAATTTACGCAGATATGGTAAACAGGGTGAAAATTGGTAAATGTCTACAATTAGAGCTCCAACGAGAAATCAATTAAAAAGAGGTAAATTCTATGTATTTTTGCCCCCCGAATCCAAAACTGTTGATAAAATTTAGGGGTCCCTTACAGTTCGTTAACTCCTGTTCTCATTTGTTCATATTTCATAACTAGCCAGAAAATTTCATGGTTCCCAATCGATAAAATGGTTCACAATATATTTTAAAAAATGGAACAGATGCATAGCCGATGTTGAAAATTCCAAAATTGAATTAAAATTGGTGCTCTCTTCATGGTCCGCCGCGGTATATACGTATAACACGGAGGTTATACGAAAATCTGAATGTTCAATCGATTAAATTTGAGTTTCTGACGATAAAAGAATATCTGACGCTTACTTTATTATAAAGTTTCCTTAAAATTGTTTGAATGATGTTTCCTGTTACCCAAATCCGAGCAGTACATACACGTCGAATTTACGGCAGTCGGATTAGGATGCAAATTCGGTGCGCTTGAATTTCATAGTTTCGACAGCTGTAACAACCGAATAGATTCGTTGTGACGTCGTAATCATTGCCGTTCTCTAGTACCGTCTGTTCCTGATAAGCGAGTTATTTAGTCGGCCCAGAGCCGCTGCTAAGTAACGGATTAATCCAATTTAGCCGCGATACCGACGTCGAGGTTGCCTCGTGGTTTCGAATAAAAGCTGGAATTATCGAAGACGCAACGTAGGAAGAGCAACTTTCGACTTCCCTGTAACCACCGGTTTAAACAAGTTAGGGAACATCAAAGGGGATCTGTTTACAGGGGAGAATGGAACGTCTCTTGTGAAATAATTGACTCTTTGTCGCGTGGAAAACTTTGGACAATTAGCAGCTTACTTATAGACTGCCAATATAAAGAGAAAAAGATTAACTAAAATTACTTTATACATTGATTTTTAACTTTGACAGTATCTAATTGAAAATGCTTCTAAAGTCTTAGAAACTTAAGAACCGTAAACATAGTCGTCCTCAAGAGAGCGTAACAGGTAAATAAGTTGCACGCCCTTGGGATCCATCGTTTCGCAAGAGTAATAATCTAAAGTTCTCTAAAGTTCTTGGTGTCTCGGTACAGAGAAAAAAATAGATTTCCCGGCTCAACACTTTGCAACAAAGATAAGAAATTTGATTAATTTTTATAATACAAAAATTGGCAACATTGCTTATAAAATCTTTGAAATATTTTTCTATATAAAATGTAATATAAAATTACAGGAGTCCTAGATTCCTTGAAACGTATTGTGATTAAAATGTTAAGATCTAAAATATGTAAGGTTACTTAAAAATTTGAAAAATATGGAAACCCTTAATTAATTCAACAATCTAGCCTTCTTTTCTTATAATTCTATAAGATTACCCAAACGTTGGCACGTAAAGCCAGCGATCAATGTCGCTTTAGTGGTCTAAGCGGGTTCATAACATTAGCATTTGTAAGCAGAAGTTCAGCTACCATTTCCTGGTGTTCTGCGTGTAACCGTGTGAAAATTGATATCGGCCACAAGCAACTTCGGTATCTTACAAGCGTTCAACTAGGCGTATGCATGTTCTCGTGCCAGCCCCGTCGAAATAATCGTCTCTAAGCAGGTATTATCGCTTCCATGACGGCGCTAGCATGTCGCAATTTTTTCCTTCCAGGCAGGTTAACGTGTTCGCGATCTTCACACGCTCGCGAGCACCTATCTTTGCCATGGATCTTCGACGTTCTCGTTGCAGCATCGCGTGATGGAAATTATGCTTACCCTGTTTCCGAAGAGTCAGCCCGTACGCTCCGATCTATCTCCGGAAAACGATACTACCCTGTAGCTCATTAACTACCTTCGACTTTTCTCCTGTAGGTAACTATATCTTTAGGTTACGATGATATCACCTATAATATTTCTATTGATATTGATTTCACAGACATTGGTTTTCTTTTCTTTAGGCAAGTTTTCATATCGTTTGTTTCTTTTTCATAAATATTTTGATATTTGTTTCTTCAGTGAAGAATTCCTCATATCTTGAACAGGTAGTACTTATAATTTTTTCTTTACGTTGCTTAATTACCGATAATTGTGACTTTAAAAGGATATATTTATTTCTTTTTGCGATAAAAAGCAATTGAGAAAGCATAAATCATTTTCTTTTTCCGTTCATTCATACCAATCATTGTCAGGGTAATAGGATATTATTATAACATTTCCTGATTATAAGAAGGCTATCCCGAACCTATAACAATCCTCAGACGAGATACATAAGAACGTTCCCGGAGGGGTGGTCGTACATGCGAATGAAAAGCTGGTCTTTGTAGAATCCTGGTACCGAAACGTCGAGCAAAACACTATCTACGCGTGACTGTCGTCGGTTGGTACTCGAGGTTTTTCTAAAAGGTGCGGTGAAGCGCCATAAGCGGCTTAAGAACGTGGTACGTAACGGTAAACGGGTTAAAGCTCGCGATGCTAGACGACTTTCGCGGTGCAGCGAACTCTCCTCACGTTCTCGTGGCACGAGTACAACCCTTAGCATGCAAGCGTAGCAAGCAACTCCTCCCGACGGCGAAGAGGGAGGAGTACACGAGCCGCTCGTATATTTTGCTAGCGCCAGCTTTCGTGCCGTTACGTTACCCCATTCGTGCTCGGTCGTGGTTGCGAAGCTGGGTAGCTGGTGGTTCCAACAGAAAATACCTCTTTCCCTGTCTCTGACCGGACAGAATGCACACGAGCTGCTCTTCTTATCCCACCCAGCAATCTATTCGCGTTGGCCTACTTTCTTGCACGTCCTTGCGCGCTATCTTCCTTTCACCCTTTATCTTTGCTTCTACCTACGCTCGCAACCTTTTCACTTTTCATCGTTGCTTCAACCTCCGCCGTTTGTATTGTTCTTCGTACAGTAGTCGTCGGCCACGGTGATGACTGGGCGTTGTTTCTTGCGCCTCGTATCATCAACCTCGTGCTATTATCTGTTCTAGTGTTACGTCCATCCAGAATACACCTTTAGTATACTCGAATGTTTTATGTTGTTTCTTCGTACAGCTTTTTATCGTGTAAAAGCATCCAGTTGTTTGAATTCTTATTCCTTTCCATCAGATTTTGTTGCGAATAATTTTCTTTCTTATGTTGCTGCAAAATTACCAATTTTTATTTCTAAGATACCTCAAAGGAGGTACTAAATTTAAGTACGAATGTGACAGTTCTAATTAAATGATCCGATATCTACTATTTTACCTAAGATATTCGTGATACTGCAATGGAGTTATGTAGATTACACGGAGCGTGATTTTTACAGGAAATGGTAAAGAATAGCATCTTCCGATAACTACCCTTCCCTACCCGATAGGCGGATGATTGTTCTCCGTGCTTGGAATTCAAATTTCAATAGAGTTTCAAAGGCGGATGGAGGAGAGAGGAACTACCATCATTATTCGTCGAAAGAATTCTACTGTACGGAACGGATAACTTGCAACAAAAGCAAATAAATGCGATGAAATGGTTCTATTTCCAGCATCCGTGTAAAGTTCTTTCTAGCGATTGCTTCCTTGAATAGATTGTTCTGCATACGAGTTGCATTCTTCTTCTGAACAGTATATATTTGTTCAGGATGTCACAGTTGCCTCTGTCGCATTTTTCTAGCGATCTTATGGTACGTTTATTGCACACATTCAGTGTATTTTTATTCAACAGGAAGAATTGTTTATCGTTCTTTATGCAGAAGAAGCTAGTTATGCATTAATTAAACATTAAGAAGATCCAGAGTTATGTTTAGGGAAATGATGCATGAAATATCATCGTATGAAATACTCGGTGGCATGTAATTCCACGTGTATTAATTCAGAAGGTATCAAAATTCTAACGGCCTGTAAATTCTTATCGCGCGCACAACTTACATTCTTATCAGAGATACCATTTATTCACGTTGGCCCATTTCCTCCTCTCGCCTCTTCTCTCGTTGTCTTGATGTTATTTCATGTGTATCTCTATGGTCATATACGTAACATCGCTCCAAGCTTTATTTCGCTTTTTTTCTGAAATGATTCTATCACAAGCAATCTGGGACATTGCAAGTGGAATGGGATACGTAGGTGGTCAGACGAGAGATTTATCTCCTTGGATACAATTTATTTCATTTGACAAAAAAATTGATAATTCAATATTTTCAACCCTCAGCATGACCTTACCCTATAAATTTTAATTTAGTCCTTTTTTAAAAGTGACTAACTAAGTGATCAAATAATTTCGTATCTCCATAACGTTTCTTCTCATTTCATGAAATTATGCAAATAATAATATGTAAATAAGGCGATGTAATGGTAATGGTGCTTCAGAAATAAATGCGATTACAGAATGAGAGTTTCTCCAAATATTGGCTAACAAGTACATCTGGATTACAGCTACCTCTGGCCAGTCAAAGTGTATGTCGACAAAGTTCTTGTTGCGAGGGGCGCAATTTATTCACACTGGCCCAGTTCTTCTTCTTCCATTTACTCTCGTGCTTCTCTCCCTGTTGCTGGAACTAGTTTCATTGAGTCTATACGTTCTACGTCCCCTCTTTTCCGTACAACCCCGTGGCACTTCGTTTTTCACGTCTGCAACGCTTAGGTGCAATCTTCCGTTAGAATTTTAATGAAGCACCGTACACTTAATAGAGCAGGGAGGATTATTAAACTAAGGAAAGCAAATCATCGTCGATTTTTTTTTCTTTCTTTGTACCAACATTCCTTGCATGCTGAAAAAAATGGCTATGCAGATGTACAGGATGGAAGCATTTATATTTTTCATGAAATTCTTTCATTTTTTCGTGTCTTATTTATTCCAAGCTAATTTTCGTATAATTATTCTGAAGCTTCTCTATGATTCTGTTTATTATAACAGAGTATATGATTTTATTAGAGTTATAATTCCGTAAGTTATTGTTTCAAAGTTATCGATTTGATGAAAGTAAATCTTTAATATTCTTATTGGAAGTTGTGAAACTTTTTCGTGGCAGTGAATATCGTTTCTTGTTCTTGTCAAATCCAAGTGCCTTCAGAATATTTCAGGACGGGATGAACGAAAGGAAGACGATCAAAGTCGTGTCTGTTAAGTTTCACGATGGAGTCAATTAAAAGTTCTTGAAACTTGCTACCTTTTCGTCGTGCATACGAATCCTTGTCAGTCTAGCACGCGGGAATTTTTCACTCCGCCGGATATTACATTTTAACCTGCGGACGAAGAAATCCGTACGAACGCGAACCGTGTTTGTGGCGTTTCGATTAAACATTTCGTACCTGATCAAACGAGTTCAAACGACGCTCCTAATTAAATATATATATATATATATATAAAATTAAAAAAGAAATCAAAATCTCAAGACCAGTATTATAATTTTCCAATTTTTTAATCATAAATTAACAGCACATTTAGATTATTACAGAATTGTTAAAACGATTTATTTCTCTCGAAACGTGATAACCATACTCCCTCAGATCTGTTCAACCAAAATTCACCAGCATCCATTTACAAGCTGGAAATTCCATCTTAACAGGAAATACAGTTGCAGACGCAGGAAAGACGAATCTACGGAAGAGCCCCGATACTCGGCGCAAAGGGAAACGAAACGAGCGTAAGAGTCAGTCGAGGGGTGAAGGGAGTAAAACGAAATATCCGACGAATTTAATAATTTTCCCATCCGCGTCGCGTCGACTAGACTGGTCGCTTTTACCAACGATCCTCCTTTTCGTCTCTGCGGTTTGACCGGTCTTCCTTCAGTGAAATGAACATTGTGGGTACAAATTACAGTAGTTACATTTAGACAGTTAATATCAAATGTCTTCGTTTTATTATTAATTTTTATTCGAATAATGATATATTATTATTTATTCATTAATATACCTAGTTTTCTGCTCAGTTATCCCTTGATGGTCTAACCAACCTAAAGTGATGAGCTCGAGTCATCAACTTGGTCGACGTTGGTAAGTGTTTCAAGTCGAAACCAACAAGATACAACATGCCGGTCTACGTATCTTCCACTCGAGCCCTTTAACGTCAAGAACACGGAGTACACGTGTTTAACCTGTACAGCTAAAGGCAAACGCGTGAATGCGAGTTCACCGGTATGCATACTCGCGTTAAGGGTTTGCGGTACTCGAGAACCGGCAACCTCCACTTACCGGATGTATCAAGCGCAGCAATCTCATTACCTACCCTTCGGCATATATAATAATTAAACAGGGGGTCGATTCGTTAAAATCGCCGCATTTACCGTTATTATTCGTCGACGAAAAGTACCCGTGGTTCGAGTGCGGGGTCGGTAAACGAGGCGAATTACTCTCGTCGCCGTGTCGCCAATTATGCAACGAAACACTGTGCCCGAAGGTTTCGAGCCTTTGTAAATGTACGCCGGTTATTAGAAGCGGGAATAATGAGACAGAGTGTCGGCGGTTATTTAGATCAAGCGTTTCTTCGCTCGCAGTTAATTTCACGCGTAGCTTTCACCTCGCATTTCCTCTTTTCACACTCGTACGCGATGCTCCGAAGGATCTCCACATTTTTCAAGAGCCATCGATGAAAAAGAGATGGAACTGCTTTCATTCACTTGAAAGTGCTTCTTATTAAATAGCAATATAAGAAAAAGAGTGTTTCGAGTATTTCTACACAGGTTTTGCTGAAAATATTTCACTTTTCACCTACGGTACCTACAATTGATAGATCCAAACTAGAATTTGAATTTCGATTCATGGAAACGCCTGGTGAATAAAGAGACCATAGCAATAGCCTCGACCATAGAACGTTGTAGTATGCTAATTTCCTTGCTAGCCTCAACACCGAGAGCATCAACCGTGCACGCCAACGCCGTTCCGACTAATTAAATGCCTAGCAATTCCATTACATAAATCCTAAGAACGTAAGTGAACGTAATGAGCATGCAAAAATGAGTCCGAGTAGCGATGAATTATTCAATTAACCATCCGGTCCTTCTATCCGATAAGATCGTAAGAGTGGACAATTTCGTCTACGGACAAACGCATCATCCCCGTCTCTGCGTACGCTCGTGCACGTCGGCTACCAGGTAAAGTCCTTAATTAAAGCTTTCCCCCGGTGGGTGAAATCGCTCAAGAGTCGGATTAGTCCCGTGAAATCCCCATTAAACTTAAAATGAATTTCGAGCGGCTGCTGGATACTCAGGGGGCAACTATACGCGACAGACGTCTACCTACATGTCTACACACACTTGCGCGTGTTGATCGCGGTCTATGTTTATGTGTATAAACACGCGCGTGTAACGCGTATAAAGGCTCTACGAAACGATGTTTGTACTCGTCTATACCTTCTAACCGAAAGCCCTAAATAAAACCGTGGATATCTGTATGCGGTGAGCGTTGCTACTGTCGTTCGCGCTGATTGCCGTGTCCTGCTACAGTCGCGTTGCTCGAAGGGGGTGACAGAGGGGATGAACGGATGGCTGGACCCGGTGTTTTCAGGGGGGAATGGTTTGTATGTTCCTGCCAGCCGATTCGGGGGTGGTTTGCAAACAAACCGCGTTCTGTTATTTGATTCTGTCCACCCACAACGCCATTTCGCGACCTGCCGCCAACTTTTCCAAGCGGAGTCCACCGACCGCGAATAATGACAAGTCCACGCCTATTTCGGATTGATTCACGATCATTAACTGCGATTTAATGATCTCAATTAGTAGTCTGTGTCTCGTCGCTCGTTTACTTTAACGACGTCTCAAGAAATCTTCCGTATCTTGAATTTATTCGCAGATTTACCGGCACGATAGGGTATTTGAATTAACAATGACACGCGCACGCTTAGAGACGGCAGATTCAGTTTATTATAGGCGCGGCCGCGAAGCTCTAATCGTAAAAGCGAACGTTAAACCAGCTCTCGACAAAATTGTGCCTTTCATGACCGTCGCTGTATAAATTTTATATATATATTTTTTTTTTTGCGTTCACTCGTAAAAGATTCGCAAAGTCCTACTCTCTATCGATTGTACAGTGTTTTTTTTTTACAGTGCTCATAAATTTAATAGAATTTTTCATACGCATCTACGCTGGTGTCATGTCTGTTGACACTATTCCATTGATTATTTGTGTAAGAAAATTTGAAACTTTTAAGAGAAGGACGGAATTTTTCTGATAAATAAAGCGAAATCAAGTGACGATATTGCAAACGATGCAGATTTTGCATTTCAATAACTGTGGCAAGCAGTCCCTAGCGGAAGGCTGACTGCAATCTCATTTATCTTCAGACGGTATGCAAACTGCGCCTAAGGCTAATAAGGTGTTATTAATGTCGTCATGCCACAGCCATCTAACAGCCTCCTAACTTTCCAAACTATTCTCACCCGATGCGTTACTCGGCATATTCCTACTCCATTTGCTTGATTTTCTTGAACAACATTGCCCGTACTTCTCCACTGTTCGGATAGAATATCGTTGTTTTATCACAGACGATCGCGAAACCCTGAGGACCTATGCTTTATATAAATTGAGTTCGCCGAACCGACTCTGCGATACGAATTTATATACAACTCGGTGGATTAAACCTCGCTTCATTTCAATTACTACATACTGGGTTTCAATTTATTTTTGAGCAAATTTTTCGTAGTATGTATTAGTTTTAAACGAAATTTAAATAGGACACGGATTTAATTAATCCTCTATTCATTCGTGTAACTTTGAAGTAACGTGCAAAATTTTTGTCGCTAATTAATAATCCTTTTTTCCTCTGTTTTTTTTCCACTGTGCATCATTTTTATTTACACATGCAGACTTTTGATCATTTCCCATATTCGGGGCTGTAGGAGAGAAAATTTTTGGGAAACGGGAATTTAATATATATTTCCACGAAATTGCTAGCAAAACAGCTCAGAGATAGGAAATGAAGACGAGCGTAACGTAATGTTCACAAAACAATTGAACGCCTAAACAAATCACACACGAAGAGTTAGTAAGAGGACAATTATCAAGAGTCTATTGTAAAGGGTGCTACAATCAAAGTGGACATATGGCATGCTATGGTAAACAATTTATCCTTTGTTCTCCATTTTGATTTTATTTTGTTTATATACGTTAACAGAAACTACACTATACACTTATATCGCACAATAAAGTGTTACGTAGATTATATAAACTTCGGTGTTCCGCGAACAACGCTTTTCCTTCTGATATAACTGCAAGCGGCACACCATAAGATGCATTCATAAGAAAGAACACTTTAGGTAACTCGATAACTGGTTGCACCTGACAGATGAAGAGACTCGAGTTCTCACCCTTCGAGCAGCCCCCTCAAATACAAACTTAAGTTTCAAGAATAAGAAACTTTCCAGATGTCACTTTGAGTCGTTTCTCGCCTTCTTCCGCCAGCTGAACCCTTTTCATCCTGCTACACGCTCGGAAGTTTTAAGCTTAATTGCCAATTTACATTCGCGAGAGGATGTATCTTCGTTTTTCCTACATTATAAGTAGTTTTCAACTTGTAGAAGGTAATTTAAGAATGTCAGAAAATTTTCTACTTTAACAAATAGGACAATCTCCATCTATTTTTCAAATTTTACGAGCTCACCCCTCGGCAATATTTTACTTTCGAAACATAAACGTAACGCTAAAGAAAATTAGTCGTAAGACGTTAATTCGCGAAAGAATGCCGAAAGACGAGGGCGACGCTGCTGTTTCGCGAGGCAAAACTTTTTTAATTAGGGAAGTATCCCCAATACGCACCTGCCTAATTAGAAAGGTTACAAGATTCAACGCGTCGCGACGCGCCACATCAAGCGAGCTTAATTAAAGGGTTCGGACATCCGTGTCGGAAAACTTGTCCACCCCCCTCCGACTACTGTTATCGTAGCCCCTACTTCTATGGGAACATAAGTCGTCCAGTAAATTCCTCTTTACGATGCCATCCTCGATTTTCTTCGGATAAGGGAAGGATGTGCTGTTCTTTCTCCTTCGTTTCTTCACTGCCGGCGTAAAAATACTCTTGCGCACTTCCATCCGTTTTCAAGGTGTTCCGGGGGAGAGAAATATCGTGCCAGAGACATTGCTGACGAGTTATTACATATTACATGAGAGAACCTTGTTTCTTCATGAAATATTTGCTGCGACACTTTCATTGTCAAGGTCTCTCGTAATACGATTCCAATTAACGTGGTTTCGCCAAGAGGCCAATGAAAATGAAACTAAAATAGAGTCATTTGAAACTGATTTTTCATCTTTATCGATAAACATAATTTTTTCAAGAATTTGTGATTTAAATCTTTTTTTATTTTATTTACAAGTATAATAACAGCTATTATGGAGTTTACCCTGTTAAAGGGTCATTTTTATATAAGAAAAGTGGAATTTTTTTTATCCATATTATACGTTCTTTTTATACTGGAATGACCTCGAAGACAATTGGGTAGGAAAGTTCCTCTGTTCGAAATGGCACCCGGACCACCTTTATCCACAATTCTGAGATGGACTTCCTACGGGGTGCTCGGCTGTACCGTACAACCCAGCCATAAAATACATCTCTGGGGCGCGCTCGTCGGCGGAATCCAAACGGCGCATTTGCGCAATGGGACGTGCAACCAGTGCACGAAGAGTGGCTGGTGCATGTATACAGGGTGTACCGCAATACATAATATAATCGAATAAGTTCCTGGTTTTACCCTAACAAATAACTCCAAAATAATCCCTTTTTCAGTGTCTATTTAAAATAATAATTTAAACAAAAAAATTAATGCTTTTAGTATATTATTGAATTTATCATCTTTTCTATCATAAGGAAATTTTTTCATAATAATATATAAAAATTTTCAAACGAAACTTTTCCTGCAACGAAGCCACATGCAAGAAAATTTTCTTGTATATTTTCTCGTTCAGAATCACCACCCTTTCGTGAGACACCCCGTAAGTGGAAAGAGTACAGACGATCCGAACTGCTCGACCAGAAGCAAACGCACCGTATAAGAGAGCCGAAGGTTCCTCCCGCGCGCAGAACCGTACGCCATGTTCCATTTATGGGATTGCATGAAAAATTCTGCACGCATATTGCGGGATGTTTCGTTTCCTTTTGCCGGGCCAGCCTTGTTATCGTCGGTCGGCCGTCTCTAAACCGATTGCTCGCACGCATTCACTCGTGCACGCGCCTCTATCCATGTGTATAAAGCAACCCCCATAGGGTACGCGTACCAACCATTCCATCTGAAATGATATAGAAAACCGTGGCGTCTGAATTCGGATTTCTTTTTCGTCCCTTTGAAGCCTGAAGTACTTACACCGCGATGATGCTCGAGAACCGGAAGCTTACAATCTTTCGACAGAGGGTAGAATACTTCTGTATAGAAAAAATATCGAGAAATTAATTTTGAAAATTTTATCGAGGATTTAAAATAAATTTTCCTGAATTTTCTTATTTGTACAGCAATCATCGGTTTCGTCAGAAATGTAATAACTTTTAGAATTTCAATAAACAGTTTTGCTTTGTGGCTCGCGTTCAACTGTTTTCTACTTTTCGTTTCCTATCTCTGGTGCGTGTAACCCCTAGCGAACTCTCGGCATTCCATCATGCTTGGTTTCACGCCCAAGTACCTCGGCTTCCTTCCCTTCGCTAACATCCAACCAATTTAGTCATACAAATAGCATCGTTCGATCAAACGCGTCATTAAATAAAATAATGAAGCTAATATCGTGACGAGATTAACTACGAACCGTTGATTCTTGCACCTCGAATCTCATCGAAATTACAATATATTCGATCATTTTCGTGCCCATTGTACGATTGGTTGGTGTTCCGCGTTGTATCCGGGAAATTGAAATAATCCATAATCAAATTAATGAAACAGGCCGTTTAGCATAATGTAATATCACGGATATTGTGGGTATTATAATATTGCATTGTACCGAAGATAATCCGTGTTGAAGTATCTTACCAATAAATCGTAGTCTGGATTAAAGTCTCGTTACGGATTGATTTACGGCGTGAATTAAATCGAACGTGTGTTTGTGACACAGATTTTTCCCCGCAAATATCTGAAAGCGATACGAAAATGTGTGTCAAGCTGTTCGTACCGGGGAAATATAAAATGGTGAAATGCATTTGTACGATTCGTTATCGAATTATCGACGAACCGACCTGGATCGAACCGAATAACAGTTAACCTTCTAACCATTGAGTGGGTGACTGTCGATCAGCTTTTCCGACGATCAGTTACGTTTGTATCAATGTTGCTGACATAAAACGTCGATGGTGTAACATCGTAATACCCGGTGAATGGACTATACACAACGTCGAGCTGCAATTCACGCATCTCATGGATTCAACGATCCACGAATCCCTTTGTCCCCTGATTGATAGATGAAGGCAACGCAAATAGGGTCGCTGGTAATGCTGTCGCTACGCAGCACGGTGCACTTGAAAGTGCTATTTCAATTTCATACCCACACCATCGATCGTTCAAAGTGACCATGCAATTCGATGCCCAAAGCTCTACGGTTATCCTTCTCTCGCGTGAACAAGAGAGAGAAAGATCTCACGACAAGACAAACGATCATTACTCGGTCGGGAATAATCGACGTACGATGGATCGGGAAATTTTCGAATGAACTATACCTATGTACGAGGAAATGTTATAAAAACTCTCGAGAGTAATTTAATATTATTTAAAATTGTTAATTTACAAATTTTAATTAATTCCACGAAATTATGCATATTTCATTTTTTTTTCTCCAGCTATGCTCATTTGAATTTTAATGAAGCTTCGCGGTTGAAATTATGGAAACGTCAGTCGAGCTCATCGAAAAATATTTATTTGCACGATTCATTGGGGCAAAATGCGAGATGATCAATCGTATCACAATTTATACATGATGCTTTCTACATGAGAGCATCGAGGGACCGTGTGCCGCATTATGTTCTCTCATTGTGTCGTTCCACCCCTCGTCTATACTCTACGAATAATCCTCGACAACATAACCCCATTAATAATCGCCATAAATATTCATTCGTTCGTTGATTTACGGGGTTGACCGAGGCTACGCGTACGGTAATGTAGTGTTTCTCCTAAAAAAGGGAAAGAAAAATGTTAATAACGCCGTGGCGGAATGTTTGCGTCTCTGCAACCCCCAAACAACCATTATATTTTACATTTTAAAAGAAACAAGAAGAGAGGGTAAATGTTGAACGAGGGTTGCGTACAACCCTCCTTGCCCTACGTTCCTTCGATAATCGTACCGCCTTTGCTGTTTTTTTTTTTTTTTTTAATAACCATTTCCGTGGAATAAGACCTTTAGAACGGCCGAAACGCAATGTTCGCTTGTAATACCTTTTGCGAGCCTTCGACCAATCCTGTAATGTAGTAGGGTCGTTTAGAGCCGCCCTAAATCTTAATTACGACTAACTTTAATACCCCTAGTTTTTAATACGTTTCAACGTTGGATAATAACTTTGTTTACCTTCAATCTACGTTTAGAAGCTATTCGCATGGATACCCCATTGTTTTTCAACGAACTATTTTATTATCAAATCTTCTCGTGTTTTTTCATTTCTTTGCAGCTTGATATTTTAATTTAAATTGTATCATAAATTGTTTTCGATTTTTGTCAGGATTTTTCATGAGCAAATACATTATTTTTCCAATTTCACCTTTCACTTATATCTCTCCCCTGATGAGATACAAAGCTAAACTTGGCACAAATTGTTTTTTCTTGATAAGAAATCGAATGATCCATCGTAATTACCATCGCGATTTTTTAGTTAACTTTATGATGTTTTTCTATTATTAATTTATAAATTCAAATTTAACTACAAAATTCTCATTATAATTTTGGTTGATATCGTGTCACGTTAAGTTAGTAGGATTATTTTGATCAGTATTATCTGCATCGCAGCGAGCAACGAATCGTCGATATAATATGCCGGATTATACTATGTATTCGATCGTAAAATAGAAATAACCCGTTAATTTGTGGCGATCAGCAAAATTGTAGGGACACTTTGGCGGCTACAGTCGCGTCGAGCGGAATTTCGTATATTTGCGCTAACACCATCTATCAAACACGAACAAAGCGGCACGTGAATTGTTCGATCCAGGAAATTTTTGGACCACGGCTGGTTTCGACGCAGCTCGTTATTCTTCCTGCTCCTCATACCAAGCGTATTGTTATTAATGTCATTCGCGTGTGCTACGCCTGCCTCTATGGAAATTACCATCATGGATCATCGTTATCGAAAAATCAGATAGTCGGCTTCGATTCCATCTAATTGCAAACTAGCGGACGAGCAATGATATGAAATCGAGATCTCAAATCCACTATTCCAAAATGTACCTGTAGCTCATCTCCATTGTCGGAAAAATGATTTTGAAAATATTGCATCTCAAGTTAGACCCATCGCGTACATATTTAATTTTGAAAATCTTTACTTCTCCTCTTCGGTTTCGCTCTTCGAAGATCAATTTGTCAAGTTTACCCACGTACGATAGACCCTCGACAAGTTGACTGCTCCTAATACGAAGTTGCGTAAGTTCTTGAGCGTACTTCCCACTTTGCCACTCCTGAAACCAAGGTAAATGGAGGATGTATCTATAATTCAATTACGTATTCCCCTATCGAGAGTTTCCAACTTGAATTCGTTTCCAAATAATATAATTTTAAACTCTTCTCGTTTTCATTTCCCCCTGATCGCCAAGTCACTCTCATTTGATTGCCTAATTTTTTTTTCTTTATCTTTATAAAATTTTTTTAACGAAGGATTAATTGTCCACACAAATCTTCGAGCGTGTAAAGTTCTGCTGACCGCGTGTTCCCATAGCCGCGATCTAATTTCACGGAACGATCGACGAGAAATTTATCCCGCAGCCACGGAGGATAAATTATAGAAGGGAAACGAACGCAGACAATTTTCCCGGGATGGATGCGACATGGAAACGAGCGTGTACGATGTTACGGTTATATGTAGCTCCGTATTAAAAGTGTCAGCCCCGTCGTCGAGGAACCACGGGGGTGGGGTTGAAAATGATGGGCGCAAGGCGGATCAGAAGGAAGTCCATAACTCGAAATATCTAGGCGAGGATATAACGGAAATTTAAAGCTACTTCACGGCCGCGAAGGTGCCAGCGTATATTTTAAATTTTATCGCGGCTGCGTCCAAAATATATACACCGCCCCATTGGACCGACACCCGGAAAAGTTATTCCTACTTTTGACATCCCGCCGTCTGGTTGATCGTTAAGAAATGTCCGAAAGTGCAAAGTGAATTGTAAATGAGAAACATTTCTTAACACTGTCGTTCTTTCTTTGTCATTTCGTGCTTGTAATAATCACGTCGTATCGAATTAAATGTAGTTATATCGAGGTTACGTTCATACTTAAAGCTGCTACATAATGTCGTTGTTCGTCTAAGTGGGTAGAAGATCTTGATACGGTGATCGTACCGGAAGACAGATAATCTGTGGCGCCCTTCGTTAACCCAGTATGTCGTAATAGGACGCTTCGGGTAATGAGATCCTAAGTACCGTTACTCGATAGTTCAGACGAGCGTCGTTTGCCATAAGGGTTGTTAGCATCGTTTGATTATCGTCCTTCGACGCAACCTCAAACTTACCCATTTCCTGTTCCATAAAAACGTAATTTTACGTCGAAGAGTGTAGTGCGCTTTGACGAATAATCTTGCATAGGTAATCAATTATTTGTTAAAAGATTATTCTCCAAAATTTAAATACCAGATAAAAGAGATAAACATAGTGTTTGAAATTAATTAATTAGTGAATAGTAATATAAAAAGCTTTCTGCTTCTAGAAATTATACTTTTATGTTCATCAAGTGATCCATGAAATAAATTCGAAATTAATTACACAACCCAAGGCGATTCCAGTAATGGGGGAAAAAGGAAAAGGATTGGCAATTTGACGAGGTGAGAATAAGATTCTTTTCTTTTCTGGCCTCCTTTGAAGGAGAACGAGGTCCTTTAACGGTTTCCCTAACAGGTGATTTCGCCTTTTCGAAGGATTCAATCTCTTTCAACCAAGGCTCCGTAGACCGCGCTAACGTTCATTTCCGTTGGATCCTCGTCACCTTTACTACCCTTTCTCCCCCGTTCTATCTCTTTCAACGTTCCGTGGCCGCAACTTTTATTAATTATATAACGATCGAACCACGGTAAGAGCCCGAATAACACCGAGGAAAGCGCCATTGTCTGGTGAATGCTTGATAGCAACGCCTGATCTTAAGCAGATTAAGCCGTGCTTGTACACGCTCTGCTGCGATCTCGAATTAATATTAGACGAAGCTGAAAGTACACGGTTTACGCAAACATCTTGCACACCGGTCCATGTTTGCCGTCCGTGCAATCGACGGTTAAGGTCGGTTTCTTGTAAATGAAATTCTCTGTTTACACACAACACGTGCTGATAAGGTGAAATCTGCACTATCATGAAAATACTGGAATAAATATGGATTTATTGTTGATATTTTCTTTGTCTTTCTCTTATAATCTTTGAACAGTGTTATCTGGGCCAAATGGAACACCGACTTACAAAACGTACACTTAATTGGTATATTAATTATACTTAATTTTTAAAGGAACAATGCAAAGTTAAGAAAATGAAAATAATATGAAATACATAATTAAAATCGGGGCCCTCTCCATGGTCCGCCATCCGAAGAGTTCTTTCAAAGTAACAACCATGTTCGCCATATCTAATCGCTGTTCCCCCAATTAGAAAGAGCAAGATTATTCACACAACACTGGATTCTCAATCCGAACACTTATCGCATCGAGGAGTTGGCGAAGCACTCGCGGCTCCATGACGTAGCTCGTTTTCCTACGGGGCACTCGAATAGGGATGCGTCGTTGCACCCCACGACACGAGCCAGCCGAAAGACGACGAGTATCCTCAAACACGAGGCTTAGAGAAAATGTCCCAGAAGGAGGGCTGGGCCTGGTGAAAAAAAAGGAGTCGTCGGCGGTCCAAAGAGAAGGTGCGTGATGCCCTTGATGAGGGTGTGAATAAGTATGTCTCAAGTGGCTCGAGTGGCTGTGCTATCAGTCCGGCTTAGCGCCATGGGCGAAAATTAATCTCCCGCGAGTGTATCTCTTTAACGCTTGTATCCACCTCGTGTGTATACAACCGCGCGCCTTTGTTGTTGATGATTTTCACGAAAAGTTTCTGACCGAAAGCAGAACATAAGGCTCCGGAATTAACGAAAATGTCAGGACAAGGATAATAAGTGTCCCGTTTCTGATATATAATGTTCAGAATAAATGTCCTAAATTGAATCGATAAATCTGTCGGCGAAACAATGCGCTGCAAATGAATTTTCGAGGCTAGTAAGGCAGAAAATCGCTCGCAGCCTTGGAACAAGGGGTAATTATTTCTCACTCGATGCCACCGTCAAGTAGTACGAACTCGTGATCTACAAGCCGGTGGACAGATCCAGGATTCCATTACACGGCAGGCCTCTAATTGTCCTCGCAATTCAAATGGACTGATGTACGTACCCTAAAATAGGAGTGCAGGACGTGAAATTGATTAACTGGTTAGACAACGTACATCGTGCCACTCTAAAGCGCACGTAAACCCGTGTGTAACTACATGCATCGCGTTCCTGTTCAATCCTGTTCCATTATACGTTCCAACAGCTCCTTATCCTCGTCTGTTATTTCAAATTCGAATCCCACTATTTTTTTACAAAATCAACATCCGAAAATTGTCAAAATTTTCATTTACACGCGTGATTGACTTTCTAATTACAAAATTTATTAACAGATAAATGTACACCGATATGAATTCCATATTCACGCACAATGATACGGTCAGCTTATAACTGCAGGATAATCTGATCGATTTAGGGGATATCCGTTAAAGCTCCTTCTAATTCAGAGTACGATCAGCACATTTCTGGATTACGTTAGCCAACATCCTGGCAAATGAAATATTCGTGGACTCGATTTTATCCCGCGTGTCGGAGATCGTTCAATACCGAGTGATGTAGATTCTTGAAAAGCGTCGTAAACGCGACATAGACAGGGCAAAAAGTCGGTGTCACACATGACGCGAAAGGAAAGTCATGGGTTCGTGTTGATTTAGGACCGGTAAGCGACAAATTCTGGGAATGTAGGCTAACCCTTACGGTACACGCGTTGTAAGATCAATATTTTTTGTCCCGATAATCCGCAATGTTTTCCCATGCATCATGACTTAGTGGTCTTAAAAGAAAAGATGAAACAAGTTGCTTCGAATCGAACACAGAAAATTTCCGAAATCTGCTCGTAAACTTTCGAAGAAAAGTAACATCGGCGAAATGAAAAAGGAGACATTCATTTTGCATATTTCAATTTCCATCAGGTTCCAAGGCTGTTTTATCGCCGACTACGGGAAGCTTTTTTATGGGGGACAATCGGCGCGAAACATCTGCGGCACAGCTGTAAGGATTTATATAGACGGGGCAGTTTAATTCGTTCCACGTTTAAGCATCACACGGAAATAGATGTCATTCTTGTCGATACTAGGTGTCCTCGTTGTCGATCAATAACGTTATTCCCGGCGGAGAATGTACGCGGGCTCAATTCGAGATAAAGCGGGATAGAAATCGTAATTCAAACTTGCTACGATCGAAATCATATAATTTAAGTATAACCGTGTAATAATGAAAGTAAAAAAAATTTCTCGAAATGTGCAACCATCGAAGGGTTAAAATGATAATTTATCGAATGAAATATAATAGAATACGTTTGGTCGTATTTATTTCATATTCGTACATTTCCTACCAATTACCTGTTTATTCTCACAAAGAACGATTGAAAGTGAAGTTCATGCTCAGCGAGGCGGAATCAAAAAGCCAAGATAAAGGGAAGAAAGCGAAGCTAATCATTGTCCAAAGTAAACGTTCCACCCTCCCCCCTGTTATCGCTTTGAAGCGTAAACGAACCGGTTCCAGCGGGGTCGAATTAATTAATTCGCCGTTAAGAAGCTTCATTACAGCGGAACAATTCGACCCGTCTCAGACGTCTCGTGCAGATCCGTGATGCATTAAGCAATTTGGTTACACCGGTCTCGAAGGAATTGCGGAACGAGGTTGGTTGGAGGAGCCTCTCGGGAAAGGGAGAGAGGGTTCGGTTGTACACGTAACGCGACCGAGAGATTGTCAAAATTTCGCTGGGTGACAGGTACAAAAGGGTAGTGGAAGTTACGAGAGAAAAGGAGGATGGTAAGGCCGGTGCTCGAGCTTCGGCGAGACCTCGAAATCTTTACACCCTGGTACAAAGGGGGTCTACAGGGTCGGAGGAGAAGGAGGTTTAAACCTGCTGCTGGCATTTAATGACGTCTGTAAGTTATACCTCGAGGGGTAAAGAGAAAGAGAGAAAGAGAAAGAGAGAACGGTTGGGTGAAGCACGTAACCCACGAACCGGTGAGATCGAGGAGTAGAAACGAGAGAAGAGGGTCGAGTGGATGCGAGTTGTAAAGATAGACGGCTAGAATAAGACGAAAGAAAGGGGGAACAATGATGGTGGATGGAAGAAAGAGGTGGAGGATCGCGAAGGTGGTGGTGAGCAAGAGAGCTCGAAGGAAGAGACACAGTTGGCGGCTCCCACACAAATTACCTAAGAAAGCGCTTTTTCAAGTATCAGTTAGGGTTTAGTTCTCAATCTCTCGACTGTACCGTGGCCTCGGTCTTTTCCTACGGAAGGGGATAAATTTCGTAACCCGTCAGGTTAAATCTTCCAGTCGAACCGCAAGTCTTGGAACGACTCGCCGCCACCTTCTATCGCTGGATCCTTTTCTCTCTGATACTTTCTTCGGCCGAATTGTACCATGAACTTCATCGAAAGACGGATATCCCTGATCGAATTACCGGGAAAAGGAAGGGTCCGAATTCTACTGGGTCGTGTTCCTCTTCCTCGTTAAAGATAGTCGACCAATCCCTCTGGTCATCGAACAATGAACAGAGTTTTATTAGTGATTAGTACTAATAAAATTTAGAAAATTTATTAATACTAAAACTATCAAAGTGGTCAACATGACATGTTTCAAGTTCCTTATTTTAAATTATAAAATTTATTAAGATGTTTTTGTTGTAATATAAATTGGTTTTCATCGAGATGAAAAATTACTGGATATATTGGCTTATGTTTCATTCATTATTTATTTATCTTTTCAATTTTATTTTCAATTTTATAGTCCATGTACATTGAACCCCGATAGTTCTAGTGATAAGACGAGCGTTGATTATAAATTATTTTAAATTTAATTTTGAACACAAGAGAAAATGGAATTTGCACAAAATTCAGTAAAGCAGAATAACAGTAGAACAAGAAAAATAAACGAACCTATAACAATGTTGCTGAAGAAACTTGCAAAAGGATGTCAAGTCTCGTACTTTTCCTCTTTCAGTTTTCATGCGTCGCGTCGTCTCGCAACGTCGTCGTCTTTTTCCTCTTCGACTAAAAAGAAGAGGAAAACAGTGTCGCACAGCTGTTGTATTTTCTTCAACAATACATTGATTCGTCGTTACCAGGATCCTCGAATGGCTGCTGGGGATCCCGGAGGAACACATCCGGTCCGAATTCAGGGTTTCTTCCACTCGAGGAAAGGTTCGCTGATCAGCAGGATAAAGGACGTTCAAGTAAACAGGAAAAGAGTGCTTTTGTGGCGGCGAATAAAAGCACCGTCCTTTTTCGTCCCTTTCTCTCTCACGAAGGTACACGAATATGGAGATTACCAGTTTTGTTTTGATATAATGCCACGTATGAAATCGATGCAAGTGTTCGGCTTCCCAAAGGCACACGAGTGTCCTTTTCGAACATGACTGAGCTCGCTTTGAACACCCGATCCTCCACAAACACCGCGGATACATGAACATACGCGACGTACCGTCTATCTGAAAGGATATCGAGAATTTCTGAAAGCAGTACACAGTTATTTTGAATATTCTTTTTCTCCTGCACAAATACGACTTGTGAATGGAATTCGAGCAAGTGTACTTTATCGAGCATCGTTTTTTTCATTTTATGTTCTAGATTTATTTATAATCCTCGGATGGCGGACCATGGAGAGAGCCCCAATTGAGACTCAGACTCTGCTGTTTAGAAGTTAAATAAATTTACAAAATTCAAAGACATTGAATGAGTGAAGAAAAATAATAATAATTAATCCTACTTTTATTTAGATATTTCAGGTATTTCCTGTAATATAGGAAAATTAGGGAAATTCTTCAAAGAGTACATATGCGACACTTTACAAAATGAGAACGAGAAAATTCAGTGAAGTCGAAAGTACGTAATATAAAAGGTATAAGTAGGTAGCCCGAGACCATACAGACTAGGGTCACTTTCAATTCACCCTCGACGATCCCTTGAATTTCTCTTGGCACCGCCATTTGGTTTTATCGTTCTCGTGCTTTAAGCTCATCTGGTAAGTAGTGGTCGGCTAGCGTGGGACATCAAAAACGTCGATCGAGCCTTTCATTTGATTCGATCAACGAATCCCCGGCACGAAGCATCCAACCCGTCAGCTTCGAGTTTTACGACAAAAGAACGGAAAAGCCCCAGCCAGGAACCTGACTTCCGGTCCCTGGCCTCTCTCCCTGTGCCGTCCCTGTTTTCTCAGTTCACGCATCACGGCTTCCTTTTGTTCCCGATTTCTCTGATTTTCGAAACTCACCGCTTCTTCGAGCGACGAGTGAAAATGAGTTGGCAAACAATTTTTAACGACGAAATTGATTTTGCAATTCTAGACGTTTGAAGAAATTCGCGTGAAATTCTAATAATTTCTCAAATAATTGCTCGCTGAGTGAGGCAAAAAAGCGACATAATTATCAAATTATCAATTCACCGGCGGGAAAGGAAATGCATTTAAAGCATCAATGCGAAAATTACCGGCTGCGAGGTTTGCACGTTCACGTGCTTTTTCGAGAGGTGGGAAATCAAGAAAACGTGACCCTTGAACCACGCTCGGCTGCGTTGCGTGCGAACGACATATTAGTACCGAAATAAAATTAAAACAAGAAAAGAAGAAAAAAAGGCGGCGACTGGTTGAAGCCTCGCGTCATCGACGTGTCTGAGGCGAAACCACGTAGCGGCAAACACGTTAATCATTCCCGACACGCTTCGACGACCGGGCGAGAACGGTATGTGGTCGCATTAGCACCCGTAATTAAATTAAAAATTTTAAATAACACCGACGCCCGTCGTCCGACGAGAATCTGCCAACCCTCTTACGGCCACCTTCCAGCATTCAGCCTTCATCGGTCCTCCTACGTTTTTTTTTTCCTTTTCTTCTTCTTTTCTTTTTTAACTGGAGTGCAACCCTCGTTTCAACGAGTGGACCGCCTGAAAAGAAAGAAGAACATAATCATTTCGTCGGCATTTGCTGAACCGACCAGACTCGAGGAAAAAGGGTAATGCAGTTCAGAGAGAGCCAAATATAAGGAGTTCCTTCGTGTTCTTCGGGGTAATGAAGCAAATATGCAAAACTACTTAAGACGTCTCGTTCTGTTGTTTTCCACGATGTACCCTCTCGCCGTTTTCCCTTTTACCATCTTCGTTTTCCTTCATTTCATCATTCCACTTGCTCATCTTCCTCATACTTTCTTCCATCTTCCACGAAACCGAGACTCGTCTCGCCTCCTCGACCTTTCCTTTCACCGGTCCGGAATAGAATAAAAGAGGCGTAATGCCTCGCTATTTGCATATTAAATTTACCCCCATCTCGTCCGTGCCGGTCTATTCAAATGATTATTCTTCATCGTTCGCTTTGCTGGACGGGTTCCGGTGAAAAGCGCGAGCCGCGTTGCTCCTCTTCGAAACGCTTCAACGTTTCAATCATCTCTGGCAACTGCACCGACACCTCGGCCTCTTCCTGTCTCTCTTTTATCGAGTAATTGCATGGAAAAGCAAAATTTCACGTCCGATTTACGTGGAAAATTCGTAATAAAGCGGAAGCATGAACGTAGCTCGCTTTTCCTCGAGCGATCCTTTAACACGTAACGGAGCGATTTAACAGATAATCGCGTTTCTACGGATTTGTAATTCGGATTAACGCTCCGACGGAATTTATTGTGAGAGAATATTACATAGAACTGTTACGTGAATAATTAACCAGCACTAAAGGGCTAAATTTTACCTCAGGGGATACAAAATTTTTGCCATTCAATAGTTTGCGATGCATGGAATCCAAAAATGCAAATCTCAACTTTATGTTAGTTCTTTACAGCAATATGGCGTCATGCTAATCTGAAAGATACACATAAAACGCTCAATTTTAGATATATATAACCTCAGAACCGGTGGATTTCTAAATTTCAATTTAGCGGATCGAAAATTAATCAATGATAAACAAAAAAATCAATAATTTTGCATCTCCTGAAATTTTAATTTTAACCAAAACTTACTGCTCACTTAAATAATCTAATTACATAGTATAACACCTGGGTGAACGATACCTTCTACCACACGTGCTTTCTTCTTCCTCAAGTTTAATAAACCGCGTAATCATGCAACATGAACGTATAGCATCTTGTGAAATACGATAACCACAACGTATAAAATTACAAACAATGATGGTCCCAAGTGTTGAATTATTACTAAGGTTACTGTAGAAGAATTGCTTCGTAGTAAAAACCAAAATGCCCAGTGTTCGTAGCCTAAACAAAGGCGATAGTAGGACAATCAGATGTGCAGGGCCATAAACACTTTTGTTGAGAAAAGTGGACCCCGACTTTCTTTTGGGAGTCGAGTCAGTCGCATTAGAGAATTTAGTAAAGCTAGACTCGTCTTTCCGAGTCGTTGAATAAAGTGAAATTTAAAACAAAATAAACTGATTCATTTCATCACCCATATTCAATACCAAGAAAAGTGTGGATCTAAAATACAACCAATTAAGATAAAAAGAAGTTCGAAGTAGGTTAATGAAGTTCGATGTAAGACGGACCTCTTTAATCTGAAAGTTAATGCTAAGTAGAGTCAGATTTATGCAAATCGTTGTTGGTCGCCATGAAAGTGGCGATTTAACAGCGAGCTCCTTGGGAATGTAGGTTAACGACAGTAGTATTAGACCGCGAGAGTCAGGCGCAATATCCAGCTAATCTCTTGCCGTTGGCTCGATTGTACTCGCACGTGTTATTTACATACGGTCACGTGTTATTAAATAACGTATGTAAATGCGCGATGTAAACAGCCAGCGGGCGTTTATTCCCTGTCGGTCGCGTTTTTTCAACGTGGTCGAATTACCGATCGGTTATCGCGAAAGAGCATGGGTTGAAACGACGCGAAACGAAAGCGACGTGTAACGTTGGAAGGAAAAAAAAAAGAAATCGGGATGAAAAGAGGGAAAGTTTGCGCCGACGATGGTGAAGCATTTCAGTCTTCGTGCCGTCGCGTAATATGAGAAGATCACGCGATAAAGTTACATCGTTGTCGTCGTCGACGACGTCGCGGTTGTTGTCAAAAACCCCTTACCTCGTCGACGATGCTACAAGAACAGAAGAAGTCTTCGTAGCGACTCAATAAGATCTCCCCTACAGCCTGTAATGAAAGCCTGAAAATTTAGCCACCTAAAATGGCTACCTGCTCCTCTCGCTCTTCAACTTGATCTCCTTTCAGAAAGAATATAAACCAAGGAAGAAGTTGAAGTGTTGGTTAAATGGATGATTTGAAAGCATGAAAAGTCTGAAACGATTTGATGACTTAAAGGTATCTTAAAGTAGTATTTATGATATATCAATTTGGAGCTCGAATAATTACCCACACCTTTCGTAAACTTTTTCGATACGTAATCATTAATTGTCAATTGGGCTGTGTTTCCGAATGGCCTCATCAAAATTGAGAACTCAGGTTCGATATATAACCTAAATTGTCTACAAGAAACCGATTAAAGTTGGTTTCAGAGCTGGATGTCTTACCGTTTTCGAGATACATATCGTGGTAAGGTTATGTTAGGTCAGATTAGGTTGGGTTCTGTGTATGCGCAGTATTGAACATCGCATGCTCAGTATCGAATAGCGTATACCTAGTCCCAAAATTGTACAAAAATTTCTTACCACGATATCTCAAAAACGGTAAAACATCCAGCTCTGAACGCAATTTTAATCGGTTTCTGGTAGTCAATTTAGGTTATATACCGAACATGAGTTCTCAATTTTGGTGGGGCCATTCAGAAACTTATCCGTCAATTGCACCAAAGAATGGTTCAGAATACTGTCCAGATGTAAGTGCGGATGATTTAGTCGAAGACTCGGCTGGTATTTTATTGCCGGCCTGTTTTTGCAGATTAAAATAGCTGAAACTTTTGCCGGTGTTTCGAGATGCATCAGGAGGCAAGAAGTATCGATATAAATTTCGAAAGCGTGACCAACGACCGTGTCCTCGTAATCCTGCTGTACAATGACAGGTAATACCTTCTCCTTTCACAAGGACAAGAAAACGTGTAGTGTAACCGACCAGCATGTAACCAAGCTATGAAATGTGGCAATCGTACCCTCGACGAAGGTATTATGTTTCAAAGGATTTCATTTATCAGCGGGAGCATGATACTGTTGATACAGGGGGTAACGAACTATATCGCTGAGCACCGTTTGTGGATAAAAATTATCCTTTAAATTTATTTCTCTCTATTTTATTACACTTATTATCTTCTACGAGGAAGAGTACCTCGAACGTTCGCGTGCGAAATGTGAATGGATTGAAATCGGCTGTTTAAATCAACCACTTTGGCTAAAGGAAGATTAAGCTGGATTCCATTGGTAACGATACGAAGTATAAAATGCGCGTATTGCAATTGGAAGAGCGCCAAATTGTATCCCAGTTTCCCTCAGGAAATTGTTGAATCGTTACAACCCTCCGAGTGCCAAACGCACCGGACGATCGCTACACGCTAATTGAATGCACGTATTGGATCTGTGTCAGGCGAGTTGGAATTCTAAATAGAACTCTTACTTTTCAATGTATCTTTGATTTAACTTGTATCTTTATTCATAGAAATATTTCGAATAATATCGTTTCAACTTTGGTGAAATTAATCAGATCCAAAAAGACCAAGGTATCGTCCTGTAACTGTTGAAATGAAATCGAATGAAATACGAGCAGCAATTAGAAACACGACTCTCGAAATCTCATCTTGATTCTCGATCTTGGCATCGGAGATAGGAACAAGGGGAGTGAAAAGGAAGGTAGAGGGAACAAATGGCAACACGATTCGCACACGTCTCTTGTCCCTCGGTTAAAATCTGACCGATCCCTGCAGATTGCCGCTTTTCCGGGGAGTCCAACACATCGATCATGTGCACGCCTAATAGCAGCACGTGTTGGTGATTACGCTCGAGGGACTGTGGCTAGATCGGGTCTAGGTAATTGCCTGAGCATCGAACCCCCACCGACCAGCTTCCGATCTCCATCCACCGTATCCAGCAAACCCCCGTACACACCAGAATCAGTCCGCGTGTAGGACCATCGATGGTACAGCCCTGCTACGTACGCGATTGATTGGTTAACATGTCTGGCTGGCCTTCAGTCTGGCCTTGATTATCTATCTCTCTACCCTGTCTGCAGCTTACTCACCTCAGTCCACTTTCTCTTACCCCTTTATCGCTCCCTACCCCTTCCATCGGCCGCGCCGTATTTTCAAATTGCAGTATTAAATCCCTCCTTCCGTCCGTTCATCCCTTGCCCGAAAAGCTGTCCTCTCAAGGTACGATGAAAATTGCAGGTTTCACGTGATACCACGTAATTGAACTCGATGCAACGTACCAAGAGTACTCCATCGTTTATTTCTGATTCATCTTTTTACCATCAATGCGTGGAAAATATTTCTTCTTCATTTTTTGTTTCTTCTATGCTCGAATCATTACAGGTGGTCAAATATGCTTTCTTCTTTTCTTAAATACATTTTCTAAAGCTGCGCTGTCAGGTTTCTTTCATAAAAGATCAGTTCTGCGCTCGTCTACAGTTTAGTCCGCTTAGGTTTGGTTAGGCGAGGTGACTGAAAACGGTACGCAGAGACCCCTCGTGTATTTTATAAAGAAAGGAGGCGCGACATCCCGACAGTCTACCCCCTTACCGAGACGCGTTTTATTTTCGGCTCGCAAAGGGAAGCATTTTTGCACGCAGTCTGAACACGTAGGTAGGTATAGGTGTCTATTAAAGCACAAGAGTGACATAATACTCGCCACTTAAAAAGGGTTGCCGTGTGACCAGACAGCGAGAGGGTGTCTGGTGTCTCAAGAGCCCCACTCTATGGTGTATCATCCTCAAGCCCCCGGGGCTTTCCCTTACGCGTTGCGTTAAGACAAATGCCTACCCTTAAGCGTAAGCATATGTATGCACACGATACACGCCTGTTTCGTCACGAATACAGCTGATTCGATACCTCATAATGCGACCTGCGTGCGTTAATTTAATCGGATTAGCAGGATTAATTAAACCGTCTAATTTTCATTATGGAATATGTTCTTCGCACTTTTCTAAATCAAAATTGTTCTATATTTTCGCGTATCTCCAGGCCGAACAGATTAAATAACACGTTATCCGCGGAATAAAAAGGAAGCAAAGGTGCTCGCGTTTCAGACGCAGAACTTCCGTCGGATCTGCACCTGTAGGATGAAATTTAGCCGGCTTCCGGTTCCCCGTCCTCTCGAGACGTTTCATCCCGCAGATGAAAAGCGGCCGCGGATTACCTTTACAAAATACACGGGGATTCTGCGTTTCCGCGAAGGCGGCTTGATCCTTTCCCCTCGGCGTAGAATACAATTTTATGCCTCGCTTTTTGAAGAAAGAGGCCACCCACCAGACGAAGACTTGGATAAAGAAGGTGGAGGAACACGCGAGATATGGAAAGGGAAAAAGAAAGAAGGATAGAGCGAGCGGGGACGGAACGTCTGCTCCTTTCTGTAACGCGTGACCCTCCCTCGGAAACCTAACCAACCCCACGGTTACGTTGGACCACCTCGAAGGGTGTAAATGTACTGGCGGATAGATTCACAAATATGTGAGAGAGCCAGCGGTAAAGGGTGTTCCCGACGAAGGGAGACGGAAAAAGGGCGCGCCAGAAATTCCACGAAATTTAAACCTCCAGGCATCCATCACTATACGCGACAGCTAACTCTCACCCCTGTACACGTGCCAAATTGTACTGCTCTTTCCGAACCTACCCGTGTTTCGTCAAATATCTTTTAAATTGTACCATTCAAGAATAGAAAATTGTACGATTTCAAATATTTCATCCCTCAGACAAGGAGAATTTTTATTTAATTTTATACTTGCAGTATTCTCGTTACAATTTTGCGTCGAGAACTTTATCTAAAAATTATATTGTTCCGTTAATTATCCGTAACTCGTGTAACATCATAGGAACACAAAGTCATTATATGTTCCTCCATACACTATTTCGGGTGCACTAGAAAGTCTGTTGGTCAAACGCAAAACATACTATCATTGAACAAACGCTAATTTGAATTCGTTCACTGACTCGTTTCGAGTGTGTATACAGTGCTAGTTGCAGCTACCGAACGCAACAGGGGGCACAGTTTCAACTTGTCTGGTGAAAAGGTAACTCACTTTAAAGCAGAACAAACCAGGCTGCCGGTGTAGCACGGTTTCAGCGGCGAATTAAATCTGAAAGCCGTAAATTATAATCCGTCTGATTCTCGCGGACCGTGAACGGCCGCGTTTTTTCCATCGAGCTCCGAATTATCCGCCGCGCCGGTAAATAATACAAAAATTATAACGAACGTAGAGCCGCACTTTTGTCAGCAGAAGCATGCCGCCTCTTCGTTACGCTGAAAATACGTTCTCTGGTATTGTTCGAGCAACTCGACGACGGTAACCTTCGTTGTTGATGTGAATATTTTAAAACCGCCGGCTAGCGTGCATCCTGCATCGGCCGGTTTAATTAGAAGCGAACGTCCCTATTATTTCCATGCTCGTCGACACGCGACGTCAGCGGTTAACGTTGAAGCCGCGAACGTTTAAGTCCCCGTCAATGATTTATTTCCTTTTCCAATTTGCCACGACAATGCGGCTCTACGCTGCACTGTTTCCCTCGATGACGCTTTGTATGGCGAGCAGTTGCGGCAAATACGTTGCAAAAGAAGAGCACGAAAAGGGAAAAGGGAGAATTGGTGCATCGAAAACGAACGAACGGATTTGTCCCGATGTTCCTTTTTCAATTGGAAAATTGTAATTGTAGCAACGTTAAAAAAGTGAAAAAAGAATACACTTTGGAATTATACTTTCAATCTGCTTTCGTTTTTTAAAAATACTTAACCCTCTGATTTATTACTATATTAAACACGTTAATTAATTTCATTTTTACAGATAATAATTTTCACGTTAATTCAGGCATGTTTCGAATGTTCATACTATGAGGACGTTTAAACGGTCCAAGTTAATGGACGTTCGATATATTTGTCAAATATTCATAGAGTTCATTTTTTAATTCACAGATGGATAGAAGTTGATAATATTTACTGAACGTGCTACGAAAATATGGGATATTCTTTTCGAGTTGCCGAGCGTTTGTTTTCGATGTTCCCTGAATATTCCGCGCGGTCGGTGCGTGCGAGCGTAAAAATACGCCACGATAACTGCGCCGCCTGATAACAGTCGCGAATGTTTCCCAACCTCTCGTAACCAAACTTTCGGCCACCCTCCGTCCGGCAATGACAACTAACCCCGACAAATTTCAAATTTAACAAGTTCCCGAGTAAACGAAACACACCTTCGCAGTTCATGCGTGCCTCCGCCGCCGAGCCGCTGGAAAATGTGACGCGTCCATCGTTCGTAAGCTCGCAAACGGTAACGGGAACACCACCAAAAGCCCATTGTTCGGCCTCGTTCATCGGCGTTCGCGTTGTAAATTTTTCATTTACCCCGTTTTTTTCGCGTCAATTTTTCGCTATCGCGGATATCTTTCCACGATGTAGCCGGATCCCACTCTATTGTCGTACGGTTGAATGAACTTTGGACGCGTTAGGTGTGAACAATGGGTATTCGGTAAAGAGCGGAAGAGATTGGGTGAATGGTTAGACGAGGGTATCGGTTTCGAAAGGGTGCATGGGGGCTGAGAATAAGTGCGCAGCTTTGGGCAAGGAACAAGGGTGGTCGATTAAACTTGCTTCAGTTAAAAAGTTACAATTTATACTATTCCGATGATAGGTTTGCTGAATACCCTCGTTATTAATCCTCGGACAGCGGATTATTGGGTCAATCGAGACCCAAAGTTACAAAATATATACAAGGATATTAACTTAAAGTTAAATGTATAATTTTTGTACGAACAGTGTTTGGAAAATAATAATCATATGAAAAATCAAATTTAAATTAAAATTGAAGTTCTCTCCAT
Organism: Osmia lignaria lignaria; assembly: GCF_051020975.1. Classification (NCBI taxonomy): domain Eukaryota; kingdom Metazoa; phylum Arthropoda; class Insecta; order Hymenoptera; family Megachilidae; genus Osmia; species Osmia lignaria. The sequence continues at coordinate 5,328,990 of NC_135041.1, forward strand.
GGTCCGCCGTCCGAGTATTAAGAAGTTTAGAAGCTTTTAGCCTTGATTCTACTGATCGATCAGGGATAGCAGAAAAACTTCATCGTCTCAGCATGCAAATCGAAGTACCTTGATCTGCATGAATACATGAAATTATGGAAATTTTCAGAGCATGTTACGCACCCCCTCAGTACGCAATACGAGTCCATACACCCAGTATCAAAGCAGGGTAGCTTAATCAATCTACGATCGAAGATAATGCAGTAAAAAGTAGAAGAATCTTATCAATCGAGAAGATAAAGACCATCACCTCTGCCCTTTTCACCCTGACAGTTATCTAATTAATTAATTTCAAAGATCATCAGCCATCAAACTTACAACGCTGTATCATGGATTTCAATGGAAACAGTTACACGAGTGCCACTGGTGGAAGCGTTTGTCAGAAATCAAGAAGATCAAACGATTCATTGGAAATGAATTCTCTCTGCTGCGATTCCACGCGAAATCAGCTGCAAAATTGTACCGAGCATCGGGAAGCGTGTCGGCAAAGTGGAAATCACGGGAAAATATGCGAACACGGGAAGGTTGAAAGTTGGCGGGGAAGTTTTTCCGACGGGAAAACGAGAAATTTCAACGAGAACAATATGTCGGAATACAGAGAGCAAGAGTCACGATATGATAATTACGGAAACGAGAACGACACAGCGGGATTCGATGTAAATGGGTCTAATGAACCCTGCGGCCGGTGCAAGAGCGGATTTAACGTTAACGTTGTTCTACATCAAGAATCGCCGACGAACCAGAAGATCAATATGGTGGAGCCGAAGTACAATGTTTCTTTTAAACGCTGCTGTGATGAGTAATTAATATTGCAGCTTTAATATCATTATCTCTTTTAAACCCCCCGTTTTCATTTCATATTTTTATAAGAACTAAATGAGAATCTTTTTATAACATAATATTATCTTTTATAATATTTATAATATTATAATATTTATCCTTTAGGAATAATAAAAAATGGGAGCAGAAACGAAGAAAACGCTCGAATCCCATCTCCCTAACCGGATCATTCTTTAACCTGAGTAAAATGAAGAAATGCAAGAAACAAGAAACGAACAGGTATTCCATAATTTATCATAAACATTGCCATTTCGTACACAAATACGCAACAATGGTTTCTGTCGAACGCAGAAGCAAAGGATCGTCTGTTCAGCAGAAGACAGATGGAAGCGACGAAAATAGCTCGAATTTCCGTTGCACTTTCGAGAATTGTTGCGGCAACTGTGAGTCTTACATCATGGAGATCCCTCAGGATAACCTGAACGCTTACCAAAACTGGCAGAACATGGAATTCGAGGGTGGCAACACGTGTTTCGACGAGTGTTGTTGTCCGCGCGAGATGAAGATGTACTCTTCGAATCTTAGCCTCGCTTCGTCCCCGCAACACGAACAGTGTTTCGTGTCTTACGCGGAAACTGAGAAATGTTGTTCCTTTCCAATCGAGGCTAAGTGTGAATTTCCATCCAACGAACCTAAGGAACCTAGCAAGCACTGTCTGCAACGAGTACACTTCGCCAAGGCGGACAATAATACGAGAACGAATCATTCGTCGTGCTCGTTCTGCTCCAGGAAGTGTACACCGTCTAAGGCGAGCTTATTCGTCGAGATCGGGGAGAGTATCGCGGACGTGTGCAATTTAAGATCCGCACAGGTGTTCCAGCTATGCATCGATTCGAAAGAATCGCTTAAAAACGAGCAGGAACGAAAGGAACAATTGTCTGCGAGGAAAAATATGTCTGACTCGTCGAGAGAACGTTATAAATCAAAGAAACAGCACGGGAAAAATGCAAAATGCAGTGTGAACTGCAAAGCTCTACCTGCTGCTGTGACGCGCAGTTATTCGGATCGAATTACATCCATGGAAAGGTTTGATAATCAGAGTGTAGAGGAAAGGACGGAGGGATCGCCTTGTGAGCAGACGATGAGAAACCTCAAGTCGAGTATCAGCTTCCAAGAATCACGTGATTGCAGGTAAATAGTAGTACACCCTGTAGATTTTAATTGTAATTGTAGAATAATGGAATTGGGATTGAGAAATGATTTTAGAAAATTCGGATCGAATTCGACTTGAGATTCAATTATATACAATGACATATGAAAATACTTTCAAACTTAAAATTTAAGTTATTTTGTGAGTCGACTTGAGTTTCGAGTGTCGAGTCGAATTAAGGTTCCGAAATTACGGGTACCCGAATCCTGGACGTCCAATTTGCCTCGACTCGATCATTACCCGACCCAATCCCATCCTAGGCTCAAATACCGAACTTAACAGAGCCGAATTTTTGGGTACCTCCACACCCCTAGTAATTTTGTTACCATTGATAGTATAGATCATCATAACTTTTTTAGCCAAAAATTGTACTTTCCAAATTAACGCATCAAATATTTCGTAGAGCGCAAACGGAAAGTAACATGTATATGAATAGAAAAACAGCAGACTGTAATCAACAATGCGAAGGAATCGACCATTCTGTATGGGAAGATATTCGAAAGGCAAAGATCTGGTCGCAACTACAGGACACTTATAAACATTTAGTAAAAATGGCAACGACAAGTATCTATCAGATTATGAAACAATCGAATAAATTAAGGAAGAAATACACGAAGGATCGTAGCAAAGATCGTGAGAAATGTGTTCCCTATATGGATCGATCAGAAACACCTAATGATTATTGGAATGGAACATTAATTGAATTGAATAATTGTGATGCCACTTACTGTGGAAACGTTTGCTGCTCCTTAAATGAAAATTTGAACAATGGATTGACAGAATGTGAACAATCATTGTATGAAAGTAAGTTTGTATCTTAACCCAATCGATACTGGGTCATTTTTACCTCCTCGAGGGTTACTCATCGTACTTTTCCAACCCTCATACTGCATACTTCGTGTCGATTTTGTTCTATCTATATTTTATTTATTTTTTACTCAAATATATTAGCGATCAAAGCTGAAACTTTGTATCAAACGTTATTTTGTTGTTTAGGATAAAAATCTGTAGCCACTGCTTGCAGTCACAAGAAGAGGGAGAAATTGCAGGGACACGAATGACACAGAGATGCAGTGTGAGGGTTAAGTTAACGTCTAATGGGGTGAAATAATCACGATGGTCACTGCACGTGAGATAATATATACCGGATGTTACTATTCAGTTATAAAGTGATAGTATTCGCGAGTGGTAGGTAATTGGTTAAATTTAAGTTCATCGATCCCCTGTACAGCGCAACGTTTACATTTTCAGCTTGCAAAGTCTGTCAAAACGGGCAAGAAGCGACTTCGTTAGAGTGTAGTTCTTGCTTCGGCGGTCCCTGTGATATTCAAGAGAACATGTATCCTTGTAACGAAGGATCTCCGACGTACCAGCTGCTACCCACGTGTGGTATTGTTCGCGAAAGAGGCGGCAGCGACGGACCCGGCGGTTCTAATCAAAGAAGGAAAGTTTCCAATCCGAATGCGAGCAGACGTCCAACTCAGAACGGGAGAGAACAGCCAGGTACGTCTGGCAACCGGAGAAGTACTAATCCTAGAAATCAGACTACCCGAAAGATGGGATCTCGTGCTCAGGAGAGAAATGAGATGCCAGGGTACGATCAAGGAACAGAATGTAACACCATGGTCATTGATATGAGCACCGTTCGCCTGATCGAACCCTGTGATCCTCCTTGCGTCACGGAAAGTGTGTCGTACCAGAAGAGCATAAGAGCCGTGAGACGTCGGGAAACCTATTCTGACGCGATCGTGGAAAGACCATCCAGTGATAGGCCCTTACCCGTGAAAGGTAAACATGTTCCAATGATCGAGGAAGCGCATTCCCCTGTGCAGCCCCTTCCATCTCCCAAAGAAGAAACAAAGAAACCGACGCGAACGAGTATGCTTACGCCTAAGAAACCAGATACGAGAAGTAACGCAGGTCAAAAGAGTAAAAGTGTTGCAGTGACAAGCCCCAAAGTCCCAAAACCTGAAGGTAATAACAGGAATGCATCAGTATCTAGCAACAAGAGAGACAGTACGCTGAAACAGAGACCAATAACAAAAGCAGCAGAAAAAGTCGACGCAAGATCGTCATTGACCGCCAAAAAAGTTCAATGTGAAATCATCAAGAACCTTCGAGTGACGTGTGGTAACAAAGACTCGAAGAAGCTGCTCGAACAATTGTGTTTGTGCAACCCGCAAGGAACACCAGTTGCTCCAGTTTTCTCAGAAGTGCAAGTTACGGAGGAAACGGGTAATGAAGTTGCATTGCCATCTCCAATAACGGCGGACGATGCACCGGAAAGTGCATCATTGGAAGAGGAAAGAGAAGAAACTATACCCATAGAAGAAGAGGAAAGTACACCCGTAGAAGAAACGTACGAAAGTATATCTGCGGAAGATAAAGAAGAAACTACGCACATAGAAGAAATAGAAGAAAGTACACCCGTGGAGGAAGAAGAAGAAAGTACACCCGTGGAGGAAGAAGAAGAAAGTACACCCGTAGAAGAAGAAAAAGAAATTACATCCGTAGATGAAAAAGAGGAAAGTATTCCCGAGGAAGAAATAGAAGAAGAGACAACGGAGGACACGAAAGAAGTTCAGTCGACCGCCATAGACACGTATGCGGAAAAGTCGGAAGCAATCACCTCGATAACTCCGTTGACAGACGGCGCAGTCAATCTCCAAGACACGGCGGGTACTTCCAAACCGATGGAATTCTACAGGGAGTTCAAAGGAGGTCGAAACTACGTGAGCGTGCAGATGCAAACGTCTAGTACGATTCTGACGAAGATTTTGTCGGAGTTTCAAGTGGGCAACAAAAAGAGGCAGGTGCTGATGAATATCAAATTGCGAACGACTCTGGACGGAAGCAACGACGAAGATCAGCAACCAGAAACGGACGTCGCATCGGTACAAACGTTCAGCCTTACGTCTTGCTTCCGGCGTAACCAATCAACCGATGAATTCCGCTGAATATTCATCGGGCATGGTTACACCGGAGGCACCGATGGAAATTAATGGTCAGACAGAACGGTACGATGAAATTGAATATTCTATACAGGCTAGCAGCTCGAGGGGGCAGTCTATGACGCGCGAATCGTCACGTGTATCGATGCAGTATTATTATGTGGAACAAAAGAGATCTGCCGTCCGAGAAAGGGATCAGAGAGTTTCGATGGACCCGGCTATCGACGATGATAGGCACTTGTCGAATGATCGTGGTAATGGTGTATATTTTCATCAATTTAGAGATGATGATGATATAATAGGCTTTGTTCTTTGACTGTTTAGGCTCCCCTTGCAATAAATGTAGTGGTCCTTGTGGTAAAAAGAAGCTTGGATAATTTGCTTGATGGTGAGTGATTTTAATTATGCTAATTATAAGGCAATTTATCCCTTTTATCATGACTTTTGATTTATCTAATTCTTTCTTTTAAAATTCTTATTTTCTAAAGATTATTTTTCAAACAATGCAGTGAAACTCTAATCCTTGCATGTATATATAACAAGTTGCTGTGTTCATTATGCAAATGAAGCGACGTTGTAAATCTATCCAAGTTCATTACGTACACATGTCGTAATTTCTCCTAACCTTACAGCATAGATGTGTAAAATATGAACCTTAAATCAAAAGTGTAATTTTCGATATTTATAGCCCATCGTAATTTATAAATGTAACAGAGAATTACAGCGTAATAGACATTGATTAATATTTTGATACAAAGAGAAACATGGTTACCTAACAGTTCTTGAAAGGTAATTACCATAAAAACAATAATGTCTGATACAGTTTACTATTAACGTATTTATTCTAATTTTCAAATGCAATAGCTTTGGGACTTGAAATTACAAAAAATATAGATACATTAAATCACAATGAGTGAATACGATCTTCCCAAATCAAACAAAGTCCATATCGATCGCGAGATGGATGCGAAACCGAAGAAGAAAACCATGACTAAACCTAAACCTTTGATAACATCGGAAGTAGAATATAGTCAAGGACCGAGTTCCTCACCCAATACTTCTAACACAAAAGACACTGCAACAGAAGCATACGTCGAAACCGACAATATATACATAACCACGGAAATCTATTCGATGACGGACATCCCTTCGTCATTAACAGAGAATGAAAACTCTCAGCCGAAACCTGGAATGGTAGTCCCGGAATACTGTGGCGATAAATGCTTGGTTCTGCGCGCTTACAGGGACAAATCGATAAATACAGGTGGATGCGATAATGCCGGACCATGCCTGTCGTTGAATTGTATCTTTCCGCCGGAGAGGTTGAAAAGATCCAGTTGCTACAGAGGGGAAGTCCAAAAATATTGCATACCAGCGATGGGCACTTGCGTGAAGGTCAGATGGTCGACGTGCGAAGACTCTTGCACGGGTTTGGTCACCACTCAAATATGTCAAACGGATGGAGACTCTACAGCAATGCCGGAAGTTGAAGTGAAAGAAAAGCATAACGAAAAGCATAACGAAAAGCATAACGAAAAGCATAACGAAAAGCATAACGAAAAGAATAACGAAAAGCATAAACCAAGCATAACGAAGAACTTGATGACGATTCAAGAAGAAGAGTCAAAGACAGAGTCTGAAGAAATAGCTGAAGAATCAAGTACAGAAATTCAAAAAATTGATATGTCAGAAACAGCATCAGTGGCAACGATCGCATCTGAAACGTTATCCTATAAAGATGAAATGATCATGACTTCTTCAAAGCGGGACAAAATATCTCGTAAGAGTTCGTATAAATGGTCCCCGTGCAAAATCGAAATGGGAACGATAATAACGAGCCAGTCGACCACTTGGATGGACAGACCCAGAAGACGAAATGATTGCAGAGGGTTTTCCGCTTCGAGGGAAAGCTTCTGTCGTAGTTCGAGGATAAGCGATAGTTTTGTTTGCTGCGCGAGGCTCGTTCATCCATCGACGAATCACAGCATGGTACAATGCGATCTAATTAGAAACGATGCGAGAGTCAAGTATTCATCAATCGATCCATCGATTTCTTGCGAGTATTTCGAACGTTGCACTCCGTGCGTTCGTCATTTTGATAATAGAACCCACTCCGTTCAGTCGAATTCTGGTTGGAACGGATCGAACGAAATCTGCTCGATGGACTATTGGTCGTCGAAAAGTAACCCAACCTACGGCTCGATACAAGATTCGTTTATCCATCGTCCGTTGTACGGGGTAAATAATATCCAGAGATGTCCGATCGCTCGAAAACCTCTCGAGAATCGTAACAATATGTACAATCAGAATTACGTAAACTTGAACAAAGGATACTACAATGGATACGGAGGATATTGCGTGTGTAACGGTGGATACAACGTGCAGAACGTGAACGCGTTTTATGGACCGCCAAGAAATCAAATGGTTTATCACACACCTGTTAATTATTGTCAGGTTGCCAGCTCGTGGTACTGAAGAAGGATAGTCTAAGTACGAAACCATTAATTTGAAGACTACAATATTTGATAAGAGGAATTTGTGGATTATTAAGGGAATAGATAAAAATTGGGCGGCGGCGGGTACACGAAAATTCGGATATTAATTTCCAGCCTCGGACGGAGCACAAAAAGTTCGTCCAGTATGTAAATTTCCCCGTAATTTCGGAACTCGAATTTGACTTGGGAGCCGACGCTGCATTTCGGGGATGATTTTTCAGACTTATCTTAATTTTTTTAATTTAAAGGGATGTAATTGAGTTTCGAAGAAATTTAGATCCCATCCCGGAAAAATTCCCATCCCGAGCTCCATTTGAATTTTTGAATACCCGCACATCCCTAATAAAAATGAGTATAAATTGTATAAAAATGTACTACTTTGTTAAAAAGCATTTAAAAAATGTATAGCAAAGTTGGTGTAACAATCCAAGTTAAATTTAAATTACCTACTTCAACTTGAAGGGCGATTAAGAGGGCAAAGAATAAATTAACGAATAAATTAACCAGGAAGTTGAAGAAGAGGGAGGCTAATGTAGTGTCAGAGTTACATTTAGCATTCTATTCGTAGTGGGATATAATTTTCGAAAGCGTGACCGGGGAAACAAACTTTAACCGTTCTTCCCTTGGGCTTAAAAGTTCGACTAAACAAATTTCTTCCTGTAGGGGATGTCACGGCGTCATAAGTGGCTTTGGTGGTCAGCAACTGTGAGGAAGGAAAAGAACGTGGAAGTTTGTTGCAAAGTTCGCCGACGAGCAACGTAGCAGAAACTCGGTTGAAGCATCCGCTTGAAGCTAAAACCTGCATAGGACGTGTAATTATCGTCGGGGGCGGCTCGTTGTCATGTCTCGTAGTGTAATAAAAATTTTACGGAAATACAATTATCCTGCCGCATTACCAAACTTAACAAGCCACATTAAACCGTACTGCATGCATATGCATGAAATTTCGAAAATTTTCAAAGAATTTCCCTCTGCTATATCTTCATCCTAATAGAATAGATTAATTGAAATAAATTACATTCATTGGAATCAATTTTAATATGCATCGATCTGTCTAATCACCATGTAATTGTTTGTAAAGACTTGCAACTCTTGAAACTATGATTTTATTATTATCCCATTAACGTTAAAAAAAAAGAAACAAAAAAAAAAACGAAAACACGTGGTAGAATTTTCTTTTCATTTAAATTAAATAAGTAATTACTTAAGAGTGTAATCAAACGAGTAAGATGTTAATGGGTTGAGGATACGAGTAATTAATTTTTAAATTTAAGCTCTCAATTTTCTACCTTGTATTATTAGTAACGGTATTCGATTTTTCTCTTTATTTTAAGGTGTCACTGATCGACATAAATTAATTATTTTTAATACCTTTACTGAAATTTACACACAGTTGTTATGGTACACATAGATAGCTAATTTTATAAAAATGTATTAAGATTAAGTACAAAGAACATGAGTAAGAAATTAAATATCGACATAGCTGTTCAAGTTGTATTACGAAGAGGTAAGAAGATCACAAAGCTGATGAATAACGTCTCTCCAGGAAACTCGACGACTCTTTAGAGTCAACGGCTAAAATCTCGGCACTGTACTGTTCAAGAATATTTGCTGGACGACAGGACATCCTCGGGCGAGCGAACTCGAGGAGCGATCCTAGTACCTTAAGTGGCTTTAATGGTCAGTGTCCATTGAGACGAAAATTTCGAGGAAGTTTGCGGCGAAGTTCGCCAAAAGCGGGCGTACAAGACACGCAACCTCGCTACGACCTGAGTGCCAAGTATCACTTAGGACACGCGAGTAATCCTGAAGAACATGCTTCCTTATACGACGTCCTCGTCACTGTTGTATACTCTGCCAACTTGAAACGAAGTTGAAACAACGTACAATGTTAGAGAATCGCGGAAACAGGATTCTCAAAGTTGAAATGAACGAACAGCTGATAACCGTGAAGATATCTTGAAGTCTAAAATTCTGAAACACAGAAGAACTTTATTAACGACCAATTAAAAATTGCTAATATTATTTATTAAACGCGTTTCGTAGTTAAAACTTTGATATCTGGAACTACATATTTTATAATACCTAATTTCTCTGAAGCTGTATTAATTTTGTTTCCAGTTAAACCGAAATTCATTAAGCAACAGAGCAATTATAAAAGCACTCATATTGGCCCATCAAATTTTGCGCCACGATAAAGTAAACTTATTAACGATTCATCGTAGTGAAGTTACACTCTGTTGCCGTTTAAATGTCAGGTAATATATTGAATATTTAGTTTGAAAGCGGCAGCGAGCGAACAATCCCCTGATTCAATATTTAATATCATAATGAGATCAAACTAACTCTCTCGTTTAATTGGTATCGATCAGAAATGATTGCGCAGCACGTTGCTCGAAAATGTATCAATATTTTATCAGCGCCGATAACGAACTAACCTGAATCGATTACGTAGACTGAAAATTTTCATCATGAAACTGTCGACCTGTTTAAATAGTACGTCTTATCGACCGCAATTGGTGCTCGGTGTTTCGAGACTGTCCTCATTGGAGTACCTTAAATTTCGGAATCCCGATCTGAACGAAGATCAAATATTGTCGAGGATAAAAGAGGAGGGACAGGATCCGCAAGAAATTCTTACCGAGCATCAAGAACAGATTTCTTGCGAGCAAAACCTAGCAGCTGTTCTCAAGAAACTCGATATTAGTTTTCGTATCACGAAAAGGTAAGAAGGGAATATTGAAAAAAAAGATTAAAGTTGATTGGAAAATTTAAAAATTTGGAATTTAAAATTGTCAACTGTAAAAATGGAAACTTATAATTTTTTAACTTTTCAAAGATCCGTCCGGAGAGTCGGCGACGCACGGTACTTGGCAATTAGCATTGACAATACTAACGCGTTCCGTGCCACGCGACTCGGTGTTGTTAGCTGCTATCTATTCACGCTATAACACGTACTCAATTGTCATTTCTTTGATTACAAAAATAATAGCATGGCCTGAGCAGGAAGTTCAACGAGTACCGAAAATGGTACATATAAGAGGGAACGTGCTAATCTAATTTCACTTGTTCAACATTTTCAGGATAGGAGACGCAACGAAATGCGTGAAATGGGCGGACTTGGTGATTCCCATCGGTGGAGATGGTACGTTCCTCCTGGCATCTAAGTTGATTTCAGACAACAAAAAGCCAGTGCTCGGAATCAATCCCTTAGTATCGGACAAGAATACTTATTTCACGCTTCCTTATAAGTATACGACTAATATGGAGAGTATATTTGAGAAACTTCATTCAGGAGAATACGAATTATTGATGAGAAGTCGCATACGAACAGTAATGACTGGAGAAGGACTTTATTGTCGACCTTTTCACATACACGAAAAAGGCCGTACAAAAGGAGAGAAAAGAAGCCAGTAGGTGCATTATAGAAAAGTTATTCACTCTGATCCAAGCTTGTTCCTTCCTGTCGGAAATCAATATGTGCATTTTTATTTGTTATTAGACGGATATGGTCGTTGTAGAGAAACAACATTGACATTTTGTTTCTTTATTTTCTTGGGCGTACACTTACGATCAAAACAGCCTTTTCCAGGGAAAATGTTAATTCTCACCCTTTCCCAGGAGGGGATTTATTTTGTTTCTAAATCACTTTTAATATTAATATCGTTAAAATGAGGATTTTGAGAATTCCTGCTTCTCTTTTATCGCTATTTTCCCTAAAGAAGCCTTGCCTTCTCGCCAGTGTACTTTAATCTTCATATTTCGTGTACAGGGTGTTTCACCAGAAATCTAAACGTTTTGTTAAATATTATTTTTGAAAAAATGATGATGGAATAATTGTAACAATAATATTACAGCTTAACAGAGTTTTAGATTGAATGTAGTCTTCTAAGTTTTAAGTAAGCTATACGTATTACCGATTCTGTATTTTCATGAAGGCCGCAATGTATCTTCATTTCATGGCTGGTCCTCTCCCCCAAGTAGTTTCAAGTTATAGCTTCTGTACGCTACAACTTTGGCAGTCACAACTTGTAAATTATAACACCCGCGTAATTATGACTTGTGCAAAGAAATCGGAACTTCTTAATCATAATTCACTGATCCAATCTTAAATTCTCTTTACTAATTTGCCAATTCAAAAATCAATTAGCTATATTCATGTCAAGTGTAATTCACAGGTCTCTTATACGATCGAAAGGAAAGAAAATATCAGATGCTCTTCAGCCTCGTCGTAGAATTTTACCCTGGTTAGCTCTGAATGAAGTTAAGTTTCTGCAATTGTACAGTACCGAGCATAGTCGGCTTTCCCTGCTACTCGTGTTCCGGGATTCCGGGGTTCCTGGCCGTCTCCGTAGGCTCCCCTAGGTTCCTCCCAGGTTCCCACCTGTCCTCAGTGGCGGTCCCAGGGAAAGTGGGGATGTAGGGTGGAGGCGCACTGTACATAGGCTTATGCCTCCCCTCCATTTACGTATAAACGGGAGAATTTGAATTCATATTTCTTAATTATATATGTTATCGTTTTTCTAAATCCCTTTTATCATTAATATCATCAAAATTGAAGTTTTGAGAATTTCTGATTTCCTTATGGCCCTATTTCCCCAAGGAAATCAACTATGCTCGATACTGTACAAACAATGAGAATTTCTAACGTGTTGTAACTAACATTTTCAACGTTCAGGTGTTCATAGGAGAATTTTTGGCAGTCAGACCAATAACGCTACATCTACAAGTGGAAGATCAAGAAGGATACGTGTTTCGGTCGTCAGGCATATGCGTTTGCACAGGCACTGGTTCTCGATCCTGGTACAGATCCATGAACGTTAAACCAGCTGATACTGTTCAAAGCATCGTCGAGATGGCAACTGGTAAAAAATTAACCATCGAAGAAACTAATAAATTATTGTATAAATATCGTCAAAGTCTGCTGTATCCTGCAGGTATTAGCATTCTTATTAACCCTTTCACTCTTTCTATATTTCGGAAACCATCATTTCATATGAATGGATGTAATAATTGACATCAATGAAATTTTCAGTCTGTCACTGATTTTTGCTTGAATATTTTCCAGAAGATCTACGAATGACGTACATGATACGCGAGATGTATCGTGCACCACGTTGCTGGAGAAACAAATGTTATCCGGATAGAGAAATGTGTAATAAAATAACGGTAAAATCGTATGGATTTGACGCTGGTCTGATAATAGACGGAAGTATTTCTTTGCCATTTAACGATGGCGCGAGTGCCTCTTTCGACATCAAACCTGAATACGCCCTGATGAATATCATTATGACCTAACACCTGATTGACACGCATTTATAAATTTCCTGCAAATTTTTCGTGTATATAAATTAAATTAAATTAATGAAATTTATACAAGTGATAGGGCCTCCTTTGCTTATGTCGTCGGAAATGTACAAATCTTGAAAAAATAAATAAATAATCTTCACAATTTCCTGACATAGAAATATCACAGTACGATGAACAAATGCGTATTTCTTCTACGAAAGATGAAAGAATCGAGGAAACTTTCTTTTTCCGCCGCAATCTTTCGGTCTGCCCGATTTCTTATTTATCTCTAATGGCAAAGGCGTAGGGCAAAGTAACAAATAATCGTGGCCGTTTGTTCCGAAAATGAAGGCAGTGTCCGCGGGGGAAGGTGGAAGATAGGAATGGGCCGGTTATTTCGCTAGCAAAGGGCAACCTGCTCTTTTTCGACAATAACGAGCAAGCTGAAATACCTTTCCACCTCCGTTTCCCCGTTTCCTTGCAAGGAGGCCAGCTACGTCCAGACTTCCATTAACCCCGTAATTTCGGTTTCGGCTGAACCGCAGACACCCCGACTTTCGAGATCAGGTGTTCATACAAGTTACTCGTGTACGAATAAACGTACTGCTGGGTATACTGGCTGGTTTACTTGCCTCCACTGGTCTAATACATGTTTAGTGGTTTAGTCTAGCAGACTAAAATAATTCTACCCTGTTGCAATTTTATCTTTCTTTTCTTAAGAAAATTACTCATAATAATTAACACGTTTATCGCTATTGAAAATAACAAATTTTTGAATATTATATTATGGAGTATAATTTCTGCTTGTTTAAAACATACGAAGCAAAGAATTATCGTCTCATATGGGAAATTGTAGACGTCACGTACATGGTAAAAATTTAAAATTTATTTAGCAACCAGAATTCTAAATGAAAGGCAATTAAAGAGAATGAGAACCGTGTATACAAATTACTGTAGGTACCTTCTATTTCAGCTAAATGCACTGTTTTCATACTACTCGTAGCGCAAATTGTGGATGCTTGAGACAGAGTATGCTAAGTAAAGTACTCACTGTCAACGTTTCCGGAAAGAGGACGTAAAAGAGTTGAAATTTATAAATTCTTACTCGTCTTTAGTGAAATATCAAATGAAAATTCAATGAACGTCAGATAGTAGAAGATATTGAATTTTATGCTGACTAATTAGGGTAAATTCTCGATATCCAATGGAATCGTTAACTTGTTAAAATAACTTTCCAATCGACCATTTTGGAGACCAAGAACCAGTCTCATTAATCTGAACGAAAGACCCAATCCGTAAGAACAATGGAGATCCGCCCCAGACGAACTCATCGAGGACAAACAAACGTACGGCCAACCAAGAACAACGGACGACATCGACCTACCCTTTGTATTTCGTAATTGAACACGACTGTCTTTCCCGATAGAAGTTTTAGACACTTCCAATTGTACAAAGATTCTTGAAAAAGAAAAACGAACGTGAACATTTTGTTACAAGAGAAATTTGATGATCATCAAAAGTCTGCAATTATCGTCTTCCAAATTGAATGAATTATGATAATCAGAATGATTTATTTCAATTACTCTATTGTATGCTTTTCTAACACCTGTTACATCGACTGGTAAAATATAAAGGAGAAACAAGACTCAATTTTCACACATCTCGAATGTGTATATTGTATTGTAACTGAATGATATAATATTGAAAGTTTGTCGAAGCGCCGGTGAAAATTGTTTTAAAATGTACTCGGTGATCACCCTCATTCATTTCAGCGCCGCGTTAATGAACCGGTATCGTATCTCGAACATTTTCAGAACTTTCTGAGAGCTTTAATAACTGAAACGGAATTTAATAAAGCACAGTGCGAACGGTGTAATTGACATTTCGCATTCTATTTGCGTACGTCGCGTCGCCCGAACATTCGACTCAAATGAACTGTGCCCTCGGTAACGAAATTCTGCTGATTTCTCTCTCTCTCTCTCTCTCTCTTGTTTCGATCTTCCGTGTCTCTTTTTACTGGTTCAATGTATTCGACACAATTGTAAATTCAAACATTCGAATCATTTGGCGATTGCACACGATGCATATGAAAATCTCTGAATGAAATTATATCTAAATTCTAATATTCGATGAAATATCTTAGGAATATTCTCTGGATAGAGAACTATTCGCCATTCGTGGCACGTAAACTTCCAACAAATTTATTTTGTAATGGAAACTTCGTTGGAAAATGGAGCAGACGCGTTACGAGGAAGCTCGAATTACAATTTTATTTCCATTCTCGCGAGGAATCTGTCCTCGGTTGAATTTCCTCCGAGGCGAAAGGATCCTTTGAGGATGGTTAACGAACGTTCGAGACCACATAAATTCTTCAATGATAACCGTGCTACCCGTTTTCTCTTATCCGAAGATTTACTTCCTTCCCTTGCCAGACCGGTAATAGTGGTTCGCGAAATTTATTTGCGGATTCGTGGTGAAACGTTAATTCGAAAAGGTCGGAAGGGAACTGGAGGATCATTGAACGAGAGGCGGACGAAATAAAACGAACTCACCGACGAAACCGGGCGAGGGAAAATGAGAATGACAGAGTGAAAGAGAAACAAACAGAGATGGTAGAGAGGCGGAAACAAAAGAATCGCGTTGGAAAAGAGGGATGAAGATGAACATAGAGAAGGGAGAAAAAAATGGAAAGAACCGACGAGGATTTCGCTAATGTCATTTTTTTCCAGGGCAATGGAAATTCTTTCCTCTTTAGCGTTTTAATCCAGCTGCGTGCCTCTGTAATTTGATCCACTCTTGTTCCGCTTCGTCCTGTGAAGCTAGCTTCGGCTTTGCACCGAAAATTTGATGGCTACGGTAAGCCGGGGGATAAAGCGAAATTGGAGCCGTCGCTGTTGGCGAGAAACAAAGGATAAATGAATCTTGATACTTTGGATAGGCGTCTGGGTTCTTCCCTTACAATCTATCGATTCGTCTTCCCTCGAAATATTATTGTCAATAAGATGTTTCCCATAACTGTATTCATTATTCTTCAATTTTGCAGACACTTATAATTACATTATAATAAAAGATTATACCGCTGCTTTGCTTTGATCATAGATGAATATAGATATAGCATTACTTTAGCGCAGGGGTAAAAGGGGGTGAGTAGTGGTAAATCGGGTAACCATAAGAATTTTTAACCGACACGATAGGAATACACCCGAGGTCCAACCGATTTACCACTACTGAATTTTTCTCCTTTTCCCTCCAATTTTAAGGGTTTCCTCCCCTAAAATCTTTGATAGTGGCACAACTCGAAAAACGTAAAATTTAAAGGATTTAAATTACATTTAAAAATCTAACAATAAGTACAGTTCTGATAATTTATTATTATAATTAAAAAGAAACTGATGGAATTACAAATATATCGTTTTACATGATAGAAGTAGAAACACAATATACACCTTCTATGCAATAAAAGCAAATTTGATACTTTTTGAGTTCTGCCACTATCAAAGCAAAACTGCGATACGATACCACTATGTTATCAGAGACATAGCCAAAAAATATCTGTTACAAAGGAAGACAAAAAGACGAACGATTCGAGGTAAACGAAAGAGGGCCGAGCCTCATCTCCCTTTCGCCTCGCCCAATGAATTTTCAATGCAAATTGTCGGAACGAACGAACCACGGAACGATCGAAAGAGACCAGAGATATCATCCTCTGATCTTCCTTTTTATCACTCTCTCCCTCTTTCTTCCTCTGACAATCATGCAACTGGGTATACATTTTCTTCCTAACTCAACCGTCTCGTATTAGTTTCTCTCCCCCAGTTTTCGACAGGAGGAACTTTCGATCCGATCGAAGTAGAAACTCTTCATCCAGAGAAACCGGAGATTGTCGGGCAAATGAATTTGAAGTATTGCCATTTTACATTTCCACCTGTATCCGTTCCAAGACAATCCCTTTCTTCCCGATTTTCCATTATCTAACCGCGTTATTCGTCGATCAACCATCTTCCCTTTAAACGATTTCTTTCGACGTTTAGTTATTCTTTCCTTTCTCCTCGCGCTCTGTCTTCTTTGTTTTCTTTCATCCAATTTCCTGCTCCTCTTCCTACGATTCGATGTCCTCTTTTTAAGCTTTCATCTTTTGTCTCTCCCTTTGTTTCTGTTTCCGCTGCTCGTTTCTTTCTATCCCAAGCAGCTCGACCACTTTTCCCTTGCACAGATAATACAACCCCGTCGCACCTGAACTTCTACGATCGATTTACCTGGCTGCAATTTGCAAGTTCGACGAACGGAATCCGCCAAGACGACGCGACGGATCGAACAGAGTCGGAAATTACAATAAAACCGATAAAAGTTACGCGCTGTCTCGACGCCGGATGAAAATTAAAAGTATCGACAGACCATTTTCTTTTGCTATCTTGTGTCTGATAAAAATGTGGGAGGATGAGAAATAAAGTAAAAGTAGATAGTAAAGCGTATAGAGAACGATTCTGACGAAGCGGGTAGGTAGCCGTGGGTATTATGCCTGATCTATACTACTGATCCACTTATGGTCCGCTCAAGCTCCGCTGTCAGTTCAATTAACCCTCCATGGGCAAGCATATTTTTTCAGTTTCTGTAGACAACTTGGGTCATTTATGTCTGTGACTAATTGTTTTACTGTTCTTGACTGTCTAAAAATCTAAGGGCTTTATTTTAATATGTAATTGTTCCTTGAATTAAATATTTAAAGAATTATCTAATTATTAAAAATAAATATTCGGAAAAATTGCAATTTACTTCGAACCATAGACGACTCAGCTTGCCCAGTAAGGGTTAAATATTCTATTGCTTAAATTTTAAGCCTTTTATACCAGCCATCAGTATAAAATTTTCGCAATTTATTTAAAATTTATTATCATTCCCTAATATTGATAATTCTTATCAGTTCTCTATAGGTAAATCAATGGAAAGTAAATAGCGTCCTAAATAAAAGTTATGGCGTCGAAGAAAGAAGAAAGATCATCGTCGGCAATAATTTAACTACCTCCTCTGCTCTTATCTTTTTCAAGAAGTATCTCTTTCAAGTCCTTATCCTTTGACATCTTTTAATGGGAATTCTCAGCGAGCTCTGCGAGATGACTCAACTGACTGATAATATTATTGCAACTCGTGGAAGTGGAAAAACTTTTGATACACAATATGAAATGAATCGAGTTATTTCAAAGCAGGGGCAAAGACGGACGGGTCCTCCGCCAGAATGGTAACTGCTTATAAATTGATTTCTCGAGAACACTTGAACGCCATTCTCGTTTCCGTTATTACGTTCAAGTACCTTTTAGCCAACTTGCGCTTCTTTTACAGCAATTAGTTAAAAAACGGGTAAAGTCCGAATAATAAAACATAAACAGAGATCATAAGTCAATAATATAATAGGATATATACAAATGAACAAATTATTATTTAATAATTTTTAACGTCCAATATTCTGAATAATCGATGTACGTGAAAAAACATGTGAAAGAATTGCCACGTTTATGTTAGAGAATAAATGCATCGCAAATATCTTCTATATTCATTCTTTCATTACCCATGTCAAAGGGGTAATAACTCTTTTTTAATGGAGAAATTATCCAGCTATCAGGTTGGTAAAGGTAATTGAACTGAAGTGCGTTAAATGCGTGGAATGTTTGTCGAAACGAGGTATTTATAAAGAACTGTTCAAATATTGAAGTTGCGAAGTAAAAGCGCGAACACAGAAGGGCTTTGATTCTGGAAGGATAAAAATGGTCGTTCATCTGTTGATCGTACCGTTTCGATAATACACTGAAAGATTGCGAAAACAAAGAACGGCAGATATAAAAAACCTTACAACAACTACCTTTATACGTAATGTTTTATTATAACTTCAGAGTTATAAAAACTTTTGCTTTTAGATAGAATCTAAAAAAATTTACTTGAAAATTCTTATTATAATTGATCCAACGTGCTGATTATAGTTTCGAAAGCATTTTTAGCGATGCTATAGCTCCTGCTCACTAAATTACTCAACCTGCAAAAAATGACTTTTATTGACTTTTATTAATTTACTAAAATTCTGCGAAAGAAATTGAGTGCAGATAGGTCTCGATTAGTACGAGTAATAAATCCCAGAAATTGTTCGATTTATTTGAATTACTATTCGAATACTTGAAATATAGGAATTGGTTCTTAGTTAAAGAAAATATACGATAAAAATTTTGAAATGTACCTTTCATACGTATATTATTTAATTATAATAGCATAAACATGTTTATTATTTTTTAAAATATTTTAACAGTGTTGATTGCATTTTCTTCTACTTTTTCATATTTTCGTATATCTGATGATAAACCCGCAGTATTTTATCCAAGTCTCTGTTAGCTTGCATGCTTCGATCCATGTCTGGATCGAAAGAAGTCTCGCAAGCCTCGCATTAACTGAATTTTTGTTCGCATTAAATGCGAATATCGCACTATGTGAACTAACATTAATCGAGACTTACCTGTACTTAAAAACAGGTCGATAAATTAGATTCTAAATAAAAAATTTACCTTTTCTCGACGGGCGAACAAATATTCCTCGATGTCGTTACTCCAAAAGCATCGAAAACATCGAACATCGACCAAATGGCTAACAAACCAAGGAATATTTTTATTTCGTTTTGCATATTGATGATTTTCAAGCAGAACCAAAGATACGAGTATGATAATGAAATTCCATCAGATAGACATTATAAATTCCGTCGAAATGAATTTCCAGACGAAATCCGGCATTGAAATTTAACGTATAAACAATGAATATAGTCTTGGACGATTTTCAATTTTTACGTTTCAAAATTTGATCGTACAAATTTTTATCTTGTTTCTAACCACATGAATATTTCCTGAATTGAAGTTTTTTTTTTGAATCGAAACAACTTTTGTTTCGGCGTACATACACGTTCGTTGCAATTTCAGTTCATTTCAGGAGGATTTCATTTAAATGAAATTTCTCGTTCGCCTGAAAACGCGAACGCGCATTCGAAAAAAAGGTAGCTCATTTTTAACGACACGATATCGTTGCTCAGGAAACTTTTAAATATTGGGTATCAATTTTTATTAAACAGTAATACATCGTTTTAGTTGCGCAATCGGAAGCCCATTCGCAAATGTGTAAACACGCGTCAGCCATAAGCGTATGAATAGTTATGCAAAGTAAACACAGACTCCCATAAATGTGTAACACGTTCTGTACACCGTTCGATTCGAGTATTTCACTGATGCTGAACATCCACGATTACGCGGGTGCGTTGATTAAATAATTAGTTGTTATCGCGTTAAACTGCCGCAATTAGCTTACGGCTTAATGGATTTTGTAATCACTTCCTGTATTCAATTCACATTTTTCTCCTTCTGCTTATCATCACGAAAATGTATTATAATTCAAATTTAACGTACTAATAGAGTCTACTAAAATCATTCATTATTTTACAAAATCAACAATAGTCATAGAACATTGCCATAAATAATCTCGATACCGTTTGGAAATTCCTACGGGAAATATGAACCACTCGAATGAATTTAAAAAAAAGTGTTTTCATTCTGGCAGTTTCGCATCGTAAATATCAAAGTTTCGATATAAATAACGAACCGTTGCTATTGCTAATTTAGATTCCCGATTGGATATAACTGATACCAAAGGCAAAGCATTTCAATCCGAGCTTCGCCGTAGATCAAGCCAGATTTTTTGGTGAATCAACAAAATATCCTTCGTGTCGTGTGATTCTTGTATTATAACCTGTGCGAGATCAAGATTAATAACTGTTACCCAACAGATTATATGATTTATTACGTAAACATATATTTAATGAGGTATTCATGTGTATTCCGTTTGCTGACTCAAAACGATTCATTCTTTCTCATTTAATCTACAATATGTACCGATCGTTGATTGCTGTTCATCACTGATCAATGTCATGGAAATATTAAGAACAGCCATTAAGCAGCCTTTATTTACGAGTTGATGTAAGCGGCACGAATCCAATCTCGGAAGTAGTCAGTCGAGGTGAATACCGTGTAAGAATGGTAATCACATCTATCGGCCTTCACTGGACTGACGCTGACTACACCTCGTATGTACCAAGTTTCATGTATTTTGAAGCACAAACCGCCTCCGCTGTCTCCTTCGCAGAGACTCGAGCCTGCCAATTAAACATAATAGCTTTATTGTGAAGAAAATTCTGACGATTAGATGGTACTGTGATAGACGAACGAAACTTAGTTATATAACATTTTATGTTTTTTAGTACGCGTTCGCGATGCTATATGCCGAATATTGTTTATAACCTGTTGACACCACCACGAAATCTACTTCCTTAAGACCAATTACCTATACGAACGTCACTTAACTGGTCGGAGAATCGAAGGATCCCGTTTACTCGCCCTCGTTTAGGCCAGCTAGGTAAATGTAGGAAAGGTGAAAGCATCCGTAAAAAATTGTAAACCGCTTGTCGTAAGTTTGCGGACAATACGAGTTCCAAAATAAACGTCCTGAATTTTAGAACCTTGTCCTTAGAAATTCTCTTTACTGTTTGGAAATTCCGAATCCTTGAATAGCAATTGCCTTAGGCCGCGTTCAGACTATGCAATAAAGTTGCACAACTTTCCGTGCAACTGAGGGTCTGAATTTCTGTGTTTCTGGCCGTGCCTGTACCAGGTATGTCGTCCGAAAAAGAAAATGGTTTTCTCTTGTAAAGATACAAGAAGACGGCATACCTGGTACGGCCAGAAACACAGAAGTTCTGACCCTCAGTTGCACGGAAAGTTGTACAACTTTATTGCATAGTCTGAACGCGGACTTACATGACAAACTATGACTCCGACCAGTTTAGGAGATTTCCTTGTAATTATGAATTATATTATCGAACGTGAACGATCGTACTTCTAAATTAGTATAATAAACGGTTGGTTATTCGGTCTTCTAGTTATTAATCTTTACCAGGTAGGCTGAGTCTATTGAACGGGATTAATTGCAATGTATTTGTTACCGTCGACAATAAAGCCCGTATGTTGATTGTATTTCTAAATTCGCGATGCTGCGAAACATTTTATAACACAAAAATATAAACGATGACGTTTCTAGCATTGGTATTACCCGGTACGATAATTCATAGTATTTGAAAGCCTGACCGTGACTAGTCAGTTCAGTCCGTTCGTTGCGAACACGTCAGAAAAATTCATTATATCATTAACTTAGAATTATTTCATTTCCTTGAATATCCTAGATTCGGTCTTCGTCGTCTACAATTTGTTTGAAAACTTTGGGTGCCACTGCACCTTCTAGTGACGTCATTGCATATAAAAATAAACGTCGTATTTTCAACTTACCATTCAAGCGTCCAGCACAAAATTTATCAGACGTGATGTATCCCCGAAAATCATAAGGTACTGCTGATAGGCACTGATCGTAGGGAACGAAGGGCATGTTCACCTCTTGGAGGGTCTCACTGGATGTATCTTTGATCGTTTTACCCCAACCAACAGACTGTAATTAAAGATGATGGTCATAAAAATAATCCATAGAAACAAAAGAAGTAAGAATTAGTCTGACGGCAGAATATTGAATATTACAGGAATGAATTAATTAGAAAAGTAGAACAGTGACGCGGTGTAACGGTGTACGAATTAATTACAGAAATATAATCCAGGCTGAGTTAATTAGCCGACGGAAAGCGACCGCAGAAGGAAACTAATAAAAAGCACGTAAATCCAGCGAGGAAGAAAGTACGACGGTTTGAAATTAATCAAACTGCATCAACTAGTTGGTCTGTTCTTTTCTTTAATTAATATTAAACGATTTTACCTTGCCGCTTTGACCCACTTGCAACTGCACCCGCTCGTACTCGCTGTCCCAGTCTATGCAAATCGGTCGCACCAGTGCGGTCAATTCAAAGGGAGTGATCAATTTGATCAAAGCTATATCTTGGGCGAAATTTGCTCTAGCTCCGATGTACCTTTCCGGTAACAAAATCTCTTTCACCATGGATTTTTGTGCGTACTGTTCATTGGCATCCCAATTACGATAATGCTTGCCGGCTGCTATTGCGTACTGGGATTTGTCGTTGACTTTATTGTACACCTCGTCGTAGAAACAATGAGCGGCTATTGAGAAAACGTTTATTTTCTTTCGTGTTCGGTTACAACGTGCATGGAGAGAAAATAGGTTTCGTTCGATACTTGCAAAGACATTGACACTGTTACAGTAAACTCTTAATAACTTTGCGCTCGATAACTGGCCCTCCAAATGCATTTTCGCTAATATTAATTGTCCTCAGCACACCGTTTTTTAGAGATGTTATTTTTTTAAACATTAAATTATTTTGGGAATATTCTCTAGTTATCTCTCCAGCGCAGAATTATAGATTAGTTTTGTAGTGGGAGCATTTGTTAAGTTTCCGTTTACCAGAAATTTCCGCCCCTACAACCCCGAGTGCGGAAAGTTATCAAGAGCCTACTGCACTATCAATATTATCTCTGAGAAATTATAAGTTTTCAAATTGGAATTATTATAAAATATAAACTAAAGAATAAATTACCTGATATAATTAGATTGTTGCTTATAAGAGTGCCTCCGCAAATTTGCTCATATTCATCTTTATCTTTGCTATAAATACCAACGTGCCATGGAAATATGCCTAATTTGGCTTCGAATCCATTCACGACCAAAGTATTACCATGTGAAACCGGTGTTCCACACTCTGGAGAAAAGAAAAACCGTGGCTTAATTTAAAAGAAGAATATTCAAGCTTTTCTCAGAAAATTTAGTTGGTTTGAATATTCAGACGGACGTGACAGAGTTTGACGGAACAAGGTACGAGAATCATGATTACCAGGAAGACAACGGAAGAGACGACGGTCCCATAATCCGTCTTCGAGACAAGTGACTGTGCGATAGCCTGGGTCATTCGTCACGGGCAATTTGTAGGACGATTTGCACGACAAAGTCGCCACTGTTCCAGGTCTAATTCGATCGCTGCAAGACACTTCGTTCCCTTGGTAAGTGCATAAAATATTCACCGTGTTGCTGTTCAATGAAGGACACGTTCCTAATGAAAATGGGACGAGATTTTACATAAATAAAAAGTAGAATCGGTGCAAGATTCGATGATGAATAAACAGAATTACAATCTTACACCAAGTGAAAAATGTATTTAAAAAATTTTTCGAAGGAGGATATAATAACTTTGTTGATAATAAAAAAATATTCAAAATCTGAAGCGACATCGAAGGAACTTACTGAGACAGGAAGACAGATTGTACCACGCGTCGTTAACGCAAACGGAAACGGCGCTTCCGTTTAAAATGTAATTCGGTCTACAGGTGTAAGTCAGAATACTGTTCCTGGGAACTTTATCTCCTGAACGTTTGGGGCAAGGTTTACCGCAACCACCTAGTTCGTAACTTCCACCTTCAGGTTGTTCAGGAAGGGCGCAGCCGGTTTCGTTTTCCGCTTCTCTGCGATGTCCAGGATGGATAATGAACGGTGTAGCAATTAAACGGACGCAAATAAGGGAATAATTGAATTCATCACTGACAAAGCTTCTCTCGTCGATGAAATCTTTCTTTCCTTTAAAGTTCTCGAGGGATTTTTCATGGAAAGACTTCAACTCCGACCCAGCTTTGTCTTTCTTTGTAGCTGTTTTCTGTGCCTCTTTTTTTTTTTTTTAAATCAATTGCAGTAAATTAACTTACCGAACGCAGTCTAGCTCGTCGCTTGAATCGCGACAATCGAATTTGTTGTCGCACCTCATGGTACTCGGCAAACATTCGCCGTTTCTACAACGGAACTCGTTTTTCCTGTTTCCGGGACGACAACAGACGTTGATTACGTGTTTGAAGACGCTCTATTGAGAGTGTTCGTTCGATCGTCGCGTTTCATCTCGTACGTACTTGCCGAAGCAGAAATAACGTTGTTTCATTGGAAAATTAGTTTTAAATACGCTTTTAATCGCACCGGTTCTCGAACGATTCAAACAGATGATTCGTGATTACGTTCGTTCAAAGAGATTCTGAATAGAAGATTTTACGTTCTATTTATTATTTAAAAGCGACATCGAACGCAAATGAAATACGACATCGAACACATAGACAACATAAATTTTCCTTACTCAAAGAGTTATATTTAAACATATGCAAGGATATTAACCTAAAGTTAAATATATGATTTTTACATGAAAGAGTTTCATGTATTGGAAGAATAATTTTCAGAGGAACAGTGCAAAATTCAGAAAATGAAAATAGTATTAAATACAGTATTCAATTAGAATTGGGACTCTCTTCATGGTCCGCCATCGGAACGTTAACAATATACTATTTTTCCTTATTTTTATTTAACAAAATATCAACTCACTTGCAGTATACTTCATTGTCCCCTAGTTGTTGACTCGAATTCATGATTTCTTTTTCATCGATCAATTCTCCGGACCAAGAAGGTTTACCTCCAGGTTTCCCTTGACCTTTTCCTTGACTTTTTCCTGGAGGAGCATCACCGCTCAAACCTGGCGGAACCCTGCCGGATAATCCTGGAGGAATACCACCCGGTGGACCTCTGTGCTCGTTGTAATTCGTCTGTTCGTTGTAATTGTTGTTCACCGGACGTGCCCATGGTGGTTTCGGACTTCTTTTCACACCATGATCTGCCACTGATAAAATGAACAAAATTGCACTCGGAATCATTGATTATTATTGCCTAATATAATGGGTGCTATTGGTGCCGCGATTCTTCGGAAATTGGCTATTAAATAATTCTAAAGAAATTGTATAATATTTCTATAAAAAAGAACTTCGATGTTTCCAACTCTGAATTTGATAATTCTACCAAAACTACGTTCCAGAAAACTGATTCTATCTGAAAAACACTATCAAACTTTCTTCTTGGTCCACAGTTCAGAACAATTGTTGAAGATTGAAATACTATTTGAAATAACAATGCTTTCATCTAAAAACTTGACGATTCTTGCTGAACAGCTCCTTAGAAAACTGATTCTGTCTCAAAGTAGAAACACTTTCCAACTTTCTTTATCGATAAGAGAAGACGGCATTTCAAAAGCTTGACCATCGATTCTTCAAACACTCCATACACCTTTCCAATAATCGAACTTCTTTCAATCTTTTCACCGGATTCGACGAGATGCTTAAGATGGTTGCATCCCAGAAACATTATATTACGAAGTTTCTTCAAAATCGAACCGAAAGTGAATTTCGCGATACGTTCATTTTAAGAAGAAACCTTTCACCTGGTGCACCCATTAAGCGCGGTGTTTTTCCGCGACTCGTTGACGGACCGTCCGTGGAAATCGAGCATAATACAAGTTACTCACGCGATGCCGATAAAGTCAACAAAGAGAAGGCTAGAGTAAGTGCAACGAGCGTGTTCATAACTGCGCTAACACTGTGACAGCATAACGATCGTGGTTGATGGCCGACGAATGACTGACCGACCGAGAGGTAACGATCACGAAACCTGCAGCCAGTATTACCTGCGATTCCTTCTGAATCCTCTCCGAGAGCACAAAAATCTACCTGAATAACGACAAACCGGTTACTTCCACTTAGTACGAGCCATAGCTACAGAACAGAATATTCAACAGATGTTCGAAGGTTTCCTAGGGCTATTAATTATGCAGATGAATTGCCTACAAACACGGTTGAATAGTCAAATATCATAGTAAAAAATGGGATAAATCAGTGTTGGATATTTTTTGTAATTTGGCTGTTCTTTTTTAATTTCTGTTCAGCTTTTTCATAATACTTTTGTGTCATCAAATTGTTTTAGATTTTCTATGTATATAATATTATCGGTTTCATAAATTTGGTACCACAGTATGGAACATCGCCGAATATTTAAAAATGCGAATTGAATGACAATTTGCAAAACAAAAGAGAATTATATTTCATTTCGCGTGACGCGACGAGAGGAAAAAATATCGCGCAATTCATGAAACGTCGCAGCCAGATTTTAGTATTTTTGACGAGAGACATCGGTTGATTTTCACGTTTCGCTGTTGAAAATAAATATTCGGAAAATGAACGTAACGCTTCAGAAACACGATGGTAAACACATATACAAAGTGCCGGAAGGGTTACGAGAGCTTTGCACCGATATTTCCCGCGAGGTAAGCACACATTTCGAAGAAGTTTGCGGTCGTTCGAACTTCGGCTTAGTCATTACATAAATATTATGTTACAAATGATATATTTTATCGTGTAACCGAGATTCGAGCGATTTCTACGCGGCACGCTAAAGTAAAGGTTAATGACACCCTTTTCCTGCTTATATCTTGACATCTGGATCAGTTAAGATTTAATAATGTCGCTTTAATTTAACTCCGCAGGTATTTGAAAAATCTCTCTGACGTGAGAACGTTTTTCAACAGGCTAACAAATTCTCCTTTTTATATTTCATCGTAAAATGGTCGTTAAAAATCATTGAAACATAAATACAAATTGAATTTTGCATTTATACAAATTTTATTTATTTCATACCTGTTCTTTGATAAACGTATGAACTCGTGTTCAATTTTCATATATTTCAACGTCGTCGCTTCAGAGATCCCCGTATGAACTTTTATCAAATTCTATAATAGCCTTATTACCTGTTATTACAGTAAAGTGAAACTTTATTTTACTGTACAGTGAGTAAAAATTTCACGAATTCGACGAATTAAATCCTCTTTTCTGCGAGTTTCTCCTGCTTTCTCTTACTTCACATTTCCAGAGTGACTTTAATACCTCTTATTAAAAGCATTGTTAATTAAATGTCAACCATCAGTTAACTCTAAATCGTATACTACTGGAGGAAAACGATGAGACCGTTTCCGCGGGAATTTTAACCGAACGTGAAACTAACAAATCAAGTTCCTACGTTCGATTTAATCACTACATTTACATAATTGACTAATCGATTCTTCTTTAATTGAAAACAGGTTCTCCGCTCTCAGCCGGCCAACCTGTACCATTTCATCTCCGAATACGTGGACACGCTTCTGATCACGCGCGAAAACACGAAAAGTACATTTCACTGGTTAAATCTGTCTTTTTCACCATCGATACCAAGTTTCCCTCTCGCATTCTTTATGTTTCGTTCACACTATAATTCATCTTTAAACTGCATTCAGTTTTCCTTTTATTTTCATGTTTTCTGTCGGAGCGTCGATAAACGATAAGATAAAAAATATCTCTGGTTTGTTTATAGTAGAGCTCTGATAATAAGATGAAACCCACATTGCTTCACATTGCTATGATCGACACTCTTATCGTTTATCGACGCTCCAACATAAACGTGTTATTATATGAAACGGAAAATTGTTGCATACTAGGAGGGGATGGGCACCCAAAAATTCGGCTCGGGCTCGGGTGGGTCAACGAAAATTTGTCCAACGCGTAAATTTGGTCATTTCGGGAGCCGATTTTTCGGGATCCCCCCAAATTAGACCCGATCATTATCCGATCTGACAGGATCCTTACCCGACCCGACCTGAAATTTCGGATATCTACACATCCCTAGTGCATATATTCTTGAACATACCTATAGTCTAAATCTTACTTTATTCATTTTTTATTTTTCACTTTTAACCGAATGACTGCCATTAAACCTTTGCTATCGTTTCAGTTGCGGTCAAAGTCGTAAACAATATTCTACTTGGAAGTGAAGCAATTCTCAGTATACTTTACCGGGCTGGTTTTACTTTGGAGCAGATCGCTGTCGCGGCTCCACGGATTCAAGTAAATTTCATTATCGCGTGCTAACACGATTATCGATGCCTGCTACGATACTTTTCTGTTGTCCCGCAGAGAGCGTTCCGCGAGTACTTGGACGCAGTTGACATGCACCCGGTGCAAATATGCGACGGTAAGGTAATTTTTACGAATCGTAAAAAGAGAATGCTCGGTAAACGTGATTAATTTAAGTGCGCTGCCTTCAAACGGATCGCTGTTTTAGGGGTAGGGTTGTAAAACGCGGGGGAATAAAGATTATAGGAAAATTACTCCATAAAGTTATTCTCGTTACTAGTGGAACTTTTTTCCTTTTAATATAAAAAGTAAAATATTGAAGGTACTAGTAACTTGGATTGCTTTAAATTATTACTTCTCCGTGTTGAAATATTGGTAATTGAACACTTGGTGGTGTTTTATATATCTTACGAAGCACAGATTACAGTCACGATGAAAAATCCCTGATGTCGATACAGAGCATCCTAGAGGCCACAGGAGCCACCCGAGAAGATGCAGAACGAGCTGCTACAGTGATACAAGTTAATATATGAAACGACGGTACAGGGTGTACTGGCTTTTTCCTGACAGAATGCGGCAATATATTCTGTGGATAAAGATAAGAGAAAATATTGTTACAAAGTTGCAGGCAAATATTGCACGTATGAAATAGGGAACAGCAGATTTTCCATCGAAGCATATAAAAGGTTGAGTGTGTTTGTTTGCTATCGTGCTTCCCATTTTACGGAAGTCGTCGGGACAAATTTTACTCCAATACAAACATTCCTGCACTAAATAATTTTGTTAAGAAAAAACCAAAGCACCCTATGTCCACTTACGATAAAATCGAGTTTTCTGAGACAAAATTTGGATTTCCTGGGTTCTGGCCCTTCCTGGGCCATAAGCATCCCTGGGAATAATGAAGATATAGGTAAGAGGCCTCATACATCAGGGTGTTCGACAGCAGATGGGAAATTTTTTAAGGGGTGATTCTAGGGATCAAAATAAGATAAAAATCAAGAATGACAAAATAGCATTTGCGACTTTGTTTTCCAGTAATTAACATTTAAAACTTCCAGTAAAACGCGCCTGAAACTTGCAATCTGCCCAGCACCAACGATTGAACGGCAGGTCAGCAAGGGTCGGTACAGTCATAACCAAGAATCATTGAATAGTAGAAACTTACCTCGTGCTATTCTGTTTCTCGGTACTGTAGCATTCGGCTTCCTCTTCTTGGTTATGACTGTATCCACCCCTGTTGACCTGATGTTCAGTTGTCGGTGCTGCGCAGGTTGCAGGTTTCAGGCGCTTTTTACTCAAAGTTTTAAACGTTAATTACTGGAAAACAAAGCCGTAAACGCTATTTCGTCATTCTTGATTTTCGTCTTATATTGAACCCTAGAATTACCCCTTAAAAAATCTCCCACCTGTTGTCGAACACTCTGTATATAAGTCTGTTGAGGACCATCAGCTGTCTATAAACGTTTTTAATATTAAAAATTTGGACATTACTGCTTTCCCTATTCTGCTACTTTTCCTAGGAAAGCTTGATTTGATCACGAATTTACTATCCACTATAACTACAGTAAATATTAATGCAAACTACTAAAATTAAATTAGGCTGCATTTCGCGGGCACTACGAAAGAATGGCACTGAACGAGGCTCAAGGAAAGGTTCAATGGCAAAGAGCAGTAACAAATACTTTGGACATTTTGAAAAAAGCTGGTGCGTCTCAAACAGAGATTTCAAAGGCCGTTGAACACTTGAAGGTAATTTACCTTCAGGCTAAATTAATTAGATGTTATTTGATTATGATCACGTATAATATCGACAGTTCGCTTATCGAGGATACTACACTCGAAGGAATCAAAGGCTCGATGCTCGTAAGATCCTGATTATGTGACTTGCTATAAATTCTCTATGAGTTCTAGAGATCTTGGTAAATTCAGTGATCTCGATATTCTCAGTGGGAATTGAGCAGGAACCTCTTAAGAAGGATGAACGGATACTGGAACCTGGAGAAGCCATTCAAGCGGTCGCTTGGATGGAAATGATGTACGAGGATTCCGGATTGACGGTGGAAAAGGCCAATGAGGCTGCTTGTGTTATTCAGGTAATGCATTATTTTTGAAATAAATATTATCATAATTCAAAACAATATTAGATTTAATTTTTACACGTTTCTTCTTCTTTTCATTTTCTTTATATTATGTAATTCATCATTTTCTTATTCATATTCTTGCCGTTAAAAATTATTGCGAGCGATATTATTTTCGATTCGAAAGAGAGCCTATAAAAAATATCGCGCAAGAAGACGTTGCTACGACGTGCAGAAGCTAGAATCGTCCAAGTCGTTGGTCGTGGAGGCGATCCTCGACAGTGTGCGACACATGGTTTTCGAAAGGGTTACATCACGTCAGGACATCCCAACGGAGTACGGCACTCAAGAGGAATTAATGATCGCTAGCACCAAGGTCCAGCTAACTATCAAACAACACCTAAGAAAAACGCGTTTCTCTAGAGAAAGTACATCGTCCAATTTGAATCGTTGCAGATGGAAAAATTAAAAACTAAACAATAAACTTCTTGTTAGGTTATTTGCAATCTACTGAAGAGGAGTATGAAGGGGAGCAATTATACGACGAAGAGGAAGAAGAATTTGAGGACGAAGGTGACTTAACACCTCCTGTTTGAAGGAATTTTAATAACACATGGATTGTGAACAAGACTTGGCTTCCGGGATGGAGTATCAGTATCTCAGTATCAGGTTGTCTCTCGCCCTGGTGAAGCAAACTATAATGTCTGCGAAACGTTGGTAACAAACTGTCAACCAACACGGTTCCATCCCGGAAGCCAAGTCTTGTTCAGAATCTAACCGCGGAAGCCTAAAAGACCTTAACACATGGATTTTTTATTGAAATTTGAAACAGAGAGGGGAGAGGGTGCAGTAGCAGAGCCCCAAAGCAAAGAACTAGAAGCGAAGGCAGGTGCTGATTATGTGGAAGAACAGACGGAAGAGAAAGACGATGCGAAGGAGCAAGCACCAGAAGCTGAAGTTACAGAACATGTGCATCCAAGTCCAGGATTAGAACAACCAGAAGAAGCAGAACTTAAAGAAGTGGAAAAAGAAGCTGAAGAAGGTAAGAAATAAAGTTAATCACTTCTGGTGCACATTTGTAAAATGAAATTTATCTCGTGTGAATCGATTATTAACGAAACTTATACAGTACACGAATTAAAAGAAACGGAGGATCAGGAGAAAGTGGCAGAAGTGACGGAAGTGGCGCAAGAGACGGAAGTAGCAAAAGAGACAGAAATGGCGGAAGAGAAGGAAGTGGCAGAAAAATCGGAAGTAGAGAAAGAGACGAAAGTGCCAGAAGAGACGGAAAAGACGGAAGTGGCGCAACAGACGGAAAAGGCGGAAGAGGCGGAAGAGCCAAATGTTGCCCAAGAGACCAAAGGTACCTCGGACGCGGGTGCAGAATGATATAAATGCCCTCATTTATTAACTTTATTAAAGCAATATACTTCCGAAATAAGTTTATTAACTTTATTAGCGTAATATACTTTAAAAAATAACTCTGCTGAAGTGCACCAGTGCACAGTTTTTTAAGCGACGAAATTGAACCTCCGTCGTACCCAATTTTATACGCCCTCTTTTCGCTTTCCCCGAAGCGAAAATGAAAATTAGAAGGAAAAGTGGCATGCTGGAAGATTTTAATGAAAATTTGAGAAACATATTGAGAAAAATTTGAGGCTATTTCAATTTACACTTCCTCTTTGAAGATACTTTTAATGATCTCAATTAAATTAGAAATTTTCTTACACCTTAACATTATAATTACCAGCGTTCAATGCAGACTGATTTCTAAATTGAAAATAAAACAGGAAGATAAATAGATAAAGAATTAGATAAACGAGCGTATACAATAATTCTTAATTTCAACAGAAGTCAACGTACATTTCAACAAAAGTATTTTAATAAATTCTTTGATTTGAAATAAAAAATCTGAAACGTGCCATTTTGACCCATTTAAAATTGATTGTTAAAATTTCAAAAATGTAGGAAATGGAACCAAGAACTATATATATAAAAAAGAACACACGAATTAAAAATACACAATTACAAAAATCGTAACAAATAAAAAACTTGCGAGGTAAAAAAATTGTTTGGATCTAAAATGTATGTCTCCAAGGTGTACCTTTCGGTGAACAACAAGTTCCTGTCTTTATCAAACGAGATTTTAAATTTTTCAAGTGACTGTGATCACCTTCTCTGAAAATTTGCCCGCAACCATGCCTACATGTTTTTCCTATTAACGTACGATTTTCTCGAAATCGATGTTCGTTATTATCTAAGCATTTTTCCCGTTGTTTTGCATTAATTTCGTCCAATTGACAGGTGGTTTCTGACGTGAACGATTTGTCGCATTCGTCTCTGGCCCGTTCATCACAGATTTCCGACCCGTCAGAATATTTCTTGATCTTGCACTTCCTGTTTGCTTTGTACTTCTCCACCAAGATGCACAAAGAATCCTTGTGGTGAATCGTTCCCACGCAATCGTCTAGCTCTTCGTCCTTCTGTTCCTGCATCCCTGACATTTTTCCCAATTGTTTGATGCAACAATCGTGGTTACAAATTGATCCATAAGTAACATGGTCCTGATTACAGCAATCTGTATGATTGTCCAAATTTGACGAACAGAGACAGGTATCAGAAGTGAGACGTGCCTTATCCTTTGTTGAGTAACTGTTGAAAGAAAATCTAATAAATATTATTTTCTTAACAAATTTCAAAATCCGTCTAGCAGCAGATGGATTATTTTCCACGAACCTGTGCTTTTCACAACAATGATGACAATGATTTTGAGAATAGCAGCAAGGACGATGATTCTGTAATCGACAGCAATCCGTATGCGACTTCAATGAATCTGGAATCGAATGCTTGACACAATGAAAATCACAGTTATGAGAAACGTTGTCCGATGGGTTGCCTTTTCGCGAATCGCAAACGTTTAATTTGGAACGCGAATTTCGATGCACCGACTTGGAATCCTTTCTCCCACCGCTGCAGCTGTACTCTTCCCGGTTGCAGTCTAAACGAAGCGAAATTATCGCGATAATTCACGCGGAGACTTGGTCGTGATTCAAGAACGCGAAGAATTTCAACTCACTCCGTTTCTCGGACGAGTTGCTACCTTTCACGTTGTCTGCCTCATCGTGGCCTCTGTCGTACAGAAGATTAACGGAATCCAATTTCGAGGAAGTTTCTTTCGGACTTCGTCTTCGTGAATGGGAATATGAAGTACGGCACCGGGTAGAATTTCTAGGCTCTGTTATGAAGCCTTTCATCGCTTTTCCATCATTGCTGAGGAATCAAGAATTAAAAGTTTGACAGGATTTCTGTGGATCGTTGGTAAAGGCTTTCGACATATTGATTGAACGATGAATTTACGACAATTTTCTACCGTACTTTTCTGATTGTTCCGGTAAGAAACATTCATTTTTCCTCGCGATACCATTGTGCTCCTTGCTTGGAACGATATCAAGCGCATCCCCGCTGCTGCACTGTTCGTTGCGTTTGCGACAACAGCTGCAGATTATTGGTGTCTGAACTAAATTTTCCTTGATCGAGACGCTCTCTCCGCATTCGTCCGTCCAAATTGCCTCGGCACAGTTCGACTTGCCGTTCAAACATTTTCTCGATGTAAACGACAAATTTTCCGGATCGTTGGGCTCCTCGTTCTCAGCGATGCTTTCAGTCTGATTGTAATTGCGAGAAACAAAAAACTTGGATGAAATAACGTTCAAACTCGATTAACTTTTACATCGTACCTTCGAAGCAACGAAATCTATATACAGGGTGTTCGACAACAAGTCGACATCAAAATAAGACGAAAATCAAGAATACCGAAATAGCGTTTGCGGCTTTGTTTTCCAGTAATTAACGTTTAAAAATTCGAGTAAAAAGCGCCTGAAACCTACAACCTGCGCGGCACCGACAACTGAACGGCAGATTAGCAGGGGTCGGTACAGTCATAACCAAGAAGAGGAAGCCGTATGTACGAACAGAATGTACATACTATTCAATGATTCTTGGTTATGACTGTTTCCCACCCCTGCTGACCTGACGTTCAGTCGTCGGTGCTGGGCGGATTGCAGGTTTCAGGCGCTTTTTACTCGAACTTTTAAACGTTAATTACTGGAAAACAAAGTCGCAAACGCTATTTCGTCATTCTTGATTTTCATCTTATTTTGATCCCTAGAATCACCCCTTAAAAAATCTCCCACCTGTTGTCGAACACCCTGTATATGTACATTAAGGGATTGAGATGAAATCGATGGTGAAATTGGAATAATTGAATTTTTGAAATCATTACTTACTTCGTCAAACTTGGTCATTTCTTCGGGGTTACAACAGAGACCATAATTTTTCGGAAATTTACGTCTGGCACGGCGAAACGCAATTGCAGCTGCTACCAGCTGATGTGACGAAGAAGGACAAATCTCAGACATGATTCGATCATTTCCTTGATTTTACCAAATCCGATTCGTCATTGATAAATAAAATTGTTTAAGTTTGAATAATTGAAAATTGTTTAAGATTGTGGCAAAAGGATGAAATGAACGATGAAGTGAGTCACATTCTTCAGCAACTGATTCAAGAGGAAATGAATTCGAGTCTCGTATCGATACGAATAATTAAAAAAAAAAGACTATAATAATAATTGTGATTTAACTCTTTATTTTATTTAAATGCTATTTTAACAACTTGGTATTTTTCAGCGTTTCAATGCAATCTACACAAATGAGATTTATTGAATCATTTCCAATTTCATCGACGCGGCGTTACGATAAGTACTCTATAAAAATTTATATTTCACCCGCAAAATCTGAACGTCTTCTTTTAATTACGTAACGTACAGGCATCGTTTTATGGTAGCCGATTCTATTACGGTCTTTAACACACACCATTCGCTTCATATAACGAAATGGCCAATTCCAGAAGCGTACAACTTCATCGGATTTGTATTAAGCAGAATTCCGTCCGGCATAAAAAAAAAGCCTGGGCCAATATTCGATCACCGCAGTTACCCTGTTCGAACGTTTAACGACTTTAATTAGAACGATGGCTGATTGCTAGCAAAAACAGTGTTGTTTTAACGACATCCACCTGCAGAAATCGATATACGCGAAACGAGCGTGTATTTAAAAGGATGGAAAAAATAAATATCGACAATGTTTATATTTAAAAGAATGAAAAAAATAAGCATTGATAATGTTTATATTTAAAAAAATATAAAGCTTTTAAATGTGATATAAAAGATGGTAAACACCAGGACATATTAATTACGATTAAATTAATTTATTCAAAAATTATGTTCCATCGAAAAATATATTCCTATAACTAAATCATAAAAATAATGATTTAACCTAAGGTAAAAGATTCCGCACATCAGTCGAAATTCAACAGAGCTTAAGCTTGATACCTTTTAATACACAGTGTTAAAAGTATCATACTGTATCGAGGATCGTTTCATGAAGACTCGTAAGGATACTGATTCTGTTCACTTAATCGTGAAATAAAAAACATTGTCGACTATAATAATTTACAGAAAGAAATCGCAGTGAACTTTCTTGTTGAAGGAACTCCGCAACTTTGATGGGATCCCGTAAAATCATTAGAAACAATTTATTCACGTTTCCATACAAAATCGCATACACCGTACGTAGATTGTTGACAAATAGATAACACACGGTACAAAGAATATGTGGATAACGAAACATGATATAAATAGACAGTATATGATAAGTTTGAGAAGAGACTAATTACATATTACAGATTCAAACGAAAGAAGTATACTCCTAGGTCCTCGTGTGTGCGTGAATACTAAAAAGCATTTCTTGGAACTAATCAGTATTGTACATATACATATATGCACTCGTGTCACAATGATTTATAGTCTCTTCCTTTCATTTTTTTTTTATAAATCATGACTCGACGCATTTTCGTCACACTAAACACGCATGCGGCGTGGTATTTATAAATTTATTACTATCCTACGCTATCTAAAGCTTTGCAAACATTCGCCATAAATAATTTGTAACATATACACAATTTTTACAGAACAGCGTCTTTTTGTAGCGATACACTCTCGTAACGAACAATTAAATTAATTATTAACCATCGCATGGAACAATTCGTTGAAGATAACATAATGCAATACCATCTATTTATATTTTTTACGTCTTTTGAAACCAACAATACAGTAGAACTTCATTCATCTGAACATGTCGAAAGACAAGATAGTTTGAATAATTAAAGTGTTTAGATAATAGATCACTGATTTTCTTCTCCATTAATGACTTGTATTTTCTTATATAGCAACTGTTAATAATAAGAATTCAACAGTACATTTAGTTAATCAGACAATCAGTGATATTTTATTTAGATAAATGAATTTTTACCATACATGGCATGACATTGGACGGATTGCATTAGCCATCTTTAAGGTACTAGTGTAAGACGTCCGTTCATAATATCATACATGAATATATTTAATTCATCCACGGCGGACAGGAAGTCGGTGGCTGATATGTTTGAGAAATTGGCACCTGATAATGTTGCGCTGTTTGAGGAGGATGCTGCGATCGTTGCTGATGATGCGGCGGTGGTGGTGGTGGTGGATTGCAAATGGATTGCATCAATGGATGTGAATTATAAGGGGGAGGTTTTGTTGTATACGGTAGCATTTGATTATACTCGACATTCATTTGATGCTCCAATATCGCATTTTGTAGCGGCGAACGATTACCTTCAATGTGTCCTGAATAATTACGGAAACACTGTCATTAAATTACACACGCAGACCTAAGGTAAAGTATAATAATTAAATGTATGAAAAAAAGTTTGTTAAATTAATAGAAAAAGAAAACTATCTTTTAAAATTGAAAAATTCATCGATAGCAACCGCATAATTTTACTAATCTTTTCTGATGCATGTATTATAAACAACATAAATGTTGAGATCAATGAAATATTAAGTTTTTCAGTGAATCATATAGATTATATTTACAAATGTATACATGTAAACAATTATTTACATTGCCATTATTCAGTATGTATACCTCTGGGTCTAATTTGAGGTGGTGGCATATTAGTTGGAGGTAGAGTAGGACACATTCCTTGGTGGTCTCCGTCTCTTGGCATCGGTGGTGGTCTACCCCATGGAACTCTAACGTGGTGACTCTGCCATGGTGCCTGTGGTGGAAGAGGTGGAGGTAGAGGTGGTCCACCTCCTGGATGAATGTTCATCGAATCTCCCATTGCATTCTGCTCATTTCCTGTGATCCAAATATACAGGTAATAAATCTATACTGAATATCTATACGTATGATAATGTGTTTTAAGTATACCTGAACTCATGCCTGGAGGTTTTTGATCCATGTTGCGTTTTTCACCTAAATAATAGAAATAATGAAATGAAATAAAATATATTGGAAGATATGCAACAACTACATTAAAATGTATCACAGAATTAATATGGCGAATAACGTGATGAAATATTGTAGTAAAACGATCAACTTAAATAGTATTAGATTGTTATTAAAAATAAGAATAAAAATGCAAATGTATTATTTTTCCTTTGTATACAATTCAAAAGTTTCTGCAAATTTTTAAAATTATAAAAACTATTTCTATTGTTTAAAATATTATCATACTATTCAATTGTTACTGCTTTTTACTTTTCTTCTCAAGATGAATGTGTTGTGTAAACAAAAATTTATTTTAATCTGTAATATTATAGAATGATGTAACAATATTTCACGCCATTGACCATTTCTAACTAAAACAAGAAAATAAATACTGATTATAGAGCTACATTCATTAGAAAACATATAATACATTTTAATCCATGGCATCAGTTATGGTGTTACAGTTATCGTTCAGATTATTCAGCCTACATTTTCTACCTAGCTCGTGATCTGTAAAATAAAATTTATTATTAAGCACTTATTTGCATCTACAAAAACCGAGTTTCCAATTAAAGTCATCCTTGAGATCACACCAAAGTGGATTTACTATGAAATAAATAGTATTATGAAGTACAGATGATTTTTCAGCAAAATCCACACCATTGATTCTGAAAATTGTGTACAGACAAAAAGAACAGGATTAAATAATTTTTAAATTGATACTTATTAATGTTGATACAGTAATCCATGTATTCGCATGCTCCGCTTTGTCCGAAGTAATACAACCTTAACAATTCAGCTCGTTAAACTTAAAATACTTATATTAAAATATATGTATAATGCATTTCAACATAACGCGAATGATAATAATCATAGTTAATACTTGTTAAAAGTAATCACTGAAATGTAAAATCACTTTGTTGCATAGAGATCTGAAAACGCATATACTTGGATGAAAACCATATGAAAAAGCATTTAAATTAAGATGCTTAAGTTAATTTAATTATTATAATGGTATAATATAATAGAGCGAAACTTTTGTTAATTCTAAATAATAACAAACAAAGACAAATAGAAAGCAATCTATTATCATGATATCGTAAATGGCTGTAGACAATCCTGTCGTCCATCTGCAAAATATTTGTACAAGTACCTATTTTGTGAAAGCAGATCGCTAAATATATGGCAATTAAGAGTAAGACAAAATTTATACTGTTTAGTAAAAAATGTATTTTTACAATAAGTAATATACTACAGGCTAAGAGTATTGAGAAACAATGCTAGATACCCATCTGAAATGAAAATGCAAAAATAAATTAAACGTGAAAATATGAGTTGTTACTTAATTTTGTACATTTAATTTAATAGTCATCACATGTGTGTTAATTTTCAAAAGGTATCCAGCACTCTTTCAACTTGAATACTCTTAGTTACAGACCTGGATGTGGAGGTGGCATTAGCAGCTTGTTTCGATCTCCATGCGGTAGACCCGTAGCTGTTGGTGATGGACCGTGTAAGACTTGTTGCTGTCGATCACCTTCTCTGCTTAAACAATTCAGTTTCAAATTATTAACGCACAATCTATGGTTATAAATAAACATTTCAAAACTTAAGCAAATATCACCTGATGCACTGCCATGGATACTTCTGAAATGTTAAAAATACCTGATATTTTCAGGTCATAGTTAATCATACCAAACTTAATGTGAAATGTATTTTATTTCTATATGACACAGAATATTATTATAATTATTCCCAATTGGTTTACATATAATCTGTAAGGTAGCATTATCATTAACTAGCACTAAAAGCTTGGATCACATATGTATATCTTCCACTGAAATATCACTACTGAGAATAGAGCTATTATTTCATTTGTGATACATATGAAAAAGAAATTTATTTTAGGAAAGTCACATACATAAATAAACTCTTTTATCAACATAATATTCTGTGAAAAGATTCAGTATATTCACAATCAACCACTTTAAACGTCCCGATTACTTGGATGTACGTTTATACAAATTCTACATCTTATCGCAAGTAAAACAGTTATTTAAAGATAATTTTGATTGTGAATATGTAGCTTATAAGAATAAATCAATACACCTTACTCTATGAATGATTTTAACTTTTCATAATAAATTTACGATCAGGAAATAAGTAAATCATTTCCTTCTTATTTACTGAGATTGGTACATCTTAACTAAAACAGGTTTCTGGAAAGAATTTAATATGTCGCAATATATATGTTCAAGCTCACTATAAAGTAAACTAATTTCATTTAACTTCAATCTTCATGTCTAAACAATTATTTATAAAGCAGTTTTTATAGATAAGAGACTCCCAACACTGTTAATGGTACTATAGAAAATGGTTTAAAGCATTAAAAAATTATGTTCCAATATAACACTGTTTTTCAGTTTTGAATTTAATAAAATATTATAGTAATTTAAATTATTATATAAAAAAAGTAAGCACGGTTATATTGTGTTTTAAATACATATTTAAATATGTAATTAAAATCCATTAAACCTGCTTTATTCACGCATCAAAGTTTAATCTTCTCGTATATTTCAAGAAAACTACACTGTGTACACATAAATATAACAATTATATAAAACTAAGTAAAGAAAAATTTAATCACTTCACTTACCCTGTTCCGTGACGTTGAGCAGGTAGGGGAACACATTGATACGGCGATGCTTCCTGTTTTTTTTTTTGTGTGAAAGAATACATTTAAATTTTTAAGATTTTACACAAGAACAAATTAATTTATTTAAATAGCAATAAATTCGAGGAACTAACCGGATTAGTTTCAACATCTGAAAATCTTCTCTTTACCCCGTGAGATTTCTGTTCCGGTGAATCAGGTTTTTGCTCAAACTGTTGAGGTGGTGGTTGAACTGTATAATGCAATTGTGGCGGGACATGCCCATTCTGATACTGCATATGCTGAGCATGGTACTGTATCTGTGCTTGCACTTGAGGTGGAGGTACATTGTGTAAAGGTATATTTGCAGGTGGCATTTGAACCTGTGAAATACAAATTTTACATATTTATTAACGTATATTGTACCTAATTAAAATGTGCGTTGTAGATACCGTTACGTCACCTGCAATTGACCCTGCGACTGTAACATTTGCTGCGGTTGTTGCGCTTGATACAACCATGGAGCATTTTGCGGAGGAGGTGCTTGCGTTGGTGGCGGAATACTAGTAAGAATATTCATTGAATTTGGCATTTGAGCAGCTGATGGTGGTGGTGGTACAATTTGCGGAGGTGGTACTGGTTGGGGATGTGGTCCTTGATCCACTGGTCCTTCCTGCTGATGTTGAATTTCACCTCCAGGAGGAAGAGGATGTTGTTGAGGATGTTGGGGTGATTGAGCATTAGGGACTAAGAAAGTTTGGGTAGTCGGAGGTGGTACTTGTAAATGAAATTGAGGCGCATGACCCTCGAATTGTGGGGGTAACATATGTTGTGCCACAGCCTGAGATTGTTCATGATTTTGTTGTAACTGTGGTGGAACAATATGCTCTCCTGGTTGCAATACAAACTGTGTTTGCGACTGTGATACAGGTGCTTGCACTTGTTGATACTGTATTTGATAAGTTTGTGGTACTGGGGGTGGTGGTTGATTTGGAGGAAAATTTGGTGGCGGAAAATGCAGATGCAATAGTGGCGGAGGCGGTTGTTGTGTTAGATTAATTGGAGCCTGTGGGGGTGGTTGTTGTAAATTCACGTTTACAGCTTCGATTATTCCTTGCGATGGCGTAGAAGGCCTTTGTACATTCGGTTGAGTATAAACGTAAGAAACTGCACCACTGACTGGCGCACTGCTACTTGTAATGAAATTTTGTTGAGCCGGATTTTGAGGCGGTGGC
Organism: Osmia lignaria lignaria; assembly: GCF_051020975.1. Taxonomy (NCBI): domain Eukaryota; kingdom Metazoa; phylum Arthropoda; class Insecta; order Hymenoptera; family Megachilidae; genus Osmia; species Osmia lignaria. Next base: position 5,370,863 of record NC_135041.1, read on the forward strand.
TGACTCATCACGTACATTTGAGTCACAGGCTGAGGTGATGCTTGTGATCCCGGTTGAATTCCTTGAATCTGTAGTGGTTGTCCGGGATGAATTTGGTATTGAACTTGACTTACTGTTGATGGAGGACCGATTAATTGTACTTGTCCAACTGGTGGAGGTGGCATAAATGTCTGTATCTCCTTTTATATAAAACATCGAATTAGAACAAAAATAATTTCAATTGCTATGGTTATTGAATACACTTTTTAAATTTAAATATTACTTGAGTTTGTGGTGGTGGTACTAATGGTCCAGAATGAGGAGGAATGTGTACTCCAGGTGGAGGAACTGTTATACCAGATCCTGGTGCACCAGCTACTGTAGCAGTGAGAATTGTTGCTGGTAATGTTACTACGCTACTTTGCGGATGTTGTATAATATCTGTTAAGAATGGTTTATAATGATTAGAAAAAGAATTTTTAGTTGCTATTAACTATACATTCTACCTTGATGTTGTATAGTAACAACATTAGGTTGTCCCAAGGTACCTATATTCATAGTTTGGAACTGTGCTATAAAGAAATGAAAATGATTATGAATAAAAAATTATGATCCCAATATATTTATATAAGTATAGTTCTTACTTTGTTGTATTTGCGATTGCTCGATAACTTGCTGAGATTGTACCGGAGGTGGTTGTTGCTGTATGTATGACTGTAATTCAGATTGCATTGTTTGAATTAAATTAACTGCTAATTGCTTTGCATTTTGTAATGCTTCTGGCTTTGGATGCCTATATAATCAAAACATACAATATATTTTATCAGTACAAACAGAAAATTTGTATTTTAAAAAAATATGAACAAACGATCTTACTCTATATACAAATGCAGAGGTTCTGGAGATTCAGTGCCTAAAACAGGATCAATAAACTGTGATCCTCTACCTCTCAAAGTTACATTTGCACCTGTTTCACCCCTAATATATAATAAATTTGCAGCCCCTGCACCTATAATTCTACCTCGTAAGTCAAACCCCTCTGGGGCATTTTCTATTCCAACACAAATTTTTTCCTGTCAAAATTATGTACATATATTGGTAAAGAAAAGTATAAATTGCAGATATATTGGTTAGCATTAGGGGTGTACAGGTATCCGAAAATTCGGACAGGGCTCGGGTTGGAAATTTTTTTCGGGGTACCCCTCAATTACCCTACCGACCCCAATCGAACCGAGACTCAGTACCCAAATTTTCAGGTACCCGCGCACTCATAGTTAGCATACGTTATATAAAAATATTACATACTACGGATGTAACTCCGGAATGTAAACTCATAAGAGGTGGTGGTGCATTAGTAAATCTACTTGGCCTATTTAAAGAGCTCTGGTGTTCAGTTTTAATAATTTCATTAATTTTTTGTATAGCCACTGCAAAAAAAGAAATGTTTCTGAAATATATTTCTAAGTTTTACAAAGATTGTAAAAAAAGTAACATACAGTCCACATTATGTTTTGTATGTCCCTGTATATAAAGATACAAAGGACGTTCACTAGGACAACGTAATTTTTCTTGTTCTGTCATAAAACGTCCACGTGTTGAAACAGTAGCACCTAAAGATGTTTGAGAAGTATTAGGTATGAATTATATATTAGATATTAGACATAGAACACATAGTTAAATAACAAGAATAGACCTGAATAGGAATTAATTTCATCCTGTATGTAACCCTTTGTAAGCAATGTGCGGGCACTAGGTGGTATTTCATTAATTTCAAACTCTGATGTATATGTCTCCCCATTTTTAAAGGTTGCATTTGAAGCTGTCAGCTGTACATTTAAAAAAATGTATTAGTTTAACAATAATCTAAACTAATATGAAAATCATTTTACAGCCTACCTTATTGTTTGAATCTGATCCTCTTAATTTTCCTTTAGCCATAGAGATGAAATATATACAGCCTTGTCAAAAATCTTTTTGCTCATAACGTCAAAACATGCATATAGACAACACCATTTAAATGTCTTATCACTATATTAAAAGAAATGAACCAATAAATATAACATTTCTGTTATAGTATTACAGTTTCTACGTATATAAATCACGTATATTGTAAAAAACCGAGGTTCTAGCTAATACCAATAAATCTCCAATTAAGCGCCAATGAATTAAACTGTATTGTTATATATACTTAATCATTTGATAAAAACTAACTGCAATTTATAATTTCATGATAAATATTTACTTAAAACAGTTATTACTGAATTAATTTCGAAGTAGTTTCATAAAAATATTAACCAATACTACAAATCATTCACTACCATTCTTTCAGTATGTATGTATGTAACCAGGCCCTCCAAACTCTCGTATTTCATGCTGTAACGAAAATTAGTATTTGCGGTGAAACTCCAGACGGCGTTGATGTCGTTACGAACACATATAAATGATATCGGTGAGATACACACCCACGCAAGCACATGGTCCTTATATACATATATACATATATGCGTGTGCATAGTCTTGCTTATTCAAACTTTGAAAACTAAAAATAATGAAAGGGGAAAAATTACAACAATATATGTATAATAAAGGGGATATAACGCATGTTGATGGTAATAGCAGATTGCTTCGATATCAAATACTACACCCATTACCCATTGTCAGTTAATGCCTTGAGCTCAGCCTTGCCATATTACAGTAACAAAACGAGCAGCAAGGAGAGGTTGATCAGTGACTACAGATAGTCACTGGTAGTCACTACTGGTCACTACCATTGTCGCTCACATGTGTCGGTTGTGTGCTGAACATATTTTCATTTATTTATTGTGAATATTTATTAATTTATTAATAAAAATGATTATTTCAACGAACGAAGGTAATCCAAACGCGTTAAAATTAATAATAGCAGCTAAAATGGCCCAACAGTCTGTTACCATTAAGACGGTACAGCCTAAAGGTAAAACACTTAACCTTTCCAAGTGGAGAACTTCCACTTCAATAATTATTCATAAACTTTATTACATTTCTTAAACTATTTCAATGTACTTTGTTTCTTATTCTATACATAGTAAGTTTCTTGGGTCGTTTACCTGCTGTTGAACTACCATCTGGATTAGTGTTATTTAGCACTAGTGCAGCAATGCAACTATTAGTACCTCCACCTAAAGAATCAAATGCTCTGAATAATAAGTGGTTGGAATGGGATATTTCTAAGTTACAGGTAAACAATTATAAATTATGCAAATTTGTTATATTTCAATTAATTGAAATTTATAAATGTTATATAGCCAGCTATAGTGCTTTACACTAATACAGGAAGTTATAAAACAGCAAGTAAATTATGCTTATGGTCTTTGTTGGAAGAACTCAACAGAGAATTAAAGGAGAAAAAGTACTTAAATAAGGTAATTTGTAATAAAATACATAGAAATATCAATATAACATTAACACGTTCCGTGCTGGACAAATTTCTGTACACGTTACACCCCACGCGGCACGGAACGTGTTAAGATTTACTTACGATTTTTCTATGAATATTTTAGGATCATAATGATTTGTCATTGGCAGATACCTGTATTTGGGTAACTGTATGGTCTACTGTGTTAGTTACAGACATTGGGAAAGAATTATGTAAAGAATATTTATTTCTTAAAGATTGGTTAGCCAATATTGAATTACTGCCAATTATTCAGGTAAAACAGTTGTTCGTTATCTTTTTTATACATGATATTTACATTGATTTTTCAATTAATACAGTTTTTTGGGTGTTTAGGATTCTATTAAGGAATATAAATTTGAAAGAGGTTTGAGAGCAATTGTCAGTATTCAAGCTGCATCCTGGTTTCCTGTTATTAGTTCCCTAAATTCACCAGCTAATAAAGCACAACCAAGTGATGTAAGTTCATCAAAACTTTAATCATAATATTAAGCAATTTAATCATATAAACAAATAACTTAACAGATAAGCCCAACTAAAGAGAAAGAGTTAGAAGCAGTTAGCCAAGAAGAGATGCAAAATATTGCAAGTAATTGGTCTTCTAAGTCATATCCAGATGTGAAAAATTCTCCTTACCCTGTGTAAGCTTAAATGTACATAAATGTTTTTATTTAAATACAAGTAATAAATATGTAATTAATATAAATATATTTATATTACTTTCAGATTACCAAAGAAAGGGGAAAGAAATATTTTAATAACATCTGCATTACCTTATGTTAACAATGTTCCTCATTTAGGAAATATTATTGGTTGTGTACTTTCTGCTGATATTTTTGCCAGGTTTGTATCTTAATGTGGATTATCATAATCTAAACATAAACGTTTTAAATTATATGTTTTGTTTACAGATATTGTAGACAAAGAAATTATAATACCCTTTTCATTAGGTATGCACATGTTTTATATATGTTGTATATTAAATTCCAGGTGTTATGTATTAAATAACTTTGATTTAATATTTCAGTGGAACTGATGAATATGGTACTGCTACAGAAGCTAAAGCTTTGGAAGAAAAGACAACACCACAAGCTATTTGCGACAAATTTTTCGATATACATAATGACATTTATAGATGGTTTAGCATAGGGTTTGATTATTTTGGTCGCACTACAACGCCTGAACAAACAGAGTAAGATGGATCTCGTACTAGCCGCATTATAGAATGTAATTTTTTGAGGTTTTATTATTTTAGAGTTGTAGGTCGAATTAGTTTTTAGTCATTTTTCTTATGTTACTATCGCAGTAAAATAAGCAAATTTGTGATATTATAAAAGTATAATATATTATCTTTCAGAATCGTGCAATCATTTTTCTTAAGAATAAAATCGCAAGGGTATATATTGAGTGAAATAGTAGATCAACTTCTCTGCGAGTCGTGCAATAGATTTTTAGCAGATAGATTTGTAGAAGGAACGTGTCCACGGTGTAAATACGAAGATGCACGTGGTGATCAATGCGATGGATGCGGTCATTTAGTGAATGCGACAGATTTAATATCTCCCCGGTGTAAAGTATGCAGTAATAGACCCATTGTTAAGAAATCGGAACAGTTCTTTTTAGATTTACCTAAGGTAAATATCTTTATTTTATGTTAAATTGTCATGTTAAATTTATTAAATTCATTTATTTAAATGAATGAATAAAATATTATCTGTTACAGTTAGAGAGTAAATTAAAAGAATGGTCCCCCACTGTGGAAAAGGGGTGGTCGACTGTTGCGAAAGTTGTCGCAAAACCATGGTTACGCGATGGACTTAAACCACGATGTATAACGCGTGATTTGAAGTGGGGAATACCCGTCCCTGTAAAAGGTTTTGAAAATAAAGTGTTCTATGTTTGGTTTGATGCACCCTTTGGCTATATCAGTATTACAAAAAGATACACTAAGGAATATGAACAGTGGTGGAAACCAACAGACGTAGAAGTTGATTTATATCAATTTATGGCAAAAGACAATGTTCCATTCCATGCAATAATGTTCCCTGCTTGTTTATTAGCAGCTAATGAAGGATATATATTATTGAAGCATTTAATGGCAACAGGTACGAATTCAGACACGTTAACAATGTTACATAAACCTTTCTATAATACATATAGTTAATTACTAATTATTCACTCGTTCAGAATACCTGAATTACGAAGATACAAAGTTTTCAAAATCCAGAGGTATCGGAGTGTTCGGAACTGATGCTAGAGATACCGGCATACCTGCTGATGTTTGGCGGTTTTATCTTGCATATGTTAGACCAGAAACTCAAGATTCTAATTTCAATTGGATAGATCTAGTAACCAAAAATAATAATGAATTATTAAATAATTTTGGAAACTTTGTTAACAGGTACGTGGTGTATTAAGTATCACGAATTGCCTAAATGATAGGAGTAATCTTTTCCTCCTTTTTACTATTATTATTAAAAACTTTTAGGGCCCTAGTATTTGCTGAAAAATACTTCGAGTCTAAAATACCAGCAATGACACTGCAAGAAGAGGATTTAACACTACTAGTGTTAGCTCAACGGGAATTGTCTTCTTACATACACAATTTGGAACAAGCTAAATTACGCGATGGTTTGAAACATGTTTTAGCGATTTCAAAACATGGAAATCAGTACATGCAATTCCAAGAACCATGGGTCAAAATTAAAGGATCGGACACTGATAAGTAAGTATAAGTTTCAGTCATATAATGTTACATCATTAACGTGTTGTCGTTTCAAACTGAAACATAATGTAACATTTTGCTTCTTTTTATTGTTTGTAGGAAGAGAGCAGGAACGATCATCGGTATTTGCTGCAATTTAGCGTGTCTTTTGTCGGCTCTTCTAGCTCCGTATATGCCTAATGTTTCACGCCAAATTAGAACGCAACTAGGATTGGATGCTAGCAGTTATGGTTACATTCCTGACATTATTACAAACATACTCCCAACGGGGCATAAAATCGGTAAACCATCTCCTCTGTTTAAAAAGATAGAGGAGAAAGAGGTAGAAACGTTGAGACAAAAATATGCTGGGAAACAAGAAACTAAAAATGACGCGCAAAAAAATAACGATAATGACGTTAAAAGTTTAGAAGCTGCAATTGCAGAACAGGTTAGCAAAACTTTAATAGCAATGAAAATTACTAATAATCGTTACAGTGTATGTATTCTGTATTTCTAGGGCAATAAGGTTAGGGAATTGAAAGCTAAACAGGATAAAAGCATTTGGCAACCGGAGGTTCAAATTCTTTTAAATTTGAAGAAAAAACTTTCTGATCTCGTGAGCGGATCAAGTAAGCCTACTGAGTCATCACAACCAAAAAATAAAAAGCCGGAAGTGGTGTTTGTACCTGAACAAAATGGGGGTGCTTCCGTGGATGTTGCAAGTTTGAAATCAGCTATTACTAAACAGGTTTGTGAAGATTATATTACAATAATTAAACTTACGGTGGCCTCTATGGTGTTTCATATTAATATATATTTATCTCTGTTTGTTAAGGGTGAACTCGTACGTGAACTGAAAGCTAAAGAACAGAAATCAGTATGGCAGCCCGAAGTGGAAAAACTGTTAAAACTTAAAAAACAATTAGCTGATCTCACTGGGATAACGCCAGCTCCGACTGATAAAAAGTCGAAGAAAAAGAAGTAAATTACACGCATTTCTTCATCATCGTGAAGATGTAAAATTTCATACAATACAGGCCCATTTTTCATCTCTTATTTCAGCGAATACACTTTGAAAGTACGTCAGTATGATATTTTCTTAACTAATGTAATCCATATATTTCATTTAATAAAATTGATTTATACATATGGAAAGCATCACTGCATTAAATAATTCATGAAATCATTGTTTTGTTATGATTTTCTTTCTAATTACAGCTATATATTTTTGCAAAACTTGTTTATAATTTTCCTTCCTCTGTTTTGTTTGCAGCACATGAAAAACAATATTCTCGATAAAACAAATTATAGCAGACAGTACAATTCCAATAAATAAAAGAAGTATTATTGGTATCGTTTCGTGGATGGTAACGCTTGATACATAATGTTTGTCTTTGTCACAATAAGGCTTCCTAGAGGTCCAACGTAGTACTTCCCTCTTTCTGATTCCTGCCGTGGCTATTCTAATAAGGCTGAAGTTAATGGGTCTTTTAATCCACCTCAACATTTACTTATTTAAAAACATATATAAAATTTCTTACCCAATCTTTGTTATCTCTCGAAATGGACTGTTTTTAGTTGACCATAAACCTAATGTATTAGGTCTAAACAAATGTATTTCACTAAGTTGACAAATCATCTGTTTACTGAACATACGTTCAATCACTGGATAAACGTTGATAGGATCTGCATGATAAGCATATCTAGGGTTCATAATTCCCTTTACACCCTCTTCTATTGGTCGAAACTTTTTATTTTCTGGTATAATGTCCCAGTATTTCTTGAAATATTGTACTTCCGGTACAGGAGCCTGTAAATATGTATATATTTTTCGATTAGAAATAATTGTTTAATATATATTATCTACAAAAATTAAAATATTTACTCGTAATAAGAAATTTAAGTAGATATCCTTGTAAGCTGTAAGCTTCATTTTGCTATTTATTAATGAATATAATGAATCATTCATTTTATTTGAAGGTGCATTCAGTCGAGCTGATACTATTGCTGCTGAGTAATAATTATACACAAGTAAACCAAAGATCATTATGTGAAGAAATGCTACACGACCTGCCCATTTATTGCTGACAAATGGTAAACCTGTAATATTAAAATTTGCATCTGTTCAAACTGTGTAATAAACTTTTTTATAGAATACCTTGTTGACACATTGCAGCTACAATAATAAGAACCGTTGTTCCACAGTCGGAATTGTTAACGTTCTTCTCCACTTTTAATATCATCCACAAGGCGAATATTATAATGAACGATAATAAAAATATCATGTACCAAACATTTGTTGAAAATGGTCTAAAGATTATATTTATGTCTATCTTTGATGAGGGTACAGTGAGAAACATAAAACACGTTCTGTAAAAAACACAATATACTTGATGATTGTAAATTTAATTAATTGTATTAGCTGTACAGGAATAATTAATGCCGAAGTTACCTTACAGGCCAAACTTGTGTGATCACGTCCGCATAATTAAGCCTTTCGTTTGTTAAAATCGAAGGATAGTATCCCAAATCAAAAATACGTTTACTGAGACCAGTAACCAGCGGGCCGTTCCTATCATTTTTCTCCCAATGGTCTAATTCCAACACTTCCAAACTATAAATAAAACATGTATCGAAAAAAATAAGAAAATCGAAGAAATTGTAATTAGCGAAAAATTACGTGAAATTGAATATTTCAGCAATGTCCACTATGAGTGAATATCCAAATTTCGGCCAGTTATCTGTAAGTGCCACACTGTTCTGCTCCTGAAGATACTCTGTCAAAATTTGATCTTTAGGCCTCTGAGTTACCTATGTAAAGATTATCATTTATATTTGTAATATATGATTATTAAGTACATCCACTTGAGACTCACGACACCAGCAACTCTAACTTTCATCTTATGATAGTTCCATCTTCTGGAGAACTTATCCGCTTTCAAGTTAATGTCTAATCCATCATTTTCTCTCCAGCTACCAAATTCTGTGATGTTCAATAAACCACCACAAGGTTTGCAATGATTATACACATCGTATAAAATATAATCGTCATTCTTCGGTACAGAAATGACTACATCTGTGATGATGCTAAACACGCTGTCGTTTAATAATTGAATAGTACGGTTCATACTTTCTCCCAAAATCAGCCACTGGTGCAGATGGTCGAACATGTAATAGGCTGAAGTCTAAATCATGGTTTTTTCTATATCATTATTCGTAAAAATTTAAAAGAACAGTTTCGATGGTTTTATTATATAGGGTGTTCGACAACAAGTGGGCAAAATTTGAAGGGGTGATTCTGGGGATCAAAATAAGACGAAAATCAAAAATAACGAATAGCGTTTGCGGCTTTGTTTTACAGTAATTAACGTTTAAAAATTCGAGTAATAAAAAGCGCCTGAAACCTGCAATCCGCCCAGCACCGACGACTGAACGATTCTTGGTTATAACTGTACCTTCCCCTGCTGACCTGACGTTCAGTAGTCGGTGCTGGGCAGGTTGCAGGTTTCAGGCGTTTTTTACTCGAATTTTTAAACGTTAATTACTGGAAAACAAAGCCGCAAACGCTATTTCGTTATTCTTGATTTTCGTCTTATTTTGATCCCTAGAATCACCCCTTCAAATTTTGCCCATCTGTTGTCGAACACCCAGTATACCTCGCTGAAAAGTTTAACGACATCATCGTCTGTAAAGGAACACTGTAGATCCAAGAACACTCCTAAATTCCAATGATCACTGTACAAAAATTGTGATATGTCGATGTTTGATGTAAGTTGTTTTATGGAGGCTGCGATCCCAGCCTCATTAAAAATTCGGATGATTTGATAGTCATCTGAATTAAAACATTCACTTAATTGAACCGAGAAGAGAAGTTAACGTGATCTCAAAATCTAATTCACTTATTACTTACTTTCACTGTTTCCACAAGAAAATCCAACCACCCCGTTGACTTGTTTAAAAAGAAAATAATCGCGAATTATGTTGACATTGTTTGCATACAAGGTGACGATTAATTGCAAATAAAAGAAACTTCGAAAGTGCATTTTTCTTACTATCATTGCACTTTATTCTCGGTTGTAAATCAAACGACTGCATGCAGAAGGTTCGTGTTGCAACTATCAGCCAGCAAAGTCATCCCTTCTTTCATTTTATATGAGAAAGCATGTCAGTTTTGACGTAATGGTTCTTTAGCAAAGGAAACAACTTCTGGTTTGCACATGTACCACCTAACTCTATTTGTAGCTTAGTATGCTTGATAGAATACCTAAATATTTTTCTTAATTATTATTTACAGATAGAAAATTTAACAGAGGGAAAACTTCTAACAATAAATTATTGTACGTCGCCAACCTTCCGGACAGATTCTTGGTGTCTACAGGGGTACATGCCTTGAGGAGTACTTAAAGACAGAAAATTACAGAAATAAAAGAAATGTTTGTCTAATCAAAACTCTATTTGTCTACTCTGAAAATCAATAAAGATCAATGATTTAAATCTAACAAGTTGTCTCTACTATTTCCGCTAGCAATACTTCCTCTGGTTCCAATTCTCTTCTTCTGATTTATGTCCATCTTCCTATAAGACATATAATTTTTATTAAGAACCACAGTGTCTTCTATCATTGCTTTTAAATGGAAAAGCAATTCACCTCATCGAACGATTAAAAATAATATTTTCCACAATACAAATTGTTCCAGCCACGATTATACCAAACGCCAATAAAAGTAAAGCTGGTGCTGTTTCATAGATGGTGATACTCCTGGTAGATAAAGTATCGGGTTGACATTGTGGCTTCCTTGAGGACCAATGTTTAATTTGACGATTGCGAAGACCGGTGTTGAACATTTTTGTCAATCTTAAAGAGATACCAAAATAAAATAAATTTTAAATCATGAAGAACAAGGAATGGATGCAGAGATGCTTACCCTATTTTGGCTATCTCAATGAATTGTCCATTATGACTAGCATACATTCCCATCACAGATTGTTTAAACAAATGGATCTCCGTTAATTCGCAGATTTTATTGGAATCGAACATCCTTTCCACATAAGGGTAGGCTGTATTTGGGTCGGTGTGATATGCTAAAATACCTTGGCTCACTTGTCTGATTCCTTCCTCTAATGGCAAGTATCGTTTGGATTCTGGCAGAGGATCCCAACGTTTTTTACGAAAATAATCTGATTCCCAGTTCAATTTCTAATAATAGTATTACTGATATTAAATTAAATCATGATTCCTCAATTAGAATTTGAGTTGTATCCTACTAACGTATAGAAAATAGTTGAGATATGGCACAGCTTCTGCAGCAATTTTTAAATTGCTATCAGCAAGAACCGTCACTGAATCTTCCATCATGTCTAAGGGTTCGCTTAATCGAGCCGAGACGATACTAGCTGAATAATAATTGTACATTATCCAGCTATGTAGGGTTATTTGAAATAGTGCTATGCGACTTGGTACACGTTTTGGAAGGAAATTTGCACCTAATGAAAAAAACGAAAAGGGTCAAAGGGTCTGTTATTGAGAATTTTTAATATATACATACCTTGCTGAGCTATAATTCCTATGGAAAGCACCACTGCTCCTGAATATTTCTCTCTTTTACCTACTTTCTCACGATTCATAATTAATTTCATAATAAAGATGGAAAATATTCCAAAAGCTGCGAACACGTACCACGTCTGCCTCGTAAAAGGCTTCAGAAAGATTTCCAATTTGATTTTATTAGTTGATGTTGATAGAAGCATGAAACAGGGTCTACTCAGAATTATATTTAACGTATCTATTACATTTGAAAAAGATTATTTATAATATTAGTAAATGATATTGATTACTTTATAGGCCAGGCTGCACCAATGAGGCTAGCAAAATCTAATCTTTCAGACACCATAATCCTTGGATTGCTCGCAAAATCAATGTAATTCGATCTTAAAAATTCAAAAATTAAACCATGCACGCTGTGCCTGTCCCAATAGATTATTTCTGATGCGTGAACGCTGAATAAAGAAGAGCGTTGATTAATTAAAATTCTATAATTTGATGCTATTATTCGTTACCTAAAATTGAAAAGATCCCCCGTGTGTAACATCATAGCATGGACAAATTTATGCATGCTGTCTAAGGATCTCGTATTAATATCCTGCATGTAATCTTCTAGACGCATGTCCTTTGGTCTGTATTGTATCTGAATATCATATTATATTATAAATACCTTCTACATTTTTATATACTTTCATTTACAATAATACTCACCACCCCAGATATCTTTAGTCTCATACCATGCATGTTAGCTCTCCTGTTAATCAAAGGCTGGGTCAGGACAATGTTTAATCCAGAATCTTGACGCCAAGTGCCGAGTTTAGTGACGTTTAATAAACCACCACGATATTTACAATGATTGAAAACATCGTATAAATCGTATCCATGCTTGTTCGATATAGCCAGAACAAGATCCGTCACTATATTGTATGCGGTGTCGTTCAGAAGAGGAATACTGCGATTGTAATTCGAGCCAAGTACTAGCCAGTTGTAGGAGTAATCGTACATTCGATGCTTCGAACTCTAAATTGTACAATTTTGATTAAAAGTTTCGTTAATCGTAATCGTTCTATGGAATCTCTAAACTTTTGTTTCTCTTACTTCGGCAAAAATTCGGACAGCCGTTTCATTGTGACAACGTACATCGATGACAACACCTACTGTCCACGTTTCGCTTCTCAAAAATCTTCTAAAGTCGATTTTCATACTGGGTTCTCGTATTATTGTAAATATACCGATGGTGCTCAGGGTTTTCAGAAGGTTGAAGTCACCTGTGAACAGGTGGTAATTGTCATGTAGATATAAATTTTCCATTTGATGGTCTAATATTTCTTGAATTAAAATTACGTACCTATAGTGTCACCGCAAGAAAATCCTACGACATTTCGAACTTTCTTATGCACAAAATAATCACGTATGAAGATATGATCCTGTGCGTTGGAGATCAAAATAAATTGTAATAAGAGTAGAAAAATGATGGACATTGTAACAAGTAAATTCTTCACAATTTTAGTGATAGTTGGATTGAACCCTCCAGCATGGTATACTTGATGAAATTAATATGCTGCATTTGGCTCATGCATTGAATTCATTATGGTCATTTAGTATTCTGATATTCAAGACGAGCCTGTCAAACAATTTCGTGTAATCTGACAAATTGCTCGAGTCACGAAAGGTGAACATAGTTCCTTCATTAATATTTTATTCGAACGTTTCGTTCCTTGATGTGACACACGAGTTGCGCGATGGAAATAAAACACAGTGACTTATACATTTTTTTTATAATAACTAGATTATACACTTTCAATCAGTTGGACAGAGAGAAAAAAATATTTAAATATTTCAGAATTTATATACATTAATTAATCGCTGATAAACGAACTTCCTGATAAGTTAAATATTCAAGGTATCGCCAACGCGATGGAAACCCCACAGATTTAAGTTTAAAAATTAATTACACGATAATAAATTGGCGACCGGCTTTTCGTGATATTAGTAATATTAATATTGGTAATTAATTGACAGAGTTAATGCGGTGAAAGGATATCGTATAGTCAGTTTACCGCTTAATGAATATCGTCGGTACGTGCGGAATATCATTAATTAAACGCATTAAGGCACGCGTGCGTGGTCATTTAGTTCCTTAGTGTCCCATTTATAATAAAAGCTCCATCACATAACGAGAAGAGTCTAAATTAAGGTGCGACTATGGCGTGCAAAGGATCCATAATTCTGTTTGAATAATTAAAGATTCCGAAAATTAGCTCATTTTTCGATTACATTAAAATTTCTTGAAGTCTGCAAATTGACGTCTTTTAATGTTGATAAATCGAAGTTTCTTCCTATCAAATGCTTCTTCTCCATTAGTGCGCTCTCTCTCCTGTAAATGAAACATTTCATTAGAAAGTCGAATACGTTTAATGAGAGAAATGATAATCACCGTGCTGAAGAAAGGTAGAATAATAAATTCTCGACGAGGCAAAAAAGAAGAGACAGGAACATGGAAAAGCTCAGAAATATGAAAACTGGGGCAGCTTCGTGAATGGATAAAGGTTCAGCGATTAACAGATTGTTTGGACAGAACGGTTTCCTAGATCTCCATCGTTTCAGTTCCCGTTTCTGGATACCAACGTTGCGAATTTTTGTCAGACTAGAAAAAAAAAGGACGGATTTAATTCCTTAAACAAGAGTAATTTAACTGAACGTATTCAATACCCTATTTTCATCAATTCAGTGAAAGGACTCTTGTGTCTCGCGTAGAATGCCAGTATCGATCGGAAGAGATGAACTTCCGTCAGCTCACAAATACTTCGATAGTTAAACGATTGTTCAATATACGGATAAGCGGAATCGATCATCGTGTGATAAGCCAAACTTCCATCTGCCACACGATCGAGTCCCTCCTCCAGTGGCAAGTATCTACTGAACTCTGGTATTTTCATCCAACGGTTCTCGTAGAAATATCTCACCTCCTTATCTGGTACCTATTAAACGAATAAATGTCACGAAGTTTGATATTTTATAAAGAAACATTACCTTCAGAAAAGAACGAATATAGGGAGTCGACTCCGCTGCGAGTTTCATATTGCTCTTCGCCAAGCTGATCAAAGAATCATTCATTCTTTCGCCTTTGTTCTTCAAACGATTCGACACTATACTTGCTGAATAATAATTTAAAATTAACACGCTGAAAAGCAGAGTGTGCAGAAGCGCGATGCGTCCTGCGAAACGATTCGGGATGAATGCAGATCCTGTGGAAAATAATTATGTTTCAAAAGTGATTTGTTATGATTTTCTTTCAAACGATTATGTACCTTGTTGAGATATTGCTCCTATTGTTAGTAAAACAGATAGTCCATATATTTCGGTAGGAGAACGTATACCCTCCATTCTTATTAAAATAATCAAAATTATCGTGACCATTCCTATCGTAGCGAATATTACGTACCATACTTTCATGGATAAAGGTTGCAGAAATTGAGTTGGTTTCATTTTCGACGATGAAATTGTGCGGAATATAAAACACGATCTATAAAAATGAAATTAATTAAAGATACTGTACAATTATACCGAGGTAGTAGTATTATACCGTATCGGCCAGACAGGCCCAATTATGTCTCCGTTAGTCAATCTATCTATCTTCATTGCAACCGGACTTGCCGACATATCTATAAGTTTCTTCTTGAAAGCCGTAAATACCGGACCGGAATTGTCGAATCTTCTTTGAGCATTTATTTGCACGAGGTCCATACTGTAAAAGGCACGAAACATAAAATTTGAAATCTGAAATTCTAAGCACATTTTAATATTAATTAATCAATCTTTACGTGAAATTGAAGAGGTCAGACAAGTGATGCAGAAGAACGTATAAAAATTTCGATCGACCATACTTTGATTTCATGGAATATTCTAACATGGTTTCATCCAGGGATTTGTTCTCTACTTTAATGTTTAACTGAAAAATTACAATTTATTTTACAATCAATAAATTCCTTAGTTATCACTTTTGGATAAGTGATATAGAAATTAGCGAAGACTTACAACGACGCCTACTTTAAGTTTCATTCCATGCAAATTAGACCTCCTTTGAAATTTCGACTGATTCAAGCTAACATTTAATCTAGATTCACTGCTCCACGATCCGAAATACGTTACGTTCATCGATCCTCCTCGATCCTTACATGGATTGTACACGTCATAGAGAAGATAATTGTCATTGGATGGTATAACAATCACAACGTCAGTTGAAACGCTAAATGTATCGTCGTTTAGTATTTCAAGTGTCTGGCGAAGATCTGAGCCTAAGATCAACCATTTGTGCATCTCGTCGTACATAGAATACTTTCCTGCCTATAATGGGTGAATTGATTTGGAATACCTACAAGTTAATGGAATGAACATTTTTCAATCTTACTTACATCGGCTATGACTTTAATATAACGTTGAGGATCGCATCGACAATCCAAGAAAACACCTAACTGATGATATTCAGCTGTTAGAAGCTTCTTTACATCTAAACGTGATTCAATTGTGGAGTTAGACATCGAAATGTATGTAGTGTACATGCCGTTCAAAGTCTTCGCAAGCTTAAAATCATCTATTTTCAACGTAAAAGTGTATTAATTAAAGAAAAGATTGTTTGAGATTCAAAAGTAATTTACGCACTTTCCACGTTATCGCAAGAGAAGCCGACAATCCTCCCCACTTTCCTAAATGCGAAATAATCACGGATAATGTAATTTTCATTAGCACAATAAACAGCGGTTAATTGCACCGTCGAAAGTAACAACAAATACACACAATTCATTGCAGAAAAATTATTTCTCTAAGAAACACTTTGCAATAAGACGTTCTGTTACCGATACCTTTCATGAATATTCTATTTCTATTTTAATATTTTACCTTAGCGTATATTGAGCATAACTACTGTGAATTCTTAAACATGCTCCTAACATTAATATTTAAGTACCTCATCCATACTCAACACAATCCAAATGAAGTACAAATTTCGAAATAACCAATAACATTTATTTCCTGCTCATCCTATGAAAATACACGAACGAAAGAAAGAAAGAGAGAGTTACCATCTAAACGTACCACTTTAATTAATATAATTTGTACTTTCTATGCACGACATAAAACGACAGCGCTTCGCCACCTTCTTCGATCTCGTCTTCTTGTTGATTCAAAGGGCTCGAATAAATCTGCGCACAATGCATAAATAAAGAGTAACTTGTAAATGACTAGTACTGATCATTTTGATGTCGCAAAAATCACGATCGCCGCCACACGCTCGTTCTAAGCCGATCCCATTGTGCTCGAATCGTTGTTTATTCTATCGCGAATGGAGGGGCGTCGTTCGTTGACAAATAAAATTTTCCTCGTAACCTGTAACAAAACAAGAAAAACGTGATTAGTGATAAATAATTCACGGATAATTAAATAATCAAAGCGTATGCGCCTTACGACGTGGATGCGTATTCCCCCATCAGAACAATAGGGTTGTAATCGCAACGACCCTCTTTGTATTTTTCCCAACTCTCACAGGTTCTAGCCTTGAAACCGGCTGTACTTCCTATACTTTCTGTCATGAATTGATGCGCCCGTGAATGACTACAGTACGCTAAGTATTCAGATATCTATCATTAGCGAGTTTAATGTAAGATTGGTTTAACAGTCGACACCCATAGTCACCGCAGATTCTTACTTGTAGTTGGTATAAATGAGCATCCAGGCTGAGGAAATGTTCCGTTGTTGGGATAAAAATCAGCGTGACCTAGAGGAGCTAAAAATCCAAACGCCGGTCCACTTGTATGGATCACGTCCACGAATTGTGCATCTGTTGGGTCCAATCTGAATTCCGGATCCACGATCCCGGAAATCGTCTCGAATAGAGGACTGGCCGGATCTAAGCCTTTGAAATTACACCACAAAATTATTGAAAATGGCATTAGAAACGTCTTAGTAATTGTCGAAGGGGTAGTACTACCTGTTATTCTACCGATCCGCCCGTCCAAGTAAGCACCGGCGAATCCGGCTACATGTGACCCCAAACTGTGTCCACTGATGTGCACGTCCTTGTATTCCAAGTTTGATTCGTGGTTCAAAAATTCCAGAAAATCACCGAGAAATTCGCCTACGCGACGCGTGTTGTTTGCAGCCAGCGGATATATGTCCGCGGCTAAGATACCCCATCCTACCACGATCACGTTCACATCTTCGTGAAGAAGATACGCTGCAATCAAACAGGTACACTTGTAATTAATTCTACGCGTTTGAAAAATTATTTAAGCCCATTACAGATAACGTATTAACTTCGATCGCTGTTTAAAGAGCTGTATGGTTTTTTAACTTGCGCTTCTATTCATCTACCAACGTCACTGGGATCACCAGAGGGTCAAAGGGTGTACCGACAGAGGATCTTGGAAAAATTCTAAATCGAAATTTCTCACAGTTACGTCAGGAGCTTAGCTCGAGAGCAAAAACTTCTTAAGTGATCAATTAAGTTGTTATCGTGTTGACCCTTGAACCTGGCGACGTCGATTCCGTGTTTACCAAAACGGATTGACCCTGATTGTAATTAAATTTCACTGATTCCTCGACGCTGTCGTCGCCGACATTTCTAGAAATTCCGGGAAAATTATTCTTCCCCCTGGTTGTTACCAAACACACAACTTCCTTCCGCTTTACTTCTCTCTTTCTCTCTTATCGTAAGCGTCGATATACTCGTGTTTTGCGTACCATCTATCAAACCTCGTACCCAAGCTTCGTTTCCGGTGTCGCTGAATCCGTGAATGATGAACTTTGTTGGACGGCTTTCATTGAAGTGAGACGCGTACAGGACCTCGGTATTGTTTAAAAACAACTGCTCCTCGCCAAAGGGATTTTCCCTTCATGAAATAGAAAAAAAAAATTATGATTATTGAGTGAAATGTTATTAATTAATTCTTTTATAAGATTTATAATGACCTCTTATAGATCCAAGAATATTACGAGTAGTTGAAACACGTGTATAAAAGCGATATTAACACATTGAATGCAATGTCACCCATATCTGGGTGACACTTGAATTGTCAAAGGAAGCCATTATCTATATTATTAGGAATTTGGTTACTTATCTAATTAGAAATATTTTTATTAGGTATTTAAAATAACGGATAATGGAAATAATAAATAAAATTTTTTAAAAATAAAAATATTATCTAATGAAATTTTCAATAGCGTTTGCCTGGCAGTCAACGTGTTAAAAGTGATAGAGATCGAAGTAAACGAATGGCGTCTCAAGTGGCGCTACGATTTCCTCCCCGTATTCGATCGGCTCGATCGACAGAAGAAGGCAACACAGTGCAAAAAAGAATAAGAGAAGGAGGCGCGTCCGCGATATTCACGCATCGATGATAGTCAGTGGAGCGTCAGCGCTGAGAATAGAATTTGCCGGCTTGCTGATTGCACGTATCGTTAAAAAACTGATGCATCGTTTACGAACGTGAACGATAAAGTCAAGCTTGGTGCACGGGCGAAAAATTCGCAACGCGAATCGCGCGTTGCCAAGGAGAAGCGCGAATTTTCTTGATCGTCGGAAATCGTTCGCTCCTCTCTTCTTCCTTTGCCACTTCGATTTATTTCAAATTGAAATAAATAGATTTCGTTTCACGAATCCGTATAAATTAATTATCGCCTGTGACATAAATTTTGTCAGTATACGTATAATTAACAAGCTTGGGAATGGGGGGCTGAGCGTAAACGTGACAAGATTAACTCCCAAGCGACGGAGCCTGGGTCAATCGTGACACCCAGACCTACTAAACGTATACTACAGTATTTTCGCGTACAATTATTTAAGAAAAAGATTTCATATTTCACTTTAACGGGTTTGCCATTTGTAGAGTTAAAGACATTGCAAGATGTATCAGCCTGAACATTCAATATTTTCCAAATAAATCACCTCCTTCATACCTGGTGTACAAATTAAAGGTAGCTGGTTCACGGGCAGCCTTGAACACGGACCTGATTACCGTCTCCACATCGTTCAGAAGAGTGTTCTGCGGATACGCGTACGCTGGAACCACGATTAAACAGAATTTATTATAAAAGAAAACGAAATGTTCAAATATGCACAGTCACTTTGAAAGTTCGTAACATATCAGAGCTTTGAGAATCAGACTACAAGTATCTATGCACTCTGATTTTCCAAAAGATATTCACTAGAAACAATCAGTTGGACACTTTAACTGAACCTGTGAAAAGATCCACGTGACATTTACCTGAGACCAGAACAATCGCCAGGAAGAGGAGAGTTTCAACCGGTGACATGTCTCTCTGTGCGATACCGCTCGTCGTTGCACTGGATTACTACTGTAGCCGGCTTAGCGGCGGGGTACCATTCATCCTACTCGCGATTTCTCGTCTTTGATGTTCGATAAGCCTGGCAGCTACGTTCATTTGTTTAATTAATTACGACAGTCACTCGCTGAACGTGCACGCAATTTTTGAGAGCCGACGACGTCTCTATCCCCACTGCCCGTCGTTGCTCCATTCGAATCCCGGACACTTCTGAATTTCGTAACTCGTTCTACGACCTCGTCAGACGAAACGTTTTTGCAACCCTTTCTCGAGACATGTTACTCGATTCTTATCGTTAAGATATCAGGCTCGTTCTCGTTTCGAATGAAAACAAGAAAGACGGAAATGTTTATTTGGCAACGAAGAGAGGTAGAGCCCCAAACGATGAAGAACTATGATTTAAGAAAAAGAAAAAAGAGATGAGATTATGATGAATTGCAGATTTGATCTGAATAATACCGTCACTGGAATAACTGGATAAGGAACAAAGTGGAAGTGGTTCTTCTGAGATGTGAATTACCTTCCTTCTTCCATCAGGAATTATTGGAATAACAAATTTTATCTTATCAGGAGTAAAAATTTGGGCCAGAATACAATATGCAATGCAACTAGAATCAAAACGTACAACAACGTTCTTAATATGCAAAATTAAAAATAAAAATCAGTGGAATAAATACGTAAGGGACATGGTGGGTCTTCTCCCACCCCTCCTTTGTAACTTAATAACCCTTACCTTGAATTTCCGCAAATACCGTATTGCTTTCGAACTTAAGATTCTGAACGCATTCTATGAATATATGAAAAAAGATATTTCATGAATGTCAGCAAATATAGAAACTTTAATCAGAATTACGATAGTGTAACTATCCCTGTTTCATTATCGTGACGGTTGTATCGTCTTTATTCGATGTAACAGAGAAACAATCTTGCATGACTATTAAATTATTACATTTCCTTCATCAACGTTCCTTTTCTCTTTTTATCGCATATTATAATGACTGGTGAAAGAAAAATACAATTACAATATATAACACTAGAACTATTAATAGTATTATGCTAATTATCTGTTTCATATCTTCATTTCGTATAGTTTATTAAGAATGTTTTTTATCGTTACGAATTATGCAATACCTGTAAATTTGTCAATTAGATATTACTGAATATTATTAAATAATTAATAAATAAACTAAACGATAAGAAAATTCAAAAATATTCTCTTACATATTCCAAGGTTCCTCGATTTGATCCTGAGATCCCCTATAACTCATCTCAAAAGCACGTGCAAAGTGTTCAATACAGTGATACGTTACAAACTTCACAGTTGCGCTTCGTTTTGAACCTGTTTCAAGTGGAGTGTACCTCATGAGTATGTACAAATAAACGTTTTTGTAATATAAAATTCTTTTAAACAAATACTCACCATAAACAGAGGATTGAAGTATCATATACTGAAAAAGAAATGTCTGAAAAGTTGCGAAGATATGAGAAAATTGATTTCTTGGGGGAAGGACAGGTTAGTTACAGAGCAAGCATTGTCTTGAATATTGTTAATATAATTACATATTTAATTTCAGTTTGCCACTGTTTATAAAGCCAAAGATATCGAGACGGGCAAAATTGTTGCTGTAAAAAAGGTATACTAATGTCTTTATGCTGAAAATGAAATATTAATTCATGCAATAATTTACTTAATTTATGTGTTTTAGATTAAAGTTGGAAGTCGTGCAGAAGCTAAAGATGGTATAAATAGGACAGCATTAAGAGAAATCAAATTGTTACAAGAACTGAAACATGATAATGTCATTGGTTTATTAGGTACAAAATCATACGTTTATATAGCATGATATTAAAATGAATTACTTAATATTTATATTTTAATATTAATGTTTTAGATGTATTTGGTTACAAATCAAATGTTTCTTTGGTGTTTGATTTCATGGATACAGATTTAGAGATAATAATAAAAGATAGTAATATAGTTCTAACAGCTGCAAATATCAAAGCATATATGATTCAAACTTTACAAGGCTTAGATTATCTCCATCATAATTGGATACTTCATAGGGATTTGAAACCAAATAATTTGCTTGTCGATGCAGAAGGGGTTTTAAAAATTGGTGATTTTGGTTTGGCTAAATTTTTTGGTTCACCAAATAGAATAAATACACATCAAGTAGTGACAAGATGGTATAGAGCACCTGAATTGTTATATGGTGCAAGATTATATGGAACTGGAATTGATATGTGGGCAGTTGGTTGTATATTGGCAGAACTCCTATTACGTGTTCCATTTCTACCTGGAGAATCTGATTTGGATCAGCTTACTAGAATATTTCAAGTAATTATTTTTATAATAATTTTTGACTACTACATATTGTTGTTCATTTAAATATACTTATGTACATGATTTGTAGACATTAGGTACACCCACAGAAGAGACATGGCCAGGAATGACTGAACTACCAGATTTTATTCAGTTTAAGCCTTTTCCTGGAACTCCATTAAAACATATATTTACCGCTGCTGGCGACGATCTCCTAGATCTAATTGCTAGTCTGTTAAATGTAAATCCTTTAGAAAGGTGTACATGTGATCAAGCTCTTCAGATGCCATATTTTAGCAACAAACCAGCACCTACTCCTGGACCAAGGTTACCCCTTCCTACATCCGTAAAACGTCAACCAGAGGAAAAACCTAGTCTGAAAAGAAAACTATTAGAATCGATGGATGGTGCT
This sequence comes from Osmia lignaria lignaria, assembly GCF_051020975.1. NCBI lineage: Eukaryota > Metazoa > Arthropoda > Insecta > Hymenoptera > Megachilidae > Osmia > Osmia lignaria. The sequence continues at coordinate 5,393,599 of NC_135041.1, forward strand.
TCGCTTGCGAAAAGATTACAGTTTTAACTATAACTTTAATTAGAATTAATTATGGATTACTACAAATAGTAATTCATTGTGATTGTTTTTGTTATCGATTTTACAATGAATTATCAGTGTAGTATACAATATAAAAAAATATGCAAAAATAGAATGATTTGTGTAAATATGTAATGTATAGATTAAAATTATAAAATGTATTAAGTAGATATTTAATAACGAAATAGCGCGATTCCATACATTAAAGAATAAATAATGTATTTTTGTTACAAAATCATTACAGAAACGATAAAAATTGAAGTTATGTATGAAATGCATAAATGTTTTGTATATTTTTACAGTTTTTGTATTTACAGAATATACTGTTTATAATATACACAAACTTAGAAGACAGGAATGTTACAGGTTGAAATAATAATACATATTTGAAAAATACAACATTATGCTGCATTACTTTTATTAACTTAAAAACTAGTAAGAAATGTTTGATACGTGAACAATTTTGTAACTTGTGAAATATTAAATTTCAATAGCGTAAAGAGGTAACTCGTTGATAACAAATGATTAAAACTGTAATCGTATTTCGTAGCATCTTTGCAGCTAGTTTAAACATTTGTTTTTCACAATAAGTACAAATATTACCAAATCTTAGTTTTCTTATTTCTCTCTGATGATCCATCAACATTTTCCTTGTGAGTAAAACCTAAATTATAAACAAATAATCCTCTTTTTATTCAGTAACATCTACTTTTTGAATGAAAACATATACCGGTAATTTCTGCTATATTTGATGACGATTTTGCATTTCTCATCTAGGATGGACTTGCAAACAGTTTTTTACGAGTACTGCTCACGGCTGATTGAATTATTTTTTCAATCCAGCTTCTAATATCCGTGCACAAGTTCAATACATATGTATTACACACACATATATGTATAAACCTACTCAATACTGATGGGTAACAAAAACATTACAATTTAGTGAAAATACAAATTATACATATCTTATATTAATGCACATATCAACATGAGTTAGCTACCTCTGAAACTGATGAAAGTGTTTCACATTACAATCATAAGAATAGATTAAATTTAATATTTTGATATATTACATAAAGCTGTAACAAAATTTGTTATATTATACACATAGTTACATTAAAAGCATAAATTAAGACGATGTGTGCATTTAAATACTGAAGCAACATTTAGTATTCTGTTTATACATCGTGTTAAATCCTGAAATAGAGATGCGAAGCTGCAAGTTCTAATATAAATAAAACGTGATCATTTTAATGTAAGATGTGTTAGAGGATTACCGCGGTATATTGAATTCAGCACACTGCTATGTAAACGAAAGTACATTCCAACATTAGAATAAATTGAAATATTAGATCTATTTTTTTTCACTTTAATTTAAAAAAGATGAGGTAATAAATGTATGGAACTAAACAAGTTTATATTTTGAAACGCAAGTAATCTCCTAAAACGTCTTATAATGTATAAATGATAATTCATTCTAACACATTGTACTGTGGTCCCTCTTATTCAGACTGAACTATAACAACTATATAATACCTTTTCTGAATGCGTATGTACCAATGTTTGCCAGACACAAGTTAGTGAGAAAGCATAAGAAATATTATCACTATTATTTCTCGTTCAAATGACACAGAAAATATGCAAACAAAAATTTGAAAATAACTGAAAGAAGATATCTTTATAATACTATTAAAGAAAATCTGAAAAAAATAATTGTTACTAAATCTTCTCCTTCAATGATTTATGCACTAATATGTTTCTATGTGTTTGTACAACATAAATCTGTTCTTTCATGCAACTTATTTACACAGAAAAATAATATACTTAATAGTAGATTTTACTGTACATTATATATATACTTAAAAAGATAATTAAATTTATAAAATTGATATTACACAGAGTGTGATGTAATATCAGAAAACATTTTTTAATACAATTCAAAAGTTAACCCGTTTGTTATATATTAATGAATTCATTGAAAACATAAATTAATTCGCTTGTTTTTAACGTTTATGACATAGTGTTATGTAATTTGAGCATAACAACTCTACATATTGAACAAAAATTTTTTGTTTGAGGAATCAGCGTGTTACTTGATAATATATTCCATATTTAAAGTCACCACCGCTTTAAATGTGTCATAGTAATGTGATAGATAGACTTAATGATTTTATTTTATACACTATTTGCCTATCCTGCGTGCATTTTGCAAGGAACATCGTATTCAATAACATTAGTTCTGTTTTAATATGCCCTTTCCTGCATGGCCCTACACGTGTAACGTGTTGGCAAGACATTCTTTTACTCAGCGGGGCTTAAATTTTAAATAGGATGCGTTGTTCAATATACAATTAAAATAAGATATATCAGAAATAGCACGTAGGACATAGTATTGAGATCAAAGAAAAAATATAATTTAAAAATATGTTATATATCAAAATATTAAATAATCAAACTTATAATTTATAAAATTTAATTTAAATGATAAACATTGTAATGGGATAAGATATTATCGATTACATGTAATATTTTTGTGTTTTTTAAAATTGCTGTTATTAATTGTATTATTGTCTTATATTAGCATCCCATCAAGAACACATATTTGAAAAATTGTTGTAAATGATTATTTCCTGAACATGAAATATAATGAAGATTTAACAATTGTACGTAACAACAAATACAATTGCTTCATTTTTTAAATTATACTATGTCCTAAGCAAATATTTTTAAGCAGTAGTCAATGCACAGTCTATAGAGCACATGCAGCAGACAAGTTGCTCTGGCATTTCGTTTCTAGACATTTGATTCAGTATTTAAAGTAACATATATAACAACTTATGCAACCAACAACATGTTATGACTACCTTACAACGCGTATTTTCCTTAATTTCTTATTTTTTACATTAAGTCAACATATACCAAAATTTTTAAACAATATTAATACTATTTTACATTTAAATTTGTAGCAATTTTTTAATCTCCTAAATTAAAGACCTAAACATAATTTAATCATATACATTTTGTACGAGCTAGAGTTAAATACGAATCATGCAAATTTTGATTGATATATAAATAATAACACATATATTTAATATTGCTTAATATTATTTAAAAACCATGGTATTTAAATTCTAGAACAAAGATGTCATTTGCAAATGAAAATGAAACGATACCTATTTAGAAATTTAAAATAAGTATACATACATTATAATATAGCTGTCCATAATAATAATATCACATCTCCAAATACTACTTAGCACGAAGTGTTACAAAATAAATGTATATATAAACCATTTTAGACAAAAAATATAGGCGGTGCAATTTTTCGGTAACTATCATTTTGTCTTGAGTGTAAAGAAGAATATATTTTTTTAATTTTTCTAATGCGGATAGTTTAGCATGGTATATTTTGTTGTTTCCAATATCGAAGATCATTCCACAACTTTGTTTTATAAATATGTGTAAAATATTCTTCAGTCCATTCATATCATTATTGAAAATCCAACTTCAATTACAAAAAATTCAATTAACATTTAAATTCTTGATCGATACGTTTCACTTTGGCAACATATCACTTTTAATCTTGAAAAAACTTAAAATAATTAATTCCATGACATCAAAACATATTTGAGATTAATACATGAAGTCAGTATAGAAGAGAATGTAATTACAGTATTTCGTACAAATACAAATGAATAAAATATCATTAAAATGTGAAACACTCTGTATAGCTTCTTGATTAGGCACAATGTTCGAAAGTAATAAATTCCTGTTTCTGTTCAAATAAAAAGTTTCTTTGTGAAACACACTTTCCCAATACAGACTAAATCTCCCTAGAATTCATTAGAATATTAAAAGTAGAAATACATATTTCATTGTTACTACTGTTTTTTACTTTATTATGTTATATATATTCAGTAGTCAGTCCAAGGCAAACATTATTCGCAATAGTATAATATAATATAGCTACTATTTTCATATCTTTTTAAATCGATCTACCTATATATTACTTTCTTTTAAAAAATGTATACTTAACATTTAATATAATATATATATATATATATATATATATATATAGATATATATAGATACATTTTATACACATGAATATATATATCTATATATATCTCTTTAAAATATTTACAGTCAATGTTATAATACAATAATTTTAATTGTTTCTTATATTTTTACTTTATAAAGGCAATTATTATCATAACTATAGTCCTTATGTATACATGTATATGTATAATGTATCATGTAAACATGTTTTTACAGCAACCAAGTTCATACTAGGACAATATATAATACAAGTAGGGATATTACATGACTTTGACACCTCTACACATATGTACACAGGGAGTGTCATGATCATACAAATTATATTTTACCTTACTATTGCATTGTATTTTAATGCCAATGTTTCTTTAAAGAATATTTATTTTTGAAAGTGACATTTCAATTCTTTGCAATAATTCTATATCTGTGATTCATAAATGCTAGATTTGAAAGTAATTTTTAGACATATTTCAAATGTAGCATGCAGAATGACACTGGTCTACCATTACCATAGACCTTATTAGACTGATACTTCTATTCACAATAATACGTTAGTAAGTAACAGTAAAGTGATTCATTTTAACCAATGACCGAACAATTAGTTACAGGCAGCAAGTAGATGAATAGCAGATCTTACATTTTGATCGCCATTAAAACTTTGTTATTTTCTTTTCTTCGCATTCGAAGCAAAAATGTATAATCATAAATCAACCTGTGCATTTTTATTAATGTGCACTATTTAAAAGTCGGTTAGAGGTCATTATTAATGGTTCGATGAGCTGTAACTTTAAAATCAATTTTATTCTAGGCTCTTGTTTTAAATTACCAAACTTAAAACCAAAATATTTTTTATGTACTATAAAATAACCACGTGAAACGAATGTTATTTGTTGCTATTTATATTTAAAGAAACTCAAATTTAAATTTTGCTGGTAATAAAAAGAAAATTAAGAAGCAATGGAAAAATAAGTGAACAAAAATTTGAATAAGAGCCTAGAATAATAATTGATCTTGTAAAAAATGCACTTTATTAAAACGATTTATAACTAACAATAATTTTTGGTGATGAAAGAAACAGTACTCTTCTACAGATGTTGGTATGTAAAATTTCTTATGCAAACAATTAATACTTTATTGTCTTATGAAATTCGATTACTTAAATCTCTGTAAGCATCAATACAAAAAGTTAAATTTAATATGCTAGCAAATATATTTTTAGTTATTGCAATGTTTTTAGACAAAAGGTCTGTGTGTTACGTGTAATCAGAAGCGACTGTAAACATAACAAAATTTCATGGACTAATATAATCCCATTCAAAAAATTTATTGACTGATAAAATAAAAATTTGTTTGCAAAATTTGAGTGATCCTTTTATACGATGCTGCTATGTAGCTTAATAAAGAATTCGTACGAAATTTAGTAGACGGCGGAAAGACTTACAATATAACGTCCAGATTATAGATTAATAGTATCCAATGTGTGCGAATTTTTTGATGCATTATCCTTTGGTGATGTTGTGGCAACACTAACTTGTTTGCTGGTATTGTTCGTAAATGGCATGGCAAACTTAAAATCTGCACCATTTGGTAATTTTCGCATAATCTTTCCGGATGTAATGAGTCTGCCAAAACCTTCTTGATGCGCGAAAGCGTATCCCGAACGAAGAGATCGTCGCGTTCGTCTCGTAGACGGGGTACGAAGTATGTCTTGACTTTGACGAGAACGAAGTTGCGCCAACCTCTGCTTAAGTCTAACTCTGTCAGACAACGTTGGCCTAACATCTATGAAGAAAAATCGCCACGAGAGTACAGGTATTACCAATATGATACAGGAAATGACCGCCGTGAACCAAAACGTTGCTTCAGACATTGCCTAAAATCATGTATATAAATATTAACATTTAAGATATCATTAATATTATAACCATGATGTAGATGTCCCAACAGGATAACATACCATTGTAAGACTGCCAACATAACTACCACCTATGACGAAGTTATAGAAATAATCTAAAACAAAATACCAAATGAGTGAGCCCCAAACCATAATATGATTAACAATCGTCCAATACGATGTATCAAGGGCTATTTGAACAGTCACAACAATGACTAATATGGTGGCTACAACACTTCCCAGCAACATATGATCAGAAAGTACATAGCCCTTTGGTGATACTCCATCCTTATATGTTCCTAAAGATATATTTTTAATTTTAAGTCCTCTTAACAATGAATAAGAAATAATAATTTTGTCATTGAAACTTACCATACGGAACTAAAAATAATACACAACTGGCAAAAAAACCATGTATTGCACTCCAGCAAAATTCCTTTTTATTAAAAAGTAAATTTTGTAATCCGGGTGCATATAGTTTCGGATACATTAAACTATTTTTATCGTTAACATCTTGATCAAATATACCAACTGCCATTACAGGTAATGACGTATAAAATAGATTGTAGACAGAAATGTACATAGGATCAAATACCGTCTGCAAAGAAATATTATATTTGTAAGGATTTGCGAGATAATTATTCTTAACAGAAGAAAGAACTTTAATTGAAAATATAGAAAAAAATCAGAATTAATAAAGTGTTCATATTCCCAATACTCAACTTCGGATTTAATTAATCAACAAAGGAATTTTACGAATTACATTCGCCTTAAATTCATCATTTTATTACTAATACAGCATTACTTCAGAACCAATAATATAAAAAGATCATACCTGTGCACTGAATCCACAGAAAAATGCAAACCAGATGTGGCACAATGTAAACGCAAAGTTCTTGTAAAAAAAATATCGAAGAAATTTGCTCATTCTATAATACGACCATCTGCCATGAACAAGAAGCAGTCTCTCCAAAAATCTGAATTGCCCTATTGAATAATCGGATGCTAATACGGCCTGCAATCCTTCTTGACCACTGATGCCAACACCTATATGAGCTGTTTTTATCATCGAGACATCGTTAGCTCCATCGCCAATCGCTAAAGTTACGGCATTTTTATTTTTCTTTATTAACTCGACGACCATTGCTTTTTGTAAGGGTGTCACGCGACAACATATCACAGCTTTACCTGAAATGTTATAATATATCAATGTATAAAATAAATGCTCGTGTAAATCATAATGAATTTTGTGGGTCTTACATTGGCTTGATACATCAAGGAAAAGTTGTTCAAGTTGCGGATGTAGAGCATGAACCAAAGAATGACCATTAATAACTACTGCAAACCCAGTTGCTTGTTCCATTTCGTGTTCGTCTTGTTCATCCCTGCTAGGATTGTATTCAGTATCGCTGCTACATATGAAAAATGCAACGTTTAGATGAAGCAGAAATACTTGGTAATAAAAGAACATGATTTTACATCAGTAATATTTTGATTCTCTGGAATCGAGATTTGTTTCCTTAAAAGTAACAAAAGTTTTATCGAATGTAAGAAATAACAAAATATTTTATCACTTGCAGAATAAAAGAAGAAATTTATTTCCGGTATGGAAGTATGGAATATAAAAGTGATGCGCGTTAATTATAAACAATACACACAGTGCACTGTCTCATGGACTACTAATATGATAACGTGACATAAGCAACATACTTCTTGTGTTATTATTATCATCACTAAGATTAATTTTAAGCATACAGAAAGAGAAGGAGTGAGTATCAAGCACATGGTAATTATCATTGTTCGTTTCGACTAATTAATGTTAAGACAAAATCATAGAATATTGGAAATAATATGAAATAAAAAGTTGAGGTATTTGAGAAAAAGACTAGTATCTAATCTACTTGTATTGAAATATCTACATAATAAATAGAAGAATTGACAGGCATAAGATAAACGGTCTCAATTATAATAACAATTGAGAAAGAATATACTTATTATTCTGTACAACTTTATATAAATATTTTCAAATTTGCATGCAAATATATATATTTAACTGGGTGAATTTAGGTCCTTGTAAATCTGACAAAGGTAATGTTATTTATACATAACATATTGGAATAAAATATTATATTAGTGCAACTGAAGTTATATTATATCATAAATTGCATGCCGAAGTATAATTGAATCGTTTTATAATTCCTCATAAGAACATTATGATTTCGAACTTTAGTCTTCATTATAATATTTCAAACTTTAATTTCATTATGTTAATCTAATATCAGAGAGCAAAGAATTGAATTTGAAATACTTATAAAATTGAGGCATAACCAGACAAAGAAAGCATTACACAGAACATGATGCCACATTCAGCATGAAAGAGAAATCTTTTAAATAAATGCGTTAATTAGTCAGATTTAGGTATGGAAAAAGTTAATGATTGTACTCCGTCTCTTTCATGTGCCTGACCTTTCCTTGTCCCACCTGAATGTGACGACGGATAGAGTTGGCCGATTATGATGACTGGAGGTTGTTTTGATAGTTTCCAAATATCGTGTTAACTGATTTTCAACGCCATCATAGGTAGTGGCATCTACTATAAAAACGTCAGTAAGGTCGTCTGTCAACAACTGGCAGGAATAACCAATATTGATAGCCGTTTCTATATAAAGATAAAAAATAGTATAGCATAGTTTCGCATACAACTTCAACATATAATTGATATTGTATACCTTGTTTGTCACCAGTTAAAACCCAGATCTTGATACCAGCAAGACCTAAATTAGCTATAGTTTGAGGAACACCATCCTGTAACTTATCCTCAATGGCAGTAGCGCCCAATAAGGTCATATCCTTTTCTATTTCCTCGTAAATAGCATCCAATTTATCGTCTCTGTTTTCTTGACTGAGGGCAGCTTCTTGATGACGTTGTTTCCAATCATTGAAAAATTGCTCGTCTAGATCTCTGACCGAAAGACACAATGTTCTCAAGCCCTCACCCGCAAATTTATTAAGATGTTCCAATGATTTTGCCATTATCTCTTCGCTGCCTTTTTTCAATCTTTCATAAATAACATTGTCCGCTCCTTTGCAATACAATCTAAGATGTCCATCCTTCCTCAAAATGACCGACATTCTTTTTCTGACGTTATTAAAGTCAAGAATGCAAAGCAATTCATATACTTCCCGTTTCCCCATAACTTCGATCGTTATACTATTTGGAGATCGTTCTTTAAATACAAAACCAAAGTTTCTAGCTGCCGATACGAGAGCAGCTTCGTCTGGTGACTGTGCTTGATATTCCAGCCTGCCATTTTTCTCTTCTGGCATGACGGTATGACAAAGTGCCAACAATCGAAAGAAACTATGAACATCCTCATTGTCTCGCTTTACAGCTTCAAGTAGTGCAGAATCATAGAACTTGAACTCTGGCTCATAATCCTTGTTGAAGGAGAAATCCAACGATGGCGTTGTCTGTAAACGAAGTTAAAATATACTTTATGTTAATCATCCTTTATTTTATGTTACAATAAATGTTAGTAAAACACACCGGGCACAATATATATATATATAAATATGGAAATGAAAATACTAGAAATCAAAGTAAATACCTTGCTTCCATATAGATAGATTTGTTGTAAGTCAACAGGCACATGAGATGTTACAATTTTTTATAATTCCTTAAAGCATTGTGAGAATTAGTGTTCAAAATTTAAGTGAATTAGTAATGCTCGAATCGGAAATCAAAGTGAGACATAGCATGCATCTAATACGTCAAAAAGATGAAAGAAAAATTGCAAGATTGCTAAAGCAATTAAGCCATCTAACAATAGCAAGGTACAAGAATAAAACAGATGTGTAGGACAATAGGAGAATGGGATAAGCAAAACGCGTTCATGACATGTTCTTCGTTGTTAGAAGAAGTGCATTAATATTATCATGCGTACTGAACGTTTATGTGGAATCATCGGGCTGCCATAGACGCCTGGATCTCGAATTATATTTGATATCCTGTCCACCTGTTCCAGTAGACGTACGTTCGGACCACTTATTGGTGTATAAACTTGAACAAATTCTTGACCATTTTTCCATCGCATCGTAGGTGTTCGGGCGGCTTTGTCCGTCTACATGCAGCACACACATGCTAAGTGATGTACATCAAAACTTATGCAAAATATGGCCAAACTGTGAGAATGATTCTATCGTTCCAATCTTGTTACCAAGAAAAAAAAATCACTAAATACATACATTTGCAACTGATTTCATCAATATATTCTTTCTTGATAACAAATGTGAAATGAATGAATTTGATGCATTGAATTTAAACGCTGCTCAGTCTTCGATTAAACGTTCCTTGCAAAAGAAAAAAAACCTTGCTTTCTTTGTGTTTCTTTTCAAATCAATAAACTGTTTATATTTCTGATGACAAAAGTGCGTACATTATGGAAAAAAAAAGAATGAAATAATATCGTTGTTGGTACAAATTCTGTGAGCACCTTAAACATCGTTGCAATAACGTTTGCAAGTTCAACTTAAAAATAAAAATTCGTAGAATCACAAAAACATCAAAAGCTAGAAGAAGAAAGAAACCAGCCGACTTTGTCATACAGCAAACAATTGAATAATATAACATACCCCACATCATCCGCATCGAGTCTGATCGCAGATAGAAAGATAAACACACTCACCTCGGTTAAATCGACGACTTCCCCGGTAACTTCATCGATAACATCTCCATAACACTTTCCTGCTATAGAACACTTGTTAAATGTCATAATGTTTTGCGTCAATGTTCCGGTCTTATCGGAAAATATATACTCTATTTGCCCCAACTCCTCGTTTAACGTAGTAGTCCTTGCTTTAGCGTGTGTATTCGTTGGTGCATAATACATTTCTTCGTCCCAATTGATCAAAAACGATTGAACAAATCTGATTACTTCGACACTCACATACAAACTTATTGGCACCACTGTGTTCAATACGATAGCATAAGAGAAGAACACAAGTAGCGCGATCACTGTGGCACCACCCATAGGCTCGCTAGGCACCAACGAGTCCCATGGCAGATACACTTGGAAATAACGGCCTACAAGACTCTCCCAAATACCACAGCCGATCATACAGAATAAACACATTGAAAGTAAAAAGAACACTATCCCAATGATGAGAAGATTCAGCAGCCTATCTATAGAGGTCCTTTTAAATTTTGTCTTCCCTGAGTTTTGCATCAATTTGGTATCCTTGCCTGCAAAGATGACCACACCATAGCACCATTGCGTGTTTCTAAGCACGCAACCCCGTAATATAATTTTATCGTTGTCCAATGGGTATCTATTACAAACGTAACATAGAATTTAACATATGAAAAATGAAGAAAGTAAGAAACGATTGGATATACACTTACTTTCGTCCCTTCCACGTAAGATTACCATCGAATTTATTTAACAGATTATTAGGAGTCTCGCAAACAATCTCTCCATCAAATTGACCGATCAATTCATGGTTATCCATCATCTCAGCAGTCTCAGCCAAACACTGCCGACACTTTAAATTTGTCTCCCTGGAATAATCAATCGGTATCATGATTTAAACATTTCTCTTATTAATTTATGCTTCTAAGACGTAGCAGCTTTAACAATGAATAAAGTTTTTCAAGCAGACAACACTTAAATACATCTGATTTATAAACAAGGACTACTGACCCATCTAATTCCGCGGTTTCAATGTAACAAAGACCATTTGGCTCACTAGTAGATAAAAGAAGGACGTCGGCTGCAACGAACTGATCATTTTCCATTCTGATCACATCACCTACTTGCACTTGCGACCATTTCTCTTCGCGTAGACTAGTTCCTCGCAGTGTTTGAGATTTTCGATTGTTCACCTGCGAATCGCTGCTGTGCCGTTGCTGAAAAATCATATACGAAATGCGTTATACTTTAACACTTTGACCCCATATTTTACGTACCGAATGGTTTCTTGTAATTTAGTATCATTGGCAAACTTACAAAATCGTCGTAGGCATCTTTGACGGCAGTGAGCATGAGCACCCCTATAAGGGGTATGGCGGTAGTGATGGGGGTCAAGGAGGAGATAGCGGGGATCATCTGAAGCACCAGCAGGCATAGGAAGTAAAAGTTAGCGAGCCGCTGAAATTGCTCGAACAAGTTTAATGGTAGGAACGTCAGAACCGAATACTTGGACGTCTTGATGTAATTGTTCTGAAAATAAAGGAAAATAAAATGCGTTTCATCAAAAGCATCTTTGTGGAGTTCAACCCTTTCGTTACGGGCGTATTTCAATTATAAACCGCCCACTGTGCAATCACCAGTCAATAGTTAAAATTTAATGAACAAATCACTTCTCAACAAAGAACAACAAAGAAACTAAAAATAATGGTACGCACAAGACAACTCTTTCCGTAGTAAAAGGGTTAATTATTGGTTGAAAAAGAAATGGGAAGCACGTCCCAATCTTACCGCATAATTAAACTGTGAGTTGTACTCGCGGTTATTGGCGCGAATTCTCCTCTCCGTTTCTGAAAAAAGAAAAGAAACATTGAATTGTCATAATTATAAAATAATGAAATTACAAAAGGAAGTAATCAATGATTCTCATTAAACGGTATTCTTCATAGGAATTATGTTTTGTAGGGATCGGCTACTACTGTATTCTAAAAATATACCGGAAACACCGACCAAGTATTACACACGAAGGAAGCTGTCGAATGATGTTTCTGCATCGATAATTTAATTAATAATATACTATTATGAGACGTTAATGAATAGGAAGTTAGTATGCAATAAATTTTTTAAATTACAGAAATTTGATCCCTTGGTAACCTGATGCGGGGGATCGATAATGATACAATTAATTTATCAAATTAAACTCAGGATAATGGCATAGTTTGCTGCGTAAATGCAATTTGCATTTGTTACAAGATATAAAATTTAATCGTTAATAAAATATAAGCCCACATAAAAATTCAATAAACGAACAATTGCGCCAAAACGATAACTGCAGTTGTACGTGCACGAAATGTAGTTTAACTTGTCTAATAGTACAGGTTGCATTTTATGAACGAGATGCATTGCAAGATTGTACATGGTCAACTCGGTTGATTAATGTGTAACACATTTTTCCTGGCACTCACAGGTTATTTGTAAATGCACGTTGGAGTGTACTAATGTAACTACCCCCTACTAATAATCTAATTATAAGCATTGGTGCAACAATTTCTGAATATAAACCATTACATTTACTCGAGTTAAAGTACTTTTAACAGTAAGATAAGAAATTTAATTCTCCAACTTACAATTTTTCTTAGCAAAATTACCAGTTTAGCTGCGATCGATAGGTTTGAAAAGTTCTGCAACATTATTTATATTTTACTTTATTTCTGATAAATCTGCAATGATCCCAGTTCTATCAGTTATATAACACGTCATGTAACACGCAACTATGTAACCAGCAAAATTCTTAGCCTTCGTGATCCATTTCATTAAACGCCATGTGTTCTTAATGCTCCAAAATTGATTGCAAAATGTACAATAAATAACACAGGAAGCGGCGAGTTAAAAATATCGTTTAAATCAGGGCTGTCCACGGTAGGACCTGTGGTTAAAGCCTCAGCCTAAAGTTGCTGTTCCCAACTCATCTTGGAGGCAATCGAGTTTATTAATATCTACTTCTCACGGATATGATAGTTACGTGAATAAGACGAATGGAGCTTTCTAAAGTTCATGTCCAAGCTTACGAGAGAACCTCTCATTGACCGACTTCGATTTTAACACTTTCGTTCGCGCGATCTCGCGTGTTTAACGCGTTAAAATCAAAGTTCGGATTACATATTTTGTTTTCACGCCGATGCGATTATCCGAATTTTAAATGAATCTCGCTATCGAACGGTAGAAACTCACCGTTCGAAAAAAAGGATGTGCTACGGCCGATACACTCGGTAGCTGGCGGTGAATTGGGTGGCGCCGAGGACGATGAGGAAGCTGCGGTGGCTGAACGGTATCTTGTGCCCTTCCAGATCACCAGCTTACCCAACACCGTGAGCAAAGATTCTCGAAGGGTGTTGTGCCTACTGGCACCACCCAAGCTGCTGGATGAGTCTCTTTTCGAGCATTCACCGACCGCTTCGACCTCGTCCGAGGACGAGGGTAGGTTCAGCACGGTGTGCGCTTGTGGACCGTCTCCGGACACATCCAGAGGTGGTAGCTCCTGCAACTGCAACTGCTGTTTCTTCCGTGTTTTCCGACGTTTCTTCTTCTTTCGCCGTGTACCGCCGTTTTCTTCCTCGATGCACACCGATGCCGCGGTGGCCGATCCCTTCCGGCTATCTTCCGCGTCCGATTTCGTTGTCGTACACGCCACCGAGACTTTGTCGTCCTCGTCGCAGTCCTTCACCTTGATTATCACACGACAACATTGCGTTACAGGTATCACGGTGAAGTAGCGAACGATTGGTCGAGGACACACCGTTTGGCACGAGTGCACTTTTTTCATGGTTCTCTCTCTCATTTTTCTTTCTTTTTAATATTCTGTTGCGAAGTTTGAAATTATAATAGGTATTATTTAAATGTATTTCCAAAGTAGAAACATAATCTGGAAGACGCGAACTGATCTGAGTCAGCATTCGCAAGGTACATGCCCGTTGTTCAACATATAAGAAAGTATCGATTGCATTTCCACTTTTCGCATAGTCTACTTCATACATCGTTTATGCAACTGGTATAGAAATATGATTAAATATTATCGGCGCTCCAGAAAGCGTATTTGAAAACTGGTTCAAAAGTGAGGACAACAGAAATGACCGACCATGTGTGAAAATGTGTCATGGACAGTCGACAGACTTTTCCGGCGTCTGCAATAAAGCTGGGATACTCGGATGACCGTAAAGTTGAATGCCTATAACGGATCTTTATTGTGTTATATAGGTTTTATTATATACGTTCTGATATTTAACATTTACTGGGAATTATTATACGCCCTTGTCATACGTTTTCAAAATCTGTGAAAATAAATAATAATTTCAAGCATTGAAAAATTTGATTCACTTTACGCTATTTCCTCCTATCGTACATTTAAAAAATGTTGTGTTTGTGGTATGCTTGGCCACGACTTGAAACTGATTTTCAAGGGTGGTTCAAATTACCACAATTATATTACACATCCCCCCCTTTTGCTCTTGCAAGTTTATTTTTGTAATTGTTGTACGAACAGTGAGATATTCATGCAACAACGGTATAACTTGCGTGAAAATTTCGATTGAAAAATTCAAAGTTCCTCCCGAGGGGACTTGAACCCATGATCCTACGTTTACAAGACTAACACCTTATCAATCCAACCATTCAAGTCCCCGAAATGTATTTTCTCGAAATTCTATTTGCTGGTTA
The DNA here is from genome assembly GCF_051020975.1 of Osmia lignaria lignaria. Classification (NCBI taxonomy): domain Eukaryota; kingdom Metazoa; phylum Arthropoda; class Insecta; order Hymenoptera; family Megachilidae; genus Osmia; species Osmia lignaria. The sequence goes on from NC_135041.1 coordinate 5,408,986, forward strand.
ATTAAAAAGATATTTGCACCTTATTTCTTTTATGAAACCATCTAACTTCCTACTCTGAAACCGTCCCATAAAAAAAGAAACCGATAACAGAGTGAATAGGTATATCGTTTCTAAAGAAAAACCAGTTTGCGTAATTAAGAAATCTCATTATAAAGTTTACATAGCTATTTACGGTAAAATGACGCGACATCGAAGCAGTTCGTCCATCAAGTATTAATTAATATAACAATTTACATAATAACATACAGTTTACTTGAATTTTCACACTTCAGATAATACGTTTTATATTCTCCTCTTAAGTGTTATGATTGTACCCGGAGGATATTCAATATTCCATTTAATCGACCCTGACCGTGTTTTTATAAAGTTTTTAACTTCCTTTACTAATTTAGTATGTGTAGAGAACCAGGTAAAAAGTGCACTGGGAGTCAAACGGCACACGAGAGCCAGCGAACGGAAATCCAATAAAGATAGTGAAGAATCATGTAAGTCGTTTATACTCCGTTTAGATTGTACTAGAGTTTTGTCGCCAATTTTCTGAAGATTTATACAAGGCGGATCAAATAAAGCGTTATAAGCAGTTTTCTTTTCTAAATCACAGCAGATATTGATTACAGTTTTTATTTAATCGAGGAAGAGGGCTAATTGTTCTGAAAGCTCCTTCGCGTTTACCATTAAATTAAAAAAGAAAAAAAGAAAAAGCTGTATTTATTTACTGTCATCGTTAAGAGCTCAGAATCGTCACGCTAAAATACTCGCGACTTTCGGCAAGCGTTTTCGTACATTCTTGCCGAATGTCATCTCGTGACTTCCGTTCGTCGCGTCCTCGAGAGGATTGGAGGACTCACCTCGAAGACCTCGAGTTCCAGCGTGTCAACCTCGACGCTCATCGTCTATTCCTACGCAAACTATAAACCTTCTATAAGGCCAACCTCTTCTTCCTCGTGGCACTTTAGACGTGCCGACGAGACGATGTCCGCCTCGCCTCTTACATATTTCCACCTGGATCCCTCCTCTCCTTCGTCCTCGCGAATCATTGCAGGTGCAGGACGGCATTAGCCCGTTAGCTCTGTCTTCGTTAAATCACGATGTCTCCGTACGACTACGTTTCCACTGATCATCCAATGATTGCGTCTCTTGATCGACATTTTTCTTTCAACGATATCATGTATTCAGATAAAAGTTGATCATCAAGCTTCGAAATTCTAATTCCAATTGTCCTTAACATTTATTCGTGGAATAACGTAGCTCCCACGATCTTCGATTCTTCTATCAAAATACGAAATGGAAGATTCGTGTAACGCGACAATGTCGAAATGAAATCTTGGAACATTTCAGATCACCAAAGGGTGCATTCTAACTGGACGCGATTTTCAAAAGCTGCAACCAGTTCAAGGGGGTTTCTGTAAAGAAATCGTATTCATGTGATCCTGTTTCCTATGTTAAATCGTGTGATTATCGTCGCGTAGACAGTGGAAATTAGGAAACGTTTTGCTACTTCATTGTTTTTCAAATCGAACACAGACGTCGGCTAAAAATACAGTGTTATTCTGGTATGCATATTTTTTAGTACACTCGAGAAAAGCTATACTTTTATTCAAATTTAAAAATAACAGCTGAACGAAGCTCTCCGTACGAAAGAATTCTTTTTTATTGTCTTTTCGTTTCATTTCAAAGAATGTTGAGAGCTTTCGATACTCGTTCGAGCATCGTTGTGAATAAAACATTTGATTAATTATAAAAGAACGAGTAATGTAATTATCTGCAGAAGCTGTACTTTGATTAAATCGTAAATGAACATATAAAGAAGGAATATAAACGCGGATTACTTCCCCCACAACGATTCGCTGCTGTTGCATATAAAATTTATACTTGCTGCATGATCAATATATTTAATTTATTATAGAAACAACTGAGAGGTTAGCGTTGATTGGAAAACTTCGATGGAATATATTTCATTAATTATCTGCTCTCAAAATTGGCTATCAATAGTTTCAGATTTTCAAGTTTTATCTCGCAAAGGATAGCGAGAAAGTAGGTGTTACGCTGAGATTGTCCTTTACAATGTACGATTTTGATTAATAGGCCGTAGATAAAATGAAAAGAGATACGACTTTTCTACAGCAGATTCGTTACAGTAGGTAGATTAATTCGTAACATTTCACCTCAAGAAGCACGATTGCGAAACCGGTGCAAACCAATCGCGAAGATCATTAGACGGTAGCAAAAAGACCCATTACCAATCGATGACGCAAGGAACGAACACGGATCAGGTGTTATATGAACGTAATCGCGTGTCACAGAAAATGAATTTCCGTTTAGAACGGCCTTACGTGATAACACGAAATGATACAGCATCACAAAGAACACAGTCGAATAATAGATTCCTTATCGACAGATGAAGGGGTTCTCTTTGTTTGAAAAAGATGAATGAAGCGATAGAAATTCAAAAATTCGTAGTTCATAAATTATGAAGAGGAAGAATTTTTAGTGTAAAAAATAGCCGTCCCTTGGTACATGTTACTAGAATTAAAGGTAGCTTTATTGAGGTTAGGTCCTTTGAGAAACGATGTTTTTTCTTCGTCGTCCTTGATTCCGTATGTACGAATGATGTCAGCGCGTTTGACCAAGCAATGTTGGGCGTCTAGGAACGAAAATACCCGGTCTGGGTATCTGTGTATCTCCTCAAAATATTAACGGATCTCGATGTCGAGATTTCCAGAGAATCCATGGTGAAGGAGAGCAAGACCGCTGCCTAGCCGATCTCCAAAGAAGCGAGTCACGATCATGGCTCTTACGTAAGATATCAATGGCTCTCAACCTAGGGAGAGACCGTTTCGCCGACGTTTTCGCGGAAACTCGATTTTGCAACAACAGACCGTTTATGAAATCCTCTTTTTGCATGCATTCACACGAACTATTTTTGTGCATACAAACGAACGAACAGGAACAATTACCCATTGAATCGAGCATACATGCACATACGTACAACGCGAACATGTTCGGGAAAATCATTGTGAAGTTACATTTGGAAGTAACAACGCAACGTACATGATATTTATTTTTTTTAATGAATAATTATTAAAAAGACTTTAGAATAACATATAGTATTCGTATACATATAATTGAAAATGAAAAACTGTAAGGACTTCAGTGTCATAAAATGAAACATACGTGTAATTAATACCACCGTGACGTGTAATTTAACAAATTAATATTTTGTCGCAGTGCGTGTGGCATCAATGATATTCTGTAGATGTCACGAAACAAATTTTAATTGACCGTTTCATAAAGGGAAATAAAACACTGCTCCATTTTTCGCCAGTTACAACGAACAGTGACCGATCTCTGGACATTTAACTATGAGTTAGGTCCAGTCTATGTCATCGTGATTGATGAAATATTTATGTAGTCATTTTCATCGAACCTTAAGCTTCAAATTGATGTATCATAAGTACTCTTTTACGATACTTTTATGTCATCGAATCGCCCCAGACTTTATATGCCTCGAAATCGGTTATTTCTTGATGTAACTGGCAACAAGCCATTTTATATATTAGGAATATCGATGAAACATTTATGTCATTATTTTCAGTAAACTTTAAGCCTCAAATTAAGGGAAGCCTATGATTAATTCCACATTGTTCTTAATTTCAGACGATGTAATATTTATCACACGCTTCCTTCGATACCCACGCTGTGTCAATGCGTTTGTTCACGATCATGACCGAGCGCAGTTGAAAGCCAACGCTCTCGTAGTTGAGCGCGCGCTCTACACGCGCTCTCATTGGCCAGTGTTTTTTGTTAATAATTCAAAAACGAAGCTTCAACCAACGTTTTGGTAAAGGAAAAAGTTGTTCAGAATCACCCTAGCAACTCCCCATTTCCGGGTGTTACGCGAGTTCTTAGACACCCTGTATTTTATACAACGTTATTATAACTTTATATTTATTTCCCTGACAATTTTCACGTCCTACGTGAATCTACGTTCAATTCTAAGTAAATGTACGCCCTTGGAATCAATCGTGTAGGTGTCTTTCGATGGCTTTCAACTCGGATCAATTATAAGATTTCTTAATGTGATTTTATGCGACGTCACCGTTTGATACATCAGCCCAGAACTGATTATCGGTGAAATTCTTTACCAATGCCGAATCTAGCCGAGCTTTCTTCGTACGCAAAAATAATCCGAGAATTTGATCGCGTTATTTTAACGCCGTTTGATCGTACAAAACATACGCCCACGTGGATCGTATCTCCTTACGTACGGCAACCAGGATCGTTTCAAAAGACTTTTATCGTCCCTTATTTTCCTGTTTGTTACAACTATGTTTTAGCAGAGTCGCTACTTTTCTACTTACTTTTTTTCTTTCACTTGTTGCTGGGTAGACAAGAACGGTCCAAGCGAATATATTTAAAACGATCCGATCTATTATTAACATTGAGTAAAATAAAATCTCGTGGTCTGAATTTTATAAACGATACACTAACAGGACAGGTGGCACTAAAAGAACTTTCGATAAAATTATGTTACCTACGGTGTGAATTTTATTTTATCGCGTTTACAACGCGAGCAGCGAAGTTGCAATGAAATCTTTACGATTTACTTCGGCACGGTCTGCTCGAAATTCGTCGGAAAATATAGTTGGCCGTTTCGATGATAATGGAAAACCTAGGATCTCATTTCCACGTTCTTCTTCCATTACGTTATTTCGCTTCAGGAATAAACCGAGAGTTCGAGCGGACCTCTCGGCAGATTGTAAATTGCTTTCTGAAAAATGAGAAATCGTGTCCGCGACGGATCTAAATCTATTATTACTGAAAACATGAAAAACAAACGGAAAATTGTATAACACTATTTTTTCTCGAGATTCTTTTATTATCTCTGCTATGTTACGATCGATCTGCATCTGTGACAGTTAATTCGATGATTAGAAGTCATGATCACAATGGCTATTTGCCAGTTACGGTGAGCAATGACCGATTTCGAAATATAAAGTCCGACACGATTCGATGACATAAAAGTATCGCAAAATAGCATTTATGATAAATCAATTTAAAGCTTAAACTTTCATGAAAATGACCAGCTAAATCAATTCTGACCATTTCGTATCCAGTTATACATATTTTTAAGGGATAATAGTTAAGGGTTAAGAGTCGTCGCTAAGATACGACAAACAGAATTCGCCAACTTTTTACCGCGCACCCTGAAGCGATCCTTTTAAATCCGATAGTTGGCACTAATCCAGCCAGTTCTGAGTTATCGATATCAATGAGAAATATTCGTTTAATTGCACCGTCGCGCGCATTGTGAATAGAAAACTTCCAATGTCTGATTCTTTTTTATAGTTGACCAAAGAAATTCATTTTTTCTTTTCGTAAGAGAGAAACTAACGTTAGCGTGTTTTGTGTCGCATGGCGCAGTTATCGATGACAGAATTCTAATTACAGTAAGTAGGAAAAGTTGTTATTGGAAGTTGAACTTATGTGAGTTTCGATAGCATCTTTCGAGTTGAACTCTTTCGATAGCATCATTGCTAAAATATCTGACCACGCGATATCGCGTGCTTTCTATATTATTTTTATGGTAATTCAATGATTTTTCTTTGCATCCTCGCGTTCATCATTGGAGATGATAATGAATTTATTAATAAGAAATGAGAACCACTGCGTGGAGTTGATGACTGGAAAGTCCCAAAGCGACTGACGATGCAAAAGGTCTGAATTCCAATGACAAAAGCAATAATTTAGATACCGATGTTTATCTTATGAGTGCAGGAGAAATTTTAGAGGAATTTAACGTATACGCACGTACGTACACCTGGATCGTGTAACAAGTTCAACGAGCTGAAACAAGAAACGACAAGAAGAAGACATAGAAGTACCAACAAATTCTTCGTTGTTGGAGTTCTTTGAAATTATTTCACGATAATGTTATGATACCAGAGACAACTTATTCCGAAACTTCTCGTTATAATTAAGAGTTCTATTATTAATCATACCTTATACGTTCAACAATATGCAATGATTTGTATTTGTCTTCTGTGAGGGAACGGAAGAGTTCCCAGAAAGCCATACCGACATCCTGGAGCTCAATACTTTGTGATGACTCAATTTCTCGAATTCCGTGATGGGGAAACGATTACCGAGTAATCGGGGAAGCGCTTCCAGGTATTTTAGATGAAACAGAAATTGAACGATAATTTCAGAAGAAAATTACTTCACGAAGTGTAACCAGTTAATTTATGTAAATGAAATTTCAGTATTAATTGTTTAGAAAAATTGAAACGTTAGATGGCTACTGAGCAATGTATAACAACAATCAAAAATAAATCATTTACGGTTGGGATTTATCTACTTAGAAAATTACTAAATGGGCGCCGTGTCTGGTATCAAAGGTGCTTGAGTAATTCCGAGTGTTCGTTTCATTTTCCTTTGTGTTATCTCATCAATAAAGTGGATAGGCAACTAACCCCCTTTGAAAAGAATTATAACGCGCGTTCTTGACCATGTTCTAAATATGTGAATCTAAAGTAGAGGGCGAATTCGAATAAATATCAATGTTTACAAACAAAATGTGTATATTTATACACTTTGGAGTAACTACGTAGGAATTAGGGTGGGCCTAACCCTGCCATCTCCCCCTCAGTATAATCATATAAGAACTAAACATCTGCGCCAAAATGCGATATGTATATGAAATTATGAATGAAAATAGAAGATTATATAAATTTTCAAATATATGTATCAACGCGCGTTAAGGCATGCTTGATTTAAAATTCAAGTTTAGGTTAGGTAACTTGTAATTCGGAAAAGGGTTAGGCAATACCAGACACTCGATACTTTTACCAAAGCTGGGAGGCGGCCTTGCTCTTTTCCAGACAAGAATTCTGGATGAAATACTGAATGAATTATATTGATGAATAATTTTGACAAATAGGCGTGTGATGCTCCATGGGTACTTGGACGCGTACTAGCTAATGCTCCGAAACATGTGTTCGTACAAAAGTATATTTATATTCTCGTTCAATTGGCACATATTATTAGACATCTGTTATCAAGGATCATTTTGACCGATTACCGGCATCGTATCTGATAACAAAATGTCATCGGCATACAACGTTTATTATCGTATCGATTCCTCGTTGTTTCCGCTGCAATAACCGTATATAACATGTATGAGCAATAACGTTTCCTAATTATCCTCCCATACGACGATAACAGCCGTACGATCAGTTTCTAAGACATCGTACGACCTTCGTTTCCTTTCTAAAGGGGAATCAGGTTACCTCGTTGTTTTCGCAGTCAGTGCAAGAGTACTGGCGGTCGAAGCGCCCGCGTCGACGAGGGCGACGTCGTTATAACGATCGTCGTTGGTGAGAGTACATATCGAGGCCGTTTAACGCGAATTTTTCCTATGGAGAAAGCGTTCGTTCGGTGGACGCACATAGAAGAAAAAAAACGTTCGAAACGCTGCCACGCTAATCAATAGTTCGATGAGGATGCTCCTTTTCGAGATACAAGAACGAATCCCGACCAGACGGAAATCCACACACAACGAGACTACTACCACCGCACAATGTCGTCGATGACAGTAACGAACAGAATAGATGAGACACGAGTACACTGGGGCTACTTTTACGATATCTTTAAGAAAACGATCATCAACCGGTGCGAGTTGGGTGGGCACCATCTATCGTTTCTACGATCGTGGAACATCGACACCGGCATTCTACGTTTTCTCCCACTGTCATCACTACCGTCACCATAACCATTACTTCCTTTAGACACCTTTCTGGACACCGTTTCGCGTGTACGGACCACTAAGCACAGGAAACGAAGTGAAATTTACGCATCACACACACTGTACATATATATATCACGTTATCACGCACTGCACGAGGGTGCCGTTGCACGACGGCGTGCTTTACACCTTCGTACAGTACGACGAAGACCTGAGTCGTCGAACGAGATATTGTTCAATGATCGTCGAGAGACTTCGAGGCGTCGTCCCTTGACGGCGCCACAAGTCATCACGCCGGTGGTGCCGTGTAATTTCTATGAAACAACCACCCGTTTCTCGCTGTTCATCGGAAAACATCCACCGTTTGGGGATAAAGTGGATTGCTACGTTAACGATTATCAAACTCAGCGCACCTCGAGAAGGGAAGTGCGCACAGGGTTAAACAGAAAGTCATTAAAAATCATTACAATTCTAAATGAAATCTTAATTTTGATGATATTAATATTAAAAGTGATTTAGAAACATTATTAAACATTATAAGTACGAATTGATAAGTACGAATAACAGAGCAAATATTAATTCTCGAAAGTGGAGGGCCACCACCCTTGCATGGTCAGTCTCCTCGGAAGCGCCGGTGGAGAAAGGTGGGAGTCCAAGGAAGGGTTGGCCTACGGCGAGAGCCAAGAACCCCCGGAAATCCGAAACCCGGGGTAGCCTACGAGGGAGGTCATGGACCCCTACAGCAATTTCCAAGAACTTTATGAATTTCCCCTATATATCGTATCAGAACACCGTTCGAAATGAGAATCATCGATCGACTATAGACGAGCTCTTAACAATTACGTTGCATCAGCAGGCGTCGGAGATTACTTGACTTCGCCATTCGCGAAGTGCATAAGTCATCAATTTAATAAGCACTCACCTTGCATAGGTCGCGTGGCAGCGCTGCGCGACATTGTTTGCGTGGTCTGTTAGGCTGCAGCTCGAAGTTAGGCGCTTTTGGACGGAGTCTGTAGATATGTTTCGCAGAGATAATTCCGCTTCTTAAAAGTACTTGATCGGCTCGACGATATTTCGCGATCGATATCGTATAAAATGCATGAAACGTACTACGGCTTCTCCTCGATCTTCGTGGTATATAAAACAGGGTAAAAAACGCTTTATCTCCGGTCGATGAAAATAATGTGTTAAGTTTTTCTAGGTTGGTCCTGGTCCTCTTTGTTCTCGTCTCGAAGACGATGGTCCTTATCAATAAACACCAAGAACGGCTAGTTCTCTTGGACGTTAAGATCGATGCTCCTCTATTGATCTGGATGGTGGCCAACTTCCGTGGCCGAACAGGTTGATTGTTATCAGAATCGTGTGAATAGAGGATCGGTGATCGTTTCAATTTAGGAGAGAGATCATCGAGGCACGTGTAAGATGACGATGACGGATGGACAGACGCTCCCGTCGTATGAGGAGCATCAAGAAACGGATGTCTCGATATTCGACGGCAACGTTGACGACGATGCAGGGCATCTAAGGACACCCTTACGTTCAGGTCGGATATTCTGCGGCTAAATAATGGTGACAGGATATCCGGTGTGGGGGGTACGGGGGGTCCTTTGGGGGTGGCGTCCATGTGGGGTAGATGGTCACCTCCTTTCTTTCCTCTCTCCTATGACCCACCTCCTCCTCCAGGACCTCCTCGTTAGGGTGCCCCAGCTTTTGGTGTCCGAAAACACCCCTCCCGTTCGCCACCAATTATCACCTACCCCCTCCCGCGCAGACTTTTGCGAGTACACGCTGAAACATAGAAAATAAAATTTTCAATTAATATATGCCCGCAACTTAAGAAGCTTTGCCTTTTTATTCATTATATATTACACGATTTGCGTCATCAGCTATAACTTTATACATTTTAAAGTTGCTTTATCAAAACTACGAGACACGAAGGACGACGAGCTTCAACTATACTTCTCCATTGATCCATAAGAACAAACGAGTCTAGCGGTCAATCGAAATAAAATCACACTGGCTATAATCTGATTGTATATGCACGTATCCTTGATTCTAAAGGGAAAGTTTTCAGACTTTACGTGTCCGCCAAGAAAACTTAGTGCATTAATGTCGTGAAAACTTTCTTATTTCCAAAGAATACGTTGGTACTTTTTCCAGAACAATAAAATATAATATTTAATAATTTGCTAAAACTTTATTAACGATATCGATGAAAGTAACAATTTTCATGGAATTTTAAGTTTCAAATTAATATACTGCAAATGCAATCCATGATACTTTTATGTCATCAAATCATGCTAAATAAAAAAAAAAACCCCACTTGATGCATTTCAAATAAATCATTGAATTTAAATATACTGACTGAACGAACCAAAAATGTATCAATATCATTAATTCACTGTCAGGATTAAAAGTTTTTTGTTCGGTGAAATACGTAATGGTCTAGAAACAGAGATTCTAAAAGTGTCGTGCTAGATGAACATCGATTTAAGTTAACTTCGGTGTTACAGGCTTTAAATCGTCACGATGATTGAGATATTTCCGGTAGACCTAATATTATATAACGCGAACGGATCGCACCTGTCGCGATTAACAAAAGCGGAATCACGCCGTTAATGAACACTGACCGTCGACCTACATGGAGAGAGTTCATCATTGACGGGCATTTTTCATTCCCGCTGTATTCGTGACCTGAATATACGGTATAGCCCTATAAAGTCGCAATCCTATTGACGTTCTGAAAGTAATGTTAATCGATCTTTAACCAGAACTTATATCGTGAGTTATTTCCAAAATCCCGTATGGTTCACCTAAAATTTTCAAGAGAATCGCGTGATCGCCTGCCGGAATCTATTTTCTTTTTGTTCCTTATTTTTAGAAGGTGATTCAGTAGGCGAAAATACGCGTCTAATCGCAGGAGCGAATGTTGAACCAAGTGTTTTCGCACGCAAATATTATGTTCCTCTTCTTCTTCTTTTTCTTTTTTAACTTCTAAATCAGAAGGAGTTATCAGAGCACACTTCCTCTGAAAAAGGGTTAAATAATTTTGTTTGGTTCATATGGGAATATTGCATTCTAAAGCGTGTATTTTGGGGATCCGTTGATCTTTGCGACACAGGGTGTTCGCGATGACGTTCGAAGGTTTCAGCTATCGGCATGAATGAGAGTTTAACGTATGCTTTATCCTCCCTGCGATGCTAATTGAGTTAACGCCGTGTACGCTGTGAGCGAAATGAAATCTACAAGTTGAGGCTTTGCAATCGTTGCAGCACAGATTTTAGCATGAACAGCTTTTTAAACTAAAGCTTTATCGAGAAACTTTGAATCTCTCGAATCTCTTTTTTATAAGAAAATATATGAAGAATTTGCATGTTACGTCGATTGCATACGTTAACATTCATTAAAGTTACACGCGTTCCAGAGTTTCCCTTACATCCACAATTTTTGCGTGGGTGAAGTAATATTTTATAGTGACCACATATTATTACTAGCAACCGCAGGGTATTATAGAGGCTGATCAATACTAAGATACTTCTACTGATTGCGAGCAGTCCGATGTTTGAAATTGCACGTGAATCGATATACTCTGCGAGAAATCGATAATATTTCGATCGGCTGATGATTTCGGTAAATATTAACACTATGTAAGATAATTAGTGACAAACCCAATTGACACAATAACGAGAATAATGATAACCAAACGAGCAAAGACGAGAACGAACAGAAGTGAACAGCAGAAAGTAAATTGTTAAAGATTAACAGGTTGAAATCGTGCTAATTATTACCCGATATGGAGCAAGTGAATTTTTATCAGGATTTAACACGTTCGCTGCCAGCTATCATTTAGTTAATCACCTGCTGTAGACCATGCAATTATTGATCTACGACGTTTTCACATTATGAGGTATGAAATAATTTCTTTATTTCGTAATTTCACGATCAGAAATCAATGCCACACTCTCATTATCATTTGTATTTGCATTGTTTGATTAGCGTTAGAAGTTATGTTAATGATTGACGAACGAAAAAACATTACAATGAATTCATACCAATAATCAACTCTTATACACATCGTACGATTAGTAAACAATAGCAAAGAAGAAAACAAATGACTGTTTAAGCAGCTGAATATCTGAAACGTAATGTGACCCGTAAAGATACGCAATCAAAGTTCTCGTATTGCTGACTGGATGGGGTACAGAGAAACGACATGAATAAAAAGATGTATAAGCTCGTATCTCCTTCTGACGTTTGTGACATGTGAAAAATGCACAGTCCATACAAGATACGAAGGTCGTCCAGGGGTTAATTTAGATATATATAACATTGTTTCGATTCGTACGCGAAATCAATTCCCTTCTGTTTCAACACTTTCGTCAGTTTACATGCTTCGTGAAAAGCATGATTTTTACAATATTCTCTTCGAAACGTACACCGCAAATATATAAAGCTAATATATATGATTTAGCATATGACGCACCGTATGCGTCTTATGCTATGTAACGCGACGCACCATATGCGTCCTATGCTATCTAACGCGACCTATGCTAACAAACAGCTGTTAAAAACTGAAGAATGCTTGACATGGTACGAATTATCTTGACAGCCCATTAATTTTAAAATGAGCAAAAACTGCACCGTAAGATAAAATTTTATCCTTATTTTAGATAAAAATTAAAATTAGTTGATAGAAGGATGCTTAAACGTCGAAACGGAAGTAATACACGGATAGACGTGCAGAAACTTATCGATTTGTAAATGACTTCTTAATTTGTAAATTAATTATTACATTAACACACACATACGCGGTGAAATATTCGATATCTTAAGCGCTTCATGTGTCAACATCTAATTTGTGACGTTCGAGCAGATACGCGCCGTTTTATGGATTGTTACTGTTTACAGTCTAAGCGTCGACGTAGGAAAAACGATGAAGAAAACGTAGTGAAATCAACGTTGATCAAAATCGCTCGAAACTTCGTCGTAGCTGCTTACTAAATGACCGTCTAATAAACTTTTTACTGCTGTCTAATAATGTCATTAGCTAATCAAGATTACACTTAAAGCTTGAAAATATCTCATGGATTATTCATTTATGCAAACAATCTTGAACTTTATTTTCAAAGTCTACAACCTATCTTACGTACCCAAATATCCTATATTTAACCCTTTTCAGAGTTCACGTGTTCATCGCACGGGTAGTCAAGGTTTATCATGAAAATCAATAAATTTGTATACTTTCATTTTTTTTTTCTTTTTTTGCAAGAAACCAAATGTTTGTAATACAGGACGGAACAGTGTAATGATAATTTAAAAAAAAGAAGATGAGAATGTATCATTTTTTTACGACAGATCGCGATGGTAAATGTTTGACGACGATAAGGAGTAAAACGTATCTCCCGAGGCTGTATATATCATAATGCTAAACATGCGTTATCAAACATCCGAGATAACGAAATTCAACGGTATTACCTAGTAAACGCCAGTCATCGTGTGTCGTTTCAAAGGTGACCAATAATTTTGTACTCTCGGCTCGACAGGCATGTTCTCTACACCCTAATGAGATTCACCCTTTTTCATTCTAAACAAAGCTGTACGACGCGTCGCAAACAATTTCATTCGTTACCGACTACAAGTTTATGCTATTTCAAGTTCCCTTCCCACCTTGGTTAGTTTTATAACGGTGCCATTCGAATAACGTACCGGCGAAATCTTCCCTGATACCGGGTACACTTCTATCTTATCATTTGTCGAGTTTTTGAACGCCTCGTTGCTCGTAAACATCAGAGATTTCTGCGGAAATTATTTGACTTTTCAGGCACTTTGGATCCGCCCAAAGTGAACTGCTCACTCAAAAGTTGCTATTTTAATAGTAACGCGTTACAAAGTTTCTTTTACAACCTTACTACGTGCTTCGATTGCTTTCGTATCTATTTAGCACATCTTGAAACTTAATTTCTGCTTAACGCGATGAATTAAAATTCACCTAAAATGAATTGCCACTCAAAACTTTTGCTTTGATAATATAAGATTGCAAATGATTTCATTTGCAATTTCGTTGCGTGATATTTAAAATATTATAAAAATTGCAAATCTGGTTCAAGGGAAAGAGAATGCAAGAGATGTTCAAAATTTTGCGAAATAAAAGTACAACATTGGATACACCCTGCCGCAAAAGTATTCGTCCACCGTTTAAAAGAGAATACTTCGTTTTAAATTGGACTAAATGACGAGATTTCTCGAGAAGCTATACAAATTAATTTACTAAGATATGTGCCTTTGTCGTTTTAAAAAATTATAATTTGTTGAAATCGTGAAGAGTAATTTTTCAACTTTTTTATGTGAGCCTATAATGAAAATTTAAAATATGTCTTTGGTAGATTTAAATAAATTATGTTTATGCTGAAAATATCATCGAGATCGGTCGATGCACTTAGAAGTCACTTAACGAGACTAGATCCGTTCTTATTGTTAGATAAAATGTCGTGATTTTCGAAAATTTTAATTACTTGTAACTTCTAAGTGCATCGACCGATCTCGATGAAATTTTCAGCATACACATAACATATTTAAATTTATAAATGTCATATTTTAAATTTTCGTTACAGGTTCAGATAAAAAAGTTAAAAAATTGCCGTTTACTATTTCTTTCCCGATTTCGGCAAATTTTAATTTTTTATAACGACAAAGGCACATATCATAGCTAATTAATTTGTATAACTTCTCGAGAAACCCGAAGTCATTTGGTTCAATTTTAAACGAGGTATTCTCTTTTAAACGGTAGACGAATACTTTTGCGGCAGCGTGTATATTACTGTTTTGTGTTCACGAAGATAGCGTTTGAAATGTAATTACCGTGGGCAGATTACCGTTTCTCATCCGAAACAATCCCACATAAGCACACCTGTTTGCACGCTTTATGGATGCCCAAGTTTCGTCTTTAATATCAAAGATTCGTTAACGATCACGTACCAAGTGTAGAACAATTGTGATAAATCAACAGTTGACACGTTTCGAGAGATCATCGTATCAATTGAACGCAGCTTCTTCCACCAGTCGTATAAACGATTAACACGATCGTAACGACCGTGATCCCGAGTTAATATTGCCCGATTGTGCAACTATTGACCGAGAAATAGTTTGCTCAGAGACGAAGTCGAGCCTCGATGATCGGTGTGCTCGAATTTTGAGCACGTTCTTTCGTTTTCACGGTCCAAGGATCGTCTGGGTAAAGAAAAGAGGACTGGCCAATGAAAAATTTACACATCGGATATTTTTGTACACCGTTCTGCGTAGTCGAAGCTAACAAAGGTACAGTAAAAAGAAGAGCAACGGAAGAATCGACAGAGTACAAGAGGCAAACTGAAACACAGCATTCATTTTCGGAGACGTTTCGATTGCTCGGTTCATGACTCACTTCCTTTTGTATCACAGATGAATAACCATTCTAACTTTATCATCCTAATGAAATTCTGCTTTATGACACGAGTCTAGCGTTAATAATAATTACGTCCATCACTTGGAATAGTTTAACCTTCGGATATGGCGGTCCTTCGAGACAGGGACGATTTAAATTTCATTTCACACCCCTTTTTTATTAATTTCAATTTTCGATTATACCTTGTACTATACAATGTAATAATACCGGGTTCAACGTACAATAGTCCTTGAATCATTTCTGAATTGTTACGGGATATGATTCTTTAATTGCTTTCGCTTACGTATTTTAACCGATTACCCCGTTACCTCATATTTACAATGGCTTCAGCTTTCAATTTTCCACGAAATATGACAAAATATAATAAAGTGTTATCTAAATCATTTTGATTTGATATAATGAGATAACGAATCAACAATCAGATATATTCAACAAGTTTGGAAACGTTTTAAATTTATGTAATGCGCTTGTTATTGGTTAGAATTAATAATGAATGAACTAGGATCTGTGATTGTCCAATTAACTCCTGAAACATTGTACACGAGAAATAGGATAAAGATAGAGATCGAGAGATTAGAGATCATTTCATCGATGAAAAATGCGACCACGTTTCATTTGTTTCACTATGAAAGCTAAAGTACACTCTTCATTTGACGGAAGCTCATTTAGAAAACAGTCGGTACGCATGATGCATACATTCATGATATCATGATTGGCTGACTGCCAAATGTATCCGTACACGGTCCACTTATACTCGAGTTTATCGCATCTTTAGAACGTTTACTACCAGTATTAATTTAAACCTTCTCAACTTCTCCTCCATCATTGACTCCTCCAATTTTAATTCCCTTGTGAAATTTTAAATGCAGCAGAGCAAAGTAAAATGGTGCTTAAATAAAATAAAGTCTCTAAGAAACTTGACGAAGGGTTAATAAAGGATTTATGAGTCCACGTTTGCACGACATTTCTTCTCTATTTGTACTGATAAAATATCCTATTTCCCTGCGTTTTTCTCACAGAAAAAACCCAGGACACCTCGTACTATAGACTGTAATCGAGAGAACTCGTAAACGTCCTGAAAATTACAATTTATGCGTGAAGAAACGTCCATATGGCAAATTATGATTTACGATAACAATACGAGAGTAATGAAAATAAATGACGATCATTTAATCACACTGATAACTTGTCGCGAACTGTTAACGTTTCTCCCTCATCGATCGCACGTTACAATAAACTCTTTTCATTGCTCTCGGCCCTCAGAGATATTGATCCTGACAAATTAAACCGATTATCGTATGCGATGATTCGCGTGCATCGCCACGGATCCATTTAATCGTGAGATGAATCGAGAGATAAATAAAAACGATACGAGAGCATTCCGCGTCATCAATCCATTTATAAGCAAATATAATTTTTTATCGTTCGTTTCGTTTTTCAATAAAAATAGAAGGTAAATACCTTGAAGAGCAGCAGGAGTCATGTTTGAGCATAGCAAAAGTTTCATCTGATTCTTCCACGCGTCGTCGTTAATAATTCTATCCAAAACGGAGGATCGATCGATGATCACGAAAAACGTCACCAGGAATACGAAAATCTTGGAAACACTCGATATGTACTTGTTCGATCACCACTCCACCATCTCACCAGATAATAAAACAGTGTTCGTTCATTG
The DNA here is from genome assembly GCF_051020975.1 of Osmia lignaria lignaria. Taxonomy (NCBI): domain Eukaryota; kingdom Metazoa; phylum Arthropoda; class Insecta; order Hymenoptera; family Megachilidae; genus Osmia; species Osmia lignaria. The sequence goes on from NC_135041.1 coordinate 5,425,846, forward strand.
GTCACAGGTAGCCTCTTCCGTAGGGCTTCCGATCAAGGCATTGTTCATTCGATGCGACTTGTAACGGCGAATTGGTCCCAGTGGGTCAAGGTTGCGAGAAATCCTTCACAGCGATCGACCACCTTCGCTCCGAAGATTCAAGGTGTCGGGCAGAAACGAAATCGCCGCGACTTTCGAAACAATCTTACCCTCGAAACTTTCGTGTACGAATGTCGCCGCGTTTCCAGCTCGCGCAACATCCACGACGTTCGCCGCGTTATGAACGAGGTAAATGTTCAGAGACCATGATTGACCTTTGGTTCAATTTTAATTGTTCATCGATCGTGATTAATCCCAGTGGCTGCAGGCTACCGTTTCGTCTTCCTCGCTGACCCCGACGTTCACGAAGGAATTCGTGCTTTTAGAAAAGTGCAAGAATCGCTAACGTAGGCACTAGGCGTCACGGTACGGATCTACTTGCTGTAGAAAGAGAGGCACTTGATCAAACTTGAAGTATGTATACGTATAAGTTATCGAACGGGTTATTGGACGAACGAACGAACCTCCGGTTCGCTTCGATAGGAGAGTATACTCGAAGAGTGCAACTCCGCGTCGCGATACGGTATAGAAGAACCTCGTGTTCCGCGAAAGGAGTAAACCGTTTCAACGTGGGCACCGATCAGAAAGGCCGTCCGGTCGGAAGCTTACGCCATTCTCGACTGACGGGCAAAACCGCGAGGCGGCATTTCTCCATCGGTGCGCGGTCCGATCGAGGAAAATACCTGATGGTGGGAGGAGAATGCCGGCAGAAAACACGAAAGCACCACCGACACGCGAGACCTTTCATTGGAACTTTACGCATTTTTTCCTTATTCTTTTTTTACTCTAATATCCCATTCATGTAATTCTTGATAATATTGATTAATATGAATGTCAGGGTCTAATTAGAAAAATTATAATTATTAACACGTCGATTGATACACGTAGGTACCAATTATCAATTTACCTAATTATTTAATAATATTATAGATCTTCCCATTTTTTACCAATTTATTTCATACACCTCCTTTTCTTAAACTACTTTTTAACCATGTTTCAAATCTTGCATCGTTTGCTATAAAATATTCTATATTTAACTCTACTAAAGCTCTTGATTTCACTGTATATTTAAAAAACCACCCGCATACATACAAATGTTATCTTTGAACTCGTGTATCAAGGAAATATTTTTTATTTTTTCTAACAGAAGAAGTATTCGAACAGAAAACGGCTACGTTAATTTAATAATTGACAATGGAATCACTTAGGTAACAACAGATAATATTAATTAATGCCTCTGATTACGCAGGCTGCATGAAAGGAAGGAAACGTAATGAATAATCATATGTGACCTCGATATCAGAAGAACAAAAGCGTTTCAATTAACTTCTCCATAGGACTCCAAAAGCGTAATCGCAGCTACTTTCAGTTCAGCCCAGTCGCTGAACTAATGAGGATGTGCTTCCGCGAAGAACTTCTACCTAACATGCATTATGTTAAGTAGATTACATCGTTCGAATCTTCCTTTCCTAATTTTACCATCAGATTCTACGAAATTCCGAAATCTTCATCAAGGATTCATCCTTAGCAACATTCATTTAGCTCAAGGTGTTCGACGAATAGCACTCATTTTTACAAGGATATTCGAGAAGAAATTAGGACGAGCATAGTTTCAGGACACTGGATCCTCCAGATGACAATGGCCCGACGATATTCCCGGGGCCGTTTTCTAAACGGACTTGCTAATAGTCCTGGTGACATTTTACAAATGCCAGCTAACGACATTTTCGAAGCAACATACTTTTGTCCTAAATTGTCACGATATGTCAGCGTTCCGTCGATAAATAGTCATCGTCGAAAATTTCTCACCGATCCAGGTAATGGCAACGCGTCCTGTGACGAGGAGGACAGGAAATCAGAAATGTCACTCTGACCCATGTCATCGAAGCGACGTCGAAACGTTTTCATTAAAATCACGACAGTCGAGTAAAATGTATATTAAATCGTTTTCATTTGATTCGCATCTAAGTGAACGGTTCTTGCATTCAAATGATGGAATCTTTTCAGCAACGATAAAAATCGTTGCACAACCATTCCAACTCCCTCAGGAAATATTTGTGTGTCAATATCACAGCTAAACAGCAATTATAGTACACTAATTAATGTTGCTTATCTATTTAACACGTGTGTTTCCATAGCAAATTTCATTGTCGTAAATTAAGAAGAATAAAAAGAAGAAGTGCCCATTGTAATCCTGGGCAAGAATGACTACAGAGATTCTTCAGATTTAATTTTATTATCCTACTTAGATGTCTCTGACGTCATGTAAACTCTATTTACCTGATCAACAAAAAATTTACGATGCTAATGTTCCATCATGATTTTATCATTTCGTTGCTCGAAATATTGTATGAGTAATTAGATATTTATCGTAACATTCTACTCATAAGTAATACTGTAGGATGCCGGCGGAAAAATTATGGCGTTTCCGTCTCGAGAACCGTCCACTAGAACTCGTCATCAGTGAGGCTGACGTGGATGATTCCTTTTTTTTTTTTTTAAATCGTTTTATTGTTTTTGTTAACAATGGTACAAAGATCAGTCCTAAGACTAAGAGAATACAAAAACTAAACGAAAAAGAAATTCAATACAATCTTTGGGGAATCACAGCCTGCTTGCCCGTTACAGAACGAGACTCGGAGGCTAACTCTAAATAGTAGTAATCACATATTCGACTTATAAACTAACATATTGCCAGAGTATATAACGATATACCCCCAAAAAATGAAGTGCGAGGTATCGCTTGACGCAAAAGGAAAAACAAGTACAAAAAGAAGAAAAACCCCACGAATCAATCTTGAACTAACTTAACCTAGCTTAAAAATAGAGGCGGGAGGAATATGTACAAAAAATGCTTATAAACTAAGGAAAAAAGAGAGAAGAGAGACAAGGGGGGAGGAGTAATATACAAGGGGCACGACACCCAGTTGACTCAACTAAATACGCGAAATAAGGGGAAGTAAATGGACACTTATTTAAGGATAGCCACCAGAACTTTTTAAAATTAGTTCGAGAAAAGTCCATCCTTATCTCGATAAGGGACGGCCGCAGAGTATTTAAAGTTGGCACAACCTGGTCTAGTATCCACCAACCAAGTCGAGCGCGATCCGCTTGTCAGCTCTATTACGGCGCCAGTGGTAAAGAATGGCACGTTGTCCGCGTTTTGGATAAGGGCATTATTGTCACAGACGTGGACGGTCTCTGCCCCAGACGCCTGGATTTTATATTCACAGAAGGCCCGTGATGGAGCACTTGCGAGAAAGGATGGAGTTACAGGCGCGACACCTTGCGGACATCACAGAAATGAGGCCCAGACGCCGGGGCGCCATGCTCCGCTCATAACCCCCACAATACTCATATATTACACTAGATTTATCTATTATATATATTGTTTATCAGATATTAGATTCTGTAACACTTACGTCGCCGATAAAACATTCCACTCTCTTTCGCGTGAGTAATTAAATCATAAGGTAACGACCCGGAACCAACGTGGTCGTTTCCGATGTTAAGTAATATTTATGAATAATACGTGAAATGGAGTAAGCAGGATCGCGTGCCAGGTAAACTAATGAACTGTTCGACGAAACGTGCTATCGTCGACTTGGCCCCCGCCTCGTACTTTACGTTCGAGCTTACGTCAGGCATGGACACGCCAAACCCAATAATACATCATCGCAAGATGACACGGCTTTCGTTTTCTTTGTCCGACAGCGTGAATTTGTTTCATTCAATCAGAGGATGAAAATATGCCCGGCATCCGGGTGCTCCCTTGCCAAACCACGTGTCCGAGGATCTTTGAAATATAACTGGGTCAATCGTCAAATAGCGAAGCATGGAGTTTAATTTTAATTTTACATTCTATTTCATTAAAATTTTCTCAAATTTATAGGTATTTTATTTTTTCAAACAGAAAATATAATTCGTTTCTCTCGGAGAAATATTTAACGTAAAATCAACACTTTCGTACGATTCATCGGAAAACATTCGTGCGGCAAACGAATCGTTTACACAAGAAATTAATTAACGCGTTACCGTTTCGAGGAATCGTGGCCCAGTGATCGAGAATGCTTGGCTGTTCTTGATCGTGCGTAAGCATTTCTTGCTTTCAGTTTAATTACTCGTTGGAAGGTATATTAATCTAGCGTCACAGCTTGGTACACATGTACCGGGATCGTATGTCCAATGTATGGAAAACAGAATCGTTTCATAACTGAACACGTTCGGTGTCACGGTAGAGCTAGTTATGCCTAATATGTCACACGATAATATGGATTATGAAAGGTATCAAGAATGTTTTGATTTGCTGTTTTGCACCATTAGCGTGTCGTTTTAAGAATGCTATAATTTTGATTATTAAATCAGACAACCTTTAAAAACTGACACGTCGTTACACTATCATTCTGCATTCCAAAGAATTGAACGGTTAATAAAATTGATGGCAGACCTACATACGTATCCATTGTCCAGAAGTATAATGGACGCCTGTCTTTACCCCTTTTAGAGCCTCGTAACACACGGTGGCCTTGTGAAACGACACAGTCCTCCGTGTGACACATTGCGCCAAAGATAAAGTGACTATTAATCGCGTTATGATTTTCCGAAAGGGCACGATTCACCGGCAAATTGTACCTTAATTCGCGCGCTAATTAGACGAGGAAACGATTGGTATCTGCCGATTGATCGACGAATCATGGACGGGAGCTGCTCTCACGATTAACAACCGTATCTCATCGAGTTCCGTTTAGAAACGTGTTGAACGATGATTGCGTTTTAAGGTCGCAGGTCGACGGAACTAACCCTTTCGTCGAAACGCGAATCTCGCTCGCTATTCACGATTGTCTGCCTGTAAACACCGATTGCCTTCGTTTCCATGCCGGGAACGCTTCCCATTGGAAATTGGGATGAAATAACTGAACTGTACGCGCGCGGTATGGGTCAATACCGGCGCCTTATTAAAACGGACATTGTATTCCGCAGCGCGAGAGCTATACTTTTTGGTATATTTCATCGAATGTTTGGTACCTTTGTTTTACATTATTCAGTCCTTGGAAAATGGACTTGAATATTTCATAGAACAAGCTCTTAGGAAACTGGACGATGCATTTTTGCGGTTTTCTTATCTTTTCATTGTTAATCATTTACGAGCTCAAGTCTAATAAAAAAAAAAAAACCTCAGGATTAGGTCACGCTTAAATCGAATAAACACAGGCTAAGCTAAGTAGAACAGTATCTGTGATTGCTTGCCGCACCCTCTTCTATCTCCGGCCCAACCCTTTTAGTTAGCACAGGGGGTTGCCCCGGTTACATGCTCTTTGCGTCTTTGATGTTGTCACTCGATCCTTTGCAATTTTATATCGAGGCGAATCCGACTGCGCCTTTGTTATTTGCAAGAAACATGCGAATCCATTTCAACGAAACAACGAAAATAGCCTTACCTACATACATACTCTTCGGGAAGTTGAAGGACTGACAGCGTGGACATTTTAATTTTAATTTCAAATCAGAATAATACTTTTCTGTCTCGTGTACGAAAGGTAGCAATCTTTCTCTATTGTTCAACGAGAAAAGACGAGATTCCTAATAGACCTAGATGTTACCTCAATTAATCCGACCGCGAGAGATTAATGGGAACGCGTAAAGATTGAAACGAGCGCACGCTCGTCTGATTTAAATCGACGTTTACTACTGCACGAAATCGGAGAAACGCGCGTGTAAGTACACATCGCGTTTCGATCGTCTCGCATATAAAACGATCTCGAGCCACCGTGAATGCCCATATATTTCCCCTCGATCATTTGCTTATCTACCGATTATCGTTCCAACAGTTTATAAATATCCCGTCTGACCGACGAATCGGTAAACGTTTACGATTCTAGGTTCGCACGAACAAAATTCTCGGAATCGAAACATCGAAAACGTTGATTCGATTCGTGGTAATGCAAATAGAAGCATTCGAAATCGCTGTTAGAGCATGTTACGGGATACCGCAAAACATCGATAAGAAGAGCCAGCATGACGCGACAGGAGTTTTACGTGATTCTCCGGCTATGAGATCATGGAGTAACATACAGGGTGTCCCTTGTATTAATGGTACCGAGTGTACTACTCTTTTTTGAAAAAAGGGGGCATCGTGCAATCAGACTGGACAATTAAAATAAGGTTAATAAAGAGGAGGAAATAAATTACACATAAAAACACAATGCCAATTCTAGCCAATTCACTCAGGAATCTTCGCGCAGATGCCCGGTTATTTTTCAAACTCAAAGTGCAAAAGCCGTGATTGCCTTGTCAAAAGTCTGAATTTATAATCACCGAGTGTCAAGCATTTTAATTATTGTTTACACCGGTCATGGGAAATGATATTTAAATTCTGTTTATGTAATACGCGATACTTGACCACTCGGTCCGAACGACAGACCGTGTTTTTCCCTAGCAGATGCCGCGAGATATTTACGGTGATTCGTTGAAACCGCGACGATTCGATAAGATAAGCCTCGAAAAGAAAATAGAATGATAAGAATTCCCGTGGTATTGTCTGTCGAGTGATTCGAAAAGCATAGCGTAATAACAATGATGCGCGGGATCTCTGACAGACGTTCCATTCAAATACTCCCATTGATAATTTATGACATAATAGATTTATTTATATTCTAAGAATTTCAAACGAAATTTGTATTAATAACGCATCTGCCGGATAGGACACTTCTCAACACGACGCGCGACGCCCTGCTTCCTTTTCGCCTCTTCAGCGTTCAACGAAACGATACGATGCAAACTTGTGCATATTTAAAAAAAAAAAGGATTGACCTGTTTAAAATAATATATCATTACGTGTCATAAGAGAACCGTCAGCTATTCTATAAACGTAGCAACATATCCGGTGGCATTCACAGAACTTGCCATTTCATGGAATCAATAGTGTTATCTAAAAGTAAGACGTTACGTTAATAAATTTATACTTCACGCAACGCAAACCGAATATTTTATGCAAAAATGGAATACGGCAAAAAGTTAACTTAGCAACAACACTTGCCATTCCGAGCGAAGATCACTAATCAGAATGTCGATGATCATTGTGTCACGATGCTTTGTTCTCTCGCATACTAAAGCATCTTGCCGAGGAGTTGAACGTGGCGGCAAGTGCACGAGCACCGAAAAGTAACGGGGTAAGTTGATGAAATAGTGTCACAGAAACGTCTAGTCGTGCGATTATGTAATCCACTATCAGCGTTCGTGAGCAGTTATCGCGAGTCTCGGTTGGCTAATTAATTAATTCCTCCTAGCTAATGATCCCAGTTGGATTTCTGCAAACAAAACCAGGAGGAAGAACGTGCGACAGTGCACGAGTACCAACCACGCAGAACGCGAATGTTCTCTCAGACAGAACGTGCTCTGTAACCAGTCGTTACTAATGGATTCTGCATTGATTCTCATTATCATAAACAGAGTATTTATCAATAGCCGCGTTGTGCAATTTAATGAAATGTCGGGCAAGACCGTTAATAAAAACCAGTTCTTCTTTTTTTTTTCCTTCTCCCTTTTTTAGATTTTCATCAGGGCGTGGATCGACTAATGGAAAAGAAGGAAGTAAACCGAATCGATCCTCGGTTAAGTATACATTTTCCTGACTGTGAAAGCGTAAAAATACCCTGAAGAATAACAGTACCGCGCTCTTCCTTTCGAACCTCTGCAGATGACGTGAATGTCTAGTGTTTACGTCAAACTTTGGACACGTTTTTTATCTGTCCTTCATTCATCCGGTTCTCTTTTCTTATCTTCCATTTTCATATCCATATTTCGAATGAATATACAGTGGGTCACAAAATTATTCGCTCACCGTTTAAAATAGAATACCTTATTTAAAATTGGTCCAAATGACTAGAAGTTTCTCGAGAAGCTATCCAAGTTAATTTGCTAAGATATGTACTTTTGTCGTTTTAAAAAATTACAATTTGTCGAAATCGGGAAAGGTTCGCATAAAAAAGTTGAAAAATTGCCTTTTACTATTTCTTTCCCGATTTCGACAAACTGTAATTTTTTAAAACGACAAAAATACATATCTTAGCAAATTAACTTGTATAGCTTCTCAAGAAATTTCAAGTCATTTGGACCAATTTTAAATGAGGTATTTTGTTTTAAACGGTACGAGGATTGGAATATAAAAATATTTAACACTTTCGATGTCCTCGATTGGTGAAGATCCGATCACGCGCTATCGCATGCTAGATTATCCTTTCGCCCTTTATAATTTACTTTTCTTTTTTTTTTCTTTTTTTCTTTTATTATCGTCCTTCTAGGCGTTTCGTTTGCCGTCTATATGTAATGTTGTCACGAACGTCAGCGAGCCTCGTTATCTTATTCAACCTTGCTTTATGCTACGGTTACGTCGCACCTGTAAAGTTTCGATTCCGATTCCGATTCCGAGGCAAGCTGCGTTAATGTTTCAATAGATCAGCGGTTATCGAAAGCCAGTTTAAAACTATATCGTCGCATCGACATTGTGAAACGCTTTTTTTCTCCTAGACCCTGTGCTTTCATTCTCACGGTCAAGGCGACTTTGATCGGGAAAGATCAATTCAATCCACACTGTTAATATAAATGATACTACCAATTACACTTTGCTTCTATGATTCCATGAATGTTATCTGCATGGAGCGAAGAATGATTGATATTATCGGTGCAATATCGGTTTTAATTTCAGATAAATTTTAAAATCAAAATAAAGCTGCAAGTTTGATAATTTCATTCCTGCCCAACCCTCTTCGATTTCTCTTATTACAAACCTTCGCGCCCCCTCTGTTGATTCGAATAACAATTTAAAAAATGTCATCGCCGACTTGCTCGATTAGACCTCGAAGGCGATTCGAGTGATTAATGTAACATTTCTATCATCCTCGATGAAACTTAACGTGCTTAAGTGGTATTTCTTAACACGTTCATCGTCCCCGAACATCGAGAAATGGCATTTTATTGACTTTCGCGACTCCGTTAAAGGAACGTTAGTTTGAAATCGAAGACTCGAATGATTAATGTAATTTCGTTTATCATCAGTGAAATTTCACGCGTTCGACTAATATTTCCTAACACTTTCGAAGCTACGAGATGCAGGGTTCTTCAAAGGTCAGATGCTCACAGTGCAATGTTTCAATAAATATGTATACTGGGAAATATCGAATATGCAACATTATCGTTTTCTTCTTTCAAAGCTGATTAACGTAACATCGGTATTTTTATGCGTACGGGCATTGAAAATTTATGTGTTCGACCAATAATAATAAAAATTATTATAACGTTAAGAAGCTACTCGAAACTATACGACCAATTAACAGTCGCTGAAATGGTGATGAAAATAGCGTCGAAGATAAACCTTCGAGTCTTCAATAACTTTCTGTCGAGGAAAACGGAAAAGGACTTCGCGAAGTATAACTGTTTCTTACGTAACGAATCTTTATTATACCGTACAAAGACAATAGATTCTCTATTTATGATGGAAATAAGTATGGTCATCAAGTTGTGTTTGTATAGAATATTTCAAGGTGAAAATACAAACTAATATTCCATGCCATTAGGGAATCGGTTCCCAAATGAAAAATGTAGCGAGTTAACTATACGGTGGATATAACGCTAGTTTCTTCTTCGTTTGGCCTTTTGACGATGGTCAAGGTTAGCCGTCGTCTAATCATAAGAAACTGAATAAACCCACGTCAACGATGCATTGTCTAGTTGATATAATAATCGAACGAAACAATGATTTCGATGACTTTCGCGCAGACTTCAAGGATTCGATTCTTCAAGGATGTCACTCGATATTCGAGCAAACCTTAGAATCTGGTATTGATAACGAAGATAATTTGTTTCTGATTCTTCGATGGCCATTTCAAGAGAGTTTTGCGTGACCCTTTTATCTTTAATGAAACACCATTGTGCTTTTCGTACTCGAGTCACGAAACATTCGGGAAAACGAAGCTCAAGGTAACGAAAAATTGACCTTCAAATAGTCTAAGATCACGTGAAAATTTGTATCACAAAATATACTACTTGAAAAATCAAAAATAACATTTTTTAAAAACACATTTGAAGTATCAAATCGTTCGGATAAGAACGGCTTATCTGCCCTTCAATTGACAACTTCATGTTCGTTGATCCCACTTCCACTTTCTTCTTTCCTTTTCTTGATGAACATACAGAATAATAAGCACAATCTAATCTAATTGCAATTGGTAGGAATCAGGGTAATAACTTCTCTTTTGATTCATCACAATGATTACTATCTAGTTACTTAGAATCCTCTCGTGTCATGAAATCGTAACTATCTCTCCAACATTCCCGTGAAAAAAGCGTGACTATTTCGATAAATCACTTTCGTGGTCACCGAGGACACACAGAAAAGCTTAATGAAATGTTCTTGGGTGATTTGGAACAATTGTCTCGAATGATGAATTAACTCTTGCAATTCACAAGGGAGGGGCAGTTAATTTATCTAAAAAAGGCTAGGTGTTACAAAGATTAATAAAGCTCTCTAGAATTTAGCATCGCTGTAAATATAATATTTCGCGAGTCTAGATCAAAACTGACCCGTCTCTATCGGTTGACGATCAACTAGTTAACACCCCCTGGGCTATAACTGACTCGCAAATTTATTTCGACCATATTTTAAATTAAATAAAAAAGATATTTTTAAGTTCATAAAACACCGGAAAAACGATGTACGATTTAACGTAGCAAATTATAAAGCTACAATTTTCCGCGGAATTCATAGTCGATCAATGGAGGGGAAGCGGATAAACCATGGACAATGCGTTACACGGGTACAAGTTGAAAAGCAATCGATTTCGTTGCTGGAAATCGTCGACAACCGGTTTAAATAGGTTGCAGAGTTCGCGGCTATACTTTGCGAATAAGTCACGTGAATGTGTCCATTATTTACGCGTGGGAGGATCGATGTGTGTGACCTGAGGTCACACGTGGAACCATACGATCGTTAACGCAATGTCTTATCAATTCCCAACGATCGGGAATCCGGACGAACGGATAATTAATAGGTGTATCAATTATGGAAACATCGAGTACACTCATCACCCTTAACGACCTCTTCTGATTTATTCAAGATAAATGGAGCAAAATTGCTATTGATATCTCATTTATTTTAAATTAATGAATAGATCAAAAGACATAGGTACATTACCATGATAACACGCGACGAAGTTAAAAGGGTACATCTACCTAGAAGGATCAGAGAAACGTGCATTTTTCACAATTTTGTTTGATAAAAATCGTTCTAACAAATTTTTAATACATTTCTAATGTGAAAGAAATCATAGGAGAGAAGCGCAGGGCCGACCCTGAGATATCGGGAGTTCGTGGCCCTTCACATATATGACATAAAATAAAGAACCTCAAATAAAATTTATAAAATTAACATTAAAGCTTGTGTAACTAATTTAGATTTGCATTTACATCGATTAATATTCAAATAAACATTACTCTTCTTGCATTCTTAGACGCAAAATCATCTTTTGGAAGCCCTGGATCTTGGGAGGCCCTAGGCCCAGGGCCGGCCCTGTAAAAGCGTGTCTATTTTCAGAAGAACAATCAAATCAAGCGATAATTAAAATTTACTTCTCGATATTTGATTTTTCTTATCGGTTACGAGTCGTATCGAGACCTGTGATTACCAGCATTCCTGATAACGATAAGAACCGACGTGGGAGTGAGGCTCAAGTGGTGGATGATTCAGGAAAAATTACAAATAATAATTGCCCGCATGTATTGCGAAGCATCGAGAAATACAAGGAGATTTACATAACGCGAATTATACATTCGAACAAGTGAAAACGAACATAACGTTTCCGAGTCCAAGGTCGATCGACGCGGACTTTGAAGGAGAAAGGATCTCCTTCGCGAGTTCTTCCAGCGGATTCGAACGTGTAAATACCGAACGCGGTGACAAAATGGCTCGTTTTTCTATTTGAAATTATGAAAAATTGATAGAAAAATCAATCTAATTAATCTTTTTTGATTCATTGTACATACATACAAGATTCTACTACCATTTAGTTTGTGCATTTAATATACAATACGAATATGACTTGATATTGCAAGGCAAAGGGTTAACTGATCACCTATGATGCATGTTGCGACGATCGAACATGTCGCTTGCGATTCAATTGATTCGTTGTTGAGATCGACGAACGAGAACGTATACAGTTTCTTTTCTTCTATCTAGCAATTGCTTTTAAAAACGAGAATATAAAACGTTTATTGCAGATACATTCAGAATAATTTATTGAAGTGGTTAGGTAAAGATTTAAACGTGTTTGCTTAAATCATTCGCGATTCATCGATTTGCTTGATACGACATTTATTTGACTGGCCACGGTTATGATGAACGCTTCACAGTGCTACCTTTTCAGGCACCAATCAATGGGAATCTTTAGCGTTTGCCCGAGCATTAACTGGTAGACAAGCACAACGAGCAGATGCGACGTTAACTTACGTAATTCCTGAATGAACGACAACGAGAACGTGGCCTCACTCTCGGCCAACAAACGCATCGACTTTCCCTTAAAAAATTCCAACTCTCTATCTTTCTTTCACCGATCCACGGTACCTTCTATTTTCTCGTCTTTTCAATTTTATTAAGAGCGTTAAGATTACGATAATTTTCAAATTCGAGGTAAAAGATTCTAAGACATGAAGAGGAAAAATCTCGGGTGACAAGAAATGAAGCTCAGACACAAGGAAAGTGTGATTCACGCTTGCCATTATGTAAAACCTACTCGAGAATCATTTCGATGCGTTACGCGTAAATTGCCGGATCCTGATACATATTCTATCGACTAAACGTAAAACACGCGTACGAACACGGATTGTGCTTAGGTTATGCGTGCTGCGTTTTCTGTACAGTTCGATCACCTTTCTCCCTTTCGCAACGATTGTATAATGGCTTCAAGCAGTTACAAGAAGTTCGCTGGTTTCGAAAAGTTGCGAATAATTTTGCATTTGTTCGAAAATCAGGATGTACTGAACGAGCAATTTAAATTTTGGCTCCTTTTACGAGGACACCTTGTGCGCATGCGCGCAGCTTGCGTATATATTTCGGCATGCACCTCAAAGAGTCAGTGTGACTGCACCTATGATACAGTATACTTTAAATGGATTCCTGTATCTTGATTTTGTAATTTATCTCATGATACACTACGCAAACGACAAAGAAAAATTATGACACGATATTAATGCAATGATTTCATTTTAAACAGCTTCTCCGAACATTAGTGTTTGTTTGAATCTGTTCCTACGTCTATACATCTGACTCTCACATCCTCTTATCGATAACACCGGCATTCTTTTCACATTAACTCAGCGGCAAATGTTAATATGTAGTTTTAGATATAACAAATTCTTATGATAAAACGATACCCTATTTCAACAGCTGATTAAGATAATTAATTTAAAGAAACTCAACACTTCGTATGTAACTTTAGAACACCGGCATCTTTGAATTTATTGCACGTCAAAATTAAATTCTCTATCAGTCTTTCGTTTTAACGCTATGAAAATGCAGAAAAGAGCATTGACCGTTCAAAGTGTTGCTTTAACTGTTCGCTCAGAATCTGTTCCTAAACGATAATTAAATATTTAATCCGTCAAGATGCCTAGTTTTCCCGATTTGAGTGAATAAGCTAACGTGAAACGCATACAACAATTACATACGAGATGTTAAATGCACTAGCGAGTACTCGAACGGTAGGTCATCGCAGGTTTCTCAGCAAAAAACCTGTTGCTTCGCTTACGTTGTCACGAAGTTCGTCGTTAAACTTACAAGAATAATGCCAATCGAATTTCGGCGATTGATCAGCTACAGACCGATATATTTCGATACGATTTACGTACGACGGTAGAAGAAAAATGAACATTTAATTATATTGCACAATTTAAAATCTCAACCGTCAGGAACGTTCTCGTTGAAAATCTTTAAAAAATGACACTATATTGAGTAATGAAAGCCTGTGTTACGTACGAAAACGTATATGAAACGTAAACAGGTAAGTAGATCTACCGGAAGCGAAATAACATCTTTGTAAAGATTTCACCAATATCTTCAAACACAGTCAGACGGTAATTGACGGAAAGGCATATACTTGTAATCGTCAATCATCGTGTACAAAGTCCTTAGCGTTGAATTGTACTTATTCAATTTTTCTATATAGAATCTTATGTGTTTTACTAAATATACACTTACCAAAAATCGCTAATCCCCAATGTAGCACAACAAACACTCGGCAAAAATGATAGAGACGACATAACCCGCGCACTGAACTAAACCGGCCATATTGTTTACTGGAACAGCATTTGGCCGTATGCCTGCTTTCACTGTTTTGCGGATCTCTCGTGAAAACGACGAGAGTGCACTCTATCGTTAACCTGGGTTAACTTTGGACGTTGCTTTGGTAACATCTCTAAAGTATACGGATAACTGTATTAATAAAGACGTTTACTCTACCGACTTTACGTATTTTAATTATGAACTATATGTAGAATAGACCAGATACACCGACGAGATACTGTTAAAGACTGCCATCCTTATAGGAGGTTGCGGCTTCAGAAAAATTCGACATTTTCTTACGTCCTCTAGAATATATTGCGGCCATAGTAAGAAACAGAACCTGAATCAATGAGTTTACCAACGAAGAGTGTCGGTGCTGCACTGTATCATGAGATATGAGATGATATATTATCTGGTCGATGCTATTATTATCTCTTCGGTGATTCGAGTTAAATTCGTTTTACAAACCTTTCGGAGATACTTTTTAAGACGTAAAATATTTGAAAAAAGGTAACTTAATAACTCTCTTTAGTTCATTGGAAATTATTTTTTTAATAAATTACGAACTGTAGTTCTAAGTTTAAGGTAAACGAATATTCATTTCGAAAAAATGATGAATAGAAAAAAAAAATTAGAAAAAAGATGATTTTCTTCTAATTTCATTTAGAAATCATTTAGAAATAAAAATTAATAAAAAAATATTACATAGGTTCTGTAGGATATAGTCATAATAATAATAATAATATAATGAGTAACAGGTGTCGAAAAGAAAAGAAATGTATTTCAATAAAATTTTGCATTTAATAGTAATGGTTATAATGTGCCGGTTGGCGGACATACATTGGGGGTGGGAATGAGAAAAACAAGGTATGATTGGCAGGACGCCTGTGAGAGAGAAAGAAGATGTTTGTGAGAGAGAGAAAAAGCGAGGTACGAATGATTGGTAATGAGCGAGAGCCATTATTCCATGTTTGATTGCGAGTCGACCAACATACGGTGCGATTGATAGTAAAAATTGTAAAAGTAGCTAAGTCGCGGTATTTTCAATGTTAGATTTTTATTCTACTAAAAAATAAATATCTAAAATTACCACAATAAAGTCCACTACTTGACACAGTCTGCGACCCTTCGAAATATTCGAGGTCTGTTTTCTGTTACAAAGTCTTGCCACAAAACCTTGAAAAAGAAAGGACAGTCATTGATGGGGTCATAATGGGGTATGCGCAGGCAGCGACGCACTCAGAATTTCTTCTTGGAGGGAGCTAAGTTGAACGAATAAAAATATTTTTAGTACAAAAAACAGTGTTATTAACATGTTATTAACATGTTACATAAACAGTAACACTAATTTAATTAGGAACAGATTTTAGAAAATTTTTCTACTGTTTTCTTTCCTTTTTCTTTGGGGGATGCTAGAGCCCCTTGGCCCCCCTTGAGTGCGCCAGCGTCAGCGCGGGATATGCAAGAACGCGAGCTTTCAAACGTTTGGGACGTTCGACTCTGTTCACCACATGGTAGAATAAGGGAATACACTATGCGCTTAGTATGTCATTCTCTGTTAAAAATGCTTACATCCGCTACCTGTGAAAAAAGTAAAAATGAGTCTCTGTTAATAGTTAAATAATATTTTTGGTTTAAGAATCATTATTTTATAAATATAACAGTAATTTTCGAATTATTTTTTATTTAATTATTGTATTTTTTCAGAACGTTACATATCAAATATTCTTATTCTTGATATATTTATATAGTATCGATTATTACAATAATTGTATTATTGTATTACAATAAGAATGTAATACAATTATACGATAAAATATAATTGTTTTCCAAGCAGCACCGACGAGATAATTATTGTACTGTGACAAACCTAAATCATCTCGTTGGTGGTATAACAGTTTTTTTCGGCGGTACAATGGGTAATATCACTATTCTACATTATCCATCACACCTATTTACCGATCATACCCCAGGCCCACTGGGCCCACTTGGCGTGCCGCACTTTAACACAGGGGATGGCAGTGGGTCTGTGGGAATGCTTTTACGGGACTACACTTTTCGTCCTTATTTTGCAACATATGAAGACAAAATAGATCTTAATTTGCAGATAAGGGTTGTGGCTAGACCACTGCACTCATGATTTCAATCACAGTACTCTTTTAGTGGCCTAACAATGCTTCGATTCCGCGACTACATTTTGTCGATTTTTTCCTCCACTTTGGACGCTTATATTATTAAACATCAACATAATCCCACTAAAATATGAGTGCAGCGGTGTGCATTGGACCTTCCTCTTTCGAATAAGCCCTCACCCAGCCCCAAATGTTCTCATATAAGGACGAAAAGTGTAGTCCCGTAAACCCATGTTTAGGCCCATTTTTGCCGGTAAAGTCAACGCGCTACTATTACCCGTGTCTACCCCCTTAACAGTATCTCGTCGGTGACGTAGTACAGCATGCCGTTAGTTGGATGCAATAACTGAGGTGGCGCTGAAATCAATTTCTGTTCGGCCTAATTTTCGATGAAACGTTGACTGTTTTACCGACGCGGAATTTGGAGTCCGGTGTAACCTTTTATCAGAGAAGTTTTGGGAGTATATAAATATAGTTTTTATAAATTGATTTGGATATCTCAAAATTTTAGTAACTATGAACTCTGAAGGTGTGTTTCATGACTTCAAATTTCAATTATAAATTTACAAGTTATTGTATAATGTTACAGAAAGCCAGAAAAATTCGTTATCAGACAATGTTTGTAATCAAGTTTCTACTGTATACAAATCTCAGTTTGTTGGACTTGACGATAAACCTTATGCTACAAAATGTCTTCTATGTAATTTAAAGTTTGTCCTTCCTCAAAATGAGGAAGAGCTTTTGATTCATTTATTTGAAGAACATCGACTTGTAATAGGAGATGTTTGGAAAATTGCAAGTTTGAAAAGGTTTGAATCCCTTATATAAAATTTTATATTTTATAACTGGTCATATAATTCTTTAATCTGAATTGATTTTAGTTACATACATTATTGGAGTGTTAAGTTTAAAGAAGAGCCAGTAACAAACTTCTGTACAACAGTATTAATGAACTGTACACCTGATGGTCAACCATGTGAAAATGAAAGATATTTTTTACTTTCTGATTGTATCTTTGAAGATAAAACATTAAGAGATGAAATACATAGAGCCAAATTGGTATTAATAACTTATATAAATTTAGAATACAGAATATCCCTCAGAATATAATATAAGATATATTCTTTAATATTTCAAGGAATGGGTACTAACAATGCAAGCAAAAGAGAGAACTGATACAGACTTCAAACGTGGTTGTATTTTGTGTCGAATGGAATTTTCAGGATTACGTATCAATTATGTAAAACATTTAGCACAGAAGCATAATTTATATTTGGGAAAACCAGATAACTTAGTGTTTATAGATGAATTTTTAGATAAGATTCAAAGTACTATAGAAAAGTAAGGTCCTATAAACATAATGTAATGAAACATGTATTAATTCAAGTTTCTTTTTTAGTTTAGTGTGTATATATTGTGAAAAACTGTTTAAAGATCGTACAGTGTTAAAGGAACATATGCGTAAAAAGTTGCATAAACGTATAAATCCTAATAATAAAGAGTATGACAAATTTTACATAAACAACTACTTGGAACCTGGTAAATCTTGGAGACATAAACAGGTATTTTCTTATTTCAAAGTATTCATAATAATTTTAAATAATGTTTCGGAATATTTTAATTTTAATATGGTTAGATTTATTTTAAAGGAAAGAGAGCAGAAGATCAAAGCAGTGAAAATGAAGATGAAGATACATGGTCTGATTGGGATGATGATGAAGGTGTTAGTATATCATGCTTATTTTGCAAATACAATGATAAACACTTCCATCTTATTCTTGAACATATGAAAACAAACCATGACTTTGATTTTAAAGTTGCATCAAAGGACTTAACATTTTATCAAAAAGTAAGACTTTCATATTTTGTACTTAAAACAATAAAGTAGTAAAGTTGCTTAGTTATATAACTTTGAAACAGGTAAAGGTGGTAAATTATGTGAGAAGACAAATTTATTTACAACAATGTATTTTCTGCGAAGTAAAGGTGAATGATGTTTTAGAACATATGAAAGAACAAAGTCACTTTAAAATACCTACACAGAAAAGTTGGGATCAACCAGAGTTAGTATTTTATATGATATAAAATCATAATTTATTAAACTGATTAACACATTAGTAATACAAATTTTTAGGTTTTATTTTCCAATGTGTGAAAATGATTCCTTTTTATATCATTTGGATACTAGCGATAGCAGTGATGGGGAAAGTGATGTCGAAAATCTTACAAAATCAATGTGTGAAATTTCGAAGTAATAATGAACATGTAAAAATATTGTACTTTAGTTATTTATTTTTAAAGTAAATTTGAAGATGATATCGATAAACATTTAATTTACAATTAATATTTGCAATTTTATAATACCTTAGTACCATAAACATAAATTTTGTATATCATATAAAAAAGATCTAGTAGAAATATTACACCATGTACATAAAGTAGCGTTCATCGGAAGTGTGAATATAGTTTTTATTACAATTCTATTTTGGTATAGAATGAATTATTTTAACATATTTTTATATCAGCAATATTCAAGTCTTTTTTCAATAATGTTTAAGAATAAGAAAATTAAAGTTCACAATGATGCAAAATAAAGTTAAAAGTGCATTATTCAAAACAGACTGTTGTTCAAGTTTGTTTGAAAATGACTATATTAAGATTAAAATAGTAGGTATTATAAATACTAGTGCTTTTCAAAAAGCACGAATATGTGCAGAAAAATTGTATCAGCATATGTCATTTAAATTTACATTGCCGCAAATTATAGAAATGTTTCAAATAGACTGGCATGAATATATTGAAAAAATGAAAAGAGTAATTACTTGTTGCTTTTATACTTGTCGAAGTATATTATGATATATATTGATTATAAATTTTGCATTGCATTTATAGCAAATTGGTGGAAAAATGTGGTCATTAAAACGGCCAGTAGCAGTTTTTATAAACAATGAATTTATTGGTAGTGATATGGAATTTTTTCATTATATAAGCGAAGATTATATTTTTAGTTTACCTTTTGGAATAGAATATTACGAAAATATTGCCATAGAGCGTTGTAAGCAATTTATGGAAAAATCTAAGGTGAAATTGGGTAATATAATAACAAGATAAAGTATACATTTATTTAACGTTGTTTAATTTTAGAGAATATATGTTTATTTTACCTTTACTATAAACAATCGTATAGCCGGCTCGTTCGTATTTATGGTAAGAGTTTTGTGTAAATTTCATATAGTGTTATAATTTTGTATAATAATCTTTCTGCTAAATTTTTTTCCCCATCCAGTTGTATTCTGATTTATTACCATTAACTTGCCAACATTTTTTAAACCTTTGTAATGGGTATGATGAAGTAAAACATTGTTATAGAGATGCTTATTATATAAATACACGTGTACATCGTATCGTTAAAAATGGATGGATTCAATGTGGAGGTAAAATCAAGTATATTTAATTTTTGTTTCGTTTGTATGGTTTAATCATTATTAACTTCAATATAAATGTTTCATAGATGCTGAACTATCTGAAATCAGTGAAGATAGGGCAGGTAATGTACCTGTGATACCTGATGAGTCTTATTGTATTCCTCATGATCGTCGTGGAGTTCTTTCAATGGCAAATGATGGGAAACATTGTAATCAATTTCAATTTATTGTATGCTTAAAGCCCAATCCTTGGATGAATCATTACTATGTTGCCTTTGGGTGAGTTAAGTAGAATTGGTTTTGGATGTTTCTATTTAATTAAGAATAATCAATTTTTGAGAAAAATGAAAATTAATTGATATAAAGGCAACTGATAGATGGTGCTAGAACTTTAAAAATATTAGAAAGTATTTCAACTTATTATGAACATCCTATTAAACAAATACTGATCTTACAATGTGGAGAGTATTGTCTTGAAGAAGAACCTAAAATGGAAGCAGAATCACAAGTTTTTCTTGTTAGTAATAAGATTCACAAATATGTTTGTTTAAATTTAAATGTTTTTTCATATTTTAGAAACATCAACCACCATCAAGTATCGAAGGAGAAGCTACAAGAATTATTAGTGACAATATGTTTGACTTTTATTGTATCACACCGTGGCTTGATAATATTGTAGATGTAATAGATGTCCGTGACACAGCATCCCTCTTAATGGTTGAACGATATTTAAATGGTCTTTATTGTCTTTCAACGGACTATATGCCAGGTATTTAAAAACAGAATCTTACCAGTGTATACAATATACACTGCTAATGTATGTACATAGAGTACCGAGCATGATGGACTTCCCCAGGGAAAATAACGATGCGAGGATTCCCGGGATTTTCGGGTTCCGGGATTCCTGGCCTGCGACATAGGTCTTTCTGCTTTCCATGTAACGCTATTTTTCTGAGGGAAGCTTAATTTGATTCCGAGAGTACATATGTATATTTTTTATAGGAATGGATATGCGTGTTTATAAAAAACTTAGTTCAGTTTCTATTGCAAAACGTAATACAACTGTTAAGCTCTATCAGTTATTAAGAAATTTTCAACCTGATAATATGACTGAACTAGAAAAAAGAATATTCATTTCAGACATTTCTGAAATCATTATAGCTTATATCTTTTATCATGAACATAATGAAGTAAGTTCAAAATTACCGACACAATGGAATTTTAAATACTTCTTATGTAAATAATATGTTGTTTATATGATGTATTTAGTTTTGTTTAAAACACATTTCAATGGATACTCATAGAATAATACATAAAATATTAGAAAATGCACATAAAATAGCACAGAAAGTTGTTGAAAAGGCTGAAAAGAGATCTTTAATTTCACGTGAATGCGGAAGTTTAAATATTACAAAGTATATATTTAATTTATAATCAAAGTAGAACATTTTTAAAAGTGGCAATTTTTAATAATTATTCCGCATTTGGTAATTGCAGAATGTTTGAAACATGTATGCAAGATATATTACCTTCAGAAAATTGTTTGTTACTGCTGCAAGATATATTGAACAAAGCCATATTATGTTTAATACAAGTGATTGATGTGCAAGAATAATATAGTATACAGGTAAGGAAAATCATTAAAGACTCATTTAAATTAAATGTACGAATTGTTTGTTCCGAATTTTAATATCGGAACTTCACTGAATTGTAATACATATAAATACTTCATTTTTTATAAAAATTTATAAATACACGATTTTTTGATATCACATAATAGTAATAGTTAATCTTAAATTTTATACAAGAACAACACAAACTACAAACAACTAGTATTTTTTAAAACAATAATCTATATCTACATCACTGCTTAATTTTAGTAAATAATCTCTTTCCTCGTCCTCTGAAAGCAGTTTTTTTATTAGCCGTATTTGATTTTTCTTCAATTGGAGAAGATTTGTCATGAAATGCGTTATATAACATTTGCGCTTCATTTTTATTTTCAATCATTTCCGTAAGTTCTTCCTATAAAAAAATACCAATATTCGTTATTAAATTTATGCTTCGAAATAATGCCGAATAATACGAAATACTATCGGTCGCTTAAAAGATTTATAGTACATTACATACTTTTGTAAGTTTATTAAGATGATCTAATGATTGTCCTTTACTCAAAACAGATTGTAAATTTTTGGTAGTAATTCCTGGTAATTTGGAAACAAAATCTTGTATTCGAGGATTAAATTTTTCTACCGCTATCTGCTTAGTTTCTTCCATTCCAATCTGAGCTGCTTTAGCTGCATCTGGTTGTTCTCTTCCTTGCTATAAATTTTGATGAAACAAAATACATTTTGTATACAAGTTTGTATACCAGAATGTCATTAATTATAATTTTAAAAAAAATTATTCATTACCTTCAATTCTTCAAATAACTGCGCCGTTGCGTGAGGGCCGGGCGACCACACAAGTTTTAATCGAGGAAAATGTAGAGTTAAAAGTTGTAGTTTCGAAGTGATAAACATATTTTGTATATCTTTACTAGCATAGTAATATCCCTGTAATTGGAAGATTTATTGTTATTGACGAATTTAAGTTACTTTATTTTGTATTATGTGTACAAATATGTACCTGAAAACAAAATGGTTTGTTTGGATCAAATTCTATTAGAAGCATTGCTTTACTATAATGTCTTGTCATGGCAATAGCTTGATTGTACAATCTTCCATTGTTTAAAGAGCCAATAAGATCGGAAACACTTTTTCTTTCAACACAAATATCTGGTGATAAAATGTAATCTCCCACCTATGTAAATAGGAAAATATACTTAAACAGCTCTTATTATTTTAAAACATTTAAAATTTTTAACAAATACAAATTTCTCAGCTGTACTTGTAATGTTATGGGTTCAATTTTCATGCCTCTTGTGTAAAGTATAGCAGGTAATTCACTTCTGAATTCTCTCATGTCAACAATGATCGTATTTGGAACTTCCGGTTGTATTGGTATTCCACCTTTACGAGTGTTTGTTTCAGCATCTGTGTCTGTTTGTATTGCTAGACTTAAACAGTCTTCAGACTTTCCGTCTTGGTCGTCAGGTATAACCATTTTCTAAAAACAAAACGAAGCATATTCGAATACGTACGAAAATGAAAAATAATTT
Source organism: Osmia lignaria lignaria (assembly GCF_051020975.1). Taxonomy (NCBI): domain Eukaryota; kingdom Metazoa; phylum Arthropoda; class Insecta; order Hymenoptera; family Megachilidae; genus Osmia; species Osmia lignaria. The sequence continues at coordinate 5,448,970 of NC_135041.1, forward strand.
GTAACATAATAACATACTGTTTTAGTATTAATTAATGTGTGAAATGCTTCTTTTTCTCGTCGCAGGGATGTTAAATAATCCTGCTCTTCCACGGAACCCCCATATATTAAGAAATATATTTTCAAATCTATTGATGGATTATTATTTTGATAAACCTATAAAAAGAAATTTATTTCTTTACATATCTGTAATCCCATTTCACTCACGAGCCAACAAATTTATTTTCATTTAGTACGTACTTCAATTTGCCGTACAGCGGAAATATCTGCTACGTACATAACAATATTACTTGGCATGTGTTCCGCTAAAGCGCGTTGTAATGCCATAGGATCTCCGTCTTTTTTCAAAGACTGTATTAAAATAATAGGAGCATTTGTAGTTAGGTTTGTTAGATCTATGTCTGCAATCTACACAAAGAACATTAAACATTTATATTGAATTTTTATACCATTGTACATACCAAACAAGGTGCTCGGCTAAGGGTGGGCACCCTTTGATGGGATGATAGCTGTGGTGATTCTGAAAATCTTTATCCTTTACCAAAATAACCGCTCGTTAAGACTTAGTTTTTGAATTATTTAACGAAAAACACCGGCGCGCATTTGTTTGTTCGCTACCACGGTCGAACCCGGATCTTACTGATACTTCGTGGCTGATCTCGCGCTCTTTGATTTATCAGTGTTTCTCATTAATAATTTAAAAACTCAGCCTTAACGAGCATGGTGGCACTGAAAAAAATTATTTAGAATCACCCCAGCTACCATCCCTCCAAAAGATGCCCATCTGTAACCGAACATCCTGTATAATACAGTAAGTCATCTTTTTATGTATATTTTACTTGTGAACATTCTTCAAATAGTGTTTGATGTTTTTCATCTTCTGTTGCTAAATCAGACTGACTTTCTTCAGGAACTTTTTGAGATAATGTTAGCATATAAGTATCTTTTTCGTCATTTTCATTATCATCAGTTTTCTCTGCAGATGTAGATTCTTCTTTTGTGTTCTTCTCTGTGCTATAAGTGTATAAAATGGATTCAATTATATTACATATATTAATTTCAAGAATAGAGCGAGATATTTATTTTGCATTATATACGTACGGTGGTTTTTGCAGTTCCTTACGAGAAAGTTTCTTCATTGCCTCATAAAGTAAATATTCCTTAGCACCCATAGTTAAATAATTTTTTAACTGATAACATAGATTACGATTGTGTACCAAAATCAATGTTTTCTCATTTTCTTTATCAGCTTTCGTTTTACTTTGATCCTGAATTTCAAGCAATACCTCCGTTAAAGCAGTCCATTTTGGAGTTACTTCAGGTTTTAGTTCTGAATATAAATAATATGTATGTCATGAAATACAAATAATTAAAAACCGTCTTTCTGATACGTATCTTTGCAAACACTCAACTTACCATCTTTTTCGTTATAAACTCTTTCCTTTGCACTTTGGAACAAAGTGTCTACAGAATCTAACATTAACCAGCCACTATTTTTTACCGCATATTCCATAGTACGTAAACAACTTAACATTGCATAAAACGATACGCAATCCTCGTATGTTAGGCATCTACATATATAATTGTTTTTATTAAAAACAGCTCGATTCTTCCATCATTTAATTTTTGCGAATACTTACGCAAGAAGGCCACGTAAGGTTTTTAAATCCGACAGTAATTGTTTTGAAGTAGCACTTAGTTGATGCCACATAGGATCTAATTGTAGCTGTAACTGTTTGTGAAATTTTTTAGATATTGCATTTTCAACGGTTAATTCATCTAAATCTAACTGTAAAAATAAAACGAAGCAAATAAATTTGAGCGTTAGAAATCATTGAATGGGTTAATAAAAGAGTGTACTTACATATTTGTTAAGTCTTTTCAGTTCTTTTATAACATAATTCATTATATCAAGTAAGGAAGTTTGAATATTCAACATCTTTGATGTGATTTTTACATGTAACTCAATAACATCAGGCTGAATAGTAAACGTTTTCGTTTTAGTGTTTAAAACAAAGCATACGATATATTATAATACCAGTAATAACCATTACCTTATGTTTCCCCAAACTACTATTTACAAGTGTATGGAAACGTGGCCATAAATATAACTTTTTGACAAATAAAGCTTTCATTATTCGTTCTACTTGTGCAAATCCAACGGTAAACGCTAATGCCGAATTCGTGAATGCTTTGATAAAACCGGTCTAGAATAATTCATAAAATGATTAATACAAATATTTTACATTGTAGTTTATCGTTTTTAATTCAGTTAATTTTTTCTTCAGTATGTACCTTATTACTTTGTCTGTATAAACGAAGGGCGAATGCTTCTTGATACGAATTCAGTATATTATGTGCTCTATATACAAGAATTCCAGTAACTAATTTCAATGGAACTCTATTTTTTAATAGATCTACTACAAGAATTCGGCCTGACATAAATAACACTCCACCCTCTAAATACATTACCTCCCTATAATTACATAATAAATAATGGACAAAAATTAAAACGTTTCATAATAATGAATCAGAAAAACAAGTTTGATTCTAACCTTTCATCAGAAGAACATTCAAATGTTACAACACGGGGCAATTGTTTATTTCCTAATCCTTTTAGAGTATCAATAAAATATTGTTCGTCATGGTTCGTAGTTCCCAAAACTATAATCAAGTTTCCTGGGTCTAAGTAGGCTCTTAATACATTCGCAAATACTGTTTCTAAACCAAGTCCTCTGAAATAAATAACAATGACATAAACATGTAATGATTTTATAGAAAATTAAATTATACATTGTATAATTAAATAATATTTACTTTGCCACAACAACTAATCCATCTTCGTGGATTATTTCCAAAAACATTTGATTCTCATATTCCAACATGATTTAATTAAATTTATGCACTAGATTACAACACACATCAAAACAAGAGTTGAAAAAGCAAATCTAATAAATACCATGTATTGGATGTTGAAATTGATGATTGTTGTTCCTAAAACATTGAAACATAATTATATATAATACATAAAAACAAAACCATATTTATAAGAAAATTTGTATTTTAATATGCACCTCATTAGTGTTTCTTTTAGAGTTTCTTTCATATGATATGTCTTCTATATCTGTTGTCTCATAAACTAGGAGAATATATTTACTAATTTCATGTGATGGATGTCCATAAACACCTATACTAACTGGTCTTCTAAAACTGAAAATATAAATATATTAGATAAATTATGCACATTTCGTATTAGATCTTATTTGTTGTACCTATCAGGAATAAGAATGGTATCTTCTCCACATGTTGCAGATTGAAGACAATATTGATCTGGCTCATAAGTTGGTTTTGTTGTTATTTGGGAAGCATATAAATCTGCGTCACCAGTTCTGTAAAGTACGATATAAAATTTCATGTGTAGCATCATAATTTACATAAATTTAGCTCTTTAATAATATATGTCAATTAATCATTGAATTCATCTGAATGGTCTGCTTACTCTGATATTAATGTTATTCTGATAAAACCATCATATGTTAAACTATAATACTTATATGAACCTCCTGGAACTTCATCAATTATATAATGAGAAAACTTGTCTTTATGAGCTAATACATAAGATATCTGTTAAAATAATATTGTTTTCTTCAGTTAAAATATCAAAATTAAGGATTTAAAATCACAAGTATACATGAAAAATGTTCTTACCAAAGTGATGAAAATAAATATAATCTTCATAGTATAGTATATTTTAACACAATCATCACGCAATCATAACTTTTGATCTTTTATTCCTTTCAAATTTCTCCAAGAAAGAATAATATTACATAATTGATCTTTCTTATACACGATTTCTAAACAACGATGAAAAGCAGTAATTAGTAAAGTCATCATATCATTAATTCAATTCTTGGATTTCCTAAACTTAGACAATATTAAATAAAAGCTGATATAAAGATGACATCCTTACATTTAAATATATCAGACGTTTTACAGTACGCACCTCTGGATGCGAAGGTTAATTGATTTTAACAAATGCTAGTAATTCACTTTATGTATTAATAATTTTTCTTTCTTTTTTACAAGGAAGAAATTGAATCTATTCTTTGACGAAAGCTTGTAACCGTATGTATGTACATTCAAACATTTACTACGTTTTCTTTTAATAGAATACGTATTATAACGCAAGCTTCTTTAAATTACAATAACTGTGCATATCAGACACTGGTACAAAATATGGTAGATGTCGCAAGTGATACATTTCCATATACAAACGGATGTTTTATAAATAGTTCAAATATGTTTAAAATATTATAACACATTAGTCTTCTTCTTTATAAGTAGTATATTCTTCATTTAAACAATTTTAATAGAACAACATAGTTAACTCATGTGATTTGATGTAATGAACAATTAATACAATATAAATAGTAAAAACAATAATAGTTAAATTAGTAATTTCAATCTTTCTTTATTTTTAATAAGATATAAAATCAATCATCAATTATAATCATTGTAGTTGTTTTTTTTCAAATGGCATGGACACTATAGTGATAAAGTATAGGTTCATTATATCATTTTAATATTTGTTTTAATATAAAATATTGTACATGTATGTTTCTATACTTTTATTGAATTAAATGCAAAACAGTTACGTCAATACATTGTATAGGCAATTTACGAGTGTTTAGCGTGTATCAAAGCTCCCATTTCCAGACCCTATGATGATACTCTTCGTAATCAAGTACGATATCCGGCGCATCACTATTAGGAAATGAGGTATAATAATTACTGCTTTGTAGTAGAAATAGGTTGTAACAACACGCTAAAGGAATTAATAATTACCTATCTATTTTATTTAAATGAAGGAAAATACACGTCGGCGATACTTCTTTCGAACTAGATACCAAAATTTATTTATAACTCCAGTAATGAAATTACAAGTTCTGGAAAATGTTCGTTTCTATTACTATTTTATTACAGTTTGAATTTGATTTATATCACATGAAGTAATTTGCAAACAATACAAACATATTTTTAATTTTACATTATGCAAGTATGTAATGCGGCATCAGAAGATATTAGAAGATCGTCATCGTGTGCGCGTTCTTGCTATCACTAGTGCTGGTCCGTCGAATTGCAGCGTGGTTAGCTCGATTCCACCAGTGCAATAGGATCGGCCGGTACTTTTTCCTACATCGATATAAGCTACCAGACCGGTAACAGTCTCTCTTTCTCGCAGGGTGTAAACAGGGCCTAGACGAGTCTGCAAGTAAGAGAAAGAGGGGTGAGCGGTAGCGCAGGTAAGATTGTCGACTAAGGACTCCTTGGTAGCAATGTGTACGTCGCCTTATTAGCGATGGGAGCAATACCCTCATACTACTAAAAGTAACAAATATTTTAGGAAACATTTAAGATTATATGAATTTTATTATTACATATAAATCATTTTAGAAATTCAAATTAACAATTTTTGTTTATTAAAATAATTGTATAGAACATTACTGTGAAGACATATTATTATGTATACTGTTTAAAGTTCCAAATTGCTGTATGATAACATAGTATATTCTCTACTACATATTTTCAATTTCTTAAAGGAAATGTATATAAAATGATTCATAAGTTAGATATTTCCATTTAATCGATCCCATTGCTAGGTGATATGCATGTGTGCGATTAAAGGGAGGATGGAGACGGCGCATGGTGAATCGAGCCTAAGGGTAGTAGAGTGGGACGCGGAGAGCGGGGCGAATGGCGGAGGTTCAAAAAATGTGTTGGTGCGCGCGCAACTGCTTTGTCTCTGTCGCGCGGTGGTGGGGGGTTGGTTGGACCACGAGGGGCCACAGGGGTCCGTGAGCGGAGCATGGCGGACCAAAGGCGACGGCATCCTTTCAGTCGGCCGCTGAACCCGCGCGCCGTGCGGTTGCTCGTGTGTGTATCGCGCTTCAGTTCGATTCGTCGCGTATCGTTCCTTTTGTATTTTCCATCGCAGGACCACGCGTGTGAGGTTTTTCTATTCGCCGGTTATCCGTCCGTATCCGCGAAGGTGACCAGACCGACGGAAAACGACGAAGCTGTGTTCTAGAAGGACCTCTTGACACGCCAGGACCACGCATACTCTTTCGGATTTTTTGGAGTACGTCTCGAGATTGTTTTCGTGCGCGGGCGTAACGCCGACGTGAAGTTCTTCTGCATGGTAAGTACCAAATCTCTACCTTGTACATACATACATATCTCGAAAAATCTATGTCTTTATTTTTCTGTCGATTTTAATCTATCGCCAAACAAGTGAATGCTTTCTTCGAAAAAGCGCGTATGGCTCCCCCTTTCTTTCCTGTTTCGCGCGAAGATGTTTCATTTCGTATAGAAAATGCGATTCGCTTGAATGCAGCTAACGAGCTAGATTGAAAGAAAGGGAACGAACGTTAGGCAAGGTTTTCACACGTGTATGCAAGTAGAACTTGGAGAGACGCGGTAAAATGATGCAATAAAGAAGGAGAAAGATAAATGCGAGATAGGTTAAGTTTTTGATTCTCGCGTGGGGAAAGAAACTGTACCGTTTCCCGCGATAACAACGCGTCACGTGATCTCGCAAATTTGCCATAAGAGAACACGTACGAGTGAAAACGACGGTTTAACTAAACAATATTATCGTACAACGTCGTTTTACTTCTGTTTTCTCTTACTACCCTTCAATTTATTAAATACGTGAAATGGAGTAGATCAATTTTCCACTTCAAAAGGACATTAAATGCACTGTAATTTTATATAATTTACCGACAGAGTAACAAAAGATCAAAATGCTTTATAACTGCACGTCGTAAAATGGAGCCCAAGTTAAGCGCTGTTACGAAAAGCGACCCCCTTTTTAAAATAATTAGTGCATTTAATAATAAGGGTTCGGTTTCTATTGATTTTATACATGTGTCGTTTCTAATATACGTACCATTGAAATGAATATCGTTGAGTGTATATTTGTAAGAACAGCCGAACAATTGGTGTGTCTGTGTGCAGTAACACCGGTGGCGCTTTCAGTAACATAAGAGTTCGAAATTGTGCGTAATTACACCATATAATCGTAAGGTACTTCGTGTGGTATTCAAGGTGCGTTCTGAATGCAACATATACTTGCTACCGTTTCTTCTCTCGCTTATTCACGTTACTCCTTCTAGAGGAGAAAAGTTAAGAACAAGCAACAGCTTTTATGGTAGATAATATACAATGGAAAGAAAATGATATTAAATTCTTTATTTAATTTTATCATAATATCATTAGTTAAATGAATAATCACATTTTTAAATTACATCATTGCACTTTGTCAAAACCAAAGTATGCTATGGAAATTATTAGAGTAGATTTTTTAAATTATTATAATTATAATTATCATAAGTAATTATGATTGTAATATTTTTTTAAACGTACGATTGTTGAATGTTTCCTCTGTTTATAAGTATAAAATTAATATTATTGAAAATTATAAAATATTTTAAATTCTTCTAGTTATGAAATGGCGATGAAAAATAATTAGGTTTTCTTGAATCCAAGGAGAAATATGAAACGATTCATGCGCTACTGGAAATAATCTAAGGAAGTAATCATGGTTAATAGGACATTTTATTTGATGATATTTTACAAATAGCCTTGCGCATTTATCCACGGTATTTCGTTAATTTCTTCGAGTAATTAAGCGGATAGGTTATGTTTTCGTTTTTGTTCGGGTAACGAGTTAGCTCCAGACTCCATTGTATACATTGGACGCGCGAAACAAGTTTCATCGCATTTTGCTTGTTTCCATTTTTTGTTTTCTCAACGGGTCGTGGCAAAGATTCGAAAGTCGAGGCGTAGCATAGAATTGCAAACGGAAAGATTTATAAACAGACTGAAGCCAATTTGGAGACAAAGTCGAGGAGTTCATTCGTTTTAAAATGAACTAAACACCATGAAAATGGAAACTTTCGTTGTTGGTGCCATCTGTAGTCGATTTTATGCGACTTTTCAAAATTATCCCTTAACAGCTAGCCTTGTAATTCTTTATGTTCAAAAGTAATTTATAATAATAATATTGATAGACAATGAGACAGCAAATATAGAAATTAATTTAAGATCTTAATATAGATTAGAAAAGCTTTGTTTTAAAATATATAATATTACAATGATTGATACTGTAGAATAAAATAATTCAGAATTTTTAATAATTTTAGAAACTTAAGAATAAATTAGAAAAGCTTCGTAGTTAAAAGTATATTCGGACGATCGATACGCTTTGTTTATCTCCAGTGAAGGATTGCACAGTTTTTTCACTTGTTTTGCTCGCAGTTAACGTATTCGATGAAATATTAACCCCGTTCGTTCTTGCTTTTTTATCATGAAGATTCCAGGTTTTATCGATGCCCTCATAATACGTAGACATTATTTATTGTGACATAGTTCCGTTTCGCGAAACGGAATCTCTGGGAATGATACGAACCGGTATGAACTATCGTTAATCTTCCAGTTTTTTTTATATCTTCTTTGCTGTAATTTTTATTCAATATTTCTGCCATTGTTTCGTTGCACTAATAAATAAGAAAAGAATTGTTAAACAAAATTAAATTCTACTTAGGAATAGTTATTTATTTTTTTTATTCTGCATTCAGTCTTTTTTTTTCAAAATTAGTACAATTTTAATTAAAATTGCCAATAAGAATATAGATAAATTGATAGAATTTTGAAGTAGTTGAAAAATAAAACGAAAGAAATTATAAGATATTAATGCTTCGATTGGAGCAGCCTTAAATTATAATTATAAACCATTAAGGAAAGCGTGGTAATATTCGCGATTGCAGCCAGATTTAATCGAACATTACTCTTGAATGTTGAGAGTCCCAGGAAGGTCTCTGTGGTCCTAGGTTTGATCTCAGGGACGCCAACCCTCGAGTTGTGCCAACTCCTACACTAGTGTCGCAGTACGACAATCGATCTCGACTGAAACACGTATACCGAACGCATTTTCAGGTCTCGTTAATCTTCGCTGTCGCATCGAGAGAATCGCTAAATTTGTCTGTATCAGGGAGAAAGAATAATTAGCACAGCTAGCTCCGAGCAATTCGTAAAAAAAAAACGAGCGGATGAATTATCAGCGGTGGATCCAGAGTTTTGCCTCGGGGTAGAGGGTGTAAAATATGTAAAATTATATTTTTCAATATTTATTGCGATAGTAATTTCTTAACTCTTAAAAGTATTACCATACTTTGGATCAATGGATTATTCGTAACAATAATTTACCCTCCGTTGAATGATTAGTTTAACCCTTGAACGGCGGACCTTTATATTTTACTCTTATTTTCTAAATTTTTAACTTTCATTTTAGATATCTGTTTCCAATATTTTTTACTATTAATGTCAGTTACGGGAATAAAGCGCCTGGTGGGTGTAGTCGCTAACCCACTAAGGTTAGCTTTTGTTCCAATATTAACATTCCTTACGTCGATAAAGAGTCAAGTGTTGGGTCTTCCGGATCCGAACGCAATGATTGGCAAGCTCCATGAGTGGACAATTTACCCACTCCCGGCGCCACTTGGAGGGTGGTGGTTGCTGGGAAGTGGATATTATTTTAGTGCAATTGCGCCCTTTACCACCGCCGGTATAAGCTAACGGCAGAGCGGGTTATTAACCCCACAAGACTCACTTTAGACAATAATCTTTTAATTTCAGTTGAAATTCTATTGTGTTTTTCGCAAGTTCTGGATCACAATTGATTTAAGGTCCGCTGTTTGAAGGTTAATTTCGAAGAAGAAAAGAATCAATTTTAGAACTCTCACACGTGTTAATAAGAAAATACCAATTTTGTATAGGATCCTACAAAAGGGTGGCTGTTTGCGTTGATGACCTCATTTTTCGTGATCCCACTTTTTACGACTTTCCGTCTTTTCCTTCGTATATCTACGTAAGAATTACGATCATCATGGTACTTAAAGATTGTGCATACTGATAAAAGGCAGAGTCAATATTTAGGGGCGCTATCGGATTGACCCTTAAACTCGTAGGATCCAGGCATCATAGGCCTTGTATCGATAAGTATGGTTATCGGATTGAATAGAAACATTTCAACAATTTTATCGATTAGTTTGTAATAATTTTTCTCTTCCGACGTTTTCAGAGTTGGATCGTTTTAAGAGCTCGTTGAAACTTTTCCAACTTTGTTTCAACTTCCTGCGTTCTAAATTCATTTTTGAAAGGAGGAGTAAGGGCTTTAAAGGGTCTGTTATTTCCAAACTTCTCTGAATTGTTACCCCATATGATTGATAGAAGTTTCTTTACATAGAAATTATCATAATTTCTAAAGTATTTAGAATAATAGATTGCGGTTTTCTTAATTACAGTCAGAATTCAATATTTAATGATTGCATTTTTTAATCCATTTCCTTCTTTATCGGCTGTCGAATCCTACTTCCACAATTTTTTGAGAAAAATAAATTATATTTACACCGTAACGCGACTAGATCTTAAATCTTTGCAACCGGTCTTAAATTTCGATCGTCCCACATATGTACGTTCGAAACTGGTGCTCCAATGAAAAAGGAATCGGTTGGCGGATCGTTTCAGTCGAAAAACAATGTTCATTTCTTTGAATAATGCATTAGGAAGAGAAAAAAAGGGAGAATGGTGACGATATTTAAATTAACGTGTATTTAAAAAAGCAGCCTTCTTTTCTATTTCTGTGAATGCGTAGAAGTTAACTCATGAAATATGGAAAATTAGAGACGATTTGATGAAATAAAACTATCGCAAAATTGCGCATGCAATATATTAATTTAAAGCTTAAAGTTTGCTGAAAATAATTCTATTAATAGATTCTTCAGAATTTAACAAATCGAAAAATTAATTGCAATTTGAAAACTTGAGCGGCGGTTCGTAATGAGGCGCGAAATAACAATTGAAACTTTTGTACGTAGAATTTATGCGAACGTAAAACAATGGAGATATTATCGAATCCGGGGTTCGTTTCCCTGAAACTTTCAAATTTTTCTTCTCTTGCCAGTTGAGAAAACTTGCTACGATTGATTTATAGTAGCCGCGAACAATACGGTGACCCCAAAGTCAGCTTACCGTAAATCATCCCGTCGCGATTGAAAAACTTTGCAAATCAGTTGTTTAGCGTTCAGAAGTTGTGCACCGAACGCAAAGATTAATACAATGAAACTAAATACATTTATCTAAGCATGTCGAGAAACAAAACAGAATTTGATTAAGTGGGATGTTCTGATAATATACGGAAGTTTATTGATTTCCCTCTCTAACAATGATATCTTGTTCGTACGTATAATAACAGCTCACTTTCAGATAATTAGAGTTCGAATATAAAATTTTATTACTTTTTATTTTTTTATTTGGATTTAAGATTGTATAAATATTTTTAGTTATTAACCCTTGGACAGCGGAGTCTGGGAAAATCAAATACTAATCAAATAGGCAGCAGTTATTCTATTTTTTTTTTTTTTTTTAACTGGAAATTCAATCTATGAGTTCAAATACATTTTGAAGATTTTTCTATTTTAAATACTGTTTGAATGAAGTTCAGAAAAGTATTAATCTATTAATTATTATTCGTTCCTTTCTGCTGACAAAAATTTTACTATTTTATTTGATCACTTATTCCACTGTTCCTATAAATAAAATAATTTTCGATATCAAGTATCTCTGTATCTTGACAATTGTCCTCGAATAGTCTGTTAACGATAAGCAACAAACGTTTTATCCTCTTCTGGATACTTGAATCGATAGATTATTGGATCTGTTCGCGTGTGCTCTAATTAAATCCACCAGTTCAATCGTATCAAACCATCATCCTTTTGTCCCAAGACACAGTAACCAACAGAAGTAATTCCGTAAGATGAACGAGATAGAAAAATAAACTTGAGAACCTAGAATACACAGGAACGTGGCCCATTCGCCATTGAGAAACGTAGAGCCGTGCCAAAATCTTGAAATGCCGTCTACTCGGATACAACCAGACAAGAGGTGCATTGTTCCCCTTTACCTTATATCATATACGTATATCTATATATTTAACTGGATAAACCCGTTGAATTACAATATCACTATAATAGAGAATATAAAATTCACTTAAACTGAATAATAGGATGCATTGTTAGATGCAATTTCAATTTCAGGAAGTTGTGAGATTTATGCTCCAAGTTTCAATTTTGTTAGAGTTAGGGATCTTTTTCCATTGTGTGATTGATATTCTGAAATGTTGGAAAGTTGTAGAATTTTAGAATTTTAAAATAGCGAGGGGAGTGACTAGAATAATTATTCCACCCTGGCCTCTACTCATCTTCAGTTTAGCCACCAAAATATGAATTTTAATGAGCTTCTATGAATTCCATCGTTATCTATCCTTTGTGCACGTCGTTGCAGCACACCTGCGTCCCTTTCGTTTTACTATCTACATATTGCATTCGACGTGTCTGACGTCATATCCATGTGTTGTTGGCCCTTATGGTCTATCGGTGACCGGTCTGTACGCGTTTATACGTCTCGTTACCTTGTACCCTCGCAATAGGAATCAGAACAGGATCGAGGAGACGGTGTGTGGAAGGTGAACGGATCGAAAGAGAGGCAGGGGTACAGGTAAAACAGCATGGATATTGTCGAGGCGTAACAGATCAGAGTGAAAGTTGAGGCACGACTCTGCATCTACGTCTCTTTCTCTTTCTTTACTTGGATACCGGGTACAAGAAGAAGAGCTTGAAGAATCACGAGTCGAACGGAGTCGAAACGATCGTGTGCACGCTTTGCGCCTTTGACTTCTCTCGACGCAACGATTACGCGATTATATCATGGTGTGTCCCGTTTCTTTAACCATTTCGCTCCACCGTGGCTTGTGTAATAATCGCGAATCGATCGCTAAAATCTGATACATAATTTGTTTCTTACTTATTTCAAGACGTTCTCTGGGAAACTGTCTGTTTTAGCGTAGGTTCATTGCGATTGTCTTAATTGATATTAAGTCTTTTTGATAAAGGTGCAAATTAACTTGTAACCATTGAACAGCAGAGCTTGAATCAATCGTGACCCAAATTTACAAAATATATACAAAGATATTAACTTAAAATTAAATGTGTAATCGTTAATTAAATTAAAATTGGGGTTCTCTCCATGGTCCGCTGTCTGAGGGTTTTAAAGTTTTCTATACAATTAAGTGTAATAAGTGATATTAAGTATTTTAGAGATGTTATTTGAAGGTTTTCTTTTTTGAAATTACAAATAAGTCTTAAGATATTCTAGCAGAACTTATTAAATTTTTTTCCAATTATTCAAATACCTAAATTATTAAAGTTCAAACGTTATAAATTTTTGATTGGGTACATATTTTCTGAATTTTAAACGCATTTTCTTTTTTAATTGACTCCCCATCTACAGCTAAAATTATGTATGTAATTATTTATTATAGATAAGGATCTATCATTCGGTCGACAAATTTAATTAAAATTTGGGGGAAGATATCTAAAGTTCTCCTTGTTAGATGAGACATCCTGCATAACAACACCAGATCGTTCTATCTTTCATTCTCCCATTGACTCCCCCATCGACGTTGCATCCTTTCGTCACGATTCGTGCCGACGTCCCATCGACGGTGCAACGTGCACTTCCGACCAACTGGTCAACCACTCCACGCCACTTACGCACTTAGACCCGACGAAAGGGTCCTCACGGATGTTTCACAGTCTATTTTTATCCCGACTCCCGTGTATCCCGCAGGGTTCGATACCATTTCGCCTTCTGCGTTTGGATCTGCCCGGCATGGAACGCGTGTCTGGCGTTCTGCTTTTCCTTTTCCGTCTTAGCAATCGAATGCTACGAAAATAAAAAAATCTTTCCCTTCAAAAGCTTCCAATATTTATTGATTTTAGCCAGCGAAAGTTCCGAAAAAATGTGAAATCTTAGCTATCCAAAGCTTCGAATTTCGAAATTTACAAAGAATTCTTATTTCCATCTTCGCAACATTCATGGTCACCGTTATGTTCGCAAGATTTAGATTGTGCGTTGTCAAAATAGGGAATGTAGAATTGTTTACTACGCGATTCCAAAACACTCGACAAGAATTCTTACGTTCCAAATTCTAATCGACCGAGAATCTTCTGCCGGAAATGCATGCCTCTTCGCGGAGCATCGAGTTTCGCAACGAGGTATTTAATTGCTGAATCAGAAATCGGACAGCTGTTGGAGTAGGTGACTCACGATGACTACATTCAGATTTGACAGTGACGCGACAGTGCGTGACTTTTTCTATACCAAATCAGACCCATGCACGTAGGTTGTGAAGGAAAAGGATTTATTCGAGTAGTTCGAGTTGTCCAAAAATTCCATGATTCTGTTTAAACAGGTGTCTTCTTTACGATACGTCTTGTACGACAAAAGTATTTTTCTCTCGTCCAGAGCAAACAACAGCAAATTATAAATTTGTATTTCGAAAATAATTCAATTCAGTACGGTTGTTGTATATCAAGTGGCAGATTTCGTAACGTTGAATGTCTGACAAGATTTGATGACATAAAAGTATGATAAAATGGCACCTATGGTACCTATGTTAATTTGAAGTTCAAGGTTTGATGAAAACGAATATATAAACGTTTCCACAATATTTTTAATACAAAATAGCTGGCTTTCCATTGAAACAATGAATCAACCAATTTATAATTTAGTATTTTCCATTAGCGAATATTTAAATTTCAATCGCTTATATCCCACAATGGTAATGGATCTTTTACGATATATTATGTCATAGAGAATCTGTAATGTTTGAATTGTCGATAAATTAAACATTTTCATATTATTTTAATATACGAGTATTTGGAAATTGGATAATCGCTAATGGAAAATACCAAGTTGGAAATTGATTCAGTGTTTGTTCTGACGGTGAAACGATCATTTTTATCAAACTTTTAGCTTTAAAATTATGTACCGTAAATAGTAGTTTGCGATATTTTTATCTCATCGAATCGTGTTCGACGTATCGTCTGTATGTATCTATGATGTTTCATCTTCTATTTGAAAACTGATTGTACACATACTGTTCACTTTAAGAAACAGATGGAAGTAAACAGGAGCTTTTAGAGAAAATTTATTTTCAGATATAAATAAATAGAATGATGTCATAAGTTGCAAGAATATTTGTTTTTTTTTTTTTTATCTGCGTTATCTTCACTTCTGCACATAACTATTATCTAGTTCTCCTAAATATGATAAACTGTATTTATAGGGTGTCCTATGTAAACTGCAAACTACTTTCTTTCAGACCATTACAGATAAAAGAGTTTATTTTTTCTTTATATTTTAAAATATAAATGTTACTGTTTTCATGTAGTAGATAGAAGATAGGTATTAGGAGATGATTATCTATGTTTATGCTTTTAGCAAGAGAATAGCTAAATACTTTTTAATAACTTAATGATAATTGATCTTTCTCTATGCAGGTACTTCAATACTTTCTCCTAAAGTGAAAACTGTATCTATTAGTGAATCAAATAACATGTGATTTCACTTTAAAAAAAGTGAATCTTATGTATAGTTTGGTTCAAAATTTAAATCCTTTTTTATTTCCAAGTTTCTTATTTTCATTGTCTCTATAAAAAATATCCATCATGAGGTACTAATTTTACTTCAAACTGTTAATTTTCAACAACAATATTTCCCATTATTGTCAATAATTGAGACAAGTTCCATTTACTGCACCAAAATCCACGTAGTAAACAGAAACACCTGAACGCCTCTGTTGTAATGAACAATAAGACAAAATGTGTGGTCTTCATCAGGTATCCAGTAGCAGTAATCGGTAGCAATGTTTGTTGTACAAAAGTCTCATGAGTGGTTTGCACGAAACAATGACTGGTATTCGGAGCGTGCATTTATTTAAATCACGGAGAGCAAAGTGTTGCTCCTTGCGGACGGTGTACGCAGCGAAGAAGTTAAATATATCTGGCTTGGCCTAACCGTTCCTTCTATCCTCATTCCTTTCGAATGCCCAGCCTGGTCTGACTCGAAACGGATTCAAGTATGGCTTTCCAGACCGAGAACTTTGCGCTCCTTGCTATAACGTCGATGAAGGATAAACACTGATCGTTCGTTCGAACGCGGTCGTTAAGGTACCGGCCACTTTCTTTTTGGAAGATTATAGTAACGAAGTTGCTCGAACTTCTTCGTAATCCTTCTGGTTGTAAGCACCGCGAAGACTTGTAAATGGTTGGCTGATAGGGGCTTAAGAGTATTGCGTTAATTCTCGAAAGTTTTTCTGTTTCGAAGCGGTTTAACGGAGTGTAGCATCGATTCTGCGTGAATTTTTATGCCTCCGCTGAGTTTAAAAGAGATTTTCCTTGATTACCAGTAATTTTTTCACGTTGACAGCTTCATAAGAGTGCAGCAGCGTAAAATTATTATTTATTGAACGGAGATTTTTGGTATCGATGCACTTTCAAAGAGCGTAGCATTGATTCTGTGAAAATTTTTTTTAGATTAAAAAAGATTCTTGTGCATTCTGCAAAATTGTTTATATTGAGACAAATTAAAAAAGTATTGCATTGATTTTTGTAGAAGTTATTATATTTTTATTCAGCTTAATCGATATTTGCATTGATTCTGGGGAACTTTTTGTATTTCGACTAATTTGTATTCTTAACTGTAAGTTGATTTTGTGAAATTATCTTCTTATTATTTCATCTGAATAAGAGCTTTTATTCCAATAGAGTTTCAAAGAATCCAGTCAACTCTAAGATTCTCAGTATTAATTGAGCGTAAGAGAATCGCTTGAACTTTCTGAAATTTTCGAGAAATACCGTGTAATTGCTTTCTAAACTTCAAATTGTTACATTTGAATTTCCTCTTATTTTTATGTGAAAGTTTGTTTACAATTTTAATGCAAAGTACACTTTCGTTTAGAGAAATTAATTAAGAAATAAGTTTCTCTTTTCGCGATCGTATTAATAAATCTTTTATAATATCAAAGAAATATTCATTGAACGTTCACTTACCATTGATACTTTCAAAATAATGACGATTGGTAAATATAAATAAAGCTAATGAGTCGTTTGTTTCCATCAATTTGTTTAATTGATTGTTCATCGAGGATCGTTTTTTAAACATTTAGGTCGGAAGTTACGTGCATTATTTTTGCACCCGAGCATTAAACTAAGCTACACTTGAGGCTGTTAGCGGAGGAGAACGTATAATGATCGGTAAATTAGCTCTGATATACGGACCGCTTGCTTCAGTCCACTCGTGATACTCGTTTCATTTGCAATCTCTACTCGTCTTTGTTTTAACTCGAGCGAGGATCGAACGAGAAACATTTCGATTTGTCGCCGAAGAAATAGGACGACCGATTACAAGCAAGTTATTAATAAGTGACTTGATAGTGATTGTGTATCATTCTGTACAGCTATGTGAACCTGGCACCCGACTTTTAAAAAATTAACTTTTTTTTCGGCAAATGGTAGTATATCGTTTGTAGTTGATAATAGTAAAAATATTTTCGTTTGTAGTTGGATCAATTAATAAATAAACAAAATTGAAAAATTGACCCGCACCCGACATTGAGATATTTCAAATCGGGTTTTTCCATGTGATAGAGAATCGTTTGTAGTTGATACCAGTAAAAAAAGTTTCGTTTGTAGTTGAATAGTTCAAAAGTTACAGAATGAACAATGTGTCTTAAAGATGTATCGGCTTACAATTAGTGAATGAAAAAGAATGAAAGGGTTAAGAGGAGATACAGACAGTTTCCATCGTTTATAAGGCAATTTTATTCATTAAAGAAAAATTATTTATAAAACTTACATAACTATATAACAGAGATAATAATTACCTATTCATTAATTTCACAAATGATTAGACGATAATAATAATTTACTGTACTTTACTTTTACATTTCTTGCTTTAAAAATGGTAAAATATTTTGATTAAAAAATATATTCTATTTTATAATATTTGATAATTAAAAATTATATTATTTTTTTTTTATAAATTACTTTTAATATTAATATTTTTGCTTTCTCAATATTGTTATTTTCTTCAGGAAAGCCTGATTTGATCGCGAGTGTATAAGAAACGCAAACGTTGCTTTGCGGAAAAAAGTGGCAAGATGTAACTGTAGAACAAATAAGTGGGTGGAGTGTGTACACAGTAGTGGGTGAACATGTAAGATGTAAAAAGAAAACGCAACAGGAAAGTGTAAGTCGTTTGCGTAACACGAAGTTACTTAATGTGACGCTCATACCGTTTCTTAACCCGTTTTAACCGGCGGAGGTCCTTTCAAGTGAAAGATATGTGAAATTTAAGTAATGTATGGGTTGAAAGATTTTTTATTTGAATTGTATCATTTACACTTAAGGGCATAAAACGCCTGGTGGGTGTAGTCGCTAACCCACTCAGGTTAGTTTTTTCGTTCCAATATCAACATTCCTTACGCCGACAAAGAATCATTGGGTCTTCCGTAGCTGACACAATGATTGGCCAAGCCAGGGATGGTTAATTTATCCTTACCCGGCGTCACTTGGAAGGTGGTGGCTGCTGGGGAGTGGATATTATTTTAGCATTACAGCGCCCTTTAACACCGCCGGTATAAGCGGAAGCTTGGGAATGGTTTTCGGGGAAGAGGAATAAAAAATTAATTAATTCTTTACACCAATATATCTATTTTCAATTGCTGTCAGACTATTTTATATATTTTTTTAAAATTTTGCTAAATGTAAAAAATTAGATCCATTCTTATATTGAAAGTTCTTAGCTTATAATTTTAATGAACTCTTTCTAATTGAGGAATTTAACAGTTAACAAGTTAAAATGTTGAAATTATGTTTCTGCATTCCTTTCCTCGATTAATGCTGCAGATAATTAACTTATTAGTAGTCGATGAACAGATAAAAGTAAAAACAAAACGTTTATGTGTTTCATTAAAGAAACTACAATAGCAAATTTACTTCAAAGTTTGCATAAAGAATTAGCAAGGATTTTTATCGACATCCAAGGTCTATTTCCATTAGCATAATAGCAAACTGAATGAATGAAAGTACAACTAGTCAAATCAACGAGCCTCTGTTTCTTCTAACCCTGTGGATACGAGTTAAACACACTTTCATTTAACTTTCTTACGTTCGCGAGAAGAAGTTTGATTAGCATCCACGTTTACTTAAAAGCGCGTGAAAAACATTTCTAATGAATCGTTTCAATCCCTAGGGGCAACGTTAAATTGTGAGCACGAAACAAGCGAATTTCCCATCGTACCTAGTAGGGAAAAATCCTGTAATAAATTCGTGCAAGCATAATATCCTGTTGGAAGCGCATTCGGAATATCCATTCACTATTTTGTTCAAAATAAAGCTACCAACTTTCGCTTTTAAGTAAATCAACACTTTAATGACCACTGTTACGTATTTGTAACTTTAATATTTTATATTTTACACTACTGTTCTTCGAGTTATTTTTATTCATTTTATCAAATGCAAATTGCAATTGGAAAATTGATAGCTTCGAAGCTCTCAGATATAATTGATAATTTTTATTAGGTATCAAAAAATGGAAATCACAAAATTCATTAATTTTACAAAACGTGCGGCCATCAAAGTGTTAACATAATAGTAGTTGATAGTAGGGTTGGGTTAATCATGTCCTAGACCTATGAAAAATAAATAATTTTTAAATAAAAGTATTTCGTATACATATTGGAAAATATCTTTTAAAAATAATGAGAAGAATAAAATTGAATTGATGAAAAATTGTAATAAATCGTGTCGGGACAGTTCATTTTGCGGTGGAAACGAGAACGGCTAAACGAAGTTGAACCTGATAGAATTGAGTTCAACACTTGAGTTGCTTCGCTTGCTCCTCTAGAAACGGGCCCTACACTTATTTGGCCTCTTCCCGTCCTTCCAGTCGGGAATAAAGATATCGTAACTGGCGTGTAAGAAACAGGGAATCGTGGGAAGTAAACGATACCAATTAAAAAATCATTGTCATCCGTTACTTAAACCTGCAGCCAATATAAAAATTATTAATCCCTTCGTTACCGTCTCCTACCTCAATGTCCGAATATAAATAAAATACTTTTTTTTATCAAATTTAATTTGCAATAACAGATTGTTTAGCGTGAATATTTTTGTTTTTAATCTCCATAACAGTTGCTGGATCGAATAATCAAAGTAAGTTTAAAAAACAAAATATGACATCACCATTTGTTCTAAAAATCAAAAATAGATAAACAAACATATGAATCATTGTATGTGCCTTAAATTCTGAAATAGCTTTTTAGAAATTTCATATAAGGCTATTTATTAAGAAAATCATGTTCTTATTCATTTATCTGATAAATAAATTATTTATGTACAATATTTTTGAATTCTAGAGAAAATGGTTAATTATATTTTGTTTTTAAACTTATTGCAAATATTCGATACAGCAATTGTTACTCACGATAATTAGAAACATCTATGTCATTAGAGAACTATTTTATTTTTTTCTAATTGACAGCGATTTTCAAATTTAGTATTTAATTTTTTATTTATGAAAGGATCATTATTTTTATTCACGTCGAAAAATATAATCAGCATCGAAAGGGTGAAGGTATGCAACGACCCATTCATCAAAAGCACATAATCAGCACCGAAAGGGTTAAATCACGGAGGTTGTCGGTGAGAAGGCGTGAGTCACTTGAAGGCAGTGGCTCTGTTAGTTACCGTTAACTTTTAGCGCTGATGACGAGCCATATCCGCGAACACGTGAGAAAACATTCTTCTTCTGTTGGTCGTGCGAGCCGGTATGTACTCGTGTTGATCGTACCTTTTCGTAAATGGACGCGGCTAATTTGCGCCTGTGTAATTAAGTCGATTGCGTGAATGAATCAATCAGCCAGTCGATCGATCAACGACATCGAATCAGGGAAAACGGCCACTCGAGTGAATTAAATGTGATTGATGCGGAACGAAATTTTATTTGTCTTCGTGTCGATTCGTTCGAACGAAGGTGCGCGATAATTGCATGTTTCAAAAGCTATTGCAATTTATTTTCTCATCCTCTACTATCTCTCTCGCGGTTCGCTTTATCGGATTTGGTTTTTGTTCCCTTTTAGGATTAATTAGAAGACATTTATTTTAGTCGAATTTATTTAATCCATTAATATTGAAAATTGTTTAGGGGAAGTTTAATAGCTAGGGAGACCTGATACACTGTTGTATTACCCATATAATAGACATGGATATTCTTTTTGCCTACACGACCTATTTCCTCTAAAATGTATCAATTATTTTCAGTATCTCTTATATGTATATCTCATTGACAATGTATGAAAACCAATGTTTAGGCAATATATAAAATGCCTGGCGTTTTTGGGCAAAGTATGAAATATCCAAATTATTTCAATATTATATAAACTTTTCCTGGGCATTGTAAGGATTTTATAAAATAATTATTTTAAAAATTAGTAAAATAAGAAAATATCCTGAAAGGTTTATAATTAAAAATTTTTATTTAGGGAAAATTAATATTGTTTATACCAGGATTTAGATCGATATTGTCTAGGCATTCTGTACAGTGCCTGCTTTTCATACATTGCCGATAAAATGACTAATATTTTGATCTCCTTTAAATCAGTAGTAACAGCGTTAAGACAGTGACCGTCCTCGAAATATAAAAAAGGTTGAAGTCGCAGGTTGAATTCAATTGTATCTGGCATCAGCAGGAAGAATAACGCCTTGTATTGACAATCGTCGCGTCTGGAGGAGTAAATTACGTGGGACGCGATGGTACTGGTGGAAGTAATTGAGCGTGGTGTCACTGGACTTTATGAGCCATTATAAGAATCGTCGGGAATCAGTCATCCCCGTACAAAATTTCTCCTCGCGGATGATGGTGTCGGGCATGGACGGTGTCGTGTGTCAGCCCGGTCGAAATTGGAGGAAATTGCATTGATCGTTTCACTTTCACACGCGGAAGCCAATCTGAAGGTGAAGCGTCGCGACGACCGAGGGCAGGAACACGTTCGATGCAAAAAGAGGAATCGGTTAACGGTTAACGCTCCTCCAGTCGACTTAGCTTCAGCTTATCCTTTCGAACACCTTTGAGATTGCTGATTCTAACGCGATTTTCAAACGCAGCGCGTTTATTTTAAATAAAAAAAATTATTTCCAAATATCGTGCTTTGTAAAGGAGAAGCCATAATAAATATCGGAGCCATTAGCAACACGGTAAACAATTTTGCTGCCGTTGCTCGGCGAATTATTTTCGCGGATTTATAATGATACGAGCAGTGGAAGAGGATGAAGCACGTCCAAGCTGAAAGCGGATTTATAATAATTGCAAGCGCGATGAAAAAAAAAAAAAAAAGAACGCTCGAACACCCACGCGCGTGTGCGTGCAACGAACGCACAGTATGCAGTCGAACGGAACATCTTGAAACACGTGCACAAGCACCATGCACCACCATGAGACACCGTTGATTAATGCTCTCTCGTTGTGTATCTTTTTTTCTCTCCCTCGACGATCGTTTCGATTATTCTTTTCTTTTTTACGTTCGTATGAGATCGAAAAGGAGGAGAGATTCTGCAACGAGCGTGTATCGGTTCAATTAACGTTTCGTTTTGATTACCTGTGAATTATTTCTTTATTTCATGATGTTTCATTCGTATGATTTATTGCGTAAGGTAATGAAGAAAAGAATGCAATATACTTGTATTATCTAATTATCCAATATTCATATTTATATTGATTATAAAATATTAACGTGTTAGATAGTAGAAATGTGGTTTGGGTGGCAGCAATCGAATTTAAAAGGTTAATGTTATCACAGATAGAAATAATTTTTCATTCTTAATAAGTTGATTGTACAGAATAAATTTCGAGGTGTAGATGCCTGTTTTATAGATGAAGTAGCTAATAATGTTAGGGAGTTCTTTCAAAGGGACGCGTTACTCCGTCCTGCAAGTAGGTTTAATTCATTCTAGTTTAAATTCCAGTGGTAGGTCAAAGTTCAGTCGATTACAGTGCCTTTGATCACTGCGTCCACTGCGGAAAACGTTCTCACGAAACTGGTTCTGTGTATCTCATACACGAGTCTCCATTTTGGTCCCTTCTCGAGCATGCTGCTCCAGTTAACCCAATTTACCGCGATGAAAGGATAGGTGCACTTATTTTTTATCTTTCTGCCAATCTATCGATGTTCCTACAATCTTAAATATACTTATGGTTCATTAGATTTTAATAATTCTTTTAATTAAGAAGATATCCCATTTCAAACAGCAGTCTTCGACTAATATAAAAGTATCGCAAAATAGCTCGAACTTGAAGTTTGATAAAAATAACTACACAAACATTTAAAAATTTTATTATAAAATAGCAGAGAGTGAAGTGAACGGAATGTTCGCTATTTAGTGGGTTTAAAAAAAAAAAATGCTTTTGGAAGTTATCGTTGGTTTACAGAAGAACCTATTTTTAAGTGGATCGAAAGAGAACCACACACCGTGTCCAGATGTTACAGAAATTCTGAAAAGAGTTCCTTTTGAAAGATTATCATTACACTGCACGTTTTATCAAAGTACCTGTGTGTTTCTTCTTAATTCACCGTCAGATGTGTCTGTCAGGTTGCAATTACATTTTGGACATACGAACGTCAGCTAGTTGATGTTTATAACACTCCAACATATGCGTCTTCAAAATTCACCCTCTGTCTGAAGGAACTTAACATCATCTTTAAGATCATTCTCTATTATTTTCTGTTATTTTAAAACATTTAATATTCAAAAGTTCTTTGGGTATTCAATATAAAACACATTTTATAGGGAACAATCGTACCCAATTTTAAAAGATAGCTTTTATTCAATTTTCAACTACCGTTTACACGCACCACATTCAACTTTCCAATTACAAAAGAGATTAACGAGACGCGTACCTTTAATTCTCAAGGGTGCGTGAGGGCCCAGCTAGGTCGCTCCGTCACAGAAGGAATGGAAATATTTGACTTCTGCCCTCAGAGGCTTATATCCAGAGAGAGGCAAGGTTCCTCTTTTTCCTCCTTCTTATGGTTCGCGATATACAGGGTGTCCCTTAACAATATAAAAACATTTTAAAATAATGAAAAAATTCCTATGATTATCTGTACATTTTATTTGACCTCTCTTATAAAATGTAACAAATTCAGTATTGTATACTTTCGCTATCTATCTTCTAATGCTATATTTAATACCATATCGTTTGGCACTGTTTGACAAAATACTTATGGACCCACATCTGTTCAAATAATCGTATATATCGTTGAGAAGGAAAGGATTAAAGTGTTGAATAAATTGCTAAAGTGGGTACCACATATTGCTGGACACCCTGTATTCACCTTGGCTGTTCTCTCGACCACGTAACATACGAACGAACAAATACCTGTACGGGAACACAGGTATTGGAGCTCACACCGGGTCGTCTGATGCCGGTGGTGCTTGGACCGAGCACGCACGTACCTGCGGCTCGCACGTGTTGTGTTGGGCTTGACTTATGTGTGCAGCAGCTGCAACGCTGCAGTGTCATTGACATCACCGCGCACACTAGTTTCCATGGGGCGAGCTGGCTCACGAAGAAACCCAGTGGGTCTTGTCCTCCTACCGATCGTACATTACACACGCGAAGACGATTATAGCCCCGGTACGGCAACCGGCTGTGTGTGATGTTCGCTGTTCGCGCGAGAAGGATCCGTCCTCCTCTGTTCACCGGACCAGGGCCATGGTTCCTCTTGCTGCTTCGAGACTGAAAGTCCTGCGTGGCGAATTAAGCCCATTACGGACCAGTGACAAAAATGAGAAATAAGGAAGGCGAACAGAGAAGAGGAGAAAGGGACGTTTTCGTACGTGTTGCATTTTAGTCGATGCATATTCAAAGGGATGCGTTCGTTGGAGCGTGCGCATCGGAAGGAGCTTGCTCCTCCATCAGAGATAGGGGAAGATTCCCACCTTTCGGACAAATTCATAGCCTCCATAATTGAAATTTTTTAAATTAACACTAGAATTGTCGACGTTTGATGCACACTAATTTTTAAGTTGAAATTAAGGGATAAAACATAAAACATACATACATTTCAGCACAAATACCTTGATAAAATTTATAAATTAAAATAAGAAACTTAAAACCAGTCATTTTGATTGGTTTGGTAGTTCTAGTGCTAATGAACAAATTTGAATGCTATGATTATTAGGAAAAGTTAAGTTTTACTACCCTGTTTGAAAGGGTAGATTCGTACAATTTTCTGCATTTACAAATCAAACTTCCTCTATTAATATAGTAATTATTTTATTTCAATTGCAAATGTCTATTGCAAATTTAAAAAACTGCATAATGGGTCCCAATTGTCCCGGACTACCGATTGGAACGTGGCCAGGATAATTCCATGCGGTCTGCCGGAAAGGACGGTTAAGTTGGCCAGCTCGAGTAATTTTCGTCGCTCGAAAATTGGGCCCTGCTAAGTGATAAAGGTGAACGGGCACGAGCGCGTGCTCGGAACGACGCGAGTGCACGTGCTTCTCGTGGAAAGAGGATGAGTACGGTCGTTTGGTGTGTTTGTAAAACGTGAACGAGCAAGGAAGATCGAAAGGGAAGTCGATTTGCGAGCAAACGATTCGAACACGAGTGCGCACCGTGATCGTTTAGTTAATGAATGCTATTTCTATGCAGAAGGTCGACGTTGTTGTTACACTAGCAAGCGCTGAATTATAAGCCGGCAATAAATAGCAATTATCGTGGCTTCCTTTTATGGACGCGTGAAACCTCGTGAAAATTATGCACCCGTAGGAAACACGCGTTCCTAGAAGGGTGCCAGTCCGAGCAATCGATTCCGAAAGAATTCCACGCACTTCGAACTACGTGCTTCGAGGTTGGCAAGGGTTTAAGGATTTACAGGCAACGATTTTTCAAGTCGTTCTACCGCGTTACTCCCGCGGTTGCAGTTTCTCTCGCTTGCTCGAAAGTTAGTTACGTGTCTAGTCGCTTCTTACGCCTCCTTGGGTACCTCCTTCAGGCCTCCTTCGGTGTCTTTCTAACTCTCCACCTTCACTTCTCCCTCTCTCTTTCATATCTTTTCTTTTTAGTTCTATCTTCCTCTTTACACCTATCTCGGTGTACCTTGTCCCGCTCGAACTCCCGTTTCATCCTGTTCTTTTGCCCTTTCTACTCCTTTATCTTTCTCCCTTTACCTTTCTCTTTGCTCGTCCAACTAGTCGTCTCCGTCCTTTTCTCCTCTTTCTTGTTCCTATTTCTATCTTTCGTTTTTACCATCGCTCTTTGTTGCTCCGACCCTTTGTCCGTCTTTCTCCCACTTTCCTCGGCTTCGTGTCAGCCTCTTCGTCTATCGCGGTACACTCCTCTTCCAGTATTCCTCTTGTTCTTATTTTTACGCGGACCCTCATCTTCCTTCGTTCGTCGTCCCTCTCCTAACCTTGCTCCTGTTTTATCCTCTGCCAGCACGGCATCGCGTTCGTCGTTCTACCTCTCTTTATCCACCTTCTATCCCCTTTTCAAGTCTATTCCCATTCGCCAACGGCTGCTCGGCACCAGCACTGCCGGAACTGGTCCATCGAGGAAAGATTCTTTGAAGAGGCAGCAACAGCCATGCCAGTGGCTACCGCTGCCGCGCGATCCTCGACCCGCAGCTCGACTTTAATCTCGCCAGCTTCCACACTCTGAATTCCAGCCGTTCTAACAGCCGCGTCCAGGGACCATGGGACTCGATTTTACAAACTTCAAACGCGTACGTATCGCGATTGATGCGAGGGAAAGAGAAAATGAGGGGTATTTCTCACGGTACCTGATCACCGTATGTACAACGCCGATCATGGAGGACTTATCTAGGAAAAATGGCGATTTAGAGAAAGGAGACTCCATAATTATAACTCGAGTAACTTGATAAGCACCGTTTGTACTCCATTAATGGAGTCTCCTTACCCTACACCGCCATTTTTCTTAGATAAATCTTCCATGATCGACGCTGTACCTCCACGCGAGAAGTCCTAAGGAAAGGATAACTCGTCGACAAAGGGAGAAGCCGTTGGTCGGTGATTTCTCATCGAGACCCTTCGTTCGTTGGGTTAATCGAAGGTTAAGCCTGCCGTCTCATAATCAACTTTAATTAGATACAATTATGTGACGGGGCGAAAACGAGGGTGGAAGGTACGGCTAGTGAATAACGCGTTACATCGTGGAGCAGAGGTCGACGGTTGTATAAACCCGCGGCCAAGGGGCCATGGTTATTCATTTGAAAATTATAGAACCGGTTCTCTTCTTCGTCGAAAGTTATTCAATTCTCGATACACGGTGTATTGTCAGGTGGGCCAATGGCATCGTGGCTTTGTCCAAGCGGGAGGCCATTCGCCCGGCTCTGACGATCAAGAAGAGACAGGTCATTGTTGGCACTGGCCAGAGACCATTTCAGGATGCCGTTCCGATTACGCGTAGCCAAACGGGCCGCTATGCTTGCTTCTCTAATCGAAGCTACGAATTTTGGCGGGTTCCCTCGCGGATGATGACTCGTGGCCGGTTTATGCTCTATTTCGAACGATGTTGAAAAGTATCCCGCCGAAACGTTCTAGTTATTTATCCCACCGTTGCTCGTGCCTATAATTCCTTATAACATGGATGCTTATCAACGATGCCTGTTTCATCAGTGTCGTTACCGTGTCCTTATTGATGCGTTTCGTCTTCTTAATGATGCGAAAATTGCAGCGAAGCATTTGTCATCTTCAAATGTCAATCTCGAACCTTAAACGCGGTCATTAGCCCCCTTTTTTAAGTATAATGCGAACATCGCATGGACTTGCTGCGGCTTAATTGTTTACATGGATTGTGTATTTTTTTTCTTTTTAGTGAATGTGTTTTTTTATGGCACAGTTAAATGATACACCCTGTATATTTACACGAACTGCTTTTATATCTGAAATCTATCCAAGCAGAACCATCTACGCGTTTAGAAACATCCTGTAAAAGCAAAACACGCGTGCACATGTGACGTCGCATAAACAACCCTCGTGTCGTTTTGGCTGGTGAACAGGGCTGTCTGATGAAACCGTGGATATTTAGAATGGATTCTGTACAAAATATCGCGACAAAGACCATTAATTTTCTGGCGAATCGTGAATATTACAACGTTACGATCGTGAAATCGCGTCGAAAGAATAATGGTAAATCTTGAGGGGGAGGGATGCTTTTCCGGAATGCCTGGTTGGTCCCAACGGCTGCTGTAGCTTATGGTCGGTGGAATGAGCAAAAGGAAGGAATATTGTTGAGCCTTTCGTAGAAAAGCCATTCGACGAATGCGTTCGTAATTGGCGGATCGTCGTTAAACGTTGAAGAAAATATCTCTTCTATATCTCTTCGTTAGCATTTTTTCAGGATCCATGCCTTGGGTGCTATCAGACCTTTCTCTTTCAGAATTTGTTAGTTCGTGTGTTAATGCGTTAATTGCTGCAGTAGAAATGGACGTGTTATAGTTAGACATATTAAAACACTAATTAGTAAACAAATTCAAAACTTCAGTTTGGTATTTTACATTATTAGTATAGTTATAGAAAATTTTCATTTAATTAAATTTTTTGTATACATACAACGAGAAATAAAAGTTTCAATAGAAATGTAAAATCGCCTGGCGGGCTGCACAATTTAATAGAAGATAATAGAAATAGTAGAATATCGTGAAAATAAAAATATTGTCAAAAATTTTTAGTGGTTGCCGTGTGATGGTTAGAGTTAACTTGACTTTTACGAAAATTTAATAAATATCCTATGGCTTTGGAGCGAACGTGTTAAAATTCGAATAAAAAGAGGTTTTCTTTATATACATAAGTCAGATAAGAAACGACATTATTTATGAAATTTATCATTCCATATATGCATACATAATTATTCAGTCTCTGTGACGTAAACGCAGTCTGCGAATCCTATGTAACTTCCAAACATAGTAATCGCTCCCAAAAACTCTCGCTCTTATGTAATTTACTTTGCTTTTTTCTTTGCATTGCACTGTTTTCATCGATCTACTCTCTCCTTTTCTATCATTCCCTCCTTCAATCTCTCTCTTTTTTCGTCCCATTATCCTCCGTAGAAAATTTTCAACAATCCTTTCATTCTTTGAAATAATTTTTTATTCAAACTTTCGACGGTTCGTTGATCGCGATTTTTCTCCTGACTCGCGAAACGGAACACGGTTATGCTCTGACGGAAATAACTTTCCACGCTAACTAAGCCTGGCGTACGAAATCCTTGCCGAAATCTGCCGCGGGGCAACGCGTCCCCCTTTCACATTCATTTTTTTTCGCTCTTCTTTTTTTTTCATTATTCCGGTCGTGTTACTTTCGACTAAAAAAGGATACGTTTCCAGAGGCGCGTATTTATGCAACTCTTCCGTCGACTCTTCAGTGTCCCGGTGTGCATTAAATGGGAAGTTGCGATATCCAACGTTGGTTGGATAGTGATAAAAATAGTAAATCCGTGGTTTAATGCTGTCCTACGGGGTGCACGACTGCTCACCGTGGATGGTAATTAATAATCGCGGATTCTCTTAATATTATTCATAGATAGACGGTGCATAAATTTCATATTCCGTCGGATTATAATTTTTTCATTTTAATGGAAAACAAATTCAGTCGTTTAATCATTGATTCTGCAATGATTTTAGTTTCTTGCATATTTAACATTAATCCTTGAAGTCATTAATATTAAATATTATTTTCCGTTATATGAAAATTTCTACAACCAATTTTACTCGTAATAGCATTTTATCTTCCATAAGTCTGGGCCATGATTCACCCACTGTTCCTAATATCTCACAATCCTAAAACGAAAATCTTGTATTGATCTAACGGAGTTAATTCGAGGACAAGTGTTAATGAGACATTCTTCATCAACGCTTATAAACAGTTTTAAAACATTTCGTTATCAATGACTCCGTTGTCTCGGTCACTTATTAGAGCCGAGCTTCTCTGGCTCCAATTCCATCTTTTACCCCGTCATTGTGTCAACACGAGAGAAGACCATGGAAAGTGTATATAAGAATGGTGGTGCTCAAATTTCGAAAGCAGGTGGTTAAAACGTTTTCAACCGGTAAGAGAATCTGGGCTTCTCCAGGACTCGTTCACTCGGCCAAGAACAAGGAACACAAAGGCTTCGGTGCCCGGATTCGCCGAGGTTTGCTCTGTCAGGTCGTTTTCTTTTAGGCTCGTTTCACACCACAGATATAATTCCTTGCCGCTCGTTATTTTTATATCGTTCTCATCTTTCGTATTAATTATGCTTTATTGATAATCACGTTGTGCACGAGTTGCTGGAAAAAGCTTCACCTTGACATAGAAAGAACATAGCGGCAACAATATTATCGGGTGAGGAACGTTGTAAACAGCCGCATCATTGTCTCTGCGTGAACGTCGCAACCCACATAGTCGTTTTACCGTAAATGATACGTGATAATGATAGAAAGAAAGAAACGACCACCAGAACCGTGCGACTGGAACGTTTCAATCTTGTCGCCACCGTTGTTTCTCGTTTTTCAAACAATGCATTAATTTTTTTCTTAAGTGTGTTCGTTCCGGTATCTCAAATGTATCATTGAACAATCGTCGCATGATTGCAAGAAAAGAATAACGTTATTTCTAGTACAATACTTGCTTAAATTAATCGCTTTTGGGAAACTTTCCAACATGATCTAAAGTATATTAATACTTACAATTTTATTTAACACTAGGACTATACTGAATTTTGAATTGAAAATAAAATAGAAAAATAAATAGATAAAGAATGGAACCTAAACTAGCATATATGTATACAATAATTCTTGATTTCAATGAAAGCCAACTATACTTCAATGAAAACGGTTATAAAATTTTATAATTTTAAATAAGGAACTTGAAATCTGTAATTTTGACTCCTTTGGTAATTCTAGTCTTAATTAACAAATGACTATTAATTGCAAGTAGAAATTGATGCAACACTAAGCCTTCAACCTTTTGCACTCCAGCTTTTTGTTAAACAACATATCAGTAACTGGAGGACATTTTTTTTAGCAAATAGAAAAAATCTATAAATAGATATATTTGAAATTTTATTACACGTTTGTCGCATCATTAGCTGAGTGTGTAAATGTATTAAGCATCCTCGTCATTCCAAGATAGGCGGTGCCTTTGGAGTGCAAAAGGTTGAATAAATAAAAAAGGAACAACATAGAAATTCTCACGAGTTGCCAGTCGAAGCGGTAAATACCTGAGCAGGAAATAATCCAGGTAGCAATGATGGTACGCAGAATCGATCCTCCCGGCGAGTTTAGTACACTAGCATCTGAATTGTGTGTAACCGCAGACACAGAGGTAACCCGTTGGTTGCCTCGTCTCTGCAGGAGTTGACCTTCGTAGATGGTATAGTGTAGCCTTTCCTTTGGCCTCAGACAATTCATCCTTCGTGTTTCCAACCTCTGCCTGGTTATAGATCACACGGCCTCTACCTTTCGGAGAGCCTTCGACAATGGACCGAAAGAGCTTCGTAGTTTTGACCTGCCTTGGACATCCGTGCTGCTTACCGAACGAACATTAATTAGAACGAGATTAGCCCTTTCACTTCTGTCTACGTAGAATGTTCGACCCTTTCCGAGACACGATAAGATCGCTATCTTGGCACAATTTCTGATGGCCATCGAATTCTTTTCTCAAATTTCTTGGTACTCGTTAGAGTAATTATTAAAATGAACGTGAAAGGGATGCTGATATTTCTGGCGAACGATTTAAAGAATGTCCCTTCAATTCTTATTCGGATTTTCAAATTTGTAGATATACAATTTCGTTGAAGTAATAATTGCAAATGAATTTGCATAAATTGTCAATTAATTACATCGACAGCTATTAACCCTTCATTGCATTTTGTTGCAATTATGATGCATAAAGTAATAAATGAATTGCACGATTCATTAATAATGAAATGATAGAGAAGACAAGGTTATAAATTTGCAATATTAAAAAATTTTATTTTAAAAAAGTTTCGTAATAAAATAGGAAAAATTTGCAACTCAGATGCAACTCAGGGTTAATATTGTAATACGTTCACACGTGGGTTGATTATGCAGGTACTACATATGATTATGGTCGGTGCTGTAGAGATGTTAGAGATTGAAAGTTCCTTGTCGAGGGTCAGTGAAAGAAAAGTCATTGATACCTTTCACCAGTCATTGACATACTCGCGTCGCATGTCGCGCGTTCGACAAATCGCGTGGCAAAGAAAGTACTCGCACATAATGAGTCTCGAGCGGAACGAGTACCGCGCGATGTTCACCGCGAGGACCAACGAGGATCAGCTGAACGTGTGGCTGCAATCACGTGTTTGAACCTGTTCGAACCGTGCTGCAAGAAGCGAAACGAGTTCCGAAACGAAACTGCGTTACAACATTTCACTCACTTCTCTGGTCGCTTTTTCCTTTTCCTAAAACGGAAACTGGAATCGCCAGCTCGTCGCCTTCGTTTTCTGTCTGATATTCAGATTAGGCTGGAAATTCAAATGTAGATGGGATTCCAAGGTTTCCTGAAGATAATTTTCCAAGAAGAATATCGTTCTTCTTTTTATCATATTTTATCGTTATTCGATGGATCAAATAATTCTCGAAAATAATTTTGAGGACATCTTCAAAACGTTCTGAAGTTATATGGGATACCGATTAGACAAAAATACTGCAATATCCATCTGCAGAGGAAAGGTTGTTAATATGATTTTCTAGTTTTAATCCAATTTATAATTTAAATCATTTTAAGGTTTGCTGAAAAATAATCATTATCTATTTAAGGCTGGTCTTATTATAAAATGATCCTCGATAGTCATTTGAAATTTGAACTTGAAACTAATATAAATTTTAAATTTTGTATATTTTTGCCATAATTTTATTTATCATGTATATCACTCTCTTATGGTGTATGACGAATAGGATGCGTCAAATACCATTAAATAAATTTCAAAAATCACAATATTCTTATCCTTCGTGAAACGTATGATTGTAAAAGAGTTAACAAAAAATTTTAGTGCAAGAAAATTTATTGCTCGATAGAATGTAGCAGATGGTGAAATGGGAAGTTATAGATAGGTATGCAGAATGCGTGGGTATCGCAATAAACTCTGAACAACAATCATTTAACGCGGCAAGGAGAAAAAAGTACATACACCTATTCTTAATGTCGGTTGTTTAAAAATAATACCACCGGGAAGGTCATTGACACTGAAGTATGACGAATCCGTGAATGCTGGGAACGGTAACCTTGAATTCTGACAAAGTGCGAGACCGAGTTCGTCGCTCTTTGCGAATTTAAATCCGGCCTGCGAACACCAGGGATGTTGTTTTCGTTGATTTTCGAACTGGCTGCACCTAGCACGATCGATGATCGGTCGAGGTCTAATCCAAACCCAAATCTTGTCAGGGTCTGTTTATTCTGTACACTAGATTCAATTTGTCAATAGATCTGACGGAGCTTGGATCAATACACTCAATACTATGCCGAACCCTTTGGGATGTATAGCATAAAGCCAGGGATTTTCAAATCTTACAGATTTTGTTCTTTTGTTAGTTTTCAAATTTCATTGATTTTCTTTTCCTTGAAAGTTTGAAATTTTTCAGGTTTTTCTGTCAATAACATTTCTGGATCTCACAGCTTTACTTTTCGTTAGATTTCGTTAGAATTTTGAAATTTTTCTGGCTTTCTTTCGATAAAATTTTCAAGTTTCATAGTTTTACTTTCTGTTAGTTTTCAAATTTCATAGACTACCCTTTCCCAAAATTGTTTTTCAGCTCCTCTTCATAGAATTTCCATCTTCCCTTAAACCACCCTTTCCCAAAGTTTTCATGTTTCTCAGAACCTCCTTTCCATAAGATTTCCATTTGTCTCATTTTATTTTTCGTCACCCTGCAAATTTTATAGATCTCCATTTCGCCGAAATATAGTATCGCTCTTTGACCGATTTCGCTATAGCGAAAGGGTTAGGGTCCGTTCAATATTCAACGAATGTAATTCACAACGCGGCGCCGGGAGACGCGCGATCACTTAACGTTCAAGTATGTTAATGGAGTGCGTTTCGAGTTCTCCTACGCTGTTGGCAGATTAGAGATGAATTGCTGTAATATGCTCTATTATAGTTCACGTACGTTTTCTATGCTCGTGGACGGACGGCCGGGCATACTTTAAGGCTGACACAATTTCTAACACGATAATCGGTTCATACAGTTGTATTTATTTTAACGTGTAATTGCTGTTGTACGTGCATTCCTCAACGATGATGTACCTTTTCGTGTAGAAGGATTTTTGTACACCGTTCATCGTTTATCATCCTTTTCGACTCCATTTATCGTTGTAACGAGAAGTTACACGATGGATAGTTTCTTTTTATTACATATTAAAATTGGTTGGTAATTCAGTAATAGCATGATGATTTCATGAATTATCAAGAAGGAAAATTATTAAAGGTGAATATCCTTGAACTCAAAGCCTATCAGGTGGAAATTGAAAACTAAAAAAAAAATTATAATTAAAAGTCCTTGATATTTCTTATTAGAGATATTAATTCAACTATTCACAGCCCAAAGTGATTAACTCCACTTTTTTCATTTTTCAAAATTTTAGTGCCAAAACACTTTTCATATTTTATCAATTTCTTTACTTTCTATTTGATGGATGTAATCGATTGATTAATTTGTGGCAATTTAACAAATTTGAACAAAGCAATTAGAATACACAACGAACGCAATTCTACATACCCAACAGGTCAATAAATCGTCAGTTAAATTCGAGTGGTATTGAGTAACGATAGTTGGTTCACGTTTGTTTTCATCGACGATCGTTTCAAAAGGTTCACCTATAAATAGTGTGCATCTTGATGTTATCCGAACGGGATCATCGACCGACTTCTCGTCACGTAAATGATGTCAACAGTAAAGGTTCCCATTGTCCGTCTAAATTGGCATCACTCGATCACGGTTGTGACAATTCGAAGCTGCTGTTGTATTTATGGCAAGAAAGTTTTGCAATTGGTCTTTATATAAAATTGACCGTATGCTCGGTTCGTCTTGTGTAACGCGTATACATACACACGTGACGTAATCGGATTTATCAGTAGGATAGGCTTATCCAAATCGAAATTCGGGTTAAGCAGTGTTACAGACGGCTTGTTTCACAACGTGAATCTCCATCACGATGGACGATCCCTCGATACACATAAAAACCCATCGATTTTGTCCTCGTAGACAAGAACCTGTCTATAAATTCTCCTTTCGCAATTTGTACATACCGGTGCAGGTTTAGCGTATGGTATCGCTCGTAATTTTTATTGTTTATTATTGTGAAATTCACGTTGCAATCGTTGGCGATAACTTAACCGCGATGCTAGTAAAAAGAGAAAATTATTTTGCTTATCCGACCGAGGCATCGTGGATTTAACAAGTTCTCAGGAAATTTCATTTCCTCGTTTGCTCGAAGGCGAACGTGTTCAGGACAACGAAACGAACGTGTTTGTGATTGTAATTTTTATTGAATAACACGCGTGCCTCAAAGTTTATACCGATTTTATTCTATCTTATGCTTTCTTTACTCTGCTCCGTCATTCATGTTTCAGTGATGTATGAATTTCTGCACGAACGTGTCGTGTATTTTAGCGGAAAGGATTTTTTTATTCACGTAATTACAAATAATTTTTCTTGCTAATTAAAAGTTTATTCGTCATAAAGAGCTAGATACCATGAAAATAACATAGATTCTTGATTAAGATACTTACTTTAATTAGATACTTACAAATTTATTGAATAAATTTTCTACGGTACTTGAGGTGTTAAATGAATTTCCAGCTAGTAGTAATAATGAAATTATTGAATCTAAAATAGTCCTACCAGTTGTTAATATCGTTTCATTTCATGTGTCACAATGTTATGATTAAACGGCGGTGAATGAATTAAATCATCCAGAGCGTACTATTCAAGGTGTACTATATCTCATTGTGACGATGAATTTTATTAAACAGTCTTTATGTTTATGGTCGTAATTACATGGACCGGCTCGCATCCATCGGCGAACAATCTGAGCACAACTGGTGCCTGAAGCTCGATAACCTGAATCCCTTGGATAAAAAGCAGATACCGTTCTATAAATCATTCATTGACTGTATATTAGACCGTTGCCTCAGCTTCGGTCTCATACATAAGGATGAGGATTTGTTCCTTTTTTCCTTTTCTTCGCCGATCTTTGCCGCAACGACCGTTTTTCCAAGGATCTTTCGATAATTGAGCGAAAGTGACGATCGATAGCGTGTGTAAATCTTTGAATAAAGGTGTAATTATACTCTATTAGCGCTCAATTTGCGCATGCTATTGAGAATTGTTCAGTGGAAATGATATTTTGCGCTGGGATGACGCGGAGAGATGATGAGCGTGAGTCGTCGGCGTCGAGTCGCAAGTATTCTTTATGCTAGCGTCGGGTCGCAAGCATTTCATATCCTAGCGCCAAGTCGCAAGCATTCTATATGCCAGCGTCGAGTAGCAAGCGTTCTATATGTCAGTTTCGAGTTGCAAGCATTTCATATCCTAGCGCCAAGTTGCAAGCATTCTATATGTCAGAGTCGAGTCGTTAGCGTTGAGTCGTCAACGTCGAGTCGCAAGCATTCCATATCCTAGCTTCGATTCGCAAGCATTTCCTATTCTAGCGCCAAGCATTCTATATGCCAACGTCGAGTAGCAAGCGTTCTATATGTCAGTTTCGAGTTGCAAGCATTTCATATCCTAGCGCCAAGTCGCAAGCATTCTATATGCCAGAGTCGAGTCGTTAGCGTTGAGTCGTCAACGTCGAGTCGCAAGCATTCCATATCCTAGCTTCGAGTCGCAAGCGTTCTATATGTCAGTTTCGAGTTGCAAGCATTTCCTATTCTAGCACCAAATCGCAAGCATTCTACATGCTAGCGACGTGTCGCAAGCATTTCCCATCCTAGTATCGAGTAGTAATTGAGTACTCAACGTTGTATCCTCAGCGTTGAGTCGTAGATATTCCATACGTCATCGTCGACTCGCAATCTCTTCAAGGACGAACTGCTCGAAATTAAAAAGTGGAAAACCGTGATCTTAATCCGACATTATTTAAAGTGACACAAATGTGACACCTAACAATCTGTTAACAAGATATCCGTTCTTTTAATTCAAGATAATATTCATTATACCTTGTCACGCATATGAAAAAAACAAGATTTAAACGTACACATACGTGTCAGTCTCGCTGAAGAGATTACCCGGAAGAAGTACCTTTCAGTGAATTGTTTAAACGTCGCAACGTACGGTAGCCGGTGGAAGGTAAATCCGAGCAGTATGGTGAACGTGGTAGAATTTCATCCTCGAGGTCGTTTAGTTTTCATAGCGTCAAACTCGAGACCCGTAACCGAGCGCTGTCACGAAGAAGAATAGGCCGCTTTCTGGCGATCAAAGAGCGGAAGTTGATCTCTGATCTAACGCTACCAGTGGAACAGTGTGTGGGCAAACAAGACTTTTTTACGTGACCATGTAAACGTTACGAGTCCATTTCAGAGCGGATATTTCGTTCATATATATATTTCTTTTTTT
The DNA here is from genome assembly GCF_051020975.1 of Osmia lignaria lignaria. Taxonomy (NCBI): domain Eukaryota; kingdom Metazoa; phylum Arthropoda; class Insecta; order Hymenoptera; family Megachilidae; genus Osmia; species Osmia lignaria. The sequence continues at coordinate 5,486,575 of NC_135041.1, forward strand.
ATCCTCTTACGCGGCATGTTATTATCCGGTGGTTGAATCTCGGAACAATTCAGAAATTTATCAAGCATCGACGGATATCTCGATGTTCAAATTTGTAGCCTCGATGTTCAAGAAAGTCCGCAATTACTTGGCTGGGATACACAGCCGGTTAGCTACGGGGTTAATTGTGCGATCGAGATAAATATCACGATCTTATCACGTAACGATTAAGCCCAAAGAGACCTTAAGCTTTTTCCTTGATAAGCGATCTCTGGCAATGGCCAGTTATACGCTCCTTTTTTTATCTCTCATTTATTCCCTGCGTTACGGTTTTCATTTTTAACTTCCTCAAAAAGAGGATTATAAAGAAAATTATCAAACTTAGATTTAAAAATGTAAAAGTGTTAAGAAATAGTCTTTTGAATTGCTAATAGTTAGAATAGACAAATAGGTACGTGGTATATTAAATATTGGATTATTCCTTGTTCCAAATCTCTTGCATACAACATCAAGGGTGAGAGCTCCCTTAATCTATTTCAGCCTTCTTTTGGTCTTTCCTTCTTCGAGGTCGTTTAAGAATTCATGGCGCGTGTTCTCGTAGACAGAGAGGAAACAGTGTCTTCTACACAATGACTAGCAGGTCTGAGCTCGTATTTTCAGCCCGACGACATGGATCCACGAGGGCAAGGAAACGTGGCAAGAGACAAAGCGAAAGAAACGACGGATAAAAGGAAGGGTGAGAGAGAGAAGGGGTGAAAAATAGAGTGAACCGAGTTGAGAGACGAGAAGAACAAAATGTTGTTGAAAAATAAGTATCCGATGGTGGGGGGTAACATGAGAAATGTATGCTCGGATAAAGAGAAAAAGAAATCGAACGAGGAGAAAAGGTAGAAGGACATAGCCGAACGCATCTGACTAATCAGGGGTCCAACGCGATACGAGCAAATGGAAAAGCCCCCCCCCCCGTTGTCTAACGAAACGCGACAGTGATGTACAGGCCGGAAAATTAAAAGAAGCGCACCGTGAAGCGGCACAGTTTAAGCTCGTTTTAGATGCGTTCCGTTCGTCTTCTCTACCAACTGGAATGCAGATGCTCTTTTACGAAATTTCGTTATTTATAGCCAACTCCGTTTCGACGCTTACAATGCATCTGCTTGCAGTAGAATGACCGAGGCTGATTGAGTGACGTGTACGAGTTGAAACTTGGAGAGATTGTACGATAATGTAGTTCAAGTTGAAACGTGGAAATGCTTGGGAAACTTGAATGCCAGTCAGAAATATAAAAATTTCTAATTGACATATAATTTTGTTAAGTATTGTATATCTAACCATTTCAGTGCACGAGTAGGAAAATAAATCATGATAATTTCAATATCAATGTTACTATCGCGTTTCCACGTTTCACAATAATAATAATCATAATTTCTCGTTCGAAAGCGCATTTTGATTGGCGCAACGTTGAAGTGACTTCTAAAACCGAGCTATTCAGGCTATCGTAACAGCGTTTCGCAACAACGTTCCGAATGATACGGAGTATGAAACGTGCAGACGTGACTAACGTTGTTTCATTAACGTCGACCAGCTTTCCTTCTCTCACGCTGCCGTTTAATATAGTAATTCCTCCCCGATGCCACGGGACGTGGGAGTTAGCCGAGGAACGGGCGTCGTCCTCTTGCACACAGGCTACCCTCGTATCCACTCGCTGGCCAGTCATGGGTCAGTGAATCTTAGTTCCTAGTCACGAATCTGAATACCTGGTGGGCGTGAGCTCCTTCGAGTTTAACTTGCGTTTTACGCGATAGCAGGAAGTTCACATAAAACCGCGTGCATGCTGCATCTTCGCCAGGCGCGACGTGTTCTCCTTTAACAAGATCAATTTCCTTTTATTTTCTTTAAAGTCAGTTGCTTAATTTTTTAAATTAAATATTTATTATTTTATTCTCCATAGAAAAAGTATTTTATATTCTACGTTGAAAAATATTTTAATTCATCCCCTGTGGGGGATCACTGGTGATCGGCATTGCAAATTAGATATGCTTCAATAATTAATAGAAAATAATAGAAAAATATTATTTTGAATAGTGTTGCAAATCGAATGTTTGAAATTTGAAAATTAGCTATTTCTATTCTTAATAATTAGAACTTCAATATGTCCTACAAGTGGCCATTTTTTTAAAATTGTGAAAATTTTATAATTGCTGGCAATTATACTGCAAATTTTATAATACATAGTTCATTATAAATATCATTTATAAAATTGCCTCTATGTGTAACGTAGACGCAAAAGGATATTCAACATAGATGAATATTGCATAATATTTGAAACTTATTTACTCTTATAGAAAGCAATCAGTGTTTGAAAAAGTAATCTTCTTTCTGTTCTCCGGTTTCCTTTCACACGTACGTATGATATAATTTCAAGAACATCCTAGTAAGTTTCTTATCTGGAACCAGTAGCTACTTCCGAGTTCGAATCCACCGTATGGTTAGACCCAATTATAACAAACGATCTTTGCTAAAATGCATGCTGAGCGCTGCATCCGTTCTGCACGCAACAGTTCTCGCGTTTTACTTAGCCCGCAGTGCAGAACCCGCCGTTTACATCTTCAACAGCGATTTCTGAAACTGCGGGTTACTGAGTGGCTACAGTGTTCTCTGATGCCCAGTCAACACACAACGTACAGTGAACTAGTAAAAGATGTAGTGGTACTATGGAATAACCATTTTGTTTCTTAACTGAAAAAATAAGTATAATAATTTTTTAAAAATTTCATATTCTTACATAGAATGTTCTGAGACTCGAAATGGGCCAAGTATGTATCTCAAAATTAACCGATGTTACGATCTTCTTTTCTATTCACTATCCACTATTTCGATGTCAAAGGGAAATTGAAACATCAAAATTTGACACGTTCTAAGTCAGTTTTAATTATCATACCAGTTATACATTTGAAAGTATAAAAGTTGCAGAGTGCAATTATCATCGGTAATGGACTCGTACGTTCTTTCCCAAGCGAGTCGCTATAGAAACTTTGAAATTGCATTTTTATCGTACCAATTATATGTCGATGCTCCAGATACAACGTGGTATGTTGGATTTCTACATGTTCAAAAGAATCGTAAGCCCGCGATGAAATCAGGCTTCTCTATGGAAAATAGCGAGATAGTAGAAGCAGGAATTCTCAAAATCTTAATTTTGACGATATTAATATTCCAAGTGATATAGAATATTATAAATATAAATTTCTAGATAATTATTTAATATATAACTGAGAAATATGAAAAATAAATACATACCTGAACTTCGTCAAAAACAAGAAATTTCTCTTCAAAATTCTTTCACATACAATTTTTAATGATTCTCGTTAAAACCATTAAAGAAATTCGTTCGAATACAGATGGAACCGTATGTTCAAGCAGCATGAAAATCCATTAATAAGTCTCTTAACGTTTCTCCCTACAGTTGGTTTTTTTCTTCGCGTGTTTTCCAAAGCGTGAAAGAAAAATCAGCCAGACCAGCCGTACAACATTTTTTACATGATTTCACAAGTCGTCGACGGTGAAATACGTAAACAAGAGTGCAAGCGATATTCCCGAACTCGTTACGGATCAGCGTGATCCCTTAACGAGTTCTCGGGCTGGAAAACTCGGGAAATAGCAGGAACAGAGGCCGAAAACAAGGTTCGAAGGGAAAGATTTGATATTAGATTTGCGTTTCAGCGTGCTCGTTAGATACGGCATAAGCACGCTGCGTGTCTCCTCTTTGGATTCCGCCTCGGCGCTCGCTTGCCCTCTTCTTTGCTAACGACTTCCACGGCTTTAGTCAGCTAAAAGTTCAGGTTAACCTTCCATCGAGCACGCTTCTTCAAATTGATACACGTCGGACACTTTTATTTCGCATTTTCAAATTACGCGACACGACCTCGTATCATTCTTTAACTACTTTCTTTTCTTCAGTCTTCTAGAAACGGATATTTTATATATTTCGTGATCATTTTAATTGTCCAATGAAGGTTAAAATCGAACGAGTTAGCGTGTGGTCGGACAAAAAGATCGTCCTTGTACCGTAGAAGATGGTTTAGAGTCTACGAGAGATCGTATATTGCGAGGGAAATATGAATCATTACATTCGGACTGGTTTCAGCGAGGTAATTTAGACGTTTCACACAATGTGTGCCAAGAGAAGCCATTTTCTAACAGCTTTCAGTGTATCGTGAGAAGAGAAGGACGTTCTCGTATTCATCGTTAGTTGAAACCCGGATAATTATTTGATAGTTTCGGTGACGAAATATGATGTCATGGTACGGGAAGAAAAAAAGAAGTAATACATTAAAATTAAAAAAATATCCATTCATTTTTTATCTTTCGTATCAAAATTCTTTGTATATTACTCAACGAGCTAATAAATATCTGTCTGTGCTATGCTACCTGGTTACGGCTTCCTTCGTTCCTCGCCAGTAATTACTATTTCCATATAAATCTAGAAAATGAATTCGTTCGAAACGCTGCGCTGGTTGAATAAAAAAAAAAGAAAAAAAGCCAGAATCGAGTAGCTGGAAAACAAAGAAAGATAGACACGCAATGCATTACGGAAGTGCTTAACATCGCGGGTATCCTGTTATGGGGGTACACGGTGTAAGTACTTAAGTCCCTCTCTTCCTTCGTAACCCACGTGTCACGGTCATGCACGCATCTGGTATCCTCCTCGAAGATTTCCCTGGCGAAAACGTTTAAGCAATAATGGAAAACAGATTTTTTTTTTTCTTCTCTCGTTGCCTAATAGTTTTATCGGAGATAGCAGACGCGTGTAAGGTTAACGTTATCTTTCGAACGAACCATTATAGTAATACGGGCAATTGAATAAGACGAGGCATAAAATCGGAAGTAAATTGAATAGCACGCATCGCGTGGGATCGAAAACGATCCTAATTATATCGTACATTTCAAGTACAAAGAATGGACAGTACAGAAATCGATAGATTAATACTTGAAATTGCAGGAATACCTAGGGTAACGTGTGCATCTCTTCGAGCTTAACAGTAATGGCGTTTTTAGTCGATAAACGGGCTGCATAATTTTTACTCGTTCGCGCTTAATATCCTTTTTCCATCGCTTTTTCCTCGAATTGCAAGGGATAGTAATTTTACCGGCCACTCGGGTCACGCTTGACCAGTTTCGCATTGGATATCCAGGCAGACTGTACCGGGAATAATACTCGACGCTCTTCCATCCCAGACAAGACTTCATAACCTCTGTAACCAGCATAACCACCATGACCATAGTGCCTAGTCGAAGACTGGTATGGGGAGTTGCTTTCGTATTATATAATACATAGACGAGCCAGCAGGTACGAGCCTCAGCCCCAAGTGGCGTATCACGAGCAGGTGTTGCCCCCCGAGAACTTATCATCAAGGGATTATCTCTAAAGGGACTTTTGTCTCGTCCACGATCAGAACGCGATTAAATTACCATGGTACTTCGATGAAATCAGTTTTCAACAGATGTATCGAATCAATTTTTCTTCAATTAACACCCTGAAGAAATTTAAAGGAGATGATAGATATCACGGTAGACTTCTTTAAGAAGCACGGCTACCTATACAATTTTCCTTGGAAAAATTTCATTTCATATTTATTTTATTACGGGATAGACCGTAGACAAAGATACTAGGAGTTACGGTATAAATCCATGGTGTAATGTGGATCCGGAATGAGAAAAGGCTGGTTGTTGGCAAGTGTACCGAGGGGGAGGGATTGTATCTCGGTAAGCACGAGGAACAAGGAAAAGGGATAAAGGGAGAAAGAAGAGAAACGGGAAGAATGGAAGACGAAGGGAAAACAACGGGAGATCTGGAAGAGCGAGAGAAATGAAATTGGTCTTTTAGTATATACCATGGCGGGAACTGGTAAAGACTCCTACGCGACAATGTGGACAAGACCGGGTCTCACAATATATCGCACCTTCCAACGAGATAGCGCATAAGGCGCTATTTCACATACAAATACCCATGGTGCACTTAGTGTGGTACAGGTACGGGCTACGAACACCGCCTAACACCCACGCCTTTGGTTCACTCACCGAGCCATATGCAGTAACGTTATCCTTCGACTCTGCGGAGTATCGCGGCAGAGGTAGTACGGTATGGTACACTTTAAGAGATTCCCTATCTACCCCATGGAAATTCGAATTCCATGTATTACCGGCCCGTTTATAAGACAATGATATTTTAATTCTCTAAATCGATAGCATCTGGCCATGTTCGGGTCACCGTTTTAAATCCTGACCGTACTCTTTCTCTATCCCTCGGAGGGAACGAAATAATATAGTGCACGAAGCTTTAGGGCAAAGACGACTAGACTGTGCGATGCGGGACCCTGGGGAGACTTCTTTATTCTATTTTCGTTTACCACACGCGGATGGAGCAGGGTAAAAAATGGTTAAATTTATGGGGCTTCTGACTCGAGAGGTCGTAGAAGGGAAAGTTATTAAAAAACACAGATGAAGGTGAAAGTATAAAATTGATACATCTATGTCCTTTTCTCTGAATTCTTATTGTAATGATACTTGTTTATATTAATTTGTTCTTTAAGACTCATTAAGAGACATTAAAAGTAGGAATAGCTTGAGTCCTTAGGGATAATGTACATTTTCTTGAAATACTTAAAAGATATTTTACGAGAGGGATGATGTGGGTTAGAGAAGATTAGCAGCTCTGAAATATAGTCGTTTTATAGCGGAACTGGTAGTAACGTGACGGTTTAATCGAATGTAATTCGGAGAAGGCGGAAAGATGAAAGAAACGCAAGGCCAGTCCTGGGTCATTGCCGTCATGTGAGCTTCGTCCTCACATGCGGCCTATGTCCGTGCTCTGCTCGTATACTGACCGGCTGCGAGTAGCTGCGATCACTACACTTAGAATCTCTCTCTATCCTTACGTACCGCATCATCTATAAATATTGTTTCGCAATCGATATAAAATCACAATCTCATTGTTTAATATACAAGTCATTATTTTTATACAAATGATATTAGAAATTTGATATAGAATTGAGAACATGATAATGTGAATTGTTAAATATATTAGAGGTTAATTTTTGTTTAATTTTGGGAGTTACAACCCCTAGTCATTGAATTAGGAACTTTTATCTTTATAGCCAAATTAAAAAAGTCTGTTTTCATTTAAAATGTCTTGTTCTTTCTCTATATTAATTTATGGTTAATTAAGCCTTTTTACTATTAGAAATTACGATTAGAAAAAGAATTTACTTTAATTAAATTCTGTGTAACTTGCTGTATTTTCACATTAATTTATTTAAGAATTATTTATAACCAGTAAAGTTAAAATTGTGCAAAAGTAGGTAGCAATCTATTAATTGTTAGTAATAATTTGGTTCTTCATTATAAATTTGCCATTTATAAGATAGCGTTGTGCTTAGAAAAATGAAACGTTTTCTTACGTTCCTAATTCAATGTCCAGATAGTATACAATGGTCCCTATTGTTTAATTTTTTACGGCGATCAGTTCAAGTATCACTTAGTAACCCATAAATTCGAATGACCTCTGAATTATTGCTACCAATGACGCAAGGAGGTTCCTAGGGTAGACAGCAATCTGATTGGTGATTGTATCCGCTGCAGGTTAATGTCGGTGATCGAACAAGAAACCAAATGCTTTCCTCTCGGTATAGCCATTGACAAGAAACTCTTAGCCGGTTGGTTTAACGGTGAACGTAACTTCTGATAGTCGGGCTCTAGTGTTCGTGTTATGACATCATAAAAGATATAATCGCAAACGGTGGAAGAAAGAGGCTGAGTTGTCGTTTTCTTGTTTCGTCGCGTTATGAATTACGATTTAATGGATGGCCAACAGCTATTACCTTTTAAAGGTTCGACTAAACGAACCGCTACCTCGAGGTCGTCGGGTCAAGCACAGATACCGATCGCGATTCATGAATAGCATAATGAATCGTTGCGACAAATCATAGAATAAGATCACTTGTGATATGGGTACCTGCATTTGGTACAGGTGACTAACCCTTTCGGTGCTGAATACTTTTGATAAATGGACCATGGGACCATTGGCAAAGGCAATTACAGGCGTTCCTAACAGGGATTTACATGGCAGGGAATTAGTTGATATGTGCAATTTATAATATTACAAAAATTTAGAGTACACCCATCCCATAGATATTCTATTCTCTCCATCTTCCATGAATCCCTCCATCAAAAGCAGTCTTCAAGTTACTTACAAACTAGACCAATGCTTTGTTTCAAGCATTTTGATAAATGAACTATGAGACCATTGACAAAAGCCATTACAGGTGTTTCTAATATAGAATTATATGACAGGAAATTAGCTGATATATGTAAATTTGTAATATTACAAAAATTTAGAATGCACTAGTTCCATAGGTTTTTGATTCTCCTCCCCATCATCCATGGATCTCTTCATCAAAAGCAGTTTTCACTTTACATACTTACAAATTCGATCAAAGCTTTGTTTCAAGCACCGCAATCCATCTGTCCAAGAAACTATATTTCGTTTCACGATCACATTCCTAAACACTCGTACGTATTGTTGCACAATGCTTAATTGTCCGGCGGCGGTTCAAGGGAAATCAACGGACAAAAGTGTTTCAGCAAATCGTAAAAGCCCATTAGAAACGGTATACAGCGAGGCAATAGAAGTGTTTTGTGCGCAATCTGAATACGTTGCTTCGACGGTTGGTCGAAAAGATTCGGAACATTAATAGAGAGCTTTATTTCGGCCTACATCTCGGCTACCAAGTGGTCCTTCTCCTGCCTACACGGTTTCGCTTTCATTCATCGTTGTCCTCGTGCCACTTCTCCGGGGAAAAAAAAGGAACCATAGTAATTATGCGTGGAACAACGATCGAGTCTCCAAAGTGGTAGTTGGAGTTGGGATTGATATTGGGAAGAAATGTAAAACAATGAAAAAAGAATAATGAAAAGATTTTAAAAAGCCAAATAGAATATTGTCTTTAATAATAATAATTTTTGGAGTTGCCCTTATTTTTTTTTTTAAGGTAACAGCTTGAAACAGGCAAGCAATGATGCAAAGGCATTCTGATCTTTTGAATGTACATAGATTAAAATTGATCGATGAAAATCCATGCGGAGAGTGAACAAGCTGGGACGATTTACCCGAGTAATTTGCGCTGCCGAGGTCGATGAAACCTTCGACCCCGGTTAAACGTTTCTCGGCCATTGAATGGAAGCTACCGGCGTTGCTGGTGTCGCTCGAGCTGTTACTCGACGAGCGTAGGACGACTGGCTTAGGCAGACAATAGCTAATCCATTCTTGTTTCGCTCTCTCGCGGACACGAGGTTGCTAAGGATCGTCAGTTTTGTAACTTGCTCCTTTCCATCGAATTACCAGGCGACGTCATGTCTATTTTGGGGGACCAGGATACAATGTAGCAACGATTTGAAGCTGATTAACCCTGCTGTTCTTCTCACCTTCCTTGTAACACCTCAAATTTTATGTTACACTTCTTCAAATGTTGAAATAATTTATTCCAAAGCATTCCAAAATATTTCAGAAGTAAACGTGCAATTTTGATACATGGTATTTAAAAATAGTAGAATTATAGGGAGAGATGTATAATTTAATTGGTTTTATTGGAGAAATATTCATCATTGAATTTCATTGATTGTTATTTCCGAATTATTCATTCCATCGAGCTGAAAACGTATGTTTACAAGCCAGGCACGTATCATTTTAAAAGCTAGGTGTCGCGCAGCAAAATACAAAATTCGCTTGAAAGAAATCGTATTCGCGACGAAATATCACGGTAAAGAACGTGACTGGTACAATTCGTATGCGTTTCGCGAATTTTTTTCATTGCAAGAAAGCTGCAGAAACGGCACGAATTCTTGCATGCATCTGCTTGGCCCACGCCTCTCTGATCCGTAGACACTTGTGATGCGGTTTCTCCTGATACAATATTACATGTTTCTCTCCTGCATTCGCTGTTATTACATCTTACAAAATTTTCAAAACTTTCACGAAGCCAGATCACCTTAATATTTATCTCTTTGTAATATTCAGTCTTATTTTTTTTTTAGGTCTAAGCCATTTATCTGTAAATGCAGTCGAGAATTTGTTACAAGTTTTGACAAATTGTTTCATCATTTCTTATCTTAATTCCCTCGCGAACCGACGGACAGTTTTCACCAACGCGACGTGACGAAGTCTGCAGTCACGACTCTCACGTTCGTTCTATCCAAACCCACGTATGCGCGCGTTGAAATCGGCAGCAATATAATTAACACGCGAATCAGTAACAAAGGATCGTCGCGCATGCACTCTTGGCTAATGATCGTCGATGCGGTACCAACAATGTGCCAGCAATTAATGATCGTAATTTATAAAGTCCTTAATTATATAAAAGTTCACGCTTTCTTTACCCGTGGCACGCGTCGCTCTCTTTTCTTCTTCCCCTTCGGTGTACGTATGCAACACACTCTCTCCTTCGTACACTCCTTCCTTTCTCACCTTTTTCCCCTTAATAAGCTCAATTTTCCTGACTTTGCTCGTCCCTTCGTTCCATTCGGTATGCTTTCTTTTTCAACTTGCCCCGAGAATCGTATAATTGGCTTCTTGCGTTTACCGACCGGCATATTTGGACTCGGTTTGCGTGTTCACGTGCATCGGTTTTAAAAGTATTCCGTGGTATATCGCGGCGATGCATCATTATCGAGCGAAAGGTAGATGCTGCGTCCGCGATACCGGGACTCCTTTTGAACGTATCGCGCCAGATCGCGAATCAACCTGCGTGCATTCGATACCCTGGCTCGGGAACAGTTTCTTATAACGATTTATCGATGATCTTCGCCAGGGAAATAGAAGTTTGAATGAAACGCATAGGGAAGGGTGGGAATCGTGTCGGATGCTTTTCAGAGTACGGATTGATTTGTTACTGACACGAGGAATCCGTGCTCAGACGCGAGAGAGCTTTCAATGAAATGTCGCGTGGATGTGGAAATTGTACCGAGGGATTACTTCTTTTGATAGCGCCACGTTTCAGAGTTTGCTATTATGGAATCAAAGATTTCCATTTCCGAATATCGATACCTGACGCTTTGCTATAAAATCGAAGATTTTAGATTAATATATTTTCAAATAAATTTCTTTCTTTTTATTATCAAATCGAAGCTTCCAATTTTCAAACACCGATGCTTATTACCTTCACAAATTCAACCCTTTTTATGCACACCTACGAATATCGGTACCTGACGCTTTGCTATAAAATCGATGATTTTAGATTAATGTATTTTCAAATAAATGTCTCCCTTTTCATTATCAAATCAAAACTTCCAATTCTTAAATATCGATGCTTATTACCTCCACAAATTCAACCCTTTTTATTCACACCTTCGAATATCGGTACCTGACGCTTTGCTATAGAATCGAAGATTTTTAATTAATATATATTCAAATACATTTCTTTCTTTTTATTATCAAATCGAAGCTTCCAATTTTCAAACACCGATGCTTATTACTTCCACAAATTCAACCCTTTTTATTCACACCTTCGAACATCGCTATTTGAAAAATTCAAATACAGGATATAAGTCATATCAGCATCGTCAAGCAGGCATAGAAAATTTTTTCCAAATCAAAGATCTCGGATTCAGATTCGAAAGTGTGCATTTCACTCTCGCTAGCCGGAGATGAAAAAATATCCGTGTAAGCGTTTCTTGCCTGTCATCGTACATACATCGCAGGGATCAGAAACGCGATACCGCTGACACTGCTAATTATTCGTACACTTATCCCATTTCATATCTCCGCGGATAAGCAAACAGCATTAACGGTTGAAGAAGAGTTAGCTAAACAGGTGGATCGGTCGGGAAGAGTTAAAACAAGGCTGTCGAGCAGCGACGCGACTACCAAGCAGTGTGCAATAAAATCAATACAATGTTCCTGGCGTCAACGGGGATGTAAACAAGCGCGGGTAGAAAAGCACACTGTAATCGGAGACATAGCCGACGGATTTTGCCTCGTTATAGGAAAGATAGCCAGGCCTAGCTGCTGACTGAAGCTTCTTCCTCGTTTACGATCAAGATCTATCCTCCTCATTTGCGTCGTTCGACTTACCAGCTGGAGTGGTCGATAAAATAAGAAGGAAACATTGGACCTTTTTCGCTTGTCCCGCGTAATTCTACGCGTATCACGTGGGTGGACGTGTACACGCACGTAGCCGGCGTCGAAGAAGGTGTAACGCGGATCCTGAAGCTTCGTGAACCTCGTTTCGCAAGTCACTTCGCTGGCCTTCTTACCTTACCTTCTATCCAACGGACGATGTGTCATTCAACACACATATTGGCGATAATTTTCGTTTTAATCATAGATCACTCTACTATACATAGGTGATAGGGAATGCCTTGGTGATCTTGGGTTAATTATCATTAGAACTAAAATAATTTTGAGAATTTATAATTAAATGAGACAGGAATTAATTCTTTAAATTTCACTTTTATTAATAAATTATATTTCTATTTTACAAGAGATTAGTGATCTAGGGTTATTTAAGCATAATTATTAATTCACTTGCTCATTTGCCAAATTGCTTAATTCTACATAATAAAAAATAACAAAATTGATAAAATATAAAAAGTTAATCAATCAAGTGGTTTGGCAGTACAGTTTAAAAAAAGTCAAAAGTGTCATTAATCACTTTGCCCTGTGAATTGGTTTTCGGCTACGCAGTATGGTAATAACGAACAGATTAATAGACTACTTCCGGTCTATAAGATGTTCAAACGTCTAGAATCATAGTTTGAGACCAGTTTTCAAGCAACGATCGGTGAAATTCGATTACAGGCGGTAAAAGAGAGAGCGAATCTCGTTGTAGGTTATTGATTAGCAGATGGATGTATCGGCGAAGATTACTCGTGATGTGATCCCGCATAATAATTGTTGCTCGTTTGATCGTACGTGATAACGTCGGCTCGAGCGAGCGCGTAAAACGAGCCTGAAAATTAGAGTAGGTTATAACCGCGAATTTTCGGTTAACGATCGGTTTCATGCGCCATGCTCCACATGGTTACCGATCACGAAGCGTAATATTATGGACCGTTTATGGCGGGATTTTAAAAGACGAGCAACCTTCTTCATCCCTTTGAAACAGATAATTCCACTCACTGTTTCAATCGTGTATCTACATACACTGTTGCTTAACCATATTTGAATGATTACTAGATGATACAAAAATTAAAAAAAAATAAAAAAAAAATTGATTACAAGTATGGCAAATTTTCATAAATAATACTATAAAGAAAAAGTATGAAGTGCATAAGATGTTTAAGGGGAGCTACAGTCCTAGTCTCCATTTTTCAGGAAGCCCCCTTCTAAGCCTTCTATTTAATTATATCAAAAAGTATCGAATTAAGCTTTTCTTACTGTTCAATTTTTCAATTTTTGAACCAAATTTATCATCCAACTCAAATATTCGATAGCCCCAGGTCCTAGAAATCTTAATCCGGTCCTGATTGTCAATTTATCGTATACAAGTTACTCTATTTTTGAAAAAATCCGGGAAGTTATTTTTTGATAAATCTCAAGATAAAACTATCCAACTTTACTACACGTGGAAGAACAACATCCGAAAGATTGCTAGCTCTGGAAACTCGATCTAGTACGATTGCTCCGATCAATCGAGCCATCTCAATCCACCAAAGGGATTCTTCCATCCCCGATCCAATATTCGAAACGACCATTCTCGTCCGCGGCTCGTCTACAAAAGTCCAGTTTTATCTTCGATCAGTCTGTACCTTGATGGTTGTACTATACCTTCCTTCGAATCCGGCCAACGAATCCGTAGCACGTGACGTACACGTGCATAGTCCAGTATCGATTTCGCTGGCAGCAATTATTTTCTTCTTTTGTCGGGGACGTTTACCCCACCTTATCAGCTAGTTGCGGCTGTGGGTGGCGCGAAAGGGATGAAAAAAGGGTGGCGGTGGGCCGAGGTCAAAGCACCTTTCGCGGCGAGAATCCATTAGGGAGAGCGTGTGCCGAGTAATACGCGAAATGAAAAAACATTCGCAGTCGATTCGCGTAATTATAGCGTAATTATGTTATTGCACCGCGCGTGTGTCCTCGAGGGTGTCGAACCTTAAACGCGACACTCACTGACGACCGGTCCCGATCGATACAGAGAAAACCGGCGACGACGAGTAAATTACGAACACGGCCAATGTGTAATTACAACGTGTAAAATACAGATCGGCTACGGGGATAGGTATTCATTAATTAAGAATGTACGACAAATTGGACGGTGTAAGTATACGCTTTCGGTTCAACGTCAGACACCGGCGTGTAATTGCGTTAATCTTTCCGATTGCCGTACACTCGAAAATTAGTCGATCAAGATTTTTTTTTTTCTCATTTTTTATCGCGACGAGTCAATAGTGTAAATAAAAAGAAATTATAAAGGGAAGTTATAACGATTTGGGATAATTATTCGAGTACAGTTTATTTTGTCTGGAAGATCAAAAGGCTAAGGGAAAAGGCGTTTAGAAAAATATTTAGAATTATTTTTAATTTGATAAGAAATTATTTCTTGGCAAATACTGCTACGAACGCAGTCGGATTTATCCGTGAAAGTAAGAGGAAATAAATTGGGTGGTGTAATGTTGTTACGCGCGAGAACTACCTTCGTGCATTTTCTTCAACCGCGTTCACGTAACTTGGTCGCCTTTCAAAATTAATCAGTCCCTCGAATGCGAAGGAAGAGCTTTCAAATTTCTTTCGCAACGAGTCTTGAGCAAGCAAACGAGAAGCGGACAAACGGAGGCGCCGAAGCGTGCGCGTATCGCCGTGTGTAATTAGTTACGGTTTGGGATTCAGACCAATTACGTTAACCGGGTTGACCAGGGATGTATCCAGAGCGCGAATTGAACGTCTTCTGATCGATATCTCTCATCTAAATTAAAAAAATTCATAATTTTCCTAAAATTAATGATATTAATTGAGGCGTACTTATATTGCCAAGGTAAATTCGTCAATAACATTGTCAATTTTAAATTACAAAATATCACACGTTCAATGTTAAAAAATATTGCAACTCTCATTCACGGATAATAGAAACTTTTGCATATTCCTGGTATTTAATTTCTAAAATTTAGAAATCGCCCACTTGCCAAATTGATTAACTCTACCTAATAAAAAGCAGAAGCACTAATTAAGTACTTCGGCGATAAAGTTTGAAAAATCTTACTCTATTAACAACTAAAGTAATTCATTTAGTGCGCCATGCAGTAGAATAGGGGAAAGGATCAGACATCTTGCGCTTTCGAACATTTCATCCTCGACTGGCAACTAGCCATTATCGTTACAAATTTTTTCACTGAGAGCATACAAAAACGAGGCAATTCCACGTCTAACAGCAATGTAAATTATATTCTTAATTTAAATATCCTCGTCGACCAGTTAAAAGCTGCAACATTATACAAACAGACCGGTCGTACTGCGTAAGGATCATTCGTGTATTAAGCGTTCGGAAGGTACACAACTTTCAAGCAAACGATAATTAGTCGCTGGTATCCTGAGGTAATTAGCAACAATAAAGATAAGTAGCGCGGTAAGCGGTAACGAACGATCGTAGAGCAGCATTGAAACACGAAAATGGTAACAGAACGATATAGAAGATTGTCGTTTAAGGGAAATCTATAGGCAGAGATGTCTCTCGTTGGAACAAACATTTGTGGAGGTCACGCGATTCGAACCCTATGAAAGTTGGTTAATTATGGGGTGAACGTACCATTACGTCGTAGGTTTCGAGGACGTAATATCTCGTAGAGCTTTCGTGAACGTGTGATACCTGGCCAACTCGAGCAACTCCAATCGATAATCCTGTCGAGTAACGAGGGTAATGTCGGGTAGGTTTAGAAACTAAAAAATGGTTTGATAGTGCAGTGCTTTCTATACTTGTTAAGAAGGTACTTCATTTTAATCACCTCAAAAAATGCTATATGTTTGGGTATTTATTTTTATTTTTCTTCGATAAAAAATTTCTTTTTGCATTTTGGTATTAGGTCACAAATTAATTAAAGCAAAGTTGATTTAAAGATTTTTAACTGGAATTCTAATATGCATTTTATTTCTGCAATTAACGAATAGTAGTGATGATAAGATTGGTATTTATTCTCTTTCGAAAGAAAAATAAAAATATTCTTTGAATTTTCCAAAAATTCCAAAAATTTTAATTTATAAGGATTGCGGAAAATCAAGGTATGTACTAGAAAGATATAGTACTACTTTATGAATATCATTACACCGAAAAATCAATTTAAAAAAAATTTTACATGACACCCTACTCGTGTTTTCAAGTGTGAAGCTGTAGAATATACTATAATGATTAGGCTTCTGGAACAAAATTCATAATATTATGTAATCCAACGCTTTCCTCTATTAAATGCACAGGACAATTAATCGTTCTATTTCCTAGAATCTCTCTAACATAGTAATCTTTATGTAGAAACATCAAGGATGATTGATCAACGCGTGTTCAATAAAATGCAAAAATAGTCAGAGAACATGCGTGTTAACAAAGAATCTCCAGCTATCCACGTCCCTCGGAACGATGGAAGATGAAAGATACACGATTCTATCGACGAAGGAGAGATAATGGTTCACGGAATTTACCATTGTGTTCATTGTCTACTGTATCGTCTAAGCAGTGTTCGACTGCGAATCCAAAGAGGCGTCGAACGTTATTATCCTAGTTCTCATTAATTCGTCCATCTGAAAAACGTGCCGATCAGCGGTGAAAGAACAATGGTGTAATAACAGTGTGGGAAAGGTCCTGGCAAAGCTGGGACACACTGATGATGAGTCGTCGAACACGTTTCATCCGCGCAACGTGGGTAGTACAGCACGGCAAACAGCTAATTACATACACTGGAACGACCAGGCACGGTGAAAACTTTTAATCCTGAAATTATACTCGACACCTGACTTTGCAAGTCTATATAAATTTACGTGTGAACACGGTGTTCCTGTTTAACCCTTTCCTCGCTATGGGTGCCTGTGGTCTATTGCAAAGTGTTTGCGTTTGAAAATAGCAAGAGGGCAATAGAAATTTTTGTATGAAATAATGAAAGGATTAGAATGGCAAGGTGTCTTATTAGAAATATTTATTTCCACTGCGATGGTCGATGTGTTAACCCTAGAAAGGGTTAAGAGATAAATGCAACCGCAAATCATATCCGTGTGCATAGTGCGAGCTTCGACAGTGAAGCGTTGCATAGCAACTCTTTCTATAAGGTAGATTATAAGGCTGTAGTCGATTTTAGCGGTGGAAAATTTTTCAAGTTTCCAAATTTTCAGGTGGAGGGGAAAAGGAAGATAAAAATGTGTCGTTTTCTTAGGCTATGATGGTAGAATAAAAATTTGTATGAAAGACAAATTGCTCCCAATATAACGAGAGTCTATTGTATTATTAATTCCAAAAATTTTCTACTTCTACTGCCCCCCTAACCGACAATATAGCGAGAGTTTAGTGTACTTCAATTTTTGGAATCACCATTCTAAGATCTAGATTTCTCGTGGAATGATTAGATCG
This sequence comes from Osmia lignaria lignaria, assembly GCF_051020975.1. Taxonomy (NCBI): domain Eukaryota; kingdom Metazoa; phylum Arthropoda; class Insecta; order Hymenoptera; family Megachilidae; genus Osmia; species Osmia lignaria. The sequence goes on from NC_135041.1 coordinate 5,504,148, forward strand.
AAAATAGGGATTGTCCAAAGGATGTTACACGATTACGTTTGCGCGTCATCGCATTGCGATGGTCGCTCGACATCCGTGAAAGAAACGAACAATACCGAGTGAGAGTTTCTCGGTTCTCATATAAGGCGATCGTTCGATGCTCGTATGCATAACTCATGCATCCGTTTCTCGAAAAAACCGCTCGTTCCTTCTTCTTCAACTCTATTTCTTTTTTTTTTTTTTCATTTCTTTTCATTGCCTTTAAAACGGTATTTGTTTCACGGGACGCGGAACGTTCGACGCGTTATAGGCCGGCTACCTCTGGCTTTTCGCGCTTTCATGCACTGAATGGTATACGGTTCTGCGGTTTCCAGGATGATCCGCATCGCGCCGTGGAAAAAATTCGGTCAAGTCGTCGGATTAATTAAACGCCGCTTTGCGTTTCCCCAGGTACAACAAGTCTCGGTAAGAGAGCGCGGATTTTCGAGGAGGACGAAGGAGGAAGAGGGAGCGCGGTTGGACGCGCGAGCGAGACGGATGTCTTTTCCATTTAAACGATGCTGGTTAATGACTGCATTAGAATTGCAAGCGGTCTCGAGCGTGGCGGAAGTCGAAATTAAGCCGCGTAAAGTCGTGCCTTTTCGTTCGTGGCACGATGCAACGGAAAGAAAAATTTCTGTTTCTTCCTAGATTTCTTACCATCGACGTGCACTTTCCTCGCGCTTTTAACCCTTTCCTTCAACGTTTCTTTTGCCACTACGTGTACCACCGTGCAAAGTGGTTGGATATGAAAGTACATACTTCGTGCCGAGTTTCTTTGTTTCAGACATTTATGGTAGAGTTTGAAGTAGAAACTTCGAGAAAGGTTGAAATTTATCAGACTGTAAAATTTACATGGCTATCGCTTTTCGAAGGATTTATTGAAGTAAATCATAGACGCGAGAACATACAACCCGAGACTGAATTATAATACGTATGTATTTTGGAAATCATGCGGGAACACGATTATTCGAGGAAACGATTGATCGAAATTTCACTGCAGCTGAAACTGAATCATATGCAATACATCATTCAAGTGCAATTTGCACCGATGCTTGTACGATTGGGTGCGAATTAGATTTCTTTAAACCCTTAACTGTTGAAAAATCTTAACCAATTATTAAATAAGAAATTTATAAATTAAAAATACGCTATGAAAGAAAATTAAACAAACGTTTCTGTAAAAATTTCGTTATTTCTCAAAAATCAGCTTACCAATTAAGGGTTGATTAACAGGAAGTGTAGAGGAAGAAGTGCTCCATCACTCACCTTATTTATGCAAAAATAGGAAGTTCTAGATTAGACTGTCTCTAGTTCTCCCTAGAATTTTCCAAAATCAAAGCCAAATGATGGGGTGGCTACCCTCCCCTTGCACTCACCCTTAATCAGAAAAAGCTCATATTTCACCTGAGTATACATACTTGAATGATAAGCCTACACCAGAAATGTATTCATCTTTCTTACGAGATGTACACGGGAATTAAAATAAATTCCCGATTGATTGGTTGTTCGATCCCAATAGGCGTTATTGTGCCGTTGCAACAGACAACGATCGGTTTCGCAATAATCCAGTGAACTTTTATACGCACGAACGGCCTTGCCTTTTTACATTAGCATTGCCGTCGATGTGTGGGTGTCACTTACTTTCGTGCCTTGAAAAACCTTTCACTGTTTTGCACCTACATAGACGAGCGGTAGACAGCCGCGTGCCGTTGCCATAAAGTCAGAGAAATCTTGGGAACCGTGTAACTCGTTCCATCTAGCCAATCCCATTTCTAATTCTATTTCCTTGAAATAAATAGAGCGCGATCAATTCTAAAGTAAAAATTAAATAAATGGATAAAATCGAATCTTTGGTGGGGTTACGGGGTGAAACCATCCCCAAAGCTCATCATTCAAATTATTACTAACTCAATTTGCAAGAAGTTGCAAATTTAATTATATATGCTATAAACAAAATAGAGAACTAGGTGTTTAGCGAAGTATAGGTAGAGTTAATAAAATTTAGTTACACGGACCTCTACCGTGACAATACGTGTTATATGGGCGACGAATGCAGTGCAAATGAAAGAATTTCGAATAGCTGATTGCACGCGTAACGACGATCAACTGTTTCAGTTTTAACGAGCGATAGGAAATCGTGTCGTCGAAGGGAAAGCTACTACGGATGATGTAAATCATCGGCTCGTTTCGTGTTCATCCGAACGAGAAACAGGTACAGTCGTTGTTCGTTTGTCGTATGCGTCCTGTTTCCAGTGAGACATCCAAACGACACTAAACAACCGCATACTTGTCCCTAGACCGTGAATGTAGACTAACACATGATCCATGTAGAATTTTAATTAGCGCTCGAGATGCGATCGAGTGCCGCGCTACTGATTCAATGCTGGACGAGAAACTCGACTACCGTGCAACGTTTCTCCTTCCCGAACAATTTAAAACCAGATAAAAAAGCTCGCACGTCAAGTTTGATGGAAAAAGTTTCAAGAATGCTTCGTTCATTTCTTTTTTTGTTCTTTTAATTTAAACGAGCGCTTCAAGTTGCGCCATTTAAAACGAGACCGGACCTTCGAGCGTTCCACCAGATCCTCGCGTTAATTGCGGTCCAGACTTGGCTAATTAGGAAATAATTATGTGTACAGATTAATATTTGAAACCAGTAGCATCGTAGACGTCCCTTGAATTATTTTCACTCGTTCCCTGTAACTCCTTATGATTATTTTATGAATCATTCATTTTACGTTCTTGTATATCCCGTGCTTCTTTTTTAACGCAGCTGTATCTGTCTTTTGTTAAAAAGCATGTCGCTGTGAACGTACATATATTTTCATACAAACATAGTCGTATTCGTACATGATTCATTAAGTTTCATTTTCATTTTCAAATACTCTTCGAAAATTCATATAAACTTAATAAGGGTAAAATTATTTAATCTTCTCTCTTTGTACAAATATGTCACACCCCATGCATTTTCAAGATAAAATATAAAGAAAAAGCTCTGGCTGCATAGTTTTATTTGTAAAATTTTGTTGATGTTTAAGAAGATAGGTAAAAAGGAATTAAAAATTAAAAAATTGTTATAAGCCTGGGGTGTGTTTGCAGGCTTGTACACAAAGGGAAGATAAAATTTTTCAAAACTGACGGCGTTATTGAATGTGAAGATATAAAATGGAATCTCTCAGAGAGTATTCCTTTGAAGGTAAAGGGAAATCGAATTTTTGAAGAGTATTTCAGTAGACGTCCCGGTGCCTGGCCTTAGGCATCGGCCGCAGAACGACCTTCATCCTTCACCGATCACCGGCAAATCACCTCGACTCCCTCTGTTCGCTCTTTTTTCTTTCCCCTTTCATTCGGATGAATCTTTACAAGTCACACCGGTCATACATTCATAATTCACCGCCACGTACCATGAACCACGAACCACGAACAGTCGTTTCTTCATCATCCTTCGTTCACCGGCATCGCTAATCATTTCATTATTTCACGACCGTGCTTCGACGCTTCGATTTGTTGTAGCCGTTGTGTTGTTTTTTTTCTTTTAAGTTGCTAGCCCCTATCCTGTTCCTACTTTCTGTTCCAGATTTCGTACGAACCGTCGACGTACGGTACGAAAGGCATCGAGAGCGAGGATGTAGCGAGCAGGGACAGCCTGTCACGAGAATCGTATCGAGAGGATGTGCACGAGAGCACGATCGACGCTGACAAAGAAGTTCACGCCTCGAAGCGAGTCTGTTATCGAACGGATCATCGATTAAGATCACTGCCAGAGTAATGACGAGATAGTGAACAAAATTATTCCGTCCGTGAGCCGTCCTTCGATAGTCGTTTCACACCGATCGAAAAAAAAAAAAAGGAAGAAGAAAAAGAAAAATACTCTTTGTCTGCTTTTCGAGATCAAAGACTGAATATATCAAAGAGAGGAAAGATGTTGGGAGTGAGTCAGCCGGGAAATCCACCCTCGAGCTTGCGACACTCGGCGAGTTTCTCTTGTCTGCAGCGTGGCACAGCCAGCGAGGGGCACAGAGCGAGGACTTCGACCCTGTTGCAGCAGCCGAGCCTGCAGTTGAGCGGAAGTCATCATCAATACTCGTCCGGTCAGACATCTTTGCTGCAACATTCGACCGGCACCGTTCAGCATCGCATCGAGGCGTTGGAGTCGATTCAAGACAGCAACGATTATGGTTTCGTCAAGATCAGACCCCGTCTGCGCAGCACGAACGCCACATTATACTACGAAGAAGAAGTCGCTGCTCAGAAGAACGCTTTGTGGGACCGGGATGCGTCAGCGTTCAGCGATCGCGAGTGCGACACCAATTACAGAGAATGTTCGTTGAAAATGAAGGACCGTGATCATTCGCCAAAAGTTGGCTCTTCGAAGAATCAGAATCCTTTGAGAGGCGCTTTGATATTATTCACCTCGACGTCTTCATGGTGGAAAGCCAGGCAACGGGAGGATCAATTGAACGGTTCCACCGGTGATCGTACACTAGGCTCTACCACTTCTGGCGTTGGCTCCTCTTCGGAGCGAAAGTGGTCGAGCACTTCCATGGCATCTCCTTCGAACGAAAGAAAGTGGCCGTCGGTGACGTCGCCCACGAACGACCGGAAGTGGTCCGTGGGCAACGGGGCTCTGACGTCGCCGGGCAACGAAAGGAAGTGGACCAGATCGTCCGTCTGTTCGAACTCTACGGGACAGCAAGACAGGAAGTGGCGATCACTCGGTGCCCTGCTAAGGGCTCCCACGGGCAACGGTTCGCACGCTGTTCAACACTCGCTGTCCCATAACATGAGCGTGTCCATGATCGAGGGCGAGCATTTCCGGGATGATCCTCGTGGCTCGAGTTGCAAGTCGACCCGGTACCAGCAGCCCACCTCCTATTCCGCCCGTGTGTCCCGAGTCAGCCGGGACATATATAGAGAAAATGGGGAATTCGGTCAGACTTCTGGAAGATCGAAGGTCAGCCGTAGGTTGTACCAAGACAACAACAACGCTGAGTCAATCGAAAGGGACATCGACGATAGACATCCGAATAGACACCAGTTCGACGACGAGTGTCGTGGTAGAACGAATCGAGAAAGCATATGCAAAACTGAACAGACGGGCAACGAGACGCGAGCCACTTCAACGAGATCAAGCAGAGCTCAAAGCTTTTATCTTTTGGATGATTTCCTGCGACCGCAACCGCAGCCGAATAAATGTATGCTCAACGTATACTTGTCACCGTCTCACTCGAAGTCTGGCAATAACAACGATCATGGAAGATCAACGGAAGTGAAACAGATCTCGCAGGGGAACGTCACTAACATAACACCGCCTCGACGTCATAACTCGAGCTCGGATAGCCTCGAAGTAGCGACCAGTCCTCTTCCGCCGCCAGTGCCGCCTCCGCCACCGCAGGTCACCACCCGGGACAGAGAAAGGGGTGAGAATTTCAAAGAGAAGGACGTGTGCCAGTGCAAAATGTGCTGCACTATTATGCACCAGAGATCTTTCGTTGAAGAGGTAAGTCCTCCGAGAGAGGAATACATCCAAGGGGATATTATGTACCTATACGTCGTATTTTATCGTGTTTCATTTCGGTATATGGGATTTTCTCGAAATCGTGACGGGTGTACTGTATATTTGTCGATGCATTTTCTTTATAACTTTTTGAGGAAGTAATTATTTACACGAGATTCCATTTATCCAGGTTAAGGTTATAATTTTATATATACTCTTTTGCAATAAGGGTACATTTTTATGGATTATTTCATTTTATTTCATCGTGGCTATTTCCATAAACACGCCACGTGATCAAATGGGTTATAAAAGATGTTTAAAATTAATTTGTTAATACGATACTTCGGTTAGCTGTTTTACATTATTAACAGTATTTTGAACTATTCTACTACTCTCATTTCTTAGTTACTTAATTAAATTAAATTCATAATTCTGACGTAGTGGTTAACCTATTCGCTACCCTATTCTTTTTACTCGAACGAATTAATTTTCCCGGCTAACAGAAGAATTTTGATAATAATTTATCCAAATATGGAACGACGTGAAAGCGTTGAATATTACTCGAACGATTTGAATCTCGTCGAAGATGTATATACGCGTAAACAGTTTTGAACGTTTCAGACAACGAACCCGGCTTGAAATATCGCGACGCGTCGCGGTAGAGCGATAAAAATATCACGCGGCACGTTTTGAACGGTGGTGCCAATATTGTTTCCACCGTTCGAAGTCGTGAACCACGAATTTACACGAGCGTGAAAGTTTCCCGGTCACGAGGGGGTGGTTCGATGCAGCAAGGGGTAAAAATTGCGCTACCGCACAAGTACGTGCTGAAAATCCATAATCGAGGCTCGCTGCCGGCTACGAGGGTACGGCAACCGTTTAAAATCGAACGGAAATCCAGTTGAACCGTCCGCCAACGTTGCAGCGGTTACTAATAATAGAGTAGATGCTGGAAGGATAGAAATACGACTTCCTTCGCCACTCTCTACCCTACCGCGTCCCAAGAATAACGGGCTTTCGTTCGATACAACCGCACGATCAGCGAAATAAGGGGTCAGGGGCGGCAACCTAATTCAAACATTCGTGATACGGCTAACAGGGTGAAGGAAGACCCGCGTTCACGTGTTTCTTCAGGGTCTAAAGCGATCGAAAGGGAGACTGTATGAGAAATCAAATTTATTTGTCATTCTTTGTCAGGGTTAAAATTTGATGAATAATTTATCCGTTATTTAGTTCGATGCTTTTAGGGGTGAATTTTATACTACCGTCCTTTCACATTCATTTTTACACTTGTTGCTGCTATGATTATCGATTTTAGATAATGCATTTGTACACTATCGTCCAAAAGTCTTAGATAGTTGTTATATTTAAACAAATTTTCAGATTTTATACGGGGATTGAAATTCGAGTGGTTTTGTCTAATGATCATTAATAAAAATATTTAGTTCTATGCATAAATATGATTTTTTGAATACTTTGCAATAATTCAGATTCGGTTATTTTAATATAATTTTTTTTAAATGAATTAGTAAGTGAATATTTTCGTTACTATGTAAAATATCATTTGACATAATATTTAAAAAAATCTCTTAATGTTATTTTACAATTTTTCTTCGGCTTGAGTAAAAATTCAGTAACTACTCAAAACTTCTGAACGATACCGTACAAAGTGCGCTGTAAAAGGGTTAAAAATATAAAATCCATAAGATTATCAGGGATGCGTGGTCATTGCATGATCTAGTTAACAGGCTAACACGTTAATTGCTCTAGTGGTCACAAAATTTTTCTACCTACTCAATTAGATACCTTAGACGAAGAGTAATAGAAATAATGAAATTTTATAAAAATGAAATATCAAATTTCTTCGAAATAAAAGTCTTGCCTAATGAAACTTTTAACAGCTCCATCGTACCAGTCAGTGTATTAATAATTCTCATTAAAGTGTGTCGTACCATACATCGCCATTTTCATTGCGCCAGTCAACGTGTTAATGAAACGAGTCGTAACGTTTTATGGCTGTGTGTCGTTGTACCCATTTGTCTCAGCTGGTTCTTTGTTGTCAGGATTTTAGCGACGCGTAACTTCGAACATTTTACTCCCCCGTTCTTTCGCGATCGTTCATCAACCGTATCGTTGATTCTCCCCCTTTTTTTTTTCTCTCTATAATATCAAGACGTCCTAGGTCAGGGACGCGTAACCTACGCATCCGGTTCAGACATCCACTTCCAGCGGTCTGTCGAGAGGCACGTAGACCGCTGTTGCCGCTAATTCAACGTCTACCACGGCAAATTACTAGCACCGAGTTTCTTTTTATTCCCAGCCGGGGAATGTGGCGTTAAATTCGCAGGATTTCAGGTTTCTCGAACTATGCGACACGCTTCGAATGCGTGCTGCATGCGAGAGTCTCGATTGATGTTTTCTCCCCTTAAAATTCCTCCATTATTTATTCGTGGCATCTAAATTTATTCTTAGATCGAAATTATAAGGCAATTCAAACACAGGAGGAACCCTTTTTGCTAGGGGTACGCATGAATTTTCATCTTCTATTGGCAAGATGGTAAATAATGATAGATAATATTTTGATATCCCTCACAATCACTGCTTTAAATTGTTATTTTATTGCATATTTTGATATTACAATCCTTTAATTAGAAAAAAGATTCACGAAATTTGGACTCTATTTAATCCTCGGACGGCAGACCATGGAGAGTGCCCCAATCTTAAATTGGTGGCTGTTCCCTTAAAAATGATTCTTTGAATATCTGAAAGTATTTCGTTTAAAAAATATACATTTAACTGTAACTTAATATCTTTGTGTATGTTTTGTGAGTTTAAGTCTATATTGTTTCAGATTTCGCTGTTCAAGGGTTAAATGAATCATTGAATTCGTTAAACTTGTAGAATATCATTGGAATATTGAAATCTAAATAGAACAAAAGCTCGCGTCCTTCACCTCTCCGCATTATCTTCTTTCCTTAGTTGCTGCCGCGATTTGCATTGACCTTAAGTCGCGAATACACGCTTAAAATATCCAATTATCTTGAGTTATTCTCGACGAGTATTTTTTTTCCATCCACGGCACAATGTGGTTCGTTGTGTCGCGGTTAAATCTCCTGCAGACCCTGAAAAAAAAAATCAACCGCTGTTGTTCCTTTTGCCTCCATCCCTCGATGCATTATCGTCGATTTCTCAAGCGGATTTTTATTCGACGCCGCGATCGAGCAGGCGGTTAACGAGAAAAAAAAAAAAAAATACGAAATTTATCCTTTCTGGTGGAGCTTTTTATTCGACGAGGGTCGAGGATGAGTTCGAGACACGACAAGTAACATTTTGACGAGCGGGTTGCTCGACTCACGATGACGTGCAAAAGCTCGCGAGGATGGTTGCAAGTGCACACGCCAGAGAAAAGAACGCGAGTCAGGTATGCGGCAGTCGCGAGAGTCGAAAACATTCGCCAGACGTAAGGCCGAAAGGAAAGACGTTATTTTAATGCACGATCAAAAATAAACGGGCGAACGATCGTGAAAAGCTCGAGTCCACTATCGCCCAGCCAGAAAACGCCTTTTTCCATCCTCGAACGTTTCGCCCCTGGGGTTTGATCTGCTGCGCGGTTTACTCCCAACGGATCTCCCAACTGCTGGGTATCTATTCAGATTTGATTGAAAACTGATGGTTGGATATAATTTTCGTGAGTCGTAAAAAATTATGCAAATTACAGACTTTTCATTGTCTCAATTACCACGCAAAATTCTTTTGTACGACTAAAAATAAGATGGAAATATTTAGGCAGAAATCGGCCACTGAATCATCTGACCTGACGTGGCATTCAGTACATCAAAGGTTTCACCCACTCGACCCAGCTAAAAGTAAACATCTTTCGATCTTCATATAAATGTCAAGTCGCAATTTCTCGATCCTCTAATAATCTTCCGATAAATTCGATGCAGCAGTCTGAACGATCCAATATTCCAATCTACGCCTCGGTGATTCATCAAAGCAGCAACAACTTAATCAATTCACCAGAAATGAAACATCTTTCGATACTCGTTCTCAGTTTCTCTGCAAAGGATCATCGGCTTCCGCGTACAATACCTATCGCGGTTATCTTCCAGAATAGCGGTACAAATCGCGGAAAGATCCTGGTGTGTGATTGTCGCGTTGGCATTGATTCGGAATTGAATTTCTCGCGGATAGCCCGGCGTCGAAGTTTCCATCCATCACGCGGATTATTCCAGCAACGCGTCGAGACAGTAACGGGGATCCTTTGGTAGAAAAATTCCCACGGTACACGGTAGAACTTTATTGCCAGTCAACCGGTGGATGCGTCCTTTTCATCGATCCCGCATCCTGTATTCGTTGCTTTTCAGCCTTCTCAGGATGTACTCGCGTTCGCTCGCCGCCTGAATAATCCTCCACCACCCGCGCATACATCAAAACACAATATCTTCATGTAGCAGTTATCTCGTCGGTGATTTCGCGGCGAGTCGTGCACCCTAGCCGCAAACACGGCCTATGGGTGCACGTAGGATGTTGCGAGCAGGGAATGGATGTGCTTCCGCGAGAAGGTTGGAAAATTATTAGGGACCGTTCTCTTGCTCGACAAATAAAGGCGATCCCTTTATGGGAAAGCCAAGGGTGTCTGGAATTGCACCCTTAACAACTTAACACGTTGACTGGCAGAGTGAGACATATCGATATTTGAATTATTTATCTTTGAAAAACTAAGGCGGAGGCTTGTCGAGCTTCTCATTAATTAGAAAATATTATTGCTTTTCTCATCAATAACATTCTCAAAAAATTATTTATTTATTGAGGACTTATGTCTTCAAGATTAGTATCGAAGATATGATTTTGCTTTAGTTATTATTAAAAAGGGATGCTTTATAAATGAATTGTTACGTCAGGCTCGGTCTTTCTAGGGCTAACCCTTTCACTGGAAAATAATGTGTGTTGGTATTCAATTGATATAAAAAAATGAATCAAAGCACGTACGTTCATTCTTACACCTTGAAGGATTTCAACATTGTGAAAGAGGTATGTGTGTTAAGGTTAAAATATCGTGTCAAGAAAGATTAGATAGGATGAATCAAGATACAAGCTTCGATAGCCTCAGATCGAAGGAAACGCGTTTTCGAGAACGCTTCTGAAAGGGATTCCTTCATGGATCGGTTTTGAAACGTCCTGTAGGGCAGCGGAGGAGACAGGACCGTATAAGATAGAAGGCACAAGATAGACCCCTGACGGTGATATCTCACGGTGAGATCTTCAAACCGGCCGTGTCTGTCGTTGCGTCGAACCAGGGTGATTTATCATTATTGAAATACGGACCATTTGAGCCATCGCTGCCCATTCTATGCTTCTGCACGACGTACCACGTTTTCCATCTTAAAGGCCTGCTGGCCGGAAAGTTGCCTTTGTGCTCCTCATTCTCCACTCTACCCTTTTTTTCTCTCTCTCTCCATTCGGTCCACGCTTGCTTAAGTTCCTTTAAATTCGACTCGTTCGATGACCTTTTATTATTTTTATTCAATTTTCTCTTTTGTGCTTTGAATGAAATTACATTCTTATGTTTTGATATAATTTATCTGTTTCACAAAATGCACTAAATAAACTTTATACGAGAGTGGTTAATCATTTATTAGAAATTTTGATTTTAATGAAGAAATTGATTGTCTTCTTTTTTTGAATAAAAGTTGCAGACTGGAGTCTTATAATATAGAATACATTATAAATTTTAAACGCACAGTTATATTACTAATTAACAAAATTTTACTTCATTTACTGTCACCCTTATGAGTCGGATAATCAAGAACATTTTTATTATAATTTCTCCAATTTATACAAGAGAATTTTATAGAGATAGTTTTACAAATGTTACGTGTACATACATGTTACAAAAACATGGTTCATAATTATCAATATAGTTTCATCGCCATTAACGTGCAACATAATTTACACATTCAGCGCTTTCACAGAGAGAAGGGATCTAGCCCTCCATAAGCGAGTCGTAAATTTCGATTGCAAGGACCATAGATTTTTTTCCACGTCTGGACAGATGGTACTTAACCGCGAATTTAATTTTGTCCAAACCGGATCTCGAGCACGTGGTTATGTTCTTCCCGCGAGAAACTCGAAACTGACTCATACATTTGCCGACGAAGAAACGCGGCAAGATTTCAATTACTTCCATAAAATTAATGATTCAAGTGGCAAAATGAGGATTCATTTTAAATATGCTCAGTGATGTGTTCGATGGTTAGAAAGTTTGATCGATATTAAATGTTTTCGCGTGGAAAAGTTTCCATTGCGACTGGGAATTATTAGGTTGGCGCATATCAAATGGAATTTCGAAACGTAGAAAGTCTTTTGATGGCAAAGGTATCGCAAAATAGCATAGATGATATATCAGTTTAAAGCTTAGGGTTTAATAAAAATGACTACCTAAACATTTCAACATTATTAATATTGTTTGGTGTACAAATTAATTCGGTGCTTTTAGCGTTACTCCTTTTTAATTACTATTTTAAATTTGAATATTTTCCCGCGCTTCTGTATATTTGAAAAGTGGCGCGAGAATATGATAACAATAACTTCATATACTTCAATAATAATTAGACTTACCATGACATTTCAAAAATAAATCTTCAATTGAAAGAAAAAGAAAAGACACATTAATTAATTTGTACATCTAATAAGGTTGCAATTAAATTTTAATTATATATTTAATATATTTATTTTACGGATACTAAGACGAGTTCGACAGGCATTATTAGATTCATAAGAATATTATGTATTTATCTATAAAAAGTTCATGATGATTTTGCAAATCCTATAAAAAAGGATTGACAAAAAATTTGGTATAATCAGGTTAATTAATTAGCAGTGTATCCAGCAGTGTGTTCCATAGCAATTACTAAAGAAAAAAAAAAAAAAAAAAAATTAGAAAATGTTTCTGAAAAGGTTTGTTTCCTTGGAACCAAAAGAAAGCTATGCATATTTATTTAATTCAATTATATGCACATCAACATATAATTAAGAGCTATAAATCACAAACAGTACGCTATAATTAACTGTCTATGATTTTCATAAAAGCAATAAATATTTGGATGATTGAATATCGAGATGGAAGGAAAGTCAGACTTTCGTACGGCGAAAGAGCGAAATTTGCACGCTCGTGCGAGCAGTCGCTCGGTCGGCAAGCCACGCGAGGGAAATATCCTTTTGAGACTTTTTTAAAATTGCGGTCAGTGCGTTAATCATCTGATAAATGAGACTAGCCGAAGTTCCACTTGCTAAACCGCAGAACCAGTATCATCCTTCTTAGATGGTCGAAAAGAAAGAAAATGAATAAGAACGAGTTTAGCGACGAGGAGGTCCTACCAGTCCTGCGATACTCTTCGTCAAAACTTGTTTCAAGTCGCCGCGAAAATAATTGTGCTTTGATTTGGAAAGCCTATTGGGTGTGTTATTAATGTTCTGTTCATTCGAGACATTCCCTTTTCTCCGTCCTCTGATACGATCTTTCCGAGAATTTATTTAGCGATTAGGATCTAGGCGATCCCGTGACGAATTTCATTATCCTGGGATGTGAAAAGGTTTCAAAGGGTCGTTGGGAAAATGCAGGAAAATATAAAGGTATTTATTTGTGAGTTTTAATGTAAATGAAGTATTTTTTTGACAGTGGTAAAATTGATATTTGGTACATAATTATTTTTTAATTGAAAATAAATAAATTAATGATTCTTTGTTAATTTCAAATAAGAAAAATAAGTTTAATTCCATCATTTTGTCGAGTTTGATAATTCTAGGATTGATACTCTTAAGAAATTTATCTTTTTCCTTTGTACAGAGTTTTTGAGGATATTGGAAGATTCAAATTGGAAATTTTTGAATTTTGTGGCTCTTTTCCGAAGTAAGATGCTGTTTACCTTATCTACTTTCTTTTCGCAACTGCAGGTGCAGCAGATTTCTGTAGTATCGTTTCTGGTATCGACTTACAGAATTCTGTATTACCAACACCGAGCGCAGTTTGCATCTCGATCCGATAAGATGACACCACCAATTAATTTATTTTTTCAAATTACAAATTATACAAGTCGGACAAATTAATTACTTTTCTTTATTTAAAAACGAGCAAAGGTTATGAATATTACAACAGAATAAATTCTGATGAATTTAAAGAGAGATTAATTAATTAATTAATTATCTAATTACTAATTATAATATTAATTATAATTTCTGTCAATTATCATATCAGTCTTACACAATTAATAATCTTTTATCTTCTATGATTCTAATATGCAACGCAATAATTTTGAAAACTCAATTAATTAATTAATAAAAATAACATTATCGTTATTATTGCAATAAAAATTTCGTGTTTTTGAGTTACTTTATTCCTTCGTTTAATTACTAAAGCATACACGCGTCGCTCAGTTTATAGAATGGAACGAAGCACCGAACGAGAATCATACAATCGTTATCTAAATGAAAATCGCGCGAAAATATTCGGTGTTGTCGCCCGCATGTTTGCGGAATTCCATACACGTGGTCGGGTCTCGGTTTGCACAGAAGAAAGATGCTTTGTTTGTACGATGAAAATAATGCGATGTGCGATGTTCTATGTAAATCACCGAGGGTCTCCTCGTTAAAGCTGTTTCACAATGCTTATCTTAATTACAATCACACGGGTATATAAATATGTTTTTGATCAATTCCTGCCAGTTACTATCGTATTTATTCTCATCAAATCATGTTGTGCATATCAAATAGGTTAATTTTGAATAATTATTTAATAACAGTAATGTCAAATAGCATTTATGAGACATTCATTCGAAGTTTAAGCCTTCTTATTTTTATTTATTATTCCCCGTTGGTCGAATCCCTTAGAAATCGACTACACGCGGAGCTTTATTCCAAGCTTCCGTGTCGTACGATGCGAATTAATTAATGCAATTTAATTAATACGTACATCTAATCTAAAGGTGTACTTTCCTTATCATGCATTTCGTTTCCTGAATACTAACTAATGGAATATAACGCTTAGATTGTACATTTATTGATACCATTTATACTTAATTAGTTAATACAGTGGTCACCTACATAAAATTTCAGGTGTCTATGAAACGGTTCCATTTTTCGAGTACCATTTGTCTATCCCCAAACCTCAATCACTGGCAGACAAAATGATCTTAAAAGATGAAAATACTTTGGTGTCGATTATAATCTCAGCAATTAGCCATAGCGTTGTGAATCGAGCCTTAATCGCGACTTAATCGAGCACGTAGAGTGCGTGTACCAACGCAGCTGTACACACCCTCACCTCGCACACGGTTTCGCGAGTGCACGCGAACAGGAGATACCGTGCCACTTAATCACAGTATCAGTCTATCCATTTGTATCGGGAATGCGGGTACAAGTACGTAGTTCCTCAGGTGAGTATGTGGGTACCGGTGAGATTTAGATTCCGGCTGCAATTTGCTGTTACGCTGGTCAGCCGTCCCTTGCTCTCTCGCGCGTTTAACAAACATAGGCGAACCTACGGCCGGATTAAACCGTAATAGAGATCCCTATTGTACGGGCTGATATTGTTCGCGAGCTAGTTATACAGGCTGGGATAGGTTGGTTGCCTACCAGTAAATCCGAGATGATTCTATATGCAAAAATAAATGAAAAATGTAAAATCAAATTTTTAAAAATAATCTGATAAATTTAAGAATTTCTGCTATGGATAATACCGATTTGTAATACCACACTTTTGTACTGTAATAGAAATGTTTGGATTAGATACCTTATCATATTTGATATCATGTCTTGTACGTGGATTAAAGGACAGCTGAAATTGCTTTTGTCTTCCGCTGGCGTCTTTGCTTCTCTATACCATTTATCTGACACCTGCATGTACATTACAAATGCAAATATTGCACCGAATCTGTCCGTTGCGGATTTCCTTGGCACAGTGGTTCATTCTACAGTAGGGTCATTGTGCTTGCACAGGTTCGAGTTTATAATCATTTCAATGTACAAGCTTGACTGACATTTTTGTTCAGGTGAGGTTTAGATATCAGTTTAATGACATAATTTTAATTATTATATTATACTTTGAAAAATTAAGGATCTGTAAAGAGATTAGTATATTTTCTGTTATGAAATTTTGTAAAAGGTATTATTTTCTTGTTTAATTAATTTTATGATAAGTTTGTACAAAATATAATTAGGTCAATTTCTGTATTAAAATTCAGATGGAAAAATTCATTACGATTTTAAGGGGCGATAAATCTAGCGAAGTTTAATTGCCACTTTCTCTAGGATTCACAAGTGATCTGGGTCGGTAAGGCATAAATGATGCCATTTTCAGGATGATCTGAGCCGGAAATGGTCCTATCTCGTATGGATGGTTCGTCTCATCCCCTAGATTGTGGTAGGTCCGGATAGCAGGCTATATTACGCAATGTGCCGTGTGGCTTATCCCCTGTATTCGATCCTTGTGTATGTGTCTATGTGTTTTCAGTGCGGCTCTTCCAACCATTGATAGACGTTCTCTCCACACTATTGCGAATTCTTAATTAACGTATTGAGTACTTAGAGTGTCACCAATCACCCACACTGTAAATTTGAAAATGATACGAAATTTTAATCTAGAAACCGTTTTAGTTGCTTAATGTTAAAAATAAACTCCCAAATATTAAGATATTTTTTGAACTAATCAAGTTCAAGTTACTTTCTTAATTGAAATTATTATTTTATTATTTTAATTTTGTATAGGTTTTTATTTTTATTTTTCAAACATAACGGTGAAAATAATATTAAGGATATTAATGATCCATAGAGATGTTGACCTTAAACTTGAACACGTTTATGAATTTTTCGATTCATTATAATCATGCACATACTTTTGCCACATAGTTCAGTGGTTCCCTGTTATGAGCCCGCCGGTTTAACGTGATTTAATTTCCCAGCTAATTACCTCGTACATACCGCGGTAACTATTAACTGCGATATAAATATGCGGCCTTTGCTCCTCGTACAATTTAATACCTTTTTACTCGGCATTCTTACTTTTATGAATTCCATGGTGAAACATTAAACGACTTATTTGAGTAAGCATTACCACCGTGTCTGAAACCATTATGCTACAAATTTTTCTAGCTGTATCATGGATAGTATAATTGGAATAATTTTATATAAAATTGCAAAAATTCAAAGTTATTAACTATTCTTATTAAAGCTATTTGTAAGGAAGAACTGCGCATATTTTCTTTCTATAAAGTACCTACCATTATATTGTATGCTATTAGAAACGAGAGGTTGAAATTTAAATCAGCTAAATGTACTAATAAATTGAAACCATCAAATGTCTTCGTTTATACAAATAGTATAAATAGAAGTCCATTTGAAACACTTACATTTCTGGAAGGAAAATGCAAACTATTGTCACGATGCCTGAAGCTTTTGCCTTATTCTTTGCCATGTACACGTGGCAATGATTATCCGTCTGTACATATACAATTATTTAGAATCGTACAATCATTTTTATTCGTCCAACGATCGATAAACCGTGGTCGTAAAACTTCATTCGTTTCGTGACATCCGCTTATAAACCACGCTCGACCAATCTCTTTCTTTTCCCCTGTCGCTGGTCAATGCTTGAAAAACAAAACTGCTCGTTTTAATCGCAGAAAACACGAATATACCTCTTGTTATTATAAAAAAGAATTTACATCGCTACTGTCACGCGAATCCTAGGAGAAATGTTTTGTTTACGCGTTCGCTGATTGTAAAAGTTTCATATTCGAGTAATTTAATTTTACATTTCGAATTTAAATTTGTCAGGTTCGGAGTGTAACGTTTATACTCTGACTTTAGAATTTTAGGCTAATTTTAAATATTAGGATATTAGAGTATTATGACATTTGAATATGGAAAATTAGAATATTAGATTGTTAGAATATTAGAATATTAGATTGTAAGAATATTAGAATATTATAATATTATAATATTGAAAATTAAAATATTAGAATATTAGAATGTTAGAATGTTAGAACGTTAGAATATTAGAATATTATAAAATTATAAAATTATAAAATTATAAAATTAAGACATTAGAATATTAGAGTTTGAGAACTTGAAAATTGAGAATTTTTGAACGTTAGAACCTTGGAATCTTACAGTAATAAGGGAACTAGTCCCCATGTTTGGGGTCCTCAGTCCACCCTATTCCCCACCTAGTCGCGCTAATGCCCTCAAAGTCTCAACAAAGCCACATTATCATTTTATCGCAGAAATTTGCGTTCCTCATATTCGTGGCCGCAGCACTACCGTTCTCTGGCAGATGCTTGTCCGCAACCTGTTTATCTATTATATCGATAACAGGCTATCAGGCACTGTACATTCATCTGCGGGCATGGAATCCACAGGCTTCGATCATGCCTAGGCCAAGTCCTGTTTGCGATAATAATTACCCTGGTCGTACTGGAGCCACGAAGATGACGTCGTTCATTTACGTTCTTCTGGCCGAATTCCAATTTACCCCTCGAATCTCATCGTCGCGGACGTCGTTTGTAGCCCAGAAGGGCTCGTTTATCTTCCTAGAGTACT
This sequence comes from Osmia lignaria lignaria, assembly GCF_051020975.1. NCBI lineage: Eukaryota > Metazoa > Arthropoda > Insecta > Hymenoptera > Megachilidae > Osmia > Osmia lignaria. The sequence goes on from NC_135041.1 coordinate 5,522,263, forward strand.
ATCACCGAAGAAGATCCCTTTGGTTAAAAACATTCCTTCCAAGCGATTATTAACCCTTTCGTTGCAGATGACGTGTATATATACCCTACGTTGCCGAAAATTGATTATCAATTGCAGAAGAGCCACTGCAAATTTTTCATTAGCTATAACGCTGTACAAACATCGTTCCCATGGAACTTCCGGGATAAACTCGAGTCGTAATTTTGCCAGTGAAATGTTTAATGAGGATCTTCGAGGAACGACTTCCAGAAAGGTGAAGGCGGTAATGGGGTAAATGCAATCCAACTTCGTTTGATCATCTCTGGTTACAGAGTTGCTTGAAAAGAAAAGGACTCGTTGATGGGTTGTTAGGAGTTGAAGTTCGTAGTTCATGATTAATGTAACAAGATTCGTTTCTATCAACTGGAATAAATTCCTTATCATACAATATAATTTTTATAGCTTTTAATGTTTTAAATTATTCAACTTTTTAGTATTTATAATAATAAAAAAAGAAGTGGTCGTTTGTCTGTTAGGTAATTTACATTTTCTAATATAGGTGCATTAGAATAATATTTGATCACGGTACGAGTTGAACGTAAGATGGAACAAGCACGCTTGATTCACTCTTATTTGTTCAAACTCTTGTTTGTTCGTTTGAATCATGAAAATCTTCAGCTGAACTTTTTACGAGAATATGGTAGATGCAGAATATTTAGAGAATGCATAATCCAGGAATCCATTCGGCCAGGTTCTTGGGAACAGAATTCTATTGAAGTCGTCTGAAAAATGTACGGAAATGTAGTCCGCGTTTCGTGCAAATTTAACAGCGTTCGCAGAAGTTCGCGACAGAGGAACGCATAGAAATCGGCCCCTTTTCTTCCCAGAATCGCATCTGCATCGAAAGAGAAGGTCGCATAAAATTTGGTGAAAACAGAACCACTAGAATATCGATTTTCAAAATGTTATATCCTTCCTCTTATATTAAATCATCTGATTTAGCATCGAGTACACTTTGCACTGTAATAAATCATTTCTATGGCTAATATAAGCAAACTGTAACCATAAGAAAAAATGGAGATAAAGTAAAGAAAGTAAAAAAAATTTGTCCACACAGAAATGTTAAACGGATCCGCTAGACAATATTTATTTACAATTAAAATATAAAAAAGGAGGATAAGAGAAAATTGTCTTCTAAAAGCCACCTGTATTCAGAAAATCAATATCTCCAAAATCATTGATCCACTTAAATGGTCCATTCAAGACATTCTGACAACACAATTTTCCAAGAGCTTCTCGCTCACGAGGGGTTGTAGATCAAATCCTCTCCAAAAAGAAGGGACATGAGAGAAAAAAGCTTCTCCAGGCCTCCTTATCAAAGAGGATTTCTCGACCAAAGTGGAAAACGGGTTGTACACACGAAGTGATTCGTCGACTGGGTGGAGGTGCGTGGACGATCAGGTGAGGGTTGAAAGCAGGCCAGTCGTGGGGTTGTCGGTATTGGGGGTAGATTGCTCCAACGAAGGCCAAAGTCGAGGTACAAAAAGAGAACCCGAAAAGAAATTATAAACAAATTTCCATTTTTCTATATTTAATATCATCTACTAAAAATGAAAAAGAATTTATTATCTACCCCGGCACCTTCATAAAATTCCACACTTTATGTACAAAAAATGGCACATTAAATTTGATTCCCATACCTTGAGACCGTGTTGTATGGTGCGTCGGTAGGTGGATGAAAAGGAGCGAGAAAATCGAAGAAAGATGGACGTAGGGGCGAGCGAAGGAAAGTGGAGAGGCGTAAGTCGCGTTGGTTAGAGAAAGAATGCCAAAGGGTGTGGGCAGAGGACAGGCAGAGGAGCGAGAGGGGTGGTATCGTGCAGGGTGGAGGGTGTAGAAGGACCTGCGCGCGAATTTCCCGCGTTCGCTCAACCTCATATTGATCCCACCCTAGTAACTCCCCGCATTCTACTATATCGGGTTGGCTATAGGGGTTGAAGGGGGACGTTGGAGGGGATGGTAGGAGGTGGGTGGTTTATCGGCGTATACACGGCGCGAGGTAGAAGACGGCGAATAGGATCAGAGGAACCGTGGGTTGCGGGTGGTCCAGCGTGAAGTCGTGTCGCTTGAGCGTTGAAACGCGTCGTCGTCTTCCGTCTTCCGTCTTGGTTCGTCGTTTACGGCGTCGACATTGTGCACGTCGTGTGATTTTCCTCGAAGTAGTTCTCGGTCGCGCGACACCCTTTCTCGGCACGACCTTCGTGATTCGCGGCACGCCGTCAGTGTCTGCGGATATCGATCATCTCTCGTGATCTGAAGAGGCTGGCGAAGAAACGGAAAATAACCGAGAAGAGGCGAGGAGGAAAGGAAGGTGTGAATAGTGGACGGTGATTTTTCGGGAGTCCCGTGGGCTCCGGTCAAACAGGATTCCGATCGAACCGAACGGAGAATAGAACGGCGACGGATCACGTGAGATATCTCGATCTCATTAGCCGCGCACTTTCTCCGTTCTCACGCACCATTGATTTCGAGATAATAAAAGGAACACGCGGCTCGATTTATGCCGTCTTCCTACACGCTGGCGAACACCAGCTCGATCGGTGGACGCGATGCGCTCCAGGCTGATTTCTGTTGCTCGTTTCTGTTGCTGCAGGCTGCAGCCGAGTATTCTTTCAACGCCTCGTGCGGATTCCTCGCGATTCTTCCGTTAGGTTTTATACGTTTATCAAATATACACGACGCGAATCAGATGATATCTGAAAACGACACGCGTTTGCGTTTGAACCGTCTTTGGAGGAGTTCTCCAGATAGTTCTGTTCAACGGCTATGTCTTGGGGGGCGATTTAACCCTTCAGACCTGATGTCTGAATATCCCACATGTGTTAATAGTGGAAAATCTTCCAATTTCCATATTTGAATCATCTAACAAACTAATAACAAAATATATTTAAAATATTGGAAGTATAAAAAGAGACGAGCCAACGTTACCTCTAAGAAAGCTATATTTAAATTACAATGATGGTTGAACGTAGGTGACCCTACCTTGTGTCTGAATTAACCGACATCCTGTGAAAATCGAATATAGAAAATAGATTTCCTTTGAAAACTATGTTAACACGTAATACCTAAAGGGTTAACCGTTGTTCTGGCCGCGTTCTTAGCGCCACTGCTGGGAAAAGTCTAGTTGGGGCGTGCTCGGCTATTCGGAAATAATAATACGGGGTTAACCTCGACGTGATCGGTACGAGAGCTTCGAGATCCATCGACGTGGATCTGGGAACGGTCAAAATATGGGTGTTCTTGTTTCTCTACGATCGCTCACGTTATACACGTATTTCGATGCTTGTGGTTGAACGAGGTAATAGAGATGCATTCGTTTAACTGTTAGGCATGGGTCTTGGTCGAATTGCACCGTTGATTTGCATTATGCCATTATTAGGGAAAGTTCGATCGTGCAGGGAGCACTAGGTGGGTGAATTTGGGTCGAGTTTAGGACGTGGAGAGGAGCAGAGAATGTTTGAAAAGCTGAAGAGCCTTCTGGTGATTATAGTTTGAGTTTATTCGATCGCTTGAAAATTGTTATACGAACGTTGCTCGGGAAGTCGATTTAGAATGTAATAAAGAATTTTTTTTATTATTTAGTATAAGGGAAGGTAGTAGTAATACGGAATACCTATATTGTTCGTTGACCTACAAAGGTTTCATTGTTTTGATACTGCAAATATTATCTCTGGACCATGGAGAGAACTAGAATTTTCATATTATTTTTATTTTTTAAATTTTAGACTCTCCCTTTAAAAATTATTCTTCAAATATGTGAAAGCTTTTCATTAAAAAATTATACATTTAACTTCAGGTTTAATATCCTTGTATAATATTTATAAATTTGGGTCATGATTGACCGAGGCTTTGCTGTTCAAAGGTTAAGTAAATATTTCACACTCTAGTTCACGTATTTTGTTGGTCAATTTTATCCGTTGAAATCAATGGTCGGTAATCGACGCTTAAATTATAAATGAATCGACCTGCTGGATAGAATCACAAGGGAAACGTTCAACGATTCTCGTCATCATATCATTCAGAGATTTTTCAATCCCGATCCCACCAATTTTATTCGGTTTTATTCTTCTTTCAAGCTTTTGCATACAAAATACTATTAAATCCGATTCCGTGTACGCACGAAATATTCTATATTTATTATGCGTTGATGGTAAACAATATTTTTCTTTTCTTCTAATCTATAGACATTTGTAGCTTTCGTCTGTGTTAAGAACATAAGACCATGTTTGTCAACATTTATACGGGTTCAAGCTAATCTGAATAACTTTGTTTTTCTTCAAAGCATGTAATATAAATTTATAGTATCTACACTTGTATGTTTTCTTTGCATTAAAAAGTCAAAATGTTTACATCTGTACAATTTCTTATAATACTAACAATTTTTTTTGAATTTAAATTAATATTTAGTCTTTCTTAACACATTTATCAAGTAAAATATTATTTGGCTTCTTATTTTTATGTTGTTCATTTTTGCGAATCGAGTGTAATGAAAGTTGGAATACTTTCTATAAATACAATATCTAAAATTTATTTATTATCAGCATAGTGTCTTTATTTATTTTGAACGGATTGTAGAAAATCGACAGTCGCTTTTGATACAACGCAACGTGTTGAGATATCCGTCGAGATTCAGGTTCGATTTCTTGGACAATTTGTCAGTACACGATACGATACGATATCGTTTCCTTGGCGTGCTATGAATTTATGCAGGTATCTTGTCGTTATCGATTTTTTTAGCTTCCATACGGCGAATAACACACGACGGAATAATAGAGGACTTTGATCGTTGAAGATTTTTTAGACGCAGAATGTGATTCAATGACCATTGTTATCTAAATGTAGGTGAAATTACGGAGAAACGTTTGTTTCAAAGAAGTTGTACGGTTCGTGAGTTCTATTTCTCTGGTTACTTGCGTTTTAAGCTATGACTGCCTTTGTGTTTTCAAGTGGAATGATATCTTGTTACTTTTAATGAATTCTTTTTAAATTAGGTAGAAAACGGTTTTAAATGGTAAAATAATTTAAAATACATTTTCTCAGATGTTTATTTCTGTTTATTTTAAGTAATTTATTACCTACAATAATTAAATATCATATTTTTAACTTAACTACTAATTTTAATTATTACACGTATAATTTTTTCCATATCAGTTTGGAATTATTAAATTACAATTCGATTAAGTTCTTAAGAAAACCACGATATAAATGCTGTGAAGTAAAATTGTTGTTTGCAACTATTCGTACATAAGAGTTGACCCATTTTCGTCTTCAAATGAAAACTTTTTTGGAAAGCCCATAGAATTCGCAGAATTGACCAGAATTCATTGAATAAAAAAAAGGGTGGTTTGAAGTGTCCTTGATCTCTCCGTCCGCCAATCCTCCTCTATGAAATTCTAATGACCTCTCGACCTCTTTTCATCTTCATATGTTGGTAAATTCCTGGTAGCTAATAGCTATCATCTTTCTTGGAATTCTAAATTTTAGTTAGGTGTCTTGAAATTTCTATGGTGTATTATCTATCAAATGCTCCATTTCAATGCAATGCCCACATACAAATATTGATTATTTAATTTTCAAAAATTAATCATGATACATATTATCATAACAATCAATTCGAGAAATAATAAATAAGCTCCACTTTTCTATCTTCATCATCATTATCATTGTTCTCAGTAGCAGGTAGCATTAATTAGCCTACATTGAGCTGTGCGGAAATGATTAATTCTAATTACTATTCAGTCCAATAAGAGCACCATGTTCCGTAACGATCCGAGTTAGAATTTAATTTCCACGAAAGATTTTGTTCTTTTTTCACGTACACTCGCAAATAAATTAGGTTTCTCAGGGAAAAATGGTGATATAGGGAAGTAGGAATTTTCAAAATTTTAATTTTGATACTATTAATATTAAAAGTGATTTAGAAACAAAATAATATTATTTTCAATTATTAAATATTATAAAATTTAGTATATAACTGAGAAATATATTAATTCAAATTCTCCCGCGTAAATATTCATACGCAAGTGGTGGGGGGTCGCAGATCTATATATATGGGACTCTCTTCCTTACATCGTCATTCTCCCTGGAGCCACCTGGGAAGGATAGAAGTTCAGGGCATCATCATTTTCCCAATACTGCTTATTCATTTCCTATTCGTACAAAGTGCTATCACACGTAGAATAATTACAACTAATTCTTCATAAAAGGAACAGAGAATCTAATAAAAATGAACCATAAGAAATATAATAATTATTACATTAGCAAGTTTCCTTAAAGGCTACGAAATCAGTGTATTTGTTAACACTTACAGATTAACCAATAGAATTTGTGCAGCAACCTAACGTTAAAAAACTTCAGTTTTTACGTCAATGTTCCCGATAAAGGCAGCTGGTGGTCAGTTCGGTTCCTGGTGCACACGAATGCTCGAGTATGACTCAGAGACTGTCATTTAGTAAAAGAAAGCGTTCTGTTTCGCGATCCGTGGAGCAATACAGGGGTAAAACTATGATCTGAATGCGATAGAGAGCGAATAGATAGGGAACATACGTGCGTCAGCCACGAGATCACGATAAATCATTAACCGGTCGTGTTTATTGGCCATGCTCGAGCAGATCTCGAGCTGCCGGTGAATTTATGATCGCGATTGATCGACCTGGGTAACAGGCGTTTTGAACGTGAAAATCTCAGGTGCTTTTTGTTAATAATTATCGCTAGCTAGAAGTGAGATAAGTGGTAGATTTCTTCGATCATTAGATCGGTTGCCTTTTTCACGTGTGAAATTTCATTTCTTCGGGAGTTACTTGTGCACAGGTGTGAAAATATGTTTCAAAATGATAAAGGACCTTTTGTAAATAACTTTGACGGAATAATAGAAATTGAAAAATTACAAAAGGGCTGCGTGGTGACAATTAAAGAGATCCTTGGTTTAATTTATTAAATGAAGAAAATTGAATCCAAGTTCTATTTAGATACCCCAGTGAGAAGTTCACATATTCTAAACTTTAGCATTCACATCCTCCTCTCTAATCAAGCTATTCTCTTAAGCTCTAATTAAACTCCTCCAATTAACCCTATTCTCTAATCAAGCCTTGCTCGAACTTACGAATCAAAGAGCTGTGGACTAAAATGAGCTATGCAATTTCTATCAAACAGTCTTCTAAATGGAAGCTATTACAAACCAAAAATTAGTCAGGGCTTTTCCGGGAAAGGGTTAGATCCAAAGACTTCTCAGAAGTGAGATCAAACAACCAGAGTATACGATGCTTGTAAATCGTTCGACCGGTTTCGATACCCGTTCACCAGTGTCTGTATTCATTTAACCGAACGAGTAATCAGCAAGCAGATTGATGTCTGATTATAAGCAACCCGTTCTAAAACGTAGTCGACACGCGTGTAACGTGGAAAACGTCGCTTCCAAGCTGGCTGTGGATAAGAGTGGAACAAGCTTCACAGGTTCGTTATTACTCGATTATTGGCGTTGTTGGGTTAATCTCTGTGGTAACCCCGCAGCTTGCACTTAGCACTTACGTGGCTGGATTCTGTACGACCATAGGAAGTGACCCTCATTCTGTAACCCCACTTAACTCCGGAAAGTAGCAGCCTTTGCACAAAAAAGTACGGAGAAAGTAAATGAAAAAAAAAAAAAAATAATAATAAAAGCATCCGCCCATCGTTATCGGTGATCCACCATTTTCTAACGAACAGATATGCTTCAGATGGTCGTAACCTTGCTTCTTAACAGAGCGTAACCGAAGCTGATATCACGGCAGATAATGATGAGCTACGTTCGTAATTTCTTGTCAATATTGGATGGAAAAATGATTTGTAACTCGATCAAGAGTGTTTATTACAAGGTGTTAAAGGTTCTGTAGGATTGGATTAAGGAAAGGGTGGAATGGGAAAACATTTGTGAGACAAGCTTTTATTATATCAGATTTGGGGATTTGGGAGAAACTTTGTTAAACAGGAGTATTAGATTTGTTAAATCCGAGATGGGTAAATAGTTGGGACATTAAAGATATGTAATAGAATTTTATTTTATTAGTTTATTTCTACCTATATTATAATTGTTTTTAATTAACAGTTGATTACAGTATTTCTTTTGCATTTTATTAGACTATTAAATATTTGAGAAGTTAATTCCTGTAATTAATTTTTAAATGAAAATAGCTTAACAGGCTGTTGACATTAATTGAAGTGCAAATCTTAAAGTAGGTGATAAAGTAGGTTACTCGCAAGAATGTTTAGTGCAACTATTTCTAAGAAATATATGAAGGTTAACAAGAAATTATGAAAGGTAGTTGAAACGAATGAAGACGAATAGAAGAAGTTTTTATAGAAAAAGCCAATTACCGATTGAACGGGAAAGTATATTGCTGAATTGATGTACGTATATGTATATCGAATTCGTTAATAAAAACTTGAATTGAATGGAAGCTTTTTCCGTGACTCATCAATCTTTCTTCCAATCAAAGGCTACGTGTTACGTTGAGCGATTCAAAATTTCATTTTTTTGTTCATTGTATTCATCGCGGCTACCAGCCGATTGTAATTATATTTCGGGCCCGCGTGCCAATTATAACATGTGTTTAATTAAAAGCGTTTATATGAACATGTCCCACTTTAACCAGGATAATCGAATGTTCCACGTGTGTCGATATAATTCATACGAGACGGTCGTTATTAAATTTCTATATTGATATTTTCTATGATTTACATTGCTACTTCATAAATTTCTTATATGAAATAAATTATAAATTGTGTCATAATCAGGAATCTAATAGGAAAATAAACCGATTTATTTATAAAATAGTCATTTTATTATTTCCAAGAGTGAAAGGTTCTCTATTCACTCTAATCTTACACTGCAGTGGTGTAATAAGGGATTAAACGTTTCTTTTTCTAATACTTCATAAGCATTATAATAACATTGAGTCTAATTTTCTTAATTCTTTAGTATTTATTGAAAAAAAGGTCTTTAACACTAGAACTACCGATGTTCAATGTACATTGATTTTTAAATTCAAAATTAAATAAAAAATAAATAGGCAAAGAAAATACAAATATAAGTTAACTTATACAGTTATTCTTCATCTCAACAGAAATCAATGTATAACTCAACAAAACCACTTCAATAAATTTCATAATTTAAAATAAGAAACCTGAAACAAACCATTGACTTCTTTAATGGTTCCAGTATTAATTTCCTAATAACGAGGGAGGGGATCAGCTGACCCTTCTGACCCCTCTTAGTTGCGCTACTGTTATGCTGTTCAGTGATATTATTCTGCTGTCAAACCGCATTGTACCGTTCGAAAGTGCCACACCGTTGAACGTTTCACAGTTTTCGTCATCTGATCTATAGCAAAAGAAATATGGCAGTGGCGATAGTCGAGCAGCCACCTAGTTTCCACGCCCTTTAATTAGCTCCGGCTCGACGGTGACTAGTTAGAACAGGGAGCAAAGTTGTCATTACTCTCGGTAAAGAGGCCTTCCTGATTCTCTTTTGCTCGGCCATGATTCTCTTCTCGTTGCGCAAAGGTCGTCGAGAGTCATTGTCCAGTTCCAGATCCTTTGTTCGGGACACTCGACTCCGCGGGTACGTCCACCTTTAACGATCGACCGCTTCGTCATCGGGGACATCCTGTGATTCTCTTTCCCGGACGGTAGTAACCGGGTTCGAACAACGCCAGTGAACATCGTGTAGCTGCCGTTAAAAACAATAACGACAAGTGGGCGCAGTTGATGAGGAACGCTATTCAAGTGTCATAAGTCGATTTTGTTCTTCGTCGAGCACGATGAAGAGTGCTGGAAGCTGGGATCTGGGACTTTGAAAACTGGAATTTCGATTTTTCCCCCTTCTATCACCCTGGTTGTGATAAAGGGTTAAAAATTAGTGTACAGTGTTTTCTTTTGATAATTCGATTCAAGGGCCATTTTGACAACCTTCCCCCTTAAAATTTTTAAAATTTAGTCACAAAATGTCAGCCACAAATGGTATATCTATTTTACCCACTTCCTGAAACAATAATCCATGTTATTAGTGATCAAAGAACAATTTCAGTTCCAAGTGTCGATGACAAAGCTCTCCATTGAAACGGGACACGATAATTCCATTCTCACGCGAAGCTGGATCAAGCAGATTTCCGTGGGCGTTCAAAGTGTCTCCGGTGAACGAGCCGGGCGTTCGGTCGGTGAAAACGATTTAGAAATGCGGCTGAATCACACAAAGGACCCCGAGGTGCGTTGACCGTCCTTTCGAGGTCCAGACCTGTGCCCTTGGAATTCCTTTCACGAATACCTGCGCCACCTTTCCAGTCGGGCATAAAGCAAGATAAAACTCGGTAAAGTGGATAGAAAACATTTCCACCGTCCGAAGAAGGGGTCGTTCGCGAACGGGGCAATCTCGTTAATAGGTGGTATTAATTTGCGGCTCGTTTCGAGGACAGGATCGTTTAAACATCATCGCTGGAAGACAAAATCCTAAATTCAGTTTCTTTATACGAAGCTCGTAGGGTTGGCTCGATCATCATCTTCCTCGAATCGTTCCCGGTGATTATCGATTGTTTCGAGACACTGAGCGATCTGCTAGCAGGCTAGATCCACCCACGGACTCGGGAACGAGTCTCTGGTTTCGATCGATCTTCGTTGAACAAATGAAAAAGGGAAAAAAGCAGAGGAGGGAGAGAGGTGTTTGCCTCCTCTAGGGTGTCGTATGCAAATTTCACTGCTTCTATCTGTAGCCCAGTAGTTATGGAGCGTATGAATCATGGCCGCGACGCTAGCGTCTCCAGTTGCAAACAGGAAATACATCCGACGTCGGGTGCGAATACAACGCGTGGAATTTTATACCGTTCCTTGATCGTTTAGACACTTTGTTATGGTATCTTCTGCTATGATATGGATAATAAAACACTTTGTATACTGTTTCGAGTAGGAAGATTGTTGATAAGCTGGAAGACAAAGGGAAAGATGTATTATTTTCTACCTCGTAAGATGAAATTGGAATAATTAAAGAATTTACATGGATTTTCGTTTAATTTCATCTTTTGTAGAGTAGAGTTGATTATTTCTGATATTTTATTTGAAATAAATTTGCCGAATCTTCAATACAGGTTTTAAGGCTTTTACTGGCATCGACGTAAGTACAGTTGGTCAATTCTCTTTCATACGAATCCAATTGAACCCCTCATCGATCATCAATCAAGTATTTATTATATCATCTCATCGATCGAAGCTTGTAGCCATTGTTCTGCTTTTCTCTTACTTAGCCGTTGATTGATGCCGTTTTTTTCCTCATCAAGTAGCTAGTGTGTTTATTCAGATTAACGAGCGTTGTTTAATTAATGGTAAAGCGTAGTAGAAACACAGCTTGTCGATCGGTTCGTGTCTCGTTGTACTTTGAATCGAAGGACGATACCGGTAACGAGGCTGGCAAAACGCTAGGCTTTCCATTTCATGCCGGCAGCATCTTATCCGGCTCGCGAGGATAAACTTGTCCGCTCGATGCGGCGAATGGAATGTTAGAATACGCTCGAAGCTGATGGTAAATCTGAAAGATTGTTCACCGACGCGGAACGAAGCGGTCACGCGATCCTCTGCCGGAAAAATAATAGTTGCGAACCGTACCGTGAACTCGGATGACCGGCAACAATCGGAAAATCGCAGATAGCGATGGGTATTCGATATCGTCTTCAACTCTAAATATTCTAACAATTTAAGTACATATCTATTTTAGAATTTCTCCTCATTTAGATATTTATTTGAAAACAGAAATTCATCGGAAGTTTAGTCACTGGATAATTTTAAAACGCTTTTATAACAATAAAAATTCAATTGAGATTTTGACTTATGATATAAAAAATTATATTCAAATGAAATTTGAAGTGATTTCTATCCCATCGCTAGTTGCAAGCAGCCTGCAACTAGAATCGAAAAAGCAAGAAGCGAGCGACATCAGCACCATCGTCGAATCGGAGGTGACGAGCATTATTATTTTTTACAGAGGATACGATAAGAAAAGGTTAAAGTTTGCCACCGAAAAGTGAAATAAAAGATTGTTCGATTTCTTGTCTACCGGTCGAAAAACGCGACTATGATAAAGAGCGATCATAATCGTCGGCGAAGAAGCGTAAAAATAGAATCAGGCATTTTTGTGTGATGATTCGATGCACGACGGTGAAGAATTGTAGAGCGAAGCTGTTGTTCTACGATCCGTTTCTGCCTCTTAAAATATCTACGTGAAGAGGTGTACAGTAGCGGTTTCTTAACGGGAACAAGATAAAAAACAGAACGATTCCTTCAAATGGAAGACCTAGCGTTTTCACTGAACGTCAACCGATATCTCGACGACGAGTCATCGAACTGAGTATCGTTGTTGAATTGAACGATCGGATCGTTGTTTGTCGTCCGATTGAGACATCGATCGATCACCGTTGGATCGTTTCCTAACGATCAGACGAACATGGATGCCCTGGAATTGCAAGCGGCCCTGGTGAAGCTCGATCCAGCCACCACGGTCACGCCGATCGGCTCGAGCGTGAAAATCTTGCCTGCTCATCATCGTATCGCCTTCACGGTGGACCTGGATGAGAACGATCTGACCCTGGAAAAGAACACTGTACAAAACAACGACGAGAAATCGAACAACGTGTCCGGCGTACAGACAACCACCACGGCACCTAGAAAGATGCAGAACAATTGCTCGGCTCAGTTGACCGTGGCCAGTCATCAGAATCATCCGAACAAACAGCAGATTGAAGTGTCCAAGTGTGAGATGGCCGAGGTCAGGTGACGCCAGGCTTGCTTCGACCTTATCTTTTATCACACTTATCCACCGCACAGGGGCAACAAGCATCATGCTAAACATCACGCTAAGGAGAAGAGACATCATCATCATCATACAATGCATCATCAGCATCATAGATCTCATGTGGTGAGTCAGTGGTTCTATGAGTGTTTGTTTGTTTCGTTGTACTAGGTGGTGTAATCGTTTCTCTGTTTTTTTTATTGAGTGTGTAATTATACAGAATAGAGTAACAGCTCATTGATTTTAATGACGTTGATTGACAAAGGTGTTTGGAGTAATTTCAGATATCGCAATTGGTGAGGTGTGTTCTACTCTGTATAATTATCTTTTTTTTTTCTTTTCTTTTCATTTTCAACGTGTACGCTTGGAAGATATATCCTTCGATTTGCTATTGCTTTGGCAGAGAAAATTCGTTTCGTTGCGAACGGAAAGTGTGATTGGAATCATTTTTTGATTCGTAGTGTTGGGAGTCTGTGTACGCAGTAGAGTAGGCGTACGTGTTGGTAGGGCATGCATGAAACATCACACGTAGTCAAATCTTATTTAACTGTTTATATTTTATATCGGTCAAAGTTTGATTACTAAGGAAACGGTATAGGATCGAATTTCGAAGACAAAGAAAAGAAAGAGGTTAATGGAACGTACAGTGATATGAACATGAAATTCCATTCATGGTTATACACTAGTTAAGGTGGAAGTTATCTTTCTGTTTGAAGTGAATTTAAGTAGTCGTAATGGTTCCATCAATAATCGAGAGAATGCTATTAACATTCTAGCTTCACGTATTTCTCATTCAGATTATATTCTTTGGAACATTATTAAAAACAGGAAAGCAATTATATATATACTTCTTAGCTAAAGAGATAATTTTGTTGTAGTAATGGAAATAGAGTAAAGAAATATGTTTGTGTCTTTTAAAACAATCCAATCCAATCAATGACACACCAGATGTGTTTTGCTACAAAAATATAGATTGCCTTAATTTGAAGGTGAAATAGAAAATGAGTGAAGAAATATATTTCTGTCTTCTAAAAGAATCCAATCGAATTTAATTATTGACGCAAAAATATACATTGCCTTAATGTGAAGTTAAAATAGAAAATAAGTGAAGAAATATGTTTCTGTTTTCTAAATAAGAGAATCTAATCCAATCCAATCAATGATGCACCAGATGTGTCCTGCTACAAAAATATAGAATGCCTTATTTTGAAGTTAAAATAGAAAATGAGTGAAGAATTTAATCATTGACGCACCAGGTGTGTCTTGCTGCAAAAATGTATATTATTTTAATTTGAATTTAAAATAGAAAATGAATGATTTGCATAATTATAATTAGTATGGATATCGCGTTTTATAATATTAGCTATACGTATATCGAATTCGCTTAAACGTATACACACCTGGTCATAACGGGTTTGCACTTGCGGAGTAAAGCGATGCATAATGGGCGTATATCAAACCACTTACATGTTGCAACGTCGAGCTATCGTTCGTAGCCTCTATATAGACATTAATGGACGTATTTCCGGAACGAGGCCGGGCTGCAATGTAAATCGGCCGAAAGAGAATGCATCGTGACCCGAATTTCTTAAGGGCAAACCTCGAAGGGTAGAACGCGCGTGAGCTAGGACGAATCGCGTGCGTAGGTGTGTTAAGCTTTAAAATGCGACAGATAATTCATTTAAGATGTCCATTGAGAGGAAGCTTTTCATGAGAGTGCCGGAGTGCTGCATCCAGTGTGCAATTGAATTCATTCAACCGGCCGTGCCGCATAAAGGGACTGTAATTATGCGAACGTTAAAAGAAAGCGAACGTTACCGCTGATCCTCTTCGCGTTGTCTTTTATTATCGGCTTTGTGAGATTCGTCGCTAATTTTCCCGAGAATTTACGCTCGCTGACCGATAACTCGGTCGTAAAGTGCAATATGAGCATCGATGCATTTTATGGGGAATATTGGTAGACTTCGTTTATTCAGGTAGTTAATTGTAGTCGTAGAATCGATAGAAATTAACTTGACTTAACATCAGGATGGTCAGAAACGGAGACTAATAGAAATTAATGATCTACAGCATGGTAGAAAGATGCAGGATCATTTTGACACTTAATTTCAACATCACTATAATGTAGTTTTGATAGCTTTCAATCCTTATTCAAATTAGAGAAGTATGAACTTTTTCATAGGTGAAAGGAAATTTTTCCATTTGTCAATTTCCTCTTTGCACTATCAATCCATATAGGTATCAAGGATCAAACTTGTAAATAAATAAATCCAGTACATGCACGATGATTTTTGCCACTCGCAATTAAGGCACGTTTCCTCAGGAAAAATGGTGATGTCTCGGGTTCTCACCCTTTTCCAAAGGTATTCTCAGGAAAATGATAATGCAGGGAAGGGACCCAATATGTCACCATATTCCCTGTGGAATAGTGTAAGAATTAGCGTAGCAAAGAGATCATAGAAACTCAGTAGACGTGTAGGAAAAAGGTTGATGGCAAGACGATCGACTATCACGCGAGGCGTGTATCAATTCTCGTACACTGGCTCGGTTGCGTGAAATCGAAACCCAGTTCTCTTGGATCGCAAATATTGTTGCATTCACTTTTGACAGCAGCACCGTTAAACCTTCGCCACGGTACAACCAGACGTGATTCATATCTGCTCGACATTGAGGCATAGGCGTAACGTTATACTCTCATTCCGGGTATAAGCGTCTTACAAGGAACATAAACTGCACAAAAGAACAGTATTGCTCGTGAATCGCGCAATTGCGACCTGTGTTTCCCGTTTGTCGAAACGTAATCTGGGCTTGGGTGAGTTCCTTAATTGTGTGAATATAAATAAAAGGTACGTCGATTAGAAATGTTGCAAGTATATACTTGGCAAATTTGCTATCAAGATTTGACATTTGAATTTTTATAGGACCCAATTTAAGGGATTCTCTGAGTTACCCAGTTAGAAATATTCATAATTAAATATATATTTTGAAAAATAAATTATAAACATTTTCTGTAGTTGAAAATATTTATAATCAGTACATATTTGGAAAAATAGATAATAGAAATTTTCTGAGTTACCCAGTTGAAAATATTCATAATCAAATAGATAATAGAAATAGCAAAATATCTGAAATTTTAAGTAACTGCAGCATAGTAATTAAAGACAATGCCTGAATCCTTTCAGGTCCGCGTTAGCTATTCCTCCCAGCTGAATATAAAGTAGAACGAGATAAGTTTAGAGATAAAAATTGTCAGTCTAGAATTGGATCGATTTAGTAGTGTCTAGATTCTAGAAGCACGTGTAGTACAAGAGACAATACAGCCACATTGGGTGGACACTTCCCTTACTGGGGCCTGGGTCAGATCGATAACATGAACCCTGCAACTCGGTCATCCCCCCTCGCTATCGCTATACGAAACAATTTTCCTCTAGTGTAGGTGTGTAAGCGAGTGTCGTGTCGCGTGTGCGAATTTCTAATAACGCCAGCACACGCGTACTTTTGTCTCTGTCTTTGTTCTCGTTGGAATGCAAATTAGTCTTCTAATAGTGGTGTATCCGTTGTGGAACAACACATGGGCGAGTTTCTAATTAGGCGTACGAAGGTGCTCTATCGATTTTTGGAAATTTTTTACTACAGTCAAATGCGATTTTGTGTTCAATGATTTGAGTGTAGCGAATGTTATCTATTCTAATGAAAATGGTCTTAATTAGTCTGTGTTTGTTGCAAATATTAATAAAATTATATTTGAAAGTGTCATTTAAGGTACTCTGAGAAATGACTAATTTTCAAATTGCAATTTCTCACCTGAAAGTAAGGTAAAGAATAATAGCGCTAAAATGAACGCGTGGAATACAAACGGAGTATAGGTTCCCAAACTTTTGAATCATATTGTATATATGCAAATATGTGTGGCGCGTGTGAGCATAAATTCGAAGAGATTCACGCACTCGTATTATTTTCGTGCACCCCTGCTCTGTGGCCACGTGCACGTGTATCCAGAGCCAGACGCAGGATTCTTCGACGCAATTTTCTTTCTTTTTTATTAATGTACCAAGCAAACAGCCAGAATTACCATTCAGCTGTATCCACTTAACGGGGATGATTCATTTGATTCTATAACTGGATTTCTCCTCGAATGCGCATTGAATGGATAAAAATCTTGCGTGCATCGTTTGCGGAACGTTTTTTTTTTTTTTTTTTTGTATAAATCTCCGGAAGAATATTGTTATTCTCTTTGCATCTTCTTTGAGAATAAGTATGATTTTATTTTAAAAAACTCGATAACCATGAAATATATTTGACGGTTGCACATTAATTTCAGTTCCCTGGAAAACTTCTACAGGATTTATATAAAAAGATTATTCTTATTTTACAAACTCAATGATTAATGTATATTTTTTGAGGAAAAAACTGATCATATTCTGTTCCATGAATTTTTGCCATTTACTTGTCAGCATTCTGCACACTAATTATATTTGCAAGTCCATACTCTTGAAATCTGTGTACTCTGTTCTTCATTATGGTTAAACCGATTGCTAAACGAGGTTCGCTTGCTAAAGGCAGCGCCCTTGTTTTCAGAATGGCACCCTTCTTCGCGATGAAAGGAGGTCCAGCGACCAGGGTCAGCCTTTCAATCAGCCGCTTGAACCGTGACTTAACGCATTAAGACTTAACTTAACGAAGCTTAAAAAAAAAAAAAGCCGCGGAGAGACAGGTATACGTGTGCGCTTACACGGCAGACTAAGATCTAAGCCGGTACCGAGGGGATAAGTATCTACTTAAGGGCTTCTGCTGTGACCGATGTAATACGTATATTCGCGTGTACACGTGATTGCGTGTACACACGGGACAAGTGTGCATGTGTGCGCAGCCGAGTTTCGGATCAATCGACTTAAAGTCGATCCTCGAAGCTTCAGCCCTGGAAATTGGGTGAAGGGATTAAGGGGGATGTTGTGGCTCGGTGTGTGCGCGAGGATTATCTGCTATGAATATACTCTTGATATTGTATACGGAAAATATTTATAACCCTGATGAGGTTCGCAATAATTGTCTTCCAGATAAATTTATGGCGCAAATATTCATGCGGGTGAGATTTATTTTTCGAATGGTTGTCTAACACCGCGAATGAAACGTATAATAGAAAAATATTCTGTATTATATTAATAATGGTGGATAGAAAATAGGAAGTTTGAAATTTGGAATTTAAAAAATTACTATTCATATTTTTAATAATTAAAGCGTTAAAAAGTTGAGAAGTTAAAGTTAACTACTTGAACTGCAAAATATTGCATTAGAAAATTATTTCTATAATTGAAATGATCTGATTCGAAGAATTCAAAGGATCTCGAAGCGTTTGGAACAATTTGTTTGATCGTTTTCGTGATTTCCTGGGGCAATCGTTATACCTTTAGAAAAACATCATGATTCACAGGATCGCTGTCGAAACGATCGATGAATCACATCGAAGTAACAACTGCAATACTTCATTCTGCATTCAAGATTGTCAGTTGCTAACCGCCTGTAAATATCCTCATCCGGCTTTTACAATCATCCCCAGGATGTGCGTGATGCTGCGCGAATTCGACTTCTGTCATGATTGTAAATCAAAGTGTAGATAATTTCCGTGGCAATTTTGTTAAACATCCCTTTAGAGCAGCATGGGATGCGAGATTTGAAGAGAAAGGAAACGATCTGTGAGGTTTTCTCGTACTGGTTTCGAGAGATGAAGAGAAAAAAAGAGAAGAATCAGGGAACCTTGACCAGCAAGTTCTGCATCAACGGTTATATTTATTCGAAGAGCACAAGCAGCCTTCGAAGGGAAATTGGTATTAATAGATAGCTTGTTCGTAGACTTCGATTAATTTCAAGTCTCTCTTCTCGTTCTCCAAGGTATAAACGAGAAGCATCCGACGCGCAGGGATCAAGTATTCAACCCTTAATAAGGTAGTCTCTAATGAATATTAATTATATCTGGGAACACACACGAACACCGGCGTGACCTTAAGCTTGATGTATATATCGCACGGTAATTTGTCTTTTAAGAGAAACGTTTGACGTTTAATGAGACAAACTCGCGAAGTATTTCAGAGAGTAAGAGACCTCGTTTGATATTCACCGTGTATCAACTTCTCTTTTAACACATTGACGACCTGCATTGTTTCCATGGAACTTCGAGAGGTGTTTATTTTTCATGTACAAATTCATTTAACAGAAGTTATAAGTTTAGCATACGTGGATTAAAATTTCTGAGGCCTTGAAGTATGAAACCTTGGAGGGCCAGCTTGGTTGATATACTTTGATTCGAAAATTAAAATGTATTCTAGATAAAATTAAAGGAGATTTAATTGTAAAGAATAAAGCTACAATAAAACATTTTAAATGAAAGGATTATGCTGGGCCCCTCCTGCAAAGTGGGTGGCTTTCGGGGTGCCCCAGGCTTTAGCCTCCCTAGATTTCCTCTTAATCCGGCACTGACCTGGTGTTTGGTATTTAGCTGATTTGATTTTGAAGGCATTAGCACGTTCTAGATTATATTTCTTTATTTGTTCTATGTTATCATCAGTTAGTAATCAAAAGACATGGAAAAATGAGATTGTACAAAAGTAAAGTAGTACAATTCAATATTAGTTTCTGTAGAAGAAGACGTTGTCGATTAACGTTGTCGTGCTTCCGCAAGCGGTTTAACAAATTATTTATTGCAATATTATCCACGGATATCACGTTTCGAATCGCCTATTCTAGCGAAGCGTTTCATTTATCAAGAAAATTATTCGACTCGACCGCTAATTCAGGAAAGCTATTTAGATATTATACCGGGAATAAAATAACGTTTCGAGTAACGCACGATCGGTCGATCGACCCACGCGTTGCGTCGATATGTTTATACCGAATGTATAAAGAGGATTAAGCAAACAGGATTGCTCGAAGCCCGAACTTGCGGTTCCCAATCGAGAACTTCGCGACTTTATTGTAAAATATTCAAAGAGTTCGCATGGAGAACACTGTGCATCGAAGAAACTTATCGCAACTCTCATAGATATCGAAGGATTCTTCAAAATATTACAATTTGAACAAACTAATTTAACTCTGCTGAAAAACTAAAAAAAAAAATATTTGTAAATAATTTTGTTTGCTCCAAAATAAAATTCAACCCATTTCTCAAATGTTATAAAATGAAAGCGTAAGTGATGAAAATATTAGGGTTAAAGTTTCATCCTGAGAAATATAAAAATTCGAATCTTCATTGCATCGAGACCTAGTTCGATCGAGAATGTTTCAATCCATCAGCAACATTCTGAAGAATTTACAAGCATAGAAATGTTCATTTTCATCGTCGAATGACTCATCCTTTCCGCCAGGGTGAAAAATATACAATAAACCAACGCGTGAAAGAAATGACACAGACGAGCCGGGTTCGTGTATCCGGGTTGAAAAGCATTCAGCAAGAAGTACAATGATCCCGCCCACGCGTTCGATTTACAACGGACACGTATCTCGCGTGGAAACGCGCGAGCAGAGACAAAGTGTCGTGCAGAAAGCGTGCGGAACTCTTTGTGCACGTGAACGTAAAGTCTTCAGCGTGTTGCGGGTGTTCTTGAACGATGCTCTTCCGGAATTCTCTTGGACAAAAAGAGACACTGCACGGATTGAGCTCTCTCGCGTTTCGGACATTTATTTTGTACGCTTGTTTAAATCCAACGTATGTATGTACGAGGGCGGACTGAAAAGTCTTGTTCGCATTTGAATGAAAAAATGGAAGCTATGGATTCACATAAATTAACGAAACAAAAACACTGTAACGTTACTTTATCTTTTATTTAAAAGGACTCTACATTTCTTTCTATGGAATTGTTCATTGTAATTCTACAATGATTTTCAATTGAAATAAGCAGTATTTTCCCCCTGTGGCTGGGGGCTAGAATACAGTCACGGTAGCCCCTGCCTGTCGTAAGAGGCGACTAAAAGGGGAACGTTCACTGCTTTCGAAGTAGCCTCGACGAGGACCTGGAGGGATGCCGGTGGGGTCTATTTTTTGTTTTCAATTTCTACACTTTGGTTTATTCTTATTGCAATATACTGAAATTCTTACGTTTAAAATTAAAGAAATCTGAACGTCCAGTTTTAGTTCTCGCAGGTTTAGGTCATGATTTGAGGATATAAAAAAAAAATATAGGATAAAATATTTTAGTTTATTTACATTCGCGATCAAATCAGATTTTTCAGAGGAAAATTACAATGCAGCGGAAGGAACCCCATATTTTGAAGAATTCCTGCTTTTCCTATATCGTCATTTCCCCTAAAGCGTCGATGTCGTTTGATTATGGACAAAGGAATCGGCTGGACGATGAAAAGAATCGTCTCGAAGGCGGCTATTTTTGAGAGCAACAGCGCATATTGAGTGTACAGAGCAAATATAACCAAGCAAATAAGAGGAAGGCCATCGAAATTGACGAAAATGACGCTTCGACGAAAAGAGGATACAGGAAGCTTTCATCGGAGTCCTTGAAGATAATGTTCTCTTTTTTGGATCCTTTATTTAACTATGCAGGTTCAGTCTTTTATTTATATCTGCTTCTACAAAATTGCATTAAGCAATGATAAACATTGACATAAAATTGAATTATTTGAATATCAAATTAAAATAGAAAGAAATTCCATACAAAACATTAAAATTATTGATGATACATGCTATTAATATCGAACTGATTATTATATGAAAAATAATAATTGAATAGGTATATTTGATCTTTGCTCAGCGTTCAATTAAAACGTTTAACGAGAATGGAACCGTGTATGAAAAGGTAAATCGGAAGCGTAGAACAATAGCACATTCCAGCTGCGACTCGAGCGAAGAGATTATAATATACGCTCGAGCACGCGCTCTCGCCGGATGAACATAATATTTGATCGAGACACGCATTGCGTGCCGTGCACACGAGTAAGTTTGCACACGCTTTGGCCGCTCGCGATCAGTGGCCGGCCGACCATCTGTCTCGAAAGACGCGCGTCCCGACGCGGCGTCTCGTGGAAAAATCGACGCCCACCCATTTCGCTGCTCACGAATCTCGTTGAAATTCGTGACACAAAGTGTGTATATTGTAGTTTCTCCATCTCCTGTTTCGAACAACGATCGACGATCGATACATTATATCTGGGATATAAGAATTATTGTTTTCGGTAAGGGTTGATAATTATATCGAGGAAGCATAAATAACCCTTCTAGATGGGGTTAAAAAAGCTATAAAGTCCCTATGACTCTATATTAATATTTGCAATATTGAATATACATTTTCGTAATTTTTAAAATTCTCTACTTTTTGAAAAATTCCTTTCGAATATTTATTTTCGAGGGTTCAAGTTTCGTAAAACGATGCAGAAGACGAGCTTGCTCGAGCCTGCATACAATGTATTAAGGTGAATCCCTATTTATAGAGCTGAGGATAGAAGGGTGTTCCTCTTGTGGAGAGCTGTGCAACGAGGCCAGTTTAGACGAGTCAGTAGTCGGTGGTCGTTCATGGTCAGACAGTGATTCGAGTAGTTCGATCGATCTAGTTGCTAACACTTTTCTCTTCCTTCTTATTTCCCTTCTTTCTTAGGATAATTTCTTATTCTATACTTTAATCCTGTTATTCTCCTCCAATAAGTACCATATTCTTAATTGTTTCGTGTATTTAATTATTTTGATTTTTATTTTAAAGCTTAAACATAAAATAATATTTTTAATGCCATTAAGTGAAAGGGGGATTAAAAATAACACACTGTATACACGTTTCAATTTGTTCCAAGAAATAATTTCATTGTTTGCCGTTTTTCATTCCTTTGTTCTTACCGTTTCCCTTTTTTCTTTTCTTTAATTCTTTTGTGCATGGATAATACTGCAATTTAACGCTGTTTACGCGGTTTGGATTCTCATTTTGCCTCGCGCAGCTCGTTCTGTTCCCGGGAATATTTATACAGCGGTATATGGCTCTTAAGTGGTAATATTTGATCTGATGGTTGTTTTAACCGTCGTATAATCGCGTCCGTCGTGTTTGAACGGTGGATACTATTTGCGTTAATTCGTTAACAACAATATGAATTCATATCCAGTTGCAAATAGAGACAATAACTGGCTCGCATGGAGGGACGAGAGTCAGAATAGTGAAACTGTCAGTTATTGACGGAAATAAAGATTCATTCTGTATCTGACAGCCAGACTAACCCAGCTCAATTTTCGTTACCTTCCAATAAAGCAGAAAAATAAGAGAGCCCAGACATTTCTTATATATAAATCGATTACTATTTATATAGACTAGTTTGGCTCACAAGTACATTCACAATCAAATCAGGTTTCGATAGGGAAAATGGCGATATAGGGAAAGCAAGAATTCTCCAAATCTCAATTTTGACAATATTAATGTTAAAAGTAATTTGGAAATATTTAATTATTAAATATTATCATTTAGTATGTAACTAATAAATAAATATCAATTCAAATTTTTCCGCGTAAACATTTACATGCAAAAAATGGTTGGGGGGGAGGATATACATATATATCGTGCCCCCTTTCCTACATTGTCATTTTCCCAGGAGATGCCTATGGAAAAGGATGATACTTATATTTTTATTCATTTAAAAAAAAATTTTTTCATTTCACTTGTTTACTAATGATAGGAATTTAATAATTGTCCAAATTAACAAAATTCAATTTAATTGTCATTACCATTTATTATAATTATTTTACATTATTATTAATTATTTTCCATGCCACAATCCTATATCGTAATTAATCATCATAAAAATTGATCCATTCAAATACAAATGAAATATTTAAACAGAGAAAGAATTCCACGTCTGTCCCGCATAATCACAACATTGGAAAATCTCTTAATACTATTCGAATCCCTGTGTACATTGCAGTGTCGCGCCTCGGGCATAGATCACCCTCGAAATATTGGATTATGACAACGTCAATACTTGGTGAACGAGTGATTTAATTTAATATACACACACGAGGGAATGTTTCGCGGAATCGGGACGCGGCAGTGTTGAGTCGGCTTTGAGATTGCGAGGAGTTCGGATTCTTTCGTAAACACGAACGAAACACGTTCCCAGCAGTTTGTATTCTTCGAAACGTGTCCCTACCACGTCAGTATTCGTTCGAACGATCAAGCGAGACGGTCGAATACGCGCCTCTTCCGTATGAATCGTCGTCGATCAAAGATCCTTCCGAAATTATTCGATCAGAAAACGTGTCACAGATCCATGATACCTTATCCATTCGATAGCCGATCGTTGTTTGAACAGGCTCGTGTATCTCCGTTTCAAATCTGTTCGAAATTGAAACTCGGATGTAGATTCGGAGGCACTTGTATTTTTCGAAAATTTCTTCTCAAACGTGGATCGTTGCTTTAGGTGATCGAACAACAGTGTTATTCGTTGTTTCGACTGTGATCGAATGATCTTTTCGGAGTAGTGATATCCTGGTCCGTGATAAAAGATCGAGCTGAAGGTGGACGCGAAGGTTGATGTCTAAAGCAGCGTGGAAGTAAAAATACAATGTCGACGTGCTCCCTGATGCCGGTGTCTCTTCAGGATATTTTGGTAAATATCTATTATCATTTCGTTTGGTAAAGAATTGGCCTTTCATCAGATAATACGTGGATAATTTTTTAAATTAGGAGAAATACAACTTATCAATAATTTAAGTAGATAGTTTTAATTAAGTGATTAACACGTTATTGTGATGTGGTTCATTACAAACAAAATTATTGTATACATATTTTATTTTAATTTTATTCTGTTTATAATAATCGAAAGAAATGTGAAATTATAATAGTTACAGAAGTGCAAAGTATTAATTGTGGCAATCGTTAACCCTTCCACTGTAACGTTTATGATACAATGCTCGTAAATCAATCATTAAATAATCAATACTTCGATACTTAATAAATAATTCCTTTCTTACGCATTCCGATGTTTACAAAGGAAACCTCTATCTGCTAATATCAATAAATGTATATGTACATATACTTTGTGCCATTAATTCTTGATCTTCGACAACGCACTATACGTCATTCAGGGTAAAGTAATTAATTATTACATTACAATATCACGTATCTTGAAATATGTACTCTCTGATACAAACACGTGCACTTTCATTCAGTTCACGATAAGATTTCGAATTCCTTTGTCTAATAAACTACGCCATTCTGCGACCTTTCTTTCCTCTGTATTTTTGCTTATTATTGTTGTTATGGTACAAGAATCTCTGCTCGGTCATATATGTAGTTAAGAAATATACTCGGAATTCAATCTGTATATACAAAATACTTTGTTTTGAATCATGACATCGCGTTTGAAACCGGTGGTTCTTTGTAGACGGTTTCATGTTTTTATTGCAAAACGATTCCTTTTAAATTTCCACGTGATAATTAAAAGGGATTCTTTTTTGCCGCTCGTTTCCAGTTTAGGAGGGTGAAAAACACCTTTACAAGGTCTTCAATAATTGTTTGTTTCGACGTCAAAAAATGTTAAAGTGATTAACTACAATTTTGGAAGTTTTTAAAATTTCAATATCAGAGCATTTCAAATGCTTATATCAGATGCTTCATTTTTCATGTTTTATAAATTTCTCTATTTTTTATTTTGTAGAATCAATCGATTTGGCAAATAAGCAGTTTTCGTTCGTGAATTGAACAAATATTTAAAAATGTTCCAGTAGAACGTTGTAAATTTTCATTCAGTTATTCAAATAGTGTTAACATTTACCCAGAGCATCTAAGGGTTAAGCATACATTATTCGTCAATATTGTTTCGAAGTTCACACTCGCCATATCATTTCCACCCTGAAGAAACTTCACACCCCCGTATAAGATCGTCATTCACCAACTCACCCACGTGTTCCGTGAATGGCACCATTTCAAACATCACAGTCGCGTTTCAAAGCGCAAAAGAAAATCCCTTTCCACTCTCTGTTATCGATGCATAAAATCCGTATGACACTTGTTCAGTTACTCGTTCGAGGACATCCGTGCAAAAATTCAAACTCCGTTCGAGCGTTTCGATTCACGCTCCATTGTATTTCTTGAACCAGGAACAATGAAGGTCTGTTTACGACGGTTGTTTCAATTTTCAAGCGACGACGCAACAATCTCGAAACCTGTACAATTTGCTGAAATAACGTTGTGATCTCGTAATGTCTGGATGAAAACTGGTACACAGCCTTCATTGTTTCCTCGTAACGAAAACTTTCGCATAATTGATATTACGAGTTATGAAAGTTTTGCAGCGAACCACTCTCGTCGAAGTTCGATGCTGCTTGTAACAATTGGTTACGTTTATTTCATGAACAATAAAACTATGAAAAAAATTCAACCTGTTTTGTGGAAGAATTTTTTCCTTCTTTTATCCGTCTTCGAGAATTATTCGTAAAATTATAAATTTCGTTTGGCAGCTTTATAAAATATTTTATCCAAGTATACTAGAAAACACATTTCTAATGCATTACCTGTCACGTCACTCATATGTGGGTGACGCTTGATTCTCTTCACCAATCCATCACCCATATTATTAGGAATTCTTTGATTTAGCCAATCATGTCAAATACTTGAAATGATGGATAATATACAGAATTATGAAAATAATAGACAAGAATTTTTAAAATAAAAATATTATTTAACGCGATTTTTACCTTCAATACTAACGGGTGGTATTGAAAGTACCCTACCTTTCTATCAACTGTCAAGAATTAGTAATTAAAGACTCAGGCTAAGTAACCACTTGTGAGATGGAGGAAAGTTAACGACGTCAAGAGTTGACAAAAAGTTGTAAGCCGCTTAATTTCACTCGGTCCGTAGGAAATTACCGTGAAGAGTATATATAGGATGCATAGGCGCAAAATGATGGGACAATTCGCGTGTAAATCACGAGACACATGCAGGACGTGAGTGTACGTCGAGTGTGGGATGAAAATAGTCGCTTACTTAAGGAGAATGCCTTTACCACTAACACCACCTGACACCGTGGCCTTGCTAACGCTAACATTATCAACCACGTTCAACACTACTCATTAACGTCATGCGTCGATTGAGTTTCATTGAACGGTGACGGCACGCACGATTATGGTGCATAGGGGAAATGTGAAATGTCAAGAAACGCTTCGAATATGCACTGTTCCAAGTAATTAGAAGATCAGTTTCTCTAATGACTATATTTCGTGTTAATATCTCGAATATTCCCACGGTAGTGTATTGTTTAATAGCCGAGGATCAACGATACTTACCTTTTCCTTACAAAGTGGAAATTATCTTTCCAATTGGTACGTATCGTGATTCATCGATGACCAATACGGTATAAAATGTATTAATTCGTGATCTCATAACCAGTCAAGCGTTCTAAATTTCAATTTCATTCTAATAATACGGTTCTTGCAGTTTTTTGAAATGACTGATTTCATTTATATTTATATAGAAAATTACTCAGAGCTGATAATCGAATTCTCTGATTGATTATAAGGTACCAGTCAAACGAGTTTATCTGATAATCTAAATAACTTTAATAGATCAATAACTGAACCATTGTTAACTACTGGTTATTTGATCATTGAAAGGTATGCTTAACTGGATTAGCTTTTCAATCTCTATCAGAGTCCACTTAAAATCCAACATTCTCGGTTAATGATAGGGAAATATCTAAAAAGAGAAAAAGATAGGTCAGTCAAGCAGAATAATTGCTCAAAGCACAAAAGAACAGAAAGTTTAACTCTCCTAAAGTTCAGCTCGTTCATTCTTGAAAATTTCGCAACCGATCGACCTCGAACTTTCAATTTTCATTTTCACGGTTTCGAATTTTACGTTTTGCGCTTGTTGCACAGTAGACGACCTCGTTTGTTACATTACTCAAGCCGTGGGCGATAGACACCTCGAATATTAATTAGAGAAAAAGAAAAAATTCGTCAATGGCCTGGATAACTTAATTAATTGGAGCAGTCGTGAATTCTTCTTGACTCCGTCTATATACTGTGTGTTCCAAAGTTAAGCGATCAAACCTCGATGTATTCTACGAATAAAAATAATTTTTAAAAAATATTGCAAACGCTTTATTACAAAATTGATTGAATATTTTAAGAATTTTGATCAAATGCTTCGGTAACATTTATGTACTTGGAATAAATCGAGTTTAAATAAAAGGACCTCTGCTGTATTTTTAGTTTCTTATTTTCTTCGGAAAATGGAGGGATACAGAAAGTGGACCGTGTACTAGAGATCGCGGATACCTGCAGGCGTTTCGTGTGAGCGATTACGTCTCGCGGAGGCTTTATTAGGTTCCCGATGACACGTGTATCATGAAATTCCTAACCGTGACATGGGAAAGAAAGATAAATAGCGTATTATTCTAGTAACAGAGCGATTGCATTTGTACCTTTGCTTCTCTCTAAGGGGATCCGATACTTTGATGAGAATTCTTCTATGATTACGTGTGTTCCATAGGGAATTAGCTACATGAAAATCTACCGAAGTGGTAAATTGAAAGAAATAGTTGAAAAAAGATTCGTGTAGCAAAGTCATGAATATGTGACAGCAATGATGATGAATTTTCATTAACCCTTTGAAGCCTCATGGTACCGACATTGATCTCTCAAAAGCTATTTTGTGTTTACTTGTAAAGTGATTATCAGTATGTATTACTTAATCTTTTAAATAATTCTGTCAGAAAAATTCATTTGTATATCATTCTCAAGATTAACGCCGGATCGGGGGGGGGGGGGGGGGGGGGGGGGGCTACAACTCCGGGCCCCTTCTAAGTTTTCCATTTACTACGTCAAAAAATGTTGAATACAATTTTTTCTACTGTGGCCGTTTTTATTTAGAATAGACTTATATTTTTGAACCAAGGGTGCCTTCTAAGATTTAATAGCCCCAAGCCCTCGAAATCTTAATTCTGCTCAAGACTAATAGTACAAATACATATCATGCCCCTTTTCTCATCCTCAATTCATATTTGTATCAAAAAGCCTAGTTGGACACCCGACTGTACTTATATAATTTATAAATTTTCACGATCAATATAAGTAAAATGTGCGGCAGCCAAAGGGTGAATCACCTAGTAGAAAAGAGCAATCCTTCTCCGACATTCCCACGCTATCATTACAATTTGCAAAGGAACCGTGGTCGAAAAACTCTTTCCGGGGGGAAACGAGTCCAAGGGGAACCCCGCCGCGTTTCTGCTCCTTGGAGCGCGACGGAAACGGAGGGCGGTCGATAAAACTGCAATAAAGTGCATGCGCAGCTGCAGCTCGTCGCGAGATCTCGCGTCCCCGTGGACACGAGGGTTCGGGCCGTGCCTATGATCCGTAAGCGTGTAATGGAATTAACCGCGAAACAGCCTCGGCTGGTATCTTGGAAGGCCTCTGGTTTGCATCCGCAGCCAGCCCGACACGGATCTAATAGTTTTAACCGCGAAACCGTATGCTACTGCTCGAGGAACACGTGTTGCCGGTTGCAGCTGCCGATCGAATCCCATTGTGCGATATTCTTACGCAAGTCGGACGATTGCGTGTCCATCGTGATTGACGATGATAAGCATCGCGATCTCTGGAGCAATGCGTTAGGATATAACTATTATTTAGTATCGTTTTATATTAAAATTCACCTGTGTCCATTGGAGTGTAACTAAGATTTTCACCTAGGCTGGGCTAGTTTTTGTTTAGGGTGGCAAGATGTGCCCTGACCCCTCTATCATAAATTAGTCAATTGGTCAACCAATGACCCGGACAAAAATCTTAATTACACCAATAAGTGCTGCCATAAATCATTGGAAATGCTAGGCTCAAGGACCTTTCAATAGCGAAGTTATTGTTTCCAAAGGTTCAATGAGATGTTGTAAAATAGATGAACGATTCACAGTCCTAAATGTGGGACGCTATTCTTTTATTACGTACAATTCCCACACGCAACAGGAGTCGTTACAGTGACAATGAGAGAGAACGAAGAAAGGAAAAGTTCGAGGGGTTGTCCGAGGTAGATGAAGGAATTGCAGACTTTCACTAGATCATAGTATATCTCGCGGACATTACTGATCTAGGATAGCATTCTCTGTAGCGATTTTCGTCCGAGGTATTTTCGTTTTTGGCACGTCGCTCAGACCTACATTGGTGAATTTAACGAGCAGCTTATGCAACCCGAGGGCCTCGACTCAGACATTCGCTTTTAAGATTCATCATGATCGTCGATTAGCTTGTTATTTCTCAATTAACCAGCTGCTGGCAGGTGGTCGAGATTCCTTTTCAAATCAGACATTAACCTCTCGCACTCTTAAGCTGTATTATGCTTCTAATACGATAAATAGTACTTAGATTTGATATAGGTAAGTAGCAATCTACTATTTTAGACTTATTAGATTGCTGCATATCAAATGACGGACTTTCATCATCTGATAACATGAAAGTATCGCTAAATGACGTTTATGATATATCAATTCAAAGTTTAAGGTTTGAGGAAAATTACTGCATAAATCTTTTATCAATATTTTTAATATAAAATGATTTTCCAATTGATTCTTTGTTCACTTCAACGAAGAATCAGCCATTTTGTATTACAAATATTGGCTAGATGTTTATATAAGCATTATTATCAAATTTTAAGCTTTAGATTGATATATCACAAGTGCTATTTCATGGATGTTTTATGTCATCAAATTACATGCAAATTTTTTGCATTTTGAAATTAGTCATTTGATACGTAATAATTTAATATATACTTCAAATTATGCAACACATAAATGTTATTTTTATAGTTTGTTCAAATTGTATCGTTGTTAGAAGCATTTACATAATCATTGAAACGGAGAAACCTTGTTTCTACACGAGTAATTTG
The DNA here is from genome assembly GCF_051020975.1 of Osmia lignaria lignaria. Classification (NCBI taxonomy): domain Eukaryota; kingdom Metazoa; phylum Arthropoda; class Insecta; order Hymenoptera; family Megachilidae; genus Osmia; species Osmia lignaria. The sequence goes on from NC_135041.1 coordinate 5,552,965, forward strand.
CAGTTGAATTATGGCACACGTGAGCATAGCAAAAATCGTAAAGCAAGGGGTTAACGTCAATTCACCGAGGATCTTATGGTATATAATGACGAGGTTTCTCTTTTCTCGATGGCTTTCTTTTAATACACCACTGTTCCCTCAATTAATAGCACACTATCAGATTTCCTAGTATCCCAACGCTCTTTGAGTCTCGTTACCCACTTTCTTCGGACATTAATAAAAACAGTGCTCGGTTAGAGGTTAGCATTGTTCGCGTTAATTGCTGAATAAATCGTAATTACCCTGTGAGATATGGTTGAGTTCGTTATAGCTATGAATTATAAATATGTTAGAACTTAAAGACGAGTTCAGAGTTCATGCAGGAAGTAAGTACAGTACGATGCTTGTCTTCTTTATGAAAATTTATGTTACGATGTACACTCACGATCAAATCAGGCTCCCCTAGGAAAAATGACGATATAAGGAAGTAGAAATTCTAAAAATCTTAATTTCAATGGTATTAATATTAAATGAGATTTAAAAGCAAAATAATATGATTTTTAATTATTAAATGTTATAAGATTTAGCACGTGACTATAAATAATATGAATAATAAGTAAATATCAATTTAAATTTTCGCGCGTAAACGTTTATACGCAAATGGTGGGAGGCAATAGGCCTATATATATGGGGCTCTCTCCCCTACATCATCAGTCTCCCCGGGAGCGCCTGGGGGGAAGGGCGAGAACACGGGGATCATTATTTTTCCGAGGAAAGTCGGATTTGATCGTGAGTGTACGTAGTATTACGATCATAGTAACGAAATCTAGTTTCGCTAAGTGGCTTAAATTAGATGAGTCCACTTCAGTCGAAATAAGATGAGATCAGGCCATGACGAAACCCGTGCCTTTGCTCTTGCATTTCCTACTTTCCTCTGCACAGAGATCTCTTCAGTATCCTTCTGTAAAGGTTCAAACGCGACTTCGTAAAAGAAATATAGATTATTAATGGTATAAATATTGAAAAAAGCCATTTATAGCATGACACATCATAATATTATTAATTCTTATTAATATGGTCGAACTGGCACTTAAATTTTGCCTGGAAGATTAGTGACACGAGAGGTACTAATTTTAATTAATTAATGCCACCAAGAATTTTCCTCAACTCCTGATTACAAATTCGCCCCTGCTTATTAATATTATTAACCCTTTCGTCACCGTTGTATAGAATTTTCAATTCTGCTCTGACAATAGCTGCAATCAAAATGTTAAAAGGCTTATAACTATACTTATTCAATGCGACATTATTTCGCATCGTGCGTTTTTTTTCGTGGGTGGTAATTGTTTGTTTGTCGGTACTGAAACTTTCAACATCTACCGTTGTTATCGAGAGAGCTGACTGAAATGATTCATAGATCACTATAAATGTGTTCGCAAATAGTCGGTAGGATAATGTACGAGGTATTAGAGGTTGTAGATATCTAAATGGAATGAACCGAGGTATTGGAATGCTAAAAGCGGTTGTAACTTTGAAATAGAGTTGAATAGGATGGGTGTGTAAATTTTCTACAAACGTCTACTTTTCATCACTGTTTATATTATATCTACGATGCAGATCAAATTTTATGGAGAAAATTATTTTACGTTCACAATTCAAAAACTTGAAGTGCAGTTGCTGGAAAAGGCGAAAGGGTCGAAGAGGATTAAAGGGTTAAGGGTTAAATGGCCTTGCAGAAATAACGACGATTCAATTACGCTTAATTTTCTTATGATGATTTTGCTAACTAAGGAATGAAAATACGCCGAACACTCGAGTGAGCCGTAAATAAACGCATGGCCCCCGGAATGCACAAGCGGATTGCATAAGCGTGCGTTGCGATGCAGCAGCACGCGCGAGAATGCGTGCACATCCGCGCGGTTCATCCTCGACGAAACCGTGTGATCGCGCGGGAATTACGTAACCATCGAACGATCAGCTGCTTTATTCTCGAGTACATCGAATCACGAGTGGTTGTAGACCTCGAAAATCGCTGGATCGAAGGTCCCATTACGAATCCGACAGTGACACTTTGTGCTCTGTGAACTCTCTATGTCGATGTTTGCGATGTGTAAACCTACTGGTACTTTCGTTAAGGGTACTATTAGTCTATTCTCCTTTGGAGAGCATCTTGTTACCAATACGTAGATCTACGGGTGTGTATCCATCGATTGGAGTAGTTGTTGCGAATATGTAGGTCCATGGGAAGTTCTATTGCTTTTCTTCTTGATTGGAGGACTAGCCGTGAATATGGAATTCTTCAAAAATCAATTCTTTTCCGTAACAATACTTTTTGTCACGGATGTCTCAATCCTGAATGCGTTTATCCTTTGAAAATCGGTGGTTTATCAATTGGAAGAGACATTGTGAATCAGTGGAAGGCTATTATTGGAAAATTGCTTTTCTTGCTAATTGGAGGACCTATTGCGAATGTAAATATTCCTTTTAAAGAGGTATCAATTTCAAAAAGCCAGCAATCGAGAAAATATAAATACTTTTGTGTTTCACTGTAACTTAACCCTTTGAAAATCTATTACTTTATTATACGGAAAATCTACTTTTTGAAATAAAATTATATGAACACAAAAGAAACAATAGCTTTGTCCTCGCACAGTGAATGCCTAGTGTATCGTCGATTACGAATGAATCGATTGATTATCTTTCCATGATCGAATTCATGGAAGAATTGAGTTGCGGTTAAGGTGGCACGATCGAGGTACGTCAAACTGTGTGCAGTGCAGTTGACGAATCTCAGTGATGGAAGCAAAAACGAATTACGGTTTATTAGTGCGTGACGTTGTTAGAACGCCTCCACTAGAATGGACCGTGTGAAAATTTAGCCGAGAAAAATCAGTGATCCTCGCTTTCGCTTTGATTGTTTGCACCTTTGGAGGATGAGCCACGTAACGTTATTCCAAATGCAATTACGTCTTACGGAGATAAATAAAAGGATTAATAAATAAATCCAGCTTGCTTTATAAAAATCATTGAATATTTAAAAAGTAGCGGAGATTGAACTCTGAGAGTGATATATTTTGTCACAATGGTGTGTATGCAAATAGGGTATTCTTATTTTCTAAATATAATCGAGACATTGGAACATGGTTTCAGTATAACAAAATTATTCATTAAAAAATTTCAGAGTGTAATTTTAATTGAAGCACCGCTTTATGCATATCGCAACTCTGGCTCACGTTTACTTCTGCACAGTTCAAAGGTCAAAGAGCCATATTTATGTTTTTAATCGTTGAAAATTGGATTACAGCGCTTAATGAATAATTAGTCAGAAGTGAATGTTATTCGTCTCATTAAATGAGCCTTATTATTGTAACCAAATTCGATGTTAATTGAAAAGAATAATAACGTTACTCGACCCAATTCGGAGTAAACCTCGTCATTTTTTTCTTCAATTAAAATCACTCTATTCTTAATGATTCAAAAAATAATTACATTTATTCTTTTCAAATAACAACGCGATACGATGTATTTAAAATTGTTAGAAAACGAAAAAGTACGATATTAATTTAATTAGTGGTTGATAAAATTACAGGATTTTCGCGGTATACTCGTAACTGGAGGAAAGTAATGCTTGTGTTTGATAAGGAAAATACATAACGCGATTTTCCTCGCGTGTGATAAGCGTTTCGCCGCGGTCTGCAGCCTGATAAAGCAACCCACGAGCGGATGATCGAAGAAAGCGAAAGGACAGTGATCTTTGTATCTGCACGTGTGACTCGAGAAACGAGGAGAGAAACGATTATCTTCGATTCGATGAATGTAGTAAATTATTAATCGTTTTGATTTTACAAGCGTTCGTTCGTTACGCTCGGCTGTAATCAGTCTGCGTCACGAAGCCGATGATTAATCGACCGTTCGTTTTAATTATTTTCTCGGCATTAATGCGCGTTTTGATGCGACGGACACATGTTTTTCGCTTGTAAATCAACCGCCGCATTCCTCCAGACAACGGCTCGAGTGTCATTAGAAACGGTTGCAAGCTTATTTAATTGATTTTAAAGTTCATTCACTTTGCCGCGTGAAATAACTGTCGAACTCAATTATTTTGTAGCTTTTACACAACGCTCTGCTTCGTTTGTATTATATCGCGGTTTCAATGACGATCGATGATTACTGCAAACACGAAAGGTAAACAGAGAACACGAACCGGCCACACGCGAAGTCTGTTCGTCGAACGATTATCGATGATACGACGAATCGTGCGATAATAAATCGATCACTGTCCTTAGTCGACGTGATTTGAGTAGTTGAACGACGACAAGTTTATCTGTTTTCTCTCGTGTCTTCGAGGAATCAATAAAAAAACTTGTCCCATTTGAGAACCGCACTTAACCCTTCAATTTGATTCATTTAACCCTCGAACGGCGGACCATGGAGAGAGCCCCAAGTTTAATTTAATTTTCCTGTTCCTTCTAATATACGAATCTCTTTTATTTGAAAACGATACATTTAACTTTAGATTCACATTTTTGTTTGGGTCTCGATTGACCCAGGCCTGCAATATGTAGTAGAAGTGATAAACTATTGACTAAATAAGTCAAAAATATAAACTAGAATCAGTGATTATTTAATGATAAATAATTATAATCACCCCTGTGGACAGAAAAACTATCCTGTGTCTACTGAAAAGTGAGTCTTCTGCAAGGGTTAATACTTCATTTTAATTGTAATTATCTACAAAACCAAGTGTTTATGTAACGCGACATTTTACAAGTGAAACAAAGATTAGTAAATAATGTAAGGAACAAAGTGAACGGAGTACATTTCTCAAGAGTTAGTCGTAACCGTTCACGATGTTGTGCGGTTAGGCAAACAAATTGTCCGACGAATAAAGTGTTAATTAGTCGGCTGTTTGCGCGCAAGATACAAAAACCGCTACTGACGACAAGTAGGAAACGCATGCTGTTTAAACGAAGCCAATCCACATCGGCCCCATAATGAAGTTCCTGGTGAAATACTACGACTTCTTAACCGTCAAGTTTTCCACGGTGAGGCTTCAGCTGTAGAACTTAGCTTAACGAGTTTCACCTGTAATTCGTTTCTTTCTATCCTTCATGGTGTCCCTGTATCTTTTCTTCGTTCACGTAACGCATGCTAATTTGCTCGTATTCACTTTAGCGAAAATAGAGTAGCGTATAAATTGAATTTTAAATGCGACATTTTATTTCATCCCCACTTTATCCAGTTAACCCTTTGACTATGGCAGAGTTTGATGCATAGCTTTATTTTTCTTTGTTATATCTGACAGAAGATTATTAATTTTTTAATTTTAAATAGTATCTGATAGAGTAGACAAAGGTAAGAAAATAATAATAGTATGGAAAGATAACACTTGATTGCCGGAGTGAGTCAATTTGACTCATTTACGATTTTATTGCTATATATATAGAAAAATACTAATTCCTTTCCCTTCCATTCCTTAGTTCCAAAAATCCATATGTGCTATATCTAACTTGACGGATCTATTTGTCCGGCAATCTAGTGTTAATAATATAGATTCCTTTCCAAGACGCACCTGCTGCGTCGTTCGCTTCCAAGTCAATTAAATCATTTTTTCGCAGAATAATTAACGATTTCATGAAATTTCTCGGAAATAACCAATCAGTATCGATACCACGAAAAAATCTCAAGGCTACCCCGAACCGTGTCGAGATATTAAGGCCAGTTTTCTTGCTCTTTTGTCACTGTTTTATCGGCTAAACTAAGGGAGTAGGGGTGGGATAGGTCGAATTTTCTTAAGGACAAGCGAACGCTATCGATAATTAGCCGCGTAAGAAGCAACGAACGATAATGGAGCATCCGGAATAGCGATATCCTCATGAAAGAATGGCATTATGCGAATGGTTGAGCGCGAGAGTACGCGTTCTTCAGCCCCATTATCACGCCACTTATCGCACCCACCGCCACCGTTCAGACCCCTTCATTTGCCAATGATAATTGGATTTCTCTGAATCGACCGGGGTCCAGCGTGACTCAGGAAACGAGTATCGCGATACGGAAGCGAAAAAATTTCGCGTCTTGCTCGTTCACCATTATCGGGATCTCCCCGGTATTGCCCCCTTTTGTATAACAGTACCGATACACTTTCCGCATGGAAAATATTTACCATCGTGAATCGCTGCCCGGTTAATTATCGGTCTGGATCCTCACTTTCTCTTCTAATATTGGGATGATGAGATTAAACGAGCCTTGCTGTTCGAACGAGGATAGAATAGACATTGTTCATTATTGGTGTCTTTTTATGGTAAAGGGTCAGATTAATTAGTAGATAAGTTCAGTAGAGTAATGTGTACCTTCCAATGAAAAATTAATTAATTTGTGTATAAAATATTGATGGAACGTTTATGTAGTCATTTTCGTCAAACTTTAAACTTCAAATTGATGTAGCACTTAGGCTATTTTGCGGTAGTTTTATGTCATCAAATTTTATTAAACTAAGGATGTGCGAGTATCAAAAAATTCGGGTTGGGCTCAGATCAGAAATTTCTTTCGACTTCGACAAAATCCCAAAAGTTTATTCAGTACATAAATTTATTTAAGTACTCCTAATCTGGGTAGTTTTGAATTTAGAATTGACTTAGAGTCCCGAGTTGGTATTTGGATCTTGAAATTACAGGTACTTGAACAAAACGTACCAGTCAAATTTTTAGAGTTCCGACCGATCCGACCCGAATTATCGGGTACTCGTACGCCCCTAATTCGCAATTTAATTAAATATTTTTGCAATACACGTACTTGTGCTTTAAAATAATATTTTTAGCACCCGAAGCGTTAATTTCCTGCATTTTCACGTTATCTTCTGATTATAATATTAAAACACATTTGCCAGTCATTAGATGTTATTAAATGTTTGTTGCTCGTTATTGGAGTTTGTCGTTCCGTTCGCGCATTCTCTGTCAATTTGTTTCGCCGGCAGAAGTTTGATCGAGCCGGCTATTATTCTGTGTAGCGGTGGCATAAAGAGCGACGGGAAATGACAAAGACCCAATGAACTTTATCAGCATGTGCCGTGGAGTGCAGTGACACGTCGATGCAATTTGTCAGTCGTTGCGCCGTGATTTGCTCTATGAAAATTATCCGGCTGGAACGTGGCCAGCAAAATATGCCGGGAGGGAAAATTTTGTTCCCGGAACGAATATTAAATGTTCTCGTTACGCTTCCTACCTTTCCAGCGCAACGAAACGGGGGATACGGAAGCCTAGGGAATTCTTTGTTCCCTTTTCATGAAAAACGAACGCTAAAATTGTATTTTTTTTTCGTCTCCTAGGTATTTTAATGTAATCGTTTGGATAATTTTTAAATTAACTTGTTGCGATTGAATACTTGAATGAAAAGGTATTCGTAAAACATTTTTTAATCTTATTAGCGCATGGTTTGCATGATTTATCATTAAACAGCTAATGTTTATGCAAAATATTCAAAAATGATGAATTTTGAACACTCTAAAGGGAAAAATATTTTACTAATGTATATATTTGCATAAACATTTTCACTGTTCTTATTAGTTATTTACAACGCTTGATTACAGGAGTATTGCAGTTTTATCTATGATTCATTATACCTGTGTTTCGTGACACGACGGAAACAGAGTATACCTTTTTACACGATTATTTATACCGTTACGTAATTATTGCACTGGCAATAGCTGTTGATCAATCTCAGCTAATGATTTCGTGTCGATTGTTTCAGGTGAGTAGGCGATCCAAAGAGCGTGCATCTCTCTACCAAGAGACCGGGAGGGTGAGTTAACTTGAAAGTTGAAACTTTAGTGACATTAGATCGTAGGTAGCAATCGTCTTCGAACGTTAAATACGAAGCGAATAAATCAGTCATTAAAATACAATCAATCAGTATCTAATAAACTGATGATTTAAGTCTGCTGGAGTAATTAGCATTAATTACACAAAGTAACAGATGAAAAGGTTAACACTTTGATGAGTTGCATATTTCATGTTTTCGTTATATTTAGCAAAAGATTATTAAATAAGGGTTCTTGTAATTTCGGGTACCCGCATATTAACTATTGCAGTAATCATTAAAAATAAGAACATAGTTAATTTGAAAATTTCAAGTTCCAAGCTTAAATTATTAGTATAATAATATTGCTATTGAAAATAAAATTTTTCTATTTTTTCTTTTAATTATTCAAGTATATCTAATTTGCGGTGTCGATCATCGGTGCCCCCACCCTCTGCGGTATTCAACCGTAAAATTATCAATTTTTAAATTTTAATTAATACCTAAAGAAAGTAATAATGACATGAAAAATAAAAAATTATAATCACGAATAGGTGGTCATCAAAATGTTAAATTGAAAAATGAAAGGATTGTATTTTAAATAATTGAAGTTACAGTGTGTCCGACTATACATGAATATTTCCATTGCATATGTATTAATATTATTGAAAAACCTGCATCTTTTACATTTGAGAACCTCTATCTTTCTCTGGCCATACGTGTACAATGTGTTTCTACCTACGCAGTGAAACATCGATACAAGACCATTCGATTACCATGCACGTTATGTTACATCAAGCAGGAAGGACCTTTTAATAATACCTCGGTGTACGATCGACACATAGCCGTTCATGAATGCATCGAAACGCTTATTATTGAACGACAGCGACGTGTTCTCGCGACCGTGTAGTATTCATGGGACGAAATTGAATACAAATGGAAACACGCTACTCGATTAATTGATCGTTCCTTTTTTATTTTCGCGATGAGCTCCGTTGCCTGGAGGAATACTTTTATGTATGTATATCAAAAGAGATGCTTCGGTAGCACGTTCATGGGAAATTGATTGATGCAACACGTTTGAAATGCAGACAATGCATTTTGATTGAACAGGTGTTATTCAGAGGGGATTGGTATTATTTCAGTGGTATTTGGAATAATTAATTAAATGTTCTAATATAATATCATTCAAATGATTATCTATACATATCACTAATTTTAATTTCGATACATCTCAGATTAGTTTTTCTAATCATTTTAATATTCGACAAAATTCCACACATTTAAAGTAACTTTAAATAAAAATCAAATCTCTTCCCCTATCTCACTTTTCGAGCTAATTAAACTAACAACTTGATCCAACTTTAAGAAAAAAAACAGATGTACTTTGAATACGAATTATCTACCCCTTCCAAGAAGAAAAACGGACAAACCTTGGAAAAAAAAGAATCTCCTCTGGGAAATGTTGCTCGGGACGTGAAAAGTTTTCTCGATTACCCCGTTCGTGTTATACAGTCAAGGAAGTAGAAACGAAAGGGCGATCGTACGGTGAACCCGAAGGGGCCGTGAAATTTTAAAATCTGTGCGCGTAATCTGTCGTAGATCGTGGCTGGTGCGTTTATGGCGGTCACGTAATTTCGTTGCATCGGTCCGGTGCAACGAGAGCCTCGCTAACGAAGACGAATCAATTATGTAAGCAACTAGGTCAGAAAAGTTCACGGTCAATTTCGCCCGTGGGATTGTGGTATAGAGTATGGTGACCATGATCACGATGCACCAGTAACAGGATCCTGGGTGATCCGCTGCTCAATTTGCAAAGCTACACGATTCACAAGAAAAGTATTCATTTGTGCCAATATACCGACACATATTGGATCAATTTTTTACTTTTGAATTTTTATCAAATTTTTCTCTTTGTCGACGCTGTTTATTGATAAATCATACGTATGATTTTATAAAATTTTATGAAATTGAATACATAAAATCGCACTTTCTTCTCTAACGTAAAAAGTAATTTTTTTCAAACATTTTGAAGGGAAATTTAATTATTTTTTCCATCGGAATTATTTAAAAGAAATGGAAAGTTTTGATGTCTTTTCCCTTCTGTATTCTAGTCTTTCGTCAAAATTTTTTAATATCTTTTATCAAAATTATTACGTTGCCCTGAAAATGAAAAATCTTCTCTTCTATGATTAACCCTGGAACGGCGGACCACGAAGAGAGCCACAATTTAAATTTAAATTTATATTTTCTGAATTTTACGCTGTTCTTTTAAAATTATTCTTCCAATATATGAAACCCTTTTATTTAACAATTACACACTTAACTTTAGGTTAATACATATCCTTGTTATATGTTTTGCAAGTTCGGGTCACGATCGACCCAGATTCCGCTGTTCAAGGGTTAATAAATAGAAAATTCTATTGTTCGTTTAACATATCATATATTCATAGGTGTGTCTGTTGAGTAGAACTTTCAAAATAACATGCTAGAAAAGGCGACCTGTTGCGAATCGAAGACACGGTCTTTTTTCACGATCGATATCGTTTGTAAATAGGTAAAGTACAGATTTACTGGCACGATATTTGATCAGCCTTGTATAAAGTTTACCGTCGCCGTGAGATAATGAGCGTGTCTGATTAAAACAGCTCGTTGAAAGTGTCTCATTCAGGCAACGCGTTCGTGCATTCTCTTCTCGATTCTCACAACTATCGAACAACGATGTATGTAAAGGTTTACGATTCATTTAAACAATCAATAAAACAGAAACAATACTAGAATATCATGGATCATGTTCTCGATGAGGTATTTCAAATACACGAATGCATTCAAAATAATTGTACAAGATATTTTTTATTTTCATTCTTCAAATTTTTAACTATTTTTTCCTATTTTCAAGTATATAAAAGTTTTTGGCTTATTTTTGTTAGAATATAAAATTGTTTATTTATCGTTTGGCAATGGAGAACAGACACACGAGTGCAAAGGGTTAATTCACAGGTTGTTTCCAACTTTCCAGTTTCTCGCGCTTATCTAGCTTACACTTCTAATGAAACGGCAATCGATCGTGCGAAAAGGAGGTGTGTCGACTCTCGATTCCATGTCAATTATTCCTAACGTCAACTCGTCGTCGAACCTATTAATTAACGAACAGGGTTGTCCCGTAACTTTCTCCAAGCGATCGTGATTGTTTGAAAGGTTCTCGAAACTGGGCTGTCCGCGAACGTACGCTGCAGCTTGTCGACTTATACACTAAAATTAACCCATAAATCAGTAATTATTTTTTTAAATTAATTATTATCATAGAAGAAAGCAACGTGTCAGTTAGGAGTTTCATAGAATTTTCATTTTAAGATCGTTTTGCGAATAATAAAAATTTGACGTTTTACAATAACCTTTGGTGACGTGATTGCTGACCTAGATTGGAAATTACTAACGCGATGTTAACAACGGTATGGAGCGTAGTTTCAGAACTCGAGAGCGAGCTAGTGATAACATCGTCCTCGGAAATATGTGACACAATCATCAGTTAAAATGTGAGAAACCATTTTCCAGATTTTTATACGGATATCCATTGGTCGATTTCCATCTTTGTTGGAAACCTTCACATTTGATAGATGATTAGATAATGGAATGTATAGTGGTGTTTCAAAAGATTTAGATTTTATTTGGTCACGCCAAAAGTGGTATTGTTAAGGTAAAATTGTTTAATAATTATTTTGTGTAATCGGTGAACGATAAAAATATAATTGAAAATTATTTCACAGAATATTCTGTTCTATTGACGATTGTATGGACAGTGTGCAATTGCACAATTACGGCAGATCGTTAAATAGTAAATTGCGTCGCTACTCGTTCATATAAATTCACTAGTTAGCTGCGAATTCGCGTTGATTGGACACGTGTCCCGACGGGCATTCCGGGACCTTGATGTTAATGGAATTTACAAGTTGAAACTTGGCAATTTCGGTAAAAACGATTCTGTTCAGTGTCACATTCGATCCCTCTAATTACTAAATTTTTTAAAAAATAAAAATTCAACGAATAAACGAAACGGCCCGAAAAATTGAACGGATCTGTACCATTGAAGGGGTTAAGAAACGAGTGGAAGGTGCTTACAATTAGATATATATCGATGAATCACGAGAATCAGTCGCGTGCAACTGGCGAGGTCTATGAATCGTCGTATTACGATACAATGCCAAGCGTGGGTGGAGAAGATTCGCAAATCTAATAGACGTGGGCTGTGCGCGTGGATGCAATATTAATCGCTCGTAAACGAGAATTTTGTTGGATTAGACGTTAACTAGCGAACGGTATTAAACGAGAGTGATTCGCTTCTCGCTTGATTAGAATTAGAAATAAAATGAGTAACAGATAAATTGTTTATCTGTTTTTAGCAATCTCTGTTCAACTGTCATCGCAGCTGAAGGTTTAATTAACGTTCCCTGATCGCAGTAGGAAGTAATTTGCGCTCCTGTCCTTCTGTCTCAAAATAAACTAATCACTATCTTTTCAATGTTGCAACGTCAGATAAAGACATCCGTTCTTATCGCGGGTCTAATTCAAATAATAAAACTGTACCTTGTATTAACACGTTTGAGAATCACTGAGGGATTCTCGAGTGGGCGTTAAACATGTTTACCTACAAGATGCAACAACCGGAGATGCAAGAGCATTCACACGAATATACAAAGTCCATAAGCGGCTTCGTGACTACTTCTATTCAGAGATAGGATAACCAGACTTTCGTTCACCTCGCAGGATCTTCAAGTCGTTTGCATACAGTTGCGTTCAAACGTGGCTGCTAAATAATCGTCTGTGTAATCCTCTTTATTAGCACATCTCCCCATAGATGATTTCGAACGATATTCCTATCTATTGTTGGGTAATTTAAATGGATGTTCCACTGATCTCTGATAGAATCTTGAAGCAATTTGTGGTGGGTCTTAGATCGTCTAATATTAGTCGAAGACTAATGTTATTCTTTTTAATGTTATCACGATGGTGTGAAAGGATCTTCCTTTTCATGGAATTAAAGTGGATGTAGGTTAATTCTACATTAAGTTAATCATTAACGCTTTTGTATATTAAGGGTAGCTTTTGTATTGCATTAGATTAAGATATCTACATCTAAAGTAGGTTAAAAGCATTGAAGCTTTCTGTAAATTAATTATTTCCAGTAATTTTTTAAGGCGTTAACTGCTACCTCAAATTTAGTGTAATTGAATAATGAAGAAAGGGATGGGGAACAGTGGCGCAGCTATAATTGTTCAATAGTGAGGTGAAATAATTTTTCTCATACTTTATTAGTACCATGATAATGTTAAGTATAATTTTTAAAATTTGTATTTACTCCCCGCAACGTTCTTTGAAAATTTTGAAATTATTAAAGAAAATAGGAGGATCAATTGACCTTCTCACTAGTTGCGGTACTGAGAATTTCAAAGACATTCGTTAAAGAAATGAACCGTCTTCAGAATGATCTAACCAATATGAAATAGCTTGAATCATCGCTGATTCAAATACCATATTGACACATTGCAACCTTGTTCATACATGATTCAAAAGCAGTGCTATAAATGTTGACTAATAAATAATTGAGTAGCTCTGTACGGAACATAAAACAATTAATTTTGGTGTTACAATAAAAATCTCTTGAAGGATAAATTTTAATAAAATAATAGGAAGATCGGTTTGTCGTCCTTGGGAACTAGGCTTCCACGCTGAAATGGATTCGTGCAAACAGCTCTTTCTCATATCATTATTTAATAGCTTCAAGATTCTTTTAATATTACAACTTCCTTCTTGCAACGCCATTAATTTGTAAGATTTCGATTTTTTATGAGGTTTCTTGAATTGCAATATCACTTCGATCTTCAGTTTACTTTTATTATTAAAAAGTATTTGTAATATTAAACAGGAACTGAAATTTCAGTAATTGAAAAAATGTTATTTTAATAATTTCTCAAAATTTTCGAAAATTTCGTTTACTATTAAAAATTTTATTTTATTTGAACTTTTTAGAATCTGATATTTGAAATATTTCATCTATAGCTTTGCTATCATCCTGTTGCAAGACATCACATATATATATATTTCTAAAAAGTTCCTTATCTATTAAAAATCTAATTACTAATCCATCGTAATTCGTGATCGCGCAGTGAACGACTCATAACACGTGCCAACGTTGCACGCTGACTAGTCGTGCATGTATTTACGAGTCTGCTTCATTCATAAAATCGTAACTTCCTGCTCCTCTCACCTGGTCGTCATGACAACGGTTATTTTCATTCATGCCAGTCCGCGTATTACGCGCGTCGCGAGATTTTCTCGATAGTCGTGACTCATTGCAGACGTGGCTCATCTCGAATAGGTTTCTCGCAGAAATCATAACACACCTTCTTACGTAAAGCCTCAAGAGCCTTGCGATGTAAATAAAAGTTGCTATCGTCAGTTTGTTCGCTTGATAAGCGAAAGGAAGACGAAATACCGAGCTCGATCCTTGAATCATTCTTTCACGTGCATATGTACTCCATCCTCCAACAGCTTCGTTAACGTCACAAAACACTCTCTTTTTCCTATCTCGTTTTTCTCGAGTTTACTCTCGAGAGTACATTTCGGGGGAATTGGTTCGAGGCTAGAGATTGATTGAACGCTGTGGGAGTAAAGAAAACGCGTTCGTGGGTAATAATTGAACGCAGGAAAAGGTTAATCATGTTGTTCTCGCTCACGCTTTCATTATATAACGTTTGAAACATGTCACGATTGCAGACTATATTTTTTCTAATATTAAAATAATTCATTCCTAAGGAATATAAAATGTTAAAAATTAAAAAGAAATCCTTAAAAATATAGTACATATTGAAATATAATTTTCCAAAAGAAGACAACAGGGTTAAAGCGAAGCACGTTTATGTTTACGAGAAAAATTGTTTAAAATGAGTGTTTTAACTTCTCGAAGGAAAACGTGACATTGGTCATGAAATTCTGAAGGCAGTTTTAACCTTCTTCTAAAAGGCGACCCAAGGCAGGTAATCCTCTTACAAAGATAAGTTTATTGTAAAAATGATTCATGCTGCTCCGTAGAATATCTGTGATAAGAATGTCAGCTGCAGCTACAGTAGGTAGTAAATATTTCATGGGATCCCTTAGTTCTTGAAGTCTACATATTTCTATTAATGCATTATTATTTCATTATACTTTCGTAAATAAAAATCCAATGTTTTTACCCCAAAGATCAGATTCATATTCGGTTCAATAGTTATCCACAGATTTCACTCGAAAAATGCGCAACCATTGTTCCTCTTGGTCGAAGCTCTAGTCTTAATGGGTGAGCCGCATTAAAAGTGACTCATTTCCGGTGCAACTCGAACTAGCCAGCTAATGCACAAATTGCGAGCCTAATCGCGAGTTCCTTGGTAATCTCCAAAACTACGTTTCCTTCGTTTTGGTTTAGTTCTTATCTGTCGTACACACGAACGACCAATTCTTATCTCTCACCATAGTAATTACAAACTGGAACGATGTTGTCTTTTGAAAAGTTTGTATTGACACGAAACTGTGTTTCAAAAAAGGTCTCTGAAACTTGGAAAATACGAAAGGTAGCATCGGGTGTATTGAAGTCAGTGATGGTCATTTGTGTTCCTGCGTCCTTCTGCAGCAAGTTTCCAAGGAATCTTGCCCGGAGTACAAAAAAGGACAATTATCTCTGTGATATCACGCGCGCACGCAACTGTGGGAGCCGATTCTTTGCAATATCCTGTCTTCTTGTGCACTTTCACAGTGTACTTATGAAATACGGCTCGCCTCGAAGAATCTATTATAATTCCGAGCATTATCGAGTGTTTTGTGGAAACTGGGACAACAGACATTGACATAGCTTTGTTATAGAATTTGCAATATTCTATTTTGATTATTATTTCAACGCCCTCATAAAATGCAAGGTAATCCTGATAGAACATTATTTTCTTTAAATAGAAACATTATCTAAAGACATTACCAGCAATATGCTTGGATAATTTATTATGGTTTTTTATCATTTGGAGAAATAACAATTTACTAATTAGTCAATTTAAATTTATAATACATTAATCATTTAATGTTACCTAGCCAGAACAAAGAAATAACTTGGTACGCAACGAAATTGCACTTGAATGGTTTTCCGTCCAAGTACAACCGAGTTACCATTAAACGAAAGAAAATAGCGTGTTCCTTTCTCTCATTGTTAGCCAGTCAGTTCCACGGAAACGTAGCCGATGAGTTCTATTGCTTTGCTCCATTTCGCTTAGTGCTCTAGGCCCTTTCATTTGCACGGCTCGTTTCTGTTCCTTTATACCATTGCGTTTTTCTACCTCAAACAATTTCTTACGTGGATCGGACGTCGTTTCTGTTTCTAAATTGCGTTCGTTGCGTTGAGGCGGTGATCCGATGAGAACGTACGCGGTTAAATATTTGAATCTGCTTGTTTCGTTTATCTTGTGATGTATATGGCATTTTAGAATTTTAGAATTCTGAAAAAATTTTCATCAGAGTATCAGAGTATGCACCAATAATTATGATAACTGTAAGTTTAAAAATCATAAGATATTTCGTGTGAAAATTTATAGCTTTCATAATAATATATACTATTTTTTATAGTCCATTTTACGTAACATAACTTTATTAAAGTAATAAATTTTCATAATTCCATGAGAATTTATACTCATCCATGAGAATAGTAGAAATAAAATAATCCTGTTATTAGCGTCATAATGAAATGCAAATTTAAAATCGTCGAATGCCCAGAACAGGTTTCGAATTATGTTTCCCTGTTACATCGTAGGCGACAGAATATCCACGCGAGCATTGCACGAACAATAATGACGAAATTTCAGTCATTACCATTTTACGCGAATTCGCGGAAGCATAAAGTATGCCAAGCATCTCACCAGGTATCCCTCGTGGAATTGTATTTTTCTATGAGTCAGAAAATTCACGCTCTTATCTGTATAGTCAGAACGTAATTTCATGCCTACCGTTTTACTCTTGACTTTTTATCTTCTTGGACGGAAATTACTTTGGACGAAAACACCATTTTCCCGGGAGGATCCTGATTTGAGGAGATCAAAGGGGTCAGCTGACCCCCTATTAAAAAATTCAAAACCCATTTTTCTAATATTTTTGAAAATTTCAAAAAACATTGTCTGGGGGAGGGGGGTAAATAAAAGTAAAGAAAACTAGACTTAATTTTGTCACGATAATACTAATAAGGTTTAGCAAATACGTGTTTGTGCCTCTGTCGGACAATTATGGCTGCACCATTAACATAGGTTCCCCTCACCCACTTCCTAGGATCTCTCTAAGGTCTTGGCACCAGAAAAGCTGTCTATGATTTAGATTAATAATTCAGTAAGTCCATTGAATGCTGAATATTATTAATCCGTGCAATAATTCCCTTGGTTCGCTTAATTACGAACCAGATTATGCTAGGTATTCTCCTTTGAAGATTAGAAGGTTCATATGGGATTCATAAACGTTTTAATGATGATTTACGTCGCTTGAAAACTCAGATACGAAACAGAACGATCAGCATAAAAATTGTATAATCCCGTGAAAGAGAAATTGTAAAAATATTATGTTAAATAACAATTACTTTCTCCCTGTACGAGCGCGGATTACTTTGGAAACTGTGGTCGAAAGTGCGACGTATACGAGGAAAATGAGATACTTTTTTTCATCGCCGCATCATTTAGTCGTTAATCACATGCTTCTGGTTGATGTGGAAAATTAAGAATCAGAAAATTACATCGTATATCATCTTCGAATGGCCACTTGGCAAACTTTCACGTTCCTTCAAACGGACAGATTTCACGATGATTAGAAATTTACGCTGGAACATGTGTGCATACTTGCAGAACATTCAAAGCGTAACGAACACAGATACCAACATTTTTCAAATTGATTCTATATATATTGTCAAGGATCAGTCAACTTTTAATTAGAAAGTGTCTCTCGTCTTTTTAGGAATTTCAGAAGTAATGTATTATTATAAATTATTACAAGCTGTTATTCAATTAACCCTTAGGTAATGTAGAAGAATCTTTACCGAGTCAATTTATCATTTGAAGTTAAAATAAATATAATTTTCAATTCATTTTCATTCTCATTTTCTAAATTTTGTACTATTTCTTTAAATATTGGTTTTCTAATGGATGCAGATTTTCAGTTTGGAAATATGAGTGTCTAATTTCAGTCGATGCATCGTTGCATCATTTATAGATCATTTATCTATCATTTTATAGATCTGGGTCATGTCTGACCCAGCCACCGCCATTCGAGGGTTAATATTTCTATTTCTATTTCAATTCTACTCAATTTTAGGAGAAGCTAGGGAGATCCTAAGGAGAGCAGAACCTAAAACTTCCTATCCTGTTAACTGAAGGAAACCCAAATTGCAAGTGCTATGCTCAGCTATGCACCATTTCCAATGCACTCTGGAAGAGCACGATGCACTCGATGCATGCATCGACGTAAGAAAATACGATTCGCGCGAAAGTAATGCATAAAGCGTGAATAAGTCACTAGAGAAAGCGATGTATGAATTTCTTTTTCACTTCAAACCGCATTCGACATCAAGCCACATATACTCTATCCAATCCACTCTGATTCTATTTAACATATTTTTTCCAAAAATAATTTTGCGAAGAAATGACGAGAAATTGCACGTTTCTAATCTAATCTGTAATGCGATCCCAAAATCAACCATTAACCATTTTCTAAATATAGACATTATCTTTCTCCAAAATTCTGGATTGTTTTTTTCGTATTGTACATTTACAAAATTTAATTTATCTGTCAGTGAAGATCGTTTATCTCGTTAGTGGTTCGATAAATAGGACACGCTTCTCCAAATGTTTTCGAAAGATCTGTTTATCTTAATTGCGGAAAGTCGTGTTAAAACACGGAAGTGGGGCCAGTTTTATTGCGTTTAACAGCAACGAGAAAGGTTTCTTTTTTCGAGCGGACAATTATGTCGTATTGCACCGGTCGTAAGAGCTTTCCTTTCTTTTTCACCGCGAGAAATCATGGATGAATCACCGCAACGTGTTGTCGTTCTCCTTTTAACACGGAAACAAATATAATCGCGCATTTGATGATCTGGATTTTATCTTTGATTTGTCGCATTTCTTTTTTTTTTATCTGGTTAATCAGATTACGATAAACAAAGAGACAGTTATTTGGAGGCGAAACTTGGTCTTATTCGAACTTGGTAATTTAATTAGTCAACGAGTTGCAAAAGTAACATTCCGTACACTCATACGAATTTCCGATGATGAGTCATTAATAGTCCCTCACGTGTATAGATCTGTGGCAGGTGAAATCATTGCAGTGTCTGTACGTATCTCGAATTCCTCGAAAATGCTTCGCGTTCATTATCCGTTCGAGGATGCTTGATTCTTGTTGATGTGATCATTAAGTCGACACTTCTCGCCGTTTAACGAGATTTTTGTCTTTCTTAGTGTTTTCGCTCTTCGCGATTAAACCCTTTCACTACTATGGACAATGAATTGCATGCCATGAATTATCAGGCAACTATGCTCTAACGCGTGCAATAGAAATATAGAATATAGGGATATAGGAAGGTAGGAATATAGGGATATAAGAATGTAGGAATACAAGTATATAGGGATATAGAAATATAAAAATATAGAAATCCAAAAGTATTGAAACAGAAAATGAAAAATGATAAATCTAAAAAACGGATTAACGCTTAATCTTTGATCCAGTTACCAGAGTCATCCTGTACACAAACTGTTATCGCGAAGACTTAAATTTTCAATCCTACGGATTTAAAACGTCGTTCCTTCAACTGGCAAAGAAATATGGACGCGTTTCCCACAGTGCATCTGGCCACCGACCGACTCGTTCTTTAAAACGTTCGCCCACCTTGTCATTATGATTGGAAACCCTTTCGTAGAATCAGGTCAGACAGCTGTCTGCTCGACGCCGAGCGCACCTCTGCCTCTTCCTCGTGGTCGTGCTTTTTCGTGTTCTTTTTTTCCCCTCAGCTGGTAACAAAGGCGGATGAATCTCGCGTGTACACGTCGAACACCCACGCGTGTACACCCTCGTAAACGCGGCGGCATAATAGGATCCACGGCCTCGCTATTGTCCACTTACGGTCAAAGTCTCCAAGTAGAATTCGTGAGACGCACCATCGGGAGCCTCTGCTTCTGTTTAACGGATTGTACAATGTAACTCGTTAAACGATGAAGTAGGAAATGCGTTCCTTTTGCTGCTGGGATTACGGAAAAAGATGGAGCAAGTAATGCTTTGTTATGGTTATTATGGCGCCGATCTGGCACATTGTCATGTGAAACTGGAGATTTCTAATATGACATTGTGTGATAATTTTTAATTGTTAGGGAAATTATAGTTACACTTAATTCGTTACACTTTCCTCTTAGTTAGTTCTCTTCTATTTTAGTGGTTAATGAAAGAATATCATTTTTGGAATTTATTGAATTAGAATTTTTATTTGAAAATCGATAGATTTATGAATTTATTACGAATGAATGTTTATGATATAGCAATTCACTTGACACCAATATATTATTTCCTTCCATAAGATGAATCTGCACGAAAATCGAATGTAGCATGACCAAGCAAGTGAAAAGGACATCATTGAAGGACTTCCTTCCTGCTTTCGAAGAGTCGCGCATAAAATTCTCAACGTTCCATGACAAACAAATTTCTAAACGTATCCATTAGTTCTTTCCTAGCAAATACAGTCTCATCGTTTTTAACTGGTATATTGCTCACGATAATATAGTACTTGAATCACGATGCATCGTGAAACAATATTAAGACAATGTAGATATTAGATGATTATGTGATCAGGGAAGATTATTGATTTGTACCCAAGTCAATGTTTTTCGTGACTACGTGATGATTGATAAGCAATAACATATTTTTGCCGGTGAAACGTGAGTCGTTGGGCGAAATTCGTGTCAACTCGAATGTGAAACTGCAGCTTCGTAAAACGAATAGAAACGATGATAAATATTTGATCGATGAGAAAACAGCGAGCTCTGCAACGAATTCTTTGCGATAGGATATTGATATAGAATCGTGAAAAGCTTTCTCTAATTGTTACTTGAACTTAAGCTGATCTAAAAAATAGTATTATATACAAGTTAATTAAACGTATATGATATATCTGCGTTTTCGGAAATGATGACTCTGATGCAGATCGTAATTAATGATTATTCATCAGAAGTGATACGATGCGAAATGGGTTACGTAATCCGCCATGTTATCTCGGTACGAAGATTAAATGATCGCAATTAAAGCTTCGACATGTATATTGTCGTTATTTATTTATGCTGATAAGCTTGGAACAGCTGTAATAGTACTTTTCAAAAAGACGTACACTCGCGATCAAATCAGGTATCGCTGGGAAAAGTAGGACTTCTAAAAATTCTAATTTTTACTTGAATTTAGAAAAATAAATGATATAATCTTTAATTATTAAATATTATAAAACTTAGTATATAACTGAGAAGTATAAATGATAAATAAATATCAATTCAAATTTTCTCGTGTAAATGTTTACACAATGGTGGGGGGTCACAGACTTATATGTATGAGGCCTCTTGTGCTAAATTGTCATTTTTCCTGGCGAAGCCTACGGATAAGGGCAGAAATCAAGGATATTACCATTTTTCTGAGGAAGCCTGTTTTGATCGCGAGTGTACCTATCTTTTGAAGATATTTGCGGCATCGCCGTCAAAGATATCACGCTCATTAACCGCCAACATTACAATTTACTGATCCATAAATTGTCACAATTATACTGGTTAAGCTCTTAATCGTACATGACATCAGAAACACAAAGTTTTGTAAAATTACAGACCTTTTAATTATGCTTCTTAAATAATTTTTTAGCTGAAAATCACTATCTCAATTGTCATTATTTAATTAATTTATTCATTTTCTAAAATCAGTTCAATAAACACTAAACAATCTAAGATGTTATATAAAATTTGTTTAACTTTATATTTTAAAGTACTTCTTTTCATTTTCGAAACACGAAGAAATTCATTAAAATTATTCAAACCTATTACAGTATACTTAATCTAATCTTTAATGTCATTTAAAAATCAGTGCAATTAAGAATGTTTGCTTTTCGCAAACATTGGTTGCATCGATATTGCAATGTAAGAAACGATTACGCACGATGCAACGAATGCAGAGTTTTGCAACAGAAAAGGCCAGATCAGAAGGAAATTACGCGTCGAGGAACACGCATTTTCCTAAGCCACGGAACGGAAGAGTCCAAAGTCACGATCGTTTATTACACGACACACGACAACAACGCGATAACAGCCCCGCGATGTCGTATCCGCGTTAGAGAACTATACACTCGCCTTGTAACCCATGAAACAGGAAGAACGACGACGTATTTTGTCCCTTTTTTTTTCTTTCGTAGCCAAGTCTGACCGCATGTTACGCTGCTTCGTCGTGTTCTATCGGCTTAAGATCAATGTGTCAAAGCTATGCCACGCATTCGTATCGAAGGTGATCCGAGCTGGACGTTATCCAACGACCGCACCAGAGAGCGAAAACCGCAGACAACTCGATCGCTCGGCAGATTCTAGTTACGCGACAGGTGACAAAGTTTTCTCTATTCACAATCGCTCACGAAAGTATTCCAACATTTGTATCCTAAATAGTTAACACTTGGAATTCCACGTCGAGCATCGATGGCCCAATAAACAGTACCGAGCTCTGAAATGAATCGTTTGCGTCGGAAAAAACCATTTTGCAGCGATAATAAAATGGAACCGCGACGTAAAATTCTTCTTTGAAACGCGTCGTTGTCGATGCTTCTACTAAAACCCAAGTGTTTTTTCAATAAACATTGAAAATCGTGAAAATTTTATCTTCAATTTGATTGATTTGTTGATCCAAGCGAATTTATTTGAATCTCTCGTTTCATTCTGAATCGTTTAACTTGATTTTGAATACGATTGATAAAAACAATTATGTCTTACAATTAGTTATGAATGAACGTATGAGTCAGCCGTTCTCGCAAATCGAAATGCTCGTATAAACACGGTAAATTTTCCAGGAAATCGAAGAGCTCCACTTGAGAAATCAGTATCGTCATCGATTGACGTTGAAATGTTAATTCTGGTATTTCTATTCTGATTGACTTTTTTGTTGGTACACCAAGAGGAAGAACGGCGCTGATCAGATCCGGAACTTCCTTCAGGTATCATGTAATCAGAAACGGTAGATGACAGTGAAAGTACATTATTTACTTATGCTGAATGTTACATAATACTTTGCACGTATAACGCCGCAATTCAGTTCTATTAATCTATTTTCTCTTGCTTCATAGAGCGTTCATTTTATCAGTATAAAAATACACCATTTAATACACCATACAAATCACTATACTTGATATGACTTTAATACTTAATATAAATCTACAAATAATAAAAGTAATAGGTAACGTGTCTAAACGCGTTGGCGAAAGGATGTTTGAAATATTCCAAGAATTTGAATCATCTTGCCATAAAACCAGTTATCGCAAAGAATTCGTTATTAATGTCGCCTAAATCCCACAAGATTTATACAGATTCGGTATGTTTTATTTTCATTCATTTTCCTCTGACTGCACATCAATCTTTATCAATGTTTCAAGTACTAAAACGCTTCTAATGCAATTAAATAAATCTTTCTCCCTGAAATTTATTCATTTCCAAAAAAACTGTTCATCACTGAAAGGGTTAAACCCTCTCCAATTTTGCTTCGTACAATACGAGCGCGTTCGCGCGTGTGCATACGCGCGCATACACGCGCAGAGATACAACGTGCGTGCATTAGCATCGGGTGCATCGACACGTCGGCGTGGCCGGTGTGTGTGCACGCACACGCGTGCGTGCGTTTCTTGCGTCGCTGATTGGTCGCAGCCGCGGCGGTGGGGATAAGGAAAGGACGGCTGGTGGGGAGAGACGTGGCGACGATTCCCCTTGGTTTCGCGTAGTGAGTGAGCGAGTGAAAAGCAGTCAGTCAGTTAGCGAGGCAGCCAGAGGTAGGAGGCATGCTCGGTACGGGAGCTCTGTCGCGTGGAGCACCCTTGAACGATACTTGTTCGATCGATGCGTGATTATGGATCGTGACGATCGTCGTGCACGTCGTTAGTCCGTTGAAAGGGAAACGTAGAACGTCGACATACGATTCGATCGAGAAACGGTGCACTGCCACTAATCGTGTATACTCTAATTAAAGAAAAAAAAAGAATTCTTAATTTGTGCTTAGAATTTAATTGATTTTATTCTATTTCTCGATTACATAGACGGATACTAGGTAACAGTGATACACTCGGGTCTCTGTTTTACGTTCGTGCTTACCGGTCTACGTTTTAAGGCTTGTGTAAGACGATACCCGATAGATCATAGTCGCGCGGACACCAATGGACGTTTCCCACGGTAGTGACGTGAAGTCAGTTTGTTCGTTACACGTGACAAGTGAAAAGACGCTTGCGAGATGCCTAGCCAGACGACCACCATCCTTCTTAAGTGCTCCATGGTGGATGTGCCTGCCCTTAACCACGTGAAGCTGAAATCCTTGTACGGAGTAAGTACCCTAGATCGCATCTCTGGTTGTACCTTTAACTACGTGTCGCGGTGCACGGTAACGTGCGTTTGATAAGGACCAACTTCGAGAACGAACGTAACGGTATCGCGAGCAGCCCGTGTATCGTGGTTGTTAGTGACCCGAGACCGATGATGTATGGTCTTCGAAAGAAGGCGCGATTCAAGGGGCTTCTATCCCGCTGGCATATGTATATTAAATATCTTTCCAAGTACCTTTTGTTAATTAATAGAAATTTAATGAAGTCGAGTCTGCCAGAATACTTCATGCCTGATTTATGATTCTGTTAATTCACTGGAATAATTAAATTCAAATAATATATGCAATAATTTCACTAAAATATTCTTAGCGAAAGCAGCAAGGCTCTTTGATATTTCTTGAAAATTACTCTGAAAATCCCAGGAAAGTATTTAGTGGTCAACGGAGGTTGTTTCTCCGGTAAAGCGTGGTACGTTGACCAGTGTGGTTCATTGGTCAAGTGGAACGAACTAACGAACGATCAGTTTAAAGAATCTCATCCCCGGTTGCGTGGCACGCGTGTGCAAGCCTTGTGACAGGGTGAATAAAAAGGGAAGGTCTGGCCACGGTGTCTGGAGATGTTTGTGCCTCATTAACGTTAACCTCATTCGACGCGAATGCAGATGCATACACGAGTTAGGAGGCGTCTGTCCAGGAGTCTCACGCTTGTCTACTGCTAACATATGCACTCGCGCACGTGTGTCGGTGCATATGCGTGTGAAACGGGTACAAACAAAACTTATACCAAGCAACGCGGCCTCGATGATGCACACAGTGCATTATTGTAATGTTTTTAGGAGCGTGAAGGTTCTGTTTATTTTCTGTTCAAATCAAGTTAACCCTTTTACTCTCATCCCGGTTACATAATAATAAAAAATTTTATTTTAGAAAAATTAAACGGAACTTAATGCATAAATAATATTTTTCATTTTAATTTTTTTATTTGAAAAATTATGACGATAAATATTCGCAAACAAAGGGTTAAATAAAATATTCAGAGCATACTCAGTGAGATATTTATTTGGTAAAATTCATTGCATCGTAGAGTGCGCTTTTGCCGTGCACGAAGGGGAGATCCTGTACGCTCGCGAGTGCACGTTTTGTGCAACAAAAGCGCATGCTGATCGCACACACGGTACTCCATATTGACAAACGGACAATGGACTCCACGTTTACGAAGCGAAACCGTGTTTCGCCGTACCGAGAAAAGTGTCGGCCACAATGTTTGCCGTTGCCCTGATAAAGTATGCCTTAACCGAACAAACTAATGATACGGAAAGTACACGAGGCTCGAAGCGACTCGTTAACACGATACTCCCGATCGTTATTGCAATCATTCGGAATTCTCACACGTTTGATGTTCGGTTCGTTCTCAACGTTCAATTGAAAATTCGCTATTGCTTTAATTATGCAATGGAGTTTGACTTTTATTATGGTTTCGTATGGTAAACCACCGTTCAAATTTTAAAAATTTCACTCGGGAATTATTAGAGATAGTAAAAAAATATTTAAATAACAATTGAAGAATTTTATGTAAATTGAAACTGGACCAGTCACAACCCTTTCTTGTCAGAGTTCATAATAACAAACGCACAAGGTGCATTTCACCAGCTACCACAATATCTACAACTGTCTGCATCGCACAGATCCGATTAAAGTACACGTTGATTTCTCGCGAAAGAAAAAATTACTAATGATAAAAATATTTCCACGCAGGAAAACAGACGTTTCATTTACATATGAACGATTGCATTCGTTCCAAGTGAATCCAAGCTTTAGTTGAACGCTTGACAAATCTTAATCATCTTTATCGATATGACAATAATAACTTTTGTTATCAGCGCGACGATCGATATCATCACATGTGAGTTTTATAGTCAACGTGACTTGCTCGGCTACGAAGAGGTCCCGCGTTTTCTCATGCAGCCGAGTTTCTAAATATACCCGGTAACACCAGCGGTGCTTTAAAATTCACTGTCACTGCTGCGGGAGGGAAAAGACACATACGAGGGCGAGGGTATGGTAAACCTTTGGAAAGCGACGAAAAATTCAACGAGCATGGGACACGCGTGTACACGTGCAATGTCCCCACATGTGATGATCTCTGTTTCTTTCTGTCTGTTTTTCTTCAAGTGGCTTCGTCGCCCGTTTCTCGGTTGCTAGATAAATCAATTTAAAGAACGACGATAATTCATCGATGTTACAAAGAATGCAGTCATTGTATGGCGTAATTGCACACGCCGAAGCGTTCGATAAGATGTTCGTGGAAAATGTATGAGCAGAATGACCTAAAAACACGACATGGAATCAATTTACATGGTATTATTTAGTATGAGGAGAGATATTTACACGCTGCTTGAACTAAACGTAGACATCAAAACTTTGCGTTAAAATCTAGTTATTTATCACTTTTTTAAGATAAAGAAAGAGGAGCTTCGTTTTAGTTAATTCCTACATTCTAAATGAGTGATTTCGAAACATGGAAGGTTTGATTTAATTTGATGATATAAAAGTATCAGAAAATGGCACTTATCGTATATCAATTAAAAGCTTAGAGTTTGCTGAAAATAACTACATAAAAAGTTCGTTAATATTCCCCACACAAAATGCCTACTCGCCAGTTATAGTAAACAGTAACTAATTTTGGAACATATAAAATCTAATAGGATTTGATAACATAAAAATATCGCAAAATTACACTTATTCTATATCAATTTAAAACTTAAATTTTGCTGAAAGTAATCATATAAATCTTTCATTAATCCTTTTAATACAAACTTCAAAATTAGCTATTTGTATGCAACTTCTTACAACTTCGTTAGTGTTCTTCAGTCTAGTTTCCACGTGACCTGTAGTCTCGTGGTGAACGATAACGATACTGATGAAAAGTCATCTTGTTTTTCCTTGGAAGAATACGCGGAGTTTTACGGTGTAGCCCGATAAACGTGCTTCTTATTACGGTATACATTTCGCGGACCGGACACTATCGCGCTTCTTTCTACGAACCGTCTTCTTGTAAAGCGAAAAGTATAACAAAACTCGTGCACGAGTAAAAAAAGAAACGGTATTACTTCGTAGCGGAGACTTTTTCTGTAGGTCTTTTAAGAATACAAAACATACATGATCTGTAGTTTTTGGTGAACAACAGAACCGATTGGTTTTTTTTAATTTAACCCTCGATAGCGGACCATGGAGAGAGCCCGAATTTTAATTGAATTTAGTATTTCATATTATTTTTATTTTCATTCTCAATCCTTTTTTCTGAAATACATATATGGTGATCAAGATGAAAGAAGAACTATAATTTCATTATTCCAAATGTTGTCTTATCCAGGCCCTTGTATCTTCCTATTGATTCAGATAGCAGAGGTTCCGACGTAATCAGTAGCTACTCGAAACGGCAGATACAAACGAAATAAAAAAGCGATGACATAAAATCTCCAGGTATCGTAATCGCAAACACGGAGAATCCTTGAGTTCAGTCCAGACAAGATGTAGAAAAGTAAAAAGTTCTCGAGCCTCTCCTTCGGTTCTGTACCGTTGCCGGTTATCTTGTCCTGCTGAAATGGCCTGGGGATAGAAATTACGCGTGTTCGGCTGCTGTATATCGCTTTAATTCGATAACCTGTTTCCTTTTTACACTGTTCAAATCCGCTCTCACGGAGAGCAGAGCTCGAGACAAACCGTTGCCGTTTCGTTTTTTGCCCGACCTCGTACCCTGTATACATACAGGTGAAGTGTACACCTGAAACGAAGTGACCAGATCGAGCCCGTGGCCGTGAAAGTTCTGTTTCACTTGTGTGTTTACAGGCCATCAGGGCCGTGTCTCGTAGCTTCTCCGGGAATCAGGGTGGGGAACGTCGAAGCGGGTCCTCGCCTCGAGGAAAAAGGGAGAAATTTTCGAAAGCGACGACAGACCTTTTCGAACGGCTTGTTTATGCTCATCTTCCGATCCTCTGCTCTGCTTTTCCAATTTTCCAACCACCTATTTTCTTCCTGCCTTTACGAGTAATTAGAGACCTCGATTTCGACTTCCTTTTGCGAAAAACTGGTAACAATAACATACTTTGACTATGCTACTTCAAAGTGTTACGTTTGTTTTCCCAGTAGGAAGCATTGTAAATAGATTGAAACTTTTCTTTCGATTTTCAAGCTTCCAATATTGTAGATATATAATATTAAAATTCTAATTATTAAGAATAAAAATAGTCAATTTCCAAGTTTTAATTACATTATTAATTCCGTCCATGCAATACCAGAGAAATATTATTGGAACACCATAAAGATATTTCTCTATAGAGTTGCGCGTCATCCCCCTGATCGAAGGGTTAATATCGCGCAAAACTCTGCCGAGTGCAAAGGGTTAAATCTGTCACGGTTTATTCTCCTCCCGACAGTTAAATCGGCTCCACCTTATGCATTATTCCATTTTAACGCGACGTGTATGTTATGCGAATTCATAGACGGTTCGTAAGTGAATGATTCGATTAAAATGCAGTTCAATTTCACGCGTCACAGCCAATAACGATACGCAACAGAAGATATATTATGCGAGGATAATTTTCGCAAATGAAAGACCAACCAGTCTTTCGCAACGAACCAGTCATCCGACAAAGTTATTTTAACATGACGTTTTGAATGATCGTCTACTTAAAGAGAAGTTGCATCAAGGTGTTGAATCGCGCGGTTGTCGCGATTGATAAGAATATCGGATATTCACGGACGCCGTATATTTACGGGTCAATAAGTGTCCAATGTTAGACAGGTTAAACAATTTCCAGGTAATAAGATAAGTGGAGCAGGTTTCCCTTCCCTTCAGGCGACAAATCGAACCACCTCGAAACACTTACATATCGTGCATTTAATGCCTTCGTATTTTACCTTTAATTATTTAATTCTATAATATTCCTATAATCAATAGCTTCTTTCGCGACTTTTCTTACCTCTATCTTGAAACTCGGCGCACATGCGATCTTCGAACACGCGAGTCTCAAATAAGATGCTCTTTTACGAGTCTTAGGTAATAGTCGCAGATAGCGTGCAATCTTCTTACACGCGAGTTTTAACCCTTTCGCTACTGTGGATGACTGTATATTCAGTGAGTACCACATATGTGCGAATATAGACGTCCAACGCAAAGTGTTTATATTTAGAAATTTTCGTATGCTAATTAGAAAGATTTTATATTGATTTTATACAACATCGATCACAGTAGGTTTCTCTAGAGCAAACGGCGTTATAGGATATGTGAAAATTCTAGAAAACCTTCACTTCCATGATATTAATATTAAAAGTGATTTAGAAACAAAATAATATAATTTTTATTTATTAAATATTACAAAATTTTGTCTGGATATAAGAAATATGAATAATATTATAAGTACCACTTTGAATTCTCCTGCATAAACGTTGTAATGCATATAGTGGGAGGCGACAGGCTTATACATGTGTATGGTGTCCTTCTTCCCTAAATCGTCAGTCTCTCCGGGTCACCTATGGGGAGTGTCGAGAACCCGGGGAGCTAGGGAAGTCTATGTAGAGGGGGTGAATCCGCGACATCGTCATTTTCCCTGGGAAAGACCACCATGCTCGGTACTGTACATGTAGCACAACATTTCATATACCTCTATAAATCTAGTGATAAAATCAACGAGTAGCGCGCCACACTGGAAACAAAACAGTGCTTGTTTTCATCTGACAATGAGTAGATAGACGCAATTATTAATTTAATTTAAATCTCTTTAAATACTTTTTGAAAAGATGAAAGGGTTAAAATCACCCTATCCCTTGATTAATCGGAACCTTTAAACAAACAAGTGGCCTACGTTGAACTTCTCCCGGTTACATAAAGTATATTTCTCTCGATTTTAAGCATTCTCCAACGTACATAGCTATGTAGCTCCTCGGAAATCTCAAGGTCTCGAAGATCTCCCGCAAAGAAACCACTCGAGAAGTGCACGTTCGTCGCCCCAAGCGTTTCTCAGCACGAAACAAACGTCATAGTATGTATAACTCGACGAAAAGCAGCAGCAGCAGTAGCGATAGGGGTTTGAAGTCGCGTTTGACGTTCGTAGCCTTTCGCCAGTCAGCAATAAAATAATTCGCCTGGCAAGCAAACACTTGACTCCTCTCTGTCCTTTGGTCGCAACAGACGTCGTCTCCTCTTGAGCGTACAACCCTCTTTTTTTTCGTTCAACTGCGTATGTACAGCAGTCAAAGCACCACGAAGCTTCTCGTTCTATACTCGTCTACGCGTTACCCTCGGGAACAGTCCTTCCACGCGCTCCCTTTTGCTCGTTCACGAGGTCTGTACGCTTCTCGAGCACGACTCAATCTGCGATTGTCGGTCGATTTTTTTCGAATATTTCGCGTAGGTTCTCCGTGCCAAAACGAGTCGAGAATTTCTTTAACAGTTTGCAATCTGTGGCTCCCTTTTTAAAATATAGAGAAAGGGGTGGTAATATAGCCCTTAATTTCGTTATTTAAACTGCTTTAAATTTTTGCTTAAAATAAAGTTATCTATGATAAATGGGAAAAGTAATGGAAAAATAATTAATCTGAATGGACCAAATTATCAAAAGGGGCTTTAATTACCACAGGGGGCACCATAATACCACCCTTTTCTTCAAGCAATTGAAAATTGAACCAATGATTTGAACCGATATCGCGTTGTAATTAACAATCTATTTTGGAAGGTAAAATTCATCATTTTTAAATTATTTTCCCTTTTTGAGACACTCTGTATTGATCGTTTGAGGACCCCATAACGAACGAAAGAACGTCGTCGCGGGCACCCATGCAGCTGGATTGCGTAAATATCATGGCCAACCGAGCAAAAAGGTAATATTGGTCGTTTTTTTCTTTTTCTGGAAGTTCGTAAATTGCAACAATCCACCTTTGGAGTTCTCGTTTTTTCGACCTCAAATACCTACCATCCCATTTCCTACGTTTTTCGTCAGCAAATTGATCGTCTGAGCTACCTTTCAAGACACTCCACTGTGTGTTTTTACGATTTATTTAGTTTGTTCGTTTGATACTGAAGAGCTCTTGACGAGATTTAATGAAGCCTTTGTCGGAATAACGAGTATGTTTCGATGATAGCTTCTTGTAAGTTGGAGTAGACTGTAATTGACTTGGCAAGTTTTTTTCCTACAGGTGGAAGTCTGTTAGTGGTATTAAATCATATCTAATAGAAAGTGAACACGGTGAGTGATACTTGAGGAACAGAAATAGAAATCCTATTGCGAAGAGAGGAGAAATTATAGTATTCATCATTTTAATCTATCCCGTCGAAAAGCATTCAATTATTAGGAACGTTTATCAAATTGAAATATTTAAAAATTAATTTATCAAAAGAGAAAAATATTTATACTCATTTTGATGAAACTTGGTTGAGTTGCAATTAGCAACTTTTCATTTTCTTATAGCGATTCCCTTTTTTTTTCACAAAATCATCATTGCTAATTAACGCAATTATATTAGGCACTTGCAGCTCCGTTTTTACGCAAACTGCTTGAAGTATTTGCACAGAATTTTTCGTGGCAATCATGCAAGCATACAGTGTCGCAACGTTCGAAAATGGGTTAAGAGTTAACCGTCTGTCGCTAATACCAGAAGCGGTTTCACCGATCAATGACCACTGGCTAATTGATACTTGTGAAAACGTACCGTGTAGGAAATCCTTGGTTCGTGCACTTGCGTCAGTGTCTGACTTGGGTCCCGCTAAAAGATATCGACGTCGCGTCGAGGATGCACGGAACTTTTACTCGCTTTCAGGAAATTGTTAATCAACCATCGAACGAATACGAGTCTCTATAACGTTCGAGCGAAATCGAAATGTTTGTTAACCTACTTTTCGAAGACATTACTTTTGTGGGTCACGAACGTCGCGGAACAGCTGGATATTTTATCGCGTTATGTAATAATTGTTAAACTACTTCACAGTAATAGGAATTTTTAAGTGAAAATTAAAAACTAAAACACTTATGATAAATGAAATTTTATTAATGAAATTATTTTATCAATACTCGAACATTAAGTCGGATAATTAAATATATTTTATCGCGTTATGTACTAACTTCACATTAATAGAAATCTTCGAGTAAAAATGAAAAATAAGGACACTTATGATAATACCGCATAGTAAATAAAATTCTTTTAATAATATTATTTTATCAATGTTGGAGTATTAAGTTGAGTAATTCAATATATTTTATCGCGTAATGATTTAACTTAACAATAATAGAAATTTTCAAATGAAAGTTGAAAACAAAGACACTTATCATAAATAATATTTCATAGAAACTAAAATTTTATTAATGAAATTATTTTTTTAATGCTTGTATGTTAAGTTGGATAATTTAATAGAGAAACAAAATATGAAAGATAGCTGACGAAGGATTTTGCGCGTTAAAAGGCCGGATCTATGTATAATTAATGATGTGCGTATCACGACTGTCATTAGTCGAGTTGCACGCGTTCTGCATTCTGGTGCACCTCGACTAGCAAGACAATTGACAACTGGCCTAGATCTTACAAGTTACGATTCCTTCTTGCGTTCCAGCGTCTCCCATTCCGCGGACCACTTATGAAATACTCACCGAGTCGTGACTTGTTTCTCGAAAGGTTCACCAGAAAATTGTGCCACGAAAAGTAACGACGAGAAAAAGTTCCACGTGAAAAATAACACCGAGTGATTTGTTCACTTTGTTATTTACGAATTTGAATAGTCTCCGAGTTCTGTGTCACGTTTCAGGATTCAGGAAACTAGTTTTACTTGAAATAATAAATATGAAGCACACGTCCATATATGGTGACATATTTTTGATAAGTCTGACTCTTCTGTTTACAACTCGACTCGTCCTGAATCTACTTTCCTCATAACTTGACTTCGTTGAACTCAACTTGTAATTCTATAGGGGGAAGAGCAAGTTTTTCATTTGATGTGACTCAGGCTCAGCTTCTTTATTGAATCGGGTTCAACCTTTAGATCCATCAGAATCAACCTTTCAGCGATACCTCTCGATTCGATGTAGCCTTCTCACGATCAATTTTGATCTAATCTGATCTAATGTTTCCACAGTTCGATTCATTCTAGAGGAACTTTTCCACGACTCAACTCGGTTAGATTTAAATTGCTCTTACGAAGAGAGTGTACCGCCCTTGGAACGCTAATTTGATCTAAATTATATCAGATTACTCAAAAGATAATTTTAATTAAATAACAATTTATTTTTTTGTTTACTTTCGCATTCTCTAATCTTTGACAATAGGTGTTAATTTTGCAAATCACAGTTAATTTTACAAAATTATAATCGTTACACTTTTAAAATAAGAGAGAAATTTTCATCCAAGTCTAAAATTTATTAGCATTATAAATCTATTGTACTAATTTGATTAAGAATTAAGTTACTTCTTCTAATAAGCCAAGAGCTTAATGATCTCTAAAATATTAAATTAAACTATGTATAACATGCAAAATGATAAATTGATAATAATTCTAATTCTACCATTAGTTGCTTAGAAATAATAGTTCTTTAAGCAAATATATGCTTTTATAATATATTTTCTCTCTCCAGATGATTGAAAGTATTTAACTTAAATCGCACATTGTATAAATTTGTTTAATTTTCTCATACATATTAGATAATTTACATATTTCTTGCATGCATGCGATAAATGCATAAACTTCCATAATCTAGTCATAAATATTCCCTTGGAAATTATCCTTGATTTCCTTCTAATAAACGGTCACGGTTCACTTGTAGTCGCACCGTACCGAGATCAATTCGTTCGTTGAAAAAAGAAAACCGAAATCGTCTGTCGCAATATCCTCTGTTTCGCGAAACTGCATAATACACAAATCCGCCGGCATTTCTATTCTCGAAGATTATACCGTGCTGTGTTTCCTGCGTGCCGTATCGGCCATTGGTTATTTTCCTGCGCCTCGTTCGATGAGCCTGAAAGCGACTTCCATCGAAATTACCAGCTGCATCGTGGCTCGTATTAACAGTCCGCGCAATGGTTTCGTCTCATTTGCAATTACTCCGGCTGAAAGTGGAATTCTCAGGTATACATACGTCGTTAGCAGAGCGTCCACGTGTGTCTCGTTGCTTGTTCCGCGCTCGTTTCCAATGCATGGCGGTTAAAGAATTCCTGATGGTGTTAGGAATATAAAAAAGCGATGAGAATTCCATTCTGATGACTGGTAAACCAGCTGACAGAATTAAAATATCCTTTCACGTCGGTTGTGATATCTTCGACGAAGTGATCAGGATATTAGGAGGATTCGCATTAACGAAAATTGAAAAATAAATAGAAGATTCCAAAATAAAATAGTAGAAGATATAGAAAAATCATTAAATAAAATTAAAATGGTATCGAATTGGAGTATTATCCGATGCGTTTATTATTTCTGAAATTTGAAAGATTTGATGATCAATATGATAAAGATTTAGCCCTTTTTATTATTATATAATAATAAAAGAAAGCCTGAAGAGAAGGAAAATTTCTATTGCCTAACAAGCTAGAAATATGCGTGACGAGGAGGCTACCGTAATCAGGTATTATCTTTTATTATGAAATGTTATCAATTGTCGGAAGGCGGTTTGATTATGCAGTCGGCAGTGTGTACAGAGATAACGTTTACTAGGTATATTGAATTATCACTACCAGTGTTGCTTGAAATTGGAATTAATCTAGGATCTAGATTGTTAATTGAATCCCGAGATACAGATCCGGAACATTGAAATATCATTTTACATAGTTATCGGTTATAAACGTTTACAAAGTATCCGGTTGCACGGTCGAAACGCGAATATGCTTGTTTAAAATGCAAAATTAGTCTGGCTCGTTAAAACCCCTGTAGCGATCGACTTGGTTGTAGCTAACCGAGAGGAGCAGCCTGTTAATTTCGTCGGAGGTATGCTTTCAGTGACCTGGCCATTTAAACTCATCGAACCGGGTCGCTTAATAACCTTATCTCCGATCGTAAAATTGAATCGTCGCATTGATCTATCGTTAAAATGCATTACTTTCGTGGAAGACCTAATCAACGTGTTTCTTCGTGTTCTGTGATTAAAGTGGCAAGAGGATTCTTATCGTTTCTTGCTAATTTAATGCATCATTTTATCGCCGCATTTTCAAGGTATACTCGAGCCATTTACGTTTATTGCAATCATCTACGCTAAATTGTCACAAGAAAACCAACATATCTCGATTAACTCGTTTCTTTTTCTTTGGCTCAATTAATGAGCTACAAATTGATTAGGTTCTACTCTAATGGATGAAAAATGAAACGAAATTTTTTAAATGAAGCTTTCACTTTGCTATCCTATAGATATTATTAGTAACAAGTAAAATAATAATAGGAAAAATTCATATTCCACTTTTATTCAACGTCAATGAGTCAACCCGATGCCAACCAGACAGACACCTATGCACGCCTCCGCAATTCTGCATAAAAATTTCAAAAAGTCACCTGAACCTGCCTCAACTTTATCTACGTTTAACCATATACGTTGAAACTCTCATTCGTCGAGTAGGATACGTAAAATTTCAGTACCAGATAGTCTTTCCGGTTTTCGCGCAAGCTTCCAAAAGCGTGCAGAAAACCGCCTTTATCGATCAGGGGTTGGGCTAAGGAGGGTCGCAGGAAGTCTGTTCTTAGATCTCGTTTTATCGGTCCACCCACACGGCGAACCGCGTTCCTGGACAAAGGTAACGGGCCGGTGAAGCACTCGAAAAGATTTCCTCTCGGAAAAAGATCGTTCCTCTGGTTGAGACAGGGGCCGGGCAGCTGCAGCTGCCGTCCTAAACCTAGTCTTTGTACCTGTGCCAGGTTGGCAGGTGCTGAGACGAGATACATCTGCTATCCTGCACGTGTCTCGAAGGGATTTCTGCTTGTATCTGTGTGCGCACGAGCAGGTACCCGCTCAGGTTTTGCTCTTTCTATC
The DNA here is from genome assembly GCF_051020975.1 of Osmia lignaria lignaria. NCBI lineage: Eukaryota > Metazoa > Arthropoda > Insecta > Hymenoptera > Megachilidae > Osmia > Osmia lignaria. The sequence continues at coordinate 5,589,357 of NC_135041.1, forward strand.
CACGCGATGGTCAGTCGAAATTGTATTGGTATACACGGGCACGAAAAAGCCGTGGAACCGGTGTGTGCTCTCGATTGGAACCGTACATGGTGTGCCGAAAAAAAAAAATTTCACGATTTAAATCACTCGCCTTGTAGTAGAGTGCTCGATTTCGTTCGTGTGTTTGCAATAAACTGAACATTTATTTCTGGAAAGACATTATGGAAAGTGGTTTTCAAATTAACGATATATGTATAGGTGAGATAATTACTATGTTCGTGGTATATTTAGAGTAGGATCTGTAGAATATTTAAATTTCATCCGTTTCTGTATATTATTGCCCGGTTTGCAAATGATTCTTGAAACACCGAGAGAAATCTGGAAACTTTTGAGACGCAGCTTGTGCAGCAAGGAGGTGCAGAATCTGATCACCTGCTATCGTTGGGTACGCGTGCGGCCAGGTGTCTCGAGAAAAATGGAAAAACGTGAGAGCCAGCAGAGATTAAGGCTCGACCCTTGGTATAACCTAATGATAGGGTTCATCGGCACGGTTTCAACATCCTCTTTTTTCTGCTATCCCTCCGGCTCCGATACACGCATCTGTTTCAAAGGATCTTCAATGAGAGATTGAATTCCTTTATGGTCTACTTGCACGCCTCCTAACAGTTTCACGAGCCAGAGAAATTATTGCTCTCGATCGGACGGTGTAACGTTGTCTGGAAGAAACGTGTGTGAAAGTTGTTTTTTCTAGCGTGAAAAGTGTTATAAAAATTTCTCCTTTAGGACTGGCTACGCCTTCCTATGTTTGACCATATGATTCTTTTAATATCCTCTTGTTCTTTCTTATATTTGTATTTTCGTTTCACATTGTTTATTTGAAGTTTAAAAAATTTCACATAAGATTTACTGATTTTTATTTTTCAACTATAGTCTTATCTATGCTACGCGAAATAAATATCCGAACCTTTTGTAGAAATAAAAAAAGAAAACGTCGAAAGGCATCTGCGTGGTGAGCTCGTTATTAGCGGCAGGTGATACCAGCCGCAAGAAGAGAAAAATGCAAATCAGTGTCTGACACGGGACGTGAAAGTTGCATAATGCGTTCGTCCGCGGAGGTCGACACGGGCAACCTTGCAGTTTACATAAATCATCTTCGAATCGTTGCAGAAAAGAAAAAGCGGCTCGTTATGCCTTCCGTAATTGAGACACGTACGACGGAACGAGGAATGTGACGGAGGAGGGAAAAAGGGTGGGTGTCGAACGTTTTTTAATTAACGAATATAATCACGGCCTCGAGCGAAGACAATGGCTCGTGAAAGCGATTCGCGGGTATTGTCGAAGCGGGAACATCGATCGTGGGTCATTAAGGAAGGAAGGCTCGTGACTTTCTTCGGGTGCAGTCATCGGTGTGGAGTAATATCCCGTTCATCGTACTAGAACTATCTTCGGCTTGTTGATCTCCGAATCGCTCCTTTGTGTATCGTCCTGCCTCTTTTCATTGTGCATGGACATTTGTGGGCCGACGAGGGAGATTTTACGCGTCGATTATTTGACATTTCATTTTAGAACGGAGGGCGCTGATCCGACGGGCACAGCTCCTTTTCCTCGCTTAATTATACCTTTTCGGGTACTACACATTGTCTGATTTTGATTGCGATACTCGCTGAATTGAGTGTTGCGATGATTGATACGTTGATACTGATGGGTTTTATTACAGAGCTCAATTTCTTGTCTGGGTATTGTTTGGAAGGGTGTAATATTCACACCCATACACTTTAATAAGAATTATTAAGGATACAAATTTTACTCTTTCATTTTTATTTTTTAATCCTTTGAGAAAGCGATCCATTTTTAATTAAGGGATCATTTTGTTTCACATTGGAACAATTATAATTAAAGTTTATTATATACAGTATCGAGCAAAGTGGGCTTCTTTAGGGAAAATGTTGATCTAGAGGAAGTAGGAGTTTTCAAAATTTTAATTTTGACAATATTAATATGAAAAGTGATTTAGAAAGAAAATAATATAAGTTTTAATTATTGAATATTATAAAATTTAATACATAATTAAGAAACATGAATAATGCGAAATAAGTACTGTTAAAAGAGATGAAACGTTAATTTTTAAATTTCCTATGAACTGGAAGCTAGACAGTACCAAAGGATACTCCTTGCTTCATAGCTAAAACACGAGCAAAATTGTCGTCGAAGCACTTTCCACCGCTGAAGCATTCTTCTGGAACGTGCGTTGACCCGTGCCACAATGGCACAAGGTTGCTACAACGATTCGACATTGATAATGAAACGCAGGTACATCGAACCTAATGCCACTGCCCCGTTACATACTTCCGGGCGCGCCTAACTTCGTTTAGCGAAACAGTACACAGAAAGCAACGGAGAAGAAAAATTCCACTGAAATTTTCATTCGTTTTCATTTTACCATACCAATCGAGGGTTAATTCATTTAATAACTAGTATCGTCGTCTGCCAAGAAATTTTATGATTCGATGTGCTGCTTTAAATAGAAGGAATTTATTTAAAAAGAGAGAAGCAGCGATTAGATATACATTGCCTGTGTATACGAGGGATTGATTATTTTGAGATTTCTCATTATCTGGCAATGCAAATGATTACCAGTTTCTATGTGTGCGTCGAATAAATTGCATCTCGTTCCTACTGGATATTAATGAGAAGTCTTTAACCTTTCTTTGCTTAAACTAAACAACGTTCCTTTTGCAAAAATTGTAAAAGAAGCAATCGGGATGCTATATTTATCAGACTGTAGATATGTTTCGACACTTCGGGAACGCTTCGTTTACATATTTCAGTCTTCGCCGAGACATAAATCCGTTGTCTCGTTAATTTGAATTTGGGACCTGGCTACGAGAATTCCGTTACTTCTTCGACTAAAAGGCAAACAAGAAAATTTCCATCGGTGCGCCATTTTATGACGTGAAAGTGCGATGCATCTCTCCTTCGTCCCAATTTCAATTGTGTCCCAGATGATTTACCTGTCGTACGTAGACTCACGTCCTGTAGCAGTCATAATTTTATTAACACCTTGATGAGAAGGTGAAAACTACCGTGTCTACTATGGCACAGTTTAATAATTATGTATTTTCTAATGAATGAAACTCTTTCACTTCAAAATTTAAACTCCGCATGTTTTTTTTTTATAGATCTGGGTCATTGTTAACCAGGCTCCATGATTCAAAAATTAAAATAAACAATTAAATAATATACAGGGTAACCTATCTTAATTAATTGCGTTAAGAACGTCAGATTCTCAAAATATTGGAAATAAAAGATCATTTTTATCGTGTCTTATGTATCTCAGGCTTCAAATGGCTAAAACGGTAGCCATTCGCGCGTTAGTAGTTCTGTTAACTTTATCGTTCTGTTATCACGACGGTGGATGTGTGGCTCGTTGTGTGCAATGAGATACGCACAAACATCACACATCAGTTCGTAGCTGCATCCGCACACGTGTGGATACGCGAGTAGCATCCGAAACCACCCACGCGTCATCTTCTTTGTCTTCTATTACTAAATCGGTCGTTTCGTACGCGATAAGACGCAAATGAGACAACGTATAAATTAGAAGAGCCCTTAATTAACAAGAATAACCGTCTGTTCGCGTGATGCATACGCGTGTTAATTGACGCACAGTGAATGAACCACGTAAATGTCAGACTGACTTTTCGTTCGTTGAATGAATCGACGTTGAAGGTATATGGGGGTGGAAATGTAGGAGGAGATGGATATAAGAATAAATAAGTCGTTTGAAATTTTTCAAAGAATCTATTTATTTATTACTCGATATTTATAAAAATCATGCCAATTGATTTTCCATGATAAGAATTAAAATATTCATTATCATAGTGTTCTGTTTATCGAAGTCCATGTTTCTTCAAGATATCATTTGTTAGCCATTTCTTCTTAAGCAAGAGACGCCCCATTAATTGTTCCTCAGGTCTCGTATTTCACTGAAGATTTAACGACGCCAGGGTGCATCCTCATTATCATCGAAGATAAATATTGTTCACCCTCGGCATTGTCCTAACGTAGACCTATATTTCATTTCAGAGTCCTGGAACGTTGCATAAAGATGTCGGTGGTGCTGGTACCAAGGTCAGCGGAAAAACGGTCGGCGGTATTGGTACCGCAACCCTCACCACGCTCTCATCCATTAATAATACATCCAACACTAGCAGGAACAAGAACAATCCCGTATCTCAAGAGGTAAGTGACAATTATGAATACCTTTAATCCTTTAGCTATTTGCAGCTTTTTATATATGTAGTGGTTTCTTATTAACCTTTTTGCTGTGAAAACTAAAAGCAGTCATTTATGAATTACGTGTATGTGCACTCTGGAGTATGCACCGTTAATTTGGCAAAAAAATGCAAAAAAAATATTAATTAATACGCGAGAACTAGGGAACTCGTTGAAATGATGGATCATAGATTTGTTATTTTATATTACAAAAATTATTAACGTGTTTCTATCGTATACATTGACTTTTGTGGAGATAAGGAATAAGTGCATGCACTAATTTATATCGCGTCTATTATTTAGTAATATTTCTATTTTATTTTTAATTTGAAAATAAGTGCACATTGCAAGGTGCACACTGAATTGATACTTGAATGGCGCAAAATTAATAAATATAAAATGTTGATATTAGTCTGGATGCAAGTCAAAGGAAATATAGAACTTGAAAGCTTCTTAACAGTATCATTTTGAACTCGGTCATAAAAGTATTCAGTAGCATGTACAAGGTGATACAAGGTTCAGAACATAATTACCCTCGATCGATCTCGTTGCCATGCACAGAATTGAGTAACTCGCCTTGACTTGGAACGTCTGCTGTTAAAAAATTGGAACAGGTCGAAGAGGTTCGACCACTTTCCATCGATCTCAGCGTTAATAACGTCAGTTTCAACATTGACTCCAAAATGCGTCACCCTCTCATGTAATCATAATTAAGAAATTTGCGTGAATCATTCCAAAAAAAGAAAAAATGATCGATCAAAATATAGAATAAAAATTATTTCATCGCAAAGCTTTCAAGGATTTAAACTCATCAAAGAAATGCTCTTATCAATGTTTCCACAATAGTAGATAAAGAGATATTAAACTAGAGAAAATAAAAATTACTAAACTTCTTATCTCCATGGAAGTAGTACTTCATTCTGAATATGCAATTACAAGAAACATAGCGTATCCTGTTTGTCCACGTACACTCGCAATCAAATCAGACTTCCTTACAGAAAATTACGATACAGAGGAAGCAGTACTTTCAAAAATTTTAATTTTGACGATATTAATAATAAAAGTGATTTGTAAACAAAATAATATCAATTTTAATTGTTAAATATTATAATAGTTAATATATAACTGAAAAGTACGAATAAGAAAGTAAATATTAATTCAAATTCTCTCGCGTAAACGTTTGTATACCTACATCTGGTGGGGGGTCACAGACATATATTTACATATATGAGGTCTCTTCTGCTATATTGTCATTTTCCCTGAGGACGCCTACAGGGAAGGGCGGAAACTCGGTACATCAGTTTCCTTGAGGAAGCCTGATTTGGTCGCGAGTGTACATAGCATGTTCACATTCAATTTCTTCGTTGGTTGTCCGATGATGTAACAGCAATTACAACGAGTTAATTGACACGTGTAATCAAAACAGAAGAAACGAAGGTAAAAGGTACAAACTTAATTCTCGCGATGTAGGTGAAGGAAAATTAGGATTTCTTGATTAGCCAGGTTTCTCTTAATTATTTTCGTTCTTTCCACGAAACAACGTGATTCACTTACGTATATTCATTTCCTTGGTGTAACCACGATAAGATCATGCGTAACTCACCACAGTTTGAACTGATTAACAACTGAAAAGAGAGGAGAGGAAGTAATCGGAATGCTGTCGCCTTGAGATGTCGGAATGTCTATCTCTTTTGTCTATTCGCGATCGTGTAGCGAACTGGTCTTATGTAAACGATCAAAGATACTTTGTTAGTATCCTATGCTAAGCTGCTATAACGTAAAAAATGCACTTATGGTTTATGTTCGTGTGTCTGGCCTTGCTGCTGAGCTTAACTCTTTGAATACGATTTTAGTTGCCAACCTGTGAGAGTAGTTCCTCAGCATAATATCCATCATTGAAGTAATTAGGTGGGGTCAAGGAGGTATGATCCATCCCCAAAAAGATATGGACTGGGGAATTTCTCTCTTCTGAAATTCTGAGAATCTAAGGTTCTAATATTCCAAGGTTCTCAGACTTTAGGTTATACATTTTTAAAATTCGTAAATTCCAGAATTCTCAGATTTTAGATTCTAATCTAAAATTTCAAAATTCCAATATTCTCAGACTTTAGGTTTTAATCTTCTAAAATTCACAAATTCCAATATTCTCAGATTTTAGATTTTAATATTCTACAATTTCTAAATATCAGAATTCTAAGATTTTAGATCCTAAAATTCCAAGATTCCAAAATTTGAAGATTCTGAAATTCTAAGATAAGATTGAAGACTAAAATAGCAAAATCTGACTGTTTATTTTTCTATCACCCTGTATGTTACAACTCTTCGAGCTAGAAATTATCCCGTATTCAAAGAGTTGAAAACTTTCATAATTCTCAAATTCAGGAAAGGTAGTTGTATTTTACTTTTACCGATCTCGCTAATCCGTATCCACCAATTTTGCGAATGAAACTAGTATACATATTTATGCGCTTTCTACGTTGAATAGTAGACAGACTAGATGTGATACGTACAATTCGACGTTTCAGGAGGCACGGTTCACGATTTCACGAAATTGAAAGAGCATTTTTCATTTGATTTGTTCGGGTCCATCGGGTCTCCGTGTCCCTTTCACGGATCGCACAGCTGCACGATTGAATAAGCGTGATCGATGCGTACGCTTTCCAAACTTTCCAAGCTCAATAGAAACCACTCGATATTTTACTTTGTGTTGCTCTACCTGTCGATGGTAATCTAACAGGTAGAAACTGTCTATATTTATTTCAACGATGGTGAACCAAGGGTGAACGACGAATCGAGCGGAAAGGCTGAGTAATTTCTTTTTTTCACGAAGATTACATAATTTTCTCCACGTGACAAACAGGTGATCTTGAAACAAGGAAATGAAACAAAAATTTATTATTTTGAATAAGAAACTTGAAATTTGCAAATTGGAAGCTTGAAATTTAAAATTTACAAGTTATTATTCTTAGTAATTAGAAATTTTCAATATTTCTTGCAACAAATTATTGCTTTAAAATGTTTTCAAAAAGTACATTAGGCATTTGCTAATTCCTCGTTAGAAAAGCGTCACAGAAACAGAAGAACTGTAAACGAGGCACGTAAACCACTGACGCTCGATAATTCCCCGGTTTTAGAAGTTCTCGCTTCCCAAGCTCGAAATGAGGGGAATTATCGAGCGTTTACTGTATCTATCATCTTGTGGAAAATATCATAACGAATTAATATAATTATCATTTTATTTTTTTTAATGACACGTGAGGTTATTTGCAAGTATTACAACCACCATGGAAAAAAGTTACACAGACCGAAGAAAGTACTTCTTTTAATTGAAAATTCTAGAATTAACGAGATGCTCGAGGCTTTTACTGCCCTCTTTTACCTTAATGTTCAGCTGCACTCAACAGATTCTACATTCAGCGTTCTGCTCGTTTTCGTTATGCACCTCTTTGTTCGTTTCTTTCGTGGTTCTTTCCTTAAGAGATATTACACAAGAGACTTTCGAACACAGCGAAACATTCAGCTGGAATTACCTTCAATTCAGCAGACAGTTTAGTTAAAAACCGAGATATCTTGCCTGCTACATTTTGTTTATTAAGCGTATCACGATAAAGTTACGGTGCTTTAACCCTTGGAAAACGATGAGTTTGTAGTTTTTATCACGCACATTTCGAGCTGTGATAAAAACATCACTGTTGTAATTGTGTACGGTTATCGGGATGTAAATTTCACCGCAGCATGAAATATGCACACAAGTTCGATGTTGAACGTATTAATAGACTTGTTACGTTCTACGCAGTGTGTCACGAGCGTCATGCACCCATAAGGAGGCTTCGCATAAACCATAAACGTGCTTGGCACACTGTAACTCGATCGTCCGGCATTGTATCTCGGGTTTCGCGATAGCATAAATATGCTACCTGCGGAGCAGGCCCGATGTTAACAATCCTAGGTAAAAGTAACATAACGCCGGACAATTCAGCACGCTGGTTAACCTTTTCGCTGCGAAACACGTATATATACGTCCTGGAAAATTGTCATTACACAGGGCGTATGTAAACTAGCAACTTTTCAAAAAATTTAGTTAAAAAAATATAAGTAGTCAATTTTAATCGGTACACCATGAAAAGCTGACATTTCATAAGTCTACGTTTCAGTTAACTTGACCAGTTTTTAGTAACACAATTAGGGAGTTCGGAAGGGTGGAAGCGATCCCCTGCTCCCTCATTAACCCTTTGACTACTGAATATTCTAGGCTTAAACGTTCTGTGTGTACGAAATCAGAATTAAATCAATAATACTTACCACCTTTTATTTTATTTCTCAAATTATTTTTCATTTTTTTCCCCTCGTTGTTAATTACATCATCATAATTTGATAACATATGGTGTATAATTAATAATATGCATTGATAACTTTTATTTAATTATGATTAAGATATACAGGAAACAAACTATGAACGCATATTTAGTAATCAAAGGGTTAAGAAATTAAGCATTTGAAATATTTTCTAACATCTCAAATAACATTGACGGAATAAATTACAGAATGATAAAAATTAGTTTTGGCCCCCCTATGGGACAGTGTAGTTGGACCACTGCCATCGTTGTTCAAGGGTTAAAGACGATTACAAAAATCATCCACATTGTTGGGTTTCTCTGTAAAGCTGGTTCATATAACTTCGAATCGTTGAATAATGGTCGAGTTAAACGTTACTCCGTTATACGTATGTGGTCACGAGGATACGCTTTGTTGCGGCATACTTTTCGCAGTGAAACAAAAGAACCAACCGTGTACAGTAACTTAAAGCTTCTTATTCATCGAACGAAGAAGTATGCAATATATGCAATCACAACTTGTAATTCGTCGAAGACATTTAACATTGACTTATACGACGGAGGGATGACTCTTCTCTAGCAATTAATCCTTACTCGGCGTACGATCATTAATCACTCGGTTAATTGGTGTTGGTTTGAAAAATTTTTCGTTATTGGCGAAGCGAACGACCTCGTGCAAGTAGTGCATCGAAAAAATACATGGTTCTCGTGTAAAAAGCACTTCGCAACCGTTCATATGAAAGTATAATACTGGCATAGAAAGTTAGAAGCCGTGGATGTTTAATGGTTTGAACTTTTCCTCTTTGTCTCGAGGATCTCAGGGGTGTAGAACTCGTGAATTGGATTTCTTTATCTTCTCAAAGTCTGGAATCTGTTAATAACTCGAGAAGAAGGCACGATTCTAGGTTGAGATATTCCATTATGCTCCAGTTAATTAATTAATTGATAGCGTGTAACGAGTTGCGCTAATGGCGCGAAAATTCATTTTACAATCCGTGAAGTTGTTCCAGAAAAGATAAACGGATCGTATCATATCTCAAACTGTAAACATTGAAAATTTAATTATGATATACTTATGGTCTTTATACATGCAAATTACGATATACTAAATAATAAATTAAACACATGTTCTATTTAGAGACCGTAAGTATTTCTTAAGTAATTGTAATAAAACTTTTAATATTAAAATTTAAGATAGAAGTTAGCAAGTTCTTTTTAGGTTTATTCCCTCCTGGGAACTTTGCACAGTGTATTACTTCTAAAAGGATGACATTTGAAAAAATTTTATTCTTACATCGCCCAAGGGGGTAGAATCTTCTCGGTTTTAAGGTTAATTGTCTGCGTTAGAAATTTCCACCTAAAACCTTTGCCATACCGTGAATATCACAATCGTGTCAGATATAATAAAAGACTCAAACGAATAAGTCAATTACACAAGGAACCAATGAGTAGTGAAATATTATTAGTAGCGACGGATTCGAGTAGCTCGCAAATATGTTTTGAACATTGATTAGATTCGAACCCTTGACATTTAATTCCATGTCGATTGGACTTCATTTTAGATGTCGAAATTAATTTGAAATCATTGCAAATACAATCGTTGAAATATTACTGTTTGTAAATAAAAATATTATAATATTATAATAGTATGCTTTTGAGTACAAAAATGTTCTAATATTCTAATATTCTGATATTCTATTGTTCTAATATTCTAATATTCTAATATTACAATTAACTGAAATTTCTAAATAGATGGTAAACTTAATCCCATCCGTAGTTGCCAGGCTGTTCGATAGACAGGTCCTGAGGCGATGCCTGAAAATCACGGCCAGGTGAACCGTTGCGTTGATTAGCCATTTGTCGTGTGTATTGACCGGGTCCCCCGAGGTCCTCCGTGAAAACACCATAGCTCACACAGGCGTTTTCTCTTCACCTATGCACGCGCGTGTAAAGCGATGTGGCCTCCGCGTACGTGCCACACCGATTTACCGTTATCTCCATACGCACTTTGACTTTATGCGCTCGTGCATATGTGGGTCTCTCGGGTGCGCTTATACCTATGCTAATGGAGATATCCATTTGTTCGGTCGATTATAAGACTGTGGACAGAAACCGAAGAAAGATACACGACAGTATAGAGACCACCTACGAAGACTTAATTTCCCTTCAATTGCTAAGGGTGAATCATTTTTCACCTTTATAGTTTTAATAAATTATAAGAAACGTCCTTGCTGTTAAGTTCAAGTAAATTTCAATATTGTTAATTGGAAACTTAATAGCTTACAAATCCTTGAACTCGATTCTTGCACGCGTAGCGATAGAGAAACCCCGCGGATTAGCATTAGAAATCTGTAAAATAGAATTACTCAGTATTCATTGCGTAACGGTACAGTGGCAAATCTGTTGGTAAATCAAACTTGAACAACAAAATGAAGCAAAATATACTAATTCAATTTCAACGGAATTAAACAACTGTTTATTACAATTCCAAGAGAAGAATATGTAAAATAAAACTGGATTGATTCTATTTTCCATGTATTAAAAGTTGCGATAAATTATCACGGTCCTATCTCGTGATATCTGAACACGTTCGCTACCAAACGTCACACATGACGTTCATTAAAATTGTAGAAATTCGATAGTTGAATCGTGGAAAGGGACTTTTTCCTCGAATAGACTAAAATTATGATTCAGTCTATGCGGAGATTCTCCTGTTCCATGAATAAAGGAAAACCGCAATCAGAAGTGAATTCCAGGTAATTACGGGACACGGAGACGGAAATTATAGCAGAGGAACGCATGTGTGTCACTCGTTCATGATTCACTGAAACGGGAATCGATTTTGAAAGGTCGTCGAAAGTTGATTTATGGGTAAGACCATCGTTGAATTCGTTCAAATATGCATTATGCCGAGTCGATTTACACTGTTCGTTCGACTCGTATCTCTCGGTTAGTACCTGAATAGACTTCTTGAAATCACCGTGAACATATGCTCATGTGAATGATAATGAAGCCGTCGTTCTATTGTGCTCTACTCAAAATAGAGAATCACTAGCTCGAATGACTTTATCGTTCGATAATGAGACACCTGGATATTCAGTACTTAAATTTCAATCTGTTGTGTAATTTCTATATTTTTTTTTCTTCGACGTTGAATGCATTGTGTATTCTTCTAAAATATTGAGAAACATAATTTTGTAATTCCATTCACGAACAGAGTTCCTTGCATCGTATGTCTGTTGACTTGGAATAAAAATGAATAAAATTTTGTTAAATGTAAAAAAATACTAAGATAAATTCTCTTTCTTGGCTCGACTACTAAATTTTTATTCTTCATATTTTTCTGCCATAGAATATAAAAGTAGCTCGTATGAAAATTAGAAATAAATAGACTGACAAATTTTATTTTGATTTTGAAAAGGAAATAATGAAATTCATCGTATTATCGATTAACGATTGCATCGATCAATTGGATAGATTAATATTTCGTTAAGTCTCGCTTTTATTAATCGCAAAAACGATCGAGACTTTCTAATTCGATAGAGACACGTTTATTAGGAAGTGCAATTGCTACGTTGCGTTCCTTGTTATTGCACTTGGTGATAGATGCACGGAGTGCATAGATAGAAATCACAATTACGCCTTTGTAAACGTTGCTTGACGCCGGTAAGTGGCGGTATGCATGTGTGCTCGAACTGACAAAAGGACAATGAACCATACCAGTAGCTTCGTAGCCGTCCGGTGCGTCTAGATAAACCACTTTTGGTTATCAGTGAAATTATATTCCCCCTTCGTGTCCATATTTCACGCGATTTTTTTTTTATAAAGCCTTCGAAGTTTGTATTTACATGTAATTTAGAAGAAAATATCGCAAACCTTTATTAATCAACTTGAACGAAATCTTATGGATTTATAGAGTGATTGATATCTTCTCTTTGGATGCATAAAAAAAAAGTACGAAAAATAAAATGCATAAACGTGTCTCTGCATCGTTGCTCGGGGGTAATTAAATTTACATTTAATTGTAAAATTTTCCTGGGAATATTTCATTCTCCGTTTGCGAGAGAGGAACGAAGTCAGAGGAAGAACGTCAAAGAATCAGCAGATTTTCAGATTTAATGAACAACCGAGTGCTCGAATAAATGACATCGATTCTTGTTCACGTGCAACGGGTCAAGTGGTTCAAGTCAGCCATTCCGCTAATTAAAGACGAGGACTGTTCTCTCCGCAGTGGTCCCGCATCAACCGATACGGATGGATGCTTCTCGAGATTGGATCCTTCGGTGTCGTTGATGGGACTTTGTACATTAATCGGTACGGGTTGAGCACCGGCACTGTTGTGCCTCTCTCATCATTATGTCTCGATAATTACAGTTTTTGCGGAAACCTTGAACGAGAGGGCACAACGTAACCGGTGTGTTACGAGTCTTTTGTGACCGTGCAACGCACAACTGCTTTCCACGATGAAAGAACCATGACTGATCGTGTATATTAACCCTTTGACTGCGACTTCCAGACGGAAAGAAAAAAAAACTGAGATACAATAGCAGCGGTTATTAGAAAAGTATAAAAAACTGGACGCTTTTTATAGCACTTTATATATCGACGAGAATATATTGTTAAAAATGAATCAGAAAGAAAGGATTAATTTCACTGCATATTCTTAGATCGTCGCTGACACGATTGTCGAAGGTCACGAAATTAACCTTTGAACGGCGGACCATGGAGAGAGCCCCAATTTTAATTCCATTTCATATTGTTATCTTTTTCTAAATTTTACTCTGTTCCTTCAAAAGCTATTCTTTTATAAATTATATATTTAACTTTTCTCGTATATATTTTGCAATTTTGGGTCTCGATTGATCCAGACTCTGCTATTCAAGGATTACCATTTCTGGTTCTCCAATTACCAATTGTGAAAGTGGATTAGTTTGAAATTTAATCGAACGAGTTATCTTCTCATCTTCAAGGATCCTTTCCTTTTTCTTATATAATGCAAACGGTTAGGGATGGCTTGTCCATATCGACCTCGCTTCCGGTGGGCTGTACGACAACCCGTCACGTGACTTCCGTCAGCTCGTTTGCGCGTTTACACGGCAAACAATGTGCATTTCCATACGCACTGGTCGCATACGAAAGATGCGTTTACTTGTGCCCTACCCACCATCGCGAACGAACCCGAGTTGTTTGGGTTCGATGGAATAAAAACATTGGGATTTCTTTACGATCCGTATGAACGATGAATATCAATGCGTGATTAAACATTTTTGTCACATATGACAAGAAGATTAAGGCAAGATTTGTTTATAATATGGTTCATATGATTGCAAAGTAGGGTCATCAGCAAGTATAATCATATGGAGAATAGAGCTATTAGGTTGCTGCATATTTTGCATAAGGCTTGGTATATAAAATTATTCTGAAGTTTATCGTATTATATTCGAGTATCGAGGTATAATAAATAATTCTTCCGACTGTAATTTGTAATACTATAATAACATTAGTATTATACTAATACTGTGAGATAAACTTGTGAGGAGCTTGGAGCAAAAGGGGTGCAGTTTCATCTTTGACAATTTTTTAGTTACAAAAAGTTTAAATAAAAATTTATCAATACATCTGAAAAAGTAAAAGCAATAATTTTATAAATATTTTTCTTTAATTTATTCGAAGTTGGAAAAATGTAACTGCACCCATTTAATTGCAAGGTCCTCTGCTAGAAAATTAACGATCGTGTTCCTAATAATAAGTGGCAATTGATACAAAATTATCGGCTTTCTCTTAAGCTGGAATAAAAAATTACCGTCTATGTTTTCTTGCTTCTTATTCGTTTAAACTAGTTTCTGTGAAACGAAATCAGGAGAGGCATGAATAGAAATATTCTCGTAAAACCATCTGTCGCTTTATCGAGGTATTATTTCAATAAAATACAGTAATAATTTCACATAGTTAGTCGAGATTGTGTATTACATTCAGGAAGAATCATAAGATGTCTTGAAACTATTAAGGAAGTCGCACACGGTATTACAGTAGCGTTAATTAATTTTAACGACCTTCTGAACAAAACGATTAAATGGTCTGGCTAAGTTTAATTACTTTCGTTAATTATCAAACGATGAAACGTGAAAAGAGAACGTCTGGGTAATTGTTGTAATAAAACTGACTTAGTTTTAACCGCGATTTATGTTCTATAAAATGTCATGCGGTTAATTAGAAACATTGAAAGTTGAATAATCACACGATCGACTAGCAATTAATGGACTTGCAATTTATCTTGATTTTTTTCATTTTTCAATCATCGATATCTTTGAGCGTTTTTGCATGAAATTTAATTGCATTTTGATATTTCAATCATTCAAATGGATAATTGTGACATAAATACATACACCATGACAGAAAGGCTGCGCGATTAATGTTTTCCGGCTTTTCTAAAGTGAATGTCTTCTTCTGGTGTGTGTCAAGGCCTTAAAACTGTACTTCTTTATTGCGAAGATTGGCAAGTCAGCGTTTCGCGAGTTTCGATGAAAATACATACACTGTTCCGAGCTACTTTTGTTTGGTGTCGTGGAAAACGGAAGTAGGTCAGTCAGCAAATTCTTTATCGCTGCTTGTTTCAATATCGCGAGTACAAATAAGAATATCCCGATAGCTGCAGTTTCGTAAGTGGTACAGAAGATTCCTTGTAAAGAAATATCGATAGATAATACGATAAAAATATTGAACATTAAACAACTCCATACGGAAGTCGATATCATTGATTTCTTCTTCAAATGAAATTTTTTAATTTTACAAGTGATCTTACATTTTTTTCTTGAATAAATCTTTTCTATTACAAAATGCACCGAGATCAATGCCCCTAAGTTAACGACAAGAAAAAAAGAACCATTCACTTTCGGTAAGCGATTGCTTTCTGCAATACGATCCTCTTGCATTCGTCGCGGGTCTTTTTGGACACGCTCCAAATTCTTTTCGTCGTTTAATCGCACTTCGAGCGTTCCTCTGACGGAAATGCTGTCCGTCAACGAGGATCGCCGGACACGCGAAAAGGGAGAAAAATCTCGAAATTCGACGCGTTTCTTACGGTTTCAGTATTCTTCGTTCACATATGTCAAAGTGACATACGAGGAGGACGTTTGTGTAACACGTGTGTGCACTCGCTATGCATGTGGTTTTTCGAAGGAACACATCCGGCTGCGTTCTGTGGTCAGCTCCCGAAAATTGGTGTCGTTTAACTCCTTACCTCATGATATCCTATATGTGGCAATTTTTATTTATCTTTTATGTCATGTATACACCACACTCTGATATATATTATACATACACCTGCAATTAAATTGGGCTTCCCTAAGGAAAATAGCGATCTAGAGAAAAGAGAACTTCCCAAAATCCTAATTTTGACGATATTAACTCTCGGATGACGGACCATGGAGAAAGCCACAATTTTAATTTAATTTTGTATTTCATTTTCTAAATCTTATCTACACTGCTTCTTTAAAAATTATTCTTCCAATATATGAAACTCTTTTATAGAACATAATTTTTCTTTTGAAAGTTGTTTATTATTAATTTATCACTTTTGGAAATTCATAAGTGTATATTTTTTCAAAATAAAAGAATCATGCAACAAAGAGTTGATGCATGGCAATGCTATTCATTAGTCATGTTTCTTTGAGAAACTACTATCATTTACGATCTCTGATGATACTTTTCTCTAAATAGAGATTATTCAATAGAAACAACATGCGTTTCGGTGAAAGTCATGCATTCACTTAGCCAAATAGTGGATAATTATAATCCAACCAATGATTGCTTTCGCTAATGATCAGTTATTCACGCCACTGGGACTGATTAATACGTTTTGGAATCATCGGTTCTTTCGATTCGATCGTTTATTACTTTTATATCAATTTAGAATGAAGAAAGTTAGCATAATAATACTGCTTCGTTGAACATACCATTATTTCGAATATCACTTGATACTTATTCTGAAGCTAGGTGTCTATAAATTCATAAATCCAAGAAAAGATATTGAAATAATGGTCACGTATGTTTCAAAAGGCCGTCATATAAACTGTGTTATTTCCGATTGAAAATTTCATCGGCCAGTCAGTATATCTTCAAGTACTTATAATTCATGACACGATGAAGCTTCGATAATGCAGCGTGTAATCGTTTCTTTGTTCCCTGGGAAACAACCTTCCCATTAACGTGCCACCTCTGCATTTGATTATTACGAAGAAATATTCTTCTAAATATATTCCCGTTCGAAAACAACCTACCAATGATATCGCAGAATAATTTTAATCAGGAATTACGATGCAGTTATTTGGCTGCTTTTGGTAGTTCCATCATTAACTAACATAACAGAAATTGCTAATTCATCTCGAATAACACCTTCTTTCGCCGTTACTACTGCTCGCAAAAAAGTAGCACACCATACACGGTACCCGGATGAGGAAGCGATTAAGCGGTCCTGTCAAAAATCATCGGAACCTGATTGATCAGTGGCATCAATTTACACCTCGAATACAAATGATCGTGAGAAAAAAAAAATAAGAAGAAGTTTGAATAATCCCCCACGAGTAAATAGCACGATGGTATCAATTCAGACACGTCATTATCGTCCTTCGCAAGACTGCATTATCTATCCATCATCCTCGTGAAAAGCAACGAAAGCCCGCTATTTGTTCCCGTACGTTGATTCGACGATCGAAGCGTACGTACTCCACGTCGATTGACGCATTAAGATTCCGTTACAAGCTCGTCGATCGAACGAACGCAACGCGAGGAAGAGAAGAGGACTCGGCTTCTCCTCGATGATGCTTCGAGGTAAACGTTGGCCCGATCGAAGACAATGGAAAGTGGAAAGACAATCGAACGAACGTCAAGCCCGTGGAAGCCTTTCATTGCCCAACAGCACAACATACGTTGCTTCTGCGTATTGAAATTCAATCGGGCTGCCGTATCTTGGATGCCTTTGTCGTCCGTGTCGTAGGACGATGCCGACACAATTTCCGTTTTGTTCATGAGAATTCGAATACCGTGTTCCTTTTCACGATCTAAGGAGAGAATAATTACGCTACACCTCGGTTGGTGGTCTTAGATTTTACTTAATACTTGAAAAATTATATATTATATCTTGACCTAATTCCTTATTTTCAATCAGGAAAGGGTTGACCATTGAACCATAGGTACTTAGATTGAGTGGTATCCGTAAGATCTCCCCAGTGAAGCTAAGTTGAGCGTGGATCCCGGAAGGATGGGTTACCGCCGTACTATTGACAAGTAAAATAGGAGAAATAAGCAGGTATTAAGACAAAATGGGTTTTTCTGAAGAGCTCAAAAGAAAATAAGACTAGGATTTTATGATGGGATTATAATAATGGCATTCATTGGACAAATATATAGGATAAAAACGTGTATAGATATCTTCCTAAGGGTTACCATTTAATTGGGAAAGGGAGTGAATTTAAAATTAGGGCTTGTCACGTCACATTCATTAATCTTCCGATCAAATTTGACGTACCAATCCGCCCTCTGTTTACAATTTATCAAAAATTTCATCTGAACCTTCGAAATAATCCAGCGATGACCCCGAAATAAAGAAATGTGTCCCCTACATTCACCGATACCCGCTGTATATGGCGTGTTCGTTGATCGGCGTCGTCGAACAGGTTCGTCGATCGATCAAGCAGAAGAGGATGCTCGTCCATGTTGGAATAGGCACGATGAAAACGCGGATAGAGAAAGAGATATACATACATATACCGGTCGGTGTCTAGTCTTACCATGTATGAGCATAAAGGTTTCATTGCCTTATTAAGGTTCGCGCGATCCCTGCTTCGACCGGCTATCGGGACGAAGAAAGACGGAAAACCGGAACTCCGAAACCAGTTTATTATTCGAAACGTGGGTTAGTCCTGCGTGCACGGCTCGGCCAAAGGAGAAAAGAAACCGGGCAAGCAACGTATTTTCTACCGGGTCTTATTCGAGGCCAGGCCAGAGCCTTTGCTCCACGGGATAATACGGATCTCTTTTGTCAGATACCAATGTGTCCAAGACATTGTTATTTTCCTGAGAAGTTTCTGCTCTCATCTATAAATGTAACCTTGTCAGCATGCGCTCAGTGCTTTCGTTTTAAACAATCAAACACTTCATTCGAATGCACAACAGGATTGAACGTTCTGTCCATTCGTTGGTATTTTTGCTGGATTTTTGTACTCTTTCTTTTTCGACGTTCCTGCAGCCGAACAAACGGAAAAAATACTTTAATCCGTTAAACTGTGACGTTTGAACGAAATTTGGGACGCGATTCAGCGATTCACAAAGTACACAGGTTTTCCTCTATGAAACAGCGTTCAATGTCCTCAATTTCGAACAATCGAATAACTTGAAATTTCAAATTTCATAGTTATTTTACATTATAGTCATTGAATTCTAGTTATCGTGGATTTTAATAGTTTTACACTAGAGTATTGATAACTGCCCGCTCGCTGATTTTTTGCAGATGCCTATTACCCTCCATATGTACTTTCACCAATACTAATCACGTGCTCCAGCGCATCGTTTTCCGTGCGATTTGTTTGAGCATTAAGTTGTTTTTAAAATATTCCATTATGCTTTTCTTCTCCTATTGTTTTTGTGCGATCCCGCAAGCTAGTTTTGCACTACAGTATTATACGTTAACTTTGAGGTGGTAGCATTTGTTAAGTTTCCATTTCCTTGAAATTTCCTTTTCTACAGCCCCAACTGCCCAAAGTTATGAAGAGTTTACTGTACCTTGAACTTCGGCTCTTTTAGACTTCCGAATTCCAGAGTCTATTTTGATCATTTCAGAATTTTTATAAACGCTTCGACAGCAGCCCCTAAATATTATGCGGACGATAGATTCCTTTTATATATAGATCCCATAAAATGATCGGCCATCAAGATGTTAAAAAGGAGACAATAATCGGTTGACGCACGCGTGGCGAGTTCCGTTTTTGCATCGTAACTGTTTAATATTTAACACTCGCGCCACTATTTACGTCTCGAATCCTTCGGGCAGCGACTATTCAACGCAGGTCGATATTTTTGTTCACGAAGCAGCTAACAGCTGTTTCGTTCTGGACGCAGGAAAATCGTTCAGTTGCGCTGCTCGAGCGCGTTGGGCAATCTGCATAATTTGTTGGGTGCGTTGGCAAACAGAGCGAGCAACAATGTGCAACATTTAGACACTTACCGATGTGATATAAAGAAATTTTATTTTGTATCTATAATATTAGGTCGTCCCATAAATTCGTGCCATTTTTTCACACAGATATTCAAAATAGACGATTAAATCTATGTTCGATTATTATAAAGGTAGTTTTCACTTTTCACATATTTTCATTTTTTGAATAAAGACAATACAAGCAAAATATTACGTAATTTATAGGAAACCTTAATTCTTCTCTCAAATAAATCAAATTAACCTTTGAACAACAAAGTCTGAGTCAATCGAGACCCAAACTGACAAAACATATGCAAAGATATTCTGAAGATAATCTGAAGTTTAATGTATAATTTTCAAACGAAAAAGTTTAAAAACTTTTTGAAGAACAGTGCATAATATACAAAATGAAAATAATATGAATAATATTAAATTAAAATTGGGGCTCTCTCCATAGTCCACCGTCTGAAAATTATTCCCCAAAACTGTTGCAAATTATATTAGCAATTTTTTAAACAAAAATCTTCTGATTATAAAAATGAAACGAATGTATTAAAATAGAATAAAATGAGTGTAATAAAACATATGATTATTTATGCTTAGAAAAGATATCGTAAATAATTAAAATGAAATCTGTCACGAACTTATGTCTGACTAAATATGGAGCTATATCCCTAGTAATATATTAAATTTATGATTCTAGCTATTAATGACCCTCTACCTCATTCAATTTCTTAATAAAGACTGTATTATTGTCGCTTTTAGTATACATGTTCATTTGTGTTGTATCAGTCAAATTGTTAAGGTACAACAGGATGAAAATCGTATCCCTTACACGCACCTGGTTCGAATCACTTTCGTCCCTTTGTTGTTGCGTTACCATTTCACGCGCTCGTTACTGTGCTTTGTCGACCACTCGTCGGAATTGCTCTTTTGCTCGTTTAGATAGAACTGGACACAGGTTATCGCTTCGCTTTGCACGCGTACACCGTGATAGAAAGTTACTTGCGTCTCTCGACCTGGTTCGTTTCTCTTTTTCCATGATATCGTCCAATTTGAAAAAAGAAAAAAGAAGGCTATTGCAGCCTGTGAAACTGACGAATAAATTCACAGATAAAGTCTATTATCATTTATCCTTCAATGGAATTAAATGCTTAAAAATCTGGAACTAAAAACACTCTTCGAATTCTCTAATTTTTTCATTCACATTAGTGACTATTACTTTTTAACACCTTCTACGTATCCAAGAATAAAGTTTACATTGCTAATTCATCGAGTTTGTCTAGCCTTCAAAATTTTATTACATCCTTTTATTGCCGTGTGAAGAACGTGCCAAAAATATGTTATACTGTTACTGTATAACTGAATCTTCATGCCCGAATGGATCCTTTTCCCTCGAACATAGAAGGAGAAGATCATCACCTACGATTTGCATTCATTGCGTCTCGTTACGTAAACGCAAGCTGATTTCCGTTCGATGGATGATCCTCGAGATAAGGTAAACGTGGCTCATAACTTTCGATTGTTATGAGAGAACTAAGAGATGAGCGACCCAATATGCACTGCTCTCCGCTCGCTTTTGTAAGTTTCACAACTGGGTCAGTGATAGAGTTGGTTCTGTTTACTGGTGCTTCGATATCGTATCGACCCATGCGCATCTTTTCATTTATAAATCCAATGAAACACAACCCTTCTTTTCCATTAGAAGCGTTATTTAGTAGATGCGTTAATTTTTTGTTTATAAAATTACTAAATTTTAATTATACACGACTGTATTTGCTTAAAATTCATAAAGTAAATAAGAAATAAATAATGCACGTAATGCTTTACCCTCGATTCTCTCTGAAACTATTTCCTCGTTGAATAGAGTGCGCTTTCTATCGCTAGTAATTCATCACACAGAATACTTCCTTTCATCTGCAATATCCGATCGAGCGATTCGTGAAGCTGGTTCATTCTATATTAAATCAAATACCAATAACTCGATGTGAAACGAAGCTTCCATTAACAGCACACCGTGTAATTGATAATTGCATCCTTTTTGCTAATTGTACGTTGCTAATTCTCTTCAGACATTCAAGAATTGAGTTATCATAACATTAGGTAGATGATGAATGAAGATATTAATTACGTGAGATGTATTCAAGAAAGAAAGTGAGAGATGCGATCAAAACAAAAAATTAATATACATATTAACTAGGAATGTGCAGGTAGCCGAAATTACAAGCTCGGGCAAGCTCAGGAGATCTCGAAAAAAAAATTCGGACAGATTCGGCCGGGTTCCCGAACTGTACGAACCTTCGGGTAGACTTCACTCAGAAAGATTCGGGCAGATTCGGTCCAAAGTGGCGTCGGATTATAATTTCGTTAAACATAACTTAATTATAAATTAAGTTGAACGCGGCCATATAATTATGTAATATTCAATATTATATTTTATTATTCATCGAGAATAAATTAATTAAAGGTTTAAAGAAGAATTCTAGGCGGTAGATTTCGAACCGCGTCTAATTTTACGGTTGTCCTCGATGGACGAACCCTAAAGCCTTTAAGCGATTAATCAACCTGGCGTTGAATTGATACACAGCCAAACGACACTCGATATCCTACAAGACGCGTATTCTCTTTTTAATTAAATAATTCTCTGGTTGGCACGCGTTTGACAAGCTATTCGCCCATTTTATGCCTACTCTACGATCGCATTTTGAAGGGTTCACCGACAGTTTAACGGAGCTATCGGATCGGTTGAATTTAATTTTAACCGTTTAACTAAGGAAAGCCTTGTTTCGAACAGCTGTTGAGTAATCTTCGCGTGCACCAATGATCCAGAATGCGTTGTATTCTTATAGCAGTTTCAAGGATGCCCAATTTGGCCCTGGTGAGCTTTTATCGATCTCGTTAGCTCGTTGCACGACACTTTTTTGACTTCATCTAAATCAATTCAAGCAACTTTATTTTACTGCTTTCTACTGTACTATAGAAAATTGTAATTCTACAAATTTTTCAGAGAAGAATCAAAGATTGATGCGATGTTAATCGTGATTTATAACAAGTGTATCAGTTTTCTTTTTTCTTTGCCATTAATCTTTCATTCCTTTGCAATAAAATTTTCTCACGATCCGATACAAAGGATTGCCGCTGAAAATTGATTAGCGTTGATTGTTAACGTTCCACGGTTTCAAAGTTGAAGATCCTTAACCGCCCGCTCTTGTAGACAATTACGAACAGTTATGGCCAGCATTGTTACATCACCGTTACTCGTGTCAGTATAGTATGAATAATGCAATTTTGATTCGCCAGTTCGTTCGACAAGGAGATTATTAAATGAACGCGTACCAAAGTGAGCCTCTCGGGGCGTTGCTGTTCATTAAAAAACCTTCCGTCTGGCGAGGAATTTTGAGAGCGTATTAAAGTTGAAGAAACGTGAATTGTATCCAGAAAATTGTCAGACAGGGGGAAAGGAGAAAAATAAATGAACAGAGGTGAAGTTTGTAAACGAAGCTTTCTCGTTTATTAAAAATTCAGTGTGTTTTCATTCTTAACGTTTCAACTCGGTACAATCACACGACAGATCCAATGTAGCGAATCTGTAAATTAAACAGCCGGTTAAATATCCTGTTTCTGCAAATAATAAATTGCGGTGAATGAACTAGCGTCGTGGATAATTCAAACCGAGCGTGAGTTGATCTTTTAATACTCGTGAATTTCAATGCCAGATGATGAAAATAAAACTTGTTCCTTTATCATTGAATCTCCACGTTTGTTTTAGAAATTTTTATCGTAGAATACCATTAAATCTCGTTCGTTAGACTATGATTCTAATTTACTACGTCGATATTTTAAAACAGCTCATTAATAATAAAGTTGTTAACATACAATTTTTCAAAACAAAATTTCACAAACAAGACTCTTCAGTATAAATAAATCAATTTGTTATTTTTTAGTAGTTATGTTACTGATTTTTAAATCTTTTGAGTGCAAGCACAGTAAAATTGCACCCAGTGCTCGAGAAATAAGAGTTCTTTTTAAGGTTGATTGCAAACTTATTATTGCGATTCTCAAAACTTTCAGCGTAACCCACGCAACGCTCTGCAATGTAATAATCTTCGATTTTTCCAGTAATGTAGCAAACGCCTCGTAGTCTATGGTAACGGTGTAATTTTAGTAATTACCGCACGGCATCCCACCTGGCCAAGTGTGTGGCACACGCAGGTTAATGAGCTCCCCTGTTCCCAGCTCTGTGACGTTTCTAATGTGCTTCCGAGATACCTTGCTCGCCCACGTGTCTCCAATCCCACGTACACTATCGCACAAAAGTATTCAACCAATGGTTAAGCACACACCTTGTTGTGATAATATCAAATAGACATTCATTCATTATAATAAAGACAACATTGCAAAAGTAATTCAAACAATCTTTATTCTTTTTATACTCTCGTGATTAATATTTCATTTCATTGGCGTAGCTAGCTAAGGTCCAGGGTGGGTTGGCTTGTAAAATTCCAAAATTCTAGGATTTTCAGATTTTAAGATTCTGAAATTCTAAAATTCCAAAGTTTCAAGATTCCAAGACTCCAAGATTCTAAAACTCCAAAATTCCAATATTCTTAAATTTCAAAAATTACAAAATTCTTAAATTCTAAGGTTTTCAAATTCCCACGTAGAATCTTGCAAAGTGCAAAATAAGGAGTTTGGCCCACCCTAGAAAATAATCCTAGTTACACCCATGCGTATATATCGCGTGTCTGAAAAGTACCAATTTTCCACACCTGTCCTAACGATATTTTAACCAGGTGAAGGGAAATTGCTCCGATATGAATGACGGTCGATGATTGATGAAAAAATAACACTGCTCTCTTTGTTTACATTTTATTAAAAGGGGAACGACTGGTAAACCGCGTGGGTCTTGAAACGAGGGTGAAAGTTGCATTGTGTTCGTTCATGGCTTATACTGCTACGCGATCCGAATCTTTGAATAATTCTACGATTGGCATAATTTCGCGAAATAAAAGTTCGCGGTGTATTGTTCGAAGGTAGTAGATGATCTGCTTTTGGACCGTGAAAGGTTCCACGGTGAAGTGTTTTCTAGCTCGTGTTCGAAGAAAATTGCATCGTTCAGTGGAACTTCCGGTTGCTTTTCTTGCTGAGAACATTTTTCCTCCCAACTGTCTGCGTTGTTCACCGAAATGCGTGAAAGCGATATCAAATCTGTTCCCAGAAAATCCATGCAAAAAAAAAAATGTATAAAGAATGAAATTAAAAAAATTACACTGAAATAAGAGGAAAAATGCCATTAAGAGGCGACGAGCTAAAAAGGAAACGAAACGAAGCGCAGTGGTAGGAAGAAAAGGGGATAGGTTCGTAGGAGCGGATTTTTCCCAAGGACGGATAGACCATTCCAGTACGGCAATGCCGGTGTTTCGATGTTCGACGGTTAGGTGCATACGTACAATAATTCCCTACGTCCAAGTTATGCATGCGGTTTACCTTGTGACATCTCTTAGCTACAGCCACGCGCCTTTCTAACGCGATACCAGCTCCACGCAACCGCTTCGACCAATGTCTTACCTACACGGTGTCTAAAACGTAATTTTTCTTAATTTATAAACTTATAAAATCGAATAATTAGAAACAGAAAAGTTTGCGAGGCTAAGTTTGAAAATGAACTGTTCAATAATTCAGAGCATAAGCTGAGAATTTTTCTGACTATACATATCCATTTTCACTTTGACACTCTGGGTGTTGAAGTGTTAAAGGAATACAATGTCGGGTTATAATAGAAATAGTTGTCTCTATTTTCTACGTGTCTGGAAGCTATCAATCCCATGCCACCCCATAGCTACGTGCCTTTTAGACCACCAGCTATCTCACGTTTGAAGTGCATACTATCTCACGTTTTCTCTACTCCTGGGGACAATACAAATCCCAGCCATAAATTTAACGAAGCCATGCAGTGTCCGAGTTAGTCTGTCTTCGGTTCTATTGAAAAATATCTGGTCGCTGAGAAGTAGATGTTTCATAAAACTAAAGCATTCGACGACAAAGTCAAAGGGGTGTAATAATTGTCAGGAGAAGTTATTTAAAGCTCGTGAAAACATCGTAACCAGTGCCGTTGAGAAACAAAATCCTTCCGATACGTTCGATTTTCAAATTCGAGGGTCAAGCGGATTTGGCGAGCCGTGAATGTTGGCCGCTCGTGAATCGTCCCGTTTTATTTATGCTTTCGAGCTGTTGCGAGCGTGTTGGCTGGCAGGAGCACCGGACAGGAAGGAAGAGGAAAAAAAAAAAGTAAAAGAGAAGAAGAGGACACGAGAGGGAGTCAAGAGAGTACACGATTACAATTTATACGCGTGGATGGTAGAGAACCTCCTTCTCGTCTCGGTTATTCCACTCTGTTACTTTTTATTTATGCCGATGCGGCGACGCGAGTCGCGCGATCACCGACCGATAATAATTTTTCATTACACGACCGTGGCTTGCCGTTGTGAAACGCGTTCCAAGTTCGATGTCGATCGTTTTTCTTCTTACCATCTGTTTTCTTCAACGCTTAGAAGGTTCTTTGTGAACATTCTGTTTTTATACTCAGTTAAGGTCGTGATTAAAATAACTTTATCAAATTTAATATTAGAGTCACCACAAATATCTAAATATTTCAATCGTCCGTATCATCGAAATTAAAAATTAGAATTAGAACTAGTCACGTTCTTAGATGAAAAGTCGCGATTTTCGGAAATTTTAATTACTTCTAAGTGTATTGATCGATCTCGATGAAATTTTCAGCATACACTTAACACACTTAAATTTACAAACGCCATATTTTAAATTTTCGTTACAGCCTCAGATAAAAAAGTTACAAAATTGCCTTTTACTATTTCTTTCCCGATTTCGACAAATTGTAATTTTTTAAAACGACAAAAGCACATATCTTAGTAAATTAATTTGTATAGCTTCTCGAGAAACCCGAAGTCATTTGGTCCAATTTTAAACGAGGTATTCTCTTTTAAACGGTGATTCGATCGTAGATTGCATATATTTAAAATATATTACGTTCAAAATGCAATCATTGGTACGGAACTCTTTTGGGTAACCAAGTATTCGACAAATATGTTCAAAATCTTCGTCTATATAGAAATTTAGAATAAGATATAGAAACTTCGAGCTTGGAGCACAAAAATGAGAGTAGAGGAATGAGAATATTTGTCAATGTCTAATACTATACCCTGCGGTATCCTCGACCCAAACCGAATAGAATATATCTACCGACCATAAAGAACGAGCACGAAGACATAAAGTGAATTCAGTCTGACAGGGGATGCTCCTTTGCGACGGCAGTTACGCACGGTCCCATGACCCTTTGATAGAAATTTATGTCAACATTGGTCTGCTCTTAATCGTCGTTAACCCTAATCAATTGGCGTCGAATCGTATCGTTTGGTTCACGTGCACGCGTACGATTAGTCGAGGCAGAGAAGCGTCCCTCGATGCTTCATCGCTTTTCTTCCCGATACAAAACGTTGCCCTGTATACCGTAACTTCGATAATTCCTACGTTCCGATGCTAGTTGCGTGATCGCGAATACGTTCGATCGCATGATCCCCGTGATTACACGTTGCCGCAATGAATTACTTACAAGGCTAAGCAGAAACTGTTTATGGGATACGAGTTTTCGAGCAAGATCCTTGCTCTTCTTCTCCGACAGCTCCCTGGAGCTTTCAGAAACACGATATTCGCTTTGAAATCTCTGCATTCGATTTTCTCTGTGTTTTGTATTTCATCCTTGGTTGTTTTGGTCAAAGGTACTCGAAGGTACAGAAAATTATTATGGAAGGTACTCAGAGTTGTACAAAGTTAACGTAGAGGCTATTTGAAGCTGCCAAACCAACTTAGAGGTACACAAGCTATCTAAAGTCTGAAGCATCAAAGTTAACGAAAGTTATGGGAAATTACCCTAGAAATTATACAAAGCCATGAAAGCTAACCAAAGCCTCTCAAGGCTATAGAAAATTAACATAGAAGCTATCAAACCTACTCAGAGCTACTACTCTAGAATTATTCTAGAAATTACTTAAAGCCACAAAAGCTACCCAGGTTACAAAAGTACTAATATAGAAATTACTCAAAGCCACCAAAGGCACCTAAGTTACAAAAAACTAATATAGTATAGGAGAGGGGAGAAAAAGGCGTTTCGTCTAGGGATTGTCTGTCAGACTCGTCAGTGGGACTGACAACAGACGATCCCTGTCCCAGACACCTATCATACCGCAATTTGGAACTTCTACAGGGTGATCCTCTCGCAGCCGGTCACAAAGGAACACTGGCGACAATGAACCCCTTGACCGCACCATAAAGAGGTCCGCAGTACCAGCGGGGACCTACCAGGCTAAGACGACTCTGTGTGTCTTCATGGTGCGGTCAAGGGGTTCATTGTCGCCAGTTCCTTTGTGTCTAGCTGCGAGAGGATCACCCTGTATATTCGAACTGCATGCCGGGCGACCGCTTGCGAGAATACTGTCACCGATCATCTCGCCGCCACCTAGCGGTCCCCGGCCCTAACTAAAGGTGTCCGGGAGACGATACTCTCCTCTCCCCCTCCACTTAAATGCCTACAATAGAAACTACTCAAAGCCAACAAAACTGGCTAAAGCTACCCAAAATTACCATGGAACCTACTCAGAGCTGTAGAAAGTTAACGTAGAAATTATCTAAAGCTACGAGAAAATTCTATAGAAGCAATCTAAAGCTAGCAAAGTTACCTAAAGCTAGAAACTACTCAGAATCACCAGAGCCACTCAGAGCTACAGAAAGCTACCACGGAAATTCCTCAGAGCTACCAAAGCTATTCAGAGCAACTCAAAATACATCAAAATCTTTCATCGCTCGCCAGTGTTTCTATCGTTCTCCGAGGAATTCATTTAGTTCATTGCCAGCCGTCTGTCGATCAAGTTTTACGAGCTCTCGTAATTTGGTCTAAGCGTATCTCGAGGTGATTGTGCATGCGAATGAAATCGTGAAATCTGGTGAAGCATGGAGCCACTAGCGGGGAAACTACACACGGAAAATTAATGGACGCGACCGTAGGTCGTGCAACTCTTTACGAGAAGAACAACCAGACAGACGGTTGATTATCATTCAAACGGCACCGGCGACCGGTGACTGCCCTTGGCCATACGGAAAGGCGACGCTTCGCAAACGAAACGCTTTAATGCCTGAAAGAGGAGGAGACGTAATTGTCGGGTCGCTTCTCTTGGTGTCGTTAAACTCGTCGAGTCTTCGTCGAGGGTCAATATACACCACTTATGTGCTCATATTTCCAACTAATTCGTTCTACTTTCCAGCAAGTTTCTCTGATGGATCAGGTTTTTTTTTGTACAAAAGGATGATACGAGTGTCTGATTAACCCTTTGACGAAGCAGGGCTGCGTTCACCCTTAGGCAAAATAGACACGTGCCTAGGATCAGGTGAAACGAGGGGCCTGCATACAGGTGTTTGTGATTACTGTATACAATAAATAAATTCATTGATTTTGACTTCTAAAAAATGCAAAATGTGTATGAGATGGTCCCCGATTTTCTTTGTGCGCCTAAGGCTTGTAACAGACAATATTTAAAAATTTTTAATTGTGATTGTTCTCTATTGTTCAGTAATATGAATATCTTCGCTATAGTAACCCAATAACATAACAATTGCAAGTATACTGTTAAGCACCACTAAAAATCTCCCAGTGTCCTCAAAAGTATGAAACGTTTCTTTCGATGTTTGTAGTCTAAAAAGAAGTATAGAAGACGCAGAAGAAAAGACTACAAGATAGTGTTTTCTATCGAGAATCGTGGCTAACTGTACCTTGAAGGGGGCCGTAATCGTTAAAACTTCTGTGTATATAATTTAGCGAGGAAGTTCGTATTGCAAAGCTAATTTCGTTCCAGGAGAACGAAATCGGATCTGAATCGTGATTGGAGATTTAGATTTATCCGTCATTGGCGATGTTCACGGTGCCAGAAATTTCGTTCGTGAGCCTCTCGAATACTATTCGCGTGCGAACTCGAATTGTGAATATTTTTCACGTGCGTGTACGCATTGCGCGTTTGTCTTAAATCGTGTTTGAATTTGTTTATTAATTATGGAGTTCCTTCTGCGTGAATGACATGGACGTAAGTACGTGTAAGTGGGGGTGCATGCAATACATGCTCGTATGTATTGAATCCAGGCAATTCCAAAAATAATAAGGTGTTAACAATGCAATACGAGTTACAAACAATTGTGTATTGCGTTGATAATAGAAACGATGTCAGGCAGGAGATAAATCTCTTTTAGTAAATCTAAAATTTATATTTATTATTTCGCATAATGTCCAAGTCAAATGATCATCAAGTGATGACTTTTATTCATCTGTATGAATCATATGATAAGTGATAATCTGATAATCTGATTTACCAGATTATAAAAATCGTGAAAAACGATGATGGCTTCGATTAATTCTTGCCAGAAAGGTTATCCTTGACCTATTTTTCATTTTTACATCGAACCATTGAAACGAGTCTTTTTTTCTCTTTATGTAATTTAAGAGGAAAAAATGAAAATCTATTGTATTATGGATTATTGTAAAAATTTTGTGTTAATTTTTTGTTGCAGAAATTACTGTCATTCTTTCACCCCAAACCGACGCGAGTGGAGAAATCGGACAACAATAATACGAACAATTCTTCAGCCAACAATATCCATAACAACATGCCAATACACGAGTCCATTAATGCCACATCTCATGACGTGTATCGTACGTGTAATTTCATATTTTTTGGAGATTTTGTTTTTCTCACAATTTCTATATTTCATAGGTAGTTTAGTAATTTGACGACAGTACATTTCATAGAAGTCCTTAATTCTTTACAATAAGAATTTCGATATAATAGATTTATATTACATAGCTTTCGATTCTGTATATTTCAAAATTACCAAAAAAAAAATAGTACAGCATCGGATTGACAGGAAGTCTAAGGGGGGCTACAGCCTCGGGCCCCATTTTCTAAGGGCCCCTCTTCTAAGCCTTTCATTTACTACGTCCAAAACTAATTACCGTCATTTCTTTTTATTGTTACTATTTTTCTCCGTGATTTTGGAATAAATTTCAATTTTTAAACCTTTGTCAATTAACGAAGCATCTTTCTTCGAAGATTGGACAGCCCCGAACTCCAAAAATCTTAATCCGATCCTGGAATAGTATTGTAAAAATTCAATTTAGATGACTATAATAAATAAAAATTCCAAATATTGAAGTCACAAATACACGACATCGGTCATCAAACCGATGTGTTCTTGTCGTGCATATTTGAACGCAAAGTTATTTTGCAAAATGCAGCTGGGAGATTGCCAATGACATCTCAGGAGGCCCTCAAATATTACGGTTCGAGGCTCACAGAATTCGAACGTGCCGAAATCGAGAAGTACTCGGAGATTTGGTATCTTGGTTTATCAGCTCATAAAATTCACGGCGAGGAAGGGTCATCGCAAAACGGTGGATACGACGACGAAAACGGTAGTTACAACAAGGTCCTCCACGATCACATCTCGTACAGGTGCGTACCTTTCCCTCTTTTTCCTTCTGGTTTTCTCTCTTTCAGAACTTTCCATTTAATTGCCGACACCCAATGAACATTAACTCGCATCAATTTCACGGTTTTTCCCGATACAATCGCTATTTATCCGTAATTACAAATCATAAGATTTAATAGCCGTATCCATTCAGCTGAATAAAAAAATTTCATACATATACTCCAGAAGATGTTGAAATAAAATATTGTTTAACCACTTGATACTTGATAAGGCATTATAAATTTTGCAATTTTATAATTTTATAATTTAATAAGTTAATATAATTTTATGTCTTATGATATATAATTATTTGAAAAATGTAAAAGAATGCAATTAAAGTAGTGAATTTCAGCTTTCAAAGAATTTTTCAAATTCTTCGCTTTGACGGATAAATATAATATCGCACTTCAATTGTGTTTGCATCGTTTGAAAACTTGCTTTTAGTCGGAAGTGACGTATCGGAAAGCAATTATTAAATTTGTGTCGAAACGGAATATATTGGTCGCAAAAATCTTGTTGACAAGATTAGAACGTTCAACGAGCTTTCGAACACAAGCTTTCACGTTGAAACTATACTTCTGTATACGTTCAGTTATAACACTTCCTGTTTGATCATTTCTATCAAAAAAATCAAACTGATACTTCAATTTTTTTCATTTAATAAATAGATTTCAAAATTTTCAACAACTTCTAACAAACTTTAATGTGAATTGTGTGACTCGTTATCACGAAAAGTAAAGCGCATCTTATCTCTGACGCATTCTTTTTCTACGTTATAAATCAACTAGGATTGTAATAAAAGAGAGAATAAATTTTTGTACATTATTTATTCAGATACGAGATATTGGAGGTGATTGGAAAGGGAAGCTTTGGACAAGTAATTAGAGCGTGGGATCACAAGACGGGTCATTACATTGCCATTAAGATCATCAGGTTAGTAAATGCACATTTTCACAATACTTGAGTTATTAAGTATTACTACGAAAATTTGAATACCCGAGCCTTGGATCGAATTGGGTCGAGTTGGGTGAGACCCCGACGGTTGGTCAAGCACATAAATTTATTCGGGTACCCGTAATTTTGAGAATTCAATACAAAGTTGGTTTAGTACCTGAACTCGGCTCGAGACACGAAACTCCCGAAATCACTGGTACCCGAACAAATTTATGTACTAAACAAACTTTCAGAGTCCACCCGAGCTTGAAGAATTCCCGCTCCCAGCCCGACCTGAATTTTCGAGTAATGTGTCAAAATGACGTATTATTTCGTTGTTTCAGGAACAAAAAGAGATTCCATCATCAGGCTCTCGTCGAAGTGGAAATCTTGGAACATCTCAGGAAGAAAGACTTGGACGCGAACGCGTCGCACAATGTGATACACATGCTAGAATATTTCTACTTCAGGAACCACTTGTGCATCACTTTTGAGTTAATGAGGTACATTAAATCCACTTTGGAAATATTTTTTTTTTGTTCTTGTTAGATTAATATTCAGATAACATAGAAATCTATAATTATGTATTATAAAAAGTGATTAGATACATATGAATTAATACTACAATTGTAAAGTTTTTAGAGTATTCATTTTATATCTTATCGTAATAGATTTGTATCTTTGTAAACACGCAGAAAGGACGTATACACAGATATTTATCACTGTGTATATTTATTTTTTCAGTTTGAATTTGTACGAGCTAATCAAAAAGAATAACTATAAGGGATTTAGCCTCAGCCTAATAAGAAGATTCGCCAACTCGCTAATTAGCTGCCTGAGACTGCTTTATCGAGAGAAGATAATCCATTGCGATTTAAAACCTGTACGTATTCGCATCTCGTTAATTAATTTCCAATTCGAATTGAATAAAATTATGGTCTTCGAAATCTTCGTCGTTTGGCCTTAATACTTATCACGGTTACAATCTTATCTATGGGTACTGATTACTTTATGAATCGTATTTTACAATTTCTCTTATTTCTCTCACATAATTAAAAAAAAAAAATTACTTCGAAGTTATAATAAACTGCTTGTTTCGCTTTCTTTGCTTAATTCCAACGTTGAAAGCAAGTATCCTTGCTCGTTAAACGAAAGTTGTCCCTTCAATAAGTACGGTGACCCGCGCGTTAATAAAGCAACGCGTAAACGAAGTAAATAGACGCGATGTAAAGTAACGAAGAATGCGGGGGGTTAATAGGCGAGGGCTGGTGCCTTAATGTAGTTTCCTGATCCAGCGTTGTTCGGTTACAGGAGAACGTGCTTCTGAAGCAACGGGGTAGCAGCTCGATTAAGGTCATAGACTTCGGATCCTCGTGTTACAGCCACCAACGTGTATATACTTACCTTCAATCCAGGTTTTACCGAAGTCCAGAAGTGATTCTGGGCCTTCCATACGGCACACCGATCGACATGTGGAGTTTGGGATGTATCCTAGCCGAACTTTACACCGGTTGCCCATTGTTCCCGGGCGAGGATGAGATCGAACAACTCGCCTGTATCATGGAGGTTCTTGGTCTTCCACCAGAACACATTATTAATCACGCCTCTCGTCGCAGGCTTTTCTTCGGTAAGTTCAGACAATTCGCTTAACCGAGTGGCAGATTAAGGTGAGGTCTAAGGGGAGCTATAGCCCCAGGCCCTTTGTAAATCCTTCATTTATTATAATAAAAGATATTAAATGAAATCTTCTTTTACTGTTGCGTTTCTTTTTTATTTACTATCGATTGTTATTTAATTTTACATAGAATATTTTTTAAATCAATTTTTGAACCAAGTTTATCAACAAAGGGGGCTCTCGAAAGTTCTATAACCGCAGATAACCAGAAATCTTATTTCGGTCCTGGCTTAATCCTTGCAAACGTCATCCAGATGACAATCTGTTATCTGAACATAAATAACACGATATTATTGTTTCAGATCCGAAGGGAAATCCTCGATGTACGTCAAACAGTAAAGGCAAGAAGAGGTGGGTAGGTAGCAAAAACCTCGCGATGGCTCTTCGTTGCACCGACACCCTTTTCGTGGACTTTGTCAGCAGATGCCTCGAGTAAGTTTCATTATTCGAACGAATCTATTAGTGGCGACTCGCAGCACCCCCTATATATAATCCTTAAGCTTAATGTCAGTAGCCATCCCTCAGTTTATGAAAAAGATAGAAAAATCTTTGTAGGGAACTGTGCGCTTCACAGTTCCAGCAGCGTGGTGTTTGACGGTGTACGCATGCGCGCATAGGAAGCTGCGCGCGAGGCTGCGCACGAGGCTGCGCGCGAGAGAGAGCACTATCGCTCCCGCAGTGCCGGCTTTTTTAAAACAAAGGCTAAACATTTCTAGAGCAGCACCCCCACTAATTTTAGCTACGAGCCGCCACTGGAATCGATGTAAGATATCTCTTTAATTTGATTTCTTAACGAAAAGCGAACGGTTCGTCTGTCCTCAGGTGGGATCCAAAGAAGCGTATGACCCCCGACGAGGCGATGCGTCACGAGTGGTTGAACTCGTCTTCCTCTCACGTGAGTAGTTCCTCGTCCTCGACGTTGGCTACCTCGACGGTGAATACCAACGCGAACACTAACGCGAACACGAACGCTAACACAACGAGCCTGGAGACAACGTCGCAATCGGCACACGCTCAGACGATCAGCGTGACCGTTAGCGCGCCCCGACAACGAGCGACCACGGTAGAGGATCCTCCTTACACGATGTACCGTCTGTACAAAGGACGGAAATACGTGCAGAGGATCAGCACAACCGAGAACACCGACAATAGCGGGCTCGTGGTGAAGAGCAAGCTGAACGGGAGCGCGAGTAGCCACGCATTAGCGAGCAGCACCCAGACGACTACCTCCTCGAGACACGCCTCGACCGGCGATATCGTCGCGAGTCTGGACCCGAATCTCGACGATTCCGGTACGTTTTTACCGCCGATATTGTGAAATCGGGTCTGCGCTAGCCATTTCTAGATGCTTTCTGTCGCGCGTACCGTGTCGCGATCGAACATTTCGCTCTTTCACGTACACCGGCCACGCGGAAACGAAGAAACTATGAAAGGTTGATTTGGTCACGACAATAAAAAAAAAGCAAACTAAAACTAAAAAAAAACAAAACAATACACGGTTCACCGTGAGGCTAAGACCAATAGAAAGGTAGAGATTTATTAAACGCGTACACGTTGACGACGATGACCATTCTTCTTTGGATACTTCATCGATTGAGGAAGCGTGTCCGGTCATGAAGAATTCGAAAACATTTGAGAATATGATTATATATATATATGTATCGAGAAGCATGTAGAATTGGCTGGCTGGATCGGGCCCGATCGTTTTCGACGCCAAAAGGCTAGGCAGAATTGTTTTGCTAGTCTCAGCATGCGCCGAGCTTATTTGAGGCCAAAATAATGTGATGAACGGGAGGCGCGTGCCGTGAACAACGAGAGCATGGTTATATAGTAGAAACGCGGTCGTTTCGTTCGTTAGCCGAGCACACACCTACACACCTACTCGCAAAGATAACGATTTTAGCGTCTCGGCTCCGATGGTATATATCACTCAGGTAATCGTAAAACGACGTGTGTGCACCAATCCGTAGAGAGTCGATCGGAAATAACGTAGAGTTTCGTTCCCCTCGCACCACGACATTCGTCCCTTAATCTCCGAGTATAGCAAGATTCTTACTAGATATATGCGTTTTGCGAATCGTACGAGATCTAAAGAGAAAAAAAACAATAGGATCGTTTCTCTTGTTAACGATAAACGGGACACATAAGTAACAACACGTGTCAAAAGTTCGATTCGCAAATTGACTAGCGCAAATTACATTACGATTACTTATATTAAAGTGTACGAGGGGTAGCGAGAGGATGAATGTGTTTTTAACAACGAGATTCCCACGCGATACGATTCCTAATCGAGTCAGCATCGAATTTGCGATCACGTCGATACAAGAGAGAAAGAGAGAGAGAGAGAGAGAGAGAGAGAGAGAGAGAGAGAGAGAGAGAGTGAGAGAGAAAGAAAGAGAGAGAGAATCTGAAGTCGTTTGAAAACCCCGTGGCAACAGGGTCGTACGATTTAATAAATGAAACGTCAAGGCAAAACGACGACGGAGTGACGGAAGAAACTCCGAGACGAAGCGTGCCCTAGTTTCGCGAGGCCTGAGTAGTCTTATTGTGATATTAATCTACCACTGTCTTATGTAGATCTCTGATATTAAGAAGTAAACGATCGCTATATCAATGGTTTTTCTTTTTTCATTACTATTAATCATTATTATTATTTTTTTTTTCTTAATATTGATTATCGCTCTCGCTATTACTGCAAGATTATAATTACGATATTAACGAAATTATTCGATGAGTAATAACACAAGAGAGATAACGTTATTATTATCATTATTATTATTAGAGTTATTATTAGAAATGTACAGTATCGAGCATAGTAGGCTTCTCTAGAGAAATTGGTGATGTTCTCTCCTTGATAGACTTCACCGAGTTCCCCACCACCCCCATGGGTTCCCTGGGGTTCAGGGTTTTCGAGGTTCCTGTCCTACGCCACAGGCTACTCCTTCTCAGACTTCCGCTCTCCCCTTAGGGGAGGGAGTCCCATATATGTAGGTCTTTGGCGTACCACCAATTAATTTGCGTAGGAAAATTTGAATTAATATTTATTTCATTATTCGTAGTTTGCAGTTATATTCTAAATTCTATAATATTTAATAATTACAAATTGCCAAAATATAGTCAAAATTAGGATTGTGAGAATTCCTGCTTCCTGTATATCGCCATTTTTCCCAAAGAAACCTACTTTGCTCGATTTTGTACAAGTTTTTGAGTAAGCTCTCGAAATCTAAGAGTTTAACAGCACGTAATCGCTTTCTTCTTTCTTTCTTCATTTTTATCTGTATTTTTTGTGGAAAATGTGTTACATTATTGTATTCTTAGAATTTGCCAGTCGCCTGAAAGTTCCCTGTTATCCTTTGCATAACGCATAATTATTTTAATCAAAATATTATATCTTGCTGTACATTACATCTGCCAGAAATCACCTAATTCTCGAACACCAATTTGAACGATTAAATTCAATTAAAATCGAGCATTATTTGGTAGAATTATGCAAAGGATTTGAAGGGAACCTGTGTTGTGTAACATACACATCATATTGCAAACGAATACACGCGCAAGCAAAGAATATCCGCTCTCAGTGTTCAGAGATCACGATGAAAGATCAATTTAATGAAAAATACTCCAGCTCGTAGTTATCGTAAATATCGTAGAATATTTGTACATTGTTCTCATCGAATTCATTCATTTGTTATGTTCTTTTCTTATTTGCATTTCGATCGGTCATAATAGCTTTTTTAAACACGATAGGCGATCTCGTAAGTTGTCTTCGAGCATTTAATCAGTGAACCTTCAATAGATTTAACCCTTTTTCTTATTCGAAATTACATTTTATGATACAAGCCACACAAGATTATCGTATAATGGACACCTCCGAAAATGGGTTAAATAACCATCAAAAATGCTTAAGTCCTCAAAGCTTTCAATCCATGCTTTTAACGCGTAAACGCGTGACAATGAAAATGAAGAGATCACGCGACAAGACTGAAATAAATGAAATCGTCGACTTTAAGGTTTCATTACGTTTAAATACTCCGTTTTAGGATCACCTTTCGATGATATGCATGACATCCGTTTTGCATGTTCTATTTGTTCTACGATGAAACAGCTTCATTTGTTTTATCAAAGATAATTATTTAATGTTCCTTAATAATTTTGCATGTTCCTTTCGTCCCTTTACCGCAGCAATTATGAGTTTTTGCGAGAAAACGCGCCTTTGTAAATGCCCCTTTGTAAAGAAATTTAAAGATAAGATAAGAAGACAACTTACATAATGCCAGGGACAAATACCGTTAATTAATATAGAACACGAGGTATTGAAAGAAACACAATTTTTTTAAATGTTTAAATATTTTAATATTCCAAGTTTTATCTTTTACTTTGTAGAAACTTTTACGTCTTCCTATCAAAGATGTTCGATTAATTTTTTTTTCTTTCTTTCAATATCTTGTCCGGCAGAAATTCGGAACACGTACTCACGAATCTTTTCCCCTTTTTCTTGAATTTTTCACAGGTTTATGAATCGCGTAGAATGAAATTGATCGATCAGAACGCGTAACGAGCGGTTTCGTAAATTCACAGGCGTCATCGGCACGAGAGAAAGAGAGAAAGAGCTGCCCACGGAAGCACTTTATTCATCTGTAGTCAGAGCGATGAGTCCGACATTTAACAAGCGTAGTATTTAAAGCAAGAAACACACAGACACATACACACACACACATACACAGGTTTATAGTGAACAAGAAATATCAAATTGTGTATAATAACTAACATTAACAAGGCGTCTGCGCGTCCGTATGCATGAGTGCGCGAAAGCGAACGTGAAACGAAGAATAAAGAAGGAACAAGAGGAGAAACGTGTTCGGCGTGAATGTGTCTAGAGTGAGTGCGTTACGTTACTGCATATACATATATACATATACGATTTTACGTGTTAAGAAACCCACGCGGAAGCAACAAAACGAGTTAAACATAGGATATCCATTTAGAAATAAAATAGAAAAGACCGTTTGAACAACGTAGCTCCGATACGTGGAGCCTCTGCTCCCTTTTACCTTACCCTCCCCGATTAAACCCTGATACCATTCACGGGCCTGCAGTCGTGTCAATTGAATTGCTCGCAAGAAATAAATAATAAATAAAAAAAAAAAAAAAAAATAAAAAAATGCGACGCGAAGAAAGAAATTTCTCTCATGTGACTTATTAATCGTCTTAATGATCCAGTTCTACGATTGGACGCATTTATTAGCTACGTACGATGAACGTAAATAGAATTACGTGCTATTACTGCCGGTATTCCGTATAAAATAGTGCGTTCATCGATCAGAAGTTTAGAATTAACTGTGTTAAGGGAAATGACAATTATAGATCATCGAATCAGGAAGATACGCTTCGCGTCATTTGTATTGTATTGAACGATTCAATTGAATCGACTGAAAGTATTTGGCGCGAAGAATCATCGATACGTGAAACGAAAAGAAAAAAAAAAAAAGAAGAAATGTACGATAATATCGTCGTCGCATTTTTCTCTACGTATCAGTAGTTCACGCCAATTGTACAGTCGTTGAATTTTAGTTGTGTTCACTATATTGTATACAGTGGGATCAAATTACGTGCGTTAGGATCGACTGATCTACGTAAACTGACGCGTTTCGAATATGGCGCGCGTGCGCCGCGCGGCCATTTACGCATGCGCGTGCGTCACGTAACACGAGGCGCCTAAATACGAAATATTGAAGTATACTTTCTAAAAAGAAAAGAAACACACAAAAAAAAATAATAATACGAAGAAAGAGACAAAGAAATGTTTAAGGTTGAATAAATTAGACGATGCATCCACGAAACGAAAGCTTGTTGTATCAAATTCGATTGGATTGAGAAAGAATCATCGCCGTCGCGGTCCGAATTTCTTTTTTGGTTCGATCAAAACCAAAATAGACGCGGACGGAAA
Organism: Osmia lignaria lignaria; assembly: GCF_051020975.1. Taxonomy (NCBI): domain Eukaryota; kingdom Metazoa; phylum Arthropoda; class Insecta; order Hymenoptera; family Megachilidae; genus Osmia; species Osmia lignaria. The sequence goes on from NC_135041.1 coordinate 5,629,277, forward strand.
CGACAGTCGCTTTCTAGTCCGATAACATACATATGTAACAATGAAAAGGGGATGGTCTAAAAGGTCTAAACTTAACGAAACGAAAAGGAAAAAAAAATGGAAGAGACTCTCTTTCAGGCTTCAGCGTGGAATGCTCTTAGCGTATATCTGTTAGGACAGCGTGTAACTAATTATCGAGTTAACGACGTGATTAGATCTATTGAATTCAATTAGATAGTAATTGTGCGTACATGGTGAGATCGTTGCCACCGCCACGACCGTCCCTTCTCCCCCTCCCTTCTCGACACAAGATTGATCCTCAACGATCGATCGATCTATAAAATTGTGACGATTGATCGTTCTTAGTGTAATTCAATAGGACAATCACGAATAACAGTTTTGTGTTAGCATATTATGAAAAGAACATAAAAAAAAAGTGAATCCTCTAGTTAAGCAGCGTCCGTAGGGGCACGAGTTCGAGCACAAAGTGTCGTCTTCTTACGTAAAAGATCTCTGTTAAATATATAAAATTACGTACGCTGTTTAATCGATCGACAAACTCACGTAAAAAAGATTTGTGTAAATTTCTCTTCGTTATACGTTCTATTCGTCGTCGAATTCACTTTATTAGATTTCACGTCGTTAATGTATGTCGTATCCCTTTTAATGGAAGCATGTACAAAATGTAATAATAAATATATCTTTGGTAACAACACAGTTTTTCGCATGTTTGAGATACAAAGATTGTTAGAGGTAAATTCTAATCGTGATTTCTTGTTTAGAGACATGTTCGTGCTGGTTATGTTAAATGAACGTTTGCAAGAATTTTTATTCGACGTGTAACAATGAGCTTCGCCAAAACGAAATACATTATAAGATTGTGGCGGGAGGGGGAAAGGATATTAACAGAGAAATAATAGATGAAATATGGCAGAGAAAGAGAGAGAGAGTGAAAGTGAGAGAGAGAGCAGGAATTGATAAATGGTTATTTGTAACTCGGCGTTGAACATCGGGGAAGATCTTGTTACATCGTGTGTAAATGCGAGTTCGTCAATTTCTGCCCAACTTAATTATAGTGAACGAAGAAAAGAATTGCTAATAATAAATGATTATAATAATGACATTAGTATATGTAATGATACGATACTGAAGCATCATCATCTTTTGTATCATTTGTTCGTTTGTTTTTATCTTACTGCGTTTGTCTTTCATTATTAATGCAATACCAAGATGACTCGGTTTCGACACGGTATCTTGTGTGTAAATATATACTAATAAAAAATACAAATACAAGAGCAATGTCTTAATTATTTTTCAGTTCAATTACTCATAAAATACTATTCAGGATACACTTGACAGGGTAGACACGGGTAATGCAGTGAGGTGACATTACCGGTAAAAGTGGGCCTAAAAGGGGTTACGGGATTACAGTTCTCGTCCTTATATAAGAAGATTTTCAGCTGGGAGTGGATTCATTTGAAAGAGGAAGGTTCAATGCAGTGCGCATTGATTACGTTGATGATATCTTATCTTATATATATATATATATATATATATATATATATATATAAAGCGCAAAGACGTCTGCCCGTATCACTTTTCAACTTGAGAACTACTAGGGTTAGAGTTACGCTTTATACGTCGTTAGAAAGGTCTCGCTGAGTGAGACTAACTCAAAACCGTTGCATTTGTACGGTTAAGTGGTCGGAGTCAACAGTTATAGAGGTTTCAATTTTTTTATAGAAAGTCTATGGGTCGCACATTTTAGCTTCGGGGTCCCTGACACCCCTCATGCTATAATGTCGGTATGCGAAAAGTGTCACCGGTACTTCAGGGTCCCTAACACCCCAGGATGATATGTCGGTATGCAGAGAGCATTATCGGTGCTTCGGGATTCCTAACACCCCAAGCTGTGGCCGCCGATGTCGATAAGGAAGATTAGTCAAGATGATTCTCACCGCCACCTTTGTTGAACTGTTTATTATTCATTTGTTACATTTAAAAACAAATTGGAATTAATTTTATGAATGTTCATTCTTCCAAAACCCTTTAAACCCAAAGGACGTGTATATCATTATATTAACAATTTCAAATATATTATTACAATTTAAACGCAATTCATTCAATTTAAATGTGAGATAAGCCCTCATAAAGCCATCGGCAATTGCGTCATCTATATAAAAACGGCGCAAACTATTCGTTAACTTACCGAATGCCGAAGGGTCGATTACCGACTGTCGGAAGTTCAGTCGATAATTTATTGAGTAGTTTCCGCCGCTTTTGTATAGATGGCGCAGTGGTTGAGTTTTAAAAATACTTAATTTTAGGCGGTCTTCTCAAAATATAAGTTTATCAAATAATTATTCAAATAATTTTTCGGTCTTGTGCTGATTTTGTCTGACTTGATCAGTAATATAAGCGTCCAACGAAGAGAAAAAAATCGACACGTCTGGCGTGTGAGACTGTGCGACTTCCGGTTGTTTACGCAATGAAGGTATTAAAATAATTTGTAAAAAATCAACGAAAATTGTCATATTTATGCAAGTATGTTTATTGTGAATATTTAAATGATTTATTTAGATTATTCATATTAAATACATGATCCATATAGAATTAAAAAGAAAACACTGAACGTAGAAATAAGTATAAATTACTTATCTGTATTCAGATTTTATCACCGTTTTACATCTATATATTATTTCAACATTATTCGAATTACATAAATAAAATTAAAAAACAGAATTATTTGCATGATTACGTCTTAAATACACACGAAACGATAGCTAATAAATTGTGATGTTAAGAGAAGCGTAGAAAAGAATAAATAGAATATTGTTTTAGGTGAAGATTACTACCTTTCACAGAGATTTCCAATTGATAGAAGGCACAGGATGTAATGTTACATACAACATATATATATATAATTAACACTGCTCAACAGCACACATACATTTGACATTTTGCCTTGAATTACGTTCTTTTAGAACAGCTCTTTTACAGACACGTATTTCTAGAAGAAAATTAGTAAACGATTTAAATAGGCGATGATTTCCGCATGCACGAGAATAAACACAGACATATATGTATAATGCTAATTTGCATCTGATTAATTGAAATTTCGAGGTAAACATTAAAATTCCATTATCCCAATGCTACCTTCTTCTTTCTCCTTTCTGTGTTTTCCGTTTTTCCTTCTTCTCTTCTTTTAACTGTTTTTGTTTCTCCCTGAATAGAAAAATAGATATAATTAGTGACATACATGTTAATAATTTATGAGTCAACTCATACCTATCTTCTTTGTCTTTCTCCTTTTTTTTTTGACTATCTTGTTTAGCTTTCTCCCTTCTCTCCTTTTCTTGCTGTATTATGGCAGCAACATTTGTGTTCTTTTCAATTCCACAGTCTCCTCCACTGGCACCCTCATCCTCTCCCTCGCCTTCACTGTGTTCCTCATCTGACATTTGACTGTACTGAGCAAGAATGGCCTCTCTTATCTTTCTTTCTTCTTCTGTGTAACTTTTTTGTGTTGTGGTTGGAAGAGACTGGGACTCCAGCATTCGTGCCAGTCTCACATCCACATCTTCAACTGGTACTTTTGAAGCAGCAACATCTTCAACAGGTAGCCACTTGGTCCAAGCGCTTAAAATCTCTGCTACGTGTTTGCTGATGCTCTCGTCCTAGAAATCGACGAAATGAAACATTTTAACTTTCGAACAGAAGGTGTCAGAGTACATATTACGCGACATCCTCGAATTATTAAGATGTTAAGGGGATATAACGAAGTTGTCGACAACATTAAAGCATATAGACATAAAAACGAAACGTAAGACGTATCGAATTTAAAGAGACACATGCGAATCATCGATAGAAAATAATAATAATAGCATAGTTGTTATTTTTGACCGGCTGATAGAGTTCGGCTACGAATAGCAAGCATATTCTAACCTCACAATCCGTGTGCTCCTCACCGTTATGCCCGAGAGTATGCTTTCAAGGGCTTCGGTCTTCTCATCCTCCGTTTCATCACCCTCTAAAATTCCCTTGATGTACGATCCAAAAACACCTTCGTCGGTATTTAAAGCCTGTAATTTCTTACTGAGCCAACTATCAAACGAATTTGTCACTACCGCCATGTTCGGCTTTTTCACGTTTCCGACTCTTCGGAACTGTCAGTCGTGGTCGTCAGTGACTACAGATCCAACAAGACTGGTCATGCTTTTGTTTTCAAGAGGTTTCGAATTTGTGACTTGAGAATAAACGTCATCTGTTTTATGCTAGGGTGACCCTGTGCTGTTGGCAACCAAAAAAAGAAAAAAAGTAATGCAAAAACAATTGACAAAAAGTTCGTTGGGCAAAAGAGCGGCTAAAAAGCCGCCTACATCAAGCTAGCCGGAAGGAATAATAAAATATGATTATTTTTAATCTTTCTTAGTGTATTTCGTTTGTAAATCGTTTGTGATTGATTGTGAGTCTATTTTTAACGTTTATCACCGTTTATGACAAATTAGTTCTTTTGTAATTAGCAATTTTACTTCAATCATGTTGTGAGTCGAATCTTTTTAGTAATTCTTTATAATAAACAGATCTTGTGATAACAATTGATTGGAAATCGTTTGTGATTTACAAATATATCATTTTCATTGTTTATGAGTGAATAATTTCTTAATTATTTACAAGTTTGTTTTGTAATAAATAATTGTAGTGCGCATACGCTACAAATCCGGTCGTACCCATCACTATGCCGAACAAGTGAATTTCACGATTTGTTCGTTTTTAGGTCTTATATTTCGCTATTTGCTTCGGGGTCCCTGACACCCCAGTGGCATAATATCGGCATGTAGCGTCCCCCGTATCTCGGGGTCTCAGATACCCCGAATGCCGTAGTGTCGGTAAGCAAAGAGTGTCATCCGTGCTTCGGGGTCCCTGACACCCCGGATGCCAAAATGTCGGTATGCAAACAGTATCACCGGTGCTTCGAGGTTTCTGACACCCCAAGATGATATCATGTCGGTATGCAGAGATAGTCACTGGTGCTTCGGGGTCCCTGGCACCCCGGATGCTATATTATTGGTACGCAAAGATAGTCACCGGCGTTTCAGGGTCCTCAATACCCCAATATGATATCAGGTCGGTACGCAAAGGGCGTCATTGGCGCAGCGGGATCCCTAACACCCCTGGATAATATCAAGTCCGTATGAAGAGGGCACGACCAGTATAATTTTGTTCCAAAGTTTATTTAATTTATTTAATTTATTATTTTTTGCTTATTAAATAAGCTCATCGAAGGGGAACAACATTTATGATTATATCCCTGTTCTGGATCTCAGCCGAGGACCCCCATTTATTTTACTTTTTCTAGTTATTTATATAACTTTATCCCTCATTATAGGCCAAGTCCATCTCAGTATCACTTACATCCCTGCATTCCCTACATTCCTGCAACCCTTAAATACCCTTTTTTTTTTTTTTTTAACGTGGTGGAAATCTTCAGAAAGACAGCTTCAGCCCCCCTGGGGAGGGGCCGAAGGTAGTGTGGGATTTTTACCCACTAAAACCACCACGGTGGCCTGCACTAGAGCGGTAGGGAGGGTCCTTTGACCCTCCGCCATGTGCCAAACTCCAACGACATCGGGGGCCGCACCCGATGCCGGCACTCCTCGGGCCGCGTGCAGTAGAGACCGGGGCCGCAGCCCCGAACCCCTACGGAATTCCTTCACATCCCTCGTTCCGTTACATATCTGCATCCCTCCATTCTTTTCATCCCGACATTCCTTACATCTCTTTATCCCTAAAAACCCTACATTATTATCATCCCTACATTCTTTTCATCCCTTAAATCCCTACATTCTTATCATCCCTTAAATTCCTATATTATTATCATCCCTACATTCCTTACATCGCTTCATCCCTTCATCCCAACATTCTTTTCATCTCTTAAATCCCTACATTCTTATCATCCTTTAAATTCATTATCATCCCTATATTCTTTTCACCCCTACATTCCTTACATCACTTCATCCCTTAAATCCCTCCATTCTTATCATCCCTCCATTCTTTTCATCCCTACATTCTTTTCATCCCTACATTCCTTTCATCCCTACATTCCTTTCATCCCTACATTCCTTACATCTCTGCATCCCTCATAATAAATATATTGTAAAGACTGCTTCGAGTAAAGGTAAGTGAAGGTAAGTGAAGGAATATCGCGAAAATTTCGAAAAAACAGCGCCCCCTGGCGGCGAAAATGCGAACTAAAGTTTCGATGTCGAATCAGCACCATCTGGTTTCGGAAAAAGGAACTAAACCTTGCACCATTTCTGGCCCTCTGGCGGTGAAAATGTGAACTAAAATTTCGATGTCGAATCAGCGCCATCTGGTTTCGGAAAAAGGAACTAAACCTTGCATCATTTCTGGCCCTCTGGCGGCAAAAATGTGAACTGAAATTTCGACGTTGAATCAGCGCCCTCTGGTGGCGAAAAAAGGAACTAAATCTTGCTCGCTTTCTGACCCTGTGGGGACAAACATGTGAACTAAAATTTCGATGTCGAATCAGCGCCCACTGGTGGCGAAAAGGAGAACTAAATTTGTATAAATTTGCAGGCCTTATAGCCGCAAAAATTTCAACTCAATTTCAGGGAGGTATTGGGATGTATAGAATGCAGTCATATAAGGGAAGCAGAGATGTAAGGGATGCAGAGATGTATGGGATGAAGAGATGTAAGAAATGTAGGGATGAAAAGAATGCAGGGATGTAAGGGATGAAGAGATGTAAGGAATGTCGGGATGTAAGGGATAAAGAGATGTAAGGAATGTGGGGATATAAGGGATGAAGCGATGTAAGGGATGTAGTGATGAAAAGAATGCAGAGATGTAAGGGATGCAGAGATGTTAGGAATACTGAGATGTAAGGGTTGCTGGGATATAAGGAATGCAGTAATATAAGGGTGCAGAGATATAGTGGAATCAGGGATATAAAGGGTGCAGACGGAAGTAATAAAATCAACACGTTCGACCTCCTAAAGTGTTTATTCAATTAGCTAAGAAGATAATTACAGCAAATTAAATGAACGCAGAAAATAAAAGAAGTGTATCTGTATGCCTTTAGCTACCTACATGAATATGATACAATAGAATATGAAACATAGAAAATTTAAACAATTTGCGCTATACGTAACACGCCGATACGCTCTCTGTTGGCAAGAGTCCTGAGTATATTTTGCGCATGCGCACTACAATTATTTATTATAAAACAAACTTGTAGATAATTAAGAAATTATTCACTCACAAACAATGAAAATGATATATTTGTAAATCACAAACGATTTCCAATCAATTACAGTTATCAATTATCGCAAAATCTGTTTATTATAAAAAATTACTAAAAAGTTTGGGCTCATATCATGATTGAAATAAAATTGCTAATTACAAAAGAACTAATTTGTCACAAACGTTAAAAATAGACTCACAATCAATCACAAATGATTTACAAACGAAATACACTAAGAAAGATTAAAAATAATCATATTTTATTATTCCTTCCGGCTAGCTTCATGTAGGTTGATGAGAGGGAGACTATTAAAGCAGTTGTCGCTGTCATACCGCCTGTGCTCTCTAGATGCAGACCTAAGCTCACCTGGGGGTGTCTGGGATCCCCAAAATCCTGAGCCCTGGAGAATGAAGGCATGTCCAGTCTGTTTGTATCCGTAGTCACTGCGTTGTAGTTTTCACGCTCTCTATCGACAAAATAAAAAACTCATTTTTAGTCAAATGACGGTAGATGGCGATGGATATTTTGCCGCTATTGCGGTCTTTTTAAAATTGAGAAATATCGGTGAATTTATAACTGATTTATTCATAAATAAAGCCTTATACAAAAAAGTATTGTTCTACATTTTCAATTTACTATTTGATATAGATTTATATCCTTGCGGGTTATGTCAAAGCATTCTGAATAAGAAATGTAATGCAATATATCTGCTTCTTAAAAAATTACATATATGAATCCTTTTTTAATTCAACGTATGTCTGTTTCATGTCAAATAACCTGACGAACGTAATTATTTTTTATTATGAACAACAATTTAATCCACTAATTGAAAGTGTCACGTGTATGTAACGCCTTCGATTTCCAATATTATAAACTCATAATTTGTTGTTTTACATGCTTTAAAATAAATGAGAATCAAAATCTATCTTAATAAATATACTAGCTAAGTAAATAAATTTTCAATTACGTTATTTTGTTATTCTACAAGTTTGCTTCTTTTAGTATTAAAAATGATCCACGTGTGTTCTCTCTTACCATCATGTTTCTGTTGTGACAGTCTTTCATCTCCGTAAGTATAAACGACTATCGATTGCCAGCGGAGATACTAATTTAATATATTGGAATTACGGTGCACCCTGATCGTGGCAGTTTCTCGCAGTTCTGTCATCCATACCGATCGCGATACGACGCTCTACGATTTCATCGTTCTCTCTTACACGCGATGTGGAACTACGTGCTGTTCTCTAGCCTGGTGTTAATCGTCTCGTTACTGTACCATTGTTATTTCAACAGCCCGCTCAGCATTATCGAGCACCCTAACACGCATTACGATTATATAATCGGTACGTTCATTCTCGTCGTTCGAAAGTGTCGGTCGCTACGATACCGCGAGAGTTCTGTCGTCGGATATGAAACGAAAGTGGATCATAACGAAATCGGTTAATCTTTTGATCTATCTAACAATTCGATCGATGCGGATTTACCTCACATGATCGATGCCAGTCTGGCAAATCGGCTTCTGAAAGTTAGCTGACGCAACGTGCCTTAAATTGACAGTTTACTTTCAATTTAATTTAGTACAATTTTTGAACGAACAATTATTTTATTTCAAGATGTAAAAATTAGTGTATGCGTTTTTTAGAGTTACTTAAAATTTTCTCTCAATTCGACAGTCACCGGTGAACCTCGTTACATTTAATGTATTAATGTACCTTTTAAAGCTCTGATACACCCTCAGACTCTGATAAAGCATGGATTAATCCTGAAAGCCTCGAACAGTACTGTGATAATTGAAACGGTGAAAGGCTCAACAATTTTAATATACCTTTTGTTTATTAAGTTGGTGCTGGAACTGCTGGCTGCGTGGTAGCATTAAGACTTTCCGAGGCTTTAAACGTTACGGTGCTGTTGGTCGAAGCTGGAGGATATTTTGGATGGGTCTCGAGTGTCCCAATTCTGGCACCGGTCATGCAAGGGACCGAAGTAGATTGGTCCTTCTCGACGGAGCCTCAAATGTTCTCCTCCAGAGGATTTTGGAATCACGTAAAGAAATAATATATCTTACACTATTGTAATTCATTTCTAATTCCAGCTGGAAAAAGTATCAAAGGACGATGGGCATTTTTGGCTATGAGCGGACACCTACGTGACTGAAATTCTAAGTTTGAAAACACTATTTAATCGGTTTTCTGTTAAAAAATCATGAGTGTTTGCTGTAAACGTATTTTTTTTTGTTACTGTTAACTGATTAAAACAGCTTGTATTGAATTTTGCAAAGTAAAATATCTTATTATTTCTTTTGTACTTAATTAAAATTATTTTGTAATTGCTATTTTTGTAAAAATATATATATTTTTAAATAAATTCTTAATACATAAATAGAAATAATATCTGACTCTTTTCTTAGCAAGCAATTTATTCTTACAATTCATTACGATGACTAAAGATATTAAAAAAGAAAATTGTTCATAACGTACTTTCCCCGTGCTTTGTAAGGTACAGTAGTTTTTTCGTACATGGGTGATTATTAGCAGCATTACAGACTACTACTCATTTTTGTTCATATATAGCTGAAAACATATAAAAATGCCCATTGTCCTTTAAAAGTTAAAAGAGACTTAAGAGATTCATAAACCTATGTTTCATTTTGTGCCAACAATTGTTTATGAACGTTCTAAAAATGAATATGTTGATCGACAAGGTTTTTATCGAACCTCAGATACAAAAAGTGCCACAAGGCAAAGGGTTGGGCGGAAGCGGGCAGATGAACCACCTGGTTCACTCCTTCGGAAGGTCAGAAGACTACAAAGCTTGGCCGAAGGGTTGGTCGCACGCCGATTTACTTCCGTACTTTAAAAAGGTGTCCGATATTATGAACGTAATGTCCAGCCCGGAGAAAGAATATTTGGCGGAAGCTTTCCTCGTGGCGGAAGAATCGCTGAAGTTGAATAATGTGACTCTACAAAGAGGCTTGTACACGACTAAAAGAGGATCACGATGGAGCACGTTCAACGCGCACTTGCAAAATGCCTGGAACAGAATAAACTTGCATATCTTGACGAACACGTTGGTCTCAAAAGTGAGATTTTTATTTTCTTCATGGTTTGTCTCTGAAAATATTTACAGTCAAATTAAGTAATCACTGCGTTTTTATCAGTGGCACATAACTACCTAATAGAGCGATTAACAAAATTTTCTTTCACACATTATTAGTATTATAATATTATTAAACCTACTTTTATTTATTCACGATAACGTTTTTGAAAATTTTAAAAAATATCGATAAAGAGGTTTTTAATTTCTTAATAGAGGGAGTCAACTCATTTTTCCGAGCCCCCTAGTCGTGCTACTGTTTTACATAACTTTTATTTGAAATTTTTTTTATATATTCTTGTAGCAATCAAAAATATAAATTTATTTCATTAATGAAGATAAAATGTCGTCAGAAAGATGACAAAATGCGAAAGATACTTTTTTCATAAATCATCATCCATGCACTGAAGCGTCGAGAATCGTGAATAAAATGCTTGAACAGAGAAGCCATCATTTTCCAGATACTTTTCAAAGAGAACCTAAACGTGGATGGGATCAAGGTGATTTACAAAGATGGATTGATGAGAAAGATCGTCGCTAGGAAAGAGGTGATTCTTTGCGCCGGTACTATCAATACTCCTCAGTTACTTTTACTCTCGGGCATCGGACCGGCCGAAGATCTTGACAAATTTCAGGTGATGGATCAATCGTCGTTTTCTTCAGAAATAAATCTTTAAAATGTCCCTCAATCAATATGTAAATTTGTAAATTAAGAAGAATATTTTTTAGATACCAGTGGTGAGCAATGTTTCGGAAGTGGGCAAGAATCTGTTCGACCATTTTATGCTTCCGGTGTACGTTAATCTCGAGGCAAAAGTGAGCATAACTTTAGTGAAGCTACAAACTCTTCCTGAAGTGCTCAATTACTTCATCTTTGGAAGAGGTGATTAAAACAGCGTCTCAATTGATCTTCTTTCGCGTTAATATCGTGATTCATTCTGTTATTTAAGGATGGTATGCAACCAATGGTATAATGGCGGTCGGTCGCGTGAATAACAGTGGACTGATGCTGTTTGGACTCGGCACTACCGATGAGAGGATGCTAAAGCCCTTATCTAATTACAGAACTGAGGTATGATTTAATTATAAATAAACTATCTCACAATTAAAAAAAAAAAAACAGAATTCAATAATCAATACAAATTATGAACTAAACAAAGTTCTGATTTTTTATGGTTTTACTCTACTTATTTTAAACAAAATGAATTAAACACAAAAGGGTAATTAGGTAGAGTTAGTTGATCGCCTATTAAAAAATAAAAAATTGAATATTTACCAAAATTTCAGATACCCTTGGAAATAAATAAAAATTAAGATAATACTGATAAGAAATGAAAAATAATTTTTATGAAAAGTAATTTCGCTACTAATTAAACGTACGAGTTCCTCCAATTACCTAATTGTATTTCGCCAAATGTATAGCCTTATAGATCGCTCTATCCATCCTACAAGAACAACTCTCAAGAAGGTTTCCTCTTCCTTACGTATTGTTTACAACCAAAAAGTCGTGGCACAGTTACATTGAGATCAACTAAGATTCGTCATCAACCAAAGATCGATCCTGCCTACCTTGAGCATTACGACGACATTCTGTGCACCCACGAAGGTAAACGAACCGTGGGTTCAATATCTCGCGTGGGTTTCTTTCTTTAGTTGACATTCGCGTGATGAGTGTACATTTTTCAGCGATAAACTTTGCGATTCGAGTGATCGAAACGAAACAATTCCGTGAATATGGCGCGAAGGTTCATCACCCTGATCTAGAAGAATGCCGACACTTGCCACAGGACTACAGGGACATTGAATACTCTGAATGTGTAATGAGAGTCGGTGCCCTTTCGAGTCATCACGTAGGTGGCACCTGCAAAATGGGTGTCGATGATCATTCGGTTGTTGATGAAAATCTACGGTAAACTATTTAACTAATGATATTAACTCTTGAACAGTGGAGTCTGGGTCAATCGAGACCCACATTTACGAAACATATACATTAATGCCAGAGGTGCAAAAATTGGATAAAATAATAGAAATACTAGAAAAGAACAATGGTTGATAGAAGATAATATAAAATGGGCAATTTTGGTAATAAATAAAGAAAAGAAATTCCTTTACAGTATTAACCCTTCAACGAAGCTTGAGTCAAATATTACTCAAACTTACAAAATATATACAAGGAAATTAATCTAAAGTTAAATGTATAATTTTTAAATAAAAGAGTTTCATATATTGGAAGAATAATTTTTAGAGAAACAGTGTAAAATTTAGAAAATGAAAATAATATGAAATATAAAATTAAATTACAATTGGAGCCTCTCTCCGTGGTCCGCCGTCCAAGGGTTAATGTCAATGACAGGTCATCCATAAGGGATGCAGTGCTGCACATATAATTTTCTTAATTCATATTTTATTCCTACAGCTCTACCATTATAAATTCTTACCAGCCTCCATTAACAAATATTCTCTTGTGACTGCTGATGTAACGTTACATCTTTCTATAATTTGAAAATTTTTATTTTATTTCAGTGTGAGAGGCGTAAACGGGCTTAGAATAATAGATGCCAGCGTGATACCGTCTCCCGTTTCCGGTAATCCAAACTCCGTTCTAATCGCCATGGCGGAACGAGCGAGCGATTTGATCATTGGTCGCACAGGCTAGAAAAATGAATGAATCATAATTTAAATAAAATACAAATACAGAATTTTGAAAAGTGCATCACATTCATTTGATCAACCTAATTATTTATTTTAAAAAACCAATATTTTGAAGAAGGAAAATGAAAGGGTAGGGTGAAGACATAACAGCTGGCTAGATTTTTTGTAATTTATAATTAATGGTAAAGTTTTCTTGTTTTACAGTAATCGAACAGTTATTAATAGTCTAATTAAATTTCGATTAATTTTTATACAAACAAAAAAAAGAGGGTGAGTTACACTCAAACTCGGTGTAGCACGAATCCCTGCCACCCTGCTGTTCACGCTCGGTGAAAAAGAAAAAGAAAATATCCTAATTTCGCGTTTCTTTTGCCATTTCATTTCTCTCGTATTCCACGACTCTATATCCCAACTCTCATCGTTAACAAGTGTTTAATCACCGCGTTTCCATCCCAATTTCTATGCAGAAACTTCGAAGTTGGCAGAGTTTCGACTTGTTCTTCGTTTCTATTCCATCATCTCGCTTATTTTTTCTTACTCCTTCATTCTCTCTCTCTGTCATTCGCTTATACACTCTCTCTCCTCCTCTCTTTCTTTTCTTTTCACGCATTTCGATGTTCTCGGCGCATTAGAAACGCGTTTTACACAGAAAGCAACCTGAAACTTTCACGCACACGGAGTACACGATGTCTCTCCCTTTTTTTGCGTATAAATAAAAAGAAATTCGGTGAACCGTCGTTTATTCGACGGGAGAAAAACGCAACTACACATGGCTTGCACGCTCCGTTCCAAGCTGAGATTCGCCAAACTTTCGGCTAGAACCTCCGTGTCCCTCATTCCCTCCTTTCTTTCTCGTTAAACCGCCTCCAATCTCGTCCTCCCAACTTCTTACCCAATAGTCGTAACGCAAAACTTAATCTTTCAACTTAAAACAAAAAAAATTGGTAACCACCGTGTCGCTCTGCTCGTGGCGACGCAAGCCAGCATTCTCCTCTCATCCTCTCCTCGGAACAGTGCAACAAGAATAATGTTAAATGTGTGCCGATTGTCGACGTCGATGAAGCGAACGAACAGAGGAGTTACCCCGCGTTCTTCGCGAAACATTAAATTCCGATCGCGAGAAAGGTGTTCATAGTTTTTGCCAAAATCATGTCCCAAGTCGTTTTAAACGGAACGTAAAACGATGCTTATATCTACACAGGAATATTCCAATCGATCGTAAAAATTAAAATACATACTACGTTGAATTTGATTAGCGTTAATGGTAATTAATATCGAAGAAAGACGAGGTAACGATAAAAGCAAAGAACCTCACAAACGGCACCTTTCACAGAATTTAATATTCCCGGCTTTGATAAAAGCAAAAATGCCCAATGATTATCTCCTCGACGCATGATCGATCCTCGATCGCTTCATCGATTGACTCTCGATCGAATTTCATTCGCGATCGAGAGGAGAACTCGATTCGCGTGGCTTGCACCGCGTGATCCAGCGATTTACGAATCGCTTTCTCCTTTCTTATTATTTTCTTTTTTTTTATCTTTCCATTATTTTCACATTTTCTCATGTGTGTCTGTGTATATATATAATATATATATATATATATTCATTTATTTATTTATTTATATTTTCTTCTCTTGTCTTCGACATGGTGTCACATCGCGGGGCGACGAATTCGGGGCTCGCTTACGACCTAAACAAGTACTCCTTAATATTACATATATATATACTCTATCTATTTATATATTTATATATTTATATTTATATATATATATATATATATTCATTTATATTTATATTGAAAAAATGAGTGTACTCTTTCGTTATCAATAGGAATAGTATCGATTAATTTGCAATTGCGTGTAACATAGACGCGTCCAGCGCATAGAAACATAAATAAATAAATATAAACGGATGTTTATTTACATATTACCCGGCTGTCTGAGAAGGATGACTGGGTTACAGATGGTGAGGATGAGTTGAAGAAGGATCAGGAAACGGGTTAGGTGGATACTGTATATCCGATATATTTATTCGCGGGAGCTTTCGGCAATTATAGTTTCTCATTTTATATATATATATATATATCTCTTTTTATATATATATATATGTGTGTGTGTATATAAATATCTATTATTTACGTATATATTATTTAGATTGTTGTCGGTGTTGTCCTTTTCACGTTATTTCTTCCTTTGCTTAGTAGAAAATAATGGAAACGCGCGGCGTCCCGTGGGACGATGCGTTCGCGTAAAAAAATAATACTTCTGAACGGGACACGAGAAAGAAAAACCGAGAAGGAACCGTTTAAGCATCCATAAAAAAATACTACAAATTGTTATCGTTAACGGTGTACAAAAATTTCCATCGTTTCTAAGGCAATTTTCTTTTTACATTTTCCATCAATTTTGTAAACTTTTCTATACTTGTAGCACATTCTTTTGAGCCAATTAATTCTGAGACTTTAGCGTTACGTCTTCTTAATTGCTATTTTAAATTTAAATATTCTCCCGCGCTTCCATGGACTTGGAAAGTGGCGCAGAAATTAAAAAATGATAATGATTATTCAATAATTAGAATTACTATGATTATTTGAAAATAAATCTTCAGCTTAAAAAAAAGAAAAGGCACTTAATAAATGAAAAACCAAGCAATAAGAAATCTACTTAAAAAAATTCAAAATATAATATTGTTTTTCCCGTATCACCCTTTTTTAAATACAAATTGACCAAGATTAATGTTAAAATGAAACGTGGTAAAAATTTGATCAAAGTACTTGGTATAGCTATTTATAAATGGACGACGGAAACTTTTGCACATCTCTAATATTAATCCATGATGATCCATTCTATATGTACGATATAATGCGTGTAGATGCGTGTATGTTGTATCTGAGGTAGAAGCGGTTTCGTATACACCTATGTTACGTATGTATATTAAAATCGTGTCATTGCTCTCACCGTTTGCTCGTTACCTTCAAGTGCTAGGTAAACGAAGCTGAGAACGAGGGCTGAAGATTCGATTGCCTCTTTTTTACAAGCGAACAATCGAGAGATTGTGATTGAAGAGGAAAGGGAAGGAGAGAACGAGGCGGGAACGGAAAACGAAGATAAACGTTTTGGGTAATCGGTGGCGTTTCAATCAGAAAATAATTCAACCGAACGGATGTCCGAGCTTTTCAGGGACATTTAACCCTTTCACTGCGATGGTAGGCAAAATTTTCCGGAGTTATGTAAAAAAAAATATATATATATATTTTTATCCTAATTCTGGAACCCTTTGGACAATTATTAATTCCAAAATGAGCACGTAAATAATTATTTAAAAAAGACGTTTAATAAATATCGAATACTTATTTTCCCTGAGAATCTTAAATTAAAGTAAATTATTTAGTAGGTCGCAGTGAAAACAGAAACACAGGAAACGGAAGTAAACTCAAAAACAGAGACCATTTGCGATTTCCAAATGTTTTCTATTGACTTAACGAAATAAAGAAATAAATCGCTTTTAAAACGATAAAGGAAAAGTTTCGAGTAACTAAAGACTGTACAATGTATATACCCTTTCTTTCTAAAGTAATCTAAGTATATTCCATATACATATATAAACTAACAATGAATGTGTTTCATTTTTCTAAACGAAAAAAACAAGTAAAGAACAACAACAAAAAGGGCCGAGTAACCGTGAAAAATTATTCCCGATAACAGTTGAGAAGGGAAAAAAGTTCGAAACATTCGTCCGGCAACGAAACACCACGTAACAAAATGGCCAACAAAGAACAAACACATTTCAACAAGAACAATAACCACAAAAATCGTGCTTGCTGGTTGGCTCGCGAAAAATTCTGAAAGGTGAAAGGTCTGACGCGTCTGAGGTGGAGGAGGAGAATAGTTGTCGAAGAGATTGTTCAGAAATGCTCAATGAGAATAGAGACGAAGAAATGTTCAAATCGAAAAAGTACGTCCATTGAAAGAGGAATGCGTACAGCGATTATTACAACGCGTTAATTACCTCTTACTTTCTCTCTTTCTCTCCGCCGGTACACCTGTTTCATTATCTACCTGTCGATCTTACTTTTCTTTAACACTTTGACAATTTTATATTCCATCAGAAATTATTAATAGTGTTGTTTAAAAGTCTCATTTAAAAATATTCTGTAAAATGATTAACTTGTAAATTGTAATTAGCAGATAAAAGTAAGAAAAAGAATAACAGCGGATGTCAAAGTGTTAAAACTCGTCGAATGTTTTTCTTTTCTTCTTGTTCCTTTACAATTAAAGGGAAGAAGTTTCGACGAGTAAAGCTATTAAGAGAAAATTATTCTCTTATACTATATCTAAATACACTCGCGATTAATTTAGGCTTCCATAGAAAAAATGGCGATATAGGGGATGCAGAAATTCTCAAAACCTTAATTTTGACGATATTAATATTAAAAGTGATTTAGAAACAAAATAATATAATTTTGAATTATTAAATATTACAAAATTCAGTGTATGACTAAGAAATATGGATAATAAATAAATATAAATTTAACCCCCTCTCCTACATCGTCATTCTCCCTGGGGATACCTATGCGATAGGCAAAAACCCGGAATATCACCATTTTCCCCTAGGGAAGCCTGATTTGATCATGATTGTAAATAATTATCATATTTGTGCGTCATATACATATAATAATAGCGGCGGCATCATTTGGGAAACAAGTTAACGATTTATCATTAACAATGTCAATCCTTGTTAATTGAAGAGAAGCAGAAGAGAAAGAGAGAAACATATGGAGACATTGAGAAATGGTGTAACAAAGATACACCGAAATGATCCCTACTATACACTCAACTATTGCATCGCTTGATTATTGATTTATGTTATTTAATCTTATCGACTATTATACTTTGTAGTTTGTACTTGGTTTTCATATTCCTGAGAAAAGGACTCGTGGCACGGACGATCGTTCGCAAACGACCAATCTCCGTTTCGAATTTATTCTGACCTCTGTTAACTATCATTTGCGTTTTTTTCTTTTTATACATCATCGTTATCGTCATCGTCGTCGTCGTTTTTGTTTTTTTTTTTTTTTAGTTTCCCTTCAAATTCAACGGATTGTGCCTCTGAGACGTTCGATTCTATCGTAAAATACCGATTTAACTGTGCGTTATGTACAGAGATTTATAAGTTTCTTTTAATTTTTTTTCTTCTTCTGCACCCTGTATGTTTTACTGTGTGAGGTAGCATTTGTACTAGTGTGACGAAGTATTGTGATCCGTTATTGTGACGGTCAACGACAGGACGTGCTTCCGTATATCGGTCCCGGAAGGATTCGTGCTCGTATCTGGCAGTGTCGAGTTTCTCCAGTCTTTTTATTTTCCTTCTATTTATTAATGCGTTAATTGTCACGGTAAAAATAACTGTAATTCGGCACACAATAATATTATTACCGTGGGGGGCTTCAGAAGATGAAATTTGTAATTAGAAATTTTTAAAACTGAAAGCTTTAATTTGAAAATTAGTTACGAATAATTCCTCAAAACATAAAATGAAAAATTTTGGAAATTGAACAGCTGATCTCTGTGACAATCAACGCATACAAGGTTTTAAGATATTCATAATGGTATCCCGTAATCTATCTATTGATTGTTAGTCTCCTAAAAAAACAGTCTGTATAAACGATCTCAACAATTCTGTAACTAGTATAAACTATTGCGAGCTATTTGGTATAAAATACGATCACATGGACAGTCAATGAATAATCAGTTCTGTGGTTCCACGGAGAAAGGGTACACCTATGTACAAGAATAGTAAAACTAGCGTACAAATTAATCTAAGAGTCGGTTCGATATTCATCCTGAAACTGATATGTAACGAGATACTTGAACATGTTATTCCATGCTGCTTAAAGTAATCTAACAACCCCTTCCTCCTGGAAACTGTGAAAATATATTCCATTCAGCGAACAATGTTAAACTGCAAGGATGAAAGTGATCGAGTATTTATGCTAAAGAATCATCATTATTTTCTATATTAAGAGAAACATCACAGTATACAGCACTATATTTATGCAAAAACTACTTGTTCGGCAAATTGTGCGTCGGTAAAAATACAAAAGAACGACTTTCACCTTTGATGTACGCCAAATGGAATATACAACAGCACCTAGTGTGAAGAATGCGATACAAATGCAATGTGATGAACTTAATTAAACGGTGATCAACGAATCCTCGACCTTCCACCGATGCAGTCCGTTCGTCTTCCGTTTCAACTATGATATACAAATCGTCATCGTCATCGTCGTGGTCGTCGTGTTACGTTCTACAGCGTGTATAGTAAGTTTACAAAAATCCGCATATCTGCAATATCTTTCCCTCTTTTTGTTTTTTTTTTTTTTTTTTGAATCTTTTCTTTTCCTTTGTATCCGTAGTCGCGTTTCTATCGTTTTACCCCTTAAACATTAGTTTACTTTGTACTATAAGTCGCGGCCGCTCGAAATAATTTCGAGGGTCGCACGCCGCCGAAGTCGAAGCCCCGCCCTGCGACAATGAGCCCTACAGTTTACAATAATTAATTGTTAATCATTATTATTATTATTATTATTATTCATCTTGCCGCGAAAGGTTCGTTACACGTTCTCAATATGCGCGTGTCTCTCTCTGCCTGTGTATATGTACGTGTTTCATCTGGTGTATAATGTTTTTTTTACGCTTTTTCTTTCATCAATGCTTAAATATGCTTAATGCGTGCGTGATACATGTACTATACAATCATTATCAACTATGGTATAGTACTATTTATATACTATACGATGATCAAACAGTATAGAGTAGTTGCCAGTGCACAACGGCATCCAGGTGCAGCGATAACATCGAACCTCCTTCGCATTCGCGAGCACCCACCCCCTTTCACCCTTTCCTTTTTTATTTTTCTTGCCATTTTTTCACTGACGCCCCCTGCCCGCGACTTCGATACCGAATACTAGTGACGAAGGATTACCATCTCTTTTTTTACTCGTTTTCTTTTTTTCACTTTTTAAATCACGGAAAGCCCTTTTACACTGCGAATCACGGCGGCGAGTGTCGAGCGTCGTTCGAATGCCAACGATTATGCCAATTTTGGTCCGTTTTCCGTTTGAATTTCTTTCAACCCTTAATTTAACTCTTTTTCATTGAAATCATTAATTTTTTAATGACGCTCGCGACTCGCGCGTGAAACAATCGACGGGACCCGCGGTGTGTAAAGCTCCCCTCGCCAAGCTGTGTCACACACGACATCTATAAAGGATTTTCAATCCGTAAAACACATATTATAGAAACAACATGCAACATTTTATCCTACGCCGTGATACAATAATGGTACATACGTGTATGCGTACGTTCGCGCGTGGCTTCGTAACGTGGATATATGCACGCGACGTGTACGCATATATCGCGCCCCTTCTATGTGTGTATCTGTTCATCGTGTGTACCGTGTGTGCGTGTATTATCACTGGGATACGGTCGAACGAACGAACGTGAAAATTGAACAACGTAAAAAGGAAAAAAGAACACCCTTTTTTAAGTCAACTCTGAAATTCGTTCTCAAATTGTTCCTTCGATTAAATAATAATAATAAATCCGAGAGGTGAATAAAGATTTGTTGGAAACATACCATTCGTAATGGTATTTTCTAGTACGAAATAAAGGTACAAGCAAATTGATTGAAGTATCGAAAACAATTTTACACAATAAATGTGTACGTGTAAGGATTCATCCCCAATCACGAAAGGTGAGCCTAAACTCCTTCCAATTTTCTGTCGATCACCTAAATATATATACCCATCGATTCTCCGTTCCTACATTTTTCTTCTCTACGCTCTTTGTCCTACATATACATATATACAATGTACACGCGTGTATCCCTCCGTTTCTCTTCACGTGTATTGTAAACCATGCTAAGCAACTAAACAAATTGCGAGACCCTTAAATAACCCGACGGTGAACAACGAGCACTTCACCTTGGCCTCTAAACATCATCCCAAACATTACCTAAGAAAAATTTAAAAAAAAAAAAAAAAAGATGATCAAATAAAAAAGAATATGCTAAAGAAAAGTGTAAACTTAACGCTAAGAGTTGCTCGTACGACTTAAACATTATACTCTCGATCATTTGTTCCGATCATAGCTTCTGCTTGGCAGAGTAGCTGAGGACAAAAATAACGTTCGTCTTAATTTAACAAAAAAAAATAAGAAAGAAAGAAAGAAAATTAACAAGACAACAGATTCGATCGTCATGCGTGATAATAGATTATTTACACTCGTGGGCGTGTATGCATCTGCGCGTACATATATGTGCATCTCGACCGTGTACGGCGTATCCCATGCGTATATATGTGTGTATTGTAGTGTATTTGTATGTGTAAGTGTGCGACTCTGTGTATGTTCCTAGTATCATCACATACGTAAACGACACATAACACTTTTTTGAATAATCCCTTTTCCCGCAGCATCCTCGCCTTCGATCTTCAATCTATGATTAATTTTTTCATTTTTTTTTCTCTCTCTTTCACGTCGTCTAAATGTTTCGAAGCCCATCCTCGATAAAATTCATTCGAAATTTGCCCGAAAGGATCGGTATTCACCCTCGCGTCCGGATAACAATTTTTCCTCATACAAACGCTCCGTAGCATTCTACTTTCTTTTTTTTTTTAAATATCTTTTTTGAATTATTTTTTTCTGCTCTTCCAACATGCCAGCTCATTTCGATCTGTTTCTTTTTTTTTTCATTACGTTCGATCTTGACAATTTTTCAACCAGTGCAACCCCGTTCGAGATAATTGAAAAACTCGAAATCCGTCGACGAAACGAGCACGTGTGCACGCAATAATTTCTCTTCGCATCATTTCAACCCCTTTCGCTGATTCACCTCGTGCATTACGCTCCCGCGATCGACATTTCTCGCGTGTCTTGAAATCTTTCGCTTCGCCCTGCACACAACGAACCGTGTACGCTTGTTCTCTTGCGATTTTCACCAGGTTTTCCGATAAATAAAACAATAAAATCGCTATCGCTCCAGGAATCGAACCTCGCTGAACCTCGCTGCTGAACGATGAAATCGCCGTGATTGGTTCTCACCGGATAAACGTTTATCGAAATCACGCAGCCTAGCATACACACGCATACACACTCTCTCTCGAGCACACATTCATTCGTTTGTATATCTCATTGTTTCTAATCGGCAGTTGTACACCCGCGTGCAAAGATGACCGGTACCGCGTGATCAGCTGATCGGTACAGTTTAGATGACTGTGCGTTAAAAATATCTAAAATTAATATTTTAATTTGTTATTTCAAATTAGTAGTACGATCTTATTGTTAGTAATAAAAGTAATCCAGATCTCTATTACGACGAGGTTAATCAAAAATAGCCATCTTTGCATCCGACTGTACTTATGTGATAATGTGGCTTTGTAAAAAAAAACAAAAAAAAAACGGATCTATTATATATAACATGTAGAGCTTATATATCACGTGTGACCACGATCTCGATAGTTTTTCGCTGGTTAGAAACAGCGAATCATTCGACCAGTAGATTGTTCAGTTGATAACGTGTGGAAAAGTGATCGATCAACTAAAACATATGATCGTTTGATAGAATAAAGTAAATAAAACGGTATAGGAAAGAGAATTTCCAGCGAAAATCTTCGAGATCCGTACCCTATATTAAACGGTATAACAGCAGTAGAATAGTTCCGACACTAATCAGACAAGTAGTAGCGGCTGTACGGAATGTACAGATGTTATATCGTGGTCTCTCAATGTTCCCTGTGTTGTTTGTTATTATAAAAACGATGAGGTAGTACTGTTATATAAATGTTTGGCAGAACTCGCGGGCATTGCTCGCGATTCAGTAGTATAGAAAAATAATAGATGAAAAATAAGTAAATAAAAAAAAAATAAAGAGAGAGAGAGAGGGAGAGAGAGAGAACGAACAGGAACACATGCAACGCGTAATTAAAAAAAAAAAAGAGTACGAAAAGGTACGAGATAAAGAAAAAACAGAAACGAACAAATAGAACGTTTCACTGTTCATGTAATAACCTAGCTCTCATATGACCATATAAATACTAAATAATTCTCTATTATCTATTGTCTTTGATACCATACGGTATACGCGTATCGTTGTGAGATAACTCTTGGTTAAACTTCATCTTCTGTAACGCAACAAAGAAAAAAAAGAAAAACAAAAATCGGGGGGGTAGTAGAAAAATAAAACGTTGAATCAACGTAAACACGCGGAAGGGTAAAAGAGAAGAAAATAAGAGAGATAGATAAAAGTTTGTAGTAATAAAAACGTGTCAATACTGCAACAAGTAATATCGTGGTGCCATCCTGACTAGGAGTATCTATATATCTATCTATAGGTAAATGTAATATAATAACTATTGCATTGATCACATTCTATACAACCGGTTTAGCAATTATTCCTATGCTCTTTGTTCAATTCTGGTCTATTGATTATTATATCCCCTATATATCTCGACTATTGCTTCGGACAAAAGTCCGTATTAAACATTGTAAACAGGTAACAAAGTGGTAGTGATTGTACGCGTGACACATCTCGTCACGTTTCGATTTCCCTAGGCGAATGCGTATAGAAAAACTATGGATCACATGCGTGAAACGCATTCGACGACAGGAAGTGTCCGTTCCGTGTATAAATGACAATTAAGAACAGCCATCCCCTGAACTTTAACCTGCGTTTCAACGTATAAAAAAGAAGACGCTCTTATAACGAAGAAAAAAAATACATTCTCAATGTATCATTATTATTCCGTGGATCTCGAACGCATTCGCCAGGAAGAATCTACATGAGATACAGTAACTCGACAGCCTGTCTGTTCCAGTAATCGTAGTAATAATCTCATAAATCCTTTATAAAACGGTATATCTATACAAAACAAAGATGAGGAAAAATATACGTGTCTGCATGGAGTACATATCTCCTTTCTGGATATGTTTTATGTCTTGTTAGGAGCGACAGTGCAGAGCATATTAATCTACTCCTAATAGGAGAGAAAGCAATTTAGGAGAAGGAGATTCCACCATTTGCCACGATACTCGGAGCAACGGTGGCGCCACCTTCCTCTACCTCGCCATTTTCCCTAGGAAGGACTATCGATGCTCGGCAATGTACAAAGAGAGATGCGATTCTGATCCAGAATTGTTTGATTTCTCGTGTTTTCTTTTGGCACTAATGCGTGAACGTAATGTAGATATATCACCTGTGCCTCGACCCTAGGCTCTCGACATCAACAGCAATAATAGTACCAGTTATTCCCTGCGGTATGTCAGTAGTATATAACAGTGTTTGATGCGACGATGCGGTAGCAGTTCGATAATCCTTAATCCAATGGTAACGTTCAACTATCGAATATAGTAAAGGTAGCGGCAGTAAGTAGACACTTTTTCGTTAATTAAACCTATTATCGCAACAACGCTTACACCGTTTGCTATTTCATGCTTGATATCGCGTGTTCTCTTCTTGGTACACCTCGTTCGAACGAACCTGTTCGTTCTCGCGTGGTACCAAAACGCGCGTAGTAAAATTAACGAAAATACAAAAAAAAAGAAGAAGAAAAAAGACTGAGAAACAAAAAGTTCTATTTCGCTTATTGTATACGATTTCACCTGAGATATGCGTCTTTTTTTCTTCGTTACTCTTCTTCTCTCTTTAGCTTCGTGAATCCGCGTTTTGCGCTATTTCACGTTTCTCTATCCTCCGGTGTTTTACGCCTTTTTCTTTTTTTATTCTTTTCCCTACTTCTCTATTTAATCGCGCTCTTTAAGCGTTTATAGTTAATAACTCTTACTCGACGTTGCACTTTCATTGACTAGTTTTGTGATTTGCAGCGTATCCGCGAGCGTGTCCGAGGCGCGACGCGCTTAATTCCCTACCTCTGTGCATAGCTACGCGAGCAATCGGACGTCGACGTTTTCCCGAGCTCCTTTCCTCCTCTTCTTCGCTTTCCGTCTCTTCAATCTCCCCGTCTACTCCATGATCCGATCACCGGGACAATTTTTCCTACATCGTGGTCAACGCCTCCTGTCTCATCCGACGTCCATCCTTCGCAAGACGCGTCTCGCTTCGACGCACAATTAAAAGGAACTGTAAATCTATAAAAATAGATTCGAAAAGTCAGATAGATCACGGGCTGTGAGAACTGAAAGCAAAACTGAAAACGTCGTTTTACAAGGAGAACCCTGAAGATCCATCCTACTGAGTGCACCAACGTGTCTCCCCCGGAAATCCGTGCACATTTCCCCCCAGACGTTTTCCTCGGCGTGTACCGGAAGGTCGACTCGTGACGGTCGCAGTTTAATTGACAACTATTACGAACAGACCTCGATGACCCAGCGGGTCGCACGTATCGTTTCCTTTGTGGTCCTACCGCCAGGAACTCGCGTGCTTCTCGACGAACAGTCAGCTTTGGGCGCTGTCAAACGCAGCGAGGCGTAGTTCACGAGGGAAACGAGGAATCCAGAGTGTCGCTCGGATGCGACACGGGATGGGGACGGCGTTGACCGACGACCAAAGGGAAAGATGGACCTTTACCTTCCAGCTAACTCGTTCCATCTTCCTTGTAATCATTCGGGTTACTCGAAGTCACTCGCGGGTTACTCGAGTAGCCACCGGGCTGCTTTCGGTGCCTCCACGACGGCAACAATGATCACGACGACGATCGTGACTTAGACGACGACGACGACGACGACGACGACAACGACGATGACGACGACGGGGATGTCGTTACTGCGGCACCGAGTCCGACATCGAATGGTTCGACTGCTGGAACGCCTTCATATTCAGCTCGGTCTTGTGCTCCCGTGCGATGTGCCGTCTGACCGTGTTGTTCCGCGTGAAGGTCCGCGAACAAAACGGACACGGCACCCTGATACCCTGGTGACGTTGCCGTATATGGGCGCGTAGGTTCGTCTCGTAGCCGTACAGTCTCTCGCAGAACGGACACTTCAGCTTCTTGCCTGAAACAAAGAAAATTCGAATGGTTAGTCGTGACTGAGGTTTTAATGAAGTTGTAATAGGATTAAGGGAATCCTTTAATTAACACGTTCCTCGCCATACGACTTAATGGCGTCAACAGTTTGAGGTCCGATCACGCAATATCGCGTGGGCGAGTATTAATTCTGTAATAGCAGAAATATAGCGTGACACGAAACCGGTACATACCGCAGAGGACGTATTAACCCCTTGACTGCTGAGTACTCTAGGCTTAAACGTTTTGTCTGTACGAAATAAGAATAAAATCAATAACACTTATCATTTTCTTTTTTATTTAATTTCATTCCTCAATTTATTTTTTTTATCTTTTTATTAGTGTTTTATCGCATCATTATAATCTGATAACACATAGTGTGTAACTAGTAATATGCGTTGATAACTTTTATTTGATTATGATATGCGTCTATAACAGTCAAAGGGTTAAGGAACATGTGTGGTCAGACATAACTATCGATTTTCAAATTAAACATTTCAATTACCTTAAATTATTAATATAATGCTAATGATATTCGAGATTTGTCTTTTTCTATTTTCCTAACCACCAGTGTATTAAACAGTCAGTGTATTAAATTTCGTCACTGAAATAATATTAATCATCTGATGCTGATATTGAAACAAGTGAATCTATGTATGATGGAGCAAATTTAATAAATGTTATAATAATAAAGGTCAAACATGTTGTGTTAATTGTAATTCTAGCTCAAGTGTGTTTCAACTGCGGAATTCAACGAGCCAACTGCACGTTGCGTAATCAACTATTTGATCTTGCTGTTTGCGTTTCAGATTCGCCATCGGTCCCTTAAACGAGAATGAAGTTCATGGCAGAGTTATAGGCATACAGCCTGCTGGCACGTGTAAGGTCGACGAGGAACCGCTGCGATTCCCATCGGTCACGATCGAATCGCATCGAGGGCGGCATTTACAAACGTTAGTATTTTCCTAAGGCCACGGGGAACCATTCATTAGCGCCTAAGGACTGGTATTAAGGGGAATCCGCTGTAACCGTTCCCAATTCCTCCCGTTTCTCTCCGAATATCATGAGACTCTACTCGACAAAAAATTCCTTATTCGTGACTCGAATAAATAATCAATTTATTTATTATAAAATCGTCGGGAAATTTAATGAGAAGAAGAATGATTACAGCCGCATACACTCATTAACGATCCTTTGTATTGGAATCATGCGTACTCTTGTTCACGACATTATCTTTAGTGTATCATAGAGTGATGAACATCGAAATCATTTATCTATTCCTCTACACTAGTACAATAAAATTCATGATAACCAGCTACGCTTGGGCACTTGAAATAGTTAGATATCTAAAATATAATATGAAAATCATTTAACTACGAATGTTAATCTGTGGACGCGTTGAAATTCATGAAAAATGGAAGAAGATTTTAATAACATATTTAACATTCATGAAATTCATCGTGAATCATTTTCAGAAACGTATAAACGTCATGATCGATTCACCTTCCCTTGAACTCGTATTTCTTTCATACGTTATTGACTGGATCGCGATAATCATTCAAGCGTTAATACGATACTAATAATATAAGGAAGTAAAATAAAGATGCCAATTAAAATGAAACGACAAAATTCTTTGTATTCGCTATCAGGACATTCTATATAGCGCACGATCATCTTCCCAACGACCATCAACGCGCTAATTGCAGATTTTTCTGTCGACCAATTACAAAACTTTCCGGGCGTGAACTGGAGGCACGCGTAGGACACCGTCTCGTCTAACGAGTAGCCACGTAATTGTTAAAGTTCCCGAGAAACAGAGTTGACTCAAATTTCCTCGTCCTTGCGGAAAATGTCCTCGAAGATGGTCGCGTTAGTCTAGCTCGGTTGCACGATTCCACGAGGGGCATCGCATTTTAAAAATAGGGGCATCCTAGAAAAAGTAAATGGGGCCGCGGGGCTCGATTTCGTGCAGCTGACTATGAAATTCACAAAGGATCGCTGGCGAAACAAAGGCGAAGAATCCGTGAAGAAGTTCTCTACGTGGAACAGTGTTCAGGGTGGGGAGAAAATGCGTGAGCCGAGGAGACGGAAGCTTAGAGAGTTGGAAAGAAGGGCAAAAACAGAGATGAAGAAGAAAAAGAAGAAGAAGAAAGGAGTGAAGAGGATCGAGGTGAGGGACAGAGAGGGGAAGAAATTATACGAGAAGAAAACAAGAGAGAAAGGGATGTTCGAAGAGGAAAAGGAAAGCAGATAGAGGAGAAGCCCCCGGGGTAGGTACGCCCCTGAGACATGCAGAAACACAAAACGCCGATGTCGGCGTTTAAAAAGCGAGAAAGATCGCTTCCGCGAAAGGCTACGCCATCTGCCTTGCCTGGAAATTTTCGGATTCCGAATTTCGTGTGTATCGACGATTATTACGGGACATCCTGACCCCCTTTTCTCTCCCTCGGATGTATCAAGGAGCCGGCTAATCTGCGGCCAAGGGACCGCCAAGGGTGTGTTTTCGTGCTTAGACGATCGATTAAATCTCTGAGAATTCGGACTATATCGATAGGATAAGTGCGGCTTGCAGTTGACAGATATCTCGTGTCGAGGCTCGGTTTCGAAACTACGTTTAGGGGTTCTGCTCTTTTTTCTTACCTTTACCATGATGGTGGTTGAAAGATTCTAATCGGTTGCATTTTACCATTTTTTTAAAAGAATGTATTAGAATATAATTATTACAGTCAAGATTGGACATTTTATGCACATCATAGATTTGCAAATATAATGGTGCTTCTTTGACGTTAACGTATTTGTGATTTCACATTATTATTGTTACTATATTATATACAAATTATACATTAAAAGATAGTTATACGGAATACTAATTATAATTCAAAAATTAATAACTTTAACCCTTAGACCGTAGAATGTAGAGTGTGGGTCAATCGGGACCCAAATTTACAAAATACATACAAGGATATTAAACGTACAATTTTTGAACGAAACAGTTTCATATATTAAAAGAATGATTTTTAAAGGATCAGTATAAAATTTAGAAAATGAAACTAATATGAAATACGAGATTAAATTAAAATTGTGGTTCTTTCCAGGGTCCGCTGTTCGAGGATTAAATGAATAAAATTAAGAATTACGATCTCGTACAAAAAATCAAAGGCGTCATATATAAATATTTATAATTGCAATACGAAACCGCTTTCTCCGAACACCGCACCGGTTGCAACGAGTGCAGTAGAAACAGAAAGCAAGCTACTAACAGAAGCAAGCGGACCAAGTAGTACGAGACAATAGGGGTTTATTTCGAGACGTTCTGGAAGAGGGACAATTGTTCGGTGGGCAGAAGACGATAATCATCGAACGGGAAACTTGCGTAGCTGCAAACGAAAAAAGAACTGCTGGTATGCGTTTGACGCATAGTATTTTTATTATATAACGTTACGTCGCATGTCGTGGCCAATCGATAGCAACGTGTCCGCGATGCAACCAACCTTGGATCTCTTAATCGGCGTTTAAAAAATAAAATAAAAATAAAAGAGAGATGAGATGTTTCCACATGCATGAACGGGACGAGCCGAGAATGCAGAAGAAGAAGAACGTTTTCTTACCGATGGTGTAATTTTCGGGAAAAATTATTTTGAGCGTTGCTCGGCTACACGTGTGTGTAACAAAATTCGCGGAAGGTGACCCTGACACGTGCTTGCAGAATAATAATACTGTAACGCCGTGATACGAGCCCCGTAACGATATTGTGCATATAAATAATCGTTTCCTCCGAACGACTCTTGAAAATTTCTACGTTATCGTAAACAAGGTCGTCGCATTCATCGAATTAATTTATGATACAACTGTATTTTTGAATTCCTCTGTGCGTTCGTCGTGATATTTCCTTTTCAGATATTTGATTGCACCAATCACATTACACAACCATTATTATTACTCTCTTTTTTTTTTCGTTACGAAATATTGCTTATCTTGTCAGTTCCTTTGCGATACGATTCAAAGAGTTGCAGTATTACAAACACGAATAAATTTTGATAAGAGACAGCTTTGTTATACGAGTTGCATCTTATCGTACGAATATTGATAATGATCTCAATATTTACGTTTTATTCGACGAAAATCGAACAGGATTTTTCCCATAAATTCATCTATATATTCATACATCTACGAATTGAGTAAATTGCATTAAAAGTTTTAGTTTCAGTCTCTTCAATGTATTGCTATGTTTGAACTGTTAATTACGTGGCTCAAAATATTATTATTGCCATAAAATATAAACCCATGGTAGTTAGTTAATCCTTGAAGAATACTTTTCAAAAGAACAGTATATAAAATTTAGAAAACGAAACTAATATGAAACACAAAATTAAATTAAAATCGTGGCTCTCTTCATGGTCCGCAGTCCGAGGGCTAGAAACGATTCATAGAAAAAGGGCCCATAGGTCTATAGATCCTTTTTCCAGAAACGTCCTTAATTTCTAATTTTACTCGAAAATCCATTTCTCCAATATTGAAATAAATTATTCAAGCCTAATTCTCGTATGATCGAAGCTTCGACTAATTTTGCTTACAGTCCCAAGAAATACTCAATTAGAACAAGATGGAAGGTCGTTTTAACATAGAACTACGAGTTCGAAGAAGGAAAATTCTGAAATAATGTTAGAAATCGATGGGAAATATGACATTTGCCATTCGGCCTTCGATTTCTCGTACGTGTTTAAGCAAAGGGCCTAGGAGGCGAGGAAAGCCCGCAACAGTCCGCGTCCGGTCGGTTCGGAGCCGCGTGGACCTTCGTGAAGAGAGGGGAAAATGGAAAGGTTCAGTTACGAGACGCAGCAGCCTCCAAGGTCTTCCCCACCCATCCAACGAGAAGGTCTGACCCTATAGCTCCCTTTTCGGTTGAATGGATCGAACTAACGAATAACATAAAGAAAGCATCGATACAGTCCTACGACAACTCGCAACGGCTTCATACGATCGATCGGCCGCCATTGGATATCAGCAATCTTATCGGCGGAATTTTTACCCCGGCTCATCCGCTGAAACGTTTTTGTTCGTTGCTCGTTCGAGTTACGCAACACCGTCGAGATCCTCTTCCCTCCTAAAGAAGAACCGTCATTCAACGGAGGAGAGAATTGTCTTTTGCTTTTCGCGTTATCACCGCGGATGTTCGTGGGTGTACGAACCTATCGAAATATGGATAGCATGCGAGATATGTACATATTTTATACATAACAATAAAACAATCAAAATGATGAATTTCAGTTTTGATATGTATTTCGAATTAGGTATAGAGATCGTTAACGTACCTCTGTTAAAATTAATATTGACTTTGGTCAAAATGAAAAATGATCCTACATGTTAATTTATTTATTTATTTGTCTGAAGTAAGAATGTTGCTATAAAGTATGCACCGCACGTATAATGCAACTGATGATACAAGCAAAGATAAATCGCAACGCTATAAGAATTCAAACCGAGTGCATCTCTTACACCTGCCACTTTGATCGATCGATTCAACCTGCCAGATTAGATTACCGATTTCTCTGTTCGACATTTTCATTTAGACTGTCCGTCTCGTTATCTTTCATTTCAACAATGTTGCTTTTGATAACAAGTACTGCTTGAAGCAATATTAATTATAAATTGTTGCATATCAAATGTTGACAAAGCGTTTGTACAGTCATGTTCGATTAACTTGAAATTTCAAACTGATGCAACTTAGTCGAAAGACTGCCGCCATTAACCCTCGAGAAATATTTTTATTTTCTAATTACAGAAACGTGAAAAACGATATCTGGAAAAATCGAGCTCGTTCCTCGATGCATCATCTAAAACGAACAAACAACCAGCCACCTGGTAGAAATAGTTTGAAAAGCGATCCTACGCGCCCGATGACATAACTTCTCGAAAAGCCAAAATAAAGAGCGCTTTCCGGGAGCACACGTGCGCCCGTGGATAAAACTAGTTGCCGCCTCGTCTCGTGGGAAATCTGTAGGAATCGGAACGCCGAGGCTCTGTCTCGATCCAGAAAACTGGTGGCCACGTATCTTAACGCCTACCGTTCTTCCACGCGATGTTCGAGATCCAGCAGGGAGGGCGATTTGACGGATGGATACGCTCCATCGCGTAGGAGCGTGGATCGCCACACAGTCCTTGACACATATCGTTCGGTGGCGCCAAATTGGTCGTCGTCGACTGGGCGGCAGCCTGTCCGATCATTCGGAACAAATCGGAGAAGAAACAAAGGAATAACGCGTCTAAGGAACGGAGAAGCTGAGGAATCAAGCGGAGGATAACGAGGAAAATTTTCCACAATTAAACTCGAGACGTCCAGTTGGTCATAAGGCAAAGGTGAAGAGAAAAATCAATGTCGGAGAGAAGCGTTGCGTTGTAACCCTGAGTAAAAGGAAGGTAACATAGACGAGTCCCTCCTCTTATTTCTCGGTGGTCTCCTCGAACCCGTGTGCAAGGGATGCTAACCCTCCTGTACCCCTCGAACAGATCGGAGGAAACCATAACCTGCACAACGGTCCACTTCCGAGACCTCGCTGAATCGAAATATAACTATTCAGCTCCCTCTGCGCTTGTTTCTACCGACCACTTTCGTGGTGACATGATTTCTCGCCTTCCCGCCTAATGTTTTCACTCTCGGTTTCAGGGAGGGACGCCTTGTTTAAAGACGACCTGCCTCGCTTTACGCTTCGTTCCTCGCGTTGAATTATTTATGGTGATCGCGCGTTTACGTATCTCGGGGATTACGTTCTCTTCAAATACACACTATGCGTTTCATTATAAATCTGCAATTTAGTTTTGGAGAATTCTTATTTTCAAAAGGATTCTTACTTTTTCGTTTTCTTTTTTCTTTTTTTAAATTCAATTTCGAAATTTTATATTATTTCTATTGGATCTCATTAAGAACGCCTCGTCGATATTTCAGGTATTGAACCAAACAAAAGTTCTATTGCTTCCTGGTCGATCTGATCGTATCACACGGTGACCTACATATCGAGCAATAAATTTGTCAATCGATAATGCACGTTCGATACGTAAATGGTTATCTGATCTTTACTGTAAACTAAAATCTAGAAATCCGCGTTTCTAGTGTTCTCGAGAATTATCATAAGCGATAAATCATAAACCATAAGTTATTATCTATTGTGCGATAAAGAAATAGTCGAACGTAAGAAACTTTGATATAAGAATTATCACGAAAATTGCAAAACTATCTTGCCTTTTGTGCCGATGCTTTTTTAAACAATAGTAAACAGAATATTACTTTTCATTTTCTATGTTCTAAATCATAGATTGAGTTATCAAAGACTTCACTCTAACGCGTCGTATCCAAAGTCGCGAGTAATTTCCAAAATGCAAGAAATTATAATTCCACGTGTAATTTCGCGTCGGAGACTATAACAGACAAGAATTCATCGAATGCAAACGATAATTCAACGTGCTATTCCACTACGTCAATCGTCCCCTCTCCTCATCTTTCAACGATAAATTATTTTTGGAAACGCGCTGGAAGTGCAACGATGGATGTTGCATGGTTAAGAGCAAGTCGAGTCGTTCGATAAAGCAAAAAAAGAAAAGAAAATATCGGTTGCGGTGCAAGGTACCAACTCATCAAAGACTTGCCTCTCCTTCAAAACACACTCATACTAAAAAAGAAGGCTAATGTACATATACAGTACCATCCACAAATATCTGAATATCTACCTACATTTTTTTTCAATTTCTTTTAAATTATATTCACAATTATTCATCAAATTTTTAATACATAACTCCAATTTTTCATTCAATTATCGTGGAGGCTACTACGGAATAATGTTTCCACCCTTCTGTAAAGTAAAATATATTTTTTTCAAGATACACGTTTCTTTGATATCTGAAAAAATGTAAGTGTCCGGATACTTTTGGACGGTATTGTATAGAGGTGCACGCGCGCGCGATTTACGCTCGGTCCTCGTACGCGTAGTTGCGCACACAAACAACCGGGAAGCACGCAAACCTTGCGCGTTCACGAACTTTTGGCGGCACGTGCACTGACACAAGCGAACAGTGGGCTGCACACACGCGCACACTGTCCCTATCCGTGCACGCACGCATTCGTTTATTGATTGGTAGGTGCCGCGGTAGGCTCGGCTCTACGAAATTTGGCACCCTACACATCGTGTCCCGGAAAACTGCCGGTGCATTTCATTCCGTGAACACCGTTCAAATTCATCGAATATTGCATTAGGAGTTTAGTTAACTAAGATAAATAAATTTACTTCTTGAAAGAGTAATAGTCTTATTATTAGATCAAATAATAACAACATTCTCTAATCGCATTATTAATAACGTATACGTTAAAATCGTTACCCAAAATAAGCATATAATGGAAAGAAATGTCTACATAAATGAACAGAAACTAACTGATACAGTAATTACAGGGAATGATAAAAATAAGAATAGAAATAAACGCCAATAGTACACGTCAATTATAAAGAAACAAAATTTAAACAGTATATATTTACTTAAAGATTAATTTTGATAAAAGTATTGAAAATAAATAGCATAACTATGACTGCAATGAATTGCTATCTCTGCTACCTGTTCATTCATTTAAACTGGTCACATTTAAAGTCCGGTCTCATCGGTTCAGAACGAACGACCGTTCGCAACGCTCTGAAACGTAATTAATAAATTCGTTTCGATCTGTTCGCTGGCGAGGCTAAAACCGATAACGCGGCATTCTGTTGCAGATAATTTTCGAACAGCTAGTATATCCCCCCCACCGTCCCCCCTCCGTTGCGTGGCCAGTCGCATGAAATACGTCGGATTCGACCGACATTGCAGAATCGCGAGCGCTGCAGTAAATTTGCACCCACGCCTGTGCTGTCGTCCATTTCCACCTCAACTTCACTCCCTCCCCTTCGACCCCCAAAAATATACGCGCCTGGCGTTCGCGCGCACGCTTGTGCGTTTGCAAGCAAGCGCTATCTGACGGTCGCATGCCAAAGTTCAAGCAACACGTTCAACAAGATTGCGTGAAAACCCGACACGCAACTTCCCTTTGCCTACGATGCAACCGCGATAGGGACAAAGTAGAGTAATCCGTGGCTAGCCGTGAGATCCTATAGTCAATAGTACCGATGATTTATGAGTTGGATACATGGATCGCGAAGGAAGTAAGTTCCTTGGAGATTTTGATTGGATATGATGAATAGCTTTTGTGATACGAGATATACGTTATAAATGATTTAGTTTGGTATGGGGCAGGTTTTCAGTGACTTAGGCTTTAAATTGATATGCTATAAATGGTATTGCGGTGTACTTTTATGTCATGAAATCGTTTTCATTGGCGAGAGCGGTTGTTGTTTGTTGCAAATGATAACTAGTCGTTTTATAGTCAAAATACTGACGAATTGTTTATACAGTCATTTTCAGTAAAATTTAAGGTTTTAATTGATATAACACAAGTGGTATTTCGAGATACTTTTCTGTCATCAAATTATATCAAGCTTCCTGTGTTTAGCAATACAATAATTCGATTGAGATATTTTCTAAGATTGCGAGTTCTTTTTCAATTTATACTGTTAAACTCTACAGTCCGAAGTCTAAAAAGTAATTGAAAATTGAAAATTTTCAAATAGAGAATTGAAAATTGAGAATTGAAAATTGAAAATTTTCAAATAAAGAATTGAAAACTGAGAATTGAAAACTGAGAAATGAAAATTAAAAATTGAGAATTTAGAATTCAGAATTGAAAATTGAAAATTAAACATTGAGAATTAAAAATTGATAATTTCTAATGCAGTGGACCATGATTGCGTCCGTCTAGGATATCGAGGACGAGGAGTGAGAAGGATTGCGTAAAAAAGGAAGATAGATACAAAAACGAGGGGAAGGTTGCCGAGGGATGGCAAGTTAGCGCAGGAGGTAGGGTTAAGGGCTGAGGATTTTCAGTAAAGATAGGGTTACGTATTGTGTGTGGGAGGGTAGCACCGGGCCAACACGGTAGTCCATTGTTTTATTCGTACTTGTCAAAGCGAGAAGCATAGCAATAAAACTTTCAGAGGGGTCGAAATGATTCAAATCTTCATATTTTTCTATAAATAAATTCCTCTTTCAATTTCATTCAAAGAAAATGAAGAGGCTCGTTTTCTACCGCTGCAGTTGTCCCAGAAAAAATTTCAAGAAAACACGATACAAAACTAATCGAAGGATTTGCTCCAAATACACAGTATTTTACATTTAACGAAAAACAAACGTGCCATTCTGGTCAGATTTTACCAGCTTCGTTCGTACCATTAGGCCATTAGGCCCTCTGACGGTGTTATCATGAAATATTTCGTGACCCAAATTCGGCATTGCACGAGACCCACTATCCGTCTTATCAGCTGGTCTAACGGTTAACAGTGTGAACGTGTTACGCGAGAGTCATTGTGTGTGTGTGTTTATGTGCGGGGAAAAAATACGTGCAACGAAAAAATAGCACGAACAATTCGCGGTCGATCGTCGCACAAAAATAGGTAACTGAAAGATTGCTGTTATCACTGACCAATTGAGTGATTACGCGGCCCCCTTTCCACCCTCTCCATAAACTAACACGCTGATCCCTCGTTACGATAAGTAATACGTGCAATCGTTGCAAACTGTTCGATCCCGATAACACACATGGCTTTGCACGTTGTTGATTGATTCTTCGAATCAAACTCTTCTGTTTGGTTTCTTGTGTTTAAGGATGGAACAATCATTTATTTTTTTTTTTAATTTCAAACGTTTTCAGATTTAATCAATTTGATAGCTTTTGTTGTAAAGAGTTATCGCGATGATTTTCTTTCAACACAAACAAGAGTTCATCGTTTTCGAAGGGTTAATGAAGTCTTAAGTGCTGTTATCAGCTGTCGAAATGTTAATCTTTCATAGAGAATATTTACTGATGTCCGAGGTTTTTAAATTTCGATAAAACTAAGGCTCCAAATGGCGATTAATTCATTAAGAAATTATCTCTAGACTTTGTTGCAAAATCAATGTGCTTCAATAGAGGATCTTGCGAACCTCTGTACGTCCTGAATATTAATCTAACGAGATACCTTAATTATGTACATTTTCATAATCGTGATTAATGTTACGTCCCATTACAAAATCATTAACGAAGTAATAATTGAATTAATTATATCTTTGATACGATTTTAATGACCCGGTAAAGGTCCTGGAAAACGAATGGTTTCGCTTTTGGATCGTACGAAGAATCTCACCCGAAACTTTGAAGTAATTTGATTATCCTATAGTAATCAGAAACTGAAGAAACGGTCTTTAATTCTGGTTACGACGATTCTCCTGCACAATAGTGCGTGCTGTCGATCAATACGAGTCCTAGGGATGGTTGTCATGTTGAATTTCACTGGTACTTCTGACAAAGTCAACGAAGCCGTTCGAAGATGACGCCCACGCTTTTCATTCGATCGAATTTAACAAGGATACGTATAAAAAAAAAGGATTGACAACCTAAAAATATCATCTGTGATAAAGTTTCCTAGCTTTCTCAGTTGAAATGTTCAATTTATCTTTTTACATTTTCCAATATGTACATCTCAACATATCAAGAGTTCAATATTTTTTTTTTTTTTACCTTTGAAGAATAATTAGAATGTTCTACCTTAGAAATAGTATCATTTATTTGTCCTAATTGCTTTTCGAACAATTATCTATCTGTTGAATTACTTTAGCCATTTTAGAGCGGCAATAAAATATTTGAACACGTGTGAATGTAAATAGAAACAGAGGTGAAAACAAAAGGACGTATTATCCGTGTTAGCCGGATCAATTAAGGTAGAAAATTTCACATGTCTCCGAGAGATTGACCGGTTTCAGGAAGTTATGAAAGTACTTAGGTGCGAGTCAGTCAAACAAATTCTCTCCGGCCTAGCGATAATTTGCAGCCCGTGAACGAGAGTCAACCAAACTTTTCTAACAGTTTCTAAAACATACCGGGGGCCGCTTTGGCCATGACATACATAAGAACCAGCCTTTCGCATCCTCTCTTGAAAAAACATCCAACGGTCTATACCCATAATTCATTCAAAGCCTCTTGCTTCTTCATCTACCCAGGGGGAACCGAACATTTTCTCAGCTCTTCTCCTCGAGAAAAAAGAGAACTGGTTACTTTGGAATGGGACTTTAATTCTCTCTTGATTGGAGTCATCGATCCCCTCTAACATCGTTCTTATGATTTACAGGTGAATTGTCGGGAAATTCCATTTCACTGTTCGGCGAGCAAGTAGGCGAGAAATCATGCTCTACAATTCTACCTGGTGTAATTAGTGACTACTCGCGCTAGAAATGTAGTATTTTGACTTTGTGTTAATATTAAATATTTCATTTTTCACGACTCGCCTTCGAATTTTAATTTTCACTGCGAGAAGATTTAAACGTTTCACTTAAGCATCACTTGTAGGTTAAATTAGAAATTTCAATAAATATCGTGGAATTTTTTCAGATTTTTCTTAAGCTTAGAAGAATATAAAATCAAGCTCGGAAATGAAGAAGCAGAGGGTTAAGAAAATAACTTGAAATTTGTAATACTTTAATTACATAAAGTAGCAGATATTGTTCATAGTTTAGTCACATTTGACCTAAGCAATAAAGTAAGAGACACAATGCTGAGAATGTTCCCTGCTCATCGTGTCAGACAAGGATTTCGCGTTGTTGCTGCATTGTGCAATGATTCCCAACTGTTGGAGGTTAAAGCTGGTTTCGAGGTTCGCGCGTTGCGAGAATCGAGGACTAATCGGTTCTAAGAACCGGTGGCCTAAATCGGCTCGCGTTAGGTATTCTCGAATCTCTCCCGATTCGACCTGCACGTGATCCGCCGAACGTAAAGAAGCCTCGAGCTAACGAAAAGAAAAGAAAGTATAACTAAAAAAACGATATTGTTTTCTCCGTGAACCGAATAACATGACAGGCATGATCTGAACGTTGGAATTTAAGAAACATTGCAAGTCATGCTGAAATTTTGTTGAATTCTGATTCATTCGGATCGACAACACGAGATAGAAAGTTGTTGCTTACATCATTCGCATAATCGATAGAACGTAACACGTCACCAATGCACAATCTCTCTGCTAATATTACCAAAAAAGAATTTTTATTTATTTATTTATTTATTTATTTGTTAATAAACGGGGATTAACCCTTTAGATACAGAATTTAATTAAAATAATTTAAAACAAAAACCTTCGTGCCTATAAGATGGTATTTGGTACAAGCGGCATTCAGAAGTCTGGTGTTACTGCAATAAGTTAGGCAGAGCATAGTCTCATTAAGCACTGATAAGGATAAGAATGAAACGTTGCAAATGAAATTTTTCTCCACGAATCGTTCGTTGGGGTGATCGATAAAGAAAAAAAAAACAAAAGTCCCCTGTCTAACATTTTTTCGAACACGAAAGGACAGACGTCGCGGCGATCCCGCATACGAAATTAATAATCGGAAACGACGAATTAATGTTTCAGAGAGCTACCAGAAGTCAAAGTGGTCGAACGTTTCCGGCGTGGGTCGCGCGCGTGCACGCTTCGCTGAAATTTTAACGAGGCACGTGCGGAAAATTGCAACAGGACTGGTGCGCGCCTCGAAAGGAAGAAGGTAAAGAAAAAGGAAGAGAACGAAATGGATGTGGTGCATCGACTTGAACCGACTCGCAGCCCGAACAGAGCAGTCTTTCTTCGTCTATAATTCAGAAGCGTTGCGTGTCAACTTTCTTTGGATAAGGCTCGTCATCCACCACTTTTCCCCGCGATATCAGGGACAAGAAGGGACGATTTGAAGCCACGCGAATGCGACTGCGATTATAGTTAATAATTTCTCAATTAGATTTTTAAATTAAGTGGTCCATGGCCTGGAAAGAATCAATAGCGACAGAAGGACACGCGGAAAGTAGAAAGTCGAAAAAAAGAATGACGTAACTATAGCCGAACGTCCTTTAAAAAATAGGTATGCAATTATTTCTGAGAAACTGATTTTAATAAAAACGAATTTCATTTAGTCTTCTAATGAATGTTACCGATTCTAACGGTACCAAAGCGTTTCTGAACTTCAACATTTCTTTTATCTCGCATCTCATTACGTCAATGTACAAAGCCAATGAATATATGTATATCTAACTATTTTTTCACTAAGGCTCTCATCCGCAAACAGTTAAATCGTATCATTTATCACCTAAGGTTCCCTCGCGGGAATCCGACCGGGCGAAGCGTGAACAGAACCATTTACCGTAAAGCAATGCCACGAAATCACAGGCCGGATCCAGCGAGTCTCTAACGAAAAGCCAAACTCCTAACGACTAAATCAAAGCTAGCATAACTGTACTTTAATAGAATGGTCCAACAATCTCGCGGCCGTTAGCTTCGTTTCCCCTCTGAGCCACCGGGATCTCGAGGCGAGCCCGTTCCCGTTCCCGTTCCCGTTCCGTTCTCGTTCGCGTAGCGACAATTCGAGCGGACCGGCCTCACCGCGCGTTTCTGCGTCGCTTACGAAAGAACGCCGAAAGCGTTCGAAAAAGGCCGTTCTCTTTTCTCGCCCCTCAGCTTCCTTGGTCTTTTCCTCTTCCGTGGACACAACGGCTCTCGCCTCCCTCGCTTCGACAGGTATCGCCTTTTCCCGTGTCGTGCGAGCCGTTCGAGCACGCTTAATGTCAATAACCGTGGTTGCATTAGTTGCCGGTTCGCTTCTTTCTTTACCGTCGCGGCTAGCCTGTCCGCTCGCTCATCTAGCAGCGATTAAAAATGGTTAAAGCGTAATCCGCGACACATCGAAATCTCTATGTAATCCATGGTGGACTTTGTCGATGTGTTTGTTGTATCGACACCCTCGGTGGCCCCGGTGTCGTGGCGTCACGCCCGGTGATTTGCTCGCCGGAGCAAAAGATGTTCCCACTGGCTGCACCGTCGCCTGCATCCTCTTTGTACACTTTGTTCACGCCGTGAAGGCGAGCCGACCGACGACACCGTCGTAAGGTAGAAACGTGAACAGGGAACAGCCAACATAGATCGCCTTTTGCTCTCTTTTTCAACGTTAGAAGTTTTTATCTCGTGCCGGGTCGAGGTAAAAAATACACCTGTCAACGGGCGGCTACGAAATTTCCACGGACGGACCTGGTGACGAGGGACGACCCCGTTGACGATTAACCGGCGAACTTCGTGGTGACATTTAAGAGGGTATTCGACTTTAAGCGACACGTTCTTTCTCGAAATAATTTGTCAACCTTCCAGAGAATGGGAAATAGAGAGGGTTGAATTGAACGATGTATCTGAGCGAAAGCACTCTTACTGCTCTACCCTTCGATCAATTTAGGAAAAATACAATTTTTCAGCTTTTCAAGACGCGACAAATGTTGATATTTAAATAAAACTTTTTTATGGAATGATTTAAGGTTGCATTCTTCTTAATCTTACCATTCCAATCGCCATTCGAAACGATTTGTAGAACACGAGAACAGTGTATGTACCTGGAAGGGGGCTACGAATAGAGGTACGAATTGCAACATCAAGAAAGCTCCACGTGCAACCGATGATGCAACGATCAGTCGTGCATTTTGTAACATTAGATCTGGAAGGCCTTTTGCCTTCCACCGAACGCACTGGCCCAGATAAAACATAGCCACCGTTTCGAATCCGTTAACTGACTCTCGAAACTTCAACCATACGATTATCGTAATCAATAATTACTCTTAATCGCTTCGATTTAATTACACGCGTGTACGTTGAACGATTCGGTTGTAAACACGATAGTGATATCGGCGCGATGTAAATAAGCAACAATTTCTCCCGTTTTGTTCGCTTTAATAAGCTTAATGAAATACGATTTTTGGAGGAATTATTTTCAAGCGTAGACCGCGTAATCGTACACGCGTACGACGCTTTCGCGATGAATCAAGAAACACGTGGTGTGTTTGCAATAAGCTTAGCGAACTTGTGTAATCGATGATACGTTTCGTTCCTTCTAGCACGATACGAGTCGGTTTATTATTGGGAAACGACTTAATCCTTCTTTGTTTAACACACTGGCTGTCATAGATGAAATACAGCCAGGTCTATGATACGACGGTATGAATTACCGATGATATTGTAGATTAATATTTTATCTAATGCTTTGACATGCTATTTAAGTGACATTTAGAATTTTTTTAGGAAAAATCGTAAGTAATTTGGGAGTGATTACTTTGTCCAAATCACAAAATATTAATTTCAGTTATTTTAAGAATTGTTTTTAAGAGAAAAGAATTAGATTAGATTGAAAGTATCACTCACCATCAGGAGTGGTAACAGTGCCAGCCTTGTTGATCTTCGTATTCCACATAGCAGGGGTGGTGGGCGCAGGGCTGAGATCAGGAGTCGGTGGATGAGCCGGTGGTAAAGGCATCATACCGTGGCCAGCTTGTCCACCATGTTGCATTTGATCCGAGTTTGAACCATAGTGACTACCGTCGAACCCCCTTCCCCCGGAATAAACCTCGCCTGACAGTCTTTCCGCCAATTTTTCTGCCCTCTCCCGATCGCTCAACGCTACCGGTTCCTGTTTTATTCGAAGATCTATGGAAATATATAATCGTTTATTTAATCAAAATTAAATTGAAACAGTGTTAAAGGGTTGATCGAAAAGGAAAGGGACGCAAGTCGCACCTTCGGCTACGCTTTCCTTGAGATCGCAATTGCTACGTTCCTCGGACCTCGCTCGTTCCAATTCTTGTTCCAGTTCCGTTGGCGTGTGAGGCGCGGTATGGGGATGCGCGGACGTTTCCGAAGGGTGGATAAACGGCTGATAGAAATGATTCTCCAGGAGAAGCGGATGTGGCGCTGACGCGGGCCGGAAAGCCGTACCGTCGCGTAACACGCTCGCCCTTCCTAAAGTATCGACGTCGCTCGGCGATCTGAAAGCATTCCCAAAATAAACGATATAAGGTTATATAAAACTTTCTTTAAAAATTTCGAAAACCTACATTCAACTAATTCCATCTTTTTATTCTTTCTGTTCGAATTAAAAAGATTTCGAAATTGCACCGTTTGTTGAAAATTTTTCAATAAATTTTAACAGAATGCTGTGTATTAATTGGTGTTAGTCATCATTGAAAGATTTATGCAAGATAAATAAATCCAAAGACCTTCATTCATTACGAATGGTGAATGATAATTGTCACTGATAATTTTCATCACGCTCATTAGCAGTATGCTCGAATACACGCGGGTTCTCGTTATAGGTGGTCAAGGGGTTAATCGCGTGACGATGGATTAATTGCTGCCGTGTGGAATGCGAGCCACGGATTCGATCGCCATTAGAAGGCCAGGAAGGTCGCGGCGGCTCCGTAACTGCGGTTTCATTTGAAAATTTCACGCGCGAGTCCTTCGTGCCGGTAAAAGGGCTTACCTCATCAGCCTTTTCTGCGGGCTTTCGTAATAGTGAGAGGTAGAGTAGAGGCTGGGCACGGTATAGGCAGGGGCGGGCGAAGGTGCCGGTGTGGGGGTTCTCTTCGTGATGTTTCTAACCATGGTTGCTTCACCCGCTTCGCCCAAATCGCTCACCTCGCCGACACCACCGCCGACGCTACCAATACCACCACCCACGCTGCCACCGACGCTGCCAGCAACGTTTCCGCTCACGCTACCGCTGACACCACTTCCGCTCTCGCCGCCGCTGCCGCCACCTCCGCCACCGCCGCCGCCACCACCGCCACCACCATCACCTCCGCCGCCATTGCCACCCCCGGCGTCCGTCGACGAGTTATTGTTCTCCGCAGCGTGCCTCTGCGCTACTGCCAGTTTCTCGTGTTCGATGGACAGACCCTT
Organism: Osmia lignaria lignaria; assembly: GCF_051020975.1. Classification (NCBI taxonomy): domain Eukaryota; kingdom Metazoa; phylum Arthropoda; class Insecta; order Hymenoptera; family Megachilidae; genus Osmia; species Osmia lignaria. The sequence goes on from NC_135041.1 coordinate 5,673,120, forward strand.
TACCTGTAATAAAAAATAAAAAAAATGAAATGTGAAAAATGTAGGAAATTAACGGTGTCGAGAATTTATACAGAAAATTTGGAATTTTTTAATGATGCAGGGCTGTTGTGTTACTGTATTTGTATTTTTAATATATTATTGAGGGTTGAAAACAGGCTGAGTAAAGTTGGAAATAATATACTGGAATTTATAATATTAAATAACACTGAAATAGTAATAAAAAATAAATATCAAAACATATTTGATAAAATTTCAATTAACACCTGGATCACAAATTAGTGGGGAAAATTCCAAAAGCAGTTGAAAATTTGTTATCTCAAATAGTATAATAAGGAATATTGTCTGAGAGATGTTAAAGCATAATAGTAAGCATTCGAAAGAAGACTGTAGCAAGGCAATCTTCCACGGTCTTCGAAAGAACATTGACACGGTTATCGTTCAGTGTTCTCGCGTGGATGTTTAGAACAGGAACTGGTGGCCATTAATCGTGGCCAAAAATAAAAAAAGATGTTCCCCGAAGAATGTAAAGTACGCCTTCACGTTCGAACACGTGACTACTATTTAGGGCAATTATTTAAGAGAGATGGAATAAGTCGCATACTTGAAGGCATTCGGCTGCTTTGAGGAAAGAGCTGAGGGATTCCTGGGACACATGTACCTCTCCACGGTACATGAATTCGAGAAGGGACGCCATATTGTGGGCACTCGTCCCGTCGAGAATAACGATCAGTCCCGCGGGAGAAGGAGGCATTCCTTCGAACAGCTCTTGAAAGTGCTTGCTGCATGCTGCGAGGATTAACCTATGTGCCTTGAACGTTACTCCTGAAACACACGCAAAAATACAGACACGTTAGCCAAACCTTTCGCTAAAACATCAAAATAGTGTCACCAATTTCTCATCTTTTTTAACCCTTCTTCTTTCAACTCTCAGTTACCAGTTCCATAAATGATTTCTTAGGATCCTTATTTCATTGAAGTACCATTTTATCAAATTATTAAGTGTAGAATAATTTCTTAAAGCGTGCTTGGATGAAAATTGGAGGTGAGCCATTGTGACATAAATTATTCCCAATTGTTTGCCTTAAAATTATTCTTAAATCAATCGCATAGAATAAAACGTTGTAAGTACAACAAAGGACGATTACTTTGCCTAGGGTCGAACCAAGTATTTTCCACGAACTTTCGGTACCCGTGCATGTTTCTATTCTCTAGTCCTTTTTTCTCACGGTTTTCATGGTGCCCGGACACCGCGGGAATTTTGGCGTGCAAAGGAAGCGGTGACTATCGAACCCTTTTTTTTTTTCCTCCACTCGTACTCTATTTCCCTCCGCGCGAGAGAGAGCATAAAGAAGGCAAGAGCGCCGGCTTGACGTGCGATGCCCTTTTCTTGCAGCCCGTTGGATATCTAGGCCATCTTCGGACACGATCTTCCGTAATTTACAATTCACGTACGCAAGTGTAACGTGCGCGTAATACGATATCGGAGCTCGTCTAACGAATACGGTGCCGCATAGGTTGTAGAACAAATCCGTGAGGAAAATATTTTTATCATCCCGTGTTCCCTCGCGAACATCGTCTGCTTAAACCACAACAAGAACATAACTCATGCTACACAGAGACGAAAGTAAGGTTCTTAGGCAAAGGAATATTTATTAATAATGACTGCAATATACAATGACTCACGGCTTTGAAGTTTTAACGCGTCGGCTACGATGGTGGTTGTTGATAATAATCTACGCCGACGAATTTAATATCATTAATTAAGAGAAGAAAATACATATTATACTAGGTATTTATTTAAGGTAGCTATTCAGTTTCTATCGAATGGGAGCATCTTACAAGCTCTAACGACAAACCTTGTCACCGTTCGATTATGCGCGAACCGAGGAAGATGAGAGGAGACGCAATAACACGATATCCTTCGAATAAGGAAAAAAAAAGGGGGAAAGACATGCGAGAACAGTCAGCCAGGTGGCCGAAACCACCTGCCTTTCGGAATGGCTCGCCTAACTAAACCGTATCGAGTTCTTCTAGGCTGCTTGATATTCAGAAGATTCCTAGAAAAAAAAAGCAAACCCTGAACCCTTTATAAAGCGACCTTCTATCTTCCACGTCAACAAACAATCGAAAAGTTTTTTCAAAAATTACATTTTCACTTTCTTCTCTTCATCTTCGATGGCTCTATGAGCCCTTACAGAACCAAAAACAGATAATGCAGATAAATTACGATGAGTCAAATCTACAGGGAAAGAAATTATGGTACCATAACAAGGATTATATGTGACCGTTCCAAAGATGGACTTTGGCAAATTGGTTCAGCCTATTTTGATTTTTATCAAAATAAATAATAACCTTTTACTTTTTTCATTCTAAGAATTCGGTTGTATGGAAGCTAAGATTTGCAACCCGCCAAATATAGCGTGATGCGTATCGTTACAGGTATCCCGGGGCCAAATATACGTTCATTTTCGATGTGTGGTGTACAGGGGCCAACGACCGAGCGCGTGTGCGTGTGTGGGCGTTTTGCGTACCGTGGTTCGCGGCTTATGCCACCGCTGATGCCAACAGCTCATAACCAAGACCCGGAAACATGTGCCTGGAATTCTCGCATCCTTTGTGTGGATCGACGCAGCGAAAATAATACGCGAGTGTGTTTTCGTCTAGCTATTTTCCGATACGCTCCACGAGGCCTACGAACTGTCTGTAATAACAACGTGGCGAGCCTTTTTGTTCCAGATTACCCAACGAAGATGAAAGAAAATTCTTCTGATTTTTGGTACCGGTGACCTTCAACGGATCGAAGAAAATTAACGCTATACGAGTGTCGTTGAAAAAAAATAATAAAATAATAAATGATCGATGACAACTAGCGGTGGGGATGAATCATCGAAATAATCGTGACGATCGTACATAGATGTGTACAATCGGCGGTAGGAATCGCTTAATGAAATCCATTAGCCTAAGAATGAGAAATTAATTCACGGTGCCCGCAGCCTTCTCGGCGGAGGAGAAACTTGCAAAATAACACGAGCGCGCGCAGTTACGCAACGGAGCAATGCACTCTTCGCGGGCAATCTATTCATACCCCAAGGCCAGCTGGTAAACATTTTAATGGACTAGGGTTTTTCAGTTTCCTACGATGGTCATCGTATCCTCTTCTATCGTAGACGATCGTTCTATTACTCCGCGCACGTCTAACGTTGCTATACGCAGAGAACCCGGAAGCGGCATAAATTAAACCCTCTCATTCCTGTTCTGCCGAAAATGACACCGATTCTTATCGGAACATTGATTCACCTTGCGGCGATGAATCGCGTAAACATGCAGGCATGCGGTGTATCTTTTATGGCGTAACTTTCAGAAGAAGAAAAAAAAGAAAAAAAAAACACCGCTGTCGAAAAATGTAGGCATGTATTAGGCTGTTGCATATCAAACGGCGGCTTTCGAAACATAGAAAGTTTGACACGATTCGATGACACGAATAGTACCTGTGTTATCAATTTGAGGCTTAAATTTGAATGAAAATTACAATTCCTAAGAAAAATCAGCTACTTATTTCAACTTACGTAATAGGCTGAAGTCATTAGAATTCCAGTTTTATATTTAGAAGTAGATTATTCGTAAGTTTGCACTTGGTAGCTTCTGTACGCCTGGAAGTTACCAAACTTCCAAGTAACGTAACTAGTACGTAATACAGTTGACAGAGATAAGGTAATGAACGATAACGTTAAAAGTCAGGAAAGTAAATCGTTAAGCATCTGCGTTACGAGTGCGTGGTATTTGTGATATTCACACTTTAAAGAGCACACGTTTCATGAAATTATTAAATTTTCCATTTAAATTAACATAAAAGTTTACGCATCGATATTACGAGAATATGAGAATAATATGATAATTCGATAACCATAACTAACGTTATCTTACGGTTCTCGAACGTGGCATTAGATGAATAAAGCGGTATAACTGTAACTCTGAAAACAGTTCATAATTCAAACGCGCAACGCTGTTAATTCATACCGTCAACGTTTAAATTATCCCAATCAATCCTACTCTACCTCTACATGAAATCAAGCAATAGAATCAAAAGGAAACGTTTTGAGAAGCAATCCCATTCATCAATGATTAGTTACTCCAAACAATTAAGTGCTTGCTCAAAGTAATCAGAATGAAATTATTCCATAATGTATGTAACATATAAAAACATTTTTTATAACATGTAGTTAAAGGAAAGTATTACAAATATTCTTTACAAAATAAATTTATTACTATTATCTGTAAAAATACAGAATTAAAAAAAAAATGATAAATAGAAGAGAAACCCATGTTACAGTACGCCATATCAGACATGGCTGTTTCTACTGCAGCATTCTACTGAACGCGTTAGAAACAGGACACACCACTAAAGAGCCAAAATATATAAACCACATTTATCACATTATTTATGATAAATATTAGCAATCAGAAGATCATAAGAATCAACTATTCTTCATAAATACCATGTGCCAAGAGATTATTGACCCAAGTATCTATAATTATTATTCAGCATGAAATTGAAAAGCAAGAAGAGAATAGCAGTCTTACTACTCCGTTATTTCAGAAGTGAAAGCAATGAAAGGGTTAATAGGCAATAATAAGATCCGTCTGCATCCCCATAGAAAAGCATCCAGCTATCACGTACATGTTTCGAGCAGAGCTACGTTTTCCCTTTGTTCCCTATCGATTGTACATCGGTGATACGCTGTTGAAATCGCGTTCTAAGCCAGGCTGAAAGATAAGGAGTGCGATCCTAGCGAAACGAGCACGGTAAAACGACAAAGAAAAGAGCCAAGGGGCGCAAAACGACGGTCAATGGCCCGACAAGGTCGACGATGCAAAGTGCGAGAGCTAGTTCCCCTCCGTGGCTGAATTTTGCTACCAGATTCCTCGGGGCGCACACGCGGTGCGATCAACACATTGTACGCGCGTGCTAGAGCTCGTTTTAGAGCTGTTGAACGGGCCAATCGGCATGGTCGGCTTCCTTTGGTTCCGGCCAATGGCCGCGTGGGACCAAGGTCGATCGGTTCGCACATGTTCTCTGTGTTACGCGTACGTACGCTGCACGATGACAATCATTGAGCAAACACTCGATGAGGAGAGAGAACGAGAAGAAGCGAAGCGAAACGAAACGGTGGAATTGGACGCGTGAAAATTGGACAGAGTGGAAGGGGTGGCCGTGAGCTTTGAAACTTTGTCGCGCAGCCGAGAAATCTTGATCACGTGTACTGTGCAATCGCACGTGGCTGCACGTGGACCAAAAAAATCCTCCCTTTTATTTTACAACCACTTTGCATTCCTTTAGAGAACATGGCAGAGACGCGTGATTCTGAACCCTTGTCACTTCAACCGACAACAATATTGTCAAACGCAAACCATTGCACAATGATTTAGTAATTCAAAACTAAATAAAATTAGCTCAGTTGAAGATTAAAAATAATTATCATCATGGATTTGTAAATAAATATATCTTAACCCTTGACCGGCGGACCATGAAGAAAGTTATAATTTTAATTTAATTTTCTATTTCATATTATTTTCATTTTCTAAATTTTACACTGTTCCTTTGAAAATTATTCTATATATTATTATGTTAATTTAATTTATTTATTTTCTATTTTGTAAGTTTGTATCTCTTGACTGAAACTCCCCTGTTCAAGGGTTAATGTCGTTGGTATCCACGCCACAGATAAAAATACTATTATTAACAATTTTTAATTAAATTTGCATTAATTAATTTAAAAAAAAGAAAAAATTCGCGCGTGTTTTACAGAGAAAGATATCGTAGCTTCGCGGTTATATTTACAACGCGTTGTGTCTGTTCCAACAAAGCCCGTGAATGCACGCACGAGCCTGTTAAGCCAACGAGTTGTGTAATTGTGTCATTGACCCACTTAGTCGGACGATGATTAACTCTCGATTCGAGAAAATTATCAGTACGTGGGCACCTGCATTCGTATACGATTTACACGTACACCGTTCGAATATATTAATTTTTATAATTTCACCCCGCTATATCTCGATGAACGCGACACGATCAAAAAAAGGCGAACGCATAATATTATCGATCTACGTTCGGTGCCACATGGTATTTAATACCTTAATAATCTGATAACGAACAGCACCGCTATCAACATCGTGGCGTTTCGCAACTCTGCGTTTGCCTTGTAATACTAACGAATAGCAGGCCTTGAAATCGCTTCTAGTTCCACGCGTTTCATCCTCGTTTTTCCATCCTCGATGCTGAATCGATTACGATCGTACTGATAGAAACGAGCGATTTCCATAATCGAAGAGCAAACAATTAAGCGCCACAATTGTATAGAAACTATCGAGTCGTTACAAATCAACTAGCTAATCTTTTTATTTTTTTCTTGCGACATAAAAGTATCGCAAATTAAAGCTTAAAGTTTCATGAAAATTGCTATGTAAACGTATTTAAAATTAACGCAGTAGTATGTATTCATTGGCTATACGTTCTCTAAATGTTGCATCAAGTCACCAGCAGCCTTCACTGGGAAGTATCTTTATTTTCGGTTAAGAATATTAACGAAAGGTTTATGCAATCATTTTCACTGAACTTTCGTCTAAAAATTAATACAACATAATAGCCATTTCGCCATACTTTTATGTCATGAAATAACGTTTACAATCGAAAATCAGATATGCAACGATGTAAGAACTGTGACATAGATTCTTTCATAAACAAGTAGCGAGTATGATGATTAATTATATTTTTTTCTCTAGAGGAACACTCGAGAGGCGCAAGGTCAACGAGAATTCAACGGGAAAGAAACTGGCTAACTCATTTTGCATTTTGTTCGTCCAGGAATGAGTTCACGCTGTTCCGGATAAACGTCTTCTAACTCCACTTCGTGGACAGGTAGTTGTAAGGTTTACGGTACTTTTTTTATGACGTTAGAAGTTCACAATATTCCACGAATTCCTTTCCAAGTCGCATAATGTTCTCGCGAAGTCGACGAAACGTTTCTGGTTATGGACGTCACGTTTCTAACAGAAATGGCAGCTGGCAAAGGTGGACCTCGTAACCGGACCGAGAAACCTTCGAATCGCCCGAACAGCAAATAGATCAACGAGCAATCTCGAAATAAAGTCCAGCTCTCATGTTTCGTCTATTGCAAGACATCCTAACTAGCGATGAGTTCATTAACCCTTGGCTCATTAATCAGTTGTTAAATCATCCGGCAAAATTCATTAATAAGCAATTGTTAAAAATTTGATTTCATATACGGATTAAAGAAACTGTTTGAATTAACGAAGAAAGAAAAAAGTATTTAGAATGGTTGGCGAATCTGATGTGCGATATCCGAACCTAAATTGGTGAGAGGATAGAATACGGTGTCAATGGCCGGCATCCTGTTGCATCAGAAGAGTAACCTTGACTCTAAGAAGTATACTTTGCTTCACTGAGTTCACGAGTTTACGAGTCAAGTACGTTCACTCCCCATTTCTCGGTCATCCCCCTTATATCGGTCATGTATCGAGCTTCTAAAACTGCTCTGCTCAACTCAACAATCTTTAACTGTACCCGTTTCCATCATATCGTTCCTTTACATTTTTATATTATTTTTCATGAAGAATAAAGGCACAATTAATTATCTTGGGGGTTGAATAATTAAATGAAAAGGACTAAGATTATTAGTGTATTAATTAAATTGTTAAAGGTTACTGCAACGAATGTTTGTGCGAACATTCTTTGAAACGCGAGAAGAAAATTGGAACAGGCCTCTTTACAGTCGCGAATAAAAATAGCGGCGCCTCCCTCTATATTTTCGAATTGCCGTTGGAAATTCAAATAACGGAAGTATACCTGTATTCGATCGTTCCCCTTATCGACTAGATAACGCGTATGACATTTTATTTACGCGTGCTGTTGGAGGCCGAATCCCGTTTACGCTACGATCAATGAACGATAACCCAAACCGCGCAAACTGCTTCGACTTTACATGAATTACTTGCTAAAAACTCGACGTGCGTTATTTTATTTTCAAGTTAGTAAAATAGACAATTACGATACTTTGATTTCTATTATAGTATTTTTGTTAATGATAGAAACTATAGGAATTGTGTTTAATTCATTGTTCGTTCCAATGAAGAATAGAGCAATTTGTGTTTAGAATATTGATGAAATGTTTATGTAGTCGTTTTCATTAAACCTTAAACTTCAAGCTGATGTACCGTGAGTGCTATTTTATGATACTTTTATGTCATCAAATTATATCAGAGTCTCTATGTTTCGAAATTCGTTACTGCAATATGGCTTACTAAGTACACTCACGATCAAAGGCTTCCCCAGGAAAAATGGTGATGTTCTGGGTTCTTGCCCTTACCTATAGGCATATTCCGATTGACGACGTAAGGGAGAAGGTCCCAAATATATATGTAGATCTATGGCTTCCCACCACACTTGCGTATGAATAGTTACGCGGAAGAATTTGAATTGATATTTATTTATTATTCATATTTTTCAAATATATACTAAATTTTATATGATTTGATACGAAATAATTCTATTTATTACCAGTAACTCCTATGCCAATCAACGCGTTAATTATAATGACAGAATTAACAGCTTGACTGGCACAGCAGAAATGTCCACATTTAAAGAGAAACAATCATTACTCTAAGCAATTAAAACTGAAAAACGAGACAGAATAATTGTTTTCCGTTATCTTTAACTAATGAATCCATTGGCAAACTAGATCTCCATCGTAATAAGTCACTCTGTGTATACACGTTTTGGGAATGAAATACAACCGGACAGGTTGCTTTATATGAACGGTGTGAAATGTAATATTTCACAACGTACAGGATACAATTGATAATTAACCACGTATGCATGCAAACACAGTGTCTATCACGCATATGTGTGCGTTTCCGTGCTAGCCTGCGTTCTCGTTGCAACACACAACGACGAGCTAGTGACACGACCTAATTTCCTGCTTATGCCCGACCCTTTTCGTTCGCCCAGATATCGTTCACTCGGTAACTGTGTCTCCGACCATATACTTTTATCTCGTTGCACTGGACACAGTGACCCAGTGAACACGACTGATCTCGATAGGTAATGATTACGTATAACTTGACCAAGGATTGGGGTGGACAACTAATTACAATCTGAATGAAAATTTCTCTTTTTCATAATTTACATTGAAGAAATTAGAAAATCGTGTAAATTGCAGTGATTGTATTAAGAATGGCTGTAATTAACTACATTTTTAATTTAAAATACATATGTATATATTTAAAGGAAAATAGTAATTTGAACCTGAGAAAAACTAACGAGATCTCGTCCATCATCTCGAAATTATTGAAAATGTGTTAGATAATCTGTCGGATTTAGGTCGTATCAAAATGAATTTTTGTCGTGTGAACGGAGCACGAAGTCGTCTTTCGCATCTGGGAACAGTGTCCGGGGATAGTTCCGTTCGAATGCCAGCAAACGGTATACGAATATTTCTAGTCTAACGTTCCACGTGTCGCTTGCACACTCCGCTTAATCTTGTGTAACGTTACGCACACAGAACGCAGGCCGTGTGTGCGCGTGTGGTAGCCTCGGAGCCGCGAGCACGCTTTCTCGTGCGCCGATAACGCTCGCGAGTTCCAATTCGTAATATGTGTAATTCGACTTTTTTTCCCGATTTTAGCTCGAATATTTTCATATCGCGGATACACGTGTTCCTATACTCGGTGCGCGACACATTTTCTTACGGCGAAAGATTTATGTATCTCGTTATCTTTCGTCGTTCGTACGTTATGCAATTGAATCGATACCAACACCGAGCTACAATTTTTATGCGCTATATTTTTATTTCTCCTGTTCGATGTGGAACTAATCAGCCACAATTAATTAGCTGGCCAGTAACGTTTTTATCGCGTTCTCTTAACATCAGGACCGAATTCAGATTTCTAAGGCCCTGTAGCTATCTTCAAGATTCCCCTTGATTCATAAATTTCATTTAAAAATTGAAATTTATTGTAAATGAAATTAAATAACATTTAACCGGAAATTTACAACGAAGGCCCTTAGATCTTCCCTTAATCTGGTGCTGCTATACACCTTTAAGACCGCACATTTGCACATTCTATCAATTTTTTACAGTTTACCTTTTTTTTTATAGCAACCTAGGAAGAGATTATGAATATAAATTCTCAAAGATTCTGATTAAGCTGGTCTAACACCCTCAAGGAAAAGCAGACTGAAACGTTTCAACTTTCATAGAAAATTCCTGCACGAAGTGGCTTGCAAGCTTAGAAAAGATACATCATACATGGCGTCCGACGCTCGCATACATACACATAAGCAAGTAGAACCGTCCTCTGCGTGCCAGTGCGTATACCACGTGCCGACATGGTCGAGCAGTGTGCATCACCTATACGGTTCGAGAAGACCGTGAAGAAGACTGTTAGATCTAACTGTAACCCAGGCCTACTTTCGGCTTCCTTTGGGCCTTCAAACGATTACATACATATACATATATTCCTCGGTGCGTACGGTGGTATATCAATGTTAGGATCGCGCGAGCATACGGCACATCCACACGCGCCTCCACGAAAGCGCGCGTTGCTCAACCATGATTCTCTTCGGAGCTATGCGTTACCCGGTCTCCCTCTATTTCCTACCAAACTCCATCGTCCTTGAACCCTTCCTACCCACCGACCTTCCTTTTCACGTTCTCACCCTCTATCGCTGAGAAAAATAAGAAAGAGCACTCGAACGGGCGACAAAGCATCGTGTTACTCTCCCTGTTTCTCTCAGCCATCGTGGCGCGGGGCTTTTCGTCGACTTTCGCCTTCCAACGGGTGGAAAAAAAGAATCACGGCCTTCGGTATCTGAGAAGAAACTTTTCCTTTCCCTTCGCCAAAAGAAATTCTACCGTCATCGGTTGATGGCTACCAGCCGATGGTTTTCGTGAAATCAGGACACGCGTGGTGTGCCTACCTTGGAGAAAGCGTTAGAAGGAGGATCGTGTTGGCGAGGAAACGGTGCTCACGAGGTTAGAAGTGGGAGAGCAGGAGGAACTTGTAAGGAAGGCGAGTTGCACGCGCGAACGGCTAAATTCATATCACGTCCATAGAAACATAAAAGAGTATCGTTTCGGAAGTGTCCTCTTCGTCTTCGTCTTCGTCTTCGTCTTCGTCTTCGTCTTCGTCTTCTCGGAGGGCAAGCAAGGGTTATCGCGAATCGCCTGGTTGGACTTTAGCTATCCAACATCGCGAGACGAAGGCCATCGACGAATTGCATGCGCCCAATGTCTCACGAAATACCGGTCACATGGCCCGATTAATTACAAACATCCTCTTGGTGACTACGAGGAAAAGATTCGAGAACAGATCACGATGATTGTGAAAGGAACCTTTCGAATGCGCTCGAGCTCTCTAGACGAATAATCCTTCTTATAATACGATTGCTCATAACTTTGAAACTATTTCTCTGGTATTTATTAGGAATATCGTGATCGGATTTCGATCAAATGATAGATGAAAGAGGAGCAAGAAACTAGCATCCGGTTCGATTGATCCAACGAAGAAGCGTAGCTCGCAAGACCGTTACGGGGAGAAAAACAGCTCGATGGCACGTGGTCAGCCAGCTAACCAATTAAGCGACCAGCTTTACGGTCTTCGCAAGCGATAGTGATTAATCGGTCGATCCAGTCGTTCACAACTTTCTCTACGTGCTGCACTTAACGGGACGCCCGTTAGCCGTCTCGGAACCGAGCTGACACGAATATCTTACGAGACGACATTCGTCGATTCGTAACGGTACTGCATCATCGATGCAATGGAAGATGCCGAAGAGGATCTTGAAAAATATTTATAAAATAATTACCTTATTTTGCATTATACAAACAATTGGTACTAAGCTGCAGCACCCTTTGATTCGAGTAAACTGAACCGAGGTCAGAAAGCAATTTGTTTCTTCAGAAAATATTTTCCTACTCCCTGCAATTCCTTCGTCAGAAAACATTTTATACATTCCGTTTATTATTACCTGCTGCTGGCATTTATTCAATAAAGAATAATAATTCTGGCGAAGCATCGCGAAGAAAACAGAAGGCTTCGAAATTATGTCTTGAAAGTTGCACATTCTTGTTTATTCAGCGTGACTGATAAAGAAACAGATATCTCTAGTTCCACATGTATAGTAACGTTATCAGAGTCGCTGATAGATCATACCGAATTTTCTGAACATCGTAACCGCCAGAGTTTCGACAGTTTTCGCTTGCCCAGTGACTCGTTATATTTGTTGCACATGATGAGTCTATTTTCGCAAGACAAAAGTGGATACGGTTTCGAGATATCTGCAATTTTTACACGAACGCGGAAATAATTAATGTTATCGCAGAGCAAATTAAATTAAACCAGGACCAAATTAAGATTTTTGAGGCCCGGAGCTATCAAACCATTGAGAACCTCTATGGCTCACAAACTTGATTTAAAAATTGAAATTTATTTTAAACAAAACTGAATAACAATTAATCGTAAAAAAATAGGACAATATTTTTTGACATAGCGAAGCGGGACCCAGGGTTGTACTCCTTCTTAGACCTTCCCTTAATCTGGCACTGTTTGCATCGACATGTATAGGAAACAAACACGAGAACTAATGGCTGTAAAGAATCAAAAATATTACGACCTGAATGATTACGATAATTAATTCCCATCAAAATTCAATACCAAAGTAACATACCACGAATGCATAATCCACAAGACTCGTCCGTTCCACTTTATTGCCGTTTCTGTCGACAGTTCGCGGTTCAATGCCGCGAACCCGTCGCATTATTAAACACACCACCATCGATTATCAATGCAGAATGCTCGTCAACGATTCGTATCAATCGCGAATGAAGAAAATCGAATTTCGATCGATCGATCGAAACTCGCACTCTCGATGGCACTCGCGACCCATTAGTCGTTGCACCGAGTCTGCGGTACGGTTGATACATAATGAATGAAGATGCACGTATCCAACTTTTATTTTTGGACCGGAAGCCGTTCACAGTTACGGCCTGCATAAACGGCGCACAAGCCACGATAAATATAAAGTTGACACGAACGATCACGATACTACCGTTGCTTTTATCTTTCGGCCTCAGATAAAAACACCTCTCTCTCTATCGTTGCAATAAAAGAAACGCGACCGGATTCTCGCTGGTTGAAAGTCGCACGCGACCGATCAAACTGAAAGACGGTACTCGTCTCGAAGAGGACGAAAGCGATGCAACCGCGAGTGCATTGCATCGCGGCTCGCCGCGAACTGCGGTTTCGCGCGACGAATCCGTAAGAATGTTGCACATTCGTCGGGGGAAATCGCACACCAGTGTACGTGCGTATGCACGTATGTTCGCACACGCATACACACGTACAGAGGGACAGGAGCGTTTGTATAAAGGCGATGTGCAAAGCAGCCGAGATTCGCATGCACACATCGACTGACTCTGCGCGAGTGGAGACTCGCCCCACGCGATTGGGTGAAACAGGGGTAGGGGCGGGCCAATCCGCGGCCGCTGCACTTGGCTTGCACTCGCACACGTGCACCGCTTGCAAAGCGGCGGCGTGCAACTGCAATCGGGAGGTCGACAGGTGAGCGTATTCGCGCGCAAGGAGTGATGGCGCCTCTTTGGTCAGACATGGAGGCGAGGCTTCCGGCCACGTGAATGGCTCGTTTCGAGCCGCGATCGACGCCCGTTTTTCGTACGAAAATTTTTCACTTAATTGTTGACTGATAAGAAAAGGAACGCGCTTGCTGGTCGACTTCAAAATACACCGATTACGCGATATCGACTCGATCGACCGGGCATTCGATTCTTTCGCGCGTGCAACGAAAAGTGTATTACTCATTGAAACGTTGCATTCAACGGTGATTTTAAATTTCTTTCTTTAATATAATAAAGGTTCTTCTTTAGATTAATTAATTGGTAGATAGTAAAAAAGAGAACTTACCCTCGCAGAATAGGGTGACATCGGTAAGACTCTCGCTTTTGAACAAATTCGAGAACGCTGTCGCCAAGTTGCTACCGAAGCTATTCCACTTGAGACAGAACTGATGCTGATGAGAGTCCATGATGCCACCCTTAGGCCCAACTCCGTGACCTTCGCCACCCCTGTCTCTGCCACCTTCGTGTAAGTATTTTCCTTCTTGATCGCGCTCGTGCCCAACAGTTCGTCCAGCTGTACAGAGAAAGTTAATCTTTGTTTATTCCTCGTTAACGATCGCTCGATTAAACGAATAATTTAAGAAGTAAGGAATTTTCAAGATTCATCGATTCGATTCGCATACAGGAAATTCTGATTCGTAAATGAAAGATCGTGCGAGCAAATCGGTCGGCTAACCGCGTTCGCATCGTACCGTGTCGTGGAAACTTCAACCGGATTTCCGCGGTGCGCGATAAAAGCTCGAGCGAAACCTACCGATGCCGAGGAGCGTATTACCGTCCGCTCGAAACAGGCTCAACGGGAACACCGATGCATCGGTGATCAGAGGGACATTCACAGGAAGATTCGACGATCCTCCAAGACACGGGTACACTCGAAGAAACGACAGCACCGTTTCTCGTATTTTCCCCGGTTTCCCGATCGAACGCGAACCACTTGCGAATCCTCGAGCTCCGGACTGGAGTTGAAACTCACTGAACAGAGTGCTTTCCGCACCGGTCTCGCGTACACGTGTCCACGCAGCACATGATCCACGAAAAGTGTTCTCCGCTCGCACTGATCCCGCGGCTTGTTCTCGTAACGAGCACGGATAACGAGCGAGAAGACGTGAAAGAAGAAGCGGAGAGACGGTAACCACCGGTACTTTCGTTGCGTATCCGAACACTGGTCGCGTACACACTGATGGGCCGAGTCTACGTTTTACCCGTCCGAAATCGAGTCACCGACTTGCATCGCGCATCGCCGCGACGAGGAAAGAATCACGCGTACCTCTCTCTCTCTTTCTCTCTCTCTCTATCTTTCTCACGTACACATGCGTGTACACGCGGTAGCTATCTCCCTCTTATTTTCACCGTCTCTCTTATCGAACACGCGCGCACCGTCCGTCTCGGTTGCACTCGCGGTAGAAACGAACAGATAGCCCGCGGTGTCTTGGCCCGCGCGGGAGGATCGTACCGCGAACGTACGGGAACGATGTGTCCGGTGCTGTCAGGCGAGAGAAAGAGGACGAAAGTCGTGTCGCGTGGTGCCTTGTCGCGGTGGAAAGAACGTGAATATGGGTCATCGGTGCCGATGCAAATGCGGTTCAACGAAATAGTGTGAGTTCTGTGCTTTCGTGGGACCGGTGGCGGTAGCGCGATGGAAGAAGAGGGAAGGTCGTGTAGGTGGGAGGAGGGGAACGGTTGGTTCAGTAGGGGAAGTAAGATTCGACTTTTTCGAAGAGGGTGGGGCTAGATTGCTTAAGGCTAGAACTTTAGTTCGCGTGCTCCTCTGTGCCCCCTCTCTTATCACGTGTACTCTTTGCGCTACTCTTCGCGTTTCTATCTTTCTCTTTCTTTCTTTCCTATTGCTTTGTCCTATTGCTTCGAATATCCCCTCTAACGTTTCTAAGGTATCGCGGGTCCCCGCCACTTTCTAATCTAACACGTGCCAGGGCCGAAACGCGGATACGTGGCGCCACTCGGCAAGAACAACCGCGGGGACGTGGAAGGGATCGTTTTGTTGCACGCTACTCTTCGTTACCACGGGCCACTCGATTACGTCACTGCCGCTCGAAATGTTTCAGCGGGCACGGACTCTGCATGGCTGAATGCATCGTGGACTTTGTAAGATTACGCTTTATATTCAAATTCACGAATCGATTAAGCCAGTTAATCTGAAAAAAAAAACTCTCGATATTACACAGCATGTTTCAGTGTTTACAAAAATATTTTATGTTTTTGTAATTTCACGTGCTAAAAAGTATGCTAAACTATGCATTAATTCATTTACAAAGACCTCGTAATTGCCTTGGGCTTCGTCGAAACTTGCAAAACAAACGGGAATGACTGTACTAAGAATTCGGTGAACAAGTTCTTAAACACACGCTCGTCAGATCTTACGTAATGCTACCGGTCTCGATCTTAGAGAAGGGCGTTAAACGAAATGAGAATAATAAACGAAGATAGGTGGTTGGTAGATGAAATTGCAGAATGGGATGCATAACGTACTGGTTTGCTGGAGGCGCGACTATACGGGCGTACGTTCGAGTCGAGGTCACGGAGCGAATTTACGAGTTGCCGAGTGAACCGGGACGAAATGATCGGCTCGCGTCATTCTTCGTTCTGACAATAGCCCTTCCAATGTTTGCAGCAAGCTGCACGTAAATCTGTTGCATATTCTCGTCAGCTGAAAAGTTTCCATCGTCGCTCGTGTCGTTCGATCACGTTCCACGCAAGCGTTTACGCGATTCCGTCGTTAACTACGAAACGATGCATCGTTCGAGCGAAGAATATCTCGGAAAAAGTGACACGGGATTGCATAGTCAGCACGTTTTACTATCTAGAAAGCGTGCGTCGAAACGATCAAGTAGAATAAACTCGTGTGGATCAGACGGATAGTAGAATCGTACGAAGCATTAGGCTACCTCGAGGTTCCCCGATAAAACAGTGTCTAACATTTCGACACGTGTATGAAACTGAACGATAGCAATTCTACTTCTTAACGATAGAGCATAGCAGAGATTCAAATCTAATATCATTTGTCAAAACACCAATGTCAGGGGATAATTGATCAACTCCACTCCACGCCCTGAAAACGGCACCAACCAGCCACGTAGCTGCGTACGTCCCTGATCTGCCAAAATTTAGTGTGCACTCCCTGCCACGGCATTGCGTGCGTGCAAGACGCGTCGAGTCTTCCGAGGGGCAGAAGAGAGAAAAGGGGAAAAGAGCGTAGGAGTCGTGGGGAGACGAGAGAGAAGCACGCGGGACCGAGATAGATATAACACCAAAGAGTAATGAAAGGAAGGGGTACGGAAACGAGTGGGGAAAGAGAGAGCGAGACAGAGAAGTTAGATGGAAATTCAGTCGCTCGAGGCATCGTTGTGTGCCATTTAGCGATGGTTACTCCGATTCTCCTTGATTAAACTATAAACAATTTTCAAAATCTCTAAATCTTCAAACTACATCACCGCAAAACACTCGATTCAGGTATCCAAAGCAAAGATTCCTAATTCAAGGGTTCAAAAATGAGTTCTTTGGGAAACTAAAAATTACTCGAAACAAATTGAAAAATTTTGATCGTTAATTGTAAATGATTGGCGGGTTTCGAAGCCATCGCTACTTGCGTGGCGCTCCGTGGTAAAGGAAAGCGAAAGGGAGGGAGAGGTTGTAATAGAGAGAGAAAGAGAGAAAGAGTGGAGCAATTGCGACAGCGAGGATAGGGGAGGGAGATATTACGCACGGAGGGGAAACGGTCAAAAGTGGGGTTGAATGAGGGGGGATCGGTTGGGAGGGAGGGTCGCGGGAGGATGGAGGAGGCTCAAGGTCGCTGCGGGGCCGCACGCGCGCCCCTGGCCACGCACACAAACGCGTTGCACGCGCACGCACACGCGTACGCACACGCTTGCGCATCGGCTGGCTGCAACACGGGCGTGTGCACAAGGGGTGGCGGGGGTGCGAGCGCGCTGCAGCGCACACGCGCATCGCTGCGCGCACGCGCCTTCCACCAGATACCGTGTATACAAACGTGCGTGCGCGTGTGCGTGTCATTGACGGTGATTTCGCGCGAACGTGTGCCGTATGCGTGTGGGTGCGCGAACGAGCACCGTATTTCGGCGGTTCTCCTACGGCGACGCGTATTATGTCACCAGGTCCAGGCTGCGGAGATAACGCACTGCGTTGTATGGATTTTTTCAGACTCGCGATAGAAAGCGTCAAACTGACTCGCGGAGGGGACGATGACTCGTTCGGGGCGGTAAATTGGAAAAGGACACGGAGATATGTTTTAATTGCTTGGCTATAGATCGAAGGAGGATGTAAAAATCCTGCAAACTATCAGATTCATAGAATCGTTGATTCTTGCAAAATGTCAGCTTAAAGATCCAATTAACGTTAACTATCGAATTGATATTCTGTCGCTTTCAATAGTGTGGCGCTATACTTAACACGTTCACTATTGGAGAGGTCGTCAGTAGCTGGCGTTTCAAATTTTATACAGTCAAATTATTAGAGAAATAGGAGGAAAACAAGCCTTGAATAACGTTAGTATTTTACTAATACAAAATGTTCATTGTCAATGTAATATTTAACGTGTTAAAGGTTCCTCGAGAATAAGATGGATGGTTGAAAAGATAATAGTTTAGGGTAGAATCAATGTTGACGGAATAGGCGCGAAAGTATATTCCAAGTAACAAAACAAGGTACCAAAGAGACACTCTATAACGTTAATTACTATGCGTGCATGTTACGGGCCATTGTAATTCAGCAGGCGATGCCACACCGCGTGTAAATGCAATTAGCTACGATCACTATAATTCGACACTTTAACCCTTTCAAGCGATGATTGCATAAGTTATTAGTCACAAAAAAGCCAAGATTTTTTTACTATTTACGATTATTATATAACAGTCCTAGCATAAAAATTAACCCTCGGACGGCGGACCATGGAGAGAGCCCCAATTTTAATTTAATTTTCTATTTCATATTATTTTCATTTTCTACATTTATACATGTATATGTATAATCTCGTGTATATGTATTGTCCCAGGCTCCGCTGTACAAGGGATGAAACAGTTTTTAGAAAATGAATAATTAGTACAAACTTCGGAATCTGAAAAATTATGAAAGGAACTTTGCAAAATTGTTTAAAATGAATTAAGATACAATATAACAGAGTAAAATGGAATACTACAACAACTGTGATAGCGAAATGGCAATGTTCTGAACGAGTATTCCGGGGAAAGAGTTGCCGTTGTTTTTCTCTCAGGCAGAAAACTGCATTAGTGCATTACGCTGTGTAGCCGGTAACTGAATTATTTAGTCGATTCAATTAAGGACCCTGCTCGGTGTGCCCAATAGGTACGAGAGCGTGGCACAGCTTTGATAACCCACTCTATTAACCAGCACTACGGATCAGTCAAAGCCACGAGTTACTGTTCGAGTACCATAGATAAGGATGTGCATTTTCTTACGAAACGGATATACCGCTGAGAAGAAAAGTGCTCGAGGATAATTTCGAACGGGAACTTAAAAGCAACACAATGTATCTAACATTATCTCGTTACCCCATTTCTTAATATATCTACCACGTATCTGGTAGACTACAGTCCAGAGATTCGTATGAAAATTAAGATCCTACATTTTAATAATAAATTAGCACGATTTCTAATTAACGTAATTGGGAAAGTTATGAAAAGATTTGAATAAATATTTGCTTGTAAACGTTAAATAAACAAGGAAATGATTGCAGCAATAAGATTACGGCGTTTGCCGTTCCATCCTTTTCCTCTACTGAAATTCGAGTAGACTTGCAGTGCTGCAAAAGCGAGGTAGCATAACAGAGCCGACTGATAACGTTGAAAATACATTCTACGAAGGAGCTGCCCCTGAAGTGTAGTCAATACTGCAGCCAACGATGCCTACCGCAGCACTGTTTCCCCCTTATCCAACGATCCCCTGGTAGCTTCCGTTGCCGAATGAAAGAGGAAGCGAGATAGAGAGAAGGACGAGATTTGCGTGAATCCCGAATCCCGGTAATAATTGCCGAGGGGTAGGGAAAATGCAGAGAAAAGGGTTCTCGTCTGATGAAAATTTCGGCCTGAAAATGCAAACGTGCTCGCAGGGTGTAACGTAATATCAGCGTACGATCGAGAAGTCTGGCGAACTAATGAATTATTGAAATTCTTTAAGAAACATTTTTAAGTAGAAGATATGACAATATTTTATATTTAAAAAAATATATTAAATACTATATAGGAAGGTATATTGCAATATTGTACTACTGTAGAGAAATACCTGGATAATTTCATTAACATCAAACATGCAGGTGTTTCTTTATACAAAGAACAACTGGGAAATACTTTTCTGTCGGTTCTTACGAATCGATGCAAGGATCTTGATGTAAACGCGGATACAATTTGTTTCGGTGACACCACAATTTGTTAACTGTCTCTAGGCTCGTTCATGGGATATTAATGAAACACATGTCACTGTTGCATGCAACAAGCTGCGTGCAACCGTATAGATTAAATATTTGTATCTTTGAAATTTATCCATTAAATTGATCTGCATTCATGGGTGATAATTTACTGATAGCAGATGGTGAAGGTTTTCACTTTCACATCAAATGTTAGAGAATTACAATAAATCGTCAAAAAATTTGATATCTTTCCCTCTTTGATGTTTCTCTCCAAACTGTAAAAGAATCGCCTTTTTCGTAGAAAAAATCGTCGCCAAGTCGACTGAAACAAAAGTATCGCAGGGGTACAATTCGGAAACACGTGTAAATCTTCTTATCGATGTGACAACCGCGGATCTGACAACTTACCACTTCGAGAAAACGTAAATAGCGAAAGGCGAGAATCGGGGCCACGAGAACGCGGGAAACGGTGACGAAATCGAGCGTAGAATGTTACGCTCGAGCGGAAACGCGTGAAAAAGGAATTGGTACGATCGACGAGAGACAATTTCATGGTTTAAATAGGAATCCACGAAGAAACGGGGGAACAAATAACCGTAAGCGATGGATTTTCTAAGTCGACGTTTCGACTAACGTTCAACTATCTAAAATGTAACTGTACTTCCTAGCTATGATTTCTGATCATTTTGATCACTGATAGAAGAAATCCAATATAATATTTCCAAGAACATATTAAAATTAATTTCCTTGGTTTCCCAAACTTTTGAAAATTACTGTAATAAACTGTAATATAAAAATTTAAGAAATTACTGTAATAAACTTCATTAAAAACAAGAAAAATTTAAATAAATAAATTATAAATACTCCTTATATCAGCATCCAATCATATTTTGTCATAAACGCGCTGAAAGGAAGGGGTCAATTTCTTTCGAAAAAAAAAAAAACTCATAAGAAAATTTCTACATGAAATGAAACCGACGAACAGGAAGAAAGAAGCGTAATAAATAACTACGGTGAAACGCAACTGTTCAGAGATAGGGAGTTGGTTGCGCCTCAAAAGCGATCCTTACATTTATAAACAGGCGATAACTCCAAACGAACGTGCGCGTTTCAGACTGACGCATGCAATAAACGAAAAACAATATATGGTTACGCATCGGCACGCTCAACCTGCTAGAGATCGGTTGCACCGCAATTATTCTACCAGAAAAAAAGGAACTGGTTACTCTGTACAAAACAGGAATATCATCATTTGTTGCAACGCACCAGCGAGGATCTAAGAAGACCATGGGAAATGCGCGCCAAAGTAAGTACTATGACGCCTAGAAATAAAATCCATCCAGGAATATCAGGAATTTTTATTCCTTTACTTTATAAAATGTGTTAACTGAAAAAATATTTCCACTCCGAAAGAAAACAATCCTCGAAATAAGGGTTGCAAACTATATTTTGCAAAATATTTCGAAAACTACTTATTGCAGAAGAAATGATGAAAAGTATGATTTGTTTGTCTGAATGATAAATTTTCTCGTTTAAATTAAAAAAAAAAAAAAAATGGTGAAGAATAAGAGTGCACTGTTTCCGATCGGCAGACCCGCAGAAAGCATGGCGGAGCAATTTAAGCGGGAGACGTACACGGAAGCATAAGGGTCTCTATAGGACCTCACGAAATGAACGCAGTTTCCGTCAGGTACCGTTACGGGGTGTTGCACACGCCGATGAAACGTGCACGTAGCACGTGCACGAGCTGCATAAAATTGGACGAAGGAAACGCGAGTTGTACGGGCGAACTGTAAATGTACGTAACGGTGAGTCGACGACTGGGCCAAGAACGTGCACGATACTATCCGTTTATCAAAACGAAGGATTAATGAGAGTAGGAGGCATCCGGTTCTCACGAAGTAGAAAAAGAGTCGTTACGATAAGACGGATCAATTTGGACTGAACTGGGGTGTGTTCAGAATCAACTCGGAATTGGATTATCCGAAGGGGTTGAAATGAAGAATTTGATTGAAATCTATACGAATTATCTGTTCAAAACTTCTCTACTTTGAGAAGTAAATTATTAATCAAACAACGCGAGTTGTCATTAATGTCTTCTTCAAATACCTAAGGAAGAGCAAGGTTAAACAAGTGTCACCCTGTGCTCCAATATCACCCTTAATCGGACACATTAATGACCAAAATCGTTCGATCTTCCTTATCCAAGCATTCGTGCAAGCGAGATAGAGTTACCTGTCGATCTAGGATCAGCAGCAACACACCGAGGCGCGCGAAACGAGTCACAAATTATCAGAAAGATCGATCGTTCGGTCATCGATGCGTTCGATCGCGGTCGCAAACGATCGATCGAAGTACCTCGAAGAATCCGGGAGGGAAAAAAGGTGGTAACAGATCGGATGAAAACAAATGAACAGGTGAACACGGTGTACCTGGCGGATGAAGCCACCATGGATTGACCAGGGATGGTTGTTGGTTGCCGTGGCCCTCGCCGACAGGGGCGTACATCCTCCTCCGACTACGTCACGCCCGTCACTGCCGTCCTGTGCGGCTGCACCCCCGACTGTCTTCAACCCATAACCCACCGCTCCTCCCGGGATTCCTGTCATTTCCCCTTCCTCCACGTACGCAAGAGGGTTGCAAGGTTACCGGTACCCCCTCTTCCTCGCCCTCACCCACGCTTACACAACGAACCAACCGCCCCCAGCCCCGCCACGGCTACCAACCACCTCACCGCGACCACCTCGAACGCGTTCAAGGTGGAGGAACAGCCGCCTCCACCGTCGAGCGACGCACCCCCGTCGGTTCGCTACGCAGGCAACCGGCCGGCCAGCCACAGCCATCACTTTCGCTAGAAAGTACTCGGCCCGTTACGAGGGCGACCTCTCGGCCAGGGCTGACGTTGCAAAGGGCGAGCATGGTGAACTTCGTGCTTTTTTCCATTTCTTTTTTTTCTTTCCTTCCTTCGTTACACCTTTTTTCTGCAAGCGAACCAACGTTCACCACCGAGCGAGCCTAAAGGCTCTTACTCTGAATCGATAAGATAATTTGACTAGCACGCTGCCGAACAAAAATGAGGATCGTACACGAGGCAACGATGGAGCAACGTTCGTGAATCGACCAAATACAAACCGTTGCTATGTAATCGACGCTGTCGGTATTCTACCCTCTTTCCTTCAAATCTCCTATCTCTACCGTGTTTTCATATTTCGAGCTCGATATGTTTGTTACGTTTTAAGGGAAAGTAGAATGTTCTATGCATTTTGTAGAAATCTAGAGATATAATTGCTTCCCATGGTTGTTTTGAAATTTTGATTAGAACAATGGCACAGAAGATCGAAATCGTTTATCTCGAATACCGGCACGCCAGAAATGTACCCGAAATGCGATCCGTTAGATTAACCCAGGTGACTACCGAGTGTGTTTCGTTCACGGGTGGACAACTCCTGGCGTCAACGCATTAATTACCCTCCTTCTGTGTACCCGCGTCTTCATTGTAACCGCGATAAGAAGGAAGTTAATGAGAAGTATCCTGGCTAAGTGACGTTTAGAATAATGCCACGAAGAGCACCCTTTGCGTTACATCTTCCCAATTAATGAAATTAACATATGGATAAATGAACGTTGCTTTGGGCCATGTATCAGTCTCATTTGAATATATAATTTTCTAATTACATAGGACTTTGAAAAATCGGATCATCTTACAGCATGGAATAACTAAAATTTAGTCGACGATGGAAACGAATTTCAACGCGAATTACGACCATGATTCCCTTTCACCCTGGCTCGCATAACTAGCATTGCTCGATAATTAAGGCAATGTCTCGCATACCGGGATACCTCGTTCACCCTCTGCAAAATTTTTTTTACCGAAGCGGAAACGAGTCCACTGGATGTGGTGCATCGAGGATCGTTGGGCCGATATAAAATTTCTCGAGCACGCGTGCTCCCGCCGGGAAATTCCGCGCGGTCTAGCTACGTTCCTGGAGGTAGTAGCAAGGTTGGAGGGGAAAACAACCTTGCAAGCTCACACACCCTCCTTCTGGCGGCGGTATGCGTAGCTGCGTCGGTGGTAGGGCCAGAAATTTTGGAGGTTGGCAGAATCGGTGAGTACGGAGGGGATTGAAGGGCGAAAAAGCGGGAGGGAACGTGAGGGACGAGAAGGAGGGTGGGATGATGTCCTCGGGGGGCGGAAGGGCGAAACGGGGTGGTCTGAAGGGAGCCAGGCAACCTGCACCCGGCAACAGCCCCCGACCTCGGAAGAACTAATCATTAACCTCCTTTCACCCTCCCAAACACCGCTCTAACTCGACCACCTTGGCTTCGCTTTCACCTGTGCCTCCCCTGGCTCGACCTCTCCCGCCCTCCTCCTTCCGCCCCCAGAGCTTCCTTCGTTTCCCAAACTCAGCCACGTTCCGAACGATTACGATTACCCGCGCTCACTTTCGCTGCTTTTTCACGGTCTTCGCTTCGATTTACCCCCTCCTCCCTGTTCCTCATCCACCCCCTTCGTGGAAATGCAACTTTTAACTCTTGGAATTTTCTTTTACATTCGGTGACGTTAGACACTATCGCTTAAATTATCGACTTTCCAACAGAAGAGAAATAAATGATAACGAATAGAACCAGTCGATTAGGAATACAATTAAAGAAGCATGACAATCGTGTTACCGGTTTCTATGTATACATCCATGTTTAAAGTTGCACCCCGTGCAACCCTCCGAAGTTAAGGACTACGGGGTATACGGATAAATGGATAGATCAATAAATATGCGGATACATTAGTATACACCAGTGTTACTGTGCATTCTATGATGCAGTTGTAATCGTGTTTTCTTCTCGGTGAATTATTTGCAATTAACTTTAGAGAAAGTGCAAACGATCGCGGTTATGAATGTTAAACATCCAAATTGTTACTCAGTCTGCTGAATCTTTTAATTGTTGAAAATGGCAGTCATTAAAAATGAAATACTTTGATAGCAACAAAAAGAAAGAAAATTATTAAGTATGACTGTTGAAATTCAATGGGAATGAAGAGGAGGCAATGGGCAAGAGGGAAAAGTAAATAAAGTGACAAAAGTATCGTTAAACAACGATTCCCCGTTTAAATAATTCAGTAGCCGGATAAGAGGAACGGTTGCTGCTCAAACAGGTATCTATCTCTACGTTTAATCGATGTAACAGGATGGTCGGTGCTGAACGCACGATTCGAGCATACGTTGAAGTTACTCTATTTTGACGGATTATATGGCAATTGCCGTTTATCCGTCGTTGTATCTTGATTTACGCGTCAACTTTCAAGCGGATAACATCTTCTACATGACACGAGTGAGGGTAGTAAGACACGGAGGACGAACGCCATGTAAAATCGATTGAAACGTTGTCGGAATCATGGAAACTTTTCGTAACAGAAAATATCAAACTATTAAATAAAAATTATCAAATATGTGTAAATATTTTAATCGAAAACTTATCTAAATTACTAATATCAAATTCATATATTTCTATCTACAGTATGATGTAAATGCTAATATGTAGACCATTGTAAGAATTACAAATGACCTTCAATATAAATTTAACGCAATTAAATAGCAAGAAAAATAAAAAAAATAAAAATTTTCTATTAACGAGACCTTTCAAATACAATTCTAGCGCCAGGCTTTATTCGGATAAAATTACAAAGGTCATAGGTTACACGAAGCTTGAGGTCGTTTAGTTATTCATAATCTGCGTACGATATTCCTACACCTTCGCGAGAGTAATTCATGAGAATTAAAATTCCGCGTGTGCGTTGCGCTTTAAATCGACTTATCTATAAACGAATTTTCCCAAAACCCGTAGGATCGAGCCAAGCTTTTCCACCCTAACGGAGATTCATCCCTCGTCAATTTACGCGAAACGAAAATTCCTTCGACAAACGTACGAGCCATCATCTACTGGTGCACATCTTTTCAACACGAGATAACAACGAATCGTGAAGAAGGGATGCTCGACGAAGGTACTCTCCTGCGAAGGTCGAGTCAGCGGCAGAAGAAGGGTGCGCGCGGGACAGCCGAAATGGTGGACAAGAGGGGCAAGATGCAACGCACATCTATTGATTCTCCTTCAGCGTGAAGGACCGCGTGTCCCACTCACTTTCGGAAGCGTACGCACGCACGCAAACGCTTACCCGCTTTCCCTAGTCCTCGTACGTGCACGGGCACACGTGGCTGAACGGGCATGTGTGCACACACGCGCACCACCGTGTGCGTCCCGATGAATGCAGGGCACAAAACGACCTCTTTCACAGAAAGAGAAAGAGCAAGCGAGATAAAGAGGGAGAAAAATGAGAAGAAAAGAAAAAAAACAAGGGAACAGGATTTTGCAACCTCCCTTCCGTGCATTCCTACTGTGAACTTCCTTGGCCGGCTGCATAAAGAATTAGAATGCTAGTACGCGCACGCCGCGCAGCTATGCGAAGGTACGAGAAGAAAGGAGGAAGAGAAGCAAGGGCTGGTTAAAGTGGTGTGCACGGCGGGAGGGACGAAGAGGGGTGCTCTCTATATTTCTTTCTCTCTCTCATGTCCGAAAAGCCCGGTAGCCGCGGCTTTGCACTTGCAACTTCGCCTCGACAACGACGCGGCGCGTATACGAAATTCTGGAGAGGGTCAGCGTTAGCATTTTGCAAACAGTAAACCAGATCCTAACACAGACGTCCTTCGATATTGAATAACTTCAATGCACGATGGAGAGAACGAACTTTGTTGCCTTCTTATTATTCGGCTTGAGCTGCCTCGCGTTATCCGGAGGGTAATTAACCGGAATAACCGAAATACGTTTCAGCTGATGCGTGAAAATTGCGATCGCGCGGGAACAAACAATGGCGGTGAGCCAATATTGTTGAATTCATTACTGGTTAACGAATCTACTAAATTCTATTTGGATTTTGTGAAAGAAAGATAAAAGTGTTCGTTATGAATTATAATCAATATGATTTCATATAATAAATACTATATGTAATACTTTATACAGAATATAATTACTTTTTTTTCTCACCAAATGTCGAGACGAAGTATAACGCAATATTCTTCAGTCTCTGTAGACTACACGATAAAATTGTTCGTTTCAAATATTCACTTAAATGAGAACGTACGTAAGGATACGTAACGAGAGAAATCAAAGAAGCGAAATGACTTCTGCACTCGTGTTTCCAGAACCGACCTTAACGCACTGATCGTGTCGGGACATGATGATCAGTGCCTTTGTTTACACGACTCGAAAGGCACGCAAGTAGTATGGCAAAAACTATGACTACTCGTGCTTAAACCGTTAACAGGATGCAAACTATGATTCAAATGTACTAAAGTCATCATACCGGTGGAACCAAACATGCAGAAACACAACATGTGTCTCGTTAAGGTTACGAAAACAATTGCTCTAGGTTACTGTACGGGTGAATTTGTGCGACAGACATCGTGCTTCGAAATCTATTCAATAACAATTGTCAGAACATTCAGCTACACGATTTGATTCACCGATATCGAAGAGAAATACAATTGAGAATTTGCACGGAGATACTTACGAAACACAAATTGAAAGTCATGAGATATAAGGAATCAAGAAAAATTTATACGTATTTTTGTCGTGTCGTTCTGTTTGACAATTTCATTTAAATTATAATTGTTTTAACCAAGTATTATGTATTAACATGCGATTCATTGACATTATACACGATGAGTATGTGTTAAAATAGTCAAAGTGGATAAAGGTAATACAGAAAAAAAAATTATGTAAATGTTAAATAAAATAGATTAAAACTTACCAAAATCGGTTTTCCACGCATTCGTTTCCCGCCTTTTGTTTCGTATTTTACCCTTTTCTTATTCTTCAATGTGTCACCTTATTATTTGGTATCGAGTATTATTCGATTATAACCCTTTCGCGATGTATTGCTAAGTACCGGTAACGCGTCAACAGAAAACTCATTTTCGGGAGTACATTTTTGTTCTTATTTCGAATGTATGCTCACGAAAATCACTTGTCGAAGAGTTAGGGACTTTTGTATCATCGTATACGATAGCGGTAAAATGATGACAGTCTAAGAAACACAACCGATTTTCGCGAAAAACTCTCAACTCTTCCGTCCGTACGCTGCCCGCAGCGAAGGCGACTGAAAACAGAGGACCGGTCGGCAGATTGTCGGTCGCATAGACGCCCTTGCCGTGCTTTGAAAACGAAAATTTGGTCTAAAACAGGTGGCGGCGTCTAGCGGAAGCGGGAAGAACTTTCCCATCTTCAAGTACTCACAGAATTTATTCGCGATATAATATTTCTACTTTTGTTTTATTTATACGATATAATTTGTTATGTTTAATGTAATAATTATATAACTATATATATATCATCTACTATGATATGTAACATTCTATTTGTTTTTTGAGGAAATAAAGTAATGTCATTGTTTAATACATGTATGCTACGTCTACATAAATATAAATGACACAATGGTTGGTAATTAACAAGTTTTAATTGGAAACGAATTAAACATAGTGGTTCTATTTCGGTTACACTTTATTGTATTATTTACACAATTTTATTGTGTTTATAATACTTCATCGTACTGATAATTTAAATTGTAAAGAAAATATTTTGTCTAAATTTAGAATAAAAGAATTCGTGCAAAAAAGGTGACATTAGAAAGAACATTATCATTTGACTACAAACATTTACATTTCAACCAACTAGTACAGTTTTCTGATCAATGAATTCATAAGGTGGCACTTCTAAGTTTAGAGGTGCTGGTCCTTTCCTAATCCTCCCACTGGCGTCATAGTGAGAACCATGACAAGGACAATAATAACCACCAAATTCACCAGCATTAGCAATTGGGACGCATCCCAAATGCGTACATACTCCCAGCACAATTAACCACTCTGGTTGTTTCACACGATCCTTATCGTCTTGTGGATCTCTAAGATTTGTAATATCAACTTGCGATTCTTTTTCGATTTCTTTTGCTGACCTATTGTTATTTTAGAATAAATACCAATTTTAACTAACATATATGCGGTATAAAGAATTGATAATGTATAAATATTTACCTGTGACGTACAAATAAAGGTTTTCCACGCCATTTAAAAATGACACTTTTTCCTTCTGGAATTGTATCAAGTTTAACTTCAATTTTTGCTAAAGCCAAAACATCTTTAGTTGCAGCTAATAGAGATACAGCATTATGTACAGCTGATTTTGCAGAGTACATACAACCAACACCCATAGCTACATAACAAATAAGAATGTATATTTTTGAAATCCTGTAAATTACAAAAAGAAGCAGTAAATTTACTGACCAGTTGTCATAACATATGTGAAAGTTTTACGACTAGCTGCAGATTCTTTACTCTTAACTGTTGGATCTTTAGTAGAGTCTTGACGATAATCAGTAAAATCTGGCCATTGAATATCGGTATGAGCCATTCTCCTTTGCACTGCTAGTAAGCTCGCTATAAGAATCAATTAATAAGCATACCACCTTTCAACTTGTAATTGTTTTTTATATAACAAAACAATAGCAAGATTCTTCTTAAAATAATTAAAATACTCCATTGGTATTACAGTAATCTGTAAACTCTGTACAGTGTATGACATGATTATATAATCGCAATTTACACGAAATTAAAATTTATTTAAAAAATATAATGATTAATAAAATAACATATAAACATATTTTTTGTACCTCCGATTCCTGAGCTTACACGCAAAGGCCCTGTAATAAGACTTTGAAGCATACTTTCTTTAAGTAGTAGTTTGACGGTAGATTTCCCAATAATCTTTGGTTTTACAACAGCAGCACTTGAAACTACTGGTTGTGTTCCATTTGTAACGACAGTCACAGTCGACCTTAAAAAAGGTGACAAATTCGACGATTTCGCCACAACATTCATTTTTACTAACTACGTACAGACGGTCCAACGAGAAGACCTCATCCAGCACCACTGACTTTTATGCCAAGACCCACACCGTTAGATGTCTCTACAATGCTCTATTCAAATCAATAGATGTGGCACAATAATGCATAAAAATAACCAATTGCGTAATTTAATTTTAAATATCTTTTTGTTAAAACGCAGTTTTTGAAAATTCTAAAAATTAAGATTGAATTCAGCAGAATGATCCTATTACCAAGACACTCTTCAGTTTATTCATTAAGATATCTCTCTTCTTTAATATTACAGTAATTTATAAGCTCTTCTAAGATACTAAACATTTATGAGTTAATAACATTTTAAAAGGCTTAAATTCAAATTATTTTATTAGTTATGAAATAATAATAATAAAATAACAATAAAAAATTATAGATACCCCTTTTATTTAGTTACTTATTGATGATCGTATATTCATAAATATAAATAATATTTCATACTGTAAACACTTCAAAGCAACAATATGTATCGAACAATTTCTTAATAAAATCATCATTTAAAATATAATTTATAGGTAGCGCTGTTGTTAGTCGATTTTCATTAGGATGTATTCACACCTCTGATTTCAAGTTTTGCTTAAGGATTTCCTAACCTTATGCAATATGCGTATAGAAACGTGTTATTTTTGTTCGTCCCGGATTTACCCAGGACATGGAATTCAATTTGTAAGGAACGATTGTAAGGTCAGTATTCTGTTAAAAAATGTATAAATGCAAATTACTGAATCGTATTCTGTAATCTAAGATTATTGCATTATAAGGTTAGTTTTCTGATTGGGTTTACAAATTGTACAAATTGTACATTATTTTATCTTGTATATTTTTAATACAGATATTCAAATTTTGCCGTTCAAAATGTCATGCTGCATTCAAGAAGAAGAAGAATCCAAGAAAAGTCAGATGGACCAAAGCGTACAGGAAAACTGTAGGCAAAGAATTGGCAGTGGATCCAGCATTTGAATTTGAAAAAAGAAGAAATATACCTGTTAAATACAATAGAGAATTATGGAACAAGACGATTGAAGCAATGAGGAAAGTAGAAACTATCAGACAGAGAAGACAGAATCTACATATAATGCAAAGATTACGTAAAGGACGCGAATTAGAACAAGAAAGGGATGTTAAAGAAGTTCAACGTGATTTGTCTCTCATAAGATCACCTGCTGCAGGACTTAAGGAAAGAAAGAAGCTGGAAGAAGCTGCAGAACAAGAAGAAATGATGCAAGAATCGAATGACGAACAAGAACCAGAAGAAATGGAAATGAATAGTTAAATTCTTGATTTCAAACAGAAGCATCCTTCACATTACTTCATACATTCATATCTTGCATAGGTTTGTTTCATGTATTCATATTGAAAGAATATTTAATAATCATCTAATTTACAACAAATGTGTATTGTAAATTATGTTATTCATCATTTTTTATAGTAGTTATCTATATTAACAGTTTGTAAATAAAATTTGCACCAATTTAAGAATAATTAAAAATGTACAAAAGACAATATTAATATTAAAAGTGATTCAGAAACCAAATACTGTAAGTTTTAATTATCACAATTTGTAGAGAAGGGGCGGGAACTCAGGGAAGAGATGCTTACGCGAAAAGTCCCAACCTCGGAGCAGTACAATTTTTTATAAACCTACCATACTCAACTGTACAACTTTTTGTAAGCCTACATTTTTTATTATTACCACAGGCGAAATTTAAGTACTCTTAGGTTGATAGATTAATTACCGAATGCTGTTACATTCTGTTATATCGACTACAGTTGGTATTATAATATCACAACGATCTTCATGGTAAGAACACAGACCAGGTATAGAATAAACCTGTCATCTTATATGACTTCGTGTCTTACGTTCTGAAATACCGACGTAGCTTACAACCTCCTTTTTGCTTTGTTGCGCACTCTACAATTCAGAACGATGATCTAGGGAACTACATTCGGCTTAAAGGATCAATGGATCACACGGTTGATAATTAAAAAAAAAACGAAAATATTTCATGGATGATTATTATTATGGAAAATGTTAGAAAATAAAACAAATTTCAACTCAACGTGAATATCGTTAGTTATATGTTGCTTTCTAAAGACTATCTTTTGGAAAATTTCTAAGGAACGATATCAATCGTATACTTGCTAACTTCTGCAAGCTTTGAAATAATAGTTTGCTGACCCTTAGAAAGGTATTGTACCGTGTGATCCCAGGTGAAGAAAACGAGCTTCCCAAGTGGTTTCGTACGGTAAGGTGTGACCATACCTCGATGACACTGTAAACACTCGGCCGGTGTTTCCAGCAATTACCAGGTAAACCGATGGGGTGTTGTTTGCCACGGAGGAAATGTGCTACAACAACAAAAGCATACGAGTTTCGAAGCAAGCCGACGTCGGATTCGAGAGAACCAGCAGTATCGAAACCCATTCGAGTTACGCGGCAAGAAAGGATTTTCAAGGGCATGAGCTTGCAGATTTCTTCGGCACGACCAACGTACCTCAGCCAATCTTTTCGGCGGTCTCCCCTTTGATTCTTGCCGACCGTGTTTGTTCTAACATCGGCCAACGTAAACTTGAAAATTTCGTGCTAATGGAACGTCGATCGGCTTATGATCGTTCCTCTTCAACACTCGTTTTACCAACGTTACAACACGAAGGAACTTTGTCAACAGACTGTATATCTGAAATCGTTGTCAACGCTGCACGATTGATTATTTAAAAATAAATCATTGACCAGAATTTCGGTATCTTAAAATCTTTGGTGTAGTTTAGATTTATTTAGAAATTGCGCAAATTCGCCTAAATTAACATTTAAATTCAATAGGTTACTCGTACTGTTAAGCGAATAATATTGAAAAGAAACTCGGTCGCTTCGAAGAATTCCTGGAGGGCCCTTTAGGGCGAACGGCGTTTCGCGAGCGACCGAAAAATGTTTTCGACCACACGCAATATTGTACCCGTGTTTACTGAAGAAACACACAACACGGTGGTCGGAATCCAAGTCGCGCGTGCTGCGAATCGCAATTACGATTTGTCTGCCGCCTTTTATTCCTCTCTGCAGACGAATCTTTTGGGGTGGAACGTTACAATAACGTCCTCTTTGACGACAATGCGCCCTAGTATGCTTTTCTGTCAGAGTAGACGATATTTTCTGATGATTGGTCGATCGTGGATCCTGCGTGAAAGGATTTGTACCAGCAGCGATACAAAAGGAATTTCAATGGTGATTACTTTTCTTGTAGAACGAAATAAAATGTCAAGGAACAAGACATTAATTAAACGAATTATTTCAAAATTATAAATTGTTGTGATGATTCTACTTGGTCTAAATAGAACAACTAGGGAGAACTAAAAGGGTAACTTGATCCTCTATTAGAAAATTAAAATCCTTTGTTTAATAAACACTGGAATATTTTTGAAAATTTTAGGAAACGTTTTTGGAAATTAACAAAAATAAAGGAAATTAAATTTCGTATTATCATGATACTGATAAGGTATGACTGGCTTGAACGCACATACGCGTCGATTGTCGGCAAAGGGTCCAATGACGTAGAAACAGTGTGTTCGTCATCAGATTTCTTTCACGACTTCAACACGATTCTCTGTAAAGTTGTTCAGAAACGACAAGCCGAAGAAGCCGTGGTGATAGAACCGGTATCAACAACAAAGTACACCTTTCGTCGTTTTCCTAATCGCTTCCCGGTGCCGTGCAAGAAGGTCCTTGTAATAACATCTTCCGTCGAGGTCACGAAAGCAGTGCGCTCATAAATAAACAAAAGAGACCATAGAACGGACTTTAAAATAGTTTGTCCTCGGCGTAGTCGGCAGGCATTTGCTCGGACAATATTATTTTATGGTGACCAATGGTCGGTGGTCCCCGAAATACGCGGCACGAAAGAAACCCTCAGATCTCACCGATTCGGAATGTAAATCACGTGTTTGCACAGAAACATGGGAAATTAATGGAAAGTGAAAGAAAAGGCGTGCTAATAGGACGCGCTCTAATTAGGCTACCGCTATAGATGATATTTTTCTTCAACAGCTACGATCTTCTTCACTTTTCGACGCGTTCATTAATCTTATTCGTTTATCTTCCCGACGAGAAAAATTGTCTCGTTCGTTGCGTTGACGTGCTCGTACAAGTAGATTAATCGCATAGACTCCGGTGAAATATTCTTTTTCATTTGTTTATTATTACGCGTGGAATCGTTGAGAATATTAAACGAATGAATTTTATAATAATCTAGTTTAATTAGCTTGGGAGATTCTTTTTTCTAAGAAGTAGCTCGTTCCAGTGTTCCTGGAAACTAGCACCGTGAAATGTAACGGTCCGCTCACGAACTCTTCCTAAAAGGGTAAATCAGTCAATCCGGGCGAGTTTAATTAAATTTCGATGTTGCCCCTTATCACAATAGGGTCCGATCAGAATTTACTGGAACCCACGGTGATAGGGCCCACGCTGACTTTCACTGTTATCGCCTGCGCATCGTTTCAAAAATCATTCACTTCTATTCCACATAGATACACAAATACCTCTCTGTAAAAAGAAATATCGTGTATAGCACCTTTATAATACGATCTATCAAAATGCAAAAGTTCATTAAAATCTGGGAGGGACACTCGGAGAATTCTCCTTGTTAGTCTCCTTGTAGATCAAGTTTGTAAATACTGTCCTTGTTAGACATTAGATATTATCGACATGAGATAGCCATTAAGGCTCAATGAAAATTATACATGAAGAAGGTGTTCCGTGTACACCCATCTGAAGAGCAATCCTTTTAAATAGTACGAGTTGCCAGGCACTGCATATTAGCATTGCGATTAAACAACAGTTGAAAGGCTGCTTAAAATAAAACCAATTTATATTTAATATTTTAGTAACTATTAAGTTTTGACTTTGCTTGATATATTTTTAAATGCATTCTTTGATACT
This sequence comes from Osmia lignaria lignaria, assembly GCF_051020975.1. Classification (NCBI taxonomy): domain Eukaryota; kingdom Metazoa; phylum Arthropoda; class Insecta; order Hymenoptera; family Megachilidae; genus Osmia; species Osmia lignaria. The sequence continues at coordinate 5,708,120 of NC_135041.1, forward strand.
TTATTTCTAAACTAATTATTGTCTTATACGTCTTCTTTGATATCACGATCTGGAGTCAACAGGAACTTGAATTTTCTGTACTGTTTTACGTTAGATCATCAAAGTTAGAGGAATTTATAGTGTCGTTTATATACACGTATATACGGTGAGGTGTTAAAGAGGAGAACAGAGTTCTCTGTTCATCGATCCGTATAAAGTCAGTGCATGTCTCCAATTTGTCCATTCGGGATCGATTTACACGGGTACAGATAAGGAGCAGATCATAAATTCGCGGAGACGTATCTTTTACGAGCGTTCCTATCGCTGCTTCTTCATCCTGTTTCCGATACCAAATTTGAATTTTACGATTCGATAAATTAAACAGTCGAAATTTACGCGGCTACGTTGCCCCGATGTTGATAACACTTATAGATTTTACGCGTTTCGTCTTTTCTATTGTTGATAATTTCTGATTTTCCAGGAATCTCTATTTTTCAATTGAAATGTAGAAATACACCCTAATATTAAAATACAATAAATTATTAAGGTACTTTTGATAAAGTGTAAGTTGACTTTTCTTTCATTTAGTTATTTTCAATATAAAAGTAAATGTACATTCAATATTGGTTGTTTTGGTGTTAAAAGTCTGGAAACCGCTAAAAAATGGCCACGACAGGAATGCTAAATATCGTCCTGTCTTCGTCAGAGGTATATCCTCGAAGATCTTATGGGAACACGCCATTACGTATGCATCTTTCGGAAACGCTGTCCTACCTGTTATCGACTGAACATGAGACGATCTCGTTGCTTCGATTCGATCGACTCGATGACATCCGCCTGTCGACTTTCAATTAAACGAAATAAACGAGCTACCTGAATACAGATAACGTTTATCCTACGTATAGCGTGTCTATAAGGGTTTCTTGAAAATGTGATGGAAATCGGTTTATGTAATTCATTCATCTATCATTAGAAATATTATAATTATTTCTGTCTACTTGTGACAGTTAATTTTTCGATTTTCATCTTTCTTGCAATTAACTAAGATTTATGGGATGGGCCAGATCCCTTTACTTTATTAACAGTGTCCAGTGTTATTAGAATATTAGAATTTGGGAATTTTAGAACCTTGGAACTTTAGAATTTTAGAACCTAAGAAACTTAGAATCTTAGAACTTCAGAATTTAGGAATTTGAAAATTTTAGTATCTTAGAAACTTGGAAGTTTGGAATTTGAAAATTGTAGAATTGTAGAGTAGTAAGGGAACCAGTCCACATTTTTGGGGGGTCGAATTCACCTTAGCCTCAACTTAATTACACCAATGAACATTGCATTACATTTTAATTCTCAGTTATAATTTCCTGATGTGAAACAAGTAAACTTTACAACAGAGAGCAATGAAAGTGGATCTCTAGCCGCTATTTTTTAGACGACTATTGGTAGCACGGTTTGGAAGGGTTGTTTGTGTCGTCGGTCGTGTCTCGTGAGTTTCTCGTCATCAGAAACGAGCCGATGCCTCAGCTCTTCTTAACGCTTAGCGCTTCGTTTCCATCAGCTGGCAACGGTTTAAACGGATTAGATGGAATCTACGGACCGATCAAATTTCTTCGAACGAGTAGGTGTAACGCCACGGATGATCCCCGTGGATCGAACAGATTCGCTTGTTTAAGCACTATCGAGCAAAGGTTGAAATAGTTTTCGCCCACGAGATGATGCCGAGTTATTTGTTCGAGCATGACGTCGATGCATTAAACATGAAACATTGTTTTAACGAAAAAAATCTTGTTCGTTTGCCAGCTTACCAGGGGGTGTAATCTGATTCTGATGTCTACGACCAACTCGTTGCTCGTACTATTTCATTCGACGATAGAGATCGATGCAGGTGCTTATGTGGAGCAAGCTGATTACTCTATGCTCGTTTCGCGTGGGTGAGACACAAGCATCTTAAGATGCTTATTCTGTGTATTAGAAATGAACGTGTATCTAGCATTCAACTTAATAGAACTACTTATTAGATAGACTTTAACCCTATTCCCAAATTTTTCAAACATCAAAATATAACAGACAAAAATTACACCCTGTCATTTAATCCACTATTTGGAATTATATTAATTTATTTTATATTATTATATTTCATAGGGGGTGTGCAGGTACTCGAGTCTCGAATCAGATCAGTTTCCAAAATTACAGCTACCCGAATAAATTGATGTGCTGAATAAATTTTTGGGGTCCTGTTCGAATCTGAAGAAAATTCCTGACTTGGCCTGACCCAAATTTTTCGATAACTGCACACTCTTATTATTTCATTAAAAAAAAAAAAACAAGGAAATAGTTTACAATAAACGAATTTCTAATTGAGTGGTGGTAATGAACCTATTAAAATTATGGTGCAACATTCTTTAGAAATTTCTTGAAATTAGCTTATATTCGATATTAGAAATTGTTCATCCGTGTTACGAAAGCTTGTTACGAAGAAGACAGAGCGAGTGACGCGATTCTTCGGGACGTGACAAATCGTAGCGAAGTAACTGTTAACGCCACTAATATTACCATCGGCGACGAGTTTGTGCTCGACAACGACAGTGTCACTACGAGAGCCTCTCAATCACGTTAAAGTCGAGGAACAGTGTACGCAGTGTCGTCTTCCCTCTGTCGATCTTCAACGAAAAGAAACGACTACTCGTTCGTTTCTCGTGTCTCGTCGACGTGACAGATTTCATGCGCACGTATTCTAACCGATGCATTTGTACATATCATACATTTGAACACAAATAACAAGACCACGTGGCGATCGAGGGACATAAACGACGAAACGAAAACGTGGTTAATTTCGAACTAGGACAGATCGATGCTGTTGATTTCGAGAAAACAAAGTGGAGTCGTTACCAGTCGCTTCTGCTTTCTGATTTGTCATACGGTTATGAAACGACTGAACGTCCTCGACCCTATATCTAACCTCCACCGATTCCTTCTTCTACTGCTGCTTCTTTAGATCCGGTTAATATCTCAGGGACGCTTTGTATTATGATAGCAAATCGTTCCTCCAATACTATTTGAATATATGTATAAAAAAAGCCAACAATTTGAAGAATAATACAAAAGTCGATAATTAATTGATAAAGGTACCATTTAATTACCAATCGCTAAGTGGAATTAATATCAAGGCATAACACATTCATAAGTAACAAAATAAGTTAAATATCAAAATTGGAAACTGAAACTAAGAATTTCCATTCACGAATGAAAATGAGCTTTCAAAAAACGAAGGGAAACATCGAAAGCAAACAAAAGGAGCACCGATTGCGACGTGAATACTAAAAACTTTAATTTCTCTATTTCGTGTATTCCATCGACTTTTCTTTCTTCGATTTCATTTGGCCAACGTACAGGCGTCTCATTTGTACCCCGTTAAACGACGCGACAAGAGAAACCTATATTGTTATTCCTTCGCGACCAGGATGGCGTCGATGATGTATCAACGCGACGGAGAGAGAGAGGTTTTATGGCGACGACCACCGTGTTTGGATTATCTGAAGTTCCATGAACGCGCGTTAAAGCTGCCGGTTGGCTCGTGGGAGTTCTAAATCGGTAGTCGATCCCACGGCTCATCTTCGCACCTTTGTACCCAGGGACCGAGGGTTAACGCGTGAAAATGCATTTTGTCAAAGCGCCACTGCCTTTCAGCCGTCCGACCAGAGGAGTTTTTCACGTTCCTCTGCGTTACGGGGCCGTGTTGCGCCATTAATTATCGAAACAAATGGAAACGGTGAATTATACCTGCACGCCTTCATCCAAGTATACCTTATCGTATATCTCCCGCCTCGAGATACGATTTAACGCTTCGCGAGTGTTAATATATGTCCTTTTGTTGCTCGCAAATCTGCTGCTAATGTGCGTCCAGTACTCTTGAGGCCGGTATGACCGAGCGTAATGCTATTAAACCGACGTTATCCAATGATATCGCCGACACGATCAACGGTTAATAGTATTATGCTAATGTACTAGTTGCTAATAAGTGGTAAATTCGCGTGACGACTGTGCAGTAGATTTAACTCCCGGTATCAGACGTCGTTGCGTATCATTTCTAAATTGTTGAATTATTACCTCAGCAGAGTCTGGATCGATTATAATTAAGCGTGAATGGACATAGCGTTTGATTAATTTAATTTGTAATCTCTTTAACCTCTTGTGGTATTATCACGAGTCTGACTCGTGGTACAAATTACGGGGCAAACGCGAACGATGTTTAAATATTTTTGCAACGTGATATTGCAAAAAAAAAATATACTATTTTATTCGCGAAAGTTCCACTTCGCACTGAGCTGTACATTTTGACCCGCACGGGCGACATGCACTCACCGACGAATTACAGCGTCGAGATCCGATTTCAATTGGATCAAGGGCGAAAAATGAGCAGAGCCGAGAAGTTCGATTGGTATTGGCCGAGGTCCGCGTTCCTCGTACTCGAGTCATCGCCGGAACGATCGGCAGGAAATGATTCCTTGGCGCAGACTTCGCCCGAGAAGGCTATCGGGCATCTCGTTGCACGAAACACAGTACGATCTCTCATCCTAGGTGATACCGGATGAGTAGGCGCGATGGATACACTGCGCAGAACACGCCCGACATCGCTAAACGCCCGCCCCGTACTCGTGTAAACAATTATTCATCCGGTGGATACGATTCGCTCCATTTCTCAATTAGTCCGGCCAGCAGCGAGGACCGTGGCTTGAATCATACTCACCACGCGGCTGCCAGCCGTTTCCGCTCCGAAAACCAGGAAGACATTTCTACGTATTCCATTTTATTTTCGTGACCGCGAACCATTCAGCCCACCGTCTTCGTTTTCGTCCATCGTTCGCGGTCAGCTCGTTCTCTCCGGTAATGTAGAAGTCCTTTTAACTACCGCAATAAAAAGGAAGTAACTTTGAAATGGTAATTCCTTCGATGGACAAAGAGAAGGTATCACGCGACGGTAGACGAAGACGTCCATCGTCGAACGTAAAATCAGTCTCCGAATTGTTTTGGCGCAAAAGACGTATTGTTCCGACGTATGCGGCGCACGGTGAAAATTTTTTTCTACCGTAGACAAAGTCTTAATGGAATGACAGGGGTAGAGTACACGGTGTTTCGAGTAAAACGAGAACGACAAGAAGGAGGAAACAAAAGGCATCAAAGTAAGTACATATTCGTCTGGACGTGTACCGCGACGAATGGTCGGACAGGTGACAATCCTCAGGCGCATCCGCGTGGTATCGTAGATGGCCGTAGATCGTCGCGACACGTGAATGCGATAGCCGGTGCGTGGCACGAATATGGCATTAAAAAGCGTTATTTATCGACGGATCTGCAGTCACGGCCAACACACACCGATATATCCGTGCTGCACGCCGGTATTAACATTAAGATTCTCATCGTACGATACCAGCCGTGGAAAAAGAAAATCGACTTTTCGAGTGGCTGTCAACCGGCTAAGACGCACGGCCGCCGCTCGTTTGGTCCCTTTTTCTGCTCCTGCTGTTGCTGCTCGAAGCAGAACGATTACAGAATGCAATCGAACGAGCGAGAAAATCGACCGCGACCAGACAGCGACCGCGCCGCGGCGGAGAGCTCTATAATCCCTCTAATCTCTCCAATCAGGGAGACCGGGGGTATTCGTTACACGCGTGGCACGTACTACTAATTTATGCCCGTGCCTCGAAAGTAAACACGACGGAAACTACCGCACCGAACGGGGAACGTCCGATCCCCGAGAGCCACCGGTATCGTGAGAAAAATTTCGAGTTCTGAAAAATACGGGCCGTGGGTCTGGTTTTCGGGTACGTTGCTGCATTCGGAGGGCATCGCCGCTTTTTGTCGTGCCGACATTATCGAGGGAAAAATGGAATAACAGAATAAACGGATTTAGAATAATTTAGAAGCATGTTGGTAGAAGGGTTAGGCGTTCGCGGTGTTTGCAAAAAAATGTCTTAATAGAAGTCTTTTTGAAATATTTCACAATATTTCATACCTACTCGTTTCCTCATTTCAATAGTAACAGATAATAGATAACCGTAAAGAATTCGCGGTAAATGATCCGAAACGACGACTTCGAGTTTTCAGTCATGAATTGAAGATTTTTATAGCCGCGCTCGAAACTCGTCGCGATAATAAAGCGATTGGTTTGCACAAATTAAATATATCTTTTCTTCGTCGTTACCACGGGCGAGAAACGAGAGATCGAGGAATATTTTATGACAAATGTTATTCGTTTCTCGTCCATCCGTTTTTAAAACCGCTGTCGCGACGGACAGAGTCCGTTTGCAGAGAGGGTTGCATTTCCGTGGAGCTGGTCGCACGTACGTTTGCAATAAAAAGGAGGAAAGGGGGGAAAAATCAGTCGCAGGACATAAAGCCTCGGGTATTTCTGCGTCGTAAAGTTTTCTCGTTATCCTGTCGGTATCCGGATGCAGCGTTCATCTTCAGCGAATATACATATAAAGAAAACACGGCCCGAGGATCCCGGTTTCTCGATTTTCATTCAACGCGGCCCGCGAACGCCCGTCTTACGGTAGAATTATGCGTAACGCGTTGCAGTATGTGGACATTCGTGCCGCATCGACTTACATTTTTTTACGCGCTTTTTATTGGCACGAGTGCCGCTCGAATGAGATGCATGAATCTACTCTGCGACATTAAGCTTAGTACACACTTGGATTCAATATTTAGTGATTTTGTCGCTCTGTACTCATAGATCTAACGTAAGTCAATTCCAAGTCCTTCACAGAGAGCGCAGAGGATCCGCTAGAGTTACAACGCGATAGCTTTTGTAACACTTAACATTTAATCCGGCCTAGTTTATGACGTGGTAACATCGCAAAAATAGCGATCTAACAATAATTTCTGACGTATCTCGCGGCTATTTTTTTGCTGATCAAAATCAGAAAACTACCTCTGGGAATTGTTATTGAAATGAAACGTAATAACTATTTTCCATTATTAAAATTGATTTCTATTAGGTGTACAAATTAATTCGGTGCCTTTAGTATTACGCCTTCTTAATTACTATTTTAAATTTGAACCTTTTCTCACGCTTCTGTGTATCTGAAAAGTGGCACAAAAATGTAATAACAATTACTTCAATAATTAGAATTACTATGATTTAAAAAAAATTAATCTTCTGTTAAAAAAAAGAGAAAAGAGAAATAGTAAAGATTTCAAAGTACAACTTTGGAATAAAATTAACCTAAGTAACTGACTTTCCTTACTTGGTTAATTGGCACAAATAAATTACATCCCCATTTCTCAACAATCATGCAATTACCCGTAACGACACCGGCGTTTAAGCAAACATTAAACGTCCATTCATCTTCCTAACCCTTTATTAGAAGGTTCGACTATAAAATTGCACATTACCATAAAGAGCGAAGTGAAGAAGAACTCATCCGCCGAAAGGGAACGAGAAGAAGACATTTCTTTCCGATTAGTCTCCGTAATTCACGTTACGGCGCGACTTCAGAAGTCTGACCTTCTCTTTGTCGAATAGAGAAGAGATGTAGCCCTTCGTGGCACGATACAGATTTTTATGGTGAGCGTAAATCTCGTGACGGATGCAAGAAGCGTCTAGGAATCGTGAAAGGCGCGGCCGATTCTCTAATGATTCTGATTTATCGCCGATGGTTTGTTCCGGTAAGTCATTATCCCGCGTAACCCGTACGCGGTACTCCTGAGGACCTCACGCAAGATACCAATTTCGAGATACCAATAGCGTTTCAAACGATCGTATTTCAACCAATGTCCTGCGTGGCATCTTCAATTTTTTACACATCCATTCCATTCGGGGATTTGTATTCGCGTTCGACAAAATACGATTTAACCCTTTCGCTGGCTGGGACGCGCATAAGCGTCGTTGGAAATCATTAATGGCAAATAGAGTATGTAAATGACTACTGTGATTTTGAGCTACAATAGTAATACCAATTAACACATTGTTGATCGACAATTTTACACAGAAACTATCTTCTGTCACCGGCTATTATTTCGTAATTGAGTTTCAAAATGAAATAATTTAAATAAAACTTTGTACATAATACCGTCTATACCTATATTATATTTAGTAATTTTTTTTATGGGGTAAGTTGTATAGCATTCACATTATTATAATATATTTCAAAATTACTCGGACAATCAGAAGAAGCGTCTGTATGTAATTCATTGGGAAGTTCTTCACCGTCACGATCCGTCATGGTTGAAATATTTGTAATACTAAAAATGTGATGAAAACCTGAATATCAAGAAAAGTAATTTTTTTTATAATAAAGTGAACATGATTGAATACGATGAAGAAAGATTTTAGAATATCCTATATTACCCTGAGTTTCGAAAATTGAAATAGTTAATACAAGTGCAAACAATAGTTAACTTCTGTTAATTATCAACTTTTTATGATTAAATCAAGCCCTGTACGACTTCCTTGGCAGATTCGAGAGACACCAAAGCACGAAACTGGCGCTTCATTTGGAGGAGGAATAAAAGAACGAGCGACGTAACGAGCCATCATGAACAGTTAGACATCAGAGTGAAATAAAAAAAAGCGGTGACAAATTGACGCGAGGTATGGAAGAAACTTTTGTAGGAGAGAAAGTCATGGAAGCAGAGACGAGCAAACAAACCTAATTACTTCTACGACGGTGATGGTCAAAATAAATATTTTATTACTATTTACCTTTCACCTTAAACCGTTGAATCTTTCCTTGCCTTTCTCTCGATTCGATATTCCAGGCTTTGCTACTGTTCATTTCTTTTCAAGTATTGCATCAATGTTCCCTTCTTCTCACACGCAACGAAAAACTCTCACAAAGTGAAAAGGTTCGCGCTATAAATTCGAAAGGGAAGCCCTCTTTTTTTCACCTGCGCCACCGACGCTAATCTCATGGGAAAGAGAAGGATAGGCGACGTGCATCAGGTATCGAAGCGACGACAATGTGTCGGCGATGCTATCTGAAAGGTTCAGGTGTAAATTTTCAGCCAGGCCGATAGATAGTTGGCTGGATGATGCTCCAGCACCGGAGAAGATCTGCATTAGCAGATGGCTCGGTTAATAATCTGTCACCGGTTCCGGTAACGTGCTATTAAGTGGGCGTCCATGAACCGTCAGCATTTTCTACGCGACACGAATCCCTCTGTTGCGTTTGAAAAGAAACGAACTAAACGTGAGAGTTAACGGCGAAACGCAATCAACATACATCAGCGGATTAATTAATATTAGGTGTTTCGTATCAAATGGTGAATTTAACGCGGCTGACATAAAAATACCGCAAAATATCACTTATTACATATCAATTTCTATCGATTAGAACTTTAATTTTAATTGAGAAAATCATAGTTATTGGAAAATTAATAATACTATTCCAGGAATTTTAACTCCTGTGATATTTGCTGCTTGGAAAACAATTTCAGTCCCTACACTGGAGTGATTATAAAAAAAAATGAAAAATATTAAATATTCATGAATATTTCCATAGAGTTAGTCTTGGAAAATTTCGTAACCTACGTGGAACTCGCGTCTCATAGCGAACGGTACTTCACTCGGAACGGCAAAACGGAATTCGACGTCACAGACAGACAGACAGACAGACAGAAGAGCGCAAAATGTCCCGGCTACATTGCCGTATCTATTTTCATCCGACATGTTTTAGATGCTCTACTATTGAATCCGACAGGCGAAACGAGTTGCGCATTGGCTTATGGCGGAAGAACAGACTAGAAAATACGAGACCAACCACTGATACCCCATGTTCTTCTAAACGATACCCCCTAATCATTTTATTATACAATAACTATTGATTACTTATTGCAATATTCAATTATTGAAAATAATAAAGGTGGTGCATAATTCTTTCATTAGGCTTTCAAAATTTGCATTTGTAAAAATTTCATTTAAGGCAAGGTATTTAGAAATGATAGATATTTAATTATTTCACCCTTTGGAGATGCAACATTCTTATGCTTGCTCGGTGTATTATTAATTTAAAGTAAAAGAAGTAATAATTCCATCCTTCAAAGTATATGTTAAAAATCTTTAGGTAATTTGTGCCCAAGAATATATCGCAATATGTATAGAATTATAAATTACTATGACAATTATGTTTGGACACACGTATGCATCGATCGCCCGCAAAGGGTTGAAACACTGGAATCATTGTAAAATTTTAATAAATCGCTTATTGGCACCTTTTGATAATGTCAATCATTCACTGTCAAATAAACCCGTTAAAGCGAAAGTATATTAGACATAGTTTCCATGCAGGGATCGAAACGTCGAATAGAATGATTAACAGCTCGGTTGCATTCCATTTTCAACCTTTGACAAAGACGCAAACCCGCGTCGATATCGGCGTCTTGCTTGAGCAACGATGCAAGGCGAGCCGATACGGTTATCAGGAGGCGTACCATCGACGATTGTCAATGTCGATCGACGAAACGGGTACAATAACGATTCGTTCGGTGATACGGTGTCTGATTCGGGGCAACGTGACGCTCACAGCTCGCCCCTGGCGCTGTAGGCTGTTTAATTTTAGGGCATTACGCGTGCAGGCGGCAGCCTGCTCGAAGCTAAAGGGTTCCCTGGCTCGGTATTTGCCGAGATATTATCGCGAAAAAAATGGAATAGGGGAGAAGCCCTTGGTAACGAGGAGGGCGTGACTGTTCCTCGGAGCCAGGTCTCTAGGATGCCCCCGACACCATTTCGCGAATTAGTCTCGTCTCTCATCATCGTTTCCATCGAAGGGAACACAGGGGAAATCGTCGTGACTCCGGGCATTGAAATAAGTTGCACCAAAAGTGCATCCTGTTTGTTGCAATCGTATAAACTGACGCTTGTTTCCATTTTACTTTGTCGCATTGAAATTTTTTGGTGTTTCATAATTTATTATTCATTTTTATTTATTTTGTTTTTATTCAATGCTATATATGTGTATAACTTGTGGGAGGTAGTGATATTTCAACCGCTTATCTGCCAAAGCGATTAGCTTCAGAAAATAAAGAGTAAAGATATTGATAAGAAATTCAAAAAATAGAATTAATAATTTTGGCCTGTGAATTGCTTGTTTGTAAAACAAGTTCATTAGGATCGCTTAATACATTCAACATTTTTCATTTTATTATCTACTTGAATGTAATACTTAATAAAGCGTGTATTTTTATAAAGTTCTGTGAAACATTATGTAAATATAAGCAATAAAAAACAGATGATTGTAATAAATTTTCAAGTTGAAGAATATTAACCGTAGACCAGTGTATTAGCGTAATAACAAATTTTTATAAGAAAATCCTAGAAGCGTTTGTTTTTTTTTTCTATCCACGAATAAAATCGCATATCACGATTATGATATTTGCATACATTTCTTTCTCGCTGCGAGCGATCGATATTCGCGAAGTAAACGAAACCTTCCATTCGATAGGATCATCTTTGATTTTAATTTGCGGCCTCAGAGGAGAAGGAGAAGAAGGAGGCGTAATGTACAGTGTCTTGCTACGACCCAGACACGTTAATTTACACTGCGGGCACGTATGCATATTTTTCAGACACGATTGGTAATAATTAATAAAGTTACCTGCTTGCTTGTTTCATCGTACGTTATAGGCGTGCCTTAAACTACCAGAGTATACTTGAATTACATGTCGTTTTTGCTATGAACAATCGCTGCAGGCACGCGCACCTGCATACCAGCTGATTCTTGATGCATTCATTTCTCGTTTGAAACAATAACATCAATAATTTTAAATGCTTATTAACACTTTAAGTACCATCATAAAATCACACAAATTATGTTTAAGATAAATAATTGTCAGTTTTTGATAATATATCAAATGATTTGATAAAGAAATTTCTTATCTCTATTCACTTTTAAAAGAAAAAAAAAGAAAAGAATAATAAGTAGTGCTGGATGTTTTTCTAAATTTTCTATTTTCCAAGCAACACGTGTAATTATCATTTCCTCTTATCAATGATAGGAAAAACATCTTACAGGCTTTATCGAGTAGCTATTGTGTTTGATACGAGCAACTTTTTGCGATTATAATCAGATATTTACTATGAATAATATTTAAAAGTGCCTCGAAGGCTTGTACACAGATATATCTTAATACACCAGACTCCCTTTCATTTCCATAGATCGATCTCCGAATGGGATGAACGCAAACAGCTCGTTTATTAAAATAAAATCAACGCGAACGAGTTCAAATAACCGCAAGCATAATTATACTTCCAAGGGGAATACACGACCTTCGGAACTCCGATTGGGTCGAAATTTTGCACAATTATAGGGGACTCGAAAAGTAATAATTCCGCAAAATGATAACAGGCATTTTTTTTTCAAAATAAAAAAAAAATTCTCCTTTATAGTCTTATAAATATTTAGTTAATTAGACATACAATAAATTTTGGATGTGAACTCCCTCTTTACTTCAAAGAAATGTACATATTATGATTCTTCCGAATTATTATTCTTCAATTATGTTATTATAATTCTGCGAAACTTCAATCAGATTAATGTCCCGAAGGTTGTGTACACTCGCCCCCTGGCGATGGGGATTATGCCCCCCCCCCCCCCCCCCCCCCCAACTTCCTCAGATTGCAAAGCTCTCCGTTTACTTCCACGGGTTCTAGGTTTCTAGGTTTCTGGGGTTCTTAGCCCTCCGCGGTTTCCTACCTCTCCCCTTCGACGTTCGCGAGGGAAGGACGATGGAGGGAAGGAGATCCCCTATATATAGGCCCCCCCCCACCACTTGCGTATAAACTTTCACGCGGGAAAATTTGAAGTACTATTCAGTTTGTTATTCGTACTTTCCAGTTATATACTAATTAAAAATTGTATTATTTTTATTCGACATTACTTTTAATATTAATATCGTCAAAATTAAGATTTTGTGAACTCCTCGCTATTTTTCCTAGAGAAGACTGATTTAATCGCGAGTGTACTATCCTTGTTAGCCGGCAACATTAACCGACGTATCGTTGAAAGATTCGTGTATTTAGGTACGCGTGCACGTACGTGATATAAGTTTTGATAGCGCGTTGCGTGCAGAATCATCGGATTATTATCGACTTCCAATGATCGAGGTGCGGAGCGTGCCAACGATTTCGTGTATCGAATTTATAATTAATTCCGAGCCGTTAGCGAGACGCTCGAGAATCATAACATCAATTATAAACGAAGGGTAAGGGGAAAAATACGGAATGCATCATATTTTTAATTCTCATTTAGCGAATAATGAATCGATGGCGATACAAAAGAAGTTGATTCGATTCGTTTTGGTATCTAGCGTGAAATCGACGACTACCTAAAGATATTGCACATGACGTCTACGTGTTATAGTGTCACGATGGCGGCAGACGATCATTTGCAAATGTAAAATGAGTTCGATAATTGCACGGAACAATGGCGCCGTTTATTTATAAGCCGTATCGTTTTCTTACAACTGATTATCTTGCTGCGTGTATACTTGTCGATCCGTTCGCGTACACTTTCATCGGCATCGCCCATGAGCGATCTGACTTACAGATAGTTTATCGATTTGCACGCTTACATTTTCGCTTATCGCGCCACTTGTAAACGAGAATCTTGCATTCTCATCGAGGACTGTTCATCGTTGTTGCCCTGCACCTATATCGTCAGCAATTACCAGGAGGAATCTTGCTATAAACATATTCCCTCACCGTTTAGCACTCGTTACTAGTAATCATTTAGGATTTATTTTTTACTACTGATCAATTTACATTTCTTTAGTTTAAAATTTCATGATTTTTCAGCCTTTTTTATATTACACATGAGATCATTCAATAGGTGCTGTAAGGTTACCGATTAAATTTTCATTCTTAGGTAAAAGAAGAAGGCATAAAAATTGAAGAATATGTGATATAACGAAAAAGAATATAAACTTATTAAACAATGACAAGGGTGATTCACAAAACCTGAACATGAATACAAGGTGCATGACACAGACGTCCCTGATACACGACCCTGTGCAAATATTAAATGCAGACGATCATGGTAGGCATTATGCTTCAAATTTGAATCATCATTGCACACAGTATTTTCCTGTTCATATTAAACGGTATATCTTTACTACCGCTTTCATTGACAAGTATTCTCGTAATCTCATGATTGCTATTCAAATAACAAGTGTATTAATGCTCTTCATATCAAGAATGCAGATACTTTAAGCGTATCCAAAAGAAAAAGAAGGAAATTAAAGTGGTAAATCTGACAAATAGCAACGAAAATTGTCGTAAATAAAAGCGATTGCACACAGCGGCAGTAACGTAGTATGTATCGTTAATACGAACAGTTCGTAAATCCGTGAAAAAAAGAAATCGCGTAATCTCGCGCTATAAATTCAGCCGGATCGTTTCTTAAGAATTTTATCGGGAAAGATTGAGCAGATCGGAAGAACCACTCCGATCGAAGACTAATCCCGACGTAAGCGGCAAACGAGAAAATGTTTCGTTCCTCTTGTTTTATAAGGTCTGCTTAAATCGTTCGCGGGATAACACGGTTCTACCAATTTCCGCGGCTAAGCTTTCTCTACGAGCCGGCTTGGAAGAATGAAATATACAGGTGGCGTAAATTCTAGGGTAGATGCAACCATTCTTGGAACAAGAGCGCGGATAATTGAAGCGGATGCAATCCGGCAGAACTGAGGTGCCGAAACGGGTCTTAAACGGGTTCGAAAGATGAGATAAGAAGCCCATATTACTCGTGAAGATGAATTGCATCATGCATAAAGGGTGAACCGTCCGTTGTACGTCATATTTTATGACTCATTTCCTCACTCTTTACCGTCCATCCTTTCGGACGGCGATCCTCGTTAAATTTCAAGTATCCAAAGCATTAGCCATTTATTGAATATCCAGAAATATTTGAGTTACTCAAATGTTTACGGTTCATTTATGCTTGTGAAATGACGACCACTATTGTAGAATATGAATACTAATTTTAATTAATTGGGCTCATTTCCCTAGAAATTGACACCCTAGGGTGTCAAGATGAGTCCCTAATGAAGTGGCTCCCCTTAGGACCAATCCCACCAACTCCTAATAATTTAAAATTTTTATAGTATTCAATTAAATGGTACGTCATAAAAAAAGAAATTAACGAAAGTGGACCCTCTTCATCCCTTAGTAACCAATATTTTCAAACCCTATCCACCATTTCTTTTTAATCAACAACGCAACATTCTTGCGCTTTCTATACAATCTTGCACTAATTACACTTCAATCTATTAACACAGAAAATGCGCCTGTTGCTCGAATAATACCCATAAATAATGATAAATTAACAGTAATTATACCTTGTTTCAAGACTTGTTACTGGTAACGTGAATTTATTTCAAATTAATCGCATGCATTATGCACGCCTCTCAAGATTTATCGTCTTTTAAGTTGAATACAATTTCAAGTTTATACAAATTGTTCAATTTCAATTATTTATGAAAATAATCGTATGCTTGCGCGAGTTTCGTTCCCTCCGCGTAGCGAAAATAAAGTATGCAGATACGAAAGGAGAATGTAATCTGGCGGCAATTAAAAGGAATATACTAATTTGTGTGACAATTTGCGTAAGAAACTTTTTTTTTTTTGTTCCACGCTATTTTTAGTGCGGCGTGTTCCCTAGAACGACCAGTATCTCCGCGTTCGGTGCATCGAACCCCGCGATCGGTTCCAAGATTGAGATAAGCGGCTTGCGAAGAAATAAGTAGTTTAAGCCTGTTCGCGTGGCCGGAGATTGGTCTGGCGTCGCTTGCCACCGAGAAGTGGGGATGTTTTATGCATGGACCCGGCGTTATGCATCATTCCAGGTGCATCACGAACAGAACCCGTCGAACTCTGGTTCCGTGCAAGGGACATGTTACGCTCGATTGACGAACAGTGTTTTGCGATATTAAAACATCGGTTACTTTATTAATCGTACGTGTACTAGAAAAATCCTATCACGCTCGAGAAGTGTATTTTAAATTCAAGGAACAAGTTCGGCTACAATGGAATGTGGAAAGAAATGAAAACTCGGCGCACCGTTGCGTGAGAAAATATCAATTCGAAATTAAACGGAAACAAATATTAATTTTGTTTTTAATAAAAATTTCTATGACGAAAGAAAATTGAAAAGACAAAGGGCGGTGGTTGAGGATCGAAGGGAAAAGTTTGAAAGCTTTCTAGGGAAAACGGAAATCGATTGCGCGACGGTGGATCTTCGGCAACGGGGATGTTAAACGGAAGCGTGCTGGTGGGGAAACGTTCGAGGGAGAGTGGGGGCGTGCGTTACGCAGGATTTAGGGTTCTACGTGGTGGTGAGGAGCCACGACGGCACGGTGTGCTCGGCCCGATCGTGCCGGAGAAGCAGCCGACAGCAGCACCAGCACACACGGTTCCACCGCTGCGGAGAAGCCTCGCTGCTCTCGGTCCGAGCAGTCTGCGGCGATCATCGGTCCTCACGGTCCTCCGTATGGCCATGCGTTCCGACATCCTCGATACCGCACTAAAATTCCATCCATCGCGATATTCAACCGTCGCCGCCAATCTCGAAGAACACGCTTCGGTACCGATCTTCGAACCACGCCACGGAAACGAAGCTGGAGAACGAAATTTCGCTTACACCTTCGCGATCGTCGATCGAGAATCAAGAAATAATATCGTCGAAAAAGGGAGATATACGTCTAATGTACATTCGAAGAGATTTTTCAATTTTCAAGAATCACTGTTAAGCTGGTGTACAGGGAGTAAATTTGTTTTATCTGGAAAGTGTAAAGGCAGATGTGAAGGTGGGGAAATTGTATGCAGTTGGAGTTATTCGAAATTCCCGCCCGGTGTTGTTGATTCGACAGGAAACAGTTTCGATCGTAAAGTCGAGCGTCTGGTCGTAAAGCAGTCTAAGGACACAGTATCTATCGAGAACACCGTACGCAGAGTATTTGTTGAAGTTTTCTTGATACACATCGTAACTATCGCACCCCGAACTTGCTACGCTTCGCACGCGGGAGGACCAACTCGTACGTACGGTCCACCTATCGCTCCACAACCCGACGATCGAGTCAGTGTTACTCTTGATTTCCGCGCGAGCGCCGGTCTCGGCTTACCGGGGACGATACCTACGCTCCGCTTCATTCGTTTTCGACGATCCCCGGCGTCTCGGTCGCCGTGCGATCGGACTTGTCAAACAGATCCTCCGATAAATCGATCGAAGTGCAGTTCTCTTGGATATCGATCCGCCATCGATGATATTCGTCGATTAAAGTCGTTTAAATTTCGTGAAACCGAAGGTGCGATTCGTGTGAAGGAAAAATATCATTGAAAAATGTTCAGTGGTGTAAATTTATGGAGTTTTGTTTTCACGATAATCGTATATCGGTGCCGCAGCACGGAAGACTCGAAGAATGTGTGTCGTATTTAATTTATATGATGATTTGTCTCGGCGATAATCTTCCGATCGGATTATACCCAGATGGACGATCGAAATCGAACGTTTGACCAAATGTTCAGCTTTCAAGGTGAACGAGTGAGATTTCTGTGCCATTGAATTTCCATCGAACCGAGTTTCCATATTTTTCCAACAGTTGAAATGTTCGCTCTTGTGCTCAAACTACGAATAAACGATCGTCTAATATACAGAGCGAGATAAACCGTTATCGAAGTATGTGTACCGTGATCTGTATCGATTCGATAAACGTAATTCTTCCGTTATTTTCACGCTTTCAGAGGAATTCAAACGTTAGCCGGTATTTTCACATTTTTTTCTCGCTGCTTGTTTTCGTTATCGAGAACACATGTGCTACCGGACAATTCGATGCCTGGCAAGCTATTTTTTAAATGAAAAATATGTAAAGAATATCCGTGATCATAGGAAATCTCGATCAACATCGATGTACTTGGTGACGAGAGTCACAAAATGGGAAAATCGTGATTACGTGCATAATCAGCGACGGTCGTTACGAGCAGAGGTGATAGACGACGGAAGTGAAAAGATCGCAAGTGGCGCCAGTCTTTAATTTCTATCCTCCGATATAATTATTTCGAACAACTCGAGGGAATTACGTAACGCCAAGAAGAAATTGTAGCATCGTGTAAACGATCGTGTGCGTATGTGTCTGTGTGTGAACCGAAGTCTGTTGAATCGGTGCACGCGATACCGTGTTACAATAAATATGCCGATGGTACCGAAGTGCAAGAACAGGAAATTCCGATTGGTAAATTCTGCGATTTATTAAAAAGCCGCAACGGTTTCGTTAGAAGGATCAAAAAGAAGGTAACTGGTTTTGCAAGGGTACTCGGAGCGCTTCCTGAGACTGATCGAAATATCGTGCGAAGCTATAACGAATCCATCGATGACAACGGAGCGGATCGATGATAAACATTCTATGTAATCTCGTCGGTCGATCATCCCCTCGAATGACACGTCCGCTCGTCGTCGCGGGACGTATCAAATAATCGTTATTATCAGAGGTGCTCGACGCCGGCTAGATAACCGGGCCGAGAAAACGGAGCAACGCCAGATCAGATTGCGATCGATCGCGAGAAACGAAAATTACAGGAGATCGAGGAATTACATTCTGAAGGAAATTCCATCGGTGCTGGGGGGGCTGGTTTCGTGGTGCACAGGATCGGAAGGAAGTAACGTATAGTTCTGGCTGTTAGCATCTCGGAACATCGTATATCTTGGCAGTAATGCGCACAAATTATGCGTCTCGCGCCTCCACGGAGCAACGGCCACTGAGAAGAGAACAGCAGTTGCACCTTTACACTTACCGATAATCCTTACTTTTCTTCATCTTTCAATTCTTTTTTCTACCTTCTACCTATAATAGTCCGTTTCGCTTTCCACTCTTCTGGGTAAAGTTCCCACCGTCTTTTCTCGCCGTTTTGTTTCATCGTCAGGAAAACTATCATCCGTCCGTCAGTTCGTTCAGATGTATATATATTCGTGAAATTCGTCGGGTTCGCTTCGACACCAACGCCTCTTCGGGCCACGAGATGCATTCTTCATCTACGTGACGTGTTGCATCTTCATGCCGCGAGAATCGTCCTGCGGCTGAGCAAGGTGCACAGTGCACGCACGTGTGACCGGTGTACCTTACGAGGAACGCTCTTTCGTGATCAACGAATTTCTGAAGAATCATTCCCCGTTTAAATAATCGACATTTTGAAACAGTTGAAGAAAGTGATAAAAAGTGACTGAACTTTCTTGAAACAATACGGATTTTCAGTAAAGACTATAATTTCATTTGGGACTTTAATTTCGTGTTTCGTATCGAATCGGTGCAACAGAAATGTCAGTATTGTTCTTTCGGATCGAACGATAGGAACAGTGAGACGTAGCTTTCAAATTTTCTGGGATAATCTCTCTGTCGGAGGAATTCTTGTGACACTGTCGCACAGCTGTCAGTGAAAATAGGAAACATCGAATACCGTTATTCGGTATCCTACCGAGGGTTCCCGTTTACCTAGATCCCGAAAGTGAGCAGCCACGTGTCCAGTGCAATTACTTCTGATTTTGAAGATTGTCGAAGTGACCGTCAATTAACTCGGAAATTTTTGAAATACCGTGAACTTAACTTGGAATATTGATCATCGTTTCCCAAATTTAAACAAAGTGTACAGCAATAGTGAAATTGTTTAGTGAAGAAGTATTAGAAGAGAAGTTTTCGACTCTTCACCAGAGGTTCTCATCGTGCCTGTGTTAAGAATAACATCTGTGGATTTTCCAGACGAATTTTCTACGAATGGTACCTGTAGGAATTCGCGCGACACTGCTTCTGGTGAGTACTTATAATAAATAATTTTTATCCTAAAGTTTTTATCGTTCAGTGTCGTGTGAAATTAAGCTCCTCTAGACTGAATCGCAAAAATAGGTCAGAATTTGCATTCTAATGCTTAATTATGTAAGATAGCCGATTGTGTTTATATATAGTCTGGCCACACGTTGCTTATCAATTAACGTTTATTATCGTGGTATTAAACTAAAGATTACGACCATTTTATTTGAAATACGGTACAGAATGGGTTTGTAAATTAAAAATTTCATTTCGGGTTAGAAGGATTCTTTTTAATTAGACACGCGTGCGAGAGCGCATGCTCAGAAAATACGAATGTAAAAGTATCATTATACTAAATTCAGAATTTTATTAAACTTATGATTGTATATAAATATTTATAACAATTGTAATAATTTCTTTTTACTTGAAATTAATTTTCAGGTTACTGAAATGATAGAAAGATTAATTTCCAGCTAAATTCAAATGGAATTTACTTTATTCATAAGTCACTTGATTCTGAGAAGAAAACGTTTGAAAATTATACTTTTGTTACCATGTAAACAATTATTTAAATTAAATGCAATCGCGCAGTTTGAAAGGTCACAGATCGTTAAAACAAAAGATCCATTGTCGTCGAAGTATCCAACATCGAAGTATTTTGATACGCGTCTGTTACGTTACATAGGAATGATGTTCACTGATTAATTGCAGATTGTGCCGTATAAAGTGCGAACGAAATGTATGACCGGGTGCACAGACGTGGAATCAAAATTCTGACCACGATGCGAATGAACGTTCGTTCGTTGACTCTGTTATTCGAGTTTCGGTGAATTTCTGTTCCGCATCGTTGCATTGTTTCACATAATAAAACATTTTCGTCCCGCGTCTGAAACGTCGCGTTAAATCAACGCCATTGAAAGTTAGGAAACTCGCAACGAATAAAACTTCGTTCTTTTAACTAGCACATTGTTGCGACACTAATGACTCAGCATTAAGAATTCCGGTTGATATTATTCAAACCTATAAACGTATCGTTTTTAAACGAGAAATTGACACTTTTATTATCAAATTTTTTATCATCATAACGAGAACACATAAAACTAGTCGATTCCCCAGAGAAAAATTATATTTACGTGCATACATTAGAAATTAGAAAATAATTAGATCTCATGCATTTTTCAGCGAACTTTCAGTAACATAATGAGAACATATAAAACTAGTCCATTACCCACAGAAAAATTATATTTAGATTAGAAATATATTAGAAATTAGAAAATAATTAGATTTGACGATTTTAGTAGCAAACTTTTAATAACATAATGAGAATATATAAAACTAGTCTATTACCCACAGAAAAATTATCCTATTTAGATTAGAAATACCTATATTAGAAATTAGAAAATAATTAGATTTGACGCTTTTAGTAGCAAGCTTTCAATAACATAATGAGAACATATAAAACCCGTTCATTCCCCCTAGAAAGATTATATATACATTAGAAGTACATTAGAAGTTTGAAAATAATTAAATTTGACGCTTTTATTATCAAATCTTTAACGACATGTTGTAGAGATATGAAATTTGTTTATCTCTTACGGAAGGATCATATCTCTAAAGAAAAAGAAAAAATTCTTATAAATGTTTCGCTATTTGTTTTAAATAGGATCGTTTATCTTAAATAGCACGTTGAAAAGGTACGATCTATCCCATAGTAGTTTTCACTTCTTTGACACCGAGCATGTTTATTTCTATGAATAAGTATTCTAACGAGATCACAGTTCTCTGCGATTATTTATCAAGATAAGTATCCTTTCGCGAAACACGTACACTCACTGCGATGCTTTGTTGATTAGCCATTACTCCACTTACGATGCCGCCGCGCCGCAAAATTACCATGAATTACCATACACGATAAGAGTGACGTTAGCAGCCTATATGTACTTCAAATGTATCCAAAGGTATTCAATCGTTACCTCTTGCGAAATCCCAATGGACGTATTGTACGCACGTTAACGCACTTCCATTTGATTGCACGTTCGAATAAGTTAGAAAGTCTTTTATATTCAAACGTACACATTTTTAAAAAAAGAATATTATTGACATACCACTTGATATTAGCATAAGTAGGTAAGGGTGTAAACACATAAGCACCATCCCTTAAACACAATTTCATGTTTTCAAATTTCATATAATTATTCACTTTCATCCACGTAATATTTGCTATACAATTATCACAAGTTTTCACCCCGGATATACATATGTTCAGGTTTCATTTCACAATTGACGAAAATTGATTCGTGTTAGCATGAAATAATTCTTCTGTCAACTTTAAGGTCGAGCGCAATTTTCGGTTCCCTTTTAACGCTCGACTAACATAACGTTAATTTTTTCCGTACATTTCAATTCATATCCCACTAGCCCTCCGTATACTGTCACAGGACAGATAATATTTTACATTCGTGTATACTCACGATCAAATGAGAAAATGGCGATATTTGGTAAGAAGAAATTCTCAAAATTTTCATCTTACCGATATTATCATCAAAAGTAATTTAGAGAGAAATGATATAATGTATAGGGCCTTCTCCTCTACATCGTCATTCTCCTCGGGAGGGCCTAAGGGAAAGGGGAAGAATCCGGAACATCACTATTTTCCTCTGGAAAGCTTGATTTCATCGCGATTGTACATAGACAGAATTTCGCGAACGTACCCTATCGTTCAAAATTTCATATAGCAAAGAGGGAAAGAGTAAAGGGAGGAAGGGTTCGGTGCACGTGCGAACAGATTGGATACGCCGTGATAATGATCGTTCGTTAATACCGACAGAATAAACAATAAATTCGCGTGCGCAAATCGAGCAAAGGTTCGGGGATCGTAAATGGTAGATAGAGGGGGAGCATGAAACGCGAGAGTGTAAATCCTGGTCTTACCGTTTCACCGAGACACGCCCCGTTAACTCGCGGGTTAAACGCGAGTACACGCCCATTTTTGGGGTGAGAAGAACGATTTTATTTTCCCTTTTACCGGGTCGTGTATACCCCGTATCTTATTTTCTTTCATCCTGTTCCACCAACGAGAGTATCACGCTCGACCTCTCGCTGATTTCCGATCAGGTTAAGCAAACAGCGACTGCTTCTCACCTTTATCGCGATAATAGCTGTAATTTCGGCCGGTCCTGGTCCCCTCGAACGTGCACCACGTACGCGTACGTGCACCTCTTCAGATTGCAGACGCGTCGTTGCTTGATTGCATGGCGCAGCTTCTTCGCACGACCGCGATTTATTACGAGAACCTGTCCCACTTGGGCGCGCTCCTTCATCCACACCGTTCTTCTCCCTTTCGACTCCTTCAAACCGTCTGTTCTTTGATTTTGTTCATTATAATGATCTTGTGCTATTGCTCGGGTGTCCATTTAAATCTTTGCACTTGAAGGCTTCTTCGTTATAAGCAAATAGCAACTAAAATCAGTTTGATCCTCGTTTACTTTTTTTTTTTTAATTTTCATATTGAAAAAATTTTAATAATTCCAAGTTTTGATCAGGGTCAAATTGATTCTACCCTATCAGTAGAGAGTCGAGAGTACTGTTATTAGTCTGCTTCGTTAATTTGATTTCGACAGAGATTCTTAATGAATTAACGAACATCTGTCTGATCGTGTTTCATTCAAGGTTTCGGCAATTTTTCCATCAGTATTTTATTCGAGAAAGTTGTACCGCAGACGTTGAACAGCAGCGGATTAATTTTAATATATTTCTGTCCGAGCGCGACTCGTTTCGGATCGTCGTTCCGCACAGTTGGAGTGACAATTTCAGTATGCTGATGTTTCTTTCCGAATCTCTTGTCAGGCATAAAAAGTCCCTTCGGTTATTTCAAGAATTTCCAGTATCTTTATAGGTCGTTGGATCGTCATCAACGGAAACGTGCTCGTTCTTGTTAATTAATCGATACCCCTGGAAGGGAACTGGTGCCATTTATTAGCGGTTTGTAAAGCCGTAATTTTAATCGAACTTTCATAGACAAGAGGCTGGTAAGTTGGACAGGAACAGCCGGTACACCCTGCATAAGAGCAGTCCAACCTCGAACGGCGTGCTTTCGTCTTTTTCTTCGTACGGTATTTTGCACGACGCTTACGAAAGACAAGCGAGCGTAAGCGTACACGAGATGCCCGGGGGTTCAATGAAGTGCACATCCGACAAGCCTGCGTCTAGACGTCGAGGTTCGGTGAGCAATGCTAATGTGGAAAGCATGATAATCGATGACTTTATAGAAGAAGATCGAAACTTTTTGTCATCGAGGTGCTTTCAGACAGGATGGCCTGTTCGAGAAAATAGCATACTCGTATAGGAGACGTTTCGCAAGAGTAACGATCTTGGATAATGAAAAACGATATGGTGCATAAACTAAAATGTTGTAGAATATTTATATGTGTCTGCTTAATTATTACTTTATTCGGGGTACATTAATAGTAAGGGTGTACGGGTATCCCTAATTTCGGGATCCGAATATCAACTTGGGCTTTGAATATCAACTCGGGAACTAAATTCAACTGGAATTTCAAAACTCAATTCAGAAGCAAACTCTGCACGAGGGACATGTTTATCCAAAATTACGTTCAATATTTAAGTTTGGAAGCCTTTGCATATCCTATCTCTCATAACTGAATGTAATTACATTCTTAAATTAAACTTAATTAAGTTTCGATCTCGAGTCAAGTTCGGATCTCGAGTTGATAATCGGGTCTCTAAATGACGGGCACCCAAATCTACATATTTACTAGACAAATTTTCACAACCCTTCCGAACTCGAAAAAATGTTCGATCCAAGCAAATCCCAAATTTTCGGGTTCTCATACACCCGTAATTATAACGGATAACTTTAACGAGTTTTTTCATCGATTACTTCATACCTGCTAGAAAAATGTTTATACAGTCGTTTCTAAATATTTGCCGCAAACATTTGTTCGTCTATGCGCGAGAGGTTTTTAAACAGGACAAAATTCGTGTAGAAAAATTGTACACGTATCATTGGAATTTATAGAGAAACATCACCGACTATATTCGACCATTTCGAACCTTGAACACGTTGTAAGTACTCGTTAAGGAATATTACGTAAAGTGCTTCACCGTTTTAACTTATATTTATATAAACGATTATTTCTCCTTTGCGTCTCTTCAAACCGACTATTTAAACACAGCAAGAAAATTGGGCGCGACGATTAGCACGCGCATCATTGCTCGCGGGTTCCACTAAATGAGGGGGACACTAAATGTCCCACGCTGTTTACCTAACAATAATTCATTTAACGGTTAGTTATCCACTTATTCTCGGTAACTGGTTCCGCTCGCGGACTATTCTTATTTTTAAAGTTCAAAGCTCTACGATTGACCGTAGTTTCTAAAACTTACAAAGCTCGTAGAGTTTACTTTGCAAGCCGTTTGAAGTGGCGCCCATCGGTACCGGGACCAGACGCGTGCAAAGTATACACCGAAGGTACATCGACGCTTTACGAGGTTCAATCTCAAAGAGTAGATTTAATTACCTCGAGTGAAATGTTTAGTGGATCTCTAGTCGTTATCTGTCTACATAAATACATTAAACTGAATATATTTTCAGAAAGTAACAATAGATGTTAGAAGAGTATACACGGAAGCTAACAATTATAATGCAGATAGTGTAGCTTCTGCCAAAACGGACGCGATTAGTCACGCTCGGTTGGAACACGATTGAGGTTGAACGAACGAGGACCCGCGGACGGTCGAAATTGGCTCGGCTGAGGGAAATCAGCGTTTACGGTTTTCGCAGCCACTTCCGCCTGCGTAGTAGAACCGGGGTTGATCCAACGACGGCACCCTACGGATTGTCCATCTAATTTCGAATGATCTAAGCGCGGCGGTTGTTTAGGCACGACCGTGCGTCTGGCAAGACATAGTAATGGTTAAAGAGAGAGAAGGTGGAGGGGTGGGGGTAGCTGTGAATGAAGCTAACCACGCGCTCGCTGAATGGAGCCGAAGGCACACGGTGGAATCGCGGTGTATTTCCGTTCTTGTTTATACAGGAATGCGCCCGAGGAGCCCGGGACATTTGAAACGTAGCAGAACTCTGGCTAGTCAGGGTCCCTCGGTTTTTCTGACGTTGCAACAGATATCCACGCGAGCCGAGAGTGGCAGGAACACGAGAATGGGACTCTGCCCACTAGCTGTCGTCGTCCAAATAACGACTATTTTCGTACGCGTCCTGGCTTTACGACGGGCCAACGGTTTCGCGCGAAAAGGGGCTGCTTTGAACTCCCGTCGTGTCACGTTTTAGCGCCTGCCTGACTTCTGTGATTGCCTCCGTTGCTTCACTTTCGTTTCGTTTCGTTCCGTTTCGTTTCGTTTCGCTTTGTTTGTTACGGTATGCTGAGAAAAATTTGATTTACAACCGATCCCCTGCCTCTTTGGTTTTAATGGTACTCGGTGTCTTTGCATCGTACCTGGAGTTCGTTATCAGCGACCGTGATTAAGTATCGAGCACCGGAGTTTGGGTCAATCGAGACCCAAACTTAGAAAACATGTGCAAGGATATTAACCTAAAGTTAAATTAAAATAGTCTTAAGTATAAGATTAAATTATAGTTGAGGCTCTCTCCATGGTCCGTCGCCCGGTTAATTAAAAATACGGTTAAGATAAGTTCAGTTTAAAAAAATAAATTTGTTCGACTTCGTTGCATAGATTTCTTTTGTCAAAAGGTTAATATCGAATAGCAGTGATAAACGGAATACGTTTATGTAAATAAAATACAAATCATATAATGACTCGACTTTTAGAACACTGTTTATTTACCGAATGTCCCGAACGGGATTTGTTTATTTTTCCAAGTGTCACTCGACGTTTCAAGCGTTTCGATAAATAAATATATCAATTCTATATGATACATTTCATTTATCGTTTCACTATCAATCGATAACGAACTGTCTGAAAAAAATGTTGATGAGAAAATGCGATAAATTAAAAATTCGCTTTGTCAAACGATAAGCTGGTTATCGGCACTCGTCGCGGATATTAAAGAAACGCAAAAGAAAAGAAAGTCGATCCTGACATAATCGATGCCATAATCAGTTTACCGGAACACGTTCACGTGGCTCGCTTTCGAACTGGAACGAAGACACTAGTTTTATCGAAATTTTCACGTGCGATAAGGGCTGTTTAAATAGCAATGCTCGACACACCTGTATCACTGTAAAACGGTCGCTCTTTAAAATCTACATAGGCGCCATACGGCATGAAGAACCAATAGAGAGGTCGTCTTATCTGCGGAATGCTCGATAAAGAGTTGGCCGATAATGTTTCTCGGTATTTTGCTGTTTTGCTGTACACTAAGAAATCCGAACTTATCATAACAATATTTCTATCTGCAATTCCAGTATCCTACTCTATCCTCTCAATAGACGCGTTATTTAATTACAGAAAGTTGTATTTTATTTCACTTTGAGTGATTTGAAAAATCTTCTGCAGAAAGTTATTGAAAGGAAAAAGGTAAAAGGTTTCGTCGTCGCACGAATCCTCGAGCAAAGCCGATTCAACGACTCGTGTAAATTCACGTGGATCGGTGTTTACACGCGTCCGTAAAACGGATCAAATTATCGGCCGATAAAGGAGCAAATCGAGCAACATCTTATCCGTGGTGTCGTGAGCGACACTTAATTAACAAACGCAACAAACCGCGGTTAAGTTGATCGCGTTAAAGGGAACGCGTGTTAACCCGCTTCACCTGATGCTTGTTCGCGAGGACGCAGTAAAAGGAGCAATTAGTATCGCTGACCAGTATCTCGGCTCCGCCATGCTATCGATAGATTTCGTGCTGCTAAATCGATCTTACGGTACCAGCTCGTCTACCGTTAACCGGTATCAAGTAGTTCGACCAATAACGAAGATCGTCCGACGAGACGATATATGGGATCGGTTAGTTTCAGTGTTAATTAACGAAATAAATTAGCTCGTCTTACAGTGATGTATTTTGAGAAAAAATGTGCCTATCTAGAAACTAAAATAGTTAAAGCAATTCCATTTTAGGATAAATTTTAATAAAATCCCATAACTCTTCATAAATCATCCGACCTTTTTCATAGATCATCGTGTACGCGCGATAATTACGCGCGTCGGTAAGCCGATCGACCGAAATAGCCTTTGTAAGTGTCGGGATTAATTAGTCATGCAAGGATGATACCGGCGGTCCGCGTGACAGTTTGTCTAGAGAGCGCGTGTGATCGTCGCGAAATTCTCGCTGCGTTTGGTCGCGCCTGCTTATCGGCCTTAACGTTTTAAGCCGACAACCGTGAGCTTCGCGCCACGGAATAAACGTTGCGAACGTGGTTCCTCTTTTATTTGTCAACGTGAGATCCTTCCAAGAACACGCCGCGCCGTGTCGAAACACGTGGGAATTTTGGTTATGACGCTGAACCCCTCCCCTCTCGACCCCTAAATCTATTTATTGCCGTCTTTAAAGATTATTTCGCAGATGGATGCGATAATCGGGCGAGGAAATGAGGTGATAGTACTTAACGAAGGATTTCAACGGATAAATTCATTGTTTAGCTGATATCCATGTTGCGTAATACCATCATTGAAATTTTAATACCTCTGAAAAGAGGTGACGGAGTTTCAACCCTCTGCGGTTAAAAATCAGGTTACAAATTACGATTAAAAATAAAAAAAACAAACTGGTTAAAAATTAGGATATTTTTCATTGAGGATTCAATCGCTTATTTTATGAGAGAAACAAATTCTATGATTCATCAATCGTGATCTTTAGTCTGATATAGTGAAAAGCGATTCGAGTCTTATTTAAAAACTGCTTGCTAATCGTACAAACTTAATTAAGAAATGGCACCTATACGAATCTTTGAACGAATCCACGCGATGGCAATTACCGAGGAACTTGTCTGGGGAGTTAATTAGAGTCGCTTCGAAAAGTGTCGCGAAAGAATAAACACCGAAAATGAATGGCTGATTCTTCGCGCGACAGACGTCGGGGACCATGAGGAGAAGAAATAACAGATCTGGATAAAATTTGCTGCTATTTAAATATATCTACCATTTTTAGAAAGTTATAATATTCTCAAAAATAATTGTTTCCAATCTTTTTTTATTCACTTACTGGATTTGTTTTTTATTTATTCTATTATTTTTTGGAAGGGAAGGATCAATTTACATTTTTGAGGGTTTGGTTCACATTAACCCCTGTCTAACTTATTCCAATACCTATACTTTTTATATAGTTTATGAAAAGTTCACATATACTTGAAGGATCCTGTATATTCGTACAGGTATGCATCTTTTTAAGACACAGGGTGTTTGTCATGATTATAAAAGGACAAACGAAAGAGCCACATATCCAATGAGTGACAGCAAAGAAGCACTCGATGACACGGCGCTGGTACTCGGATTTAAGTACCTCGAGGTGCTCGAGCCGGGAACGCGAGTGACATACACTTTAGGCATTACAATTCCGTTTTGTGGACACTTTCTCTTCACGATACGTGTGTCGTTCCCTTGAAAAATCGTCCGGGGAATTCGAACAGCTTGTTCGTGGAATCTGTGTCAAAATCATATGCGAAGAGATCCCAGAATGGTTCTCCCGCGTTTTTCTTACGGTACTCGAATGTTTCTTCTAATGGTGGAGGAGATAGAGCTGTCGTCACCAATTTGAATTAGCTCGCACCCTCGTTCAGGCCATTTAGATAACGACAATCTAAATTTTAATTTTGTACACTCGTTTCCCTTTTTATTTTCCTAGAATCTGAATCCTTCGAATTTTCTACATTTACTTTTTTGCCATTTCAATTCGTGCGAATAATCGTTGCGCATTGTTGCAGAAAAGGATTCCAGTATCAAAGCTATCCCCGTTGCGGATTATGAAAGCGTATAATTCTTTCTCGCTGGAAAACCCAACGACGTCAAATCAGTCATCATTGCGGGCGTTAAAGTCGTAATTGGTTTCGAAACGCGGCAACCGCATACGTTAGACCTGGTATTATTTTTATCGATTCGATCGTGGTTAAGTAGAGGTTTATGCCCGATTGGCCACCGCGATGAATTTAATTGAACGTTTATAATTAATTGGTTGCCGCCACGTCGTCCAGTGTCGATTTCAATGCGTGTAATTAGCTCGCCTTCCACTCAACGATCTACCATGATAGTTTTCTAAAATAGAGTTATTTCTCTTGTGCAATATACTAACGGAACCACCTCCCATTTTCGTCACCGTTTCGCCAGTAAAAAAAAAAAAAAAAAAAAAAAAAAAAAAGATCAAGAATTTAAACGTCCTGTAATTTGCTATAATCATCTAGAAATCATTGAAAGGCGTGATCCTGAAACACGATCCCCGATATCCTTTCATCCGGCAGCAAAATTTTCCTTACGTCCGTAACCTCGGCTATCGTGAAATATAAATAAACAAGCACATTCGTAATACTGGCTGTTGTATAATCGCCAGTTGATATCGGATCTGAAAAAAGTGCGTCTGAATACCGTTTCGACGTTACGTATCTTGGTAATCTTATCGACGAACGATCTACGATCCACTCGAATGATTAACAAACTTTCATTTTCAGCGTAATAATCTTTTATACCGCAATAAATATTCTTGAACAGTTGCATTTCTTATTGTTTTAGGCGGTCTAAGATTCGAGGGATTAATTAAACGGATCAGGGAATTCCCTGTGAAATATAAATAGAACATCGCGATCGTAATTCATCTCATCTAATTGGATAAAGCGGGATTTCACATTCGCGAATATTTACGACGATCTATTCTTGGAAATGGAATTCATCGATAACGATTTATTGCTGTCAGACTGATAGGAGACAAAAATACAATACCCGAAAATTTGGGTCGAGAATTTTTTAAGGGTTGAGGAGGAATTATGAACTCGTTTGACCCGATCCGATCCGAAATAGATTTGAATTATCATTGATGGCGCAGCATATCGGAGTCGATTTACCATTCCGCAGACTACGGATGTGTAACTTGAAAATTGACTTTGGATAAAGCATTCCATGGCGAACGACGCTCTTGCGATGCGTTGACATACGAATGCCTCCTGTTTATGCGAGCTTAACACGGCGTTAACCTTCGTCGTATTTTGGTTCCCACGTGGAAACACGGCCGCGTTCGCTTAATGAATTTGTTGCCGCGCCGTCGATACATACTGGGAATTAATTTGAATTTTTAAGAGTATTCCATTCCGTGCGTGCGTGATTTTGAAACATCTTCCCTTTTGCGACAAAAGCAATATTGTTTTTTAATTTATCTTATCTAAAAAATAAAACGTGTTCTAAATTATTGACTCTTCGAAATGTTGAATAATATTAAAAATGACTGAGTTGTTGAAAAATTTTAATTATCGAGTACAAGTTTGTTAAGTTTCGTATCGTATCGATCTTGAACTGTTTGTGTATCGTTGCAAAAGATGCAAATTAAGCGGCGATTAATTAGCAAAACCTCGACTGTATGATTACGGATGCACTTATAAAGACGTTCACGGTGAGTTTACGAGTTTCAACCGGCTATGGGGATACCATTAAGTAGCTTGACTGATAGTACGCGTTATGGTCAGCCTTCTGGCGCAACTAGTTATCGTCGGCAATGTAGACGATTTTTCGAACATTAAATAACACCCCGCAGTGAATAGGTCGTGGAACGATCGCTGTTAAAAGATAGTACTTAAGATACGAGAGAAACATCCTTTAGAAAAGCGGAACCATTCCAGTCGCTTCGAAAGAACAATAAAATTTTCGAGGAAACATTATTTTCCCATTTTAAAAACTATCGTTCAACAAACGATACTAGTGGCGTAACCAGAACTATCCGATAGGAGGCGTCAAACATTTTTTTTTGTCCTATCTTACTAGCATTATGATAATATTAAATTTAATTTTCTACATTTTTAATTATTCCTGAATTTTCCAAAATATTTCTGTATTTGAATAAAAAGAATTTTTAATTTATTAAAAGGGGAATCGGCTGACCTTTCTGACCCTCCCTCGTTGTGTTATTAAATGGTATACTTAAAATTAACAAAAGTACCAGTCGTTAATAAAATGCAAGTTATCATTCAACTGTTGCATTGTCATTCAGTAATCGCGTTGGATTAAATTCATATCGATTTGAAAATTGCGCACAATTTGTTAGAAGAGGATTACAAATCCTTCTGATATCAGTCGTTCCTCACGGGCCATTTCTCGCGTATCACGGAAATATTGGGTGTCAATTAGCAGTCGTTTAACGATCGAATTGTTATGACTTCTTCTGCTGCAGCTACGATAAGCAGCATCGTAAATATAATTCACCATGCTGTTGTACAATACGATGTTTTGACACGGCTCATTTAATGGTCACGCGTTACGTTGCTTCGACAAGGCAAAATTACTGACCACTTTATGCAAATGGATCCTTCTGGAGAATAGAAACGTTGTTATCCATATTTTACCGACGTTTCATATTTCACGCTGTAGAATTATTACGTCTCGGTGCAATTTAGATCTCCTTAAATTTAATTAAGAGGGATTCCCGTGTAACAGTTTGAAAAATCAAAAATTTCTTTTCACACGAATCAAAGGTATCACGTTCCAGAAATACTTCCCCAAACTTTGAGAAAAATCACTTATTTTTAGAGCCGTTAGATGAGAATCTCCCTTTAATCCTTGGACGGCGGACCATGAAGAGAGCCCCAATTTTAATTAATTTATTTATTTAACTTCTAAATGGGTGAAATCCTTTTTACACAGAATATGAAATAAGTAGATTTATTAGTAAATTATTAGTTATTAAATTAGTCAATTTAATCTAGTATTTCATATTATTTTCATTTTCTAAATTTTACACTGTCTTTTTAGAAATTATTCTTCCAGCATATAAAATAATAAAAGGAGTATATGTGCCAGGAAAGTTTACGAAAAGGTTAATTGCTCACGATAATACCTTCTACAGAACCCGTATGAAAAGCATAGAATTTCTGTACACAGGTAAAACCTCTACTTTAACTCACCGCTTCAGGTGTACACTCATAATGGATGATTAAAGAAGTGCAAGTGGAATCTTACAAATGACGATCATTATTCCTGTCGGCTTAAGTATTTCTCATGGCTTTGATAAACCTCTGTGAGATTATGTGTACAGAGAGAGGGACATTACTA
Source organism: Osmia lignaria lignaria (assembly GCF_051020975.1). Classification (NCBI taxonomy): domain Eukaryota; kingdom Metazoa; phylum Arthropoda; class Insecta; order Hymenoptera; family Megachilidae; genus Osmia; species Osmia lignaria. The sequence goes on from NC_135041.1 coordinate 5,741,063, forward strand.
ATCGGTATTCTGTACGATTAAAAGACCATAGTTTGTCATCGTATATTTGTTCAGCATAGCAAGTCCCTTTATCGTAAAGGCATACTTAAATAACATGACAAATTAAGCGATAGCTTTATAAATCCATAAAGTTCCATTCAAGAGTTCAAGGTGCTTCGCGAAAGGCAATTATAGAATACAAAGGGCTAATTATTTATTCATTAATTCTGTATAATTTTAACTTAGAGTAACTAAGAATAATCACAAGAGTGTAAAGTATTAAAAAACTGTTGCAAGAGCATTCAAATCTCCTTACGATAAGAACTTCCTATAATATCTCATCGTTTCCCTTTTCAATCTAATAACTCGTGCAAACGAGTTCAGCCAGCGGGAAATGTATAAAATAAAGCTCGCCTTTATTACTTCTAGTTATCGATAAGAAACGTCCGTTCGATGAATCGTCGAAAGGCCTGTGGAATCGTTGATACTCGGACACGAAAATCAAGGGAAGTCGCGAGGCGCATCAGTCGGCTATGCAAATCAGGAAATTGAGCCAGGGGTTCGTTAGCGATCCGTGTACCGCTAATTTTTGTAATCGGCATGATTTTTCATTGGCGTGCGCACCATTGATGCGGGCAGCATCAATTAAACACATGTACGATGCTTGATAGACGCGTAATTAGTAGATACCGATCGCTTATCCAGTTCCTGTTCTGTTCGAATGCTGAATTTATGAACGGGCGAAATTGCTATCGCCAACTGTACGAAAGTCGAGCGTAATTTCGCGATTGAAAAGTACTCGGAATACCTGTTAACGGATACGAGACTACTGACGTGGCCATAGATTATATTATCAGACACGGTTGTACCAGCAGCGGCTGGTGTCTGTTTCTTTGTCTCTCTGATAAACGATGAATTATTGAGCTTTGAGAATAGTAGGCAGGAACATACACTGCTGACAGAAGTTATAGGACTGTCTTATTCATAATTACATTACACGATACGAGTCACACGACAAAAGTACGGCGGATTGAAAATTTTCTATTAATAATTTCAAAAATTCCGAGGTGTTTAGGCTCTGGACACAGTCGCAAGGACGATACTTCGTCTCGTTAATTTCCACCCCTGTATTTTCATGCGATTCGTAGGACCACCTACACATGGTCAGCCGACGCAATAAGTCAGCCAGTCTCGTAGCTCGAAGCTATGTGTGTTCTTACATTATCGGCTTATTTGATTCACACTGTCCGTAATTTCGGCCTTCCCGAAAGAATAATGGCAGAATTCGCAGACTTTCACCCGAGGCGGCTGTCCACCTATGCTCGATGCACCTGCCAAATTTACGCGACACTCATTCTTCGTCAACTAGTTCAACCCTTAAGTACCAAACTCGAATTTCACCCTAAAATAGTTTTGATAGAACTGTTGGTAGATATGTTTTTTCTCAGATGGCTGACATTTATTCCAAGGAACGTGTTAGGTATCAATGTTCATGATCGACGCAGTTGATTGACCATATAAGATTGTTGAATCTAGATAAGGCGATACGTGATTTTAACCTTTCCATAGGGAAGTCAATTTACTCAGTTGAAATAAACTTATTAATCTGTGTCTATCAATGGTCGAGAAAATTGAGATGTCAGCATAGACCTATTTTATAGATTTATTTTATCAATGGTTATATTTATTAAAATTTCAAGTATTAAGTGATTTCAAGATAACCAAAAACTAGTAGTTCTCAGTTTATATCAGCCTTTCTAGGCTTTAGTATCTGCCATTTAATAACAACTTTATTATAATAAATTTAACCATTCGATGCATGGAAAATTAGTGACATATATAAACGTACCTCGAAACATTTTTTAAACTTTCCAAAATTCTTGATTTCATAGATATTTGAAATAAAGAATTAACTTTTCTTCAATAATTATAACTGTAGAATTAATTAGAGTATCCAATAGAAATTATTTCAATTAAAAAAAAATATTTTTCAACCATTTATTTTGCAATATTTCTAAAAAGAGAAGATAAGGACATATGTTAAAGAGATGAAAGTAAAATATGACTTCAAGTTCTAATTAACACGGTACAGGAAGCAAGAATTAGTGTTCACATCATAGAACTCAATGAACTTCTATGGTAACGACTCTTCTTTTCTACCAAGGACAATGTCGACGAGGACAACTTGCTCAAGAAAGCGAGTCTCTCGTGACGGCATTCGATTTCTCTTCGTAATCTCCGCTTTGCGTGGACGGACGGAACACTAGGCCAGCGGAAAGGGCCAACGATTTATTTGACGTATCGAACGATGTTAAGGTGTTGGCGATTTAGATTTAGAACCGAGAGAAATCCTGATAAATTTCCCTACGGGATCCTACAAGCCACGTAGCTCCCTCTCCGCGAATGTAAACAGTTAGTTTTGTATTAATATGCTAATAAAGAGGAACGACACGAATATTTATCATTTTTACGCGCTATGCTAGCTGAATATGTCAGTTATTTGATAGAATTGCATAACGAAACGTGTATCGTGAAACTTTTACCCACGTGCAAACACAAACGGACGTGTTTATTCCTTCGGCCGTGAAATCGGATTTTCCAGTTTCGTGCGTTAAAATTTTGCGCGTGAAATTTCTCCATTTTCCACGGCCTACCTTCTGAAATGACCGTCGTAAAATTAGCGAACGGTGAAAGGCTGTGGATGGCTTGGACCTCGTAAAAATTTGTCATTGTCCGAACGGTTCTCGTGTCGGCTCCTAATCCTAATCTCAACGTCATTTTTCACCTTTCTAGTTTTAACGATCGAGAGTTAGAGGACGAGGGTAAACGTGTGCCAACAACCGTCGACTAAACGATTCGTGCTAAAGAGGTACATTTCGTTTCCTCAACTAAGATGGGCCTCCTTGTATTTGACACTAAGAATAACTTTCGTCCGCGATAATGGCACGTTCATAGTTTCGTGTTTATATTCAGTTAAAAATAATCAGGAATTTTTATGTTAGTTAAAATTATCATATGGAAAAGTAATTGGAAATTTGTGCACGTACAGTCGCCCTTAAATTAAGTTTTCTTAGGGAAAATGGTGATGTTCCGGGTTCTCGCCCTTAACCTTTAGGCGTTCCCAAGGAAAATGACGATGGAGGGAAGAAGGCCCTATATAAAACAAATCAAAAAACAAACAAACAAACAAACAATATACAGGTCCGTGGCTCCCCACTACTTGGGTTTACTTCGTTATTCGCACTTTTCACTTATGTATTCTCACTTAAATTTTATAAGATATAATAATTAAAAATTATATTACTCTTAATATTATTACTGCCAAAATTAAGATTTTAATTGTATAGGGTGTACTTAAGTATTTACATAAACCTGAAACACCAATATAAATTATTAGAGATTCGAACCTACTTTCAACATACGTGTAGATACATCCACTAATGGCCGTGAAAATTCACGCATCTTAACGACGTGGCAAAGTGTTAATAAACATCGTACACTTCAAAAGTGAAAGAGTGCTCGCGCATCGATAAACGTCCATTAAAGACAATTCCTATTTTGAGGCATCTCGAACCGTTTCCCTGGAACATCCATTTCTCCACGTTTGGAAAAGAATCGATAAAGATAGGAGGCGGTACAAGTTGGGGCGGCGTAGGCTTAAAGAAAACAGCCGAATTATCGTGAATGCCGTACGTCAGATTACTAATTGAACGAATCAATTCAATTAATGATCACTCGTTGGAAAGCTTTTAGTCCCGGTGTAATAGCGCTTCGAAGCTGATTTACGAACGTTTATTAGATAAACGGATCTTCGATGCCTCGGGCATCTTTCGCTTTGTGTGCCGGTGAAATTCATACGAGCGTTTACTCATTGACAATTACGATCACGAGCGTAACAACAGATATGATCGTTAAGGGTATTTTACGAGGCGTGCGAGTGCGAAAGTGCATCTCTCCAAATGATTTATTTTACCAAATGGGGCGCGTTCAAAAGAGATCTGTCGTGCAGAGTTAAGCTTATAAGTGGTGTTAACTTTTGTTGAAAATTACAAATAATCTTTTCAAATATTTCCAACTATAGGAAAGATACATTCTGTTTCTTATTACGTTCTTATAATTCATTTTCTTTTTCATTTATCAGTAGTTCTGATTGCTAGCGAACCTTTTATCCATCTATTCGATTAGCATGTTTTAATGGATACTTAATTGGTATGTTGGTTACATTGAAAGCTCGTGCAAAACTATGCATACCGTGGGCGATCAAAGTTAATCCGTTTCCGTGTAATTAGCACGGTATTATAATCACCGCAACTATCTTGTCGTTCGTCATAAAACGAGTAGATAGAGTTGTACGAGTCGAAGAGGGAAAAAAGTGAGCCCGCAATTCCGATGCTTTATGACTGTACGGATTTTTATGATAACGAGAAATGTGGTTGAAAAGACCGCGGCTGGATTAGTTGTAAATTAATGCTGGCGCCAGCATTCATTATAGCTCGTGACTCATTAATACAGTTACATTTCTTTCCAGTAAACAGTCCATGTATACGTATTTATTCAGAGCCGTGACTGCGTTAGTTGACATTTCAGATCGAACGAGTTGATGCAACCAATTGTTAACAATATAAAACGGCGACAGCTTTCAATCGAGTTGTTGTAAGTTTGCTGCAAACCGATGTAATGGATCTTGTAAAATTCAACCGAACAAGCAATTAACACATTTTCCTGCAATTAAACTAATTGCTGAAGTAGTTCTATTATACAGCAAAGTGCAAGAATTTTGATCATTAGTTAAGCATAAGTTCAGTAGGTGGTTCTAATTAATTTTTTGTACCCTTTGAAATCTTAACAAAATTTATTGAACTAATTCCTTTTCACCGTTATCGTAATTCAACGCTTGAATATCGTCTCCAGAAGGTTGTATTCGTTCTAATTAGAACCACTTAACGAACTTGAGATCAGGATAAGCGCCGTGTCAACACCGCTAACTCGTTACTCGTTACTCCTATAAATAACCAAGAGAAACACTTGGAAAGTTGAGCGAAGAAACGCGTCAATTATCGGCCATTGCTTTTGTCTCTTTACGATACTCTAATGAAGTCGTTTCCTTTCATTTTTTCCCGCCCGTCTCGTTCGTTACCGAATCCTTTCGCTCGAGGCTGGCACGGAATTAGTATACTTATCGGGCGGCCATTGAAAGATCAAATTGGTGGGAAGAAGTTCCCACAATGTGAACCGCGCGAACCGACTAAAGATAACGAAAGGAATAACAACACCAGAGAGACCGATGCAGCATAAAGATGTTTCATTTTGACGCCTGCACAGATTCCCTTTTATCTTAATTAAAGTTCCATCGCTTTCTTTTGTAATACCACGAAAAACGTTCGGATATCGTCTGGACGTTTTCACCCTCGGCTACGAATCACCGAATCCATCAAAGCGGTACCCCCTAATGTCCTTAGAAAACCAAGTCGGCAAACAGGTCGCATTAGGACAATTATCGGGTTCTCTTCTAGGATCGAGCTGTGGGAAACTGTGTTCATCGATAAACGACACGATGGCTGGTCTATCTTGCCTGTTCACAGTTTGTCCAGCCAATTATTATCCTAATGCACGCTCGTCGCTAAAGCCATTGTCACTCTGCCATTGACCGAGAAAAGGATTCCGTTTTTAAAATTAAAAAAATCACAAATGACATTTAGGACGCTCATTTACCATCGCGTGCAAATATTTCAGGCGTTAAGTTCCTTTTTAAACGCTTCTCTCGAAGCGTTTAAGTGGTTCGCTCGAATTCGTGCTTTTCGGCTTTTTCTTGGATCTTCTTACCTCGGATTCTTACCTACTATTAAAATTTATCGCATTTATACTGGAATCTTTTCAAATCTAAGCTAGCGCAAATTTCCAAAGTCGTTTATTCGGTACGTGGTGCCTGTACCAGGATCTAAATCTTTGCATTCTCATCGGTAAACGTAGCCGGTGTACAACGATGACTCGTTAGAATTCAAGCTAAACGAACGGATTATAACACACGCCGGGTCCACCGGTTCCGGAACGCGTAACCGCTTTTCAATATGCGTTTAGTCGAGGCGAGATAATATCAGGACGTTTATAACAGCCCCGGGCCGGTCGGCTGCCACTTCTATCTTTGGACGCGTTCGAATGGAGCTACCTTTTGCGACTTTTCTTTTCTCGCAATAGGCCTTCTTCGTGGCACACGCCGCAAACAGAAGCTTCGAAATTATCCTTCGTACTGAAGTACGAAAAATAATCAGATTACACTTTACTTTCTTCAGAAAATCCCACGATCCTTTAACAAAGATCCAAGAATCTAGAATATCAGTGTACCAACCGGATGGTAGGCATCGATCATGCAGAACCGTGTTCACCGCAAAACAATCAGAAAGTATCAATTTCTGCAACGGTGAAGTCACCTGGCGGGAACGAAGATATCGGCCGCAGGAATCGTATGGCGATTCTCATAAATCGAGAATCAGCCGGCGTTAAATAATCGTCGATGCGACAAAATTTTTCTACGAAACACCAGGGGGCCCAGCCAACCTAGCACTCCGCGTCGTGAGCTGAATATCGAATCAGCCGACAGACCGGACGATTAGGAATTTCGATCACGCAACGCCTTCCTCCGTTGGCTACTTGTCCACAGACCGATTCCTCTTATCCTCGAAGAAGCATCGCTACTGCTCGGAGAACGCGATATGTACCGCGTCCTAGGCCACCTTATCAAACACGTACACCTCAACAAATTACCAGACCTCTTGGACGACCGCGACGTGTACTAGTGCTGTAACTCAGATAGCCATCCGTTTCTTGGATTGAGTATTAGAGAGAAAGAAATATAGGGACAGAATTTCATTTTTTATATTTTTCATCACTTCCCACGGTGGACAAGAGTTTCCTTTTATTATGTCTCTATCCCTTTTGTTGGGGGTTCCCTTCAGATACACTAATCCCTTCATTTACTTTGACCCGTTTGAGCTACCGGAGGACAGATATCACCAAATTCGGGGATTTCCAAGTGCAATTTATTTACAGTAATTTATCTACCCCAGTAAGAGGTAAATACCTACATATGTATTTGAGAATGTGGAACGGATTCTTATTTTGAAAGGGTTTTCATGGTTTCATTTACGCGCTGTTTCGGTGGAACCAATTATCCACCTAAATGAAGGGATAGGTGTATTTATAAATACTTGCACTGTACGCAAAGTTGAAGAGAACTTAAGAAACCTGGAAGCATTAGAAATGAATAGTCACATACGAAACTCGTTCGTTTTGGAATGAAACGTGGCGAGGAAAAATAAATTGACACAACCGGCCAGGTGCTTCGACTGATAAACCAATTTGAGAAATTGCTCGTATAAACTGAAGCATCCTCTGTTCGAGATCTCTGCGATATGCAATTACCCGGAGGACAGTTTCTCGCCGGTTTATCGGCCGATTCTCGTATACGGGCTGTGAAATCGCGGAAAGCTGGTTTTCTAAGTACGATCCACAGGGTTCTTGGCGAGTGTCGTCGTTGCACCAGAACTCGAACGAAAGAAGAGAGAGAGAAAAAAAAGGAAGGAGAAGCGTGGTTTCTTAAGCGCCAAGCAGGTTTACGAGACGTTTATTTCCGCTCGGTTGGCGATTCACGAGGCGTATCAGAGACGCACGGTGGCAGCTCTTCGTCCGAGTCCTTGTCCCTCGTAAATCTCGCTCGCAACAAGACCAAAGGATATGTTTCGTGAATGAGTTACCGGATCCTCCTCGCTGCACCGGCCAACGAAATTGGTCCTCCTGATGCAGTCGAATCATGAATAAATTCTTCTTTATCCGTGTTGCTAATGGACGCGATACCGACACCCAGGCATTTCGCTCTCCTGCTTAAGCCTCTTTTAGTTTCTTCGAATACATTGAGACTTGATACACCTTCGTCTTACTGTATGATTAATTAAACTTATAGCAGAATCCGTTATTTTTATCAGGTGAGCGTTTTGATCTTCACAGGAATTTTCAAGTATAGTATTTTCCTTCCATCATTATAGCCTATGAAGAGAGCTTGGAAGTTTGAAGAGCATAATGAGATAAAGCTCGTTTTTCATGAATATGAAAAGACTATTGAAATTAGGATAGAATTTGAATAGCTTATCTTGAGCTTGCTTGAAAAATTTTGCGCTCCAACAATCCCCTTTGTAACAATATAACGAGAGTACGAATGTACTTCATAAATTGCCCCCTAATGATCAGTTCTCTAATAAGGAAGAGGATATTAAAAATATTTTAAGCTCGACATGTTTTCACAAATAACGCACAGATAGATAAATTATTGGCTAATCACGTGGCTAATCATTATTGGCGAGACAAGTTTCAAAGTAACGATGGCGGCATTTAAGTGGCCGGCTCGTAAGGATGAACGACTTTGTCGCGTCCAGAAGGAAATAATGAAGTGCTTTGCGACACGTCTCGGAAGATCGTAAAGACAGAAGCTGGAAAGGACAATAGAAGCGTAGAAAGTTATACGATGTGATTACGATACGAACGATGCTCGTTTATAACGTCGCGACTACGGTAATGTTCGATACGTGTGTACGTTTAAGCCTTCGTGTAACTAGTTATGAATTCATTCGATCCAGACAGAATACGCTGTTCGAATAAACGTATCATCCGCCTGTAAACTGGTTCGAATAAATTAAATAGAGTGAATCCTTGACAAGATACAAGATAAAGATATAGACTATCTTTACCATCGATCGTCGTGATTATCGCAAGGTGGTATACAAAGTGGAATCTCGATTAAAATTTAATCTAGATGAATGACTTCCATGTTTCATTGTAGATATTATCAAACGTCTAATGTCGGGTGCGGTTTCATCTAAAAAAGAATTATTTTTTTAATCTTCACCTGCCATGTTTTGAATGTTATATTTCTAAGGAACGATAGTTAAAGGTTCGTGTTACTTATAATTTTCTTGAACCTTTTCCTTTTCATTCGATGCCCATTGAGACATTGGAAAAATTGTCGAGAGGAGTCGGGTACCAAAAGACACGGTCTCGAAGAAGTCTGACTGCAAGGATATCCGGAGTAGCTGGCATTATCTTACACGAGTAGACACGTAGACGAGCGTGCCGGGGGAAGGCTGAGCTCGAAACAACTCACTCAACCTGATCCAAAGCCGGCAGGCATCAACATGGTTTCTTCTCTCTACCACGTTTGTCTGTCCGGTTTCGTTCTTCTGTTCGTTCGTCCTGGCTGCCCGTTTGTCGGCTGTCGGCCAGGATGATCCTTAACGCGTGTTTTGACGCGATTAGTGGCCACAGTTTGTGAACAACGCGGCCCATTGTTCCTGGTACGTGATCGCGCGTGTGAATCCCTTCGTTTATCCCTGCTTCTTCGTGATCCTTGTCAAGGATATGGCTGAGCTCGTTCGTTTCAAGGAAAGACCACGTGGGTTCAGGACATCGAAAGCTTTTCAATCTTGGAAAATCTCGAACTAACCTCTAGTTTTGAGGTACGATACTGTTTTTATTGTTATAATAATCGTTATTAATAAACATATTTCTGAGGTAAGTCAGGTGTCTATTAAAAATGTCGAGTATCTAATGCTGTCTAATTCTAATTAGTCTTTGCTGCCTCGCGTAAATTGAAACAAATACGATAGATCAGGTCCTCTAGCTCTACTAAAAGTGTCGAGTATCTAATATTATCTAATTCTAATATACTTTTCATTTGAAACCGAATAATTACTCTTTGCTACCTCGCGTAAATTGAAACAGATACGAGTGATTAGATTTTTTATCTTGATACCAGCAATTTGTAGCAAGGTAATGCATGGAACACAAGGATCGAGGGCCAATAAACGAGCGACGGAGCTGGAATCGCGCGTAATTTCACCGCGACATCGGGGCAAGTGATTGGTAGTTGGTCATGGAGGCCGTGTTTATCGTTCGATCGTTAGACAAACAACGCGATCGCTATGCATAATTTCAGCCGCGGGCGATTGTGCCGGCTGAGTTACACACGCGAACACAGAAACAACGCGGTGTGGTGCTTTTCCTGGCGATGTTAAATCAACCGAGTCCTTCTTCCGGCTCTCGTTGCTCTGCCCTTCGGCGTCGAAAACCGACTGATTTATCGAGCGACGCCCGGTTAATTATTATGCCGGTTCCCTCTTCCCTTCTACCGACCACGTCGTTTCCCGATAAATAATTTGTCACGGCGAGCTGATCAATTGACGCGGCTCGATTTCCAGTTCTCGCGTGGTTCACGCTGCTCGCCGCGCCGATTTTTCAGCTTTCGATGCGCTCGTTTATCTACGTGCAACAAACTATCCCCTCAGATACTTTTATTCCTTCGAAATAAGTAGGGGAGAGCGAGACGGAAGTAACATTGTAGATAACTCAAAATCTATTATAGCTGTTATCGCAAATTTTGGATATATAATGTGAAATTACAATTACAGTACATATAAATATGTTCTAATAATATAGATAGGCAATTAGTATATTAGGTAGTGAACTAAATGACGGTTGACACATAAAAGTAAATTCTTCTTTGCATTTTAAAATTGTGATGTAAATATTCCATACAGAAGTAAGTGTTATAACTCAATAATGTCAAATAACTATGCAACATTTTGGTTATAAGTGTAATAATTTTTGCGTAATCGTTGTTCAAAATCAAATTATTACTTTTGTCCTCGCTCTTTATTATCCGAAGGAAATATTCGAAAAAATCGAGAAACACTATTGGATTATATTTGTAATTTCAACTGGTGTAAGTAACAATATTTCCAAAGTCTCTTTCTAAGAATAAAATGTATCCAACTCGTTATCGTGACCGCGTTAATACGTTACCTATAACATAGTCGGTGCTTAGTTATCAGCTTCAGTTTCTACGAGTCGAACAATGGGTTCCGAGTATCATCCGTTTATTGCTGATATTTTGTCTACGGCCCTTCGGTTAAGCATAAACGTGGCTCGGGTCGTGCTGCATACACCATAAATCATTCTAAAGAACATGCATATATGTACACGTATTTATACGTCATTCCTTCTCCGACACCTTTTTCGAATATGATATTCGATACAATTTTAAACATCATTATATTATAAAATTAGAGCGCATTAAAAATTAGAAATACATATTTCAAATTTCATTATTCCTAAGGTAAACATATTAGTCTTTTGTTAGTTATGTCTGCATAGACAGAATTCTATGTATTATGCCAAAAAATGTTAACCCTTTGCGGACGATCGGTGCATATGTGTGTCCAAACGTAATTATCATAGTAATTTATAATTCCATACATATTGCGTTATATTCTTGATACGAAACACAGCTGCAAGTGTACAGATTTACAATATATGCTTTGAAGAATGGAATTATTGTTTCTTTTACAAGTTTAAGAATGCTTCGTCTCCAAAAGGTTAATTAATATCTTGGAAACTAATAGGGTAATGAAGATATCGCTTTATATTGGAATTATGTCCCCCTATCCCACACCCTTGTAAATATTGTATCGATCGGCCATCGGGGGAGCATTTGGAAGTATAGCCAATTATATTTCCGACTTTGACAAAAATGGAGCACGATCTCCCATCGTTTCCCGACAAATTCGATTATCGCGCCGTTCAAGCCCGTCGATGGTTTCTGTTAGCTGTCAGTAGCGATAATTGCCATTGATAAAAAATAAAAATAAGCTCTGCTCTCGATTATAACATTTTCGCCGCGTACACGCGGCACGAAAGACACCTCTGGCCGATAAGACGTCGTCTCGCAGTGCCGTCAGCACGGTTGACAGTGCAGTAATTGAGACGCGATTTCTCAGCGATAATCCGACAGGTAAATTACTCCAGATACGTAAGCCGTTGTCTCGTCACCTCGCCGAAAAGTTACGGCTCGTTATTCGATCTCCATTTCGGTGAACCAGTTACCAGCGTGGAATCAGGTGTGCGTGTCAAAACCGATCGAGGGATTTACGTTTTCGTGGATCGGAGACGCGGTTCTCGTTACCGTCTCTGTCAGTCGTCGCGGATTCGAAGATCCATGAAAGACGAGCGTTCATGCTGGTTCGAAGCACCGCTGCACGCACGCTGCACACCTTCGAATAAGTATGTTAATTTCTCGAATGGAAACGATGGGTGTCCTCACGACGGATTAACATACAAAAATGTCCGATCGAGACGTAGATCTGTCTACATTTTATACGTATACCGGGACTGTTTGAAATTTTAATGAGATCGTTCGCGTTTAATGGGGCGCTTAATGAGTCATGGCTCCGCTGGATTCGTTTGCTCTGAAACACGATCCTCGTTTTGAATTCGGTTGAATCGCCGATTTTCCTGCAGACGATTACGGTATTTGTCGATCATTCAGAACCAATCGGAAGAGAAAGGGTAATCGAGATTAAACTGGGGATGATTTTATTTGAGATATTGCCGACTTGATTTCACATCGATCGAATGGAAATTGAAAATGAAAAGTAGAGGAAATGCTCGGGATTTTTCTTGGCAAGTATTCGCGACCAACTTGCAATTATATCGAACAACGAACGCCCTAATTAAGCTTTCTACGATTGTTTGAATGTTTCTCAGTGAGAACGATAGAAGCAAGTTTTCCACATCGTAAACTAGTTCCCTTCCAGCATATTATCTCCATGGAGGCTAGATAAATTTCGTATTCAAATGACCAGGGCTAGATTCATGGTGTGCCCGATGTACAAATTGAATGCCTTTTCGAGCACGAATCGAGATACGGCGAGTCGATAGAATCCGAATTTTAAAAAAGGGATCCGAAGGGAGGAAAGTCTTCGCTCGGTGCCAATAAATTCTCTATCTTATTGTGACGCTGCGATAAATTCCTGCGCTGGATAAAAGGAGGCGCCGCACGATCGTGGCGCCTTTCGGCCTTTTTATTCAGGTAATCTTGCTTATACCTGATTTTCCTCTACTTCTTCGTTCTTTATATTCTCGTTGCAGTTTAACGTGCATACTAACGGAACATTGTTACACAATAGAGGGGCAATAACTTTGAAACGTGTACTTGGATACTTCTACTGATCCTTGTCTCTATTTTTTGTATAAGGTATTCAGAATCAAAAAGATACAAGTAAGATTTTTGGTATTTTTCAATTATAATGAAAACAGAAGTGATTAATTAAAATTATTAAATAAAAAAAATATCACTTGCATCACTTTGGTTCTAAGTGCTTCTTCATATGTTGTAACCCCTTGCAAAATATGTATACTGTCTCATGCATGTAATAATATTATATTTATAGTAAAATCGAAACTATAAATTCGAATTTATTCACGGACAGAGAATTTATTAACGAAGGATATTTATGTACGACAAGGACTCGTTCACACGCGAGCGTTGGAACAACGTGAAGCGTCCGAGGAACGAAATTATTTTAAGCAACGGACTATACTAGCATCAGTTAGTTAAGGGAACCGAGACAAATATTTTCTTTCGGGACCGGGTAAACGCGACAAATCGTGCGTGCCGCGTTGAAAGTGTGAACGTATGCAGGCACGTCCGGAGAATCGTTCACACGGTGCGTGCGTGCTTGGAAATCGGAGAGTTTTCACGATATATTGTGGACCCGTAAATTATCGGGTCAATCCTGTCCTCCGTGGAAAACGTGTTTGCGGTAGGGCCACCAGGTTTGACAAGTTCGCTTCGGGGAAATGGGAAAGCATATGGTCCGCGCTTTCACTTCAATCACACATGGGATAATCGTGGTCTCGCCAAATTTTCCGATTTTCTTCTATTTCTTCATTTCGAATCTTTTGCTATTTATATCGTGTTACATCTAACGTTCGAATGTAGGAAAATTATGATAAATGTGTGAAACAATTATATTATTAAAAATGGAATTTTTTAATTCCCTTAACCCCTTCCCTTAACACCATCAGCCATCACGCACTAATAAAATTATTTTTCCAATATATGAAACTTTCATTTAAAAATTAGATATATACGTATGCTTTGCAAGTTTGGGTCACAATTGACCCAGGTTTGGCTTTTCAAGGATTAAAAGAAAAAGAGTTTGTCTATTAATCCACAAAAATCCCATATTGTAATTTCAATTTTGAACCAACGCGTTTAACCCTTTCCCTACGGTCATCTTTGCCACGAATTGTACTAATATATAATTATAGTATAATAAAACTCTCGTTTCGTATATTCGAATCAACCATGTAAATTTGCCATCTTCGAGATTTATTCTGAACCTCGAAACGATCCTTATTCAATGCGAACAACTGTTTACGCTTTCCAGACACAAATAACCTACTAATCCGAAGATTACAAGCACCGAGGACGAGATGATCCTAGATGAACCCGGAAAGATCACCGTCGAGCCTTCCCGTCTTTGGTATGTCGCTCGAATACCACGATGGGGGGAAAATCCGGCCAGTCATGCCGTTTAATCCGTGGAAGCAATCACGTTGGAACTGTAACATCTCTCGAAAGACAAATTGTATAATATAACCAGTCGTGGAGCGAGATCGAAGTTGACGCTGGGGACAGAAAAATGATTACATTGCTTCCTATTCGGGCACGGATTAATCCGATCCTTGGTTTTATTTTCACGTCTTACAAATGGAAACGCTTAATCGCCGTGCCGATCTTCCTATCCCGATTTAGAGACAAACTTAATTCCACGCTGACGACAATAACGTCGTTTATCTCGATTAAAATCCGCACGCGATCCGAGTCTCGAAAATTAAAAGAGAGATTATACGGGTGGAAGCATAGTTTATCTCGGGTTAAGCCAGACACACGGTACATTCAGCGAAGGGTAATTAAACGTGCTCTTAAAAGAAATTCCCAAATTTAAAACTGAAATTCAAGGAAGTTACGACATTTACGATTGATAAATACAGATTACCTGGGATTTTCTTAGTTGTTCGATAAGAATCGCGGCGGGTCGATAAACGCTTTGCAACCTGTGTACGCACCTCCTCGCCGTCTTCATTTGCATGCGTTCCTTGATCCTCCTGATAATATTTCCTTTCTTTCTTAATAACGCCCGAGAAAGCACGCGGATACGCCCCCCCATGTACCATAATACTGTTTGAGCGTTGATTGTTATTACGAAAGGAGACGAAAAAAATGGTACAAAACGAAACGTTCGGAATTTCTGCCACCCTATGTCTCGCTCCCTTTCGAAACAACCTCGATTTTTTTTATCTTCGAACACCGTTTCACAGGCACGCGACGTCCTGTTTCTAACGTTACTTGTAGAAATGTCGGCTTTTATCGCGAGACAAGTTCCACGCCCTCTTCGTACGAAGAGTCGTAACAATTGTAATGACAAGAATCTGTGGTACTCTGGAACGCGGTAAGTAATAATTCTCGTACGCTCTACTTCGATAATCCCGATGAATAATACATTCGCTGTAAATCGCGGTTTAATTTGTATCGTCGTCGGTGTGGGAAAGGCATAAACAACGCCAGAAACGCGTAAAAACGTCGTAGATCACGTCGCACAAGAGAAATTGTCAGGTAATTTACGGTAAATAGGTAGGGTTTCAATTCAGAGCAGTAGCTGAAGAAATCGTTACTGTGTTACGCCTAACGGAGGTGCATTTACGACCGGTGTAATTCTTATTAAATTATGCTTCCATACGAAGGTGACAGGCGCCCATTGACCCACCCCTACATTCCTAATCGGCGTCACAATGCTTTTCATGGAAATATTGCATATTGCTCTATAAAGCCTAGATTATAGATATGAAAGAAAATTTTATGATTTGATATAATATTTTTCTTTTCTGAAGGATCAAGTATTAAATCATGCATTATACAGATCGTTTCAAATAATCGTCCTGATAATTTTTTTCGTTCCGACGATTTTTGGACTTTGAACCATCGGTTAAATGTGTTCAAGTGTGACCATTTGACGCGGTATTTCTGGCGCCATTAAAATTGCCAACCTAGTCAATAACCGTTCCTCTGGTCTGCCGGCTGTTTGCACGACAGGTTAGCGAAATTCTTTGCTGAGAAACGTGAGTCGCCACCCTATCCCGTTTTTGCGACTCGCGTCTGCAAGGCGAACCATTGATCTGCTGCGCACGTATTCAATCAGCTCCTTTTTAATCGTTCGACCGGTAAGAAGCAATACGTCTTGGTTCGAACAGTGTTCAGGGCGCGAAATTGATTAATATCGGCACGCTTCCATTTCGATTTCCAGTCGGTCCTTGTTTTAGACTGACCCCCCGACGCGACTCCAGCCTTCCTGGAACAGGATGCATCGATCGAGATTCAATCTCGTTCCCTGTTCGCATCGAGGAACTTTTTTTTTGTTTTGCAAATGTCCATCGTTGGTATATTTTATTTTATTTGTTGTATATATATTGTATAGGTGATTTGACTCTTCTGCTGTTGATCAAGGTAGATTTCGATCGGATAATTTAAAGTATTTAAAGCATGCAGGCCGTAGATCTACGGCCTGGAAATTTTACAGATTGAAGAAGCCAAATAATTTTATCGAGAAGACGAAGCCAAAACGGTACTTTTCAAAAAATCGCCCTAGATTCAACGTGTCGAAGGGAATTATAGAAAAGAACCTTGTTCTTACCGTGCAAGAACTGGGAAAGAATTTACATTGGATTTTTTTTTTAAAACCGAAAACAAAAAACTCTTGCATAACTACTTTCATATATTTTTTTGCGTGGTTAAATCTAGAAAAGAATTATATACTCTTGAAACAAATACAAGGTGGTTGAAGGAAATGACAACTTTATTCGAATACGAAGGCTATCGTTTAAAGAAAATTGCAAGTTTCAGGCAGTTCGAATAGTAATTCGATAATAAGTTGTTTCACGAACGAATCTGATGTTTCTCTTTTCCCTTTAACTTTCTTGAATGCGAAGAAAAGACACGGTTCGAGGAAAATTATTGCTTGCTGTAAAGCATTCATTACGAGCTTACGTCCGTTTCTCACTTTGCCTGATTGCAGTGCTCGGCCACGAAATGCAAATTTTTATCGTCATCAATTTCGTAGCTCAACGATTTTCTGGAAACTTTCTAGATTTCCTGTTTTGTAGCATTTGTTTAATATTGTGTCTCTCTTGATGTTCCAGTTCCATGAATAAATTAGATATAGAACAGTCAGAAGAACTCTTCTTTTTAATTAAAAGTTTCCTTCTCCTTAAACAACTTTTTCAGTTAGGATATCTGTAGATAAAATTGATAGCTCCATTAACGAAGAATGTTTTAATAGGATCCATAGTATGAATGGAAGATGAGAATAACAGGAAAGGAGAAGTTTGTCTAAAATTAGGTGATCGTTTCCTTACCTAATACGATTTTTTGCCGCAGTAAAAGTGAGTCGTTTTGAAAACGAGGCGATTTTATAAATGACGTTCTTGAAACTAAACGTAAGCCTTCTGTCAACCATAAAAAAAACTAACAGTAAATGAAAAAAAAAAAGAAACAAATTAACTCTAATTTTATTTAATTTCTTCTAGTAAAAAAATCTATAAGCAATGCCCGATGATAGTGCGTTACTTTGAATACATTTAACCAGTACCGTAATTTCACATTTACCGTACTAATAATTTAAGTAAACCTCATTTGTGACGCGATCGGTGAATTTTGCGACAACCCTGGCATGCAACTTTGCTTGGAATGTCGCTAACTAAGTATGCAAATACACCATGTCCGGTGTTTAAGTACATACTACTATCGGCCGAGCGTGCCATTTAATGGCATCAGAAACTTGCAACCCTGTTCCCCCTGTTTCGATTACACATATTTCGTTTATTTCATTTGAAAATTATTTTTATTAATTATCTACTCGTTGCACAACACCCCAATACCAAATATCAAGCAGTTCATTTATTAAGTATTAAGTATTCTTCATCTGTGCCATTAAACTTGTAATGATATTCTATGCGAGGTTCTAGCAATGACACGCGAGATAAAAGATATTCAAAAAAATACCTCCTGTAAAGAACTCTTCGTGACGCAAAGTAGCGTATACGTGGTTTAGAAGCACGCGACAGCAGTGGGCGCTGTATACGGGGCAAGGAAAAAGATTTATAAAGCAGCGGAACGCTTCAAAGAAGTCGTCCTTCATGGTGCGTTGACATACAACCTCGTGCGACCTACCCACCTAGAACACCGCCTAGAAAAACTGAATTCGTCGGCTTGAAAACACGACGAGAGGTAAAGAGGCAAGGTAATGGCACCCTGCTGCGGTGCACCCTGTTGCGAGGGGTCAGCACCCTCGTGTCGACCACGTGTATACCTTGCCTTTCAGACAAATACCCGCGATGAAATCCTATCCAGGAGTATAATAACGTAGTTCCGTGTCGATCTATCCCTCATTGGGACAAATCGTCCATGTTTCAATAAAGGAGCTTAGGGGTGAGTTTCGTCTGAACACGGTCTTTAAAATCGCAAGGGGTGCAGATTTCTTTTCCTTGAACGATTCAGTTTTTCAGGTACTTGTGCTGTATATTTTTTACAAGATTAGTTGATTTTGTAATATTTTTCAGAAAACGAGGACCCTTTTGTAACAATTTTTATTCGAGTTTATCAGCATAAAAGCTTATTTTGTAATTGTAATAAAAAATTATAAGAACAGCGAATGAGAAAACTTAGTACAGCTAAATATGACATTACCATTAACTATTTACTTTATTTCAATTTAACTGAACTTTGAATAACATTGTATCTATAATTGTGCATTATTATTCGTGTTAAAGATAAATACAGTCGATTTTGCAAAATCAAACTTGTCCAATTATCGTATTTCTTGATAGCAATCGACACAGAAGCAGAACATTAATAACCATATCTAATAACATTGCAAACGTTTAACCGACTATTTAGCCAACAGTAAATTGATCTGAACATTGAAAGGTAGAAAGGGTAATATGTACCTAAATGTTTCATTCATTTGGCATGCCAATAATGCAACGAATATGCATTTTTCCATCTTCTGAAATAGAATAATAGAATTCTTTGGGTTATTATAGCCGGTAAAAACGATTGCATTCCGCGGTACGAGTGTAGTGTGTAAAATACCAGTCAATAAACGCACTTGCTCTACGATATATCATTGTGGAATATTTTATTTCCATCCGAACGCGTTTGCTCACCGAAACGTGTGCATTTTTCCGCTCGAGGTAACTCTAAATGTCCATAAAGAACACTTTCGATCGGAGAATATGGAAATGGAACATTTAAATATTCTTCTCGCTAAAATGTAACGTTTAGATCGTATCTGACGAAAAAACGTTAAGTGCAACGTAACTCCGCCACGTTAAGCAATTCTTGTTCCGCCATTGCATAAGTAACGTTCATATGTTACTAAAATAACTTCGTAACCGATTCGCACGAAATCTCTATGCAACCTGAATAATTCTTGTGGCTGAAACAATCTGTACATTTTCGCCCAGACAAATAGAGGAGATACAAATTATTAAAATAATTTTTTTTTCAAATTAAAACCTCGTTTAAAATCAATTTTATATTCACATGTTCTCGTTGAAACAGAAATTCATAAAGTCATGAGTCTGGTTGCATAACGCATTACCACACACGAACATGCTTTCTGGATGCGCTTCCTCGTGCATCCACATGTTTCTTCGTTCGAGGAGCCACTTGTGAGCTCAACCGAAACACAACTTTAGTTTTCAAAATAAGTAGAAGAGTGGATGGTTTGCAGTTGAACTTTCTCTTCCCTTCTTTGTTTTTTACACGCCGACTGATTTACATGCAAGTACATCGTGCATCGTAATCCCCATAAGCGTCACATTTCTGTCAGCCTCGAGATACCGACACATGGTTTCGACTTTATGGGGGAGTTGCTCCAAAATTTTGACTCTTCTTTTTTTTTTCTCTACCAATTTGTCTCCTGATTATTTGTGCAGCTCTCGAGGAGATTATCGACGAAGCAAATGTGTAATGGGTGTATTTAGAAATATGTATAGTTAAAAAAAAGTCTTGATTAATATTTTGAAAAACAAGATTTTGTAGATTTTCACGAATACATGGAATTTTTTATACAGTGAAAGCAGCGCGATGTATCCCGTCGTTTTCGGTGCTCGTGGAGATTGAAAATGTCGGGAGTGCGGGGTCCGAGCGGCCATTAATTAGTAGGCAAATTGAGGGTAAACATTCGAGAATCGTTGGAATTTTTTTTTTTCAAGAGCCCACACGTGTGACGCCTGCATGTCATTCTGAACTCCTTACACGCTCGAGCACCAGTAACTGTTAGTACTTAACATACATTTTCCGTAAGTCGAGCCCCATAGCGATGATTTATAATTTTCTTAATGAAGGAGGTGGTCGAAAAAAAAAAACTTTGTCATAACAAGGTTTTTTCCTCGGTTATGCTTTCTTCTTTCCAAGCATGTTTTAGTTGTTTGTCTCGATGAAATAACAGGTCGCGCAAAATATTTATCATCGATCGCTTCCATATCATACTTCCTGGTTCCCGACATCTGCTCACCCTATAAATTTGCTTTCGGAGCCGGGCAAATACATGGAAATAATTTATGTGTCGTAAGTTGACGCTAGAACCGCAGCTTCAATTGCGCTGCAAATCAAAACAACCGCGTGATCTATGATCAAAGCTTGTTCCACCGGCTGCAATTCCAAGAAAGTCTTGGCACCGTGTTACAGAGCTGAATGTTAACGATGCTATTCCGAAACTTCTTCAGATTCTTACAATATTGCTATGTAATCTTTCAAATTTTCCCCCTTTATTCCAATTACTCCAAAAACTCCGGCATTTGAAATCCAATATTTTAACAGAAACCAAGTTTCCATGCAAAAACATTTTTACTTTCGTGACATTCGCTTCTGATCACGAAGCTCACGTTTCACGCTTACTAAAAGGTTATAACGTCCCGAAGCTTTCTAGTTGTTTTTAAACGACGGCTGTTTACCACGAAGATAAAGCATACCGGGAAGCTGGTCGAACGTGGCAGTGAACCATGGCGTGACACGAAATGGGATCAATTAGGGACGCTTCTTCTCGGCAGATACAAAGGGCGGTTTAAAGAAGGGGAAGGTGGTTATTTTATTTTCTTGCAAATTTCCATTGCGCCAGAAGGGGGACTCACGCCTCTCACCGCCCACAATCCTGTCGACTGTCAGAACTGTCAGTGTTTCGTGTGTCGGCTCGGCTTGCTTGTTTTAATCGTCCACCATTTCGTGTCTTCTTTTCCTTCTGATTCTTTTGGGATTTTTTCGCCCTCCATCCGACACGCTACTCGCTCATCCGACATTGATGGAAGTAATTAGTACGTTTCCTATGAAATTAGAGGCAACCTTTTAACTTTGTTGTCTGTTCCATTCAATTGCTATAATTTTGGCAAAAATGCTTCAAAATTTCAAATTTCCTATCTTGAATTTTCCCACCGTTAGAGGAAAATGGGTAGAAAACAATCTGATACAATCTTTCTCTATTTGATATTCTAATGACATTTAATGTCAAGCTTATTCAGTTTCCATAATAGTTTATATCTTCTTTGAATAAAATCTTTATCCTATCTTGAATTTTCCCACCATTAGAGGAAAGTGAGTGAAAAACAATTTGATATAATCTCTAATGTCGAATTGTTTTGATCTCCATAACAGGCTGTTCCTTCATCGCATAAAATCCTCTTCCTATCTTGCATTAGCGTAAAAGTTTTTCCATCGCGCGAAGGGAGAGATAGCGAACCGTGAACAGCTTTTCAAGTACCATATCTAGCGTGTTAAGATGTGCTAAGAGGTTATAGCATTCGCGTGCATTCACGCGTATACCGCTTCGTCTACGTGTTTCTGCGGCTTCTCAACGCACCGTTTGACAATATTATAAACGCCTTCGTTTAAAGTACATTCAGCCAGGATTTACGTTGTACAAGCACACCGTAATTTTTGACACTTCTGTTTAAGCGATTTATATCTCAGGTATTCGCAGCGCGGATTCACCTCCATCGTTTCGCTTCACTCGTTTTTCGCCTCCTCGTTCCTGTATTCTGAAATAATAACGACCTCTTTTCCTCCCTTCGGTCAGATCACTTTTTGGCTTTCACAGGCTTTGTGTGCCCGCTAAGGAAACACGTTTACAGAAAGTTATTACCGCATTGTCCTCGCAAGAGCGATACGCTTTAACGAGAAGTTAATGACAGCATTATATTAAACCTTTCAGAGGTGTTTTATAAAAGCTTCTCAAGTACAAATTTTTTTTTTTAAATCCTCTTTTATTATAAGATACTTTATGTTTTTCATAAATGATTTTTCAAATCAGCCCTCCCTAGAGTGAATAGCGATATAGGAAAAGGAGGAATTCTAAAAATCCTGATTTTGATGATATTAATATTAAAATTGATTTATAACAAGAATAATATAATTTTCAAATCGTTAAATATTGTAAAATTTAGTATATGACAAAATTTTTATGCGACTAAATTTAAATTGTTATTTATTATTCATATTTCTTAGTTGCAATTTTGCATATAAGAAATATGAATAATAAACAACAATTTAAATTTTTTGCGTAAACATTTATTCGCAAGTGGTGGCACAGACCTATATATACTTAACCCCTTTTCGTTAAATTGTCATTTTCCCCTTGTCAACCTACAGGGAAGGGTGAGAACCAGTGCTATTTTTTATCTGTGTCGTTCAGGATGAGCTTTAATTATATACCCGCAATCACCTGATTGGCTATACGTTTCAATTCTTATCATACTGTTTCGATAACTGTAAACCATAAAGATCCAGAAGAGGTTCAGCTGGTTCATGGTATCGCGAACGACTTCTGTAATACGTACTACTTCTGGAGCAGTTCCTTTCAGCATCGAATGCTTGAACATTGCGTTAAGTACATTACTAAAAGATAGCGAGAGCTCTTCCTATTTTACACGGTTGTTACCAATCGAATTGATATCAGTTTCTAATTTACGAGGATATAAGTATATTGTTGCACATTAGGTTTTCTAGTTTCTTTTCTAGTGTATGCACTTTGCATCCTAGAACATCCTTTCAAATTATTTCAGCTAGGTTGAGAAAAATTCAAATCGCTTCCGACAGCGACTCTATCTCATCAGGTTAATTTACGATTTCTTAATTTGAAGCGATTGTTTGAACTTCATTTAACCTTCTTTCTGTCTAGAGGGGCGCAAACACACAGGTAGATATAAATTTTTTATTTTTTAATTCATTGAATACATTTACCTATCTTCTTAAAAATAAATTTACGCAACCAAAACTTTTTCTTCACATTTTGCACTAAAAATGCATAAAATATTATTACACCCCTGTACACGGTTAGTGTCAAAATATTTGCACGCAGAGGGAAGGTTAAAATTCAAATACATGTTTCTAAACGAGCCGATACATGATCTGGCGAGTTTGCAAAGGATACTCAGGATTGTTTTACAAAATCAGCCGCGTATTTCCGAACGTGTCGAAGCCCGACAGCTAATTCAAAGGGTAGAAGAGGTGACGGGTTCACAGGCCGAAACAATGGTGAAACGCGTTGAGAGTAAATATACGAAGGGTGTTTCTTATCCGGAGGAACCGTTTGTTTGGTCGGTTCGCGTTTCGACGCGTCAAGAATCTACATAATTACTGTGAGAATCGTTCACAGCCACCGGCTAGCGCCACTCGACAAACTCGTAGACTCCACTCGTGTTTGACTCATTCTCTTCCGAGGCATTCGTTTGTTTAGGGTAGAGGAGCGATCTTTTGTTTCTGTATCTTGTTGCACGCACAAGGATACTCCCAGCGCGGCGATCGAGCCTGTGTCCAAGGGTGTCTTATCCTTCGAGGAGCAGCCGAATCATGGCTACTTGGAACGAAGCTGCTCTAAAGAGATACTCAGGCAGGTAACTTGAACAAGTCGGAATTCCTTTCCAACCATTCAGCCGCGGGAATTAAATCGTGAGAACGATAAATAATCAAACCGACGCGGGGTTCCTTTCGGATGATCATCGGCTGAGAAAGATTTTATTTCTGTCCAGGAAAATTCATTTTCTAGGATGAAGAAGGTTTAAATGTAATTATTAACCCTTTGCCCTATAATTCGTATCACACTCGTGACGCAACTTTCAGTTCAAATGTGTCAAACTTGGCTGGTACTTTTAATATGATTGAATTTTGAGTTTAATTATAATTATAATTTACCGAGTCAAGGATCTTTGAATACCATTGATATTTCAATTTTCTTTATTTGTTTTCAACCAATAAATGGTTAGCTCTAATTGACGCAAGTATTAAAAAAGTTACAGGGGAAGGGGTTAAAGTGTTTCAACGGGTTAGGTTTTCCTTTTTTACATTCGCTAAGATTAATCGGAAAATAAGGTATCAACCCCTCAAAGTCAACATTTGCAAATTGTGTGATACTTAACTCGGAATTGGACGCTAGAAGTGTCAATCAAGCATATTCCGTGTTGAACACTTATTACGCACTACCCTCACCCACGCTTAAGAAAATAACTTTCTTCGACTTCTTCGAGCGGGGGTGGATATAAATATTATTGAAACAGTGCACTAGCGTGACGTTCCACAGATCACTGACGTTCCCATATTTTTTTCTCTATGTTTACCATGAATCACGGGACCCTCGTGTAGGTGGTGATGACGCACGTCATCGATACGTAAGAACACTTCGGGTGACGTTCAAATTGCGGTATAATCTACGACTAACGTTATCTAAGAGTGCTTGTCCGTTGGTTCGCGTAAGTGTAATCTACGATTGAACCCTGAAGTCTCTTCATCGTAAAATCGTCACGCGAGTTATCCTTTATCCGGGGGATTCACGACGAAGCATCGCTTCGGGAATAAACGTCGACTAAATCATTGATGATATCGTGGTGATTTGGCTCGTGATATGACACCGATTTTCTATGAAATGGTAAGTCCTTTTTTCGAGGAATCCTTTCCGCTTTGTCTTCTGATGTTCGTTGCTTTTAAATACCTGTACTTTAAGAACCTTAAGGTTGCAGTAAGTAAATCTTCGCGGTTTTTAGAGTATGTAAATATAAAACGCCACGACAAAATTTTCATTTAATTCGTTTAATTTTCATTTAAGAAGAAATAATCAAAGCGGTAAAACGGAACCAGCGGAAGTTACGAGTTAGATGGTGAAGTCATAGGTTGTATCACGCGAAGGAGGACGTTATGGCACGCAACGTCACACGTGACAGAAACGACACAGTGGGCACAAAAACGATTCTTATTATTAGTCGGTATCCCCCGTCTACCGCATTGATTTACTTCGACTGTCACTGCTCGATAAGCTGGTCGTAATGCATTGCTAAAGCTCAGCCTGATGCACGGATGCAAATATACCCTGAGACACGTGACATATCCAGCTGGATGCGATTCATTCTCTCCGATTCCTATTAACCCGGAAGTACGCGCGTTGGGGTGAAAATCGCCCCACAGCTTTCTATAACACGCGCGATTTTCCTGTTTTCAGCACCTTTCAAAGAATTTCTTTAAATTTTGATTATATTATATTAAAATAAAATAGTGGTATATCAAATAATTAATTCGACTCGACCACTTGTCACATAGTATTTCCAAGTGGGGTTCGATCAAAAACTCTCTTAAAAGTCAAAATGTTAAAAGCCGCATCTCTTAAAAAACCGTGATAACTAAATACAAACCGAGGATGACATTTCGCTGGCAAACGGGGCCTCACCTCTAAAAGCCATCCAATTAATAAGAAGCTTGTTTGCTAGGAATCGCGTTTCCCGCCTCGACCGGACATTTTATAATGCGAGTTCCACGCAAATATTCTCAGGGACATGGAACATTTCAATCAAATCCGGTTCGCCGGCCGTCAATCCGCATTAATGTTCTTCATTTACACGGCACTCGTTAGGTCTTGACATTTTAAGGTGGCGCCGTCTGACAAGCGTGACAGCATCGGTGCAGCAATGCGCGTCGCTCGCCGGTTACTTAATTTGCTCTACGGTAAAACACCGTGCCGGTACGTTAGTTTCTAAAAGTTCAACTCGTTATCTGAAACTGAAAATCGTACAATCGATCGATATCGGAGATACGAGAAAGGCGAAACGAAATCGCAACTTTCTCTGCCGCGCGGCGTATTAGTTCGAATCGTGTATTTCGATCGACGCGGAGGATCACCTTATCGATTTAATTAACATTTCCCCGTAAAGACCGTATCAATCGTCGTGGAATGTTAATTATAAAATGTTGCTAACAACGAAAAAATCAGTCGATTTGCCGGTTTTACAGGACCACAGGCGTCAGTCAAATCGTTCGGAAATGGCGTTTGGTTACGTTTCATTTGCGATCGAATTAGATATCGTTACGCTTTCGAACGCGTTCGACGGCCGATCGAGTTCGTAATTTGTTACAATTCCACTCTGACCATTAACTGGTATTAATTAACCACGGGTGTTAATAATCGTTATCGTTTTTACGAGCCGAGGCTCGATCGCAACAGTTCCGTGTTACGAAATTTCATTAAGCATTGAGCAACGTTAATTCGTGTCGTTTATCGTAACGTGTAACACGATAAGATAGAACCTGTTGTTAAATTATTTTTAGAAACACGCTATGCTATATCGGTTAGATTTAGCTTCTGTATTATAAATTCGCGAATAGATACGATCTTTCGTTTCGATTTTCACTTTACTTATCTACGTAACAACGTTCAGAATTTATCGAGTATCGTAAGCGTAGTATTGACCTAGTATATAATAAATATTGCTAATTTCATTGGTACAGAGGTTCGTAATATTTTTTTTAAATTGATCTGGTCGCGTAATGTACTTGAAATGAATTATGAACTTTACCTTTTAATCGATCGAACGATTAGCGTTTTAAGTGGTAGATCGGCAATCGTTAAATTAATTGAATTTTATTCCTGATCGTTCTTTGAAACGTTTCCACTGACTTCACAAATGTGCATCGTAACTTGGGAACGGAACAGGTTGAGATTATTTAACAAACGTATGCTTGGTAAACACTTTGTCGGAATCGATTTGTGCTGGCTGGATTCACCTGACACGATCGCCTTTCATTGTGCGCGTATTCGCGGCATAGATCGTGTAACTGTGGCGTAAAATCGAGGATAGAATTGTGAATTAAAAATCGTGCGATCGTGTGCAACGACAAGAAAGATTAGACGATGTAAATAGAGCGAGGGAATTTTTAAGGAGCGGCTCTTTTACATTTAAAACTACTCGGTGCATTTAATCCTGTTCGATAGTATGTACGTTCGACACTATAAAACCGGATTACTTTTGTATCACTCTATAAGAATCCTTCCTTTTTTTTTTCATGATTTTAGGTTAATCCTTGGTATTTTATTAGCCTCTGTTCCATTACGTCATGTTCTATTTTCTTCGAGCATTGAATAGGATGAAGAAATAAGAGCAATAATTCATAGAGGCATACTGAAATTTATATGTTTCGTCATTAATAAATTACAATTTCCAATGATCGCAATCACAGTAATCATAATAAATTAGTATAAAGTATCGGTGTAATGCAAGAAACACGAGCCAGTAATACACTTTTTGTGATACGCCTTTCCTATTCGAATTATTTATTAATATTTTGTTACCAAGTGATATCCTGGTAGGTATATTCGTACCAGTCGATTACATCGTAATTAATTCCCGTCTTAATTAGCGATCTCCCTCTCTCAGCAATTATTCACTAAAGAATCTTCGTTTTTCAATGACAGAACTGGTTCTGGCGATAGTGTTTCATCCACGGTAATTGCGAATAATAACAAATAATGGTGACTCGACTTATTATATTAAAAGCGGTTTTCTGGTAAATGGAGCGAACGCTCTGTCGCAACACATAACGGCACGGTAATCTGCTAAAAATTATGGGATAATATTCTTGATGGTATTACGTGGAACACCCGCAATTGCTTTCACCCTTCTTCGGATTTTCAAATTTAAATAACTCTTTGGGATTATTTTATTTTAGTGCCATTTTAGCGAATTAGTAAGAATAAACGAATTTGCTTCGCAAATTACACGACACTTATTGTTAATTTAAAAGTTTGACGGTTCCATAATTCAAAGAATGTCTCCATGGCTATTGAAAATTATTACTAGCTAAACTACTCAGATTTCATGCTAACGATTAATCTAATTTCTTGACAAAGCTCCGAATCTTCGAAGGGAAATCGCGATTGTAATTACACCGGAAGCAAACTCGATACAGCAGCAACGACGATGTGCACGCTTAATGCACGAGCGGCCCGTTCTCGGAACGCGGGAGTACCGACGCGATTTATCAAGTTGTAAAACGGCCAATGGATGTTAGCTGTCAGGTCGGCCAAGCAACGATTTGTCATCCAGCCGCGGCAGCTGACTCCCACTACGCGAGAGGGTTCCGCTAACTTTGTTGGGATTCTATGGTGGTCGGTGCTGATCGCATCCTGACGTTGCTTTTTTGCGACTGTCATATCGATACGTTCGTGAAAGCGTGACACTTCGAAGATGAAAAGAAAGGAAGAAAAAATGAACTTGCACTTTGTACGTCACTTAAGCTGAGAAAATGAGAGCAGGCTGTGTCAGCGATAGAAGCTTTAACCTCCTTATACGAGTACCCTCCTTCTACAGTTAAAATAGATGTTGTTTATGCAGATATTGTTATATATGTTACCGGCAATGTATGAAAAGCAGACATCGTATAGAATGCCTAGACATTTTGGGACAAATTGTGAAGTATCCTAATTATTTTAATATTATATAAACTGTTCCTAGGAATTGTATGTAATTCCGAGGTATTATATAGAATGACAAATGCTATTCAGGCAAAGTATTAAAAGAGAGTCATGAGGGGGCTTTTATTGAAAAGACATATATAAAAAAAAAATATTAAGGAAAATAAAATAAAATATGAATTTAATTTAAAATTGCACTTAATTGTCTTCCTCAAAAAAAAATATTCTATATAATGTCTGTTTTTCATATATTGCCGATAACATATACACTTTTGTTTATCAAAAAAAGGATAACTATGTAGCTTTAAAATTAGTTCCGCCGGACAACACCTTAGACCTCAAATGCAAATTTTTTGTTCGCACTCGAAAGCTTGTTCGCACCTTTTTTCCGCAAGGTTCTTTGGGATGGAAGGCAGGCAAGAAATGATGGGCCATGCAAACGATGAACTCTCAGGTTTCAAGCTGGTTGGTTGCCACCATACCATCATGGTGGCTTCTTGCAAATTCCCAGTCTCTTTGCCGCATAATGACGTTACACCGTTACGGGGCTTCCTCGTTTTCACCCTGTTTATGCATTATGCAAGCAGAGAGAGCTACGATGGTGCAAGAAGGGCCGAGAAAATATGGTAGGGATAATAAGAGGGCGGTCAATGATGCCGGTTTAATCATCTCGCGAAACGCCTAACCGTACGTCGTTGACCATATTCACTGGGCCTCTCGCCTTTCTTACATCTACCCGGTCTAACGAACGCCATTTTATATTCTATAAATCATCGAGACGTTATAACTCGACCGTATTAATTCGCCACGTTTTTATCACCTCGCTGCCGGAAGCGATAAATCTGGTCGGATTTGTGGCTATATGTAAAACCTGGATACTCTTTCTTTTTTTTCTTTTCTATCTAAAGGCGGACCGATATTTCTGTCGTTTCGAGTTTCGACGAGGTTTTAGAGTTGAACATTATTGAGAACGAAAGCTACGTATGTTCGTACCGTTAAGGTGGACACCGGTTACCGAGGAAACCGGTGTTTTATGGGATTTAGTGGTTTGCGTTGTGTCGTTTACTTTTACGACGTTACTACCTTGATCCCTAGTGATATTTTCTATTTTTCTTCAATCTACTGCTATCGTTGCTTTTTTTGTTATTAACGTGACACAATGCAAATATGTAATCAGTAACAATTACCATTTGAAGTAATCTTATTTATTGATCATAGCGATAGGTGTTTGTACTAAATCCTTAACTGGTGAAAGGGGAACTGTTCTGATACGACTTTCTCGGTCTATCAAATTTTGGATATTATACTGTCGTTTATTCTTCCAACTGGTAATAAATATTGCTACATAAAAAAATTAAAAATTTTTCAAAAAGAGACATGTATGAGAGTCTGGCTGACTCCATCTTATTATCATCTCGGGGCTAAAAATTACAATTCACTGGTTTGATCTAATAACAATTAGGGATATAAGCAAGTTCAAAAGTTTTATTCGAAGTTAATTAATAATTGCACAATGGACGAACAGATTAAAACTGTTCCTTTAATCGCGAAGCCCGAGCAATTTCTTTCAGTATCTGTTCTCCGAGCCCAGCTATTCGTACCAATTGACCGTTTACCGTTAAATTGTACATACCACATTCCGTCTTGTATAATTATAAGTAGATTGGTTACACAGTCAATCCCTCAATGCGAAATTCAGATCGCTATCATGTCTGGTGCGCCGACTTAAACGGTGCTTATTACTCTTCGTTCTCTTTCGAGATCCAAAGAACGACCTATAAATACTAGCGTTCCTTCTCTGTACCATCTCCTCATTCCATTTCTGTCCCCGTTGAACCATTAACCTGCCGCTGAACACCGTGAAGACGCTTCTTAGGAAGCCCGAGCGTAAAAGCGGCTTGACCTTTAGCCGATGTTGCCCGAACCTGGACGTATGGTAAATTACCGAACGACAAGCAGTCAGATAGGATCTGACACAACATTTTTACGGTTCTCGAGCGGCATACGAAGCCCATTACTTATTCGTAATGGGATTAAGGGCGCGATGAGGCAACCTAGCCCAGAACGCAAAGGGCTCTTCTTCTATCCTCCTCCTCCTCGAGCATTCGCGGTTTCCTTTTGGATATCGGCTGATAAAACATGAAAAGTCGTGCCGTGAAATTGCAATTTAATTGACTTTCTTCGCCGACGATATAAAATAGAAAAACTAAGGACACGAATCGAAGCGTCCTTGCGATAGTCACCCCAGTATCGTTCGCTCGTTAATTATGCATGAAGGTGTTTCTAATATGGCTCGAGACACGTTTCTATGTATGGACAATGCGTTGCGTGCTTTGCCTCTTCTGGTAAGAATTTGTGCTTTGCATAGATTAATGTGTATCAGTATGGTTACCATGCGGTGTAAGTGCTACGGAGAAAAATGTAAATGGAATGCTGCTCGCTAAAAGTAAACCAGTATATGATTAACTCTTTGAAAAAAGATATAGTGAGATTTATTTCAACGTATGGGAGTCGTAAAGAATGTGTTCAAGTGAAATTCCTGCAGTAGCCTCCCTCGTACCTTCCATTGTCTAATTTGTCAGGAAAATTCCTTAAACAAATTGTCACCTCTGCTAAGTCTATTTCTCGTTATTTACACACTTAATACCCTATTACACGGCCCTGCCTATCCTTCTAATCCAAACACAGTGACACACCTGTTTCAATTGTAAAAGCACGTCCCGTAAGAACTAGATCGTCACAGAAAGTGAGCGAGCCCTTCACAATGGACGACATTAAGCGACTGGTTCGTTTC
This sequence comes from Osmia lignaria lignaria, assembly GCF_051020975.1. Lineage (NCBI taxonomy): Eukaryota > Metazoa > Arthropoda > Insecta > Hymenoptera > Megachilidae > Osmia > Osmia lignaria. The sequence continues at coordinate 5,772,509 of NC_135041.1, forward strand.
AGCAACATCAATCTTTCTCGGTTCGCACAATTGGCCCAACTGGTAACACGATTCCGAATGTCCAGCGACCCAACTGACACAACAGGCCAACTTCCAGTTACGTGTATCTCTGCTTTGAGATTACGAAACACGATTCATTCAGTCGTCCCACACCGTGCGGTTATTTTCACAAGGCGAAACCGTTGCTAAACCCCTTACGTCAATAGTGCCCGATTCCGGCGAACAATGAGCCGTTGTCGTTGGCAGAGTTCACCCGATAAGGCGCGGCTACTCCACGGAAACGATCAGATCCCGGCCCAGAAGCTTGTCTAAAAAGTCGGAATTGACGGCTCCCTTGTGCCGAGCATTGTGACTCTATCGACATGAGAAACGCAAGCTACCTGGCCGTAACTATGGCAGGACATGAGGTCTGTTAACCCTATTGAAACCGTGTAACGGGCTTCAATCGCGGAACCTATTCCTGTCTGAATATAAAAATACCAATCAGACTTGCAGTATTCTTCGAGACAACGAATAGAGTTTAACAAATTAATTCTATTAATTTGATGAAAATTAATTTTTCATGTAGAGTAAAAATGAAATAATTATGTACTACTGGAACAGAAAAACAGAGTCGCGCGCATTCTAGCCTATTTCTACCTAAGAGAATTTATCCTTTCCTGAATTATCCTATCTTAAAAATAAAAATTTTTCGTTAAAAATTGGTTTGAGGAAGTGATGAAAATTAATTTTTCATAAAGAGCAGAAATGAAATTACTATGTACTTCTGGAACAAGAAAACAGTTTCAAGCATCCTAGCTTAGTTCTACCTACAAGGATCTATCTCTTCCTAAATCATCCTACCTTAAAAATAAACATTTTTTGTTAAAAATCAGTTGAAAGGATCGTTGAAAGTTCAATCTCATTTTAATAAGTGCCAGATGGCAAATGCTACTTTCAACTTTGAATGTTCAGCAAATAAATACACTTTCAATGGGTTAGTATCCAGAGGCGAGTGGCGGCCGTTTCCGCATCTGCCACACGATACCAGCCATCTCCTGTCGGCGATAGATCGCATCGGTATCGATTTATCCGCGACAGCTTCAGATCGCATCGGCCGATCGTACGTCTGACGCCTTCGATCGAACAGAAATCCTGAAAGTACGATGTCGTGGCGATTTTCAGGCTGCCACACCGGCGGGATTTAATCTTCCCCTGCGATCTATTGTACGCGAGGCGTGGACAGCCACCATCGAGATTCTTAAACGAGATCGTGGCGCCGTGTTAATTGACGGGGGATTTAGATTAATTATCGGGTAACGAGGCTTGCAGATTTATCGCTGATAAATCGAGAGACCTCTTTTTGACTTTGATTTTTCTGCCCCTACATACCTACACTGTTGAGAACGTGTTACGCGAGCCGCGATTCGGAAGATCGCGAGATGATAAAGTTTCTCAGGGGATTAAAACGTTTAGGGCGATTGAAAAATATTTAATTCCCGACGGAATATGTCTTTGACGTAGTTCGAAGAAATTGAAATGTTGATACCATTTCTTGTAATTTCTTATTACTAATGAATACTGAGTTCAGTTAAATGAAGCATTTAAATGATGAAACTGTCACTAATCGCATTAAACCTCGGACGGCGCGGCGGATCGTGGAAAGAGCCATCATTTTAATTTAATCTACGTTTCACATTATTTGCATTTTCTGAATTTTACAATGTTCTTGTAAAATTATTCTTCCAATATATCAAAGTCCTTCGTTTAAAACTTATACATTTATCTTTAGATTAATATCCTTCTACATGTTTTGTAAGTTTGGGTCATAATTGACCCAGGTTCCACTGTTCAAGGGTTAATATCTCTTGATTTCAAATTATTTTCGCATACTCTCTTTTCATATTTAAATATGAAGCTAATTTAATAAAAGATTAAAAAGTTGATTAAAAAAAAATAATCCTTCGTTATTATAATCCAAATTCCATAATTGAAACCTAGAAATAAAAACAGTCTGTTTTAAACAGGAAAGGGATCATGATACAAAGGAACCGAATGATGAAGGAGGTTCGATTAAGGATAACCGCAAACGGATATCAAGTCTTTCGACAAATGATTGCACTTTATATCATAATTCATCGGTTTGCCGGTCTGTCGCATGCATCATTTTCACGAGATAAACACGTACATTGGCCGGTGGTGGTCGACTATGCCGCATGTGGATCGTTTTGCTTGTTCTACGTTCTTCTTTCGCCTTCTTTTTCTCCCCTGTTTTCTACGTTCCTGCTGCCTACGTACGATCCATCTTCTTCGGCGCGTGCCGAGGGCGATGAGCGAGCGCGGCTTTCAAACGTGTGTTTAGACCGAATATTTCTTCGGGGACGCGAAATTGCAATGCAAAGCCTTCGCGAGATATAACTCAAGGTCTATGAAGTCGCATTCCGTTCCGTCAAATCGTGTTTTACAGCTTGATAAACTTGGACCGAGGTATTTGTACAAACGAGTTTCAACATTCGTGAAGAATCATGAATTTTCACTTGAAAGTTTACGTGTTATTGTATCAAACATTTCGATTCGATAAATAATATTATTTAGAAAGTTTTCTGCTCAGAAATGTTCAGTTCAAGTATAAATAGCTGAAGATATTTTAAGAAATCATCGCAATTCTAACTTTATTTTTTTGAGAGTTCAAGAAACAAACAGGAAAGAATTATAAACTGTTGAGCATTTTTATCCGATGAACAATACTATCGAGAAAATATTCTGTGAACAAGTTGTGATTTAAAGTGTAAACATCGAAAGGTATTTCAAGTATTCATCGCAATCCCAACGCGGAATTCACTGTTTCAAAAATAAACGTCGAAGAATCATAAACTTGGAGGTTGAAATTTATAAGCAATCACCTATTAAAGATTTCAATTAAACTGAACAGTAAATATAGAATATAAAATTTATAATCCTAAATACGTACATATCTTCCTATCTTTATACATATGTAGTATATTAGCGTGTCTGAGAAAACAATGACCCCGATCACTTGAATCAACGTACAGTTATTGTCGCACCTGTTCGGTACAATGAACATTGATGCATATTTCATATTGATTGTCATTTAAATAGAGATGCTGGTCTAGATATTCTAAGAATGACGGTTCAACGAGAAACGATATCGTGAGAATTGGGTGGCGGTAAGAGAGGACCTATCACCGAAACGTTCTTTATTTAACTTCGAAGTTTATCGAGACGTTGACATTGACGCTGTTATAGTAATGTAAATGAACCGATGGCTAGCGTTAACAGGCCTTGTACGGTCGAGGGTTTGGCGCGAAGACACCTCGAAGCAAACTCGTAATGTTGGTCCAGCCTGGTGACTGCGAGAATTCTTTCACTCGTAAGTATTTCCGAAAAAGAAAACACTTCTGTCCGGGCTCGGAGCACTTCGAAAAGCGGCCCCGAGCGGTTTCGTTTTCGTTTGGAAAGCGCATTCTCTTCCCGCTAACGAACCTCACGATGATTCCTAGGAAACGAGTTCTCGTGGGATCGAAAACAAAGATAGAAGGAATGTGTTTCCATAATCAGAGCCCTTTTCCATTTACGGATATAAATTCTGAATGATAATATCGATTTTACGGAATTTGGAATTTATTGTATTATGGATAATCAGTGTTCTACATCGCCACGTTCACGTACGAGTCGATTAACTTAGAGAAGAAAAAGTGAAGAAATTGATAAAATATGAAAAAGTTAAGCATCAATTGATAGTGCTATAGATAGTAAAATTTTAACAAATTCAAAACACGGAGTTAATCATTTTGGCCTGTGAACGATTCATATGTACTTACATGATGACTTAATAAAATTGAGGATCTTTTTTTATATATTTATTATTCACTAATTTGGATACGGGTGTGAATAATCAATTTAAAATTTGTAGTGTGTTGATTTTATTTGGAGGTCCTTTTCAACCTTTTATCACCGATTCCAAGCCTGAATGATCAAATATGATAAAATATGAGGATTGTTAGCGGTTCTTCGCAGTTTCCGCTTACGACATCGTTCGCGAGACTGGAAGATTATCGTCGTTGAAGAAAGTCGTTTCCGATCAGGCCCCTTCGACTTTCTTCCTTTCGTCCTTTCCTCTCTTTTTCGGCATACCTGTACCTGCCGCGTTGCTGGTGGCCGAGTTTCACGTGCCGTTAACCTTGAATCCGGATTTAACGGCTGCGTTTATGCTAATATGCCAAGTCGGCGAAGAAAACACCGCACGGGAACACGAACCCCCCCAACGAAACATCCTGGCGATCTTTTTATCCAGCGGGACCACCGTGAACTAATGACAATCGGTTCGAAAGTTTCGTTACACCAAACCAGCCTTATCCTGCTTCATTTTAAATTCATCGATAGCATGTTAGACGATAATTGATCGTAAAGGGACGATTAAAAGTGTATGCAAATTCCGCGAACCAGCTTCATCTGTATAGCCGACAAACCACTGAGTGTTTGTTTAATAATGTTGAACGTCGTGTCATATACTTGTCAAAAATTGCTTACATTATTAATATTGAAGAATCGGGCCCTTCAGACTCGATATTAACAGTGGTGGCTTGTTCATAAGGGCCGGGCTACAGCCCCTTCGGTATAAAATAAGTTTCCATTTTTGAAACATATTTAAAAATCATTACAGTTTAATTTGATTAATGATATAATGTTTTCAGTTGATACTGATTTTCTTTACTTTATTGCTACACCTCATCATTGTAAATTTTTTTAACAGTCCGTACGGAATATTAACCCTCGAACGGCGGACCATGGGGAGAGACTCAATTTTAATTTAATTTTGTATTTCATATTATCTTCATTTTCTAAATATTATACTGTTTCTTTAAAAGTTACTCCTTTAACACATGAAATTCTTTCTTTTAAAAATTATACATTTAACTTTAGGTTTAGTTTCGGTCTCGATTGACCCGGACTCCGCTGTTCAAGGGTTAACCTCTTCGCTAATTTGCTAGTGGATAGTTTGTACGTTGTATGAACAATATGTAAGCACATGATTATAATTTTTGTATCGGTATAACGTATCTCCATCTAACACGTGTTTATTTCATTAAAAGTTTTAGATGGAAATCACTCTATGGAGATCAGGTTCGAATTAAATACGAAGTGTTTCTCTGTGTCGTGCTCATACTCCTTAGAGCATTATCTCATCGAATAAATAAAACATGAAAGCATTATCGAACGTAATGATCGACTTCCTAAAAGGCTGCGAGCCAATTTGCCGTCACGCGTTGTTGAACGAGTACGAATATGTGACAACGTTGTACGTGGTCGAGAGATTACCAACGAAGCGACGGGAAAAACGTTTAAACGACCGTAAATATCCTTCTTGCGGTTTTTCAGTCTGTCAGTATTGTTCTGGTAAATGTCGCGGGGGTTGTCTTCTTTCGATGTTTCGCGGTTTCAAGATTTATACCGCTGCCTCGTCTTCTCTTCAACTTCTTCCTTCAGCGGTTAAACGCATTGTTTGTAACATACTGCAAACTTTCACCGAGTCAATTTTTATTTCTTTTTACACTTAACGTCAGTCTTTGTTTTATTCTCGAGTGATTTTTCCCTCAAATAAATTCTGACAGACTAGCCAACAGATTATCCTTTCAGGATGTTAACCTCGCAATGAATTACTTTTCTTCTCAGGCAAAAATCAAATGAATAACTAACCTTTTGCTGTCGAGGACTATTTTAAGTATATTTCTCGCCGGGTCGAATATATTTTTTTGCATAAAGCGATATCATGTATTAAAGCATGATATCTTATTTTTTCCTTATTCTCCTGCATATTTTAGGCTTATAAAATAAATAAAACTATGATACTCCTATGTCTGCGCTACGTAAAACGAAAAGCAAAAAAGCAACGGTTTATAAAGTGTATGACGCAATGGTAACGACAAAATATTGCTAAATAAAAAAATTTGGTTAAAGTTTAAAAAAATGTAAAGAAACTCCGAATTAATCGTTATGCGACAAACAATATCCGATTACATTTATCCATCGAGAATTTGTACATAAGCGTCGACAATGGGTAGCACACCATCCGGTACCAGTCGCACGTTTGATAAAACTTTCCAGTAGACTCGATACATCGTACGAGTACTCGTAGACGATTAATTGCTTAGCCAGGCATTGTTCCAGGGTTCATTATTATTAAACGGATCCTTGGTCTCGCGGACGTCGCTACCTCGATTTCTACGATTCGCGGCGCCGCATATATCGCGGTAATGAAGGCAATTCATTCGCTTATTCACCGTGTCGGTTTCGTAGGAGTAAGACATTAACGGGCTTGCGCGCGTGTACACGCGAGAAGCACTGTACAGAAATACAAATGTGTCGTGACGTGGGCGAAAACACGCATTCAGATGCGTTTCTTTTCTCGCCGGCTACCCACCCGCACCTACGGTCCGCGTAGCTGCCAGGCAACTCGTTGATTCTGCTCTCCTAACTGCGACAGAAAAGCGAATTGCGGCCGAATAATTCATATGGATACATTTGCTTGACATAATAAGGGTGCTGCTTCAATTTCGTTTCAACTTTGTGTACCGAAAAATAGATAAATCTTGTGCAAAGCAGAAAGACTTCTTCTGCTTCTGTAGTAATAATTTATTCAATTGAATTCGCACAAAATGATTTTATGGATTCTTACGAATAAAATCTGTTTGCACACTCGCTTTATTTTTGTTATAAATTACTTTTAAACCTTTGACTGCTATGGTCGCATATATGCGTCCGTTGTTTGTTTCCTGTATATGTTAATTATAATCAAATAAAAGCTATCAATGCGTATTACTAATTACATATCATATTATCAGATTATAATGATGTGATTAAATAACGAGAAAGAGAAAAGAATGAAAAAATAAACTGAGAAATGAAATGAAAAAAAAAAAGAATGGTAAGTATTATTGACTTAATTCTTATTTCGTACACATAAAACGTTTAAGTCTGGAGTACTCAGCAGTCAAAGGGTTAATATTAGTATCGTTAAAGTTAGGATTTTGAAAATTACAACTTCCCTTATATCACAGTTTTCTCTAGAAAAATCTGATTTGATCGTGAGTGAAAGATGATCAAAATTGGATATCCGAAATACACCAATTTTAGAAATAACCGTGCTGAAAAATATCGAGGTTACCGTGCACCGACCGGAACCAACACGAATTTCAGGTTTTCCTCGTCGAAAAAATATTAGAATGGGTTAATGCATAATAAACGCAAGTCCATCGTCTTTAGCAGTGTCGCTTTAATTGGCAACTGGTTTTCAGGAAGACTGGAACCAGTCTTCATCGCGCTTCGCATACACACGCACTCTTTTACCTCGAGAATCATTCACAAACGTTATTATGAATGATCTCACCCTGGAAGAACGGTTTTTTCGACGATACTCTACGGTCAATATAACTATCTCCGCGGTCTATTCGGTCGTCACAGTTGCGTCAAATAGTAAATTATGCTGCCTCGTCGAAAGTTGATTACGTTTTATGGTCTTAATCCCCGGACTCGATCCCCGGTTCCAACTTTTATCTTAACGATCGAAATACTTGGTTAACCGACTCTCCTCTTTTGTAGCGTGAATTGTGTGGATTGATAGTTTCTACAACAGCGGAGTCTAATAAAAGTAGAATAAACCCAGCTTTTACGCGACTGTTTTACGAGCCTTGGCTGTTAGAAAACTAACGATTTTAACAATCGTAAGATAGCAGTTAAAAGAATCAATGTCCAACAGTGTGTAATAAAAAAAGAAAAGAAATTAAAATAAAATACTACAGACAATTTCTTCTATGAATGCGTAAATGGTAGTTCTTTCACGTACCAAGTTTATAAATTAAAAAAGAAAAAAAAAATCATCGAAGGTCCGGATAGTTCAATTGATTATATCGTATGAATTCTGATATCTGACGCAGATAAATTTCCACGGAAACGTCAACGAGAAAAGCTTTTCAATTAGATTCATCAACCCCCCCGCGTTTCCTCCGCGGGGTTTCTTTCTTTCTCGAGACGCGTAATCGTTCAAATCGTAAAAAGTCTAACGGCGAGTGTTCGCGAGCGTGTAACAGGGTTCAGCTCGGCGAAAAATACCGGCAGCCACGTCGGTATTGTCAGTGTCCGCGTATGAAAAAGCAAATATGCGAGGCGTGTCTCGGAAATCGCGTATAAATCATAGGACGGCCATGGCTAAGGAAGTCATTACCAAAGAACGCGAGACTCGCGACGTCGTGTAAGTCACGAGTGATAAGACGTCTAACGGATTTGACGATTAGCTTCGGATACGTTACTCTTGCTCTAACAGCTGCTCGTGTGGGCGTATACACCCGGTAGTTGTCAAACGGTTACCCACTGGTTCTTATACGCTTGATTAAATGCACCGAGCACTTGACCCTTGCTTGCTTTCGGAATCGTGCAATTATCGGGGGAAAAAGAATCCCGTGTCGTGATTAACTGGCTGTACCGTAATTTACCTTCCATTACACGCTTTGCTGAGTTTCGTTTCGTACGAAAAGAAGCATCGAGTGTTTAATCGGTATTAATGATCTTTGATAAGTTCATTGAAAGACTGGATTCGCTGGATTCTTTTACCCTTTTATTTTAATCGGTGAAAATTGATTGAATAACGTTCCTTTGAAAATATGGTACGTTTGTTAAAAGATTATAATCTTTGTTACACAATTTTTTTAAATTTCGATTAAAATAAGATACATATTTCAAAACTGTCACGCGTGATAATAATCAAATTTCAAAATATTATTTATTTAAGGGAAACATTTTTAATATTGTAAATTTTATTATTTGCAACGAAGGGTCGTAAACTTTTTCAAGCAAATATAATAATTAACAGTGGTATTGTCAGTAATTGAAAAGAGCGCGAAAATTGTTGGCACCAGGATTAACATTGTGCAATGTACAAACCAGACTCTCGGTATCGAGTGCACCGTAGATCTCGAACGTCTTATAAAACCGCGGCACATCTTATGCATATTACCGTTTCTCCGACTGTACAGGAGCAGTAAAAGAAGTCGGCACATGGTTGATAATGGGACAACTTCTTCGAGCGATCCAGGTGTTAAGGTATAATTTACAAGAAGGGTAATGTTACTTCTCGGTACCGACCTTCCAACATTCAATGTTCCCTCGAGGGCTACGCGAAAGGGGAGTTTACGCGTACAGCGAATCAGGTTCGGCTCGTTTTACTGATCTTCGACTCTTGTATTAATCTTGTAAATCATAATTGGAATATTGAAAAAAAAAGAAAGGATAAACAGAACAAAGAGGAGATAGTGTTTATCGAATAATTTAAACGCGTCCCCTAATTATTTATCAATCTAGATAAATATCTTTACTTATTATTTATTAAACATCTGAACTTGTTGGAAAAATTTATTGAAATAATTCTTCGTTAATTCGCTATCATTGACAGTTAATACCCCTATTCACTTTAGCCTTATTCAATAATGACTCAAGAAACTCCGCTGCGTCTAACTTATACGAGTCTAATAAGCGGATTATTCCTTCTAACTTTACCAATATAAATTGATCTTAAAAGACATTAGGCTATAAAGTTGCGAAACTCCAGAAAGAGTTAAAACTATGAATCATACGTTTCATTACTGTACCAAACTGTATCTCTTTGTTGGAAAATAGAAATAGTATGTGTTTAAATATTTACACGTTGTTCCACGATACACAGAGAACTCATAAAACTCACGATAGTCGCTGGACGTTGTTTGTTTTACTACTCTTTCTAGTTACAACCGCAAGCGTTGATGTAAATGAACAGTTGCGGAACCATTATGACGAGCCTTCTAACCAGAAGTAATTGCAACGTCAAGAGGATCGTAAAAACGTCACGATACAACTGTTAAATTCTTCTAGCGATTCGGTAAATGGGTTTCAGCTTGTCACGAATATTTACAACTCTTAATAGTAAGGTTCAGGTTAAACGACATTCTCTCTGATCATCGTTTTAAGAAATTGTAACAGACAATAAGTACATTCTTTGGAATTAAATGTTTCCCCTTGTTTGCAACACTGAACTGGTTCGAGCGAGCAAATGAACTTTTTAATGAATTTTAAAATCATCTTTTGAAGTCTTTGTTATTTTCAAACGAAATTTTATATTCTGCTCTATATTTGTTTTATGAATCAGATATTGCAAATAAGTTTCGTCACTGAGCTGTGAGAATTCTAATAAAAAGACGGTAAAGTAATGTCATCCTTTGATTACGAAGCGCCGGCGCTATCATTTTGAAGAACCGCCGCAGTACCTACTCATCGATTTTATCGAAAATCAACTGAACGCCTTCGATAAATGATCGAAAGCAAAGTTCAATTTCCCTTCTGCAAAATACCAAGAGCTTATCGGTATTTCGCAGTAGCAATACACCACGCTACACTTCCATTTACTCGACCGGCATTCTTGATGTTACAAGTCATCGTTCAATTTATTGAATCATCCATTGATCCGATGTTCAATTTATCGATGTAGAAATTAAAGTAGAAACGAACGTTTTTATCATTCTCCATTGCGTTACTCTAATGCTATCTTAAGCTATGAATGAGTTATTTCATTATTTGTTCCAACGAAGAGCCAGCCATTTTATATTGAAAATAGTAATAAAACGATTATGCAATAATTTATATCAAACTTTAAGCTTTAAATTGATATGTTATAATTCCTATTTTGTGCTACTTTTCCCTCATCAAATCATACCAGACTCTTTCTATCTTTCGAAACCTTCTATTAGATATGCAACAATCTAATAATTTATCATTTATTTTTGTAAACATAAAAAATTGCTTATAGAGCGTTAACGATCATATTATGCAACTCATTTATCGATTGTGTTCGAACAATGCGGCTGAACGAAGATCATTATCCACTGGTCTGTCGCATTGAATTATCTTGATTGATTACTGATCTACAAGCGGAGGTAGCGGTACATGTACTTTCATTTACGTATGTAATGACGATAATAAAGATTCTTATTGAACAACTAAAATGATTAATTGCAGGAGATCAATCGCGATCAAAGGATGTTGTTTCTGAAAATTTCCTAAGATACCTATCATTACGAGATGTAATTTAGTTATAAATCGTAAGACGGTGAAGTTTCTTGAAGAATTTTCAATCGTTCCCCGGTAATATTGGCCGATTAAAGTGTAATCTTTCTATTCGGTTTACGATTGAATTACACGAGTCGGTTTGATCACCGATCGATCCGCAATATTCGCTAATCGGTATTTCACTGTATCTCCTTCCAGTAATATCGAAACATTAGATTAAAGTAACTCGTATATTATTTATAAATAATATTTCAAAAGTATGGTTTATTCAGCTGCGCCGCAACTGTCGCCTTCTTAACCCTCGGACGGCGGACCATGGAGAGAGCCCTTGTTTTAATTTAATTTCGTAAATTTGGATCTTGATTAACTCAGACTCAGCTATTCAAAAGTTAAATTGTAATTTAAATTTTGTAATTTTCCAATAAATTATGTAGATTACCATCGTACCAGTGCCAATGGAATGCTAAGAGTTAATTTCATCGTTCTATGTAAAAAATTGTAGAATTGTTTGTTCTACGAATAGTTGTCGGTCGAAGAGGAGAAAGTATCTCGATTTTCTATCGTAGGTGGATATTTTTCGAACGAACTACGATACGGTTTCTTGATCAGTTTCACTTTCTACCGAAAGCTCGCTTTCCTGCCCCCGCGCTTATGACGAAATACTTTACGAGGCGAAATCCCCCGTTTTATTTTACTTTCAGTGACGTATCATTGTTTCCTAACGAGCGTACTGACACCTGGAAAGTTTTTCCCCTTGGTGCATCATTTTGTAAACAAACACATAATTGATTTCTAATCAGCTAAGAAAGTTGGTATAACCTTTACAGGTGTTCGACAACTTGCTCTAATTTAAATCATTGCATAGTTATAAATATATAAATTATTTATTTTCTAAAATTCGTATGTTTTTTAGACGTCGCACAATAGTTAAAATCTGTTGGATTACTAATGCAAACTATTTATTGAAATTTATAAATTGAAGCCTATAAATTATGCCTCGCTATTGAACATTGTTCTCCATTGGTCAGTCGTCAGTGTTGCCTCTTTATCTTCCATTCTCAAAACTTTCAGCGTAACCCACGTGTGCCTACACGGTCGGGCCAAACAAAGGAGCACCTGCGAGCAGCTAGAATTCGAGTTAATCGCGGCAGGACAGTGAACGTTTTAATTCGAACGCAGGTGCCGGTCATTCCCTAACTCAGGAACACGTGTTCTTAGATATTTTTCCGGGCCAGAACACGCTATGAAAGCAAGGTGTCGGTAAGGAACGCGAACGACATTCCACGACAATGCGTATCGTTGATAAGCCACGATAAACCGTGCTGAAATGTTGCCGCGAGAAGGAGAGAAAGTCGATTATCCTCGTAAGAAAAGCGTCGATAAGGGACAATTCCGTCGCCGAATGTGTCTGCGCGTTATCGACGAATTCCTACCGGCAGCAAAGAGACCCGGTGACTCACCGTGAATACCGGCGACACGTTTCCACGTACAGCAGATAATCCAGAATTATTATGCTTAATCCGCTTACGATTACGCGGCAGCACGCTTTTATCGATCCGCCGACCGCCCACTCGATCCTGATCGAACTTTAACCGGTTCGTGATATCGGAAAGGCGAGAAGAGGATTCGAATGATCAACGACGAGGATCATCGCTTGGACGAATACTCGTATGTTCGCTTCCGTGATCATGTTCATACATGGTGTTTTTAGGACCTTTGGGTGTATGGGAGGAGTTTGGAAGTAGAAATTGTTATTGGAATACGGGATGCTTGCGACACTCGATTGCGTTTTAAATTTAAGGTAGGTGGTCAGTTGAGATTAAAACTCGTGCGAGAATTGGATATTATGCTGAAAGTGATTATTAGACACCTGAGAGTGTCTTGTCCATCTGCGAAAAATGCTACCGAAAGCTTCTCCCGCGAGATTTATTCGCAACTGACCACCTACCCTTAGCGATGAAATCGGTAATTAAAAATTATCGAAAGTGTACCAAAATTAGACCAGGAATTGTATCAGTGATTTCGCAACGACGTTTCGCAACGAATCGAGACAATCCATGGTCTCCAAGTTTAAATTGCAGTACAATAATAGATGCGATCTGATCGATGGTGATTTGCATGGGATAAGGCTGTACGATTGCGGTTACGATGCAAAACAAGCCGTGGGCATTTTAACCGTGCCATTTCGTGTTCACGATGAGATTCGAAAAGCGTGGAAACCTTTCTTGCTCGGCTGTTGCAATCGACTGTGCAAACAAAATTCTAGTTCAACGATACCTAACAGGTTATAGAAACAACTCGGTATCACGAATTCCTTGATTTATTTACTCGAATTTTTGAAGGAAATAATTTATGCCAGGCAAGGATTATTAATCATATCACAGATATTATTGAATCGCTGATATCTTCCGGTAATGAATGACCAATTAATAAGTGATTTCAGAGATTTCCGGCGGGCATTAGCGATTTAGTTACAGAATATCTTAACGTATCAAATAGGTAACTGTTTTTCTTCGATCCTCGCAAGTCGTAAGGATATTTTGTCACGGAACCAAACTGGTTCCACCAGACGGGCTAATAGGACACTATAAATCTTCCCTTTCTCGTCACCGATACATTTTGCCTTCCTTATTGCATCCGCGTCGCGATTTCTTCTCAGAAACGCCGCGCACTTATGAACCGTTTCACAATAACGGATAGATAATCGTGAATAAAAAAATACAGATTCCAATGGAACTCTGTCAGGTGTTTGCGCGTACCAAATACCATTACGCGAGGGTAATCAAAAAAAATCATTCCCATTCCATTTGTATACCCTTTCAATGTTGATTAACTACGTTTACCATTCGATATGTAACTCTCGTCCATTACCATTACTTGAGAAGGCGTGTTTACACGGTGTGAGAGGCGTCGCGACTTCAGGACGGACCAATCGATGATTTCTCGAGAGTCATTAACTCATATAACGAATGATACTGGGAGCGGCAACGGAACGGTGATACCGCCATTCTATTATAGACGTTTGTGAACCAAGAAGGAATTGTGGGCGCGGATTCAATCTGGAAACCCAATAGACAGCTGTCTGTTCGATTTCACGCTTTGCTAAGATGAAAATCTACTTCTCCATCACTGTTTCCATGTTTCGCTTCTACCAGCAAATTACTTGTTGATTAATGATTTAGTGCGACTAATTGACAGTCAACCTACCGGTTGATTGAAATATTATTTTCCCTTTAACACGTTCGCGATTATCATTCAATCGGACAACTTATTAAAGCGTCTTTCTTTAATCTTGAATGTAAAAATCTAGAAGATATTTTGACGAGGTTTGAAAGTGAACAGATCACTTTGGTAGGTCAGTTCGTGTAGGCCCGCCTATAATTGGTATCAATCGGAAACACGTCAAGATAAGATACCGGTTCGCAACCTTATCATCGTGATAACCTATATCGTCGGTGTGACGAAACTCGCTGGTATTCTTTTTTCTTTTTTCAACCAAAACGCCGGCGTTTAACTCAGCCATCATTACTTTGATTGGCAAATCTTCGCGATCGCTCCAGTCTAACGCAACGTGTCGAAGCGATCGCGTCGTTTTCGTTCTGACATTAGCACGGTGTTCTTAACGCCGGAAACACTTCAGAAAATTTTCTCTAAATATGATTCATTTCCTTACGTAAAATTTTATTTGCACTCAATAGTTTGTGAAAGTAAAGCTTTATTAGTAAAGCAATCGATCTAATAAATGTAAGTTTCTGTAATGTGAAAGTTAATTAGTGATTCCTTGATTAAGTGTTAACGCGATCCAACAACGTTCTGTCGACAGATCGACGCGGAAGCCATGTCACCGGATCGGTACAACGGATCGCGAGAAATCGACGTAGAACCGGGAGAATCGGATCGGCTGGCGGACACCATTTGGATCGAGTGAAATCAAACAGGAAATATCTTTGGCCAACAATCGAGGATCGACTCGCGTGGTCGGTCCTGTCGCTTGCACCCTACGGCCTTCCCGCTGGCGTGGCCAGCTACTATGCGAATTGAAGTTCTCAATACCCTCGTCGCGGTAAGTTTCTTTCTTAATCTGTGCTCGGAATATTTTATTTTCATCCGATTAACCCTAGAGCGATCGGCTAACGTCAACGAAGTTGACAAATTGCTAGAATTCCGCAGTGGCGCCATACTTATTCGATAGAGAGATCAACAAGTTAATTGTCTTCATATTTATTTTCTCCCAACGATATTTTCCGAAAATATTAAAAGAAATATATATAATTTCTTAATCTTCATAAAAAGATCCTTCTGATCTTCCCTAATTGCAGCATTCAATTTCTATTATACTTTGTCGATTTTAAAGTTTAAGAATCCAGGTGCTAGAACACAAACTCGACAAGAATACAATAATTTTTTGTCGAAGAAACATCGGTACGTTAACTTGTTCAGCAGGTGTTAAAACAACGTTCTCATAAATCTGGTTTATTGCAATAAGAAATATGTAATTCTGCACACGTGCTGATATTGTATGCCTGGGATACCAGCATAAGTGATAATCGCGATAACTTAGCCGGATTTAAATCATCGCCCATGAAGTGTGGGTGTAATTACCATTCTGTCCTCGCGTGCTTTTCACAACCTACAAGAATCGCACCACACCGTGGGACAATATTGTACGTTCTTCTAGGATTCCTCCATAGATAAATTTACACCGACATTTTTCTCGTTCCATTCTAATTTTTGCTTTTCATCTCACAGTCGGACGTCTTCAACGCGGTTGATCATAATTTTTAACCGCGATACCTGTGGTCGAGCGAATCAACGATTTCCATCGACGAAAATCTCCTTCCCACGCGGTCGTTCACGACTTTAATGCTTCTTTTACGAGCACTGAGAAATGATCTGTCATAAAGCACCGCGCAAACAAGCGAACGCGAGTTACAACCGTATAAATCAACGCAATATTTGCTGTGTAATTTTATTTATACAGTACACGGTATTACTACTGGTTCTTTATTATTTGTAACATTATTCAATTAACACGTGGTATTATATTATATCCGAGTACGTGAAATATGATTTCTAGCTTCGATACCGAAGTTATAACTCCGATAAGTATCTGTGTACTTTCTTATTTTTAAAAGGATTTATTTCCCATTGCAAATAAAAGAGCTTTTCATGTAAAAGTAAAAACTCCAAATCAAATATCCTAATGTTTCATTGGGAAAGAGATATAATATCGTAAAACGATAACTCAAATAATACGTTTGCGATTTTTAGCATTCCTCGTTTAGAGATTTAGAGAGATTAGCGCGGGTGGGGAGGTACTATTTCATTCCAGATACATAGGTTGGATTAGAACGCGAGCTTCGAAAGCCATTTAACGTCCCGATTATTCGGTCGGCGGCGTTGCAGGAATATCAGGAACGCATTGATTTTTCCGCCAAAGATAGATTACCGTCGGTGCAAATTAATAATCTAGCCTTTCACCGCGTGATTTCCAAGGCGATTTACCGATCTCGCCACGTAGATCATAATATTATGCATTACGAGATAGGCGAGGATACCGCGAATCGGCGCCGGATTGGAATTGATTCTAATCGAAAGTTCTTAACGCTGATCTAGCTATTGCCAGTTCTCCCGCGTACAGATATATTTGTTACAAAACGGAGTCCGTATTACCGATCGATCTTTCAAAAATATCATCATAATCGTTCGAGAAATTCATTGCTATCAATTTCTTATTCCGTTATCTTCGAATGGACTGTCTTCAAAAGAAGCTGCACTTATTACCGATTAATCGTAGCGACTCGTGAGTTAGCTAGGGACTTCCTTTTTCCTTCGATCGACATCGTAATCGTACGCAGACGAATCCCATTACCGGTTGCACTCTCGATGTATACGAGCCAATTAGGTTTAAAGCTTCCTATTTCGCACCTCGAATAATCTGTACCGCTACTCGAGCATCGTCCAGTTTCCTTAGGATCAATTTCTGGCCGGAAGCGAGGCTCGCTGCTCCACGACCGTGCTCGGCCGATCTTCGATCGGTATCCCTATTAATTGGCCTATATCGCATACCAGTTTTATCAGCACGATATTACGTGCTGACGTACGGATATCCCTCGTTCGATTAATGCCGTTCCGCGATGCTGTCCCGCGATATTGATAAATGATAATTGTTGTTAGCATCGAGTACCGGCATCGCGTGTAACGTTGAATAATTTAATAATGGCAGATTAGCAGGGCGAGCAGACGACGGATACCAGGCGGGAAAATCGTGGCGACATTAGTATGGTAATCGTTCTACCGGCGCCAATACTTCCAATAAATAATTCTCTTAACTCGACTATCCGCTGGGCAGTGTCGTTTGCTACCGTTATGCATACGCGCATCCCTCCTCACGCTCGATGACACGTACGATTACTTTTCAAAGCGTACTCGGGTTAAAAATCACCCTCGATCGATAAATTATACGAAACATTATATTTTATTTCGAGCCGTGCCGCGTGTATCATTATCGAGGATCCAGGATTATTTTGTTGGCGTTGCTCGAATTACCGGACTCGTTGCGGGACGAGCGAACGCGCGTAACTTCTTGTAGGCGTTTTCATGATAACGAGTGATTAAGTGTAACTATTGATACGTAGCAGCGATCGTGAATCTATGCCTGCTGGTTTATTTGCGATGGGATAAGAGAGCACGATGAATGGGATTTAATCCCTTATATCGTGATCATAACCACCTCTTCGAGAAAGGTGTAATTTTGTTGCCTCTCTAATAAATACGGTTACATTGATAAACAGCGATATACATGTGTTTGTGGTATAGAAAATGATACAAAATACAAAATATTAGAAAATTTCTAAGTCCCTGTTTTGCCGGTTTAGCAAATATTATAAAATTAAATGCGATGGGCTTACTAATTAATACAAATTATGGACCATTATGTTATTCAGATAAAAATGTAATTTCCTGTAGCAGAGAGTGACAGGCAAAAATCCTGGCACGCGTTATCGATGTTTCGACACACCGATCTCTTTAACTAAGTCGCGATTAAAATACATCGTGCAATTCCTACGTTTCGCCGGCATATAATTTCCCCTTGTAATGACAGTGATCGGCTAATTAATTGATTGGTCGGGAATAAATTCACGACTAAATGATCGCGTGTCTCGCGATAATCATAGCGTAAATATCGCGTTGGCGAGAGGCACACGCGCGAATCGAACGAAGAATAGCTGTGCTGTTAAAAAGAAGGTGGGAGATCGTCTTTCAATGCTTTGAAGCGTGCACGATTGAAATACCACTCGATCCTATTGGGAATCGTGTGTCGACGTTCTGTATTGATTTCAAAGCAACCGACCTGCTTGATCCGGCTGAATCATCCACCCACGCGAGCTTCTTGCGGTCCACGATCGCGATCGACCAATATATCGTTCGTTCGGTTATTTTCAGCCCATGGGAAGCCTTCGAAATCAGACGATTAACCGTGTTATACAAAATGTACAGTCGCGATCAAATCAGACTTCCCGAGGGAAGATGGTGATGTCCCGGATTCCCTTCATCCCCATAGGCGATCCAATGGGGAATAATAATGTAGGGGAAGAGGCCCCATGTACATAGAGGTGTGACAGATTACGTTTATGGAGGAAAATCTAAATTAATATTTACTTTGCTTTTAGCAATTTCTGGTTTTCAATGTTATAACACTTAATGATTAAAAATTATATTATTTATTCTTAACTCCTATAAATATTAATATTGTCAAAATTAGGATTTGGAGAATTACTGTTTCCTCTATATTGCTATTCGATTTGATCACGAATGTACCTATCATAATATGTGAGCATAATTTCGCATATTATAACTCAGTATATTTCGAGTATGCAAATCTTGAAATAGAGATGATCACGACAATTATAGATGCAATGACAGTGATTATGAAGAGTCTAATAAAAATAGTTCAAAGGTTAAGAATTTTTAATTAAGAAATGAAGAGTTTTTGGAAATCGTTCGTTTCAACATATATTCTGGTAATTTTTGCATTTATAGTGAATCTATCGGTATAGGAAGGGGGCCAGGTTCGTTTGGTAAACGCAAGAAGATATTGCCGAATGGACGCCTTCCGCTATTATCGTCGGGACGCATCGCGGCGATCGAGCCTGCAATTTAAAACAATTTTCAAATAATATATTACGAATCGTAGCTGGGAATATAAAAGGGGGTTGGCTCCACTCCGCTCGACTACGTGCTCCCTTTGTTCCTGCCTTCCGGTGATTTAGTGTGTCGTGGGTGGATTATGCCTCTGGCCTGTTATCCTGCTAAAGGACTTTCGGAAGAAGCCTTCTCCCGATACGAAACGATCCCTAAATGGATAGCGTTTGTTCTCTTAAAGAAGTATCTTGAACGATCTTTACTTCACGATAAATATATCCTCGCATGAAGTTTCGGCTCTTTTTCCATTTCATATTTCATCATTTTCTTGCCTTCTCTTTGTTGCGAACGTTTGAAACATTGTACGGGCGCGTGTAAAGTTGAATACCGGTCGCATAACACTCGATCTTTTTCGTACTTTGCGTCAGGAGGAATTGACTCGTCGAAAAGAAAGAAAAAATAATTCATACGGCCCCCCTAAGGAACAGACGGTTTGAGTTGTCGTCCCGAAAAGGATAAGAGTCCTGCGGTCTCGCATGCTTTTCGCCGCTGCAAGCTGCGGTAAAGCGTACGCAAGATTTACGCGCGTGCGACTCACGCACGAAACGGCGAGGCGACTAAACAAATATTTGTACACGTCAATCATAACAGACGGCAAAGCGTTCGTTGTCTAAACAGGCCGCAGGGTCCTCCGTGCATCGTAAGCCACTCGGTAGCGTTCACCATCGATGGAGCACCTTTCATTGCTTCTTGCTCTATCTCTAACAAGATCCTCGATAGTTACCGTTTGTCATGCGCTTCAAGTCTTGTGTTTGCTTCTCCGCCAGAGAAAATCATCGACCATGGATCCATACTTTCACCGATTTTCGTCCTGAAGTCGGCGTTCGAGTGAAATTGCAGCATACCTCAGCTAGGTAGCCACAAGTAGCCGCAATTCTTTAGCAAGAGGCAATTTTGTTGTCTCGTTTATCTTGCATTGCATGCGTGTTTATGTCTCCAGTAATTAGTACCTTTACATAATTTAACGCTCTATGCGCTCGTGTAACTCTGAGGTAACGTATCAAATTTCTGTCGTAAATTCGAAACATTTTTTTCTCATCTTCGTCATGGCGTTCCATTATTTGCATACTTGCGTGTAAATAATAAATGTGAAAGGAAATATGTAAAATTAAATGAAACACAAAAATACACCGTCGTTCGGAAACTTCTGCCCCACAGCTGAACGCGCGACGAGTATCTCTGAAGATGTTAATCTATGCACGTTCAACTGGAGAAAGTTTGCCTCTGTTGACGCTGCTATGAATTACACGATTAATCGAGGCGATGGCTTCTTTTCTACAAAGCCGTTACCCGAGTTCAACATACAACAGGTAAAATCCATAGGTCGAAACTTGGCTACGGTTCGTCGCGTAATCTGTCGTCGATGATCTCGACGAAAGGTTAACGAGAAGTTCTGCCACTGACATTTCAGTTTCTGGATTCGCATACTATTTCTGTCCTGTTACATGCTCGCGGCGAATAAACGGGTAATTACTGGGAAGCAATGCGTTTGATAGTCAAACTTTAATCCCCTATCTAAATCATGTTGTTCTATAGCCGTCCCGCGATCATAAATCGTTATATAACGATATTTTAACACTTTGACAACTGGTATCGCGTGTTCGTGATTTTTTACCTCAGCAACTTTACACTATTTGTATCTGTTGTATCAATTATAGTTCGAAAACTGGTAATTGTGCAGTTTGCATGGTATAAATTTAAATTTTTCTCTTTTCCTCGATGTTAAATATTGGATCATGTTATCGAACGGTTAACATTTGTTAACATTATCTATAGTAAATATAGAAAATTCAAATGATGGAGTTTTCGAAGGAAGGAGATAATCTTGTCTGATAATGTTTGAGAGAATCGGTAGCACTTCGAATCTTCGTTCAAATGAAGTTTAAATATCATTTTTGTCGCTTCATATTTTGTTAAAAGGACACAGTTCTATTATAATTTTTTAACATTTTTCTTTTTACATTCTCTGTTACAATGTTGCAAAGCAACATGTATTAATTGGACGATGATGTCTGTTCTAAGAAAATATGAAATCACGAGTTACGATTATAGATAGAGACCGAAGGAACATAAATAATTTTCCAGTTGGCTAATAAATCAAGATGGTCGCGGCGATAGGAGAGCATAGAATCAACAATGGTCTGTATTATGGCGGCGCCGTGTCCTGGTAGCGAGGCCAATTAGACGCGCCACGATTTTCTCACGTTCCAACGTCGTCGTCGTCGCGTCGGTCCCTTGGCCGACAGCGTGAAACAGAGACGGCTGGGGATTGCGTAAAATTTTTATGCACATTTCGAAAGAGCCGTTCGTCGCAGCAACGTCGTAGACGCGGCGATATTCAAATCAGCGTTATTACGATAGCGAGACACCGGTATCGAGAAACGTCGGCCGTCTACTTATTTCCCATATAACGGTGCACCGTTTCAACGCGAGAGGCTCGTGGAGACCTATAAATTATTGCCACTACGTCTCTATCCAATCGCGGCCTCGCTGGTATACGTTGAAATAAAAAAAATCGCGACCAATGGTGGCAGAGAATGTGCGAGCTCGTAACCACCGCCTCCGGTTCACGACGGCGCAGTAAAATCGGAAATATTACCGTACCGCTTGATGTCATTTTCCGATCTAACGCCAGCATATCATATTGTATGATAATCGCGGTGATCTCTCATCTGGAATTACATTCGGTGACCTGGAAATTCGTTGTTCTCCGGTGCGTGCCATAAGAAAGGATGCCAAGGAGATGTCGGAATAAAAATTGTAGGCGGGTAGCCATTTAAACGTTTGATACTTAGCTTGGCTAACTCGATTGGTCAGATCCGTCATCCAGTAAACGTACGGGGTTTCCAACTGCACCGACTCGCGTACCGATTGCTTTTGTTCTTCACGAACGGTTGGTGGCTCGTGGAGTTTGGTCAGCATTCAGGAAGTCTTGTATAATTAGACGGAAACGTCCGACTCTGCGCGGTAGTCTGAATTGTCGCGGACACTGCCCGTAAATGACTGGCTATTCTTGGACGGTAAACCGACGGGGTTAATTCGCGACATTCGTTTGGAAGTTGTACTCTAATAATTCATAAGGTTATCGCGATCTTGGTGTTATTAATCCTTGAACAGTGGGTGAATCGTGACCCAAACTTACAAAATGTACACAAGGATATTAACCTAAAGTTAAATGTAATCATTAAAGGAACAGTGTAGAAATTATAAATACAAAAATACTGAAAATACTGAAATTATAAATACAAAAATACTGAATCAATAATTCAGTTCTTGAGAAAATAATGGCGCCAAAGTTACATACCAATCGCACTATCAAGGTAATTGAACAGCGCGTTTTGCTCGAAGCGATACGTGTCATTGTCCTAGTTTATTTCGATTACAATCTATCGCATTATTCCGAGAGATTGCCCTAATGCCCGTTCATGGTCTACAATTTGCATTCAATTGCCCGGTTATCGTGGACTCGCGTTACCCCATGTGTCTAGTTACGTTAATTCAGCGTTATTGAACGTGCATCGAACTAATAACCCGTAAGCACAGATCGCGTAATGCCGTGGACATGTTCCCGAAGTAACACGAATTTCACACGAAAACGGCGCACCCTATGGTGCACCCCAAACAGCCATCAGGAGTGCATAAACTTACGGCGTAAGAAGATAATCCGGTGACCGGTGCGCGAGTTTTCGTACCTCGTCGATCCTGATTTTGGACCTAAGCCTCCGGAATACAAAGAGACACGGACAGGACCCGTACGTGTGCACGCTTGGATCAGGCATAAACAAGCTGAGCGATAAACCACGTTCTCCCGATAGCAGTGCCGCCTCTTTGAATGTTATCGGTTCACCCTGCGCGAGGGTACGTTTATCGAACGGTCCCGCGCTCTGCTTCGCACCGGATGTTGCATTCGACACGATTCCAGAGGCTCGATTTTGAAACATTAGCACATCGCATATCAAATGGCGGATTTCGTAACGTGGAAAGTTTGACAAGATTCTTTGAAAATTAGAAAAAGTTTTATACGAAAAATGTATAATAATAAACGTGACTGACTGTGATAAAAATGCTTCTACTTTTCTATTTCTAGAAAAGCTATGTAAAGGAGGACGAAACCATGTAGGGCTTTCAATCCGTGGGTAGAACTGATTTAAACGAATACAGTTTGAATAGAATTCCTCTGAAAAATACAAAGTACACGTAGGAGGTTCGAGTAATTAAAGATTCTTTTATAAATGAGGTAGACATTAGTTTCTGTTTTTCTTTGCATTGCGATACCACTGGTATTACAATTTCTAATGTCATCCTCTAAAAACATGCACATAGTACAGATCTACAATAAGAAAAAATTCTAATTCCATTTGTATGTTGTTTGTATGTTGACCAATGATCCTCATAAAATACACAATCAATCGATACCAAAGCTTCGTTAGCAAAAATGCATCGCGATTTTATGGCGGAGGTTCATCGCACGATCTCGAATCGGGGCTAATTTGAAAGTACGCGTTCAATAAATCCACTGCCAAAAATCTCGCGTCTCGTAAGCAAAAACTACCGGTTGTATTCAGCTCCAGGTACCGTGACTTATGGCCGATAGTCGGTACTTTTTTTCCCGTAGGAGAAACGTACCGGTATAACCAAGAACGAGTTTGCAATCCGAGAGCCGTATTTCACGATCCTTTTTACGCTGTTCGTTTCGATCTTGATCCATGTCTGATTGATAATAATCGACAGAATTATCACAGTCATCATCGAGTGAAAATAACCAAATTCGACGTGATTATCTCGTTGACAAGGTGCACGGAGATTGCGAAAACGAGTCGCGTCTAAATGTCTCGTATAGCAATCCGTATTTATCCGCGCCGCCCAAGAACAGACCGGCTAATTTCGAGTTTCGAAAATACGCTTCGCATACCGGCTGAACGGGCATTTCATTATCAGCCGGAAGGCGGCTATGCAACGAATTCGAGACACTAATTAGCGTGTTTCGAGCCGTGGCTCGACTCTAAGACAAACCGCGACCATCCTAAAGGGAACTTTAAGTGCATCGTTCGCTTCACGGGGAAATACGATCCGCGCCGAAATCGCGACGAGCTCTACCCTGTCGACGCACCACCGAATACGATGTTACGATGCCACGTGTTTTACGAGCGGGTAGCGACAATTTTTTAGACGGCTTTTTAAGTGTTCGTTTGAAGTATAAATTTCATGCTACACGCCGTATGTGTCTTCCTTATGGAGAACACTTTTTTCCCTAATTTTGACCCGTTCAATGTAACGAACAGTTGCAACTGCACATTTTTTCTAATAACGTACTATCATTTTTTTTGTAATTATCTTATACTGCTACTTAATCTATACGTTATAACAAAGTTTACATTTTGAGAGCTGAAACAATTTGATGAGTTCCGTCGTAAGCTGCCAACAGCTAGTACCAGCGAGCACTAAGAGTGCAATTTTAGGAGACATCTATATATTTAGAATATTTAGTGGGGGAACGATGATTTTAACCCTTAGTTACTGCTTGAGTAGACTGCATTTTGCGCGTACTTAGACTTTAAAATAGAAAACAGACGTGGAGATAAAACACGATCCCAGGAGGGACAATTGCTCGTTAAAATTATTGAATCAACCGATAAATCGGCAACCAAACACGGCTACGCTTTCAGTTACAAATCTTTCGTTCTGGAGAATAAAGCGTTCAATAAACATCGTATGGTTCATTAGCGTATGAAAACATGACAATAATTCAAGTTTGGATAGTCGAAGGTGAAAATTTCCATGCGAAAAAGGCTCGTTTTAAGCCCTTCGAGGTTTCACGCCGACAAAGGTTCGATCAATCTTACGTAGGGTAAATCGTTCGATAAATCAAGCCTCGGTTTCTTGTAATTTCAATCGGCTTCTCCTGTATTTCAAATTCCTACTCCTACGCGAAATCTGAAATGTTTTCGTCGATTCATGACCATTACTATGTTTCTTATCCTTGAAATAATTATTGCCATGTTTCATTAACCCTTTTAGTTTTTTTAACAAAAATTAAGAAATGATAGAATTGACGATTATTTGAATTTTTTAAGTTTACAAAATTTATTGTAATAATCGTTATTCGAATAATTATTTGACATTCTTAAGTATGCCTAAATTTGTTCGATGGTAGAGCACCCTTAAATCGCCATTACTGTTATCCGGCGTTTGTATACGAGATTCGATTAAAATCGCGGAGTGCCGGCGACAGAGAAGGCAAGAAACCGATAAGAATCCAAGAACACAGTGTGTGGTCCCCGTTGTGCATGAATATCCGTTTAATTTGAACGCCGACCCCCGTCACAACGTTGAGTTGCTCATACGAGAGGCGCCAGTTAGTGAACCGCTCACCTCGAACAACGATGGCTTAATTAAGCGACACGAGTGTTGACTATCTTTTATTTTTTCATTTCTATAAATCACGAGAAAATTGAGCTTGCTATTCTACACAGGCAAAACCAAGTGGTTGAAATTGTAACTGATCGTCGCTTTCGCAAACGTGAGAAATTTGGTCGATTCGAGTTATCGCCGTTCAAATTTTCTGCCACATTAATTAAGTACTTCAAATTAAATACACGACAGTGCGTTGATCACTCGGAATGACGGAACTGTTTAATAAATGAATTTTCGATCCACCAACAGAAATTTAAATAAGAAATGTGCGATAAGAGAACGAAAAAGTTTATGAGCCTGAATGGTGCACGTTTATTTCATCGAAGAAATGTATTTTTAATGGAAATCAAGTGACGATAAGATCGCCGCTTTTTATCTCTTATTCTCGTTAATTGCTCATCCTGTAACGCTAAATTTTATAAATTTCAATATTCGTGAAATGCTAACAAGCTGTCTGTACCACTCAGGAGGTCATGAATTACCGAGGACCTCGTATTCTCAATCAGAAAAATTATATTTCCATACAAAATCCTCGTTCAGGGGTCTCACGGAAATGCTTCAATGTCTGTTGTGAAATCATGGACGTTACAAATGTTCGATTTAAAGAGTTGAGTAATCGTCGTTCCACGCAACGTCTACGAAATTGAATTAAATAGGTGATAGCGAGGCAAGAATCGCGCCATCTCTAATTCCTGGCGACAAGACATATTCCGCAATTAAGTCGAAAGCGTACGAGAGAAAGGTAGAGAAAGAGGGACGGCCATACGAGGAGACGAGCCGTGAACGCCTCGAGGCCTGTTTTGCATAAAAATTATAAGCCGAATTAATGTTTTCACCTCCGTAAACGCGTAACCGTGCTCGCGTGCACTGTACTTCCCAGTCGGCCGATCCGTGACTAACGCATTGCTTTATCGCACCTTAACACCGATCCTGTACCACCGGTATTTTCTCACACGTTGCTCTCAGTCCGCCCTTACAATACCTTCGAGAAACATGATCATCTCGTCCTAAGAATTTCTCGCAATCACGATCGAAATTCATTTTGTATCGAAAGTTTTTTAACACATTTTAAGCGTATAAGTAATATCCTTGGATAAACTTCAACGCACAAGACTCATGCAACTCTTGTCTATTTTTCTTTACAGGTGGTTTTGCTGACCGCAGTCCTGTGCCCGCGGCTTGCTGCCGCCAACAACCTGACTTTATCCTTCTCCCCTCGTAAGACCAGGGAACATCCTTTCAGAGGACATATCTCTCGCAGGTACGTATACTTCCTGGCGTTATCACGCTTCAATAAGCGTACCCCTATCGATGTACATCGAGATCGAGGAAATACCTTAGCTTCGTTCAAGCGAGGATACATTTTATTCAAAAATAAGGTTGATAGCTCGCTAGGTGTAACGTAAAGTAATATCGTCTCACCGCGTATCTTGCGTTGTATTCGATATGTAGATATTTTGTATACCGATCGACCTGAGCGACAGAATATTCTTCTACTTTACCCAGTATAGCAGTCTTCCAATTTTCTTAGATGAAATATGAAATACGAAATACCTTGGCATCGTTCAAGCTTGGCATCGCGTTAGCAAATTTATCGACACCAGAGCGACATATTTCGCGCGGTTGAATTTCAATTTTCAATCAGCGTCCGCGAACGCCAGTATATCTCGAACGTTTACCAACAACACGGCGTTACCCATTATCTATCGCGTCTGACAAGCTGTCTTAATTATTATTAATGACTCGCGTAAATGGTCCGGCCGGTGAATACGGAATCGAATCGGTGTTTTTCCGGCTGGATAGAGCTGCATTCTTATCGTTCGGTTTGGACACGAGCCGCTACATTGCCGGTACGAGTGGAATGTTATTTCGCTTTCGACGATGGCGCTCACAAGCCTCCCGTCTGTCTTGGTTTCTTTTTTCTTTTTAATTGGCCGACTCGGTGCTCGCGTCTAGCCCACACGGTCAGCCGAGAGAAAATTTTAACGATTCGTTCGTACGTCGGTGAACTTTTCAGGACGCAGACCTTGGACGACCCGACCAAGCGGTATCGAGAGATTCTGCGACAGGAAGGAGGCGAGCACGGCCTTCCAGTCGATTGCTGCCCTACGGTGGAGGAAATGGTGGAACCGGTCGGCGGTCGAAATCGGGAAAACATGTACGTCCAGCTGTATCGGGATGGCCAGAACGCCCAGAGGTTCTTCGAGTACTCCTGCAAGCCAGAAGTCCTCGACAAGCCGTGCCGGTTCATCGACCGGAAGTTCAGTAACCAGTCCAGATGTGTGCAGAAGTTCTCGTACACTTACGCTATCGTTGAAAATTCTGGATCTACGGTATGCAATGATAATCAACCCGATCGATCGATCATGCTTTTCATTAGCCTCGCTTGTCTCTTCGTTCGTAATCTTCAGAATAACATCGATCCACCTCTTTATTTTTCATTATGTAATTCCGTTATTAGGTACGATTTAAACGATCGATTTTAAACCATCTAGTTTAAATAAATACTTGCTTCTTACACAGGGTGGAAAGGAAGAACACGGGAGGCACCGGCACAGAGAACGGCTAATCCCCACGTTTGCTGGGAACACAGTGGGTGGATCAATGTGGACGTTGGATTACATCAAGGTGCGAAGCGGTTGCAGCTGCGAGGTCAGCCCGAAACCGAAGAAGAAGAAGAAGTTTAAGAAGAGCAGGCCAAGGGACCAAGACTTCGATCTGGAGCCGTGAGATCTCTGCTTCTAGATGAATCAAAGCAGATTCTCCCTCCGATCTCGTAACACTACCGAAACGTTGCATCGAGCAACGACCATGTTCATGGAATTTTACAGATTCGACGGAAATCGGTATTAAAACGATGAAGAACTTGACCGAATTATACTCGACGAAAACGTTACCAGTGGATGAGAACTTCGTTCTCTTTTAACGAAGAGATTCGAGACCATTCACGTTGCGTTATTAAAAGTATTCTTGAACACTGAATGTGCCTTATCGTGAAGTTTGTATTTGTTTTTACTAATGGATCGACTATTATTTTAGAATATTTCTATCGTTGTATTTATTATTATATATGTATACAGTTTGAGAGTACGTTTAAGGGTTAACGATAGAAGTTTAGAGAGAAAATTCTGTCATACTATTATTCCGTTTATTTTTGATAAGATTGTAAGGATTATAGTTGGCGAGATGAAGTTTAGTAGTACAACGAGAATGGTAGAATCTCCTTCGGACCAATAGGTGGACAGACTGATATTACGATTCGAGGGGTTGAACACGAAATGTGTTCTGAATTACAAACTAATATCGGGGTATACATACTATTGTAAAGAAAATTTTTCGATACCTTATAGTACTTAGTAATAGGATGTCTCGAGCAGATTTATATTTAATACTTAGGCAACTACGTGCGTTTTCACCCGCGGCCAGTTATTATTATTAGAATCATACTCTTGTATTGTAGGTCTTAAGATATTCGTATCTTTAGTTTCTAAGTAATTTTTATGTTTATTATTAACATAAGCTGTCGTGTTTCATAGATCTGCGCGCAATTCGTTACGTGTCGATAACGAAAGCCAAACGCAACGCTACTTAAATTTATTTAACGTATTAGATAGCCTTTATTTAACTAACGTTACTAGAATTATCCTTTCATTCTTTTTCTAAGCACTGACTAGGAGAATTAGCGAGTGCAACGATGTTGCATTAGTTAGTAACCATGACAATTAATAATAAATCTGAATTTTGTTGTAATCTAAGATAACGAGTTATTGAAGATGTAGAGTTTATTTTGTATGTGAACATGTAGGTATTTTTATACGAAATAAAACGTATTTTTTTTTCTTTAAATTAACATTACATTAATTTAACGCATACGTTGCAGACATAAACATGCCATTATTTGAACAGATGCTTATCAGTTTAATCTATTCCTTTGTGTATATATATATATATATGTATATATATATATATATATATATATAGAAAAGTACAAGAACATTGAAAGAAATACATGATCATGCGTTAGATTAATGTAATGTGTAACTTATAAGCAAATGCCTTTCTGTTTAGAATCAATAAAATGTTCGATAATACTGTACTTAAGTAACTTGTATTAGTCAGATGTACACACCGATGACGTATGTAACGAACGAGTTATTATACCAGTTCTACGGCTTAACGTATTTATAAATGTATTATAGTAAATTACACCGTACGTTTAATTTACGACAAAACCTTTCCCACTAAGTGTACTTTCCTTTTCTATTACAGTAGCTTTCGTATTAATACTTTAACAAATGGTTTCAACTCGATAACATTCATGTATTATATAACTGTGCATTGCAGATTTATTTTCTGTATCGTCATGTATACATTGTACATAAATGATATTAATACAATTGTTATAAAACGTATTCGTTTATTTCCTTTACCACGTTAAAATGCATTCATCAATCAAGTTTTTGATAAGAGGTTGATTCTAGGAAGGATTATAAGCAGAAGCATTAAAAAGGGAATATAGAATGAAGAGATTGTTATCAAATGAAAGACTATCTATTGTTTTATTTTGAAAAAACTAAAAAGGCTCAAAAATGAAAAACTTTGAATGCCAGAAGTGGGAGAGCCTTTGAATGTGAGGAAAGACCAAAGTGCTTTCACCGACGCGTCACGACGTCGATATTTCAGTGCGAATAGTATTCTCAACACCCTCTAGTAGCAAATGTTGAGATTAAGGCGATGCAAGCGTCGAGGCACCGACGAGATACTGTTAAGGGGGTAGACACGGCATGTGACCTCTCCGATTCGGGACGTCGGTATTACAGCAGCTTTTTCGTTGGGCCTGGTGGAGCCACTTGCGTGTTCTATTACGAACATGAAAGGTTTAATTCTCAGCTGGTGTGTGCGCAACACTATCTAGGAAGGCACCAGCGCCTCAAGTATTTTTACAAACGCATTCAAACGCTCATCTCGCCAAAGGCATCGCGACGATACGCCTAAAGAACGAAAGCGAAACATTGGCGCGTGTTTCGAGTGAGATGTACGGTGATTATGACTGAACGCGTGGATTTTATATAGCGTACCGTAGCACGCATCGCTGCTGAAAAATATATACCTACTCTGAAGAACCGAAGGAACGTGCAATCTGAGAATTTTTTTAGAAAAAGTTATTAGCTTCTTTAAATAAATGTTTTTTAATTCATAAAAGCATACAGGGTGCGTCACGCAATTGGGACGGGTTATATCTTGAATTTGGTAAGAGATAGGAAAAAGCTGTTCATGTAAAAGTACAATGGTATGATAATGTTTATTTTTCTGTGACTTCATTTTCTTCGTGAATGCAACGATGCACTTTTTATTTAAATAGGATTGCATTTTTTTCTTTACTCGTATCAACTCCTTGGAACATTCTGCTATGGTACTATTAGAACTAATAAATGGGGGGGCCTTGGCTCCTTCTCTCCTCCGCGCCCCTCACTATTATTCCCGCTCACTATTTCGCTAACGCGCTTATATCTAATAGTATCTCGTCGGTGATCGAGGCCGAACTCCGAATTCCCCATCGGTAAAACAGCCCATGTTTGATCGAAAATTAAGCTGAACAGAAACTGATTCAAGCGCCACCGCAGTTATTGCATCCAACTAACGACATGCTATACTACATCACCTTTCGTATACACCTAAATGACACGTGTATGCTACGATAGCTACATATATGCATAAGTACTGTGCACCGATGACAAGATGTCCCATGAGAAGCACGCATTTAAATTTGTCTCATGGGACATCTTGTCATCGGTGCACTATACATAATTAAACAATACTGACCATGCATTCATTATTATTAATTTTCTTTCCGTAAAATTGTATTTGCAATGTGATACACTTCAGAATCTCAAAGGCATAATTCCTGAAAAAATATAACAGCGATTAAATAGAAGAAAAAGCATTTTCGGAACCAATTCGCTCGTATTATTTGCTGCATAATTAATAAATGTAGCATAGAAATAATGATACAGTTATTAATTGGTCATCAAATAATAACGATTGCCCAGGTTTCACCACGGGGAGGTTGCTGCGGGTGGAGGCCCACCCTACCTCATCCCATCCACCCTCCATTTATGCAAATTTTTATTTTTATTTTTATTCAATAACATCATCCTCTTGATGCACATTTGCAAAACGTTTTTGACTGTTGTGCAAACGAACAACAAAAGGAACATGATTTTTATTCACTACCTACCTATCTACTTATCTTATACATATATCTACGTATATTTTTGTTTTTTATTCCTATCGCAACATTTTTTAATTTTGATTTTGATTAATTGCATATTTGTCCTACATACTTATATTACTAAGGGTACTTTCCTAATTAAACACTGCAGTGTTCGACGATTATATCTTAATGATATAAAGTCATTAAGATATAATCATTCTACAAAACCATAAACTTACAACGTGTTTATATAAAAATTTAAAGGGACATACATAAATAAATAAATACAATGAATTTATTGATTTTGTTGTCCTCACCAGAATACTTCCTGGAACAAACTACGAAAGATTAGATACAATTTGCAAAAATAATAAGACTCGCATTACTTTAATACTAGAATACTTTCTGAAACAAACTAAAAATGATTAGATGCAATTTTCAAAAATAATAAGGCGTGTATTACCTTAATAACAAAATACTTCTTGAAACAAACTAAAAAAGATTAATTACTAAAATACGTCCTGAAATATTTCTCTGCAACAGAAACTTAGCTGGAAAGAAGATGCATTAGTACAAACCAAATGTTACAAAAATCAGAGTCATTGTTAATGACTCATTTCCAATGAAAAGAAGGAACATCAATACAATTTCAGTACCAAAATAAAGAAAAAACAAGATTTAGAAAAATATATCGTTATTCAATAAGTGATTTGATTTAAAAGGATTAATTATTTTTCACTTTATAGTATCTAATATTCGTTCATTTCGCGACAAATAGCACACAATATTTTAATTGAAACAACTGTCTTTCACTGCAATATACGTATAACCATGACTCTACTCGACTTTATTGCATTATATTAGTCAATACACCTTTCAATGCAAATCTATTATAAATGGAAAAACTGAAAACAAAATCACGAGACGACTTTGCTTTTCAGGAAAAGAATTTGAAAATTTATAAAATTAATTTAATTAGCTTCTCCGTAAGCTTGAAACGAAACATCGCGATCAAAAATTAAAACTGAACAACTCGAACAACAATTATCCACTACTTTTGTTTAAATAAAGTAAAATAAAAATTTAATAAGCTATCTCGAATGAACAAATATTCCTTGAAATAAATTATCACCAATCATCAAAAAATAAAATGAATTTCCATTTTAAATAAAACTTTGAATAAAGTGCTATTTAAAACTTTATCGTATCTAATAATATCCTGAAAACATTAAATTCATATATTATTTAACAGTATTTCCAATAACCGAACGCTCAAAATTTTCAAAATTAAAAATAGGGAAGAAAAACGAATGGGAGCGGGGCAGTGGGAGGGAGGGTACAGGGGAACCTGAAAAGAAAAGTTTGACTGCCCATAAGAGCAATCCCTAAGCAAACCCTATAAAATAAACCGAAATCACACGCAACACTAATTTTAAAATTGCAAACATTCTGAACTATGACAAAACATCGGCTGGCAACGAAGGGTCTCACGCCTCCTAGACTTACGCCAGACGCTACATACCACCCACCCCGCCTGGACGTCGTAACGCCAGGACAGAGTGCACCCCTTCGCTAAGAGCGCTACCCGCCCGTCCAACACGTTGCATCCAACGGTGTCAGATTGACGGACGCCCATAGTATAGACAAAAGGACTACAGTTTAGAATATGGTAACATATTTTCATATGTTCTGTATTCTAAAGCTGCGCCTGCAAAGGCCTAGTAATGCATGGGTATATCTTCCAGAGATGGTGTTCACGGTCTTATGCCGCGGAATCCTTGATTAGCAATGGATTCCCACCGAATGTGAGTCATAGTTACTTCCACTAATTTAATAAATGCAAAAAAGTAAAAAATTTAATAACAATCGCGAATTCATTCGCAACACTAATTTCATTAATTATATAATATGTACAAAAGCGTACGCGTGAAGGCTGCTCCATTATGCGCAACACTAAGCTGAAAAAAAGAAAAAAAGAGAAAACGCGAACTGTAACGCAACACTACTCAAATCTACCGAATTTTGTAAGACGCAACACTAATCTAAAAAAGGGGTACAGCCAATCCAAGGCTGTATCACGGCAGCTGCTCCATAGCTGCCTTATGGATCATGGCAACTCCACTGGATCGTTTTTGGGCATTTCATCATATATCACAACTCTAATGCAAAACGCGAATATTCATTACCGCAACATTAATTAGCAGGGAACTCTATAAACTAATGCAAAGCAATCGCGTATTTATAAGTCGTAACACTGGGAAACAATCGCGCTAATGTCATTCGCAGCGCCATCTTTAAGAGACATGCAATTAAAATGCAAAAAGGGGGGATTCTCAAACCGTGAATTTTTTACTCGCAACACTAAAGCAATTAAAACATTAAAAAGCAAAACTCTAAAAAATCTTAAAGCAATCAACATTGAAAAGTTAAATTCTATTTTAAAGCAATACAAGAAAGAAACGCGATATTTAAAGTTCGCAACACTAAATGAAAATCGCGATAATCATGCATACGCAACACTAAATTGAACCGTGATCGATATTCATTCGCAACACTAAATTGAACCGTGGTCAATATTCGCAACACTAAATTAAAAACGCGATTTGCCCAAAATCATGGGGGTCACGGGCCCCCTCTTCTCCTGCAATTACAAAACTACAACTACAGGCAAGCACAGTGACAAAGTAGTAACAATAATGATTTCCCATCCTTTTTTGCAAAAGGATGCAAAATCATTAGTAGTTCCCCTCTTGAAAGACAGTTTGTCGGGGCGCTTCGGCATGTAGCCTCTTCTTTCTTCGGGCGGTCCACCCACCTGAAACTTATATCTAAAGCTCGAGACTTGCAAATTCGCAAAACAAAAACAAAACAATCAACAAAAAAGAAAAATCGCGAAACTCTAATTGACACGTGGACGAAAAAGGACTTTATATAAGTCGTTGTTCGTGCACACGTGCCGTGCTCGAACAGAACTTGTGCGTTTCGTGCCATCGCGATCGCGTATGACGACTTATGAAGTCGCCAAAAATTTGAAAAATTGTACAGATAGAATCGAAGGCGAACGACGTACTCCGTTCGTATCGATGGTATCGTCAATTCTTCAAATATATTCCAGGTACAGGTTGATCACGCGAAATCGCGCCTACCCGACCAAGAGACTGTGACAACCTGCCCCGGCCCTACTTACTTATAATCTACCACACACACCAGAAGGTATACTACCTACCTACCTAACGCTATATTTAAAAAAGGCAAAATCACATTCTCACAAAAATTCATTCCACGACCCCCATACACTCCACCCGGGCGCAAGAGCCTAAACTAGGGAGAACGTCCCGGGACGCCTCCGTCACCCGAGTTTCATCTCACATCACACTCTACGGTACGTACCATTTTTCACTGAAATCGTCTGGCAAGGCTAGCAATCATTGCGTATAATGACAATTACAAAATTTAATTAACTACTTTGATATAGAATATATTTCATAATAATGGTAATAATCATGGTAATAATAATGGCAATATAGTAATAGCAATGATAACAATAGTATTTGGTTTATACGTTCATCGTACATCTTGTTGAATAAAATATTATTTCAAATTAAAAGTAAATGAAAAAGTTATTAAACCAACGCAATCCCACAGCCTAAAAACACACACACCATATGTGGAGATTACGTCGTGCACGATATACTAACACAATGCCAGCCGCTTATTAATTATTATTCTTATGAACTAGGTCATCGTGCCCATTGCCTCTACCCATCCAAGTAGCACCTGAGCACGTGAATGAGCTTTGGCAATAAACACGGAAGGGGTTAAATCTGAAAATCCTGATCTACAAACATGATTAGTACATAAACATCTAACGGGCTAATATTTCACTATTTTAATAAAAGTGACTCGACTTTGTAAATATAAAGCTTTAATAGCAAATACTGAAAGCAATATTAAGCAACTATGACGCAAACATGGTGCACTGCTAATATCAGCTGGCAACGAAGGGTCTCACGCCTCCTAGACTTACGCCAGACGCTACATACCACCCACCCCGCCTGGACGTCGTAACGCCAGGACAGAGTGCACCCCTTCGCTAAGAGCGCTACCCGCCCGTCCAACACGTTGCATCCAACGGTGTCAGATTGACGGACGCCCATAGTATAGACAAAAGGACTACAGTTTAGAATATGGTAACATATTTTCATATGTTCTGTATTCTAAAGCTGCGCCTGCAAAGGCCTAGTAATGCATGGGTATATCTCCCAGAGATGGTGTTCACGGTCTTATGCCGCGGAATCCTTGTAACTAATTTGATTAATTAAATAATAAAAAGAATTGAGTTTAAAAACCAAAAGGATTCCCACCGAATACTAGTCAGTGCATCGTCATATTTACCCTCGCGTCGGAAATTTCTCGCAACACTAATTTAATAAAGGCAAAACTCTAATAAAAAGGAATTTAATGTCATAATTGAATTTGATATTTTATTAAAAGCAAAATGACTAATTAAAAATTCTTTACAATGAAAAAAGAATATATTGTGAAAATTAATAAAAATTTAAAACATCCTCGGGCGACTCCCTCCTCAGAGTAAATTTTCAAGAATACGCAAAATATGTTGAAATAGATCACTCTGACTTGGAAATCTACCCGTCACGAATTGTCTTCTTGCACATAAATTGTTCATTTTTTCATAAACGTTTAAATAAGTTAAACTTCTCTATTGAATGAATTAAATTTTAAAAAATTCTCAAATTATATTTGAATTTATAATGTACAAAATGTAATGAAATCAATGTAATAGCATCATTAATATGTATATCCAGTACACATATTACATAATACTATCAATATTATATTGCTTTGAACCATCGCAATAACTAAGTCAGATAGTATTTGACTTCTCTATTACAGACAAACTAAATAAAATTGTTTCGGTATTAAAATATTCTAATTCCATAGTTAAGAACATTTAAGAGCATTCATATATATTTCATAAATATCTATTGGAATATGTGGAATTGAAATGATATTAAAACGCGGAGTACAAGAAGACCTAGCCTAAACTAAATGAAATGAAACAATAAAAATGTTACTACTCATGGGTATAATCATACCCATGGTCACTATGCTTGCAAACCACGTATACAACTAGTAACCCGTGTCGATTCGGACCATTCG
Source organism: Osmia lignaria lignaria (assembly GCF_051020975.1). Taxonomy (NCBI): domain Eukaryota; kingdom Metazoa; phylum Arthropoda; class Insecta; order Hymenoptera; family Megachilidae; genus Osmia; species Osmia lignaria. The sequence goes on from NC_135041.1 coordinate 5,809,614, forward strand.
TCCTACGACATGATTGGGCACTAGAGGAACCATAAAACATGCGACTCACCGTTCGCAGATATACTCTTCTTCCGACAGTCAAGTAGGAGGATGGACAACACCAGGTAGGAGGCTGCCTTGTAGGGGAAGATTCATCTGTAACAAAAAAAGAAGAATTACGGTTAATTTTGCAAATTATCAATTTTTATTCTAATAAAATTATATATGAAATTGAATTTTATAAAATATTAGCAATAACAATTGAGAAGAACTCTCAATTATCAAGTGTTGAAATTGTAAATTATTCTATTTGAATTAAAATTAATTAATTACTTACACTCTTTCCTTATGGAGCAACGCCCAAGACTCCTCTTCAGTGGTGCACTGACTCTAATACCGGATATATCGAGCAATTAAAAAAAAAATTAAAAATAAAAATAAAGATATGAAATACTAGTAACGCGACCGTGAATAATTTCCGGCGAACAACTGTAGTGACCCTACTTTCACGATGAAAAAGGAAAAAGCAGAGCCGCGATACTCTAGAAAATATTTTATAATACGCAGCAAACACTGACTCTACTTTCGCGTGATTCCTAATTGTACAAACGCAACTCTATTCAGGGCCAGTTCACCCTTGAAAAAATCAAAACATTGGAAATATATTCGTACAAACACTGACTCTACCGACCGCCTTGCGCGCGGCCACAACAATTCCTGGAAAAAAAGATTAGTGGTTGGGGATGGGTAGAAATATAGAAATCAAACATTCATCTTATTGAGCGTTATGTTTAATGGAAATATACTGTTATGTGTAAATGGAAATATCAACGAACACGAATATTATTGAAGTTGAATATTGATCCAAGATTATCTCGTAATAACGAAATGTATTAAATAATTGTTGATAATTATTCCAATGAATATTACAAGGATAAAAAATCATTGTTAAATACATATAATAAACTATTTTATTAAAGCAGTGGATTTTTGTTGTTAAGATTGTAAGCATATTAAAAATTGTTGGAAATTCTATTACGTAGTAAGTTATAAATTATCTAATTCTTTTCAATAAGCAAAATCCAATAATTAAGCATGGTTAAACAGCATATGATTTAAAAACGTAATTCTATTTTAATTTAAACTTGCATCGAAAACTGGATATTATAATATAATTACTACGATTTAACAAAAATAGATTGTTTAAAATAATTAATAATTGCAGAAGAGAAGCAATCATTTGCAGTAGAATACGAATTATTTCAATTTTGTTCTAGTTTAAAACAAATGTATTAAAATACTGGACGAAATTATTTAATAAAATGAAAAATTAATTATTCTTTTTCTATGAATTGGTTAAAGAAAAAAAATGTCTCTAATCTTTTCTTTCTTGACTTTGGTAGCAAGTAATTATCAAAAATGCTTACAATTAACAACGACTCAAGAAAAGACAAGTAATAATAAATGTTAATAATTGATTAGAATAAATTAAAACAATAAATTCCAACGAAATTCTATTTCAAACCCATATCGTGGCGTCCTTTCAATATCCATCAAATATCTGTAACAAAAAAGAAATACGAATTTATGTACATAAAATGTAATCAAGAATAATAAACGATCGAATTATAATTTATGCAAAATATTTTAATAGATACAATGCTCACTTATTACTTATATGGAGGGATGCTCTCAACACGTCTTGTCACTTCGACGTTCGCGAGAGAAATGGCGAGACCCAGCGAGACCTTCCTTCCCGACAAAGACCGGTCGGCACCGCTTCGGTATTATTCGGTAATGTTCGTCCCCAGCCGAACCGAAGCCGGTAGACGAACAAATCTCGTAATATTACAATGCTCAAGAAAGAACGTTATTAAATATCAAACAGTAAATTGTGTGAAAGAATATTAAAAACGTTCACTATTGGTAAGGAAATTAACGATATAAAAGGGAAAGTAATTCAAATTCTGCTGTTCCAACCTCATTGTACAATCGCGGCAAGAGCACAAACTTTCAACTCTTGTATTTTTAAAGATAACCTCGAATTAATATCAAAAATCAGGAATCTAGACTTCTCTCCAGTTATTCTTTCTATTTTTTGTACTTTTAACACCCGAAAGACAATTTAATTTAATGTTTGAAGATAATTTAATCTTACCTGTTTCAGACACGTGCCAAACGGACGAAGCTTCGAAGAGGACTGTTGTATTTCACCCCACTCCGCGCATCACACATTTCAACAATGAATCTGATTGGTCTAAATAGGAGGACGCTATAATGGAACTACCAATCACAGGCATTGGTAGAAACTTCGAATTGCTTTGAAACTTTAACATTAAAAGAACGGAAATATTCGTTAAAAATTATCAACGCCATATTGAAATAAGGTTAAGATTATTGTTTTCACTTTAAAGCATCGAAATAATAAAAAAGGTAGAAAAATACACAAGATATTAATGGTATTTAATAAATTATCATCATAAAAGCAGAATAAATGAGAAATATGTTATTTTAATTCGTATCTGTATCGACAAAAAAAGGGTATAACTTTTCAGCTTACGCATTTCTGAAGACAATATGGAAATTATGTCAGAAGTCATGGCTCCGGTCTTCTCTTCAACTTTGTCTTCTGTTTCTTGTATTTTTGATACCTAATACACAATTTAATATAATATTTTAATACTATAGCGTCGAGACCGCTACATGAGCTGCGAATAATCACATAAAACGAATGAACTGCGCCCTACAGAGAAAATGAGGAACTAAATTTATGGTCTGTTTTACCTTTTTGACGATTTGGGTAATATAAAGACCAGACTAATATTCTTAGAGCTTCCTAAACACGTCCCTGAAATTTCTTTGCAATCTGTTCAATAAGGGCGACGTAATTTGAGAACTTGTTTCTAGGCATTGTCGGTAAAGTTTTCATCGCTTGCATCACCTTAATTATTTTTCAGTACTTCATTGGTAGATGATATAGACAGAACTAAACATCAACTTATTTTTATCTTTATTCTTTTTATTGAATTAATTCCTCGAGGATCAATAAAACTCTCAAATGTAACGTTTAATAATAAATATTGCGATTTATTTTAAATTAATAACGATATCGTTGCGCATACTCAAAGTATAAAACTGCAAAAATTACTTGTCAAGGCTTAGATTTAAAATCATAACACCCTTGTATGGAAATATAGCGGTTTGTTTAAACCATCTTTGCGATAAATACCACGACAAAGATTAAAGAAAAAAAAGTATGGAAACCATAGATGTACGTATATTGTGTGTTGCGAAAATTAAAATCTGCAGTATCACCCGATGTCAAACTGCTTGTTACTGAAAAATATTAAACAGCAAATTGTCAGTTTCTCAACAAATGCACGAAGACACTTACTTATATAAATATACAATTATTCACTCGCAATATTATAAAACAAATATTTCTTTTTCTACACGCTCGACATAGAATTTGTACCAGTAACACTTCGTAACAATAAATATTGTACCGCATATATTATATGTATATGTACTGTGCGTGTAAATAGAAAATATATACATAATATTTATATGCATATTAAAACACTCATAAAAAATATGGATCTCTTGTTATGATCATCACTTTTCGACCATGTCGAAATGAAATTTTACATAGACTTTCGCGCAGTCCCGTTAATTAATTCCTGAGAGTTTGAGTTGGATTTTGTTTCGGTTGAACTCGTCTGTGAAGGAACTTTCGGAAGACGAGGTGCGATCAGTAATATCGCTATACCCACGATATGTGGAAACATGTATAGAGATCTGGAAAAAAGAACACGCGATTATATAACATTTTCTTGTCAAACCATTCCATTGTGTAAGTCTAATTGTTTAAAACTAATTATACTTACAAATATACTTTGATACTTGGTATGAACTCCAGAAGTACAAAGCTAAACGTTATGTAGGCCATTATGATTCGCGTTGCGATGAATGAGATTGTGTCGTACAGGAACTTTTTCCCTTTCGAGCCTAAAAAGTATGGGCGAATTTTGCGACGAGCCTGTTGAGGAAACATAAAGTTATTTTTAAAGAAGAAAATAAACTGAACGTCCGACTCATTGTTATCTTGAACTATACTTACGGTACGCGATACCATAGTGATAAAAGCTCCATTGGCAAAGGTCAAATAGTAACCCGGATAGAAACCATGCCATATGGCTGAAAGAACATATGTATATATAAGCTTATTGTGTTTCACTCTCTCGTACACGACCGATCTAAGCCACCGATTTGTTCCTTTATTCCAATGCTCGATGGACATCTTCAAACTCTGCGACACCTGCAATCGCAACAATCGTGTGAACATCAATTTCCATTTATTTCAGTCATTTTTAATGACCTACCTCGAAACCAAAGATATCGACGTTAGAAGTTGCATCCCATACAGCTTTCCCTTTCTCGTTATACCCGCTGAAGCCGAGCCCGGAGTTATTGCAAATAGCGTCAGCGAATATCCAAGCATGATAATATTTAAAACGAACAAGCGTCGTCGAAATGATTAAATACCATATCTTGTAGAACACTGTCGTGCTGTACAAGAAGTCATCCTCTGTAAATGAAATAAAACATCGTCAAATGAGAAATTGACCAAGTGACATACAAAAGTAAATGCTAAATAAAGAAGCAAACCTTTCAGTCTTTGAATTGGATATGCTGGAATGAAAATCACGAACATAAGCGCACATAATAAACTCGCTAAGACCTTTTTGATTACCACCCATGTAGGGGATGGTGGGTTAACTATTACCGCGCGGTCATTGGAATTTTTGTCGTTATCCTGGAAAAGAATAAATTCAATGGTAGCAATTTTCCATGTTTTCAAACCGACTATTCGATACGCAACAAACTGAGATTCTTACTTTTGGGTCATCAAGTTTCGATGGCATACGTCCATAAATGAAATCCATGTAATCGCGATAATATATCACTGGTCCGGCCATTAGGGCTTGAAAGTGGAAGACGTAACTAAAATATTCCAAGACCATCGGCATCTTTCTGAAATCAATTGTCCGTATCATTTATAAAACAATTTGTTCGACTGATACGAAGCATTGTTGTGAAACGATGAATCTAAGTTCGCTCGCAATACGAGCAACGAATGAAAGTCATACAGGATGCAAGTGGATGATGGGCGTTGTCGCGTTGCGTATTATATAATTAATATTGTGGAATAAATGCAATGGGTTCAAGAAGACGTCAACTCACTTCACGGCTTGATGACGCTGCGTTGGCGTGAGTTCCTCTTCGGATCGCATTAAACCGTCGTGTACATTGTACACGAGGCTGGTTACTTTCTGTGTGATTACCATAAGTGGTCCTGTAATACATTTTTGTCAAGAAACTTTTTCAGTTTAACACCTTATAGAACCGACGATCGATGCTTTAGTTTGAATTTTTATCTCAAGAAAGAAATTATTCAAAGAATTATGAGCGTAGATATGTAACAGGACAAATGCAAATCAACTAAACAATACATCATTTAGAAACGAGAGAGATTGTTATAAAAAAACATAATGACACACGTGCTAGAATTAATTTGTATATACTTACCGGTGATGTCAAGAGTGTACGATCCGTAATTATATATTTGTCGATGATAATGTACACACGATAAGTAGATCAACGCTGTCGCCAGCACAAAACTGAAACACGATACAGTGATGAGTTGTTAAGTTCAAGAAACGATCATTGACCATGGTAATGAGAATGAACGTGGAAGGTTTCAGCCTTTAATTTGTCACAGTACAAGTAGCGATCTAGTAAATCCTTATTTTTACAAAATGATCATATTCTTTAGAATCCATTTTAATGATAATTTAAATCTCAGAACAATAAAGTGTAATCGTCGACAAGAAAGTTCGTATATTTTCATGTAAACAAGAAAGCAAGATTATTAAATTTTCTTTCAACACTTCTTAAGCATTCGAATGAATTTAGTACTTAACGTCTGCGATCTCCGCGACAATGTTAATGAAACAGATTTCTGAAATATATTATATTTATACACGGTAAATAAGACTCCAGGCGGTTAGTTTGTAATTTTCCCAGCACATCTTCTGTTCAGCATATGTTTGCAAATTTCTGCTTTCATCTACATTATTTCAGCATTAATTACGAAAGTATCAAACTTTACATAATTACAGTAGCTACCTTCGATATATGAACTCTTAGAATTAGTAGAAACTTTCTAATTAAACGGAGAAAACTTTCTCTTTCGACGGGTGAAAAAGCTTTCGGAGAGGACATGAATTGTTTATAACAATTAATAAACTAATTTCAACTTACTTCTGCATATTACGAGGATTTTGCGTACACATTACTATGTAACATAAGATGGGAAGGCCTGCAAGGTGTATCGCCTGTCTGAAAAGATACGATTATTTTTTGTTTAAATTAAATGCGATGGTTAAATTAGTACAGGAATTCTACCATACAGAGTGTTCATTAATTAAAACGTATTAACATTGAAATCAAATACAAAAGAAACAAGAGAATTTGCATATTTTATACGGCTGTCTTTTCGGTGTTTGCGAAAATATCGGAAAAACGCTCCGGATTCGTTCGTCGAATATTTGTATCTCACCACATTTTTTACAGTAAAAGTGCATGCAATAGAATTTAACTATTCAAACTCATATCTGGGTATTTAGTTGCGTACCCAGAAGGTATAATCAAATTTTAACAAAATAAGTTTTGATCAAATAGCTCTGTTCGAATTTAAACCTTTGTGATTTCACACATTTGACAGTAAAATAATAAAGAAATTCCTAGAAATATCGCAAATTTAATTAATTATCAAAAATATGAACATCCGAAGCACAAAGATTTTATAATAAAAAACTTTCACATTGCAATATTAAATTATTCAAACCTTGAGCCATTTGTTGTATAATAATTTCACGTTTAGATCGAGGATAATATAGAAGCACCTGTGCCGCGATCAAGTGTCTTAATAAATCTTGAACACCCTGTACTTACACGACACTCTTATGCTTAACAAAGTTACAAACCCTTCATCGACTAATTGATTGATATTTTTTTATCTATGCAGATCGATTTACCTGCCAAAGCAGAAATATCCAAGCAGCAGACCATTGACAAGACCAAACACATGTCTAGTAGTTGGTGATACTTTGGTAGGGCTAAGGAAGTTCCTTAAAATTCCAGCCAATATCAATGCCGAGAACTGTGTTACTAAAAAATTCACCTGCGCAAAGAAATACTGGTATTATAAATCTATCTCTGAAAACCACCTACGCAAATTTTCTTGCAGCGATGCTCGTTATCAGTTTCAACGCACGACTACAAACAAATCAGACGTCATTCGCATGTTATTATTTCGTTATCAGAATCAACTCATTTCCCAGTTCCACGGGGAAGAACATAATTAATCTCTTCAAACGATATAGGTATGCGTATCATATAGATTTTCTGGAAAGGTGACACAACCAAAAAGGTAAATTCAATTAAAGGTAATTCAATTATTGATGATATGATTAAATACATGAATTATTTAGCTAACTTTGAATTTATGCAAATTTTACGTCAGACATTTTCGTGCGACGAAATAGATGGAAACTAGAGAACAATAATCGAGGAGCATGGAAATTCCTGAACAATTTTGTCCTACAAGGGTTTCCCCGTTTACAAAGAACGACAGAACGTGCATTATGCTCGTATGAACTACGAAGGCCATGCATGAAAGAGAACATACTTTGTATAGGCTCTATTGTTCCTTGGCGTGGGTAATAGACCGTATTCACTGGATAAAGTGTACGCGAGGCTACCTAAACTTAATAATAATAAAAAAAAAATAACAGCAACAACAAAAAAATGATGTGAACGTTTTGCACCAATATAGTAACTTATTGTTAGTAGAATATTACGTTTTATTTGTAAATTTATTGGAACACCATGGTGATGGTTTATCGAGCGTAAAAATCTTTATTAAGAACACTACTTCCAATCGCTATAATTTTATTACAAATAACAGAAACGCTTGTAAAATTAATTATGGATGATCGTAGTCACCTTTGACATCAAATGAATTAATCTTCACAACCGAATCAAAGAACACCTCTTTAATGTATGAAAATTTAAACACGTCTATAAGATAGTTATATGCAGATTGATAACCCTCGATGACCCGTGACGAGGGAATTCCCTGCATTCGCGAGGAAGAGTGAAATGTATACAAAGACAAAACCGGATAAGAAACCGACGGTGATCCCCTGTATGAAACATCACAAAGCAAACAGGAAAAATGCGTAGAATTCGCATTTCGTATATAAGAGCAAGCTCCTACCCAATGTGGCATACAGTTCAGTCAACTTCATCCAAGAAGTTTAGAAACCTTGTGCTCGTCTCTACAAAGCAAATTAATCAAACATCATCGAAATGAAGTTCATCGCTCTCGCAGTGGCTCTTTTCTGTGCGGTAGCATACGTTACCGCTGAATTTGGGGAAGAACAATTACTAGAAACTTACGTGAGTATTTGCAATTATTTGCAATTCAATAGAAATTTCTAATCTTCTAGTATTCCTTTTCAATGTTTAACAGACAGAAGTAAAATATTTAGAGCCACTGTTTATGCAACAGTAGATAAATAATATCCATTAATATTTAGAAATTGAATATTGACATTGACTTATTTCTAGTGCATCTATTGAATTTAGTAAAAAATCATGTACGAGTTTCAAATATTTGAATCGTAAATTAGAAGTTTGCAGTCTAATTAAAATTTAATGAAGGTTCAAATTATATACACAAGTATAAACTTTCAAAACGAATAGATTAATTAACATGTAATTAACACGATACATTAAGAACTTATAAACGCAGTTGTTACATAAATACTAATTAAATCGGTATATGTTTTAGAATCCAGTTCGTTTTCGTCGCGAGGCTAATCCTCAGGGTTCAGTCGTCATCAGGGGTGAGAAACCCCTGAGTGGTCCAGATCGCCGACCATCCCTGGACATCGACTACCAACAACGGATCATTGACAGGAATGGACTAAATGCAAATGCTTATGGAGGCTTGAATGTCCGTCCAGGACAATCTGCTCAACCTCATGTAGGCCTTAATGCCGAGCGTAGGTTCAAGGATGGTTTCATCGGTGGATTCGGTCAAGTTCAACGTGGCCCTGGTGGAAGACCTTCGCCTACCTTCGGTTTAAACGGTGGATTCAGATTCAGACGCGATGTTGACGAGGTCGTGGAACAGGGAGAAGAAGAGTAAACCAATTTCCCTACAAACATCATGGAATTTTAGCATCGATTACGCTTAAAAATTAACCCTTTTTCTCTGCGACATCTTTCCATTTCTAAAGGATTACATTTTCTTAATGTAATTAACAATATTTTACCAAAGAAAATGATCTAAATTTCACCTTCAGAATTAATCACCGAAGACTATATGACTTTTATAGAGAAAGGGTTAATAACTATTTATTCTGACTATGTTTTACCTTATTTATCTTTATTGATTAACAAAGCTATACTGATCAATTATTGGCTGTTAATAAGTGTATTGTGAGTTTATTGCAATAAACGTAATTTTATATCCCATGTGATCAATTCTTTTTATACCTTTTTTCATTAATGATTCTATTGATAGCAAAGTGTTTTGAATTAATAAATGATAATAAATGATGTGTCAGAGACTTATTGAACATATGTCATGTTGAAAATTATGCGAAATTAAGGCCTCAGATGCAAACGGTCAAAGTCGAAAGATTAACAAATATTATCATTAATTAATAAACATTAATGAAACCTCGAAATAAATAAATATTTTGACCAAAAGAAATGTTCGAACAACAGAGCAAACATTTAATTTAGGGAAATACGATGTACATTGTATAAACTTGAGATTAGGATAATGATTATTCATGATTAAAAAATTTATTCAGCTTTAATTTACAATCTAACAGTTATCACATATTTACTATTTGCATACAAATAGGTACCTAATATATGGTGTGCAAATTTTCAACTTTCTTGAAATTAATTAAAGTACACTCGGATACAAAATTTAAAGAAAGAATTCATCAACTCCAGGACGATTCAATTGTCACTCCAACTCTTAATTAGAGTTTGAAGTGTTCTGTTCTCGAATGATTGAAGAGTTCTTAAGATGGAAGAATGTACCATATACTAGACCTCAAAAATAGACAAAAAATCACAATGGTATGAGGAATCTAGTTCACTTTTGCTGGTGTTCTAAGTTCTAAACAATAATTCACTTTTTCTGTTGTCTCATTTATTTTAATTGTATAATATACAGATACAAATTGTTATTTTCTACTATTAACATAATTGTAACATCACTCAAATTTGTTTGTTCCATTTTTAATTATCCAATTAAATTTAATGCATTAGTTATCTGTGACCTCCATGCTAGCTAACTTGTTACACAGATTTTCTAGCTATAACAGTTACTCGAATAACACAACGGTACCTGCAATTCTTGAATGAAAATAAATGTACACCTCAGGCAGTTATTTCATTTTTTGCTTTAATAAACAAAACAAGATGACATTAAATAGGTCAAGATTTTCAAACATCATCCAATTAGAGGTTGGCTGAAAAAAGAAACCGTTCGAGAAGGCCTACATTCGATGTTACGACGCCTTCAAAATTCTTTAAATTAGGTAATAGTTCCAAAAAGATAAACTTAAAGCAATATATCAATTTCCAGATAACGATAATGAACGATGGAAATCATTTACTGCCTTCTTTCCAACGAATCAATCAATCTACATAAGAAAATTATAGATTCTGAAATTTTGAACATTAATTTTTAATTTAACATTCCGTTGAAAAGTAAAAAGGTTGGTTAATTACTCGTGTTGATTTTCATTATTCACGAATAAATTTTTATAGTAAAAGTAAAAGAAGCCAACAGAGCTTCACGCGCATTTAATTTCTCTTGTTCTAAAAAGATAAAAAACTACTGAATCTAAACGCTTGTTGAGAATTGGAATTTGAACGATGAATATTAACTACAAGCTAATGTTACCATCACCCGTGATCAATTTACATGAGCAGTGTAATAAAATATCATTAACTTTTCGACCATAGTGAACATATGCATAAGGATTGTACAATCTTAGCAACGGAGAAAAAACAGTTCACAGAGCAATGATTTGCTTGAAAGTCAAAGAAAATTGCAAGCTGGAAAGTGGATAACTTATAATGAAATATTTAACGACTGATTGATTTAAATGACCGTTCCTAAAAAAAAAATAGAGTCAATGACGATTGTTAATTTCCGTACTGACATCACGCCACCACTCAAGATAATTTATCTAGTACCAGTGCCGATTTATTTCGTCTCGAGGGTTCAAGATGAACTGATCACGTTTGCTAACAGAGGCCAATGATCTCTAGATTCTACACTCAACAGTCCACACGTTGCGAGCATCTTTGCGAAAGCAGATGTTGCTATATATAACAAATTGTAATTCAACCGATTATGTCTATTCCTCCAAATTATTCATAAAATAATGACTTGATACAAATATAATTTTCTCTATTCGTTAACTCATAATTCAACGTTATAGATTTTAAATTTTTCTTAAATTCTATGTAGTAAATAGTGTAAAGATCAAAAGGTGTTGTAAAACGAGTTTACCCGCCGTTCACACGTTTCTCATCTGATGGATAATTAGAGGTACTGTTTAGTATAACGGGACAATACTGATCATTGTCGAGGGCTAACAATTCATTGAAACGAAGCAGAAACCTAGTCGTACCGCTCCTCGAAAATAGGACACCCATGTATTGTTACGCATTCTTCGAGTTACATTGCAACTTTAGCCACCGATACGTTCCTTAAACGGTTAGCGCCGTCGAGTCACAACCAATTCTTGATGCACCTTGATGTAAGCATTAAAATTAGCACAGTACAAAAATAAATAACGTAAGATGTAGAATTGAAAGGAAGTTTCTTTTCAATTGGAAGTATTGCAGCATAATTGGTATTGAGCGTATATATCCGTTCGCAGTACTCTAAGGGTTAAATTCAATTATTTGTCGCATTGAGAAGGAATGAATTGAAATTAGTAAGTGAGAAACGGGGACAGTAAGTTATCGACGCGTCGGGTCGTCGAGTAAATCGCTCATTTTTATGTTACTATTTCTAGATAATTGCAATTATATACAATTTTATCATAGTCTTTTGTTTATTGATGATACCCTATGACTAACGCGAGAACAGACCATTCATTTACACAAAAATATCCCACTCATACGATACGTAAATATTTTTTTTTACAAAGCTGTCTCATTTCATATTGTGAACAGAGTAAAAATAGCAATGGGTAAATTTAAATTTAAAACTGTTCTAAATATGTATACAGTCTTATGGCAAATTGTATTGGTGAAACGATAATAGTATTAACGCTTTTATCAGGCAAATTTAGATAAGATTAACCACCAAAGCAATAGTAATGTTATCAGTGACCATGATATCAACATTAATAGTACGAATTTTATTCGTTATAGTGGAATATTGGTCAATTGTACTATAAATTTAATAACTTGGAAATATTTCTCTTCAATTTGCTCCTGGCACTATGCTTTCCTATACCTGTAGGTGCCAAGGACCCGTCCGGAAAGTCGGCGACACACGGTACTTTCGGCAACGCGACATGCATTTGTTTATTGACCTACTTAATACTAATATCTCTGTAAATAATAATTAGAGAGCAATTCAGACACAGCAATTCTGAGCTATCAGCCGTCAGTCGATAGTAAACATCGTTCGTTCATACGGAAATAATTTACGTTGCATTCACCTTTCCTCAACTGTTGCATCTAATGCAGCCTATATCGTGTAGAGTCTCTCAGTCAGTGTATTCACCGGTCAATCTATTTACAGAATATACACATTTCACCGCGCTTGGCGTCTTATTACTTTCCTACATTTCTTCAACAAAATTTATGAAACTCACACTATCGTGTTTACTGTGTAACAACACCTTTGCTATACTTGTTAAACAGGACACGAACTTGATTTTATCGTGAAAGCGGAACACGTGAATAGAAATTCTATGCATCCGCGATAAGTTAAAGTGAACGTTGAAATATCTGTACGAAACGCAATATTATTCAACGCTATTTTTAATTTTCTCGTTATACCATGATAACATATCCGATACACCTTTCAATGGAAAATTATATTTTGAAACGACTTCTCGTTCAGTTTTTAACGTTCGATAATTTACGTAGGATGGTTAGAGGATTGAATTTACGCACATACAAGAATAAGACGCTATATCAGGATCAGTCTAACACAGTCTATACTGTTATACGATAGAAACGGCGTGAAAGTGATTTCAATGACAGTGTTTATGCGAATCCTACGCACGTATATCGTATGCATTACAATACCAAGAGCAGCGTTAACGAACAGTTAACCCTTCGAACAATTGAACCACCGATTGCCGTACCGTTCTACTATTTCTAAACTATGTAGATTAAAAGCCACGGATAATAGGCGCAAAATTCAGAATGTTGAGATTTCGTGAATACAGCTGATGCCGATGAGCCTTAACCTTGACAATCATTATGAGAAAACGATAGACGGTAATGAAATCAACAAGTTGAATTGCAAGGATGCATAATAAAAGAAGGGACGGCGGGTGAGATCCAGAGTAATCTAAATTCGATCGATGCGCCCTCCTTTTAAGTGATAGAGAAAGAAGTAATAATAAGGGCGGGTATCACGTGATAAAAACGAAAAAGAGATTAATTTCTCACCTGATCGATCGGCACACCGATAAGATCTGCGAGCCGCTGAAAAGTCCGGGAACCGTCGTAATAATCCTCCACGATCGCGGTCATTGTCAGCAATCATAGAATCAAATAAACACGCGCGCATACACCACCGTGACACGTTGTTATGCCTCGGAAGATTTTGTTGCGTCCCTTTTAAGACACTGATTTTACACCGTTCTCTTCCTCTCCCTTTAGGGAACAATGGTTAGAATGCGACTAATTCACGCGAATAAGACACCGATGACGCCGTCAACGAGGACAGTTCCTGAAATGCAGCGCCGCTCCGTTCCGCGCTGGTTGACTTGCCGGCACCCAGGGCCGTATCCACAAGTGGCATGATCAATTGCACGTGATGTAAACTAAAAAGATGGCCAACCTAGCTTCGAGTTTCCCCCTCTCTCTGATTATTCCCCTCATTAAGGTTGCGATTTCGATACGACATCGAGCAAGTCGATCTTCACACTCGTCGATAATTGGTAATCGTACCCGAATAATAGCGGATGTACGATGTTTAGTAAGTTTGCACATAACTGATGATGTATACCAAAATGAAGATATATAGAAATTATTCTTATTGCGTGATTGTTTATTAAAAAATTGAACTTACCAACTGTTCAACGTGGTACGGAGACCATAACCTTTTTGAGGGGAATGGAAACGGAGAAGGGGAAAACTCGACAATCTTGGTCACCTGATTCGTGTTGATCCTTGACTCTCTAACGCTACCTCAGCATCGCGAATAAATTGACTATCGCGAAATTTGTTGTAATCCTAAGCTGTAATTACTGAAATATCAACAAATATGATGAAATTTTTAATGTTTCAACTTGCATCATTCTTTCTTTCATAATAGATTCATCCCTTGTATGTTGACAATTGTAATAATTATCGTATAGCTTTATTGATTTGATCAGATTTCATTCACAAACATTGTTAATGAATTTATAATTCTTGTATCTCACTGCTAATAGATGATGTCAGGTATTACCATTATGACATCATGATAATTATAAAGAAGCTCGAAATAAATAGCTCTACAATAGCTCTATAATTTACAGTCGTATAGTAGTGTCATTTTGGAGTTGGTGAGTAAAAGTTCTTTACATAAGTTACTAGCATATCCCTTCCACCGTTCTCAGCAAACTAGTTACTATCGATAGTAAACCTGAGTAAACCACGTGCGTGCTAGCAAGATTACTGTATCATTAATCTTATGAAATATTGTTTAATTCATTATTTAAAGCTGGAAAAATAAAATACACTCAACATGTCCGATAGTAGTCTTCAAGACAGCCAGATTGCAGGAGCAGATTCTGAATTACAAGAATTTTTTCTAGCTGAAAAACAAAAAGCGCAATTCCAAGCACAGGTGAAATATTTTATGTAAAATAATTCTGAAAACAAAAGTTGTCGTTAAGCTTGTAAATCTTTCCAAACTTTAATATTAAAATTAATATATAGCGTGTTAAATACACTGTAATATATATTACATGTGATTTGTAGGTTAGTTGCGTTATGTTCTAATTCAAAACTGCTGATAATATTAGTAGCTTATAATTACTAACACTTTTAGAATCGGATTTCACAAAAGTTTCTGTCCATGTAATTTTAGATTCGTGAATTCAACGACATTTGTTGGGATAAATGTGTTGAAAAACCAGGAGTCAAATTGGACAGTCGAACAGAAACATGTTTGAGCAATTGTGTTGATAGATTTATAGATGTTTCTCTTTTAATCACAAATCGTTTTGGACAAGTTTTACAAAAAGTTTTAGAAAATTAATTTCTTAAATTATTTGCATGACTGTAATTATTTTTAATTTCATCTGTATAGTATTTGGTACATAAACAAAAAATAAAGCATATTTAATGTTCAACAAATAACAAATACAATTGTATATTTTTTTCAACAAAATTATTCTTTAAAATCTTTTATACAAAAAATTCAATTCATATTTTACATAATGTACATCTTAACTTACTAGTAGTTGTGAAATCTGTTCAATTTTTTAAATAATTATGTTGTACAGAAACATAATAGCCTATTTTACGACTGATGTTATAATAAATACATTTTGAGTATGTTATATGTGTTTTAATATAATCATACTAATTCTCTTTAATAGCTTAGCAATATATTATTTCAACTACAAGTGCATTAAAACATCACATGAATTAAAAATTAACATAAAAAACACATACCACTAAGTCAGAAACTTTCTCTAGCAAAAGCAGCTTTCTATCTGTAAATGTACTTGTAAATTTGTATAATAAAACGTAAAAGTATTAAAATATCAATATAAAAATTGGAATGAATTGACTTCCACTTAGAATTAAATGCTAATAATTTTTTAACAAAATATAATATTCAGAACTGACGTGTTCATCTTAATGTTTTTATATGTAGCACTTGTGCACTAAATTATTTTAAACTCACTATCTGACATGTATCTCTGAACACTGCCACTGTAATAGTACACAATTTTCATTGAATATTTTCGTTGAATATGATCATATGCACACTGGTCTCTGAGGCAGACACATATTATAAAATGCATCATTTTTCCAAAAATCTTTTGTCTTCCACCCACACCAACCTTTATTTATTATAGTTGGTAAATGTTCTGAACCTGTATAATGTGGGTCTAGAATTAAGAATTTTACATCTCCACTAATTTCATCATAACTGACTCCTAAAATTGTATGAGCTAAAACTCCACCACCTAAAATTTATTGAAACAAAAATGTAAGAAAACTAAATGATTATATATATCTAGGCATAAAGAAATTACTTACCAATCATTACTGGTGTACTCTGTGTCTGAAAATGATGCAGAAGGTTCACAGCTAATGCCGATACTTCTTCACCTGTAGATGCACAGAGTATTTTAACACTGATACCTAAAAGACTTTCTAGTACAAAACCTACTTCTGTGGAACCAATCCATTGTTTACTATTGACAAAATTTGAAGGTTTGTCTCCTATGTTCACTAAACATTTTTGTATTGTAGAATGAGAAGGGATTGGTATGTCAGTATAACCTTGTAATCTGCAATAATTAAAATGCTACAAAAAACATTCTTCCATAAAATCACATTTCTTTTGATTGTTTTAATACTGAAATTACCTGTACCATGAAACAATTGTTTGTAACGATCTGTATGCACATCCCCAGCCATTATCATCAAAATTGTCTTGCATGTA
Source organism: Osmia lignaria lignaria (assembly GCF_051020975.1). NCBI lineage: Eukaryota > Metazoa > Arthropoda > Insecta > Hymenoptera > Megachilidae > Osmia > Osmia lignaria. The sequence continues at coordinate 5,826,622 of NC_135041.1, forward strand.
ATGATGATATGCATATAAACCTTGCACAATACTTACTTTTCGGCTATTACTTGCCGCGTCTAATAAGAAATTAACCGTAATTTATAACAATGTAATATGATACAATACGAAATAATATGATCAACAGGTACCATGATTTTGCTGAATTGCTTCATGAGGATTTATCAATATATTTTCCGCTTGTGAATCGTAAAATTTCAGAGCATTTCCATAACGAAAATACGGTTTATCCATCTCTAATCCCAAAATTATATGTAAATCTTCACGGTATTTCACTGAAATTAATTAATTTCATGTGAAATATTTTAATTTGTATACCTAATATGATAAATTGATGTAAAAGGGCTTACTTGTTTCTTTATCAGTATAACCCTTTGGATAAACTACTGTCAGTAAATGACCAAAACCTTGAGCTTTAAAATGTAGAGGTACTGGAAGTTTGATCACTTCTGAATTTTGGAGCTGGTCTTCAAAGCACTTTTCTATTAATTTAATATTTCTACACATAGATTCAACCAATACTCCATATAAATCTGCAGGACTCATGTTAAGATTGGCCAAAGATAATGTGTCAACCAACAAATTACACTCCAAACTATTAAATGGTCCTATATGATAAATATTGTATTTTAATACATATTTAATATTTATATTAGATTAGATTATTCAACATATATATTAGATTACTTTTTATGTATTGAAGAACTGGGGCACATTTAATATTTTCCTCTGTCAGTCTATCCCCAGAAATTTTTAAAAATATATTGGCATTTACAGCATCCTGTTAAGTTTACAAAACAAATATACATTTCTGAATCAGAAGGATTGCAAAGATTATAAAGTTTGAAAAAGTTTACCACAACTCCCGTAGATCGCATAATGCCTCTTTTAATATTTTTGGATCCTTCATAATGTTCATGCATATCTAGAAGTTCTTTCAGGGATGTATCTTTTATACCATTATCATTATTGGAAAGAAAAGTATTGTTTGATGGAAACTGAATTCCTATTTTTCCTGATGCAATCTGTTAAGAATCATTTCATTATACAACATATCAATTATTAAGACTTTCAATAAAGTATAAGAATCTTACATTTCTTCTTATTTCTTCCAATACTTCTGTTACATTACCATTTTGCACGATCAAAGGCAAGCTTCCTTTTAATCTAATGTATGTGAATTCTTGATAGATATCATTTTCATTAATAACATTTACATCATCAACAGTTTCAAGTTTCTGGTGAATATAAAAATATGCTTCTACCTTTAAACTATCATGAGTGTATTTCAAAAATAGGGGGTTATCTGTGATATCTATATCCTAAATAATTTCATTATGTAAATATGGTCATTGTTATAACTACATAACATATTTAAACATTTAATATCGTTTATTGCCTTACTTGAAATGAATCAGGCATTTTTTCTTCACACTGACCAACATGTAAGATCCCACAGAGGTATACCTCTGCTGGCATATGTAATTGTAATGTTGTATGATTTATATTAACTTCAGTGTTGTTTAATACATTTATACTAAATGTTAAGACCGTTAACGTATTATTGTACATAACACCATACAGATGACCAGTTACCCCATCGTTTATACTTTTCAATCGCTGAAAAGAAATTGTAAATTTTTAAGGGTATCATCATTTTCAACATATTTCACATAGTTTCTACGCAACAGAAGTTGAAATATATTCGTAATTACCTCTATAACGTTGGATAAAATTTGCAATTGCGGTGCCATTTCAGCAATCAAATTACGAACTTGTTTTCTACATAAAATTATCGCAAATTAGGTGTGCGCTATTTCCATATGGCAAGGTTTAATTCAAAAGGTACATTAAAATAAAGTTATTGAAACAAAAGTATATGGAACGGTACTAAATATCAGCAACTAAATAAATGTATGTATACACAATTGTTACGTATAAACATATATATACAGAATATAATTTAACTGTATCCGAGTTCATTTAAATAGAAAGAAAGTGTGTCATTCGTCGCTGAACATTACAAACAGGTAATATTACTAGGGGCTTCAGTCAATTTTTGAACACACCCTATCATTAAATTTATTTACTAAATCGTAGGGACTGTTTCATTTATAATGTTGGTAGGTGAAAAACCACTAGTAACCTGTAGTGAATTCACTTTGGGCTTCTGTCTCTCGTAGATCAAAATGTTCTTCGCTCGGGTCGTGTGTAGTAAAATGGCCGCTCGAGCAAAGTGAGTGTGACGTTTCGTGAGGTGATTGTATCGTTATTTCATGTGGTTTCTACGAATATTCGTTCATGTGACATCGTGTTATTGTGCTTCCTGTGTTAATCCGCAGGTTCGCCAAGAAAATCCAACTATTCGATAAGGTGAGTACCGTAATTTGGACATATTTGCGCGCAGGATAAATTCTTCTGATGCTGTTATACGTTAAAACGTTTTCATTTTAAGACGGTTTTTTCCATCAAAAATACTATAAAACAACAGGAAATTATTCCTTATGTTGTATAGAATACATCTCATTTCAAATTATACGAACAATTAACATCGGTTAAAGGTACCATTCGGAGTTGTTACTCTCTCTTTCGAGTTAAAAGTGGGCGTTATTTAAATGACACACGCAACACGGATTCTAAATGTACCGAATGACAGAGAAACAACGAGTTTCACTTCGTTTTCTAATATTTCCCATCGGTTCGGTGACAATATTGTACGCTGCATCCCAACACGTCGAATTCCATAAAAAAAAATATCACATGTATGCAGGGAACCTATCCTCTCGGTACACGATGGATTTTCGAGGTTACGGGACGTCCATGAACTGTCTCTTAATTTTCATTCTTGAAGTTTCATATAATTGCGATTCAGTCGAAGAAGTGAGGGCAAAATCGATTTCTTTTTTTCCTATGTGACTGTTATTCTTGAGATATTATTCAGAATTGACATCTTTCCGCGTTAACATATTATGCAACGTGTACACATGTTGATCGTTGATCATCACAAGATGAAAGGATACAATACCGCGGACTTAAATATGTATTACAAACTTGCATTGTACTTGTATAACTCATCTTATTAACTAAACCATAATTGAATCATAGACAATAACAATAAGTTCCTATCATTAAAGTAACATTTTGTAAGAATTTATATTATAAATTGATTTGGTGCAGTGGATGAAAACTGATACTATACTTTGATATCAAATAGAACCACGTTGGCCGCGTAAATTGTACTCAGATTGTGAATAAAAAGAACAGAAACAGTTCTTAGTGGACGAATGATCGAAGCGCGTCGAAATATACACGTGTCCTTTGCATTTCAATTTTCCCGCCACGGTTTTTCCATCCTTGAGAGGTTCCTCTTTTTCCCTTCCGCCAGTCTCTCCATATAGGTACATTGTTACATATTTTCTGCAGTACAGAGGGAGAAGGTTTCGCGTGTATGATTAATATGCTTCCGAGTCGAGCGAATCAGCTCATGCGAATTCGAGCAATTAGCAATTGGCTAATTATACGGTTAACGAACGGTACACACGGCATCCGTCGAATAATTCACTCACAATGCTTAATTGTACGCTGTAAATGGGCTGCTTCTTCCTCCTGGCTGGATATTTTTTCACGGATACATCACTCCGAGGAAAAACTTAGCCGGCTGTGTTGTGCCTTTTCGTTTGCGGATTCGTCAATGTTTCAACAATTCTTCTATCAGTGTGTTTCTTACCTAATTAATTCAACCTTAAAGCAGAGTGAGAGGGAGCGACCACAACCTTGCGCTGAATGTTACAAGACGCTTGCGCCGAATGATCGTACGCTATCAGTTCTGCTCCGTTACGATACAGAGACTGCAAGAAAAATTATTGCAGATACAAACTAACGAAGATACCTTTATTTTAAAGATAACATATGTAGATGTAGTGTAACTTCTCATGTTGAAAATGAATAAATCATTTCGAAAGAAGTTTTTGGATTTTCTTAACCCATTAAGTGCTATCATATCAATATTAATACTTTAATGGCCGCTCACACAACATGTGTGTGATAGCCGGAACAACTGTAGACGTGCGGTCATTAAAGGGTCAAAATAAACATTGTAATTGATATGGTAAAGATTGGACAAAAAATTGCCAAATAATATTAACATTAATCTGGGCGGAGATAACAGGAAAGCATCTTAATTTCTTCCTTGATCTATGATTAATAGCATTACTCACTTTTGTTGTATAAACATTATTCATTATTCGTCTTCTCTCTGTAATAAAGCATTCTTGTGAAACACGTTGAAAATAAACGCGAATTTAATTCACTGGTTTCATTCAATTCCCTGAACCATGAATGAAATGCACATTTATTATTTATAGGTAACATTGCTTCCAGACATGAATGAAGGAATCATTATAAATGTATTGTAATAGTTAATAAATTACCTATTGATTTACGTCGAATATTAGAATGTTGTTACTTTCAATTCACACCTTCATCTTTGGATAGAGGATTAAAAAGAAGAGCTGGTTGGTTGGCTGAAAGTCTGCGGCTATTTTCGCTTTGTTAGGTATTTTAATTAGCAATTGACCGTCTCGGTGAAACGTACGGTCTTGTCTATAGTTAGTCTCATTAAATTCGTTACGACACCGCTGACTCCCACTCTTTTTTGCTGCGTTTAAAAACGCATTAGCTGCTGCTCTTTTTTTGGAATTTTCAGCCAGAAATTTCACCAGCCTTGGAGCGAATCCAAGCATATCGTATGTAGGGATTCGCCGAGGTAAAAGTAGAAAAATTCTACCATTTTGATCGAGCTCATTCCTTTGAACAGTTAAAAACCGGTGTTTCAATTTATCGTTTAAGTGCTCTGTAATGAGAACTTGATCTTTTTTATCGTTTCAGAGGGGCATGTGTCTTAAGGATGGACAATCAGTTTGAAGTATAGGTAAGTTTTCAATTATTATAACATTCTTTATCGAATTTGATGCCTAATAACATATTTCCTTAAACAAATTTCGCTTTTTCTACTCGGCTGGATGAAACAGATCATGAAAGTCGATTAAAGTGAATTACCCTCACTGTGAAGTAAATCTTATTAAGTGTACATTGATACGTCTGGAATTTACTCTTTTTTATTTGCTACATCCTATAAATTAATTCAGAAATTCGACAGAAGTGCTTTCGTACAGGTATGTATAAAAGAGAATGCTTGAAAGTGGATGATTCAAAATGCGAATAGTTGGCGACTTCAGGAGGTTCAAAATTTTTCTAATTAAGCCAGAAGATTATGACATAAGCGTCGCAGAATCGATCGAGAATAGAGATAATTTTCATCGCGTAATGTTGCATCCTTCGAATCGTGCTTGCCGACCAATTAAATTTTTTATCCACCTCCGTGATCCCGGCTCGTCGTTATCGCGAAGCTTTGCGCATTTTAATGTCGAGCTTCTCATTAGTAAGATCTTGAAGGGTGCAGTGTCTCGTCTCAGCACGAAATGCATTACCAGACTTCGGTCTATGATATAATCCTCAGCAGTTTCATAACTTCGCGTCCCCTTTGAAGTAATTTTTTGGAAATAATAATGTGTTCCCAATATTTTCTAACGGGCGTGCACGACGAATCCTTCCTGTTACATCGTCATTAAGTTATGCCAAGCTGATCTCGTGTGCGATCGCAGTATCGCGCAGTCTTTACGGCCATTAGGAACCGTACCGCGAAATCGTCGATATTAATGACTTCCTGAGTTTCCAGAAATTGCTCCCTTAAAATACACAATAATCACTCCAGCGGGAACAAGAGGTGCCTTCATAAAGTATCTGCATCGCGTTGCAGCCTCGTAATATCGCTCGCTCTTCTTCGACGGTTCGCGTCACAATAAACCTTTCTTCGTTTCCAGTTTCATTTTTCCCCCCCCTTTCTCCTCGGTAACGAAAGGCAGCTTGATTAATCTTCCAAGTTTTGCACGTCACTCGGCAGTAAGACATTTTTCTGGGTCACGTCATACTTTCTTCGCGAGCTGCGCCCAACTTTGTCTTTGATACCGATTCCACCTGGTTCGCGTGTGAATCGTGTTACACCGAGCACAATGGCTAAATATAATTAGAAACTTCTAAATGGAGGTAATTAAAATGTTCACGTTACCGATGGAGTGTAATTACCGAAGGTCTCTGTTTCACGTGGACTCGAATGCATCGTTGCAGTGAAAACATTGAAAATTACTCAAGACAGTATTTCCCTGTATCCCCCATGCTTTTCGTGCTTCTTAGTTTTTAACGAGTCAACACAGTTGGCAAGATTACAAGTTGCAGATAACTGCAACATGGTTCTTCTCATCTCTACCGTACATCAGCATTTTCTAGCACACGGTTGAGCCATGCTAATTTGTTTCTGACACCGAACCATACATAGCGAACCGGGTCACGGAGGAGAGCGTTGAATTTTCCAGATTTCCATATTCATCGTTTCCTCGTCGCTCCATTCGCGATGGCTGAAGGATGCTCGTGGTTCTCGGCTCGCTTCGTTCTCTCCATTCTTACCCGCGATATCGTTACACTTGCCGAGGAAAAAGTTGGACCGTTCCTCGTGGTAAGAAATCGTAAACGCGTGCACAGGCTGCGTCGAGTGACGCCAGATGGAAAACGGTGGGTCACGGTACAGTAACGTGTACTGTTAAAGAGAAACACGCACACATGTCGAACAAATCTGTCGAGCGTGTTGTTTGCTCCCTTCTGCTGGTTCCTTCTCTTCGACTGTTCCTTTTTCTCATATTCCTTTTTTCTTTTTTTTTTTCACCCGGTTGCTTCTGTCCTCGCGTGCCATGATTATTAATAGTGCACGGTTACGAGACATCGGTGCGAATAAGCTTTGCATAAATTATGCAAAAAAAAAAAAAGAGAGAACACACCGGTTCGTCGGTCGAGAATCTCGCCTGTATCTTCTCGTCACGATCTACCCTCTTTTGGTCGGCGTAAATCACGCTGCATCGTCGAAGCTGAATAATCTGCCGTCGTATTGACCCTCGTGGAAACACACAGCTTCTTTGAGAGAGCCGATTTTCCATTTCGATGCCCTTCTCGCAAAACCGACCCACTTGGTTGCAATCGCTCGAGATAGTGCTACCTGAACCAATGAAAATTTCTCTCTATGAAAACGACAGTGACAAACAATTCCGATGCAAGAATCCCTCGCAGCCGCGGTGGAAGTTAGCACGAGAATAAGAAGAGTTTCACGCTCGATGATTTAGCAGAATTTGTTTAGCGTTAATAAACTACGTTTCTCTTGGGATGCAACGGTATTCTCTTTCTCGATTACTATAATTAAGACACGTATCGCCGTGATATCGCGAGCCTACTTTTAATTAAGTTTAATGATAGATTTAATTAGACGATGGGTTCTGCTGCAACTTTGTTCGATCGAATATTGAAGAATACGCGTCGAGCTTAAATATTCACGGGATTAACTTATCCAATATATGAATTTTTAGTCACCAGTCAAAGGGTTAATCACCTTTTCGTTGATCCGTTGCAACGCCACCCGAGTCGTCGATGCGTGTATTTAACGTTCCCGAATTTCCGTGTGCTTCCGCTAATTATCTTGTCTAACAAGGAACAGCTGGTCGAGAAGTCTTCCCTCGGGAAGCACCTCGTGAGAAATTCATCAGGGTTTCGGTAATTTTTGTTCGAATTTGCATAAACAGTGCTTTCTTTTCTCACGGGAAAGTTCGAGTTGTGGGAATGCGTGTATTTTCGAAGGATGCAGATTTTTGTCGAAGATATTTTTTGCCATGCCGCTGTATTAAAATACGGTTGACCTGGTTTCTCGATTTTGTTGGAAACCTGGATACTTCTTACTCTATTATAAGGGTTTGAACATTTTTAGCTATTCTCAGCTATTTTTAAAACGTCTACCTTTTATCATCATAATTCGAATCCTTAGAAATCGAAGCTCTGTTAATTGAGGAGGAAAATACTTTTCAAAAGCTGAAATTTAACCGTGTATTCGCGATTGTACGTTTCCGATCATTTCACGTTTAAAAGATTTGTAAGATCTATCAAGATCTTCCGTGCAATTGCACTTCTTCAATTACGACCGGATGCTTAATTAATTTCACAGATATTAACGCGCGCTTCGATCTCTCATAGATATTCCACATTGAAACGCTTTGCTCTAGTCTTCGTTAATGAATGCTCTCTTTGTAAGCTCTAACCTCGAAGCCTTTTTTCGGAGATCTAGCATTCAAGATCGGTATTTTTCTCCTTTTTTGCCACTCTCAATAGGAAGTCTATGTAAATTTTATCACGGATAAGGTCGTTACGATCACACCTTTGCCTTAAAACGTTCGGACGAGGGTCATCGGTGACCCTCACTAGAAATCTAATTTATTCCTCTTTTCGAATTGAATCTGATGTTCGACGCAAAGCGTACATAGAATGATCAACGAGAAAGTTTATTCGGTCGTCGACTTTTTTTTATTTGAAATTCGAAAAGCAGACCAATTTATCGTGGTCATTCTTACTTACGTAATGACGATTCTTGTATTAGTATGTCCGGTTGCAACTATACATTTTCGCGTGACATAACGCACTCGTCATAGACACCGACCAAGGATAAACTCCGCTTGAATTATTCAATATTTTTACTCTTGCGACGGATTTGTTTCTCCGTTGCTACCTCCGATTATGCGCAGAAATCCAGATATGTGGTGTTATCTGTCTTGGTAAAAATTTCAAGTATGACAATGGAATTTTTCATTTTCCACTTTGGTGTGTAACGATAAGAAAATTTGCAAATTTTCTGATTAATTCATCGTTTAATCAGGAGCAGTTTATCCACTCATCCTTGATTACAGTGGCGAAAAAGCTAATCGACGAATCGCTTCCTAGAGGCATTACCATTTAAATTGCAGGCAATAACGTCCCATTATCACCATTCTGCACGCTATGACATTGTTTTCTCTCTTTCCGTTTACGACAATAGAAGCATTAATTTAATATTTTTGTTTGTGCCAAAGTGTTTTGCCATCGTTGCAATTATATTTCAGCACCCAACAACGTAGACTCTCAACACTTTGACTATGGTGCTGAAGTCATCGAGGATCTAATCAGATAGGAGCTTTATTTTTATTCGAAAAATTTTATCTAATATTTTCCCAAGATTTCGATATTCGTATCATCTATAATCCAATGTAGATAGTACAAGCATTTTTAATAACGAAAAAGAGAAAATTTCACGGAGTTAAATAATTTCTCGCTTTTCAATTTTCCACGAATCGAATGTTTATGTTTTATACACGAATCCTTTGATCAACTGTTGGACTAACGTTACAGTGTTTCTCCGAGTGTCACGGCGAGTTTCAGTTGCAAAACGTAACAAAGCTTATATAGGAAATGGTAATTTAAACCAGGGTGTGCTTCGCAAGCGTATTGCGATCACGTTGTCTGATATTCGTAACGCTTAAACGGCGCATTTGGTCCGCGAGGCATTCTAAAAGACACATCGCTTTTTATACTCGTTCGTTCAATTTTTATCAGTCCACATACACGAGAGTAACGTAATTCTCTCAAGAGGCTATCTTGTCACGTGGTCGTCTGGTGATTCATCGTGTTTACGATGTAAATGAATATTTTTCGCAAGGAAAATTCAGTTCTTTTAACGATTTGCAACCATTAAAAATTCACTATCTCTTTTTTATCCTGAATATTTAATTAGGCCGCGGCGAGTGTGGTGAACGCGTTGAGGCGATATACTCGTCGCTGGTTTCACCAAGTACATTCGCTTCGTTTCCCGGTCGTTTCTAAAATACACACCAAGAGTGATTCACGTTTCACGCATGTCCGTCGTCTATGGGTGTCTAGCGCATTATAATGCGGACGGTATACGAGCGGATAGCGTGCGCGTTGGAACAATAGCCACTTAAACTAACCGGCTGATTAAATGCTCACCTCGCTCGTCGCGGATGCACGATTAAATATGGTACGCACCGTGCACACGGTGCTCCTTTAGCTCGATCGCTTTTAACCCATTCCCTTGTGACATCGAGTCATACCCCTGGCGTAGGTTACGGTCTAAATCGCGATGAACGCGAGTCATACTTGCGTTGTGGGTAGTAGGGTACTACTAGGCTTCCTCTATAAGGTCACTGCTTCAATAAAGACATGATAAGAGATAAACGTTCGGAACTTTCAGGTGGAGTAGATGTATGGAATTATTTGCAATGAAAGAGTCAATTTGAAAGTTAACTAACACGTTGGTTGTTGCAGTGGAATTGGAGATCGGTGGTAAGATATAATGTACCGCTACGTCGTAAAAGTAAAGTAGACCAAACAGAGTGTTATCGATGGGCTACCGAAGGATCATCTTATTTCGTCTGTCGAAGATAATTTTCGCGATTGAAAGTTATCAAGGAGGTTACATTAGTGTTTGGCTGCGCTTCGTTCTCTGAGTGGTCGCTTTAGATATCTGGTTTCTCGAGTAACAAACCATAAAGATTCGCTTCATCGTGGGGGACTTGGTTGGTTCCAGAGCATGTGGTTCCAACGTTGATTTTGTCTTTGAGATACACGATAGCCGTGCCTTCTCTTTTTCACTCGGTCTCCTGCGTATCGGTTAACGATACATCGCGTTTCATGTTAACACAGATCGCACACGAGCTCATTCTCTCTGCACGACGTAACAGTGTCACGTTTGATTAACGTTCTGCGGAGGTGCTTGAGCGAATACTTTATGCAAATGCCTCTGGGAAGCGAGGATTCGTTTAACGTTTCCTGCCGCTCCGATACTTCGTTTGGGAAACAATGCGTGAGAATGAGAGTAGACCGAGTCAGGTTCATCTTTCTTGGAAGATTTAATGCTTGAAAAGGTAATTTGTTACTTCGAACGTGGTCGTAATGGAAATAACCGGTCAAACGTTCATCCTGATCGCTTTCAAATAAAAGAGTACAATAAAGCAGAGAGAGAGAAAGGTAGGAAATGTGGAAAAGCTGATAGGTCTGCTTTCAATGTCCCTCCGGTTGACCGATATCAAAGAGCGATGTTAAACGAATTTTATTGTCGTTTGCAGGTTCGCAGAAAAGCCACTGCTGGAGTTGCAATGCCAACGTACCACAATGCGGGTGGCGGATACCCGAATGTGTCAGCGGCAGCGCGGCAAGCGAAGCTCGATGGCAATCAAAATCATCATACGATCCCCTCAAACGTAACGTCCCATCCCCTTATACAAAATAGCACGCAACACAACGTTCCTTCCAACTTGTCTGCAAGCAACATTCCGTCCCATCCAGTATCACCGACAATGACTACGCATTCGAACGTCACTTCTCCTAATATTACCAGTCACATGAACACCGGATCACCACCGGTAATCCTCACCTCGACGAACCTCGCCAATCCTAGCAATCCCGCTGTGTTATCAGCGAATCCGAGGCACGAGGTCAAACTCAACGCTATGCCGTACGTATTTATGAACGATATCGTTACTAAATCACTGGAGGATCGATCGATCTAATCCTGACACTTTCGACTATGTATACGTTGATGTATCAATTTATCTAAAGTCCCGTGCGTCGCCGACCTTTCGAACGGATTCTTAGTATCTATAGGGGTACATGCCTCGAGTTTAAGTCCCAAACGAATAATTTCTAAGTCCGGTGCGTCGCCGACCATCCAGACGGATGCTTGGTATCTACATTGTATAGGAAAGCATAATGCAAGGAACAAGTATTCCATACCCCTAACTCCTGTGTTGTTATTGCGAGTATTACGATGCATCGTTCCATTCCAAACCTATCTGTTACTTTCCTTTTCATATTTGGTACTCGATCCTCCAATTATTTCGAATAACTATTTCGCATTTACATCCACGAAACACGACTATCGGATATATTGCAGATGGTTCCATGGGAAAATATCGAGGGAAACTGCCGAGAGATTGTTGCGACCGAGAGAAGACGGTCTGTTCCTAGTCCGGGAGTCGACCAATTTCCCTGGCGACTATACCTTGTGCGTGTGCTATCAGGGTCGCGTACAGCATTATCGTGTAAAATACAAGAACAATCAGCTGACGATCGATGACGAAGAGTTCTTCGAGAACTTGGCCTTGTTGGTCGAACATTACGAACAAGACGCGGACGGATTGTGTACGCAGTTGACCAAGTCGTTGCCGAAACAGGGTAAACAAGACTTTTGTGTGGATCCAAAGGCGTTCGTGGAGGCTGGTTGGGTGATCCAGACTCACGAGTTAGAATTAAGAGAGTGTATCGGTAAAGGAGAATTCGGAGACGTGCTGTTAGGGGTCTATCGAGGCGAGAGAGTTGCCGTGAAGATGTTGAAAGACAACAGCGAGGCAGCGCAGAGGTTTCTTGCCGAAGCTAGTCTAATGACATCATTGATTCACGACAATCTGGTTAAACTGCTCGGTCTTGTTTTCAATAATCAACACATGTACCTGGTTACCGAGTATATGAGCAAAGGATCCCTGGTGGATTACCTGAGATCGCGTGGGAGATTGCACGTTTCCAAAAAGGATCAAATCAATTTTGCGTAGTACGTAGAAAAGTATATCATGACGCTAACACGGTCAACACTAATTTCAACTGACATTGTTAGACATTCTTGCATTTTCTTTGTAGCGATACATGCGCAGGCATGGCGTATTTGGAATCCAGACACGTAGTGCACCGGGATTTGGCCGCGAGAAACGTCCTCGTAGCGGAGGATAACTCGGCGAAGGTGTCGGACTTCGGTTTGGCGAGGGACGAAAACTTTTCTCTCGAAGGTGGAAAATTGCCCATCAAGTGGACTGCACCAGAAGCTTTAAAGCAAAATGTAAGAGCCATTAATGAACACTAGCCGATCGTTCATCGTTTCGTTCGCGTGTAAAGGTAATTTGAATTTTCCTGCTTTTAGAAGTTTTCAAATAAGTCTGATATGTGGAGTTTTGGGATACTCTTGTGGGAGATCTACTCGTTCGGGCGCGTACCATATCCACGAATTGTGAGTAATAAATTGCATTCGTTTGCTCTTTCCTTTGTACTACTCTTAACGATGGTTTTGTTGGAATTAATCGTGTTAATTTCAGCCATTAGCCGATGTTGTAAAGTGCGTGGAGAAAGGATATAAAATGGAGCCACCCGATGGTTGTCCACACGAGGTTTACGATATCATGAGACAAGTATGTATAGAAATTATCCCATAACATGTATAATTATTTTTCAAAGTTGTTTTATTAATCAATTAATCGTTCTTTGCCAGGCATGGGACTTACAACCTGAAAAACGACCTACCTTTTACGATATAAAAATAGTGCTGGGCCAACTGAAAGCCGAGTACACCAAAGGTGTGAATTAAAGAGAAAAGAACTGTTACTTATTGCTCGTAGACTCGATGTAGAAAAGACAAACAGGTGGAATTAGCCTTTTCGATACTTCTTTTGTTTTCAAGGGCTAAGGTGATAGCTCTGACAACTTTTTCTAGAAAATTTAATTTTCTATTGTACATTTTTATTGTACAAAAGTAGTATCTGTGTTGCTTGTATTTATTGTTACTTTGATACCTTTTGTTTTTTTTTTAACCAAGTGTTTTTAATTTGCCTTTTTTTTGTATGAAAATATATTGCACATAATTCAATATACGTCAGTCGTGCCTTTGGCCAAGTTGAAGTTCTTAAGTGAAAAAAAAAGAACATAAGTTCAACTTGTACATCCGAAATTCAGGTAGAACTTGAGAAAGAATTTAGAAGGTTTGTTTATTACTTAATTTCTATTTTCTTTTCGTTTTTGTCGTATTACGGCTCAAGAAATATTTCCAGGTGTAAGAAGCGCCTTACATTGAACTGAATTTAAAGATGAGAAATAATTACTTGCTATGAAATACCTACTATAAGGTAATCTTTTGGACGTAAACTTGTATTAAGGTTGAATATCAGGATTTTTTCACTTATATGTAATAGTAGAGCAAACAAAAAGGAACAAGATGAAACTAGATTTTTACAGTCAGTAGTTTGAAAAGTTTTTGTATCGTTCAAGCGGGGGTTTGCAGTGATCGTAGATTACAAGTACTTGTTAGTCGTATAAGTTTCTTTTTTTAATCAAAGATTTGTCGTAGGAAGTATTTTTTAATTAAATTATTGCAACAATTATACACGATTATTTAAGTTGTGCCCGCGAGATGTTTGACTATATATATATATACATAAATATATATTAGCGATGTAAATGTATTTGTAAATACTTTGTACATATCCGTCTATCAGAGAGAAATGAAGAAAAAGAACAGTTAAAATATTTCGAATACAGTTGATGATATTGTTTTAGAAGAGTTAACAAGGATTGTCCATACCTTTTGTTATTAGCTCGTTAAGATCGTTTATTTACGCAGCTATCGAACTGTCTCTATTCAATTGCAACGCGTTACGCAATTATATAGAACGATTGGATATTATGTATTTAAAAATAATTAAATGATAGACCTTTCGTGTTATCGTATCTTTCTTCTGTAATATATATATAGAGGCCACCACTTATTTAATAATTTTACAACGGTTATAACGGACTAACGATATTTATTCGTAGGTAGAAAGTTTCAGTGGAGAATAGAAGAGTAATGCTTAAAAGGCAATGTTTTACTAAACAAATACTATGAACGGTTATAGATTTTAATAAATATGAAGTTTTCTATGTCGTATCGCCATCGAAGATGACTCAGCACCTTTACTTTTAACCAAGATTGTTATTACATACATATATACAAGAATTTATCGGAAAAGTCAAAGCCAATGTACTCAGTTCCTCGCATCCTTTGATTACTTGCAATAGTATCAAAAAGAAGAACACGATTAAGTCCTTTGTTTTTTTTTTTTCAAATTATGATAGTTTCAACCCTGTCAGGTCTTCTTCGCGAATGCTTGTCTCTAGTTTGAAAGTAGAAGTTAGCCATCTAAGTATGTAGCATATTTATATAAGTATACAGTCCGTTTATAACTTCGATAGTATGTAACATAACGTGTATATGGCTCTAATCAGTACCTAACACTTTTCTTCAACGTCTTCTACCCGTGTTTCGCGCTACGAGGTATATAAAGAAAAGAAAACCCGACCTTCCCTGATACATTTCGTATTTTTAAGCGTCGATGCCCTCTGCTTGCTTGATATTTATCACGTTTCTGCATTAAACACCGGAAACCCTCCTACACATTTTGTTCTACCTTTAGGCAGCATCGTATTCGTGTGGTGTGACAATGTTATCTCCTGTTTAATCCAATATTCTATGCGAGACTTTGTTACGTCTCGTTGAATTCGTTTATTTTTTACTTACTATTAAATAGATTTGTTAGCACGTAAGAAATTTAATATATAAACGTATCGAATAACAAATTACACGGTGACCGTAAATCGAATTAATTCTGATTATAGTTTGTTCCCGATCTGTAATTTATTATTTTCTGTTACATTAATTATCTAAAGACTTTTCAAAGGCCATGCGCGATTTGAGATTTTGTAATTCTAAATAAATAAATAAAAAATAGCGTAGATCGGAATTTAAATGGAAATTCTCACCGATCTTGGACAAACTATAATTTGCAGTGTACGAGTGTCTGAATTCAAGATGTCTGAAGGATCGAATGCCTTTGCGTCGATATACGAATGAGTGTGATGGTGGCACGTGGGGTGAATAATAAATTAAGGATCTTCATTTTGGCCTCCGAAAAACCGAACTGTACGTTTCCGAGAGTGTTCAAACGTTCGATCTACGCGGTCGCGTTGTTACTAATTACACTACGATTCTAAAGATTCTCAGTAGGCAGCTAATATAAAGCGATAACTGTGGTCCATTGACCGAAGATGATTTACAATTAACGATTAATAAAAAGCAGAAGAAAAGATACACCGCGTTTGCTCAACAGCTGTAATCACTTTCAGCTACGAGACAAATGTATACTCGTCTATTGGCAATGTTTTCAAAAAATTTATTAATACGTCTCTACCACTAGACACATTGAATTTCCGTTTCCGTTTCCGTTTACTATTGGGTCTTCCAATGACACTCAGCGATTGGAAAGAATTTATGTTATTATTATTTGTACACATAAAGTGGAATTCATTTTGAAGAGGATTTCATTTCGCACAAAAAAGAAACACGAACCTTGTACAAAATTGGACTTTGTTTTGATGTCGTTACTTTTTAATCTCCAATGTTATACTTTACTGCCAAACGCTAATAAAATCGTGATATTCGTTCTTCAATTATACCTGTTTATTTACTCCCGAATCACTAAAGATTTTCTTGTTTTTAGACAACGAACGATCAACAGAAGGGAAACTGCAATTTTTATTTATCTTTGTATTATTTTTAAAACAAAAATCTTTACTTGTTTTCGATTGGTGCTTCACTTGTTTTGTTTCTTGATGATTAAGTACTTTGTTCTTTTTAGATCGTTTCAAGATCGTGAAAGGACGTTGATCCTTTAATCTCCCAGGATTCTTTAGTCGACTTCTTATTACCAGAGTTCTACGAGTGTGATAAGGTCGTTGCAAACCATTACGCGACAATTCATTTAATTGACCACTAAATGATCCTTCGATCAACACGTAATTTTTATTCTCTTTATCAACAATTATAGATTGTTTTATTTTATGGATATTGCTGAATCCTTCGTTTATGGAGACGCAACTCTCATCGGAAGTGCCATCATCGTCGCCAGGAAGTAAAGTCCAATCGTCTTCTCCAGAAATTTCTTTATTACTTTCTTTTCTATTGACAATTGTTTCTGGGTTTAGTGTTGAAACATTCTGTTCACTCGGCAATTTGTCATAGCATAAACTTGATACAATGTTTTGTAAATTTGGTATATTGGCAAATAACGAGGTAAAAGATGTAAGTTGATTTTCTATCACGGAGTAAATCGTGGAGACGATACTATTTCCTGAATCGGGATGATAAGTGACCCTTCTATTGTAAACGGCCCTCGAGGAGCCTGATTCAATCTCTTCCTGATGGAATATATTTTCTGGGATATTGGTCACTGTTTGCGCTGCGTTTTTCAACGGTGGAAATCGAGCGATACCATTTATATGTTTCTCATCTGTGTATTTTATACGATATTTATATCTTAGTATTTTTTTAAATTAAATATAAACTATAAAAATAGTAAAAACTAATCAATTTTATAAGAAACATTTTACAGGTGGTTAATTTTGTCGCCTGCTATTAGATGACGTTAGCGGCACCATTTTTAAAACTCACATTGTTATAAAATTAAAAAGC
The DNA here is from genome assembly GCF_051020975.1 of Osmia lignaria lignaria. Classification (NCBI taxonomy): domain Eukaryota; kingdom Metazoa; phylum Arthropoda; class Insecta; order Hymenoptera; family Megachilidae; genus Osmia; species Osmia lignaria. Next base: position 5,843,867 of record NC_135041.1, read on the forward strand.
ATATAAAATTAAAATTTAATTTTCAACTTATCAAAGATTGTTATTTTCTCTGAATATTATATACGAATTTAATTGTTTTAAAAATTATCACTGTCCTTTTAATCAGTCTAGCTCTATTATTCCCAGTAAGTTAAATTAAATTCGAGGAGATAAGATGGTTAATTATAACGATCCTTAATCGATTCAAACGAATTATTCTCCCATAAAATATAAGATGCTCGAGTTTAATCAATTAAGATACTTTAAAAATTTCCCCACTTGACTTTCACGAATCTTAAAGCATCCTTACGTTTCTAATAAACTATCCAAGTGAATTCAAACGTTCATCGATTGTGCGCGAACGTCTTATCGATAAAACTTCAATCGTTATACGGGAAGTCGATAGACTTCATAGAAGTGCACGAAAAAACTGAGATTAGATACTTGTTTCAAATTATTCAATATAATACACTCACCACTTGGTTGATGATTCTTAGGAAACATTCTTTCATGCTTTATTGACATTAAACAATTGTCCTTTGTCCTTTCTTTATCCTTGATTTTTCTATCAATGTAGTCCTTTGTATCCACCCATCCATCAAAATCACCAAAGCCTCTATCATACTCCATATGTGTCACCATCGAAATGATTTGCACGTTTTCATGTTCTCCATCTTTTGGATGCGATTTATCATTTTCAGTTTTTGGTCGCCGTTTAGGTTCTCCTCTCTTCTTCAATGTAATTCCAAAGTAATTCTTTTTCACTTCAGATGATTCCTTATCGGTTAACTGTTCGTCTGCAAGCATTGCACTTTCGGTTGCTTGCTGCTTGGATGCATCTTCCACAATTAATTTTTCCTTCATATCAGCAGCACTGGCTTCATCATCTTCAGATTTGATTTTGTCCTTACTATGTTCATCTTCATGGGCAGTAGTCTTTGGTTTCTTTTTAGATTCTCCTGCCTTCCATAATGTTATTCCAAAAAAACTTTTTGGAATATCAGAAGATGGCTTTTTCTCAATTGTTTGTTCACTTGGGGGAGTTGTGGTCACCTTCTCTTCAGGAACTTCAGCAGTTAATTTCTCATGTGCCTTAATGTCTTTGGTTTCTGGTGATGGTCCTTCGAGGTTTATGTACAGTTCTGTCTTCACCTTCTTTGGTTTCGAATCCACATGCACTTCTCTTTTCTTTTCCGGTTTCAAATCCATATGCTCCGTTTTAACATCCTGTGTTTCAGTTTTATCTTCAACTTTTATATCCTTGACTTTTATCTTTTTCAAAATTTTTGGTTGCTCTTTGATTTGGATCCGCTTTTCAGTTGCCGCAGCAGATGGCTGTGTCTCCATCTCTGTCTTCTTTGATTTCAGATCTATAAGCATTGTGGCTTTGTAATGCGGTTCATCTTCAGGTTCTTTGATTTTGATAGGAACATCTACATTCTCGGATGTTTCCACGTCTGTAGCGTCTTCAGGTTCTTTCTTGACGCGAGGTAAATCGAATAGTTCCAAGGTGTCTGCATCAGTTTTAGGATCCTCTGTTCTCTCATCCTCGACTTCAAAAATCTCCCGAATTTCCGGCTCACGATCAGCGATATCATCTTCCTTGATAGATACACATCTACCGTTGAACGTGCACCTGTACTGATCTGTTGACACAACCACGTTGGGGCTGAAATTTGCCAAAGACGCGTCTTCCAACTTGCCCGCGCTACTTATCGTCACTTTTCCTGCGCGATCGATCCTTAGTCGAAGTTTTTTTTTACCCTGGTCGATGCTCTCCTCCGAGGACGTGAGATGACAGCTGCAGGAGTCTTCGCTGGAACGAGGTCCAACAGATCGCTCTTTCGAGCAGTCCGCGTTGCCCTCGCCGGTTCCTGTGTCCTTGCAACTGGGAGGAGCATCCTGGGACGTGCTGGTCGCTTTGCTCTGATCCTTCTGCCGCGTTGCTTCCGATTCAGCCGCACGAGGTTTTAGATACAATCTCTTAGGGTTGCGTATGCTCGCCGAGAACGGATCCGGAGATTGCAGAGGATTTTCCTGCGGATAGGGCTCGAATAATTTCGTCTGCGCGAAACCGAATGTGCAGGTGGACTCGGCGAACTGTTGGATGACCCGGGATGTAAGCGACGGAAGGGGTAACGAGACGGATCTTCTTCTATCGAATTCCGCCTCCACCTGACGTATCTTCGCCTGCACGTTGTTCAAACGAGCCTCCGCGATCACGCGTTGCGAATGATAGGGTGAGAAGTTCACGTTCACCCTCTCGTCGCATTCCTTCTGTCTAAGGGCTGACAACAAGTGTCTCAGTTCCTCGTTCGTCTTCATGCTGAGCACCGTTGGATCTATGGGACCGCTCGTTTCCACCTGTGAGTACCAGGTAGAGACCGTTAGCATGCTTTGGGGCTCGAATGAGATGTGAATGAGATGTAAATGAGGGTCGCGTGAACGACGTTCTACGTTTGATGCGACAGAGAGCATGTTTTGGTAATGTAAGCAGTCTATGCTTGTAAAATCCTGTCTGAACCTAAGAATCCTTACCTCGTATCCAAATCCCTGGCACTCCATCACCTTCTTATTGATCAGGCTCTCGATCTGGGCCTTCAGTACGTTCACCTTTAACTGTATCAGCGTCAGCAGGGGGATGATGTTCGCGGGCGGGTTTGTGGTCATGTGAAGATTGATCAACGCGTTCACCTGCTGCGCGTTTCTCGACTCTGTCAGCAACTGTTCCTTCGTCAGCATGCTGATAGCTTTCTGCGCTTTGTCCATCGTATCCTCCATGGTGCTGGTGATGTTCGATCCAGGCACTTTTCTCAGTACCAGACGAGTGGCGGCGCAGGATACGATTCCTGGCAACGACAAGAACTGCGACGCTAAAGCTTGCAGGCTAACGGAAGCCGGACAATTGCGTTTCGAGCAAACGGTGTCGTCGTTCGTCGCCGTGCACCGATGATCCTCTTGTTCGGCGAGGTTGCAGCAACAGTTTAACGAGTAGCTCTTCAAATCCGACGATTCTTGCCTTCTGTGGCAACATCTGCAACCCCTGGAACTTTCTCCGTTCCGAGTTTGACCGACGAATGGCTGGTAAACGGGCAACGGGATTGGATAGGGGTAGAACGAGGGTGGACAGTGAACTGACGAGGGGTAATTGAAGCTTGTCGGTTGTCCTGTCGCCTGGGGACCACCTCCTTGGTTCGGCATGCCAGCTTGCTGATGATGATTTGTGGATTGTTGACAGCCGCCAGGTAGGATAAATATGGGAGCCGTGTTGCTCACTTGACCACGAATTTGTTCCAGAAGGTTTTGAAGTAAAGGAGCATAGTTTGGCTGGGTATGCAAAGGTGGCTGTATGTTATTCGCTGGTTGGAAAGTCCTTGGGTACAATACGTTCGGGACGTACTGATTCGCCATGAACATGTCCGATTGTTGAAACTGATAGAACGGAGCTTTGTATGGATCTAGATAGAAACAGTGTCCATTTAGTTACTGTCGATGATTCGAGGAGGAAAATTATAACAAAAATCTGACCGAATTTTATGTACAAGAATTTTTCAGCTTTCTCTCTGATACGAATTGCAATGGTGAAATAACTTATTTTAGGAGAGATGTTTACGATAAAAGATCGTGATACAACCGTAAAAGAGGATTGAAAGTATGGAATAAGATTTCTTTGAAGACCTCCGTGTTTGAGAAAATCGATTTCGAAAATAAGCTGTGTCGTAATTTCTGGAGAAATGTTATTGAATGGGGAGGCGAACCGTATTCGACAACCATTCGATTCGTTTCCCTGGAATCTACTGCTTCGTATAACCTTTATTATATCTTTTTAATTTATTCTATTTAAAGGAAAGGTCTCGGTAAGAGCAAAGTTCAGAAAGTAATAAAATATCTTTGACTATTATTATTAATAATTTTTGCAATATTTGCAAATACCTTGCATATTCATCGGGAATGCAGGGTTAGTTTGCATTTGTTGGGTGTTCGTTTGGGGTTGTTGGAAGGGCTGAAAATGATTATGACTCGTTTGAACAGGCACGTTCTGAGTCGGCATAATCGGCGATATTAGGGGCACATTGTAAGGTATATTAATCATTGATGATCTAGGTTAGATTCCGTTTTCGCTTTTCCACGATGACCTGTCCTTGTTGTGTTCGGTTGAATGCGCGTGTTCGGGTTACGCGGTGATTCGTGTAGTGGTTCTGTCACTTGGAATTTTGAATTACGGAAGGGATTGTTGGATTTGGGATTGGTTTACGGGCCTGGGTCGGGTTGTAGGTAAATTCCACTTTGTCGGTACGTGAAGTTGTAGCTGAAAGATGAAATAATGGCTCGAGCCATTGCGAGCACCGGTCGTTTTGCTGAGAATCGTTAATCATTGAACAAAGGCTTCGGAAAGTAAACTGATTGAATGGATAAAATAAGACAGCAGAGGAAATTTACAAGTCGCATCGATATTACGAATGTTCTTTCGACGTCTAGACCGAAATACGAAAAGAATAGGTGTGATCGAACAGTTTGGAAGCGATCCAAAGTAACGCCAATTACGCGATCTCAAGTAGCAAAGAATAAAATGCGTTCAGTTTGCGAATTTACCGCGCAAATTGCAAACGTTTCAATTAAAATCACCTCGGTCGCGTGGTTCGAGGAGCTCTTTCATAGCTGGGAAACGGTGCTACGGAGCTCCGTGAAATTCAACGAATGGCGTCTGAGAAGATTTCCTTGTTATTATAATTGCCGCGCCTCTAACTGCACAGTCATTATCTAATTTTCCGTCTTTGCTCGGAATGCCCGCCAACGTCGATCGCGAGAATTACGATTCTTCCTTCATCGTTTCTCTTTAATTAAATTTCAAACATAACTTCAGTACTTCGTACCATTTTAATACCTTGATTAATTCGAATGAAATTCATTCATTTTTATTATAATTACCATGGAACGCAATAACACAACGTTCTTTAAGTATAATTTACACCAACAGTCGTTGAAGCTGTTTTCGTCAATTCAGCTCATCAATTCTATCCGAGATCGGGGATTAACGAAACTGGAGGACGTCGTTGGCCGTCTCCGGTCGTCAGAGGAGAGTATCATGGCACAAGCTTGTTTGTGACGTCATTAGAAGATAAGAGGTTCATTATCTTGGAGGCGAGGGGAGATGGTAAGCGTAATGATTTCCGACGATACTTCTCGCTTGTTACTCGGGACTGGTAGTCGCGACGCGTGCATCGCTCTAAAGAGGATAACGATAAACCGCGCGTTATCGCGACCGATTTCACACGCGTTCAACTTAATAATCCTCCAAGGTAGTTCAACGTTCGTGCTAATTCCTCGATGGCTATTAGAGTTCTATGATTATTCGTGAAAGTCGAGCTGAATCATCGATATTCAAAAGTGAACTTCACAGACGATTTATAAGACTCGTTGCAAGCGTTCAAAGAAAATTATCAGTGTTCCACTTCCAGCAAGATAGCCAAGATAATCGAGACTCTATATCAGGTCACCGTCCTCGATCTTCGTCGTAGCGTTTCGTTCGCGCCTGCCATCCTGATACACTCGTCCGGCAACGAGACGTTGTCTGTCCGGTTGATCGCGTGGTTTCCCGCATCATGAAGTCTCACGAGGCCTGGGAACGAAGCATCGAGTTCATCGAGCACCATCTGATCCCGGAGATGGTTCAAGATCGGTGTTTCTGCGTGCCGAATTCCAGGGAATTTGTCGAGCTCGAATCGGCCGTGGTTCGCCTGGACGAAGTGAGTCGAACCAGCGAGATTTATCGCGCGACGATCGTCCTCCTGTTTTCCGGCGAGCCTTGCACTATATCTTTGCTGGTGAAGCTGCTCCCCGAGGGAATGGAGCAGAACACGATCGCTTTCGACGCGTTTCAAAACGAAGAAATGTTCTATTCGAAGATGACGCTCCAGTACGGCACCGATTTCGTCCCGAAATCTTATCTGTCCGATCTAGGCAGGTACGGCAGACCGGTGCTCGTCTTCGAGGACCTGGACGCGGCTGGTTACTTGCAGGTGGACGGCCAATTGGACGACGACCACTTGAAATTGTGCGCCAAGCTTTTAGGAAAGTTCCATGCCACAGGCTTGAGATTGAAGGCCAGTGAACCGAATATCTTCAGAGAATTCCAAGCGAAATTGCTGGAAATAGTTCTCAACGAGGAGACGATCGAGCGTTACGAGAAGAGATCGTCCAGGTAATTTGTTTGCCGATCCCATTTATCGTGTGAACGTGGCTGTAAATAACGTTGTTATTTTTCCGTTGTTGATCACCTTCGAACGTGCAATGCTACGTGACTTTGACACGTGCAACGATCGTTGATTAATGCTTCGCTTATAGTAGTGATTCATACTCGATACCGGTTCTATTTTAGTTGACCTGATTTGTGTCGTTGAACGCTGGAAAGATAACCACTGCTTTGGAGTAATAATTTGTTTTTAAGAATTTCAAGGAAATCTAATTTAGATATTGGACTGAAATGAGTTGATTAGAAACGGTGTGGTGGTGCAGGGATAATTGAAGAGGAAACGCGTTGTAATATCGAGCGAATATCGCTGACGCCGTTTAATGATTCCAGTCAAAGGTTGAATAAACAGTTTTCCAGATCGAAGTGTAAAATTAACGTCGCGACAAAGGGTTATCGTGACGAAATTCGATCAACTCTGAAACGCCGCGACAAAAGACGGGAATTATACATCGTCGAACGCGTTTTAGTGCTGTCGCGGCACATTTAGTGCTGCGGCGATATTGCTGTTATCGATGTCAATGCTAATGGTATCGAAACTTCCGTGTGAACGGAATTAATCGGTACACAATCGAAGCGGACCAAATCCGAAATTGATTGAGCGAATATTAAACAGATTGACGCGAATCAATTAATTACCGTGCACGTTAGAAAATCGGCGTAGTAACGATTTCGATCGTTCGATTCCGTGATCTGTCAATCCGAGGTTCATTTGAATTTGATCGATTACATTTAGAAACGAGAGGAAAATTTAAACTCCATGAATCGTAAAGAAATTTTTCCAAATACCTAATTGTTACGTAAATTAATTACAGGATGACCGATATCCTCGAGTCGATGCCAAACTCACGATTAACGGGGGAGGTGAAGAGGAGGTTAGACAACAGCCCGGTGGAGACGTTGAAGAACGTGTTGGGAGACGTGAACGACGTGTCTACGATATGCCATGGTCATTTTTCACACGATAATCTGCTGTTCAAATACGAGAATGGGAAACCGATCGACGCGAAGGTGATCGACTGGCAAACAATGAGATATTGTTCACCGGCTGTCGACCTAGGACCCATTCTACTGTATAACGTGTCCCATGAAAACGGACCTTCGAAGGTGCAAGAAATTTTAACGTTGTACGTCGACACGGTGAAATCCGAATATCCAGAGGTACCCGGCGAAAAATTGAGAGAAGACATCGCGGACAAGTTCATTTTCGTCTGTTTCGTTCTATCATTGCAAGAGCACATCACTGATGACGAACTTACGCGGATCTTGTTGTTGGTCGAAAAATTGTACGATTCTGTTTAAACTAGCTGTTATCGTTAATTTATTTACCCTTCTACAAGATATTTATCTAATAGACTGCATACCGTTTCGTCGATTCTATTTTTATGGTTGTGAATAATAAAAATCTGTACGTGGTTTTTTTTTTTTATAACAGAAACTGACGATTATGAATGAGTTGATTTATCAAGAAAACATTGATTCAATGACACTCGTGTAATTTACGTAGAATTGTCAGAAAGGTAACAAGTGTACCGATACCTGTAAACGACAGTGCGGCTCGAATAGAATGGCCGGTTTGTTCGCAGCTGTTACGGCGTACACAACAGCATCGGTGTTGTTCCGTGAAACGTAAACGGTTACTTCGGCCCGCGAGTAATGTTCCGAATGAAAAATGCAGTTCGAGCACGGTGTTTCGGGCACAGATTTATGTACACGCGGTCGACGCATTCGTTATCCGGTATCAAACGGTTCGCTTACTCGTTTCTTTCCTTTCCAACTTACTCCCTAGTCTTTTACAACAACCATAGACGCTTACGGTTCATCGCTATTGTGATATCCCGTGAAATTTACCATCTAACGAATCGAGCTCTGAACGTAAACAAATCGTTTCGAGATAGAATATCTCTGTTTCTTCTTCCTCGAAAGACATACATTTCTGTTACTCTTCTTGAGGAGCTGAAACGTTTCACAGTTATTAATAAAGGTTAGATGCTTGGAGAATCATTGATTAATTTAAACGCTCACGTTCTTCATCACCATTCTCGGTATCGGCCTCGTCTGCGTCCTCGGCAGTGTCCTCGGCAGTGTCCTCGGCAATGTCCTCGGCAATGTCCTCGGCAATGTCCTCGGCAATGTCCTCGGTAGTGTTCTCGGAAGCTTGTATCGTGGTTTCCGATGGTGAATGCGAATCCGCGGCAGGTTGCGGATCAGATTGCCTTCTGAATGGTATACCTAGCGAAGGTCTACGCAGATTCGCGAAAGACATGCAATAGATAATAGCCATTATAATGATCAAGATACAGCTGGAGATCAGCATTCGCCGAGCACTGCATCTTGTTCGCACTGTGGCTTTTAGAATCGGTACACAAGATGGCAGAAGATCCTTTCCCGATACGTAACATTCGAGGGTCTGACGCGTGGACAGGCTGGTGCCATTGCAATCGCAAAGGGCCTTTACAGCGGTTAAACCCATTCACGATCGCGTAATTTCGACGGTTCGTTAGGCAGGACTGCAGTCTCTGTGAAATGTATCACGCTGGATTTCGATCCCGATTTTCCACCGAGAAACGGGAAGCCGATTGTCTGAACTTTCCGCGTTCTCGTTCAATCGATTACGATTATACAGGATGTTAAAAAGGACACGAGCTAACACACGTATCGGCAACCGAGTGTCTATTGCAACCGAGTAACCAATATTACTGCGTTCAGTAATATATCTTCAGAGTATATTTGATCGTTCAAAAATATACAGGGTGTCCCAGTTTCAGTGGTCCAAAAGCAAGTGGGTGATAGAGGACATCATTTCCGATAAAAAAGGTCTTATAATAATATGTTCGATTTTTGATGGTTCAAAAGTTATTTCAATTTTAGTGATTAATTTTACAAGCATCAACAGATCATTAAAAAATAATAAAAACTCTGCTTAATCATTTTTATGTAAACTCGTCAATTTATGCGAGTGGCTCTAATAATTTAATCACCCACTGTAGATGCTTTCGAAACTTGGAAAATATTCACCGATATCAAGGGTCAGGACAATGGGGATTATTTCGTACGCTTCCTGCAAGATGCTTCTAAGCGTTCGTTGCTGAATTATGTATAAGTTTACTGATACTGATTTATGGATAAGTTTTACGGATAAATAATTTGCAAATACTCGATGTCGATAATTTATGTCGATAAATAAATTGTTGAAAAATGTATATATTTGATACACCCTTTAATTGTTTATAGCTGATTTGGACACAGCCAGAAGTTTGAGATTATAAACTCAGTTGACCACTCTGTTATGGTGTGCTTTCGACGTTCGTCTGATTCCATGAAGTAGACCGATGTTTACATCGAGTTGATTGCGATTCAACTAACCACATCAATCTATCGGCTGAATACAAAGGTTCTTACGATTCTATAACGTTGCTTTGTGTGTTCACCTTTGAAGCTCCTCGAATCGAATGTCAAACTTCAAAAATCGTTTGCTTTCTGTTCGAATCCTGAAGCTTTCAGAATCGAACGATAATTTTCAAATATCATTTGCGAATGAATATCATTTGTATATGAAAACTATTCTGAACTTACCGAATTTTATGCTTTAAAAAGAATTTTCAGTCAGAATTCACTCATCCTCATTGTTCTATGAATGAACGCGTTAAAAGAATTGTACGTAATACAAAGCACGCTTAATTCAGAGTTTTCGTGTAGAGCGCGTTAACCAAGGAACACGGAAAACATTTCACCGACGCGTACCAACTGTTTCCTGTGTGCCCGACTATTTTTACAGCTCGCTGTTTTCAAGTTCTCTGTGAAAGTAGTGAGCCTCGGTGGAAATAGTTTCGTGAAGCAGCGGCTTGCTTAACGCACCAGACGAGTGATAATGTTAGATGACTGGACCACCGAACAAGTTAAACGTTTCCTCCACTTTATTCTTCCCTTGCGCGAAAATTTACCATTGCAAACAAAAGGGTTGAACGTTGAATCATCTTTTCAAGCAAATAATCGTAGAATGTATTGAATTATATATTAAATCTGTTCTGTTGGCTATCGGTGACCCCTCAACATGCAACCTGTTAACATATGTTCCGAATGATTTTAAATGAAAGGTATTGTTAACTCACGCGAGTCTTGGGTATGTTTCAACGGAACTTCAGGGATCGTTTTCTTCCAATTATGTATTCGTGCAACACTCCTATAAACCACACTCGCATGCTGCATGCAAGGTTTAGCGAAAGTATGCAGAATTCAAGAAACACTTAGAAAGTTCTTCATTCGATGCTTGGTGTAGGTACCTCCTAACTTGCGCGGCTCTTTAAGGATGATTTTCAGGAAGAAACACGCTCCTAACCGTACATTCCTAACATTGCATTCGAACTGTATTTTGTACTTGCAAATGCTCATTTAACCTCCGCCATAAACATTTCGTTAATTTAAATGAATAATATTCCACAGGTATTAGGGATTACAAAGTCTAAGTACCTTTGCGTATCATAGAAAGTCTGGCATTGTTTGATGACACTAGAGTACCGCAAATTACTACCTATCCTACGGCAATTTAAAGTTTAAACTCTGACGAAAATGGACACGCAAACCTTTCATTAATGCTCTTAATACAAAATGGCTGGTTCTTGGTTACAGTAAACAATACCTCAACGCGAAAGATATCAACGTGGGTAATTTCAAATGGACTTCTTTCTAAAGAGAAATTCTAAAAATGTGTATTTTAAGATACAACACGCCCAGTTGAAGTTATTATCTATCATTCCCATGGGCGAGAAGAATCTGACCGAAACATTTATAAAATCTTCCGCGTTTCTCACCCTTACAGTAAATCTTTCTCGCGTATCTGAGATTTCTCTCAACCGAATGCACGAGAATATCATTCCACGAATAGCAGGGACATTTCGAATCCACCCGAAAGATATACGAAATATTCTTTTTTTCAAACGTACGAGAAATCTTATAAATGTAACACAGAAAGAGATCATTTTTCAAAGAGGAACTATGATTCATTGTAATTCCTTATTTAATGTTCAATAAAACGTACGATTTCGAGCGTCGCTGGTGTCTGTACATCAATTAAGGATCCCTAAACAATTTCAAGCCGAAGCTGCGATAGCATCGATGCAGCAATTTACAAAATTTACGTTGTTCGTGCTGTTACATCGCGGCAAACTGCAAGCGTAACGAAACTGGCCAACCTCCTCACGCTTGGTGTTGCATGCCTAATCAGACAAGGACCGTAGACGGTGCTTTATGCGTTCTTCTATCCGCAGATTTTCGTTTAATAAGCCCATCTGTATGCAGAAGTATATTATCTTACCCGGTGCTAGGCGCCACGTGGACGTCTGCATTGTGACGCTGCTTTTTCTCCACGCTTATTGCGCGTCGTTTAGCTGGGGTTAACGTGTCCACTGCACCGGTGGTTGGTGCTTCAAATTTTTTGAAACCAAATTGTTAGAAAAGATGAAAAATAACGTAAACAAGTTCCGTTGAAACATACCTAAGATTCACGTGAGTTAACAATTCTTTTAATTTAAAATCATTCGGAACATATGTTAACAGGTTCCAGGTTGGGGGATATAATTCAATATATAAGTATATGTTAAACAGGTATCAAATTGAAAGCTTGAAAATCAATAGATTGTATGTAATACTCAGATCCCATAAAGTAAAACTTTGTATTGGAACTGACTTGGATTCGTGAGTACCTAGATATTAAACTTGATCCCATCCCTAATCCTCTTATCACAGATTACTCGCGGTATATTTTTCGTATCCTTTATACCTGACGGAATAATGCAGTCTGCATTATCTACGCCAGGGTGGCACAAGGGTGAAGCAGAGAAAGAAGTCATCATTTTTATCCGCCTTTCAGCGTGACAGGGTAGCTTAATTTGAAAAATGAAACGGCGATAGGCTGAGTAATTGCAATTACAACATATGCCTTACTATATTTTCGTACGCCTTAGAAAAAATGAGAAACGAGAAAATTGTTTTCGTTAGCTGTGCCAATTTTTAGAGGAACCACGGGGACATCGGTGGCACGTTATTAAAAAAAAAAGAAAAAACAAAAAAAGAGGGCGCAATTAAAAGACGATTACGAAATTTCGCGGATTGAGCCTACGTGTTATTTGGGAGCAGGCGAAATCTGACAAGTGTGCGGCGAATTTTAATCGGTGCCGTGAAGAGGGCCACCACAAGCCGAAATTGGCTTTCGTATTCCGCGCCAGGCTTAATCGATAAATTATCGAGAGATTCATGAAACTCCGGCCGGTTTTTCAATTCACGGAATTCGCCGATTGCCGTGACGACTGCGCCGATAGAATGCATAAAAATCGCATTCGCGGTGCACGGTTCTCGGTGCACATTTGTCTGAGTTAAACGCATGCACACATACACATACACAAAATATTGGGAATTTCGACGGAAGAATCGAGAGAATTGTTCGTTATATGGCAAATAAACTGCTCACGAACGATGATGATTCGAAAAATGATTGACATTATGACAATATGCAAAACAGAGTGATTCTAAAGGGAAAAAATTGTTTCATTGTCTCGGTGCAACGAGTCGATCACCTGTGACCACCGGTTTCGATGCTCACACGAAACAATAGTCTCCTGTCAGTCACTTCGCTGACAATCGACGCGTTAACAGTCAATTATTCTTGGCACGTGTTACGGCTTCCACCGATTCCATATGTTTCCCTCTCCCTCTTTTTTTCCACCCCTATCCACCCTTCGACAAACATTCAACAGCGACGTCGTGCAACGATGAAATTGCATTTTGATTCGTACACTCTCTTCTGTCGACTGCTGGATGCGGGACGTTAATTAAAATAGCTGATAGGTACTATCAGCAGTCTTTGACTTCCGGTGCCGATATACTCGGTAATCGTGTTTCTTTTAAACAGAGTGTTTCCGAATGAAGTGCCTTATCAGGCAAGCGAACATAATAAAAAGTATAGCGAAACAAACAACTTGTTATCATTCTCTTTAAAATTGATTAAAATACGTTGTACTTGTTTTTCATTGATCAAAAAATTAACTCAATTAACTGGGAAAATGGGGAATTGCTTTTGAAAACACTCTGTACGTATAATATCTGCAACGAATCACAAATAAACAAGCTGTCAAATAAATGCTGGTACCTGTCTCTCGTATTTACACGGACAAATGATGGGCCAACGAATTTGACTGAACGATCGAATATTAAACTGCTTCACGCGTAATTAGCTCGTTGATTAATGAAGGCGAAAATTAAATAGTGAAATGACACACCGCTTGCCCGGCTTTCTTTAATTATTGCCAGCCATTAATTAAAGGGACCTCCTCCGGTCCGGCACAGGCCAGCTCGCTGGCATTTTATTATTTATTAAGGTTACTCGCTTCGGACAGTGTACTCTGGGTATATTTGCGTTTCCACGATGAAACGCAACGCGGAGGATGCAGTTCTTGGCTGGTGCAATTAATTAGCCTGACTCGATCGATTATTCTGAAACTAGAACTTGGAGTGTATCGAGGAATTCGCCTCGATGCTCGTCCGCTTCCCGTCGACTCTTTGACACACCGTAGAATCCTCGATACGGCGGCGTCGGTTGTTTGTGCGAGCTGCGTCGAGACGCCCATTGATACCACCGTCGAACATTTAGGTTAACAAGAGAATTAATGTGTGCCGATTAGCTAACGATACTTTGAATCACTGAACTGCGCTTGATAAGGATACAACTGTAAATCAGATCTTACCGATCTGTCAGAAAGACGTAATAATCTTGAACGGAAGAAAATTACAGCGAGTAATTGACCGTCTAAAATTTCTATTAAGAAATATGTAATACTGCAATGCAACGTAGCTGATGAAATTACATAAGCAACTAGTTCGTTTACCATTAACAAACAAGCTGTAACTCTACCAACAATCTCCAAGTTAAATATCACAGTCTGTATATAAATATTTGTCTTTCTATCTTGAGAACGACGCGACACAAGGAACAAGACTAATTTGAAGGTGAAAATGACATCCGCGTCCGCGTGCCAGCCATTCGATGGAATGTCTTTATTACATAGCTCGGCCTGGAATATTGCACGTCCAGGAATTTCTTCGTTTTTCGCGATAACGATAGCCCGTGAAATGACGCTTCTCGATAGAGACACTTCACAGCCGGATGTAATTAAAATGCAATATTGATGAAGTTAATACGAGGACGATCAATCAAGAGACGATTAAAAATTCTTATCGTATTTGTGGCTGTATTTACAGGATATGAAGATTATCTTGGTTTACAGGTGCTAATAATTATTAATCTACCTTCTGTATGCCGTTTATTCGTCAGAGAGAGAGAAAAACGAGACGGAACGGTTATCATTTATCGTCCACGTTTTTCCCTCCGATCAAATTGATTACCACATTCTGTAACTAGAATTCGACAATTGGTCGACCATAATTCAATTACCGGCTTCACCCTTTCTCTCCTCCTCCGATTGTCCATCGAATGATCAATCGGAATTTGTCTTATTTCCGTTTCACCCTCTGTTCCACCCTCTCATCGTTCTATTAAAGGTGGTTCGCTCTTTTTCCTATCTTTTTTTCTCATCACGAGAAGCGTTAATCAATTGCTTCTTTTTCCTTTCACAAGTTTCTCGATTCTCTTCCGTGTTTCCAGGTAAAAGTTATTACAACTCTCGTACATGTTCTTGATTTTCTTCGCCATTCAACACACGTGCTGGAAACTTTTCGTTTAAGCAACGATTCACATTCATTTTCTTGTCATCGGTTCCCTCTAGATTTATATTTTCATTCTTCCCTCTCGTCGTGGCAGCAACACGCGTTCACTAATTCAAAATATCTTGGAAGTCAGCGGCATGAGCGCGGGTATGCTCGGAGGAAAGCAAAGCAATGAATATGCAAGAAGAGCGGTGGTAAAACAACGCTAACTTGGCGGTTGTTTTTATTGAAAACAACTTCAAAGACAACGAATATAAACGTTAAGAAAAACGAAAGAACACCGGAGTGTCCCACCATTTAGTGTCGGTTGTTCAATGTACTTGGACTTTGAAAAAAACATCAAAGAAATTCTATGCTGAACGGTTTAAAAATAATATTACACCAGCGCAACGTCAAGTTTCTTTAGCCGAGGTCGAAGGAATCGAATTTTAGGAATGCCAAAGATATTCATATCGAATACCATGAATCGGTGGTCGCTGCTATCGGATCCCACAAGTTCGCGGTCGTAGTTATTGGATCTTGCAGGTGTAGAGGGTTGTTTTCCTTTAAATCCCACCAGTCGTTCGTGTGGGATTCCATAAATCCCCATGAGCTTATAACCGTTCGCATGATACAGTGTTATGCAGGAAAATAGGTAGCTATATACTCTGATAGCGTATTCTACTCTTCCTAAAGATGAAGAAAGATCGTGTAAATGTGAATACGTCTGGAAACGCTTTCTTCTTTGAGGTATAAACATGCCTTGTTTACGTTGAAAGATGAATAGTTGATGATTTTTTTCCTACTAAAAATCAATAACAATATTGTTGAGTAAATTATCTTCATACTGAAAACAATGCGTGTTGTTGGAGAAGAAGAGTGTTCCTTCTTGGGAACAATACATTTCCTGCTCTCTGTTTATATGACTCTTTTTCATCCTTAGAAATAGAATAGACCAGCAAAGTTTTGTCACCCATTCTCCAGTCACCCTTTATAAATTCTAATTTGTGTGTAAGGATGGCCTGTGCAACAGTTACAAGCAGTAGTTCAAAGAAATGAATGGTTCAAAGAGCACCGTCACATTTGCAGGACCATTTTTCGCGAGTCTTTTCAGACGGAAATTGATTTTTCCGGCGCATTCGAATGAATTTTATCGATTTAATAGGAAGAATATTTTCCTTCATCATCTCAGATTTCTTCGTTGTCCTCTTTACGTGTATCTTTTTTACACAGCCTCTCCGATTTCGTAGCAACCGTGTTTTCGGTGACGAGATAATAAATTCCATCGCTTCGTAAAAGTTGTTAACGGCTTAATTAGAAGCGAACCGACCAATTTGCGGTAAGTGATAAGGTCAAGTAAACGCGAGTAGCTCGGTCTAATCGTTTCGTTTTAATCAAACGTGGCTCGGCTCGATACGATCGTGACAAAAATTGACTCGTTAATTCTAATTACCACGTTCCAGCGAACGAAGTGTACGCGAATTTTCTCACCGCAAAATCGATCGGCCGGAGAAGAGTTCATTCGCTCGGAACATTATCCGAAACTTTCTATCCGGCAATTTTCGTCGCTGTCAGCGCTTCATTCTTGCCTCGTTTGCTGACGTTTCACGGATAAAAACGATAGGACAAGCGATCAAGCGGTAAATTTCCGAGTTTACGATGATTATACGATCGATAACGCGTAATGTTTCTAATTACGTGAATTCGTGGAACGTTCATTTCGCGTTGCACTATTAAATCGTCAGAACAGGACGGTAAACATCAGCGTGAGAGCAGCTCGTCATTAGACTTGATTAGTTAAATAACATTGTTAACGTATATGTCGAGCGGTTATGAAACACGAGTGTAGCAGTTTCTAGCCCTGTTAATTTAGAACATGAACCGTGTGCTTCCTAGAATTCTTGTAATCAATCATTCTAATGTTAGATTCCGATGTTTAATAAATATTTTATTAAACTTAATACACGGAATTCTTACATTAGACACTTCAAGTAATTTTCTACTGCCAGCGATTCTCTTTTACGTGACTACACAACTCTACTTCTGACTCTGATTCGTATTCTTATTCTGAAGGAAAAGTGTTCTGGTACTGTTTTTAAAAGATCGTAAGTCTGATTCTGAAAGTGGCGGGAATGAGGATGATGACCAATAGGAATTCTTGGATATTACTGAGGTTCGAAGGGTCAAGTGTATGATTCAGAGGTGAGTAAGGAATTGAAGGGTTGTATGCGTAATTGTAACCGGAACGCGAAGGGTAAAAATATTTGCTTAGTCTATGACGGTATCCAACACTAATGCATCATTTTCGATTGATCGAAGAAATAAAACGTGTATGACCTAAATATATTTTGAGATTGTTCCCGCTAGAAGTACATTTCATCTTTTTGCGGATAAAGAAGATACGAATCGCGAGCTCTTCAGCGGAGAGATTCATTGGTAAACGCGGTGCGATGAAATCGTAGGGCTGATTTTCTGCCACTTAAAATGCGATGAGAAAAAAATGGGGGATCATCATTCCTCGAGTTTACTACTGGAATGTGAGCCCGATAAGGATAAATGAATAAAAACGGGGCTAAAAAATGGCATATCGAGTAGCAGTTCATCCGAATAACTTTCCTCTCTTCTTATAAAAGATTTGCAAAAGTATTTTAACGATTTTCCAACTGTAAAAACAATGGGAAATTGCTTGCGAATGTAAATGTAACATGTTTCCATTTCTTATATCACAAAATCTTATTTCAAAGACTTCTCTTTCATTGCAATTTAGATTGAATCGAACCAGGAAAATTTGTATTATCCATGAAAAAAGAAGGGAAAGAAAAACAACAGCCTATCCCTGCAATTGTATACCAAGAATTTGTATGATATCTCTTGAAATCGAGTAGAAGTTTCTCACAATTTCCTTCATCGCGATTCAATTTCATCTGGAACACAAAAACGCGTAGAGCCTCGCACCAAGTTTACGTTTTTTCCCGGTTCTCGAAAAGAAGAAGAAAAGGTTGTTCGTAAACGAGAGGCAGGCAGGCTACGCGCGGCGAGTTGAAAATCCCTCAAATTCTCTGAAACCACTCACGGTTTATGAAATCAAGAGTGAAGAGGGTGCTTTCCTGCCACGTTCCCGCTCGACTCGGGGCTGTTGCAGCAACACGCCGTCAGATAAATCAAGCGTAGAGATTGCCAGGAAACACGTGGAACGCGCAGCTTTCATTGTCCTACTTGTCACCCTTGTAAATACGTGTATGCTCCGTCATGGCTACGCGTTTAGACCAGGTGGGGGATACCTTTCCTCTCTGTCTCGAATTCCGGCTAATTTATATCCTGTCGCGTTGCTACCTCCGCATTATTCAATGAGAAAGCCAAATAACAATGAAACGAATTCTCTATAGAGGGTGAAAATTCATCAACTGGCTTGAATTGTCACGCGTAGTCACGGAAATCGGTTCGAAGCACTTTTCATATCTTCCCGGCTCGTTCCACACACGATTTAAACTTCGTACGTATCGCGTACATTCACGTTTCTATCGATCGTTCTGACAACCAACGAACGCACGCTTTCGCCTCGTATATCGGTTTTCAAGTGGGTCACTCGTGAACGTGACTTATTTACATGTGCATATCACACCGATCGTTATTTATGTACACGCGATTAAAGATTAATCGGGCAACCGATCGTTTGTTAGCTTAGCTCGTTTAGCGGACGTAGAAAATTAATCGCACCTGGATTTAGTTAGCAAGAAAGATCGGCTGATCGTTTCTTTCCAATAGAATCATTTCTTTCTTCCGTTTCGGAAACACCATTGACTAGGGAAAATTCACTTTTATCGTTGCAACACGCTCACACGATCACCGACGAACACGAAAGAATTTCGTTAACTTACGCGAAACAGTTTTAACGCGACACGAACGTTCGCTTTTGTTCGCTCGCGAAACGATTTTAACGTTTTTCACGATCGAATTTCGCTGTTCGGAGAATTCGCAGATCAGAATCGGCTTGTTCTTGTTTTAACGAGCGCCCGAGTTTCCGGCTGCAGCTCGTCTTAACCGAATGCATCGCATTTTCGGTCGGAAAAGGAACACGGAGGGTCCTGGTGTCGCCGAAGGTCCACCGTCCTTTACGAATTTACCTATTCGATTGAATTTCACGTTTAACCACCTACGATCGGCTATTGTACTCCAGCCGTGACCTAAATTTTTCCTATCCACGAATAGTTTCTGCTCTAGACTGGATTAAATATCTCTGTTCAGCCGGATCCTTCTACCTGTGTCAAATAGGCGAGCATCCTATTTGCAGTTCGATCAATTTCGATACACTTGACAATCATTTCGTGAGAAAGCGAAAAGTCATTATAGACTGACATTTATTTCATTTTGAATCGAAAGGTAGTTGAAAATTTCAACCGAAGTGCTCTCAGAACGCTTCTTATTCGCTCAAGAGATTCCGCTTCTCATCAATTCGCATTTTCACTTAAGGGTCGACGAATTTCCAGCGTTCCAGTTCGAAGGGCCAGGCTCGTCACCGGCGCAGAATAAATTCTAGGAACGGTACGTTCTGAAAAATGACGACTGGAACGAATGGTGACATCCGTGGTGGCCCGGAGGCACCGGGCGAGTGCTCGTCTCTGGTGCATTGTCATTCCAGGCGAATAACGATCCAATAAAAGGTGAACACAAATCGTCAGGAGCGATGCAGAGAATAATGCTGGCACGGGGTAGGACAACGCTTCCTACCCCGGCGATATTCAAAGATTCTTGGACAGGTGTGCGTTCGTACGTTTATCATGCTTAAGCGAGGACGTGTACGAAACGCGCGCGAATCAACTGTTCGCTTTATTTGGACGAATAATAGCGTCGCAGACAATCCAAACATTCAACCGAGGCAGTTCGTTAACGACATAGCGTTGTATGTTTCGTAGGTTGCGGTTAAAGGAAGCTTCCTCCGTGAAAACGCGTTTGTTTAGATGAATTTCAAGCTAAAAATTCAATTTACGACGATCGTAACAGTGGAATGAATTAGGCAGAGACCGCAATTTTTTACCAATTACGAATGCAATTAAGGTATTAATCACGAAGAAGTAGAAAGGGGATGGAAGAAAGAGGGAGAACGATATCGCGGGTGTTCCACAGTTCTGGTATCAGAAGGTGGCACGCGATGGGGTTAATCATCGAATCGGAGAGGGTAGAAAGTTTTTGGAAATGAAAGTTGCTCGTTCGTATAACGAGCAACGAGTTCCTCGCAAGCTCGTAGAGAGTAACGGATGGCACGAGATTTCAGAGGGGGCGGGAAGGGGTTGTTCTTGGCCGATCGATCGCGGCAAACAAGGTTTCCGTCGCAATCATTTTTACACTCACCAGCCTGTAATTACGAGTCATTAGTGGCAAGAGGAAATTTCAGCAGGTGTCGACTGTTCGCAAGGTGCACGACCGTGCACCACCGTTTCCCTGCCTTTTCCTTCGTTTTAATTAAGGCGACTACTCTAAAGCCTTGCTCGCGCTCGTATAATGAGCATTCCGAAATTGATGCGTGACTGTACACAGGCGAAAGCGCAACGGTACAGAAAATTGCATTTTCGAGAGGGCCTTAAATGTCGCCGGTGCAACGTAATTAAATCATACAACCAACGGAATTTTCATTTTCCTCTTCACTTTTCAAACATATTGCACATTGTAGCGAAACAAATTGTTCAAAAGCTTATGATGCAACAAAACAACTGAAATGATATCGTTTCCTTGATTATCGTCCCGACGTTAAATCCTGATAAAAGTTTCTCCACGCTTGTGTAATCGCGTAATCAAGCTCGCCATCGTACTCTTCAGGGGGTTGTATCGTTTGATTTCGTCCTGGTAATCCAGTCGCGTCTTTCGCCAACTTTTCCACTTCCGTTTCCAGACTGTCGCTGTATTTCACTTCGCCTCGCCTCCAAACATACTTTCCAACGATATCGAGAATTTAATCCTCTGCTTCGCGCTCCATCATATCGAACGCGCCCCTTTTTACTCGATCAACAGGCCGTGTACTTCATCTTTGAACATGGACAAACTTTTCCAGGAAGTATCTTTTTTTCTTATACCTCTGATGAATGATCCTTCGGATCCTTACTTCATCCCTCTTCTTTCATATCTTTTTCAATTTATCTTTTGTAAAAAAGAAACGGTTGAACGTCGAGTACACACCTGTTAGGTATTATTTCTGAATTTTCACGTTTATGTACACGATGATTAATTTGACAGAGCGAGTATTTTGAATCTCGATCGTGTTAAAAGGACGAAGGATAAAATCCTCGAAAGCAGAGTACACATACTCTTTGGAGCAAAGAATTAAATAAGGTTCTCTGGATTCGTATTTACTCGAAGAGATACGTTTCAACTTTGCGTTTGATCTGCTTCTTCTTAGCAACGAAAGAAACGTGCTCAATCTCACGGTAACTCGTCAGGAAGAGACGAAAAAAAAAGCCGATGGAAAATCGTGTCTCCACCGTTACCAATTACAATCAGTAGAAACCTCGAACTAGGGTTGCTATGAAACGGATCTTTCTCATGATCGATCCGATCCTCAAAAGAACCCTGTTTACAAGTCCGTCGTTCCTCGGTTTCACCGAATCCTCTGGCTCAGCGATTTCTTCACTTCCTTTTTTCCTACTAGTTTCTAACCAAACATGTTACCATCCAGTTCGTTCTTTCGAAACAAAGCGAAGTAGTTAACAGACATTCAACTTGATTTACTACTATGTTGCTTTACAGCTTTTATCTATTGTTTTCGAAATAAAACGGGTAGATTTTCCATCATCCTTCTTTATTTGTAATAAAAATAACTGTAACAGTGAAGCTTCGCGCAGAATTTCAAAAAACCAGCCACGCTAAATTTCTATGCAGCTTAATAAGCGTTAATGTTGTTGCCACCGAGTTACCCACACATCCCTGAAGAGAGTTTATTAAACGTTAAAAGATTGAAGCCAAGAAAATTCACGGATCTTTCTGAATCCAGCTGCGCGAATTGAAACTCCGGTTAAATAGACGCTTTGCGCTGGTCTAATTGGGCCAAAGAGTTACAGAACGTGTCGACGCGAGGCTCGCTTAGAAATAATTTCAGCGTCCGTTCGCTAAACGTGTCGCCTTCTTTCCGCTCGTTCGTTCTCGCGCACGTACACACACCATCGGTGTGCTCGCGTAATTATTATTCCACCCGGTTGAAAACGTGTACGTTTACCTACCAGGTTGACGTTGCAATTAAACGTACATTATCGCTGTAAACAGGACGACAAGCGTGTCGTACGCGTTCTCGCAATTTATGGATCTCCGAGTTTTTCCTTGCTCCAGACGCGTTTTGTTGCGCGCCGAAGAGGTGACAGAGGATGCTGGTTCACGAAGGGAAATTAGCAAAGGTAGATCCTAATTAGGCGTCTGCGGGGACAGAATATCGTCGGTGTTAAACGGTCGCGTTAAATCGACAGACGAACGAAAGAGTCGCGACACGGGGTGCTTTTAGGGGAAATTATGATGAAACGTGCTGGGTGAATACAAAACCGACGCTCGTTTCGTATCCTAGCGATCGTAAAACTCATGCTACGAGAAATAACGAGTATCGTTTGGCAACCAGCTGCTTCGTAGACCGTGTAAATGATCTTCTATCCTAAAAGCGCTGCCTGCGGATAAAATCGACGATGCAACTGGAAAGACGCGTGTAGCAGTCGGTGGTATCTAAATTTTCCCCGTTGCTTACAACCGCGTGATCGTGTCCCGATCCACTGAGAAAAGAACCGCGATTATTTTTTACCATAACGTGATATTTAATAGAAAGTGGCTAACGTGACCTGAAGAAAGGTTTCTTCGATGAAAAGTAGAAGGGTGGTTCTTTCGCTCGAAACGGGAGCGACGAAGAGGGTGAACCTTTAAAAACAATGAAGGTCATGAAACAAAACTGCGAGGCAACAAAAGGCATCCTCTCTACGCCATTCCGTCTGTTCGCTTTTATTTTCTTCCCATTTAAACGTCGTTCATTCATCTTTAATTACGGAACATTTCGTTTTTCCGTAGAGTACCAGGCTTCTGTAACGCGATCTCGGTACACTTTATCATGCTTCCTTTGTCCTTTAAAGAAAAACCTCTCAGGAGCTTTGTAAGCTCCTGCTAGTTAGAGTATCGTAGAATTTCATAAACATTTTGATAGACCAATTGTAGAAAATTTTCTTTATAAACACGGACGTATTGTTGCGACGGGCTCTTTGGAACCAGGTCGAATAACAAAGGAAACCTGGTGCAACGCATAATTCTCGTTATGTTTTTCTACATATTCATCCTGATTCCCCTTGTTTCATTTCTTTGGATCATCTCAAAGAGCTTACGGGGCGTCAAGTCGCAGTGGCAAGAAGAACCGCGTGTAATAAGAATAATTCGTGAATCCGGAAGAAAAGAAAGAAAGAGCGTCGAAGACAGTGGCTCGGTCTGTGATACGCGTATTTTTGCAAGGTGCAGCTATTGTCGGAAGGGAATGCTCTTTGATCGGTCGGCCTGGTTACGACGGCGTTGATGAAGGACTGATTACGCCGGTGCACACAGTCGTTGGGGTTGTAGGTTGAGGAGATGCGTGCCAGCTAGGGGATGAATGCAACGCGAGAAAGGCAGCGGGGCGGGGGACAGAGAATTACACAAAAGAGCGTTGCGCACACCGAGCGGGAAAACAATGTGAACGAAGCGTGCGTGCTTGGTCCGCCAAATGAAAACCGACCCTACTACGAGAGCACTTTGCGTGCGAGGAATTACCTAGCCAGACAGATCGGGGAGAACTGACTGAGCGGAGAGAAGAAGACGCGAAGGGGATCGAAAAGGGTGGAACGGATTGTATAAAATGAAAATTTAGTCACGAAGAGTGTTTCAAAAAAAATAGTTATTCAGACATTAAGAGAGCAACCGTATCGTTAACAATTACCAAAGGACACGCCTTGAACGTAGTTCGCATAAATCGTTGTTACTCGAAGCATGGAATACGTGTACGAACAAGAAAGGGGAGGGCTGCAGCATTCGTTTCGAACATTTACCGTGGATATATAACGAGGGTTTCGTAGAACAACCTACGAATCGTCCGAACAAATTATCCGAGCGAGATAACGTCGCGCGAAACAATCAGGACAACGTTGAAACTGGTTGCAAGGAACATAGACGTTAACGGCATTGGTACGTTATATCGGGGCGAAGCAGGGTCCTTCTGAATATCCTGCAGGAACACGATCGTACATTCGTGATCAAAATTGAACGTCACGAATGGTATATGAATTTGACGACAAGAGAATTTTCCATCGAGAGTCAGTTTAAAATTCATACTTCCAGTGAATGTAACGTCGCGGTCGAGTAAAGTTATGGACAACTCATTGTTGAACGGTTGGAATTTTAGTCGGTCGTTCGTAAACGTAAAATTTCGTCCGGTCCCGGTGTGACAGTAATGAAAGTTTCACGAGTATAATTAGTGCTCGGAGAAAGGATATGTACGGTTTCAACTTTTAACGACGACTGTACCGTACGGTGTACGATTCTCCACGGACGGGCTGCGCTCGACAGCTGAGCTCTGCTTCAGTCACCGCTCGCTCCATTTCAAACTCTTTTTCACCCCCTTCCCGACCATCCCCTCTGGAAAAGCTCGATGGCATACTCAAACGGATGGATCCAACCCTCTGAGGACGCGTCGACCAACACCCTTTAGGCTTTCTATTCCGAGCCAGCTTCGGTTATCGCATTCGAATCACGCTTATTTTTGACGATTTAAACAAATAGCTTCAATTTGCGCGACGCCAGTCAGAAAATGTAAATTGTATCGCTCGGTGGCTTTCGTTCCCGAGAATTTTCCGCGCTCGTTGAATGCCACCGATTCGAAACGTGTCCGGAGAAATACGTTGCCTGAAGGGGAACGCGAGGAAAAACAGCGAGGAAAATTGCCGTTTGAGGATCTTGCTAATTTGCGGCAGGCGTTCAGAATCGTGGCTTCGTTGAATCGTTCAGAAAACTTGCTCGTCACGTTGCTTTTATCGTTTACAGATACCGTGTTTCGCCATGAAATTGAAATCTTTTATTTCAAAAAATTTCTAATCCTCTTGTAACGTAATTTTTCGTCGCGACGATCTTGAAAATTATCAGGCAACGAGCCAATTGTGTCTGCCATCGCGATGTTAGCTTTTGCCCACTTTAACGTGCAATTCTGTCGCGAAACGTCCCGTTGTAAGCCGCAACTTCCACAAACTTCGTCGATATCTTCTGGCATGAATATCTAAACGTATTAATTAACGAGTCAGTCCGGAAAGTTTCTCCGGCTCGTCGGTATGACACATCTCGAACACGGAAGATAGTATAATGAATGGCATCAGTCGGGCTACCGAAATATCCAGCGTTTTCCTCTCGTTTCAAACTTTGCTTCGGCGCTATTCAAACGTTAAATACCCCGTCAACGCAACGGCGCGTTAATTATACGCGCGCCTTATATTTTGCATTTCGAACGAGTTTCGTTAATAAATAACTTTTTATATAATAAACAGGTCTAGCTTTCAATAGATTTGCCTTGTTCAATACATGTTATAGCCCATTCAACGATTACCGCATGCTTCGATAATCGAATTTTCCGGCAGTATCGTTATCAATAAACGTTTTATCTCCTTGTGTGTACAGAACGGATCAAATCTCTTTGCCATTTTATTCGATTCGCTGTTCGTTTTAACGTCCAATGTGTTTTGATTTCTGAAAATCGATCGGCAACCTTTTCAATTGTTTCATTCGATCAAACAAGCAAAGAGCAGGATGACGCGTATTTTCAGGGAACAATTTTCATACAACGAATAAAGGCAACCATGAAACATTTTAACTATTGTTAAAAAAATGAATTCTCGACCGGAGCGTAATTATTGAAAATGGAGAGATATTAACGAACGCATGGGAGGAGGTGGAAATCCGGTTGGAAACGCTGTTACAGCCGAAACCTAATCACGCGCTACCGGCGAATTACATTGAAGCTTACAGACAACCGTGTTAAATGGAAATTGTAGGCTTCGCCGAGTGGGGGTTGGCGATCGCAATTGGGCCATTGTTTCGATTGCGTACAAGCATTTTGGGTAACTGCGCTCCCGCGAATGTCGCCGCGATATACATCATGAAATACCGATACCAGGCTGGATACGTACGTAGCTGTCGCCGTATCGAAATAGTTTCCCAGCCTGTCGATTACGTTATTTAGATAACAGCCGCGATACACCCCCGATATCGTGCTTCCGTTCAACGAGTTCTCGACGAAAACCGCGCGCGAAACTGACCAGTCAGGTTATCACACGGAATCGATATTTTTACGCCGGTGGACGACGTTTCTGTTCGACGAACGATAAGTTGCAAGTGTTGAACAATTTTTGTACTCTATTATTCCTTCTATACGTGTACCGTCACGATGGTACGATGGTCACGAGGGTTACACGAGGATATCGGTTTCATCGTGAATCACCTTTATCCACCTTTAACACGTGGTTTAGAAAGGGAAATACGTTTCATCTTGGTTCGGTTAGTGGATTGGTCGAGGAGGCTATCTATCAGACCCACATCTCCAACGTGAGGACGTTTGACGTATCAAGATAAAGGACCTCTATCCACGACTGTTCGCGGCTATGCCAAATTGCTTTCTCCATTCCATTTCCTTGCGCAGGAAATGCTGATCCTTCAGTTACAATACTTCGTGTAATCGTTTTCATTATGCAACGTATATTTATCACTATGATTTCATTAAGAGAACTTCGGATTCAGTCCAGACGCACCCTTTGCTTTCTAGTAATTGCGACCTATGTTGATTCGAGCCGATTAATTCGTCCCGTGATTCTCTTCTCCTCCTGCTGATTCGAGCCTTCTGATTAAAAAACGTCCTCCATCTTCCGTAGGTGTTCCAAGATTCATCTTCTTTTGTTGTTGACGTCAGCTGGACGATAACGAGTTCCATGGAAGGAAAATAGCTTCATCGCGTTACCCTGTCCCCATGATTTTCATTCTCGCTCGTTCTACTTAATTTTTCATCGTCGTTGTAGCGAAGCGAACTCAATTCCGACGCTTTTTTCCCCAGCGAAAACACGTTTTCAGCTAACCAACGGCATACGTCGCGTAATTGTGACGAGGGTAAAGGGTAGGAGGAGGTAAACAGGTCGATTGCATATTTAACTTTCATTGATCACACTCAACAGACGATGGTATTTAATGTTGCTATTTCAAATGAATTTCGTTCATTATACGGATTCCACGAAAAATCCTTCAACGAAAGTTGAATAACAGCATTGTATACATATTTTCCAACCGGTAAAGCTCTCGTTCAATCGTTCTTTGAATTTGTATTTTAATTCTACGTATTCATATTTCCAGTCGATCGAAAACGTGAAAGCATAATCTCCTAGACGTAAGATCGTGCATCCAAGTAATTAATCGATCCCCCCGATTAATGTAACATCCGTGACGATTAGCCGTGAACGAGGCACGAGATATCATCGATTTGCATGACGCTCATTAATTCAGTTAGAGGAACGGGTGTGCTTAAATCATTAGGATAGCGACCGCGAAGACCGACAGACCGATTCTCTGGCATCGGTTAGGCTCGTTGACAAATTGTCCATTGTATCAGTGCGGGAATGGGTGCAACGATTGGAACCTGCGTGCTAGCCGGATTTACACGCGAAATTCCAACTAGCACCAGCCCGTGGAAACACAAAAGCACCCTGTTACCGATAGAACATCGCGCCACGGGGGAGCGACAGAGGATACCGGAAATGGATAACGCGATAAGCCTCTGATTGTGATCCAATAGATCGACCTGGATCGTTTCTGGAAATTAATGATACCACAAACTGTCGCCGCCTTCCGAACCCTCTGTTGGCCAATCGGTTTTTATTTTCGACCTCTCCTCTCTTTGTACTTTCAAAGATAAATTAAAAACCAGAGAGAGAACGAAGAGAAAGGAAAGAATTCGCTGGCGCATACGTTACGACCGGGTATTATTACTTCGTGGACCAGATCCGCCCTTATTGTCTTTGTTTATTGAATACCAACTCTTCCAGGGGTGCGAGCTGCTTCCTCCACGTTTAAAAAAAAAAGAAAATGGTAAAACTGGGTTATCATAAATGATGATGCTGTGTTTTATCAAACGGAATACGGAACGCTTTTGTATAAGGTAAAAAAGGACGAGTTATTAAATGAGTTCTTTGATAAATTACATTGCAAGTTCTTTGTACGTGTTGTTGCAGCTTGCCGAATGACATTCATGTTTATCAACGGGCAATTAATATTTTCTTTGAATTTGTTTTATTTACACTATCTTTAACGACAATGCTATTTGAACAGTTAATTATACTGTACTTCGAGCGTACTACCTGCAGCATGACATAAATTAACTAGAATATTGCAAATATCGTTTCAAATTATCGTTAATAATTAAAATTTCTGCGGCAAGTAATTATCATTTTAACGAATCCCCTTTATGTTGAACGTCGACAGGGCAGAGCGTCGGTATTCCGTTTTTTCGATAGATTTTGCACAAGCAACTTTACGCGTGTTAAACAACCACGATTCTAACTGAATGATTTCACAGCACAGTCTGTCGGTTGCGATTTTATTTAACGTAAAAGCGATTACACGCTGCGATTCGCTTGCGGTTACGATTACGAGACTTTAACTCGTCAGTTCGTTGATCCAATTCAGTTTAAAACACAGCGCGCTCAATTCGGAACAAATAATTGTAGACAAACGATAAAATCTCGGTACGTTTCAATTATGAAGAAATCGTGTTTTAATATTAATTTCATTCGCAATTTCAAAGTTGGGTCGCTTAATTTTTTGTGGCAAACTTTCTACGAGGCGACTATGAATGTTTACAACTGCTTCAGGTTCATCGCGGTGTTGAAATCATCCAGATGAGCAAGAAAAATTTTCAACCCTCGCGAAATAGTTGCGATTTGTCATCTCGCCTCGGGTGCGAGCAGAAGATAGGTCGACTGTCGGGGAAGGAAAGCAAAGGGTGAAGCTGACGACTCTCCTTCCTTTCTTTAACCTTTTTCTCCTTCCCAGGTTCTTCCGTTGCTAGTGTAAGAACAGCTTCTTTGCTTTAACGACTGTTTTCTGACCCTGTTGGTCCAACTTTCGGCATCACTTTCAACTGTCTGTCGCAGCGAGCTTTCTCAGTTCTTTTGTTACCTCGAGCACAAAGTGCCCATTGTATCCGCCAAATTGATTTTTATTCTAAATATTGCTTGTCCTCTAGCTCCTTTCTTACACACGATAAGATAAAAGAAGGATGATTAAAGGATGTTTATCTTAGATTTCGAGTGGAAATAAAATATTCATGCCTGCTTTTAATCGACTTTTCTGTACCATCGATGTCCGATCGAATACCAATTAACAAAAGTACATCTTTGCGCATAATCGCGTGGATGAACCGTGAAAATATTATTTTTAAAAACTGTTCGTACGATGAAAAGATGCGTCATTCAACG
Source organism: Osmia lignaria lignaria (assembly GCF_051020975.1). Lineage (NCBI taxonomy): Eukaryota > Metazoa > Arthropoda > Insecta > Hymenoptera > Megachilidae > Osmia > Osmia lignaria. The sequence goes on from NC_135041.1 coordinate 5,873,279, forward strand.
CATCGATTATTCTTCCTTTCACTTTTTTTTTTATCGTTCGAACGTGATTTACCGTGCTTTTTTCCATGAAAATTCGGAGACAAACGAGCCGTGCAATTACTGCGTAATTTTCCTCTTCGTCATTACCTCTGGCTTCAACACGACCAGGTAATTACCGATACGAAACCATGCATCATTTTACGTCACTGCTACAAAGCACGTTCCTTTTGTGTTTGTGAAACGCTCGACAACGACGAAGCCGTACATCTAAGCACATTTTCGTCGCACAATGGTGTACACGCGTACGCTCGCATAGACGCGCGTTTACGAATAGAAATCAGGGATTTGTGTTTCTGGAAAATCACGAGTACAAACGAGCCGAGCCGCCGCCGCGCCCAGCTGGTTGCAACGTCACTGCGGTCCTGTGCAATGCAGCTTTGCGGTGCATCCCACGATGTATCGGACGTTCGATCGTTAACGTTCGATAAATTTGCAGCCACCGTGACACCGTCAAGTATCTGCCGTTAATTAAGCGTTGCCATGCTACGAGATCATTTTCTACCAACGTCCACGTTAATCCACCGACAGTTTTTCCAAGCCGAGATGTTATTGTTTCCACCGAGTTCGCCGCTTCAGAATGCGAAACTATTGTATTCGTCGTTAGAGTCGACCTTGTTATTATGAACAAGTTCTTCTACTTTCCTTCAAACCGTACAAGGGCTGAAAAGTTTTACCGCAAATTATACGCGTGTTCCAATTTTTCACGAGATTCTGCCGGGAATTAATTGTGTTACAAAATTGCGACGATTCTGTTTTCCGGAACTCAACGGTACACACATGGAAATACTGCTGGCTCATTTAATCCCTTTGATTTATTAATCTCTATCCAGTTAGACCTACGTAATCTCTTCTTGGTCGGGGTCTTCCGACGTAACAGAGGGCAAGTTTTCCTCTAAATCAGTGGGGAAACAGCCACAACAGAAGGAACGCCGCGTTAAATGCAGTTTCCACTCTGATCTCCTTCCATTTCAGGAAAACCTCTGGAGAAAGAGCTTGGAGTTTGGCGGGAGGAAGTTGTGAGGACCGGATAGAGGGAACGAATCCGGTGGCAGAGAAACGCAAGGGTGTGTGCGCGCGCGCTTATGTCGAAATCCAAAGCAATCGACGCAATAAGCGAAACAATAGTGCTTACGAGCACACCAACTTCGAACCGTGCAACTTCGTCGGTTCGGTTTGGCAGTCGGCTTCCTTATCTACCCCGGTACCGAGTTATTTAAACTCTCGTATCTCTGCCAGTCCCCTTCCATTTCTCTCTTCCTCTACCTTTCCTATTCAAGCCATTTTGCGCGAGCGCTATACTCTCGCTAATGTCTAATGATTATTGCTCGCTTGGCTAGATCGCAAGTGTCTGGATAGCAAGGTGGCACGAGCCGACGTAATGACGATTTTATTCACTCGCAGACACTTGATGGACTGTTTAGCTCAAGTATTTTAAATAATGGATTCCTGTAGATCTTGTCACTGTATACACAGGGGAAACGCCTCTCGCAGTATCATCGAGCGTGGATCAACTAAATCAAATTCTCAATACACAACAATTTCCTACAGCTATCTGTACCTGTCGCCATTACAACTTCCGTGGAAAATCGAATATCCTCCAATGCTATCAACTCAACATTGATTCATACACGCATACACGTACTGAAATGAAATGATTCTGGGCATGTAATCGCAATCATTGGGAGATCCAGCCGCGTTACAATCAACGTATAACGAGAATTTATATTCGTCTCTATCGAAACGTGGCAATTAACGAGTAAAAAAATTTGTGTATCCCCGCTCTATCGTTCCCAGGCATCATGAAATTGATCGTTTTTAATTAGATTCGAGCGTACGAGCAATCGATGCGTTAATGTACAAATTACGTTCTTTGTATCGCGATGGAACATCGAAACCAAAATCTGCGGATACGTCGATGAGGTGGAAATTGAATTCCAAAAGAATCGTTTAACGGTGAAGCAACGTGGCGGTGAGATTTAGGTTGCTGGATCGTTCACCATAGATTCAACGGGGTTGCTGAACTTTATCGAGCGTGAACGCAACGTTGAATTTCATTAGGGGCGGTAGTACATCGCGGACGAGGGAACGCGTTAAATTCCTTGCCGGCGAAATTAACGATAAGGAATTTGATTGTTGAACGGCCGATCGAGCTAACAAGTAAAATGTGCGCGAAAACTATCCGGTTGGTTCGTGCTCGTTCACCGGGTATTATCCTTAATCCCTTTGGAAAACATGGTATTTTTTTGACAAAAAAATTTCACCGCGTTCGCAAAGAGAATATTCCCTAATTTCATAGCGATACAACGTTGCTGTGGGGTGTCTTGGCTCGTTATACCGTGTATAATATGCCGGTTTACGACGTGTTTATTAGAGTTAACCGTGTTGCGGCCCCTTCTACACGGGAATACCTGTTTGTTCCGCGTAAGCTGACAATTGCCGTGGCAGCGGATGACAAGCAGTCAACGCGGTTCCGTCGTCGACGAAATCCACGTTACACCATCTACCTGGTCGTATATGTGAGTGCGGGATCTACATGGGAGGAAATTTATCGCGTCATACGTCACCGACAGCCCATTGCCTGCTTGCTAATTTTGAATCTGATTTGCCGAATTAACGTCCACCAACAGTCGGGTTTGGTCGATTTTCAAGGATTGCGGTGAACGACACCGAAACGATCAAACGATTACATTATTCTCATGAAAAATTTCGTTGTAAGGTGTACATTCGAAATAGAAGCCCGCATTTTCGTGTACGACGATCTCCAGCTTTTCACGAGAGTTTGAAAAAGAACAGAAATATCGTAACAACTCCAATATCATGAATCACGTTATTTACCTAGCCACCGGGAAAGAAAAATCTAAACTTTACGATTACCACGGTGAAAACTTACGAAAATTGTTTGCGCGTTGGAAAACTAACAATGGGTAGAACTTCAGAGGAAACGTTTACGGATTCTAGAATCATTTCAAAAAGTTTGGTAAACCAAGATTTCGGGGAGAAACGGAAGAATCAATCGTAGCAATGACATCGTAGATGATCACTCGAGCGCAACGAACAGTTCAATCCGAACAATTCTAAGAGATTTTCTTTTTCTTCCTAATTCGGCACATTTGTATTCTTATTTGGCAATTTGTGGTAAGATGATTTCCGTAACGATCGCCGGAAACGATAAGGACCCATTGATTTCTTGGTCGTGAAAAACGAGAAACAAACGGTACGGTACGCGCACTTTTGGTAATTGAACGGAAATCGAAGGTGAAAGATAATGGAATGGGAAGCAACTAGTCGTGGTCGTCTACGAATCAACTCGTTTGCTTTTCTTTTGCTTAGAGACGGTGCTTTCACGCTTCTCCTCGAGAGAAATTGAAATCCACGTAGCCGGATCTTGAGGTCGAGCGTCGATCCGCGTTATGTACCTCGTCTTTTCCACGTAATTCCTACGCTACTTCTTTCGGTTAAACGACTCTCGTGAATTCAGTTCGGCATTAGAGATAGCTGTAGACGTGAAAAGGAGACGAAATCGTTTATTCTTGGCCCGGTTGATGCTTTCATTAGAAGCTTCGTTGAAACGATGCCGGGGGAATGAAACGCGAGCGAATTACCGGACGATTTAAAGCTTCTTTCGGAGTGCATTTCTTTCAGAAATTGGCGGAAACTAATGAGACGTCGCGTTTGCGGCTATCTTTCTGTTATTCATTAAAAAGCGATTCCTTTTGCGATCCTGAAAGGTTAATACACCGTGAAATATATTTTCAACACACAAAAAGTTTTCCCGCAAATGTTGCATAAGCTAAAACGCTTAAACTTCAATTTCAACACGATTAATTAAACATAACCAGATTAATAAGAAAACGTAACTTTATAAGCTCCATGATTCAAGCTGAATAATTCGAAGATATTTTTAATAAATCCAAAATTTCCAGCTAAAATAACTGTCGGTTCACGACAGCAAATATTTAAATAGTTTCTCGAGCAAAAATAAATGCAAATGAAGGAGCTAGTTGACGGTCTTGTTATCCTTTAAAGCGTACAGCATCGTTTACGTGCGATAGACAAACCGATGTACCTACATACACAGGAGCAGCAAATCTTCCCTTCATGACACAACTCGTCCCCGCAGCTCGAGCTGACAATCACTCGTACAACTTGCAGCAGATTACCGAACGAAATACCCAGTTCTGTACTTCATCGGGGGATTCGTGTTCGGTTACAGTTAAATTACGCGACCCATTAACGGGGAACGACAGCAAGAAGAAATCGATTTTCCCTCGGGTCGCCGAAGGGCTAAGTAAATGCACGGAACTGTCTTCGGAGGACTTTGATGGGCTAAAAACTTTGACAGGTTCGTGCGCCGCCCGAGATTGCTCGGTGTCAAGTAAATACCAAAGTTTTTCAGTGAAAATCCAGCTATACGTTGGTCGTCTAAACGACTCGATGATAAGATTTCCTATTTCGTGACCAAATAATTTCACCGTCCAATTATGAATATGCAGTCCTTAAACATCCAAGCGAAATCGTTTCCTCATTGTAGACAAATTGAAAATGTTCGTATATCATTGGTAGGACGGTTAATCGGTAGCCGATCGCTAGCGAGCGTCGAAATTGACAGAAATTCCAGCGTGATCTTGTCAGTGAGAAATCTAGATTGCCTTTCGTACTGTACATTACAACTCGATAGCCCGAACGGGTGGCCGGGTCAGTACGTATCCTATTGGAGAGCACACTGGCTGTGGACGCAGTTTCCTTGTTCAGAAACTGAGCTGACGGCGTGCAATGTCCGATCCAATCTAGGTGTGTATGGTCCACGGCTAACGGATGCCAACCAGCTCTAACTGCTCCAGTGTACGTGGTATCCTCGTTCTCTACTATCTACATGCACGCGTAGGCGGCGCAAAGCCTAGTGTAACTATACGCGTGTGGATACAAACGAAGCAGGATGGTGTGTCCACTGGTATAGTTGCACGGGGTTCGGATGCCTCGCCAAAGGCGACAAGGGATGTACTCTGACTAAATTGCCGCTGTTACTTCTGGGATGCCTCATTTTTACTTAGCTCGCGACATCCTCTGGGACCAGTCATTTCCGTCTTCGAAGCGAAACAACATCGCGGAGAGTTATTTTTTACTGTTCCAAGTCCGACTACCATCAGGTTGTTTTATAACTTTCATATTTCATAATTTCTTCTTTTTCCATTATTAACACGGTGTTTGAGAAGAAGAAGATAAAAATCTGATTCGAATCTTGCTGAAGTAGTGAAAATTGTATTTACAGTAGATACGCGGTTCTATATCCTAGTCTTCGTTTCATTGATCAGTTTTCCCCTTTAAGATACTTATCGACGTATGCAATATTGATAAAGCGATTCGTCCTGCTCTTTGGATTTACGAACAACAGGGGACCTCGAACGAGATCGATATCTCACGTGTAATGTGCACAGTGGCATGCTCGTTCGAACGTAGTAAAGCACCAAGCGAACCCGAATGTTGCAGCGTTTGGTAAATCGAGGTCGCATTCTGCGAGTAGGAAAATTCTCTCTTTATCCCGGCTTCTGCAACAATCGCTTTTTTCCCTGTCGTCTTGACTCTTGTATCACCATTTCGAGTACACTAACATTTTCACTTCGTACACGTACGGGATAGAAAATATTTGAAAAAATCTTCGTAGAGCGTTAGAAGGAGGAAATTTAGAACCAGGCAAACTTTACACGTGATAACGGTGTAACGTCGGCGTATCTTGTTAAATATGTAGTTGCCGAAAGTTGGTAATGCGGACAGTTGTGTCGTAAAGTAAGACGGTTACAACGCTCGAGAATTAACTGGAAGGTGGTTCCGTCAGATGATATGATTTCGAAGTAATAGGAATCTCGGTGCGGTGAAGTCTCGCTGTTGAATCTAAGCTAGCAATGGGAATAGTTCATCGTAACGGTATAAGCTTTTGTGGGATAGCGTGAACTGTGAGCTAAACGTTCCTAACTCCTGCTACTAGTAACTAGTAATTAAGCGAAGCGCTGCTGTGTGAAACGAGCTACCCTCTGTAACTCCCACCTTTCAACCCTCCCAAGTGTAAGGTAGTCAACCGTTCGTGTCCATGAATTTCTCGCTTGTTAAGTAAACATGCTCATCGACCAACTTTTTTTTCCCCCTTCACCGAAAACTTTTATCGAAACAATTGCCGGGATGAAGCATAATACGGGGTGATTCCTAACGGCGCCATCAAACATTCAATGTCGAGATCGTATCGTCAAGTTCAATATTGAACAATACTGTGTTCCCAACAATTATAGCTTAAGCTCACTTTATGATTAATGGTCGATAGAACATTCATTTGTTTCCTGAAAATTTTGCATGTTTATTGGAAAGCTTGGATTAATTTAACCCGAAAACACGCATAAAATAAAGATATCAGAAATTCAACCGCTTACGAGCAGAGTTTCTATACGCGAATAGATTCGCAACATAAATTGTAATATAATCCACGATAAACAACCGCCGTTTTCCTTTGGCCTCGATATTAATAACGTCTTAATTGGAAATTAGACCACGACACAAGTGTTGAAAATATTAAAAGGTATTATAATTCATTATTCTCCGTTACACTAATGAATTTCTAACAAGAATACATAATTTTCATGATGAAACCTAACCTCTGCAAATTATCGAGTTACGTTGATTTTTGGGTTAACAATTCTAATTTAAAACGAAATTAGATCGCACAAGGTCTGCTCTCCCTCGAATAACGTGACTACGTTATATGTAGATGGGCGTACACGAAAATTTGCAAGCCGAGCCTTATTCCGTCAAGAGAATGATTTAAAGCGCATCGATTAAAGGATCGTATAAATTGTCTTCCTTAAATCAGCTTTCCTAACCTTTAATCGTCACAAATACCATTCTGAATAACGAATTTATGATAGCCCTTTCAATTATTTAAATCCAGGATCAATAAATCATCCTGATCTACTTATGTTTTAAATTATTACCAAATAAAGTACTATAATTTATAATTGTTGTTTATCAAGGATTAGGTGAATAACGTGAATCGTAAATAACAAATGATATCGTTAATACCAAACATCGGATGCCATTCTATTGTGCAAACTAACGCTATAAATAATAAAACACAAAATACATGCAAATCAGAAATATTGTTAATAATTAACATTACTTACCATGCAGCAGTCCAATTGATTTCATCTCCGCACGGTTGTCGTCGTTTCAATCCATGGAATTCACAATTGTAAATAAACAGGATTTAGAAATTGACATGTAACTACGACATCCCCGTTGCGACTTGGAGCTTCAGGTGTAGTGGAGCGTTGAAGCGCCGGGAAGAGAGTGGGGAGGGGGGACCTCCTGCGGTGAAACGGTTCGCCGGACGACCGTCGCAGGGGCGCTGCGACCCTCAGGACGTCAGTTCGCTTTCGTACCTCGACGCGGTCGGATCTCACCTTGTATCTGTCACGTACGCGTACGCATACGTATACACGCGCGCAGCTTCTTATCAGTACAGTAATTCGAAGTGAAAACAGTTATTGGTCCGCGACGGATCGACGTTACCGTTGCAAATCTTCGCCGCGAAATGACGTTAATCACGTGATCGGTGTGGACGAACGTTTAGTTGTTTCGAATTTGATGACAGGAATTTTTTAAATCTCGTACGCGAGTGTTTGTCACGGATAATGGACTATCGGTAATTCGAACAACATTCGTTAGCATTAACGTCGCGATCGGTGGTGATTTAAAGTGAATCAAGTGACGCGGCTTATAGAACGTTGCTCCACAGTGCATGAGAACGATTTGTGATTTCTCTCGCGAATAATCCAGTGCTTTTTTCGATGGTTCCTTGGATAGCACTTGTTAGAAGACACATCTTAAACAGTTTATAGTAACAAAAACTTTACAAGAAAAGATTTGAAAGTTGAACGACTCACATCACTAATAAACGGGCGGCACCGCGCGCGTACCCTCCGCCATTACGTTTGACGCGCGATCGAGAATCGAAGCGCGCTACAATCGATTAGCCAGCAATAGATCGTAAAACGTGGGTGGCTGAAATGTTCAGGAAAGAACGTCGAACATGCGATACACGAGTGTTCGATTAATCGACGTGGGTACGTGCAACGGTCGTGGTTCGCTATCAAGAGGGTTTCAATTAAATCTCCCGCGGGGAAGGTCAAGTGCATCGTGTGAGCGACATTCAGTTTTCAGTTTTAATTAAAACACCCCTCTGGGATTCCTATTATCACGCTTGTGTTTGAAATTAATTAGCCACGACACGGACAGTTACCGTGGCGAGTGAGCGAGAATCTGGAAGAACGGTGGATTTTACGCGACAGTAGAATAGCCGGGAAGAAGTGTTGCTAGTCGTTGGAATGATTCGATATATCGATCTCGAAGTAATCGTTCAGTATCGAAGCAAATAGCGACGCCGTTTCAGTGTATCTCGTGGCGTTGAAATCGCGTGTGTGACAGGTTAAAGAGGAAGCTCGATCAGATTTTTGTTAAACGTTTTCTCGCGAGTGACAAATTGTGTCGTTGCGTGCGAAAGAAGGACGCCAGTTCCAGAGGGAGATAGAGACGATAGGAAAAGTGGGAGAAAAAGTGAGCAGCTTATCGGTCGTCGTAGCATCCACGGCGAAGGAATGAAAGCGGCGTAGCAACGGCAATAGGTAAGACGAACTATCGCATTTTTCTTTTCTACGAGGCTCGATGCCAGAGAATCAATGGGGGAACATTCATTGCCAATTTCTTTTCGCTTCGATAGCGACCGATGCGTCAGACTTGATCGGGTTTCTTCAAGATTTCTCTCTCGCGCTCGATATTTCAATTTCGAAATGAAACGGAAGAACAAACTACGCGTGTAAATAATTCTGAATATGAATTTTTTATTCGAATAACTCTGAACACTTGAATATTGACCCGATCACGATTCACTCAGCTACACCGTTTAAGGTTAAGTGTTACGAGGTTATCACGATTGGAAGGGAGATCGTGGCTTCTGTTCTTGGCCGAATATAACAACAAAATGGCGGGCAATATTTGCCAATGGCTTAACTTCGTGATTCAAAACACTGTGGGTAGGGGTGGTAAAGGTTACTTTCGACTAGTTTAGATTTAGTCAGATATTGGATTTCTCTATCAAACTATATTATCTTATAACCTATTTAAAATGAATTTCACTTTGATCCCTACTTTCGTTTGATACAATTAACGTTATATGTATTTGCTCGATTCAGTTGTATCAAGTTAAATAATGCATGCAATAATTGTCGTATGAGAGGAAGAGGGGGAGGGAGGATGTTTTTATTCGCGCAACGGAGAGGAATGACAAATTGCTAATTCGAGAGGATTAGCAATAAATGCGAAATGAACGCACGGCAGAAATTCGTTGCCACGCAATTTCGTGGCTGCAATTGCGGTATCGTTTGTTTAATAAAATTGAAACAGCTTGTTTTACCGCTGCACTTTGGTGGAATCGTTGCGAGGGAAATTCGTTGCGTGAATGTATACGGAAAAAAAAGTTTGTCTGAGAGATTAACTCGCGAACTGTCGATTACTGTAGCAACGAATTGCGTTAGTTATTATCCGGAACAACGGTTAAAAAACCGAAATTCGTCGTTTAATTTCACGGAGCGAGCAGAAAAAAAACAGACGAAATTACCGCGCACTAATTACGAATATCGCGGTCGTTCTTTGCTAGAAACGTGGCGGATTCTAGATTATACTGGCTGTTTGCTCGCTACGCTAGGGTAATTTAACTTTACCTTGTAAATTATGGAAACGTGTACCACCGTAAAAAAGTTGTAAACGCTATGGACTCGTAATAAAGCAGACAGTGGAATTTTCTTTCGGTCCTGGTTCACGCTTCGCGATCGTCCCTCGTGTTTTACCCATTGAAATGGTCACTGGTTATATTTCATTACGTTATTTGATTTAACTGGTGTTTGAAACTTATCTGACAAAATGACCACATGTTGTAAATCATATCAAACGCGTATTAAATAATAAAGCTCTTATTCAACATGCTAATTATGAGGTAGACCTATTGTTGCTGGTATTTTATCAATAGTTGAACGAGTTAACAATACGCTGTGCAAAGTTTTGAACGGACTACTATTATGATATAAAACATTCCCGTTCGTTTCGGATTTTCTATATTTCCGTATTCAATTAATGATCCAAATTCGTGCTGAATTTTGAAATGTACAACTGGAAAGGGTGTTCAGCCAATTTTTTTGTTTATATGGTCCAGAACATCTCATTTGGTAGAAAGAGAAAAAGGGTTTCATATCTCGCGGTGAAAATAGGGCATTATTTTCAGCAATGTTATTTCATGCTTGGTGTATCTTGTTTAACTTATGGGTGATATCATTATCGTAAAAAACGCGAATGAAACTTTACTTTTTGCGAGTCGTGCGAGTTTTATTTGTACTCTAAAACCGAGTTAAGCATCCTTGTATTAACTGCGTCCATTCCTTTTCTTTCGTCCACGAGTTTCTTGTGTACGTTTGAGGAAGAAACTTCTTTCGTTCACTCTTTGTATTTCAATTCGACTTTGAAACACGCAAATAGTCCGGAGTCTTTGTTCGGGGAAGGTAAACAAACGTATTTTCGTCGCGAATAACAGGCCGTTGTAATATGCTGAAAGCACCTTGGGGGTTGAATTGTTTTAATCGCGAATAGAATTCTTATCCTTTGAACCGGTCAGCTGACATTTTCAGAACAGAAACGTATGCGAGAAATTTGAACGCAGAGCTGACCGATGATCAAAAATCATTGTCCCAATCGTAAAAAGTTGATCAATTGCGCGAACGATTCGTCCAAGTTCCGAGTAAAGTAAGAGGCGAAAGGATGGGTCGGTGACGTTCTCGTGTAGTGGTGAAGCGGAATTTCGGGTTTTCGTGGCACACGGTGCACGTCGGGTATATATAAAGTCCATGCACAACCGGTGCATAAAGTAAAAGCGAAGCCGGATGAAAGGAGCCGAGAACTAGCGGGAAACGTGCGTCTGAAGGGTTGGTTGAGTTGTGTGCAGGTTGCGAAAGTAGTCGAGACGGATAGAGTGATAGCTTTCCTCTCTCCTTCGCTCCTCCCTGTAACTCTTTCTCCATTTTTTTCTACTTCCCTCTTAGTTTCTATTTCTCTCCTCTTATTTCTACCACTGCCACCGTTACTTCCCTCTTTTTTTTTCTTTCTAATTCTATGTTTCTATTTTCTTTTGCCTAACATTTTCCCTTTACTTTCCTTTCCCATTGTACTCTGTCTCTGATGCTATTTCTAACTCTTTGTCCTCCCGTCTACTGCTCCCTGTACGTTGTTCGCGTCAAAGAGATCTCTCTGTTAGCGCGCGTTTTCAAGCAGAGAGTCGCGTGTGATTTAAATAAATGTACCGCGTGACGAGCACGGGGGTGAAACAGTAGGACTCGGGGGGATGCACGAGGACATCAGCCCCGGCTACGATCCACCATTTCGTTGAAGGTTAGCGGTATAAGAGGCACATCTACCGCGTAGATCCATTCTTAAACCAACGCTATCTCCGTTCTGACGGATGAGCAGCTTTGCGGGATCGTTTTACGGAGGCGCGAAGGATAAGGGGATGATGCGACAGATCGGAAATGATCGTTTTGTTAACTGTGAAAATTCTTCGAAAAATTGAGAATTATCTTCTTTATGTTCCAGCTCGTCCCGACTCGTCCGAATTCGTCCTAGAGACACATATTATGTGAGGTGAAAATTGCAACGAGGGAAACGAAGATGTCCGCCGTCAGCGTGGCTGCATGGCTGCTCAGCGCCGTCGCTTTTGCTGCGATTAATAACGGTGAGTCCGATTATAAAACTCTTTTCTTTGATTCATTGCATGACCATTCGTCTTTGGTGCTATAATTTTATTTCTTTCGCCAGTTGTTAAAAAAATATTACTCGTGGGTTTTAATTGAAAGCGAGCATGCAACCGATACGTTTCGCCGGGACATTTAAAATCTCAATTACGCGGTAGAATCGTTCGATCAGAAACGAAAGCAACGTCCACGTTATCAGACGCTGATAATATCCCTATGATACGCAGGAATCGTGTAATGGAATTTTCGATCACAGCTCTTCATTCGTTAATTCGTTTTCCTTTTCGCTTAACACGCTCGTGCGAAAGGGTTGTACCATTCTGGTAAAAGCATAATTAAAACGACCTGGTAAAGGCGACGCGTCTGCGGCCATTGCACAAGCGTTGAAAGTTTCTCGTTACCTTCGAACTCGTTCGCATTCAATTTAGATGCAAGAATGGTTGTTTCGAGTCGCTAACGAACTTTCGACTTCTTTTCTCCTTCTTGCGTCCACTTGGACAAAACCGTGCGGAAGGACGTTGACATTTCGAATGCAAGGCGGCAATTAGCGATAACGTCGTTACGGTAGCAAAGTGATTTTCAGATGGTTACGAGCTTCCGCTCTAGTAGAGGAAAGTAAAGTTAATTCTTGTCGATAACTTAGCCAGCTTAAATTAAAGTTCGAATTTTAAACATTTCTATTTGCAATTCGTTGCAACGAAATATTTCATTCTCGCCAGGAGTCTTTGTCTAACGTCTAATTTAATCTTCTTGATAGCCAATTGATATTGGGTCACGATTACAAGGGGAAGGGAAAATTATACGTCTCTCTTTCCTATCTCTTATCGTTTTTGTTCTTGTCGAAGAGTCACGAAGAAGTTCGATCTACAATTCAAATATTCAGGCTTGACCCAGAACAAACGAACGCCTTTTTTTCCTTCCTGAATTTCCTCCTGCAGGTTGTTCCGTGATCCGATACCAGGCAGAATAATTTTCTCGATGGTCGCCACTACCTGTTTCACCCTGATCATTTCCAACGAATCGTTGAAACGCTCCATACAGGAATTTCGTGCTCTTGCATATGCAATGGCTCGTTTGTTGGTTGGGCGCTGCACCCCTCCGAAGGGTGTGCTACGTGTGCGACACACAATGATCCCCGAATCAAAGTGAGTTCGCTTATTTGACTATACGCGTATGAACACGTTCGAGCGTGATCGTTTGATCCTTTGCGAGGGCGGAAGTGTAAATATATCGGAGCAATGTTAACAGAACATGTTTGAAGCTTATCGAGCAGCCAACGCGGTCTCATAATTAATGCGTTACGGTGAAACCTTTCGCGATTAATTGTTTATTTCGTTTGTTTTCGATATGAACATTCGCGATTGAGTCGTTGCGTGCCAGTTGGTCAATTTCCAAACGTACGAAGTTTCGTACGATTCGATGACGTATAACCACCGCAAAATAGCACTTGTGGCGTATTAACCCTTTGACTGCTGAGGATTCTAGGCTTGAACGTTCTGTATGTACAAAATAAGAATCAAGTCAATAACACTTATTACTTTTCTTTCTATTCCATTTCATTTCTCAGTTCATTTTTTCATTTGTTTTTTTTTTTCAGCGTTTTGTCATATCATTAGAATGTGATAACATGTGGTGTGTAATTAGTAATATGCGTTGATAACTTTTAGTTAATTGTGACTAGTATATAGGAAATAATCTATGGACGCAGGTACGCGTCCCTAGTCTGCGTCGGTAGCTTTCATCGGACGCATATGTGCGTCCATAGCAGTCAAAGGGTTAATGTGAAGCTTGAAATTCAATCGGCTATCTAACCGAAACCCCTATGATAGAACAGGAAGAGATAAGAGCTTTTCTTTCTTTCTCTTTATTTTTCTCTGTTCGAACACGGACAACGATACGAGAACATCGAACGTCCGTCGAGCGGTGCAACTTAGACGGCCTTGTTAGATCAGAATCATTAAAACGAGAATGCTCGAGTAGTCTGCGATTGTGTGGGTGGTTGGTGCAGAGTGCACGGTCTCCTGCACAGGCGAGCGAAAAAATACATACGTACAGGCGACTCGTTAGCTTCCGTCTCGAGCTGCGGGCAATAAACACTCTCTTTTTTTCACGGGCCAAACAATGCAGTGACACGGGGCGAAAAATTAACGAGGCACGAGTCAAATTCAAACTCATCTCCATCCGGTTTCATTCCCATCTTTTTTTTTTCTCGTTGCCTTTCCCCTTGGATGTCGTTGCTGCTTTCGGTTCGAACGCTTCTGTGCAATCTGTCGGTCGCATCGCCATTCCGGATGTATTCATCGAAATACACGTATCCGTTCGCCAACGTCCTCTTGTTTCTCTCAACGTTTATACATACCCATAATGTACGTATACACGCGATGACGCATGTACATCGAAGTTGGCGAATTCACGATAGACGCGCAGATACGTCCGATCGGTCATTACGAGCAATTCCAACGGGCCAGGTAAGCCTGTTGACCAAGCAGCCTCTCGTAATTACATCACCAATTTGCCGAACGTTCGTTGACGAAGCGACTGTTGGACGTGACGTTAAAGACGAGAGATGACGAGATACCGAGAGTTAAGCGTGCATTACCGTCGCTCACGGCTATTCGATAATAATGAGACTAGAACTAGCACTTGCATTTCTATTATTTCCCCATTAACTGATGGCTGTTGCGCACCGTCACACGGTTTAATCCCCTGTCGCCACCGGCAATATCGGTGAATAAATCGAAACAAATCGATCGACCGGTTCGCGTTTGATACGACCGATGAAAAAGGAATGACGAGTTTTAGAGCTGTTGACCAACGATATTACTTTATTAAGAAACAACCGCTACAAAGCCTCGTTCACGCGCTTTGAGATATTAACCGGAGGAATTCTATTTCACGCGGAACCTAGTTAGGTACGAGATTACCTTTGCGGTTTCCGGGTAATCAATGTAAATCCCTCTTTAGGAATTTCCATTCACGGTTCGCGGTTGAAAATGAATTTCCTCTAGAAGATAGAGTATTTGATCGCATAAAATGATGCCAAACTTTGACCATATCTATCGTGATATTTGCCCTGAACGAGGGAACGAATGGCACAATAAGGGAATTGTAGTGGTGCCGGTTAACTCGAACGATACGATATAGGATTGGGTAAAAAAGTGGACGGCAGTTTGCGGAGAAATCGATGCGATAACGTAGTTTGGAGCGAGGCGTGCCAGGTTTGGCCCTGTTTCGCGACACGGTTACACGAGCCTTTGAAGACAGAGCCGCGAGTAACCGGGATGTAAGAAGATCACAGAAACGACGATGTTGTCGGGCCCGCAGATATAGGTTGCCTGCCTCTATATGTCTTTATCTCGGTCGGGATTGCATTGTTAGCACGGAGCGCATTGTTTGAACGGTGACGCGAGGCCTGGGGCGACCAATCAGCGTTCACGCTAGCCGTGCCTTATCAAAGATTTCAACCACCCACCTGCAGGGCTTAAATCAACCCGCCCCGAAGTTTTCTTTCCCTCCTATCTCTCTCTCTCTCTCTCTCTTTTGCTTTTCCTCTTCCTTTTCATTCCGAGAGCTATCTGCAAAAACAGATCGACCCTAATTGTCAATCCTTGGGTCACTTTTCAACCAGCTGATTCTTGTATCAACCTGTCCCTATGTTTTTATCTAGATTCGTTAAGATTATTTGATCGAGTTGACCGAGTATTGCTTTCCTTTAGACTTCTTGTGATCTATCAGTGAATTTGCTCCACTTTTAACGGATATTTAGTCTATTTCGCTATAAATAACTAGATAATTCTAATTCTACCATCCATCATCGAATTCTTTAAGCGAATTTATCGCGATGTATCACGTTTCCTCGATCAACAGCTCAGATACATAATTTAAGATAAGTGGAGCAGGGAAAGATCGTTCGCGATTCGGACCGTTCTTTTCAAGCCTTTTCTTAAGATCGCGTCTCGGTTTCTCGTAATACAATGAACCTTGTTGGAGGCAACGAAGTCGATACAAACTCTTGGAGGTGTCGTGCTCGGGGTTCGTCGGCGAATAAAAGTGTTGGCGGTGCATAAACTGCAGCCTACGGTATTGTTCTCAGCTCGAGAAGGCGGCTAACTAGACGGTTATTATAACGACGCCGAAGAAAATATTGAATGTAACTCGGAGGCTGGCCTCTCCCCTTTTGTCGTGCCAGGTTAAACCACGTCCTCGAACTTTGTTCGAGGTCTGACGTTTCTTAACGACGTGGGAAGGGTTCGACGGTGTTATTGTGTTCCGCTTCTTATCGCTTTTGGGGATTGCCTCGCGCCACCAGGGAAAACTCGTTGTTCCGTTTTGACGTAAAAGAGATTTATCCCCGAGGTGGCGCGTTCGTGACCAACGTTATCCACTTTCCGAGCCTTTCTTTGTTTAGAGATGTACTAAAAGTTTTTGCTTTCTCGGAAAGTTTAATTTAGGAAGCCACCGAGGAGGGTGTTCGATGAATTAAGAAATCTTTTATGCTTCCAAAGACAGGGTAAATATTCACGAAACGAAGTTCCTTTTGATTAACTCGTGCGATATTTCCTTTGAAATTGATACTTTGGTGAAAGTTTTATGAATGGTCAAGCTCGGATGTAGTACACCTGCGGCGATACACGATGTTCAAGAAAATGTGTCGAAGCTTTTGGTAGATTTATCGCTCGGAGTGGTATGTAGGTATGTATAGAACATATGGGAGTTTGGAAGGAAAACTAGGAGGATGTGAAATTGAACTGTTTCGAGAGAAGTAAACTGTGGAAATTAAATTAAACTTTCCTCTCAAGTACTAGCTTTCGTTTTAACTTTGTTCATCATCCCTCGATGATAGAATGTTTCCGTTCGCGATTAAACGACAAGAGGATACTACAAAATTCTATTTCTTCACACTTATCTACTATTTCGAGTTACCTATTCAAACTGAAAGTTGTATCAATAATTGTGAACCAATCAATATTAAATCACTAAACATGCATCAGACTCTAGTTAATGAATTAAAATTCATTTCCATTCACAATCAGTATCAAGTAACCTCGTTGGGTATAATGAATCCACATTTGCATTTCCTGCAAATTCATACATGTATGATAATGTACATTTATATGCAGATCTCAATTTAGCTTAAATAAATATTCCATTAGTCTAGAACGTTAAATTTAGAAGATTTCGAATTCGTAGCTAAAGAGCGAACAAAACGAAATTCGTTATTCATTGGGATTCTTCGAGGGGAATCGAAAAGCGATTACGCCCTTTGCGTAAGTTTATCGAAAATTTAGTGTACCAACGAAGAAACCCTTGCATTATACTACACCTTGATCCGCTCCGTGAAATCCTTGGATCAGCCTGTGTATTCAGAATATCTTGCGGCATAAACGAAC
This sequence comes from Osmia lignaria lignaria, assembly GCF_051020975.1. Lineage (NCBI taxonomy): Eukaryota > Metazoa > Arthropoda > Insecta > Hymenoptera > Megachilidae > Osmia > Osmia lignaria. Next base: position 5,890,542 of record NC_135041.1, read on the forward strand.
AAAACGTTCGTGCTTTGGCGGAGAAAACGTACAGACGATAAAGAAAAGTAATGGGTATTCCATAGGTACCATCTTTTACACACGTATTCAAAATAATTTCTTTCGAAAAGAAATCGGGTTCCAATCGCTCGACCACGAGGCGTGTAATATTTTCTTAGCTGAAAAGGAAAAACTGTTCTTGCTCGTTACCACTTGCTCGAGGAAGCTGCACACTTAACGCGGAGAAAGTATTGTTTCCAACCGAGAAAGAGGAACACGAGTTGCAGTGTGAAAAATCGATCGACTTCTTTTTTTTACGCCGACCAAGTTTTTCACATTGAAACGAACCGCGAGCGGTTTAAGAACAAACTTTTTAGAGTTCGATGGATTCGAGATAATGGTCGACGATCGTTGTAAGTTCGTTTCGTTTCTCTGTGTCAAGACGGTGTTTTAGTACGTTGCCACTCGAGGCTGCTCTGTTTACTTCTTTGTCAGCTCGAAATATTCGCATTTTATATTGAACTTTACCGCTGTCGTGGAAGGGGTGAAAATTATGATGATAGAAGGAGGGTGACAAAAAGGACGAGACGCAAAAGGAGGACGACAAATCACAGGGTAATACTTCCACGATGGATGCAACTGCACTTAGAGCATCAGCCATTGCACATACCTCTCGATGTTCTTCAATGCATCCCATTGAAGCCGCGCTAAGCGATTCAAACGCGTTGGCGTTTCGCGCTTCGAGATCGCGATAGCAATTAACATTCTTGACCCAATTCGTCCGTTAGCCTTCATCTTCGTTGGTAAATAATCTTGTTTGATCTGTGATCATTAATTTATGATTGACGCTGTAAAATATTGGCAGTAGCGGTAGCAAATATTTGATCGGTTACGATGGGTTAACCGATGTAAACGTGACGCGCCGTTTCGAAGCGGAACCGTGTCGAAAACAGGAAACGAAGACGCTTGTTTCGTTGACAGGTTATTGGCACTCGAAGTCGCGCGCACGTTTGCTGGCGTCATTCTCGAATTCTCTTTGCGATCGATCCTTCGATTATCGCCCGCTTCTTCCGTCAGCTAATCGCACTGCCACCGTGTAATGCGATTCCTGGCAAGGTGGATGGATTTCGTTAACGATTCTCCGCTCTTTTTTGTACGATCAGGAAAAAAGAAAAATCGAAACAGAAATGATCTTACTCGTGAGATTTCTCGCAAGATTTTAATTAAACGTCGCGAAGAGTTTATCTTCATTGATCCGGTTTGAAGTACTTTAGCATATTTCACGAAGCACAGCTTTCAATAGCCCGTCACTTTGGCTGGCTACTCATCGTCGTGGAAAGTATATTCGAATACCTTTAACGCGTTTCGAAGGAAAATCGATGCAAGCTGGACGGGTGAAAAGATGCCCGCCCATCGATCGCTCTTCCGGTCTTTCGTATCCTGAGACTTCTTTATTGAATTCGAGAGCAAACTCTATTTGTACCGAAACAGTTCGAAAGAAACGAAATAATTGAAAATCGACTAGAGGAATATTGATGCTCCATTTGCCGAATGGAATCGTGTATTTAAAGCGGCATAATTGGACAGCCCGGTTCGAATGGTAGCGATAAGGAAGATTCGATCAGAAAAAAATATATATGTATGTTTCCTGTAAGTTGGTCGTATTCCGTTTGAAGGAAACGCGACGAGAATAATAATTGGCAATATCGCGATGTAATATCCTTTACACTCGTAAGCAGACGTTTTCGCAATGCTGGGTATTAATAAAAAAACTTTCAAAGAAATGGTACATCGAGGGAAGTTCCCTTTTATGAAACACAGTTTCATAAAACTCCATCAGGTGTTCTTAAAGTTTTCCCGTGAAATAAATATCCGTGTAGAGGGTGCGGACTCGTTCGATTTTCTTCCAGCGTATTTCTTCGTTTCCACCGAGATAGCTGTTGCTTGTATTTCTCGCCCGGCTATCCTATCCTTCGTAGATTTAAGCGACCAAATAGCCCACCATTTCATTAAGGGGAGAACCATGGAGACGTCGATGGTACGTAACATGCTTCGCTCTAGAAATGTTTCGTCTTCGTACGTTCCTTGAACATACTGGGTTTACCTTAACTTCCGACTATGTGAACCGAGACTATACGTACGGGACATAACTAGGCCTGAGGGTGAAATTAAGCGAATTTATCTTGCGGCCGCAATAATCAGGCGTCGTTAGTTACAGCCAGCTAGGCTACTTCTTCTAAGTAGCTAGAGATAGAGGGAGCAAGGCTGTGAGTTATACTGTCAGTGACAGGAACAAACAGAGACGGAACGAGGCTGGGAACAGATAAGGGTGCACGTTCGGTCTCGAGCGAAACGGGTAATAGATAAAAAGAGACAGAGCAAAGGGGGTGGTGCAAGGAATAGAGGAAATCAGAAGATGGAAAGAGATGGAAAGCCGCGAATTTCTAACGTTTCTCTGTCACTGCAGACGAGGGCATACGGAGAGTATTTAGAAGAGGGTAGGGCAGCTGAGAGCGTCTTAATCTTCCCGTTGAATTTATGGGCAAGTTGTTTAAGGGATGTTTAGTTGCGCTTAATCTGTAACTGCTGCACTTACCTACACTAGTTTAGCTATCCCTCCTACAACCACTCCTTTCTACTCCTCCACTTTATTTTTCCTTCGCGTCCCATTTTTTCTCCCTAACTCTTTACCACCTACCCCTTTTCTCTCTGTTCCCTTCCGAGCTTTCGCACGCATTGATTGAACGTCGCGCAAGATCTCTCCACGGTGTCTCTTCAATCAGGCAAATCGTTGTTAAAATTGTTCGTTTTAACTCACGTATATTTTTCTAACAGCAGTCTTTTGCTATTTTTGTTCTAGACTAATTAAAAATTTCTTTTTCGTAATTTACAAATTTTAACGTGCCATTTTAATTCTTGCCATGATGTATCGTTTCTTAAGCACACTTCTGGCTCACCGCGCTCTTTCTCACCTATACAGTGACGTTTTTCTTACTTTGCCGGGGAGACAGGGTAAACACCCCGAGAAGCAGGCCAACGTATAATCTTAATATTGTCGCGTGTCGCATATATATTTACCACGTCGGGAGCGAAAAATTTCCTCACGAAAACTTTTCTCATTTGCACTTGCGAAATCGTCCAGTCGTAATAGCGGAATTACTTCGCGCGCCGCAAAGATTTCTTTTCTACGAAACGGACTACCTACTCCGCCATGGAAATCGTAAAATCTTTTTCTCGCTCTCTTCTAGGATTTTTACCTGTATATCGGTAATACGAAAATACTCGTCTCACAATTATATCGCGTTTTCGTAAACTGAAACTCGTTTCTACACGGTAACGAGTTTCTCTAGGTTTCTTCTTCAATTTCCTGCATTTACACCTGAACTGTACTTTCAACTCTACTTACTGGCACTCGTAATAAGCATAGTTAACTTGCCAATTGTAGAGATTTTTAATTCCTTGAAGATTGCGTTCACTACTAACGTTCAAGATTATTGATTATAGAAATTTGTATTGTTTGATTCGTTGAATCGTCTGAATGATATTTACGGGCTCGATTCGCTAAGAACGATTCGCTTGACCTCACTGTTCGAAGAAAGGAACGTTTCCAAGCGAGAATTTCCTATTCCGATACTTTGCTTGTCGTCTTTGAACTTAATTAAGTAAACTACCTGCTGTTTCGCTTTTTGCTAATATCTCGAACCGATGAAGCAAGAGAGGTGCAAAGCACTCGTTCTATTTGCTCGATGCCCGAGTTTTAATTAATAGACGCTGGATGCCGAACAGACCGGTATCGCGAGAAGGTATTTTCTATGCAAATAAAGAATCATTTGTTTGGATTAAAGAATTTTTGGTATAAAGGTAAACCGTTTGAAATGCATTAGAATGAGGAACGAGTAATATCTCGAACGTAAGTGTACTGCTAACACTTTAAGCGGCAGGGTAACATATGTTTCCGAAAGCACTATATGGAACAAGATACTAGAGGCAAACTTAAAAGTTATGGAAGAGAAATGGAAGCGGATTTTAAACTAGAGTCCACGGAATCGTTGAAAACGTTTGAATTATCGCTTCGGTCTTCTTCGTTCCGTGAAAATTCCAATCGTTTTAATTACACAGATTTTTCCCTAGTTTTCGTTTCCTTTTTTTTACAATTAATGGTATTAACTTCTTTGCTCTCGCTAGTTCTTCGAGATAAATGTAAACCCTGTGGTCCGTTTTATCTCTTCCGTAAAGAGATACGCTGGCTAGGTAACGTACTTCGCGGAATAATTTACATTTTGATCTCGCCCACAACGTTGTATCCGGCGAGGAAGTAATTAATTACCGTTTGTTTTGTCTCGCGAAATATATCTGAGCGTAACTTTGCTTGTGTGCTTTTTTAATTGAACGTCCGACCCCAACACGAAAGAGTATCGCGGAAGATAATGCATCTGTAAGAAGTAGAATTTTTTTTTTAATTACCGAGAGCCGAGAATTTCTCTAACAATAAGAGATTTCATGTATACCTATCATTAATTTACTTTTGAAAAATAATCTTTAACGTTAGCAAGATTTTTCCATTTACTCCTCCGTCAGATTCGTAGAATTTTCCAAAATTATCCAATTTCCTAATATTTTCCAAGGAAAGTTAAGAAAAATCGAGTTTTCTTGATTGAATCGAAGAAAAGAGAACGCTGGTTTCTTAAACTAATCATCAGAAATCGAATTACCGCGCGGTCGGAATCTCTTATTGATTTCAGATGGAAATGGTCACGTTCCTGACAAGAAATGCCATGAAAATTGCATAAGAAAGTGTGCGCCTGTTAATACGCGGTCGATTATAGATTTGCATACGACCCAGTGACGGTTGACAAAGCTCACGGTATTGTTCAATAGAATCGTGGAATCCGGAATCCGGTTCCGTGATAGGGGTCATACATGGATATATGTCGCCCACGTACAGAGATTCGTGCTTTCCGTTTGCTTATCGGTGCGCTGCGTCGCGGATGTTCTTGCTGGGATGCAACGATAGTAACATTCGTCATACCAGTCTTTATATTTGTCCTCCTTTCCTTTTTTTTTCGCCAGAGCTTTGTACACGCATGAGCGGGACGGTTTCTTTTGTGCGATACGATGATACATCTTAAAATAATTGCTCGATTGTTTCAAATCGCGATCGGAAAGTGGAACGGATGTCACGGATGCTCTTGTTCGATTTTCCTTTATCTTCCGTCATCGATAGCGGAGCGAAGAAATTGAAAATAGAAACGATGACATGGCTCGACCCGATACGGTTCGCTTTTTAACGAAATTTTATTTTCTTCGGCAATTTCTTCGATACATTTGATGAACGAACATTATCTACGGGGTTGTTTGCTTATTATGTTGATCAGCGGCGTTCTTTATCAAAAGGAGATCCCGTAGCATAGAACACACAGCCTAAACAAGATACATAAATTGCACGGCGTATAAGGAACAGTTGCTGTTATAAAATGCAAGTTTGCCTTTCGTAACCGTATCTGATGAGAACGTCGTTTTATATGCAAATTTCCGTCGAGCTAATGAACTTAGCCTGTAATTTGTCGCGCGCGGCAGAGTACGTAATTATCGGTAGATGAGATAACGTAAGTTTTCAAGATTTGATTTTGTTCGAAGAAAATTTCTATCTGCTCATATTTACTTTGAATTGATTGAAAAAATCATTTTCCTTCGTAAAAGAGGAACCTTTTTACCCGTCTTACCAGTGTAATGAACTTTCATTTTCGTTTTACTCTATACTTTTACACTTTCGTATTCCATTTACCTACGTGTCTGTCCACCTGTAATGAATGTAAATTTTACAGAACATAGTTCCCTGAAACTTTTCGAACAACTTTGTGCTCTTGATTTCAACGCAACCGGTGTTGTTACTAACCGAAATACTTAAGCTTGTTTCTCGAATAATGAGAAAATTCGGGGGTGAAAAGGTAGCTTTTCTCGTCGGATTAATACGGTTTGATCGATAATCATTTTATCTAGTCGCTAATGCAACTTGTGTTCGATACGATGGTTAATAACAGGGAGGATTGTTAAAAACTTTTCGTATCTTGTTTGTACCTTCGAAGAAAGTTGGCTGCAGTCTCCTAGGTTCTATCTTTTCGCCATTTATGCATAACTTGGTCCAGGAGAAAAGTTCCTCCAGTTTAAGCGATATGATTCGATACGTCGATTCTTTGCAAGTCAAACAAAGTTGATCTGTAACTTTTCTACTGGCACATATATATGTACCCAGTTAGAAAATTCTTTCGGATCGCGAAACTTCTTGCTATTTGTTTTACTTCGCTTTCACCTGAGAGCCCGAGAGGGAGGGTTACAAATGGAGGAGTCACCAAGAATCTAACATTTTTTTTTCTCCTCGGCTCAACGTAAATATCGACCCCCTGCGCGCGTATCTTGGGATTCGAGTAAATAAAATGATAGTACGGGCTGTAGAAGATTCGACGATTCACCCTTCGTGTGTATCTTTGATGGAGAAAATATGATGTGTTCTTTCTGCCCGCGGAGTAATTACACGAACGCTGCTTTCATTTCGCCCGTGATTAAAAGTTTCCAGCGTAGTTTGTTCGTCTCGGATCGGAGTTCACTGCTCGTGGCTTGATTTGATTGTTTGGGCTGGTTGTTCGTTAGGGTACGTAGCTGAATATTGCTTAGGTGGACTGATTTATGAGTTATGAAAGTTCGTGACGCGTGATTCTGAGAGGATATCGAAAGGGATGTGATTAATGTTCGACAGAAAAAAATTGCTTTACCAAATCATTCAGGGAATGGATCCAACTTCTGTATCGAGTAAGATTTGTATTAGGCTGATAATGACATAAAACTTTTGTAAAATAATACTTAATACTCTTGGTAACTGTAGGGAATTCACTGTACGATGAAAACTGTTGGCTTCGCGATCTTAAATAACAGGTTCACACTCCGGTGTATCATTTGCTGGATTGTATTTAATAAAAATAAATTGAATTAACTCGAGAAGGTCGTAGAACTTTGCTCCCGGCTGTAAAATCCGAGAAGCACTCGCAATTTGAACGCGTATATCATAGGAACATCATCGCAGAGCTATCCCCGGCTTTTGTATATCTTCCTCGCCCAGACTTCGTTATTTCGCGATTCCCGTTTATGTCACGGTATCGGCTTGCCTTTCACCTTTTATGCCGGCGAAAGAAGATGATCCTCTTCTATCTGGGAATCGCAACGAACATGCAGAACAGAAAGCTCGAGAGCAGATGCTCCAAGAAAGAATAATGTCTGAATGTTTCACACTTTGTCGCAAATGCACTTCGTATTTTGCATGATTCAATGAATGCACATTGGAGAATGAAGTTTCTGTCCTTTCTTTCTGGTCCTCAGAGATATGTCTAGGATATAGTACCAACAAGAAGAGTTTTATCAATCAGAATATGTATTGATAAGGTATTTCTTTAATTTTTGATAATAAAAATACCGTTGATAATAAGGAGCAATAATTGTTTACAATCGCCTTATCGTTTCAAGCATAGGTACATAGTAAATGAAAAGAGGCGCAAATGTTGGTTCAGTGACTTTGAGATATATACTCGTTTTCTCGAATCTTGGTTAAGAACTGGTGCTAGGGTAATAAAACCAGCACCTTGGAGATATATAGGGTAGGATATCCGGTGCAGGAAGCCCATAGGCTGACCGAGCATGTCCTACATAGTACCTGCAGCTTTTTTCTATTTTCTGACCTATAAACCTTTTAATGGCCCCTGGTTACTGCACAAAGAGTAGCCAGGGTACACAGTCTCTTGATATTTCGATCACGTGAGGCACATTTTTCTTCTTTTTTCTTTTCTTTTTTTTCTCTCGTGGCCCAGACTGACCGCAAATTGCCCGAAGCACCCTCGCGTGAATTTTTACCCTCGTAAAGTTTCGAGTTGTGTTTGGAAAGTTGGACGAGCGGTTCAATAAATTAGAGAGAGCATACTGGAATCATAGATTAATTGGATCCTTGTTACACTTATAGGTTACTTTTATTTTCTCTTGTCGTTCTCTTTCGACTTTGAGTTCATTCACGCTTCGAACGTATCCTCGCAACAACGATTTTTCGATTGCAACGATCGTCTCGCAGGAATAATATTTTCTCACGGAATTCGAACAATCGACATCTCTTGTCTGCAACGATACACGGTGAAAACGATCCCGTCGCTCGACAAGAGGAAATTTTTACTTCGACCAATCTATGTTCAGCGGATCGGTATCTCGCAATATCAGCTTCGTTCGCCGGTGTGCCACTCCAATACTCTTTTCGCTAGCCTCTTCTCGTAATTGGGTAAACCTGAAAATAACACGAAAGGACGATCGCATCGTGGACGAATGAGAACCAGCTCTCTGTTATCGCGTAATGAGTATCGAGTAATGAAGCTAGCTTCGACTTTCGATGAAACTGTAGAAGCTTGAACGCATCACTGTCAAACACATCCGTTGATTGCTCTCGAACAAAAGAGTATCTCTTGTTTTCGTTTGATTCGCTAAAAATTTGGACACCATCGAGCGTTCCATCGACGCGTGTTTTCGTTATTTGTTTCGACAGGGAATGTTGGAAATTTTAGCTGACGTAAATCAATTCAACAATATTTTTCATCAAAGTGTTCTCTGCAAATTCCATAAAGGGATTAATGCCACGAAGGCGATTACTTTGAATGACAATGATTTGTCACTTAATGAAACTCTCGATAGAACAGCTGATGCTCAGCTTTGGAAGGTCTCCCATTGCCCTCGATACAAGCTTCTTACCAAATATATAGCCACCTTTTAAGCGTTCCTCGTACCCACTCTCGCGTCTATCATACACGGTGAATACTTCGTATCTGGCTCGTCCGTTACCGGACCTACAACACGTCAGCCGCGTCATTAATTTTATAGAATCTCTTGTAGACTGCGGTTACATCCGCGGAACCATTGACCCGTCTGAACCTTTCTCCGAAGGCTGGCGAAGCCACGGGAACTAGATAAAAGTCTATACAACAACCTCGAGCGAGCCTTATCGCGCTGGCTATTATGTTGCTTCTTTCTTTCGCGTATTCTAACAATGAGTACGGTTCGATGGTTTGGCTCGGTTTGCTAAACTTTCTATCGAGCCTGTTGAAAGTTCGACTTTCAGTTATCGACGCAACTTCTCCCTTTCATCCAGACGACGTTTAATATTGTCTACGAAGGCGGTCGAATTTGAATCCGTAAGCGAACACGAGGAACGCTGGGATTTTACTATTTTAATAAGACCGGTAATATCTTTCAACGAGTAGTCGCCGTGAAATTTTCAAGCCAACAACCGATTCTTCTTCCCTGTACAACTCTCTGTCTGTTTTTCTTCCTCTTGTTTCTGCTGCTCTGTCTCGAGAGACAACGGCGAGAAGCTAGAATGCAAGGGATAATAGGTGGCTCGTTAAAAAAAAATTAACGAGACAATGAATATTTAACAGAAAATTATGCATACCGTCGTTCGCGATCTCTTTATCGCCCGTTCTACGATATCATCCCAGTTGGGTGATTTCTTTTTTCTTTTTTTTTTTTCATAAAAACGAATCACGACGGAGTTTGGAAAAAGTTTTCATTTCGCGTTAGGGAAAATAGCCTCGTCGTTGGCTTTCGAAAATTGTCAAAGTTCCAGTATCAATTCGTGCTAGGAAGTACTCGGTGTAAGGGGTTCATCTTTATTGCATAGAATGTGCCGGAGGGACGAAAGGTTTCGGATACTTTACGATTCGTTTAACAACGTGCCGAACATTCCATACTTTGGTAATCTTATCCGGACGTAGCCTTTGCTAAGAACTGCAACTTTACGATACGGACGTGACTTCGCTGTTCTTAAGACTGCACATAATCTCCCTGCATTCTGACTGTCAAGAAATGTCCAAGTTGGGAAATCATTCTACTTTCAATTGTAATTTATACGTTATAAAGCCATGTGTATGCAGGGGTGTATCTGATTTGCAAATTACCACTTGCTTCTCCAAATTAAGCGCTACACACCTCCATTTTCACTGCTGCAGTTAACGTGCTAGTAAAATTTATCTATGTTCTCAGATCCTAGATAATACAATTAAGTAACAGTATAATAAAAGAAATAAAATTTAATAAGCGGACTCTTGGAGCAAAGTGGAAGTTAACGCTGCACCGTGAAGGGGTGCGTTCTCTGGAAATTCTCACAAATTATGCCGATCGTTCTCTGAGCAATTTCTCTGTTGATGTTTCCCGAAAGAGACAGTTATTCTCGACGACGATTCCAGGCTTCATCGAGTACATTTCTCTATTTTTCGAGTTCAACCCTTTATACAGAAGAACCGTTTACACGGTGCATGAGAGGCGTTTTAGAAATAACGAGGCGTCTCTTCAGCTCGATAAAATTCGAAAAGGATCTGACGAGAAAATATCGTGGTTTAATAAAACGTCGAACGTCACGCGCAGCTCGAAGGAACGTCATTCGATTTTGAATAATCATTGAACGAGGTAGAGCGAGTGCACGATTTCCGTGCTATTCTCTTCGCTTCTTTTTTCATCTGTTTTTATTTTATTCGTTTTTTGGTACTTCCATCGTGACGAGCAGACAATATTGATTTCCGGTCGGCTTTTTATTCGCTTACGCGAGGGCAGTTTCGCTCCGTGAAATCGGCCGAGTAAATTCTGTGTTTTGTGTTTGCGATTGGTGAAACGATAGTTAGGTGGAATTCATACTGCCGCTCTATCATGAATTTCCGCCATAAACCAATGTTTATTCGCGATCTTGGTGTTTCAATAGACGATAACTTTAACAGACGATGTACTATACGGTGCAATTACTTCACCAATAAAGCAATCGCGTTTATCGGTTTCATTTCACCGCACACGGTTGATTTTAAATGTCATATTGTTCTCGAAACGTTGTATCACGTTTTGCTTCCATTTAAAATTTCCCCTACATTTAAATATTCATGAAACGTTCATTCCGTATATATAAATAAATTGTTCTCTCGTATCATCTTGGTGACCTCTCGACCATCTCGTCGGACTGTGTTAATCCGACCCGCGGGAAAGTCGGAGATGTTCGTGAACGCGGCGCTTATATTTAAAATTCTAATCGCGATTATAACGTATCTAAAGTCGGACAGCGTTCCGTCAGTCGACACCCGTGACGATGAATTTTAAGGTTTGTAGTCGCATACCGTGTCACGCCGCCGCGGCAGATGTGGCCGACAAGACAAATTCGAATTTAAATAATTATTCATTCGGTTGAGCAAATGAAATTAAAATACAAACGGTGGCGAATCGCGATGAAACGGGAACGGGACGGTGAGAAGGTCGGAGGGGTAGGATGGTTAGCAGATGGAACGATACGTAGAAGAACGAGGGTTCAGGTTGGGAAATGTAATCCATGAATTAAGGGCCAACCTCGTATCATCCCTATATTGCCCAACGAGGAAAGCCTGCCGTCGCACTGGGGATAATGTAAATTGTTTTAACGCCGCTCTGATACGATTTGACGAGAAACGGTCTCGCTGGGAGCACGCAAACGGAGATACCGCCATTAAATAAAGGATTCCCGGATGCTGTCTCGGCCTCACGGCCGAGCTTCCAATCCCATCGAGCAGATGGATATGATTTGCATAAAGACTCGACCTTCTGGTCAACGGAATCGTAAATATCCGTGTACAGCTATGTCGATGCCAAGTAACGATCCATAGTTAGATATCGAGCTACAAACATAGCTAAATTAACCACTCAGATTACCGTCTATAAACGAGAAGAGATGACGTGACCCGACCTCCTTCCGCTCCTTCCGATTTAATCAGATGGACGGTTAAAAGTGGAAGCTCTCTGTAACGAGCAGAATTAATATTATACTTTGAGTAACTCTACAGAAAGTAGTCCGTTTACGTCGATTTCCTTTGCTATACTTTTCCAGATTAAAAGATATGAAATTTCCTTCGGGTAGAATTAACGACGGTGATGCTATTACTCTAATGCAAAGTGAAAATGAGTGTGTCTTTCTCGTTTCAAAATTAGTAGACTATGCTTCAGAATTTTGGCAGAAATTTCATCAAAATTATCGTGTATCAATTTGGTAATGTCTCTTGTAAATCAGCATTAGCTAATAACGTCTGAGACGCCGGTGCGTCTGACCATTGATTGAGTTATACTACTTAGCGCGCTTTATTCTGTACAATTCGATACGATCTCGAAACGAGATTATACAATTATACATAAACTTTGAACTATTATTTTTTCAAAGAAGTTTTAAACACCTCCATTTTCAACATTGTCTGATTTACATTAGAGTATAAGCATCAATGCTGCAGGGTTTTCTCGCGCCACATCCAACCGGGCGTACATCGTTTTGTTACGTAACAGAAACTGTTCCTCGCTAACCTCACAACTCGTTGCATAACAGAAGTATATTTATCCGTACGTTGCTCCAGGCAATTACGTATTCTCAGAGCACACTTGGGGTGATGTGTAATGCAAAATACGGTTACGTGTTCGCGTTAAAGTAACAACGTCGCCCTACTCCGTGCAGTAAAGTCCAACAGTTTCTTACCTACCCTCGAGGTAGCCGAAAGAAAATTAGAAGAGAATCTGTTCCATTTTTCGACATAGCTTTTCTGTATTTCACCAGATTTATCGTGCCTGGTTATTAAGATTTCCATACCCCTCAGGATGAGTCAGTGACGAAACAACCCATCGACGATTGTTTCGAAGCATTCAAGCTGGAAATGTTTGAAGCTGACGTAACTTAGCCAGCTATTCGTTCGACTGGCAGGGAAGATTGCGGCTTCGACGGCGAAGCAGCCGTAGGAGGGTGAAATTGACGGGTGGGAGGGTTGGAAACGGGCCGACGAAAATGTAAATACCCGCTCGGGGAGTATCACTCAGAGTGGCGAGAAAATTAACTCGAAAAATTCTTTCGCCGTGGCTAAGTAGAGACAAAGAAGATGGGGGATACCGTGGAAGAAACGCGAAGGCGTGAGTGGTGGTGTGGGATGCTATTCTCTTTTTCGTTTCACCATTCGCTCGCCTGAGCATTACGATAGTCTTACACCGCGCTGGAATTCATTTCAATGAATTTGCATTCCAACCGAGCCATGTCCCTCTCCATTTCCATCTCATTTTTTTTTTTTATCGTTCTTTTGATAATTTTTATTTGATCGCTCGTTAATTAGAGCGGCAAGTTATTATCGCAGCTCCGTTGGTCCAATCTCGTTCTCTCCGTTGGATTGGTTCGTTTGAACAGGGTCCAGTCAAAGGAGAATCTACAGGTTCGAGGATTTTCGACGGAAAGCGTCGTTTGTCCCGCGTAAAGCATGCTTCGAGCGGGAAAGAACGAAAAAGTTTTCGATAAGTTTCCCGTTCTTCTTCGGTGCTCGTTTCTGCTGAACAAAGACCAGACGATGGATCCTGTTTTTTCGATGAATACTCCATGGCTTACACTTGTTGTTCAACAATCTCTTGAAAACGGGGTATAGCAATAGCCTATTTCTTCTAAAAGTAGTCTTACTTTCTTACCTTTATGTATACTTGATGCGACAGGAAAAGAAACGTTTTACTTAAACAGACCTGATTCACAATCAGGCAATTTGAATTCTAATTTCTAATGATTCTTGTATCAATACTTCCATTCGTTTGAAAACCTATAATGAGACAGTAATGTCATGTCTCGGCAAAATGGACAGGCATCGAGGTGCATTCATACCCGGTGAATAGTGCATGGTGCAACGATGAAGGTATAAGTAATAAAGTGTCTATAGTTTCGCGACGGATAATCGTCGACATCGTCAGAGAGACAACCGTGCAGTCTTTTATAAAGATTGTACTAACGTTATTGATATCTTGTCTGGGTAACTTAACCCGTTTGCTTCGTTCTGTCCTTCGCAATTTGTGTTAGCATTTTATACAGCGTGTCTCTGAGAGACATTGCGCTCTTTAATCCTTTACGATGAATCCATATATGCATTCGAAGGGAATCATTAGGATGACTTATAAATTCGAACCTGGAAAACAGTACAACCAGTAAAATTTTTAATTCAGATGAAATTACACAATCCTGGTAGACGGTGAAACGTGAGAATGATTTATGAGATTGAATGTAAGACACGAAATGAACGGCACGAAGGCAGGAATAGAAAATCGTGATTGATCGTAACCGTAATATCCTATTTACTGTGCGATAGTGCAATATCGAGCGTTCGTGATTCGATGGTTTCTTTGAAGAGCCTATTATCGTGCCAGTAGGTATGTAGATTTTATAACGGTGTCATCGAGATTGCACGAGACGCGGCTATTTCGCGTCGATGCATTTCCACGTTGCACCGAGCAGGTTCTGCATGCGCAAGATGATTGTTTCCCGGAAAGCGTTTAGGTAAATATTTTATACCGCTGGTTAAGCTCGTGTGCTACGTTCCGCGATAATGCTATCCCTGGTTTATGTCAGGTTTTACGTAACACGAAAGTTACTTATAACCCACGTGTTCGAGGTTTACGTTTCGTCGGTATGTACATGCATAGTGGTAGTTTATAATTGCTAGTTTGGCTGACGGATATTGTGGGGTGTTTGACGATAGTTCGGTTCGTCGTAAAGCCTAATACGCTGTTAACGTTTCCGTTTATCCTATCTGGCTCTATTCACACGTCTTTTTCACGTCATTCATAAGTGCTTAGGCTTTAGACACTTACAGTAATTATCAACTTCTGAAGGGTGTAAATTAACAAATGACATCGATTTTAACTCGCTGAACGTTATTTAACTTCTCGACGAGTTCGTAATGAATTGAAATTACATTTTTCCTAGACATTGCATTAGTAAGCTTATTAATGTTGATAAAAAAGCCCTCTTTATTCTTAGGGAAAAAGGTCTTTAGGGGGTGGGGTTTACGGGTTATTACAACGTACCGGAACTAATTCTTGTTTAATAAGTTTAACAAGGAAGCGAGGGACACGCGAAAGTAGCAGCGTTTCTGTTCATCTTTTCTCCTGGCGTTCTGAAATCTTGCAGGGGGTCAAGATGCGGCTTTCGTGCTCGCTAATTAAATGGAAGGCGCGATGCTATCACCTGGTATCTCCTCTTTTCAAAATTCCAACCTCCTGACAAAGCTCTTTTTTATCTATTCGCCAAGAGTGTATTCTTTTCGGTTAGTTTTGAAAAAAATTGTTTTCCTACTTTCAATGACAAAAGCAAACATGTTTTTTCATTTCCATCGTTCCAATTCTGTTTCCTTTCTCGCGCCACGCGCGAGCGTAAACGAAAGAACGACAGCGTGTCAGGAATACACAAAACCCGTGACAGAAGAGCGAACGACTATATTCGCGGTGCAGTCTGCTGACTCGAAGAAAAATTGACCCGCAGGAAAATCAATAGCAGCGGCGAGACGTCTAGCGTAAAACGAAGCTGGAAGCCTATGAATAATAATGCGACACGGAAGATACTTATCACGGATTCTAAGTACATCCAGCTCATAAATGACGGAAGAGAGCGTATCAACCGTTTTTCAAGTTGTATCGCGAACTTTGCCAGCCGTTTCAAGCGCGAACGCGTTACATTAAATCTCTTATGCCTACTAATTTACAATAGAAACGGTCTCGAAAGAGGGCGGAGAGATTCGAAGTGAACAAGTAGGTACGTAACGCCGTCGACGGGCGTGGCGTTCCTCTTTTCCAGCAGATTGGATAGAAGAGAGCAAGGATTAGAGGTTGAAAAGCATTCGCGAAAAAGACTTGGCTATCTTTCGACGGGCTTTGATCTTTGTGGAAGAGTAGCCTGGCCTCTTTCTGTTCTTTGTTTACGAGACATCTATTTCCTCTTCGTTCTTAGCTGCTTGACCGGCTCGGTGCAAATGCATTAAATGGTCTGCGAAAACCCTCTAGCGCTATTTTTATTTCTACAAAAATGTTTATCTCTAAAATTGTGCTATTTTTTTGTTTCAGGTAAGTTGCTGAATCTGTGATCTTGCCTTGCGAACTTGAACTCATTCTGTCATGTGAGTAATTAATCTACAGTCTCAGTTCTTTTTATTATTGCCAAGTTTTATTGATTTTATTGATGAACAACTGTTGATTAGCTCGATATCCGGAGTTACATTTGGAAATTTAATTCGATTCCTTAGTTTATTTCCCGCCGAGGACAATTTCGAATTTGATTCACGGGAAAAAGAATTTCCAAGTATCATTTCCGTTCTCCGTAGCTGTCAGTGATGTTGAAAACTGAAGGTGTTTTCTAAGCTCCGCAAAGCCAGCCGATAATGTACTATTAATTACGTTACTTTGAAGCTCAGTTTGCTCCTGTATCAGTGAAAACTGGAAGTACGCGAGATAACAGTAAATACGGCGTAAAAGGACGAGGGTTTGGCATACGCTTCGTAATACTTTAAGCTGTGTACTTGGTAAATTTATGCCAGTTTGCTAAGCCTACTATCGTATGCCAAACCGAATCTTCTGTGCAAATAACTGTCCCCGCTTTATTTAGGGAGCCATGTGCTTCTCCGCCGAAATCCGCGCACCTTTTAACGTTTAAAGCTTTTTCAAATTCGCGAAGATTCTTTGTTTCAACTAGCATCGTCGATCGATGAAACGTCGAATGAGAACGGGTTGCATGCAATTGAAATGTAGAGTCGTTAACTGCAGTACCTTCAATTACCGCTACCATTTCGGTCGTTCAACCTCCATTTTTCTTCTCTATTAATGATACTCTGGTAGCAGGTGGTGTCGTTAAGATTTCACGAAACGTACGCGTGATTCGTGAGCTTAGCGTACAGGTGCGTGCGTAACGAGCAATCGTTAAATCCCCTTGGCGATTTAGATCGGAACAGAGATAAGGTAATGGTCGCTGGACAAACTCGCGATGTCGAAATTAACCGACGAACTACAGAAGACTAGCCTTCTGAAAAATGCTAACAACCGTCAAATTATTCTTTCGACAATCGCGATTACTGTCAGCAATTCAACATTTTGTTCTTTTTCCCGCGAGAGGAAAAGTGAAAAGTCAAATTTCATATCACAGGGGAAATAATCGTCATCGAATCTTTTGTTTTTCTCCGTGTTACTTTGACAACCGGCTGACTCTTACGTCAGGAAATGAAACGATGAATCAGCGTGTTCCACAGTAGACACGATTGTTTCCTCGTCGAGTTTTCAGGATCACGCTCGATTCGCTTTTACGAGCTTACTCGGAGAAGGCCGACTTTAGCCGTGCAGGAAAAGTGAGCAGACAAGCGAAAGTGCTTGGCTGGCGGTGACGAATCACAGGATCGTGGGACGATAAAACAACGACAGATGCACGTAAGCGAACATCTGTAAATTCGGTCGGTACGATTCGCGTGATATAGGAGCACCGGCGCCCACGTCGGACATTAGACGGAATGTAATAGAGGTCTTGGCTGTTGTCCAGACGGTCAAACGGAGTTGGGTAGGGACGGCTGAAGGGCCAGGATACGATCCTGCATATGTATATAGATGCCTCTATATACATGCCAGCCGTAGTTACCAATACCGGAGGGTAAACCTATACAGGGTGTTCATGATAAAAATTCATTAACTTCCTTCTAAGTCCCTCATTGCGACTTCTTATTTAAAAGAGAATTTTCTGTAGGCGTTTAGTGGAGGGGGAGAGTGTTCCGTCTCCCCGGTCGCTAGGTGGCGGCAAGGTTGACGGTGTTCTCGCTGGCGGTCGCCCGGCATGTAGTTCGAATATAATAGGAGTTTCGAATTGTCCCACTAACGAATCTGACAGACGATCCCGAGACGAAACGCCTTTTTCTCCCCTCTCTTACATTTCTTTACATATTTTACAATATAATTTTTTATACGATCAATGGTTATGAAATAACAAGAATAACGCTTTAATGCGAACACCCAGTAGATGGAGATAGAAAATAGGAGACCGAGATACCCGGAGGAATTCGCGTTGTCGTCTTGACTAAGCAGCAGACCGAGCAGCAAAATCTTGCCCACTTAGTCTCAGCTGTGCTGGGACGCGTTCTTCGATGAATAGCCTCCTCTACTTTCCTCGAAACTTGCAAGACGTTGCTCGGCTTGACGCTTGTGTATTAAGGAGCAGCCTGGTGTTTTCGTGGAAACGTGTGTTCGTTATCGTTCATAACGCCCGGTATCGTACAGGGAACAAAGCTCGTTTTCCAGCAACTCGATACAAAGCTTTCCTATAAGAGACTCCTGTACAAGATATACGCTAATGGAAAGCTGTTGTTTGGTGCATATGTTAATGGGTTGACAAATATCACGGTTATCGAATACTCTATTGAATGTTAATATTGTCGAATAATTTACTGGAGAAATAATAATACGGTGCGGGGGGAACGGTAAATAATTCATGGCGCGTTAAGCAATTACTCGGATGGTTCCATGGAGAATGAATGAAAGTTGGTCTAGTTGCTTCTTATCGGATAAAAAGAATTAGGTAAATAGGAGCGGATCTCGGTGGAACGAGCTGAGAATATCAAGTGTCGGCTAAGTGAAGCATCGCGTTCAGAAGGCTGCGGTTTCTCGGCGGCGAACTAGCGGAGGAGGACGAACACCAGAGCAGAAGTTATTTAATTTCCCTCGTTGAAGCTGACTTGGCAACGGGAACGGTAGTAGCTGATTCCCGAATTGGTCGAGTTGGCCTAGAGGCTAGTGGCTCGGCTCTCTTCGTCCTCCTTGCGAGCTCTCCGCTTTGTCCGGCGTTCGCCGCAATCGGAATTCGAAGTGTTTTCCACGTATTCGTTTGCCGAGCTCTCGAACCCGGAGATTTTCTGATTTTCATTCGCCGCCCCGGTGACTCGCGATCGTTTCCCTTCCCTTCCCTTCCCTTCCGTTCTCGGCCTGTTTGTGATATCAGCTGAGCTTGATGATTAATTGGAAAGTGGTACAGTCTAGCTTGCCAATGATGCGGCAGATTTCTCCAATTTATACACACGATACTGCGTGTTTTGTCACTGACATTCTGCTGACATTAATAGAACGTCGTTATTGATCCGTGATCAATATCGGTAAGCGATTAAGCAATCCGGCTGCGTCGAGCCAGTCATCCCGTCGTTGTATTCCTTTTTATTTTCAAAACAACGAGATTTTTTTTTACGAAGTTTAATCGCACACAATGATATTTCATAAAAAGAGATAAACATAATGCGTACATGGAATTCTATCGAGATGGATATTTTATTAGAGCTATTTTGCCAGGAATTATCTGAAAAATATGTTACACCGTGGAATATGTACGCACCCTCGTGGTCGGTTTATCCACCGAAAACGTGTTATTCAACGAACGTAACGATCGTGGTGCACGCTATTAGACGATACCGTGAATTACACCGCGAGCTAACTCGTCCCCGGGGTGGTCGACCAAGAAATATTAGAAAATCTCGCGAGCCTGCACCATCGACGATTCGTTTGTCCCAATCGAGAGTGTTATCGATGTCCTATCGGGAGCGACGTTCGATTCGTGTCAACCAAGCTGACCTGAATTTCTCTCTGTTCCACGTTTGTTTCGATACGAAACGTTAATCTTTCAACCGACACCGTCATCCACACCTATATTTCGCGGTTCTTTGTTCGATCCGTCGCCAAATGGAACCGTACTCGATATCGAACATTGTTAATATTTTCGACGAACATTCTCACGTTTAGATTATAAATCGTATTTGGGAAAAATGAGGGAAGTTAACGCGAAAAGGAAGTAGCTTCTTTGATTTTTTCCTCCCGCTTCTTTTAACTGGCATGTAATTTTGGAAAAATCCGCGCGTTTTGCGATCCCTCTTTCTTTTTCTTCCCTCTCCTCTCGCTTTCTGATGGGGAATAATTACAGAGCACTTTTATATGGGACGCAACGTCATTTTCCGGATACACGCGAACGCGAGTGTTGTTAACTTTGCCAGCGCGCGTGTTGACACTGTTCTGCAAGCAAAGAGCATCGCGTTTTAACCCGCGTTTTTGATGCAAATTAATGCACTCGGCACGAAACGTTTGAAACGCTGACCGAGAGGCAATATTTAATTTTTAAATATACGTTGTGTTCTCGGGCAATGTTAAAATGAAAAAAAAAACAGAAAAAAAAACGTGATTATTCTTTCGTGTAACAGTACGATTCCACGTTAAATGACAGGTCCGTTGGTTAGAATAACGTTGAAACGAAATGAGATTTATTCGCGTTTAATTTGTTTTTGTAAAGATATAAAGAGTAATTTGCGGTCTTGATTCAAGGAACGGCATTATGCCGTGATAAAAGTTTCCCGGTTACCACGTTTATGAAACATTACTGCGGCTTTTGGAACGAAACGTCTTTAATATCGTGATCCCGGAAAGGACACGTCGAAGTTTCCAAGGTAGTTCAATAACGCTGTTTCCCTTGTACGCGACAAATTCATCTCGATGGATTTACGACGGTTAAAAGAAAACAAAGGAAAGTCCATCGGTGTGTTTTTCTTTTCGCCAGTACGAGGAGGGCTTTCTCTCGAGACTCCGTTACAGATATTAACGCGAAGAAAGTATAGTTTCCTTCGCGATATTGGCTGGTGGCGGGGAAAAAGTTTTCTGGGACGTAGGAAATCGAGACTGATACGACTTTTATACTCTCGGCTTGTACGAGTGTTCCCAACAACCTGGCCATTACGTCGACCGGGGACAAAATCAATCTTTGTTAACGACCGAACGATGTAATTAATCGTGTTTATATATTTCTTCGTAAAATATAATTCTACGTGAATCAGAATGAAGTAAACGTGATTAAATTTACAAGTTTATTGATCAGTAGAATCTTGTTATCTGCGGTTAGCATCTTGCAGGAAAATATTTTCGCTAGCTTATTTTTCGTTCGTCTCGAAAGGTTAAAGCTGCAAGCAACACAGGGACAGGAAGTAGTCAGAAATAAAGGAAAGGTTCGATTCGCGTAGCTGTTATCGCGTCAACAGATTCCTATGATCGTATTTTTGATGTTACCCCTCGACGTTACCGTTTCCCCTAACTATCTCCAATCTTCCAGGGTATTCCCTAACGGCATTCCTCAGAGATTCCTCGTTGTCTGTTCCATTTGTTGCTTCCCTGGTTCGCTATCTTGCGATTGTACTGGATGTCCCGTTTTAATCTATCCGAACAATTATCTCTTGAATCAGTTATTTTAAAAAGATATTTCAAACATAGTAGTCGAACTCTCCGAAGAGTAGAGCTTCTGTGATTTCAATTCCATTCGAAGAGAGATAAAATTAGCCACGGTATTTTCGAGAATATAATATGTTCGAATTCCTAATGACACGTCCAATTCGATAACAGTTGAAAAACGTTTATATTATTAATTGAGGGAGCAATATTTTTGGCCGAAAGTGAAGAGATCAAAGACCTTCGCTGCATCGTATTGTTCAGCAGGTTCAATACGATCGCGCCGGGGATTCAATTAAAGCCAATCTAAAGTACTTAGTACCATTGTATTACCTCTCGCCTGTAGCGGCACGCAATATCGCACCTGCTGCAGCCGTTGAGGTGTGTACGCGGCACAAAGCCTAGTTTAAGCAAATCTTGCCGAACACAGTCTCCTTCCAACTTTCTGGCTGAGTAAATTCTGCACCAGCTGCGTTGTCTCGCAGAAGGAAATTGCTGCGATATATATTTTATAAATCACTGGGCAGAAAATGTTCATTTCCTTTAACCGATTTAACCTTAACAGCTGAATTGCATTTATTGGGGAATCGACTTTAATGGAAGAAAAAAATGAATTGCAAAGTATTGATAAATGTTCTGAAACATTTGGGCGGTGCACATAGGAGAAATCGAAAGGATAAAATCATGCGCTCGAAGGCTTTCTACAAACCGTTCTAGGAAAAGGTCGTCGAATGGATCGGTCGACTGGGTCCGATAACCGATATGCTCGTAATACATTGCCATAAAACGGCTGATTCGTTACGTTTAGAAACGGTAGTTTTCTCGTCGTGAACGAAAGCACTGTCGCATTGAATAAGTTTCTTTTATTAGTTGCCACCGTTCTCTCTGTATTGATTTCCATTTCCTCTGACGGATTAGTTTCATCGGGAAAACGTATATTTTCCAAATATCCATACGACACGGTTAGAAATGATCCGTTAGATGAAAATACACGCAGGTAGACGATCTTCTCTCGTATTTTTCTCCCTACGTTGTGGACGCACAAAGCGAGCAAGCTGCCGTCTTTTAATTATTAAACGAGCAAAGACGCTGCAAAAGTCGTCTACCGTGAGATTAAGTAACGCAGGTATTAAGCGGAGAATGATGCGCGGCAATCCTTTTCGACGGTGAGATTAAGGAGAACGGTTTTAAAATCTCCGCTGAATATTGTGCCGAGTAATAGAATGGTAGGGAAACAAGGACTTCCTAAATAGTGCCAGAAGTATTACGCTATCGTGTAAAGGGAGAGAGAACCGGTGTCTTTTCAGAGTCCCGGATACACTATGATAACACAAAGGGAGGCATCCCTTTCATGGGAGCTACGGTTCCATAGAATGGCTCGCCTTTATTCAACACTGTGACAGCATTCAAATGGTCAAACAACGGACAATTAAAACGCGAAAACCTTGGTCGTTTGGTAACTTTGAATTTGAAGGAATCGCGCTGAAACTGTCTTCGCTTCCTCTCCATTTTAACAAACTTTCCTTTAGTTTATTCATTTCGTAGGTTTCTATTGAATTCTCGTTATTTCCATCAAACCGCATTTCCATCAGCCTCGAAAAAGGTTCTAAGAAGGTTCCACCCGTGTTACCTGTGTTTGCGTATTCAGCATGGTCGCGGCAGTTGGTCGATCAGGAAACAACCGAGCAAAGAATGTTCGAAATGTAAAACCGATGACCTAAGTGCTGGATAAGCCGGGGAAAGGTATATCGAGAAGAAAAGGGAGGATCAGGAGGAAAGAGGATAAGACCGGTCAAGCTTAGAATAGAAGCTCTCTCACTCTCCTATCTGTTCGCCCTTTACCCCATTCCTCTTGTCCTGTCCAAGAACAGTTCCGGAGTTATCCGGCCCCAGGCACTCGAATCCCGACGACTTAATAATGCACAATCTCCGGGGCCGTCATTTTGTAAAGACAACTTTGCGTTGATTGAGCACCCAACTGCTTCTACGTGTTCGTCTTCTCGTTAACGCATGTATCATATTTACCTGTTCACATACGATTCTGAATTCATGTCCACTGGACGAAACTTCACGGTACGGATTTTTACTTTCGAACAACGCCCGTGTCCATTAGTCGAGTTTCTTTATTAATGACCCGGTACGATACGACGATTTATTATTAAGCGGAAGTCGACTTCGGAACAATCGCGCCGGGCAAACTTTGTTGGCGGAATTTCGGTTGCTCTGCTTGAATATACGAGCTGGTTAAACTGTCCGGTTTGAAGGTATAGAGGCAATTAGTCGGTTTTGGAATCAGGATGTTAGTAATTGATTGGGATATGAAACGCGAATAGGAAAATTTCATTAAAATAAAAGAAAAGAATTGATTTTAAGTATAGTACTAAGCTTAAAGGGCTGTTGGATTTTTCTCTTCAATTTTTGTTCATGCAACAAACGGATAATGATTAACACTCGATTGGCTCAGTTTCTTGAGGCTGCAAATTCAATCCAATTACTCACCGATCTGACGTAAGCCTAAGTGCTCTAGGTGTCGATTGACTATTGGAAACTTGATTGCTTCTAAGACTGACTGATTTGCTGACTAATGAGTTGACTGAGGCTGGAGGCTTGATTGCTTACCATCTACTTGACGGTTCGCAAATGACCTACTGCTAACAATTAACGTGGTGAAATGATTAAGCGTTCAGGTCTTTTTTTAGATATCGTTGCTATACTCAAACAGCAAAATATCCTAGAATGCTTCCTTGCTATTTCTATTCGCACAGTCGTAACCGTAGGATGAGCCGACTGCTTGTAAGCACTAATGGTATGCTTGTACGATATACAATTCGAAACGAGAGCCTCTAGCCTCCAGTACATAAACAACCATATCACTCGGCTCGCTGAATTTACGATTTATGCCGAAACACGAACGAATTTCGCTAAAAGCCATAGATGACAGGGGCTGTTGCGAAAAGTAATTCGACTGGGGATTCTAGGCGAATCTGATGTATTCTTAGGATTTTGAGCTGGAGCCAAAATTCTTGTTTCGAATAACACGTTCTTCCAATTTCTTCGACGGTTTATCGAAGTGTGTCTGAAAGGCATAGCCGAACCGTTTTGCCATTTTATATGAAGGTAGCTTATATAAATTCCATTGGCCAGCTGCTTTCTTTGACAGCCAATCGATATTGTCTTTTAGTATATTCTTCGAATCAAAGAAGAAAAGAAAAGAACATTCTGAATATTATTGATTACCAATGTCTAACGCGTCAACGAATTCATTAACATGTATTTGAATTTGCATTTACATTGAACGAATTAAGAACAAATGTACGGATAATAAATTCAATCAACCAACTGTTTAACGAACAGAATTGCAGTGTATTTGGAGGGTTGCCAGCGAAAAATTTGCACGCGAACACAAACTTGGAAACTAGAGATTTCAGTAATTTCGTCGATAACTTTGTCGGTAATGATCTAAAAATTTTGAAATTACTTAAAAAATATTGGGAGGATTTTTGACATATGTATTTATTTTGAACGTAAATTGATATTAAATTCCGTCGACAGGAAGTAATACAAGTTTAACTATGGAAGTTAGTTGCATCGTTGTGGTATTCTCATCTTGCTCGTAATTTGCTTTGCTAACTTAAGCCGTAACAAGCATCGACACGACGCGGCGATGCTTGGTATTTTGGTCTTCGATGATCGTTTTCGATGTTCAGAAATCGTGAATGCGGCACACGGGAACCGACGAAGATGCCGCAAATTGCTCCCCTTAATTGATCGTTGCCTGTTGCTTCTTATATAATACATACATACATCAACGGAACAGTTTGATATCGCTCGATCAACGATTCACAGTTTGGGCTTAATACCAGACACGTGACAGGTGTAACGACGTGTCTTCAACCTGATATTGATTAGACTGATTAAGGGGTCGTATCAAGCAGGATAAGTAATGGTCCTCGAAGCTCAATATGAAACATACACCAGATTGATTGCAAATTATGCAAATATCTTTCTTGTAATTTTATTTTAAAATCATCATTTGTTCGAGAAACATAATATAACATTATTTTCTTAAAATTAATATCAAGAAAAGTTTCGTGACTTAAATGATACGAGAACATTATCGTTCCTTTAATTTCTTGCATTTCTTACGGTTCATGCTAGCAATTTAATATTAATTCAATTCATTAGCAAGGTGATATCAATAATTTCAAGTATTTTCTAATTCATTTGCAAAATATCGTCGTGTTATATAGATTGTTTAAATAATTTCACACTGGATGTTTCTTCAGAATATTTCTTTTCGGTGCACGTTGCGAAACGTCTGCGCAGATTTGCTCGAGTCGAAATTTCTCGACGTCGTTTGGAAAGATTCGTCGTGGCAGAGTATCCTCCGCTTATTTATCATATCGACAAGAGGCAAATAGCCTAGGGATGGTAGCGAGCAACGAAGTCACGAGCTTCGCGACGCGATTACATCTTGAGGGTAGATGTACACGGCATCTGGTGCATGCTTTCCACACGTAACTTATCTTCATTTCGAGACGGAAAAGGAAATGTCTGTTTTCTCATCCTCACTTGTCACCTGTGCCGTTGAATTATGTATGCCGTATGCACACACGTATGTGTATACCGACGACCTACTGGAATATGTTATTCGAGTATCGGGACTCCTCCTGATACAACGTTTACCGCCTTATTCGTCACATTTCGCTTCCTATTTTCAGTCTTACGAAGATCATGGGTAATCATCAGTTATTTGTCAAGGGATCGCGTTGGATTTATACAAATATGTTTCCTCTCTCTTCGCTGATTCAGATGGAAATGCATTCGCTTGCTGCATTGTCTCGATACCTTTTTCGGGTAATATCTAAAAATGATGCATTTTAAATAATTGCAATAATAAATCAAGTAAGTGTTTATAACATATTTTATAAATGAAATCTAAGAATAGATGTTTTTCGTTAGTGGGTCGTTTGCATAATAAATTGTAAAAATTTTCTCTCGCCGGATTGTATCGATAAGTATTGGTTTCTTTAGGCAGCGTTGGATCGTGGAATCGAACAGAGGAGCTACGATTTATTGGCATATTGCTGACAAAAAAAAAAGAAAACAGAAGAACAGAATGGAATGCGAATGAAGAAGCGGCTTTGCCTGGGATTGGCATTCAGAAAACTTTCGCATACCTTTTTTCCTGCCGATATTTAGCATTGCAATTGCACGCTTTCCATTGACCTCATTTTTAATAAAATCAAGCGTCTATTAAATGGATTAAAGGATGCTCGCGTTAAAAGAGCACAAAGAGGAGAAACAATATCGAAGGAATTCTTGAATAATTCATTTTATATTGAGCCATACTACTGGATGTGGTTTTTTCTATCGTGATAGATAACTTATGTTACTCGTCTTGAGAGGGTGAAAAATATAAGTATTAATGAGAATGACAATGATATATAAGTTTCAATTTTTAACGCTTTGTCATGGAAGCCTGATAATCGACAGGGTAGTAACAATCGTTGCTAACGATTGATCGATTCCTCGTCGAAGATTATTCTCCGACTTTCTGAACGCAATAATTCCGTACCGATAACGAGAAATCTCGAGAAGCGACGTTTCAACGTCGATCCAGTCGGAAATTTTCCATGCTTCGTACGTGCTTTTCAAGCGGATATTAAGAAGTGGCAGGATATTGGTATCCATATTGTGCTTTCAGTCGCTCACGCCACGTTGCATTCAATATTGCAAGAGTTATCGGCGCAGCAATCATGGAAAAGAGGTAGCATCGAAGGCTACTTAATTTTGGAAAATTCATACGAAGAAGAAAAAAGGGGAGGGGGATAAAGAAGATGAAAATTATCACTCGCGATTCGAGCGTATTCTGATTGAACGGGAGCGACGCGCATACTAATTAAAATATGCATCATTCGCGTTTCTTTTCCTTGCCTCTCGATTCGATCTACCCTTTTATTTATCTGTACCTTCCACCTGGTTATCCTTGGTGTTTTTTTTTTTTTTTAGATCAATCGAGTAGGGATTCGACGCGAATATCATGCATATGCATCTGTCCTCGTAAATGTGTTGTTGCGATGCATCGCGATGCCCGTTCGACCGAACAATGAAGGAATATTAATTTCAACATTTTTTACCCCCAACAGACGCGGTTTCGATTGAATTTTGTAAACGATCGGCGCACGTATAGATGACGTAACACGTGACATTTCTAATTAAAAACATTCGTTGGAACGCGTTGTTCATTTTCTAAATATACACGCGATCGATGAAGAGAGATTTTATTTTATTTTATATTTTTATTTTTTTTTTTATTTTTTTAATGGAAATACGTAATTGAATTTCGAACGAGGAGAAAGATCAGAGAGCTCTCGAGTGACATCGTTCAAAATTTATTTCGTTGAGTTGTAATAGGAAATCGAACAGTTTATCGACGAGGATACTTGCATCGAAATCTTAGAAATTAAAATGGTATTAATAGATTATATCGTGTCAATACGGGAAAATTTTTCATTTGTTTTTTGTGTTTTCGTTTGATATTGTGTTCCGATTAAAATCATCGATGAAAACTGAAAATTGATTGTGTTCTATTATCGAGTCTGTTGAAATTGATATCTGATACGCGATGAAATAATCGCGATCACTGGACGCCTTTGCAAACAGTAGGAAAAATGGATTTAAATAAATGTGAAATACTTGTTTTCGCGAAAAATAGAGCGCGTTAAATTTTATTAATATAAC
This sequence comes from Osmia lignaria lignaria, assembly GCF_051020975.1. Taxonomy (NCBI): domain Eukaryota; kingdom Metazoa; phylum Arthropoda; class Insecta; order Hymenoptera; family Megachilidae; genus Osmia; species Osmia lignaria. The sequence continues at coordinate 5,918,355 of NC_135041.1, forward strand.
TCGTGAAATACATCTGCGACGAACGCGTGCATAAATGTGAATACAGCAATGTTTACTGCAATTTGTACTCGTACTCGATTTTATTGCTACGTAAATAAACGTTTAAACTTACTGCGATTCATTAAGATCTTGGGTTTCGTTGCTTTAAAACACCGATACAAGGGTATTTTTATTATAATTATGCTGTGAAAATTCGCAACTGGTTTGCAGTAATTTCAACCTGCTGTGTTTGCAAAATTGAACCGTATTCCCAATTCTCAAGCTGAAAATTGCTCGAAATAATAATCAATTCCATAGGGAGACATTGAACAATTCTACACGTTGTGTATGATACTAATTAACGTAATTTGTACGTATTAGCTAACATTTTCGAAAATGTAATCTCTTCTGAATTAAACATTAGACGATATTTGTCCTACTTAAAATTTTCATCGCGTATCCACAATTCTCAGTCCTGAACGAACGTGCTAATTAGCCAGTCAATAGACTAAGAAACGTCTACGAGCAGTTAACAGGCTGTTAGCAGCATTTCAGAAGGCATATATCTCGATGAAATACACGTGTCCTGCTCCTCGGCTCGTGTCCTTCAACCCCAGACTATTTATTAGCTGAAAGCAGCTCGTTGACGAGCGATTCTGTCGGCTACTGTTAATTAAATCCGGCCAATTATTTTACACGACACGAGGTCGTAAACGGTCGATGGCCGTGTCGTCCTGCGAGCAAAGCGCACCTTAACCATTGTTGTTCCCGATCGATTCTCTGCTAGCATAATATCGCGAGTTAGTTGGCAGTTGGATCGATCGGTTCTTCGAGTTGTCGCGCCTCGTCTAACAAACTCGAACGACTTCACGGTCGGAAGTTTCTTTAATCCTTTGAAAAGCGAATCAGGTCTAGACGAGACGAAAGTGGACGCGTTCCATTACGTCAGACGTCGCTCTTTGGAAGATTAAACTGGTCTAAGAATGATTAAACGAGTTAGCTGATGATATTAACCCTACATCACGATGACGGTCCTTTTTTTTCTTTTTGAGTTCATTTATTCAAGTTTAGGTACTTACATGTCTACGTGTGTTCATTTCGTTAGAATTTTCTAGGTCGAAAATGTATGTTCAAGAGGGCGAAATAAAAATGGCAGATGGTGAAATTACATCCACGAAATATAAATTGTTCAACTCGCTCGGAAGGTTGGAAGTTTCTTTAGTATTTCGTTTCGAGGTAACGTTGGTTAAAATCAACATAAAATATCGCATAGGAATTAGGGCGCTCGGTCATCGTATCGCGATGCACCAGCGTATAACTGTATTCCCGTGAAATTTAACCCGTTCCGCAATTGACCCAATTTCGTTCGTGCTCTTCTTTATTTGTACGAACGTTTGCCTCCACCACCTTTTGTCCACCAAGACACGAAAATTTACAATCTCGATGGAAAGTTTTCCTCGCTAACCTCTGCCACGTTTCATCGATGAAAACGATTTCACGGAATCGGTCGTGATTCGAGCGAACGAAACAGGTGAAAATCGACTTCGTGCAAGAGAAAATGATGATATCGAAAGTTTGGATTATCGGGGAAAAAAGATCTGGAACTCGTTGAAAATAAAAATTCTTGAAAAGTTTCGTAAATTGGTTCGCGATCGTTGATGAAATTATAGCCAAGATGGATTTAACTTCGACAGGGTCAAACGCGACTCTGCGACGTTACTTAAGGGTTGAATTGCTGATCGTGTCAGGCGGTAACACAATTTTTCAGTTGATTTTCTTTTTGTCCCAAGTTCGAAAGTCGTTAGGTCTGTTATCGTAGCTCGAAGTTCATCAGCATATACACGCATACACGTTTCGCTCGTTTCGTTTCCACTGTATCGGTGCACCGCGGCGCTATAATGAAAGGCAGTTGCAACTGGGACGCTTGTGCATTTCCATGTTCACGCGAAATATTAACGAACACGCGAATTCGCCGATGGAGAAGATGGAGAGGCGGGTGAGGAAAAAATATAAGGTAGACACAGCAGGTTGGCAATCAATGAGGAACGCTCGGTGCAGAGACCGAAGCGCGAATTACCGTTCGAAAGAAAAGTTTTGCTTAGACTGGAAACGAATACCGCACTTTTCGTTCTGTTTAGTTTAATCCGAGAGAGCTGACGCGTTAGCCGAACGTTCCATGCTTCCGAAACGTTGAATCGGGATAGAATTATCCGCGAATCCTCGTCCCACTGGGTTGCCTCGTCATTTGCACCAGCCACGGAGACACTGACTCGATTGAAACGCGTTCCGTCCACGGACATCTTTTTGCTGGAAGCTCGTCGCTGAAAATAAAACCCTAGAACGAATGGTCGGTGGTAATTGGCTTGTTCTAGCGTTCTGCTTTTCGCGCCAATTATACGCGTCTCCCGTTCGGCTGCTAGTTGCATCTTTTGTTTGTTAGATATTAAAATCTTACTTCTCGCGATCCGAATGTGCTAGAATTTCCCAACGAAAATATTTATTTCTCGAAGAATAGCAAATAACATGAAATTCGTAAAAATTTATTCCAAATCGTAACGGCACCACTTCCTTCGTTGTAATTTCATTTCGTGAAGTGAAAGAGACAAAAAAGGAAGGAGAAAATTGAAAAAGAGGCCTTCGATCACCCCCGAATCTTCGACAGAATTTTTTCACGGTGAACAGTAAACAGGGGTGCGGTGTTCGACAAGGGTGCGAGGGCATCGATGAGCCACCATATCGGATGTTTTCGTAACTTGAAAACTAATGGAGCAAATAATTGTGTTTGACTTGTTCGCCGAGTTAAGCTTCTGGTGTCGGCTTGTGGGAAACGATCGGGCTAACGGGATAGGGCCAGATATTCGGGGGGTTGGCCCGTTCGGGTTATAGCTTGTACGGGGTTGATATTGAGCTCGACGAACTGCCATGAATTTTTCCGACTCGCACTCAGCCAATAGCGAAGCAATATAGGGTAAGGATGCCATCTCGTATTTAGACCGAATTCCGAGGCAGACCTTATTGCTGTTATCGGTGAATATCTCGAAATTAAATGCGTCCATATACGGGCAAACCCCTTTTGATTGTACGTGGAACGTGTGTACTGAGGATTTGTTTAATTAGGAAATGGAATAAAATTTGGCCGATAAGATTAAGCTAGTAACAAAATATCGTGCAATCCGTTAATGGTGAATTTATCGAGTACGGAGAACCGAATGCTTCGTGCGTCTGTCGATTGATCAATCACATGAGTGATTGATACTTCATCGATGGAAGTTATGTTACAATGGGAGAATGGTAGAATGGTAGAAAATATACCGTATGCGTTGTTTGATGGTTAGGGTTTCAATGTAATTATTGTAACAGCATATTGCAATCATTGTTCGCATGTATATACGTTTATTAAATCTATTAGGTATGATATTGTGATATGATATAATGCGAAGGTAATTTAATGAATCATTGCAACAAAAATAGAATTTTACACTTTATGGTATAGAAACCAACATTCCAGAGGAGATTCTGTATTTCCAATCGGGCAAATCTTATCGATTTGAGAACCCTTAAAAAGTTCGTTTATTCCCAGGGGGCTTCTTATAAATGATCACGGATTTTAATCAACGTTCTCAAGAAACACCGCTGAAAATATGAAAAAATATCTACTTCACAATGTCAAACATAAAACCAGCCCCTAATATTTTTATGGAAAGGAGTCTTTTCCCTCGGAGGAACTTTTCTATAATTTACTCAATTACAAAGTAAATGGTCTACCATGATGAAATGTAAACTTTTACTCGAAAAATATCTGGAATCTAGAAAAATGGAATGGAGCTTTTTCAGAAGTTGCCCACGACGAGACAATAATTTTAATGGGCAAGGAAAAACTGGGCCTCTATTGAAAACGGGCATATTTGATCTGCCGATCATCGAAGAATTAAACGTCACTTCGAACAGCGATGGATCGTGCCGGAAAAAAAAGCACGACTGATTTTATCGCAATATTCGATCCATCGGGTAGCCGGATTCGAAGGAAGCCACTCGACCTCGTTTAATCCCCTTATCAACCGTGTCTTCGCTTCTAATCTTCTTGCGTACTTCTGTCTTTTCTTTTGCCCCGTTTCTTTTATTCTCGTCCTTCCTCCAATCTGCCATGAATTCAATGGCAACCAAGTTCTCACACCGGTAATTAACCGTTTCGAACGAGACGCGGCAGTGCTATTGCCACGAAAGAATCGCGAATATCTGGATCATCCGATCGCAGCTTACGGAAACTCTGAGGTTTCCGATTCGATGGTAAAGAACCATATCGTTAAACGATTGTACGGTTTCTTCTACGAAGTGAAATTCCTTTTCGGCAACGTTAGGGGTGCATTTCAAGTTTAAAATATTCCCAAGAATTTGACTATTATAGTCTTTTTTGGTAATTACTGATTGTGTATTATTGACGTTCGAAGTCGATGACCGAACCGCACTTTGTGCACTCGTATGGAAAGTTAATGACATACCGTGACAAGTTTTCGGAGCGACAGAGTTCCGAATAGAGGGTAGGCTGAATTATCGAACAGTTCAGATAGCCGACCAATTATGTTAGGGTATTGGTCGGGTCGGTACGTACGAGCCGTCTGCGAACGTCACGACCCGTGGAAATCGTAATTAGGCGAAGTTGGAAGCTTTCGAACTTAAATTCTCGGCTGACGTGCTGGAGGCAGTAGTCGGGTTGCGGTCACCAAGTTACAGTTAAAGAAGTTTCCGACCTAGTATGTTTAACTTACTTCCCACCTTTCTCTCTCTTTCACTGTTTTACACACGAATCCACTTGACGTGAATTAGCAGGATCGAAGCATTGTCCTTTTGTTTCCACGACGAACAGAACAGAATTTTCACGCCCCCTTTACGACACTTTTGTTATCGAACTTTCCCATCGGCCGCGATCCATTGTTTCAGCTGCCGGGCTTGTAAATATTTCGAACTCGCCCTGTTACATTCTTCCGCGTGCGCCTGGCATTCGTGAATCGTCCACGAAATAAATGAAACTGTCCGATAGCGCGAATCGATTGTGACGCAATGTGACGCGAAAAGCGTTGTGTTCTTTCTGTTTGATGAATAAATGTGACGTGAAAGCAGGCTGCGAAATAAAATTCAGTGTTCGGTGAACCAAGTCGAAACGCTGTCTCGCGTAAAATCGTGCGTTTGCGTATCGCGAAGCGCTCTTCGAGACAGCGTTTCGCTTTGATCGGTCACAAAAACGGGTCCGAAGGAAATGTGCGGAGGGACGGATTTGAGAAATCGATGGAGACTGAAAAATGATATATTACTCGGTCGTTAGCGAGCCCAAAGTCGTATAAAAATATATCACGGAATTGGAATCGAATCTATCGACGGTGAAAAGATAAATGGAGACTATAAAATAGAAGTCTTTTTTTTTTGTTTTTAGTAAACCTTCGCTGCCGAAAAAATGAATTTCGAATTTACGGCGCGAGTTATTTGACTAACACTCGGCTTAATGGATCTTGCCGTGGCTATCCAGCAGGTTTGAATTTCTGATAGAAAAATATCAATAAAAATATTAGCCACGGTTCAGGATGAAAATAGTAAAATTGAATGAATCTATAGAGTTAACATTTTCTCTAAAGCTCGATCGTAATTTTGTTTGAACAGTTTCAAAGGAATATATTGACTTTATTCTATGTGCGAATGTGTTTGACGTGACTTTAGAGCGAACAAAAATTACCCGTCGTTCGCCAATTATAGGTACTCGACGCTGTACACTGGGAAATTCAGCGGAAAATTTGGGGGATTACATATGGAAACGATCGACTTTGTCGTCCGTATCGTCCCTCTGGCAACGCTCTGGAGGCAGCAATTAAATGAAAATGTACCGCGATGATAATTAACTCCGTGTCGTAATTTATACTCTACTTGGCACGGTACAAGGTAATGCCAAAGCAAATATAATTTTACTCTAGCTTCACGATATGTACGCTGGTTTCAGAGTAGCTCGAAGAGAGCTGGAAGTTCATAATGTATCGAGAGGAAAATAACCGTGGAATAGCTGGAACGCGGTTGGTCATTTTTATTTTCACTCTCGTAACGGAACGATGGTAATTTTCCACGCTCTATTATTCGTATTAAGGTTAGAACGAGTTAAGGTCCTTTCAGACTTAATTATCCTCGTAAGGTAGGGACGGGGCCGGCTGGTATTTCGCACCCCTACACCAGCCGAATATTCTATAACGAAGACTCTTTAACCTGTCTTATATTCCGGCCGAAAAGCCGTATTGCGGCTCTGCCCTAGATTTCCTGTAATTTCGAGTGCGATCGTTAACGAAAGAGCCCACCAAGGTGGTCCCTTTCTGTGCGCCGGGCAAACTACGTTGTCTGTGCACCTGTGCACGTTCTCCCATCCTTAATGTATTCTTCTCGAACCGAAAGGAGAATTAGAAATTGTCTGCTCAGATAATAATTCATCCTCTTCGATATAATAGCTTATGGTCAATGGAAGAATCAGTAGATGTATCGTAAAAATTAACGAGTCGTTTAAACACTTAGGAAACAATTAGGAAAACGCTTGTTTCAGACTGTACTTGAGCGTTGTTGCACCCTTAAGGGGGTTGATGAGAGTATGTATATGTTTGGTTGCTGTGGTTGCCTGTTTGTACTGGCTTTCTCCCCGCAAAGTGTTCCTTCTATCCTTTTGTTGTTCTACGTCGCTGAATTGTACGCGACGACTGTGTTTGCCGTTCCAAGACACACACGAACGAACGATTAGAATTTGATGTCAGCACCCTCGTACATTGTTAACTCGTGGGATGAATTGGGTTAAGGTTTCGCGCGTCAGACAACGTTCCGGTAAAGATGTCACTGGTACATGTACCACCGATGACAGTCTAATCGATGCTCGGTTGCTTAACACGAAAGGGATGAGGATTTCAGTCTCTACTGTTTAGTATCATCTGAAGTTGTATAATGATATCAACATATATTGATTTATAGGATGTAATTTCATTTTTGGCGAAAGTAGCTCACGAGACGTGGTGCAAAAGTATAAAAATTTTCAGGTCTTTCAAACTTTTCATCTCCTTGGTCGATTAAGACGAAAGTTGGCGGTGTCATTCGAAATTCCTCGTATTAATTCCACTTAATATTTCATCTACTTTCCGAAGTTCCGGGCCTCTGTGCGCGGAATATGGGTCAAGGAAACGGATCCTTAAAACACTTTAGTCAATGCGGAAAAGCGAACATTGTGGTATTATCACGTTGCTCGTAGAATATTAATGTCACTAAGAACAAAAGCTGCTGTCAGGGGGTAACTTTAAAATGATCGTCCAAAGTGGAAGAACAAAAATTGAACGGGAACGATCGTTTTCCCCGTGAAATGACGCGTGTCTAATAATATTTAATCCTTTGTGACATTTGGAAATATAAAGGTCCGCTTGGATAAGAAGCTTAGCGAGGGGATTTAATCCTACAGGTTGCTGTATTCGACGTAGAAATCTGGATTTATTCAAAGTTTTATCGTATGATATTTTTAATTTTAACAAATCTCATTTGTTACGAACAACAGAATTTTCATGCAAACGACGCGATAGCGATGGTTCCATTTAAAAGAACAATTTTCCGTCTTTTTATCGTATTTCCGGGATTTTACACTGCTGCGCACAGTTTGTCCGGCAGCATGGCGCAAAGGTCGCAATTTACCGTAAAACGTTCTCGACGTCGGTTGTATAATTAATGCATTAACGCGTCCCCCTACGGCCACTCGATCCCACGTCCCATGTAGCCCGAGCACTTACCATACTTCTAGAAAGACCTCGGTGTATCCTTTCCCAACAGCGCGGCGTTCATGAATTCCTCCGCAGAATGTTTATTCGAAGGAGGGAAGTAGGAAATCACGTAGAGGAGGATGTTGGTTAAGGCCCGGTTTGGTCCGCGGTGATCAGGAGGTGGTGCACGTAACCAACACGTTCTCTAATTAACAAGACCCACAGGGTTAAAGTTATGTTAGATCCTCCCTGTTTGCTTGCCCAGCCGCACCGCGTCGACCGGTCGACCGACCGCTACTCCATCGCTCCTTTCGCCTCGCTTCGCCCCATCTTACAAGCGGGTAAGTATTCCCGCGAGCACCTTGGCGTAACTCACTTGGCAACGTACGCCCGTGGTGCTAACGCTGTATAATTAAGCGCCCCCGGCTGGCTGATAATGGCGTCATAATTACGGCTCGTCCTTGCTTTCCTTCCACCCCCGTTCGCGCGATACGACAATGCGAGCAACCCTCGTACACGCGATTTCGGATGGTTCCCAGCTCGACCGCTTTTCCACCGTCTCATAACCAGTCACGGAATTACGGCGAAACGTTGTCGCGATTGTTAAAGAGCCATTTCGAGGCTACGCGGGACGGAAGGGTTGGTAAAATTTGTGGTTACACGCGAATGATGGACCCGGACGAGCAGGAATGCTAAGAAGGGTGTTACTTGCAATTGCGGTGAAGATGGCATCACTTAAATGATTTATCTCAAAAATCATACGAGCCATAACGTTACGATAGATACGATTATCTCCGTGATCTTCGTATTGCGTTATGAAATGCTAGCTCAGCAATCGATACGCGGAGAATCGAGAGAAACATCGATATCAGAGTCGGCTGTGACACATACTTTCTCAAATAAGGTCGGCAGGATTGGAGCAGGAATTCAGGCCTGTTGAAGCACCTCCACTCTCGGCTCGACGTTCTCCTCTCTGTCGTATTCATAGAAATACTGAGGACCCTATAAACCCTGTTTAAAGATCATTTTGATCGAATTAGAACGCTCCTGTGTAGCAACGAGCACGGTACAATGGAATTCCAATAGCAATTTAGGTTCGCTTTGCTACCCATCAATGCTGTAACGTTCATCGTACGCGTAATACCGCTTCAACGATCATAGCATCGGTACGATATGGGAACGTTATAATCGGTCTATCTGATACGAGACGTGAATATTTTTCAGGAAATAACGAGCATCCTCGTCTTCTCGAAACGAACGATTTTTCCACGATACGTTCGGTTGGATTGTTTCAACGGAAAACTGCAAGTCATAAACGTTTTAAATAGTGTCAAGAGGGTCTCTCAATCGGGACCATAACAGGGCAAACTTTTTGAATTGCAAAAGCCTCGATCCTCGAACACACTGAACTTATCAGACGTTTCTATCGAACTGCCGCTGGTTTAGATGATTTTCGCGCTTCTACGCTAATGCAAATTCAATTATGGAAATTGAAGTTCTGCAAGTTGGTCCTTCCAGAGAATTTCAAGTATTCCACGTCCATGCATCGCTACTGCTCTTTGACGTTGACGAAATCGTAGATGATTGAACGTTTGTACACCTCAACCGACCGTATACTTCAAAGAACTGGTTAATATTTTCAACAAATTCCCTTGGAATTTCTATCCTCCAGTATATAGAACATTAATTAACGTCAAAATTAATATTAATCGAGTCAACGTCAAATTATGTTCCACTCACAATTAGCCGGAACAATGGTGGATTCGCGAAAGAATCTCTCGCGAAAGAAACAACAGGAATGAAATGAAAAATGATGGAGCTCTGTCCTTCGAGTAGCTGGACAGCTTTGATTATCCGCGCTCCGATTTATGGTCGGATAACTATTTTCCTTCCTTATTCGTCGAGGGAAAAACAAGAAATAAAAAGAGACAGGAAGGGAGTGGTGTAGAGAGAATCAGCTATTATGGAAAATGGAGAAGCACGATGCAAGCATGGTCTTTGTTGATGACGTGCGAAACAAGGGAGCAGGAATAGAAGCGGGTCGTGTTTATAAAGGGATTGACGGGCGTGCGAGGGGTTGCTTGATGCTGGAAGAAGTGGAAGGGTGACAGGGTCCAATAATGATCGATCACACGTTACGTCCGTAACGGACGTCGTATCCTCGCACGCTAGGACGAACCAAGATAGACGGTTATTTGCGACCAAGACCCAGTGATAACGAGCTACGAAAAACGCTTCTAGAGGAAAGTAACGACGTTAAGTATCGACAAGATGACATTGACCTTTTTTTTTTCACTTCTCACGCGTGCTACATGTGTGCTCGTGTTTCGCTTTTTGTTAGACGACGTTGAGACGTTGGCTCGAGAGCTTGGGATATTTTGTATTTTTTGATCCTAGCAACAATTAGACACAGGGTGGATCATCGATTCTCGATACGGAGCAAAGTTTTTGTCGGTCTCTGCTGAAGATTTAATCTTCATAATTGTATAAGCTTTAAGCAGGAAAAAAGGAACAAGTTATTTAATTTCAGTTAGTTCTGATTTTACGCACGGACAGTAGGAATCTCGTTCGTTTTTCTCACCTGTTCAGCTTTCCTATAGTTTCGAAGTCTTAAAGTTTTAATACGCGGAGGATAAGCTTGCTGTGCTTACCACGGGCAATTCGCTAAATGCTCGAACAACAAGCACAGCAATTTTAGTTTGACCGAGTTTGCGCATCCACGGGTTCTCTTTTCTTATCACAGATTATGTCGCTGTTTCGAGGTCTTCGACGAGATTTTTTTTTCAATCTCGTTGCCACGAAACACACTGATTATAATTTAAATAAAACGCCAGTCAAATTTTATCTAAAATTCCTATCGTAACTTAGAGTAGAATGTTAAATTTTCTGAATTTCCCCCAATTTTCACAAGTACATTTTTTGCCCTGACCCGAAATGTTTTTGCGTCCGAAAGGTAAATTCATCGGCAACCCTGCCAGTTTAATAACCCCGTACGAAATGCAATGACCATGAAAGAAAATCACCTCTTTTTCAATCAAGTTCCCTTTGATATCCACCGTTCGACTGTATCTATCGATCCGTCGTCGATGTAATTTGCGACTTTGCGAAAGTTACGCATTTCGAGTTGCAATAAATCCAACTCCCCTCGACGTAGCTGCAAGTGTCAGGTATCGGTGCAACTTCATCCCGTTGAACGTATATCCTGGCGTTCTCCAAGATTAAAACAGAGTCTCGGCGAACTCGTCGCCGTTAGTCAGTCACGCAGAAATCTTCGATGGGTTCTCATGGAACTTCGTGTCTGGAATGAAGATTCGAACTGCTCGACGTCGATTCCCTTTCGAAACGGCTCGTGAATCGTAGAAACGTGCATGGAGGGATATTCCTCGGATTTCTTGCTTGTTCAAACGAGATTAACGCGTTAATTTCCTGGTGCGTTAAAAATAAAGCAGCTTCCGTGTTATCAGCGTGGAAGGTACACAGATCGAAAGCCTAATACTGTCTTTCGATTGTAACATCATCGAACCGAAACCTTCGACACCGAGAGTCGCTTTATCGAGCGGATTAGTAGTCTTTCCGGTGGATGTAGAGAGAGAGAGAGAGAGCGAGAGAGCGAGGATCGAACATCGGATTCACAGGACTCGCGATGGAAATTAACGCGTAATCCGAAATTACGAGGACGCGTGTAATGAATCCCGTTGGCCGACTATCTCTGCACTTAGCAACACTCAATAAATGGATTACAGGATATCGAAGGTGGCGTAATGCGAGCTCGTTGCTAATCAAACTCGCGGCATTAGTCGCAGAGTGATTAGCCGCTTTAACCGACCCCGAACAAGCCGCCATCCTTCGCTCGAACGATATCCCGGCCAAGACGTTACCTCCTATTACGACGTTCGCGTTAATTAATTGAACGCTCGCAAATCGCGCGTGTCGACGGTGTCGCGAATTGCTCCATGACCTGTGCCATTTTCGAGAGCTACCCCTTAACGAGCTGGCTGACGGTATCGGCTCGTTCCACGCGTATTTGCCCTCCGGATGAAGTTGATCGGCCTCGAGCAGGATAAGTTCCTTCAGAAAATATCCTGCTTGTTGGAACAATCATCGCGAGGTGATCGATTAGCTGTTCGAGACAGAGAAAAGGCGTATCAAAATTTCATGGTAATCGGAAACTTATCAGTCTTGATTAGCGTTAATCAATTTTATAAATATTTCGTTAAAAATTTCCTAGTGAAGTCGTTTAATAAATTTAGTACCATCTCATGCCACTAATTTTAGGTATTCGGTTAGACGACTTTATTTCTGCATTAATCAAATGTGTGAAATGCACTGGTATGAAACTTCTACCAAAAAAATGATATTTTTATCTAATGGTTACTAATACATGCGACCGATTAAACTGATATAATTAGTTGTCAATATCGTCAGCCCCGTTTGTAATTAGCACCATCTCCTCTTATTACGAGATCCAACGATGCGGCTAGATTCGATGAACGATATAATAGAAGGGAAATGACAAAACGAGCTAGCCGGTACAAATTGTATAACTTGTTATATAATTTCTGTAGCAGGTGGAACAATAATACATCTATTCCGGGCGTAATATTATCATTATCGTTTAATAGAAACAATCGAACGCAACCGGTATTTATTCTGCCACAGTAATAACATTTCAAGCGCAATTAGTCATTCGAGCACTATGCACCATGGATTAAATTGATGTTGAATTTCCAAAAGCCCGAAAGTGGCCGGAGAGACGAAGAAAAAAATATTATCGAAACGCGTATCGCGTGCATCACTATTTAAGCCAATTTTAAACCAATTTCTACCGAATACCAGAATAATCCCGCATATTTGCTCGGATCAAAATATCTCATCGATGCAACATTATTACAACAAATAATTTGCTGCTCGCGGTAATCCTAAAATGTGCTTACGTATTTATTTGATAGTAATTCCAATTTGAACGATTACAGAATGTTCCCTTTTTTTTCTCTTTAAAAATGAGAAGTAAATTCACAAATGGAAAAAGAAAACTTTCCTCACGATTCGAGGGACGTATTCGAGTCACGCGTGGCAAGGTTTCGACAGATCACCAAGGGTTTAGTCGAAGAGAAGAAAGTCCAGCAACTTGGCTGTCGAACAGGAAAAATAAAGGTTCGCTAAGAGCTAATCTCGTGTCAATCCTGCATCCTCGCGTTGCCCATCCCTAATCCAAGACTAGTTCCTTCCGAGAAAGAGAACTCGAATAGCACCGATACCACGAATTTTTCTTTTCTTGAATTCCTTCGAATTTTTGATATTGCGAAGAGCATGAACGGGTTCGCGAGTCCGTCTGCTGTTGGTAATCTCTTTAGGATTCACGTCGTGCGTCAAAGAAAATGCGATGGCGCCCCGAAGATTGCATCCCTCGAGAAATTGAAGTTTCGCGCTCAAATAAACTCCCAAAGAGTTCTTGCGGATGTTACATTGGAAATTGAATGTCCGCTCTAAAAGGATATAATTGACGATCGGTTTGATGCAACTGAAGCATCCTATACTTGGCATTAAATTAAGTTATGAAACGATCATCCAATTATTGTTAAAAACAGTTCAATTCCATTATACGATATCAATCGAGAGTATTTTTATGAAGAGCTCGGTTGATTTTTTAGCCGTTTAATGCGCGTTCATTCGTATCGCAACTCGATATTGATTTTAGCTTAATTATTTCTTTGAAGTTTCACATTTTAATGAGTTCGCGGGGGATTGATACTGAACCGAGATTTATATTATTATCATTTTGAAGTTTCAATTGTAATCTTGAGATCAATAAATTGAAAGCGAGTGCATTCGTTTCGGTTGCAGGTGGACCAGTTGCCTATTGATTGAAATTAATCGTCCGTGGCTGTACATCTAAACGGTCCGCTAATGAACAGGTTATCACGAAGGTTTCAATTAATGATCTTCAAATTAATGATGCTGTACATTACGTAATACGTATCAGTACTTTTGTCAGCGTCGCGTAGTCTGGGATTTATGATAGTATTACCATATATAGTGTCCAGTTGGATTACCCTCGTCTCTTAACGCTGATTAATAACAGATAGGAGACATAGGCGTTAGATAAATAATAGAAACATTCCCTGAAATGTCGTCGAATATTTTAATCAGCCAAAAGAAGGTATCACCGTTCTCGTAGGATGTTTCCTCAGTTAGCTTCACAATTGGCGACGTCGAAATGTTTACGTCACATCTTGAATCAGAGTCTCTTCTCAGCTTTTCCCGTTCTTTCCCCGTGGTTGAAGGCCTCCTCTGGCCAAGCTTTCTCTTCCGGTGGTGTTGGTGGCCAGCGTGTACAAAGCAGCGTAAACGCCTCTATTTGAAATGCATTGGCCGTCACCCAGACGACGAGGCTGTTTGCGCTGTCAACCGAAGGATAATGGATCGAGGTCGTCGGACAGCTCCCTCGTAGCTGGCTACATCGGCCCAACTCTCGGCCCCAGAAAAATGACTGTTACTCCGTGGAAGATCGGGTTAATAAAACGATCGGTCAACGATGCTGGCGGAAGTTCAATGATCGCCGTTTCTCACTGCTAGAACCGAAGGATCTTTTTATTTTTTTTGCCTTCACTCCTCGGTTAATGCAACGATGAAACTGGACACGTGCTGGAAGCCGCGTTATAGTAGCAATTATTAACGCTTATGATACCTGCAGAGGGTAGACGAGACGTAAAATGAGACGGTATCGAATGGAATATCGTGCGATGCGTAGGTCGCCATCAGTGATCTCTGGAAAATGTTATATTTACCTGAAGATTTAATTGCAACGAGTCGAAAGAACGTTGAAACGTTGGCTTTTTCTTCGGTTCAGCCTGGCAACCCCGTGATCTATTTCTCGCAATAAAGTTGGAGAGTTTTTTAAGAGCGAGGGGAAACTCGAGGTGTGCTTCTTGCAGAAAATACGAATGAAAGGGATGGATTAAGAGGTCGCGCGAAGACGAGGGCGTTCGTACTCGCCCTTCCCTCCAGTTTTTTTCCATAAAATTTTTAATACGTCGGCTTACGGAAGGTAATGCGCGCGATACGTTGACGTCACGAGAAAATGAAGATGAAGGGCCGAAAAGAGGGTAAACGAGAGCGCGTGCACTTCGCGGAATAACTTTTCCGATTAAGTTCGAGCCATGGCGAAACGATGAATATTCAACTTTCCAAAGAAAGATCAGATAAATGTAGATACTTTTCTCGATAGTTAACCATTCGAATATTCGCGATATTATCTAAATTGCTCTAGAAACGATCGCCGTTCATCACGATTTCGATGGTTCATCGGTTTGGAAATTCATCCATTGTAAACGTTTCTTTTTCACGATTGCGAGCAAACTGTTACCGGCAGTAACGGCTGTCAAACACGGCTCCAACGTTCCGACGAGTTCTTTTATTATGCAGAGGACAACGTCAATTTTCGATCAGACCGTGGTAATCCGTCAATCGCAGCTACTTGTCAGTTACCAGTCGATCATCGCCGAGAAATTCATGGGCAACGACCAATGAAATCGTTACAACGAGTTATCGTGGGATTCAGGCGCCCGGATTATTTGCGTTCGAAATTGTGTCGTTATTTTCGGAGGAAAATACATGCCTGTCGTTATTCTTTGCAATCTCTCGCGCGATAGTTTCCCGTGACAGGATAAAAGTAGCGATGCAGCCTGAGCGGAGGCTAAGTTTAAAGTGCGCCTGAGGGACGCGCGTTGGCTTTCGGCTGCCCCGAACATTTATTACCCGAGTAAACAGGCGTTGAAGTCACCGTCTCCGAAGCGACGCCGCCGCTTTCCAGACGAGCTAATACATCGCGCTGCTGAATTGTGTTGTCGCTTCTCTCGACAAATGCTCGTGTATTTTTTTCCGATAGCGTTGCTGAAATTGTTCGATGTAATTCTTTGAGAATTATCATGCTTCTCTTTGAAATCTAAACAAACTAGATCGATTAGAGGTACACGATTTATTTGTAAAATAAGTTTTGCGTTTTTACCAATATTTTATCAACACCTAGGGCATTTTATCGTTCAGAGAAATCGGTCTTTAGAAAGGAGTCGAGAGATTTGGAGAACGCTTAAAGAGCAACGCACAGGTGAAACGGCACTCGTTTTTGCTCGTTTTTTCAACAGCTCCTCTCAACGAAAGGTAACATACTGCGCTCGCGGATGCAACACATATCCGGCGCGGTGGTTGCTTGATTCACGATGCAAAAAAAAAAAGAGGAACCGTGGTACTCCGTGATATTTCTGCGAATTAAATTTATGAAACACGCAACGTGGACCATTAAAGAGAACCGTCGGTGTATTCGATCCCTCGGGAATCTCGGGTATCTCCCTATCGTCGAATCGTTCGCGGATGAGGAGCTTTCAGTGTGCTCGTTAAAGCTCAAAGCGAATCTTGCCGAGCTAAGTTGATCGTCTTCCTTGATTTTTCTTTCTGCTCGGTGAACGCGCTTCGCTCAGTGATTATCCATTTCATCGAGCGCGATCTCGCGCGACCAACGATACTACGATCAGACTGGTCCCTTTTTCACTGGATTTTGGTCTCTCGATTACACGAACGTTCGTGAGAGAAAACAAAAATCAGAAAAGTTTTTAATATGTCTCGTACGAAAATATTCAAACGTTTCAGATATTTTTCAGAGACAGAATTCGTTTAAATCCCTGTCTCTGTTGGCCGAGTGAGAAAAAATACGAGAAGGCAAATAATGGGCGCGGCGGAGGGTAAGCGAAACGGTGCTGAAAAATGGTAAAACAGAATTAGAGAAATTTTCACGAGTTTCAGTTGCCAGAACATTTAACCGGGCGTTCGTTTCCTTTGCACAGGACCGCAAACCGCAGCCTTTGACTTGAAACACTGGCTTATTTTACGGCCGCGAAATATATATCGTTCTGTCTGAGGCATAAACGTAACAAGACTCGGCTCGACTCGTCGCAACGCGACGCGAAGCGACAGCACCGTTTAGTCTGCCTTTGTCAGTAGAATGTCGATAATGTAAGCCGTAATTAATCCCGTGCTCTGTATTTCGCCAGTTAAGATACCTCGCTGGAATATATTCCCCAGACGAAAAAATAAAGTGTCCGCCTTTATTTCGCTCATTTTACCGTACCGAGGATTTCGTTTTTATTTCCTTCTGTCTCTCTGCCTGGCGGGCGAGCATTTATTTCGCGGTACTTCCTACCGTTCGCGGTTGAATTCGGGTTACTCGATGGCAATTGGCAGTAATTTTAAAGGGTTCGTTTGATCGAGAGGACGTTGAAGAATTGATCGGAGTCTGAGTGGATTTATTTTTGGCCAGTTTGCGTTATTCTCGCGTTAAATTCGTGATTAGAACAAAGGTTGCTCTGTTTCACACCTGAATATTTACGGATCATCTTCTGAAATTTATTTCAAACAGGTAATGGAAAATTATTTGTAAGGAATATCCAGATCGGTATGGAAATCAGTAAATTCACTAAACTGCGAGCGTTTTCTAAAACAATACATGCTCTGTATTTCTACAACTAGTCGTACACGTTGACGGTCAGAACCCCTTTGACAGTATGCCCTTTTGTTTATGACACCCCCGAGTTGAAGGACTTTCCCCTGAGAAGGGGAAACGCGCTGACAGAACGCACATAGCCTGGCTCAACAGTTCGTCTATTTCATTTAGTTTTCATTTATAGAGTATTACAAAAATAAACCTTTCTACAAGATAAGCTTTTTAAAGCTAATTACAAGATAAATCGTGTTCTCACGCGTGTAACGCGAGACCCATATTTCTTCCACCGTTTACAACGACACGTACGTGAGAAAACGAGGTCTTTAGTGTGTTGTGCCTCATTAAAAGCAGTTCTCTGTATCTCGAACGTGTGTTGTATTTCACATGGCACACGTGGGATCTTGCAACTGTCGTTACATATGTCAACGCTTTCACGCCGCGGAAGTCACTACTTTTCTGATCGCTGGCGTTAAATAACGCTCAGCGTTTAAATAGACACGTTCGATTCGTTTATTGGAATTGACTTAAAATTGTACACCCTCGACCAGCAAGGTTCTTTTACTCAAAACAAGATTACTATTCCAGACCCTTGAATTTAAATTCTTAAAATACTTTCGTCTGAAATCGGGAAATCAGAAGGAATTAAATTGGAAAACGAAACGATCGCAATCTGAATAATTGTAATTACTAATCGACAAAAGTTACGCGATCCATCACAAGCGTTAATCACCGACTTCGATCTCTGCTACTAAGATTTATTTGATCGCGTTATCTCCATCAATTTCATTATCATTTCACCAGAAACGATCCATCGATCAAGACGAATAAACGTTTTATCCATGGTTCGTCTCTATCTCTGCCAATTTCATTAAATCTATGACGCTGTTGGGTGCACGTTTAGCCTCAGTTTACGGCGTGTTGCTGTTCCTTGAAGCAAAGGCTGCTCGAAAAATACGAGAGGGTCGGGAAACATGCCGCTCCCGTAATTAACCAGCCGGAAAGATTAAAGAGGTTGGAAAGCCCTTTTCCCTTGTTCCTTTGTGGCGTCGCTGCAGGACGTTGCCTCTTATTTAGTTTCTACGGCTACTGGTGGCAACCGTTTCCTCGTCGTTCGCGCGAATACCACTGGTACTGAATCTGAACACGTCTTGCTGCATTAAAATCCACGAGTAATTGCGATTTCCAGAAATCGATTTCGTTGCCTGAACCGAGTTTTATGAGACATAAATGAATCCAATGAAATGGAACATTTGGTTAAATAGCAGTCATGGTTGTGAAAAGTACTCATAGATACTCATTTTGTACCATGATTGTCCATAGAAGCATTCAAGGGGGCTGAAAACTCATTCATTCATTCTTCGTGGCGGGTGATTCGGATGATGGGAGACCGAACTTTGTAAGGGGTTTCTTTCATGAACTGTATTGGTCTGGGTCAAGTGGATTTCCAAATATCCGGACGTACATACTATGGGATGAAAACGACTCGATCGATCATTTTGCTGAAACGGGAATTTTCATGTTTTTCTTATCAGTCGACTGTCTTAATCATCGACACCTTAGAAGCCATAATGGGCTTATTATTCAAGTGTCATCTCAAATCTAACCCTAAGAAATTCTATAAATTCCGAGACAATTCATTCTCGAACAATTTTTCCAAATTGTCAGCTGAGCCTTCCGAGATATTCTGAAGAGAAAATGGACAAATACCGTGGAGAGCGAGGGAAAACAAGGGGGCGAGCCATCGTATTATTAAACGCCAACTCGGGATACGCTAGCAAAAAGAGAAAATTACCTCGATAGGTAATGTCTTAGATGTTCCTTTCATTTTGCACGTGGCTTGTGTGGCCGAGGGGAAATATAGGTATCCGTTGTTTACCATACGAATAACGATACAAGCCAAAGTGTGACCCAGCGTGTTCTGGAGTACCTTCTGCCTTTACAAGATCGCTACCAACCCGCTTCACTTACCCTCCCGACAATTTACGCTTTCTAATATCGTGGCTTTTCGTTTCGAGAGTGGAAAACACAGTTTCCTGCGTAGTTTTTGCGGCGAACAAGGGATACATCGAGGGGATGAAGAAACGATATAGAAATTTATTAAATGGGTGCATCTGAATTTCCAAACGAAAGTATCAGCGATCCTTGAATTCATTGAACCCCCTTTCCATTATCGAGATTGCATTTAATTACAAAAGGTGATCGCGTAGCTGTTTCCCGGTCCATGCCGAGCGTGGCTTTCCACGCGACAGAATTTTCTTTCCAGCCTGTCACAGTTTTTCCGCGATAGACCCAGGGCGCAGTTGCATTTCGTTATTACGGCACGCACGATAATACGGTGGCGTTTTGAAATATCTGAAACGGAAACTTGATAGCGGCCACGAGTGTTCGAACTTTGTTCGCACCACTTTGACGGTGTAAGAGTCACGTGTATGCATTATTCATATCGCGAAGGGATGAGAGAGCGAGATACATTGTGCTTACGAGCATCAATATGCGCGCATCGAGTTGCCCTTATTTCCAGTCAAAAGAGTATCTGTGGCGAGCTATCGGAAACTATTCTATTGGTAAATGTATTTCCCTGTAACTCGTGATATTTAACGAAAAAAGAAAAAGAAGAAAACTAGTTACATTGACAAATAATGTCCTCCATTCACGGCATTCTTTTATCACTTAATTCGGCCGGTAAAAATATTGTTTTCTTCACGGGACTTATTGTATGCAGAAGCTCGCGGACGCACAAAAGGCGCGGTCAAAGTGTTTTCAGCATGCGAACGAGAAATTATTACGTCGCGATGGAACCGAGGGGCCATTTGTGAAAGCAAGAAATAACAAGTTCCACACTCTAATTACTCGAGTCGGGCTTTTTCTTTTGTACCGATACGACCGAATGAAAGATAGAGAAAAGTTTCTTTCATTTAATTGTTGGCCGGATACGGCGTCGTCCTGACCAGGCCACGGGCTCAGGTATTCCGGCTGTAATAAGGTCGACGGATACTTTGTTGACAATAAGCCGGCGAGCAATAAATGGCGGGATGGGCGTTGCATTGAATACGTTTCGGCGAGGAGTCGAGAGAGATCGTGACTAAATCAAAGAACTGGGGCAAACTGGCGCGGCTCGACGAGAGGAAAAAATGGCGGATCCTTCGATTAGCCGATTCAATTAGACACCGTATTTGTCGCAAACTTGGGGCTTCTCTCTTTTTTCCCCTCTTCGCTTGCTTTTTATTCCTGGAATGCTCGGATTGCGTTGGAAAATGATACATTACCGCGGATATTGGACTTTGGCGGGAAGAATTTACCGACGATACGAATGGTTTAATTGGCGAAAGCAATGAAACCTTTCTTCTCTCACGATACCGTATGAATCTGTGAAAGAAACAAACACGAGAATTATTTCCTCGTCCGGAGGTTTTCCAATATAACCTGTATTCTTTTTTCTGTTTCCAGGTGAGTCTTCCATACAGAAAATATTTATTGCATCAAGCGGGAATGGTGTTGATTTACGTGAGTAGAAAAACAAATTGATCGTTCTGGTTTGTTTTGTTAAGAATATCGTGTTACGTTTCTGAAATGATTTTCGGATACGTAAAAACAAATGGCCATCGATAACGTATCACCCCTGTCGATGCACGATCGAGTTTTGATTTAGAAACGGCGCAAGAACGTACCGTCTGGCATGATTCGTTTTACGTCTTGCGTCCGGAAACATTATGCTAACGGTGTTCAACGTTTGAAAACGCTAAATTTGCTATTTATATTCTCTTCTACATTCTCTGCATGGTGAAGAAAAATGATCGAGGGAAAAGGGTTGGAAAGGAGCCTTGAATTTTTGGTTAAATCTAGTGATGATCGTCGAAGGATGCAGCTTGAATCACGCTTGTAACTGTGTTCTTCCTCTCGGATAAGATCGTTCTAGCGAGAAAATTCTGAATGTTTTCCGGTGACGAAATTTCCTATTTATATGCTCGCATGCCACCAAACGCTGGGATGCACGCGTTGACAAATCTGCATAATGCACTTGCATCCAATAGTTTTTTTGAACGAACAAAAAGTTAAAAATATTTGTTAGATTTCATTGCTAATTTATCTATCATTCAATGCTAAAATTGTCTTTCCTTTCTGTACCATTGATTTTCACGATATTCTAGTACCTTTCTCAAAGGTGGCAAAGTTATTTTCCATGGTGCCAACTTCAATTCACCGGTTTCGTGACGCACAAACGCGTTTTCCATTATTTCTATACGGAACGCACGGGATTACAATTACAAAGTTCTCTCATTTCGTTGCTGTTAATTTGATAAACAACTCGGGCTCGCGAACAATCGTTGAACGACAGAACGTAGCAACAAAGGAGATGGAAAAACAGCAAGCAAGACTTTCGGAAAATTGTGCGCGAATGAAAGTGTGGGCTTCTGTTCGATGCAATTTCACTGAAACGCAGAAGATCATGAAACGAGATTCGTCTAGAGAATGCAATGTTCCATTGAGGTGACCGTCGCTTAGAAATTGCCTCGTTCTGTAACCCTTTTATTGCGACCCAACCTTTTACCGGCAAATTAATTTACGCAATCAACATACAGATAAGGCTACCTGCTAGAGTGTGTGTGCAAATAATCCTGAAGCAAGTCGAGTTGTTAGCGAGAGAGAAAATCAGCTCGATATTTCGTGCGCAAAGGATTAATGCCGTTAATTTAATAGAACCGACTGGGAAAGGGTTCTTTCAAGGATATCCCATCCCTCTTCCTTTCTCACCGCGAGTTTCTTTTCTTCGACAACAAAATAGCTGAAGAAAATATTTGGAAGAAGGGTTAAGGATACTACACAGGGATCATTCAAACAGAATGTTGTATAAATATTTATAAAGTGGTTAAGTTAGAGTAGGAAGAGGGACTCGATCGAACATAAATATAGAACTACCTGAAAAAGAAAAAAAAGATTTTCGATCAATCACCTGTCAAATATTTTTTGCAAGGTTAATGGAGTAAAAGAATCGATGCGCTTGAAAAAGTCGCTCTCCATCGACGGTAGCAGACGCTCATAATAACGGCAATGAAATGACATCGCGGTTTCCGGTCGAATTGAGTCGGCCGCCAGAGGAATAATTGAAAAGCTTGCGACTAAACTTACGAGTGGCATCCGTTCGAAAGATGCCCATTTATTCGCTTCTCCCGCGATCAATCATTTCACGGCGAAGCAACCAGCATTACCTACCTATCCACGGAAAACCGTACGATCTGCAAGGAGACTCTGAAAGAGCGGTAATTCACTTGTCGATATACAGGGTGTAACATCTAAAAATCTATTCCATTTTTGACACGTTCCGTTACTAGGTTGAAATTGTCGAAAAGCTCTTCAAATACTATTACAATTTTTACAAAATCTTATCTATTATTTTCTATTCCAAACAAGAGGAAATTAAAAATGATTTTGGTATTCGATGGTTGGTTGAAACACCCTGTATGGATTTGAAAGGAGAAAACGCAGCGATCTTATCGTCGGGTTATCTCGCTGGAAGCACTTCCGGTCGATCGGTCGCCGGCAGCCACTTATCCGAACGATCTCTAGAACCCCTCCTTTCAGGGTATTATGAATCCTTACTTCGCGACCAGTGGACGCCGCGAGCACGAAATTTCTTCCATAGCGTGGTTATCGAATGGTGGACTCTTCGGGGACACCCGGAACCACCTTTCTACCTTGTGACTTCGATATCTTGACGGAAACTGCTGCAAGCGTTAGCCTGCACTCGTTAAGGTGAACAGAACGAAGGATCTGGCAAGGGCGAGAAACGGAGAGAGTGAAGGTACGAGCTAGAGATTCGAGTCGATAGGGGAAGAGAGTAAGGGGTGATCGCAAATTGAACGAAGCCCCCTGGGCACAGTACGACGAACCGATGGGGATGGAACTACTGGATAGCAGAGATACACTATCGCGCAAAAGTATTTTGTCCGCTATTCTTGCGTTGTGAAATTAACGAGTAAACAGGATTCATTTCAAAACACAATCTCCTGTAGGTCTGGATGAGATTGATTTTCAAAATCTCTCTAATTTAATAAATGCATATATGGTAAACATAAAAATGAACAAACATTTTTGAGCTGAAGTGTATATTCTCGCTGTTTCCTGATTGGGTCTCTGGGATGACGGAACGCGGGAAAAAAGGAACAGGGATGTACGATGTAATCGTGCTCCTCTGAGAGATAGAATCCCTGGTAGCATTGGTCCCGTGGGTTCGTTGAATCAGGCCTCGTGGGCCGGAAATTTTAAATGATATATCGCTTACTTTCAGTGCTCCAAGGGGGAAACGAGCTCCTAAAAAGGGTCGATGGGCTTTGACTCGAATTTCTGCTTTACGTGTGATGTCCAGTGAATGTGTTGGTTAATTGGACGGAAGTGTTTTTTTATACCCGGGGTTGGAACTCTTTGAGAGCTGATCAATTAATTTTCAGACGGCTTTGGCAAACATTGAAATTCTTCGAAGCTTATCAAAGCTACCATTTCGATTGAACGTAGAAATTTTCTCACAGAGACCATCATACTATTGACCCTTCCGAATTTTTACGAAACTTCACAGGATTCTTGATTCACATAATCATTTTTATCATTCCGACGACCGTGTTGAGTAATTGTATAGTTTTTTCAAATCTCCAGAAAAATCATGTGGGGTTAAATAAAAAGAAAATCGAATCGCACGCTTTGCAACTGGTTTCAATAAAACGCGTTCCAGTGTTTTTGTTTTCTGTCACAGAGAAAATTGTTTCATTACCGGGTGGTAGATGCATCAGATTCCAGCGGCGTTAACGGGACACGAATTTGCTGGAAAATAATTTCGCTGGGATCCGAGCCAAGATTCCTGTCCCCTTTCTGGTAGGCTGCGAAAGTACACCGTAATCTGCATTGTGTTATCGCTCGCGAGATAAGAAAGTTCGGCCTAGTGTCGATGAAAACAAATTCAGTGAACGGTGAAAATCCGAGGCAGTGGTATACATCAGGGTGTACGTATTGGGAATTTTAACGAGAACGCTCGGATATCCATCGATTACGAGCTAGTAGCCGGATCCTTTTAAGATACACTTGAAATATTCAAAGTTGAGTTTATCGATCGAAATCTTTTGAAATCGTCGTCTTTTTTTCGAAACAAAGTGAAATCGAATGAGAGTAAGAACGATGAGAATAGGACAATGCTACATAGATCCTTTCTAGGGCTTTTTCCAAGTCCTTCTTGCGGAGTCTAATGCTTCACAAGTAGTAGAGATCAATCTTTGCGCGGACCTCAAGTGGAAAACATTCTTCTACTTACAGGGCAATCCCTTACTTTTTTTTGTATACGAATCGAGTAACTTTGAAAAGAGTAGAATGAATCTATTTTATCTTTTTGATAATCCATAATTTAGTGATATCCAGATTGTCATGTGACAAGAAAAATCTAACTAAAGTCCGGTGTTTGTGCGGTGATGCATCACGGTCGAACGATAAAAAACGTGGAAAAGGCAGAGAGCCAAAAATATTATTCAATTAGCTGATGAAACGAGCCAGAAGTTCAGTCAGCCCGTATAATCTGGCCTAGAATTTAATTTATAATATCGTCTCGCGATTCGCGACGAGCAGGTGAAGCACCGGCAGTAGTTGCATTGTCGGTTTAATTAAATAAGACAGCTGTTCCTCCGAGGCATAGAAGTTTATCGGCTCGAAAATTTGCATTCTGCCTTCTTTTTCCTAACTTTCCGCCAATCTCTCTATCCCGGTATATGCCGTTGGCAACCTACTTTTCGCTTATAATTTCATTCGTTCATTTCTGAAAATTTACACAACTAAGAAGATCAATTTCATTACGTGCATTAATTTGATGGAGTATCCGTCGATAATATATGAAATTATGTAGCAATTTAATGCGTTGACCATCCTAACAAGATATGCAATCAATCTGAGAATGAAACATATTGGAACTTAGAATCGTTTGTGTCCTATTCAAGAAATAACTTTGCTGCACCTTCCTCAATTCACATTGAAAACTGGATATTATATCGGAAGTATTCAATTGATAGAAATACTGCTATGAATGGTGCATACGTTGAACTTTATTATCAGGCTGAAAATTAAATTCGCGATCTTTTCAAGTATTGTGCTTGAAAATCATTCGAATTCGATCGCAGCAGGATTCAAAATTGATCATAAATATGGCAACAAGTTATTAACTCGACCGGTGCTTGCTTTAATTGAAAATTATAATTCGAGAAATTTAATAAATAATTCTGTAGGTATAAATGCGAATGTTGTTTCTGAATAGTCAACCAAATTATTCTATTCTATTGATTTTTTATTAATAATTATTGACGATATAATAATTTGTAATCAAATTTGATAAACGGCTAGAATAACTCCAAGTGATATGGTCAGACGCAGCGTATATTCAATACAATAGACGCTTTACTTCCTTCTAATTTTTTTATCAAATAAGCAATTAATAATTATAAATTTGTTCATTTCGTATAGTCATAAACGTGACGTGGGCTGCGAAAAAGTGCAGGGGTAAACGATTTACGAACAGAAAGTTGGTCAATATCGGAGCAATTTCAAAATGTCAGAACTTCAGGGAAGCGATTTAATATCTCGCGCGTACAAGCTTAGCAAATTACTCGCGCGACGTGTTAACACGCGTTCGCAGCAGCGATCAACCTTCGACCTGGAATCGCGCGATTCCATCAAGCTTCGCATTGAAAGCATCGAAATCCGTGTAAATCTTCGTGATTAATGTTCATAGACGACCCGTGTATTTTCGATGCGCTGTAATAAATAATCCAGTCCTTTCGGGTCGAGCGCGCCGTGAGCATCGATCAAAAGCACGCGCGTTTGTTTTTGGAAAAGCTTGCAGCTCCCTCTTGAAGGATGACCGGACGACCGATCGAATTTTCTAATAGACCGTTGCTGTTTAAACGTCGACGATGGATAATAATTCATTATATTTATAAACACAAAGGGCAGTGTAGATTAATTAAAATTTGATGATAACGTTGGGTGCAGTAAGAATTGTCTCGGGTGTGCATCTTTCGGCTGGTGTGCTGGTAATTGTTGAGACAATTCCAACGAGCCATGATAGACCGTCATTAAAATTCAAGACAATGGCTCTTCTCTAACGGGTGACGCTCGAGTACGTGTCGGGTCTGCCGGATGACGTGCACGGAAATTTCGCCCCTTTCCTTACAAATGATCTAGCTGGCCGTAAAGCACTTGAAGTCGGGGAATACGTAGCTGAAATTAGAAAATTAGTACTCAATTAAGTGCCTATATACTTACTTGGAGGTCGTTAGCAAAAATTTTGGAAGGTGAAATCTAATATTGGTGCGTTCTAAAGGAAAGGAAAGCACTTTATAGCCGTTTGTGATTATCGCGAATGGATATCGGGAAGAAAAAGTCGAGCACAAGTATCATCCACCGTCTCGCCCTTCGATCATCTCTTTTTTTTCTGGTACTCATCGAATTACCAAGGGGGAAATAAGGGTTTGTTTATCTACGTGACTACGTGCCTGAAAAGTCACTTTGATTAAACGTGCCGATTAGCTGACGAGGCTACGCGATAAATTAAAGAGAAACACTTGATCTATGCCAATTACACGGACTTTGGTTCCCTCTTTTTGTCGTCGAGATTTTTGTTCTTTTGTATGCGAAATGTAAGCGTCGTTAAACTGTAGTCAACGATGGAAAACGTACGTTTTGCTTCCTTTGTAGAATTAAAGTGTTTGCATTGCTTCGTCATTCGTATATTGCAGCAATTAAAAAAAGAAAACGACTTTACGATTGTTTCTGAATATTTTAAATCAAAATTTTCAGAAACATTTTTCCAGAGAAGAAATTGAAATAAATTTTCGTCTACAACATTAATTCGGAGATAGCCTAAACAGGTTGTAATTTAAGTTCTCGTTTCATACGGAGAGAAAATCTTCGAGTACGAAACAAATACGAAACTCGGTGTTATTTATCGTAGTAGATTTACAAGACTCTTCTCGGGTCACTTTTAATAGCACGTTAATGTTAGCACGCATCGCGGTCATGCGGAGGCTTTAAATTACGAACACGGAGTATCTTCTGAATGCCAAATAATGGTGACATATAAACCCGGTTGTGTTTGTTGCCGCGTGCAAGCGAAGCAATTAAAGAGAGCTCTCCTCTCTCGCGGACTTTTCAACCGGTGTCCTCGCTGCCAGTTATACAACCACGTCATTTGCCGGAACGATAAAAGCCCGAGATGACATACAGTACGAACTTGCTTATCCTTACGAATGCTTCCGCTTCACAATGCTCGGCCGCTTCCACGCAAATGGTTCATGGACTTAACGATCACCCAGTCGGAAAACCGGACTCCATTTCGTTTATTCGCGTCCCCGTCTTTCCTTGATTCCTAACGTTTTGTTTCTCGTCGTTGACGGTTAGGTTGGGAAATTTCGAGAAGCGTCCTGTATGAAATAAGTAAAAATATCGTAATATTAGACGACTTGGTAATTACACGATTCCCTCCAACATTCTTGGGACTCAGGTTGCCAAAGTTCCGTGGCACGCTCGGTTCGCGAGTCTTCCGGCACTGAATCACCGCAACCTCCATTCACTGTACACTCCAGGCTTCGTTGTACATCAAGTGCACAAAGTGGTCGCGTAAATCGATCCACGGCAGGTTTTGACATCGTAGACTCGAGGATCCAGCACGGTTTCGATAAATCCTCGCCTCTATTGTTCGCCACGATGGATCTAGGACAATTGTTCCGTTTTGGCACGAACACCTAAGGAACCTGCTGCGACCTCGTTATTCTTTTCATTGACGCCTACCTTACTTGCTACTCGATGCATATCGTTTCGTTTCATTGGCCTCGACATAGAAAGAAACGCGTTTCTCTTCTTTCCGATCATTGTTTCTTGCTCGTTCCGTTTCCAGGCGGAACAGCTGCGCGGCGAGCTTTGAATACAAAGCTCCAAGTTTGACGCGATTGCCTGGTAGATTGAGTGGAAAATGTCTAGCTTACAATGTCACCCCTTCCACACTCTTTTCCGTGCCTTTCTTTCGTCGTTTCTTTACTCATCTCTCTGTTCGTCCTGCTCGTTTACCGGAGAGGGAACAGTTTTTCTTTCTCTCTTGCCGGCGTTGCTGGCTGCGGGCAAGAAAACCTGATCGACCTCCTTTGTTCGCGGCTTTTTATCTCCCCCGAGCGTCCGTCCAATTAAAGGAAAAGTTCTGGGGGCGACGCTCGTTCGTCGGGACACAGGTTCCGTTGTGTTCGCCGCGATTTACCACGGCCCCAAGAAGATCTTGCCCCAATTAAACGAGCACGCGCGGCGAAAAATTTCTTTTCTTTCTTTCTTTCTTTCTTTCTTTCTTTCTTTCTTGTTGGAAGCGGATTGAACTTTTCCATTCGATGATCTATCGGGAGAAAAATGGCACACGTTAACTTTCTCGGTGTTTGCAAAGAAATTTGAAGGATAATTGATACATTCAGATGTTCGAGAGTAATGAGAATTAACTTGAGGCTTGATTACACTTCCCAGGGAGGAGTAATCAAATTATATTCTAAGGATAGTTTCGCATTAACCGGTTTCAACGATACCATTTAAACGAAATGTCAGAACTGAAATTCCATTAGAACAACGAAACACTTAAGCTTTGAGAAACGGCGAGCGCTAATGGATTCGTTATCCAACTATCCGTTCGCAGAATTTAATCAATCTTCAGCATGGCGAAGCGAAACGTTTGCACCGCGGGATTATCTCGCGGGATCGTGAAACGAATGAATTAAAAGCTGAACGTATAAAACATCACAAAGATATATGCATAGAAAAAGGGATAACGTTATAGATTAACGAACATTTCGGTAAAATTTATAAGTTGTATCGTCGGGATTGAGATCACCCTCGGTTGATGCAGATTTTTTCCTATCGTTATCAATTTTCACCAGGTCACGAACTGCTATGAAAACGCAGCAGAAATATTTTTTCCAATCGAAATACGATCGTCTATAAAGTTCCTCCGCGGTATATCGATTCGCTGTACTGTCGTTTTTCACTTGGTAAGTTAATGTCGATGATAACGTTGGAGAACTGATGGTATTTGCTCGGCCACGATCCTGGCTATTATCGACCTTCAAATTTGGTTAACGACGTCGTGAACCTTTAACGTAACTCGATTTTTCGTGCCATTTTTAGGAAAGATTTAATCTGCTTTATAGAGGGCGGCTCGATAAAAACAGGATGCCGAACAGATTTTTATTATTACTGAAAATAGAAAAAAGCAGGGTACGTCGTGGAAACGTCGTGAAGGAAATCGATGAAACTGAACGTTCGAGCTTTCATTCGCGATTTCAAGTGTATGCAACGGCAATCACCGGAAGCGAGTCGCGGATTTAACCCTCAACATTGACCCCATTTAGAGCTGCTCTTCGAATAGCGAACAGTTTGATAACGCGAACCATTGCCTGAAGCACGGAGCACACGAATGAATTCTCCGATCATTTCAGAACTTTAACCGTTCTCGCTGTTCCGTAGCAGTTCTTTTAAAACGTTCTTCTTTTCTTTCTACACTTTGAACGATTCAAATTTTTACGATTCTTTGGGAAGCTAGAGTTTCAGAATTCTCTAGCGGATATAGCGTTTAATCTTCAGAAATGTTAGTTGATGCATGGTTGTATACCTACATTTCATAGCTCTGAGTCACTATTGATTCAGCTATCATCGTTCGAGGGTTCAACTTTTACTTATTGCGGTTCGTAAGAGTATCGAGGAGGAACAGAAAACTCTCTAAATAGAGCAGAAATCTGGGAGCGAAGATTACGTCGCTATGACAAATATTTGTAGAGGCACAAAGATGTCAATGTTCAGTCATATATCTGGGATACGTATTTGACAAGAGTCAAGACACGTGGCGAAATTGTGGAAATGGGGGATGAAAGTGGCGTGATTCATAGGGGATCCAAGGAAAACAATCTGTTTTTGGTTGAGGCTAGTACGAACAATATTCTGTTTGAAGTTTCGAATTAAGAAAAGTAAAGAAAAAATCGTAAGAATTAAGATGTCATCCATTGAAACGGAATAACTTCTCGATCAAGTTGCAAAATGTCTTCGCGACCGACTCACCTTGGAAATCTACACATTCTTCGACCACTGTTGTGCACGTAATTAATGATCCGTCTAGGCGATCGCAAAGAAGGAAGTCGAAGAAAGCGTGAGCGAGCTTCCTGAAAAAAACCACGACCATCGATCTTCGCATAATGGAGAGAAGGAAAAGGAAGGATCGTCTATTCGGAGGAACCACTATCAGCCATCCTAACGCTTCGTCTTCACCGCGTCTTTGTTCGACACTAAATGGACGTTCACCGTGAATAATTAGATATGGAAACGCTAATTGCCTGTTATTAATCACCCCTCGAATCGTCGGCTGGGAACATCGATTGCCGTCGATTAGACTTCTATGCCAGATTTTGCTTCAATTACATCGAATCACACCAGCTTAACCGCATTCGATCGAACAAGAGTTCTATTTCAGATCGGTCCACTACCTCTGGATACGATTATGGACCAAGGAAAAGAATTTCTCAAGAATATCCTTGGAAAATTGGAATGTGCAAGAATCGAGACACGATAACGTTTTTCTATTTTAGAGGATTATTTCTTCCTTTCCGATATCCAGTCCTGTTGCAATCTGCGATATAAAAGACATCATCTTACGTAGGTAGATGTGTAATTGATTAACAGGTTAATTATTAAAGTAGTCAGACAAGCTACAGTGAGGTAAAATCTTAGCATGTAACGTGTACGTGACAAGGCAGCTAAAGTTCACAGAACTTTATCGTAAAAGCGTGTACCTAAAAGTAGGAGAGTGTTCTTGAGAGTTTATGTCTGGCGTCAGAAGTAACTTTGTAGATAAACTTAACCAATTGATTCTCCTAGAGCGTAGTCCAAAGGTTCTCGATTATAAACAGTTCTGGGTAGCGTTTAAAGTTGGATAATTGGATTATTCGTTGTCGAATCGGAATTACGTATATGGGACATTTTTTCACGGAATAAGAATGAAATTACTGGAAGCAAACTACCGAGTGATTTCACAGTCTATTCGCTGATCGTGGACAAGGTTGCGAACGGGTAAGCTGGCTTGAAAATAAATCGCAGGGGAACGAGTTAAACTATCTGCTCGCAACTGCATTTGCAGGAATATTCCCGATATCATTGGTGTTGTTGAAAGGAAAGACTGTAGTCCATTTGCGACGCTTCCATATCAGCCGGGGTCTGCGAGCAAACCAGAGAAACACTGGGCGAGTAGTAGAGCGTTGATCCTATCAAAAAATTGCTTCGCTACTGGCGTCTCGGCGTCTCGAGTGTTCGCAGTTTCGTCCCTTTTGCTTGTACACGTTCCAATATTCTTGCTTGTGTACCCAGCAGCCTCCTCTCTAACGTCTTCCTACTTCTATCTTCCTTTCCTGTAACGAGTATCGCCATTGGTTTCAAGTGTTTCGTGAACTTCTTCGAACGAAAAATGATGTTACGCTTGATGTAAATGTATGAATACCAACATTGATACGGATCGATATCAAAACGTTTTTAGAACGCGGCAATAAGAAATTGCATCAGTTTCAAAGATAAATTCTATTTCTCGGGAAACGTTTCCTCGACGATGATAAACTGGATTATATTGTTCGCCTTGTTGCGGAAAAACAATCTCCGGTTCATTAGAAACGTTTTAACTAACCAGAGGAGATAGGGTGCAAATTGCGTGGCAAATAAACTCTTGATCTTTTATAGTAGGACATTATTGTCGGGATTGTTGGTCGTGCAGACGGGAGCGTGTCACTGCAAGTCGCGTAACGACCAGTCACTTGCCGGCTAGACAATTCAATCTCCGTGAATTGGTTGCACAAGGAGCAGCTATCTGCAGCTCGGAGCATTACTCTTCTTCCTGCTCTTCTTTCGCCTCCTTTCTTCCCGCTTGTCGTCCCGTTTTCCAACGGAATTCCTCGAGAATTCTGAACCGGTAACGGACCGCTTCTCTCCGTTCGCGTCTCCAACGGAAAGGAGGTGCTGTAACTTTTTCGGTTGGCCGAGATTGGACGTCTTTGTCTGTAAAATCCTTCTACCGATCTCGATTCTTCAAACTACAAAATTGTCCGCTTTTTTCCTCAACGAAGAAACTTAACTCAAAGTAGCTACATCGTAATGCAGCGATTTTAATCAAATTCTCGGCACGTTCTGTAAATGTCATATTTCAACCTGATTAAATATAATTGATAAAATTTAAGTAAAGAACTCAAGAGTTTGCGGTGGAAAATTAGTTTGAAAAGTCAGTTGATTGGACGAGACTTGATCTTTCTGGTGCCTCGTCGATGTTTAATTTATGAGTAATTCGAAATTAAATAATCAGAGAAGAGAAGTTAGACGAGATTCTCGAGTACTCTGCTTTCTATGGGTATCCTTGATAAGTACCTTCGTGGAATGCTCGATCACTTGAAAATCGCGTTGATGCAGTTTCATGGAATGCAAGTTTGAAAGGAGTAATTTTCGAGAATAAAAAATAGTTTTCGAAGGGGATTATCTTCGGCGAACGGAGCAAACAGGTCGCTTTGAATCGTAAAGGGATTGTTCCTCGGGGTATCTGTGCGCTAGGAAGGATTAAACGTGGAATCCTGCGACTCTCAACGGAATACAGGAGGGTAATCGAGTTTCAATTGAATCTCGACGAAGCAACAAATGTAAACGCTTTATTGGATTCTTCTTTCTGCAGCTATTTGCCAGAATAAACACAATGATATTTACTATTGTATCAACAAATTCTGTCGGTCTGTTTCTCGTAAATTCACCTGTCACACGGTCACCAATATTCGGTGCTAAAAATTTAGTTTGGCGAAATAAACTATAATCGCCTTAGCAGCGAGAGGATTAAGAATGCTCTTGGCGAAGGAATTGGTCGCTTGATGAATTCGTTTTTCTCTGTTTCCAATAAAAGGTACGAAACGCGGAAAAAGGAACGTCCTTATCCGGGCTAGAAGAGATATCGGAACGTCGTGTCTCTGTCTACGACATCGTTTCGTTCCCGTAATTCTTTTCAGAGTTTTCTCTTCTATTCCCCATCGGTGACCAAACTATCCTCGCGATTTGTCAGCGAACGACGAGGCTCGGATCGACGTGGTTCCTTCGAATTTTCACGAAGGTTTTGTCTCGATGCTCGCGGGATCCGGGAGCTTCGCGTGTCGCGAACTCTCTCAATCTTTATGATGCGTGTAATACCGGGATTTTCGTAGGAGACAGATAGGAACGAGGACGACGGGGAAAAAGAGGGAAAAAAGCTGGACGATGATGCGGATTATGAACGCTCGAAGGTGACGCGTTACAGCGGAGAAGGATATATTCCGTGCCGATAGTTGGACTTTTATTCGAGTTTTATTGCGATTGACGTTTGATGGGCCGTGAAGTTTTTCGGACAGCTCCGGATATCGATGAACATACGAGAGGGTAGCTTTATTTCTTCGCGAAAATGGAACAATTCTCGTACATAGGAATCGAATATACTTTAATCGATATTTTATATTCTAATATATGAGAATTTTATTCGCGTCGTTAAACTAAAATTCGTCCGATTAAGTATTTTGAATTTCACAATTGCTTCGAGCAACCTGTTTCCCTAGCAAACAATCGAACGCCGTTTCAAAGGGACGAATTCGATTCTGAACTTAAACTGAAAGCGGCTGTGAGGTCTTCACGGGGTGTAGGATCCCCTTAACTTTCGGTTAAATAAACCGAGAGCAATTGAGGATCTGCATTGGCTAGGAATTGTCGCGTATTGCCGTGTCGCGCGCGAATACAAAGTCGGATCGATCGAAGGGTTAATTCCAGCAGAAGGGAGGTCAGTTTGCAAAGCTAGTCATGCAATTTGCCACACGAGAAGCCAGAAAAGCCGGTTAGATCGATTCGTTGCTGGCTCCTCAGAAACAATCAGAGAATTTTCCTCACTTGTCGTTTTCCTTCTCCGATGCGATGTCTCGATTCACGAGACCTCGTCAACCGCGATCGCATCTTTGGCCTCGAAGTTATTCGATCAAAAGGCCCGATATATCCGCTCCGCTCCGCTTTTACCTCGCTTCTACACTAGCCCGTTACGTTGCTCGACGTAATTTCATCGGCAGCTAAAGCGCCTCTATTAAATGCTTCTGCGAAAGCCACCGGCTCAGCCAACTTCCCACAGAAGTTCTCGGGCTTTGATATAGCTTAGGCGTTATTATAATCAGCGATCGTCGCAACGACCGTTTGAAAGGGAAGCATTTCACTTATTCGGGTATAGAAGATAACTTAGAATTAGGTATTTGGAAAGAAATCTTTTTCTTCCATTTTCTGAGTACACCGAAAACAGGGACTTAGACATTTTTCCCCGACACTGTGCCTCTTTATGGATACCAATTATCCGTCCGGAAGGTCAGCGACGCACGGGATTCTGGACGTAGAAATTTTAAGCTAATCATTAACTTTCCTATATTTCACGTAAAGCAAATTTGCAAAATTATAATCGCCGCAGTAACTGCCATCTTTGAATTGAAGTTTCGTCTATGCTAATTATCTGAAAACTCGTTGACCGCAATGCGCTGTTACATTTACCGGCATGATTTTCCTGCTTCACTCGATTGGTATGCATCAGGTTATTGATGAACTCTGCTGTTGCAGGCTGGATATGTTGTGTTGTGACTCGGCTATTCAAATGCGCGTACATTCGACATCGTTTATCCCCGCTGATCATGCGAAACGACGAAATTTAGCTTGCTTGTATCCATTGGTGTTGACAGTGATTATCTATCTCAACAATTTCGGGAAATTTGAATATGATCAGGAAAACAGATCGATGAAATTTCTGCATAATATAGTTGATTATCCAGGAATAATAAATAACATTGAATGTTTTTAAGTTATTATAATGTTTGCTGTACGAACAGTTTGCATTTAAAACGTTTCTACAGTCTTCCTATTAAAACCGTAACGCAAAAGGCGGAAAATTGTGTCGAGTAGATTACACGTTCTACAGCCCCGATAATACAAAATCAATTCTACCCGCGAAGAGCAGAATATTTCCGTGAAACAGTAGACGTGCAGACATTTCGTAGATATTTGAATTCTGTGCGCAAACGTATCGAACATGCTTCGACGGTTCGGAGTTAATCTCTACGAACTGTGCATTTATAAGCGGTATTAAGAATAGTAAAATAGGACGTCATCTGTCGAAACGGGTAGGTTCGAAGCGGAAACCCGCGGCTCGATGCAAACGTTGAAGCGGAATCGAAGGTGTTCGCAATCCTGAAGAATAACGCGGCGTGCTAATGGAAGCCAGCAGCGATCTCGCCTTGGCGTTCGCTTGAAAAACCAACGAAAGGTGTTAAAGTTGCCTTTTAGGGAGGCTGCGGATGAAAAAAAAGGCTGCTCCACTTTCGACTCATCCGCTCGGTTTTTGTTTTCGCTGGGCGGTTTTCATCGCCAAGCGGGACGGGACTCGAATAAACCGCGCTCACGGTTTCCATCTTTTATTCGGCGTTTTTTTTTTTTCCCCCCCGCACCCACTCTTTCTCTTCCCGGGGTTTTTTCCCCAACCGTTTATTCGATCGACGTCACCCAGCGTCGTTCTACTTATCTACCTTCGGACAGTTAATCTTCTAAATCGGCCCTCTCGTGCATATTCATCGGTCGCGAAGTAGCTGGAAACCGTTTCGTCCGTATCGGCCTTTTTGCCTTCTCCTCGCCGCTATTTGCATGCTCGAAGATGCTTTTTCTTTTTCGTTCGAACGACCTCTCTGGCGATCGATCGTTCGCCAACTCGTGGTTAACTGACGGTATCGCGTGATTTCTTTCTTCCTCGTCCATTTTTGAAACGCGATCGTTCCGTGAATATGAACGATCGATCGCGACACCTAGAAATATGATTAACCTTCCGAGAAATGGATGAAAATTGAAATAGACGATTATCAATTACAAGTATCGATTCGTTTATTGATTCTAATTACATGGTTTACACAATAACATTGTATTGAATACCAGAAGAAATAGAAAAGGAAACATGGTGTAGGATAGTGTTACTTCTCTAGTACATATTAAGCTTAGTTATAGGAATACGTTCAGTTTAGGTTAAGATAATTTATGACAGGGTCATGGTGACCCGTCGAGGGCCTGTGAGCCTGGCGAAGCGAGGATCTTACGAATGAGTCAACGCTGCGCGCTGATTGGTCAATTTTTCAATTTTCAACAACGAAATTTTCAGAACTTTTCACTTCGATTTTTCGTGATCTATCCAGCGGTTTAGAGGTCTTCATGGTATTTTTTAACACCCTGTACAAATACAGGTTGATTCTCTCGCTAGTTTACTCAAAGGAAATGCCGCCACACCAGTATGAATAGACCCAAGCCCTTTTCTGTCATCGAAACTTTTTCCCGGACACAGCTACAGTATGCACCCCCGTCGAGGGCTTGGATCCATTCATACTGGTGTGACGGCATTTTCTTTGAGTAAACTAGCGAGAGAATCACCCTGTAGAATCTTTACCTAATTCCAATCGAGCCAGAATTTGTTTTCACCTTACCATCGTCAAATCCCATACATGGTGCTGCGTTTCACGTTAACAGTAGGGAGAGGACGAGTCGTTTCGAGATACTGTCCTTTTGCGGCCGATTCAGGGAAACCAACGAAATCCGGGGTAATCTTTCTTCAGTCAAACGTGACACTATAAACATAGGGTGTAAAACGTATCATGTCGCCTGGGAATATCGTGTACGGACGTAAATAGAAGCATAATTCAAAATTGCACAAGACGAAACGTTATGGTCGTCGAGGTTCCCTGCGAAACGATTGCATCCCTCGAATACAGCGCCGTGTGGATGAATATATGAATACGTGTTCGTGGCTTAGCAGTTTCACCCACCTGATTTTTTTGCTTGCTGAACAATTCGTTAGTATTCTACGTTAATGCAAAGTGTGTAATAAATGTTTCGTAAATTGTTTATGGTATATCAACAAAGTTTATCTGGATTATAAGGGAATTATTTTATTCGATGGCCAACCACAATAAAGCAATTTACCAAGCTGTACAACGTGCAGGTGGTATTATTAATCCTCCAGCAGTGTTTACTTGCAATACGCTGAAAATTCAGCAATAATTCAAGACAGAGGTTATTTCTACCCGTGCACTCGTTAACCATAATTTCATTTCTCTTACACAGTAGAAATTGATTAATTTGATAAATCAATTGTTGGTACTTTGTTTTTTATCGAAAGATTCAAATTTAAATTATTTAAATTATTTAAATTATGACCAAACGGATGGAAAAATTAGCCAAAACAAATTGAAGGGGTTAACCTTTTGGTCAAGCTATTGATTTTCGAGCGTAGTGCCGCAATGTTGCACCACAGCAGGATTTGTTACCGAATTTGCCCGCAAAACCATGATTTACGCATGATGGTGCTTGAACGAGTCAAAATGGCTTTCGAAAGCTTATCTTTGCAACCTCAATATACGCGCAATTATATGTTTATTTCCATAAAAGTTCACGTTAACGATATTGCAGAAAATTCAATGGAATATCTTCCTTTAGAATCCTCTGAATGCATTATGTCTCTTTATTCTGGAGAGATAGATATTTTTGCAGTGTACCAAGTTATAAATTGCCAAGCTCAAAATATTTCCATAGTAAACATGTTTACTTGCTTTTGAATAGGACGCCTTCGAGCAACGCGATCCGTGAAATTTTCTCTGCTGGAAGAAAATTCCAGCGAAGAACAAAGAAAACCAACGAGTTCCTGCGACTGCTTAATTAAAGAAACGAGTGACAGACAATAGTTCCACCGGTAGAACTCAATTATCTCCTCCTATTTACGACGAAATTTCCCTCTACCAATGGTACCAGTAATTCAACCTAACGATACATCGGAATAGTAAGTTTAGCCCCTTAAAAAAAATGTTTCCCAACAATTTCTCAGCCTAATATTATCGCCTGAAGGCACGGTTTTGCTTCTCTAGTTTTCATTTGTTCTTCGATAAACTTGCAGTAATTCAACCAATCAGCGTTTCTCGGAAGAGAAAGTTTCCCGGGAAAATCTGAGCGGCAGTCGGGCACGTTGCTTGTTGCAGCTGTTACTGCACGCTCATTGTTCCCTTCGAATCGGAGGGTGTACAAGTAATTGCAAAGTACACGATGCACTCGAAGGAGCTGCAAGAACGTCGCGTTGTCACCTGCATCGTTTCGCGTGGGTGTTACGTTTGGCGCGATAAACGTTTATCTTTCGAGAATCTGTTGAAAGAAATTTACACAAGCGTGTGGCGAATCCACTTTTCTTTTTTTCCTTGAAGAAAGATATTGAAATACGTTGGATGGCGCATAAAATCAAACGATATTTCTTTCTTCTCGTCGAAAGAACGAAACGATTTCCTCGATCGTCATAGTGAAACGGTTGGAAAAATCGATACGGACGTACATTTAGCTCGCTGGTGCATGCACGAAGTCGGAAATGGCAGAGTGTCGGTCGGGTCTCGTCGTCCCAGAGCCATAATCCGCAAAGTTAACGCTCGTGTGGCTAGCGAAATAGGCCTCTGGTGGTTTAACGACAATTCCAACGTATCCGTCCTCCACGTTTCGGGAACAATCCTCGGTAATATCGTCAAATTGCCCGTCCAAATCTTGAAAGTAGTATCGATCTGTACGAGCTGGACGGTTCTTTGATACGACGAGCCCCTCGAGATCGTTAATCCCCTAATAAAGTTCTTAAATCTTTCTCGTTCATTGATGTTTCCGGTTGTTTCTGTTCTTTTGTTTCCTGACTTTTGTCCTCGGTTCTTCAGATTTTATATCTTCTTCTTTGATAACTCGTATCTGATGAAAGGAGAATTAATTAGAGAAATCGTTGGTTAGGTTATTTAAATTATTAATAGGTAAAAGATTCAATTACAGCGTGAGAATTTAATATCATCGTCCAGCTGATCGTTCTATCTTCTCGTTTCTCTGTTAATCTTTTAATCGATGCAACTTTTACGGGTAAAGGGATATTCAGTGCCCACGAAATAATCCGAGCTTTGCGCCGCAGCTTTACAGGCGTTAACGGGTCAGTGTGTGTAATCAGTGATTCGTCTATACGTAAACAGCGACGGTTTATTGCGTATCGATTATGGAATTAGAAAATACGATGAAGATTAGTTGTGCAACGCTATTAAAGTACGAAATTAACACCGAACCTTTACTATTATACTTCAGTATTATACTCTTTCCAATCTGGTTCGATTGAACTTCGAATGCCGATAAACTGTACCATTCTCTGGAATAATTCAACTTTCGAGGTATAATAATTTCACAAGTTAATACAGCGTACCAAATGGACACGTAAACCGCGTGATAATTCTTAGGTGGCAATGGTTGCAAGGTGTTTTCATGACGTTATTCGCGAAGCCGTTTTCCAATCGCGTGGAAAGAAAAGGCTATAAAAATAGCCGAGACATCGGCTCACGCCAGGAATTAAAACGAAGGATGAAACTTTACGATCACGTCCGAATGCAATTACAGTCCTTCTTTACGAGCGGTGGACTGCAGAAGCTTTCCCGGAAATTAGCTCCGCTTTCGTGTAATTTTTCTGCATCGCTGGCGATAACAAAGGAAAGCCCGCGTTATCGTTATTTTCAATTGATATAAAGCATCCGAATGCGGACATTATGCGGACGTTTTCCATTGTATTATATGGGAAAAGCAAAGTTTCGTATGAAAACGAATGGAAATCTTCCTCGCGAAAAATTGACTACAGTGCCAAGGTGGTACCCCAACAATTTTTCCAAACCGTGAAAACCAGCAAAGGATGAAAATCGTTAGACAAAGTCACCCTCGTATCCCAGCTGCGGAGGAGCGCAACGGGTGTCGGGATGAGTTAGGAGATAAGGGAAAAAATCGTGAACAGTTAGGCGTCGTGACGCGTTACGTAAAGTCTCGTGTTCCCCTGGGAGAACGTCTCGAAGAAAAATATCCGCAATATTTCTTGCTCTTCGTTCGTGTCTCCGTGCCCTCGCTTTATGCTGACAATTTACGACTATGAAATGGGCGTGTTTACTAAGCGGCCGTGTCCTAACCCAGCCGAGACCATTACAGGACAAGCTCGCTTAAGAGGTAATAGCCAGACCGTCCGTTAAGGCGGTGAGAATCTTGGAAAATTGGATTCTACGAAAGTACGATGTGCAACGAGCGTGTAGATGCGCCAACAGAGGCATCATCGTTCGTACGAACAGCAACTACCCTCGGGGTGTTAAGCGAGTAATGATCGTGATTAACAGGGACCATTCTCCGCGAGGTTTTTGAAATAGGAGCTCGATAGTTAGGCTAAAGTGGAAGATTTGATCGTGAAACACGATTAATATCGACTGTGTGTAACACGAATTAGCCGATGATGAAACTTGGCCGACGATACGGTGTAAGTTTGACTAACTCAATTTGCCACGAGTCGAGTTCATTGCGAGTGTCCTTTTGACGCTGGAAATTGGAAGTTTCTTCCTGTTATACGAGAAAGAAAGATTAAGAATTCGTGTTAAAGCAGACATTTTTTTTCTTCGTATAAACTAAACGCATAAAAAATGTTTCTTTTAAAAAGAAAGTTGAATAATTTCGAGTGTCGACCAGAGAGTGAACGAAGACATTCGTGCTACTTTTCCAGAGGCAACAACCTCGGTGTCCTGTCTGCCCAATGGTCGGTGATAAATCGAGTACCGCGATAAACCTCACGCCAAGGGTGCTAATCGTTTTTCTATTAGCTACTACTCCCGTTTCTCCTTTCCAACGATTCGAAGGAAAAGGAGTCTGCGGCACGGAACGAAACTGGTTGCGATTTACGGGCTCGTATTGGGGAACGAGGCAGCTACCGGGTCGAAGATACGGATCGGCAGGTGTCGTTGGCTAATCGAGTTCGGTCGGTGCAAATGCGCCGCGACGCGTGCCATTGCAATTCTCATTAGTTACAGTTCGTTTGGTTGGCGGTTAACCTAACCGTGGCAGGAACGTTAGCCACGCTCGTGGAAAGGTTGTACGGGCTCTCTTATCGAGGCCCGAATGGTTGTTCGGTAATGGCCGAGGACTTTTTCGAGGGACGCTTATCAAGGTCGTTATCTCGATGTAGAATACGATGGTGGGTTGGTCTTTTCCGTGTCGCCGTTTCCGTTGCGGTTTCTAGGCTTCCAGGAAGTAGTGTACTGGGAAGTAGCGCGGTAGCAGAGGTTGTTCACTGGCTTGTAATTTATGGAAATTGAAGTTTGCTCCGTTTCATGTGGCCGATCAAACATAAACGAGACTTTTCGTCTACCACTCGAGTATGTAAACGTATATACATACGTTGATGCAGTTACGTAAAGTCTCGTCAGGGAAACGGTCTGGATTCACCGAGTATGAATTGTTCTTGTCGTAGTCATTTCCAGAGCATCAAAGCTGTATTGACACAGCTGGCAATCACTGCGTTTAGAAAAAGTATGATAGATATCGTATCGGATCGATCTGCTGAATTGCTCGGCAAGAAGTCTAATTTATATTTCATCGATCCGTCGTGTCAGTGTTTTCCTGCAATTTAAAATCCTCAGTCTCGTGAAACAGTTCCTTCTGTATCGATGCATTACCAATCGATCAAATTCTGTCACGCGAAACTTAGCGCGCCACGCGAATTCAGGACGGTTAACATGCAAACCGCGCGATAAATATTTACGAAAGGACGGAAAATTTCCTTGGCCATAGCTTTGGATATCGCGAAGCAACGAAACTAGAAGCAGACTTTTCGGGAAACAATTCCCTCGGGCCAGAAGGTTTCGTGTCCGCCAGGTACGAATCATTAGTGAAACTAATTGAGCTCAGTAGTCGCGGCGTACTCTGCGTGTCGTTGCAACACCCATCAATCACTGCTCGTTTAATTCACGATCGCGACGTGTGGCTACCGTGCACTTCTCTGAACAAGTATTTATCGAGCCACGTGAAACGTCCTAAAGGAACCGGGTAAATGTGCTGTGAACTCGATGTCCGAGATCTTTTCTTCGATAAACGCTCGCGATACCCGATGATCTTTATGCAAATTTATATTTTCTTATCCTCTTTCGCGGTGTCTTATTTGGATCGACTTTAATTGGATAGCATACTATAATTATTTTAGTGGAACTGTAATTAATCATGATCAAATCAAAAAAACAAACGCGAATGAACCGGTAGAGGGTAGCAAGAAAGGATATTCAGCTTTCTGTCGCAATAACCGGTATAATAAAGTAAAATCATGGAATCGTTTTGTCCTTGTTTCAGGAACGTTTTAT
Organism: Osmia lignaria lignaria; assembly: GCF_051020975.1. Lineage (NCBI taxonomy): Eukaryota > Metazoa > Arthropoda > Insecta > Hymenoptera > Megachilidae > Osmia > Osmia lignaria. Next base: position 5,960,891 of record NC_135041.1, read on the forward strand.
AAGTATAAGCAGGGTTGAAACGGAGCACGCTCGTTCCATACTTGTCATATTCCATTACCTGTATCGCGTGCAACCGGGTCTCCGTGTGTACGCGCGTACGGCGCGCAATGTTTCTGTGCCGTGCACGTATAATGTAGCGGCATAATCGAGTTCAGAAGCATTTCATAACGCAGTGGCAGGGCAAAATTGTTCACACGCGTGCCTATAAGCGCGCGTATCGGTATTATGTTACTGAAAATTGTTTGTTACCGGCAGCGATCCAATATGGCCCACCGCAAACACGCCAGGTAATCTGACAGGAAAACTGACAGCGGCTTCCTTTGAGAGGCCCTGTCCGTTTCGTTGAAACGGATTAATATGCGCGATTTCAACTGTGGAAATGTTGATATCGTTCAACATTGAACTTAACTTTCGCTCGGACTTTGAAATATTGCTGGAGGTTGAAATTTGAAATTCATCGATCTTTTATATAAATTTATAGAAATATTTTTGAAATTGAAGAAATGATGTTTAAGGTTGAACATCGCGTGTAATTGCCAACTGTTTGATCGGGACGGACATGGTGGTCTCGATAGCTTAAGATTGCCTGGAACCATGACACCGGTGCAGCAAGTTATTAAGTTATCGATTTTACACGCGTCTTGTAATAAGCAACGGCTTATTAACCGTGTGCTCCTGTATCAATAATGTAATACGATTATTAGCGAACTTTGTTAAAACGTGATATCGCCGGAGCACGCGTATATCAAAGGAGAGTTTCCAATTAACGTCACAAAGCAAAGATCATCCAATTTCGTTGTCAAACGCGTGTCAAAGCAGCGAGAATGGCAATCGATCTTTATCTCTAGGCATCCGCGATACCTGCATTGTTTCCACTCGGCGCGTCAACTTTTTGACGAGTTCAAAAATAGGAGAAATTATAAATGGCAATAACCGAACGAGACCAATGAACAATGTTTTGTAGAATTTTTTAGTTAATATTTTACAGTGATTAGAGCGGTGGAGGATGGCGAACGGAAAACAGGATTTTTATTGCTTTTCGAACACCATTTATTTTTATACGATATTATTCCAGGTCTCGCAATAACCGGAAAAACCAGCGGACGATAAATAAACGAATTACAATCGTATCAGGCCGCGTAGCGGGCCGAATAAATTGATTCGTTATCTGGTCGCCGTGTGCGCGCGCGCGCCGCCGTAGATTACACTTTTATCGATCGTTGCACCACCGTGTCATTAGATGACACCCTTAATGGCGATCGTTGCAATTAACGCCGGCTCCCCGTTGCGCTTCGAAGCTTATTACGCTTAGCAAAGGGAGCGTTCCTGCTCGCTTGTCGGTCGCGCGATACGTATTACCGTCTCAGGAACTAAACTCCGCTAATCATCGCGAACGAGCCTTTCCTTTATAATTAACCTTTTGAGAACGATGAACCCGTTCGAAGAAAATCACACCTTCTCCACTGTTTTTCTTTTTTTGTCATCTTCGCTTGTCTATAAAATTCTAATTAAATTTCTTAAACCGTGATCTTCTTGCCAAGACAATGATTACGACGTTGATATGTTTTTTTTTTTTTTTAAATTGATAAGAAGCCGTGGTGAGAGGTGTGTATCCGGCGCTAATGCTCTTTGTTTCTGGTCGATAAATCATTTACGGGACGCTCGATGAACGTACGTAAACACGTGTAATGTTCTCAAAGGCCCTGTTGGTTACGCTATAAAGCGAGCAACGGGATGGAGTAGCTCGACCGTCTATTAAACTTGCGCTCACTGATTCGGGCATTAAAACTTTAGGGCATCGAGGGCATCGTTACGAGCTCGTTGCCGCTCGAGCCTGTTTAAAAGGACAGGGATCGCGTTAAAGGACGAAAAGGGCCGGATGGAATGGTCGTCGGGCTCGGTCTAACCTCGTTTAATTTTAATTGAATCCTAGCTAATGTCAGCCGCTGCATTTAGCAAATTAAACGCTTCTCACGCTCATTTTAACCTTCTGCTCTCCCTCGGACGCTTCACCGTGATTATCGTTCATCCTTGAAAAATTTTGATTATGAATTTCAATTACAGCTTCAAGGCGAAAATTCATCTTTTGTTTATGAATATACGTCGCAGGTGTTGTTTCTAAGCTTTCGCTCGATATAAACCGCGCCCGTTTTCGCGTTGGCTTGGAAACAACGGCGTTTTTCTTTTACGAGCGGGTAAAAACAAATCGATAGTAAATAATCGGTTTCGAAGCCCTTTCGCGTGTACACTTGGGGCCTCGATCCTCCTCCGCGTGGTTCGCACTCGTGCAACTTTATGAAACGCGAAACGCTGTTACCGATCTCGAAGAATCCTCAAACGAGCTCTATTTCTTTCGCTCGTTTAATCATCCGATGCGTGCTTTTTCTTCTCATTTTTCTCTATCTCACCGGAATCGCCGAGGATTGGAGCTTTTTAAAAGAAACAGTTGATTGAACGTCTTCGAATCTCGTCCCGGAGTTTCGTTCCCGCCCGACGCGATCGTTAGGGAACATTGTTCGAACGTTATTAGGAAAATACGATTTCTAAGTTGGTTCGTTAACGTTCTTCAGCGTTCGCGTGTTGATCGATGGCAGGAACATCGGGAATTCCTTTCGGACTGGGCCGGATCGTTACGTGAAATAGCGTAACTATCACGGGAAACGTGAAGTTCTTTTAATTGACGAAGAAACGACCGACATCCGGTTTGAAGCATTGAGATCGATGCTCTATTACCGACCGCTAAGTTCTCGCATCAACGTAAATGTTCTTTCGTTGTTTGTCCCGGCAATGAAGGAAATTCGAGCAGTAACATCGATCTTTGTCAAACTGCTGCCAAGTATCTCGTTATGTCTAACAACCATATAAATAGTGTTTCCAATGAAATTTGAATAACTCTATTCGTTTTTCCACCAAAACTTATTCTTTCTCGGACGGGGCATCTGTTCACGGATACAAATATCCTACTTCGAGAGAGAGAGAGAGAGAGAGAACTTCGAACTTGCTGAATAGGAGGATGAAGAATCGGAAGTTGCAACTCTTTTGGTGGTATGAAGAAGAGAAGGAAATGCGGGGGAAAGATTAGACAACAGTCATAGATAAATTAGCGAAACGTTAGAACTTGGGTTCTTAGAAACTATGCGGTTATATTAAGAACAATAACCTGGATATGACGACAGTTTTGAAACTTTAATTGCCCGTTCTACTACAATTAATTTCAACCATTTTGAACACGGTTTACTCTTCGATATCCTCGAAAGCTATTAATTAAAAAAGTTTGGTTTATCGGTCCAGAGTTGTGTGGTTTATCTTTAGCTGTAATTTTCCGTGAATTTAACGCACCATGGAAAACGTTGAATTTCGAGTACGATTTGTCGATACGAACTCGTTCGACGCGTTTTAAAGCCGGGACAGCAGGTTGAACAGGATTTATAGGTTAATAAAATTTCTAGGACTGACGCGGGTACACAGTGGTCTGACGTTTCGTGCTCTCCGCGCTATTGTGCCGCACGTCACTATCGTTTGTATTAATATTTCCGCGTTACAACGGCCAGATTATGTTGGAGATTATTGAATTCGTGCCGAGCAATACGCGGCCTGAATTCGTAACTTTTCTGATTACGCAGCGAAAGTATGTTAATGCGGCCACGGATGTTTTGCATAGAACGCGATCGTGCCCCCTTCTGTCGGCATTTCCTCGCTCCTTTTCATTAACATCTGTTCGACGAACATTTCAGTAGTACCTGGTGCTGTTTTAATACCAGAGCAATTACATCTGTCAATATCAGGGATTTTCGATCTCTTACTTGAATTCGTTCATTTTGCTCATTCGAAGGATATTAACGATACAAAGAGGTCGCATCGTCGTTACGGTTGTCGATTGGCATCGCCACGGCTAAGCTTGTTACGGAATTAACGGGAAACTTTTTAATTGTCCGCGTTACTGTGCCGCATTGCGGCACATTCACTGTAACTAGACGTCATTAAGCAACTTTTTGCGTTATCATACATCCTGTGTACAAACGCGTGAAACTGCAAGTGCTTCTACGAGATTTGTACGAACACGATTTAAGTGTCAGAAACGAACGAAAAAACGGTCTTTTAATAAATCATTTACTTCTACATCTTTTATTCGCATTCGTAAATGTCAATTTACAATTAGGGAAAAATAACGTAATTCGTAAAGATATAACGTTGGCGAGTAATGAAACGCGAAATATTAAATTACTCCTGATAATGAAGGATTAACCGTTTCGTTGATCGGGCCTTCTCATTAAATTAGCGACTTGTATTAGCGACAAAGCAGCTTTTGTTCGAGTTTACGAAACGTGACGGTATAAGCCAGCTTCCGCTCAAAAGGGTGAAGCTTTGTTAATGAAAGTGATGGCTGTACGAGTCGGCTGAAACCTTTGAAAATGAAGATATACGAGCGTCTTTTAATAATTCATGTTGTAATTGCCATAACGAGGAGCCTACGGAAACATTCTGTCGCCAGCGTTATCCTTTGTCTTCAAAAATTCAATCACACTTTTCGCATCAATTTATCATCAACCGTTACTTCTAAGCGATTAGTTTCTTAATTTGCAGCCGGATCACCCATCAAATTATCATAAAATCGACTGAAACAATCGTACATTTCTCCTTTGGGAGAAACAATCGCGAATTTGGTAGAAACGCTTTAGATCGATCGACGTGCACGAATATCGGATTAAAGATGAATCGATCGGGTTTTTGATGCGCCAAAGAAGAAAAGATCATCGTTGCACACATCATCGTTCTGCACGAGAATGCATCGTATACGCGGGTGCATTTACTCGAATTGCAGCAGCCTCGACGTATCTCGTTTACGGACGAAGATATTTGTTCCCGTTGTGTACGACGCGTGTAATTAGCGGCCTGCTTGAATTCCCGTTGAATAACTGAAAATGAGAATCGAGTCCAGTTCGGATTTCGTCTAATCGTGAATAATTTGCTACGCGCGCGTGTCATTCACACGGCAAAAGTAGTCCTATTGTACGTCGGTCTACCGTTTGCGAAATTGTTGACGGTTAAAACTTGTTCGGATTAATTGCAGAAAGTAGTGAGCATCTGCAAAGAATTTGCGAGAAAGAATAAATTAAACTCATATAGCCGTCAATTAGTTTAGTACAGTTTTTTGCAGAGAGAAATATGCCGAGTATCATCATTCGTGCTTTCCAAGCGTTAAAACGTTAAAATACTAGATCTCCCATTGCCATGATATTTTACGACCATAAACGACACATCGCGCGGCTTATATTCGACAAACGCGTACACGCTGGTCAGCTGCAACAGGCTTGAAAAGCACCATGAACCGTGTATCGCATGCTTTGTAGCCCACTTCGACCTCGGTGTATATCTTTTTTTTTTTTTTTTTTTATTGCATCTTCGATCATATTCGGACACGTGTCGGTGCATCCTGGTCATCCAGTCGCGTTTGTTTGGTGCTCCCATGCATGGACCAGCAACGGTTCGTTCCACCTAAAAACTCGTGGAAATACTACAATACAAATTCCAGCTAGTTTCGATTATTCGTTCAACGGATTCGATCCATAGTGCTTTTTCGAAGAATATTTTTTTTCTGTCACCTTCGGACAGCTAGTTGGACGCGTCAATCAATTTAATCTCTCGACAAAAAATTGCCATGAACGGTACGTTATAATACGAGGATTATATGGCCAATTTTTCATTTTCTATCGTAGAAGATTGTGTAAGAATCCTGAATTCTTCACTGTATAATTCGCTATTAATTTAACAATTTCCGCTCCGATGGGTGCGCGACGATCGTTCGTTTAATTAAACGAACGGCCCGTTCAATGGTCCTTATGGTTGCATCCATTATGGCAACATGTCCGATATCGTAAACGCTTGTACGCGCCGTTCAAATATACGAATGAATTATACAAATTGTGGCCAGCACAGCCATGGGATGGCACGATGGTTCCATGTTTGCCACGGGACTAATTTGCATCTTCCCATACCGGCGAATGACAATGAGATTCGCCAGCGATAAATGTATTGCTGCGCGATGATAAGGTACCCGCACAATGGACACGCGTACAATGGGAGATAAAAGTTTATTATGCCAGCACGGACATGGTTTTAGAGGTGAAGTCAAAAGAAACTAAATTCAGCCAGGATGAAAAGCATGACAGGGTGAATTAATTTTAAAATAAAGCATAAAGTCTATGAAAATATTTATTGCATGAATTGAATATAATAAAAGGCGTAGGTTTTCAGAGGGAAAAAAACAGAAATATGATAAAGTTTGCTATTCTGAAAAGCACAACAGCATTACGCGTTTGACATAAACTGTATCAGCGAGAGGAAACGCTGACAAATGTTTTTAGGGTGTGCCATGTGGTAGCAACATGGTACTGGCATTGGTTTTATGCCAACATAATGGTTGTTTGCCTCTACTGGATAGTCGACTCGCGCCAATTCGTTCTTGCAATCCAAGGGATTCTGTTTTATTTATTTCCTTCTCTCCTTTATAGCACAGAATCAACCATTATTATCACTATCACCGTACATATTGCTTTATTTATTTCTTATAACGATAGACCTGATGTTCGTGGTATGATAATTAGTCTACGAAATTAGGCTGAGGAAAAGGGTAATGATTTTTTTTAAATAGACGAATTAAAGTAACTTTAGAGACCATCTAGATTCAAATTGGTAGCAAGGGTTCGAAACGAGTCGCAGCTTTATGAATGCTATTTGTAGAAGGCTTTCTGCCAAGGTAGAACGAGCCCCGTCCGTGATGTAAACCAATTTAAACAATTATACGTGTCTGACTTGTGGAAACAGGAGGGAAGTTTATAACTTCATTTTTCCTAATCTCCAGAGATAATGAACCACGCTTAATTGTGTATCAAATGAAAGCAGAGTTTCAAGTTAATTTCGCTTTCTCCTTATCGTCTCGAATTTATTCGTTTAATTCGTTCCTTCGAGAATGAAGTTCGAATAGTTACCCCTTGATCCCGAAACAACTTGTCTGCACGACTAAAATCATGCAACGAATTCGAATCGTTGGAACTGTCGAATTTCGTGGGAATAAATTCTCTCTCGACTTCTGAAAATGATTTCTCAGCGAAATGCAGTACCTTGCGCGCTATCGTCATCGTTCAAATCGGTATCACTCGAGGAACAGACTGTAGTGGACCATCGACGAGCAAGGCCATTCTTTCCAGAAGGAAGCGACTATCTTCCGACTTTTTCCTCGATGTAAATTGAGGATTGCCCTCTTGGATCATCGGGGTATTTGCTCTGGAAAGATGGAGCCTCGGGCTGCACGTAATTCAAACTGCATCGAGGAACATTCGATTCGATGCTTTTAATCTTGAAGAGCTTAAGAATTATTTAGTGGCCATTCTGGTATTATCAGTAATCTAATCGATAATAATTATTGATAAAATGGATACATTTTCCACGCCTACACCTATTTCCACGTAAAAAAGAAATTGAAGTTAATCGATCGGTCTAATAGCAGAACGTAGCAGAATGTTTGTCTCTTTCTTTTGTTCCCATAAATTTCTTAATGTCGCGATAATACGAAGAAAGTTCGTGCTGGTTTGCCCACGGTTATCTGACCGACTGATCAGCCACGTAAAGTGGCAAACGGGGAATCGTAAGCGCGAAATTTCGTCGTTAGTCGCGACGTTATCGAGCGTATGAAAAATCTTTAGAGTATATTGCCGTTTCGTGAAAGATCGTTCGGTTAGGTACGCGGTTTATGTCGACTACTGAAACGAAGTCAAGGTGTCAGGGTTCGCCTCCTTCGAAATCTATCCGCCGTTTCGCAAGCTTCCCGCACCGGAATCCGGTTATCTTGATTGCCGATCTAAATTATCTTGCTAATTTCGGCCCGTATCGATTGTACACAAATCGGGATTTCGGCTATCTTAGCTGGAGTATCTTAATAGCTGATCAAAACGTTAGCCACCGGTGCTTGTCGAATCTAGGCTACTTGCTCGATAAAGAAACATCATTTCCTTTTAGTTTGCTTTTCAAGACAATTACTGGTACTCCTCAGATCACGGTTAAACTTTAACGATCCACCTTTAAAACCACCTCGTAACTTATTACTGACACTAAAATATTCATCCGATTTGAAGTTCGACCTGTTTCAAGTTGAACCATACATTCGAATCCTGTTTGAATAAATTTCAAACGAGCTTTCGCGCAGTACTCACGAAAGCCATTGGCAAATGTTGTTAAAGGAACTACTCCTGTCTGTTTCTGTTGGTCGGGAGATCGCAAGTTACATATAGTTTTATGATTTCTTGGAAGTCTTTGACGCGTTACATAGAAATCTCTTTATAAAGTTTAACGCCGCTGGTCAATAGACGAGAGTTTCTTGGACGACGTCGGTCGAGCTTTTAGTGATTAACGGCAGGAAGAGAGGATACTCGGTGGAAGATCCTGGTAGCCTGGCTAGACTCTTGTTCGATCGTCTTCCTTTGAAATGATGGATGACGTGGACGGGGATTAAAAGGATCTCGAAAGGTTGCAGCGACGTGGCTGTTCTTTCCTTAAAACGATGTTTGAAGGATTAAGGAAATTCTCAGAATATCCAGGATCCTGTGTTTCGATGCGAGGAACGCTGTATTCTAAAGGAAAAACAAGTAAGAAAAGTGTTTGCTTGACATGAGAAATAAGCGTCGTTTACAACTAGCGGAAACAATCGTTAAAAGTACCTGGAGTGATTATTCTGGACTGCAAGAAGGAAAAATGAAAGATGAACCTTAAGAACCTGCCCCTCTTGGTTGTTTAATCCATTACCAACCAATATTGTAATACTGTAACATTTCATTTGCAATGTTTTTTAATCAATTATTATTGCTGAGTTCTTGTAAGGTTATAGAAATTTGTTGTTCTATTCCACGAAACGTTCTTAATAGATTAAATAAACAAGAGAAATTTCAATTTTTTAATATTGCAATATAATGTTGTAACTGTGCAACGAATACAGAAATAGTGAAAACACGATAAAGGTAAAATAAAATTTTTGCTTCTAAACATTTCTTCCTCGATATCATAGTATATTTTTTCGAGGAATAAAAAGTTGAAAATTAAAACGACGCGATATTTTGCATGATACACAGCCGGCTGTGTATCCAATTACCCGAGGTTTTCGAATGTTTGTAGGGAAAGCTATCGAAACGCTTTGCTGGAAGCAATTTTACCGCTTAAAATCCCTGTTGTTTTAACATTTACATACAACAGAGCGCGTGTGCGCCGCGAAACCGATGGAAAAAATGGTTGAAACGTGGAAAAAAATATCGAATTAACAAGCCGGGAGCATTATATTTTTCGGAATTACTGCGCAACTTTCGACGGTTCCTTTCCGCTTGGTTGGATTATGCACGACGGAATCGGAAAACTTTTACGCTCGAACGGGGATGATGAAGTGTAATTCAACTTCGCGATAATCGCGCAACTTCGAATGAATTCCAATAAAAGTTACGCGGCTGTTCACCGCCAACTTACGTGTAATTTTGTGTTACTTTATTCAGTTTCTCTCGTGAGAATTCGACCGATAAACAAGATTTGGCATACTATTGTGTATCACAACAAGGAAAATGGTTATCCGTTTTTCCTCCTATTTAGAATTACTGTAATTCGATCTATTCTAGGAATTATGATAAGGTAGGATGGAAAGTTGATGGACAAAAAGTGTCCGTTTTGTGTGGCGCAACAGTAGTATAGTCTACTTGTGTTCAGGACGTAGGTCGGAGCAGAAGTTTCCCAGGGATATTTGCTGGTTAGTTATGGCTTTTACACGCGAGGTCCCAGCGGGTCACGCTGCATTATGCGGTCCCTGCAAGGCGCGCGCGTCGCACCACTCAATTTAACCCCCAACCCCCGACCACTCGCCCCATGAGTGGTCTGCTCCTCGTGGTTCCTTGTAATCGTGACTTGACCTGCCAAGCTGATCCAAATATCCTTCACCTTCCCTGATACCAAACTCGCGATTTAAAATATCTCTCAAGCGATGCTTCAGCAAAGATCATCGATTAAACGAATTGAATCGCAACAGGCAGCAGGTGGAAAAATCTGATAGAATTTCAAAGGTTAATTTGAAATTTATCGCAGTCTCGATTTTATACTAAAGTGAGTCGTTAGACACGCTGGACGTGGAACAGATGATCTCGGATTACTTAAGCCTCGCAGCAAGTAGAAAGTATCCATAACTAATCAGACGCGAGACAGATGAAATTCAGTGGGCATGAAACAGACGAGTCTAAACTTGCGATCAGTTGAGCAAGTAGAACACGTCGTAACTAATCAGACAGAATATAATGGTTCGGTTTATACTGTACGAATTCGGAAACTTTGGTCAAATTTGGCGAGTTTGAAAATTGAAAAATAAATTACTCGCTGTACGAATGATTAAACGGAAATAATAAGAAGCAGATATCTCATAATCATAGTAGGAAATTATTTAGAAGCCTTTTATCGTAATTGCCAGGAACATATTTATGTGCTGGCACGTGTACATCAACGAGATGCGCCGAAGACCATCAAGAATCGATCACGTCTACTTCCCGACCGATAAATTTCGAATTCGACCGAAACCGTCCGTGATAGGATGAATTCTCAGACGCCTCGCTTTTCCGGAAGAGAAATTTCTCGCTAGGAAGGATGTAGAAAATGGAATGCTCGTGTTTCTCGATCGATTCGGGATCACCGCGCTGGTTACCATCGAGATTACCATATATTCAATAAAAATACGAGTTTTAGATTATTATACGAAGGAACAAATTGTAACAGTAAAATTGTTGAAATCGCAATCGCAATAACGTTGTCGCTAAAAATCACACAGTACTTTCAACGTTATGGAAAATTACGTATACGTAGGGCAAAAGGAAAAATAGAGAAAAGAAGATAAATAGTCGGTTTCAGAGTAGACGTGAAACGGAGCTATCGCGGTAAACGTTGTCGATCTGTTTGCCGTCGATATCGCGTTTGCATTACAACGATTAAACCGCCGTAAATTTATAGTGACCCCGATACGAATCGTTGTAGATTGAAATTGCGAAGCGCTATCGTGTAATTGTAAATTCGAACGCGAAAATGAAAGGTAAAGATGTTAATGGAAAACTGTATATTTTCTGTTTCAGGTAAGTGGTTTCATATGCTGACGATAAAAGGAAGTTACGATTGGATTGATTTATCCCGTGATGCGGTCGGGTACGATAATCGGTAAGTGATGCAAATAGAAATAAATCAGGCGATATTTGAGATGGCGTTACCGAGAAAATCGCATGAAAGGAACAAGGTACATTAATTACATACAAAGTGAATGATGTTACTTAACGAGATTCGGTAATGATATCATTGAAACGGCGAACATCATCGACGTGATTCCCCCGCACCGCAACGTGATTAAATTAAGCAGGTGTATAACGCTGATTCGATCAATGAAGAATGATTTGTTTCTAATTCGCGCGCGCGGTTGACCGTTTCGTAATTGGGAAATTAACCACATAAATGATAATTTAAGCGAGCTATGTTCCATTAAAGCCTCGCGCCATAGGATAATTAAACAAAATTACGTTTCCCTCTAAAGTGGAACGCTCGTGAGAAATGAAAGGCATTCGATTGATCATTAAAGCTTTGTAAGTAACTATACCAACTCACATTATCGATTTAGTTCATTAATTAACCACCCGTTTTATAATAGACAATAGTGAATTATCATTTAAATACTGTAACTTGAACCGTGTCTGTGGAATAATCAAATTTTAATCCATATTCCAATTCTGTACTACTGAATCATTAAAGAAATTATCGATATATTATAAGATTTATTTAATATATCAAATACATTAAATCTCGATCATTATTCGATCAATCGAATGAAAAATGTTAATTTATCAATATTCAATATCGAATCGAGTCCCCGGTGTAGTATAATTATAATTAAGCTTCTAAGTCATAAGTAATAACAAGCAGATTGTAAGCAAAGCTAATTATAGCTACTTGAACGATCGATATGTCATCGATCCGTCAATCAATACTACCAATGATTACGTAGACGGACGTAATCGTATCCGAGGTACGTTTATAGCCACGTATTCAGCAAGAAGCCGTACCGTTGCGTAGCTGTATATGAAATTAATTCGGCAGCAAGTATCGACGTGTGATGGCAGACGAGCGGCTGTGCAACCTAGTTCGATATTGAATCCACTGGAACGAGATACTGTACACTGTACACGCACACATATGTTTCACAAATAGGCACAGTTGCCACTGAATGTTGTAATATGATGGCTGAGCAGTGCGTAGAACACGGACGGTTATTAGTATTCAGTTTGTTTCGCGGTGGCAGATGCAGTTAAGCCGGCCCGCACGAACCGGCAACACGTTACATCCCAGCTACCCGGCTACCGACAATATTTCGCGATTCCACGGAATTACGAGCACCTCGTCGACTGCATGAAATTATCTACAACTATTACTTTCGCGGAGACCACCGTCCACGGTTATCGATCACCGATTCGGGGCTTTGTAGATCGTAAATCGTGATTTAATCGAACACATTTGTCTTTGACGAAATTTCTTTCGGAACACTGTTTAATCGACCAGCTGCGTGGCCGGTACGATAAGAGCTATCTAGTACCGCGTTAATGAAGGTTTATCGATATTGATTTATTTTCTGCCGATAGAATTCTGTTGGGTAATTTGATTGTAGCGTAGGGTTCTTATTCATCTTTCATAACAACATCAAATATTGCAATATTTTGCTAGTAGACAACCTCGAAACAAAATAATATACAGTCTTTCAAAAAACAAAAATATGGATATCAGAAAGAGTATCTTTTCTTTCGTTTCAGAAACGTTCGATTAACTTCCGTGCGAGTGTACGTAGCGTTGTTAACCGTCTGCGTATCTATACACGTCGAATAAAATTGGTTGGAAGCATCGTTGTATCCCGCAACCGCAGCAACGACAATGGCTCGGATCTATCTGTGTCTCTATGCAGCTACGTATATTGACAAACCACGATTTAGTGTTCCATAATTTACCGTGGTCGTAAATCGTTTTGAAGCGGCTCGACTGCACTCTATGAATGTTACGCGGGCAAGTTTTTTGTCCCGAGTCGTTTACGCGGCCTCCGATATATCGATAAATAATGGAGCATGAATTTTGTTAAGCACTCTCTACGTTCACTCAGTTACCGTCTATTTTCTAAGCATCCACCAGCCAACCGGCCTTTTATAATATAATTTATAACGTACCAGCCTATCGAACCTTTCCATCGAGAAGCTTTACGAGATTGCTAGTAAAATTGGAACTAAACTATCGATAAAAGTAACGAGCAACTATAAAATATTGACGTTGCTGGAATTTTTGATAAATATGAGCTCCTAAAGTCTTATCGCCTTTACCCGGTTCATATTTGAATATAGGCGGTGATTTTTTTGAAACAGGAAAAACAATTTTCTTTCGCAACAATTTTATTGCATCTGTCGTAAACGTAAACGCTCTTCTGTTGCATTGAAATCGATAACTAATTACAAACGTCTGACCGATGGAACGACCCTGGTGAATCGAGCAGGTACCGTCACTTCCGGAAGCCCAGTTAACGCGTCGATAACCACCCTTTCCTGTCGATGCAATCTCCGATTTGTACATAATGATAGACCATGCTGTAGCGACGGAAAATTAATTTTGGAAAAGATTGAACTGCGTCCTGTATGTTCTTACTTTTTTATTACACTTCAAACTGTAATAATGTTCTCTGGACAATGTTCGACAGTGGAACTATGTCCTCGTTGCGTCATGGATAATACATCTCGCCCTGGATCTCGTAAATCTCTCGGTCCATGGGGATGGAAGTCGAAGTTGACCTGAGATCCGAGTTCTCAGTTTCCCCGAACAACCTCGAGACTACTGTCTGGTCGCAGGTGGTACAGATTCGGCGATTCTTCCTTTCCAAAAAGAATTTTGAAAATCAGAAAGGATCGAAGGAAAAGTTTTCGCGGTGAGGATGATTTCTATTTGTGCAATGAAATCTTCAATATTGGAACAGGTTCTCGGGATTGAAGTCGGAAGAAATAAGTCTTCTTTATGGATTGATTTACTTTTTTACTTAATGTATTCGGTTTAGGAGAGAAGACGGTAACAAAAACACTTAATTTTACTATCCACTAACGCGTATGATTAAATTTCCTATGAATAATTGAGATTTCGATGAACCTTAACCGCCCAGCTGCTCGAGTTCAAGTCATTTGTTCCATCTTCTTTCCTCTTTTGCAAGGAAGGCTGTAAACGAGGGAAAGCGCGTTATCGATGAATATTCATGAGCACTTTAAGGAGAATCGCAGAATGAACGATTGCTGTGATCGATAGTGCTTATTACATTCTTACTCGGCGAGAATACTCTTGAATAGATATCTCAAGTACATCCTACTGTCTCAAGTACTTTATAATTCATTTGAATAGCCTAATTTGGAGTTCTTTAGAGAATCTCTTCCGAGGATCTTTGTATATTAAATTTTCTTCTAAATTGTGTTCACATATTACGAAACATTCTCTACGAGATGTTACTTCCCCGAAAATATGAGTAGAGCCGGTTCATGAATAAATTTCATTTTAGTATTTTTACTCGATGAAGGAGCCTATACATGGCTAGTATTTGTGTACGCCGATCGTTGGGTCAGAAATTCGCGCGATTGCTCGAGTTTATGGTTGTCGGGAGCACTTTCGAGTTGTAAAATCTTCGAGGAGACTGGGTCTCATTACTTTGGTGGCTTATCGTAAAAAAATATTTCACATTCAACCACCCACGGGAACAATAATATACAGGCCTCTTTCGGAGCATTATGCTAACTGAGTTCACGCTCTAATTTCATTTCGCCAAATTCATGGAAAGATAAAGGTTGAATGTTAATGTTACGGTTGGTTTATGTATCTTACGCTGGAATCGTAATATTCAACGTTATTTCAATTTACTCTCCAGGATAAAGTCAGATACACTAAAATTTCAAAGAACTGCTAAACATTTCATAGGTTTAAAGTGCCCCACTTTTAACAATAAAATTGTGACAAAAGGTATTTCCATTGTTTCTACATGATTTTAGTTTAATAATACTTCGTTTCAGTTCTCGTAGGTTGCACGGTGGATGAAAATTCTCTTTCGTTTTTCTTGGACGAACTTCATTCAGCTGCGCTGGTAGCCGCGATTCAAGGTGAATCCGTAATATCGCTTCCCGACAGAGACCCTTTCCATTCGAATTCTCCTACGTATTTCGTTCACGCTCCGTAAAACTTCAATGTCCACGTAGGAAATCACGATCGAAGCGCGATCCGCCCCGGTGTCCCCGAGAAACAAACGATCTCCGGGAATAGAGTTTACTTTACTCTCCCGCGGAATAAAGCACCACTTCGACGGACGAGAAATTCCTTGGGGCCAGGATTAAAGAATTTTGAAACGGTGCTCGAGAGAACACCCTTTTTCTGGTTTATCCAGCGGGTTGTCGGAATTTTTCAACTGATCCGATTTAAGGCATCTCCGATTCATTCTCAGTCATCTTCTTGGCTAGTAGGTAATCCTTCGATTATACTAATATTGTTAAGAAAGAAATTGTTATTCTCACTGTCTGTAATTTAATTTGATTAGAGACGATTATCTATGTAAGATAAATAGTTTGCTATTTGAATTTCTCACGAGGTTCAAAGTATTAAAGATCCTTCCATTTCTTAATTCCACATTTCTTCTCTCTCGAATCCTTAAGTCACGCTATTCTTTCTTCGATTTCCTTTAGAAAAAGGACTCGAACTTCTGCTACTTTCTCCGTGAAGCTTTCAGCTGCCGTAAAATGTTCCAGTTGTCTTAACCTCTAACTTCTTTCCATAAGTGGCAGCGGTGGTATAAAACAAAAAGAAGTTTTCCCTTTTGCAATTGAATTTCCAACTTGTGATTTCTTAAAAATCCCACCACCCACGGAAAGATTCTATTTTTCCTATCTCCCGGAGCCTTGATTCATGTAATTTAAAATTTCTTCTTAGTTCTGAATTTCAAATGCTGCAATTAATGCGAGTGTGGTGTTGCAGCTACGTTGAAAGGTATCTAGTTACAAGGTCCTCGCTAACTTCAACTTTGACTGTAACCAGAGGTCAGGAGATTTGATCATTGGATCGACGGTAGGCAACCAAAACCAAATTAGAAAGCAGGCTAATTGCAGGCGGTTTGCACGCCACCGGCAACTGACCGAAATACTGGAAACAGACCCGTCAGAGAACACTCGTTTCCGATTTACGCCAAGCGCAGACTGAAACCGCTTTTGGCGACACGGCTAGTAAAGATTTCTTCATCAACTTTAGAAATTGGAGCAAAATACAAATATCCATATTTAACAAACGCGAGATAAATTAAAGATCTTCTTCGAAGAGACTGTTTGAATCTAATATGAACTAACCCAAATTGGTTTAAAATTCCCGGAATATAATATGAAAATTTGTATGAGAAAATAAAGTCTCATTTTATATGCGGCTCTTTATGAGATTTCGTAATTCCATACAATGTAGAAATACG
This sequence comes from Osmia lignaria lignaria, assembly GCF_051020975.1. Taxonomy (NCBI): domain Eukaryota; kingdom Metazoa; phylum Arthropoda; class Insecta; order Hymenoptera; family Megachilidae; genus Osmia; species Osmia lignaria. The sequence goes on from NC_135041.1 coordinate 5,977,452, forward strand.
ATTTTTATCATGACAAAAGTCGCATTGAAAAGATATCGCATTATACAAAAATCTGCTTTACCTTCCGTTTCCTTTTACCATTAAGCCGCAGTTAGAACGCGTGAAATGCATAGCGAAGGAAACGAAAACCGATTCGTCCTTTCTTGCTCATTCGAATGAAATATTATGTGTCGTCGTGGCGAAAGGAAAAGTCCATGCTGCTTGCGACCTACATACGATTTCCTCGAGAAGCAAGTCGTTGCACATACATACAGTAGGTATATATGTATCTTCTCAGTGACGGCGATGAAAAGAAAATTGAGGCACACCTAAGGTCCGCGCCATCCACGACAATGAGAAAGTCCGTATTCCGCGAGTTTTAAAGCTGTTTAAGAAATTCCACGCCCCTTTCGCGAAATCTCGCCAACCTGACCTCCTCTCACACGATATACATCTGCTCGAGTATCTTCCCCTCTGTCAGCTGTAGCAACCTCCATTTTACTCTATGTTTCTTTTGCTACAACCGCACAAAGAACAGGACAGAAGTGAATCGGTATCTCGTGTGGAAGAAAAGGAATTTCTTTTCAGAAATTTATCTGATTCTCACGTATATCACGGATCACTCGAGCTTCCTCGAAAACGGACAAAGAAGAAGAGTTCTAAATATCATTACTAACAATTTCAAACAGCAAATTGAAACACATCAGTATAAATGATATCGAAAGAGGTTCGTACGTCGAATCGTACTGTAGCGTCGAAACCTCTCCAACATGGAGAAGTCCCGTATTTCAGATTATGATAAGGAGTGCGGTAGGTTCATAAATAAATTTAATAATAATTGAGCCAAAAACGTTTGATTTTATTGGCTCTCAAAAACGAAGGGGAAAAGCCATACGGCATAAAAACCCCTGATTCTTAAATATATTAAGAGAAAAAGCGAATCGAAGCAAGGTGCGAGCGATCGCATGTAACGTTATCTTATATCGTATTTAAATTAGAATAATTACATATGAAGCGTGTATTTATACTGTGTAATGAGGGTGGTTATGTGTAATAACCAACCCTATCGTGTCGTTTTGTATTGAACAATAGTATCGAATCAGAGTGATTACAGGAAGTAACCACTCTACCGGGTCGTCGTCACGACCACGGATGTCTTGTATGTAATTGTAATATGCGTATTCAGGGTGGTTACGTAATGTAACCAACCCTACGGGTCGTCGGTGTGACTGCAATAGTCACATCCGAACGACATCCGAGTAACCAGGGTGGTTACGTGATGTAACCAACCCTACGGGTCGTCGGTGTGACTGCAATAGTCACATCCGAACGACATCCGATTAATCGAAAGAGATTCGGCTCTTGCACTCGCGAACTAACCATATTACGATCGCGACCCGAACTGCCCGAAATCTTCAAGCCGACTGACTAAAAAAAAGCAAGCAAGAATACCCGGAAATTGCCTGAAAATTCTAGCATAAGAGGGGTGGCATTTGAAAATGTCCTTTCTTTCTTTCTTCCTATCGATGACGCACGAGGGGCAACGAAACCGTTAGGTCGTTTATTACTTGCAGATGGGACCGAACCGAGCGAAAACCGATAGACAAAAGCCCTGCCTTGACTCGTCCTTCGAATCAAAGGGCTATTCCCGGCGACGAACGCGCTGGGCCTCTTAAGATCGTAAACCTCCCTCGATCGACAAAGGTTCTCAACCGCGTTCGAACACGTACCACGGTGACAAACTGACTCGCACGTACGTACAGAACAGCTTCCTACAAAGGGTCTAGCCGTATAAGCATAGTGAATCGGCCCCAGTAACAATTTCGGTTGATATTTATATCACATAATGCTTTTTGCCTAAACAACAATTGTGTGCAATTTCAACCCCCTACCCCCTCTGATAAGGGAGATATGAGGGTAAAACCCAAAACCTTTACCATTTTTTTTCTCAGAAACTATTTAAGATATTTGATCACATTAAAGTGCAAATAGTAGGTATTCATTAGCTGTATATCATATTTTTTTTTCAAAATTTTTATTCGATGATTAAGGGTTGAAAATTAATAAATAAATCTTTGAAAATGATTTTTATAAACAATCCCTTGGATGACACCCACCGAAAAAATTCAGAATAATCCTTTACTATTTAACTATTATCTGTAAAAATTTCAAAAGTGTCGGATTGGTACATCATAGTTAAAAAAAAATAAAACCAATGCAACGCCCTTTCATAAGGCAAAGCCGGCCTAAACGTTAGAGGCGCTCAACCTAACCGACCTACAGGGGAATACGTAGCGCCGACCCGCCACGTTTCTCGTACCAGAAACAGCTCTCAGAAAAGTATGAGCTCTTCTTTCCCTAAACTGTGTGTTAGTTAACAGTCATTTATTTAAATAATATATTAACAATTTAAATTTTTTAATTAAGTTTTCTGGTCCTAACTTTTAACGTCCGTGTTTTCACAGTCTTTCTCGTTTTAAGTATGTGGGAGCCCTAAATCACAGATTTATACCATGTCTTGAACAATGGCACTGTGTTAGATGCCATTAGTTGTCCTTTTAATAGTCAAAGAAGGTATCACAGTTATAAATGCAATATCATTCTATTCAACGCTGTAAAGAACATAGACTTCTATAACTATTTCCGTCTTTACCTTTTCACGTACGTATTACTTTTAATTAAATTGTAGCTGGTACCTGTGAATAGTTGTAACTAAGATTTTCCTCGTTTTAAGTATATGGTCGCCCTGAAAAGGGTTAATTATATTATAGCGTACCAGTACTACCTGGAAATGGCTGTAATTAAGGTGACCTTCGTTTTAAGTATATGGGTGTCCAGAAAAGAGTTAAGCGCGTTTTATGGTACAAATGGTGTATTTTCCAATGCGGTTTATATGCCCTGATACTTTTTTACGCAATCACGGAGCCTAAATTGGCGTGTAAATAGATGCATCATAAAGGGTAAAGCGTACGATCCTGAGTCCATGATTTTAGTGTCCACTGTCTTGTTCCCTCTTGTTGCCGAATATAGAGGAGTCGTTAATTGGATAGAATTTCCAAACTTTAAAATCTCGCGGTAAAAACGTTATCTTGCGGAATTATTGGACGAACATGACGCGTTAAATGTACAATATTTACAACAAAACAATAACATTATAAAAATGAAAGTTCGGTCGCGACATATAAACGGTAAAACTTACAATTGTTACATAGAATACAAATCAAACGTAAATAGTTACGCGGGTATAAACCAATATGCATGCGAGACACACTTAAAACGAGAAACACCGTGAAAACACGGACGTTAAAAATTAGGACCAGAAAACTTAATTAAAAAATTTAAATTGTTAATATATTATTTAAATAAATGACTGTTAATTAACACACAGTTTAGGGAAAGAAGAGCTCATACTTTTCTGAGAGCTGTTTCTGGTACGAGAAACGTGGCGGGTCGGCGCTACGTATTCCCCTGTAGGTCGGTTAGGTTGAGCGCCTCTAACGTTCAGGCCGGCTTTGCCTTATGAAAGGGCGTTGCATTGGTTTTATTTTTTTTTAACTATGATGTACCAATCCGACACTCTTGAAATTTTTACAGATAATAGTTAAATAGTAAAGGATTATTCTTAATTTTTTCGGTGGGTGTCATCCAAGGGATTGTTTATAAAAATCATTTTCAAAGATTTATTTATTAATTTTCAACCCTTAATCAACGAATAAAAATTTTGAAAAAAAAATATGATATACAACTAATGAATACCTACTATTTGCACTTTAACGTGATCAAATATCTTAAATAGTTTCCGAGAAAAAAAATGGTAAAGGTTTTGGGTTTTACCCTCATATCTCCCTTATCAGAGGGGGTAGGGGGTTGAAATTGCACACAATTGTTGTTTAGGCAAAAAGCAATATGTGATATCAATATCAACCGAAATTGTTACTGGGGCCGATTCACTATGCTTATACGGCTAGACCCTTTACTGTGGCTTCCGGCTGTAAGCTGCGTCCATTGTTTGCGGACCGAGGCGACGTTCCGCCAGTATTGTAGCTAGCTTCCTTAAGATCGGAACAGACACTGATTGTAAGCGCCACGTTTGACAAACTACACGCGTAAATACACGCGTGTATAGAATTTCTGAATTTTCGAACTGAATTACCTACCCGTTTCAAATTTATCGTTGTGATCTTTAATTAACCTGTCCAAGCATTAAGATCACAGTTGGATGCGTTTAACCGCGTTTATCGCGAAAACTGCTGACACACTGGGCCGTGTAGCCAACACAGCAGCAAGCCTAACCAGCCTGGCCTACCCTTCAGATCCACTTCATTCTGTATGCATGCTCGGTTGTTGTTCGACATGGTAATTCGCCGCTACAGCCAATACCTTGCGAACGTTGCTTAAAACGGCGATATTCTTGCGTTACCGTTCGTTCCGACCGCATTCGGCACTAAGTTTCCCTATTAAATCTTAATGCCGTCGTCCGTAAATGGAGGCTTGTGCGTAAAGCGGCTGTGCGAACCTACTTGAAAATGTAAATGCGTTTCGATGTTTCGATGGGAATCCTTGCAACGACTTGCTAGCAATTACCGTGATTCCGGAAGCTCGTATGCTCTTAATTTGGACCAGATATTCTACGCAGTTTCAGCAACTATCGAGTTGCTCTTAACAGCAGCTACTCGGTTTTACCTTAAACAGAATTCTCTCGGAAAAATTATTTTCCACCCTTCCGAGCCATTCGTTTCTTTAAAGCCCGCTGAGAATCGGAACGTCGCGAAAGAACGTGATTCGTTTTACCTCGATGACAGACGCACGAACGTTCGCGAGCTGATCGACGACGATGAAATATAGACGGATCGTTCGAACGAGTCAAATATATCGCAGTTAATGTCGCGTTGGATGCATGTCAAGACGTCTTTGCGTCGAATGCATAACAACCGAACGACCCTAAGCGAGGCTGGATATTGCATAAACGTCTTCCTCGATACGAGCCGTGAAACCCTCTCTCGTCATCGAACAGGCCCTGTTTCGCCCGATATTTTCCCCTTTTTATACTACAGTGGATGATCAAATTATTAGAGCCACGGTATGAAAAATGGGTTTCTCGTGTAACTTTTAATTAATGAAAAATACTTATAAAAATAAACAAGTACATTTAAAAGATTATATTTACACATGTATGTTAGTATTTCGTAACGCCGCCTTTTGCTGCAATTACTGCCTCAATTCTTTTCGTCATACTTTCGATGCATTTTAAGCAATTCATTTTGATTGCTTTATTTCTAGCCTATACTTCTATCAAACGTTCAATCAATTAACATTTATTACTAATAATAAATATTTCCACAAATTTTCGATGAGGCTGAGGTCCGAAGAATTTCCATACCAGTCAAGAACTGATACACTTTTTTCAACTGTGTATCATAACTTTACAAGCATCAATACATCATAAAAAAATAACAAAAACTCCGTTTAACTAGGTTTTCATTTAAGAATTAATAATTTTTATGTAAAATCGTCAATTTATGCGAATGGCTCTAATAATTTGATCACCCACGGTACTTCCGGCAGTGACAAAAAACATAGGATGGCTTGCGATTGGAAATCCGTGCAATTTCGTTAACAGTAAGCTCGACGCGTTTTCTCCTCGCTTTGAGAACGTTATATTCGTCGAATAAAAACAACCGGCGACTTTGTGCGCCATTGATAGCTCCTGTGTTTTGCTCGCAAAATTCTACGCTTCTTCCTGTGTTTCGACGCGTTTGATCAGACGAGTTTGTCAAGTGAAACGTCGGATGAAAAAGAGAAAAAAGTATGCTTCCAACTGCGTCTAGTCTTTGAGAAACAGTTTGCTCTTGGCTCGAACGGGTCGCTTGATTTGATGGTGAAATTGTATCGGCTCGTTCAAGACGTTGACAAAGACTGACCCGAGGCTGAGAAAACAATACTGGCAATGTCTATTGAATTGAAACGCTGAAGAATTAAGTCTTTTGTGTCGGAGATTTAAAAAAAAGAATAATTGAGTACTGTCGCGTTAATTATTATTTGTCTCGTTAACGAGTTCATAACACAGGGGAAAATCTTGAACATATTAATTTTCATATCTTATCATTTTACGTATTTCACGAGCTGGCAAGGAAATATCCGCTTAAAGATCTGGGTAGCTTAATGGTCGGAGCCATCGTCCTACGAACGGAACATCCGGCTTCGAATCCCGGACCACCGGTCTTATTGGTAGAATATTTTTCTCCCTACACTTGGAACTCGTTAACTTTAATGCCCCAGCTTGAAACCTCGGGAAAAAGTACTTCATTCGTCGCTACCTTAGTTGCTTGATGTTTTAATTACGCCGAGCCATTCAGTAGAATATGCAATCTTGCGAGCAATTTAAATAAACAATCGGATTTCTTTGAAAAGTACATTCAGTATTTTTTTACATAGATCAACGTAGTAGAATATTTCCTGTATAAATGAATAAATAAAATAAAACACGATCATCTGTTGTTACATGTAAATGTTACAGGATTTCATTCAATGAAGATTTAAATATAATTCATGGATTGTGGTTTATCCGTGAATTTCACTGATGCATTATTAATTCGCATTTAATTATTTAGTTCATATTGTATAGAATGTGGGATACAAAACTACTAGTTTGTTCAGCCTTTCAATAGTGATACAAAAATCCTGTAATGGTGCAAATTTAATTTCGTTTCAATATTTTTCTTTTATCTTATTATCTAACGTGATAAACTCGTTTCTCGCATCGTGTCATTGATGAATAACCGAAGATGTTATCACGATTAGGTGCATTCAGTAGCTGGATAGAATCGATCCCCATCTCGTCTCGATTCGAGAAATATATCTTCGGAATAGCCTGTGACATCACTGGGAAAAACTTGTTCGAAACTGCTGCTCTATTTTCCTCGTTCGAGACAAACTTTCGCGAAGCGTCTTTCATACGAGCACGGGTAGAACGATCAGGCGTGACCGTACGTCTATTCAGCGCGAAAAGTGACAGACTACCGGTAAAGCTTATATCCGTGAAGACGTTTTCTGCCATTTTCAAAGAAACCAACTGTGCATCTCTTAGCAGCAACGGTCGAAAAAACGATCTATTCGAAACAACAACGCGAGAATACGTGATGTTGATTTTCTATTCATTCGATGGAAGGAAGATTGTATATCCACTCGTTTCGAAACTGAACGGAGAAGAAACGTTGAATTTGAAAAGATATCGCGAATATCGTATGACAGAATACGATAAGAAGTGTAAGACAAATTTTTGAGAGTTTGCAAACGCTTGAAAGTTGGGTTACAAAGATACAAGCGAAAGAATTGGAAAGTGCAGAAGACTAGCAAGTTGTAACGATTATTTTTTACAATTTCTCTTGGCGAGACTGTGGTTAATTCGCTAATGTTGGTTAGATGCATCTCGTAATTTCGTACACGTATTACGCGGTCGCTTTTCGGGCGAAGTCTAGAGTAGCGAAAGGGTTAAATTGCACGGAGACACAGTGTTAGCAGCACTTGCGTGTTACGTGGCGTTGCGTTACTATGCGGATCAGCTCACGCCTCGCGTGTCTCTCATTTGCCGGTGGAACTTGCTTTGGTGAATCGAGAACCATGAAAATTCACATAGAAACGCGAAACGATGAGGTGCTTCTCGTCGGTGCGTACGTGCTTTCTTCTTCAGAGTTTCTCTAACGTTATTGCATCGCGTTTCACAAGTTGAATTAACTTCGCGTAAACTGTTACCAATTATGCCAATTATATCAATTTGAAACGTTGAGTTTCATGCAAATGACGGTACAAATACGGAATAGATGTAAATGGATGTAATATCTGACTGCTGGTAATTAAATACAACATTCAGAGGAAACAGTGCTAATGAAGCTCCAAAGTGAATTGTATGCCTAACCCAATTACGCGCGTCTTGATTAACCCGTTTGCTATTAAAAATTACCGTAATCATTCATTATTAAATAGTCAGTGTGTACCGAAGGTAACTAGTTATTCTTCAAGTACTGTGCGTCGCCGACTTTCCGGACGGGTACTTTGATATTTATAAAGAAGCATTCATATTCGATTCGCTCGCATCATTGAATCATTGGGTTTCTCGTCGGTCCCTCCTGAACTTGGGAGATTTAAATTCGCGACGAGTCGTGATTGTCCTGCCGCTGCTCTCGACCGCAGAAGCTTGATTTTGCTGATTCGATTGTTCCTTCCGCCTTCGTCGCCGTCTCGAGGGCGTTCAACCCTCTTCTTTACCCTTACCCCTTCTTTCATTCTCTTACATCCTGATTTCCCGACCGATGTCTTCGGTGCCTGGGCCCTTCTTACGCGCTCTATTGACCTGAAAACTTGCCGCTCGTTGACTCTGTCGGCTCGACGGTTTGATATCGCGCGGACCCCTTTCCCATGGAAGCTTTTAATTCAATTCTCATTCAACGAGAGTTCTACCTCTTATCGGACAGGATCCTTCGCGAATTTCCTCGAGGAGGATCTTTGCTGTTTCTCCGTTTGAATTACGTGGTGCATATTAAAGGGGAAGATGTAAAAGTTTGAAACGCTATGTTTCGACGTTTCTTTGCCCTCGATCATTTTCAGACTACTGAACTTTTTCCTCGCGGATGGTGGAGGATGTTGATTTAGGACGATAGGAATCATGATTTTACGATAAGTCCGTGTAATTGACACTTCCTGAATAATTCAGTAAGCCCGCAAACCACTGTCCTCGAGCACCAGGCGGATGACAATCGCGATCGATGGTTGCAATTCTAGGATTCTTTGACCCGATGCTCTGAAATTACGATAATATTATAAAAAACGATCACGCGATATTTCAATAAACACCGCCTCGTATCTCGATCATCCATCGACGGTATCATAATATGCTCCATACTTTTTGGTATAAATTATAAGGTGCAGAAGTTCAGTCGTTGGGGTGCCATCGAGGTGAATTTATCACGAATTCTATAGGCTTCTCGGTAATAAACATCTCTTTGTCTTTCGATTGGAGTTCCATGGATCGTCGGATAATTCCAGAAGCAGAAACCAACGAATTCCGTGGTACGCGATGCGGCTGAGGAATTAACGCAGGAACATTCCGACGATCCATACGGTGCACCACGAATTCTCGGGACCGATAAGGCTATGACCATGGTTATCTGATAAAATGATTCCGACAGAGCGACGAAGGCGAGTAACGCGCGCGAATAGCCGAGTTCCAGCGTGATATCGAACAGATAGCGAGTTTACGGTTCAAAGGGCTCTCGAGGGCGGAGAAGTGACCCAGAACCGAGCTGACGGCAGGCTCTAACGCGAAAATAATGAGACCTGTAAACCGGAAGCTGCGCGATATCGGCGACAAGATCTCACGTGCACCTACCATCTATCTTCTATGCTATCGCTGTTTGCTCTAAACACGCGCTCATCCAACGCGCTTTTCCATCGTTTTATTCTCTTCCCATTGTAGCAGGCTTGAACATTCTTTATTTCTACAAATTATACATATAAACGTTGTAAAAGCAACTCGGTTGTATTCATAACCATCAAAACCGTCGGAACTTCATTCAAAACCGCACTGAAACTCGGTTCAACTACACTTGCGAACAATAATAAACTTGGAAACCTCTTGGTAAACTCTTGGAAAACCTCTTGGTAAATCTTAACATAAGTCATAAGAATATGTACTCGAAACGTTTCATAGAAAATACATCTGTATGGGATTATTGGTGAGATTTTTAGTTCGAACACGATGCACAATAGACTGTTCAGTATTGTTAGGCAAATATAATAAAATAGTCTAACAGAAACCGTGAATTCTTGGTCATTTGGAATACTCGAGATTTACGAGCACTCGAGAAACTTCTTGGTCAACTAGAACAGTCCAAGTTCGAACGGTGTTCGAGTATCAAACGGTTGTAAAAAGGGAAATAAATTTTACTCCCTTCCATTCTTTCCTCCTCTGTTTCCTGCGGATTCGAGCTCGGCATCTTGTACAGCCAGACTTTTATTTCACTGTTCTGTTTGCGCCGGTAAAGGAGACGGAATTAAAGTTGTCTGAAAACTTTTCCAAGATAAAGTCGAACGTTCTTATCAGTCGTGATTTTCCGCTGACAAAATTGCAGTTTTACTAACTTGTTTACGTTTCTGCCAGAGATTCCATCATTTTTGTTTAACTTTCGATTCTTAAGTCTCATGATCCTGCGTATTTCGACCTCCATAGTGTTCACGTATATCACATAGGCAAACACACGCACACGGTCGATCTATAATCCTCTATATCCGAGCTCAGCAAACAGTACTGATATAAGCTTTCACCTGTGTAGATGTACGCGCGCGTGTAAGTGAGCAACGTTTACATGTTTGCGTAAGCATACATCAGTAAGATGACTCTAAAGCGTAATTATTATAGGTAAACTAGTTCTTGTACTCATTACAATATATATTTATTCTGTCCTTAATCTATTTAGCCTAATCTTGCACATATGTAGTTTATCAACACGATAGATCGTATACACATATTGTTCACGACATCAATATCCAAACTGTCCCATCTGTTGTTTCTCATACGGGAACGTATAATACGCGTAGGAAGCAAATAGGCTATCGGTGATTGTTATTTATCGATGAATCAATGTTTATCAAAGAACAAATTAGTGCTGTGAAAATTAATTGCGCTATTCCCTCTGGCTCTGTCTATTACCTCATCCCAGACTTTGGAAACAATTCTATAAATCCACTCGAGTTCAACATAAACGTCGGACAATCTCGTTTCACAACTACCCTCCGCAAAGAAGATCCGTGTTATCTTCGAAAAACAAAGTTGAATAAATCTAACCGAAAGAAGAGGAAACATTGAACCGTGAACGGTTGCATTAGGAAGGACAATCGGAAGGAGCTAAGGGCTCGTAAAGTTTCACGATGCAGCCGAGTCTTGGTCGGCGTCCATTCGATATTTCTTGTCGCGTATAATGGCGTCAGCCTGTTTATTTAGTGGTCGTTTTATCTGAACTAGTGGAGCGGGGGTTAAGTGTAGCCCGAGTGGAAGCACGAAACACCGCATGCCAAGGGTTGTAAGTGCATGTGCACCCTGGCCACGTCCAACTGTACACGCGAGGAACAGCTCGTGAAGTTTATTGGCACTAGGGAAGCAGAAAAGAGGGGGGTGGTCAACCCCGAGAAGCACAGCGGAATGTACGTGTTCCAGTGAAATTATGCTGTTCGTTGTTCATCTTTTTTCCTTCCTTCCAGACCGGGACTGTCCGTTCGTCCCTTTCTCTCTCGAGCCAGTAGTCGCGAAAACGCCACCCTCCACGTTGCAATCTGAGCAGATAATCGCGAACGGACAGGCTGGCGCGTAATAACGCTCGATGGAAACGAGCAGCTTTGCGAACGTGTCCGTCTGGTTGTTCAAGCTTCGCGCAGGAAATTGCTGTTCCCCGACCCCGTGCCAGATAAGATTTATCGTCCCGTCATTCCGGATGCGAATCGCCTAATCAATCGTTATCGCACGCTTAAATTCTTACCCTACACCGCTACCACCCTTCGTCGACGTCTTTTTCCTCGTCCGTTCTCGACGGACTTCCGGATTAAACTCGACGTTTTTTCCGCATTTCGGGTGGGCGAACGAACGAGCGAGGATTCGAGGAAAGTGCTGACTCGAACGATGCGGCGACCGGGTAAACAGGGATGATGGTCGACGTATTTACCGTCCGAACTTCTTTTTCTGGTGTTACGCGAAGGGGTTTGTAAGAGGTGGATTCTTTTTCATTCGCTTGTTGAGCTTCTTGCATGCTGTTGTTATTGTTGAATTATAGACGCTTCACAGACGAATGATTAAATTTTCTTTTTGATATGTAAAAGAGAAATTGGTCGTCTCGACGGTGAATCGATGGTAGCTGACTATTCGAAAAATTTTCACGAAATTCGTCGGGGAATTCGCCGCGGTGGTCCAAGTAATTTGTCGATTCGGAGGACGTGTTGCACGCGGACAAGGAATACCGTGATCGCGGCTCGATATCTAGCCTGTTCTTCCCTCGATCCCTTCGACGCTGGTATTCGACGAATTCGAATCGATCGCGGTTTCTGAAATTTCAACGATGTCTATATGTCCAGAGGGGTGGTGGTTCGTTCTCTATCGCGTGTGTGATGTTTCGTGCGCCTGCATATTTCCGACACAAGCGGCAATTCGCCTTTCATGTTGGCGAACCACCGGGCCACAACACGCGACCAATGTTAAAAAGCTGTTGGAACATTTTGCGAGACACGCGAGTACAAAGAGACCGGAGGGTTGAAAAGGATCAATGAAAATTTGACAAGTAAAATTGTGAAAAATTTCTCATTAATTTGTGCAGCGCGCATTTCGAGTTGCATTACGCTCGCAACGTTTATCTTACGATTAGTAATAATTTCGCTCGACTAACTTCATTATTTCGTTCGGGGCGTACGGTTTATTGGACGCGATGCACAACGCTTAAATATTCGATAACGCTTTTGGTAAGCCAAAGGAGAGCGGAGAAAATTGAAAACAAAATTACCGTCATTTCATAAATTAGCGGCATTCGGAGTTATTGTGCGACCGATGCTCGCGTAACATTTGATACGAGCATTATTTCGTTTCGAGCAAAACTAATTTTTGATACTCACGGGACGCTGAAACCTGTTTAAACAAATATCTGCTATCGCCGAATGGTTACATACGTCGTTGAACAGTATTTCACTACCCGTAATTATTCCAATTTAACGATTCCTGGGTCTCAGCCTTCATTCACCAATAGAAAATTAATTGGTAATGCAGTAGGTCGTTCAATTCAACCGCTTAATTATCAGAGCCGCTGAATATTTTACCACGCGCATATATTCGTCGCGGGAAATTGCAACAATTACGGGCACTGCGCGAATAATTATGTAACCAGGCTGCGCTCGTTCACTTTCATCCGCGGTAGATTGATTTTTCAAACGATCCTAGTACCACTAAATTAAAATTAAGCATCGTTCCGTGAACCAATACAATCCTCTGGAAACCTGAAGCGCTACTCTCGTTTCACCCTATTAACGCATGGTAAACATTTTCGCAATTCTCCACTGTACACACACGCAGAAGGAATGAACGTATGTTTTCTCAGAGAAAAATCGTGAAAAATAATTTCATCCGAGTTATTTTCTTACTACTGCCTCCTCGAGTCTCCCTGTCGTTATTGCTTCATCCCGGGTAATTATTTACCAATTTCGTAAAACGACGAGGCACCTCGTTAGGTGCCTAATAGTTTCACGGAAAATTGGCCGTGAGGAATGATATTTCGCTGCACGTGAAGTGGTTTAATGGAGTCGCGATAATGAATGAAATTGCCGCGTGGAAACGGCTCTATGAAAAGTTCCCTGCTTTCGCTCGAATTCGCGACGAATCGATGCCGCGCTTTCGCGAGACGAGTTTCGATCGGTGGGAAATTAAAAAAAAAAAAAAAAAAAAGAAATTTCATTCCCACGGTATCGTTTGCGCACATTTTTTTCCTCCCGTTTCCCTTCGTTTTCGACGATGGAATAATTGCGTGGCCATTTCATATTGGCTGTGCGCGTTCTGATTTTTATTCCACCGAAAATAGAATGAAAGCTTGAATATAGGATGAGAATCGTGCTTTTCATTCCTCATAGCTATCTCTCTGAAAGATGCAAACGGTGAGCGGGTATACACATTGCTCGAAGCATCGAGAATTATCACTTTGAACGTTGTAGAAACTTAATCGCCGAACGACGAATGCTTCGTCTTGCAATAATGAATTTTAATTAATTACGATACACCGTGATTTTGCAACAAATGGCAAAATCAGCGGAACCAGTAACTCGAGGAATAATGCAGAGGCTGTTGTTAACGGATGTTCTCCCTCTGTTCGTGGAATCCATATGTAAAGTTTCTTTAATCGATTGCTAATATCGCCCACGGGGCTATCTATTACCGGGTCACGAATATTGTGCGTAATAACCGGATAACGTGCTTCGAGATCGGCTCGATGACTTCCGCTTCCACGAACGAGCCGGCCATGTCGATACCAAGTCAATTTCAATTACAAACCGATACCGGGAAAACTTTACCACGGTTTTTTATTTAGCTGCAAATAATCATTACTTTTGCGTTTACCTGAAAAAACCGTCTCATCGTCAATTGAACAGCAAGTCGCGCGTTCACGTGGTTTACGGTATTCGCGACGCGTTTCTGCCGATGCTTAACGACGATAGTACACAATATGAAGCCGTACGCAATGCTGATGTCGCCTTCGTGTAGTACGTCGAAAGGGTTGTAACCAGATATAGGCTAATCCCGTTCCATGGGGGTTTCCTTCTCTGACGAGTCTGTTCAGCTAGCCTGTAGCTTTTCGACGAGCGTCTCCGCTTGCGGTTTGAAAGAAATTAAGCGGACAGAATAACGATGTAAGCCAACCGACACGAGCTTACCAGCGCGGCTGAGAAACACGCCGGAAGGGTTAATACGACTCGGGGATGCCTTCGGGTCGAGACGAAGACTTCTGACGGCTCGAAACTACTCGGAGCTGTTATTAGAAATGAAATGGGTATGATGTAGATCGTAGGCTCGCTTTTCTGTCTACACGAAATTTCTCTATAAAATATATCAAGGAAAATGGTTTAAGTGGACAAAGAACTCTCTATCGAAATGTAGGTTTGTTACCATGTGAAAAAAAAGAGATCGTTTATCAAAATTCGAGGCTCGCTCTCACTATTACGTGTCTATCCGACAGACATACCAGTTTCGAACGTGCCGCAATTAATAACTGCGTTTCGAAATGGATGTGTTTGGTACGAGGGTAAAAGTTCATACAGAAGTTAATTAATCTCGTTCTGTCCATTCAAACGAGTATACAGACGTTTTGTAAATCGGTGGTAGTATGAAAGGTTGCAGTGGCATTTTGACAAAGGAACGTTTGCAGATGGGAGAGTAGTTTCAAAGAAATATAGGAAGGAAGTAGGTAAAACCAATACCTTTTCTTCTTTTGATTTCTTTCAAATCTTTCCTTTTCGAATATATACATTTTCTGTTCTGAAGTAGACTTTGTAATTCTTTTCCACTGTTCATTCTTACGATTTTCTTGCTACAACTTACTACCGCTCGTTCTTTTCATCTCAATTTTCTCTTTTCTTTCATTTCCATTCCTTTTCTATCCTTATATCTTATTGCTGTTTCATACCATCTCTCTATTTTGCTGTCACCAACCACTTATTTATTCCAGCTTCATTCTCCTCTTTCTACTTCAACCGTATTATTTCCTTTGTTCCTTTCTCTCTGATCGCAGAAGAATTGCAAACGCATTTTTCGCTCTCTCAAACCAGAAACTTGCAGACCCGCAACCGCACGTTGGTTATCGATCTATCGACACCACTTTGCGGCCAGAGTGTCTCGTGACGAGAAAACGAACGACCGAAACTACTAGCTGGTCGATCGACTATCGATTACCCGAATACTATTTGCTGTTATAAATATTACGGTCGTAAAACATGCTCCACGAAAATGAGTCGCGTTCTGTACGATATAAAAATAATAGAAATCTTTCACGAAATTTCCATTGACTATGATATCAATCCATAATTCGATCGAGTTCATTTCTTAAGATCGCCGCGGCTGATTAACCGAAAAGTCGACTGATTTATACCGCGAAATCCGGAAATCCGTGGGTGGACAGCGCAGTAATTTACGAGCCATCGATATCCAGCCTGGCCACGACGACAGAAGAAAACGAGAACGGGGCAGGGAAGAGAGGAAAAAAAAAGAAGGGAAAAAAGGAGAAAATTTACTGGTGGGTTGACGTTCGATGATATTGGTAGCGTTAGGCGAGCGAAGAACGGAACCTGTATCGCGGCCGTTGATAGAAATGCAAATTCACGCGGGGTCGGGTCGCATCGAAATCGAGGGTCAGAGGAATAGAACGGATGAGCATGGATGTACCGGGTTTTCACGGAGCCAATTACACGTGTGATGATCAACACGCTGTTAGAACGGTATGATTAGGATATGGTGAGCGTGCAAGGGAACATACCGGTGACCGTCTATCGACAGCTGACCGGAATAAATATCGGTGTTCGATAATAGGCTGGCCTTTGCGGCTGTTTCAAGTGATAAAAGAAAAAGATTTTGATGAATTTTCTCCATTACTCTTCCGTGTTCTCTTTTATCGAGAAGATACCACGGTTGAAAGAGGTGTGGTAATGTTCTACTGCAAGCTGCATAATTGCTTTTAAACATTTATTTTCAAAAACAGATACAATAAATTTTGTTTTAAATAGTAGCTAAATGTCGAATGACATTGTAGTTTTATAGCGAGGGAAGGAAGATCCGCATCCGCCTCGATTAAGCTTCATTTCCTCGCGGCGATGCCAAAGGTGCAACCTTTTCGTGCTAAACTCCGATCAGGGTTTATAGGAAGCGGATTTTCCTCGCGTGTGGCGGCGTTTACGTGCGCGTAGCCGACGAGCGTGTTCGAGTCACTGGGCGTACCGTATGCTGCAGACTGGCGACAACACGTTAGCATCAACGAGTACTCTCGCGCTTTTCCGTTCTTCTGCCGGATATTGTACGTTGGAAGTGTACGATGAATTTAGAGGCGGAGAATATTTACCTACACCGACTGCTCCTAGACTTTTCCGCGTGCACGTACGAGCCGACGCGTGAGAGTATGCGTCGTGCGTGTAAAACAATTTCACCGATACAAGTTCGAGTTTGTTTCCAAGTATATAACATGTCGGGGATATGGAAATTCTATTATGGCTTCTGTGCACTTTCCTGCGCTTCCTATCCGTGAAATTAAATCTCTATGCCGACGCTTTTCCTCGGGAAATGTTCGTTTCTGATGAGAAAAAATGGATCGTTCTATGAATTGTTAATTCGATTTCGTTCGAGCTTAAGTACTTCTTATTCGTTGAAAGTGGTACGAGGAACATAGAATATATTATAAGCATTGTTTCTATGCGCACTGACGAACTCGTAACCGTGCGATATTAGAATTCCCAAAATTGGGAAACTGGCACAGTTCTCGATTAACTGCGGCAGGCTCGTGAGCGGGCAGTCATTGGGTTACCTTGGAAAAATAAGGAGAATAGAACAAAGGGGGGATGGAAAGCGGTGTACGTTCGTTGCAGAATTATTTGAACGCGTTCGACGCCGACGTAGCCGTAAAAATACGTTTGGCTCGTAGCCAGTATGGACAATTTGCGCGTAAATATACGTCCGGTTGGTTGGTTAAACGGTTGATTTAACGTTACCAATTTACTCCCGTGAATTAGTGGCGACCTTTGATAATGGCGTTGCCCCGGCGGCAAGGCGAACAGTAATCGTCTCTCTTTCGATCTACCAAGCCATCATCTTGACCTACGACATCCTGTGTTCTCGGTACCGCGATCTGTTCGCGGGATTTTCGAATAAATTGACCAACGTCGCCGTCGGCGGTTGTTTATTTTCGAAATTAAATTGAATTGGCCCATAACTTGCCGGTCTATTAGCCCTGGGGAGCGGGCTAGTTTGCTCGTAAATCTCGGGAGTATCGGTCTCTGGGTGGTGGCATTCGCGTACACACGAGGGGGTGAGACACGCGGACAAAGACAGAGGCATAAAGAGAAATAGGAACAGAAGAGAGAGAGAGGGGTGGTGGTATCGCGCGAGAAAGATGAAAGAGGGGTTGGCGATAGGGTTGGGGGTTGGCAGGGTCGATGTGGGGATTCGATTCGCCGCCGACAATGCGTCCGGAAGCTCCCAGGAAATACATGGGCGTGGTGCCGAGATAAATGTACTCTTGCATTTGCATAGTTACCTCGAGTCCTCGGCCTCTGCGTCCTCTCGGTTTTCGCTCCTTTTCAGATTCTATGCCCGCAAGCGTTCGTCCTTTCTCTGGCTGGTCGCTTCTTTCACTCTCCCTTGCGTTCCACCGTTGCTTGACGAAATCCTCGCAAACATCTGCACAACGAGGTTGCATAAGCTCGGAAATCCAGCCGCTCTGTTAAATTCTATGATTTTCAACCGCGATGATATTTTAACGCGTCGAGAAGTTTGAACCGACATCCAGAAACGTGGAAACTTTGCTATGTTTAGGAAGCTACGTTTAGCCTATTCGGTAGATCTCCATATTGCAGAGTCATGCTGTATACATCGTTAACGCGACTGTAAGCAATCATTGTTGATAGTTTGAAACGGCTTGATGGAGCATACCTACTTCTCTCGTACAGAGTGGTTGCTTCGTTTACACGGCGATTTGTTTGCATCCGATGTAACAGTAGCTTCGTTTCCGTAAATGTTTGTTTGCACTGTCTTGACGAGCTGCATGATACGAGCTACGGATAACAGCGTTTTCCTATCTGTTTCGCCGTGGCAAACAAGCCAGGTATCGAAGAACTGGATAGATAAGACAGGTGATAACGTATGGTATTCGAAATCATAGGAAAATACATACATCACTGGAATCGATTAAAGAAATACATTGAAATTTTAATAATTATTTCATGGTATATACAGTAAGGGTTGATAAAGGTACATTAAAGGTTCTATATCTTTCAACACTTTCGCTGTGAACGAATTATTTATATAGCAGAACGTTTATAACATACAGCTATCGATCGTGGTGCTAAATAAAGAGTCGAGATTTTTTCTTTACAAGCTCAGAGAAATTAATAAACAAATTATGTATCAAATTTTAGTGATCGATTTTGTTATTATTATACAAAATATAAATTAATCGAGAAAATGGAACATAATTGTATCATATTTCCCAAAGTGTTACGGAAATGGGACGATTTTCACCGGTTAGAGAGCAATACGTCAGTCATCGAGACATCTCGTGATTTTAAATCCATAAAGTGGTTCTCGAACGTTCAATCAACGTCAAGGGTGCGTATAATTATTATGAAACGTCAGGTATCACGATGCTTTCCATCCACTTTGTTGTCTCTTCGTTCTCGTTACAGAACACGTAATGGAGAGTTAATAAATGTATTAAAAATAAATTGGTATTTTCAACGATGTATAAATCCAAAATAAAGTCAAGGTTCATAAATGTCAATTAAACCATCTGGTCTGAACACGATTCGTTTATTCAAGGGTGGTGAAAGAGACCCGAGTTCAATGCAACAGTTTTTATTGTTTAACGTATATTTTTAATTATAACTTTGATCAGTATTATAAAGTCATTAACATCAGTAAGTAAACATAAGAATGGTGATAATATCTATAGCTGTGGTAAAAGTGTGAAGTACTTTGGATAGTGCTAAACAAGGAACTCTCATGCGATATAAAAGTTTATGTACACACAGACCAGATATGGGAGGCACGACAGCCGATAATAAAAACAATAATACTATTAATAGTGACCTGGGTCAAACACGATTATTAGACAATAATCGAATGGCATAATACAGAGGTTTTTAACTACTTTATACAGAAGATGTAAAATCGCAAATATTTTAAATTTAAATTTTATCTAGTCTTATTTATACATTATTTTATTACTACTAGGCTACTTCTTTATTAATACTAGGAATGCTAGTATTATGCTAGATATGCAATTTTTACAATAACATTTCCACAGACATATACGCCAATGATATTATCATACAAATTAGATTTTTTTTTCCAACGATCGCTTAGTATTTAGTTGAAACATAATCTCTGGAGCATCCAAAGCATCCCTGCAAGATTACTTCCTCTTCCTGTCTATGGAAAAGCGCGTGCACGCGACGACGAGCAAAATTTAACGGGCTTAAAATTCAGGTTAAAACGTAAGTGAATTTCCCGGGAGACGTTGCTGCCAGTCCGGGAAAATATATGGAAATGACAAAGTTTTTCCACGCTCGCGCGGAGGAGTGGCTCTATTTGAAAGGCAGATACGTCGTTGCATGGGCGGAAGAATAATTTTGCGCATCGTACCGACGCCTCGTGCCAGCAAGCTTTATTTTCGTCAGACCGAGCGTACACGTTCCTCCAAACAACCGTTTACCCGCACTGTTACCCTTCTTTCCCTCCTGTATCATCTTGAAAACGAAACGTTTCAACTTCGATCGATTCCTAGATAGATTTCCGCTTGGACTGTTCATTCTCTTTTCAAAAAGAATACTAATTCTCCAAAGGAACCAACGAAAATACTGATAGCGACTGTGTCGAATCGCTGATTCACTTTTGTTTTTGTTTTTCTCTCATTTTTACTGTGCTCAGTCTCATTAGAACCACTATTATTAATCACCGCTATAGCATCGACAAAGCGACGATTCAATGTCAACGCCTATCATTTTCCTCGTAATTTATCTTGCTTCGGTTTTCTTCCAACACGATTCACGACATTAAACTAATTATGAAATTATATCATCCAAACATCCGAATTCTTTCAACTTCAACAACATGTTCGCTAATATTTCCGAGACCTCATCTCCGCCTAGTTCGCGCAATATCAAGCCTGATTCTTCCGGAGACATTTTCATAAGTTCGTCGGGAGACGTAGTGGCCTTGTTCATCACAATGCTCAAAAAGAACACTGCTATGAAGTAGCCGAAGATACCTCTCTTCTTGTAGTCCTCGTAGAAAGCCTGATACGAGTACTTTTCGCAATCTGCACCGTGTTCCTTGAGACACTCAATAAGGGCATCGTGATACGCCTTTAGAACATTGTCCAGCAGGTTCTTGTCGAGTGCTTCGGTGCAATGGAGACAGAGAAAGGTGGACAGGTCGATGACTGGTGACCCATATCTCATCAGAGCAAAGTCAATCAGCATAGCGTTCAGCTGACCGTTCTCTCGTTTGAAGAAAGTGTTGTTTATGGTGAAATCACCGTGGCATATCGTTGCCAGAGGTTCCTCTGGTTCCACTATTTTCAGCATCACGTTGTTAAACATATCTTGGCATTTCTCTTCGAATTTGTCGCAAAAATCCTTTTCGGAACCGGTTTTACGGAGGTATTCTACCGGCCTTGTCACCGTGGCATTTAATACACCTTTCAAGGTAGAGTCCTGGTTGAACCTGGTCTGCCAGATCTTACTAACGATGTCGAAGAATTGATCTGGATGTTGTTCCTTCATCGCGTAACCCTTTGCATGGTATCGCGCGATTCTTCGGAATGCCGCCAGAGTATACTCTAAAGGGACGTTGAATTTCCAGTGACTTAATTTGTAACCTCGTTGCGTGATATTTTCGAGAAGGATCACCGTATCCATGGGAGGTTTTTCTTCTGTGTAATAGCACCGAGGTAGTTCGTTGTCTCCTTTCGCATACTTTTCGTAGAAGAGTATCTCATTGTGGAACTGAGCGTCTGATTCCAACACCTCTCTCACGTGATCCATTTGCGAAGGTTTCTTCACCACAACGTTGATCGTCTCGTTCTTTCCTTCGCTCTGGTTCACTGTGATCTTCACGAAGAACATATCCGAAAAAAAGAATGAATCGTCCGGCGTGGATAATTCATAATGCACGTTGTCGAAGTTCTGGTTGAGACTCGAAGTTACTTTCTCGATCAGAGGGTCCAGACAGACTCGGTAATCGACCACCTGTTCGCACATGTTGAAATTTTTATAACGAACGAGACAATTGTGTCAATCTGGCGACTGACAGTGCACGCTACCAACTGAGAGAGGACTGTTATTCTACGCAGCAATAAGATCGCTTCTGTGGCGATGAAATGATCGGAGTGGGGAAGCTAGAATTGATACATACCGCCAGCTACTCGCACACATGAAGATAATAAAGGTTCATTCATGTGTATGGTTGGTTGATGACGTCAGATGCGAAGAACGTTCGCAAGGAACCTTTCGTTACTCACGATTTTTCACCTGCTTTCAGCCATCTGACAAAAAAAAGTTTAAAACAAGAGTTGCAGGGTATGAAGTGCACAGTAGATATCAATAACAAAAATTTCGAAAACTGTTTGTTTTCATGGCGAAGTCGAGGTCACCTTGGGTTTAACAAATAGGACCATATATTTTTTTTGTTTACCATATTTAGAGGACATCGAGACAAATTGAAAACACATGTTACATGATATTTTTACTAACATATTACTTGATTTACAGAAGTGGAAAGGTGAAATATTTAGCTTTTCATCGTATTTGGAAGTACGATCTTGTGTGGAAACAAAAGAAGGCTAACGAAGGAACTGCAATGACGAAATAACGATGGCCAGCTCGTTCCCCGGACTTATCACCAGTTGATTTTTTTTATGGGAATATTTGCAGTCCGTTGTATATCACTCACCAATTAATAATATTGAAAAATTGCATCTTATGTTCAAGTCGCGTGTTTACATTCAGTAATCTCTTCGGGGTCAAATAATGTTTACACTGTCAAAGTCAAATACGACGAAAAGCTAAATATTTCACATTTACACTTCTGTAAATCAAGTAATATGTTAGTAAAAATATCATGTAATATGTGTTTTCAATTCGTCTCGATGTCCTCTAAATATGGTGAACAAAAAAAATATATGGTCCTATTTGTTAAACCCAAGGTGACCTCGACTTCGCCATGAAAACAAACAGTTTTTGAAATTTTTGTTACTAATTGTTACTCTTGTTCTAAACTTTTTTTTGTCAGATGGCCGCCAGTGGGTGAAAAATCGTGAGTAACGTTACAGATAACACCCTGTATATACATATATCGTTCATATCATGTATAAATCACATGTACTACACAATCAACGCTATAATTGCTGTGTAATTATCATTGAGAGTGTGGAAATTAGGTTATATAACGAAAAAAAAAACACGATTACACAAATTTCAACCTTGAAGGTAGAATCATATCTAACCCGTGTACTATTATTCCCTATTTTATGTCTTTTTGAAAATATTATACCACTTGTGATTTTATTTATTTCGCTGAGCCAGCAAATGTCCGCAGCCCCGAGCGAACTCGTTAACCAAGAGAAAACTTTTCACGCAAGTGTACAAAAAGAAATATTTATCTAGACAGTGACGTATCGCGGCTTGAGACGAGGGAGACTTGATAGAAAGGTTGATCACCGCCTGTTTCTAAAGCGATTTTTTCCTTCCGTTAAACTATGCTCGCGGCCTCCATTATTGAATCATTCTTCAACTGTCGCATGAGAATTGAGTTTGAAGTACACGCACTCGCTTATTATGCCGTTAACGCTCGTATCTTAGAATCTAAAAGTCAATAGATGAAACCATCAACTTCAATGACACGTAATTATATAGGAACAAGTTCCTGGATTAATGTAGATTATATATAACTGTATAACATTGTTACTACACAAATTGATCAACTTAAAAAAGTTCAAAGCTGATTTTACGTGATCCACTCTGTGATTTCTGGATCCTAAAACGACAGCTTTACATAACTATGGACGATGGTGCTTTTTTAAGCAGTTTGCGAGGTAAACTTGCAACCCTCGTTCCACCGGGGTTGTATTTTAACACGATGAAAATGTAAATTCGATCGGTATCAGGCTCGAAACTCTACCTTCCAGGCTTCGCCGAATGAAATTTATAAAATTTTGGAGGAAAACAAGCGGTCGTCTGCCTACTCGCGAGCAACCTTATGAATTTTACATCAAATATCACGGAGCCATGTTTTACGGACTAATTTGATATTCAAATAAATTATTCTTGCACGTTTGATCGATCGGACGACTTTCTTAGCTCGGGATGCTTATTTCGATAAAGTTTTCTAGATACCATGCTCTTTGTCAACAACGTGTTCCTACAGGATTGAGTGCAAACTAGAACAGGCCAAAAATACTTGCTATAAATAGATGTAATTGTAGGAAAATATTACACCAGACTTGTCCCACTGGTTTCTTGAAGTATCTCTGACTATTTGCTGACGCAATTAGTTTCTCTCGAGCAGAGACCATTTCTGCCCGTCATGCTTTTCGATGTCGCGGTATTTTTTCTATTTTCTTTGTTGAAAATTCTACTATCGGCGTTAAGAATAAGCAATGCCGGTATTTCGGTAGAAACCGAGGTAGATTAAATTTCGATACGACTATTTCGTTAACGTGACGATTCACCTCACCTCGTCAATCGCCTACCAATAATTGATTAAAACCAGTAAAATAGGTTACTATTGTTTTTAAGCCTTCATTATCTCTAAGCCCTATTATCTCAGATATAGTTCATGACTTTCAATTTTTGTGCTATATTTCTGGATATCTTGGGATTGGGTAACGTTACTGTTTGTTGTTTAATGACCAGATGATTCGTTCATTTATCATTGGTACTTAGAGATCACAAATGATACTCGAATGATTTAAAAGTTGCCCAATTTTATGTATACTAAGCAGGAATAAAATACGCAGATACGTTTTTATAAGTATACTTAAGATTAGATAAAACAGACAAAACAGTGGCTGATGTTGTCAATTACAAACAAATGATTATCTCGTCCAAGAGTAGAGTGAAAATAAACATGAAGTAGAATGTACATCGATGCGTCGAGGATAAGCGCTAGATATAGATGCGAAGTTCTAATAATCGTATCAGTGATGTTCAGAATCGTGTAAAGAAGTATTTTAGGATACTCGTTACTTTAATGAGTACCGGCTTCGAACGAGAAACGCTAATCGGTAACGAGACTTCTCGTTATCATTCGTTTTCCAGGAAACTAGACCATTACGGCTGGTAACTAATTTAACTTGTTCAACAATGTCGCTGTTTTGTGAGAAGGACGTGAGTAGACTATTTCTTCGGGAACAGTGAAAAATCGAAGGATCAATAACGCTTCGGGAGAAGATAAATACAGCTTTGATCCTGAACCATAAATATCACTGTTGGGTGCAAGTGTTTTACTGTTACCTTCCACACTCTCGAAACCAGAAGTATTTCTATTTAACTGACGGTATATCCCGAATCTCTAGTAGTCGAGAAAGACAGAGACCGCGGTACTTGTCGTTTCTAAATCGTTTACCAACTCAGAAGAAGAAATAGAGATCTAAAAATGGGGCTGAGCAACACCATCGTCCCCGCTTCAAGCATATTGTACGAGAATCGTAGTAAAAAGTTTACGAGCGGACCCGTCAAATCTCCGGAAGAACGACGAACTGGTTCCCTCTTTGCGATAGGCGGGTAGCGGGTACGATCTGGAAGGAAAAATGTAAAATGGCCAGGTCGATGAATTCCCGTGGGGTACTGGATCGAGCAAAGAAACCCCTCACCTATTCACACGACATTTTCCACGATAAATAAACTCAACCGCCGCTATCATATTTCTTTGTCGCGTTCCGGTGTCAGACTGCTATCTGACCGTATCCCGGAGAGTCGTTATTTACGATGGGTCCGGAAGATTTATCATCGAATTGATTTTCCACACTTCCAATTGCATTATCTTTCTCACCACGAAGCTCGACCACACCGCGAGAAACAGTAGCCGTTTGATATTTTATAATTATTATTTGTCCGGAAAGTCGGCGAGACACGGGTTGATCAATGACGAGATCAGAATTTCATCATCCTTGAGTTTTATACGTGATGTATCATTAGAATTGCATCGTTCAGGAGATTCCTAATGCCCGGATCAATTTACTTATCATAGATCAGCCATCGTTTCGAACTTTGATACAGCTCTTACTTTCCCACGTTTCCCATGGAAACTCGGGGACTATTTTTTTACACGTCCTGCGAGATTCAGCCGCAGGGCGGAACTCGGTTAGTTTGGAGGGTAGCGACGCAGCTATCTCGGCTATCTAAGAGACGTTTAAGCAAAAGTTGTGAATTTGAATTTTAAAACAGACCAGCCGGGTCCGCTGTTCGGTAGTCGCTTGGCTTCCTGCTCTTTCTTCGACGAGCTAGCTGCACCCTGGTTAGATTGAAAGATCCTCCTACGGTTCTTCCTTCCGCACCCCCGTGCCACCGCCGTGTTTCTTCTCGCTCACCTTTTCGCTGTGTATGTTTCTCTCTCGGCGAATGTTTTACGAGCTGGCTTCGAGCCGCGAGCCGTAAAATCTGGAAATTTAAGAGAGAATCTCTTCGACCCTCGAAACCTCGTGGTACAAGCGACGAAATTTGACCGTCCTTCAAATTTTCCGACTCTGCTAGAGGAAATTGACTAGGTACTTTGGAAAAAAAAGGTGCATATTTCTTACGATAATACGGAATATAAGCTTGATCTGTGGTCGATTCATTGTGAAACGACATTATTCGGGACTCGTACCGCGAACTTAATCGATGCTTGTCGCGTTCACGCGCGAAAAACAAATTCCAAGAGAGAAGAAACACGTTGCCTCTCGGGAAGAGGAAAGGTTCCTCTGGATGTTCGCGAAGCGAGAGAAAGCCGAGGGAAACGAGTTTTACATTTCTCAGCGGTTGATCGCGTTCAACGGAAGGGAAGCACGGTTTACGATTCCCAGTTCCTTGGGAATTCGGGACGCTGCAGCTCTATGTACCTCTTTTGCTCGAGCGTATTGTCGGCTTGCTCGTTCGTGAAATCGCAGAAGTAGCTTCCACTGTTCGGCAACTTGTTTTCTTCGTTTAAAAGAATGCTGATCCTCGCTTGTCTCCGCGAGGATTCTGCTAGAAAACGAAAGGACACTTTCGAAGAAATTCTTTTAAAAATGGAGCTCTTCGATTATATTTTTATAATTGTATTATCATCTGTCGATCGAGAAAAACAAGCTGTTCGAACTTTCTTCCTGGCGCACAGTTCCCATGGAATTGAATTACTCGATAAACATCGTTGAAAGTTTTGTATTATGCGCGATGGGAAAAATCGCAAATAAAGGCGCATCATTAAAACGGTAAGAAGTCACGGAAAACGTCGAATGCGCTGCTCTCGAAGTAATTCAACTTCCGAGCGTTATTCGCGATGAGACGGTAGCACAAAGGAGCGTACGGAATCGAGAACTTCCTCGTCTCGCGAAGAATCGTCATTCTTCGAGTCTCGAAACTTCTGGTGACCCCGACTGTTTAGAAATTCTAAATGTGTCGTCTCGTATCCCCTCGAGAAACCTTCTTTCTATCCTTCGCAACGTGTTCGGTTTTTCAAAAATTTTCCAAAAAAAATGTTCCCTTCAATTTTCAAGCATACTGATTTCGAGATAAAGTTACGAATGAATTAATTACTCTTGGTGATTAGCGAAGAACGATCGTTCGAGTGTAACAGACACTTCCGATAACGAGGTGTCAAAACGAGAAGAAGAGATGGATGTGTACGCGTGTTGGATTAGGCAAGCACGCGAGGAAAATTCAATATTTACACGGACTGTCCGCGCGCGTAATCGTGTCGCAATTAAGAGCAGCGAAATTCGATTATGTACTCGCTTGGTTCTCGGCAATGGGCTGTAATTAGCAGTGAAACCCGTAGAAAACGAGTGGTGCGGTTAGAACATCTGCCAAAGTGATAACAAGCCAATTACCTTTGCGTTTTCCTCTCTATCCGATTCTACTGGCTATTACATGCAAGATATCAGGCTCGAACATCGTTAGTAATTTGTTTCTTAAATAAGCTGGGATTGTGTAACTACCATCTACAATCCCGCAATCCTTTCCTGCATTTAATCCAATTTCAGTTTGTTTCAATTCAGCTACACCAGTGCTATCGCAATCAGTGAACTACATTATTAGCTATCTAAAAGCCCTAAAACAATAAAATCAATTTTCTCGGCTTAGCATTTTCCTTCAGTTTCGAATCCGAATTTAGGTCAGATTTTATTTTAATCATCGCGCGTGGGGAATGTTTAGTGGTTGCCGAAGAAGAAAAAAAGAAAAGAGGTAAACAAGTTTGGTAATTGTTGGAGACAGCAGCGAAATCAACGTTCCTCCTTTTTCCATCGAAGTTTGCTATACTGCATTAAGGTTCATTCCGGAAGTTTCACTCTAAAACTCGCCAAAAGTGGTAACAGTTTGAAACTGTATCCCCGAATGGACTTGAGAAACACTTACGGACCGTTTTACCGGGAATCTTTTCTCGATGTCTCCGGATTAAAAATCGTCAGGGAGAATAGTCGGCCGATTGTCGATTGTCAATTGTTCGAAATTGCAACGCGAATAATTATTCTGATTGCGTTTCGAAATTTTCACATCTTTTTAAATTCATTATGAAACTGTCTCGTGTGTTTCGTACTTTCTCCCTTCAATCTCCGATGCGAAAGTTAAATTTCGCTTAAACAAAAGATCGTTCAAAGAGAATGTTCAAAAAGTGATGGAAAATAGTTTTAAAACTGTCAAAGAGATTAAAATCCGCCGAAAGGCTCATTATTCGTCCCTGTTAATTAACGCGAAGAATGAGTTTAAGTACTTAGCCGAAGAAGTTTTCTGTCCATAAATTAAACTCCTCTTACCCGGCATCTTTTTATGAAAATCGCTTCAATTATGCAAAAATACAAGATCAACGATGCAAAGAACATACATAATACATAGTCGAAAGAGGTCAGTATTGATCGGGCGAATCGAATCATCCCTTAAAGTAATGTCTCCAAGACACCCCATAAATATCGAAAACGATCCTTCTCTCTTTTATGTCGACGTCACTGAGTAGCCATAACTCGATGAATAGGATGCGACCGAGTACAATGCGATCCATGGCATCTCGATCAAACTATGAAACTTACATTGACGTTCGCGATTCAACGATGCACCGTTCCCTCGCTATCAATCCAATTTATCTGCCTATCGGTGGACATTAAGAAATTCATCAGTGAACTCGTTCGATAAACACGCCGTAGTGTACGCGACGACGTTCTTCAATGAACAATAGACAATGCCAGCGATTGTCGCGAATATCTCAGCGAGAGAAGAGCTTTGTTTGCTCGTTCTGTAGCGAATAGTTGAACAGATTCGTTTGCGAAGTTCAGACTGCGTTTATAGATAAAAACGTGAATGTTTATCATGCGAATTGCCTATTTCCAACAATTGTTCTTTCAGGATAGTATTAACCTGAATATTGTTTTTTCAGAGGCGCACTGCTACAGCATGCTGCACGGTAGCAGCGGAAAGAATGGCAACGCTCATCAGAACAGCCTCGACGATAGTAGTACACCATCGGGACCATACTTCGACATAGCGAATTCGAAGAACGTGACTGCTCTTCTGGGCAAAACCACTTACTTGAACTGTCGCGTGAAGAACCTGGGAAACAGAACGGTGAGTAAACAATTGAAATCAGTATCGAACGCCTTGGCTTCGAATATCGTGCACGCTGTTCGTGACGAGACCACCGTTTGG
Organism: Osmia lignaria lignaria; assembly: GCF_051020975.1. NCBI lineage: Eukaryota > Metazoa > Arthropoda > Insecta > Hymenoptera > Megachilidae > Osmia > Osmia lignaria. The sequence goes on from NC_135041.1 coordinate 6,006,582, forward strand.
TATTAAATATTTGTAAACGTGTTAGTCGAGGTCTATTTGGGTCAACTGTGGTGAATGTTAAGAGTCCTTCATTCATAATCTAAGTGGAACAAACCACACCTCGTGCTGATCATTCTGTAATTAGTTACTATTATTTAACTCTAATAGAATAGGCATCGTTTACTGTAAAAATATCGAGATAAATACGGGACGGCTTAAAAGCGTCGAGGATGATAATGAGAGTACAGGGAATCTGAAAATTGCTAAGTACGTTTAGCATCTAAAGAGGTAAGCAGGAAAATTAATATCGATGAAAGCAGAGTCGCGACGGCGGAAAGTTGAGCAAAAAATTATGGACTTCCATCACGAAGATGCGCTTACGTGTAAACGTTTCTCCCTCTATGTTGAGTGCAGGAAAATATCGAGTGTCAATATTTTACCAACACAATGGATCGTCACCTGTCTGTAACAAACTGCACTGGATGCATTGAAAGTGCACTTGGGTGCTGCTGGCCTTTCCACGCTTTCCTTGAACAATGTGCAACCATCTTGCTCTATGTACATATATGTACTGTTTCTTTCCTTGAGAATATCGGACATTTATTAAGTCCGATTTGGATTAGATTAGATCTTCTATTTTTTATTTTATTAATTCCTCAATTTGTGAAAGGTTTCCGTGAGAATTCATGATAAATTGGTATTATGTAAATATCACGTGGAATATTTTCAATGCATTTTTTTGCGCAAAGAACGTAGCATAAGTAACGATAAATCTTTGGAAGCCCGGATCGTTTTATTCTAATCCGTGTAAGTTATTTTCGGGGGAAAATTTATGCATGAAAATTAGATACGTGTGTAAGTGTAACAGGGGTTGAGATCCACGAACGTAATTCATGTAACCGTGTTTTATGAGATTTTTTTGATGCCACCTTGGAAAAGATTAGATCGCCCGAATTATTCACGGCCCGCTCCACGATTCATGCTTACCAAGACACGTAAAGTAGGAAAAAGGGGAACGCATTCAATTTTCTAGCCCTCTACGAATTCTAACCTCGCATGTATCGTGTATCTACTTCTGTACCTCAAGTGCTTGAATCGTTCGTGATTTTTTCTAATTCTATAAATAACTTCTGTATTTAATAAACGTTAAATAAACTTTTCAAGCTGTCGTAATCGAAATATTTCACGAGAAAATAATATAGAATTTTAATATTTTGATTTATTCTTACCAGAATTTTAACAATTGCAAAGTTACTTTTTAAAAATTGAACCAAATAAAAAATACACGAATATCCTTTTTGACTGTTTCCATGAAAAGAATAACATAATATTTCACGATTTATTTTCGCCAGAATTTTAATAACTGAAGTATGACTGTATCTAAATTGAACCAAATAAAAAAAAATGGGGAAGGGTGTAACAAATCGTGATTTATTTTAATCAGAATTTTAACAGTTACAGTATTACTTGATCAAAATTGAAGAATAACGTTATATTAAAAAATGTCATGATTTATTTTCATAAAAAAAGAGGCAGGGTAGGTAACGTTTGCAGTAGATATGATTCTCGTTCTACTATCCATCGTCTACATTCTTTGCCTACTCAGCGTACCATGAATCCAAGATCCTCAAACTCGTTATGCATCGAACCGAGATATTCAATAGTTGAAAGAGTATGCAAAATCCTATTGATAGTTGGATTTCCGTGCTTCAGCGAAAAATGAACGCACGCGAATTTTTAACCGTGGTAGCTACCTGAACGGGAACTAGTACCAGTTAATTCGTGATCGCGTGTGCTCCACGAAAATGAGGTGTTTGCCGACGAAAAACTGATATAACCCTGTTCGTCTCATTCATATGTATGGCATAACCCAGTTTCGATAACATCCTGCTCGTCAGGATCTCGTTGCTCATCGTACGATAGAATTCGTGCTCGAGATACGGTCAATTTTCAACCCTCTTGTACTGTTCGCAAAACTTTAACAACGTTGAATCAAAGCACTCGTCCATGCCGATGAAAATTAATTAACGATTATTATGATTTTATTTGTAATTTTGTATATTAACGGTGGAATATTTGCTCGGTTTTGGATATCCATCCGTATTTCGAAATCGATCATCGAACCAGCAAATGAATTTCTTGGGGATGAAATTAGCTGGAAACTTGTTCCACGTATAAAATTACCACGATCCCGATCCTGGATTCATCGTTGCTCACCGACGATGCAACCAAGTTTATTCCGTAAAGTACACTCCAGTAATTACAACCGAGTTTGAGTATTTGATTTCGAGATCATGTTTGCATGTTCACCCATTAAAACTTTCGAAGAGTTAAAATTCGATTTGCCGTGAGACAATTTGCCAGGAGTGTAGTTCGAAAAATTCTTAGTATATTTTACTTTCCTTCAAATTCAACATATTTTTCGCGTTATTTAGTTGAAATTAATTAAAACTTTGAATCGTTTATGGCTGTAATGCCGTATAAGAGCTGTTGCGAATAATCGTGCAATATTTATTTTCATAAAGAAAGTAATTAACTTCCTCGCGATAAAAAATGAATGACTTGCAAGTCTGATTGAGCCGTTACGAGTAAGGAATTACATTATTAATCGTCACATGATAATAGTACTCTCGTCTCTTTACAACCTAATTGTAGTTACATAAAAGAATGATAAAACACAAGTAACATAGCATTAAAATAGATTAAATATAGATATGAAACAATGTTTGCATACACTGATAACTACTAATTAGATAAATTGTGCGCAGTATTTGCGGACGTAAGTATTCAACCCGTACAAATACCTGGAATATAATAATTAACATATTAATTACATTAACTTGATATTACCCAAAGCATAGAAAGTACAATTTGCATTAACAATGCATCATGGATTCCATTTCAAAAATATCAAATTGATATAATAAAATAAAAATTTTAATTTAATTAGTTTCAATTTCCACGGAATTCATCCATTTCGTCAGGTAACAGATGTCCATATTACAAAACCGAGCCCTAAATAAATCCAAAGGGCAATAAAAAAACATTCTTTCTCCCTTTCATCGACGGAGCAAAGAAGGTAATCGCGTTCTGTGTCACCATCGCTTCGAAAACTAACTTTTTCGGGCTCATTGACGTTCCAGTAAACCGTACGAATGCACGGTTAAACGGGAACCAAGCGAACACGTGCAAACAACGAGGTTACCCTCGGTCTACGTACTTTTCCGACCCTTTCTTCCCAGACCCCTCTTTGTTACCTTTTCATCGGAATCGTTTCACTTCGAACACGGCTTCCAGCCGATAAAATACACCGGTACATACTCGATCTGTTCGTGTATCTTAGTTGCAACAAGAAACCTATCGTGAGTACCTTCGATCAAGTGTTTCCCGATTGTCACCGATTTCAGGGTGAAGCTTGAAACTCGAGGGTGTAAACTACACCAGCGGAGAACGAGAGAGAATGGAAAAGGGTACGATTCAACCCTTTGCTTATAAGGAATCCTGTTGACGGATAGAAACTTCAAAAGTTTGATATTTTTCCCACATAGAAACTGTCTGGTTCGATAAAAAACACCGTTCTATTCTTCCGATAAAATAAAAGGAGAAAAATAGCGAGGAAAAAGGAAACTGAATCAGTGATTCGTTGAAAGAGTATCGGTAACCGGACACTACCCTGATATCAGTTTCGCAAACGATATACGCGAACTTTCACCCCCGAAAGGGTGGGTGCGGAGGGTGGTAGGAAACAAAGGTACTCGCTGAACCGCGGCGGAATCGCGCGACGAGTCGCAGATTCATCGGTATGCCACCTCGTTCATCATTAATTTTCTATTGTATCCAGCCTCGGCTCGACGAACGTTTCTATTTATCCGCACGGTCAGAACCGACCCTACGAATCGCGCTCGCAATGCTTTTGGCATTGTTAGGCAGCACACGCAACCTCGCTATCAACGTGATGTGAAAACCGATTCCCGGCACGGACATCCGATCAAATGAACGGAAAAAGCAAGCAGAAGCTTCGACTCTATTGCATTCTCAGCGTCATTGCTCCTCTTCTTCTTCCTTGCTTAAAATACTTGTCTCTCGACCCTCTTATTAACCTCCTCTCTGTAACGGCTGGTTATTGATTTTTTTAAGACCGATAGCTTTTCAAACTACGAAATCTGTTGATCTATTGAGATTTAGAAGGATTAAAGATTCATCCTGACCGCTATCTAATTACTCCGATCTAATCATTAAAATAGTTTAAGACTCTAAGACTTGTGTAAATTGAACTTTCCTCGAAGTTTATTGCCGATAATTAATCTTGAACTGCATTACACATTAATGTTTCAATCTGAATAGGAAGTCGTCGTGAAAGCTCGCAAACATTCAGCAGAACTTTGTGTGACTTTAGAACGTCAAACATCCCGATGCTATCCTATCTTATCTAAGTCCTGTATGCACTCTGTGTCGACTATATTGGTTTGACGAGGTCATAGAAATCAGTTTTTTAAGTAAACTGATAAACGCATAAACGCTTTGACTTACCTTATGTTTGTCGAAGATTTCAAAGATTTATTTTCTGTTTACTTTAAATTTCTTTTCAACCGGGAGTGTAATTACGATGAAACAGTACTTACATTGTTTGCGATACAAAGCCAACAGCGAATAGCTTTTTAATTGATTCTTCGTTCTACTATTTTCACGCAAACGAAGGAGAGTGAATATTGAGTACCTAAGCACCAACGATTCAAGTTTAATTTTTAGTCACAAAGAACGGCCAGTGCTGATTGGCCGTTCGAAATAAATTCATCGATAGCAACGCGATATTCCTTTGTTCGTAAAAAGCTTTCAATCGTTTGGTCCGATAATGCAAGCAACCCCGTAACCGCAGTGTTATTCAGTTATCGGGTTCGCTTTTATCAGCTTCCACGAGGAACATTTTTAAATACGCTCCGGGCAGCAATCTTTCTTCGTGCCGGATCGAATACACCACTCACGGAATAATTAACACATTGTCTGCTACAATTGGAGCAGCCTTTGCGGGCATACCACTTGATAATATTAAAATTTATTGAGGGTATTAACCCTCCAACAATTAAGCTAAACCAACTGTGACCCAGACCTACAAAAAGTCACTTTTATAATCTAATGCTCCAATTTCATTACTTGGCTAACGGTAAGTTAAATTTACAGAATCATCACTGATTTACTTTTAGTCTCTGTTATTCAAACGCGTCTCAAAAATCATGATCAAACATAAAAGCAAAACGCAACAAGACACGTTTCCTTATTCCTCACGTTAGCTTAGGTTAGCCATCATTTAATCTCCGTTGACAAATTAAAATTTTCCATTGTTTGATATATCTACTGTAACGTGGTGACATGATGCCCCCCCCCCCCGACACTTCGCCAAGCTTTGCGTGGATTTGCCAAAGCCCTTGCCACCTCCTCCCTTACCCCAGCCCCCTCAAAATTCCCTACCCCCGGTATCAAGAAGGTTATTTGCCCGGCAAAAGGATCCTCACCAGCAGGTGCGTCGCACGTCGTCGTCCCTTATCGACCAGTCATCGATCCCGATTCCCTCAGCCAATCATCCGTCAACCTAGAATCTAGGTCCTAGACCCATTACCCAATGCCCAGCCCGTTCCCCCTCCCCAAAGACCCCGTAGAGGAGACTATTCCCCTTATTCCCCTTTGTGAGTACCTCACGACCGGCTACGGTCGAGCCGCGAGAACTCCCTTGATTGTAAACCTTCCCCTTTTTGTTTAAATTATATAGAGTGTACCCCCGCGAAAGGGTTACATTACACACCGGCATTACTTTATAACGAAACAGAATACTGCGCCCTTTATTTAAAATCTACCCCGTTATTAATAACATTCCCTGAGGGAAGAGTTTTAATGTTCCCGAAGAATGCGGTTGGTAGACGAACGAAATTCGGTTTATTGAATTTTAAACAGCACGGTAGAGCATTATTGCGCTCGTTAAGAGTGAGATCGATGGCGTCGGTGTTGTGCTTGAAACGGCGGGGAGGGCTGGATTTGATAAAGAACGGTATTCCGTGTCTCATTCCGGTGTTAACGACTTATTAATGCTAACGATGCTCGTTAGAAGCGTGTCGCTTTGAAATTTTCTCGAGCGACGTTGTTTTAGCCGTTCGACGACGGCCAGAAGTTCGAGCACTTTGGACAACGGGTAATTCATCGCGTCCCGGCAAATTGGGTCGAGTTAGCCGGTCGGAATGTTGAAAAGACATTCCAAAAGGATCCGTTCGCGACTAACAACTAGCCCGAGTGTCCGTGATATTGCTCGTCTCACAAAATAGCCCCGATCCACCTCGTGTACCGTTCAACTATTACGTATAAAGTTGTCATAAGTTCCCTAGATTTTCCGCTTCCTTCTATTCTCCCCTTTATATTCGATTTCCGATAACAGAAACTTCCGGCCACCGCTTTTATCCTCCTCTCGGTTTCCTTAAACAATTCGTTGAATAATTGAGAATTAGCAGAATAGAATGAAGTATCTTTGTTTGTCTAACGAATATCTCGGAAAGAAGCATTTAACGATAGGAACGAAAGATATTCATCCGATTGGGAAGATTAATGCGATCCTTGACAGAGTTGAATAATTTCATTCGAAATCACCGAAACAATTGCATAAAGTTTCCACAAGGGCCGACTCCGGTTTAATGTTCTCTTTGATGATAAATGGATGTGCCCGCAATTTATCGTGCCCTGTAATTAGCAGCTCTCCGGGCTCTTTCTACTTGCGTGCACCGTTCTTATCGATGTTGTCTTAATAACTGTTATAACAATCGTAAACACCGATCTATCTCGCGTGTATTCATCAACGCGGAATTGTTCAACAATTTCTCTCCCATCGTGCTCATCGATCCTATTTTTAACGCGAATAAATTACACATTAATTGGCCTGATCGAATCAGTCTAACAACGACAAATTCGCTTTCGAAAGCAGAGTTTCCATCGAAACGCTTTCTTTTCTTAGTTTTCATCCATTGCGTGTGTATTTCCTGAAGGAACGTCAGTTTTCGTACCAACCAAATCCGATTGCGTTTAAATATCGCGAACAGAAGAACGCGCAATATCAGCTGAAACGAAATGAATTTTCCGTGCGATACGTTGGAATATAATACTCGTTCGTTCACCGCGGTGAAAATTCTGCGCACGTCATCGACGAAAATTAATCAGGTTTCCATTCCGTAGCTCGTTAACCTCTGCATTTTTTCCTTTTAAACGCAATCACCGTCCGAAAGCCTTTATAAAACGCTTCATTCGCGATTCTCTGTGCAATTTAAAAACTAGTCACAGAAAATTATCGCCTGCCGAACGGTATTCGATCACTCGATGCACCAGTAGAGAAATAAATAGAAAAATAGATAGCAATACGCGTGGAATAACGACACCTCTAAATTCAATGCATCATTATTCTCCGAGCACACGCTCCCACTCGAGTACTTCTACTTCTTTGATACGACCGTCGAATTTCTTGCCTTTCTGATCCAACTTGGTAGACACGAAATAATTACTGGCTGAAGAAGGAAGGTGAGAAAAAAAAAAGGAAAACTACTCATAATGGGTAGTGCCATGAAGAAATGACCTCCAGAGAAATTTTATTAAACGAGCTTGGCACGAGCTTGGAACGAGCGTCGAGGATGGCGAACAATTCCGCTCGGGAAGATTAGTTCGCCGTGGTGCTCTAATAATCCCATAATGCATCCTGAAAAAGGATGTTCCCGCGAGAGAAAAATCGACGTAACACCGTGGCTTGCCTTCCGAGAATACGTACATCCGTTCTTTTAATAATTTATGGATTATCTTTCGTCCTAATCGCCAGCAATTTCTTTTCTACTCTTCTTTCAATTCTCACTTGTAATTCGATAATAGTTTTTCCTTACACTTGAAAAAGTTCAAAGTAAAAACACCTGCGTAACTTCTCTGGTCGCTTATGAAAGGAATTTCTAGTTTCCTGGAGAAAACAACTCCAAAGGATCCTGTAACAGTTACAGAATACATATCGCAATCGAGGCACATATTTCCTGGCGTATACACGTTGCTTGGATTATCTTTATTTATCGTACGTGCAATTCCAAACGGTGCTTTAGGAAATACCGAAAGAGGATTACCAGTCGCACGGCCGAACGCATTCGTGGCTTCATTAATTCAGCGAGCACATCCTTCCGGTTTTGTAGTGCCGGCTTTTCCAACCACCATCGAACCGGCTGCAACCCTGACACACACGTTTCTATCTTCTACGCACATAGAATCACGGGAATCTAGTCTGGTAAAGTACCATTGCAAGTGGATTATAAATTGGAATTACTGGTCCTCGTGATTTAACTCTGCATATCTCCATCAAAAGTAAACAAGGGTGCTTTGATTACAATTAACGATTTATTTATCTAATGAAACTTGGAATGGTGAGATTGAATTTCTGCTTACAGTAACATTCGTAATATCGAACAATCTTCTTAAAAAAGGAAATGAAAAGAAAAAAGAAATTCTGAGGTAAACGAAGGGAACTAAGAACGAGGAAAACTGGTTCGTTGAAAATTGACCGCAGCTGGTTCGATATTAATTGTACAAATAATCAGAATTCTTTTCAGAAGTTTTCCCTAAGAATCTAATTAAAACAGTTTGTCTTAATATCGTGAAAAATTCAATTCCATTTACCTCTATTAAGAATCGTCTAATATCGCCGGTTCCGATATTGCCAATGTAATTCCTCTTCCATGACCCATTCGAAACTTTGCTCGTCGTTTTCGTTTCATTCGACAAACAAAACGAAACTTTTCTTATCATCCTCGGTTATCGATTCTATCAGAATAGCCAGTGCAGTCTGACACAAACGCAAGATAGAGTATCGGTGATTTAACTGATATATAATTTAATAGCTTAAAATATTCTGAATTTCTGAATATTAAATATTTCGTATCGATTACTGAATGCTTAATATCAAACTAGAAAATTGATTTCCGTATTCTATATTTCCAAGCATCGAATCACTATTTAATTTTAAACTAAGGTATTACAAATACCTTGCCTGAACATCCATATTTTTCTCTCGTTATCTGTTTTACAATTTCTCTGGCTGCTCGTTTTCAAAAAAGTCACGTTGCAACTTCGATAAGACACGATAAGAAAAACGAGCCTTTGGCCCGAAAACCGTTCGTTTCCACTGAAAGGTAGCAAGCGTACGAATTTTACGGTTGAATACTTGTGCTGGATGGTGTACCAACGTGGCTAACCATAAGTGCAAATATGTGTAGTTTCGTTGCCGCGTGTTTGCACTGACACAACCGATCGGTCGTGTACGTATACGTTCGTTCGTGGCGATAGACCGCAGAAACCGTATATATTCGACAGGTGGACGTACAGCAAGTTACAGAGCGGCCGAGCTTTCTCGATAATCTTGTTTATTTTCCGGCATGCACTGGCCGACTCCATCGAATGTACACTCTCGAAACTTTGACTGCTTGATCAACGTGTACAACTCTCCTGGAAAAGAGCTAGAAATTATGCAACATCGCGCTTTGAACGTCCTCCTCAATCCATCCCAATAATTTCGTTCAAACGAAATTGTCCACGGTAATACCGTTTCTACTCAAACGACGTGGAATTTATGGTTGCTTTTGGAAATTTGTCAAGGTCCACCAGGATGGGATAGGGGAGTGCTGTTTAAACTTTCAAGAGTGAAATGAATTAATCATGTGTTGCATTTTTAATTTGAATTTTTATCGCAAAACGAAACGTGTAAATGATTTCTAAATCGTCGTGCAAGGTGCGTGACATCCACGAAGAATTTTAATGACTCCATAAATCGTAGGATTGACGCGTGCACCATCGGCCAGGGAATTTCACATTGGTTTTTTTTTTTTCTCGTGGCACCTCGGCATTCCAGGGATCTTCCTTAGGGATCCCTGGGCGCTGATCGAGGAGAAATGGCGGTCGTATCGCCGGTGTCGATGCCAACCCTTGCAAAGGTGGAACGTGAAAAAACGAGTGGAAGGCGAGAAAACGTATAATTGCAGGGAGATTGAAAATTCCGTTGGCAGTTCTTCGTGCCCGATAAATCCAGAACGTCAGCCAGAAGGTGGAACGAAACGGATCGTCTCTCGATTCCACGACACACTGGAACGGGACTAACGAGACAAATTTTTCCTTTCCCGAGCCCCATTTTTCTTCTCCTCTGGCTCAACGAGATATATCCTGCTTCTTCGGCCAGGAATATCTCGATTCGGTCACGAACCGACTTCTCAGCCTCTTCGTTAAAAACCTTCCGCGTCGATTGTACGAAATACACCTTGTTCCGTGTGATTTTATCGTCTGAAATATTTCCTCCGATTACGAGCTTTACGAAAAAAGAAAAATTGCTTCGATGCTTGGTAACCTCGTAGCGCGATTGTTCAACACATTTTAAAGAAGTTTCTGCAAAGTATTAATAAAAGATGTATGGGGGTCCATTAAGGGAGGCGAATATTTCCTTGCTGTCCGTTTAATGGCACCTCCTCGACCAAGAACGTGTTCATCGTGTCAGATATTTCTTCTTTAATATTTTCAATTAAAGTGAAATATCTGACACGTTTTCACTTGCACACGATTATTTATTGCTCTAATAATTTCGCTGGAATCAAAGTGTCTCGTAAAAATCCGACAAAATTTTCCACGATCCTTGTCGTTTCGTCAAAATATCGGAGTGTCATTCTTGACACCAGTTCTGTCGGATACTCGATCGAGAACGAGAAATCGAAGAGGATTGTCTCGATATGGAGCCGTTTGAAAATTCATCGAATACCATCACGGAAATTGGCGAGACAGGATGTCTCTCTGCGGACACAGCCAGCAGGAAAATTGCTCCTGCTAATATCGAGCAGGGGATAAAGTTCGGATTTAACGGGAGTGAGAGAAAGCAGAAGTAGTGGAAGCCGGAAAACGAAAAGAGCAATCGTGGCGGAGAAAAATAAACGCGTTCAAACTGGAGAAAGATCGAAGAATCGAAAGATAAAAACTGCGTCCTGCTGAATGCCGCGTTTCTCTTCAAGTCTTCGAGCACGAACTGCCTTCGGAATCCAGCAAATTTCGTTAGACCCCTTAACGTTCCTGAACGTTAGATATCGAAATCTCGTTTCCAACGACGCGATTATCGGGACAACGTTCCGCCCGGAGGTGTCAGGGGACGATGGGAACCTAATGAGAGCTCAACGATCGTGAACATTTCAGATAACGCAGAAATTTTGTTTCCCTCTAATTAGGGTTATTTAATAACGATTCCTATCAATACGATTCCGATTCACCCCATTGCAGATAATTAACTTTCTCGCAAACTGTTTTTCCCAGAATCACAATTATTAATTTTCTATGAATTAGAATTATCTTAAATTTTGCTCCTCCATCTCTACCTGAATTACTTTAACCAACAACAAGTGTTGTGTTCGCAAGTACAGTATGTCACTGAACACGTAGCGTTGTAAGTAACCAAAGCCCATTCGTCTCCTGTTCAATCTTCCAAAGGATTCCGTAAGCGTTTCTGGTCGTCAAAGAGAAGTGGCCGTCGCCATGCTTAACTGCACAGCGCACTTTGCTAAAATTAGATCCTGCAAGCGATGTCTAACCAGGAAGGATCTGCAGGGTTAATCCTTGGGCTGCTTTACGGCGGACGTCTTCGCGACGCCACTTTGGAATCAGATTCTACTATCGCAGCAACACAATCGAGCTTTTAGAATTCAAAATTATTAGTTAACAAATCTAATCAAGGTTTAATGACATCTTTCAGCACTGGCATTTTGGTACCCTTTAACAACTGATTTTGCATCATTTTGAATAAATGAATAGATATGATTGAAAAAAAAAAACTATAGCAGAGGATTTGAATACAGAAGAGGGTAAAATGAAGAAGTGGCGAAAAGTGCAGGATTTTCATTCATCCATTAGGTGGCTTTTAATCTTCAATTCTTTGCGAGCTGTTCGTTGCTTCAGCTCCTCTTATCGTGTTCGAAAATGGAAAAAGGAAGGAAACGAAGGAGGCTGGTTTAAAATGTTCCTTCTATCACGAACGCTCTTCTTTCTGGGCTCGTTAGAAATTTCGTAAATTAAGGATCAAACCGAGCGGATCCCGGATAAAATTCTCGACGTATAATCGAGCTTCCTCTTCCCCCGGTATTCTCGTTCATCCTGAAAAACGGTGTCTGCCGTTTCTTGTCTCGGTCGTCACGTTTGCAATTTGTCTTTTAGCTTCCTTCAAAATTAAGAGTATCGTTTCTTGTACAAGTGTCCTCGAGGCACCGTGACGAGGACCACTTTCGGAACGCTTCTCCGCTTCCCTTTGCAAATTATCTAAACGACCGGGTTGAGATAGTGTCCGTTTTCTGCGACGAAAATAGAAAAACTAGAATTTAATACAGAAAATTTCCGCGAATGAATGATTCGGTCGATCGAAGGTAGGTAAGAAGAAATGTCACGGAGACAAATGGGGTGAGAAAGGGTGAGATGGTAGATTGGAAACGTGACGTTTCAGAAGGTCTCTTTTTAAGGATAATTGAGCACGTGCTCTGTCTTTTTCTTTCTTGATGCCATTCTACTCGATATCTATCACTTTTACATTTTAATGACGCGATCGAGGAGGTATCTACTTTCGTTAATTACTTTTGTTTAAACTTCTCTAAACTAAAGATTTCGATTCGTGAACCATTGATATTAATTACATTGATTTAATTTATACCGAGATTCAGTGAGGAGAATAAAATTAACGCTAATTGACTGAACATTCAGCCACGTTTGAAGTGGGATAATGATATTGGAATACACGTGTTTGAAGTGAAATTGTACTATTTGTTGGTATTTGCATTTAATTTCATACAGAGCCAACAACTTCTAGCTATAAATAACACGAGTTTCATACGGTAATTAGTTTCAATAGCTGAAAACAGAGTTACGTCGGTAGTTAGTCAGACAAGTAGAATGAAAACACGTATGCTCGGACGAACTGCAACTTTGAAACAACGCTGGCGAGTTTAGTAGTCAGACAAGTAAAACAGATTGTTACAAAAGTTTACAATTCCATTTAATTAACAAAATTCTTCTAACTTTTAATTTAACACTTTTAATGCTTCAATCGTCAATGACTCGCTGTGGTCGACGCGTTAACAAGCTAAGTGTCGCCGTCGACGTGGCGAGAGCAGGTACAAACGATCCGAGGTGTTATAAACAACACACCATAAAAATCGGAAAGGTTGATCAACGCAGTTTCGCAAAGCCTGCAAACGACAGGTAACGCGCAGCTGGCGATACGGCCAATGTTGGCCGCCACTAAATAGCAAGAATAAGGGGCTGCACAAGCGTGCAAGTACTTTTATGAGGGCCTCGTTAAAAGCACAGGAAATGCACTAAAGCGTGCCACGGTAGCATGGCGTACGCTCAGCGCTGGCGTTTAAAGAGCTTCGGGAAAAGGGCGGAAAAAACGTGGCGCACCGTGTGTACCTCCTTAATGGTTGCGTTGAAAAAAAAAACAAAAAACAAAAAAGAAGTATCCAAATCTCTGAACGAGAATATTCCTCTTTTCTCTTCGCCTTTCTTCTGTTCCAAGTGCAACCGTGGATGCATTAGGGAAAATCCTTTAAGTCGTCACCTGACCTCGACTCGTTCTCTTAAACGAGGGAGTCCGATTTGCGATCGCTCGAAATTAACCTTATCGAGCAGCAGGCTAGGGCTCGCAGAACGATTATCGAAACCCTTTTCGGCTCGCAAATGACTGAGCTTCAGGCGAAGTGAAAAGTAATCAGCTTTTCCAGATCGGTAGCGAGCTCGTCGCCGTCGAATCGCTCGAATTACCACAGAAATGGAGCGTATCGAAAGTATCGGTCCCTTCCTTTTTTTTCTTTCTTTCTTTTTTTCTTTACACGACAAATTCCTGCAATCTTCACGCGACACTCGAAGACTGCTCGTTTCTACTTTCTTCGCCGTTTTAACGAGCACTCGGAAGTTGAATGGAGATAAAGGGGAGGTTCGTGCAGTGTGAAAATTGCCAAACCTTTAATAACACACTCGTCGAGTAATATAAGAGTTATCTATTACCTGGATATTCTGGCAATCGCAATACACGGTTGATTAAAAAGATATATTAATTATAGCTTTCTGAAATTTCAATTATTTGAATATCCCAGCGGTGGGATTTCTAGTTATTCGGACTTCAAATTCACGGAAGCAGCTGGGCCATTCGAATTTCCGATTTCCAGATATTCGAACTTCAATTTCTAGAATTGCACGGACACGCTTTAGCCGGGGGTAGTAATACTACCGAGATCTGAAATACGCGTCGTCTTCTCGACATCAAGATCCAAAAGGGTTACGGCTAATCATAATAATAACAAGAGTTTATTACTGATTTCCACGCGAGTCCTCTCATCTGTTTGCATCAATATTGTTGCGGCGAATAATTAGCTCTCAAAAAGCGCGGTTACCCGCAAAATTATCAAGGAAAATGTTATTAGCAGATACAGCGTTTTTCAGCTAGCGTTAAGTTGTTTTCCCGTAAGGTGCGAACGAAGGCTCGTAATCCGCTGGATTTTCTCGTCGCTCCAAAGGGTTTATACGAAGCTGACTGTCGGATCTGTTTCTTTTCACTCCGTATAAACCGTGTGAAAATCCAGCCGACGAAGAATCGGTCCAACTCGATTCGCACGCGATATTATTGATTCGTTTCACTGGAAAGTGCAACCGCGACCATTCGACGCGCATGTGCCGCGGAAAACTTGTAACTTATGATAAAACACCTATGTTTATGTATGCGTGACGATGGAAAATGCAGCAGACCCGTTGAATCGAATGGTTGCTCACGAGAATTGGCTCGTTCGCACGAAGAATTTCCCCGCGAACGATCGAACGGATCGACGCGTCAGAAGTTTACTTCCGTTCGGATGTTATCGTTTGAAATTCATTTCGAAGCTAAACTTGTATCGATGCTTTCTTCTCGCGAGAAAAGATTCGCACAACCCTTTGCATTCATGGGAAAAGTAACCGATAAACTCGACCAGTCTTGACGAAGACTAGCGTTGGCAGTAATAAGCAGTTCGTTTAATTAGTTTTTCTCGTCGGCTACGGTTTTTTCCAGCCGATACCTAGAATTTATCACGTTCGCTAATTAAGGCGATATGTAGAGGAAAGAAGAAGTGTCAAACCACTGAGTCACGAGATTCTTCGATCGATCCGCGACACAGTGGCCTCAGCTGCGTTCCAAACGTGCCACGGCAAAAAGCGTCTGCAACTTTTTTCGAAGTAACCGTTTAACGAGTTAGCGTCCACGCCAGCGGAATTATTAGTGGCACTCGACTTAATGCAGCTGAAATCCTGGCCCGCGACTCTCGTTAGTTTTGCCGTGCTTAATTGCTGACCCACGAACCACGCTTGTATTTTCACTGCACTCGACAATTCCGGAAATGCGACGGCTAACGCGTTAAAAGAAATTCACCATTTTTCCTGCGTTTTTCCTCCACTTCGAATCCTATACCATTATCGTAATTTTATGATCCTCCATGCAACTATTCATCATCGATACGTTTAATGTTATTGAAAATAATTTGAAATTCAGAAGGCAACTTGTCCGTCTGATCAGACACGTCTGATCAAAATCATCCCAAGTGAAATTGGAGAGAATTTCGAAGCTCTTACGTTGCACGTCTAAAATTTCCACCATAGTCCTGTTGTCATCGTCGGATACTTCTTGCCCAGTGTCGTTACTTTTTCGTTTCTTGTTTAGCTGGATGAGCGAATTTCACTTGGTTGTCGTTGTCAAAGAGGATGATCCCGTTTGACAAGAAATTCCTTCTACCCCTATCGTACTTCTATCGCCGCGTGTCCCGCCTTAATATCGATGCTTCACGATGCCGAAGACGAACTTCGTATCATGCATTTAAATGTCGCTTGGTCTGGTCCGAAAGCTGTTCCCCGTGGAGAGATAAACGTAAAGCGAGGCGCTGGATAGATTGAGATCCGGCTGACAGGGCAGAGAAAGGGAGCAATGGGACGAGAAAACGTTGACTAGGCTAGAAGCATGAGAAACGTGCGAATGAAACGAAGGAAATTTAATACGAAAATACATGCATGTAGCTAAAAGAAGGGGACACGGTATACAAGCTTTATTTTCTGAATTACAATGAGTGGAGAAAGAACTGTCGAACTGTCACACCCTGGAATTACTCGTGTCCGTCATTTCAGTCTACCTAGTCATTATACAAACGCACCTAGTCATTTCTCCATTTTATAGCTTCAAACGGAGCAATAGATGGAAATCAGTCGCACTGCGCTCGATATTTTGCGGCGATAAAAGTGGAATTGAAATTGTAATGTTTATTAAATTAGGTCAAACTATAGTGGAACTTATTCATTTCCTTTGAAATTCCTAGAGTTCAGAAAGTAAAGCTTCCATATCTTACGTTCGTATAGTATCTTTCTCATTATTTCAATTGCAAATTGCATTACTTTGATCTCTAATTATAATTCAAAAAAATGAAGCTTGAATTTTACATTTAGTAGGATTTATTAAAATTTTCACGACTGTTGAAATAGGAAATAGCAAGAGAGTGGAGAAGCAGGATCAAAAATGAAACGAAAAGGGTGAAAAATGGGAGAAAGGTGGAATAGTGGATAGTAAAGAAACCGAGGGTAAAAAAAATATAGCGAAGAACGAAGGTATGAAAACAAAAGTTGTAAGGGAAAGAGAGAAAACATCTGGTCTAGAGTAAAATCCGGCGAAAGGATGAAGATGATAGAGTAGCGTGGATGCAAACGTTTGCCGGAGTACGCGCCGCGTAAAAACCAATAATGCAAAAGTCAATATTCTAGCGAATTTCGGCGTCGGTGATTTATAGCTTTACGTTGCCGGAATCTTTACGAGATCTTACCCTGACGATGAGAACCATCCCTGTTCCCTCTGTATTCGCGAATCTTGCTATAAAATTGGAAACCATCCCACCTGAAAAGGAAATGAAAATATTCCATTTAAAAAAAAAATTCAAATTATCTTACAACGTTTGTTTAAACATTTTACCGAGTTGCTGGATTTAAAGAAAACGTTTGTTACGATCGTGATGAAAATCTTTTAAGGTTGACTCTGAAATGAGATTGCAAACTTCAAAGAGTTTCTGCTTTAATTAGATCTCACCGTGAATTAAAAGAGAAAATTTATTAAAGAATTTTCTTCTGTATAAAAATTCTGTGAAACAGGTGCAAACGATTGTTAACGTAATAATGTAAAATTTGTTCATATAAAATCTCCTCGGTTAAAAATCGTTTTCAGTTTTAATGAAGATTTTTAATATCCGGAGCAAAGTAAATCGGTCCTAGTAAAAGAAACTTTAGGACAATCTTGAAAGTCAATTTCGAAATCTGTTAAAACGTACCTACTTAATCGCAGGGATTTACAGTCGGCAAGTAAATTGAGGTGTAAAAATTCAAACTTTTCGTATTGAAAACGTAATTACTGAGAAAATTACGTTTTCGACAGTATTGTTTCTCTTCGGAGCAATCTGTATCTAAGAATCTTAAATTGTAGGACAGCATGCAACTCGAAATTTGTGGTAATATCTCTGATGCTCTGTACAGCACACAATGCGATTCGATGAATACCCGGTTAAATACGGCCGTGTGTTTATTGGTAAACCTCTGTACGTGCATTAATCATCTTGCGTAGAACAGAGGAAGCAGGGGAGTCTACAAGCTCAGCCGATTTATTGAACGGAAGCTGCCGTTCGAAACAACCGATCGCGGTCTGAGAGCGTGAAAATGATCCACTGTGAAAACAGCATCCGTTATCCATTCATAATTTCACACGACCCCCTTTCTATTTTCATTTTCGAAATTTTATACCCCTGACCTAGTTTTCCTCGTTCAGGGGTTAAAATACATAGGGTAAAACTTACAAAAATATGTACTTTTCTCTTTGATAAAACTCATGAAAATTAGAGTTTCACAAAAAGTGCGATACATTTGATCGAGCAAATCGAACATTTCTATGAAGTCATCGCTATTTGATTGAAGGCGACTGGAGATAGCCGAACGTCTTTCGCCGCTGTTTTCAATATCGTTTTTCACAAGGAATACTGTAGAATCGTTGTAAGAATAAATTCCACTTGGCTCGATACGATCGCGTGGTCGCCTTTCGTTTAGCTTTGAATACCGTTTCACGATTCATCGATTGATACATATGAAACAACAGGCAAACTGGCCGCTCGCTGGCAAACAATTTCGCGCCAATAAGAAGATTATATCGCGCTTTTTCATCCGCGAGACGCGTTATCCGGTGTATTTAATTCCGGTCACTGGATTCAGCTGAACGCGTTTCATGAAACGAATACA
The DNA here is from genome assembly GCF_051020975.1 of Osmia lignaria lignaria. Taxonomy (NCBI): domain Eukaryota; kingdom Metazoa; phylum Arthropoda; class Insecta; order Hymenoptera; family Megachilidae; genus Osmia; species Osmia lignaria. The sequence continues at coordinate 6,024,912 of NC_135041.1, forward strand.
CGCGATTTTGAAAATTCGATTAACGATCTTTCGCACTCCGCCGATAGTGATACGTGTGGGAACACAACGGTCGGACGGCATCGAATTAGCACGTTAATCAGGTGAAGCGATACGAAAAGTTTTGTTAGCAGCCTCTTCCTTCGGGAATTGAAAGTTGCGAATAACAGAGACACAACAATCGACGTGTTTTCTCCGCTAACTCGATTCTATGAGTAAGTATCATGATTTCATTTGCGATAGAAAAATTAAATTCAGATAATTTTATTATTTATTAGACTAAAAGTAATTAATTATATCCTAATTACAATGTCGTGGTTGGCAATCTATCTTGACAGAGAAAATATTTTATAAAAACATATACTTCCATCGATATCCGTAATCTATTAATAATGGAATACAGATTATTCGTCGTCCTTCGTAATACCACATTAAAGACTCGAACTATGGTTATCAAATATAATTAAATCTGATTATTACCGATAGAAATATCCTACTGGTCCTACTTTATCTTGGCAAAGAAAATATTTGATAAATACACACGTTTGCATAAACATCCATAATCCATTAATAATGAAATACAGATTATTCCACATTTTTCGTTATACTAACTACATTAATACCATCTGGAACTAAATTAAAATACATAAGCCGGAGAATGGAAGGGGATGAAAGAAGAGCTTTTTCCGAGCGTTACAGCTAATTTAACGCGAAATCATGCGGATCGTATAAAGCGCTACAAGAAGAGAAGAAAAAGGGTGAGAGGGTAGAAAGAGTAAAGAAGTGAAATCCAAGCTGAATGCAGGTAAAAGAAAACTTGGGAACAAAGAAGAGCATGCGCGTTAACTTACATCCCCCAACAAACTGTATTAAACTTTCGCTGTGATTTTCTTCTTCCAGTAACCGATTAAAGTTCCTTCTGTTATTAAACCGTGCATCGGTGTCAATTTTAGCTCCTTGCCTTTCAACTTCTTATGGGTATTTAATTAGTTGTGGCTTAAACGAAGAAGCACGCGAAATCAGTTCAAGGTCTTACAAAATTATTTAGTGTAAATGTAGGTTAACATTTCGCAGCTAAAATTCTGTTTGAAGGTTTAAAGGAACGTCTACAGAGAGTCCGAAGCAATTCGAGCAAAGCATTTACCTAGACTCGGTTCGAAGGGTGATCGATATTTACGAGGGAAAGCAAAGCATACGGCATCCGGCGATGCACATTTTTCATTCGGCTCCCGTGCTGTTGGCCCGGAAATATATTAAAATTTGCAAAGGAAAGTGATGGAGGTGGACGATAACGACGCGGCTGCCCGGTACAAAGCAGGCAAGATTTACGAACGACGATAGGCGTTTTAGGAACGACGAAACTTCTTCTTGCATGCCGCTCAACGTCCGATGCAGCGGCTATATTTTTTCCTCTTGTTTAGGCTGACCCGACTGGGTCACGTTCGTGAAAGTGCACCGTCCAAGTTCCGCTACGTTTGAAACACGATCCTGCCGGAATTTCGGGAACAGGAAGTGGACGCCACGGCACGAGAAACAAGGAGTTTGGTAAAAGTTTAATTCGCTCTCTCGGCGAATGAGAAACGGGCAGGGAATTTCTATGAGACTCGCAACTTTGTTCGGGAATTAGTGACGCTGCAGTTAGTACAGTCGGGTTTGGAATCATATTGAAATTGAACGCACATTACTCAAACTCAAGGATTCTTGGAACTTTAAATATTTTCAGGATCTTGAAAGATATTGTTCTTTCGGAAAACGTGGATGAGTTTCCAACGTTTATATGATTAAGAAGAATTTAATGTAAGATAAGATAAATTATAGAGCGATCGAATCACTTGATTCTATATCTCAACTAGAATTGTACCTCTCGACTCGAAATGTTATCACTGTTGTAGGAAATAAGGAATATTTACAGTGAACAGTAAGTGCATTCAATAATGGAGATGGATGCGCGTCATTAAGGTTAGGTAAACTCACCCTCTTTTCATGAAAAGGCATTTTATCTAGATTGCAGATCATCTACAGAGATTGCAACATTGCATTATGTTCTCTTCTGTTGAAATATAAAATAAGAATACGCATTAAGGATTGTGAAATGGGAAAAGTGCACTGACTCGCCCATTGTGTACAATAATTATATATTTTTTTGTTTCTTCCTTTACTACTGCACAATAGAAATAACGATTAAAATGTATATTCGCGTTCTAAGTTGAGAAGCAAGAAATTGATGCCACCATTTTTCTTTGAATGTTTCATAGAACATCTGGGTTACATAAATTTTTCAGAGACGTTTGTAGACTCGTAAAAAGATAGAAGCAATGCTCTCAGATGTTATACAATAAGAATGTCTATTCATTTCCTCGCAAAGTGTTCGTTTCTTCCTTTGATTAAAATTTCATCGTGCTTTAATAGACCCCGTTTACAAGTAGCCGTGTACTTTCAATAAATCGCTGATTTTCTATCTTCGGGAAAAAAGAAATATTTCTTTGACGCTGTAGAACGTAAGGAAAATCAGAATTCTCAAGTGTTATGGTCTCCGTTGGTTCATACATCACGTTTTCGTTAGACAAAATCTGCAGCGGAACGGGTCTATCGGGAAAGGAGAAAGAAAATGTCAGTGCACCAGGCCACGAGGTTTAACCAAAAACCTATTTGGTATTCACGGTGCACCACCTTTTTCGCTCCTCGCATTCAACTCTTCGTTCCCGTGCGTTAAACCGGAATAAAAATGCGGATTGATCGATAGCGAGTTGCCGCAAACTACTCGAAGGATTCCTTTCGCGGTCACCGAACGACGAAAACAACTTCCGTGCCGTAAAATATCCTGTCATTTTAATCCTATATTTAGTCGAAACATTTATAAACTCGCCTAGAATTTTATATAGGTAAATCGAAAGATTTATAAAATGATTTTTTCAAATTTCTCGTCACTCTGAAATATCGTATACGAAGGTTTTCCTTTTTCTCTAACCGATTTCATAAGTTTCATTTTTCGGTGGAAATGAACGTGCCGGAAACGCGACGGAAATCGGAAGAAAACATTGTATCGGATAAGAGATTTCCCCGAGCTACGCGACGGCACGTGAACGAGCAACTTCGATGAATTTCCACCACCTTTTACCTCCTATCTTCTTTCCCATTTCCCGACGGCCAGGTAATTTTTCAATTCTCCGTCGCTGTTTGCACGGAGAAAATTCATTAAATATCGATGGGGATATCGCGGGTTGAGGGAAACGGCACAGGATAGAGGGGTGTACATTTCATTTCCTCGGATCGAATCGTGTGCATTGTCAGTAATTTACGATTAAGCCAGGGATAAGAATTGTAAAAGAAAATTGATTCCTCTCTAATGTTTGGTAAATAATTTTACCCGAGATTAACGGAGGTAGGGAATTTTATATTGGCGCAGTTACAGAAGAGTTAAGAAGTTCAATTACGAGGTAGAGAAATAATTGAACTGCAGCCTGAGAAAGTTAGACGTGGTCGAAGCAAGTAGGAACAAAGACGAAGAGGAAAACTTAGAAAGAGGAAGGGTGGCTTGCATGCCAGCCTCTAGTTTGTCTAGGTGCGTGCTATCGGTTAACCATTCGTCTTGGCTACTGCACTCCAATGTAGTCTACGATGCTTCACCCTCGAAGAAGCTTTCAGCTCGTTCCCTGCTGTGAAGACCAACATTCTTACGGATCATTCACGCCAACGACCAAAGCAAAACCCGTATACCTCTGGCGAGAAATTCGATTCTTAAACGACGTCTCCCCTTTGGATTCTCCCTATGGTTTCTCGAGGTATTTGGTAAAAAGGATTCGCAGAGGAATGTCTTTGCTGGATGTGTATCGTGTTACTACTTTTACCGTGTGAAAAGTATTCACATTCGACTGTTTTATTAGTATCTTTTAAAAGAAAATGATGGTAAAGGAACTTTCATCTTCAAACAGTAATGAAAATTCCAATTATCAAAGCCAACAATTCGCGACCTTTACCTTCGCCATGTAATCGTTTATTCTCCTGCACCAAATTGAAAATCAACCTTCAGACTCTTACAACTTCCCCTTTTACAAACTTTTCCAAAGCTTTCCAGCTATTTAAACGAAAACAATTGTGGATGTAACTGTGTACCGTCGTTTGTCGAAGGCGATACACAATTTCGTATTCAAAACAGTGTCTTGAAACATTGACGTTTGTTGAATGTAAAGTGACGACAAAGGGGAATGTCTCGCGAACGATTAGCAAAACGTAATCGATATCACGCTAGGTGAATTCTAAAGCAGCCAACGGGAAACTGCTTACAGCTTATCAGTTCGATGATTACTGATAATAGAAGCATATTGCAAGCAAAGAGATATTGTACGGAACTGAGAACGCGTAGAAACACGATGAGCCGCTTCGTCAGCTGTACTCCGTATGAATACTTAATTAAATTTCAACGATAATTAGGCGTCACTCCCGCGGCATCAACGCTCCTTGACTTTTGATTGTTAAGCGAGGAGGAAAATCATTCGTACATAACTTTGCAACGTCGCGTTTCATTAGTGTTAAATTACCCTTTCAATATAACAAAATGGATTTTATTCCAGAAATTAAGTTCTCTATTATAATTTAAAACATTTTTTTAACGCTCAAAAATACAACCGCTATGAAAAGTGTAAAATCTGAAAGGATTAAAGAATTAAAATTACATTTTTGAACGATTGAGTGACAGATTCATTCCCTCTGACACGAATGCGTGAATTTAAAGCTTTACTACTAATTTCCGTGTAAACGAATTGCATCTGCAATTGAATGGTTCGTGTCAAACGTTATTAATTTGTAAAATCAGGGAAACGAAAGGATTCAGTTGTCACCGGTTACAAAATTGACACCTGATTTCAGCGGAACCAATTAGTTTGTTATATAATATCAAAGGATCGTGTCGTGTTAATTACGAAGTAGCTATAAGCATTCCATTATTTATATTTATCAAATTTAAACTCCGTGTCGCGATAGCATTTACGTAAAATCAAATGTTAACATTTCGATAATGCACCTTTGCATAACGAACAAATTTCAATAGTATAATACAATATTGAACAATTCAGATATCAAACTATTAGATAGGTATTATTATAAACTACGAAGAACAAAGTGTTTACTTTTAATCAATTTGAAATTGTTGAAATATATCGTTTTTCTGGATAAATAATAATCAAATATTTCATAATTGAGTGTCTATTGAAAAATCCAATCTACGATATTGAATACTGCATAACAAGTCAATTTAATCGTAAACGATTCATCAACGATTCAAATGTCCAAGTAAATTTCCCGTTTCGATCATAAATCACTTAACTGTCCACGTAATCAGCGATTCCATAAATTCAGGATCCTTTCAAGCTCCATTAACGATTACCGATGCGTGGTAAACACAATATCGGATAATAAAAGGAAGCTTTACTACGTTATTCGTTGATAGTCATAGATCGAATTGTCGTATCGTGAAAGGGACAAGGTGATTGCACAGAAACGTTTATCGATTTACGATTGCCACCGGTAAATCTATTCCCCTTTCTGTCGAATCGTATACTTAATTAAGCGTTCCGATTAATCTTTAATTACCTCACGAACTGGAAATAGATTCGAGCGTACGCGAATGTTTCACGATTTCGAGGATTGTTAAATAACGAGTAATGTTGACGGAAGAGTTGAAACAAGACTCGATTTCGATTTTTGTTATCGAAAGTGCAGGCAAACCGGGTTATCCGTGCGCATGAATTTCATGGATATATTTCGTGTACGAAACATGCAATAAATAAAGCGAGTCATAACGCGGCTTTTATGTTTTATCGGAGTTTCAAATAATAGACCTCGGATCCGTGTAGTTCGTTATACGAGACTCCGGCTCTCCGTGTACCAGTGAAAGCGAATTAATTATTATTCACAATGTAGATTTCATTCCAGCTTTGTATCGATGCCATTTTATTCTTTTCCCTTTATGCGCGATATTTCATTCCTCGTCGTTCCCTTTTTACGAGCCTAAAAACATTTCTCAACGAACATCCATCATCTAATTAGTTTTTTTAACTCGATTCACGAATGGCGCATACTTTGATTAAAACTTTTCAGGCAGTAAAATTTAATAAATAATTCTGTTGAGAAAATAAGGAGAAAGCGAGGATTTTAAAACAATTCGAATTAAATTAATTTCGTATCTGTTATATTCGAGAGGACGGACGCGTTCATATATGCGCTCGAACGTAGGCCGTCAGTTGGGCCCGATCTACAATAAGAAATTGATCTGTCTACTTTACGTAGAGTAAGCCTGAAGAGCGGCATAAGGAGTTAGAGTAAGGGCGTAAGCGAAATAAATAATTTCCATTTCACTCCTACTCCTGCTTTTCTTACGTTCAACTAATTAGAGCGCAGGAGGAAAATCCTCTTGCGTTCTGATTGGTCCTTAATTCTTTCTACTCCATTGTATTGTAGACGGAGCCAGTTACTTCTACTTCTACTCCTTACTCTGTAGATCGGGCCTTGCCGTACGCGACGCCAGGCGTAGCGGAAGCGGTTTGTTGTCGTATGAGAGTCAGAGAGTGAATGTGTATTAAAACGGAAAAATATGTCAGCAATAAGCAAATTAAGCATCCGAAATCCACCAACCCCAAAAACCCAAATCGAGGCTCAGTCTACCTATGGACACAACAATATCTTTTGTGATATTATTATTCTGAGGTATTAATTAATTAAAGTCACCTTTATAGTCTCCGAGTATCCCGGTAGATACGTTAGAATTCTAATAAGCTGTCTTTAACGTGTCGTTCGTATTACATCACTGGCATTCCTTTATTAATATTCGTATAAAACTTGTCGGGTTGAATGTTACGGACGCAAGTCGTATCAAATATAATTTATAGCGACATTAATTATATTTTAATAGCACTTTACCTGGCATAGCTTCGCGTGATAACATCGCGCTGTTCTCTTATCCCCTCTCTGTCTGTCGACACGCTTTCCATCGCATGAAACATCGGATATATACGAGCTATTAAAAGAAAAAAAAATAATGTCGAGGATTTGCAGTGCGGCTAGTAGTCCATAAATAAATTAAACATTCCTTAATGGATATAAATTTAAAAATAAACATTGAAGCATTCGTTTTTAAACACACAGTGTGCGAAACAATAACCTTTTACGATTTTTCTGTTTATTCTCGCGCGTTTCAACGCAACGCGCAAATATTTCATCGTGGAAATTAATAAGCGAAAATATGGCAAGCCATTAATTATCCAGCTTTGAATAATTTCCATATTACCGTCCGTCGTATTCGTACGCTTTGTTTCTTCGATTCTCGTTCTCTCTTTCTTTCCGTTTTCCACAGCTTTCAAGTGGAAATTGTACAGACGGATTTATCACGTTTTGCGGTGGACGCGTCCGAATTTCGTTGACAACTATTGTTTGCGCGTTTATTCCACCCGTGAGTTGCAACAAAATTAACGTAACTTTGTTTCCCTAATCGGTACGTTTGTACGTTCACGCAGAAGAAATACGTCTTGTAATTTATTTGCGAAAGAATGCATTCTCGACATTAAGCGACGTTATCTTGGACTTGGGAATATTTTTCCTGACCATTCCTTGACCAAATCCTATTATTGAAGTCAACTGAACGCGACAGCTTTAGCAAACGTCGAGTTTTCGTACTAGACGACCTCAAAAGGCAACAGCCAAGTGTCCTGCAAACACTGCTGGTCATGGGAACCGCATCACGACTTCAGGGTTTGTAGTAGCTGCAACTTCCACAACGACCGTCTTTGCTGAGCTTCGCTTTTCAAAATACCGGCTTGTGCTCGAAGAAACGCTGTAGCTGAATGTTCAGCAGTGGAAGTACCTTTAAGAGAGGATCTCTTGCTTAGAAATACACGGAACGTCGTTTTGGGTTACCTAACGTCGTCCATCTTGGAAAATACATGATATCGTTTTACACGCGAAGTCTCGACATCCTGAATATACTTGCGATTACAAATGATTTATCATGGCAGAATATAGACTTGTACAATTTTCCACTTGTCAACCTGCTCCTCACATGTGCTACGCTCCCCTATGGATACCAAGAATCTATCCGGAAGGTCGACAAGATGGGACTTAGAATTCTCTGTCTCCACGCTAGATACCAGTGTACCGCTGAAAGTTTTAGAAATGTCGAGGATTTGAATCACTAGTTATAAAAAAAAGAATGAATAGTATACAACGAAAAAAGAAGAGCCATCGTACAAAGTGTTTACGAACCTTGTAATCCTTGCGAGGGGCTTATCGAACGGGACAACACGCTGCTGTATGTGCATTGTCGTCGACATAGCACCGTAACACAGCTGTATTTTCATAGAAAGGTAGAACAAGCGTATTCGAAAAACTCTAACTTTATTGCTACCATTGTGTGTAACCTTTTGTACACACTAATGGAGTTGAAAATTCGTTTCAAGTTGTTTGAATTGTTACTACACGCGCAACGAGTTTGCTTGTGTCTATTCAATCGTTATTATTCTATGCATCGATATTTTGGCTTCAAGAACGTGAAAGGGAATAATTTTTCGTTGAAACGTGTTCGTAGCGGGGAATTTTCCATTGAAAATCGATCGCGCAATTTCGCCGCCACCTAAATTCTCAAAGTCGTTCCGAATCTCAGTTCGATTCGTCAAGTTCTTCCGACTCGTGCAATCAGAGAAAGCGGCATTAAAACGAATAAATTGAAGGGGGTCCTTTCCATTTCGCTTCGATCTGCGCGAATTTCTTAAACGCCTAGTTCGCTTCATCCTCTTTTTCGCGATGACCAATGAAGAAACGCGAATTCGGACTTGCGGGCAACGGTGGATATCGAAAAATTTGTAAGCCAGATATCTGGTGCGGCTGATTTTCATCGCTCGTAAAGTGGACGACGGCGCCTATGGGCTCGTGAACGCGAATCGTTTGCATAGGACAACAATATTGGTATGCAAAGGGCAAGTGTAGAGGGTGTAGAGAGGCATCGCAAACCATGGGGTGTCAGTGATACCAGCGGATACAAGGCAGACACTGGAACCCTATACAGGGTCAACCATGGAGGTTTACGTTGGTCTGGTATCATAAATTATACGGGTTATACATGTCCACACACTGTGGATCGTGTGAAGAGACGCTTGTACGGAAACGCGTTATGCGATGACAAAGGAGACACGAATAGAGGGGGTATACGAAGGGACGATACAAAAAAAATTTGTCAAAATTCCAATTCCTAACGTGTACTTTAAATGTTGAAATTCAATTTAAATTCTAATGGTGCGTATCGGAAATAGTATCACTAGGAAGGGATTCCTTTGGTGTCAAGATGGTTTTCCTTGATGCGCTTAGCGAGCGAGAGAAAAACAAAGCGAGAGTAAGGAATTATGGAAACAATGGGTGAAAGAAACGCTCGGGAGAAAAGGTTAAGTGTGAAAAGCCAGCAGAGAAGAAGGTGAAAAGTGAAAACTGGCGCAGAGAGAATACTACAGAAGGTGAGACAAAGCTGAAGAGACAGGTAGTGAATAGCGTGAGAGAGCGAACGGGAACACCGTGTATATAAAGAGAATAGAGGAACGTGAAAAAGAATAGAGCGGAATAAGAGAAGCGGTTACAGAGAAAGGAGAAAATTGTCTGCGACTTGTGATATCCTTCCGGGACACCATTAACGCATAGCAATGTATCTGGAATTCGTTCGGATGCTGTAAAAGAAACGGAAACGCATGGTGCCGTTCTTTTGAAATTGGAAAGAAATTTAATTCGCGCTGGAAGGAAGACGTGTAGATTATGCGTGCCTACAGGATATTGGAGGGATTTCCTGAAGGAATTTCTCGAAACGAACCGTTTCGTTTAAATGGAGATATCCTTGAGAGCTAAGTGACACGATTTTTCAGACCTTCCTTTTAGAATCGTATATCCGCTCTTTTTTTGTAACATATTGATGTGATATATACGCGTGGCATAGAACAGTCGGTGAATTAATATTATTAAAATTAAATGGGTGTCACTAAACAATAAATCGTTGACAGCAATAGTTGAAGACTTCCACTGATAGCTTTCTTCAAGGGGATGCTCCTCGTTCAGCCTGTTATCCGTTGACCATCCCCTAGTAACCTTATCTTCTCAAATATCGTGCGACTGTTTGGCGAACGAGCCAAACGTCTTCCAGAAACGACGCGACTCGAATTTCGGCAACGACAGCTCGCACTCACCCCGATTCTCCGAAAATTTCGGAGAAAATACGATAAGGATCGCCAACAACGATCCGAATCTAGTAGAACGATCGCTGCTAGCTGATACGTGTAAACGACCTCCGCTCGCTATTTGACTATTTCATTTTCCGTGAGTCCTAAAATGTATTAGAACAGTAATTATAATGTAATATCTTCCCTTAAGTGTTTGATGATAAACGACTTATCTTCGAATAGCGTTGTTAACGAAGAATCGAAAATTATCGTATTTAATTTATTCAGGATGCTGGTTGTTATTATGAACAGAGTTTCATTGTTTTGGCCCAGTATGTTTTTTAACCGCGTTATCAAGCAAATAAAAATCTTTTGTCAACGAGATAGAATGGTAGATTTTGGTTGTGTTTATTGTTTCAAGCGAGCAGTTAGCGAAATTGCAATGGATTGTTGCATTGCAAAATAAATTGGTAACGATTGTTTTTGTCGATGTTTAAATGGGAAAAAGGGAACTATGTAAACATTAGTTTGTATTTTAACTTGGATATTTTCCAACCACTCTCTCTCTATATCCCCTCGTTTATTTCTGATTAACACACTTCGTTTCGCTTTTATTGAATTTTTTTTCTATCTCATTGATCTGTTTTCATTGCAATTTTGTGACACCTCGATAGATGGAAAATTCATTGAACAGATAAAATGTTTATATTAACTGTTCACTTGCATTTTTGAGCCCGATGGTAATAAACTTTCAATGAATATTTGAAATTTATGGAATTTCATATTTCCTCGTGCTCTATACGTCAATTTTCAAAGGCTATTGTTCGCTCGTTTCTTTCTTTTCGCTCGCACATATTCGTTTGATTTACGATCAACAATGCGGAGAATGTATAAAAAAAGAATGAAAAAAATGTATTGAATTCCATTTTCTCCTCGTAAATTCATTGCTCGTTTTGCCACAATATAAGCTCAATGATATTACGCTGAAATTATTCTGGATACTTAAATCGAGAATTTAATTTTAATTGGACTTCCTTGCGTCATTTCTAATTAATTTTTATTGAATTATTGTATATTTAACCACACCGATACTGTCGTGTTTTCTTTCATAATTTTCCTCATTCAATTCTGCTCGTTTCAAGTATCAATCTGACATTCATTTATATATAAAAGTATTATATTTCACTGATTTAATAACGACGAAGTATTATAAACAAGTTTTATGTCAGATATACAATGAAGTAAAAAAGTATTGGTGTATCCAATTTCATATGTATGATTAATTCTGCATCGAAAATATTCTACCTCCATGAAATTATAATAATCCATTATTTCAATAAATTTCGTCGAGGATTTTCATCGAAAAATATTTCATAAAGTTGCTTTGGCGATGATTATTCGAACTTTAATAATTAACAGCCCGAACGAGTACTGTCAATTTTAATCCTCGAAAATTTTACCTCTTGGCTGCTTGATATCGCTTGATATCGTCGGTAAAAACCGAATTGCGTTTCGAACCGTCGAAAAAACATGCACGACCCTCGAGCTAACTAAAAGAGACGAGAAAAAGGCGCGTAACTCGAAACCTCGGTCGAGGGGATCGCGAATTCCCCTGCTAAATGTCGTAGCCGGCGTTTCACTAATTACTGGCGCAACACACGAACGAGCTACTTCTAATTACGCGGTCTCGCTTAATGGGGAACCCTTAACGAGGGACAAAAGATTCGACCCGCGAATTTCGCAGCCTGTACGCAATTTCCAGACCGCAAAACTGTCAAAATCTTTTCACGTTATTTCTGAACCGATCAGGCGTGCGCAGATATTTTAAAATAAGCAGGTTTCCCAAGGGAAAATGGCATTTCCCTAACATTGCCATTTTCTCTAGAGAAGAGAGCATCTTTTAAAGATTCTTTCAATTTTTGAAATTTTCTTTTCGCTCAACCGTCAATGGTACATTTTTCTGTTTCACAGATGACGTTACAGGTTTCCTGGATGCGGCACAGGGATGTCCACCTGCTCACAAACGGTCATTACACGTACACGAACGACCAACGATTCAGGGCGATCCACCACGCTCACACGGACGATTGGATGCTTCAAATCAAGTATCCGCAGCTTCGTGACAGCGGTTTCTACGAGTGTCAGGTCTCCACGACGCCGCATATGAGTCACATCGTGCATCTGAACGTGATCGGTGAGTTTGTTCAATTTTAGATTCTTGTACACAAGCTATCATTGTACAAGCACACCCTCGTTACTAGAAGAGAAACTATTTATTTGGCATCGTCTTGGTATCGTTTCATCAACGATTCATCGTGGTACAATTTTAATTAAGCGTTAGTACGTGGGAAATAGAAGGCTAATTACAACGCTGTACGCAACAATTAGTTAATTCTAATCTGAATCTGGCCTAGTTACGCGGGCCGTTGCTCGAAATTTAAGCCAAGCTTAAATCCTGGCGCGATGCCAATTGAACACCTGGGATTGGTTGATACCGATTTCGAGCTAAGCCACGCCGTCGAACAAGGCTTTGATTACGCGAGATTACTTCCCCAACTTGGAGCCCGACTGGCTATAAGCTCTATTTTCTATTCCCCGTGAAAGTGATATGAGCGTGCACGGAACGGGGTAATTAGTACACGTAGGATCATCTTAATTGCCGCCCTTATGCTCGGAGGGTCATTCGTCTCGACGAGTTACAAGTTCACTCTATTGATTTCGTTAAGTTTATTGTAAATCATATAACCAAAGTATTACAAAACAAGGTATCATTATTAAAATTAAATGTGAATTCCCGAATGAAAAACCTACGAAATGTGCTTTCGTTTCTCGCTCTAGATCATTTTTCCCTTCAAAGAGAACTTAGCTTCGTGATTAATTTACATAAGGTCAACGTTAACGGCCCATTATCTCTGCGAGCCGTTTGATAAATTGAAAAGTTTTACCCATCCAGTTCGAAACGTCCGAACGAAATAGCAATTGAATCATTTTACCTGGCAAAGTTTAACCACGAGATCCTTGCGGGACGTGAAAAAAGTTCAAAGTCGCTGGAACCTTGGGACGAAATTTATCTTCAACGAGGTCAATTGATTGAAATTGCTGGCGAGTGGGAAAGGACGTTCCCAGTTGGATATTCGACTTTTCTCTCGATACGTCAGAAAAATCTTCATCGTTTAACACCGGCTTGGCCCTTTGAAATTTTTACACCGACCGAGAGGAAAAATCATATTTTCTCCTTTCTTCTGTTACGCGAAAAGAGGGCGGACCGTGTCGAGCAAGAAACTCGCCATCATTTATCATCCCCTGGAAACTAACTGGTACTTCTAAAGAGGGGATGAATCGTGCCTTTAACTATGTAATTTAACCTAATTTAAAAATCACACGTTGCCATTTAAAAAAGTGAAAGTGATCCTAATTTTCAATATAAATGTTGATCAATTTTTTTCTTCGCACCATATATTTTTTGTATGGGGTTACACAAGAAAGGGATTAAAAGTGAAACACGGTCCGCTATCAAAGTAACGTTTCGCAAAAGGTACACGCTCGTTTTCCATTAATTCATGCCCGATACAATGACCCAGTTGAAATTTACATTTCAATTACGGTGGTGCATTTGTTTTCCGGGCTGTCACGGAACACGCGGGGAAATTGTTGGAACGAAATAATTACGTTAAGATCGCCTTTCGGACTCGTATTTCTTTTTCTCCGAACGGAAGTTCCCGATGGTTGTCACGTATACACGCGGAAAAAAACAATTATCGCTGTTTCAACAACGTTGTTTCCACGACCGGAAGTTTCCTCGAGAGATGAATACGGGCCGATAAGAATGTACGTAGGTACGTCGGAACGTCGGGTTAATGAAAAATAATGTCGCTATCCTTATTAGTGTTTTCATTAACCTTTATTAGCGGCACGAAGGGTGTCTAGATGACGTCGAGCTCTCCTTGTTTCCGCTACGTGACCGTATTAACGGTAAAAATATGAACAAAGGTATTACGCTAAGCCGGAATTACGTTCACGGTGTTAAGTCCCCTTCTTTGCTGAATGCTAGGAAAAAATGGAGAAATTATTAAACCTCCTGAGGTATTTATCACGGAAAATTTCACTCGTTCAGGTGCTCACAGTATTATCCAAGCTATTGTGACGAAATTAAGAAATAAAACGAAAATGTAAAGAATCTTTATTTGTCTCAGTTGTACTATCGGTGACAAGATACTCTGTACACGATCATTAGGTTATGATCGAAGAAATTGATTATTAGAGGACTGCTTAGCCCTGAGGGTGGGTGTAATTCACGTGAAAATCAATAAATTGATTGCCACAGGGTAAATATAGCCGGGTACTATCTTCTGGTAGGTGGATTTCGAACTTTCGGCTGCGGAGCCAGTCTGCAAATATTGCCACTTCCTCGATGCTTGTACAGGAAACCGTGCTCCCGTTTGCACACCATTATTGCAACGATGTGGTGGTTCTTCGTGATCATCATGGAAAGATGAATTTTCCTCTTCATCTTCGGATTATGACGAATCTTATTTATTAGAAAAGCAATTTTCATGAAAATTAAAAAGATGAATCTTATTTTGTATAATTACCCTTCAGGATAATTTTGATTGGTATCGAAGCACTGCCGATTTCCTGTATTCGGTTGTCTTCGTTTCCTTAAAAGTTGTTTCAATGCCGTTGTCTTCGGTGCACCACTACACCAACTGTCCCCGTAATTGTTTCCTTTGTTATTTTAATTTTCTTGTCCTTCTTTGGCGCGCCGCTTTTATCGGCTTCGCTCAGCCTTATTCCAGAACGCTCCGGTTATCTTTTAACGAGTTTCTTTGTATCAAAGAACGTACGAAATGAAGTTGGTTCGTGGATTTGTCGACGCAATTATAAGCCATTTAATACCGTCTGCCTGAAGAAAGAAATGTCCTAAGGAAAAAGAAGCGTTCGGGCTACGATTGGCACCCTCAGAAATCATTAGCGACTGTAAGGGTGCTTTTTTAGCTCCCTATAAACGGGCTTCTCTTACCTTTATTAACGCGTTAAGCTCGATTTCACTAGCCAGGCATCGTGGGTGGTCGCGTGCGTGCAGGTGCTCGTATTTCATCCCTTGCAAACGTAAAGCACGCCTGTAAATCCTTTCTTCACGCTCTTGTTTCGCGTGGCAAAGTTGCAATAATTTTACTGCCGCTCCATCTCTGACTTTATTAGGCTCGTAATCTCTTATCAGCAATAAGCTGTGATTATTTTATTTTAACGAATCTGATTTAAGGGTAGGTAAACTTCGAAAGAAAAATATGATTCATCCGTTTCTCTGTTAGTATTCTGAAACTTGCCCGATCCCGTTGTTTTCATCCCTTCTTGTTTACCCTTTCCGAAGAGTAACCACAGTTTCAAACAGCTTCGACCATGACGGAGCGAGCAGTTGAATGGCGGTGGATCGTTGGTCGTTAACAAGTTGTAAATATCTGGTACCTAAGCGACAGTGACAAAGTGTAACATCTGCGAACGTACAAGGCTCCCTCATGGTCGGACATTAGATCGACTTGTTCCACTGACGAGACTCCGGCGCAGCTTCGCACGACTCGTACCACTTGCTTCGTACTTTATCGAAACTTACTTCTCGCGAACAGGAAAATCCTCTTCCACCTGAAAACCAGATACGTGTTATTGAATTATCAACGAAACGAATATCTATGGTAGTGTTTCTAATTTTCTGCAAATTAGAATTTTCCACCCTTCGCTATTTTAATTTCAAAGTGGAGAAAGTTTCTTATCTTCCCATCAGTTTTACGATCAGATTCCTTGTTAAAATCATTTACAATCTTTGCCTTGATCTCCTGTGAAAAAATTCATTTCAATTCTGAATTATTCGACGGTAGAGACGATCACGGAGCACCTACCTTGTATTAACGTGAAATCAGCTCGAGAGTAAAATCTGGCAAGTGTCTGACATTCAACTCGGAAAGTTTGGAATGAAAACAGTTCTCGAAGATTTTGCTATTTCCGATGAAGATTAAGCATCCTCCGTTGCGCTGCGCTATCTCTGGTGGACGGACTTTCTTTACGAGCCACGTTCCATGCTAAATTAAACTTTTCCTTTCTCTTTTCTTTCTCAAAGGAACGATATTGTTTCTTCGACGTAACGGTAATTAGATAATTCGATGTCAGGAGAATACAAATTTTCAATTTTCATTTGTTACTTACATGCTTTATAATCTGTATTTCTACGAAAAGTTGTAGGAATTAAAACGTCATTTGTGGCAAGTCCTAAGTGAACTACTTCTTACGTGTACCTGGTCGTTGTTCCGAAACGTGGTGAACACGTATCGCGATGGAATGTTCCGCGCGCCCTTAAAGCTAGTAATCGTGCGAATTGCTCGATGCGTGATCAAAGGAACAGCACCTAATTAGTACTGGCACACGGTGGCATGGAAGTTTCGCAATAGCGGTGTTAGCTTTCTCATCTGCTCGCAAAGTGGCTTCCTCTTGGTGCGCCGTCTCGCGGATGCTGCCAGTAACGTTTAAACGGAGCTTTGTTCGACGATAATGAAAGAAAGGAGCGAAGGGGATGAAAGAAGCTACTCGTCAAGTAAGAGCAAGTTGAAGGATTGTTAACTGTTTTTCTTGTAGAATGTTCAAATTTTTGACGATCATTCGTTTCTGTCGCGTTAACGTCCTCATCTGTTGCATATAATTTTCGGCTTTTAACAGAAACTGTGCTCATATTTTTCTTATGTAGGAACCAGATACGAATTATACAGTTGGACATTTCCACAAAATTGCCCGTACAAAGCAGATTTTAATTATGACAGAAACGAGGGAAGCACGGATATCGCAGGGTCGAGGAAACAATGATATTAAAAGCTTGGTAATAATACCACCACCGTGAGCATTACAATGAATCGCAGACCTTAAAAGCTCGGATGCTTCTTTTAGCTTTAGATCGGCTTGCACGGCCTGCTTGCTGCATCCGCACAATCTAATGGAAATCCCTAAAATTGTTTCCTACTTGGCCAGATTTAACGATTCAGCTAGGATTCAACATGAAACTCAGCATTGTCATTTAAACTACTGTACAAATTCTTCAGGGAACAAGACCTCAAAAGAGTAGATTTATTATTCAAATGCTAATATTGATTTGCGGGAAATCCAATATTTTCATAACCTGCTCCCCTTTCCTGGTCTCTCTGAATCGCAAAATTCTTGCAATACGTCATAATTCGATAGGTTTTTGCGAGTACCGTGGCAATCGGCGCGTATAAATCTTAATTCACCAAACGGTCGAACATTTGAAAGCATTTCGTTAACAGCCCCTCTCAAAGCGTTCGTTCAATTCGTGCGTTAATGAACCAGCGTGGAAAGGGACGGTGGCAAACAACATCGGTCCTTCATGGATCTTCATTAAAATTTCCATTCTCCTGCTCGATGCACACGTTTGTTGCAAAACAGATGCGAAGGTTGCAAGAGGAATTTGCTGTTTACCCGTTTCCCGTTTGCTTTGCAACCCTTTAGAACAGGCTGCTTTGTGCTAGATGCAACGCTACAGAAGTAGTTCCAGCCATGTTGACTGAAAGCATTTAGAGAGTGTCCACTAACAATTAACTCCTTCATTATCGTAGTGAAATTAGCTAAATGTAGTAATTGACAAACATAAAAGTGTTTGAGAGATTCGTAAGACCTGTGAAAATTAATTTAATCTTAATTAAATCGCTTGCAACACGTTTGTGATTTTTGTACAATGTTAAAAATCTATTGTCTATAGTTTGTAACAACGATAGAAGTTGGATGAAACTTTTCTTGGCGCTAGTTTAATTGGGGAGAAAAAGTGAAAATATCGAAGGGTGAAGTACGAAGTAGAAAAGTTCTCTTGTTTATACGCTTCACGATGTTCGTTACGATAAGGGGATATCGCAGTAAGGATAATAAACTTCACCGAGTGTAATTAATTTACCGTGTAACACGAGAATCCTGATCTATCTCGTGTTTTTCGTGACTCTTCTAATTGCTAATAAGCAAACTTGCTTTCCGCAACTCTTCGTATGTAATATCAACTACCCGAACAAGTAGTTCAGCCACTTTTTAATTAGCACCAAGTAGTTCCTTTTTTTCTGCTCGTTAATAAACAACCGGCCGGCGAAAAATAGAAATCATGTAATTAGTGGTATTAAGCAGCAATCAATAATTCTGCAACGTCAAAAAATATGAAATATATTTCTTTATAGAGAAATAAAATTAAAGGAACCTTGATTAAATTATTCTCAAAATGGAATATTTGCAGAATTTTAATCAAGTTCGATGAATGCACTTTTGACGATACGTTCGTATTTCTAGAATACGCGTCAAAGGGATGTAGAAATTGAATTTTTCAAAAGTTTTGTTCTATTGACTGGAATAAAAATCCATTTGCAAAATTAAAAAGAAAGGAAAATAGGGGAAGAGAATATAAAAAGTATCCACGACAAAATAGGAAAAAAAAAGGCCTTAAGAAACAACGGTGCCTTGTTACCAGTCTCAAAGATTATCCAACCCTTGTCATCCCTTAAAACTCACATTTCTCCATCTCTCCGAGGATTACCAACGCCACCATGTGCTAAAGTCTCCCGCTGTGAAATTTTAATTTCATATCACGCGGAAGGTATTCAAACCCCGAAGCCAGTTTCTTCTTCCCGTAGTCCATTTCTTCGTCGCCTGCGTCATCCGTCGTCGTCGTCGTCGTTTCATCTCCGCTCGACAATTCAACGTTTTCAGTCCGCGGGTCGTGGAAAATCCAAGGATCACAGGCCATCAGCATCGAATTTTTGTAGAGGTACGAGAGAAAAGAAGGGTCGAAGAGGGTCAGCGATTCTTCGCTCGTTATTTCCGCTCGATCGAAAGCGAGCTTTTGCCCGGCTGTCGTTGACACTGCTTTTCACCCTGGCCGATTGAAGTGCTGGCGAAAACGCTATTCAAGTTGACATAATGCCGGGTCGCGCGTTCGCCCACGCACACAGGAACCAGGCCACGTGCTGTGTTCCCAGACGGTGTTGTTATACCCACATTGTCGAGCGTATTAGCCTTCTTTAGGGGGAAAAAACCGATCGTTTCAATGCTCGGGAGTTGTTATATATCAAGAGAGGAATATTTGGTTTAATATTCGATTGAAGAAGAAATGAGAATGTTGGCTAGAAATTGGTTAATTGTACGTCGAACAGATTGATAATGAATTAGTGTCATCGAACTGATCATGAATTATCGACGTTTCGTGGAGCAGTGTCGCGGCAAGTTCGGAAGCGTGCCAGCAAAGGCAAACCATGCGGTTAATTTCACTCTTGCACTTCGAAACTCGGTGACTCGCAGACTCGGTGGTCGTCATAATTGTACACTAATATCGTTAGCAACGATTCTATGGCTCGTTAGTGTCGAAAGTAAAACCGATCCGAACGGATTTCAGAGATAATCCAGCCAGACATTCGTGTTCGCCTGGGCGATGTTCCAATTTAAATAAAAATTTGACAGGTTTATATAACGATAGATCCAATCGCGCATCGGTATAAGAATTATTCAAATGCTTTTAAACGTTTAAGGAATTATTAAACGCATCAATTACTTTCATTTAATTATTTGCACGTGGTATATATTTCAATGACACGATACTATATTATTGATATTTGACGTGAATCTTTTTATGCGAAGAAAGAACGTGTAAATTTTTTATTTCGTGGATATTTTCCGTCGTGAAGGTGGCTTAACAAATATCATCATAATCCCTATAGAAAATCAGCGCACGTTTGCGAAGGAGGAAACAGATGCAACGATAACTCACCCCTTCTGCTTACTTCTACCCCTATTTGCGAGCGTGATTTTATCACACGAGACAAAATACTTTCCATACGGTGAAACAGTTTCATCCACTCGGCTCCCTGAATGGAATAACTAAACCTTTCTCTCGAGGGTTGGTCAAAAGGGTGAGGAAAAGTATAAAGGGTAGAAAAAGGTGGCGTCAACTTGGATCGGGTGAAACTATGTAATAAACAGGAAACAAAGTTATCCTTATTCAGTCATTGTTTATGAATATTTGTAAATATTGATGTGTGAGCTATACATAGGTATATAAGTGAGAACTAAGCTTGAACCTGTCAGTCTCAAACCAGTCTTCAAGAAATAAACTACAATGTTTATGAAACGTTGACAAGACAACCAACGAAAAAGACAAAAAAAATGTTAAATGTAACTTGTACTGTTTGAAACGCATAATGGATGAGTGCATTTTCTATGCAGCCGTACAAAAGATTCGTCGAAAGAGCAAAGGTTACTTCTTGACTCCGCAATGCAGCCGTAAGGATTCCACAACGTTACTTGACGCTGCTGGCTTCGCAGCTCGACGAAGCCTGAAATTTAAGGCGGGAAACGGCGACTTTTCAACGAGAGGCGATTTCGTTCTCACTGCACGACTTCTTTGACGTTTGCGACCTTAGATGAAAGCTCAGCAGCCTGGAAACTTGAGTACGACCTCTGCTCAACTCTTCATCGACGAGTCAAACTGATTGCTCTCGCATCTCCACCATTGTTTGAGTAGAAAATTTTCAAAAATCTATCAACGAAATATTTAAATTTTTAAAAGGGTGGTCTTCGATAACGCGCTTTGACGCTATCACAATGTAGCATGACCGCGCGAAATGCATTTCGCGTAATCTAATAGAAGGGAAACTCACTTTGTCGGCAACCGATCGATGAAACTCAATTACAGACATCTCCAAATTTGCATAAATACTCGTAATGAACGTGTAATGAATTCGCTCGCGCATGTATCACCGACCGTGTAATCTTTACAAGCGGGAACGCTCGACAGGTTTCTGGTTCATGTGCAATTTCACGGTATTTTCGATTAATTACAGTCGAATTGTTTGCATCCCAGGAATTAACACAATAACTCCCTCCCCATTTCTATTTTAATTCACTGATCTGAAAGTTGCAATGCTCATCGATCGAAGGTATTATTCGTCCTTTAACTTTTTGTCGTAGAAAACGACAATCCATGGTTCCACGTTTTGTTCAATTTTTCAAATTCATTATTCATTCGATCGCTTTTTAAATTTCTCACTCGACCGATCGAGTGGCGCCCGTGGGAACCATAGGATAGTCCTGTTACATCGCAAATGTCATAGTATCACCGGGAATCGTGATTCGAACGATTTCAAATTGATCGTAGCACGAGAAGGATCTATGGATCGTTCGTGTTACAAAGATGACCGCTTTGGAAACGCATTAGCCGCTTTAAATCGCCACAGTGATCAGCCATAGGAAAAGTAGAGCCGGTCGGTGATTAACTGGAACGGCAACCAGGGAAAGGATGAACAAGGAAACGAGAGACCATCCATTCTTTGAAATCTGTCTAGTGAAAACGAGCGGATCGGGGTTCGTTACGTGAAACAGAAATCGTTTTAGCGGCAGCGGCTAGATCCGGTGGAAATTAAAGGAATATAAATAACGATAATAAGCGGTAGACGGGCTCAGTCTAACGGAAATTGGACTGCGGGTAATCACTCTGTAACAACGCCTGTCCAAATGTGATTTTCAGTCCCAGCATTGTCCGGGATGAACCCATTCCACGTCGAGGCGGCTTCGAATGACAGAACGAACGGACAGATGAACTTGAGCGAAGAGAAAATGGGCTGGGTGAAAAGAGAATCGATGGAACCGGGACAGACCGGCGACCGCAAATAACGCGAAATATTTGAAATAATTGTCGACGGAAATTAATTAAAATACCGCCGCTCTCTCGAGTGCCACGTCGAAACGCATTAATCGTTGCACGAAACAAAAGCATCCCTCCCACTCTGCCCGTTCCTCACCCATCCTGACAGTTTACATCTTCCATAGGTGGAGGAAGATTAAAAAATACGGTTGACAATTGTGGACAGTTTATAAATCGTCTCGTTTCTTGATTAAACGATATCAAAACCTTCAATTTGATATTGTCCAATTTTGAATTTTATAGAGTTCAAAATCTATGATTATTTATGAAACGTACGTATCAATATTTAAATAGCCCTGGCACTTTCAAGATCATCTTTTTACACGTCCCGTGATAAACCGAGTGTATCCATTACGCGCGGTGATAAATGAGCCAGTGACCGGTGCCATTCTACTTTCCTCTCGTCACGATACAATTAATTTCCGTCGCATTATTCGCGGTTGAAAAACGCTCAAATCCCCTTTTCACCCACGACCGATTCACATCACTCGCTGTTATCCACCCTGCTCATGGTCCATCTATGGGCCAATGGTAGGTCGAATCACATTGAGTAAATTGGTTCGCTGTTGAATTCAAACGACGTGGCTGTTCTCACGACGGGACTGAAAGTAACACCCGGAATGGCGTTGGTTGTTAAGGTTTACAGGTGGTTGGATTTACGACCAGGGTCAATCGTGAACGTTTCCAACCACCCCCTTCTTTGAATCTCTACCATTCCGGATATTCGCGATTTGTTTTGTTGCACCGATCGCAAATTTCTTATTAATTTCATTTTATTATATTTTTCATTTATAATAAAAAATTATTTGAAAATGCATAGGTGTTTTCAGAGTCATGAAAAATGTCACTAGATATTATGTTGTTTCCAATTTGATGTTTCCTCTGATATGTCTGTCATCGACAGATAAATATTCAGATGATATTTAATCATCAGAAACCTCTGGTCGTTATATTGAGAATGCAAATTTGCGATTCGATTGCATAAACAACGAATGCAAACAGAGCATTCAGGCAACTGTCAATTTCGTTTAAATTTGCAAATATCATTTCGTTAAAAGCTCTCAGCTTTTCGAATAAAAACCAGATTCTCACCCGTCCATTCGACTGATTTGTTAACCTTTTTATCGGGTAACAATTTAATGGAATACATCGAGCCTCGTTTGCATTCATATAAAACGAATGTAAACTGCACTTAATCGAATACGCGTGAAATGTTTCTTGCATTTGCATTGATTTTACAAACAACAGAAAACGGTTTTTTCCTCTTTGATTTTATCCTTGCCCCGTCTTTTTTTCTCGAAAGAGTTGGTTGACTGCGGTAGCGAGCATCGCTACGAATGCTATCAACTATTTCAACCAAACACCGGGGAGATTAAAATCGCATTTACGTTGCTATTTGCGACACGGAACAAACGTCCAAGCGATTTCACGATGGATGAGCGCCAATCGATACGGCAATGAGCCGCCGTTTATCAGCATTGACACTTTTTCTCGATTTCGCGTTGGCAATAACGAAACGCGTTAAAAAAAAAAACGAATGCCCATAGTTCCCGGATATTTTCCCAACTAATGGCGTATACGAGCGTTGATAAATAATTACCTCTCGAGTTTGAGTTCGTTTTTAACCCCCGATCTCAGCGTTGGAAACAAATTCACCCTCAAATATCAAGTGTTCACTTTGAAGTATCCCCTGCAAAATTATTTCTAAATTTGTTGAATTATCACTGATCTTGAATTCCTTAGTTAATTCCCCTCGTGAAAATGGAGACGAAAAGCAAGCGGAACCGGCGTGAAAGCGTATCGTTAAAGAGTAGCAGGGGTGGTAGAACGGCGAAAGCAGGATTGTGTTTCCATTAGTTAATTTACTTTCCGAGGACGAGCGCCGTGCCGTTTCTAAAACTGTTTGCAGCGACGCTCGAACACGTCCAAGCAAAGTATCCGCGTGGATCACAATTAAAACTCTCTACCGGCTCTTCATCTGCGTGAAGAGGAGCGGGACGCGAGGGAAGAGCTACAATTAGGGTAACAAGCCTTCCATCTGATACGACGACAATTCTTTCTTTTTTTCGTCGACTTTTCTCTCTTTTAGTCATTGTAGAACGTAGACTCTTCGTATTGTTTCTTTAGATTTCAAACAGAAAATTGACGTTGCAGTTGCACGAAGAGTAAGTGATATGCGGTTAATTGCATTTTCAATGCATTCGGTCACTGATTATTCTCATAAGATTACAAACACTGAAGAAGAACTAACAACTTTTAGAAACGTATAACGAAGTTAAAACACCCGTAGCAATCTTCCAAAATTTTTTATTGGTTATTCGCGAACGTAAATTCGCAACGAGCGAAGAGTTAGATGGCTGCATTCGATAGGTTTGCGTCCAAGAGAAAAATTTTCAGATATCCTTTAAGATACGTTCCCATAGCAATTCGAAAGAAGTGCATTCGGAGAAACGTGGCAGATAGTTCCATACGAGAACTAAGATTCCTTTTGGCCAGATAAATGAAATCTATGGCCGTGTTTACACGGTGGTCCGAGATTGGAGTTCGTTCAACCACCTCTGCACAATTTCAAATGAATCTCTTGGCCGGCATCGACTCCTTTTCTCGTTCGCCGATCGAGAAAAGAAAAAGAAGGATCGTCAAAAGTAAAAATTCCAAATCTTAATGAAAACTGGGAAATTAAAGAATAAGAATGGAAAGAAATTTAGATGACATAAAACTCGATTACTTTCTACTATCGCGCCATTGGTATCGTCGTGTTTGACATGAAGCAATCTCATGAAAACGAGACGTTACCTCGCTTCGGTGCACTAAACGCATTGGAATTCATGAGGCGTTCAAATACGGGCAAACACGATCCGCACTTGAAATTTAAATTTTTAGATCCTCGGAACGTGCCGTTGCAATTTAATCAAATGCTCGCCCTTCAAGTACGGATGCAGTTAATCTGGGCTGCAAATAAATCGGGAAGCTGATTCCTGATGAGTCCTTTAATTAAAAATTTCTGATCGATGGTCCAAGTCTTAAATCTTTAAATCTTAGACTCTAAGATTTAAATGATATTCCATAAAAGTTATTAGATGTAGTGGCTGTAATTCATGTTTTCATATATGTGGTAAAATAATAATGGAATAATAAACACGACGGTTCCTCTCTTTGCATTACAATTCTGGAACTAGTCCCTTGCAAACTCTCGAGATATTCCGTCTTTCGTTCGCTGTATTCTCTCAAACTTCCCTCTTGACATGCTGTCCGCCCTTAAGGACACTCACCTCGCACTCACGCGAATCTCGTCAGTTTCCTTATTCAACCACTTTGACGCGTTTTCACGCATTACCAGAGTTCTAACTTTCCAAACATAGCCACTTTGCATTGACAAAATTCTGCATTTGTTGGAAACACCTCGGCTGATTCCATGTTACGATAGAAAAAAGGGGAGCTTAACTTTTTTTTATATAGAAGTCGAAATTCGTGCGTTATTTCGAACGCGAGGATTTACATTCTCTAGCTACTTCCGCTAGAAAACCGTTCCAAAGTAATAGTTGAATTTGCAGTGAACAGATTTCCGGTCGGATGTCTGCGAACGATTCCGTTCAATTTGTTAAATGCGATACAGCTGGATCTACTTCGAGCGTAGCTCACAGATTGGACGGACTACGGTAAAGTTTTTTTTTCATTGTCGATAAAAGCTCGAGCCGGAAGTATAGCGACCGTGACAGGTGAATACAATGGACTTTCGTTCGATGACTATTGAAATCATTGGCGTTGTGTAACACTTCTGTTCTTTTCTTTGATTCGTATTTCCGCTGTTATCAATTCATACTGTGAATCCTGTATAATTTTAACGATATGGTTCATCATTAATTATTTGGAACACAGATAAAATGATACATTTTGAACATCGTTATATTTACGTTACATGCATCATTATGTTTAAATAATGAATGTAATTAAAAAAAATCATGAACAGTGATATGAAATGTAGAGCCATGTGAAATCCATAATTTTAATAACGAGACCATGTCCGTTATCAGCATCGTATATCGAAAAAAGGATTTCAGCGCCATTTTAGTAACACTTCTGGCTAAAAGAAACACTAGATAAATCTCACTTTATCTCCGTGCAGGAGAAGAACGCTCGATTAAGTACGACTGCTAGACTAATTAATTACAATTTCCTTTTCCTCTACAAATGGCCAGTAAATATTACTTATCAAGGTGCTAATTAATGCAATGAGCTACGAGTTGACGCTAATATAAGGTTAAAGGTAAAAAGAAGTGGAAGGACGGTCTGGGACGAAATAATATCGGAGCAGACAGTGGTATAGGTCGACGATAAAGTTGTCCTCGTAACGTATTCTCTGCTTCTTCATGGCCGTGTTCTATGAGCCTCGAAATAACCAGTTTCTGTCCGTAATGGGCTCCTGAAACGGCTGAACCGAAGCCTGCTCCACGAGAAACTTATAATCAATCCAATTTTGAGATAAATGCATCGCGGCTTTCCTCTTCACAGCCGGATGCTTTCGAGAATTATTATCCTTCGAATTAGTTGATGCTAACCGAGTGCGAAGTAGTAGGGTGACCCATTTTATTAACGATTTTAAAGCACGCAATCTGTAATCTTGTTATATTTATAGTGAATCGATTAAATCAGAATCACGACGGGCAGAGAACTCGTCAAACGGCTGCACCTCCGTCAAACAATTGAAGCTACGTTTTATTAGAGCATCGTTTGGGAACTAAGCTAATCAAAGAGCGGGATTAAATTACGCGAGCCGTTCGTTCCGCTGGAAGAGTAGTTCCTGCTGAAATTCATCGTCGTGATTAAAAAGCGTGGCGTATAAACTCGTTCGAAATAAATTCAAACGTCCATCGTTCCAATACTGGTGATCAATCTCGTAAAGCTTTTCGAAGAACCGTACACCAACTTTTGCTCTTATAACCGTATTTCATACCGTTAAATACCTCATCTATTGAACCTGGTCTGCATCCAATTTACGTAGCAATTATATCTTCTATAAATTCGAATAAATCAAGCTTTAGAATTTTTAGAAATCTAATTAACCTACCAAGTTCAACGAAAATCGACGCAATATAGGTTGTGTATTTTGAAAAATTGCCTTTCAAGTGTGAATATCGCTTTGAATTACAACCTTGCTGTATCGTGGTAGCTGCTACGCTATTTATCTCTTATCAATTGCAAGTATCCGGAAAATAGAGCAACGTGTTGGCTGAAATTAAACGTGTTTCCAAGCAACTGGAGCCGAGTATTGAAAAGTATGGTCAGGCGATCTATTCTCTCCAGAATCGTGTGAAATAACCGACAATTCATGTCTGGTTTGCTGGAAACGATACGATTCATTGATAACAGCAGGTGTACCGTGAACTTTTCAACAGAACGAAAACCTGGTTTCCCTCTAGCCTTTGTGCCCGCGTTCGCGACGTGACATTCTGGAAATGAAATTTAAGGGAAAAGGCGTTTATTTCATTACACGGGCACACGTGGAATCGTAATACCGTAGTTTTGCCTCACCTAGCCCCGGGAAGACAAACGAAATAATTCGCTCCTGTCGCTTGTTCGCTAAACTGAAACTTTACCTGCAACGATCGTGTAACTGAGGGAAAAGAGAAATTATCATTATTGTCTTTGAACATTGGCTGGATGGGTTTAACAATTACTAACTAAATGTAATTAATCAGCGGTTTGCGTTGTCAAATTATTTCTGCAAAATTTTGCCTAATTTTCTAAAATACCGTTGTTTGTTGGTTGCACGTGTCAGGGACGAGTGAAACAGAAACATGCAAAAGTTAAGTACTCAAACGGCTGTGTCGTTTAATATCCTCTGCAGTCGGAAGAGTTATCTGCTATGTTCCCAAAGGAGTGCATCATAAAGAGAAGAGAAAAAGGTTGAAAAGAATTCAACGACATCTTAAGCCAGCCCCGAAATCAGGCTGAAGCAGAGAGCGTGGGAAAAATAGAAGAGGACGGGACATCAAAAATTCCTGCAGCTGAATGAATAATTAATGATTTGCTGGAACGCAGCGTGTACACACAGCCGCATTGTGGCGAGCGGCACGAGTAATCCGGCTGATGAAACATTCAGACAATGAATTATGCAGTTTCATCTAGTAACGAAATACTTTTGATCCCGAATTCAAAGGGGCATCATCAAGCAGCAGCTAGTCTGTTGGATATAAAATAATTTGAACGTTCTCCGGCATTTGGCTCGGCTAGAATTTTTGTCTTAGCTGAGCTGTTGAATTTGAATAAAAAGGTACAAGGGTCGCGAATTTAATTAGCAAGTCACGTCAGCGTTCTCAAGGAGACTAGCTTGCTGTCCTCATCCAACCACGATGTCCTGATAGGAATAGAGGACGCCTATTGCGACTGCGAAACACCCTTCTCCAGTGTTCTTTGCAATTCAGTGGCTTTAGAGACGAGAAGTTTCCACGAGTTCAATCTACTAAGTGAAAACCTCCTTCTATAACCAGCTTTCCAGTTCTCCATCGTTCTCTCTCTTTCTCTCTGTCGAGTGATTCCGCAGTTTTCCACGATCCAATGAAATTATGTCGACTTTGACGTGCCAAGACGATTCGAAATGGTGAGTCGGTCTTAACGTCGACGAGGTAGCTAAATTCGATAAGTTATCGGTCCAGCTCCGTTGAAAGTTATTAACATCGTTCAGTAGCCAGGGAAACGTTACTTGCTTCGGTGAGATGAAAAATATTCCAGCGATCGGAGAAAAGATAGCGCAAACCATTAAGATTTTCTGAACAGTTCAATGTTTCCTCATCCAGGATAAAAACGATCCTGGTATTCCAGCTAGATACCAGAAACACAATATCGATGGAAAGCTAGAATAATGAAACGATATACTGCATCAAACCAATAACCGATGAAATTGTATACAGGTCGATGAAACGAACAATAATTTTCAAACTTTCATTTCCCTTTTTTTTTTTTTTCACAAAAACGTATCTCTGTTTTCTCATCAACACGGAAACTTCGCCAGTATTGCGTCACTGAAAAAACAGCAATTAAAAGCTGACATAATAAAGGAAACAAGGAGTAAACAATAAACTTATCGGGAAATTTTCATTCAATCAAGTTTTCAATTATTATTAAATTTCACGACGCCAATCACCGGTAAACGTCGGGTCGTTAGACGCGTTAATGACAAATGAAAAAGTAGACAGGAGAAAAGATGGTTTCCAGTGGCGTGAGACTCTGTTCGATGAAAAGGTTGGTCGCAGTTGAAGCAAGTTCACTGATGGAACGATGAAAAGCTTTATGCATCGGCTTCGAGACGAATCACAGCGGCTGACCACCGCACAAAGAAATCTATATCGCATTGTGCCCGAGCAAAAAGCTCTTCGGGCTAAAAGCTTTCCCGTGCGCGACCAAGTTATTTTTATTGGATCGGTGCAGCACTCCGTTTGAACATCGAAATGATATCTGATGACAGCTTCGTCTGTCATGTTTGTAGAGATTCAGACGTCAAATTAATTCTTAGCACAGCTATGTTTGTTTGCTCTCTCCCAAAGAATATATAACTTGGTCGAAAAATATTCGAAGAAAAATATTTTTATCCATGATTTATTCCTTTCAGAGAAATCAAATTGTTTGTTTTGAACTTATCCAGAAACGTCTTGATCTTCTTTATCTTCCTTCAGACTTCTTCTTACATTGTGTTTATCTTCTTAGATTTTTACTTTTTAAGTAAAAAGTTATTTTAAATGTTAAACTTTTATGTTCTGTCAAATGTCACGAGCACGTTGCACGTATCTGTACACCTTTTCTCTTCTACAGCTGGCTTTTGTCCAGTTACTTTTTTAAACGGCTTCGCTGACCCATTTCGTACACCTGTGTTTTTGTAACCAACTAAAAAACCATGTAACGAACATACCATCAGAAACACGCTAAATTATACGTTTTCCTGAAACAAACATTTTAAGCATATTTTTAGAAAATCATATTTTAATTACGATTGTGATGTGATATTTTATTGGATACATTGAAGGTACCTAGATCCCAGAATAAGACTAGAGTATAGAGTGCAAAGATTATTAATTATGAAATAATGGTGCTTCTTGGAGCTTAGGGGTTCTATGAATTCTTGAAGGAGCCAGGACATTCAAACTGCTTGTGATCCTTTGAAACCAATGGAGCTCATGAAACTCTAGAATCTGGGTAACACTGTACAAACACCTGCAAACTTTCTAAACTTGAGACTAATGTTCCTAGTATCTTGTAACTAGCTATTAACGATGCTGAACTTGCGACACTTGGTGCAATCAATTAGTAAGATTCTGAATTGGATTATTTGAAATTTTATACAACCTTCAAATTGTAACAGATACGTTTATATCTTGTTTATATCTAAAAGGAGAAAGGGGAAAAATTCTTAGCTCTCGAAATATGTCTACGAAAGAAATGCTGAAAATTTTTTGGAAAAATTTGCTCGAGTACGCGAATCGGATTCCGTGTCACACGCGTAAAAATAAAAAACGCGGTTCCGTTGAAGGATACCTTACAATGACTGGACCAGCGGAAACCGACGCGACGCCCAGGCGCTAATATCTCGTCGTCGAAATATGCGCTCTGCGAAAATTACACGCTCGTCGGCTGGAACAACGCATCAAAGGCAGGGACGGAATAAATTTTCAGAGGAATTTCATTTGTCGGCGGATAAAAAAAAAATAAAAATAAAAAAACAACGAAAATATAGGACAGACTCGTCCACCTTTCGGTGGCGAAAGCAATTAAATCTTCGTTAGTAATCCGCTAACTTTGAGGGGTTGCAATTCGTTTTAAGGCGATAAAATTATTTTGGAAAAATGTTTGTACGGTTAATGATTCTCATAATAACAACTTTGACACGCTGATGTTATTGATTTTTCAGGGAGAACTGGGTCACCTGATCAAATTCGTTATTACCGGGATTATTTTTCAGCTATATATTTAAGTGAACTTTTAAAAGCATTACAAGCATCGAAATTAAAACAGTTTTCCAATTTTCGTAATCTGGGTTATCGGGATTACCCTCGGAAAGACGAGACACGCGCGACAGGGTTAATAAACGGAGCGTTTGTCATTAGCGTGGTCGGCGGCCGAGTGGAGGAACGATGATTTCAATTAAAATTAAACGATAGCGCTTAATTAGTTTATCAGAGGGAATTGGCCAGGGTGAAACTGGATCGCCGTTATCGACGTGAATTTTCCCGCTTGTAACAGACGTTGCCCTGCTAATTTCATTTGTTTTTCCTGCTCCCGCAACAATGCCATCCGCATCCCTCGGCCGCTTTTCAACCGTTTCTAAGACGATTAACGTTATCAGATTTTGGAAAAAATTCCATCAGCTTTCTTCATCCTGCGGTGAAAATGGCCGGATAACGAAGGACGAGAATCACGGAAATGGAACAACGTTACTTTGATAATCTTTCAGCCGGTTAAATAGGAATTATTCACGTTATACATTTTGTATAGCGGAAGGCTGTAACGCGTTACGGATCGTTAGATTGAACGCTCGT
Source organism: Osmia lignaria lignaria (assembly GCF_051020975.1). Lineage (NCBI taxonomy): Eukaryota > Metazoa > Arthropoda > Insecta > Hymenoptera > Megachilidae > Osmia > Osmia lignaria. The sequence continues at coordinate 6,056,351 of NC_135041.1, forward strand.
GTGCTGATGAATGCTCGTAAGAGGATTTCAAATAATTATTCGTGGGAATAAACGGGGGGAAGTGATCCTAATAAACTCGGCTAACATAAATGAAATTTTAAACGAAAACTTTGCTCTTCAATTATTCCTAACCGCGTCTATCTCTATAGACTTTGATTGATTGCCTCCGTTGAAATTGGAGTTTTCGAAATTCAAAAACGAAGCTCTTCATATTTTCACTGTAACAGGCTTTACATGGATCGTAAGTCTTGTAGATGCGTGTAAACGAGAAGGTAACTTGTTCACCTAACATCGTCGAGACAAGAGCAAACGACACGTCGAGAGATACATAGATTGTAGCGAACCCTTTATCGTCACCACCTGAGCCCTAAACTGTGACCTCTGTTGTCGAGCAGCAAAAGATAAAGGACTGTATCCTTTTAGCTGTAATAGGTGGTGTAGCAGGTGTACGTTTGAGGGGGGGAAATGGTAAATACCCGTAAGCCTTTCTGCTTGTTCGAAGGTGATCGTTCGCAGGAACGACGATCGTAAATCTTCTTCCACAGCTCCGTGCCCATATGTGGCGCGGTCGAAGGTCAGAAATGGTAATTGATATCGCGGCCAGAACGTTTCGAGAGTCGAATTTACGACAACGACGCAGCATTCGAGGCTTAGGCGTACGGTTATAGGGAGGATTTCCCCTAACCGAGAGGAAAAATTGATATTTCACGCTGGTCGAATAGTATCGAAGCAAAATATTACACGATTTTATCCGTTCAACTTTCGGAAATTGGCCAGAACTTGTGGTAATCGGACGTTTCTTCTACGTGAATCGATTTTCAAAAAGTTTGCCCCCGTTTTGTTGACGATCATGTAAAAATTTATCCGAAGTACATTGGTATCGATTGAAATTGTTAAGCTGATAACTTGTCGACGCGATTCGTTGAAAATCGTTTACGACTCGACGCTAGCTACACCGTGTATAAATAAATAATCGTAGCAGCATCGCGTATGGCAGCAAGAGCTTGCCGGATTAACGGTATGATTTTTTAATGCTTTATTTCGCACCCGGCGCGGATGAAACATAGCTATCGCGTAGTAATTCCGCGTCGAAAATACGACTGTTCCCTGTTGTCCGGTGTGTCTTCATGAATATTAAAATAATCAGTAACTTCTAAAAGGCTTAGCGCTGCGCGCAAAAAGCGACCGAGGATTAAACGTACTTTCCGTCCATCGCACGAAACGCACTGAACTTTTTTAATCATTCCAGATAGAGGGTGTTTTCAACAGCGTACCGCCTTGCAAAAGGTACATGCAAAAAATGGCTTGACAAGTGTATTTCAAAGGGCCGGCAGAACGTTGAATAAATGTGTTGAAACTCAAACAGGATTAAAATAATTAAATCATATGAAAGTAGTGGGATAGGGTCAGTTTAATCGCAATGTACAGTGGGTGATCAAATTATTAGAGCCATGGTATGAAAAATAGGTTTTACATCATAAAAAAATAACAAAAACTCCGTTTAACTTGGTTTTCATTTAAGAATTAATGATATTTATGTAAAATCGTCAATTTATGTGAGTGGTTCCAAAAATTTGATCACCCACTGTATGTTTCGCTATACGTATTCATTGTCACTGTAGCAGCGAACGTGTTAATCGATAACCATGCATGACAAAATTATAATAGTCAGCACCTGTTCTTGTTAACATGTTTGAGAAGCGTTACGCTCGCCGAGGAAAGTACACGTAGTTGGATTATATAGGTAAACATGATACGCGTTACACAGGACAGAAACTAATATTGGCCGGCAGACACTTTCCTGAAATTCTGCTAACCAGATAGAGTGATCATTTTGATGGCTCAAAGAGTCTTTGACTTTTGCAAATTATCACGTACAGCTAGTGTGTCGTTCGTGTATGAAAAAAAATATTTATACAGCCGGAAGATAGAGCACAATTTCATATCCTCTCTTCGGTATCTCTTGAAAAGAAACATTACCCGAAGAAGGAAAAAGATAAGAAGGGAAGAAAGAATACAGCCACCGTTACTTCCCGATGTAATCTCCCCGATACAGAATAAACTTCCCCCTAAAGCTGTTCGCGAATGGAGCCTTTTGCCCGTTTCTGTTTCTTCTCGCAAGAAGCAACGTCTTCATACAAAACAGTCGCGTCCGCTAATACATATTTCTCTCGTATAACTCTGCATCAGTCAACGATCCTGTATCACGATAACAAACAAAGAAGATTGAAGGAAACTTTCTGAGCTACTGAGCTTATCTTTGACAGCGTCGCCCTGAAGCATCCCGAAGACGTGAACAAAGGGCTGAAGAGAGAAGGGTCAGATTTTAATCTCGAAATATTATCACTGTTAGGAAATATCGAAAATATATTATTTTTCTCGTCTAAAAAATTTCCCAAACCTGAAGAAGACACGATATTCGTTATTTGAAAAAGACTTAAGAGCAAAGATTAAGCAGTCTTTCTTGAAAAATTCAATAAAACGACATCGAACGTTTTGTATTCGCAAGGTACTCGAGTTATTCCATTAGTATGGTATCGTAGACGTCAGAAGAGGTGGACGTGACCCGTTTAAAGAAGAAGCAATGGTAGCTAGCCCGCTCTGATACGATCTCTCGAGTCACGAAGGGCGCAACCGGAAACGAGACAGGATTTCGAGTGATCCAATGCGGATTTACCTCTGTCCTCGCGTATGCTCGCCAGTTTACTCGTAGGTGAAATACACGTGAAATGGAACGCGCAGGAAACGACCAAAGAACCGGCTGGCCTCTTAAACTCCGCCGGTTTTCCGAGCTAAGTAAAAAGTCGTGTAAGAAGCACTATGGAAAGATTCGCGCTAGAAATTACGCGGAAACCTCTGCGGCGTGACCGAGCAGACCGGGCTGAATACTTCGATGCTGTTGCATCGACTTCCGGTGAAACTAAGAACTGCTGATTTAAAAAAAAAAAAGAAGAAGGAAGGATGAATGATCCTTGCATAGAAATGAAGCGTGACTTGGTGTAATAACCAGCGGATTTTTATGATTAATGTCCTTCGTGGAAGATTAATATAACGAAGGGGGGTATTTTATATAAATTTGCGATTACCATAAATATTTATTTCATTTAATCGGCGGCTTGCAACATGTAATAAAAGAATTTTCGAATCTCAACACTGACGGGATATCTGCAGATCACTACGAGTGTGACGAAACGTGGACGAGTTCGATCAGATTCTAGCGAATCCCAGCTAATACCCTGAAATTCCAATAAATCCGACCAGCTTCGCCGAACCGTCGGATTTTCAGCGAGAAGATTTGAAAGATTTGATGGACGATCTTCCGATGATTAGAGATCCGGCATATTTTTTTGAAATATCACGATAATACAAAGAATCTAATATTTTCTTTTTTAATGATTTATTTTAACAGGAATTCAGGAAATCCCATCTCTTCGTGTTCCGAGTGTTAAATTATTCCTAGTTTTCAAAGTTTTGGTAATTTAGAGGAACGCGAGAATTTCGATACGAACTTTATAACTATTCGTTTCGTGTTAACACTTCGTTAATTATTATTCTCGTTTATTGGAGCGGTTGCGTGAAGTTGAAAATTGTTCGGGAACTATGTCAAGGATTCCAAGGTTAATTCGAGTATCGTAAAAAAGAAAAGGGACGGTCGGCTAATAGCAAGGTTTGCTGAGAGCAAAGAAGAAAGGAGACGGCTGGTCAAGGGGTGAACGAAATTGAAGGAAAACAAGTTTGGAGGGAGGCGAAGAAACTGTATTTCTTGACAAAAGTTCAACAGTATCGTAAAGGTAGGATAAGCCGAGGAACGAGACAAAGAGAGGGAATGGGGGAACAAATAAATTTATGGGGAAAGTTAAGAGCGTTGCAAGCTCGACGTTGCCGCGTGTTGCCCTAGGCGCATTTATTTTTCATTTTTCTTTCTTCGGGTTTCGTACCACCGCTTTCTCGTCCTCGTGCGACCGAGCTTGTCCCGAAGCACTCTATTTCCCTTTTTTTTTTTTCTATCTTTCGTGAAGGTAAATTAGGTTACGCGGTGCCACGTGACACCACCAAGTAGTCTGTTCGTCGCGTCGAGGCTAATTAACCGCGTTTTCCCACCCCATAGCTGCTAACCTTCCTTCCGGCTGCTCGATTTATTCCGCATAATAGTCACGTTGCTTTCATTAGGCAGTTGCGGTACGTAAATCTTAAATCTTGGATATTTTTAATTTTTAACAGAGTTTCGAATTGTTGTTAACCATTATAGTGGTTGACTTCGAGTTAACTCTGTGCGCATGTTCGAGGTAAACAACACCCTTCTGATTGATAAATATCCCGGCTAACTGGTTAATTTGCACATACCTAATATATACGTTAACCATGCCGTTGCACGGTAATTACTATTCTATAGTTTTACACATGACTTGTTTACCAAATGAACGAGCTAACACGTGAATAGAAAGCCCTTTGCACGCGTCATAACGAGAACGTATGTGGGACAACGTGCTTGTCTCATAGCTCTGTCATAGTTCTATTAGCAATTAGCAATCCAACTAGAGTGATCCTCGTCGGGTACTGTCATAACCCCACCTCGAACATGACCAGGTCTCCAGTTAAATTCCCTTAATATCTCGGGGTACCAACGTGGAGGAACCAGATTATAATCAAGCAGCATCCGTGTATGGATAATCGATCGATTTTCATGGTAATCTACTATCGAAACAGATTTTGGAATGATTTACATGATTGCATCCACGATTATCATGCGTCACCTGTTCTTCCAAATTTCAATGTTGACTTCAAATTTTCGAAAATTAATCGAATGCTTCGATTAATCGAAGTGACTCGTCGTTACTCGCAGACGAGTGTTGCGTTCACCTCGTCATGGCAGGGGATGAAAATTCATTCGAAACAAAACGTAAATAAAAATCGAACAAGCGATGGTAAACGCAGGTGCGCCAAGGCTCCAGCAATCTCCGTGAACTTTCTCGTCCTTGTTTTCACGGATATGTTCGATTCAGGACGATCGGGCACTCGTCCAAACGACTTTGCTAGCTTTTACACGACCACGCTTTCCTAGTACATAGTCGTCAACCGCTTTTCCACCTGTTTCGGACTTGTATCTAGCTCGTTCCATGGGTCATCAGTGGATCGCTTCGTATTCTATCCCAAGTTTGAGAATTTACGAGGAACCTTTACGATTTCCTGTCTGCGCGATGAAGAAAATACAAACTCCTTCATGAACGATACACTAGCTAACAGAACGTGGTACAGCTATAAAACTGCAAAGATTAATTGAACATTCGTGCAACCATTTTGTGCCACAAATGCTATTTTACTTTGAGTCATCAAATCGGCCATTTGATATGCAAAAATCTAATGAAACGTTAAGAAAGATTCATGAGAATCGTGAATACTTTTCGTTCACTCGATCTTAATGAAATTGCAAATACGAAATTGTAACGATATTTTTTTTTTTCTTTTTACATTATCGTAGCTGTGTTCGACGATCAAATCGTAGTGGCTTATTACTAACGAAACGCAGCGCGAATAAACGTATAGCGAACGCAATTCCGAGGGAATTACGAGACTTTTATAGAACGTGCCTCGATCGTGCTTACACGGCGTAAGTAGTGTGCTGGAGGCGTGCACGACGAATTTGCATTCGTGCGATAGCGTCGGTTAGACCACAAGCGAAATATGACCGTCGCGCACGTTACCTTCCCTTTGGAGACCTTTTGTGATCGACCAACGCGCCAGAGAATCTGTATTTATTGATACAACCAAGAGTTTAATCGTTGCTGCTATTGTTGGAATATTAAACTTTTAAAAATTTTCTAATTTTAACCCTTAGAAAATCATTTGGACCATTTAGTTCCACTAGAAAGTATCTAGAAGGCGAAAGATCCACGTTCGAATTTATCCAATCTTTCCACCAAGACTTTAACCTAAATTTGAACGTCCTCCGGCTTAATCCTTTATCTCTCTTTTCGTTCTTTTAAATACCTCGATAGAGGCTCCCCTTGTATTTAACGCAAAGTTAATCGTTCCCCAACTCTCGGCGTAGGGAAAGAAAGTCTCTGAAGTCTCGTGGAAAGAAGAAAACGATCGACGGAAGGAAGCCGTGGTTCTTACGAACGAGCAATCCCATTCCACGGATAATACCGCAATTGGATTGCCGTTTAACGAGGGCCACGAAACGCCGAACGGTCGATGGACGTTAAGCACGAGCCGCGAACAAGCTAATTCGCGAAGAGGGGAATTATCTTGGGAGTTGCGCAAGCCCGGCAAGGCAATTGGCCGCGAGGAAAGGCAGGTAAAAATAATTAAAGCCGAGAACGAGCATTGCCGATCGCGTGACTTACCGTTCGATTATTACTGACACGAACTGCATCGTTTTACAGCCGCCACTCCTATGATCGCAATGCGCCTTCGATGATTACGTTCGAAAGGAAAGTGCAAGAAGGAGACTTGAATAGTAAAGACAAAAGAGGAAGCAGAACGGTCAGGTTGTTGGACAACGTTCAGAGAATATTGTTGCAATATAATATAGAAAGATAAGTAGTAGGGAACTATCATTTTTGTGTAAAATTTTGTGAAAGATTCTTGATATCTATAAAAGAACACAGTGCACGGTGCGAGTTGGAGATTTCTAAGCCCTTATTTCATTAAGTTGATGCGACATAAATAATGATACGATGTCATGAAATGAACTGATGAACTAAATAGCATCGTATTGAAACGAAACTTTGCATGGACTAATATAATTTTCTTTCAACGTCGTCCTGGTAATCGGTAGCACGAAAATTCACGAGCTCATGCAACTTTGCTCGTCGCTCGTTTCCGCTCCGTTTGATTGACGAACGTTTCTATCGTGTTGACTGCTGATTGCTTTCTCCCTTAACGTGTATGCTAGTTTACGACGTGAATTATCCAGAAAATAGCATCAATGACAAATTGATGTTCCAAATATAAACGTACTTATATTTGGCCAGGTTCGAGCTAGATTCTTAATCTGATTTCAAATCTTGATTCGTGTCAATATCGTTGGCTACCAAGAAAAATGGATTTCAGTCAATGTTCCATGGTTTGAAGAGAGATCTACAGTTAGGTAAGAAATATGTAAGATTAGAGAATTTTGGGAACGACTAAGTAGTTGGTGCACGTACAATCGTGACGAGATTTCGATGCAGTCTACAATTTAGGGTTAAATTCGTTCGGCCTTTAGGTAGGAACCTTGTTCCAGTTTCAAATCCATCGATCGAACCAAATAGAACGTTGGCTGCTTAAATTATAACCGTGCAGGACTATCAGGACTGAACTGCGTGACTACGTGGTTGCACGTGCACCCGGAGCGACAAGGGAATTTGTAGCAACTTTGAATAGCCATGAAGAACATTTACATGCGAATCAGCGAAAGGGTATAGTATAGTAAATTGTTGGGCCGCGTTTGGTCATTCAACGGGTCACCGTATTTACTGATTTCGCGTTAATGAATATAACAGTAGCTTGTTACGCTGATCGATGGACTTTCTGTTAATACGTTTCGTCGTATCGAAGCATAATCCTTAGCGACTTTCTGTGTATGTACTATCGTATCGGCTGTGTATGTTTCGAAGACGGATGATCGCAAAATGGAGTTAGCAAAATCCCTTGATAATAGCAGAGTGGTACAGCAATTACTCAAGTGAAGTAGTTTAATGTAAAAAAAAACCAACCATTACCCTTTCGCCTCGATAATTCTCCATTTGGGTGAAGTTCCTTTTAGCACCCCCTTTCAATTGACTTTAAAATCCCCAGGCAAACTTCTCATGCATAATAGAGTCACGTGGGTAAGTCACGTGACGCGAAAATTCTTGGTTCATGAAAAATTGCGGCCATTTTCATCACCACCATCTTACTATTCTAGACAACAACAAATAGATTTTAAATTCATCTAATCAATCACATCAATTCACCGTCGTGATTTATGTGGACAGTTCACTTCTGGCAGTTCTTTCTCCAAAAAAAAAATTGTTTTTCTGACTTACAACTCATGAGAAGTTAGTCTGGTAATTTTTCAGTCAATCGAAGGGGGGTGCTAAAAGGAACTCTTACCCCCATTTTTTTAAAAAGACCTACTTTCGAACCGGGGAAATTATCAATTAGCTTAAGGTATCAGTTTCGAAGATACGAATTTCAAATAGCGTAGTAAAATTATTCCGACCACGGTCGTTTAAGCAATTCCGTGTAAAAGCAAGGTCTGTTCCATGATCCTTGGTAAGATTCAAAGAGAAGCATCCAAAGCGTACAAGCAAGCGTAATATCTTGTCTGTGAGTGGAAGGAAACGCGCGAAGAGATAGTAAGCGAGCTTGGAGCGCGCACACATAGACCATGAAGAGGGGCAAAGTTACGAGTGGAGCAGGTCTAAACAGGCAAGACAATATCTGGCAGGCTGCCTTGCACCCTAGCTGGCAAAGTCAGCTTTGCTAGCTGTGGCAACGGCCGCACTGCTCCGCTTCGTTCCGCGCCGCGTGCTTGGATTTAATAACGCAAGTTTCGTCGGGGCCTGCGTTTCGTACATCTATAATGCTCGTCCTCCTTTCTCCGCCCACGAACGTCTTTGCCGAGACCAACAGCGATCTCGGCTACGCGTTAAACTAACTGCGATTAATTAGTACTGCGTTCGGCTCCGAACGGTCCCCCCACGTTTTCTGAAATTACGACCAACGCGAAGAAGAATGCGACGAGATAAGTGAGAAGGTGTATACGTTTATTGTTCCCCGCTATTGTTTACGGAGTATCAAGGGAAACAGTAACCCCGCGTTATTCATAGAGGAAAAGTGGAATGTTGGGATAAATCTGGTACCGTAATCGCAAAGTTTAAAGGGAAACATTATGCTTATTCAGAGCTCAGCTGCTGCTTTGATTCTATGATAATCCGTTCTGCTGTAAAGGGGAAGTTCAACGAAACTATCTTGTTTCGAAAATACAAAGCTGTAATCACGAGCAAAGTAGGAGGTTTTTGCTACTGGAATCGTGACTGGAAGGTAACAACGTTAATTATTTGGATAATGAAATGTTCATTTTTGGCCAGCCTATAAGGGTGACAGTAAATTAAAATAAATCGTTTGTTCATTGTGCGGGATTGTGAAGAAGGTTCGCTGAAGATAACGGGGGCGGAAGCTGGTAATTCTTGCTGGCACCGGGGCAAAGGTCAGCTGGCGTCCATTACGTAATTGCAAAATAACCGTACTCCGGAACACGGTCTGAAATTCCTGAAAAGAAGTACCGGCCTCTGGTATAATTAGCCTCGCGCTTTCTTCATTAACCGCTATATAATTAATCACAAAGCATTGAGGCTACCGTTTCTCCTTTAATAACGACAGCAATTGTTGTACAGCTGCTTGAAGGTAAATTTATGTTATTCGTTCCAATGTGCTTCGGTCACGAAACGAAATTAAAAATTTGGAAAATTCTTACCATGGGCTTTAGACTGCAACTAACCGAACGGATGATGAAAATCAATCATTAATTTTTCTTTTACAATTGAAACGATCAAATTACTGATCGAACAAAGGGTAAAATAAATATTTTAGCATATCCAGTCCACGGTCAACTGGTGAACTGTCCGCAGAATCAGCAATTACCTGGTTTTGCATATGCAAAATGTGTTTGCATCCTGGCCCGCAGAAACGTTGCTGCGGCCAGTCTGAACTTTACTGAATATTCTGAACTGCAGATAGACTCGCTGATCTGCATTAAATATAACCTTTCGCTTCTTCTTTTTTTATATATGGTTTTAACCCTTTGACTGCTGAAGATTCTAGACTTGAACGTTCTGTGTGTACGAAATAAGAATCAAGTCAATAACACTTATTACTTTTCCTTTTATTCCATTTCATTTCACAGTTTATTTTTTCATTTGTTTTTCTTTTTCAGTATTTTGTCATATCATTATAATATGATAACATGTGGCGTGTAATTAGTATTTTTGATAATTCGAAAGAAATAATCTATGGATGCAGATACGCGTCCATAGTCTGCACCGGTAGCTTTCATTGGACACATATGTGCATTATTTGCAGTGAAAGGATTAATATCACATTAGGTAGACGGTATAATAGCTACATCCGTTGGAATTGATAAAACTGCACAACTTTTAATTAAGATTTTCTGTCAAAGAATAATAAATTTGACTTGGCGAGTGATTAATCTTAACTCCATTAATTATATTTTATTCTTTATGATGTAAATGAGGAATTGTCTCTTTCCTTGAAATATGAAAAACGTAATATCGGTAAGAGTTTCAGTTATATTAACTGACGTACATGTAGGACCGGGGGAAGTGCTGGAAACGGAATGATGAAGTGAATATCACTGAAAATATTTCCTTCTCTCACAATACGAACGACCTCGTCTTGCGAATTAATCTTCTCGAATTTTCCCCGGTACGGTTCTTCCACGGAATTTTTGCAAAAATCGTCCATCTCTTCTTCATTTCCCGCAAACGTACTCGTACATACGTTAATGTAAAAAAATAGAGGAGTGTACCTGCAAGAAATTACTTGAATGAAAATTACTTTCGTACGGGAGCGAATTAATATCCGCTTCTTTGTGTAATTCGCTGCGTGAATTTATAAAAATGTAGGTCTCGTTTTATTAATTATGAGAAATCTTCTTATCGCGAAACAGAGTTAAAAAATCCAAAAATTCTTGGACATTACTATTGAAACAGTAAAACGTCTGCTTTAAGAGCGGCGATAATGCCATCTAAATCGTCGTCTACTTAAGGTCTCAGGCTACGTCGAAAGTGTTCCATAAAATAATCGTACCATTTAAGGAAATAGAAAGAAATTGTGGGAAGAAAAGTGGAATACTATAAGATCTATTTTTTATAAGTGCAACGTTGCACTTTTCAAGTAGTCAATTTGAAACAAATTTCAGAGATGATATCATCTCGTTGGATCACGTGTAGTGCACGCGTTGCTTACCCCCTTATTTACAGGGAATCGCGTATCTAACACGTAGATACGATACACGCGGTCGTAACTCGAGGTGAAACACGGTTGACCGAGTGGAAGGAGACAGGATTTAGCCAGACAATTTCTCATCGTGAGCTTCTTAGCGTCGAAGGTCCTCTGAAAGCGGAACGTTCAAGGCGCGGGTACGAGAGGGAAGACTCGAGATGGGAGAGGGTTTAGGGGCTGCTTCAGGCGGAGTAATGGCACCCTCTCGGTCCAGCGATGATAAAACACTTTAAACCAGCCTTTACGAGAGCTTCTCGGAGCAATATAAGGCGCGATTACCTATATTCCGTGCCAAAAAGATAAAACCCTCCGGAGACGACGAGTATACACGTACGCGAACTCTTCCGGTACGTCCTCCTCCTTTTCCCTGCGTTACCATCCCCCATTTCGAGGGTCTCGAGTCTCCGTTTGTTCTATATTAACCTCTTCAAGGTGTAACCTTGCTTGCAAGCACGTATAACCAACTTGAAGTGCTTCTACAGCTTCAAAGGGTACCCTTGATGAATATGGAACGCTGATTTTGATTTTGGTTAACGCTCTCTGATTCCAATTTATATCTTTTCCCAAGTAAAAATAGTACGGTTTGCGAAGCATCACGGGTGGGTTGAAATAGAAGCAATCTCCGGCGAGGACACGATTCGTAGAGAATTTTAGAGGCCCCGCAAACTCCTGGAAGGATCTTTCCTTCGAAGGATTCAGAAATGACAATTGGTAGGTTCAGATGCGAGACTGATACCGTTGGGACAACTCCGGCGAGATCCTTGATGCGACCTTTTACGAAATTGGTCAACAGAGAAAGTACCCATTCGTATGCTAACAATTTCAGCGAATTTCTAAAGGTACACTTCACGCTAGGATCAAACTTTTTTACCTTGGAACAATGTTGGTAAAGGGAAAATTGCGTTTCGTCGTAGAAAAATAAATTATGGTAATTCCTTGGTCTTATGATATTTTCAATGATCATCTAAGTATTAAGGCTAACAAGGATCTTTTCTGTTTGGAGATCATCAGAAGGTGTATTCCCTCGGTACACACGTGTGTTATTCATTTACACAGAAATTACGTGCACACGAATGATTCTCCACGTTGGTCCCTTCGTGTGCCAGTAAATAGGACATCCAGCACTCGGTGACATTACAAAGGAGGGCAAAGAAACACGTGCTACTGAAATATGTAGGTCGTACGATTTATCCAACGCTACGAGCCGCTCCACTTTTCTAAACTTACTTGACATCAACAACGACGAAAGACCCCGGTAATAATATTCGTCGCTCTATTTCCTGCTAAAGTGTCGCAGAATGTGTTACATCTGTAACACTCTGTGCGTTCTATCGTAAAGTGCATCAGAACGACCTTTTTCCCATATACAATTTGACTTGATAATTTATGTGCACTTATCACAGAAACATGTTTAAAAAAATACCAATTTTACTAAAACTTATTGCATGTAACCGAGGTACTAACTTCGTAACTCGTGTTAGTAGTTCGGCATCGCGTGTAAAGCGAATTTAATATTTGTCAGTACGGTTAAGGAACTTGGTTCATTACGGAGAGAAGCACGTTACCGAAGTTTCGAACTTTCATTAAGAACGTAAAGAAATTCGTTTCTGTTTAAGGAGAACAACGGCAAAGGAAAGAACGATGTTCCGTGTAACGTCGCGGAACGGCGAACGACTGTCTGTCCATCACGGGACAATAAAGAGAAGCGATAAAATGAAAATCACAAATGACTGATAAAACCCAGGCTTGGTTTATTCTACGCTCAATGGAACGTCTTTTTTCTCTTTTCGCTTTGTTGCCGGCGTCTTCTAGCCGGTTGGGTTTATAAAGACTCGTCTTATCAGCGGACGTGCTCATCTTCTAGTCGTTAGGCATTCTTCTCCGTTTCTAACCGAGCATTCCTTCTCTCGCGTGTCCAGGGTCGTTAACGGACCGAGTGAATTCTGGATTTCTCGGAGCTCCCACAAAAGCAAACCTCTTTTTAATGCGTGTATTATCTTTTCGCGACAAAGAGACGAGGTGTTTTAAAGGGGAACGAACTTAAACGTTCGTTCGTCATAATTTTAGATAAAATATTAATCCTTTTCTTTCTATCCGGCAAGGGGGAGTCGTAACTTTAAAAGTGACAGTTCAATTTTCTCAAAGTATCGAGGCGACGTTTAATTTCATTCGAAATTTCCTCCGGCACCTCTGGGTTGGTAATTAAATCAGTAGCAAAGCTGGCGAGGCGGAAAACAAGAAAGGAACCTGAGCTCAAATCCTTTGCTTTTCTCTTTCGTAGAGGAATAATAAAAAAATAAAAAAACAGTGATGGATGTTGACGGCAAACTGTAAAACATCTCGATTTTTGCACGATTAATCGAAGCCAGGTCAGAGGAGCGGCAGGAATCGCGCTTAGCTCCAATTAGGTCTTTCTAGGGACTTCCGGAGACAAGAGCAATCATTGTCTTTGAAAGTTTCGTCCGTCTTTGAGAAACGTCACAATGTATCTCTCCACCGTTCTTCTTTCGTTCCTCCTCCCCTTTCTTACCCTTTCTTTGATTCCGTCTGAACTGGATTCCATCTGAACTTTCTCGAGGTTCTCCAACTGTTGGAGTCATATTTTATGCCGACTCGTTTCGCGGCTCCGTGAACGAACAATAACGCGGAAGATTTCTGTAAGACAGTGTAAGAATCCCTGTGAAAGTGGTGCAATTGAAGTTAGTCGCTGGATATCGGTTTCGTTGCACGATTAACCAGTTTTCTTGTAACAAAAAATACCACAAATTCTATAAAATATTAATGTGACTGTAACGAGTGAATGCAAATTAATCTATTGAGTTTTGATTGAAAAAGTTTATTTTGTTCGATTGGTACAACTTAGTTGTGATTTGTTGAATTTAATTGTAATAAAAGTTTATTTTGTTTGATTTGTACAACTTACAATTAGTGTAGGATGGTGTTGTAAGTCATAAAATGTGGAATTTACGATGGTGTGCCATTTTTCCATCTAAGATTTAACTTTGCTTGCTTTACCTTTGTGAAATTAATAAGTGTAAGTGAAGAATGATTATGAGTACGACTCGAGGCCGGCTGGAGTCACGAGTGTTTGATCATTTTTTGAATGAACCGATAAAATAGAGAGAAGCGTGCCAACTAGAGTTTTTTGTGGCTGTTAAGGGTTGACGCAGGTGTCGACCTATGGCAGTTTCCGACCTCGCCAGGAGCAGGCTCCTGAGATCATGAAGGTTAATGTGTGCACGGAAAGAGAAATCTTTCCGGGACCGCCAGGCTACCGGTGAAACCGGCAGAATCGGCATTGCCCTTGAGGCAGGGATAATCCCTTAGCCCAAACATTCGGATTAATAGCGAGCGGCGGCAGCCGTGTCGAAGCGCGACAATACATTCATTCGTGCTTGAGCCTTCCTCGAAACAATATCGAGAATAAAGAGATTCATTAGACAAACGACCGTAAGTGACTCCATCGGTTTCGGTAGAAGTTGAAATTTTTGCAAAAGCCTCGCATTGTATCTCGGTCTGTCGTTAGTCTGCAACAACTTGCACGAGCAGCTATATAAACTTTGTTGGCGTAAACTTTGATGGATCCGTCGACGGCAGCGAATATTAGCGTAGTTTGCGAAGACACGACGCATCCCGCGTAAGTGGTGAATTAATGAGAGAAACAAGCCGTATTGTTCGCGACACAGTTGACGGTTAAATTGCTAATTAGCGGAAACCTGGCAACTCGAAGTGTTTCGTTAATTCCGACAGCGAATTAATTTATCGTTTCGCTATTTAAACCGCGAATTAATCCCGTCAGAGATCTTTTTTTTTTCACGTCCACCTTTTTTTTCAAGCGGTACTAGTAAATTTTTATTTCCAAATAAAAAGAAACAAATCACCGATCAATGGAATTTCTGCTTCGTAGACAACATTGAAGATTTCCGGAAATCTATTCTTCGTCTTACCATGAGATGGAACATATCGAACCCATTCTATCCATTTCTCGCTCAATTGGAAAGATCCTGGAGATAATATGTCTGAAGGTTTTTCTGAAAATTCTCACTGACACAGGATCCACGTAAAAATTTAACCCTCCTCCAATTTATCGACTGCGAACGATGCACTTCTTAATATTTAACAAATTTCGCTCTGCGATCCATTTTACTCGCTGTTCCCAGGAAATACGCGCGACGTATCGACGTGCCGATGAGTGAAATATGAAAATAATATTATACAGTTTCGACGGCAATACCGTGGAGGAAAGTAAAAAAAAAAAAAGAGAAATACGTCGAAATGATAGTTATACCGACAGCTTCCGTGCAAATTAAATCCCATTGCGAAAGGTATAGGATTTGACGTGGGAGGGAAGGATGAGGAAAGCATCGTGAAAATGAAAAAGCTGAACAGACTGATACGCCGATAATATTAATTGAAATTTATCAGCTACGTAGCGAGATATTGGAATGCTCGCTTAGTCAACCATATTTTATTTAAAAACATCCTTGTTTCACAACTACGACCGATCGATAATTGTCTAATTCTTTCTTTTCTATAATGATGTATAGTAATTAATAACAGTATAATTGCTAATTCGATTAAACGCGTTTGTCGCTTCAACACTCGTGATATTTATTAAAGTATTAAATAATTCATCGATGCGCAGTTTCGGAAGAATAGCTCACTCGTTCAATGGTGCACAGTGTGCAACTATGTCTGCTGAAATTTTAGCGTGTCTGGCAGCTCGTAAAGCTTCGACGTCACGTACATACATCCACGTTTATGTCCTTTGTACAGTTTGTTTCGCATGGCGCGATCGTTCGTCGAGCATGTTATACGATCGCGACCAACTATAAAATAAAAAGAAAAAAAAGGAAACTAGTGGAGATGAAACAAGATGAAGTGCAAAAATGTAGATGAACAACTATGTATATTTTTAAGTAAATATTTTTTACTATTGTATGGTGTTAATATAGAAATAACACGAGGATCTTTTCATTGAGCCATTCCATGATTCTCTTTTTGTTGTTCGGAAAATTAATAGTCGTTGAGAAGAAAAAGCTCTCTCCCATTGCAAGGGTGCATCCGATGGGAGTACGACGAAATGACAGTTTGCGTTGTCCTTTAGGAACATGTTCTAACAAAGGTTCGCGAATATCTTGGCATAGAACGAATCACGAGAATCCAGGCTTTCAAGTATTCTGCAGGACGTCTCTCTGATTAGGTATGCACCCACGTAACTGCCCTTTGGGGATTTCGCGACAGGAGCATCTCTATATACGTGTCGTCGGGGCATAAAGTGTAGTCGGTTGAAAGCTGGAAAAAGACTGTCTTGCATGGGGCGGTAAGACAACAATATACCCTTTTTCTTTTTTCGTTTACTTTTGATTGAACTCGCTTGCTTCCCAAAAGAAAATGTAAACGACGTCTTTCTGTTTGCCCGAACATCCTTGTATCCGTCCTATCGATCGTGGCAATGTTTCTGCTTCGACAAAAATGTTTCCTGTCCTAATAGAAACAAAGAACTGCTCTGTATATTTACGAAATTTGTAAAACAAATTCCTTCTTTATTGAAATCAATGAGGTATCTAAATGTTTAATCGTTTACCTTCGTGCGATTAAAGTAGGCGAAGAAATGGAAAATTTTTTCTTTAAGAAGGATGTGTGTCAATGACCTATAAAATCGTCCCTTTATCGTATACTTTTCAGCAAAGATTACACATCACACCCATACGAAATTGGGGCTACGTTCAATCTTTTGATTCGATAAAGGGAGGACGAACAAATTTCAATTTCCTGAAATACAACCATTCCCGGTATATCGGGATGGTCTTATTTCCATATGTAAGGTCGAACCTTTTGACTGTAAGCAACCCTATTCGAACACAATTTCTCGTTCCCGCCCATCCATGATATTTACAATTTACTAGAAAATAGAAGGCGCTTGGAAATGGATACTTTTCGATAGAGAAACGAAACTAGAAAAGAATATACGAAAACGCAACGAGCACAAAGAAATTGAGCATAGAAATAAGAGATGAAGTAACGATAGGAAAATGATAGCCAAGCTTTTAGCATTAAATGACGAACGTTATCTTTTGCAACGGTCGTTGCTAGAACGACGAAAACCGTGTAGCAGAATTTAGGACGACCAACGGGGCTGCGGAATATTATTTTTCAACAGCCTCGGTGGAAGTTTGTTTTTTAGCAACTTTTTATCCATGGGTATTGTACTTTCTAAACGCCTGGATTCTTAATTCTGTGTATTGTTATTTATTTATTTATTTAGCTTTAGTTATCTTTTATTTATTAACACCTTAAAATGCAATCTGCATATTTTAAATTTAAAAATTTGGAGCTCCAATTAACGATCTTAAGAATCCAATTTTGCTATCCGTTTTTAATCTCGCGAAAATGTTAGAACTTTCTCGGGAAAACAAACCACGTGAGGAATAATCACGATAAGTGGTTTGCCGCGATACGTATGTGAAACCTACATAGATACACTTCGCAGCTTGTTTCCATGAAACCATGCTGAAGAATATCGACGCGAATGTATAATTTCGTTTCATCGCAGTCGTTCGCGCTTCGCGGAGCGTCTAGGAGCTGCCTCTTCGCGTTGAAAATTCGGCTCGTCCAAGCGAAAAACTGTCGACCGTGGGGAACGTCGCCTCGAAATAGCGATGCTCGAACTACGACGATAAGCAAACTATCTTTCGAACGTAAAACCAAGTATCCATTTCGTTTCTCGGTCGTCGAGAACGTAAAATGAAACGAATCTCGATTTCGCCAGTGAGTAATAATTTAAGAAATTAACCACAAGGAAATGTATATTAGCTGAGAAAAGTTCAGAAGTTGAAATTTACATGCAACAGTAATTGTACCTTTCTAACTGTTAGTTGCGTTCAAGTAGCACTTTCGTTGTAGTATCGTGAGATTTCTAATTAGTTGACTTAAACAGTCTCGAGTAGTGCAATTTTGAACTCATTGCTCTGGTTTATTTCTTCAATGAATCTCTGATTACCATCAGTTCAATGTATCGTACAGTCTATTTATCTAGGGTTATCGATTATCAGAAACTTTAGTCGTCCAAAGGGGACAGATCCCCTTAGCAGTTTCCAATAATCGACGTTTCTATGTACAATTCTCGACGGAACTTCGTCGAGTAATAGATTCCCCTTTCGATATTTGACGAAAGGGTAGGCAAATCCGGGGCAGTTCGATGCCTTTGGGACAGTTATTCTAGCGCCCCGGGCGAGTACACGAAATTAATCTGCATAAAATATTCTTAGATAACTAAAACTCTTCTCCGAGTTAAAAGAAGCTTCAACACGGACGATGAAAAGAATTGCGAAAGTTTACGGTCGAGCTGGTAGCAAAGGCAAAGAAAAGCTTTTGCATTCTGTTCGCAGAGTCTGACGAGAAATCATTGCAACAACCTCACGTGCGAGAACGTTTACGATTCTCAAATGTAAACTCGGTAGTTCATAGTTTGTCTCGAATCGTTTTGTCCTTCCAAGAAACCTTCCTAGCGACCCACTTTGCCGAAACGAATGAGCTTTCTAGAAGATATTCCTTCGTCCTCTTGTAGATAATAAATTTTATTCGAACCTCCTAGTTGAGAATGTTTCTTTGTTTACGTCGTGATACACTGACGGAATATTTTAAGGAAGAGATAGGGGTAACTGCATCTTCTGGGAAATTTGGTTTAACGAGTGCTGTGGAAGTTTCTTTTAAAAATTTATGACTCTGTTGTTGTTGCTGTATTCCAGATTAATGCTGGTTGTTCCCATTTTTAAATTATTTTCAATTCTTAATTAATGAGTATTTATTACCCATAACAAATCAACGTTTCAGCCCTTTGAGCGATGTAATATCACGATATTCATTTAATTAATTAATTGCAAATGATTTACACATATCGGATTTACGTATGCGCGACATTATTTTCATCAGTAGCTGTCGTGTAACAAACTCGATAAACTCTGCATTAATTCAACGCGTACGAAATTAATGCCATGTTAATTAAGCAAAGACAACAACAGGTGGGATTATAGAAGCATCGTTTTGCTTCCAATTAATGTAATGATACAACTCTTATATTTTGGATCATTATTCATTACATAATCGCTTTAATTTAGTGCAATTTACATTTTCGATTTATTCTCTCTATGATCTATCTGTCCATTTCTCTGTGTCCAATCCCCTCCATGTGACTCCTAGAAAGTCTGTTCTTGCTAAAGGTATCAGGTCATTGTGGACGGTGCTTTATTTAGGTCGAGTGTCAACAACGAAGCAAGCAAGTACGCTTTGTGGACTCCTCAACAAATAGCATCCCTAAGTACAAAAGCGTAACACCGTACGATTGACGACACAGGGATCAATGATGCCTCTGCCTCGATCGAACACCATTGAAATTCTACCATTGATAGTCAACACTATTCCAACATCTTCTTTATTTAATTGACGGAAATTCCTGTGATATACAGTTTGCATCTTCATTTTAGTTATATATATCCTTTGATATTTCTTTAAAATTTTTGCAAGAAATTCAGAGCTGATGTATTTTAATTGAACTATACAGATTCTGTAATACATTTTCTCACATTACATCAAAGAGAAATACTGCTACGAAGCCATTGAAATTTATATAGTAAGTCGGAATGATTTCTCTCGAATGGAGCTGGTCCATATTTCGTGTGTGCCAATATTGACTACAATACCATTGTATTATAGCAGATTATTCAGTGTCACCGGAAGATTAATGCTCTATCTAGATTTGTATCAATGGAGCCCAAACAAAAGACCCGTGTCTCTACTAATATTCATGCATCAAAGCTTTCCGATACATTTGTGTACATTAAAATGAAATATCTTTACATAGTATGGTCAATATCGTTACCACACTAAGAGAGAAGGAATTGAAGACACTTCCAAGTAGTATAAATCATATTGGTCAGACATCGGTACGCTATATCGACAGCCCAATTTTTCATAGATCACTAATAAATTCAATCAACGATATGAACTTCAACGATGATACTTAGAATTCGAGTATTGAAAATCCAATCAGTTTCTCTCGTCGACACTTCTTTCTAACAAGCTGAAGGACGAATCAGAAGTGTCCAACCTCTCGTTGCTACGTACAGTTCGGTCGAGTAAGGGCACTCTTAGTCCACTAATTAGAATTTTAAGGGGATGGGTACACCTTTTTCAAAGTACCGGACTAAAATCGTGTACGAGGGCCAATACGTGATTCGAATCCACGCGGACGGCGTCGTCCGACCAGTTCGCCTCTCATTTGCGGTTAACCAACGTTAAAGCGTTTCGCGTATATCCCTGATATCGATCAGCTTTCGCTATATCCCGGACAAGTGATTTGGTCGAGGAAAGGTCGGGCGAAATTAAAGGAGAAAAAAAATCTGTGATCAAAATGGAAACAGGACGAACGAGCGAAAATCGGAGAATAAAAATAGTAAACTGAAAAATTGTTGTTCGAAAAAATTTTTTTATTCATCAACTTCTATATATTTTAAACCTTGATCGTAAAAAAGATTTATATTGCAAAGGTGAATAGTAAATATAATAACATTTTTTATTGTAGAGGAGAATAAAAATATGATGTTATATTTGGAAGCTTTGTAGCGTACCGACAGACGGAAATACCGGTTCAGTTTTCTTTTGCAATCCGAGAGCTTAAACGATGACAAAGCGGGATGGGAGAAGCGTACGACTCCGTGAATAATAAAAACGGCGTGCAACGTCGAACAATGTTCGATTCAAAGGTGTTCTCTTAAACCACGATAAACGTGCCCAGCTTTTGCTACGACCCCGGATCAACGACATGGCCGCTCGCGAAAATATCGAACAAAAACGATGGTAGAAACATCAAATGAAAGATTCCAAAAAGAACGTGGTAAAGATAAAGATTAAAATGTACATTTTTGACATACTTGCATATATTATTTGAAATTTTAAAATAAAGGAAGAAGCATCATGGAGGTAAGAAAATGGAAGGAAAGGTTGCCGTGAAGGGGTCATAACTATCTCTGATATCATCTACTGCACAAAGCCGTAAAGTACGGTGCCCGGTTATTTCGGTCAATCCCCGAAGAGGAGGCCGTCCGGAAAATATTCACATCGATCTATACCGAGTGACCTCTTCCCTATCTTTCTACGTTGTGCACCATACGCTCGCACATGTACACACGCATCGCTTTTACACAACCGTACAGATTCGTTCACCCTAGCCAAAACTCTTTTTCCCTTCATCCCCGTTCGACTATCTTCTTCTCTTCCTCGCTAACCTTTACCGACCTCTTCCTCCTTCTAGCTGTCTCGCTTACTCTCGACCATCAGAGATCCAACTGTTTCCGTGTCTCTTTTTCTCTTTGACGATACACAACGCGCCGGATACTACATATGAGCCACTTCAAAGTGCTCTTTCGAGCTGCGTACAAGGGCCAGGTCAACCGCATCGCTCTTCGGTTCCTCGAAAGGACACAAAACGGTCCGGCGAACCGAATCGACTATAAATATCGGCCTGGCCAGCATTTTTCCACCTGATAAATATGTAGAAGGGTTATTGGTTATTTGAAAAAAATTCGAAGACTATACAAAACTGATAGATAAATGCGATGAAAATTTGTATTTTTCAGAACCGAAAACGGAGATCCTGGGTGCTCCGGATTTGTACATTAACCGAGGCAGCACGATCAACCTAACGTGCGTAGTCCTGCAAAGTCCAGAACCTCCAGCCTACATATTTTGGAACCATAACGATGCTGTGAGTATACTATTTTTTTTTTTTTTCACGAAGGCGAAAACATGCCCAACAAAACGCACCGCGTTCATAATTCAAGAACAAGAGCAAATACGAAGACATCGCGAAACTGTAATTTATAACCGGGACGGCTTGCACCGATGTCAACTTTGCGCGAGGATAATTGATGGTGATAATAACTCTTGAGAGCCTTGCTGCCGGCTGATATCTTGAAACTCCCATCCTGAGCGGGAGTAAAGTGAATTTTCAGTTTCTGCTTTAACGAAGTTACTTTAGAATTTTCGACGTCGTCTGAAATCCGTTCCTCGCTCGGGATTAATTTGCTTCCTCCTCCCCTCCGGTTCGTTTTTCTTTTTTCTCCCTTTTATATCCTGTCTGCAACTTCCATTACTTCGTGCTGATCTACTGAACGCAACTAAACTATCGATAGAAAGTTTCAAAGGATGATTATACGTGATTTTTCTCCACCGCTATCTAGCTATTATTTTTCTTTTACGTAGAGGGTGACATACCCCGCGAAATCAGAAACAATTACCACATCATATCTATTCAAGTAGAGAAGTCTATAAAACAATTAGCACACGGTCGACCGTTTGCCAACGAAGGTGCAATAAATTTCGATAACGTTGACGTTACGAACCGTTATATCCTGAACGGTGTGCAACTGATAATGGTGCTTGTGAGACACCATTAGACTCATTAAGTCTGGCCAACAACTACGGGATTCGCTAGCGAGCGGAAGCTGTAAGCTTTAAGATGAATTCCACCGGTGCATGATTAACGCATGAAGGCGAAACAGGCTTGCAACTGTTCACGAGACAACGGGGACCGTGGTAATTTGCAAAACGATAGTAGGACCATGCATTCATTCTAACGAGCCTTGGTTGCCTTCCCAGATATTCGTATAAATATCCTTTGCGAACGGTAATGTGCACCTCCGCACATGCACGCGTGTCTTCGAATGAATTTACAGTTCACGAGTTCCTTTCCTTAATAAATTGCCGCAATTTTAATTCATTCGGATTAAAATAAAATAATTTCCATTTCGAAACGGTTCGAAGAAACAATGGGATAGAATCTTACCCTCTAGCAGTGATTTAACTGGAATTTTGTAATTAAATCTAGATAACCTGAGCAATTAAGGAATAACGCTAAGATTGTAGAACTTTCGGGTACCTACCAGCATGAACTGACCACATTCTGAGGGATGATCGTGGCTAATTTGTCTTTGAATCTGCTTCACCATCTGCGTATTACGGTTTCCATTGCTATCAGTAATTCCGCGCTAATTATTTGAATTTAAAATATAAAGAATGTATAGAAATCAGAAGAAAAAAACGAAGTGGACATCAGTCAGAGTGACGATTCCAGGCGAATGCAACGATTGGCAAAAAATGACGGAGGTGTTAGCGTCGAAGATGGTTTTGTAGGTAGAGCGATAAGGAAGGGAACTGAAATCGTCCCATGGGAACGAAGTGAAATTGCAATCCTTCGATGATAAGCTAGGTGGATCGATCGATCCACGCGACGAAACATTTTCCAGCCGCAAGGAATCCTCGGAGTTCGCTGGGGTTTCCTCTTACGCTCCAATAAACCTCATCCCTTTGATTTCGATTGAATTTCGAGACGGTGTCTCTCTGTTCCATCCACGTGCAACCAGGAACGTGTGTTTTGTCGAGAGGTTGCCCCGGCTGTATATCTGAGGATTTGTCTCTGTGCAGCGAGGCCGCGTACGTGTGTGATGCCACATCCGAGCGTATATTTCTCTGTACATACGCGTTTGTAAATAGAGAAGACCAGGTTGCTTGCAATTAAATTGACTTAACAATTTGCCGGTTGCCTTTTCACCCGATCCCAACGAAACCAGACGTGTCTCGTGTAGCCTCCTTTCTTTCCTCGATATTTTTACGTGTCGAGATTCAGCTCGCTGGTGTCGACGTGGAACCTTTTCAAATTGATCGTCGATTCAGAGTTTCTGTGAATCGAAATTTTGTAGATTATTCCAGGGTTAAATAAGAAAAGATCGTCTTTAATTTAATTAGAAATTTTCGACTTTTCGAAAGCGTTAAGTTTTCCAAATATTTTCTAACTTTCGAAAATGTTGACAAAGTTCTTAAAGTTTTAAAAATTCCCTTTTTAAATATACAGTGTTTCCGTGTACTCATTGTGTTCTCCTCGACGAACCAATAGCAGCTAACAGTAAGGTCGAAAGAAAATGGAGCTATAAAACTTCATTTAGTTTTTCGCTTCTATGTTTACAAGGGAACATAAATTACCTTGTTTAGGAAACCGAAAGTTCACAATATCCAGAAGGAAATTCTGCCTTCTACAGACAAGGAGATACACAAGGATATCCTTTCGACTAAAAGGGATTCGAGGTTAACTGATCTTCCTCTTGAAATTTCCTACTTATTACTTTATATCCTACATTACTACTGCAGCGGTGCTCGTCGATTCGTCTGGTTACATTTCATTAGGTGATTTTTTAGGTCACCGTTCTTTTTCGTTTTTAGGAAATATTCGAAAGTGTGTCATCGACAGAGGATACCTGGACTCTTTTGAAATCGTCGAATTTCATGGTTCAAATATTTATTTTTTTTTTATCTGCAAATATTTGAGAAGTATTCCAATTATACGTCTCTTATTTCATCGACAAATAAAAGAAAATCGATATAACATTCTGTGAATGCTGCTTTTATTTCATCACGGATACAGCAATTAATACGATTCGATGCTTTCAATCAGTTTAATCGCATGAAATCCTATTAAGGAATTGATAAATTATATAGAATATCGCGCTTTATTTATGTGGCGATCGTGGACGATTGCCAAAAAGGCAGAGCAAAGACGCTGCCAAATCGCTTTCCACGGTATTAAAGAGACCCAAATAAAAGCGTATCTCATGGATTTGTAACTTTCGTGTGTAACAATGAACCAAAAATCTCGATCAATAGGGTCGAACTCACGCTATAAGTTTACCTTGCGTAATTAATACATTAACCCCCGAATATAGGGAGACGGGTCAGCGATAAGTCAGACGTAGGAAAGGTATGCAATGATGTTTTGAATAAAATTAGATCCCAAATTTTTTCAAATAAAATTTGTCCACAATAAATAAAAGTACATAGTGTCGAAAAGATAGAATTACCAATATAAAAAATTAAAAGCATCCTATTGAAAATTACACTGATTTCGCGTAAGTAATCCAAACTTTCCACTCGTCGTAATCGGTTCTTGTTTATCGTTTAAGTTCCATCGTTCCAGCAAACTTTGCGAAACTTAAACCGATACGATAAAAGTTCGAGCTTCTTCGATTTCGACTGGATGTAACCTTCATCGGGAAAGTTTCGCGTGCCAGACAGTTTTCGATACCGTTAACGTAAGCCTTACTCCCATTAACAGCATATCGTGCTTGCTTTCGGATTATGCAAACGACATAAATATTCATAAGCATTTACATAAGTAAATTCAAAATTTTCTTTTTCCTGGTTTACGTTGATACCGTGCATAAATATAAGCAATTCCCTTAAAGGCATTAACAGGAGGAAAAAATTGCACAAAGGAAGAATTACATGCACTGACGGTTTGGTAATAAAAATTCACAGGTAAATCTTGCATTAATCAAACTGATTTATTTAAAATTCTACAAAGAAAGGCATTTATATCGGTCGTTAATAATGTTGTAGTTGTAAAATTATTCATTTATACAAGAATAAGAAAAGAAAAATGTGGAAGCTTTGACAATCAACTCGCTTACTTAATTCTTTTATTTTGCGGTGAAATCTTACGTGACTTTAATCGTTTACAAGAATAAAAGAAATTTGAACGCTTCTACCGTTCGTCGATACTTCCGTGAAAAAACAGGAGGGTATTTACTCTGCGACACTCTGGTAGCAGCGTTAATTGCGCCTCACTCACAGCAACACACGGAGGAAAAACATTCTTTTTCTGTAGGACAGGGCACACAGTCGACGACAGCGTGCTTTATTTACAACTGTTTACCTGTCGGATACAATTTCAGGCTCGGGTGTCTGTAAAAAAGCACGGAACTAGTCCTCGAGAGGGAAGGTCGAAAGCTCGTGTTATCTTCATGCGTGACTTGGCGTGAAAGCGTCCTATTTTCCGGCATCGAGCACGACAAATAAAGGTGGACACATTTCATCGCCTTTTGTTACCCTCCTCCCTTTCTCTTTCGACGATGTAACTTCGGTTTGAAAGAGAAAAAAAAATCTAACGACGATCACGCTCGCGATCGCGTGAAATTTCGTGGAAAACGACTACTACATTGTTAGTCGTCGAATAAAAAGTGGAAAATACGAGGCGAGCTTAAACGTTCCACGGGAAAATATTGCAACCAAGCGACGAAGAAACTGTTATTGCTCTCCAATTTATTAACGCTCTAACAAAGCGCTTGTCAACGTAAAATCGAGCTACAAAATTGTAAACGTTGGGCACAGAAAGGTTACAAAAATTGTCATCAACCGAGCGTTTTCTTTGAAACGTGCCACATACCCCTGGGGCATCAGTGCAACATTAATTTTTTATCAAAACAATATCAGCAATCCGAAAGAATCATCTCAGAATTTTTACAGAGTATGATTCTTTAATTAAAAAAAAAAAAAATCCATGACTCTTGGATGAATTCGAACACCGGTGTGTTTGATGTTCCTTTTGTTTCCAGCTGACACAGAAACATTGCCAGGGCACGGGCACAAAGGTGTAACAAGAACTTTGTGCACCAGTAATAATATTAGCGGGTAACATCGATTTTATGGAAACACCGTATTTTTTCTTTTTTTTTTTAACTTTTCAAACGGGAACGATGAGGCTGGTGAGAAATCGCGAAATAAAAGCCAATCTCGCGTTGCAGCGGCGAACAGCTTGTATCTCCGTCGACCCCCAACAAATGAGGAAACAATTGGACCACGAAACTAGAACTATGTTTTGTGGAAAATGAAACAGCACACCGGACGAAGGAAACGCCTTGTTTTCGCTGTTTGCACTTTCGCTCTGGATGTTTCATACAATTTCTGGGATGGAAATTTAGATGACATCTTGCGAGGCTGTCGTGCTATCAAAATCCCCTTTTGCACATAAATTTCATTATTCCTTACTCGATGTTATTATAGTGAATTCGGATAAAGAAAAAAGAATATTCTAAATGTAAATGATTCAAGTGCTACAACAAATTGAAACAATATTTAAGAATCCTAATACTTTCTCACGCTCTTATAACTTTCTCAATATTATCCTGGTCCTATTCATTAAGAACCGCAAGAATTAAGTCGAATACCTCGTTGATATCCGTTGAGATAAATTGAAGTTCGAGTAGCAAGTTTTCCGTGTCTCTAAATCGAGTCGGTGTAATAAAGAGAATCGTTCGAGTGATCCTGAAGGATTCAATCAAAGCTTGAAAGGCTATCGATTTAAATGAAGTAGATAAATTAAGATGGTAGCTGCGGGGCAAAGGTCGCACGACGAAGCGACAAGAGGAGAGACGAAGGGGAGGAAAAAGAAAAATGTAGAAAGAATGGGGGACAAGGGAGTCGTTATCAGGGCACGGGAGAAGACTGATAAGACAAAAGTAGTAATGTGCTGGGTGGAAAGCATTCCAATGGACCATTGAGTCCAAGATGTTCCATCGGATTTGTCGAGGATCCCGTGGGATCTCGATTTCTCCTATGAACGCGTAATGAGGCTGACGAGACTCTCCTCGCTTCCTTCCCATTTCCATTTTCTCTTTTCGGGGTCATACCAACTCTCTCGTTCCGCACGCGTTTAAAACTTGCCCGAATTACCGACTCCACGATGCAGAGAAAATTATCTGGTTCGTTGAATCGCACCGCATTCTCCTCGCCGACATCGAATAGAGAACTTGGAAATCTGACGGTGTCAAATTTTGACCTCCTCTTTGACCAATCTCCACCATTTCGTCCCTCTTTTATGATTTTTCTCGTGCCATTTTCATGTCTTATTGGAGAACGAGTCGTATCGTTTTTACGAGTTCTTCCTCAACTTGTTTTCATAGGTTTCAGATTCAAAATACTTTTATATTGGAAGAAGAGTTAGTGAACTTCTTTAGGTACCGTTGTTCGGTGGTATGCATTATTCTATGTTCTCCTTTGAAGTTCTCTCGCGCTCACTTCGTGTTTTTAATTTCAAAAGTTCCACCTGATACCAAAGCACTTCGGCGAAATTCTTTTTCTCGAAGGAAATCTTCTTAACATCTTCGTGGCTGCATATTTCATCAGGATTTTTCATTCTGTACATCGAGTAATTAATTTTGTAGTGCGAAACGGAGGTGTAACATACATGTACAGAGATATTAGTGATACAGGGATGTAAGGGATACAAGGGAGAGAGCTAACGTATCGAACACGCCAGTTAGAATTTTTTCGTCCGAAAATTGCATTTTCACATTTAGTTAATGAACTCTAAAATGTTCAACTCGGACAGTGTATGCCAGTTTTATTGTTTACCTGTTCTACTTATATGTGGATCCGTAAGTGATACAAATCATTAGGCCTTGAATTATTACCTTTCGATAATGAAATTTTTTATAGCAATTTGTTAATGAACTCTAAAATGTTCAACTCAGACAGTGCATGCCAGTTTTATTGTTTACCTGTTCTACTTAGATGTGGATCCGTAAGTGATACAAATCATTAGGCCTTGAATTATTACCTTTCGATAATGAAATTTTTTATAGCAATTCTTTTGGTCATAACTTGAAGACAAGTTTCAAGGTATTCCTTGAAGAATACCCCCTGCAGATATTTCTAAAACGGGGTACGAGAACAACGCACCGAAGGCTCGAGTTTCGGATGATTTATTTAGAAATTCGTCTCGGCTCTCACGACAGCTCTACTTCTCTCAGCCTTACAAACGAACGTCAACCCTTGTAACCCCTGTTAAAGAAACACTCGCGAGTAACTTCAACTGGAACAAGATAAACAGAACCTTTACATAAGTCTACAGTGTGTATCGTAGCACGTTTTTGTTACCCTTTTTCAATCTTTATGTACAGTCTCATGCAACTTCAATTTTTTAATTACAAAAAAATGTAAAAGAAGTACCTGACTATCCTTATTTCTACTTACACCGTAGAAGAAGAATTAATATTGTCGCCGTGTACTCCCAAGAGCTTATCTTCCTTCATTCTTGGCTGGTTCATCCGCTGAATAAAAGGGAGGAAAGTCGTTACGAAGATCCTATTTCTTATTTCTCGTCAGACTTGAACAGTTTCGAAGCACAACTGTTCACTGAAAGCATCCTTCCGTTCTTTGTTGCAGATAATCAGCTACGACTCGACCAGAGGTGGCGTATCCGTGGTCACCGAGAAGGGTGACACGACCACTAGCTTCCTGTTGGTACAGGAAGCGAAACCATCGGACTCCGGCCGATATACTTGTAATCCAAGCAACGCTCAACCAAAGTCTATCACCGTTCACGTACTCAACGGTGAGTGATTTGCGAATTTCTATATTTCACATTCTCTTCAACGTCGTGTACTTAATTATTCTTTTGAAAAATATACCTGTATATAATTTCACGATGCCGCTGGGTTGACCTGAGATCGAAGATAATATAGGATGCCAGCGGGAACGCCACGCTCCGCTCACAACCCCCACAATAATTAGACTTCTCCTACGCTTACCCTTTGCACCCAAATGTCAGCCTCAAAGTCACCCACGAGATTCTAATTTTTAACGTCCTGTAATAAAGTCGATTAGCCGTCTTAATTAGCTCGGCTGAACGATAGCAAACAATGCCTTCGGAAAATTTAAGTGTTATCCTTTGTTTCAGGAGAGTATCCCGCGGCAATGCAGCATGGCGGTCAAGCCAAGCAACCGAGGCTCTACTCCCTTCTGCTCTGTTTGTGTCTGCTGCTTTACTAACCGTTTACACTTCTGGACTACTGTTCCTTTTGCCGGTCGTAAACGGTGAGAAACGGTGATCGGGGACAACTGTCGAAGAAAGTACTCGCGTTCGTGCAACCGGAAATGACGGCTGGTGTAGTGACGCGTTATCGTTTCGCGACGCGCGTGAAAAGCGGCCGGATGCCTGCGAGCGTAACACCATGAAGAGGGGAAAAAGGGGAAAAGCTGCATGGGGTTCAGCAACAAAGTGACTGATCGTAATCGTTGCTGAACACGCGACGCGCAACTCGAAAGCCGACGAACAACGCGACGGTTCGCGAAACGATTAAGCCCCGTGCCATGTCGGGACGGAAATTGAGATGGCGGCAGACGGAGGAACGGAACAAACCATCGGGACAAAAGCGAGGATCAGAATACAAAGGATCGTCTTTCCTCCGCAATTATTCAGCCAACCCTGTTGGAATGTCTGCGAACGGAACAGGAAGACAAACAGCCTTCGAAAGGGTAGGGAAAGAGTGAGAAGGAAAAGTGAAATTTTCATCGACACGGTTCTTGATACGTCGATTGGCATCCGTTAAAGACCAATACAACCGGAAACGACAAGCGAGCCTGTGCTTGAATTTCGCGCCACTCACTTCCGGAACTTTAATCATCGTTAAGCAAAGATACTCTATCGACGAAAATAACAAAATCGTGATCTCTTTCGCGTGAAAACGGAAACGCTGCTGTCGAGAAGAATCGTAGGTGTGTAAGTACAGTCACGGTATTCTGTCGCTCCGTTAGGAGCATGTATTTTTTTGCTTTCATAAAATTTTTAATACTTTGCGTCATCCCCTTGCTACTATTTTGATATCTTACTGAGAAAATAGTAGAAATTTAAAATATGAGTGCCCCATTGGAGTGACAGGGTGCTGTACTCCCAGTCGGAGACTTTTTCTAAAACATATACGCGCTTTTTCGTTCTTTCATCAACATCCGGTGTTCGATCGTTTCTCATGGGTCATTCTCGCTCTCTTGTCTTTTATCAAACTCTATACGAATTGTAAGTTATGAAATAATGTGTGAAAAAAACGAAGTCAGATATACAATTCAATTTGGTACGGTCACCATCGTTTGAAATATTTGAAACTTTTTTAATTTTTGGGAAATGCACATCATTTTCTAAGAAATATTTTGAAAAATTGATAAATGCTCGACGCGAGAAATTATTATTCCAATGGATACTAGTGGCAGAAGAAATATTTTATCGTATAAAACAATTCATTCCATTTTATTGTTAAATATTGCTATGTTTAATCACGATTTCCTACAATATATTGTAATTCGCGTTGTTACGAATATTACCAAAGGGAAATTGAAAATACGCAACAGTTCATCAAATTTTTACACGGGAACACAAAACTTATCAATATCGTGTCAGTCTTTTTCCAATAATCGACAAGAACGTTTATGTCGAAGTTATTTGTTCCGAAGTTTAATAATAACAAGCTTCAACAATATTCCGGCGAAAAAATTATTCTATTCGTTATTCCCCTTCGTTCTGGATTGAAAAAATTCCCAATAGAATCCCCTCGGAATAGAATAAAAAATACTATTTTCATTCCGAAAGTGGAAAATGAAAAATATTGAAAGTAAAAAAGAACATTCGATTGAACGTGTAAAACATGTTTGTTTAATCGATCAACTAAGTTTGTTTAAACGACGAAACGAACTTTTATAATTTACTCTTTTCGTGAGCCAATTATTCGTGAAGTATCGTGAAACTTGGATTTCAAAACGTAGTTCACTATAATGAGATCCATCATAATCCACGTCGTTTCTGAAACAGCCCCGATGTTCATGTCACGTAAATGTTTCCACAAAGTCCCCTGATAGAATCTATTAGAGAAGTTGTCATTGTCATCAAACAAGCTTAAAACGTTTAATCAAAGGTCAATTACCGTTGTATTTCGAAATGTAAATGTCAAAATGTGAAGTTTGCTGAATCAATATCTGTCACGGGTTACGTGATTTTTTTAAACGCTGCGCTGTTTGCATCGAATGTATTTTTCCCTCCAGCGTTCAATCAATTATTCCAATTGAATGCACAATATCGCAATACGAAGCACAATAGTCACGTATGAAATTCAACTCGCACACCGTGCGGATTTAAAATTTTATACCGACCCTTTGGTAAAAGACTTTTCTTTTATCATTCTAAAAACGAACAATCCGGACGAGGATTCTGAAAGAAATGCAAAATAAATTGGAAATGCCACCGTCTTAAGAAAGCTCCATTGAAGGAAGTTCGTTTGTGACACAAACAAGGAGTAATAAATTCGATGCAAATAACTTCTTCGACAGGAATTGCATTAAATTTAATGGGAATTTAATGGACGTAACAGCCTGAGAAAAGGATCCTTTTATTACTAAAAGCTGACGATCCTCCGCCGATTAAAAATTATAAATTTTTTTACGATTCTCTCTGTGTCTTCTCCATTAGTTATTATCTTTCAAAGAAATGAATGTTTGATGATATCGATCAATTTCATGGAAAGGTTCACCGCAGAAGCGGAAACTCGGTTCGATGTCGGCCAGCATCGAACACCATGTAACTCGAATTTCAAAACTTGCAGCATGCCGGAAGTTGCGAAAGTTAATATCGATTTGCGGCGATAGCTACTTCTGTGGCGATTAATAAAACTTTCAGAACTGAAGTCGAAGGAAAAGTTTCGAAAAATGGTGCACCATGAAACTGCAATATTTCGAACAACTGTTGAATGTTTAAATTTCTAATAAAATTTCCCAGCAGTTTCTGTTTGATACTAACAGTAATGATTCTGAAAATCCCGGAAAATAAACGGTAGCTTCTTTCCGGCGCGTTTCGCACGCTTCCGCGCCTCTCCAGTCGTGCGATTGCGCTGAATTTTTTTCCCCCTTGAAAATCGGCCGACTTTGCCGCAAAAAAGAGGAAGGAAGGAAGAGAGGAAAAAAGTAAGCGCGAAACAAACGAGAGAAAAAAAAAGGGGGAAACAAGGGCAAAGACGGTGGTGGCGGCTGCAACAACGCCGGCATTCGCCGCTGCTTCGCCGCCATTTATCAAGCTAAACGCGAGGTGCACCGCATAATGTTCACGCCGAGGTTCTCCATCCACAACCCTCGCGCGGAAGCGTCTGCATTGCATACTGCACTCGTCCATCCCCACAGAAATTCGCATTTCCCATTCACGCATTAGCGAATCTCCCTTTTTTCCCTAAACAAATCCGAATTATCGTCCGATATTTCATTTAAACTTTTATCATTAAAATTGGCAAAATACCCTCGTTGTTTCAGCTTCTATTGGAAAAAAAAAGGAAATTACTCACGTTTCATTTTTACATCGCGGAAACAGTATCAACCACAGATATTTTCCTTCCATTTTGCATTCGGGAAACTCGCTTTAATTCAAAACTAGATATCCGTGTTGCTGAAATTACAATAAAAACATATTTGCTCTTTGACGTCGAACTCTCTAACGAGCGCATCGTTATACAGCGAGAGAAAATATGAATATGTGCTCGCGTAAATGAAGATACACATTTGAAAGAAAAAAAAAGAAAGAAGGATAAAAGAACAACTACGTGAAAAGACGTCCGTCCAAAGGAAAAGATACTTTCGGTGTGTCTTCATTTAACCACGGTCAACGTGGTCGCTGCTTTTGCAAACGTTGCATTAAAAATTCATAGGAATTCCTCGTGTTGAATTATGAATAGGGACTGTTTTAATCATTCCTGCCAGCCGCTAGAGAAATGGTCAGACCACAATTATATAAACTCTCGTGTATCATACAAACGTATCCAAAGTTTTGTGGCCGCGTAATTTCCAACCTCCAGCCGGGAACAGCTTCTCGGGTTATATTGAAAGCGTCCAGATTGTTATTCCCGTGGTCGAACCGGCTGACACTAAAAATAACGTTTATTCTTGTTGATGATAAATACCAGAAGGAAAAAGAAGTGACCGAGAGTAGCGGAAAAAGAGGAAATAATACCGAGGGGAGAGTTTTGTCTGGATAAACAAAGATAACGTTCGATGCCACTGTTATTGATTGATTTTTGATTGAATGGTTATTTTTGTCAACCACCGATGAAGAATCTTTCGATGACACGTACATGATTGAAATTTGATTAGAAAATAATTTTATCTTACATTTGATAGCTATTGATAGAGTGTATTTGTTCTTCCTTTAATGAAAGTTGAAACGGCAAGTAAGCGACCCAGATTAAAAGCGAGCTGGAAACGAAACGGATTCGAAAATGTATTTTACATCGCACAAAGGGAAGATGGGGCAAAGGTGGGAAAGAGGAAGGCAGGAAAATGAGAAGACGTCTGTCCGTGACGAGAAAGATAACACTCGTCTTGCTTAACGACCGTGGCCCTACATCACGCTCGCCGTGTCATTTATTCCAGAGAAACGTACGTACACCGGCAAAGAAATATATTCGTCTCTTTTGTTACCAGTTGAAAAAATAATTATAAATCGTACCGACAAAAAAAAACCCGCGGATTCACTATTATGATAGACGACGAACCAGCTGGGATAATGAACGCGAGACAGATTTAATGATCGTTTTTCCAACTTCGCGTCTTCCTGGCAATTCGTTTCAATAAAGTTAGTAAGAAAAAATAATTAAGAATATCTCATTCGACGTTATTTTTACGAATATTTTCTTCAAATCGTGAAATAAAAATCATAATTAAATCATTGTAATTAAGTGTTGACACGAACGTACGTTACCCTCGTGAAATAGATATTACACGGTTACTTTTATTGCACACACCCTGATTATATCAGGTTTAATCTACTCACGTGCCATAAAAACAGCAATAAACTGAACGATCTCATATTTTTAGTTAGCTTCCCGGTAAACGAATGTAGCCTTGTTGCACATTAATTGGCGATTAATTCGAAAATTGCAGCGTCGAACGAGTAACTCGGTCATGCGCTTCGTCGTATAAACACGTATATTTATACAGCCGGACGATTATTAATGAAAACTCGTGATCGATCATATGCTTCGTTGTATTTTGCAAAATTTGACTTTTAAATGGATGATTATCAAACAGGCGAAGAAAAAATCAATTTTTACAGTTCGAAGATTTAACTAGAGTTAATTCGAGCTGCTTCATTTTATTGGCATAATTTATTGGGAAACGTGTGTACTTTTATTTTTATACAAAGTCAGCAATTTAGAATTCTCGAATAAAGATCCTGTTCTTGAGTGATTAATGAACCCGTTTTGGAACGTAGAAAAAATGTGAACAGAAGTAACGGAAAATACAACCGATATGCAAATTTCTCGTGATGAGCGGCAACAGCAATTTTATCGTCATATGTTTGTCGCGCACATTTCATCAGTAACGCGTGGTTGTTTACGAATGCGCAAGATTTCAATTTACAATGTCGGTAATCAGATAAAAAAGTAGATTGGACGCAGAGTGCAGCTGCAATTTACGTTTAAATGCATCACGCTGCACTCGATAAATTTTCCCCCGATGTCCGTGAGAAAAATTGAGGATAGCCCTGTTGCGGAATAGAAATCGAAAACAGCGATGAACCAGAATCGTTGAACGGCGTAAAAAAATATTTCAATGAAATATTTTATCCGTTTATGAGAGCTCTTATCATTGAATTATCATTTGTATAATTAATACACCGAGTTGCGAATAAATATATTAATTCATCTCACACGGGTACTAATGTAATTTTTGGCACGCCGAGTGCTATAGAGGTTTCAATTTAACAGACGTGTTAAATAAATTCTCTTCAGCGTCCATGAAACAAGCAATCAGCTCGTATGAATGTTGAAATTGAGAAAATTTCTGCCACTAGAATTCTAAAATTATGATTTTTTATTAAATTGAAAAAGTTTCTGACCACTACCATCCTGAACTGTCTGTTCCATTCTGCCAGTAGGATCCTAATTTCGATGAAACAACTTTTCGAAAATGCAACAAATGTTTAGTTTGAAACACTGTTGATGATATTTTGCGCACGATAACCGCATAAACAGTGACAAGCTACGTGCTACTGAAAAAAACGCTAACGAATTATATTCAGTGGAGGAAGAGTTTTTAACAGGCTGAAAACCTGACTGAAAGAGCGAATATATTTTTCCAGTATATTTCGGTCTACATTTTCAATAGGTAAATCAAGGAGCGTGGCGTACCGAATATGTGGTTGCATCCTGTGGATTAGTATTCACCTCGACCTACACGCCATTTTACAAACTTCTCGTATCGTGCATCGAATCAGTACCAATCGAAATATTCACGAATAAAGTCATTCTGTACTATTGTTAAAAACAATTATTTTAACCCTGCATTTAGTTACAAATTTTGGAGGACCATAGTGATCCCCATAATCTGAAGAAGGGTTAATTAACACGTTCCCTACCGCCTCTTATTAATTGAACATTCTTTAACCTTATTTTTCTTATTGTAATGATCTCATTTCTAATATCGGTAGCGAACGTGTTAATGATGTACGTACAATACATTGACATGTCATCGTATTCATTTCCTTGACTGAAACGTCCAATCTGAATCATGCTCTACGTTTTTACCTGTCGTTATCAAGATTTTGTACAAAATAGGTATTCTATGTGCGTAAACTGTACGAACAATCACTAGAATGTGTGACGTGTTCCTGACGTGACATTGCGACTGTATACGAACTCAAAATCATTTATTCAGGAAATGATATAAACGAAGGCCGTACGATTCTCTTCCTAATTTCATAAATCATACTAATATACTGTTATCAACCTTTCTATTAAATTGTTGCATATCAAATGGTCGATTTCAAACCCTTGATGAGATAAAAGTATCACAAAATGGTAATGTATCGATTTAAAGCTTAAAGTGTAAAGAAAACGACTACATAAACGATTCATCGATAAGTAAATTAATTCACAACTTAGCAAATATGTAATTTTCACTCACTTCATTTTTCCTAAAAGAGGATTGAATTTATTGATTTGTTATGATATAAAATTTGTTTAAAATGTCCTGTATACGCATAGAAAGGCCATTTTGATATGTAACAATCTAGTAAACGAATGGAAACACGGTCAAAGGAAGACTCAATTCACATAGATAACGATTTTGATAAACTTACTCGTATGTTAGTTCGAAGGAAATATATCAACGAACAATCATGAAAGATTTTAAATTCTGAATTGAGAAAAGAATATGGGAAAGACGAGTTTCTAACGACGACGATCAGTGTACTTTCCTCGGATGTAAATATGTATTTAAAGATCGTTTAGTTGTTTAGTTCGCTTCGGACAATATCTAACGGCGACGACGACATGCTGCATGGCTGGTTACACTACCATTCCTTTTGTATGATACGCTGTACATGTATATTTTGACCAACGGACGACAATTATCGCTGTAATCGTTATAAGAGGATGAAGAGAAACTCGGGTATAATACACGAGAATTTAATATCAACGTCAAAATTAAACCGTTAAATGAAAGAAAATCGTGTTAACTACTATTAACGTCGAAAAGATAAATGATACAAGTCGTCTCACAATGTAATCACGATACCATGTAATATAAGAGCTCTGGTAGTTTGATAAATCGAGCGTAAAAGATTACATCTAATATTATATCGATATGCGTACACATATACACGAAGAAAAAAACACACACACACAAACACAAACACACAACCGTAATTACTGTAACACAACATTACTGTCGTTGTAACGTTATCGCCTAGTCAGTGTAAAAAAAAAAAAAAAAAAAATGAAGAAGGAAAGGCAGTTAATTGCAATCGTATCGCGTCTCACGGCTGACGAATGAACGGAAGAACTGTGAATACATTTACCTGTACGCAGATCGTTTCTTTGCGTGTGAATGAACGCGAATGAGCGAGTAAGCGTGTTCGTCACAACGTGGCTGGATTTTCAAATGTAAAGAAAGGAACTGAGATTGACCGTATACTTTTGCGGAAACGTATTTAAAAAATATATTACTCCTTAAGTTTCATCGTTTGCCATCCTAATTTTCATCTTCTTGTTTTAAAACTTACTCTTGTGAACCATTACAAGCTTTCTGTGACGAACAATCGCTGTACACGCGAGAGGAAAAACGAATAAGCGCGTGTAAATAGTGATTAAAGCAGATATTTTGCGCGTGAAAAGAGGGTAGAAAGGAAGGAACAAGGGGATTGAATCAGAGCGGGTTCGAGAAAAAGTTTCGTCGATTCTGAGAATGTAAAACGACTCATTCCAGGATGAAAGGAAAACTAAACGGTACTGTAAAGTTTTCTCCGCGAATCCGCGACGCTTTTTCTCCGACTTTTCACGAAGTTATAATTGTGAATATGTAAGTAAAATAGAGGAGAACGTGGCGTAGTCGTGAAGTTTATTCGAAGAATTAAGAGGTGCTTGATTGAGAAGATTGTGTAAAGGTAAGATGAGACGGACTTGATTCGTTCAATCGTGTCGGTCGTTTTATAGCTGGAAAATCGAATGAACGGGAACAAAGTGAAAAATAAAGAGAAAAAAAAGGCGAAGAGAAAGTAGAGGAGATGGAAAAGTCAGTTTCTATTTAATAGACGTTACTAAAGAAACTGGACCCAGTTGCACAAAACTTTTTCGAACACCCTTTTACACTGTAATCGCGTCCTCGATTGTCGAAGATGTTTTCTAACGTTATTATCTTTTGATCGAGCGAAATCAATCGTCCCGTTAACACTGCCCTGGATCGTTAACAAACGAGACTAATGAGAGTCATCGATCCTAGCCAAGTACGACTGGTAACAGAAGGATACGCATTATTCTATTCTCTATTAATCGGCCGTAATGGCAATAGCCATCCATCAGTATTCCATTGGTGAACATTCATGTATCGACGTTAAAGCGGCGCCGATGAATCGTCACATTCATCGGTGAACATTAATCCTCTCGCATTTCGTTGGCTGATTTATTCCCGACTTTCATCACTGCGTTTACGTTCAATGGATTTTATTGACCCGTCATTGTGCGTCTCTTTCGCGTGTTTATCTTTTGATCTTGTCAACGATGCGAAATCATTTCGATCAGCAAAAGCAGAGTAAAATCGGATGAAAACGTGGAACCACGTGCCGCCTTTGTAACGCGCACCCCAGCCTCGCGTTGCGACAATACAGACAGGTTGACCACTGCGTGTACACCCTTGAATAGCCAATAAATCGAATAAAGAACGACCGCATTGTATGAATTTCGTCCGGCTGCCAGTTCATTCGACGTGAGCCGCATTCAAAGGAGAGTGAAAGAGAGAGCGAATGTGTACGCGTGTAAATACTGTCGAATTACTTCATCCTAGGGGCAGATCCAAATACAGGGTGTTAATCAGTTCAACAGATCATTTTAATTTTTCGTTTTTTGTATTAACCCTCTTTGGATCTGCCCCTATCGCAATTTCGAACGAGATCGCTCACTCGAGTGTAACGAAATGATAAATGATACGTGAAACAACACTTGTAAATCTATATCGTTTTAAGTTCCAACATCATTATTCGACTGTGAAACCTAAGGCACGGCGATCAACACGAAAATGACTGTCCTCTGTTTTACATCTAACATAACGTTTGCGTTTCAGACACGCCGTACCACTCATAGATAGGCTAAAAATATACTTAATAAGTGTTTCGTCTAGCCTACGATGTATATTGTATCTATAATCAGAAAATAAATTATCGACCGTAAACCTCGATGGCATTTTCGATGTCTGTGAATTAATATCCAACTAATGGAGAATGCCGTGGGATATTGAAATTTTCAGCGTTCCATCTCTGAACGATGAAGAAGTCTGCCTTGGAGAGACAAAAGTGAGTAACGAGGTAAATTGATAGAGTCATTAGTAGATTATTGTGGTAAATTGCTGATGTTGAAAAGAATATTAGTTTAACGCTTTCATTTCCATCGAAGGGTGTAGGATAATTCATTTTCCTACGCACGATGAACGGAGCCTCGAATGGCTACAGTCCAATTATTCCTGACAGAGTTACAAAGCTTGATATGTAGGCGGTCGTTAGAAACCATTCTAAATCAAGTTTGTTGAAGGATAAACGTTAGACACGCGACATACGAATTTGCATGAACGATGCATTATCTACACGTGTAATGTGACATTGCCACCCCTCGATTACCGAAGCCAAGGCTGCTTGCAATTAGACCACCTGCGGTTTGGCCCCAGCCGATCTTCGCGATTATCCGTTTCCATCCCTACCGAGCTCTCCTAAACCTTTCGATTTGTCTTCGACCGGTGATTCACTGGTCCATTCGTTAAGTACCGACGAGATACACGATTTCTTCGTTTCAATAATTTGCCAAATTTTCAAACGAAAGAAAAATTCAGTCGGTTACACCGAAAGAAGAAATTGATGAAAAGAAAGAAAATCTCAGAGGAGAACGAAAGAATGACAATCGTCTTTGAGCTCCGAACAAAGACCCTACTTCACGATTAAAACTTCTTTGGAAGATGGTTCACAGTGTAAAAATTTATTAACACCTCTCTGCTCTTTCCTTACTTCACTCGGTGACATAAAGCCCGACATAAAAGTAGTTTCAACGTGTAACAGCAACGGTGCAAGCGTCATGTTCAATGGTTTATCCGCTTAGCAACCAGCGACGCGATACATTGAAATTCCCATTGAAGAATCAAAGAGGTAGAATAGAGTGTTTGAATATCTAGCAGCAGTAGGACCAACGCCCCAAACGGGACATTGTAGACAAGTTTTACCAACGAATTGCATTAATTTTTTCATAAAATAAAATAAAATATGTATTCGGATTAACCCTTACATGGTCTCAGAGGGTAGAGCCTAAGACCCGTGCGTCGCCGACTCTCCGGACGAATTCTTAATATCTATAGGAAAGCATAATGCAGGTGGATGGTTGACATAATTTCTAAGTCCCAATTTTGCAAATTTAACTGAATGAATAAAAATTCAAAGACTTATACATCAGAATGTATAGCCTAACTAACGACACTAAATGAACTTGACCACCGATGGAAAGGTATTGTCGGGAAAAATGCATTGCATATGCGTTGTGGGATGACCTATTAGAACCTGTACGTCTGTTATTCAGGTATCGGTAGGCGGATGGATAAGGGGTGAGCCAGGCGCAGCGCGCGCTTTCTGTGGTATTGATTACAGCCTCCTATCCAGGTGCACAAGCAGGGTCAAATCTGCCCCTCTCTCCGCCACCACATCTACTCCTTCCTCCCTTTTCTATCTCCTCTTACCCCGGCCAACCAACGATCCCTCTTTCCTTGCTTCTCTTTCACCCTCTATCTCATTTCTATGCTCTTTTTTCCTCTCTCTCTTTCTCTTTCTTTCCCACCCCCTCTGCACCCTTAACTTCCCTTCATTCTACTACCCACGCTGTCACTCTTTGTTGGCATATTTCCTTCTCTGCGCGTAGTTTCACCTGTGCACCGTGGGCGGTTGAATAAAGGTAAAAGAATCGTGCCTTAACATATCGTTCCTGGTAATAATTACTTGCACGTTTAAAAATGTACGGACAGAATAAAATTGCATAATCTATCTTGGGGGAACAATTCAAATTCTATGTCTTAATTTTTTCCCATGTAGAAGTTCAATTTTTTTTCAATTGTTACACGATATCCTGTATGTGTAGCAATTGGACCATAGGGTATACTTTGGCCTCGCTATTCCCTTAGCGACTGGTACTCGTACGACGATTGGAACGAATCAAAGTTTAAAATTCAATGAACGAACCGATAGAAAGCCGACCTCGATCGAACCAATGATTCGCTCTGAAAGAAACAATGGAATGCGTTTAACTGTGTTTTCATTCGAAATGCACTCGCATGACTCGAGATACGATCGCAATAGAGCCACGAGTATATTTGGTGCAACGGCAGGGTCGTTTTCGAAACTCTTAGTCAGTCAGCTGAATGGACAAGGACAAGGTCCTCGTTCCCGCTCGCTTTACCTGAATACCCACAGAATCGATCGCTACCTGTAACTTGACACAATCGAGCTGTCTCGTGTACACCCTCGAGCATCCTCGGCGTTCCTCTAAAGAAAATGGCAGTCTAAGCCAGCGGAGGGGAAGGTGTGGCTACCACTGAGTATATACATTCGAAATAAACCAGATCACTACCAAATGATTCCATTTTGCCTTGACGAATTGAAGCACCAGAAAGAAATCGAGGCTCTGTTCTGTTTCTTGGAATTATTTCATTAATATTCCGTTTCACAAAGAATAAACTTTGTTAAAGAGCCTTGTATAATGTTATTTTACTTTGTAACTCGATAGGATGATGGTAATACGTGCTGGACTTGGTCGTCTTCTTCGTTGATCAGATAAGGTTACACAAAAGTTTCGGGTGACCTAAAGATCAGACAAAAACCAGGAGAACAAAACAATGCTCCTAAAAGATTATCTTATGTAGTGGATCTTCTGTGATGTTTTTTATATTATATCGTTGCTATAGTAGCGAAATTTTGCACTAATTTTTGAGTAGTAACAGTATTTGATATTTTTCAGTAGAAGTGATCAAACAATGGTCAGACGGATCTCGTATGCCGGTGTTAATAATACTTATCGTCATAAAATTTATGATAATTATATAGTTTCTCACACTATATCGTCCTTGTAGTAATGAAATTTTCATTTATATTTTAGGAACAGTAGTACTTGCGATTTTCAGTAGTATGAGTCAAGCAATGATCAGGCATACTGCCGAAACTTTAACTAATACCCCTTATTGCTTCAAAATTGGTTACTTATAGGAAAATACATATAAAATAATGTTGATAAATTATGATGAGGAAAATTTTACTTGATAAATTCATTTTTAATTCATAATTACTATATTTTCAGTAGAATAGGTCAACTATTTATCAACCAGTCGGTAACTTATTTTCTTACACAACCCAGTATAAAAATAATACAGAATTAACAGCTTGCTATTATTTATATCGGCTACACGTATCAGAAGATTCATCTTACAGCAAGTTAATTTAATGGAACTACGTGTGCGTGACACAGTAACGAGATATAATATCACAAATCGTAGGTATAGACGATACATCGCACATTATAAACAGAGAGATAATCGATATAACATTGTACTTCGAAGCACGAGTGATATCGATAGTCACATTACTGTTGCCACGAATTTCTGTAATTCAATGCAATCCACGCCTTTGTAGCGTGAAAATCGTATTATTCTTTCAAATTGTTCATCATGGACGCCACGAACCGGCAATCAGTTTATCGTTAACGGAGAAATTTAATTTATCCAACAATGGGTGTCAGTTTATTTAGTAATTAATGTTTTAATCAATTCGTTAACACGTCGACTAAAATAGATATTTTACAACAATTGTTAATATCATTTTCTACGGAAAACGGTTACCAAATTCAAGAGTTCTACTTTTTTCATTATAGAAATCTCCATCGGATTCGAGGAAGCGTTGAATAGTACCCCTTTTGCACATTGTTAACAATATACAGCATTTCAGGAAGTCTACATTTCCAGAATAAAAATCCACATTAAAATGTATCAAAAGCAGAGTAGATAATTACTCTTAAAAAAAAATATTTTAGCAATATTAAAGCATTTCAAAAAGAAGGTCTGGCATTTCTATGTTCTATCACAAAATAGAAACATTGTAGCAAAGAACATTCGATACACACTTATTATTAAATTCAGCCTCGAATTGCCAACAAAATTTATCGTTAAATTGATCTGCCCTTTGATGTTCAATTGCAGTATCGAGTTTGTACTTCTGTTTCGTCTTGTTTCATCACGAACGACCTACTTTCGATGAAAAATATAAACTTCAACTCAGGAGACACAGAATCACAATATGTAACTCGGTGAGATCTATTTAATCGCCAGGAGAATTGTCCGCTTCGTTGAAAACATTATAGCGAACGATACCATGCTGCGAACTGAACATTCAACAAGGTATCGATTGGGAACACAAACAAATCCAGTGGATCCAGCGTATTTCTCTTTAGAGACCACTCGACAGGAAATACACGATTTATTATAACAGTGTTGGTAGTGCAGAAAAAATATCCTCGTTAGGTCTGTGTCACTGGAACTCGATAGTAACGTTAACCATACTTGTGTGTAACCTAATTTTTTTTTTTCAAGATGATATCTAAAATTCCAATTGAAGTGTTTTTATGCTTGAAAAGAAACCAACAGTCAATACAAGTAAGTATTCAAGGAGTGGTTGCAGAGGAAGACCATGGGGGTAACTACCCCCTATTTCATATTTACATATTTCACCTCTCATCCTTAAATAAAGCTCCTAGAACCTTGGTCAGTAGGGTGTTTCTTATTTTCAATTCTTCGAAACGTGTATACATGAATAAAGCATGGGAAAATAAATATTTAATAGCGAAGTTTGGAATTGTTTGTACGTAGTTTAATGCAGATTATAGGGCGTTCAGGGAAACGCTGTCGGAATTAGTAAGAAAGTTGGAACGCGTGATATTTTACTGAAAATTTGCAACGAGTTACAGATGGTTTAAGGCAGCAGTGAAGCGGAAACGAAGAGGGGGGAAGTGAGGAGGATAGGAATGCGAAAATGTAGCGTGAGAGGCTGTTTCATTAAAAAAGAAAAATACGAAACACCCGGGTAGATGAAATGAAACTTTCAGGCGTACGCCTTTTAAGTGAAGGTTTAGACGCTACAGACGTAAGAGAGTTTAATTACACACAGTGTGCGTTATGAATTTTTCTTCCGTGCAAACGAACACTTCGCTTCCTATCCTGTATAATTTTGTAAGGATTATCACAGAAGAAAAGTAAGAAGTCTATAGAAAAAATGGACAATTGACATTTTATTAAAAATGATATTTTCTAGATTCTCGAGGATATA
Source organism: Osmia lignaria lignaria (assembly GCF_051020975.1). Classification (NCBI taxonomy): domain Eukaryota; kingdom Metazoa; phylum Arthropoda; class Insecta; order Hymenoptera; family Megachilidae; genus Osmia; species Osmia lignaria. The sequence goes on from NC_135041.1 coordinate 6,100,872, forward strand.
TGATTATTTTTAAGGAAATTGTGCGTTTAAGGGTTGAACGTCAATCTATTCAGCATTATTTTTCTACTTTCAAGCCTCGACGTTCATTATTCATTTACCTCCCGTCTAAGATTACATCAGCTAGAAACCCTTGTCCTTCATCGCCTAAAGAATCGACAGCAACAGAGGTTGCTGGCTCGAGGCGTGTATTTCATGGATAATATTGTGTATGCATCACCACTTTTGCGCTTCCACTCTTCGAGGCTGGCGGCCCCTCAGGTAATAGCATCGCATCACGTTGAGTGATTTTACACTCCTCCGCCTTCCACGTCAATACCCTCGATAAATTAAGAGCTCTAGATGTAAAAGAAAATGAAAAAAGAAAGAAAGACGGAGTAAAAAAATAACGGCGCAGCGAGAGGTACAATAGATCCCCGTCAATCCTGACTGAGAGTGCTCCACGTCGAACTATGAAAGGAAAAGGTTAATGTTCTTGCATCTGAGAAAAGTAACGCGACGTCTTGACAGCGTAAGAGCAATTTTTCTTTTCTTTAACAAATTTCTAACGATTTTTCAAATTATCATCCTGTCGCATCTGCGCTTGGCGGAGTTGAATTTTTGCTGACCCAACGTCACTGATTTGAATTTTAAATTTCTCATTTTCCCAAATTTATACTATTTTTTTAATACATGATACACTGGCGTCAAGTGGGTGACGAAGGGATGCTTAGCATTTCAGAATAGAAGCGTTTAAGTATGAAACGCGTTATCAACGTTCCCGGTTCCGTTCATCATTTAAAGGATCCGGTAGAACGCGTTCAGAGTTAAACTTGCCACGACAGTGAAAATCCTAGATTAAGGTAGAATCAGCCGCCTTAAACGTGGCTTATCCGAACGATGTATTTATTACACGGAGCTTGTGTACCATGACGATAAACGTAGCTGATAATAGAGGAAGTTTCACCTGTTTTGATATTTATTACGACATAATATCGAGTGGTTAGCTGTCTTAGAGAATTTCACGACTTATTTGTCGTCTGTACACCGGTATGTGTACAGCGTATACTTTGGTTAGCTTTTTCTCGCAGACGATCGTCTGGGGACACATGTTGTCAAATATTCGAGGAGTGGCCCTCGAGGCCTGTTCCTCTTCAGGCGCGACTTTGGATTCATCTCTCGACCGCTCGTTTCCTTCCGTCCCTGAAGAACTTTCACGACGACGACTAGTCTTCTGACCCGGCAAGACGTTTCGCCCGACTATCCGCAGGATATTTGAAAATCCTCTTCTCAGTCAGAAGCTTCGCCTCCAATAATAAATTATACCTTAGCTCTTCGCGATCGCGATACGGAGGATTGTTTCGCGAGACAAGTGGAATAAAAGTATAAGAAGAGCCGTTAATAAAGAGTCTATCGTTTCACCACAAATAATTCTCTTCTCTGTATTAAAAATTCTAATAAATTGAACGCTGTTAGAAAAAAATTTGTGCCCTTCTTTGACTCTTGTCCGCGACGAAAGGGTTAAAGCGGTGAAAATTATTTTATAGAATACGTAACAATACCAAAGCAGATAAAGTCCGTGGAAAAATTTTTATAAAAGATTTTTAACGTTCCGTTTATTATTCTGTCGTGAGTTTTTTACTTCGTTCACAGCCAGTGCAAGATATGAAAGCTTTTAACGTTTACATTTTACATTGCACTGTGTAATACTCAAAGCGGTCTTCTTGAAACGGTGACACGCTTTCGCAAATGCATGCACTCTAAACCCGAGGAAAGGTTCAAACTTACCGATTGTCGTATACTTTTCGCTACAGTATTTTTTTCCTTCCCCTTTCTTTCTTTTTTTTTTTTACATTCATATTATTCGCCATTTCGCTTCTCGATCCATTTGCTTGCTCAGTTACTTCAATTTCCCTTACAACTTTTATTACCCTCCTCTATAACCTTCGCTATTTCGTTTTATGCTCGTCATACATTAGCCGAAGGGATTACCAACGGCGAAGTGCAATATTCGAATTGGATGCATCATTCCTGTCGATCTAACAGTCATTTCGTTTTAACCCAACTTTTTACTCACGATCGCGATTAAATATTTTTACCACCGGCACTGAACTTTGCTTTCAAGAAATGAGCGGAAAAAGTTAAACGCGCGTTTCAATTTTTATTCGATAATTTCTGAATAATATATCGTTTCGACGACTTCACCGTAAACACTATTTCATAGCGCGCCATCGCCGGGGTTTTATAGCGTTACAACGCGACCGTTCGGGGTGGTTTTATCTTGAAAATATGCGAACATTCCGTGCAACGACCACGGCAACTTTTTTACTAGCTTTTTCTTCCGAGTTTACACGCATATTGTGATACACACATCCTGTATTCAGCTTCTTCATCCGACAAATCCTTACAAGAACCACCGCGTAAGAAGGTTATCGCTGTTTTCATCGTAATAATGTCAATTTACTTTCGAAAATAATTCACATCACGCTATATCACGATGCATCACGCCACTTTAAAATTCAACTCGTAAAACCGATGAATATCATGAATGAGTAAATGAACAACGTGCTTGTTCTGCTGCAGGGGATGAAATTTTGCTTCTGCTACAATCCATCTACTATGACAATTGATGTAACCAGGATTTTTTGAAGGATGAATTAGGTTCTTTAGAATTTTGGAATGTTAAAATTTTAGATTAACAAGGAAGACCTTCCATAGTTTTAAGGGGCAGCCAAACTCACCCTGTCCCTTACAACCTACCCCAATGATTTTTCCGCAGAGACGAATTCGCTGAGAAAAATATCGGTCACCCCGCACATTTGTCGTAACTTTATTTCTTTTGCGCCCCTAGCAGGCTGTATTTTTGCCAATTTTTTTTATTGCCCGTTTGAAGAATCGATGACATCGATGCATCAGGCGGATGCAACGGGTATAGGACGGTCTGTATAAGAGGAAAGTTCATAGAGAAGACCGAGAGAGGAACAGGTAGAGGGAGAAAGAAGGAAAGACGAGTGGAAAGTTAGAGGTATGGAACGGGTAAATGGTAAATATTTCAGGGAACGGCATACTCGACGAACTTCAGAGCTTAGGTGGTATAGGTCAGGGTTCAGCTTAGTCAGCCCCTGCTAAAACTAACCGCGTAAATCCATTCGCTTTCTCCCCTTTTTCTTCCTGACGTTTCCTCCTGTTCGTTTCTATGAACCTTCGTTCGAAGTGTGTCAATTGTATACAGTTAATCGTTGAGGAAACATTCATCTGTCGTAAAGTTGAACATTTTTGTAAGCGAAACTTCTTTGAGGGTGACACGAAATTTGTTGTTTTATGAAGGTTGGAGGAACTAAGAGATGTTAAAGGAGCTTTTAAGTCAAGTTTATTCTTTTAATTAAAAAGAAACCCCTTGTTCTATTTTTCTTTGATGTCGCAGCTCTTCGTTTTATGAACCTGTCTCCGTGTCAAAGGATAACATAAAGGTGGATTAACACGTTGAATACCGTAAGGGTCATTATGACACCTCAAATGTAATGCGATTAAATAATTAATTAAGCAGAAACAAGTTTCTTAAACGACCATGCACTTATTCAATGTTTCCTTTTATAGGGATTACAAAGCGAATAGAAATGTGGGAAATAACGCGAATTACATTTCTTTCAGAGGTACAGAATAAAAAATTGCAAAAATCGCGGCTTCAAGAGAGCAGCCCGATTTTTTCATCACGTAGGACATATCGCAGCTTGTTACGTTGAATTCTTTTTTTTTGCGCATTTTATACGTTCGCTATCAACAAACAGAGTTCGAATTCGTGATCACGCGATCACAGATGTAGTTTTTTTCAAGAGGAGACGTCCGATATCTGCGTGACTCGATTTGAAGAGCGTTACTCTGCTATAAATTGCAACCACGTACCACCGCTTCCACGAGCTTTCGTGACATTTTTTACTTTCGAAGGAGCGAGATCGGAGATACGACTAAATTCGTGGTTATTGCATTAAACATCGACCAGCTAACATTACTTGCCTTATTAAAATGTTTTGCCTTAACTATCTCGTTACAAGTTTCACATAAATATAAATGTGATCGTAGTAACTGAATTTCAAATAAATGGTCACCATGAAATATTATCGTTCCGTTACGAGCATTTAATCAAACCTGATTAAAAAAAAAAAAAAAATTAATAAATAAAATACCTAGGTGTTATCTCGTCACGAATTTACGGTACCAGCATCGCTAATGTAACGGACGCGAGATAAGAAAGTCCTAAGCACCAAGGTCGAAATAACTTGTTCCACGAGGGTACGTGCTTACTATCTAAAGTACGAAGTAAATTAAAATGTACTGCTGCTCTTGCGAGGGTTCTCCCAGTGTACGAACGCGAAATTTATTGTAGCTGATGAGTGGCCGCGAGCTGCTTTTTACTCTCTTGCTTAAAGTATCGGGTTTTCAATGAAAATCATATGATACAAAATGGAGCTATGGTCAAAATTAAAATACAAACTCTCGATATAAAATGAGAGTACAAGGAAGAGCTCAAAATAAAAGTGTAATGTAAATTAAAAAATTGTTTAATATTGCAAATTCAAGACCTTGTGATTTTTTATAATTTTATTGATAATGAAACGTGCAACACTTTGAAGGCGTTTTAATTAAACACCGTGAAAGAGGGAGTTGGAGTCAATAAAGTAGGAAACAGGGAGCAATAAGAGCGTGTAATCAGTATCCCGACATATTTGTTAATCTACATCGAGCAAAGCTCACTGCAAGTACTTAAAGAGCTGGCAAACTTTTAGCGTGACCGGGAAGATACAAGCGTGGGACACGGTCTAACGCGAAATTAGCTAACTTCCAAGGCTGGATAACGCAACGGAGTCGAGAGCTGGATATCAGGACTAAGCCGTTTTGTTCTACGTTGCACCATTGCGGTCGTGTAAGCTGCAATACCCCGCGTACCACCCGGTATACCAACTTCCAAACTGACTTACCCAAATTTACATTTACCTTGTCGAGAAACCAACGGAAGATCGTATCCTTATCTGTTGCAGCTTGTCTGCAAACGGAATGTGATATTCCAGACAATTCCTGTCAACTAACGCGCAGATGCATACAGCATAAAATCACCGCCAACTCCATTCATTATTTTTGCAAACGATGATATAATACTCCTCGTAGAATTTCATTTCACACTCATAAATTTCAATGCTTTAACTGCTGTTACCCATATCTGAGTGATACATAAATTTTATGGAGGATACTTTTAATACTTGAATGAGGAATCACCAGACTCCAACCGATTTATTTCCTTAATTATTCAATCTAATTACCAAACGTGTTGGAATAGATAAACTATGATTTCCGGGGATGAAAGTTCCGTTCATGTAGGAAAAATTAATCTTGTCTTTGGAAATAGAATCCATTTTCTGATCGAATCTCTGGGGTTGGTATAATTTTCTAATTCACGAATGCACGATGAATTGCTCATGAGGGAATGGAAGTTACATGATCATTAATCATTATTCTGTTATTTCTAAGAGAACAACGAAAGAGTTGATCATCTGTAGACGCGAGCTTAATATCTTTATTTTAAATTAAAAGATTCTGTTCCACCGTTTGTATCGTGTGTAATATCGATTCGTGGTGTCCCATCGTTCGCCTTACTTCAATGAATTTGGAGATTGGCGGCTATTGGAATTGGAAATGAAATTTGGTAGACATACAAATGGAGACTAGCAGGCGCTAACACGTAACGAGAGAAATGTATAGTGTGCTGGCTTGCCAATCGATTCTACTACAACCGATTTATGTTTACGACTATTGGAATAGGTATAGACGACAGAAACTCGCAGTGTTTTGTGGGAAATTATCTGGTCCCGTTAAAATGTTACTAGTTAAACACCGATGTAACATAAAATACAGCTGAAAGGTAAAATATTTTAAATTTGTCTTTTGAATTTTATTCGTAACAAAAATATGTAGTAATTTAATAAGTGCCAATTAATAATTAATGAGAAATTATATTACATCGTGTGATGAAACTTACCAAAGTTCCACCTTTGCTTGAGAAAATCATCAAGTTTTAGTATTTCGTCGTGATTTATCTACGGGACAATAAAAAGCTTCGTTACACCTCCGTCTGGCTTGAAAATATGATGCATAGTGTTAATAACGTCCGTAGTCTACTTCGTAGCTCCGTATGGAACATCCTACCAGCCGCCACCTCTGTCACAGTTTTTCCCTCTTTCCGTTCGGTTACTGTTTTCCTCCTTCCTGCTTCCGTTATGCGTTGTTTCATTCGTTTCGCCCATGTATCCGCTTCCCTTACGCTTTTTTCCGAGTTGATTCAATTATTTAAATCAAACATTTGTTTCTCTAATAAACCACGGAAACACGTTCTGTTTGCACTTCAAAGTCTACGTAGGACATTCCTTTTTTAAATAACTACAGAACATTATATTTCTTAATCGCGAATGGATTGTCATATTTAACTACTGTATGTTTAATAATGTTTCGAAAATTAAGAATAAAGAAAATTGATCTTTCATTCTATTTTGGGAAAATCAGAGAAGTTTAAGAAATAAAAGACTTTGAATGGTGGCAGATGGTGGGTTTTTGGATATTTGATGGAGTCTAAGCCTTTAATTATAAAAATCAACTCTCTGACTACTTTAAAAGTAGTTTTAAATTCGAGCATTGCGTCATCTATAAAAAGGTGGTTGAATCTACTCGACAATTTATCGATCGATTATCCGAAACATGTGACGGCCGGTGTCGAAGTCGGTAATGAAGAAAACGCCTTCAAGAAAAATCTCAAAGCCGCCTTTATTAAAACATGCTCGTTGTTCCCCGGGTGAAATAATATCGGCATGCAGCGTCACCGGTACCTCGGGGTTTCAGACACCCCGAATACCGTAGTGTCGGGAGGCAAAGAGTGTCATCGGTGCTTCGGGGTCCCTGACACCCCGGATGCCAAAATGTCGGTATGCAAACAATGTCACTGGTGCTTCGGGGTCTCTAATACCCCTGGATAAAATCAGGTCCGTGTGAACAGGGCACAACCAGTATAATTATTTTCCAGAGTTTACTTAATTTACTTCATTTTTATTTTTTTTGGTTATTAAATAAGCTCATCGACGGGGAATAACATTTATGATTATATCCCCTTTCTGGGTCTCAGCCGAGGACCCCATTTATTTTACTTTCCCCAGTTATTTATATAATTTTATCCCTCATTATAGGCCAAGGCCATCTCGGTTTCCCTTACATCCATGCATTCCTTACATTCCTGCAACCTTAAAACATTTTTTTTTTTTTAACGTGGTGGAAATCTTCAGAAAGACACCTTCAGCCCCCCTGGGGAGGGGCCGGAGGTAGTGTGGGATTTTTACCCACTAAAACCACCACGGTGGACTACACTAGGGCGGTAGGGAGGGTCCTCTGACCCTCCGCCATGTGCCAAATTCCGCCGACATCGGGGACCACACTCGATGCCGGCACTCCTTGGGCCGCGTGCAGTGGAGACCGGAGCCCCAGCCCCGGATCCCTGCGGAATTCCTTTACGTCCCTCGTTCCGTTACATCTCTGCATCCCTTACATTCCGGCATTCTTTTCATCCCTGGATTCCTTTCATGCCTACATTCCTTTCATCCCTACATTCTTTTTATCCCTACACTCTTTTCATCCCTACATTCCTTACATCGATTCATCCCTTACATCCCTTCATTCTTTCCATCCCTACATTCTTTTCATCCCTACACTCCTTTCATCCCTTCATTCTTTTCATCCCTGCATTCTTTACATCTCTGCATCCCTTATAATAAATATATTATAAAGACTGCTTCGAGTAAAGGTAAGTACAGGTAAGTTAATTCCTTTTCTCACCGCCAAAGGGCGCTGATTCGACATCGAAATTTTAGTTCACATTTTTGCCGCAAGAGGGCGCTGTTCTTTTTGAGAGCTTCGCGAAATTTTTGAAAAAACAGCGCCCCCTAGCGGCATAAACGTGAACTAAAATTTCGATGTCGAATCAGCGCCATCTGGTTTTAGAAAAAAGAACTAAATCATGCTCAATTTTTGGCCCTCTAGCGGCAAAAATGTGAACTAAAATTTCGATGTCGAATCAGCGCCATCTGGTTTTGGAAAAAGGAACTAAATCATGCTCAATTTTTGGCCCTCTAGTGGCTAAAATCTGAACTAAAATGTCGATGTCGAATCAGCGCCCTCTGGTGGCGAAAAGGGAACTAAATTTGTATAAAATCGCAGGCCTTATAGCCGCAAAAATTTCAGCTCAATTTCAGGGAGGTACTGGGATGTATGGAATGCAGGAATATAAGTGGTGCAAGGATGTAAAGGATACAGGTATGTAAGGGATGCAGTGATATAAGGATGCAGAGATATAGTGGAATCAGAGATATAAAGAGTGCAGACTGAAGTAATAAAATCAACACGTTCGTCTTCCTACGGAGTTTATTCAATAAGCTAAGAAGATAATTACAGCAAATTAAATGAACGCAGAAAATAAAATAAGGGTATATGTATGCCTTTAGTTACCTACATGAAGCGAGCCGGAAGGAATAAGAGAAAGAAAAGGAACTCGGTTTACAATATTTATAAATAATATATAATGTATAAAAATATATGAAATCATTTATCTTGTTATTTTTGTTATTTTATTATAAATGATCTTCAGCATAATGACAGTTGCTCTAAAAAATTAAAAGAACTTTTGCCCATAGAATATGAAATGTAGAGAATTTAAACGATTTCCGCTATACGTATCGCGTCGATACGCTCTCTGTTGGCAAGAGTCCTGAGTATATTTTGCGCATGCGCACTACAATTATTTATTATAAATCCAAACCTGTAGATAATTAAGAAATTATTCACTCACAAACAATGAAGATGATATATTTGTAAATCACAAACGATTTCCAATGAATTACAGTTATCAGTTATCGCAAAATCTGTTTCTTATAAGAAATTACCAAAAAGTTTCGGCTCACATCATGACTGAAATAAAATTGCTAATTACAAAAGAAGTAATTTGTCACAAACGTTAAAAATAGACTCACAATCAATCACAAACAATTTACAAATGAAATACACAAAGAAAAATTAAAAATAATCATATTTTATTATTCCTTCCGGCTAGCTTCATGTAGGTCGTCCTTTTCACACTTTGTTTCACATTTTGCCAGTTACATTTTCCTTTACATTTTCGTAATCCCTAATACCCCAGGTTGATATCAGGTCGATATTCAGAGAGCGCCACCGATGCATCGGGTTCCCTGATACCCCGGATGCCATAATGTGGGTATGCAAAGAATGAAACCGGTGCTTAGGGGTCCCTGACACCCCCAGGATGATATCTGGTCGGTATCCAAAGGGCGTCATTGGCGCACGGGGTCCTTGATACCCCCGGATGAAATCGGGTTCCTATGAAGAGGGCAAAACCAGTATAATAATCATCCTCTAATTTCTTTCCGGAATATATTTAATTTACTTTATTTTTTTTTTTTGCTTATTAAATAAGCTCATCGCAGGGGAATAACATTTGTGATTGTACCTCCCTTCTGGGCCTCGGTTGAGGATCCCTTTTATTTCACTTTTTCCAGTTATTTATATAATTTTATCCCTCTTTATGGGTCAAGGCCCACGCTCCCTAACTATTTATTATCCTTCCCTGTTTATGGACCAAGGCCTCCCTTGGCAGATATTTATTTCTTCATTGCTTTTATGAGCTTCGCGGGGACTGCCACTAAATCACTGTATCTCCGTATCCCTTGTGAAGTAATATAGATAATTATTTTGAATTTCGTATCAAAAAAGCTGTGGCAGAAAATCAATCTTAGTTGGTATAACAGAATGTGATAACAATATGATAACGGGGCTCTGTGGTACAGAAAATGATACAACTTTTGGACGTGGCAGCACCGGTGTTCGTTAGAAGAGGTTTATAGAACTAGAGAAAATTAATATTCCGTGGATAACGGATCTGGTTAAAGGTTATATATTGTAAAAGTATAACTTTCCGTTTCCAAATTTGTTATTCAACAATGCAGCATCCATTTCGAGTATCAGTTGTTTTAGCAATAAATTTTTACTTTTATTATCAATGTATCGTGCATCCACGAGAAGTTCAATTATATCGGCCTCTCCTTCCCCTTACTTTGGAGTATTCTAACCAATTAGAAAAGGTAAATATTATTAGTTAAGAAACTATATTAGATAGTGCGAAGTAAAAACTAGAACTGAAGTTATTCTCGTTTTCATCTTCTCATCAGCAATAAATTTAATTGATATTAATGTTTATATTTAAGCAAATGTTGCTTATTTTAGATGTCAATTTTGTTTCAGAATGCATTAGGAGAAGTACGTGGATTTTAAAACAATGGGCTATTGACAGGATAAGTCAAAGTACTTTTAGCTAAAAAGCAGATTCTTTTGCAAAGAATGCTGCATATTACATTGTACAAAAATGGTTTGAATTAAACAATAAAATGTATGTGTATAATATATGTATTTATAATCGTTATAGTCATTGAGATATAAAGTTAAATGAATTCATAAAGAATGGTTTATTTATTTCTAACTTCTGTAATATATTTGATGCAATTTGATGTATATTATTTAATACGAAAATATTTTTTATATTTTTAATATTATCACATAAATATAAAAGTACATAGGTTTAAGAAAAGGATGAAATTAATGGATAAAAAAATAATTGTATTAGAACAGAAGTCAGAGTTATGAACTGCCAATATGTATATTTCGTAACTTCACTTCTTTTTTATTGAATTTTTAATTTTTATTTCGAAAATAGTTCGTGGCTTCGGTTCTAAGAGCAAGAAGATAAGGTACTTAAAATAGGAGGAAGATATTTAAATATCAAGTTCAGCTTTATAGGTTTTGATGATTTATTAGAGTCCCTGGGTTACCTTCCCCTGAGGCAGCCCATTCCAATAAGAAAGCCATCCTTTCTCAATTTTTTAATATTTACCATCTTATATCGCATACACTTTTTGTTCCGCTGTCCATTTAAGAGCACCTTTTGGATATGGTACATTTATGCAAATGAGGAACGAGCAAACTGTGCGAACGGACAACGGGAATGAGATACTCAACATAAAATCAAATATTTTTATATCGGTGTGTATCGTTTCTCTACCATTTTCGAAATAACTGCGCTAGCATTATTCGATTAGTTTCCTAATTTGTGGAGACACGATAACGATGCTTCATTTCCAGCATAAACTGTTCAAATTTCCGATACACTAAGCAATGTTTTGTCACGATTATTGCTTAATGTACAGAGCAGATTCCACAAGGTGGAAAATCCTATCGAAAGGATGGACGCATTTTATCGCGTCTCCGCAATGTACAATGGATAACGGCGCCTCAGATCCTAAAACTTTAACATTTATAAAAGAAGGACGAGTAGCATTCTGTTCGTGAAACGAGCACCGTTTCTTTGCTAATCCTTTCATTTCACCTGGATTTTCGGAACAAACAAAACTATACGCTTGATCCGTACATCTTTCCTAACAATTCAACGCGTCTCAATATTTTAAATCAACGAAGAACGAATGGAAAAATAACACATGATCAGAAAGATCAAGGAGCGCATTGTAACGGACGATAAATGGGGATCGAGAATAATGAATGCGTATAGAGTGGAGATATTTTTAAAATTTTTGAATGAACTAGGCGTTTCGAAAATGCGTCATTTTTGTTGCCGCTTCGCATTTCGGCGGGGATTGATTCTATCGGGTTTCGCAAACGAATCATTGAAAAATTATATAAATATGTCTAGCTATGTTAAAGTCATCGGATTTCTTCAAATTCGCTGAAACACGAGGCAACGTCGGGTCACAAATGTATATCATGATCATATATATACATATATGTATGCAATGCATGTATGTATAATATGTGCAATCGTATGTGCAATATATTCTGCGATTACAACGACTAAAATGCCATAATATCTTACACGTGCGCGTACTGTCCATGCGAAAAATGATAAATTACAAAAAGATAGCCGAGGCAACAAACGGACGCTTCGTATAACGCCGGCGCGACGAAGATCCATGCTGTGTAATTACAATGACAACAATGACGGTGATCGTGATAAAGACGGAGATGATAGAAACAATAGCAACAACAATTAGCTGTATCTCAGTTTCGCTTTCTTTTTCTTTTCCCTTTTTACCGTTAAATCACCAGTCGATAATCGAGAGGCTTTCGATAAAATGAACGATGGACGTACAACTCAGCGGTAATTTTAGGATCTACGCTACACATTTTTTAACTTCCTCTATACGAGAAGCAAAATGCAACGTGTCGATATTCAAACGAAAAGATTTCAAAAATTACCAGTCCTCCCGGTTATCGATGATCATTATCAGTAGACGGCGAATTTAATTAGGGCAATTACGGCGGTGTAACATCGAGTCACAATTGAAATCCTATCTAAATACTTCATGATAGTAATGATATTTAAACTTTGCCTATGTTTATGTAAGACACGACGATATGAAACATGGCACGATGATTCAACGACGATAAAACATCTGATCGATTTCCCTCGTTTGCCGTTCGTTCTCGTGACAAATCACCTCATCAATATTATTCATCATTAGCTACTGCGGTTGATCGATAGACTCTACTTATAAACAGTCTCTATCGTACCTCGTATTTCGTCCGCACGTTATCGAATGACTTTTGTCATTTAAATTCTCTCCTTCGCTCGCTCACACTCTATATCGCGTCGCGTTTTCAGGCTTATCGATCGAATCTTATCAGATTCTGAACACGCCGCCAAATGAACCGGCTATTTATCTCAATTATTTGAAGAATAAGAATAAGCTGTAGATCTCTATAAATAGATTATTACGAATCAACGCGTTAAATGTCACAGTAAAACGGCATGCTGCTACTTAGAATTTTTTGTAATTTTTTATCAATTTGATTATATCAAATTTGTGGCGCCACCCGCCGTTGATCTTCAAGGCATTCAACGTGTTAATTACGATGAACTTTATATTAAAATCGTATTTGAAAGAAAACTTTGAAGATGAAATCGTGCTAATTAAATTGCAAAATCCATTCAGTCGCACCATGCAAACGCGAAGAAATCGTTACAATCTATAAACTCCTTCGATGATGCACACCGTGCCGAATAATGACAATGATGCATGACCCGATCAAAATTGTCAAACGATCAATGAAATGTTAGAGAGAACGAAGGAGAAGTTGCACGGGGATTGTTTGATGAAATAAGAAATTCTATATCGAGAAAAGGGATAACCGAAAAATCATGCATACGTGTTCGAAACTACGGATAAGTACAAGCTCTCCGTGTGAGTGAACGAACGAAAGCGAAACGTTTATTTAATAAAGATATCTGAGGGTTTGGGATATCATAGGTATTATTCTCTTTTTTTTCTCTTCTTTATCTTTGTGTTGAATGTGCGTGTTTGACTCGGATACAATTGCTTTTAGGTTCACCTATTTATATTCGGAGGCTGCGCAATGGCGGTGATGTAATTATAATGTACTCTTTCTCGTCTTTCTCCTCGTTCGTTTTGTTTAGCGTGAAAAATTTTGATAACAACGGTGGTATACTCTCTCCTTTTCTTTGTGGGGACGACGAAAAAGAAAAAACCGTACTCTTTACTCGTTAAGATATTAATTACCTAATAATCACGCAGTCATCCGCATGTACGCACAGAGTTACGCGATCCGTAATAATTAGTATTATCTTTTTTTTTTGTCGTTTTTTTTTCTTGCAAATGCGCCTCTCGTCGCATGGATTACAAATGTATCTCCTTAATATGCTTTACTTACGAAACACAAACATTCCGTCGTCTTCTTATATTTTTTTTTTTTCATTTTCATTATTATCTTTTTTTAATGGTTTTTCTTTTGTTCTTTTTAATTAATATTTTGTTAGATATATTACATACGCATCGTACGATTTCTCAAGCATAGTATTGTCAACAGTTGTGTATATAATTTGTTCGTTTCCTCGTTTCATCTTTATATACCTTTCTTGCCTTTGTTAAATGGTTTCCTCTGCTACACGCTCCCGCGATACAGCAAATCTAGAGTCTGATGTTTTAAGCAATTCATACTTTCCTTTGGTTCTGCGCCTGTGGTCGGCTACCGGACACAAAAGTACCCGCGGTGACATGTCGCGTTCTCGTCGAACAAGAACTACGGAACACTTGACCCTATTACATTGTACGCGTCCCATTTTCTTTTCTCTTTTCCTCTGCTCCCTTTCCCTTGTCCTTTCAAAAACGATCGATCGACTCACGCAACAAGATCAATCACAGAAAGAAGTATTTATAAATCTCACGCTCTTTTTTACTGTCTACCCCTGGACTGTTGCGAATGAAACGGTAGATTTATTCAAAAAGCTGTTAATAACTATACTGTTCTCCTTAGATCACTTGCAGGAACTAGTTTACTGAAATATTCGAGAAGAAAAAGAAATGTTTATTATTAAATTTCCAATAGCCTTCACTTAGGAATATCCTGACTGAAACCCTTAGAGGAACAATACAAGAATTTCATTTTTTCATTTTGAAATCGACCATTTGATGTGCAACAACCTAATAATAACTTATCATTTGATCATTCTACGAGATATGTATTTTCCTTCCCCATATTTTCAACCTCTCAGAGACTGTTCTCTGTCCCTAAACAAGACAGAATAATGAGAAAAACCAAGAGAAATAAGAATATCTATATTCCTACTACTATGAATCGCGTGAAAATTTCCTTTTCATTTATCCAGATGCATCCCCCTCGTTTCCGTTCTTTTCTTACTTCCGGTTGGCCATATCGACGATAACCGCGGTACCTTTCGTTCTCACACACCGACGAGACTCTTCGGACGTTTAACGAGTATAGAGAATAGAAATCGAAATGTCATTTAAAAGAGAAAAATACTGTTGTTATTGGGATCGGTGTAATCACGTGCTTTAGTGTGATTGTTGTATGGGGCGCGTATCGTATGTACATACGTGATCACGTAAATGATACTGTACGCTGATGTTAGTGCTCGAAAAAGACGCGCGTGTAACATGTGTGTGGATGTGTGTGTTTATGTGTACTTTAAAGGGGTAATTATCACAGAATACACGAGATATTTTCATTAAGCTTACGAGATATTAATCGAAGCGGAGAGTAGGAGGAAAAAATTGATGGCCAGTGTGGTCGACGAGGCGCGATTACCGGCTGACCCGTAAATTCAAAGGTGTCCGGGGGGGTGGAGACACAAAGGCCCGTTCCCGTTTCGTCGACACGCTTGGCCTGGATACCGAATCGCCAGCCCTTGTTTCGCAATTAGTATGTAAGTACTTAGGCAGCGGAGAAAATAGACACTTTTACAAATGAAGATGGTGGCGAGATCGCGGACCCGTGTGTTTCTCTCTGCTTTCCCATTTTTCCCCTTTCGTAATCCCTCTATCTATCTTTCATCTGTTGTTTTTTTTTCTTTTTCTTTTTTCTATACGTCCACGTTACTGACGGCTTTCCTATTTCATTCTCTGTCTTTTGTTTTTAACGCGCTCACGCTTCCGGGCTCGAAAAAACGATCTGGAACGCGTTCGCGCGCACAAGGAGTATTTTATTCGTCAGGAGTTTTCTAATCGAACGGCACAGATTTGGCCACCTGTATACGTAGATCTAAGCGTTCTAACCGCGTCGTGGAACATCGCAGTGAGCATGATGTTCGTTAAATGAAACGATTCGAAACATCGTGTCTCTATAAGTGTTCTACAAGTTTCCTTGATTAGGATCGGGCTACCGTGAAACCGGTCGGATCCTTGACGCGAAATTACGTGTATAAGAGATAATTTTGATAAAATTACGTAACCATTGAACGAACCTCTATGCGGCTGATCTGTAAAGGTACGCGTTCGAGTATGGAAAACACCTGGTTCTTCGATATAATCTATATCGTGAGATTGTGGAACGTTCCTTTTCCTGGGTGGCTCTCTATCGTTCTCTCTTTCTCTCCAAACGAATATCCCGCGCTCGCAGCTACATCAGCATTTAGACACTATACACAATACGTAAGTATATCTAGACGTACTACGTAGTAGAAACTTTTTTTTTTTTTTTTGTTTGTTTGTTGGATATAATCGTGTTTAATCTCTGGAATTGTATGTCTGGTCGACCTGTG
The DNA here is from genome assembly GCF_051020975.1 of Osmia lignaria lignaria. Classification (NCBI taxonomy): domain Eukaryota; kingdom Metazoa; phylum Arthropoda; class Insecta; order Hymenoptera; family Megachilidae; genus Osmia; species Osmia lignaria. The sequence continues at coordinate 6,117,034 of NC_135041.1, forward strand.
CGAAGGCCGGAGAGAATGAAATTCATTAGATTCTTTTTGTTTAAAGTCGCGTGCAACTTTTGTGCATCGTCGTTAAGTTTCATCTTCTGTTTCCTCGTTTGTTCACAGTTATCTCGGGAGAGATCCGATCGAAGCTTCGTGCGAATAACTGCGACGCGTGCAGCTTTTTTGACAAGCGTCTCCGAAGTTACCGAACGACGTTAAACGCGAAACGAAGGATCATCCGTAAACGTACTGTAGCAGATCGAGGGACCATTTAACCCACGTCCGCCCTCGATTTCCTCGAGTTCGTGTTTTCATTTTTCGGGAAGGGGGAAGTCTTATGTCGTTCGAGAGCCAACGATCGACGAAACCGAACGTACCGGTGTCCACGAGATGACAACGTTTCATCTATATACAAGAGTAATATCAATGGAGTTATCAAGCGAATGGACAGAGAAGTATTTAAATGTCCGTTTTCGAAGCTTGCGTTCCACCTCGTCGCGTTTATATACTTGGTTTTGCTCGCTCACACAAAAAGCAACGATCGTCGGGAAAAAGTGTCGAAGTTAGATGATTAGTTTTTAATTACCATACAGCTACAACGATATAAAGTTTAATTTCCAAAAAAGTTTGTCCCGTCGTCGATTCGTAGATACGGTTTCGCGTTCGACGGCCACGACGACCGAGCTCTCGATTTTTAACGATATCGTACGAAAATTGGAAATCGAAGGCGGACGAAGAAGCGCTCTGTGTTCTTTTTTTTTTTTAATTATTATTTCTTCATGCTTTTCAGACGTCAAAGGGTTATCGAAGCGAGACTAGGGATGATTCACGGACAGTGTTCGAAGTCTTCGAGCGGACCTCGTTTCATCATTCGCCACAACAATCAGACTCTTACGATCTCTTGTTAATCCTTACGATAAGAACGTAACTTTACATTACAATGCCTATTTTTATTACTAACGGCGCGACCCGAGTAACGTCGTGACGCGCCTATTGGTCGTACGCAATGCTATGTTAAACTGTTATTAGAAAAAACTTCTTCGTCAACAATGTGTTTCACGTATCTACAAGTAAACTCGTCTTCCCGAACAAACGGCCTAAAACGTCGTCTCGCACGAGGGTCTATGTTATAGGTATCACGTCTCCCCCCCGTTGCAGCACGATTATTCGCATTTTCAGTATTTCGAAAGCACGACCGTTTCGTTTGCTACCACGGACCCTGATTCGATTATCCTTCGTTCTCGTAGTGCCATCACGATCCCCGTCGATTGGCTATCCACCGGGATATCCGGAGACTTCGACGAGGCGTGATCGAGCTAAACGCATCGTTACGACTAAATTCGACTCCTTCTTCCTAACCTTACGAATATTACCAAATATATTGCGTACTGGCAGCACTGTTTCCACGTTTCGCGTCTTTTCGGAACACTCTTCGATACCTAAGGCTCTCCATCCTCCTTCGTCACGGCACTCGTATGAATAATAATTAATCCGTTCCGTGTTTAACCGTGTCCATCGATCACCGTCTTGATCGTCGTTCCTCTCGAAGCGGCCTTCGAAAGGGCAATCGCCCTTTCATTTCCTCTTTTCCATCTTGCTTCCGATGGACGAACATTAGGGGAGACTCGAATCTCCGTTCGTTCGAATACGTTGTCTGACACGCTTTCCTTTTGTTTCTCGGTTCGTTTAGGGGACGGGGCTAAAGCTCTGTGATTCGTAAAAAAAGAGAGAAGAACACGCTCGACCGGAACGTGTGGTTGCTCAGGGAACAAGAAGAAGGATGTCGATCGGGCGGACGCATCCCTCGTTCCCTCGCTGGCTGACATGGTTAGAACCGAAAAAGATTCGGCCGATCGTTCTGATCGGCGATTTCTCGTGTAATTTATTCTCGTGTGTGCGTGTGTCTCACGGTGGTGTTATGGACTTCGTTCTCGACAACGACGGCCGAACGCTTCTAGTTTCCCCTGTGGACAACGCCCCTCCTGTTCTTCTTCACCTCCGAGCTCTTTCCAAACTCGAAGGACGCATGTCGCTTCGCTCTCGGCTATTAATGCTGCGTCTCCGAGCTTCAGGTAGGATTAGGCAGAGGTGTTTCCTGTCTGATGTCGCTCTTCAGCTTCACGAATTCCTTCGCTATCTCGTCGTTGTTCCTCTGCGAGAGGATCCTCAGGATCGTCCAGCCAGTTTCGTCCATTTGAATTCGTTTGCCGAGCGACAACCAACAGGCGCAAGAACCTTCCTCGACGATGTCCTTCAGCTGCATCACAGCCACACCGACCAGCCTGTCCTCTCTGGCGAAGCAGTAATCCTTCACGCAGATGTGCAACTCGTAGAAGTCGAGCTGCTGCTGCTCGTTGCCGATCATGCTACATGGGAAACGAATAATTAATGTCTCTCACCAAAGAGATCCTCCCGAGTGTCGAGGAATCTGGTTACTCACAAATCGAAGCTCTCATTGAACTGCGGCGACCAATTATTGCTCTTCGACTTCGTCGACTGCTTCCTCTTCTTTCCGGTCAAGTGCGGACCGATCAGATTCACTTCAACGTACGGCCTGAACATTCCTGTCGCAAGCTGCCATTTCAGATCGTTCGCAGCGACCACTGAAACAACAAATTTATCGATAGTACATAAGTTTCTGTTTCGATCTCGCGTAGAAAGGACGATTACCTTTCACTGTGACCTTTTGTTCGCCGGTTCCAGGATGCGTGAAGAGATCCACCTGAATGCTAACTTCTCCTACCGAACCTTCATCCGTACCAGCGGTATCTGGAACTTTATAAAAATAAACCAATCAGATTTTCCGTTCAATGGCGAAAATCTAAACGCTAGGTGCTACGAGAGAAAAAAAGAGAAAGAGAGCTTTGATCGCTTCTATTCCAGGCTAAAGTTCAAAGTTCTTAGGCTAAGATTCTATGATTGGTATCTAGTTCTAGAGCAGATTACATGCTCTAACGGTTATGCGTGAGATTCGATCGTTTGTAATATTCGTCGGAAACGACGAGGTCCTTGTTTAATCAGCGTTCTAAAAATATTTCAAAAGCTATAATACAATAGAATGTGCAAAAAGCATCAGGCCAAGTTGTTTCGTTTCGTCACAAGCTTCATCGTTTCTCGACCATCGGCTGTAAATTTCAAATATTCTTTAAAAAGTTAGTGCATAAGACTCTGGTGCTGCACTCGATCATCCTTTCTGTAACTTATTTCTAACTAATCAACAACTCCGAGTGTGAAAAGATAAAATCGAATAAAGTTGAACAGTTTCTGTAAATGGATATATCGTGTCCTCTTCGAAGAAATTGTTCGGGTGGAAATAGGTGAATGGTGATCGATCAAAGTCTAAATGTGTATACTTGTACTTGTGTAAAAGCCTTGAACAGCATAATTGAAGGATGCGTAAGTGTAAAGTTGGCAAGGTTCTCGGTAACAGCAGCAACAGCGGCGGTAGTGATAGCAGCAGCGCTACCTAATACAACTATCGGTCATCGAGAGGCTCTCAGGACGTTTCATGATTTTTTCTAAGCATTTTCTAATTCAGGGTTTTCAAATTGCCTCTTCGAAGATCACTTGATGACCCTCGTAATAGTCAGGGTATCAATGAATAAAAGGAGCATTCGTATTATCGTCCTGAGAAGGCTCGATGAATAATGCAGTAACAAACAGTCCACTACGTCCTAAACGAGCGCCTAGGTTCGAAAGTGACCGGAAGTCAGCCAAGAATTCCCGAGACTTCTGCTCTAAGGTGGCTAGTGCTCTCTGGTACCTTGTCGACTCTCTCGACGAAGAGAGGGCTTGCTCTGGCGAAGGGGTTCCTCGAGGCTTTCCATACCCTCGGCTCCTTCCCCTTCGTCGCCACCTCTCTCGCTGCTCATCGAACGTTGACGCTGACGTAGCTGTGACGCTTTGTTCAGTGGCACTGTCGCGATAATTTTTGTTACGTCGATTGTATTCGCACGAACTCATACCGTTTGGTATTCGATAGAGTCGCGATTTCAACACGAATCGTAATTTGGGCGAATTTATTATTAGGTCAACTTTTGTTTTTCATTTCGAATCAGATAAAAGGTATGTGTGCTGAGAAAGAGTGATTTAGGTCAGAGAGATTCTTGATACTCTACATTGCTATGCATTGTAAAAAATAAAAAAAATAAAATAAAAATAAAATTCGTGTTTTATCGTATGAGCCAGGTTTTAAATGTCAAGTAGAGTATATAAACGATATTATCTAACTTTATATCATAAGATTTATTATCATAATTTTATTCGATGGAAAGATTAATTTAAGAACCAGCTCACCTTGGTTAACCTGAGATGTGACGAAGGTCTTGATAAGAGTGTCCGTCGTTTGCGTGTACAAGCTCAAAGCATATCGCAAGCTCTGTAATTCTGGTGATTTCTCCAAGAAAGCTTTCTTCAGACCATTTCCACCTGCATGGAAGTACTGTTTGATGGTGTCCAGTGCAACCTCGAGAACAGCGCACTGTTTCGGGGACAGATTCTTCTCAACTTCTTTAGAAATATCCTGCACCCATCAACGTTATTTTTTATTAAATCGTCGAACGTAAAAAAAATTACAATGCGATTATCAAATCATTACCATTACACCGCTGAGCGCATTCTTCACATCAGGCTTGCCACTCATATGGTTCTTGAACAACTTCGACATGTCTTCGATCTTCGCGTTCGCCGCTAGATTCTTTGCGTTATCCGTCAGATTCTTGAACATCATCTACAACACATAAATTCACATAAATTTAAACACTCGTACAACGTGTATTCAAATCGAGATGCTTTAAAGTTTGAAAACGTACGCTCTTATCCGACATAGGTGGAAGCACGACCGTCTTTTCTAAGATCCTCATAACGATCTTCCATAACTCCTTCAGCAGCCTCTTCAGCACAGTCTTCTCGCAGGATTCAGCATACAACGATAAGCTTCCATCGAGAAGAACCATCAGAGGACGAAGCACTTCGTCAGCTTCCACTGCTACGTTGTTCCTTTGAGCTGGTTGGGACAGTTGTACTTGTCCGCCACCTTTGATGGCCAACAACAAATCACCCAGCTCCTTCACCGATGCTGTTATCCTTGGTTCTAGACTCTTCGCGAACAACATAGCCAGATCGTCGAGTGCTCCGTTCAGTTGCTGCTGAAGTTCCTTCAATATATTCGCCGCGTCCTCTTCCAGTTTCTCTCCACCCATCGATTCGAACATCTTCTCTAATTGCACCCGAAGCTGCTGAATGTTGTTCATGAGAATGCAAGCCTGAAAGAAGAAAGAAACACGGGTAGACATTGTTCAAATTTTGTTATCCCGAGTATACGTACGATGCGTTCTTCCTTCAGGTGACTTGGGAATTCTTTCTTCACGATGTCGGCGTACGCGACCAACACTTTCACTATCGTCTTCGCGAACCTCTTCATATATCTCTTCCAGATCTCCGGATCGGGACACTCTAGCTTCGAGACCACGTCGAAGCACTGAGTTAATTGAGTAAAGACGTCGACGACGGAGACGCTGAACAGCGCGTGTTCGCTGCTCTTTTGGAACTGCAAGCAATTCGTAGATTAATATTAAGTTTGCCAATATTTTGTTACCTTCATCGAAAACGGATGAAACGCTTACTCCGTCCTTCTTGTCTCTGTTGAAGGCACCATGGAGATATTCCAGTGAGACGTCATCGTTCTCGTTCAGCCACTGCATCACGAACGGCTCGAACCAAGCCGGGTATTCCGGCACGGCGCCCTTGTACGGTGGCACATCCTTCACGTAGTTGGTGTGCAACCATTTAACCTTGAAATGAAGGTTCATATAGGCCGAGGATTTGCACAGTCTGTGTTGTTCGTGCTCCTCGAGCGCGTATTTCATGTCGACCGCGAACAAGGACCACATGGTGGCCGCTGACAGTTGACCGATGTTTAACTCCTGCGGGAACTGATTCAAAACAGGCGCGTAACTGTTCTTGTCCTCCTCGATCACCGAGACAATCAACGCGATCAGTTTGTGCCAGAAATCCAACGACTCCAAACTGGGTCCGTGATCTTCCGCGTCCCTTTTCGCTTCGCTCGGATCCACTTGGAACTCCCTGTTGTAGATGTCGTAGCAATTCTCGAACAGGAACTGATAAGTCGACCGCAGACAAGCCTTCACGCAATCCTTCACCACGGTGCTGGCTCTTGGTGGACTGGACAATTCTTGAACCTTCATCCGGAAGAAGGTGATGCTGGTCAATAGGTCGACCGTGCTCTTCAGGTCCATCAGTTTCTCCTGGCTCGAAGCCGGGAAGTTGTTTCTGTACATCGACAGGTCGATCCTCAACGAGTTGTGCAGCTGGTCCAGTAGCTTCACGAATTTCTCTTTCTGCGACGTAATAAATGGTCCGTGAACGAAGGAAAATGTATGTTTCTGTTTTATCGAGTTTCCATAAATTACGAGCGAGGCAAATGGAAAGGGAAGGTCGCTACGAAAATTATTAGGATTACTAAACCTGTTGTAAAAATATTGCTTCATCAGAGATTTGGTGAAACTCGTTTGCTTTATCTGATTAGATTCGAACTGATTTACATAAACTTTGACTTGGTAATACTGCTCGTTTATTATTACCAAGAACAGGTTAGGGTTGAATCTTTCTGTTGAAATCGTTTATTTACAGACACGGCAGACTTTCGTTGATAATTCAACGGGATAAGTCGACAGTACTGTTTACGATTGGTGAGAGTATATGGTCCCCGGGGTGGCCGAAACAGGAATGAACAGACAGTCCGGGGATCAACGAGAAAAATGAAAATCCAAAGGGAAGAAAAAGCACGTGAATCTCGAGGGAAGTTTTACCAACAAGAGTGTCAAAGACAATACAAGTCAAAGACTGGTATAACATAGTAGATAAAGGTTGTTAAAAATAAAAGCCTTATCTAATGCAATTTTCAACAGCTTCAGCGTGGCAGTCAATGTATCGATACCATTTATCTTGTCCTTCTTTTTCCCCTGATGAACCTAATTTTATTTCAAGCGATTCAATTTGCCACAAATTTCTTTCGACCTTGTTTCGTTAACGTCGAGCACAGCCATTTTTTTACTGGCCCTCAACGAAGATAAAGCTATCGGCTCGTATGTGTGCGTCCGCTATTCTGGAAGACGAAAGTCATGAATAATTCAAGAACGTTGAAAACAGAAAGCCTCGCCTTTTTGCTTCCCTTTTAGCAACTTTTTCGAAAAATTTGCATCATCCTATTAAAACCTCTACCCAACGAGCTAGTAAAATCTGCAGCTTTCATTTGCATAGTCAAAAGTGTCTTTGAATATTTGCTCGTTTTACAGGTCTTTAACCAATCGTTTAACAGAAACGAACGTATCCATTTTTAATGAAAATATTGAGATTCTGCTTGCCTGGCAATTTGATAAAAAAATAACCGTAATCAGAGCCTCCATCAAAGGTTCGTTCTGAATAAAAACACCATTGAAGTCCTACATTGGTTAACCGAAGAACATAATCCTTTTTTTTCATTTACAATTTAGATACACACTTTACAATGAAAAATACACCACCAAACATCCAAGTGGACGAAGGTAATTGAGTTGAAGGGGGGAAAAAAATCTTAATTAAAATCTTAATTAGACTGGGCTGTGAAGGTACGTGGTGTTCTTGGCGTTTTCAATTCCAAGTCCTGGAAAGTTGCGGTGAGAAAGAGGAGGCAGAAAAACGGCCAGTTTAATCAAAGGATTTCGCAATAAAATTGATACAACAACAGGAATACAACTTTTTCAGAATTCATTGGGAAATTGGGAAAAACTGTCGGCTGAATTTGTGTGCAACACTTTGAACTCACCCCGAAATTGCTGGCAGCGAATCGATCACTGGCCGAGACTGCGGAACTTGCGCTCGTATGGGCATAATACGCGTTTATGTTCGCCAAAAGAGTTGACATTACAGCTGGCACACCTGGACATAGATATTTCGTCGAGAGGCAGTGAAAGTGTCTGAAAAATTAATAAAAATTTGATGAGTAAAATAATCTCGACAAATGCCAATGGAATATCCTTTATCGATGCTCACGTCATAGCTTGGTAGATACTTTCGATGCCGTATCTCATCGCGAATTCGTCGACGAGTTCCTCGCCAGGCGGGTCAAAGTAGACCTTCCAAGCATCGTCTCCTTTCGCTTGAGGCAACGCGACCACACCGTCGTTTTTCTCGCACAGGCTGTGGAAAAGGTTTTCGTGCAAGCAGGTGTACTGCACGTGATAAGGCGCCACCTTTTCTTCTCCTTTGATCTCGACGCTGATGTGCAGCCTGATCGCACCGGACACAGCGCTCTTGTCCGTCCTCTTTTCCAGGTTGTACCAGACGTCCATTTCACCGCTCAGAGTTCTTACCTCGATGATGGTCTGCCCGAGGAAATCGTCGCTCTCTCTCGTCAACTTTTGCCGCAGCTTCGACTTCAGGTCATTGTCCTCGTCCCAAACTCTCACTTTTATCCGATCCGACGAGTTGTGACACTCGCTGCGGATAGGGATTAAATTTCGTTACGGGATCGAGTAATTGCTTTAACGTTGATAGCGGTTGCCGATACTCGCGCGTCAACCCGCGAACAACGAAGCCGGCCTAACCGTGGCCGAGAGGCAGGAAACGTACACAACGCTTTCAATGAAATTGCCAGTTCAATTTTTCAAAGCGAAATGGTTTCGAGTATTGAGAAATAGTAAAAAGAAATAGTCTAAAATTTAAAAAATTTAAAAGTCTGAAATTATATTGAAATGAAAGATATCTAAGTGGTCCGTTGCTCGAGGGTTAAATTAATTAATGATAGAATCTGAATTTCTGGATCTCTATAAAGTTAATCTTTCAAATTTCTAGTTTTTCTCTTGATAGTACGTGACTGGAAGAGTCACGTTATTATAATGACATTACTTACAAGTAGAACTTCTCGTGCCAAACCGGATTTAATTCCCTCGGCATCGTCCTGGTTCGTTTCTTCACTTTGCCGACCTGAACCGTCACGTACGGATCAGACGTGCCGCTCTTGTCTTTTGCGATCAACCCTTGAGCGCAGATCACTGTGAAAGTTGCGCAAAATCGATCGTTAGATAATCATCTTACCTGTGTTGCCTAACACGATACGCGCTCCACATAATGTTCAGAAACTCGTCGAATTCACCACTTACTTCTGTTCCCTCGTCACTCTACTTACCCACGAGAAAGTTCAATCAAATTTCACCTCGTTCGATAAAAAAGTTTACCTGTTGCCCTATCTGAGAAAAACGAGCCTTTCATTCCTATCCCTTTTAATTTTTTAATAAACAGGCTTTCCTGCGATAATTAAATTAACGATGTTATCCACGTTTATAAAATTCAATTTCATTACACGATACGCTATATTCCGTCCTCCCGTTTGACCCAGCGATCAAAGTAGCAGTTCATCAAGAGGAGCAACTAAGGAAGTAGTAAATTTGTGAAATTCACGCGCATACGATGGAAAGAGGATTATACGGTAGATGGTTGAGAAATTTCGTGCGTTAAAACGTGTTACGATCCATTTCACGAGGTCGATCCTCTTCACGAGCGCATGGATGATTAGTCGCAATTGTGGATTATGAGTTTCCCAACTGAGCCGCACTTTTCGAAAAGCGATATAACTTTTAGTGGATCGTCAAGGGATTTTTATTTAAAAATTTCTAAAAAATATAATAAGGGTTAATTGAAGTACAAGACTGTAAATTTGCCAAAATCAAATAGGAGAATTTTCTCAATTAAAATTATGCACGGTTTAGTTGTAAACTGAAAACAATGTTTGCAAAGCTTCTCACAATTTTATTTTCCGCCTCGGAAAAGGGGCACGTCGGTTCTCTGAAAAACTTCTGGCTTGTGCTTTCATTTGCGTGAATTTCGCGGAAACATCGTTTACAGAAGAAATTAATTCCATTTCTCGCTTTAATTACAGCGTTGCATTCTCGGTTGATGGGCAACAGGTAATTACATCGACTCTCGGTTCAAATAATGTTTATCTTCACTTCAGCGTGGCATGAAAAATTATAACAATTAAACACCCTTTACACCATATTAAAATTAATGAAAGTTCCATAAAAAATTGTTTCAATCGTGATATCGTCAAATTTTCCGAACAATTTTCCTCTTACTTAATTTTCTCATCACCATAAAATACGTCAAGAAACATCAAGATACACTGATTTGGTTTGGTAATGAAATCAAAAAATCGCGGTTTGTAATTAAACGAAACCTATCAGGACACGGAAACTCATCGTATTTCCAACATAATTATCATTGATATTTTTAAACGATCATACCGATAGGCTCATGCACATCTAACAACTGAGGTCACGTTTCTGTTGGCAGCCACCTCGTAAGCGTGCAGAAGCTCGGCGTGAGTCGTGTGGGTAAGTACATTAAACAAATATCGATGGTCTAATCCAAGGTGGCGATAGAATTTTTTTCATTGTTTTTATCCAAATTTTATTTATAGGTTTGAGCAACACTTGGTTCCCCAATTGATCACCGCCCTAAAGTAGACCATGCTCGCCAAACTAACAATAAGATACACGTGTATATACATGTACATATTATATATACACACACACACACACATAAACATATATTTATCATAGGATCGACGTAAACGTGCTGCGATTCGAACATCCAGACAGACACACATGCCCATGCTACTAACTCGTTTGAATTCGCACCGCCGATTGCAGCGGGGGAGGAGTAGGACGATCGCCGATGCTTCTCGTCCTCGACGTACGTCGATTTCATACCTAATCTCATTAAATCTTCCGAGTTGTGGCCACAGTTCACTCCATGATATCGAGAGAGTTTGTGCGTGTGCTTGTGTGTGTGTTCGTTTGTTTGTTGGCTTACGTATGCGTGTGTGTTTCATTTGGAGCAGCCGTGTCCACGATGACGACCACGAACCACTCCGCGTTTCAACTATAATCGTCTTGTCGAGATACGATTTTCGGTGGATCGTTCTAATATCCGGTGTGTTCTGTGTGGTCTCGATGTTGCTTTGCCGACGAATCAAAACGTCGATACCAGGACGTAATCGCGCGATCAAACTCGCGGCGAGCTTGTTTCACGCGAAGGTCGATTAACGAAGGGTGGCCTAAGGAGCGTCCTCTAAATCGATACTCTACCAGGGGGGAAGATCGGAGAGAGAAAAGTACTCTAGAACTGGCTACTGGGTAATTGTACGGAAGGGTACTGAATTACGGTCTGCGGTAAAGGTCGTGCAAACGGGAACCCGGCTATTCGGCGAAAATTAGACGAAATTGTGTAATTACAGCAAGAACATAATTCGGACGTGGCTCGATTCTTTTCGTGACGTCTTCTCCGGTTTTTTTTTATGTTTCGAGAAATTTCAGTATAATTTTACTCTGTTCGATTAATTCGATTAAACTAATCGTCGAAACGATCATATTTACTGCTCGCAGATGAAAATTGGAAAGTGTAATCAATAAAGTTAAATGCTATCGAAACTGCAATTGCACTTTATGTCTGCATTTCTTCCTCATTTTCATCCGAAAATCCTGAGTTTCCTTTTTCTATCACGATTTTTACCGCAAATTATATACCAGCGAGCTTTGAATCGAACAGTGATCGCGAAAATCAAGGAGAAGTTTCGTAATCATCATCACCGAGAACGTACTCGTGCTTTCCAGAGATGACATCTAATTGCATCCGTTACCAGTGCAGCTTCCTGTTTATACATGAAGCCAATACGAAATATTATGCCAGGGTTGCTGTAGCTGCTTCGGCTGATCAAATTTTCAATCAACCAACTGATCAACCAATGATCGATAAATTGGTAACACTACCCCTCGATTGAGATACCGAAGTTAATTACAATGTTAACGAATATTGGGAACCTTATAAACACTGTTCACCTAATTATGTAGCAGCTTTAATTAATCCATGTTCAAGCAACCGCATACGGGTACCTATTTAATCTTCAATATTTCTTCAGTAAATTTGTTCATTATAAAATTTAAGTCGATGTGAAGTCGATGATTTACATTCTTCTCCTTCTTTTAACGTGCACGATCTGATCCCACGCACCGCTGGTGTATTTTTAAATCTATCTTCATTACGAGAGTAACAAGGAATAGTATAGTAGAGATCTAGTTTTATATCTAACGCCTAGATGAAAGTCTAACGAGGGAAGGAAGAAAGTAGATAGTTTCTATTCAACTATCGAAAGAAAACAGGGTACTAATTTTGCATGATACCGTATGAGATTGTACAATGAATTGTTGTTCAGTCTTAAATGAACGGTTCAATTTGTCCATTTGTTCTCTCGAGTTTTCTATAAAACGTTGTAATTCTTCAAATGTCACCAATATAACTGAAGAAAAAGTAAAAGTAGCATCGGATCAGGGGCAACGCTTACAAATCTGATCATTAAACATTTTCACAAAGATTAATTTTCTTTGAACGTATCAGAGAATTGTTTCAGTTTACAACATCTGTAGATACACTTGGTTATTTACAATTTACACATTGATTTTATTCGATGTCTCGTGTACTCTGCCGTGTATCACTTCATTTACATGACCCTGGATTGCCTGAAGACAAACGCGAACAATTCGGTCGAATAAACAGTACTTAATTCGTGTGGTTTGCGTGAGAACCATTTGTTAGTCGACGGTTCCGACTCGAATTGAACTAGTAGAACGTGTTTTTCCTACAAATATCGAGGATTCAGGTGAACCGTTAGCTTTGCTCTATATATGCACACAGTATTTTGCTGCAATTTCCTGTCATCGAAACATGTGCAAACCACACGATACGCAACATCGTAAACTTCAAACTTTTGTTTGCCTCAAAACATTCTTTCATTTCGTAAGATATCTCGTTGAACTTCAGTATTTTGCTTCTTTTTCACACCTCGATTCCGTCGATGAAAAGCTTCATTGTCACCGTTCGGTGTACTATTCGCGTCCTTTCGACAAAACTCTACACTCGCCCCTTGATTTTGTTCACCTTTTGTTTCCCACCTACGATCATCACTCAGTTGCTTCTCGTTTCTCTATGAATATCCGTGGATCGCTGGGACCAGCTGCGATCCGCAGTCGCGGAGGCGAACGGGTTGTAGCGATTTTAATTTGCGCCCACTGAGTCAAGAGATTTAATTACTGGGGCGGAAGCGGAAGTAACGCCGACTGTTCCCCTTCCCACCTTCTCACCCAGATATCCAGCGCTCGACGACCTTTCCATCTGGAATGTCCTTCGTCCGTTACCCTAGTTTCCCTTGATACGGGCCGATTTGAAATTTGCGCTCGTTTCACGCACCGAATGAACAAATTGTTACTGTAAATTCGAGAACAAACAGCATTCGTTCCAGTGAAAATATTTCTGAAAGTCTAAGGAATAGTAAACACTGTAAGGACAGGTTTTTAGCGAACCATTGTTCGTTTAATTAACGAAAGAAAAGAATTGACATTTGTTAGACAGTCTGCTTTTACACATTCATATGGATAACTTTTATTCCCTTTCCTTCGTCTTCCTCAGAGCTTACTCTCGACACATCTTGATATTGCAATCTAGACATGTCACGTTTCAGCTTCGTCGATTTCCAAGATTTCCATGTCGTTCACGGTTCGACGTTTCCATCGACGGACCATCCTGTGGAAGAAAATTTTGGCTACGTTTGGCGCCCAACAGTACACGAAGCAAAGAGTAAAAGGAAGGAAACTGTTGACCCGCTTCGTGACGAGGCAGCAATTACTCTAATGATCGTTCTCCTTCCCTCAGCAGTTTTCGTTTCTCTTTCCTTCTTCGTCCTTCTTCTCCTTTCCCGTCCACGATACCGCTTTTCCATCCAAGAACGCTTTAATTGCCATAATCGTTTTGTAGATAAGACGATCGTCGAGCTGCGTTCACCAAATAAATTGCCACCCTTGTTTGACTTCTCTTACTCTTGTTCCCGACGCCGTTAGACGTGGTTACTAATTTTTATTGACCCCTGGCGATACCTCGACGCTCTGACCGTTCCCTTGTTCGATCATTTTCCTACTAATTGTCTCGAGTCCGATTTGCGGCGGTCGTTTCTCGAAAATCGAACGAGAACAAACAGGAGCAGCATGGAGACCGGTCTCGATAAGCGGGTGGGTTCGGGCTGAGTCACAATTCGGCCCTGTTAATTAAGCCATTGCGCGGCGATGTCTTCGACTTAATTGCCAATTCCATTTGTTCGGGCTGTGAACGAAGGGAATGGTAAGTTTCCGTTTATCAGGGCACGTTTGTACCAGCGTTCCTCTTTTCGATACAGACAGGGGGTGATTGTATCTGCTTATTTTGCAAAGAAAGAAATCTAAAAGTTTGCTAATTTTATGCAAATCGACAGAATCGAAATTACTTTTAATGAAGCAAACTTTGCCAAGATTCTTGTGATAAATATACCGAACTATGTTAATTCTCAGTATCTATTAAATATGTGTATTCTTCTCCAGCTATATTTTTCAAATTTCATTTCCTTTTTGCTTTTTATGGGATCGTATTTACTAGATCGAATCTTCTTCTGCAATGCAGGGCTCCTTGCTTTCGTTTCAAGTTGTTTCAACCAGTGTACATAGTTTGCATGAAACGAAGGAGTACAGAAACTTAAAACAAGAAGAACTTGTTTTAACGCAAGAAGCTTGCTTTTGCTTATTTTCCTTTACTCGATGCAGCCCACCTTATTTACTTTCTTTTTTTTATAGTTGCATCTTCTCGTCACTTAGTTACTACTCTCCTAGAAGCCCCGGAACGTCTTTCATACATATTTTTTTTTTTTTTTTTTTTCGAATACCAGGAACTTTGCGTTCGAGTTTACCAGTTTAAACGTGACCTATTTTTTCTTCCACGTTGATAATCATTTTTTTTCCCCGAGGAAACCTCAAACGTAGCTGAGTTGAAATGTTTTCCAGCTTTTGACCATCATCGATTTCATCCCAGCCAAGTAAAAATGTGCTCGAAAGCCGCAACGCGATTTCTTCATCCGCGGATTTTCAAGCGTTGAAAAGCGATACGTTGCTTTTCGGTTCGCAAAACACGCGTGTATCGTGTTTTTTTTTCTACCGTTAAAAGCATCGAATCTGCGAATCAAACGTTACGAGCAAATATTTCCAGAAGGGAAAAATTCTGGGAAATGAAGTAGCAACTGAGATCAACGCAGACCTGCAATCTGACCTTCCGCCGTGCTTTAAAATTCCGCGTACGTTCCGCGTCGATGGTATTTTGCCCTCGTTTCGCAGTCAAAGGGTAGAAACTTATCGCAACGAGGAATCGCATCTTCGCAAAGTACACCTCCCCGTGTCGAATCAGTGTCATGTTTATTTTGCGATTATTTTCTTCCTCCTTTTACACGCGACGGAAGATGAAAACGCATTGGAAAGCGAAACAAACGATAATTAAATTAGCTGTAATAAAAAGTTCAAAAATTTAAATGTCGATTTGACTTCCTCCTTTTGTTCTTTGAACTCTTTCATGCAAAAGATTCTATATCTTCATATGCACACGTAAATTCGTCGAAACGACTACGTCCGCGGATTTCGTTCGTCGCGGTTTCTCGCGGGAATACCGCGGAGGAAATTGAATTTTTCCGGAATCTTCAGCATTCTGTTCCACCCTTCCAACGTCGTAGCAGCATCTGCATGCCTCCGAGTATTCTGTCTGAAATCTTTCGGGATTTTCCAAGTGGTAGCATTCTTGTTTCGATGCACGAAATGATCGTTAATCTTTCATATAAAAGCAACCTCTCGCGTGAATCGCATAACAGAAGCAGCTCTTCCTTAATAATAACACGTTCAATTTATCATGAAATACCACGACGTTTTCTTAGAAAGATTAATCTATTTTAAAATATACCAAAATTCCTTTTCTATTTATCGGCAACGAAATTATAAAATGCACTCAGAATTCGCGACGTTTCGAATGCGTGCTTCTATCGATCGTTCTTGGAGAAAACGTCCAATTAGGCGGGGGTAGAGTGCGAATTCGTGTCGGTAGATTTTGCGAAATCAAAGAAAGAAAAGAGAGAGCTGCGAGCAAAGCAAAGCTGTATCGACACGGATGCACACAGGTGCATCGGTCGCGAGGGGTGCACGTGTGCGGTGCAACCGCTGCTGCACTCCCCTGTACGTTGAACTATCGATCGTTTCGGGTCGGACGCGGGCCTTGCACCGAGCCTCTCTCTCGTCTCGACGATTCGTTCGTGGACTTTGCGGAGAACCTCGGCTCGTCTGCGGCCTCTGATCCCCTTTAATTGCACTTAATGATTGTGGCGGGGATCATGCGGGATTCCCAGAGGATCGTCGATCCTCTGCTCGATTGCTCTTTCGTATACACTGTCGATCAAAAGTTTTCGGACAGCATAGATATTTTACTGACTATTGCAAAGTAGTATAAATTGTTTTCAATTTGTAATGGTTGTTTAGCTTTGAAGTTCTATTTCAGTGCAATTATTAGCGTAAAAAGGTACAATATTATTTTAATAAAACATGAAACTACTTTGATGTCAAAAGTGTATCGATAAGATTCTCTTTCTCAGCTACGACTGAAATATCTTAACGTTCAAGAGAATTAGGGCGTACTAAAGTAAAGTTTTTCATTTAAAATTACTTCTTGAATAATGGAGAAAAATGTGTTTCCTTTACATCTACTTCGATTATCAATTTAAGCCTTAATTAGCATTTAGATTGAACTTTCTTTCCTTTACCAATACCGTTCGACTCTTTGCATATTAAATTTTTTAATAATCATGTTGAAACCGTGATGTTGCTCTCGTAAATTTTCAAGTTATCGACACTTTTGTTTGATTTTTCGTTTTTCACATTTTAACCCTTTGAAGGCTGTTATTGCAGGGTTTAATATCTTTCCTCGATTGATTTTCTTCGTTGCCCGAAGCAAGAAGAATAAATCCATTTTTCACCGTTTGTCAATCCATATACATGCCTTTTGAACACGCGAAACGATAATCGAAATGTTCAAACGCAGATTTTCTCCCTCTCCCCCTTGCACCTCGAAATGTCATACAGTTTTTTATTTTCCGCGATACAATTCGCTGTTTGCGCAATATATTCCATTCGTAGGTACCTAATTTTGTATCGCTATATTAAGGGCATCACTATTGGAAACTATTGGATGGAAACAATCGCGAAATTGTTCGACTTAGCAGCACTAGGAATCTCATCGATCTCAAAAGTTCGTATTGCAAATTGCTTGGAGCGAAGGATAATTTCTTGGATTAAAACAGAGTACACGAGTCGGGGCATCGTTATCAACGATATTATCGACAATTTTGCGCCTGATCCAATCGAAAAACGTGCGTAGAAAAATATAGACTCCTCCGAAACGTGATTTTGTGCGTTATCATAAGAGAAGCGTTTATCAGTCACCGATTGGAAACACTCTGGATTCTTCCAAGAAGCAGCAGCCACGAAGCAACCGCGTCGAGGGAGATAACGCGGTTCCAATCGGAAGTAAAGATCCGCTCTTGTATTTCCGTGTACCAAAAAAGCGTGTGTGTAAAGTGTGTAAATCACAATGTTACACGGCATGTATAAGAACCGTGCCGTTCACGGGCACGGTCTGTCTCGTGGGTGAAGAAACTCTTAACTCTCTAAGGTATCAGTATCGTGTCACCTGTGATTGCGATCTTGCAGGACCACTTGCTGGTACCCTCAAGGACGATCTGTTCGGCCTGCTCGAGGCTGTCTATGTGCGTGTCCGGGTCGACTGTAAACGTCGTGCTGAAAAGAAGACAATGTCCTCGTCATCGTATCGTCCTTCGACAACCTCTTGTACCTTCAACTCTCGATATTAGCTCGCGCTGTCACTCTCGCTCCTTCTCTATCGGATGTCAGCTGGTACCGAAGACAACAGCCCACCAGGTCGAGCTAAGACAGGTACCTTACCGAGGCTACCGAAGGACGTGGTAGGACTGTCTCGAGACGAAGATGGTCGAAAGTCATTCAACGTCGTCCATCAGCGGCGGTGATTCAGACTAGCGATGCATTATACTCTTTCTTTTGTTTCGGGCTAAAACGATTATCTGGCTATCGTGAAAGCAAGAAAGCGTACTCTCATACTCCCCAGATACCAGGCACGGGGTGTGTGGTTCCACGATGGCGGTCGTTCGTTCTCTGTTGGCTAACGATCATGTGCTTTCTCGCTGTGGGTTGCGCGCAAGCAGGGTCTGTTGGCGAACGGTTTGCGAGGCCCGCGAAGCTCTGGATCCGCTGGATATGGCGATGATGCGGGATACAGGGGGGGAGATACGAATAAAAGCGACAGAAGAGAATAAGAATAGCTGCTGGCTTTTGAACGGAATAACGAGAGAATCCTGCTGGAAATAGCGTGTAGAGAGTAATGAAAGAGTCCCGCTGGATGTTTCGGTCGAGTGTTTGTGGAAGAGTTGCGTTCGTGTTCAAAGGGCGACGGTGAATAAAAATGCTGACTGATCTGTGGAATATTGTATGGTTAACAGTAATGGGAAAGGAGAGCGAGTTTTTTTAACGTCTTTTGGAAATAATGTGATTTGAGGATGGAATGGATTTCATAAGAAATTCTGATGCATCGTTTTCACGAACTGCGGGTGCATGGAATCTTGACGTCACCTGTTAATCCTCTTCGAGGATTAAGTGGATTGAGTTAATACCGCTTCGTTCGAAGCTAACTGGGCTGCTTGTCAGACCGAAATAAGAAAACTTGTTGCGCCATGACCGTGGCTGATCGCCAACTTCGTAGCCTTACCATCTAGAATCAACTGGCTTGGCTAGCAAAATCATAGAACATCTGGGGCCCCAGAAGTTCCTGATAAGCACAGAAGACCGGATAAGAGATAAGCAGCTTAAGTAGAATTAAATATCTAAGAAACTCTTCGGATGGGTTTTGGCAAAATCCTATTGACATTCTTTAACTTTCCGCAACATAAAACCAGCGGTGATTAAGATTTCTCTCGTTTCTAATATCGACTCGGACAAGAACTCGGTAAGTTCGCTAAAACAAATTTTAATTTCGAAAGTAGGAAATCATCTAAGATCTAAGTTATAGAGCATCATCAGTCTTTACCCCGACGTTTATTACGATTGAAACGTTGAACAAACGAAAGTCGAAGAACGGAAAGAATGAGTTTCAAAGAACGTCGGTTGCCACGGTTACGAGAGATTCGTTTTGTGAATCACAATTTCCAAGGAGTTTGGAAAAGCTTCGAGGAAGAATCGCGACGTCAATGTGTTTGCTCGTTGACTCAGCTGAGAAACTTTACGCATTTCGCTTGAGTAACCGCAAAGTTCGAACGAGTTACTTTGCGAGCACGAATGCAAATAGACGCGTCTAACACAGTGATTGGAAACTCGGCAGTTTATAATTTTTTAACAGAAAAATAAGCAAACGAAAATGCAATCGTTAGAGGAATATTTTGTAGGAAATTTCGATCATCCGATGAGAAATTCGAAAGGATAGATTGGTTAGTGCTCGGTGGGTCGTTTTCGATAAACGTAGCTGGAGCATCGAAGATGCTGGTCAGCCGTTGGTTCGCGTCCGATAGGGCTGGCTTAGCTTTGACAATGGCACCGGTGTACAACTGGACCACAACAAGTTGCCGTGTGACCTTAATGGACTTTCGATTGAATTCCTCCGGCATACACGGGGCGACGTCTTTCACGTTGGACAACCGCATAACACGTGGTACATGCACGTTCATGTTCGATCAAGAAGCTGATTTTCAGAACAAAATGTTCGCTGATCGATGATCCGGACTTGGCTTCTCGAAAATGTATCAAGGTAACTCATCTTCGGTGTTAAATATTATCTGAGTACTTTCAACGAATGAAACTGATACGAATGTACGTCTCTAGCATTCTACGCTTAATGAATGAAATCTGAGCGATTCATTACTGATTTAGATACTCTAGCAAGTACGTACACTAACTAAGGATCCACCCAAGTTTCAAGGTAACTAAAGGTTTTCTTTATCACGAACCACGATAATTACAACTTTGTAAATCGAAATCACGTTATCGCACGATGAATAATGATCCTTCTTCTAATACTGCTTATCACGATATTTCGTCCGGAAAAGTGGCACGATATTTCCATGATAAAACTTATACGAACAGCATTGAATAATGAGCTGGGTACCGAGTCGACGCGTCGTTAATTACCATTCTCTCCCTAGATTATCAAACACCGTGTACAATGTTTTCGTATGGAAAGTTCGCTCGTAGCGAGGGCATGTAAAAGTCTCAATTATGCAAATAAATCTCCAAAGATTACCACCTTCTCCCTTGTTTCATATAAAATTCTAAATCTACAGACCTTCGATTCCACGATCTATAAATTTCATCATTCTTCCATAATGTATGTGGAGGGTGTAACGAAGACGCAAAGGGGACTCGAAACGATCAGGATCGTTCTTTGAAACGTCGAATAAAATAGTTTGAAAGGTAGTGCTTTTCACGGAATCGTATTTCCCTGCAGAACGACCGTTATATTGCAGTTCACGGAACAACCGACAACTTCGTGAACTCGATTTCATCGATCCCTTGTCGTTGAAAATGTTTCGAACGTAGAATGGAAGCAACTGCCATGAAATTACCATTGGAGAAATGGAAATATAAAAAACAGTGAAAGGGTTGGAACGTGGCTTGTGATCGAGGCGAGGTGAATGTTCAATTAATGCGACCTCCTGATGGTCACATCGTGGGATATCATTGTATCCAGAGACGAATGTAAATTATGCAGATGAGACGTGTGCTAATACGGCACGATGTATACGATGTGCGATGTAGGTGAGAGAGTAATTGACAGGATTTATGGGGGTACATGTGCGCTGAAGGGAATGATGTGTGAAAAATATGCACCCGTTCGTCACATAGCACGTACGACATTTTTGTGTGTAGAACATGTTGCTCTGTAAAGTTTATGGCTGCTGTGCGTACATTTGCAGGAAAGAATATGATCAGACTCTCGAGTCGTGAAACAACAGGGGTGAAGATTGTTGGATACAATGATTCGCGTTTAGGGAAAATATCTAATGGATAAAATTTTGGAATTTCACCAAAAAATCCTACCCCTGTTTAGATTTCAATGCTCGACAGAACGTCTAAAATTCTTTTTTCTTCCAACAAGCATACAGAGTATATCATTCGAAAACAGTGTTTAAAATCAAAATTGTTCTGTTTCGATTCGACTGAAGTGAATTTTATAGCACGTGTGCAGACTCGTTGTTGGTGTTTTAAGGATTTGAATTTCTTTATCGAACAGCGTGCGAATCCTCTACGACTATTATTCTACTTCTGCAAAACGATACTGATAAGAACTTTTTTAATTCACGCGATACGATCAGCATTTCGACTAAACTATTTTCAACACACAGTGCATCGTTCTTTGTTCTTTCTCTATCGCGTCTTTACACACTGTCATTTTTCTTGAAAAATTCTACGTGTTAATTAGGATCGATCGATCCCTGCAATAAGATATACCGATATATATGCGAACAGTACTATCTACTTATGCATGGTAGCCAGCACGCAAGTGTATTTTAATACGAGAACAATTTTCTCCTTTGTTCTCATTCGTTTTCCCTCGCAAAATAAAAAGAAAGCGTTGCTAATAAGTAAACTGAAGGGGAAAAAAGTAATAAAAGAAAATTGTCGCTGTAAAGGAAGCTCGTTCGACGGAAAAGAGAAAATTGTTCGCAAGTTCTGATATTGTTTCAGGACACCTCTAATTTGCTCAGCTCTATGCATACATACACACACTCCACATACACAGGGTGAACTAAACAAAATGCTACAATGTATTTTTATCAAAACACTTCCAAACACTTCATTTGGTCCATCCTGTATAATATGCGAAGAACGGGTGCATTCCGACCAACGGCACAGTCAAATCGCTATCACAATATAAAATATACAAATATAATGTATGCAGGGTGTCCGATATTACAAATAATGACACGTTTTTTTTTTCAAGAAAATCTGCTGAATATATGAAGGAAGTTTGTCGACACCCTGTATACGTGTAGAGATATAAGTGTGACAGTAAAACACAGCAGCAGCCGGCAGAGCGTAAGACTCGACGATGAAACAAGAACGATCACAATTAAACATGGTACAATTATGCGAACGAACGTAACAAAGTAACAAGAAAGACAATGAAACACGTAAGTTAGTCAAGTATAACGTGTATGGATGTGCAACATGTAAGAAAGAAGGATGATGGTGAATATGATTTCACATAAATAATAAAAACAATAAGAAGAAGAATAAGAAGAAGAAGAAGTAGAAGAAGAAGTAGAAGTAGAAGAAGAAGAACATTGAGGCACATAAGGTGGTACACATAATGTATCATATATTATATATAAGTAAGATAGAGGTATGCATGGAGCGCTGCACGTTTCATCGTATTGTTGCACGGAGGGGTGCATAACCGACCCATTGCCGGCGGTCACAAGGAGGTAGCCACAAACCTGTAATGGCGATCTTCGCGGACCACTTGCTGGTACCGTCCAGAACCGACTGCTTCACCGCCCTCATGTTACGCGTATGTGCCTCCTCGTCGACCCCGAAGACTGACCTAAACTCCGACGAGACTTTCTTTCACATGAGCTGTGCCAACGGCCTAGATCTCGTCCTACCTGTTTCTTTCTTTCACCGTTTAAGACCGGGCTTTTCTTTTCTTTTTTTCCTATTTTCTCGCGTTTCTTTGCCCTTTGTTCGCTTGCTGACACCGCGTTCCCCTTTCGAGCATTGCGGGTAACGTGTAACGCGTGCTCGTTTTGTCGTAATTGCATCGCGAAGCGGAGAGGAATCTCGTTAAGGGTCGCTAATGACCTCTACCAACCCCCCGTTCCTCTCGGAACAGACTTTATGTTACTTATGTAACGAATCTTCTCGCCTCTTATTTTTCTCCCTTTTCGACTGCTTTGAAGATTTTCGTGGACGCGACAAACTTTCTTTATAAGAAAAGGTTTTTTCAGAGGGTGGATACGCGCAAACAATCTCAAGGGCAATTTGCTTATTTTCTTTACGAAATTTTGTTAATGGCAGTAATTCTTAAGAAATGGAATCGTTATAATCGTATTATTCTGTTAACATTGCAATTAAATTACCTTCGAAGCAGTCAATTTCCGATTCATACGTTTACACGCAACGCTCTGCACGGTATATCCTGACAAGGCTCTTTGAATTCTTGCGAGTATAAAATTTCAGCGAAAAATTCCAACGATCGAAGCTCTGAATACCAGATTCACGGTGAATTGAAGCTAGGCTAATGTATTTCCGTCCGTTTGTTTCTTTTTTTCCATCGAAAAACGAGTACTACAAATGAATTCGCCTGCTGCAACCGACCAGAACGAACAGCGCAATTTATCCGATAGATACACGATAGCAAAATTTGTCTTCCCGCGATTCCTTTCGATAAATAAAGCCTGTTTATCAAAATGTCGATATCTTGCGGGGGATGTGTATAAATCAAGAACGTGTTGATGTTATCGGCCAGCAGACGCCAGCGTTATTCACTTCATTAACGAATATTTTTCACGTTGTGGACGCGTGCTGTTGTAATTAATGCGTCGGCTTATCGATCAATCGGCTAACGAGGGTGTTGATTGCACGATGGCACCGTACCAAAACCCTATCGACGTATCTTCGATTTGTTGAGCCTTGTCGGTATATACAGCGAATGATTATTACAAATTGCTTTTTATTTTCGCAGAGAAGACGAGACCCGGCCTTGTGCAAGGTACGAGGTTTTCAGTTCGATTTACACGTTCGTCCTCGCATCTTTTACTCTGGCCCGTGTCGCCATTGCTTTGCCATTCTTTTCTTGGTAGAATCTCGTTCAAAGATCGTGTTAATTCTTTTCATGTATCGTAATGTTCGATTCCACTTTGTGCAGTTAAAAAAAATAACTATGACTTTGTGTCTTTTTTGATAAAAGAACAGTGCATAAAAATAAGGAACAGTGAAATTATTGGTGAAATTGGTGATGCATCGCGTCGTTTATTTCCACGACGATTTGTTTTAAGGAATATGTCGATTGTTTCATTAATTAATAGCCGATGAAAAGTGATCGAGTGGCTCGAGAACGAAACAAACGGTACGCGTTTAATTATCGATCGATATTTAATCAATCATTCGTTCTTGTTGTCAGGTCAAATAACCGAGCCGTTCTTTTGAACGCTAGAAGCGATATTAATTAACCCTGATACCCATTAACTTATACACCCAACCACTTCCTAGTCTTTGTCGAGATTTTTAGATCGTACTCGACTAGAGATACTCCGATATTCTCAAGATTAATTGAAGGAACAGCTCGATCAGAACGACGAGTATCGTGCTGTTTTGATGATGGTGCTTGAATAATAATCAACTCCTTCAAATCCGTGGAAACAAATCTAGTCAATTCTTTGAGGTATAACAATCAGCTAAAAATACTTGAGAATCGGGATAAACGTTCGGTCATGAAAAAATATCTTATCAAAAATTTGTTCAATTTTACTAACTTTAACCTATTATATTTGTTCATTGCCGAAACGTTTAATTTCGTAAATTTCACACTTGTGTATCCAGATAACTCTATTATCTAATTCAGATCAGTGTTGTGCCATCGTGGAATGCCGGCTAATGAGCAGTGGTTGATCAGTAATAGCCTGTTGGAAAGCAACCGCGTCACTGATTAATTTCTGGGGGTGTGATGATACGTCCATGCTACTGTGATAATTATGTCGCGTCTCATTTAATTATCAGCCGGATCAATCGTATTGTCAAACGAATTTTCGTTTAAGTAAAGCTGTGAATAATCTCAAAAATACGTTTTCGAACGGCATTGGTTTTACCTAACTACCAGGCGTCGTAAATTGCAATTTCGACCCATGCACGAGTGGTGATTACTTAATAACAGATAACGAGTCTGATCGACGAGCTGCTATCACGTTTAAATCGATAGTACTACGACTTTGGAAAAATCGATAATGGTTGGAACATTTTTGCATTCAACAAATGAGCATCTACGAAAGCACGAGATTTTCGATGCTTCGTTTATGCGATTAACAAGCTTTAAAAATTGGAAATAGTACCAATACGATTCAGACAAAACGAAAAAATTTATCAGAGATACGAGGAAAACATTGTAACACCAATTTTTATGGACGCTGCGCGTCAAAATATCTTATCCGTTTTCATATCCGAATAAAAAATCTCGTGTATAAAAGCCGTGTCAATTTTGATGTACGCGTAATATCGATTCTAAAGTATGGGATGAAATATGGTGCGCATTGACGGGCACAGACTTCAATAATAAATGGCTTAGATGTATCGTAAATACGCAGCAAAGGGTCATAAAGTAGAAGCTTTAAACGTTGATTCAAAATCATTGAGCTCCCCGAGTTACACGTGATACAAATTACTTCCTGTAAGGGCTTTGGTGTACAGCTGCGAGTAAAAACGAATGAAGGAAATGCGCGTGTCTACGTAATGCATGTCCCATTGTTGGGTGTCACGTGCGATGCTTCCTCCAAATGAATACAGACGCAAAGAAACTAATCTACACACGTGAAATGGGTTTTCATTACACAGAAGGAGTAGCTACCTCTAACTGAGACTTCCTGGAAAATATCACTCGAAATGTTTGATAAAACGTTTCTGATTATCCTAGTGCGAAGGAAATGATTAAAGGCAAAGTTAATTTCAATCATGATTTTATAATTCTAGTTCCAGGGAATAATGAAATTTCATGTAAAACATTGTTGCAAAGTTAACTCTGTAAATATTCATTTAATGTAAAGCTAACAAATTGCAGTTTGCATATCAAACATTTTGTAGAGAGTTTCTTGATACTCAAATACCAAGAAAATTATTAATTTAGTTTTAAATTATTAAACAGTTTGCAATTACTAGAAAATTTTCCAAACAAATTTTGATGGTTAAATTTTGTTGTGTATTTCTAGATAGAAATAGCACGCTTCAAAAGGTGCGCCCTAAATTCGTGTTTGCAACTTGTTAAATGATTCTCTGTATTCAAGCTGATATCGCGTACTGTGTAACATTACGAGCGGTTCGACAAACCCGAAGGCTCCGTGATCAATGATCACGAACGTCGTCGTAAATTCTATAGCTTTATTACCGGAAGCTTAATCCTGATCGATCGAACCTCTCACCACGAATCTACATCGTCTCTTGCCACCTTTGAACAGTTTCAAGGGGAAAACAGTCTGTGGATCTTTCATTCGAGGTGCATCCATCTATTCGAACACCGTCAAGAAGACGTTGTTGCTATAATTTCTCCTCGATATCGACTAAAGTAATAATTTATAGACTCGACGATGAAATATAATATTAATCACCGTGGTTCGAATCACTATCTCGAACTATCACAAATTGAGAACGAATATGGTACTTCGTTCTACCCTTTGGTTTCATGGAGTTGATATTAAAACGTTCAACTGGGTCATATCGAATTTTTTCAAGGAAACAATCTATTCTTCATTTTTTATTATTACTTCGTTGGGGATTCTGTTATCGATTCTTTGACGAAGTGTAAACTGACCCATACCTGAACTTCAATATTGATATCGAAGAAGCTTAAAGTTGATGTAATCGACTGTTCTAAGCATCGTCTCATGAGAAAATAACCTTTCTTCTTCCACTTTCTTTGCTTAAAATACCTCGTTATACTAACTGTGCCGCGTATTTCTATCCAACCGGGCATAATTTTCTCTTTCACAATCGGACAAAAGGCTATTAAACGCGCTTGCATTTCCAGTCGAAAAATGCATAGAACGAAATATTTTTAATTCCCCTGCTGGTGACTTTTATGCACCGTTGGTAACGGTATTTCCAAATCGTTGGTAACCGGCTGGATCACAATCGTGGCCGAGTTCTTTATTGTACCACGACCTAATTCACCTATTTCACTGTTCCTGCACATTTTCAATGCCGCTATTTGCGCACGCAAATTTGCGGTCTTAGACAGCTGGACACTGGGCAAATAACGCATGCAAATGCGAGAACTTTCAAACGTATTGTTCGTTTGCTTGCATAGCAAATAGATTTTTGTTAAAAGCGTTGCAAGAGACAGTAGCGTGGAATCGAATGCAAAGTAGCGGTCATTTTATGCTTCACGAAAATCTATTTTTATTGTGAAGAAAAATTCGAGATTAGCTATACGGACAAGCAATGGCGGCGTGGATCCTTGCCAGATGAATCGTCGACTGACTTTTTCCCCTGAAATTCGTGCCTTGCCGTCGATTGACGGCCTTTTCCATCGAGTCAACTATGCTGCGACAAAAGAAGGAGAAAAGAAGGAAAAGATATGCTAAGAAGGACTCACCGGATCAGCTCGAAGATCTCCGGCTTCTCTCGCTCCCTCTGCTTCATTCGCTCTTTCATGGCTGTGATGATGCTGTTCGCCTTATCCTCTGCCCCGTGCTTCGAGCTCTTCTCAGCCGCTCCTGAGAAAATGAAACAAGCGAAGCGCTGGATGAGGATTTTACTTGGAACGTTGTTTAGCCATGCTAAAACGGATAGAAAGGTCTTCGTGTAAAATAAACCACCGCGCAGAGAGAAAAACGGAACCAGTGAACAATTGCTTTGTTAGACAAGAGATTTTAAGCTATGTATAGGGTTATCCAAATTGAGTGTTACATCTTCAAATTGAAATAAAACGCAAAGTATGTGATTTTTTTATGGTTTCTTTAGTATAACACAAAGTCTACTGTACGACATTAATTATCAAAAGCAATATTATTTAAATGTTCTTCTCGACTTTTTTCACGAGCCTGATGCGTTTCACCCAATTTTTCATTATATTTTCACATAAGTGGAATTCAATTTCATCAATAGCGACTGTGATTTTGTTGCTCAGCTCGTTAATAGTCTTTGGATTATTGGCGTAAACTTTATTTTCCATAAACACCATAAAAAAATGTAATGGTGTTAAATCATTCGATCTTGATTGCAATTGGTGTCTCCTCCTCGTGAAAAATTACTCGTTCGTTAAATTTGGTCAAACGTATCAAGCTCGCAAAAAAAAGCGGAGAAGGACGTTGAATGATATTGTTTTTCATAATTAATGTCATAAAACAGACTTTGTATTAAAATAAAGTAACCATACAAAAATCAAATACTTTGCGTTTTATTTCAATTTGAAGATGTAACACTCAATTTGGATAACTCTGTATAATGTAGCAAGTAGTATAGCTCGCTATATAATCAGAAAAGTGAAGCAATCTCATACATAGTTGAAACGGTGCATTTTTCTCTGAAATATTAATTGGTGTAAGACATAAGGCATTGTAAAATATGCAAGTAGTATGAGTACATTCTCGTACAAAGTCAGTCAAGTAGTATAGACCGGTATATCATCAGACATTCCTCAGCTCGGCGCATTTCCCTTTGAATAATCCACAAACCACAGATTCAAACGACGGGTCCTTTAAAGTTTTCATGCGAGTGACGCGTCAGAACGCAACGGAACACTCTTGAAGCTTTAATTTTCCGGTGCGAGGTCGAGATCTCGTGCGAGATCGTTTGATGCGCCAGTCGAGATTCTCGGGTGAGAAGGTTACTGCGGCTTAAGCAGACCGGAAATTACACGTACCAAACGTTTGGTAGCCAGATGCCGGAACAAACTTCAGGCAAATGCTCGCGAAAAATCGATTTCTTCAACTGGAAAATAGACGCGTCACGGTTCGCGGTGTACAAACTTCGAAACGGACTAGACCTCCGGGAAGTTTGCACTGTTTCGCGTAAAAAAATCTCTATTCATCGGTGGAGTATTTTTGTCTGTGTTCCTCGATGAACGGACTTGACGATACAATAATTGCCACGACCGGTGAATTCATCGACCCGAAGTTCGTGACCCAAAATCGTGTTATTTAATAAAATCGGTAAAAAAGATATGTATTTTCAACGCTAGAGAACAATAAAGTAAAATTTATGATTTTGTCATTTTGTAATTTAAAAAATGTCACAAGCTACAAACTTGATCAAAAGGGATTACAAAGTAGTTAATAAAATCATTATCGGTGACCATAATTGAACGCAATGGCGCAGTCAACGTAAAGTGAATGTTACTGACAGTTTTCCAACGCGACCAATATGAATAATTTACACGAAATTTGAACTCGAATATTTAACCTTCGTTCACGTCACGTTGTCTGATTAATAATTCTCTTGCTTGCGGCGAATTTAAACATTGACCCATAACTAATTACCATATATTTTGATCCGAACATCGAATCAAGTATACGCCCGGTAATTAACAACGACTTTCATTCAAAAGAGAACTGCAACGACGTTTCGTAGACATATTTCTGATTGAAAATATCCTGAAATGGTAACAAATTAATTAACCAGTCCTTGATGTTCTTACTAAGAAAATTGAGGATATATCTGCTTCGTTAATTATTTAATTACACTAACAGCAGCATGCTATGAAAGGAAGTTTGTTCAAGAAACTCTCTTTCATGTTACAAGGAATCTTGACGCTAATTAATTATTAATTAGTAAGCTATGGAAGATACAAACTATACAAAGAATGCTTTACTCACTCTTCAAATTTATCTTATTGTTAGCTTGATATTAAAAGTGATACTTTAAAGCAAACAATATTAAAGGAATTATAGAATACTATAATCAATGTTTAATATTCAATATACGTATACATATTCACAAGCTCAATTAATTTCCATATTCAGAGCGAAAGTATTAATTTTCAAAAGAGAATCCGCCTTTATAGTCATATTTTAGTTCTCCCGCTTGATCGAATATAATCTACAATATGAAAGATATTCAACAAATATTCAATTGCACTTATTATCCTCGTAATTGATATTCATTAAACCAGCAATTATTCAATTTCGTTCGAACGAACAATTAATTCATCGTTCGACGAGGTGAATTAATTGAAACAAAACCCCTCTACATTCCTGGTTC
This sequence comes from Osmia lignaria lignaria, assembly GCF_051020975.1. Classification (NCBI taxonomy): domain Eukaryota; kingdom Metazoa; phylum Arthropoda; class Insecta; order Hymenoptera; family Megachilidae; genus Osmia; species Osmia lignaria. Next base: position 6,146,952 of record NC_135041.1, read on the forward strand.
AATTAGGCCTCGATCGATCGATTCCCACGGTATGCTCATCCAGTAATTTTCTGGCGTGGAAAATGTTTTGAACGGTATTTCGATTAAAATTAGGTACTTACTTTGCAAGCAGTCAGCGTTCAGCAGGTCCTTGCACTTTTCGTGGCACTTGACTCCGCACTCTGTACACCGCACACCTTGTCGAGCAATACCCCAGAGAAGACCTTCGCACTCGTAGCAATAGGTCGGCGACGTAGCTGTCCAGGTGACGAACTTGTGCGGCGTCGTCGAGGAAATCGGGTAGATCATCGCTTGCAGCGTTTTCTTGTAGACGTGCATCTTCTGTAGGGGTGGCATCGACACAGAGTACAATTAGAATACAGGAATCGAAATAAATTCGATAGATTGGTCAACGGGCACGAGGTTTGGACATTATTTTCTTTTTTCTTTCTTCATTTTATTTTTATTTAGATCATTCGTGCAGCCTTGACTCAATGCTCGTACGTTCAAACGAAAATTATTCGTAGTTCTTTTTCCCAAAAGCAAATATCAAATTCCTCTATCTCTTCCTGGTTCTCCGCTCGTTTGAAATTAGAATTCTTACGCCAGAGGATTTCGATGTCGTGGTATTATCTGGCAGCCGAGCAGAGAGGCAAGGCGCGTCAGCATTCGCGCGTGACCAGTCAGTCCATGAAGAACACAGACACGATCGAGAATATTTGAAAGGAGCATGGAATCGAGAATTCTTTTAAATTCTTCCTATCCCGTCTCTCACCGCGTCTGTTTTCTACATCCATTTCAGTCGTTCTACTTCCTGCTGTTACTTGCAACTCACCTCGCGGAATGTTCTTCCTGTCACATGCAATGTCAAACGGACCATGAACCAGCAGGAAGCGTTCATTCGCGCTGAAATCGTAGTCATTCACGCATACCGCACTAGCTTCCGTATATAATTACGCGCGCAATCATAACGTGCCGGGGTTGGTGCCTGCGAGACCTAATTACATACGCAATCCTGTGTACACAGATTAAACTTGGGGAATCTTCGGATGGGGTGTTCAGTCGCGTGCGATATTCACAAGGATCTCCGTTATATCGTCCTTTCGAATCTCCTCTAACGAGAGTTGAAGCCGGATTTCCGAGGATAACCCTTTCAGCTGCTCTGGTTACCCTTTTGCGTTAACCATCCATTTTACGTAACATCCGGCTTCGTCGTTCGAGATTAAAATAGATGCAAGATAAATATTTTGAAGTGTACGACCAATTTTCAAGGATCCGTGCAGCGAAAAGATAAAAGGATTCCCCAGACGTACAGGATCCGTTTCATCCTGTGCTTCGAAGCGGCAGGATCGTTAACCTGCTACTTCTTTGACCTTTTTTCTCCATTCGATTTTTATCCTTTTCTTATATCGACACTTCGAAAAGATATCCCGGTGGATGATCGAAGAAAACGGGAACATTATCGGGACACTTTTCCCCAGGAGAAACAATAGATTCCTTTTCTATTTTTTTTTTTTTTTCTTAATATCGATTCAACGAATATCCTTGCTTCGATTCGGTCACCTTTTTCCTATCGGCTCGAAAACTTCGTGATAAAAGGGGGTGGTGGAAAGGGGGAGCACGTTCTCTAGATGTCGTACTATTGGGGCGCTCTGCAAGGGGGGTGTAAAAGCATCGATCCGCTAAAAAGCACTATAAGGGTGACGTCGCCGGTCCAGGATGTTCCTCGTCTTCTTTTCGCTATTTCTTTTTCTCCGTCTTTCGTACGTGACAGTATCTACGGGTTCGAAAGTTGTTCGCGTTGAAAATTTGAATAGCATTTCAGTCGTATGTCGGAAAATGGAAGATTGCTGTACTATTCTGAGAAGAAGGATGCTGTTTATAAAACTTGTACATCGAAATCTATCAACGTTGCTCTTTCTTCGCGATTTATAATACAAGAGATTTCAGTCTATAGTATGATTCCTTCGACACTTAACATTAATTTTCAACGCGAACGAGGACAGAGACCGACGTGTTGTTGCGGTGGCACTCGTTAGCGAAATTTCGCAAATCAGCTGATCATTGAATAGCTGGAAAAGATCCCATCGGGAACGAACACGAGGAACATCCGATACCACGAGCAGGAGTATCGGAGTATATCCTAGCTCTAGCCTAATTACACTCGGTTTACATGACCACTGTAGCATCTCATATTCGCGAGTAACCTACACGTGACCCACATACGTACACACATCGCGATCGTACCGCACGTATCGACTGCTGGTGCGCTAAACGTTTGGCAACCCTCGTGACCAGTGTGTACAAATACTTAAATGCAGATACGCATGAAACGTTCACCCTAGCCTCTAGAGAAGAACGACTGGTCTAATGTTCGCTACGAACGTTGCTCTTTCTCAGTATCACAAGAACGTGATCAAACAGAAAGATAGATAGATAGAGAGAGATAGCAGAAGAAAGAAGAAGAGAGGCAAAGAAAGAAAGAAAGAAAGAAAGAAAGAAAGAAAGTAAGAGAGTAGAGACAGACAGGTAGAAATGTTTCGAAAGAAAGATAGAAAGAAAGGAAAAGATAGAGATAGAGAGAGAGAGAGAGAAAGAAAGAGAGGTTGGGCCACACTTACGTGAAAGAAAATAGCGCGGAAATGAGGATAAAATGCAGCACAGTTCATGTGAAAAGAAAAAAATTTATCAGAGGTTAAAGTCTAGCTCCACGGAAGAGCTTTCACCGGATACGCGAGGATGCATGTATCTCGGCTTATAATTACAAATGACGCGTGTTTTTTCCCTAGTTTTATGCAAATTTATGAGAAAAATTCTGTCCGCCTTTTAAGGCAGGTCACTCGCGCAAAAATCAGCCATTAATTATTATTATACTTTCCATATTAAATTTTGCAAAATTTTCAGAATTTTACACAAAGCGTCGTAAAATTCTCGCGCAATATTTTTTTGATTACGTCGTTTAAACAAATTTTAATATCGCTGAGACTTTATCATGTTACAAAGCGTAACTGGAATATCTATTTTTCTTTACTCTTTTGTTGTAATCGTTTTCTTTGTACTTGTTATATTTCGTTTAAACGATCAGAGATTCAATCAATCGTTAGGTTAATGAAGATACAAATACAGTGCTTTGTTCAATCTTTCTTTTACGAAGATGTTGCAGCTACCTTTGTTTTATTCGAAACAGAATTGCGTGCTTTTATTGCACTTTTTTTATGATACGTTTCACGACGATTTCAGCTGGGTAAATTGTATGCGTTTCTGATCGAAAAAAGAGCACTGGGATGGCTGTAACAACGGTATAAAAGCTTGTAATTCAAGCACCATTTTACCGTGTTTCATTTAATATTTATCAATCGACCGCGGTTTCTAGGCTTCGTTGATATGTTTTGAAATGTGCTATAAAACAACGCGGTTTCGTGTTGGAAAATGCACTCTTAAAACCATACCGCATCGTCTATATCACTTTGCATTCGAAGATAAAATTTTAATTCTAAGAAATATTTTTCTTTTGTATCTTCAATACCCTAAATATAATAACATTTATGCAGACTGCTCCTTAATATGTGAAAAATACTGTAATTTGGCTTCGAAACTTACTAGTCAATAAATTAAGAAACACTCTGCACATTTAAACGAAATATATATATCACGCATTCCTATCGCGTTTTTCTGGTTGCTAAAAGATATTTACTCGCGACGTTTTATCGATAAAGTTTGCATATCGTTTTCGAATCGACTTCTAGACCGCATTTCACGACACCTCGAAATCGACACGGTCGCGTTTTATCGAGTTCTTCGTTCGCTATCTAGCGAACGACCCCGTCAAGATTGACTATCAAGATTAATCTAACGAAGTTCGTTCGTGGATATTAAAATTTTCAGCCCGTCGGAAAAGTCCCTTTAATATCAATTTACTGTCCTCAACTTTCCTCAACTCGCGGGAAATTGATTCTCTTGCTATTGTGCTCCGACCGCGACAACTGACTATTTTTAATGATTGCTTCTTCGACCGGTGTTGCGGTGAAAAACGATCGAAGATTGTTTTATAAATCATACTTTGCGGTATTTAGAATTTTTATTCCTCCATTTTCTAATTATTCGAATTTTGGTAATCAATGATTTTAATTTTTACGGTCAAAGTGTTAAGCTAATGTTTAATAACTAGGATTGATTTTTATGCCAATATTCAAAGGAAAATAACATATTTCAATGAAAGTTTAATCTACGATCGTTTTTCACGTGAAGATTGTTATTCCGTGGCTGAAAAGCGACCACAGAGAGTCTGTTTTCGGTATTCGTTTAAATAGACGACACGAAGGATGACGATGACGCCTGTAAAAGTTAATATTTAAAGGACGAATTCTTACCAGCTCCTCGTCGTTCAACGTTGCTCTGGGCACAGCCGATGCTAGACCTGCAGTGTTCCTCTTCGTCGCCGCCATTGTCTGAGAAAAGATAGAAATTAATGCTCATCTGATTCGAGAACAATGCCTTCCAGTCTCTCTATTGTATGAACAGAGATAAAGAACAGGAAGAGAGAAACTGAAAGGGGGAAATAAAGAAAAAGTAGAAAAAGAAATGGTAGTGGATGATGATGATGATGAAAGAAACGAACATGTAAATCAAAAGTTAATACGATGATTTCGAAGGCGTAAAAATTTTTTGAGACATAAAAATTGCACAACAATAAAAGAATAAGAAACTACGTTGTTTTCATTAACAATCGATGTCACTCGAAGACAACTATTTGCAAAATTATTAAAAAACAATGAACTAGAAAAAAAATAAATTATAAATATGTGACATCGAGAATTATATTTGGCATATATTATACTCCATCCAACGAGACGAGACAGTAAATGCGTAGAAATTCACGTGCTCGAAACAGGCTCGAAACAACTGGGCTCCAGCCCTGCGTCGAGGGTGTGAATTTGTAAACATATCCTGACTCGTCTCATTGGACGGATTATACTCAGGAATGGCTTATTACTTATTACTTTTTTAAAAACTTTTTCGCTAACAAATAGAGTACCTTAAAATTAGAATAATTTGTAGGTGATGTTTTATGCCAAATATATTTTGAAAATTTTTACACTGCTATGTACAAATATTATTTACAGCCACGGCAAGATGTGTTTTATTTACAACTGGCTTGATTTAAAGCCGTGCTTTGAGCGTTTCATCGTCGAAATCGAGCAAGCTTCGCGACCTTTCAACGTTGCATACTGATGATACATTTCGTGAAATGAATATATAAAAATATAAAAACATTCCAAATAGAAATCCATTAACCCACTAATTTAAAATCGAGAAGCTCTGCTCAAACACGTGTCTATGTCATTATAAATAAAAACCAAGTATCTATATGAAACATCATAAAAAACACAATGAAACAAATTTTGTATTATTACAAAAAAAACGAACTGGTCAGAATTAAATGAAAATCAGAGAGATATTAAATATAGATAATAAAGAAATAATGGAACGAAATGAAATATTCGGATGATAGGGTGTAAAATGTGTGAACCGTGAAATGAAGAAAGAATCGACGGAAACGAATGTGATACGAATTAAATGGCGAAAATGACGGTGAAAGGTAGAGCGAGATAGAGGTGATGAAGAATCTACGGATAAAATCTAATCCAATTAGCTTATGGCGCCTAGTAGGTGTGACGCCTGGTAGGATTTGCGGTTGGCTAGATTTCAATTATGATATTACATGCACGGGGCCCCGTGCTCGATGCATGCGCTACTGTCTCGTTAACCGTGGACAGACGCTAATTTCGAGCACTAATTTTGCATTTTCTCTCACCTACGCTCTTATCTCGCATTTTTCTATCAGCGTTTTTCTACTTATCTGAAAAAGCGTGTTGGTGAGTGTCTGTTGTGTTTCAAGCGTTTCCTGCACGGGGCACCGTGTCATTCCTCTATCTTTTTTCACCTTTCCTCACACGCTGTTATCACTTACGTGTTTCGAAAATTATAGCAACATCTTTCTTACAATCCTATATCAACCTTTTCTCTTTGTTTTCTTTCAATTTTATTAAAAGGTCGTATATAGAATAATCGTGCGAAAAGCGATTAACCTTTGGCTGTCCCTTTCTCGTTTCTTTCGAATCATGTCGTTTGACGAAAAAAAGAACAATTAACATTAGAGAGAAAGGAAAAGCGTCAGAGGATAAAACGTCTAATCGTCTAATTAGAATAATAGAAAAGTGTAATCGTGTACCTACTAACTACGGTATCCGATCTACTTTCTGCATGCGCTTATGCGTTCATAGTGACAAAACAGCCTTTACGCGTGTAGGTACATTCAGAATAGTCAAAATATCGAACGAAATCACAAGCAAATGCATGGAACATCTTCCAGCGAGTAGATTCTTTTTTTTATTGTATCGATTAGTTATTGATCTTTGAGAATTATTCATCATTTCGTACAGGAGGAATTAAGAATCTAGTCGCCAGAGAAAAACAGCTGGATAGAAAAATGAAAATGACGAAAAGAGAACAACGTACACGAGAGCAACACGCTTCTTTCGATCTCGGCACACCGGAAGTGTGTCCACGTTCACTAATTACGGTGATATCTCGTTATCGAGCCGGCGAGACGGCTAGGCGAACACGTTCTCGCATAATTATGTCGCGACACGCGAAACTACCCCATGTTATGTTACCTTAATGCTTCAATTAGAAAATCTACGTAATCCAACGATAAATCATAGATCGCTCGATGAAACGTGATTGCGAAACAGCGTTGCTCGCAATGTATTTTTTTTTAAATTGAAAATGACAAAATAGAACTGAGGAAAAAATATACTGAGCTAGGTATGAAAGAAATAAAAAAATTGAGCGTAACGTAATAGGGTGGAAGAAAGAAAGAGAAAGATGTGTACGACAAGCTGAATCATGCGCTACGTACGGCCAAACAAGCGTATTTTTCTTTTCTTTTTTTATTATTATTTTTTGTTAATTTAACTTCGTTAAGGAGGCATTTAATTTTAGTACCTTCAAGACCTGGAGGTAGAGTTTTTGAGATTTTTTGAGAGGTTTTTTTCAGTGAGTGGTTTTGTATTTTTCAGGTGTTCAGGTGGATACAACAACGGGCGCCACAGAGAACAAACAAAGAAAATGGCATTATATGCCGGTTAGTATACGTGAATCACTTGCATCTTTATCTTGTTTTATTTTTTCTTTTCTTTTTCTCTAACGCTTCGTATGTTACGGGTAACAGGTACATTTAACACCTTCGCTGCGGACTTAGGGTCGTATATTAATTTTGAATAATATCATCTATACCGCGATATGCAGCGAAAGTGTTAATGATCAGAGGGAGACGTCGATTTTTCATCGAGATACAGAATAAAAAGAAATCATCAAGTTTCAAAGTAATTAGGGATACTTTCTCTTTTTCCCAAATAAACGTTTGCTCGAACTAAGCTTTCCTCTCTAAGAGCATTATTCCTCCTCGATGAACGCGAAGACCCGAGAAATTACTGGAGTTTGCGTCTTCCGGTTGGCCGACTTCACGATTCTCTCTGAAAAGTATTTCAAGAATCAACGCGAACGTGAAACTCGAGCCAGTTTTGGTTCCAATGATTTCTCGAGGTATTCCATCGACCGTCTGAACTCCCGTTTCCGGTTTGCACTTATTGGACGCGGGCGGGGTTCCAAGGACCAAGGTTACGGTACACAACAATCAAGGGGAAACTTGTCGACATCGAACATACAGGGTCACAGACAGACGGATCGTGACTTCTAAAGGGTTGGAAAACAGAGAGATTCGAGGGGGTTGTTTCAGCTTCGTAGTATTATTCTATGCTTCTTTCGTGAATATTATTTTCTCCTCCTGAAATCTCTCGTTCAGGGAAACGTACTTAATCTCAGGATAGTCTGTCCGCATCGATTGCACTGGATTTCAAACAGAACATATACGCGACGGGTCGAGCGAAGATTGTTCTCCGTTTTTTACTGGGATTTCATGATATTAAAATTGTGAGGAATTGATTGATGGTAAGAAGCGTTTAAATTAATGCTGTTTTTGATTTATTTTGTCGAATACAACTCGTCGTTTATGCGTTCCATAGAACTCAATTTAGACAGCATTGATTTAAGGCCCAGCTATATTAAAGGACGTTTCTATTTGTATACCTGGATAGGATGAGTGAGCTAATTTAGTTGCAAGGTTTTGTTAACATTGAAAACATCAGAGACTTCGAGTGATAGTGGATGGTTACGTTTGTATTGTCCTTTTCTCTTGTTCTTTTGTGTTCTTTTCAAATGTACACAGAAGAGAATGTAAACTTTCTTCTTTCACTTTACGGAGTAAGACGTTTTATAGGTCAATATTGTCCTTGAAATAGGAGGATTCGAAGCGCGAAGTTGCATGATTCGTACAACCGAATGGATGCTGTGAAATAACTTTCCTCGAGGTCAAACTCTATTTTACCAAAAATATTTAGTTCGTGTTGGTGAATCTTTTAAAATTCCGTATATATTCCATTTTATGGCAACGTACAGCGTTAGTAATTTTCATTTGAAATTTAAATACTTCAATTAAGTAAATTTCAGAATTCATTTACTATTTTCAATTTTGGACATCTCTTAGAACAAAATAGAAATCTTCCTTTTTCTAGATACCATGTATAAAAAATTCCTGTTTTCTCCGTGATTTTTCATTTAATTTCCATAACACGATCGAGTTGTTCTCGAGAAATTTCTTTAACTCGTCGCGTGTATACGCGAGGTCCGCAAGGGTGCGCGTGACGTAAGTGAACAGCTTTTCGAAACACGGCATCGTCTCGAATCCGCACGTAATCGTTGTTACATGCAATGTCGGATACAGAATTTGTCGTTGGAAATTCTTGTTGAAAACTTTGCCTTTCGACGCAATTAAGACGATTTCCAGGCCAGTGCGATTAAATGCTATTTAATTAAAAAAATTTATAGGCTAAATTTATTTCCGTTTTATTTCACGCCCCTTTAAGTTAACTTTGAACACGTTAATCGAAAAGAAATTACAAACGAAAGGTTACACAAAAAACCTTTGCATCAAACGAATAACGATTTCGCGTAGCTTTTGGTTCAGATCGAATGCGCGTTCGCGGCACACTTTTGCTAGTATGTAATTGAAAACGTTCGAAGAATAATCCTTTAATAAGTTACCGTGGAAACGTTCCACGTGGGAAAAGCGATTCCATACCCGAAAAAACAAAAGATTACGTTACGGGATACTATTGTGAAAAAACCAAAGAGAACGCCCGACTTTCGCCAGCATTTATCACTGACAGTGGTACGTTGTACTAGAACGAAACGAAAGAAAATACGGGTCGATTGTTTCAATTGCGAATGTCTAAATTTGTTTAGTCACTCGTAATTCCACTGGGCTTGTTATTTCTGTTGCCAAGGAAAGGTCCACAGGGTGGAACGTAATTTTGTATTAAAGAAGAAGGCTGATTTCTTGTATAAACGTACCGGGTAAAAGAAAACTTGCACGAGGAAAGTTTCATTTTTAGAAAAATTGCGTTTGCTTTCTATCGATTTTATGAAAAATTCAATTTTCTAACACATATCAACGCAAGGAACGCTTGTTAAGGAAGAGATATTAAATTATATAGATTTTCTTCCATGTTCTCAATAAAATACAGCAGACGTTACACTGATAAAACCGACGACAGGCAACAGCACCCATTCGAATTTCAAATTTTCTCTTCAAATGTTCGTTCGACCCGTCGGCGATTGGCTATTCGGTAAAAGTTCAATTCTCGCGACACGTAAAACTGCAGCCGTGGTTTCCCCGGGAGGTACTCGGTATTTTCACATTTCGCGAAGTCTTGACCGTAAAATGGCGACGCAAATGTTTTTACAGCACAATGCTGGCGAGCGATAAAAGCGGAGGAACGCGTTTAAATGCTTCTCCAACGACTCCGCTACTGTATCAAATCCACAAATGTACCTTTTTAAAACCCATTTCATTCTCAATGGTCACCTTGTTACATCGATCATCACAAAGCCATTTGATTTTTTCATCACGACTTTCATCGCGTGATTCATTGTTTTAATAAAAAGTGACGCCATTGTTTTCTTTTTTTCAGGAGTACGCATTGTCCGAGATTGAATCGCTGTAACGATTCAAAAACCAATTTGATCGAGGACCATTCAATGGTAACAAACGTTTCTAATTTCCTCAAGTTGTTTTGCATCGGCATTTCACGGTAAATCGCGCGGTGCACTTCCGGTCTGTTGGAAATACAACGTTCGACGACGAAAAATTTGGAAACGTTGAACGAGCATACTTTGCGAAGCACTAGTACAAATAGTGGTGGTCAGTTAACAGACGATTTTCAATAATTTTCAATAAATCACTCTGCAACATGAAATTTCATTAAATATCCCATTTAGCAGGAATTGAAATAACAAATGTGTAGAAGTTTCACATTAATTCTTTAAAATCCATTCGGTCAATTGCGTGTTCCATTTGACTTCGAAGGGAAAGTAGAGAGGAATTTATCGCGAAATCGTCTGTAACGACCCTCTGGAAGAATCTTGGGTTACCGAAAAACGACGCAACACCGAAACGCAGTACACGCAATCAGGTTGCACGACGAGAAGTGCCGTTCGATCCGAACTACCCTCGAGAGATGTGTGTTTCTTGAAATTTACGTTATCCCTCAAAATGTCTAAGTACCATTCGATCGTTTCACGAGAACGTCTCTCGAAGGTGATAAGAGCGGCACAACAGATATCGATTTCGCGACAGAAAAGCCTCGCATTTCCGACGTCATCGTTTTGCTGAAATTGAATTCGAACAGGAATGCACAGGTCGAGTTCAACAAGAATTCGGTATCATTTTTTTCAATAAAAATACACGGAGCACAACAGGATATTTTTCCATGAAAAATAATGAATGATCAGAGAGAACAGAGTCGATCGGGTCAATTAAAAATTTGCAGATTATTGAAACAGAAAAGGATTTGCACATCACAAGTTTTCTTCATTTTATTGTTTGCCACGAGGACACAAACGGAATAGCATATATTGAGGAAGAAGGAGAAACAGCACACTTCGACGAGTCGACAGGACAAAAAGCACTGGACACACGAAGCTTTAGGTATCGTCAGTCGTGGTCGTCGACTTTCTTATTTACTTGTACTACTTGCTACTCTCAAAACGAAGATTACTAAGTAATTGATACCATTTATCACAAAAAACAATGTTTGCTTGAAAAATCGAACAGTGATGATAAATCTGAAATATTCAGAATGCTTGATTCATCCACGTCGGGCAATCGGAGTGATCGATGCAGATTCTTTAAACCATGAACTTTCCCATAAAACATTTTCATGGAGTATCGCAGCATGTGATCTACGAAATTATTTCCTCGACATGTAATGCTTCACTCGATCGATACACAGAAGCTTTCAAGCTAAGAGGCTTTAATTTAAAAAAGAAATTCATATCGGATAGTTACTTAAAAGGAAGGAAATATTTATTAACCAAATTATGCAATATCTGATTTCAAAGTACACGAAAATATTCGACGACCATGATAAAAACGACAGCATAACGACGACGTCGACGAGGATAATGCAGGAAAAAGGAGCGACGACGACGATTACCCGTGAAAATGGCACCGTCGTCGCGCTTGTTAATTTCACGAATATCAACGGACCAGACAACGTACATTCATAGATACGTGTACGTATTCACGCGTTTTGTATACGCGTACATATCTATGTATGCGTGAACGCGAGAACATTGCCGTTCGTTAAGATTAATGGACAATTAATTGATTACGTACCAGCTCGGAGACCAATGGCACCGACTTTCGGCGCGGTCGAATGTCCGGCATGCTGTCGATGTTGCTGTAGAAAGGATTGTCCCCGAGATGTCTGCAAAAAAATAATAAATAAATTATATTAATAAAACATTGCAATAAATTTGTTACTTTTTGGCTAGACCAAGAGTATTATCCTTTGAAGAACCCTCTCAAAGTCCTTACACATTGATACAAGGAGGAAAGAACACTTAGTCAAATAAATGGTTGGAAAAACATGGTAGTCTGCCATTAAAAAATCTCAGATTACGACGTTACCCTCAATAAAGCAATTTAGGGTCACTAAAGCGTTTACGATCCTCGTGTACTTAATTTTCTTTACAACCTTGTTAAAATGCTTTATTCCTGCATGTATGCCCTCAAAATATACGGAATTATTTAATATTTTTGAGAAGATTATTCATTAAGAATATACCCACTGGGAAAATACGTCAAACATTCATGATCGAACCATGATATTCAAAGGATCCTCCATTATATAAGCCAAGTAATCAGGTAATCAAACTGATAAGACATTGGAGCCGTTAATAATTGGTTCGTTGTTAAAATGAGGACCTCGATCGTGGCACGATCGCGTGTCAGGAAGCATCTGATCTCGATAAATCTTTCCTGAGTTAGGCCCGAGGTTGAATCGATATTAGATTGAAAGTAATCGAACTTCCGAATTAAATTGGAAAGTTCGTCATTGAAGATCCAATGGAAGTTTTAAGGAACCTTAAACCGCGCACTTAACCGATATCCTTCTTTTCATCATCCTTATAAAGCTCTTTTTAATCACTGCTCGAGATTAGAATAAATTTACGTGACAAAAAAAAACGTCCTACCTCTTATCGTCAGAATTTAATCCTTTCCTTGCATGAGGAAATGAATTAATTAATATAATAAACGGCTCTTGAAAAACCACGAGAAGTTGTGTACCGATAGCATCGTTTATCGTTTCTGCTGAACGATGACCTAATTTCAGCTGAGTTCACGTTTAATTACACCAAACTGCTTCGTAGATCTGCGAATTAACGTCTGACAAGGACAGCTCCGTTAAGTATGGTGTAACGTAATCCATCACTCGGAGATGTCTCATCCCATTATTATCTTCTCTTTTTAATCTCCTCATTTTTTTTATCGAATCAGATGAGAGTACCCTATTATCCAGACTGATAGTCTTCGTTTATTTGGAATTTATTTAGGTCACTCTAATTTATTTTTACAGCAAATTCTTAGAGATAAATTTTACAACCGAGTCCTTGGAAGGTACCTTCGGTGAATCGATCGAGCGTTTAATCAGTAATTTCGTGCGATCGACTATACGCTGAACAAAGACACGATCAGGTTTTACGATAAAAGAATTACACGAATCGCCGTGGTTCTCATTTCCAACATTTGATTTAACAGAGAGAAATCGAACGAGGTTCGTTAAATTAGGTTAAATTCGCGATGGGGTTGGACCTAACTCGTAAGAATTAAAAGGTACTTTCAACGTTGACCCCTTTCAAAAGGCCTGCAACACGTCGAAGATACTGGTTTTTATGTCAATTGCTATTGAGATCAAAGCTCTGTTCCCCAGCTTTGTTCTGGAATCGAGGAAAAAGCGAGATACCATTTCTGCGAAACACTGGACGAGGTTGAATTGAACGCTTTTCACGGGATAATTGCTGAAAATTAAAGTTCCGCGGGTCTTGTATCAGTACATTTCGAAGAAATGTGAAACGAGAACGAGGGGAAGTTATTAAAAACGTGTTCCCTTTAAAAACTCTTTTTTCACTACAAATTACTTTCTCATCTAATATTATTCGTTACACCCTTGAATGAATAATTATAATATTGAACTCACCCGTTGCCTCGTCCCCCGGATTCGCCACCAGGTCCGCTGCCGTTCTAACAAACAAAAAAACAAGTTTATTAAAAAACAAGCCTAGTAACAGTTCGAAAAAACCAAAGGGAGAACGCGCGAACGATACGGCGCAGGCTTACGAAAAAATATTGTACACAGTCTTTGGAGACGCGTGGCCATCGGAAATGCAGGAGGAAATCGATTCTTTATCGATGATCGTTCGTCAGATTTAGTTGGGCGAAAGGAAATCAAGTAATTTCCTCGAGTTTCCCATGGCCACGCACGCACAATGCTTTGTCCCGTACACAAATCAGTCTCTTTTCGTCGACTTAAGGGTAAGAAAAGCTCCGATGAAACAGAATCGAGTGCAGAGATCAGGGACTCGAGAGGAAGAGCAGAGGGTGATGGCTTGCAGCGACCATCTTTCTCCCCGACATTGCTCTGGGCAATGACTAGGAAAGGGAAGAAATTCTCGTTGTTTTCAACCGTCTACCTCTCTTCGTCTTCTTTCTACCCCCTACCTTTTTATTCCTTTTCTCACCGCTGTCTCTCCTGTCTCGACCACCCTTTCGCAGCTGTTGACTCAGATTAAAACCTTCCTTCCTCGTGACCGTTTTCTTCCCAACCTTGTCACCTCTCCTTCCATTCTTCCTCCATTGTTCGTCGACTGCTTTTTCCGCACGCGAATTCTACTCGGCTATCCAACACCCCAGTTAAATGTACCAGGGTGGAAACAGCGACTCCTGCCCCGATCTTCATTTTCGTTCCGGGCAACACTCGTTTCTGATATCTTCATCAAAACCTGCATCTTCGTTGCTCTTTCGCACCCCCTTTTTACTAGCACTTCTTTTAACACGTTCGCTGCCATCGCCGATATACAGATATCTTGTTCTATATACTGGGAGCAGACAGGTTGTCTGCTCACGCAATATCGCGTGCTAGAGTGGCAACGCTAAATGCTCGCTCACACGGTATCTCGTGTTTAATCGTTAACGCTGAATGTCCGATTGCGTGCTTGATCAACGCTAAATATCCGCTCACGCAGTATCGCGTGCTTGATTATGAAATCTTAAACGTTGCGGTACGTAGCAACTATTCGAGATTCGCTTCTCGAGTTTGGCAGTGAACGTGTCAAAGAAGTTCCATTTAATTGAAATTGATTGGAAGGTAATTGTTACACTTTCATCCCTTCTGGTTTCTTCCTCTCGCTCTCCCTTCTCTATTTCTCTTTCTCTTTTCTTCGCGCTTGCATTTGCCTGCGCCTACTCTCTTTCTCTCTCTCACTCTCTCTCTCTCTCTTTTTCTTTCTCTCTCTCTCTCTCTCTCTCTCTCTCTCTCTGTCTCTCTCGTTCGCCCGATGTCGCACGGAGGAATGGAAGATTGGAGACAGTGTGTAACAGCCCGTATAAATATAATATCACGTACAATACTCGTAAATTTTGTCACGATAGAGATACAATATAAACTTATGGATAGCGTAACAAGTATAAGTGTATTTAGAGTTAGAGCCGCAGGTATCTGCTTCGTCCCTTTTAATACGCCATTTCGTTCTGTTCGACCCTTATCCTCTCTGTTATTTACCTGTTCCTCTCCTAATTCTCGCTTGTTCGAGATTGAGAACAGTCTTGCGTAAAAGGGGATTCCTTTTTCACCCGAGAAGCTTACTTAGACAACATATTGGAGCACGAGAATTCTTTCGACCTTCTTTTTACCCCTCTTCGTTCATTTGTTTGCTTGTATCCGTTCACATTCAGCCACGAAGTGGGCGCCTTCGAGGGTGTCTCCTGAATTTTTTTTATGGAGATTTATTTTTATCATGACAACGAGAATTTTGTTCGAAAGCTTAGCAGAAATAGAATGTGAATTATCACTGTTCCTTGGATTTAGAGATTCGATAATCTTTTATTTTTAGGTAAAAAAGAATATTTAAATTAACGCTTTGATATCTTCCAGGTTAATTGTATAACGATCAAAATTCATTTCGAAATTGATATTTTAATTGTGTCAATTGAATATTACTGTAGGTTCAAAACTCTGCTCCATATTTTCGTGGAAATTCTGTTATATTGGCAAATTATTATTACCTGTCAAAGAGCGTCCCCCTTTGTCCTTTAATATCGATAATTGACAAAATGTCACTTCCAATGAAAATCACGTTCGAACTCGAGAGACAGCAAAAATACATCAATTATTTCAGTGTGTAAAATTGATTGAACCTAAATTATTAGTAATGTTCATTAAAATAAAATAGCGAAATTTTGCGAAAGAAGACTATTATGGAGGAAACGAAGACACGCTCGAAGGCATGCGTTAAGTTACAACTGAGTTAATTACTACAAGTATACAACCTACGTGGAATAGCATCGCTTCGCGAGTATAATTCTGACAAGCGTTTAATCAACAACGAAAATACCGTGTAGTTATACACCGCTAACAAGTTGCCAATTTCTTTTCATCTATACTGCTTAGGCCTTAAGAAACGTTACTTTTCCTTGCTTATCGTACACCCGATCAGCCTAGAATCTCGCTAAATCGATAAGCCTTAATGAGATCGCTTATGACTCGACCAACACGGAGTTTTCTTTCTCCGTTTGTCGACGATACAATGAACGCTTAAAAAATGACGAACGACATCGATGATATGAAATTGTGAGATAAAATATGACAATCTCGACGAGACAACACGATGCAATCACGCTATAATTTTAATTACCCAGTGTACGATCGTGTCATTCTTCAATTTCCTATTTTACAACATTAATCTAGAAAAGATATTTTCTTTAACTTTTAAGCTATCAAGAATTCTTAATTTTCGAATCATCCGAAGTATTTTCTTGTTTCAGAAATCTTTATCATCGCAGTGTCTCGGCGAGGTGACATTCGTGATAAAGCTTTGCGAGTTGTTATCATTCACCTGACCTCCATAATCTTTAAAGGGTTATTTTAAGAAGAGATTGAGCGATGGACGACGATGGATGGTCAAAGTTCCACTGCGAAGATTTTCAAGATACACAGTTTTTGAAAACCCGCAGCTCGATGATATGTGAGTAGATTGATACGTCGAGAATGATATGCATACGAGAAATCGGATCGATTCGCGACCCGATACGTCTGTGCTCGCGAGGCCGATTTAAATGGAAGCTCGTCGGGATAGAGGTGGATGAGATACCTGAGGTAGAATAAATTGCAAGGCAGAAATGAGAGACGTCCTGAGTAAACGAGACGTGAAAGAGGAATTGAGACAGGCGGGCTTGAATATGAAATGTTCGGTGAATGGAGAAGGATGTTGGAAGAAACGGGAGGAGAGAATTGGATGAACGGAAGAAAGGAACAAGTGACCCAGAATACGGTACGGATGTAGAGAAAGCAAGAGTACAACTTATAACGAGAAAGGTAGAAAAGGTTGCAGAAGAAGTTTGGAAGAGGGCGAAGAAAAAGAAATTAGATATGTGCGGGAAGTGTTTTCCTCTTGAAAACAAAGCAAAATGTGACCAAGAGGAACTAAAATAAAGTAGAACAGTAATAAACAGCAGGAAAAGTAAAGAAAACATAGCTGAACAAAGACTATAAAGCAAAAAGAGAAACATACAAAAATAAGAAAACAAGAAGAGAAGTTAAGGAAGAAGTTAAATGTAGCACACACGAAATTCTCCACACCAGGTATACAAAATATCCAAATAAAATTTAAAAAAAAAAAAGAAGAAAGAGAGAACAGTGATGCATGAATTGCACGAAAGAGGATTAAGAAGTCATAGTGGAGAATAGGTGAACGATAACAAGCACGCGTACGCGTGTTCCCATGATAACGCGGCCTCCATGATACACGCGTGCCAGATATGTCGAGCCGTATGCGTGTAACGACGATAGTAACAGTGTGCGTGGCTAATTGTGCTAACGATCAGTTACAGATCCACAAAGTGAACAATCCTATCCCACGCCCTAGCCCTGTCCCTGTCATTCCACGCTGCGGTTTATCCGCGCGAGCGTTCGAGTGCGCAGTCCGAACACGCAGCGAATAAAATGCGGCTTAACCGCTCGTTAAATTCGCGCCGAATGCGTCGGTGATAAGCCGTTTTATGCAGCTGACAAGATAACGTTGGACTACGCCCGTGCACACGTGTGTACACCTCGTGCACACCTATGAACGCTCGTTAACGTTCAACAACAACGCGTTATTCCGCAGTTAAATGACGCTGAACGTGGCTCGAATTTTACTCGTATACAATATTTCTGCGAATCCCACTTGATCATTGTGTTTCCAACTAAATCTGTGATTTTCACGCACGTTTAGAGTAACGACGCGTAAGTTGCATTTGTATGTTGTGCATTTAAAGGAGGGATGTTATTCCATGGTTAATTAAAGAGAGCTCTTTGTGGTGGATTAGTAAACGAAGTATGAAAATCAATGGTTCGAATTGATTTGATTTCGATCATTTAGTGTGATTGAAGTTCGTGTAATTTTTAAAGGATAAAATCGATGAAATATTGTACACCACTAAAGTCTCGTCCCGTGTCATTGCTTTCTTGTTCTTGTCCCCCTACGCTTCCCTTATCAGACCTTATCCCTATAAAGCTTAATTCTATCCAGTGTGGAATAGTTTTAGAATTCGATGAATTGCAGCGTTCGAAGCTATAAAGAAGATTCGCTTATAAAAATTGTTGCTGAACAAGTGGAGCCTGCTAGCAGTTAATGTAAAGTGTAGAATGTTGCTCGAAATTTCTGTCGTGTGAACTACATTCTTGAATCATCGTTACGCGTCGTCAGCCACATCCGAGGAACGATACATCTTTAATAAAATCTTGGTACGTTTCTGTGAGATGAGATATCCGGGATACCTTCTACATGATTACGTATCCATTTCAATATTCGACTTTTTCGTATAAAAAGACGTGTACATTGTTAGCAAATATGGTGATCGTGAAAAACGATATCCGGTAAAAAGGATGTCGCAACAAGAGAGTCAAAGATTTGGAAAAAACGTTCCTTTGGTCGTGTAGAAAATTTTTCCAATAATAAAATGTAGAAGACTCTTCAATAGGGCTTAACAAGACCAACGGGAAGTTCAGCGGTGCAAAATCGAAAAATCCGTCCGTATAAAAGTCACGGGTATGTATCTCATTCCCCGTTGAATGATCGCTAAAAGTTTCAAACAGTTCGCTACAAATATACGCGTAGAAAAATTTCAATATATCAGTTTTTCGTTATACAAAAGTTGCTCGTGTTGATGGTAAAAAATTCACTCGTTTAAAAAGTACTATTACTCTCCTGGGTTCTACTTGAAATTTCTCAGCTTTTACGACGCGGACGTTCCTTGCGAAGTCGTTTAAAGCTTCCGTATGAATATTACGTTCCCTTTTTCGTAGAAAAACATACTAATATCTTGCCAACATTACCGTTTTGATGAATACGAGCACGATATATTCCTCGTCTATGCAATATTATTATGTCATCAGACCTTTGATAATCACGCGGGAATAATTACAATTTCGGCAAGTTCAAATCTCAGGACGTTCTATAAAGGCATGGGTTATATTGACTGATGAACGTTCATTGAGAAGTTAATTAATGTAATACCATCGTGACACGCAAAATATAATCCAAAAATTTTTTGTAACAGTTTGTGCGCTGTTTAAACATAAATTAAACCTAATACAGGGAACAGGTAAACCACGGAAGGTTAATACTGTCTCGTGGGAGAGATTCGCTCAATTCTCATCTCCCTCGGGATAATGGAACTTCGAGGCTTGATACTTCCCCCTGTATAATGCAAGTCTTGGTATGCAATAATTCTGCTCTTCGTGGATTGCATGGAAACACGTTGCCCGGTAATAAATACTGCAAGTTAAACACGTTATTTCTCTGCTAGTAGCGCGAACAGTGAGAAAATATTAAAGAGGATTACAGGATTCCAGGAACCAGGCGGATGTTTCGAAAGGCGCGAGTTTTGAACATTGAAATTAAACCGATGCAACGTTTTCAAAGAAAAAGCAAAGGAATTTGATTAAATTGTTGCTTTCAACGAACATGACATTGATGAAATTTCCATAGCTTAACGAAACCACCATCTCACGATCATAATAACGATCATATTATACGGGCATGATGAGCGTAAAACTTTTTTCCTCCACGATTGCTTGAAATCTCAAGGGACAATTCATTTAGTCTAGCTCGCATCAAAGTCACACCTAGTCAAGTAATTTTCTCTTGACGAGTACTCGTATTACCAGCGTGCCACCTGGTTCCACCTTAATTATTTTTCCTCTTGGCTCATTGAAGTGGAGAAAAGAAGGAAAAAGATGGGATCCAATTTCAACCCTGGGATATATCATGTTCTGAATGGCTGACGCGTAACGATGTTGCTAAAACACACACCTACACACTCCATTCCCCAAAAAGCAACTGGACACAACCTCTTAACTTCTCACAGTCGGCGTCGTCTGTCGCAACGACGCCACCCATTAATTCTCACTCATCTTGTTTCTTGTTTCATTTTTTTTTTTCTTTTCATCATCGCTTCTAACTACTGACGCGTTTTCCCTTCGAGGAAAAACCTCGACGCACACGTACGTTTGCTTCAATTATCACACGAAAGCTTCTTACCCTAACGTTTATAACTCTTCGCTCCGTCCCCTCGAGAAAACACGGCTAAACGGTTTCGTTACGTTATTAATTGACACAAAACTACCGCGTAGGCTATAGTACCGTTATAATACGTGTTGCATATATGTATCTTTGCTGCGTGTCTGTGTGTATGTGTGTATGTGCGCGTTTGTGTGCATATGATGCGTGAAAATGGTCGCGTGAGCGTGAAACAACATCCGCGGAGGTCAAGGTTCGTCTCGTAAGCTTCAAGTCGGAAACGAACACGGTGACTGCTTTATGCCTTGCTCGAATGCATCCATTAAGGTAGCAACCATGTTTTCATGGCAAAAGCAAGTCTCAAGGCTAGTAACGAGCGGTTTGATCCGCTGTTGCTCGAGCTTCAAACGTGAGGGACCCGTTCGTGCGGTTAAAGCGCACGGTTTCTATCGCGCTCGTAAAGCTTTGCTTCCGGAAACCTGCAACGATTCATTGTTACCGCTACGGGGTTGCAGATTGCACGAACTCTAGGTGAGTTTCGTGCATCAACGATCGATCGATAGCAGTCGGGCTCTGAACACACGCCCTTCTCTCGTCGGGATGCTGGACGATCAATTTTTGTGTCATCTTGATTGGACCGTGTTCGTTCCGGACATTGAAAACTCTTCGTTCCAGTATCTCATGGGACGGAATGCTGATACGAGGTTCGCTCAAATGTAGATGGAAATTTTTTTAATAAAATTGTTAAATTGAATAACTGAAGTAGCGAATAATCGTAATAAATTCATTTAAAATTAGTTTTACGTCCTCATCTAAGGAGAATGTAGTCATTTTCAAAATTGCTAAATAAATTACTTTAACAAAGATTTTATGGACTCTCCCTGTTACATTTGACCTATCCTCGTTTAACGAACCCAAACCCACCCTCGGACACGATTTCTCTAGTTCATCGATCCTTTGGGAGGTTCCTGTTTGACAGAACATCGCAAAGTGTCTGTATAACAACGCCACGTGACACCGATTTAAAGTTCGAAGATGATCCCAGGTGTAAAGTGCGAGTCACCTACAAGGCTGTACAAATTGTTCATGGAATCCTTGCTTCTTCAGGCTTGATCGTTCTGAATCCGTCTACTGGCGAGAATATTCGGTTTGTATTGTAGTTGACAGCAAGGATAATCCTAGCACTGATTTAGAAGCTTCGTACGCGAGTCGCCTAATTCCGTTGATAGACAGATTCAGAAAGGAAGCAGAATCAGAACAGGAACAATCGTAGCCTGGTAGAGGACCACAAAAGACGGCTAAGAACGTGTTAGACAGAATGACACCGTGACGATATACATATACAATATTATCCATGATCGTTATGATCGTACAATATACATACACATGTTAACGTCACTAGACGCGAGTACGTAGTCCTGTTTTTTATTTTTTGCATCCCCCTCTACTTGCCTCGTTATTCGTTTCATATAAAAGTGAGAAATGGTACACAATTGGTCTGGGCGCTTTGTTCGTTGAACGCTGTTCGAAGGAATCCCGAGAGGTTAACGACTGTTTGCCGTAGATGTAAATGGAATGAACTACTCTTGTGCTTGCACGTTCCCTAGGGAATAATTCAACGAAGAAACGATTGATTTACGAGTCACAGTCGAGTCGAAACGCACGTCCTGCTCGTGGATATCGAGGAGGCTTGTTCGAGAACCGTGACTGAACTTTCCTCGTTCCGCTAGAATTACTAGCGACAGCTTCAATCGAGTACGTTTTTACTTTGCTTCCAGTTCTGAATACTCGATTTTGCTCCTAGCTACTCTCTACCACTTCTCCGATGGTTGATACTTTGGAAATTGTTTCATCGACACTCAGGAGACATTGAACATTTAAGTTCGATTTACGTTGCTTGAAAATACTTGCTTTCAAACGTTCTTCGGAAAGCAATGGTCTACCGAATGAGGGAGACCTTTTAATTGAATTTCGAGGGAACGTTTGTAAGTTTCTTTCCTAGTATGCTCAAACATTTTTAAAGGACCGTTTGCTCAAAAGTGTTAAAAGCCATTACCTACTCTCAAAGAGTATCGTTGAACCAACTTGTATCGTGCTTCAACAAGTTTATTCAGCAAAATAAATAAATTGCTTTACTGAAACAGCAGTTTTAATTACACTTTACAGGGGAGTCGTAAAGATAAATTAGTTTTGAACACGCGGCGACTAACCCCAAGCAGCAGCAAAAACGTTCCTTCGTCATTTTTCGACTGAATTCGTCCAAGAAATCTTTTTTTCCTTCGGAAAGCGTTTATTACAAGCGATAAGTGTTGAGTGCACAGAATCTGAGCGTGTATTCGAATGCAATTCGGAGGAACGACGGATATTTTGAAACGGACCTGTTGTTCGTAAAACGGATTTCAAGATAACGAGCGATCGTTACGACGTATAATCACGAGCTTTTTATTTCTCGTACCTACTTGCAATAAGCGAAATCGTCACCAGCTTTCGCCTTACTTCGCGAGAGGATGCCGGGATTAAAGCTTTTAACGTCCATTGGAAACCTTCGATTTTACGACGTTGCGCGAACGAATGCTCTTCTCAGATTATGAGCAACGTAATACGCTTATCGCTCGACGGCTTTCAGGTCGATTTCATCGGTGATAAAAGGATACCCTTTCACGGAGAATTTTGATTAGTACATAATACCGATTAATCGTTGCATTTGCAATTGAACTTATTCGTTACTAATGGGGGGATCGT
The DNA here is from genome assembly GCF_051020975.1 of Osmia lignaria lignaria. Classification (NCBI taxonomy): domain Eukaryota; kingdom Metazoa; phylum Arthropoda; class Insecta; order Hymenoptera; family Megachilidae; genus Osmia; species Osmia lignaria. The sequence goes on from NC_135041.1 coordinate 6,169,917, forward strand.
CGAATGTAGTTCAAAACCAAATGCTCAGTGAGAGACCTAAGCTTGATTAGGAATCTAGGAAACAGAACCGTTCCTCTCGAGTGCTCCTTCGAAAGCATCGTCACGACAATTCTCCCGACTTTCTGCTGCTATTGACATCACCGATGGCAAGCGATCCAAGCGACAAAACCGCTCAGCACGATTCGCCAATTGCCAGAAGAATCGATCGGTCCTGATACCGAGCTTGATCGATAACGATGGCCATTCAATTCTACCTCTTGCAAATTTTCAAGCAACTCGATCGACGAAGATGGAACTTTGAATTGTTTCCGCGTTTTTCTACCGAATCTCTAATTAATAAGGACACGAACAATTAAATTTCAGTACGCTTTCAACCATTCTTGATCAAAATTTTCAATGCTTTCAAAACCTTTGAAATTTTCAACAATTTTCAACTTCAGATTTTTTTTTTTTTTCATATATTATAGAAAGTGAATCATTTAACCTGATCACCTTAAATTACTCTATTGTTAATGAATCGATTGAAATTTTGTTCCTCGAGTATCATGGTTGAAAGAGGTCATTAAGACTTCTTCTTGCGTACCATAAGACGAAAAGGATTGTAATCAGATGATTTATAGGGATCATGTTATCGGGTTCACTCTAACACGATTGAAATCACTGGTCCATCGCTAAGTGATAGGTGCTCGGGGTCAAACCGACCAATTAAGTGAAACGCGCCGTTCCTAGTCAGACCCGAATCACCGTTCCACGATCTTGTCGTACTATGAAACCGTAATCCGGATTGCGAGCAGGTACAAGCTCGGCTTCCCTAATGCTAACATCGAAGTACGCACGATCATTAATTGCTAGCTTAATTAGAATATTATACGGCTTGCGAAGTCTTTAGATACGGAAGCATATATTTTGGACGTGTGTACCAGTACCAGTGTGTCTGTTAGTACAGCTATTATTTTGTTTGTATTCATGTACGGTAGCGTGCAATTTTGACTTCTCTTAATTAAAAGGAAGCGTAGAACGAGTCTACTCAGCACTCGACTTAATTGGCAACTAAATTAGCAGCTCTTAACGATTCTTTGTCGAAATAAGTACCATTTGAATTAACAATCTTTTGCCATATTTTTGATAATTTTTCAATTCTTCTTACTTACCTTTAATCAAGAGAAACCTACATTGCACTCGAGTGTTGTGTGGTGTTTGATTGTGTGTAACCTGTCCGTTCGATTACGAATCTATCGCGGAATCGTGTTACCGTCGAATTATCGGTAGAGGGAACGCGATCGATCGTTTCGAGATCCCACCATCGTTTGGGCTCGTCGTCTGACGACTGGTACGAAGAAAACCTTAACACGCGAACTACCTTTTTGTAATCCTTCCTGACGATTTCTTATCGTGGTCATATATCCTGAAGTCTGTTAAATTCCATCAGATTTGGATTTAGACTTGCAAAAACCCTCTCTTGCTCTTCTTAACAATTTGTGAGATTGCGAGTAGCATTGTTCGTTACGTAAGGTCTTGTTTAAGGTATCAACGAATCAATTTCTCGAGGAAGATCGTAAAGTTACAAGGCTTTAGGAGTATGACCACGGGTCACGTTACTTGGCTATCAATCGTAATTAAATGCTATTATACTATCAGCGTATATAGTGTACACTAGTTACGAATACTAGTACAACAATCGTTAGCTTCTTTAATTTTGAAGCTTCCATCAGACGCCTCGTAAAAGATTTTATAAAAAATCGAAGACAGATGAAGGAAATAATCGATATTACGATGTATTCCATTGGAATCAATTCGTATTTGAAATTACTTAATTTGTAATTAAATAAATTGAACACAGAATAATTTTGTTCTTTCGTTTCACGCGGAAAAATGAAACGGAAGAAAACGAATGAAAGGAAGAATATATTATCCGCGTGAAATCTCGTCGATTTTCACGCTTGAAGAAATGGAATACGTTCCCCTACGATCGCAGAGAACGAACAGTGAAACAAAACCTGTAAATCTTTCCGTTTCCGAGGAATTTTCTAAACGCGTCGCGAATTGCTACGATTATTTCACGCTCGATTATCACAACCTGTGTTCCATTGAGAAACACGTTTGATTGTGTCGCGAGACAAAAGCTTTTTTCATTTACATGGGAGTAGAATGGAGTAGAAACAATAGATTACAAAGACAATCAACGATGATTCCCCCTTTTCCTCGTTTCGATAATTACCTGAAGCTATTGAAATTTTTGTTAAAATGAAAACATTCATTTTCTCTTTATGTAGAACGAATCAGCTTCCGATATAACGGTGCACTTGAAACCTCCTAAATTCTAATTACCCCAATAATTTTAATCAAAATTGAAATTGATACCACGTCCGATTTCGACCACGTTGAAATTATAGTGTTTACCGTGTTCGAACGATCGATAAGCACGATCGTGTCTCGTCCAAACAATCGCGTTCTCTGCGACATATCGTGAGCAGGAAATATCAGTGGTAGCTGAACCTATTCTTATTTTCTCCCCATTCGTTCCTTGCTCGCGTTCTCGGAAGCGATTTCGATGTGTAGAATGAACGAGCTGTGCCTGCGCGATTTGTTTCCCCCCTTTTCTTCCGATTTTCATCCCTTGTTGTATCTACGGCTCATCGAATATACTGAACCTTGTACGGATTCGATTGAATTCGGAAGAAGACAGCTTACGTGCGAGATTCGAGATTCTCAGCTACCTTACAATCTTGAGTGCGTAACGGGAGACATGTCGCAGTGTATCATGTAAATTCCTTAACCCTATGTTCGATGGTTTAACTAATACTAAGCTAGTTGTTCGGGTGCATCGATAGATTGAACCGATGGTACGACTTGTACTCGTAGTAATAATCGCATTAGATATCGTGTAGAAGCATATAGAATGATGATTCCTCTACAAGTTTTAAGTGATAAGTACCATACACTCGTTTGTGCACACAAATTGCACGTGCGTTCGTCGCTCGGCGGACAGGAGATCCACGAGAGAAGATAAATTGGAGCGTTTCAAAATTTCATCGTGGAGATCCATGAAAGACTCTCGTTTCCTGTTTAAGATACGTTAATTGACCAAATAATACTTCGCCACGTTCAGCGAATACCTTAGTCAGACCGCGCAGGCACGCGTCTACCTAATATAATACTACCTTAAAAGCGTATCGATTAATTGAAGCACCATCTAATTATACCTACGGTCTATTAATTAGGCGTAGCCTCGTTCACCAGCGTCCGTAGTCGCTGAATATATTACTACTGTTCTCGAAATCGATCGAATCGTCGATCAACGACCCCTCAACCCTGCGAAGTACAATATTGCTTGGCCAAGCGTCAGTGACGTTGCACTTGTTGAATTGACTAGTACCATATCGTTACACGTGTTTCGTGTTCGTGATCTGTTGTAACGCAACGTCGTGTTCCTTTTTTTTTCGCAACCTTCTTATGTGAATCGATGCGAAACGAACATGAGAGAACGTAATCGCGCCCCTTACCGACAAAGCTTCACTTTCGCCCTTCTATCGTATCGTAGCATTAGTATTGACTGGATTCGCATGACTTATACGCTAGCCGCGGTAATCGTGCTTAAATTCGTATGTTTACTCGATTTACGACGTACTCGATACTCATTGGCGAGAACAAATTGCGATTACAGATATATTGTATATACCCACTGTAGCTGACGAGCTTCGTAAATGGAGTGTATAGAAATGAATGTAATTGAAGGTTCATTTAAAATGAATTCAATACCTGGATGATTAAAGCTTACGATTTCACCCAACCACCGAATCTCGAGTACGCCTTACAAAGGTTTTCGTGTCCTCACTTTATCATGATACTCACTGCCGTGGGTCCCTGAGAAATAGTAGGTTCCTTAGAGGCCTCCTCAACTTCCTTCATCTTCTCCTCTGCCTTACGCTCTTTCAACGCTTTCAACAGCTTCCATTTAGAACCAGGTGGTCCAGGACTCACCTGGCCATCCTTCAGCGTCGTGTCCGAGCTACCGCAGGAGGAGGAATCGATTTTGATTTTCGGTAGGCTCAAGGTGGCCGTGGTAGCTGTTTCAGCACTGCCTGCTCCATCCCGTTCGAGTCCTTCAAGTACAGTGCTCTCCGAGTCCCAAGCACCTGGGATGCTGACGGACACCTCGCTGGGTGGGACGCTCACGCTACCTTCGCGAGAAATTGGCTCAGAACCAGGGTGGATCTTCTCCCCTTGACGAAACGTCGATCCACTGGAGCTGCGTCTCGATTGCTCTTCGTCGACATCCTTCGGTAGCTCCTCTTCTTCTTCCTCGTCCATAGATTGAACTGGACTGTCAGGACCTGACGTCTCACCGGAGGAACCTTCCTCCATGGCGGAGGACGGTTTTTCTTTCTTGGCTTCTTCTTCGTGTGCCCAAGTATGGTAATCGGTAACCCTCGCGAACACCGCTTCGATACTCTCTGCGGATTTTCGCTTTGGGATAGGCTTCTCGTCGCGGTACCTGTCCCTCTCCTCTATTCGCCGATCCTTCGCGAGTGTTCCATTGATTTTGCTGCCTCGCACTTCTTCTTTCTCTTCTTTGATCTGTTCCCGTGGCTTGGCCTTCAGCTTCAGTTCCTTCAACACGAACGACATCTTCTCCTTCACTGTATCGTCTGGCTGATAGTGCTCGGTTTCCTCGGGTTCCTCCACCAGCACTTCCCCCATCTCGACCTCTATTTGCGACTGTCTCTCGAGTTCCTCTAGCTTTCTCAGCTCGTATCGGTACCATTCGTCCTCGGAATCAATCGAGTCCTCGGTACTTTGCCGCCTGGAGGAGACCCTCGACGTGCTTCGATAGGAATGCGTGCTACGGTTGTCCTCGTCCAGCTCGCCGGGCCTCGAGCCTGTCCAAGGAATTTCGAGAGATTGCTGATGCCGTGGTAGGAATCGAGTGCCGGTCGTTTGACCCCTCGTGCTCGACGCGGACGGGCTTCCTTCAGAGGGTGGACCCTCTTCTGATATGCTGGTCACTAATTCGGGTAGTCTCGTGCTGCTAGATTTTTCACTCTTCTCGCTCTTCTCCGACACGTCCTCGGGATACTCGAAGCTAGTTTCTAGGGTCTGGACGGTTCCATCTTCAGACTTCTTCTCACTACTCGCTTCCTCGCTCGGCGGTTGTTCGTCGGACACTGTGGACGACTGTCTTTGACGATACTTGCCCAGTGCCCTGGACACAGCGAATTCCATACTGGCGCCCATCAGTGTCACTGGCGGAAGTTTCGGTGCCTTCTCGTTCGGTGCCTCGTCGGAACTACCCGTGGATCGTTTAATATCCCCGACAGTTTGGAATATCGAGGAACCACCTGAACCGGAGCCAGTGCTCTTTCCTGACGTCTCTTCGTCGAAACCACCCATTTGATCGGACCCATCGTGATCCAATTCCTTTCTCTGATCCTTTTCTTTGCCCCAACCATCTTGGAGTGCCTGCTGTTGCAACTGTTCTTGATGCTGTTGAATTTGTTGCTGAAGAACTTGCTGTTGCTGCTGTAAATTCTGCTGTTGTTGCTGTTGCTGAATGTACTCTTTCTGCTGCAAGGGCAATGGTTGCGTGGTTGGCTGTTGCTGTTGGACAACCGGTTGCGACACCGGTTTACGCTTTGTGCTCGCAGTTTTCACCTTGGCGAAGAAAGGAGGCTCCTGATTCGCGTCGGACATCACGCTGTCCTCGTCTTCCGACAAGCCGCTCTGTCTGCCGCTGCTCCATTCGGTTTCAGATTGTTCGGGATCGGACAAAGATTGCGACTGATGGGTTCGCCTTTTCGCCTTCTGCAGAATTCCGGATACAGTAGAGACGAGGATGTGTTTCTTCTTCTTCCTGGCGGTTTGCCCTCTACCACGACCTCTGGTCACGCCTGCGTCCGCTGGAAGTTTCTGTTGAGGCTCCTGAGACATGTCCAGGTCTTCTCTCCTCACTCCACCAGGCAACGAGTGACTTCTGTGTCTCTTGCTGAGGTGAAGATCTGGCCACCAGTTGCTCATAGAGCTCATCGCGTTTTTCAACGACGAACCCCTTCTAATTTTCTTGCCAGCCTTCGCGTTCTCCATCTCGTGATCCTTCAAATTTGTCGCAATGCTGATGTAGCCTGATTGGGACACTATGACGCTCGAAGCGTCGTAGTACTCGCTTTGCTGATGCTGCGCCTGATCGATAGGTAATCTTCCGCCCTCGTGATCCTGAATATACTGATGCTCCCTTTGCCATTGCCTCTGGTAGCCATCAGCGAGTTGTGCGCTTTCGGAGCTGCTCAGTCTTTGATTGTACGGCTGATATTGTTGCTGATAAGCTTGCGGATAGCCTTGATTAGCATACGTGTGATGATATTGATGGGCCTGGTAAGCTGGCGGTTGAGGGTACCTCCTATCAGTGTAAGGACTTTGCGAGTAACTGCCGTCGGAAGTTAACGACCTGATGCTAGATGAAGTTGAGTCGTGAGGTATCTGATCCTCCATCGAGTTTAACCAGGAACTCTCGTTCGTTTCCGTTCGCGGTAAATTCGCGCTGGTCGGATAATAAGATAAAGCATCGGTGATGTTTCCAGTGGGGAACATTGTGCGATACATTGCGGCTTTGTACCCTTCGTGATTGGTCATTCCATCCGCGTACGCGGCGCTTCTTAAAACTTTTTTCGCATGAGCCATCCCGCTTGATTCCGTGTACTGAGCGGAGCTGAAATTTTCCTGATAGCTGTACTGATCCATCGAATCCGGATAGTAGGCCGTGGTCGTGGTCTTCGGACCATAGGTTCCCGACCCGCTGGTGTAGACACTGGTGATCGCTTGTTGTCGATTGCTACCAGCCACTGAATAGATCGCAGGCTGTTCCGATCTGTACACGTAATCCATCGTACTGCCAGGTGCGACTGTGTCGTAAGTATGTTGTTGCAACGTCTGCTGACGACTTCGTTTTTTCGGACTTTGACAGGTGGTGGCGGTGGGCGCAGGCGGTGGCACGAAGTTATAGTCATCTTTGGTAGTCGGTGTCTTCATGGACGTGAACGCTGACAAATGGTTCATGGCCGCTGCGTAAGAATGACTGGTGGCCGCGGTAGCTGCAAAAGCGTCTCTTCCTTCGGGCGTGTCGTACAGGGGTTCCTGCGTGACCACGGAGGTAGTGGTCTCCGGAAGAGGCGGTATAGGGCTGCTAGACCTACCCGTAGTTGTGGTCGATATTAAACTCGCTCGGGCATGTTCCACCGCGTAGGATGTAAGCATCTTGCTGATCGAGCTCTTAGGAGAACTTGGCGACTTGTCTAAGCTGCTCCATCCGCTCATGGACGATAGGCCGGAATCTGATTTCGCCGCGACTATGTTGGCGACACTGCCCGGTTTGGCGGTGTGCTTAGGCGACACTCTTGGCGATTTAGGCGAATGCGGAGTGCGTGGGCTGAGACGACCTTGTTCCAGAGAGACCAGTTTCTCCGTGCTTCTCAGGAACGTGGGGCTCTGAGATCGTTTCGTGTCGGGTTCTCTTTGATCAGTTCCTGGCATCAGGAAAGTCTCCCCCGAATCTTGAGGAGCTGGAGGAGGGGGTGAACTGGGTGACGGACTTGGAGGCGTTCTGCTTTCTTGAAACTCTAGATTGAGTCGCGGAGCGCTGCCGAAGTAGCCGTCCTGCCTCGTTCGAAGACTTTGTACACTGTGGACGCTGTGTACACTGTGGACACTTCCCGCTGAGAGGGTAGGAGACGGTACTTTGTCGGTAGTGGTGCTGTAAATGGTGGGCGAGGCGCAAGTAACGGCTGCAAAGCTTTCGACCATCAAGTCTGTCAGTTCCTTGTTCTCCGCGTAACCTTTCGCGAAACTACCAACGTCAATGGGCAACTGAATCATTGGATCTGGACTCTTTTCGCGCACGGTCGCGGCGTAACCTAGTCTAGGAGGAGTGTAGGTACTCGATATGGAGTCCAAGTTCGTTCTAGACGTAGATGTCAGTCTTGGGGAAATTGACCTAGTCGTGAAATCACCGTCGGTGGCCAAACCACTGTCCGTGCTGACTCTGGAGATCGATCTACCTGTTGATCCAGGACTCTTCGAGAAGGTCCAACTGTCGACGTCAGTTTCTGCATAGATCTTTCTCAGTTGCTCGTCTATGCTACTCGCCTCTTCCGCTAATTTCGCTTCAGCTTCCGAGTTGTATTGCCTCTTCGGAGAGTCCATTAGTCTCGACTGTAACTCTATCAAGTTCTGAGAGTCTTTTTGTAACTTATTGGTCAACCTGTCCAGTTCGTGTAACTTCTCCAGAGCGACCTGATCGATGGAACTGAGCCTGGACAGTTGGGCAAGATCCTGTTCGCTGACGCAAGGCGTGTTCCCTCGGTAACTTTTGTAATCAGCCGCGCTGAACACTTCGCCCTCGTCCTCGTCAGCTTCGTCCTCCTTCTTCGTCACCGACTCCTGAATTTCCTCCTTCGTCGGTTTACCAGCCAATTCCTCCAGTTCAGTATCCTTCGTCGCCGTTTTCTCGAACATGGTCGTATCGATCTCTTTCTTCCCGTTAACATCCTCATCCTCCGCCTCCTCCCAGATCATTCCCAGTTGCGAGGTCGGTCTCGACGTGTCGCCGCAGATCAGGTCCTCCCTGTAAGCGTTGTTCAAGCTCCTGTAGAACGCCTCGTCTGGAATGTTACTCTCTTCGGCGAGAGTCTCCAGAGTGTCCAAGTTCCTAACGTTCCTGTGCATATCGGTAACTACTGCAGCAGCGGTCGTGCTGTCCTGCGTCAGTCCGTGCATTCTCGCCATTTCCTGTTGGGCCAACTTTTCCCTCAACGCGGTCGTTTCCTCGATGCCCATCGTTGCGCCGATGCTCTTCGCGATCGCGTCCAACTCGCTCACCGAACTCTGTTGACTCGCCATCGATTCCTCTGCAACGTTCGCGTTCTCGTGAGTGCCACCGCTCGTGTAGAACTCGATCAATTGACTGATCACCGTCTGTTGCTCGTAAAGAAGACCCTCCAGTTTCTCGAGTCTCTCCCACATTTTAATGTATTCCTGACTGAGGAGGTCTAACGCTCTCCACGCGTACTTTAGCTCGGTCTCCAGTATATTCAGTCTCGTGCCGAGTCTTTCCATGTAGTCCCCGATTATGTAGTCTATGTTGCCGTCCGCGGTGGTCGCGTAGGTCGGTAAGGCTGGTGAGTCAGCCCTTGGGCTGGTTGGGGCTGGCCCACCCAGCTTCGTCGAGTCCATTTTCATGAAGTTTGCCTTTCGACAACGCTGTTCCTCTTCCTTCCTGAATCCTCTAACCTTCTACGATCCGATCCGACCCGATTGAAGCTCTCGATGATCCCTGAGACGGTTCATCGTGCGTATTGTTCGTTCCGAAAGAAAACGAAATTACGATCTTGCCTCTGGCCCGAGAAGGAACATGAATGGCGTTTTAATGTATCTCGCGTTGGCCTTAGACGCGATCGAACGATACTTTGATATACTCTGCACGCTGATGATCTCCATTTCTATCCTACTTTTCCCCCCCTTTTCTTCTTATTTTTCTTCCCGTTCACTGGTCACACGTCAATCGAACAACAACACACTTTTGTCTATTCACTTTTCTTTTTTCTTTTTTTTTTTATATGTTACAATGTATTGTCACTGTGTCTTTTGTTCGTTGAATTCTGTTCGTTTCCTGTTTCTCTTCTACTCACTACAGCTGCATACACAAAGTTTAACAGTTGTCTGTCGCGATTTTGATGGATCGTTCGGGATCGCGCGACACTCCGCGAATGTGGCACTTGGTAACCAGTCTCGTGTGTTCATGCCGCTGCCGCAATCTGGAAAATAGGAGCAAACGGATTGCGTGGCTTAGTACGAGCCTTGCTCGTACCCAGTCACCGTTGGCACAGTTTTCATGGTGCTAGACTTATTCTATAGAAAATACATTTCTTATTACAGAAGGAAAACTTCGTCAGAAAGATCCACAAGACATTGGCTTACTTGGAATCAACATCAGATTGATACTGATACACTTCTCTTCTATTCCATTTACCTTCTTCGATTTCTCATTTATTTTCCAATGAAATCAGTAGTGCTAAGAGAACTTTTGAATAATAGGTATGAAATGTAAAAAAATTCAATGCTGATTTCAATTCAAAAATTCAATGTTGAAATAAATATCAATTTACCAGAGCTGAAGCAGTGTCAAACGAATCGTGTGAAAAATATAAATTAAATTTGAATTTTCCTTATCCAGAAGTGATAGTAAAAATCAAAAAGAAGCGTAGTAGGTGTTCTAACACCTACTAGCTGCAAGTGTGGTTTGCAAGAAATTCATCGGAGAGCTGTTTCGAAGTGGTTCGTTAACAGGAACCCTGTTAATCGCAAACAGCGCGCCCGAGGGAATAATCGAATTTCGTAGGATCCATGGAATCGATCGTGGAGTACTTGATGGAATTCATTGTGTAAACTCGTGCAAATTCAAATCATCTGCTCTTGTTCGAACAGTTTCGATCGTAGAGTTCGTATTGATCTACCCGCTGACACGATTTTGATTCACGCGCTCGGGTGTAACACGGGCATCCCCGGAAGAAAGGGGATCAAAACAACCAGGTTGACCCGGAAACGGGCGTACATGTGTCCCGGTACGGTACGCCGAACTATTTACTTTGCTTTTTCACCGTTGATACACGAATCGTTCTGTCCTCCTCGTTTTTCCATTCGTTTCCTTCCTTTCGCGAATGTAAGTCTTTTTATGGAGGCCATAAAATTACGTGTCGTAGCGCCAGGATGGTACGGAAGCGCCTTTCACCACGAGATTAACGCGACATCGCAGGTTTGATGAAATATACTATGGGGATATCGTAAAGCGTGAGTTTCTGGCGGAAAATGCGATTATAAGGCGCTTCATAGCTGAATTTGTTGAGACCTTGTACGGGATTACCAAGAGATTTAATAGTTTTACTGTTCAGTCCGAATAGTCGCTTCAATTTCCCTACAGATACAAACAGGTCATTTTATGTTTAGATGGATTTTCGATAGAATTGTATGCGCAAGTTGAGGTTGACGTATATTTTCGTCCTTAGATTTAGAGATGGAAAGATTTGACTTAAATGAGCTGATTCACGACTAACTTAAAATTATTTTCCATAATTCACCGCTTTGATTATTTAATTTCTCTCACAATCTATCATAGTCAGCGCGTAATTTATCGTATATAAACCGTGATCCGTTTGTTTCCATGAATGATATTAATTTTAAGATAAACATTTGTTTAAATGTGGGACATCGGGGCAATTCGCATTCCGCCAAGTATACTTTCATCGTCCACACAGCCCTGCTCGTTTTTCTTGTTCAAATGTAAACTTTGCCTGACAATCTCTCCTCCGTTCCTCGGAATCGTAGGTATTCTTCGATTAAAATAATATTTGCATGTTAAATTAATATTGATACGAGCGTATAATGCGCGTCCGCTTTTCCAATGCAAATGTCTGCCAATTGATCGTTTCCTGAGTGAATGCTGCAAATATTATGTAAACTACAGCCCGTGTAAACAGAAAATGCATTGCGATCTGTAGAGTTCGAAAGAGAACGTCGGACAACACCCTCTTTATGATCGTGTATGTATAATACTTCAACGAGGCCGTGATTACGGGTACACCATAGTACAAATCGATAGCATTCCTCGATGTAATTACGACCGGCGTTCTCTACCTAAATGCAATTTCATCGATCACCGAACTTCGTTCCGTGGACGTTCCAGGATACCGGAACACCGGCTGAACGGGAAAAAAGCGTTGAAAACGATGTCGAATCAGAATTCGTGGTGAATTTATGAGATGGTTATTGGAAAGGTTATTTTTGAAGAGTACGTTTTCATTACGGTACTCGATGTGTTAATTAAAATTAAACGAAAAACGCAAACTGTTGACACGTTTATAAGAAATTCTCGAGTTAATTCTAATTATCCAATTCGCTCGATTATACGCTGATGAAGCCTTTTAACGCGTCGCGACCTAGTTTTCCGGGAGGAGGAATTTTCCGATAGCTCGGACGGATTCCAAGGAGGAAAGTTCCGGCCGGGGAAAAATGAAAATGAAATTCGTTATCCGTGCTCCTTCGGGCTGAAGGATCTTTGGACAGGGTTCAATTAATTCGCGAGGCCGCGGAAGTTTCTAACGAATTCGTAATTCTTTGATTAATAAAGTGGGTAACTGCGCGAGTATAATCGCTTCGACGAAAGAATGCAAGCGTGTGACTGAAATTAACGAGGTAAGCTCGTCAAAGGAAAGGAAAGAATATTTTCTGACTCGTTTCAATTTGAATGGATGGGATTTCCAAACAATTACTATATCCTTCGAATTAATCAATAATATAACGACTATTTTGTTTGAAACTGCAGCCGTTGCTTTCATCGAAGCATAAGGCTCGTCTGTTGACGAGTTTCACCGTGACTTCGGTTAATCTGAACGGATGGAAACTTGCTTCCAGCCTGTCTTGCGTTTTGACTTCAGTTCGAGAAACTTTGGCTGTCGAAGTTCATCGAGATTCGAAGTCGGAAGACGGTAAGCTTTGGATCAGGAAACTAGTTAAATCTGAAATAATCAATCCTTTGACACGACGAATTGCCATTTGATTTTATCCTCGTTAAGAAAATATTGCCAGTACTGGAAGATAATTTTCTCTGTCAAAGACGAAAAGTTTGTTGGCAGATACACAGATGGGCCCAAAAAAGTGTTACAGTGAACGATAATAGTCTATTTTGTACCCAAAATTTCTCGTGTTCGGTATTTACAAAGGAAAATAAGTAGTTCCGGGAAGCTGCGGAGAGAATTTATGGACTGGCGTCGGTACGGAAGTGAAGGATGCGAAAGAAAATAGGTTAGCCGTATAATTATTTATACCAGCTAGCCAGTCACCATTGTTTCAAAAGTTTCTTAGTTAGTTTCTCTCCGGCGGAGGCAGTGTCGTGCTCAAGCCGCTTAACCGAATCATAAATTTTAATTTTCAATTTCACTACAACTACCGCAACACATTGAGCTTTCTCCAACTGAATTTATATTTTCCATGTTTCATTCCATCTTCACTTTTATCCTCGTTTAATCCGAAACGAGTTTCGATCGGTATATTGTTCGACTAATGGATTTTAGTAAAATAATTATCTGCCATTTTATCTGCCATATTAAAAGTCGCTTGAATATTACTTTTCTTTATATTTCAATATAACATCTTCGTTTGTAGAATAAGTTTCTTCTTGGTGCATGGAATAGACATTCAATATCATCTTGTTTCCATTTGCATTAATATTTTCCTTTGAATCTCTTTTCATACTTCAAGAGGTATTGCTACGAAATAAATGTATATACGTTTCTTTTATTGAATAAAAGAGAAAAATGTATCTTGGAATAAAAAATATCTTCGAGTTTCCGTGATACAATGAATAGGTTTCTTGGCGGAATGTTACAAAAGATGCAAGATAATATCGTCAAATAACGTTCTGTTCAACGATAACATTCCTGTTAATGTCAGAAACAATCCACTTCCTTATCTACGCTAATCGAGGAACTCGTCGTCTTCCGTTTATGAGACTTCTAAGGAAGATATGCAATCTAGTTACGCTGATCACCGAGGAAATCTTCTTCCGTATCCTTTTTACCTTTCCCTCAGGAGGTCGAAGGTGGAAGGTTACGCAGGAAATAGGATACGAGGAAGAAGAGGGACCAGAGGAGCTAATCCCATTTCCGTTATTCCTCGAAGGGACTAGACCGCTCTCTTTCAAGGAAGAAGTATGTAGAGATCAATGTCGAAATTTATTTCCAGAATAGTGGTTAACATATTTTCAATGTAATATATCCTTCAGTAAAATAAACTGTTACCTTTCCTCTCCTAAGTAACGCAATTCCTCCATAAAAATTATAATTCAATCCGTCTATTGTAGCGTTAAAAATTTCTATAATCACTGTGAAATTTGTTAGTCAATTCGGAACTCAAAGTGTCGATTGTACTCGGCGTTAATCGCGCGAACGGATCTGGTATAATCAACGTTTTTTGACATTCCGTGAACGTTTAATTGGTGTCGGTTTACTGCGGCGACACTGTGTCGGTATTAATCGGACCGTGTAGCCCACGGTATGAAATTTAACCGCGAATACGTTACTCATCGATGCTTACTGATTTGCGAAATGAAATTTGCGCACGACCGATTACCGTGAGCATTTGTTTCCCTGTGCAATAATTCTGTGATTGGGCGTCGAAGCGCGTAACAATTTTATGGAGCGAATTCTCTTGAAAACGATACGTAGCTAAGTGCTACGAACATTTTCTGATAATTATTTCATGGCTCAGAACGTGTTTCCTGTAATAACTTCAACGATAATAGGAAATTCAGTGTTGCTCGTTGCATGAAACATGCAAGAGTTCGATAGCAGCTTGCAATAATCGAATCTGACCGGCTTCGTTCGCGTTTAACGTCCAAGAAGCGTATCAACTTCGAGGGAGATGAAATTGGATTTCGCTTGTAAGCACCACGTACGGCCTCGACAAATCCCGGAAGTACACGCGACGACTCTCGTCCGGAATTATGTTTTTCGCGCCTCAAAACGACATCACCGCGTTCAGCTACAACGATAACTTCTGTTTTCATGGAGCAACGCGATGGCTTTTTCAGGATGACCACGTAATACTTCTCGTACCTCTTCATCCCCCGCGACAATGCGACCAGGAATAACGAAGAAAGAAGAAAACCCCTGTTGGGAAAATAATAAAGTGGCGAGAAAGAGTTAGGTGTCCAATTTAAACGACCTCAAGCTGTGCACTGGACAGGCTATCGTATCGTGTTAGACCCGTATCTCAAGATATCTTCTTCTTTTTTTAACTCTTTCCAATATAGAATTTGTTGTGTTGAATTAAAATATTTTTCCTTGGTATCTTTGGTAATAAATTTTGATGTGGAAGTTAATTCTTCTTTAATTTCTTCTGAATTTCATTTAATTACTAGGCGATTATTATCCATTAACCACATCCCCCTTTGTTTCTTGTTCCATGAAATAATATTGCGTTCATAAAACCTTTTATTCGATTGCCAGGTAATTATCCAAGCAGAATTTTCTTCGGCTTCTCCTTTCTATGAAAGAATACCAGTTCAAAACGGCCAATTTCTTGCGATAATCCGATAACGGCAAAAACAAAGCAATCTGCATCGTGTTAAACGAGTACATCTTAACTGGCCTCGTACACGTGTTCTGGTGAAATTGAAATTAATAAAAGCTGGGCAGAATAGGACCGACGAAATTCGTATAATTGCTGCGCATGCACCAGAAATTTAATTAATCCTGACCACAGCATCTATGTTAATTATAAGCGAGTCACGTTGTATTCGCAAATATGCTTCGTAACGTAGGGGAAATTATAAGCCAGCTTCGAGTTTTCTGTGAAATTGCAAAGGAAAACAGAGTGAGTTCAGGGTTCGTTAAGTATTCGCAGTTTGGTTAGCCATCGCGACAATAACTAACCCTTTTTAATCTTCTTACTTCCGGAACGATGCTTGTGAAAATTGTACCTGTACCTTTTTACATTTCAGTGAAATTATAATTATAGTATAAATTCCATCTTTGATTCTCCAAATTTTTAGAATGTTTATATTAAATTAAACTTCTTTCCTGTCCTTTGGGTTTATTATCAAGAAATAGTTAATCATACTTCGTGCAATGTTTCTATATGAAAAAAGGCAAGTTATCTCCGTAATTTCTAAGAGTATCGAATGAATCCCTTCTCCAGCCAACTCGTCCTTTCTTCCAGGTTTCCAATATCCCCTTCACCCTCGTCCTTTTTCTTTTTTTCTCTTATGGACAGATTCTCGTTAGACGTCGAGACAGCCTCTCATTATCGGTTATCCGTCGTCAGACGTAAATAAGAGGAACTAAATAAGAAAACAGTCTGCACCAGGCCGTTTCTAGCGGTTCGCTCGATTTCTTTAAAAGCAAACGTTCTAAAGAGTCCTCAAATAGAAGGCATTAATTGCTGGATCGATTCGATTACTCCCCACGAAATCGTTGCTTATCCGGTCGAATTCATTTTCAATCTGTAGCTTTCATTGACCAAACGTTCCGACTCGTTTTGCTTTAATTGGTCTCTAGATTCTTCATCATTTCAGTTTCTTTTTAAAAGACCTCTTTGAGTCTGTATTTATAAGCGTTTAATCGTATCTTTCTTAAGTAATTTCGAATAATTTCAAATGTATTACTTATAGAAAAGTTTAATAACTACGTGACATTATTAAGAACGTCAGCTGTTTTCATTTACACAGTATCGAGGAACTATATGTACCATACACTCCATTTTCTATTCAAGCTCCCTCGTTTGTGGACACGAACTTTTCGTTCGGCTCGCTAGATCCTTTTTTACAGTTTCCCTGTCCGTTCAATGGAGAGTTATTAATGACGGAAGTTGTGCTAGATTTAACGACGACCAACTTGCTTTTTATTCCTTGCAGTTTCTTTCTTTTCAGACATTGTGCACGGGTCCTCGCTGTTCTTTATCCTTGTGAGTTGAAAGAGAAACAAGTCGACTGTATATTTTTTCTTTTTTCTCACAAAAACGAGGGTTATTTGAATAGAAATACACTGATACTTTGTAGATACAGCGATTACGACGATAAAAAGTCACTGCGATTCAAGCTAGGACATTATTTTAAATATTTCAATTTTCCAATTTCAAATACTGCACAGAGTAATAAAAATTTCCTTCCAAATGCTGGATTTGCGTTAGATTTTTGTTACCCTATAGTCCACTTCTTAGAAGTAAAAGCTTTCCAAAATAATCGACCCTTTTTCTCCGAGGCAATTCAAAGCAACGACGTTCCAGATTCGCCGAGAGAATTAAGCCATAAAAAGCTTTTGAGAGAGAGAGAGAATCGTCTGATTCACGGCTGTTCATCATGGACAGCTAACCGAGACTCGTCCATCTGTTTGGTCGACATGGTTCACAGAGCTTGTACGTCACACACGAAGATCCACAAAGCGTACAGGTTTCAACCACGCCCTCGGCTTGCAAGACAGCTTGCTCGCAAACACCGGGACACGTGTTCGAGTTTTCTTCTTTGCTGATCATGCATCGTTCTTTATGACGTATGCGCCCGCTGACAGATTGCTTGGACATTTATATAACAATCTGCATCTCTCTTGTCACAAGATGCACGGTGAGACGTTACACAAGCTGGTTAAAATTGCATCCTTGCTTATGGGGCCATCTATCAACCGAAGACTGCTTTGTATTTTATTACATGAATTTTTAACACTGCTCGTAAATAATTTGAAGAAGAACGATTGGAATAATCCAGTATGAAGACAGCATGGACCGGCGCCAGACGCAGTAAGTAGTATAACCGCGCGTATGGTCAGACGTTGAGTGAAACGCTTCCAATCTTCGTTGAACGTCATCAATTCTTATACAAAATATATCTTGCTACTAGTTTGAAGTATTAACTTATTATAGAAGTGTAAACTTTATAAATTTTAATCTTTCATGACGTACTTCTATATTTTAATATAAAGAGCTTTTAGCAAGTTTAACTTTTCCATTATCCTCTGAAAGCTAGATAAAATGCTTTCGAAATTTATTTCTTTTTTAATTTCACTTATAGTTATTTAACCCCCAACGTCCAGAGCAAAGAGTTATAACCTTCATTTATTAAAACTCTTTATCCTCAAGTAAAAAAGTGATATGCAACGTAATCTGAGAGTTCGCTTGTTTTGAAATGTTGCTCTAACTGCTTCGTTTTAATTAATCAGAGCAACTGTCGCGGCTCATCGGATCGAGAATACAGAGATTGAAACAACGTTGGTATCTTGGAATAATACGCGTGTACGTAGCACAGCGTAATTAGGTTAATTATGACGTGGAGGCGTTAGCTTTTACGATAGCGCCGGTGCGTGTTCTGCCGCGACAAAGACGATAATTATGACAAACGATTTTGCGGGAAAGGCAAAACACCCGTGGATGAACGCGTTTTGAAACGACACGTGTCCCAATTTAAGCGTAAACACGCGTACAACGTTTATCAGCTTTGCGGTTTATCGTGGAAAAACTCATTGTCGTTCTTTCTTCTTTCTTTTTGTTCATTTATTTTCTGAACAATCCCAGAGCATTTTGGCCGCAAAAACAATGTATCGATTTTTCGGTCTTTTCCATTTTTATTCGGGATGATTTGATAACGAAACGTTATCATTGCTTGACGAATCGCTTCGAATATTTATCGTTCTGTTCGTTCGAAAACATGCGAATGTTTTTTCTCTCGTTCGTTGGAAGCTCGATTTTATCAACGCTGTTATTATCGCAGTTTAAATTCAGAAATTCCATTTTGACGTCGGTTTTAAATAAATATTGATTCTGATATCAATACGATTCAGATAAAATTACTTTACATATATGTTTGTTTCATTTTATGCCCCGAACGTAAGAATTCATGATTTTCGGATAATTTGACGTTCATTTAATCACTTAAGATTGCAATATATATGATTGATAAAAAGTAGCAATTACGAGGAACATATCAAGCGTTCTCCTTTTTGCAGAATTTGATGTCCGAGTTTAATTCGCGCAGAGGATCAATATTCGGCAGCCCTCCAAAACTGTAAGCGAATATCTCTTTCATATTCTCCTTTTTGCCACATAAATACTTCTGCTTCCCTTTTGCACGGTATTTCCTCGTCTGTCTTCAACAGTTTGTCTTTTTTCACGAGTCTCGTGCTTTATCTTCTTCCGACCCTTTCATGCCCATCCTCCTCCCCCTTACTACTTCTCTTTTTTGCTTTTCATTCGACCGATCGATTAGCAGTTACCGCTTAATTCCATTTTTTTTTCAGAATTTTACATTATATCCATGCTGTTCAATCGAAAGGTGAAATCCAACAATCAAGTTTCAATTTTACGATATCGCTGCTCTTATTTCAATTTTGTTTCCTCGCTTTTTTTATGTTCCTCCCTTTACGATACCTTTTTTTATAGGCTCCGTGAAATTTATACCTTATTTTAACTTTCTTTCATCTCGTTCGTCTCTTTTATATCGTACATTATTTTTTGGATAGTCCACCATCTGCAATTAATATCTCTCTGTCTACCTTTATATTTTCATCCTCGTTTCTCGAAGCCCTCGTTCGTAGCATATATCACAGTTCTTTCCCCCTGCCATCTTCATTCAACGTCTCAACTATCCGTTTCCCGGAAGTTGAGGGTTGAAAGAGGTGACAGAAGAGTGGAATCCGTCGTTCAACGAACCATTTACGAAATATCACTCATCCCTTTGCGAGAATCCATTTAACCCTTGCATCGTCGAATCTGCTCAATGTTTCTTTTTTGTCGAATTTTAAATGGAAGCTCTACCAAGTGGCCAGAAATGGATGAAATTTCAGCGGTATTTTTTTTTGCACAACCAGCGGTGCTGAAATTTAATATTTAGCAGCGATGCTAAAATTAATTCCTTTTGGAAACATACACTAATTCCGACAGAAATTTCACGTTAAATCATTGAATAACCAGTGAAGTACGTATTTAATAAGCGTTCACAATTTAAAAGTAATTCAAACTTTCGCTAATGGTAATTAATTAATCATATCAATTTTAAGGTTATAATATCGCACCATCTTCTCTAGAAGGAATAATTAATTACCGAATATTTTATTACCCGTTTTGTTAATAATCAATTTCAGCGTTCTATGCCTCGAACACCGTTTCATTTGTGTTCATGAAAATAACAATGTATGTAACGCTCGCAAATGGATAATTATATCACATAATAGTTATGAAATGTATTTTAATATTGCAGGAAGTGAATTTGTTCATTAAAGCGAAGAATAAAATGTATTCCACCTACAATATTCAATTATTCATTCAACCTCATAGGTAGTTTGAGCAACAATTTCGTTTATCTGTTTATTTGTTGTTGCAATTTAATGATTCATGTTCACAATCACCTCAGATTATAACAAAATTTGTTTCAACGTGCTCCTTTAAGATTCTCTTAAATATCGGTGTTGTTTACTCTATCAAGAGAACATATTCCGAAACAAAGTAATAATTGGAGCATGTTTACTCCTGATTTTCATTTGTTGGCTCCTCGAGTTTACGCGATCTTTGAGTACGAGTTTGCCAACAAACGAGAACGATGCTTCAGCCTGCTGTTACATACATCGTTCGTCGTTGAGCTCTGCTTTCATCCAGATAAATCGGAGCAAACAGGTTTCAATAGAAAAACAGCACACCCTTGTCCCAGTTCCTCGTCCGTTTCTCCATTCCACGACCACTTTCACGAATAAAAATTGTAATTTGTCGTCCGAAAGTCTAAGAACTTTTCTTCTGACACGCTAAAACGCCCTTCTTCTAACTCGCTAACAAGGGCAAATGCGTGTAGTTTCCACAATTACAACAGTATACCAGCAAAATGTTATGTTAAAACTTTAATTAATCAATCCATAAATTATTAATATAATTTTCATGATATTTAATATTTATTTCCCTTCCCTCGTTTTATCATTGCTTGTTCAAATGAAATTGCTTACTGTTGACCAGCACAGTAATCAACGCGTTAAAACGTTAATTACCTGAGTGGTCACTGGTGACCGACGACACGAATTTAATTTAATTAAATAATTACAGAACAGTAATACTACTGATGCTTGCCAGATAAGTTAAAATACCAGATTGAATGATTAAATGAAAACGTCAGGAATTCTAATTAAGTCTAGTAATATGCTTTTATCCCTCGCTGTGGAAAAAAGAGACTTTTTCTATTCCTTTTCCATTGCTTACTACCGGATTTCAAGTTGGCGACCATCTGATAATAGGGTCGTAAGGATGCAAATGGGCTGGATCAATGGATCGACGGGTGACACTTGCAGGGGTGGAAAGAGTGACTCGAGGGTTGACATCCCCCTGCGGGATGAGAATCAAGGATTTTCTTCGAGGGGATCGGAGACACGGGAGGGGGAATCCTGTTTCGTCCGAAGTTAGTTACGATCGTTAAAGGAAGAACGATTTAATGGGCAAGATGGTACCACTGCAAATTGTGCTACCATTCAGGGATTACCTTGGGGTGATTTTCTTCGTTTGAAGTGTTACATTTTAAGTTGTAAATGCTTATGACATAAAAACAAAGAAATTTTTCTTTCTCATTCCTTACGACGCGCGACGTTCCACTTTCAGCCTCGAATTAACAAAAGATTGTAAATAATGAATGGCCCTCAAACTTTGTTCACGCACACCTGGTTAATAGTACAACTACTCAGAACATCCATATTTTATATTCTAATTTCTTTTGTTCTAGCGCATGAAAGTTTGTAATTATAGCAAAAGTTTATAAAACGAATATGAAATGAACAAGTACATGTAAGAACAGTCATTTTTTGAAAAAAAAAAAAAAGAAAAAAGAAAACAAAACACGTAACTTAAGTAAAGTAAGTCGGTATAGGTCAGACAAAACCTACTTCTCGTATATCTCTATGTAATATCACACCACTGAAACACAAACTTACTTTATGCCAAGTAAAGTATTGCAGAAAAAGTTATTTTAAAATGCTTTGCTATACTTTCGATCTTCTCATATCAGCAACAGGTCTATAAACCGTGTCACTTCTATTTTATTTATCGTCGTACTCTGACATCGATCAATCAAAGGAGGTGACAAGTAGATCAGGGGAATTTTGACCAATAGGTCAATCTAAAGTTCATTGGACAGGGAAAGGAGGAATCTATCGTGGCCTCCTTTACCGACAGGAAATGGCAGTGGTCTGCCCTCAATCAGGAACGGTAAAATTAGTCTACGCCCCTGTGGGGCACACTCCCTTCTCCCTTTCTCGCAACCCGAACTGGATCGTTATTCCAGACTAATCGTGGTTCAGGTTCCACGGGATGTAATTGAAATAACAATACTACTCCATGCAAGATAAGATGTAGATATTAATTAAACGAGTGAAGTTCAGTAATTAGTTCTGTTTATCGTATGTAACTTGTTAACGCAGTTAAATTAGTAATTGATCATTTTAATCACAAAATTTGGAGAAGTCAAATGAAGAGATATTTGACCAAAATGAAGTCGAATATCGGAATTCGGTTAAAACAGTCCCTCAAAATATTTCCTTCGAAGAGAGGATTCAATTAAGGAGTATTTAACTGAATTTCGAGCACAGAACTGGCTAAATTTCCGCTCTGAGCTGAGTCGAATTTCCGGACTGATATCCGAAGGAATGAATCACAAGGCACGAAAGAAGATTATCTTTGATAAATTATTGACACTTGATTGATGGATTATTTTCCCCTTCTATTTAAAAGTCCCTTTAATGCCACCGCGAATACAGTAGTAGTTCAACTTCGCTATTAACGCGACATCATCCAGTGGAATAAGGCGCAAATGCTTCCAAACTTGACACCATTTTAAACCACATCCTTGACGTTTGCTCTAACGAACCTCCAAATTGTCGTCGCAATTAGAAGCATCTGACTACGTACGTATCATATTCACTGGTATCCAAATTTTAGATGGACCAATATTCGTGGTGATAAAGTTAATATGGCGAAAGTACCTCAGTTTCCGCGTATTTGTGAATAGATTGGACGAAAAGCTATCTCGAAAATGAATGACAAACGAAGGTAGAAAGGCTCGAGACTTCATCAGCAGTAATTTCGCCTGTAATTTGCAAGCTGGAACGCGACCCTGTTAATCTTGCTGCACTTAAAATTCAAGCAACGGCTATGTTCGACCGGGTCAAGTATAAATCCGGCAAAGTTCGAGGGATTTCGTAAAATCGCCGAATATTTTGGCAGGAAAAGTCGACCGGGTATACAGAGAGGGTAGGAGAGAAAGTTTTCACGGATCCGATGATCCGCAAGGACGAAATGGCCGTTACGGATTTCGAAATCCCTCGAAACCATTTCAGTCCCCCTGTTCGACCTCGAAACGAGACGAAAGTTCGACTTCGTTCACCGGATACACTCCTCTCTGTCTGATGTGAAAGCTCAGGGCTCGATTAATCGATCGCCACCATGGCTGAGGATAGGCCAGCAGAGAATTCGCCAGTAGCAGAGACGAGAAGGCTGAATTTTCTTTTCTTCCTGATCTTTGCATCGCGATATTAGGAACTCATAATAATTAGCAGGGGTTCTATAAAAATTTCAGCGAGTCATACACATATTCGAGAAATGAATTTCAACAAGCGGAAATTAATAGATCTGCATGTCTGTAAAATCTTGGCATTCTTTTACAAACATGCTGTGGATGGACTATTTTTCAAAGTGTCAGTTACTTCTTTCATCGCAACCTCAATCGACGAACAAACCTCGTTCAATCACAGCTCATCACATCAGAAATGATAATAGAGAAGTATGATCGATGAGAGCCGAACGAGCAACCACGTGGTTACTTGCTGCGGAAGTTTCTGAATGGGAAGGCGTACGTGTACGAACAGCAGTGGTAGCTGGCAACCGGTAAGGCTATTAATTAACCCTAACGAGTACGATGAACAAGCGGCTAGTCTCGTATTTGTCGAAAGAGGCAGATGGTTATTAATCTCACGTCCGAAATTGCTCGCTGACTTCGGAAAGTAAAACTAGACGACGCCAAGTCGAAGCGTAATTAACGGAGATGCGAAGCAAACGTTTTCAATATATTATCCCTGTGTTGAATTATGACCATTGCTAACGAGCGAAACGCGAGCGTTGTTGTAAAACGCGCTAGGTTACACCGGCAACTAATTGCAAACATGAATTAAATTATGGCTTCCTTAATAGCAGCCGGTGCGATCGTTAGAAAGACAAAGGCTGACTATTAATAACAAAGGCTATGATTTTGCATTCTCCTGGCATTTATACTGATATCGAATATAATAAACGAAAAACATTTTCTAATCGTACGAAACCCTTTCGGTTGAAAATGGATCCATGTAACTTTACTTGAAATATCATTAGACAGATTTCACAGGTTTGGTCACGATTAACCCGACTTTAGTGTTCCAGGTTCGAATGTTATCCAACCCTAGCGTTCTAACAATGACCATCTAATCGTTAGCGAGTCGTGTAACATCAAATAGGATTGTAGGATGTAACCAAGTGGGATTCGAAATGGTAGTGCAGGGGTTTGTGTGCCGAGTTGGCGAATACGTGTCGGCACAAACGACTTCCACGTGAAACGGGATGATTGAGAGGGTCAGATGGAAAGGTGTGCTGATGACGTTTCGTTGAATATTGGCATCGCCACTGAAAAGCAACGTGGATGTGTGTATACCATTGTGACAAAGGGGAGATTCCTGCGTGTTTGTCCGTTGGTGGAAATTCTATTTGAAAACGGTGGCATAACGCGAAATTCCATTTTCTTTCACATCGAGTTACGGTAAATTTGCTAACGTGAGATATTTTTGATCTCGTGGTACCGATACGTTTTCCAGTTTTTTTTTTTTTTAATGAAAATCTGAACGATGTTAGAAACAATTATCTCTTTTCATAGAATATTTTTATGCTAGAACGTTCTTTGCCGTTTAAATGAATATTCGATAAATGGCGCTGCTTCTCGAGCGTTCATTAACGCAGCTAAAAGCATCCGCCATTAAGCAAGGGGTTGCAATAAAATCTCTGTCTTCTGCCTGGTAATGGATTATGAAATATTTTAGATGTTGAGCAATTTATGCTGCAAATGTTTAAACATTTTCTGGCAAAATGTTCATTCTTACGGGTGTTCTACTGTGTTCTAATTTAATTATAAATAACAAAGTGAAAATGTTACTCTCATTTAAATTCATTAAGAAATCTCAGATTAGAATTCTACAAGTGTTCTTTGGGTCAACGATACTTGAAAAAGTTCTGATTCTACAACAAGCTAACGATATCCTTCGGACTTTCCCTTTTACTGAAACTAAAAGGTACTTTTTAACTAATTATAAGTTTGTTCTTGAAATACAGTACCCAAAAATAAAGTCAGTTTTTCAAGTCAAAGGCAAAGAAGAAAAGGGACGAAGTAGAAATTAATAGAATTATTCTTAAGCCTTAAGAAGGTTCGAAGAATTTTCGCAATAAACGCAAAAGTTGTTCTCTGCGGCGCGATACTATCAAACATTGGATTACAACTTTTTTAATCTGGAGATTTAGAATCGATGTTGCTTCGCGTGGTTGGCTTTCGAAATAACTTCGATTCGGGAGCAAAGGAAACTCGCTCTTTGTCGAGTGCTCCTCCTTCCTTCCTCTGCAGTCATCTCTTTCGAAGCGTTTTCAAAGGAAAGTCCGATTTCGGCCGTGATGGAAACTTTGTCGTTTTCTCCAGAAAATGAGAGTTTTTCTTTTCAAAATGTTCCTTCAAACGTTCCGTCTTTTTCTCGTGGTTTCAGCCTTTAACCGACTGCCAGTTTCCATGAAAGAGGAACGTTCCTTTTGTAAAACATTAGGCCATTATCGCTGAAAGGGGTAACTTTTTCTCGATGAGCGACTTCCTGTTTGTACCTTTGTCGGCATCCCACCATACTTTTCCAAACAAAAAATTGTTTTGAAATATTTTCAAATAAAAATTTACTAGTAGTACTTCGTACAAAACAACTAATAGGTAACTCTAAGATTCAAATTTTAATTACAATTTTCCAAACGATTACCAATTCAATCTTTTCATCCTTGACTTGTAATTGAAATCAAGTTAATCTTTCGATTAGCCAGGTTAATCTTCCGAAAACAAAATAAAATAAAGAAGCGGAAGGAAACAAGCTTCTTACTGCACCTCGATAAAAGAGTTTCTTCGGTAATTCTTGCAAGGTTGGTTCTACAAAAAGTGTTCGTAATTTCCACTTAATGAAAGCACAGCAGTGACTTATCGAAACAGTAATTTATCGAAACATCGCGGCCACATTATCCGCTCTAGTGTGCTTACGGAAAAATCGATGAAAAGTGGCGGGACATTGTGTACTGGCCTATAAAAAAGTCGACAAAGGTTGTGCAAAAAATTGCGATTATCATTGGTGCAGATTCTTAACCCTTTCACTATGTACAATACATATAGAAAAAATAAATTGTAATTTTCACGTATCAAATGTCATAGCGAAATAACCATTCGTCTCGAAAATAACACAGAATAGATGTTATCTGGAAGCACAGCATGAGATCGTAAAGAAACTTTAGAAGGTAAGATTAGGTAAGGAGGTGAGAATGAAACAGGTCGTCGCGCTTTTGTTGCAGTTCCTCGAGAATTGCGGCTCGTTCGTCGTTTACGGTCGGAAATCTTGTTATCGTAACTATTCTCATCAACGTGTTGCTGCTTTTAACGTCATCCGTGTATCTGTTGATTTAAGAGAAGAACAATTTTCCACGCTTATCAAATATACCATTCCATAAAGATCCATTCTATACGAAATATAAATTCTTTTCCGATTAAGAAGAAATTTTGTATTTATATTTTGGGATTTAAAATAAATGAAATCAAATGAAATCAAATGAAATTAAACAGCGACGAATGAATTCGAAGAGACTGATCGACGTTTGCTAATCAAAGGCTGTTATACGAGCCATTGCAGCGCAAGATTCCCCGGGTAATTGTTCATGATGCATCGTCCAGGTGCAGGCTACACATAATACGAACGCTATCAGGCGATGCATATGCAGTTTCGATCGTGTGCCTCGAGCAGAGATCAATCTAGTTTGCTAAACGCGTGAATAAGGCTTTAACTGATCTCGGAGATGGTTTAGATTTCCTTAACCGTCTGAAATTTAACGCTATCAATGCAATTAAGAAATATTGCCAGGAAGACAAAAAGATAGAGAATTTTCTAAATCAGTAGTAAAAGTTTCTTTCAAACTAGTTCAAAAATATTTCTGACCTCTGAGAAACACTCGAGCTGGCTATTCAGAATGCAGTTAAGAATGTAAACGGCTTTTTAACGGGGTCCCTTGCAGTCAGAACACGACCACCTGCAGGCCATTAAGGATTTTGTTAAAAATGAAACCGCCTAAGTGCTATGACAACTACAACAGCCGAAGGCTAATTAGAGGAGCTTGTGCTCCCTTAACGAAGCTTAGAAAGCGAGCTGAATACACGCGGCCAAGTTTCCCTAAGAAGCTTTTACTCTTGTATTATTTCGCTCCGGCACATGGAATTATTCTAAACTCCAGTTATATTATTCGGCATTTCTTATTCACATGCTACTACAACTGTAGGAAATTACGTGGTAACAAGGGTTCATTATAATTTTACTGTTTCTCTACCATGTGTCTGTTGCAGACGGTTTCAACAAAAGTTTCAACTCGTGCTACCTACGCTGTTTGAAATGAAAATTTTATGTTCGAACAAGTTCTCTTGCGTCGAGGTTTAGAATTTTTTCGAATCACCCTTCTTTCTATTTTATTATGTAAAGCATTGAGTTGCTTCATGAGTAATATCGAAATGAATACGCGATCAGTCTCTCGTAAATATGGCGAGCTTCGCTAAAAAAGGAGTAGGTATTATCATAAAAAGTGCATCTAATGCATTCGAGCATTAAAAAGACATTAGGCGATTCATGGTAAGATTCAATTCAGTCGATGTTACAGGAATATATTTGTCCCAGACTAGGGATTAATTTATCGAGTCTGTTCTATCGATCTTTCTATCGACAATTCTCTTCGAAAGTTTTCACCTTTTTCTAGGCACGTGGAGCGTTCTTACGTAAGAGATCGACTCAAGGCCCCTCCACCGGTTGATGTAAAATAATCTCGACCACCGGAGGCTGTGAACCCACTTCGCCACGACGATAACCTTACACGAGGTTAGAGAGCTCGGCACAACACCCCTTTCGACGCGAACGTCACAGTTTCGCACCACCGATACAGAGTTCAATGATGATGAATGAAAGGGTCAAGGGTTTGGATCCTCGACGCGACGCCTCGCGTTTTCATGGAAGCTAGTGGGGTGTCGTTTAAAAAATCTAATAGTTTGGACTAGCACCATGATATCTTTATACTCGATTCGATCGTTATCCGTTTTTCACGGCTGAGAAATATCACAGAATAATACGATTATAAGATCAAGAGAACCTTCTGTCTCAAATATATGGGCGCAGCTGTTACCGTACCTTGTTTTTCCTTCGAAGGACCTCACGAAATAAATTCTATTCGCGTTAAATGACTTCCCTCTACTTTCTTTTCCGTGATTTATTACTCGTAGCAGGATGTCGAGAAGAATTACGTGGCTGAATGTTCCTTTACTCTAGGGTATGATTATTTGTAGATAAAAAAGAGAAGTTGTTTTATCAGCAGCGATAGCTCCATTTGCCTTGTTCAATTATTCAACAACGATGCCCAGATTGAATTTACTCCGAAGAAAATCCATCGATAATTATTCTCTGAATATTAATAACCACGGTTCTTAATTATCGATCCCCCCATCTTGAGATGTTTTCAATATTTCGTGTTAAATTTTAAAGATAACTTTTGATTACTTTCCTATGTTCTTCATTCCTCTTCGGAGTCCGATCGTTAGTTACTTACTTTCAGTCTCCTTACATGACCATCATGATTGACTTCTTACCTTTGATCTTCCCTTTACGTTTTTTCATTTCCTGCATTTTCTGTCACCTTTAATAGTCTTTTTATCCCTTCTTTTCAAGCTCCTGAGCTTGAACCTCCTTATCATTTTTAAGTTCTTTTTTCACTCTCATTTATCACCTGTCTTACTCTTAACTATTCCAATTCCAGCTGATACACAGTTAGTCGTAACTATGAGAAACTCCAGAGGTTAGAACAGGCAAGTTTCCTGAGGGCTCGATAACAGTCCAGCATGTGCACGCGAATAAGGCCACGGTGCTGCAGAATTCAAATTGATGCGGTTTGCGGTGCAGCGGAACGTTGCGGCTCAGCGGCGCTCTTGAAGATGATGTTTCTACTTCGTTTCCTTCGGATGCTCGCACTACTGAATAGATTTTCGAGCTCCCGTTGATCACCAGGCTGACTAACAGTTAGTGGCCCGAGTAATAATGCCGCGAGGATGTTCCAAGTGAGCGAGCTTATCAAAGATTGATGGAGGTACAGTTGAAAGGTGAGGATTCCTTAGAAACCATTGGTCTTAAATGGAGAAACGACACTTTCCAGTTCAGAGTAATGGAGCGGGTTTCATTCGCTAGTATTTGTGGACACAGAGCAGTACCAGCAGTTTGACAATTATTAATTCCTCGTGTTTTTGTGACTGATGAATCGATATTCTGATCGAATTTAAACGTTCGCTTTCCCTTAAAGCACTAGTAATGAATAAATATGCAGCATACTCCCTTTATCTTCTTTTCTTGTTTCTTGTTTTCTGGTTTCAAAACGCTTAGTAATTACGTTGAAATTGTGAGAGACACACGAGAATAGTGATAAAGAAAATCTGTATTGAATCAAATTTTCTCTTTATACTGGACAGTGTGAGTTATTGTTTTGGAGGTCCTTCGTAAGTGCATAAAGTTTGCACCTAATTAAAGTTCTGGAAGTCCTCTGTTAATAATTCGAAAATAGGATTACCGCATCCTGCTGAATAAAATATGGCAAAACCGATAGTAGATTGTGCAGTTAATAACAACCAGGTGACCTTATCGTTCATTGGAAATTCAACACGCGATCACGATAACGTTCACAGTATTTTTGTTTGCTCCTCGTAATCCTTGCAATTCAAATAAATATTGATCCTTCGTGTGCGTGTAATTAAGTCCGAAACGAGAAAATCGTATGCCGGTACATTATTTTGCTGAAATAATTATTTCATCGCGTTGGGGCAACATTGAAAATCCGTTCGAGTTTGCTCTAGAAGTCCTGGGAGAGATGCGATAACCGGAACGTGGATATTAATGGTCGAGCGAGAATAATCGGCCGTGATAACTTTCAAAAGTTAAACTCAAGCAATTTGCAGCGTACACGAAGCGTATAATGATCGAGAAAAGGGTGATCAAACGTAAACGAAGAATAATAAGGGGCGGCTTTTCATACCAGCTTCCTGCTGATTGTTTCGTCGCGAGACTGTGAGAAACGAAGCGAAGGATCGATCGAACAAAGTTATAATTATCGAATCTTCTTTTCTTCTTCTTTTATCTTCCATTTAAAAGCATTCCATTGGCTCGATCATTTAGAAGAAAAGAATTTTTAGCCTTTGTTCCTTTGGTTAAGTTTTGAAATGAACAACCGCGCTGGATTTTAATTCCGCACGAGGGAGACCGAGGATTCTTTTCGCAAATAGTTGAAACATCATGCGGAACTGCAGTTCTGGTATTATTTTATGAATTTATATTAACTTATTACTTTCTTTATTGGGATGCGATAAAACGTTTCAATTTGTTTATTTAGTAAATTGAATTTCTATTTCAATGACCACTGGCGCAGACGCGAAAATGCATTAAAATAAATTCTAACTAACCGGTAAGTGGAACTTGGTCTTTTCACCTGTGTTTTAAATCGATTTTTTAAATAAAACGCGATAACGCCTCGCGCTGGTCGCGCAACAATCAGCATTTAATCAAACGCAGATTACCTTAGCAGAAATTCAACGATAAAAAAGGTGAAACGAAGTGAAAACGGAATCTAAAACGATGCAATTACATCGCCCGGGGAATTCTCTTCAATCTTTCGATAATGACGTCGGAAAAACGAGAACCGATAGCTCAACACGATCGTATGTGGTACTAACGAGAATCGGATGAAAGATACGTCACGAACGAGTTCGGCTTGCTGAAAAATCTAGTTCAGCTAACGGTAAGAAGGAGCCTCGGCTACATGCTATCAAACAAAAAGATCTGATCTTATTGTAGTGCTCGACGGAAGTCGAAGGGAGCCAGCTTTCTCGAAGAAATTCCTTTGGAAAGGACGAAAGATCGTTGATAATCGTTCCTTTGAACACCAGAGCAACGATCATCAATTTGTCGACGAGAGTCGAATCCTTCTGTTTTTCGCTTATTATTCGATGAAACAATTAGCACTTTAAATGTCGTTATGAAAACGTATTTCACTTTATTTTACTGGACGCTTGGAATTATCATTTAAGTCTTCAGAAACGTGTTTTCATTTCCACCCTTTGAATTCCCGTATTTTTTCTAACAATCGATGGTCGTCGCGTTCTGTTTACTGAACTTCGTTCTTTCAATTCCGCTGTTTACCATGGCGACTATAAGTTCTGACCAGTTAAACAAATTATATCCATAAAAAGCGGGAAGAATTTAAATTGAAAAATTGCTAACAAATCTTGTTATAGATGCTAGGCAGAGGTTAATCTCGCGATAAAAAAAACTTTCGATCGTTTCACTAGTTTGATAACTATATTCGTCTTTCAATTTTAATTCGAAGAAAAAAAAACTTGAACGTCCGCGAATCCGTTCGTTCATTAAACTTTGAAAGTCTCCGGGCGTGCTAGGCTGCTCGGCTTTCCTTGAACCGGTGCATATTATAGATCAAGGTGAGGCTGGTTTTCTTGTTTCACGGAAGAAAGTGTGTTCTCATTTCCCGCGATCCGATAACAACGTAACGATTCCGCTCAACTTTCCGCCGTAACCCGCAAACTAATTTCCCGATCGCGTTGGACGTGTTTTCGTTCGCTTTATAAATTACTCGTGACAAAGAAAACGTTTTCCAGAGCAATTTTCGTAAGACGGAAAACGTACCTGATGGATCGTCAAGAGGAAAGTGGAAAACGATATCCACGATGCAAACCAGGCAATTTGCCAGTGAGCGTAAGAAAACGAGAAAGAAATTCAATCATTTTTCATTCATCGTAAAGTGCAAAGAAAGGAACGAGTTTATAATGTATGCAAATCGAACGTGTACAGGGATTACCATGAAAATGGAACAAATTTAAAGGCAGTGCTTAAAACTCAGGGAAAAACGTGAATTATTTAATGAATCAAACGATTATGCTTCTGCCAGAACGGGTTAAAAAAAGCTTCGTATTTATAGAGAACACAGAGAACGTTTCTTGCCAGCTGTACGAGAAAGCCTTTTAATGCTCAAAAGCAATCTGCGCTTGTAAACTTGCATATGCTTGCCGCAGAAGTTTGGATTAACGAACTGGCGCGGGATTCTTCCTAAGGTTTCAAATTCTTTGCCAAAGTAACTTTAGATGTAGAATATTATAACTTTAAAACTCTTGAAATATCTGGTTCCATGCTATTGTGCAGAATTTTTTCGTGACTATAAAAAAAAAATATAAAACATCCATTAGTATTTTTCAATTTTCTCTACAAGAAACGGTTCCTTCAAGATGTACGAGTACGTTTCAAAGCTCCGGATAGTTTTACCACACGTACGCGTTTCTTGAAGAAACGAGAAAATGCAAGGGAGAAGCTGGTAATCGCAGTGTCGTTAAATTAAATTTCATGTATCTTTGTCTGTCTTCATTCTTTCATCGGCGCTCAAGACAATTACGGTCTCGAGTTTCTCGAGGATAGTTCTGTAAATTGAAGGAAATACAGAAGAGAAAAGAGAATAAAGTGAGGTAGGTAGGAGAACGCTCGTTTCGTAGCGAGTCTGTCATCATGGATAACCCAGTTTTTGGTCGCTCGAGACCGCAACTATACCACTTTTTGGTTGCTCAACTCTCGTTTCATTTCTCGTTCGCAAGTCTCTTAGGTTACGTCTCGCAGGAACGCAGAAACAACGAGATGCTAACGAGACCCGGGCTTAGTTACTTTCTTCTTATTTTCAAATTCTGTTTCAGACTTTACACCATTGCAAATGGAAATTCTCCATCGAAGGTAAGGGTAAACTCTCGGTAACGGTAACTAAAATTCCATGGAAATTTTCATTTCATTTCATTCAAGTTTGCAAATTCCATTTCTTGTTATCCGATTGTTCTCAAACCGGTGCGGATAATTTCAAAAGGATTTTTGCTAATCTTCCACGTCAATCCCAAAAACATTTAATAATAACAGATACAAGTTTCAAACTTGTTGAATAATTCCTTTAAAAAAATATTATTCTCTACGATTTCAATCTCATCACCCAACAAATTCAAGTTGAAAGTAACAAGGGACAAGCGTGAAGTTCACTAGGTCAGAGAATTATACACGAGAGCAGTTATAATTTTCGAGGTGTAATTACCAGACCGTACTTTATTTTTACACTCTCTGAATAGCTCCTACTGTGCCATTTCACACCACAACGTTTTTCCTCGCAAGGAGCTGGAAACTAGAGCAACCAGAAAGAGACATATTCTCTCTCTCTCTCTCTTCATCGAAGGAAATCCAGTGACCGATGAAAAATCGCGTCGTTATTACGGACGTGACAGGAAAAACCGGTGGACAAGAGGAAGCAACGGGTGGAATGATAAAACCGGAACCTATAATGACACTCATCTCTCACGGTCCCAGTCCTTTTTAATTTCCCACTGAATCGACTTCCTTTCAGCTCGATTACCCGTGACAGGAGTTACCATTCAAAACTTCGACTTTATTGGGCAAGTGATTAAATCTCATCGATTTAATTCATATCGTATAAAAAACATGAAAATTACACCAAACTTTAATCACAAAGCGACTATAAGGTTTTTAAAGATTCAGCTACGAATCTAAGGATTCTGTTTCAAACGAAGCCAGAATAGCAACGAATCAAAGAAACGAGGATTAATTAATTTATGTGAGATTTCCCGGAGAAGCTCTTATAAAATCGAGCTTGCAACCAGATTGTCTAACAACGATCGGCCAATTTATTACGCCACTCTGTGTTACTCTCATCGAGATATTGAGCCAATACCAAAGAGACGACTACATCTCACAAGGGAGGATAAATTGGATTCTACAACTTGATGGAAAGAAAGGGTGTAAAAACAGATAGCTGTCAAAGTAGGATTCGTTTCTGGATTACGATTCCATAGTATCCAATGAAGATGGTTTCATACAAAAATTAGAACACATTTCCATAATAATAACTCCGATAATTAACTCGATGAAATGTTAAACATGTTTCAATAATTGACAAATGTTCCTCGTGAAATTAGTTTCGATTGTTGGAACTCTCCATTTACCGTTTAATTACTGTGGCGTTGTTTATTATTTATAAACTCGCAATTACTTCAGGGCGTTATGATTTTTGTTCGTTGCTATACCGTTATCATCCATTATAAAGTCGCGACACGGAAAACGCGCACGTGGCTACGATTAAAATTAATGCCCAACTCGATACACCTGTAGACCAGTGAATTTCCAAATTTAAGAGAACAAGCGGCAGATAAATTCTGTGAAATTCGTACATCCAGCAATACTCTATAATTACGTTTAATCCCGCCATCGCAACGAGCATTTATAATGCGCTTCGTTGCGGTCCCAACTGGTCGTTTGGTGCAACAATTTCCAATGATAATTACGTAGGTATTGTTTAAGAGAAGTTATGATTCAGATTAGGATTTTTAGGATGAAATTTCAGTTGAAACATAAATGACAATAATAATCAAGCTGAATGAATAGTAAATTTGGAATTTGAATTTAGCGAATTTATCGAAAATCAAAATCATTTCAATATCACTCTTCGAATTACTCACGAATGAATATTAAATGTAAATAAAATAGATACATATTGAATGTTATAAATAAAGTAAAGCTTTACTCTTCTCGTCGTATGAATTAAATATGTTTAATTAAACTTGGACAGTAAATATGCGAAATGGATGGTTTCAATTAGCAGAGAAACTTAATAAAAGACAAACTGTCCGTTGTTGTTTGCTTAATAAATTATTGCAGGCGGAATTGTTTTACCTCGTCAGATTTCCAACCCCCTCGCGTTAAAGTCGGATAATTACGCAAAGTAAATTATCGACGTATAATCAGCTTGAACGTCGGGCCGGCGATGGGAACCGAGCAGTCTTGACGCGTTGTTTTGAACTCGTTAAAACTCGGTTCGGGGAAATATTTTCATGGGATCTACTAAAAGTGTTAAAGGAACTTGCTAAGATTTGTCAGTTTACGTTCACCCTTGTTTCACCTCGTTACTTAAGGCTTGATTTGTCGTCGAAAAATGAATCTAAAATAATTTGGTCCGATAAATTTTGCATCTCGCTAAGTATAAAATCTGATTTAAGTAGCTTGTCAAAGTTTGAATCAGCTTTCAATTCGCAAAACCCACAGGCAAGCCATCAGAGGCAACAAACAAATTCGTTGGCGCAGCCAGTTCATTGGAGCACAACACGTTTCCAATTTAAAACGAGCAAAGAGCGTGCCGCAAAAACGTATATTGCGGCTTGAAAGCTCTTGTTTCTTCTATCGTGTGACAATGTTCCCGGTTGGAAAAAGAACGCTACTAGCGAGTTTGATAGGTACACGTGTCCTGCAGGAAGCGCGGATTGTCCTGTTTGTCGAGTCGACGCGACGCGACGCCTCTGTATCCTGGCCTTTTTCACGTGACTCACTCGAATTCGGAAATTACGAGTGCGACCACGTAGCCACCGGAGTTGCACGTGACCGGATTATCCGGCCGTAGTACCGAACGAGGAAGAAAGATTGCAAGAGAAACGAGAGAGAGAGAGGTAAAAAGAAGATAAAAGTTCGTCCGAGTTGCTGTTCTTAATTACCGAATTAGACATCCTGACACCGGGAATCGGAACGCCGAAGTAAACTTCGCGTCGTACCAATTATCGACAGTCGACTGAACTGAATAATGCATAAAGGTGACAAACGGTATCGATCCACGACTCTTGGTTATATCCAATTGTTACTATATTTTGCTACCTAGGCACACTGCTATTCATTCGCGAATAAGGATCAAGAATGGACGCGTGACTGCTGGCCAAGATTGAATAGAATTATGTACTGGAAACGACAGAATAACTGCCAAAATTCATATGTTTGCTGGACGATGCAACATGAATGTATGAATAATCTGAACTAGAATAAAATGACTAAACTATATATAGAAGATGTTAAAGATAACAGCTCCACAGATTTTATAGATACCTACGATTGCATAATATAATGAGATTATATATTCAGTCAAAGAGATTAGAGATTCATTTGTGAACTATTATCATCGAACTATCCACGTTTACCGCACATGCTGACCGACCTGCTGACACATGTGGCCTTTAACGATCAGTACCAGTTCGTCTAATGAATTCTATTCAAAGAGGATGAAAATTCCTCGTTATTTAACCTTCTCGCGTGAAACTCGCTATTGTAAGATACTTCGAAGGAGACTGTCCAATAAATTCGTATCAAGGATTTTTGTTCCAGGTAAGAGTTTTCCACCTGACAGTCTTCTAAGAAGAAATACAACGAAAATCCTTGGCTAATGAGAATAAGTAGCCGAGGCTAAAGTTTGTTTAAACAAATCGTGCTCAATTGGCTGGACGGTATTTTGTCCAATTACACCGTGTACGATCTACGTACAACTGTGATGTATTAGGCAGAACGATGCGTCCTGCCAAAGGGGTCAGACAACGAAAGAAGATCGATGAGTTCCCTGAACGAAATTGGATTTTTTCCCAGCGCAGAAACGTCGGCTTCGTGACATCATTCATCTTGAGACAATGGACGCAGACGCACCGTCGAGCTCGAGGAAAACAGACGTGACTGGAGTGGCCAGCAGCATTAATCGATTGTTTGAACAGAGAAAGAAAAAAAAGAACTCTGACCTGATAGAGAAATTACTTCGATGACGTGATACTGTTATTACTCATAAATCGATGACAACCTCTTATAACTCTCTAGCATTGAAATCGTCTCCATTACCATATCAAAATTACATGTTCAGGAAAAATGAATATATCGTTTGATTTTCATTCCCTTTGCATTTCAATCAGCATTCCTATTGGACAGGAGATAATATCGTTCGATTGTGTTACGCAAATTGATTTTTGTTTATCGAAATTCCTGTCGTTCGCTTGAATTCTCGATTCCATCGTCAAACTGACTATCATCTACTCGACGAGAGCACGGAAAACTTCAATAAAGTCGGATAATTGTCGGTTGTTCGATCGCGCTGAACCAATCAAGCAATCAACGAGATGTAATCCCCGCTTCATACGGGATAGAAATCGTAAACAGTAAAAATGAGAAAATTGTTGCATTATTACATCTCGTGCTTTTCACCGATAGTCAATTTGTCCGGGAATCAAAGTAGCCATAAATTTCTCTCCCTTTTCTCCGTTATCTGAATTCCAAATTGTCTGTCCTGAATTTCGTATCCGTGGAATCAGCAGCAAGCACACCTAAGAATTCAATCTACACGCTCGATCTCCGTTAGGGTGATCGAAGTTTATCCAGCGTCGTCGTCGGTGGATCCAAAAGCATTCGAAATACATCGTCCTTTTATCCAGCTAAATTTCTCTGGGAGACAAAAACGAGGGCGAGCAAGCGGAGGATAAAAAAAAGAAAAACCCTCCAGCGATTTTCGTTTTTTCTTCTTCCTTTTTTCTTTCGCGTAGACGAGAAAATTTCGCCCGTATCAGATAGCACCCCAGACGGAGATGGCGTACACACGATTTATCGTGGAAGGGGTGAGAGAAAGCAGTCGAGCTAAGGGTAGAAGCCACCTCTGGCGAAGTTCTGTGAACGTTACCCTCGTGTGCTATAGATCATAGCCTTAGGAAGATTACGTTCATACGTAATCTCCTCGACAGCCTGTACAATTTTCTCAAACAAGCCAAAGATCCGACCATGGCGTTTATTTACTCTTAAAACGTTACGCGAGTCGAAGAACGCAAGGGTGGTAAGATAGAAGATGCCTGTCGCCTAAGGTTCAAACGAACAGCCGATTCCTAATCGCGTTGGAAGACTTTTAAATTTTTAAATCTTCTTTGCTAAAAATTTTCTTGTTTTCTTTCACCGTGAAAGGAACGAAAATGGATGTGAAGATTCATCTGAAATTACTCGACGAAGCAGTTTCTTCCAGAGACGTGATGGATTAAAATAACATTCGTTCGAACGAATTTTCGATACTCCAACGTTCCACTCTATCTGTAGTATCAATAATTCACGTACCGTTATCCATAGCCGTTCGACGGCCAGAAATATCATAATATCGATGATAGAAACGGACGTAGTCGGATCGTTTGCAAGGCCGAACTCCTAAAAATACGTGAAATTCACTATTTTCATGATACACGTGTAATCTATCTTCCATGGTAATACTCTATGCAAAGAATCGAGTTAAAGTTGCTTCTATCAACCGGCTACGATTTCCAGTGGACGTACATTCATCCAGTTGCCATTCACATCCTCACCTTCCACGGGGTATCCATTCGATAAGGTTCGCGATAAATTATGCTGATATCCGTAAAATGGAAAATAGGATGGAAGTTGGAAATCGTGTGAAAGCGAGAAAAATAAAATCTCTGATCCTTTGAACAGCGTTAAAATCGCGACACGAA
This sequence comes from Osmia lignaria lignaria, assembly GCF_051020975.1. Classification (NCBI taxonomy): domain Eukaryota; kingdom Metazoa; phylum Arthropoda; class Insecta; order Hymenoptera; family Megachilidae; genus Osmia; species Osmia lignaria. The sequence goes on from NC_135041.1 coordinate 6,208,186, forward strand.
TTCAACGTGACGGCAGCCTTGAAATATTGAATGGCGAATGGCATTTAATTCGAGAGCTGATCAAATGGAATTGACAACTGATTGGTTTCTGCTATGTTTAATTAAAATAGAGCACAGTTCTAGGAGTTTCATATTTCTACCTAGTATCCAGCTATCTTTATTCCATTCTGTTATATTTTTATAACAGATCTCTGTGTGAAATATGACGCAAAATTTCGGTACAGCGAACTCCATCTCATCCACTTCCGTTTCATCCAATCATATTATCGAAGAAATAATCCAGCAGGAGAACGATTGACACATTGGATGTTACGTCGCTTATTCGTGATTCACAAAGTTTATCACACAGTGGGTGATCAAATTATTAGAGCTACTCGCATAAATTGACGATTTTACATAAAAACGATTAATTCTTAAATGAAAACCGAATTAAACAGAGTTTTTGTTATTTTTTTATGATGTATTGATGCTTGTAAAGTTATGATACACAGTTGAAGAAAGTGAAAGTTCTTGACTGGCCTAGAAATTCTTCGGATTTCAACCCCATCGAAAGTTTGTGGAAATATTTATTATTAGTAATAAATGTCAATTGATCTAACGTCTGATAGAAGTATGAGCTAGAAACAAAGCAATCAAAATGAATTGCTTAAAATGCATCGAAAGTATGACGAAAAAAATTGAGGCAGTAATGACAGCAAAAGGCGGCGATACGAAATACTGACATACATATGTAAATATAATGTTTTAAATGTACTTGTTTATTTTTATAAGTATTTTTTTGTATATTATAAATGAAGGATTATTGATTTAAAATTACACAATGTAAAAACCTTAAAATTGTGGCTCTATTTCTACACAAACACGAAAAACCTATTTTCCATACCGTGGCTCTAATAATTTGATCACCCACTGTACGGATATCTACTGTAATTTCTAGTTATTTAAAATTTCTTGAGAAAATGATATAATAGTGTCCAACCTACATTGTGGTTTGGGATCATACTAAAATTTTCATTTTAACCTTCAGGAACTTCTACATTCTACAACTTCCTAAAGCTCTCTAACAACGTTATTACATAAACTTTGTAACGAGTGCGAGCTTCTATCATCCCTGGGAACTCCGACTTGCCTAAGCACATGATTAATACAAAATTGAATTTGCGAAATGAGGAAGAGTTATGGTATAATACCCTATAAACCTTACCAATGAAAATGTCGAAATAGTGAGGATTTCCGGTGTGTTATCTGGGACTGCCGTAAGTAACGGAAATGATCCTTTATATGGAAATCTTATTATCGCTCCGCGTCCGACACATCTGGCGTTTTTGGCGAGCAAGGAAAATGTACGACCGGAAGAGCAACCACGATTGAATTTCGTTTTTCGAGTGCTTCAGACAGCTGTCTCATTATGGGCCCGGAAATTTTATTAGGAACGGTTCCTAATGTAATTTATAGCATCAAGGTTTTTGTTCTGTTATAGAGAAGTATTTATACTGGCAGAACGTTATTCATGAAAGGGTATCGAATTTGCTGAAACCTGGACGGTACCATTTCTAGATAGCAAAACAGAAATGACATCTTACACCTGTCGTGCAAAAATAGAGTGACACAGTGTCAAACTCCATCGCATGAATATAAGAAGTTGGTTTAAAATTCAATCCATATCTGTTTTAGGACACCTCTAGCCACTTCCACAGTATTATATCCATTCCACTTGCGAATATTTGAAACAATACCGAAGGAACGACATTCGTTACCCGATCTTTAACATCCTGGAATAGTGTCATTCTAAAATAACTTTAGTGATATACAGAGAATTTGAAGCAATCTCGAAGGGGAGAGAAAGGTTACTACATGCTTCCCATAAATCTTGATCCCAACACGTTGCAACTAGTGCCTTTGGATTTGCAGCTTCCACTTTCGGAATTAATTATTCATACCCATCCTAGAGATAGCAGTTAATCATGGTTCCAAAGAAACGGTATGACATTTCCAGGTACCACGATTGTATCCACCTAACATTTTTCTCCATGTATGTTTAACATCACCTTATCACATTTTTAAATACGAAACGTTCCAACAAGAAGCGTAGAAAAAAAAAGTATTTTAATGCGAAGCACGTTTTAATTTGACTTCTTGTTCCCCTCTAAGGTGTACATTCTCCTAGGACATATTCTCGAATTCCAGGAACTTTATTGCTCCAGCCCATCGCCAGAAAGCAGAGGGAATTACACGAAGAAGAAACGGCGAGAAAGCACGAGAAGATGAAAACCTTCTCATTTTTTCTCGGCATAGCCTAGCCAGTGGAACAGAGTCGAATTCAAATTCCAGTCCACAGACGGCAGAACTGATAATGGATTATCCAGGTTTCTTCTTCACCCTCATCGTTCCCGCCGCTTCATGGAGATTAATCTTTGTTTAATACGGGCGGTGCCGACTTCATGAATCAGCGTCACGAAACTTCCTCGATCGCGATTTTCTTTTATGCATATATCGCGCGAGCGTCTATAAAAGCTTTCTTTGACTTGGACCAGTTTGAATTTTAGTTCTTTTCAATAACGACGCGGTAATTAACGTCGCGAATAGATCAATCGAGTCTATTGTACCACGATAACAGCAATAATAATAAAAATTATTCGACTTCTCTGGAAGAAAATTAAATTTAAGAACTTCTTGCTTCATGCCACGAGTCCCATTAACCTAAACTTTTATGCCAACTCTAAAAGAGCCTTTATATTTTACGCAAACAGTGATCAACGTAAAATATAAGAGTGTTCGAGATAACTTATCGCTTCGATACCTTAGGAAGAATAAAAATCGGAGAAAGATTTAAGAAAACTCAGAAAAGAGAATCGTCTTCGTGACACAATGATCTTTGCTTCTTTCAAAAGCAACGGCATTTTTCTTCTATTACTGTGTAAGAGAGATTCTTTAAAATACTATGAAAAGCTGCGGATGTAACCCCACCGAAGGACATTAACGGCAACATAAAGACGAGAGACCGCACCATTTTAAAGTTGTATCAAAAGTTTTGCTGATAAAAGAAACTTTCATGTCGACGTGGCATTGTAATCGAACGATTGTCGATTCGATCGAGTTCGTCATATCGAAAGTTTGTATTCAAGGATTCACCATCAACGGACGTACATATCGCTACGGGAATACTTCAAGCAAATACTTCTTTTTAGTTTCTTTTATATGATTCGCATCATTTCTACGAATATTAGAAGAAGTGAAAGGATCATTGAAACACGCCTGCTGTCAGTGACGGTTCCTCGTTCTCGCCAGTGAAACAATTCCCGATATATCCGGCATCATTGGTTTCCGTTTCGAAAGCAATCGTTCGAGGGGTGAGGTGAACGAGGCGTGATCGACGAGGGTTCGAAACGAAGGAAAGAAGAACGATTAAGTACAGAAGTAGAAGAAAAATTGTGGGAAACGGAGGAACGAAGCGACAACGAGAAAGAATGAAAACGTACAGATATAACGTAGAGGAGAAATAGAGAAGGACAATGCAATCTGCAAAGGGCTGCGCGTTCACAAACACGCTTGCCTCGTGTGCCATGTGGCGAGTCCCTTTGATCTCCTGGAATACCCTCGTACACGCCATTGTCTGGGGGTAAAACAACAGGAAAACAGTAGAAGGGGTGGGTTGCGCCAGCATCAGCGGCAGATAAAGCGGGGCAAAATCGATAGACCGAGCCCTTTTTTGTTGAACGAGTCGCGGCCAGAGCCGTGGTCGCTTAATAACGAAACAGACAGCGCTCGCATTGTGTTTCGACTGGAAGCGCGTGGATCCTGGAAGCAAAATTTCGCGGCACACGTCCCGACAATTCTCTTTTTTTTTTCGATGCAATTTTCTACGCTGAAAATGTAGACCTGCTGTGTGTCGGCGAGAGAGATAAATAAAGATGGCAAATAAAAAATGTCCAGAGGATAAAGACCCTCGCGATGGAATCAGCATGGAATTCAATTAGAAATTGTAGGCAAGACTTGCTGACGCAAGGATGCTTGCAATATTTAGACTATGGTTTTTATGGAAAAAAAAAATGAACAGCGTTATTACTATACTAGGTTCCAGGTGTTTCGTCCGATTACTCGTTAGGTGAGATTTATTAAATTTAGAAGAACCTTCGTTCCCTCGGAAGCAACTTCCCTCGCTTCCATTCAAGCTTTCCGCTACAATGTCATTAATCAAAGACCTAACCTGGTGGATATCGTTAACGACTCTTGTCAACTTACGTGTTCGAGGTCTGGCAACAACAGTTTTCGAATAGACCCTGTAAAACATGAAGCTCACTACGTGAGAGCAACTTTAAGCATACGATCGAACGAGAAAGCTGTACTAACCAGACGAAACTTTTAAACCGGATAGCTCGAAGTACGTCGGTCACGATATTTTTAAGCGCATCGAAGAGGATAACAGAGAGACATTCGAGACGATAGCGGGCGTGAAACGACACGTATATGCTCGTAAGCGTGAATTGCATCATGTTACCCGACCACGAGTAAAGTGTCACTACGTGGCTTTGATAGACGCAAGGAAATTGAAGCGTCTCCGTTATGAGACAACTTACGTGTCGCTCATTTTTAATATGATACCTTTTTCCATCGAACAAGACAGCGAAAATATCATCAGACAAAAGATATAATTTATACCACTGTTTCTCGAAAATTTAACATCTTCATTCGTCACTTCTGTTTATATTTAAGATTGAACATATTTAGATCCACCGCGGTTGGAAAATAATATCGAATTTTTATTAGACAGCAGATTTCGGGGTACTAAAAATGTGACACGGTTCGATGATATAAAAGTACCATAAAATAACTTCTTAAAATTGAAGTGTCGCCGCGTAATTGCATTGCGAGCAACACTTTCGGTCAGGGGTTGAATTGCAATGAAAATCGTGACGGCGCCTAAGCTGAATATTGTTCCAAGTAATTCTACCCGCCCGGAAATTTATGCAAGCCGCGTGTGTCAAGCGGAAAGATGCATCGGTAGAATTTCGGGAGGCGAGCATATTGTGTTAGGGGTGAAATAAATCTAGATTACGCGGCGTGATATTCAAGACGTGTTGTTACTGTATCCGTCTAGAATGTAGCCATTTAGGCAGGTTTGATTAAAGTATATCTAAAACAGCTGGACTTTATGAATCTAATAAAGAATGTAAATTGATCGAAAGTAAAAGTAAACGGGGTGATTGATTGAAAAATGACACTTTTCTGTCCTAACGTTAAGTAATCATACATTGTAGAAGATCAGACGTACAAGAAATTCATTACGGACTTGATAAGTTCATCAAGACTAGAACATCTTACTATCCTCTGCAATGCTGTTCGGATTTAATGTCAGTAAAGAACTTTCCTCGATTCTGAGCACATTTCGACGCGACTGTAGCTATAGATGCTGGGATAAATGAAACCAGAACGGAAAGATGAAAATAGCGAGGACGAGGATCCGGTGAGATTCACGAGAACGTGAATGACTTCACAATGAAGAAAAGCATGAAACGAGAGCAAATTAAGAAAAGAAGGATAGAAAAAGAGGGTGTTTCTGGCCAGGAGGAGAAGGTAGAACGAGAAGAGAAAAGTAAAGGAGTCAACGACTCGTGGGCTCTGTTATCGATGGCAAATATTTAAAGTACGAGGTCAGAGACAAGAGAGTACTCGAGGCAAAGCTGACTCTGTCTCGGAGAATAAGTAAATAACGAAGAAGCGGATGAGGGTGGAAGCAGTATGTGTACGCGAAGCGTCGCGTGGGATTCGCAAAATCGCTTTAACCGCCGACGAAACAGGCTTGTTTATTCCTGTACAAGGAATTTCACGCGATATGACTCCTTCAGGAAGCCAACATTCGACCAACATTATTACAACATAAATTCTTCACTCGACATCGCTTAATTCCTATCGAGTTATTTCACCATTTTATCGATATATCTGTTAGAAAATTGCTACTACCTTCGGCAATAAAAATCATTTAGAGAGGAGTCAAAGTATTAACTCTATTTATCGTTATAAAATATCCCTTCCATAAATCCTTCAAAATGTTACAGTAATCCTAGGATAAAAAGAATATTTCCTTTGACCCGCTTTCATTCTATACTGTAAATAATTTATTTCATGAAACTAGTCTTTTTCCAAAGAGGAAAATCATTAGAGGCGTCCTTATGTTGATACGTCTTAGCTGTACAATAGTGGGCATTAGAGGCGAATCGGCTTCCGCGGGAATTCAATTTTGCAACGAGGATGCTAACGAAACGACGGAACAAAGCGGGGAAAAGATTTCCTAAGCCGGAGTGGAATTGCAAATTAGATGGATCATCCTGAAACCGTTCTATGTTAAAAGAATCGGAATGGTTGTTTGAGAGAGGATCAACGAGGGTTGGATTTATTCAACCCCTTTAAGGAATTGTGAACTATGCGTGTGCTCGTGCAACAATGCGTCCGATACTAAGGAGATCTTTCTTACTTTGTTTTTCTCTGCTTATCATCGGATCCCAGACGATGTTCTTGAAACAATTACACATCGAAGTAGGGCATCGATCCTTTGTTCCTGCAGGATCAATTCAATCGAAAGGAAGAAATTAGGTAGCTTAGAATTACTATAACCTTTTAAACAAGCACCTGAAATCTATCAAGAAACTAGAATATCCTTAACATCATTATTCTGATATCATCGAAGAGAGAATTCTGTTACGACCCTATATACACCGAAGGGACGTAATTTTCTGTGATTAACGCGGGTCCAAGATAGGCGGCATCAGTATCAAATTCCGGCTGCTGCGGATCCTCCGGTTTTAATCATAATTAACAGCCACGAAAATTACCGATGGAGACCAGCTGGTTGGGTTGGCCAGCAATAAGGAAATCGCAAACAGAAATTGGAACTCAGCCACGTCTTCATGAAGGAGAGAGCTCGATCGACTGCAACGATTATCCCTGAATATCGGCTACCACCATCGAAAGGGTGACTTTAATTTTTATCATGAAATATTTTATCATCGATGTTCGATCCTTTCATACCTGCTAACGTTTGCGATCAAATAGAAGCATTTCCAAGAACAAAGGAGTAATCTTTTCTGGTCGAATACAGTAATTTGCTGGTTATTGGATGGTGATCAAACGATATCATGTGGAATTTTAATTCGTATAATTTTCTCGAGTTTGCAAACGTTTCACCTATTAAGCTGAACTTCGAAACGATCGTGATACGCCTTTCCTTTCGAAGTACTTTACGACAGTAATTTGATGGTTTGTAACGTAAGACCAGCACTAATGGAATGAAAATCGATCTCGATCGATTGTACATAAAGTGGATTGCAAGCTCAGATTTTGGAACAACGATTGAGGATATCAACCATAAAATAGGATTGAAAGTAAGCTGAAGATTAGGCACAATTACTGCAATTGCGAGAAGAAAGGATGACCGTGTCAACAAGTGTCTTGGCACGTCCTGGCAAAACTCCTAAAAGCGTTTCGTTCTCACGCGACGAGACCAGGAAATTGCAGCAAGAATCTGTCGTTGCCAAGTGTGCAAAAATTTAACGTCAGGAGCAACAATCTGTGCCATCCATCGAATAAATCGTTGGGAAATTTTTCGGGCAATAATGACGTTGGCTTGTATCTCGTGTTTCAGTTCATGAAACTTTATGGTAGCAGATATGGTTCATAAAAATGACAATAAAGCTTAGTGGATAATAAATAAAAGGATTTCTGGCGCTGTTACATTCGAGATCGACAATAATTTCATTTTATAGAGTACCATTTAGGAATATGGATTTGTTAAGAATATTTTCAAAACCTTATTGGATCCAAAAATCAAATAATTCTTTCTGAAAATTATTATCCAATATTGTTTGAAAATGCCAGTCACATAGCTACCGTTCTTATGAATTTTAATAAAAGGGTGGCAAGGTAACGACCTACAGAATTGTTCCTTTATAGAACGAGCTAGCAAGGGAACCCAGATGATTCTGCATGTTTTATTGCTTGTTGTCTCGTGGAACTGCCTCGTTGCCTTTCAAATAGGAGACACTTGGAATCCTTACAGGACGAAGCCTTCCTTTTTTTTTTATCGACGCGACCGGAAAGTTAATTGGAATGAACGAAACGGTACGAGTTGGGCGTTGACAAAGAAAACGATGGGGCGGCAAATGGAACAAGATTGATAAGATTATTCTGATCACGTGTCAATGATCTTTATCTACTGTTTTCGTTTGTTCTCTGTCCCAATTGAAATAAAACGTTGAATTGATTTTGTAGAGGCGAACGATTCAATTACGGGATGAATTTTGTTGTAGCGACGAAAATCGGAATTTGAATAACGTTTGAAGCTGTAAAATCAGAGTTTGCGGGAATTAAATGATACGCAGATATTCACCAGGGACCAATATTATGGTACTGTGGAAAATTTCCAACAATGAACAGCGTAGAAGATGAAAAAGGACACTTTTAATCAATGCAATAATATTCATGACATGCTATGAATACAAATTTCATGTGCTTGATTAATTCGATAAAAATTTATTCACTCAGTCGCGTTACCCTTGCTCCCTATTAATTGATTAATGTCAAATAGCTGGGTAGATACGATTACCAGCATCAGACCTACATGCTTATCGACTAACTGATCATTACTAAAAGATACAGTTAATTTCACTGTAAATTATAGATATATAGCTCCAAGCTATTGTGATTGACAATAAGGATATTTGATCCGTTATTAACCTGATAGCTACTAATGCTAATTTGATAACAGATTAAACGTTCCGTGATCGCTGAGCTTAAATTTAGATGGAAATCTAGAATGTTATTATATAATATGTCAGGTTAGAAACTTCTGAATTCAACTGGGAGAACTTTTGTTGTCTGCATAAAATCACTATTACCGCATGATTTCGCCTATATTGTACAACTTTTGATCAAAAAACTTTCCCAAATTTCCTACGCTTTCATAGATAATTTGACGCTAATAGCTGTTAAACTATTCTGTATAACGGGGTAAACTTCGCAGCGTACCTCGTTAAAGAAGATAGCCTTTGACCAAAATTTCGCCCTTCTAATTTTTACAAAAAGTATTCGCCACAAACAAAATAAAATCTAACGTAGAAAATAAAAATTTTCTGGGAAAGCGTCGGCTCGTGAAACGATCTTGATGTCGAGGAATTCGTACGGAACGATGAATGAATATCGAGCCGAAAACAAATAAACCCAGTGCTAGAATCAATCGATCCTGGTGTGCAAACTTTCTGAAAAATGGTCTCGTTGAACTCAGAAAATTATTTAATACCCGCTAGCAAGTAAAATATAGTCCGCACCATGAAAACCATACGATATCGTAGTCAAGGTATACAATTTATTTTATTACTCGCTTACCTCCGGGATAACACGGAAACGAGCGTGGCTGCCGTTTCGAAAGTAGCGAAGTCTTAACTGTTGATTAAACCAGGTACAATCATTGTGGAAAGGGTCGATTCGATGACCCGTTGCACACTATATATCTAGATACTTTTATAGGCCGTTTACCACTCTCCCTTTTTCTCTTTTCCTTTCAACAAACCATCTCTTCGTTGTCCGCAATTGATATTGAACCGTTTCTTTAAGTTGGAGGTAGAATTCGAAGAACCGCTAAAGAAAATGTCGATTAAACTGCTTGAAGATAATATAGTATGTAAATGAACTAGACGATAAAAGTGACTTGAAATATATATATAGTTGTAATTGACAGCATTCGTTTTGGTCGTTCTTCTCTCCCACGTCGTTCACCTTTAACACTGATATATGTATGTACATACGCACGTGTCCGCGTATTTAATCAATGGATCAATTAATTAATTTCTATTAATGATATCGTGCGAGATCTTCGCTTTAAACTTCGAACAATTAGATCAAACAATGAATATTAGTTTCTCTTCTTTCTTCAGAGATATATTAATTAGTACCTTTCCTCTTTAATCGCTATTGATACATCGATGTATGTACACGTTTTATCTTGAGATTTCATCCTTTCTCTCGCACTTTCTAATTTCTTCTAATCCCGCTGTCGATATGTCGGCCTGTTCCCATACATTCCGTATTAATTTTTCCTTCTATTATCCCTTTAATTCAATCTCGTCTGGCTCGATGATCTTCGGCTTCTGCGTCAGTCGAGTATGCACTGATCAACCTGTGGCACATTTCACTGATTGTTAACCCTTTCTTCTGAAACGAGATTTTACACGTTGACGCACCGCATGTCGCGAGGAGCGCAGAGAAATATTCAATCACGTGGTGTAGATATTTTGGATATATTTGTGCCACCGAATACGCTGCCCATTCTTATCGAGGAACTTAAGTACCATCGCAGAGCTGTTTTCGAGAGATAAGCAAGAGCGTCAGCAACAAACTCGGCAAACTGGATCGAAGCTCCGATTTCGAAAACATCCCGATTTTATCAAGCTTCTTCGAGGGATTTAACAAAATTTACATTTGTTTGCGTCATCGTCGTAGTAACCTGAATTTGTTTGTTCTACTTTCGTAATGTCCGATCTTGAAGAACGAATCTGACATGAGTCTGCATTTTATCAGTCTGAACTGAATCGTTTTGTTCTGGTTAGCAACAGAGATTTCTGCATTCAAGCCATTTTTCAGAAACAAAGTTATGTGAATTTCCGTGAAATCTGAACTTGTATGAAAAAAATTCCAAAAATTAGAGCTGTTATCTCAGAAGGACACTGGTTACGTTCTATGATTCACGATCGCGTAAAAAGGCACACAATGAAAGCTCGAAGCAACAGTCTCGAGGGACGGTGTTCTGAATGAAAGCGCAAAGGCGGCGCTATTTCCGGCGTAACGAAGCGGATCGCGATTAATCACGCGTATCGTGGGCAAATACGTTTCCTCGTATGCCATGCATACGAAAGAATTATCTTTTGGTTTACCAGAAACCATTCGTGTTCACATTGAGAACAAGCTGCAAATCGTGAAAATAAATTCATACCCCCGTAGAGAAGCAATATAAATTGAATGAAATTCGAGAGCGGCGATGAAAGGATAATTCGCTAATGATACATGCATACATTAATCATTTAGCAGGTTGATTCGAACGCGAACAGCCCTGAAATTCGGTGTTTAAAGTTGATACACGTTTCGAAATGAAAATTCTGCGACAATTTATAGCGGCTGAACGATCGATCGATTCCTATGGGAACAGAAAAAAGAGGAAGAAAAACATGGAATTTCGAAATATTCTGACGCGCACACACGCGCGTGCTCGCTCTTCGACCACCGAACTAACGTGCTATTGACCGGCTAAACCAATTTCCGGGCAACAATTGCGGAAGATTTTTATTACTGAGAACGTAGCCGATGAACAAACCAATCGTTCCTACCTATGGGGTCCTATTTCGTGCCGATACCATTCGCTTATCAGTGTTGATGCGAAAATTTTCTTTGGATAACAAGTTTTCTTCAGTTTGAAAGAGGAAAATCGAGATACATCTTTTCCATCGATGAAATCAATACCAATCATAATTTTGTTGAAAAATGTGAGGCATTTAACAACGACGACTGAAACTTCCACAGCGAAATTGACCGAATTTCAAAACATTTCACCCCGAAGTTCTAAGCAGAAGTATTCGACCAGTCAGCCTGGATGTTTCAACGATCCAAAGGCTCCTGAACACCATTCGCAGGAAAATTCGCAAGAAATCAAGTCAGAGAGACTCGAAGAATTCGTATTATCGAAGATTCGTCTGGTTAAATTCGCAGAGAAGATTCGTTTTCTCTCTGTCGCCGGCTTACAGTCACGAAGTTCCTCAAAGAACGTCCAACTTCTTTCCGTGAGGAATTTTAATTCGCCAAAGATAATCCCAAGTTCCTGTCCGCCTCCTCCCCTGTCGTCAAGCCCGTCTTTTTGTTCTGTCGTGGCGTCACGGGCAGCGTATTAAGCGGTCTTCTCGCTTGAATTTTAAAACGCGGAATTTAAAGGGACCGCTCCGACATCGACCGGCTTTGCGTCGCGCACCCCGCGACTCGTTCCCTCCCTTTCGATCGTTCAAATTCGAATTTATCGTCACTAATTATTACTGGATCAAGGAAACACTAAAGAAACATCACTGCGCGTATGGTATAGAGTTTTCGCACAATTATTCTGGCACTCACACAGCATCACGTAATTTTCGAACGATAGCCCACGAGTGAACGTTCCGTAACCGCCGTAAGGCGTGCTCCCGGCGGCCAAGAACTTACATCTCGATTGCTCGCGTCCACCTAGGTATACCCGTTTTTCCTAGCCGCGAACGCTCGGTGGGTTGATCGGAGACGCGCTTCCGCGCACCCAGCCATGTAGACACGCACCCCCGACGCATTCACGATCACAGGGAGGTCGACGCGGCGAGCATCCACACCTCTGGCCGCGTCTCACGACCAGCAAAACTGAGACCCGCGTCGTCGAGGCCTGTGGAAGCCGCGAAAGAAGGAAAGGGAAGGCCGTTCACTCGGAAGCCTTGCCGGCGTTCTCGGAGCGCCGTCGCGCGACTCGCCGGCGGGACGCTGCTCGACGCCGACGCCGGCACTTCCTCGCTACCATCCCCGGCTTCTCGCCGCTGAAACGTCGCGCCGCGCCGCGCCGGCTCACCGCGAAAGACGCGCGACTCGGCCTGAATGTGGGGCAAGGCTGACCCACGTTCACGCACACGCACATGCGGCCGTGTGGCCCATCGTAAGCAACGGCTATCGCTACTGCCGGTTGACACAACGTGTACCTCCGCTACTAACCCTCCTCTTCCCTTTCTATGCCCCTTCTATAACGTTACTTCACGCCCCCCCTGCCACCCCGACACGCGGATATACCTGCGTGAACAGCCCCCTCTGCGTTCAACCTCCGAAACCACCCTGCTGCCTAGCGTACTGCGCATGACGCAGTGCCGTAGCCAATGTGTGCTTCCCTATTCACTGCCTCCGTCCGTGAGAGAACTTACACCGGTCGATTTTTTTTCTGGGGGCGCCTCTGAACGGACACGTACTCGCTTGATTTTTCCCGTTTTCTCTTTCAGCGACGTTACTGGCCTGCCTCGTAGAGAGCGCTGGATATTATCATAGTGTACTTTTCGATTGCGAGAGATAGTGGCTGTTTCTAAAAGATAGAATTTCTATATGTTAAGTACGCAACACCAGCATTTAGTACGCTACTGAGTAAACATCGATTGGTTGATATCAATCCTTCAGTGACTCGAACCAAATCAATTTTTAATTCAGTTCATCCTAGTTCTGAATCTGTCTCTCTCATACACCCTTGTGAATCTTGTTTCTCTGATTAAATCGATCGTTACGTTTTTATTTCAATTGAAATCCCAAATTAACACGTGATAATTGCAGAATACCATGGTTATCGTTGCATAGAATCACAACACTTCCTACCGATCAATTCTTCGCTAATCCATGCGTAAGTAGTTCAAACCAATTTATTCCGACACACTCGAAGCGCACATTTACCTCGCGTGTTTTCCAGAGGAAATACACAAAGGAATTGCGACATTCCGTATGCATTAACGTAGACAGAGCGAAGAATTTTATTAAAACTATTCACAACCTACTCCACGGGATACCTTTTCTTTCATCGTTGACCTATACGAGACCTTTTGTCACGTATAATGCGGAACGAATTGGTCATAGGAAAAGTCATGTCAGTTCGCAAGCCTATTTCGCTAAATTGATACAACTTCGTTGCGTGTCGCAGCATGTGTGCAACATGTCCAGCTTATCCACTGTCTCTATCACCACAATTCTTGGTATGGGGTGGCACAACGATGAAAAATTGTATTCGGTCGTGGAAAAACTCGCGCTTTGTGCAACGCAACAAAGCGTGCAGCTAGCAGTGTGCACGCGACACCGCGCACCAACTGTGTCACACTCAACAGTTTACCCTACATTCAACAGTGTTCCACTGACAAGGAAACGGTTTAAAACGTAGCCCAACCGGAGGACAATAACGAGCGCCGCGAAACAATTCCAAAAGCCAGGGAAATCATTTCGAAAGATTTCAAGAAAGGCATCTAAGAAGATCAACGAGAATTTGATATATATTTCCACCATCCATAGGGTTATCGATTAAACTTTCAGACACATATTTCAGTGCCATGAGTCGTTGGTAACTATTATTTTTTTTAAATAATAATAACGGTAGCTATCGTAAAAATGAGCGTTTCAACAATAGTAAAGAATCATAAACATCGTGTTTTATTATTCCTCAATGGACGATTCTCTGCTCCAACTTCGAGCCTGACTTTACTTCGCTCGTAACCGTACTCTCCGGAGAAATTATATTCCTCTCCGAACGTGGTCGGTGGGTGGGAAGAAAGGTAGAAAGTACAGTAATTCCGGCGGATAATGTGCATATGACGGATGGCGCACACCACGCGGCGTATTCAACCAGTGGTAGCGATCGTGAGCTGAGTCGAATGTTGACCCAGAGTGACAGAACGGATTCGCGACTGATTGACCGATCTTCCGGTACCGCGGTGTGCGCCGAACAGACTCTGCTTCGTGAAGCAGACATCTGTGTTTGATCGGGGTGTCCTGACTGATAGAGCGGGTAGCAGGGAGGGATCTGCGACCTAAAATACGCTTCAACAGCGGAAGAATGTTTCCAAGGTTTGAAACGAGCGCGTAAGGATGAAAGAGATAGAGTTACGAGGGAAATGGGGATGCTAAGAGGAACGCGATGACGATGAGAAAGGAGGGGTAGTACACGCGGTAGCAGCTACCACGCCGTATACCAACGCCACTCCATATTGATTTTCCGGCAGGGGGGTGAAATGGCGGTGAAGAGCGCCGCCGAGGGAGAGACAGAGAGAAGGGGTAGAAAGTAGACGGAGAGAAAATGTGGTAGAAGTAGAACCGGAGGGGAAAACAGAAACGAAAAACGTGGGGGAAAGAACGCGTATTGGGGTGGAATTAGCCGCTTCCTCATCGTTAACCAGCGCGAGTAACCCCTGAGGTTAAGTTCGACGAAGATGGCGGTCTAAATAATTCCGTGTAACATAGGAAAGTAGTTGACAATAGTTGGGCCATTAATTGAACTGCATTCTGCATTATGACACCTATAATTCAGGTGAATATTATATAACTAACTCGGAAATAATTTGTAATTCAGAAGGTGTTCCATAAATTATATGCATGGAATTTTCAAAGATATCAAAGATATATGATTGGAATGTAAATTAATAAACCATTTTTAATTGGCGATAACTGTCTTTGTGATATTTTTCAAAATAAAGTAATAGGGGTGATCACGATGCTTCTGTGCCGTGAGTTCGTACGGCACTGAGCTTCGGACCGTTCGCTCTGCTCAGTAGTCTAGCTCGACGACTAGTCAGACCCCTTCGTCGAACTCCGTCGTACATCGGACGATGTCGTGTACCATGCGCGTTAATATAAAGGGCGCGATTATTCATTTTACGATAACCGATGTCGTTTGTCCTGGAACTCTTCCGTTTTCTCCATTAAATAACCATCGACAAACTGCCCTCGGCGATGCAAATGATGGATTCCATTTCCAACGAGAAAGGTCGCTGTTCCCCGTTCAAATTGAATCTCGTAATGATACGCTAGGATTTAATTAAATTTCCGGTTCGCCAGGATGTTGGTGAGCTCGCCGTTTGAGCATGTGTGTCGAATGCAATCAAACGGGTTTTTCAGTGAAAATATGTTACCAAATGATCGCTCTTGTGCATTGTATGGTGATGATTAAACTAGTTTCGTGAATGGTTTGTTTTATATTCGTTTTCAATACACGAACGCTCTCCATTTAGTCGATACACTATATTAATCATCGCCCCTTGAGGGTTGAAAAAATTCTAATTTCAAGTGGAGCGTATTAAACGACTCCATATTCTAATTACGGAAATAACGTACCCATTTAAGTATACACTTGCGGGTAAGTTAGAAATTGCGATTTGATCTTTTTTCAATAATTAGGGATGTTAAAACTAAAAAAAGGAACTTGATGTTAATTTAAGAATTATCTAACTCAAACACTAATAACCTTTTTTCCTACATTTCTTTTTAATTGAAGCTAGAACAACGTCATTTGCAAGTCTCTCGCGAGTTACATGACTTCGTCAAACTTCGAGCAAATTCCATATTACAAAATCCTATCATACGAAACGAAGGAACGTGGAACAAACCAAAAGATCGTTTCTGATTTTATTACGTGAGACAAAGTTTCTAGCAGTCTCTCCGAGTAAGAATAATCAAACAAACTTTTTGGCAAACTAGTGTTTGTTAGTATTCCTCCACGACAATCTTGTTTCGGCAAACCACAATGAACCTTTTTGTGTGTGAATTTCTACAAGTTCGCTTCAAACTAAAATGTTCATTCGCACCATGAGCAATCTGCATGTATAAATTACACAGAATATTAATTTGTCACGATCAACTATCTTTTCAAACTTGCGCGTCTCAATGAAGCATTTCTGTGAAATTGATATACAGTTTCTGAGAAGGCAATTAATTCACGATGCGTTTCGAGATTCAACGAAAGCTCCTTCAATTAGAAACTCCTAACGAGCAAAATAGTTGCTACGAAATATTAATTCACGGCGTGAGTTTTGAAACAATCCACGTGTCAAAAAGTTACAGCAAAACAAGAAAAACCTAATTCTGTCTTTCACGGTTTTATACTCTACAAATTCAGACAAATTGTAGCGTATTTGCAGTAACTCTTCTACAGGAGCTACAATATTTGCTCGCGCGACACTTTCCATGAATACCAACATTTCGAAAGTAACGAAGATTTGCTTGAAACACTAGACGAAACGTTGTAACGGGAAAGGCCAAAGGTAAGATCAAAGTGAAAAGTTCCGTCATGCAGCTTCCATGAGCTGGTTTCATCGAGGCTATTCGGAACTTTCCAAGTCTGCGAAGTTTCGTTGCAAACTACTGTCGATATCGATAAGAATATACTTCACGTTCGCAGGAGAGCTATCGATCTTCTTTCCTTCTGTCCGCTTGCATCGCATGCAGGTTGAAATTTCGAAAAAATATTATTCAACATGGCCAATGAATTCTTATGATCCATAACGAGGTTAGCAAAGTCGAAACTACTTGTCTCGGAGAATACCATGAAAAATTCTTTCTATTCCAAAGAGTCGAGCAAGAAATTCAATTTTCTGCTTTGTTTGAAGAAGAAACGTGATTTTTCCCTCTATAAAACATGCACGCCAATCGATGTGTACATGCAACACGCAATATACCACTTCATTATCGTTCTCAATATTGATTCGAAGGATATCATGGTTTAATCGCTTCTGAGTAAACGGACGCGTTTTTTCTGCGAAACAATTCCGTTTCATGTAACAAATGACGTCCATAACTCGTCGCATCGTTTGTTACGTCCTGTTAGAAGTGCAAATAGAATATCTGCCCACGCAAAGGAACCAGGTATTAATTCGCCTTAATTATTCCACCTTTGTGCTATTTTTGCCCGAACCCCTTGGCGTGTTCCCGCGTATTATTAAACAGCGAAAGAAGCAAGGCTGTTCGCGTGTTAACCACGATGAAGGGAGGGGGCAAACATTATTGCGAGACGCAACACTTTCCCTTGTATCGCTCTTTGCATCTAGCCTCGTTAAATGTTCTTCAAAAGGCTCACTTTTAATTTAATGGAGAGTTATAAACATTGTAGCAGAATGTACCTTTCTGATCAATATGAAAAATTTAACATAAAAGGAAAAGTTAAATTGGAAAACGTATAGCGAACTTTTCATAATCCAGCCATTATGGTATATTGAAAAGTAGACAGACGGATAATAAATCGAATAGCGTATCGAATGTCTTTTTTATTAGCATCTTTTTTACGTCACCTATTATATGGAATGTTCGCCCTATTGAGCATCGCAACGGGATAATGTGTTTTGAATTAATCGCTGGAAGACGAAGCTCACTGGGTTGGAGAGTGAAAGGCGAAAGAAGGGAGCTTTGGTGTCTCGATTTATTCTTAACACAGGATCCTTCAATGGCCATCCGTCAATTACGTCTACCCCCCGTAATGGAAGCCAATAGATCGAGATGAATTCAAGGACCGAGGGTCATTTTTTTAACTTAACTAGATCGTCGTTTCCTTTTACTGACAATAAAGGTAAATTTATTCTCCGTTTCATCCACTTACAAACATTGAATTTTATGCAAGCTGTGAGCATATGTCATATAACCCGTTAGCAGAATAATTTGCAATCTGTCGCTGCTACAAATTGAACGAGAGTAATAACGCGTAAAAAATTAAACTAAAAGGTTCTGACACCTCCGATACTAAATTTTCTTCATTTTCTGATTACCAGAACGCGTAATGAACGAAGCACTCTAACGAGATTAATTTACACAGCCTACAGAACATTTTCATTCGCGTCTACGAGCATCGTACCGAAATCCAAATAAACTCAATCCTCTTTTCAGATTATCCCGCAACCGCAAGTCATCTTATTTTTACGCTCGTTTGTTCCGTTGCGAATAAAAACGAAGAAGTATCACGAGTCTCGCGCGTTCAAACGGAACTGTACAGAGGCGGAAAAGAGATCTGGTTGGTCTATTTTCCAAACGACGGAAGCTAATTACGACTCGTCAGGCGTCGTTTCTTAAGAAAACGAGGGAAGCTAGAGAAAATGAGCGACAAAGATCCATCTTGTCCTCTTTTTTTTTCTTTCTCGTGCTTTCTGTCCGATGAGCACGCTGGTTGAGGCTGCTTCGACACCGATAAGCCGCGAGATTGCGCGGCGCGTATTAGCTCGTTCGCCTGTTAGAACGACGGACTAGTTTACCCGATGTATTGGGGCAGCTCGTTAAGCAAGCTGCACATGCGTGCCAACGTGGATCGTTACCAAAATTAAAGGACTGACCTGTCCCCATCGTGCAACGACATTTTTATCGCGATCGAAAACGTCAACTTGACACGCGGCGAATTTCCGTATGTCTAATGAATTCCGCGGTACGCGAACTCGTTTAATATTCAACAGGGATGATTTTTATCCGCTTCAATTTTTTCGCGTAGAATTATTTAAGTCATCATTATCGTTCTACAAGAAGTTTTTAATGAATCTTCCTTAGAACATTATCAATTTTACAAAATATCAAAGGCTAAAGTATAACTGGATGAATTATATCCCATCATATTTCTCGTTCGTTCTTTTGTAAAGGAAAATTTGACACGATGCTCCGATACGCGTCCCACAAACCTACAATTCGATATTATCCATGCAATTACGGGGCACGGTCGCTCCAATTAAAAAACTGTGTCACACTGCCGGATTACAGCGTAATTATACGCACACAAGCAGTACAAAGAGGAGCATCAGCAAATGAAGACGGAATCGAAACGAAAAGCTATATCGTTCTGACACGTCCTCTGATATTAATTAACGAGGTGTAACTTACAATGAAGTTATCGATGCTACGGTGAAAACGGAGGAAATAAATCTTCGCAATAATTTCTACAATAATCATGTGAAATTCTAATTAGAACTTAAAATACCATGCTTTTTTAATACCACACTGAAGTACACGATTGCTTCAGTTCTTCGATAAGACGAGCAGTTGCAGATAAACTTGTAAAATATAGCTTTCAAACCCTTAATCTACGGCAGTTTATTCGATTGAAACATATAACCGCGTAAAGTATAGACTACTACAGTGAACGGTACAATTTTAAGAAAATCCACCGTGTTATCAGGCAAAGGGAGAATTAGCCAAATGCGAGGTTAAACCGATGGCTAACGACTGAAGCAGGTGCAAAGGTCTGCGAAACTTTCGATAATTAAAGCGCGATACGCCGCGCCGGTACACGGTGCTACCTATAACTGGCAGTAGTTAAAGTCAAGGCTTGGTCCGGCGGCCACAGTGGTGCGGTCGCGTTATCCTGAAACCGCGCGTAGAAAAGTGATTAATTTGATAACGAAAGATCAAGAAACGCGTTCAGTTGATGTCACAATTTATAGTGATCAACTGGAACTTCCGGCGTCATTATAAATTGATTGGTGAAAATGAAAGCTCGAGGGAAATTATGTGAAATGCAGCTAAATACATTATCGATCAAAAGCATAAGATAAATTTTAAATTACAAGCAGGAAAGGGTTAAATCCATTTTATCGTGTACGTAAAAAAAATTAAATAAAGAGTATGTTATGGAATAAAAGCCATGATTTGTTCATAAAGTTTGATAGAGAGATTCAAAGTAGATTTGCTGTAGTTTATGGCGTGGAAAAGTTTTATGGCACGAACGTGAATTTTTATCGATTTTAAAGTTAAAATTCGTTTACCCTTTCGCCTCGATATTTTTTGCTCACCTACAGATGGAATAACGTCACGCTTTAATATTTTTTATATTTCTAAATAAAAGGAAACACCTTTTACTTCATTCTTTTTCAGATATTAAATTGAAAATGAACGCGTTAAATTGCTTTCGTTTTCTTGACAGTAATTTGAAAGAAACAAAGATCGGACTGTTTCTCGCCGTTTGTGCAGGAACAGCCGATGCAGTTGACGTATCGACAGCAGCCAGTTTATGGGTATAAATTTGCGACTATTACACGTCCAAGGAAAATAGAATACGCAGGAGATTGAACTTCCTGAATGCATAATATCCATCGAGGCAGTGTTCAATCGCCCTCTGTACCATTGACTCGGACCAACACAATGCTTCCTTCCAATGGCATCTATGAAACACTGCCTATCCGTGAGATCCTCTCGAATATAAGAATTCCAAGTACCTGGAGTTTTGTAAATAAAATAGAACATTCGACGAACGAATGGGCTTGGCTGAAAAATCTAAATGCAAAATTGCGGAAATAACATAGGAAACGACGATAACTTGCTGACGTTGAATCAATATTTTATAGAATAGCTGCTTCAATTTCTCTTTTTATGTAAATATTTCTGTAATATTTTGCATTCATAAAAATTGTAAGAATGGATGCATTTTTAAGATATGAATAATATATTAGTGTCCAAAAGAAAAATGGAAAAACAAATAGATTGAATTAATCATCTATCAAACTTTGACCTCCTTAGAATTTAACGTCTTAAATGCCTAGTTTTTTCTTTTAACGATTGAATGTGAAAAAGCAATGGACAGCATTCATGTCGTCGAGTGAAATTATAGAGAACAATGACCGGCATTTATAGACCGATTAAGTAAACCGTGAAAATACTTAATTAAAGTTTGATTCTAATTTAGATTATTATTAACTGATTTCATGATTGAGATTCCGTACCATTATTACTCCACGATCAATAAGGGTGTGTGTTCAAAAACATCATTTATATTTAGAGAAAAGCAAAACAATAGAATTTCGTTTTTAAACTCTGTCTTTAGATCTCGAACGGACGTATTACGCTCCAGTTATTGGCGAGATTTATTTGAACATAAATCTATTTCGGTGAAACCACTATTGTTTCTATTATACATCGATCGTTCAATGAAATTTGAATTAAATGTTGGCAATTCGAAGGAAGTACATTGAATGAAGGAAGTTATGCTTGAATAAAAAGTTCAAAGGTGAATTTCAATAATATGATATCGTTACCTAACATTAGCTATTTTCGAAACCGATATTCTTTTAACTACCATATCAATTAAAAATTAAAAAATTGTAGTTACAAGTAAATCCAAAGAGTAACATTCCACTAAATATCGCGACTTTCTCGTGAACTTTTTCAAGCGACCTTTATCACTGCGTGTTATTTTAGTATCGAGTTGTATTTATACTGTCGAGACATCTGAAATGGTAAAAACATTACGAGGAGGAACAATTGGATTTCTTGGTAAAATCAGTGAACCCTAATTTCTCTGTGTACGTCAATTACGAGTGGAAATAGAAAATCAATAGGGCAATTTTGATCAAGACGCCAAAAGGGGGTCAACAACCAAAACGATTTCGACCGGTGATAGTCTGGTTCGAGTTTCAAAAGCGTTTCCGGTAAGGGTACCCTCATGTAAACCGTCGAAACGATTGGCTATTTCTACAAAAGTTGGATTAATTGTGTCAGCGGCCGTGGGTCAAGAAGATCGATAGAAGAGTTAAAGAACGCTTTACGTTTGTTTGGAACTAGTAATCGTCGAGTTGCAGTGCGAATTTCTATGCGATAAAAAAAAGTATTTAAAAGCTGCAGTGTGTAAACTGAAATCTGAATAACAATCAGTGATGTAGAGAAAACTGGCTGCCTACTCGTTGTCCTAGATTTTGAACGAAAAGCAGTCCCCTGAAGAGGCAAGAAAAACTGGCCACGGAAACGGAAGCAAAGAACAGAAGAGGGAAGGAGGATAGAGGTAAGAAAAGAATCTACTTAAGTCCGGACCAGGTAATCGCTGAAAGCTGAACTGTAAGCACACCAGCACTAAGTGGTTAGCCGTTGAATGTTAGTCGGCACAAGAAGTAAATTACAAACGGTGGATTAGACGGTTTGTAAACGAGAAACGCGAAGAAACATCTTTCGTCAACGAGTTTCGAGCTTTTTAAAATAGACTCCGCAGAGTCCACATTTTAAATACTAAAGGCGAAAAAATCTAAGTTCCACTCGAGACAGAGAGAACAGAAACTAAGTCCCGTACGTCGCCGATCTTCCGGACGGATTCTTGGTATTTATAAGGGAGTATAATGCCAAGAAAATCCAAAAGACCAAAGAACAATTTTCTAAGTCCCAATTCTATCGTTCTAATGGTACTGAAAGTCAAAAATCTAAGTTCCTCTCGAGACAGAGGGGCAAGAGTCTAATTAATCAATTCACCCTGTCAATCTCTAAGAAGTTTCACCCCCCCCCGAAAAAAATCGTTCGAATATTTCTATTGAAATTCAGGATTGGTCTGAAAACTTTTGGCTCTTACTATATAAATTGCAACTCGTACGATAACCAGTGACGGTGAACACTTTCCTAGGGAACTGAAACTTTTCAATCGTTGGTCGTTCAAACGAACTTTCAATTACGAGCGGCAAAAACGACACGATCCAAGCTGGATAGGTGCCAAAAGGTCACGGTGCAACACGTATGCAAGCCTGTCGCATGAGTTCGACAGTATGAAATTATAAATCGATCTCAAAGACGAATTAAGTATTGTTTACCTACTTCGTTGCTTTGAGCTTCGTTTTAACGATAAAAGTATCACGTTCGAAGACACTTTGCTTTGCGCGTAACTTATTTATCGTTAGCGAACGAAGACGAAGCGTTTGCAAGCGGAAGAACGGGATTCGCTTACCGAAGAACATTGACGAGTTTAGCCGGGACCTAGTGTGCTCCTTTCTGAGGAATTTCGTCAGCTAGCTGGATCAGAAGGGGTAACTCTTTGGATACACGACGGCGGGATTTTCGGTAGTTCAGAAGCAACAGCGGAAAGCACTTAAAGCGTTTGAAACCGGAGTATTTCGTTCGAAAAGCGAGCCACAGGGGGAGAGAAACGGGTCGAGGGAGCAACGACAGAGACAACTTATCGCTACCGCGATTCAGCAACGGGCCAGAGAAAAAGAAAACGAGAGCATCCGCAACGGAGACGCGTGTAGATACGTGTAACCATTCTCACGGCGTTGCCTTCGTAAAAGCTATCGTTGTCGCTTTTATTGCTGTCGATTCGAGAATCCGTCAGTTTCGTCTTTCTGGGTCGAGATTTTCGGCGAACCTCGTCGCTCATTGTGTCTTTATTTCTTACACGATCTTTCAGGCTGCTTATCTTCCATTTTCGTCTGTCAAACAAAGGACAGAGATGAAGGCGTTTCATTTGTCACGCGGCATAAAAAGAATCGTAAACGGCGTGCCGAGTGTAGACTTTGCATTCATTTGGCAGAAGGTGATATATACGAAAGAAAATATATAAACAGCGCTCGTAAGGAGATGAAACTCTCCTTCCTCGATTTTGTATTTATCTAGTAGGATATCTTCCTGCGATTTGGCACCAGTTTGAATATATCCGTGGAACAAACGTTGAATATCAAGGTGGCAACTAAATTTGTATTCACTTGCTGTTGCACACTTCCTGTCCGGTGTCAAAGTGAAAGCTATAAAAGTACACTAATCGTAAAGGAATACTTTAATATTTAAAGATGAAACCTGAATGAATTTTCAACTAGATTTCGATAAAAAGAGAACCTTCAGGAAATTAATCCAATCTTTACTTTTACATCGATATCATTATCATTTAGTCGAATGGATAAATGTACCTCATTTGCGAGCACCATCTGCTTTCAAGATTTCATCGCGTAATTTTGTAATAGAAACTTAATTTAGAGAATCAAGCTATTAACGTAGAAAGGTAATTACTTCTTCGATGAACGGAACGGACGTTAATCAGTTGAAGTTTATAATGTAATTACGTCCTCTCTTAGAATAAATTTAATCAATGCGATACTTCCCAACCAGAAATTAGGCAAATGTCTGCATTTAAAAATTTTTGAAATCATCTAATAATACTTTTAAATAAGGGCTCAGATCCACTAGCACGAACATGTAAGATAACCGGTAAAAAATCGTCGAGATTAATGGGTGCGATCAATTCATGAATATTCACCGGAGCGGATAGATTCACGGACTAATCGCGATTAACCGTATATTTATGATTTAAACCGTGGGGTGCTATTTCAAAGTTAAAGCTCATTCCGATATGGACAAGATTTATGTTCGATGAACACGCGCTGCGATTCAAAACAAATTCTGCCCGTTCATTTTTCGTGTTTGATCGCGAATTCAGCGATAACAATAATGCTTTTGATAATCTGAAAAACCAACAAAATAAAGCTTTCCTCAAATTTTAAACTTATCTCCATAACACCGAAGATAAACCGCTAGGATTTGATCGGGAAATTGTGCCTCGCACCTCTCTTTCCGACATCTCTTGTCAACTGTTGGTTCGTGCAATCGGGTCGACGCTTCGGCATCGATCAGATATCAACAAACGTGCAGTTATTCCTCCACTTTCTGCGATCTCGATTCGATCACATCGTCCGTAATTGCTCGGCACGAGTGCTTGAAAATCAGTTCGAGTTTAGTGGAGCGAACCGTTCCTCTCGAACTTCACGTCCATTTTTCATTCGCGTTCATGCAAGCGACTCATTATTCCATTGAGATGAAGGAATCGGTACATCGATGTGCGCACTTCGATTTCGTGTAGGAATTTCAATCGAAACGAAGTCGACGAGATGCTTTATAGGTAACGGAAGAGAAACGGAGATGGTTCTGTACGTTATCGGGTTCGAATGTGTTCCTTATCGTCTCCTAAAGGAACTTTGATTCACTGCCGACGAGGAAGATAGGCATTTAATGTGTCATTTCTAGAGTTGTATAATTTTCATTGGAAAGTTAAACTTCTTCGCAATGAAAAGAAAGAAATAAAGATTTTAAGTAGAATAAACCGTATATGGTCGGACATAGAGTCCCTGTCATTAATTCTGAATCTATTCTGACAAAAACTGATTCTTCAGTGAAGTGGAATATTTACAACGATTCAGTGTGAATAAAAAAAGGGAACATTTGCTTTCAATGATCCTGAGAGTAGGAGCAAAACATTTAAAAACAATGACAACGATCGATGTCTACATTCTCCTCACGTAGCAGCTTCATTTTCACGGCAGTCTATTTACACGAGATATCGCGAAGATACTAGCAGAAAGAAAGGGTGGTTACCGCTGTCACGATTTTCCAGCTGGCTCGACTGACTTTTTACGATTCCACCACCAGTCTCGGTGTTCTCCATTCGTGAAAATCACCGGGGGCGACCGATTCTATGATTGCTACCGTCGACCTATGCTACCGCAACGTTTCATGCGTTTCACGAGCTGCAAAAACGGAACGAGCCACGAAAAAAGGAAAACTGGGGGGGAAAAAAATAGAAGAAGCAGAGAGAAGAGAGTGGCGTATCGTCGAAGCTGAAAAAGGAGCGTCTCTGCGGTTAGCGAATCGTCGACCGAACTTTTTTTTTTTCGACGAAATATCAGAGAGAAATGGCTCTACCGTTGAATGCGCTCGAAAACCAGGACGTCACTAATAAAACATTCCCGATAGCTCTGTCAACAAAAAGAGAAGGAAAGTGAAAACGAATAAATTGACTTCGATTGAACAAGGTGTTAGATATCATCTAGTCTTTAGCAGTTATTCCGATTTCTAAACTCGCAATTCGTTGCGTACTGCATCATCTATTTGATATTTTACCTATGCAATTGCATGCAACACCAATTCGACGTCAAACGGTACGAACCACGGAAAATTATATTTACAAATTTTGGAAGAGCGCCAAATGGTTAGTGCTAGTGAGTTCCGCAATTGTCCCCTAACGAACAATTCGTTTCCAAATTTCTTGGATGAAATTACGATCACGATTCACCGCTAATAAACCGACCTGGTTAAATCGTGATTATGCCGAAATAACGATCGATAGAGTAACGAGCCAATCGTTCTTTCGTGGCAACAAACTCGTCGGAGGTTTTCAACGTACCCGCAAAACCACGCTCACCACCCCTGGGTATTTAACATTTTCCCCGTTCGTGACATAATCGGTAACTGCTCGTTGAATTTGAGGCTACGAATTAATGCGGCGAACGATGATCGATCGGCTGATGTTGATCGATAATCGCGAAACTGATACGATTCGATGGCAGCACGACACCGCCACGTTAACTGTCAATTTCGAAAACAGAGATAATCCCCTCTCGCCAACGCGCATGTAACAATTAAATTTTAGAAAAGTGTTTCGATACTGTATTGGATGACGTTGTGTCAAACACGTTTTGCAAAAAATTGTCGTACAGAAATGTAAGAAAATTTTCAAAAATATACTTTTATCACATTATAATATATTCTTGAAGAGTACCTGAAGAATACCTTTAGGAAATCACAAACTGACAGTTTTATACTCTCAGGAAATCCTGATCTCGTTTTTATATCTCGTTTCTCTTATTTCACAAGTTATCATTTCCTTTCTTTTTGTACCTTCTGCTTCTCTTTTTCAAATCACTTTTTTATTTAGTATTCGTTCGATCAGAGACAAGTGCAGACTAACCTTATCGAAGGGGTCTCCTGCATGAAACGAAGTTTTGTACTCCTTTTGACTGAGGATCCCTTTCTCGCGGTCCCAAGAGAATCTAACGTTTCATACACATTTATCTTCTGTTCCGTTTTCTGTTTTACGCTTTTGATATTTTGCGTGATCCCGATAACAGCTGTGCGAAATAAAAAAAAAATAGCGATCGCACACTTGACGTATCGTGTTCCTTTTCACAGAGGATATTTGATGAACAAAGCAAACGAAAAATGAAAAAGAATGTCAAGCTGTTCGTGTGACAGTGATCGTTGGTCAGATTTGGGTGACAAAATACAAATGAGAACGAGAGAAGATACGAATTTCAAGTACGGTTGACATTTTAGGAACCAAATCTTCAAATGATTTTATGCTCAGCCATTGTTTCAATGATTTTCTTCTGAATTATTGCAATGTCTTTAGGAAGGCTAGCTATCATTTGCTTGAGAAAATGTGAATTTTAATGAACTTCGGTAGGCTGATTTCCGTGAGAAGACGCAAAGCAAAAGAGACGAGTCAATTAACCAGAAATGCAAAGTAACTAGAACACCGTACATGTCCAGGGAAAGCATATATTTGATATTCGTATCCGGTTAACCGAGACTGTGTTCCCGGATTTAACGTCGATTTAGCGAGAAGGACACCGCAGAACAGCCGCGTAAAATGTAAATCGCGTCGTTTCTCGTCTCGATGCTCAACCGTTCCATGAGTTATCAATGATCGAAATAGAGTTTAGATATTCGAGAGATGACCTACATTCAGTTGCTGGATTCCACCAGGAATATTACGATTAACAACTTTGTAAAACGAAAGAATTATTTAGTTCCTCTTATCAACATTAAAAATAAATTCACTGCCACGCTCTGGTAAATTATATTACGTAAACTAGTACCTCGATTTTCTCATTAAAGTGTAAATAACCGGGAATGAACTTTATTAAAATGATAATTCTGCCCTTTTCAGCAAAGTTAGGATGTCTTAATTGCATTTTGGATGCCTCTACGATTTTCCTCAGACGTTTCAAAATCTTAATTAAGGCAATCGAGCTAAGGAGGATAGAATTACTAAAAGGTCGTTCAAAAATATGTAAAAGTGTCGTTTGTATAATACGAAATGGCACCATGAATCTTTCAAGATCCACGGTGAACCGTCGAAAGTTTCACCCCCGAATGATAGCTCGACGATGATAAAAAGGAACCATCCCTGATAAAATATGTCGGGACATGCCTTGCATATTAAATCATCCCGTCGTTCACGATACGCGTAGCTTTCGATATGAAACGTGTTATCCCGACACAGTTTTCAGTCAACTACATCTTATTTTTAAAGATATCTTTTTCATCCTGAACGATGAATATCATCTTCAAATAAAAAACATTTCTCTTTCTCAGTGTTATCATCCTTGAATAAGAAATATCTCACCTCTGATATTATCACTCTTAAGTAAAAGATACTTTTTTGCTCTTAACATTACCATTTTCAAATGAAAAATGTTTCTCGTTCTTTGTTATCTTAAGATTAAAATAATATCTCTCGCTTCTTACATTATCATCCTTAAATGCTAATACTTATTTAAAACACTCCATAGGTTAAGATGTTTCTACTTAATTTAATTGAGTGCACAAGAACATATTTACACAATACGAGTGGGCGAAGTGAAGCTTTGTTTATCACCACGCTGTAATAAAACGCTCGTTTTCGCAACATTCTATTGCGATTAACTGCAGTAATGTTACGCAAAAAATTGATCCTCGTCATTACGATTAAGGACAAAGCATCGTGTCAAGATAAGACTCACCTGCGATCAATGATCTCGCATTCCGGATCGATACGATTCTCGGGCTGAATGGAAAAAATAAAAGTACTCACCTGAAACAGAAAACAAAGAACAATTATGCAAATCACCTGATAATAAATCTGAAGATCACAATACAAAAACGTAACTAAATAAATTGTATATGTATGAAGAATATCAAATTTTTAATTAGAACTGCCGAGATTAAAATTGAAATTGTAAATTTTTACGACAACTTGTGTAAAATATTTCGTACGTTGAAATATGCAAACAGTGAGAATTAATGTTGCTTCACATTTAGAAACTCTGTTGAATATGTATTTCATACTTTTTCAGTACCGTTTTAATATTTGGTGCACCCTCATTAATCAGTTGCTCGTGATTACAAATTTTTTATCAAAATTATAGTACGCAAAGGCACACGAATTTGTGAATTTCAGTTGGCAAATGGTTCTTGAAGGACGTCTAATTTAGAACTCGGCACACATTCAATTAGTCAAACGTCAGAACCATCTGCAAGGTAGTGACAAACGTTCTAATATCTAAAAGGATTGATACATGCTAATAATTTAACGATCAACCAGATTTTCAACATGATTTCACAATGAAAACAGAATACGTGAGAGTTGTTTATCTGAATGAAATGAAGCGTACGTTTAAAACATACTCGTCAAAGAAGATCCTCGAAAATAAAAGACGACGAACACGTTATTATTTGAAATTAACCGTGTTTAAACGCGACACAACGAGCACGAGAAAGTCTGGCAGTAAATACAGAACAGACGGGAGAGAGGTTGTTTTAATTATTCCGTCGGTGCTTATGAATAAATATAAGCTCCAACTACGACACCAAAAACGTCTCTGGGAACGTGGCTAGGAGAACGTCACATGGTCCAGAGTGAAATAAAGTGAACCTTTGAAGGAAACATAATTTTCCTTTTGTAAATGAAGAAGCTCCGTTTACTCTGACAACTGTAACCAGCAGTGAACAACAATTTTAAAAAGGAATTATTTAATCGAACATGAAGCAATGTGTTGTATTTCTACTTATAAAAAAACTAGCAATTCTTGAGCATCCAAATTTCAGGGATTATAAAATGTAGTAAAAGATACGAATTTGTATAAAAAAATAACTACATAGCATATCGTAAACCTGGTATTATGACACCATAGTGTGATATAAAAGAAAAAGCATCAAAGGAACATCTTTGAGGGTCGTCTTTCTCTTTTTTCCCCTCTACACAGGTTCATCGAGGAACAGGATTTCGTTCGTCTCGAATTTAATCGTGGATTTCGACTGGCATCCTTGAACCGGAAATGTCTGAAGCGATAACCTGGATAGGATCTCGTAGAAGGGGTTGCAAGTGGAAATATTGTGAAAGCAGGAGAAAGACAGTCGTCGTCTCGTTTGCCTGACGGAACGGATAAAGGAGAAACGTTTCCAGGGATCTGGACCAGAATCAATCGAGTCGATCCAAAGGATACGGACATCCTCAAAGCGCCATCCGGTTGGCTGTCGTTTAATTTCTTTTGCGCCAGCCAATCTCTTCTGTAAATACAAAATCGTAGGAGACCGTTGCAAATTGAAAGGGGATCAGGAGCGCTCTGTTTATTCGCAGGATAAAACGCCACGAAAGGATAATGTATGTATCGAATCCGCGTTTCTCCATCGACAAAACTAGCGGCTAGGAGACTTTCGGGAGCTCTGTATCATCATCGCATGCCTGGAGATATCGAATCGAAGCCGCTCGACCGAGATAACTTCTGACTGCAACGACTAAGTTCTCTCGAATAAATGGTAGATTACGGTAGAAATCGGAATATACATATCGGGTCGGTATTAAAAGCTTCCGAGTTTCGTCCAGTTGGAATAACGATGGGCCGAATCGATTGTTTCTTGCTTGTTCCATTCATCGCTAGAGTTCCTTAATGACGAAACTTTCGATGGTTCTCGAGAGGGACGAAAAATGATACGAGCGAGCCTTTGCTCGTCGAAAATGCGATACTATTAAATGTTAAAGTCGGACAGTTGTTCGAGAGATAAGGGAAAGTCGTTTCTAGTAATAACAGACGGTAGATATGAAGTTAAGATAACGTGCAAGCTCTAAAGGGAATTCAGGGGAATATCTTCAATTTCTTGGATAAAAGTTTCCTGCGTTAGAGTTAAACGTTAAACTAGCTTCCCTTCTCCGCAGAGTACAGTTAATAATCAACGTTAAACTCAATATTTATACAATTGAAAGAGCTGTATTCATTTTAAAAATTATTTATCAAGTTTTAGACTTTTTTAAAGAATTATAGACTTTTCATTCAGCAGTGACACCGTTTGTCAAGTTGGTATTCAGGTAATAAACGAAGTCGATCCGCGATGGCGGATTTAACAAGAACCCAAAGGATTACCAGCATTTCAAAGAGGTGTGCAAACCAAGAGTCTCGGACTGACCGCAGAATCAGCTAATCCAGGGATTGATTGTTCCACCGTTCCTTCGAAGCATTTGTTGATCGACTTTATGCTTCACGTGCAATCTGTGTTATCCGTTCAAGTATCCTTCGGGATAAAGCGAGCATCGCAGGTTTGATTACCTGTTCGAGTATCGAGTTAAGCACATGCTAGTTGAGTGTTCTTATGAAGATCTTCACACGCGAAAACACGCATTAGACACACCCGTGTTCTTCGCTTACCGAGAGTGCTATAATTGCACCGTGTTCCATACTCGATCGGAGGACACTTAGACACAAAATTGATTTTACCTATCCTCGTTCTAATCAGAGCGTAGATACTAAGTTCGTTAATGTAAAAGCATGAGTTGTAAATTTATCGGGGAAAAGATCTACGACGAACATAAATGAAAATAACAATTTTAAAAAATGAGTGTTGCAGTAATAAATTTTGAAACTGCGCAAAAATCGAGGAAATGAAAAATCCAACTCTGCGAACATCGAAGCACGAAAAATCGTGCTGGTACTTTAGAGATTTGTATCGCCGCTTGGAAACCGCAGGAAGTGCACAGGTGGTAAGGACAAAGTTTATCGCTCACCCCAAAGTTTATCGCTCACTTCGTATGTATTTCACACAAGGCGCGCATTATATCAGTTTTTCCTGGGAAAACCGAACCGATAGGAACAATGGTATTCCGGCAATCACAGTTGGCACACGAGTAACAAATATTTATGTAGCTCTATCGATTCGAGGAAAACTGTTGTATCGTCGATATAAGTTACGACTGTCGAAGCACCCTTCTGCTTTTGTCGAAGGAAAAAATGATTAATCGACTGTTGAAGCAGGTTCACGATCTTTCATTTATCGCTCTATTGCTCTAACAGATTGAACTGTCCGATTCTGTGAAAGGTTCCTTTTCTCTTGAACCTAGTATTCGAAAAATGGTTGACTAGCTTATTATTCTTTTTCCAGTAATGTATTATTATTTATCGTGCTTTTATTAAAGCATTAGCAAAGAGAAAGTACATACTCCGAAGAGACACGAGGCTCGTCAGGAAAAATATCTCTGAATCGCTGAAGTTTGTCGAACGTTGGCTCTTTGAGTTTCGGTTTGATGGCCTTTGATAACGAAGATAAAATAACAGAGGAAAAGCTCGTAATATCCCGGATAACGAATTCTCATACTCATCGTGCTACGTGCTTTTCCACAAAGGAAGAAACTTTGTTCATTAAAACCACCTTTGTGTCATTGCGTACACACATTTCTTTCCATTTGGCGCGTAGGTCGATTTCAAAAATTCCCTTTGCGCGTGGCTGGGTCTAGAACGGAACAGTAGAACGCCTAGCAGAAATTAAAAGCTCGAAGGGTATTTTACTGGAGAAATTACGAGGAGCAGAAAACTGTACAAAAGTATGCAAATTCTTGGCGAGAAGCTTGCGAACGGAGGATCAAGCGGCGACGATTTTCTTTGGGATTTCTGGCATCCTCTTGAAAAATTCGAGGAACAGACAAAGCGATCCTCTTATTCTGTATTCTATGGACTGCGATGTAACGTTAAAAACACTCGAAGGAGTGGCTTAAGCTTTCCATCTGCTCGTTCGCGGTGATACCACTTGCCTATGGATAAGTTTCAAGTAGACTTCCATAGGTAGACATTCATAAAACAAAGGAATACTGAATTGAAAATTATTCTCCTTCCCTTTTGACAATTCTTAAGCACCTTTGCTTTACAATTCGTTTTCAAGTAAACATACTCGTTGGGAACGTACCAAGTAGAAAAATATTTTTAATTACTGATTGAGTTCCTATAATGCCATAGTAGGTATAAAAAAAACAGATTTCTAGAAGATAATTTCATGATATTAAGATGTAAAATGGGATATTTTCACAAGAGGTAAAAAGCCTTGCTGAAACAACAGCCACAACGATGAATACTATAGAAGAGAACGCAGGCCACCTGCTGATAAAGCAGGTTACCAAAGGGAAAGGGGCAGATGTACCATGAATATTTCAACCCCCGTAAGTGTCTCTCGCCACGACTGTTGAAACTGTTTCAAGTTTAACGAGGCATTTGAAGGTTCAGCTCCTCTCACCTTTACCATCTACGCTCGATAAGGTTATTCTTTAAATCCGATGCGTGCGCGACTACCCCTAACGCGTAAAACATCCATTTCCTAATATATAAAACATGTATGGAAGAATATGAAACGCCGATACGTATGATGAATCGTAAAACTGGAGATAAAAATTTTAAAAGCTGATTTATAAAATGTACGTGTCAGGTATTCAGCCTGTTGCTCGGAAGCACGGCATTGAAATGAAAATTAATTGCCTTATTTTTATTTTAAGGATGACTGCCCAGAGTTTCGATTAAAAAAATGAAACCATCACTTGAGTGTCTAATTATTTAACTACAAGATAAACCTATTGTTGTGCACTCAAAACGCTTCCAGATATTTTTCAGCGAAAACTGGAACAATTAAATCCTTTCGTTTCTTCTCGTGTTTACCAGAACTTACGAGATCTCGCTTGAGGGTTCGAGGACTGAAGACCATCATGCGCCTCTGTTTCTTGATGAGTTTACTGAGCCTCTGCGTTCTCTGGGCGCAAGTTAGAGGCTTTCCGGGGACATGAAAGTCATCCTCTTCCAGCTCATCTTCGAAATCCTCGACGCTCTTTTCGAGCGGTGGACTCTGCCTGGGTGTCACGGTGCTCAATGGCACCGCTTTGGCGATCAAACTTTCGCTTCTCACGCTCCACGTAGACGCGCCGTACTTCTTCATGTTCATCAGATCGCCTATGCTTCCTCTCACGTATATATTACCCAGCTGAAGATTCGTTCTCGACAGGGCTGGCGAGTGTGGAAGCGACTCGGAACATTTCTCCGTCGATCTCACCACGTCTGGGAGGATCGGTTTGCTTTGAAGCTTGTCCAAATCCGACAAAGAGGATCCTCGTCGTATTCTCGGCTGCATTAGCTGATTCTTCTTGGCTATTCGTTCTTTCTCGCGATTCACGCTCTTGGAAGACAACGAGGATTTCATGGCGAATAAGCCGGCCTTTAATGGGAACAACAAGGCCCATTCGGTCGATTTCTCACGAGTCTCCATTTTGTAAAATACACCTATCAAGGTCTTTAAAAGGATCTTACAAAAATATCGAGTAACAGTTACGGCAAATGATGTCGAGAATAGGTGCTCAATAAATTCTAGGAAATTCCATGTCACGTTGATGAAAGTCAACCCCGTGGCCACGCGGAAGGCAGCATTATCCGCACGATACAGCCACGTCCGGTCTGCAGTTTAAACCCTTCCGGTCAGTTGTTATCAGACTTCGGAAGCTACAATTTCTAGTGCGCTTTCCGTGTTCGATAAATTTTACAACAAATTTCTTCTTTAACAACGGGCAACATTCAAATGATTAAACTTCACCATCGTACGACACTTCAGTTCACCCTGACGAAAGATCCAACCAAATTGTTCCTTCGCCCATTTATTGATCACAAATTACCCGTTAACTACTCGTCCGACGACAGGTGATTTTTCGTTCGCAAAACAAGGATGAAACGCGGTTAACAGTGGCGAAAAACATCCTGCTTCGAGGAAGAACACGAACAAACTCTGACAGATCGTGCGGGAATTAAGGCAGAGGAGGTGGTCAGCTCCTGACTGACGGACCTCTTGGTGATATTTTCACTTAAGTTAACACGACCCCCCGTGCAGATGTACCCTTTGCGGCAGCTATCGACAACACTTCCGTCTAATAAAAGCCTAATAACGATCGATACAGTGGCTACAGCTTTCGCTTGCTTTCCCCTGGCCTGCCCGTCGATTCTTTCACGCGTTTCGACTGCCCTACGTCTGTCCAGAATCGTGGAAACAAAACAGATTCCTCGATCAGACTGGACGGTTTTTTATATTTTCCATCGTATCGCGTCGCTCGACGTCCGGTAAACTAATACGATACTGACGAACTCGTTCGTTCGCAATGACAAGTGGCAACGATGATAACGAAATGGAGGGAGGGAAAACCTTGACGGCGAAGGTGATACCACTAACTCTGCACGCTGCCCAACCGACATACGGGTTTCCGATTGCGGTTTGGCCTACATAGATATCGTCGCCTTAATAAGTCCTATCGCGAAGAAAATGTCACTTTACTTTCTATGGGGTAAAGGAACGTGTTGCCAAATTTTAAAAGTGTACTAAAAGAGAAATATCCTCAGGAACTCATGCTTTATCTCCTATCAAAGACATGGCAGATTTTTATGAAAATGCATATCACAGAGAAACTTATCGGATGATCCATCGTCTTTTTCCGTAAAAAGAAAATCGCAAAGATCAGCCGTCCAGAAGGTTAGCGCAAAAAGTAGCCGAACAAAAGAGAGCCAACTAAAACGCAGACCTAGCGTGGCTGGAGGGTAGAAAAGCGCAGTTTTATGCGAATAATAAAACACTGCTAGTAAGGAAATTTATCAGACATAAGGTAATGCCTCGTGATTCGTCGAGTCTGGAAACGGTCACGGATAAAAACGTTTCTACACGTGAAAGCCGTTTCAGCGGTTCGTACAGAATAAGGTATAACGGTAACGGACGCGGACGTCTGTGAGCTCTTGCAAATCGCTTCAGTCAAACGGTTACAGCCAACAAAAAGCCTCGTCTCCCGTAAAGCTTTTCAGATAAACGATTTCCCTTGTTATTCCTTGCAGCAGCAAAATATAGGATAAACATAAAGGACACTCGGTAGCTGAATATTATAGTCCGTGAAATAATCTCAAAGTCCAAGAAACCTCTTAATCCGTCGTTTATTAAAAAATTTAAAAATATTTCATGAGAAGACAGATGCTCGGGATAGTAATGGGATTAACATGGACTAAAAATACGTTGAATTTTCAGAGAGAAATTTCATGAAAAATCTGTTCGAGATAAAAATGAATGGACACGGATTAAAAATACGTTGAATTTTCAGAGAGAAATTTCCCGAATGACGGATGAACGTTATTTCAAATTATCAAGCAAATCAGCTTCAGTTATTTCCCGGAATAATGATTATTCTCGATCGTTCTTCCTATGTAGATACGCAAGGGGAATGAGTAATATGCAGTTGAAGTAGTAAGTGAAGTAATTTCACTTCGGTGAAGTTAGCTGAAATTTCAATTATCGCTTCTGCCAAGCTTTTGATCTACAATTGCTTCTATAGGTGTTACGTACAAATGCATTCAAATGCATTCAATCCATTACAAGGCAGTCTGACTATAAATGAATTGAACTGGTTACAAACTGCTAAGGTACTTTTCAAAAGTTTTTGTAACGAGTTTTTTTCAATGAACAAGAGAGAAAACAAAGTGCTACCTATGAGTAACGTGAGAGACAACGTGTTAAAATAATTAACAAACGAATTATTTATTAGACGTCAGCGTCACGAAGAGAGCACAGCAGTGAAGGGGGTTAACTGTAACATTCCATATTCAATGCAATCAACCCCTGTGCTTTCGTATCCCCGACAGCTCGAGCCTTTTGTACGTCAAAATTATCTCATTCCAGCCATCCAAAACGAAATTACACCGGCCTCGATTTTACAATTAAATCTTTGATTAAACGCAACGTTGATGAACGCGGGTCCAAGCGTAACATTGACGTAAACGTTTTGCATCTTCGTGATCGATTCGTAGAAAATGCAAATTGTATATTCGCAGTAGGTACAACTGCGGCAATTCAAAGCTGGCTGATTCCGGTGCAATTTTGAGAGCCGGACTTGCGAGAGCAAACAGTAGTGTCGCAGTGGGCCAACTTCGTCCCACCTTGTTGGTTCTACGAATTTACATTTTCCATTGTGGTGGTGAATTTCTCTAGTAGTATACAAGGTGCTTCAGAAATAGCTGACTTTAAACGATTTTTACTTGAAACTGATTGAAATTTATTTTAATGAAGTGCAGTTGCCAGAGTCTGTCGTAGACAAAAATTATTTGATTTTGCAATGAGTAGAATGCACTTTTAAAATTTGACAATTTTATTTCTGAAACAGCCTGTATATTTAAGCAGAATTCCGACTCCCAGGAGCGCGTCAGGTGCGTACTTAGGGCGCCACGATCGGGCGACAAGGTTGCGTTAATGGAAGTTTCGTGTCACCGGTTGTTAATCCACGTTCGCGATTCTGACGAGCGACGTATTTTCAAGGTAACAAGGCAGCCGGGTAGACTCACATTTTATTTCAGCCAAGGTTTTCTTTCGAGGCTTAATTTCAAAAAACTTTTCTTCTTCGCCGTGTTTCCAGACGACCGGGAATAAACAGTATTGCATTCGCTATCGCATACTTCTCTTTTGTGTATATGTGCAAGTGTACATGTGCATAATCTCGTATTTCTTCCCGTTAATGAACATTCATTGTACGTTTACAATAGCTCGCGAAGATAACGGCTCGGCTATTGTTTCCAACGCGATATCGCGACATATTGCTCGTAATTTATGTGTTCGTGCGTTTCTGCTTTCTGGGACGTGCGTAACATTCTCAAACCAATGATCTTTTGAAATAATCAAAGGAAATTCCGATTTTCAATTTAATTAAATTTCAAAATTTATTAGCGAACTGTATCTCATTTCATTTAAGGATTCTGACTGTTGCAGACTATGAAATTCATTCGCACTGTTTGCATAATTCATTAAGTTTCTTAGTACTTTGTTTAAAATTTCGTAAAACGAAACCTACTCGTCTTATTAACTTATCTGAATCGTTCTCAAATGATTCAGATTTACTTCAAAACCTATCCTACGATCCAGGGGCAAAGATCAACAAACTCGTGGCGACCTTCTAAATCAACAATCAGTGACAATGTACACAGGCGATAAACTACAGAACCCGTAGGTGCAGTCTATAAAATGACAATTGTACGTGACGAATCGGTACAACGCGAAGGTAATGACTGACAAGGCCATTGTTGTATCAACGAAGGACTAAGTAGAAAAATGCGGGTCGCCGGCATTCAAAGCCGCATTTTTCGGAAGGTCGCCAGTGAGGTCGTTGACTAGCTTTACGATGAAAGGGATAGTTATTTTCTTTCCTCCTCGACAAACTGATTTTAATAATTATTCGAACTGATAGAGATTACTCACCCGTAACTGCATGACGATTTGGTTGTACGCCCAATGCCATCGTTGTCTGGCTGTCATTTCCGGTCGTTCCTTTAGCTGGGTAGGCACAGGTGCAGCACCGACCATCTCGAGAAGTTCCTCGTCAGGTGGTGGTTCGGGTGGACTCCTCGGTGGAGTGTCCATCTGAACACTTTCTTCCAAGGATGCTTGTTTCGTTATACTCCCTGTGGATGAACAATTGAAAACTTGACTGCATCGTTCTAATATTTAGTAGACCGCCATCCGCTTCGTGGCTGATATACTGGAGCGAAGCGATTGATTTACAGTAAAAGTTACTTTAACAGAGTTGGGACACAATATAGCAATTAAAAATACTGTTTAATTGTTGATAATGTGGCGGAACACAAATTCAAAGAACACAATTTCTCTCATAGACTTAACATGGGTATCGGTTTTTGTGACCATTCCTCAAAGACACCACCGATCTCTGATTTTATTCTATATAAACACTCACAGTGACCACTGTGATCGGTTTGCAAAGAATGGTCAAAATTGATATTCTAGTTTTTGAGTTAAAAAGTCAGAAAAAAATTCCTACTAGTCATTTAATAGCGGAGCTTCGCTCCAATCATATAATTAAAATGATAACGTATTGAAAGGTAGACTTACCACGTGGACTTTCAGTGTGCGACATCGGAGGTGATGTTTTGTAGGCATCCACCAACGAGCCCTCTCGAGAGCCACGAATCATTGCTTCATCTGCTCGTTCGTACCTTCGTATAGAAAATATTAAAATCATTAGATATATCGACAAAACTTAAAATGTAATTCTAATTCTTAGTAGTCACCTTTCAAGAGGTTCGTCCCTCATCTTGTAATCATCGTTCACAGCGTTACTTATACCGACTTCCGGCTCCTCTATCGAGTCCTGGTCTTTGAAATAGCCACGCTGATAACTCTCAGCTCTAGAGATAGGCTGTGGAGCGGTGAAATTCTGTCCATAACTACCTCTCTTCTGATAAGAGTCTGTTCTCGTTAAGGGCGGTTTGAAGCTTTCTTGGGTGGTCGAAGAGAAAGAATCTTTTCTCGTCGGCTGAGCATACGAACTCCTTCTACTGTACGATTCTTCAGGGAAATGATCGGAAGCATAAGAATCGCCTCTGGTCAGTTTCGGTTTCTGTGAGTGCTGACTATGCTGAGAAGAATGCTGACTGAGTTGGCTCTGATGCGACAGCTGCGAGTCCTTCCTTTGCGGCTCCTTCGGAATGATTTCTGGATACTCTTCGTCTTCTATCACCTCTTCTTGATAGGATTCGGCTCTAGTTAAACGTTTCCCATTTGCTGTGGTCGTAGGGTGCACCATTGCCGTCACTGTCATACTGGGTGGAACGTGATTGGGTGTGACGTGATTGACCATCGTTGTCGAAGGCTGCACCGTACTTTGCGGGGACTCGGTCAAAGTAGGGGCAGCAGGACTGGAGTCACCAGCTGTTGAATAGTCGCTGATTACTTTCTTCTGCGGTATGCTACTAATTGAACTCACGGCAGTTTCGATGGACTCCTTCAGTTCGTCGTCCCTAGATTCCAAAGAATCGGTATTCTGTTGGACTAGCGGACTAGCGTCGCGTTTCTCGAGTTTCTTTCTTCTCGACAGACCAGTCGACGATAAATCCTGACTTTCTTGGGAAGTGAAATAATAATCTGATTCGCTTGACTGATATCCATTCGGTCTGGTCTGACCTCTCGGAGTAGTTACCGATAACTCTGGAACCTCGCTTGATCTCCTCTCCGTACTAGCAGATGGACTGTCTTTGTAACGTTCCTCGAATGATCCTGGATAAGAATCGTGATAAGACTCTTCGTATTGATCAGGATAGTCTTGGTATTGTTCCTCGTACTCGTTCTTGTACGTTGTAGTGACGGTTTCTTCTTTAGTGTACGGCGTTTGATAATCAACATAGTCTTTCTGGGGTTTACTATAAGCGTCTTCGTAATTACTCTGTGACGTAATGGGTACTTGATTGTAGGTGTCTTGAGTATAGGTATCCTGGGGGTATGTTTCCTGATTATACGTACCCTGATTGTACGTTTCTTGGTTGTAAG
This sequence comes from Osmia lignaria lignaria, assembly GCF_051020975.1. Classification (NCBI taxonomy): domain Eukaryota; kingdom Metazoa; phylum Arthropoda; class Insecta; order Hymenoptera; family Megachilidae; genus Osmia; species Osmia lignaria. Next base: position 6,248,641 of record NC_135041.1, read on the forward strand.
TGTCCTGAATATATGTACCTTGGTTGTAAGTGTCCTGTTTATAAGTATCCTCTTTGTAAGTGTCCGGTTTGTAAGTTTCTTGATTGTAAGTATCCTGCTTGTAAGTTTCTTGATTGTAAGTGCCCTGATTGTACGTATCCTGATCGTAAACTTCCGTCTTATATGTCTCCTGATTGTACGTGTCTGGATAGGATTTCTGATAACCTGTCGACGTATTTATATTGTACTGAGAATCGTATTGATCTTGTTGATACTGATTATAGGTATTTGTCACGTTGTTTTGGTCGTATACGCTCGACGGTACGGACACGCTGTAATCCTCGTATTGCTCCTGATACGTATCTTCTTTGTAAGGATGCACTTTCGTTCTGTCTTGATACTGTACGTTGTTCTTATCGAAGCCCATCACCTGATAATTATCATCGATTATCATATCTCTGCTGGTTTTTCTGTATTGATCGTTCGGTTGGCTAGTGTACTGATCGTTCGGTTGGCTCGCGTTTGGATATGTCATGTCCTGATACGTATCCTGATAAACCTGAGTGTTTTGTTCCACGTAAGGCTTTTGATACTCGTCCTTGTACGAGTTCTGTAAATACGTTTGATCGTACGTATCCTGTGTCTGTGGCTCTTGATACGAACGACCATAATGGTCATCGACCTGGGGCGTGTAACTGGACCCATATTGACTATCCTCAGCGTATTGAGTTTTACCAGGCACGTGCATCTGGTCGTAACCACTTTGCTCGCTATATATACTGTCAATGTAGGTATCCTGAGGTAAGTTATCTTGGCTGCGATAAGCGTAATTATAGTCCTCGTTGTAGTCAGACTTGTAGTAGCTCTCCTCGGAAGGAGTTCTAGTCTTTGGCAGTTGCCTGCTCGGTGTAGCAGGTAAGGAGGCAAGCTTACGATTGATAACAACATTGCTTGGCGTTGTTGGTGTCGGAGGTAGTTTCTTTCCTGTTCCTTCTGTACGAGACGAAGGTCGTTGCTGTGGTTGAAGCGGTTTCCTACGACGAGTACTGTGACTACTGCGAAGCAAACACAACCACACGTGTTTCACGTTTGTTTTGCTAAACATTGCTTACGAACAGAAACGAAGGAAGGCGAACTGATTGTTGTAATACCTGTAATTGAGTTCCTCCGATTCATAGCTGCGCTGTCTGGTAACTGTTGGTCTATAATCGGGTCGATGAATACCAATACTAGATGCAGGCCTCTGTGGAAGCGTTTTCCTATTCCTTTTATTTTCGTAATAGGTACTACTTCCTAGATACCATTTCCCTCCACTATCCCATTGTCTGTCCTCGTCATCTTGACCGTACCTACTGACATATCGAACATCGAAGAATTAAAACCAGAAAAGGATCAATGCACGTATCGAAATAGATATCCGGTACAATTCGAAACACTTACCTTTCATCTTGATAGCCGTATCCTGTGATGCTATCGTAGTACTCATTGTATCTGATATCCGTCTGGCATTCCGGATACGTGGCACTCATTTTCCCTACTCTTCCGTCGCTGCTATATCCATCGGTATAATAAGAGTGGTCGTCGTATAAAGTCATCTGTCTTTCCAAAGACGGTCTTCTATGAGGGGCTGTTTACGTACACAATAGAAAAAGAAAAGCATGTTACAATCTTCTCTTGTCGTTTCTTACACGTGTACAAGAAAAGAACGTGATTCGTGTTGCTTTTACATGGAACAAAAGCAGTCACGTATTCGTTCTTGTTCAGAAAACAAGGGGAAGGAGGGAATATTCGTGCCGTACACCGGGGGGATAATATCATACCTCTTCGCCTGGAGGAGCTCGTAGTGGTACTCGGATAGTACTCGGTATCGCTGTAGATCCTCGTTTCGTCGAGTCTCGTGCCGTGATAGTCATAACCCTCGCTGTACCAGCCGTCTTGGCTGAAATCATGGAACAACGATGAAGGAAAATCGCAATAATCGCGAGAGATAGAAGCGGAGATGAAATGACCCGCGTGAAATGACAACGTTTCCTTGGGAAACGAGCGATACGCTTTGTTAAAAGACATTTCCAACGATCTCCTCGACTATCGTAGCACCGCTAACTGCGCCATGCAACTACCTGTGGATGCTCAATGCATTCTTCATAACCCATTGAACGTAAACTATTACCCTAACATACGATAATTTTCTTTGTATAATTTTCTCTATCCTACGAAACTCTTAATGGACTATCGTACTTTCTTGTCTCTTCGTGAAACGAGTTCGAAAAATATTGAAAAAGATTTAGGTAATCGAGAAGCTAAAACTATTTTCTGTGATAGACTATACATGTCTGTGTGCACTGTTGTTGCTGTGAAATATAACACTTGACTATATCAGTGACGGACAAATGAGAAAGCAAAATGCTAAATGAAAGACATATGTGAAATATGCGATGAAAATCGTAGAACTTTCTCACGAAACCATTGGGGTACTCGTTTCGTACCTGTCCTCGTAATCCCACGTGTGCTTCCGTCTTCTAAATCAGGCAAAGAAAAAAGAAAGAATAAACGATTTGTTCCTCGGACATGTCGCGATACACGATCAGGGTCGTACAAATTTTCTCGAATTGAATTCATTTAATATATCAGTCAGATATCCTTCTCAATGCACGACCCTGTTAATTGGAGTTACTTGATTCAAGTTATAATTTCTCAATACAACAGCAGCAGCAGAAGAGAAAGAGACAGATAAGGAGAAGAAGAAGAAGAAAAAAGAGAAAGAATGAAAGAAGTTACTAATTGTTGTAGTTGAAGTAATTTATCAAAGGAAGAAGTATTGCTGTAAGGACTTGTAACGTGTTCGTACTCTATACCGATTTCGTGTGTAGTATATTTGTGTTTTAAGGCTGGGTAAATGTCAAATACCTGTACTCCTTATAGTGTCTTGGTCTACTATTGTAGAAGAGTGGCTCGGAAGATTCTGAAGCGTGCTGAGACTGAGAATACCTTTGCGGTGGACCTTCTTCTGGGTATGGTTCGTCGTATCGTGGACTGTGGCCTGATCCACCGTAATTTCCGTAATTGCTTGGAGCTAGTCTTCCTCCAACTGTGGCTGGAATCTGATAGCACACGAAATTAATGACGCATCGATCCCGAGGAACACGTTTCTTCAGGGAATTACAACTATACGCTACGAACTAACGCTAACTTGTAATTTCTATCTATCGTCGAACGTCAATACGGTCAAATAAAATTTGTATTTTATAATATTTGAAATCTGTCGAGTTGCGTCAACTTTTCGATTTGATTTTCACAATACGATGTTTCGTAATTAACAAACAGAGGCAATGGAAGTATCGATCAAGCAATACCTGATGATCGTCCCTCTCGTAGCTATTTTCTCTCGAGGTCTCGAGAGATCTTTGAGGGGTAGCCAATTGGTTGGCAGCGGTACGAAACTGCGAAGCCGAGCTGTTTGCGCCCTGTCCGCCTACTGGATAATTCAGGTCTGACGTATAGTCCGAATCCTCTGAGTAACCCGCTGAAAGGCAATTCCGAATTTAATGTTCTTCACAGGACAGGGGAAATATTTTATTTCGAAACAATCGTCAGGCTCGCATCTCTCAGAAACAAAGGTTTCGATGCAAAGAATCATGTAAATTCACTAGCTCGTGCGATTCAAAATCACTCTCCTTATATATGTGGGTTAATTAAATTCGAAGCAAAACAGTTTCCCTTGCGAATAAAATTAAATATACGATGCAGAGATAAATTTGCTAAAAATATATCACGATTCCCTAAGGACGATCAAATTGTCCAAGTTGTATCGAGAATGAACCACGATGAGTTTCTATCTTCTCTTTGTTTTTTTGTTTTTTTTTTATTCACAGTAAAAATCGACACATTACGAATTAAAAAGAAAAAACGTAATCGTAATTCCACGAAACACGTTGCTCGCGAATAATTTCGAAGGTTCACCGAAACGGAAAATTGGTCGATATTGGACGAATCCAAAAAATTGAAAGAGTGCACTAACGGGGGAGAGAAACGATTGATGTCCATGCGATATGTTCGTTCGTCTCGTGGATATATGTTTGATATGTTTCAAGAATTCTTTTGTTCAGGGAACGACAGAGATCCACAGAACAAGGAGAAAAAAAATACAGGTAGATCGATAAGTTCTTCTACATAGAAAGAAAGAAACGGAGAAAAGATGTTAATTGTTTAAGTATTATCATGCCGGGGATGCGATGATCCAATGATAGCTGGTTGATAGATTGGTCTTTGAACAAGGGTTGACATTTGAAGGGGTAAGTTACCGACGATGCTCGATGGTCGATAACCACAATAGGGGTGGCGTTTCGATTCTGCTTATTAGATGAAAATACCCCACGTGCACACTCCGTGGATAATGCAATTGCAACTGCATAAAGCGCTGTTATGGTCGCTGATCGTAGAGAAAAACTAGCATTACGTCGAATCGATTTTTAGGCGAAAAGCTGGCAGCGGAAAATCCTCTGCTAGCTGTTCGGGAATAGCGTTCCAACGAATTCGTTCTGAATACCAAGAATAAAAGCTTCTATGAGAGACAGAGAGAGCTGTAATCGTTACGACTACACGAACTACTTGAAATTCTAGTTACACTTGTGTATACGTTAATTTATCATTACAGTTGACCCTTGAACAATGTGAAAATTGGTGAACAACGTGGTGCTACTATATTCTTCTAACAAAATAAGTTAAGAAAGAAATATTCAAGTGTCAACTGTACGTTACACGTGTGTCAATTATGTCATAAATGACAGGTGAAATTAGGGGAAGCAACGACTGCGTTAGCGAATCGATTCAAGTATAAGAATTGATCGGGAACGTTCCTCTCGTATCTCGGAGAAGTCATTCGAATAAAACAGCAGCCACTTAAACAGTGACTTGGCGAGTACTTACAGTGGCCTATATTGTACAATATCTGTCGTCGTGCCTGTTCGGCTCTTGCTTCCTGGTCCATCATGTTGTTCAGCATTTCCAGCTTCCTCTGCAGATCCGCCGCCTCCGTGTTCTCAGGGTCTTTCGGAAAGATAGACATCGGTGGGGAAATGGTTAATCGCGACTCTCGAGGATATCTACTCTCTCTAATTCTGCATCGATTACTTTTACAGGTATTTGGATAAGGAAACGAGGAGGCCGTCTCTCCTCGATTCGCGTATATCGGTGCTACATCCCTTTTCGTTTTAATAGACTCACGGTTAGAAGAGATTTTTAATGTTATTTTAAAAGAAAACTCGCATTACGCGTTCTTCGCGCGGTTATAAAGCGGCGTACACGTTGCTTGACACTTGCACCGTAAAAAAACCTTCGCGAATTGCGCTCGAAAAGCGTTTTAATCATTTTGTAATAACTTTTTTATGATTGGAATTTCGCTTTTGAAAGGAGTTCCTTCGACGCGTTGAATTGCACCGGGGTCGTAAGAAAGTAAACCCTGACCTAAACCTATGAAAGGTTGCAGTATTTTTGTAGCAGCTGATTAGATTAGAGTTTTAAATAAATTTCACGAAGTTTGTTGAATATCCACGAAACGATCTACAACGATAAGCGATAAGTGTTACGATTAGCGAATTAAGTGCCATACCTTTGATACTCTGAAAAGTTCTCGCATAATTAGCGCACGTCGCCGAGCAATTTACAGTGAACCGTAATTATATGGTGTGCAAGGCATCCTAAGCCGCGTAAATTGACCTGCGGTCTTGCTCGTTTCACCGGTTTATTAATGTCGCGGCTAAATGAAGTATAACTCGCGACGTCCTTTAGAGATTCCCTCGTAAACGTTCGGATCTACGCAGCGTAGCTGATTCGACGGCTTAACAGCGATTTATTACGCAATCGTCTGACTCGCGTCGAAACCCTTTGGCTGACGGCGAGGCCGAGAAAGAGGAACGGAAACGTTGTCTAGCAAAACCCTGTTACGTTGTCTGCATCAATTTATCGTGCACCATCTCCTTTGTCTTACCCCTTTCTATCGTTCAACCAACGATTTCGAGAATTCCTATTTCTAACTCGGTACGTTCGCGTCTCGAGTGGGAACAAAACTAGCGACTTAAACCCTAAATGAAAACGAGAGATGCTGTGCAGTAGCGATCAAAAGCTTGAGACCACCCTCTCGGTGAACTGGAAACGGATTGCTTCATGGAAATTCGATGGCTCTTGCACAGGGTGTTTCGTGAGCAATCACAACTTCTCGAATGAATTTAACGTAGGAAAATAAGAAGAAGAAGAAGAAGAAGTAAATGTTTCTTTGACTTTGTTTCAATGATTCTGAAACTCTAATAACTTATTTATTGACTCCTTGTTTAATTCATCCCTGAAATGAAGACCATAATTTTACACAACTACCTCGATAAACTGTCCTATAAGGTTCCTGTTTATACAATCCAGATGTTGTAGTTCTTTCATCCATATTGAAGTCACCACATTAAACTTTCACGAGCACTTTATGAAAGTCTCTTTATAGATTCCGACGACGACTTTGCGTGTTTCTTGTTTCTTAGAACTTGCAAACATTTACTTTCGTTTTAAGACTTTTTCGGACAACGACTATACCCGACTGTCTACGTCAAGTTTTATTACTTTTTTTTCTCCTGCTTCATCTAGATAAAATGCAATATTCTATGTCTATACAAAATTAGCGATTATTCTAACAAAAATTTTGTAAAATAAATATGGAATGAAGATGAGGTGACAATTCTATAGATGGTATTATATGTAAGCAAATATGAGAGATGAACAATGCATAAATAAAAGAAAACACCAAGAGCAAGAAACATGATTAAAAATAAAACACAGATGAATATTTAACCTTTGCTTTCGTGTTCTCGATGAATTATGAAGTGATGCAATCTGGTTACCATATCGTGAAAGTTTTAACGAGACTATTAAGGATTTCGATTTAGATCACTTTTACAGCTGACCCAGTTTGTTTACTTTTTCCTAACATACCTTAAGTACCGCGAAAGTAATATTTGCAACAGTTATTTCTTTTGCCTAGTTTTTGACCTGCAATCTGACAAGTAACCAATCGATTGCTTCTGATTCCTATCAATTGAAAAGAATACAAGTTCTCAGAGGAATTGGAGTAGAGGAATACGTGAATCGATTGGTGGTAAATCTGTACAAATTATATTACTTTTTCAAACAATATTGGGCACAAAATTGTTAAATCAGAATGCATCGAACATGCAAGTGAAACTATGTAAATGATATCGTGCGTATTTATAAATAGCCTACTTAGTAAATTTAACTCGTTGCATAGAATTACGTATTGCAAGTTCGTATGCAACTGGAAACGCATCTCAGTCACGCGAATGTTGCTTTTATTGTTGGCAGCGGGTCTCTGTTGTTCGACAAAATCGATAAAACGCTCATTCAAGAAACTTCTCGTCGAGCAAACCTAGATGCGTGATAATGTTCTTTTCGTTGAAATAAAAATCCTTAAAAAGCAGTCAGCCAAATGTTCTATGGAAAAGATTTTCATAAACCCCAAGAGAAGCAAGGAGATTATTACTCGGTCTTGTTAACGGGTTCCAATTACTCGGCAAAATAATTGCACGAGCTTATTCTCAAACAGGATTAACCGAACGAACTGTTAATGAACATTAAAGACGTAGCCCAAGAGGAAGCCGTTCGCAAACCCGAAGAGAACGTCCAAGCCACCCCCTAATCCCTGATTCTCAGCAAAAATCTCTCTCTCTCTAATAATGTCAAAAGTGTAATACGCCGGCACGAGCCCATTAATGTCGGATTTGAAGCAGGAACAGAGGGGGGAAAAATAGACTAGAAGGGGATGGCGGACAAGGGGTGAGTGAGAGAAAAAAAGGAAACGAACTCGATCCTCTAAGCACGACCCTGACCTACATATTTTGCATTCCATCGTTTTACTTCCTACGTACGTACGAACATCGCGTACAGGCACATACGACTTTGTGGTTCGTCACGTGCAGTGTGTATAATTTCTTCGGACGACCAACCGCGACCCGACTGTCCCGTTCGTCTTTCGTTTATTCTACCTCACCAACACGTCTACACGATGTTCCTCTGTGTCGGTCGAGGAAGGCACCGTTCGCTGTTTCTAACTTTGGTCTGGATGCAATTAAAAAAAGGGTCAAGCCCTGCCAGGAGAGCGTCTCGGCAGCGCGAGTAGTTCTTTTCTTTGAGACCACCCCAATCCCTGTTGGCGAGGGTTTCACCGCACCCCCTCTCCCCCGCCCCTTCTACCCGTCCGCTCCAAGTGCATCGGGGTCCTCCACCCTGGCACTGGGACGTCTCTTTAAAGTAAAGAAAGAAAAAAAAAAATCTCCCCTACCGGCTGCACTTCAGCCATTCCAACCCTTCAGGCGGGGATCAAAGTATTTTCCACTTTCTTGTCGCGTTCTCGGTCGAGCTTCTGCTAGCTTCTGGTCTCGCGGTGTGTCGCGATCGATTCCGAAACGAATGCAACGGTAAGAGCAACGGCTAACGGCTGCCCGTCCACGTTACTATTGACAAACTTCCCGAAGAAGGGGAAACAACGAGAAGAGGAAGAAACGTCCACGCGGAGACCGTCTTTGTCAACAGAAACTGCCTTCCTCCTTAGCCTTGAGTTCCCTTTCTGGCTCTACTTGTGTCGAGCTCGTCGCCGGTCACGATTCACGATATGCAACTATCCGGATAATGATTTTTAGCTTTAACTCGCCCTACAACCAATACGATGAATGTTTTTTCACGTTCGATAGATAAAACGTTGAATTTTCTATTTGAGGAACCATTTTTGGCAAACAGCCGCAGGAAAGTGTTTAACCAGCGAAGTACACTTTTGTCGCGTAAGAATCATCAAGAAACCGTGACAGTACCGTAAAGTTAATCAGCTTAATTAAACTTTCCACTAGGATCGTCTATTTGACTTTTAAAGCAGGGTCGTGCTTGTCAGACCTTTCGCCCCGGCCCGATATTGTTTCATCCCTATCCTCAGGATGGATTAGCGTGTTTCAAGGTGGAATAGAAACGGTGACCCGCATGCAGACTCGACCAGATACCAGGAAAGTTTAAATCCGTGAAAAGTCGTCTGAGTTTCGCTAATCACCCTTCGCCACCTTTCCCTCTAATCTCGTACATTCTGGTTTACTCGTTCGGCCAGTTAATACGATTCGCTGATCAACCGAAAGCGTGTAATTAGTCTATTTTTGTCGACCCGAATTTCTCGTCGACGAGAATCGTGAGACGGCCCAGTGAGCATTAAAAAGATGAAAGCTTTATTAATCATCATAAAGGGTAGAGCCTGGTCTTAATTTCAAAGGTTAATTTACAACTCCGTTTGTTTTATCGGGCATTGTTTTCGAATCACAATCGTTTCGTAATAATCATTCATACGTTCGCGTGGGAATTTTCGAAATAAATGCATCAATTGAATTTACGATGAAATTTCAAAATCTGAATAAACCTTCGTATCATAAAATTGTGTAGAACGATAAAATTACGGTAACGCGCAACGTGTCTGCCTCGAATACCTGCGTGTCCCACTTTCTGTAAGGTGCATGGAAAATTTAGTAAACCACCGAAAAAAATTCACGTTGGTGCTCTCGCTTTTTCACCGCCACTTACACTTCTCTAATGTTTTCAAGGAAGGAATAATAAAAAATATCTGCAATGGTATTAAATTATCAAAGCCTCTGGTACTGCAATGTCAATTAGGAACGATGGTAATTTAAAAATAATTCGTGTCTTCAAGCAACGTGTACACCGTATGTTTCAAACATGTATATTTTTCTTATCAGCCCCGTAACTTTGAAAAATGACTTCACCCGGTTAGAGAATAACACGATCCTAACTAAAATAGATTCATTAACAGTATCCTTATCGTAACACGCTGTCGAACGAACGTAATAAAAACTTCACGATGCTAGGTCATGCGTGAAATAAAATCTAATTCTAAATGCTCGTCATTCTAATTGAACGTCTGAATCGTACTTAAAAATAGAACGAACGATCGATCAGCAAGGTGTTCGCCAAAAATACGTGTTCGACGAATCCCGATATCGTGTCAGTACATTCGAGCCGTAGTCGACGGGGAAAATAATTCGCAATGTATAGTCGTGTAGCAAACAGAGGAGCAAGAAACAGAATCAGAAGGTAAAGGAGACAAAAACGTCTACGGACAATTGGTAACTGATTACAGTGTCGCAGCCATAGCTCGATGTATCTGCAGGTACCCTCTTTCACATGTTCACATTTGAAAAGATGTTCTGCATCGAATCGACGATTCTCACTCGGTAACGATTTCCTCTTTTTTTTCTGCATTCTTTTTGTCACGAATTCTTATCCAACCCATTGCCCGACCACCCTCTTGTGCTATCGCCGCGCCACTGCGTGCACGTGCGATCATGGTGCTTTCGAAATATGATTTTAGTGCTAAAAACAAAATGATGCCTGAACAATGATGACAGGGACACGGGGAGAGAAACTCCGAGAGTTCTGTTCTCAGTCGATTCAACTTAATATCGACCAATTGAATGGAGCTTGCTCATTCGTCGTTCGGCCATCGTTTATAATATCGTGACTAAATTCTACACCGAACACCGTACGATTAAACGATCAAATGTTTTAGAGGTAAATGATAAAGAAACGTTTAACGATAAAATCGACGATAAAAATGAAACGTATCTAACATGAACGATTCATAAAAATGCAAATACATTCGAGAGGTGATATCATTCGTTGGGTGAACTCGAAGCACCGAAAATAAAACGAGCAAAAGTTTGATTTACGAGTGTACTCCTTTCACCTCATCGCAACTCATCACTACCCTATATGTAAAGATTACTCCTAAAGGGAACAAACGAAGTTCTCTTTCACTACGTGCTTCACTCAACAACGCGGTGCTGTCTCTCAGAGAAAAAAAGATTTATTTAAAAAAAAAAGAAAAAAGAAAAACAAAGAAAATAGTAAAGGCACGCAACGTTCGGTCGCTACTTCGAACCGATCTGTGCTTCAACGTGAACAGTTTGCGTATAAAATTGAAGGTTGGAAAAGCAAAGAAAAAGATTCAGGGAAACGGGTAGCTTGCGAAACGTGACTCGCGCCGTTTCTGCAATCCCGTTCCCCCTTTTTTCTTCTTTTCATCGCGAAGCTGAGGAGTAACAACGACGCGTCGTCGCAATCTCTTGACGACATTCGACAATAAGACAAACAGAGAAAGAGAGAGAGAAATAGAGACAGTAAGAAAGTAGCGTACAAGAAAAAGAATACAAGGAGAAACGAGGACCGTAAAAGCGGAAACGTCGAGCGTTCAATTCTCTACGATTTCATTCGATTCGCGCGCGGTAAAAATGGCGCACAGGTGTCTCGTAAACAAGTACCGGTATCTTTCTTCCTCGGAAATTGCGACGATTGCTCGGTTCGACTCGATAAAGGATCGGAATATTAAATTACAGATATCGCGATCATTTTCATTGTAGAGAATTTCATTTTTCGTTTGATAACGCGGTCACACTGATAGCGTAATTAAAATAGATTTAATCAAGCTTTAAATCGTATCCAAATACGGCCAGTAACTATTGCAAACTCTTTCGATAGCGTGACTCCTATCCAACACGCGTGTTCGAACTCAAAAAAAGACCCTACAATTAAGTTAATGAAAACGCGCTCGAGGAGAACGCGTGTCTATGAAACAGAAAACACCCGGGAGACCGGAATTCGTGATACAGAAAAAAACGAATATTATAGCTAGGAGAAACGAAGGAAACGAGCGGCGCGAGGAACAAGCAAAAGTATGTCATTTCAATCCGATGAATTTCAAGTAATCTCGACGCCGAAGTGAACTCAGCTTCGCCGATCAATCGCGTCGAAGGAAGAAGAATTAACTGTATTTCAGAGATATCCTTCTTCGTTACATTTAATGCTTAAAAAATAAAAAGAAAAAAAAAATACGTGAAACGAAGTAACTTCTTCGAGGTGCTTAATAACCTTCTATAATTCAATCGGTACTTTTCCTTCGGGTACGAAGGAACTCCCTCCCTCGATAACGTTTCGTTATCTTTTATTAAATTTATATTGGATCGTTAAATGCGGCGAAGCTCCGCTAACGGAGCATGTACACCTATTTCAACGTACACTTACGTATTGCGATCGAATCGAACGCGTTATCTCATCGAAACGATACATAGATTTAATCGACGTTTAGCTATAAATAAAAATCGGGTAATCTCGGATTGTTCGGAGGATTCGTTCCTCTCTTTCCTTTAGGCGGAAAGTAACGCGTAACTTGGGTGATTAACGATGATGGGTTCCTTCGACTCGTAACTCGTCCGCTCGACAATATCTAAAGCGGTTTTCGATATCCGGTGAACCGACCAATCGTCGACGATTCGCTCGACGTCGCGTTTCGTCTCTAAAACAGCACGAAGGGGTGGAGACAGAGAAATAGAGAGAGAGAAAGAGAGAGAGAAAAAGAAGATAGGCGTGGAATTAGTAATCGAAGTAGAAATCTCAGGTGCAGTGGCTGACGAGCAAGAAGGGGTTTACGTATCGCTAATTACGTACAAACAGTGTGGATTCCATTTCTCGTGGATCGTGTGCGCGTGACTCGATTCCAAACTTTCCTCGAACTTTCTCCGGAATGGAATAAACGGAATTCACGGATAAACTGGCTGATATATGATCGCGTACGATTAACACGAAAGTAACAATCGTTTCTCGCGAAAAGTCATTTATGTCGAAGAATAATCTGCCTCACGATCTACGAGAAATCCACGTCGCGTGGAAGTCAGATGCATTGGTCAGAAAAAAAAACCAGGATATTAAAGCGAAACGAAGATCTCGGGATCAAGGACGATCCTGAAACCAGGACGGTCCTACGATCAGGACCAAGGATCTTGACGAGGGTACCTGAGCCACACATGGGCCGGGCTGCTCGCAACTGCATTGCTGTTTCACTCGTTAGCAGGCTTTTCCATCTCGTTCGTTGTTCGCACTTTCCTGATTGGTCAGACACTGATCAGACTGAAGATCGGCCTTACATGATCCGATTGGCGATCATGTCCTAATTTATCAGCCCTTCAACATTTGAGATCTCTCGTGTGCTCAGCGATTACCAAAAGTCGTTTCTCAACCGATCCCCGTTCGATCGAAAATCTTTCCTTGTTACCTTGAACGATGATTTTGTTTCCTCCAAAGTTATACGGTGTCTTGCATGATTGATACGACGCTCGTGTACGGAGCCAGGAAAGCGGAATCAAAGTGTCAATAATAAATAAAGGAGGAAGTATATAAAGAAACAACGGTATTCTCAATTTGCGAACAACATTCATGGGCGCGTTGTTTCGATCGAACTTGAACAATTCCAAGAAAGAGGTAGAAACAGGTCAGCTATAGAAATTCACTGTTAGTATCGTGTGCGCAATTGAATCTATATAATCAAACGTTAGAAAATAGATACCCGCTGGTATCTATTTCTAGGATCACGTTCCAATTAATCGAGTACGTCTTTATTGAACTTTAATTATCCGTATCAGCTTCTTCTTCATAGTGGCTTTCAAAGATGCAGAAATGTTCGAATGTAGCTGATACTCGAAAAATTCGGAATCATTCATCGTATCAAAACTGCCAATCTTTCAATCAGTTCTGATAAAAAAAGAAAGAAATTCCCAGCAGGATTCCCATCGATTCGCAGTTTTTCACTCGTCGACCCATCTTTAAACCGTCCTCGATGATGCGATTAAACATTCGGTTTAGCGCGGAGACTCGACGATAGTCATCTTACTTTTTCATCGTCTCGAGCGTGTTCCTCGAACATGTCGATACTTTCTTCGATAAACAGACTCTCGACTCCGTTGATCGTATCACGCGGCTTCCCTATATCTATTTTCCGATACTTATTCCACCCCACTCTTTGTACACCGAAACGACAAGCGGACGGAGCAAAAGAACGAAACGAAACGAAACGAACCGAAACGAAAGGGAAGGAAAGACGGCCGGGTCGATCTTCACCGAGGGAGAATGCTCGAAAGCAGCGTAAAGAGAAAAGGGAGAGAGGACTTAAGGGAGAAACAAACGGACAGATAAGGGAAGAAAGAGAAGCGACGAGTCGCTTAGCTGTTTCGCGAGAACAGATCTTATCTTCTATCGAGATCCAAAGCCACGGTTTCGATTCGAGCAAGCGAACAGCGATTTTAAAAACGCGATCAAACTATCCAAGCGTCCTAAATAACCGTTCGCACGAGCGACTTTTGAAAAAAGATTAGCTTCTTTAGAAAATAGAAACCTTGATCTAAAATAGAAACTGGATAGGTTGATCACATTTTCGCGATAGAAAAACAGAACACGTTCTATAACGTTAAAATTCTTTCATCGTGATAAGCTTAATATTCAAAGCGATGGGCCGTTGGTATTTCGGGGTAGAAAACGCGGACGAAAGGTACACGAAAGAACGAGGTAAAGGTGGGTAGCATTGGACGGAATTCCATTAAACCAGTTGGCGCGGATCGGGAAACAGAAGGAACGCGCAAAAGGGAAATGTGCAAGAGGGTAAGGGACAAGAGAGAACGAACGGAAATAGGGAAAGATGGAAGAGGAACGAACGAAACCGACGTCGGCTTTCGTTGCCGACGTAGGTTTATTATAAACGGCCTCGTTTTCCTCATTTCGCAACACGGTCAAGTGGAGCATCGCGTGGCGAAAAAATAATTTGCATCTTTGCGTCGAGAAATCCTGCCAACCGAATCGACCTCTTCAAAAAGAGGGAAAAATTCTTCTACGTCAACTCGCGTCTCGCGTGATGAATTGTTAAATAAAAGACTGCGAATCCATTCGCGAAATATAATCCACTCCTTCGATTTCACTCATCCGATGTGGTTAAAAAAAAAAAAAGAAGGATGCGTTGATGAAAAAAGTTTCACGAATCGCGATGAATCTTTTTTCAACCATTCATCGAAGTATCGCGCGTTTTCGCGCCCGGCTGTATGAATATGCAAAATAACGTTCGATGTAACGCTTAAAACTGTTCGGGGATATGCAAACTAACCGGGAATTTTTCCTTGTTAGCTTTCATCGATCTCCGCTTGCGAGTCAATTGACTGAGAGAAATATTTATAAGTCCCTAGCTTGCCAATTTGACGAAATAAGAGACGAGAGATCTTAAATCCCAAAGCTCCGAGCCAAAGTACCGTGCGTCGCCGACTTTCCGGCCGAAACCTTGGTATTTATAGGGAGGCGTGTAATGCGAAGAAAATTGTATCGAAAATAAATCATATCGAAATCTTGACCAACTACCTGAAATCTAAGGAACTCGAGCACGTAAAAAAAGGCCGTAGTTGAATCGTAACGTGTCGTTAACCCTATTTCAAGGGAGGCGAGGATCGATAGTAATGGATCGTTGATGTGCCGGTGACCGGGCAATGCATGAAAGCACGCTACTTCCGGGAGAGAAAATCGAACGAAACCCCTTTCCTGTCCTTCCCTCGAGAGTAGAAAGGTTCGATGAAAGCAACGATCCGTTTGCTAAGTTCTTATGCAAAAATCGTGAAAACGTTGAAGTTGTTAGTAGGCGAGAATCGCAAATACAAGGACAATCAATAAAAAGAACTCGATATGAAAAACGAATAGCAAATTGATACTCTGTTACGATAAAAACTTATTTCAATCGTTTCTTGACATTACGCGAACTCGTTCAGAACGTTCAATTAAATCAGCATAAAATTGAACGATTCCTGATTGCGTGTTTCCTAACGAGACTTCACGTGAGTGGAATTCACTGTTCTCTGTACCTCTCTAAAACTCGATTACTTACAGCAAAGAGCTACTACGTTAGAGAATTAGGTTACAAAGAAAAGAGCACACGGCTACCTGAACAATTTCAAGAATTAATTACCATGAACACCTACAAAATAATATCCTTTCGTTAATTACAACACGCCCGAGTTCGCCTATCACGTTTTTAAAGAATCCCTCTTCACAACATTGACTAAAAATCCACAGAATCGAAAAATTTATATTTGATTTTTCCATGGAATTGTTCAACGAATCGTTAATCTGTATTAAACAAACTTTCTGGAAATTTTCGTACAAAGTAAATTCAACAACGTAACGTCTCGTTTAAAGAAGTCAGTGACTGTGAGACTTTCTTTGACCGACTGCTTCTATAGAACACGAAGAAACGGGGAAAAAAGATAGCAAGTGGCTGGAACCGTTTTCTGTTCGCGTTAATTTTTCAGAAAGACAGCGTACAACAAAGAAGCTCGATTGTTGCCAAGAAGATGGGAGAGGAACGGTGAGAAGTTCGAGGAGGAAGGAAAGTTTGCAGACCCTTTTATTTCCTTCGAAATACCCGTTCGAGTTCCCGATTCTGGCAGCCACTCTTTTCCTTCTGGTACCTTCTTTCGTTCGGTACTTTCGAAAATTTCGAGACATCGGAATAACCGTCGAAGCACGTAGAAGCTCGCGTTGTATGGTAGCTTGCGAATCCGACAGAGGTACGAGCTGGCGGCAAGCGAAAGCCTGGACAAGTTTCTAGACGTACTCAATTAAAAGTTCCATCCACTCGAGCGGAGTGGCGCGGAGCCGAGATTGCACGGGGCAGAACCGTTCTGTCTTCATTTTTTCTCGAGTGGATCCACGTCGATCACCAGATGGAATACCGCGATCCACTGGCATTTCATTATCGCCTCGATTACACGAGTACTGCTGGTTACCTCAAGCCAATTTCACTCGACCCATCCCCCTCTTCAATTACACTTTTCCCCCCTCCGGTTTAACCCTTTCATTGTTATTGGCACCTTCAGGCGTTGGAGAAAGCTTGTATCGCGCAGTAGGCGCGTTGAGACTAATTATGGTAATTATAAACGTCTGTCTCTACCTCTTTCCTCTGGCAATTTAACTCGACGATAAATATATTTCATCGATTTTGATATTTTGATACATTTGGCAATCGCTGTAGGCTCGAGAGGACATCTCGCACAGTTAAGAGCAGTCTACTTTCTTCTATGTCATCGTTTTTAACTAATCGCATGATGCATATTTCTTGCACCATGATGACGATTCGTAAAGTCTTTACTCGTGAGGCGGAAAGGGGAGGGCAAGATTGATAAATGAATAGAAAATGCGTACCTACTATTGTCAACGAGTTTTGAGTGCTCAATAGATAGATGTTTTTTATAGAGGTTGAAAACGACAAAACTAGTTTATTAGTTCATGAATAGTACACGCACCGAAAACGTGGCGTTTTTATTATTCATTTGAATGTATCTCTCAATTAAGAAATATTTGTGCGAACAATTTTAATTCAATTCAAATAAACAGCGTTGTTTATAAAACAATCTTATCCTGAAGAATAATGGAAGTTTTTAAACAATCGTCGAACCAGGTTACGTAAATACGAAAGCAATCAAAGTTTCCATGTAAGAGAACAAAGCCTTAGATTAAAGATGATTCATTTACCATAAACAATAAAAACACCGCTAACAACCATTATTTTCTCTCTTTGAATTGCAAAATAATTTCTCAATAAATGCTCTGCATCGACAAGGGATGTTTAATCATTTCGAGTCGATTGATCTCTTAAAATGTTAGAATCCTTAAAAAGATGAAAATAATAAATGGTATTTCTATCCAAGAAACAAAACGAACCGGTAAGAGCATCCGATACCACGTTTTCGATCATGGAACGTTCTACCGTGGAAATTTCTGTTTCGGAAAACATATATTTATTATCAGAGGAAGAGAATATTTCGTTTCCTTCTGTCTGTAATATTTTTCTATTCATTTATCGTTCGCGATACGGGTACACATATGTACGTCGCGGACACGTACGCTTACATTCAACCGGCATGCTTCACCATCGGCATGGTCTACGTGGAAAGAGAAAACGAAATTGTACAACTGACTTACCGAAAGGAAGCTCCAAACGGCAGTCTATGAGAAGAGAGTGGCCGGTTGGTTTTTTCGTACCGATGATCTCGGCGCCTCTCATCTCGAGCTCCGAATCGAGGCTGACCCATTGTCCGGAACCCTCCTGGAACACAAATCAAAGAACGTTAAACAGCGCCACGGAAGAATTCCGGTAAAGGATCGTTTCATTGTAGGATAATTGAAGGGATCAAGCACAAAGAGATGCAAATGGACCGCTAATCTAGCCCCGGAGGCAATTCGATTCTACCTTATTAAGCTTTGCAAAATTCCAAATAAAATTCAGCTTCGGAGCATAGAGCATTCTGAAATTACGAGAATTTATGCATGCATCCAGCTCGCTAAATCGTCAGCCGCGTCTCGTTCGCATTAACGCGTTTAATGCGACCCTGTGCAACGTGTGCATATAATAAACAAACGCTCGTTAGGACGGCTACGTTTTGGCCACACTAAATTCCCTAATGTACCCATCTAAATTCTAATACTGCCGCGTGCTCGGGCATCGATGCGCGTTACCGGTGAATATCAATCGATTACGGAACAGTATCTTGCTCTGTGAAAATAACAACAGCAAAAAAACTGTACAGCGTTATAGCTCGGATAACATTTATGAATCAGCCTATACGTATGCATACATAAGATTAATGTTGGCCGCGGAAGCAACGGCGAGGACTAGTAATGGCCATGTACCACGGGTAAAGGCACATAACACGCGTACATAAATTGTAGAAAAGCTCTCTTTTCCGTGCCTCCGGCGTGGCGTGCTCTCAGAAACGAGCTGCGAAGCATGGCTATCAAAGTGCACGTGCGGCTGTTTGCAAATGGCGTGCCGTAATTAAAGCAATTCTCTTTTATCCGCAGCTGCTGCGACTTACAGCCAAAACGAACAGGCCTCGTATTTTTGTACAAGTACGCGGAGGCCACCGGTATGACTAACGGCGTTTTGTCTTAATTATCTGCAAACGGACCGTGTCGTCGAATTTAGCTACCCGCGAGGTTGCTCGAAATCGAAAGAAGACGTCTCGCTATCGGTTTTCCTCGATAAAACACTAGGTTATTCCGGCGGCTCTTGATTGGGTCGGATTGTCCCCTCGATCGCGAGAATTGGGTTCCTTGATAAATTCGTTTAGGAAGGGACGCGTGTGGATAAAACAACGTTCGATGGAATCGATTGAAGGGGCTTGTTTGGAGACAGATGGAAGCGGTAGATCTTGAAGGAAAAGCGTTCCGAAGATATTAGACCTCTTGGCTTGAGAACTTGTATAGAAATAGTTGTCGTTACTGTCAGATTAGATGGAATTGTTCTGTGTAAGTGAGGAAAGCTTATTACGAAACCCTTAATTAGATAAGAAATGCGCTTGCGAAATGTTATTTCCAAACTTGAGCAAAATAAACTCTATTATTTGATTTGCTACACAACAAACGCAATAATCCTCTTATCGATATTCAAAATTATCCACGTCGCACAATACATTATTTACTTTTCATTTAGTGTAACATAGTATGTATGAAACAAAAAGTATTATCGTTGATGATTCCGCTGAGAATACAGGTTTAATCCGTATCTACGCGTTTCCACCAATATCAATTCCACTCATGCACCAAATGCAAGTTTGAATTAAACTTCCATGCAAATGATCCCCCCCGATGTTCACGCCTTGCATTCGGAACCGCAGGTGTAACAATGCTTTCGTATGATTTATACAAAAATATTTGGTGCAAGTTGATGATAAGATAATCGCGTTGTATTATCGATTGTAAGCTAACATCGTTTTGAATTCAGTGTGCTGCTTTTACAATAAATCAAGACACCTGCCGCACCTGTTGTATCTACCTGAAATGCATTCTCTTAGGTTTAATTCTCGACCGACCTACATGCGATATTCACGGAAGGTTCTAGGGATCAGATTTAACCTGATCGAGGCAAAACACGATCTCAATTTTTCGATATGAATCAAAATTAAATAACAGCAAGGGATCAGAATTTGATTGAGATGAAAATTATATCGACACTGAAAAATGTTTTCCTCTTATACGAAGACGAAATTGCATGCCACGTGGAAATAATATTTATTGAATAAATTATGTTAATGATATTGTGCACTCGTTTCAATGGCTACTTATTAAAATTAGACTATTATCAAAACGCTAACGATACGGCACGTTTGACCACAATCGTTCACGATCGTTATCAAATTAAACAGATTGCTACCTGTGATTACGGAAGCGTAAAAAATTCAATGGATTGTACGTGGGGAACGAGTGACGCTGTAAAACCTCCATATATTTGCCGGCTTAAAAAAGAGCGCAACCTCAAACTCTGGGACAGATTTGCGGCTTAAACGCTTGGTGACGGCCGAACGATCGAATCAATCACGCTCCAGCGAGACCTTTGTTCCCGTTAATTTGGATTTTTACGCGCAGAACCGATCCTTTTCGACGATCAGCTCGTATATCCAAAGGTCGATCTGACTCTCCACTTAACGGCACGCAGGAAATCGGACATAGGAATTCGTTAAAAAATTTGTCCGACCTCCATGCGATTAATTTTCCAGCAGATTCGACTGGCGTCGATGGTCTTTCGCCAGAGATCGAGAATTTCTCGGTAATTTTCCTACCGGATGAATGTGATTGGCTCGCGAGAACGGTTCCAATGTTTCAGAAGTAAAATTTCACAGTTTCAAAAATAACCGAGCAAACGTTAAAGTCGAATTTATCACGGAGCGATACGGACAGTTTAAGTAAAAAGGAAACTCCCATTTCCTCTATTAGGAAGAAAACAGCGACTGTTTCGAACAAATAGGAACGCAAGAAACACGTTTCTTGAATGCACTTCGATCGGGAGAAATTTGGCGTGAATAAGAAAATGAAAGAGCGGAGAGAAACCTTGGTAAACTTCAAGCAAAATGTTCACTGAGAAATATATGCATGCCATTCAATCAATCTTCTGAATCAGAAAAATAGAAAATATTTGTAGTAATTTGGTATCGCGTTTCATGAAAACCAATGCTTCTGTTTGCTATTTTACTTATTGCACGAGTTGCACTTTTCTAGTTATTTAAATAAATTTTTTAATTTGCAAATTGCGAGAGCTGTTAGTCTTCCATGCCGTATGCCAATTGCATACTGTGCAAAGTGATAAAAGTAAATATCAACAACAAGTGGGACGAGTATCAACAAGTTCAACTTGCAATGGTTGCTACGTCCGCAAGTTTAACTCAAACTGAATCTAATTCGCCGCAGGTTGTCTCCACCATTTAACGCAAAGCATACGTTTCTTAGAGTATCTGTGCACCTAGTGATCTAACTAGAAACGTAGCTAAGTATTATTCCATTTGATGAATAATACACAATTATTTGGTTTAACGATTGAAATGTAAGTAACTTTGAAATAGAGAATCACTGTTAGTCTTGCAGAGAGAGGGGGTAGAGAAAGGGAAGTAGAGAGGGGAGAGAAAAGTGGGCATTGCAAGCCTGTGATGCTACCTATACCTTAGATGTTAATTGAAGCTTTGTTCTGCTTTCAAGATGAACTGGCAGTCGATAAAGAACATAATGACTAATCGCTTATGATAATTTTCCATAACATACTTTACTGTAATATAATAATATAGTAACTTACTGTGTCGATGCTATGGTGAACCATCAGTCAAAGGTGTAGCGCGGCGTCGATTTCAAATATTCGTTAAACATCGTGATTTTTACCGTTTACTTAACACCAAATGTATGAAAGTAAAGTGCTTAATAAATAGATATACCTTGAAACACACATTACCGATTTGAAACGCAAAAATTATTGTTATAAAGGAGAAATATCACTCGCTTCATACACGCCGCGCGCACTGCCGCCATCTTGGCTACTCACTGCGATTGCGCTGTCTATCGATAGACGATATAATTGAACTCTGACGCGCGGCAGATTCAAACGTAACAATGTAGCGCCAAACATGCATGCTTAAAGACATCGATTGTTTGGCTATTTTTAAACTGGTTGAAAAACATTTCCTCGGGGCATGAACAAGAAAAAGTTGTAATTTCCTGCGCATTGCAAATGACATTCTGAAAGATTTAATGTAACTTTGTTATGAAAAATGTATTCCTCTGAATATATTAGTTACACAGTCACGCGAAACTGGCCATTATTCATCGTTGCGCAATAAATAATTTTAGCAACTTCTGGTACATTTATACGTGGCTGAATAAGTGTCAGATAATGCATCAATGAACTTCATCGATAATAAATGACTATTATTCATGCAGAAACAAGGTCGCGTTATTTGTAATTTTTTTATTTACGTTGTAATAATTGGTGATATGAAAACGTGATCGAGCAATTTAATAAAAGGAACGAATCACGTCATTTTCTATTGCAAAATACCTGTGCAAAAAGCTTTTTTTAAAAGAAAGTAATTCAGAACTATCAGGATTGCCTGGCCAATCATTTGCAATCGCAGGGTATCTTTTTCCTATATAGCATGGAAACTGATGAAGGAAGCACAATTATGGTAACGATCACTTCAATACGTCCATTAAAATCCATCGAACGAATAGCTGTAAGTCATGTTTGGATAGCATAAAGCAGAAACGTATAAGCAAAGGGTATTGATTTTTCTTGCATCTCAACTGACGTAGAATTTAATTTTCTAAATTGGACATGAGAAAGACGAGAGGATGAAAACGTTGCTTGTACCACGAAAATGGAAAGCAATAAAATCTGTGGCGGAAGACAGGCAGGTAAGATGTCAATAAATAAAGAGAGCGCGTGAAATTTCTTCTCTTCAAGAACATTATCCGATGGTACAACAATAAATTGTTTATTCTACTTGACTTTCGACTTAAAGATCCTTCCGTGCGTTCTATCATTTCAACTTCAACCAACTTGTATTCAACTTCTCTTCCAGATTCGTTCCGTTTCTTTTTTAATTTTTTTTAGTTCAAGGCAGACAAACGGCTCGCCCACATCGCTACCGTAATAGTCCAGCTATCTCCTTATAGCTGTTATAAAATTATAACTTTGTTTCCGTCCGGATATTCTGTAGGTAACCGAGGTAAAAGTGCAGCCAAGATATCGCGACGAAGGTTCGTTCTATACGATTATGGTTGCCTATCAGGAAGACACGAATTGGGTTAGCCAGTTACGGATACCGATTCGACGCACGGTGTCCCCTTTCCCTTCCGGTATCAATCTGTTTCCGAGCAACCGAGTCCAATTATCACGACTATCACGCGAGAAGAAATAAGGGGTTAAATGGGGTGCGAGTCACCGGAGAGATGTGCCCGCTGTTGAATGGAGAGCTAAAGCAAACGATTCGATCGATCTCGTTCACTTAAGAAACCAATATGTGCCTTCGTCAGGCGTCGAGAAAAATATGATTTCTCAAGGAACGCAGAGGAAACGAGTTTTCTTCAATTTATCGACCGCCGTTTCCGCTTCCCCTTGCCATTTTCTTTCTCCTTCGATTGTGCCGCGAGCAAAACGCGGTACTCATCGAATTTTCACGCTTATTCTGTGCGAACAAAGATGCGATCGATTTGAGTCTTAACAAAGTCAGGTAACACGTGAATAAAAAGAATGGCGTGTAACTTGGAAAACGTAAGGAACCACGTGATAATAAAGTGACGAGTTCTTAATGCTGTATTCTCATCGTTTTTTTTCGAGCTTACGATCAATGCGATGGTCGTTACGTCTGTGTAAAGATTCGCCACGCCGAGACAAAAAGAGAATTACACCGAGAACGGAGGGTGACGCTGGTGGATACTCGCAAATGGAACAAGACGCCCCCGCAATTAAGCGACCGACGACACAATGACTCTCCAACAGCCTAGAAATGATTGCGAATACCGCACAGATTCATCGCGCAAGGCCGACGAATGCCACCATTTCCGTCCCCGCTACGACAGACCGGCTAAAGTATATTAATGACGATGTTCTCTTCCCCTTCTGAAAGACGGCCGTATTTCAATCAGTCAAACGTATTACATTCTTCAATTCGGTTTGAAAATTAAAAAGAAAATGTAATAAATATTCTTCTTAACTTGCAATGTTATAAAAATGTTAGAAAATGTAATAATACGTAAAAAGATCAAGCGATACGTTAATATATTCAGTAATAACGTCTAGAGGGTGGTTCCGTCCATGAAAAAATATTCTTGGAACGAGGCCTAGTTTGTCGAACGACTTTCTCAGAATCGAATCGAAATAACATGTAATGTCAAATTGCAGCAACCCTGACGGAAATTGCGTCGCTGTAAATATGGCACGGGGATACCAGTTGCCTATTTGAGCGGAATACGTGTATATTCATCACGTACATCCGAAGACACGCGCTCCTACGTCTGACGTTTGCAGGCCTGCATCTACTTACAGGCACATTTGTTACGGCCGACAAGACCGACGATCCGTCTGACATATGCAACGACGACTCTCCTTGCTTACAGCCGTTATTTCGCTCCGCTTGACGGGAAATGCAAATCGTTCAGGGACAAATGATAACGCGTTCGCTTAATTGAATAGCGAATTAAAATTGTACCATCCCTGTGCAATTTTCTGGTTAATCTTCTCGCTCGACCTTGTTCAGTGAAAGCAGCAATCCAATTATATTTCTTAAGAATATTGCACAAGAAATTGGGAGCTTGACTGAGAAGTTTAATGAAAAATGAAAAATTTCATGAAATCGTGATTTGATTGAAAACGAAATCTTCGTCTATTAATTGTTTAAACACCTGCCACTCAACGATACCACAGATTTGATACTGTCAAGCATAGACGGGGGTAGATAAACCGCAGCTACCCAATCAAATTCCCACCTGCGCCCATCGTGTTCCTGCTGCCCCATAACGATCGTCGAAGGACAGGGAGGCGAAAAAAAAAAATGGAAATGAACGAACACGAGCGGTGGTTCGTCAATTTCTCGAGTCAACAATTCGCATAGCAAAAGTTTCTAGTAATGAGCAAACAGGTAACCGTGTCCCAAGTTTGCCGGCTACAAATGAAAATCTATCCGAAACGTTTGACCTCCTGACAAGACCGTTTGCCCGGAATCCTCGTAACGAGCGTACAACGAGGAACTTCTCGACCACATGTCGACCGAACGTGATTTTCCGAGGATTAGAGAAACGATTTAGAGCTACCTGTTCTTTCTTTCTCTCTTCTTGCCACGGGCAAGGAAACGATGAGGGAACAAACGGAAACGGGGATGAAGTCGATCGATCCGAAACTTCCCGCAGCTCTCCATCACTGGCTGGTTAGCAAGGAATCATCCATCAGTCCGAGATCTTCCATGGAACTCAAAGATGATCCCGGATCCCTTTTCCATCAACTTCCAAGATAACCTGTCTCTTTAACGTTGCTTCTTTCCCTCTTATAGGGTGCTTGTACCTATCCGTAGATATATCTTCGTAGCTTCTCTTTTTTCACTACCGCCGTCTATAAGAATTTAATTCCATTTCCGTCCGTACTCCGTAGCATTAAAGCGAAAGCCTTCGATATCCCCGATTAACGAAAAAGAAAAAACACCTTTGCCGGAAGGAAGAAACATTGTTGACGGTGTATTCTTGAACGGAACTTAAGCCGTTAATGAAAATGTAAATTCTAAGAAGATAATCTTCCTCGGGGCAGAACTTGAATCGCTGAAAAATCGATCGTCTTATCGTTCCGAATCGATTCTACAGCGTTGTTTTTGTTACAGAAACTTCGACGAGCCAATGTTTCTCCTCGTTTCAATTTAACGTAAATGTCACCCAGTTACGGTCGATTTCGTAAGACGATGAAGATATTATTGCAACGAATCGCGAAGCAGCCTCGAGAGCATCCCTTTCTAGCTGGAACTTTAATTTTCAACACGTGACACGATCTCTCAGACACGGACAAAGCTTTCTTCGGGTTCGAATCGAGGATTTTGTCGTTGGGGTGACGTATGCGGCCCCGAAGCAGCTAGAAATGGCAGACCGTCAACGCGTGGGACAGGAAAACGGAGACGGAGGGTGTCGGTAAGAGGTTTGTCAAGCCTCTGTCATAAAGCAGTGGTGGGCGGTGCACGAACACCAGTTACCACGGATCACTAATACACGTGAGAACGAGTCAGCGAGGATGCCGTCGCCGGCAATGTCTCATCGTCATCCCTCTAGAGTTACTTGACATACCCCAGTCAGCGCATTTCTAATGTGAATCGAACCGGTCGTACGTGGATCTCGCGTGCAGCTTTATGAATATTTTAAGCCAGGCTTGACCCAGATTGTCCTCGCAACAGGAAAAGCAACCTGCCCTCGGCTTCGAGCTCGTTCACTTCGTTTCTCAGCTTTTACTTCTCTCACCCTTTCTTTCCTCCTTCACATTTGTCATTACCCATTTAGATCTACCTTCCCTTTAATACGTCAACCTCTCGTCATCCTATTTCCAACGTCTTCCTTATCGTTTCTCTCCTTCGCTACCTAACATCTGCCTCGATCCACTGTTTAACATTTTCTCGACCAAATCTATCGTTCCCCCTGTGTATCTCTCTCCTCGTTCGCTTATCTACACCTTTGTCGTTCCTATCTCTGTCAGCATTCGCTGGCACTGGAACGCCAGGCTGGTCGATCGATCGTTCAGAAACATGAAAGAAACAGTTTGCCCGTGATTCATCAATCCTCTTCCCGTGTTCACGATCATAACGTTTTCGTGGCACGAGTTGAAGGTATCGTAACAATGGGGAGTGCGTGTCTGCAAAGTTCTCGGTCGATCGCAAAACCGACACTCCAACTTTCACTTCTTTCACCGTAATAATCTACCAACAAGAATTATCAATAAATGTCACCGTACACTTTTCGTAATTCTTTCAGACGAGAGTGCGTGTCTGCAAAGTTCACGGTTAATCATCGAACCGACACTTTCTTCCCAACTTTTGTTTCTTCTATAACTGGTAATGATCTTCTATAACTGTCACTGTACACTTTCTTTGAACACTTGACAAATTCACCGAACCCGTATATTTCTTTTTTCTTTTTTTTTTTTTTTTTTATTCACTCGACCGACACAAGTTTTCACTCGTCACACTGCCGCACCCGTGGCCGGACTGAATACCTTCGAGCTCGGCATTCGAGGCTTTTTCAAACTGTTCGCTCGACAGTTTTTCCTGCATGTTTGTCAGCCGACCGTTGTACACAAGGGGGGTAGAAACGCGTGAACAAATCCGGGAAATCTTTTGTCAAGGTCGTTGCCACAGTCCAGTTCGAATGTGTGCACGCAGCATAACGGCGTCGTAAAGCACGTCGCCTTGGCTTCCCCGACTGTTTCATTGAGCGTTCGTAGCTGGCTATGCGCCAAGTGACGTCACCGACGGAACAGAGGACTCGAGGATTGTCAACGGTGATGGTGATGGAACCGTGGTGGATGTCGTGGTCGAGGACATGGCCGACGAGAGCGGTCGCCGATACCTCCTCTGTCGCTGGCTGCTGCTTCACTCGAATCAAGAAAACCAAAGGAATGCCACCCTTAAAACGTAAGTCACCCACCCCACCTCGTAATTCAATTTACTCCATTCTCCGGGGAGTTTCCGGGTAAATGCAGCGACACAGGTCTCTCCCTCCCCTCCTCAAACTCCCACTGCTTCTCCCTCCTCGCGTGTACGCGAGTCTTTCTCTCTTCCCCGCGAGAAAAAACGCATCGGCATCGATTTATTTTGGCAATTTTTGCATTTGTGCGAAAGTTCGTAGAGTCCGGCATCGTACAATCGATACTTCCAACGAATTTCAACGTTTCTCTTATTTTACGACAGCCATTATACGCTCGTAAAACGGAAATTGCGTTCATAACGTTGGACGTTTAATAGAAGAAGGCGTTTAATATCTACGGAGAGTACCCCGGCGGTGAACTTTGTTTCTACGCGATTCTATGTATTTCCGAGGACAATTTTACGATCACCAACCGAGTGGATGTTAAATAACATTTGTTCGATTGTTTTCTTTCGTTCAAGATTTTTCTATCGTAATTGTTGTAATTTATAGAATGGGTAACGGAGAAGGGAAAAGGGAAAACATTTGCGTCGTCGATAAAAAGATATATACATAGTAGGATTAAAACCTATCGTTTGCTGGAACGCTTACAAAGAGATTAGGAGAAATCGGTGCAAGAGAGTAGCCGAAGAATGGCACGAGTATTCGAGCATGTATAAAAGTAGGGGGTGGGTTCTCGCACGTGACTGAATTGCATCCCTATCCGAGGTAAGGCTGCCCTCTAATTTAATTTGTTCGACCCTCCGACGAAAGATAAGATGCACTTCGTGCACTTCGTGCGGAAAAAACAAACAGGGCTTTCTAGTTTCACTTTCTTTGTTTCACGCCCTTGTACTTTGTTCTATTCACCAAGTTCAATCTCCTTCGTTGCTGGTCCGTTTGAAATTCATCAAGCTTGAAAGAGTCTTATTTAAAAAGCAACCTGCGTAATCGATTCCTCTTTATCGAACTTTTATAAATTGATGTTAAATCTTATTTGATATTGATCTTAAATCTTATTTGAAGGATTGTAAATAATTTGCCGGACCACGTATCTACAATTATTTTTACAAGTGCCAACAATAAGAAACGTGAGCGAGTCGAATCTAAGGGATTCCCTCTACTTACATATTTTATAAAGCGTTAACTCTAAATTCAAACTCCGCCGTTATTTAAATCCGTCTTATATGCGAGCTGTGATATTGTTTTTCGAAGATCACGCGCCGTCCGACCTCGCGATATCGTTACGTGTTTACCGGCGGTTTTGCTGTCTTTCACGATTATCTGTTCGGAATGTACATTTCTTATGTGAGTCAAACTTCGACAATTTATATATAGAAATTTCTTGTCAATAATTGATCATAACAATTACAAGTCACTGATCCATTTCTGCTCTCATCAACGGAATAAATTGTGTGATATTTTCATTTTTCTAAATACGTCTAATTTTCTTGCTAACGTCCCATTTTCCGCCTTTGATAATTTCCCGAACTAAAACTCACTCCTTGAGAATTAATTGCTGAAGGTTTCTGCGTATCGAGGGTTCTCGGAAACATCGATACACAGACACCTCTAAAAGGAGTCAAAAAGGACGATTACAAAGAAAAGCAGGATGCAGACGAATAAAAATGAAAATCGAAGGATTTGCAATCGTTCATTAACGGAAAAAAAGATTTTTAATAGGGCCATTAACTGGCGAAAAGGGCAAAAATAATTTTACTAGATGCATTGGAAGCCACCTCCCTGTTCCTCTTCGTCTCAGATAAAGAAGCCGTCCAATTTAATTAGCACGAACTCCCCTTTATCGCCGTATAAAAGTGCAGTGGACCGTAGCTCACAAATGAAGAAAGAACGAAAGATAAAGGAATTCTTAGGTCGAAATTCTTTCCAGGAAGATATCCTGTCGGTGCAAGAACCTCGTTGAAGATTCGAGGTGTAATGGACCTTAATTTTGTCCTATGCTTCGCACCTTTTGTTTCAAACCTGACACAAAAATGGTCCGGCTATTTGCGACGAAGAAAAGTTTAATGAAAGCTACTTAAATGAGAAGAACCACTATATGATAATTATTTGAAAAATGAAAAATTTTTATACGATAAACGACGGTGGAATCAAGAAGAATAATGTATTAGGAAATGCACAGGATATTACGATGATGATATTAAACTTGCAATCGAGAAATGCAATTTTTTACTTGCTCGCCATAACAGTCCGAGAGTTGCCATAAAGAACGTATCATTTGCTATGTAAAATTGCTCCACGCGACCAATTTGTCATAGGACTTCTAAGTAGCGACCAACTTACTTTATATGCAAATCGATATCGTCGAGTTTCCCGGGCCATGTATTCCACGGAATGAAGAAGTAACCAAGAGCAGAGAGACAGGGATAGAAAAACGTACGACGAGCGAAATTACATTTTCCAAGCAATTTTAACGTCCGCTGTTAATTATTGATA
This sequence comes from Osmia lignaria lignaria, assembly GCF_051020975.1. Taxonomy (NCBI): domain Eukaryota; kingdom Metazoa; phylum Arthropoda; class Insecta; order Hymenoptera; family Megachilidae; genus Osmia; species Osmia lignaria. The sequence continues at coordinate 6,278,452 of NC_135041.1, forward strand.
TCAAGAATCATCGTAATACCAGTTGTAAATCTGTTAGGGAAAAACTGTTGAGCATGAATTTCATGGGCCATCGTCGGACACGGTTTTCTCACTTTTCCGACGACAATTACTCGGCCTTTCGCTTCCCACGGGAACAGTTTTTTCTTTCCTTTAGGCAACGAATCGATCGAATGCGAACGAATAGGACCGATATTTTTGAAGGGACAATGAAAACGACTTCTTTGACCGCAAAGGGAAGCTTTCGCGTGCAGACCTTTCGCTCTTTTACGAGTTCGACTTCTAGTTCGTTGCGAAAGTTCGATCGTTCCTCTCTCGACAACCGATTTTCCGCATAATGCTCTGAACCACGGGAAAGTACTATACCGAAGGACAGGAAGTTCCCTACCTCCTTTTGTGAGGATGGCGAACCGAAAAAAATATTCTGATTAACGATCGATCGGAAGATTTCATTCGCAAGTTTTAATTAACCAGGGAATCGTTGGATTAATTGCATTGATTTAAAAAAAAAAAACTTGCTATAAATCAATATCGCATAGAAAAGCAGAACCATCGTCAAACGTAGACCGAATTATGGTATCTTTGCTCTCTTATTACCAAGTTTCAAGATGAAAGAGATTCAGGAAAATTCTGGATTCGCTTAATCGAACGATTTATACATGCAGCTTGCATTCGGAACGATGGTTAGACATCGAGTTCGATCCAAGAACATTTCCGTCCGCAATGGAATTAATTCTCGGTCAAGCAGAAACCAACGATTTTCTCGAGTGGAAGTTTCAAGATATTACATTTTATTTCCTGACCGTGGAGACGAACCTTGCTCGTAATCGCATTATCGACCAGTTTGGACCGACTCACAGACCAATCCGGCGCATCGTCCACATCATGGGAACAACCCTGGAACTCGTTACACACTTCCATCGAACGTAGAAAACTGGCGTCGATTGATTCCAGCTCGTTCGATGTGTAAACAGTCGTTTCGGTTTCGTTCCACGTGCGGCGAGCCAGCTTGCACGATTATATCAAGTCGTCTCGATGAGCCACTCGATGTACACGCGATATCCGCTCGATCGGTGATGGATCAACGCTTCCGGGATAACAAGCTTGCTACAGCGAAGAATTCCGGAAAGCACGCACCTCGTCGCTTGTTACCTCCTGCGATTATTATGATTTTCTAGCGTGAAATACGATTTCTTACAATTTTTATCGTCCCTTAATGAATTTCTGCAGCAAATTTGTCGTTTACCTCGAGCTACGTCAACTATGTTTAGCGTTGCTTTAAAATCCTATACCATTTACGTAACTTGACAATGCAACGTATCCTGTGAGATCCTATCGGAACGCGAAGCTTGCACGAAATCGCAATAAATTTTTTCCACGAGAAAACGTATCGTGTTAGCGATTTGTCGACGAGATTTTTTAAGCAGGACGTTGTACTGCTCCCTTTCTCTTAACAAACAGCTTTTTCGATCAGCAGCACTCACGCGATACCATTTAAACGCGTCACGACGACGCCGTATTTTCCCTGCCCCTGTTTAGCTACACTCTTTTTTTTTTCTCCCGTTGTTACTAAAATCGAGCAAAGTTCACGCTCGATGGAGTACGATCCCGTGCCATTTACGGGAAAATAACAAGAGGGGTAAGGCAGGAGCAAAAAAATTTGCTACACTTTTACCAACGATCCGCACGCTGATTGGCTTTTACGTCCAGTCTACGCTCATTAAATTCTTGCTTCTGATAATAAAAGAAGATTTTTACGATACGTAAAGAAAAGATACTGTTTCCACGAAAACGAAATCTAAGAAAATACCTACGTACACGTTCGTGCGGTAAATCTACAGTAGTACAAGTCCCCTTTAGTCAGACCATTTCTTGAAAGTTGTATGAAACTACTATTGCTCCATATCGTATCTACCTGATTCTACGTCTAACACATCGCGAATATCAAAGTGTCTCTTTAAATGTTAATTATGTTAACGTCGATAATCCTCAGGGTGCAAATAAAAATTTTGAAAAGCATGCATAATTACTAGGAAAAATTCCAAGTAGCAAATTGAAGCATTAAATTAAAACATGACTGCTTAATATCCTTAATAATCCGTATTATCCTATATCGTAGCAGACGTGGCTAGTTCTACGTAAACGGGTTAATACACCCGATCTACAATTTAGATTGTAGACATACACGTTCGTTGATCGCGATAACGGAAATATCGGGGTGCAGCTTAATCGATAATCAAAATAATACAAAGCGCTATGTCTCGACGTTGCAGCGCTATAATCGAGATTTTCGTACAATGCGTTCGGAAAGTACGACAGCTCGAGAATGCATGTTTAGGAATTAATCTGAAATGGCGCGCTAACAAAGACAGAAATCTAGCTACATGTATCAATTAGTGTACCGTGTTGGTGAAATCTGGCGGTGCCTGTGTATTGCTGTTCGTGTCGCGCATGCTGTCGAGGGATATGTGTTGTTGTTGTTGTTGTTCTTGTTCTTGTTTCCCTGTCGATACTGTGCTCTTGGATGTATTGTAGGACTGCTTAGACGTTACCTCATTCATGTAGGACACTTCTGATAATGGCACGTAGTAGTAGCCCAAGAAACGATCCCACAGGAAACCCTTGCACCAGACCTCGACCAGAAGACCCGTGTTCATGTCGTTCGTTTCGCTAGATAACAGAGAAATTCAATGTTCAATTGTTAGACAATCGTTCTGCTGACGAATTCGAATAATCATTAAGACTAATTTAAATGATATTGTGTTCTACGTTTCTGTACTTTCGTGCATCGATTTGAGGGAATCAGAGATGCTAGACAGGTATTCAACATCTAATTCGAGTGTTAATTCTATAAGAGTGTTAAATCTATAATTGATTAGAATAGCGCTCTGGAGAACAAAGGACTCGAATTCGAATCACGATTCGGTAATTCGATCAATTATCTCTACATACAATTTTCGAATGTACACTTTATTCCCGAGTTGAATTTAAATTGAAGATGTTGGAAAATTCAAGCGTCAACATAAATATCGACACGGTTGTATATTGATCGGTACGAGTAGCCTGAATAGATTGAAATTGACCGGTACATTTTCAAGATTCTTATTTTAGGCGGTTACTTCGTCACAGGTTAAATAAATACGATTTAAATGCGGTCTGAGCACACGTAGAGACGCGTCAAAGGGAAAGTAGGTTAAAGGTTCGCGACTTGCCAAGTAAAGATTTAGCGGCGCCAATGAGAATATTTCAGAAAGCTAAGATCCAAAATTCTCCTATTTTCCTCTGCTATAATGACTTCACGATTGTCCAGCTCGTATACATTTTATACGCCCGATCAATAATATGGTTTGCTCAGTCAAAATAACAAAATTAACTAACGGCCAGTACCGTTTCGTTTTTTAATCCTTTTCTTCATTCACCCCATACGGTGATATTTTCCCTTCGAGTATCGATTTTTACCCCTTCTTGCTCGCTCGCGTCGACAAAGCGGGCTTCGTTTTTTGCCTCGAGTATAATTATGCTTTGGAATAATTTTGTCGACGCCCTTTTACCGGCGAGTTTTATCATCCAGATATTATCACACAGCCAAGCGGTGGAGGTTGCCAGGAAATACACCGTGTCCTATGATATGCTTATTTATAAAAAAAAACCCGGACGATGGTAGATGTAATGTTCTTAGTATTTACAGCAGCTTTTTATTATTAGCCGGGTTTTTATACCCATTATTCTAGTGCCCGCTTTATTCAATTGAAGTTCAAATTGTTGAATGAAAGTTTGCGGGTTGATTTTATTTCAGATATGCAGCCAGGTGCAATTAACGTAGATATAAATTACACGGTGCAGCATTTGCAGAACTTGTAATAGGTGAAAGATACATTTAATGATACAGTGTGTACATAAGAACAAAGTTGAACTGCACATTTAAGTTAAATGTTTTTCTATTACGACGAATGATACAATCTCGAAAATGCTTTTAAAAAACGTTAAAATGCAAATACGTTTTAATTTCTGCAATTAAAAATTGAGAATCGAAAGATCTCTTCTCCGATTCCCTCTTTGATCGACGCTGTTGCTACGAATCATGGAAAACGCTTGAAACTTCTCAACGATCCTCCAGACTTTGTCGTAAACGATCACCCTTCCCGATAACCCAGTGTTCGTAATACGTTCACAAACGTGTACTTACAAAAGAAAGTCTTGCTCCCAGCATGGATTGGCCCCTTTCACCGTCACCGTCGTCGACTTCACATTCTGCAGCTTCAGTGTTACGTAGGAGTTGAATTGATCCGCTGAAACGGTTGTCGATCGTTCTGAATCTAGCGTAAACGTAAACGCGTGTCCCGTTAATTTCGCCCGATTGTTTCGTTTGCACCAGCAGAAACGGGTAAAGGTTATGTGACTTCGATTGATTGCACAAAGACAGGTCGCGTGTAAAAGAAATCCGTTTGACGGAAGTAGAAACGTTGACGTTGACAAATACGAGCACGAATTGTCACGATAGTCGTATACAAAATTCTAACCGATTGTTTAAAAAGATCATAGAAAAATTGAAATTGAATGGCTGTATCTACTGGTACGATCAAAGTGTTGAGCGAATCATTCCCGATAATAAAGCATTGAACATTTTGTTGTTTTGTTTGTGCGAAGAGCATGGAATCACGTTATTTTCAGCGGTTTCTTTCCGCGCCGTGATCGCGAGCGACTTTAATTAAAAAATCTTTTAATTAGCACGTGCCGGTGCCAGCCGTTTGTATCTCGAACGCGTGCAACTCGAAAAATAATAAAATATTTTCAGCCTTGATGAAACTGTCGGCCATCGAGGGCTCAGAAATCGTAACGAATATCGAGCATCGTTACGTTTCAGTCGTGTCCCGTCGTTTCCAGATACAATTAAAAAGTTATTTACAGCAACCACCGTTGGAAGGCCATTCCGAAGTGTTCTTCTCTACACATAATTCCACGAGAAACGAACTACCTAGTGTCGCTCGAGACAATATTTTCCGATAACCTCTCGAAGCCTGACCCGTCTAACAAGCCATTACGACAGAAAACATTTATAAACCGACGTGAAATCGATACCAGAAATATTTTTTTTTTTTCGGTTTATTCTAATAATTTCTGAAAAGGTGCGAGACCAGTTCCACCCCCGTCCCTGGTTGGTTACGCCAATGACAGGGAATCGTAACGATCTTGAGAAACTTCGAACGTTTCCCAATTTACGAAGGATACGGACAGTCCCTCGTCCCATCTACTATATGTCTGGAAAGCGGTGCAGCTGAACCGTAAAGCTCAATAAGCCCACGTCTACGTTCTGCTCGTGCACGCGTGTACTCTATGGCTGCAAGCTCTCGATAACTCACGAAAAAAAAAAAAGAAAAAAGAAAGGAGAGTCCGAGAGAACGACAATATCCTGTGTGTGCGTTTCAAATACAAACCGTCTAACTCGCAATTTCGTTTTTCGTGCAACGAAATTGTTTCGACAAATAGAAGCCGTTACCGCGATTACAGAGATCTCTGAATTTATCGTGGAACATGAGATTCGTTTCGAACAGGACAAAATTGATTAAAAGCCACAATGCTATTAGAAATCGAATTCGAAATGCTCGATGGAAGTAAACGAACGAATCGAGAGAAATCGTGCGTAGCGAGAAACTAAGAAACGAAACGAATAAAGGTGTCGTGTCGGAAATTAATTGATATTTCAAAGAATTTATTTCGAAGACCTTTGAAAGGAATTAGATTTTGAGTACTATTATTTGTTGATGAAGCGGAAAAATTGATAGGATAAAAGTGAAAATCGAATAGAGATACGTGTGGCTATATAAGTACGCAAAGTTATTAGCAGCTCGATTCCGTTCGAGGTTGGAAAATATTCCGATTGCTTCGTAAAGCCAGACAATTTCCATTATCGATGATTGTTTAATTACGTTTAATGCAATCACTGCCGAGTGAGTTATTTAAGGCAATTATAACGATTTAACAGTTTAAGTCGATTATACAGTCACAGGTTTGAATCGTTTTGTGTAAACGGTACTCTTGTAACTAAATTTGAAGAAACATCATCTCAATGCGTTAAATTTCCCTTATATTTGTCACTTCCATTTTCCCATGACTGACTAATTGATCAAACATCTCTGACGGTTCGTAAATTTATTCTATGAATATATAATCATTTCAGGTGTCAAATAAACTCAAATAAAATACAACATGAAAGGTATTAAAATATTCGCTACCTTTTGTTTCATAATGGCAAAGAAGCAAACAATCTTTCGCGAAAAGAAGAGGAACGAAAAATATTTGATTGACAAACTGTTATTGATAAAAGTTTCAATCTATCAAATTTAGTCTATCTAAATACGCGACGAGAAAATATAAACTGTGCGAATGTTGCTTTCACGTCGACGTTTACGGAAAATAATGATTCTTGCAGATGTGGTTCGCGTGACAGCACACGTGCCGGCATTTATAGGATACAAAAAGACGCACGATATGAATGCAAATTTACTGAAAGTCTCAAGGCTTTTATCTGTCACAGCATTCTGTCGCGAAGCGCGACACAAGGTAGATAAACCATCGGAACGCAACAAAAAATGGCTTTGAAAGACTGGAACATTTCGTCTGGTTTTAACAGAAAAAGATGCGAGGCAATCGACGCGTTTAATTCGATATGATTTTCTAAAAATATGATCACTTCATTATTTCGAGACGTGAAATTTATAACTCCAACGGCAGCTAACGCATTAACAACCCCTCGTTGAATCTAAAAAAAGAATAATGGCTGGTACGCGCAAATTATCTGTTAAACGTAAAACACAGCAATCGAATCAACAAATTCCCACGTATCTGAAATCTATTTATACTCGAGTACCATCAACGAATCGCGCGTAACGAACTCCATAGGTTGTCCCTTCGTTATCAGTAATGATTTCAAGAATGTCGAAGCTTCCCCTCAACAGAACAATTCTACGTAATAACGCAAGACGTGACATGCAACGTGTCTTCTTACAAACGGGTGGGTGTATTACTTTTCTCGTTGAGAGACTAAAATCCGATGAAAACTACGTAGAAGGTTCGAAGGAAGTGTCTCTTGTAACGTTAGGTTGTCCCGAGGATCACCGTTGATGCTGTGCAGAAAAATTATTTCTGCATGAACAGAATATCGCGATATTCCGGTTGAGAAGTCACACAACCTTTAACTTGGAACCGTTCCAGTCGGGGTGCAACAAATTTTACGCGAACCTCAGAACTGGAGCGTGAGCAAGAGCTTCGTTTTATGAAAGTATCGCATCGATTCCAATTTTCGAAACAATCGAACCACGACGACCGATCGTTCACGATTTTTCGAATCGTGCGTCACCCTCCTCTACCCTTCGGTGATCGGCCGAGGAACAACTAAACTTTTCGCCCTTCCTCAGGCTGGATCCGAAATCAACGATCCGCCCTGTCCCTCACTCCACTGTTTTGGTAGGATACAAACCTTCCTCGCAGACGAACCTCGCCTTCTTCACTGTAACAAAAACAAATCGTGTAAATCGTAGATACGCGATTGAGCTGGTGAGCTTTGTTTACAGGACACCGGTTAAGAGTTAATATTAACAGTACGCGAGCCACTTAATTTCATTGAATCAACAAATCCGGCTGCATGCGCGTACGAGACTCGCCCATAAACGAAATTAAACCTCGTCGGTTCGATTGAAAGCGTATATACGCAGTTTGAACTTTCGGAATAATTAAAAGCGAAATTGTGTTATTCCACTTATTTGTCCTAACGCGTCCGGCTGGATGGTTAATTTCATTTCACTCGGGACCGAATTCATTGATCGAACGAAAATAGAACGGACAAATAATACGAAGGATAGTGTGTATTAATATGTTTACAGAAAAATATATTTATCTTACTATATGTTTGTTTCGAATTTATTAGTTAACCACCACGATGAGAATATCCATATCTAATGAAATACTAGAATAGTATCTCTACATAATTTTATTCATTTCTGTTCAGTTTCGTGAATTTATATTGCAAGCGATAGGTCGATGCATCGATGAAAAATCGGGTGATTTTCGAATTCATGGAAAGCTATTGAAGCGTAGTAAAAGCTATCCTCGGGCACAAAAATAGGCATCCACTTTTAAATGCATCTCGAAATCGAAGACACATACACGGAAATTGAAGCCGGCTTTGGTGAATTCGATTTCGACGATCCACGATTTTCCATTCAACATTCACTATCTGAATAAATCAATTCGCCGCAATTCACGTGTGTGACACTTCAACGACAATGAGCCTGCCTTGAAACGGCTTCCATATATGCATTTGCCGAACGCGTAGACAGATAGGACACTACACGCATACACGAGCCTCGATCAAAGTATTCGAACAGGAAACGGGAATTCAATTTCTTCCGGGGAGAAAGCATCGGTAACGACATATAAAATGCACTTGACCAACTGTTCCCGTATCGATAAAAAGAAACCGGAGGATAACAGAAACGTTGTCGCATTAACGGATCCATCCGTGGGACCGCGTGAAATTTTTCTGTGATTTTAGGAGCTACTAATCGTTGCTACAATAATCTTCCATAAAGTAATTTTCCTCTTATATAAATTGTACAAAATTAATTAACGATACGATATCGATGCTTCCACGTGTCTCGTCAAACCAGAGAACCGATTACACTTAATAAGATTCAAAGATACCTCTAGGTCAAGCAGCTCAAGCATTATTCCACGTGTGAATTATATTATCGATCGTAATGGGACATAATTGTAGATAAAGGAGTAAGTGTACTGGAAACTCACTATTTTTCAATGGATGAATTTAACAAGCATAGATTACACGAAGAAAACGATTTTCCTATAATATATTTCCCAAACACGCACGAGTAATTTGCTTGAGCCACCGAGCACCGAAAGTTCAGAAACTTATTAATTAGCGACTACCTGACGCATCCGACGTCGATGCATCAAAATTACTAAACTTTCTTGTTTAAACGTAAATAAAGATTCGAGAACACGGATCCATGGATATCTGATCGTAACATTATTTTTTAAATAGAGTTCTAGCGAAAAGGTCACGAAGCGAACCGTGCATGCACCTGTTCGCACGAGCCAATGGAGCTGGTGAGTTCGTGCTTATCCGTACCTCTACCCGTACCTCTACCCGTACCCGTGCGTGTTTCTAAAAGTGAATGGGGACAGGCTTCTAACGAACCGGCAGAGATTTAAAGCAATGACCTGTACTAATAAATACCAGACAATATGCTGGAATCTAAGCAAACGAGTAACTGGCCTAAGGTTAACTGCGATACACAACAATGGCTTCGGCAAACTTGTGTGAAATACACGCAAACATCCTCTGCTCGTATAGACGAGCAACGTGTAATCCGAACCGTCGTTAGGTGATAATCGCGAGTATTTATTCTGTCATGCGTAAAGCTATTCCTGTTAACGCTTCATAAAACCGGAATGCATTCGTCCATTTAAAATACCATTCAACAGTGTGATACGACCAAACTTTATATTTTAGGAAGATCGAAAAGATGCCGATGGCACATTTGTTACTCCATAATATAACACCAAACGATTCATATCGCAACGTGATATTACCTTCAGATAAAGGAATCTGTGACATGAACGCGAACAAGGGTTGTAATTCCTGAACTCGTTCAACATACAAGGTTGTTTCATTCAGGTCGTATCGATTTCTTTCTGACATTACATTTTTTTAACGAGTTATGTTAATCATACATGCATATCGTTCAATATAAATCCAGATTCATGCATTAACAATGTTGCGAGAAAAAGTAGCACAACGCTCGTTAGCCATAAAACTCGTTACATTTTTTGCTCTTTCACTGTTCTACATTTGAGTTTCATAAAAATATATGGATTTTTAATTAACACTGGTTATCAAGAACCAATACAAATTAATGAAATGTAAAATTTTTCTGAAGAAAGAATTTATATTTGACTATCGAAATTTCTGTGAAACAATACCGATAGCTTGATTGGGATTATATTATAATTTAAGATAAACACATGAGTTCAACGTTGTTGAAAATATACATTCGAAACTCCCGATTGGCGGACTCTGGCTACTACCAACAGGTGCATATCACTTAATTATCCTTCTTTTTAGAAATTAATTACTCTAGACCACTTAAAAGTGCCTTCGCTCCTGTACACGATACCATTTGATATCTACACTGGTTGGCGTGCAGCCAGGTGCGATTGAAACCCAATATGCAACGAGAAAACCGCGAAAAAAAAGTTCTGTTGGTACTACATCGAGTCTGAAATCATGAAATCAAACGGGAGTGTAACAGACGTTACAGTAATCGATGCTCGGACAAGTGCATTCGCAGCAAATCTCAGAAATTCGTAAAAATGAATAATAAAATTGTAGTACTATCCAGAAGTATGCTAGAAAGATTGATTGTTAAAAGTTGACTCGAAAAGATTGATTAAATTTTTGTTTACACATTTCATCTCTGTGTGCACTCCCTGTGTGAGCAAAGTAAAGTTCACGGATTTGTTTACTTACGCTAGATTGGCTAACTTTTAGGCTTATGGTTTACGAGAATGTTGACCAAGTTTGACTCGTGGCAGAACATTCACGAATCCATTGATCAAACGATCGTCTTGTAGCCACGAAGTCACTGTTTAATGTAAATCAAATGCGAATACACATCGACCCCAGAACAAACTAATTGTAAGTTCTATTGAGAACATTTTTTGAAAAACCAATGATTCGAGAGACACCCTGTATAGAGGTGCAGGCACTTCGAGGAATATTCAATACGTTCCTAAGCACGCTGACGAAAGAAGCAATATAAAAGCAGAATACGTGGAGTCTCAATTTTTCAAGTTGCCCGAAGTTTCGAGCACGGAAAATATGAAAACGTTCACACCCTTCAAAGAAGCTTACCCCGCCGCATAGGCGGGCAAGTTGCAAAAGCATCGCCGAAATGTCATAAAGTACAAAGCACGGTAAGAGGGAGTGGTACGTCCTAAGGGTGCTACGATGTTGGGGGAACGACAAATTCCATAGAAAACGCGGCAGGGTTGTGGTATCTCCGTGTACCAAGTTACGCGTCGTGTCTTTTACCTTCGAACAACTCGAGACAATAGACGTCTACCTATGAATACCAGTCGAGAAGTTCTTGTCGACGTTCTCGTCGACATTGTGTTGCACTCACGTTTTCCATTGTATCTGTTCCTCGACTAGCAACGCGGGGGAGTGTGTGGCCGTGCACACGTTAATGGGATGCTATCCACCTCATAGTTTTTTTTTTTTTTATTCCCGTTTCAATGGCATGAAAATGCAACCGCGAAGACGTTATTTATTGGACATTATTTATAAACTCGATTATATTGGAGAGAAATATTTATGTGACGAGTAAATCCTTATCGTTGCTTATCAAGACATCACGGCTTTTCGTTTAGTGTATCACTACGGTAAGCGACTCGGTATCATCCCCGTGTGTAAAACGTTCAAGTGTCTTCATCGAGGATCTACCATCGCAAGAATAGCCCAGGGATAAGGATTTTCCGTGCGAGGAATGAGAGACACCGTGTCTCTGGAATTTGACCTTTATTCGAGGAGGAAAATTTTGAATTCGTGCCACTGTTGGTTCTATTAAAATAATCTTGATCCGTAGAGGAGAATATGCAATTATACCTCTGTATAAAGTAGTAAATAATAAAAAGCGATGGTCTTCTCAAAATTTTAATTAATGCATTTTAAGTAACGCAAGGAATAAGTTTTTCACGTTCATTTTCGTCAGCCATTATTAAGTGTGGAACATGCGTGTTACGTTATCTTATCGATCTTATCGCGTAATTGTAGATATATAAATACCTTCTATATGTTTCCCTTAAATCTTTTATCGCGAGGGTGTTCCTCATGTAACATGAAATAGGGACATGAATCAGTTCCACTGAAGATGTAAAAATATATATTTTCCATATCGGTGTATGAGAAATAATTGGTAAAATATTATTTTCATTCTTTTTTTTTTTCAACTTTTCTAGCATTCTGTACGTCTCTTCTAGGCTGCTTCTTTTGAAAATCAATGGCTTATCTAACCAGACCGCGCTCTTTATCTTCCTTCGATATCGGCTCATTAACCTTTCAGTTTGGCTCGTTTTTCGTGGGTGTTACTCGTACAACGTTGTACAGGTATAAACGTGGAGTGCAACGATTCTGCGGAATCATTGGTACGCTTGGCACATGCGTGCCAGCCTTAATCCACGACGTCATGCGACTGCGGAAAGACGGCGTTTCATAAGGAAACAACGACAAAGCGCCCGTACGTTTACGGACTTACATATTACAAGGATCTAATAAGAGGAACTCTTCCTTAGGCGAATTCTTTCCTTCTCCTATCGTTTCCCCTTCCTTCTCTAACGTTCAATCCTTTGTAATGAACCTTGCCGACAGTTGCTTCAAAATGCCAAACGTCCAACCCGTCCTCTCCACACCTTCGACTTTGCGCTTTTATGAAAAGGACGTGGGAACAACATTTCTATTGAAATAGAAACCAGATAACAAAAATATGGAATCCTACGAGAAAGACGTTCTTTCACCGTCAGCCGGATGAAAAACAACGGTTCAAGCATTCGAGAAGGGAATTCCTTTGCCAGAGGAATTTCCTTCATGTACATTTCGCTGTTGAACTTCGCGAAGAATTTTTTTCAAAACTATCTGACAGCGTTACGAACGAAGAAACACGTATACTTAAATCGTAGCGAGGAAAAGAGTATTTGGTTTTCGTTTGCTGAATTTTAATTTTTGTTATAGAAATAATCAAAATCGTATTGTAAATATCAAATGAGTAAGAGTAAGGGTAGAAATGCTATTCTGGGTGATGCTGAAGCAAAGTACAGTGTAAAGGAGATGAAAAATGGTGTTCTTAATAAGTTTGTTAAACTTTATACGAGTTTGAACATGGGCGTGATTGACCTTTGAATTCTCCTAGCGGTAGTCAGACACAGCTGCAGTGCCCACGATTCATCGTAATTACGGAATCTCTAATGAGACAAATCAAAGGAGCTTCCCCAATGTACGGAACGAATTAATTACTTCAGTTGCGAAGTTCCCTACACAGCTGATAATCTTACACGCCGACTCGCTATCGATAAAGCTATCGGTAGGCATTAATTAGTGTAGTCGTTAAATTAAATCAATAATACAATTCGGCCGCTGCATTCTAATCTGATTAAATCGAGAAATTAATTGGCCGTACGTGATCAGCGTCGAGCGTTACATCAAATGTATAACGTTCTGTGCTCAAAATATCAACTAAATTTAATTTCAACGTCGATATTGTTTATCAATATGAAATATTGGACACCGCAAAAGTTCGGACATTTATAATCAAAATTTTACGATACTCTCGTGCAACTACAATAAAAGCAATAAAAGCGAAGGAACTCTCGCGTTATCAATTTTCAATAAATTACAGGTATAAAAAAAAAGAAGAGTAAAAAGAAAAATGAAGAAATTCCATCGATCGCTCTGAAAGCAGAAAGAACAATCAATGACTATAAATCTGATTCAATGGCGTTCTAAACGTCCGAAACACGACGCATAAGATAGATAAGATAACTATATTTGCGATTATCATCCATCACGGTTTTTCTAGAATCACCCTTAAGTGAACATATGGCATTATTGATGCGACATATATATTTTAAGAAACAATAAACTCATCCGATTCGTTAATCGTTTATCACAATTACATTGAAAGCTTTTAAAATGTTCAAAGAATGTTTAAAAAATGAGACAAGTTTAAAATGAAATTTACCATTCCGAAATACATGAAATAACTAAACCTTTCCCTTAGATTCCATGTCTGAAACGACTTACGTTCATGTGTACGTATACATACATATATATATGTATGTATATCTCGTTCAAAGTGAACTGAACGAATTCCGACGATCGGGAATATGACGTCTTATCCTAAGGGTTCCTAAGACCCCTTGAAAATCAATAAATCTCACCAGTTTCCTCCCTCGATAAAATCAAACAGTTTAACGCTCCCCGAACAAGATTCTAATTTATTCACTGCTCAATATTGGATGCCATAAGCAATTTTTCTACTTCATAAACCTACCACCTTTCAAAAAATTTCCCGCAAACATTGTGTTAATAATAAAGAACACATTCTAACGTGTCTATGCAGCAGCTACCGTTTCAAACGAACTGTTAATTGAAAATCGGTATCATATCATTCAACGTGTTACACAAACGACACTGAATCTGATACTTTCGTTTGTTCTTCTACTTTTATTTCGTAAGATACGTAAATCAAGGGCGACTTTTATTCGTCTTTATCGCACCGTGAAATCCAATATCTCGTATGCGAAACTTACGATTTTACACGAACTGATGAGGAATCGCATTCATGGCTCGTATAATCGATAAATCTTTTCTCTTCGAGCACGGCCATCAATAATCTGCACGGGGAGAAAATAAAGCCTCTCTTTACTGCAATAATAAATTGCCACGCGAGAGGAAATTTTTCAAAAGTATTTTGTTGCTTTAGTTAATATCGGCCTGTTTGAGTACGCCAAGTGAGTCAGATCGATAGCACACCATCGATGTGTGTTTCGCGAAGGAATAACATTTTTAAACAACAGGCGATCTTATTAAAAGCTAATGACTGAGAGACTACAATTCACTTTTATCTCTTCGTTGCGCTCTTTTTTCTTTTCGAAAATCTTAATTAACGTTATTAAAGGCAATTTGGTAAATGCGCTCGTTTAATTTAAGCTAACGAGATTATTCAGTTGCGAATACGTACAACGAAGAAAGAGGATTACGTAAACTTGCCAGCCTGTTTATAAAACGTTCGATGCACCTTTTCATCTCGGCTATAATAAAAATTTCACCCTAACAAGCAATGAATATACGGAAACGACGTACGTCCTGCTAATAAGCTATGATTTATTAATGACAAGAATTTATGCAACTACTTGGGCTACTAACTCCGCCGATAACAAGGGTAAAAGTTGTTACAAGGTTGCATCTTAAGATTGAACAACCAGGAGAGTGTGATTTACACTTCTTTCTTTTCCTTCTCTGCCAAGAAACTCGTGTACTCTTTAAGTTTCTTAAATTAATTTTCAATTACAGGATTTTGAAAATCAAATATTTTATTCCACAAACCAGAGTCATAAAAATCAAGCTCTTAACCAAATCTTGTAAAACTTTCAACCTGTTTACTCGTTGAACCGTGTAAAACCTTTTTCGCGTTACAGAAACGAAGGTCTAATTTCACGTACAGTATCGTGAGTGCGATTTAAAAAAGAAATTGTAAAATCTCGGTCAGATGTTTGACCTGGGTAGACGATAAAGAGATATCGAGTTGTAAAAGGAAAGAGAAGAAAATTTGAAAAGGGAGCACTGGTGCCCTTTATATCCAGGCAATTGGCCATACGCCTAAATGATTTATATCGTGCAGTACATTTACGTGGAAGAGGCTTGTAATGAGCGACCTCCGCCGGGCCTGCACTTAACAGAGTTTCTCTCTCCTGTCCGATAATTCGTTCGATAATATTGTTTTCGCGCGTAATTAACTTCCTAGCTAGCAGGTGAACCGGTCCTCGTGGCCTCCTCCCTCGTGAAATTACCGATTGCCAGCTGCTCTATAAAACCAATAACCGTCACAAAACACAGTTACCCGGCAACGACCGCTCGAAAATTATCCGCTGGAGAAGACACGTCGGAAGAATCGAGGGAGAAACACGTGGATGCTGATAGATTTTTCTAAATAAGACGAACTTCGTATTGCCTATTGCTCGTTGACGTGGATAATCTTATCGATATTCTAAGAAATCTTGAAAATTCTGATGGAAATTCATCTCTTGTTGACCTTTGCAGAAAGGTCGAGTTTGGGTAGAAATATCGGGTAGGTACGAAAGAACGTTAGGGTCGTTTTCTTCGTTCTAGACAATGGGTGGGAAAAAGCCGTCGTCTGATGAAACAATTAGTCGAGTTAAACGAACTCTAGCGTGTTTCCATTCGCCTACTCGCAAGGATCCATCGGATCGACTATCTTGAAATAATGTTTGCACATTATTTCGGTCCCGTAGCTAATATCGGTCCGCAGTTGGAAATATCTTGCCGGTGAAACTGATTTCTACGCGTCACGGATTTTCTCCGTTTATCGGAAATAAATAGAAAGAGAGAAGGAATCGGATGAGAATGGATAGAAAGACGGATGATCAGGGAATCGAGGGGGAAGAGAGTAGGATAGTGGAAGAAGAATCCATAATCCGTTGTCTGGCGACAGTCAAGCTATTGCTTTTTCTCCTTTCCTCGAGAATCCCTACCCTTTCCTTGGCTGAGTTCAAAGCACCCCATTTATAATGACGATGCCCGTATCCTTAACCAAGGACGATCCTTCCTGCGGCTACAAACTCCCACAAGATCCTCATATTGAATTCCTACCCTTTCCACTTCAAAACCTCACGATACCTAGTTATCTGGCTTTGAACGTTGGAAAATGGAGATGAATCGCATCGTTTTCAGGTGCATGCTTGATAAATATACGTACACGGTATCGTGTAACAGATGACGCAAATGAGGTGAATCCTTGCGTAAAATTAAGCTCAAAGTGTAGCATAGAATGTTTTGAAATTGTTAAGTAAGGTATTGTTTTCGACAAAATCGAATTACGGGGGTTAAAATGTCCTGAAATGTATTCGTCTAAGAAATGTTTTCGAGTGTGGTTCAGCATCAAGAACACACTTTTCTTTGATAAAAAGGGGATCTAAATATAGGTACAAAAGAATACATCCCAATTCATGTAGTCATACATGCAGAGAAGTAAACGTAGAAAATTTTAGAATAAGGAAAATGAATAGCCAACAGTACATTCAATGTAAATGAGTATAAAAGCAAAAAGAGCCTTATTTATGGAATGCTTGGATCGCATGTTGAATATTTTTCATACAGCAACAAATTATAAAGCAAAAATACAGATATTAAAAAGGTTACGAGCAGATTTTGCGAATTATCGTGGATAAAGAGACAATGGAGTTTTTACGTACAGGATAATTCTGCTATGAATACACGTTAACGGACGGGATACACGTAGGTCTTTACGTGGCGAAAACATTTTTCTTCGGAGAGTAGAAGTTGTACGCAAAACGGACTTTAAGCTGCATCATAAATATGCATTACCTGGAAGCCACCTGCAGGAAGCGACAGTTAAAGCCACGCCGAGCATGTTACAGATTACAATTGCGCAAACAATTCACGACAGTCGGAACGAACGAACGAATCCCATAACCATTAACAAAGCTACAAACGCAATTACTTTAACCTCGTGAAATTTAGCTATACGCTTCGTTAGTAGCATTACAGATCATTAGCCGAATTCTTTCCCACGAATCATAATCACAATCCTGAAATCTCAAACAGTGTTAACGCTAGATTGTCGAAGCGAGTCAATTTGACTCATTTACAATTTTATTGCTATATATAGAAAAACTTAAATAATCTTTTTTTAAACATTATGAAATGTATACAAATGCTAATTCCTTCTCCTCTCCACTCCTTAGTTCTAAAAATCCATATGTGCAGGCAAAATAGATATATACCCAACATCCGGCAACCTAGTATTAAGTATGATAAATCGAAACGTGAACATCTGAAGACTTAATTTCCAAGTTTCGTCGAACCACCTGTCGTATCTACGTACTATTAGTCGGTGCTCGATTTCGTGCGCATACCTTTTCGGGGTTGCCTTAATATATCGGCGTCGGGACGCCGGTACACCGACGTACAGACCCAAAGTGGCAACGGTAGCTTAGATCAAAGCGTTCCTAAAGTTCATTCCGGACGAGTCCACAGAGGTATCGTCGATGCCAAGCCAGCGGATAGTTCATGAAGATAAGCAGAAATTCTATGACCTGTAGACCCTGTTGGACGACCGGTATTCTCGATCGTTATTTTTAGCGGGCACCCACTAGAAATCGTCTTCTATTTGCTAGATCGTCCTTTCAATCAACCTAAGTGGACTTGCACCGAAAACGGTAACCTGAAGAAGACCTCCTCGACCAGCTAAAGGGCGGGAATAAGAAAAAGCTTTCGGAAAATATTGTCTGAACGGAATTGCCGTTCGACGTGTTAAAAAGAAGAGACTGCCGAGAAGAGGCAACTAATCTAGCGACCTCGTGAATTTTTGCCCAGTAATGGTCACTTCCATCACCGTTGGAAACTTTCCGACGAATGACGCCACTTGTGGTAGAAAAAAAAACTAATCGATCCGTTAAAAAAGAAAAGAAAAAAATCGGTGACGTAAATGAAAGTATCTGTAGGCCAAGACGGGAGTGGAAAAGTTTCGCAACTTTTGAAGCTTAGGTTGTTCGTTGTTATTGGAATAACGAGCACCCTCGTGCCCGTTTCTCATTATCTACCCTGCATGACATCGTTACACCTGTTTGACGTCATTATGGTATCAGATAAGGGAACGTATTCCGATAGGAGAATGTAATTGTTTCAACGATATTAGTTCATGTTTCCGTTGTTTCATTTCGTAGCTATTTATTCTTCGAGGTTTCGGCCAAGATAATTTCTCCATCAGAAACAGCGGCAGCTTTGTAACGTTACACTCTGATGCAAATTTGATTACCGCTAACAGCGGGAAATTATATTGAAACTAACGAATTTCAGCTTTCGCGAACCGAAAGCAATCGGGATTAATTGCTTTTACTGGCAAGAAAATCAGGCTGAGGTCCATTTAAAACGCCGTCCCTCGAACACCCCCTTTTTTTCCTTCGAAGAAGGGAACAATTGAATTTAGTAAAGAGTCTTGTTTTTAGAGGGATTCTGAGAGAAAATGAGTGGAAAATATTGTACGCAGAAGTAGTCAAGATTTGCCTTCGTTCACGTACGATAACTATGATAGTTTCCATACTGCATAACCTTTCCTTATTTTCTCTCGAAATAAGTTTATCAACCGGCTGTATAACGCGCATGCATACGATTTCATAGGATAGAGAATATCGCAAATATTCATCTACGAAGCTTTTCGCTCGCTTTGCAAATGCTCGATAAGCGAGAAGAAATAACAGAAATAGAGTAGGTAATACCTTGGGGTATTGAAACGACGTTTAGCTGAAAGCGAAGATTCCGCCAAGGGAAATTTACGGAATCGAAAACGTTCGCAGCACAGTATAGCTCGAATGCGAGAGCACAATTTCATATTCCAGTTACGAGATGTGTATTGTTCAGAACGTACGGAATTAAACTGTTCGATAAGCAACAAGAAAGCGTACGAGTACGGTGAAACAAAAATCTATTGGCACACTTTGCCTTCTTGCAATCAATTTATTTCAAAGAACAGCGATCTCTTGAAACAGGATCGTTTCTGTTCATAAAGAATCATACCCGGTTGAAATAATGGCGCGTATGGAGCAGTAATTTCGATTCTTTCATGGTATAACGATTCTGCGTGAACGTCAGGCCGAAATAAAGTTTGACCGGCCTTTACAAGTGTAAAATAGATTGTCCTCGTTATTGTAGGCGATGCATCTCCATTAACGATGACACATTTCCACGACATGGTGAAAAACGCGGCGTTCAAATGCAACGTTGTTCCCTTTCTAAGTGCGACTTTGCAAAAAGTAGGTCTCTGCCGGAGATATTGTCGTTGAAAATATTATACGCAGTGAATGGAAAAAAAAGCTCAAGCGGAGGGATTTGCAAGCGCGAATCCTTTGAGCATGCAACAAAGAAGGGGGAAGAAAAATGAAGCATGAGAAGAAAAAGAAATAGAATAGATTGGGTAAACACTAGCCGGACCTTTTTTTTTTTTTTATTTCTTTCGCACTTCTTTTTCTTTCCTTTGCTTTATATTCTATCCAACAAATTGCCTCGACGTTTCGAATAAAACTATTATTCTATCACGAATTAATCTTTAGGTACGTCTCTACAGTGTTTGATAGAAAAGAGAAAGCAAATAGGAAACATACGCTCGTTGTATACATGAACCACGTTTAAACCAAATATTATAGTTCCTTTGATGGCAATTCGCGTTCATTGTTACGTAATCCCTCGGACGTACTCAGAAATGTAATGTTAACAGAGTTATTAGGTGAATGCAACTGCGAGGGAATGCTCCGAGGGGAAAGAACGCGGTGCATCGGAATACACCGTGCTTCGTACGCACTATCTTCTTTTTTCTTTTTTTTTTTTTTTAATTCTTTCTCAACAAACGTGTCGCTGTTCTGTGATCTCGTTCATTCCGTTTCTCACCCTCGAGATCCTCGAGGCTGCCATTGTTACATCGTGCGAGTTCTTTGTCACGAAAGCGGCAGGAATTCGCGCTTTCATGATCACGAATAAATTAACGCGACTCTAAAGCCACTGGCTGCCTAAGAAAATATAACTCGACCGTTCCATTTTCTTCACTTTCATTTTTATAATAACTCGAGAGGCACACGTAATCCGAAGTGTCGTGAAAGCATTCCTTTATTAGTCTCGTTTCCCTCGACGTATTTGGATTTCGAGGTGACCCGAATAACCTGCGTCACCTCGCCGCTACGAAATACACAATCGAAAAATATATGACAAAATCGTAAATCGAAGATTTCACGCGTCTAAAGATTTCTTCCCGTCAACCGGTCGTCAATCCCCGAAGAGGTTTCGATCATTTCTGAAGGTACACATAGGTAATCGTTCTAAATATTTCCCGCAATACGAGAGACCGATATCTTCGAGGAGCAGTTGCCAAAAGAAACGAGATACCAATGTTTTTCCTCGAATCAGTTGACCTATTTCTATCGTCAATGCAACTCGGTAAGGAATAAATAAAAAGCTGCAGTTCGAAATGTAGTCACCTTCCAATAAATAACGGAGCAACATAAATTCCTGTTACATTCGAGTTTCATCCGTGTAATCTCCAGGACTGCAAATCCTCAGAGATTTTCCTATTAATCTTCGCTCCGATTTTCTACTCTACTTTCCCATCAATTCGTGACGAACCGATATGAAACTGTGAATACCAACGTCCTCCTGTATGATTTACTAGATTCGAAATAATTTTTCGTTCTATCAAAATATGGGAATAGCTACAATCTACGCGACCCTTCAGGACTTAATCTTCCTACGGCTAATGGATTTCTATGAAAATTTTGTTTCCGTTTTCTAACAAGACTATCTCTTTGAGAATTATAAGATGAACTCGACGATTGTACGGATGTATCCTGGACGACCCTTCGAGGTCTGTATCTGTAACATTATCTTAAAGCGAATATCTGGTAAGTTATTAGCTGTCCAATGGAGTGACAGGCAAAGGAAGATGCAGGGTTGCTGTATCGGCTAAGATTGTCCGTGTCGAGCAACGTATGCAGCAGAGTTTACATTCCCGTAGCACCTCGTAGCTACATCGTTGGCCGGGCAAACGAGAGGAGAGTGGAGTTGGGTGGTCGTGATGGTAGCGTTGATGGAGGATACACGGTTGAGAAGGGGTTGGAAAAGCGGTAGTAGGGGATGCTAGGTGAGCGGCAGAACCGGAGGCAGGAGGGTAGTTGGCGGTGGTGGTAGGTGGTGGTGGTGGTTGAAGAAGGGAATGACCCCGTATACCGGGGTCAACCGTTGCACTATGCTTTCTACTTCCCTCTCTTTCTTTCTCTTCATCCTCGTAGCTTCTCTTTCTCCTCTCTCGCTGTCCCGTAGTCATAGACGAACACTCATGCGCTTTGTTATCACTGTATACCCGACTGTTGGAGGTACGTTACTACCTGAATACACCTACGCGGTCTGTACACGTGCGTCTACCTGCCCGCTTGAACAGGAAGAATCCGAGCCTAGTGACATTTATGACCGGATATAGAGCAAAGATAAAAGAAGCATTGAAAATCGCTTCCCCTTAGGCTTAACGCGCTAATTCACGATTAATTGTCGAGGAATTGACGCGAATCCTTACTAATCTCTAATCAGAAGAAAACTTTGCGAATTTATAGACTAATCCGTGAGGAAAATAACAGCCCTCTTCGCTAGTGTCCTTTGTTATTGCCCACTAAGTGTGTGAATTTGCAAAATTGTTACTGTGCAATACTGTACCTCTTTTGCCCTCGATTTCGTTACGCTTTTGATAAGAATTGTCGGAATCGTAGAGGTGGTTGAACATTGATTTTTCTATGAAAGGCACTTGGAAAAGAGGATCACACCTTGATACATGTATGTACATGGGAATATTTGTGTATATAAGGGAGCGACGTATGTATGTAAAATCTCAGAGGATGTATAAGATATATTATAGAGGATATCGGCAATGGTCAGTGATCGGGTCTGACCTAGAAATAACTTCTCAAGTGAGGTCGAATACAAAAGTCCGAATAAGAAGAAAATCCAGGATACTTTCGTTATAAATTTAATCCACTTATAAGTATTGGAAACTGAAATTCGTTTATAGGTTGAAAATGAAATATAGAAACGAATGGAATTTCAGCTTCTCCAATTTTGAATGTATCCAATGTGAAAATTGGATAAAGGAAAGGTTGATCTAGTCGTGTTACAGAGATGCCAATGAAATTATCAGATTCACTCTTAACGCTACTCTTTGTTCTATATTTTCATCTTCGAATGGCTTTCCAATAAAAAGAACACCCTATGCACCTTGTACGAACGCTCATTTTACGAAACGTAATTTTCTAACTTTAGTCATTTCAAATATTGCTACGCGAGAAGGTACGTGCGTAATATAAAGTTGGAGAATAATTTGTACGACTTGCAAACATTAAACAGCAATGGGTACAATAAAAACGAAGAGCTAGAGAGAACTGTATACGATGTTTTAATTTCATATTCCAGCCACGTGTTTGGTTTGCTCGTAAAAAATCGTTTTAGCTGACGTTCAGAAAATTCTGCTGTATATTGCATGCATTTTCATTTCTTCAAGATGATTGAGGGTGTAACCAATTCGTGGAAAATAGTACCAACGCGAAAAATGCAAAGTTACAAAGAATATTGTTTCGAAACCATCAGCAAAAATGAAAAACCTTTCGGTAAACAGCTTCAATTATTAGCGTAATTAATGAGTTCGGTAACGTTCATCAATTAACGCAACTTCCCAACTTGTTCAATATCCTCACTAAAAGTCTTCGAACTCTCTTCTCTACCTTGTCTCTCAAATATGTCTTCGTTTCTACGAGTTTGCTTAGAGTTACTAGCACTCCTCGAACAGTTTATTTAGAAGCATGAAAAGAAAGTTTTAAATCTGGCGAGAGCGGTGTAAAATATTCGGGTCGTTTCGAAACGGCCATCCTGCGCTGCTGCTCTAACGTTACTTCACCCTCGCCTCTATAACTCTATTTCTTCTCTTCTCGGTTTCGGTCTAGAATGAAATAACCTGTCTACCGGCAACAATATTTACATAGACACGAAGGTAAAGTAGCTTCCCATGCGAGGAACAAATCATCGGGATTTCATAATAAAGTATATCGACGCCAAGGTATCATTCCGCTGAATCTTGTGTTAAAATAAAATATTTTTTTCGCTAATATAATTAATTTTGTATTTAAGAAAA
Organism: Osmia lignaria lignaria; assembly: GCF_051020975.1. NCBI lineage: Eukaryota > Metazoa > Arthropoda > Insecta > Hymenoptera > Megachilidae > Osmia > Osmia lignaria. The sequence continues at coordinate 6,301,998 of NC_135041.1, forward strand.
TATGACTCGCTTGTTTCATTAACTCGAGTTGGTGTCCTGAAAATATAAAGATAGAAGAAAAATAAGAAGAAGAAAAGACTCACCCGTGACGCTGAGCAGCGACATGTTCGAAGATGTTCTAGTAGATCGGCTTAATGCTGAGAGTTTCGCTTAATTGGCCAAGCTGCACTTGATGTGACGTGGAGATCCGTAGGAAAACGATGCAGCTATATAACGAGACACGTTGGATCGAAGAAGCACACTCGCGTATACGACGTATAACCCGCCTTTCCGCACCGATATATTACTATTTTCTTTCGTACTGTGCGCCTGTACCACGTATTACGTGTGTACACGAGAAACACGCGTGTATATTTATACGTGCATATATACTCGTATATAGATATATCTATACGTATATATGTGTTGTGTGTAATGTATGTATATAATACGTATTCGTATATATATATATATGTATGTATATGTGTGTATGTACGTAAATATTACAGAGAAAGAAACAAAGAAAAAGGGAGGAGGAAGAGGGAGACAAAGATGGATACAATACGTATATATACGTGTCGCGATATGGCGCTACACGAATCGAAATTTCAAGGCAGGAGTACGAATGCAACGGGCAGTCCGATATCACACTTTCCCGTTCTTTTGTTTTCTATTTTCCCTCGTATTATTTTTCTCTCCCTTTTCACGTATAGCCACCCCTATTCGTAACGTTCTCTCTGTTTTCTCTGAAACGAGTTGTCCCGTAACACCGGCACGCGTGTGTACCAACACCAGCGGACAACAACTGTCCTTTCTATCCGGGCAAAGTTGTCTCGCGATGCTCTGTCTCGTGTCCGCGTAAATGTACCGCGAATGCCGGTGAATTCTCACGTATACGCGACCTGGGGACAACGGAACCGTGAAAGCGTCGAGCGTTCAAATTTACGACTCGCATACGCGCACCACTTCGGCTCTCGTTGACTTTGGTCACTGACTTCCACGAGGTATTCACGCGCGTACGCACGTTTGTTCGCTAATCCCCGTACCTTTAACGAGTATCTTAGAAGCTCGTTATTTAATGACAGCCAGATCGGTTAACGTACTGATCGCGTTGAACTGTTATGCACGAGGATCGTTCCGTTTCGGTCGTAATCTTTACACGCCGGTACTGTGTGAAATCGCACTCGACGTAACACACACGCACACGTACAGACACAGACAGAGATATATAGATAGATAGAGAGAAAGATAGCGAGAGAGAGAGAGAGAGAGAGAGAGAAAGGGGCTGTTGGTCATGCAGAAAATCGTGCTCGTACGTTCTGATAATTAAGGCAGTTACTGTCCACGCTCGCGAACACTGTTATTTCCTTCTCTATTCCTCTCGGCACGTTCTCCGTTTCCTGTTCACCGTGTTCCACGTCCTGTTGCTCCTTCGTTTTTGGCTCGGTCGATGCGGCTAACAACTTAGCACACGTAGCTTTCCCTTGCGGTTCGTCGATCCTCTCGACCGGTATCGGCAAGTCGTCCTCGTGGTCTTTGTCGAGCGTGCGGCGATCTAGCTTGAATAACGACTTTGAGGCTGCGATGCCAACACGAGGGTTGTAGTGATAGTAATAGTGATAGTAGTACGGGAACGGGAACGGCAACGGCAGCGCCAACGCGACGCGGCTGCTGGTCCTGTGCAGGTCGGTGGCCACGGTGTCGGTGTCGGTGTCGATGTTGTCATCTACCCGGCCGGAACGAGGCAGCATCGCCGTGACACCGGAGGGTGCTTGTTCTGACCGCTTTTGTGCACCGTAGTTTCGGCCGAGCGCCTCTCGCTTCAGGAGGAGCGCCCACCGTGCCACCTTTCTCGTTATTATCATAGTAGCAGGGGCTGCAGTGCATGCGCCGGTTTGCACGTATCCCGTGCTCGTCAAGGAATCGTACACCAACGACAGGCGCGACGTCCTCGTCGTTGTCTCGAGGCACAATCGGTTACGAGCATTTCACCGTGATTCCAAGGAGAATAGGGACGGATAAGAAATACACGGGCTACCAAAACGAATCAGACCAGACGGTACAACACGCGTGTATATGTATATGTACAGAGCCGAGTCTCGCGAGTAATTTTTCAGATGGAAATTGAGAAAAAAAAGAGGGACGCGAAACAAGAGAGAGAGATAGAGAAACGTAGGGTGAAGAAAGGAGGAAAAAACGAAGGTATAGGAAGGATAGGGAAAAGGGGGTGACGAAAAACACGCACCACGAGCTAAATCAACCGAAATTATTACGAACGGGACAATCTAGTTCACACTGTTACTGGGTTTTCCTTGTTCCTCGCACTGATCGCGACGTCCCGCCGTTGCACGTTGTTTCTCTGATTGTTGATGATTTACGATATGAAACACGAGATTACACTGTGGCCACGGTCGTGTACGGTGTTCCGGATACACTACCACATTAATGCGGTGAAACGTTGTTGCGAACGTACGCGGACTGCTCGACGTCGAGCACTGTGCGGACGGAGACGCCTCCGACACGCCGCCGCCATCTTGCTACGTCAAGCGGGTAACATAGCGCAAGCGTTGTTTCGACGAACCTAGGCGAGCGCCACCGACGAGAACCGATCGCTCTGACGAGCAACCACGAATCACCTACCCCTTTCGGCTATACTTGCACAACTACCGTGTATTTTGCTCTGATTGTTTCTTCATTTTTTAATTCGACGTTCGTATTAACGATCGCATCTTTCATCGATGTACTCGCGGTTCTTTTTCTGACCTTTCGCAATCTATTTCATATTTTTCCGACTTGTTCTTCCTACCATTCGATTCTTTTTTACTGCTTTTTTAATACATATATATATATATATATATATATTACTGGTGAGATGTAATACGCAGACGCGTGTACTTGCTGTTAATTATTGCGATAGGCATCGTGCCAGATAGAGTTTAAACGCCTTTCGCGTACAGGAATCCCCACGTGGAATGTTACACGAGAAATTGATTAAGCGAGGCACGAGTACGAATTGGGAATCTATCTTTAATGGGTTCCTTGACTTTCCGTTCGAACGCTTCGTTTAGTCTAGCATTCTAATGCAAAAGGACAGTAATTTCTCGATTGTACCTGATTACAGCCTTGAAACTCCGAAAAGCTGTTCTAATTCTCTTCTCTTCTATTGCATTAAATTCTTCAATATCTCAGACTGAATTATCTCGTGAAGCCAAAAATTACGTTGCTTATGTATGAGCAATGATATAACCATTAACTTTGTTAGCTTAAAATACGTTGGCCCCGTGGATTGTAGATAATTAATTAGCTCATCACGATAAATATACGCAAAGCATTCTTATTCGCGTGATAAAAAGACAAGCAATTATAAAAATTCCATTTTCAATGATCTTTGTTCAAAATAATATTTTAAACTACGCTTTATCCATTTTGGAAATCTTAAACCAATTGGTTTACGGACAAAACTAAGCGGAAATGCGACACGGAAGTATCAATAATAGATTCATTACTCCCAACCTAGCTTCAAATGGTGACTTGTACTACTGGGAAATCGTCTCCCTTGTTCTGCGGTAATACTACTCGCTCCCGGTCTCTATAGTAATACGCTGCTACTCATGTCCGTGTCTGACCATACACTGCGTAAACTTACTCAATCTCCTGCAACGTTATCCATAAGCAATCGTATATCCCGGTCGAAACACCGTATTCTTCATTCTAAAACTACTAATTGAAATTAATAGCAACAAGTTACAAACAGAAAACAAAGATCTGGAATAGTTAATAAGGATGTGCTTCTCGTTAAATAATTATCAACTTCTAAAAAATGGCCAATGCAATGTGAAGTAATTTAATAGAGAGCTACACAAATAAACCTTCGTGATAGAATCTTATGAATAAGAAATATGCGGTGTATAGTACTACCAATGTGCTCTACACCTGCTGAACTGTAGTATCTTTAGATTTACGTAATAGATACCTATTCTCCTTACAATTAAAGGAGAATAATAAATTACATAACAGAGTTGCTGGACTTCACAGTTCGAAGTGAGGAAAATATTTCTGAAAAGTAGTTGGTTTACGGTCGAAGAAAAGCAGAACTTTGGTGGCTCGCTTTCAATGCGTCGTGTTGGCGGTCGTCTTACTCGTTTCAGGCATCACACGAAAACCATTTTACCCCCCCAGATCTTCTCTCAACTCCTGCCTGACATCTGATCATTCGCCCACGTTTGACATTCTAAGTGCAAGAATGACGTAACGTATAAACGCTTCTATCATCTCTCGAATGCCACTCGCAGACATTTCTTATCCTTTGTTGTACGAACATTGTATTGACAAACGGATGTTTCAGTGATCTCCTCTCGTGTGGCTAATTGTACTTGTAATTAAATTATTTTGAAGAGCCTTCAGTTACCTTTGGTTGCACGGATGAATTATAATGAATTATAGGCGCACAGCTGTACGGAAGGATTCATTAATATTCGAAGCACGTTTCAAATGGTCTTCCGCTAAATTGAAATTTGCAATAGAAACCGCGTTTCGTTCATTTTCTTCATTCAACTTGACGAAACTTTGCCAACGAAGTTTCTTCCACTGATTTCCCTAGGTTCCATTGTGATACGTTCCCCTTCACTCAAACAGAGCATTCAGATTGTTATAGCTTTATTTAGTAATTCAATTACTAGTGTGATACCTCTGATACATGAATGCTTTGTCCGTTATCCGGGCACAAGATCCTCTTAATCTCATGTCAGAAATTAGAAAATCATAGACGTGATCTAATAACATTGCTGTCAATCTAATGTTAAAGGCAAAATCCATGTTTAAATGCAAACATTTGAAACGTTTTCATAGATTAAATGTCGTCCCACGCTGGTACACGTATGTGGCATATACATACATTACATATTTTTTAAGGTAACATTGATAACAAAAATATTCATACATGGAGTGGGTTACGTGTTATATTTAAAAGTTAGACGTCAAGATCACGAATAAGGCAGTTATCAAAATGTTCAGGTAGAAATAAAATTTACGGAATAATATGCATGTAAATTGCCTCAGTTTCAATATCAGCTGTGATGTTACTTGTATTTAAAGATGTTATCAAAAAATAATGTGTGCTTATCTACTGAAAATTTCTAAGGTAGATAAAATATGCTAATAGTTGCAACCGTATTGATTAATCGACCAGCTAGTTTCGTTAATGTAGACATGAAGAGAACGTCAATACCGAAATTCTGTGTTACACATCAGTCATTAATTGTACGTGTATTACATTCCATTACTATATTCCTAGATACCTATCTCAATGAGAGGAGCAGTCAATAGATATGCCGTCAATCCATCATTGATCGCCACTGAATTATTACCTACACAATGAATACAGTTTGCTACCATATGAAAATAACGCTCGCAACCTTTTTCAGAATCAAATTTATCATGGCAAATCTAACTTATGCCATGCATATGTGAATGGATTATTATCTTGTCATTTTAATGTTTCGCATAAAACATGGATTTAAAGTAATATCATACTACTAAAAACGAACAAATTTAATATGCGAAAAGTACTACAAAGTACGGTATGGTAATGTTATTTTTACGTTTTTTAATTTCATGCTAAAGTGAATCTTGGAAACGGTGCCATTCGTGCCATCTAGCAAAGGATGGAGAAACTAATCACACTAAAAATTCTACTTTTTTTCTTTTCGTAAAATATGAGACAGCCATAAGCGAGTAAATAATAATCGTGTTTAGTTTTGGAGATGCAAGCGTCGAGGCCGAACTCCAAATTCCGCATCGGTAAAACAGTCCATGTTAGATGGAAAATTAAGCTGAACAGAAACTGATTCAAGCGCCACCTTAGTTATTACAATCAAATAACGGCATGCTATACTACGTCACCTTTCGCATACACCTAAACTAAACAATGCTAAACGAATGAATTGCGCCCTACAGAAAAAACGAGGAACTAAATTTGTGGTCTGTTTTACCTTTTTGACGTCTTTCGCAAGTGAAAAATCAACGAAATCGTAGTTCTCACTATTTTTCTAAACGAAAGCTTGTACACCATCCCCCGAGTGCTCGTTTTGCTCTATCTGACCCAAAGAATGGCGCTCTGATCTCTGTTTGGACATACGATTCGCAAAAATGTTTATATTACGAATAAATTAATGCAGGTAAGTCTGATCCGCCATTTTCTTGACCATGGACAGACACCAATTTCAATATTTTGTAACTTTATGACAATTTGGGTAAAATAAGGACCAAAGCGTCATTCTTTAGCGCCTCCTGAACACGGCCCTCAAATTTCTTTGCAATCTGTTCAGCAGGAACGAAGAAAGGTGTGTTCTCGTTTCTAGGGATTATTCTAAGGACTGTTGGTAAAGTTTTCTGTCGTAAAATCATTTCCAATCGATACGACAGAGTGTGACACGAAAACGGTAAGTCGATAAGTTGGTATCTTGCTGGTAATACTTGGTAGGTGCATGTTTCTGTTTACCCGGACCCAGTAAAAGCTTTAAGATTTCATGTGTTGTAAGCTATAACCTATTTGCATCTGGACCTATATGTTAATATTTGTAGTATTTTAATATTTATCAGAGTACAAATATTCATCGATTAACTCGTATTGCACTGATGGACCTCTCCTTGTCAATGGAAGTTTGTGCTCTGGCTTCCAGTCACGTGGTCATGGTGAATGAGCCAATCATAATCGACGTTATGTACCACGTGATCGGAAAAATCGAAATGGTGGACGTATCGGGACGCAGGATCCCGAGAGGAGACGAAGGACGATAAACTGGGCAAGGGCCCGTCATCTGTATCATCGATATTATCAAACCAAGAACACGATTAACCACGAATATTGGTGTAATTTCAAGTAAAACCGACGACGTTAGATCTAGTGTAGAAGTATATTGGTGATAGTAGATCTTGTTTACCGAAGTGTCAATCCGCCCGTATTGTACGTGTATTCTTTTGGTGCGAGAAACAGAGGGATAGTGTGTATCGAGTCCGCGAGAGCCACAGATGCACCTATCATTCTTTGGATAGTATGTTTCGTAACGGTGAATAAAAAGGATTATATATTTTAAGTAAACGAATAAGAAAGAGGAAAACTGGGAATTGTGAACAGACGGTAGTGCGTTTATAGTGAAAATTAAGTCCGTGGAAGCATGTTCAAGTATGCAAAAGTTTTGATGAATTATAAGAATGTGTCACATCAAGCATCTTGGTATCAGCGAAAGAGGTAATGAAGAAAGCAAATCTTTTAAATAGGGCTGCATGTTTTCATCACATTCCTTGACGATGATATGTTACGACTAGTAAGTGTCATGCCTGAACGAGAAATTCTTGATAACTTTAAGCCCGGTTTACTCTGTTGACGTTCACACTCACAGATCGCTGCTGATTGGTGGCATGGTCCATGACCCGCCAATCGGCGTCGGAAGACGGTTTTCCTTGCGAATGTCAGCCGTCAGGTCCGAAGCAATCGGTATCTCGGGAACGTATGTCGTTTTTCGCAATCCTTTGTGTATCCAACGAATGATCAATGTGTTACGATTACCATTCACTTGAAATTATTCAGAATATTACTCTACGTTGTTTCTCATATTGTGGTACGATACATTTAATATTTTTTCCTTGAAAAATTACCGGTAACGACGAACGAACACAGTGAGATATTTTTAAATTCGGCTACTACTAATTCATCCAGAAGAAGTATCAAAGCAGAAAGAATTTTTAATATAACAAAGGCATAACTTAGATTTAACATTTTTTTTCTTTAAAGGTTAGAATTATTAGCTGAAATGTATACATTATTATCAGTTTGTTAGTTTGACATTATTTGACAGATAATTGTGATTATTGTGATTACATGTTCAAATATGAAATAAGATGTAAATAAAGTAACAGTATTGAATAAGAACTTTATGTTTATAGGGAAAAAGTATATATATACATACATATATATTACAAAGCAATGTGATAATATTATTTATATTATATAAGAAATATTTGATCTAAAGATAGATCAAATTGATGTCCCAAATATCTTTGTTTTTCAGATAAAATATTTCCTAAACGCACAAAAGTTTTATAATATGTACAAATGCAAATCTGTCTATAATCTTTTGCAATAAGTATATTAAAATACTCAAAATGTCATGAAGATGTTTGCAAGGTATTGAAAACCTTGGATTATTGTCTCAGTGGAGAAACTGAGTTACTGCCTGCCAACAATAGCACACCTACATTCTTTTCAACTACACGGTGAATCTCATAAAATATAATGGCTGTCAGAAAAGTTTTAATGAACATTCAGTGTTAAATACATGATACCTGAATTAAACACATTATCCTATACATTCAGAATACTCTAACTGCTAAAGAACAAATTCAATAAAAAGATATAAAATTGACTGAATATATGAATTTAAAAAGAATAAAATAATTTTAGTGACTCTATTTTATTATACAAAAAAAAAGTATATTAATGTATGATTACAATACTCTGCGGTATTTTTGTCCTATTGGTCAAATTAAATAATGAATTTAAAAGGAAGCTTTAAGAAAGATTTGGAAATACTTTACTATTTCTGTATATTATGTACTGCGATGAAAGAAAAATAATATTTACAAATTTTTATTTTGTTGAACTAATTCATATATCAGATTTGACTTGCTGTGTATAAATAAGGTTTTTTAGTTTACGAATACTGGATAATTTTGAGTGGAATTGACAAAATTAAATTAATATAAATAATACTTGTAAATAAATTCAGAAATCAGTGAGACTGTATCAGTGAACATTTTTAAACAAAATGTATAAAAGTTATTTTAAACCTTTGTATCAATGGCTGTACATAATTGAAAAACAGAAAAGAGGAGAAAGAATACATTTGAAATTTTGCCTGGATGACAGAGGACAAGTTTGTTAACCCTATAAAGAACAAGGTAAAATAATATATGAGCATAATGTATAATGTATATTAAAATTAAGCATATGTGTATTTAAACCTTACAGGGTTAAAAAGATGGACAACTGTGGTTCAGGAGTAGTGCAAGTATTTGTGGGTGAATGGAGCCCAGAATATGAAGCACTGTCAATTAAAGCAACAAAACAAACTTCATCAGCTGAGATAGTGGAATGCATTATAGAAAGGCTTGGATTAGTTGATCCTTCTGTTGGTTACGAATTAGCAGAAGTTGTAGGAAATTCTGTTGGGCAAGAGTGTAAAGAAAGAAGACTTGGGCCATCCGAGTGCCCTGTGGCACTTATGTTACTATGGCCAAAAAGTGCAGCACAACAAGAATATTACAGGTAACAAATAAAATTAACTAAGATTATAAACAAAGTAATGAGAAATTCTTTATATTCAGGTTTTACTTGCGAAAAAAGCAATCAGATTATTTATGGTCAGACAGTAGATTTCCCATGGATCCACAACTCTTAAAGGACTATTTTAATAGATTCCTGTATCAACCACGTGACAAAGAATATCCAGATCTATGTCAGCTACCAGATCTTAATGAACAAACCCTATTGGACAACCTTCGGGCTAGGTTTTTAGCTGGAAACATATATACATATGTTGGCAGCATATTAATTGCACTGAATCCCTTTAAATTCTATCCTATCTATAATCCAAAATATGTAAAACTCTATCAAAACAGAAGATTGGGGCCAGATATACCTCCACATATATTTGCCATAGCTGATGCAGCTTACCACTGCATGCTTAAAGAAAAAAGAAATCAATGCATTGTTATTAGCGGTGAGAGTGGTTCTGGTAAAACAGAATCAACAAATTTTTTACTGCATCATTTGACAGCACTTAGCCAGAAAGGTTCTCACGGTAGTGGTGTTGAACAGACAATACTTAGCGCTGGTCCAGTACTAGAAGCATTCGGAAACGCAAAAACTGCACACAACAACAATAGTAGTCGGTTCGGTAAATTCATACAGGTGAATTACAAAGAAAATGGAATGGTGCACGGGTAAGCTTTTCATGTACAATATATTAGAATCATCTTGTAACTTCTTGAAAAAATTATCGGAGCTTATGATAATGCTATTATTAGGGCTGTTGTACAAAAGTATCTTTTGGAAAAATCAAGAATAGTTTCTCAAGGACGAAATGAAAGAAATTACCACGTATTCTATTACCTCTTGGCTGGTGCAAGTGAACAGGAAAAACAACTTCTGCATTTAGAAAGTTGTGATCGTTATAATTATTTAAACAAAAGTGGTTGTTATGGATTGGAAAATATCGACGAGCGACATGAATTTTCGAGACTGAAACAATCTATGGAAATGGTTGGATTTACACCAGAAAAACAGAGACGATTGTTTGCAGTTCTGTCAGCTGTTCTTCTACTCGGTGATTAGCATATTATTTTGATGTTTCTTAATAAAACAAACTAACCTACTTCATTATTCCAGGCAATGTGGAATTTCAGCCGAGAAAATCTTATCACCATCACGATGAAGCTGTCGGAGTGAAAAATCCTGAAGTGGTTGCATTGATATCTGAACTCCTTAGAGTCAAACAGGAGACCCTTTTGGCCGCACTTACCGCTAAACGTGCGAGGGCTTCCGGAGAAACTTTAGTAATTAACTATAGACTTCCGGAAGCAATCGCGGCGAGAGATGCTATGGCCAAATGTTTGTATGGAGCTTTGTTTGATTGGATTGTGCTGCAGGTAAAAATGTTATTTCTTTATTTGCGAAATGTATCTTAAAATTGATTAAAAACAAGATTTTGTATTCAGGTGAATCATGCTTTGCTTTCAAAAAAAGATACTCTCAGAGATCATCAAGGCAATAGCATTGGTGTATTAGATATTTTTGGTTTCGAAGATTTTAAAACGTGCAATAGTTTCGAACAATTATGTATAAATTATGCAAATGAACAGTTACAACATTATTTCAATCAACATGTTTTTCAATATGAACAACGAGAGTACAGAAAGCAGGGGATTAGGTGGACAGATATCGGATACAGTGATAATTCCGGCTGTTTAAACTTAATCGAAGGAAAGCCGAATGGCCTTCTCTGTCTCTTAGATGATCAATGCAAGTTGGTATCATATTTTTCCGTTATTTTACGGAAATCAATCTGTATTGTATGTTTTTAAATGTTAATGAAATTTATAATAGCTTTCCGGGCGCAACGAATGAAACATTGCTACAAAAATTTAATTCAGTACACAAAGACAATCCATTTTACGAGGCACCACAACGACGCGAAGCAGCTTTTGTTGTACGTCATTATGCCGGGGCTGTTAAATACCAAGCCTCTAACATGAGAGAAAAGAATTTGGACTTGATGCGACCCGACGGAGTAGTTGGTGTATTGAAAAATTCTTCTCTTGCTTTTGTTCGGGAATTAGTAGGTGCAGATCCGGTTGCTGTATTCAGATGGGCGATACTTCGAGCATTTTTTCGTGCTCATTTTGCTTTCCAAGAAGCTGGTCGAGCTCATAGACATGGTCGAGGTAAGTGCTTGTTGTATCGTGATGAAACATAATTCTTTAGATGTAGTATCGTAATAATAACGTGTAAATGACTTTTCTTTCAGCCGATGGTACAAAAGCATCTGTACAAAACAGGTATAGGACGCCGAACGAGAATTTGATAAGGTATACATTATTTTTCTATTTAATTTCTTTTTATTACTTTTACTTTCATCAAGGGTGACTCAAAAAAGAAAGTTAAATGCTTGTATACTCACAATATAGAAGAACATTTATTAGTTAAATAATAATGATCGTGATAAACAAATGCCAATGTTATTGCGCTTGTTTTCAAATACGTTTTTATCTGCATATTGTCTCACCCTATAAAATATATATCTACGTTGTGCGTTAATAATATTTGCATCAAGCTGAAGAAGTTCCTATGTGTTTATAATTAAAGCATACGTTGATTATATTTACATTGGCCACATGTCTTTTGTCCCTGTAGCCATCTTGTGACGTTGTCGACCGTCAATCTAACTATTAACCGAATCGCGTAAGTGGTCTTTTGATCCACTGTATGTGTCCTTTTGGTAAACTTTACATTCTTTTAGACTAAGATATTCTATGGATTTACAATGCTTATGTTTAACGATGCATCAAACAAAAGTATTAACAGCACACTGAATCCAAGTTTCAATTGACTTTACAATAGAACAGCTAGTTATTATATCTTGTAAATCCATATAACGTTTTCAAGTTTCTTTTTGTGTTAAAAGTATTGTTTAGATTTATATGTATGCACTTTTTGTATTAAGTGTGATTAGAGTGCGATATTCATAACTTTCGTCATACAGTTACATCCTGTCATTTAAAGATATGCAATTTTACTTGCTGTTATTCTCTAGCATGATTACCAATGCAGCAACAACTTTTTTTATTTATATGATTCATATCGATCATTAAAATTCGCCTTTTATTCCATTGGAGTCACTCATGAAACAAATTTTCCGGTGAAAGATGATAATGCGAATAAAATATTCAAAATAAACAATATCAATGTTTAGTTAATTTATATGAAAAACTATCAGGAAACTAAGCATGAGAGACTTTTTCAGTTCTCACAAACATAATCGTCCACCAAGCTATCAGAAGCAGCGCAGTGTCTGCATACCATCAGCTATACCCACTACCACATTATCTTCCATACAACTCGAAACCAACGACAATGTAAACAACAACCGATTGTCGTGGCCACAATTTCGAAACATTAACCAAACGCAACACCCGTCAAATGTTACCACAATGAAGGGTTACTTAATAAGGGGCAGGGAAGACCAGCCTCATAGTAATAATAAACTCAGACGAGATACTCATACTCCGCTAGAGAGGGTGCTTCCAAAAGACGAAGCAAACGTCATGGAACGCGCTAATCAAATAGTCATGTATGTAAACAGTATCTACTTAATGTATTGTAATTTAAGCTACAAAAAACTCACTGCGCTATTATAAAAGGTAGTGTGCGCTCTATAGTAATTCTGGGTGAAGGATTTTTCTCGATAGGTAATAGCATTTTAATAGGATATCGATGGTCTTCCCATGCAAAATCACTTTACAGCTTTCTATGAGTATTCATTATTTTTCCGAAATTTTCACGTGTTTTATAGCAATCACAGAATACATTTTTCTTTTTCTTTGATTCTACCATAATATTCACGATCATTATCCCTTACTTATCGTTTTTTAATCATCATGTTTTAATGATTTGTTGTTTTGTTTTTTCTTTGTTTGTCTGTACTTTTAGCTAAAATTGATGCATGTTAATTTCACAGTGGCAGTTTCTTATTGTTTGGTTGGAAAATGTATAAATTAATCTATTTAAGTTTAATTAGAGAACAATTAGAGATCAGTAATATTGCTTAGAGGTGTATATTCAATGGGTTAATTTGTACAGTACACTGCAAGAAACAAATTTAATTGAAAGAATCTTATTTCTGAATTTCTCGTCTTATTAGCAGCACATCCTCTATTGCTAACTGCAGTTAATTGCATGATAATATCCGTTCTAAAATATCTAACAGATCGAAAACATCATATTAAATTATACATTCATCAATTAACAAAGAGATTAACTGAAATTAGTAGTTTTTAAGAATGTAAACAGCTTGTTATCAATATTAATCATGCATTTATCTAGTGCAGTGATCAAACTTTATTTCCTTTGTATTATTAGGCACATTTAAACTCACTAGTCACTATCTTTCTACATAGTTAAACTTATTATCACATGCTTGTTACATCTACTCTTATGACCTAATCACTTCAATTATTACAATATTATGCTAAACGTTTGCTACTTATATCTCATAGTTGTTGAATATATTTGCAATGCCATTTATGTCACTGTAAGAAATATATATCTTCCTTTTCCTGTTTTTTAAACTAAAATGCCACAATATCAATTAGCTGATATATGTACGAAATTAATTATTACATTATGTTCTAAATTAAAAATTATATTTTGTATATTTATTTAACAAGTACTCAAAAAATAGGAAAAGGAATTCCTTAATCATTCAGTAGCACCGGAACCTTTTAATTAAACATTTACAGGAAAAACAAATCGTTTCGACCAAGAGAACGTGGCAAGAAAGGTTTAAAAAATCTTCAAACCGTAAAGACGCTTGCTGGAAGAATACAGAGCTACGGTACCGGACCCGGAAAAGCAAGAAAACAACCCATGACAGTATCGGCACAGTTCCAACAAAGTTTGCATAGTCTTATGGATACTTTAAATCAAGCAAATCCGTTCTTCATCAGATGCATTAAGAGCAATGCTAATAAAGTACCAAATGAATTTGACGAGGAAACTGTGCAACGACAATTACGATACACAGGAATGTTAGAAACAGTTCGAATAAGACAAGCTGGATTTAATGTTCGATTAACATACGAAGAATTCATTCAACTTTATAGAATGTTACTACCTAAGGGTCTGTTGAGCTCTCAATCAGACGTTAGAGATTTTCTGTTAACGTTGAATCTCAACAGAGACAATTATCAGCTTGGAACGACTAAAGTATTTCTCCGAGAATCGGAAAAGATTAAATTGGACATAGAGCTACATCAGCAAATTATTACAAGTATTACAACTATACAGAAATGGTTCCGAGCTTGTCTGGAAAGAAGAAAATTCCTTAGACTAAGAAATGCAGTTGTACAAATACAATCGTTCTGGAGAATGGTAATTGCTCAAAGATTCGCGCATTCCTTACGCTCCAGAATCGAAGCTGCTACTCATATTCAATCCGCTTGGAGGGCATACAAACAGCAAAGTTGGTTTAAGAAGTTGAAATCCTGTGTAATTACCTTTCAAGCTCATGTCCGGGGTAACAACGCGAGAAAAGCTTTCGCGGAGCTCAAGAAACAGAAGAAGTTGCTCGTCGGTAAAATTGAGGAGTATAAGGAAAGTCAGGATCAAAGAGAGCTTGCGTATGACAATAGCAAGATATACTCCCGACTAAGGGATAGCGACGAGTAAGTATTCTTACGGAAAGATTCACATCGTAAGTGTTTACGAATACCGGTATTTATGCTTTAATTTCAATACACAGATCGCTGACGGAAGATCATGGACTTCTGGAGTACAACACCCTTCGCAAATCGGAATTTCAAAATCGTCTACCATCGACAAGGTAAATAAATATTATATTTTTAGATTAGAAACATTTTTAGGTGCATAACTACAGTACGGTGTCAATTGCAGAGCGGACAATATACTTCGAGATAGCAATATCGATACGAGTATGTCATATTCCAAGCGTAAAGTTACGCCAACCACAAGAATATTACAGGAATCTAGCGCTATCTTAAGAAATACAGAGCCATTGTTTACTTCTGAAGATTTTAATGAGCGTAAAAGCAGTTTGGAAAGTTTGACCAGTTTAAGGAGCTACGAATCTCAAGTTAGCGTAAACAGCTCCGAGTCGCAAGAAAATTCTTACTGTAAACCTGTACCGAGCACCAGAACAAAGCGTGGCGATCAGTCGCCGGTGGTTGCAACAAACACAGGCCTGATGAATGCTTCCAGTCGGTTGTCGTCGGTTAGTAAACGAGCGGATAGTTCATCGACAGGCTACAGCGATGGAGAGACTGATACGGAGATTCCAAGCGCTGTACATAGTGCTCCGCCTGTTTTCAATGCTACTCCACCATTCCCAAGTCCCCGCGAAATAAAATACCACCAGTCTAACGTAAACTTATCGCATAGTCCAAATTCAGATGTCTGGCGTCGTAGGGCAGACCTTTCGTCCATTAATTATAGTGATTACTTGCTGTCTGGTCCGCAGAAAACAACGTTAACCCGTTCACCAAATGTTTCTTGTTACAAAAATATTACCGACAATATGTTTGACCAAACGCAACAAGAGAAACCGCACGAAGCGTCAAATTATAACGTGAAACTGGATCCGAACGAACGTTTCGTTCACATGGAAAGCTCTTCGGGTAGGGAACAACGTAGATTGAGCGACAATAACGTACCAAGTGAGCGAATCGAAAATGTACCAGCTTCCTCTGCAAGACGCGATCAGACCTACGTTCACTTCAATTACTTAAGAAGACAAAACTCGGAAGGTGATACGTCTATGAAGCTGGATGCCGTGAACGATGAAAATGTCTTGAAGAGTTCTCTGTTGAAAGGAACAACGTCCAAGGAGAAGAACTCAAGACCTAAGGAAAAGTGTGAACCGGATGTACCTGTTAGAAGTGCGAGAAGGAACCGACCGTCTCGCGAAGTCCAATGTCGGTCCATGGGCGAGAGCGTATCAGAAGCTGGTTCTGGAGAAACAAAGAGCCTCTTCTTGGGTACCATCAAGGAGAGCGATCTACACAAGTCTACGAACGTAAGAACTCGAAAAGATAGCCCACACGAAGTTGCATCGAGATCGGTGACTGATTGGCCCGTGAACAAAAATGAATCCGGATCGAAGACGCAACAACCTGGTAAACGTATGAGATCGAATGCTATAACGACCCTCGAGCTAAGAAGAAGAAATTCGGATCCAGCTACGAAGATATCGGGACTCAGCGAAGACAAAGCTGGAACCGATACAAGTCCAAACGATTTGAAACTCGCTCCTGGAATGAATCTTCTAGAATGGAAGGGCAATCTTTTCACCTTGGCCGGTCATTGTTTTAGAAAAGTAGCAAGGTTCGCCAAAGACGACGTCTGCGTTTGCTGTCACGAAAAGATGGACGCGTTCGTAACGCAGGGCTACAAGTGCATCGATTGCAAGCAGTTGTATCACGTGAAATGTATTCAAAACGGCGGTGTACTTAAAATGCCGTGCATCTTAGCGAACACTCCGGGAAGACGAAAAAACCGGAAACCACCTCGTACACCTTACGACGCTTCGAAACAAACTGTCGCGCCCAAGTTCAGCTTAACCGGCACATCAGCTTTCTCGGACAGTACGGACAAGATAATATCCGATGCGAAGGAATTAGCACTGATGCAGGATTTCATTACGAAGAAAATATACATAATGGAGGGTCAAGAGGAGGGCAGAAAACCCAGCGAAGTAGATCGCGTGTTTAAACAAGCTCTGCGTAAATTTAAGGACGATCTAGTGATCACTTACAGCGTCGCTATACAACAACGCGTCGAGGGCAACATCAAATACACCGATCTGATCGCGAACTTCTTGCACGTGATGGAAACGGTGTGCAAACAAGAAAATACCACCGAAGATTTTCCGGTAACGATGGGCGTAAATGCTTTCCGAGGATTCATGAACGAATTTATGACGCTAGTCAAAACCGAAGCACCGGAGAAACAGAGTAAAAGTAAACGTAAGAAGGAAAAGAAACGAAAGCAAGAGGAGCCCACGCGACATGGTAATCATATGTTCCAGTTAACTATCATAAACATACCTACAGCCTGCGAGGTATGCACGTCTTTCTTTATGTGGCCTATCGAGCGAGGACTTGTATGTCAAAGTAAGTATTCTGTTCTTCGTTATTAATATCATCTTATCATTCTTAATCATTAATTATAATTGTTTAGATTGCAAGTTGACTTGTCACAAAAAGTGCTACATGAGAGCATCAGCGGAGTGTGGAAAGGATGCGTCGTTGCACGAGATGAACTCGCATAAAGTTTTCGGTGTACCGTTGTACAAACTAGACTGTGGCGACGGCAAAGTGCCAGTGGTGGTGGATCGATTGATCACGACTATAGAGATGCACGGTCTTTACACGGAGGGCATCTATCGAAAGAGCGGTGTCAGTTCCAAAGTGAAGGAGTTGAAATTGAAAATGGACGAAGGTGATTTAGAGAAGGTGGATTTCGAGAACTATCAGGTACACGTGTTGGCAGCGGTATTGAAAAGTTTCTTTCGGGATATGCCCGAGCCTCTGCTGACGTTCGAGTATTACGATGATTTCCTGCACGCTGCAAACCTGACGGATCCTCGCGATCGAATCAGCACGCTTTTCGCCATCCTGAAGAAGCTGCCCAAGCCTAACTTTGATCTGATGGAACGACTGATCGTCCATCTGGCAAGAGTGGCACTTCACGAAGTGGACAATCGTATGTCACCGTCAGCCTTGGCGATAGTCTTCGCGCCGTGCATCTTGAGGACGAACAGAGCGTTACCCGCGCAAGATTCCTTGCAAGACGTTGGCAGGCAAACCTGTTGCGTCGAGACTATCGTCCAAGAGAAACTTAGAGTCGTGCGAGCGACTTTAGCCGATATAAATACTCTGGAGTCAGCCTGTCACACGGCGACTCATCGTTTATCCAGTTTACGATCCTCGAAGATCTTCAGTCCAGAAGAATTGAACGCGGCGACCCCGAACGCAACCGCGAGATGCGGCCCTACGGACCGGGACAGAGATCGAGGCGACGAAGAAGAAGCAATTCTCGTCGATCATATACAGGAAATCCAGAAGGAAAAGGCCCTATTAACTTCGACTCTCCCTAGCCTAACGAGAGCTTCTTCAGACGACGACCTACTTCTATCTGCCACGGACCTGGATGATGGGTCTCTCGATGATCTTCTTCCATCTTCTGCCGGTAATGTATTGCGCTATCCTTAATCCTGATAACGTTTTATGAGGAGGGAGAAAGAAGGATCGAGCTGTAAGCATTCCAACGATTTAGGTCAATGTTGTTTACGAGTAGAGACTCGTATCCAATTTTGTCCTTGCTGCAGAGTGATTCATCAATATACATTTCTTGTTTGTACACCGGTATTAGTCGGTATTTCTGGATTATAGTAATTGAAACAGATTGTAGGAAATACTTGAAGCTTCGATGTTCAAATTTCAGATAGCATTAATCAATCGTTTACTTCAAAATAAAAATTGATAACGTTCTTTGTTTCGATGTTCTCGAATAGATGGACTCGTAAGGAAGAAACCAATCCAGAGGCAAAGTTCCGCGGACAATGCATTTCCTACGATCATCAGTGTCGACGAGGACATGGTAATGGTATGACCATCGACAGTTACCACCAAGGATGATCGTTAAGTGTAGCAACATGACACACGCTGTGAAGCGTCGACTGACGGCAGCGAATCGACGAGTCTGTTACTCCTGGTCTCATCGGCAAGCCGCTAGTAATTTAAATAAGTAGTAAAACACGACATTAGGTAGGTCTCTTAGTAATTTGTTCCACGCGAAGTTACAATTAATTCGATTAAACACATGCATATAAATATATATATATATATTACATACATACATACATACATACACACACATACATACATATATATATTTTTCACTCTGTCGCAAAGCTTTCAAAGATTTCTAAAAATGAGAAAAAGGATGATTAACAAATAAGCGAGCATCATACGGCTTCACGTGAAATGAACTAAAATATTCATTTTATATAATATATTTTTCTCTTGGAATGCATTCCTCTTATCGAAGACTGTCAATCAGGCTAGATGTTTAGATGAGAACCATTGATACTGTTTTTGTATCATATTGAAAGGTATTCTACGCTTAGAATATCGGTTGTTTTCACTTTGTCATGTTTCGTTTGTCTGTAGGTGCGACGTCAACGGTAGTAGATGTACGTACAAAATCATTAACACAGTTATATGTGGTCGTTAAGATAGAGAGAAACGATTGTCCGTTATTGTTACGAATAATTAGTCTCATTTAAAATTCTCGTTCTCATCCCTACCGTATCTTATTTAACGGTTCGTTTGAAAACGATCACTCTCGTTTCAACATCCTTGTTCTCCGCTGTTTTACAGATTTTATAGACTGTTGCGTGAATCACACACGATATGGTAACTTGTTTTCTTCCTTACGAAAGCGTGGTAACCGCCTTCTCTGACAATCGCAAGTCTCGAAACGAAAGCATCATTCGCGTGTTTTTTGTTATCAAGACGATAAGGAAGGATAGAGTAGTGTCGACAATCAAAGGTTCGACAGGAAGGTTTCAACGAGACACCTTGTCAGGTTTCGTTTTTCTTTTACCAGACGTGTTTCGTTGACTTTTACATTTTTTTTTTCATTCTCTTTCATTTTTTCTTTTTTTTCTTTTTTCTTTTTTTTTTTATATATATATATATATAAATAAATAGAATACTCGCGTGGCGTTATAGATAGTTATTCGGATCGCTGGTTGAAGCAAGGGATTCGAATCACGTGGGAAGAAGGAAGGAGGAAACCAAAATGTAGCTTGTACATATTATTATACGATTAATGAGTATCTCGTAATAATCTGTTATTATTGTTAACTTTACGAGAGACGTTACCAAGATAATATTTCTACTGTCGATATTCGTCGTGTAGGGCTTACACACGCCTATCTGTCGATAATACACGTAAACACATACATATATTTACATCCAGATACACAGGGCCTGCCAATTTTTCTTCTTTTCCTTCGTATCAGTTTTTACTTAGGACACTTCCTTTCATTCAGAGACTTCTTTATATATATATATATACATATATACATAAACGCGTCCATGGAGGTCACATGGAGGACATTTATATACACGAGTACTTATGTATATACAGAGATTTTGTGTGCACAGGACTGAGCAGACAGTTTTCTTTTTTTTCTTCTTCTTTTTTTTACTTAAGATTTATTACGATTTCGTTTTAGTTTCCCTGTCGTCCAGTGCCTTTTTTCTTTTTTAATTTCCCTCTCTTTTTTTTTTTTAATACATCAGCTGGCGTGTAATTGTACCATTATCCTATTTGGTGCGTCCTCGCCGCAAATTCGAAGAATTAGAAATCTCGAAACCGCGGCTCGCGAACGCGCACAGATTTTAATGAAATTTTATTTCTGTCGCATATTATAGGTTTTTAATACGATCATCGCTTCGTTTCCCTTCGTGTTTCTCGTTCTTCATCATCTTCTTCTCTCGACTCGCGAAGTCTACATATTCGTGTTTACGTTCGTTTTAGAATGATCGATTAACGACCCCGACTGTTTTTTAACTGTTCGTGTGTTCGTGTTCTCGCGCGTCGCTCTTCTTTTTTAAGCTCGCCCTCGTTGATCCGGAACGCGAGAGGCGGCTTTGAGATTCCTTGTTTTACGGTTGATCGATTTTTACACTGATTAGGATAGGATCGTTGCCCCGGACTACGTTTCGTTCGACTATCGCGAACCAGTTCGTAGTGTGTTTTTTAAACGTTAAAGGATGTTAAAGAAATGTTAAATGCTTCCAATATTAAATCGAGTTTACGAACGTCCATGACATCCCGAGCGATCATTCGTACCGATATCAGGTCGATTGATTATTTTGCTCGATGTCGAAACTGTTCTTCGTTGCGTTTCCACGTTTAGCGAATCGTCGAGAGTTTCGCCGCGTGAAAGCTGGAAAAACGTACTTTTACCGATCAAAGTGCTGATGAATCAACGAGAAAGGAATATGGTAAACTGTGCCATCGTAGAAAGGAATATCCACTGTAAAATGTCCCTTTCGTTTGATGCTCACCTTTTATCTTATGTTAATAAGTATTTTGGCATTTTTATTATCAACATACGCGATCGTTCTATGATTTATCTTAATTTTCATCTGTGCAGTCAAAGATTGAATGGCAATTGATTTACATCTCATAACTCGTTCACTTTACGTTCTTCCTCTTTTTCATTTTTCTTTTTTCCACTCCATACTTTCGATCGGTAGCGCAGGTACGTACAAAGAGGAGGGTGTACATTGGTTGAACATTTTTTCTGTTGAAAGCGTTGCTGTTGATTTCATTGCGTGGCTTGTAAAGAGTTCGTTAATTGTTTCGTTGAAGAGAGAAATTGACCGAAAGAAGGGTTGATTTTGTATTTCGGCTAGTCTCTGTTGTCGCTTGTTGAATTGGTCGACTCGTTTCTCCATCGGCCGCGAGCAAGTTTCCGTTTGTTTTTTCACTTCGAAAGATTTATTAGACAGGTCTCCACGGTTGGGTAGAGCTTGTAAATTCCCTTTAGAGCGTCGACCGTGGCGCAACTTTCGGTAGTCTAACCCGTCTAACGAATAAGAGCTAATCGTTGATCTGTAAATGATCGTTTCACGCAAACGTATTACGCTTCTATTGTGCAAGGTGCCTCGCGCGAGTATCGAGCGCACAAACGTGTATCGTCTATCCGGATCGTGAAGGGAGGAAAGTGAACGATGATCGAAGGAACGACCACGTAGCTCGCGTTGAACGATCTCTCGAGGACCCTTTGTGTTTTTCGTTTGAGCGAAAATTTCACCTTTTCGATTTATAATTTAAGCAAGAAATTAAGCGAACGATCTAAGTTATAAATTTGAAGAATTTGGATTTATCACTAGTCTTATGTTGCAAAAAGAATCACGACAATCTCGAGGTAGGTAACTTAGGTCGGCGAGAAAAAATTTTCGTTTGAAATTTTCGCTCTGTAGGACAATTGGATCGCAGTCTGTACATAGGCAAAGTTAATGGCGCGAGGAAAGGAACTCTTCATGACAATATCGCCCCGAAAAAAAAAAAAAATCCTAAGTAACTCCGTCGCGTGCAGCCATACTGGCGTATACTTCTCATAACACGCTCCGCTCTATATTTTTCTGTCTTCGAGATCTAGCTTCGCGACGTTTCTTTGAACGCCGTCGCGGTCGGAGCTCCTAGACAATCTGCGTCGACCTTGTTCTTCCGAGAAATCGAACCAACAGGATGCTAGGCGAAACGGCAACGACCGACGATAATCGTCGCAAACGGAGACGAGAGAGAGTATCGCTCCACTTTCGGCTGAATTCTATGAAATACGCTTATTACAGTTATAGGTGCGACGGATCGCGGTCGTTGTTCTCCGAGGTAGTCTCCGATTGTTCCCGAAGTGTCGCTAGCAAAAAGAGGTGTTCTCGCGTATAATCGCACGGCTACTTCCGTTTCGGGAGCATCTTGCACGAGAATTCTCGAGTACGCGACGACGCGACGTTGAGGAAGGTCGAGGCAGGCGCTGCTCGAAGCTCCGAAACTCGAGGTGTCTGGTATCGATCGAGACAGTATCATCTGATGTTCGATGATTATGCTGAAACGTCGCAACATTAAGCAACGCTCTTCCCATTTGCATCTCTTGGCGGAGAAGTGTAAGATCGTGATCGAACTGTCCAAGCCCGTCGCGCTCTTTCCCCAAGAGAATCAGCGACGTTTAATTACTTTTAGAAAGGCAGACGAGTACAAGGGAAATGGTGTCTGGCACCATTCAGACTCGTACTAATTACCATCATTTCATCTTCACAATTTGCACGATACATGTCAATTTTTTCGAAAATATTACATTTAATATTTCTATATTTATTATCATTCTACATACACAAAAACAAAATTCAAATGAAATTATTAATAATACTTTCGTCAGATACCCAGACACCACCGTACGTATGGCAAGATTTTTACCTTTCTTTCAAAGCAATCAAAAGCTTGGACACTTCGGTCGTTGTATTTATACATACCTTATATAAACACACAGATACATACATACCTGTTGTTATTTTTCTTCAAAGAACAAGTGAGCGTGCACGTGTGATAACATAGAACGAATTTTCGAATGGAGAACAGGCGTGTGACGCGTGAAGGACGATATGAATATACATATATAAATATGATATATATATATAGATGCATTATAAATAAATAGGTAGATATACGCGGAATCGCGTAGGTGTTGCGAAAAGAATGGGCGGCTGGCTCGTTCCTTCGTCGTTCAATCGGGAGATCACGCGCCCTTCGAATACACCTGAGAAACCGAACAAAGAACAGTATCTAGAAGAAAGGGCACTCATACACGTATATATATATATACATACGTATATCTATATAAAAAAAAAAATATATAGGTATATAAGGCATGCGAAGGGTCGAAAAGAACAGGGCAACCTGTCGACGAGTTGGCTTCGACCTTTTTCTTCTTTTCATCCACGCGAATCCTCTCGTTGACTCCTGCTCTCTTCGACTTCTCGACGATACTCATGGGACGACTTTCTCAACGATTTTACGCTTGCTCTTTCTTTCCCTCTTCTCATCTTTTCGTGGCACGCGACCGTCGCGCGTAGATAACACTCGACGAGTACGCGTTCATCAGTCGGCTGCCTATTTCTTCGTCGTTGTCCGTTGCGTCTGCTGCGAGCCTGTAACTAAAGGGAAACGTCGATCAGTTTCGCGGACACGGTGGAAGTTTTCGAGGAAAGTAAGGAAAGTATAAGATGATAAAGAAAAGAAAGCGTTTCGTGGATGATGTTCCTTCTCGCGATCCAGGATTCCACTTGTACCACTCGAAACGGACCTTCTCTATGGGATAAGTTTCAAGTCTCCAGCTGGGAAAACTTCCGCCCGTTAAGGTCGTTCCGAGCACGTGGAGCATGCGGTTGTTTCGCTGGATTCGATGCTATCCTCGGACGCGTATTAAGAGCAGACGTTTCTCTGGTCGCGCGTGTAGATAATTGCGCGTCGATCCACGAAACACCACCAACGATCTCCTCTTTGCTCAAACGACACGTTTTTCCCTTTCGTTTCGTTCATCGTCCCCGTGTTTCCCCGTTCGATTCTTCTTCTATTTCCTACTCATAGAATTTCCTCTATTTTCATTCCATCCCGTTCATAGTCGATCGTTTGTTCGCTCTTTAACTCGTTCCGTGTCGGGTGAATTTTAACGCGTTGAATGCCGTTTCTTACTTTGCCTAATTAGTATTAAAATTTATTTCAGTTATACGATTGTATTAAATTCGTGGTGTCGTTTACCGATAACCCCTTCAGGCAGCCAGCGTGTTAATATTCTCAACGGTAACCCTGCCTAGAATCTCGAATATTTTATAAATTATGACAATTCTTATTAGCCGTGGAAAAATTAGGGTCAGAAGGGTAAATTGTCGAGAATGAAACGAATGGAGTAGTTTTCACCTGTATTAGCAAACGATCGAAACGAATGACACGTGTAACGCACGACACATCGTTTCCTTGTTTCTACTTCTTCCAGTTTCTCTCGTTGAACGACCATTCGAGCTGGCAATAAACGCGAACAACGATCCTAGGTGTGTCTCGAGATACGATTCTCCTTTTTTTCTTTCCTTTGCTCTAATGTCCGGACAGTAGCGATGCGGCCCTCTGTGAAAGAAGCAAAAAGGGTGCAGTCCTTCTTCTGTCTCTCTAAAACCCTTCTTTTCTTTTATCTGACTGCTTTTAAGCGGAATTACAACCAGGATGTGTAGAAAGGTTCATGAATAACGTGTCTAGCGAATAGCTAACGTTTCATCCCTTACATGCCCGCGATTTTTATTCTTTGCTCAGATTCGCCGTCATGAAATAAAGATACTCGGCGGTGGATAATCCAACAGGATGAATTCGTCGTGCGTTACACGTGACTTTTCCTATGGATTTTCAAATCATTTTACGTACCAGAGTTTATGCGTTTAAATGGAAGGGTTGTAATTCCGATCGACGATTCGAAACGAAAGATGCTAACGACAAGAGGAGATCGCTGAAAAAGGTATATTCCGTGTTTCGTGAATCGTATCTTCTTTTTTTTTACGTTTAGGGGAAAGTTCACCGATTTCATCCGCGAATCTAATAAAACGTTTACCGGCGCGAGCGAACGAGCGAGCGGGCGTATTTTGCGTGTGGTGTGCGTGCGGTGCGCGTCTGTTTCGCTTGTCTGCGTGGGATACTAGTGCGTTCGCGAGACGGTGTGCAAGGTTACTCTCCGTGATCGACTGTAATTTTATATAATATTTGTAAGGCAAAAGAAATATTATGTACAGCATACCTGATAGTAAATAATAAGTATCTACCTTATAACTAAAGTACGATCTATTTACGTGTTTGTTCGCAATTGATTCAACCTCTCGTCGGTCTATCCTTGTTTCGTTTACCTTCGAAACTTTACGATGGAAGAGTTTCAAACGTGTCAAACTCTTGCAATTGTTACCCGTGTTTAATTTTCACTTGTTCGCGTTTAAAATTCACCGTTTGCCCGGCCAATTCGGTAAGATACGCTCGAGCAAGTCGAGCTTTGATATTACCGATGCTCGGACAACTCTGCTTATAAGTTGAACCCTTAAGTATCCAAGTGGGACGACAGTTCTGGCCGTTTTACGAGGCACGGTGATAATAATAAAGTATGGCGGCTACGTGATCCGAATACGAGCGCGAATCGTGTAGCAAAGGGATGCTGTGAAATTTTCTACGAACAACAGCTGAATTCGTTATTCTATCGCAATAATGAATACCTTTCTCTTTTTTAATTTTGTCTGAAATTAATATCATTTCATGACTCAAATTAATCGTACTTTAAACTTAAATACCTCGGAATAATGTTACATTTTAGAGAAGTAAATTCTATCAAACGGAAACGTTTAAATCGGTTTTCCGGAGTTTCATCTGTCTAGTTGACCGTATGTATATAAAAAAGGAAAAGGATTTCACAGTGAAAATACGCGTGAGATGTTGATTTCGAAAACATTGCGACGTATTCGTGTCCACGTCGACGGTTCGTACCAATTTCCGGACGCGTTAACAGAAAAGGGGAGGGAAAAAGCAGGCGAGCGAGAAATTGAAAACGATTTCCGCGGTTAGTATTATCTTTTACGATCTTAGTTAAAGTACTCCGATACGAGACGCTCGCGTCGGTTTCCTCTATGAACTGCTTTCTGCCGCACTATATTGGCACACTGTAATGCGGATTGTCATAGACTGCAATAATATTACCGTTACGCGGTTTCGGCGTTGTCCTCTCATGAAAATGAGGATATTGCCAGCGCTCCCGCGATAATTGCAACGTACCTGTTAACGAAGAAGTTCCGGAACAAAGCGATGCTTATCGCGACGAGCTAATGTAATAATATTTTCCGGAAATATTT
The DNA here is from genome assembly GCF_051020975.1 of Osmia lignaria lignaria. Lineage (NCBI taxonomy): Eukaryota > Metazoa > Arthropoda > Insecta > Hymenoptera > Megachilidae > Osmia > Osmia lignaria. The sequence goes on from NC_135041.1 coordinate 6,328,782, forward strand.
GGCGAACCGGTTTTGCACGACGACGTACGTAAACGCGATGACTACGCGACCAGGTATTCATTAAACGGTGATCGTTAATCAACGTGAATTCAGTGGCAATCGCGATTGACGAGCAATATTTGGGATTAATTATAACGGGCAAACTTGACGCGTCTGTTACTAGATGCTAATTGTGTGTGGTCATTAATTTTTGATCCGTTAATTTTGATCCGCGCCCAGCATAATTTCATGATATAAAATAATTGATATTCGAATACGGCTTGAGATTAAATCTTATGTACAAGGACGGGAAAGGATCGCTTTTGTTCCTTCGGATTTATAGCGTTATCGAGTAGAGGTTCCATAGATTTTAAATCCTCGAAAGATGTCGATCTGGCCACACCACTCGACCAGGACCTTATCCTGATTCTTCTTATATCACCCTACTTTACCTGACTGCATCGCCACCACGCTTCTATCCTCGTCGAGATGCTCGGCTGCGATTCGATGTCGACATCGATTTTCTCATAAGAGTTCGCCGTGAAACTGATACTCGAGCCCCCGGGAGTAGCTCGAGCCCTTGAATCTTTTAAAAATTACTTCCTCCCTGTGACCGATCTGCTACCTCTTGTCCTTGGTATAGAACAGAATTCCCACTTTAGATTGCCAGTTTTATGGAAAACCGTGGGCTTACGATAAAATATGGATTTTCATTCGATACAACGTTTGATAATAGAATAGGTCAAACGAAGACGTACTCTAATTTCGTTCTTTTCCGCTAGGGATAATTAAATTAATTAAATTTCTTTATTTTCTGAAACAGAAATCGATCTCTTTGTACTGGATTTTAATATCTCTTATTTCATATCTTCTGCTCAATTTATTTGATTATGAATTTAGTACAATCCACGAATTCGATTGATTTAAATAAGTAATTTGGTGACACTTCGTTGCCGAATAAAAAAGGTTATCAATTTAGAAGGATGAATAAATAATTGGAAAACGAATCAGAGTTTACTTTGCGGTTATCGGATTACTCCTCTCGAATATTTAGTTTTGAAATGAGTATAGTATACGTTGAAATAACCGACAATTTCTTTGTGTCGTTTTTAACGTATCGTGCAATCAATTGTATTTTCAGTTCGATACGTAATGGAAATTATATGCTGATAAATAATCGTGTTGTAGAAAGTTTAAATTACTTGGAATCGTACATCGAACGGTATTCTATTCAGAGTTGTATTTTCTTTCGTAAGTATTCGAGCGGTGAGCATAAATAAATCGTTGAATGTGAGTAAACGTGTCAGCAACGCGGTGCTGGAAATTCTGTATAGCATCGTCGAGTTCATGATTCCCAAGACGTGCAGAACAAACTATTTTGTGGACTCGAGATAAATCACTTCCGACACTGTGTTACAAGAAACTTCGGACTGTTTGATTTTGCATTTGCATCGATATAACAAGATCTTTACCGGATCGTTTCTTGGCTGCCGTTACTGGCAAATATCTCACGCTGCGTCGTACCGGAAACGGTTGTAAAAAAAAATGTTCTTCGAGATAAAAAGGCAAATAGAAAACAATTATCTTCTGACGTTAAAAAAAAAAAAGAAGAACCGAGAGATTACCGGTTAAGAATACGAATTCCGTTTGGTTCTATAATCGATTTCGTCTCCCGTTCGAAAGCTCTCTTAATCGAATGGATATCTTTAAATCTTCTATTCGAGTCACCGTATGAATAGGGTTTCAATATTTTTATGTCCCTTTTTTTTTCTTTTCTGATCGATTTGTCTAACTTTCTACAGTCTAGGTTTGATTTATCGGTAGCAATCGCAGAAATTGATATCTTCTTTAGCTAATCGTTTTCGAACGAGTCCGATGAGTCTCGTGCTCTGATTACGGATCTGAAAACTATTTTTCACCGTTGCCCTGAAAAAGTCAAATTTATATCGTAATAATCACTTCTTGATTATTGCAAAACAAAGTGCATAATGATCAGTGTTATCATTAAAATGGTAAAAGGCATTTGTCAATGAACGCGCCGATTCCGTTTCGTAATCAATCGTTCTCGAGCATTCGAGATAGAATCCCCGGATTGACCTCCTTTCATGTTCAACTTATATTTCCTTACGACCTCTCGTTTAATTGGACAAATACTATCCCGGTCGAATACCGATGCGGATAGCGTTTCCCTTCGACTCCGCCATCAACCTGGAACTCTCTCCTTTTTTTTTTTTTTCAATTACTTTTCGAGGGCTTCGCCACCGGATAACATTTCAAATACTGATCAATTCACTTACCCTACCCTTGTGTTATCAATTACAATGATCCCCGAGGAATACCCTCAAGTACCGTTCTGTTTCCTTTATCTCGTCGCTCCTTAAGTTTATTATACCATATGGTACGCTCATGAAACATCTCTGGACGATTCATGCTGTATTTGTTCGGCACTTTGTCAACTGTGTTCGAAACAATTTCAGAGGATTCCAATTTCATTTCGGGACAATAGAATAGGGTGAATATCATTTTGGATATGATGAATGTACTGTCTATTTAACCCTTTAGTTACTACAATCTTTGCTGAAAATTATTGCAATATTTTTATATAATAAGTTTGATTTTAAAATTGTATTCGCAACAGGCTTTGTGAGTTGTCAGATTTAAGGATTCATCCGATAAAAATGTTGTCCCGAGATAATCTGGTAGAAAGTGAAATATTGAAAACAGACAGGCGATAAGGGAGATTCGCAGAGACGAACGACCTACTGACGGACACTGGACGACCTAATTTAGTCGACGAGGCTATTAAGAGAGGCCGAGGATCGGTCGTAATTAATTCGTCGACGCAATGGTACTCGAGAGGAAGTCCGAAGGATCCAGGAACGATTCTCGATTCCGCTTTTGTCCACGGGGTTCGATGCACCCGGCGTCTTCCTCGAACAACCCCTACGTCTCTTTTCCTCACGGACCATCGGCGAAGTTGGTTCGCAGAGTTTAACCAGGGCTCTCGCTATCGACCTGACGAGCAACCTCGGCGTCTGCGTCGATGTCTGCGGCGCGCAGACGCCCCGACACGGGCCTGGGTTCTCCAATCGATTTCAGATTTTCCAGCATAACGAGGCCGACTGCTGCCCAAAAATTCCTCTACGCGCACCTTCTCTCTCTCTTTCTCGCTTCATCTCAATGCCGTTTCTCTTTCGTTCTCTAACTCTGTCTCTTCCTCGTACCGTAGAAAGCTGTCAACCCTTTTCACCCTGTTTCTCTCGTCCTCCTTCCATCCTCCTCCTCCCTCTCCTTTCTTGGTCTTTCATTTCTTCTACGTTCTGGCCACGCCGCGAGAGGGAGGTGTACGAAAGTGGCCCACGGGATCGATTTTCGATAGGGATAATTGTGGATCCACGGGTCTATTCGAAAGTTTCGTTTTCTCGTTCAACGCTTTTCCGTTTTCCCTCGGTATCGAATTGTTCGCGCCTAATTCCACTGGACTCTTTGACGAAGCAGCTTCCTCTCGTTCGGCTACCCTTTTCATCGATTGATTTTTATGAAACTTAAATTTGCCCCCGTTCGCTCGAGGCGTTCCTCTGAAATACGTAATTTGTACAACGTGGCGGTGGCGCGTGTGAGAAATTCCCGATGAATTGAATTGCGAGCTCGGCTTCATCTCTTCGATATATCCTTTGGATTATAGACATTTTTGTTACCGTACCCCCGCGTTCCAATTGCACGATAACGTTTCCCCCCCCCTCGACAAAGTTAATTCGATGTTCGATGAAAATCGAAACAAAAAGATTCGAATAAAAAGACCCGATTCGAAAAAGGGTCAGCGGAGAAAAAGAAAAAATCCAGTTTCCCTGTTCGCTGTGCTCCCTGCTTCGAGAAGACAGTAGAACCGTCCCGATTATGGTCAGACGTGTCCCGCATATATTCCAGTATCTTTTCAGCAATAAAGCGATCGGTTGTCGTTTCTCTTTTACCTTTGTCATGATCCTGACACGTATGATCTAGTATTGGTAGCGTACCGGAGACGATACGTCTCGAAAGTGGCACGGGATTTTCCTGGCAACTCTGAGACTCGATTGAATTTGTAATACAACACAACCGATACTCCAGGGATCTCTTCGACTCGTCAAATGTATACGCGATCGCGCATCGACTTTTCAAATGCATCTTTGAACACGTGTTTTCCTTTTCTTTCTTTTCCTCTCCAGGTAGTAAAAGGAAAAACATTTTATGACCTCGAGAATTAATGGGTTAGGAATTTTCTCAGCTACCCTGCTGAGCGTTCTACAATTGTTTAAAGAAAAAATATTATCTTCGTACACGTGTATAATCATGAAATATCAATTTTTTATTCGAATTCCATGAATTGATGATAGACAATTAGCTGGAACGTTGTTGATTGAAAATTGAGGCACCCTTTTGCATAAAAAACAAGCGTTCAGAACGGCTCCATCTAACGATAGGGGTTCTCAACGAAATCAAACGAATATATATTGGAAGGATCAGGCACACGGGGAAGCGAAGAACATTTATCGCGAGAACGACATCCGGTTTACACGTGCTCGAACCGAGGCTCGAGACCGGCGGTAAATATTAAAAAGCCCTTCAGAAGTGGGTCTGGCATAACAAACATCGCGCTAGAATTTTAATTTTCAATATTGCCCGGGAATTTCAGCCGGCGTGTCGTGCCACCCGTTCACTTCGATATCATACCTATCCCGCGCATGTTTATGCATTTTTATTTGCATCGGGGATCCCCGAAGCAAAGCAGAGGTTTGAAATTTCGTCGTATCGCGAGCACTGGTTACAATCCGATGGGTGAGGGAGGGTGAAACCATTCAATGGAGAATTCTGATTGCGATCAATCAGCTTTTGCTGCTTCAGATCTTCGCTTCTCGGAGGAACAATAAAGCTGACGTCCGCCAAATGCGTCTCTGACCTCCTTTGTATATCCATCGGAGTGCCACTGATGGAAAGCATTCGTCTGTTTCGTTCTATTGCCGGTGCAACGAACGCATCGAAGGGTCGTTACCAGCAATCTCGCGTCGTTCGTTCGTTGTTTACGGATTTAGAAGTGGACTGGCTTGATTTTCATGGAAACTATACCGATCGCCGCGTGTATACCACCGGCGACGAACGGACCGATTCTATTTCTCCAAATCAATCGTTAATTTTTATTGACTCCCCGGAGACGGGTATGCCGCTAGCATCGAACGAAGGGTAGATGGAAATTCAATCTGATTCGATTAGCGGAACCATAGTATGGGCAGAAAGAGGAGAAAGGGACAATTGTGGCCGTGCTTCGAATTCTCGAGTGACCCCGTGTGTTTCTCGATAATCACGACTCGAAATTTCAATAGACATTCGATATCGGCCATTTAGGTGAAATTCGTCGTCCGTTTCTCATTTTCCTATCGCTTTAGCTATGCGATAATTTGATACTTCCATATTCACTTGTTCCAAAGGAGGAAAGCTTAATCGGCGAGGAAATTGCTCGTTTTCAGGGAAAATTTTTCGCAAAAGCATTTTTTACCCTGTAACTCGACAACTTTATTTTTTCCTTCACACCGTGTGACGATTTTTACTTAAAAAGCGTCAACGTTTCTCTCTCGTGCCTTTCAGCAACGTGTAATCTTTACACAAATTGGAGACCGCTTTGGGAGCAAAGGACACGTTCCGCGAATATTCGTTTGACTCCTGTTTGTAGCTGAGAATTCGTACATCACCCTGTGGCCATTAGCAGAAAAACCACGGCGTATGGTTTCGTCGGTGATACTTTGCACTCTTGGTTAATGTAAATATGAAATTCGTCGGTATAAAGTCACTAAATATTTCGCGTAACGCTTATTCGCCGGATATGAATGCTATCCAACTGAATAATCGAGCTGTGACCTACTTCAAAAAGCTCGCTAATTATGTAAAGATATTATCTTGTTCGCATGCGACCGAATAAATACAACCGTACGTTGATTTATCTTTACCTTCGCGGACTTTTATCTTCAGATGGTATACTTCGTTCGCATATATTTCATTTTAATAATACTCTTAAAATATTTTCAGAATTTATGCAACGCGGCAATGCACACGATCCAAAATAAGTTATTTAGTACCTGCTTATCGATTTCAATCGTTTCTGTTAGTACAGTCGTCGGGATTCTACTTGAACAATTCAATCAAAGGAAATAATTAATCCTTTTGCAGAGCTAATTGCTAGTTCTGTTGAAATCGAACGTATCGACACGTGTCAATCGTGGTTTTTTACACGAAATAAATTAACATTCTATTGTTGTTTCCGTTTGATAGACGGCTAGCTTCTATCGTGGATCGGCAACAATGCGATCGTTTTGGTTTTACGAAGTTTCACGTGGTCGTGATAGAGCTCATAGAACGTGTTAGCTGATTCTCATCCCTGAAACTCGAAATACACCCCTTTTGTCGAAGGGTTCGGTTAACAATCCGGAGAATGGCGAACCGAAGCATCACCTTTCAAAACAAACTCGGAAAACAAGGCAGTATCGCTCCACCCACACGTACCTAGTAAAACGAATTTCATCAGAGAAGTTTAGTCCACCTCTTACTGACCAACCTTTCCACGACCGCAATCTTGTTTGCTGTTTGTCCTTGGTTAAACAGATGGACACCCATCGTGATAAGTGACCAGCGGTAATTTACCACTGAAAGTGAAGTGACAAGAAGGAACACATGCCATTTGGGACACTTTTCCAAGCTGTTCGATCGATTCAAGTTAATCCATAGAAATGAGCCTTTTCTTATTATTAATTGGAGGGATCTTGAAAACAGAAGAGTCAGGGATGAATGCTTTTTAGAGCGTTGAAAAATGGACACTGAAGACGAGTCTCGTTAACAAAGCACTGTACATAATTAGTGAAAAAAAAAATCATTGTTTTACTTGTGCTACGAGTATTTCTGTATTACATGTTGTCGTAATACAATTTGTAAATCTTTAATTCGACGAGTCAAACATTCCTGGGTTACACAGGACCTTTCTCCCTTTCGCTCTACCGACTCTCGGCTGGGGTATATGGCCAATCGACGAGGGACAGAGCAATTCGTTCAGTAAATTAGGTTAAATCTGAATCTTGGTGGTCCCGTTTCCCGTTGCCTTCTCCTGCCATCGATTATCTACGCACACACGTGACCGATTTACTGGCAGACAAAGGGACCAACAGAATGAATGGGAACAGCGCGTGTCCGGTTGAACAGAAAGAAAAGGGAGAAAGAATTACCCGAAGTGCTCATAAACGATCAGATATGTTCCCTTGTAAATCCCTCATATTGATAACACTGATTTTGTGATAAATCTCTAGCTTCAACGTGTATTTGCTCACGCGAGACAGACATTTATTTGTACATCTCAGTGCTTCGATAGTGCACATTATGAGTATTTATTGAAGTGTAGATATAAATATAGTAAATTGAATTGTTTATAATAAAGTTGAAGCCACCAATGACGAAAACCACAAATTTAACCTTTGATTGGTGAAACCAGATCAATCGTGAAACATGTACAACATTATTTTGACTGCAATTGGGTAATTATTTTTAAATGATAAATATTACAATTGAAATTATTGTTGTCTTAAAATTTAATAATTCCGCAGCTATATTTCATGATTATTTACTCTATAAATAATAAAATTAATTGATTGCTTTATTGGTGAATGCATCACTGGCAAACGGAAGGAATATATATACTAGACGCACGATGGCGCTTTTATTATTTCACTTTTCTCGCGTGAAAAATACTGAATAATATTTATTATCGGCCACAAACAAATAAAGCAAAATTCACTGCGCTGTCTCCGCGTTCGGTCGATCTGTATTTCAGCTTCGCTCGTGGAAACATTAAATTAATTATAAATTTCCCAAAAAGGCAATTAACACCTTCTGATAGGGACATTTATTCATAATGGAATTTTTAATCATACTTTCAGAAAAATCATACGTATGTTGACAAATTAAAATTTAAAATCAATTTTAACTCTGTTCAAACCCATATCGATTGGTTACAATTGAAAATATTGCAAGAAACAACAGTAGATCAAGCCTGGATCCAACTATAGATTACAAGAAACACGTAACAGAGTACGTGAGTGGTATGCGGCTGTAGTTTACAAAAGAAAAACGCAAGATCGCCTCAGTGCCTACGAATGCGTTAATAAGAAGACCGATGGTAGCGGAAGAAAGAAACGGAAAACATTGTGTGATCGGTCACCCGGGGAAAAAAGAAAGGATCGTGGACTTGGTAAGGTGGTTTCGAGGGAGGCATTGGTGGCAGCAGTGACTTTGTCAGAAGCGAAAGAAAAGAAACGGTGCACATAGCTGGGAGAAGAAGTGGCGTTACCCATTTATCGGGAGGATTTACTGTTCTCCGGTTCTCCTCTCCGCCGATTGTCCGTGAATTCGAACGGTTATATCAGTGGAATTTCATTTCTGTCCGACCGCGGAATATTACCGTCCGTTCACTCTGTCGCACGAGTTGTGAGAGATTTTCCACCCTCATAATTTCAACCCCTTCCTCCCACTTCATGGACCGCCGCGAATATTTCGAAACGACGTACTTAATAGCCGGCGAAAGACCGCTCGTATATTTATCGAAAATTTCAACCGCGATCGTTTCGCCGATCTCGTTTACGGACTGTATCGAGGAATAATGGTCGGAATCGTATCGATTGTCTTTCAAAACTTGAATCATTGTGTAGAATTGGTATTAGATTTAACAACTATATTCGCCAGGTATTTTTTGAATCTCTAAGTTTTGATTCAATATCTCGAATTGCTTGTATCGTCGATGAATAGTTCTTTTATGAAGAATTTGAAAACCTAGATGATTCGAGATGATTCCGGACGTAACCTTTTGGTACGCGCTTCTGAATAGTTAAGGAATTAGTACGTTCCGGCAGAGGCAAGTAGTTTTACGACGTATGTATACACGGTAGACGGTGAATGGTTAAACATCGGGTCCATGGAACGAAAGCTTCTTACTCGATGTAAGTGGTGCAAAGCTGTTTCGAACGGTACAAATCGGCGAGCACATACGCGAACAGAATTTTTGAATGCGAATCAATATGGTGTGCATCCTCGAAATAGAACGTGCTGCTAGATTCCAGATAACAATATATAGACCGACGATGACTGTATCGTGACCACATTTATAGTTCGAAATTATCGATAATCAATACCACAAATTTAGTTTTATTCAATTATAAAGTAGCGTTAAAATTGAGAATCAGCCATTCTACAATTATGTTATGAAATTGTGTCAAGCTTTTTCAGTCAGTCTTACTAATCGGTGAAAAATCTCAGTTCACAGTATGTCCGAGGTTTTCGTTGAATCTCAACGTCTACTCTGTTCTGCTAGAAGAGTTATTTAAATGAACTATTCAACCGACTGTGGAGATGCTAGAAAATATTGGATCATAACACGAGAAACGTATGTACATACGTAGGTTTCTTCGTATTGAAGAACGTACAAGGAGCGAATGTTGATTTTCATAAAACGCGAGCGGAATCTCGAGGAAGCACGAAAGATGAATGCGAGGCGAAAAGCAGCAAAGCGAGAGCTACGAGCGAATGAATACGTGTACTCTGAGGAAACAAAATCTACTGCGCGATCGGTTAACTGCAATCTTACTTGCTAATTTTAATGAATTATTTTTGCAGCATTCGGTCTTACAAAAGTAACTTTTATGCTTTATCTTTTTTTTATACTACCATTATCTATTTGTACTAAAAGTAAGCCTTGATCGGCTGAGATGGATTAAGAGTTTAGCGCTCCACAATACGATTCGTAAACAGTGGAGTGGTCGTCATCAAACTTAGCGAAACAATAACAAAGCTAAACCGGATCGTGTCTATATTGTAAACATACCGCGAAGTCTTCGCAGTTCATAGAGCACAGGTAGAAGCGTGTGTTTCAGTCTCTGTCGAAACACAGGCTGTTTCAAACCTTCGGTGTATCGAGTTGAGAACCAATCGTCACAATATTATACGGGAACGGAATTAAACATACAGTATTCCAAGTGGAGAATTTAAATTATAAATAATTGGTGTAACAGTGAACGGGTTAATTCAACGGAAATGACAGGGGTCAGAATTTTCCGGGAAGCAATATCATTTGCTTTTACATGAATAAACAAAAGTTTGGCGCTTCAGTCAGCAGAAACGTTACAGGTAAACATTTTATTTACGAATACGAACATCAACAAGATATTCGCAAGCGATTATTTCTCTCGTTACAGCACAAATTGCATAACAGTTTCCAGCCGGGAAATTCAAGGAAAGCGACGGAATCATACACGACGGGAAATTGAATTTATTTAACCGGCGCGGCAACATGCAGCTCAGAGGTAAGTGAGGTTTTAGACGAACCACGTATTACATATGTACATCCCAGTCCATAAATCACCGGACACTTGAACATGTGTAGATAACGAGACTTTAACGCCACTTTATTCTGAATAACTCTTTATAAAAATATTAATATCTTTTATATTATAAATTATATATTGATTATATGTACATCGATGCTCAATTGTATTATATTAATTTTTTTTCCGATTAATTTTAATATCTTCAGAATTAAAATTTGTGTAATTTTCATTACAAGTGTCAGATGTACATGTTTTTAATGGCTTATGAACGAGGGTGTACATACAAGTAGTTAGGTGTCGATGATGGGAGGCTTGAACTACTCTTTTAAAAATTCCGTAAAACCCTTGAAATATTAAGGTCTCGCTAATAGGCGGTCTATTCCGAAATGGGGTCACCGCCATTAAAGTCGAACTTCAAGAATTTTGCCCGCACGAAAGTCTCTCCACTCGACGAAGGCCGTTACTATTTCAAAGTCGACGTTTATACGACAGCTGTCGAAGACGGGACGCCCTTTTGTATGGAACAGAGGGTAAGTCATTTCTTTTTTCTTTCCAGTCTGGTTAAATTCTTGAACAGTCACGTTTCAATAGACGAACGTCTCTGGTACGAAATTGTCTTTTTCTTTCGTTTATTTCTTTTTCTTTCGCCGTTCGGTAAGAAAGGGCGGTTGATAATTATTTCATGTCAATGGTACGCAACGCCCAATGAATTCGGGTTGCTTTAAGATTCCCGGGGCGAGCAATTGTGCGATAACGTAATTTCGTCGCTGTCGTCTGCCAACGACGATGGTGTAATTCGAAAGAATGTCCTTCCTTCCGTTGCCAAACGTCTTTCGTACCTTCGTTCGGATAATGTTCGCAAATTGCTCGTGCTGCAATTCCTCCCATCTGACGGCAAGCCTCCTTCTCGTTGTCGGTACTTTGAACAACGCACGAGTACTTGTTATAACGGCAGGTTGAGAGAATGTTGAACTCTTCAACAACGTTACCGTTTATCCCTAACCCTTTCGTTGAGGGCGAGGAACACGTGTGACGTTGAAGATTAACCCATTTACATCGTTGGGAAAATTTGATAGCTAACGACAACTATTTCATTTTAAGAAGTATATTATTCAGTAACATTATTACTATATTTCTGTGTCTAACTTGGTTACTTGACGATATACCCGATTCCATGGTAATGGCCTGGGGAAATGAACGGATATATCCGCTTCTGATGTAATTGGGTTAAATGGCAATTAATGAGAAAAGGATGCTGAATTAATGTAGAGTCACGGTGGGATAGGGATTTTCTATGAAGGCGTCAACGTAAATGACAAATAAATTATTTATTAAGTTCCGGTATATAATAATACGTCACCAAATGTTAGTACGTTAACATAATACTGTGTAAGTTGATTTACGTGATTGCATGTTTACTCACGTTAATGCATGCTTGTATATACAAGATATAGAGTACTAGATGTTAATATGCTAACCCCAGGAGGGATGCAGAGATAGCCATAATTTAAATTTTAAATTAGACTCTTGTTTATTTTCATTTTCCTCAAATATTACTTTTGCAATATATGGAAATCTTACGTTTAAAATTTTGACTACCTAATTTTGAGATCTGGGTTAACCAGTCTGTTTAATAATTGAATAACAGAGATTGATTAATGATGATGAATATGAAATCATTTTAAAATATCTCTGAAAATTAATTCGATTATTCCGACATCGTACGGTAAAAACGTCAATTAATAACAGAAAGTATTTATAAATTATGAGATTAAATTTGAAGCAGAAGAATATAGTAGAGATCGTGACAATTTATGGGATACATAATGAACGGATATAAGATCACCTGTCATATCCAGCAATAGATTCTTCATATTTTAAATTATCGTTTCACCCAATTCATTCAAATGAATAATTTGTCTAATAATTAATGACAGTTAATATATTTTATGCCACATAAATATCTCAGTGTACGTTTCATTTCGTGTGCATTCAGTCGGTGCAGTTGATAAATCTAATATAGAATGAAAAATATTATTCTCCGTTCCATCAGCAGAATATTTTTCCGCTCATGTTTTTCTGCTCGAATAGTTGCATTTTCCATCCTGAAAGGTTCGGTGCATCGAATTCGTAGCTGGTAAACGTAGAAATTGGTGAGCCTGTAAGCAAACACGTAGCTCGAAGGCAGTTATAAAATGACGCGTAAAAGTCAGCCCTCCCTGTGTACGATTAAAATCCGTTGAAAGCTCTGTTTGCACGTCAAAGGTAAATTCAATTCTATTTCTCATTCGCAAGTGCACCGAGCACATTAACAATTACAAGCACGACTGCCAAGTAATTTCGTAGAAAGTCAACGGGTCAGAGTTCTTCTGCAAAACATCTCGTTTCCTCGACGAGAGAACGTTTCCTTTGCGAAATTTCTCCGTTTAGTATCGATAACCGTAATGAAATCGTCCGTATAGCACGATTCGACGATAAATTTCAAATTTGTTTTGTCACCTACTTGTATCACGATTTTGTTACCACCTTCCATTTTCCGCGGCTATTTTATCATTTCATCTAAGTTTCACGTTCGAAATTCTCAGCCTATCGTGGCGATTCTCTAAATAAATTTCCACGATTTATGTATCAGGAAATACGAGCGAGTTGTCGGAAAAGTCGAGCAGAAAACGCTGTCGTCGACTGAGAGTTGCCTTGGAAACAAGTAAGAATAGGAAGAAAGGGAAAAGAGGAAGAGAAAGTAGCCGGTTGCAAAATGTTCCTGATACTTTCTTATGCGTCCATTTCTTCTTCTTTCCACGCACCCTTCCCTCTCGTTTTTCGCGTCCTTCTCGGCGTTGCTGGTTCGCGTGTGTGCTCGTACGCGTTCGTGTGGTCTGTCCAGCTTGTTTACGACACGGGCATCGAAGCGAAGGAGGTGGAGGCGGGTTCACGTGGAGGTGGTGGAAACCCGATATAACTCCGACCCTTACTACCCCTCTCGACACGTTTCCCGAACAGGGTAGGTCGCACCAGCACCAACACAAGCCACTTGCTCTCCGGCGAGCAGCGTACTCGAGCTTCTGTGGTTCATGAAAGCTAACTTTCTTTTTGTTCCTCTTCTTCTACTTCGTTTTCTTTCATCTGTGGCTTCTCCTCGTCCCTGCAACCCCATATCGGCCGGACCTCGAGGGTTCTGTGGTCGTGGTTTAAGTAAATGTTGCGTTTGGAATTATCGAGAGCCTGTTTGGGTAGAAGGCGAGCCAACAGAGATTCCTTGTAGTTGATCAGACGAAATCTTCTGTTTCAAAAATTCAATATCACGCGAGTTTCATTTTATTTCCAGCTTCCATCGAATATTTTTCTGCTCACAGAATTGAAACTCTGCAATAACCTTTCAACTTGTAGCAGATATATTGATGCAAATTCGTATTAACAAAAATTTAACGCAAGGAAATTCTAATTATTTAAAATACCGGTAGTTGATTTTCAAATTCAACCTCTCGATTTCCTATCTCGCTTTATTATTATAACGGTAATAATGAATCAATTATAATTGTACTTTGCTCAGTGTACAGAATATCTAGAGCTAATCGATTGGCAGAAACTCGACAGAAACTTGTATGGTTCGTTAAGGTCTCTGATACCCCATATCGGTCGGATATCGTGGATTTTGCGCTACTTGTTTGAGCAAATGTTGTGCTTCCAATTATCAAAACCATATTTGGTTAGAAAGCGAACAAATAGAGGTTGGTTAGTAGATCTAGTTGTGGCTGATCAGACGAAACCTTCTCTTTCAAGAACGCAACATCACATGAGTTTAATATTATTTGATGACAGGAATGAAAGCCGTATAGGAGTATTAATTATAATTGTATTTCATCCGGTGTACAAAATAAGGTTGATTGATTGGCAGAGGTTTCTATGGCTCATCGTGGTCCCTGATATCCCATATCGGTCGAACATTCAGGATTCTGCGGTGGTGGGTTAAGTAAATGTTGTGTTTGCAATTATCCAGAGTGTTTGGATGGGACACATGCGGTTTGAGGGCAAGCCAAGAGAGATTAGCTAGGAGATCCGGTTGTGGTTGATCAGACAAAATCGTTTATTTCAAGATTTTAACTTGCTGTATGTCAAGTATATTTATTCGACAGAAGAAGGAACGGAAAAATGAGTTATTTCTGCATAAGAAATCGGTTCGATAAGTTTTCTTCTCTTTTAATTCTGCTTTTCGCCATGTGACGGGTAAGGTTTTCTTTAATTTAGTTCACTCTCATCCATATTCTACTGCATTACCATACACTCATTTTATTTCGTTTCTTCCGGCCACATCCATATTCAAGCTTAGGTTTTAATCGTTTTCGAAAAGCGACCTTCGGCTCTCGTTCGTTTCGTGGCGCCTTTAAAGGCAACAAAGTTTCCGCTCGAAAGCTGATAAAGTTTAGCCCTGAACTCGTAAATTTCATTACGGAAGAAATCTATCTCAACTGCAAGGAATTCAACTTATTTTACCTTTCGAGACTTTTACTCCGAGGATTTACTTCGGGATCTCGTTGAACATAGCAAACAATTTTGCAGACAATACCAGATAATTGAGGAAATAATTTTCCGTCGTTATTACCCGACGTTCTTTGCAGAAAGCGTTTAGCTTACGGTTTTTCAGGCTTGTTAAATTGTTAATTACATCTTGTACGGACCAAAATCTAGAAAACTCTTTGTCCCGACACGGTATTTGAGGGAAACGTTAAAAGAATTTCTGCTATTGTGCGGAAGAAATATTAGCCGGAGCATTTTAAGGTAGTTTAGAACTGTAGTACTATCATAATACTTGCAAGTGTAACAGTTTATTTGTTCGTATATTTTTGTTTCAATTGTACTCGTTCTCTTTCCAAGAAACACATATGTTTCTCGTGTTTCTTGATAAACATTTACGTAGAGAACTTTCTCATGCTACATTTTACTTTCTAAAACAGCGGAGGCAAGAAAAATTCTCAGAACCATTATGAAAAAAGTTGTTTTCCGGCGATATAAAATTGCCAATTTTGAGGCGAAACTAAGTTAACCGTCATTCCTTTATTCCCCCATAAACCCGAGCGAAATTACATTTCACAATTTAATAAGATTTAATAACACCCACGCTTGTCGTAAAACAATGGACAAAGTATGTAGGCACACTTCTTTTCTGCGTTTTTTGTCGACCGAACGTTTATCCTTCAACAGCTTTGCCCAATTAACTTGAAAATTGTTAAAAATGGCATTGCTTTTCACAGCAGATGAAATTAATTAAACGCTGTCGTAATCAATATTCTTCGACAGAAAGTCTTGTATCTTACTAGGTAATTAATGTATAAAATTAATATTTATTTATAGGATTATTACTTATGAAATAGCCTGGCATTTTTCTCATACAGCATCGCTGTAATATTATAGACTAAACGGTCGCTTCCAATTATCCCGTTCTATTTAATTATCCAACTGTAGTTTCGTTTCTTCTATAGAAGCCATTAATTGAATATCAAAAGGTAAAGAAGCTCCTTTGCCTTTTCCCTTCTCATTATCGTTCGTCTTCTCCCTTTCTATTCTCTGTTTGCCATTTAAATAATTTCTAGATCGTGCTCTATAAACGTAGGCGGATAAATAATTAACCCTGGAAAATAAATAATTTTTCGTATCGCGTAGGAAACGTGCCGAAGTAAGGATTTTTGCATATCAAAGTGAAGCTTAGCTTTCGTTTCGCAAGTTACCGAGGAACCGGTTGTATATGTATTTGTACGGTGCAGATTTAGTTTAGCAATAACTTTTCCGAATACAAATTAGCCGGGTTTCGATAACACGTGTTGGGCGGTCTGATTAATGAGTGTCGTGCCGGTAATGTAAACCTGGCGAAGTTGCAGCAACGTTCGCCTTTATCCTTGTTCCACTAATTCATGATCCGTTCACTGCTCTCTTTGTCGAGGATATACATGCATCCGTTAACACGCGTTATACATTGTTGTAATAGAGATGGTTGACGAAAGATTATTAGGGGAAAAGTTGTCGTCTTCGTGCACCGGAACGACGAAACTTACGCATTAACCGGGAAAATTCGTGGAAACTCGAGTGCAACCGCGACTGTTCTAACCGGATATGTTCGCGTGCTGTGACTAATTCGAGGGTAATGCGAACGGTGTACGAGTTTGGTAACAGGTACGTTAATATGGTTCGTTTTACGGCTTAGAAAGTTAAGAGAATTTATTGTGGATATTCGGTGCCAAGGACTCGAGGAAATTTCCTCGACCTTGCTTGTAACCCTTTTTTGATTTATAATTACCCTGGTCCGTATCTTGCCGTACCACTACTTGAATCGTCGAGAGAATTCCAGTGGGATGACTTTCAAGAAACCTAAGTGCTCTTGATAGCAAGTCGAGCATCGCGTTCGCTTCGAGCTTCAAATCGTGCAGAAGTAACACGGTTACCCTTGGGCAGCTTTTCCGTATTGCAACATCGGTTCATCGTTGCTGCACGTGGCCTGCAAGTTTGTTACGCGCGGACATAGCCGCTAAACTTCTGAAGGACTCGACTCGAGTACAGTGTATTCGTCAGAACTATCGCGTAAACTTTACGATACATTGATCTCTATCACGAATGATAAAGGCTTTGGAAACGTGTACGCCATCGTTTAGAAATATCGAGACACTTGAAGTTTTTTCTTTTTATTATCTAACAATTTGCCTATGCGAAAGGAGCTTTCAAGAGCGATAAAAAGAATTTTACAAGAAGAAAATTCTCATCAATTTTACGTAATGGTAGGTCACGTAAGCCGAAGATTAAACAGATCCAAGAGATCAGGCGGAAAGTTAAATTCTTTTAGTGCGCTAAGATGTTCGCGGTACCATTTCCGTTTCCGTTGAAAGTTATCGTCGGCGTGTGTCGGTGGGTCGAGAAGTTGTGCGCTCTTACGAAAAATTTTCTACCCCACCTTGGTGTAATTTATCGGGCCGCAATAACACAATTTAAACGGCTTCCACGGAGCACGGAATACTTGTTCGCGGAACCGTGCGAACGATTCATCGTCCGCTTGTACTTAACGATATCACGAACCCCAAGTAGACTACGACGTGGAAACGCTTAGTTTTAATATATGCAAAACAATGCGTGTTCCCGGAATTTTCTGCGTACTCGAATTAGACGTTGGATAGGTGGAAACTGAATTTTCTATCACGTAGAGAGAGAGAGTATATATGTATATACATACAGATTATTCCGGAACTTTTGATTCACTTTGTGACGCGTAAACCGATGTCATTTCCATATTCGCGACGTTTATGACTATTATTGCGGGAAAATTGATATTGTTCCATGGAAAAGCATGCGTGTGGTTGGTAACTCTAGCTGTTGTATGTAATTTGCTTTTCT
Organism: Osmia lignaria lignaria; assembly: GCF_051020975.1. NCBI lineage: Eukaryota > Metazoa > Arthropoda > Insecta > Hymenoptera > Megachilidae > Osmia > Osmia lignaria. Next base: position 6,346,526 of record NC_135041.1, read on the forward strand.
TCGAATTCAATGGTTCTTCAAGGTACTCGATGAAAAACGTAACAAAGAGAAACATGAATCGTTAAAATAGCAGAGAAATTTAATGTACAAAAAGTTTCTGTTTTCTTTTTAATCCACCCTTGTCCTGATTTCGGATGAAGTGGAAGAAACATAGAAATCTGTGAAAAGAAAGGGAAAAAAGTTGATCTTTAAACCGCTTTAACGTTACATTTGGAACAATGCTTTCCGCGAGAAGCTTTTTCAAGGACCCTCGGAGTTTGTAAAATAATTACAGCAAACATTTTCGAAGGAACTCACTCGGTGTAGGTTAGAAAAGCAAGGGTTTTGAAGTTTTTTCCGGGACCACGATATAAGGGGTTCGCAGCGTGCTCATAAATCGAAACGCGTCGTAAACTAGTGACCGTGCCGGTTGTCCCAACGTTTACTCGGCTTTCCCGGGAAAAGAGCGCGAGAGCCGTAACAAATTCTCTGCAATTGTAGAGGAAACTTTGCCGTGAGTTGGTAGCAGGTATCAAAGTTCCGGAAGTGTCGCGCGAGAAATCCTTCCGTGTAATTCGTTCGTTCAACTAGCCAGCCCGAAAATAGAACGGCCGGATAACAAGCAGAGAAATCGAGCGAAAAAAACCGAAATATTCGGGACGATACACGCGTTTGGATAAATTTAACAAGAGCAACGAGCGATCTCGATGTATCGTGTACTTTTAATAGGAGTTTTCATCAAACTATTCATGCGAGAATCGATACACAAGTATCACAGACAACGTTTAAATCCTGCTCGAACTAATACCCGCCATTGATGTGTAAAAAAATCCCCGCGTTATTTAACTCGTTTACATTCTTTTTTATTCTCCAAGTTTGTTTTCAGTTAGATTCGATTAAATGAATTTTTTACTCAATACTTTTCGCGTGGTTTCTAGTCGTAACAATACCTTTTTGTTACGTGTTTTACAAAAACATACTTTTCAATTTCAACAGATTAACTCTCTTGTCATAACCCAGATAGCCGAGTACTTTTTTGCTCTGTTCCACTTAAAATTTTTTATATTCCCGGTAAAAAATTAGACCCAGATCCTCGTTATTTGATGAATTCCACGTCGACTTACATTTTTCGAATTAGAAATTAAAAAAAAAAAAGAAGAAAATTAGTTAAGTGTTCACTATGTTTAATATACAATTCACATTTACCACGGGGATTTGGAATAAAACATTTAAGTTAAAATTTACCTAACGAAACGTAACAGGAAACTCTTCACCGCGTTGCTCGTTAAAAAATAAATAAATTGAAAGTGATGGATAATGATAACGCTCCCAGCTACGATAAATGCGAGTTGGAAATCAGATCGACTGTACAACAGAACCGTTCATGAAATTATTAGTATGTTCCTGGCAATTTCTATACCTGATGGAACAGACCTGAAAACGAGATTGAATCTACCGAAGGAAATAAATCTACCTCTGAACAACAGAAATCTCTGGCATACACGGCCAATTACGTTCAGGTACAATTTATAATACAAACGATAACGAAGACAATCTTTCACGATAAACATGACAAATATTGAACTGATACGGATAATTAAATATATTTTCTTTCTTTGCCGGAATAATTTCAAGCTTTTATTTTACTTCATTTGTCTATGCAAATTTTATTTTACTTGCCTAATTGCCACAATCTGAAGATACAGAAAGTTTCATCAGATTAACTTACAAATCACCGCAGTGTCTCTGTTTTCAAGATGAGCTATTTCAAAATTTACTTCACGGTTATTATTGCTTTCTACCTAAAAATAATGCCTATGCGCCAAAGTTGCTTTACATTCAAGTATCGCACGTATTCCCAGTAGATCCTTCAGAATGGAGCTGGGTAACAACTGTCAAGACTCGTAGGTCGTAAATTTGTTAAGATCATAGAATACGCACAGTTTTTCTTATTTGCAATTGTACCTGCTTTCTTGAATTTCTAGAATGACTTCAGCTTCCTCCTCCAAACTAGTCCAATATACATACATATATATTGAAGAAACAGATACAGAACTTTAAATTTCTCAAAGATGAAAGGTTAATTTGAAACTATTTATATGAAAGCTATTAATCCCTGCTCATACAATAAACGATTCGATAAAATGGATCAGTCTTAACCTACGGCTGATCGGTCGGCATCAATCACTCTGTCCGTGAAATCAGTGTGAGATATCAAAGGTGAATCGAAGGATTCACCGTTGAAGGTGCATACGTGCCAGCACGTACGTTCGGCAAGGAACGAGTAACGTGTCCAAGGCACAATAAATATCCCTCTGGAAGCAGCGGGACGTTCAGAGTCCAGGCACCGTTACTGCACATCTGGCGCTGTCGCCATGAATATAACCCCATACCAAACGACTCCACCTCTGCTTCTGCCACCTACTAAACTCACCCTCTTTCTCTAGTTTCCTACCTCGTCTCCTCCTCCTTGCCACGCGAGAAACTTTCACCCTGTTCTGCACGGTGTCCTATGGATCTGATGGTCCTCTACCCTTTTGGCTGTATCCCTCGTCCAGGGATCGGGCAATCAGGAAAATTGCATAAAATCACGACGGAAATGTCTACGAGAAACTGTGCAGTCTAAGAAGAAAAAGATCTTACGACGAGAAAGAAAAGTTGCAAGAAAGAGGAAGATAAAGTGGTCGGATAACGGACGATACACTTGGGGAACAATTTACTTTGGTCCCTCCGGAAGGGTATTGGTAGTTGACAATACGTACGTTCGATTTCACTCTTGCTCGATAAAGAATCCCTAGGGCGAGGGAATATTTTTCTTTCTGCTTGATTACGAGGACGCGTCAACGTCGATTACTGTTACGGTTTACGGAGACACGAGATTGCATTGATCGTCGAATGAAATCGGGCGTGTTGCGACTGTTGATGGAAACCGTGTACATAAACCGTATCGATAAAATAGATACGTTTATTTTAATAAACAAAACATTGGATGGAAAAGGAAACTTGATTAATTAAAAATCTGATATACAAATAATATATAATAGAGATGAAGTTGAATTATCAAGACGGTTGAGGTTTACAACCCCTTCGCTAGGTAAGAGTTCTTTTACCTTCCCTTCCTCTCTTCATTTATTAATTTCTGAGAAACAGCACCCTTGCTGGTTCGTCTCGAGTCTCCTCTCGTAGCTCGGCCGCTTCTTCGCGACGTCGAACCTGTATAGCTAGGTCGTCGTCGCCGTCGCGTCGTTTCGTTCATCCGTTTCTTTTCTACCTACCGTACACCGTCGTCGCAGATTGGCCAGGCAGGCAACCAGCCAACGAACAAGCCGGCCCGGCATCGTTCCTCTTTCATCGTAGCTAAAGTAGGAGAATGACTGACTCCGGCGAAGCCACAAACTAATTACGACCTGGGGCGCCGTCGAGAGTAGAGGCGCCGGTGGCTCACTAGAGATTGTCCGGGCTGCGAGGTGGGACAAGGAAAGACGAGGAGAAAAGCGAGAGACGTAGAACCGAGGACACGTAGAGTAAGTAGATGGTAGGAGATACTGAAAGAGGATGTTGAACCGAGGAAGGATAAGGATTCTCCTGGTATCGTCTGCGTTATCACGAATTTACGTAAACGTATCTAGCCAACTGTAAGTACGTAGCTTGCCTACTCGTGTTAACTATACTCGAGTGGCTGAGTTCCGACGCCTTTCCCGACGTAGGCTTCTTCAGGACACGAGGAACCGTCGGATAAACGCCGGCCTCCGAGCAAAGAAACTATAAGTGGTAGAAATTCAAAAGGGATTTGGATAAAATCTGGACATGTAATCTTTGACACTTTGAAAGCAATGAATCTTTTAATTTTAGATTTTTTTCCTATTAGGAAAAAGGAGAAATGGGAAATGGAAATTCGATGAAAATTTTTTTGGCTGTGTATTAATTAAGCCAGACTGAAATTGAATAAGAATAATTCATACTTCTTCGCTTTATTAGTCCGACCCGTGTTCTCTACCGAGTCTGGTATTTAGCAATATTGCGTAACCTGAGAATGATTGTAGCAATAAGTTTGCTTGCCATCCCCCTGGAAACCATACCGTGCTAATTGTATTTTAACCGGCTCTCTGCTCTCGGTTCTTTCTCCCCTTTCTCTCTCTCTTCCCTTTTTCTCCATCGTTTCCCGACTCTTTCTCTGTCTCAGATTTGTACGCTGCCTTGCGTCCTAATGAACGCGAGATTGTGCGTTTGCGAGAACATTAACGTTGATTTCATTTTATTTCGCGCACGCAGCGACGCGCTTTGTGTACATGCCGGTTTAATTAAAACGGGATATTTATACGTAACCGTATTCAAAATATTACGAGCAAAAACGATGGGAAGCGAAAGCGGGGGAAAAACGAAAAGTCGAGTAAGGTAACCAGACGACTAAGAATCCAGCAGTTGCAAACGGTACGATAAAACTGTAGCAGGGAGGAGGAAAGAAATATAATATTACTCTTTGCCTTAAATCATTATTTGCGATTCGTGAAATGAGCACGGCATCGAACTGCTACCGAGATCACCGTTTACCCTGTACAAACGCTATTTATCACGACGATAGCGGAATATTAAAAGAGAAACGAGCGACAGTGTACACCGATTCGCCATTTTTAATCGTGGAAACGGAAAGAAGATATCGTTTCGATTCCGTTTTCAAGCTGGGCCACACTTTATTTCGCCACGTACACGTAATTGGCGTACTAAAGCGTTTTATCGGCGACCGGTGTCACCGGTGACGCCAATAACTCCAAGTTCCTCTGTAATTTGTATCAGCAACGATGGCATAGTAACGCGGCGTGCGCCGCATACACACATCAATTATACGTGCCGGTGAATTCTGCCGCGAGAGAGTCACCAGCCTGAACATTGGTATGGCTGTGTTCGATAATAACTTCCGGTATAAGCCGCGGCCACGGTGATACGCCGCGCACGAAAATGCCTTCATCGCGACCGATGCGATGACGGGGTAAAGGGTGGTGGTGGTGGCGGCGGCGGCGTTGATGGCGATGGTGGTAGTATCTACCACCGCGTCGACGCAATTAAATCCTCCAGCGCCTAATTGGCTACCTCATCTGGCCTAGGCTTAATTGAACAGTATGGACATAACGATGTAATTACCGCGGCGATTTAGAAATACGTAAACTGAAACGTGCGAGTTGGACAGAGGGTTGAGACTCGTGTCGCGAGCCAGAGAAAAGAGGTCGAAAGGGAAGTTGAAGTGGCAGGGGGAAGAAAGAGGACCAGTGAAAAGGAGATAGCGTGTTAGGGGCCAGACAGAGTCTGGATATATGGCAAAGTAATTAAAGAGCTACTTCGCCATTACAAATATACAGGATGTTGCATAGGTTTTTGTACAAATTTTGCTAGCGTATTCTATGGTTAAAGACGAAATTGAAATATCATATGATCCGCGACAATGTTAATAAGATTCTTACGACCTTTCGGACGGATAATTAGTATCCAGAAGCTGGATATATGCAACAAAAGTTTGGCTGGATATATGCAACATCGCTATCCCTTCCACTTGGGGAGATCTCCCTAGGCGAACCGAGCCGCTCGACGAGGAAACCGTGTAATATGATTTTTAACTTTTTCTTAATGAAACTTTTAATTGGTATCCAGAAGGGTACAGTAGAAGCTGGATATATGCAACAAAAGTTTGGCTGGATATATGCAATATCGCTATCCCCTCCACTTGGGGAGATCTCCCTAGGCGAACCGAGCCGCTCGACGAGGAAACCGTGTAATATGATTTTTAACTTTTTCTTAATGAAACTTTTAATTGGTATCCAGAAGGGTACAGTAGAAGCTGGATATATGCAACAAAAGTTTGGCTGGATATATGCAATATCGCTATCCCCTCCACTTGGGGAGATCTCCCTAGGCGAACCGAGCCGCTCGACGAGGAAACCGTGTAATATGATTTTTAACTTTTTCTTAATGAAACTTTTAATTGGTATCCAGAAGGGTGTACCCTTCTACTGTATAGAAGCTGGATATATGCAACAAAAGTTTGGCTGGATATATGCCACATCGCTATCCCCTCCACTTGGGGAGATCTCCCTAGGCGAACCGAGCCGCTCGACGAGGAAACCGTGTAATATGATTTTTAACGTTTTCTTAATGAAACTTTTACTAACACATTTGTGAGATTTTTCTGATTAAAATGATACCAAACATAAGGCAGGCCGTACACCAAAGATGCATCAAACACGCAACATGCAACACGTCACATGTTGTGTACGAACATAGAATATGTATCGCAACTGAATACAAACGATGTGTACGGACGCAGAATCAACACCTCGACTGGATATATGCAACGTCTGGGTCCCAATGTTTGTTGCATATATCCAGCTTTTACTGTACATGGCTCCAGAAGTATTTTGAGACAGATAGAAAAATTTCTAAGCCCCGTATGCGTCGCCGACTTTCCGGACAAATCCCTGCTATCCACGGGAAGTATACAGAGCTTTCCCGTGGATCTAATAATACAGATGAAGAATGATGAGGGATTAAGATACACAGACTCGCTTTATTCGCGATCATGCAAAGCGGTCGGTTACTTCGAATCAAAGTGAAACGACCAACGTTGCCCCGTCAAAAGCTACTTGATCGATTATGTAAATTTTCAAGGAAGAAGTAGCTCCTCAGACGTCGAGAGTTCGCTCAGTCACGCGCTACCCTGGTCGACTTCTAGCTGAAATTATCAGACCGAACGTCGAGACAAAGTATCTTCGCCTCGGAAAATATAGCTCGTGCCCGATGCTTACGAAATTTCGCAGTAACCCATTTGCTATAGAAATTGCTTTGTAAACACGTGTTTCAGGGAACGAGGTTTCGCGAACGGTGGCGCTGCGATTGCAAATTGCCGATATCGAGCAATATTGCGATAAATGACGAGGCCGCTGATGCTCGGAGAAATCCGATTACGCGATATCACGGGTAATTGCATGCACGATGAATCGATCTTTATTGAAAAAAAAGTACTCTGCAAATTGCGTTACAACGAATGAACGAACGAACGAACGAACGAATGTCGACGTCGTTGCGAAACCACGAGAGAGGGAAATCTTTTTTTTTTTACATGAGTCCCGTGCAAATTGACCGGTGCTAATTGAAACTGGACGATCACGATATCCCGCGAAATTAAATCATCGTACAAAAATCGTTTCGCAACGGTTATTAATTATGTAAAACCGAAATGGTACACGAGAGAAATTAAACAGATACACGTTCAACGTCCGTGTGGAAGACGAATGAAGCACGTTGCCACGTTTCGGCCGGAAATTTGCCGAACTTTGACTGCCGTGACTAAACGGACGGTTAGTAACATGAACCGCGAAAGAGAGAGAGAGCGTAATAGAGCAACAGCTGCTAGGGAAAAAGATGAAAGGTTGAGGGTGTGGAAGGGTGGTCGGATGCGGAAGGGAGGAAGAAAAATGGGATCCAGAGGATCGAGAGGTCACGTGCTACGCTGTCAGAGGGTAAATGCAACCTGGGTCGAACCTTGTCGAGGGATTATCGATACAGCTTTGCAATAAGTGTGTTAACAGCTCCTGGCGATGGACAGCTGGTAATCACTCGACGATCAACTCTTCTTCCTAAACTTTTCTTTCTTCTTCTCTATTGTTTCCTGGTGTTCGAAGAATTGTTTAAGAGATTCGTGGCTGAGATAAATGAATGTTATATTTACGGACATTACGATGGAAAGAACGATATTGATGGTGATAATGATCGTTAAGCTTGGAATTAAAAGTTAACGATGGGATTTCAATAGGATTGAACCGTAACTATTACTTAACATCGCGCTACGTCGTATTAAACGATTATATCTACATCTGATAATCTTTTCAATGTTATTCGTGGAACGTATAAAAGAGATTGATGCTCGAAAAATAAGCGGAAAATTATTTAACAGTCATTTGACTTTATCGAAGAAGATTTATTTCCCATGTTACGTTGGATTACTATTCGCTCCACCTTCTGCAGAGAACAATGAAATGCAAAAGGGAATTAATCAAATTGTATGTGTTGATCCGTGAAATTGTACAAGTTACCTTAGCGGTTAACCTTCTGAAACGGATACTCTAGGGAACATGGACGTTGCATGGTCAAACTGCTGAAACATCGGCGTACAAATCAAATTTGTAACTACCGAATCCATCTTGCTGTTGGCCCCTGCTGTCTTCATTCTTTAGACCAGCTAGAAGATAACTCTTATCGATCAACCTGACAAACGGAAAGAAGATAAAGTTTGGAAGAAAAAGGATACAATCCATAATACAGAAAAACGCGTATATCAATTAGAACATCCTGAAAGTCAGTAATGATCTCAGAAAATTTGATTCAGAAATACTCTACTCTTCGTGAGACATGCGTAAATCTGGAGCAAGTGATAGAGGATGTGCGAATGGAGGGCAGGAGAACTGTGCCGGACCGATCCGTGGCTTAGCGATTTGTCGACGTCTTCGTTGCGGCAAAGATGGAATCGAAGCAACCATCTAGGTTCTTCTATCCTCGCGATATCTCCTCTCCCTCTTGGTCTCTACCCGGAAGGACTTGTATTCCTGTCACGGAAGCGAGGTCGCGAGTATTCCCGACACGGAAGCGAAAGGTAACGATGTCTTTGCGGGAAACGACATCGACGTGATATCACACGTGATTCCATGTAGCTACATGCGGCACACGCTATTGCGCCTCGTTTCCTTTTGCACCTCCACCCTCTTCCGTTCGATACAATTTCTCGCTCTTAACGAGCAGGTTAATAAATAAATAAGCCCTCTATTTTTTTGTCGATAAGACACTTCGTTCACGGAGCAAGCTATTTGGTACGCTTGCTGGGTAACCTTGTCGAGTTTGCCGATATAAATGGTACAACTACATTAGCGTTCGGACAGAGACAGAAGGAAGAGCATTATTTAGAGCTCGAGGGAAGAGACGTCGTTTTTTATTCTTCAAAGAGAAACTACACGTTTCGAAGTAGTTTTAATATTTCTTAACTCTTTTAACAAAGTGTATGTTAAATCAAAGATTTTATACCGTATAAAAGGAGCAAAGACATTATTCAGGGAGCTGAGTAATAATTAGGCGGGTGGAGGATGGTGTGAGGCTACGTCAGCGCCGTTTGGCCCAGTTCCTTTTCGTCCAGGATCGATGTCCAAGCGACCGTACGAAAAGGACGAGTTTAAAACGTGACCACTTGGCCGTCAAGCGATCACGTCCCGCGGAATCAACGTTTTCCTTCTCTTCTGTGCTTTTTTCTCGCCCGCAGGAAAACGGTAAACAACGGACAGAGCCAAACGATGGACGAGGCTCGATACCGATGGTCGATCGAAGAACCTCGACGATTGATATTTTCATCGACAAGGCTTGGTATCGGTGTCGAGGAAACAACGGATTTGCTCGATCGTTCCGAGTTATTTTATCTCTTGCTCCGATGCTCGTGTCAACCGTATGGTTGTTTCGACGATGCCCGAAGGCACGGTCATATTTTATTGGTAATTCAACCGGTTGACGTTGACAGGTTGCTGCTGGTCGCACGGTCGATTCGATTTTCGAAAAAAAAAAAGAAGAAAAAATTTTTTTTATTGTGTGCCGTAGAGGTCGTCGGCAGAAGACAATCTGGCGTACTCGATAATTAATGGGCCGTTTTGAGCGAGTTAGAGATAGCAACGAGAACAACGGTGTCCCGTGAACCGTGGGAACGCATTTTAACGGCCCGTTAACAAAGCACCGGTAGAATGAATTTTTTCGTCGCGGCAATCTTTCATCTCCTCTTATCGCTGCGAGCAGCCAATTTCATTTGGCGGTCGAGTAACCGGCGACCAAGGAAATTTCGACGTGACTTATTTTGTTTGATTGCCACCACTTTGCTGTTCCTTACTTTGCACCTGTCGCGAACGGCCGCGCCAACGTGTGCTCCCTGAGCATGTAATTATCGCTCGACCGTGTATACAACCATGAGGTTGTTTTAATGGTTCATAAAGTATTCAAAAGCAGACTCGCGATTTGCCCGGGTGTATATACGTACGCGTGTTTACCACCAGAGGAGAAAAAATATATACACGGTTCCTCTCTGGTACGGAAAATTAAACGAACGATAAATCAAGCCACCCGATAAAACGTAATAAAAAGCAAAGAGAGGAGCGAAAACCATTAAATAACGAGTAGGAGTACGGGGCGGAGGATTATTTATGCAAACGTACGTACAGTCACAATGTTCTGTATTCTGTTTTCGGTTACACGTTCACTTGCTCGCTTTTGCTTTCTTTCGATATCACTCCCCTATTTGATTCCCAATAGGATGTTTCTTTTTTTTTCACCACGAAACGTCTTTTCACAATGTTTTTCTTACACCTTAATACCTTTTTATTTCGCGCGGTTAATATTTCCCTGCTTGACACGTTAAAATTTTCCCACGCAACGCGGTGAATATCTCCTTATCCGACGCGATTACAATTTTCTTTCATTACGGACCAATAACTCGGAGCAACAATCTGAAGCAGTAGATTAACAATTTAATCCTTAATAGTCTTAATAAGCCGTATTATCGCGTGTCGTGTCGGGCAAGACTGTTTCTACTGTAGCAGTAAACGTGTTAACGACGCGATAAAAAGTCGGCCTTGCAATCGGTGCTACGGATTCGACGCGGTTCAAATGTTAGATTAAACATCTGACAAGTTCTGTAAGAAATCCGGTCTTGAAAACGATAAATAAAAAAAGTTTTAATACCGCTTTAGTGGCTTCTTGAAACGAGCTCCGGTCGAGGATGTTCGGTAATTTGTGGATAATGACTTTTACTCTCTGTTTAACGGTAGTTTCGTTCGCACGAGTTTTCCACGACTCCATCTCGTAACTCCCTGCTAAATGATCGGAAAAACGTCATTAATTGACGCGCCCTTGTTTTTTCCACGTGACCTGGCGATCTCGTCAAACTTTTCCCTCTTTTTCTTTCTTTTTCATTAATACCCAGCGATCTTGAATATAAGTTTTCTTTCTTAAACGATAGAAACAGTAAAATATGGGATGAAGCATGTTCGTAATTTTCCTTGAAATTTCTCTGACAACGACGGAGAATAAAAATAGCGAATTTCAGTGAAAAGAGAAACTGGAATGCCGCGTTTATATTCAACGTAGCAATGCGAAACTATTTTTTACAAGTGTAATAAGCAACGACCGAAGCGGAAGCTCGACTCGTGTTGCTCCTTTTTCTCTGGCCTTACCGGAAGGAGGTAAATCGCGATGCGACGTTATCTAACGATTTCATCGGGACGATATTAACGGTTTGCTTCATTTGCATACCACGAAACGGGGGAAGAATAGAGAAGGTAGCCTGATAAAAATCATCGTTGACCGTGGAGATGAAATAAAGCATGTCATAATGCTTTAATAAACGTCACGTGATAGCGGGACAACCTTATGGGCCATGCACAATGAAACGCTCGGTAATAATCCACTGTCGCGCGGATAAGGATCGTTGGCCGGTTGAGAAGACAACATTTCAGCGATTTTCGTGTCAGAATCCACGTCGATACAAACAACCCCGATAAAAGCGTAGGAAGGAACGGTGCGAAAAACAGTGAATAATTTGTCGCTTATTACGTGCCTTCGTCACGCAATTATCCCTCGGAATTTTATAGCAGAGAGATTACTAGTTCGATAATAAAAGTGGCATGAAATGAGCTATCGGGCCCTTCAGGTCAGAAATTTAAAATGAAGGTGGTAACTGGTGATAATGTCATTGCTATCCTTCGCTCAGTTCAATATACAAAGATAATTTCCATAAAAATGAGGAAAAAAATGAGAAAATACAATAGAAAATTAGAAGAAGAAAAGAAAAATAATTATGAATAAATCATCTGTTTGAAAGTAAATAAATTGTTGAATGGAGGCGAGAGTATCTCGTATTTAATTTCCATTCGAATCCATCGAGCTCGGATAAGTTTAACCATATTGATCGGCCTGGTTGCTGAACGAGAAGGCAAACAGTGAAGCACGATAACATCGGTACCGGAAACCTCCGCGGTTGATAGATATCATGCGGAAGCTACGCAGTCTCGAAAATTTGCAGGCTGCCTTCTAGAAGCACGCAGACGCAAACAAACATATTTCCACCTTTAATACAGAGAAAATTAACAGGATACGTATTTTGAAACACTGCAAATTTTCATAATTTTCCCAACCATGTTTCACAAGATAATCCTCCATATTTTTCACTGCTCCTACCTTATTCTCCACTGAATTTCAACGAAACGTTTCTCCTCACTTTTGACGCCCGTATTCGTCATGAACCATTAATCTAGCAAATGAGGTATGGCGCGCTATAATAATTATGATCATTCAGCATTTGTTAATTGCCATTTTTTCCATTTTTTTTCCAATTTACCGGTGACCTCTGATGACATGCAACGCATTGATTATATTTATTTATATCAAATTCCTGTGCAAATTTTCCTTCGTACTTCAGACGGCTACTATTTACATTTCTTCGACCTGTTTATCAGAACTCTTTCTGTACATTTACCTTTGCGAATTTCGAGCGATATTGAGAGAGCTTTCAGATCGTGGCATAAATAACCGAAATTCACATCGACGTCATACTCGATGCTATTACAAAAAAAAAAATGGAAAAAAAATGATACGAGCACGAATGTACGCGAGGTTGACGTTGTCGTTGCACTAGCGAAACTCATTAACCGACAGTTTCGGATGGATATGGGTCAAATGGCCGTTGGTTTCATCATTCGTGTCTCATTTACCATAGAAGGCAGGAAGAAAAATTGAGCTAACGGGGAAAAAATCAACGATGGTCGTTAGCGAACTCGATAAGATTATTTTTATTGCCTCGAATGTAATCGGTCGAACGATTTGCATGGCTCTGAAAGAATGCTTCGCAAAACAATTTTTTACGAGGTAAACGTTCCTCTGCGATGTTGCAATCCCAAAGGAGAATAAAGTAAAATTGATTTTAAAAAGTTAGGTTTTACGAGTGAGAAGATAACGAATCTTTGTTTGGATCAAAGTAGAAGATAAAACGATTCTTCGTGATCCATACTGGATATGGTTTATCCATCTAAGTATTTAATGATGTGAACCAGAATTTGACAATAGCAGATGCATGATACAGAGCATTGAAGTTGAAACATTAAGCGACCAGTGATCAATGCAGCGATTACCAGGTCAATTAAGTAAACGAGAACGCGTCGCGCTCGATAATAAACAAGCATTCAGTATATCGAAGCGGAGAATTAACATTGTACCAGCTTGTGGAACTGTAAAACAGACTATAAACTTACAGTTAGAGCTGGGTAATGTCTTTTAAACCCAGGAGGAAAGCTTTCTTGTTGAGCTTCCTTCAACAGTAGAAATAACGATATTAATTAGTACAGCAAAATGAATTAATAAAATTAAGGATTAAGTTTCTGAATTGAATATTTCAGCAACATAATATCGATAAAATTCAGAATCTTTCCACCTTCGTTTTTAAACATTTTTTAATAGCGAAATGACTTGAAATTATTAGTTAGCTTTAGAATGCACGCGAGTTCTCCTCCAGCTATTAACTCCTAGAGTAAACCTTTATCAAACAACCATAATGTAGAGTACAAGCAAATAGCACAATACATAGGAAAATATACTAGGTGGACCGAATAAAGTAGCATAAACGATTTTCTTTGAAACGAATGCAAATATCAACATATATAGAAGACCATTAAAGGTGATCATTTCATTAAAAAAGAAAAAAATAAGGGGTGTTTATTATAATTTTGAAGGAAATAAAATTGATACCATTTTAGTTAGACCACCCTGTATGAAGAGGGAGAAAATTGTTAACGTCGATAACGAGAAAATGCACCCTGATTAACGGTAGTTTATTAACATGTTGAAAATAGCTCAGAACGACATGCAAGCTTAATGCTAGACTAGACCGTTCAGAAAAAAATCGATTAACTACATCTTGGATCTGAAAGATGAGGGGAGTACCGTTCCGTGGACTGATACACGAAGTTATCGATTTTTCTTCTCGTGTAGAATGCTTATCGATCAAATTGTTCTTCGTTCTGTAAATCGTATCCTTGGTCGTTTGGATCGACTTTCGTGCAACGCTTCCATTTGCCGCATTATTTTCAATTGGTCTCTTCGTACGCGAAATTACGTCTCTTCGCAACCCACCATAGAAAACGGTTGCTTTCGACAATTTCGTTGGCTGTTCATTATTCAATCGTTCGAGCGTGACGTGCTGAACTACTGCAAACGTACAGATAGTTGCCATTTTCAGTTTTAACGAACGGGAGTTACTAACGAATAGCATTCTGTTCATTTGTTTCTTGCTTTTGTACGTCTCGTTTTATCGTCCTTCGATAAGTTAACTAATTAGGTTAGTTCATTACTGTAGGTATGATGTTACAGGGAGTCTAATGAAATCATCGATAACTCAAGCATCGTTCAGTACGTTAATCTAGGAAGATTGTATCAATCGATTTTTGGTGAGAATGGGATGTAAACAGGACGTCGGCAATACCATTACTTCAGAGATCAATCAAGAGATTATCCAATCGAGGAAGCATCATCGGTAAAACCGATACCACTGAATAGGCTAGAAACCATTGCTTCAAACCATTGGGACATCATACATTTGATAGCAGAGGATTTCCATCATCATCGTGAAGTCCCTATTTCCCGCAAGTTCTCTACCTAACCATCGAGATCTATTCAAATAGATCACGTTTCCTAGCATTGAACATCACTTCATCTAAAGCAGATAGTCTGGCAGAAAGTCTTATTGACGAGTCCATATCTGTACGATCCCTTCGTTTCATTTTATCGCTTCGTGGTTATTCACCTTCTTCTTTATTTGACACAGTCTCCGTGCGTGTTTAAACACCTTTCAGCGTAATATATTTTTGTCGCCACGGTAACGAAATAACAGGAGGCCGTGTGCTTTTGTTATATCCGCTTCACGTCCTTCCTTCCGCCCGATTTTCCTTCGTTTAATGGTCAGGATTTATAGTTATTGTCGATTTAGCGACACGTACGATTAGTGAATCGCCCCGATCGCAGGTCAACAGGGAAAATGAAAGTGTAGCGGAGCGAAAAAAATAGATGGCGAAGCAGTTATCTGGTGACCTAAGAAAGAAAACAATATAAAGGAAAAAACGTATTTATCGTGGATAGATTCACGGGTGATTTCTCGAGTCACGACCTTACACGGGGTAAATTGAACAGAACTGAAAAGCATAGAATTTCATAATGGTGATGAAAATTGTTTAACGAGGAGGTCGAGTACTGCCAACTCAAAATGTATTTCAGTTATGACCATAAACATCAATTATATACTGAAGTATCCAGGATCAACATTGAAACTTACGAAGAGCTACTTGACAATATATTGATGGCACACATCCAATACTCCGGTATTAACGTAGCTTTTATTTTGCGAATAATGAAAGACTGTTGACCTGTATAACGTTAACCTCGTTAATTAGTTCACAGTTTAATATTGAATAATTCTCTAATTTAAAGCACTTCTGTTATCTGTTTAGAAATTATTGTTGCAATCTGTTAATCGAGCCCAATAGATATCGAATTTCAATTCACACTTGGCAATTTAACACCAGCACAACCCCTATAGGGGTTGTTTTCACACTTTCTACGGTTTATCTTATAATATTTCAGTGACGGTATCATTTTCAATGATCTCAAAATATTCCTTGCATTCGCTGGAAGTTGGTCGAAAAAGATTTTTCACTTTCAGACACTCGATCCTTTCTGTTTTCTCTCAAACGTTCCTCGCTCACATCCGGAAGCATGGAACTCGGTAAGAATCATTCTTCAGTCACACTTTATAACCTGTCCATTCTCTCGTTTCTTTTATAAAATATACCCACACCGACGTTACACCAACAAATATCAGTATCCTATAAGCATTCTCTTGGTCCACGAGCAGCGAGGTGTTAATATCAGCTTGCTATTCTTCGCAGCCAGCTTCTAAGATAAGAGGATTGCAGCGATATTCTTGATGCAGGCTAGCACGTAGGCGAATGCGATCGTAGTAGCGTTTATTACCGCAATAAATAGCATTATTAAGAATGACACGCGAAAAGTTTTGTCTATTCGAGACGGTGGCCGACCGACCGGTCGATGTCGAGTTCTGGCAAACTCGTGCAGACGTTAACGCTTTCATTGCGATATAGAACATGTACACGTCAGCATTATAGTTTCTTTTCAGAAATATCAGCTTGAATATTAATTTTGATCATTTTTGCACTATAGAAAAATTCTTGAAAAAATTGTCGCAGTGACCGAGTTAAAGTAGCACCGATTTTCCTACAAAATATCGTGAAACCTAGCATGATGTACCACGGCTCTGTTGCCAGATTAGCCGATTTATGGAGACTCTGGTGACCAGTCTCCAGCACCTCGAACTTCCTCCGATATCGGCCAAATATCGTCGTTGACCGAGTCGACTCGTAATTCACGAGTTTTCGAACCGTGGCCATGGAAAGGTATTCGTTATCGATCCACGTCTCTTTATTTAATTTGATTCATACGCGTGACAATCGACTGGAACGTTTCCTGGCTATACACCTTTGTTTAATTTTGAACGCTATCGTCATTTGCACGTTATATTTGCATACTTTGACGTATCTTTGGTGAATAAACATTAGTAGTCTAGGAATAACAAGTGATGTTCTCCAGACACCTTAAACGAGTCCTAACAAACCTCCCCTTGATGACTCAGGGTTGTTTGTAGAAAACTTTAACTCACTGTAAATATTCAATTATGATGTAATTAGTCGTTCAACTAACAGAATCATCGTTGCTTTAGCAACCAGGTGAAAAACCTTGATTTTAAAATAGAACTTGTAATATTCAATCGCAGTCTTCGCTTTAATTTTCGATTATCATATGGTCAGCCTTTCGATCATCTCCCCTGTGGAATTACTTGGATATGCGCATCGCAAAATACGCAAATCGTTCGAAGTTGGCGAATTCGGCCAATTGCAGCGGTCAATTTTGAACGATCTTAATCTGAAGCCGCGATTGAAATTCATGAAGCATAATCGCCGGAGAAATTTCTACGAACGGATTTGCCCGCGCTTCGCGATCCTCCATGCGCATACATTCTCCTGCTTTATTGTTTAAAACATTGATCAGTGGTCCCCCTCTCCCGGGGCAATTACCGACGTGTCGCTACACCGGCATTATTCTTCCAGCGGAATTAGTTCTGAATACACCGTCGGTGCTTTCGTTATTCCATGAAAATCGATGACCGTTTGAACGATACGATTGTTTCCAACCGCGAACAAATAAACGTGTCCCATCGTAAATCCTATTTCTCAAGATCAATTTCATGGCTTGTAAAGTTCACTATTTTTTTCCCATTAAGTTTAACAACCTTTCCCTTTTGATCATACTGCCGATCTATATTCGAGTATTAATTACACTTACTTTTCAATTCATGTAGGTAGTTACGAAAGAAGTAACTTTGATAGTTTGATGAATTCGTACTTTTATCAAAGTTTCCACTTTACATCTGGTCGTATTTGAAACTCTTACATAATTTCTTGGACGATGAAACTTTCCCGGAGGCGTTCTTGTATGCAAGCAGTTGGCTGCTTAATTATGGCACACCTAGTTGCGAAAACAATCGTAAAGGGCTGACGTGCCACTAGGAAAATGTTAACCTCTCTAAAATGGGGACTATTTTAAAATAGTCATTGTAAACTTACAAAATTCAGTTTTAAATCGAGACTACTTGCAATTAAAGTACCAAGAATCGATCAGAAATTCGAAGCGTCTGTCCGTAAAGTCGTGACCATAACGAAACGGAATTTGATGGCGTTGCAACGCAAACAGAAACGAACGCAAACATCGTGTGCTTTCGAGTCTGCTGCAAGCACGTGCGTCCTCGTGAAAAAATAAAAGCTGTCCAACCGTGTTACTTATACTTCCGCGTGTACGATAACGCGAGGTTTTGATAAGCTCCCGTACGCCGCATTGGACACGCGTCTCAACGTTTATCTCTGGCGTAGAAATTTCCCTCGCTAACATAATCCCCTTTTCCCCGGTTTGTCCGCTATTTATTCCTTACAAACCTCGTCGTTTTCCAGCCACCTCTTACTTCAACCCTTTCCTCTTCTTTTTCCCTCGTTTCCTTCGACGAGCACGCGAACCAACCCCCGTAGCGTACGTGCCGTTTATTGTGAATTGTGGAACATTAGTGGAATTGATGTTTAATTAATTCCGTTGATATGATAGCGTATTATGAAAAATTCTAATGGCACCTTAACGTTAGCTCGCTATTTTCTCTCGCATAGGGTTCGTGTGCTGGATACTGTTTTCTCGTTGTTTTACGTAATTGATAGATTTCAAGCTGATAAATCGGTTGACCTGAATTCCTCTTTTCGCGAAGGAGAGAAAGAGGTTGTGCGATCTCTTGCTTGACACTGTCAAAGAAAGGAGGCCAAATGAGGCTGTTCCGAGATACCGCCTCTTATTCGGATTCCATTGATCTGTCGATGGAAGCGTTATTCGGGCCAGAGGGCTTCTTGAAAGAGGCAACAACGGTTCACCTGTTATTCTACGGAATATTTTCCGCGGTTAATTAATATCTTGCGAAAGTTCCATTAAAAATTGTATCGTACGGCTTATAAACCCTTCTTCGGGTTACGGGGATAGCCTGTTACCTCATTACATAAATGTTGCTCAGAATGATTGACTCATTCAAGAGCCGAAGCATCTAGAATTCTGCCAGGTAATTATAAAGAACCATCTGATCTATAACGTTTAATACAGAGGGTTTTGAAGTTGTAAAACTAGCAATTGTAGACTGCGAACTTTAACACGTTGAAAATTACTTTTAGACTTCTAAGACTCGACACGAACGATTTTGAACTTGTAGAACACGTAAGCGCACGATATCGAACTAGTAGAACACGAAGAGAAGCTTGTTTGACAGAGCGAAGTTGAAGATGATCTCGTACCCTGACGATTTAAGCTTTAGATCAATGATCAGATTATATCTAACAGGGAATATTCCGCGACAGCTTCTCAGCATAGGATAATTGAAATCTATTTTACAAAGGTAGGCACTTTTTTGATGCAATTAACATTAAGTGCAAAGTTGTGTAGTTTTATCGTTGATAAAACAGTGAAAATTTAATCGTTCAATCTGCTGCTTCATTGTATTTAGAATTTTCTTCTATTTATTTTGCAATTAACAAAAGGAATGAAAATAATTAACAAAAAGAGGAGAGGTATTGTTTTAAATAATAATAACGGAAAATAACAAACTGAAGCGTGGGTGGCATTTTTATGATATTCGAACCTTTTTCTCCATTATTTTTTATTATTTAACCAAATGAAAATCGCGATGCGCGAGAGTGACGGCCTCCGCGGTAATCCACGTGTTAACCGCACAGTTCTATTACGGAGAAACAAACTACAAAATGAAATTCCATATAGAATATTAAAATTCTATCCCTCCCCCAAACTGGTTGACTGATTTCGTCTGAAAGCAATGCTTCGTTCTCATCGAATCGAAAGCAGCAATAGAATGAAAGAAGCAATCGTGTTATCTCGTGGCATAAAATTCAGTGAGACGAGGGTTAAGTTCTCATTTCCTTTAAGAGTATTTTCGCGGGTTCGGCAGAGTAAATCCAGCCGCGAGGAGATAATGAAGAAATCGTGGTCGTAATTATCGTGGCAGGTGATCGAGGTGGAATTTACGATGCTCGTCGGCGTCGAAAATCGTCGATAATGTTAAGTCGAGGATGAGACACGCCAACCGCGATTAAATAACCCACCGCGGCTCTATCATGAAACGTTCCCCGTCGAGTTGCTCGTCGAGTTCTTCGTTTCAGTCGACCATGCCGGTATTTATGAACGATGCCTCCACTTTCGTCGTTGAAACGATCCAACGTTATAACGAGTTTTCAAAATGGTCGCTTCAGCTTTCGGGAAGCAAAAGGGGACACGGAACCGAAGGCTATTCGAGGGAAAAGTTTCGGCGAAAGGCTTTCACGTGCACACGGTGTTCCTGTTGGCGACGTAGGAATTTCTGGCCCGAATATACCGCCTCTCTTTCTCTTTCTCACTTTGAGAAACACCCTTTATACTCGTTCTCCACTTTCAACGAAAGTCGCTCGCGACTAAACTGACTGGAAGATGGTTGCGTCAAAGAGAATAAGCGTTGATTTTACGCCCGGTCGCTTCCCCGACACGCTCAACGACCCTGCGTCTCTCCTCTTGATGGCGAATAATTTCAAATGTTTACGCGAGACCCTTGGGTATCGAGGCACCGATACGTTCTCCAGCAACACGTATCCGACCATGTGCGTGACCGACGATGACGGCGAACCCTGGTAATGGACACTGTGCCAGTAAATATTGCTTTACAATACACTTGGGTCGCGCCTCGCACCACCTGCCGATTGCTGCCAACGAATCGACCCGGGGATTCGCACTTTTTTATCGAGAAATTGTGTTTCAGTTCACGCGTGGACGTGTGTACACGATCGATGACAGAATTACAGTTTATTTAACGAGATCAATCAGTCGAATCGCTCGGAAATGAACTATTCTTTTAAGACTCGCGATAAACGTTTGAAAATTATTGTCATTGAAAAATGAAATTCCACTATATATAAATTTGGAAAATTCCGCTACATGGAGCTGATTGCATAGTACAGTTGGTTTCACCGTGATGTTTGTGTAAAACGCGATAAGAAGGATCAAAAGAATCAGTGTATAGGTCGGTTCAAGTATTGATCTGCCTTCGGTCAACGCACATCTATTAAATTCGATTCAAGGAGCCATTGTTGCCGTGATACTTTGATCCGCATTGGAAACATACATCATACATGAACGTGAAGAATGCTTATTCCCCTTCTTAAGTAAAATACGAGGTTCAATGTTACTAACTTCCCCAAGAAGAATTTCAACCTTTATTTCTGATATACATGAACTTCCAAAACCATTAATAACTAATAATTTATCGTATCCTTTGTAATGAAACTCTCAATAATATTTTATATTTCACGTCATCGTATGAAATTCAATATGCTTACTTTGCAATAAACTTCCAGATTTCAAGGGATGTTTCCCCCAAAATTCCTACCCATTTTTGTTCCAACGTATCTGTTGCTCTTTCCCTGTCAGCCGATCTACGCAAAAATTTTAGCAAGAAAAGAGTTTCTACTTATTCTCCCCTTCGAAAGATATTTCAGGTTGATCCAGGCAGTTTCAAAGAAAAGTGGCTGATCGATGAATTCGAGTCTACGGCTACGTCGTGCGGCGGACCTCGTCTTTTCCAGCTCTGGAGAAAACTTAAGGCAAGACGACATCGGCCAAAATTTACGACCCTGTGAATCGCGCAACCGAGAAGACTTATCCGCTCTCTAATCCCCTCCAGCCCCTTCGAATGGATGGCTAAAGGTAGAGTGAAACTTTTATGATTTTCTATGGATTCTGATTAAATTTCGTCGAGCATTCGACTTGAATTTTATACCTGGGAAAGATAGCAAACAATGGGGGCTATCGTGGAATTCATTTTCATATTATCATTGATTCGATACTGCAGACTTTTTAATTCTCTTCGATCTTCTTGTTCTCGAAGATTATAGGAATGCATCTATTGCATCTTTCCTTCAGAATTGCAACAAACCGGTCGTAATAAATCAATGCGAACTATCGATGCGAAACATTCCAGAAATGTTTGCCAGAGTTGTGTATTTTTTTTTCTTTTTTTTTTATGTTCCGCGATCGTTGCAACTTCGATGAAATTTATTATCTTGCAGGTTATAGCGGGCGAAAGTTTTACCAGTTTTTCACTTATGCAAATACGTAGCAGGTGTTCAAAGATTCTTTTACTGCCTGCATACCGGGCATATCTCACATTTCATGAATTTTCCTCTAAATTCGTGTTTGCGTTGTGTAGCAAGCTTTTTATACTCTCCGCCAAACGAAGCCGCAATTTTAACGTTTGCTTCATTCGGCTACGTTGCTTTTTAACGTAATCCTTTTTGTCTGGAGAAACGTGCAATTACGATCGCGATCCAGGCGACTAACGTTGCTTGCAAACATTTCGCTTACTCTTTTTTAAGGAATCGATTTTTCCTCGAAATAAAATTCAAATGATCGACAATTTTCTAGTGGGAATTAACGCGTATTATGTGCTCTAACAAGGAGGAATAGAGGAGCAAGTAGAATTTCAGAGTTTAGTTTAGTCGCAATTATTTACTCGTTCATCATGGATCATCAAAAGCAGGTTAAATGGTTCCAGAGCGGAAAAGTGTTCGCTGAAACGGAAACAGAGTCGCAGCGAGCAGAAGTGAAATATTTTCAAAGGCACGGTTGCCGTTAGGTGTTGCAGTGAAAATGTCGTGAACTCGCATCAGGGCAAACAGTAATTGTTCTCGCGCTAAAAGAGGGCACACCGGCAACGAAGCCTTTTACCAAGCACTTGCATCGCATTTGCATCGCAGACGAAGATGTTACTGAATCTTAGCTGAATATCGTTAGAAACGACACGATTGCCGGCACGATAAAGCACGGCCCTGTTATCGATCCACCAGCGATCCTTCTGGGTTAAAAATATCTACTTCTCCTTTCGACTCTAACAATTGAGCAATAATCGATATCCTATGTTCCTGCTAATGTTTATTCTTTCCTCCTTGTCGAATTATGTGATAAAATCTTGATCATCGATCTCTGATAATGACTAGCAACACCTCATAACGCCATTAGCAAGTCGATTACTAATGCCCACTAATGACCCTCTACAGTAATCAGTGTGTTAATCAATCAAACATTACGACCATTGCCATTTATAAGGCGAACGTTGCTACTAATTAATCCATCCTCGTATACCATTCGGTTGATATCATTGCTTTTAAATAATTTAGAGATCTCGTATCGATTGTTACAAAATAACAGTGTATCAATATTTCAAATTCCTCTACACCAAAAACTTATAAAACTTATAATCATTCGGCGCCCCTAACTCCGTTTGGATTATAAAGTTCCATAAAAGCAAGAAGACGTTAAACCATCAGCTCGAGGTTGGAAGAATGAAAAATCCGAACGATGACGGATGAAATATTAAATTGTATGCAACTATTATCTCCATCGGGCGAGATTATACCGAGTTTCCCCGCCTATTCGCTGCAACTAAAAGACTAAAAGCGTTAAGTAGATTATCTTCACGCGAGAAAAGGTTCGAATGGATAACCGACAAAAGAGAAGAAAACGTGTTACTTCTATAAAAAAGAGAAATAGAGAGAGAGAGAGGAGGAAAAAATGGTGAAAAACGATGCTGTCCATATTGATCGTTTCGGCACGTGTTCTCGTTGCTTGTGCATTATCGAGAATTCAATTTTCTTCGCCGTTTCGAGCTTCTTAAAACGATCGAAACCGTCTTGGAATTTTCATCCATTTAACGCGATCCTCGTGGAAACGGCAACGAGAGTAAACGAGATGGACAATGGAAACGTCTGTGACCTATATACACTTTGCTTGAGTAATGAGAAGGATACGCGGTGGAGCACTTTCATCGGGGCAAACTGTTCATCTTCGACATTATACCGATAACGAATCGACGAGGATGCTGTTCTTCGTTTCGTGCTGTAATTGCTAAGTCGAGTACAGTAGTCGCTCGATAATTCACCGTTTCTAGGATTCTAAAGGTGTTCGATATAGCTGTCGATGTACGTTTCGCAAAAAAACATTCAACAATTTTTATAGGTTTTTTCGATTCGTTTCGTGTTAAACGCGTGTTCGCAAGAGCCATTAAACGGCTGGTAAATCCGTGTACGGATTTTCGCGTTCGAACACGATCTCAATCGATCTCGTTGCTTTTAACGAAACACTTGTTTTTTCGCACCTCTCCCTTTGATTCGACCGCTTCACGTGCGTAAATATTTTTTGTTTTCTTTTCTTTTTTTTTTTCAAACATTTATCACGACGGAACGCAAAAGAATATTTTTCAATATTTACGATGCCCTGACGTACGAGCGCAAACTCGACGCTCGAAAACGCAATTCGCTGCGAACCTCGCGTACAAAGGATTATAATATCGTCCGTGAAACATTTTACGTTGAAAAACCCGTTTTTCTGATGAAGATTCCCCGGTTTTTTTTTGTTTTTGTTTTTTTTTTTTCGAAAGTCGCTTCAAATTCTACCAATCGATGCCCTTGCTGGAAAAACTAACTGCATAATTAACTTCAAACTTTTTCATAAAGCTCCGAGTATAAGTTCTTTAAAATCTTCGTTCCAGTATTATTATTATAAGTCTGTTGCGAAAATGTTTTACAAGAAGAAGTTGTAAAGCTGAAAATATTGCGCGAAGCTTCTTCGAAATTAAAAGTTTACTGAGTAACTTCCTGGGTCGCAGACTTCTTTCTTTTTGAACATCATCATCAAAATAACCGTTGGGTAAACATTTCTAATTTTAACTTGGATTAATCTCCATTCAAGAATAAAGCTCTTTCGCCATGGTTTCTCTGTAATTTCTGAAAGCTTCAACTTGAAACGTAAACAATCGCCAATCCGTGCCGATGCCTTTCCCGAAAGTTCGAGTAAACATTTCACGACCAACCAGATGCATTCGCTGTCGAATCGAACTTGACGAGAGAAAAATATTTCAGTTGAAATTTCCCGTGGAATTCAATCGCGACTATAAGGAGAGAAATTTTGCAAAAACATATTTTGAATTTGTATATAGATTTAATCGGCTGTAATATAATTTTATAGGTAATCTCTACAGGTAATTGTAGTCGCGAGCGTAAAGTATAAATGAGTCTACTTACGTAGGCCACGATCTTTTTTCTCATTTCCATACGTCGGTTTCTTCAAGTTCTCGCCACTTAGCGGCATTCCCGATGAAAGAATAGTTAAGCGAGGCTTCGTGAATACAACACGGGTTCGAGCAAGGGACGCAGCGTGAACTTCGCGTGATTACCGGCAATAATAATTTCCTCCTGCACCGGTGCCCCCTTCTCGTCGCTTCCGGTTTTCCCCTCTTAGTTGCCCAGATGATACCGATAGCCTGATTACTTCCGAATAATACGGAGACAACGACCTAATTGGCGAGTTTACTGCCTTTTCTTTTCCCTCGATTCTTTCGTTGCCGTTCTTAAGTGGTTAACGCGTTCAACGCCACGGTGAAAATGTTCGTGTACACTCGGACACGCTATAATTACAATCGTTCTGAAACCTGATACTATGTTTTTCTCAATAAAGATCACTTCTTCGGTGATTATCTTGAAAACCTGAGACCTGTAATATTCGAGATACGATATCAGAATTACGTATCAACTAACGATTCTTGTGTTTCTGCTAATAAACCTTACAAACGCACGTACCTAAAACAGGCGTGTACGAAAATGAGACGAGGGAAATTCCATTTTCCCAGGCTGAGTAGAAGCAGGCCGAAATCATATCAGGTAGCAGGTACTGTCGAAGTTGTTGCACGTCCTGTGAATTTGGCACACCGCTCTACACGGGGGCTTGCAGAACTCGAGCAAATTGATTTTCAACCAAAAACGTCCTCATCGAGTATTACAGTCTTCTAAGACCACTCGAAAATCACGTAGAACGTGTTCGTGAAAATAATGATACCGTTCGAACGCGATTTTAAATGAAACTTTATATCGTATAAAAATGAAAACATTCTACGACGAGCCGAATGAAATACCCTTACCATTATCAGATTTTCAAAAATATTTTCCTCCTTGCTTATGAAGAAAATTTATCACAATTTTATCACTTTTCATAACAGCCAGCATAAAGTTATACGATAAGCTGTACAATACCCACACGACCTTTAACCAATATTCCTCACGATGTATCGCAAGCTGTAGCCGAAGAAAAAGTATTAATCATCCGTGAACGTTTCGTGGAACGCCTCAGGTAACTAACAATACGCGTTCTCGCGTTGGATTCAAGGAACGTTATTAATCGGTGCAGGTGGGTAAGACGGAGGCGCGACGGTGTTCTGCGTTAAGTTCAAAATAGAATATTTAGTGTGTCAAAGGAAGTAGGCTGAACCTGCTGGAAATATATTCCAATTTCGTCGGTACTGTTCCCTGTAATACAAGTAGTTAACGCGGAAAGCTAATCCGCCGCGCACTCTCGAGAATTTACTTCGGTTTCTGGTTTCTCCGTGCTAACCATTTATCCTGCTTTAAGGGTGGCTGCGGTTTAAGGGAAAGTGGATT
This sequence comes from Osmia lignaria lignaria, assembly GCF_051020975.1. Taxonomy (NCBI): domain Eukaryota; kingdom Metazoa; phylum Arthropoda; class Insecta; order Hymenoptera; family Megachilidae; genus Osmia; species Osmia lignaria. The sequence continues at coordinate 6,372,748 of NC_135041.1, forward strand.
ACCGGAAGTCCCCGTACAACCGTGCCCCCCGGTCCGCTTCAATCCCGGCTAAATTCGATCACGTGGCCATTGGTGAAACGATAAGGGTCGATTCGCTCAGTATACCCGCAGCCTCAACCAGACTCTTATCTTTCCTCGCTGAAAAAGCCTCACGAACGAATCGTCTATCTTGACGAAGTTGTCGCCCTATCTGACGGGAAACTGTGCTAAAGAGACCTCTCGTTTCGCTTATAAAACGAAAAACCCGGTGACCTAACCCCGGCTAGGTAGATGTCAAACGAAAGCAACCAGATTTTCAACAACTTTACTCCGGACACACGGTTTACGTGTCACACCCTTCGAACACATAAATTTCCATCCGTTTAACCCGTTTATACCAGTCGTTAGAAAGTATAACACGCGTTCGTGTGTCCGTACCCGATAGTCTAGAATCTAGAATTATGTGGCCTTGCACTGTCGCTGAAATTTTATGTTTCTTTTCTGTCGAACGAAAAATTACAGAGGCTATTTAACATCAAACGTATACAGCTATAGAATACTAAGAAAACTGAAGATATATCTTTAGCAAAAGCATTTATCCATTCCCTGCATAATATCCGACACGCCGTTCATCCATCGAGAGAAACTTCTTCGACTTTACGCCGAATCTCTTCGAGTCTGATTTGTATTCCAACCTAGTTTACGTGTATTCCGATACGCGTATATTATACACCCGACGGTATTGTTGTTAAACTAGTTACCGCTCTAACGAGGTTTCGTACTCGGTGAAAAGCGACATTTAAACTTTGGAAAATTCTCTTCAAAGAGTAGAATAAGGAAATTTCGTCGAAAAATGCAATACCTGAAGCGGGTTAACTGACGGCTTTTCGTAGCGGGTTAACTGACAAGAGGAGCAAGTGAAATGGGTGTTAATATATTCTCGTTGGATTCATTTTAACAGCGAGGGTTAAAAGTACAGCGTTGAAGTGCTTTCCGCTATTAGTAGGAGAGCGATTAGCGATCAGAACGTGAGAACGGAACATCTGATTGCTCGGACGTCGAGCTTACCGTCGAAATGGTCTAATCCTACGTATATCTTGCCAGTTGCTACGTCTACCAGCTCTTGCAACGTTATCCTGCCGATAAATCCCGATATAAGGCATTAAAAAGACGCGTTTCAAAGCGATTTTCCTCTAAATATTGAACCAGACGGAAATCAATGCAACGTTTGCGCACGCTTTGGTTTATTACGTTTCGTGTAAAAACGATCGTGATTAGCTCGTGTTACATCCGTTGTTTAAAATGCAAACATTGATTTCGATTGTTACGAGTGTATCTCCCGAGAGAATGTGGAAGCTGAATACCATTCATACTGTTAATTCAATTTCCTTCTCTTCCTGTATGATATTTTCACGCGAATACCTGTTGGCTATGTTCCATTGTTATTCGATACGTTTGAGGGATGCATTTGTACCGTTTAACGTGTAATAATCAAATTAATCAAACGGTAAATTGTATCGATGTATTTAACGTACAGGGTGTTCTGTATGAATCGTTTAAACTTCGAAGCAGGAAGAATGCAATGGAAATTGAAAAATGGCAATTAAACATAAAAAATACCAGTGATAAATGATACTTGGTTTTCAACAAAGTTTTATGGAGAAAATTGGAATAACGAAGGGGTTAATGCGTAACTTAATTACTCAACACCACGTAAGCCCAATTAACGCAACCACGAGGGTAAACAATAGGGCAAAATATCGTGTGTACAGAGAGTTAAAGCAAATTAGAGAATATAATACAGTGCAGAACAATCTAATTCGATTCAATCCCCGGCATAAGTCGTGGTGCATACAAAATCATCGTCACCCTGTTACGTTTCCACCACGTACGTACACTGTGTACATAATGCCGCGCACGTTTCCCGTATCGTGGCGAACAGTTTAGCAATAATAACTTTCGCGTCAAAGTAACGGTACAACTGCAATAATTCCCTTGTTCAAACTTGCATGCCCGCCACGGGGCGAGCTTACGCTCGAAACGTCCCCGTCAAACGAGAGTTATGCGACACCGAAGAGACCACGGTGAGGTGAGAGCTAGCGAGAGCGAGGCAGATAGATATTATAGCGTAATGACAGATCGATATGCGTCTCAACTAAATCCAATCTATTTCACCATCGCTCTCCTCCGGTGCTTCAATTTCGATTCTGTCTAAACGTTAGCCGTGCTTGCACTGGCACGTGTAAAGCAGCCTGATACTCACAACGATGCGGAACATCCGCACGTTCCATTCTCTGTGTACCGAGTTGTTTGCATTCGCACGTATAAACAGGACGAAACGCGTGTATAGGGTGACTCAAAAGTCGGGTTGGTTCAAGTTAGACGGGGTAAAGGGAAGAATTTGTGGGATTGAAAGCGGTTGATTGGGAAACCGGTACCTTGGGATCATTCGATTACTGGTGTCTCGCGTTAGGTTCTCAGAGGCCCTATTGATAGAACAAGTGATAGTAGCCTTAGATTACATTAGTAAATCTAGATTACATTGGTGTAATACAGGGGTGGGCAATTGTTTTGGCTCGGGGGCCATTTTGTAGAAGCGGAGGTTAGCAGAGGGCTGCACCTTTTAAAATGATTGCATTCGTTAATTAACCAGATACACTGCGCATGCGTATTAACCTGGCCGTCCTAGTGGAAAATACGAGACGAATCTTCGGTCGCGCACGGGAAGGAAATCTCGGTTCAGGGCGGATTTTTCTGACTCTCTTGGTGGGCCACATAAAACTCTTAGCGGGCTGCTATTTGCCCATCCCTGGTATAATAACTCACATGTACTGCAATTTTATCTGAAATATTTGGGAACGACTAGAAACCATCTCCGAGTCTACGATGAAAAAAAGGTATGGCGATTGCAGTGCCCGAGAAAGTGGAGAGAAAAGGAATAGAGAAGGATAAGAACGTTTTATTCGGAGCTTTACTGCTGGACTTTTTAAGATCTAACCGGTTAATTTAGAGGAAATGGATAGTTAATCAAAGATTTGCGAGGAAGTATCTCCACAAAGAAGTCGAAGTTGCCGGAAAGAAGTTCTTAAAACTTCCTGGATATCCTACATGCAATGTGTCTTTGAGAATATTTGATTTACAAGCACCGAATGTCATTACTATTTACAAGTATACTGAGAACACTTTAGTCTGCAAATATTTTACGAGACACTTTATAATACCACGAATAAGCGTGAACTCTTGACGCTGTCAAAGTCAAACTCTCTTTTTATTTAATCAATATTCGCGGTCCGTAAGTACCACCGGATCAAGCGCTAGCTTCAATCGGAATTTTAAGAGGCCTTTCACAATCTCGTAGCAATACGAATTGAATAATAATATTAAGGAAAATGAAATTTGCAGTTTTCACGGGGTGCATGTTTTTTTGAGACACCCTCTATATTTACATTCAGGATGTTGAATGTGCAGGGGATGAATTGGTACTCTTTGATTTTCAAGCTTTCAAGCCCTCTTTTATATTTTATCATTCAATTTTCCAATTTTGTATTGCGCTATTATTAATTTAAAAGATTAATATCAGTTTTAAATTTCGCGTTTCCAGATAGCTTCCATTGGTAACGATTTCAATATCCTGATCCATGGTTTCAATATCGCTCACTATTTATATGGCTTTCAATGCGTTCCTTTCTAATTGTTATCATTTCGTAACATTTTGAAAATTTCCACGTTTTCAGAAACCATTCGATTTTCACGGAATTCGCGCTCTGCATTTGTTGCATCTATCAGCTTGTATCGACACTGAATCTCTCTCGTTTGTTGCTTTGATGTTTGACTTAACCGTGCCTCGGGAAACTGATACCAGTCACCGATAGTTTGACACACAGACGAGTCATTGGCGATTAATTACAATTAGTCATTGGAATAGGTTGCGTTTCGAGAACTGAGAGTAACCCGAAGCTCAAACTACCATAAATAGTTGGCTGGATGCACAAAAGCGAGTAACCCTTGTTAACGCCTGTAATCAAACGTGATATACGCTCCGTGTCAATGTGTATCTACGATACTTTGATAAATGATGATGGATTAATAATTTGATTCAAATTCTGAATTAATGTTTTATCCGACGTTCAAATTATCGAGACATTTTTAATATTGAAAGTATTGTTCTTTGAACACAGTTCACATATCAAAGCTTTTGGTCCTTGTAGCATAAATTTCGAGGGAATATTATCTCGCGTATGTACGTCAAATTAGTTGACTGATAAAATTATAATTCTACGAGTAACTTTATAAAACTCGCATTTCATTTTTTTATCCTATTAATGTTCGTATTCGTATGTACGATGGCTCGTCGATAATACTCTTCATAGAGTTTCTTCCGTAATTTATGCTACTCTTTATTGTTTTCGAAAAGTGAAAAACTGACGTGTGAAAATAAAAACCAAAAAAAAAAAGAAAAAAATAGAATACATGGATATAGGAAATTTTATATGCAATTCACAGCAGATTGGATTTCGAAACGTTGCTACGCGGAGGGAAGGCAATCACGGTAGCTGACGTGCCAGTCAAGGCGTTAATCAGATTTGCTAAAATTGTTATTCAATTTTTATTCAGATTCACTATAAAATTCCCGTCGAAGAAAGGAGGAAAAACAAAACGTCACGGTGCCCCAACAAGATCGCCGGAGATTTGGATTTAAACTTTAATAAAGCTCTGTTTTGTTTAACGTCAGAAGAAAAACGATTCCGTTCGCGAGTTTATTCGATCAAATTATTTGAATGGAATATCATACGTCGACTCCGGTACGAACGTAAAGAGCAAAAAGAAAATGACGAAGTACGATAAAAGAATTGCAATTTTTATTCATTTGAATGTCGCGAGAGAAAATTAATTATTACTTGTTCCCAATGGTATTCCTGTTGGCATCGTTGTGCTTTAATAATGTCGTATTTTAAAGAAACGTTATTTCCTTGCAACTAGATGATTGAACGTGATTCTATAGAACGGATGACGTCGGAACAAAATTACATCGGAAGGGAAAAGCATGAATATCCTAGTGAAGAATCATGCGTACGCTTTTCTGGATGGCTGCACAATCGAAACGAATAAAATTCAAGATAAAATCTAGCAAAAACTGAAGAATGCAGTTTCGTAACAAAGGTCTTTTGTGCACCGACCGTTATTCCTCCATTGAATGCCATTACAGATTGCATACGGCTTTATGATCTTTCTTCGTATGCGTACAATCGCGAATTTTTAACACTTCCTTGGTGTAATTACGTTTCTTTGCCTTTTCCTTTTAATACAAGTACTATAATTATTGAACGAACAGTTTCATTCCTGGAAAACTGGAAGCATGTTATTTCTTTCATATTCTAATTAATTTCAGCATTACAACGGTCAATATCCTTAGTGATTCATATTATTGTGTGCCACATTATACAGGGTATTCGGCTAGGGGAGGACATCCTTTAAGGGGATGGTAGCAGGGGTGATTCTGAACAACTTTTTCCTTTACTAAAATGCCCGTCAAGGCTTAGTTTCTGAATTATTAATTAAAACCACCGAGCGATCAGTGCGCATGCTCAGCCGCGAGAGTGTCGGCGAGTAGATTGTTCGCGACCACAGTCGAGCGCGGATCTCGTAGCCGTCACTACCGCGGCTGAGCTTGCGCGCTATGCGCGATGTTTTTTTACTAATAATTCAAAAACTAAGCCTTGACGAATATTTTGGTAAAGGAAAAAGTTGTCCAGAATCATCTTATCTATCACCTCAGCTATAGCACTTCCTCAAAGAATGCCCATCCGTAGCAGAAACACCCTGCAATTAACAGCCACAGTAGAAACATCCGTATATGGTCAGACATACGATAAAATGGATTATTAAAGGTACTCAGAAGCAATTTTTCTATGGAGTTCGGTTTGCTATCTCATATTATTAATACGATTTATTAATATTTGAAATTATTTTACTATTTTAATTACTATACTATTTTCACTTTTTAATTATTTGATCGAATTGATTACTAACGACTAACGTGACCTTACGGCGACTGTGTTAATTTGTTAAATAATTCTACTTCTTGAAATTCATCCAATTTCGACTTTCGGTTTCTCGAAATAGTTCGGTGCGAAAGTGAAACGCAAAGTCGAAGAACGAAACGCACGAAGATCACGCGATAGGGAAATAACGTGAGCGGGATCGTCCCGAGAGTCGTGTAATTAATAAAGATTTTAATTAAATCACCGTATCGTCGGGCAGATCCGACGTTTACAATGGCATTTATCTTGCTGTAGAATTGGAAGAGGCGATGGGGAAGAAACGTTGCCACGTTACATGCGATGTTAGTTACGGAATTCAGGTCACACCGGGTAGACCGGCTAACGTTTACGAATGCCTCCGTGTAATCCGATTTACTTTTACTTATCACACCGTTCAAACACTTGGAGATATTTGCATCGCCGTCGTTCCTTGGTTCGCAACGGGTCCGGGGAATTCGGCGTTTCCCATTGCGGAACTGTTTTCGCGTAATTTACCGTTCCTACGGGGTTGGCAGCGGCAAGAATAGCGTAAATTATTCCGCGCGTAACCGTATACAGTTGATTTTCGACTGAATAACTGCAACGAACACCGCGGGCTAGACTGAACGTGTTACGGGATAGTAGAATCGACAGGGAGAATTTCAAGCGTCGAAACACACATGCTTTTCTCGCGAATGGTAGAACGTTTAAATTTCACCAGAACCTACGTTCTGTCCAAATAATTTTAACGAGCGCTCCTGTATTTTCGAAACGAACGAATCGACGATGAAATTGCAACGGATTCTTGTTTTCGAGGTACCTGTTAACCGAGCTAGAGTTTGACGGACCAACTTTCGGTACGTGACACTATAAAGAGTATTGTGATCCAAAACGGAAGCTTGTTTATAACGAAATTTACAAATTTTCGTTTGTAACACCGTTTAATTAATCATGGTCATTACGTGCACGAGTGTATGCGTGCACATTTACACGCGTGATCTTGGAATAGAGGGAAAATCGATTGAATCGCGTATACAGGAATACTATCGAAATGACTTTAACCCCTTACTGTCGACCTCGATACATATCCTAGGATACATACCACTCCATGCGTCGTCTATTATTGAAGCTATGTAATGCAGATCCCAGGAGATGTAAGTTCATTACCTATAACAGCTTACAATCCTCTCGAAATCTTTTATTAATACGTTAATATTTACCTATCTACGTGCTAGGATTTAATTCGAAAGAGTTTCATGGAGCTCGTGAAAAAGTTTTCGCTACTTTAACAGGCGGTCCGCGTTGGAAGTAATAATGAGCAATTTCCGTTCAATACTCTTTGTATCGGAGTTCACGTAATTTGATCGCTGAATATCGGACTGTGTATACACGTACGGGTATAAACAGTGGAATCCTGTTATTAAATGGAACACTTCATGCATACATGACGGAGAAATTAAAAATAGAAAAAGAAGAAAATATCAATTACTCGTCGAAATTGCATTTTCCTGGATTACGGTTTAAAACTTTTTGGTGGATAATTTTCGATTCGATATCGCGAAATCTTCGAATGTTTCAGTTATTAAAAAGCAACTGGTAATCAAATTATCATTCAATTTTTATTGGTTTAATAATTACTCCATTTGGTCAAATTATTCGGGCACCGTTGTTTAAGAATTAAATATTGTAATTTGAGTGATTGAGTACCCATTTCTATGTTGCCTTTGCGAAAATATCGTAAAATTAATATGGAAGAAAATATTTAACCATAGATAATAATGACCAGTAATAAATATGTGTACTTGTGTTATTTTTCACATGGAAGTTAAAAAGAGGATTTTAAAAGAACAGCTAATTCACTGAAGGTGTAAAGCTCTTTAGCGAAACAGTAAATAGAATATTCCAAAGGATTTAGAGCACACAGATGAAACTTCGGTTTACTCAATCAGCTATTTTTAATCCTTGTTCAGTAACCTCGATGTGTTCTATAATCCGCGTCAAACATCAATAATGTATAGCATGGTGTTTGAAAGGCACTGTTCGCAAAGGCAATAAAAATACGTCACGGCTGAATCCGATCACCCTCAACAGAATTTAATTTGCACGCGCGATTGTTATGATACGAACGGGTCTCTTCGTTATTTTCACTTCTCCAACGGTGACTGACTGTTCTGCGCATCGATCAATAATTTAGCAAAATCGACGTAATTGCGGTGTAGACGGTGTTAAAATTAGAACGGTGCCAACAGCTCGATAATGGTACTTTTCGAAACGGATCATGACGATGTTTTCACAAAAACGAATGAAAATATATACTTTACTCCAAAAATTCCTTTCCATTAGTCACTCAGCTTTCGAACCTTTCATTCGTGATTTCAAATACATTTGGTCTCTTTCATTGGAACCCCTCGAACCGAGTAATAATGAAACGCTACAAGGTTATCCACCAGCGTCGTTCCTTTATCGGGCCGAGTCGAAACCCGTCGACTTTCGCGTCTCAATGAACCGCGAACATCGATACTTCAGCACGCACCGATGCCAGAAAGCAATCGATAACAGTTGATCGCCACTATAAAAACGGTCGTCAAACGATCTGGCAAGCAGATTGTGCAAGCCATAAAATGACCCCTATAATACGTTGCATTCAAACTTGGTCAATCGTTGAGTATCGAGTACCATAATCAGGGCGATTCAATTTGTGTCCTCTTGATAAAAGAAGGTTTCTCTTTAAGAGGGCCATCGATACGTTCGTAGCTTAAATTTTAAATCTAGAATCAAAACAGGCCTGTCTTACCGAGGGTTAACGACAGGCCCGGGTCATCGGTGTCTCCGGTACACGGCAGTTGCTTGTGCATACTCGAAAGCACGTGGCTATAACGAGAGGCTCGCGTGGTCTGGTATAATTAAGCGTCACGTCGAATCGACGTGGCCGGGCGTAACGACAAACGAATCCGAAAAGTCGGAAAGCTTGGCGATCATCCCTCTCGACGGGCAGCCGTTACGTCGCGATATGCCGCGATTAATCACGCAGTCCGTCTGACAGCCGGAAAATTTATCACGAGCCCGCGAGAAAGTTCGCCTCTTCAAACCGCCACGCCCCGTAACGTTTGCCGTCGCTGCTTCCCTCCAAGCGAGTAAGTACTTTTGCAAACGACGAGGAAACGAGACGGGCAACAGTTGTAGGAAGACGAACGGGAGGCCAGATAAATAAGGAAGTAGGTAGTCTCGTGTAACTAAATGGCACTCGTTTAGGTCGCGATACGACAGTGAAAAAGGGACAATTTGATTGCGGCTAGAAGGAAGTCAAACGTACGGCTTCATTCGAGGATCAGTTTTCAGGTGGAAAGTATTCGTGTCGGAGAGAAATTTTGGAAACACGAGCCGCGGATAAAAAGAATCCGTCTTGCTGTATGATGCATTGTACCGTGAGCTATTGTTCTTCGGGCGTTCCTTTTTTTTTTTCGCTTCTTTTTATTTCTTCTCGTTGAATTTGTTCCCCGCGAGATTGCAGAAAGAACTCTGTTATTTCACAGTCGAAACATTCCACCATTCTCCGAAGAAGTTCTTATAAACGAGTTTGGTATTTATTCTTGAAATGTTTCGAAAGCGACATGTTTCGTGCACCCCAGGCAGGAAGAAACGTTAAATTAGTTACTCTTATTGTCGTTATTTTTATCCTGTTAGAACTTAGTACCGCTCTACAATCCTAGTAATCATAGAGTGAGTGCGAAAAGGGGCTAATTCCTCTTGAGTCATAAGATAATGTTAGAAGCATCAAATATTCGAAATCACAAGGTTTCCAAATCGATCGTTGCCTTTGTCTTTGAAGTCGCCGACGCGAGTAAAGTTTATTTAAAAGTGCAGAAATAACGTATCGATGATTGTCAACGATTCGTGCATTGTCGAAGAAAGACAGTCATTAACGTAGAAGCGGTGAAACACAGAGGAACTGGTTCAAGGATAAATTCTATAAAATTGCCGAGGGCGGTAATCGATACCGTGGAAAATAAGTCGCTATCTCGTTCAATTACCGCCACTTGATTTTCGCACCGGGGTAAAATCGCGAACTTTTGCTTGCCAAATACGCGAGAGCGTGAATGGGGAGAAAAAAATGGGAATGAAACGGCTGGATCGCGTAGAGAAACCGGCGAACCAAGCGAAAAGACGGAGAACCGTGAAAAGGATAAACAGAATCGTAGGGCAAACGCGGAGCTCTCGTTAATTACGCCGCGTGTAATGTCTCGACTGTCTCTCTAAACGCGCGTGCACGCACAGTAACGCGAGCGAGCGAGCGTTAATGACGACGGCGTTGAAAGTTGGTGAAAAACAGATGAAAAAAAAAAAGGGCGTCTCGTTAAATCGCCAGGTATCACGACAAGCGAGCACGTACACTGAAATTGTATTTTCCACGTAGGTCGAGAAGTTCTCATCCATCAAAGAAGGAGGCAAAACCGGATGAAAAGGGGCTACGGGGGTGGCGGGATGTAAGCCGGTGACTTTCATTAATCATCGTTCGCGAGTCGAGACTTGCTACGTCGTTAACGATATTTCTAATCGAATCGCATTATCCCGATGACAGATGAGCGCAACGACGACGCGACGTCGTCGACGATGTTGGTTTCACTCGGATCGGATGACACTTGTTGATGTGCACGTTCGTACGTCATCCAATTACCGGTGACTTTATCGGTCTATCGCACGCACGGCTATCGCTGCGGATGTTGAACGAACCGAAGGGAAGTTGTAAATTAATTTAGGGTAATACGACGATACGTTCGCGAGTACAATTGCCGTTTCGCTGCTTTACGACGCCGAATTTCGTGATACAGGTGCGCCGGGAGACCGAACGGAGCAATTCCCTCGGTAATTTCGTTTCCGTTTACCCGACGATGATACATGACTGCTTTCTGATGCGTTTGCTTGATGAATAGACACGGAGACACAAAAGACCGTCGCGTCGTCGCGCATCCTCGTTCGGTACTTGATTCTCTTGCAACGCTGGATGATCCATCGAAATTTGAATCGAACTGAACGCTCTATTGCCGGGATGAAGTGCCGGAGACTTTAGATTAAATGTGGGAAATTAACACAACGTGACGGTTATCGTTCCCCATTACGATTATTCGCTACGAGCTGTACGTCTCCATTATGATACCTGGGCGCTAAAAGGGTTAAATTGCTTGAATCTATCGATTTCATCGATGAATCGGGAAGAAATTCGCATGGCACGCGCCCTTCTTCGACGAGACTCACCCTCTTAGCGAGTGCACCTCGCGAGGGTTGAAGAAGAATAAAAGAAGACGAGAAAGGAAGAGAAACTCGCATCGAAGGGAACAATAAAGACGATAACGCGGACGATGAAAAGGACAATGGTTAAGGGAGGACGGACGGTGGTGCCGGATATAATGGGAAGATCATTATTTTCGCGAACAAAGTCCCGTCCACGTCGTCGCCGTTTCGTCGTCTTCGCCTAAGCGGGCCTTAATTAACATCTGCCCCAATTAGAATGGTTCTACCGAAAGGCTGGGCTGCTTTGAATCTTTACTCGTCCCGCTCTCGCTCTTCCTTTCCACTGCCATGATTTCTCTCCCAATTCTTCTTTTTTTTCCCCCGTATCTCCTCTGTTTCTCTCTTTCGTTGCGTTTCCACGCGACCTGTTCTTTATTCGCTTCCCGTGTATCCTGTTCGAGAGAACTCTTTCTCTTTCTTTTTTCTTTCTTTTTTTTGATTTTTTGTTTCTGCCACTTGTCTCTCGTCAACAAACGCGTCGTAACAGTGACCCGATTGTTCGCTTTACCAGCTATACCAGCGACATTTTCAGCTCTGGAAAAATAAGTACAATAGGGGGTAGGCATGTCTGCCACGTTGGAACGCGGAGAAACAGCATAGAAAGTCGGATATCGAGGCCACGAACTGCTTTCTAACGACTGTGTTAATTGTCGAGCGGCGGCCACGAGTACCGAACGGCAAAGGGAATTCCGATGGAGTGCTTTTTGATTGAGCGTTGAATGGGAAAATAAAGGAGAGGCTGACGTTCGATCGTACCGGATTCGGATATTTACGCGTGACCTCTTATTTGAACGAAAATATGAGAGGATGCAACTCTTTTTTTCAGTCAGCCATGAATTAAAAGGTTCGCTTAAAAACTCCGTTCAACTTTATATCAGGGAAAATATTCTCTCAGAAAATTAAACAAATTGTGATATAATGGACGATACAAATGGGGAAGATAATCGAAATGAAACATTCTTTTCGAAAAAACAAAAGTTTTATTAATAAGTTTTTTTATACCACTGAAAACAGTTTTATTTTAAAAATTGTCCTCCCGTACATACTTTGCTCTCTAGTAAAAATGAATATCGCGCGAGAAAAATTCTCATAATCCTCGTAACGAAAAAATTTCACTTCGTTTTATTTCCTCATTTGGAATCACCAACCTTTCAGTTTGTACTACCAATTACACGACACCCTCTGCACAGAAAACTCTTCATGTCTCGAATATTGTGCAGAAAATTGTAACACGCGCGAGAGTGCTTACACGAATTGCACCATCATCCTGTAAAGAAAAGGAAAATATTAAAGAAAAAAGTTCTGCAATAATTAGGATATCCACGATCGAGGGGTTGCAATCTGTCGATAATTTCTCGACGGGGAAAGAAAAAAGTAAAGTCGCTCGACGCGTCGAACGTCACCGATTCTTTCCTTTTTTTTTTCCTTTCTGTCCAGGATAATTGAACGAGAACGAAACAGCAATCCACTCTCGAATTCTCCTTCTGCCGTCGTCCTTTTCCCTTTTTTTTTCTACCTCTCGCCTCAATTTGTCGAGGGATATTAATCGCGAACGCGATAACGTCGTTGCCGTTGCTTCGTGCATGACAAACGAGACTGATATAGCGTGCCTGCAAGAGCAGCACGTTAAACGGAAGGGCGTATTTATTCTACGTGTTTCACCGGCTTTCTACAAATTAACTTTCCACGGAAATGGATAGTCAACCGGGATGGAAGGGAGAAATCAGGCTAGCAGGGCAAAAAGGGGTTGAAATGAGCGCATCAAAACATTCAGCGTGTCATCGTGGTGTGCAATTATCTTCGAATCACGTACGTGGCTACCTGTAACGTTCTTAATTATCCATCGTGAACGTGAAAAAGTTCTGTGACAACCCGTTGAAAAGTAGAATTGAACGTCATCAGGAGGGTTGAAGGTGGAGAGAGACGAGGGAAGGGGGTGAAAATTGCTCGTCGCATCGAATTATCGGGTTAAAGCCCAGTTACGATAGCTCCCAACGGTTCACTTTTATCGTAATACCCCAGCTTTTTACTCAACCACGGTCACGCGTTCCGTCCTTGTTCATATCTCGAACGATTTTATTTTTCCTGCTGATTCAATTTTTTTTTTTGTTATCACGGCGTGAAAAGGAACGCAGTTTCATCGTGTCGATGCCGTTGCTGGAACCCGATGTATAATAATAATCCGCCCCGTATGAGAGGGAATATGGCTACAAGGGCTGTTTGTTCCCGATGAAATGTCGAGGATGCACAGAATGGAACAACAGTTTTGAAACATTTCTGTAGTATTTTTGGAGCGACGAAATGCGTTCATAGAAATTCTATAGTCCATCCGAGGGATATTATACGATGGTAATAATCTTTCCTTCCTTTTTTTCTAATTGTTATTTAATATAGTATTATGATGTATTTTTTAATTTGCTTGAAAGAGTTTCCTCTGAATTTCCTCTGAATTTATATTATTTATTCTACTCATTTTTTCAATAGCTTCAATGGAGTGTAATAAATTGTCCGAGGAATGTAATGGTTATTTCGTTCCTTGGTTTTCCAATTTATTTGCGAATACCTTAGAATTGGTTGCTCGTTATTGACCTACTTTAGAAATAATACGAGATGCTGTGACGAATCTACATCTCCGTTTCTATTTTCTATTTCGTAGCAATAAGAAAAAGGACGATTATCTAGGAATAATCTCCGAATTTCCTATTCTCGATGGCAGCTCTTCACGGGGCAGAATATTTCGCTGGAAATCCTTTTGCGACCACTTTATCGACTTCTCGTTGAACCAGCAGATTTTCTATGAAAATTTTGATAAACGCCTAGTCATCCCTCTGATGGCCGCAATCTATCATCGCCTCCCTTATTTGATCTCTTCTTTAATATTTGAATAATCGGTCTGTTTATAAAATTGCTTTCGTTTCCCGTTCGAATTTCACCAAAAAATATATTTTCCTTCGTAATACTTCAATAATATTTTTACAGAAGATTTGCTCCATCATAATATTTGATCATAGTTTTTAATATTTTGTATATTTTAGATCCAGGAAATGAAAATTATTTTAATTAATAACGTTTCTTCCCTTTCTTTTCTTTTTCCTCGCGGTATGATTAAAAGTTGAACCCAGGAACTATTTAATCCAAGCAGTGTAATGAAATAACGCAGTGTTATCTTCAGACGTCCGTCTGGTTGCATTAGAACAGTTAACGTTGCTTGATATCAGCAACCTAAATTAATAAGAGCTTGAGCATTTGTGCGTGGTCATGAGCATATAAATGAAGCAACATTTATTAAGCTTCTATAAATACCCTTTACAAGTTACTCTAATATCCTGAAGTGGTAGTATCGATCACTCGAGAGGAAACAAAAAATGATTGCCAAAACCACGTTTATCATAGCCGTTCTTTCTTAATCCAGAGTTATGAAATGTATCTATCAATTTTACGACACCGTTCTTCGATCGTGTCGCATAAATAACGACTTGGATAATGCTTTCCTTGACAATAATACGAGAAACGGTCCTCGATCGAAAGGGTCAGCTTCTCAGGCGAAATAAGAAAAAAAGAGGACCAGCTCGCAAAAGAAATCGACAACAGTCAGCTTATTCAGCAAACGAATTATCATAGAATATTCGCGTGGCAAGCGTCGGTAGAAGGACGTGAAAACAGAAAAGGAAAAGCGAAAGAAAATGGTTCCACTTGTGCTTTTTGCAGGGGTCCCTATCTTCCTCAGCAATTTTACGACCGTTGAGGATACGTATAAAAATTCTTGTCATTGAGAATGCCTTATTTATGATGTAAATTCCGTAAGCGTCGTTGCAACTCTTCCAGCTAGAATATAACGGTAAAAACAGACGAACGATTTTGACGACACGAATATTCCGGCTGTCGGGTTAAGAGACTGATAGGGGGTTGGGCGCTGAGGGGTATGCTGGAAGCTAGCGACATTGAAATTTTACATATGCATGAGCCATAAACGTACAAGAATATTTCCGACGCTAGCTACGGTGTTATCAATCGACGAGACGTAGCCGGGTAGCGAAAGAAATTCAGCGAGACGAAGCCGAGGAAAGCAAAAGAGAACTCCCTAGCTCGTTTTCTCTCTGCCTCCCTCTGCTTCGAAGGGTACACGATGAGAAAGAAGTCTGATGCAGCTGCAGCTGCGTACGACGTTTATACTGCTATCACGAGAATCCATTTCTCCGTCTTTCTCATTCTGCTTCGCGCCGTTCTCTACCTTTCTTCCTTCGTAAGGGGTAGTTTTCATCCGCACTTAAGAACTCTCAGGCTGAACGTCGCGTTACGAGTATTCAAACAGAAGCTTCTTTCTCTCGCTCTCTCCCCGTGGAAATACTAGATGCACGTCATTGAGTGGCAACGATATTCTTTCCCCCATCCGGGGAAATAATAGACGGCCAAGAATCGTTTATACGCAACCAGTGTACGAGAAGGGTGCGCGAAAAAACGCGTTGGAAAATGCTCAGTTTCGTCCGAAGAGATGAAATTAAATAAATAACCTATGGTTAATATTCGGACAGATTTGTCAACAGAATACAGAGGAAAGTTTGCAAATTTTCAATTGTCGTTCCAATATGTAGATTAACTCGAACGGTTTGTTTAAGCTAACGTTTCGTCAATTTTCCATCGGTTTTCAAAGCATTGTTTTTGTGGATTAAAAAACAGACGGAAATGAAGCGAGTCGATAAATTCGCGGTACCGAGTGCAGACGATATTTATATTTTTCAGCGACAAGCGAGTGGAGAAGAGGGATAGGATAAGAGTTACAGTCGTCTAGCGTTAAAAAAGCGTGTGGCAACCCTCGAGGAAAATGAATAGCCGCTCGAAGCGAGCGGGGGATGTTTTTGTCGGCGAGCGAAGAACTTTATCGTCTGGCAAACTTTATCTTTATCGATGCGTCCCGCGACACGAAGCTTTCCTCTTCGCGGAATCTTGCAGCCGTATCGTTCCGGCTTCGATGTGTGCAGTTTCGCGAGCTATCGTGAAAAGGGAAAGATTTTCCAGCAGAATATTGAAACATCCTCGGCTCGTCTGGAGGTGAAGGGACGAAGCAGAAACCAGTCGAGCCGATGCGTTAGCTTTTTGTTTCACTGCGAAAGCTTTCACAATGAAGAATCCCATAGACTTAACACAGTGACGGTGTACGCGAACCTCGTTCTGGGATATAAATCCCTGACTGAGAGTAACGCAAATTGTTCGAGCTACAGACTTGGGGAAAAAGCACACGTAGGGCGGGGAAGATGAAGGGTGGAAGAAAAATGGAGAATGAAAGAAACGGACTGATGAGCGGGAAAGATAGACGTTAGGGAAAGAAGGTGATAGACGAAAGAAAGAATGGGAGAATCTTACGCTTCTTGGTTTTCGAAATTCTTGGTGTAATTCTCTATTAATACGTTCTCGAAGTAATATTAAGGAGAAAAAAAATAAAAATGTAAAAGTAGCGTTGGTGAAGAATATAAAGGGGTTATATCGAACGGAAACTGGAAGGAAAAGTGAAAGAAACGAGCGGGAAATTAAAAGAACTATCGTCGAACAAGTCGAAGGAAAGAAGCCGAAGAAAATAGAAAGGGAGAAGTCTGATAAAGAGAGAGAAGAAGAGAACGGGTTGTGCGTGAGGAAGATGGTAACGGATCGGCGAGGCGAAAAGTTCTGTAATTTACCAAATGCCAGTCTACCGCGCCATGCAAATTCCTCGACGTCGGAAACTTAACCGAGATTCGAAAACTTACTTCCGACGATGAAGGTTAATCTGGACGGGTCGCGTCGAAGGAAACGGGGCGAAAGAGCTTACATATTCGGGACACTCGCTCGAAATTTCCCGGCGAACAGAAGACCTTCTTCCTCTGTCGTCGATTATTCAAAATTACGAATTCTGATCGAACAGCCTCCGGCGTAGCTGGAAAGTTAATGTCCTCGGGGCTACGAAGGGCCAAGAAAACGATGGGAAGCAGACTCGAGGTCTGCTGCCGAGGAACGATCTCAGGGTAAATGTTGATTGAACCATTTTTGTCGGAGTGTTTGAACGGTCTGCACGTCAAACAAATCTCTCCGGTTCGTTCGTTCCTTGTACGCGTGTCTAAGAATTTTCATGGATTATCAGGATCATCGTGCGATCGAACGTTCGTGGGAAAATTGTGTCGAATACCGAGAAGCCACGTGTGCAAATGTTCCCTCTCGTTAATACTCGATAATTTAAAGCAAACTGTCGACGATAGCTCGGTGTTTAATTTCTTCTCTGTCAACGGTAGATAATTTGTTTAGCAAAAGCGCAACATTTCGAACAAAGTAACCGTGAAAAATTAAATATCATCATACATCATCTTTGACGAACGTTGAGTTAATTCGGTATACACATGATAAGAATAAACCGTAGAAAATGTTGAGTGTCTTTTTCACGGAATAATTATAACGCAAGAGATGAAAGAGGTGTTAAATTTCAGTGGGGTTACAAAAGATTGTGGATTGCTTAAAAGGGCAAGGTGAACAGTGGTGAAAGAAGAAAGAGGATAAAAGAACGAAGGGGTGTCCGGGCGACGACAATGAAAGTGTGGAAGAAAGTTTAAAGTAACGGGGTTGCCTTTTCTCTTTTTTTTTTTTCTCTCACAGGCCCCTAATGGGACCCACGTTCTCGTCAGTCGGATTAACAGCAGCCTTGGCACCTGTAACGTTTGCACAAGAGCTTGAAATAGATGTTTATCTTTTAAAGAAGCAAGCTTTTTTTCGTAGAACACGAGACATTCAGCTTCATGAAATTATCTTCACGCACAATAAACTTGAGGTGAAGGAAATTCGTGAAAATGATGGAACGATTGAATTTTCTGCGGGTTTCTTTAAACAGCACGATGAAGAATAATTAACGCATTCGCGTGTATCGTGATGTAACCAGTGGAATGCAATAGGACGCAACCTATTTCATTCTTGCGAGAAATAGCCGTCAACGTAGCTTCACGACGGACGCTTTAAAATATGTTTCGTCGTGCAAAGGGCAAACGGAGAAGATAAAAAGAGAAGAGGCTAGAAAGAAAGAAAGAAAGAAAGAAAGAAAGAAAGAGGGTAGTCCTTTCACGAGGAAATATGAGTCCGTAGCAGTTCAGTCTGCTGGGAATAAGGTTAACGCCGTAAAGGACACACAATTTGTCCGCGACAAAAAAGAAAGTCGGGGGGGCTTACCCGGTGAAAAAGCGGGCACAGAGAAACGCTCAAAACGCTGAACTCGAAGTAATGTTTGTCATAATTAAGCCGGGGACTAAATAAACCTCTTGACAAGGAGGAATGATCAGCCTTGCTCACTGAACAGGATCTTTCTGTTTACTTCTGAGAAAAAGCTTTCGGTGCAATTCAACTCGCTCGGATAGCGTACAATGAAGAGAGCCAACAGGAAAGAGATAAAGAATCGAAAGAGCTGAAGGATGAAAAGTAGAAAGAAAGAAAGAAAAAAAAGGAGGTATCTCATAAGAGTCTGCGCGTAATTGAACGTGTAGAGAAGGATATAGGGAACGAAGGCTGACTTTTATTACGAAGAAATTAATTTGAAATCCAGGAAAAGCTCGGCTAAATGCTGGCCGTTAATCACGATCGAACGAAACGTATGTACCATCGAATGCTAACCGATGAGAATCGATTAATTCGGTTAACGTTAAGGCTATCTAATACCTCTGAACGATTCCTCTTCCCGTTGAATAAGATTAACGGTAGGCTCCGAGTTCCACGAACGGAGAAGCGAGCAGCGGAACAACGCCAGGCTCGTTGAGAAAAAAATGCAATAATCGTAAGCGACCCGAAAACGGCTGGCAGAGATAACAGGGGCGAAACTAATGGTAATCACGGAGGCCGGAGAAGAACAGAAGGAAAAGGAAGTGACAATGAGGCGGCACGACGAAAAATAGGTCGAAAGAATCCTAAGGAGGATTCATTACGCTTTTCTTAGAGTCTGTCTGTCGCATCATCTTCAGCGTCGATAGAAACGAACCAGGAATCATTTTTCAAAACCAAAGCAGAAATAAAAAAAAAAGAAAGAAAGAAAGAAAGAATAAATAAGTACATTGGATTTCGAGGAACGGTATAACCGCAATTTCGACTGTTTGTTCGCGGTGCAAGCCGAAGAAAACGCGAAGCGAGAAATAAACGGAAGAAAAGCTGGAATGCTCGAGGAAAGATTGAGATGGAGGGGTAGAAAGCAGAAGAGGGAGAGGAAAGGGAAGTCACGAAAACGGTGGTGGTATTAAAAGCCAACCGGGAACAGTAATCAGGCGGCTGAATTAAGAATCGTAAACACCGAATGAGAGCGAGCCAAAGCGAAAGCTGATTAAAAGACAGCGAGGGGGTAGCGGTTCGTCGTCGTCCTTTCCAATCGGCCTGAATTCGTTTAAAACTCGTACCGGCCGGGGGCCGGCTAACTAAACCGCTGCTGGTCAATCGACGAGCCGCAAGTTTACAAATCCTCCTACCCCCAGCATTCGTTCGGAAGGGGGGGGGGGAGGAAAGAAGTACGGTAAAAAGGAGACTGGGTAGTCTCTGCTATTTCCAAGCCAGCCCCGTGTCGTCGTCTCGGTGAAAGCGACACGGCAATACGAAGCTTAACATCGTGAGAAGCGTAAAATTTGTTCAGAGGGGATGGACGAAAGATGTGGCGCGGCTTGGAAGAGCAAGAAGCGTGGAAGACGCTAAAGCAACGACCACGTCGGTGGTAGTAATACGGTGAACAGCAGAAGCAGAAGCAGAAGCAAAAGCAGCAGCCAGCAGCACCACCGGTAGCAGCGTCGCCAGCAGTGGTGACGACGACGACGACGACGACGAGGCTGACGGGGCTAGTGGTACAGTAGTAGTGGTGGTTGCGGATCGTGGTGGTAGTAGCGGCGGTAGCAGTGGTAGTAATCAGAGAAGAAGACCGAGAAGGAGGAAAGGGGTAAGAACGGAGAGGGATGGAAGGAGCGGAGGAGGACTGGAGGAAGGAGGAGGCTGACTGATCGGCAGAGTAGAGGAGAAAGAGCACGCCTGCGCGGAATCCCCGGGCGGGCGCGGGCAGTGCCACTGGAGGCCCGGCGGTTTCAGAGCTTCGCCCGGGACGACGAACCGCAGACGACCCGTACGCAAAACTCGGTCCTAGTTAGCCGCGTTGAAGGATCGTCGGAAAAAGGGGTCGAATCACGCGACAACACAGGCCCCTGGTGACGACTGCTCGCGTGTACCACCATCGTTTCGATTACTCGACCGTCTGAGCACGCGTTCGTAAGACGGTGGACACGTCGGGAGATACGTTCGGATTACGGTATAACTAAAAATCGGTGCAGAGTTCGTTGGGAGATAATGTGATCAGTGCGGCACCGGTCGGTGCTGTGTCTTTATTGTCCTCGCTCCTCGTAATTACGTGCGCGACGAAAATAGAAAGGAAAGAAGGACGAGAGGTGTGAGTAAATGATACTATGCACGAGGTCTGGTAGCATCGAGCCAAGGAGGATGAACAGAGTGACAACGGAGGGCTAAGAGTGAGAAGGTGCACCAAGCTGTGGTGTGCTGGTTGTTTTGAGATGTCAGTGGATCCGTCGGAGACAACCGCGTCGTCGTTCTCGTCGTCGTCGTCGTCATCGTCGTCGTCGTCTTTAGAATCTTCTTCGTCATCATGAGGAGATCCTGTTACGTGAACTACTACGTCCTGTGCCTCGTGTGCTGGATTCTCCTAGGCATCACCGGTAAGATCAGCTCCGTTCGCCTGACATATGTTTCCACGTTTCGAGTGCTGGCTCACGCGGATCCGTGCATCGATCTTTCAACGTTCCCGCGGGAAAGTGGTACGCGCTAGTTGGTAACCACGAGATACGTGAAAAGGAACAGCTAGCGTGGTCTGTTTCTTTTTTTTCGACCTAGTACCCTAGGTCCAGGTACTCGATGGACTACCGATATGCTTCTCTCTATAATACGAACTGAATCGGAAGGGGGTGGGGGGAGGGGGGCAGGCGGGGCTTTGGAGACTTTGTACTGCGGATGGATCGATCAGATTTTGGGGTGTAACTGTGCGTACATAGGTGAATTAGCAGGCGTGCGAGTTCGTGCCGCTCGGCTGCTATTCCCCGTGGAATTTGGCAGCTGATCGCGTATATTCGCGATCGATCACCGCGAGGATCGAGATACGCGAGTGGAAGTAAAAAGGAGAACTGGTAGGCAGGGGGCGGGAGGGGGCTGCCTCCGGACCCGGTCCAGGGCTGTATGTAGCGCCGCCCTTGTTTGTCGCGGCGACGGTATTGTACTTTTCCCTATTCTCTTCTTTGTCTGTCGGGGCTCTTGCTTCTTTTTTTTTTCCTTCGCTATCCTTGTCGGGTCACCGTGTCGACTCGATGATTCCGTCATCGGGGTTAGAGGGGATAGAGGGGATCGAGGGTGTCGAGGTGAAGGCAGAAGGGTAGCGTGTTCCCTCATCTTCGCTCTGACGTCGTTCAGGGACGTGTCTATCGATTTCATCTCTCTCTCTCTCTCTCTCTCTCTCTGTGGATGATACGATTAAAATTTTCTTGAAAATTCTCTTGACGGACCTTCTCGTCAATGAAGTCGGCATTGACGTCGAGAAAGATAGGAAAAACGAAAGAAGTCGTAAAGAGATGGAAACTTTTGTATCAACGTTCTTCATTGTACGTTTGATGGCTCTCTCGACGACAGAGTAATGACTATAAACTTAATTATGTCAGTTAGAACGACGCGTTCGTGATATTCGCTTTTATTGCAGCCCGTTTACGGTGGTTCGTCGCTATCAAAAGAGTATAGTTAATGGTTCGTCTCTTATACGGGTCACGACACGGTGTCCGCGCGATTACCTGCGCTTCTTCGTGAAACGGAGCATCAATTTCCAAGCTTATATAACCCTTATGGAAATTCCTCGTTAGTTAACCCCGACCGGCGTGATAATTACTCTTCTCTTCGCCTACGTAACTTTCTTTTGCTGATTCAATGGAAAGTACATTAATTCACGGATCACAACCCCCCGACATGTTCTATCTTAATGATCTTCCCGAATGCACCCGTCCCTCTTCAACGCAGGGGATTCGCCAGCACCCTCTAGTCGTTCACCAATATTTTTTCTTTCCTCTGTTGAAGAATCTCTTAAGATCTCTTATCTTGGCGGAGTGAAACGAAGTCGACAGAAAAGGGATTTATCAAGTTCGCCTTCTTGTATCCGACACTGGGCATCGATCGTTCGACTTGCAAGAAAACGTTTCAGTATGCAACGTGGTGGCCATCGACTCGTTATCGATCAAGTCCTTCATTATCTGCATCGGTCGGTTCATAAATACCTGTCGAGTCCCTCGAACTGCTTGTTATCGAACGAAACAATCCCGTGGCAGGAAACGTTGAAATACACGGGAAAGGTTTGCCAAACCGCTAACTAAAACGACACTCGTGAACGAGAACTATAACCGAACGTAGAGCACAAATCGATCCCATTAATGCAACTAACGTCCACTCGGTAATTTTGTTAAACAATTTACCGAATTCTGGCTCGCCTGGCTTTCCTACCATCTACCTCGGAACATACTCTTAATTGATTTCAACTGCGCTCCCGGCCGTATTTCGAATCCCCAACACGAAAACAATTTCTGCATCGACGCGATGCATTATGCACTTTCGGTTCGGCAACATAATCGCGGCACAGCCACTGATTATACCTCGCAGTGATTAACCGACCGACGTAGTTACCTCAGAATGGAGATTTCGGCATTCCGACGACCACCGCTTACGGAAAATCGCTTCCTTCGTTACGACTCCCCTGTCTGACGTTTATTTTACATCGTAGATTTCCCTCAGCATCCGTTTCATCGTATATACAGCTCCTTAATCACAATAAATTTATTTTAGTTACCAGAGTTCAGTGGATATTTTTAGGGATTTTCAAAGGTTCCTGTCAGACCAGTATAAATAGCGTTGCGCGAGTGATGTATATTTATCGCCTCGGAAGTGGTAAAATATTTCGTGGTGAAACTTTTTTTTAATTATACGATATTAATAAAGTTGCCTCAGAAGCTATATTAGTCTGGGTATTCAAAGCATTTTCAGAAGGAATCGATAAAACGAGCTTACGAATTATCCAATAAGAAACTTTCAACGGAATTTATAGAAACTTATAAGACCGTTAAGAATATCGACGGATGTGACGTAAAGCAATAATATCGGGATATCGATGGGCCTGGATTTGGAGCAATGGGAAGGAACATAGCCAAACGTCTTCTCTTTGACAAATGTCTTTCTTATTTGTTCGCAGTTTCTCGTCAACTTTTAATGAGCAATTTGCGATTATTACATAATCAAAGGATCGTCATCGTTACTATTATGACCGAATAATCAATTTCGAGCAACGATAAAGCGTCTAGTTTCGCGTTAAATAAATAATTACACTGTTAATATCGGTCGATTGAGCAGGAATCGAGCGACGTCCATTAAATCGCGACGGTGCAGTCTTGAAAGCGTACGATGGAAGTAGTCGGACGTAAATGTTTGATGAACTGGTAAGACAGAAAATCGAGTTAACCTCGTTGGGAAGGGTGTATAGCAGCCGATCTTCGGGGAAACTGAAAATCCAGATTTATGTCTGACAAGGAATGATCCCGAACCCGGAAATTCAAAAAATTATAAAAGGGTATAGCAGGATAAGATGGTCAAAAGTGCCCTTGAGCCGAATTTGCTTCGCAATGCACCATTCGATAGCATATCCCAAAAAACCATGGTACACCAAGTTTCAACCCTGTACCTCAACCGGGTGGGTAGTTACAGGGTAAGAAAGAAAAAGTAGTTTTTGCCATATTTTCCCTATTTAATGGCATTCAAAAAATCTAAAAAAATTCTAGAATATTCTAGCCATGTTTCTTTATGATTGTGAATTTTCTCAGATTTTTCGGTTGCAAATCCTAGGCGTGAAAAATCAAAAACGCAAAAAAAAGTCGAAAAATAGAGATTTCGGGTAGAAGCTTTCGAGACACTAGATTTTTATTTTTACAGTAGTTAGATATTAGCATGACTGGTGTCCTCAATTTTTTTCAGATTTTTCATTCTGGTGCGTCAAACCGAAAAAAATCAAAAACCGATATTTTCGACATATTTCGTGCGATAACATGAGAAATACTTTCAATTTCTACATTTCCTTTACACACTTAGTGCATTATGTGATTTCGAACATTTTTGCACTGGATGCAGTAAAATCTGAATGGAGAGAGTGAAGTTATTATAAATAATTGAAAATTACGCACCTTATCCTCTAAAATATTAGAAACTTTTTCAACGTCGCCGATGGATAAGTCGGTAAGGTGTCCGACTATGGAACCGCTGGAAACTTTTTTGTCACGAGTTCGCGCCCCATGAATGTACAATTCTATTTTTTGTCATAAAACAATTTTTTTTTAAATTATTAATCACATAAGAATACACAATAATCATTTAATAACGTATGAAAATAATTTTGAAATATTTTATTATTAAGTATACATAAAAATAAGTGGTGCACTACCGATTTTCTGATTTCGTACTGTTCTAATTACGGATAGCTCCCAATATTTTGTTAATTGAAAAGTTGTGTGGTTGTTGGTTTATGATGGATATTGAAATCAATACAGATATGTATATTTTACCTTAATTGTACATATAGCCAAAGAGTCGGTTGTGTACCACTGATTTTTATGTATACTTAATAATAAAATATTTCAAAATTATTTTCATACGTTATTAAATGATTATTGTGTATTCTTATGTGATTAATAATTTAAAAAAAAATTGTTTTATGACAAAAAATAGAATTGTACATTCATGGGGCGCGAACTCGTGACAAAAAAGTTCCCAGCGGTTCCATAGTCGGACACCTTACCGACTTATCCATCGGCGACGTTGAAAAAGTTTCTAATATTTTAGAGGATAAGGTGCGTAATTTTCAATTATTTATAATAACTTCACTCTCTCCATTCAGATTTTACTGCATCCAGTGCAAAAATGTTCGAAATCACATAATGCACTAAGTGTGTAAAGGAAATGTAGAAATTGAAAGTATTTCTCATGTTATCGCACGAAATATGTCGAAAATATCGGTTTTTGATTTTTTTCGGTTTGACGCACCAGAATGAAAAATCTGAAAAAAATTGAGGACACCAGTCATGCTAATATCTAACTACTGTAAAAATAAAAATCTAGTGTCTCGAAAGCTTCTACCCGAAATCTCTATTTTTCGACTTTTTTTTGCGTTTTTGATTTTTCACGCCTAGGATTTGCAACCGAAAAATCTGAGAAAATTCACAATCATAAAGAAACATGGCTAGAATATTCTAGAATTTTTTCAGATTTTTTGAATGCCATTTAATAGGGAAAATATGGCAAAAACTACTTTTTCTTTCTTACCCTGTAACTACCCTCCCGGTTGAGGTACAGGGTTGAAACTTGGTGTACCATGGTTTTTTGGGATATGCTATCGAATGGTGCATTGCGAAGCAAATTCGGCTCAAGGGCACTTTTGACTATCTTATCCTGCTATACCCTTTTATGAATATGTCAGGGATGTGTCTCATTGTAATTCGTATTAACTAAAATCAATCGCTCCTAAAGGAAAATAATTTTAACAATTATCCGTTATCTGTATACATTGCTGATTCATTTAGACCACAAGAAGATATCGTGACATTGGAATATAATTATTAGAAACGTACACAAGAATATTAACAAAATTTCATCAATTTTTAAATTTCCAGGTTCGGGATCATTTCTTGCAAGTTTAATGTCCGATAACGTCGTAAAATTACACACCGAACGCCAGTACGTGACGTTCTAATAAACCGACAAGGAAAACGCACCCCCGTCGACGCTCGACTCTCCGCATCGACCGAGCCTGTCCCCAGGGAAATATCTGTCAGAGATGCTCGCTACTGTTTTCCAGAAATTTATTTCCACTCTCGACCTGCTCTATCCAGAATCGTGGCTTTTCATGGACGATTTCATCCAATTGCACAGCATTCCGTGCAACCTACTCGATTTTACACATAATCATTCTCGGTTAGTCCTCTACCGTTCAAAAATCATAAAAATTCATTCATTATAAATTCTGAACTCCGTATTAGCCTCGATCACTTCGCGATAGTTCTTCAGGTTTACGATTCTTTGTAAAACGTTATTTCTATCGTGAAGAACCAAAATGTTCCACATTATTATCGAAGCATAGCACTGTTCTATTGTTAACAACGAAACCTTATCAGAACCCTGTTCCATTTATCTGCCTCCGTGATTCATCCCCTGTGAAATTTATGAACGATATGACGCATTAAGGTTGGTCATAAGCTTTATATCAACGTTTCTTTGTTCCTCCTTCTTCCGCTTTTCGTTCGCCCACCGACATCCGTTTGTCCTTTGTCGGTAATCTTTACACGAGGCACGGTTTCCAGGAACGACCGCGATGACAATCGCTCGCAACCCCGGAATAATTCGCGCCCCGATCGTAGGGGAAACACGAAAAAACGCACGCGATTAGGGAAAAGGTAACGACGTTTTTACGAGTGTTTGGGCATGAGTCGAAACGAAATTAATTATACGCGGTAGAACGATCTCGAGATAGCCACTAAGCTCGGCCTAGCTGTTGCGCTCGATATTTTGCATCCCTGAAGGACCCTCTTGTACAGGAGGATCGAGAGTCCTAGGAGGATGGGCTTTGATTGGTCGTACGCGTCGCCGATGCAAGCGATACCGGGTCGCCGCGCACTGATTGCCACTCCAATTCGCGCCGTCTGAACGGAAACGCGTTGGCAAATCGATTCATCGAGCGTGGAACGATCACCCGGGATAAAGCTAAAAGGATATCGAATCAGTACCGGGAATTAGCGGGATGCGATTGACTGAGAGCGTTCGTTAGTCGATCGCCGAGTTCGTCTACGATTTATTCTTGTCCTGTTCGATGTGAACTGTCGAGAAAGTTACGGTAATAATTACATTTGAAAATTCATTATTTTTATCCTTATTAATTGGAGTTCCGATATATCTTAGAATTCTAGTAATTCGAAGCGATAGCTTCAAGTATCGGATTAAATAACCAATCGTTAGGACACTTAATGATCCAATTATCGCATGCAATACCACAGATAGCTGCTTCTACTGCGGCAGTCGATATGTTTCACCCTCATACTCTGTATCTATGCACTGTGCAAATGCTTTATGATTTTTTTAACAGTCAATGCCGCTCTTATTATCATTCGGTCGTGTTCAGTGAACTTTTTCCTTGACATGTTCTACTGTGTACTATAACGACTAAGTTTTAAAATCCACCTTTCTGGATCATCTTTCAAGGAATTGTCTATCTGTCTATTATTAAGCCGTCGATCTTTTAGATCATTAATCTTTCTGAGAACTCCCTTCTGTTTCGAAGTGATAAATACCTTGATAAACGATACCCTACGCTTCTACAAACTTCCAAGAAAACAATTTCATTTATCTCTACGCCTTCTTTCCAGAGAATGAAAAATCAAAATGTTCCCAATGAAAGGTAACAGGTAATTGACAATGAATAATGGTGTATCGCTAACTTTATTATTAATATAATTGGTATACACAAAAAGCTACCAAGAAGAAATTCCCAAAAGTTTTTGAACATCCCACGTATGGTTCTTGGTCCGAGGAAGATTCAGACATTCGACGAGGGTATTTTCGTCTTCAAGGTCCTCGCGATATTTCTTTAAGCGTCCAGCCCTCTCGAGCGTACAATGCAACTTTATCCACAAAGACACTCGACTCTCTAACTTTTCTTCAATTTATTTTCAAACCCCCGATCGAATAAACATCGTCGTCTAATTCTCTGATTCTTCCCGATAAAATGTTTACAACTTCCTCTCTTATCCATCGATCGCGGTCGTACTTTTGCACGAGCTTAAAATTACAGTCGAAAAAGCGTCGTCTTTTAAGTAGTCGAGAAAAGCGATGGGTTTCACCGTCGCATTTTGCAGCGCCGTTAAAACCGGATGCGTTCGAGCACACTTGATGAAACATTTCCGTAATGTCGTGCACCGAGTGCGCAGCTAAGCATTCGCATAATGTTCCATCCTGAATTGCAGTAGACAATTGCGGATATCGATATAACTCGCGCACTCGCCTCGACGCACGTTTACCCTCGATCGGCCGATGCCAATAATGCAATAATCCGTGCACTTTAAATGTTATGAATACCGGTATTATTGAAAGGGCGCGTGGATTTATCTGGCCGGAGGTCATTTGCCAATAGGAAAGTTTGATTTTTCCCGACTATGTTGCGTTTCCAATCAGAGAAGTCATTAAAATTTGTTAATCTTCTTCATAGGAAATATATCGTTAGTGTTGTACATTTGCATAACAATTCATAGTCGTCTCATTATACATGGAAAGTAGTCGATTTCTTTATATACTGCATTAGCCGGGCTGATATCGAGCTATTCCACTTGATCCGCCGTAAGAAGGTGAACGTTAACGTGGAACGCGAACTCGGTATCACTTTCTTTCGCTATTCTTTCATTTCGCCGCATAAAATATGTTGAATAATACAGCAGTGGAGTTAATGCGTTCTCTTTATGCTGCCTTAACACGTTCGCCGCAACGAGGTCGTTTGCAACCGACGAGGGAAGTTTTTGTTTCGGACGCGATAATGACCGGCATTATTTCTAACGAGTCGAACACGTGTTTTAAAGAAATCCCGTTACTGTGTTATTTAACGGCGATCGATGAAACGTTTGTATTGTTGTTATACGTTAATTGACGAGCAAATAACTGTTCGCATTGTGTAGCGTTAAATTTGGAACAACGGCTTTCGAGGCAGGCTGACGCAAACAGAGAAACAAGGGAACTTTCAATACTGATCGCGAATATATATGAAGTATTTTGAAAAGAACCCTCTGCTTCGTCTATTCGTTTCGAAACACCGGGCAAGTTATTTAACCGCAGAAAAGATAGCTCAGCTTCCCGCGTCACTGTGAAGGCTATTCATCGTGTATTTTAACTCTGCCAGAACTTTGGAATTCCACGCAACATTATTCGATGGTTGAAAGTCGTTTGGCATTCGAGAGGCGTCGGAGGCGAACGAGCCGAAGCAAACCGTACGACGAGTTGCCAACGATAGCTGCGAGGCGTAAAAAGTTTTTCCGAATAGCTGTTTTATCGAGCTCTTCCTCTCCGTCGTCTTCGTCGTTGCCGTTTCTTCGCGTACTCCGTGCTGCTCGTATAAACTTACACGAACTTGAAGCATCGACGATAAATCCAGAGAAAGAGGGGCTCCTTTCGATTCCCGCAGACAGGGTTCACACGAATTTCTTCGATGTACGCGTTCTTCGTGTCGTCGACCAATCTCTTTCGCGTATTTTTCTATCGAATATCTTCGCGGTTGAAGTGGTTTACGTGTCTTGAAAGATTGCTATCCAAACACGAGTTGATCTTTCGGTTACGTTCGCCGTAAATAATAATTATAGAGGGTGCAATGGAAGTACTTGCGTTATCGTTAAACCTAGTTTACCCTACTATCCCATTTCTGCTAATTTTATTACCTTACCAACCACTTGGAACGAGTATAGTACACAAATTTTCCCTGTTAGCCTTGCTTACCCTTCCATTTATTTCGCCAATGTAAATTTGTCCTATATAAGATCATCGCCTGTAATAATAATAAAAAAACATAAGGGAGCATCTGTTCACCAGATGTAAGAAGAGACACGCGTTTTCTGTATTCTTGAAGCGATGGAACGGATATGGGCCCTCAAGGTCGTTGGAACGAAGCCCACGTTGCTTTCCGGGCCGAATACTGATCCCACTTCGGATCCCCTGGTTCGGAATCCTCGCGGATTAGTATCCATTTCCCCGAGGCACGATGGCTTGGCAGAAGCTACCCTGATAGGATTTATTTTGAAAGGCAAAGGGTGAAAGCGGTAGAAAAGAGGTAGATAGAGGGAGCGAGGGAAAGATCTCCTTGTATGAACGTCACGAAACCGAAATACGCTATATACCCCCGTGATCCTTTTATTATTCCATCACGGGGACGCCACCACTATCCGTACGATGTAAATTCGTCCAGGATAACAAGGCAGCGCGGTCGAAACACCATTTTAATGTATTCTCTTTGGTTGTAACAGGCGTTTGGCCACGGTTAAGAGCAGAACTTTACTCGAGATTCGAGAGAGCGACGGCAAACGATTTCATGCTTGCACGGGTAACACGCTTACGTGAAAAACCTTTCAGCTTGCTTGGAATCTGCAGGGTGATAAAATTCTGTTACCGACGGATTCGTTAAACAGCCGTGATCTTCTCTGATCGTTAAATGGTAATTTTGAACGAATATGAATCGTTAACGATCACCCTTTGCTGAAATAGAGAAAAATTTACGAACTTTGTATTGTATCTGAAAATTTCACGACGATTTTAAATAATTTAATAGTTCCTATGGTTTTAGAAAGATATTCAACGTTCTCGAAATGATATGTAAATTTCTACTTAAATTTCAAAGAGTTAAAGAAGTCAATTTGCCAGGGTGCAATCTTATCTGAAAATTGCTGGAATCTTTCAGGGGTGAGCACAAGATCCCATTCGTTGGTGAAGAGGTTCGATGGGATGTACATGGGGCCGTACTTCGATTCAAACATCCCCACGAATATCACGGCTCAGCTCGGAAGTCATGCTTACTTGCCATGCAAAGTGCGACAGCTTGGTAATAAATCGGTAAGTCCATCATTTTTACTCTAAGCTTTAAGAAAATTGGAAGTCTTCTTGGATAACCCATGGTTACTTGCAACATTTTAAAGAACCCTTGCTTGAAACATTTTTAAATAGCACACGAATCGATGAAGACCTCTTGCGACCCGAAAAATAAAAGTACCCTAAAAATTTCGTCGTGGAAATATTTAGAATTTATTTGCAACTTTGCCAATGGGCCTTGTTTGAAACATTTTTGAATAGCATACGGATCGATGAAGACGTCATGCGATCAGAAGAACAAACTTCGGCGTTCCTTAATTTCTTCGTCGATACGAAAAGCGTTGGCGAAATTTTCGGAACCGCTATCAACGTCCCTGTTCCTGGCAAAAAGCACGGCCGGATAGCGGCGTCACCTGAGCGCAGATAAAGCAGATTTATTTGCACGCGAATAGCCAGTTTTCTGAGTGAACCGGCATCGATGGTATCGCGCGGTCGGTTTCCATGAACCCGCTGATCCGGCATCAAAGAGAGTCGCACTATCGGCCTCCGCTTCCGTCGATATTTCGCACGAGAAGCCCGTCCGGTTCACGCTATTACAATAATCGAAACGGTGGCGATAAAACGGCGATCCCGATGCAACCTGACTCTATCGCCGATACAATTTATGCGCAACTATAAAAGTCTAATCTGTCCGCGTACGCGACCGTTAGAACGGATTATACGAGCTCCGCAAATTTTACGAGCAACAGCGGACCGTGTACGGTCCCCTGTGTACCACCTACACCCTGCTCAACCTGACAGGGGGTTAATTCAACCCTTTCATGACTACGAACCCAGCTGTGAGCTAAGGATTCATATACACCGAGGATCCATATACATAAATATTTAACCTCTTGGTAAGTTTGTGGTATAGAAAACAAAAGAAAATATACCGTTCAACAATTAGAATGTAAAAATTCATTTTCTCTGAATAATCTGCTGTTTGATATAAAAAGAAGGATAAATTGAAATGCGCAACTGTCAAACGGAACTTGAAAGTTATCAAGACCGAGGCAAATTGACACTAGGGGTGCAAACGGTTAATATAGCAGTGATATCGTACACATCGGAGAAAGTATTTAATACGCTGCATATAAAATGTATAGGAGGGCGAAAGAATTAAGGACCGGCCATACAGTCGGCAATGGGGTAGTAAAACTTTTTCGTATACGATTCATACCGTTCGTTAGCGAACTTTTACCCCGATCTTACGTACAGCCGTGTGTACAACCGTCTTGTATGTCGTAAGTGGCACGACTAAGTGTCTTGTGACACGCGACCCTCGTATAATCGTCCGGTTGCATAGTAAAGGGTCGCGAACCCCCGAATCGACTCGCGCGACCCCTTCGTACCCCCCTTTTCACCTCGTCGTACTTATCGCGACCGGAATTAAACGTACTTCTACCGGTGACTTTCTGTCAACGAGAGCATTGTATCGTGCCTCGCAATCCCTCTGAACACGATCGAAAGCGATTTCGTGGAACGCTTGGTCGCCTCGATGACTTTTCATTTATTTCCTCGCGTTCCGTTTCCATTCCATTTTGTTCCGAGGAATGTGCCAAGGGAGTATGTCGTGTCGCATTGGAGGGCTGAATAATTATTCCACGTTCTTGGAACCGATCGAGTCCCCGTTGGTGAACGACAAACTTCGAGGAGGGATGATTAATCCTTTCTCCTTCTTGGAACTATTTGAATGAAAAATCTCACAATGATTTTTAAAAAATATTTCACTCCACCTATCTTTTATTTAAATCCTCCATATCGACCGACTTGCGATCTATTTTTCCAGTCGTGTTTTTAATGGATGTTCTTTAATTGAAATATTCGATCGACGACTATTATTAGAAATGGATCAATAAGATTACGAAATTATACTTGTAAAGCTTTCCTCGATCAATGACCGTAATTCACTAGTATCTTACGCTCGGCACGGACAAAGGGTCAATTAGCCCAGTTCGTTGATTGCAACTTTTGCCTAGTTATAAGACGTCATTATACTTCGCATCGCGCGTGTTGAATCGAGCCGACGATACTTATCGCGTAAATAAATTGAACAACGTGCCCGTTAATACGATTTCTTCGAAGCCGCCTCGCTGAAAGAACGTTCGCGAAACCGATCGGGCTAGGATAAATTAACCGCAGACAAGAGAAAGAAGATTGATCGAGCGAGAATCGGAAAGTCGAACTCGACCTCGACTCGCTCTTTTTCCTCTCGGCCAGCTTTTTCCACGATTTTTCAGTTTCCGTTTCCTGCCGGTGGTCGGTGGGAGGAGCTCGCGAAATCCGCCAGATACAGTTGAATTTCACTTCGTCCCATGGAAACGTCTCTGTTGTTTTATTTCCCTTTTTGTTCGTCCCCGTCGTGGAAGAAACGTCCGCGCTTCGACGAGAAATCCGACAACGAACCGAGTATCGGAGAAAGGATTAATAATTTTCGCGCGGTGTTACCGTGGTAAAACGACGAATAGGATAGTCTTCTTTTTTTTTTTTATTTTTTTTTTCTTATTTAAATTGCTCATTGTCAGATGTAAAGCTGACTATTTTTCTGTTCAACTTTTGCGATGATTATAAACTCTTTCGATTTTTGTTAAAAGATAAAATTAAACTAGTGCTGTTATCCAGAATGAAACCTTGAAGGGTATATAAATTTTCAAACGACGGCAACTTCAGTGCTTGTTGATAAAAGTTCAATAAAAGTACTGGAATTAGTCCCAGTTGTATGGAAAAGTTACATAGGATCAAAGTTAAATGAGACATTTCTTGGCATCAACTTTTTTATACTGTTCGTGTTCTTGAAATTGGGAGGACGCTCGTACCAACATACACGTTTGCGTTTGAAGAAATAAAACGTCACCGTTTCGTTTTGGATTTATATAGCAGCGTACGAGATGATTTTGAAATACGTGAGCGAACTTATCAAGCGTGTTCAGCTCGCCATTAGGATGAAAAAGGATCGTGGAAACACGACTCCTCAGGAACTCGTTCTGTCCGGGCTATAAACAAGTTTTAAACACTTTCAAGCTTGTGACCAAGTTTTACAAGAATTTCTCCCGCGCGTAATACACGAACGCGTAAGTCAACATTATACTTTGATACCCCGCTCGCATGAACGTTAAAAAACTAAATTCCTCTGCGATAGAATTCAAAATGTTTAAAATTCTTTCGAATGCTGTTTTATATTAATTGCGATACAGTGTGATCAGCTGTTATCGAAATTTGTCTATTTGTTCTCGATACGCCAAAGGTGTCGTGGGTCAGAAGAAGGGACTCGCATATCCTCTCGGTAGATAGAAACATGTTCATCCCGGACGAAAGGTTCCAGGCGCTTTTCGTGGACGCGTCGGACACCTGGACCCTGCAGGTGAAGTACGTCCAGGCACGTGACGAAGGCGAGTACGAGTGCCAAATCTCGACCGACCCAAAAAAGAGTCACATCATCAAGCTCAACGTCGTCGGTGAGTGACGATATTAAGGGAATCACTTAGAGATTAACCCATTACACGTTTTCCTAACAAATATTAGGTCATCTGAAAAATTTGTAACGCTTTTCGAGTGCGAATTCTGGATTGCATTGAATAGAGGACGCGCTGTGTGCGTCGTCAATCTAGAACACGTTAAGAGATAACCACTATCGTTCGTTTACGCCCGAGCGTTATTTTTATGTCATCGCGAAACAGCTATGTCATCGATCGTTCGAGCACTTCGCGAACCAGCGTGTTCCAGCGACGCGATAAAAATTATACGAGCGTAAAGTACAGACATTCTCTGTTTCGCGTGTCACGTATACGATAAAACGTCAGCTCGAGTAACTGCTCGACGTGTTCGTTAATTGATTTACTTTGTCATACAAGTAACGGTACGCAAAGTGATACACACCGATTTCCATGCCCTTTTAGCGCGAAACAGTGCTTGAAAAAAAAAAAATTGTTTCACATGTATCTCTTTTTTTTTATCTACAATCGTTCAGTCTGAAGAGGTGAAAACAGCCCTTGAAGTTTGATATGAAATCATAGGTTGGGAAACTATTTGTTGTAGAGGAAAAGCTTGAAGATGAAATTTCAAAGTTTTCGATGAACAAATTCACGGATGACACGGATAGAGACAGATGTTTGTTGTCGTGTTTTTTCAGTGCCAAAGATCGAGATCATAGGCGATCGCGACATGTACGTGAAGACCGGAAGCACAGTCGCCATACGATGCGTGATCAAGCAGTCCCTCGAAGGGCCGTTCTACGTTTTTTGGTACCACGAGGGCGATCGTGTTCTCGACTATCAATTGAACAAGATCGATATCCAAACGGAGAAGATCGATCACGACACGGTCAGCAGTCTCGTGATCCATAAGGCGAAGCGAGAGGACTCGGGCAATTACACCTGCAGCCCAAGCAGTTTGGACAGCGCGAGCGTGCAACTTCACGTGTTGAACGGTAAGCATTTTCCCGTTCCAATAACATAAATTTTCATCGAAACGATTCCATCTCGGTCTAGGATACGTACGCAAAGTTGCGATTCGATTGGCAGTAGTTCGATGAAGTTAGTTCACCGGCAACTTGATTCGCTTCTCGTCTGGCCTAGTTCTATCAAACTTATTAAGTAGCTGAAACTGTTTACGCTTCGAGTATGATCCATATCTAGATTCGTAGGAAATCGAGCGGCCAATTATACGTCTCCTTGCGCTCTCGACAATTCACGGCTCGGTGAATCATTGGATGTATTATTCCGTCAGGAAACAATTTAATCTTTAATAAATCTAATTGATTGTTTCTTCTCTAGACCTTGATCAAGCTATACAATCAAAATTAAACCACAATGTACACAGCGTTTCGCTTAAAAAAACATTAAAAGAACATTAGGTCAGTTTTCAAGATTACGTCGAGCGGGTATTGTCTCGAATACAGACGCGAAAGAAGGAGAAACGAGAGAAGAATAGAAAGGAGGTCCGTTAATGGAAGGAAAGCCATTAAATCCAGTAGGTTATTGCCGCGATAAAAGCAACGGTGGTGTAAAATCAATTCTCTGCTGCAGGCGAACATCCAGCCGCGATTCAAAGAGGGATCAGCTCGGCACCGGGTGGCTGTCCGACGCTCTGGTGGTTGGCTGGCGTCGTCACGCTGTATTCCAGTCACGGCAGCCGTCTGTTCGTCCTCGCTCTTCTGATCCTCATGGTACTCTATTCGAAGAATCCATCTTACTTCGCGCCGGAACGATAATCAGAAATCCACGAGGAAGACAACGTCGGAAGGCGATCGATTATCTCCTGCTACGAGACCCGGAAAGCACCTCGAAGAACGAAGAAGGCTACAAGAAGAGGAAGAAGAAGCGAAAGGGAACGTCTTCAGGAAGAATTCGTAGTTCGATGAACGAAGAAGGGATGATCTTCTCGCAGAAACGCGAAAATAAAACGCGGATCTTTTTTCCTTTTTTTTTAATCAACTATTATCCATTTACCTTTTCAGTTAGATCGAGAACAATGAAATTCTCGAATTTTATTAGAGACGATTTTCTAATTTTCGATCTCTTGTTTTAACGGATTTGGAAGGGAAAGCTGGTGTGTTTCGATAGAGGAATCTTCACAACGAATCTTGTATCGACTCGTGAATATTTCGATATGATCGATATTTATTCGGGAAAGAACAGAGAAGATTCGAATGAATGGAGATAAAGAAACACGTGGAGACAGTGTGATCCGGCCGTTAGTGATTAGGGGTTAATTAATCGGAGGGTGTTAAATAGGCGCGTGTTCTTCGAGCGAGTCGATCACGAGGATGATACGGACAAGAAGCTTGCGAATACTTTTCCTCTTCGTAAGAAGACGACACGACGACGAATTTTTTATAGCAGCTATAATACGATCTTCCAAGAAACTCGTGCACAGCGTCTTTTATATCCTTGTCATTCAGGTGAATCGTTCCGAGCAATCGTTAAAAACGTCGCTAAGACAGAAACATCATTGTACATACACGTGTCTGATGATAGAATCGGTAAAATGATCGTGTACGAGACACGGTGTCCCGTATCAGGGATACGAGTGAATCGCAGGTTACCCTTTCTTATTCACTTTTCATCATCGTCAAAGGTGTTTCGCGATCTTCGTGTCTTTCTCGAGGGAAGCCAAACAGTAACGAAGTCTTCGTGATCGATCGCGTGATTCCGTCGAGGACGTCGAAAGGGTTTCGTGCTTTCTTTTCCGTCGAGATTAATCCCTTGTCTTACAACCTGGAATTACACACGTGGTGTAAATTACGGTCTAAATGGAAAGAATTCGTGCTAATTTTATTTTATAACAAGAGCAAGAAAATCATTTCTAAACTTATATTTTTTATTTTAATTGGTAAGGCAGAGGATTAACTCGACGATCCAGCGATTTTAGAAGAAAAGAAAACTAGGGTGAGTCAGGGTATGATTTAAGGGTGGTTTTAAAGAAACGCGCGAGGCGATCGCAAAATGCCGACAGAAGTTCGTCCGCCCCGCTTGATAGAATTGAAACTTGTTCGATGAGAATCTTGGAAGCGATGCGATTAATTATATTCGAATAGGGAAACGATTTAGCGAAACGTGTCTATACTCGACCGTCTACCGTGTACACTCGGGATCGTCCCGAGAAAGCGACGCATCTCGACGATCGTCTACGAGCGACGATTTGTCGAAATGGTCCTAAACCGCATCAGGTACGAAACGATCATTTCCACATATTTTACCTTCCTTTTCTACGTGTTTTATGAGAACTTTGTGTCACGAATGTTGACGATTGACGCGCTTTATCTTGTAACGCTTGAAACGCGACTGAAATGAAAGTGATATCGCACGGAGAGAAAAGAAATTAGAGTTCGTTTGTTTGTTGAAATGATTTGATGATTTCTCAAAGTGCCATTCATATCAACGAGATTTAATCTTCATATCATAGTTTTTTACAGTTCCTGAATATTTCCGTATCAATAAAACCAGGAGTCTTGATAAGATAACTGATAATATCGACACAAATCATTAATTTTACAAAGAAAAATGTCACTGCCTGTATTACTCAATGGTGTTCCGTTGCTATATGAAAATAACGCGATTCTCTCTGCGATTTAGTATTACGATCGTTTCTTATTATATTCTATTTACGAGAAGGAATATAGAGCCTATACGAAACGTACCGAATGCCTCGCGACGATCCACGGTGACAAATTTTGGTACTTGAAGCGCATTGAGTATAAACACAAGCCAATAAACAATGTTATATGTCCGTTCATGCGTGGCAAGATTTACAACGAGATGGGTCGTACGAAAGATCAGGGATCATTAACAAATGAACGCTTCGTCGATGCAGAATTCATTAACATTGATAAACACGTTCGCTACTAGAATTCATTTAAAAATTGGCTGTGTTCCACTTTTATAAAATATCAAATAAAATGATATTACTATCTTTTCATATTATGTTAGAGCTTGGAAACGAGCTTGGTATACTTTGAAAGCGTAGAAGATAAATATTCATAATCTTCGCATACGTTTGTGACCATGACCTTTCCTAAGGAATAAAAATGTTACATATACAGGATGCTGGTAGCGAGGGTGTTAAAAATACTCGCAATGAAATGTTTGAACGATAGACCTAGTATTTTTAACCCTTTAGATACTGCGTGCCACTATAGTGGTTTTTGTTTGAACAATTTTTTAAAACGAAACGCCACTATAGTGGCTTTTCTTTTTATCTTGAATTCACGATATACCGAATAGCAATTTCTGCTATTCCTATCATTTATCTGTATTTCTTTCTACTAAAGTAGATGCAGTGAATTCTAGTAGTAGAATCAATACGTCCAACTATGTCATAACTAAAGGGTTAATTTTGTCCTTTAATTTCCGCCAATTAAGCATCGATTCGAAACGATTCTTGAAACTCGTACAGATCGACCCAGCCCGTTTTCTCATTCTGCATGGTCGGCTGTATAAGCAGGACAGCTTTTCCGGGTCGCCCTCGGGCGTCCCGTAAAATTTGCTTTCTTCTCGCAACGCATTAGGAGATACTGTTTTTTATATTATATAAAAATATATATAAATATATATATATAGAAACGAACAGATAAAAAAAAAAGTATATATATATGTATATGTGTGTGTACGCGCGCGCGAAATACGTTGCACAACGGTGTTAAAAAGTATTGAACAAGTTTCAGCTCGACTCGAAACAGCGGCGTAAGAAATTATTACGGCAAATGCTACAACGTGGGTCAACGTCGAAGAACGAACTTTCACGGGTGCATACGGCAGGATATAATCGCGACAGAGAACTCTGTGAGTAATCGTGAAAAAGAAAATGATAAAGAGGAAGTGGCGGAGGAAGGAGACTGAGACAGAATAAGGGTAAAAGAGGAGGAAGGTCGATATAGGAGATCGAAAGACGAACGATAACGTTAGAATATCTACGATTCATGTGATTGTAAATATATAGTATATAAATGACGTAACGTTAATTAACGATATGCCGTACGTGTTACAACTAAAGAAAACAAACCCAAGAAATTAAACAGATAAATAAATAAAATGAATAACGTTACTGTGTAATTTTACGGATCGTAAACGCATTTGAATGGGTCTGGCCGCCCGTGCTAACCGGCTCGAGGTCGTGTTTCGTAAATCGTGAATCTTTGAATCCAGCAACGATTCAAGATTTCCTGGGAAAAGAGAAATGAATGCGTGCTTTAAAACGGGTTCGTTGCGAAAACCTTCCAGATGAAGTTCCACGACGCGTGACGATTTCTATAAACGAACCGCAGCGGGGGGAACGAAAGACCTCGGTGAGAAAGATAAAGAAGCAAAAGAAAGCCGATAGAAATAGAAGGTAAGGGGGTGTGAAGAGAGGAACAGAGGGTAGCACTGATGCGAATGCTTTTTCCGGCACGCCAGTGCGTCGAGACAACAAAAAGGGGCGCAGCTGGGGGTGCAGCGCGTTCCTGGATAGCACGGGCCGGCCATACGCGACTAGATGTAACACTAATTAACGCCTAGTGTAAGAACTAACGGATATAAATGAAGGATACTATTGTATGACATAATAACCAGGTGTGAACGTAACCACGCGTATACGTGTGCGATGCTTGAGAAAAACGAATGAAAGTGAGAGCGAGTGAATGTGTATATTATTAATATACGCGAGCCAAGGAAGTGCGAGAGTGAAAGAGAACGGGTATGAAAGAAGAGTAAACGAGAGGAAAAGTACACGTACATTGCATACACACGCGAGGAAGAGAAGAAAATAAGAAGAAAAAAAAAGAAAAAAAAGAAAAGAGTTGTTCGTTGGACTGACGCGTTAAGGCGTTGGTCGAATGACGCACTTTAAGATAAAAAGGGGCGACCGGGGACAATTCTTCTTGTACCGTTTCTTCATCCCCTTTCTTCTTCCCGCGCCTCGCGAGGCCACTCGTGACGAAAGATAAAGAGAAAGGGCTAAAGATAGGGCTCACCTCGAGGCCACAATTAAAGCTCTCACCCCCTGTCTCCCTCCCGCACCCTTTTCTTCTCGCGACAACCGGGGCCTCCCCTTGCGAGCTGGAAGAAGGAAGTTGTAATTTCCACGCTCGTCCTCGTCCGCCCCTTTATTATAACAGAGATAACAAAGAGAAGAGGAAAGACGAAGATGATGATGATGATGATGATGTTGATGATGAGGGGTGATGATGATTATAACGATGGCGATGATGATGACGGTGAATTAAATAAAAAGAAAAATGAAATAAAAAAACGTCGTCTAAGGTATACTAACGTCGTAGACAGCATTGAATTTTTGTACCATTGTCTATAGTAGCTCTTAAGTGTCGCGAAGTTTTCTGTTCTTAAGACGGCCACCTGTGCAGGCTTGAGTACGTACTTATGTATTCTCGGTTTTGTCGATGGCTCGCGGGGCGGATCTTGAACTTTATTAACAGTGAATGAGATTTTAATTGGACCATGGATGATTACTTGAAACGTAGAAATAATTATATTCAATCGTTTTGCATTTGTCTATGTACAGAGTGTTAAAGGATAATGATACAGAACCCTAACAGGGTAGTAATTAACTGGAGGAAAAACAGACCTATATAATTAGAGGTATTTAAGTAAAATTTTCTTTCTAATGATTTTATCAAGCAATTTTCATTTAATTGAGCGAATCTACTTTGTGGGGGTCTTGTACCTTTTTTTTACCACTCTGTATAAATCTCTCATTACGTAGAATGATTTAATTAGGTTAATTTGGAATTTTCCAGGGTAGTAATTAGAGAATACACGTCAAATCCGCCCCAGCGACGAGCACGTGCCCGTTCCCGAGAGTCGCGGTACGCGAATATCGAAAGATCCTTTTTCGTGTGATGATTGACCGTCCTGACAGTTCGTCGATGTGCTCTTACGCGTAGATATTCGAGCTAGTTTATTCGATAGTAGGTAATACGAGTGACAATGGACGTGATTACGATTCCGTCGAAATCAACGAAGCGGGAATCAGTTTTGCTGCGAACCTATCGATCTAATTATTCATAGAGAACGTTTAGTGTTCTTCTTGAATAATACTCTTGCAATCGATGGGGGAAACTGGATCGCTGTACAGACGATTTCGTCGATGAAGTTCTTATACTACAGCGGCGTGAACTTATTCCCCGTGAAATAATGGATGGATATTATTAACTCTATGGGAAATGTGTACGAATGATTATTGTGATTTTAACCCTCTACCGCTTTGTCACTAATACAGCTAATCGTGACAAATTTTGCATTTCTTTATGAAATCCTTTTTGAGAAAAAACAAACTGTGTGCTTTGAAAAAGTTTTACTTTTTATTTTAAAAATCAGCTCTTTCCATAAGTAATATCGTTTTATCTTTAACTAATACGTGTCCTATACAGCCTAGGTTACAATTACTTGAATTTATTATGACACTTTAAGATATTACATTTACGTGTGAAAACGACGTAACTTATGAAACGACCTGAACAAGTTTCCATTCTTTATGGGAAACTTTGCGTTATAGAATGGCTTATAAAGCGAGTAGAATATTGGCTGTGGAGGGTTAGAAATAAAGGGTATACAGTCGTCGATCGAAACCCTCGGGACGGAGATTTCACCAATCCCTCGTTATCGGCGATATATTAATAAACGATTCGTCGTTCTTTCCTTAATTACCTATGTACCACGAACAAATAGAAAAATCCTTCGAGACGTCTGATAATGAGATTTAAACAAGGTCAACACTATTCTTCGATCCTTGGAGAATATAGAATGATGACAGTTAAAATCAATTCAAAATCAAGTGTCTCGATACGAAGAAGAATCGTTGTATAACGAACGCGTTCAGTTTTCCAGTAACCTCCTCAAACAATTACGTTTTCCAACGTGCGACCGATCACACGTAGCAAAATGGGTCTAATTAAATCGTTAAACGCGTGCCGTTTGCCAGTTCGAACGTTCGACGAAGCTGATGTCTAATTAATCACACGCAACGTACAATCGACGCAGAAAATAATAACATGGACGATTAAGAGGGAATTGGAAGACGAATCGGTAAGAAAGACGATGGCAGGTGAAAGCGTTTGTCGAGCGCCCGAATGAGCGAACATCGATGAAAATTAAATGGAAATAAAAGTTGAGAGGTAAATATGCAAAGATGAAGATGAAGAAAATGAAGTCCCTCGAAGCAAGCCTCGTCTCTCAGATTCCCAGCTGTACACCTTGAAACACTTTAGGGTAAATCGGAATAGACTTTAAAACGAATCTGCGAGATGATGCCGAGGATAAAAAAACGAAAAATACGATTGCGCGAATGAAACGCAGGATGAGAAACGAGCGGAAGTGAACGAGCGCGTGGGTGTACGAAAAAAATAAAGCAGAGAAAAAGAGAGAATGATCAGAATGAGAGAGAGAAAGAGATAATAAATCAATGTTAAACCGATCATTATCAATTTGCAATTTTGAGAGACACATCTTCGTTATTCGCCATTTCTCAGCATAAATTCAGCCTCGGTTTCGAATGCTCCATGTCAGCCTTCACGAGCATAAATCACAACCGCGATCAATCGATGCTCTGCGTAGGATTTCTTGTTCGATCATTTTATTTTTCTCTCTTTGTAA
Source organism: Osmia lignaria lignaria (assembly GCF_051020975.1). NCBI lineage: Eukaryota > Metazoa > Arthropoda > Insecta > Hymenoptera > Megachilidae > Osmia > Osmia lignaria. Next base: position 6,415,823 of record NC_135041.1, read on the forward strand.
ATGGGATAACAAACCATTAATGATATCGGTGTGCTGGACGTTTTTAATGCCAGATGCGTGCGTTTATCACCCGTGGGGCATCGTCATGAGAAAAAATACATGTTACACAGAAATCTCAGCGTTTTCGTTTTATTTTTTTTCTCTTTTTTCTTTGTCAAAAGTATCGTGGCAACAGGGATAAGAAGAACTGTCCCGTTCTATGTGTGTAAGAACCATACAGCTTAATGAAGAACATTATACTATGAACTTACAGGATACTAAATAAAAGTAAGCCAAATCGTTAAGATCGTATGATGTCCCCCTCCTTCCTTCTCCTTCGTTTCACCGATAATCCAGCTTTCTTTTCATTTTTATTATGGTTCATTATTTGGAAAGGTTTTATTTTTATAAAAGAACAAACATAGATTTACTAATATTAAATTTATTACGTAAATATCGAACATATTACAAACATCACATACTTGTCGCATCATGAAACCTTTGCGTCTCTTATTAACTCCGGATAAACATTTATTCAGATTTTTTATTCTTGTCGCGCATTTTCATACAGTTTTGGATGATTTTCTTGAAATTTACAAGGTACCAGGCACTTACAAGCCGGAATAAACCAACCAACATCGATTGCGAAAGCAATTCCATGATGGAGTTAAATGGTGACATTCCCACGCATAGTACAGTCAACATGAAACCTTCTATACCGACCGTAGAGAAGAATTTTCCAGCCTAAAAGATATTTAATTTTATTGATTACAATTATTTTATTGAATCAAAGTATTCGATTTGCTTACCAATGCATCCTTAAAAAGTTTATCTGCTACCACTTCTGGACTGACTAAAGAACTGGTTTGAGATATAAGTTTTGTTTCAAGAGGTTTGGACAATTCTTCTATAGCAAATCCAGGTGTATCAGTATCTGGAGGTAAGCTAAGGGTCACAGAAATGTTATATGGTGCAAGTTCCATGGATATACTTTCTGCCAAGCCACGGAGAGCAAACTTTGTACTACAATAAGCTGAATAACCAAATATACCTGGAACACAAAAACACACATGATAGATATTAACAGATTAATAAAGATAAATATTAAAGTACATACCTAATAATGCAGCTTGAGAAGATGTTAATACAATAATTCCATCTTGAGAAGCTTTCATTCTTGGAACAACAGCTTTTGTACAATAATATGATCCCAGAAAATTAATATGGATCATTTTGTTTAGATCTTCCACTGAGGTATCTTCAATTTTCCCACAAATTGCAGTACCAGCACAATTTACTAACATATATATTGGTCCCATGGTTCTCTCTAAATCATTTAAAGCTTTCTCAACCATGTTGTAGTCATCCCCAATGTCCAAGGACAAGTATTCCACTTTTTGAACATTTTTATTTTTACATGCACGAATTATTTCATTTCTTGCTGCCTCTAATTTTTGAACATCCCTTGCAATTATTGTTACATGTGCTCCATACTTGGCAGCAAGAATTGCTACACATTTTCCTATGCCACTGGATCCTCCAGTTACCTAATGGAACAAATAGTTTATTAAGAACGGAAAAAACTATAAATCAAACGAAATAAAAACAGTTTCTCAAAAGAACTACGAACAAATAACCTTAAAAGAGGTTAAGTTAGGTTATATCTATGTTACTTACAACAACATGCTTATTGTTAACATTTTTTAGACGCCCTCGCCAAAAGTAATATCTCGCGAATAAAGCAGCGATTACTAGGGAAATGATTATTAGCGCTATTTTAAGCATTATTATTTTGTTACTTTTCCAACACTAAGATTTAAGTAAATACCGTTCAAAATCACACATATAAGTGCGCGAAATTTTACTTTTTATCAATACGAGGCAGATTTTGTTAACATGTATAAAGTCTACTAATCTTACAATTTAATTTAATCATTTAATCATACTTTCTACTTCGCCAGTGAAGGACGGCAGAGCTTTCAAGATAAGATTTCAAATATTCTTGCATTGCAATATTATAACTGAGAAGGTGGAAATTCTATGAGGTTTTAAAATTTAATTAGTTGCAATCAGAAGTAAATAAATATAGTAATCTGTATACACATGTATTAATTATCAATTGAAGGAAGTTGCGGATATTATCTTTAAGGTGAGACCAGAGAGCCATTCTTTGGGTCGAATAGAACAAAACGAGCACTCAGGGGATGGTGTACAAGCCTCCAGGTAGAAGAAATTTGAAAACTACGATTTCGTTGATTGTTCACTTGCGAAAGATGTCAACAAGGTGTCAGTGCATGGTAAGGTAAAAGAGGAACTGGTAAAACAGAGACGTTTATCACACCGACTGTGCTCTTGGTGCGCAAACCTAACTTCAGTTCGGGGTATCTGAGACCCCAAATTCTTGATCTCCCAAAAACAGAGGCATGTCCAATCTTTTACCTACACAAAGCTATCCGGAAGGAATAATAGAATATGATTATTTTGAATTTTTCTTATACGGAGAACTACCCAAGTGTTACACTCACTTATTAATGAAACTTTGCCAGCATGTAGAGCTCGTCGAGCTGAACACGCCTATACCCCCTCTTGAGGGTAGACGGCTAATTGTTTAAAAGATATTAACAATTACAGTTAGTTACTCCTTACATTCTGAAGTATGACAAACTCACACATACAACTCACAATCTAGAGATCCACGGTTCAAATCCTTGGTTCCCAACATTTTTTTTTTGTAATGATAATTTGTCTCTTTTTGAATAACAATTACATAAAAATTATCATTTAAAAAAAAAAAAAAAAAATGGGAACCAAGGATTTGAACCGAGGACCTTTAGATTGCGAGTCATGTAATTAACCACGGAGCGGATCCATAACTCGCAATTTGAAGGTCCTCGGTTCAAATTCTTGGTTCCCATTTTTTTTTTTTTTTTTTTTATGATAATTTTTACGTAATTTTTACGTAATTTTAATTAGCTGTAATTATCTTCTTAGCTTACTGAATAAACTCCTTAGGAGAACGAACGTGTTGATTTTATTACTTCCGTCTGCACCTTTTATATCTTTGATTCCACTATATCTCTGCACCCTTATATCACTGCATCCATTACATCCCAGCAACCCTTACATCTGAGTATTCCTAACATCCCAACATTCTTTACATCTCTTCATCCCTTACATCCCTGCATTCTTTTCATCCCTACATCCCTTACATCTCTGTTTCCCTTACATCCCTGCATTCCTCACATCTCTACATCCCTCACATCTCTGGATTCCTCACATTCCTGCCTTCTTTATATGCTAACATCCCTTACATCCCTGCATCCCTTACATGCTTGTATCCTTTACATCCTTGTATCACTTATATTCCTGCATTCCATAAATCCCAGTACCTCCCTGAAATTGAATTGAAATTTTTGCGGCTATGAGGCCTGCGATTTTATACAAATTTAATTCCTTTTTTCGCCACCGGAGGGCGCTGATTCGACATCGAAATTTTAGTTCACATTTTTGCCGCCAGAGGGCCAGAAATTGAGCAAGATTTGTTCCCTTTTTCGCCACCAGAGGGCGCCGATTCGACATCGACATTTTAGTTCACATTTCTGCCGCTAGAGGGCCAAAAATTGAGCATGGTTTAGTTCCTTTTTCCAAAACCAGATGGCGCTGATTCGACATCGAAATTTTAGTTCACATTTTTGCCGCTAGAGGGCCAAAAATTGAGCATGGTTTAGTTCCTTTTCCTAAAAACAGATGGCGCTGATTCGACATCGAAATTTTAGTTCACATTTTTGCCGCTAGAGGGCCAAAAAATTGAGCATGGTTTAGTTCCTTTTCCCAAAAACAGATGGCGCTGATTCGACATCGAAATTTTAGTTCACATTTTTGCCGCTAGGGGGCGCTGTTTTTTTTTTCAAAATTTTCGCGAAATTCTCGAAAAAAACTTACCTTTACTTAGCTCTACTCGAAGCAGTCTTTATAATATATTTATTATAAGGGATGCAGAGGTGTAAGGAATGTAGGGATGAAAAGAATGAAGGGATGGAAGGCGTGTAGGGATGAAAAGAGTGTAGGGATAAAAAGAATGTAGGGATGAAAGGAATCCAGGGATGAAAAGAATGCAGGAATGTAAGGGATGCAGAGATGTAACGGAACGAGGGATGTAAAGGAATTCCGCAGGGGTCCGGGGGTGGGGCCCCGGTCTCCACTGCACGCGGCCCAAGGAGTGCCGGCATCGAGTGTGGCCCCCGATGTCGGCGGAGTTTGGCACATGGCGGAGGGTCAGAAGACCCTCCCTACCGCCCTAATGTAGTCCACCGTGGTGGTTTTAGTGGGTAAAAATCCCACACTACCTCCGGCCCCTCCCCAGAGGGGCTGAAGGTGTCTTTCTGAAGATTTCCACCACGTTAAAAAAAAAAAAAAAAAAAAATGGGTTTTTAAAGGTTGCATGAATGTAAGGAGTGCATGGATGTAAGGGATACTGAGATGGCCTGGCCTATAATGAGGGATAAAATTATGTAAATAACAGGAAAAAGTAAAATAAATGGGGCCCTCGGCTAAGACCCAGAAGAGGGATAAAATCATAAATGTTATATCCTGATTGTGCCCTCTTCATACGGACCTGATATTATCCAAGGGTGTTAGGGACCGCGCTGCCCCTTTGCGTACCGACCTGATATCATATTGGGGTATTAGGGACCCCGAAACACCGGTGACTATCTTTGCATACCAATAATATAGCATCCGGGGTGCCAGGGACCCCGAAGCATAAGTGACTATCTCAGCATACCATCTTGGGGTGTCAGGAACCCCGTTGCACCGGTGACACTGTTTGCATACCGACGTTTTGGCATCCGGGGTGTCAGGAACCCCGTTGCTCCGGTGACACTGTTTGCATACCGACGTTTTGGCATCCGGGGTGTCAGGAACCCCGTTGCTCCGGTGACACTGTTTGCATACCGACGTTTTGGCATCCGGGGTGTCAGGGACCCCGAAGCACCGATGACACTCTTTGCTTACCGACACTTCGGCTATCGGGCTATCTCAGACCCCGAGGTACCGGTGACGCTGCATACCGATATTGTGCCACCGGGGTGTCAGGGACCCCTAAGCAAATAGCGAAATATAAGACCTAAAAACGAACAAATCGTGAAAGTCACTTGTTCGGGATAGTGATGGGTACGACCGGATCTAGCGAAATATAAGACCTAAAAACGAACAAATCCTGAAACTCACTTGTTCGGAATAGTGATGGGTACGACTGGATCTAGCGAAATATAAGACCTAAAAACGAACAAATCGTGAAACTCACTTGTTCGGGATAGTGATAGGTACGACCGGATCTGTAGCGCATGCGCACTACAATTATTTATTATAAAACAAACTTGTAAATAATTAAGAAATTATTCACTCACAAACAATGAAAATGACATATTTGTAAATCACAAACGATTTTCAATCAATTACAGTTATCACAAAATCTGTTTATTATAAAAAATTACTAAAACGTTTCGGCTCACATCATGATTGAAATAAAATTGCTAATTACAAAAGATCTAATTTGTCACAAACGTTGAAAATAGACTCACAATCAATCACCAACGATTTACAAACGAAATACACTAAGAAAAATTCAAAATAATCATATTTTATTATTCCTTCCGGCTAGCTTCATGTAGGTCAATCTTTTTGTACCTGTAGTCGCTGATTTCACTTTCCTTTAGGATAAAGTAAATCAAGAATTTCTTTACAAGACAAAGATCCCCTTGTTATAAATTTATTTTAGCATCGGAACAGTAACATTAATGAAATGTTTATTATACATATCAACAAAAAATAAAGTAATAATTTGAAATTTGTTATTGTTACAGTTTCATCGTTTATCATCAGATGGTGCTAGCGGTATCGATTTTAACTAGCGTATATTAATATAAAAATTAAAAGAAAATACATATAACAATAGCTCAACTCTTTTATTTTCAGTATGTTGAATTCATTTTTTGTCCATATATATTGAATTATCACGGTAAAGGATGAGTATTGTGAAAGATAAGATCACGTGAAGAAGCTGTTCCAGTTATAAAATAACACTGAAATTAATATAAATAAAATCCATAAAAACGTGTTCGTATATGTGAATTGTTAAGAAAGGTATTATTAATAAAAGTCATTACGAACTTCTCGAACGCAATTCAATATTTTAGTTGCCGCGCAAAACATTCTTTAAGAGAGAGCGGAAAATTGCCAGGGTATTGTTAGTACTTTTCAATTCCGTAACAAAGGTTAATTAAAATAGTTTCAAGAAACGTATAAACTCAGTCAACAGCTACAATACATAGCGAGAAGAAACGCAGCCGAGATGAAAAAGCTTCTGAAACGCGGATCGATGCTGCGCACGGTGCGCCGTTCAGGGCGGGTTGCATACAAATAGGCGCCAACGAAATGCGTGAAATTAAAGAAAACTTTCAAAATTATCACACGATCTATATAATTCGCCTTTCATCTTTTACCTTTCATATCATTAGATAACAGCAGCCGAATATTCCGGAAAGATTATTAATTAATTAATCAGAGAACTTTAATAGTTGGTCGCTGGTGGGACGAGTAGAGGGAGAGATAGGTCGTACGTGCATTCACCCCCGTTACCGAGGGGCAAAGTCCCCACTTCACCCCTGCCGTTATCCTTCGAGCAAAAGGTCACGTACCACCACCCTATCGATCGTTCACCTCGTCCTGGGAGTCGCTCCTGGTAGCCAGGTTAAAGTGGAAGGTGTGAAGGACCTCTTGCACTTCGGATATGAATGTAGAAAGTTCTTGAACGTGGAAAGGAAGGAACAACATCATCTGGTAGGAGGTTCCTTTATTAAATTCCATTATAAAATGCAAACTGTCGTCATTCTCGAGCTAAAAATGATGAAGTTTAAAGAGCAAGCGCGAAAAGTCGTAGTTTTATCGATGGATCGACGAAAAACTTTCTATTTGAAGAGTTAACTAACCTTTATGAATTTGAATATATTAACCCATTTGCTACCACAATTCCCAAATGGGGATTTGAATATATATATATATATTTTATTTTATCACTTGCAATAGGATTATATTAAATAAAATGTTAAATAAAAATATCAAAAATAAAAATTTGGCCGTTAATGGGTTAATACCTTCACTGACAGTTCAAATATAATATAATAATAAAATAGTTTCTAACACAAATGCTTCTGATTCAGTTCATTCACCCTGATAATTCAATATTATCAAAAACCAAGAAATGATAACGATCAAAAGATAGAGCTGCTTTCTAGAGGTGTCGCTTTATAATTAGCAATTTATAGAATCAATTTTTTCCCCCGCATGTAAATGCTAGCCTATTATCTCGCGACTAACAAAGAGCAGTTCAATGGACCTCGATATCGTGTTTCGTACCTTACGAACGAACGATCGAGCACGAAGCTCTCGACATCGGACAAAGACAAGGAATAATACAACGTACCAAACAATGAACCACAGTATTATGTTCTCCTTTTGATATGAAGTAGTATCCAGTGTAATTCAGTGGCCATTCGGTGTTTCGTTGCTCGATGAACCTTTACCCATTCAGCATTATGTTTGATTTTCATGGAACATCGATTATCAAATCATCGATTAACGGAACATTTAATGATTCGGACAATGTTGCCCAGGAGAAAAGATGAATTCAGGAAGAGAAATTCAAGTTCATGAAAGAAGTACAGAAGGTTAATAGCGTTACGGTGTAACTAGGCCGCTTAAACGTACCAAGGGATCAGAAACACCATGAAACGCGAAGACAGGTCCATCGGGAGCTGCTAATACCCGAGAAGGAGGAACTTAGTTTCCAAGTCGGAGCATTCTCGTAAAATCTCGAATGGATGTTAAGCGAGTGACGGTTCGGGTTGACAATCTCTGTGGCCACGCGATCGCTGTCGCCGAAACGCTTTTAATCGGTTGGAAAATCCTACGGGAGGATAGTCTGCGGTAAATTCGCGACACGAATCCCTCCCATGGCAACCCCCTAACCAGGCTGCGAGCAGACGACGAGCCGGATCAGGCCACGGAGGATCTGCTCGCTACGATTTCGGACAGAGGAGCGTACGTTGCACTCACCAGAAGGGAGTGTCCCGTACGATCCACCCCTCCACCCAGCACACCCCGCGTCAGTACCCCTCCTGTGATACCCTAGCTACGACCCTGGGTTCCGTGTCTCCCGGGCTGCACCAGGGGGTGAACGCCCTCGCCTGACCCAGACTCAGAATCGATCTCCATTCGTTGCACTGTTGGCAATCCTCACCCCCATCCCTCACCTCCTCTGGGTATCCACCACCCTGGGAGGCTCGTCACACTCGTGCATTTTCCCCGGAAGCAGCTCCGTAACCTTAAAAAAAGCAGCCTTTCTGTTTCATACCGTATTCGAGATATCCCTAGTACAACTGTGTCTTCATAATTTCAAGGGTTGGACTTTTTCTTTCCACGGAGTGCTTCGATCTTGACGATGGTTAACACCTTAACCCTCATGCCCCTGAAGTATACAGTGTATCCGATTTAATCGTATCGTTCTTTTAATTATTGAAAATGAGAAACAATAATTTGTAAATTCCTGGATAGGAGATTTGAAAAAAAGTTTCATTGTTAAGGAGTTAAGTTATATGTTCGAAGTTCGTTCACCCCTGTCGATATTTCGGTTCCAGCTAACCCGGGAATTCCAGTAAAATTACGAGGAATGGTAGTGGTAGGATTGTTTCGAAAATAGTAATACTGAAATATTGAAAGCGTGGTTAAAACCATCGATCGATCGAGCAGTAGGAAAAACTGTTTTAACAGTATAGTGTATACTATTTGCGTTCACCCTGGTTCGTGAATCGTTGATAGGGTGTTTTTTCTGTAAACAGTGTTTCTTTTATGTCTCAACACGACTTTGAAGATCCTGATGACGTCTATCAGATGCAATTGAAAAAGCAATACTCGATCTACATCGAAGGAAAATGATAAAATAACGTATAGTTAGCTATAAATGCAATTATGGTGCTTGAACACCGTGGAATTTCATATCGTTGTACGAGTTCTCGAATGTCGTTCGATTTTTCCTATTAATAATGGAGAAGTGTGGTCGGGAATAGTTAGCGATTAGGGAGGATGTACCACGGGTTCTTATTGTGTTGAACGATAGTGAACATTAAAAGAGAGTAACATCTTTTACGAGCAGGAGTTTATCGAAGTAATTTCACGTGATCATAGCCGGGGACATTAACCGTAATATACCCATCAGCTATTTTACTCAATGCACCATAACTTCGTGTAAAATTACTAGCGCAAGCTTCGTGTAAGAGATACTTAATGAAAATAAATCAGAGATAATGACAGGCTCGGTGAAGTGTGTCCTTAAAGCGTAAAACGGTGAGGGCTTTCAGCGCTTGATGTATGAAGGTGAATTAAAAACGTGTTTCGAAAGTGAAGATCAACGCGCGGATTATCATTATCATTTAAATTAGAAGTTGATGATGTTTGGTTGAGTTACGATTCGGCAGAGTGTTTCCATCTCTTTGTCCGCATTAATAATTCAGTTCATTATCGATAAATGTATAGGAATTAACGTTTCGCGTAACACGCTTTTGATGGGGAGAGAATATCATTCATCGCGTTCCGCGTTCGCGACTGAATAATAAAAACAACTCGAATCAAAGGGGCGCATCGAGACGTCCTCTGTACGTTCGACTCACCTTGCCTCACTCTGACGGACTAACAATTTCAACCCTTTGCGCGGGAAAGTCAGCTGAGAGAAGGAGAAGGGTGCAGCACCGCGTAAGTAAGTGCGACTCGGCTCGATGCATTCTTCGAGTCGAGTTTTCTCACTCACAGCAGTCGTTACGACTGGTCCAACGGACTTTTTAACGACCCGTTGCTGCTGTAGCTCAGCCAGCAGTGTTCACCACCTCGAAGGGTGGCACCGCTATCGTGGCCGGGGAACATTGTGCCTACGCTGTCTGCGAGACATTGCCGAGCACCGGCTTTCCACTAGGAATATTACCAGCGCAGAAAAAAAGATATGCAAGGGGACGAAGAGAAGACGATGGGGTTGAGCTTTCGATGGGTTCTCCTTATTTTTTTTTCCCAGCTCGACACTGCGTCTCGATATTCTTGTTCGTCTTTGATATCACCCCTTCGGAACGCTTCAACGAAGACACAACGATGTTCTTTATTTATACTGGATGTATAATTCATATAACACGTATCGTGTCATATTCGATTTTTTTTCTTTTGCTATTGGTAGCGATCAAAGCGTCAAACTTGACTGAAAATCGTGCGTACGTTTCTGATATTTTCAAAGTGAAAATATATTCAACTTGACTAATGCTTCAAAGGACTGTTTCATTTTTTATCGCGATTGTCATTCACCGAGGCAAAACAGAAAAATTTATCGCGTTTGCAGCGCAATAACGTCGAGTGCATCGATTCAATCGAATTAATTACACCGTAACGTACGGTTATAAAAATAACGAGCAACCCGGTGGAAACGAAAATCAATACATGCTAATGGTGTGTCGGAGACGAGAAGAGTATTAATAATCGAGATATAAATAACACCTAATCGTAAATAGTAATCTTCTGAACAGTGGAGTGCGCGATCGCTAGTGTACCATTTAACGAAAAGCAATGAGCGTTAATGTGTTTTTTCATGAAAACGCGACTTCTGATTTTCGCGAGAACAAAAGTCACGGCATCTCGTCTTATCTCGTTTATGAATCTCATTTTCTCTCGTCACAAGTAATGAACGTACGCAGTTTTATCGCTCGTCATTTTAAACGCTCACCTATATACATATCTTTCCACAATTTTCTCGCTAGAGCATTGTGAAAAGTTGAAAATCGCGTTAAACGTGTGCGCTGCATTGTCGTAGCTGCATCCTGACATGCGGCGTACATTTCTAGGGAGGCAAACGTTGCGCGGCGGCAGTGCGCGGATCAAAGTTCCGCGGGCAAGGAACGACGCACGTCATTCTAGCTGCGAAATGAGGCCATTTCTCTCCCCCGTGTCGCCACCGCGTACCACCGTCACCGATGCACCCCCTTTTTCCGCTTCGAGATACGTCAACACTTTGCAGAACAATCGGGAAGGGAGAGTTCAATGCACCACTGTCGAGTTCCACGAACTCCTTTCCGCGGATGTGCACTCGCCGGCCGAGCATCAATTCGCTGTAACGAAGTTCCAAGCTTTCGGGACGAGAACTCGCGACCGTTTGCTCTCGCAAGGACAACTCCTAAACTGATCTACCTTTCGACACCCTGATAAATCACGTTATCGTGATTTTCTAGCAATGAAACAACGAAGTATTAGCATAATAACAAAGATGTCAAAGACCTGAAAAAGTGTAAAATTATTTAAAAAATAATGAAAGAAACGAAGAATCTGTAATCACGTTGCTGATGTTTCGAAACACGTTACTGTAAGCCACCCTATGCATGTCCCAGCGTTTTACCCTTCAAATTAGTGGTCCTGTATCATTAGCTATTCAAATTCATTTCTCTGTAACGTTACGCGACTGAAATACACCGGCATTATAACAACGGTGGCGTGATTGCCTCCACTTTAGTCACATCGTTGAAAATGAAGTACGGGTCTCGGGCTCTGCTTAGGGGCGCGTCTCTGCTCCGCACCACGTTCGAAACCCGGAGTTCATTGCACTGGAAAAGTTTCGCTGGTTACGCTCGATCGACTAGGAGCTAACGAAATTTCCAACCACTCGCCTGAAGACAAAACAGAGAAGCTAGGTGCTCACCGTTGAAGGTTGTTCAAAAGTTATTAGGTTAGAATGAACAGGAACTCGATCGGGTCTTGCTCCTGCTTTTCTTTACCTCGTCACGTTTCGTATAACGTGTTTCAACGAATTTCTTCTTCATTTAGAACGGAAAAGATTTATTCGACGAATTTAAATTTTATAAAAAGGGCGAGCGTTAGTCAGGCAATTAATTGTTAAGAACGCGCCAGGGCAAGGTATTACGTTAGGGATACTCGGCCATATAGGGCTCGTAATCACGTGCCGGTGTAACATTACCGAAACTTATGTCCCTTTAGAGAAGTGAAAAAATTACGAGAAACGTTAATGGCCACGAAGTATTTACATGTTCTTCCCTGTCGCGAATGGGCCGAATCGTACGCGAAAACCGGCTGGCGGATGATTTACGCGAATCGTAATTCAAGCCCGCTAGTTTCAGTCAGCGTAACTCCTGGTCGGCCTCGCGGCCCCACCTATAATTCGCATGCGCTCATTTCCCAGACATCGCTGCCTCACCAGCAACCACGTTGAATCAATAATTAAGATAGCATCCGATCGAGGGGGCTGTTTCGATCTCGCGCCATCGCCTCGCTGTTAAACGACGAATGTTAGATTCTAAATTAAACTTGAATTTAGAAAAAGAAACTATCAGAAACCACCCCAAATGTTCTCGTCATTTGCTGTACAAGCACGTTGTCGCAAATTCATGTTAACCGCAAAATGTAGTTGTTTACAAAGTATTTTGCACGCGTTACGAAGCATTCTGCGTATCCCCGATAATATCGATCGGGTTTGGTGCGCGAATTTTTTATACTTTCGTCGTATCGTAATTCACCCCTGCCTCGGCTGCTTGCCGCTTCCCCCGAGAAGCAGCGTTGTTTATCAGCCCCGGGGATTTGCTGCGGGATCGTGGCAAACCCTCCGGTCGGTCCACCTGTCCGTGCAACGGGCACAGGTGTCCGAGGCAACAGTCACGCGGCAAGGTGCAACGGCCGAGCGTGACTTCTGCTCGAATCTGCGGCGACACGATCGGCCAGAGGCGATTCGGACGTAAGTAGTAGTGTGGACAGGAAATTCGATTGCCAGGACGGATCACGGGTGTTACGAAGCAACGGGAAACGCGTGCGACCAAAGTTCGCCTACGAAACCACCAGCATGGTTGAGCAAGGGAAAGCGTGAAGAAGGGATGACGAAGCGGGAGGTATAAACAGAAACAGAAGCGAAGGGGTGCGAGTAAACGACCGCGAGAAGGGGAGAAGAGAAGGGAAGGTGAGACGCATCGAAGGAGATGTTGAATAAAAGGGTGTAAGGGAGTGTCGGCCCGTACGTCGCCGACTCGCCGGAGATACAGCGAATACTTAAATTACACGAACGATACATGATAGTTTGCATTTAGTACCTCTAAACAATTAACATCTTGTAATTCTAATTTATTGTATTTAAAATTTGTGGAAAATTTAAATAAATTATATATTTGCAATTTTGTTTAATGAATTTCTTTTCGTATACCAAAGCTTAAATCATGTTACCGTTCGAATACTTTCGTTACTCGCTGTATGTACTCTCGCGATAGATCGCAGCGAGGAACGAAGGGTAGGAAGTTGGCTGGGTGGTGCACGTTGCGATGTCAGAGGGGCGTTCTGGGGACGCATGCGTACCTGCCTCGGCCCTGACTGCACCGCAGGGTGGTTCAATGTTACGGGAGGGCACTGACCCGAGCCGGAGAATCCACCCCTCGGTGCACCGAGGTGGCTACACCCCTGGTATACGTACGAGTCCGCCGGTCCCTGCAACCAGCCCTCCGACGACCCCTCGTCCGTACCTTTGCCACCCTCGTTCCGTGTTGCTCCACAGCCACCACCATCGCGACCGGCACCGGCTCCGATAGCCTACCGCCCGGGATAACCATTATCCACCTCTCACAAATCACCTGGACCATCATTTACCTGGTCCGGCTCGTCTTCTGCCGCGCTCCGATATGTGATCTAACACATCCGGACTCTCTTCGTTGATAAGGATTCTTTGAATTACACTTCGCGAGCCTTTCAATTGCGCGCTTGCGACAAAATGTGCTCGTTACGGACGAAACGTGTACGATATTTAACTAGGAAAATTGAGAAGAAAAGCGTAGAAATTATTTCGGGCAACGGGTTCATTCAATTTTCAACGATGCACCTAATCGAGAGATTAAGATCTCGGAGTGGCGCAGTATCGGTCGCAACGCGCTGGTCGAAGCAGGGTGGTTCAACCCCTCGGGTCGCTAGCCTCCGAGACCGACCCTGAAAACGACCGTTTCTCATCACAATCTCGACAAAAGAAAAAGGTGTGCGAAGGTAAAAATTGTTCTTCCAAGAAAGTAGGCCTCCTTCTATACCGTCGATTTCCGTCTCTTTGTTCTATTTCTGAAACAGATAATAATAGATCCTGGAAAAAGGTCATTCGTTTCTCGATATCAAATGGCATCCCTCTTTTTCGTTTCGTGAATCTTGACACAAAATCGAAGGAGACATAAGGAAGAGGTAGGAAATGTGCTGACACGATACGTTATTCTTGTATTCAATTTTAATTATTAAAAAACATACGATGTATCGATCACGCGGCTGCGAGTTGTTCAAAGTCAACCTAACCGGCAAGCATCAAAGATGAAAATCCGCATAGAAAATAATTCAATTCGCCAGTCTGAATGGTGGCAAAGGGGGGTTTGGTTGACGCAAACGGAACCTCTACCACGGTCTCGAACGTTAAATGTCGGATGTTGGCTTCCACCGATGCCTATATAACTAGCACTTGAGACGAGCTGGCAGGGGGTTTCCAGTGGGGGTTGACTCTGTCGGTTGGGTCGATTCCCTGTTATGCTAATTTGTCAACGGTCGGGCTCGGGGTAGTCGACCGAGGCTCAAAAATTATTCTACCGCCTGGCTAACTTCTCTCTTTTCACCTTCCGTTTTCTTTCGATACTCTGCTTTTCTTTTCTGATTCTTACGAAATCAAAATCGATATCAAAATCGAAACTGTCAGGTTCGATCGCGGATGAAAATTCATTTGTAAGGAATCCTTTCCATTCCCGCTTGTTTCCCAAGCAAACCCTTATTTCGATGTTCGTGCCACGTCACCGTCCAGCAACATTTGTCTTGCTCCGACAGGATAGGCGAGGAAATACGCGCCTCTATACGTCTTCGTGAACGATTCGTTTTATTGGGCAAGGAAATAGACATGGCGAAAGGAAAAATGGTCGGGAAGAAATTACTCGACGATTATCGTCATTCGCACCCAGGCGAGGGAGAAATATCGCTGGGTATGCAGACGGTCAGAGATGACCAGGATAGGATAACGAGCCTGTGGACTCGCGTTGATGAACGTAACCTGGGATTCCACGCTTCCCGATCGCGTTTCCTCGCGCCGAACTATTTACAAAGTAAACGCTTCGAGCGGCGGGAACAAGGATACGAATCGAGTGATTTATAAGCGGCCGGTAGCCATCGAGACGAACGTGAACCTCGAGTATCGAGCCTGTGATCCCTGGTACGCGGAAGAGATTGTGGGAACGGTGACTTTTAATAATTTCGAAAGGGGCGTTGATTGGCGAGAAAAAGTTCTCTCCTATCTTTGGAATCGGAATGAAAACGCGTCTTTGAATCGTTCGGTTATAAATCTGTTCGTAGAAAGACAGCGATCGTACCGGATACACCCCATACATATTGATGATACTCATCCATAAATATCGGTACGGTTTTCTATTCCCGTTTCAAAAGATTTCGTTTGCGAGGCAACCGTACGATCTAGGAAATTACAGCGCGGAATCAGAAACGGACAGTTTCTGGAGGAGCATAGTTATGGAGCGTGGATCCCCGGGGAATCCGTCGGTCGTGTCGACGACCGGGGATACCCAGCTACCGTACGTTCCGAACTTTCCTCGTTTTCGTAGACGACTCGAAACCGTGTCGAGTTCAATGTGTTCCATCCACCCGGCCGGTTTCCTCCACCCCTTCGTCACCGATCCCCTCTAAACGCGATGTCTATCCCGTTAAGCTTCGTCCCGTTGAAAATTCTCTTCTCTCACGGAAGAATCGCGTAACGGAGACGAAGCCGCGTTGCTCGTTTCGTCTGGCCGAATGAAGAAAAGAAAAAGAGGAAGAAGAAGAGACAAAAGGACAAAAAGGAAGGAGAATCAGGGGTGTACGTCGTTATTTCGCGGTGGATGCTGCGGGATCAATAGCGTGGAGAGCCGAAGAGCTGGTAGAGGGAGAGTAACCGAGAGTAACAGAGAGAGGAATGGAGATTGGCACGGGTTCTATGCGCGGCTGTATTCGTGTGACGAAGAGGGATTCTGGACACAGTGGGGTTGGTTAAAGGGTGAGAGAAAGACAGGAGACAAAGGGTGACTCCCCTAGTCTCTGCTACCAGCTTCAATCTATCTCTATCTCTCTTATCGTTCTTTCCTTTATCTTTCTTCATCGCGTCGCTTTCCTCTCGCTCTGTCCACCACCCTTACCACCCAACAACCCCAGGAGTCGATGCATCCAGGGTCGTTGCTACCGGCAGCGAACGATTCAACCTTCCATGCGCTCTCTCCACCCACCGCATTCTCTCTCTCTCCTTCTTTCCCTCATCCTCCCGGTACATACAGCTCGCTCCCTTGTTCGTTTCACCCTCCCTTTTCTTTCTCCATCGAGGCAGCGGTGCGTCTGCCTCGTGCTCGATCTCCCCACGTACACACGCATCGATACGGGATAATAAATACGTGTGGTGGTAACCGAGTCGCCGTGTACGTAGCCGGCTCTATGACTGTGCATTTGTCTTGTACATATTGCGCGAACACGACGTGGCACGAATACGAGAGAGGGAAGAAGAAGAAAGGACCACGATATCGGGGAGAAATACCGGTGACGAGGAAACTATCGATACCGGCTACCTTGTGAAACCGCGTGGCAAGTTTTCAAGGACATGCGATCAGGATGCAGAGGAACATTGCCGCTTGTACATGTACACCATCGCGTGTCTTATCGTGAAGAATTTCATCGAGGGTTGATTCTTATCTATCGCAAGCGGCCATGTATTTTGACATTTTCTTTTATGGAAATGCCGGGTAGATGCTTTCTAATTTTAATCGTCTACGTATCGATTCGCACTTCTTTAGCACGTCTAACTCCCTGCTAAAGAATTTCGATTTTATATTCACGGAGAATTCACAGTCATTTCTAAGTACTTTAATTTCAAACCATTAGCAAGTTTATTATTTACCTATGTAAGTTGAACGACAAGCTGAAAATTAAGAGATTGTGGTTGACGTTTAATCTCAATCCACGGTCCGTCTGCATGTTTGCACAGGATTGGGAAGAAAGGAGCCTGGAAGAGGATGATCGCGAGCAACGTTGAGTTTCGGGTTTGTCTTAGCCACGGGACTTCGTAGCCGGAGGCTCGGTTCAGGATTTCCTTGGCGGCGGACTGTTTCTTCATCGAGCAACAAGAAGGAACCCACAATTTCTGAGGGCATCGTTTTCGTTCCCTTTGTTCGTCCCTCTTGCCTCCGAGGGAACTGTTCGAACTTCGAGAAGTCTGAAATTCATCTTTGCTCTTCAACATTGTTCGCACGCCGTATCAAATATTTCATCATCGTTTTGAGATTATATTTTTACAATATAGGAAAACCTTTGAGCGTCTAATTTTAGTCAAAGCAGATAAGGGTGTCGTAGGTTGGAACGAGTGGTCTTGACAGAAACATAAATGGAATGTACACCGAGCTCCATTAATTAGATTTTAAACATAGGAACGCTCTTATCCAGTTTCCTATAAATCGAAGCCCGTGTATCCGTGGGGTCGAGCATTTCCGCAAAATAATTAATACAATTCTGCTGGTTCACGCGTTTCAAGATTTACGCCCGACATAGCGTAGCAGCTTTCTGGAAGCCGACTCGGCGCATCTCATCTTTCTGCCCTCCTCGTGGCTTCTAGCGATGATAATTATTACATTATCATTAGCCGTTTGTTATCCGAGAGGCGAGAATTCGTAGAACGGAACCCGAGGATGCAGAGGAAGGTGAATCTGTTTTTAAACATTAGCCTGCTTCTCTGTGTTATCGGTTGAATTACCTCGAATAAAATATCACTACCATATCTGTGTTATCATTTATATCCATTATCCTGGAAGATTTTTTAAACTTTCCATAACGCACTTGATTAAGCTCGGTTCGTTGATCCTGAAAGTTTCCTTGTCACAGGATATAAAAGAGTTCTTTATCGATGGTGCAACTTTTCAACTTTGATTATTAACAGATACTTATCGATCAACGTGTTCAATTAAAAAATACACAAATATGATAACGAGATAATAGCAAATTCACAGGTACGTTCTCAAGAAGAATTATACATCTGTCCTTAAGTACATATCGACGGACGATGCAGCTGTGTGGAAATGTATCGGTACGCAAATGAACACCGTACAAACAGATCTACATGTAAACACACACCTGCAGCAGAACATCGTCGTTACATGTTCGCGCGTTTACAGGATGTCCATCTAATTATGCGACAATCATAACACCACAGCGCAGATATTATAATAATACTCTATATGCATTTTTAGGTGCATCGTTGTGCTTAATAAAAAGAAAAATCAAGTTTCTCTGGAATTCCAGTTATATATAGCTTCAATTACATGACTCATCCTGTGTATGTACATGTTTCTACATTGTACGTCATCCACCGTCATAATTGCACGTATACAAATATGCATAGACTCTCATGAACGGCCAATATCGTCCCCATATAGAATAGATATACACAAGCGACGCGTAAACATGTATATTTATTTTATCCGGCGTCGCTAAATATTATTCATTACCTAGTCGCATTTACATGAAAATCGCGATCGAGCAGTGAACCGGAAGAATCTTCGTCTCTGTTCGCATCGTTGTAGCTGGATCTCGATATCCTTGGACGCCACAAGGAAGCCCTTCGATGCCTTTTCTCTTGCACGGTGTTACGAGCATCGAAAGTACATTAAGAAACTCCACATTCGTGTCCACGTATATGCATATTTAGCTTGCTTCACCTCCGACATGAATATCTTTCCGCTAACTGTATAGTTCCTGGATATTCTTCGTCTCCAAAGATAATTTTAGATGAAAAATTCAGAGATACGGTATGGCAGAAGTTTTCTGCATATTGATTAGCATTGGCTATCGTATTTTTTTCTTTTTTTTTTAGATGAATTAAAACCATCAATTCTTCGTTATGTATCGATAGGAATTTAAAATTGCAAGTGTCTTGAATAATCAAACAAAAATTATTGAATTTCTGGTTGGCAGAGTTGTTGAAAGGTTCGTCAATCTGTTCGAAGCGTACCATGTCTGAACTAGGAAACAGTATCGTGTCACGAGATTTCATCAGTTTTATGGATGACGAATAATGGAAGAATGGGAACGATACACCGATGCATCGGTTAGATTTCTCGGGAAGGGGTAGCTGCTGGATTTCCACCTAGCGAGACGATGCTTTTTACAATGGGACAGAATATTTGAGGCGATAACGCCGATGAAAAATGTATCGTGAGAAGATGAAAATGCATTGTAACGTTGAAGCGTTCCTCTTCTCATTGTTTAGCGGAATGGGCGTCGTCGTTTTAGGGCGACAGCCGGCTCTCTACAGCGACATCGGAAAAAAAATGCTTGTCTCTCGTGTAAAACGCGTATGGGGTGGAGGCGAATATGAGGGATAAAATACTGGTGAAATAGAACATCGGACGAGATGTTTGTATCGCTGTTATGCACTTCGATGTTGAAACGATATTTTTCTATTTATCACTGTTCTTTTTTTTTCTAATTTTAACGTCGCTAATTAATTTGCCGAGGCATAGAAATTCTGCTGCGTTGTGCTATTAAAAATGGAAGCAATTAAAGAAGAAGCAGAAAGTTTCGTGAGAGAAAATTGGAAAAATGAGATGTATACGCGTGTTGGTTCTTCCGACGAATCGAACGTGAAAAATTTATGAAATTGACTAGGCTCGTGTATTGGAATATCAAAAAGCGAGCAGACAGAGCTTCTCTCGTTTACCGGTCTGGTCGTATCGATTCCCGTTTCGAATCCGTTCTCGACCGCGACGGCGGTGTCGTCGTCGCGACGAAAAAACCGCAGGGGCTTGAAATCGCGCGACGATTTACAACGCGCCGCGAGTCCAATCGAAATTTTACGCGTGTTGTTGCATAACGTTTCGCGATATATCGCCACGTTCACGCGAATTTTAACCGTGAAAATGATGACGATCTTTTCTTAAAATTGCGGGGTAAAAAAGGTAAGAGAATTCTAGATACCATCGTCCATTTATTTTGGACAAATTAAAGTACGAAATTTAAATTACATCGAACCCCTTTAGAGTTATCTGTACGAAGGCATCAATTCGATCGCGCGGAGCGTTCATGTTCCATCACCAGGCGAAAATTTCATGCGTGAGGATGGTTCTGAACGAGCCAGTCTAGAGATATCAACCAGGTGGCGTCCGAATTACAAGGTTTCATCAAACACCGCCCGAACAACACGTTTCCTAAGTGCACAACGCAGGTAACACACGAACAACCAGCCATGTTACCGGCAACAACAACAACGAGCATGGTAACAACAATAACAAGAAAGGGAACGGGAGAGCCGAAGCGAGGCGAGCGATGATTCCCAGGTGGAAGGCAGCTGTTAGGCGGCGCAACACCTGCTCTTCTTCCTTCCTTCTTGAACGGACAGGACCCGTTTCGAGGATCCAAAAGAGTCTATCTTCTCCATGTTATCCCTCTCATTCGTACGATCCTCTCTTTTTCTTCAACGAGAAGCGGCATCGTTGCCTCCTGCATGCGGGTGCACGGCAGGTGCTGCATTTTTCTTGCACCACCTCCCTTCTCATTACTATTATTAGTGAGCATTTCTTCGACAGCACGGGCCACGACTGACGCCTGATCTTGCTTATTCTTCTCTAACGAGTAACCAAGAATCCGAGTACAGGATATTCGATATTTTGAAAACCTAAATCGGAGACAATATAAAAATTGGCATCCGAGTACTCGATTGCCAAGAGACGGGATCGAGTCGCCATGAGAATGTTAAATCGATGCTTGAAACAAACCTTTTAGTCGGAAGTTCTCTCGTTTTATTTTTAATGGGGATTTTCGTATGGGGGAAAGAATCGACGGGGATGGAGAATGGAGGAGGATCATTGTACAGGATTACAGTCATTGGCGAAGCTCGAAATTGGTCCTTTAATATTGATGGATCACTGGAAACGAAGGGTGAAGTAGGTTTCAAATGGAACTTGTGCGTTTCTTCTTTTTAAATTATCCTGTATGTTTCTTTTTTATTAAACAAAAGTTTCGAATTAGCAGGGGAACATCGAGTCTTTCTATTCACCTCTACAAGCGCTTCTTTTCTTCGGCACGGTGGAAAAGGTGACGGGGAGTTGTTCATGTGGGTAAGAAGCAGGTGTCGCGGTAATTTTGTTTGCATCGCAACCTCTTCGCCTCACTGTCATTTCTGTTAATCAACGCAGGTCTCATAAATGCTTATCAATTTTTGAAACGACAGCAATAGAAATAATTTCAAATTAAAAAAGAGAATACTCATTAACTCGAGTTCCAAGTTTCGTGGCTATCCAGCTCCGCAAAAACTGGATTCGAAGCTAAAATCAGATTTGAAGAGAGAGAATAAGGAGAAATCAGAGCAAGAAAAGACGAAAGGCCGACGTTGGGCCGGCTCGTGGCTCAATTTCGTTGGTCGCCGCGGGAAAAAGTGCATTATACGCTGGCACACAGCCGTCGAGCGACGTCGTTTCTTCTTGCACTCGGTTTCATGCTCGTCTCGGTGGCCCCGGCACTCTTTTCTCTCATCTCTTTTCAACTCGGTCTCGTGGCACCCTCTTCTTTCCGGCCCCACCATAGCTCCCACGTGGCATGAGCACCGTCTGTATAAACGAGCACGCGCCACCACCTGCTTCTTATTATCCCCACCCCGTTCGCGCTGCAACCGGCACCCCTGGCCTTTTTGCAACCCTTTCTGTACAGCCGGTCAACGTTATTTCGCACGTCGCTTTCCCTTCTCGTTTTCTTACGTCATCCTTTACTTCTGCGTTCGACACACGGCGCGACGTTGTTTTATACGACACCCTACGTCGCTCATCGTTGCTCGACTCGACGTCGACGCTTTCCACTTTCTACGAATTTGCGGAGGATATCTACTTGATATTTCGTGTCTTCTTGAAAGCCGCTGGCGAAAGACTTTCGCTTTGCATTGCTATGATTTAGATAGAATTGAGACTTGGAAACTTTTTCCTCGGTCTACAGAGTTTGCCTCGTACCAAGCTCCCCTATAAGGTATTAAGAATCCGTCCGGAAGGTCGGCGACGCACGGGACTTGCACTCCGTTCCCTGTGTCTTCGTTGAAGTCAACTATAGGAAGCTTCTACTTTGCACAATTTATAAAACTTATAAACGTAGCGTTACTTTGAAGATTACCTTCGACGTCGAAGCTTCGTAGTTCCTATGGATTCACGAAGGTTTGCTTCGTATTCCCTCTACGTCATCTCTGAAGTCTCAACGATAGGAAGCTTTTACTTTGCACAATCTGTTAAAGAATTTCTTCGTTAAATTAGCGTCGATGCATTTTTACGTTTTACGAGTTTGCAAAGATGTTGAAATAGAGGCCAACTTTGTCCTCTTCAAACTTCTCGATAATCGATCGGTCCATTAAAAACTTACCTGGAGAACTTACGACCGAATCGAACGAAAGTACGATCGCGCCATAGAAGCAACGTGACTATTAATTTTATTGTCTGTGTCGCGAAGAAGGCGGCGCGGGCGGAGGGTCGAAATTACCCCTTGAAATATTCAGCAGTCTGCCCATGGACAGGAACACCCGGATACGGGGAGGGTTGAAACTGAAGGGTGAAACGGTGATCCACGTTTCACGAAAACGTCGACCCCGGAGAACGACTACTACGACGAAGGAGGCGGGAAATTTTTACGTCACGTATGAACTCTGAACTATAAATAAAAGTGTCTTAAAAATATTTTTTTAAAAAGTGGTAATTAATTTCTTTATTATTACCTACTCAATTGACATCAATTTTTATGAAATGTTGGTATACTGTTGTGGCAGCAATAATCTACCACCACGTCCCTGCGTGGTTAGTAAGTTTGGATGAGTGAAATTGAATCTGTACGATTGAGGCGTGGTTGAAAAAATCGGTTCGAGTGTCGCGTAAGGTGTGGTCTGGTTCTGGGAATGACTGACAATGAGATGTGTGACTCTGTTGATGAACGTCTGTTTACAGTGAAAGGAACCGGAGAGAAAGAAGAAAGAATATTTGGGAAAAAGCGTCAGCGTGCGAAAGGGTATGAACGAGGTAGTTGCATTTGAGAAGCCGTGGCGAGCGGATCTGAAATACAAAATTAAAACGTACGAAGTCTCGTTAATTCTACCGACCATCCTCGTAAACCACGAAAAATAATTTGAAAATACGCAAGGAAAATCTTAGAATCTCAGGAACTGTTCTAACCCAGTTTCAAGATACGACTCGTGTAATACACAGTAGAATCAACGTGTTAAGCCCAAGAAAGCTGTAGATTATGCGCGGTGGGTATATTATATCCGATACTGTCAAACTATGCGGTAAAGTGCATTACCGTAAATCATCGTGGAAATATCAACGACCTAGTTGGCGAATAGTGCCTGGATGGTTACACGAAACAAGTAACGAATCCACCGTGGCTGATCCAGCTTGATGATCTTGATCAAAGAGACGATGGCAAACTACGTCGCACCTGAAGCAAGAGAACGTGTTTATAGCACCTGTCGAGGAGCATACGCAATGACAGAAATGTATTCACGCTGACAGATGCGACGTTCGATTTCTTCGTAAATATTTTTCCACGATACCAAAAACGAATAAAACGAACATGTTCGTCTATAAAACGTTCTTTTCTCTGGGAAAAATATTCGTGTAATTACGGATAAAACGACGTTGATAAATATGAAAATCGAGGGATACACTTTGGCGCAATCATTCGAAGAGGAAACTTTTGGAGAGCAAGAGGAAAGTTTTCGAAATACAGGAACGTTTCATTTTCCACTGAGAGTTCGAAAGTCAATTCGAAGTTTGAAACAATGAGAACTCATGACTATTGCCGGGGTACTGTCGATGAAAGTAGGTACAGCCCTTCAGAGGTCTCCATTGATGAAAGATCTGAAATCAGTTTCAGTGCATTAGTTGATTCCCTCGTACTTAGGTATTTTTTTACATCGTAGTACTACTCCATATGGCGTAGTAGTTACTCCAACAGATTACCCTTCTGTCCATCCTTCTTTCAGTTCGATGGATGAAAGAGGAGGTGCTCGTCGCACACGTAACGCCAGCGTCGCTTGATATTGCTGGCGTAGCTGATGGTTACGGGAGAAAGAGGAACACCAGGAACCGGAAGAGGGATGGACGGCCGGGGTTGCTGGTGGAGGAGAACGCAAAGAGGCGCAGGGAACGGTAGCGAAGGCCTGGATACTGACACAGTGGCTACTCCGTTCCATCCAGTAGCTTTTCTCTCTTCGATTGAACTCTCCCATTCGCTCCTTTCCCAGGACACGTTTCCGTCTCTCTTCTCGTCTACCGTCTGTCGTTGTTCCCCTAGCTTCTTTCCCTCTTCGTTTCTCCATTCCTCTCGGTCGTTCCTGTGGGTTCGATGCACCTTCCCGTCTCCGTCGTTCCCTCTCGCAGACATAATATCGACAACTGCTCCCGCGAGCGTTCATCTCGCATTCGCTCGCCCCGGCTATTGTATCGTCCTGATCTTTCGGAGCAGCCTGGTCCGACGAGGCGGAGTATTACGCGTGTAACGCACGGAAAATCGGAGCTCGATGAAACGATTTCGAAAGTAATTTGTTAATAGGAGGGAACGAGCGTAGTCCAAGCCGGCGAAGCGGCTTACGAGATCGTCCGATTCGACGAGAATCACCGCTTCGAAGATCTAACGCATCTATTAATCTTCCTGTAATTCTTTAAACGCGAAATCACAGATTTCTCGGTCGAACGAAAGATTGAAATTCCAATAGATACGATCGATTCAACCCTTCCAGTGATGGTTATTAATTACATTTGTCCGTCGGTTGGCGAGGGCGTGATGCGTCGCGTGCTCGTCATTTAAATAACGCTGGACAACGTAATTACATCATCGGCCCGCGGCGAGCGTTTCACGTGCCGTTAATTTACATCCCGAAAACGATTTCACCATCAACGATGATCGAAAATATTAAAGCAGATCGATCGAACGCGTACTAATGGTTGTTCAAGTTCAAACGGCAGCGTCCGTTTACACACGTTGCATTTTCCCCTGGCTAATTAACCGCGAAAACAGTCGACGCAATATCGACTACCATCCCCGGGACACGCGAGTGTTGGAAGGGGCCCGTGTTAAATCACAGTTACGATTAGAGTACCTTTTAGCGACGGATCTCGACGGATTTCAGCGTATGCGTGCGCACGCTAATTAATCCCGAGTACACCTGAGCTGCGGCCATCCTCGGAGGGGATGAACTAATTCAACGGACCCAGCATCGAGTATCTCTGCTAGAGCAAGCATAGTTTCCTCTCTTTCTCTGTTCTCCTTTCATCCCTCTACATCCCTCTATCTCCATCTCTATACCTCATTCCATGGACGCAAATGATATTTACCAGCGAATTGTACGCAATAGTCGCTTGCATAGAAATCGCTACTAATTTGCTAATCGATACCTACGTGCTGCATGCGAACAACAAGAATGCTCTTCACGTCCAACAGCCATTTTGCGCTCTGATTTTCATCTCCGATTTTTTCAGAAACTGAATTTGAGAAAAAATTCGTATTAATAATGGGAACATGAAAAATTGGAAATTTATTCAACAGCGCAATTGATTCTATCGTATATCACGAAGAGAGGGGCAAAAGGAAAACAGCAGTAGGAGGAGGAGGAGGACGAAGAAGAAAGCAGAAGTTTGCAGTTTCTCCGTCGCTCTCTTACCCTCGAACGATTGCGGTTTTCGGATGCGGATCCGCAAAATAGGACGAAGCTACCCCTTTTTTTTCGAGAGGGCACTCGCCTAACGGAGACGAAAAGATGTGGGAGTGTCGGGTGCACGACAGAGAGGAGGAAAGAGAGAAGGTGGATGAACTGTGCGGAGGTCGGTGAATGGGGAACCGACGGAAGGGGTAGCAACATCGACGTCGAGAAAGAGATACACCGAGGGGTGGGACGCAGACGACCGATACCGAGCGAAAAAGGGACGCGAGTCCTGGGACGGCGAAGTCGCGGTCGTACAATACGAAAGTTTTCCGCGATTATTTCAATGGACAGCGCGACGAAACGACAGAATGTAAATAAAAAGTCGGAATCTCGAACAATGCCGATCTACCCCTCGTTTCACCGTCATCGGAGACTGGCGATTGTGTGTAAACAGGTTGAGGAGGGTTGGAAAGACCGGGGCTCGTTCCGACAGACAGCATCGTACGCCACTGCAAATGTCTGATCGGGGGAGCTTGGGCTTGCTTCATCAGATAATTATATAATTCCTGGTGTTTGCACGTTGGTTTCGTCGTGGTCCCTGCAAAAAAAGAAAACCATTATTAGTATGATAGATGCGGTATCGTTAATAAAAATATTTTCTAAACGTCTTCAATTTCAATTTAAATGATACAAAATATCTACCCATTATTCGTTTATAATTATTAATCAAATATAAGAAGTAAACCGATAATCCTATTCCAGCGAAAGAGGAACCCTAAAGTGTCAAGAACCTCGAGCGATCCACGACCTTCGCAAAGCAACCCCAACTTCGTCTTCCCGTACTTCCCACCCTGAACGGCGTGCCACGACCTGCTCGACTACCGTCTTCCTCTCGGATGCTCTGTGGAAAAATGTTGCGTCGATCGGTTCGGTGATCCGCTCGATATTTCCATTTGAACGAACGTTTAGAGACGCGTCGGTCTCGTTCCTCGGCCACGCACATTCGAGCCGGCGCAGGGTTGCGTGCACCGGCCGACCGCCACCCTCTGCCAGACTTCGAGAGCGGGGGTGCAGCAGCCTGGGAGCAGGACGCGGAGGAGGTGGATGAACCGGGCGGCAGTCTGCAGAGTTCCGCGCACAAACACCAATAACTAAACGCACACAACCGTGGAAGGACACCTCTCTCGCACACCCCGTAAGCGCACCAACACCGACTCGATTGAAAGCCAACGAGCGCTGGTATACATACTTCTTGCATTCGCGTAGCAGCGCGCGCACACGGTCCCGCGTAACGGATATACAGATGAAAACAGAGCGATTGTGGTGGTGGTGTGATGTCACGGTCGGGGGAGAAGAGAATCGGCGTGGCGGTGGTGGGAAAGAGAGGAACAGGGGGAAGTAGGATGCGGAGGTCGTGGGCACGAGTGTTGAACGGACGAGAGAGAGAGAGAGAGAAGCGGAAGATGCGAGAGAGGGTGTGAGAGAGTGGCTGGGTTTCCTGGGTTCGTTGTCATGACGACGAAACCTCCGCTCTACCAGACCAGACAGAGATTCGCGTTCACCGACAGCAATGGGCACACGAATGCAGAACCGAGGGCTGGATGAAACAAAGACGGATCGCAGCTGAACGTAGAAAGAGGAAGCAGGATGAACAGATGCACAGAATGGAAAAGAAAGAGTAGCAGAGGGGAGAGTGAAGTGGAGAACGAGAGAAAATCAGGCTAGATGAAGAGAGAAGGAGAAAGAAGGGAAAAGAAACGAGGATGTAGAAAGAGAGAGAGGTAGAGACTGTGAATTGAAGGAACAGAGACTGATAGAGTCACTCTTCATCCCTCCAAAACTACCCGCTGTACTTCCAGCCAGCCCTCCTAGGTCGTCCTGCAACCCCCGCTGTCTGGCAGGTCGTTTGTTGCACCGAATCCGCCGGGCCAGTGGTTCTCCGCCTTTCAGATACACCAGCTACCGGTAGCGGACCGGTTCAACCCTGCAGACCGGCGAGTTTGTTGCACCCTCGACAGTGGTTCGCATACCTGCTCTTCCCCTCAGCCGATTGACGAAGTTGATTGTACTTATCTAATTAGGAATTCAAATCAGTTTGAATAGAAAAGAAAGATACAAGGTACAATATTATCAAATTCAAGTTTTCATATGATAATTCAAGAAAAAATATCAAGTTTAGTGAATAAAAAATAAAAACAGACAGGAAGATTGATCACACCCTTCTCATTCTCAAATACGATATTATTTATTAATATATAATAGTATATATACATATACCTGTAAGTGGATGTATTTCGTATGTATGTATATTCTTTAATAAATTTTTTAAAATTTACTCATTTATTTTGTTTTATTTCGTATCGTTAGACATACGCAAAACCCTGATAGATTGGGAATAACTGCATTATATTTCGCCTTTGCTTTTTCCATTTCCCTTTCACACGCATACATTTCCACACCCTCTCGCGCAGTTTTTCTTCTACCCCTTTCGTTACGTATTTCAGTGCCTTTTGATGTTTAATTGTAAGAAATCCGCACGCATATACACCCACATTATACGTGCGTTGCAGCTTTGGCCATATTCAAATGTACATAATAAAACGTGTATTTCAATTTCGCTTAAATAGCAAGTTTTTAACGCGTTATATGTCACGGTAAAAATGGACGTATGTAGCACGCTACATTTGTAATTATTCAAAACGCTATTGTTTCATTTTCCAATTTAAATTTTCCACTTGCTACATTATTACTCTTTTCAAATATTTGCATATACTTGAGCTTAAAATATTTCACCGAATGCAAGTACGTACATGTAGGTGATCGTGAACGACTTCGACAATATCATTACATTGATTGCAAGATAGAAAGCGTGTTCTCGATCGAGGAGACACGGTTCGACGATTCCTTTTGATGACAAAGACTGTCAAAGGTGATTAAAGCTGATTAAAGAATCAGGCCCGTCGCGTATCGAGCTTCGAGTGCTCTTCCTCTTCCCCGGAAGTGATCGATAGAGGAGCGTAGCTCGACGGAACTGACCTGCCTCCAGGCTCGCAACGAACAGCGCGGCGTATTTTCTTCGAACCGACCTAATAGATTTAATGAAATCATCGAGAACTTATTAAATTTTCAATTAAAAGTACAATGTTCGCCGTCCATTATTTTTTTTAACAAAAGAAATTCATGCCATGATGGGAAGACACGATGAAACGAGCGTAAAGGATTACAAATGATATTGTAATAATGAATTATATTTTTTTTTTCCACTTGAAAATAACGTCATTTGGACAACGCGTGTGTGCACGCATCGGGTGCATCGGTTGACAGGTGCATCGGCTTAACGTCGTGAGCAAGTACGACCGCACTTGGAGGTCGGTGCCACGTGTCGTTGGTTCAAAGGTCACGGCACGCGCCACCGGCTCGGATGTCGATATTATTATTGCATCAGGCCCGTTTGTAGATGCACTTACGCAGCTCGCGGATGCACTTACGGTTCAGGACCATGTATATACTCGGCTCATTCGTATCATCATCGACGACACGAGCATCGTGCTCGTCGTTGGAACGAGGAAATTGAATAGTTAAAATGGTAAAGTCCCCCAAAATGAAGAAAAGAATATAAATTTCGTGTAGAATACCGACGAGTACAGGGTACTTGTGTTACAGTGTAAGAATTAAAAAGAAGATTGGAATCAATGGGAATTTTATACGCTGCACTTAAATGCATCTCGACTACTGGGATTGAATCGTGCACTGAACAGTGATAATCTCTCGTTAACGATAATGAACGACGGGTTAATAAACGCGAAGCGAATGAACGGATGTATGAGGGGTTGAAAAGCGAAGAAACTTTCCTCTTTCCTGCTCCATTTTTCTCAGATACAGGAATCGAGATTTAAAATATATATATACAGAAACGTAATAAAGTGAAATATCAGGGGATTAGATGTAAAATGAGGTTGGCACATGACGTGGTATTATAAACCTTAAGTTTAATTCTAGAAAATATGAGAGATTCTTAATTCCTAATGAACCAGCCAAGAATGCTTAATTGGAACGTGTACCTTCGATCAATCTTGTTTCTAAATTACACGCGCTCGTTTTCCTTCCGTTTCTTTTTTTTCTCTTCTCTCGTTTCTCGTTGTTTTACACCTAATCCCTCCGATCGCGATGCCATTGTTCTTTCGCGAACAGGAAACTTGGCTGCAAATCGACGAACGAACGAGCGATTTTTCCGCGATTTCAACCCTCGAGTTGGAACCGTTCAATTACCAACCTGTAATTCTACGTGGAACGAATGAAATCGTGTCACGTAAAACGTACGAAATCCATATATCATCTAGCTGTGATTACTATAATAGTTAGCTTGTAGATTCCTTTCCGGAATATTAGTTCAATTATGGAATTAGGTTATTACATGTAATCATATACATAAATCTGTCTTTTCTATATTATCCTTCACCTACGATATACCATCTTTTCATAAATATATTTATTTTTTATTTCCTAGTTTAATATACTGTATGTTATACACGTTCCAAGTGTACCACGGTTTCTGGTTTTTCATCCCCTTAGTCTCTCTGTCTCACCCTCAAGTTTTCGACCATCAGTCTTCGTTGATCACAGAGAGTTTTGATATGGTCGTTCGCGAAGTCCTTTTGGAAAGAAATTGTCTGAACATGTTATACTGTCGCGTATTGTCGTATCGATACTTTATCGTCCGCTGTTTGTGTTTCTTATCAAGTCGAACCGTGTTTCAATTTCAGCCAATAATCTCGATGTAGTCCGATGAAGTGATTGCATTTCGATAAACGTGTCGACTGACTACTAGGTCAGGTCAGTTATTGGACTATTTTGTTCTTTCATTCGACGAACATAATTTAGTAGATATCTATTCTCTAGGATGTCGCGTTGGTGGTGACGCAACCGGAAAAATTGAGATTATGCATGAAAATATAAGATGAAAATATAGAATATAAATGTGTTTATACGTGTCTTCATTTTTGGGAAAATTGGTTATGAATATTTTACACATTTGCTAGGTACTGTCTGAATTATTGAGAGATCTCTCCTTAGAAATTGGAAGAAATTATCTTTCAAATTTTTACAAACAAAAGATATTAATACTGGATTAGACATGAAAGGAAGAATACCTTGGATACTTCAACTACTTTAAGAAAACGATGTTTAAATTAAAAGAATTTTAGAAAATCAAAAGACAGATCGCGGTAGTCGGACGTGGCAAACGAAATGAGAAAACTTACACGGTATTGTAGAAGATAATATATATTTTCTTTCAATATATTATTTTTCAATATATTATATATATATGTATATATTCTACATACATAAAGCAATATATAAATATATAATCGATATACGACACAATCATTTAAATTAACACATATACGTTATTACAGGCAGGATATGCAATTTTATGCAACTTTTTACGAAGTACCTATGACGACTCGTTTCACTGTTCTCTTTCTCTGTGTATGTCCTTTTGTTCTCTCTAAAGCCCTCTTTAACGAGAAAATCGATCACTAAGAAATTTTACAAAATATCCCGATGCCACTCTCGACTTACTCGTTAAATATACAATCATATAATTACGTAAACGTTCACATCTCTAATGTACAATTGTTCTTCTTCTTTTTTTTAATCTTTTTGTTTCGTATCACGCACTCACGCATTCTCTCTTGCTCTCTATTCCATTTTTGCCTTCCTCCTTATCTTTCTTTCTCTCAGTTTTATCTCATCTTTATCCACATATTACTTTTTTTTTTTCATAATTTTTTCTCGCGTTTTTTTTTCTCTTTCTCCGTTATTATTCCCGATAAATTATAAAAATATTACGGCGATCGTATAATAATAATCTGTACTCCAGTCTATAACCGCGTTACGCGTGTGCAATCAGATCTTCTCGACGAAAACAGGAAGCTTCGGACAAACACAATGATCACTGAGAACCTATACATATACATGTACGTATATATATATGTATGTATATACAAAGTATCTCGCGATACGTGATGCAAGCAGAAAAATTGATGATTTTGTATAAAACAATAAATCACTGATAGAGAATAAAATTGACTCGTATGACTTGGAGATTATTCAAAATACTTGGGAGAAAGACAATAACTTATTAATTTAACAACTGATAAATGCAATAAATAAATATGTAGATGAGTGCACACCGTATTAAGTTATATATGGAAAGAAATTTTATTCTATACTTTCGACTTATTTTTATACAAAATCATCATTTTCCTGTTGGTACATATTGCAAGATACCCTTGTATATGCGAAGAGAGAAGTAATGTAGTGTTCGTTGACGACGATGTCCACGTTTCTCTCTTTCCATCACTGTTATTACCTGCGTTTTCCCTGGCCTCTTTTACGCAGACCTGGGCACTTTTGAAATTAAATCGTTCGATTATAATTTCACGGAACACGATGTCACCAGCTTTATTGATAATTCACAAGCAACAGAAGATTCGAATTTGGAAGCGATAAAAATGAAACGAAATGATTCTGAAACATCATCGGTACAACGATTATTATCTTTTGTAATTAGTATTAGATGGTCCCAGACAAAAATTTAACTGAAAGCAATTATTGTATCTAAGAGCTAATTGTATTATCTTAAAACGACACTTTCGTGTTCGGTTTGAAGGATTAATTTCAAAGAAAATTAACCCAGGTCTGCTCTCGTGATCGTTCGCGACTGTCTTCGAGCCGCAATCCACTTCTCTCAAGTGTTCGAACAACGACGTCTAGAACGTCTTCGAGAGCGGATGTTCTCCAAACATGGATGTCCCTGAACGTGGACGTTCTAGACAGCCGCGTGCATTACACGATCCGACGAGTCGTCGAAATTCTTCTCCAACTATCTCTCACTCTCTTTCGCTCTTTCCTTTCACTCATACTATTGCCTCAAAAAATTGCGGTGACATAGGGGAAGAGAGCGTTGTTCGAGGGAAGCAACAGAACCTCCTGCAACTCGTGTACTTAATTAAGAGTCAGGTATGGGGTAGATTGAAAATTTGGACGGGGAGATGAGGATGCACGGCAGGACATTTTGCAGAGGGTCAAAGAATTTCTTAGAAAAGATAGATTACAGCTACGCGGGACCATTGTTAACATCAACGCTACCAATTTAATGCAAGCAAATAATTGAAGAAATCGTATGAAAAATTCTTCTGATTATAGAAATTGACTCTCCTGTTCCTTCGTGTTTCCTTTACGATCGAGGGAATCGTAAGGCCGCACAGAGGGTGAATCTGATGCCCACGGTAGATCCGTCGGTGCGTTCGTTTTATTTCAACTGAAACGGATTCACCTTTAGCTAGGATCGTTAGTTGGACTCGGTTGAAGGCTCGCGACGTCCGTCAATCTCCGAAAGAGGAGATCGACGTCGCGGTAGCGTCGGTTCCGCGTGCCGGTAATCCTCTTGGCGGAAAGGTTGAAACAGAATTCAGGAACAGGGAACAGGGTCGTGGAAGATCGGAAGATTTCGATTGCTTTGACAGAAACGAAGAGTGGAACGACACAGCGAGGGATGAGGTAAGGAAAAACGAGGAGCTCCTTTCCGTCGTGGGCAACGCGACATACGCATCATTCACTCGCCGCAAGAATAAATTCAAGCAAAGTCTCTCTCTCATCTAACTCTAATTTAGTCTAGCTCTTTATTTTGTTTTTCTTTTTTTTTTTTTTCGTTTTTTCCTCTTTCATTTTCTGTTTGTCTATTTTTTCTTCGATTTTTCACGGTTTTATTTTTATTTTCTTCTTCTCTATTTTCTTCTTTCTTAACACTTGTTCGTTAACAACCTTAGTTTCGTTCACACACGCCTTGCGTACTTTTTTAAATAGTCTCATGGTTACTTTATTGCTTTGAAAATTTCGTATTGAAGACGCAAACGGACTTATCTTGGCCGTTTCGATAATGAAACGTCGTGAAGAATGATGCGCGGGGAAAGGACGGGTCAAACAGGGGGGATAGGAGAGTTTGAAAAAGTCACACTTTTCCACGGAGGGTTAAGGGACACTAGGGTGTTAGGGTGGACAGGGGGACGAGACGATTGAAGGGACGAAAAGGGGAACATTTAAGAGGGGAACTTTGTTCGATAAATAGTAAACGATGACACCATGTAACGTACGTAAAAATCGTAGATTATTAGCGTATTAAATGTCATTAATGTTTATATCTTTATCATATATACTATATACTTCTTATAATTTTTTTCCCTTTGTATGCGTACTCGTGTTTATGTATATGTGTGCCTGTGCTCGTATTAATATTCATATCCCAGGGTATCGCTATTCTTCTCGTATAATTCTTTACGTATGTGTAATTTTGCGATCTGCGCGATTATGTGTGCACGCGTACACCAGTGTATGTATATTCATTTTTTTTTTTCATTTAGGCCTTAATCGCTGTTTTCGCGGTCTTCGATCCTCGGCTGCATTAATATTCCTTTTCCTTTTTATAAACATTGTAGGAAAAGTATAATGAAGTCTCGATTCAAATTCACAATGAAATATTTAAATCTGAATAGTATATAATTATCGGAAACCGTCTGACCTTTCGACAAAGTACAAAACGAAAGCACTGTAATCCTGAAGATTCATCGATCAATCAAACAAGTAGACGGTGAATTTAAACGATCAAGCTGCAACGGAACTTCTTGTCATGGTAACGAGTTTACCTGCATAAAAATATAATCCGATAATTCCCTTGCGCTATATATAGCCAGAAATCGTATCGGCCAAGCCGGCAATTAATAACGGAGTTCTCAGCGCCGATCATTAAACGGCGAGACTAATTGGAGTCGCTCGAATGGATAACCAATCCGCATTCACCATTCGCGAACCATCGTGAAAATGCATTTCCGACGAGAATCGCCAGAAATACGATAATTTTCAGATATGCAAAAACCAATCAAAAAGTATATATTCCATGATCAACTTTTGAGAAGATGAAACTTGGATTTTTCATTAAACTTTCGTTTATCAATTATTTAATTAGTATTATCATTCATCCTAGAAAAATATACGTTATTAATACTCATATACTCAATTTAGCCGAGGATCTTGATCTTAGAACAGTGAGTAGATTGCACGCGACACAATTGACGCACGAAGAACCACCCTTAGGGGATGAAACGTGTTCTCGTTTGTGTTACACTCGAAATGTGCATAAGGAATGATGTGTATCTGTGTGTGTGTGTGTGTGTGTGTGTGCTCAGTGCTTCTTCCTTTTCTTCTGTTTCTTTTGTCTCTGTGTGTTCGTGTCTGTATCCTCGCCTCTTCTCTATGTGCTTTATCGTTACGTTAATCAGTCGAAAAGCTATGCGCGTAATATCATAATAATGTACCATGTATCATATACGTACGTATGTAAATAAATATATATATACAAGATAACGTTAAATATATAATATATATACTATGCATTTACGTGTATATCACCTTATCTGCGCGAAATCGATCGTTACGTTTTAGCAATTAGGTTTTTAGGTAGTCGAACGCGAAAATGAGCGAGCGAGCGAGCGAGCGAGCTATCCAGGGATGAAACTCGGGATTTCGCGCGACTACGACTTACAACCACTGTCGAGTGTTGATTAACCCTTCAGCTACGATAATTACACCATGAAAATGAAATTTTACATTGTGTAATTTATTGTGTAAATTTGAAAAATGATTAAATCTTTAGGGATGTTTTTCATCCCCTTAGACTGAAAACGGGCGACAAAAAAGAAATTATATTACAATCAGAAGGATATTCTTTAAATATTCATAACCTTTCTTGGTTTCATATAAAAGGAATAATAATCAAATTAGTAGCTAAAGGGTTAGAAAGTTAATTTTCTTGCGAATCATCTCGGTTGAACGTTCGTTCGCGGCGACACGCAAAATACAAGTCCTCTCTCTCTCTCTCTCTCGTTGCTCCTTTTCCCGTATCCGCTTTCTCTCATTGTCAATCCAATCCTCGAGCTTTTAACGCTCATCCCTTGTTTTTCACTCTTCCAAGTCAGCTCTGTCTATCTGTCGTGTCCCTGGCGGGTTGACACGCGCGCTAAGCGAGCCACCGTTCACATCGAGATCGTCGCGTTTGCTGGCCTACTTTCTCATCCATTTCTCACCCTTACAGTCGATCAACGAATACGAAATATAACGGATCTGTCCGCAATGAGAGCGTCGTGAGTATCGCGTTTGTCGTGTACGCGACTTAAGTAACTAGACTATAGGAGCGTTGGGCAGTACGTGGCATATTTATTTCTCTTTCTTACTTTCTATTTCTCTATTCGTCTCTTCACCCTATCACTCCCTTCCCCGGTTCGTCACTCTCATCATCTTTCTCTTTTTTTTTTTCTTTTCTTTTATTGGATTATCGATTAATACAGGACGCTGATCGTGGTCGAAGTCGTAGCATCTTTCGTCGACAAGTTGTCTCGTTTCGATTTTTTCCGGCAAACATTTCAAAGTATCTTGAACAATAAAAAAAAAAGAAATGATAGATGGGACACTTTGACTAAAGAAAAGAGAATTGTATACTCGATGTTCGATCGGCGACAGGGGGTGCACCCTAATTATGGAACGTAACGGAAACGAAACCGAACGGAAATCGAGTCGAGTGGCGGAAAAGTGGCCGCCGAATACGGACAATGGCTCCAGTTTGTTGGCCACTCGGCCATCATCCAGTTCTGGCAACGAGCTATACAGATTTATCGGTAAACGAATTCCTGCCGTTCCGGCCTCGTTCCCATCGCAGTTCCGAAGGGAGCTCGTTTCACGGCTGACTTGTCGCTCGTTGTCAACCGGCCACGACCCACTAATCGACCGGGCGACAGCTAATCAAAGCGTGATTCTAGCGATTGCAAAAGAATCTAAGAGAACGTGTTAGATTGAAATATAATAAAGAATATTATTGAACTGTAACCCGATGGATTCAATTAAGGTAATTGATATGATCTCAAGTAATCAATAGAATTGATATTGTTCCGATAGCCCATGTTACATCTCTATTAACTTCCTTTTATTGCTGTGATGCTACAAACTGACCGTTCGAACCGCGTCCCTTAAATAGTCTTTACTTTTTAATTTAAAAACCTATGGTGTCTCATCGTCACTCTTTTAAAAGCTTAATCATTCTACATTGATATAAATATATATATATATATGTGTGTATATATAGATGTGTGTATATATATATAGTATTTGTTTTACAGCAACTAGAATTCTTTGATCTACGTACAATTCTTACGTCGGGAATGTTACACGAGCGGGTCGATGTCTCTATAATTCGCACTTACGGGGGTTATTACGAATTCACGGAGTAGGAGGATTGGTAGACTTGTCAAAAGGGGTTAGTGTAACGGAATTGATTTTATATCTTCATTTACGTTTACGAAGAAAGGGGGGCGGGGGTGGAACGGGGAAATATTACGCGTAATTATTATTATTATTTTTTTTAATATCAATCTTTTTCACGGCATCGTACCAATTTAATAATACGGTGCAGTCCTGTATAATACTTAATTATCCTCGTTATTATTATCATTATAATAATCATAATATAATCATAATCATAATAATAATAATAATAGTAATAATAGTAATAATAATAATATATATATTTATATATCATACACAGAGCGTAAGTATATAATATTTATCGTCATATATATTTAGATTTAAATATTACTTTTAAACTTTTATAACGTTTCATAGATCGAAAAATAAATATAAAAATAAACCGGGCATTTAGGTATTAATATTTTGTATTAATAATTTCTCATCTTTTTTTTTTCTCCGTTTTCATTTCTTTCGCTTCTTTTCTTTTTTCTTTCTCTCTTTCTCTCTCTCACTTTCTCCCTAGACTTCAGGCCGAAACCTTTTTCTCTGGTAATTCCTTTCGTCTCCATTACTTTGACTTTTTTTGTCTCCACTCTATTTTTCTCTTCGTTTG
The DNA here is from genome assembly GCF_051020975.1 of Osmia lignaria lignaria. Taxonomy (NCBI): domain Eukaryota; kingdom Metazoa; phylum Arthropoda; class Insecta; order Hymenoptera; family Megachilidae; genus Osmia; species Osmia lignaria. Next base: position 6,453,553 of record NC_135041.1, read on the forward strand.
TCTCGAATCATCGATCCAAGAACGATTCGACAAACTGTGTTTCTAATTTTTCATTTTCCACCCCTTTCGTCCGCGTTAACCAGCTCATTCGTGACCGCGTTAATTCGTTTAACCCTTTCGTTTTTTATTTTTTGTGCGTGTATTGAATCGATCGAATTCGATGTTCGCAGCTAAACGAATTACAGTAAGGCGTTCATCCCATTTGTCTTTCCACAGCCTGTCGCGTGTACCATAATTTGGAAATTCGAAGAAAGATTAACGCAATTAATTATTAGGCTTTGCAATTATTAAAAATCGAAGGACCAACAACAATCTGTTCGACAATTGTAAAATTTAGTCATTATATTCTGTCATTTTTAGTTTGTCGAAACGTTGCTTGAACATCGATGATCGCGATCGATCGATTTGAGCCCAACGCAAATCACATGTCCAAGTTCAAATGAGCTACACGCTCCAGTTTATTAATTACGATAGATAAGATTTCTCCTCCCCTTTCTCCATCTCTCTTCCTTCCTTCCTTTCTTATTTTTTTTTTTCATTTTGTTAGTTTCTTTATTTTGTTTGTTTGTTTGAGCAGTTCGCAATGTTCACGAGAAAGTATAAAATTAATTAATTACTCTTTATCATGTGCTCTGTGTCTCTCATTCTCTCCCTCACTAGCTCTCTTCTTTCTCTCGTTCTCTTTCTTTCTCCTACGGTAGTTTATCATCTCTTTAAATGATTCTCTTCATTCCCCGCGTGTTTATTTTTTCCTATCGTTTTTCGTCTCTTTTCGTCGACGTTTTGCGATTCTTCGATCTCTTCGCTGAACGATCGATTAAATATCTTTTTTTAAATATCTTCTATTTTTTAAAGTCGTCGCTCTTAATCTCCACTTTTCTCTCCAAACGACTGTGAATATTTATATAATATGTATATATATATATATATAATGTATGTAATATATATATAAAGATGCATTTCGATCAATACGTTTTACATATAAATGTAACTGCGCGTGTTTTTTTCTTTCTCTGTGGATTCGTGTGGGTGTACGTGTAATGTGTGACTTATGTATGTACGTTTTGTCAAATCTATATGTTCGTGCTTGTATTACTCTCTTCGTTTAATTACTCCGCAAATACAATCAATTGATACATATACGTACACTCTTATCTCTCTCTCTCACACACATTCTCTCGAAAACGCGTTGCATAGACAAAAATGTTTTCTATTATCTAAGATCGTTATCATAATAAAATAGAAAAAACCTCGTTTTCACCAGAGGTCACGGCTCTATACTATAATAATAATAATAATCATGGTGTAATAATAATAATAATATATATAATATATAATATATATGTATATATAAATATCTATGTAATACGCGCCTTATAATTTACATACATAATATGTAATTTTTTTTTTAAATATTTATATTCATATATTCACTTTAATATATTTATGTATTTGCTTAATATTAAATTTATTTCTCTTCTTTTCTCGCACCTTTCAAATAGATATTTCTGGCAAAATGTTTGCCAGCTACGTATTTTTTTTTTTTACCATTTTCCTTTTATTTTTTTTCTTCTTTTATTTATATATTATATCTTTTTTTTTACTTTTTTTTGGCTCCGAAACACGTGCGATATTTGTAATCCTACGCAATTAAAAAACGAGATCGCGTATTCGAGAGATTTAACTAATATCTAGTAATGCTCGTGAATGTTGAAACGTTAAGACAGATCAATGGATCGTTTTCATCGATCTATCGTTACGTATCGATTAAGTCGTTTATATGTATATATATATATATACTTTTTATCCTTTCTATTTAGGAAGGGAAATTCATACGAATAGTTAAAAAAGAAAAGAGTAAACAAATGATACAGAGATAAAAAAAAGAACGGAAAAAAATATGAAATAGAAAACGACGTTGGACTAAACTACGGATTGCTTTTCTCTTTCCAAATCGATGCGTCGATAATGCTGGTTGCGTGAACCGTGTAACGCGAAGATTAATTGCAACAAACCAGGGAGGGAAATATCGGATTTTCTTTTGGCGAGACAGGCGCGAGTAGGGGGGTTAGCAATCCTCTTCCCGTTCGTTCAACGTTCAATAGCACCTGCGCTGAAAAAATGCCCGGTTGTTTGCTCCGTAAATATTGCACGAACCGTAAAAATACAGAAACACCGTATCAAAGTTTACTGAATCCACAAAGAACGCGGATCGTAAAGAAACAGCCATAAGTCTATGTAATTTTGATCTTGAAAGATACTGGTTCCTTTTTAAACTTCCCAATTTTCTTCATCCGCTAACAATTCTTGAAAGGAACGAAAAAGCGTGTCCCCCTACATTGAATTTTCCACTGGATTATACCTAAACGATACTTGGAATTATTCGAAAAATTATCATTCAAATTATAAATCTAATCGAGATTGAGAATCACTGGGAAGTTGTAAGAGGGTGGTCGGCCAGGGCGTCGCCGCGTCTCCACGACCCCCACGAGCTATCGACCGAAAGAGAAGAGAGAAAGAGAGAAGGCTAGTAGTAAGGGATAACGTGAGAAAAAGAGAGGGGCGAAGGGTGAAAATAAAGGGAGAAATAACACAACCTACGAAGGGGCAAGTAGGAAGGAAATACGAAGCATTTACTAGTCTCGTAAAAAAAAAGTTACACCCTATATATATATGTATACAACGCTCCCCTCTGAGGAACGAGAAAAAGAAACACGAACAAATTTGCAACCACTAAGAGAAATTAATACGAATAGAAAAAGTGGCACAAACAATTGATAATTTTCACAATGAGAAGCACACGCTTTTGTTGGTATTAAAAAGATAGAATAATAGAAGAGTGTTTGGGCTGTAAGGTATTCTAAAGATCACGGTGCGATTACTGGTTTCACGAGGGAGAGAGTATGGTCGTTTTAAGGCTTCCCTTGGATCGTCGTCGCACGATCCAGATCAGCGTCGCGGAACCGCGTCGTGACGCTGACCCACCGCACCGACCTTGAAAACGAAGCCTAAACACCCGTAAAACGCGTCTGCATTCTAACGAGACTCGTTCTAACGACGATAGGAAAGTTCCATTTCGAAGAATGAAAGAAAGAAGAAGAGGAGAACGAACGGCTGACACTGATAGTTTTGTCGAAGGTCCTGTATCCTACCCCTTGATCTCGTGGTAACGACCACCTAGCGAAAATCCAGATCCCTACCCCAATGGAAAAAAACTCCGGTTGCCTTGTCTGTATACGCACGAGCACATCGAAGATCTTACAACACCGAGATATGATTTTTTTTTTTGTTCTTTGTTACCTTACGTTTAACATCTAAATCTATGCCCTTCTTCGACCCCTTATTTTGAATCGGTCGAAAAGAAGCGTTTTGGTATCTTCATAGAAGGGCGTATAGGAAAGTATTGTCGCTCGTTACGGATTCACCTTCGCAAGGGATCCATCGAATTGAAAATATTATGATTTATTAGTTTCCTTTAACCCTTCTGACCCGACGCTTTGATCGAAATTCTGTTACATACAAATTGTTATAGCTTCCACGATATTTACAATATTAGATTGCGATTTTGTCGATTATCATCATACCTCAATACTTAACACTTTACGTTTCTTTTTATATCTAATAAGAAAGTATCGACAGAATTATATTCGAGAGTTTTGTTTAACGTGTGCTATAATTTTTAAATTGTAATTAGTATATGACGAAGTAGATAAAAGTAAAGAAACGCATAAAGACTTGAAAAGTGAAGTATCATAATCAGAAATACATGATAGTGTCGAGGTGTTAAGTTTCGTATAATAAACTTCGAGACAGTTTTACAGGTGAAAGTTTATATAATGATCAAAGTTTATCTGGCGGGTCGGCAGAGTTAAAAACGAACGGTTTCACGTTATATTCACCCTTTGGTTCGACATTAATTTCCCATAGCCCTTAGCATTTCTGACATCGAAGATAGCATTGTCAGTCTCTTCTCTCTCTTACGTAACGAGACCGTTAATCGTACAAGCTACATTCCATCTCCTTTCCTCGGCCACCAAAGAAAATTCACCGACGATTCCATTCGACAGTATTTAGCTCAAGAGGGGAGAGAAAAACAGAAAAGGAAAGGAAAAAAAGAAGAGTAATGAAAGAAAGAATCCCGGGCACAGGGGATAGCCGTTTACAGGCCTGAGAGTGGCCTCGAGATACCAGAAGCATACGTCTCTCTTTTCCCTCCACGTCGCTTCTCTATCTGCATCTCTTTTCCTTTCAACCCCTACGGAGCCGGCGAGCGTTCCCCGCGATTTTCCAGCGACGTGTACTCGCTTCTACATATATCAGAAGCGCGAGTCGTGCGAGAGCGATAGCACGAGCACGGTTGCCGTTATCGATCTACTGCGGAGCAACGGAAGCTGCCGAGAGTACAAAGTCGAAGCTCGAAGGGGAGGGATGGAAAAGCGAGAAAGAGGAAAGCCGAAGGGGGTGAACCGGCCGGCCCGCGTTCGACGGAAAAGTGTTGCTATACCGAGTCGTTCGACTCGTCTCATCACCCTATAAATCAGACTATTTTTGCATCTATCTTTCGCGGTCTCGCCCGCAATCCCACCGGCAACCCTGTACCGGGGTACAATGGCGTGGCCACTGGGGGATCCTCCGCCCGCGATAGTACCCTATCTCGTTCTCGCGATTTTTCTCGAGAATCGAAACGAGAAGCAAGGATTAAAAATGGAAAAGGCTAGCGAGAAATTGTCACCGATTCGGTTGCCGATTTTCTTTGCAACCGTATGCATTGCGATTGCGACGAATAACGTGGCGGGGTCTCCTTGGCATCGTTTCGGAGTGTAAGCTACCTACTTTCCAACTCGGCGAGGTCAAACACACCGCTTCCAGGGATGCGAGTATTAATAACTTTCCATTTCGACGGTTTAGTGTCATTATTGTACGTCGGTTTACGATTGATCCACCGTGTTCGAGAAAGGTGGAATTGATGTACAGTTTTTCGCAAAATCACAGCGAAAGAGAGAGAGAAAGAGAGAGGGAAATAGTGTCGAAGGAACGGCAACCTCGCAACCCCTGACATGCCGCCACCACCAGGACGGCGGCATCGACCGCAGCCCCAACGCTGCAATGCGACGTTGCCATCCCAACGGGCAACAGCCCTTGCGGCCAAACCGCTTTCGGGGCAACACGTACAGGTTTTACCGGCACGCTCCTGTGCCGTGTGCTCGGTCATTGGTCGGTGGGGACACGCGACCCCCAGGACCGTGACGATCGACGCGAAAACCACGTGACTATATAACTGTTTCAACCCTCCGCAACATTGTTATTTAACCCTTATCGCTTCGATCAACGCAACTGTTATAATACATTTTCTATTTTACTGTTATAGCTAACGATTTTTCATTTTTCTAATTCAACCATTGTTTCTAATATTCTCAGACGGGTAAGAGTTAAATGAACGACATTCAAACTTGGTAAGAAAAATAAAAAGAAATAAATTAAATGTACAAGTCCGATTTGGTGTAGGTTGTTTGATTCGTAGATGGACTTTAGGTTCCATTTAGGAAATAAAAAGTAGTGGAAGGTTGAGTTTCTAATTAGATTCAGACACGCAACCCCTAAGACCACGTCAACGAACGTAAATTAGACACGTAATCGTAAGAACCTCACCCCATGTGACATTATGATTAATCATTAGCAAAATTAACGTAGTTGAATATTAAATTTAATCAGCGATTCGATTCTTTCAACAGTAAGAAGAAAAAATTATACGATGTCATTTAAACATACCTCTGATTGAAAATTAACAAAGACGAAAATATAATTTTCTGTGGATAGAATAAGACGAGAATAAGAAAGGAAATATGAGAGTGTCTGCAAGCGATTCGGAAAACACATAATGTACGAAAACAAAGAAAAAAAAAAAAAAACCGAAAAATTAAGAGTCGATATATAAAAATCACGTAACATTTTATTAAACTCGTTTCCAGTATGTATATGTATGTGTACGTGTAATTTCATGGCTTCAATTTTTTTCCATTTCTCTCTTTCTTGCTTTCTTTTCATTTTCTAATAAAATATTTGGTACCGTTTCGTAAAAATTTTTACATTAGACCATAATATGAATTTATCATTTTTCCTTTTCTCCTACGTTCTTCCGCCGAAGAGATCGCGGATAATAAATGTGTTCGCAGATCGAATCTAGTACAAAGGAAAAGCACGACGTTTGGCCGCACGAATCTAAGTAAAAGAACAGGAGAACACAAGTTTTATTCGCATCGTATAAAAATAAACGATTTGGAAGTAGGATTGGCGGCCGATGTGGATATCACCGACGATGCACCCTCGTTTTCTCAACATCCGACGTCATACGAGCTCGCGCGGCATACAAGATTATCTCAAAAATGCTTTTTCACAATATAATAATAATAATAATAATATATATTATATATATATATATATATGTATATATATTATATAAATATAAAAAATCATTCGACAAAAATATATTACGAGATAAAATATGCATTTCGATAAGTGGGTCGTATCTCTTATCGCGAACAGTAATAATCGTTATCGATAATTCATAGTCGCAGGCTTTAATGATAATTGTTATGCTGTCGTAATAATAATAATATATATATATATTTTTAATGATGATAGTAATAAACTTAATAATAATAATAATTACGGGGGGATAATAATAGTAATAATTATAATCATAATAATATATATTAATAATAATCATAAAATATTATGTTTAATAATTAAAACAGGACAGTCAGGTTGTTATATCTGGCATGTGTTTGATTTCATATTTTAATCCTTCCTTTGATTGCGATATAAAGATATATGTAATAAAAAATATAATCATCATCAACGAATCAACGCGGGAGAACCTAATGAAAAATTCTTCGATACGAAATATATATGTATATATATAATAATATATAAATCGTTTAATTATTCCTCGTTATATAAATTATTTCTTTTCTCTTTCTTCGTCTATATTTTAATGATGTTAATCTTTCGATATAACAACCAATCAAACACAGAACATCTAAACAACCAGACAAGAACACAGGAAGGAAAACATAAGTACACGATATATAAAAATCATGATATATATTAAAATATTCATAATATTAATAATATTAATAATAATAAAATTAATAATAATAATAATAATAATAATAGTAATATATTAACGCATGTTCATAAAATTACATAAAAAAATATAGAAAATAATAAACTCGTAGCTTCTCTATTATTCTTTTTCATTTTTTTTTGTCAATTTTCTATCGTTTTTTTTATTTTCTTCTGTTTCATTCATTCGCACGATTTCTCACTCGTACCACACTCTTGCCGCGATTAATTTTTCTTGTTCCCTTTCATTCAGTAATCCTTCCTCTCCGTTCTCCTGTCTCGCCACTAGATCTCTTGCACACTTTCAAAATATAACTTTCGTTAAATGAATCTCTTTCTCTCCGTTGTGCCCTATCACTCTCGGCCCTCTGATTATTACACGATCTTACGCGGTTATACATAGATTATTCATTATATAGATCAGTAATCGTATGATTGTTAATTAGTATACGCACGATATTCTTGAATTTCTGTCTCTGTGCTGTGGTGAGATCCGTATGTGTTATATGAGTGTACAACGTACGTGTTAATATATCCGTGTGTAGGTATCATGTGTCGTATGTGATTTCCATTTCGCAGCTGATTTTACGATACGATCACGGATGATAAGCCATTATCGGTAATATGAAAATTTGGCGAGCGTACGCTCGGACAGTTCGAGAAGCTTGCTATGCTGCCTTTAGAAAAATGACGCGGAACAAAGAACGCGGAGCGTGTTGACGCGTATTCGTCGAAAAAACGAACGACGGGAGGAGTAAGTCCGCTCTAATCAGCGGCACGCGATCGAGTCGCACGCTGACAGAAGCGTATTCCAAGCTCACGCTCGTCGGCCACGGCGCACCGAGTCACAAAATTGATTATTGCTGGTTCGTTTAACGTCGTTACGGGATTAATTATAGCTATCATCGGAGCAGGGTGACCGATTCCCGTGGCCCGATAATACGCGACATAGCTCCGTTCCTCCTACCCACCGAGCACCTTTCTTTCTTAGTCCTTTTACTCTCTCTTTCTCTCCGTCGACGGGCGAGCCTGTCCGAAATAACGTCGCGGGTTCCGAATCGTAAAATCATAATGCCCAGACTGACTCGTCGTTACCATCGAACAGTGGCGAACAACTCGAATCCTCTTTGCCCTGACGTTAGTTCTCTTTCGCTTCCCGGTGTTCCCGCGAACCAGAGATGAATCACGGACAATTCGAAGAAAGGAAAAAAAAGGCAGGAGAAGAGGTAGAAGATCGCGTGAAACGCGTGGTAATCGAGAAGAAGATGAAGAGTGGTATTTTCTGAACGTACCCGTTCGCAGTCTCAACACTTCCAGCTTCCGGAGAACTGGAAGACACAAGATGACGAATAAGAAGAAGAAGAGAAAAGAGAATAGAATTGGGACGACTAAATGTCGGTCTACATTGGTAGACGCGCGAGGATGAGACCACGATATAAATTATTTACAAATTACTCAGAGACCGCGAGAACAGAGTGTTTACACGCGCTTCGGATTGTTCGATGCCTGATCTCCTGGCTGCGGCAGATGTTTCAGAAACACTGGCGAAGGAAAGATTTCGCAAACTGTCCTAACACGCCGGCCAAACCGGCAACATTCCACGTTTCTATTTAATAGTAGATACTATCGAATATCATAATAATAATAATCATAAAAAAAAGATGATAATAATGTTGATAAATACGATGACGTTAATAAAATATCGAATATAAAATACTCTTCGTTACCATATATTAAGATTCTCGTTTAGCAATCGCTTTTTCTTCTTTATCTCTCTCCCTTTACCCCCTTGCTCGTCGCCTCGCAAGGGATTTCGAAAGAATACTAAGCACAACATTCAATATATTCAATATGTATGTATATATATAATAACTATTATAATGCGATAACTATGATAATGCGTTACACGTTTGCATGCATCTCAGCAATACGATCGCTGAAAAATATTTGAAAAAGAATCTCTAGTATTTGTTATTTCGTTTCTCATTGTCCCAACCCTTCTACCCAGCCGTGTCCCGTCCCGAATTCCCCATCTTCCTTTTTCTGGCTTTTCACTGTCATATTTTTTAATCTTATATATGCATTTTGAGTGGCATGTCTTTTCGGTTTGTCAGTCAAGAAATGTCGCGACAAGTAACACGTTGCAATCTGTCTTTCCCTTCGTTCCGCGTGTAACCGCTTTTCCCTTCCATTACACGTCCGCTTCGCGTTTTCTCGCGACCCGTCTTCCTTTTCTACTTAACGTTCTCTGCCCGCGAAATCGAGGAAGTATACTCCTTTTTTACCTTCGATGCTATTAATATTAATATAATAATATACATTTACATTTATATATATATACATATATAGACTTTTTTTTTAAAATACTGATTCTCTAGTTTCGGAGCGGTTGCCTTCCTCAGATCACGTCGCGTTTACGAAAAACTTGATCATTCAGCCGCGAACATGCACACACGCACACCCCTATTGCCTAAATATTGTTTCTCCAACTATCGAAGAAAGGAAAATCACGCGTCCTGTTACGTCAATAAAAAAACAGCGCATCCTTGTCTCCTCGCGAACGTACATCCCCCGTTTATTCTTCTTCTTCTTTTTTTTTTTCGTTTTTGTTTTCTTTTTTTTTCGTCAGAGAAAAATGGCAATCGAAGGGTACGGAAAGATTGCTAGCGAAATCAGAAGTAATGCAACCACGTTTAGAAAACGGCAAGCTAGCTCTCCTAATCGAGTCTCGAAATCGCGTAGGAACACAAATTGAAAGGAAATGAAATCGAAAGGAACGAAAGGTCGATGCACGCGATAACTCGACGATCTATCAAGCGTTTCGAGATTTTGCATCGTTTCAATGGTTCATTTGCTGTTGAGATCGAAATTGTGGGCTGACATCTGATCCTAATCCCGCGATACTGGCTCTATCCCGTTCAATATATTATTTCCATGTTGTTTGCGTACATTCAATGCTATTCGTTGATACATTTGTTATATCTTTAAATATCAAATCAATTTAACCGACTCAAACCTACGCAAACACGAATTAAAATTTGTTACGTACTGTTGAAAACAAGATGGAACAACATCCGCCGCGACGAATCGACGCTGACACGCGTGCGTTCCTCTCCAACCCCGAAATATAAACGCGGCCGCACGCTACGTTTTCTCGGTCTCTATAATAATTAAGTAGACGAATAAGTAGTCTCAAGAATAAGTAATTTTACGTTCGAGAGTTTGCACGATCGCGCGATTTAATTCGACCGATATAGAATAATACAATGAACCGCGCGACCGTTCTGCCCTCGAACACTCGAACGCCCCTTCCTACCGAATATAATATCTTTTTTTCTTTAATGTACAATTCTGTATAATATATTAAAGATACACGAACGAACGATCTCACTCGTATCCAATCACTATCTATCGTCGATCGACAGTTTGCGCAGAGAGAAGAAAACAAGAAAAAGGAAAAGAAGATGAAGAGGATGAATTAGACTCGGTACGTCTGAAGATAATGGACGTACGCGTAGTCCATCGATCCCATCGAACAAACGAACCTCGATCTGCTGTTGCGACTGATCGACCGATCGATCCTCAAGCGTAAAACAATTTAAAACAGCGTTTCAAACGAACGACAAACAAAAAACCGCTCGTAGAATCTGTTTCGAGTGCAATGAACCGAGATCCAACGAACCGTTGTTACACGCAAGCATAGATATATACTTGAAATATATATGTATATATATTATATATATAGAGCCAATAATAATTCTAGTAATAATATTGATAATAATATAATTAATAATAATCAAATATAGAGCTATTTAATAGAATACAATAATATAGTAAATAGAGACAAAAAATTAAGCAACAACGATCATCTATTTTTCTCTTTCTCTCTCTTTCTCTTTTTTCTCTATAATATATATTTCTATATATAATATATATTCATCTATATATATGTATATGTATATACGTTTCGATATACCTATAATTATCATCTGTTTTATTCATTTTTTTTTGTTTTTTTTTTTTCATTTTAATCTCCATTCGCTAGATTCCACTTATTTCTTACTCTGTCATCTACTAACTCCTAATAATCTCCCTTACGTTTAGTTATTATTCTTTGAGATATGTATCGTCGTATGGGTGTACGTGTCCTTGCAGTTGCTCTGTAATCGCACATCGTTTCACCCTAGTGTCAAAACTTTACTGTTCCTTCCTCCCCCCCGAACGCCTGAAAATGTTCGCGACGCCTTTTCCCTCGATATCGTCTTCTAACTCTCGTCTCGTTTCCATCATGGTCGAATGATTCTCCCTATCGAATTCGTTTCTGAAATAGTCTTCGTCGTTCTGTCACCTCACGGCGACTCAATCGTGGCTAACTGTATATACGCGTGTCCTATACGTGTACGCGTGTACGTGTGTGAGTGTGTTTGGTGCATGGTGTAAAAGTGTCCCGCCATACGGTCTACTCGTATTCTCTTTACGTGTCGTGAAATCGTCGCGAAACGCGACGCGTTCTCGCTTCTCGTCTTTGTTTTTTTTTTCTTTTTTTTTTATGAAAATGGCAGTTATCGGTCACAGCCAATGGCTACAGTAATCATTAAATGTTACGCTTCAATACGATTACGATTAAGTTAACCTTAGACGCATTACTCGTTACGTTAAAACATGATAAATGCCTCCTAGAGAGAACGTGCTACAAAGATACACCGCATATGCTTTAATAGTTTCGTTCACCACGGCCAAGTCGCCACGAGGGTTAACGATGTGTCTATTTTTTCGTTGCATTCGAAGGAAGAGACCATCAGCCTCGATTTCCGTATCGATTCGCGAAACAACCTCGACCGTAGGGAATAATCGCGAACTCGACGAGCTTTCCGACTGGTAAACGCGTCCAATTTCGGCTCCTCTGCCGGCAAAATGTGTCGGACTGCTCGCGTTTATCGATCTGATTTGAAAGACCCTTCCACGAAGGGTTGATTGCGGGACGGTCGTAAAATATCAGACGCAAACGCTCGCGAGAAAATTGCGAAACCGAAACGTTCGCTACGCGTCCCGCGTTCGCAGCCTTCTTAACATCGTTCTAGTTTGTAATATTTTTATTTTATTTTATTCTCCGGTTATTGCGAGGCCGTCGACGTTTACTCGCAAACTCGCGACACGCTTAAAAAAGAAATAAATGAGCGCAAAGAAAACAAGGTGAAAAATCGTGTCGAGTCAGGCTTCGTTGCGAGAAAGCATTAATAAAAAACAATAATTGATTTCACAATACCCTTTTAATACACTTCACCATTTTCTTTAATCTCGATAAAAAAATAAGACTTTAATACGTTTGTATAAAATAACGAAAAATAGATTAAATAACAATACAATAATACGTTACTATATTTTGGATATTTATAAAAATATATATATATATATGTATGTATGTGTATATATATATCTATATATCATTTACATAATTTACTTATAATAATTCTTTCGAAAGCGCATAAACAACTTAAAAACTGAAAACAGAACATATCAAATGGAAAGACAAATGGGGAAAAGGATCACGCCGCGAGCTTACTATGATCCGTCCGACACATCGTTGACTGATACCACTGAGAACGGTCCAACGGTTTAAGTGAAAAAGGAACTTGACGGTCAGACAACTCCGGCAAATTCGCGCCTCGCCTATCGATACGGAAATCGAGCAAGTCTCTTCGTGGATTTATTCACGCGTGCTATAGGTGAGTCTTTAAAAATATCATTTCCTAACGAAAACGGAAAATCAAACGTTTCGAGTAAACGTAAGATACGTAAACGTAGACCTTTTGATTCACGTATGGCACTGTAAATCCCGTTCTCATTCCGGTTATTAGCCGCGAGAATGTCAGGAGAAAAAACAAATCAGAATTCTAACGACTATTTTCCTCTAATTTCTGGACCTGACGTCGGTGTTAGCGAGGAGATTCGAAGCGGCGGTGGACGCGTTTCCGCGCGTCTACGTCGCGACGCAAGTATAGACGATCGAAAACGGGGACAGCAGAGATCGCGACGACGTTATCGGTGGGAATAAGTGGGCCGGGAAAACGGGAACGCGCGCATACGTACGTACGTGCATAATGCACAGGAGCTAAGTGCACTGGCTACGTAACGACGAAAGATGACGATCGTCGAGGAACGGGAGACCGACTTCTTGCCGCGATATGTCGGAACCTCGGCCAAAGTGAAGGTTGCGTTATCTAGCCTGGAATTGTCCCAAAGTCTAGCGGAGATTCTCGACAAACTGTGCTCGTTTTACTGTAATTGCGCCACCAGTGTCGCGCTACGGAACCCGGGACACTGGGTGTCCTATTCCGGAATCGCGCGGAGAGGAAGACACATGGATCGTCGATGATTTCCGTAAGACGTTTCCGGTGACTCGAGTTCCGGCACGAACGCGCCCGGCAGTCTAGTTCTCCGTGCACACCCCTTCTGGCGTTTCGTTTTGACAAGGATTAATTTCGATTCGCGAGCACGACGAGATTCGATTCAAGTTCTGGCAACCGCCCTCTCTACTTCTTCCCTCCCTTCGTCCTCTGTCGTTATACGTCCCGCGGGAAACCTACGATTTTCCTCCCTCGAAACGGTTTCGCCATCCGTGCGGATACAAATTACATTTTTTCGAGCCCTTCTCGTGCCCGAGCGATCGTTAAATCGAGTCTATTTCCTCTTTCATCGTAAGTCTGCAATGTCTTTTAAGATCCCGTTTCAAAGGAAGAAGCGAGAAAAAACGCAAGAAGAGTGACAACTCGAGCCCCTGCTCTTTTTTCTTTCTTTCGTTTATCTCTTTCACTACCCTTCCCTGATCTCGGTTAATTAGAATCATAAAATCACACTTACGCAACGAAGTTAATGACAGATTATCTGGGATGCTCTACACGTACACGTACAAACATGCCGACCGTACTTTTATTACACTGTGTGCGACGGCGTCCCCGTATGTCGGAACATAGATGCTATAGAGAGTACCTATAAATATATAGTTTATATGTATATATATAGAATATAATATAATATATTAATATAATAATATATATATAATATAATAATATAATATATGTTTATATTCATCACCGTACCTTTTACGCATCTTTATCTCTCTCTCTCCTCTCTCTCTCTCCAATTTATACTTAACATAGAAAAAATATAGAATTTACTTTGCCTCGAACTTAAATATAATAAACTTTACTCTCACACTCGATCACTCTTTCTCTCTATCATTGATTATAATATATATATATAATTTTATTCGTGTTTCTGTCCGTGCGTGTGCGCGTATGTTTACGTGTATCGTACCGGATGTGCACGATGAATTGCGTTCGCGAATGTCTTTTCCTCGTTTCTGATGTTTACGAGAATGTACGTGTATGCATGTCTGTAGCAACAAATAATCAGCTATATATATATGTGTAGGTATATTAATATACACTATGCAGAAAAAATGCGTTTAAATGAACGTATATGTGTCAGACTGTTTCTACTGTGTATCTTTAAGTGTGTGTATGCGTGTGTGGTGCTGATTAACTATTATCTCGCAATGGAAACACTTTTAACAAGCAGGAAGATTTTTGTTTCTCGAACGAAGAGAACGACGTGGGGGAGAAAAGGGCTGGTACCGGGCTGGAACGACGGAAACGAAACACACAGCGAACGAAAACACAATAAAACGATTCGATGTTAAAACATTAGAAAATATAAAATTAAAAAATAAAGAACGAAGGGGTTGAGTTTTGGCTGATAAACTACCGAAACACCCGCTATACAGAGCTGCGGCTCGAACGACCGAAAAAATATCTTCTTTCTATCCGACCATCCGTCAACACTGGATGATGACGTATATAATATATAATATATATATATTTGTTTTTATATATATGTAATACGTATTAATAATATACCTCGACTTGTTCGGAGCTGCGACTTGAGCATATTTTCGTTTTAAAATGGCAACGATTGACAAGAAGTTTCGACGATTCTAAGAAACGAAACAAAGACGAAGGAAAAGAGATCGCAGAAAAATAGAGAACGACGAAGACGATGAAAGGAAATCGAACTCGAAATTGAAGTCAGCATAAATACGAAACAATAGTATAATTGGTGCACACAAGTGCATCGTTCCTATATCTTTTGGCCCTCTGTCTAACCTTTACTAATAAGTAATTTCGTCCTTCGATTTTCGTTAAGATCTAACGCAAAGAAGAAAAAGGAAAGAATCTCTTTCGACCAGCTTTCTTTTCTTTTCTTTTTCTTTTTTTTTTGAAACGCGTTCGAGCGAACGTTAACGATAACGTTCAGCGTAAAAAGAAAAAAATAAAAGGAAAAATGTAAATGGAACACAGAAGAACATAGAGACACGTACCGACCACCCTCTCGTGCGTACCGCAAAACGAATATCGCAGTTTTTGGGCCCACGCTCGTGGCACAGAGGTTCATGAAATTTTTCTCGTTTTGCCGTATATGAAAATCATGAGACTCGTCCACGAGGATGTCACCGGGGAAGGACGAGGAACGAGACACCATGGAAAGAAGGAAATAAAGCGTGGTCGTCCTTCCTCACCTGACACGTTATCCTAACGAGAGGGCGCGGTAGAGTGACACCGTTATATAGCATCCGATAATACATCTATGCGATACAATAATGCAATATAATATAATATAATATAATGTTAATGTCGACTTTTCAAAGAAAAGCTTAAATACACGGGTCGTCGATCCCTACGTGAAAGATACATCGGTTTAGTTCTTCATTGAAAGAACGAGTTATATTACTCGATTATTATTATTACTAGAGCTCAAAAGAATACACTTACAGGGGGGGAAGAAGTCGGCCGCAAACCACGTGGGGATCGACCGACAGCTTTTCTCTTTCCCTTGTTCTCGTTTTTTTTTTCAGCTTTTCCCAGGGAGAGCCGGTTCACGAGTTCCTGCGATACGCCGTCTTTAAAAACATTAGTTTTGTTTCCCTTCAAGCGCCGTTTTCGCTTTTCCTTCTTTTTTTTCTGTTTCTTTTTGTATGCTTTTTTTCCTATCTTCTTTTAATATAACTCTTATAATAATTTTCCTCTTTGTCTACGGCGTGTGCAGCTGTCCCCAACCACCCGTCGTCCCGTCGACGAAACGCGCGAAAAATACAAAATCTAAATCTCCTCGATAAAATATCATCCTTCTTACTGTCGTCAGACTCCTCCTGACCACCATATTTATTTATGTTTATATTTATATATATAATATATATTATTAATATTATTATTATTTCAATTGCTATGTCGCTTATATAAAGATAAGATAATACTCTAGTAGCGAGGGAGGCTGGGTGGAACGGGCACGCCGTTTTTTCATTTCTTTTCTTTTTTTTTATAATACTATCATCTAAGTAGTTTCCCAGCAGATCGAGGGACACGTGACCACTCACCCATAATTTCTTCCTTTTTCTTTTTTAATCTCTCTTCTGTCGTGCGACGTGTGCCTGTATGAATAAGATTGACTGTCTGCCTGTAGCGTATGTGTTCGTGTGTGTTTAATGCGTCAAGTGTGGGCAATTTTTCGGTAATCATTCGCTGCGGTTGTGTGTGACGAGCTCGCAGATCTCGTAGGGTTCGTTAAAGGTCGGTGCATCGGCCGACAGAATCGCTTCCGCGGAAAGTTTTCGCTTGTTTTTGCGTTAAAAAGGGTGAAGAAGAAAAATAGGCATTCTGACTACGTTTGACTCCCTATGTTAGTTGGTCAAAAAACGACGGGCAGAACGAATTGCTCGGTAGACTCTAAAAACTCTTGGCGGAGAAACTTTGGAAGCTTATTTATCGACAATGCACGACATTCGTGTTCCATGCTGTTCTCCGTTAAATTGTTTCTTCGTTTACGTGATTTTCAGGTATACTTATTGAGATTCATGTTTTACTTGCGTATTGTTTCTTAAATCTTTTCGTCTCTATAGGAGAGAATATAATGATCGATAGAGCAAACGAACCCTGTTTGAACTTCATCTTTTTACCACGCTAAAAGTATCTTCTTCATCAGGAGTACCGAAGCTTGTAGTCTTCATTAAACATTCGGAACGATGAATGAAACGGTAAAACGTTTTCTCAAATAAAAATATACAACTCGTAGAAATGTTACTCGTCAGTGTCTGCAAGCACCTTTGATTCAGTGTCTCATAAAGGATTGCATAATAAAAATTACAAGTTCGATCTCATCAACGTAAAACACGATGGTGAAAGAAGGAGAAAATGTAAAAATATCTAAAAATGATGAGCATCTCCTTACTGAACGCATATCGTGAGAGCGTCGACTCGTTTGGATTGTCAATTGTATAAAGAAAGAACAATTTTATCGATTTGAATTCGATAATGATTAAATTCGACCATTCCATTTTCTAGACTGCCTTCGATTCAAAAGAATTTGTATAAAAATATGAAAATACCGTGAATACAATCAGTGAATGGAATGTTATTGCAATCAATACGAAACAGCTAGCTCAGCCTAATTCGTTTCTGTGAGCGAGTAGCGTCTCGGTGATCGACAGTCTCGCTACTAACGTGTGCATCGATCAGTGGGCGTCAAACATTTTTTTTTTTTTTTCCAATAGTTCGAAGGCAAGCCCGTAAAGCGGCAAAGCCAAAAAGTAATCCTTCTGTCACGACACGGTCGTCGATTCGATGTCAAACAGAGTATCGATCGCTCTTCGTCACGCGGTGATTTCTGCAAAGTCCTCCCGTGATGATCGTGAACCTGCGAGCTCGATTTTATTATCAGTATGAAAACGATGACAATGAATGAGCGAATATGCTTCTTTTCTTTCTCTCTCTTTCCCTTTCTCTCTCTCTTTCTCTCTCTCTCTCGTTCCATATATATCTCGTAGAACTTAAAAGCTGACTTCGTTGTATCCGGTCGGCGGGAACGACGCGACAAGTATTATCGGGTAATTCCCGGCGCGTATAGAAGAGGTTATTGGCAGCAGTGGAATTGAGACATTGTGCGCGTCCGCTGCCCCGTGGTAGCCGCGGAATGAACGCGTAGCCGCGGACTGAACCGTACGGGGTAGGCGAGCTGTACGGAAAAAATTCGAGGATGGGCGTTCTCAAGCGCCGTCGTTCCTGGATGAGCCGGCAAAAATCGAAGTGCAGATCAATCGGTGAAAATCGGTATAGCCGCTGTACCAGGTGCCGCGACGCAAAAGGAGCCTAGAGATCTGTTGGCTCTCTCCTTCTCTCGAGGGGGGGATGCTTAAGAGAAGATACGAAGCGCCTGTAATACGGGCCTCGAACAGACAGGGCAGCTAGGGTCGGAACTCTCGCAGACCCGGTTGCTGCAGTCCAGACAGAAGTGATTGTGTCCGCATGGTACGAGGGCCGCTGTGACCTCCTTGTCGCCGCACACCACGCATTCCCGTCGTCCCAACAGCGAGTCCGTCGGCGATGTCGGGATCGAGGCCGGCGGGGATGACCTCGAGGGTAACGCGACCCCGGGGAACGACCAGATCGAGGATGCCGACTCGAATGACGGTGACTCGCCTAGGCTCTCGTCTCTTTCCACACCGGCGCCCCAAATCGCCACGATATCGTTAAGTCCAGGTGCGCCGGAACTACTTGACGAGCTGCTGCAACTGCCGCTGCTGGAGAACGCGCCGTTCGATCCGTTCGAACCGTTCGAACCTGGTGGATCGAGGCAGCCCAAGATCGAGCCCAACCCTCCGCGACAAAGTACACTGAGCAGTTCCGAATCGTCGAGACTTGGTCCTGTGCCGGTTCTCAGGGCTATGTGCGCCTCTATTTCGCGTCTAGCTGCCTCCACGCTCTCTGGTAATCCCGTCACCTCGAACACCGGCTCCTTGTCGCGACTCGGTGTCACTATGTAGGTGTGCGTCTGATGTTGGATTCTCTTGATGGTCGCGCCTTTCGGCCCTACGACCAATCCGACAACTCTGTACGGCACTCGTACCTGAATCGTCACGTGGCCTGGAACCGAAGCCGGCGGTCCAGGAGGCGCGCCCAGAAGCGCGCCCAGTGAACTCTTGCGTGACGCCCGGATCTGAGAGAAATGCTCAGCGGCCGAGAGGATCTCCCGTTTCGCGCGGGCCACGTCCTCTTTGCGGCCTGTTACCACGAACACGGGCTCCTCGCCCCGCACCGGGGTCTTGATGTAAGTGTTGGTCTTTGCTCGGAGCGCTTTGATTTTACAACCTGAAAACAGAAAAAAGAAAGAAGCATAGGTTAGAGAAAGAATTTTCTGTTAGAGTCAGGTGTATATACAAAAATCAACGAGATATATCGGTTTAACGAGTCCTATAAAAGGTACGTCGTGGCGCAACGAACGATCAGCGTACGTAGAAATGTGTACGGTACGAAAAAGGAGAAGGCTTCAGGCGATGGGATACCGCGAAGGAGGAAGAACGATAGAAGAAGGAGTAGGGTGCAGGAAACTGGAAGGAAGGAGGTCCCGACCCGGTCTGGTCCTCGGTCTCGCAGACTCTCTGGCCTTGAGCCGGCGCAATGCTAGCAATGCAGGTGAACCACTCCTCTCTCTTTCCTTCTTTCTCTCACAGTCTTCTCACCTGTCTCCCTCTCGCTCTAGCTACTTCTTGTCGTTCACCTTTCTCCTTCTCTCCACTATCCTTCGCGGTTTCATCCTCCTCACCCTTTCTCTCTTTCTCCAAGCTCCCTTTCATTCAGTTCACTCTCTCCTTCGGTGCACAAACCGAGCCAGGGAACGCGACACACGCGCTTCTCCGGATCGCATACCATTGCCTTTCCGTTTCTCTTCGCTCCGAGTCACGATTCTACGTTCATTAGCGTCTTTTTTAATTGCAACTGTACGGGCCGAGCAACGCGATCGTAAATCATCCGGCGCTTTAAAAAAATTCACTTAAACCCTGCCGGAGAAACGCGAAAGAATCTCATCCAGCCGCGAACCGAACAAGATGGGTTACGCGCGAAAGCGAATGATCAATCGGCAAGCTTTCCTAGTTAGCGTATAAATTACAAATTAAGAATGCTTTAGCAATGCAAACGGGCATAAATAGCGTTTGATAAGTGTGCACAACGCACGCTAGCTTTACTTTTAAACGATTCCCTTGGTCAGAAGAGAAGAAAATCCTTGCGCGACGCGGCAATGTCACGGGCGTCCATGGCTCTTCAGGGACAACCGCTGCGGCACAATCTTGACATCGATACGGCCTTAACTGCACACACGATGCGGTCTGCGATTCCAGGCGTTTACGCCACAAGCAGAGGAAAGGGACACGCGCGTCACACGCGTTGCACCGCGCGAGGTCGTCTCGGGGGCGCGAGCGTAATTGCGGCTATAACGCGCCTCATCTTTCCGAGGAGTTTTCAATGATTTCAAGGAATTTTCGGGCGTTGCTCGACGGGTAGCTGACACTGTTTCGCGTCGCAAAACCCACGAGGATTAAACGTTTTAATGAAATAACAAAGTCCCGGTTACACCCTTCGTGCATGTTTCCTGTCTCGGTAGAATTGCTGTCTAAAAATGCAACGATAAATATCTATGCAACGACAAAACGCGTGGACGTGTGTCCTCGAATCGCTAGGGTAAATCCTGTTTCAGTTTCATCGATCACGATTTATTTTCGGAACCCATTGTGTCCAACCTTCTTCCGTCTCGTTTCTTCATTCCAGCCGGTTTACCTTCGACGATTACATTCATTCAATGGTTACATACCATACCACCACCCTTTCGATCTTTCCTCGATAGAAGATTCAACGGACGATACGTTAAAAATCAATGTAAACAGTAGCATCGTGGTTTCTCGCGATATATTTGTTCTCGATGATCAACACGGAATATCAAATGAAGGAGCTCGCTCTACTTTCTTCAACCGCGTAAATTCTCGTCCAAGGATTCAACGTTGCTCTGCCAACAGCACACTTCGTTGCACGCTCAGGCGTGTGTGCCAAAGCCACAGGATCCTTCGCCATGTTACAGAATCGTGCAAGGTTACCGCGTTGAGCAACGTGGTATCATTCGTGGCCGTTGTCGAAAAAAATGCGAAAGGGACGGGTGCAATTTTGCGCGACGGAATTTTCTTCCGTCGAAGCGAAAAATCGAGCGATACCCGCGTGTCAATGACTACGTGCACCGGCTAGACGCGTATCGTAGCGATAAAACGCTGCGGGGTAAAAGAGTCGGTCGTAATTCTAGCTGGCAAATTGTTAAGACGAGCACGCCAAGGCACAAGGGTAACCATTATTATCCGTAATCTGAAGAAGCATAAATTTGCCCAAGGATACCGAGGCTCGAGGATGCTCGAGGCTAAACGTGGTAGATGAAAGAAAGACGTAGAAATCGAGGAGAATAAAAATGACGGGGCAGATTTAGCCTGCGAGAAGTATCTCGTATCGACCATTCCGCGGAAAACGGTCTTTACGATGGCATCTTGATATAAATTCAATCACTGTGAAACCGCAAACCTTTCGATGTGTTCTAAGTGAAGCGAGAGAAAAACAAGTGTTTCTCTTTTTTTCACAATCAAATTTAAAAATGATGAATTTATTAATTATTCTTGAAAATTCTCAAGTATCCTCCAGTTTCCCAGTAGGAAAACTTTTCAGCGAAACTTTCTCGGAAGTTTCTTGGAAGATCAACGTCATTCAAATGACGCACGAATCTAACGAAAAGTCTGAGATGTGGTCCACGCTGATACCATCCCGTCAAAGAACGAGAACTTTCCTTAATTAACCCCTAAATAATTGACCTTCTTGCTAGTATTTCGAATAGCCGTGACCGCGATCTAGCGTGTTCCCTTTTCGTCGCGTCAGTCGAAGTTTCCGTTTACCCAAGGTTCTCCGTCGTTCCGGAAATTCGCCTAGGGCAAATCGGAGCGGTTCGGTTGGCTAAATAACTCTGGGAAGGCAGGTGGACGAGGATCGGTATAGACACAGCGATAGCAGCAATTCTTACGAATACACGTATCTCTTGCGAAGGAATGAGTAGAAAGAAGAAGAAGAAGGTGGAGGAAGACGATGGCGTCGGTGAAGAAGAAGAAGACAACGACGACGAGGTAGGAGGACGACGACGACGACGACGACGACGACGACGAAGACGAAGAAGAAGCAGAAGGTTGCTGCTCGTGGTCGAAGAAGGTGGCTAACGCGACCATGGTGGTGGTAGTTCGGATGGAGGAAGAGAAGGTGGGGCGTGGGTCGCAGACAGTTGAAGGGCCGCGGCCAAGGTGAGGTGAGACGAAGAGAAGAGAAGAGAGAGTGAAAGGAAGAGAAAGAGAACTGCATCGGAGAGAACGTAAGGCGCCTTTGCCTTTGTCTGCTTCTATCGAAGGGACCAGAAGGGACGAGAGGATCGACCGGGACCGAGGAACTCGACCCGATCCTTCGTCCTTTCCTCCTCCTCCTCCTCCTTGAATTCTTCTTTTTCTTCTTCTTCTTCTTCTTGCACGCACCGTAAAATCGCGAAAGGGAGTATTAGTTTCGGCAGGATCTTTGAATTACGCTGGAAATCGAACAGCAGGTTGAAATCAAACTTCTGACAATATTTGGTCGTTCGAGGGATCATCTTCGTGTTCTAGAAAATTCGATCGACATGTCGTTTCGCGACGAGTTGCAAAACCGGGTTCATTATTCCGTTGATATCTTTCTTATTCATTCGAGGTGCCATTCACGTAGCCGATGCACGTGAAGCACGTGGTCTGTTCTCCAGCCGAGTACAATGCCGTGCAAAGCCCTCTCGGGAGAGGAGCTTGGACCTTCTATTCCCACGATACGTCACTCTCTCTCGAATGACGTTGCTAAAATCTGCAGCAGCGGCAGCGGCAGCAGCAGCAGTTCTCCCCAAAGGCCGCAGGATCAATAGTTACACGCCTCTATAGCCGGCAGCTGCATTATACACGCGCTTCGGAAACTAGCGGTCATAGTGCGCTGCACATGCACACGGGAACACAGGATAGTCGGGCCTGCGTTATCGACAGATTTGCAATATCTACACCGAGAGAGTTGTTGCCAAGCTTGTTACACTGAAACGACGATAATTCCTGGAACCGCTATCGTACATCAATTACGCTCAACTTGATTGATATCGAAACTTGCAGGATTCTCCATTGTGATTGTCCGCGGTTTCATGCGCCTTTCGGCGTCGATTAGTTACACGACCCAAAGATGGATGGTGCGTTTCTCTGAAACGAACGTTCTCGAGGAAATGTTGAAATCCTGCAGCCTACTGTACTTCTTAGAAATTGGGCAGAGGGATAACAAAAAAAAAAAATGGTCCAAGAGGGACAGGAACTCGGGGGCCATCTGCTCTCGTCTTTTGCTTTAATTACAGCCACCAAATGCCTTGGCCGAGAGGCACTCGTCGTTTCCTCGGCGACTCGCCGACGACCGTGGGCGGTATCGACCAAGTCGACCCGAAAAGGACCGCAGAGAATCGGAACCGTTCGTTTACCTCTCGTTTCGCTGATTTAGCGCGGTCCGACCACGAACATCGACGGACACTCGCCAATTCCATTCGAGGTTCGATATAACATACTCTTGAATTAGAACTACCTACATCTGAATTAACCCCTTCGATAGACTCGAAAAGATTATGAATTTTTATAAGTATCATTTGGAAACAGGATAAAGATACTAGCTCCTCTAGTCTAAAATGAACTTCCGTGAAAACTCCTACTTCGAGTCGATTAAGTTGACTCGATCCCCTGATCATCGATAAGACACATAATCATTCTGTTCCAGAAAGGTTACGAGCGTGTAAGTCAGAGAACGAGCATTCCAAAGGAGGGAAAACGAATTTGTGTGTCGTACAGCGCCGATGACAAGCTACGAATGTGAAACAATGTCGGGTCAGGTAGGAGGATCAGGTCACTTGTAGCGCGTTAAGTTTATTTAGGACCGGTGGATCCTTTAAGTAGCGGTACCCTTTGGTTGGTCCCAGGACATCGGTGTGTCTTGTAGGTTGGTTCGTGGGGCACGAGTCGCGCGGATATCACGAGTTTCTCAGGCAGGTCAGTGAAACTGCGCCGTCAAGTTGAAGGCCAACACCCCCACAATGCAACGGCCGAATACCACCGCTCGCCCCACCAGCCTCTGATCCTCGACCACTTTATCCTATTCCCCCTTCCTCGCTTTTATGTCCCTCTCTCGTCGTATCTCCCTCCTCTCACAGAGGCCAAGTCGCCGGAACATCCGTGGAAATTCCAATAAAACTGATAAACTTTCGAAATATTGTCCCTTATCAATCGACCCCCCTCGAGGACACCTGGTCCCGATCGATTCGCGATCTTTCTACCCGATCGTCGAACTCCAAAAACGAATGTTCCGCAGCATGACACAGGCAAGTGCATAGGCGATTCGACGAATGGCAGCTCGTCGGCGTAGATCGACGACGTGGTTACTCGGGTTCGATCGAACCGGAAAAAAGCGTGGAACTCAGGAATGAGTAGCCCCATCGCGATCAACGTGCATCGCGTTCGATGCACGGTCATGCTGATTATTCACTAGTTTCCAGGAAATCTTGCCACTGATTGGCCGAGTGCATGGCCAATCATGGAGGTTCTTTGAGAGAGCGAGAACAGCTTGGATCGCGAGTTAGGTAGAAAGGAGCGGTCACTGTTGCGCTGACCAGCGCGTCGCGCGGATCCATGGCACAGGTGTGTCGATGCATCTTCCTATATTCCTGCGACGCGGTGCGATGCGACGCGAGGCGACGCGACGCTTGACCATCCTTCTCCGTTTCTCTTTATCTCCCTCTCGGATCCCTCTCAAAGGCCAGAAATTCCAACCTCTTCTCGAAATAGATCGATGACACTCGTCCGAACAATCCCGACCGTGTGCACGCATCGCGTCGCCGCGTATATACGTGTCGCGTGTGCGCGCGCAAGCATCCCTATTCCTTTCTATGTACACGTACCGCGATCTATAGGTGCATCTATATATATATATATACACACATATACTAGGTGCATACATATAGATATATGCGGCTCTCTCGGGGCCGATGTCTCTGAAATAACCGAGCGAGACTCACTCGCCGGACAGGGGAATAAGGTGCAATGCACGCACCCGTTCACTGCGGCCTCTCTTTCTTTCGTTTTCGTTCTCCTCCTCCTTCTTCATCTACCGCCTGATGTCTCTTCCCTTTCTCTCGTTCGTGCGCGCTGCAACTGCAGTTGCATCCGACAGTGTCTCGAATGGCAGTGGGGGTCACACTATATTAAGATTGAACTCCACTGACACGGCCGCCCAACTGCGTTCATTCTCCTCCTACTCTTTCTTCCCTACGTCTCGTTTCCTCTGCTGGCCACAGCCTTTCTTTCTTCCTCTTTTTCTCTTCCGTCCACACGGGCCTCCTATCTTTCTCATTCTCTCTCTCTTTTTCTCGCCGATATACGTCCGCTATCCAGGCCCGATACATTGTTCGTTCCATAGAGGAACGTTTTGAACAAGGGAATTCTGTCGTCTGTTAGGGGGTCCCGCGATAGAAAAGTCCGATTACGAAAGGCCGTTGGTCGATTTTACCAGGGGAAACGGCGTCAACGTGTCGTCGGAAAGGGCGCGGAGGAAATGGGCAGCTCGGTCGTGCGGCAGGACGAAGGACGCGCGCCTAGCCTGCCAAGCGTTCAGTCTCGCGGATGCGCACGAGTGCCCGCGCAAAAGACGATATGGTAACCAGGTTGTAGTTGAAAAAAAAAAAAAAGATTGCACCTGGGGGAAGCCAAGTGCATGCTACGTGTATAGCCCGGTGCTATCGTGTCCGAGAAAGTGGGAATTCAGATCCCATCGGTTTCTCAACCTTGAATATTCCTCGCGACCCTCGACACGCGATTCGATTGCTATTTGCACCGCTTATCGGATGCAATAGTTCATGATGATACGGAAAAGAAATTGCGACGCGTCGAATAAAATTGCTCGACGGTGAACCCCTCGGTGTATCGTCGGTCTACGTCGAATTATTTTTCGCTCCGACCGATATACACCGCGGCCAATTATATCGTATCGGGTCTCGGTGCAGTTATAGTTGAAACGAATATGGAAGAAAGTTGCAAAATAACGAGCGGGCACGTTTAACCCGTGGCCCGATGATTCATTATCGATTTACGAGAGCCCGGGACTTATGCGGACAACAGTTCGGTTATAATTACAAGATATTGGATGTCACGATATTAATGAGCCACGGCGGATATAATGGGACGTGCTGCCCACCGTGGAAGCCACTCCGCCCAGAGTGGCTCTGGCTCGATCATTCGAGAGAAACCGAAGGGTGAGTCATTCCGTCGATCGACCTACCTCAAACCTCTCTCGACCGAACGAGTGGAGGAGACAACGGTCCGCCGTGAAAACAGGTAGCACTATTGTCTAAACCAGTATTAGATTTTCTACTCTGTCCTTTAACCCAACGTAACTCGAGCCTTTCATTGTACACCATGGATATACGCTATGGATTTTTAGAAATACCATCTGCGATCATTTTGTACGTCGATTTAAGAATGTCCTTCGCAAAATAGTCTACCTTCGTCGCCATAAAATTTCGCTAATATTTTCCCTCCGACCCTTGGCACGTTAAGCCAGGACTTCCCCATGCGCGAAGTCAGGATAAATCGATTACAACCGAACATCAACGAAACTGTCCCATGACCTGGAAATAAGGGTGGGAAAAGTACGCAACCCCTAGAATCATGGGTATGCCCCATCAGCTGTGCCTCCAGCTGTAGGCTACTTCAAATGCAAAAAAGCACCTCGACCAAGGGGGCGAGTTGAGGTCATACCAGACCGTGTATCGATCGAAAAACGACTTTCATCATTTTTCTACTCTGTGGATGGAAATCGGTTCCCGAGGGAACGAATAAAACGGCACCACTCCTGACCAGTCACCCACTAGCTCGATTAAAATGCTCGTTCAATCCCTCGCACCACCTCCTCTCTTCTTTTTATTTTCTTCATTTTTGCGCCAATTTTCTTCGCCTTCATTGTTCGTTTCGATTCTTTTCGAGCTCGCATCGCAATATTCCCCTCCCCTTATTTCGCACGAGCTGTGTGAAGGTTCGGAAACCTCGAGAGGCCGATGAAATTCGACCCTACGACGTTCCCTTCGCACGCTATAGGAAAGAAGACGCTTTTTCGCACGACCCATCCATCCCGCTTCTCTTCCTACATTTTCTCTTTGCTTTGTTACTCGAAGCCATTCGTAATTTTTACCTACCCGTCGGGGTAAGCAAAAAAAGGAAGGGCTGTGCAAATCAATATGTCGTTAACCCTCTGGGAAATCAACCCCTTTACGTGTTTATTACTTTCATCGAATGATAATGTGATTTATTCGATTTAAACTTTCCAACTGCTATCTCACGAAATTAGTGCAAAGAATTTTCTTCTAATTATTTAATTACATTAATTGAACGATATCCGATGTGTTAATATATTCATTTCCTCGTTTACCACCGACAAGAGGACTTCCAAGTTTCACAAGAAACGAACGACGTTGACATGCACGTCACGTATTTGCGTTCCTCGGAAAAAACTCCTCGCGACTTATACGCGATCGACAAACATAGAAATTACGGATATAAATCGAACACTGTCGGCCATCGAGCTTCAGCTAGCCGCGGGAGAAACTTCCACGGGACAAGCTGGCCGAGACAGAAATTACGCGACGAACGAGAAGCAGATTTTAGATGCTTCGTCTAGAAATCATTCGTAACTCGAAAGTAAGTGGGAAGTAGACACGCGATTTCCTCAGAGGCGACACCGCCAAAAACCGTAAACTACGTACAATTTGTACACGCCACCAAAGTTTACGTTATCTCGTGACAAGAAACGGAGCTAAATTCGCTCGCTGGATACTCAAACTTTGGATTAATTGTCGGCTCTTACTCTTATCGATTCAAGGGACAACAAGAACTGTGTCGCTGAATTCTTGCTTCAATTACGTTTTTCAGGAACGAACTTGACAAACTTTCGACACGCTTTATGGATCTGCGCGACGCCACCTGTAAATTTCCATAACGAAAAGAAAAGTTGTGTATCACATGAAACTTTTCCTTCGAAGGATAAAAATACTTTACTCGAAGCAGGGAAAATGAATTTTTGCAGCACGCGATTCTTCGCTCGACTCGATTCGACCATACTGGATCGAGTCGATCCCAGTCAGCGCATAAATAATCGTACGAGAAAAAAGAAAAAAAGAATGAAATGCAAGCCGGAGGGGGCGCGTTCGACTCGTTGTTGCAGTTACCGCGACTAGCATTTCCTGTTTCGATCCCATAACCACCGATGGGTATAACTAATTACTTTCGCATTTCTGTTGCCGCTGTTGCGCTCGTTATTTATGCCCTCGAAACATTACGCTAATAAATCTGGGGGGGGGGAAGGGTACGCGGCAATGATAATTTGTATCGAACAGGGGTGGACAGTAAAATACGAGGGTTGTTCGATGACTAACGGCACGGATTTCGTTGGCGAATTTTTTATTCGCTCGTTAGCATCTCGAGCGTCGTGTTTCGCTAATCAATCGAAGATAATGCGAGTTACTTTACGAGCATCGAATCACCCAGCAGCCATTACTCCGAGGGTTAAATAATGCGTGTGTACCGTTGAATGATTGCGAAACTCGGACGCGCGTGCGGGACACGGGTCGTTTCTGCGACTTAGATCGCGATCGCCAATGGATTCACCTACTTTCCAACGATCCGGTAAAAATCTCGCGTTGCAAATCGTCCGATTCCTCGAATCTTCAACGTTGCTCGTGACCCAATGATGTAGAGCAAGATACGCGACTTATTTTACTTGGAAAGCATCCTTAAAGCCCGTAAACGCGGCGTGACTTAGGCGATCTAGAATACAATTTTAGACGCGTTTTATTCTACTTTCGGTTATACGTTAACACGATGAAAATCGAAAAATCATAAAGACTACTGGAACGAGCGTTCAGTGTACGAA
Organism: Osmia lignaria lignaria; assembly: GCF_051020975.1. NCBI lineage: Eukaryota > Metazoa > Arthropoda > Insecta > Hymenoptera > Megachilidae > Osmia > Osmia lignaria. Next base: position 6,482,595 of record NC_135041.1, read on the forward strand.
AGAGCGTAGCAGGGAGTGCAACGGGGCACGATAACGTTTATCAGAGGCGTCGTGGAAAGGGAACGGACGACAAGAACACGAAACCAGTGACGAGCAAACGTAGAAAAGAGAAACGAAGAAGAGGAATAGAGACAGGAAGAAGGTAAGGGGGCCTTGGGCGAATTTACAATCGTAAACCGTACGGCGCACCGTTGGTCAGCATTAACGGCGAACATTATGCTCGTTGTTCATTCAATTTTTATGGGGACGTGGCACAACGGCGCTGTAAGTTTCGCCCGGCCTCGGCTGCCACCCAATCCGGGGAATACACTTTTCTACTTGGAAAGCCGACCGACCGAAATCGGCCGGTTTTGCACCTGCTGTCGAAGTTTACGGCTACGATAATGGAGATTTTCACTGGAACACCGGGCATGCCGCCACGGTGTGCTTTACATGCCGAGGCTCGTTACGAAAACTGGAACGTCGTTACCGGGCAGAACGCGTCAATTCCTCTCGCTCCAAATAATTTTTCGTCTTAAGCGTACTTTGCCTCTCTTCTTTTTCCCCTCTATATCGCTCTTTCTCCATTCTGGAGCGGTGCTCTCGATTCGAGACCACGCCGCGCGTCACGAGCTGCGCCGAAGATACTGCGGCGATCTCGATCGATAGAGACACGGAACGCGGCGAGCAGTAATCTAACCCGTTAAGGATCAGATTTTTACGCAATTGCAGTTTGAAATTTAGTTAACAACCAGCGAGGAAACAACGCCGGATGAAAGTTGTGATACCGATTTTTCGAGAGATCCTTCTCTATTTTTAATCGTCACTGACCAAGCCATTTGATGGAAATTCTCGCGGGTATGGCATTTACGCTCGTCGAGGACGCGTCTTAAGTACACGGTGTGTCCGATCCATTCATCGAGCACCGGGGTAAGAGAAAAAAACCGGGGCGAACCTTAAAATGCCAAAGCACCGCGAGGTGAAAGGTTCATCTAAATAAACGTACCTTTTACTTTCCTCCACAAAAACCTCCTGGAAATGTGGGTCACCCGTGAAACTCGATTCCGCGTTTAAAAACTGTAACCCCTCGATGTACCGGGGTGTTCTCTTTTCTTTTTTCTTTTTTTTTCGTACATCGTACGACAGTTTAGATAAAAGGAAATCATATCGCGAGAATAGAGGTACCATCTAAAGATATATTTCTGGAACGAATGTATACCCTTTCTTTATCATCGATGAATGAACTCGGAACATTTCTAAGGGAAGAATGCGACAGATTTACCAAGAATTTGTTTAAATTGTTTGTACGATAGATGTTATATGATTTTCATTCGTTTCCGGAGAAGAAAATTGCAGCACGATGACACGATACCAGACATCATTTTCCTCCGTTCTCGACTGTCTAGGTGCTCGATCTACCGAGGGATCGATAAAAATTCGAAAATGCACCGAGAGAACGCGTTGTTTCTGTTCACGCGTCGTTTGCTTCCAAGTAAAACGGAATTCCTCTAAAATTTACCGGCTTATCGCGTACACCTGACGATTCGTTCCCGTCCGTCAGTTCGTCTCGCTCGAACACTCTTCCATTAGGGTTGTTTTCTCGCAAAACACGCCTGAATCGGTGTTATCGAGCGCGTGCACGGTGATACTCGAAAAATGTTCAAACCGTACATTATTTTCGAATTCGTCATGCAAAGAAAATTCATATAAATGAATAGCATTTCTGTGTATAGTTTCTTTACTAAACAATCCACGTAGACCTTTTTATAAAACGCAAACGATTGTCGAATGAATTTCATCGAAATGATACAATTCTCGACTATTCATTGAAAGAAAAGAAGAAAAGCAGAGAGGATCCGTGAACGATGTAGGGGAGCTTTTATCCACGAAAAAGAATCCTCGTTGAACGCGTTGGCCGTTACCATTCCCATTTCATCGCTGGGATCCAATAACCCTAGAACGATCGAGCTCGGGGCCAAAGGCAAAACGAGCAAATGCGAGCTCCTTCGTACCTTAAGATTTCCCCATCGCGTTTGTTCGCGCATCGATCCGCCACGGGAAAACGAGTTTCTACCAGTCTGTCGTTTCTCAGCCACTGCTTCTAACCTCTCTCTCTCTACACCAGCTTTCTGGATGAGTCACGATAATGGTGGTTGGCTAAAGAAAAGGGACAGAACGGCGAGGAAAGCAGCGTTCCACGACGTTTTTGCGCTCGTGTCGGACTACGTGGTCATTTCAGAGTAAAACTCGCGCGAGAAATTGTCGAGAGGATTTCCAGCAAGTGGACGCCGCGTTGATAAGCCTCCTGTGGTTTATGAGATCTCTCAGATCCCAGGATGATTGAAAAAGAATCGTCGTTTATCGAATGGTACTCGGAGAGAAAGAAGAAAGAGGAAATCGACACCTGGAAGTATAGCTCGTTTTGAAGACCGGCAAACGTTCGAAAAATCGAATTAATTATTCGCGTACAGGGACGAAACAGGGTTGAAAGCGTTCTAACGGGCTAACCCTCGTTGTCGTCAACCCCAACTGACGATCCCTTTGCGGAACACGCACACTCGAGTCACGCGTGGCTTATCGATCACTCGCAGAAACGGCCCTCGTGTAATACCACCGACCGGTGTTTCCAGCCCAAGGTATTGACCTAACAGTGAATCATCCGACGACTGACTATACATCACGATTATTATTATACAATACGTCCAGACGTGACGGTTTTTTAAGCCTTGTTGCATCGAACAGCTGACAAGAATTCAGGCTTGTCGCGACTAGCCCGGTGCTTATATTTCAAGCAAAAGCCATTGAAAATAGCATTCGAAGATTTATTTAACCTGGTAATGAATAAAAATATCAGTATTCTGAGATTTGTTGCATATAAAATGGGTCACGGGATGGTAATTCAGAAGCACGATTATGGACCCGTACAGACACTCATGATCACACTTGAAAATCGTCGGATAGTATATGATCTGCTCTATATTTATAAGTTAATCAACGGCACTATACGCTGTCCGCAGTTACTCGAGAAATTGAATTTCTATGTTCCAAACAGGACGTTTCGTATCACTGTTTAATTTTAATTAACACCAATTTAATTTTCTCTGATCCTGTTAACCGCATATGTCATCTAGCGAATCATTATTGCCCATGTATTGATTTCTTCTCCGGATCGACCACTTTATTTCAAACTCAGCTTGTTAGTCTACTTGAACAGTTAGCATATTACCAAATCTGGAAATCTAGTGACGCACTATTGTAACCGCATTGTACACTAAAGGGATGTATTTTCCCGTATAAATAGGAAATAAATAAATAAATAAAAATACACCACCTACACCAAACATCTCGCGTCCAAAGCAACATGAAAAGTGCGTCGTTTGAAAAGCATCAGCGCATTCTCTCAACCGTACGTCACCTCTTCTCTGCGATTAGAAGCCCGCAAACAAGCAAGGACAGCTAATATTGTGGCTTTTTCAGTGAGCCACTATATCGATCGTTTCCAAGCCAAGAGACACAGGTTTTCCCAAAACCCGTCGCCTTCGTAATCGCGTGAAAATCGTACGAACTAATTAGAATGATTTTCTACCATGGCAATCAGAGTGTTAATTATCTATATCATCAGATATTACACCGGGCATGACAGTGACAGTCGAGCGCGTTAATTGCATCGGAGACCACGATCACATTAGACGATCCTCAATTAACACGTTGACTAGCCCAGGGATCACCGGTGACCGACATCTCAAACGTAACGCAATCGAGTAATTAATAACATGGGAAAGTAACATTGTTATTACAGTATACTGTTCAAACCAGTTCATCACCACTTTTACGACGAATCTTTCTACCAAACGCGATTTCGTGCCAGCCTTGATATTTTCTAGACCTAGGGTTCGGTTTTTTTACCAGTCATCGGCCTTCTTCAACCCTCGTTTTCTTACCCTTCGAACGCATGCTCGTCGATCGATATTCACTGGTGCATGCTCGTGCCAGTGGCTCCAGGAAAGATTAGCGAACGACCATGCCGTGGTTCGTTTCCATGGGAACATTTCAGTCGTCGAAACTTAGCTCTTTCTCGTTGAATGAAAGCACGGAAAGCGAGAGTGAAAGGGGGGAAATTTTTGAGTGGGCGGCAAGCCGGGTGTACTGAAAGTCGCGGCGAGAGTTCGGTTACGATTGTTCCGTGAACTCGTTTGAAACGAACCATTAATAACGACGATTATCTTGGTGGCAGCCAGTATCGAATCCTAGCAAATTTTCAAATTAATTCCGCGTTATTAATCCGATGGAGATCAGGGTCGACCGTAAACACTCGTAAGCCGTATGATCCTCGGGTACTAGTGAAATCGGAGTAAACAATTACAAGACGAAATATCCTGAACAACAATACCATCCCAATAGTTGGGATTATAGGATTTCCTCCCCCATTGTTCCCCTCTCTTACAACTGATTTAAGGTAGCTTTCAAGCGGATTGCACACGCCGATGAGAAACTAGACTCGTATAACCTAACGTTTCATCTTCGTCGAATGTTTCCTCCGCCACGCTATGGAAAGCCTCGGTAATTTCATTTTGACAAGCTGCACCGCTTCGAAAAGCATCGCGGGCCAATTGTGGGTCCGTTTCGAGTCTACAAAAGCGAGTTACCGTTGTGCATCGGCCGAGAAGTCTCTTTTGTCCTGGGATATTTCTAAAGGCGGACTCACCAGCCTGCACGGAACCCACGGATAAATACCTGAAAAGAGACCTCCGGCTTCCTTGGGCCAACATCTCGTTCTCAGGTTGGCCAATTTTCTCCGTCAACTGGGTACAATCGACTCTCCTCTATACCTGGCCCGGACAAAGACGGATTCGTTACGAATTATGAAGCACCGCACGCTTTTCCAACTTTCAAAAATGCTCCCACTGAATTTTCCTACTTTACTACCTGATTATTTTATCCTTGCTCTATACTTTATTTTTTTTTTCTTCTTCTTTTTTTCCGGGATGGTATAGAATCGAAGGTTAAAGGTGTCGATACGAGAAGAATGGGATCCGAGGAAACGGAAATCGTTCGATCAAGGCTCGCATCGTGTAATTTTCTGTTTCCACTTTCATTAGAGGTCGTTTGCTTTGTGAACCCGACCTTCGTAGAGCAACGCTCTTTTGCAAAAGTGATCGTATAATTTGCTAAACTACTAGAACAGTAGATTCGCGAAAAGGTATTTTTGCTAAAATACGATCCAGGTCCATAGAGTTTTCTTTTTGTAAAGAAAATTTTTATTTCGACCGGGCTAAATTAAAAATTCACGGCAATGGGTGTCTGAATCAATGGAAAAGCGTGCGAATCACGAGCGAACAACGCGAATACTCGTATCGCGTTCACGCGTAATTTTCGTCGCGATCCTCAGCCCCGACACTCTGAATTGCAGCTGCAGACTGCACCGGATGTTTTGGCGATGACGGTTAGTAGCTTCGACGATTTTCTCTGTTAAGCTGAGTTTACATGTTCGTACAATTTGCGCAAACTGACTCGTACAATCGAATTTGTACAAGTTGATCGTTATACAAGCCAAAAATTTTGACTGAAATGCAATCTGCTCGGTCGGATAATTTCCACATTCAATTGCTTTGATTTGTATAAATTACACGAGCGTGCAAACTCAACTTTACATGTAACTACGTTCGCGAGAAGCGCCACGCGACAAAAAACTTGTCGCGAATTCTATGCGCGAACCATTCGCCGAATTAAAATGTATGAGCGAATTAAACAGCCTCTGGAATTCATTCGAATTTATCCGCCGATCGAGACAATTAGATGTTCAACTATTCGGCTGACTTTACAAGTCGATCGCTCCGAATAAATTCGAAGCTTATTTATTCTACAATTTCTTTTTTTTGCGAAATCACAGGCCGATTCTTATTATGCGGAGTCATTGTCAATGAGCAGCGGGAACGCAAGAAACGCTGGTAAAAATGGTCATGCGAAATTTCGAGCAAACCCCCGATCGTGAACTCGATCGCGACATCGACGAATAGATACGCGAAAGGCCGACAAGCGAGACCAAACTGAGCAGTCGTCGCGCAGACGAAGCCTTGAAGACGTTTATCCTTGAATTCCTTGCGAAATACCTGCGGACCTCGTGCACGGCCGACGTAAACATTCGTACACGCGAACCAACGATCCTGTATCCGCCAAATGAATCGACGTTTCAGGTTAACCAAACAAGACAAATTAACCTGGCTTTCAATGATCGAACCACGCCTTGCCCTGACGAAAAACCAAATATTTATTCGATTTGTTACCACGACCCTGATCGAATCTCGAACGGAAAATTGCCGTTCAACCGGTAGAATTTAAGATCAATGGAGAAGATAGAAATGAATCTCTGGCTCGGCTGAATAGAGACAGCATCATCGATCCTTTGTGAATTCCATGAACGGACCTCCGCGGGAGAATATTTTGACAAAGTAACAGACGCCTCCTGGAGAGGCTGGAAAAAGAGACCAAGCTGGAAGCGAGCAGATCGTCCAAGAATACCAAACGAGGGAGGTGCCTACGGACATTGTAACCTCCCGCAAAATTCGTCACGAATCTAAGGGACGATATAGTTGCATGTATGAAAAAAGATTATGTTTTGCAACGGCAATTAACTTGGTCACCTTCACGGGTTGATAGGTGAGGATTTTGTAATTAGAAAAGAGAATTCTCTCTAATATAGAGATAATGAACTAGTATGAAAATTCAAGCGTCATTCACGTATGACTGACATAATAATCAACATGTTAATGAAGGGAACTGATGCATAACGATCGCTTTCGTGTCCGGCCAGTTGATTTCATTGAACGAAACAATACCAGCGATGCGTGGCTTTTGTAAAAGAGAGATTTTTTACAGCAGCCCGAATGAAAACGATCGGTCGCGCCCAGAAATTTCATTCATTCATTTGTTTCTGAGGTAATAAATCGCGTATACGTTCTGATGGGATGATTCTGGAGTATCGATTAGCGGTTTTGAATGGAGAGTAGGTCGCGTCAGTAGCCGAATCTGATTCTATTATTCAAAAGTTTGTTACCGTTTGTTAAACGCTGACGTAGCGATTCTATTCTTAAACTGCGTCGAGTTAATTTATAATTATCAACCAGCTGGGTTAGGTATTTATACAACGCATTCTCTAAATTAAACGAATCTACAATGCTATTGTTCGTTATCCGCTGATTCGTTAATCGTATTGTTCGTAACTCTTGAATCGAGGGGATCACGAATACTGGCAATTGAAATTCAAGGGTTTAAGTGCGATCGGTAGCCAAAATCACGAACGAAACTCGCGTTCCTCGCCCATGGGATTCCGCGAATTCCTTGTTTCGGATCTGGCTCAGTCGAGTAGGGTGGCGAGCGATAATCTCGCAAATTTCATTCCTAAAATGGGTCCCTCGCGGACAAAGAGGAGCGAACCGAGCCGAGAGGAAAAAGCGCGGCTGCGTGGCGACGAACGAACGCGCTGGAATCCGAAGATGTTCAACGAGCGCACCAAACGCATCGTGCACGCATCGTTTCATCCGCGACGATGGGGTCGACAACGCCACAGGGTAACAAGAAAGACCTTCTATCCTACATATCAAACCTGATCCGCGATTCCTGGTAATCGCTGAATCGAATGAAAAATTATGGATGATTGAAACGACGAAAAAAGGAACGTGAAGAAACGGCACAACGTACGCGTGGTTCATAGATTCGCGGGGCGAAATTCGGCTTTCTCTTTACCCGGGTCTCTCGTATGTCTGTTTCGATGTCGCCATCGTCATCTCGTCATTGTCGGCGTCGTTTTATTCTTCGAGGCAACGAAGGCTACGAAGAAGAGGACGACGGAAGGCGTGTGTTGCACAGGAGAGAGGATTCCAGTCGAAGAAGGGCCGTTCTGCCCCGCACATCCCACCCGTGGTTTCCGCCGGCCTTGGAGCCACTGAACCACTCCGTGGTTCAACGATTCGACGGCTCAGAGGTGCTCAACCACGACCGTACCATTTTTATCCGCTTATTCTTCGGTTAGCTTTCGGTTTGTGAAAGAAAAACGCACCGGTAGAAAATGCAATAAAATAAACAGAGAAATTAGGGAGAGGGAGGTAAACGTAGCTAGGTGATATCACGAAGACGGAAAGGACCCTGATAGCGGGATTGTTGTGAGAAGATAAGGGACCTGGATAAAGCTGGCTAGGTCTGGATTTTCGCCTTGCTTTCTTTTCAGCTCCGGCCATTTCGTACCACCTACGCTCACCGCGAACGTACAAGTAGATAGGGATCATAATTTCAGCTTGGGAAGGTGTGCTGCCTACGTTTGTTCAGCTTCGTTTTTCGCACGGTGCTTCTCTCCCTCTCTCTCTCTCTCTTTTATTTCTCTCTTTTAAGAGTAGGTATAGGTTGCTGCGGGGAACGACAAGCACGTGTGTAACGCGCGCCGATCCGCGGAGCAGAGTCGCGGACCGAAACGGGACTCGGATGTTTCTAATAATACGCCGGTAAGAAACGCTTAACGACGACCGATCGAGAGTATCAGCCAGGTTAATAATAACAGATATCAATTCCTTAATTGCGCTCCATCGGTAAATTAATCGTTAGTTGCGTTGATGCGGTTCGATCAACGATAAACCTGCAACGTTGCATTTAGATACATAAGTAAATCGATCGATCGATACCATGGCTCCTACGGGAAAACACAAGGTAGAAGAAGGAGGAGCGGAGTATCTCCTTCCGTCGCGAGGAACGGGTTTAGATTAACGCGTTGTTAAGTGGTCAGATAACGAGCTCACATTGAAACGTAGGTACTCTCGTTGTAAATCATACCGAGGGTTCTCAGAATGCATCGCTCACCGGCACGGAATGCCAAGAAACGTGATGGAACGACTAAAAATTTCAAACTTACGTGATTATAATTTTCGTAATTTTGCCCGATTGTACGAACTCCGCGTGAAACAAGGCGCGGCGAACCGGACAGAAGACGTACAACACACGATTCCACGCGAGCTTTCCAATTCAACGCACGATCCGGACACCTTCCGTTCGCTTCTTCTCGTCCTACCCATCGACGTCTCCGATGTACATATAGACAACCGTCATGGCAAATACGCCACCTAATTTTTTTCTCGCTTTCTAAGCCTTTCAATCGTCGACAGGAAGTGGCATACACGCGTCCGACCACCGAGCAACGACCGTTCTTCCCTGTCTCGGAACCGAGGATGGATTTTAACCCCGCGATGCACGCGCGCGTACGTGTTCTTCACGAAGGAATTCTCTTCCAACACCGCGAATACACGCTGTTCGCTTTAACTTCTTCGCGGTGATATTCCGATACGTATAGGTTTTAGTAGAATCACCGCGAAAGAACGAAACATATTGTTGGTTCTTTCTATTCTTTGTATTTCAAATATAAAAAAAAAAAATTAAACAATGCAATGACAATTCATAACCACGTACCAATAAAACCTTTCTCGATTGAACTTATACCCTCCCGGAAAAAAATAAACCACCTCTTTTTTCTCGCTTGGAAATGAGAATACTTCTTAATTGCATCGGACACCTGTCCGGTGAAGACGCAAGATTCGCGCCTCTCGCGACCTCCGTTATCGCGCCGCCAATTAACCGGTAAGTTCTTTTTCTTCCTCTTACGCGTCCTGCCATACCTATCGTTCGTTCCTCCTCGACGAGGATCATCGAGGATGACGTTGACAAAAGATCAGGTAGAGCCGTGTCGCAGGTGCTCTCGGCCGGCCAAAGTCCGAGCACCTCTGGATCGAAGAGGGATACACCTGCGGTGCGGAGGTGGGTGTTCGGTTAGGAGAGGCCGACGACTCTCTGGATGCGAACGAGCACCGTCCGCAGGAACCAAGAGGAGAAATAAAAAGCTGCAGGATGCAGACACAAATAGATTGCAAAAACATAATAATAGAGAAAGAGTGCGAGTGCGACGGGAAGGGTTGCTGGCGCGGAGAGAGGGTAGGAGGATCGCAGGAGGGAGGAGCCGAGACGAAAGGGACGCAAGAGAGGCACACGAGACGCTTGAGCACGGGTGGAGGTTCGAGGTACGCTTTGTCTCAAGGCGAGCTGCTCTCCTTCGTGGCGGCTCTTCAAAAAGATCGGACAAAGGAACGAAACGTACACACACACGAGCCAGCCAGGCGACCGCGGGTACGATGCTTTCCTTTCGCCTTACCAGTTTGAGAACCACTTTCGCTCATCCGCGACCTCTTTGTCTACGAGGATCGCACGCCAGCCTCCATTTGACCATCTCGCAGCCTATTACGAGTCGTTATCATTTCACCTCTCGCCAATGGAGAACACGGCGCCGCGCCGCTACGCGTTCATCGCTGAAGAGGGAGAAAAAAAGAAAAAGATGAGCCACGTGAAATTTCGACACGGTCCGTTCGTTCCTCTTTCTCCTCTTTTCGGTACCGAACGGTCGGACGAGGACCCGGCTGGTCACTCCTCATGATTTATAGGCATCCGGAGAAAAATTGTTGAACCTTCGGCGTTTCATAAATCGGAGAATGTTCGGAGAAGTTGAAATACCGTGAACAAAAGGTTCTTCCATGGTAATCGTGGAATTTCGAACGAAGAAACCACTTTTCGAAACAGCCTGCGCTTCGATAGACGAACGGATTAACATTGTGAGTGTCCCGCTAAAAATTAACGACGAATCGAGGCCTTTACATCGCTTCTTCCAGCCTCGTTAGCGAGCCACGCGATATAAACGCGTCGTTAGGAGCGTTTAGCGTAATCTGATTTCCAGCAGAATAAAATCGGAATTCATTATTATCTTGATGGGGTTCGCGAAACGACCACCGGTCCTTTGAAATCCTGGCGACAGAGAGAGGAGCTCTTGATATAGGAATATAAATTGCCAGCGTTCATTCGACAAACCAAAGGTGCCTTCGAACTTAATTTTATTCACGAGGCACGACCGTAAAGAAAAACGCCCCGTTATATATCCCGGTGAGCTTAATACCGATACATGTCCCAATAAAATCGAAATAGCATGTTTCTTTGTAGAGAATAACTGGAAGGGGTCCAAACAATCTAGTGAAGTCGGCGAAATGGAGTGAAAATCCTATCACAATTTAAAAATTGATAATTTTTTCTTATTCCCTGACATCCTATCCCCATTCAGCGGTATCTAACATCCGACTCCAATACTGTCCCAAGCATTAACATGGTAAGATGAAAAACAAAGAATAGCCCCGGCTTTCGAGAGATTCGATAACGCGAGCGGCGTTGCGCAACGCGAAGAAAGTTATCTGGAGCAACGGATAGGAGAAGCACGGATCGAAATCCTTTTGGAACGTTCGTCTAGGGATTCGTTTTCCGTGATTCACCTTGTCGCGCGAGTCGTGCTAATTATCGCGGCAAGTACACGGACAAAGAACGTTCCACGGGTTTTTATGTCGACAGAGGAGAGCCGACATTAGGCAGTAGGAAGTAGGTCAGTGCCGCGATTCTCTCTCGTATCTTTCGAATTAGCTCGCGCCTCTCGTTAGACCGACCGAGCAGAGCGGAGCGAAGCGTGTGCTGTCACCGCTTTCCCTTTCCGCGACTTTTGCGTAACCATCGCGGACGCCGTTACCTGTTCAACACGTGCCACGCACCGGTATATGTATCTCTATTTCCCTCGCAAAAGGAGCAAGTAATTGGAAAATAGCATGGAATAATTGCACAATTGTGTAATTATGAAAGCGGTTCTAACAACGGGGGGAGTGATTTCGTTTGAACTTTGCGCAATTATAGACGACCCCAGAAGTAGTAATCCAGCGAAATTATATTATCTACTTCATTTTCGAGAGCGTACTTTGCATTCGAAGGCCGGGAATGCGCACGATCTTGCATTACCATTGGAACAATAATAAAAAGATTGAAAGAAGAAATAATGATCGAACCTGCTGAGAAGGTGGGTCGGATTTTGCAAGAACGAAAGTCGAAACCGCGAACCGGGCAAAGAACGCGAAAGCGTCCGACAGCACGGCAAGCCGAATCTCGATTAAACTTCTCGAACGAGCGATGAAAAACGTCGAGGGACAGGTTCGCGTCCCGATGACACACTACCAAAAAGAACCGTGCTCCTTCGGACCCGCATCAAATTCCTCTTGGCGGCCTTTTCAAATCTAACTAACGCGCGATCAACCTTCAGAACAATGTTGGTCCGTGTAATTTCATTAAATCGAGGTTGCAAAAGAAAAAAACACGTGGGACGCGATTTGCCTGGTGGAAATCTGCTCGTATTTTAACAGATAGCAAAACTATGATATTAGAATTCACGAAAGGAACAGATGTTCGGTTGACAATGGGTGCAAGTCAAACTTACACCACTGTGAGTACAGCTGTTTCCAATGTGCATCACTGTGATCCGATATTAATACATATTAGAAAATTTCGAAGAATTTTTCATAATGAAAAGTAGCCTAAGTCGCGTGCGATCGTACAGTCGCGCGAATGCAAGGAGGCACATGCACACGTTCCTCTTGTTTTCCTTGCGCGACCGTGTAGAGGAGGTTGCAAGAAAGAAAGGGAGAGAACGAAGGCGAAAGGATGAAGTCCATGCTCGGCTAGAAAGAAACGGTCGAGCGGAGAGAGCAGTAGACACAGTCTTGAATCTTGACCTAGGACACGCACCGACGACTACGTCACAGTTCGACGTACTACGAAGGCTATCTCTCTCTCTCTCTCTCTTTCTCTCTTTCTCTCTCGTCCGTGTACGAGCAGCACTGCTTCCACGCTCGACATTCACACGGTTCTCTCAGGATGGAAAGGTCGGCCGAGGAGCGAGGTCGAGGTTTTTCCTTGAGCAACGAGAAAATTCATTCGTGCTGTTTCACCGGAAATCGCCGCGTGAGGTCTACGGGTATTTCTGCTCGCCGGTTTTTGTCGCGTAAGCTTTCAGAGCTGGATCCAGACTAGACGAGACCTTATTATTATCGTTGCTCATTTTCTCGATCGATTAATTACAGTACTGTGCAGGTTTTTCGTCACGATACATTTTAATCGCCTTATTCTAATTGTATTCAAATCCATGACTTTTTGTGAAGAATATTCCCATTAATATTCTTGCGATTTTTATTGTCTTTTTATTTTGAAAGTTTGTATCTTTCTTTCCTATTTATTGTAATAAAAGTTTCTCCAACACGTTCTCACGGTGGTTTTTCTTATCCTTCTCGATTCTTTTTCCTCCGGGGTGTAAACGTAACTTAATAGAAGCAAGGGTTTATTACGAGGAATCCTCGAGATTTCCACGATCGAATTCCATGGCGGCGTGGTTCGTCGGGAACGATTAAACCGGCAGTGCAGGCGACGTTTTCCTCGGTCCGGACGGAAGTGCCACGTCGGGTGCATTGTTGCGAGCCGAGCGTACGGGACGCGGATTGGCCAAATGGAGCGAAAGAGAGAGACTGTGTTCGCGCGTATATGCTTACGCCTTACCGTCCTCTCTACGTGGCGAATACGCATACGAACACACGCAACGAGTGTAGGTGGGTCGGTTGCGAACCACTTCCTCCCGGGACGTGTGCGGTCTTCGAATAATCGGATACTCGTGCGTGCTGCATCGAGGAAAGGATGTGCACCGTTGTCAAGCAAAGAGAAAAAAAAAAACGAGGGGGTAGGAGTATTAAAAAAAAAAAAAAAAAAAAAAAACAGAGGAAAAGAGTTGGTCGATGCTCGAATAACACTTCTTTGTACTCTTTTCATAAAGCGCCGCTTGGTCCCTCGGTCGCGTTTACGCATGAAATAATGCATGTCGAGGAAACTCGATAATGCGAGGTGTGGAATCGCGAGATCCTCCCTTCTGCACGATCTTTCGACGATTAACGGTACAAAAACATCGCACGTTCTTGCGCTCGACAAATGGAAAAAGGAAAACGCGTACGTAGAATTAGATAACATGAATGAATGAGGATCGTTTGAATCGTGATGTCATTTTAACCCTTTCGCTAACGAGAGCCTCCCACCATTTGACTTCGCGATTCAATGTCCTAATAGCGATGGAATTCCGCCAAGTCTAACGTAGCGTACGCGGAGCAGAGGGATCCCGGGCGTATAGTATCGGAGCAAGCCGGTGCCGCTATACGTGCCTGGATAAAGAGAGGAAAAGAAAGAAGACGGGACAAAGGTCTGACAAAGGAGGAGAAGATGGTGGCAGAGGAGGCAGAGGCCACCGATGGAGGAAAGAAAAGCGACTAGCAGGAGGTTAAGCGAACCCTCGTCGTCCGCTCGTGTGCACGTCGTTCACTGGATATTCGATATCCCCCTGTGTATCCTGGAGTATTGGCTCCGGGCCTGCTGGTGTGCAACAAACAAAGACATTTTCCACTTCCGATCAGGCTTACCAAACAGCCACTCGAAACCTCCCCTGTCCCGACGAAATTCTATCTTATCCTGTCTCCTGGGATCGACGAGATTCGTTGCTGGCCCACGGAATCGTGATAAATCGTAACGTCCTAACGATCGATGGATATAATTTTTCAAGAAGAATAACTACGAGAAAATCGTGCGTCTTTAACCTACACGACTAGGCTAGAGAGAGCTTTCGAGACAAAGAGCTGGAAAGAGGATTTCACGCTCGAAATCGTTAGAGTTGCACGGTGAAACGCGTGGTCGCCTGACCTACGGTGGAGTTTAACGTCCCTATTAGTGCATGTCATTTGAATGGGAATGTAATAAAAGTGGCGTGCAGCATAATTTAACTCAAGGTCGTGCGCACTCGGTTTTGAAACAGATGCAGAAGAACGCGAGTACCATGGCGGCATGCACTTCTTCGTGTATAATTATACGTGCGAGTCGTCGCGTTTTTTTTTATCAAGGAATATTATTTCACGGCGACGGGATGGTAGGCTGCTCGTGACGAGTTTCGATTCGAAAAGAATCCACCGACTTGGTCGAGCCGTGCACGCGAAATTAATGAGGTATGCATAATTAGCCCACGAATGAAATTCACGTCTTCGTCTCGAATCGTTCTTCCAGCCTCGATTTTCCCGCCTTTTATTCTCTCCTTTATCTCCTCGAATCATCAGAACCCTTGGCTACCGTATCACGTTTAATGCCCTGTCGTCCCCGAATCGTGTTCACGACCAGATCGAGTAAATAAATAATGGATTCGAAGATTTTTCGGTGGCTGTAAAGGAGCCTCGTAAAAGAAACAAAACTCGAGGAGATAGGCGAAGGGCGGTTCGAGAGGCGAGCGACCTCCGCTCGAGGGTAGTCGGTGCACATGGCAGACAGAATAAATAAAAAACAAGAAAAACCGCTCATTTCAGACAACGCGCTGTAAACATCTGCTAGGCGGGGGCACGTTGGCCCGCCAGTGATCCTCAATCGGTATAATTCTTACATTCTTATAAGGAGAACCTCGGGTGAGGTCCTCCTCGATAAGTCTATCTCTTGCAATAAATCGCAATTTTAACCATGGATGCCTAGTTAATTAAAATTTATAAAAAAACACATAGTTCGATATATTCGAACAAGCTAAAGTGAACTAGAGCGAGATTCACTCTATAGCCAACCCTTTTTCAACCATTTCCGGTCAAACCGGAAGCGGCAAAAAAAAAAAAAATTTTGCTCGGCCATTCGTTGAGATTTTGACCCACTAAACTCTTACCGTTTGGCCTGTACAAAAGTGACAGAAAGTCTAAATGCTATAGCCCCCTTCTCAAGATTTTCAATCTTAGATACGGGTTGGCTAATAACGAAGTTTAAAATTCGAATTCCAATTTCTATTCTTTCAAATTTCATTGAAATTAGTTAAGACCATGTCTGACATTCTTCTGGTCAGTCTGTTTCTCGTCAACGATATTCAACGTCCACTACATTCCCTCTCTCTCCTTCCTCTCGAGGGTTAAGTGTCGATCCAGTTTCGAGCATGAGAACGGAAAGGGCCGGTGTGGGTCGGCAGCTGCTTCAGAGGCCAACAAAGGCAACAACCACCAACTCCTCTTTGCCATGGATTGTTACTATAACTAAATTGCTGCTACCGACATTTGCGCCACCGTTTCCTTCCTTTTCTCTCTTCGAGAAAACCATTGGAAGGTCTCAAGGCTGTGCCGTTGTTCACTCCAATTTCTTCGTTTGAACTTTCGGCTTCTAATTGATACAGCGTGAGCAGTATTTCGCGATACTTTTATGTCATCGAATCGTTGACTTCAGCGGTGAAGAACGATCCGAGTATCGTGTAATTTCGTACGCCTTCTTTCTTTCAATACCGATGACGAAGCTCAAGGTTTCGTCGGACGGAGAAAGCGCGGGAAGTTTCGACATCGTCGTCGGCTGCAAATTGAACCGAGGAGCGACGTGCAAACGTTCCACGGCCTCGCGAGCAAAGGAACCAGATGAAACGTTCTGGGTCCCACAGTGACGCCGGTGTGCGTGACAAAGTGTGTCGTTAGCGACCGAAGAAGAAGGAAGGAAATTCGACGACCAGGAGCGGCTTGCATTCACAGAGAAATTTCTACCTCCGGTGTAAAATTTCTTTCCTGGCCGGAAACTCTTAATTTCGTGGCCGATTCTGTGGCCAAAAGAAAAAGGGCAGATGAACGGACCTTTCGGAAACGATCATGGCCGAGAATTTCCATTGCCATCCGACCCTTACACCGTATCCGTTCAATTTCAAAACGATCCTCGGGATAATTGTTTCTTTCCCTTCCCTGCTAGCGTATCGCGATCGTTCAGTTATGCCGGAATCGTTGGGAATAATAGAAAACCGCAGAAGCAACGTCGGAACGTTCAGGAAATATCGTTCATTTCTTGATCGCGTGCAAATTATTCAAACAAGGACTTGGACGTGAAAATATTAATCGAGTCGACATACGAAATAGAAAGGCGAAACGACTCGGAGGTAACCACGATTTGTCTATTCGGTGGGCGAAGGGTTAACACCTGTGTTTCGACATCGATTGTCCGCGAAGCAATTGAAGGAAATCTCTTCTCTAGAAATATCGGGTATACACGAAACGGTACAAAGTAAGTTTACCGTTTTGTAACTTCGTGAAAAGCAAATACAAAAGCCTATACACTAACTTTCGGGATGCTCCTCCCTATCTAAAACCTTACGCGTACCGGTGACCACACCAGGCGAACGGCTCGTAAAATACCGAGAAACGATTCTCTCGTTCGTATGCTGGCTTTTTACGAAGACGCGTGAACAGCGGCTAGGGTCTGCTGTACGGGTCTATTAACACGGTTTCATCGTTGACACAAATCTTCCATCCCGGTGGAAAGAAGAAGGATAGAAAAGTGGCATGACTTTGACCTGGCTAGAGCAACGGGCACGTGCTGTGAGCGCGTAAATAAAACGTCGTCCCGATTCGAATTCCTACCGCCATTTACCTCGTGTACCATTTAGAAACGATACGTTAAACGTTCCACGGAAGTCGACAACTCGCCATCGCGTTCTCCGCTCTTGTAACACATTGGCGCTGCCGTAATAACGCGTTACCTCCGCGTTGCCGCTGACACGTTCCTCGGCAAATAACAAATACACGCACGAACCATCTATCTAGTGTGCCGGTCGCGAATAAACGAGCCGTCTATTTTGCTGAACAAACAAAACTGTCCCAGCGGCAGCTGGCACGCGTCGTCGACTTCGACTTCTTCGGCGAACAGAGAAAGTTTCCCGCCTTCTGCACCTACGGCTCTATCGCGTGGTGATCCTCGCGTGCTCGTGCACGGTTAAAGGGATACCTGCGTACTTTTTGCGGGCTCGAAATTTCATGGGCCTGTATCGTGATTGACCGGCTCGTTTCACGAATCCCTCGGTTTCCAGGAGGGCAGTACGTACACTTCTTCCTTCTCTCGGCGTACCGCGTTTGCGTTACGCGACGCTGCAGCTAACGACCTGGATAACCAGCCGTGATGTTTCCAAAGTAACGTCATCGTTCGCCGCGATGCGACACGAGGCGACGAGTCTGGCGACGGAGTCGCTCATTACAACTTCCGGTCCAGGAGAGCGAGCCAGAAACAGGGAGAGAGAAAGACGAAGAGATTGAGAGCAGAGAACACCGGTGGGGAGAAATGAGAATCAGCAGCACCGATGTACCGAGAGAATGAGATGGAAACATCGGCAGACCGAGAGGTAAGACCGAGAGAGAAATGATAGAGGGAACGGGTGAAAGAGAGAGCGAGAATCGAGCGAAAATGCTCAACAAATAGCCACATCCTCATAATGGAACGGCGTATCAAACTCATTAGACGTCGTTATTGAATCGACACGATTACGTTCGCGCACAAAGATCCGATCTTACCGGTTAAAACCGAACGATCGGTTCAGACCTGCCTCCGTCGTCGTCGTCGTACACACACCAGTAGATAGAATCCGATAAATGAAACTATCAGGTTGTTGCCCTGATACTTTAAGGGTTAAACTCGATCCCATCCCTAACGATGACTCGTGGTAGATCGTGCATCGTAAAATGAACGCGCGTTCGAGAGATTTAGTCGGGGCGAGTACGGGAAGCCAGGCCATGTTATAGCAATGATTCATGCCAGGTATATGTTAAACTGGTTCCGAGGCGGGCTGCAACCGTTGGGAAAAAAAGAATCGTGTCCCGATCTACGAGACACAATGCAACATTAGAGAGAAAACGGGCTCTGGACGAATATGTAGATCCGCAACCCTGGCCCGGCCTGCAATCGACCAAGGGTGGAGCGTTTGGGAAAGCAGGAAGCAGACATAATTCAAGTTAGAAAGAAAAATTCTAATTCACGACTAACTAGTGGTTCCTGGTCGAACAAAATACTTGAGTTACTCCAAAATGTCAACTGGGAATGTAGTAACATTGAATTACGTTTCTGTTATCTACAGAGAGTGATAGTTTTACATAATTGAAAAATATAATAAAAAAAAGAGTACCGCGTTCATTCTTCGCTAGGCAAATTAGCTAGGATATTTATAAATATTACTGAGGAATGCAGAGTTAAGTTGTCTCTTAATAGTTTTACATACAGTGACTTATGAAATTGATCAAATACTTCCCATCGTTATACTTTCTATTTAATTAAAATGTAGTAACTAATTGTAGATTTCTGGAAATGCATCTTTAACACAACATTGCCGGAGCGAGTCACTTTGACTCATTTACGATTTTATTGTTACATATATAAAAAAACTTAAATAATTTTTTTAAAAACATATGTTGGTTTTTACTAGAATTATGAAATGTATACTAATTCCTTCCCCTCTCCACTCCTTAGTTCCAAAAATCCATATGTGCTATACCTATTTTGACGAATATGAGTCCGTCAATCTAGTGTTAAGAAGAAAGAAAGCAAGAAAGAAAACTGTATTTCAAGAAAACTAGGAGCATTGTTACTAATCAATTTCGTGAGTCAGTGTAACTGAAAAATATGCCAGATGAAAAAGAGAAAAGAGCAAGATAGATACTTAGCGAGTTCAAAGATCTCAAGAAGTATATTTTAAAAAACTATTTGTTCAATGAATCGAACGGAACACAACGGGCAGAAGCATAGAGTATAGACAGTAACCGCGCACGTTTCAGTCGCACGACACGTCAGTGGTTCTCAAATCAGTGGTCGCGACTGTAAAGAGGATGCGAGAAAGCCCGGCCCGAACGGAAGAGACGATAAGCACGTACGGAAATCCGTGGCTGGTTGTGAATTTAAAACACGAACAGTCTTGACACCGTTCTAAGTGTCTAATGTTATTGGACGTTGAATATTAGTACGGCTCACGCGATCACCGTCGGCCACATACGGCTTCCTTTTTTACACCGCCATCGTTTTCCCTTCTATCGACGAATGCTTTCAACGTCGATGGATGGACAACCGTTGCCGAACGCGTTACGTTCAGATATAATAAAACGTTATCGAGCAAATATATCAGTGCTGTGCACCACTTATAGAGCTACCTAACGATTCTTATGCTAACCGCAAGCTAACCACCGTTTCTACAAATTTCAAAATTTAACATACAACAGCCTCGTTTAATGGTGGGCGAAGTTTCTTGGCAATCGTTCAATTTGAAATTTGCAAAAGTGTATCGGAACGGTTAAATTGGCCGCGTGTGTTTGTATGTATACGCGACAACAGGAAGCGGTAGTGGCTGAGAACGAGGTGCAGATGATCGATCGACGGCACGTGCTATCGATAGACGTCTCTCTCTCTCTCTTTCACACGCGTTTACACACGATTCCGTGTTTCATCGAACTTTTGTTTTTGAATATCAATGAACTACATATAGGAATAATGTAAAGTGGCAAATTAAAAGGTTCAATTTGAAAATCAATTCATCGTATCGTTGATAATTAGTTGTCTTACAATGTACGATCATTTTCACCGTGACGATCGACGGGTTAAAAGTGCTGTTTTTTAAATTTTCAAGATCAATCGATAAGGACACGAATCTCACCGATTACAGATACGAAACGGTCCATGGGCTCGGTGCATTGATCACGGTGATCGGGCTTACGCGATTATTTATCAGCCGATCTTTGTCAGACGTTAAGATTTAAATGGCAAGCCACGTGGCGCCGCGCTTCGATCGACGAGATTTTCTCAATTTCGAAACACGCGTCGCGAAACGAATATCTATCGTGTCGCTCGATAGTAAGAGGTTGAATCGCTCGATAAAAGAAACTGTTTCGTTATTCAATGGAAAGATTATCTTTTCACGGTGCAACGGGCTCGGTGAACGAGCACAAACGTGTTCGTTAAGCATGACGATTTTCTACGCCAAGACGTATCCTCTCGTCGCGTGTCCAACCATACCCACGGATTAGAGAAAGAAAATTGTTATTCTCTTCTTAGAGATTGGTCAAACGATACGCCATATGATAAATATATATAGGAATGTAATTTAAAAAAAATTTTGAGAATTCTCTGATGAGTATATACTTGTAATTATTAAACGCGTTTCACGATATAAAAAGAAAGGGGGTCGAACGCAGCATTTCCGTTATTTTTATTTGCATTCGTGTGTGCTTTGACATTTGGAAGAAAGGAAGGAAGGAAAGGGCTCGTAAAACTTCCACCCTAACGTTTTGTTTGAAATTCCCGAAGTTTAACGGTCGTCGACATTTCGTGCTCTCTGGTGAGCGGCCGGTTTTCAACCATTGTAAACACCGCTTAATCGTAACCTTACGAGATAATAACAATTACCGTGCAAGATTTAGTGTCCAGTTTAACGCCACCATTTGCTTCGTTACGTACGTATGAACAATTACTTATGCAAATTAAATAATTCCTTCTTTTATATTCTCAATAATGAAAAATTCATTATTCATTCTATCCAGCTCGTTTTTAAACGCCATTTACCGCAAAAAAATTTTAAGCTTCTTTGCTTCTCGTCTCGGTGAAGAAAGGATTGAAACTCAGCGACAATCTACGCGTTGCTCTCTGATGAGCTCGCTATTCCTGACACCTTTCTTGGAAAGGGTGATGCAGAAAAAAGCATACCAAGACGTTCTCGACGACGGATGAGAAAGAACGCGGTGCCTGATTTTTGCCATTTCGAGGAACGGCTTGTTCGAAGGCTACGAAAATGTCATCGGCCTCGGAACATCCAACCGTGGTACACAATGATCATTTTATGACATAAAAAAAAGCTACGTTCTTAAAATTTTTTTCAGCTTTTCCCTTTTATAATGGTCCTTTAAAGATAAACTGTAATACGAGAGTCTGAATTTTTCTTTTTTCAACTACTCCACCGTAATAAATCCTGTATCGACTATTATCAATGACCTCCACGGTATTCGACGCGTTAACGCGTTCGAAAAGGAAAAAATGGCGAGATAGAACTACATGGCTAGCCCGATCTGCAAGGTAATGAACGAACGGCCACGACCTACGACAAGGTTCACTGTACGATCCGTCGAGCTTCCAAACGAATTTGCTTTTCGAAGTTAGATTGGTTTAATTGCAGCATTACTTGATACCGCGTTTCTCGCGCCACGCTCACGCCCGTGCCAATGAACTGTCAGTGGTGCTATACGCGACAGATTCCGGTAACAAGGAATGCAAAATAACGTACACTGCTGAATACGACTTACGTAAACGCAATACCGTTTCAAATATATATATATAAGATATACTCTCGGTCAACCTTATAATATATAAGGTGTACCGTGATACGTGGACGAAACTTTACTGGTGGATTTAGAACAGATGAATAATAAATAAAGTTCATGTAAACGCTTATCCTATACGACTTCGTTTCCAAGTTAAGGGGTTCTTTCCTTTAGAAGTCTTATCATTAACCTTTCTACCATCATGCATAAACTAAATAGTTAATCCGTCATTTAGCAAAAGATAATTGTTTATATACAATTATTTAATTAGTTTTGTACGCTGAACTTGTGCCTAGATAAGGAACTTCCGGTATAAATTAATATTTGGATAAACACTTTACATACTGTTACTAATAGATGTTCGAATTACTTTGAGGAAAATGATTTTGGACATTAGCATGGTTATATTGATTAACACTACGAGATCAATATACATGATCGAACGATAGAGAGAATTTGTTTCTCAATTTTAAATAACACTGATATGATATTGAAAAAATGGAATGTATTTAATATAATTGCTACATGTGACCGTTTTAACCACGGTATTCAACGCGTTGAAGAATACAACGAATATCTTTGTTGACCATGCTAAGCCCAATGTCATGCGATCACGATTTATCGAGTCTGACTCGTCGTTTACCTTTCGACTATAAAAATTTATCGTTCAGCGATAAAATCGTTATCGATTTCGAACTGCGGTTTATATTTAAACGCATCTTTCCATGAAGGAGGAAAAAAATGGTGGTTAGAAGCGGTAATGTAAAGGAGTTTCGCGAAGTTACTAGAGAAGTCGAGGTTATGTTCGCTTACCTTGTCGGCCGACGATCTCTGCCACGTGCTCGCTGCTAGGCACCGGCACGCACTCGGTCATGTTCTGGCTCTTCTTAGAACGCGCTTCCTCGAATACGCCTGCCGGTGTCGTTTGCAGTGGGTCCGGGTCGTTGGCAGTTCCGGTGCCGGTCCCTGTGCCGGTGCCCGGGCATCCAGGAGTACCCTC
Source organism: Osmia lignaria lignaria (assembly GCF_051020975.1). Lineage (NCBI taxonomy): Eukaryota > Metazoa > Arthropoda > Insecta > Hymenoptera > Megachilidae > Osmia > Osmia lignaria. Next base: position 6,505,605 of record NC_135041.1, read on the forward strand.
GAGACCGAGCATAGATAATTCCAATGCCAATTGCAAGGCTCGTTGATCCTCGAGGGAAGCGGTACCTCCGCCATTCGCTCCACGATCCATTTCGCTGAACAAACTCGTCGGCATGTTGCTCGACTTAGTTTCACGAGCGTTGTCTCACCGGCAAAGTCAATCGTACGTGTTTACCCACAGAGAACTGTTTAAATCACAGTTTTGTTATTCCACCGATTTTCACTGTTTTCCTTCTTGATTGGCTTTTATCGTCTTCACAGGCCGTGTTGTCCTTTTACTACCGTACGTTCCTCTTTGCTTCGCTGGAATAACCGGCGATACGGTCGAACCGTGTCGAACAAAGGTGATTCCTCGCGACCAGAGTCTAATTCGAAACGATCGAAAAACAATGAAACACACGCGTGCGCGCGCGCGCGTGCACACTACACACACCGGGATTTATTTAGGACGAGAAATACGGTGCTGCTACTACAGCAAGAAAAGATAATCGAGCGGTCTCTGTAGTGCGCGATCACGAGGAAATATATTTAGGAAAAACAACGATGCACCGTATAAAAATAAAATCGTCGACTCCGTCGGTGATCGTTTTCCTGTCTTTTTTCCTTTTTCCTTTTCCGTCCGATCCTCGCGTCGTCGCGTGCCTGTGGACGAGTGCGCGACGCGAATGTTGTTCGCACACTGGAAACGCGTGGGCTACTGCTCGCCGTAATCTCGTGTCCACGATCGTACGTTCCTTTTCTAGTCGATCAGTCTCTCACACTCGCGTGTTTTCTTTCACCGCGTGTAACAACCGGCTGTACGAAAATGGCCTTCTCGATATTTCGCACTGCTCGGAACTTTGCTCGTCGTGGAGATTCGTGTTTTATATGAGCGCGACTCGAAACCGTCAACGTCGTCGCTCGCGATCTGCTCGTGTTTTCTCGTTTTATCGCTTTTTATCGTACCAATATACAATATGTATAATATATTCGTTCGTTTATCCTCTCTTCCGTTTCGTTCGTTCTCGTTCTTCCCCTCGACGGGACGACGTAACGTAACGTAACGTAACGGCGCGTGTATCACGTTTGGGAGCCTCGTCACCGACCGACTGACTAAAGCGTCCGAGAGCGTCGTCGCGCGACTGAAGCACTGAAAACGGAGGCAAAGGGGCGCCGCGCTCTCTCTTTCGTTCCTTCTTTCTCTCTTTATCTCGCACACTCTCTCCCTCACCGCGATGTTTCCTTTCGAAGGCAGGCGCGTGCAACTACCCTCTCGCTCGTGTTACCACTGCGACTGACTGCGACGTACTGCGACTGCGGGTGCTAAAGCCGGCGCGCCGCCATGTGCCGGACGCCGGCTATGCGTTACGTTGATTGGTCAGTCGGGTCACGTGGCACCGTACCACCCCTCCCCACCACTCACTGGCGAACCAGCGTACAAGTATGAGCGCACCTACCGGCTGAGAGCGCCGCACTTCGTTCTTCTCCTGACACGGGTGCGTGCATTCGTCCCTACCGGCTTGCAACCCCCTCCGTGTTACCGTTTGTGCTCGTCTCTTCGCGAACTTTCCCTATGGATCCACGATAGAACACCGGCTGCACCACCGATTTTCCACCACAATGATTACGAGCCCGGGGCTGGCTGGGATCGCAGCTCCATCTCTACGCGGTAACACGGAGCTGCCTCAATCAAGGGATGCACTTTCATTCCGTCGATGTTGTTTCGGTTAATTTAATTATGTATTCCCTGTCTCTATCTACCGTTCTGCTGCTTTATTGAAATTTTTAATTAACGATTATTCTGTCTTTCTATCTCTTCCATGTGTTCTTTCTATAAAAACATTCATGTGTTTACTGTGCTTTACCCATTATAATATTTCTAATTTACGTTATAAGTAGTAAATATGTACATATGTATGTTCATAAAATGATATTTATAAATAAAATATACTTTTAACAGACTCTTATTTACCCTCGGTCACGTGTTTTACATGGACACCTCGGTGATAGTGCGTTTTCCAAGAATGTTGCATACTCGGTATCGTACACCTCGCGGTGCAACACCCTTTCTTTCCGCAGTCCCGTCAACGACCTCTGCTCGCATATAGGGTGCATAGCAAACGCGTTCGTCGGTACTTTTTCGAGGTGCATGTAGTCATTGCGGCACATCGACGAAGGGATATGCAACAGGAAGGAAATTTACGACTCTCGAGAAATAATAGCAAGGTATCGTTTGAGTAGTAAACCGTAGTTGGGTCGTTTCAGGATCCTATCACGCCATAAATTAGATGCGACGTCAAGAGTATTTCAAAGAAAATCTTCACTAGCCCCTGATATCAATACAAAAGTTACGAGATCCTTCTTTCAGGACTACGATTTTGAATGGTTTAATTACTCGCGCTACCTCTCCGGAGAAAAGTTTCAAATCCTTCATTATATATGTTTCTCTATCTCTGTTAGTATCGCCGGTTTATCCTGTATACATCTAATAAAAATACACACGACGATCAATATAGGATTAGTTGGAAACTTTTATTGACTTACTCCCGTCCCGATTATGTTAACACGGAACAAAAAACCATCATGATCTTCCGAGAGTAAAGTAAAAGTTATGACGTGATAGAAGTTTAAAGGATGTCGGTAGCGAAACAAGAAAAATCGAATTTTTTTTTTATCGCGATCAATATTCGATGACCACTGTCAAACAAGTTTCTGCAGGAATGTCTCAACCATAGCGGCGTTCTTTCACGCTGCACACTCCTATAGGCGGTGTTACACCGTGGAATAGTTAACTTTCCGTAATCGAGGTATCAAGAATATCCTCACTCTGAATCGGTTAAGCTAGGCTAAGTTCCTCCGATCCATCGTCCTTGAACTCCCTTGGTCGATGATACTACGAGCTAGCGAGGTGTATACGCAGGATTCGTTGGACAAATGTAACTTTTCCACGTATAATAAACGTAAATCTTTGAAAAGGAAGAAGACACAGATCTAATCGTTGCTCGTTGCAGAAAAAGATACCAAAATTTTATTTCTAATTGTAAGTACTTGTTGAAATTATTCAACATGTAATCTTTTTTAATTGATAAATCAAAATCAACGCAGTTTCGTTGAAGAAAATAGAAAAATAAATCAGTCTAAATCCATCTAAATGTTCTACGGACCTTGAACCAAGGTGCAACCGTGTTCCATTGTTCCCTGTCGACGACCCTTCGTCCTCTCCTCGACCGACCGATTGCTCGATTTTTAGTGGGGTCTATACACGATCGAGACCGTGTCCTCCATTCTCGAAGACAACCAAGACTCTCTAGAATAATTCCAGAATATCAAAAACTTTTCTACCGTACGCCTTTTCCAAACAAATTTCTTTCTTTCTTTTAAATATTATTATTGCGAATGGAACTACATGTTGTTCTCTTCAAAAATTGATGAAATTTATCTCTACACGTATTAAAAGTACACGCGTCGAATAAGAATGAACGAGAAGTTTTTGCAAAATTCAAGATTAAATCATTCAGCAAATTAGCCGAGCGTCGATAGAAAAGAGAAACGACGTTCGCGAAAGCCTCTAAACTTTCTCGCAAACGAGATCTACGGCGAGCACGATTCGGTAAAGGCAACTCCTAATTTTGTTTCTCACCATTCGCCGAAAGCAACGACCCGGCACGCTCTCTCAAGGCTGTCTCGGGACGCCACCTTTTGCCAGGAGCACCTGCCGACTTCTACTGAGCTCGTACTCTCGAACCCGCTCGTAAATATATCCGAGTTATCCTGTAGGTACGTGGTTTTCGAAACTAACATTTCGAACTTGTTTCTTTTTATCGAAACGACGAGGAACCGAAAGGAGCGAGGCTGAGACCAGCAACGATTTACAGTGAACACCGCGTACCCTGAAGGGGTAGTTTCTCTCGACGTGTGCCACACCGACATACGCTCGAAACTCGAGCGTGAAAATAACGTGTGCGCGCACGTGCGTGTCCGACGCTTACTCATCGAACTAATTGCCCCCGTAATCACCATGTAATCAGCTGATAACCGATGACGGCAATAATTTTCCTATAATTGCATCCAAAGGAGAGAATGCGTTTACATACGCGTTGCATCTGTAACCGCGATCCATTACATTACCCTCCGGTCAGCTTGTCGAAATTCAATTCGATACGTTGCTGTTGACAATACTTAAAGAAATAAAGTCGAACCACCATCGTACATTTTCACGATCACAATTTCTGCAAATCTATCGCTATCGGGACGAAAGGTAGAAGAGAAGCGCAACCCTGAGACAAGATATCGCAACGCGATAGGATTCGCCGCGTCTGAACGCGCCAGTTACACGGATCGCGTTCTTAACGCCGCGGCTTATTACGAGCAATGATGACCCGGCGTACGTTAAATGTGTATCTCATTAAGCCTGATGATATACATTACACCGCATGATGCTACACTTGAAAAAGTGTTTCTTCATGCGGCAGAATGAGCAGGGTGTACGGTGCGTCTGAATCTTTCGTTCGATCATCAGGCCACCGGGATGAATTACAGGCGTTTCCGAAACGCCGCTATCGTAACAGATTTCCATCGTTCGCGCCACTCAATAATTACGATAAGATAGAGCAGAGCCTCTGATGGATACTGAAACGGGGCGGGGTTCGAGTGATCCGAGAGCAAGAGTTCTTCTGAAAGGGGCGTCCTAGGGACCGCGTAAAAAGGACCCTCGAGACGAATATACAGACGCGGGTCGTTTCTAAGGGGCGACGCTCGTCGTCGGCACGCGCATGGGTTCCCAGTGGTCGGCGCCAGCAGCTCGTCCAACTCGCGGTTTAACTTAATAACGGACGGAACAGTTTCTGGCCGGCTGGCGCATTAACTAACTCCTCTTCAGCGTTCGGCGTCGTATTTTTAGCGCGTGCAACCGGTTGCCTTCCACCGCGATCATTGTCGTTGCTTTGCGAAACTGCTGCAACTCCTGCGGAGCAACGCGCCTCGCATCCGCGCCGATGCACGATCGCCGCGTGCACCTACACGCGTACCAACGCGAGTCGCGTCTGCGTGTCGCGCAATCGCGTTCGTAGAATATACACTTCGGCGATTTTTCTGTTTGCACACACCGGCGAGCGCGTTCTCCAATGCCCGCCGCGAGCGCACACAAACTCGCGTATGTACACGCGTCCGGATATGCGGAGAAATACCAGATCGCGCGTGTTCGTGTGCGCCTACACTCGATAAATGCTGCGTGTGCACGCGTGTATAGGTGCGCGAGATACACGTTTAGCTGCTGTCGCGGAGAATATTTCGTTCGATTTCGATCGCCGGGGTGCTACGAGGAGAACCGCATTGCTGGCCTCTGAGTCGACCGCGACTGCGAGGACAACAACGACGACGACGACGACGACGACGACGATGGCGATGGCGGTGCTGGAGACGTCGCAAGACTCGCCGTCGAACAACGTGTCTAAAGGGCAGGGCCGTATTCTAGCAGCACAGCACCCGCTCGATACCGTCCCGCGTCTGTGTTCCGCTTTGTGTGACATTACCGTCAAGGGGGAATGAATTTTAATGCAACGCTCGGCTCGCGAGCGTACGCAGCCCAAGGGAGGTAAATAAGAGCGGAAAGACACCGTGTCAAGGTGCATCCTTGTAATGTTTTGCAAATTTCATTCTCATGGGGATTGCCGTTCTTATTCGCCATTGAACGTCGAGGAAAAGAATTCCTTTATTAAAATATGCGTTCTAATTAACCCGTTGCATTTAACCTTAACACTTTCACGGTCGATGCCACGTGTTTGTAACTTTGATATACATTTACATGAATATCCGCAGCTTAATTATAAAATTACCCGCTTCAATCGATTATATTACAAAGAAACAGCTGCGTACATGCGCAACAACGATCCTGTTATAATTTATTATTTCCTAGCAATTAAACTTTTCGTAAGCTGGTCGAACGAGTTAGCCGTCGCGCGTCGACCAAACTCGAAGCAATTTTCCGAACAAACGAGTCGTCAAACGAACCGCAACTACCGAGACTACTGAAATAAAGTCGCGCGAATCGCCGCGTTAATTGCCCTCGATAACGAACATCGGATAACGAAGCGTCTCGAACGCGTTTCACCAGCGAGAAGGCGAGTCGTGACTGAACGTCGATAACAGTGATCGACTGTCTCCCAATACTTGGTTAACCGCGAAATTACGCGGCCGCCCACGCGACAACGTCCAGCAAGGAGCATCCGCGTGGTCAGCGGTGGTAAAGCCACTGCACATCGGGGAAAATGCATAAATAGCATGGTAAACGATGATAGCGCAGATAAATCGCGCTCCCTCTAAATATACCCTCTGTGCTCCGTCCAATCATGGAATCTGCCTCTGTCTAGCCCGGAATCCTTGTCATCTATCCTCTCCTATCGATCACACTTTTTTCATGATTCCTAACACTGTCCTTTTTTGAAATAAAAATCTCACAACGATTAGAAATGCATCCTTCAAACGTGATGCGTCCATGAAACCACCTCGAATCTCAATGAAAGATTTATTTGCAGGCAGGTGTGATCACAGAATGCATTCGATGCCCTTCGTGTTTATAACCGGAACTTTCATGCGGCTCTTGAAATGGAAAATGTTCAACGATCGGCCCTTTAGGATGCGTTTCTATTCAAAATTCCAAGTACCTGACAGCGATGGAGGTACTCGAGGATAGAAAGTTTCAGGGGAACACAAGAAAGTGTTAAATATAGAACGGTTATAGTTCATATTCAAGAACATAGATGCAAAGGCGGAAGTTTGAATCGAGAATAGATACGGCTACTACTTTCAGATGCTCTCGCGCCAAGTTTGAAATTCCAGTTTGAAGACGTAGATAACGATCGCTTCTATCAGAAACTATAGTTTTTATATTGAATTATTTAACCTAACATATGGCTGTAGTTGCTCATAGTTCTCAACGATCGTTTCACGGCGAGAGACTATATAGTCGCTCAAAGTAACGAAAGGGTTAGGCAACGTTCGGAAAATCAACTGTTACCGTACAAATGAACTCCGCGTGAGTTCTCTTATGTGCGTACACGCGCGTACATTTGCATTATCATCTGCATCTACAATCAACGCACAGTGCATCTCGGGCGTTTTCAATTCCACCAGCTTTGCCCCGGGACGGAGATTAATTCGCGGAAATGCAAATGCATATTTCCATTTCAATGAGTTACAAATCTCTGAAAGCAGGAAAGGAAGAAATTCAACGCTTCCCACGTCTGAACAATTAACAAGTCCTCTTGTTTACCTGGTACTTCGATCACGATCGCGGAGAAAAGAGACAGAATCAGAGTCACTGACATTCGGAAGGTAAAAATGCTCGCATTGAACCTCGATACTTGCATTCATTTTTAGCCCTGTTTTCGCGCTCTATATATTGCACACGCTTTCGACATTTCGCAACTCCTGAACATTCGTCTCGATCCGCTATGAAGGAATATCTTGCGACACCCCTGACGAATTTGAGGCATGAATCGAATGAAGGGGAGAGTGAGGATTGCAAGTATGGGGAACAGGGTACAGCGAAAGACAAAGAGAGATGAGAAGGGAACCGAGAGGAGGAAGAAGGATGGAGAAATGGGAGCACGCGGCGAAGGAGAAGAAAAGGCTCGCTTTTCAGACGGTTCAATAGATTTCGATCTGAGCGTCTTTTTTCTGGGCACGAAACGAAACGAACAATGGGCCAGACGGAAACCATGGCCGAGCTTGAAGGCTTCCCGTGTCGTACACTTGCATGTGCGCGTGCACATGCATAACACCCGTCCAACGAAATCCAAGGCAGAATTTCATTTTTATTATTCATAACTTCTAATGGCGCTGAAAAGTTGTATAGCGATAGGGGAAAACCTCTTTGTACGTGAAAAATTTTATTCGAATCTCGAATATTGGATTCGAAATGGCTTTGAGCTTCGTTGGATTTTTAAATGCAATTGAAAATTTATAAAGATATTTTTAGCACGTACTTGGAAACACGACGAAATGGCCAGTCTTTCTATCCACTGCTCTCGTCTGTCGGGCCCACGAGAGAGAAAGTAAGTCGACATCGATTACGTATAGCAGTTGGGAATCGAAGGTCCCCCAGCTGTTCAGTCGATGGACCAACGCCTCCTTCGAAAGGCCTCTCCCAACCTGATGATGTTTATCCGCCGAATCTCCTCGAAATTGATTGTTTCCTTTCGTGCACCGTCTGAAACATACGATGCGATTTCGTTAGCGCAAGAAAATACTCGACGATCGTTCGAACAATAAATCTATATTTCAATGCTCCACCGATACCGAATGGAATTATAAAATTTTCCCCTGGCAATAATACCTTTCGGGATTTAATACAATTCCCAGAAAAAGAAAAGTATTGGTTATTGTCGTGAAAGTTTTTCAATTGCACTCGAGTACCTCTCCTAAAGTTTATTACACCCCTTCACGTTGTTCGACTGTACTCTATTGTACCGACTTGTGAATAGGTATTTCCGGTTCCTTTATGAGCCAAGGGTTAATCCGGCTTTTACGATTCAACTGACCGTCGATCACGAACAATTTGCCATTCGTTTTGCATCCATTTAACGCTGGGCTCCTCGAAATTCTCAAATGCTTTTCAGTCAATAACTATCGTACGGATAGCAGCGTGTAGTTCGGTAAACACGGTCATCCTCGGTCGAACCGTCGCTTCGAGAGATCGATAACAGGACATAGCATTTCTATTTATACGGGAGTGCGGTTCGACATAACCAGAGATACAATCCGCGATACGTGCCAGATAGAATCTTCCCATCCAATTTTAGTCCGTGGAACTGTAGGGAAGAATCGCGATACACGTGAAAGCTTGCGGAACAGAGTCACTCGATAACGTTTGCTTTGGGTACACGAACGAAGGATCAACTTCAAAATTTTATTAAAATAAAGGAAACACGTATACAGTAAATCTTGGTAATCAGGAGACTGATAGAAAGCCATTGATATTTCTAATAAAGGTAGAGAACGATTTTCTAAACGATGTTTACACGTATTATAACACGAGAACAAGTAAACCTAATCTTAAGGAATTCGATCGGCTTAGAAGCTTGCAGTCTCTATGGTTTCCTTTAGATTCCAACGCGAAATTCCGCGAGGGTGAAACAAAACGTCTCGCGATGAATCTTTTCGCCTCGGATTACAAGTTCTCCAGTGTTCAACCACGAACACGTATAATTCTATCAACCGCAGCAGCGTTTAAGCAGGGATTAAGTTTTATCAATAACCAGTTGCGGCTACGTACGGGCAATGAATATAATTTAATGTTATTCAATTGTTCTCGCCATGTTATCTGGTTTGCCGCGCGTATAACTTGCGGATTACTCGAATCGACGGCAACATGTTCGTTTTAAATTTCAACCGAGTATGCAATTAGTGTCTGTGTACTAGGTATACCGGGTTCAAAAGTTATTGAACCGATAAAAAACGAAATAAAGGATAAACATGTTGTTATGGACGACTGAAAACCTATCGATGCACAAATATAGAATGTTTACAACTCACATTTGTAGATAATGCGATCGAACTACGGACCAATTATATTGATACGAGATGAAACGTGTTTCTTTGTTATTTTTTTCACGCTATTATAATATGATAATAAAACGTGTTAAACGTTCCTGCACTGAATTCCATGTTTCTCGATAGTTTGCAAAGGGGTGATGGAGTAGGACAGGGTTTCCCAAACATTTTTTACAATGGAACACTGCAATCCTGGAAATTTTAGCGGAACACTTAGCTTATTTTCTAAATTGGGTAATTCCTATTAATACAAATTTTTAAAAAATCTTATTAAAACACATTATATATTTTGTAATTATTTTTAAATATAAAACTTTCCAAATTGTCGCGGAACACCTAGTCAGGTTCAGCGGAACATAGTTTGGGAAACCCTGGAGTAGGAGGATCAATCCACTTTTCGGAGAGGCCCACTCAGTCCTCTACTTAGTTACGGCAATGGCAATTCTTTAAATACAATGTTACCCCGATAGCAACACGAAAATCTGAATAAAACGGACGTATCCTTGACAATTCGCGGTGAATATTCGGGTCACATCCTCGATCAGACTTCCTTCGTCGGTATCACGCATACGTGTACCAAAGAGCAGACACGTAAGCCCGATTAGACAGGATCTACAAACGTGTTCGACGAATTATAACGATTTAAAGTGGGACATGTGTTTGCGTTCAGAGGGCTACGAGGACTCCCTGTCTCTCTTTCTTCCTACCTCCTTCTCTGGCCAGCTAGCAATAAGGGAGAACGACCCTTCGCGAACAGGGAAACAGCTGTTCAGCGATGATGAGAAAAGGACGGAGGTCGGGATTCGGAGAATGGCAGAGGAGAGGGCAGACGGAGTGAAAAAAAGAGGTTACCACCTGGCATACCTGGCTTGTGCTTACCTGAAAACCGACGTTCCGTATACCTGCCCGTGTACTCTTTTATGCGGTACCAGGAGCACGCATCCATTCCAACACAGGACGCTACGACGTCCTACGAAACTGCACGCCACAAAGCTACCGTTGTCCCTTGAGAAAGACATTTTCGGAATGTCCTGAACGAGACCCAGAGCCTGGCCTTGATACGTGTCGTGCTTTTTGTTTTTTTTCTACAGTAATGTCACTGACTGTCGCGTCCTGTGGGACTTTCGTATAAAGCGCTGCATGGTTGGTCCACGAGACTTGCTCGACTGACTACTTTCGACGTGTTCATGATAGATCTATCGATACAGGATGAGATAATCCATGAGCTTTTGCAGAATTTTAAATGCTGAAGCTTTTCATACGTGATTGTAGGTGTTAATTAGATTTTTCTTCTACTATTTAAACTTATTTCTTTTTGGGATGTTTCGAAGACTCGTAGAATTTCATTAACTGTGATTAAAAACAAAAAGAAAAAAAAGGTATATTAGATATTGCCATGGAACATGAAAGACTTTTATATGTTAAAGTAGTAAGTTTAAAGGTCATTGAACTAGAATGTATTGTCCTATTTTTCTTAGTTTATAAAGAAAGAAATACAGTAAAAGCTGGATATATGCAACAAAAGTTTGGCTGGATATATGCAACATCGCTATCCCCTCTACTAAATAAAACTTTTTTATTTTTAACTTTTTCTTAATGAAACTTTTACTAACACATTTGCGAGATTTTTCTGATTAAAATGATACCAAACATACAAATGATTAAACACGCAACATGCAACATGAAACACGTCGCATGTTGTGTACGAACGTAGAATAGGAATCGCGGCTGAATACAAACGATGTGTACGGACGCAGAATCGACACCTCGACTGGATATATGCAACGTTTAAATGCCCAGAATCGACACCTCGACTGGATATATGCAACGTTTAAATGCCCAGAATCGACACCTCGGCTGGATATATGCAACGTTTGAAATCCGAACCGACACCGCAACCGGTACCACTTTAATCACAAAAATCTCACCAATACGCTAGTAAAAGTTTCATTAAAAAAAAGTCAAAAATAAAAAAGTTTTTTGATTCAATTAGTATTGGTCACACCGATAGGTTTCGGCTCTTTCCTTTGATCATCGGACCTCTCTTTCCGCCACTGTCTGTCCTTTTCTACGTTCACGCTTGGCTGGTCGTCGCGTGTAACCCGAGATTCGACACCTCGGCTGGATATATGCAACGTCTGGGTCCCAATGTTTGTTGCATATATCCAGCTTTTACTGTAATTTACATTTAAATTGACCCTCAGACTGGTGAAATGCTATCGCCATCTAGTGGAGAACCATTCTGCTCTGTTCTGAATCGTCGAATCTGGTTGTGGTGGCAGGAAAAAATCTCGTGTATTTATATTCCTGATTGACTATCTATTGAGCAATCATTTTTAAAAATATTTTACAATTAAATAGATGAATATAGTAAAGTGTAAATAATAATTTGTACAAATTTTACAAACCATCATTGTAAAAACTTGCATTGCAAGTAGCGTAGCGATCGGTTGCTCTTATTTTTTTACAAAACATTTATTATAAAAACTCGTACGATGTAACTTATAACGAACTTAGGACTAGGAATGAGCGAATGAAAATACGGCTAAAGTAATTGTATGACTTAGGTAGGAATTGTTCGTAAAGCTTCTTGTAACTTTTTTCTGGCGAGAGCGACTCGATCTTCTTGCCTCTTGATATCTTCGTCAACTATCGAGACCGCCTGAAACAAACATAAATACATGTATTATTTATAACGAAAATGATCATTTTGCAAGTACAATTAAAATCGTCTCTAGGCTTCTGTCAATACGCCTTTTCAAACCTCCAGTACATAATTATTTACATTCCTTAATAGGGTGTACGGCAGATAATCAAATATTTAACACACAAGACGAATTGATTGTAAGATAGCACCCTATTTGGTATCTAAATATCTATTCTACCTGTACGAGGGGTTGATCAGGATTAAGAAATACCCCGGGATTCTTCTCTAAAGCTGTTTTTGAACCCGTTTGTCCCGTAACCGGTTGAGACGAAACGTGTAGCGCGGTAGCAACGCTTTGAAGTAACGTTTCTTCTGTGATATATGGACCTACGGGCTTTAAACTTTTCGGTAAATCCATCGCGTCAAATTCGTATCCATCTGGATCGCATGCCCGCAAACCTTCCAAACGCTTTTCCCAAAATAACTGAAAGATTAAAAAGAGTAACTGTATATGATCTGAAAACAAAATATTAAATGTGAGACAATACAATTATGTATATAAACTGCTAACATCTATATCAAGATATATTTACTCTGTATTAGAAATAAGATTACACAAAAGTCAGTTGGCAGAAAATTTAAACAAAAAGAGAACACAACAGTCTATATACATTGCACTACAGATTTATATTTATTATTATTCTTAGTTAAACATGCACTACGCGGTTATGTTTGAAATGACTAAAGATTATGATTTGCTACTTATAGACATTCTGTACAAAACATTGTAAATTCACTGGTAAAGAAACACATAATCAAATATGATTCCATAAGCACATCTAACAATGTTACCTGCTTTGGCTTATCTTGGGAGCCATATTTGCCATCAGTTTTATCGGCTCCTTCCTAAATGAATGATTTGATGATTGAACAGCAAGAACTTACAGGGATCAACATTAAATGACATAATAAATCAAATAATACATCCTAATGTGATTTTGTACTTTAATTACAATAGTATAAGATTTTAAATCATTACATATACATATGGATAGGGTTATGATATGATTTATTACAAAGTGATGATAAAACTTGTATTTAATAAAATGTTAATTAAATGACAATAGGAATATGACAAGTAACCTCAAACTTGATCATTTAAACACATTTTAATTGCTAAAGAAAGTTAACAATATTAATTTCGATCTTCATAATTCAATGAATATGTATGTACACAATTTTCGATAAAGTAACAAGCACTAACCTGCTTTGGTTTCTCTTGATTCCCATGTTTGATGTCTTTCACCTTTCCTTCTTGGGTTTTGTAAATGGTTACCGGTTGTTTGAATATGGATGCCGTTTGTCTTATCGGCGGTACTAACGATGCGTCGTTCCTCACTCCTCGACTAAAAAGAAAGAATATAGATCAATGGCTATAAACATACAATGCTGCAGGTTAGAATCAACACCATTAAATGTTCCTGTGCTGACTCGGTATTCAATTGCAAATTTCTTTTAATTTTTATACATAATACATCGGTATGTAATGCGATGGAAAATTTGAAAATGGTAGAAGTACCTGTAGTAATAAACGTCAACCTTTCCTGTAGATGACAATTGATTTTGGCTCTTTCTTGAAGTCTCCTCCCGGGTCGGCCAATTTGTTGGCAGCGCGGATGGGTACTTCTTTTTCTCCACTGACATGTTCATTTTGCCGAAGTGTTTATTTCAATATACACTTGCACGTTCTAAAGAATCACTTAAATAATAAGCGAATAGGTACGCAAACCAGCTACCGGTGGCCATATTGATGCGTTTCGCCAAATTCAACTAGGCAGTAACTACAGATGCGAAAGACAGGACATACCTTTGTTTTCAAGGGGCATGATTTAGGGGGTCTCTGACATCCCATACGAGATTAGAGAGCACAGCCAGTATGATAATCGTGCCTGTTTTACCAGTCACTCTTTTATCGCACCTCAAACTGACATCTGAAAAGATCCAAATTGGAACATTTCTAGGAAATGGACCGTTTATCGATTTTCACGTGTTATACATCGTTAAATTAGTATTCACTTCATGCATTTTGGTAAATAAATCATTTGTAAAAAGCAACTCAGTTATTATTTAATTTACCCAATTTGATTTTTGAGTTATTTATTTAAATTCTTTTTAAATTCTTCTATCACTTTAGTTATTTACAAACAGAATTCTGTTCGGCCTAATTTTCGATGAAACGTTGACTGTTTTACCGATGCGGAATTTGAAGTTCGGCCTCCATCGCTAGCATCGCCTTAAAGGCGTCCACAGGCGGGACCGAATACGAACGCTTAAATGGGGAGGTGACTTCTGCAAATTCAACTGAAGGAAGGAGAGGTGATGAGTGCGAGTAGGATACCTATATTCTATACATAAGGCTGCGATTCCACATGCGTGAAAACTTCGACATGTGTGGAACTTCTGTTTCCAAGAACTGGTGGGAATAGCAACAGACTCTTATGTGGGCAAAAATGCGGACGCCTAACTGGGCACCTCTGTAATTACAGTGTAAAACACAGTAATCAAACACTTCCATATCATGTTGAGGTGCTAGAGACCCCTAAGCGCCAATGACGCTCTCTGGATGCCATCCTGATGCTATCTTGGGATGTTAAGGACCCCGAAGCATCGGTGACGCTCTTTGCATTATGGCATTCGGGGTGTCAGGGACCCCGAAGCGTCGGTAACGCTCTTTGCATTATGGCATCCGGGGTGTCAGGGACCCCGAAACACCGGTGACTCTCTTTCAGTGCCGTAACGAGGGTATGAAGCGCCTGTGGCAAGTTGTGGCAAGCGCTGTAACATCTGTAGTGACTATCAACAATTATTTCAAATTTATTATTATTTGTGTACAAATACATCGCTTTTATACAAGAATTACAAGAACACGAGTTTGTTTAAATATATAATTAATTATGCATTCAACTTTATTAAGACATCAACTTTTAGAACTAACTAATTGTTTAACACGACATGTAAGAAGTTTGTATATTTTAAAAGGTTACGAAAATATCTTAATATCAAATGAATTAATGAGTTCGAAGTTTAATTCATATTGTTATACTTTTAATTTGAACAAAGTTAATCAATTTTCTACCACAAGCATGTGTTTAAAAAACAAAAGTCGTGTTAAAGATAAAAGCAAAGTGCATGTAGATGTTCATCAATTAGCTGAAGTAATAAAATTAAATAAGATGATGTCAGAGTTTGATGAAGAACTTGAAAAATTGAAGGAAGATCTAATAAAGTATGCAAATGTACGTTCAAATATAGGTGCTATAGAAAATTTACCTACAATGTACGAGGATGAAGAATATAAACTTGCAGAGCTTGTGGAAATTAGCCGCAAACCAAATATGATAGTATTAAATATTGCTGCATTTCCACAAATTATTCCAAGCATCTTAGAAACACTTGCAAAGTCTCAAATGAATTTAAACCCACAACAAGAGGGTACAACTATTTATGTACCAATTCCAAAGTAAATTTTGCAATATCAACTATAATATAACTGATTTTATAATTTATATAATGTGTTAATTTTATCTTATGGTTTGACAGAATCACAAAGGAGCATAGGGAAAACCTGGCAAAGAATGCAAAACAATATTTTGTAAAATGCAAAACTGCTATTAGTGATATAAGAAATCTGTATGTCAAAAAATTAAAGAGAGCCGAAAGTGTTCCTGAAGATTTAATTTACAATGGTGAGAATTACATAACTGCTGTACAGCGAGAGTATGTGGAGAAAGCAGAACAACTGTTGAAAACAAAACAGAAAGAACTTTTAGGGGAATCATAATTTTACATTTTACACTTTATACTCTGGAAATGATCTATTTCCTGTTTGTTTCATTGTTTGTAAATATCTATGAATGTGTATTTAAGTATGATAAATATCATGTATTAGTACTCTTACTGTGTAGTTTTTATTACATGTAGTATCAAACATATTTAGGTATAAGTAATGAAAAATTCACGCGAAGATGAAATGTTTAAATTTTGTAATTAATAGCTGTTAAAATTCTAGTCAATATTTTAGTTACTAAGATTTAATATTTTCTTTAATGTACTGTAAAAGACCTTTACAAAGGATTTTTGAGGCATTTTCTAAAACTTCCTTTTTGTGAAAGCCTATACTAATTCGAAGGAAATTAGGACAATTTTTCTTGTATGAAAAACGCACACCCGGTATCGCAGATACCTTGTGCTCCTCTTGACACCATTTGATGAAATCACTGCCATCTAATTCTGTAAAGAAATTCAGTTTTTCCTGATACTTCAAATACCTTTTACAATATATAAACCGTTTGTTTACCTGGAGGAAGATGAATCCACACAAAGTAACCACCATCTGGTCGCTGGTATGAACACTGCTTTGGTAAATATTCGTCCAATACATTACATAATGTCGATAATCGTTCCTATGTAAAAAAATTTTTTATATTCCAATAAATTTAAATAAATCACGTGTTACTTTTAAAAATGTATAATAAATTTTAAAATTTCAGAAAATTACTCTATAAACTTGAACGAGTCTATCAAGATGTTCGTCCTGAATTTTTAAATGCAATAAACTTGCAATAACACCGGAAACATAGTGATTAACTGCACCACCACTACATAAAATACCTCTGTAAAGCAGAAATATATATTTTAGATGATGTTAACTTTCGAAATATTATAAAATGATAATTATACTTACGATGATCTAAAGATTTTAGCTACTCGGGGACTACATTCGATCCATCCGAAACGAATTGCTGGAGATAGAATCTTTGAAAACGATCCATTTGACACAACATTGCCACCTTTGTAATTAGGATCCGTTGGATTATCATAGAAAAACAGTCTATGTGGTGGAAAATTGTCTCCGTAATACAATAAATTGTACACATCGTCGCAAGCGACCACTATAGAATTACTTCGTGCTATTTCAATCAAACGTTTGCAACTTTCTATTAAAAAGAAAATAATACATAAATAAATAAAAAAGAGTATATAATAGTTTCTGTGAATTATTTAATAACACATAATTAATTGTTTACCTGGAGGTAAAGTTGTTCCAGTCGGATTGTGAAAAGTGGGAATCGTGTAAAACATGGCCCAAAATATTTTTTCTTCGTTGAGAAGAAAATTACTATTCCGTTTCTCTTCAACAATTATTTTCTCAAGCATGTCTAAGTCCACTATATCATTTTTCATCGGTACTACATGTTAAGTAATATATATATATATATTTAATTTAACTTATTCTTCACTCGGTAGTCGGAGACAATCGATCGATTTTAGATAAAATATTATAAAACGTTTCTGTAATAAAAATAATAACGTTTAAAACATTCGTTTACTATAAAAAGAATTAAACTGTCCATAATTTTAATTAAAAATATACTGATTCTATGTCGGTCGATTGATGCCGACCAATTACGTTTAAAAGAATTATTTTTATTTTTGGTATATTAGAGAATACTCAAGGATCTACCTGTAACTATTTTCATTAATGGAAATTGTTTAAAAGCATCTAAGGCTATCATATAAGTGACTTCTTCTACGAAAATTATTCCATTAGGTGAAAGAACGGTGTTTAATAATAATTGAAGACCATGCGAGGCACCACAAGTTAAAATTAAATTTTCCCTCTTCACAGGATCACCGTAACGTCTGTTCAAAAATATTGCCAATTCGTCGCGGCATTCCCATAAGCCTGCTGTGATGCCGTATTGAAACAAATAATATTTTCCTTCCTTCTTTTCTTCCTCCTAAAATAATTCTCAATTAAAATTACATAAAATTCTGTTTCCGTTTTTATATTGTTACGACTAATATTCATTGACGCAACTGGGATAGGCCAGGCCTCCTAGCTTTATTGGCAGTTTTCATTGTTTAATATCTTGTATTTTATAAAATTTTTCGAGAGAATATTAATACATTAAAATATTAGAATTTTAGAATGCTAAAATCTTCGAATTTTGGGAGTGTGGAATTTTAGAATCTAGAATGGTGAGGAGATCAATCGTACCTAGTTACGCCAATGTTGATACTCGTGATTAATACGAAATATTCTATGATAGTTTCAAAGTAAATTTTGTACCAATCTATGGTCTGTTGCTTTTTGAATCATTTCGACGCAATGCTGAAGTAGATCAGGACCTGGAGCACCAACCGATAAGTTCGTAGCTTCTTCATTATAAACATTAAATACAGGATCTCCATCGAAAAGGTGTCTTAAATATGGATCGTATAATGTAGTCTCCATGTTGTCTGTAACAAGAAACCTTGTTGAACTTAATAATTAACGATATTAATGGAATTAATGGTACTGTATAAAAGTTCATAAGAACACTATACATTTAATATCACTTTCACATGTGTGACGTTGATAATGTGTCACATTACATTGTCATTTTTAATGCACATACCTGTGTTCAAAAATCAATGTTCAAACCAGACAATTTATACAGTTCGATGATTGTTTGGTTAAGTACATTAACGGTATACAATTAATAAAAACATGGAAAAGACGAAGTACATACGTGCCGTATAATAATGTGGTCGTACTACTGATAACAGCTGAGAAAAGTGGGGAAAGGCTGTAACAAGTGATTGTGTAATTTCTCCTACAGTTTCGTTCATGTATGACTACTTATGCGAACGTGTGTGCTACATATCTTATTACATTTTAATTATTCGTATCATGCATTATTTGTTTTTGTTTGTAATAATTTAATGTAATTAAAGTTCATTCCTTTCTGAAAAACTATACACAATAATGGCCATTTATTTTTATTTCAAACTATGAAACTTTATATAGTTTAAAGAATGTTAACTGTTAACTGCATTCTATATTTGTTGCAACTGTTATTTCAATTTATTCCAAATTTGAAAATTGACAAGTAACATGCAAAAACAGAATACAGATAGAACGACGAGTCAAAGAACAAAAATCCTAAGAATGAAGATGGTTCTTTATTACAATAATTCTTTTTACGATATATAATGATATTATAAAGTTTTATAAGTTCTATGTCCACAACCGAATGGCAAATGCAATTCCTCGCAACTATTTTATCCCGGCGATCGAACGTATTGTACAATTTTCGATTCACACTTCGCAGTTTCTCTCTGTTAAATTTACACATGATTATTAAAAAAAAAAAAAAAAGAAAACAAAAAACAAAACAGAAACGGGAACAAGGGAGATAGGAAAATGGAAAGACACATTCTTTTTTCTTATTTTTCGTTCGTCCATAGTGTCGAAATGGACGTAAAACACGTATCTCACATGATTCGGCAATACAATCAACGGTATATTACAGAAAATAAATCGATCAACGTAATCAATTTTATAACGCTTAACGTAATGTACATGATACGTATTTGTTTAATATTATAAAAAAATAAGATGATGCATTCTGCGTGCGACGGGATTTGATATTCATACAATTATCTTTACAAGCAGCGATCAAATATACACGATACAATTCTTTTTAAAAAACTTGTTCCCATTTTATCACAGAAGTGCATACTAAATACATTAAAATTCCATTTAAATCGACTACAAAATTTCCCGCCGTGAGATCGTCGATCTCGCACACGCTTATGCACATCCATTTTCATTCAATGCCTGGGAGGGTCCGTATTTTTGTATTTATTTATTTTTTTCTTCATTTCCAGTGAACACGAACAGGATACGTTTCCGTGCGAAAATGTGTTCGTTGTTTCGCGCGTTTTTCCTGTACACACAAACATGGCACGTCCTAATCCTATGATTACGCGAGGCACAGCGTAATCGGTGCGTGTAATTCGTGGTACCAATTTCGCTGCGCCCATTTTGTTCTGTATCCGCCGCTTTTATTTCCCATTTTAAAAGCCGATTTTACTTAATTTACTTTCAAGTACTTTCCGTTCTCTACGTTCGTAGAATGTCCCTTACGCGCTAACCACTAATCTATGTACAGACGCGTTTCTACATTTAAAAAATCGAGATACTTCCGTGCGCTTCGGCCGAGGCCAATTTCATTGGTCCCATGTAACGAAATGCGATGGCATGTATATATATATATATATATATATATATATATGTATATAAAAAATAGAAGAAAATATATAAGAAGAATTGTAACGTTTAAGTAGAGTCGCAAGACAACGAGTCCTGGGTAACCGGAAGCGTGCGTGTTCCTTTTGGTTGTTCTGCTGCTTCGCTTTTAACGTGTCCCTGGATCATGGTTGTTCCTTCTGCTTCGACTCGGAAACTTTCTATACCTTTCGGCAGTAAATTAGGACCATTCGTTGTACTGTACTGTCGTAGCTTACTGCGATACAAAAGAGAAATCGAGAAAGGATCGAGGTGTTTAACCCTCGGACGGCGGAGATAGCGATAATTATCGACCTTTTCCGTTTTCGTTTTTTAAAATATTCTTTCAGATATTATTTTTCTAATATACGAAAATCATTTGGTAAAAGAATTTAGTCAAAGCATCGTAATTAACATCCGTCATTCGATGGTTAGAACGTCCTCGTGAAATAGTAGAACGTTTCTTATCACAGTCAAGGGCGAACCGCACAGATGTTTCGCACCCGAGGCAGCCTAAATTTCAATCAGATCTTTTATCATTTTCTCGAATAGCCCCGTGTACAAATTGTTGACATCTCATGATTCGTATTCGATCGCGTGAAACAGAGGTTTCCGCGATCCGAGCGAAGTAACGTTACAAAGGTGACGATTTTAAGTTGGAGAATAAAGAAGATAAAAATTAGCGTTCTTAATTCCGTTCTTTCGAAGAACGAAGCTGGTCCACGTTCGTGTTTTTGGAATGATTCTAGTTCATACCTGGATATCTGTTAAATAAGAAAAATGGAAAAATTAAAGGAACACCATGGACCGTTTAAGATTGCTCTGTAAATTGAAGATTAAACACGTTAAATGCCAAAGTGAAGACGCGTATAGTACGGCATGTTATAATTTCATTTTCCAATTGAAACTTTGCACCTGCTACCTTACGCAATTAATATAATATTCAACCTTTTTAATATATTAAATTTGTGGTGCCGGTCAGTGGTGCCCTTTTCACGACATTCAACGTGTCACAGATGTAAGTAGAAGAGAAACAATTGTCTATGCCATTAACTGCACGTCGTTCGTTAAACTTTCTTTTTAGTAGACCTAACGGAGTGGTAGGTAATACCTTTTATTTACAAGCCACGGTGAATGGCACATTAAGATTATCTTTGCACTACTTGTTCATTGTACGCACGCGCATCAACAATTTATGATGTGTGAGACACACTTTCCTTCGCGACAGTCAAACTCGCTAGGAAAATTAGCACAGTTCACGCGTCTTACGTCTAATCACAATCAAACGCGGCACTTTTCACCGAAGTGTCCTTTTCTAAGTACACTGAAGGAATGAGAAGCTGAATTTGTCCGTGTTCATGCCAATTCTTCTTCTTCTTCATCTCTTTATTTGTCTATTATACTTGAGATCGAGTCTCAATTATCTAGAACGATATCTCTCTGGCTTTCTGATTCTAACACGGAGCAACGAAACTGTTCTTATTTAATGTCTCTTTCAGGAATCTCGAAATCAAACGGTCGTTTCATTTTTCCTAAGAGGTTTCAACGGTTGCAACTCCCGTTCCAGGCGATCGAAGTCGTTGTAGTATTCGTGGTCAGATTCTTCCTCGGAACTCCTCTGTCTCACTTGAGATCCGAACGTCCCATTTGTTAAAACTTTCTCTAGGTCAGGCGTTGGAATACCTATGGTCTGTGGGGTTAGTGGTCCTTCGTCCTGGGACATTATGTACTCGGGATTATCCAGCGACGTTTTACCTTGGATAGTCAGAAACTCTGGATACTTTCGGTAACCGTTATTGACTCGCTTTGGTTCCATTTCTGTAATCAAGTAAAGTGGTTTATAATTTGCATTAGTTTTAATCATTTCCGGAGGGGATATGGGATGATAAGTGAAGGTCTCGATGGTGTTGTCTCATAGATATTCATAGATTATCATGATTTCATGCGATGCTTACCCGTAGTTTTCGAGTCTCCTATGAGATCCATGTACTGCGTGGTGTTCGTTGGCAATTGCGGTGATGGCATCAAATAATCGTCTTCGTCTAATGGCAAGTCTAACTTCAGATTACCTACTTGAGCTTGCTGGTGCGCGGAGTTCACCTCGCCGTCGAAACAATCATCCGTCACGTCGCAGTCTAGAAAAATAGTTAGAAATTTTGCTATTGATCTTATTCTCCTCTATTCTTACAGGGTGAGGAAAATAACAAAAACCATGAAAAACTCACCTCTGACACCAATCATTTTCAATGGATCCGAACAATATCTCGAACTTGAAGTGTCTGACCCCACGACGTGCCCGCAGTGACCATTCGGAGGCGCATAATGCGGATGTTGGCCAGAATTTCCTGGCTCGTGTGACGTATTTCCGTTTCTATGATTGGTGCCGTACCTCAACAACTCCCTGTCCCAATTCTGTTGGTTCTGGGGAGTGGGAGAATCGGCAGCTAGCGGTTTTCCGTTTGGCCAACAAGTTTTCACGGGTGTGTTCGGCGGAGAACCGGAAGTACTGGACGCTGAAAGACCTGGTGGAATGGGGGCTCTAGATTTCGGTTGGAGATATTCCTCCGCGTCTACTAGAGCCTCGGGTCCGTCCATGGCTGAAGCAAGATTTCGAATCATCTCCTTTTCGTCCTGTAACGTTATTAGTACCATTCGTTATTACTGGAATAAAAGTTTCTTTGTTAGATTGTTGCACGTTAAATAGATAATCACCTGCAGTGTATACGAAGGTAATCTCATGTATTTGTCGCCTTTAATAGCAAGATATCGGCCAGGATCCCTGGACATCTTAGCAAAATCTTCCGCCAATTCCTTGAAACTGGGCCTAGACTCAGCGTCCAACATCCAACACTTGATCATGATCATGTAGACATCGATGGTGCATATCGATGGCTGAGGTAACCTTTCACCTTTCTCCAACAGTTCCGGCACGTTTCGAGCAGGCACGTTCTCATACGGTCTACCGCCATAAGTGAGAACCTCCCAAATGGTGACACCAAAAGCCCAAACGTCCGACTTGTGAGTGAACACCCGATGTTGAATGCACTCCAAAGCCAACCATTTGATTGGCATTTTGCCACCTGCAGCCTTGTACTGTTCCTCGTTGATGTCCAACAGTTTGGCCAGACCGAAGTCCGTGATCTTCACGCAGTTAGACGTTTGCACGAGAACGTTTCGAGCAGCTAGATCCCGATGAACCAGCCTCCTCTCCTCCAAATACGCCATTCCTCTGGCGATCTGTGTACACCAGTTCAGTAACTCCTTCGAACCGATCTTATCTTTGAACCTACGCACGAAATCGAGCAAACAACCCAAAGGCATCAGCTGAGTGACCAGCATCATCTGCGAGGTCATGCAAACAGCCAACAGCTGAAGCAAGTTAGGATGCTCCACGCTGGCCATAATATACGCCTCATCCAGGAATTCCTTTGAAGTGTTCGCTCCTGTACCGTCGTGGAGAACTTTTATAGCCACTGGTATCTTCACGTTCTCCCCTTCCGGTACCCAGACACCTTTATAAACGTTTCCGAAAGCACCGTAACCCAAAATTCCACCTTTCCTCATCTCTTCCTCCTTAATGATACGTAATTTAGCCAGATTCGGTTTTACGCCGGTCGGACGAAGTGGCTCGTTGTCATCCAAACCAGTCAACGTCATCGTCATTTTCACTGCATTTTCCTTCGCTTTCACCCGTACACGCCAGAAGTACATAATTATGGCCGCGACCACGAGGAAGACCAGAGCAAACACAGCGACTCCTGCCAAAATCGCTGGCTGCAGTTCGTTCTCCACTTGAAAGCCGAGACCGACGGTTTCCAACGAGCAATATGGCTCACTGTCCGGTGGGAAGATCTTGTGAGGATACTCGGGAGGACAGGTTTCCGTGCAATTGAAGGTCGTCGTGTTGCCATCAATGTCTTCATCCTGAAATGAGAGAATGAACTGTAAGTACAAAATAGGGTAGATGTATGGAAATACGGAAATATACTACGTACAATATGGATCTTGTAGTTTCGACATTTGTAACACTGATTTGGTTCGGGTCCAAAACATCCTCGGCATTCGCTGAAGCACGGTATGCACCGTTGAGTATCGGCGTCCGCGAAATGGTCCGCAGGACACTCGTCCTCGCACTGCTCTCCCTTTTTATATTTCATACATTCCTGACAGACGTGCTCGTGGAAACCGTATCCGGTACATTTCTTGCAACGCGGGTGGCACTCGCGGCAAACAGCTTTCCCTGCCAAAGGCTTCAGAGCTCCTTGTTCTTGAGGGCTCACCCATTCGTAGTAATGCCCTGGTGGTGTGAATAAAATTAATATAAAATTATTCGATTATTCGCGTGTTTTTCTTTTCTTTATCGAGCCACTTACCGTCAGGGCAGGGTTCCCTTTTCTGCAGACATCCTTCAGGTACATGGCCGTTCATGATCGCCTTATCGCAGCTGTGGCATCCATTAGGGCCAATGTTGTTTTCAGGTCCCTCGCAGCCACCCACGCAGTTCTCGTGACAATCTTTGCACTGGCCATTGTCGTTATACTTCGAGGACGGACATTCTGGCACGCAGAACGGACCGTCTCGCGCGTGTTTGCATTTCGTGCAGTGTTCCGCGTTTGGTCCGGTGCAAGAACCGTCGCACTCATCGTGGCACAGCTTGCACGTCTTCTCGTCCGCTTGGTAGATTCTAGAATGACACAAATAATTCGTGTCAGTGGATTTCTACGGCTACGGCCATGGAACGAGGTCGAGAGTATAAGCGTTATACGCGAAACAAAAGTCTCCTCAGGTATCCCTGTAGTTTACCTTCGATCCACAATCTGAGGCAGGCGAATTTAAGCATAACAAAAGTAAAACGGGTTATTTATGTTATCACAGAGATCGTTGAAGTTTATCGTAGCATTTCGAGTATTTCGAGTATATCCTTACCCTGGCGCCGTGCAATCTTGAAGACAATCGTTTCCCAGAATGAAATTCTTGCAGGATAAACATTGAGCTGGACCGGGACCCCAACAACCCTCCTCGGAACACTGCTCGTCGCATACCAATCCATCTTTGACTGAAATTGTAAAATTCTCGATATTGTTCCTCTATTTTTTTTTTCACTTGCAAATATTGATTAAAAATCTCTCTTGAAAATACTCACTGCATTCACTTTCGTTCCGATTATTCGACAACAGACTCTCATGCTCGGAGGATTTTTTGATTCTAGTCCAATTGATGCTCTGAGCGTAACAAAGGTTCTTATTCTCCAAAATCGCGATAGATCCGGAATAGATCTTCTTCAGAGAGCTCAGCCCAAACGAGACCAACGACGTCTTCACGATGTACAACGATGCAAAGTATTCCGTCAACGTTCTCCCACCAATTACCTCCAAGTTCCGGAAATACGACAAGTTCTTGAAGTCCTTGTGGTCTCCTTGGATGTTCAAGAATCCAGTGATCTCCTTCAACGTGCTGAACACCTCGAGTTTGTCGGGATGCATTTTCTCGTACCGTTTACCGAAACTGAAGTTCGGATAAACGTGTTGGAAGCCTTGAAAACTTTGATCCAGTATGGTGATCGAACCCTCGATGATCGTGCAGTCCTTGAAGCTGTCTATGTTGCCGGAATGCACTTTCTCGACGCCTTTGCAAGTTTTCGGGCAAGGACCGTCGCAAGGAACGCATTCGCCGTTTAGAGCTTTCTTCTTCGGGGGACAGGACCTTACGCAAGCGCCGTTGTCTTTCAAAAGGTGTTCGGGACACCTTCTCACGCAGGTTGCACCGTACGCATACTTTCCGTCGGGATTAGCCTCCCACGAGTATGTCGTTGGATTGTACCTGAAACGAACGTCCTCCTCTTTTAATGCCAGCTCGTAAACTTTAAACGGGATCCGAACTTA
Source organism: Osmia lignaria lignaria (assembly GCF_051020975.1). Taxonomy (NCBI): domain Eukaryota; kingdom Metazoa; phylum Arthropoda; class Insecta; order Hymenoptera; family Megachilidae; genus Osmia; species Osmia lignaria. The sequence goes on from NC_135041.1 coordinate 6,531,780, forward strand.
CAACCGGAAAATCAATCCTAGCGAACAGCCAAGATTTATGGACGATAAGGTTACTGTTGTAAAACGTTCTTATATTTCTTCATAGGGGTAAAATATTTAATTTTACGAGCAAATTATTGAAACGACAAGTAACATAATCCTACTGTGATTTAAGTTGTTGTATAATCAAGTGATTGATTTTGAATTGCCAATTCAATTATTTAAAAATTCTATGATTAAAATTGTAAATAATTATACGTAATTGTAGCTTGCTTAAATCGAACGTTAATTAAGATACAAGTACGAAACTCTTGACTTTTACTCGATCCCAGGGAAGAAGACGCGACCGGGTTCCTTAATGATGCGGCTGATCTACTTACTTTTGCATGGGCGGGCATTCCTGCGTACACACACCGTCGTCGAAGAAGTTTTTACACGCGATACAGTCGCTCTGTTTCGGTCCCGTACAGCCACCGGCGCAAAAAAGATGGCAACACTCCCGCGGATTGGGTCCGAAGCACCTGCCCTGCCAGCATTGCGGGGAACAGTTCGTCTTTGAGTATTTCTGACAATTCTCAGGCCCTTCGCCCCAGCAGCCTTGCTCGCAGCTCTTATCGCACGGCGAGCAAACGCGTTCCGGCGACGTGAAATTGTACACGTAAATGTACGTAGCACTCTGACTGGTGATTATTTCGTCCCAGTTGATCGTACGTATGTGGCACAGGTTGTAGTTGTTGTACATGCCCACGCTCCCGTTGAGGATATCTGGCGAGGACATTCGATCAGATGATCTTCTTCGTGCATATCCCATCGATCGGAAGTTATAAAAATTCATATAAGTACACTCACCTCTGAGGGCCGGCATCTCCAAGTTCTGCATCTGGCACATCGTAACGAACAACGCGAACTCTTCGGCGTGGATGTTGAGCTTGAAGAGGGTTCTACCGCGTATGATCTGCAATCGCGGCAAAACGATCTTCCTGACGTCCACGTGGCTGATGAGCACGTAACCGGTGACTTCCCGTATGTACTGGAGGAAACTGAGGTCGAAGGTCTCGTTCTGGAGCCACGTGATCTCCAGGTTGCCGTCGACATAAGTACAGTTGGTGTACCGGTCTCGAAGATTCCGGTAGTGGTGTTGTTTGTTGGACGGAACGGACAGGCGGCCATTGGTACCGATACAAACTGCAACAAAGAACGGCAGTAAAATTATTTGAAATCCTTAACTGTAAAATAAAATATTGTTATGGAGAAGTATTCAATTCCTAACTGTATAAAGGATTAATGGAAAGTACAATAAAGTTTATACGATTGCTGATCGCGTCGTCGCAGTGACATTTTCTACAACGGGCTGAGATATAGAGTGGTCGCGCGACTTCCGTGCGTCGACGACCCTCTCTGTTCGTAGAATCACCAAGTGGAACGGGCTGAGGTCGCCACCCACATCGTCGAAAGCGCTTCTCCTGATCTATAGATAGCTTTCTAAGCTTTGAAAGCGTGCCGTGCGCCGGTGGGCGAACCACTTCCACAACACGCCAAGCGCACGCGCCCAACTTTGTTGTGTAACAATGTTTCACGGATCTTGGAACTCATCGAAACGTCAGCTGATAAATCTTTCGAAATTCATCTATTCGCGTTCGCGGCAACGATTTCGAAACGTCGCGCGTCTTCGACGTCTCGCGTAACTCAATTAAAAGTTAATGGAACAGGAATGAAATGTCCGACGATCGTGTCGACGAAAAAACCTTAATAACCGCAATTATCATTCGCGCCACCGAGCAGGTAGCCGATATCGCAGCAATATCATTCATAACTTCGCTAATAACCGGAACATCGATCGGCCGCCGTTCGGGGGCCAGTCACGCCCCTGGACAAAAAGCATCATCGATGATCGACAGACGTCTCGTCTTTTCTTCCGAACTTCTTCGTCTGTTTACATCTTCGTTCCGGCGGGATACGATCCGTCGGATGGTTCACGAAACGCATCGTCGCCGGCGTCGCGGCGCATAGTCGCACGTAGCAGGACCCATCTTGCGGAATTCGGGGATGCGCGTTCCATCGACCGTTCGGTTCGCTCCCCGAAAGGGCGGTCTTAATCTGACCCTGCGATCGGAATCATGCGAAAATAATTGCGCAACGACAACCTTCTTGCGGCAGCGGTGGAGAACAGCAGGTTAGAGAATAAGACCAGAACGGTGTATCATCGGCTGGGGTGGCGGAGGGAGGAGAATCCGGGCCCAAGGAAGAAGCGTTGGAACGGAGAAACCGGGCCCTGGTATTTTGTAGCGACCAGATGCTGCTGCGACCCGTACCCCCTCGAAGACGAATGCAGAACGCGGACCACGGCGCCACGAACTACGGGAATGCGGATCGACCGTGGATCTGCATCGCTCCGGGATTCTCGTCGGCCGATGTAAGCTACACGGACCCTTGCTCAACTTTCCTACGGTTTGCCCCCTCGGAAGATTAATGTCCTAATCGTTCGGTAAGATAAGAAAGAGTCGCGGTTTTTGCGCGGGAAACGCGCTCCCCGATTTCTGACCGCGATGATGGCAGGAACATCCTCCTCTGCGAGCAAGAAGCTCATTAGGGTTATTAAATTATTGGCGGTATTTGGTATCATCGGTCGAAGGGAACTACCTTGCGAATGGTGAAGATGGTTTCAGGCTATGTTCTGGGAACGAGCATGGGATCTTTTTAATCATTAGCTTTACGATTGTAAAATGAAATAAAAATGTAAAGATACAAACAAACTAAAGGTACACGATATTGCAGAAGATTAATGTAACAAGATATTTTCCTTGCAAATACGCCTGGAATTTCGTTTGAAAGAATTTACAAATGTAACAAGCTCGTGTCGTACATGGGATAAATTCGCGTTTGTCGATGGGGTCCTCGTTTTCCTCGAAAGTTCCTTCGCATTCGCATACCAACGTGCTAATTAGCGAGGTTCGCGCGTATACTTGTAACGTTATTGCCGGCCGCGTATGCGGATCGTTCGAGATGCGGCTCCGTGTAAAACTAGTCGAAGGGCGACTTCCGCTAACTGGAGGCGCCCCGTCAGTTTCCTTTTCAGGCAACGCCAGGGTTCTGAACTCTCGTACATCTCTCGACATCTCGTCCGTCCGTCTGTTCGTTTGCTATTTTACAAGAGAATCCTTCCTCTCTCCGTTCGTTTCCCTTTTATATTCAGCTCGACGCGGGCATCTCTTCGTTCCACTTTGCTTCGTGACGAGCGAAACGGCCATACGATGGAAATCTTACGGCAGCAGAAGTATAAGGAGCGCTCGTTTCGAACCCTCCAGGGACGCGTCGATCCCGTTCTCCTCTTCTTCTCTTCCCTTGTTTCTTCGCAACTTTTCATCGCGGTTGTACGATTCAACTTCACGCTTCGGGCTCGAACGATACGAGTTCTGAGATCTATCGTGTTATTCGCAAAATATATATATATTTTTTTAAATGTCCGTCTCACCCAAAGTAACTCTGAAAACCCACAAAAGTTCATAAAAGTCTGCCGGAGCTACGAATGTGTCGAAGTATACGGCGCGACAGGACGAAAACGAGCTTTCACGACGTAACTGTAGGTAACTGAATTACGAGACAGTGGATGGGACCACTGTTGTCTGGTGGTTCGTGGTCCATCAAACCGAAAGTTACGGCCAACAGCCGGGTAAAAAGGAAGAAGAACGCGCGATAACCGAACGGCCATTTAGACAAGGGAGAAAAGTGGTAGTTGGGGCAGAAGTGTCGGGTCCAGGTCGACCAACCAACACGTTCTACCTCCGAGACCTGCTACGAAATTCATTGGTGAATTTTAAAGCCTCGGGGTACGCGAAGGCTGCAGAAACGTGGCAATTATCCTCGAGAACGGGGTTACGAAAATTACCGGGCGAACCCCTTGGTCGGGATTAAAATTCTCCTAAATTTACGACGCCTGCGCGCTTCCGAAAGACAATGGTGATGTATCGATTACGGGTTTGGGTGCGAATCCCGACGTTCCTCTAATCATCCGCAGGATTCTAGGAACGTTTGCTCGACTCGGGTGCTGAGTTTCGCGCTAGATCCCTCCTGGGTCTGCAGCTTCGGGTCTGTGCTTCTATCATGTAGAATTAAGAGCGATCTTTGATGTTCAACGTATATAAAATTGCGTTTTTACCCTTGGGTGGCGCCAGACTTAAATCTGTCTGATATCAAGGAGAGCCTGTTTATAATTTCCAATGGCTATTCAACAATTTCAAATTAAACCAAATTCCAGAAGGATCGGTTATTCGACTCACTTTTAAATCTTTCGTTTACGAATTTCTTCGAGAGATCGGTAAAAAATCTGCAGCTTTGAATCAGGCAAACGAGCTCGAGTAATTCAAGCCGATGCATAATGTATCATCCATTGGATTCCCGTTGGAAGAAGCCATCGCCACGTGGACTCGCCAATGAGTGAATCGGCCGGCAAAAAGCACGGGATGATGTTCGCGGTACAGAGGGGAGAGACGAACGAGACACAGGGGAAGTAACGACGTTCGATCGGTCGGACGCGAAATCGAAATCCCGCGGCGAGACTTCTTTTGTGAGCTGGAAGAGTTGTGCGCTCGCCGCGGGTCCGGCGACCACCTTCTAGGAGGCCGAGCGTCGATTTTTATGCGCCACTTTAGGACGCCGTTAAAGGGCCAAAGTAATACGAAATAACCGCACGCCCGATGGCGGCGGTGCCGGCGCCGCCGACGTCGTTTATTTCGCCTCGTAAACATCGATACACACACCGCTCGCTCCTCGATCCTTGCCGATCGCCACGGATCCGCTCGTGTCGGCGAGGATCGCCGACGAAATAAAGACCGGCTATCGTAAACGCGCAAAATAACCGACGTGGCGGCGGTTCCTTCCGAGGCGGATCTGGACGGGCGCGGGAAGAAAGAAAAAAAAAAAATCGCCGGTGAGAAGAGACACAGAAGGTAGAGGCAGAGAAGAAGATGGCCAGCCTGGAAGCTCGAAAGGGAAACAATAATTTAGGAACACCGGTTCAGGCGAGAGACCGAACGCCGAGGAACAATGGACTCCTTCCACCTCGAAGCCGAAGCTCGTCGTACCGCATCGAACACCGAGACACTGATTCTCTAATAAAAGTCACCGTGTAAACACGAGTTTGCCATCCTCTGACGCACTGCAACGGGCCCGGCAAACGTTACGATCCCTGACTTCTGACATATCCCGCCCGAAGGGTTAGATAAAGGGTTGTACGCATTGTTGCGGCTTTATTTAAGCCTCGGTTACGCGAGAATTAATGCGCACGCCGGTGGCGTTCTTTATTCGATACCTTGAAACTGAACGCGAGATTTAGGGATTTGTTTTCAAGGGATGGAAAGGTGGCTTTTCTTGCGATTGTTAATCGAGTGATAATTAAATATTGAAATATTATTAGAACTTGATCATGTGGTGACAAATGAAATGTAACATGACATTCTTTCAAATAAAGAAATTAAAATGTGCAAATCAAATTCGTCATGGTTTGATACATATACAGGGTGTTAAAAAATACCCTGAAGACCTCTACACCACTGGATAGATCACGAAAAATCGAAGTGAAAAGTTCTTAATCTATTAGTGGGTCATACGTAGGCGTTTAGTGAAGGAGGAGAGGGTTTCGTCTCCCCGGACGCTTTTGGTTCGGTCCGGGGACCGCTAGGTGGCGGTGAGATGAGCAGTGTTCTCGCTGGCGGTCGCCCAGCATGCAGTTCGTATTATAGGAGTTCTGACAGATGATTCCGAGACGAAACACCTTTTTCTCCCCTCTCCTACATATGTATATACATGCACCCTGAACTCCATTATCGTAGGAGGTTTCTCGATATTGCTTTTCAAACGAATACACCTCCGGGAATAATATAACACCTCCTGGAATCTCGGTCGATTTCCTTGCTAACCGCATGCCTCTTCCCTCGATTCAAATAACTTTTGTCTCGCTCGAGCTATCGAGGGCTGTTCGAAAAGTAAACACACCGATTGTCCGAGCTGTGATAAGGAAAATCGAAGGATCCCGTAAGAACCGGTTCGCGATATCCCGCGGTCACTATCTCATGAATTCAACCGCATCACTTCTCGCCGCACATAATGACGACTTGCTTTTTTTCCGATCGCGATCCGCTTCGCGCACGAACCGCCATTATATCTCTGCCGATTCTTTTTCTCCGTTCCTGCGAACGCGCATCGATCAGATCGAAAGCGACGCGGAAAATGATTGCGAACACGCCTCGCACCGAAGACGAATCGCTTCGTCATCTCGATCGGGACAAATTATAGGCGGATTGGTTTTAAATATATTCTCGAATGGGTGGAATCAAATTTAACCCTTCCGTGGATTATAGGAGCTGCAGTTCTAATTATTAAGAATACCTAATTTTTGAATTTAACCTTTCAATTTTCTATTTTACGTTACTTTTTCTTTTAATTATTCAGATCAAGGTTTTTACCTTCTTTAATTAATCTAAAACGCTAAAAAGCAGAAGGCCACGGGGGAAGAGTTTAATTCACACTTTCATCTTTTGCTACGTTTCTGTTTGTTGTACTATCGGGTAGAGAACACCCTGTATAAATGATGCGTATACGTTATAACCGTAGCATAACCATCCCAGGGCGTAACATTAATAGCTTTATGGTTTATTGCTTTCGAGTCTGCGGTTAAGTTCCTCTCTGCTCCCTACGGGGCAACTACAGCAACGATTTCTCCTTCAAAGATCGTGCACTTTTATTTTCGTTACTCAACATCCCTTTGGAAGATTCAGTAGATCAATTCGATTATTGCTCTCCCGAATGATTTGCAAGAATTCCTTGAAATAAATTCCTTTTATATTTTTACAAATAACGAAAATATTCAAGTGGTCTGTTTCTTTTGACTCGCCCTGTACATTGTATTAGATAAACCGAAGACAAGAACTGAACAGTAACATAATAACTAACTTTAGCTTAACTCTGCTGTGTTAGTAGTCAAGACTGTCAGACAAGTTAAAAAAAAAGAAAAACGAAACGAGCAATAATCTATGCTGAAATAAAAACATTTCGTCTGACATTTTACACGGTTATTCAATTTGAATTCATGTTCTTTCGAAATTCGATTGTGTCGACCGCGATCGTTTATCGAAAGCCATTCGAGATTTTTGAGCGTCACGCTTCTCTGACTTCGAATCCCGTTCGCAATAATTCTAATATATCCGGATATACCTCACGTTTCACACTATCACAGCTTGCACGAAGTATGAATTAATTGCGCTAAACCTTGTTTTCGTTTACCTTCAAGTTCACAATTATTCCTGAATTTTACAATGCTGTCGATGAACAAATAAACTTTCTGTTAAATTGATTTTAATACAAATTTATGAGAAAAGGATATCTATATAACAGATATTTTCTTACCTAATCTTGTGTTGTTTCAAACTGCAACAATTACACGAATTATAGGGAATAAAACCTTTCTACAGTAAATACGTTCTCTATTTCTAAAATTCATGCAGAAATGCACAAGTCGAGAGGAAAATTGTTCGTAATGATATGGTTAGCGCGGCGAGAGGAAACACTTGACGCATAATGCTCGATTACGTAAATCATTTTTACACTATTACGTAAGTCGATCTAATTCTCCGGTTTGCTTTGGTATCGCGTGTTTTCAATTATCGCTCGTCCATTTCGTCAGCGCGAGGTGTGAAAAAAGACGCGGCGCGGGAAATTTAAATTCGTTCGGCGAAGACGCGTTTCGCGGTGGATCGCGATCGTCGTTTCGAAGGAGTCATTTTCTTCGTTCTCTCATATCCATCATTCGGACGCGTTAATACATTCAGGGCAGAGGCGAGGAAGTAAGGACGAATCGAAATGAAATACGGAGGGCAACACGGACAAGGAACGAACGACGGCATGTGGAATGTGCTTTGTTCCAGCTTCTCTCTCGCATCGACGCCTCGAGCGTTCTTCGCGTCTCGTTTCATCCTCCTGTTCGCCGGTTGTTTCTCGATCTTTCTCATCCTCATCTCACCTCGACAACCTCAGCAGCCGAGTCGAACCTTTCGTTGCTGTCGAGAGCACGCGAATTTGCTGAGGTTGCCCTCTCGACTGCTGCATGTACGTCGGTGAAATTAGGAGTTTTTTTCTGGAATGAGCAAGTCCTTCAGAGATTTAGAAATTTAAAAATTTTAGAATTTTAAAATTTTGGGAAGCTAAAGGTTTGGAATCTTAAAATTTTAGAACATTTTGGGGGGACCAAGCCCACCCTGGTCCCTACCTACTAAATAGACCTCAACGAAACGACTAAATAAAACAGTGTGTTAAGTAAAAAAACATTATGTGGTACATATGAAGGGAAAGGTTAATTGCTTTATTCATTTCCGTTCTGAAGAAACGAGAACACGCTTCGTTGTTCTGGTTCTCAGTAATTGAAACAGCTCGTTGTGTAGGCCATTCAGATCGTCGTTAGATAATCATTGTTTTATTCATTGTTTGTTTTTCAAATGACACCATTAAACGAATGATTGAGAAATTAGAAATAACATATGTACATTGAACTTTGCCCGACAACAACAAACTGTTGCATTTAAATGCTATTTAGGAGACAAAGAAGAGAAGAGAAGATGAACTAGTCCGCGGTCAACGCGTTGAAAGAGCGACCGGTGTTAACAATGGAAACAGATACATATCTAACTCGATTTCATGGTCGAAGGTCACGCATGAAGATCCTACTTGAACCAGTATGGTCAAGGTCGTCGCGTCCAACCTTCTATGAATCCTTGAAAAAAAAACCATGCGATTCGATTGACGAGATCGGCCATTTCTGCGATCCGAGAAACATACATTATTTTGTATATCGTATCCTGCTTTTTATTTCGGCTCGGTTACATGGTTCGCTTCGTCGGAAATGGACACCAGCCTTTGTATGCCTTCGTAACTTTAAACAATATCCACAAATCATGGCTCGGACATGGCGAAGCAATCTCGACATAGACATTTATAACGACGTTTATTTATATCATCAGATAGGATTGTTTTTCATCGATTGTAAGAGCGAAAAGAATGGACAATAAAATTTGTATTATAATTTGATATTATACGATGAGTTGAAAGTATATGTGTAACCTTTATTTCTGATCATTCTTGCAATAAATATAAAACGTTTGACATTCTGTTATGAATATTTACGATTACATCACTGCTTGACAATGATAGTGGCAAAACTAAAAAAATGTAAATTTTGAAGGAATAACTTTTAAAAAATTCATATTTTTGAAAATTATCTAGAATATTTTGAAGAATTTTAAATATGAGGTTTCGCTTAATTTTTAAATATAATATAAAATAATAGTTCAATAATAATCTGAATAAGTCCAATTTTAATTGTGAAACAATGTCAGACTCGACCAAGGCATATCGGTAAAGTTGCAATAGATGTTACTTTCACCCCCACAAGGATTCTAAAATTATGAGATATCGATGTATCGACTAATAAATCATTTCGTTGGCTGGCTCGTGGATTCGCAACGGCCAACGTACGCGTATAACTCGCGCCTTGGATAACAATCTCTTTCTCCCTTTCGAGTGGTTTCACCAGCTGCGACGCGAAGGGAGATTTTAATACATGAGCGAGCTGAGATGCGAGTTAGCCATGGTCCTACCTATGGGATCGCTGAACCCCAGATAAACACGCAGATACGAAAACTCGACACGTTCGCCAGGTTGTACCTTTTGAAGAACGCGTCCTCTGCCCTCGGATTTTTCTTGTAACGTTTTAATTGCCATCACGAGTGTTGCTCATCGCGCTAACAAGATTTTATCTACCGTAATTGTTAATTTCGTTAGTTTTCAGAAATTGATCGGATCAGACATGCGAGGCACTCTTACGCGCTATGTTCCATTTATGTTTCAATTTTCAGATTTTCAGTCATTTAAACTGTTTGCACATATGTACATATAGAATTTATACTGATTGTTCTGTGTAATTTGTCACACGTGTGTGACGTCGATTTCTATTTAACATGTTCGTTATCATCCATCCACGACGACCATGAATTTATATTTTAAAATGGACTAAAATCATTTTAAATTAAACAATCCATGGAAAACAAATTTTCCAATAGCGAGGGTAAACACATACAAATTTTATATAAAAATATAAAACATTTTTTAATCACGAATATTTTAAAAATGATTTTGTTTTCGAATAACCTTCTTTAATATTCAAATATCTTTTCAATTCTGCTACTCTCTCGTCCAGTATCAAGTAGATACACGTTCGACGTTTAACGCGGAGGGCATCGAGCAGACGTCTAGAAAAGGAATCGCGTCGATAGATCTAGATCGCGGTAGCTCGCGATCGATCTATTGCGCTTGGATCGCGTATCGGGCGTCGACCACCCTCGAAGAGGCGTACGTCTTCCTCGAGAGCATTTCTTCCTTTTCTCCGCTCAAAGAACGAAGGAAGTAGGAAGAAGAACACGACGATCGCGTCAGAGATCCCGACGTACATTAACTCGGGATCGATACAGGCGCCATGGATCGCGATGCGAGCAACACATGTTAATTTCCCTAACTCGTGGGAACTCAGTCGAGTTTATTCGAGATATCTTTCGTATCTCGATCCATGCCTCGTCGTTTTTCTCTCCTCGGGTTAGCCCGATAATCGTAACGATCCTGTACACCTACGTGGGCGTGTACCTCGCTCGATTCTGCTCGAGATTTCGCGTAATAAGCGAGGATCGCGTACCGATTTAGCCGCAGGCCGATACAGTTTAACTTCCGCGATAGATTGATAGCTCGTTCCTACACTTCTTCCTTCTTTCGAAAGTGTATAATATCGCGGTGAATTCGATTCATTTGAGATTCCACAGTATGCCTGATCGTTGGTTTATACTACTGGCAGAGTGTATTTTAGAAGTGGAAAGATTCATAATTTCATCGGCATATCTAATGATATCTAATGTGAAAATTAAATAGACAATTTTTAATCCCCAATATTTGTAGCTGGTGGATTTGCTCCAACACTGGATGAAATATAATTTGAAATACCTAACATTTGAAAAACTTATTCCAAGAAATAAAATATCTAGTACATGCTTCGTTAAATAAAATCATAAGAATAGATCAGATAGTGAGTATAGTTATGAAGTAGTCAGATTCGTTAGAAGCATTCAAAGCAGTAGAATAGAAGAAGATTCGACGGAACATTGCAAACTGTTTCGTTGGTTGCACGACGAATTGCCTTTGAATGTGCAAAGCGTCCCGCTGTACAGCGCCTATTGTTCGATCCATCGAACTCGACACCCTAACAATCGTTCTCGATTCCTTCCCGCTGTTCTGGATTTATGATCGTTTCGATTACCTCTGGCCGAGGTACTGACTTTCTTTCCAATGTTTCGCGATCGGTTTCTACGATACCGGTACCAAATGGATTTCCTTGCATCAATATAATTGTTAGAGTATCGGTAACCACATTTCCATTCCTGGTACAGGTTCTTTGTACACTTATTCGTGTATAAAGCAGAATATTTATACTACACCGTTGTTGCACCCGAGTGTACAAGACTCCGTCTTTCTAGTATCAATTTTTATTATTTTCTTTTATCCATCTTCTCAGTAAAGCGGAAAAATGCAATAATTTGTCGCAAGCAAGAAGAACAAGCTAAGAAAAGCAAGAAACAACAGTTTGCATCGTGTGAGTTCTTAAAAGCTAAGTCTGAATGCAAACCCGGTGGATGAAATTCCGTTTCCCTCCTCGAGGACATCTGTCGACCTTGTTGAGTGTACGATTCGCTAGTGTCGGAATGCAAGCGGCGGATTTCAGCGACACAGGTGATTACCGAGCAATTAAAGTCCTCGAGGGACAGGGTGGATATCGTTGACAAGAACACGAGATTGATATAAACGGTGCTCGCGTTCGGGCAAGAAATTCGATTTCCCACGTGAACCTCGCCACTTTCCCAACATAATTTCGTGTTTTCTCCTTCAAAACAAAAATCTTGTTGATCGCGACGAGGCATTGCAGGGATTCTTTCGATACGTTGCAATTTTTGCAAGAGACGAAATTTGTAAAATTTTATTTTGTAAAAATATCAAATACTTTACTTAATATTTTTAAACATTATACTACATATAGAACACCGCGTAGTCTCTTTCACAAACTGTTCTTCTATCCCTTATCCTAGGGAAGTTGTTCGTATCCATTTTTCCTATTCAATCTCTGTACGGTTCTCCTCGATTTGCAATCAATGAAAAAAAAAAACCCACCCACTCTCGCTTCTCACTCGCACCGATGTCCACCCACATTTCGTTCGCAGACCTGTCGGTGCTTGGCAAGAGAACGAACTGCCGTTCGCTATCCATCAAGTAGCTTGGAAATGTTGAAAGACCCAAAGGTGTCGGCCTGACTTTTCGCCCGCCCCACCTTTCGACCTGACCGGCATCGCGCAGGGATCTATTCTTCGTCTTCAGGGAAGATGGTGATGGAACGAGTACGAATATTCTGGGATGGGAACGATGGATCATTTCGCACCGCTGAATCGTTCGGTTTATCTTCTCAAGATCCGTTCAATAGCCGGTTCCGCTGCTGTTCGTATCGAAGGACGATTGTTCTATTGTTAAGGTGGAAGCTTCTGAACAGGCATTGCGAATGGAACTACTCACGATGCTAAGGTGCAGTTGGAACGATTTAATGCTTCAATGAGTTTTGAGTACTATTGAACTTATTGTTAGTACAATTCCAAAAATTCGGGTTTGGAATCTTTTTCGAATTTTTCGGGCACCCACTTTCCCTAATTACCATAAGTAGGTTTAGTCGCAGTCCATTAACATGAAAATGGAAAAATTGTTAGTTGATATTTTAATGAAAATTATAGAAATTTGCAATACCTTATTTAACTTATAAAATTTTTTCGAAGCACAAGAAGAAAATGAAGGTTGAATTTTTTGACGTGTAACAATTTTGACGCACTTGTTACCGTCTCCCCTGAAAGCTGTCTCCGTTTACCTCTCCGGGCAAATTGCGAAATGCATCAGGTGAAAATGATTAATAAGGCTAGCCACGTCCGTTACACGGAGTTCAGTTTTAATCGAATTGATTTTACAAGCTCGTTTCGCGCGACGGACACGCGTGTCGATGCGAATACAGGGATTCAATTAACTAATTCTGTGAACGGCGCGTATCGTTGCCCGATTAAATAATAGAGAAGTAACCGCTTCGGTCGCGACGTTTACTGCATCGGGCAGAAATACCTGGATCCTGTAATCGACGCGATTAAACTTTCAATGGCATTTATATGATAGCCGGCTGAAACTTTCGATGGCGGTTAAAGTTTAACAGCGATTACCGCCGGCATTTATTACCATCCGTGAAACGTTTGGTATTTCTGTCGAGACCATACGACTCTCGCTGTTGCGGCCACTTACGACCCGGTAACTTTACCGGTTGATAGCCGAACGCTTCGACATCATTTTGGATTCTTTGGATTAACTTTGGAGAGGTACTTGGCATTTATCAGATATCGGCTAGTGCTTAATTTAAACTAATTTCCTTCTTTAACCCTTTAACCGCGAATACCGTGCAAATATAGCTTCAGAAGATGGCCGTTTATTTGGTAAGAACGTATATATATACGTCTGGTAATTTTATTCTCTACTATTGAAATGAGTTTCATAAAATGTTTAATTATTTAAATATCATTCTGATGATGTGTTGTCATATTTGTAATGGAAATTTTAAGTACAATTAACCCCTTCACATTTTTTTTTGACAAGACATGTTGTAATTGATTTTTGCGAACAATGAAGTACTCTTTGGAATCCTGTACGAGGACGTTCGAAAAACAAAGAGAAAAAAATGGAGGAAAAGAAAGCTTTCTACCATTCCAACCTGTCTCGATCTCTTTGGATCCCAACATCGTGTGCAATCCCACGAGTACATAAATATCTGCCTAGCATATTGAACGGTCATATTTCATGGGGGGCAAAAAAAGCGAACGTCCCTTGGAAATTCAACGTCTCAATCCGTCTCTGGGATCTCGTCAATATTCCGAGCGGTCAATTAAGGCATGCCTCCCAGATGTCCCTTTCTGATCCTGCACGTACACGTCCATAGAATCGTCCATGGTGGTAGTATTACATACGAAGTGATCTTGCGTCGCGTTCCCTTACAATTCCGCTTGTTCGGCGTTCTCTTCGTCCGTGGGCCAGAAAACTTGGTCCAAAATGGCGGGCGGTTGCGGCAGAAGCTGGTACAAGCTTTGCAACTACCCAGAATATTGTGTTCCAGTTGATAACCGATGTGCCATGATTTAAAAATATTTAGAGAAATTGCTTGAGTTTATTAAAAATTGAAAAACGGAGATTTTAAAAAACAGAGAATTGTAGGATGATATAAAAGATACTAATTCAAATATCGAGTACATTTCCTCATGGATACTCTTCGAAAATCTGTACTATTATAAACATTCTGAAGCGACGGTGTTATTAGTGGACACGCATTGTATCCGGAGGATGATAACCTCGGATTTAACGGGTAACGCGGAAGATCGACGGCGTATAAAGCGCCTATTTAAGGCTAAAACTTAAGGTCCAAGCTAATAGAATGAATGCGTGCTGGTCAAAGGCGTACCGACGCCGTAAAAACCGAGACACAAATTTCGTTAATGTAAAAACAAACGTGACTGAAAGCGGACGAAATCAATCGCTACGCAAAAAGCAACTTCCATCGAGCGTGACTGTGACTGTGACTGTGACCAGTTTTTATGGGCTCTGAAAATGATGTCTTTGTTTACTCTATAGCTGTGCTTGTAAAGGAATCAATAACAAATTGAAAATCGAAATTTCCTTGAACGACGAAACATAATCTTTAACGAGAAATTATATGGCAAGGAATCAGCAATCGGCTACCGTATATCATTCATCATTTCAATTTTTCGACTACGGTCATTTGCGTTAAGGTATTCCTTTTCAACGATTCATCACGCCAGTCACATTCGACGTTTCAATCCCCTCGCAAATACTATTTCCCACGTTCTTATCGAAGACTGATGAATTCTTAGTGTTAATTGACGCATCGTTTCGAAATACGATACACGCTAAAAGCTCGGAATGATAAAGTGCAATGATTAATTCAGCACGAGGCATAATCTTTGGCAGCGAAATATCGTTCGGTAATAACGTCGAACGTATCTTCTGGCTCGGTGGAGCGAATAAAAAATGATTGAAAGAAATCGAGGCTGCTCAGAGGCGACACGGCGTAAGTTACCGTTCCCTAATGGTCGCGAAGGTATCAAGCTCGGCTTATCGTGTTAATGGAAACCTTTATGGAGACCACTTTAGGTGATATCTCTCGAAATTGCGCCGCTCCACGGGATCTTGGGTGGTTATCTGTTCGACGAGCCGCGTCTTTGCGTTCCGGGGTGAGCTCGGCTTGTTTTCAACCGGAGCAATTCAATATTGCTATTCGTATCTTTAATTTCATCTTACTTTTTTAATTACGCAAAGAAAACCTGGTCTGTTTCATTCAAAATCAAACGACGACGTTTCTAAACCCCATAAAACCAACTCTTTCTCTCGAATAACTTTTCTCGACGAAACTTGGAAAGTTTACCGACGACGGCTACGATGGCCGGGCACGGTGATATATCACGAGGAGGATTACGCGTGTGGTCGAGAAAAAGCGAACGCCGGCAACGCAATAACTAGGAAGGGCAATAAAAGTAAACGGGAAAGGTCTTGACAGGCGGGCAGGAATGCTGATGTGGGTCAAGCATCGACATCACCAGCCACGATCAAGGAATCCTGTTGTGTTACAGGCGAGTGCACCTACATGCGCGTTACCGAAAGTAGCCGCGCCGCCGCGTAAACATTTCCTCCTAGCGTGGAGAGCGTGCTCGAACGAGGCGGGATTTAAAGAGTTTCCTTCGGCTCGAGTGGGAAGAACGGTACTTTCCAGGTACTTCGAGTAAAAGGGGTCCCTTCTTGGCTAGGCACGCAACCAGCCACCCACGCGGCCGTTAAGCTGGCGCAACGCTTTGCTTTCTACTTTTCTAGCCAACCTCGATGATGAACGCGATGCTCTCCAACTAGGAAGAACTCTCACAGAGTGAGATCTTCAAGCGAACACCCTGATTTCAATAAAGAGAGAGCTTCAATTTGCAAGGTGTCTACTGATCAAGGTGTAAGAAAGAAAAACATTTCATCAAGTATCGTTCAGATTAGATAAGTCAATTTTTAGATGAGGATAGATCTAGATACAAGAGCGAGAAAAAGGGAAATTACCTATTCTGAACGGTATTTTAGGTAAAATAAACATTTTTTCTTTCCCATACAGAATTAAGATCGAAACGAGATTCTACGGGCTTAAGTCCCTTGTACGTCATAACGAGGGCTCCTCCATCGAGGAGCAGTTAAAATCAAATAACGTTGAATAAAGCATCACATGATTCATGCGTTGATTCCGGAAGTAGAGGCGTTTCACCAATATGAAAATTATAGATCTTCATTACCTTGCGTCTAACGATAAGGTACGCTTCGTATTCCCAGGCTAATATATATTTAATGACGATGAGTTACAGCGTCTGGTGCGCGTTAGTAAAAATTTACACTTTGCTGACTTTCTATTCGCGTGGATGTGAGCGTCGCGTGTAAATTTTTACCAATGTAAAATGCAGCTTAACGCGGACGAAACAACTCACTTTTCCCTTTGACAAACTCGGAGTTGAGGTCCGCTGACACATCGTAGCTACCGGCGATGATCAATAGAAGAAATGTCACGCCGAAGAGGTTGCAGGTCGACAGCGTTCGTGGCCCGTGTCGGTGTTGGAACATGATGAGCTCTCATGCCCTTTACGAACCCATGGACCTTGCCAAGGTGATCTCGACAATGATTCCCGCTTCTTCGTGCTCCCTTTCACTATCACGAGCAAGGAGAAGATCGGAAGAACTTCGGAGACGTATTTCCGCTGCTGCCATAGCTGTCTGTTCACCGGCTTCCTTGCATGATTCCTCTCGTCGCTCTGCTTTGCGTCTGAAATTTGAATAACATATCATTAGAGACATCAGGAAGAATGACTATTTCTATATTGCGAATTGAATTTAATATGTCAGCTGTTGTAGAGGTAATCAATGATTGGCGCTTCTGCGCTAACAATACTAATATTCAAAATTCGATTATTTTATTTTCTAATTTAATTAGATTATTTTAATGCATTGATTAGAATTTTTTCAAATGTTTTTTCAAAATTAAGCAAATTAAATTGTATCAATCATTCTCGTAATTTTCATCGAACTCCTATTCTCATTTTCTCACAGTCGATCTCATCTAAAGACATAGTGTTCCCATGGATTCAGCAGGATTGATTCCCATACACGGTTCGCGTTCCTCGATTTGGAAATAGAGCAACCGATCGCGAAAAAACGTCTATTCGCCTTTTACGCTGGCAATTGTTTTGTCGTCGCCTCGGCCAAAGGCTCGCGTCCTGTTCCTTCCACGCTAAGCAGGGCTTTCGCGGATTGTTTCGAACAGATTGAAAGAAGAAGAAAAAGAAGTAGAAGATTCAGAGGAAGCGAGGAAGTAGGATAAAAGAGGAGAAGACTACAGAGAGACAATGCGGCAAACAGCAGGTGTCTGCTCTTTCCTCCATCCTTTTCTCGCTCCTTTTCCCTCTTCCTTCGTCTTCTTCCTCCAGGCACGATCTCATCCCGAACAGCCTCACGGCTCTTTCTTTGTTCTTTCGCACTCCCCGCAGAGTGGTGAACACGGGTTACCTTATTCGGCCGCGACGGCCAATGATCAGCTTAAACAAATGACGTCGACTAGGGTTTCGTCGAGTTCCTCCCTTCCAAGTAGCAGCCTGATTACCAGCATCTCGTCAGCATCAGCCTCTTCAGGGCCTCGTCTATTAATTACGATCGCTTCGTGCCGACACTAAGCCCCGTCTCGATCACCGGACACTCGATCGTGTCGATCGTGATTGTCGAGCGTTCCTCGCGCTTCGTCTCCATTTATTCACTCGCTCTTCGTTTCTTTCATCAAGACAATCCTACTACCCTTTCCTCTTTGTCTACCTCATTCTGACAGCGGTTTCTTGAACGCGATAGTCGTCGAGGTACCAGGCTGTCTGCCGGTGAGAAAGACGTGGGACGTTTCAGTGAAGACACGTTGCTAGTAACAACGTTACGTTAAGGCTAATGCACATTAGCAAGGGCTACAGTGCATCGCTTTGCAATGCAAACATTTGAAATCATTTTATACGGGACTGATCTGGTTGGGTCACGTTGGAATGGAGTGGGTGGAAGAGGGATACCTCGTTAATCGAAAGTTCACCCTTCTAATCATAAATAATAGAAGGCGGTGCTATGATTGTAACGGAACGAGGTCAGTAATCGAACTCCTGGACGATCGATCAAAACGCGCTCGAGCTCATTAACGATCCCGACAAAACGTGCAATTAGCCGCTAATAATCCGTTCGTCTATTATCTGCACGGTAACCCCGTCAACCGGAACGACTGGAACCAAAACCGGTTCGCTTCTAGCAATTTGTACGGAGGATTTTTGCCAAAAGTGTCTCGTACGAACGCGTACCGAGACTCCTGGCAAATCGTGTCCGTATCTGAGAAAACAGAAAGGACATTCCTGAAGGACCCCGGAGTGCAAAGACCCCGCCACGCGACTAGTTTCATCGACAAACGTATCCGGGTGTTCTTAATCCTTTCGATGTAGCACGCGTTATTACGGTCGTTTCGAAACGCTCTACTATGTTTGCGATAACGAAGGAACTCTGATAAGGCAGTTTCTTATCGAGGCTTAAAAGATTAGGAACATACATTTAAAAGAATAAAATCGATGCATATTGATTTTTAACTTATGTTAGTAAAATAAAAATTAAATTGTCATTTGTCATTCGAGGCAAAATAATTTGTGATCGTTTTGTGACAACGCAATAAATAATACCACGCAATTTTCCAGCACGATACCGCGGTGTTAAGTATCGCTTACACGGAGGTAGCTACAGAGGTATCGTTTCTAATTACACGTTCGTTATTTGTCCAGTGACAGGAGAGAAGGCGGCGCAATGCGCGATTCCGTTCGCCATCGGTCGTTATCGTTGGATGACATCGAAAGAATCGAATCGATAAAATTTTCTCTTTTTTCCCCTTCTCGGTTCGTATCGAACAAAGTGCATTTATCATTGTTACATCGGCCGAATTGACACGTCGATCCTTTTCGCGGTGACTAATCGGTGGGGTGCGCCTGCCGTGCTCTCGTTAACTTGCCTTCGGAGCCTTGATTCGCGCTTGTACCGCGACAGCGAATGGAAACGCACGTGGCCGTGTATCACGATATCACGAGCCTTTCTCTTGTAATTATTCGAGAGAGAAAAGGGCTTTGATATATTGCTCCGAATTTTGACGTTTGCTTGTTCGCTGAGAAACTGTTCGTTTAAAGAAGAGGTGAAATTAGTTGATGATAAAAAGAACAGAGAAAATAGGAAGTGACATTTACCTTTTATCAAAAGGGACTTCTCTATCAAAATATTTAGCTGCTTCGTTTGTTCGTCAAGTTTGAAAGAGTAATAAACAGCGTCTTCTTAAATTAATATTTAAATGATAAAAAATTATTAAAGACTTTGCCAGTCTCATATGGCACGAAGAGAAGCCATATGACACATCAGACTTGTGAACATCACGTAAGTCGTTTGCGAACTGCTATCGTTCGTACGACTGTTTTATAATTGTCAACGAGGAGAGATTACGAGGCGTGGTTCTCAGACTTGCCAAAATAAAGATATTAGTCGGAAGATAAGCCGTTCAGGCAGTGCGATGTTACTCTTACGTTGTACTAGTCGTGGTTTGCGACCAAGCATCTGCAGATTACACTGTTCGGTACAGCTAAAGCAATCTTATAGCAAATATGACAGCAAATTGTACTTAAAAATATATATTCGAATTAACAAGAGATACTAAATTTTTTAGTGAATCTCCTCAAATAAATACAAGTTATCGCATAGTCGTCCTTGTCACTGCTATCGATAACAAATGATAAGACGGAAATACAAGGACAACCTCGTAATCAACCCCGACGAAAGGGGAAGAAGGAAGGAAGTCGTGTACTCCGCGGATAAAAAGGCTGGAATTTTCTTCGACTGAACCGCGCCATGGAAGAAAGAATCCCTCGAGAAGCTTCGTCGGATGCGGAGTGCCATGGATGCCGGAGCGGAGTTCACAAAATGACAACGAAAGAGAAAGAATAAAAAAAAAAAACACCATGAAAACAGAAAAGAAAAGGAGAAGAAGAATCGAGGCAGACCAGGGTCCGGCATACGGGGACGTCGGTTGTATTTATCGACGCAAGTCGTCCACCTATGTTCTCCAGCTTGCTCCTCACCTCTCTTCTTTCGTTCCACGGCTCGTCCTCGTTCCTCTTTCTTCCTCCTCGCGAGAGGTAGTTCGGTCGAGAGAGCATAAAAGCGGCGTCTTTTGAGGGGGAAACTGTGGCAAATAATAAAAAAAGAAAAAGGAAGGGCCAGGGAACACGGCGAGCAACCGTGTTAACTGCGCTGCTTATGCATTCATATCCTTGTTTCGCGACAACCTGCTGATTGTTTCCACAAAACGCGACAACCCTCTTGTAGCCGTGTCCAGGCCGGTTTTTCGGTGGCATGGCCCGAACAGCGGACACGCTAGGTGCCGCTCCAGACGCGACGAATGCAGCACCAGCAAAAAGGATCAATTTGTATGCGGGTGAACGCTCCGACACTCGCTTTCTCTACCCGTTCTCTGACACTGTCCTCGAGACCGTGTAACGTCTGTACGACAATGGCCACGGGTGCTGCCTCCTGAACAAGAACCACCGAGGGGGGAATTGCCGAGGGTGCCCCATAGGAACACGGAACCAACGAGGAAGCGCGAATCTTCACCACTCGCCTCTTACCCTTTCCCCTGAAACGTTTTAACGATGCGCATTAAGGAGTATAATGCTTTTAAGTAGTATAAGTAAAGCATAAGGGTGACACTAGTATTTTTTTTAACTACAGACTTCCACGCTTTGTAATATATTTTTACTCTTTTACTCTTCGGATTAAGAGCTGAGATTCTTACAGATATCATATGATATAAGATCGTCAAGCGTACAGGAATTGCTTCGCGAGTCATAGCAATAAATGAGCGTAAAGTACGAGCTAGCGATTAGCATAAATTAACGTTGTTTACCCGTACGTAATAATTCTTCGTAACGTATCGCGAGCGTGATTTATCGTAACGAAGGATCGCGGGAGATACGCGTGTCCCGGGGCAGAGCCGAGAGGGGAATAAAGAGAGAAGATAGAAGACTGCCGGATGAAATATGCTGGCGACTTCTGCAGCGTTAGAATATCCCAACGATGCATACGTGCCAGAGTTAACGGTACGTTGCATTCCCCTCTGCATCGCATCAGCCCTTTCGCCCATCGGCCATTCCTCGATGCATGGCCCACAGTGCTCGTGTTATCGGTTCTTGTAGGTAAGTCTGATTACATAGCGCGATAACAAGCTTGCCAGAAGGCTGATTGGTCTATGGTGTTCAAAGATACTTAATTCGTTCAGAATAATAGACTCCTGGGCAACAAGAATATTATATCCAGTTTCGCTTATTATTCGGTCCCCGGAAGAACGGGTACCCGAAATTTTCGACCGAAAATTCCTGACACGAATTTTAAGCTACCCGTACACCCTTAGCCAATACCAATATAAGGGTTAATTGTTTCAGACGACTATTGTACTTTTGTCAGAGGGCCGAGTGTTTACGAATGGTCCGCCATAATGGCAGTTCATACGTAAAGATAGTAATCGGCTATTATAGCGAGCTTTCGTAATATAAGGAGGTGGTCGAAACGCGACACCGGGACCCCACCCAGGTGTGCGACGAAATGGATTGCGCCGCTCGAAGGGAGTCGAATCGATCGTCAATCAAGCCAGGCTCAGCGATAATTGACCGAAGAAGAGGGTCGCCATGGGCCGAAAGAAGGATCGAAAAAAATTAAGGAGACGCGAATAACAGACGGCGACGAAGATGATGACGAAAAATAAAGATCGACCGGGGGAAAAAGGGGAAGAAGAAGACGAAGAAGGAGCTACGAGTGAGGAGGAAAAAGAGGAAGAATAAAACGGGGAGTAACGGTAAAGGAGAACGTGAGCGCGATTTCGATGCTTTCGGAGCAACGAGGATACGTCAAAGGTATCCGGAGGACCCCCCGATCCAAGATACCTTCCAAGGTACCGTCCACCTTTCCTCTGGCTCGCTTACTGGCCCATCCTTCCTTCTCTCTTTCTCATATACTCTTCTGTTGGTATCTGGTCAAGAACGAGCTTTGATTTAGAACACGCCATGATTGCCGGCGTCGGCCTCTGTTGTGCCGCAAAAACGGCCACTGCTTAACCAACCGAGAGCGAACCGCCGCGCGCCGCGCCGGTCCCAGCGCCGGTTCACTTTCCCACTGGGCCGTATATGGCACAACATTTTATCTTCTACGGCCCTCGTAGCGAGGGATTGCATGATCGGACGCCGTAAAACCGAACCTCGACCATATCTTCAACCCCTCTCACTTTCTTATTCTGCGATCCATTCGATCAGCCTCCTGCTATTTCCATTCGCTCAACTAGCTAAAGGCCACAACGCTGGGCCATCGGCGTCTCCCTTCAGAAATGGCAGCTTATAAAAACGAAAATGTAACGTTAAGGAAATGCAATAAATTCACGCTTTACATTCTAAATCGCAACCAGTTTCTAAATGACAACGTTATGCAAATTTTCTGACATTGTTAGTTATCATGGGTCATTTGCGATTGAGATGGAAAACAGGAATTGTCAGCAGGGGAATGCGTTTCGTGTCTGCGAGAAGGTCCGGTTCGAACGGTTCGCGGTTTGCTAATAACGTTCGTGACTCCGTGACGGTTTTCTACGTTCCAGCTACCAGGAGATAGAAGGTAGACGAGATAAGAAGTGGCTGGAAAGAAAGTGAAGAAAGGGTAGGGAAGGAGAGGTTGGAAATCCATGGATCGCCGCTCACGATCCCGTCGTTTGTCTCGCGGCTAAGGCAGACGTTTCAGCCCGTGCACCACGATGGAATTTCAAGGCACGAAGCGAGTTCCCCTCGCGGCTCGACCTCTGCACCTCGTGCAGCTCCAGATCGTGACTTCGCCCGCTCACGGAGAACGATCCCGTGGCCCTTCTTCGTGTTCCACGTATCTGCCACCGCGAATCTTCTCGGAGAACCGGTCAATCCCGCTCACGAAGGCTTTCGGATTTCTTGGAACTGTGGCGTTCACGAAAACTACCTTCATCTAGTTGCAATCCTCTTTTTATTATATCATTAACTCGTATCATTAGTGTTTATACGCTTGAGATGAGCAGAAAAGCACGAGGCATGTATGAAATGTTGAGAAAAGGAGGAAAGTTTTAAATTTACAAAAAGAAATTAATATATTATTTCAAAGATACGCAAGTGCACGGATGATTTCGATCATTAACAAAATTTTACACGTATGAATTTCTAAAATTAAAACTTCTATTTTTGAATTTTTCTCCTCGAATACTATTAGAATACATTTATGCTCTCCAAAGTAAAGTTCAGTCGAATTTAGTCCGAGTAAATCAACAATATGAAGTTTAATTTCAGCTGAAGATCAGTCATCCAGGTTGCAACATCAGAACGTAAGATGTACCGTGAAGAATCACGATGGCACATCAGAGCGAGGAGCAGTAATTAGTCAAATGAGCAAACGTCTTGACCACCTGCAGTGAAGCAGGACCCGAAATTATTGGCCGACTGGCAGAGTAGCATGCGGTAAAGCCGCGTAATGATAGTAATTATTATTATTTCGTCGCACGTGAGTAGCCAGACAAACCGCTCCCTTTTCGGGAAGGATTTTTATGAAGACATGCTAATTGTTGCCGCTTCGCGCGGACAACGTTGTCCACTTTGTAATTTCTCATGGCCGTCAATTTCGTTGTTGCCAGTTATTAAATCCTTGCCCCGGGCTCCTTCGCGTCGTAAAATGTGTTAATCTAATTTATACGTTCAATTGTGAACGAATAAAGAACGCGGGGTCGTTGAAGAAGAATTAACGTCAACGAGTGTAACTTTTAATTCTGAATAATTCCAGTATCGTGACAAATCGATTTTTCGATGACAAGTGTTATCGAATGGTACAATTTAACCTTTCCGAGCGATACAAATGCAGTGGTCTTATCAGTGTGAAATGCAAACACCTACAAAAATGTAAATATTTGATATTTTCACCATGTACGAAGATTATCAGCACACTGTGATCGATGTAACGAAATTCACGACTGTCGAATCAGTAAATACGGTAAAATCGAAGATAATAATATAGTTGTTTAATTTTTATGTACGAGCGTTATGTACGAGCGTGTCAAAGGGTTAATCTAGCTTCACGAAATGTTTATTGCTCTTTCAGATATTTTCATGAAGCAATTTTTCATCATAACCCTTTCGATTTTGAGTTTCATGAAATTCTCCAGGGCAAAGCGTGTTCTGAGGTCAAGGACAAATTATTGGTAGCTTTATTATACCACCAACCACCCCACGAATGCCACTTTGATTCGTTGGAAGATTGATCAAAGTGCATTTCGAAGGTAAGCCTGCGTACCATGGGACTAATCAATGCTTTCAGCTCTTTTCTCCTGCATCCTACGTCGCTCATTTCCGAGTGGATCG
The DNA here is from genome assembly GCF_051020975.1 of Osmia lignaria lignaria. Taxonomy (NCBI): domain Eukaryota; kingdom Metazoa; phylum Arthropoda; class Insecta; order Hymenoptera; family Megachilidae; genus Osmia; species Osmia lignaria. Next base: position 6,556,463 of record NC_135041.1, read on the forward strand.
CAAATTGTTGGTTACGTTACAGAGAGAATCGAAAACATACGCTTCAAGATGGAAGAAGGATCTTTTCAGCAACGAAACAACCGAGTCAGGAAATCAAATGTTTACGTGGTTCGTCGGAACGAAAAAGAAAGCATTCTCCCTCCGGGAGGTTTGGTGAAAATTTAACGCGGAGTATCGTATAAGGCGACTGTGAATTTCTGCGTAAATATATGAATCAGTTGACTTAGCGATAACTTTCAGACACAAAATATGGAAACCTGAAACGTCTACTTTAGTGATAATTTCATGTTTGGTACGCAAAATCTTGATAACTCGTATTTGGTGTAGCTACCGCTTCTAGAATGATTTCATAACATAAAGTTGTTGCAAAATAGACCTTATTTTATATCAATTTAAAGCTTAAAGTTTGATGAAAGTAATTAGTTACATGCACCTTTCATTACAGTTCTCAATACAAAATGGCAGGTTGTCAAAAAATCGTCTTACTGCTCATTACACGGTAATTGATAATAACCAGCCATTTTGTATTAAGGACATTAATGAACAGTGCATGTATATAATAATTATCAACAAATTTTAAGCTTCGAATTGATATAGAATAAGTGCTATTTTATAATACTTTTGGATCATAAAATTGTATCAGACTTTGGATATTATAAAATTAACAATCAAATTCTTTTCGTTTGGCAACCATTTCATATCTGTTTAAAATCGCTTCTATTGTTTCATTTCAAATCGATTTTAAATCGATTTCGACACTGATCGAGGAGGCCAGGACAGCCACGAAAACGGAAAGAAAGGGAAAGATCGCGAAGATAAAGCGAACGTCGAGATTCGTTGCATTGTGCCGCGTCGAAGATGCCGGCGTGACTTTAACGCCGGCAGCGATCCTCGAGATCCTTATCCTGGCGATCTACCTGCGCCATCCTGGCTTCGTTCGGCTGAAAGTGCTGCCGGTGCCATTTTTCGAGGCTTACTTACGGCGTGCAATGGTACAAAGAAGCTACCAGCAACCGGGATTCTCGATCTTTGCGAGTATCTTGAAAAATAAACCTGATTCCATGCTGAGATTCGAAATTTTACCATCTGAATCGAATCGACCAAGGATATTGTTCATTTTTTACCGTTTTCGGTCTAGAACATAAATTTTTCAAGATACTTAAAATTATTATAATTTGACCATTTTAACTTGTAAATCGATAATGAAATTCTTTCTGTGCACTTTGATCGATAATATTTGAAGTTTACATTTTTTTTAAATACCCTTCCTCAGTATCGTTAAATCAGTTTTTAAATATTTTAAACACAGCATATAATAAAACGATCGATACAAAAGTTTGAAGCGATTCGAGTTCTAAATTCGTTTGTTTCATCAAATGTTCAGCATAACCAAATCGACATTACAACATGATACATCATACCCGATAGGAGATCTTATCGAAAGTCTTCAATACTCTCCTTTGGTTCGTTCTCAAAATTACACGAGTAGAAATCGGTTTGGAAAAGCAGTTGCTTTGGTGTGAATGATTAAGAAAGTTCTGTCATCGTTCAATTAATTACAGATAGAACAATGAACCGCTTGAAATTCGTACTCGGTATCAACGTTCCTTGTCGTATACCATCCAGTAAGAATTATTTCAAATACATATATAAACATGTTATTTATACTTTCTTTAGTTTTCTTTACATAGTAATTCTAAATTGAAAATTGGTAATTTTTTGAACTTAGCACATTATAAAAATTGACAAGCATGATCTTTCCGGGTAATCTCTTTTTCAATATAAAAAGGAATATTAAAATTCTAAGTATTCAAAACGTTAGGCCCATCTTGAACTTAACAAACTATGTATAATAAATTGTATTTTTGTCACTCAAAGGTACTTCAATAATATCCGAAAATCATACTAAAGAAATATGCAAGAAGCACAGTTCAGAGGTGCAGCTGAGGTCATTATACAAACCTGGACGTTTCTTCTCATCACGAACGCGAAGGACGAACGATTTCAGAAGCTTTCACTACGCAGGACCATCGAGAAACGAAATGCTATACGCGTCCCAGCGTATCAAGCTGAAGCCGGACTTGATTTCGTCAAAGAGAACACCATTGGGGAGAAACTATCCAGTGGAATTCGTCCAGCGACGTCGTAATTCGACGTATCAATCCAAAAAATCGAGCATCGGCAAACATCACTTTGTACAGTCTAATCCGAAGACACTAGAAACTGCAAAAGATAGGAGGGGCTCGAAGATCTATGAAAAGTACGAAGCTGCTTCTTTTCTGGAAAAAGAGCCTCGAACGTATGCTCAAATGATAGCCAGTTACAGTCAGACGATGTATACTGAAACTGGCTCTGGTATTCTAAAAGACGGTCTAAGCACGGCTATGGTTAATGGAGTCCACAGAAGTCCGTTCAGCACCTCGTCAGCGGCATCCTTGAAGTGGAAGAACAGATCGAAGGGAGTCAAAAACGGGTGTCTCCGCGTTACCAATCCTAATACGCTCAATCAAGAAGCGAAATTTAGCAGCGACACTTCAACAATGACCTACGAGTGTCGAAACGATCGCAAAAACTTCATCATGAGTGATTTTGAAGAAAGTGGCAAGCTGGAACGAGCATCCTCTTCGTACGCGACGATCATAGAAAGGTACAGCAACGAGTTGGAGTTCGATGATTGGAACAGCAGTCCGTTACCGAAACGTAACGCACCCATGGATCTCAACGACTTCCCCGCGTTGATGACGAATACTAAACACAGACCCATGAAACTTCGATCTGACAGGAATGAAAGAATCACTTCGGGTGAGAGTAAAAAGACGGAGGAGAAGGGTCAAACCGACTGGATGTCGAAAATGGAAGACGTGATAAAGGACCTGAAGAAAATCACTTCGAAGAACGAGATGGTTGATTCGAAGTCGAGCGAGAAATGGGCGCTGCAGTCGGTGAACGAGCACGCGGAATGGATGGACAGGGTGGTCGGCGCCCATAAGAAGGGAAAATTAAGAAAGGGCGACAGCGATGAGCCGAAGAGTTCAACGACGATGCAAGAATCAGTGGTTGACGCAGCGAACGAAAATCGTGGCTCTAAATCAAACCCCATAACAAGTTACATAAATCGTGGATCAATTGGTTCGAGTACGAGCTCCTCGTCCCAAGGACCGACGGGCACCGCAACAGGGTCGACTAAACAGCCGCAAATTGAACTTCGAATGACACCTTCGCAAAACGAGTCCGTGGTGTCCATCAACGTCGACGAGCTGGCAAAAACGGCGGGCACCAGCGCCAAGGAGCAGCTGTCGGTGGTCATTTCGAACAACGCGAAGCGAGACACGAGTGCCAGCAACGTTCGTTCGAACTTCGACTCAATGCAGATATCCATCAGCGAGAACACGGTTCCTGTCAAGCAGCTCGAGTTTTCAATTAATGGCAAGCCGGTGTCTGAGTTAAAGAGTATCGTCGCAAGAGCGAATAAGCTGGATGTATTCAGCTCGATGGATAAAGTGGAGATCAGGATACCTCAAACGGAGAACACTTTCTCGAAACAGCAAACGAACACGATGAGGACGGGAACGAATCCGTCACAAGTGTTGAATCTTCAAATCGCTGCGAAATTTAACGAACCCCGTAGTCAGCAGCCCAAAGATACTGGGATAAAGACCTCTACCACTGCTACTCCGTCTTCTGTACCTTCGTCATCGTCTAATCCACCGAAACCAACACCAACGCCCACGCAAGTTCCTCCCTACAAACTTCCAAGAATGCAAAATTTCGCTTCAAAGACGAACGATGAGGCGGCAAAAATAACGAAAAGTCCAGAAGATGTCGCCACGACGAAGAAAATTAATGATTCACCTTTAGAAGATAGTAGAGAAAAGATTGGCACATTATCAGCCGTGGAATCTGACGAGGGTGCGGTTCAGAGAGCAAACGCGAAAGTGGCATCGAACGCTTCTCAGCCTTCATCGATGAATGACAATTCTAGGCCGGTGATTTCTAACGACGATCGCACTTCTTCGAATATTATTCCATGGTGGTCGTCTGAAGATTCCTTCAGGAAGATTAAAAAGAAAGGGGACACTTCGAAAAATGTATCCGCGTTCGATGAGAAGTTAATGAAGAAGATCGAAGGAGATACCGGTGCGGAGAGAAAATTCGACCAGACGTACAAACCCGGTGGCCAATTTATCGATCTTGTAAATGTTCCAAAACTTGAAACACCCGCGAAAGATTTGACTCCAAAGAATCTGCTCTCTAAAGAAAAGAAAAATTCATCCGATGCTGGTAATTTTCAAAAAACTGAACCACCTGTAAAGGATTCAGCAACGAAACCTGTACCCAAAGAAAACGAAGATTCGTTTAATTCTTCTAATGAGAATTTTCGCGCCGTTCGGGTCCGAAGTCTCCGACAATCTGCGAGAATTAAACGTAGCAGTGGCGCGAGAGCTTCGAACCAGATGAATCGGGTGAAGAAAGTCAGATATCGTGTGAAAAGGCCAAGAACTACGAAGGTTGTTAATAAAGGAATAGAAAAGCCGATCGTTTCTGCGGTGCGATCTCCGAAGATCATCAAATACGTTCCCGTGAATGCAAAAAGGATTTCTGGAAACGAAAAATCAGAAACTAAAGCGATTGCTGCTGGTCCGAAAAATGAAGAGGCATCCAAAGCGGGTACGAAGGTCGAGAAAGTTGCTGAGGATGCGTCAACGACGGGTAAAACAAATGTACAGGATTCAAACACGGTATTCAAAACGAAAGACTTAAAGAAACCAGCTAATGAATCTGCCGATATTTCAGCAACCTCTTCAGCTGCTAAAGAACAAGGAGAAAGAGATGAGAGTAGAAGGGATTTGCCAAGTAGAAGAGAATCGATCGAAGACGAGCCAGATCAACGAATTAAACAAATTCTAAAATCCCTGAAGCCGATCGAGAAGAGGAAGGACGGTACTTTGATAGATTACGGTGTGGTGTTGCCTTCGAGAAAATCATCGACGAAGTTTGGACAGGTTTCGAAGTCCCGCAGTATTAGTAAATTTGATATGAAAAAGGAACCATCGAATCAGGAAAAGATTGTTGAACCACAGAAAGTAACCTCCACGAAAAAGAAAATGTTAACAGAACCTAAAAGTGAGGCACAGGTGAAAATTGTAGAACCAGAGAAAATATCTTCGGTTAGAAAACCAAATGAAATAACGGATTTTGAAAAGAAATATACAAAAAATGAATTGAGTACATCTAAGGGAAAGAAAGAAACTTCTGAAGAAAAATCTGTAATTTCAGTGAAAAAGAATAATTTGATAAAGCATGATACCCCGAAATCTATGGAATCTAAGAAAAATTCTGATAATCAATCAGAGAAAGTGAAAACTACGCAAATAGAAGGGACATCGTTCAAAGCCAACGACAAACCAAAAAATGTATCTTCCGAGGATAGAATTAATTCATCGAAAGTGACAGCCCCTAGAGATGAAGGATCACAAAGTCCTTTAAGACCGAAAAATAAAGAGAAGCCATTAGAAGGTACATTTTCTGTACAATCTTCCAAAGCTTCTACAAAATCCAGTGATACTAATGTCACAAATGTTTCTAAATCACAGTCAGCTGATAAATCAAAAAATATTACATCTCCTGAAAAACAGGATTCAAAAATTACAAAATCAGAATCTCAAGAAAAGGCAAAATTAATAGGGTCATATTCTGTACCACCTTCTAAAGTTTCCATAAAGGTCAGTGATATTAATGCCAATGTTTCTAAATCACAGTCGCCTGATAAATCAAAAAATATTACTACATCTCCTGAAAAACAGGATTCAAAAATTACAAAATCAGAATCTCAAGAAAAGGCAAAATTAAAAGGGTCATATTCTGTACCACCTTCTAAAGTTTCCATAAAGGTCAGTGATACTAATGCCAAAGTTTCTAAATCACAGTTGCCTGATAAATCAAAAAATATTACTACATCTCCTGAAAAACAGGATTCAAAAATTACAAAATCAGAATCTCAAGAAAAGGCAAAATTAAAAGGGTCATATTCTGTACCACCGTCTAAAATTTCCATAAAGGTCAGTGATACTAATGCCAATGTTTCTAAATCACAGTCGCCTGATAAACCCAAAGATGTTACTAAATCTTCTGAAAAACAGGATTCAAAAATTGCAAAACCAGAATCACAAGAAAAAAGAAATTTAGGATCACTTCCTGTACAACCTTCTAAGATTTCCATAAAGCCCAGCAATACTAATATTACCAATGTTTCTAAATCACAGTCGCCTGATAAACCCAAAAATATTACTACATCTTCTGAAAATCAGGATTCAAAAATTACAAAACCAGAATTTCAAGAAAAAAAAAATTTAGGACCACTTCCTGTACAACCTTCTAAGATTTCCATAAAGCCCAGCAATACTAATATTACCAATGTTTCTAAATCACACTCGCTTGACAAGTCAAAAAATATTGCTAAACCTGTGGAAAAACAGAATTCGAAAAGTACAAAATCAGAATTTCTAGAAAAGATAAAATCTGGACCACTTCCTGTACAACCTTTTAAGGATTCCATAAAGGCCAGCGATACTAATATCACTAATTTTTCTAAATTAAAACCACTTAATGAACCAATGTCTCGAGCACGATCTGCTGAACAGACAGAATCAAAGCGCACTCTAAAGTCAGTAGTTCCAGAAAAGGTTCCATTAGAAGGAACCATTCCCTCTTCTCGCGGTCTAGATAGAACGGCAGCCAGAATCGACCCTCTTCCCTTAATGGGTACTATTGTCTCTCCTTCTCCTCAGAAATCAAGCGATAAAGGAACGAAAAACGATGGCAAATCTGAAGAGTCAAACGTTCGATCAGAAAAGAAAGTGATCGATACCATAATGGCACCTCTCGAAGGAACCATTAATAATGAGTCTACAAAAAAATTGGATAATCTGATGAGTCTCGATAGTACCAGAAAAGGTAAGAAGACAATTTCTGAAATCATTAAACAAAAAAAAGAAGAACTTGGTACGAAATCAAGCACAAACTCTTCTTCAAGTAAAAGTGGAGGCAGTTCTGGACCCAATGGCCCTGCAAATCCTCCTACAGGACCTGCTGGTCTCCGATCTTCAAGGATGTTTACTGTGTCACTAATTTGCTCGAAGACAACTGTTTCGTGTATGCCGGAGGAATCGGATAGAATTGAGGAAGAAATGTGTAATGGAATATCTAACCAGGATTATAATCAAGAAACAAAATTGTATTCGAACGAAACTAAGAGATCAGAGAAGGATATATTATATTCATCCTGGTTGCAACGTTTCGAGAATAAACTTTGCGATGGCAAGATTGTTTGAAATGAAGGCTTTCGTACGATAAACGAAGATTCTTCAGAGATTTTTATATATTATTTCTATTCGCTAATGTAACTGCTGAAACTTTTTATTTATGTTTATTTGTAATATTAGATTATTTTATATTATGTCTTTTGAGATATCACGTGTACTGTATACAACGAATTTTATCACAGAAATTGTATTAATAATAGACAAATATAAAACCAACCTTGGAAAATATTTCCTAAATTAAAACTATTTGAATTAATAAGCCTTTGATAATAAATAATTAATTTGCTACTGAATCATCGAATCACTTTGAATCACCTCAAGCACCAAGATTAACAACAAAACCTACGCGCCGATCTGACAACGATTTACTCGCGTATTCGCGTAATCGAGTCCCTCGAACGGGTTACAAGGGTAATGGAGAGTGACAGGACAAGAATTTTCGATGTAGCTTACACAAGAGTAATCGTCTAGCCTGTCCACGACGTTTTACAAGCGGAGGGAGCTATGAGAGTGGTCCACGATTGGGTAATTAAAATTCTCATTAAAGCGAACGGCGGCATCTTAAAACGCAGCTCGGACAATGGTCTCGGAACGAGGCCGCGAGTCCTGAGGGTAAATGGGAGCGAGGAAGGGCGAAGAGGCGAAGGGAAGGGGGCCGGTGAGAGGCAGAATGGAACGGAGCTAACAGGCCATGAAGAAAGAAGAAACCCGTGCCGAAGTCTCGTTTACAATCGAGGTATATATCTGGAAGAGACGAAAGAGTCAGCAACGTTCGTATCAGGCTTGTTCCTCTGCACCTCGTAAAATAAACGAATCGTCCTTGTCCAGATTTCACAGATCGCTGACGAATCATGAAGATGGAAGGCTGGTATGCGTCGACAATGTCCCTGAGGGTCAACGACGGCACGCTAAAGCTCGAGTAACCGTGTATATAATGGAGCAGGTATTTCACGTTCGCCAACAGACGATGGTCGATCTTTCAGAGCGTAGTGAAAAATTGTCGGTTGATTTTCATCGCGAAGGACGATCGAGCCGAGGCTGAAACCGCTCGCTCGAGGATGCATTCGGCGTGTAAGCATCGATAAAGCTTCGCTTTAACCTCGCCACGTCGGGACGCATTACTTCGAATGACTGGCAACCTGCCAGAACGAGGTTGTACGCTCGGCAATCGCTTGTGTAATGACGGGTTTCGGGACGTGGCACGAACCAACGGCGCCCTCAATGATGGCCGCTCCACCCAGTATGGTTCGCGTTTCGTGTTGCACCGTTCAAATTGCCGGCCGCCACGAATTCGAATAATCACCGGTATCGCAGAGATGCGCCGATTGCTTCAACTGCCGCATTCAAACGGGATGGTAACTTGCACCGGTTTAATCGAACGCGAGCAAATTCTCCGACCAATGGTACCGTTCCTTTCGGATCACACGGTACGTTTATCTCTTACCTCTCGTTGCGAAAAGCTATGTAATTCCAGGGAAATTGAGATGAAGAAATAAAAGGATTCTTCGTATGAATAATAAGGACGATTTTTCAAGTGACCTACTTTCATTTTAACGAGCCTGTATCACTGATTTCTATATAATGTACTAAACTGCGAGCTTGCTTTTTATTAAATGAAGATAATTGGTATCGTGCTCGGGATGGCTGTCATTTGTCGATAGATACAAATGGGAAATTTTAAGGATTTAACTAGGAACTTTGATCGTTCTACCTCGATACGCCGAGGGTTAAGTAGCTGTCACGGTAACATGGATACGGTTGGTTGAAGAATGATTTTTGTGGATTTCGATATTCATGGGGTAACCGAGGTTGCTGCGGTTGAAGAAAGACTTTGCGGTTGAACGAGCGAAGTTCAGTAAAAGTGGCTTAATCGTTGAGTGGTTTAGATAGTGATCCGGAACAATCGATTACTCCATGACATTGTAATCTACGTCGATTATTTTGTCATCTTACTTATTCGCAATTAATCAGACCAGCAGTATTCATTTTGTAATATCCTTCTGAAGCTAATTGGACTTGAATAAAAAATTAACATTTTCACTCATTATTGCACATAAAATTGGTACACGTAACGCGTCGTTTAATTAGTTGAATCATGCGAGAAGCTCGACTACTTAGCCATAATGACAAAGCTCAGTTAACAACAATAGCGACGTTTATTGACGAACGAATTGTGGTTGCAGAATGTAAGGCACGTTGATTACGAGGAGCAATAAGTATTCATACGGTTAGGAATGTAGAGGAGGCCAAGCATTTTTCGCCCGGCATTCATCACGGCCCTGAGCGTCCTTCCTCGGTGGTTCAACCTCTTCGTGGCTCCTTTTTTTACCTTCCACGACGACCCTCTTCTCTCCTTTCTCGTCCTAACGAAAGCTGATCCGATCCCACCGGGGCCAGGTTCATCCCTGGCCGGGGCTCGGTTTTGATTTATCGAGGCGCTGCTTTCACGGTCTGTTATAAATATCCAGGAACAACCTTGCTCCTTCGTCCATTGGTCATCCAGTCGACGGAAGAGGTGTCCCGCTGATTTTTTCCGCCTCTCCTCGAACGCTGGCTAAGCTTTCCAACCTCCTGGTATTCGAAGGATCCGGAGATGAGGAAGATCGATCGGTCGACGTTCTGTCTTCTTGGGTGTGAGAGATACCGATGCTCCAATTGGTCCGAGACAAGTGGTATTGTGGCGAGAATTTGCGTGTCGGCCTTGTCATCCTGTTTGTAGAACTTGAAGGCAGGGAGATAAGCATCGAAGAATTGAGAATATAATATAGGTGTGAACGAATGAATTATAAAGAATTTAACTTTAACAAGTCCTTTGTCATAATTAACAGGGAAATATAAGTGATTGAATATTGGAATCTTTTAATGACATCATCATAGATTCCATCTTTTTTCGATTAACAAATTACATGACTTTGCAATTAACCCTTTACACTCGAATTTTTCTCGGCTAAAGCTTACAGTAAGGCTTTGTCAGTGCCTAGTTGTTCTAATATCACAATTGTTCAACAATGTGACATTTTACAGTTGAAACGTTTACTCAAGAATCCATCGAAAGAAGAAAGAAACTATTCTTTCATCGGTCTCCCATAAAGTTCCTTTTTTCTCAAACGTCTCATGCGTTGCCACACACCTATTAATTCCTTTCAAGTAAAAACGTCCGTTCGCTGCAAGTGTCGATGCCATACCTGACCAGTCACTCGTCTAAGAAAACCGCACGCGCAATGGTTTTATCGTGAGATTCGATGCTGCAAGGACAACGAGCTACCACCGTCCATGCTGGATCCTGCATTTCCAAGCGCATTCTATGTTTGTTTTAATTATGCACCGTGTCGCGGAACTTGTGCTTCATTCACCGCACACGTCGTCGACCTTTCGTGCCAATCGTGATGCACATCGATCCCTCATCCGGGTTATTTCGATCGATTTCATAGTTTCGAACGCTTCTGCCTTTGGAATCCGGCAGAGCATCGCATTTCTACGGAATGCGTCCACATACGTCGTTTGATAAATTATTTACGAGCATCTACGCGGCCTTCGCGGTAGATCTTCAGGGATTTTCCTTGTGCCTGCTGATTCAGTTGTCGATGTTCTTCAGATTCTAGCTTATTGCTCGTTTGCTGCCAAGCGGATGTCATTTGGAAATTATATTCGTCTGGAATTCCACGCTTGTAATAACTTTCAGGCACTAAAACTCAGGGGTGTATCGAACGAAGAAACGAATAATGAAACCATAAAACGAACGTTTCTACGTTACGAGTCAAGTCGTTTGTTTAAAAATTTTATTTTTCCAAAACCATCTCACCGGTTAAGGATTATAGAAAGAGGTGACATTCTTTGGAACGGCATTTTTCGGAATTTAAATTAAAACCTGCCTGAAGTGCATCTTGAAAAATACGTGAAAACTTTTGAAATGATTTGGAAATTCGCCAGAAACATACCTGCAGTGTATCATGGTCGGTCGATTCGATATTCCTCGATTTGCTGAGCGAACGACCGATCGATCACGCACGCTTTTTACCGAGCCTTTATTAATCGAAGATTACAATCCCTCTCGGGCAAATCTCTCTTTTCTCTTCTCTTGCCAGCCTGGGCCTTCTTCGGCGCCTTCGCCTGTACCGTAATCCTCTCTCGTTTCTGCTCGCGCGGCAGCGGATTAATTATTTTTCTGCTTTCGCGAAGGACCGGGTTCACGGTCGTTTCGTCGATCTTAGCAACATTTGGTCGACCGTAATCCCTTCGAATTTTCGAAACACACACGGAGGAACGGGCCAGGAAGGCCGAGTTTCGTTTCGCCTTCGGTAAATCCTCTTTTCGGGTTCCCGTGTGTTTTCGTCTCGCGAAAAGTCTCTCCTCCCGATTTAATCCGATCGAACGGAGGGAATGCAGACTCCGCTGGAAACGGGGACGAAAAAATGAAACGGAGGGAGGAGAGATAAAGCCGCGAAATCGCGACGCTCGAGAAAGCTAATCCGCTTACGGCACGAGCCGAGGAATGCCATCGCGCGGGGTCGATAAGGTTCCGAGGGACACGGTTAAGTCGCAAAATTATAGAAACATCAAGGAGTCTTATATAAGTTAGATACGTGCTTATTTCGAGAACGAGCTTAATCCAAGAAAGATCTTTCTTAACGGCTTGTCTGGAGTTACCGGACGTTCGGGGAAAATTGTTATTCAGCGATGAAACTGATATTTGAGACGCGCCCAGGAAAGGAGGATGAAATTGTTCGCCGACATTTAATGATGCCTCTTGGGGTAACTACGTATTTGTAGAACCTGAATAAAAGTATACATATAAATTTGAAAGGGTTTGCCAATCTTGATTATAACAAATTGCAATAAAAAGGGCCGGCTGTAGCTCCAGAATCCTCCTAAGTCTTTTTTGAAAAGATTAGATGCTATTTAATTTTATTTAGAATAAATTTCAATTTCTATCAAAGGTTTTATAGCCTCCGATCCTCAGAAACCTTAATCCGGTCTTGAAAAGGGGTAATCTTTGAAATAATAATAGAAACACCGTATACGTTGTTTATGGTTGTTACTTCCTCGCGTGTACACCAAATGAGCAGATGTACAAGAGCCCTTACAAGGTCCACGGTGCGTCAAACGAAGGCTACCGTCCGATCGACGCGTAGAAATGGCTTCACGCATTTTTCCACGGTCCGTTTGCTCGACACGGAGGATCGTTCTCGAGGAGGAGGCGAGCGAAACCGCCGCGGCCGGCAGGCAGGCAGGCGGCTACCTTTAAGGAGACAAATGGAGCGAAGCACGAACTGCTTGTATCGCGAATCGCGTCGCGAGTTCGTCGAGTTCTCTCCTCCGTTGGCTGGTGCACACGTCTCTGCTGGAGGCTGCCGAGTGCGAAGTAACGAATCGACCATTGTCGCGTCACCGGCAGCCGCGCCGGCTGTCCGCGTTTCCCGCCGCGGCGGCCAACCTGACGCGCGTGATTTCGCCGACAGGAACGGACAGGAGAATGCAAACTCTGGATGATTCTAGCCGATGCTTCGAGACTGAACAACTGGAAAACGAGCCGTTTACACGATGGAGGACGCGTGAGAATTTCGTATCTTTCTTATGCTTCTGATTTTGTAAATTTGCTATGATCGCTATAAAAATATATCAAATTTTTGTTATTTTCAAGCCTTTTTTATCTTTTTCAAATAATAAATATCAACCCTCCGTCGGCAATAATAAAAATTCGAAGGCAATTCCTGAAAAATGAAATCTTCCCCTCGCTTTGGCGGAGGGTTAGGAGTTCGTCACTTCTGTTCGCGAATATAAAAAGTTTCCAACAGAATTACGTAAACTGATATTCCTATGCAAATTTCTCAATTTCTGTCATTTCTGAGAACTTTTGAAATATTTGAGGAAAAAATGTTAAAAGCGTACGATAGGTTGTAAATAACTCATTAAGCAAATATACGAAGAGATATATCTTAATGACTTTGTTTATACTGATGAATACAATCGATAAGAGTTGGCCTAACTTTACGGTTGTAACAATCAAAGAATGATTTGCATCATTTTGCCGGGCTAATGAATAACGCATGCTTTACAGAATAACGGAGGGAAGTTAAAAAATTCAGCGATTACACCTATTATAAATAATACAACGTCGTTAACTTAGACGGCAAACATACATCAAAGATCGGTTTGAAAGGCTGAACCGGCTCTGTAAACTATATCGATCTTCCCGAGGGGTTAATAAGGGCAATAATTATGATCGATTCTCGCCTTACGGTGTTCGCGACGGTATCGATCATCGCCTACCTCGCTCTTCGCTTCTTTTCACCTTCTTTCACCCTTTTTTACCATTCCCTATTTTTCTTTCCTTTTTCATCGACCTCGTTATGCGTGTACGCGCGTTTTTCTACAACGAGATATAATTCGGAACACCATTAAAGTTCCAATCGTCTCGTTCGAGGATCTCATATCTGTAATGAGAATCGAGATTCCTCACCCTTTGCTCTTCTTGCTCTTTCTTTTTTCTTCCACGCAACAAACGCGATGTTCGATTAATAACGTGGCCGCCTATTCAGCAATCGTATCGTTAACGAAAGGATCGATTCATCTTTAATTTTCAAATTTGATGATACTTTTTGTCGACGAACCCTTGTTTTCAATTCGTTCGATCAGGATGATGAATCGATACGAATAATATCCAATTAATCAGAAAGATGACACGTCACTTTGAAAGCATTTATAGAAATCTTATTTCTAAATATGAAAATTATCCAAATTTTTGTCTATTCTAAGAATCAGAAGGAACTTCCTCGTTTGGTCGTGCTATAAATTGACGGCACTTAATTACCTACTTTCTCCTACGAAAGAATTTCTGCTGACGGAATACCTGTGTTCAATCGAATTAAGGTTACAAAGAGGCGATAATTAACGGATCTTCACGCAACGCAGAACGATTCGTTCCACGATCTACCGTTCTGTTCCATAAAAACAGAAAAGATTGCGCGGGAACGCATAACGCGAATTAATACATGTTTCGTAAGAACAAAGAGCGTTCCATCGATTCGTATGCATATTTCGTGTATCGTGAACGTTTTCCTCTTGGTTGCTTCATTAGCGCTAGCGAGCTCAATGTTCAAGGCAGATCGGTCCGGGATTCGCGGCGTGAGAACCGAGCATTGGCTACGATCCCTTGATTAGCTGTATAAGAAAACCTTGATTCGATATTCTTAATTGTCATTCATTGCGTTCGTCGCTTCAAATGAGTCACCATCAGTGAAAGGCGCTAACAACATCTGCTACTTGAATTATTCCTCGATAACAACAACGAACTAGATCGAACACTTTGCTTTTATCATTTCTCCGAACTCCTTTGATAGTTTCTTAAAGAATAACAAAGAAAACAAAATAAATTAACTCATAAAGAACTCGAAAGTAACAAAAATGATCTCATAACCCTGTAACAAGATCATTCGCTCGATTTCAAGCTACAATTCTTGGTCTTCGGTGAAAGGAACGAACGAACCTTGGAAAAAAAGCTTTGCGAACCGATCAGAGAAGCATAGAATTCACTTGTAAGGTAACGCGTTAGAAGTCGAACGGAAGTGGGTAGATCGATGGAAAGTCGATGGGACAGGAAAAAAAACGTACGCTGGGTGGATTTCTGTCCCCTTGATTAGATCATCAAGAGTCGTCGATCGGGGAGACGGCAAATGGCGAGGTAGCGGGGCAATGAAATGCAATTTATTCAGGTTAGGGATCACTCCCCGCGAAGATACAATTCGCCTGACGCGTGGAACACCCAGGAGCAACCGAGGGAGAAGCGGAGCGAAGAGCGGAGCTGAGAGCGCGCGCCCTGAGAGCTCGTTATACGGGCAATGGGAATGCGACGGAACGGCGAGCACCGCTCCATGGTGGACCACCCTGTTCGATACCGGCGGAGAGGGATCGAAGGACAATGTCTCACTTGAATTTACTATCGGCCCTGTATTCCCCGTACTCGGTCGCCTTTCTTGCCGCAACATTCGCCGTAGCTCGATCCACGGTCTGGAGAAACGCGATCACATTGGACCGATCGAAATCTAATGGCCTGCATAGAATCTCCTATAAATTCGAACAAAGTGTTTTCTATTTGAAAGAATCAACCAAGTTGGCGAACTTCGTCGCTGATTTACATAGTTGCTGATACAGTTACTTCCTGTAGTTGAACTTCATTCGTTGCTACTCCATCTACGACTTCGATCGGAAAATCTGCACGCAATCCCGACACGATTGGCATATTGAACGCAGTCGCGTAACTGTACGCGCGCGTCTTTTAAAAGCAAAAAAGTTCACGTAACGCTCTGCGGGAGATCGAACAAGAATTCCAAGAAAGAAACATCTATTCTTGTATATCTCAGAGTTTTTAAGAATTCAGTATCTTCTATCAGGTTTCTGCCTTTTAATTACCACGGATGCAAGCGCTCTGCAGAAATATTAAATTTATTTTATTTTAGATCAATTTCGGGAGAAATGGACGTTATAAGTAAAACTCCATGTATTTTTTAAAATTAATTATAGAGGAATTTCTGTCTTAAAGAAGTGGTCCATCTCTTCCGAAATTATCCTAAATGATTCTTATTTATATAGTTGTATCGAATGTTAGAAAGAATAGATACAACGAACAAGGTTTCGAAACAAATGAAATTCGTTCTAATATACTCAATTATATGCATATATTCGATCATGTTAAGATCGACATCCGTTCGTATTCGTGCCAATGGAGACGATAATAGTTACGTGGACAACGTTAATTATGCGTCGCACTTTTCTCCGTTCTTTCGCTCCATCTAAGTCGAGTCAGCTGACTGCGTGACCGATGATGTCACCGTTGCAGCGTACTCTCTTCGACGCGTTCTCCACAGAAGCGACACCCACTTGTTTTAACACCTACTTGTTCTACGACGTCACGAATCGAGTACTCCTCTCGTTTCGAATTCTCTTTTTTCCCTCCTCTTTTTGCAATCCTGTTTCATCTACCTCCTCTTTTCCCTGATCGTTTTCCCTTTCTCTTTCTCCACTCGGTTTTCCCTTCTTTTTCACTCTCACCCGCAGCCCCGCCCCTCTTCCACGCTGCCTTTTTCCATCACCCACGCGTAAAACGGTCATGAGCCCCCTCGGCGGTTGTACACATCTCGACGAACGCTTATTAGAACGCGCGCGCAGCTAGGATCCATCGGGTCCGTAAACGGCAGGATTCGCCCACGTGGTCAGTGCCTTCGAAGGTATACCTGTCCATCGTTTTCAAGCGCGCGTCTTTCGAGTCATTAGCGAGCTTCGAACGAGAGCAGGCGAGTACCGAGCGGACACAGGACCTCTTTGTTTAAGGAGCCAAGGTGACGAACAATAATGATGACTTCCATAGGATTCACCCTTTCGCTTAGATAATCAATTAATGTACACCTGTGTAGCGTAGACAAACAAAGCGTGAAGAAGAATGCACGCGTGTCCCTGTTTTTTAAAAAGATCCGCCTCCAATGTAGCAAATTATCAAGTGGCTACTGTATTTCTTCCTTCCTTCCGTGACCACAAAACACAGCAGCCCTAAGGTATTTAATAAATCCAGATCGTGCTGTTCGCTACAAATCCCCGCAAATTCGCGGCACGTCAGCGGCACCGTCGTGTTCTTTGTCCGGGTCTAAAAGATCGCGAAGGACTGCGAGAATCGGTCGGTTGTTTTTCGTCGCGAATCTCGTCGCTGGCCGGCTAAGCTCAGCGACGCGGCATTTGCCGCGATCCGTCGAAATATCGGGGTGTTCGGCGTATAATAAGACACGGTAGAACGTTGCTTCGGACACCTCGGACACATGTCACCGGTGCACGAACGGATCCTCTTGTTCCCTGGGCCGCGTCTACGTCCGCCACTCGTCAATTAGAAGCGACATCGTTCCCGACACGAAAAACCTGGCTGGGCTAGTACCTCGAATCGGGGCCGTGGGGATTCGGGAGAATGACATTAACATACCGACCGCGAGAGGGAAAGACAGAGAGAAAGAGATGAGAGAGGATGACCGCTCGCGAAACTCTGGACGGAGGAGGTGGAGCGGATCGGCAAGAAACCTCGACCGTTCGACCGCTCGGACGATCTCGAACACCAGCTTTCGAGAAACCGGCAAATTCCGCGCTGTTCACCGGAATCGATCAAACTTCACGCCTGCCGGCACGATGGGTCTTGGGTAATTAACGAAGACGACTTGATTCCACGTCGTCCGCCGTCTTCATCGACCACCTGATTACCTGAACATCGACGATCAATCAACAGTTCTTTTCCAGTTTTACCACGAAGAAGGTTCGTTTGTACCTCAACGAAATCTCATTAATCCTTTTCTTTTTTTCTTTTTATAAAGTGTTTCATTAATTTTTGCAGATAATCGTACCTGTTCGGTCAGTAAGTACGATAAAAATAAATTTTCTCCGATTTATAAGTATTTTTATCGCACCTTGGAAGGAGAAAGGAAAACAGAGATCAGAATGATGTACACAGAGGCATAGGGATGCAAGATATACAGCGACAATGATAAACGGCTCGATAAGCAGAGCAATATCGAGGAAGATAAAAAAGGTGGCAGAGCTGTAGGAAATAACACGCAACAAGGGAACATCTTACAAATCGCAAAATGGAAGAAAATCGACTCCGGCTCCGTTAGCGAATCCCTTCTATATGAAGCCGCGATGCTGAGTCATAAGCCTACTGCCCTTAGGCAACCTTCTTATCCTCTCTACAACGTTCAACATCCTTCCTATCCTAACTGCGTAATTTTCTACTGAAATATTACTTTTCTCCGTGACTTGTAACGAGACGTTTCCTCTTTTTTAAAGCGTAAATTCAAACATCAAATATAATAGAGGGTCTTGAAAGACTAATGCACCGACTAATTTGCAGTTCCCTTGTTTTTGGATAGAGTAGACTCTTGATAATTTTCCGCAGATACTTACTGCCCTCAACGCCTATTTTCACTAATACTATTCATTATATTTTCAGCCGTGTAATTTGTTCACACGTTACATTTGCGTTCGAGGCGTTCGTTAAGGTTCCGTTTACCAGAAATTTCCTCTTCTACACCCTCGAACATGGACAGTTATCACGATTCTGTTATCGTTAGAGTTGCATATAGTACTTAAATTGTTATCTTATTGTCACCGTATTACTGTCCATGGAATGATCCTTCAGACGCGTCCAGGTACGCCTGGAAAACGAAGAGGGTAACATCAAACTGCGCCGCGGCCCGAAGGGGTGCAAATGACCCGACGACCTTCGATCTTGCCGATGACCGACGTCGCGTCTGAAGAAATCCGCGGAACAATAGACCCGGTGACAGTCTGGGTGCACGAGGAAGGGGTGAAAAGCTTCCGGCTGGGACGTCGGTCAATTATGCAAGGCGCCGCGAGTGTTTTTTCGTACAATGGACAGCTCGCGCTGTTTCCGAGCGTTGGGGAAGCAAAACGGGGGAATCGTGGTCGCCTCTCGGACGTCGTGGGATACAAGAGGAACTGTATACACAGGGTGGGCGTCAAGGACTCTCGAAGCGAAAGAGGAGAGACGGTGGACCGGTAAGGCGGCCATATGTGGACACCGTGTAGACGAAGGAGCGCGCATACGCGCGGATCCTCCTTTCGCCTGTGCACGAAATTTTATTGCAATTCTGGGGAAGCATTAAAATTCTACATTTTTTTTTTTTTCAAACAGTCACCTTCGCGGAAGCGATTTAAAATTCATATTAACGGTGAACTATTCGAACTGTGATTTTCGAGAACTGAAAAAAAAAAACTGTAAAACTGTAGGTGCAAAGAGGAAAATTAAAAAGTGGCGCGCTCACGGGCGTGTGATGTGCGTGTAGACATTCGAATACTCGTTTGTCGGGTTGTGTTCTGGCTGCAAGATGGATACCGTGTTCCTAGGGAGTCCACTCTGGTTCTCCGCAGAGCGCGTGCCAATGTAAGCGACTGTTTCGCGGTCCTGCACCGATCAATCGTCGGGTTTTACACCGTCGGGACGCAAACTGGTTTCGCAGGGACGTATTTGCGTTAATGGGACGCCCGTACCACGAATACCTATCACGGAATGTGGCACACAAGGAAAACCAGCACGTTCCGTTTAGAAACTATGAAATCCTAGTTACGACATCGTTTTTTCTCCGATTTTCTTGTCACTTACGTCCACGGAATATATGAGCAGACGGATATAACGTTCATAACTGATTTGTTCTATTGATTAATCTATTTCATTTACACTGAATAACAGTTTCAATTATCGGATGATCAATATCGCCTTTACCTCTGTGCTCATTTGCGTAAGCAAGTTCGAGCGCGTGGGTTCAATGGTAAAAAGTCGGTATAATTGATGTAATTACTAGCCAAAGAGCGGTCCGTAGTCTTAGGCACGGATACAGAAGGTATCTCAACCTACCCATCGAAAGGCTCGCCTTTCATTTCGAACGACCCACGTAACGCAAAAGTATGTGCCGCACGCGTTCTCGCGAAAACACAAGAGAAGGAAAGGATTTTCTCGTATCGTGCAAACGCGAGACTGGAAGGTAAGCGAGCCGAACGATCGGTGGACCGATCGGTTCTACCGGCCACGAAAGGTATTGCGATACATGTAATTGTACACGAAATCGCGTGTCGAGCCGAGCTCCGGGTACGAGTGCAACAAGGAGAAAAAGGTTGCACGGGATCGGGAAGGTCGAAGATATTCTGGGAATCGAAAGGTCCGTTTGGGGAATAGCGTGAATGAATGTTGAGGGGATGAGTTTTCAGAAGGAACGAAGAATGCAATTCAAAGAAATGCATTTAACATCACGCCAACTCTGGTGTTATTATACTCTGCAACATTTTTTGAAATATTGAAAGTCATATATGATTTGATCACATAAAAGCGTCGCAACATAACACTTATATTGTATCAATTTGAAGCTTAAGAGTTAATAAAAATCACCGCATTCGTACACCTTTCATTAATAACTGGTTATCAGAAAACTGTACAATGTATAACTTGAATTAAGTACATGTAATCATCCACCGTATCCTGAGTATCTTCTCTTATTAATAGTACACAGTTGTGCAATAAAAAGACACAAAATATCCTCGTTGTCGTAAAGAATCGAGCAAGAAAGAATCAGTTGACGAGTTAGCTCGAAGGGGTTAAAACACGATGATCGACAAGAAGCACAGCAACGGAAGAGGATGGGGAAAAAAAACCCGAGGCATCGAATCATCGAGAAATATCTCCTTTCGCTCCGTTCACCGCTCGAATGCAGTCGCATCAGCGGAAAAATACGCGGTCATAAGATTCTTCAGCAACCGGACTTGGGCGCTTAACCACGTATGTACTCTGCCGTGGCGAGCAAACGTGTACGGCTTCTATACATCTCTTCGAGGTTGAATTCTAGTCGTAGCGAGCCCTCGTAATCTTTAGCCCCCGAGGTCAACACGATGCTCGTCCACACGACGGCTGATCCTCTGTAGATAGAGAAGCCCGCCCGAGTAACCCGTGTTGGTACCAACTCGGTACACGATGCTACCCTCTGTATTGGTAGATAGATACCTGGCCAGCACCCGGCTCCTTTCTCTCTCTCATCCGAGGCTGGTTGCATATTATGCAGCCGAAGTCGTGCCCCGGCTAAGACAAAGGGCTCCACGGATGCTGCGCCAAGATAACAGTAGCGAGAGCAGCCAGGTTCAAAGGTTCCAACTTTTCGACGCCGAACATCGTGGAATTATGAAATTCTTTTATTTCACCCTTCGTCGCTATAAATCTTGCGCGATGGAAGGATAGGCACGCTCGAAGCGTGAAGAAGTAAGTCCAAATTAATAAAGATTTATGAAGAATTAGGTTTTCCTCTGAAAAGGAATATTAACACTAGAACTACCAATGCTTGATGCACACTTAATTTCAAGCTGAAAATAATGTAGATTACTAAATAGGTAAAGGATGAAACATATATTCTTCAGCTCGATAACAGACTACATACGTTTCAACAAAAATACCTCGATAAAATTTATAATTTGACATAAGAAAGTGGAAACCAGTAATTTTGACCCATTTGGTAGTTCTAGTGTTAAAAGATTTGAGTTCACCAAGTTTCTTTTTTAAATACTGTACCAGAAATTTCACTTTTCACGACTGCGATCATAAGGGAAGTTGATCTCTTATTTTAAAAGAGCAGAAAATTCTACCTTCTCGTAGATATCTCGGAGTACCAAGATTATTAAACAGCATATATTACATTTGTTTCGTTCCAAGTGTAGGAATACAGCTGAGCGAACGTTACGAGCAGCGTGTACGTGATAAGAGATAAGAGGGCTTGTCCAACAGTGGTTCGTGAGTTTTACCAGGTGTGAATGGCAACTAATAAAGTTAGGCTTATCTGGCCGCTGGTGAAACGTACGTCTTAAATGTTAACCAAACACGGTTCTCGGTCGAGCACGGAATTTTTGGTCAAACGAAAACGCTGTTACGCTCCCCTTTCGTTTATTGCGACCTTTCACAATGGCCCATAATTAACAGCGCGTTACCAGTAATTAACTGTTCGATTCTTGCGGTTTGTGCAAACGTTTCGGGAGGCCAGGCACAGCTGGCGAGGATCGCAATCGCATTCCACGAGCGAGAGAGCCGATTATCGTGCACGAATCTCGGCAGAAGAGCGTTCGAGCACGGCGACGCCGAAGATATTCGTGATGCAATCGCGGATCTATGATCCTCGAGGTGGTTTGACTCGCGGGAAATCTCAAGCTGTGTCCCGGGACGCCGCGTACACTCCGTGCAGAGTGGATTTCGTGTGCATCCTGCACCATAATGGACGGTATAGCAACCGTTCGTGCGCGACTTTAGCATCGGTTTAACCTCATTCCTACAGCTGACGTCACTCTCGCCTTTCCCTCGACTCTGGACCTTCCAGCATCTCCCGAGATGTGCAACCAACCATCTATCGACTATTATAGACGAACGATCATTCGTCTCGGTTGACGACCGTCCATTTGCTCGCAGATCTACTTTCTTTTCTTGTCGAGATAAATATGAATATCTAGGTGCAACAGGCGACCGAGGTGCCATGCCGTCGTGAAAGCGACTCGATTGTGAAATTTAATCGACTATGGTTTGTAGAACACGTGCTTTTATCGAATTTCTATGTCCATTCGAATGGAAGTGTCCAGAACACTGATATCGCTAACGTTATTGACGATAAATTATTGTTTTGCAATCAAAGTCTCACGTGTACGATTATTTTGTCTTTTTCCCTTTGTCAATGGTAATTCATGGCGTCGTTAGATTACTGATAATTGCATCGTCAAAGAATGATTGGGACGAACGATGGAAGTTGTTAACTCAAAGATTCCGCAATTGCAGCAAACAATACCCCACGGTAAGGTGAACGATCAAAAATTGCAGAAATTGTCCTCGAGTCTTTTAAGTAACTCGACGGCAGTCCCATAAATTTGTACCTACACATAGCTTTCAATACCATAGAGGACTTAATAACACTGTCGGTAGTGTAAAAAATGGTATTAAAGTGTTACGTGACGTATCTGACATTTAACGAGCGATAGATTTTTATAATGCTGTTAACGAGGTCGTCGATGCTCCGCGAGTCTTCTAGCTTATCTAAATTACATGTATAACAAGAATCTTCTCTGACGATCGATAATATAGATCCTTTTTTACGATACTTCAGGAACAAAACGTTCCATTAAAACAGTCATCATTTTATAACGTATCGTCCCATTAAGACCGACAATGATTTGTTAAAACACGATGGCTCGTAAAGAAATGAACAATTTTTGAAACAGGAAGCAAAGGTGTTCTATTCGTCTATAAAAACCGAGGTAACCCTGTTACGTTAGTGTGCGTATTCTTTCCCTTTTGACCACAGCAAAGCAGGTGAGCCATCCCATAGAAAGGTAGGTACCCCATAGAGATCTGACGTCAATATCCTCCAACTAAGATGGGCCTCGAGGGTCCGAGCATGGGTTTAAAAGTATCCCATCAATGTTCCAAAATCTATGCTGCACTCGACTCTTGTACCTGGAAAAGCCGTGAAGAACGAGCTACTCAAAGTCTACTTCATTGGGAAACATTTGTTTTCGAAAGTCGAGGACATGGCAATGGAATGTTGGGATGAAATAAAAATCAATTCACCTCTTAATTTCCCTGCCAACCGTAGCCATCTCATTAAGCCTGTTTGATATTTAAACAATTTTCTGTTCACAATTATCGTACGTACCCGTTAATCTTAGAAAATTGAAAATTGTTCAGGGACTGTTTTTCCCTATCGAAGCGATAACGAACAATCGCCATTGATTTACAACGTACCACGTTTCGCGCGTAAGAGTAAATTATAAAAATCTTGGAGCCGGATTTCGCGAGATAATGGTAACGTTACCGCGCCTACGAGACACCATGTAATGGAACAGTTTACCGTGTGTCCGGTTATCAGCCAGAAACTGGTCGATGTGACAAATCGCGCGATATCAAAGAATCGAAGTCGGTCTTGCAAATCTATTTATCACCGGTATGCCTTGTCTTTCGCTTGAAAATAATACCTCCCCGTAACGCGAAATCGTCTCGAACAATGTACGTTGCATTGATTGCGTTAACAATCGGTTTTCCTCTCCCGGAAACGTTCCGGAGACGAAGAAAAAGCGAGTGAATTTCGTGTAGGTTGCTCGTGGACGCGCGTCATCGGTATTCTAAGTTTCCACGACACGTACACGAACACAGGAACCACTATCCACTAGTATTGATAAGGAACTTTTCCATAAATTACTTTGAAACACAGAGGTCTCTTGTATTTTCAGGGATGCGCTTAATTCCATTCTAATTATATGGATGATATTCTAATGTCATTCCTACTGGACTTTTCCTTTTTCTTTTCTTTTTTTATAGTTATTCCGTTGTGTGGACACGAACGGTTTAATGTACTTCTGCAGCAGAGTAGGCGCGTCCTTAGAGGAGGCAGAATACGTTTCCTTCTTTTTTTTTTTCTCTCGATGTGCATCACCGGGGAATGCATCCTACATCATACTCGACCGACTGCATCCATATGTACGCATAACCATAAACCGACATCCCAAACGTGGTATTCCGTCGTCGAATGATGCAGGGATGTCAACAGCATTCGTTACCGTAACGAACGTTAGCACACCGGTAAACCGGCGATCGGCTTCGTTCGTTGCGTTTCAACAAATTATGCAGCAGCTTTTCTTCACTTTGTCTACGCTGGAATAAATTTGTAGCCGGCTAGGAGATGTAAATCGATCCCTCCTCCATTTTATGATTTTCAAATGGACCGGAATATATTGGGCCGATGCATAATTCTCTGTCGTTTTGTTAATCTTTTTAAATCATTCATTTTTCATGGGAAATAAAATAAGCGATCAATTAATTATGCATGCTATGGATTTCATTCAACGTTAAAGTGACTAGAGTTCAGGAGAAAAATTTGTTTAATTGACATTTACTATTTCAGTACCACTTATTTCTTGATAGGAAGAAATCCAGATATTTAACGATTACGTTCATGTTAATGTTGATAAATACTTAGTATATAAACTTCTTGTTAATGCTAATTGACCTGATAAGAGTTTAATTACACTCGCGGATTCCGTGTAAATAAAGTAATTACGCGAAGAAGCAGAACTTAAAATCGAGACAATTTTTTACTCGTTCGTAGTTAGCGACAAGAGGAAGGATTAACAGTAGACAGGGGAGCATTTAAAAAAGAAGCAGAAAACAATGTTTCCAATGTAAAGTTGAAAGAAGCAGATGTCAAAGGGTAGTTTAGCCGGCGGACAAGCGGAAGGGGAGGGGGGAAAAAAGGTGAAGAGCTCCAGGTTTTTCCCGTAGCTTGAGAAGTTTGAAAAGGTAAGCCACCTAATGGTCCGGTGCAGTGGCAGATGTCACATGCTCGCCGGCCGGATGTTTTTCAAACGGGCGTTTTGCTGCCAACGCAAGCAGACTGCTTCTTACCCCGGCGTTCAAGTCTCCGCCCGATGCTTACTAACAATCCCGCGAACATTAGGCGCCGCAGATCCCCGGCGAGCTCGCGGCCAAGAAATTCCAGGCTTGTGCAATCCGCGTGCTCGAACGGTCGCTTATCGACAATGCTGTTTCTTTTCAATCATCTCATCGTGTACGTTCGAGGAGCCCGCGAACGCAATTGGAACGTGGCGTATCGTGAAACAAGGAAGTATTCGTCGAAACGTGACGAGACAAGCGCGTCGATGACGCAAAGAGAAATTCAACAAAGAAACGCGCGAGATCCGCGTGCAAATGGAAGATCTACGAAACGGAAGAAACACGGAGGGAGAAGAGGAAATCGATAAGGACGCATGGATGTACCGAGGTCGGGCTTGTAATTACGCGCAGTCTGGATCGAATTCACCGTTAACAACTACCAAGTCCCGATACACCTATGACGAGGTGATCGAATTGCAGGGTGACCACGAGGGGAAATCAGAGTAAGGTCGGTCTGTGAGAAGTGCTAATTTCGATCAAGCGAGCTGAAACGTGGCTACCGCTCGATCCTGGCGGATCGACACGAGGGGTCGCTTTTTCCTTGGCACGGTGTCAAAATGATCAAGAGCGATCGGTCGCGGTGGTCCGGTAAAAACGCGATCATCTGGTCACGTAGTATCCGCGACAAGCTACAAATGGTTCCGCGGATCTGTTTACGTTTCGGCAAGAATTTATGGGACGAACGTGGATCGCGGCCGGTACGTGAAAGTCTAGGCACCGCGCGATCCCGACGAAGAAAGACGGCGTCGAGTGCCGTCAACCGTTCGGTCCTTTATAAATCTTTTGGCTGAAAAGCCACGTAGGTATGCCGGGCTTTTTACAGAAAACGCGCGTTTCGGTGGCGGCGCGGTAAAAGCGTCCATCGCGACCAGGATAATTCTGTGGCCCGTGTTGCAAGAGAGAAGAATGTATGTAAGAAAAGTTAAAGCGTGTCGATCTACTGGACCGGGGAGATCGTCTCGAACGACGAGGACGACGTTTCTCCAGAAACTTTCGCCGCTGCCGCTACGAACCGACTAGACTACACTTAGCCTCCGACAGTCACGGGAACGTTCGGAGAAGTCATTGAACTCGGTGAATATTTCATCTTATAGCAAAGCTTGAATAGTTTAAAATATCTTCTGGATGCTAACGTGGAAACATAAAAGTACTCAACAGCTGAACCGAGCAACGTGTCTCTGCAGCAAAGTCACTCACCGATTTAGAAGCGATCATTTGGCCAATGAAATATCCAAGGCGAGGCATTCGACGAGTTTCAAGGAAACGAACGTTCACTTTCAAAACTGGTTAAATGTGTCTCCGAACTTTTCGTCGCTGCACTCGAAACATTCATATCATCCGTTCCATCGACTGGTATTGCACTTTCACGTAAACGACGTTCCTCGTGGAAATGCTCTGCGTCCACGTGGTCACGACTGTTTGGGAAATCAGCGAAACTCACTGATAGCGTTTGACGAACTTTGGTCGAGATCGTATCGGAAAGGCGAACACGCGGAAAGTCAGAGGCGAGAAAAGAGAGCACGGCGTGTGGGAACGGGCGCGTCCATGAGATCAACTGATCGAGGTGGCACGCGAGATCGAGTTTACGGGTTTGATAAGAGGTGCACGCGCGCACGCGTTATCACTGTCGAATACGTTGACGGGGCACTCTGCGTCGGCTTGGCATCGCTTCCACGAACCCGCTTCTCGGCCGTCTCGAGTTCTCGAGCACGGGGCAGATAGGAATTCCTTCGTCGTTCCTTCGTTCACATAAAATCCGAAAGTTTATCGTCACCGTTTCGGCCAACCTGTTCTCCGCTGACGATACTCCGATACGTTTCAACCTTCGACTAGATTTACCCTATACTTTCTTAGCTGAAAACTATCGCGTTCGAAGAGTTCTCCGCAGTGATGTCCACCCACGACGTAGTTGGCGATCGAAAAACAACAACGGACAACGGAACGTTTGCTCGACGCGGTTCCGTTGTTTTACGGATCACTCGCGATTCCACGGTTCGACGATCAGAGAAAGAACGCACGCGTTCGAACAACACACGAGAAAGGAAGAGGCGGCTTTCACGAGAATTCCAGCCGATCTTTCGAGGCCTCCTCTTCGGTCCGCGCGTCTCACCTTGCGGAGAGCGAGTCTCCAGGTCGGCCATGCAACAACGCACAGGTCCACGCTGGGCAGCAGTCTCTCCTTTCCTCTCCTGCACCTTCGGGGCCTCACCCTTTCCACCTTCTACCACCACCACCACCGCTCGCTCTACAGCCACTACCACCGTCCGCATCGGAGTCGCCACCACCGTCGGAGTGCCTCTCCACCTTCTCCTTCGCTGCCGTCAGACTTCCTCCTCTCTCTCTCTTCCTTTCCTCTCGCCACCGTCCAAAAGACAACTCCTAACCTCTCTTCTCGTTTCACCTCCTCCAACTTCTCCTCCTTCTTCACTCCGTTTCTCTACTTTACTCCTCTAGCCAGGTAGACCGGCTAGCTATCTCTACGCTCCGACTCTCTCCCGGACCCCTTTCACGCTACGTGGAACATTTCAGTGTGTGCGCATGCCACGCACGATCCCCCTCGGCTCCCTACACCTGAGGGTTGCGTACGGTGCATCTGGACTCGGAAAAAACATGTGTTCCAGGAGTGTCTGGCCGTGACAGAGGCTGGGATACGCCGCGTTGCTCCACAACCGCGAATCTTCGTCTCACGGAATTGGAGCGCTCGATCGAGCGTGGGTGTCTTCGAACGAAATACACGGTAAACGCTTTGAGAGAAGTTGTTTTTTTTTTATATTAACAGTGCATCATCTAATATTTTTCTCCAAATTTCAGTTGCACTTATCGTACACACAGGTTTATCATTCTGTCAGATTTGCGAGGACGAAGCTATGACCTTCCTTAAGTTTCGACACACAGCTGCATATGTAGATATAGATTCGAGGGAAATTCCGGAAGAGATATCTTATCGAGTACCGTACGTTTGTAAACTGAAATGTTACCACGGATTCCGCGAACTGAAAGAACGTACCTAGAATTCAATTTCCTTGCAGCTTGATTAAATGTGTCCATCGATGTATTAAATTTATTTCGTATTAAAATGATTTCGTTGATCTTTCAAACGAGAGAAATTTAAATTGCTTTTCGACTTGTTTCACCGTTTGTTAATATAAGCGGCTTGAAAATGTTGCGCTTAATGGAGCACCCAGTAGTTGTAAGAATGTGGAATCGTGTTACGTAAAAGCCACCTTAGGCAGGCGTGAAAATACATCGTGTTCGGTTTCTCAGAAGAATCTACCGCTACGGAGCCAGTTTCAGACTTTTGAAAACTTGCAATTACTAGTAAGAATTCCGCGGACTGTTCGCGTTTTTTCTAGGAGGAGCGCAAATGTACTTTACCGTAAATACGTAGGTAATAACGAAGGAACTTTCGACTAAGAACGAGCGAACGAGCACTTCTTTCGGTCGAGGTTATGCCTTAACTCGTAAACGTTGCTGAGTCGGTAAATTAGCAAAAAAGATTCACGTCCCGTAAAACGTTGAATCGAAACTAGCGGAACTTCCTCTATATTAACGTTCAAAACTAGGAATAGAAATTAGTAATATTCCATCGATTTCGTCATTCTAAAACGTAAAAATTTTTAAATAATACCAATCTTTATACAGACATTTCCAATACACCACGCAGAGGGGTAGTTTCTCGGTTTTTAGCAGGTGCTTTTCGATGCCCTGCTTCGA
The DNA here is from genome assembly GCF_051020975.1 of Osmia lignaria lignaria. Classification (NCBI taxonomy): domain Eukaryota; kingdom Metazoa; phylum Arthropoda; class Insecta; order Hymenoptera; family Megachilidae; genus Osmia; species Osmia lignaria. The sequence goes on from NC_135041.1 coordinate 6,585,512, forward strand.
TCTGATACGGGGCTGACCCCTGAAGAATCATCCCGAACCACACTTGACATTTTTCCTCCAACACCGACAGGGTACCTGCATTGTTCTCTTCAAGTGGTTTGACTATTTCTACGGTATTGTTTGCCTTCGTTCGACCTCACCCCCGCAAAAGGGCTTCCCGCGGTGACAGACAGCCCCGCTAACACGCCTAACAACACAGGAACAATACTGCAAAATTTCCGACCGAGAATAGCCTATTCGTATCCCATTTGTCATTGTTCGAGAACTGTTCCTCTCGCTGGGAGACTCTTGAAACTCTTCTTGAAAGGACGACTTTGCATCACTTTGGAATCCATCGCGAATGCTCGACAACGGTTCAGCTTGAACTTCATTTACATTCCGAGGCAGAACATTTCTTGAAATTCTGAAAGCTTTGTAACTTCCACTTAAATACGAAGAAGTGTAAAGAACGAAAACACGATGAAATGTAGCCCTTGGTAAATTCGAAAACGGTAACGCACTTTGACGCTTATTTTGCTCCTCGACATGAACGATGAACAAAATTTTGTCCCCTAAAACAATCTCGAAGGGATGAATTTAATTGAAATGAATTTTAATTGAACGAGTAGAAAATAGATAGCGTTGAGTCAGAACGGATCGATGGTTGGTCTCAGGTTTGGTCATTAGAAAACGACGATTCACTTTTCACGGTGACGCTAATTGTCGAACGCGCAGGTTGCCTTGGGGCGATAATGACGATCGCACGAGTTCAGGAACCAACAGGTGGTTTCATGAGCGCGTGGGCCGAAATTTAGCCGCTTCTTCTTCTTCCCGCTCGCTGATTTCTCGTTTACGCGCGTGAAACGGCTCGTTGAAGCGTGACTCGGTCTAACGCGCGATGACGAAACGTTTGACAAAAATGTCCACCATTTAAACCCGTGGTTTAACGGAGCGGTTCGTTCAAAAGAAATTGAGTAATTGATTACTGAAAAATTTCAGTCGAGTTGCTTTTGAAATCGTACGACGATTTTCGTTAGCAAATGAAATTCCCTTGAGTTAGATGATTTCGAGGAATTCCAAACGCGTATGCAACGTGGATCCGGCAGGATAATTTCGATTGTAAGGAGGAGGATGACGGTCATAAGGAAGCAGAAGATCAATCTCTATGGCGGCTGGTTGAACGTCAAGCGAGACAGGGCCAAGCTCGTATCTCGCGCTTCGACGCGCGATTTACAGCTGCCGCGTCGCTTTATTCCCCAACCTGTTCTCCTCTCGTGCCCGATGCTCGCCAAAGGAACGCAGAAACTCGCGTTCCTGTTGCGGAGAAGCCCGCGTTGCCGTACGCGAATCAGATAAAAGTGGCACTGCAAAGTATACACCGCGGCCTCCACCACGACTTTGAAGAATCGGCCAGGATTCACGGGAGGATACCGCGGCGGCTGCCGTCACCGGTGCGCTATGGATGGCTGAGATTTTTGCGATAAAAGCGCATTCTATTTCCTCGACACCGACGTTTTAACGATAGATCAACCTTCTCAGATTTCCGTAGAAAGTGGAAAGTTGCGAATTAACCCTCGATCCTGACCCCAACGTATGAAACGCATGAAACGTTGTAATAAAATTACAGACTCAAATTTCTAATTGAAAAATATGCATACCATGGACACAGAGCATTGGATGCAACGTTGGTTAGAATACCGGTTCGTAAAGCGCAGTGGCGCTGTTAGGCGAGGAATTCGCGTTTGCAAAAATTCCCACAAGTCGATAAGATTTGAATAAGCCTTTTGCTTCTTAAGCCACGAAACTTACTTAACCACTCGATTAGCTGTCCAAGCGTTCCTAGGATTCCCGACATCGACCTGGCACGTGTACTTTTACTAAGAATCGTACTTGTTACTGCACTTACATGTACCTCTTTTGGAATCAGAGATGTGTCTATCATTTATCTTCTTTTAAATTTCACTTAGTATCAATTAACCTTTAACTGTTATTGTAGGACTCTAAAGTACAGTAACTTAATTATTTTACATCTGCATATAATCATTTGAGGGTATAGATGCAATAAGGGCCTGAAGTTATTTCAAGTCCTTTTCGATACGTTTTAAAAATTGGGGCTCTCTCCATGGTCCGTCGTCCGAGAGTCGAAGAAGTACATTCCCTCCGTATTCATATTAGGAAGAATACAATTGTTCAAACAATGTTTTTTCCTAACTAATACTATTTGTGCACTCACGCCTTATTTGATTTAATATTATGGTCAACAGTGTTAATTTAAACGTAAAGCTGAAACTGTAAGTGCCCCATGATTAATGTACAGGAGTATATATTGAGATGTACAAGAATTTTAATAATACGAATGATCGCGACGCATATATACAACACGATCGCTCAAGGGTGTAACACACCCTGCAAAGAAGAAGATGTAAAACCTACAGAAATATTGCTTCGACGAGCTTGGTGATCAAAGAGGCATCGATAAGCAGGAACGTAGCTAACTCGGAGAAGATCGAGCGTCAGTTCCAGGAACTCGTTAATAATAATCCACGGTGAAATTATTTATTTAGTCCATTTGCACGTTCGTCTCTGTCTTAGTATGTGACTTGGCCGGTAATGAATCGCTGGTATACGCCGTTGAGTTACAACAGCACCACAGGCTCCAACCGAATATGTCTACCTGGCTACAGGGCCGCGCAAAAGATGCGCCGCCAGGATAACACCGTCCGAGTCCATCGTCCTTTTATTTTCTCCGCTCCTTCGTTCGTTTCACCCTCCTTTCCCGCCGCCCTTCATCACGCTCGCACTTTCCTGTTCTTTCCTCTCTCCCGTTGTCTATACACCCTTTGTCCGGGACTTGGTATTTTACTTTCCTGCTACCAAGCAGCAGTCATTGTTCCCAGCGTAGAAAATCGAACGAGCGTTTCTCCCGTATCGTTTGTAAAAATCATCAAATTGCGAGGGTGTTTTTGTTACCTGGAAATCATCGTCCCTCGTTAACGCGTTGATTGGTGCGTGTAATTGAAAATTTATGGCGAATGTATAAAAACAGATGATATCTAATCATACGATATAATATTTCGAAAATCAGGGGAGTTAATTAGGAATTATCGAGACTCGTACACCCTGGAATTGAACAACGGAATTCGTGATATTTCTAAGAATTATCGCTGAGTAATGTTGAAGCACTTCCAAGAAGGTATCGAGTAGTAATTTCGATGCTTAATAACGATACTTGGATCAAGGATCGTCGTTAACCCGTCAGGCTCGTCAACGAGAAGAGACCTTGCGACACGACAAATCCTTCTTTGCTCGTCCTTAGCCGTCCGCCTCCCACGAATCGTCCCACGGCCGCCAATATTTGCGGAAACGAAAAGAAACGGTAAACACGGAGGGACCCTGTCCATTCTCTCAGTCGATCCACTGGCCAGTTTGAAAGAGAAGAAAACGAGTAGCGTTCAACGAAACGAGCCATCTTGGTCGCGATTGACGTGGAACACGTCGGGACAGGCTTCATTAGCTCCAAGAGATTTTAATTGCGGCGCCATTCTCAGCCCACGATGTTTGTTTCCAACGATATCCTACTTTTCGTCGCGCTCTTCAAAGAACCATAGCCGTTCGATCGGTCGAAAAATTTCGAAACAACGAGACGCGTTCGTATCGCGTTCTCTCGACTAATCGGTGCAAAAGTTCGAGTAGCACTGAACAAGAGTATTAGAGGCGCGTTTAGGAATGTGGACGCTTGCCGTGGACTCTGTAAGAAGCGCGACTCCTTTCAATTACGCCGACGGTATCGACATTCCGCGGACGGTCTTCAGCAAATATCGTTGGACGAGGATTAAAAATCACTTGGAACTTGGAGTAAGCCGACCGATAATAGCCAGCATTCCTTTTGAAATCGCGCGGCTCTTTCGTCGGCCGTAAAGACGACAGAAAAGAACCGGTGACGGCATACCGAGCGACGTTAACTCCGAGATTTTAACTAGTTCCCGTTGACACGTGTCAATAAACATTCTACGTTATTGTGCGTTGATAAAGCGATTCCTCGATGGAGCGAGGGACGTTCAAAATCCCTCGGGAAAGTACCGTTTCCTGCAGAAGAACGTCGTCTCGCGTCCTTTCATCTCGAGAAACAGTCGAACTACGGTAACGACGAACTTTATGACAATTCTTGTTTCACTTTCTCGTTTATTTTCCTTGAATAACGTCGCGAAATTATGGATCATTGTGAGAGACAGATAGGGTTAACAACGCCGGTGAAGAAAGTTATCGAGGTCGATAATAATCTACGATCAACGACAGGCTAATTTAATCGAACGTACGGCATAATAACGCGTAGCAGAAATTATTATCGGTTTCGATGCTTTTTCCTGCTTCGCGGTTGGTACGTTCCGCCACGGCCTGCCTTCGATCGAGCTCGCTTTTTTCCTCGATCCGGCCAATTTCTTGACACATGTTCGCCCGTGCAACGCTGAATCACAGGGAGCAGCTTTTTATCCGGAAAGCCGCGAGCGTGGTTTAAAAGTCAGCGAGCTAGCTACTTTCACCCGGTCCGCGTTGAAAAACGGCCGATCCCTGGATTTTTTTGGGAATTAACCGGAGCAAAAGTCAGCATACGTCTCGAGATTACGACGTGCAGTGAGTAAAATCTACGCGGGATCAAAACATTAGCCCTTCTTCTGGACCATCGACCTACGCAAGAACCGAGTCGCGGAATAACAAGTTGGTACACCTGCCATCTGATCCAGGAATTCGTGTAATTTTTTACAAGACCTCCTGCTCTGACCATCGCATCCATGTCTCATCTATTAACCCTTTGACTATGGATGACGAGAGTCGATAAATGAGTTGAGCTTCCTTTTCCCAAATTGCATTTCTCATCGTCACTTAAATCTGTTCCTCAAAGTATTCGTACTTCCACTTCATAAATCGATAAGAATGAAAAGCAAAGCGACGTCTTCTGTTTTCCCGCTTTCCACCCCGACTACTTCTTTTCTCCGACCCTTTGACTTTTCGGGAACGTCGCTCCAGATCCCCAAGGAGCCTCGGCACTTTGTAGTGACGAAGAGAGGCACAGAGGGTACATCGGCTTCGCGTGTTTACCTCTTCGGCAACCGGTTCTTTCTTCCCTCTTCTCTCCTTCGAGCCGACTATCCTTCCTCTCCATCCAAGTCGTTGCTTACCTGTGTACAACCTCGCGTAGAATCAACCACCTTTCCCCTCTCTTCCTCCTACACCTTTGCTCCCCTTCCTCTCGCTACGTTTCCTCATCCTCTTCTTTCGTTCCACCATGAATCTTTGCTCCTCGTCGATCCGCCTGTCTCGTTCTCCTCTCGGCATCGCGGTATTCAAATGACCTCGGATGATGAATATGCCCATCTCTCTCGGTGCCCAGGTAATTGCTGCTACCTCTATCCTTGTTTCTGCCCGCGGTGCGTGCGGCTCCGAGCGTGTACAAACGTACGCACGCACTCACGGGTCGGCTTCTTTCTTCCTTGCCTGCCTCTCCGCTCGTTCTTGTTTCTTTACCTCCTCTGGTACACTCGGGATACCTACGTGCCTCGCTGCTACCCTGCGCGCCTCTTATCTCCGGGAATTTCGTAAGGAGCGCGCGCGGATAAATTGCGCGGGAACCGACCCTCTGGCGTTCCTCCCGACCGATGTACGCGCGAAAGCACCGAGATATTCAACCTGCCGATTACCTCGCCGAGGTACCGACCTCTTGAAAATCGACCTCGAGCAGAGGCTGCAGTCAGGTGTCTGGAATTTCGTGAAATGAACAAAATTTTCTCCATGGATGGAGATAAAATTGAATACACGAAGTAGCGTTAAATGGAATTCTTTCTCGCGTTCAAACGTATCCTTCGAAATTTTTCTTTGTTGAAATTTGAGTTGAGTCCTCTGTCTGTGGTATTTATTGCCAGCCAGGAGAGACATAAAAGGTACACGTGCTAGCCGATAGTTTCATCCGCCAAGGTTACCTGCAAGTGCTTATACGAGTGTACGTTCGACTGACAGATTGTAATGACCGACAGGCCACTAATAGTTGCTGTTATTCAACATGCGAGCCTCTGCCACGAAGGGATCACGGGAACTTTATGGGTATGATTGCTGTTTGCCCCGTAGCTACTCGTGCACCTCCATACGTGTGTACGTACAGAAATCGTTTCGAAAGTGATACCGTACCTTTTCGCCTGGCAACGCGATGCCAAGTGCGTGCAGGCGCAAAGCGAGCAAAAGAATATCAGGAATTTCTCAATTAAGTTTCGATTTATTCCTATTATTTCTTATTGACTTTCCGTTGATTACAAAGCGAATTGAACGCGTTTTGATCGGAATTCTTATTTGTATGCTAAAGTACTTTCGAATTAATGAGAGAAATACCGAAGTCTATTTTATAAACGTCTAGAAGGCAAAGAAATTTATACTTCTTTTTATTGGAAACAGTAAACTATTCCATTTAACTTCCATGTTAATAATTGATAGAGGTAACTGATTAAAAATTGATTCGCGAGATAATCAGCGAAAGTGCACGGAGCCTACGTCGTGACGTAGCGCAAACGCTCCAGGCACCGTTGGAGAACACACGAGCGAAGAGGACGATACCATCCACGGTACGCGAGTTCAGCGCGAGTATTCGCGGCGTGAGAATGCAATCGGGAAGTGAAGAGGCCGATAGACCGCGACGATATCGTGGAACCTGATAATATTCTCGATCCTCCGCGACGAAAAGGTTAAACGAACAAGCATCCACATGCTTCGGATCGTTGGACGCTTGAACTTTGTGCTAATGTTAGACTTCACTCTCTCGCAACAAGGTAAATAGAAAATCATTCGAATTTGAGAATTATAGAAAGACAGAGTAATAATTGATTATTATTAATGTAACGAGCTGAAATTAATGAAGTTTCTTGCTCGATTCCTTGTCCTCTCCGGCGCGTTTGAAATCGCTGGAAATATCGCGGAGAATACGAATGCTTGCGTAACATCGAGGCGCGAAAACATTAATTATCGCGCGGTAAAGCGATTAGAGTCTGCCGGACGATTAATGAACAAACGACGGAACACGACGTTCTTTTTTTTTCTCTTTTAAACACGTCGGAAAGGTTTGTAGAGTCAACTTTAGCGTTCGAAATACCGAGTAATTTTAATGTAATTTATTATTTCGAACGGTTCATCAAATTCGAGGTGATTATACGAAAAAAAAACCTCGGTAATCTCTGATACTTCGCCAAGGATCTTCCGTGTTCAGATGGAAGATTCTAATTAGCGTAATTGTACCTTTATTACGTTAATTCGCCTGATCGTTCTGCCTTTCATCAAGGACTTCTAAGCTGTTAGATTATGTTCCCTCTGAAAGATGTTTCGTTGAATGTCACGGATGAAATTATTGCTCAATCCCCGTGTTACTTTTATAATAAACATTTTTCTTTTTTAATAAATTTTTAAAACACTATGTATTTTTTTAAATAAATGACGGTCCTACCTATGGGAGCCAGAGAACAGCTTCACAGCGAATCAGTTTTATGCGAGGAATCGCTGACTCAACTTTCTCGGGAAAGGTGTCTCCGAGCGTCTAGCCGAGTTCGCCCACATAAGACCCGGTTCTATGGTTGCTGCTTAGGCGTACAATTGCCAAGGAACTCGCCAGAACGATCGACGATTAGGCAATAGTTGCCGTTGTATAATTGTTCTCCCGGCATGTGCCGGCTGTATCCACCGACAAGGCCTGCTGCAATTTCGACACACACGTCGGTTTCCATTATACCCATAACTATTTTATTTTTCATATTTTACGATTTCTAATTAATAGCAGTGTTTATTATGTCACTAACAAGTGTATCCTTATTTTTCAATATCGATTTCATAAATTGGTTAAACAGAATTTCATGCATTCTTCTATTTTTTTTTTCTATGAAAATAAATTCAGGCATACCGCTTCTAAACCACGTCATTTCCACCCTATTTATATAACCGCGAGAGAGCAATATATCTGGTCGCGCGTACGCTACACCGCCATATTTCATCGCTCCATCGACATGCTGCGTCTCCAACCCTATGCGTCGTTTCGTCATAAAACTGCCTACCCGAATCGGCATTCACCTCCCGTTATTCTCTGCTGTAAACGTCATTTCCAAATCCCGCGAGAAGTCCACTAATCCATAACAGCGATAACGGCCGTAATAAAGATCCGTTCTATGCGTACGTCGGTTTAATACCTAACCTTATCTAGGTTAGGTTCTTCATAGGACCAATGGCGGATGATAGGTTGAGGGTTAACCCAAAGAAGCCTACATTGCCGCCGAGTGTACAAGGGATAAAGCCTCTGCGACGAGGAGGATCGTAAAGATCCTCAGGCTCACGGAACGAAGCGGCGACAACATAAAGCAGAGGAGGGCCGGCACGTCGACGATATCGTTCCGTTCGTGTTTACGTTTTCTACATTCCTGTACGTGGAGGAGAGTGAAAAGTACATACTCGAGGACGGAGGGCGCGTGTACCGGTCGCATACAAACTCCGCCACGAATATATACGGGGAACGATAGGTGATATAAAGTGGTAATGTCTCGAGTACCGTGAAACATAACTGATTGGGCCGGTTTAGCCGCGCCTTATCGCTGCCTGTGCCCGCCACGTATCCACCGTGCAACACCCCGTCCCTTAGGTGTCGTGTATATATACATACGTGTGTTCTATCCACTTCTCTACCTTCCTATGTTCCTGGCAGAGAATTAAGTTCGCGTGTCGTTGTGTCGTGTCTCGTTGGGACTTCTTGCTCGCTTAGAAGAGTACGGCTAGCCTCGATTCCTGGCCAGGATATCTCGGACTTGACGTTATCGGGAACACAGCAAATCGTGGGCTTACACAATTTCAGACGACTGACGGTATTACGTACGACTACGTCGTGGTTGCCGTCTATTCGCCGTCGAGTTGTTTCTCATCCAGTGGAAGGCCTTCGAAATGCAGCTACCGTTCCTCAGGAGCAAGCTTAAGGTAGTTCTATCGAGACAGTCGAATTCAAATGATAAGATATTTCCTTTTTGGAGTATCCAAGTTTTAACTCGTTAGAGGACAAGCTTTTTCCTATGGAAAGATAGCAAACCCTTCGTTAGTTTTCAAACATAATCGATAAATAATTATCTGAAGGTAACGAAGCTGTCTGTTCTGTGATAGGCAGCGCGTGGGCGTCCTTTCCTTTCAATAATCTTCCATACCTGTACCATTAACTTTCAGCGAAACTATACTTTCCTTTCTTCTCTTCACTATTTTCATACATTCATTCTCTATTCTTGATGCTTGTTATATATATTTCTTGAATAAACCAACTTCAGACAATTCAAAGAGCCCCTTCTTTTATCACCCTGTCCAGTACACATCAATATTTGACCACGATAAAACGTGTCGCCGAGATAATACATTTACTGGAAATGTTGTTAATCACAGAATTGATATTCTTTGCGCGTACATTCTTTCGCGTCAAAATTATCCTTTATTTGACATCAAAGAAACGAATGCAGTTCTATGTCCGACCGGAAGCCTCGCCCATTCTCTACACCGGTATCCTTATTCCTGAAATGTCAGGGTGAGAGAATCTAGAAAAGACGAGTCGTCTGTCTATCGGCTTGCACGCCCACGGTATTCGCGAACGAGAACGGAATCAAACGCGGCGAATATCGGTGGCTGTCGGCCGATTTACGCCTCGGTTCGCGAGAATAATGCGCCACGCTACACCTGGCGATAAAGCATCTGCTTGTAATTCGATTATCTGCAACGGTTATTGCATCGGTATCGAGCTACGAGCCAATCGGCTCGAGGCCCCCGTTGGTCCTTATCGTCGCTACTATCGATGTTTCCAACCGTATGTTCAACTCAAATATTGCGAATCGCTCGTTGCTCGCTGATAGCGCCGCGTTTACTCTCGATCGCTACGTAAATCGCACGGGACGCGTTTCTCAGGTAAACACGATTTAGTAGAAGCTAGGTGTTATATGTATGTGCAATGTGCATCGAGATTACAGTTATCGTTCTCCTTGCATCCTTCAGATGGAACAATGTTAACCTCGATCCGAATTCGATTTCAGAATTGTCACGAAAGGTGTGACGATAGGAATATCGAAGGGATGCTGACAGGTATTCACCTGTAGAGTATTTCGAGGCATGAACAGTGTGCTCGAATTTCTTTTTCTTTGCTGCGTGATGCTTGTAAGAGTAAACGTGAATAACCTGGGCAGTAGGACAATTACAGAGCAACTAAACGCGGAGTCATTAACCCTTCTGTTTACATTCGTTAAGTTTCTCGAAAATAATACTATCCGATCTAAAGATTAGCAATTCTAAATATAAAAAGTTCGTAACTTTGACGGAGTTGTACATATAATTTAGAAAATAAAATTCCATATTACTGCCATCTCTTTCTGAACGAAATTGTAGCATACAGGGTTTATCATTCAAATGAAGAATTTAAACAGATAGCAGGTTTATGTTATCGAAATACAGGTTGAAGCATGGTTAATAAAGAGACTCTAACAGCTGTTTGCTCTTGCTGCTAATTTAGAGTTCAGTTCTCTCTTTAACGCGCACCCATCACTGAATCTACAGCAAATACAACTTGTATCCCCAGGACACAGATGTAACCGTGGCATTCTAAATTATCAACTTCGCTCAAATAAAGTCTGTAGGCCCTGTTTCTTTAATATACACAAGGAACCATAAATAATATTCCTCTACTGGAATTTTTCGGAAGAAAATCTTGAAAAATAAATCTTTCAACTCTTTCGATGTTACGAGTGTCTAATAATTGGGATATTAATCTGTGGAAGATATTCTAATTAGAACTAACAATTTGATAGAAATTTAACCTAGAGGGTCCTCATAGGTTTGATAGTCCCAGGCCCCAGAAATCTAGACCTGGTTTAAAGTATTTAGCACCGAATGATTTCCCAGCTCGCTTTCTACATATGTTAATTTCCTCAAGCAGTGTTTTCACCACAAATTAAGGTGTACGAAAAGGGGAGCGGAATAGATGGATCGGTGGTAGCTTAAAAATAATAATTACGAGCCCTAGCGCCACTGGCATGCTCCGAGCATGGAATGTCAACAGTAACTACCGTCGTACGTAGGAATAATATCGACTTCTTTACGAGTCGTTGTAATAGTACAAGGGGGCCGGTGGTTTGTTCCCCGCTGTGAATCGGCGAGAGAATGTCGGGGCACCGAGCCGCCGTGCATATACCTACGCACCGTGCCAGATGGAGAAAACAAATAGTGTGATCGCTTAACTAAAGTGACTTTCGTCGGGGCACGGCCCAGTCACGTGTTCAAATATTGTGCAAGGGGATTGTTCGGGGAACGGGGCCACGGACAACTTACCAGGGTGTTGGGGATGTATTAGATTCGTGTAAATGGTTTCATGTATTTATACAAGATTCCATGTGTGGAATCTTTACTATCGACAAACTAATTAACCCTTTTTTATTAATATATGAAAATGGTAGATACCCTGAACAGAGTATACTTTGGCAATTCCATTACGGGAAGGGTTGTCAATGAGGAGACTTTCACTTGGATTCCTCATGTTTTTCAGTACATTTTTAGTTTACAGATTTTGTAGAAAGTTTTTCAATTTTCAAAGAAAATTATGATATAAAATCGATTTGATAAGAAATTCGAAGAAGAGTGACGCGAATGATTATATTAATCCTTCACACTGACTACCATTTATTCATTGAAATATTTCGTTGCTCGGGTTTGTTTTAACGAGGCAGGCTGGACCGTTTTGTTTACAGCTTGTTAAGCTTGGTAATAGCGATTACGATACACGTGGTGGTAAAAATGCGCGCACGAAGCAGGGATATGCGTACAGCGTGGTAGTTACTTCATCACGAACGATACGTGAGACTCATGAAAACATAACCTTAGCTCATTCATGGCTTTCGTTGAATTCGCAGCCCAAACAGTCGAATACTATACGGTTGCCATTCATCACAACCGTTCCATTCGACTTACCTTATCTTTTAATTAGGAAATACAAACGGTTCGTAGGTTAACTACGATAAATAATTATGCACCGGGGGTAGAACAATAATATATGCGGTAAAAATTGAAGAATACAGTAGCGTTTGAATAGTAATTTGCATGACTGCATCACTCCGGTATTATTACCCTATCGAGTTACGGTATCCCCGCGTAACGCAACCGACCCGAACTGTACAAGAGAGGGATTCATGACCGGGCATTAAAATTGCAAATTACATACAAGGGTGTTGACAGAGCGTTCCTGTTTTTTTAGTGTCCCTTTCTTTCGCCTGACGTTTTACGCCGTTTCTTAGAAGACGCGCCCGTGCCGAATCGGAGATAGCCATTAAATTATATAATGTTCGCGGCAAGTTAAACCCACATGCTAATAAACGTGTCCGTTAAAAGATACAAGTCGACCTCCATTTTCACTGGGGAATCGAAATTATTAGAGGAAAAGGGTGGCAAGATGACCCCTCATGATTTTTTACATTACAACAAAAAATATTAACACACCTTCCTCTAGGATTTGAGAATGAAATTGCCATTCGGTAAAAAGCATTTTGTATATTAAATATTCTATTCGAATATTTAAGATTCTACCGTATATAGGTACTGTAGAGATAGAAGTAAGAAAGGGTTCAAGTTCTACACGAAAATTCATTACCAGCGAGGACGTGTTTCTTTCTACAGTTCGAGGAAGCATGGTTTCGCACGTGCAAACTATTCACAGTTTCGCACGTTGCCTGGCCAGTTTCCAGCCGACAGCTTTTAGCGAGCGTCGACTAATCATCACGCGTTGCACTCTCGGAATTCTGACAGTTGCCAGCATTGTTAGCCAGGCCAGAACGATAATTATGAAGCCCGTAACGATCGGTATGGACCGTGCATTATCGTTTCACCTGGGATTTTTGCTCCTCTGCTACCTGCAACTCTTTCAGTTTCTACCTCCCTTCTGTTCGGCTAGGATTGTTTCAAACATCGCTTTGCATACCGCTCGTTCCAGGAAAAAACGAGGATTGTTAGAACCGTTATGTCTTTGAATATCTTGTCAAGATCAGAAGCAATATTTCAAAATTGTTTTAGATTTCGTACATAAAAACGAAAGTAATAAGATGAATAAAGTGAAATATAGTTGAGAAACGATAAGTTTTAGGATGAATGTACCTTAATACTTTTATACTTGGAATTCTGTCAAATTCAAGTATAGAAAATAGAATATTTTATTCAAAAAGAAATAAAAATAAAAATGACGTCTACTTGTCAAGAAACTGCAATTACCATATTATTTATATACCTATTCCTTTAGATCCTATAACTTTTATTAGAAACTATTGCAGATAATAGAAAATAGAAGGTACTAAACCGTGAAACCTTTGAACGAAGTACACCTTTGTCCACGAAATTACGCCATCAACGACAAATAAGAAAACGTCGAGTTCGAATCTCTAACAAACAATAGAGAAACAAAAACGAAATGTCGCTACGAAATTCATGGCGTTCCCCCATGAACATTCCATGAAATCGAATCGATCCAAAGGCGAGACAACATACAACTGGAAGACGAGAAGCGGTCGAACACTTCCGTCTTACGATGGCCAGAAAATAGTAGATCGAGAAATTCACTGGAGCATACACGTTCTACGATCGATCGTGATCGTAAATCAAGACGGTGTTACGAGTAAACAGAATTCCTGTTCCCGAGTGCTCGATCGGCAGAAGTGTGGCGCGAAACGGGGACGATCGAGCGTGCATGATAAATTATCATCGATCTAGAGAAACGCGAAAATCCGTGCGGATAATTTACAGATTTCTCTAAATAGTTATAAATCAAACGAATCATGAAAGAGAATTTTGTAATAAAAGCGAATCACAGTTCGAGAATATATTTGTGGCACCGTTTTCTAAGATTAGAAAAATTTAATTCAACGAGTGTTTATACTTTAAATTTTAATTACAAAGTTATGGTATTAATATTTGACTATCTTTAAGATTTGAATTGCAAAATTAAAATAAAGATCGACGTTCGGTTCGAAGCTAAAGACACTATTTAAGATACGCGTAGTACTCCGTTATTTATTTAGCCGCTGTTTTATCAAGCAGTCGGTCTTTTTATCGTTTATTGACCAACGTGATCGTGTTTGAATTGTTGATATCTCGACGATCAATAAATTGATATCGTGCTGACTTTCTTACGTTACTATAGTAAACTACAACGAACTTAGAAGAAAACTTTGCACTCACCGTTCGTAGTAATTATGTCGTCTGCCTTCAGGAATTGCATCATTAATGCTTCGTAGTTTGATCCAACTGGAAGTTGAAGCTGGTGAAGAAATCAGAGGACGGGTATCCTTACTTTTTTAATCGTGACAGCACCGTCGAGGTTAAATCGCGTAGACAATAGGGCCAGGGGCGTGGAACGCGTGTCTCGACTAAAACGCCTGAAAATTGCTGCCCTAGGGTGACATTAGAGACGCGTAAGAAAGACAGGGCGCGTCGTTTACCGTGTAATTTGTTTATCGGATCGAGGACAAGCACACCCTGGAGGAACGACTGGAAGATTACATCGGCAATGAACGGGAAATTCGTTACACGTAGCCTCAGGTTTTCTGCAACTTTTTTAACCTTCCAGGCTTGAATCTTGCACAAAGTAATCAAAGTTTATGTAAGATGAACCGTCATATTTAAAAAAATATAATCTTCCATTTGTATAAAAAAAAAATTAAATTAAGTTGTATAAAAATTATGAAAAATAAACTGTATAAAAATGTATATCTTTGTCGCTGTCACGATTAAATTTACCCTCGTTGTCGATCTGAAACAACCTTCAAATTTAATACGTTCCAAATGAAATCGCTTCTCAAGTACATGCATCATTAAACATAGAAAGACGGAGATCACTTCTATCTAAATTTAGAAAACAATAATTTAAAATTAAATTTAAGCCTCGTCGTTCGAGGGTTGAAACTACAAGTGATTATAATTTAATTATGTGCTAGCCATTAAAGCGTTCGTGTCAAGTTTGTTAACGAACTAACCAGAATCACCCTTATTAACAATTAAAAAAATTAAATTAAATTCAGTGAAAAGTCAGTGAATCAAAATCGATAATTGACAACAACCCCTCTAACTAAACAAAGGGACGCAAGATCCTCGCTGTCAAACAATATTCCAACGGGTATATTTCAGGTTGTTGATCGCACCAAAACGATCCCAAGTATCCCGAACATTTCCAGACACACAATCGTTCGCGATTCATTCAAGATTGTTCGATTAAAATGAAGATTCTGGTAGCCTGGCCGGCTGGTACGGTGCCGGTCCTTCGGACGCGAGGCTGCGGCATCTGCCGGCCTCCAGGATAATTATTTACGTCAGATAGGATCTCGACTGGGGTTCCGCGGCGGGAAACAAAAGAATCTCCACCGTTCGAAAGGACACGGGGAGGAGAATTCCGAGACACGGGGTATGCGAGGGGTTTCACGTTTCCCTATGGACGACAGCCGACCACAGACAGCGAGGATCTTGGCTCTTGGGCGAACCCAAGGGTCCTACCTAAAGATCCTGAGAACCTAGCCCTTCGACGAACGCCGCTTTTTTTCCCCGATACGGTTTACAGATATGAGACAATGGGTTCGACCGGGTTCTCTATGATCTCTCCAACTCGGCTACGACTTTTATGGCTAGCCATGATCGTTACTCTTCGCTTTCTTAACCTTACGACTACGTTAAAAGTGAAATACGCTCAATCAAAGGTATCTCCATAAACTGCGTTAGAATTTATTTGACGATTTAAAATTTCACCGCAGAAGGTATTCAAATAAATTCTAATGCAGTGTATCTGCAGAAATTTTTTTAATTAAGCGCAACCTAGACTTCCCTTAATTAAGTTCCCAAAGTCCTCCTCCTACCCTTATCTTGAGTTAAAGGAAGCCTACGTTGAACTCGAGTGCATGTTAATAAATGGTAACTATATTTATAGAAGAAATGCCGATGAGAATCGTGTTTAATGAAATATTAGCCTGGGAATGGCGTACGCTTTCGTATCGTAATCTTGCAATTAATGAAGAATTATTCTCCGAAGAGATACTACGGTACCGATGCTTTCATACCGTACCGTGAAGCTCGTACGTGAGTGGACGGGCTGTAAAACCGTCTTGAATAAGCCCGCGAATAAATACTCGCAGCGGGCAGACGTTGTAAACAATGTTACTACAAACGAGCTTGATAATTGAGGCGGTCTCTTCCTTGCATGTCCGCTACGCATACACCGTTCGACCACATCGTAATTCCTCTTCGTAACAGTACCCTCTTGCAAATCTACCCCCTTTGAAACAGTCTACTTCGACTGCCGTCGAAATTGCCTCGTCTATCGTAAAATACACACTTTTGCTCGTGAATCATGCTGAACAATGTTGATAGGAACGAAGATATAATCATTTACCTTCATTTTGGCAATTTACGAGTTTACTTTGAAAAATGTTCCTTAATTTAAGATATTTCTAATAAAATTCCAGAAATCTTATAAAAATATCTGTTACAATTTACTTTTATCTTCAATTCTAAAAATAACCTGTGTGTCAGAGAAAATTTCCTCTTAACAAGGAGCTAATAAATATAACTGCTATATTAAAACGGGAAAGTTACAATATTTTCTTCACCACTGAACGGTATGTAAATTTATCTACAAGAAAATTGGATTTGTTACTTTTATGTTCCAGGTCCGCTTAGTTGAAAGCATCGCAACGCCCGTGGCGACGATAAGCGGTGTACTTTTATCAGGAACGAACGTTAGACTATCGGGAAAAGAGTGTCGACATGCAAAGTGAGAGTGCGTTCATTCCGGAATATCCAGTATTACCGGTATCGACGCTTGGCGCCGTGCGATCGATTATAAATCCCAAACGCGGCAGTGCAATTATTGCATAATTGAACTCCCTTGATCGCTTAATTAATCTAACGTTTGAAACCCGATGGCTAATAAAACACGCGCGTTGCGAAAACCAGTAGGTGAAAAGTGTTTTCGTTACTTTGACACGATACGCAATTTATTCGGGATAATTGTTAATTAATCAAATAGATTCTTTGTAAATTAGAAGACTAAAATTATTAAAAATTCATAATAATATTTCCTTGCAAATTTTTCCGTCAACGAAATGTCCCGATTCACTATTGAAGGAGAGATACCAAGGAGCAGTTTTCGAATCGACAGGTGTCGGGTGGAAAAAATACTACAAACAAGTGTTCAAAGGTGTCACATAATCTTCGTACGCGTGACATAAGCGCAAACAAGAAAGAAATCGTTCGTTCGCGTACTAAACTGTCCACCGTGAAGGAACGAGCATCGAGGGCACTTAAAAGTCGCGGAGGCGTCGACAGGAGGAGGTTTCGGAACGAGTGGCCAGGTCGAAAAGTCGAATGTTCGTGTGCAGGACAAAGGAGAACGACGGTTCTCGCTTCCGCGCGGAGAGGGAGGTCCTGCGGCTCTCAGCGTGTGGCGTTGTATCCTTAGGTTGTAAAACAACTTGTAAAACGTGAGCCCGAGATGCGTTCTGTCAGCTCCGGTTCCGAGGCCAGGCTATCTACGCGGCGAATCTATAGAGGAGCTGCTGGAAAAGACACGAAACCGAGTTATGACGCGAAATTTTTGTGCAAATTAGCCTGGTGACAAGATTTACGCGAAACGTTCTCCTTGCAAACGACTATTCGGAAGTACAACATAAGTGGTGGTTACAAAAGAAGAGAATTGTTTTCAGACCCGTTTCAACTTTGCTCCAACACAATTTTATGTTAAGTTTATGGAAAGTTTTGAAATTCCCTGGCAACACTTAAAAGAAATGATTTTCATCGACTCAAAAGCGGACCCAGCTCCTTATTAGTCACGCGTATTCAACGTATCAATCTTCGCGCTTGTAAGTGTTCCTTGACCCAAGTCACGGTCGTCGTATTAAAATTATTCAAAGTCATTTTTCAACAAGTCCTCCCCTCTACTTGGACAATCTTTTCGCTTTGAGCCATTCGCTTCAACGAGCTACAAAATCGCCGGAGGAAAAATAAATTAAGTGCAGACGCATGTCGCGCTCGACGGTGGACACTTTTCCATTTGCATAAATGCAGGTCGCGGCTTATTTTAACGCGATCACGCTCTACGTACGTGCATATAAATCGATTTACACGGCTGCGATTTCGAAGAACTTTGATTTTTGTCGATTTATTCACACGACTGTCGATTAACTGCCCGATAGATCCAAACTTCGCAACCCCTAATGTTAATGTTCTATGGTAATATGTTATTTCTTCACTTTGATCTTATAAATTTTCGAATAGTGCATATGTAAATTTAGTATAGTAGTCTAAATATCAGGATCTCCCAAGTCATAACGTTACACGTATCATTCCACCTTTCTTGAAAATCTCCACTAAAAGATTATGCCTCTCGAAGAGATCGCTACGAATTATACATATTCCAAGAAGGAGAAGGAAAACGTAACCCTGATCCTTCCGCTATTCCTGTCCGATAGGGTCAAGATAATTCGTTAAAATGGAATCGCGTCAATCTGAGGCTGACACGTGTATCCCTCTGTTAATCTACCCCCTCGATCTAAGTCCCCATTACCACACAGGCAAACAAACCACCTCACCAGTGGACTCGTTCAAGCTACGTTATATGCAGACATATTCGAATGGTCGTTCCACGAAACGCGGCGACCACCAGGCCGCTATTTTGTTTTTAAGCGGCGTATTTTCGGGCCTGCTAACGAACACCGATGCTTATCTGCTCGGACCTGGTGCATTACCGTCCTTCCTTGAGGTCAGCCACGGTCTGATCGAGCCTGACGCGTGAACTTACCTGAAACAAAAAGAATAAAGAAACGAATTTAGCCGGCGAATCATCGAGGATATCTCTGGCCTAATTTAATTGGTTGTTAGCAAGCTCGTTTCGTGGACGTTCGCGCAACCTGCTGCTTTATTAACGCGGATATCGCGTATCCGGTAAAGGTGGCAAACGTTGAACGAGATGCTATTTAACCCTTTAACCATCTAATTTCTCCATATTTACCAAATGGAATATAATAGATATTATTCTGTTTCGAATATTAGGATTTTGAAATGTTGAAATTTTATTTTGTAAAGAAGTCTATTGGTGGTAGCAAACCTAACCTAGCCTAGATCTAACTTAGACCTAGCCTAAACTTAAATTAAATTTAATCTAGACCTAAACTGAGATATGGGAAATTGTAAGAACTCGTTGCGAAACACAACTGTAAACTATGAAAACTGTGTCATAAAGTAATAGTACCTTCCCCTTTTCCTCAGAAAAATTCCAAATTTTATTTGGCTGCACTTTTAAAAGATACATCCATGTTAACTCGGCGAAAGCATACAAGTGTGACTTGAAAACCAATTGCTCGATGATTGTTGTACATCGATCAATGGGTTATTCTCTCAAATGCCTAGGTGCAACATTAACATTTATATTAACCATTCATTTATCTGCCCACTGACTATGGTTACATTAATTTCCGTCCCATCCACAGGGACGACCAACCATCCCCTCGGATTAGTACAATAATTTATTGCACTTTCTCTGTTTCTCTGCCACCTACACCGTTTTCCTCTGCTCGAGTAAATCGTGCAACGTATTAAATCGCATTCCTTTAAGTAGTCACTGCAGTGTTTCATGGCGAGCATGGGATACTTGTTATCCCGAAGATTGCGCGAATTTCACGGAGAAACGTCGACGTACGTTAATTCACCTCGCTAGCCCGGTAACGTACGATCCGTTACAATATTCATACGTTTAATGATTTAACATTATCGATAAAAATAATTTCACCGCGGCGGCTGAATAATTGCTTCAAAGTTGATATTCCGTGTAGTGGCCATAAAATTTCACATGACAGACGGTAATAAATCTTCGGTGTTAAGTATACGGAGTGCAGGCCGTCCGACAGCTTCTCTTGGACGCAATATTTTATTCAAATTTTAAGTTATTACCCTGAGCTATACGTGAGCTACATTTTCCGTCATTTTTAACCCTCGCGTTTGATCTTACGAAATACACCATCCAGGAAATGTGTGAAAAACTATGCAAACTAAAATGCTTGAATTCATTTCAACTTCGACAAGAGACTCCCTTATTCGAGGGATCACGCGTTGACCAAAGAATCCAAGGATAGTCGAGCAAACGAATCCGGTCTAAGGACGAGGCTCGATCCGAGCTTAAGGATTCATCCTTGAGCCCGAGGATCGTATTTCTAAGTGTTCGAGGCGAGTTTAGAATCGCTCGTTGAACGTTGTAGAGTGGACGTTAACGGTAACCAACGGCTTTAAGGACCTCCGGCAGTGGGATTTTATCGGACGGCCACGAGTAAAACATTCCGGCCCGACTCATTTCGGTCACTGCCTCCTTTCACGTCCTTGCTATCTCCTGCCGCTAATGGATCCTGCTCGCGGACACTCCAGCGGCGTCCTCTTCCCTTTCGCTACGAGAGTATCGATGCTCCCCGTATTATCCTGTCCGAATAGACGCGTACAAATGACCGCTAAAATCGCGATATCAAAATGGAACCGCCTTGTGATTAACGATAGAACAGCTAATCTTCGAGGCTTAAGAAACACCTCTCGCTTTTGTCTTCCGCGAGGAATTGCAAGTAAAACGCCGATAACTTGCGAAAGATTTTCTCACCGTGAATTATGTCACAGCTGAGAGGATATTTTACAAGTTTGCTACGTGTTCAAGGGTATTAACCCTTTCTTCGTTGAATAAATGATAACGAAATAGATTAATGAATCGATCAAACGTGTAACCATCGACAACACGACATTATGTTAGTATCTTCCTTGTGTAAGTTCTTTTACACCATTTTATGTATGAAACATCGTGTCATCTTGTTCGATTAAAGGGGAGGATGTTTACGAAAGCCGCGTCTCTCAGATCGTGGTGAACCGGTTTAATTAATACGCGAGGATTATTTCGGAATCGAGGTTAGACGTAAGTGCTTTTACGAGCGCATCGATGTTTTGCCGATTCCTCGAACGCCACCGCGATGGCGAGTGAAAGGGAGCAGTGGTTTTTAGCTGCTTGAGGTCGTTGATACGTTCAGAGATCCTGGATCGAGCCTCGGAACAAATTTTATCGGGATATTACTCGATAATATTACTTTAGATAGCTGGTAGATATGGATACGTGATTTAACGGTAAATGAGTAATTTTTCGGCCACCTGTTTCGAC
This sequence comes from Osmia lignaria lignaria, assembly GCF_051020975.1. NCBI lineage: Eukaryota > Metazoa > Arthropoda > Insecta > Hymenoptera > Megachilidae > Osmia > Osmia lignaria. The sequence goes on from NC_135041.1 coordinate 6,606,732, forward strand.
ATATTTCCGATTGGTAACTATTAAAATATTTGTGCAACAAGCTAATACGTAATTGAAACACTGTCAGAACGGGGCTAATCGCTGGATATCGTAGAAAGCCATCCACGAGGATAGGATTTTAATTAAGAGATTATTTCAGCCGGTGCTGCGCCGTTTGTCAGGAAAAACGTTCGAACCGTAAATGTGTTTTAACGAAGCATCGGAAAGCTACTAGCTATTCGAGGTAACCTGGCTCTCGGTGAAATACACCTTTTGTCGAAGCTATCGAAAACGCGTTGGAGAACAACCATTAATCCTGGAGAACACTCACTACCTATCTGCTGTCGTTCCCGTAAAAATAAAAAACAACGTTCTTCTTTATTCTCTACCTCTTCTACCGTTCGCCACCTCTTTGTCCTGATCGTCCCCTCTTCCCGCAGGTAAAGTGCATCGGTCCTGAAGATCGAGACGCGGAGTTATAATTGCCTACTCGCCGAGTCCGACATTCCACTTGCGTTAAAGTTATCGCGGTTGAATCGCCGCGTACGCCATAATGCTCCTTCTTCTTGGCCCTTCTTCTTCTTCTTCCTCCTCTGCTTCGTTTCCTACCCCCTTTCGCTCTCATCCTTTTTTCGATGCTGTTGCGGCTGAATCTCTCGCGCCGACGAAAAGAAGCTGGCGATATCGAGGAAGATCTGGCCGGACGATTATCGCGTGCTTCTACCTCGGTGTTTCAGTATTCGAAATGTTCCGGTATTATTCTTCATCGCGTCCTCGGGCTCGTGATGTAAGGTGTGCAGCATCGATAAGAAAGGTGTCTACTTAATTTCAGAGATATTACTCTCTTTTGGTCACAGATCCTTAAACTTTTATCCTTTTGGGGTACTCGGTTTAATTGTAGATTTATTTTGCAATATCTTCTGTTAGAGAATTCTGTTGTAACAAGCGCGTAGGCATCGGCGCGATGGGACAAGGAACTTGCGAGGAGAGACCGCGAGCGCCCAGAAGTAGAAAAGGCCCCAAACGAGAGACATTGCGATTTTGTTAATTAAGTTTCGATATTATACTCATTCTTCCTTGGGAGCTAACACTTCTAATTTCTTTTTTTTAAGCTTTAAACAATATTTCGTGAGATGTCGAAATGGAATAGCAGCATTTCTCTGAATCCTTTGCAATTTTACCAAAGACATAACAGTCGTTTCGTAATCCCATATCGATCATCGTTCCATCGACCATCTTAATGCCAGCGATTCGATTCGTCGAGCGAGTACACGAAAGCAGAAGGGTCGTCGAAAGGTCAGTCGGGCTCGCCTCTAATTAGAATAATTAACGAAGCTGCTCGACGCGGATGATCGTTCCACGTCCATTACCCCCGGCTGCAGTCCCGTCTATCGTTGGAATTTTCATAAGTACACATTCGTCCTTGCTGGAATCCCGTGGCCGCCAAAAAATAGCTTTTAAAGGATTCGACCGGCATCGCTCGAGGCAGATAAATAAAGCCGGGAAAAAGGAGAAAAGGAAGAAACGGAAAGGGAATCGGTGTCGAGCAACGAACAGTGCCGCATTCTGGCATCGTGTCGCATGCAAATATCTCCTGAGAACTCTTCGTTCCAGGTGGCACGCACGGCGATTGCCCTTTACTTTCTTTTTTCCCCTTTCGTTCTTCCCTCAACAGCCCTAAGAAGATAGTCGACCTAAAATATTACCCAGAGTTCGCCTCTCTGAATCGCAGAAATTAACCAACGTGCCTCTTGATCGCTGCTTCTTTCAACAATTTATGGATCGTCGAAATGTCACTTCAGAGAAGTTCAACGCAGATGTTATGTTTGCAACGAAGCTAAGAGTACATCGTGGAAAATCATCTTTAACGTGTTAGAAACTAGACGTATATAATATGGTATGCTGCCATTGGCCTAACTAGAATCTTTGCATGGATGGTGAACAGGGATGAACTGGGACTTAAATTTTTACTGGGAGATCAGTGACACGATGGGTCCTCTTGTAGCAAATTTTAAGTAATTAGTCCCCAATCCCGACTGGCCTAACGACAATTTTCCCACCAACTACCAATGACTAGTCCGCTCCTTCCTTTTTTTTTAAATAGTAAACTATTGCAAGTGCATCAGGATTGTTTTGTTTGTATCATCCACGACCCACGCGACAACGTAAACTTGGGTTCAGTTCGTTGCATGCATAAACGTGGTTCGAACCGAACGACCCCGGGTCATCTACGTAAAAATCCGATTTATACGCGGCTTCCTCCTTCCGACAAACGGCAGATTCAAATCGATCACATGCTAATCAACTTTTGGTGCCAGCTCTTCCTGCATCTGCTACTTTCTCGAAAACATCCGCCGTAAACAACTTTCTCTATGCTAACCTTAGGAATGTTTCGACGCACATTGTTTCGCGCAATTCATTTAAACACTAGGTAATAATAATGTAATCATTTTTACGAAACGTGGTCTCGCGAAACAAACGAAAAGAAGGCAAAATAAAAATACGCTGTAGACGAAAATCTGCAATGTTTCAACGTTGCGAACGACTACTATAAAACACGAGTGATTACGAGTAAATAAATAGCGAATAACGAAAGCTCGCTGTCGAACGCATCCAGGGTGCACGCTCGATCACGATAGCAACCCCCGTCGTTAATAATTCTTCGAATCGTGTATCAGCCAGATACGATATCGCGTGACTCAGCCATTGTTGTCCTGAAAAGTAAAGATCTTCCTGACCTGCCATCGCTGGACACTGCTAACCTTCAAACGTTGAGAAGCGTAGATTGCAGGCTGAGCCGAGAGAAGAAAGAACGCATCTCTTAAAAATCCCGTGATTGGTGCTTTTACCGGTATCATTTAAGTACCGTGCTCGATCTTCCAGCTAGATAATAACTCACTCTCGAATTGATGACTTGGCTAAATTTGTTAATGAATGTACGCCGTGATACTTAATTAAAATTCCCGCCTAAGCCTATCGATAATCTTAGCCCCTGGGTATTCGTACAAAATGAAAGAAAAAAGAAAAGAAGAAATAATCAAGAAACAGTTATGAGAATGGAAGAGTGTCCGTGGGTAGCTGACGATTCGGTACCGTGTCACCATCTACTCACACCATTTTAATGTTCCGAGTATCATTTTTGTTCAAACCTTATTGGAACGACAAGCGTATTCAGGTTGCCCGATCGCCTTGGGGCTTCACGCGTGTCAAGTTTTCCGCTAGCGTGCAGCTAAGAGTGCATAAATAACCCGTTCGTGTATGGAGGTAAGAAGAAATGAGAGTGGTATGTGACCTGGTAGTAATCTATTGATACCCGAGGAAAGTTTAACATGTATTTTGTCAGGAAAGAAGAATTATTTCGACGAAGAAGTGGCTTAGAATATCTAGTACCATGCTCGACTTACAATTAGTTGAATAGCATTTTAGAAACAATAATACTGTGTCAAAGGTTTATTTATGAAGTTATGCTAAGCGAGACGCGAGACGATTATAGGGTACGGAAAATCCATTGAAAGATAACCTTATATCCGTGAGATTCTATTACCACGACTTTACATATGTCAGAAGCTAGGGATTGTTTCAGATTCCGCTAAGTCCACGTTGTCCTTTACGGACTTCTACGTGTATGCGGTCGCTTGTGGTTGCTTCTGTCGGACCTAATAAACTTTGTCACTGTTCCTCTGATACGATGCCCTCTATGCTATAACCAGCGTTGGATCAAAGGGGGGTCTAAGGTGGATTGCAAGCTCGGCATCCACTTTCCAGGGAGTCCTGGTTATAACTACATAAAAACTAATTTAATATTAAACTTTGAATTATATATTGAATCAATAAAGACCTAGCTCCTTCATCCGAAGATTGACAAAATCTAAGTTGTAAATTACCTCCATCAAGTTTGAAAAATGTAAACTATCTAAATTCTATTATTTCCCGTTAGAAAAGAAACAGAAATTCTACGTGTATTTTCTAAACATCGTCTATGTTCCATCTAGATAAATGTTTCGCGGGTATTCTCATATTTCACAGTTCACGAGTACACGCGAAACCTTCGGCTAAGCGTTTTTCCTTACATAATCAGAGAAGTTAACCTTATCAAACGGTAATACGACCACGCGAAAGATTAAACCCGCGCTTAAGTATCCTGAGAGGATCGCAACAGCGCGGAAGGTTTTCTTTACGCGGGCAACAATAGCCATGGATCACCCGGTATAGCAGCTGCGGCTCGTGATCCTCTCGGACAGCCTTGGGCCCGCGGTTATGATGTTCTTGTTATTAATTTGTTTTGCGCGCTACCCGCAACACGTCGTGCGGAAACCAGTTTCTCAAGACGTATAGGATTACCGTGCGCCACGACCCGAAGAACCCACCGACAGCTTTCGGACGAGTAACGCTACCACGACGAAAGCTCTCGTCCTTCTTAAAACCGCCTCGAAAAGTTCCCTTATCCCGGACGATCTTGAAACCAGTTTCGAATTTTCGACCGGGAGGATTCTACTCTCTATCCACCCGGGCTCGTGTCGATCTACCTTTGGTAAAAAATAGACGACCGAATCTCTTCGTATAAACGTTCAGGAATTATAGAAACATTTCACATTCGTCTCGCGCTACAATGATCCATAATGGTGTCGTTAACAGGTTGAATGCCGTGGTAGTCATCGGTGATCAGGAATGTAATATATAATGGAATGGAAGTTGGAGAAAAAAATATTTTTTCAGTCTCGAGTACCATTAGCAAGGTATGCGGATAGCTTTAATTGAATTGAATCGATGAAAAGAGCCGGTTAATTCGTCAGGTGAAAATGTCAGCTGGCATCATGATCGAAATAATGGCGACGAATCTGTCCAACGTAACTGGAACTAATCACTGAATTGAAACGTTCAAAGGGGAAAAATATCTCGGTGTTCTTCGAGGTGGAGGAAGTGAAAAACACTAGCAAAGTTAGTGTGTAACAAACGCGACGTTTCGACACGATTCTTATTTAAAATAGAGCGTCGTTCCAGAAGAGGAAGACGGATAGAGGAACAAGTTTGAAAGAAATAGCTGTTAGCTTTGTCAGTCGACACTACCGTTATCTTTTAGTCTACCTGTTCTTACCTACCTGTACACACAATGCGCCGCGTTGCAGAGGGAAAGAGCAAGATGGCTTAGGAAATTATTTAGACTCGAAGCGATATGGAAGACAACAGAGCGGAGATGTTAGAAAGTCTGTCACGGATCGAGGTTGAAGTTTTGACGCGGCGAACGTGTGCTTTGATTCTTTTCGAAAGGAAGGGAAAAAAACTTTGACGGCTATTATGTAAAACGGAGAACCATTGGGATTTAACAGGATGTATGTCGAATTTGATTTCACGCTTTGTTCTTGTTACGGAGCGTACTCAGAGTACGGGGAAAAGATTGCTTACTCGAAAAAGGATTATTGCGGCTTAGGTATGTTTAACTTTGGAAAGAAAATTATATTTCGTTCTCACGTAGTTATGTGTCCAGAATATTTCATAAAATTTTCGGGTACCATTTCCATTGAATTTTAAATTTGAAAATTAATTATTTCTATTCTTAATAATAAATTTTCATGCCCACTGGCACAATTAACGTGGTGCATTATCACATAAATTTCAACGAGACCTCATCGTGCAAGGGTACTTTCCAAATAAAAACTTGGAAAGAAGTAACCGAAAATGGTACCGCTTCTTTCGACGGACATAATTCAACGAGCAAGGGATAAAATTTCATTGCATGAACGTGTGCGCTTGGCCGTGTTCCAGTACTTGTTTCAAGGAATGCGTTCAACAGAGGAGGTCACTGATCGACCGAATCCTGCCTCCAAGTTGATCTTCTAGTCTGACCGCGATCCTGGACAACAGTCTACGAGGCGATTATAAGGACGAGGCGCGCGTCCTGATCGCAAAAACCTTAAAAGGTTTAAAGACTACAAATTCAGGCCGTGATACACGAGGGAGGGCCGGTCTTGAGCCATTATTTATGAATTTGGTGCGCCGAAAAAGGCTGCCCCGAGCAGATCTCTGCTCCGAGAACGGCGAGGTAGATACGGAGACCGGGGCCAACCCGGCACTCTACGGATTTCAAATCGATCCGCAAACCGGATAAAATATTTTATGGAGAACGTGCTTTAATGGCCCTTACGATGGAGGGGCCTCCACGTCCGCATTGATTTGTGGTTACGGAGGACGACAGACCTTATCGATTGCCCCCATGTCCCTCGTCAGCCGATCCGTTTCGAGAGATTGCGATATCGCGAGCTCCGGCTCTGCTACCTTTCTTCAGCAAATCGCCAGCGATTCGAAAATTTCGAAAATTTTCCCAATTCTTACTTTAAGATATAGCGGAACGTAGGTTAATACGTAGGATTTGTACTTAAGGCGCGAATTGTGCACACTTGTAGATGTGGTATCACCCATCAAACAACCATTTACAAAGTCTTAAACCTTAGTTTATTGAGAGACCGAAGCGGAAGCCGGTCTCGCGGCATTTCGATATCACTTTGTCCAACGACGATAATAGTTTATGGGACACTGTTAAGGCGGATGATATTACGCCACCGTAACGCCACGGGCTTTCGATTTAATTTAAGGTACACCGTAACGTTCCTCCGCCTTTTTACGTGGGCGTCGAGAGCGCGTGCTGCCCGTTACCTACGATCGACGGGCTGTTACAGCTTGTACAGTAGACGGTTTCGAGAAACCTTCCACTTCGATTATTCCTTGATACACGATATCAATTTTTCACGTTCGAACGAGCCGGTCAGTGATTTAATCGAGAATTAATCAGAGGCTATCATGGTTCTCGTTCCACGTCCAAATAGAATGACACTTAATTTAAAAGCGACGCGATCACGGGCTAACTTCTACCTCGCGTGTCAATTATCTTCCGCGTCCTTAAACGCTAACAGAGAAAGCCTATGTAAATTAAGACGATCAACGTGCAACCGTGGAATTGATTTACTAGATCCTTCGCCAAAGGATCAGCCTCCTTCTACAATATTAACGACTTATGAAACAGGCCTTCAACGAAACACGTGTCTAATTTTATAATTATCATTATATTAGTAATAGTTCAAACTACATAATATGTAATAAGTTCAGTAATAAATTCAGTGATGAAAAATTCTTGCCTTTATTATTCCTTCTATCAAAATCATTTTAATATCATTACCAAGATAAAACTTTAAATGTTTCTTGATTTCTTTCTTTTCTTTTGGAGAAAGGGTTAAACAGCCCTCACACCGTACATCGCGTGCTACTGTACTGATTCCTACCGATCCTGTTAACGCTCCAGCTCTCTTCATAAATACTGCACGAGGAACGTTTTCTTCTTTACGATCGTGAAAGCACGCTTACCGAGAAAACAGTCTATCCATCGAAGGTTCGCGATACGCACGCACCGCGTGTACCGTTCGCCACGAACAAGACTCGTGCCGATCTACGACGACGTACCGGTTCACGGTGCCCCGTGTATCGGCTACCGGTCCATATTAATTGCTTTCATAATTCAGACCGAGCATACGTAATGCAACGGCCGCGTTACCGTCGCCACTTGCCGCGTCGAGCTTTACAACGACCGACGAACCGATTCATAACGCGACCCTTCCTCCCCGAGCACGCGAGCAACCTTTCAATTAATAAATAATGCGACACCGTTCATTAATTTCAACATTTCGGAAACGGACAGTCGCTACGCACACCTGCAATTAGCCTGCTTCGCGTACCACGATAAATTAACCGACATCTCGATTGTAAACGAACGGTAGATGGAGAAATGTTTAAAGATTTAACCCTTTTACTGAGGAGCAGGTAAATACAGAGTGCTCTGAATTATGTAGTGCAAAGTGGAAAGTAATAATTTTATAAAAAAACATTAAGGGTGCGAGAGTATCTGCACTCCTCTGAAGAACATAAATTTAAAATATAGAATAAATATTGTTTTATTAGATGAATTATTCAGAGGAACAGTTTGCTGAATATAAGGAGTTGAAAGAAAAAGATTGAAATTTGTCTAAAAGTGTTATAAATATCAGACGAAACGTGATGTTAAAGGGATCTCGGAAGATTAAGAGTTAGATCTTTTCTGCAGGGAAACCATGAATCGTCGGCATTTTAAAGCGTGATCGAGCCACTTCGTGGACGAGAAATGAAGCCAGATGATATCTGGTACAGAATGAATTTCGCATCTAGCTCGTTAGCCCAGACGTTCGTCGGGAACGTCGGGCCTTGCGAGGTCGATGGACTTTCGACGATTCTCCAGTGGTCTCTAATGGAGATTTATTATTCTTCGGAGATCGCGGTTGTTCCGGTAAAACGTCGATGATGCCCTCGATCGTCGCATTGTTTCGATCCGACCGAATTACAGCAGAACGACGAAAAAATGGCATCGTAAACCGACCGTCGGGAATTCTGATCATTTCTTCGGCTGATTTCGTAACGATTTAAATTTAGCAGTCATTAATAATTTAGTAAAACATTCCATCGGAATCTTCTAAATAATTCATCAAATTTTCATCAATAATATTTTTAACTAATAAATTCACAGACAACTATGAATCTATTTACGATAAAGACAATTAAATTATTCGAAACGTTTTGTGTGTCAATTTTCTCGAGCACAGGTCTCGTGAGAGCAGAGAACAAGACGTATCTCAAAACTGGCGAGATTACCTTGCAGTTATCTTTAGGGTAGGCTCGAGGTGTCTGCCAAATATTAGCACAGCCGGTACAGCTGTCTCGCGTTGGTTTCACCAATATTTTTTCTTCACCTTTCGGTTGACCAACCCGTTCTTAACGGGTCCAAAAACGATGCATTCCTCGAGCAGGCAATTTCTTCCGATAATGTTATTTGCTTCAAGGATAATCGGAGAAAGCAGAAGACTTATCGAAGTTATATCGATCACACGATGCCGAACCGAGTAGATTAGATAAATTTTGGTGCTATTTTTAACCCAATATGATCCAAAGTAAATATTTCACTTCGATTACTAAAATTTCAGTCAATCTTCTTTATCGTTCTATATGCAGCAAACATTCGGGACGAGTATTACATTTTCCAAGCTGCAACGATGCTAGGAAACGCGATCAAGACCCGAAGGGATTTCACGTGAAGGATTTCGACATAGTTCTGTCCCGTTAGAAGGCATTCATTTGCCGGTGAAATCGATTATAGTTAGGAAATCCACGTATCACGCGGCTGCGTCAATCAAGCTAGGCTTTTACCGTCTTTCTGAACCCACGCGTACCGCAACGCGTTCCTTTTCTATCACAAATTAAAACGTTCCTTCCCGGCCTTTTTACGCTGGAAAGTTTTCGAGAGTCTTTAATGCAAATAACCCTATAAATGGCTTCGTCCACTTAACGGTGTTAATTGAATTTGTTTTTATAGCTGGCTTGCTTGCAGAAGGATTTTAATGTACGACCATTTGCTTTCATAATTATCGCGTTAAAGATTGTCCGATATTAGCGTTTTACGCGTAGACAAAGTAGGATTATTAAGAAAATTACATTTACACTTTACGTATATTTAAATATATAAAAAAAAATAACCAAGTAGATTACGCGTTGTTTGATTTATTTATGAAGGAAGTTACGAAGTATAACGCAATAAGGCACAGGGTTAACGTTTTTTAGCACAATTTCACGGGGTACCAACCGTATGGTGTTCAAGGTGGCGCGTGCCCCGGAAATTGGCTCGCAGGGGTTAATTACTTGGAGCAACTGTGCTGCGGTTAATAACGCGGCCGGGCACACCGATCAAAAATTGATTTTCGCCCGGTTACTCGATTCCTTAATTTCTCTTTCGCACCCTGCAATTTGCACGGCTGCACCGAGCTGCATCGCGAGTGCACGCCTCAGCTTCCAGTTCTTCCGCTCTGCACACACAGTGATTATTGGTCTAATTTTAATATACCTTCCTCTTCTTGGTACGCGCTACATAAATTAAACTCCTTTTATTTTTATAAATTCCGTTAGCTGTGTTTCTTACCGCGAAGTGTATGCGTGGTTCTCGGTAAACGAGAAGAAAAATCTCGGCGAACGCATATTTTGCGATTCTTTAAAGATCTGCGATTCTTGCACTTCGTTAGAGTTACTTGGATCGCAAGCGTGCTAAGAATAATACATTGATGCGGTGGCTGAAGAAGGTCGGGCCCTAAAGTTCAAATTCGGCCGTAATGCCGTAGTTTGGAGTTTAAAGATCACTGGCTGGAGTTCTCCTGGAAACGCTTGAAACCATTCAACGAACGGGACGGGACGAAGGAAGGAAGGGTCGTGACACGAGCGATTCCGAGCGTTGATATGCCCGCGGCGCTTTCGGTGGCTCGCTAAATTTGGTAAGACGACTTGCTAATCGCGAGCGATACTTCTTGCACGTTGGTTTTCAGGTAGCCTAATTTGCGTCGTATACATCGGTTTGTCCTACTTCTTCTTCCTGCTCTCTCATTCTGTCTGAATTACACGAAGCCGAGGCTCGTCCATTTTTGGACGACCGACCACCATTCGTAATGGACGTGTAACATAGATTAGTAGTGATGTACGGCTTCCGAGTGAAATATTTATATCTCTCTTTAAAGAAGCCTTTCGGCTTCTCTTGTATATCCTTAAGTCTGTCCGTGGGATGGTCATTCGGTTACCAGGATGGCCGGGTCAATCATGACCCAGACGTATAATGGTGCACAATGGTGCATCGACAAAAAAATTAACCACTTGTCCTGTCACCTTCTTTCTTATCTTATTTCGACTTTCCATAAACGGTGTACAAATTAATTCGGTGACACTGGTGTAATTAGGCAGGGGTCAAGGTGGATCTGACGCCCATCACTATGATTCTAATAGTCTAAAATTCTGAGATTCTAATATTTTAAGATTCTAACATTCGGAACACCCGACACCGCTGATAAACCTCGGGACCTACCTTCACCCTTCCCAAAAGGTCTTATTAGACGCAACTGTGTCTCGAAATAGAAACATCCTCTAAGTGATCGCAATATACGATGTTGGGAAACATTCATTGAATCTGTTGAAACATAATGTATACCTTTCTACGGTTTCTGCAGTGCGATCTCTGCCGGGGTAGATTATTATCTTCTCCCGTGAAAAGTCCGAATCGATCGATCGGTCAGCAAACTCGTCAGGCTGGAACATTCCAGTTTCGCGGTATGGGATAGTCAGGTACATACAATGCGCAAACACTAGGCACGGCTTGGCGTGTTTCTACGAAAGAATTCCCCTCTTCTGTCGCGGTCTCTTGTTCAGGTAAGAGCCGAGTAAACGAGTTCCATTGCTCGGCCAACTTTTCAAGAGGGAGTAACGAACAGGAAAGCCTCTTTACACCCCGGTGTCGTAAAACTTTGGGCGGTCAGTTCAAGCCCGACAAATCGTTAGCACTGACTGGGAAAAATGAATTCGTGGAAACTGGCCAAGAATGTACATATTGGTATATTTGAAATTTTTCAATCATTGAAATATGAGAACATTTTATCGGCTAACAATCTTTTGGAGAATTAGTCAGCTATTGATGAAAATATTCCACAAGACAATAAATAATCAAATATACCGGAAACTTGAAAAGATATAACGATTAAATGTACAAATTAGCTTTCTATCGTTTCCCATTTACTCTAAGGCGTCGACGTTTCGAAAAATCTTTTTCGTCCCTTTTCCTTCTTAACCGCTCTTCCAGTCGATTACCTTCCACCTCGGGACTCGTAAGTACCCCATTAAGGGTACAAAAACCCCGCAAAACCCGCTCAACTCGCAGTCAGAGGGGAGAAGGAAAAAGGGAGGTAGACTTACAATTCCATCGATTGATTTCTCCTAACGAGGAACGTTACACGCACGAGCTTTACCGAACACCGATTTACGAAGTGTTGAGACTTAAAAGCGATTCGCTACGGTTAGGATCATAAATAGCCCGAGATCCGGATAGGAATCGTCGTCGTTGTTCCGGTGCGAGTTCTGCGGCCTAACGAGCACGATGAAACTGGAAAGAAGTAACGAGACGACTATGCAGGCGCGAGGAAGATCGAGGGGACGATGTTAAGGGGGTCTGGTGGCTGGTGTTGCGCACGCGACTCAACTGGCAAAGAGAGAAAAGGGCACGGATAGGGAGACACGTGGTTATATCTGATCCATGACAGCCGAGCAGATAACTAACAACTTCGATTCGATGGTCGTCGCGCGACTTCTCCCACCATGCTCGATTTTCTGCTTTTCTGACCGACGCGACGCGACTAACAGCGACGAACGGCTTTCGAAAACCGGCCATTAGGGGCAATTAGGCATGCATCATAGGCTGTAACGTCGGATACCTTACATGGCCAGAAGTCATTGGCTGTCGTAATGGTATACGAGCCGGAGGAGAGCCGATACCTGTTCGTGAGAGAAAAAAACAAACAAACGACCAATGTTTCACAAATAACGTTTCAACTTCTTTTTAATCTTTTTTTTAACTATTGTAATTACTCCGCTATTTTGTAGGACTTGTTTGGTACAAAAATTGAAATTTATTGTAAATGAAATGAAAATTAAACAAAATTAAAATTAAATTATATTGAAATTTAATTAAAATTAAATTTAATTTAGAAATATTTTAAATTATGCGCTTTGTAGAAAGTGACGCCTGATAGATCGTACAGAAACTGTAGGTAAATGATTAAATACCACTTATTTCGTTTTAATGAGTGACTTTCTCTAATTGTGCCTTCGGAGTAGAAAGTAACCAGAGAGACGAATAACGTTTGAAATGTCAGAAATTCATTTCAGGATTTCCTTCGTCCCAGCATCGTATTCAAGTGACAACAATTGAGGTTTCTTTTTGTGACAGTTATTAAATACAAGAGTTTACAGTACTCCTGGATAACGTCGATCCTTGTCCCTCGAAAGGAATCAGGGTAACCTTGAGCAAAGTGGCAAGAGCTTCATTGGACTTTCACCCGTTCTCCAACTGTTCCTCATCCGGTATCAGGCTGCTCTTTCCAGGACGCCTTCAGAATCCATGATTCCCGTTTGCGTGACGCGACCAACATTAAAACCACCTTCTGAAACTAGTTCTCTAACGATCCCTCTAGATCTACATAAACCAGAAAGAGTTTATGCAACTAGATGTCAACAAGTCAACAGCTGATCGCGCAACAGGGATTACAGAAACCGCTGGATTTCAATTACGATTTCAAGAACCTTCGCTAGTAAATTATCCAACTAACTGATTTAATGCAGAAGGAAGAAAAAGGTGAAACGTCGTTGCGTTGCTAACATTTGAAAGGTAATTATCTGTAGCCAATGGCACAGTAAGGTAAAAAGTTTGCGACGTGCCTATAACACACAGCAACATCGTCCTCTGACAAAAAAGTATTCCATTAATTCAATTATTCCAAATATTGATTAAACATCAATAATTCCGAAAATTTTGAAAAGAGGTAAAGAGTTTAAAAGGAGAGAAACTGGGTGAAAAATTTGCCAAATTATAATGAATTCCAAAGTTTAGAATATTTTCCACCTGGTAAACGGAAGGCCTAGAATAGGGGGGTGCGGGACTGTATAGAAAATAGAAAAGAAAAACAGGGTGCAGGGCTGTAGCCCTTCTTAGATCATCTTAATCCGCCTGAAGGAGTGTCACGACAATAAAAGTCGCGGTTCACTGTTACTTGAAAACGTGCCCTAAGAGTCCTGTTAATGGGACTCCCCGTTCTCGTAGAATGCGGAGTACCGAGTTTCCCTGCTCGTCCGATAGGTGATGCTGGACCTGGAGCCCGATCCTCCAGGACGTCGACCCCGTGGTTAGTAGAGGCACACAACGGACGCGTGCGGAGAGGGCATGCACCAGCAAAGAGAGAGAGAAAGAGAGAGAGAGAGCAGCACAAAGCTTCTCCTCTCTTCGCGTCTTTTGCCCCGTGCTGAACTGGCTCGGGCGCACGCGAGTACTCGCATAGTCGTAGATCTCAAGAATTCACCGGACAGATCTTGCCTCCAGCATCCGTGAAAGTCGCCGACACCTCACGAGATCCTCTCGGATCTCGATCGCGGCAGGATCGATCGATCAGAGCGACGCCAGTGTATGCTTTCGATTAAACGAGGCCTCGAATTAGTTGCCAGAGCACGGTTAAACGAGGCGCCAAGTTTGCCGGTCTTGTTTAGAATGCTGGTCTCGTTTATTGTTCTTCTGCTTGGTCTTGCTTCGTTTTGTTGGTCCATCGAAGCAGCATGGAAATTTGGGTTTCAAAATTATTTATAGAATTGTATTCGAGAGTTTTATTTAATTGCGTGTTTTTTCATTGGTATTCCAACATAATTTATGTAAAAGTTGGAAATTTTTGTAAAAATATTTTATAATTAATTTCCGCTAATATAACATTGGCAATTGACGAATATGTCAAGGATAGTGCTTTAATATTTACACCAATCGAAGCAAACAGTCCAAGACAAACGAATCCTCCGTGGCCGCTAATGTACAGAGACGCCGAGCGTCTTACTACGTGGATTAGGTCAAATAAAGTAGGAATTAATGAGCCATTGTTTACCTCGAAGAACCATCAAATATTTGAACAACGTTCGAACTCCGGAAATATTCATGGCATCTTATTTTTTATTAGGTCCGTTGAAAAATACCCCTGTACCTTATAATATCATGGCACAAACGCGCAATGGGACTGTTGTTTGAACAAAGAAATTCCTTGGGAAATTTTTGCACTACAAACTGTTATGCCTGAATTCTTTCGTGAGAAACAAATTCTATTTTCTGGTTTATTGAGATTTGGCGCGATTTGTCATGGATAATAAAATGAACATTTCTGTTTGCACACTTTTTGCGAAACAAGGTCGAGTCACTTGTGAAAGGAAATAATATTTTGCAGGAAAAATGGGAACAAAGTTGAAAAACAGAACAGCTCATGATTTCATTTTGTCAAGAGTTGCTACATAAGAAAAAATATGATGAAATTGAAGTTGTTTAAAATTGCATGTCTTTAAATTAAGTATGCTTTAATGCATGTTGATGTAATAATTAAAAAATTTATGTAAAAAAATTCAGTAAAACAGTAAATAACGGTTTGAAGAAATCATTTATCTGAATAAGAATTAAATAAAATTATTCTATATAGTAAATCATTACAAATGTAATGTATAAGATGGAATGAAATTTATGATCCGAGTAATTTCTAATTTGAATATTTTTCTGTTGGTAACGTAGCTTGAAGGAATGGACACTTACCACTCTCTATCAGGGAAACAAAGAACTTCGAGTCCAAAGTAACTCAACTGGTATGGCAGTACTCCATTTATCGAATGCTAATACAGAGCATCAACAGTATAGGTTCCTACTTTATCTTCCATTACTGTTATCCCCGACCTAAAGATGGATTTCTAGATCCTTCGAGTCCTCGCTCTGTTTTACCGACCGATCCTATGAAGAAGATCTACAGGATAACACGGGCTTAGAAACGGTGAAAGTGAGAGGTCATTTCCTAATTAATTTCAAGTCTGTTGCACTTGGAATCCATACATAAATCCTTTGTTTCAGAAACAGCTTGCTTGCAATTCCAAATTATTAAGGTAATAAAGGATACACTGATATTTTGCTTGTTTCTGTTCCTAGAAAGCGTCTTTATCTCATCGATCAACTTTACGCACTCAATACGAGAAAGTGGTGTTATATCGCACGCATTCCATCGCGAGTAAAACTACTTTTTACCTCAAATGACACTTAAAAAGCGTATGGAATTCTTAAGTAAGCTCCACGAGATAAAAACTACTGTCCAAGAAATTCCAAAGTATTCTCCTCTTTCTAGGAAAGAACCAGTTGCCCTCGAAACTTACTCTCGATTTTCTAATAATTCAAACACAACCCTTCTGAATGCAGATCATGCGGTGTGTTGTTTAATATTCAACACATTCTACTGAAATAACTAGAATTTTCATCGGAACGAACCTAAATTTTTATCAAGAGAAACCCGAAGAAAATAAGATTGGAAAAATTCATCATTTTTTCAGATTTATTAGGCTATATTTTAATAGATTCATTTTGTAAATTTCATTTCCTCTAATTTGTACTATCTTTATGAGATACGTGAATGCTAATTATCATATTCACCGCGGATGCTGCGACATCCGCATGGCGGTGATAAAATTATTAAGAATATTAATATTACTCTTAATGGGACCTATCTTAATGGGACCGTCTCAAAATAAGATCATCCCTAAATAAATAATCAAGTGTATGGTAGATCATCAGTGGCAGACAATTTAAACATTTTATTACCGATTTCCATGGTGCATGCCCTTAATTGTTGTTTGTAAATCATTTGGTTAGATAGGAACAGTGGAAAGAGTTCCAAGTTTTATACGAGCGAAGGTAGGGCGTCACGGATGAGGGCGTCCAAGTAGAAGGAAGAAAGACGACGAACATACACGGCACCGTGTTTCAGAGCCGTTTCGGTTGTCATGCGAGGACATAAGAAAAACATGGCGACCTCATTGTCTTGGACTCATAAAGCGAACGTCGTGTCGCCGGTGGATAAGATACGGCCGTTTTAAAACGGGTTAACTCTATCGTTGGTGGCTCGCATGAACGTCGTGAAACGGTGTTGGCACTTGTCTAATAGACGAATACGTTTCATGGTTCACAGTAGCACGAGTGTGCGTTCAAACGCGATATATCTCGCGTTTTCCATTGTGAACCAAACGAAGCGTGTCAGCAACGAGTTAGTTTCGAATTGTAAGATTAGAGCACCATTGCGCATATGGGCCTATGATGCTAATTTAACAAATTTATTTTCGACACTGTAAATAAGACCATATCGGTTGCCCTAGTATTTAGGGACTATTCTAGGACCCAGAATCTAGGGTTAACTATAATCTCAATATAATCAATGAATAATTAATTGGGCGTAATCAGTCGATATAAATTCGACCAACAACAACGTCTCGGTAATACGAATACTTTCGAGATAACTATTGTCAAGTAAGCATATTTGAACGAAACTGACACCTGTTTATCAATAAAACACCCCCGGCAGGATACCAGCTACTCCATTGCGAACGTATGTCGAGCCAACGGTTAGTTTTCGATAATTTTTAGTCCAATTACCGATTCATCGTTCACAACGTAACAGAAATGAATGAGGGAACCTTTTTCCACGGACGACGGCACGTATGACCCGTTCATTTCGTTCTTTCCACGTTCTAGCTGGCTCGTTTCGTTCACGACCCCGCTTTCGAGAGCGAGGCTCGTTCTCGCCATTGTTCGAAGAAATTATGCATATTAATGCCTCGTCTCTTGTAGACGAGCTACTATATAAGCGTGAAACGTTCTCAAGATCGACCCAGATGTCTCGGCAGATGATCGGCAATACCCGTTAAGACACATTCAAGAATTCAACAGGAATCCGCACTGCCGTTCGTGAGAAATTCGAATACATTTCTGCTTCAACAGGTCCGTTTACTTCATTCCAGTTTGATATCATTCGAGTACGTTCTTGTTATCCTGTGCACAATTAAAAAATATACGTACAACGTATCGTAACTGTCTTCCCGAGTAATGAAAACAATCTACTGATAATGAGTCAAAAGAATATCAGAGTATAATACAAACGTACGAGATACGAGATATGATTCATTAAATGAAAAATGAGAATAGAATACAAATTCATGATATACGGGAAAGTTAACGGTTATATACTGCAGTTGTAAAGCTAGAAATTCAGCTATTGCAGAAATACCTAACTTGAAAGTTTCCACCGTTTATAAAGACATCTCCATCGCGACGCGAAATATCATTTGCAAGCTTTATACTCGGCAGAGTAAACCGGTACCAAGAAAAAAGATTAGCCGGATGGCAGGCTATTCAAACGCCTGGTGTGATGGAGACACACTACACTTTATGCAGAACGCGTGGTGAAAAATGCCGAAGCAAAGAAAGCAAAGCTGAAGGAAACGCGCTGCAACCGCTCGAGGCTGCAAACCAGATCAATGAAACGCGAATCGTTCGTTCGTCCTCGTTTTAAACGAGAACTGTACGCAGGATTTTCCAGGCATGAAAATCCCCGACTGGTTCGTTTTCCCAAGGAGGCAGGCCTAACTATCTCTTTTTTCGCTTCTTCATCTTCTTTCGCACGCTCGAGCCTCCTCATCGAACTCGAGGACCATCTGCTCTGGGTCTTTTGCACGCGGCAGGTTCGGCTGCTCCGAAAGTGGGCGTGCTTCCCTTCCACCTCCCCTTCGTGTCTTTAGAATAATAATGAAAAATAAAAAGAAAAAAGCTGAGCGTCGTCTGAGTTCGACGTAGCTGAAGCTCCTCGTGTCTGCTCCCCTTCTTCGTGAAGCTACTATCAAATAACACTTTCTTCCCATGCAAGTATCCATTCAGCTAGAAAGAGCGGCATCGGAAGCAGGATGGATCGACAGCCCTCTTGCTGCAACCCCTTTCGCGAACCAACCCTTCTTCCGTGTTGTCTCGCCCAATGATCGGAACAGGCGATAAGATTTCCGGCCGATTATCCGCACGCGTCGATCGGAAATTAAACGGAACCGATACTATCGTATAACGTGGGAGATCGGTCGTTTCGATTCGACCGGATCAGCTTTTTTCGAGAACAGGAAATCTCGAGGGTGTTGGATGATCTATATCGATCTCATTAGTGTCTGCTTGTTATTGGAGCATCATCTACTGTCTCGATGGGAACTTTCAGACGATAGTTAAAACAGGGGTTAAAACAGCCATTCACGTGTTAAGATATTTAAGTGCATTTCGCTGCATTTTCTTGCATTTTATTGCTAGCAAAACATCAACATAACAACGAAGAGGATCCGGATTAAATAGCGATCAAGCCTGATACGGATCCAATATTACACGAATCACCGGATATCGGGGAACAGGAGGACGCGAGAAATACGAGAAACGAATCGATTATTCGCACTCCCTGATTCGATTAAATTGTTCGCTCGGCTATCAGCCGGGTAAGCTAAATTCGACGCGAAACCAACGCCATATCAAATTTCGTACGTCGAGCTTGTTTTTGCCTGCGGTTTCCGACTGCATTAATTCGCGGTTTGTCCTGTCGACGTTTTCACCCTGACAAGTTAAACCTTTCACTAACAAGAAACTTGTAAGTCCCGGTTCAAATTATTTAAATAACGTATTAATGACTTAGAGTATACACTATGATAAACACTTTATATCTAATCATGGTAATAGAGATTTTTATCAGAAATAATGAAAAGGTTTCAAATAGGTGACGTTTCACGGATCAAATAATTCAAGTCACTGTTATCGTCGAATTTATGTCGCGCTACCGTTTCGACAGACGAAATACAACGCCACGCGTCGCCGTAAATTGTAATAATTAACTCCATAGAACACGAGGTCGGGTCACAATTTGATGTTTATTAATGACGGAAACATTTCAAAATTCACGGTTCTCCTGTGTATGTACACGCGGTTCAGACGCTTCATCCGGACTACCAATGTATTTTAAACGTTCCTCTTTTAACCCTGATCGATATCGAGCGATCGATACTGTACTCATGATTGTCTCAGACGTCGTAAACGCGACATGTTTGTAAAACACCATTAACTTCGAGAATCGTTGAATATACTGTATCGATGGAATGCATTCTTATATCAAATCTGATTTTAGAGAAGTTGCTAATTAAATTGAACCTCGAATTGTAATGATGATAGTTACATTATTACAATGACTTTCATATAAAAAAAAGATAAACGTCTTCGATTGTTAAACAAGTTTATACACGGTTATTGACACAAAAGTTCAGGAAAAGTTCGCTATAATTGCACATTCCTTGATTTGCTTATACAGCTTCGAGCTGGCAACGGAATTTCAAAGAGATATTAATATTCTTTGAGACAATAATAATCAGTTGCTTAATAATGCATGAAATTGATTAAACCTCTTAAAATATTGCAAGAAAAATGATCGATGCAATAATAAAATTGTAGGGATCACATAATATTTCTCCTTTGACAGAAAACTATCAAATTCTTTTGGATCAAACTTATAATTACATAGGCAATTTTTGTAAAATGACGTAAGCAAAGGGGTAACTAGGAATTTTTTCGGGGGTCGGACTTTATAGAAATTTTGAAATGTTGCAATTCTAAAACTTGAAAATATTGCAATTCTGGAATTTGGAAATTTTACAATTCTGAGATTTGGATATTTTGTAATTCTGAAATTTTATTTTGAAATTCTAGTGCTCTGGAATTTTAGAATTTTAAA
The DNA here is from genome assembly GCF_051020975.1 of Osmia lignaria lignaria. NCBI lineage: Eukaryota > Metazoa > Arthropoda > Insecta > Hymenoptera > Megachilidae > Osmia > Osmia lignaria. The sequence goes on from NC_135041.1 coordinate 6,626,942, forward strand.
GGTTTGAAGTGATTAGGGGGCCAGTCCATATTTTGAGAGGGCGAGGCCCACCCTGGCAATCTCTGAAGCCCTACCTTTTTCGAAGATTTAGTTACGTAAGTCGTGGAATAGTTTACATTTCACCGTTTCTCGCCACGATTCAACATCCATACCCATTGATTTACTTGATTCTTGGTATCACGCGTTGCTTTCTTCTTTTTGCCCGGCAATTCACAACGCGCGAATGTATACATAAAGTCGCGGTTCATAGCGCATCTGGTTTGAATTACGGTTCATACTTTTTATGGGTCTGGATCACAGGATGAATCTTACGTTCGCCTACACGTCGTTACGCCATCGCAACATGCTTTCGTACACCCAGAAGTTTATATACTCTTCCCTCTATTCTTCGCTTTGTTACTGCTTCGATAAATACTAGCAATGGGTGAAACTTTGTCAGCGAATTTACTCGTGAATGATCGACAGAAGTCATTAAACAACCTTCGATTTTTATCATTCCAGGAAGCAACAGTTCAATTTCTATATCTACAGACGATCCTGTTTACTGATAATTTCATATACCTATTGATAACTATATGTAACATCGTATTAATCTCTGATAAGAATGATAACAATTTCTTATGTTAGATGTTGCAATTCTTTGTATTATTTAATTTTTCTAAAGATGTAATTGATATGACTGGTAGACTGAGAAAATTTTTTAAGATATAGCTTTTATAATTTTATAAGGATCATACAGAAGAAATATATGACACAGTGCAACTTTGAGATCATGCTCGTTATCCGTAATTACAATTTACCTGTAACCGTTTCGCGAGTAATTGTTACTCGTTTACATATCGAACAATGCTTTAATGATCGTTTTACGACGTCATTGAATTCCTGAGTCGTGTGTTTTATCGAGGTTAAGCAGTGGAAGGATGAAAGAATAAGCGAAGAAGCGTTTGCATAATTAACTTTTAAGCATCCTATGATAAATGAGATACTTTGGATAATCTCGGTTATAAAATTTCCCTCTGATAATTGGTTAGAAATAAGGAAATATAAACGGTGGAACGAGAAGAAAACCATGAAGATGGTTTAGTGTGGTCGTATGAAATCAGTTAAAACCAGAGTGGACGAGAAGAAAAAGTCGATCAATCGGAGCGCCAGAGAATGTGGCGCGAATCCACGAAATCTTTTGAATTCTTTGTCAACGCTCGAAGAACACCATGCCCTGAGCTAGACCTTTGTGAGAAGGTTGAAGAAAACGATGCTGAGGCAGAAAAATAGAAGGAGGACGAGGACAAGACGTGTAATATGAGCTATCATGAGAACGCTTTCGCGAAAAAAAAATCTGTGACCAACAGCCGATCATCGAGATGCATCCGATTTTCTTTTTTGCATGCATGGATTACTTACGCGGTAACTGCATCCCTAAGGAAAATGTTCAATCAAGCTGCACTTTGACTTTCTCTTACCTGAAACAGAAAAATAATAAAGTTAGAAATATGATTAGAAAGCATAGTAAAATGGTAATATGTATAAGGGTAGCAGGAATGCCCAAACTCTTAAATTGGCGATATGAATAAGTTTTGCTGCATCAGATGCAACTGCATCTGTTTTAAATAGAATCCTATACTTGCAATGACAGTGAATTTAGTGAAGTGAATAGCAGTTTGATTGTATTCTGTTCAGAAACCAAATCCATAATGAACGTTTGGAACAACCTAATCCATCACAGCTTCCTGTTTTAATAATTGCGCAATCCCAGGATAAACAGCATCCACGCAGATATTATCAAGCCTGCGTTGGCTGGGATTCAATTGTACGTCAAATTGCATACCGGGATCCGAATGGTCCGTGCAAATGTCGTCGCGTTAGAACCGACGCTATGCTAGCGGTCTCGATTGAACAACAAAGAAGTCGTGACCACGGAGATCGGCTGGCCAACACGTCTACCCTCGACTTTTATGCTAATTGACCGGAAAACGCGTTACCTCCGCGGATTCGATTGCGTGGACTTCGACTGATTTACGCGTATCCTTGAACAATGTCTACGGCCACGTTGCTTTCACGGGACACCTGGTAACACGTTTGCTCGATTATGCGCGGCTGCCTGTGCACCGCGGATTTTTTTTTTTCCAATTAGAAAACAGTCACTCGATAGGTGGTATCGGTCGTTTATTAATGACTGGTACGAGCAACGCTGCTCGCCGATATATCGGGACGATTGCGTCACGGTTGTTCGTTGCTATTCCGTGATTTTCAACGTGAGATACTGTAATTATGAATATCAGATTGAACGAAGAAATATTTTTGACCGGCGCGAACAATGTTGCACGATAGACCATTTTGCAAGTGACCGTTTTCCTCGTCAAAGTTGCACCGTAATGGTTTCTCTACTTTGTTCAAAATAAACATCGACACGATTATTTAACGATAATATTTTATAACGTTCTGCAACTGCGTTGATGTCACCAGACATTACGGGATCCAAGGCAAAATACGAAAAATCTCCCGTTCCTACCGAGTCCTCGCGATTGCCACTTCCGCTTCAAAGTCTCACGATCAAGCTTGATCATTAAAACCGCGTTCCTGGGAAATATATTATTTTTGACTTAAAAATCAAGAATCACAAAATCAACCGGTTCATTCGTGTATACAGTTGGCGCAACGGTCCGTCGCGATTTCCGTCGGTTCAACGGAAATCGGTCGAAGAAAATAGGGGAACCGGTGCGAGGGCAGGCGCGAATTTGCGGCAGAACCTGTTCACGGCTGCTCGATGTAGAATACGTCTAAGACACCGGCGGAATATCGCAAGAGAGGATGTCGTTACGCAAGACACGGTGCGCAGGGGGCTCGTGCCTTGTAAAACTCTTTTTGCAAGGAAAAAGAAGGTCCGAGTCTAATGGGCTCTCGTAACGGAACGCAACCGGAGCAGTTGGTAAAAACTTAGCGTGACTTGTCTTTCGTATTTTAGCCTTTTATCTGATACACTCTCGCGATATCGAAGCTGACAATCAAACCTGATGACTCTTGACGCAAGAGATGTTGCATCTTTCAATAGTACATTAACCACCGATACTCATCGTCGGTTGAAAATTATTCTTTTTATAAAATAACACGACTATGATTCTTAACAGAAAATCTTTATTTACACCTGAACTTTTCTTATTCGTCTACGAGCAGATCCTTCGTTCCCAATTAACTCAATCATTAATTCAGGGTCGACGTTCACCGGGGATTATTATAACGCATGTCTGAGAGAAGACACGACAATTAAAATCTGCGGAGGACAGCACCGCGGAACGTAGCGTGCCTCATTAGCACGACACCTAGACTTCTCAGGTACTTAATGTACGAGGCTACAAAGATTAGGTACGAGGTTCTCGACCGGGAGAACTTTAAACTTTAAAGTTACAGTCTCACGTGGAGAAACTAATGACACCGGCTTCATTTTCTATCCTCGCCGCTGGTTCATTTGCGAGAGAAAATTTTCATATAAACTCTTGGATCAAGAAAATAAAGAAACGGAAATGAAAATTATTCAGAATACCGTTTTTAATTTCATCTTTCATCCAAAGAAGGATAATATTCAAATTTTTTGGATAAATTTGAAAAAAAGCACGAGGAAAAGTTCGAGGATTTCCTTTTCTACTAGCCTGTGGAACCTGATCGTGATTCACACACGAAACAATCGCGTGACACGCGTGAAACGACACTCCTTCCCGGCGCGGCGTTTCGTTCATTCAAACTTTGCTCGATCAGGGGCGAAGGATGTTAAACATCTGCATCCTGCAGGAGACTGTGAATGATCTGAGAACGGCCTCGTAAACTTTCACTTCGATTCTACTGGAAGTGGAGCGGACACGGCAAGTGGTTTCGCGTGTGCAGATATGAACGTTCGATTTCCCATATTTTCAATCGTATACTGCGCTCCAACGTTATTTCAACCTGCTATAATCTACAGGTGACTCGATCAATTTCAAAAATTATTCAACTATTCGAATTTTTATTAATTCGGCAAACTTCTGACGATGAGCCTCAAGCTGATATGTAAATTCCTAAGGGTGGAGGGTGGAGGGTCTTCAAACCCACGTTTTTTAAATTTTAAATATGGCCAATAATAGTAGACAAGTAATTTTGTAAAAATTATTTGGAGAAGAAGAACTGATTTAATTTATCATTATTAAACTTGAAGATCCAACCCCCTACCCCTAGGAGTTCTAGATGTCTTAAAACTTTTTATTCAACTCTCCTTTTATTTTAATTAGTTATCTGGGCGTTCAATTCTGATGAATCGATTCTTATCAGATAACTCGTTTCGTTAACGTTTCGAGGGCCATAAAAATGGAGGCAAGTCCAGTAATTCTTAAACGACCCGTACGATTCACGGTCGAGGACCTCAGATATACCTACACGAAATATACGATTCCCTTCCCTTCTAAGATCGTGGTTAACCGGTCGGTTTACATGTGTACAGGTTATTCGAAGCGTGGGCGAGCAAGAACGAGTGGCAGCACGCAAAAAGAAAGGAAGAACCGTGGACGGTTAAAAGATATCAATCGCAGAGCACCGAAAACCCCAACGGCTATTCGTGATACGCGTACGTCGCGTGCAATTAAGCAGCCATAAAACAAAATTATTTATTCTACATCAGGGTCTACCTTTTTATATAATACAAAAGTAACTCGCGCCACGTTGTTCGGTGTAATAAATACACATTCGGTAGGTTTGGGTCACGAATGACCCGAGCCAAAGTCAATTTGATACGTTTAAATTCGAAAACACATCACGAATGATCGTCAGATATATGTAGAAGCCGTTAAAGAGGCTGGAATACCGATGAGAAGAATAAAAGGAAGAAACGAATTCGCCACCGATAATAGCTACCACCACGGTATAATTTGTCGTTTATCCGGAATGTTATAAATAATCGCAAACGCAAGAATTATACGGCGAAAGAAAGCTGGATGGTGTTGACAGGCGTTATTTTCTTGGAATCCTGGTCGTTTGCTTGCCAACCGATCGTTTCTCGATCTCGACACGTTTACCTGCATGTACGCTCGGATCGTAGTAGCCTGTGTTTTCAGGAGTGCACTCGGGAATACCAAGTACGTGCTTCACATTGAGTATTCCTGAAATGGAGACCGAACGTCTAAAACGTGTGTCGCCTTCGTCGTACATTTCGAGAAAAAACAGCGATGAACAGAGGGTACGCTAAGGTTTCGCACGTTTCGTGCTGCTGAAAGATCCTTCAGACTCGCGAAGAAAGATGGGGGTGATAAAATTGCAGGAGAAGGAAGATTCGTTTAATTGTAAACGTTGATTCATGGGAATAGAATAAATTGTGATTCAGTGTGGTGACACTGTTTTAAAATTGAAATGTTTGCTACCGCAAGATTGTGCAAGAGGAAGCATAGTTTCAACAATCGTAGAATGATTTACATTTATCAGAGGAAATTTATGTATAAAAATGGTATCGTTTAATTAGAAGTAGCAGGAAACGAGCAGATGATTCATGCGATTTATTTTCCCCATGAATAACTTACCAGCACATTCAAATACGTCGAAACGTAATCGTATCGAATGCTTTGAACCACAGTGGGATTTTGCAAACGCCTTGAAACATGGGACTGGCGTGAATGAATCTAGCAGTGAGAAAATCCTGAAGGACACGCTGGACATACCTGGGGATATATCTCGTGGAACATCATCCTGGAAATCAACGGTTTGATCTCTTCGAGAAGAATCGTGTAAAGAGCGAGACGTGTGTAATCCGTGCCGTGTGGCTTTTATCATCAATGGAAAACAATCAAGAATGAGAGAAGACTAAGGAAACGGTTTGCGTACGCAACACTGTAAAATAAACAGCTGTTCTTTAGCTCAATTGTTCCAACATTTAAGAAATTAAATGATTTTTATTTGACTTTGCTTAACATTTCAGAATTCCAAAATTACAAATCTTCAAAATCTCAAACTTCCAAAATTCCTAAATTCCTAAATTCCAGATTACCATAATTCCAAAATTTCAAACTTTCTAAATTCCAAAGTTCTAACATTTTTTCATTTCTAAGGGAGTTGATCCCCAGAAAAAGATGCAAGTTACGCCAATGAAGGCTAAAGTAATTTGCAAAGGCTGTCGACAAAAACGACGATCAATTTCTGTCGGTTTTTCAACACGTCGCGTCGCATGAATCCTCTTTCATGATCGGTGTGAGAAAAAGTTTGACGAGCTTCGACAGAGGCCCGCATACTCGCGAGTAGATATGGGCCACTTATGGAATTCTGAACGGCAATTAAGATATTTCCTTAATTAACGGCCAACACCAGCCGCGGTCAGTTACTTGGAGTAAGGACAGCGATTGAATTAGTACCGCTGCTCGGTTATGCTCCGTAAAGTGCAACGTTAAGGAAACAACAGATAACGGGGGCCAAGCGAGGAAATAATTAGCTTAAATTCATGGGATTGTTTGCTTAAGTCAACGTCACTGCCACAAGGTGGGAAACGTTGAGGATTTTTTGTCAAATCTCCTGATAGAAAAGAAAGTGTGAAAAATTCTTAACGATGGGAAACTGCTGGTAGTAACGATTGAAAATGAACTTTATCTCTGCTACTTGACTAACAATCTAGAATACTGCAAGACAACGACGATTTCAGTTGTTTCAGGATGTGAAGTAAAGACTTCAATTGACGGGGTTGCCGAAACGAACGAAAGCTACGTTGAAATTACATAGAAATCGTCGTGCACCACTCGCACGTGATTATGCAATGGTAAGAGTGAACATGCATCGACAGAAAATGATTGCAAACTTTCGTATATCTTGATTTTGTCCTGAATTTAAAAAAGTGCATGCAATACGGAACAGCAAATATTAAACTAATTTTAAATTCAATTGAAAATTTTTAAATGTGCATGTTTCTGATTGTTCAGAAGTAATTAATCGTTAAATCTAAATGAATGCAACAAATTTACAAAAAAAAATTATAGAAAGGATAACGAAGAATACGATAGTGTCTGTCATGTTTAATAATTAAAAGCAAGAGATAATTCGCAACTTTCTATGTATCGTATAAAATCGTTTTAATAGTATACTAATTAATTATCTTGTGTTGCTTCTAACGAGATTCTGACCATGAGACTGTATAAGAACGCGGGTAGTATCAAAGATTACTCTTGATTGAGCATCCCGCGGTCGATTGAGAAATATGTACTTCACTATATAATAGCTCTACCCACGACCCTCATAAATCACGATGATTGTCAATTAATAACCTGTAATGAATACTGGAATCAAAGAACGGCTATTTTATCTAATGATTTCAACGAAAAGAAGCGATTGTTCTTGAAACTGGTTCGCGCTGTCTCGTTAATGAGACATTTGCGTGAAGGATTACATAGTGACTTCCAAAACCTGTTTTCTATCATAAAAATTTGCCTTAATTACGTTATATAAAACTACTATCGTAAAAAAAATTACCTTACAAAATCTATGTGAAATTCTCATAGAAGTGAAAAAGAATATAAAAGATTAAAAAAATTGTTATTATCCTACAAATCTTAATTAGTCAATTAAATTTAAAACGTATTTACATGGTAAACATTATAAATGTATAAAATTGTAGTCGAGTAATTGCAACCAGAAAAGAACAAGCAGGGAATTTCATGATCGGCATTGTAATTCGAGGAAAGTGTCTTCTTGTAAGCGCGTTAGCCCCGTAATGCCATGTCATTAATTTAGTCGCTACAGTTTGGCCCATAATGTGTACCTGTCCTCGTTAAGTATGCATAAAGAGTGCGTGGGTCGTGTACCGGCAAACGCGTCTCGCGCATGACAATCAACGCGTAAAGCGAGCTTAATGAATTCGCGTACCTCCTTTAAATCCACGTCCACGTGAACTTTGAAGCTTCGACGCTTTCACACGGTTAGAGAACCGATTAGATTCTCTGCAACAATAATGCTTTTTTTTCAACACCGAGAATGCGGAAAGAAAATACACTCGGTGGCTGAATTAATCGTGACCAAGACCTATGAAAGGTGTACACTCGCGATCAAATCAGACTTAAAAAGTATAATATTTTTAATATTAATAACGTATTTTGAGAATTTCTATCTCCTCCATATCGCTATTTTCCTCATAGAAAAAAGAGAAATCGACAAATTAAATGTCTACATTCTCAGTAATTTGTATTTCAATGTATCTTATCATATGTACTAATTTCCACTTAGATAATCAACGTTTTAACAAACTTCAACACTTCTAAAGGGAATACAAAAACGAATGAATCTTCGTCAAATTCACCGCGCGAACGTTAACAAGCGCTATCGGAAAAGTTGTTATGGGAATGCATTTAATAACAATGTTAACGAACTTCCCAGCTCGTTCGCCTGGTTTTCCAGGTTATATACGCCGATGCACAGGTAGAATTCTTCCGCGCATTCCTCGATGTGCAAGATAATCCGATCGCTCCTGGCAGGTATTAAATATCAAGATCTTTCGTGTCCCGTATCTCCCACCGCCCTCCGTCGACGATTTAATTACGCTCGAGAGATCATCAAGCGAAAAGCATATTTTCAAGCTCGGAACGTTTATCTGCGTCCGCTCGACGAAGGGCTGATAGCGGCGAGCAGGGCAACGTGAAATTACGATCCGTCACCGTGTGAACGGAGCCTAAGGTGAGCTAGCGGCAATCTCTCGGTTCCCAACCAGCAAGAAATTCCGTTACAGGGCCGTATCTATCACGAGCCGTCGCTTCCGTTTCAGGCCAATGTACAACGCGTACGAGACAGGTTCGAAACTCCGAAAACACTGTGCGTGTTTCCGTTGCGTTCAGGGATGGCCCGTTTTATTTCGTAGCAGTAATTATCTGCACGCGATTTCCATGGATTCGCTCGGTTATGCCTTCGCGACACTTTGATACGATTATAAAAGTCTTCATTGCGAGGATCGTTCGTTCAAAATTTCCTGAGAAACATCGTTGTTTCTCTGGTATCTTTAAGCATAACGGCGACTCAGTGGCACGTGACTTAAATGACGTAAACGAATGTAAATCTATTATTTTTCTTCAAGTGGAACTTAGCCACTGCTGTTGAGATTCTTGGAAGTTAACATTTTTCCATAATTATTATTCGCTTTCAACATAAATTTATATAATATTTTGATCATTTGCTACTTTCAATAGGATGGTTCTAATTGTTAAGGAATTATTTGACTGTTACGTTAAAAATTGTGCGAACTCAACTGATCAGCCGGTTTCTTTTTCGAAGATACCTTGTGAATCGCACTCTTTTCCTTCTGAGAAACCTTCGGGACGTGGGAAGCGAAAGGCAAGGGCTTCGAAGTATGTATGTTGCACATGTGCCAAGAAATGGGTGGCGCCCAACCATGTGGCGAGAAAAGCATCGAAAGGAATAAGAAAACTCGACGAACCGAAGGATAATTGGCAGATTTCCATCCGCTAAACGAGTATGTACAGTCAGGTAAGAAAACGAATCCTATCTAGCAAATAATACATCTCCCTCCTGTTTCGTTATTAAAATTTAGTAATCGAGGTTTCAGATTTCGTAATTTTACTTCGTTTACCGTGCGTGTCTGGAATTGTTCTTACACAGATTACAGCTTTTTTTTTTTCATTTTTTATTCTACCATCGACCAAGTTCCCATTACACAGCCTGTTGCTTCATTTCACTTTGGCTCGCTTCCCACAGGATAGCTGCGTGCGTGCATACATTCTCTTTATATACACACAAGAGCGATGATGTAAGATGTACATTATCGTGTTTCAAATATGATAAATTTCAATTATTTCGCAAGAAAGCTAAGAGAAAATTTATTCCGCGAGCGGTTAAGCAGTTTTGGAAATGCAACGATCAGCTTCCTTTAGCAAATACCTTTTTCTGCTTGGTTCGCCTACCAGGTATACCAATTAGTAGTACCTCGGAATGGAATAATAATTTCCCCGCCGGTTTTCCTTTGGCGTACTTAAGCTCGCATTTCCCGTAGTCGGTCGTTGCAGAATACTTTGCACGCTGATTGTCAAGGATTTTCCTGACGCCTTTATCCGGAAACTATTTTTTATTCCGCAACAGATTTTGTTGCTTTCACAGTCGAGGAATTTTAATCGACTTAATTATAGAACAAAATATTTCTGATTTTTCTATAGATTTTCTAGCTCATTAAAAATATAAATTTTCAATTTGCCATCTTAAATCATTGGTGTAATGGCGAGGATATGCGACCAACGTGGCAGTTAACGCGTTAAGCACCATCTTAAATCGGTAAGTGATTCGAATAAAAACGTGAGAGCTCGGTCGTGATTCCATGGTGAAATAAACTGTCCAACATTATCTGTTTGTTCAGTGGGGAAGAGGGCAAGAAAAAAAAGGTATACGCACCGCAGCGAGAACGCGGGGTAAAATAGTAGAATGTAAAGAAGGGAGCAGGATTCTACACATGACGACTTTGTCCCTCTCTACAAAGGCGCGTGACCCGTAACTGATTGGTGTTATGCATGGTTACCCGTGGCATTTTGTCTGTGCTCTGTGCCTTTGTAATCGTAACGAATTTCATCGTTCACCTTCTGTGTTTCAAACTGTACTTTGCCATTCACAAAATTAAAAAAGAAAAAGATTACACAAAAAACTAATGGCACTTTTAGCTCAAACAATCAAAATAAATTATTCTAACAATTTAAAAATTGTTGCCATTTTCTTAATAATTGTCATAGACAGACAATAAACAGCTTGGAAGATAACAAAATTTCAAGTGAAAATTCGACGACAGCGGGACAATGCGTTCGTGTCTTGACCTATCCGCGCGTTGCCACGCCGTTGCCGCGGAATAAAAGCGGCAAATGATTTGAAGAAATGGAATTAAGTAAATGAAAGACCGCTGCTGCCCTCGTGGCATATAATTTCAGGAAGGTGGCCAAGGCGAGGATCGAGAAAGAAGGAGGAAGGGTCGACGAAGGTCAGAACACGGTCCTGACCGTGTTCATGGGTTCACAAAGGCGCACGCTTCCACGAAATATCTGGCCAAGTGAAATGCCGCTGTCTTCTTCACGGTAGTCTCGCTTGGTAGAGCACAAAACAACCTCGATGTTCGCCAACGTTCGCTCGAAGCATCTCGTTCGGATAACGGAAAACGGTACCGGAGCGAGGACTGGAATTATTGTTGTCCTCGCCGCGGTCTCGGTCGCCGTTCAAATTGCGAGAAAAAGTTACGGCTAAAGAGTTTTTGCACGGCATATACACTCGCGAGGATAACGATCGATTGTCCCTGGGTAGAACGCCGCGCCACGGAGAAACGTATTCTTCTCGTGGTACCTGCCACGAGATGCCTGGTCTCCAGTGAAATCGCCTTTGCGTGCAACAGTCTCTCATTGTTGAAGGCAATGGAGTCGGAGATGGAGCGAAATGAGGCTCTCTTGTAAAATGGAACGTTATTTTGTAAATGCAAATTTGCCCTCATACCGTGATTAACGAAACGGGCTGCACGATACGAATTGCATAACATGAAATTATTTTGAACTAAATTATTGAGATGAAGAATGACGTCTGCCAAATTTTTCTCAACAATTAAATATAGCGTGCTCAAAGTAAATATAGGTACTGTTCGGTTTTAGAGACGCTATTATGGTCGAATTTCACAGCCGTTCACAGTGCGGCGGATCAAAACGAGACCAGCACCGCTTTCATTTCTAGTACACCTGTTGCTCCGAGGCCGAAGGTTTCTGCAGCGACAAGGTTGACAGTAGTTAAAAGAGAAATACGAGCAACGCGCGGGCTGCGTCTTCGGCGTCTACTTGACGGATTCTTCCCCCGCGATCAGTCGACGCGTTGAATAGTTCCACCGATGTGGTTCAATTTCAAAGGGAAACCGGGTTCGCGTCGATCCCTTTCGCTCTGATGGCAATGACGATCAAAGGTAAGCACACAGCTACCTACTTGCGGTCCACGATCGCGAAGCAAATGATTAATGCGACATGAACAAAGGAACGGGTAGAGAAAGCCAGTTTGTACATCGTGTTTGCGGCAGTTGTTATCCACCGATAGAATGTTGGAACGCCCACCCATCGCTTTCCTCTGATCTTGCTGTAGGTTATCAGTGACTTTAGTATCGTGGGTGGTCATCGAAGGTGCGAGTCAGTGTTTTAATTTGAGATGAGAAGACAAAGGGGCTCGAACAAACTGTCTGATTAATCGAGGATAATTAATTACTTCCTCTGCGAGATAGCAGTAGTCTATCTATCACGATGCACCAGGTGGACTGTTCATTTAAATCAATTTGTTTCGAGAAAAAATTGATGATTTAATTACACCCCTTCCGATAATGAAAGGAGTAAATTACTCGTGGAGGGTAATAAACGGTGGTTCAAACGATAGAAGCAGATGCGAGGTGTAGAGGCAGCAGCTTGAAATCGAAAATCATGACCTAGACCAACTGGAAAGTTCGGAGAATACAACCTAACCTGCGGCAAGTCGGCCGCATCTTCCGAAATTCGTAAAGGTGGATGCAGTGGTTCATCACCTGCTCATCATCGAGCGTGGGATGATGCACCGTGCCAGGTAAAAGGCCTCCAAAAGAAATCGAGTGAAAAGGGAGAGGCAACCTTGAGGATAACACGGGTTCCCTCTATTATTAATGAATCGTGTGAACGTAAAGATCGTACGTCAGCTTCCACCTCTATCTTGCGGAGTATCGATCCCATCCAAGCTTCACCTTATGGGTCACCGTATTCAAGAGACCTTCCATAGAGATTTAGGACCATTTCGCCGTGTGTTCAGAGACACCTACGTTGGTGAACGAATACGCAAAAAACATCTGCACGGTTTCTCGCATCTGTTGATGTATCGCGTGGCTCAAGTGACACCAGTTGTGTTTGGCAGTTTCGAGTTTCTAAACACCACGTTGTTTGTCGATCCTCAAACTTGATTAAGCGAATTGTAAGGATATCTATAGCGAGAGTAACTTTAGATTTCTCTCGGGTAATTCAACCGCTTGTTAAACCAAATGCTCCAAAGGTTAAGGTGTTAAACCATCGGATAGCCATGAACGACTCGGCATCTGCCATTCGAGGGTCAAGGAAGTTTCTAATCTCGTCGCGTCGTGGATGAGAAGAACACGAACTACGTCAAGAGTGATCCTTCGACATCCCTCTCGTGAATCATGGCATAAGGAAGTAATCGAAGACGCTGGCAAGCTGGCAGCTTGCTTTTTTCTCAGCCTCTGGACCAGTCGCGTCATAAGTTTCCTTAAAACATCGAGAAGAAGCGAGTTGGCCAGCTGCCGGTGTCCATAGGACGCCACAAGGCGAGGAGCATGTGAACAGAAGGAGAGGAGGCGAGATCCTTGGAACAGGACGTGCTCCTCTCGTACGAGAAAGCCCCGCTTCCGGGTTCGCCTCTGTATTAGATATTCATGCCCGTTTCCTACGAGGCAGCTGGTGCTTTTTCTCCCGCTGCCTTCGTCCGTACACCAGGAGGGAACTAATTTTTAAGACCACTCTGCACCGACATCCAAGCAACAACAACCTGCTCAACACCCACCCGCTTGGCCACGTTGCATACGTTTCACGATTTATCGATGATTTCTCTATCTACGTGTGCCGTCGTAGGGAAAGTGGCGGAACAGGTATTCGATAGAGGTGGAAGGGTTCCTACGGTGTTAATCAGTAACGAGTGGTAACTCGTGGGAAATTCGAACTGCCAGGACATTTGAAATTAAGCTCAGAGAAACTGTTAACACGTTGTTAATGTTCATTTTATATCTATTCTTATTACATTATTCTTCATTTCGAATACCTAATATACAAGTAAATACAGGTGATAGATTCCTATGGAAAATTGCATTGCGTGGAAATTCTTCAAAAACAATTTGGATAATTTTATCAGCGTACTAATAAAACGATAAGATTCGAAATATAAGATTTTTAACCTGAACGTTCTTGGTTACATGTGTCAAATAAGAATGAATAGAACAGCGTTGAATTTCAATACTCAGTTTATCAAGACGTAAAACAACGTAAAGCCTGGTGGCGACAAGTAAACGGATACGTTAATAAGGAATCGATCAATGAATGATAATTATGAATGAACGTGTGTTTATAGAACTATATATTCGAGCGTAGTATTTCAGTCTGTAATTTGCATCACTGGTGCATACCTGTATGCGATTTTCTTGGTCATTATCGCTAGAACGTATAGATTATGTTAACGAATCTTACAAGGAACGCGTTTAGTAAATTTTTAATTAAAAAGCGAGAAGAAGAATGGGTCTATTTTGACCCACGTACCGTGAAACTGTCAAACCGTACTCGGAGGATTAAGTAAACGTAAAAATTTCCATTCGTTTAAATAAAGATGCAGATTCTAAGGGGGATTCTTTAAATTCTAGAAAGGGCCATTTTCCCATGATAGAAAGGGTGCTGTGTAAATTGTTTAGGGGCTGTATTAGCCCGTTAGACCTGTACTAATATTTACGGAACTGGAGTGCCCTTTACGTCTTTCCCTAAAGAGGACACCGCGAAGGAGCCGAAGACCTTTTTGACTGTGTACGCATCCTTTGTGTGCATCCTGAGTCGCTAGACAACCACTTAGCTCGTAAGAAGCTGCAATTTGTGGGGACTCAAAGAACGATGCCCCGAAATGGCGCTCAGAATTGCCTTAGAACTGCTCGATGGATAAGGATATCCGGAAGCAGAGCACAGCAAAACGCTCGAGCACACGGTAATAAAAGGTAGCCACCTCTCAGCTATTTCTCAGCTATTCAACCTCAATGAGCCAGCAATTTTATTGATTTAGAGAAAACCTTTTCTCTTTGAACTGTTTATTTACCAATGTTATGTTTTGATGAATGAACTAATTACATCAATGTATGCACTAACGACCAACACTTCCCTTATTCATAAAGTTCCTGTACTAAAGGGGCAGTAGGTGATTAAATCTCGTTCCCACAGACGATACAAAGTAAGCACAAAAGGTGTAAATTACCTTGGTAGTTTGGTGATGTTTCTGAATACAAATTCATCCTATTTATCTACAAATTTTTTATTCGACAGATACTGTACGTCTTGCAAATTATTTTAATGAATTATGAATTGTTACAATTTGGTTCTTGGAACTGTACCGTTTTTCAACTCTAATTCAATTTAATTACACGTAACTTGAATTCCTCCACCCCCACCACTTGCGTTGTCCTAGAAAATCGATGACTCGCATACGAGATCGTAACACGTGGAAAACAAGGAGTCTCTGTTATTATAATAATGTCTTGAGGGTAACATACGATGGGTTCTCCTTTTACCAATTTAAGTTAATATGAAACTCTTGCGAGCTACATTCGTGTACACTTCTCATGCACACGATGTAAATAATTATTCGAGCTGTGCACGTCCAACAAACACTTAGGTAACATTATACCGGCAACAAGCAGGTAAAAGGCCAGCGTGAAGCATTCCAAGTGCATGTATGTACGTTTATGAAGTGCCGTTCTATTAGTATCAAACGACCATTGCGAAGTGCTTCTATTATTGGAAATTCCTTGAACGAGTTTCTTCGAAAAGTATTTAATTACATGTGACAAGTTGTTGTACCGCTATGAAAGTAAAAGATGACCATGTTACTCCGAGCAAAATGCTACTTTGAATATTAAGCATGATATTGTCTGAATTGGAGTGGGGGTTATTTACCGAAAGGCACTATCAATTCATGTTTAAATTGCTTGTAGACTTGTACGATTAACCCTTTCGTAATTAGCAAAACTTGGATGATTAAAGACAAAAGTTAACAGTGGCGTAATTAGGATTTTTTGAGGGATGGGCTGGGACCCTTAATAATTTTAAGATTGTGGAATTTCAAAATTTTGAAAATCTGATAATTTGAAATCTAGAAATCTTTGAATTCTCAAATTCTGGAATCTTAAAATTTCAGAATAGTAAGGGAACCCTATCCATAAAAGAAATGATAAAATCATGGAAATACATATTTTTTTCTATATCCTCTGTTACTCAATGTGTGGATGTATCATTAGTCAACGAACGTGATGGACAACGAGTCAAGGGAATACATGAATACTTTATTTCCGACGTGCCGCTTCTCCAATCTACCTTTCTTCTTTCTTGACACGAACCGTCCACCGTTTCGTGGAACTGGTAGAGTTCCATCGGCGATAGATATGCCGCGTGTGCAGCAATTTTTCTAGTACAACTTCAATATGCAAACTAGAAAGTATCTTATCTCGAACATGAAAGGAATCATAATGATTACGCCCAGAAAATTGAGAATTGGATGAAATAATAAAAACAAAATTCTGAAATAAAATCCTTACACAGCAAGACTGTGCATACCGAAGAAGGTGAACTACGACATTCAGGCTGAAAAAGATCTTTCACGTCAACCACCGAATGTCAGCATTCACTGTTGGTCGCTTTGACTTGAAGTGGTCCATGCATGCCTTTTTCTATGGGGCTGAGTTGGTCGGCGCTGGGCCATCCAACTCCCCATTGTTCATTCTCGTGTACAAAGCGACCTCGATACTACGCAGATTGCATTGACCATGGACCTATCTCTCGTCTAGAGGAGAAATCTCTCGTGTCATCGAGATCGAAGGGAGAGAGAACGAGAATTTCGAGGGTGGAAGAATAGCTGGTAACTATGATAGGCATCGAGGGGTCCATCATTGCGCGTCGCGCCTTTTTCGAATCTTAAAAAGCGGCATCTAATAATTACTATTCAAGAATCTTCCTTTTTTTTTTATTTCAAGCCACAGATGCTCCGAATACATACACGTTGAAATAAAAATCTGAGAATCAGCTGTTGTTTATAGAAACCACTAACCGTAGCAATAATAGGGAACACCATATGTAGGAAGCAAAAAATCCTTGGTTTGATTTCATTTACTTTAGGAGGGATCAAAATTAATGGCTTAAATCATTCAAAAAGGTCTTTAAACATAAATCCATCGAAGTCTCGTGTCCTTTTTTACTTGTTACGAGTGGTCGTTGTTCTAATGGCATGGTAGATCCGAAAGAAAAACGGTACGGACATTATGTACCGAAAGAGACGGGCAAAGAAAGGTGAAGAAAGAAAGGTCGGAGAAAAACAGAGCGTAAGAGGCGCGGGAAGACTCGGGATGTCAGCGTGTCTTTCTTTTCTCATAACGGGACCAACAAGAAGAGATTGGATTGATTTACAAGTTTACAACCCTCCTTTTACTTCACAGGACTACTTCATCTCAGATCCTGTTGCCGTAATATAAAATAAGTATAACTTATTTTAAAAAAATATTTCGGCGGTTATTTTAAAATAGATTTGAGAACACCAGGCTGGTAATATAAAACCTAAAAGCCGGTAACATTCTGATCGATTTTGTCACGGTATTTCATGGTCAATTTTCCGCCGCCTTGTATCGCGAAGGCAATCAAGTACGGGGGTAATTTCACGCGTGTTCGCAAGGCATGTTACAGCGTTGCGCGTCAAAAACGAGGTAAAGGCGTCTCTGGGCTCGTATACATCGGCGAAAAAAGCTTCTCGACATATGCTTCTCTACGGTGCTGCTACCAAGTGTGCCAACCATGCGCACATGGCCAGCAAGCTTCGCTCTTTTTTTTCTCCTTCGTTTACGACACGATGTCCTCTCCTGCGGCGTGCAGGCGAAACGAACTTTGCGGGCGGCTGTGTTTTCGCCAAGCTGTGCCAGGGGTCAATGTAAAAAAATTGCTCCCAAAAGGCAGCAAACAACCTTGGATAACGGTCAAAGAAGAGGCGACGCGTCGCGACGCCGCGCCGTCGAATTGTTTCGCCAGCCGATATCCATTCCAAGGATAAGCACGTTATAATTGCGAGTACTCAACTATGCATCGAAGAATTCTCCGCAAAGAACGTTCCTGTACGGAATAGTCGAAGAGGAAATGGTGCAGTTTGTCTAAGCAATCGGTAGCCGCGCCTAGCGACTCGATGCACACATAACTTGCTCGTGTATTTACGACATTGCCGAGTCAAAGCATTCACGGTAAACGTATCCTCGAGAAACGAAACCGACGGGTATCTTATTCCTCGCGCATACACAAGGTTGAACCAACACGGTGTTCCTTAACCACGATTGTGTCTGACAAGAAGCAAGCGTACATGCCGCTGTTTCTTCTGGCACTTCCATCTCACTGGCGTTCCCACACCAAGACCTGCTACCAGAATGTAACGTTATATCTTTGCCGCGCTATGGTGGTTCTTTCATTATGGCGACCAACTCGTATCTCGCACATAGTGCATTTCAGCAGGCTGCATGGGTGGCCAAAGTGTGACAACGAACCAGATACTCTTACTCCCCTTTCGAACTTCATTTTCCTCGATAGAATTTGCAACAGCATTTGGTGGATAATATTTTTAATATTATAACGAGGGATCATATTTTCAAAATTAAGTTTGAAATTTTAGTTTTTTCAGATGGTAAGATTCTTCCGAGGACGTTCATCCTCGTCGTCTTATCTTTTTGCACGGGTAATCCTTAAGGTTCTAAACACCGCTGGAATCGTAAGGTGCATGCAAACTAACTATACCGACGTCTTGCCCTCTTCCTTTTTTTTTTGTGTCCCTTGAAGGCGAGTTCCCGCCTCAAGTTCAGTGCCACCTACAAACAGGCTGGCACAGGTTAGTCTCGGCTCTGCTGCTTGTTCCTCCACCTCCGCTGTGCACACACCATAGGGCTACGGCGATTCGTACCATGGCTACGACGCAACAATGCAGTACCTGAGTGTATCGCGGCCCCTTGGGTAACCTAACCCCCCGGTGTCTTTCATCCCTCCTGGACCCCCTGTCTCGTCTACCGTCGCCACACCATCCGAGATTCTCTAGAGTCCAGGCAACAATGGCCAGCCAGATTTTCTTTATACCTATTCTTCGTGGATGCGCCATTTTCTTGGTGCACATGCCGTATCATGCGAGTTACGGGGGTGTCCTGGAGGGACGAAGAAGACTCGCACATCCGTGCGTTTCGCCGGCCGCATCAAGATTCAGAAAGGAAGTGAGGTTTGCGCCATTTCAACCGCAATCAATGGCCATATGCAGAGGCTCTTTGTAAGAACACTGGTACACTCTTCGCGATCGACAATCGACACTGAATCGTCCGCCATATTGAAATATAGCGACAAACATTGAAGCTCCTTAACAATTTGGAGCTTATAAAATATAGTCGAAACTTTCTTTGATTTCGTATGAAATTCAATTTCATTCATGGAGATGGTCAATCGACGGGCAAGAACGTTTCTAGAAGCAGCCTCTGTAATTCTTCTCAATCAATCGATAAAACGATTGGTTGACCGAGAATGATCAATATCGAGTGTAGCGTCGTACGAAGGTTAGACGGACACGCCGAAGAAGATGCGGAGAAATGGGAGTTCGAGTTCACTTGTTCATCCAGTCTGGCCGACGACGACGACGGCTGGACGTTCACCCCGAGCGAAACGACCAAGAGAAGAGAAGAGAACGTCGCGCCGCGCCGGTTCGCGATATCGAGTCCCGGTTTGGACGAGCGTTAAGTCCCTGGAGACATATCTGGGCTGTTTTCTTCGCGACTGGTTGCCCCATTTGGTATAGAAGAGAACCACCTTGCGAGCCAGCCACCGTCTTGCGGCGAAACGGACGGCGGAGACGGACGGATGTGGCTCGTTCTTCATCCTTTCGGTACACGAACGTATGTTGCAGTTTTACACTGAGATCGTCGTCGGACAGGAAAACATCACCTTACATGGCCGAGCAATACGATTCTTTTGCTGATCGAGCATCAACGATTCCGACCAGTTGGAAGGCTTACGTGGAACTCGCGTATTACGTATGAATCAGATACGATACGGTTTCGTTGTAATTAATGGCTGACACGGTGTATCAATTTTTTGAGAGGTATCGTTGAAATACAACGATGTTCAAGCATACATTTAGAGAGAACATCAATGGAGCTGAGAATAATGCCGTGCTCCATGGAATATTGAACTCTCAGTAATTAACAGTGAAAAGAAGTAATTAAAAAGTTGGATAGTGAAATTATGTAAAGGGAGTCCTTTTCAATAAGAGGAAGCGCTGGTAAGATAGTTCAGTGCTGGTGGTAAAATTCATAAGAGCGTACATCCACCTCGGTGAAAGCCTACTTTTTCCTTCCAGGAACATCTCGATTTCATTAGCGCGCGATAAAGTACAATACGATGTATGACACGTGGCTTTGAATTGCAAATAACCGAAAGTTGGCAGGGAAAAAGGTACGGGAGATCTTGTCGGTGTAACTTTTCTTCGTCACGAGCAAAGAGAAACGCTGGATCTGTTCGATTTATGGAATAGCACATACGATTGTGAGAAAAAGGCAAGAAAAATAAGGAAGATACGTTTCTTGCTATCGTAACGCCGTGTACCCCCTTGCCTACTGGGAATCGGATGTCGCGTTTACTCGCGTGACGAGAAACTAGAAGAACACGTGAGAAAAACGCGAGACCAGGATATTTTCCCTCGTACGCGTTACCCTTGCGACTTTACTATAATTAAGGCTCGTTGGATTTCTGTTTCATGCGAAGGAGTCTCGTAGCGGATCCTCAGGATGCAAAACAACGATCAAGTAATCCATAAGAGAAACTTCGCACATTTACAGCTTCGTATTTGATTAAAAGCTGAACTACACCTAAATTAACACCTGAAGATCTCCGACTGGAGAACAGGATCGGGCTACGAGGTTCTCGAAAAATAGGAAAATTGAAAGGTGAAGAAGAGAAACGAAGAAACTCGAAGATCGAAGAAGCAAGGTGGAGGAGAAACGCGAAAAAGTGAAGAACAAGAAGAAATTGAGAGAGATGGAGAGAGTAGCAGAGCGACGGGAGAGAAAGAGGACGCAGAGGACCGGCCCGAGGTCTCGTAGCGTGCAATCTTCGCCCATTGAAGACGCGCTGGGAAACTGCACGGTTATTATGCCTGAATGGAACAGGGGACGGGATGTGCAGGACGGGAAGGAATGTCGAAGGTAGCAGAGGATGGACGCGAAACGTACGCGTTTACTCCTGCCAAGGGGGAGGTTCTTGCTCCGCAACCGCGGCACGCAACCTGCAACTATGCGGTGGTGGGGTGTTCACAACCGGGTTCCTCGATCGAAAACTTTCAGGAACCGTGTTTGAAGAGCACCAGCACGGTCTCTCGTCGAATGGTCGTTGCGATTTTACGAGTCTCATCGTGCCTTCTCTCGGTGAGTTTTATAGGAACTCGATTCAACAGGTTCTCGTTTGATAACTCGACGCTCAAGGCGTCGTTATTGAACCTTTGTAAAGATCATTACTAGGTAACCAAGCCATCGATTTCCTTTTCTTTTCATTTTTCTAAAATGTCATCTGGTTCTTATTAAAATTGACAGCTAAAAGGTCAAACATGAACTCTCCCTTTTCATTTTAGTGAAATAATTGTTAATTTTAAATAACATAAGAATTTCATATCTATCCCATGATATCTTATCAGTTTCAGCTGATTGTTGACGCAATCTAATGCACCGTCTTTCATTTATAACGTTTGCTACTTCGTTATCATCTCCGTTCTACATTATAATGGAACAGTTAACGGTACCTGCATTTAATCGCTATTTATCGTATCAAGAGAACTTATTAATCACCTGAGCAACTATTATTTGCTTTCTTACATCGAGATTCCGTCCGTTTCGAGGTCAGTGCCTCGATTTCATTTCCGGCAGATACGTGAAAGATTGTTGCTCGACATCTCCTGCATAAGTGTATAAATACGTGAGTATCTGGAGACACGATACCGACAGCTCGATCGTCGAAGTAGTTGGAACGCCTCCATTCAGAGAGTTAATATCGTACGAGCCGTGTACAAAACATGCTTGATAAGAAGCACCTATAGATACTCATAAGGCGAGCATTTACAGAATATCCTGCTGAATGTGATGAAAGGCACCCCAGGCGGTACAAGTGGAGCACAATCTAAGGCTATTCTAATGCATTACGTTCGATGTTGACAGTGTTTCTTATTAACCCGTTAGGGACCAATACGGGGATAATGCAAGAATCCTCATGATCTGGATATCTAGAAGGATATTTTCTCTTTAATACAGAGAAGAAATTTCAAAATTTCCATCGTTAGATATCGAACAATAAAATGTTGTCAGGATCCAAATTTTCTAAAAATAGAATTTCGAAACAATGCGTTGAGTCAGCCAGAGAATTAGACGAGTTCATCGATTTTTCTGACGCATTGTCTCCAAGAGAACGTCTTGCTGCAAGCAAGAAACATCATCGCGGCATTGAATTCCGGGCCAATACGAGCGCCCCCCTCATCAACCTCAATTAAACTCCACCGTCTCGCACTTATGCTCACTTCGCACCCGAGGCGCTCCGAACACCGAGTGTCGCTGGTGTTAAGTCACCATGTATGTATTATTGGTCGAACCAGTTCGTTTCGAAAAGGTTCTTCTCGAAACGTGGAATCATCAAAGGAATCTTTATTTCCTAGTCTGCTTTTGATCACAGGGAAATACTCTAAACAAAACAATCGACCCATCTCTCGCACGAGACACTTCATCTCGATGTTTAATCGCAGTGGATTGTAATTAACGACTTTCAATTGTAACTTAAGTTTTCAAGTATCCCTATCACTGATACCCGAACACTTTCTTTGTGCGTTTCCAGTACACGGTCCAGTGAATTTTCTATTGCTCATACAGCGTGGAATAGAAAGTTCGTGTTTACGTATCATAAATTATGCAGCAATTACAAAATTCTATTACTGTATCGTTAACAGGGTGATTTCTAGACACCTCGCTGAATTTCTATGCTTTCCAATCATCAAGAACGACATCATAAACAAAGGCCAACGCGGTACTTAAGCCATCGCGTTGTGGACCTTCTATGAGGCGAGCAACGTTTCACAGCCTTTCTTCTTGCAATTCGAAAGAAAACATTCCGGGCACTGTCTTCTCTCAAGGATCGGCATCACTGAAATGCCCCTCGCGATTGATCCTTCTTAGCCTGGTCGAATGGTGACATTTAAACTCTTACAATCAGCAACCGTTAAGAGGAGGATGAAAATCCTTTCCTGTTAGTGACCCTCGAGGTGTGACCATGCTCCTTGAGACGCATGGTTCAAGCTTAACGCTGGACATGACGCTGAATATCTCCGTTTGGATTATACGCAAGAGCAATGTCGTTGAACCTCGATACCCGATCACAAAAAGGTTGATCCTTGCTTCAAAACCTTCTTGCACGGTGAATGCGAGGACGGGTCTTTGAACTTGCTCGCGAGCTTGATTTCGAGCGTGCACCTATGTTGCACGCTTCTTCATCGTACGTTTCACAAGTTCCGCGTCGTTTTCTCACGTCCCGAGCGCAGGAGAAAAGTTGCTCGGAAGATTGAAAACCGCAGAATCTTTCACGCAAGATTGGATATCGAGTAAGTAAGCGACAGAGAAAAATGCTCTCCCTTGGTGCTGAGTCGATCGGACACGTCGATCTACGTGGTATCATATCAGGAGACGTTTCAATGTTTCCCTGCATGAAAGTCGGAGCAAATTATAGATGAGTACTTTCGTATTACCGGGGATAATCGAGGCTCCATTGTACTTTGTATGACTCAGCTTTTTTTCTAGCACCTCACAAATCGCATCGTTGCAACATTAAAGTCACTGGCAACGTAACTTAGTTGCGGTAGCCAGGTCATTCTGAGATTCCTGCGTAGAATGGATAGCAACATGAATGGAGGAGAGGTAGGCAGTCACCGTTAAACCCTCGCAGCAGGATGCATCTTTCGTCCGTAAGGTAAATGGACTGCATTTCGTTCAGAATCTCTTGACCACGTTGCCAGATTTCATTTTTTTTTTTTTCGATTATTAAATTCATTCAGGATAAAATTTGAATAAAATAATATCGGACGCGTTGAAGATACGCGCAACTTATGCATATGCAGCAGCTCATTGGCTATCCGCGGACGGAACGTAAGACGAAGTCAAAATAATGGCGGAATGTCGGCGGAGCACAATTGGCTTTTT
The DNA here is from genome assembly GCF_051020975.1 of Osmia lignaria lignaria. Classification (NCBI taxonomy): domain Eukaryota; kingdom Metazoa; phylum Arthropoda; class Insecta; order Hymenoptera; family Megachilidae; genus Osmia; species Osmia lignaria. Next base: position 6,650,946 of record NC_135041.1, read on the forward strand.
GTGCGCGCTTAGATTCGGCGGGTGTATCATTTCATTAGCCCATTAAACAATTACGGTTAAGCCCGGTACACTTGGGCTCGTGTCTACAACCAGCTGTGAATGCGTTCCTTGTAATTGAACTACGTTACTTCGCTCTCCTTCTTGGTTTGTCAGACACGTGGACTAGTAGATTCTTACATAGAGATTGATAGTCGTGTTCCCAGTGATTCTGAACGACCACTTCACGCTTCCCTCTAATTAACACATTATTATTATTACTTTCCAACTGCGCTACTTAGGAGTTTCTCTAATTATCGACCCTCTGATCGGTTTCATCGATAGCGAAGGCAAATGAATTTTCAATTACCATGGCGTATAGGAGGAATGTTGTTTGTCAGACACAAAACAATCCAGAGAAATAAGTATATCGTTAGAACGCGAGACGATGTGCCAAGTAAAGCGTGGTCGATGCACGAGGTGAATGCATTGTCGCTCGACCCTGATTGCTTCTGCAACCAGCACAGATAGCTCAATTGTTGAACATCCAATGCTGCTAAAGTTCATTCACGTTAAGTCAGGAACATTACAGTTTTCAATAAATGAAATACGCGGTGCCAATTAAAACGATAAGAGATTTAATAACACGAAAATTGAAAATGTTGTGATCAACGAGAAGATATTAATACAGAATGTCGTGTAACTGGTGTAACTTCGAAGAAAGAAAATCGATGAAACCTCCGACATTTTTGTTAAAAGGAAATTGCTTGCACGGTCGTTTCGTGACTTTAATGAGCTTCATGAAAACGCTATTTCGTCGGAGCAAAATGAAGAAGAAAGGCGCGGCGTAAAAACTTGGATGCCGAGTAAGAACAGAGGCATTAGGCTGGTCAAATCACTTGGAAACATCATCGCGCAAGATGATTCGCGAGGTGATGCGTCATCGGTTGCGATCGTCGTCATCGACATCGGTTCAAGTGGTGTTGACCCGTGCTCGTTCCCTTGCATCCATGTGACTCGCGACCAATTCGTGAGAACGCCATGGTTATCCCATACTAATTTTCTTCGCCGACAATTCCACGTGCCCGAACGTTTGTTAGACGAATTATTCGCCGAAGGGATACGTTAGAAAGTTCAATGTAAACGTGTTTAACAGCTGCGAACCGTGGCGAGAATTCTCGGCGATGAAAAATTTCATTCCGTACGTAAGTTACAGCTTGCTACACAAATTATCGTTACTATGCATTTTCAACGCTACGGTGAAAGGATATTTATCACGTTCGTTCCAAGTTTCCACGCGAATAATTCTTAATTATAGCGACATTCTTTCGATCAGTCGAGTGATATAAGGAAATCATTGATAGGTAATAACAGTGCAGCTGAGAAATCGCTCAGCCGTTCAGACTAAACTGATTTCACTCGCAAAGGTTGTATGTACGCTATGATAAACACTTTTTGTGCATTGCAAATTTGTGTCGGAAGATATTTAATACTAGAACACCTGTGTATATTTATTCCTCGCTGTCTTATACGATCATAATTCTCATTTGAATAATGCATCTTACCGTCCTCGATGCAATCAGTTTTCACCCTATAAGATCTAGATACTATCTTCCTATAAATATTGAAAGATATTTTACGTTTGATACAGAAAAAAGCTTGAGTGCTCGCATTCTCTAAAAAGAAGAAGAACAAAGACATCGAGGCATCAAGACGCCATTCGATACTTATATAAAAGAAGCAACATCAAACCGATAGATTCAGTCACGATTACTTCAGCATTGAATGCAAAACGTCGGACCATCCCCAGAGATCAGCCCCACACATTTCTGATGCGCGTCTTGATTGTTTCATAGCTACCGCGAAATTGTAGCGTTCGATTCGAGTCTCGACTTCATGGTTGGCTGGTTACCACCGCTCCTCTATGTCTTTCCTTCGCATACTAAGGAGAGAAAAGAGGCAAAGACGGTTGCGTCAAGAACGCCGGAGAACGCGTTCTTGCCTCTTCCGCGGCTTGCTACGGTTGCTTTTTCAGCTCGACCGATACTCGGCTGAAGAATTCAACGAAGAATCAAACGCATGATCCCTCGATCCTGCCATTTCCCTACCATATTTGGTACCTTGCCCGTATAATGTCCTGTAGGTCCGCTCTGTCGTCTGGTAATTTTCTACCGTGCTCAATTGAACGTTATACAAGCGTATCGAAGAAGACAAAGAGCGATCGAAAGATAATTCCGCCACGTATGTGAACATCGTCTGATATCATCGGTAACACGTTCACGGTCACATATTTCATTGAATCGATAGTTTATACAATTAGATCTCTTTTCTGATAATTATGTTTTGGAGTTTTTATAAAATTATCAATTTTTTTCATTGAAATCACTGCGTAATATAATGAACGAGAATAAACTAAAAGATTACATATTAAAGTCACGAATCATCGGCCATCAAAGTGTTAGAATGAAATCCCAGCGACATTAGATACAACAATAAATAATGAGTAAACACGAGGAGCAAATGTGTCACGGTGAATATCAAATCTAATCGCGAACTACGTAAGCAAAGTCTTGACTTATTATTCATAATGGTACCGAGTTCGATCGACGGACAATCGTTAATTCTACCTCAGTGTATAGTCATCGAACGTGTGCAAGCCGATTGCAAATGGATCGTTCAAATGACAAAGACTGCCACGGGAAAGCACCTGACCATGATTTACGATTCGGAACGAATGGTATTCGCGGTTTAACAAAAGTTCCGAACGAGGAACGTTGTACCATTGCCCTCATTCTTGGCCGACCGCTCTGGGTGAACCGATCTTATTAAGGCCTAATTAGCTATTTAACAAGATATATTTAACTTCTCGTTTACACAGCGGCTACGCGACGAAAAATGGAATCTGCCCTCCATACATCATCATTTCATCGATGTAGTCGTTACAATAGTTTCGCGTGAAAATTAGACATTGATTTAGGCAAATTAAGTGTGTGCCAAAAAAAAAATTTTTTAGTACTTAAATATCTATCGAAGCTTTAAAAGTATCCAAACAGTGGATTTGGAATGTAGAGTATTTAAGATAATTCGTCTTCTATCATAATTAGAATGTATTTACTGATCGAGGGAGATACGGATTTTATCTTTAGAAACGGAGCACCGAAAGAGGACCTGCTGGTTCTTATTTGCTAACACGAAAGATGATAACGTCTGCTCGACGTTTAGCTGAGATAGAGAATTCTTTGTTTTAACTTTGATAACGCGGTATCAGATGAAATCTACAGGTGACGTTTCGATTTCTGCAAACGGTGAAGTACGTTCGCGCTTACACGACAGAATGATTGTACACAATATACAGGGTGTTAATTATGTTTACATCGTGTTGTACTTTCTTTCTCCTTATAAATTTACCATTGGAAGTAAGAAAAATTATTTTTCCAAAATATTACTAATAACAGATTATTAAATAAATTTTGCTCCAAAATTGTCTAAATTTTACCTAATCTCAAATCGTTTTGAATTTGATTGAAAGTTGTTAATTAAATTTTAACGAGAAAGAATGTAATATGCGAATTTAATTACTAACATTAGACGCACGCTTTACGATCGTGCTGCCTGATCGTCAGAAAATATTTCGAACAATCAGTCGTGAAATATCGCTTAATTTGCTCGATTTAAAAGAAAACAAACAACAGACGTACCTCTTTCCTCGATGACGTCCGTTTTGCCGATGTACACGAACATGAAGAGAACGTAAACTCCGAGGATCTTGGCTGGTCCCATCTTTTATTCAGGGCTTTTCAATCCAGGAAGAATTCCTTCGGTACCCTCACAACAAAGCTCGACGCATATCCACTACACTTGCACTGCACACCGAACAATACCGCACTTTATTTCACTCCGAATTTTTCATACGCCTTCCCGTACGAATGGACAACACGATAGGTTATAGTATGTTTCACATCGAGGACGAAATGTCACCAAGTCGTACCGCCTTCTGTTATCACGAACGAGCGATTAATATTTCGCCGGAATTTCCCAGCCAGATGTTTATATATCAGTTCATTCGATGCTAGTCAAAGTTTACATCGTACCACGACAAATTAGCAGTTCGACGATTCCTGTAATTCCAATCAGCAAAACGAACCGAGACACTTGGAACGTGTTGCTGTTGCGTTTTCACTGTGATTTGTTTTGCAACAACGCCGGTTCCACGATTTCTTCAACAGCGTGACAGGAGCGACGGATTTACACTGACCGATTCGAATGTAGACAATTCACTCGCGATTCGTTTGATGAAAAACACTTGTTTTTCGACCGATCGTTCGAAAGAATTAAAAACACGACACGAAAAACTTGGAGTCAAGTTAAGAAGGCGTTTGATCGACCACCTTCTCAGGCGTCTCTCGTGGACAGCCTTACTCCCACGCTGGCCGAGTCAAGAATACGCGCGCGTTCTCAAAGACGGTTCGTGATTCCGTTCGACGGCAGCAGGTGGCGTTTACACTGGGGCCCGACGAACATTTACGAATGCCACCGATGATTAACGAATAGACTTACTACGGAAGGTATTCAACACATATTAATTTTAAATTTATTACTACCCAAATTTTCTAAGTTTTGTACAGCTACAATCTATTTCTTTTGTTTCTTGCTGCCTATTTAGTATTATTGGTAAATAATTATAATGTTTGTATAGTATTATAATTACAATATAATATATAAATACTTATTTGTTTCGTGTTTTGCAACTAGGCCTGTACAGGGATCAGTTGCTTGATCAATTATTTATTTAATAATTTGAATAAATTATTTAAGCTGCAGATTTTATTTTGAAAATCATGTTCTATCATAATAATTGTTTTATTAATTAGGATTAAAACTTATCAGATCATTGTCCATCGAAGCACGTAAAACATGTAGCTATATACAGCTTCGTCGATTCTTTGAACACAGTAGTCGTTTGATCACCGCAAAAATCATCGAGAGACTGGTTTCTCGTTGTCGAGGCATGCACTTAGAGTATGTGCGTACACGCAATTGAGTACCTGAGAGAAAATCTGAGACTGAAAGCTTGCAAGAAAAATGGGAAATGAATTCGAAAAATTCTTTTACTAATTATTTCAATAATTTTCTGTTATTTTAAACAGATAGACAATATTTAAATATAATACTGCAATAATATTTATATCGCACAAACACTGATAAAATATTATGGGCCTTTTTCAAACAGAAAAATAAAATGGAGGATTATCTTTTTAACTTTGTTCACGTAACTTTAATGATAAATGCATTTATTGAAGTTTTAATAGATGTACGGTTATTTATTTACGAAAATTATCAGAAATTTTTAATTTATTTTCATGTTATAACGTTAATCGATCATACCGTTATTCAAATAGTTGGCGCCATGTAATAATCACGTGCTTGGCAGCACTGTTCCCTAAACACTCGCGATCAGTTCGGGAGAGTTATGCAGCGCGGTATGTTTGTTGGCGTCCAGATTTTTATTTTGAATAATTCTGTGTTTATTTGTCATCTAGAAACGTTTAATGTGTTTAACTTTGATCATTTAAGCATAATATATGTTATGACGCGTTGAACTGTAGTGATCACTGTCAATTTCTTTCATAATTACAAGAACGAGCAAGCCGGTATTTTTAGATTAATACAACGAAGAAACGACAATTTTGTTATTACTCATTATGGTGTCTTTACGTCCTTCAAGTGGTGAGTACAAATCAAATATGTTTATATTTTTCACGTTTATATATTAGAAATATACTTTTATGAATGATCGTGCTAAGTAATCATACGTAAAATCAATTCAATGCCAATAAGCAAAATGTTAACAAAATGGCGGTCCAAACTGTGTTCAAATACCGCTATTATATTCGATAGAGTATATTCGATACTGAAAGTGTTATATATTTTTGATAGGTTAAGGGAGATAATATATATTGAGATATTAAGAAGTGTTTAATTGTTTTATAGTCATTCGAGTCTTTGCCGAAGTGTGAATCGTAGCAGTAACATGTGTTCCTTTTCTTCAAATGTTCTGTTCTCAACTCATCATTCAACTAAGGGTAAGTCCAAAAATTGATATTTAGTATTTATTCAAGTTGCATGAAGTTTGTTTCTATAACACAAGAGGAGTATACGATTGATAATATAACCTATAAATGGAAATTAAATGATAAGGAACAATTATTCATAGTAGGGTAATAACACGATTTCCAAAGTCAGGGCTGTCTTTAGACATTTCGGGGCCCGAGGCAAAAGTCGGGATTATTGAAAATATTTAATTAGAAGCAAATAGCTGCAAAATTTATCTTGATTAGACTGTAACATCTCGAACATCTATTAAATCTCAAAATTGCATATTTGAAATAAATTCGAGACACCGGGACAATTTGTTAAAAAACGGGAAGAATGGGAACCGTAGCTAATAATTACTAGAAAGTGATCGGTATTACCCATTATTTTGACTTCTATTTGATTTCTTTAGCAAATAAAATGATATTTTCAAGGATCGTAATTATCATGTGTCGATAATAAGCGTTATTTTTACTATGGCAGTCAACTTATTAATTTTACAAATGTGTATGCAAATGAATTTTCTTCCTTATAATTATTTTTTTGCTTCAAATCGTTACGCCAGCATTTTCTGGCGTGTTGCTTGCCAGATGAGATCCGGGATTCATGGCATGCGTTCTTCTACCAGTTTTTTCTTGCATGAAAGATTTTTAGAGGAATATGTTTATTATCAAAGATATACGACAGTAATGGTGTACGTACATGTGAGAAAAAGTTATTTACCTTCTATCGTTGTAAGAAGTATGCACTTCATAAATTTCATTTGGACAAAGCAATGAAATGAGAATATACTTTAATTCATGTATAATGAATAGCAGGTGGATTTTATGGAGTTTTAAGGAAACGGGTACTTTTGCAATTTCTAGAGTAATTGATTAGGTACACAGGGTTGTCCTATGCAGATAGGCAAAGATAGCTAAAACGATCATGGAAAATAATGTCATTAAGAAAAATTAAATGACGTTGAACGAAGCATCTCGTGATGCATTTATCAGCACCGGAAATGGAGGCGTTTTAAAGATTTTAAGGTCAATTTAAGTAGTGGCTCGTCCATGAGGGCTAGGATTGCAGCCCTTCCAATATAAATTGAAAACCTCTGTTTCATTATTATCGCTATTAAATTTTTACGAGTCGCTACTGTCAATTATCTGCTTTTTATTTCAATTGAATTGTTTTCTACAAAAAAGTATTAAGATACTTGGGTCGAAAATTGATTAGTTCAAATTTGGAGGAGGACAAGTTAGACAGTAAATTTGACAAAACAATCGTTCCTTCATTTTTATACTCGTTTATTATAAATAACAAGATGTATATTCGGTGCGCACGTGTTGTTTAACCTGTATATTTATATGTATATATATATATACTCAAGCTCCGTCTAAGTTTACTTCGCTTACTGTACTATACCTTGTTTTTACTTTGAGTTGTTGTCAATAACATATTTCCGCTACAATCTATCTGATGATACTGCGCGAGGGATCGTAAGATTTGCAAACGAAGGCAAAAATCTTCACGTTATAGCACCTCAAGGAAACATCGTTATCCACTCGCGAGATTGTAGTGGCGTTTGATGCCGATTTTGTGATCGATCGTGTGCTAATGAATTCTTTAAACCCTTCGTAACCATCAGCAACGTCAATTTTTTTTCCGATCCTTTAGAGCGTTATAGACATTCAATCACCGTTAGTATCTCAATTAAAATAGAGACACGATAGATATACACAGAATTCTACGATCAAACCATCATCGATAGCCGGCTTTCCATCTTTTGATTTCTCAATCATAATCAATCGAATTCGTAAATTAATTCGCGCTAATGATATGCGTCTCGTGAAAATCTTCAATGAAAGATCAAAGATTACGATTAGATTGTTGAACGGTCGTACAATGGTACTGGTATCACACTTATCCACGATATGTTCAATCAAATACAATTAATGGAAGGGGTAAAATGTGACTTATTTCGAACGTGGACCTAATCCGTTCTTGAATGTTTCTATAATGCAGTTCCAAGAGCGATGTGGAAACGAAGGGGTTAATGGTAGTGGTATCTGTGTGTATGTTATGTGTGTTTATAGGTGGTCCTTAAAAGCTACTTTACTCTGGATAGCGCTCGCGGTTTAGCAATGATTAATGCGTGCATACCTTCAATCCTTTCGAATCGAAAATCGCCAGAAATTGTCTAATACTAAGCTGTCAACTACTATTTTGTCTCAATTCGCCGGCCTAAATAACGCGCCATAGGTATACGTCTATAATATATTCGCTCTGTTTATAAACTCTCTTTTACACGAAACGATTAAACCTTTTCGTCCCTCGATACGTCCTTTTGTCGTGACTTTCGTCGTGTTTTCGCGCATCTCCTTTGCTTTCATTCTTGCCTCATCCGTTTCCATTCGATGTAAACACACAGTACACGTCATTGATGGTCGTAAATGCCGTACTACGTTGCCGAAATTTTGTCAAAATAAACTCGATCGTTTCCGTTGGATCTTTTAATATTTATAGAAATAATTTATCCTTGTTTGCTGATATATTTTGCGGATAGATCTTTAACAGGATTATAAAGGTATGTGTACAAAAAAGGTTGCACATCGGAAATGGCGATTATTACCATGAATGTAGCGTATTGCACGGTTCGTTCTAAGGGGCGCGCGAAAATAGGGAAAATCCAGGACGTACGGGAATCGCATAGAAAACTAAAGGCGTTGAAACTTTCGAAAGCTACGTACGACATCATGTAGCAGGCACGTCTTATCATATCACGCTAAAGGCTTTAAGAAGCCTGGTAGAACCGTATTGAGGTACCGAACCAGATACTCCTTTTTTTTTTTAATTTTCTCTTTTACATTCTTTATTTCTTTTTTTTTTTTTGTTTAACGACTATCTACGACCCACCTTCCTCTAAGTTACTCTCGCAGACATACTCTTACAACATTCGTTTCTTCTTTCTTTCCCTCTATCTTTCTCTCTTTCTCGTGCACTCACGCACGCACACATGCTCTCGATTATGTATGTATCTCTAAACGCCTCGAACTAAGGAAAGGGTGCGAACGGTGCGCGAGCGCAAACAAATGAACCAACGTTCCTCCCTGTTTACCGTCGAGGAAACGTTTCGCAGGATTCCTCGGCTTGGAGGATTTTATTGAACGCCCGGTATCCTAGTACGAGTTTCCTGCTTTAACACGAAGCACATATCACACGTGCAGGCCTACGAGAAGTTTTTTACCGAGAGAACACGAACGGCCGCTCCGCGCAGCCGAATTGCTTATTTCTTTTAGGCTTTATCTTTTTGCATTTCACCACTTCACAAGTTCTGTGGATGATAACGGCTAAGCGAAGTCATCGAATACCTACCTTTCTGTTACCTTGTCACTTCCTTTTTCTTTTTTTTTCCAAATCTCTACATTGCTCAAATCTTGCTCCTTCAATCGTGTAATCTATCTTGTCGGTCTCAGATTCGAGATGAACGCAAGCGATTTCGATGTTTGCACGAAAACTTTAGTAGGCGCGATGTTGGACGGGTTCAAATTTCTAAAAAGACCACACGCTGTGTTCCTGCTCGGCGAATAAGTATCTCAAATGTGCGCAAGTCTTTCCAACCAAACTTGACTACCCGATTCGTCACCTACCATCGTTTTCCTCGCTTCTGAACACGGAAAGCAATTAGTGCGCGCTTCTCTACGATGCAGTGCTGCACACACACACACGAAATCGTGTTATTAGCTTCTTCTTCAATTTTTTTTTTTTTTCATTTTTTGTTTCTTGAAATATTCTTTTAGAATCGTATGATCATCATCGATAACAAATGTATGCAATGTGCATCATAGGTGAGCACAATGAACAACCTTTTTCGTTCGAATTCTACGTACATACTTTGTACAACAATGATTTTTCCCCTTGGTTTGCTTTTCGTTAGAGTCGTTTTTCTTTTTTTTTTTTTTTTTTATGCAAAACCACGGTTTCGTTGTCTCTGACGTTGTACGAGAATCGTAATCTGCGCGTACCGATATGAATGAGATGCTGCCGGATTTTTGACGAGTCGAAGATAATTGCACGTTTGTATAATCCCGAATGTTTATCTGTTAAAAAGACTCCGTCGATGGTGTACGTTCGTTGAAATTTTTAAAAAGATACGCTGTTCCGCTGAACAAAGAGATATCGTAGATAACAATAGTAAAAATCGTTGGGTGATTCGCGAGAAATTGTCGTGGGTTTTAAAAGTGGATACGTGCCTTCCGAATTATATTGAACGGTTGGAAGTCTTTCGCGAACGATAATAATCGGCTTTCGACATTAGTATCATCCAATCGATAAAACGCCTCTTAAACGTTAAATAAGAACTACCAGCTAGCTTAACTATTCTTAAACACAAAACAAACAGATCTTACGAAATAAATTGCTACAAAATAATCTTGCTACTTTAACTTGCACGAATCTTAACGTAACGTTATAGATAGAAATAAATGAAACATTGAAATAAATCGATGGAATTAAAAATACGATTAAATTAAAGGATCGAATGGTAGAAACGAAGATTGAAAAACGTTTTAGAGCCACGTCGTTGATCGTTGCCCCGACGAAACCTCGAATAAAAAAAATTAAAAAAACTGAACGCGTGGATTCGCGTGGATGTTTCATGCTCGCGTGGTCTGTCGTTGGTGAACGATCAATGGGAATGGTGAGGATTTGTCGACAAGAAATTTAACAAACGACCGCCTCCGATATGGGATTCTCGGTGATGTGTATAGTCGCGGTGGGCCAGTCGATTTTCTTACTGCAAACGTGATTTAATCCCTCGAGGGAGGCCAGTCTGTAGTCAGCCATTTTCAGCGGTGAGAGCGGTGCCACTATAAAGAGAAACGAAAAAATATGCCAGGTCAGAGTAATCCGTCTATCGGGATTACGTTCTTCAACCTCGTTCACAGGTTGTCAAACACGAAATTATCCACATATATGTATCATTGATAAAAGACTCGTATCACACAAACATAAAGAGAAATAAACGTGTAGCTCGTTCATCGAACGAAATAAGAACAGACAGAAAGGCACGCATGCAAAACGAAAAGGAAAATATAGAATCATGTGTGTTAGTGAAAGTCAGTTTCATGTGCAAGGCATGTGAATCGGCGCAACTTGTTGTTTTACTATTCTACTGCCCAGTATGTTGTGAGGTCAGCCTGCAATTTTTTAGAAATACTATCTGTTAATGTCCCACCATGAGTAAATGCTGCTACAAGAAAACAGATTAGATACTTTTCTATTTCAATAGTCCATATATATTTTTTAACAAAATTAATATCTACGAGGAAATATGAAAAAAATGTTTCTACGAAGATACCTAGTTTATCATTTATCGATCAAACTATTCTGTACCAGCTATCGATAACAGCAAATAATGAACTCAGTCGATAAATGGTTACTATGATCCTAAAAAATGAATCTTTAATGATATTCATACAAAAAAGAGAAAAAAAAAGGTAGTTCGTTAATTAAATGTATGATCATGTAATGCAATTTTGAATGAATGATTACTGATTGATCCTCTCGCTGCGATTTTTTTGGATATGTAAACATTTATATAGAAACAACGAGAAGAATGATAATTTTCAAATGTATTCAAAGACTAATGAAGCGCACGAGAGTTTAGTAAGTCCGAAGAGATTGACCCACGACATCCGCAGTTCGAAAGAGTTAGTAACGTTAACCCTCGCTCAGCCTATACTAGGGTACTTTTGATTAAAACACGCTTTTTGACCTCTTATTTTACAGCAAAAAGGTAGATTTAATTACGAATGAAAAGTGACTCGGTATCGGTTTACAGAGTCACCGTTTTCAGTCGGCTGTTCGAGGGTTAAAGGGAATAGTAGTTGCCTTTTGTTAAACCTTCAGAGAATATACCCGAGGTTGTCCAAGAGACGTTAAGTCGTGATACACATCGTCGTCGGTTAGTAGGTCCCGATAAAAGTTTGAATTCCGACTTACTTAACATATAGACGTGGCCTAATCGACCAACTGCGCGCTTGACTCCTTGCGGCCTTCAATTCCTAATTACAATTACCTTCGGGTGTTGTCGGCGTCACGGGCTTCCGCGGGGATCTCACCACTAAAACGCATAAGAAAAGAAATTCTCTTTAAAGACTCAAGACACAATATAAAAGAATCGCAATGTAGCGTAGTAGCTGTTAATTGGTCGTTCATCGAAAAATCATTCCCGGTGCGATGCATCGCTTCTAGGCCGATTGTCGTGTATCAGTACATTCAAAGAAAAAATTGAAAAAAAAAATCAAGCAACGGATCGGGCTGTGCGACTGTCGTCCATATTCATCTTCTTTCCAGCTATTGTCTGATCAATTGGGATGAAATGGACGTCAATCGTAAACGCTTTCGCTGCTGACTATTAATTTGCACACATTTCTGATGGAAATACAATCGTTCAAATTTCATCAAAAATTCATAAGAAACAGCGAAAACGTTTCTTTTTCAACACTTATAAACGAATCACTAGGACAGAACAATCTAAATCGTTATTTCTATCTAAACTAGTTAAACGTACAGCATGATCCTTAGCACTAGCGTTTATTGAAAAGCAAAAGAAAATAGCCAAAAAGCCGTAACTACTTCCAACTCGACTACAATCGACTATTTGAGCACTATTAATTTATACGTACCACTCGATCGATCCGAGACGCGTGGGAAATAAAGGCGCAAGTCGGTGAACATGTATTTTTTTTCTTATTTGCCTTTGATAATCATGTTTAAAAAAAAAAAGAGAGATCTCTCAGAAATAAATGGCAATGGTGGTGAGACTAAAGTGATGAATTCAACGTAATCCTTTTTCAAACCTCATTTTATTTATCAAGTCGAGCCAGTGGCTGCTTTCCAACGAAGGAAAGTACATGATCGAAGATGTTGGTAAATCTCAATGTACCAAGGATACTACAGAAGTCAACTGATTATTATTCATTTTCCTCGGATGTTATTAAAAAGAAAAGAAGGGGTTTAATCTTCGAAAGATTTCAAGTGTCATATCGTTCGATCCTTGATGCATCGAAGGGTTAACAACAACTTGGCATCGCGCCATTCGTACAACATGAAAACTCTATTCATATAACAGAGACGATCCGCAACAACAACAATTAATTAACGATAATCACCATGATAGGAACGATTAATTTAAATAGAAATTGGCCGTACTTGGCTAATATACGTAGATACCTACCACGTAAAACAAGTATTTAATTCATTGGGTTTAATGCAAGTCAACGAAGGGAAGAAAGAGATCAGGCGATAATCGAGGAACAATAATTAAGAGGGAGGATTGGCATAGTAATCGTAGACAAGGTACTCTATTCGCGTGATAAATACACCATAAATTTGTATATCAACTGGGCGATAGTGTTAAGCGTTGTGTCATGTGATAAGTGCTAACGTGTTTCTGTGTCCAAGAAGCCAAAAAGAATAAGAAATTTCAATTAGTCGCGGGAACTAGCATTCATCGTTCAGCGGAGCGATACCATATTATTCTTTCCGTATGCACTCTTCTGAATATTTTCGGTACAAAGAACAAATAATAATTGAACGTCAATTCACTACGGACATGGTTACACGACAAATAACGCCTACGCTAAACAAGCGTCCGTAGTAAAAGTTGTTTCTATTAAAAAAATAAACAAAAGAAGAGGGAGAAACAACGTGTCTTGCTCGCTACAACTAATGCAGTTTGAACCGAGTTTCGCATTTCTAGCGAGTCCGAAGGCAAATTGATTCGAAGATCGCTCAAACTTACAAGCGTGACTTCGTTTCGTTGCGATCGCATTTTCGAACCGACTCGACGTAAATCAAATTCGATCCGTCGATTTGTGAATTCTCTCGTTTCGTGAATAACCGATGTCGATTCGCGATTATAGGCCAGAAAAAATACCGATACTTGTCAAATATGGCAATCGACAGAACAAACTTAAACCTACGAATGTTCACGATCACCTGCGATTTCGTTTCTTCGTAAGGCTGCATAAAAGAGCACACGAACGTCTTTTATCGTTTACAATATCAATCAACTAGTTTTTTGAAAATATTTACGTACTTTGAAAACGAACGAGAAGTGTAATTCTCAGATTGAATGTAAAAATGTTTCTTTTAATTTCTTTTCTTCACGCTCTTTTCGTGTGCTCTTTTACGAAACAGTATGGCGTGAGTACGATTTCGTTAATACCGATGAAGATCGATGAGAATAATCGTTTGACGTTCTGATAATTGAATGTCTAAAGCATAGTTCGCGAGGGCGCTCACTTACCATATCCTTCGCCCTGCAGAAACAGTCGGAAGGCCTCGCTTACTTTGCCCGGTTGTTCCTCCAGTACCATTCCGCAATCAGAAATCTGCCAATTAAACACGTTCAAATTAGATATCTAATAAATTTAAGTACGATATTAGAATGGCCCAATTTAGATATAATTCAGTTTCCAAATTTACTTGGCTAAATTCGTTTTAAATTACATGTAATTTAGAGTAGCCTATTCACAACGTTAAATGGATTTTGATATAAGGTTACTATCGCATCAAAGCGATCGATTAATATTGCAAGAGTCTCGTACCTTCATCCAAGAGCTGTTCGCCGGGTCTAATCGTCCATTTAACGTCACAGTGTCGTCGACGTGCGGGCTCAAAGCACCTGTGATATTCATGACAGGTACACCAAGCGTAAGACCTTCCTTCTTACGCGTCGGATCTAATTCTCTCGTGATATTCAGGTCTGTACGACGAACGTAACTATCGATGAACAACGCCAGATTCGTTGGATTCACACGACGTTCGAAATAATTCTTGTACACCTGAACGAGATCGTGATTCCTTTCCTCCGTGCCCTGAAACAGGTTTCGCAAATAGTATTTCTTGAAGTCCAATCCGTTCGACTTCTTTACAGTCGATACTTCATTTTAAATTCGGAATTTAAGTATACAACTTATGTCGACGAGATTGAAACGTTTGAGATTCCTCTGTCAACTGGAATCTGTGTCAATGAAAAAATTCCAAGGATACTAATGTTTTCGACCCGTTTTACGAACCAAATTCCCGGGACAAAAGTGAAGGAAAAACAACCGTGAAGAGTGAAGGCTCGTCATTAGTCTCGGACGGGGTAAAATTGAAAGAAAAAGAGCAGAAAAAGGAGCAAGCAGAGCGAAAGGGCCAACTCCATTCGCGGCTCTTTTATCTTCGAGAAATTACCTTTTTCGCTTCGAATCATTTACACCATAAATATTACCAGCTACTACATTTTCACGGTGTACAGGGTGACTTTATTATGGAGCTACGTGTTGCATAATACGAATGACAGAATTGCTGCTGATACCCTAATCCAATTTTCTCGGTTGCATAGAAACACTCGACGGTATAAGCCTTCGCCATACTTGGCTTTGTCGTCGATAATTTATTGGCCTACGTTTTCGCGTGAACGTTGCTTAACTAACTTGCCTCGATAGAACTTTGTAGGTCACCCCTTGCATCTCATATAAATTAGTCACCGATAATTCTTTACTTAATCGATAAAGGCAGATATTGACAATTAAAATAACTTTGCAGTAAAGCCGTAAGAGAGAGAAAAGAAGCGAACAAAAAAATTAGAAATATTGTCAAAATCCGTACGTGGTGCAACATACCTCATAACGCTATTCTCACAGGGTTAATTTTACATTTTATATTTGAGCAAAAAAAAAATGTTGCAAATTAATGCAAGAAGAGTAATGATGAAAAGTTAGTTTTCTCACCCTGCCAAAATGATGCCACATCAGGTAGTCCAATACACCTTGGGTCATGCCCTGTGATCTCAGGTGGCGAACATTCAGCTTCTGATAACCCCACTCGATCCAACCTGCTTGTGTCGATACGCAGTTTATCAAGCATAGGGCATTGACCTTCTCAGGATGAGCAAGTGCGAATCTTGCCAGTATATTGGCTCCAGCGCCAACACCGAAACCGATTACGGATTTCAGGCCAAAATGACCCAGGACGAAGAGCAGCTGTTCAGCCAGCTCGTCCATGGACGGATAAACGTAGCTAGAATACAGTATTGTTATTTAAAAAAATCATTCAAACTATTTACACGTGCATTTTGCTACAAAATCGACTAGTCAGTGTATACACAGCAACGAGTACTTAGAAATTTCGTGCTGAATATTTTATTGACACTCTCCTCCATCTAACTCTGCGATTAATTAAAATGTTTAATATTGAAAATATTTATTGCGTTAAGAAGGAAAACTGAACGGCCTTAACTGATCGTGAGAGACGTATGTCTCACTCCAGCAGCTAGTAATGTGTTATTAACTGCAGTCTTAATACGCCTTGCTACAACCGCCCGTTTTTTACTGCACCAGTTAATATGCTAATAGTCACGCGATGCAATAAATACTTCCAATATTTTCACTGTATTTAAAGGAACCGAGTAGTAAAAATATATTTAGTGAACGTACAACGAAAAATAAGAGTATCACTAATAAGTATCGATTGACGTTGGTATACACTCGTCATAAAATTTTACGGGTTTGGCACGCGAACGGAAACACAACTCGTATGTTCGATGCATGAAAATCTGCATTGCAGTCTAAATCATTCTGTAACACGCTGTTTAGCTACGTGTGCGTCCGTCGAGGTGAGCCACGATTGTTTGAGGTCAGCTTAATCGGATGTCGTAGGTAGGCACCGTCAATCTTCTAATTGAACGATGTAAACGATCACCGACTATCGCGTCACGGTATTTTTTAATGTCCTTCTACAATCGTCAGACGTAGCATTAAAAGTGATCAAACGGATAAGAAAGAATTCTAAGATATAGAATATATTTTTTTCAATTGAATCTCGGAGATTCGTGGAGGAAAGCAGCTTAACAGTATCAAAAGGTAGAAAAGCTCGGAACGATTTCGCGAGATACTATTTTCTGATTTCATGAGAGGATTGAATATTGGAAAGGCGAATTGCGCAACGGCCGATAAGATCGAATCCATAGAAATGCAAACGGCGATAGAGGCAAAGCGCAGCAAGGAACTCGCTTCCGTGAACACGAGGGAAAAAAAGAATCTGTTTTAAGACTCGAGGAATCATCCCTGGCGAACGAGCATGCGGGACACAGTCGGGGCTTCGACTAATTAGAACGTTAATTAGGCCATTGATTCGCACTAATTGAATTCACTGTCGTCGAGTGAGACGCGTGTACGGTGCTCTTGAACGAGATTCTAATTATACGCGGGTGTATGGGATCTTTTCGAAAATCAGTTTTTGTCATATCGCGCGTTAATTAGCGAGCTCGTTACTGCACTTATAGGGAACACGCGTTCCTCATGCTTGAACAATGGCTATCCAGTCATTTATCCACGTCAAGCGACGACGCATATTTTTAGGAACGACGCGTTTTATAAATTCCTTCCAATTTTCTATCGCAGCCAAATAGTTATAGGTACGGAAATTGCAGTAATTCATAGAAATTTTGAGGGTAAAAAAAGTGTACTCACTCCTCAGGTAGCGTTGGAGCACCTTCTTCTTGACCTGGTGCGTTCACGTGGTAGACGCAGAAGTTTTCGAGTAAAACTCTCATGTCGATGTAATTGAAGAATGCCTGGAAGCTCGATATATCTGGAAACAATTATTATCCATTTTTATGGAGATTCATGCGTCACTCCCGTACAAGTGTCATCACAGTTAAACTTCAAAGTCGCCTATTAATTTTATTTAACGATTCGATTGTTTGTATCATGTATCCTGGTACTCACAGTTAAGGCCTAAGTCGTGATAGGTGAGAATGGCAGGTTTCGCTCGATTTCCTTGTACAGCCACCAGCAGACTTCCTTTGTCCGTTTCCACCCTCTCCTCTCGAACGGAATTGTCGTCTCTGGACAAGTATCTTAGCGCCGGGAATTGAAGCTGAATATTTTTCAATTCGATGTCATCCATACTATCTGAAGGCATCGTGCTGCGTACGGAAACAAACCCTTTTAACCCTTTCTGTCTCTGTGCACGAATGCCAGCCAATAGTTTACATCATTATTTTACAAAAAATGTAAAAAAGAAACTTTTAAACTTTGACCTTTTTCCCTATTTCTTAGGATTCTGTTTCACTGTGCAACGCTGCCTCAGCGAAAGGGTTAATCAGTTGAATGTTAATTAATTCGCGTGCTCTTAGTACGTGTGCAAGCGTATAACGAAATATTCAAGGTTTTCTAGGTTTTTATTTCACCAGTGTGTTTTTTCTTTCTTACCGAACGAAACCTAGAATCTGCTTATTTTCCTAGCGAGAAAAACAATTCACGGTACAAAGTGAACACGTACGTTTCTAATAAGAAGAAAGGATTCTCGCTCGGCTGCCAGACCAGAAATTTTAACGCTAATTTAGCAACAGACTGGCGGAAAATTGTACCGTGGTAAATTTATACTGAATCGATGCACACACCTTTTCCTTCGTGTATATTATAGAGAATTCCATATTCACTTTTGCCGACTTTCCTTTTTATTTCACCTACACGAACACGAGAGATTCCACATTCATACGATGTCCCGTATGTCAGCTAAATTACTTTCGCGTTTTAATTACCACCGTAATTGAAATTCCAGTGAGTTAGATAGGAAACGAAGGAATAAATTTAACTCTGTTTAAATATTAGACTATTGTAGATGAAATCACCGGTTAATTAACAACATTTTTTACAATTATAATTGCGTTAAAAAACATTTGGAGCCGTAAAAATAAACACTATATTAACAATTTCTACAGATTTTTTTAACGCTAATCGTTACATGATGGTTTCTTAAGTTTTCTAAAATCAAATCGCTCATTTAATATGCAAATAACATAATTTCTTTTTCTAATACGTGACTTGTGACGTCATAAAAGTTTGAAAAGAATCACCGAAGCGAAAGTTTGCTCATTCTTTTCTCGTTCGCGTGACAAGGGAAGTGTCATCAAATGTTCGCTACGTCAACAGTTGAATAAAGAATGCGCCAGCCGATGCTTTCGGCGACTTTGAATAGCTGGTGTTGCAAATTCTTCTCTCTAGAAAAAGCGTCGTACAAATATTTCGCGAATGCGCCTTTCGCCATTGTATCAGTGTGCCTACAGTGAAAAGAAACTTTCTGAATCTTTATAAAAATGTAATCGTCGCTTCTGCTATTTAACAGCACGCAACTGAAGAACGACTTACATAAAAGAAGCAAGGTACGATCAATACTAAAAACTTAGTATAATATACTTTATATCTAATTAACTTTGCTTTCATTTACATGGCAATCTACAGTAATAATCTGCAGAATTGTTCCTAGGTAATTCTTATTCATTTGATTCATAAATTTATGACGTTACAAGAGTTGCGATATCCATTTACTCTTAATCGTTTAAGTAATTAACCCGAATGCAATCTACCCTTCTTTACGACGAAAACAAAGAACAAAAAGTTAACTTATAATTTAACGAATAAATACAAGTACATATTCGTTTGATGAATATTCTGTTTTCCAATCAATCGAATATTAATGAAACTTGCCATGATTGAAACGTCGCGTTGCTGCTTCAGGTGCTAAAGGGTATAGATGGTGCGCGCCCACGGAAGTCGAAAGTAATTTGCATAAAACTGGTGGAAGCGTTTAATATTCCTGTGTATGTTAAAAGTTGTGCACTTTATTAAAGAAGGTGGACGTGCGATGAGCTTTTTATGGTATCGATCCTGAAGGCCACGCCCTGTCGAACGTTCTCCGGGTTGAAACGTGCGTTTCTGAAGGCGGATCGTGTCACCGACAGTCCATTTCCATTCATCGCCACGTGCTTTCATTCCCCGTGTGGCAATCTTCTGATTTGCCCGTGCAATTTCCCTTTGACGCTTCTACGCCCATTCAGTTGTATACCCTTTAAAGGGGAAACGCGAAGTATCGTTCTCCTTCATTAAAGACTTCGTAATTATCCCAAGCACGTTTACACTCGCTAGCGAAATGGTCGTTTAATGTTTGTTTAAATTTTAAATGCATCCTCATTACGCAAACCAGTAAATTACAGTTTTGTAATTTTTTTCTTTTTTCTTGTGAGAAAATTTATGTTTCTTCAAGTGGGTAGATAAAGACTTTTATATATATATATATAGTTCTCTAGATGATTAACAATGATCCTGTTAATTGTCTTGGCGGTGCTTCGACGACGCAGCTTGTACCCCTTTTTCCTAGCTAATGCCTTAAGACTTTACTTTGACCTGTATTTCTCAAGATTTACGAGACGACCCAATTCAGTTTACCAGGAGAAAATGTCAGGAACTTCCACTGACCTATTCTCCGTGTGCTGACGCTTCTGCAAGTTCGAGGTAGATAAAGGAATCGCTCCCCTTTACAGAAATATCAGTGAAAATACCATCCACTGACCTCGTAAAGTAGTTACTTTCTTCATTGGATTCCCCGGTGTATTCCTGGGTCCTTTTGTTCAACATCTCTTCCCCCTTACTTTGTTATTCAGAAAGCTAACGCTGCGTAAATTGCTTTTCCGATAATATCCTTCTTTTACCTTTCTTTTCTTCTTCGCTTTCGTCCGTGCAGCAATGCTTGTGCACCCAGTTTTGAATAAAATATCCTTTCCCACGATCTCGTCGCTCGAAGTTAATTAATTTCATTTGTCACCTTGCTGTTTGTTCTGTTGTATCCTGCTTTACGGTGATTCAATTGAAACGGCGCGACGCGACGCCGCGCCGCGGAGCGGTTTGCCGAGGAAAAGACGAAACGATCTTCTTGTTATTAAAACGCGGACAATTTTTTTCTTTCACAGTGAGAGGGAAACTATTTCATTAAATTTCAGCTTGAGATTTATGACCACGGTTGGATGGCGCCGGGTTGACTTTACTTCAAAATCGATACACCATTCAGAGAACTTTGTCACGGGCGTGCTCGCAAAACAGCTTCTTCACTGATTGCACCGATGTAAGAGAGTATAAAAACTTCAGGAAGTACTTGAAAATTCCACGTTGCCTTTAGAATATTAAAAGGAAAATTCCGAGTGGGACCAATGTGGTTTAATGTAACCACCATTTTAATCGCGAGGAAAGTTCTTTCACCTGAAAAGTTGCTGACGTATATTTAAGTCATACATCTTCATTCGAACCGTGGAAACGACTTCTCGGGTTTGTATATCTAACGATAAACAGATAAAGAGTAGATATACCGTGTATTCTCTTATTGACACTGATAGAGCATTTCGTATAAACGATAGAAACATTGTTCACCTTAGTATCGTGACCGCATTTCTGTGATAACGTCTATCGTAAGGTTATTATACAAACATTAGGTGTAGCAATTAATTTGGTGTCGTCAGCAATACGTCTTCTTAATCATGATTTTAAATTTGAATATTTTCCCGCGCTTCTGTGGACTCGAAAGTTAGCGCTAGAATTAAAATGATAACGTTTTAAAAATAAATCTTCAATTGAAAAGAAAGAAAAGGCATCGAATTAATTGGTGCACCTGATAGTTACAGAAAATACCTTAGAATATAAATGAACTTTTCAAAAATTTTATCATATAAAGTTTCAAGGGTTACGATCCTTTGAAACATGCAAACAATTGCAGCAAAGAAATTTCCGATAAGAAACCAAACCATCGATAAGATTAATTGGCTATTTATTGCTATCGATTACTGACCGTAAAGCAGCTGAAACTTTGAGAGAGGTTCAAGGTACTTCACCTTGTTCTAATTGACTCTTTTCTACCTACGTTGAATTCCCATAAAAATAAATTGCATTCTCGTACACTTTTTACGCTGCTCGTCCCATTACTTTGCGTTTTTCTACCGTAATAAAGTATACTTTATGCTATATAAACAGAAAATTAGATTCTGCGTTTTGTCAAAGTACTCGTCGTGTTTTTAATCTGAATAAAAGCAACTCCATCTACGTAATCTCTCATCATATTATCGTATGAAATATAAAGCAGATAGAATTTCATTTTTCATCCACAATTTTCCTCATTTTGTATATTATCCTCGGAAATATAGCTATCTTATTTTCTACAATATTATATTTCTTGTAAACAGGAAGAATTATTGTAGTGTACTTTGTCCTAAGAAAATAATATCATTCATTTTCGACAGTAGTAAAACTTATTTTTTGAATAACTTACGATGAACAAACCATTTTATTCTAATGGTTGTTCATGATTTATTGCAATAATATAGCATTCGAGTCGATAGTTGATTGATTTTCTTTGCTAGTTGAAGATAGAACGGTACCTACTTGTAGTGGTTCGAACATATCGTTCATTGAATTTCCAAGCACAACAAATCTATCTGTATGTGGTTTCCCGTATCTTCAGCACGTCGCACTATCATTTCCGGTTCAAGTTAAGTCCGGTTGTGTCCGTATTCGTCGATGAAAACAGCAACGATAAAGCATGCTGTTAACATGTTCTGTCCCTTCATGTTCAGTTCGTATTTTCTAATAAGTTTCACGCTTATAATATTGTGCAGCTTTGTGCTAGTTTCATTATGTTTAATTTAGTAAAATCTTGATAATTTCATTAGGTATAAATCATTTTGAAAAGTCATGCATAGATCGTAAGTAACCTTACACCTATGTAAATGCCATGATTTTTTGCTAACATTCGATGAATTAATAACACATATTTTTAACTTTCCATATAACTTTGGTAAATCTCTCGTTTAACGTATTTGCTAACGTAATATTAATTAGTTGAGATGTTTTGTATACTCGTAATTTAATCATTTGAACGTTACAAAGTTCTATAACATAAAAATGGATTTTCAAAACTATAAAGATCCTTTACAAATCAAAATCCCGAGTTATTTACAGATATCATTTTACTTCGGTTTCAAAAGTGTTTTCTGTTACCAAATACTTGCGTTTTGAAGCTGTTTATCTACCAGTCGAAAAAAAAAATGGAAAACAAAATCGTGGTAAAAAAGTACTGAATAGACACGATAACTGTGAAGAGGTGGGATTTAATTCGCGCACTAATAATCTTGTAACGAAAATACGCTGAAAACTTTTCCAGCTTTCACGGAGAAAGCTGGATTCGCGTTTTAAGCTCCCTGCAAATTTTAATCGCAGCTTGGAGCGCAACAGAGGCTTCTGAAGTTAATTTAAACGAAAAGTTGATTTAAATTTGGAGCAAGATAAACGTTCACGCGTACTCGAAAGTGGAGTGTCTACGACAGATAGCGGATCCATTAAAGCGGTACGCGAGTTGAATTTGTACGATTATCTTTCTGTACGGTTCAACATTTGTACGTTGCATGAAATTAGTTAATTTTTCATTTTCAAAGCCATTAAGAAAGCTATTGCTCAATGATCTTTGAATTTTTATTTAACAGATGTTAAAATCACAAAAAAATGTTTGGAAAATTTCTATAAAAGAAAAAGAAAATATTTTTAATATTTTTTAACGATCCACCCCTAAGCTATTTTAGAGTTCATTCAATCAGAAAAGGGTTAAACTCTTATTTGAATAAAAAATTATAGACCACTAAAAAAAAAAAATGGAAAGTTAATAATGAAAAGAGAAGTTTGGTGTATTAATCGAGGGGGTAAGTTTCAGCAAAGAAAAGAAAATGGTGAATTCTCCATTCGATCGATCGTCGCTAGAAGCCAATCTAACCACCACGTATGGAACATTTGATATCCTCGTTACTCGATATCTTGTTCGTATCCTTTTTACCGATCGATTAACCGAGCTGCACACGAGAATTTTTTTGTCGTCCAAAGATGTTCATATCTAAGACGAGGCTGCTGGGATAGATCGATTTACGTCTCTCCTTTCTGGAGTCAGGCTTTCCTTTCAAACCAGGCAAACGAATGTGTCGCGCTAGAAATTTAAGCAGAATATTGCAGAGCACGTTTCGCTAAAGCTCTTCTATACACAGGTAAACAAATTCTATGATCTTATCTATCCGATTGAATTGCTATCGACGAACAAATGCATCTCAAAAAGGGTAGAGATCAGAAAAATTAGATTGTTTATTCATTCCATGCATTAACTGCAATCGCACAATAATCCTTTACCTTTAGTGTGCATCCGACGTTGGACCAGTTGTTCAGCTTCGTTCTAGTTTTCGACTATTCGTAGGCACTTGTCTATTGTTCATGCTCACTCTCTAATTATGCAACGTATCTGTGTACGTCTACTATTGAAATTTGTTCGTTTGTAAAGAGTATAAGGCTGACGTTGCACGTTGAAATTACCGTTTCAATTAAAGTAATCATTACGGTGACTGGAATGATGCAACAAGGGTAGTTTGATGTAACTAGGGTGTCTTGATATGATTGTTGATTAGAAAATTACGAATTTATGTTCGTCTCTTTTTTATTGTGTAATTACCCTTTTTTGGCTGCGACGTAAATTGTTCATTGTGTATGGAAGAGTTATTGTTGGATGATGGTTACAATTTCATTGGTTCCGAGGCAATTTTCCTGGATAATTTCTCATGGGAAACCAAATTAAAATTTCAATTACTGCATATACCCATCGCACACGGGCGTAACTAAGACCTTTTTGGGGGTGGGCCAGGTTCACAGAATTTTAGCACCTAAAACTTTGGAATATTAGAATATTAAAATTTCAACATTTTTTACTTTTTGAATCTTAGAATCTTCAAATAATAAGGGAGTGATCGGTTCACCACTCGTAGCAAAAGAGTTCACACATATAGCGTTATAATTCGAATAGTAAACAAAATTAAGCTTTTTTCCCTATCGATGTCCGATATTTCTCAACTCGCATGATCTAGCGAAACGTGAATTGATATCCTAGAGCAACGAGTCGCTCTATTGGAAACCTCGTCGTTTGGTGTAGGTTTTCAGCTCCACTAATATTTTTGACCGTGCGGTCGACGTGGTCCGAAAAGAAAAAAGAAAAAAAAAGGGAAGTAAAACGAGTGCATTGTTTTCGTCGAGTCGGAAGTCGAGCTAAAGGCCGGGGATCGTGCAAATCACGAGGTGAACCCGGCGAATTGCCAAGTGGCACGAAAACGAATTTTCAGGGAAAGTAGAGCGAAATGACGGGCGGGTTCATGGCGACGCAAGGAATTCTTACGTTTTAACGTCCCGCTAACACGATTCATTGTCGTCTACGTCTTACATAACTGTTGTGTAAGAAAGGCGAACAGAAAACACTAGTTTTTTACACATGTTTTCTTAAGCTCGTTTAAATAAATTATTTCTATAATTGTACCACAGAACGCTGTATCATTCCAACTAGAAACAAGGTACATGTGCTTGCAAAACATAAATTTTAGATATTTGTATTTTTAAAGTACAACGATAACCTAAGACAAAATATTTCTTCTATTACTATATAATTTCCTAATGAAAGTTTGGAAATATGCCAATATTTTGAGATAAAGTGGTTGTGTTATCCAACAATATAAGGGTAGTTTTGATGAAAATCTACTTGTAGAACTTTACTTGTCTAATTAAAAATACGTTAGTACCGGTGAATCGTGAAATTTCGCTAATAACGTCAGTCGAATTATGCAAGAAGGCCCAGGAAATCAGTTTTCTTTATTCGCATCGTTATTTTAACCGGAGCGTGGCACTGTCAACTGTCACAAGCTTGTGACATAAATACCGAGTTAATCGATATTCTCCAAGTCCTCCATTTCTCTCCTTGCAACGCAAACACACGACTCGTTGTACACCAGTAAAAATATACATTTCCGAGACGAAAAGTTAATGCGTCATTGTCGAAAGATAACTTTGCCTGGTCCCGTTAATGGCCCGTAATTAATCCTAATTTCCCCGTTAATTGCTACGGAATGAAGATCGATTAGGAGAGCGTAGTCTGATCGTTTCGATTGGAAGTAGGGCGCCAGTCTGTCTGTCTGCTTGGGTCGATTTTAGATACGGGGGTGGAAGAAAAGATTCACGGGTTTAACTGGTCGCCTTCTAGTAGAGGTCGTTTGTTACAGTAGGAAGAGAAATTTTCTTGGTATAGCTCCAATCAAAATGGAATAACTCGATGCGCAATTGATCACGAATTCTGACACCACAAACCAAGGACGAATTTATCAACAAATTCTATTAACAACGTCGGACTTTAATGACTTGTTTTTCTTCTCTGACAAATCATTAGAAATTGTTTACGACGTGGCTTCACTGTTATGATCTAACATATGTAAATGCAATTCTCGAGATTTAATTACTTCAGAGCGATGGACTTAGCTCTGGAAAAATGGAGTCTTGTACAATCGCAATAAAATCCTGGCAGTCTGATTTAATTATAAGTGTACATACATAACCATTCATTTCTAATACTTTTCTTACGATAGCTTTATTAAGCCAAGAATATTTCCTTGGTATTGATCTTGTAATAATTTTTGGAAAATTTTCTAAATGAAATGAATAAGGATAATATGCATGAATGTGCACAAGTGAAACGTTCCATTAGAGTCCTCGTATTAAGAATCGTATTGTTTTACCAATCGATTTCTTTATTTCTCTTGGAAGTTTCCAACAAACTGACCGGACAACCGAGGAAGTATAATTTGTTTGTATCGGTTTCCATTCTGTGACCGAGAAAAAATGGAGGGAAGCATCGCTTTCATAGGAACCGTGCTCTAAATACCTTTCAAACTTCGTTCCACCGTAATCGAAAATATACTTCTCGCGTTGAACAACAGGGGGAAGAAAAAAGAATAACGATACCACCATTCAATAAACGTCGGAGGAAGTAGGTCGCACGCAATGCCTCGCCATTACAATTTCATTTCTCTCGAGCTCGAGTTAATGCATCCTATCGATTCGCGTTTGCGTAACAACTCGAGGGAATCAGCGACAAGTACAGTGAGAAACGTTGCACTTAGAAAAATCACTTTGATCGAAGCTGTCGTTCCAGATTCCCTATGATATAAGCTCGCATTGTCAAGTTGCTGATCGAAAACCTTGATTGTAACTCTGGAAAAAGGCCGCTGCAAAGTTGTCCCGATCCGAGCCGAACAATGCGGAATCGACCCAATTATCGGTCACCCACACCCCTGTACTAAATATACCCAAATCACTGATTTCCAAATTAGTATCCATCGCGTAGCACAGAATGCTGGCTGTGAAAAGTCACATGTCAATGTCACGAACACGTGACACCAGCCATCAAAGTGTTAATAACGCAGCTGCCAATTATCCGCTGGCGACTCGTTCGTTCGGCTCTGTCGCCATCGAGGTCAATGCCGATTCTTTCTACGAGACCTGAAAATCCCTATGGAACAATGGAGGTATGTATGTCGATGAATATTACGTGTGTGTTCGGTTCAGGTAGCAAGGGACGCGATGGTTCGATTATCTACGAGTATCGGACACAGTCCCGCGTAATCGAAAACTGCAATCTACTCGACAGGAGGGTTATTACGCCGGCAACGCGATATTTTCTACGCTCCGTTCGTTCTCGACGAAACTTACCCCAAAAGAGCTGATTCCTCGGCTGTGGCGGCAGTCGGCATCCTGTTTCTTTCCCTAGAACAAAATGGCGGCGAATAATAACAACGCCCGGCCCTAGCGGCTTACACAGCCTCTACTCGGGTGCCAACAACGAGCAAATTAGACGAACGTAGGTAACTTCGCAACCAGCTTTAGCTTTAATTTACTTCATCTATGAATCGTCTCATTTAACCGCAAGAATTTCATAATTTATTTGCCTTGAAATAAAAATTAATAAATATATTCGATGATCGATCGTCGTTAGATGTCCCGTAACGCGATACCGCGTTTTTCATGGGCAACGTTTTCTACGTTGCGGTACACGGCGATATCGAATACGATATTGAATTGAAATCGGACGAACGTCGAGAAGTTTCAATCGTTCTCCAGGAAACGAAGGATCCGTGCGGTTAAGAGACACGTATCGAGCGTGTTCTCGGAGAGGATCGACCCCGCCCGCGCGAGGATCTCACCGACCGAGAAGCCGGTTCCGTAACGCACGCGTTGTCGTCGCGCGCCACGAAGCACACGCCGATGCAACTCGAGCGTTACGAGGACAAAGGAACACATCCGACTACGTGCATGCAGAAAGAAAAAAAAAAAAAAAAAAAACACGATTAATGCTAATGATAATAACGACGTAACACCGGTGATAGCTTCACGGGACAAGAGTCTCCTGTGCGTCGTTAGTTAGGTGAATATCTATTTTCTAACAAAAGGAGAACAGACTGACGCTATAGTATATTTTTACAATTTTCTGTTATACTCTACAGTGTAACGTAGAAAATTTGATTGGAAGGCAATCAAGAGAGAATTCATAAATTGCTTTGATATCGTTATCCTTAATTAAGATCGTCGTCCTGCGAAGTTATCAGCGGTGATAAGTTTGAAGCAGTAGCAGGCGAGCACAGATAACGAGCGAAGCAAGCAGGCACAACGACGAATAGGAAAGCAGAGGAAGTCGAAAAGTCAGCAGCGATAGTGTTGGACGGTGGAAGTGCGAGGAGTGACGTTCAGGTCGCATGATGCGGCTTACCTCGTGGCCTGCTTTTGTACCCAGGCCGATCAATAGTCGCGGCACCAACTTCCGGTCCTAAAATCTGTGTCCGTGCTTAAGGTTAAATCAGTCTTTGATTATCCTGACGATAACATGGAAACGCGCGGTTACTTCGATCCGCGGTCGGACGCGAAGAGGTACACACGCGGTGTCAAAGAAAAGTGATCGCACGATCGAAATCTTTCGAACCGTATTACCGTCGTTGCATTATCGATTCTCGATTAAGTGGCATTCGTAAAATCATATCGAGGAAAGCGTGATCGACGTTTGAAAACTTAGGCGAAACGATCGCTATGCGATTCCTTTTTCAATGGTTTCTCTCGACCGTTGCTGTGCTTTTTCATTCTGAACACAGCAACGTTGTTTGGGTCGTTCGAAACACATTTCGAGCTCGAGAGTTAATCGAAGTCGGAGAAAATAGTATTAGTAGAGAAAGGAATACGTCTGTGCAAATAACCACCCCTTTAGTGTTCAAAGAAACAAAGTAGGAGCGTAGCTTTTACGAGTCCCATTTCTACGGAAAGTTAGCGAGTTATATATTTTAGTGGCAATGAATTTTAGCGATCGAAAAAGCGAGAACCGGTATTTCAAAGCATTTCCCCGTAGTATTCTCTACAATTTTAGTCACGTAAATTTGAAAAAGGCAGGAAACTGTAGCGATCGATTCGTTCACGTCAGTCCACCACCGTGGCCAATAGCTAAAGCATTCTAACTGTACCTCCGACATTTTCGACCTCGAACCGATCATTCACGACCTCTTTAGTCTTTGCCCAGCTTATTATACTTCGTTATCGATCGCGGTCATTTTCTAATTCATAACTCTCGGAGAAGAAAAATTCGACAATAAATGTGAGCGAGAACCGGAAACTAGTGGGTCGGGGTGGATCAGATTCTCGAAAGTACAAATATGCGAGAACTTGAAAATTTCGGATACCCGATATTCGGATCGAGTCAGGAATTACTTTGTTTGACTTAGAGCGAATTAGATACCTAATGTTTTTCTATTGCACATTTATACTTCCAAGAGTCCGACCCGACCTTACCCGAATGTCGGGTACCCCAACCCCCTATTCGATAACATCTAAATGGAATTTTCCTTTCCTCAAAGTAAAAGCTACTTTAGTATTCGTAATTAACAAACAATCAAACAGATCCCAACAAGCGATGTTGACTCAAAGAGATTTGCTTTAACCGTTTGAATAAATAACCTTCTAATCAGCTGTACTTTGTAAACGAGGAAATGAATCATTTATAACATTCGTATTTAACTTTGTCCCCAAACAGTGTTATCGGACGCGTCATCGGTACAGGGTGAAAGGCGGGTTCGAAAGTAAGCTGTGCAGCAACTAGTCGCGCGTCTCAAAAAGCCTCTTGACAGAATCGATCTAAACTTGTGAATAGACGGATCCGAGGTCGAGAAACAATGAGGATCAAATGAAACAGTTGATCTCGTGGCAAGAGCTTGTTAATTCATGAGACACCCCGGTAGACAAAAGTTAACCATAAGATACACGAACAGATGAGACGGTAGAGAATCCCGATATCCGTGACCATCACCATTACCTGTCAACTGGTTTTATCCCTGCATGTTGGGGACAAAACATACACGTACACGGCTACACAGAAATACTCGAACGACAGTTCCTTCTAATTACAATTTATGCAGTCGAGAATAATTAAAGACAAAGTGTGATATTTTATCTTTCTTCATTTACCTTAACGCTTGGTCGTAAGGCTAAGCGTCGAAGAGTATAAAAGAGACTTTCATAAAAGATTAAGTAATGTATTAATTTCTCGGTTGGCAATTAATTTAAATAAATTCATTAAGTTTCAAATTTTCAAGGGAAATAAATATGATGAGGTAAGTGGGAATGACCATGAAAGGGTTAAAAAACAATACCACTATTGTTCGAATAGTTTCGTGCAGCAGTGTACGTATATCGTGTATACGGCATTACCTTGAAACGATCGAGACGCTCTCACGGCGGTCCTCGATCAGCGGGTCCTTTTTCCTTAGCTCGACCTTGGGTGAAGCGAAACTGAAAGCCTTCTTGACACTCTCGAGGACGCTCTGCCCGGTGGTCTGCGTTTGGTCGACGATCGTCGTGCTTTTGTACACATTTTCGCCCAGGTCGCCTAACGACCTGTACGAAGCGCCAATACCTGCCGGCATGGCGAAGTTTTTTCTCCCTCTCGTTCGCCCACGATGAAAGCCTACCCACTCAGACGACCTACTCGGACGTCGTCTTCGTCGAGAATCCCGTCCACCGTTACGGTGGATCTACCTCTGACGCTTTCTTGGCCAAACGCGTCCTCTCCTTAGCCTCGCTGCTCTTGTTGCTGTTGCTGATACGCGTGCCCGAAGCCGATACGCCAATATCGTACGTCAACAAGGCAAACGAACGGGCAAACGGGCAAATAAAGAAAATCCAAGATAAGGAGGTTCCGTCTGAACGCTCGGACTATCGACCGAGACATCGGCAACGATTTTCTCATCACAGACGCAATCATACTCTTACATCTCTTCGCGCTTTTATTTTCTACCGAACACCGCCTGGAAATGGCTCTTGCTTCGTTTCTTTCGCTGCGAGGTAAATGCACTGATGAAAAGCTTTTCTCGGGATTTACGCGAGAACGTGTTTGCCAGGTCAAAGTATACAAGTACAGGGAAAATAATCATTTTTTTTCTCTACGTTTCTGTTGAATCTTATGAATGCTCCAATAACTTCCTTAATTGCTTCCTTCTTTCTTTTTTTTTTTTGGTTAACAAGTTCGCTACCAACATCATATATACAGTTTGTAATTTTTTATTTTAAAACGGATGAAAATTCTGTCAGGTATTCTGAAAAATAGTACAACACCGTGGAGGTTACCGTTGACCGGTACTGTAAATTAGATTTGGTTAAATAATTAAAAGAAAATAGTAGAAAAATATTGTCTTGAATATAGTTGCTATTATAGCATTAACGTAAAGCAGCAATTAGAAAGTGGTCTATGATGGATGAATTTCCAATAGAGTGCTGTTAATGAACGTGTTAATTACTTTACTCTCCGGATTACCATTGAACCGAATTACTTTAGCCTGAGTAATTAACCGCTGCTTAGAAAAATTATATCAATACTTAGTGCAGTTTAATTTTATACGAATTTTTTCTCCACTTTCGTCCTTCGTTCGAGCAGCTGCATGTTTATTGAATGCATTCAAAATCGAGTAAAACGGAACACGGTCGAAAGGTATGAATAAGATTGCAGGTGGTCATTAATTCTGTGCATCAAAGGTTTCTGTTCGTGACGTCATACAATTTAAAAGACGGCTACACCTGTCGTCGGTGAAACGAAATCGCAATCACCCTTTTATCCATTCAACAGAATTTCGTTGCATTCAGAGATGCAAATAATACTTCACCATAGATATGATAATTCGAGGAAGAGCCAACGTGACCGTTGCTTTTAATTCAGGAAACTACAGAGACCAGAAAAGTGATTAAATTCCCGTGCACCTGTCTACCTGCCTTTGAATTTTCTTAATTGCTTTCTGGCTAAGAAAGAGACAGACGATACGATTTCGGAACTAATAGGATCTTTCCTGTGCACGTCCTCCAATTTTAGATCTCGATACGGTTTTGTACGCTACCGAGATCAGGGACGAACTTGCCATGGAGAATTCGAGAAAAATTCTCAGTGCATTGTTAGAGGCGTAATTAATTAAAATTAGAATTCGTATTCTACAAGAAAGCTCCTCGTCATTTGTTTGACCTCCCAGTGAAAGTTGAAGCCCCACTCTGTTTCTGATCAAATTCGACGCAGGTAACATTTCTGTTTCATTGTTAGTGGAAATCATTTTTGACGAAAACATTTGCCGATGCCTCGTTGAGTGGTCCTCGCGCAACATAAACTAAAGAAGGGACTAAATGCGTGTTAAGGTGCGGCGTCAGCATGCACAAAATTCATTGCACAAAATCGTCATCATACATCGAGATAATCATGCGGTGGCCGCATGCCAACTGCGAGGTGTAATGCTGTGCGCCTTTGTGAAAACACGCTAGATGCAGTGAGAAACGATGATCAGTGATCGGTGCACCTTCGAAACCATTTTTCGTGCGCAGAAATGAAAGAGGCAAAATTTATACGTTTCGATTGATAAATGGTTCACTGATCACACATTTCGTGAAACGTTGTCGAACACGGTAAGTTCGCGACACAGGCATTCGCATGCAATAAAAGATCGCGAGTACGCAAAGTCGAGCCTGATTCGTCGTGCAGCCGATATTTCGATAATACTGACGGAAAATTTTGTGTAACGATTTCTTTCGCACTCGTCTATTGTCAATTTGCACGATATCAACGTCAGCTGTTAAGACTAAAATAAAGTCTCGTAAGGCGACCGTTTCCGGTGTAATCCGGTTAGAGTTGCCCGTCCGTGGAAAGGAAATTTTGTTACCACGTTGTTCCGTTATCGTTCGTGAAACGCGTGAATATCATCTTTTACAGCCACGACCCTCTCTATTTGGGACCAAGGGATATTAAAGCCAATTAAGAGCTCTCCTAAACGTTAGAAATTATGAGCCATCATCGAATCTCGAGGAACGTATTCTATGTAACGATAGATTAAAAATGCAAATTGATTTTAAAAATAATACACGGTACGTTGAAATGAAATTTAATTCTTATGAAATTTTATATCATTCACGGAACACGTTCGCGTATGGTTCGAGGAAATCTATAGTCAGAGACCGACGCACGTACGGAAAAGAATAATCGATAAGGAACAAGATTATAAAAGGCTCTGTGCAGGTTGGTTCACGCATGGAAATAAACCGATTTCCATATTAGCCAACGTCCGGACGGACGTTAATTCGATATTCGAAAAATCTCGTTAAACATTAGCAAGGAGGAAGATGTTAAAAATATTCGAGAGCAAACACGATGATTTTTAATCTGTTATTTTACGTTCGATCCGTTCGATTAGAAAACGAAGCCACAATCGCGCACGGTGCATCGCTTGTCGGTAAAGCTTTTAATACGCCCGCGAAAACCTAAACTATGGGGGATCAGCTGCGGTCTCCGGCGCACGTAAACGATCGTGTGTGCCTCTGTGTAGAGGAAAAGCTGTACACGCGCACAGGTTCTGAAATCGATCCGAGGTTTCTCGGTAGAATTCGCAACGATCCGACGCGACGTTTCGCCCGTAAGGGCGATCCCCCGGATTCGAGAAACATATCCGCGCGCGTCTGAATCGTGGCCCAGGAGGGTCGTGTATTGATTTTTTGCATGGATAGCCGCGTGTATAACGTCTAACCTCGTTTCTTCCCGTCGAGTGATCGCCACGTATCCGGGGCCACCGTGACGTGACGTATCGAGCTGTCGATCCTATCGGTTCTGACGCTTCGTGCGACGACGAGCGAACGCGAAATCCAAGTGGCGGGAGATCGTTTCAAACGTGTCGCAGTTGAATCGAGAATCGAGCTCAGGTTAAGTTCGATCTTCGTAGTAACGCGTTGGATGACTCATTCGAAATTAGCGTCACGAATGGATTACACTTCCGTCGTCGATCGACGAAAAGAAAATAGAAAAAAATTATCGTGAACGTCGTGGATCGCGACGGTGAACGCGCGCACGCACGGGCTCGCGCAGAAGACGTCGTCGACGCTGACAGCGGGAACGATGACGGTCTATTACCACGACAATCGTCATCGATCGAAATGTCGCTCGGTTCGGCAACTGTTTCTCTCGACGCGAATAATCAGTTCGATTTCTTCCACAAACTCACCTCGTCTTGCGCGGCTCCCGCTCCGGAATCCTGTTACCGAAAAAGAGTTGCAGCTTCTCCGCGGCTGTCGAACACGATCGTACGGAAACAGAGACGCGGTTAGGCGAGTGTAAAGAGCGACAGGAGAATCCCTGTCCCCGGACCTTTCTGTCCTTTACGATGTCCCCTCGAGAACTTGAACGATTTCTCTTGATTTCTCCAAAATCGACGCGACAAACGACGCTACGATGCCTGTCTTTTCGACGCTGTTCCCTTCCTCGTTTGCCCTTCTCTGTCCCGACGTGACGTATGAAAACGCACCACAACCGGACTGACGAGAGGAGACCGTACCGTGTTCTCAAAGGCACCGCACGATTACTATTGGCCCGAATACACGACTCGAGACTACGGACTGGTCAATGGGAATGCGCGCTGCTTTATGCGCCGTGTACAGCCGGATCGAATCATTTATGGACTGTCTACCGACATCTGTCTTCAAAGTTGAGAATCCCGGCCGGGTCAACCGGGTCCTCTTGCAGACTATCGAGCAACTCGAATCGACCTTGGATAATATCAACTTCCGCCTTATCGAGCTCAAACCTGCTCCACAGATAAGTCGTGGCGTTCTATAAAGCATTGGCCTTCCTTTCTTTTTCGCTTGCCATCAGTCTTTTCTTGAATTGCTTCCTTTTTTCGAATATAGCGCGAGAATTAAGGAGAAAATTGACGGATGAAGTTCCGAATTTAATTAATTTAGAACCTTCCATCCTTACATGGCTCTTCCAAAGTTTATATCGTGGTAAATTGTAAAGCTCTGAATTATTAAAATATCTTGAGAATAGGCCTGCCCTAATAGAATTTGACAGAATTAGGTTTGACTTGGGAAACATCCCTTTTGGGGACTGGAGATGGGTCATCTTGTTGGATATCCATCCTAAGGATGGGACCAAAGCCAAAATTCAAAATATTTGGAAGTCCCAAGACACAGTATTATTCATAAAGCTTCTTCATTTCTGAACAGTGGTTGTTATGTGCAAGACAAGTAAAGTTCTTCAATCATGTATCACAATTAGGAAGGGTAACTTGAAGGTGGTAAACTAAAAGTTAAATTATATACAGAGTGTTCGGGTAGGGTGGACATCTTATGGGGGGATGGTAGCTAAGGCAATTCTGAACAACTTTTTCCTTTACCAAAATGCTCATTAAAGTACAGTTTTTGAATTATTAATGAAAAACAGCAAGCAATTAGAGGGCGCATAGCGCGCTTGCGCAGCCTCGGGAGTGTCGGCTACGAACCGACGCGTCGACTAATTAGTTCGCGGCTACGGTCGAGCGCGGATCTCGTAGCTGACACTCCCGCGGCTGCGCCTGCGCTCCACGGTAGTGTTTCTCATTAATTATTCAAAGTTTAAGCCTTAGCAAGCATTGTGACAGAGGAAAAAAGTGTTCGGCATCACACCCACTGCCATCCCCTCAAAGGATTCGCAGCCGAGCCGAACATCCTGTAAGTACATATTCTCCAATTTAGTGTTACACATAGTATTCTTGTAACGTAAATTAGTTTATTTTAATTTATTAATTTAGTCGCTTATTGTAAGTAGAGAGTGTATACGTGAATTAGACTTGGTTCTTTAATTGGTAGAGCAGGGAATCACTTTAAAAGGAATATCCTATTTGGTTAGTTTCTTCGTTTGACGCTAGATAGAGACAGAAGTACCATTTTTAGAGCGCGAAATTGTGCAGAATATGTATGTGGACCGTTCTAAATTTTAGTGTCAAAGCACTCGATTCGTGCTTAACCTTTTATATTTTATCAAATTCTCTACTTTTTATTTTGAGGTCTGATCGATTTGGCCCATGTTCCACTCGCGTTTCTTAACGCGTTTTCGCGAGGGTTTTCGGCGACCAGTATACTTCATATTTTATATAACTGGATTATTAAACAAGATGCTTAACGATAGAAAATGTTAACATAGTAGCGAAAACATTATGAATTCATAGACGTCCTTTTCGTTTCGACGCAATTCCAAGTCGCATTACGTCGCCGGACGTAAATCTGAAATTCAATTGCACTTTAGACCGTCACATCCCACTTTCATTCCCATCTCTTTTCTGTTGATCAGTTACCATTTATACCCGTTCTCGGGATTAGTCCGCAAGGAGCGTACACCAGGTTCGAACACGTTCCCCTCTGGCTCCGTTTTTCTCTTTCCCGTGCTCGCTCGTCTTTCTTTCCATCCTTCTTTCTCCCTTGACCCCGGTAATCGAGTCAAATATGAGAAGAATGGGACAACGAAACGAAAGTGCTCTCCCGAGAGCTTAAGAGAGACGGTTTGTTTTATGGAATTCACTTTGACGCGAGCGGGAGAGATTAAATTTGCGAGAGGTGAGGTGAACGCGGGGCAAGAGCCGGGACCTTGCACGGATAGAGAGGACGATTTTGAATCGGCGGACGTGCGCAGAGGTAGGACGTTGGATAAAATCGTGGACCGTCCTCCTTCGTGACACTGTCTACGTCCTACTCGAGGACACCTAGGTAAACGAGAGTCTCTTCTTTCAGTTTCGCCAACGCCCGGGTAATCCTCCCTGGAGATTACCCGGCCGAACGTACCTTTATTTATGTCCGGTTAAAAGGATTTTAATACACGTCGAGCATTGCCCGAGGTAGTAATTCAAAAAGGCCCGCGCCATATTTCTTAACGGGGTGTTTACTCGAGATAGGAAGCGCACCGTTATGGGAAATTTCCAAGACGTTCCAGAATAGGAAACTCTCGACGGAGATGGTCAAGTAAACTAGATCGTCCATCTTGTATTCGCCATTTTCAGCCAACAAAATTCAAACTTGGTATACCATAAATTCGTTACTATTCACCAATAGGGTTAAAGTGATTCGTATTGATCCCTAACTCGTTTATATTATACGTGGCACCTTCACTCCGGAAACATCATCAACGTTTCACGATGGCCACAAATAAAATTCCCATCGGCAAACTCCAATTTGCCACGACACGGTGAGCATTACAACTCGCGTACGACGAACAAAAATACGGAAACGGCGGAAGTCAGGTGGGTGTGAAATATCCGGCGTCAGACGTGACGTTTCTTCTCCGCATCCGTTTACGAGCTCCTCTCATACGACGTGTCGCACCTGAACGACCCTCGCCGTTGCTCGTCTCGGGAATCTCCTCCTTGAAACGATATATATATATTTCCGCCAGTATATTCGTCATAAAAATGTATATTTATGTGTACATCCCGCGATCTGCTTTGCGGAATATATTGTCGCGACCCTTCACCACCTCCACCCCTGTTGCACCCTCTCGATTACACCGGACCTAGGTGCAGCCACGCGTTCACCCACTTCGGGCTGATTCACGATACCAGTGCAACGTGGAACGCATATTTTTTCTTGTTTTTCTCCTCGCCTTACATTCGAGCCCCTTTGCTCGCCGTTCTTCCGTCGCAGTAAGCACTTAGCTGGAGGAGGGCAAGGCATTCTATAAAAAGTTGTCAAGGGACGGTATTTAGTCTGTCAACCGTTGTGAAGAATCGCTGTAAGCCTCGCCGAGGGACCAGGCTTAAAGCTACTTTACGTAGCCAGTTTTTTGCCAGGAAAACTTGAATGCTGATCGATATTACTTGCCGAGCTTCTTCTTTTCTCCTTACCTACTCTTCTTTGCTTCATTTTTTCTTTGCTCTACGACGGTTTGTGTATCCTTTTTACGAGTCGAGGTCGATTGCTCGCGGTACCTTCAAACGACACTCAATTTACTGAAACGTAACTTGTATATCGTGCTTTTTATCTGGAGAGGATTTACAATTTTTGTAAAACTTCTGAAGTTGACTTCTGAAGTCTGTTGAAATGACCAAGATTCTTTTATTTAGTTTCTGATAGCAAAGAATTAGCCAGTCGGGTTACGATCAGTTCCGATACGAAAGTCCAGTGAAAGTGGACGTTTTAATTTGAATAACCTTGTATGTCTGGACGAGCAATGATTAATTTTTCGATTGAACAAAAAGTTGAATGATGCGAAGGTAGAGAGGTTTCAAAGGAATACGTGTATGTGAGATATTAAAGAGAATGGAGTTCGGGAGTTTCGAAGTTCGCGTCAAGGCCGAGATTAATGTAGGTTTTTTAACTTGGACGGAAATTGGATAAGTTCAGGCATTGTTGCAAAACATTAACGACGACAGAAACGTTCCCCGTTGCAAATGATCTGTAGTAAGAAGTGCTTGTTCCCGTAAATCGTTATCGCCAGCTCGTCGAGTGCACTTGGTGCTTAAAAAGAGTTCTGGAATTCAATCGTTAGAAAGTTCGAAAGAGTATCTCTCCTCTGCTTTCGTTTCGATTTGGCAAAATTATCCTCTGGAAACGTTATCTTCTATCATCGATACTTTCTTTTTGGCTATCAATGTTCAATGGTGTTCTGTAAAAGTATACTGTAGTATACTTGTAACGATACGATGCTAAGGTAGCGTGTTCGATACACCTGGATATCGTTAAATCGAGGATCTTGAATCAGTACACGTCCCTCGAGTATTTTTTACACGTTCCGTCGATGATCCCGGTAGTAGGCTGCATTGTAAAAATCTCACGGAGCAAAAGGATATAGCAATGAGACACCAGGGTATGCTTCGATCGAGTGTTGGTAAGAGAGGTTGGGTTAGCTCATTGCATCGTCGCCGACACTAGTGAAACTTCCTTGCCATGTGTGTACGACATAGAGAAGAAAAGGAACGGTCACGTTATCCTCATTTGTTTTCCTTGGCGTGTGTTCATATAAATATTGCATTCTGCAAGCACGTACGCGTGCCTTCGCTTACAAGACAGCCAGCCAAATTGTGTATTAATATTAAATTCCCATGAAACACTGTAAGTTACGTGGATACACTGTCGCGTTCAATGAACGTGACCATAGTGTATGAGTTTTTAATCAACAACGTCCGAATATAAATATAGCTTGAAGAGTAAAGGCCAGAACTTAAAAATCTTTTTTTTTTTCTAATAAAGATCAGAATATTTTCGAAAATTTCAAAAAGCGATATCTGGAATAAAAATAACTGAAGGGAATTACATTTGATATTGTCGAAATGCTAATTAAGTGTTCAAAAAAATATTTTCGACCCCCTTATTTCAAAATTATAATTACGCCACTGAGCTTGAAATGTGTTAGGTATCATTTTATTGAATCGATAAGTGCAAACTAATTTTTTTCGGCATATTTAATTAAAAAATTGAACTAATTCGAAGAAGAGTTAAACGACGTAAATTTAATCATTCTGAATTTTATGGGATACCTTGCATTAATGAATGCGAGACAACATATTGATTTTCGATAATTGTTGTAAGCACGTGGAAGCGGTGTACTTATCACGGGTACCTGTACGCGAATCAGCCACGTGATTAAATATTCAGTTGATCAGAACATATTCACAGGATGGAAAAGCGACATGGAGGCAACGGTGCAAGTGATATCGTAGAGCGCTATTACGGTTGGATTCTAACGAAGACAAACGTTATTCCGCGTGCGTTTGTCATGGTTCCATGTAATCATTTCGTCCTTTTAACTTCGCGAACAGTCAAGAATAGACA
The DNA here is from genome assembly GCF_051020975.1 of Osmia lignaria lignaria. NCBI lineage: Eukaryota > Metazoa > Arthropoda > Insecta > Hymenoptera > Megachilidae > Osmia > Osmia lignaria. The sequence goes on from NC_135041.1 coordinate 6,690,851, forward strand.
CGGAATATCGTGAACAAATCGCTGTGTAAATCAGGTGGAAGGTTTTCTTCTCGTTGGTCAGGATTTAATTTGAAACGAAGAAAATTGTGCAGCGAAATAAATGCAAATTTCCTAATGTTAACCGTACATTATATTCCAGCTCTGCTGTGCTTCGCGTAGGAAGTATAACGGAAGAGACATTGCATTTCCATTCGGGCAAACTCCATTTCGAAAAATTAGTATTCTCCGGTTACTGTTCAATCTTTCAGAGATAACTTGGAGGATTTCGCATTGGTACGATGCGTCGGTTGAATAGAATGTTATTTATATTTAAGCAGCGAGGTAGTAAATGTTAAAATATTTTAACGTTGGTATATTATGGATATTCTCTAATGGAAGTGTCAAGAAGAGTTAAAGTTAGCTCGTTCAATTCGCAAGATCGCCCCCGTTCAATTCATAATCTACGGATATAGATATTGGAGATATTGTTCGATTACTATAAGTCTTCATAGCTAAACCATGACGTGAAATTACCTAGGAACATTCATTCAATGGCTAGATAACCGCGTTTTCCCTCGGGTAATACGTGTATTAGAAAGTTCTATATAAAAAGGATCGTTTACATTTATTTCGAAATAAAATTGTACTCTGGACGCATTTTATTAGTTATACAAATTATTTCGGCGGTTCTAGTATTACACTTTCTTAATTATTATTTTAAAGTTCACAAAATCACTTCAATAATTGCGTTATGATTTAACTATTTCAAATATTTCACTTCCTTATTATCGTTGAATTTATACCATATTTTTCCACTGCAATTTTTCATCAATGCGAAGAAGGACCTTGCATGAAAACGACGGACGAATTAAAAAGAAATACATATTTCGTTGGGAATCGAGTTCAGTTTCCGGCGAAGCAGCCGAAATGCAAACAGAAGAGAAGTCGTCGCGAAATTACGGCGGCTTTTAAAACGACGCGTATTCGCATAAATAATTCATCGAATAGAAACCGGAATCTGCGAACGAGGAATTGCGGCTGCACATTGACGCAGCGTGGTTCCCTCGCATCGTGAGCCAGGCAAATCCTTCTGGCAAAGTTTGAAATTTGTACGCACAATTATGCAAATGCATCGGCATTCTGTACCCGGTTATACATCTAAACGTACGCCGTTCTATTTTCCACGGGATTGAGGAGACTCCGATTCCCGCGTAATTTTGACAAATCGAGCGGTCCGTCTTCGAAGCGCGGCTGAATAAATATGTATTCCGTTCGTCGCTGCTCCCGTTGAAAAGCGTGTGCAGCAGGAAAGCTAAAGCCGGTAAAGACCCGATAAAGTCTTCGAAGAGTTCGCGAGACTTGGAGGGAAGTTCGGAGGAACCGGTGCCGCGGTATTAGCATAAAAGGGATTCGACTTAATTAGAGCTGCTCCCCGATCGAGTTGGCACGCGGCTCCTCGCTTCTTAATTTTCGGTGTCGCGACTGTTCGCGAGTTTTGCCACTCCTCGCTCGATTCGGTGTAAGCGACAGTCGATTAAACGTTAATTGCTTTGAGATTTTCCCTCGTTGCACTTCATTCGTTAGATTCTCTTTCTCTTGCTCGCATTTTCATCAGAATAGCTTTACTCACTGTACTTATTCGGTTTATTAATTATTATTCAATATCTAATATCATGCTGTACCCTTAGAAAATGGATATTGTGGGTATGGTGATTTTGACCCTTAATTAAAGCGTCATTGTATCTGAGCCTGAAAACGAAATTATGTGGACGATTTAATTATATTTTTCTGCACAAGTTTAGAAATAAAATTTTATTTTTGCAACAGGGTAGAAGGATTAGAATCCACTATTGAATTTATTGCATTAGCGAAGAGAATCTGTTTGTTGGGAAATTCTCTAATATGACAGACACGTGATGTAGTAGTAGATTTACTTGCACGTATGTACTTATGTATGTCTAGGAAGGCGAGCCTCAGGACGATGCAGTCTCATCCCCGAGCCTCGTCCACTGTAAATATTTAATGGCGAAACCGATGGGATTTGCCGATCAATGTAAATCCTCTTTTGCTCGTCTAGCTTCTGAACAGCCATAGGGCAGTTTCTCCTCGGCTATCTCAAAAGAGAAGACCGAAAGTGGACGGGGGGAGCCGGCTCCTTCTGGCAATTTATTTTCGACCAAATGGAGAGGGATTCGACTCTTGGGTCGTCACCGTCTCCGATGCCTTTTTCGAGGTTAAGAACGGAAGAGCGAGTATAGATAGCGAACGACGATTCTGACCTCTTTTGATAACTCGCTTCCCTTCAATCGTCCTTGCCCTCGAATTTATTGGCATTTTGATAAAAGCATAGCTCCAATTACGTATATACGTACCAGCGAACTCCGAGTAAACACCATTCTTTTTGAAAAAGTTTGAATTTTTCTCCGAATTAATTGTTTGCAACAATTTGTAATTCAATTCGGAAATACAGAATTTGTTGAACGATCAAAGTTACAAAGCTAATTATTATTTGTCGACATTTTCTGTGGTAGTATTTCGAAATCCAAATGGTAAAAACGAGCCAGGGCACGTTGTAATTCCTGAAGAAACGAGGATAGTGGATCACGTATTCGTGGCCAGGGTAGTTGCAAGTTGCAATTGCAGTCGTCACCTCCGTTCGCACCTGTACCTTATACTTTCGCAGACACAGGTTCGAACGAATGGCACGCACGTGCATGCGTTTGCAAATTCTGAGCAACGAGGTTTGCAAGAAACTGCACGTGAACGTCTTGTAAAATGAGAGGCAAACGCCAGCATATGTTACCCGGCCATGTTTTCGAACTGGCTCGAATACATTCGAATAGTTTTCCACGAGAAAACGCTTTAGCCTGTGTCGATGCGCCATCAAACTTTTCCTTCCTGCCGAATTCAATTTCCCTCGTTTGACCATTGACATTTTATTCCTCCCTTTGCCAAATAGGAATACCAACAACCGATATCTTTGCTAGGAAATAGAACAAATCGTTTGAAAATATTTAAATTAAAAGATTGGCGAAAAATAAATTCCAATCGTATTATGAAATTACTATACCCTGCAATATTTCATCTACAAACATTGGCCTATTAAAATTATTGACACAAACGATGAACACCTTTCTGTACGCCAGAATTATCTAGATTTCTCGCGATTTCAATTCTCTCAGACGTGAGATATTTCACGCTGCATAATTATCTTTAAACCACGAGTTAATGTGTAACGTATCGTCACCTGGGATGTCTGGAGTCGACGACAACCATCTTCGAAGGTTCCAGGATAAATAGATCGCCTCGCTGCTTCACCCTCGTACCTTGGAACACCATGGCTTCAATTCCCCTGATGTTCCTAGAGTTCGATGAAGCGGAAGCTGTTGACATGGAGATTCCATCGTCGCGGGAATGGCAATCATCCTTGGGACACCATATTTTTGGTCTACTGTTTTCCGGGATATTTTTGATCATATTGATCCGCGGTACACACTTTGTTCACCAAAACAACCGATCACGCGATATACAGGACTGATCGAATGGTAGATTATGATTGTACTTCAATTTCCCGAGCGTCGAACCGAACAGAGACGTTTCATCGAACGCGTTTCACTTGGAAATGCAACGACAGCCTCGACTTGGTTCGCCTTTCGTACGGATCCCCGCTAAATAACACGGTGGACCAACAAACGCGGCGGTTACGTTACCGTTGGGAGGGTCCGACGGACGCTGGTTAATGATTTCGTTACGGCAAGGTGAGCGCAAATGAACGTATGCGCGTTTCTATTGCATTATTGGCGCTCGATACAGCTTAAAAACAGGTTTGAAAAGAGCCCGTCTCCCTGGTTCAGACAGGCATACCGACCGAGAGAGAGAGATACTTGGCGAGAAAATGTGCGTTATGTAAGCTTTTGTACCGCACTAACCCTAACAACTCTTTAGAAAAGGAAATCCTTGCCTCGAGGAGACTTCCCCACGAGCACTGGCTCGCTGGTGAAAGGTAATCGCGAGGACGTTCTTGCCAGAACGATTTACCACTCCGCTACATTCGAATTCCATGTATGCGGGAGTTAGGACTAGGATCCTTTAGTGCTTCGATCGTATTCATTCTATTCTTTGATTCTAACGGGAAAACAATTCGTTAGAATTTCGTAGGAGATCCCGAAAATTTCCGGTATCCGACCCTACTTGACCCGATATTTTCGGGTATTTCATTAAATAAAAATATTCTTATCGTTAGAGCCTAGGATTCCTGTCTGGGAATGGCGGGCTCAGAGTTTCCTCTCACTCGATATTATTATAATTCATTTTTTGCCAATGTTCTGAAAGTATCATGCTTTCTAATTCCCACTTTGAAGATGAAAGGAATGTATAGACGCAAACTGGATATGCAAGTACGAGGCGTATCGAGTAGAATTGCAAATTCCGATATAACCGTACGCATTGGAGGGACCGATTGAAATGCTCGCTTTCGATCGCTGGTGCTTCAGTGCTCCCGTAGAAAGATGGATACAACGTTAGCTGTTCAATGGGAGTTAGCATAAAGTACACGATAGATCGGAAAAAGGGAAGAAAGTAGGCGCGAGTATATTTTGTTATCTTTCGCACAGCCATTCCTTCTTCCATCCCGCGGACTTACAATGGCTCGTAGCTCTCTGTGGAACGAACTTCTTCAAACATTTATTCGCGCTTTGTTTGCGATCTCGAACCGTATCGAGGATCGAGCTCCATTATTGGGCGCTGTCGAGTCAAGCGTATTTTATGAATAATGCCTGTCACGATATTTCACGTTTCACAATTGTCAATCGATACCATTATCAGGATGAATAGGGCAATTCGTTAATGTCCGGAACAACCGAATACGTCAAAATGACAGATCTCAGATTTCTTATTTTATATCACAGAAATTATTGAGCTGCTTTTATTACACGTTAACTCTTTGTTATATGGAATAAATTAGTATGATACATTTAAAATCGTTAAATTATTTAGAGCATGTACGGTAAGCACTTGCTCCCTGCCATATAATTTCCTCTTAGAAACGCATGAATGTATAGCTATGCCAGAGAAACAAACGAACTGTGAAAAGTGCAGGCATTCTATTGACGCTCGATAATTCCTGTTTCGTGGGAATTTATCTAGCACCCGCTGCATTATATTAGTTTACCGACAACGTCGCACAGGTATGACAGCTTTCTCCTATGATGCTTAAATCTACTTCCAGTTTATGTAGAACACGCGGTGTGTTTCAATAGCTCGTTTCAACGCGTGGGTTGATCCTGGCAAAATATTAGAAAATAAATAGGAAAAATAAGGTGCGTAGCAAAGCGCGACGGTGTCATTTGTATTCCTAATGGCGGCGTAATTCTCCTTTGAAATGCATGTACATATTATTACGTCCATTTTCTCGTACGCATTCGTTTCCCTGGACGGTTCTGGGAATTTCGCTTTGTATCTCTTGACTTTTACATTCATCATCGCATATTTCTTCCGGCATCTGGCCACGAAACACCCCATGGAAAAGATGTACCAGTGAAAATTATATTATGACGTTCAACTTTTATATTTATCGCGCTCTGAAAGTATCTCTGTACATCTTCTTTAAAGCTGCGATTTAAACGCGAGAATTAAACCACGCGATCTTGCACGTTTGTTTGAAACTAAACCGGTGTTTCTTCGACAAATATATTTTGCTTTATATTTCAAAAAAAGTTTCAATTTCACTTCGACCTGTGCTTTGAAGCAAATACCTATCTTTGCTGAATAATAGACAACTTTTATTTTTCAAATTTGGTTCTCATAAAAATTCTTTGCTACTGGAAGATATTGTAAAAGGAACAGCCATGTTAATAGAAAAAAATGCAAAGAATGTACGAGTAACAAATGGCAACGATTGCACCTTTATAAATAATTGAATGCTCGCAAGACATTAATCACGCTATTAATAGCTAATATATTCCGCTTGGAAATTGCAAACTGGTTACATTGTAACAGCCATTGTAATGAATCCATTAGAAAAGAATCCACCGTTGCATACGAGAGTTGTTATCTATCGCGCAAACGAGGTGTACTAAATCCAGAAGAGTGCAAGGTGGAGTCTCTCGACGTACAATTTGCTACCAACATTTTACCGCAACGAAGTACAGAGAACGTTCGTTAAAACCCCATCTACGGAACGATTAGGAGCGAAAGGAAGCGATGTGTACCCTTTAAGAGAAAAATATCAACAGAGTCGGAATTCTTGGATAAATTGCCGGGTTCGTTCAATTCTCCAGAGCAAAGGAGCCTCGCGCCTTTTCGAACGAATCAGAAAAAACATGCAGCAGGGAAAAAGATTCATTGCCGGTACGGCACGGTAGGTCGCGTAATTACGAGTATACTTTCCCGTAAACACTCCGATGCGGACGTCCGTGTAGCTTATTGCTTAACGCAAGTCGGAGTAGCTGGAGGTTGGGCACGAACGCGTCTTAAATTCATGAGCTTCCATGGAAACTCGACTGACAAAGAGACGGAGATAGAAAGCTCGCGGAGGGTTTCTCTGGTTCGAGGATCGTTGCTATCAACTACTCGGTGTAGCGAAGGACCTTGTTCTTCGGCTTTCCTTCTATCCAACGGTTACGTGGGACCGGGTCATTGTGTACGTACTCGGCCAGCGACGAAACTAGAACCTGGAAGAGAAACGTAAGGGCAAACGAGGTGCAGGCTTTGCGCTCGACCGACACAGGGATCACACGAGCTGAACCGTAAGAACTTTGTCGTCGAACTGGACAACGCGTCTGATCCTCGCCATACTGTCGCAGTTGTTCTCTGTTTTGGTTTCCCGCTACTTCGGATGTTCCTCTTGTGTTTGTTACGAAAGCACGGGAACTAGCTTCGGGAGACGAGGCAGGTGTACTGAATGAAAATTATGGAAATTTTGTATGCTACTCGTGAACTGGTTACTGATCACTTGGGTAGAGAAGAATCGAGTTGAATGATGAATTGTAGGGAGGTGTGGGTACTTGAGAGGTGGGTACGTCGAGTCGGCTCCAAAAAAGTTCCCCTAATAAATTCATAATAGAATACTATGAATCTTTGTGGTTTTATAGCTATATGCTTCATTCGTGCTCAATCGTCCTTTGAAAACGTGAAAATCAACCTCGAACCGAGCCTCTGATATGGTTCACGAATAAAAACAGAAATTTCTATTGGTTCGTCCTTCAACGTGGAGTATGTAATTAACGTGGTCTATTTACGAGGCAATTTATGACCGTCTCATAAAGTAAATTGCTCTTTTTCCAAACACTTGAACGATAGCAGGAAAATTGAATTACACCGTACCGGGAACCGGTTGATCTCATCTTTTTCTACGTTTTAATGGATTCCATGGCTAGTCTACGGTTAAACATGAATAAGCTCTCGGTTCCTGACGCGACACGGGTCACGCTAAAAGACATAAATGTTCGCCGTGGAAGTTTTCAGCTCGATCGGGTGAAACGCCAATCCTCGTTTCACCCCCTGTCGCGTACGTGCGAGTTAACTTAGTCGGTATGTGTTACGGTAATGCGACGGAAGGAGGGAGAACGATAAAGAGTGGAAAATCAAGAGGGAAAGAGCGCACCAGTTTCAGCCGCAGAAGCAGTAAACTCTCGATTATCTATGGGTAAATTATCTGGCCTGTGGATAACCACAAAACTTGTTAAAACCACAATATTACGCATCTGTGTTCAACGTGATACGTAATAAATTATGTTTAAGCATTATGGGACCCGTTCGCGTTGCGCGTATTACCATAACGAGGAAAATTATTGCTATCGAACCGATCGTTCGTCACAAACAATCCAGTTTCCTCGTTTCTTCCTTCGTTACGAATTGCTTCCGGTTATACCGAAATTCGTACCGCTTCGAAGTTTGAGAAACTGTGTTTCTTGCCACGAATCTTGTTCGAGAATTTCCAATCATTTAAATAACGTCACGTTAATTCAAAGTTCTATTAAATATTGGACACTTATGGGACGCTATTTTCTTTCTGATAAATATATCTGTCGTATCCGGATCTAAAGATTTGCGAATTCTCGAGATTCATAAGAAATGCATCGGGAAGTCGCTTTGAAAGCAGGAATGGAAGAAATTTTCGATCCTTTCGGAGCTGCACAAGGGGAGAGCTCTACAAACGTTGAGGAGACGGATAGGAACGCGTCACTCGTGTCATTTTCAACGAACCGGAAATAGGAAAACGATTCGACAATGTAATCTTTAAAGTATTCAAAATTGATTAGAATTATGTGGAAAGTTGAAAGCGAACCAGAGATTATTTAAAGTTATTAAATAGATTCAAGTAGAAATAGATAGTAGCAATGTATTATTAACAGAGAAATCTACATCGTCCTTATAGTAATAGATGGTTGTTAGGTGAAAATCTGGATGGAAGACGAATCGTAGGAGAAGGTAAATTATATGTTAGCCGGTCGAATATCTGACGCGATTATAACTTGATCTAAGTTCAGAGCATGCTATACGATCTCCCTGGTAACTAACCCAGCCGAGAAATCTGCAAGTATACGTGGGCTTCCGCTTCGCGGGAGACAATTTGATCTAGCCTGAAGGACCCCCCTAGACAGGACTTAACTCTGACTAGATATCGCTATTAATTACGGAAGCGAGGTTAAGTTGAATTGTCCCAGTATCCATTTGCGGCTTCCAAGAACCGGCTAATTACCCTGATCTTACACGGGCCATCTTCCTACGTACAATTATTATTAAAGCATCATGACAGACGGTTAAACCTGCTACTGTTATAACTTCCGGAAGTTCAACCTCTTTGCGACCACTCGTCCGTATGATTAATTATTCTAAAATCGGTCTTGCGCTAGTTTGTACTCAGCCTCGGGCAAACGGTTTTTATACTCCCTGTATTTTGTTGGCTCGTTATCTCACTTAGCCCATACTTTTCCTGGAGAGACGACTATGCGGATATAACGCACGGAAAATTCATTGCGGCGAGCGTACAAATTGCTGGAATTTATTATGACAATTGTACGTGAGAGTTTTCGGAGTGTATCGCGCATACGAGACTTTACCCACACAATTGCGTAAAATTGTTGTAACTGGATCGTTGAGATTATTATTTAACCCTTAACTGTAGAGGTAGAGTTTCACTTACTTCAATTATTTTGTACATATCCAATTATGTATCCAGCTAAAAAAATAATTATTCTAAAAATGCAAAATATTCCTTCAGTGCTGTTCATAATTTCATATATTTCACGTTTTATTAAATTTCTTTAAAATCTCCTATCTCTTAATCGTCTGAAATTCACCCCTGCAATCGTTCGTGAAAACGGAGAAGTAAATGAAGTATACTCAGCCACGTTCGCCGGTATATATGTATCGGGTGGGCCGATGCATTCGCAGTTTTGGTCGGCCGCAAATTCAGGTACCAGATGAAATTTTCAGCTCAGCTAGTATCGGTTGTACATAAAGTAACCTTTGCTAATGTCTCTATCCACGAAGGCCCCACACGTAGATCGTATCCACAGGTAGCAAACCGGGAGTAAACCGAATTCATTCGTGGCTTCCGACCGGCTACTACTTTACGTTGAAGAGGTCAAGTACCGTCGGCTTTACACGAATCAATGTAGCACTACCATAAATACCCATCCCTTTACGTACGACTGGAGATTCGGATGCAATGAGTACGAGTGCCTACCGCCGAACCCTGGCACCGGTCCACCGGGTGTGCTTTTACTCGATTCTCCCGCTACCAACATCCTCGTCATCCTCATCTCTATCCAACTTTCGCGTCTATCTTGAACACACACACACACGACCAACCGGAAGTCTTTATTGCGGTCTTGCGATCGCCGCATTTTACGAGCATGCGGTCCGTTTACTAGCCGCTACCTAAACCTCTAAGCATCCTTCGTTCTATAGGTTACATCGCGTGGGTGGAAACGATGTCCGCTCAGATCGACTTGTAAAAACGTCGATCGAGGCTTGCGAGGCAAGTGGTGTTATGATATTTTACCATACACGAAAAGTGTGCTTCTTGAAAAGTGGTCCGGGTCGTTGTACAGGTCGACGAAATGGGGTCAATTAAACTTGGTCATCGTTTCAAAGAAATTTGAAAGAAAAGGTCTTTCTTTTCCAATGCAACTTCTGAATTCGTCACTAAAGTTACGCCCACTTATTATGGTGCGGCCTGTATACTGGAAAACGGTTAGTTGATTTACCGTAGCTCGGGGTAACGCGGTTGGCAGTGGGCTAAAGTAAAACGTGACCGTCTTACGAATAAATGGAGCAAGCTGCAAGAGGCATGGCCGAAAACCGATTTTCTAGCTCGCCGTAGCGATCGTGTTTTTGAGTCGGATATAAGCTACTAGCTTCGAAGCTACGATTAACGTCTCGGATCGAGTATGCATTTACGTTTTTGGTACACGGGGAAAGTTATGTGGCCGGTAGCGGGAGTTTACTTTTTCCTGGCGTTCCGTGCCGGTTCCGTGTTGGCGGATAGCAATTAATTTCGTACAGTGTTGTATTTAGTGCGGGTAGAATTGAAATGTTTATTTGTCGACGAAACGGTGGATATTGAAAACAAGAGGAGGTTGAATTTCGTTCCTTTTCAGACCATTAAAATTCCAACCATTTTACGGTAAAAACAAGGAACGAAAGCAACGCGTGGCCTTAAGAAAATACGGCACGGTAGCTCTTTGGCTGAAATCATAACGAAGCGTGTAAAAGACCCTGGTTGAACCTCTTTCCGTCTTTACGGCGGGGATATCCGCGGCTGGTTAGATAGTTGAGAAGCAACAACCTTGTTGCCGGTTAATAGGTGAAATTACGTTTTCTCGTGCAGGCTACGCTGGCAAACAGTATTTTCTGTTCTTTCTCTTCCCTTTGTTCCTACTTTCGTTGCACATCGCTTCGATCGTCTACCTCGATAACGACTTTCGACGGTTTCAGTCGAGAAAATCTGTATCTCTGACGAAAATTTCAGGCTATGTATATGTCGCGTCGTAGCTACTGAAGGTACGCGAAAACCCCAAAGTAGCGGGTCGGGTCAGGTCAAATCGGGTTTAGTGGACGAAATGTTCAAGCTTCTCGCATACCTCTAATTCCTTCTTTTAAATTTCGAAGAATTCACAGTCGGAAATCCCTGTCCGTTGCAACGCATTCCTCGCCACACGCGGATAAAGCATCTGCAGAATATACAAGCGAAAGTTCTAATCTACAGTCCAGTCGGAATAAGTGAATTCCTGCTCACCGAGAGGCGTCTACGATAGACGTACGATAAAAAGTTCATATGACAGAGGAGAATGGGAATTCGCAATAAAACAACGAGAAAGTGTTGGTACACGGAAAGGACATTACGGAATGAGAAAAAGGAACGGTGACGCGGGGAATCTGGTCGCGACTGATGTATTATTAAATCAGAATCTTGACAGCGGTGGGTACACCCACTTCAACATCGTGCACTTTTCTGAAGCTATTATTTTACCTGACTACGCGACCGTTCAGGAATATCCTTTTCTTCTTTTTATCTTCCACTGGTACTTCGCAATTTTTACCAGTTTCTGCTAGGGATTTCCACCTAAATGGAACGAATTAAAGATGCAATAATTCCATGCGAGTATTCATTAAATATTTGAAAATAAATTTTTAATTGCAAGAGTCTTATGTCCAGTTAATAAGGGATTCTGAGACACTTCGAATCTTTTTGAAACCCGTTAATCCGGCCAAAGGTTAGAAACCAAAGGTTAATCTTGGGTAAAGGGTTAACTACAGTGACTAGAATTCAACACGTTGACGCGATCTAATCTATAATGTTGCTGCTCGTTACAAGCTTTCTACAGCTGGCTTAATGCTCGTGAAATTCATTGCAATTATTAGTTTACGGTGCTTCTTGCATACGGTGAAAGTAGTTGATTATGATTCACGCCACGAAGACGTTAACTGCTAATACTTAACGCATTGCCACCGCGTGAATTACACCCGACTATATTCATATAATAATAGTGATGTGTCATCAAATGTATTTTATAATTTGTAAAATGTTATATATTTTAGAAGTATCGTATTTACTAAAAATATAAAATTCATGCAATGTATTATCCTGAGCGTTTTCATCAGTGTTCCTGCTGTTCCACGTAGGTTAATGTTTTTCATAAATACGTGAAACAACGGAATGGAAGAAAAGACCGGATACAAAGAGAAATGTAAGAAGGGCCGCAGCTGGATCCTCGTCAGTAATAGTCGTTTCAGTGATGAACTAATACATAAGTAAAACCCTTCTCTAAGTTCGTAAACTTCCAAACACATCGGCGCTTCTTACACGGTAGAACACCGGAGGAAAAACTCGCTGTCGGTTCATTTTCTTACCCTCTTTCCCTCGATTTCCAATTCCCTTCTCATTTTTCTTCCGTGTTTTTACGAGAATTCTTGAATTTTTCACTTCCGATGTTTACTCAGGCTTCGCGAATTTGTTGTTGAAATAATATCGAAAAAACTATTATAGTTCTCTTTGTTGCTGTTGTAACAAGTCTGTTATTGTTCTGTGAAAGAAATTCGTACGTGGAGCATTCTTCTGAAAACGCTTTTATTGTTCAAAGGTTAAATTGCAGGAAACGTTCGAGTCGAATGTAACACAGAGAACGAATGAAAATTGAAATTTGCATAAGGTGAAAAGGGAGGATCCCTGCTTGACGTATGCAAATCTGACGTAGTAAATTTGCGAGAATGCGTGTATAGATGCGTCTTCCGGCGTGTAAAGGAACTACGATATGAGATTACAAACGGTATTAGTGAAGGATTATACGTTGCGCACGAGACTTGGCTGTAACTAAAGATAGTGCATCCTGGCGTGCATTAAAGCCACGTACACATGACTGCGCATGCATTGAGAATAGATGTAATTATTGTACAAATAAGCAAGGCAAGAAGATCATAATAAGAACTATGTATCCTTATCATTTGAACGTATTTAATGATATCTGGATTGAATTCTACTCTGGGATACGCAAAATTATTGATTTTCTCTTATATATTTTATAGGAATTTAAAAATACATGGTTTAACTTTAGAAATTCATCCATTCAAAAGATATGCATGAAACAACGTTTTTGACGTTAGTTTGACTCCATATTGATTTTTATCTATAATCTGATTGGTCCGCAGAGACCATCAAAATGGCGTAAAAGAACTAACCTAATCTAACTCGCGCCATATACATTTCAGTTATTTCTGTCTTTAATTTTTTTAAATGAGGGTGAATGATAAATTCATTAAATTGACAAAATCCTATTTTTAACAATCGCAAAATTTCTCTTACGGGAATAATTGAGTATTCATTTTTACACTAATAGTATTTCACGGAGTTTACGGTCTCGGCAATGGCGTTGTCGTCCAATCTTTAGAGTCTTAAACGATACTCTTAAATTCTCGATCTCAACTAGCCGTAAGCTGAGCGTAGAAAGCAATTACAACGAATTACAAGTTGCAAGGCTGCTTCCAGTCGTTGCACCTTAAAACAGGATGGTCGATCGGTTGGTAGCAATCGATATCTCTCGCGAGGCCGATTCAATCGTCCGTGATTGTTGCCCTGCACTCCCGACTCCAACTAAATCTCATTCTCGACCACGATCCTTCGTCCATTCTCTTGGTAACCCTTCTCCCTTCTTCGATGCCCTCTTTCGGTCATCCCTCGGGCATCAAACGATGATTGCATCCCGGTATTGGAGAAGCCGGAATCGGATCACGTTCCAAAATCCTCTAACACGGCCTCTGCGTCGTGAAATTTCACCGAAGAAAATGATCCGCAGGGAACAGGTTTGAATCAGAACCAAAGATTATCGACCGATCGACAATTAATACAAGTTGGTTAAATCAGCTGATCGATGATTTTGCCGCGGGATATAGAAAGTAAACTCCACGATTGTCCTGTCACCTTTCGACGTTTAAACAATAAATTATTCCAACAGCTCTTGAATAGCTTGTAAAACTTTCTCAATCTCATTCACACTCTTATACAAGGAAGATGAGATCATTTCGAAGGTGCTACTTTAAGCAACGGCACACCAACGAAACTTTCGCCTGGCTACAGTCCTCGAGACGCGTACGAAAATGTATCGGGATTCTTGGAGATGCTCGAATCCCTTTAGGATCCTTAGGTCTTCCTTCTCGGATACTGTACACACTACACTTTGCACTCTTCATGGAAACGCGACAGAGTATCGAGCTTTAAGCCGATTTCTGAACCTCCTAGCGAGATTCTGTCGGCTTGGATCAGCTTTATATCCGCTTACACTTCGAAGCTGTCCACACGCTGAATTTCACTTGGCTATCTTTTCTTCCCAACATTTTCGCTCGAGAAACTAACTTTTCCACTCATCGTGCATTATTTGGACTTACGATGGTATATCCTGATTTCTTGCAATTATTTTATTCTAGCCGTTGAATAGCAAAGTCTGGCTCAATCGAGACCCAAAATTTACAAAATATGTAGAAGAAAATTAATTTAAATTAAAATGTATTATTTTTAAACGAGAAAGGCTTCTCTTCATGATCCGCTGTTCGAAGGTTAAAGAAGTATCTAGACGTCGTAACAAGAAATGTTAAGTGGATATCGTGCTAAGAACTTTTAGATTCTCGAATTGAAATGGTAATCGAATGAGAATTGAATCGATTGGAAGAAATTAATTATCGATAAGGAAACGGAGAGATCGTTATGGGTGAAGTTTTCGACTCGTCGGGCGAGAGAATTTGTGAAGTGATTTGGCGAAGTGAATTCTGGAATAAAACGGATGATCGGGGCGCTTTGATTCTATCACGGTGTCGTTAAGTGAGACGCTACGATGGTTAAGATGAAACCGTGCAAGTTCTTTGATAACACCGAGACTCGGTGAATCGATGGAGAACGCGAGCATACGGATTTGCGAGGAAACATCCGCTTTTATAGGGTCACTAAAATTTCACGAGGGTCCCCTTCCTCCTATCTGCTAGCTTCAATTCTGTCGGAACATCAATAGAAACTGAATGCGATGCATAAAACTCCGCCAACTTTATATTTACTTCGAAGGAAATTAGGCACCATAAAGATATGTATTAGAGATTTCTTTCCATTGTTGAAAATGTTCGATTGATTTCGCAGATCGTCTTAAGATAACGATAATAGTGTTCAGAATTTTCTTCCTCTTTCATTTTCTAATTTAACTATATACCTTACACTTGATTAAAATCAGATTTCTTCACTTTATGAAAGAAATATTTAATCGTAATTGTTATCAAATTAGGGTTCATTTTTGCAAACAACCCACCAAATTTTTTAGTTAGAAAATTAGATTACGTGTTTATGAAACTTACCGTAGATTTTCCGTAGTGGAATTCATTTCTATTCCGTCGGAGGACAGTCTCTTGTACACGTTGCTTCCGGTTGAACGGTAAACCCTGGAAAAGAGTACAAGCAAATTATGTAAGTTTAATGTGACCGAATCTCTGGAGATCGGAACTATGAAAGCGATCGCGTCCTGAATATCGCATTTGCCTGTCTGCCTCGGTGTGTTTCTCCGTAGCAGAACGAGACAACGATTCGATACATATTGCACCGAGTGTCACGTACTTCTTCCAGTTACTATTCCATTTTAGATTCAAAGAGACCGTTTTCGTTTTCGATATCTCTCCGTGTGCAGCTTCCGCGCAAAGCTATGCTCTTCGTTCGCCGGGGAAAAATGTACCATCCACGCGGGAACACGTATTTTCTCGTATACAAATGAAACAAGCTCGATATCTTTCATCCGGATTTTTATAACGCGTCTATGAACCCCGTTTCCATTTGTTGTCAACCCGTCACGCGTTTCATAATAATCGACTGTGACAGCGATTCGAAAAAAAAAAAAAGGAAACACTTGCCTCGTCAAAGAAACGCTCAGACAGCGCTAATAATGTCAGTCGCAGACGTTTGCGTGCAAACAACGCTGAAATACCTGTTGCTGTTGCGTACAAAATCCCTGACGTGGACGTCGCGACGTCGGCATTGAACCATTGCGTTTCGTACACTTTTCACGTATCACGGATATTTTGCGTCCGCTATCAAAACAACGATTTAACGATTTTATTGCTATCTATTGAAGCCTGTCGGCTACGGGGGTGCAGGTACCCGAGATTTTTGGATGGGGGTGGGTTGGGAGCAATTGGGTAGGATCAAGCGAGTTCGCCCGAATTTTTCAGATTCGATCCGACCCGAACTTCGGGTGCTTAAGAGGACAAGTATTCGCTCGATCGATGTTACCCTCTGTCGTTGATTGATCTCGAGTTGATTTTCGGGAAGCAGAACATCCCTAGTGTAGGCGCTAAACGAATTGTCTCGCTATGGATGCCTACAGACGTTTAAATAATTTTTGCTTGCTCGATGAAATTAGTTGAAATATTGTAATTGAACGATTGATTCAAATGCGAGATACAAGGGGGTCGAGCGATCATTCAGCGAGTTAATTCCGCTCGTTTCGGAGGTAAACGCTTGATTCAGTCGCGGAGAAGCTGCTCAAGATCGAGATTCCCTTAAACCAGAACACGTGTTTACTAACCGGGTTAATTCCCGACGCCATCGACACGCTTTCGTCTGCTCTCACGCTCCCTGTTCATAATCTCGTCGGTTCTCAAGGCGTCCTCGAAGCGTAATTACGCTTCCTTCGAGGCTCGTCGTTTTCATCATCGGGATGGCTCGTGGGAGCCGTGAACAGGCCTCTCCTTTGCCTCATTATTTCCGCCTTGCTCTATCCATTCGGACGACTCCCTTTCCTTGTTATTCGCCGCGATCGTTCGATCCGTATCGGTGAAAATGCTGATTCGTCACCGAGATTTGTGCCATGGAACGGGATTATAATACGTCGAATAAATCCGTACACCTGTCTTATGCAGTTCTGCTTCTCCAATGCAACGAACAACCATGGGTTTATTACACCCATTTGAATGGTTTTATATTTCATTATAAATATTCATTAGTCACTTTGGATATTTTTATGTTGAACACGCGATAGTTTTAAAAATTATAAGTTAATTATGATTATGAATATCTAGCATCTTGCGTCATTCATGAAATTGCGTTAGATATTTAATTAGCTGCAGGACGCAAAAGGTGTGATTGGCCATGGACACCGTCATTATTTAGCCTATTAAGATCGTTCCGACGATTAGTGGCGAACGAAACCGCAGGTAATGAACCTGCCATCCACGATGCTGTTTCCTGAAATCTGTTCTCGCAAGCTTTAAAATGTTCAAACGCGAGAATTTCATAACGTACGTCCTGTACAGCCGCGTAATTGTAATAAAATTACACGTACAAAAGAAATCCAGTAGAACGAACTGCGTAAATTGCATTTTTTAATATATGAATCGAAACATCACCGAATATAATTCATCGCGAATAGGAAATCACAAAGAGAATTACTCGCGAATTATTCGGACGAGCGAGAAAAGGCATCGCGAGAATTTAATCGCAACCACGGATTTTTGGAATCGAGGAAACGCGAGAAGATCACGGAATATGAAAAATTCTTTTCTGGTCAAATAATTTGGAGTTGATGCTGGTACGGTGAAATGCGAATACGGCGGGAAATGCGGCGAATTTTACGGTGAAAATTCGCTGAAACGTCGAAATGGATTTGTCGCGAAGCGG
Organism: Osmia lignaria lignaria; assembly: GCF_051020975.1. NCBI lineage: Eukaryota > Metazoa > Arthropoda > Insecta > Hymenoptera > Megachilidae > Osmia > Osmia lignaria. The sequence continues at coordinate 6,708,480 of NC_135041.1, forward strand.
TCAGATGCTTAACGCAAAGTTGAGTAACGGGCGGAAAATGTTAGAGAAGGAATTTGGAAATATTATTGGTTAAAAAGTAGCTTCTCATCCGATTGTGTGTCTAATGATTTTTATTTTAACGAGGAAATAACAGGCATGGAAGAAAGGAATGGGTCACCGACGTTCATTACGTACGATAATGGCCATTGTCTCTGTACTAGAAGATAAGTAAGTACATAGTATAGTGCAATTCAAATCAAAATATACAATTCAAAATAGAATTTTCTATTCAAAACAATAAAGAAGAATAAAATTACTAGGGATATGTCAAAACCCGAAAATATAGGATCGGGTCGGGTTCGGTTCTTGAAAGTTTAGATATTCTAGAACTCGAAAAGTTTGGGCACCCGATACTCGAATTGGGTCGGGAATAACCCACCCATAAATAAATTTTTCCATTGCAAACTAACAAATAAGCGTGAAAATATTCACCTACTCTCTTACGTTTTCACATTTTCTGATAAACATCAAACTTCAATCTTCCATGACGCTTATTCGTACAATTTCCCAGGGCCACGATAAAGATGAACAAAGTATCGACATCTATAGAGTCGAAAAAAAAAAAAATGACGGAAGCAAGGAACAAGATCGTTCTCGTTTCTTTAGTCGAACGAAAATATGGCAGCATCTAATGGTTAGCAGTGTAACGAAGAATCTGTAGCGGGGACGGGGAACGATGTTCCTTATTAAGGGACCCTTCGTCAGTGATTCCAGCTTAAGATCCGGGTCTTTGCATTTCGAGACGAAAAGTTTAACGATATTCATACAAAGCCGGATGATATCGCGGCCGGTCGAGTCTGGGTCCTGGGATCTGCAAATGAGCACTTTTTTTCCGCGCAATTCCGACAGACAGTGTTATTTCAGCCCGGGGAACGGAATAAAAGGAAAAGAAAGCTCGGCCAAAATGATGGAGATGTTAAGGAAAATATCCTCCCTCGACCCTCTGTTACGTCCTACTCGCGCACCGAGTTTGTTGAGATGCGACGAACCGTGAAAGACGCTCGTCTTATCTTCCAGCTTTGCGTGAGATACTTCGCCGTCCCTTCTTCTTCCTATTTTCTTCTTCCGTCCACTCCTTCATCATACCCTTGTACACTGTTCTTCTTCTTCCTACGCTTGCAAACTCGATAGCCCGATTTACCCTCGTGGTTTTCATGGATGAACGTACACCGTTCGAATTCTTGTTTTACTATTAGGTTGCCGGGAAATAAATGGCTGTCTTAACCCGCTTCGCCGGTTTGACGTGGACTTCCTTCGGCTAGACACTTATTCTCTTACACTTTCTTTAACACGCTTCTTTATTTCCTTTTTTTCTGATGCGGGAGAACGTAAAATAGTAGTGAAATAATAGAGTTCCTTTTATCGTAACTGCACGCGAAAGCTTGTGGAAACAGCGAACGTGTTGAATGATAATTGACTGATTCGCTTAACTACAAATCAGTAACGCATTGCGTTTAATTAATGACCCACATGTGCCTGATGTACGAGTTGATTTCGGAGTTTACGCGCAAACTCTCGTTTAAATAATCGCATTGATTGATACAGTGTTCGTGTTGAAATTTTTGATTGTTTAATACTCCAGGTTTAAACATTCTATGTACACGAAATAAGAAATTATCATTTAAAAAATGTTTTTTCTATCGTTTTATCATTTCATTGTGATTTAATAACATTTGACCAAACGCATTTATGCGTCTACAGCAGTCAAAGGGTTAACCCTTTAATTGGGTAGCTAATTTACCAGAAGTGCATTCTGTCAAATGTTAAATGACGAGTTGAAAGGTTAAAAATGAATTGAATTAAAATTTATATAGGTAGTTTTTAATTCTCCGCTGAAAAAGCATTTTCCAATGACGAATAAGCCGGCATCTCCTGGATCCTGGATAAATTTTGGAAGGAAAAATTGTCTAGTACAAGTCATGATCAATGTTATCCAACGAACGATGTACATTCGAGTGTGAAAGCGATATTTCACTTGAACGAAATGATACGTTTTTCGAAACTGCCATAAAAAGTATGCAGAGTCGGGAACCGGGTAAAAATTGTATACAGTCGTATCGTTGGAATAAATCAATGTGTTAATTTAGATAAAACAAACGGGACTGTATGAAAGCGAAAATCCGTGTTTTTGTCGGAACGGCTTACACCGGAATGAATTGATGAGAGTTCGAGCCCTGTCGACCGCCGCTAGTTTAATGCATTATGATATAAATGTTTGCTCGATTGAGTATTTCCGGGGCAAAAAAGCGAATTACACAACCAAGTTATTCGCAACGCTCGCGGTCACAATAACTGCAATTTCGCGAATTTCATTCGATTCATTAATGATTAAAAGTCTTTCAAGTTTAATTTCAATACCATTATCAATATTATTGAAAATTATAATTAATCACTGAATTGTTTCGTTACACATAATAAAATTATTCCAACTATAAATGTATGATCAGGAGCGGTTTAAGATTTCTGGGGCCCAGGACTATGAAAATTTCGAGGACCCGCTTGGTTCAAAAATTGAAATTTATTTTAATTAAAAAGGGCAACGGTAAAAAAAGATAATTTGTTTTCTACACAATATGTACATTTTACTTTTAATACGTCCGGTTAACACACCGATTTATTCACCGAAAGCAGCGTGTATCGCAGTTTTCCGGGGTAGCTCGGAAAATCTCCATGGTTCGCACGAATGCTTTCCCCGAGGCCGCGAAATACGATCGTGGATGTTGGCGGGAAGGAGGGTTTGGGAAGTAGTCGAACGATTTAGAAGGGTCGGCAAGCAAGGTGCGGGAGGGGCGGCGAGTTGGCGTGGCATTGTCGTTTTTCCGAGGATTCGTTGCTGCAGCAGGGGGTCAGACGTGTCCGGGGTGTGCCACGACACAGGCTGGCGTTATTCCAGCGTGGAAAACATTTAAAACAAAACCTCGTCGGCTCTCTCGAGCCTTGTACCGGTGGTAGGTCAGGTAGATTCGGATAGGCATTCATTACTGTCAAAAATATGCCTGGCTGCGTATTATCTACGCCCATGCTGATTCATATTTACTCGCCAAATATCGGGTTGTTTGTGTCTTCTGTTCCCTACCGTGCTGGCATATGATTAACCTTCGAATAGCCGACTGAAAATGACGTTACGGTAGACCAATATTGGACCGTGTATTAGAGAATAAAGCGGAAAATTGTATTAAACCTTGTATTTTCAAATTACCTTATATTATGTCGTGCAACGATTTAATACTAATTACAGCAATTATAAGTTAATGTGTTAAATGTGTAGAATGATGGGTATAAATCTTGCGTCTAGCGTGATACAGTTGACAGCAAGTTTAACGTCTACTGGATCGATCTTGACGAATAGTTAGGCCGAAAGTTTCCAATCTGTTAAATTACTGTGATTAAAGCAATCACGACGCGAGTTGCGTGACCCGTCGAGCAAGATTAATTAAACGAAAATTTGGAATCAAAGCGATTGTCATGAATTCACACTTCATATCAGTTTTCAGTTAATTACGAACTCGCTAATATTTTTCAAGCTACATACATCCATTTGTCATGCTTTTTTTTGCATTTTACTTCCGTACATTTCAAATTTAAGTTTCCTTGGGGATTGCAACGTGCATGTACCTTCATAGTTCTGCAAAAGAAAGCAGAAGAAAAAGAGGAACATTATTCGACAATTTTTTCTCTGTTTAATTTATTCTCCTTCGTCGTTTTCTTAACGATTCCACGATCACAATTTCGCGTGCATCACAATTTATACTAACAAAATTACTCCACGATGAATATCACGCAAGAGACGTAAAACTACATCGCGCTCGTAAAATCAAAATACGACTCATGGAATTTCAAGCGGAATTGATGCGAACGCGTCGTTAAAGCGGTGCAATTAAATTCCGGAAAATAAGTGATTAAATAAAATACACATTGCTAACCAAAATAAACCGCGTGACATTTTCCGGAATGAAAATATTGTCACGAAGCGGTATAAACTTTTTTTCTTTTCAACGAATGTATTTTTACATTCATGAAATTTCCGATTCTTTTTAGTAATACCATGCGGCAACACCCATTGTTTATTTGAAAAGAAGGGTACAGGCGAAAACGCTGAAATTCAATTTTGTTAATTCGTATAATAATTCATTGAATTTTGATCAATCTGTGATAATCTCTACATTTTTCATGAAAGAGCCTTACAAAATATTTTCCCCTTAATTTTCCAGAAAATTAAAAATTCATTAAAAAAATATAACTAGAATTTTTCGGGTCCAAGGTATACAAATGAAAACCGTGGAAATTTATTTACAAAATATAATTAACGCACGATTCCTCGTCTCTACTTCACCTTTTCCGTCTATCCTATGATTTTTATTCTTTTTCATCCCTCTTGGCCATTCATTGCAACGTACAGTTGCCTTCGGTACGAACAGGTCAACGAATTCTACGACTAGGAGCACGGTAGTCGGGAGGAACGTTTTCGTGCAACTCTTTAGACGCGCGAGAAGAAAGGCGGGAGCCCGTGAAATCCGTGGAAAAGGCGACGAAATGAGGGAAAACTGTTACCCGCCCAAGACCGTAATCGCCGGCTCGTTGATTCGGTCAAGTACAGTTTAGCAGAAGTTAACGAGCAGGGTTGAACGCTCACGCGAGTAGGCGGCCACGCGCGTATTCCTGTTGCCGGTATCTACGTCGATTTAAACTCTGCCAGGGATTTTCTGGTTTGCTCGTTTATTTTCCGCCTTTAAATGCACGCGATACGCGGCCGCGCGGATATCATTTCGACGCCCAAACGAATTTTTCTGCACGAAACTCTGTATACTGCTGGATGAAGTGCATTGTTTAATCGTTCAACTGTACGCTAATGCGGTGTATTGATTACCCTTATTCTACAACATTTTGTTTATATTATTAATAATTTTTTTAAGACTGATTTTTTACCGAAAGTATCGTCAAGGATTCATTTCTTCTCTTAAGAGATCACTTAACGATAAGTATAACTATCGCAATTATTTTAACATATAATTAAATCTGTTTTATCTTTAATTTTATAAAAATATCTTTATTCCATTAAATTTTAAATTTTAAATTTTTTAAAATAATGAATAATTATATAGTAGTTTGGCGAATTAATTGTTATCACGCAGAAATTTTTATCATCATAAATAGGAATTTGGTTTTAAAAAAGTGAGACCTTTGAATATCCAATTTTATTGCAATTTAAAATCTATAGAAATACAAACCAACTGGAAAGAATCGCAGAGTTTTAAAGAAAAATAATATTTCGAACAATAACGAAAAAGTAAGAGTGGAAATAATTAAAACTAATCATTCCGCCTAAGGGTGAAATCGTTGAGGAAGGTTGGGTTCAACGAGAAACGTATAACCCGGTGTGTTCATCCAAGATCAGTAGTTTACTACGAAAACGAAGAACAGTGATTCGGGTCAGACGTTTCCTCTCGTTCCGGGAGTAGATTGGCTCGAGGCTGTTGCAAATCCAGCCTCGGAAATCGACAAATTAAGTATCAATCTTATTCTTGATAGGGGAACACCTAGATAAAACAAGGAAGAAGATTTAACTGGTGACTCGGTGATTTCTTGCTTCCTTAAATTACTCCACGATCAAGTAACTTTCTGCAAGTGAAAGTATAAATATAGCAGAAAAGTTTTTGAAAAAATCTCCAATTTTCAATTTTTATTATGAAAAGGTAAATCGACGTAAATGTGTTCAAAGGATGGGAATCCAAAGTACAGTTTTACATATAATTTAATTTTTAACAATTCCATTTGCTTTTTCGTTTCTCGGAAAAATTTCTCTTCTCTTGCTTGAACATTTTTAACATTTCACGAATGCTTGCTAGCATTATGCGACGAATAAAATATGAACCCAAAGCATCGGAGAGTAGTTTCTCTAAATCTCTTAACAGAGAATCGGATTTATTAGCAGCAGTTTTCGAAAGTTTTTAATAGCAACTTTCAATTACAACGAGAACAGTTCACGATCCACTTTGAAAAAACCACCGCTCGACCGTCGAACACCTGATTTATTTGCCGAAACTGTCTGGCCGACTAATGGAACACACAGGCCCGTTAACGGCATTCGGTTGGTCATCATTCTCCGAAGATGAACTCTCCTCCGCATCCTCGTCAGCCGGAAATCGCGTTATCCCATACAGAATTCATGAAATCGCTATAGCTTCTAGCATCGAAGCCGAAAGACTTCGAACGGTACGATTGATGGAAATATCGATTTTGGATGAAACGTCGAATTGAATAGGTATTGCCTTGTTTTACGAAGTGTTAAATTTTAAACGGCTTCCGTTTTTAGGATTTCGTTAAGATCTGCGATTCGTATTTAATAGTTGCCTTGAATAAATAATTGTGAATTATTAAAATTGCACATTTTCTCCAAATAAGAATAATAGATTGATTTAATATATAGATATTTCTAAAACGTTAAATTATTACCTGACATTAATGGTCTTTTCATTGATGAACACGTAAAGAGTATAAGAGATCGACAAAATTTGATAACATAATAGTATCTCAAAATATCGCTTATGGTACATCAATTTAAAGGTTAAAGTTTGAAGAAAATTACTAAATACACGCACCGTTTATTAATGTTCATAATATAAAATGATTGATTGTCAAAGAACTATCATACCGAATATTACACACTTAATACTTGAAAAGCAGCCATTTTGTATTAAGAACATTAATAAACGGTACGTGTATGTAGTAATTTTCTTCAAACTTTAAGCTTTAAATTGATGTAACATAAGTGTTGTTTCGCGTTACTTTTATGTCATGAAATTAATCATTTGTAATGTAACATCTAATGGATGAGTTACTCGGGCCTGTCTTAAATCCCTCAGCCTGTATATCCATAGAAATTTAGTATCAAAGCGATTGATTAATTCCGAAATGGCGTTTGCCGAAGCTGTTGACATGATTCCTGTCGATTGAAACGAAACGAGAAAGAAATGCGAACGCGTCTCGTTAATGAAGCGTATTAGAGTGCTCTCGCGTTTGCCAGTTGTCGAATAACGATAGCCTTCTAATTGGTGTTGCTTTTAACACCGATCCGAAACAGCCACTTTTCCTGCTCTTCTCTTGCAACTGTAATCCCCAATTTGCCGACTGATTATCGAGCCTCGCGACACTTCAAAACGGCAATTAAGCTTTCCCTTGGCGAAATTTCCAAGCGGTAATGTAATCCGTGTCAACGGGGCGAATTAATGGCGGGGCGGTAACAGCGGAACGCAGCCGAGGAAATATTACTTTTACAAAAGCGAGTTAACCGGAATAATTAAAGCGGCGTGTGTGACAGTATTTTGATTAGAACGTTCGTGAATACTAATGTTTAGCGAGGCGACGGCACGCGGTTATAAATTCATCGGTCGATCGGTGAAGTAATTCCAGCCGCGATCGAATCGAAACTTTAATTGAAATCGGATCGATGTAATTGGATAAATTAAACGTTAATTAATGCGTGTATCGTGACTAAAGCGATTCTATCGCCAGATTTGGCTTACCTAAAATACAGCCACCGTTATACCGGTATCTATGATCTATATAGCAAAGACGAACTGGACCAAACGATAACAGTTATCATAATTGCAATGGAACAAAATTGTACTGTTGTATGCAAAAAGGGCCTCAGTGATTAAAGTCAATTTTAATAAAAAATTAAGTATTTTTTACAATATGTTGCTGCAAAATTTTCTCTTTATTGTTTCATTAACACAATCTAAATTAAGTAATGTATTAATGAATAAAATTAATTTTAGTTAAATTTTGTAATGAAATCAAATTTAACCTGTATAGAAAAGAATGTAGAATCTAATTAAGCATTTTATTATAAAAAGGCCTAAACATTCTGAAGCTCTTACATCCACCAGTACGACTGTATAAATTTTTTGAGAAGGACTCTAAAATTGAGAATGTAAGAATGAAATAAAACATCCAGTAAATAACGATATTTTCTGCTCGTCGGATTTTCACCTTTTCTCAGGTAGCTTTCAGAGAAAACGTGTGTTCATGGCTTAAGCTTGCCGAGCTAAGTGAAACGTTTCCGTTTTCCAGCCACCAGCTCGCGTTAATCGCCCGGAAACATAACAGTATCGTAAATGTTGTACACGCGTAGACCGTAGACGAACGCTCGATTCGCAGGGTGAAACAGCCATGCTGGGATTTTCGTTTGCCCTCTAATTCCTCGCTTGATTGCTCGATCCTTCGTATATTAACCCGTTAGGGATCGAAAGGAAATTAAAAGTAACGCCGGTCCTCGCATTAACGCGAAATGCTCGGTTCATTTCGCTGGAAAATCACCGATGAGGTTAAATAAAACGAATTTTAAGGGTGCTAAGATGTAGAGAAGAATCTTGAAGAAAAAAGAAACGAAGGTTTCTAATTATTAGATACTTTTCATTAGTTGATGTATTTTTTAATTTCTTTCTTTTTCTACGTACTGAAATCTGTTTGTATGATTCGTCACGTTTAAAGTCTTCCGCAGTAAATCCTCCGTGGAAGGACAAATACTAGAGAGCGCGTGCAGTATCGCAAAAATCTGAGGAAAATCTGCAAACGTTCCGTGTCAACTCGTATTCTCCGGCGTTGAACGCGTTTCGTCGTTGAACCAACACTTTATTAGGTTAATTCAATTTAAAGTTCCCGGGAAGTGCGTAGACAGAAGGAAGTTTATACGGCGGTGGTATAAAGACCTCGGCTTTTATCGCGACACGGGCTACAAGCGAAGGAATGTTTCTTCCTCTCCGTTGTGTACGGAGGCGGCAAGTTTTTAATTTTTGCATCAACGCTATCGCCCTTCCACCGGCCCGTGTCGTTTACAAACTTCCGTCTCGAAGGCTTCCGAGTGACTTTTTGTGTCACGAGCTTCACGAGCCCGGCGGGTCTGCAATATTAACAAATTTTCCGCGGGAATTCGTCCCCGATGTGCGATATCTGCGAGATCAACCCGGAATAGAGGGATAGCAGAGGGATGGTGGAGAAGAGAATCGGAAGACGAGAGGGGGTGAGACAGCCTTTAGGAAAGTTCAACGTCGATACCGAGGCATCCCGAGGCGGGCTAAAACTTTTAACGCGTCTCGAACTCGGTTCCCGCGGAGAAAAAGACGCAAACGGCGTACAGAAATCGAGCTTCCGGCGAAATTTCGCCTGGAATGTCCATTTCTGTAAGCTTCCACCTTTCTCCCTTTCCCTCGATCCCGAGTCACCGGAAAATCAGTCATATTTCATGAATTCTTTGCTACCAGAAATTCGTCCTCCTCGACGTCCCAGCTTTAAATATACTCGAAAGTCTTTCAGCCTGAAATTTCCTTTGGATACGAGAGTTTCAAACGTCAAAGGAAAATGTTTAACGAGAAACAACCGTTTGAATTAAATTTACGGGTTGATAGGTGGTGTTGTTGAATACTGCAGCTTTGAAAGTTCGTTTTACGGGTTATAGGTACAGGCATAATTTGGTAAAATTCGAGCAGCTGGGAGACCTACAAAAGTTTCCTGATTCATTAGAGAAAATTAGTGAATTTTATATCGAAGTGGTTTCTTTTTCATTAAACATGGGGATAAATTAATTTCAGTTGAAAATAATTACATTATCAGTCCACTGGTTTATTAATTTGCTGATAAGTATGTTTACAGTAACGTTTCCATGATAATTTTGTTAAAATCTGAGACTTGTTGGAAATAAAGAAAATCAAAGGGAAATCTATTAATTTTACCAAATGACGGGATGAATGAGATTAATTTACAACAAAAACGAAAAGTGTCAAATTTAATTTAACCTAATGATGTGCTTTATACTTTAACATAAATAAAGTAACAAAAGCCATACATTTGATTTCATTTCAGTGAAAACTAACTCTCTTGAAATTCGATTTATTCTTTCAAAGGAAGTATTCTTAACCCATTATCGTAAATAATCGTTCCCATTTCGCATTCTAAAACACAACCGAAGATAACACGGACACTCGATGAGAAGGTTTCTTGAATTAGCTCCGACGATCGAGATCCAAGCTGGTCCGAAATTCAATTTGAAAATTCGCTTTCCATGGCGGTGTTCGCCACTTCATATCGCGAGGTCTTGAGCAAACCAAGAACGATGGGTCTAAAAACCGCTTTCCGATAGAATCGGCAAGGTTCACCGGATCTCCTCGTTGGCCGAGGCAATACGAAGAAACCATTTCCCCTCGGTGTGTTGGAAAATTGATCGCGACCGCCAGATTGGCCGTTTAAGATGGGGTTGTAACGTCGGGCTTCAGGAGTTGTATGCAATCCTCCGGGTCGCGCGTGGACGAAGGGTGAGGAACGCTTGCTCGAAACTGTTGTCCACGTCTCGGCTGTGATGTAACTGTCGTTGCTGATACCCGTGTTGTTAACGTTGCCACAATTTCCAACGTGTTTCACGGTTCGATCGACACGCTCTGTTCCTCCGTCGGTAGGTTAAGCCGCCCTTTGACCGAGGATCCGTTAATAGTTCGACCGTGTGTCGTTATGATCCCCCATCCTTTCCCCGCAACGACTGTCGGAACTCTAACGATAATTGTGCTATTTCGATCGATTCATTTTGGCAATCGGAATTTCAGGGAAACAGACGTCTGGAGTTTAACCGTGCGAAACGTCTACAGTAGACTCTTAATAACTTGCTGCTGGCTAACGAAACTTATTGCCTTTCACACGTACTTTCATTGGTACTTTTCACTAGGGGTGTGTACGTACTCAAGAAGCGGAGTCGGATCGTTTGAGTATTCAGTTGTTTTGAAAATATTAGGCTATGCTTGTCTTCCAGTGCATTATACTAGAGACATTTGTTAAATTTCCCTTTTTCAGAAATTTACTCTTCTACAGCCTCGAGTGTGGAAAGTTATCAAGAGTTCACTGTAATTCTTCAGTGATTAACGCGGTGAATAAATGGTGTTTGGTAGAGTTAAATCAGAAACTTTTGAAGCTTACTGTATAGATTTAGCCGCACCTAGACGCATTTCGAGCGACGACCATGAAAATTGCGTTTCCTGCTCGGCGATCGGCCAATGGTTTAATTACTAGCTCCGATGTATTCCTCGATATCGCGGGATCGAAATGGAATAGACCGGGTGTCGCATCCCTCTATTCGTTTACTCGTTATCATCCGTTATCCGGCGCGAATATTTATCGTAAATAATAAACGTTTATTTCGCTGTTCGCGTAGCCAGCGTGCATCGATGATTCAGTAGTTTCGGTTAAGTGGAAAGCTTAGATTAATCTTGATATATTCAACATGAGGGGTGGAACTTAAATTTTACTTAAACTTTAATTAATTAGACCCCGAATTCCTATCGACCTATGGGAAATTTTCTCAATTTTTTGTGATTCTAAAACGATTAGGATAAAAAGGGGAAATAATAATACACCGCAATCTTAGTTGCATGATTTTGTATTCGTCGTTTGATCTAATTATTTGAACATGTCTGTACATTCATCAAGAATCAAAGATGTGTGTAATCGTTAAGACACACGTCTGTATATTGAGCGTCCATGGAAATTGCGTTTCCATATACCGATCGGGCGACGGTTTAATTATCATGCCTGGTTATTTCCCTCGATATCAAGGTACCAGTTAGTAGCCGATATGAAATAGGTTGAGAGCCTCGTGCCAATGAGGGAATCGCTTCTTTGCAAATTTAATGCTCGTTCCTGAATATTTATACGCGATGCATGAAAATTCAGTTGAACGAAGATTCTTCAACAACGGATACTTCAAAAGATATGGGAAACGGATTCATCGATTCGGAGCTGATTCTTTTGATTAGGTTCCTTTGCGTTTCAAGAGTTTCGTCATACGTATCTACATACCCGAGTCTCTTGCCAACCACTATGTAACCACCGCAATGAGAAAATTGCGTTAATGTCAGAAAAATTCAAATGCTTGAATTGAAATTGAAAGCTTTGCAAAAAGATTTTAATTATTCGGAGTTCGACAAGTACTTCTGAGGGGTATTTAATAAAAGTAAGATAGAATACGTTGGGAAATACGATAGAATACGCTAATTTTTCGCAATATAATTTCACGCAAATGAATGTATAATTCCCCTCAAGAGGCCGAAATACAGGGAATTATCAAACTTTGTACTGTATTAAAAATTGCCAAAAAACCATCATTTTCCCTTATATTTCAACTTGAGAACCCATGTACGAAGACAGCGACATTACGTCGCGTTAATTCGATAAAAACAACACAAGGGGCTGTTTTGCCGGGCTTCCACCACAAAAGGCTTCCATTAACAGGTGCAATGTTCAACTTTGATCGTACAGGCAACTTTACTGCGTTTCATGGTCGGCCTGGCGAGCGAAACAATTGTTTCAACGATAATCTGAGCCAGTGAGGGCGGCTCGTTAACAGCGATGAGTTTCCTCTGTTCCTATCACGAGGAACCGGCACGAGGAGGCTACCAATTAGCTGCGTAAATCTTCACGCTTCCGGATGTCCGGGGGATCGCGCATTTAAAGCTGTCGCAATTAGCAGCGCCAATTAAAAACGGAAATGCTGGCCTCCGCGCGCGAGCACGGACCGCATTAAAATCCGAGTACCACCGGGCCTCGAAATATTTTCCAGACAAGCTTCACGCCGAAAACTTTGGTCAATTATCAGTGTGCTGGCTTGATGGAATTATTGTAATCACCGCGGGGTGGTATGGTTACGAATATTCCGCGAAATGTTTTGAACTGAAGCTAACGAGTTACACGGATTTCTGTTCATTTGGAACAGAATGAAACAGGTCGCAAGTCTGACGATTATAATTATTCTATGATTAATTGTACCACCAAGATTGCAATTAGGTATGATTAAGAGCTGTTTGTATTGGAAGCATTCGGGTCTGGTCAACTGGGATGAAGTTTCACTTTACTTTCAAGTTTAACCTTTGGCGCTCCATTTATTAGCCAACCCGTATCTAAGATTAAAAATCTTGAGAAGAGGGCTATAGTGTTTCGACTTTCTATCACTGACTTTCTATCGGCCGAAAAAGGGTTGGCTCTAGAACGAATCTCGCTTTAGTTCACTTTAGCTTGTTCTATATGAGAATCGTTTTTTTTTCTTATCAAATAGAACAGTGTTCTAAATATTTTAATACTTAAACTCTATATAATAAGCTTCAAAATAATTTCATAAATCAAACTTTATGTACCGTACTAAAATATATGCATAGGTGTCAAAGGAATTACACTTTCCTGTTCAATTTAAAAATTGGTCATTGTTTACCATTGTTCTGGACAAGTTGATAGATGCACGGATGTGGATAAAAGAAATATAAACGCGTTTCTTAATGTTTCGAATTTAGATCAGCAAATACAATAGATTTAAAACTGCAAGGTCTGCAGTTATTAGAAATGATATATGTATTGTACAATTCTAGATGGAACAGTTTGCTGGAGTTACTATGGTTGTTGTACACCGTTGAATTTATTCGTTTGCGAAATAGAACTAAATTTTCGTTTCAGATTACGCTCCCGATTCGTGCAAAAATTCAATAAATATGAATAAATTGGTTGGTCCGGTAATCTCTTGCAATTTATCGAGGTCATCATTTTTAAACGTTTGTGTTTTAAAAAACTGATTAAACACAAAATACGTATATGGAATAACAGCACATAATATAAAATATATCATCACTTATTTTTGTCTATTATAAAATATTTAGCTTCAGTGAAAAATTCGGTAACATTGAATAACATTGAATAGAGTTAGGTTTTGAAAGCATGCAGGAATTTAAATTATTTTATAATCTCGCCGGTGCAATGACTCAAACGTAGGTACCTGCAGATTTTCTCTTTCATACAAAAAAGGAAACTCGACTTTCCCTTGTACACAGTGAAAACAGTAGATTGACGGTAATCGCGAAGACACGATCTTCATGGGTCGTAGAATGTATTTATTGTACTTGCGCGAGGATTTCCGTATAGAAGTATCATCACGATATGTACAGTATCGAGCACAATTGCTTCGGAGACCCGGAGTGTGGGAGGACTTAGGTGAGAACATTACCATGCTCGGTATTTCGACAATCTTTTCTTTATAAAGGATCAAGGTGTTTTAAAGGAAAAATAATATGGACCGTTTAGCTTTAAAGAATTCACAGAATACAAAATAATTTCGTGAAAAAACCTGCTTCGTAATCGTGAGCAAATGAAAGCAGAATAAATGATTACTTTAGAAGTTCACGGCCGACTAGAAACAACGAACACTTTCTAAGTTTGCCTAGATCTAAAAAGATCTTGCCTCGTGCGGCCGTTTCACTGTCTTCTCTTTTCGGGTCATCGCCTAAATCTGAATTATCTTTCATGAAATCGTTGATTATTCGTTTTAGAAACAATGAGTTTTGATTTGTGTAATTAGAAGCGTAATTAAGTAGGGACCTGGTCCATACCAGAAAAGATTCTAATTACGCAAATGATAGTATGATGATTGAATGTTATTTTTACATTCATATTTCTTCGAAGTTTTATCAAAAACAATTCCATCCTCTCTTTTATTATTACCACTAAATCGTAGACAGGTGGAATACAGAAAACTGCAAGGTTTAACAGCAGCTCGTACACGGTATAATTAGCCAAAGGGATTTAATTTTCCCTCGAAATTGATTTCTCTGCAGATCATACGGTTAATCGTTTCCCAGACTGCCACGAGAGAAAAGGAAAAAGAATGAAAGGACACGATTCATCGCGGAATCCTTGGTACACTGAAATTACAAACGCACACCAATCCGACATCAATTTCATCTATTGTCACACACGAACAATCCCGTCTGCTAAACTGCAAGAGGAAGCAGGAATTGAGATCAAGCGTGCATTCGAGCATGCATATGTATATATAGAGAAGTATGTGTACACGTATGTATGCGGTTAGGTGTGTCCCGTTGAAGCGCCGCGCCGCTTGCACTCTGATTGCGTTACGTTACGCTGCATTTATCGCGTATTTTCGTCGTTAAAATATTGTGCAGCTGTATTTCGCTGGTGTTTCGCAAAAACGTCGCTAAAAGTTCCGCATATTTTAAATTATAAACGTTTATCGCCGTTATTTATGTTCCCTGCAATTTGTATCATAGAAATGCTTATATTCGCTTTTGCTCGTTTAATCCTCTCTCTTTGTCATATTTTCGGTAATTTTGCTTTTACTCGATGGTAAAATTATCCTGAATAATTTTGACACATTATTTAGTGGAAATCTGTACCATTGATTATTATGTTATCGTTAAATTCGTTTTTAATTATGTTGGTGCATAAATTCCATTTTGATATAAAGAAGAAAGGGTTAGTGGTATCATAATTTGTGAAATTAATGGCTCTTGTAATTTTACATTTTTTTATATCCAAAATGTGATTAATGAAAAAACTATTTTGGGGAATTTTTATATTGTACACTACCAAATTATTGGTGTGAAAAACATTGGTGTAAAGCTAAGTATAATATATGTAGAGAAATTTTAGCTCATCGTAATGTACGATGTATGCACACTGACCGGAAGTAGTGACGTCTATTAAGATTTTTATGTCACTGTTGAGAGTCTCGAAGGTGTGATCCTTGGTAAGTTTATGGGTACTTGAGAAGAGTTGATGCTCCCCATGAGACGCCATAAGATGCCGATCTTCCGTCTAATTAAGTGTATTCTAGAAAGATAGTAACTCCTACGTTGAAGTTACAAAAATCGTTGTCTGGGAACAGTTTCAGGATGCCATTAACAAGTAACGAATCTCTGTGCCACAGAGAAATTTGTACGAAAATTACGTCGAGATTATTGATGAGTAAATAATCCGGCTTTGCCCGTTCCTTAACTCGTGACTCTAAATGCAAATGACTACAAATACTTGTAGCAGCAGTTACTAGCGACATTCAGTTCGTGAACAAGGTAGTTGATAGTGAAAATCTTAAGTGAGTCACGAGACAGTTACATTGACTTGGGTCACGTTCATTGGCGTAACTAAGATTTTTTCTAAGGTGACTCAGGTCTCTTAGTTTTATTAACAAGATTTTAGTTTAAGATTTAGTTTAATCCGAGGCCCGAGAGAATATTAGAATACTAAAATATTAAAATATTAGAATATTAGAATCTCAGAATTTTTGAATTTTGCAATTTTGCAATTTTAGGCCAAGATTCGATTATCAGGGGTTGTATTTCTTGAGCTTCACAATTTAAAATCATCACTAAAATTTCAAAAAATTATTACTATAAAACTGCATTATCCCAGACCCATAGATATCACATTGCGTGTGTTTAGAGCGTAGAATCCTCACGACTAGGTTCCATGATTCTGAGTCATCACCATCGATAATAATAAAAAATCGTTCCTTATTTCTACATCCACCAATATCCCTTATCGATTGCAGCTTTCGTTTTCGATTTTTCTCAATAAATATTACCTCACCATTTGTATTCTAATTCAGCAGACCATTTTCACCTTTTTCCGGCGCGATCTCGCATCAGCTTTCTCCTCGTTGAATTCGTTTTTCATCGACGTTCTTAATTCTGTGCCGTGAGTCGAAAAGCGTCGTATCATCGTGTTTGCTACGTTTCTCGCGAAAGCGGTCGATGACATCAACGCGGTCACCGAGCTTTCGAACTTTTGCCGGCTTTCACCGGTTCGCCGTTTGCTGTCATTCGACGACGAACCAAAGAAAGGCGCAGTGAAAGCGTTTAAACAGATGGCGAATCCGTGTTCGACTTCTCGCGTAAGGCTTCTCAAATTGTTCGCTACTTTCGAGTTTATAGTAGCGCTATATTCGTTTCTATCTATAATCTGATTGGTCCGTATAGACGAGCATCAGAATGTCATCAAATAAACTAACCTGATCTAACATAACTCAACCTAACACGACCAAAGTCCCAAAGTAAAGTTCATCCATACACAAAAATAAGGTGTGGAAAAAATATGAAGTTAGAGCGGTGGTAAAGCGAACAGCACCAAGAAAATTATGCTCAAGAAGTTCCTTTATCGCTTGTTATTGGCCAAGAAGCTGGTTGCACCGTAAAAGATAGAGAGAACGCTTCGGTGTTGGGTGTTCTGTCCTCGGATGTGTAATTTCCGGAGCTATTTTAATTTAGTTTATTGGTCGACGGTGCCCCTTTGCGTCCGTCTTCTCCTTCCAGTTTCCGTATTACGGAGTAATCTGCATCGACCGAAAATAATTTCCTTATCTCTCGCTCGAACAAAGTTGAACGCCTTTGAAAATTTACGCCACGAGATGAGATTTTAATAGAAACGGAGAGATACTTTTCTTACAGGGAAACATCGCGTCGAAGATGGAGGAAGTCAGTTGTTCTTAAATGTAAATCAATGTTGAGTTTGTTTGAGACGAGTATACTCACAATCTGGTTAATTTTATAAAGGGAAACTTGAGAAGGTGGTAAAGCTTTTTCTTCTTGTCTTCTTTATTTTCGAATTTCTTTCTTTTAAGTTATATCGTTAATGGATTATCGACAGCGCTGATTCACGAAAATTTACATGCAAAAGTTTCCAAAAAAGAATTCCTTCCTCCAATTCGAAAAATAGAACAAAACGGGAAATTATTCATCCTCTAAATTAGTGCCTGGTTCCCTATCACAGAGACGCGTATAATTCTTAATCTATCCCGATGAATGGAAATAGAGAATGAAACGGGACGAAGGAATTTTTTCCAACGAGAACGTCGCGTCGCGGCTAGAATATAAATCTCGATTTCCTCGGGGTACTGGAGTCGTTCGTCCAGGGCTTAGAGCACTCGATGCCCCCGATAAATCCGGAGTGTAATCGAGCCTTCGCGTTGAACATCCCGGATTAGCCACTCGTCCGATATCTACATTGTCCCGTCTCCGTGGACGCGAAATCCGCAGGAATTTTTGGTCCTCGTTCGGCGCGCAGGGAAAGTCAATATTGTCGGAAGAAAATTGGCCACGTGGTGCTCGCGCCGCTCTTTCCCGCCGTGAGCACGTATTTCCGACGCAACACACAACCGGAAACCGTCACCGATACACCGATCGTCCGTGCATTCCGACAAATCGTGACGAGCGCTGATGGAAAATAAATCTTGCGACGAGACGACGTCTTCGACGCGTCGCGAATCCCGCGCGCCGTTACATCGAATACCTCTTCGAGGCGCAATGGCATCGCCGTGTTTCCGGCAATGTCCATTAATGTCCATTAGCTGTCGTGTAACGCATATACTTGCTTTTTTCTTCATTTCATTCGTGAGCGGACGGATGCTGTTTCTATGACGATGTTTGCGTGCAGTGGTATGATCGTGTAGAATAACGATAATAATAGTTTCAATGTTATCATTAATTTTGTCCTAGTATTCTTATTTACTTTGGTTTAACTGGTGAATAATTTTTCTAAAATCTGTTTAATTAAAAAATTCTACAAATTAAGTATTGTACTTGGAAACTATAAAATTCTGAATTATGAGTTGTAATGCTCCATTTTGGACTGAATATCAGGGGATAAATTTAATTTTCAAGTAACACGATTATTTTTCTGAATCCTTGATAGCTGCTCGCACCTAGTAAATTAATTAAAACAGTATCAAAGCGGTTATAACGTCCGTTCGAATTAATTCATTTAACGTTTAGTTTAATCCGATAATTTACGCGTGTTCGCGCGACGCGATTCTAATTTAATATTAACGACACTTTGCGAGGCGCGCGTTTAATTGCCTCGGAAATGCGCGGCCGTTGTTAACGTTTAATCGAGGCGGTCACTGAATCTTCGACCGATCGTGTATTGTTCGATTTTCGTTGTACATGATAACGCTCCTCGAAGCGTACCGACCATGCTGCTCAGGTCTAACGGACATTATTAATAACGCCGAGTAGCCAGTGGTTAGTTTATTAACGTTACTGTTCTCAGCCGAACCACCAGTTTTCGTCCATTTACTTCATGACTGTTTGCTTATTAACGCAAACACAGTATAGGGAGTCGCACAAGTATTGCGACAAGGGAAATTATCGACGCCTTCTTTTTACAAAATTAGTTAGTGTTTTTAGGTACTTCTAGCCTTTTATCATTATTACTCCAGTAATTAAAATTTCAAGTGTTTCAGTTTCAGTATCGAGTACTTGAAATTTTCGAGTTCTCACACACCTTTACAGAAAATGAATTCCTTGTCTTTTCAATTCTAACGATACGTCTATGGATTATGCCGTATTTAATTTTCCGTAACACAATTGCTTTTGTGTAAAACATTTAACTCGGGTTTTAATATAATATTAAGTCTTAACGACCAATTCGCAATTATCATCCTGCACACAGCGGACGGTTTTCACAGTTGAAGTACTCTGCTACTAAAGGGTTAATTGGATTTAATCTTCAATCGAGGCTTCATTTTGATGAAGTTTGCTGGTAACTTCTCGCGTTAGAAGAGATGAATTTCTTGCCCCCGTTTAAAGGATTCTGAAGGTATTTAAATCTTCTGATTCAAAAACGCCTGCAGCAAACATTTCAACTTCAAACGAAAGTACATGGAGGAAGCATAGAGTTACTATTTCCTTCGCTGAAATTGTCGATCGTTTTGCATTCCTATCGAGTATTATTCTTACTTTCTATTCATTCCCTTTCTGTCCGTTTATTTCTATCAAAATTTATTTTCATTCGAGGCTATATACCGCGCGTATATTGAAGTTTTGTTTCGTTTCTGTCCGTTATTCTGGAACCCATTCGACGATCTGTTGTTGTCAGAATTTTAATAAAAATCTTCATTCACGTGTCGCGTTTTCTCCGTTTTATTGTTCGACCAAACTTTCTGTTGCACCGCATGCAATTAAAATGTCATCGCTGTTCCAACGTCGTTCCAAACTTTTTTGATTAAAAAAGAGTTTTTCGGTCCTCACTTTGTTCGTCCGGCTTTGCCCTTGTTTAGGGTACAACGGCATTCTCAAACATCTGTCCAATTCCCGATTAGAGAACCACTTGTTAGTATTTTTAATTAATATTTTGTCAGCTGAGCAGACAACATTTTCCTCCAGTCATTATTTTTTCTCTCTTTTCTTACAACCCCTTGACGCTTACACTGGTGACATGAAATGTTCAATTTGTGCAAGCTAATGACAGTCTTGGAAACAGTCGATGCATTTGTCACTTGATGGTTTTCTTAAAAGGGTATTTTCATTATTATGTTTAGATATATTTGAAATATTAATTAGAATTTTCATAAAAAATTCACAAAATTATAGCTATTGGCTTAAGGCTGTAAAAATAAAAAAAAAAGGAAACTAAAGCCTCATGAACTGCTATAAATAAAAAAGTGTGTTACTATATCGAAAGAATGTAAATTTGAGGTGGACGTTTCGTTTGCATAGCACTGTAGAGGTACACATGCGGCCCGGCTTAGTATACCAGATTATAGATCAGCGACCTCTTGAAGAAGTAGCCAGAGAGAGCCGATAAATCGCATTATTGTCCTCATCTTGGTGTACTTTGCTATGCAAGAAGCTCTTACACCGCTATGCTTACACGGTCTAACGATTCTAACTGAAGTAGCCATTTAATATTACGTAGAAGGATATAATTCCACAGTGTTTCGATAATGGGTTTGTTTTAATAGGTTCCCTCAGTACTTTTATTCGAGATACAAATAGCTATTTAACGTATTGTTTTACGATTGTAGACACATTTTTCATGAAATAAGTTTTTTCTTTATTTGATAATTGGGTAGTGGTAAAATTAAAGGTGTCTCGCTGCTAATAGCAGGAGAGGTCCGAAAGGTTAATTAACCCTTTTATTAAGAATTTAAACTAGAAATATTTTCGAAAATTTCAGAAAATGAATATAATGTTTAATACTGTGATACGTAAAATTAAACAGAATTGTTTTTAATGAAATTTTCACGCATTGAAATACGAGCAAAATTTTGTTTCATAAAGTATCTTCAGTTTGGAATGAATTTATACTCGTTCATTGGCGTAATTACATATACCCGTGAAATGAGACATTTAATATCCTTCCGACATAGCGCAGCAAATCAAACTGTTTGTCTGATCGATAACGTAAATATCATGATTATAGCTTTAATCAGTGATATCTGTACCGTAACGCGTTCAATATTTATCACCTACCCGCAACGGAAATGAAGCAACAACTTCGATACAAATTCGCGCGACCAGCAGTGCATCAATATCTTTACCGCAATCCAATATCAATCGTCAGACTTCTAAACTTTCCGGTTGAGGTTATCAGTGCAAATTCCATACAGCTGTATAACACATATTCCCAGTATACAAGGGTGATTCACGAAAAAGGAACATTGAAACATCTTTAAAAATTTATTTTGAGAAATTGTATGATATCGAAGGTATCATAACATAGTAATTAATTTTTTTATAAATAGAGGACAGAGGTGGACTATCACTTAATTTTTTTCGGCAGATTAGTGACAGAGGGGCCTTCTTGTATAATACGTGCCCTAATTTTAATTAATTAGGCCAGGCATGGCCAAAGCCCTCTCGGCAAGCGACACAACGGTCCCGACTATTATTACTCTGCCTTTCCACCATTAATTAGCCCCTAGCGCTACAAATGTGAATTGTGCAGTAATTCGATGCGATCGATGACAAGAGAAAATAACATAAAAAAGTAGTAGGTAGTAGAAAACCTTCTCTTACGATTTAGTAGAGTAAGAAAATAGGGAGGGTAGAGAATTGGGCCCTAAATTCCTACTAGGCAATTACCCCTAATTCTCGATGGCCAATTCACCCCTGCTGATGAATCATCAAAGATTTCATAATGACATTTATTATTTTACGTGGATACAATTTTCGTCGTTTATATTACATCAAAAGTTTGCATTATTCCAATATCCAAATAATTCCATAAAAGTAATAAAACTGGAAATTTCATCGAGATTCCAATGCAAACAATATGTTGCATCAAAACATAATCAACTTTTCCCTTTGTAATCCCAAACGTTCCATCCAATTATGAAAATATCATACGTGGAAGTTATATAGAACATTATCCCTCCGCTGCTCGTCTCTAATTAATACCAGCTAACATTATATCCCGGTAATTTATAGCAGAGTAGCTCTTTCGCTGTAAAGTAAGCTACGCATACGGGATATCGTGTGCTTTTCGCGGTTATCGTTCTGTTGATATTTCAATCGAACTCGTTTCTTCGCTACTTGCTCTCAATATCCATTTCCCGTGTTCAAACATTTTTCGTACGGTGCGTTTACATTTTTAAACAAGTTCGTTAATATCGCGACGCGTTCTACATACCAGTTTAATATTATCTCGAATTTCAAATTAACGTTTACAAAATACACACGCAGTTATATCTTGTTAGCTTTAGCTGTACACTATTTGTAATTTTCATAACGACTACAGTAATCAATCAGTAGCTCTATAAATTGAAAGAGCGTATTTTTTCCATTTGAATCAATTAAAAACTGAACCAAACCCCCTTATCGGTAGGATGGTCGAAAAGTACAAAGGCGATCCATTCTGCCGAAATAATATCCCGATTGAATGTCGTGTTTTAAAAGCATCTCGGTAACCGGTTTATGGGGACTGATGATTGCAGTTCGTCTGTCAGACCGCATTGATATCGATGAAAACGTTGAAATACGACTTCCAACTTCTCGTTGGGGCCAGAAGAAAAGAACGAACGAGAAACGAGGATTTTTATCGCTGAAAAAGCCACGACGGGACGACCACTTGATGTTCCCGGCAGAGACGCGAGCTTCTATTTTCTTCCTTTTTCCTCATCCGCCATTGAATATTTCCTGTATGTACACGCGAAAGAGACAGCCATGGTCAGCGAAGCGAAAATCTATGGAAAAAAGAGGGTCGTGCGTGTGTCGCCGGTGAAAAGCGTTAGAGAAAACTAGCGAGAAACACGTCGATACGGTCGAATGGTATCATCTAATTAGATCGATCCTCGTCGATCGTGTACCTTTGCATTCGGTTAACGAGGAACCCGCCAATGGCTAGACAGACGAACACTAATTAATTCCCTATGACCCGGTGTCACTTTCACATATCCGGTCTCACACGTTCGACGTTTGCCGAAGCGCGTTCGAAACGCGTTTGTGAAACTTTTAGGTAGGCAGAGCAGATGAATTTGACGCCTTCCCGTACCTTTACGATGGAAAGGTAATTTTATCGGGGGAAAGTTTCTAAGTACGGGGATCACACATAGGGTGCGATATAGGTAAAGTTTTCTGAATAATGCCATGGTGAAAGGGAACAACCGTATCGTTCGATATTAAGGTTTTATGATGGTGCAAATTTCAGTCATATGCGGTGAAACTTTTCATGTTTCAATAGATTTTTCTAGGATATTCTTTCTATTTTCTTCTATGATCGATTCGATGGAACGAAGTAGAAAATTTATTAGTAAGGAAATTTCTATTCAAACGGCTTCGAATGTTTTTCCTGTATCAAAGATGCGGTTTCAATTTTTACGTTGACGCATCTTCCTTTCTCGAACAGGTTTCGAACGGTGAAAGTTGACCTCTGGAAAACTTTCTACGCACGACGAGGATGGAGCTTTGAGAGATTGTACAGTATCGAGCATGGTGGGCTTCTCCAGGGACAATAGCTATATCCGGGGTTCTTGGCCTTCCGCTAAGGCTTCTCTTTCTCCGAGTTTTATTTTCCTTCTAAAATTAGGATTTTGAGAAATTTTCCTCTCCTTATATACTTGATATTATCTTCAATATACTTTTACTCTTTCTGGTACTTGTAATTATAAGTTTTTGGTAACAAGATAAATGATGCACTGTAATGCTTCATTCCAACGAAATAGAACTCCTCGTATCGAGCACACTATGCATTCTTGCCAGTCATTAACCTTTCGAAACGATTCGGCCTTTAATGAACCGTTATTCCTGCCTATGAAGCGTTTTTTTGTTCAGATTCATCGCGTGTTCCGAATTCTTTTTTACCTTCTAAACACATACCGTACCTATGACTTTCTAATTTTGCAACAGTACCCACTTTAACCCTTTGAAGACGAAGCACTTTTAAACAAGACACTGTACACACATGAAATATCTTTAGTTGTACTAAATTAATTACATTGCGTACATTGTAAATTTCTAATATTTTATTTAGAAGGTATTAGTCAAAGGTAAATATGAAGTTTTAAGTCTAGGCTCTGAATGTTCAAAATCGTTCCGCATTTGTTTCCTTCTTTCGCGTAGATAACACGCATGATCTCGCTTTTCAATCAAACTGATCGATTTAACACAGCATTCAAAGCATTCTTGACGCAACGACTTACCAGCTGTGAAGATTACACGATCGGCTATCAAAGAGAGCAGCCGAGCAAGAAATTATTTCACAATATTCGATAGTAAAACGTTCAAAGGCCTTTCACTGAACAAACCAGATCTATAGTAACAGGAGGAGAAGGAAATGTGATACTTTAACAAAGTCTGTATAAGTTGTTCAATAAAAATACCAAGAGGAATAATCAGGTGTCAGTTGCATTAATTTTGCATTAAATATTATCTATTCGTTAATACACTTCGATAATTTATGTATAATTAATAACATCAACCCTAGTAGATAACTAATCTAGCGTTAAAGTGAAAAAAATTCATTGGACGAGGTAATTTTTTACTGTACCAATTTCTCATTCCCTGCGGTATTCACACGTTGAATAATACGTTTCCACGTGCGGACAGAAAGCTACAAATCAGCACGGCTACAGTCATTGTTTCGACGAAGGTGCAACGATTAAGAAAGATAACGTCTCCCAGGGATATTCATTAATCACCCGGGTAACCAGATGAAAAAGTGATTTCGTTATGTTTGCCAGCCGAGCATGACTTATATCCAAGTGGTAGATTTTTCACGGGAAATGTAACAGGAAGAATCGTTGACAAAGGAAGAATCTACCCGGGACAAGTTCAGTCGTCTGCCAAGACGTGACCACGCTCCTAACTATGTCCTGGAATATTCGCACACGATCGGAAGACACTGGGTCGTTCGCGATTCTCACGACAGAACTCCATTTTTATTCGACTACTTCTCTTCCTGTTCGCTATGAAATGCTTTTGTCGAAGAAACATCGAATTCTCGTTGAATAATTTTGAAAGATTTTGCAAATATCGGGAGATTATTATTCAATTTATTATTTTAAGTAGATAAAATTACTAACAAAATTATTATAATAATATACTTCACGATTCGAAGTACTGTAATTTCCAGAACTATATTTTTTCGAATTGCATTAAATTCGTCTGATTCCGTTAATTTTATTCGGAATTTTTCAACGAAATGTTTCACTATTTTCTGTATTTATTTTCGACGAAACACAAGTGAAATTCGAGTAGTGGCAGAAGACTCATTAAAAAGTTTAAGAAAAAATTTTCATTTCGCCGGTAAAATCAATAGTCGTTTCATCGAGGTAATACGCATGCTTATGAGAACAATAATGAAAACTCAATGAATTTTCATTGTTCTACGCGATTTCTTTCATATCGTTGCAAATATTATCCGCTTTGAATGGTAATGACTTTGATTGTAATTTAGGAGCAGGAAGTAGTCCGACGTGTTTTCTCTTTCACACGAGTAACAGGTGTATACGATGACCTGAATTACATTCGTTTTCATCGAAAGATTAGAATTATATATTTCCAAGAAAGCTATGAACTTCGTCAAAGACAAAAAATTTAACCCCGCAATGCTGATGTAAAATAACGATGCGATTAAAATTCCGAAAGTGAAAAGAAAGAAAATTTCAGAAGATGTAAGAGGATGAGTTGACCCAAAAAAGCGAACATAAACGCTGTGAAAGTTGGTACAGGAGAAGATTCGACGTTGCTCGTTTAATGGCTGTTCGCTGACCAATATAAAACGTGCTTTGAATATCTGGTTAAATCTCAATTTGAAAAAAGGAAACAGTGTAATTTTATCAACTTCTCAAAATTTCAAAATCAACCACCATCAGTAGGATAATAAGGTTTCATAAAATTTCTTCTATTTTCGAACGAAACTAAGCAGCGGATATTAGGACAATCCCTTGAAATACAATAACATGATACACGCATACATAACTCAAGCAAACAACAGCGTATTGTTTGAGATGCTTAAGTAGATTGAACAGCGCGTGTCAGACGCTTGGTCTATGTTGCATTGTATCATCTACTTAAGCACACAATGTTCTTGTTTGTTTAGGTTACAATGAATGAAATCACACTGAGAGATTGCCCTGATGCTCGTTCTTGCTCTAGAAATTCTACACTGTCTCTTGTTCTTCGTTATCACCAGAGACAATAAGAAAAGTACGGATCCATCTTATCGAGGTGCATATAAACTAATCTGTCTGTAATTAAAAAGTGTCTAATGTTATGAGTTCAAAGGTCGATTTTGATGGTTACAGAAGAAATGGCAATGGATAAAAAGAGGTTGATTAAAGAAACGAGAATGAAAACTTGGTAATTCGATCGAGTTAACGGGGAACACGTGTTCTTGGTGTGGGAAATGTGGAGAAACGCGAGCACTTGACCGCGTCGGAAGTAGCCGATTGTTCGAGCTAGGAATGCCAAATGGTTTCCCAAACTTTCCGTTGGAATTTCAAACGTGTTCAGTACACGTCCAATTCCCTCTGACATCCGGTACACGGAGCTCAGCCATCGACGTTATCGATAACGGATGAGAAGCTTGGCCAACACCGCAAACTCCATTACTATGGTTAGCCCAGCTAAAATTAACTGGCGAAATTAGCGATCCAAATAGATCCGCATTCCCGCGGGCCACCGCACAAATTTCAAAGCTTGCCTTCTCTCAAGAATTACGCCCGATCGATATGATACTTGGTCATTTCCATAAGTCCCGCACCATCCTGAACGGGACTCTAATTTTCGGCTGTTCATTAACGCGATCGTTCGATGCTTAACACGTTCACTTTGCAGCATCGATATCCGATGATCGATGCCAATCTGCCTTTAATAGATAAGTGAATTTGATAATTCTACACAATTGAAAACTTTGATGCAAAAATCGGGCATATATTTTTATACATTCAAGATTGATTAATGCGAGATTTAGGTAAGTTTAAGATATTTATAACAGCTTTGGAAAAATATTTACAGAATTAGGAATTGTTAATTCATTGATAGCGAGCTTATGAATCAGATTCTTCATTTCTATAGTTTTTCACACTTTTGCTTTCTAATAAAAATTTAATTCTGCGAATTCTTCATCAATTTTCAATATTTTGCTGTGATTGCTTAAATAGTTTTAATCAATTTTCTTTCAAAATCTAGGCCAAGTCTTCAATTTATTTCCTTAAATCAAGATAAGACTTCCATCGATTCAAAAACAGAAGTCTCCCAAAAATCATTTCACTGTGAATTTTCAATATATCGTTCACGAATTTACTCCCAGATCATCTGAATTCAGAAAACAGTATCGTTCGCAAAATATCGGTCGGAAGTTTCGGCAAGACGTTTTAAAGACGTGACCGCTCGCTGTCGCAACGAATAAAATATCTAAACCTTTTCCAAGACATTTCAAACATACCTCGAGTTGGAAATTCTGGAAATCGAGCAGTCCCCCATGTCGTCGCCCGCTCGATGGCAAATCACCTCCGGTTAAATTCTTGAAACTCTTCGTTCGAATTGTCAGAGACGGGGCAAAGAGTAAATCGATCATGACGCGCGTCGAAAACGTTGTCGAATTCTCATCGAACTGTATCGAGGTCGCGGAAGTGTGTCAACGACGAACAAGTCACCGTCTGTCGCGTTCGCTCGACAGTCACTGACGAGACGATAAAATCTTTGACGTGATGAACACGTGGACGGAATAGGAAAATTTCGATGCTTTCGACGAAACGAGACGAGAGGATTCTTTGTCCTCTACTTACCTTAGATTATCGCGACTTTGAGCGTTCACCAGCATCGTTGGAAGCGGATTTTACTTTTTACGATTGTTTTGCAAGCGAGCCCATTGCTCGCTGACAATCAGAGACGAGGGAATTTCATGTTTTATCTCGGGTAATAAAAACTTGAATCCTTTTTAATCGTCCGCGTACAACGGGGTGATGCTTCTTTAATCCTGTTACTTAATCATCAAACACGTCGTGCTTATCACGTCTCCTGTCCTTCCGGAGTTTCTGATATGTAACGCGATGATACCTTTCGGCGAACAATCTCATAGGAATACATACCATAGTGTTTCCCTTAACCCAGAACTCGTCCGCGAACAGGGCTACCAGTTTAGTTATCTCCGGCATTCAAACAGGCTGAAGCTCGCGTTACGTGCGCTCGTGCTTTCGAGCTTTCCTGTCGAAACTACGCGCGTTTAACCGAGTACCGGTGCCCAATGGAAACGAGCCGCCATTAAGCTCGGCCCATTTGCCGTTTAAACGTTCGTGAGATCAGCCTTTCGCGACCATTCTCTCGTATATCCCTGTTTCACTTTCGGAATACAAGTAATATCGATCCACGCGTTGCTGCAAAGTCAACCATTAACGATGGTCATCCTAGTTACTTGCGTGATCGCGGTATTGGATTCTCTTTAGCAATGCCCTGTAATATTGTCTGGATGGAACTGCTCTTCTTTCGAGTGCTCAGATAATAAGAGTAATTTTCATGTAGCCTTATCGAAAGATTACTATAGTTTGATTAGAAAACATTGATTTTTCGGATGAATTGTGATTACTCCTAATTTAGTAGTTTTATTAACTGCGCAAATTAATTCGGTATATTTAGTATTGCTATTTTAAATTTGAATATTTTCCCGCACTTCTGTGGACTTGAAAAGTGGCGCGGGAATTAAGAAACGATAATGATTATTTCAATAATTAGAGTTACTATGACTATTTAAGAAGAAATCTTCAATTTAAGAAAAGAAAAGGCACCGAATTAATTAATAGTTTAAGAGTGTCACTCAATATTGCACCAATGATACTATTTTATAAAAAGGAAAAAATTCTCATTAACTTTTAATGAACGCTAAGTTTCAACACTATATTTTCCCAAGTTTAGTAAGTTGTAAAACGATCTTCTTGGTAAGATGAATTTTTTTTGTCTCGATAAGCTACATAAGCAAACGAGGTAACGAGCGATAAAGAAAACAATGAAAATCGAACGAGAAATATTTGCGCGTAGTTTCGAACTACATACATACTGTTTGTTGTTTCAAAATATTTCCCGAAGCTGTAGTGATAAAATCTGGTTGTTCGATTTTCACGTCGGAGGGTAACCCGTATGTTGCGGTTTTGATAGATTTTTTAAATTTCACGGCCAATACTCGGTATTCACGATAAACAGAACAAATCGGTCTATTTGCGTTTTCGTTACTATCAATATCGGGACCACGGGACAACAGTGGGTCCGCAATAAATCGAACGGTACTCGGTAGGTATACATTCGTATAACAACGACGACGTGACGGCAATACAAAATTTTCCTTTAGCGTGAGAGTTTGCTTCCCGATACACCCCTCTCTGCCTGCCGAGATTTCAAGACGAGACGAGCAATGGCCTGTGAACCATTATTATTTGCCTAATACTGTCTCTTGCTTTTTTAACGATAGGAAAATATACAATAGTGTCTTCTCCGATTTGTGAAATGGAGTAGACACACGAATGTTATTATTTAAAGAACTAAAAGATAATATTCTTAGTTCAGCATGTTGAGTGGTGGAGAAGCAGGACTGAATTAAGATTTATTTAAAATAAATTCTAATTTATTCTAAATAAAATTAAATAACACTTAATCTCAATGAAAAAGGGCAAAGGTAAACAAATTTTCATTCTCCCCTTAGTTAGACTTTGCGTATAGGTCGGCGTTTTGCATAAATTCAGGTAATCGAATAATTGAAAGAAAGAAAGAAAAAGTTAAAAATATCAAAATATCAGATTTAGAATATCTAATTCAGATGTTCTTCAAACGATTAACTAAACAATTAATTTCCTCTGATCCCATTTCATCACCAGGAAACGTAGAAATTTTCAAGTTGCACTGACGGATTAAATGAACCGGTTCCATGTTTGTTTCTCGATCGTTCGTTTAATTCGCGCCCTGGCACCGGCGTGTAATCCACGAGCCGAGTTATGTAGATCCCGGGCTTATCGCTCCAGGATTTCCATTCTGTCTCATTATTAATTTCCATGCGTTAAGCAGCCAAGCTTGGGATTAGTTGGTAGCGTCGTTACACAAGCCGACGAAACTGCACCATTTCTATGGGGTTCCATTGATTTCACGACGTAATTATTCCTGCAGGAATGTTGCATCCTGTGTCGTCGACCTGTGATAACTTTCCGTATTCTACGACATGACAATAAACTAAAAATTCGTGAATAATTTGTTGATGTTACCTAATTTTATTTTTTATAGTTAGTATCTAAATATTAACAGACAGATCGAAGTTGTTAATTTATTTAAAGGAAATACAGACAAGCGTAATTCCATTTCGTCATAGAGTCACATCGGCGTTTAACAACCACGGTACACTCGTAAAGTATATTCCACTTTCGTCTACGGTTTTTCTTCCTATGCTACAAATTTAAGAAACGAAAGAAACCTTGATAAACCCTCGTTCTACTATTTCTTCCAAACGTAACGTCCCATTTGAAGCTCGACCGAGCACATTGTTACGCGTGTACCAGGATGAACGAGCATCCTCGCCAGTGCCCGTAACTCTTGTCCACGGGGATGAGCTTATTACCGGGGAAACGTTATATATTCTGTGGAAATAAAGCTTCCGTTTAAGTTAACGTCGCTTTTCCGCGTATTTTCGGGAGTTTGTCAACAATAGAAAAGACAGAGCGTCGAGTGGTCAGCGTTGAGTCATAAACTTTCCATATGTCAGTGTCGAAATGTCAGCGCCGAATTGTCAGCGTCAAGTTGTAAGCATTCTATATTGTCAGCGTCGAGTTGCAAGCATTCCATATTGTCAACGTCGAATCGTCAGCGCCGAGTTGCAAGCATTCCATTTGTCAGCGCCAAGTTGTCAGCGCGGAGTCGCAAGCATCCCATACGTCAGAATCAAATAGTTGACGTCAAGTCGTCAGCGTCGAATCGTCGGCATCGAGTCATCATCGTCGTGTCGTTAGTAGGAGAAATGTAGGCAGCAGGAGGGAAAAACTTTCTCACAGTGGGTATTCGCTTTCCCGGCTTCGATTTAGCGCTATCGACCTCGATATGCTCTTCCCGGAGGATTGTCCGTGGATCACGGAGCAACGCGACGCCGGCGTTCCTTGTTCCATCGACTTTGAAAGTTTCAAAAGGTCGGATCTCCCACAAATCACATAATTTGTATGCATGAAGTCGGAATGTAGACGCGTTACGATAGCACGACCGAAGTCGTGGCTCGTCGAGATTTCTGTGAGCTCTAGACGCAAATTTGGTCCAAGTCCCCTATGGTGCCGTGGTCGTGTAACGAATGTGGACACGGAGGGTTCTATGATTCTACTTCTACCTCGACGTTCTACGAGAATATCGTACCTCAAAGTTGCACGGTTGTGTTTCTTTTTTAGTGGCGAAGTACCATATTCGGAATCGCAAGTTGAAGGACCGTAAATCTACGCTGCTTTTGAACTTTCATTTTATTCATTCAGTTTGTAGGTAGTAAAATGATCATTGTTAACGATCTAGATTTGACATCTTCAAAAATAACATCTCGAAGGAAATTAATATAAACAAAAAATAATTTTCTGAAAAAATTCTACAAAAATTCTCCGAATACCTTAACGGGAAACATTTCAGTGGAAAGGTGAAAAACTTTAATCTGGCCCTTTTTCTCGACCTTACGTTCCATTTTAAATTACTCAGCCAGAATTAAGGAGTTTCATTTTTCCCGTTTCCGCAAATATTTTACGGACGTTCCTTTCATAGCCACGAGCCACGTTCCCGTATAAATTATAACTTCTTCTCGCGCCTCTCGAAAGAAGACATCGCTTTACTCTTTCCCTCTGTAATCGTTCGTATTTATGCCCGTTGAAATCGCGTTTGAGACGACGCGACCCGCACGATCGGTCAGCAATACAAATTGATTCTCGAGTAAACCGAATTTTCGAGAGTTATGGAAAAAGTTGGGAGCATTGTAATTGCAGTGGTCTTGCGAATTTATCCGCGACACCGGAGAAAGTTCATACACTGGTGACGCGAGAAATGGGAAAAAGGATCGATCGCTGGATACCTGGTGCACGACGTTGGAAAATTTCGCAAGGTACATTTGAATTTAACCCGGGATCCCGCGAAATCCTTACAATTCGACGTGTAATTAAAAACGATCTACGCCTGGAAGGGGAGGGAAATAAAAGAATGATACTCCTGATAATTGGAAAACGTGTGTTAATGGAATAACCACCGTTAAATCTAATATTTGATGAAAAAAGAAAGTTCCTTTTCACGGAAACGTAAAACTTCTATCTTCTTCTTTATCGTCATATTTAATTCCCGAATATGGAAGCCCGTTAATTTCATCAGATACGTTTGAAGTCTCCGAATGTTAGCTTCGTCGTATTGATCAGTCAAAGTGATTAATAATTTTCATGAAACGACAGACAGATATGTACGTTCGCAAAAAGAGCGGTTAGGGTTGTAAGAAGGGTGCTGGCAGAGTTGTACCGAACCGTATGCAAGAAGAGACATTGCGATGCTCCAATCCGCTTGACTGCGGCTGTGACACGAGCGACGAAAGAAGAAAGTAGGGCGATGAGCAGCGTGAAGGAGAGAAGGGTGAAAGGAGAGGCACGGGCATCGAAAAGGGAGTAAGGGATGGGGACAGATGCATCAGAACGGTATTTGTTGCGCACAAGGGTGAACAACGCAAGAAGAGCGGAAATGTGTAAAAAGACTAAACAAAAGCTTCAGCATCGAGTGCTAACGAGGTGAGAAAGGTTTAGACAAAGGTTACTTTCGAAGAATGAGGGTTGAAGGAGTTGAACGGAGCTGAAAAACGGAGCACCGCTGCAAGGGAATGAGTAAATAAAACGAGAAGCGAGTACTGGACAGGTAAAGGGAAATTAATTGCAACGTTGGTAGCTGAAAGGATTGTCAACGGAGAGGAACGCCAACATAGTTTTTTTTTTTTCTCGGACGTCTTAGATATGCAGAAGTCGTTGCAAAACGATGGCTGGAATTTTTTTAAAAAGAATCAAAAGAAATCTTGAGTGCTCTTGTAGATTAAAGTTTATTCCACCATACTCTTCTTTTACAAAATGAACCGGAAACGAAGTTTATTATTTTTTAATGCAATGATACTTTCATATTTGACAGACTCCTCTATTTACATTTATAGTCAGGAAATTGCTTGATGCTTTCTTTATTCCGAAAACCCTTCTGTCCTCATTTTCATCATTTTGTAATTTGGAGAACGATCACTATCGCTATTCCGCCCTTAAATCGATCGGCGCACATAATCCTCTCTCTGCTTCCAAATAATGTAGCGCTGCTTTGAATAATACCGTCATTATGCGGTAATACCGTAATTGCTCTACATCGTGTGAAACGATGGGTCCAGGTGTCAAATGGTACAAATCCATTCCCAGTCGATTTTGAGGTTTCGCCATACAGGGTGATCCTCTCGCTACGCTACCCGAAAAGAAGTGCCGCCACAATAGAATGTAGAAGTCGACATCCCATTTTTGTCATCGCTTACTTGACCCCTGCAGCGAAGACGGCTGTGTGCGTGAAAATGTGTGTAATAAGCAGAAGAGTTCCATTTAAGCGCTGCGGAAAACAGAATATTTTCTTAACACATTTTCACGCACACAGTCGTCTTCGCTGCAGGGGTCAAGTAAGCGATGACAGAAATGGGATGTCGACTACTACATTCTATTGTGGCGGCACTTCTTTTCGGGTAGCGAAGCGAGAGGATCACCCTGTAGCTTTTATCATTTCATTGTTCTCCATGTTCAATATTGAAAGTCGAATTTTTTCCGTTAATTTCAATGATCTCTCTGTTGCAGGTAACACGAGAGGAAATAAAATTTCGGCAGGACCAGACGCGCCTTGGTTTCTATCTACCCACGCCAATGTCCGTCGAAGGGACCTTCGAAAAATCGAAGACGAGTCACCTGGTTGGAGAAAAGAACGCGGATCGGCATCTCGAGGACAGAAAGAACCGGAATGGAAGAAGCGTCTCGGTGACGAAGCCACGGTCGCGACGGTGGACAAGGTAGGAAGGTCGACGCTGGAGAACCGGAGCGCGGAACAGACAGGACGAGGAAGAAGGAAGGTGGTTACGGCTGAGTGGGTGACGGAGAAAGGACGAGGCTTGGAGGTAAGGTGGAACAGGTGAAAACGAGACGGAGGGGAAAAAAGGAAAGCTACGAAGACAACAGAATTGTGTGAGTAGGAGAAAGAGAGATTGAGAGTGGAGAGAGATAGGAAGGGATGATGAAAAAAGAGGCCGAGGCAGAGACCTACATATTCCGCGGGGCCAATGAGACGGCGCAATGTGGTGGCACGGTGTTTCTCGTCCTTTTCCAACGAGTTTACCCGATCATGGAACGAAGTACAGCGCAGCCGAGCCGAGGGGAGGGAAGCGAAGGTAGCTGGTCGGAGCAGAGCGGTAGACCAACTCAGTTGCTCACGAGCATTCGCCAGAGAACGTACGAACGAAACATGGCTGTCCGTTTCTTGAACAACGCGGGTGTCGTGCTCGCGACGTGTACGGTGTTTCTGGTGTTCGCTAACATTCTTGTTCACGCCGATGCCGAACAAACGCAGTCGACCTTCAACGTGGAGAAGCTGTACGTACCGGAGGTGTGCGACGCCAAGTCGAAGATCGGTGACCAGCTAACTATGCACTACACCGGCACGTTGCAGGATGGCACCAAATTCGATTCAAGGTCAGTGGAGCTTTAATTAACCAGACGTACCTACCTGTGATAAAAGGATGCGCATACCGCGCGTGTCCCTCCGTGTGACTTCGTGCTGGTCGGATCTTTTGTCGGGTTTCGAGTACACGTGTCACTGGACCGCGGCGTACGCTCCGTCCCATAAGTCATGGGACAACAACATTTTAATTTTCGAATGAAGCATTAAATGTTTATTGTTTATTTCACACGTCGTATTGCACGCGAAATATTTCTATGTTTACATATATGATAACGATTTCAAGAGTTTGATTAAAATATTTGAACTCTATGTTGAAAAATATTTGTCAATATATTTGAAGTTATCCTGGAATCGGTAAATAATTATTTTATTTAAAATTGAGGGTATTTAATTTAAACTAATAAATGTCCCATGACTTATGAACAAAATAGTATGTTATAAAATCATGCTGCAAGTGACTCTTCTTCACGCGTTTTTCATCGAATATTTCAACAGCTTTTTGTGTCACACTTACTTACTAAAGTAGGCTTTAACTTTGAACGACTCGTTTGGGAGCAATGACGTGTACCATACTCAGATGCTGGGTTATCTGACTGCCTACACGTAGGCTGATATGATGCTAGCAATTATGAAATTGCTCGCCCGATTAATTTAAAGTGATCGTTATTATTCACTGCGTTGTTTCGTGTCGGATAGAATGTCTTTTTTCCGGTTGATTACATCTCAACTCGATTTATCGAGTGACATATGTTGATAGAAGAAATTAATGCGTTTAAGATCTAGAATGCTAGCGGTGATCGACACCATACAAATCATGTTAATATGATTGCTCTTGCGCGGGATATCAAGGGAGGACTTAATGTGTTGAATACTGCAGTAAAGGGACACGCGTAGTAAACTTTCAATTTGCTACCTCGCATTATTAGTTATATTTTTTCCTTTTATTTTTAATAATTATTTGATTAGATAAAATTTGAGAAGCCGTGACAATGAACATTATCAATTGAAAAATGAAACAATTGTCTTCTGAATAATTGCAATTAAAGCGTGTCTTATTATACACGGCTGTTTTCACTGCGGTATTATCTCCTTGCCTAACGAGGACGAGTCGTGATGCAACTTGCAATTCAAATATGACATACTTGGATCTTAGTTGCAGTAGAACTTCATTTTAAATTTACTTCTAACTATAATTTTGTTATTATTATTCTTTTCAAATCTTAATATAGTAACGTACTGCGGTAAATAATCGTTTCCTTAGTCTTATTAGCCAAGATTTCTTTAGCCACTGTATTGAAAATTAATTCCAAACGATAAAGAAGGCCAATGTTCAAGAACGCACTCAATAGCAGAAATACGTCAAATTACATCATGCTCATTCAAGTGGCACGAGAAAAAGAAGCGGATCTCTCGCGTCATTAAAAAGTTGTCTATCGACATAATTGGACTGCTCGTAGTATCGTTTCTGCTTCTTGTCACAAAAGTTGTTTGCATTCGAGAAGGATTGCTTCCTTATATTATTCAGAATACTGATTTCAATAGTATTGACATACAGTTGAATCTTTAAGCTTAATAATAAGAAAAGAAATTGAAATTCTTATTAACCCTTTCGCTGCCACGGTGGTCCCATGGGACCGACGCTTGTCTTTTTATTTGGGCCATGAATTTGTTTAAACTGCGTCACGGGTGACCACCACTAAGAAAAATGTGCTATTGGCAAGATTGTACCGTTATTTTAATATATTTTGCAGTTCTTTGCCATTATAAAAATTTTAATATGCAATTTGTATTGTGGCCCACTGGTGCAAGTTCAAAAATGCGCGTGGCAGCGAAATGGCGGACCATGGAGAGAGTCACAGTTCTAATTTAATTTTGTATTTCATATTATTTTTATTTTCTAAATTTTCCTCTATTTCTTCAAAAATTATTCTTCTAATATATAAAATTCTTTCGTTTCAAAATTATACATTCGAGAGTGTACACAATTTGTATCACAACTTGCACCACAGTAATTGATATTCTCGATAGAATGAATTCACGATTCGAGTGTTCCTTATCTAAAAGCGAATATTACCAAGCACCGATGTCACGTAGAGCAGGCGTTTCGAATAGTTTAAAGTAGGAACACTCGTAAGTCGTAGGCATTCCATGCGACGTGCTTGGGTTTTGGATCGTTCAAACGGAAAGTCCCTCGAAACCATCGATCTTCCTTCTTAAAATTCTAACTACTCATCACAGATGGTTCGTCCATTTATCTGTACTCAGAAATTGGGAAACCTTGGAGCAATCAAATACATCACCATCATTAGAATTTAACCCCTTGGCTACTATGTCACTTATATTCAGGTGACACCTGAATTGTGACGCTCATTTTATGAAAGATAATATTACTTAAAATTAACAAATGAACACTCTATCCTGTAGGTTTTTCGTAGAAAATCTCTGTGTTATTTTCTCTCATAACACAACGTCTTGCCTCGACATAAGAAAGTTTAATTACTTGCCAGAGCATGTTCCATGGATTCCGTTACGACAATGTGGAACACGCGTGTTTCCGTTGCTTAGAATAGAGTTCTGACTCATTATCGGTCCCGAGAAATCTCACCAACGAAGTAACTCATGCGATTCGAATGTTTGGCGATTTACTTACGTTATCTGATGTCATTTGCAGAAATAATTGCACCTTGATTTTAATGGCAAATGTAATTTGTTGATCGATGATGGTATAAAGATCGGTGACAGGAAACTATAGTTATCTTCTCAGATGAACGATGCTCGTGATAAAGAGCATTTTAAATAGAAATTTTTCATTCGAAATAGACAAACGAAATTGATTCTGTTTGGCTAGAGAAACCGATAACCGTCCTATTTCACCGCGAAACTGATAACCGTCTCTCTATTCACCGTTAAATATATTCGTGTGTAAACAAGGACTGTTATCGCGAGTTCTTGCGACCTTCATTCCTGACAGATTAAATAATCGCACTTTCTTCTCCACGCCGATGGCACCAGGATTATCACACGACTGTTTGTGTCAGCGAAATATCACGCTATTTATAACCAGAGGCAAGCTTAGCAGACTGTGAACGAAGAATTTAGATTTGTCATTCAGTTGGAGAGCTATGGATCACGGGGTGTTATAATGGGCTTGATTGTTTGTCAAGTAATTATTCATATTATAATATTGCAAAGGAAATACATTGTTCCTTCTAAGATACTTAATAGATGTTAGATTTTCTTTTTCAAGCACCGATAAAATGTAGTTATTTATTTCTTGGAATTTTTAAAATTGTTTACAATATATTTTTTATTTTTTCTTATATTACTTTGTGGAAATATCGGGTCGGGTATCCTAAACTTTGGGTTCTCCCACAACTCTATTATATTTTAAAAGACTAAAGAACATTATTTCACTGCTTGATCCTTAAAATTGTCTTTTATCATTATTTGATAAATTGTTCACTGAAATAAGTTTACCAGCGACGATACATCCTGTCTAACAGGATAAGATATGTTTTCAAACGTTGCTGTACCACGGATTATGCAACCCACGGGAACGTGCATTATTCAAGTTCGATATTATAATATAAGCAGGATAGGCGACGAAAAGTCCTTTGTGGTCGCAATATCGCGCGAAATTGTATCGCGTTCGGATAAACGTCGTCCCGCTCGTGTTTTCATAATCATTTGGAAATCATCGCTCGTTAAAAGTTTCCCGGAACGTTCCGCTTTATACTTGCCTTTCACAGAGTTTCCCTCTCCCTTTCTTTCCTCCTGTTTATCAGTATTTCGAAGCTGCTCTACTCCGCGTCGCTTTGATGGTCACATTAATTAAAATGTAAAAAATTGCACGCGTCGAGCAGACGGATCTACCTTTGTACTCGCGAATTCTTTTACCTGTGTGGATCGCGTTTGAATGCGTTTTCGCACGCATCATATCCGGTGAAACGAAGTGTAACATCCTCCACTGTCTGTCGTCATTTCGAACACGGCAAAGGGATCTTAACCGTTAACCTGTTGCCTAACTATTTGTTTCGATCGATTCTCTGTATTGCACGTATGTCTATAGGGTGTTCAAAAAACGAGTATACAGCGTCATTTTTATATGAGTTGAATCAAGAATTTAGTGTTGTTTCATTTTTGGTTCTGTTTCATTCTTTTTAGTTGAATCTTCCAGCGATGTTGTTAGGGAACGATAATGAGAGCCGACCGAGGTAACCGTTTTGCCTCGTCCAAATAGTTTCGTGTTGCCGTTATTGGTGCCGTTAATCGAGAAGCGGACATGCTGTGACGGGAAAAGTTAATGCCACGTTTGGGGATCACGAAAGAGGCGATGAACCATGTAGCAGACGTGTCAGTTCCATTATACAGAGTCAAACAACATAGAATTTTTTTTTTTTTATTAGTGTATTAATTTACAGTCTGTCGTAAAGTGACAATAAGTAAATTGGTTAAATTATTACAATATCTCTTACATACAAAAGGGATGCTCTTGAATAAAATAAGGATCTGATAAGTTTTAAACTAGTGTAAGGTATATATCAATGTTTTATATATCTTTAACCTGGCGACAGAGATGGTTTCTTTAAGTATATTTGTAGCTAGTTGATTTGGATGATGCGTAAGTCTATTCTTATATCTATTGAGAAATGTTATCTCTTCTTTGATCGTTGGTATTTGTAGGTCACATCTGATCAGTTTGTTAGGAACAAACCAGGGAGCTTTTGTTATACTTCTAAGTACTTTAGATTGAAATCTTTCGATTATATTTTTATATTAGAGTTGAATTCCGTATGTCCAAACAGGTTGAGAATGCTTTTATAGATGAGTATGTTTTATTTTTAACAATGGAAAATAAAACATAGAGTTAAAATTTTTATTTTAATTAAAATAGCCTACATGCGAGGTGTATGAAAATTTTCGTAAGTAAACTGTTAGATTTTATGATGACCTTTCGATAAAACACGAAACTGAACGTATTAAATAAGGGTGAAAAGGAAATAGTGCTCCAAATCGATGTTTAGTTCACGATAAAATAGCATTGCTAAAATTAAAGTGCACGGAATCAATTTTTCCTATTTTGAATAACGGTAAAAAGTAACTTAACCCTTTTCAGAATTCATGGTACCGAGGAAACATTCGCATGTTTCAAGCACGAATTTGAATTTCATTTGTCCCCATAAAACATCAGCTGCCACGTTGAACATTTCGCTTACATGGCGCACATGTGTGGAACCGTGGACTCGTGCGAGTTATTTTCTGCCTTGTTAATTCTCTAATTACACGCGGCGATTAAGTTTCTCATTTCGGAGCAACGTTTGCTGAACGAAACTCCAGGTAACACGGTAGTTTCGCGTGGTCAACAAACCTGGAGAAAATACGAGTGAATGAGGAACTGGGCGGAGGCGGACAGCAAGCGTACTCGAGCGGATTCGCGACGTTAGAAAAGCGGATAGAAAACGAATAGAAAACAAATTTTTCGATTTAGTTGAGAAACACAGATAGAAATTTGTCTTTAGAATTAAGATTACATTTTCAGGAGCGTATATATACGCTGCCCGCAGCGTTAGGGGTTAAAAGAGAAGATTGTCCCTTCGGGAATTTATCGCAGCTTGATACGTCGGTAATGGTGTACTTTTTTACCGAACACAGCCTCGGTATCGCGAGTTTATAGAAGTTTTTCTGCTCCATTTTACTGCTCGAACTATGTTCCTTAAGGAGACCGTTCTTTTCAAAGATGCGCTCAATTCCTACGCTTCCACTTTGCAGCACGAGTGGAAAGCGAGTCAACGACGAGTTGGCGCGATGATTAAAAGCGTCGCGAGACTTTCATCTCGGACGTGAGTCGTTCGTCGATTGCCACTCGTCCCATTTCCTCTGCAATGTATCCCCGTGTATCTCGCGTCTTGGCATTACGCTTCGTGGTTGCCTCGAGTACCTGTTTATTGTTCTGTACTCGCATGTTCCTTTACTTTCATCCGCTGTTGGTAGATGGTTTTATCCATGGGCGAAAACCTTGACTTTGTCGTGTTATCCACTCATTTGTTGATTTCTTATCTACCAACACTGCTAGCTAATATCTCGTAGTTTCAACATTCATTGATAAGATTGCAATAATCAATACAGAAGATAATCCAGTGTTTTCTCTACCATTTCATACGTGTCCTGTTAAGTGGAAAGATCTGAAGTGTTAATTAAATTACGTAATTCTTTTTTTTAAATATATTTTAACACGTTGAACGCCACAGTGAAAATGGGCATTTCTTGTTGGTTGTATTGAAGCTCTAATTATTAAGAATAGGAATAGTTATTTTTTAAATTTCAAATTTCAAGCTTATTAATTTCAAGCTTATTATAATTTCAAAATTATTTAAAATAATCTTTTTCAGTTGTTTTCTTTTAATTATTCTGGCATTTGTAATTTGCGCTGCCGATCACTGGTGACCCTTCAATGATCTTATGGTCCTATGACGTCTGATGCTGTTAAAAACTCAGGGATGTGCGGGTATCCGAAAATTCAGGTCGGAAATTTTTTTCGAGATGTCGCTCCATCAGACCCGACCCGAGACTCGGGTGTCCGGTCACCTCTATGTAGTATCTTCGTCCAAGTGGAATAATTCCGAGTTTGACCGGACAACATAAGCCCACCTTAATTCACTCGTTCACGAGCCGTGTTCCCGGTTGAACGTAAAATTTTTCGGCTCAAACATACTCTTGGCATAGCGAACCGTCGTTCGGCACGGTTTTTGTCCCGCGAATATTCCGCTCCATGTCGACGCTTTAATGTACTCTTTCCATCCGTTGTTCCACCCTCGCCAGCTCGGCACGCTTGCTCACCCGTTCGTTTATCTCGGCTCCACTTCCTCCCGTTCGCGTATTTCTCTCGAGGCGTGTCGCGTCGCGCATCGAGCCCGGCCAGAGATGTAGGTAC
This sequence comes from Osmia lignaria lignaria, assembly GCF_051020975.1. Classification (NCBI taxonomy): domain Eukaryota; kingdom Metazoa; phylum Arthropoda; class Insecta; order Hymenoptera; family Megachilidae; genus Osmia; species Osmia lignaria. The sequence goes on from NC_135041.1 coordinate 6,750,204, forward strand.
ATACATTTCTGAAGGTGTACTGAATCGACGCGTTGAACGCGACCCGTGAATGTCGTTGACACCAATGGAAATCACGGTAGGCACGCGGTGGATCGGTCGTTGAAAAAAAAAGAAAAAAAGAAAACGCTGCGGAATCCGCGACGCGGATTGCTCGAGTGTTGTTCAGACTAGAAGACGCTTGCCTCGTTGGTATTCTTCCTCCTTTCTTCGTGATCACCGTAAATGATGTCCAGCTGCGATGATATTCAGTGAACCGCAAAATAAATTCGTACCTTCTCAATTAATTACTAGGGTGTTGGAAATTTTTCTGACAATAAAACTATCAAGAAACGTTTCTTCAAGTTCTTGCAAGAAGGACATTAGAACTCTTTGAATTTGACTGTTTCGATTCCACAAACGTTCCCGTATTCTTTGTCCCCCTTCGTTTCCTTATTGTCGCGTTCTCCTCCTTTTTTCTTATCTTCTCGAAGGAATATCGGGTTAAAGGCCTGGTTTATCGGGGCTACGTCTGCGTCAGTTTGTAGCACACAGTCGTTCGTTTCCCAGTTCCCTCGGGTTCTTTCTATTTTACCGGGCGAACTCGTGTGTACGTTGAACGCATATATGATGCTCGTCTTCGGGAATGTTCACGATTATGCAAAACGTTGTCAGATTGCCGTACGTACGTACCTAATTCGCAATGCGCCGTTAACTATCGATGAAGATTGTGTTCGTGATTCGAATTGCTGAGGCAATTTTAACGAGATTTTTATTCAACCGGTTGTGAGGCTCTGAAGATTGGAAAAGTATTGTATTAGAAAGTTAGCGTGTACAGTATTAGATTCTAAAGCTTTTGAGAATTACTCAACATTTTACTGTGCTCTTCATTATCACAAATTTCTTTTTTCATTACCTATTTATTTTGCAAAAATATTTCTAGTCCTTATTATAATTATACTATTATAAGTAAATAATTGCCTTAATCAATGATCGGCATTTACTTTTATTTATAATAGAAGGGGATGTAATAAGTTAAATACTCTTTGAATGCAGAAAATATTTTCCAAGATTTTACGTGAATTTCGTTCATAATTCGATGATAAACAGAATGAAAAGGAGGTCTGATAACGATTGTTGCGGTCCACGTTAACCCGATTGCGCACCGAGATGTATAATTGCGTCTAGCTTATTTGATCGCATTTACTGCACATTTATAGGATCTTGCATGCACGGCTGCGAGCGTGTACACGGTTAATATTAACAGATTTTACTGCACGAGTGGTTTTCAGCCTGATTTCGCATCATGGACGAAATTGAGGCACGTACACTCTAACGAGATCCAACCTACAGGAAGTAGCGAGAGTTTGTTTGTCGAGATTACTTCGTGTAAGATGCGCTTTCTTTTTTCTTTGCATTTTATTTGTCACTGATTAAATCTCGACCTAGATTGCAGCCTGTTACGCGAAGACGAGTTCAACGGAACTCACTTTCGTCTTTCAGTTCTAGCTTGTTTCAAGCGCATCAGTCACGATTTTCTATTTTTTTTTTTTTTAATTTTGGTAATTATTCCTCAATAATTTTATTATTTATTCTATTCGATAGAAGTGTATGAAGACTCCAAGATATCCTGCCGAGTCGAGCGGGGAGTAACGGGTATTCGAAATTTTCTGATTCACCCGCACCTTTGCTAATTATTTCTGCAATTATTCCCTTAAGGATCTAGATCGATCGATGCTTATACTGCACAGGTTACGTACACATTTACCCAGTCGATTATTTCGTCGCGTTTCATGGATACATAGAGACAAGGCTGGGCTTAACATTGTCTACCAAGTGAGAACCGTGTAGGGAAGCGGTGCATAACGAAGGAATCGGAGCGGATATTAACGGGAATCCGAAGCTTATTCAATTATACAACCCGCGTTATATCTGATTTTATACTGCACGGTTATTGATGCGATTCGACAGATTAGATTCGATTTCTATCGAAGGGAAACGTTCAACCGTTGCCCGACTATGTTTCATTCTGGATAACTCGTTCTTGTAATTGACAGATCGTGAATCATAGAAATTCGGTTGTATGATCGATGAAAATTGACCCCCGTTTGGAAATGGGTCGTATCAATTTTGCATAGTCGCTACGCTGGGTTGATCGAGTTGGCCGGTTGTTAGCGGTGTCGCTTGTTTGGGGAGCCTTAACGAGGGGTCGCTATGGGAGACACAAAATTGACGAACCATGCTCTGAGTAACCGTCGAAGGAACGCTGTAAGACTGTGACTAGTGTTGGAACTGAACGTAACTGAATTTTTCAGAAGGTTGCACACGGAGTTTCACACTCAAAGTTTATGTCTCTCGATAATGTTATCAGCACTCTGATTAATTTCACCAATCTCTATTCAAATAAAACTCGATTAGACGTAGACTTAAACGTATCATCTATTAGATAATAATTGTCAAAAAATTTCGTTGTATTTTGTAATTTCCATTTGAAAACTCCGATCTTACGATTGGTTCTTATTCCTATATACACTTTATGGTTTCCGCACATCTGAGAAAACAGATCAGCGCGCAAGAATAAACGTCGATGTTACTTTGTCAAGTCTCTTCCTCGTTTTCTTGTTATCGTGTAATTGATCATTTTCTTACATACGTCACGTTACAGGTGTTTTCTTACATATTGCCGCGTAATGACGAAAGTTTCGCAAACCACACTGTGAGTTCGCACAAAAAATTGTTGGTTCTTTGTTGGTAGTTCAATCGAGCTTCGAGTGTTCATTACAAGTCCCATGAAAACATCGAAGTCAATTAAACTGATAGAAAAGTAACGGGCTGATGGTTGTCGAACGAACGCTTTTCTTAGCACGTTGATGTCTGCTAAAAGCGTGCATGAACCCGAAAATATCGGGTTCAGTCGGTTTGGGTATTCGAGATTTTATTAATTAACGCACACTTCTAATGGCTACGCGTTTCATGGAATCTATAACTTTTGTAAATTTACAACTCACCCGTATCGTATGCTTGCCTCTCTGGTATCTGTACTGGTGCGTTGGATATTTTACGCGAAACCGGATGTGCTCGTGGAGCATGCAATTGAGAGACAGCCAAGCCAGACGTAGGGAGCAGACGTATCCCGCATTAATTTAGCCGACGCCACCGTTACATATCTCCTGTATTTAGCTAAAACACGCCTCCGCATACTTCCGGAGACTTCAACTTTCTCGGAAAGACTGCGAGCCGGTCGCAATTGTTAGCAGTACCGCGGAACAGGAGGGTACAAAGGTATGCGTGAGCATAAATGAAATTCATAACTTAAATAAACCGTCTGAATTAACAGAATCGAGTCCATACTCGCAGTATCACTTATACAGAGCTCAAACTTTCCTTCCATCAGTGTGGTCGTATTTTTAACGTTTCTGAAGTGACAACGATATCACTTTTAATGTTATCAGTAAATTTTATTATCGTCATCAGACGTTTATTCTTTTGGTTTCAATTTCTCTTATCTTCTGAATTCTGAACGATGATACAAGTCAAATGAAACGTAAGTTTGCAGTGATTAAATGTGAACGTAAAATAAGTAAATTTGAATTAATAATATTATAGTTGATACCATTAAATATTAAGTATGAAAACTGAATGTTTGTATCCTTAATTAATTATTGTTAAAATTTACCGTACTACAATAGCTTTCATTAGATTAACTGGTTCATTTAATAAAAATGTAAATGCACAAAACATTGCATTGAATATTATACGATAATAATTCAATTAATAGTAATAAATACCAGGAGACGCAAGCGTACTATAAAATTCATTACGTTGAAATCAATTTCACAGTAAATATGTTAAAAGAGAAAATATTTTCAAATTAAATTAAACATTCAAGCTTTCAGTTTTGTATTTTCCTCAACTGTACGGGAAAAATAAACTGGCAAAGTGTTTACATAGACCGCCAAAATCGATATCTCGATCGAGGAGTAGCACGCTACAGGGAACTGTTATTGCAAGTGATTTATGCTTGGAAAGTAGATTCAGTTGGATACACTTTCCAGCATGCAAAGTTATAGTTTACCCCTATTTTTCTCTTCTAACCAAGCTTTTAACTAATAAAACGATCTTACGGAATATTCTTACATTCCACTGAAAATGCAGGTTGCTGATTAAATTAAGAATCATTTATTCTCATTAAGACATTCAAGTCAAAAATCATTTTAAAACTGTAATTTCATAAATCCCTCATTCTTCTCCGTTCGTTTTCCCCATCCTTTAAATCAAGTAAACTCTACTACATAAAGAAAAAGAAAAAATTATTTTTCAACTTTCACCATGATGGAAAAACTTCACCGTCTCGTGCGGCAATAAAAGCTCCTCGACCATCGTTTTCCCCCGATCGCATTAGAAAACCGATGCACGTAACCCCGTTCCCATTCACGAGATCAATTATTCGCGCGCGAGCAAGTTGGTCTAAGGGAAGGGACGGAGCCCCATAATTTTCCCATGTTTGTTCTAACCGCGAAGCAACAGCGTGTTCGAAAGGGTCGCAATCTCGCGCGGGCTGAGCTGTTTAGCGTGCAGACCACGAGTCCCTCAGTCGATTACCTTGAAAGTTCATTCGTGAAGCCGGGTACTGGGTCGAAGGACCGATAACGAGGAGGCAAGGTACGATAACGTTATCGTTCTCGGCGAACCTTCATCGTCGTCGTCGATGGCGCGGACTAGCCGCACGATGTGTGTTCACAGAGTGCACAACCGTTATCTCATCGCGCACGCTATCCTGACTGAAGCCAAGCATCGACCGGAACATGTGTCGATACACCGTAGAAAAACCTGATCATCTTAATGGGATTATATGGTTGAAGAGTGTACAGTCGCCGTAGAAATATACCATGCTAGTAAATCTCGTCGATCTGTAGATGACACGTGTTTCGTTCGCGTTTGACTGACACGAAAGATGAGCAGTGTGGGATTAAAGGAAGGTCTAAGGGTCATAGTTACCAGGGGGTTTCGTTATAAATCTTCCATTTATTATATTAAAAAATATTGAATGAAATTCTCTTCTACTGTTGCCCCCTTTCTTAGGATTCAATGTTATTCGATTTTATTTAGAATAAATTTTTAAAGCAAGTTTATCAAACAAGGGATCCTCGAAGGATAGATAGCCTTGGGACCCAGAAATCGTTCTCCAGCCCTGAAGGTGAACAGTGCTAATAATGAGTTTGAATTGAATATCAGAAGCTACACTGCTTTAAGATATGGAAGTTCGAAAGGTTAATCCATAAAAAAGTTGTTTAAACTTAGGAAATCATTAACTCGTCCTTATAAATTTTGAAACGCTTTTAGAATGAAAATTTGCAAAATTAACGATGCAATGAGTTAAGGAAAGAAAAGAAAAGAAATTGGTAAGAAAGGAAGAAGAACTTACCCCGAGGAGACTTCTCGCGTGAATTTACATTTAACGAGCGAAGAAACTCGAGCACTCGCTGTTTTCCGCCGTTCCAGCGCTATTTATGGAATAAAACGCGATATTAACCCGCATCCGGTTTACGATAGTCTTTTAAATATTACGTCAATGCTCGCATTTTCAAGCGTAACCGTCAGACTGAGGCTTATACTTAGACGAATTACCTTTTTGTCGATCGACCATAGACGGTATCGGGCCTGCAATTAATTTCCCAGTTGCTTACGATGTCAACGTCATGCGCCGACTAATTGTCCTTCTATCAACATAATGGAGTACGTAGTAAACCACGAGCCATCGGTAAGTACGATCATCGGAATATTCTACGAGGCAGTGTGTACTTTACGACGTGCACTCTGTTTCGACGCTGCCGACCTGATCGTGACAAGATAATTACCTTATCCTGAAGTGTATTCGATTGATTCGACATCGAAACCTTGTTTTATCGAATCTTCCGTTTATACGATAAATAATTGAAGTTATATATTTAACAGAGATGCAAATTTGCATTCTTCGGGTTAAATCGGGATGGGTTCTCGAAAGTATAAAATTGTAGCGTCTCTGAAAACGATCGAAGATTATTTTTTAAACAATCGAAGGTTGTCATTCCCGTCTTAGAATAAACGATTCAAGTATTCTGGAACGCGTGAAGATCAATTCCACAGGTTCACCTCGATTCCCTAGATGTCGAAACTGTCAAGTTTCATCCGTAAAAGCCTGTCTACATCCTCCGTGTTTCCATCCTATTTTTCTTTTTCTCTATAACTCCACGTGATTCGATTAGTATCCGTAGAAGCTGCATCTGTTCGATTGGAACAGTCTCTCCGAATTTTAGGTATATTAATCTTTCCTGGTGGATAAAGTTCCGAGGTTTGTCAAAGGATGCATTCATGCCTGCTTTGGTCAGCCTATAATGCTGTCCTTTGATGTCGCGATTTTGATGTTAGAAATCGTACATCGATAGTCGATGTTTGTGGCAAAGTTTGAGCTTCTTAATTGTCTTCTGCAGCAACAATCGAAGTTCGAGCTTCAAAAGAATTTATTGGTGTGGGCAATTATTTATTTAAATATTTGTACATTGGAAAATAATTCAATTGAATACTAACTTATAAGAATATAAAAAAATAAACAATAAGAAATTTTCAGATTAATGAATCCAGAAAATTGGATCTGAATTTAATTTATCCCTCAAATTCTCTAACGTGAATTCATTTAACCGGATAATCAGCTCACGGTGTACTCTACCCCATATAAGCTGTTTTGTATTTCTGGATGCAATAAAGTTGGTGTTGGTGAATTTGTAGAATTTACCTGGCGATAAGACGCGTTATAGTTTCTAATTATCGGGTAATAATCACGAGGTGCTGTTACTCAGACAGTAATAGGGCGGTATTGGCTTAAAGAGCCAATTTGTAGTCGGAAGTGCAGATGTGACATTACGATACGTTTCCATTAGTATGGAACTGTACATATTCGCCTGCGGTGAGCGTTACATTAAACGCAATTTGCAATATTCATTTACCCTGCCACCCCTTGGTATCCTTTGTCGGGGATGCGTGGCCGGTCTTCGGTTCTCCTTTATTGAACTCTGATTTTGTATCTCCGGTATTATACTCATTGTCAGATTCGCTGCCGGCTAAAGGAGTGTATCGCAAATACTATAGTCACTAGGGTGTGCTTATATTTAATAGAATTATGGTAATTTTTATTTCAATTTAAAGTTAGATTTTGTATGGCCCAAAATTCACTGTTCAAAGATTAATTAAGCGAACTTTAAATGTAGCTGTGTGATAAAAACCTAAAATGATCGGGTTGGGTAGTGTCGGGTAGGGTTAGGTAGGGTCGGGTCGAGTTCTCGAAAATATAGATGTATGAAAACCTTGATTGGGACCAAAACAATTCTTGTTTTAATTCCAAAATCGGGTACCCGAAATTTTTGGATTTTGGCGCACCTCTAATTATAAAGCATCTCAGAATTTTCGGAGGCGTATTACAATTTTCCCTCGGTGAGATTATAAACGTTCATTGTAAGATTCATACGGTAGACATTTCTTTCCAAGATGCTCTTTCCGTTATTAACTGCAAGTCGGAAAATACTCAGGCCGGTATTTCGATACCGCGTGTACACTGTGTACAGAGGTAACCCATAAACAGGAGGATGCAGCGAGGGTCCGTATGCATCCGGTTAAAACAGTTCTACTATTTCATCCGTGGTAACCAGGCTGGCCGGTGCCATTTTTTCCTTCGTTACAGTTCTTTGCAGGCGGAAATATTCTTGCCTGTTCGTAGGCTCCTACACGCGGCTCGTTTGCCAAAAGGTTCGTTCTTTCCCTCTCGGTTCCTTTCTTTCCAACATTGAAATCTATTGCAACGCGGAATGAAGGCAACGCTCGCGAAATAATTAGGAGCCATACATCCTGGTGAGCTCGACTCTCTTCAGCTTCGTATTTTCACCGGCCGAGGCTTGTTCCTTTGCGTGTCCGCCTCCATTTTCGGCATTTCTACCTTTTATACGTGCTCGTCCAATTACATTTCTACCCCGCTGTATTATTCATCCAACGGACCGAGATAAACTGAGCCCAGGCTACGATCACGAGGCTCGTTCCGCGATCAAACTTTTCTCAAGCATAATTTCCGAAAATACGAATCGAGTTTTTCTCTGCCCATTTAAATTTCTACGAACAAGACAGAGCGTAATAGATCTCAGACCACTTATAATGTATTTTAAAAATAAAATTATCGCGCACTAAATAGAACTTCGTAGAGATCATTCATCCCTCTTAACGCTTTAACTTTTAATGGATGTTGTAATTAAAGATTTCTATTTATATCGACAAATGGATCGCTATGAATATTGTATTTGGCCGCCACGAAATTATCACTTTCCAAATTAGAATTAATACTTATTTAATTTGAAAAGAAATCTAAGATAACAGACTACTTACATAAGATATCGACTTGATCGTAGTCAGCATATTTTATTTAAACCCTTGTAAGGCTAACACCCTTCGCTATCCTCGCAGACGACCCACGTCGATCCGGATCGTAATCGAATGTCCTCGGGCGGGTTGAATTTTTAATTAAGAAACAAGACTTAGCGAACACGAGAGTGGAAAAATGCGGGAACGTTTCCTCGTTTTCTTGCGCAACGTCACTGGATTTAATTAGTCCCGACTTTCCTTCGTCTCTCGGTTCTCTATCTCGGCAAATGAAAAAGCCCGAGAAGAAACCGACGAAGAAAGAAGTCAGTGAAGTACGGTGGCTGAAAGACAGGGAGGGAAAAAGAAGGAATATATAGAAAGGTAGGGGGTTTGCCTGCTGGTATGGACGATGGTAAATGTTTTTCCTCATGGGGAAACTCGCCTAAAAGGGTTGTCGTGGTTCCAGTGGCCAGCAGCCGGCGAATAGAAGGAGACAAGGGACAAACGAACGTTTGAAGCGTGTAAGGCAACGCCTGTTTTTCCTCCGCATATGCAATGAGATTTAATGAAAAGTGCATGAAAAGCAAATTTTCTGCTCGATATAGAAATTCTTTAATGCTCCACTGAGCATGGGATAGGTATTAATAAAAATGGTACATTGACGACTTATTCGTCTTGTCCGATTAACATGCTTATTAAAAATTTGAATAATTTTTATTATAATGTGCTCAATTATAAACAGTGATTTTTCACTGCGCCAACTAACGCGTTCGTTTTAATTCCCGACAAACGAGAAGAACGGCAAAGTAAACTCATGAATTATCTGATTAGCCGAAAGTTTTTTCTTAAGTAGTTTAGTTATCTGACGAATGGACGCGAGTTTAATTGGCGGAGAAAGAACCGCAGCAGGTTGATCGTTGCTGTTTCGACGCTGTTCGCCGGAATTACTTTCTGGGCGTCGCTTAAAAACTCGTTTCCGCGAAGCTGGTGGAGGCGCGAACGGGGTGCAAACAGCAATTAAAAGCGCAATTATTTACTGCTTTTATGAAGTCATCTTCGGTCGTTAAGTTCGCGCACAGGCATTTAGTCTGTTTTACGAGAAAGTCGTTGGTTTATATGTATTATTAAAATAATATTTCCCAAAGCCTTTTTTATAAAAACAGAAATTTGAGCAAAATATTTTTTATTAATATTGAAAGAAAATAATAGCAAGTAGGAAATTAATGAATCAAGTATTAAAACATTATTTTACAAAGCTTTCGTTAAAAAAGATTTAAACACGATATTCTTTATTAATATTTTTTTAAAAATATTACGGTTTTATAGAAAATTAATCAGTCAACTGTTTTCTCTATAATAATGATGATGTGTTAATTTTTCTATAAAATAAATGATTCATAGCTGTATAAACATCTACACATCACCTTTAACCCTTTTCGTTACGAAATGAACATTTTCAGGCTTATTACGGGTTTCCCTTTTTATCAATTTAGTGTTGTTACGTATTTACTTGATGCGTTACAGGTAACCATTAATTAACGTACACTTGCTTTGCGGCTGCATAAGTTAATTAATTAATTCTACACGTAATAAACCTGTTCACAACGTGGGTGCCTGTTCTCGTTTAGAGTAGCTTGTATCGAGTATCGATCGAACTTTGTCATTAGCATAACAGCTTCATCGTTGCCGGCTTATCAGACGTCCATCGAACGCGAATCGAACTCGCGAATTCTTCTTCCTGCCGGAAAAGCATTACGCTTCATAAATTCAGAAGCTTCCGCTTGCATTTTCCTAATTATTACCTAATGTCCCATTGATTTTCAATGCTTTCGCGTTATTTGAATTCAGCGTAATTGTGATGATTATTAAATCTCTAATCCTTTGTAGAATACTAAATCTCTAATTCTTTGAGAGAATTAATCGTAACGTTATGAAATAATTAGGGCTGGTAATATTCTATGTTCTACTCAACTAATTCTCTATTAACACTTAAACTTTTGAAAGCTTATTAATGGATTTTTTTTGGTGCCAGGCTATTGATTGAAAATTAATTAATAAGCCTTTGATCTTTAACGAGTTTCATCAGGTTATCGATGATTGACGCTACAAATTTTATTTCGTTAAATAATTAAAGGACGTTGTAAGTGCGATCAACACTGTAGTATTAAAAAATAGGAATTCGAATACATAACATACATCTCTGTCAGAAACACTTTCCCCGTGTCGGGGTCATCGGAACCAAGCGTCCAGAGTTTCCGCGACAGACTTTCCAGCGCGTCCCACAAATCAGCCTCGCGTGTGCGAGCGTGTATCACCTCGCTGGGATCGCATAAATTTTCTTTCGGGGTTGATTCGACTGGAAGGTGAGGAGAAAGCGTCGACATTGAAATCGTTCATGGATTCGTCTTTCAATTAAACCGGGATATTGATTGTAGCACAAAACTTCCATCATTCAACAAGTACTGAAATTCTTGATATAGATAGATATTTCATAACGGTGTACGAGAACCAGAAAATATGGCGTTGGGTCGAAGTTCTTCGAGTTAAATACCCGAAATTTTCATTGTTTCGTTGATTAGAGCCGCAAACACCATCTTGGCTTTCCGTCCAGTCGCCTTGTCGCTAATTTACTCGTCTTAACGCGACGCTTCTCGTTATGGTTAGACAAGGTGATGCGATTAATTCTCGCGCGAGGGTGGAACGTCGCCTAGGATGATCCATACTCATTAGGGTGAAGCTTGTCGAGGTGCAATTTCGGGTTGGACGTCGACGTCGTTTCGTCAACCAGTACTCGAGGGACTTTTTAGTGGATCCTTTCGTGCCACAACTCGTTATACCGTTCTAGGTTGTACACTTTCTATGTATTCTTGTTGATGTGACACAATTTACAAAACGGTATTTCACGCAAAGGATTGTATCAACCTTTTCAGTGCTATTGAAGTATCCTTTATTCTATCCTGGTTAATCCAGAATCATCAAAAAGTTTACCCGTTTTAATCATTTCCCTCCCTTTAAAGCACACCCTTTTGTTCCATTTCAAATATTTTAACGTGCTGTTTGGTGAAATGGAAGCAGAGAGCGAGGCAACAAAGCGTCGAATTTTTATACCCGCTACATAAAAGAGGGAAAAAACAAACGTCGAACGTCGAACGTTCATACATCGCTCGTTGATATTGATGTCTGTAACGAGATATATCGTAAACAGTATTTATGTTACCCACTGGTACGTACATAAAGTACGGCTGACAAATCGTTTTGAAAATATGATTTTATAAATAAAATAAATAAATAAATAATATATGGGTACTCTGATAAAGCTTTTGACACAGCTACCCCTTTTCAAAATTTCAATTTATATGCAGGAATCTCGCATATCTCTAATTATTTCTTCTCTTTCTGTAGTAATTAAATTATATAAAATTTGAGGCACCTGTCCTCGGTGACTATCACAGCAGACAACGTCTTAGGACTACATAATAAAACAGATTGCACAAGCAGTTTCGGAAAGAAATAAAGCTTTCGATGTCCGAGATATCGGATCATTCTTACGAGCTTCCGATTTACCGCGGTGTCATAGGAAAACACGTGACAGGACATGAATTCGTTAACTTTATTTCCGGCGCAATATTATGCGAAATTCGTGGTTCAGGTGGCACGAACGCGATGCACGGGATCCTTCGTGTCTGAATCATGATTCACCGCGATATCTCTGGTCGATCGCGCAAAAATAAAAAAGAAAAGCATCCTTCGTATCGAGGTCGAATGAGCTGGGGTTGCAAGAAGACGGTTGCACGCTTTCGCTGCATCCAGAATCCTTGATATGCAAGACGAAGGCCGGTCTAAGGATGCAACGTGACCTCATCACCAGGCCTGTTCCTTTTTTCTCTCTCGATCCCGAGAAAATATTTTCAGTCGCGGGGGAGGCATTACGCGAGGTAAACCGTCCGTTGGCGAGCACCTATCTAAAACGTTTTCCTAAGCTCTAAAAAGGAACCCTCGTGTCCCCTTAAATCGTAAATTTCACTCGGATCGTCTGAGGAGAGCCCTGTATAAACCCTCTCGGCTATTCTGAATGTCTGCTGTGGCGGGCGATAAAATGTTTTAGAAACCTGTTGTACGTTTCGCTTCATTCAAATATTTAGCTCCTTTCATGCGAATTTGAAACTCGATACTTGAAATTCTTCGACGCGCGAAACACGTAATATTTATTTTTAAGTAGTACAAATCAACGATTTCACGAACTTCTACGTATATACAAAATCGCAAATGGTATTGATTTCACAAAATAAACCACAGTCAGAGCGTTAACACCTTGGAGGAGCTGAAAATTTCTTGACCCTCGACACGTTCCGGGTTCCACTTTTCGACGATCCCGATATCGGATTCGGCATCGTTTCACCAAGAGATACATCGTTTTCTGTCCCGTCAATTCTCCGGGAAAAGGAGCACGTTGCTTTCGGTCGGAACAAATCGTACGACACGTCTCTGTTTCTCGTCGAGCAGAAAGATTCTACGGAACACGTTTTTTCGCGGTCGAGTCGCGTCGATGCGGAAATTTGGAACGATAATCGGTTCGTGCCGATCGACGCGATGTAGGAGGACTTTAGAAAGGGTCGATTAGAAAGCGTCCGTTCGAAAAGCAGCTTCATGACCTTCTTCGGCTTCTTCCACAGACCAGGTAGAGAACAAATGAAAAATTCAGTTTCTTCGTCCGAGACCATTCCGCTACCGCGTGTTTCCCCGGTTGTTCGTTTCGAGCGAAGCAGATGTCGCCTCGACTTTGGGAGTATGCGACACGTATGCGCCCAGGACGATTAAACTTTAAGGCTTCCGTGGTCGATCTTCCCTCGAATGGGATCCCGTGGCACAGGGTGTCTCTGTTAGTTCTCACCGGGCGAATAATTTGCAGTAAAGCAATTCAGGCCACATTGCGCTGCCGAAACTTCCGCCAGATTCTCCGTGTAGCTATCCGCAACGATCGAGAGGAAGTTTCTTTGATTCGACGGAAGCTTCTTGTTAATTTATGTGCCGGCGCGGCGAGCTTGAAACTCGCGGACGATGAATGGTCGGGGGATAAGATCGGTCTTCGTCGATTTCACCTATTTCTCAGCGAGTCGCAGCTTCTCGCGCATAAATGTTGAACGACAATGTCGATCGAACCGAAGCGTTGGAATTGAATTTCGAAGAAGTTCGTGTCCCGACACGAAACTCAAACTGTTTGCTTAGCTTCCCTCTTTTCTGATGATTCGCGGCCGCGACCGTCTGCTCTTCTGCAGGAATTCGGAAGAAAAACTTGGAACGCCGCGAGCCTCGCTGATTCTGTCTTTTCTGTTTAGTAGGTGTCTTCTTCTCTTATTCTCATAAATTATTAATTTTTTTTTTTCATTGCGATGAGTGTAGGGTGATACGAATCGAAAATTTTTATTTGCATTATCTGGACTGTAAAAAATATAACTGTAATAGATTTCAGTACTTGTGACTTCTTTGTATTCCACAAGATTAAAAATCATCTGAAAGGTCGTCATTTTTGTACAATCGAGTGACCACTCTAAAGATTGAAAACTTCCAATATTACTTTAAGAAGTAGGGAAAACCTCTCTATCCGTGGATTGCTTTCAGGATGATCACTTTTATTTGAAAAAATATGTATTTTCATTTCGATCAATACAGCTCTGTTCTAATTCCCAATACTTGAATCCAATTTGAACCCCAAAACCCCAATCCTCGCGGGGAGGAATTCGTATCCATCAATCCCTCGTCTGTACTTAGATTCACGCTTGGTCGACGACGACTTCTCGGATTCGTCAGTCGTTTCATCATTAATTCCGTGCGTTGGAGTTCCGAGCAGCGTTAAAATTGAGTCGACCCGGCTAAATCTGTTCACGGAGTGCAAAAGTTGCGTCCTTGCTCCGTGCTCGATCGATCGCGATTATTTCGACTGATTCCTTAATCCCTTCATTAATATTGCCGCGTATACTAAACGATTCATTCTTTTTCTTAACGCTACAAATTTTCTGCCTTCACGTGTTTCACTATCTCTTTCCACAGCGAAAGGACAAGTGTTGCACATCCGTAACAAAGCTTTTCTGTGGGACCAAAATCGAAGAGCCCTTAAACGGTCCTCCCAATCTTTCACGTTTAAAGCAGCAATAAATGCAGCTGGTAAAGGGGTATTAGAAAGGGCACGGGATGCAAGGGCAGCAGGAATTGGACGTGGAAATCCTGCACAGAGGGCGAGTTAACGGAAGCTACGATAGGAAGGAAGAAAGGGAGGAGAACGTCAGGATAACGTTGGTTTCGACTAAGGAAGGAAAAATAGCCAGGACCCGCTGAGTTTGCTCCCACGAGATATCGAGCTTCCGTCGACTGGTCCTCTCTCTTTCTCTCTCTCTCTCTCTTTCTCTCTTCTGTAACCCATCGATCCGTTCGAGCGTTCCTTACGTATGCGAACGATGTCCAAATCTAACGGTCAGGTGAAAATTCTATTCGGAAATCGTTACCCCGTCGCGCTCCTTCCCGCGTCTCCGTCGTCGGAATGTGAATAATTCGACAGAGAAGATGGGCTCGTCCTCGATTTCTTCGACACTTCGACGAGTCGTGAACCACGCCAGTACTTGGGAAAATGGGGCTGGTATTTTTCTCTCTGGGAAATATTTCTGTTACCTTGATTTTGTTTAGTTAATTTTTTCATTCGGGAGCTGAATTAACAAAATCGCATTCTGTCAAATGTATCATGACGAATAAACTCGTTATGCTCAATTAAAAAGTCAAGAAATCATAATAAATTTTAAAATTATAATTTTACATTATTTAAACAGAGAAAATATTGGAACAATTTTTGTCATTTAGTCATTTAGTTACTTGACCAATTACTTAGAAATATACTAGTTTAGTAAAATAGTAAACGTGTTTATCGACTTGTGAACCGTTCCAAAATAATTATCATCTACAGAACAGTTAGCAGTTTAACAGCAGTTTGTCGCCCATAGCTTCGCTATCTATGAAATTCTGCTTCTTATTGTCGAAGTTAAGCTACGTTAGACGCAGTTAATACTTACTGGTTGATCGTGTAGAAACTCAATATGCTACTCGAATCGATAGTTTGAAAGCCGGCTAGAAGCTGTTCGCTTGAAAGATCATAGTGATCGATATGGGCTGAAATAAGGATAGAAAAAGAGAAGAGTTTATAAGAGCGGTTTAGATGGAAATTGAAAAAGAATTCTCATATCTCAATCTTCTTTCGGGTCTTCTTTAATAAAGGAAAAAAGACATATGGTTGCCTATTCGTCATACAGCTTGCACAGTTCTCATTACTACACCAAAAGAGATGTTCTTTCATGCAATAATTCTCGTTCTATCTTCAATAAAAGGAAGAAGGAAAAGAAAGAGAAAAACCTTGTCTCGATAATCAACAAAATTCCATTCTATATATTTATTTATCAGAATGACCCGTTTGAAATTTAAATTACAATGATAAGAAATTAAGATATGCTTTATTACACATGTCCATTTAAAAATATTTTATTAAACAAGAAACCTTGTTTCATCGAACAATAAGTTTCCTTCAAGCTGTGTGGTTATTTATCACAACGATTCATCCGCCAATTAACTGCTCGCACAGCTATACAGTCGTCTTGCCGCACGGTTAACTGATTCCACTCGTGCTCATTCGACGAGTACACACCAGAGACATCCGGTCCAACCGCCGTTGCAACCGATGCGTTGAAAAACGCACGAGCGCGCGATGCACACGATGCATGCACGTCGGCACGAGGAGACGAGCGAAAGAGGCAAGGGTCGCGGGTTTCTTTGATCGGTGGTGCATCGAAAACCGCTCGGTGGAATTCGGCATTTCGATGCATCCAACCGCCGATCCCACGGCTGATGTATGCAGTTACGTTGCGCCCGAACCCACGAGCCTAGCCCCTTGGGTCGGCGAAGTAGGCATCTCTGATGGCTGCGGAACTCGCGTGAAATAATTAACAACTCTTGTAACGATGCACGTCCCTGAACCTCGCCCCGGAGTTGCTCTCGAAATTTCAACCCTGCGCCATGGCCACTTGAAACCCTCACCGTCAACCATTTCCCAAACGATTTCGCGCTATGCTCTACGAAAACATTATCGACGAGAACTTTTAATAATCACTCGCTGCATTTTGATGGGATATTTTTCGTATTAAATCGGGGTATACGAGAAGTTTGATTTTTGAAACGAGGCGAAAGGCAATTTTATAAAGCCACAACTTTGATGAATAAATTTCAAGCACGTTTTTGCGAGATGGATTATTTAATTTCTTATTTCTTATTTTGTTTCCAGTACATTTATAAAAAGGAGTCTTTACATTCATCCAGATAAGGATCGTTGAATTTAGCTTTTTCTTTCATTGGTTTATATGTTTTCAAATGAGTTTCAGTAGCTAGCGAATAAAATATCTCCACGCACCGAATCCATTACCATGTTACGTTTTTATTTGCAATCTGCCTACACACATTATTTCCGCTATTCATTGCACCGGTTTACTTTTTAATTCGAGCGATTATTATTTTTATAAAACCAAAGCCAATCTCGAGTTTTCGAAGTGGAACAATTACAATCTAACAGAATGAAAATCCTGCGAACGATGTAGTTCGATACAATCGCAGTTTAAACTTCAATAACTAACTCGAATTTTTGAATGTTAAAAAGCAAATATGATTAAACTGATTTCATACGAGCGTTTATCGAGGAGACGAGATTTTATGATTTTCATTGAATTTTCCTTTCGAATATAAAAAAATAATATTTTTCACGATAACTGATGCTAAGTTTGTGGAACGTTGCGTGTATAACTGTTAGCCAAGATGCTTTCATCCAACACAAATTTCCCTTGCAAATGCCGGAGCATCGTGTACAGAGGATTAGCCAGGACCTAAGCTGACATCTTCCTTCAGAAGTATTAGCTGTTTAACTACTTAGGTTCGTTGTAATCCCCGTTCTAGTTAACGCCAGTTCTCCCATGGTTCCTCTTGATAGTATAGGCATCGAAGTTCCTGCATCTCATTAAAATTGAAATATCTTCATATACTGAATCCCAAGTCGCTCTGTAATTTGTATTGCTATCACAGCAGACTGTAAGTGTCTATCTCTAGCGAGGTGCGCACCGTTTCAGATTCATTCGTTGAGAAAACTCAAATTACTTCAATGGAACGATGTGTAACGTTCGTGAATGACCATTTGTTCGACGTTGAAAAGTTGGAAAACATATCGATCGGAAGGATGGGAAATCAAACGTCGAATCGTAGCAGGGAATGGCATTTTCGCGTGATGGTGTTTGCTTGGGCCGAAAGTGCCGGAAGTGAATTCCCAGTTAGTACACACGGTTTGCCTTCCGGCGCGTATCTTACGATGACCGGACACTTTAGCTTCGTTAGACAGCCACTCGGTGTAGGATTCGCGAGAACTTCAGGAAAGTCTGTAGTTTGTAGTTGTTCGTGGAAAACGTTAAACCATCAACCGGCTTGTAACTTTCGCGATTTTACGAGTAGAAGCAGCTTATGTTTCCCGAGAAAACCATTTTTTCTGAAGAATTTGCTAACACGGGGTGGAATCATTTTTATTATGTGTACAAGTTAATTCGATGCCTTTGGTACCTTGCCTTCTTAATCCTTGAAACAGTGTAAAATTCTGGCTCTCTCCATGGTCCGCCGTTCGAATGGCGCAAGAACATAACAATAACGTTTACTTCAATAATTGGGATTACCATGACTCTTTAAAAATAAGTCTTTAATTTAAGAAAAAAAAAGAAGGCACAGAATTAATTTGTACTAGTAATTTAAATATGAAATTAAACTCTAAAACATCAAGAATCAAGTAAGAACAAGGAGCAGAGAAAAATGAGACCATGTACTTTCCTCTATTCTTCAGGAACAAAGTTCATTACGGTAGTCGGTGAGAGAACACGATTTCTTTTGGAAATATTTTTGCAAGCCGAGAAGATGAAATACAGTGCAATTAGTGCGCTCGAGGTGTTTCGCCCTCGTAAGAATTTCGCCCTGGACATTGAATCATTCGACGGTTTATCATTCATGAGCTACCCTGAATGCGAGCTGCGTCGAATGAAAAAACCGTTTCGCATATTAAATAGAATAGACGTCGGGGAGCGTTAAGGGGCCGGCTTAATTTTCGCGTTTAAATTACGTCTTATCGCGTTTCTGGGTCGTCCTCGCGGCTACGCTTTCTACGGCGTTTAAAAGCGGTCGCGACGAGCCGGCTTCCGGGACTTTCATTTTTCTCATTGCTTGTCTCGAATTCAGATGATCGACCTTAACGGAGCCCGAGAACACCTGGCGACCAAGGGATCCGCATTCCTCGTTCTGCTTTCACATTTCTTTTACGGTCCATCGTAACCTACGGGTTTCGGGCTGGCCGATGACGTCTTTCCTCGTTCGCCTCAGGAAAGCTGTGACCTCCTTTGCCGGTTTATACCTTCTGAAAAGCGCGATTGTGTCCGGGATGAAAAAGAATGAGATAGACCGGTGTCATGCGTGGACAGTAAAACCATTTTATTTGTTGACCTACTAAATCTTAGAATAGATGAAAGGAGGAATTGTATTTGAAACGCGCTGCATATAAATGAAATTGTGACGGACCTCGAAGAACTTATGAATCTTTTTACTTTTTCTGAAGAAAGTGAAAAATTATCGATTTTGTGGCTGATTTAATTACTAAATTAAGCGCTATTCTGCGGTACTTTGATATCACGAAATTGTATTGAACTGCTTATGCTTCAAATTCTGCTATTCGGTATGCGACAACCTAACCGAATTAGTTAACCACAGAAGCCTGGCACAGGGCGGTGTAATTTCTGGAGCGCTTATAGGAGGCAATAGCATTGAAAGGCTTAAATACAAAAGCCCGGTCGGCGCAAGTGGCACGATCAGGCCGGTTAACGCGTCGCTTGGCCATCTTCATCCGTATTCCGGCACCGAACTCGCAGAAGCCTGGCAGATCTATTGCCGGGTCGGGCTGACGCATCGGTGCACCGCATCTTCGTGGTCGGTGGGCCTTGAGCGCGTGTACGTGCGCCTCTGCATATTATATTATCGCAAGGGGTCGGTTCCTTTCTCGATTTCCCACACACGGACGCGGCAACACGCCCGAAAGACGAATATTCTCGCGGGTCCAGCCGGTTCCTCTCCATAAATTTCACGAGCTAAGCTACGGAGCGGTCGCGAATGCACCCGTGAAGAAAATGTCGTTGCCAATGGAAAAAATTGTCGCAGATTAATCTGGATTAGCCGCTGATAAACTGGCTATAACTCGTCCCGCGAGCCACCTTTTCCAACGGCTGAAAAGATATTAACGTCTGCCCGTTTGCTATATCACCGTGAAAATATGCTTGCCACGCCGAGCTGACGGATCGCCGAGAGTTTCAGACCCATATTACGCTCTCTCGTCGGGTTGCTGCCTTTCGTAACCGCACTTTCTTCCTTGTCGTCTGCGAACAGATTGTTGCGGTTCTGGATGCGTTATTATGGAGAAACACAAGGGAAATTCAACAGATAGAACGATTCTCTGATGTTCCAAATGGGAACTTTGAATTCTCTGTAGCAGACTTTGATTGTCCTCCAAAATGTAATCGCTCGATGGTAATCAAGATATTTAGATATCTTTCGAAATTAAAACGCAAGCGAAATTTGACTTTTCTCGGGATTTTTATTTTGATTAAACTGGATGCTATGTATGGTCAGATTCTGTTAAGTAGTATAGGACAGTGTGATCACACCGTCCCTTCGCCGCAAGTAGAAATCTTAACCATCGACGCGACCAATGGTTCGTTTATTTTAATAAACGGCGTTAATCCATTTGCAAAAGAATGATAAATTGTTTATAAATGAAATGTTCACATTAAAGTATACGTCAATGTTTTATTTTTTTAATTTTTTCAAAGAATGAACTTTCATCATTATTAAAATAAATGAATTAAATAATCTTATCTTTGTCGAATATTTCAGTACCTGAAAAGTTGAAAATTCAGTATCGCTAATTTCATTGAAATATACGTGATCTATGCTGAAATTAAAAAAAAAAGCTTGGTCGCGTTCATTTCATTAGTTGGTTTCGAAATAAAATAAAAAGAGGAACGTTTTTATCGTGGACTAAAAATAAAAAAGAAATTGTTTCACGAGTACAAAGCGAGGATAGAATCGTAATCAGATTTTTGTTCAGCCAGCGGAAATTCTCTTTTTTAAGCATTATCGTAGATTATTTTGAAAATACATTGAACGAGAAAGGTTCAATTCAACCGAAACGTTTTCATATATCTGTCGTGCTACATCCGATCTCTTTCTCTCTCCTTCTCTTTCTCCATTTTTATTTCATTTCATTTTTATTTTCGTTTTTATATCGATTTCACGCTAGTTTGAATACGCGACCCATGACAGACCATAAATTATATACTTGTCTATCGAGCTGCTGGCAGAGATTTATCGAGGTTGTCTTGGGTCGAAGTTCACTCGGTGTAACAACAATCCATCAGGGCTGTGATTAATTAATTAATGCAAGGAACGTGTGTATTGTCCCGAGCAAATCATATGATTATCAGGACAATATTAGGTGTACAAATTAACTCGGTGCCTGCAGCACTATGTTTTCTTAATATTTTCCCACGCTTCTGTGTATTTGCAATGTGGCGCGAGAATACAAAAACGATAAAAATTATTTCAATAATTGAATTTATCATGACTTTTTAAAATTAAATTTCCAATTACAAAAAAAAAGAATAATAGTTGCTAAATACAACTTGGTGGTTTGTAAATATTTATCGTTGTAACTTGACCGAAATTTCCTTCGTAATTGGTTATTTACGAGCGTGGAATCATAAAGGAACACGCATAATCTATGCAGTTTGTCGGCGAATTAATGAATCACCAGATTTATCATCGTTGACCGCATCAATATTATGTTTGCCTTGAATCGCGGCCGAGTGTTAAACGCGGAATATTATGTGCAATTTATTCGCGTGTCCCAACAATCGACGCGCGTGACAGAATTATGAAGTGTTAATACAATGTCGCTCGATAATCGTCTGTTTAAACGTCATGAACGTACACGTTAACAGATAGAATAAAATTGTCGATTAATGTTTTATTGTGTATCTACCATGCATAATTTGTTATCATTAATTAATCATTAGTTTCTCTTTCTTATTTTTTTTTACATGAATGTAAACCATGACTTTGTGTTAAATATTTTCTTTAAGAATTTCCTCTGCAAATGGAACGTTATTAACGTTGCTATCGTCCAATAATAAGGCCATTAAACTTCACTTTATGAAGTACCGTTTGCATAGTAAATATCGCTCTAATGCGTTTCATGTTTCTCCTTGATAAACTCCCGAAAGTTACACGATTCTTGTTCCCAAGATAATATTTTAGAATTTTAAAGCAGCGAGATTTATTTTCATTAAAATCCACAATGTTTATCCGTAAATTCCTAATACTGTGTAATTTTCCGATGGGGTTGGTTAATCTCCTTAGATCTGAAGAAAAATAGATATTTCTCAAAGGTCCTTAGAATCGGTGATCGATGTCACGGGAAAAAAAAATTAATAAACCTGTCAATGATGGACGATCTATCGCGGTGAAAATCGTGCTTAAAGCCGCGGGATAAGGACATCGTCTGGCGATGATGGGCATAATATCCTTTCCTATATCCTTTTCCGGGATCCGTGAGCAGAACGCGTGATCCGATGGGAACGAAAGGAGAAGAAGGGTAAAGGATTTCGTTGGGCTAGACACGTCGGATCACGTCGTGAGACGGGTTAAATTGACGGGATAACGGGCGATCGTGTCTGAAAGCTTAAAGTCTGCCACGAAAGTGATTACCGGGTTGCTGCTTGGTATATATACCTTACCCTTTCCATCGTCTTGCTCATCATTAATAACCCGATCGAAGTTCGTGGGGCGGGTTAAAAGGTCGCGCTAACGAAGATCCGCAAACCTTAACGAGTATCTACCGTTTTAAATTAGCGGGAGAATTTCATTGGTGATTCACGAATTCAGCACCCGATCCTGTCGATACGCGTTTGATACGGATTCTTAATTGTCCTTGCCGGTGGTCACGTCCACGAAGAAAAAGCTTTTCCTAATCGATAACGCGATCAGAATCGTAAAACGAGCGAACCGATGTACCAGATACTACACGCGATGCACTTTTTCGGCTATGAGAAGGGTGTTGTTTTGTTGCTGATGCGTGCTGTATTTCAGATCGAAGATTGCGATTTTTTCAGTCTCTGGATATCGGATTGGAAAGGATATATCGAACAGAGTAATTCTGATGTTCGGATATAAAGGGTGAGCAGTGATAAAAGAAACACGTAAATACCTCTTACGGTAGAAAATGATAAAAAATGATTTATTTAACCCTTTCATCCCTTTATAATATGAATTTTGTTATTAGATCCAAAATAAGATATAATTTTTGAAATCCTTATTATCGAAAATAAAATTATTTGTTCGAGGTAGGTGAAATATGTTTGAAGTAATATGAAACTTTAATTGTATACTTATCGAAATAATTTTCTACATCTTCGTGTTTCGCACCGGTTATTATCGCGCTCTAGATTTTTAGTGCCTCTAATTATTACTTTACCGATATCATATTTTACAAACAGCAGTAAACCCTTCCGTTTCGACGATGTTATAGCTCCATGAAAAGCAGGTAATGTCTAGCCTCCAGTAAATTATCATGAACATTACGCCATAAACTGCTTTTATGATTGTGTTAAAAAAAAAAGTAACTATTAGATGACAAAATAATATATAGGCGAGATAATGTATTCACATATTTATTGTTTGATTGTATCACTCATAATTTAATTCACTTTGAATTTGATATTTTGATATCTTGTAGATTTAGCGTACCGTTTAATTTATACGAATTAGCCAGTGCAATTAGGAAAGTATCAATATTAATTTATTGTAATCAATTTAAATGGACAACGCGGAGGCCTGATTAGTTTGCCGTATGCCCGTTGTTTGAAGTGCACTCGCGCTTAATTAAATCGGCTAATCGATATTTCGTGATTGCGCGATTGAGATACGCCGCTGACCGGATGTCCGGTAGCGATTCTTAATGCCGCCAGCGTTTCACAAGATTTCGATTTCAAATAAGCTCTCTCTCATTTTACGTCTGCGCTTCAAATATTTGTAACGGTACAGTGTAACATACTTTCATTATTTTTCAATATAATTCCAATTTCAAATAAAGGTACATCATGTTTCCGTGGTAGATGCAAAGAAAATTTTTAATAAAGATTCTTACAGCTATTTAGAAGAAAAGGCAATAGCCAATTACAAATACAGATTATATTTTTAATTATCTTGGTAATTGTTGTTTTGGTATAGCTCGCAAATATCGATATTTTACGATGACAAATTACCATTGTTCCGCTATTAAGAAAGCCCATACATACATATTTCATTGTTATCTATGGAATGCATTATGCCAGATACACTTGAGTGTCTGGAGACGCAATAAATTAATAGAACCTGTATCTGGGAGTTACTTGGGTCGATACTATCACGGATGTCGAAAATTCCTATTCATACACGAATTTATGTACGAAGACTAGATAAAGGGATAGTTTACCGCTTGTCTAATGTTCCTAACAAATGCTATACAAGTCCTCTGGCGTTAATTGCATTCCTCGCGTCGCGATGCTTCATTTAAGGTTCCTTGTTCCTGTCGGTTCACCTTAGATGTTTAGACTTTAGCGTGTAATTAAATCCTGAGATCCTCCTGTTTCTTGATCGCACTTGATCTCTGTCAGGTTACCTTGAAACAGGTGTTCTTTATATTGTTTAATTAATGAAGATATACCCGGTGCAGCTTTGGATTAAGGGAAATTCTAAGAGGAGCTACAATCTCAAGTTACAATTTTCAGCCTTCCATTTAATATGTTAAAAAATATTGAATTTCATTTAGAATACATTTTAATTTTTTCATCAAGTTTATCAGTTAAGGGGGCTCTCAAAGATTCGATAACCCCCGGCCTTAGAAATATTTACTCGGTCCTGTCTCCATACATGTTTTCTTGATTTATTTCGACATATAATTTCGTATATCAGAATTTTTTCGAAGATAAGGGTTCCAAGTTCCGATAATCATAAACGATTCTCAACAGCCTCAAGTTTGACCAGAGACCAGCAACGTGTGTTATCGCTTTCAGCTACTCGTTAGAACTTCAGTTATGTTTTTCGCGACGAAACAAGCAAACTGGCACTTCCATCGCAAAAGTCGAGCTGGTCTCAAAGGAGAAACAACCGATCATCGTCGTCTCGCGAACAGACGATCCTTCACGGCGATTAATCTGGCGATGAGAAAACGCTTTTCTCAAAGGATACTTTCCTAGGGCGAATGCTGACCGGTCAAGTCCTAAGGGAAAGGACGTCGAAGTTGTCGATACGAGGCCGAAGAGTCAAGTAAAAAAAGAAACGTGAAGAAAGAAGGAAAAGTGACGATCGAAGGAAAGAGTCAACGAACCGCAGAAGCTAGCAAATCATTTTATGAACGGGACGACGAAGCTGGATTGTTAACCCTCGGGCCTCGTGCATCCCCGAGAACACCGACTATCGAATAGCTGATGGGAGCAAATTGGGAAGAAAGGCTATTGGCCGTGACGAAAGTTCGTTTTCTTCGACGACCATCACGTTGTTGGCAAGCTAGAAAAACCATCCAGCTATCCCCCGGCGGGAGGATCCTGTCTCGTCGAAGGTTACCCCGGGTTAGGTCGATTCGATTCTTTACGGGGGACCCTGGATTCCGGCATTGACAGTTTTCCACGTTCACTCTGTTGCTGCTTCAGTTTTTACGTGGCCATTTTGCCAGAAGACGTTGCCTGGGTTATCTGTAGCTTGTAATGAGACGGCTGCTTCTCGTTTGCCCTTGTTTTCGTTGGATTAGGTTCTTCCGCGAGAGATCGATAAGAGGTTACTTAGGGAAAAAGGAAATTTCTTCTTTCTTTTTCTTCACTTTTTGTGAAAAAGGATGTTGAAATTGTGTTTTAAGCAAATGGAAGGAGATCTTGAGGAAAAAGATTTGAAATTCAGCGAATGTAATAATTTGTTTAAACTTCAATTTATATTTCAAATTAAACTTGAATTTTAAAATAGTTCATTTAATTGTAAAATTGTAATTTCTAAGATACATGATGCACTCTGAACTTTTTCATCGCCATTTGCCATTTTGTTTCCTTTTTTACATCCTTAAATTGCAAATTGCAGGCAAAAGTTTATTTAATATTTCTTATATTTCTCCAGAAAATTACATTCAAAGTTACTTATTATTTTGTGGCTTTCAAAGTAAATGTTAACCAAATTGAATTAAAATTCATGTTTACATTTCTGTTTAATCTGAATCGAATTTCTATTGCGTTCGAAATCCATCGGAGTGTGCTAACATTTCGGGATATGCATCGCAAACGAAAAATTTAAACATCCGTTCGGTGACGGGCTACCCTCGATGTCGAACCGCGCCGCGGAAACTTCCGTGACACTTTACTACCCTCCGCGGACAGGTATCAGCGGAACACAGTGGAACCCGATCGCGCAAAATTTTGTGGTGTACAAAATTTCCGCGTAATCGTTCGCGTCGTAAACTGCGGTGTGGGTGGCACGTACAGAACAAAAAGTCGTCGATCCGATTCGGTTTACGAGTTCACGTGCGATCGCGTGACTGAAAATCCCCGATCGACGTTGAATTCGACAAAACGGAAACGAGAAACATCGATTCGCGAAACGTAATAACGAACCAGCGATTCGCAATGATGAAAACAACAGATTTTTGATTGTAAATTTGTATATGACATTATACGAGTCGTTTCATTGGAGTAAACTCATGATAAATAATTTTTTTAATTTTTCAAATAATATTTGTTTTCAACTAACGATCAGAAACTTTTAAAAAGTTACAGAGGTCTAAGGGGTGTCACAACCCCCGGGCCCTACTTTCCTTCCATTTGCTATCTAAGAAAGTAGTAAATGTTACTTAGTTTTCCAGATCCTGGAAAGTGGGGAGTGTTAATTATTGCAGCACCAAAATTAGTATAGCTGACATTATTTCTGTTGGTTTTGAAACTTCAATCCAAGTCAAGGTTTATGATATTTTTTTTTTCGTATAAGTTTATTAGGGTAATCAATTTCCAGAAATGTGGAATGATTTTTTGCAATCCGACCTTTAGACGATCTTAAAAAAAAAAGTCAGACTTGTATCTTCGAAAATGATAATGAGTATCGCCAGACGATAGATTGCAGTAAATAACTGACGAATAGTTTTTGTTATCTGCATATTTAATTCTGTTCGAAGAAATTTTGATTTTTACGTAAAATTCTTTGTGTATTTTAAAAAATTTCTGAAGGTAATCGAGTGAAAAAAATTCCGAATGAAGTAGACGAGAAAAGAATCACAGCAAATTGTGTGAATAGTTATCAAAGTCTATGATTAACATCTCGAAGTTTGAGGGGAGCGCGGATTGCCTACCGTTAGGGACATTTCCATACAAAATGAAATAGATTATGCTGCACGGTAAGTTCGAAATAACTTGGATTAGCTCGAAAGTCGTTTCAAAGAAGAGTTATTCGGATCATTAAATATTCCAGGGATACGTACACATTAGTAATTCTATTTATAAACTATTCGTTCAGAATTCAAGTCTGCTTGAAACGTTCCAGATTTCGTTTGAAAGATTTCGCTTATCAAAGACCGAAATACGGTGGAAAACTGTTCAGAAATAATAAATTTCATTTCTTGAAATAGCTTGAAAATAGCGTAAGTTCGTTCATGTGCTATTAAATTAATTATTAAACCGTGAATATTTTTAGAAATACATGTACGATATTTTTATGCAATAATTTCTATTTTCTTAGTATCTTATTTTCTATATAAAAAAATTATTTTCTATTCCAAAAATGATTCGGTGACAATTTTTTGCTTTAACAATATTGTCGCGACAATCTGTACATTCATGAATACAATTATGATCGATCGTTACACGGTATTAATCGCTATGGTAACGCTTCGACCGAAAATAATGAAAGCGATTTTTTCACCGGGCGGGAACATTGTTTCGAGTTCCTCGTTTTGTTACCTCGAATCGAAGCTGTCAAAGACCGCCTCGACGCCTTCTCTACGGACGTTCCATTTAAATTCCATGTATTGGTCCGATAATCGAGTGAACATTGCTGTCTGTACGCAAATAGAGCAACGATTCTGCACGTGAAAAATAAAAGAATCGTCTACGGAAATACGTTTTCATATAACGGATGTATAAAATTTTCTCTAAATAAAATGATACTGCAGGTGAAGAAGGTCCCACGATAAACATATTACTCCATTATTAATATTTTTCAGTTGTATATTAAGTTTTATAACGTTTGATAGTTGAAAATTACATTAAATTTCAATTATAAAGAAACCAATCGACACAGAATTACGAAACAGATATGAAACAGCAATTGCTGTTAAACGAAACAGGATTTACCCTTCGTTACACAGTTTCCATGTGGCATCGTGTAGAAATCGCTTTCTCTCGCTTCTATTCACCAGAAGATTGCGCATTTTTCCATTCCGCATAGATTTTACAATTATCTCGATCCAACTTGGCGCATTCAGCTTTGAAACCGAGAACCTTACCACCGAGTTCTCCGAGTGTACTTCCGTTTTAATCGGTCGCAACCACTGTTACGCACATCTACTACGCGTTGCAAACCACGTACGGAGTTCTGCTTAATGAAATACTTGGGCTTTAATTAAACGAGCTCTCTCGTACGAAAACGACACGTAGATAGCTAACTGCGTTTCCAGATTCTGTTGGTTCAATACGAAATCACGTAATCGTCGGTGAATACCTCTGTCGTGAAATAATAACGTTGTAAGCTTTATTATTATTATCTCGAATTCGTTGTTTGCTTAGATGTACTCATTCTACAATTAAGAAGACCATAATTCAATATTGCAAATATTTAAAGAAATATAATAATTTAGGTTAAAGCATCAGATTGGAGGATTTAATAATTTTCTTTCTTTCTTTAACTAAATAAACAATAAATGTGTATTTCCAACATGAGTAAATCCGATCTGTTATTCGATTTCCTTTTCACACTTTATAAACGTCGGTTTGTCAGCTCGTAGAGCGAGTCATCGTTCGATTATCGAGCTAGATAATGTTCACTATTGGCGAGAATCGATGGCCGTTAATTCGACGGATCGAGGCGCGAATCCAGTGTGAAAATCGACGCTTCGCGATCGAGATAACGTTTCCAGGAATACATTCCGGGGGTTAGCGTTTTACTCGAACCCCAACAATCGTGTCGATGATGGGAACAATTGAATTTGCGCGAAAGCGATCGAAGTTAATTGGAAACAAAAACTGAGGCGAGGGGAAAAAAGCGCGGAAAACTCGACGAACCAATTTTTCTCCATCGTTTCCGGTGTGCAACGGTGTACCCTCGTTGTCCCGTGATTGCCAGTTACTCTTAATAGTTTCGACAGAAAAAAAATACCATCTCGATTAAGGATTCTGACCCGACGAGCAACGAAACAGGGTTGTAGCGTACGACGTTTCTGATATTTGTTACAAATGTTATATCTCTTGCTGTGTTATGAAATTCGAACGCATTGTAAAAATTATAGCCATCTTTCATTATTTTGAAATAGAGATAGATAGTGTTATCGCAATTCTTACATTCACAGGAATTAACTTACAATTAGGTAAAGAAGAAAACTTAATTACCTGGTTGAGAAATTTCAAGTTTAAAGAACTTTAATTCATAGCAATAAACTGGGTATACAGGTTGCTTAATTAGTCTTCTTGCGATACAATAAATTTTATTTCAAACACTTTTTATGAAGTCAATAGGTAACTATTAATTTTAGGTGGTCATTTTTACTGACTCACCCTCTATGTACCTGTATCGTTCATTATGATGACCATTCGTATGTAACGTAGGTCTCGGTGAACGATCACAATAATAGGTTTATGAAAGACCATTATAACAGCATTTTTTTACGAAAGAGTCAGTCATCAGAACTGACACACTCAGGCATAGTTTCTATAATAGATTCAGGTTTAAATTCTGGTACCAGTAATAGTTCTTTTTACACAACCCCTCATTTAAAAGATTACTTCTCGCTTTTGGTTTGTTTTCAAAATTGACACTGCCATTTAATGGTACCCTACGTCATTAAATTGTGTCAGACTATTTATACAACAACCTAATACCCTACGTTTCAACATCTTCGTAATCAGCTGACTCTGTTATTACTTGGCTTGCAATAAACGCAACATTGTTCCAGCTGGTAATCCCGCGTGTTTCTAATCGGTTGAACGATCAGCTTTCTCGGCTTGTTACCACGGGAAAAGATTGGATCGCATCGAAATATGACGTCGCAACGAACGGGAAGGCTCGATATTCCGTGCTGTCGCCGTTGCGATCGTAGCTGCAGCTGCAGCTGCAGCAACCGCACGCTGCAACGGGTCGCGATTAATGCCCCCCGTGCGGTATTAATTTCTCGTAGGCAGGTTAGTTTGAATGCTGGCACAGCGGTAGAATTTATCTGTCATTTAACGTGGAGCCGCGTATTTTCGAAACGCGGTTCACCGTATCGGGGAGCGCCGAATAAAAATGGATCCGTGCCGTTTACGAATTGCACCGAACCCGACTGCCTCGCTGGCTTGACGTTGCAACGATAATTATGACGAATGGCGTTGCATCGCGTTTAATAATGAACTTTCAGAACATTTCTGAAAATTTTTAGTTCGCTTCCTGCTATTGTTACGATACTTTTAAAGTTGAAATTAATCATTTCTGCTCCTCCTCTCTGATGGAAATTAAAAACTGGGACATGGAGAATTACGAATAAAGTAGGTTAATGAAAGAAAGGCAAAGAAAAAATTATTATTTTTCAATTTATTTTGATAAATTGTTCGTAAGGTAATATTGCAAAATTTATTTCCAATATTTTTAATAATCCACATTACAATATGCCGAGCTAGCGTGTTAACAAGATGGACGAATATAACAGAAGCTTTCAATGATTTCGATAGGACAGCAATTCTATTTCGTTTTTCCACGGATTCAATTACATTTTGCCGAATGAAATGTCCAATAACAGATGGTTATTGGATGGTAGCGCAGAAAGGATCAGCAAAGAAAAATAAAACGTTCGCTAAAAGTGATATTGAATCTTAGAACAAGTCAGAAATTCGAAAAGTTTCAACGATCGATCTTCTTCCTTTTCCGTACATTCGCAAATTAATATTCTACGGTTGCTGCTTGCGATCCATCGTTTGAACGAGATGGATGCTACAAAATTTACTTCCAACATGAATTTCAAAACATACTTTTGATGTAATAGGAAATTTATTTCCTCGATAATTTTGTAAATATTAATCAATCTTATTTCCATCGATTTAATGTTTCTACGTTTTACTTAATTTATCAAGAAACTTTATCGTTCTTTTCTATTTCATTAATCACGCAAGAAGGTACAATAAAATGCTGATTCATAAAGTACAGTGAAAAAATAGTAGCGGGAGATGTGTACATACACTGAAAAATTGAATAGCGAAAAGTGAACATAGTTACAATGCGAAGTACTCTCATGATTTTATCAGAGTGTTTTTGAATTGTTTATACTTTGGCAGAAGGTTTGCGCTTTAGCTAGACTTTCCAGGACGAAATTAGCAGTCTCCTGAAAAAGGGACATTCACGATGCAAGAGTGCCATTTGAGGATCGATATAATCTTAATTATAACTTTAGTCGTTTTTCTAGCTTTATCGCTCTTTTCTGGGTCATAAGTACGTGTACTCGAAGTTTTGAAAAGCAGCTCTGATGAGATCGCTACAACTTCCATCATTTAATACATCATTTTTTACATCCCTTTAGATAATGCGAAATTATTCGAAAAATATACAAAGCATTCCTTATAAAAGTTCATGTAAGATAAAAGATACTTTGCAAAAAATGGGGTGTGCTGTTTGAAAAATTCTTCCATGGGAGAAAATGTAACGGCAGAGGGAAAAGGCAGGATTGCATTTTGAAAAATACCGCAAACAACGATTATGGGGATCGGTGCTGCGATCGTGATATCCGAGGGTGTTAAGGGACGATGGCTAGACGCCGGTTTAGCGATCGTTCGTCGTTTAAAAGGCTGGCTTAGGGCTCGGTGGACACCAATATTCCTCTCAGGAATATATGCCTTGGAGACACGGAAATCCAAGCAGACAACAAGAGCAAACGGCCAGGGATACGGGACCATGAATAAGGGTCAACGGACTCCTTTCTCGGCCCTCTGGAAATTGCTTTCTCTCGAGATTTCAAAAGTCTTTCCGCAAGACCGAGCTAACAAGGTCGAAATTTTCTCCGTCAGACATAGAACGTTCAGGGTGGGGGGTAACAAGAATTTATATTTTCTTGAAAAATATTGCTTATCCGTTCGAAATGTGTAAAACCCTTGGGTACTATACGTTTTACTGTTTAAATGTACCACACCAATTTAAAGATATTCCATTTAGAAAGTACAAATTTATAAAAGCAGAATATACTTATGAAAGTTTACATTCATTAAACCTACCTAATCTGTCGAACAACACCTCCAAAACAATTACAAACTGCAAAGGGGTAATAATAATAAAAAAATCGAAAGAACGGACATGCATCGGTAGGACGAAAGTCAAGGAAGATCGATGCGTGTCTCGAGCATCGTCATTGTCCTCTTCCTTCCTCTCTCGTCGTATGTCAGATAGAACGACACTGCGCCATTGTCTTCCGCTAGACAATCGAGAATCTCGCGCCTCCTTTGGCGTAGTAGGACCGCTCGGTTAATGGCCGAGAAATTATTTCCCTGCTAATTAACCGAGCTTCCACGAGAGGTTGGCTGTCGGTTCTCTTCCTGGTCCGCGGGTTCCACCTCGGTCCGTGTCTTATTCCACTGTTCCCGTCCTCTTTCGTTTTGCCGTGTAATTAAGGCGCGACGGTAATACGATCATTTTCGGCCCGTCACCTTCCAGAAACGATTCGCTCGATTTCGTGGAGACAAAGCCACCGAACGATCGCGGTAAATTAACGTGCTTAATCGCGTCGACGTCAGCCACCACCTCCCCCGAGACTCTCGATCTCGCTCTCTTCGGCAACAAACTGGCAAGCCGTGAAAACGGATTTCCGAGGTTCTTTCGTGTACCCGTAACCACCCTCGCGCCACCCTTCATCACGATGGAAAGTTGATTCGACGACGAGATAGAAAGTTAAATTGAGAACTTTCGGCGAGGAACGATTCGTTCGCGGATTTCGTCGAGGACTTTCGGAATTTCGGAACGGAATTATGTCGATGAAGACTTCAGGAGTTCAAATTAGATTTCAAGGCTTGCTTGTTCCATATTCCTTCTTGTATTATTTTCACGAAATTTATGAAAAATTGTCACGATGACTGTCGCGTTTGTCATGCGTTATTGCGGAAAAATTGCACTTCCCTTGGTTTACAGAGCCATTTCGTGCCAAATGGAAACATTCGAATTTGAGTCGTGGATTTTTTTGCAACTACGATGCGTATTGCAAGCCCCTTGTTCTGTTTCACAAAAGCACTTCATACGTAAACTAGAAACGTTCGTTCATATGCATTGTTGGTTTTTGGAATTTCAGTAGAAATTCTCTCGGCCTGCTTCTCGCAATTATTTCCAAAACGAAATAGAAACGTCCCTGTGTCGGTGTTTCGCAGTTTCAGCTTGTTTTTCGTATGAAACGAAACTTCAACGAGGCAAATTCGAACATATAAGAAGTACAGTTGTTTTTCTTCTTTATATATCTCATTGTAGTTGAATCCTATTTGTCGACGCTCATAAAATTGCAGCTACATGGATGAAACTCACGCTTCCTGGAGCAACTAAATGAACTCCGAAACGATGAATTTTCCGAACAAGGGGAAAAAGGAGACAACGCGCCATTTAAAAAACTGCTGTGCGCTCGTGTGGACAGAAAGCGAAACGATACAAAGCGCCGTTTAATCCCGTAAAGTTTCCGCGACGCGATTTACATTCTGCGTCGGACCATCGGCGCATTTATTGTCCGCAAAATTCGAAATGGCCAACCTGGACAGAGTCGACGGTATAATAAAATACCGTTTGTTTGTTTCGTTTTTAAACGGTCGACTAATAAAGCTGAAGGAACAATGGCTTTTAATCCGTCTATTCAGAGAGCTCGGAGATATATTACTTTCAAAATTATTAGAAACGAAAATACATGCAAATAGATAGTTGAGCTCCATGGTACACCGTTGAAGGGTTAATTTATTCATGATCTTCCAAATATTTTATCCTTCTAAAGATATTCGTGTGTTTGCATGTTAATTAAACGATTTCTATAAAGCGACATTTAATCAGCAAGATTGCTCTGTATATTTGCTCGACCAATTTGTTCGGATGGTATGATAATCTTGTTTGTCTGTAAGTTGGTAAATTCGTTTCGGAAAGACGCAGCTGCAACGATGTCGTTGAAAGCAGCGAGAGTAACTTAATGGTCGTTTCTCAGAGCCATCCGCGCCCCTTGGGGCGTATGAAATCTTAATATCCCTTATTACCGTACTTCTAATTAACGGGCCTTGAAGCCACTCGGATAACGTATTTCTCATTTCACCCTGGCTAGATTACGGTTACAATATAACGAGCCTTTAAAATCCAACTTCCTGAAATATTCCGTTTTAGATGACGTCCGATGATCTTCGGTATTCTAATAACGGAAGTACCCTTTGAATGCCAAAATACCTATCAAGATTGCAGTATCTAATTATTTATTCAACACTTCTCAGATTTAATTAATTTCCGTTTTACAATCATTAAATTACATTAATGTTAAAAGATAAATTTTGAAAAAAACCCCACAAATAACTGTTTCTAACAATGACTGTAACATTAATTAATATGAAATATCCTAAATAATTTTAATTAAATTTCGTTTAGACAATTTTCTAGATGAACTAAATATAACTCATTGACGAATTTGTTATTTAAATCAATTTAGACAACTTAGAGCACCTACTAGATAATTAATAATAAATTGTAATATAAACAAAACTCGATATTATTTATGAAACCACCTGATACTTCGTCTGTTTTATTTTAAAGATAAGTCTGTGTTTGCTTCAGCTCACTCAAACGATCCCTGTTCTTTGTTTAACTTAATTCTCACCATGCCCTCGTCTTTTTGTTTCAGGTAAGCCGAAAGTCAGTTAGGAAGCCGTTCCTCGAGCACATCGTTTCACGGTGTAAGTAATAATTCAGTAGCGAGCGTGTCGCACCCCCGTCAAAGTCTATCCACCGGTCGTTCGTCATGGCTCGCCCTCTGTCCTCGTCACGAAGCCAATCCTTCTAAGGGCACGATTTACTCGAGTGTCACTTGAAAATGTCTCGGTGTCATTCATCGACGAGCTCCGCGATCGCCTGCTGCTCGCTAGCTCTCCTCGCTGTTTCATATTTATGAACATCCCTGCTGATAGATGGCAATAGGGGTGAGAAAGAATGGGGAGAGAAAAAGAGGATGGATCGGTCTCGCGTTTTCCACTGGTAACGCGCACCTTTCCTCTTTCCGCGTCCGCGAACTCGCGTACGATACTCTTTGTCTCGTTTCCGCCACCCTCTCGCGATTATTACCCCTTCGAAGGCTGCTGCAGCACCAGGTGCAGCTGCAATGCACCGCTACGTCGCCTCGCATCCATGTCTGATACACGACCTCCAGGGAGATTTCATACGGTATAGGTTGCCGGCTGCCTTTTCCCGTCGGATATTCCGCGAAAGTCCCTGAGAATTGCAAATGTTTCACTACCCTCTCGCGTCGCCCCTCGACGGACCGTTCGCTCCCTTTCCGCCTCTGGCCGTTACCTCGTACCACGATTTCGTCCTTTTCCCTCGTTCTCGGTCTTTTGTTCCCACCAAGACGAAGCAATGCCACTTTTCGCTACGGATATGGAAATTTCATATACGCCTGCCTGCTGCTCCGGCTTGTTCTTCTTTAAAGGTAATGCAATCTCTTGGCCAACTTATTGCACTCGTGTCGTAGGATTCTTTCGTATTTTTAGGCACTTTCTGTATTTCTTGTTAGGCATTTTTCCCGTCTTCTTTTATCCGAATCTTATCTTTTTAAATATGATACTCTTTCTGCTGGGCGTCTTTTTAATATCGTTTCTCTGTATCATTGATTTATTGATAATTTCATAGTGGAGTTCGATAATGGCTCATTGGGTTATTATTCAACGAAACTAAACACAAATTCAAATTTCTTTTCCCCCACAGCCTTCAAACCAATAAGAGACACTCAGGCAGCAAGGTATTAAATTGGACCTATCAGAGAATTCACCATCTTTCTTGGGAAACAAAATTTTTCCTACCCTCTATATTCAAAAACGCGTCGCGTTCAAATCGAGCGGAAAATCACGTGAAAATTCGTTGTTCAATCGGGCGCGATGTCCATTTCTCGCAAATTCCGAACGTCGATCATGGATTTGCATAGGCGATGATCGGTCGGCAGATGGAAAAATTTATTTCGCGAACGACGACCACCGAAACGAACGATCGTTATCGGAATATCGGAGATCGAGACGGCTTTATTCCATGGCCAAGCCGGCCCCCTTTCATTGAAGTTAATAACGAGCGTGTCTCTATCGACGTGAACGTATAGTTTCCTTCAGATCGGGTATATTAAGTATCCGTATATCAGACGGTGTTCGTAAGATCGCGGATCCTTCGTCGGTGAACGGCCAGCAGCCTCCCATAAAGCGATTTACGAGCGTCGCAGATTTACCGGCTGAAATTGCGCACGGTGTTTCCCACGGATACCTTCTTGACTTACGGCGTCTGAGGAATATCATTTTTCCCGCTTAAATCGTGCCCCCAGTATTGTTCCACGCCCGCGTCAGACGGTTCATTGCATGCATCTTTACGGCTGTCGACGATATTAAACAGAGATTATTAATATCTTTAATTCTGGCTTAAAAACGAGGAACACCTTGTTAAAACTATTTAACTGATCAGAAGAAATTGAAAAGACTGTTTCATTTTTCTTTACCTATACTAATTACCTAATTGCATGCTTTTTCTTTTATTTTTTTAATTGGAAATTTATTTTATAAATTAATCTTTATTGTTCCTATATTCTTTTTAAATACACAAAAGCGCGGAAAAGTATTCAAATTTATAATATCAAGAATTTTTTTAATCAACCAACTTCCAATCATATATTCATATATTATAAATGATATATCAGTTCTCTTCTCTTTCGCAATATGATCCTGGCAATTTTATATCTTTAAATTAAATCCGAAATAATCACATACGTGTATAAATCAACCATTGGTCAGAATTTTCTTTCCACAATGTTACCACAGCAAGCATCACTCCGTTGATGTACCAAAAATTTGATTCCACATAAACAGCCCATAAATAGCGGGCCATGGTGGACACGATGGTTCGTCATTGAAGTGGGCTTGCATGCAATGCTTTCGCTCCCGTATTGGCAATAATCATTTGCCTAATGGACGTTTTACGAATGTCGCATTCCGCTTGAAAGAGAACCTTTATGGTAATGACATGATTTTATCTGGATTTTTGGACGGTTGTGGTTCGAATGTTGAACGTGAACAGCGCGAAACTCGTGTGAATTGTTTGGTAATCGAACTGCATAGCAAACTTGCGTTGAATCAGTATCACTTATAATAGATGAAAAAAATATTATTACTATCAGGTATCCCATTAATAAGCAGGATAATATAGCAACAAATATAACGCAATATGATGTCTATTTGTTTTGAATAAATTAACTATAACCTGTCCAATGAGACGAGTCAGGATATGTTTACAAATTCACGTGTTCGACGCAGGGTCGGAGCTCAGTTGTTTCCAGTTCTTCAAACGTTTCGGTCGAGGTTTGTGTACTGTGAGCGAGCCTGCTTCGAGCACGTGAATTTGTACGTATTTACTGTCTCGTCTCGTTGGATGGAGTATAGTGTATTCGTATAACAAAACAAAATCATTTTCACCATGTCAAGATCAGTTTACAACATAATATTTTTGTACGTGACAGTGCGAACAGTAATTGATCATTTTTGTAATTGTAGCATTTTATCAAACCAAATTGAACAGTATCTGTTTGGCTGGATCCAATAAAAGCGCGTCGTAATTAAAGCTTTGTTCTGACGATTACCGTGTAATCGTCCTCTTTTATATTTGATATCAACGCGATACGTACTAATTAATGCCAGTTCTCGGTTTCGCGTATAATAACGTTTGTTTGACAGAGGTGAGAGGACAGTAGGAACAGAGAATACAGAAATTCATTCGATCGGTATTTTGTTTAATGGTGCCAGCGTTTCGAATTTTCACATCTGTGTTTCTCCTTACTCCCCTGCATTATCAGATTATTTCAATGTTATTATGTACAATATTATTAAAAATTCTTTTACTTACCTAATTAGAAATATTTGTGTCAACTATTCGAAATGATGGGAAAAGGATTTGTTAAAAATCAAAATACTATCTAATGAAATCTCCAATAGCACTTGCATGGCAATCAAAATGTTAAACGTCAAAAATTTTCTACATCATTCCATTGCTTTTTAATTCATAAATGAACATGATGAAAGGAGTAAGAAGATGTGTAGGTAGCGAATGGTGGTTGCTATTAGTTGAAAGCTACAAATAAACCACGACTGATATCAAGGGAATATTAAGTTCTGGTCTGTCGTCCATTTGAACACTGTTCATACTAAACGTAACTTTGATGTTCCCACGGGGCGGAACAGTGTTTTCCGTGTGATATGCTTTACTCGTCGACTAAAAGTGTCGCGTCGGACTGAGTAGACGCGACAGATGTATGTTTCGAAGCGAGCGCGTAGAGAACGCTCGGTGAACTTTCGTCAGTCGTCTCCGCAAAAGGTGTAATTTAATTGACGATGTAACATAAGATCAACGATGCTTGTGTGACTCGATGAAACGTTATCGTTTCATAAGGAAACAGATACACGAGCACGTGTAACTACGAGACCATTTTGAAATGCTACGCTTTTGAGTTGGATCGCCCTGGTTTACGTGTCAAAGCATGCAGGTGTGTAATATCAGGTATGTCATGTGTTTCATAGGATCAATAATTTGACTTGAAATCGCACACGGTTGCAAAGTTTTACGTCATTATCATTCTCCATTTATTAATCGCTATGAAATGTACGTGTTTAATAGTTTTCCTTCGTATCCATTTTGTATATTACTTTATTTCCGCCCGGTGTACCATTACATGGTATCATTTAATTGAAAACAGGGACAATTTAACTTATTCGCCGTGGGAAATTACAATATGAAACATTCGTTACCAAAACAAATTTGTTTGCAAAAATAATTCGTTATCAAAGGAAAAAGGATGTATCGAAAAAGCTAACGAAGTATCGATGAAACATAAAAAAAAATACAAATAAAAATTAGTTCGATGGCTATATGTTTGTAAAAGAAATAAACCAATATAACATGGTTTTATTGTACCAATTACAATACACTTTCTATAATTTCTTTTTTTTTAAACATTACTATAAAGCGAGGATGCTCGTTCAATTTCGTCTGCAAGCTGTAGATAAGGTTGTTATCGGGGAAAAAAAGGGAAACGGTGCCATTTTCGAGGTGCCATCGTTGTCAGAGGGCGAAATGCTTGTACAAAGAATCGGAGCGACACTAAACCTGAATCTAAACGTAAAAGGAAAACACGGTACTACGAAAAAGGGCTGGTGATGCGCAGTTTTACTTCGCGAAACGAATTGCTCGCCTCTGTGCGCCACTTTTCGAGCGAATTGGTCGTCAATGTTTACTCTAGCTGGCAAACTGATTCCGTGCCTATCAGGAAGGCCCGTTTTATTCCTGAAAATGGTGGTTCTCGTTTCTTTGCCGCATGGTAAATATAAATTTAATGATGTGTCTGCGCGAGGAGAGCAGATAGGAAAAGAGAAAAGGGTGGACAAACAAAACGAGGAGGGAACTGGGAAAACATCGAGTCACAACTTTATAGAGAATTGACTGGCTGTCCCAAAGGTTCGATGGAAATAAATACATAAAAGATTCAAATTTTCAAGAGGCGCAAAAGTTGAATTAAAAGGACATTTCTGAACGGAGTCATTTTTACATAGAATATCAATGTAAAAAATTTTTTACTTTTTATTTTTTAAAATCATATCAAATTGCATACTCGTTAATGGAAAATTCTGAGCTATAAAGATTTGTCGAAAATTGACGACACGATGTCTGTGTGGTGACGCGAATAGAGGAAGCGAAATTTCAAAATTGTAACCAGACTCGCTCGTTAATCGTGTTCACTTCCGTAGCGATGAGTTACAAACACTCTTTGTTCAGAAACATACAGGTATCGGTCGCGTATGGATCGTGACGTAACGCAAAATCGTATCGGGAAGCGGACCGATCGAAAATTCAATTTTAAATTGTTCATCGCATCCGGTAGCTTTTCCTCTTTCTAGCTCGTTACGCAAATCGTGCTTGTTCCTTGAAACTCATTCCGAACCGAACGCACGGCTCCAGACTTAATTACACGTTCGGCAAAAAGTTGTAACAACTCGAAGTTTCGATTCGTTCGTTAACGTAGGATATCGTTAAATATCTCGATTAAAGTCGTTTTCGAACGGTGGAACTTGATAATGGCGGAAGCGGTAGTTCCGCAGGAAACATCGTTCGCCGTTTCTAATTGCGAATTTTCTGAAAAATACAGCTTCTCCTGTACTTTTGCCAGACCCGTCATTATTGTAAATTGAATTTCAAATATTCATCGTTGGAAAATGAATTTTGCCGGGGTCGGAACTACTTCGTTCGACATTCATGGCGATAAATAAACGACATGGGAATCGAGTTTCTTGGAGATTTCTCGTTGAATCGATGAAAGCGCATGCGACTATAGACGCGAATGTATTTTTCCGTAGAGTAAATCATATAAATGATCAACTTTTTACTGACTTGGAATAAATTTCAAGTAAGCTTGCACAGCGAAATAACGTAGCAAATTTAAGTAACTATGGAATAACTATGAAAATAGTAGTTTTAATTATTTTTAACTGTTATGATATTGAAACTAATTCAGGTCTCTCATTTTAAATGATTTTTTTTTTAGAACACAAGTTAATTGCATGTTGAAGATTGAAAAATTGGATTTTTCTTTAATCAAAATTGAGAAAATTACCACCCTTCGTTCAACAATCCAATATAAGTTTCCAATGACTTCTATCCATTTTTCTCAGCGACCAAACGCGTCCCTCAATGCTCCACATCTAAGCGCATTCCAGTGCCTATTTTTCTCCTCCCTAACCCCCCAGAAAACTTATCGCAGTTGAGTGGCAGGGTCCCGTGACGGTTCGGGGTAAATCAGTCGGATTCCTTTAGGTAAGAAGACCCTTTTGATCGAGAATCGAGCAAGAGATCCAATTTCCGCACGCACTGGTCCGACATTCTGTTCCCGGCTCGACGGCGAACGATACAGGCTAGATCGTCGGATTTACGACGCCAGAATGACCGCGTTTAATCTCTCCAATTGAATGTAATCTCGTAGCCTCTTTATAAACGACTTCTCGACGATTCGGAGAACCGAAGGCGCGCGACGCGGACCACTCGACGCTCGAGAGACGCCGTTTTCTACCTCTGGGATCGCCTTTTGCCTCGATATCAAATTGTAACGACGGATCCGCGAAGAAAAGGGAACCGGTAATGGATTTCTGAAAAGTTTCCGTCCATGGTAGGACGGCTGGAGGGGCGGCCTTTGTTCACGACAGACTAAGTTTCGGCTCGCGGAATTAGTGGCTCTTTAATGGGTCCCGCGCGAGCTTCACCAAACTTTTCCCCATTCATGGGCGAAGTAAAAATCCGAGACGGAAAGTTTCTCTGGCTGATTGAACGGTTGCGAGCGAGGAAAAAAGCAGCGCGAAGTGAAGAGCACCTCGCCGGACTCGCGAGCCGAACGATCAAGTAGTATGAATCGTTCTTAGTCAGACAACGATCCTCATGGTTCGATGGGAAAATCGCTTCGCTCGATACTCGTATTTCGAAAACTTTTACTTTTCTGTCGGACATTGATGAACATAGAAACTTTATTTAACTTCAACGAACCACAGCGTATAATTATTTTTATAAACAATTAAAAAGAAGTTCTGATCTCGAGGGAGGAAATTGAAGTTAATTTTCAAATTTAAAGTTTCAAATTAATATTCTCGATAAATTGATTATTAGTATAATATTAATCCTTAAGGATTGAAATTGTTCACGAGTTAAAAATTGGCAAATTGAAGAAGGCAAACAAGTGAACCGAATGAATTCATACCAAGTCCGTGGCAGTGTTCTCCACAGGACAACGGATTGGGTTACAAGGCTCGGCAATGGAAGCTGGGTAGCGTGGCCGTGTTAGGATTTCCCATGCGAGGCATACATTACGTTACGGTGCACCATGAAATATGCAACGCTATCTGCTAGCATGGCCGCAACGCTACGACGGTCCGCACCCTATTTCCAAGCCGACTGCTTCCTGTGCACACGAACACTTGCTTGTCTACTGGATAGAAATCGAGCATCCATGATCGAAACAGTATCGACCAAGATCTCGATGATTCTCCATGGGATTTGACTAGGGAACAAAATTACCCGTAACGAGGTTCATATCAGTTTCATGGTCATCGACCAATTTTCTGATATTTCTACGAGAACCATATTATATACTCGTTGATTTTTTGGACATTCCATTTGAAACGTTGAATATCGAATTTTTCTAAAGGTACTCGACTGTCTGTACATTGAAAATAATCATCAGTCTGGGATCGTTTTGATTGATGTACGTTTTTTTGGTAACGGGACAGTGAGAAAGGTTACCTGAAGTTATTGTACTGCGCTATTGTTAGCACTGTCGAATATGGCTATGTTTGGTTCTGGGTTTAATTGGTTTAGTTAGTAATAAATTTCTGTTCAATTTACAGGCGTTCTGTTCGAGAGGCTTGTTGATTGAATCGACATAGGGGAACAAACCTCATTCACATGATGTTCATTAGTTTCTGTAACTCGCATACCTTGACATTCTAGAGGTTTGAAATTTAACCAGTGGGTGATCAATTGTCATATTTGTATTTGCGATATAAATCAATCAAACAGAAGAAATTTAATTTGGTTAAATAATTAGAAAATTAGGATTCTCGCGATTAAATTAGATTTCTCTCGATACAAATAACAAAGTAAATATTTATTGAAATTTTCCCGCGTAAGCGTTTATACGCAAAGGGAAGGGAGCGACAGATCTATACACAGGGGACCTCCTTCGTTACATCGTCATTCTCTTCGCGAACGCTCAAGGGGAGAGATGGGAGCCCGGGACATTCATTCTTGGTAAGCCTGATTTGATCGCGGGTGTACATACATATTCTGTTATGGAAGTCATATATGTCACTAAATTTATAAAATATAATTATTTCCCACAAGTATAGTTTCATCAAAATTAATATGTGTACATTATCAATATTTTATTTCAAAGCGATCCTAAATGAATCTTCTGCAATTAGTTATTCGCGTGCAAGGCATCAAAGAACCCTTCTATATGATGAAACACAGAAACGCGTGGAAAGAGTACCTAAGTATTGGAAATTCCTTGCTCTTCAAAGGCTCGATATCTCCTTTGCCAATTTAATGCAAACTTTAAGTAGGTCACCTCTTAGTAGATCTCGTTCATTATCCCTCGCCCAGTTGATAATAGCTCATTGGCGCAACTAGGACTTTTATTTAAAGTGGGACAGGTCCGCAGAATTTTAGAATTTTAGAATGTTAGAATATTAGAATTTTAGAACCTTAGAATCTTAAAATTTTTAAATTGTCATGAGAACAATCTGTATTTTGAAGGCA
The DNA here is from genome assembly GCF_051020975.1 of Osmia lignaria lignaria. NCBI lineage: Eukaryota > Metazoa > Arthropoda > Insecta > Hymenoptera > Megachilidae > Osmia > Osmia lignaria. The sequence goes on from NC_135041.1 coordinate 6,793,500, forward strand.
CTCTGTCCCTGGGTGTAGTAGCTTAATTTTTATTTTTTTTTATTTGTGTCTTAACTCACTTTTTACTATAAGTACTATTTGGCGATTCAAGGATTTCTGTTCAAAGGTTTCCCAATCTCAATTTTATAGTCTTTCGAACAGCTCTATTATACAATGCCAAGATTCTCAGGAATATTCGATCGTCCACAGAAACAACGAGATTTGAAATTTTTCCTTCTCCCTAATCATTCGCAGGCGAACTCGATTTGTCGACAATTATAACGGCGACCTAGTCATGCTATGTTGTATACGTCCCGAAGTCGAGGGATAAACTAAATCGTGTGTAGCTCGCAATTAACAACGTTCACAGGATTCGGATGATCAAACGAGCTTCGCCAATTACGGTTCATCGCCTTTAACAGGGACAACGATGGAGGAATATTGCAAGGGATTAGTGGAATTAAAGGAGTCATGTTGATGAGACTAGGTTTCATTGGGATAAGGAACTTTGTCAGAGGGTGACTATAATTTAATGTTAGATTAGTTAAAGTTATTCCACTTTATACATTTCTGTTTGTTAATGAAACAAAAGAGACGTTAAATGTAATGCCAGACATCCGTTTTGTAAATGTGAACAATGTTTCTTTTAAATTGTTCAAAGAATGAGCACGTAGGTTGTGTTGGTTTAATGATTACACGACAGCCTGGACGTTTCTCTTAGAAGTTAATCTCCTTGATTTTTATCGCTTTTTCTCGTGTGACCTAAATTAAATTGCGAAACAAATTAACTTTAGTCTACATGTACAGGTGTACTAAGAGAAAGATTTCATGAGAAATGTTATTTACAAAAGTGGTACTTAGATATACAATAATTAACCAGAATGGTAAAACAATTTTTATAATTATCAGAAGATAATACATCATTTTATTAAAGGAATATTTTTCATTAAATACATATGAAACGTATCAGGAAAGGTATACCATTTATATTGAAACGAAAACTGGGTCTCAATCATACACGTTGACACGACACACAAATTGTTCTCGATTTTCTACCGAATATCGTATCGATTCATTCCGAGCTTGCACGAAATTAGAGACAATCGACTGCATTCGATTTACCAGTGAAATGGATAGATTTGATCGTCTGACTTCCATATCAAACACTAAACTATCAAGAGCGATCGTTAAATGTTGCTGGAATGGTTGAATCTAACATCACACCCCAAATTTATAGATTAATTAAAAAAAAAAAATTAATTGAAAATTGTTAATTCCTTCAAAAACAAGAATTAAGATTTTTGAAAGGAGCTTTAGGAAAAAAGTTTTTCTTCCAACGCGTATTAAAGTGCAAATTCGTCTTTGACACTAGATTGTATGAAATGCAAAAGTATAAAAGACTTTAACGCGATAGTCTATAATTATTCATGACAAGAACTCGGAAATGGACTAGTTCAGAGGGAATGCATAATTTCAGTAACACCTTCCACAATCGCCGGGAGCGAGTTACCGGGTGCTCCATGAAATCTCTATTTCCCGCTGTTTCTATGCCTAATTATTGATTCCTTTAGCTAGATAACATCGCCAATACCGAATATTCTAATGTTAGTAAAGCACGGCTTTGGAGAATTCTCAAAGGGATCCACTTACATCTATATCTTTCCTTCGTCACACGAAAATTTGTACACTATCATCGTGAATTGCAATCCTACATAAATCATGTAGGTAGATTCTTATAAATGAAATATATTTCATTTTTATTCAAATTTCGTACCATTTCTGTGAGTTCTAAAAATTTCCTGTTAAGATCGATGCACCCCTTACAGTAGTTGTATAATCGGATATTGTTGGTACGATATTCTACGAAAGACATTAATCAGGTAGCTGACTGACAATTAGAATTCTCAGTTGACAGTCATCGATCAATTAGGATCAGCCAGAAGCAATCAAACCCCCTATAAGCGCCAAAAGCTATTAGGCTTCAGCAGCCTTCACTTAATTTAACTGAAGAGCTGTCCACAGGTGAAGCCCTTAATAGGGTTTTGTCTCCCTTCGTGTGTCGTCGCTAAACATACAAAGCTTCAGGTGTCTTCGTGATACAGCAATGTCTATATTTTATATATACAAATAACAAAATTGATTTCATTTAAGAGCACCACAATTCATTAACTTCATTCGGTAAACACCTTCTCGCAGGTGAGAAAATTCTAATTTTATACAGGAGTCTGTTTTCTCCGCAACACTCGTAACCAAGACGCGGTATCAAGGAACTTCCGGTGTGGTGACGCGTTCTCTCGAAGTGCCGGGAGATGCGTCGAGCCCTATGGCAAGGTGTTATCGCGAAGGAGGTAACTCCGCGGGCTGCTTATCTTGAAACACTTAGAGCAACTCGTAGGTATCTTAGTTTACTTCTATATACAATGAGTTGGAAACCGGCAACGACTACACCGGCAACAGATACCGGTGCGGACTATAAATTAATTAGGCTAAGTCTTCTGGTAAGACCTAAAAGCCGCGTGCGCAGCCCGGCCGACCTGTCTAAATCTGCATTAAACCACCTACCAGGCGTAGGTGAAATTTACAGGGTGGCTTTCACTCGTTCGCATGAGCCTTTCTCCGAATTTTACTGCAGTGCTGTTAACTCTCGTTTTCTATTTGAAAATCTGCTCTCTAAGGTATGAATTTTAGGAAAAATTTTTATAAAATTCTCAGCTTTTCATAAACCTTTGGAATGTTATTAATTGAACGCTTAAGGTGGATTTAAATTCAACTATTTTCGGCAGCATTTAAGGTGAGAGCTCGATCATTTTCGCAAGGAAAGCTCGAGACGGGTAACTAACAGCCTGGCATTCTTTCACGCGCCGTTATGGCTGAGATTCTTTATGCGACTATCAGGATGGTCGTTGGTCCGGCTTTTGTCGGCTGCGGGAATCGAGACGACGCGCTTATGAATATCTTATGAATGCATAGAAGCCGCTAGTACGGTATTACACGGTGTCGCCGTTCCTGGTCTTAGATAAGAAGAGGTGGTTGCTGAAAAATGGCCCTTCCTTTCTTATCCCAGCAGCTGCTTGATAGGTCCAATCCTCTCGACGCTCAAGATATTTTCACTTTATCACGCGTTACCTAGGGGTGCCGTCTAATCTACGCTTAACGTCGGTCAGGAAACTCGAGCGTCCTCCTTTTGTTGTGATATTAACGAGAGTTACGGTAATGGCGGTGTCTGTTTTATTTCGCATCATTAAGGGCCGAGTAACGCCTTATGAAAAAATATCAGCCCCTCGTGTTTGAACCGCACAGGATTTAATATTATACAAACTACGGTAAGCGCTCGATAATTCCTCGCACTTCGGCCTCTAAGAAACAGGACATTATCGCAGAAGACAATAGTTTATTGCAATTAAAAGAATTTTCTACAATTTTAGCAATATTAACACATTGAGTATAAAGAAAGATTGAAATATTTTATTTCATTAATTTTATTAGTTATGTTTTAATTTTATCAAAATGGTAGGAGTGTAACTGTACGCGACAAGTCAAGGGGTTGAGACCTAATTTAAAGCCAAATACAGTCCTCATCCGTAGTAATACCTCAAAGCAGTTGGAAAACAATTTTCGAAATTGAGTACCAACCTCGTCCCGTTAGTAGCTTTAAATTCTCATTCCCGTTTGCTATCTCTTTTCTATGCACTCTCTGTGCACTTCTTGCGAATCATAAAATGCTGGGAAACTTGCTTTGACCAGGTCCAGAAGCTTCATCCTCTACCTTGTACAGAAACCATAGCTGTCGGTTCTCCGAACAACGTCCGATTCCACTTCAAAGCTGTTTCCCTGACAAATACAGAACCTCTGAATGTCGGTTACGCGCTTCAAGTTTCATCAGTTTCAACGTCGTCGACTTAAAATTCGTTACGTTTCCTCGGCGCAGATCCTGTTGTTGCGATGCCCCACTGTCATCCTGCTGCCACCCTAATAAGGATTTTCGTTTTCGCGTTTCCCTCGAAAATTATTCAAGATTCTTTACGTTATCCCCTGAAAGGAAAACCAAAACTTTTCACTTAACAATTACCTGTGAAAGAAAAATCTTGTACTTTTTCTATTTTTAGCATACTCGGTTATATTCATAAATTCTTTTATCGCCAATTTTATACAATTCTGGCAAAAATTCCGGGTCATCGCGACAGATGATTGTTTTCCTCTCAGTATTGATCCAGAAAGAGAGGGAAAGAGAATACAGAAGAGCGTTTAACTCGCGAAACACCGGGGACATTTTAAATCCCGGCTCGCAATTTGTTCGACGCGCCGAGGGAATCGAAGGAATTAGTCATCCGGGTCAAACGCCAAACTGGAGCCTGGCACACCGGTGAATGAAAACCATTTTCAACTTAATTACCGGAAAACTCGATAAGTTAACCCTTCCCCTCCGCAATGTTTCATGTTCACGACGCGTTCACATAGCTTTTCGTTTCTTTAACACCGTGGCCGCTTTCTTCGCCACGCCAAGTTTTCGATTAATTTCAGTTTAAACGATTATTGTAGTTCTTAATGGAATCGATCTCGGTGTTGCTTCCAGACGAGAGTTCTTGAATATTACATTGTCAGAACAGATTTCTTCATAGTCCCGCGTCCCAGAGGATAAACTTCCTCAGGAATTGCTTTTCCTTTGAAAAAGACACTTGGAAATATTGACGAATGTTTTTCCTTAAGGAGCTACCATCGACTTCTTGCGAGTTAAAGAGTTTTAAAGGAAGCTCGAATGTTTGCATTGGTCTTGAAAGGAAGCTTTTCTTCGAGGGAATCGTTGCTTCCTTTCAATCGGGACGAACAGAAAAGGATATTCTCGATTAACATAAATTAATAGCTTATTTTAGTTTATTAATTCAATAGGACAATTATTTACAATCTGTTTTTGCAAGAGTACTAGATCTACATCTTTGTTGGTTTTACTTGCCATCAGAGAAATTTAAAAGAAGAAAATTCTTAAGGACTTTTATTCAGATCTTTGATGTTTTGAAATTGACCTCTTAACCTTTGGACCACGGACCATGAAGAAAACCACAATTTTAATGTAATTTTGTGTTTTATTAACGTTGCACCTGAATGGTTAACAATGACTCGGTTAGCGATACAGCCTGCTTAACTTGCACCGGATGACGCAGATTCGCGTTAATTATTCAGCTTTATTTCGTTACACTTCCATTCCCCGGTGGCTGATTTCGAGGCTTTTAAAATTTCGTGCTCGTTCTCACGGTAATTGACGACCGGCTGAAATGCAATTTCTACGTGTCGTGTAAACACGCTCGGTAGAAGCTGCTCTACTTTTGCAAGCATTCAATTTTCATTCGTATTTCGATCCGTAGTCGAATTCTGCTTGAAAATAATTTACACCAAGAGGTGAGACTAAGCTCGGTCACGTTCGAGGGGAAGTTCGCCGCAGACCAAGGAGTCTTGTGAAATGTAATTTTAGAATTAGTACCTGGTAACGAGGGATAATTGGCGACCCTCTGTTTTCTTTTTCCTGTAATTTAATGTTTATTAAGCCGCGGATTTATTTTAAGTAGATTTCGTGAAGTTGGAAATTTAATCGCACCAGGTAAAACGCGTCATTTTGACAACAAAGTTTACATTAGTTTGATAAACAACCTTTCGCTATATTTGAAATAACTTTTCATTTCTTTTCCGTCAGAAGTTTATTGACTTTAAAGGAAAAAAATGTATGATAACGTAGCGAATTTAGTTGGCAAACTAATAAAAAGGTAACGTGAAGCGAAAAATCGTAAAAAGGGGAGATTCTTCCGGGTTTAAAAATATTGCAAAGATACGTGGAGGCACTTTATTCCGGGATTGAAAAAAAAAAAAAAAGCGAATGAACGGGATCGAACACTTGCCCCCGTTTCCAGCCAATCTATCATACACTCGAGGACAATGGAAAATCCACCTGGGTCGTTTTGGTTGATCCGCTCACACATACACGTACGAAGATGAGGTGGTTCGAAGCTCGTGAGAGAAACGAGCTTTCCCTGGAAACACACTGAAGGCTGTTTATGAAAAGCTCGAACCTTCCAGTCACCGTCCCATGAATATACCGTGGACGGCATCGATGTTTGTAGCATGCTTTCGATACGTAAGAGCATCGAAAGAGTATACTGCCGTATACGTAGAGAGGGGGGACAGTGGGAGGAATAAATTTAAATATCGCTGCAGACTCTTTGATATGTTAACAGGGAAAGTCGAAGGCGGCCAAAGGCTGGACCGAGGAAACGAAATTCTTTCATACTGATTTTTCTTTATTTCCTCGACTCTAGCCTCTGAATCCATCCATCCTTATTCGTAACTTTATTTCTATTTTCTTCTTTCTGTATTCTCCTTGGTTCTCTCCATTTTGTTCGATGCTTATTACCATTCGTAGTCTGAAGGTAGATGAAAGTAAATTGAAAAAATGATTTAACTCCATTGTCCTTTTTGTAGGTCGGTAGGTACCCGAGCTTCGGGTCGAGTCGGATAATGATCGAGTTCAATGGAATCCTGAAAGTTCGTTCGAAAGTTTGTTCAGTATAAAAATTTGAGAGGGTATCTGTAATTTAAGAACCTGAGTATCCACTTGAGACCCGACCCAACTTTCATTCTCGGGTACCCGCACACTCCGATTTAATATTATTTTATAGAATCAAAAAGTTCAAGGGGATGAAGTATTTAAAATTTTTATTATAAAACAGTTTCTGTGCTTAATTTATTATTCTCTAAGTGATATAAATTACAGTATAGTTTGTTATGTTTTTCTATCGGACATTCATCCGCATTACATCATTGATCTGTATCATTTCTATCCTTCATTCCTCGCTTCTTTACCTTCGTCTCTGTTCGCTGTTTTACCACACGCTTCTTTAGCCACATTCGTCACGCACGGAACGATTTATGTCCTCGGCGCGTGTACGCGCGAGTATATGCAAATGCCATATCGCGGAGGAACTCGACTCCTTTTGCTGTCTTGTCCCCCTTCGGCCTTGCTTTCCAACGTTTCTATGGCTTTGTATAACATTACCTCGGCCTTGTACAATTCCCCCGCGTGGACCGGAAGTCAGTGAGTTTTTCATTGAAAAATTAATGGCCGCGAAGCGTGTAGCTTGGTCTTGTAATTCAAATTCAAGGCAAAATAAATCCATTGTTCCCGGGGCGTTTAAATTCGTCTACGTTAGAAGAATTTTCTTCCCCGGCATTGTTGTTCTTTAAAGAATAATGGACGCTGAGAAAATATTATTTTTGCATTCAAGTTTTGAAAGCTAGTTTGCGTTTCGAGAGATTTTCCGGTTGCATTACCGTCAGAATTGTATCAACGAACAGATAGTAGAGTAAGAACCGTTTTTTGCGTCTTCGTAAGTCGTGTTTACCATGTTTGTATACGTCTGACTGAAAGCTGCTTTAAGCTACTTAAGCCACTCTTGTTTCAGTAGTACAACAGTAGCATTCGTCGAACCGATACCTCGGCTTACAGTTATAGTTAACGAACTGCAAACGTTGGATTATTCATAAGTTTTCTCTCTCGTTGCTTTTAAACAATTGTTATTATTACATTTATGTTCGAAACTTTCACAAAGACTTGAATTAGTAATTATGACTTTTTAGATTTTTGTATTGTCTTGCTATTGCTTCTTATTTAGCTCTTTAGAATTAATTTAAATTTGGTAAACCATTAGAGATATGCGAGAATCGCAAAATTTCGGATACCTAATACTCAATTCGTATCGGAAACCACTTCGATCGGGTCGGAATTCCCGAAATTTGGATTTTGGATACTGTATCCAATTCACCCTGAGCCGACCAAAACAATTATCAACCCGATCCAATTATCAGGTACCCAAAATTCTCGAGTTCTCGAAATACTTTCTTCTTTAAAAGAAGACCCAACAATATAGACCCAGTTTTGTATATCTTTCGAATTTCTTAAAAGCATAAAGTATAATGACAAATGTATTTTAATTCCAACTAATTTGCATTCGTATAAAATGTGCAGAATTCATTTTTGCAAATGCGATTAAATGTACAGCTGAATCTGTGGAAACAACGAGAACAGGTTTCTCGAATGGAACAAATCGTATTTGCATATCCCCTTATTTATTTCCAGTCTCTCTTCCGACGCATATCGCATGAGTTATTATCGATGAACGTGTGTTGAACGAATAAAGAAACGACGGGAATAACGTGCCCGAGAAGACATTAAAACAGGAATAAATTCATCGCACTTTCGCGTCAGATACTTTCTTGCTTTAAGTGCCTATCAGGAAATTCTGTTTATTATTTTTTAACTCATAAACACTTTAAGGATCCTAAAATATTAATCCGTTTCACGTTGTTGGAGTCATTGCATACGAAATAAAATAATATTAATAATACCCAGAATTTTCTTTAATATTCTCTTTCTATATTCGTCTATGATGAATTTGTGGCGTCAATCGCTAGTGACCCCTCACGGTATTCGTAAACAGCAAATAAGGGTAGACTGGGACTTAAATTTTTACCAGAAAATTAGTGACACGACGGGTTCTAATTTTAATTAATTAGGTCCCAAATCCCTACCGGCCCCCCTGGAATTTTTCCGAATTCCTAATGACCGATCCTCCCCTGCTAATAAACAAACAATTTAAATTAGAAAATAAAATGATTTTGAATGAATTCTACTTTTATAATTTTACTTCAAATCCCAAGCAGCGAACCCGATTGAGGGCGATAAAATTTGTCACCCCTTTTTTAATAAATATCCATTGATCGACGCGCAATTAATTCTCTGTACGAACGATAAACAGTGGAATAACAAAGAATGACAAAGAACAAAAAGGATCGTCCACGATGGAGGGCATAAAAAGAGGGATAAATTTATCTCAACGACGTGGCTGGTATCTTTTCATTTAGAGGCGTATCGGACGAGTGGCACCCCATACCATAAACAGAGTGTGCACCGTTAATCTTGTCGATGTCATTCGCAGACTCAAACGGTTCTAATTAAGCGACGAAAACAACGGGTTTACGGTGAATAAAATGAGAATTAGGTCGAGCCCGTTGGCGTTCTTAAAAGCTTCCCATACTCGTCGTTAACGACGCTTCTATTTAACGAGCAAGTGTTGAAGGATACAACAATGGTGAACTTGTTTTCTGACACACTTTTTTCTCCATATTCCGATTGCGTTTTCACGATTCATTGAAGATAATTCTATTGTCGTTGCACAGGTGTGCAAAAGGATTCTCCACAGCAATTTCTATTGTTTCAAAACACAATGTTTTGCTTTGTATTACGTACACTGTTACAATAAAAATCTCAGATTTTCTCGACATTATAAATATTTCATCCACTATCAACGATTGTTTTCTCGTTCCAGGCTACTTGAAAAATCATCCCCCGCAATATCTCTTTTAAAAAAACATTTCCTTCTATTTTACCCTCCTAAGCTTCATTACGATGCCATGCAAACTCGGGGGCAGCGTATTTATTATTAACATTAATGTAATCAAACTCGTGTGATGGCTCGATCCCGTTGACACACGGTGCTTCCACATGGTAGGAAAGAGCAGTTTCAGCTTGGAAACTTTTCCAGGCGCGTCGGAAAAAAAACGTGGAGAGTCTCGCAGGACCGGAATGTCGGACGGGAAGGGTGGAGGGCGTTCGTAAACTGGCAATATCCCGTATATAGCAGGTGCTAGCGAAAGTTTCGTTTGAATATTTAAAGAGCGTGCTACGATACGCAGAAAAGTTTCCTCCATCCAACCGCAACGGCCCATACGTAAAGGATATTCGAGGCAGAACGAAGGACCTCGTCGAGGGTTGATCTTGGAATTTTTTATCCCTTCACGGTCAGCCGTCCCAGAGCAATTGTTTCTCCTGCTTCGTCTTCTGGTACATCTTCTTTTTCTTTCTCGTTCCCTCGTGGCTCACTGTAACCTGCTTCTTCGTCCTGGTCCAGCGACTGGCAAAGAAGGATGTTCATTCGCCGCACGTCAGGTCTTTGGACGTGGCTCGCCTTTTTCCTACCTTTTCGTTTTTCCCTGCCCTTCGCCCTTGACTGATGAAACTCGAACCCGTATAATTCGTGGCTCGCAAGCGTGCTCCGAACCGATGCCCTTCTTGTCTACGTTATCTGTTCTCGTTTGCTACTGTGTTAGTAGACGCAACGAGAAATGTTTTCCTTTTCTCTATTTAGTACTTACAGTGTTTAATATAAACGTGTACACTGTTATTTTTTTATTAGGATATTGGATATTTTATTTTGCGTTTAACGCGATATGCTTTCCTATGGATACCAAGGATCCGTCCGGAGAGTCGGCGACACACGGATATTAGGCTTTGTATTATAGGACTTAAAATTGTTAACCCTTGCTTTGTCAAAATAGCAAAATAGGAAATTGGAATTTTCCTTTTACTATTAACTCCCATTATGTTTTTCTAAATATACCAAGAGTACGTCCGGAGAGTCGGCGACGTACGGTCAACCAATTTTTATCTCATGATACTGGCAATAAATGCAGTAACGCATGCATATATATTTACGAGGTACCTATTACACTCGATCTCGCAGAGTGATCGATAGGGAAAAAGCTTTTAACACGAGTTAAAATATTTTCCATTTTTCATCACGATACTCGATACATGGTTTATTCGCTTCACATTTTTTCTTTTTCTTTTCAATAAATGAAATACCATTCAGCACGCTGTTTGCCGGAATACAACGACTCTTCAAAACGAATTAAATCGTATGTTTGTATAAAATTCCAATTACTCTTCGCATCTAGCCGGGATATGCTAGCCGGTTTTTAATCACGCTGCTTTTTTATTAACCGATCCCGTTTGATCGATTTCGAACAGCCATATTTTATGATATAATTCGAAATTGATGAACAATCATATAATGGAGAGGTTCGAATAGTAAACGAGTTAGAGAGTGAAAAAGATAAAAAATAATTTTGTTAGCAGAATGGAATGAAAATTTCATGCGAGACATGCCGTTGAAAAGTTATAGTTAGTCAAATATTTAATTTATTTAAGTGAAAAATGTTGAAAATTTCCATTTCTGGTACTGAAGTCGTTTATCATTTCAAATCGTCAATTATTGATACAGTAATTTTCTTCGATCTGGTTCAATTTCACTCTGTCTCTTACTTTTGGTTCGTGATTGAAAGGATCGTGAAAGGAATTAGTTTCATGATATTTGCTCCATTGGAACGCACTTCCCCGTTTCCACAGTTCCGGTGCGGTTTCTCCTCTCCTTCCGTGTCTCATTGTACTCTTTCACCCTCTTCTTTTTCACTCTATTGTGACTTTCTCTTTTCTGCGAAATCGCATTGTCGCTCGCATACCCTTTTCTTCCAAGCTTCATTATTTTCTTTATTCTTGGCTCTGGCTGCGCGTTAACCGAGGATACTCGTCTATGGATTATCCGTTTTCATTCGAAGAATTCGTATAATTGCTTGATTGCATTGAAAAGTTTGAACAAGTTATTCATGCTTTCAACGCGATTAAATACCTTGGACAATGCTGATGAACGGCTGTTAAGTAGCAGCAAGTAGAATTCATTTTTTCTTCCATTTGCCTTGTAGAAGAAAAATTTCACACGTGTCACTGTGATTATAAGCACTTGTATTGCTGAATTATGGCAATTTCCGTGTTCAATATTGCGTTATTACATTATGCTAATCAACGCCTGATTATGGGGAAATCTAAGGGGGGCTACAGCCCTAGGCTTCTCTTTCCAGGGGGGGGGTAAAAACATATTGAATGAAAATTTTGTTACTGTTCTCATTTTCCTTACGATTAAACGTTATTTAATTTTATTTAAAATAAATTTTAGATTTCGAACCAAGTTTATCAACCAAGGAGGTGCTCAAATGTTTTATAGCTCCAGACCTCAGAACTCTTAATTTGGCCTTGATGCTAATCAGTGATTTAACAATATTTTTAAGAATACTTTGTCTACAGTTTCCTTACGTTACTTGTACTTCTGTTCCTTTTGCTGGATAATATTCAATGAAACGCAGCCGGGTGTATTTCGACGAATTACCGTGTAAAACGTGGCACATAAACGACTAACGAGATCAGCGCAATCATCACGTTGCCAGACGTCGAACCTCTGTCACGATAGTAAAAGCTAGCAATTACGAGAGGATGGTAATAAAGGGACGGTGGTCGTGTCTGGTCGAGAGGTCGTAAAACGTTACCTGTTAATGAAATAATTAAACGGTCGTAGTACTTCAATCTGCGGCGAGCATTGGTCGATCTCCTAAACTAGTTTCCGTTCTGTGAGTAGCGGAAACTGATGGCGACTGATGTTTATTACATCGCGATCAACGAGATCCTAGTCGTAGCAAATGATCTCGGTAGAAACAGTGATTTTAGTATATGTCATTTATTGTAATTAAAATTAAATTACGAATTTTGTATAAAAAGTTCGGAAAATGACGATAGCAGTTTTGCATATTAATCATCAAGATATTTGAATATTTGTAACAAGTTATGAAATTTTTGATAATCAACAGTTTAAATGCTACACATTGCAAGCAGTACGATGGATGTTCATTAAATTCATTATTTTTATGTGCAAATCAGCGGCGTTCTCGATGAACGGGAGGAATTTTAGATGGTGATGAATCCATCAACACGGACTCATATGCAATGTTAATTACATTTTCAGAAATCAAATACACTTAATAGCGTTTTCTGTTTCATAAAAAGTTCAGCAAGAACAATACTTGTCATTCAGTTTCTCATAATTCAATCTTTATTAAATCTACTTTTATTAACAGAAATTTTCTTTGTCCGTGTTAATGAGATGTTAATTAAGCAAAATAATGATACTTGACAGAATAAAGAACATACTACTATTCTATTATAATAACGTCCTTAACGGTGAAAGAAATTGCATTGACTGTTAAAAAAGTATATTATAGGAAACTTCGTTAACCATTTTCATAGAATTTTATAGAAACATAGCGTTATCAGGTTCATGGTTCAGCATTTCGTAGAATATGAAAATTTTTAAGTGAAAAGGCGCACTCTAATCATTTACACATTCTCCATTATCTCTAACATTTTTCCACCTAGTTACATAATTTTTTTTATTCTTATCTCTCGTATAAGAGGATTTGGATTTTATAATAGAATGAACGAAGCAGAGGAGGTCGTACTTCAGATATAAATTCCATTCCGATTTTCCAACTACCCGTTTCAAAATTGTTACAGAAAAATATGTTGTAACTTCTCTCTTGCTAATTTTAAAAATACTAAATTAAAAATTTCTTACCTCGTCAAGTTGATTTCTTGAAAGGTATACGAACCTTAATTTTACTTTAAATATTTATTTTACCCTATTATAAAATTTATATATTTTTCTTTATAATTCCTAGTTTCTAGCCATATAACATTTCCTCCTATCCTCACGTTATTGCATTAATTAGTAATTTGACCCTTTCTTAGTTACGCTACTGTTCTAAGACCAATTACGTTCATTTTAACATACTTCCCTGTAAATGTAATTCTTAGAAAGTACCTTAGCTTTCTTCGTATCGTTCTAAACAAGGGTGCATCGGCGCAGGTTACTAGTAAGAGAGCGTATGAAACTTGAAATTCACCACGTGTCACGGTGTAATTAGCCTTACACAATGTAATTATGCTAGAAACTTGGGTCACATTACTCTGCACGGCCGACGTCGCGACATAGTCAGGTAACGAGTTGCGTTAGAAGGATTATGACCGACTGTGTCTAGGGCGCATAATTTGTTTCTTCATGCGTAAGAACAGCGACGCAATATCGGGCCCGGTTTAATAGGATGCCACTTAAACACTGCGGATGGAATTACACACTAACGAAGTTCCAATTATTCGGCATTCGCTTGGAACGTCGCATCGGGTACCGCTTGCTTCTTCGCTCGTCCACACGAACGAGAAACGTCGATAAAGCGTAACGAGCGGAAAATTTCCCCTCCCGAGATGATCGATTAATTCACGATTTAAATTTTCTACCGTTTACCTTTTGCGTTAAATCTCGCCGTACCTTTAATTCTCGCTCAATTCGTCGAACACGAGTGGTACGACTAGAAAAATGTTGATTCGTTGACACCTTTTTTCTTTTAACATTAATAATTGTGGTTGGTTATGTATAATTAGTTTTTGTAATAATTATACAGAATAGGGTCCATCTAGTTTCAATTTCTCCACATAGTTCATCTAGATTTCAATTCTCTAGATAGTATGTCTATTGGAAAATTAATTAGGCATTAATCATTTTTATCTCTATCTCAAATGATTCAATTTGATAGAACACCTGTTGCATTGTAATTATATGAAAAGAATTTTAAAAAACAATTTCAATATCGCTACGTTTTTCCATTAACAAAAGACAAGGGTGTAGAGGAGTCAGGTCATTCGTTGTTCTCGTAAATCTTGGAGAACGTGGATCTCAAGATCCGTCCATTGAAATTCGTATTTCACGAGAGAGCAATTCAGTAATACATATTTCAAGCGGACCCCTTTCTCTTAGACTCTCCTTTCAGACGCTCAGCTCTGGCCGATGCTAAAGGTAAACTTTTGGCGGCAAAGTCGGTCGATCTCGAGTTTCCTTTGATCGAGGCATCCTCTTCTCCTGTCATCCATTTTTCTCAGGGTAAAGTAAACGTCGTTCGATCCACGGACAGAAGACCACGACACCTTTGCGAATCCTTCGGCTATCGATCATACGTACGATCAACTGCACAAAAGACACGTGCTTCGTTTGAACGGCTACCAATCGATTCCTATGTTATCTTGCTGAATAAACATAGTGCTTTTCGGCTTCTGCTAAAATACAGACTGTCTCTTAATTTTGACGATATTAATATCAAAAGTGATTTAGAAACAAAATAATATAGCTTTTAGCTATTAAATTTCATATAATTTAGAAATATGAGTAATGACAGAAATATCAATACAAATTCTCCCGCGTGAACGTTTGTACGCAATTGGTGGAGGACCATAGGCCTATACATATATAGGGGACCTTCTCACCTGCTTCGTCACTCTCCTCGGGACGTCCGAGAACTCGGGAAAGGGCCAGGAATCCCGGAACTCGAGGAAAATCCGGGAAAAAGTGGTGAGATTAGGAGTCTATTATTAAAAATCCTTTCAATTATTAAATGTTACAATAGCATTTCATTAAGCTGGTAATTAAATTTTTCTTGAATCTATATACCTCTATTTAAGTAGGTCCTTTATAACTAATTTTAAACTCCTGAACCTTTCTTGAACCCTTTCTATAACGAAATAGTAGGTTTTGTTCCAGCCGATGTAAATCTGGTTCTGTTATATTTTTGTTCAATCTCCCTCAAATAATTCATTTAATTCCTCGAAATGGTAACAACTTCATTTTAACTCGGTTTCACGATGAAGAAATAGACTGAACCTATGGAAACTTCAAAATTGAAAGACAGATTTGATCGTCCTTTTATACTTCCATATGGATCGCTATTGACATTTTTATTAGGAAGTTCGTGCTCGGACCAGCTAAAGCTTACAGTTTCGATTACTTAGTAATTTAACCAAGCAAGGAAGGAATAGATCGATTTGGCAAACTCCTATTTATTACTTTGGTTTTCTAAATATATTTTTATCAAGTTTTATAACTCGTAATTCAAATACTTGCGTATGTAACAACTACGTTTGTAATATTATTATGATTAAAATAAACAAGACAAGTGAGAGGAAACAAGAGAAATAGGCGATGAGAACGCGAAATTACGTGCAAGTTCTAGGATACAGGGGGCAAGTAGAAACATACCTGCATATCAACGTGAAATTCTGCTTGAGATTCTCCGCGTGGCATGGCATAGTTACTCGTTGCACTCGGAACTTCATCCGCATTCGCGTGTGCACCCGACGTCGTCGCAACCCTCTGAGTAAGCGGCAGCGACGCGCGTCGGGACGCCTCAAACGAGTCCGAGAACGTGTCTGCACCGTGTCCTGAAGAGTTTTTAGCGTAAACTTCGTTCATCTGTATAGTTTCCTTGTTCTCTAGGATTTTATATTTATATTTACTCTTTCCGTTGTCTCATGGTAAAATTAAAATAATCCACATGATTTTTTAAAAATATTAAATTAAATTGCAGCCACAGTTCGATCAATATTTTTATTCTTCTAAATATAATATCATCATACTATTGTATTCTTTCTTTTTAAATTCGTCTATTTCCCTTGATATTTTCTTGTACCCATTTTATCCTCGTCATTTTCAAACGTCAGTCAGTCGATGAACTTGTCAATTTTCGTTGCCGACACGCACGAAACGATCGACTGGCATACGTGAACCCGATTTTTCGAGACTAGGATAGATTGACACTTCCGCCGCGCGTTCTTTTTCATGAAAAATATCCATAATAGACAAAGTCGTGCCTTTTAGCGTGAAAAACCTTGGAATTGAATGGAAATTCAGCTTTCATGCTATTCTGAAAAATAGAATTCTTACCTCTCAAAACTATCATGATATTATTAGATAGATATAAATAATTTAACATTTTGATGGTCATACATTTTATTAAATTGATAATTTCTGCAATATCAGACTTTTTTTTATACCTAATGAAAATTATTGTCAGGGTGAACCTGACCCCCCAAAAATGTCGACTTGTTCCTTCGCCATATAAGATTTCAAGGTTCTAGGATTAAAAAAATTTCAGAATTTCAGGATTTCGAAATTTCAAAAGCCAAAGAATATAAAATCTTTTAATTTTAAGATCTTAAGGTCTCAAAATCTTTCTCGTCAGAAAAACAATTTCACTTACGCCAATGAGCACACACGCTATGTAATGCAATGAATCTTTCCAAAAAAGAAAATTAATGGTATTGTATGAAAAAAAAAAAAAATGTTCAAATGGAACAGTGTTTAAAACGTTTTCATGTATTGTCTGTTACAGTTTGGACAGAGATCAGCCGTTCACATTCCAGCTGGGAGTTGGCCAAGTTATTAAAGGCTGGGACCAGGGATTGGTGGATATGTGCGTGGGCGAAAAAAGGAAGTTGACCATACCGCCGGAACTCGGATACGGAGAGAAAGGAGCCGGAAACGTAATTCCTGGAGGTAAAGTTCCTTCCCCTGATGTTCTTGCTGTCCGTTACGCTCGAAGTTTCTTATTATTTTACCGTGCTATCGGATAGAAATTAGTTTTACCAGAGACTGCGGTGAACAGTTGTTTTAATGAACTTTGCTTGAAATTCAATCCGAGATAACGTGTAAATAAGATACCTAAATATACAGCATGGAAATTGGAAACGATGGGTAAAAGTACATTCTACAGGGTGTGTCATAAAATAGAATTTCATTGATAAAGTAAATATTTTTGTATTTCTATAATTTCGTTCTATTTACAATAAACATATTCTCGTCAAGAAGCAATCGCAGTACATCAACATAATTTTGTAAATAATTATAACATACAGCATTTGTTACGCCTATAATAGAGTATTAAAGCTACTCTTCTCAAATTCGTGCGACTCTGAGGAAAAAAACTGTTGCTTATCGTTTCGTTCAGGAATTTCATATAAAATATTGATGATAGAGGTTGAAATGGATTTAATAACAGGCTCACATTTATGACATTCGGTAATAAAAGTTCGCAAAAAAATTGAGAACTTGAGAATTTACAAAAATTTTATTAGTCGAGAGTGTATGAAGTTATTTCAAATACATTCAGATTTATGTTAATTGTATAATTAACAAAAAAAAATTTTTTTTTTATTTTCGAACTCTTATTGCTGCGATTCTTTGATTTTTAAAATAAGAAAGAATTCTAACAAATGCTTAGTCTTTTCAAATTATCGGTCGATTCTTTCTTTTTTCGAGATGGAACAAATGAGATTGGCGGTTAAATCGATACAAAAGAGATCGTTAGTAACGGACTAAAAAATGCAATTGCACGGAAATCCAATAAAGCATCAACCATTAAATCGAGCACTAGCTATCCACGACCAACTCGGTTAGATCAACAGTGGGGTCTGGTTCGCTCATTTTTTTCGGGAAAGCTCTCCCGTTGGATAAATCGACGGCTTTTCCCGAATATGCATCTTCGATCGCAATCGTTCCTGCGTTTTATAGAGAGCTCGGTTTTGTTTGGCGAACCCTTCGTTTCACGCGAAGAATAGATCGGATCACGATAAGCTGACTCAATAATGTTGAATGATCAGCTTTCCGATACTAGGGAATACAGTCCTCTGTTGATAACTTCTTTGTGATTGAAAATATTTAAAGCAAATGGTTTTTATACGCATTGAAATGGGATGGGCTTCCATACCGAGGCTTTAAAGTCCTAAAATTCTAAACATTCAAACTTTTGAATTCCCAAATTCCAAAGTTCCAAAGTTTCAAAATGCCAAATTTCCAAAATTTCAAAGGTCTAATATTCCAAACTTCTGATATCCTAAAATTTCAAAGTTCTATAATTTCATGGACTTGGACCACCCAGGAAAAACCTTTTTTATGCTTCAAAAAACAATTGCAATATCAGTATTTCAATTACACTGCTTCGTTATATTCTCCATTGTTGGGGAAACCGCTATCAAACGTAATAAAAGTTGGTGAAGTAATAACAATTGAAAGTAATTCTGCAACCATTTGGAAAATTCTAAAGTTTTTCCCGTTTGTTTACCGCGAAGTTCAGGTAGCGAGAATTTTTCACGGTTTCTTTGTGTTGTCGGAATGCTGTATGTGGTTCTTTGTTGCGGAAGAACGTGCAACGAGAAGTTACAATGTTCGAGGGGTTTGCAACAGAAGCGGAGTAAATGCGGTTTATGCGTTTTATGGTTAATTAACTTCATCGTCGGCCAACACCGGTTCACTCGTTTCCTTTGTAAAAAATAATTGCGGTACGACGTTTAAGCTGCGCTGAGGATATTTGTTGAAGCTCGTTAGTGTTGGTCCAAGCAACTTGTTTTTTAACGTTACTGAATGGATCCGACGCGATTCAATGAACGCCGAACGCTATTATCTTTGATGGAAAAAAAGGAGGGTAATTATTTGAACCGGCTCTTGAAAACAATTTTAAGGTTGAACAATTAAACGGATCTAGATAAGTTTTTAATTCGAACGTGTTTTTTCATTTCCACGTTTTTATGCTCGCGATAATTCGTTCTCTGAAAATATAATTGCTCAACGAAATGAATTCCGTGAAAATCTGCTCGTCTACGATGGAAGATTAATTAAAACTGATAGTGTGAAAGTACAGCGATTGAAATAATTGAAAGATTCTCCATTTTACGACGTTTTACTAATTGAAGCAGTAAAAATTTACAGAAAGTATCAAACTAGTCTTCCTTTGTTTCTCTTGAACTCTTGATTTACATAAGAGAAAATGTTGACTTCTGACAAAAGTCAAACTTTTAACGCTAAAATCTTTATTATATATTCTGTATGAAATATCGAAGTGACAAGGATGTACATTTTCCTGCTTCTCTTTCTCCTTCGTACAATACGATCATCAACTTTTTCTGTAGATTAAAAGTCACAAAATCTGGACTAGTTTGCTACCAGAATCTAGGTAAAAAAGAGAACGATAGCTTTAGTGGTCTGAGATTGTGAACGAAAACTGTTTCCTCTCGGCACAATGGGACAAAGAACAAGAGAAAGAAAATTGCGTACAAAGAAAAGGAATTTGATTCCATCTATCGTCGATGTTGCAACCAGTTGAGAAAAAGAGGAACCTTTTCGAGCATTTACCAGTGTTCCAAGACGAGATGGGAGTGGTTTGTTCTTTAACTTCCATCGAGTACCCCTTCCCATGACTTACTGTTAAAACATTTCACTCGGGGTTTATCCACTTAAGCTTCTATTTAAGAAATTAATTTTAACCGATTAGACTCTTATGAGTTTCTTAGCCTTTAACTGTTTACAAACAGAAAGTTGAAATAGTTTGCATTCGACTATCCTCAACAATGCAAATTGTAATTAGAACTATTTACAGAGTTCGTGGAACGTGACATGACTTAAAGTTTAAATGTAACAAACTAAATCGTACATGTAGTAGAGCTGAATTACAACTTCTGTAATTGGAAGCGAGGTTATAATTTAACTTCTCTACAAATATGATCCTGGTTTGTCATGTGTGAACTTCAACTTACAAGAGTGTGACCTGATATTCTAATGTAGCACGTTGATTATATTTTTTAACTGAATATGTATGCGAACATAGTTGTTGACAGCTGATCAGCTCTGTGAATTAAACATAATTGAATAATTATAAAAGATAATAGGGACCCATTATTTTCAATAGCATTGCTATTGTATTCAGCATCAGAATTAAAGGGTGGTCTAAGGGAGGCTGCAGCCTGGGACACGTTACAAGCCTTCCATTTACTACATCAGCAACTATTGAATAAAATTTCTTTTTCATTGTTTCCTTTTTTCCTTAGAATCAAATATTATTTAATTTTACTTATAATAATTTTTAATTTTTCAACCATGTTCTTCAGCCCCCAGAAATTTCAATTCAGTCCTGATTATACTAACAACATCAGGTAGCAAATTAAAAATGTAAATTTTCAAATTAACTATTCTTATCTTTAATAATTAGTGTCGCTAATGAAATTAATTGATTTTCAAATTTAAGGTTTTAATTTACTACCTAAAGTCATTACTGAAATGCTGATGACCCCGCAGTAATCAACGTATTAATTCTAAACAGTCTTCGGACAATTATTGAACTACACAGTAGTATACTCGATCATTTAACTTCCAGCAGACTGGTAGCCAGACGCGACACATCGTTCGCCGTATTAATTGCGCCTGTTTAAGTAGTGAATAATTGAACGGCATATTTCATTAGAACACGGCTTAATCGCGATGGGGCCGTTCATAATTAATACGGGGGACACGCGTGGCTGGTGCACAGTTCTCTCGTCTGCGTATGGTTCGTTAAATTTTCGTGAAAATTTCGCGCACCAGCGAGAAATTCTCTCGTTATCGGCAAAAGTGCAGCACGGTTCAGAGTATTGTGTAATCCGGACAGATTTGTCATTCTTATCGAGAAGCCGGTTCTCTCAGGTCGATGGGGTTACCGATTGCGTAAGAATCGCTTGGATGAAATTGATTAGTACTTACGTTATTCTGGAAATATTTTATCTTCTATAAAGTTGTGATGATGTAATAAGCATAGTTGTGGAACATCTTGGCGTAATTATATTTAATCACAACTTCTTCTTTAATTCCTTGCATTATAATTATATTTAGCTAACTCTGATATAATTTCTTCTAGGTAAAGAATAATTATGAAAAAAATTACTAGCAGCTCTCCAATAAAGACTGCAGCTCCCCTTTTTTAAAATAAAATGAAAATTACTGTTTCATTGGGTGTACCTACTAATTAATTCTGTAATCTTTCTTTTCTTATTTAAAAATTTCTTTTTAAAAAGTCTAAAATTAGAAATGCAGAATTTGGAAATTTATAAATATAAAATTTCAAATGTTAATATTTCCAAATTTCCAATTAACGTAATTTTTATTATTATTATATTTTCACGCTACTTTTCAAATACATAGAAGCGCAAGAAAATATTTAAAATACTGAAGGCACTTTACAAAAATCTTTGTAAATAATTACCTTTGATTTCATTAATGATATAACAGCCCTTTTATTATAAATTCTTAGTAGTCTCTATTGGAAAAAATTGTTACGTTACTTCGTCGCGTCTTTCACGAAGAAAGTTGTCAATTATTTCAGCAATTTCTCGAAATTTCTCGATCGTTTAAACGAAAAGAATGGAAGATTGGTAGTAAACGTCAGCGGCAAGGGTTCCGTCATACGTCATCGACGAGGGCTCGAAATACGGGACAGGTTTTTCGTCGGGAACAGAAGCGTACAGATCGTCGACGGGCAAATAATAGAAAAGCCGCGGCAATCGTCTTTCGTCAGCATTGACAGAGACGTATTGGATTTTTATTGGGTTTCGAGCAATCAATGCGGCGGACGCGTGTCGCTCGCCTCCCAAGGACCAGTGAAACATAATGGAAAATCAGTACCTACGAAAAACCATTTTCCCATCTCCCTTTTCCCTTCTCGTTCTTTGGTCAACTTTTTTCTACGGGAACGTTTAAACGATATTAGCCAGAAATTCGAGATCGCGAATTTCGTTTGGAACTGCTGGAAAACGTGGCCACTGTATCTGCCAACGAGATATTTGCAAGTCTGAGTGGAAAGTTTTTCGATCCTGTTCGAAAACGAGACTGTTACCGTGAAATATTTTATTAGAGCCCCTCTGAAGCGTGGTCTTTACAGAGAGAAAGAATTTTTGAGCTCGCGATTTCGAGGGTTTAAGTAGAAGGAGATACTTTTAAAAATTGTAAAAGTAGGACTCAATTTCTTAGCTTAGAGTTTCTTAAACTGCAATCCGCGACCTGATGCAAGTTTTCAAATAGACGAAATTTTTTCGAAAATATTATAATAATCGTCCTGTGAAACGTACACCCTGTTTCAAAATTGTCAAATTTTACAATTGTAATTAAAGGTAACAAATTAACTCAAAAAGTATCGCAATTAATTAACGTTTACTTGTAAACTTACAATTGTTTCAATGCTCTATATTTATATTAAAGAATTAAAAGAATTACTGTACAATGTCGATTCATTATCAAGTGTACTTAAATTCCAAAATGGGTACGAAACGCGAGGTGTCACGATGTTTCGGTTAATTAACAAGAAATAAATTGTTTAATTAAATGTTTCGTTGCGATGCACATTTGAAACGCGACAGAGGACGGTAATTAAAGGGGGATCGAATCGAATTTAACGAGACAGCAATTGTTTCCTACGGGAATGGTGTCATTTGAAGTTTTATATCGTCCCAGGGTATTTGTAAATGCCGTTTAATCGATAATTAAAGCGAATGCATTAAACTTAGGAAATATTTAAATTTCTGTTTGAAAGTTGTTTATTTTCTTTGCATACATTTCTTATAGGATATTGTGCAAAAATTTTATCAACTAACCAAATGGTATATTTTTGATTTCAGGTGCCACTTTATTATTTGATGTTGAGTTAATCAATATCAGCGATTCTCCACCAACTGCAAATGTGTTCAAAGAAATTGACAGCAACCATGACAACCAGTTATCCCGCGAGGAGGTGAGAACAATGGCAAGATCTCTTTTAATTTCTTTTTAAGGGTCATTGTTGGTGACGGTTGTAGCATAAGTATAGTTTTAATAATTATGTATTAAGTACAACTTGCCAAAATTTAGTTCGACAAATTTTTATTTTGCATGAAAAGTTAATCAAACTCATTCGCGAGAATTTTGTGTTACAACTTTTTCTTGTGGTTTAATAAAAAAAAATCAACTAACAGCTTCTTTTACGTTGTAAAATTGGTGCGGATCAAAGTAGAGACCAATCACGACATTGCTGCCTGCCAGCTTTATCTCTGCGTGCAAGTGCAAAGGATTAACGTGTACACATTGTACAGGGGAAAGAGTTGTAGCTCGAAACGTTTTTCACCTTTTTTCGACCGTAACAAACAGAAGCAACTAAATCCTTTGCCATTTTTCCACCCTTGCTTCGTGTATCTATATGTATATGTGTAGATACATTTTGATCGCTTTGAAATATTGTGCAACTTCTCGAGCGGAGATATATTACATCGAAGTGAATTTGGAACTATGTTTGCAATTTTTCATTTCTTCTATGTTTCAATAAACAGAAACATAATTTATTGAACAATTTTCAAAATATATTTAGTAATAACCTGGAATTTACAAGGATCACATTTTGTCATTAACACTAGGGTAACTTAGACCTTTTTCTAAGGTGGGCCAGATACCTTAGACATTTTGAAATTTTAGAATTTTGGAACTTTAAAATCTTGAAACTCTGGATTTTTAATATTTGGAAATTCTGAAATTTTCAGGATTTGCGACGTTGCAATTCTGAAGTGTAGAAGATCTGAAATTTTGGAATCTTAAAATTTTACAATAGTGATGGTCCACATTTTTGGGGAGGGGCCATTCAAGATTTTAAAGGCTCACTCTGGCCCCTATCTAATTACGCTGATAGTCATCAGAGTTTATTCTTAAACGACGGTGCCGAGTCACTCGTGACCCAGATCTGATGCTTAGACTAACAATAAAATAAACATTAACATTTTCTTCATTCAATTGAAATTATTGCTAACAGCCCGTCGTTGAAGAATAAAGAAAAGAAAAATGCTTCCTTGAAATTGAATTTCGTGTTATGTTTGCGCAGGTGAGCGAGTACCTGAGGAAACAGCTGATCGAAGCGGAGCAGGGTGGCAGCGAGAACGAGGAGGTAAAGAAGATGCTGGGGGAACACGATAAGCTAGTGGAGGAAATCTTCCAGCACGAGGACAAGGACAAGAATGGCTTCATCTCCCACGACGAGTTCACCGGGCCGAAGCACGACGAGCTCTGAAGTCTTCGTGCCGCGTCGCCGTGTCTTCGAGCACCGCGTCGCCGTCGGCGTCGTGTCTCGCGCCACCACGTGTTCACATCCGTGCGGAATCGCCTCTTCGAATCCTATCCGGTCCGCGAACGTCACCACTGAGAGTCACAGACAGTTGTGTATCGATCGTGATCGATCGTTTTATCCGTGGACTATCAAACATCCGCTTCGTCTGCAACTCGGTGAAAATCTTTCGAGGGACAAAAGAGATGCTGAAGAAACGGTTCTCTTCCTCGTTGGGAAGTTTCTCTCGCCAGTGTTGATCGAAGAAGCAGAAAAATATAACACTCGACGCTCATCAAATATAAATTCGTTCGCAGGCATTCCTCTTCATCGATCGTCGGACTGACTGTTACTCTGTACAGTAAGGAAATCAGGAGACGAAACTCTCTGTATATTCTCGAACTGGGACGCTCGAACGCGTTAACGAAGACGAAGAGGTTCCCGAGGAAGAGAAGCAACAGACTCGACGCTGTTGATCGAGCGAAACAATAATTACACGGGCTCCGAAGAGGGAAAGCTACGTCTGAAAAGTTTTCAAAGGACCTTACGCTTTTCGCTCGTGGATGCTGTTCACAATGACGCGTTTAAACGCGAAACAACAGTTAAGTGCGCGGCTTTGAAGAAGAGTAAACCGCGAAGACACTGGTCGAGTGCTGGTCGAAATCCTGGCGGGAAGCGAGGCTGTTTTACTTAACATAATGATATATATATATATATAAATATAAATATAGATAGAAAGAAAAAGAGTGACAGGGAGGACGGAAGAAAGAGAGAAAGATTATGAAAGATAGAAGAGAGAAAAAGAGATAGGGTGAGAAAGAGAAACCGAGAGAAAGTGTTTTTTCTACACGACTATAGTTGTTAGCGTATATCAATTAAGCGCATCGACTTAACGGTGCTATAAATCACACGCGAAAGAAACGTTTCTGTCCTTTCTCTCGAAAGCTTCTTCTTTTGTTTCTTTTTTTTTTATCTAACCCTCTTCGCTGTATCACAACACCCCCGATCCCCTTTTTCACGAGCATCAAACCCCACCGGCATTCTCGGTCACGAATGTCACGCGAGAGGCTTAAAATTGGACCGGAAAAGGAAACTCGAAGTGGGAAACGACGTAAACAGAGAGAGGAAAAAAAAATTTTCGAGGATGCGTGGTGGAAATGAATGGCGGTCGCATAGACGAGATCTTTTTCTCGCATGATCGAAGCTATCATTATTACATTTTTAAATTGATACGTTTTTATTACTACATTATATTGTATGTTGTTAAAGATGGACGAAGGTTAATTAATAAATCGTGTGTCTTGAGCACAGTTTGTTATACAAGGCGAGTTGGTTCATTCCTACCCCACTTTAAATCTTATTCCCTTTGTCCTTTTCGTTGATTTAAAGGATTCGATTTTTATTGAAGACAAATTGAATCATTCCTCTTCATGAAATATTAGATTCATACATACATATGAAATACCAGATTAACAGCCAGTGACGTTCCTAGCATCACCCAGTGCGGTAATTCATGATATTTAAAAGCGTAATTCATTATATTATTAACTTGGAATTATTTTATTTTGTAAAATGTCGTCGGTATCGATCATAAGCTGAAAAAATTGGGTGTCACTCAGTGTTGGCCACACTCTCCCCCTTCCCCCAAAGACAGCGCTGTCAACAGCATGATTAATAGGCTGCTACATTAAGTATACATTCGTTATTAAATCAGGCTTCCCCCCAAAAAATGGCGGTATACGGTTTCCCACCCATCTTCCGGTAACTACAGATCCAACAAGACTGGACATGTTTTTGTTTTCGAGCCACCACCAACGTGGACAGAGCGAAGAGGCGCAGCAAGGGGAAGCTGATCAGGCCCTTTAGTCAACAATAGATATTATGGGTAGGTCCATCAGGGCCGCAGGCGTCAGGAGTGGGCGCTCCGGACGCCTTTGCACGCAGCCCGAAGAAAGCTCGGCACCGGATGCGATCCCCGGTGTCAGAGGTAGATCTTTGTTTCGTTCTCCCCTGAGATGGGCACTTGTGTGCTAGACATGGAAGGCGCCGGAGTAATACACATAAAGTCCCGGAGCCCTCCTTGAGCGCCAGTATTGGTCGCCGTGGGGTTTTAGTCAGTAGGAATCGGACACTCCCCTGCCGCCCCCCAGGGACGGTAGGGAGTCTTGTGCAAGATTTCTCCACGTTAAAAAAAAAAAATATTTACAGCCACTGATTCGAGTAAAGGTAGCTGGCTGCGGCACCGTTGTCAGTCATTCGACCTAGCGCGAAATGAAACGTTCTCAGTCTTATGGTGACCGCCGAGGGGTGCGGATCTACCACCAGTTAAACATAGATATACTCTTATTTAATTTTGTGCGATCATTTAATTTGCTATATTTCTTAACTTATTGAACAAACACATTAGGAGGATGAGCGTGTTGATTTAATTACTTCTGTTTGCCTCGCATATTATTTTATCCTTTTATTCATTATTTTACTCCTATTTGTGGGACTTGCCGGGACCACACTCAGAAGTCATTTATTATTTTATCCCTCTTCATGGCCCCAGACTCACCCTCTCCAGTTGTTCATAATCTTATTTCCTTTTATGGACCAAGGCCACCCTTCGCAGATATTTATCTTTTTCATCCTTTTCATGGATCCCGCGGGGACTACCCCCAAAATCATTGTATACCCGTATGCCTTGTACCATTCCATTCCTTACATCTCTGGATTCCTCACATCCCTGCTTTCTTTATATACCTGCATTCCTTACATTCCTGCTTTTCTTATAAACCTGCATTTCTCAAATCCCTGCTTCCTTTATATACCTGCACCCCTTACGTCTCTGCATTCCTCACATCCCTGCTTTCTTTATATACCATCCCCTACATTCCTGCTTTTTTTATAAATCTGCATTTCTCACATCCCTGCTTCCTTTATATACCTGCATCCCTTACGTCTCTGCATTCCTCACATCCCTGCTTTCCTTACATCCTTGCTTTCCTTACATGCCTGCATTCCTTAACACCTCTGCATCCCTTACATCACTGCATGCCTTACATCCGCACATCCCTTATACGCCTTTAACCATTACAACCCTTACATCCCTGTACCAGAGCGCCAGAGTTTCTGCGAAATGTAGTTCCTTTTTTGGCCGTCAGAGGACGCCGATTCGACATCGAAATTTTAGTTCACATTTTTGCCACCAGAGGGCCAGAAATTGAGCAAGATTTAGTTCCCTTTTTCGCCACCAGAGGGCGCTGATTCGACATCGAAATTTTAGTTCACATTTTTGCCGCCAGAGGGCCAGAAATCGAGCAAGATTTAGTTCCTTTTTTCGCCACCAGAGGGCGCTGATTCGACATCGAAATTTTAGTTCACATTTTTGCCGCCAGAGGGCCAGAAATCGAGCAAGATTTAGTTCCTTTTTTCGCCACCAGATGGCGTTGATTCGACATCGAAATTTTAGTTCACATTTTTGCCGCCAGAGGGCCAGAAATTGAGCAAGATTTAGTTCCTTTTTTCGCCACCAGATGGCGCTGATTCGACATCGAAATTTTAGTTCACATTTTTGCCGCTAGAGGGCCAAAATTTCTGCAAGCTTTAGTTCCTTTTTCTGCCCTCAGAGGGCGCTGATTCGACATCGAGAATTTAGTTCACATTTTTGCCGCTAGAGGGCCAAAATTTTAGGTCCGATTTTGAATGCTAGAGACTGCAATGCATGGATATAAAGGGTTGCAGAGATGTAAGGGACACAGAGATGTAAGGGTTGCAGAGATGTAAGGAATACAGAGATGTAAGGGTTGCTGGGGTGTACTGAATAAGGGCTGCAGAAATGTACAGGTTATAGGAATATAAGGGACTCAAGAATTTGTAAGGGAAGCGAGGGACAGGCAAGAGATACAAATGACACAAGGGATGCAAAGGTTCTGCAAGGGTTGCAAGGTATACGCAAGAGACCCTAGGTCTACAAGAAGTTAGCCGAGGTTCACAAGAGCATCCCTTGTGAACTTATTTGATGGGCTCTGAAAATGAAGTGCCTTACCTCTCGGTGGTCGCTATAAGACTGGAGTAGTTGTCACCTCGGTATAGGTCAAACGGTTGACAGCAGTGGGACAAGGGTGGGGCGTAAGTACAAGGCCCATAAGGAAGTATAAAATAATGAATAATTGGGAATGGTGGGCCTTCGTCCGTAAAGAGGGACATGATGATAAATAATTGCAGTGGGTGGTCTTTACGAGTGCCCAAAAGGGGGATAAAATGCCTTCTTGATGATGACTTACCTTGTCCTCACCAAAATTCACAAACTGTAAATCAAAGGATTTAAGAAGTTAAGGTAGAAAATCAATGAAACAATTCTTTTATTACTGTTCTCAAGATTTATTTCAAGAATCATTCTCGTCGAAAATTACAATAATTGCGCGCACAGGACGCGCGATAGTAAGGTAATGATTAAATTAATTAAGTTTCTAGGTTGCTCCTCCCGCAGAACAAATCACACCGTTTACAAATTTTCTAAGTATTGAAATACTTTACCTACGTACCTGTAGAATTGATCACAATTCTTTCTTTTTTATACAATAAAGACAATACTTTATTTCTAGACTTTATTAACACGTTAATTGACGCAGTGGAAAATCATCTCATTTACAAAAGATATAATTATTTCAATTTTCAATAATTCTCAAATATATGATCATCTGATTTCACAAAGATACGGTTATTTAATTTTTAATCAAAGTCAGCAAGATCTCCAAGGCAATTAACATGTGAATTTTTCAAAAATTCACTGTTCATCGACGGATTAGAAATTGGTATTAGGCACATGTTTGATACGTTTGTCCATTTATCGTTTCTGTCGTTCGAGTTTATAAATCCTCATGAAATTCAAAAGAGCCTTCTTTCCATACTTCGAAATAAAATTGATTCGAGTGTCGCTGAAAAATGTTTTCTATTTTGTGCCAGAGCATTTATTTCTAGGAAACTGTCACCATGGAAGATGCATCGGAAAAGTTTCCTTTTTTTCACGAAGAAAGATGGAGAGGATATAAAGTTTCAAAGTTGCCGCATTCGCTTGCGAAATGCTGACCCATAAGCTTGCTCCTGCCGCATTCGAGCTACCGGAAGTCGTATGAAACGAGGACTTTCATGAACGAATCTTCATTATTTACCGTCGTTTTTATCCCTCTGGTCGACCCGTGAACATCGAAATCGTATTATGAAATTTAATTAAAATCGTCTAATTTCGACACTTTTTATCATATAGGTGACAGGTTCGTTAAAAACAAACGCTCCTATGGAAAAATGAATTTTTCCCTTCTAATGTTAATCCGCAAAGTTTAATTAACGGTACGAGGAATTTGTTTCAACGAAAATTTTCCGTCATTTGATATTTTCTAAAAATCGTCAATCAATCGTGCAATTACACTTACAATTTCCTGGACTCGCCTATTAAAAATGACCCAACGAAGGAAATTTACGTATTTATAATAGCCATTGCTATAAAACTTTATTTTCTTGAAATTGATCTAATATTAATTAAATAAAATCACTTCTATAGCTGTGATCGCAATAGCATGCACTAAATTAAATTCTATCCCATCAAAATCACGAATCATCTTTTACAGTTTACAGCCTTTCGAATGCATTTTCACGTGAAATAATTAGTTTGCGTTATCAAGATATTATAAATATATCTGTTTAAAACATGGCTTTTGACTGTCAAGAGACTGTACTTATACAGTAACTAAATTTGGTGACACAAAAGTCATGGACACTATGTATTATAATATTAAAGATCAAGACTTACCATCACGCGAAAACGCACCCTTAAATTTAAGCAATTTGTTGCCAAGATTGTTTAAAAAAAGGAACGACAGTGCGCGCAATAAAGTCGAAAAATAGAATCGAAGATATCGATTTTTGTCTTTGACAACAAACCTCATAAAACCGATTGCTTTCTGTCAATATACAGAAAGTTCGATCGAAATACATGCTTGTATACCTATATATATATGTATATGTATATATATAATTCTATTAACGTATAACCTTGGTGTGGGTTTGCGATTCCGTTGTTCGTTTTGCATCAAGTTCGTAGGTGTCAGCTTGGTGAAATCGCAACATTCTGGCCGTGTCATCAACGTCCTATCGAAGGTTCGATGATCTTTCTTCTCTTCTCGTGGACGAGGTGCGGGGTTTGATTTTTATCACAGTCAGTAGCCCTTGATGTAGGCGGCGATGTGTTTCTTCTCCTCTTCCGAGAGGCCATTCTTCAGCGTTCTACGCACTACAGATTTTAGATTATTAGTATTTATTTCTATTCAGCTGGTATTAGAGTTTGAACATTTCATGTAATAAAGATTTTGAGTAACGTTCATATTTTAACGTCGCATTTTTTCGATTTCAAATTAGCTTAATTATCATTGGCGAAGTTAGGTAGAAGCCAGAGTGGGCCTAATCCTTTTATCCTTCTGAGATTCTAAGATTCTGAACTTTCAAAATTCCAAGGTTCTAAGATTCTAAGATTCTAAAACTCTAAAATTCCGAAACTGTAAAATTCTAAGATTCTCTTAAAAAATTTAATGGAATCAAAGATATTAAAGACTACCCCAGCCAAAAATCCTAGTTACGCCAATTACTATTTTAATACCTTAATATTTACTTCAAAATAATAATTTTGAATGCCCCAATTTTCCAATATTAAAAATACTCCACTGTCCTAAAGCCTCAACATTCTAATATTCCAATATTCTAATACTATGATTTATTTAATAACATATCAACTTTAAACCCATTAATATATAAATACATTGGCAGTTAAAACTAATAAATGTTACAAAATTAAATATACACGAAATGTTCATTTATCTAGTAAACAAAATAATCCGTTGGATGGGTCAGTCAGAGGCAAACATTCCAAATTAAGTTTGCATGCAATGAAAATGGATTTCCATTGTTAAATAATTCTCTACATACAGTTGTTCCATGAAAATCAATTAGAGGATAAAGATTCGAGTTAGTGAATCGTGAAAATACTGTATACGTACTTCGAACAATGCTGTTCAGAAGATTTACGACAGCATCAATGAAAGTATTAATAGCAAACGATTTAGACGTTTCAAACAATGATTGATCAAGTGCAAATTAATTCGGTATTTATTATTAATACTGCGTGCATCGACTGATCACATAACAAATGACTGGTTTGAACTTGCATATATAATTATGAATAGTGGTTAATAGATTCGGAAAATTATCACGGGTATTTGCAGCTTTTAGCTTGAATAATTTTGATGTTCGATGCTTGTGATTACTGTTATCGAAATTATTAAAGACTTAATAATAATTCAAAGGAATTTACATTGAAAAATAGTAATTCCATGTTACAATTTTCATTTTTAATACAGTAATAGTTATTGAAAGTTTTGTAATTAAGTCATTCATTTTATTTGCAACAACCTAATACTTTAATGAAACTATTGAAATAAAGAAATGAAAGGTATAAAAAAAATTCAGAAAGGAAGCGGTGAAAATGTATAATAAATTATCGCGTTGTATGATCGATTTTATTTGATGTTGTTAACGAACAGAAAGCAGTGTAAGCGCATTGTCTCTCGGTAATTAGGGTTTCATTATCGGCCGTAAACACGAGATCAATAACATGGTACACCACTGGGAACGTGTTTCGTAAGTGCTTGGTTACGGATAACAAAGCTTATTACTTTGCTCTTCGAAATTCAGATTTTTTTTCCTTCTTTTTCGTAATAAGCGTTCGTTAACTACTGCTTCATAATCTCGAACGGTCAATTAATTTCGAAACTGCTATTATAATATCCTTAAACGTTTCTACCATCCTTCTATTCCAAATTTCTATACATATGCTGCCTTAAAAAGGACGTACATATATCATAAATGCTACAAAATAAATCATAAAATTCTTTGCAATTTATTATTTGCAACGAGAGTTTCTGAAGTAATCCATGAAAGCTTATTAATAGATTAGTCGGAAATCTGTTCTTGTCAATTATTTCACTCACCACAAGTGCACAGTACCGAGCATAATAGCATTCCCCAAGAAGAATGGCGACAAGCTCCCCCTATAGACTTCCCCCTTCCCAGGCTCCCATCTCTTCTGGTAGGTAGCTTCAGGGAAAATGACAACGTAGGGTAAGAGGCCCCATATATATATATACATATAAATTTCGAGGATTTCTGCTTATCGTATATCGGAATTTTCCCTAGGGAAGTCTACTTTGTTCGGTACTGTACACCTTTTTTGAGGCAGCCTGTATAATTCCTCTAAGCTTTAATACCAATTACTCCGACAATTATGTGAAACTGGGTCGTTAGGTATTAAAAGGGAAGATTTCTCTTCGTTAGCAAAGATTTTTTAGCGAACATCGAGTTGGCCAATTTTCATGCACCGTTGACTTCCGGTTTCCCGGATAAATCGGTCGCGCTTCGACTGGCCGACAAACAGGAGGACCCGGGCGACCCGATTTATTTACCGTGACGTGTGTGCGTTCCGCCCGCCTCGGGGACACGACTGTGCGCCGCGACGCTCCGTGATCACGTTATTAACGAGACGCCGTCGATTCGTGTTTATCGTGTATCGGTTCGTAGTCGCTCTCTATCTGAACTACTTAGTAAATATTTGCCGCAACAAACAAGGAGGATCGATGCCAACGAAATTATTCACTCGTTGCTTCTTTCGACATGTACAGACACACACATACAGGGGGATGATAATTTGATTCCTGGCAGTATTTGATATCAAAGGAGCATCGAAGCTGTCTGATATTTCGTTGATTCCTTCACTATGATAAAGGATATTTAACGAGATCGAGGAAGTCGTTTAAACATGATTGATCAAAGTCAAATGATTTCTGTTTGGATACAAGTTGATGCGATTATATGGAACTATTAGCGAAAGGTATTAGCTGGAATTTAATTAGCACTCTCAGGTTTATGTTTATTCGGTTGGAAGACCTTCAGAAAATCTACTGACAGTTTCACCATTGGTGTAACTAGGTAATAGGGGAATGTCGTGGTCCTAGCTCTCTAAAAACTGTGGGTTGCCATCCTCTTATCATTTCAAGATTCAAAGATTCAAAGATCCAAAAATTAAAAAATTCAGAAATCCAAAAATCCAAAATTCTGTGGACTTGCCTCATCCCTGCAAAAAGTTTCAGTTACGCCAATGCCTTTGATCCTCTAATTGCGTTACTAAATATGAATTTCACATCGTCCAGTATTATTTTCACGTTTATTATTAATTTTCTGTTTATATTATTGTCGTATTTCTCTTATTGTCACCTGCCTTTGAAATAATTCATTATTCTCTTTCAAAGCAGATGCACTATAAAGACCAATCAGCCTCGTGTCAGTCATTCTCACAATAAATGGACTCCCTCAGGCTCGTGTAACAAGCCTGTTACGTAATGTACAAGCAGAATTATTTCGTGAAATGATTAGGGAGTGGAACCGACAGGTATATGAACGTTGTACATTAAGGTGTATTACGGTAACATCGCAGAAATATTATACGTAGGGGAACGCGGAGCAAGTTACATAAGGCACTTTCGTAATTCTACTATCAGTAATATTAAAGCCTGTTTAACCTGAATGAATTCATTAATAATTACAAGCCACTGGTGTATTCATAGCTCATCCATGTAATAATAATCGTTTTGATTGGCAAAAATATCAGAGAATACGAATCCTTTCACTAATTGATATAAATTATTCAATTTAAAACATGCTGTAATTAGTAAAAACTATAATTTTCTTGTTCACAATTCAATCGCTTCTTCGATATCGAAGAGTATTTTGACTTTTTGTAAATTATTTAATTTAAAATATGGCATAGTTAACAAGGACCATCATTTTTTTGTCCACAAGTCAATTATTTCTTTAACTCTCAAGTTTCCATTATACTCTTCTAAGGTGAAGATTCAATTTTGTGCCAATGATTGTATTGATTATAATAATTTTCCTACTATGTTCCTTTTCCACGCTTCTGCTTTTACAATCAACGATTGCAATTCGTTAACTACGTTTAACTTTCGAAGATTCTACATACATTACAGTAAATTAGGAACTTCCTTGTCGACATGCAGTAGACGTGGTTGAAAATTTCCACGGACGGCGCGTGAATATCATGCGAAATGTAACCGAGCACGGAAACTTCGATGTAAAAACTTGTGCCAATGTTAGGAAGACATATTTTCTTGGCTTAAAGAAACATCTTTCACCGCGAATCACGTTGCACGCGAACGTCAGAATTTCTCTTTACACTTCCTGTTCCGTCTCGAATGATGCAGTTTTGAATTAGAATGAAAAATTTAATGCCATTCGCATATATAGTAATCTGTCTATAACATTTTAAAATTACTTTTAATATTAATATCGTGAAAATTAAGATTTTTATTTTCTTTAGGGATACTTGCTTTACTCGACACTGTACATTTTAAAATGTTTCAATGAAAGATGATTTTACAACGTGTAGTGAATTGAAAATCTCGTGCAGTTTCACGTGTCAGCCTTCGACAAATAATTACGAATTCATAGAAATTTGCAATTCCAATCTAGCGAGCAATTAAACAAAAAGGAACTATGGAAAAATAAACTCCTAAATAAATTTCGTTCGAAGGCAACCGATACACGTTCGCCAAGATTTTTGTTTAAACATCAAACCTTGTTATTCTTTCGAATATGAAAACAGAAACGAAGTGCCTTGACGCGTTAAAGTCCCTGAATTTATCGCTTTTGGGTAAACTTCGAAAAATAAATGCTGCCATATTTATATGCTACGTATGCAAATTCGATGCTCGCGAATCCATACATACGTGTTCGTCAAGCGCTTCGCTTGAATTATTCAGGATTCCGTCGATTTATCACTTTCCCTTTATCCGAATGCATGACAACCGTGTATACAGCGTTCGTGATCATTAAACATCGGCCAAAGGAAGCTTCGTAAGAATTCATTGCGCTTCCACCAGCACGTACTAGCGAATTAAGAGTCGAAATCATTTCCTCCTCGTTCATGCAAATCCGCCGTGTCTTTCGGGCAAAGTTAATTGCTTGACACGTTCATTGCCATGGTGAAAGTGGGCATATATATCAAGGCAATTATTAACCCTTTTGACAGGGCTATAGTTGGAGAGATGGTTGAAAATTAACGTTGCTATTTATTGGGCCAGAATTTTTACTAATTAATTTTGATTAATTTGATCGGTATTTATAAGAAAAATATTACTACACAATATATAAGTGATTAGTACTATACTAAACAGTATTTCAATTAAAATACTTTCTTTCTTGTGATTTCTAAAAGTATTTAATTGAGGGTACAAAATTAACCCCCTCCATCTTTTTAAGTACACATTGGAAACAATAAAAACGATTAATGCAAAAGATTAGACTGATCTGTATGAAAATAATCATAGATATATACTGATGATTTAATAAGTAATTACCATTAATTAATAAATATACTGACCAAGTAAATTTTCCCCCAAATTAACACAAGGAGGTACTTATAAATTGTATCCATTACTTAGATACAATAGACGATTGTTTTGTTAAAATATATTTTCTTTACCCGATCTGAAAGCATAGTCTGATAAGGATCGTTTCTCAAAATGACTGTATGAAGATGTAGACTGTTTTAGCTCTGGCAGAAGTTCGGTTAAGGTAAATGCATTCGCCTTCTGCGATTTCTTGTAGAGTTGAGGAAACTTGTACCGCAGGGGTGTAGGTTACACGCAAAAGGCAAACTTTTTACTTAAACTTTCCATAAGCCTGAACTTATTCGACTTTTCAACCGAAATCACGAAACCTGATGATTTTCGAGGAGGAATCGAACCGTTCCCTCACCATGAAATTCCAATACGAAAATCTGCAACGTGTACTCTTAACCTTATTCAACATTCTTTGCTTTATACAAAAACGTGTACACTAATACTGTATTAATTTTTCACAAAGATTTTTCACAAGAAAAGAGGGACCCGTATAATAAAATTTCAAATTTAATTAAAAAATATGAAGAGTCCTTATTTTCGTTTGTACCCAACCCTATTAATATTTCTATTAAACACTAAACACTAATATCAAACAACAAGCAAAAGAAAACCACATTATAAATAAATCAAGCGGCAAGTCTGGCCAAGAGAATCCTAATTAAGGTCTTAAAGAAAGGAAACACCGACGTTAAAACACTCCATAGGGACACATGCTGAAAGGGACAAGCAGGGGATGCTCAGACAGAAAGAAAGAAGCAAAGATTGCATTCCAGTAGCCGCAGAGAAGATAAGAGTAAAAAGAGATACGCACAAAGACAGAGGAAGAGAAAAAAAAAGAAAGTTGTGTTTAATCGAAAAACCAGCGAACCTTCATCGCGTCGGTCACGATCGGTAGCCCTTCAGGGCTGATACCCTTCCGGTGTGGTGTTGTTCTCCCGGGTGCGCGATCGCTTCACTGTCAGACAGAAAAAAAGAGGAAGGGAAGAACAGCTAGGCTACCCCGTTAACAACCACCACCGTATATACAGGGTGTCTTGAATTAGTTAATACCATCAGTTAAGGGATGATTCCACGTGCAATGTAAAATAAATTTTTATTCTGTATTTAATTTTATTGTTAAGAAAACTGAACGTTTCAAATCAGATTTTTCTAATTATTTGCATAAAAATAATGACTGATGATACATTTAAAAACTATTAACTTGTATACATAGGTATAGAATGATACACTATAATTTTAATTATTCGAAAACAATTTTACTGTATATTTTTTATTTGTTTTTCTATATAGAATCACTCTCCGGTTGATGGTAGTTGGGAGACACCCCGTATATATACGTGTACAAGCTTATACACCCTTTTAGAAGACTGTACACGAATGTATACGTATGTGTAGTCAAGCTATCACCACACCCCTTGCCACACGCCACCTTAAACTGGATAATTCGGGATAGAAAAAGAGGAAGAAAAAGGAAAAACGAGGGTAGAGCTTTTCCACAAGTGTGAAACGCCTCACGAATTGCTGGTGTACGCACGCTAACCCAACGACAATTGTTATTTTCCCTTAACGATCCTCGATTCTTCGCCTTATGGCTACTCGCCCTCTGCACCCCAGGTTATTATACAATTTCTCTTACGGCGAATGGGTGTAATGTTTTCTTTAACACCTTCTTCGCCGAATGCATCGACTATACAAGAGGATACATCTTACTTGTGTAAATTAAGCACAATTCTTGTAGCTTAAATAATAAATCACGATTTTCTTTTTTCTTAAGGTAATGGAAACAATTTACCCTTAATTAGGACAATATTATTAAAAAAAAAATTGTTTTATGTTGATAAATATGAAATAAATAGAAGATAAATAGAAAATTTCATTAAGGATCGAGAAGAATAGTGTGTGCCTGTTATTTTATAAATTTTCACGTTTCGAAATATCAACGTTTCATCTTCCGTTGATTTTGTTTTCACGTCCTCTTTTGTTCTATTTCATAGAGGAGAAAAACTCTATTGAAGTACCGATAGTACTGGAAAACAAATTCCCGACGATATTCTGCAAACAACAAAAGCTAACGGCCCCGGTCGAGTTTAGAGCGAGAAAATCCGTCGGATTTTTCAAACGTCGATGCGTCATTCGCCTATGAAAACGAGGGCCGCGACTCTGAAAACCTCCGAAACTGAATGGCTGCAATATAAAATGCAAATGACACTTCTGTCAAACTGTAGAGGCTCCTCGGTTTCGTTGAAAAGGCGTTCGAAAAAAAAGTCTGCCACCGCAGATGTTGCTTGGAAAATGGTTTAAAAATCTTTTACCCGACCTGCGCGACTGCACGGCCCTGGAACTTTGTCCTCGTCGAGGCAATTTATTTATTCTAGCCGCTGGTATCCGATCATTTTTACATCAGCTTCTCAACCTCCGGAGAGGCATATTGAAAATTTCACTAGAAATTCGTTATAAGCGTACCAGAAATTCTTAGATGCTAAGTTTTATGATGATCAGAAATAATTTCTTGAAGTTTTCCACTTCTTTCTGTAGCCTTGAGGGATAACAAAACCACTATGGTGGCTCCGACCTTACATGCAACGCGGACATTTTCTTAATATCATTTTTTGTACAATTTGAAAAGATAAGATTGAAAAAAAGTTGGCGAGTTTGAGAGAAAAGGTGATGGAAGATCGGGTGCTAATAAGGTGCTCAAGAAAAATTTGACGACGATCGAAGGGACGATATCATTGATCGTCCTCGATCACTGGCGTTCTGAATTTTGGCTTCAAACTTCCGTTTATCGATCTATCATTTACTACGTCTCTATTTATGGACCGAATTTTTCTGTTTTGAGGCAAAAAGAAAATCCGAAGTGTTGAGAAATTTCTTTAAATAGAAGGAAATTCAACTTGTAATATACTTGAAAGATAGATTTTCGTTTCTATTTTATAGTAGGGCACGGAGACGTTCCCAAGACGCGAATATTAATCTTTAAATTGATTCTATAATGTATCGAAGCTGCTCTATTTCCCAGGGGAATGCAATAATAAGCGAAGCGAAATAAACCTCGAGAAATGATAAACGAAAATTGATAATTACACGCTCTAAAGTCACGTTGCTACGTTCAAAGACGGTCTGGAAGAGCAATTTCCACAGGGAGAATTCCCCTAAGGATACGGATAAAAATGCGCAAGCATTTCGTCCCTCAAGGGGAATCTTTTTAATTAATTCTAACGCGGCTTTTACCTAATATTTTTTGTCGATGAATTTATAAAATCTATCATTAAAAAAAAAATTCTAGATAAAATAAAATAAAATGAATTTGTATAATATACCAAGTGTATATTGTAAGTTTATATTATTTTATAAAATACTCAACAGTACCAATTTTTTACAAGAACAATTATAAGAAAAACATGTTTCAAATTTTAGTAGCGATTAATCAATCTTTGAAAAATTGTATTCCCCACAGAGGACACGTTCAATCGAACAGCTAACTCATCGCAAGGGATCGTCTATCTGTTCAATCGAGCATTATAGAGCAGGATACAAAAAGGACCTTATTCCTGACATTCCTTTTCTTACAAATAATGAAAAACGAAGATTTTATAAAAATATTATAAACAGTCTGAATGTGAATGAGAAACTTTCGATGGTGTACTATAATCCAAGGAATGGTTAAAAATTTTTTATGAATTATAGAAAATTTTAATTAATAATAAATTTAGGAAATACCAAGATTAAAAATTGAAAATTTAATCCGTGTTCTATGAACGATCGATATTTCATAAGAGAATCAAGAACGACAGTCACGTAACTTACGAACGATCGATATATCGCGAACGCAAATGAAAAAAAAAAAATTTGGAAAAAGAAATGCCAACGAGCCGTCGAAAAATTCGCTCCATAAATATGCCGTGAAAGAGACGCAAGAAACATATTGGCAGCGGTCCGATCGAACGATCGATCTTTCGCAGGGACAGAAATAGATCGATCAGCACGGAAGAAGGGAGGCCAGGTGCAGGGTGCGGGGATCACACTTACAAGACTTACGATCGGCGTGTCTGGTCCTCTTGCGTTCCCTGGGCGTCGTCCTGGTCGCTGGCGTTTTCGTCGCTGTCTTCACCAATGATTCCAGCAACTCGTCGTCCCCGTCAGTCAGGTTTCCATTAGTGTTCTCATCGCGAAGCAACGGGCCCAATGCAGTGCGACCTGAAACACCATTTTTCCATTCCTTCTCAAATCTCCGATATTTTATGAACACTGGAAATGTCTTAATAATTTCAGCAATAACAAATATTAAATCCATCGTTCTTATCAATCTAACATTAACGACGTAATATCTACCTACATTATACCGTGTTACCTTCCAAATGACTGACATTAAATCCTAAAAAGGCACATTCAATCACCCGACGCATCTGAAAAGAGTCAGCTCGGTGGGCGAGAAGAAACTGAAAGCCCATTAAATCGCGAGCTTAACGGCACCCTTAAACGCCCCGAGCATTATAACATTACGCCTCGTTCAATAGAGAGTATCCCCTTCGTCGCCAACAATCCTCCACATATATTTCCGTCTAACCGGCATCTTCACGCCGCGTCATTTACTCGGAGATCCCGAGGAGCGGCAGCCATTCTTATTTCCGCTTCTACGGCTAACTCTTCGCGGAATAGTCTCTTTACTCTCGGCACGCGGCGCGGGCTAGAAACTTGGAAACCGTCAAAAGCACCGGGGTATGGAGCTCCTCTGAGAGCTTCTTTGAAACTCGTCTGAAAGAAGCCTCCATTGGCGGTCTCTCTGACTGTGTAAATCCGATACGAAGAACCGAGAAGTTGAGGGGAGATAGAGAAAGAGATAGTACCGATTCGGAGGAATTTCCATGGACGAAGGTAAAAGAAAAGGGGAAAGTTTGGCGATGCGGTCAAACCCTGGTTAGGTCCTGAATTTCCTCGACTCCGCTGGACTACTGGCACTCCGCGACAACAGGAAAGGTAAGGTTAAATGACTTCAATTTTGTTGCTGCTTGCAGGGGGTAGCTTGATATTCGACGCGGCTTTGAAACGCCAAACGATCGCATGAATTTGCAAATCGCGCTCGTGTATTCATGGAACTTCCCTACGCTTCTCTTCGCTTGCCATCTCACCGTTCGTGTTCATAACAAATTTGTTTATCCGTATGGTGAAAGAGAGAGAGAAGGGAGACGGAAGATTCTGCCATAATTCTCCTTCATTTTGCATGTTTATTGATGCTAGTAATTATCCTATAAATTATTTAATTAACATACACAGGACAAGACTGTCAAATTACAAAGTAACGAAACATTTTATCTCGAAAATTCCAAAGTCAGAAACCCATTTAATTTTCACCTTCACGAAAATTAAATTTTCACTGTTGCATTAAATCCTTTCATCAAGTTAACAGTATCCCCGAAGCAAGAAGAAGGATTAGATCCTACAGAAGCACTTCCGTCCTCGACAATCTTGACATAAATAAAATCCTCTCACGGAAACCGCGGATATGAATGCAATAACGGGCCAAAATATGCCCCCGGGGGTCGAGTAAAATCTGTCACGACAAATGGCGAGCTTGTTGTAGCAGGGATACGACGAAGGATTCACAGGACGCTTGTAGGTGTTCACGATGCGGGATCACGGGTGAAGTGGTAGCAAAGGGAGGACTTAGGCGCAGACCGTTTAGGTATTTTATAGAAGAGCATACAGGGGAATAAAAGGAGGAGAAGTTATGATGGTTGCAGCCGCGGTAATACACGAGGACCTGGAAGTTTACGAGCCGTAAAAGGGTAGCTCGGTTCTCCTCCTTTACGCGGCCATTCTTCCTGGGCGAGAATAAAAATTCCTACGTCGCCTGCGGGGGTTAAAAGGTGATTCGCGGTCACAATCCTAAGACGATCTCGTGCGACCTACAGGGTATCAGTTCCTTCATTGTTCGCTCGTTCTTGAGTGAACGCCGTGATCATCGCCTCGTGTCGGCCAATAGCTAATTCCCTGTTGGAACGCCGGAAGTTACCGTAAAATGCGTTCGATCGGCGCTGAAATAGCACCATTTGCACGATACTGCGGTAAGGCAAAAAAGATTGCACCGTTGATAGCGTGACTTTGCTATTTCTTGCTCGGTATCACCTTGTGTTAACTTCATCAACTACAGAACAGATATTAACAATTTGGCTAAGGGATGATTAACAATAAAAGAAAATCAATTATATTTAATTGTGAGAATTTATAATAAGCATAGAAAGAAGAATCATATATGTTTTTGAGGTAAAATTGAGTGAAACAGAAGATAGATAGAAATTACTGATTTCTAAGTAGTACGAGTCAATGGATTGTCAGACATATCCCTATAATCAGACATATAAGACTAATACCTGTGTTTTATTCAACATATTATGGTAAAATGAACACATACCGATTGTTAATTATCAAGATAACTTAACTTTTAAATTAAAAATATTATTCCATGTTTTTATCTCATTTTATTACGTAGAATTTTAATTTATCCAGTAATTCATATTACGACAATATTACAACTATTCCAGTAAGACATATTAAAGTCTACAAAAGAATCTGAATTACACACGTGACACGTAGTAGACTACAAATATCATCAGCTAATTCTGCGAAATATACTCTTTTCAAAACAAACAAAAATCTCAACGAAAAGAGAAACATTTCGGGTCACAGGAAAATATGGTGCGCATCTGTGAAAACAACATAAACCTCTCGCACGGGATTATCTTCTGAACGTGATATTCGCGTTTTCAGCGAGCTGCAAGAACGCAACCGCCGAAGTGTTGTGAAATCTCGATGCCGTTACTTTTCATTTTCCGGTAACACCGCGAAATGAGCCGGCGCTATCCCCGAATCTCGCCTGGAGAGCGTTTGCTTAAGGAGGGCATTTATCTCGCGCGCCGCCGCAGGCTACAGTATTACGGAAACGAGGAGAAATTTTCTCACTTTGTTCTTATCTGCAGCGGGTAGCCACCCTTTTAGAGCGACGCGTTATATTTCCGCCCCCCTAAAAACGACCCTGTGAAAAGTTCAACCGACTTTTACCTGGTCCTAGCTACGTCCAAAGTGTCCCAGCAATGAAAAAGTTTTGCCTGCATTGTGCGCATTATTGGGAAGGGATGAAAGAATACGTAAAAGGTGTTCCTTGCAGATTAATAACGAAGCAATATTTTTACTTATTGTAAAATATTACAGATTGAAATTGTTTTAATAACGAAAGAAAATTGGCAATTATCAAATTTTTCCGCAGGAGTACAGTATCAAGCAAAGTAGACTTCACTGGGAAAAATGGTGTTAAGGGGAATAGAGATTCTTGAAATTTTAATTTTGACGATTATTTAGGAAATGCCTGAGGGGAAAGACGGAAGTTGGAGGAAAGAAAGGTCTACGGCGGGGTCCACCAACCCCGGAACTCGATAAAGCCTATGGGAAAGGTCGAGAACCCGGAACCCAAA
This sequence comes from Osmia lignaria lignaria, assembly GCF_051020975.1. Taxonomy (NCBI): domain Eukaryota; kingdom Metazoa; phylum Arthropoda; class Insecta; order Hymenoptera; family Megachilidae; genus Osmia; species Osmia lignaria. The sequence continues at coordinate 6,836,908 of NC_135041.1, forward strand.
GAAGCTTAGAAGGGAATTCGGCAATTTGGAAATCGAGGAAGCCTACAAAAATGATCCCCTTTCGAAGAGATAAGAAACCCGTAAATTCGGAAAAGCCTAAGAGTGGAGGAGACTAGGAGGAAGAAATTTTCTACCAGAAATTCCATCTTCGCCCAGAAATGAATGGCCAATGGCTAGTTTCTGCGAAAGCAGACGAAAGGGAAAAGAAAATAATACGCGTGTAACTATTGCGACGATCTTTGTCCTTCGATCGAGCGTAACGAGCGACGGTATTATTGCGTTTTATTGCCTCGTTCTGCATTCTACGGTCTCGCGGAGCCAGACATCGCGTAATGTAGAAATATGAAACTTGTCGGCAGCAGGATATTAGAATGCGCCTCGATCAATGAACGATGCGGAGCGCAGAAAAGGGATTCGCGTTGCAAATTGCGTCCCCATGCTCGGCGAGAAAACGATTCGCAGAATGCTATCATGTCCGACACACGTGACGATCATTTTCCTTGAATATCATAACACCGGAAATTGACAGGGATGAATCGCTGCCCGTGGACATACTATTTTTTAACGATAGATATTTATACTCGAAGAAGAACGTTTTATTTTTAGTATATTAAAGATTGAACATTTCAATTTACTCAATAAAGATATGTTATTATCCATTAATAAAATGTTTTTTTTAATCCTTATCCAATCCTTTGAGCTTTGAACTTTACTACTGATAAATTTGAATTAACAATTATTATAAAATTATTATTTTTTATTATGTATAGCTTATGTAATCTATCAGATGTGCAAATAAATTTTGTGTTTATAACATGACACCTTAATTTTTATTTTAAATTTAAATATCTTCCCGCGCTTCTATGTTTCAAAAGTGGATATTAAATCAATGTCGATTTAATACATATCCACGAATTCCGTGGTTGTTTCTCAGATCACGCGAATTCATTTGTAAAAAGCGGGGAAATATTTTTACACACCGCTATACAAGCATTTCTCGCGAAAGATACGACCGCGTAAAGATTTTATTTATACTCATCTCCATTCAGCCGAACTCAACTTTATTGACCCAGGTATCAAAGTTACGATTGAAAGTTACGACATCGCGTGTAAGAAGAATCACGAGTAGCGGAAGAGGAACTCGTCGAGGAGGAAGTAAAAGCGCATCGTACAGGAAACGAGTAAGGACATCGATTGACCAGGGATGAAGAAAACTATCGGAAGTAAAGGGGTAGAGAAAAGTGAAAGAAGGACAGAACTCACCATCTTTCCTCTGTCTCCTCCAGGGTAAGGTACCGTGAATACTCTCGACATCGGAGATATCGCTTCCGAGCAGCTGTCTGAGCTCCGCATCCGCGCGATCCTCTTTCGTCCTGAATTTACCAACCTGTAACATTCAAAGGAAACATCGAAATCTCATTCACGAAAACAGCGTTGCGTCGCAGAAATGAAAATGCGGACAGGAGGAATATTCATGCAACGGTAGGAGAAAAAAAAAAGAAATCGATTCTTTTAGTAAAAAGAAAGCAATGCATTTTCCTTCGCTTACCTCTGTGATCATTTTTCCCCTGGTCTTATTTCGTTCACGATGATTCGCTTTTTTCTCCAGCTGCTGTATCACTCGTTCACGGGTCGTCCTATATTCGAGCGCAAATTCGGACACGATCCGACAGAACTCGTTTGGTTTGGTGTCCTGCACCCTGTGCAAAGGGATACCCAACCACAGCACGAACTTATGAAATCGATTTATGATCCGCCTGTGGACGATGCCCAGCACGATTATTCTCTCCGCGCAGTCCGCCAGGAAATCCGACATCCTGGTGCAACAGAAATATTTCATAACATAATTAATGGAATGTATACATTTTCTTTTTCTTAAATAAGTGATGAATAATTTTTTTTCGACAGCTGTCAGATAATAAAAATTATGTAAAAGACACGATTTTGAAAATACGTACTTTCGGTTTATGGATATCTAAATATTTAAGTGATTAATATTTTGACCATGAACTTAAAATTTCATTATCACGCGTGTTCGCTTTCCGCATTCCGTAGCTGAAAACTACCTAACGTAAGAAATTAACGCTTGACGCGCTTCTTATCCGAAGGATCGACCAATCGTTGTTCTGACAGAGATGGCAAAAAAGCAATCACCGATGGCAATTTTTTACACGAAACATTTCCATTACTCTCGAAGAGGAAGCCGACTCAGAGGATCCGCCGAAACGAGTTTCAGGCAAAAACGAATTAACTCGACCGGCATTTAGGACGTCCCGTTACAGTTAATTAACACGGGTGCACCATTAAAACCAGACGTTTCACCGTTAAACAAAATATCACCGCGGTATATCTGCGGGAAATAACAGCGTACATTGACACCGCAGGATATGAAATGTTGCTCGAGTGACAGCTACTTACAGCACTTGCAATTAAGTACGAGATTTGTCTGCCATCACAGACACGGGTATTGTTCTCGGCGAGGGCCAACTGTAAATACTATTAAACGCGAGTACTGGGAACAAAGGATCATTTTGCGACCAGAAAGGGGCAACATCGATAATGATCGAAATAGTTGAAAGAATTTTTATTTCATCGTGTTCTCTTAGAAATTGAAAATTTACAGGGGCATTATTTAATTTCTTTATAGGTAATAGGTAGAGAAAGAGATGGTATGATAAAGTTTTATTTCTTTGTTTTCTGATCCCAGATGACAGACGACCTCGTTAGTTTATTTACATTTCAAACAAACTTCAAAATAATTTAAATTGAGACCCTTAAAACTAAAGGGGTGCGAGTGATATTATTTATTTCTTTATTTACGACATTATATTTAACGATTATGAATCAGATTTTTATGAATCGATAGTTATCGTTAGAAAACTGAAGAAAAAAGGGGCACTTATGTCACTGGAACAAGTTCCAATACCTTGTAATAAGGTTTCAAATACCGATACCACTTTTTCTACGCCCGTATAGGCTGTGATCTCGTTCCACAGCCATCTGTGTTCGTTTCCCGAGAGAAAAAAAAAATAAAAATAAAAAGTTAAACAAAGAAGAAAAAACGAGGAGAAGATTATCCGATATAGCTGAGTCAGATAAGGGCAAGTTCAAGGGACGGGGGATGAACGGATAAAAGCTTCGAAGATCCGCCGCGAAGCTCAAAGTAGAAAAGGGATAAGGTGAAATAAAATAAAAGTAGAAAAAAGGTAGAAGCGGACGAGCAGCGAGGAAGGAAGAAATACGCTTTCAGTAATTAATGGCGGTGCCATTTGGAGCTGTGCCAGTTTCCTTGCTGGAAAAAGGTCTGTCGCGAGTTTATCGAACATCGGTTAGATCTTCGGAAATTTTCGCGATCGAAAGTTGCGCTAGAGAAACTTTCTTTCTATTGTCTAACCGATGAGAATCGCGGTTTCTTGGCGCGAAAAATAGGATACAGAGCGTGATACTCACTTGACTTTCATCATCGTGGACCCGTCGTGTTTCGCGATGAGCTTTAGGTGATCCCAGGATGCCTTGCACTCGCTTTCCAGTTTACTTATGTTGGACGCGAGCTCGTCGAAATCAATCTTCGAGGCTCTTGTCACAGCGCCGATCTAAACATATAATTTCCATCGATCGTGGTTACAGGAAAATTAATTTAATCACCGAGTTGATCGAAAGGATTATCAAAAGTTTTGGCGTTGATTAATTTCTAACCGAGGGAAGCAATTTTAATAATAAAAGTGCATTGAATACCATTATGAATTTTGTTAAAAAATTAAATGTTTATAAAGAGACCTGCAGCCATGGGCTAGACCTTTTATTTACTATACCAAAAAATGTCATTTACAATAAATTTTAATTTTTGAACCAAATTTATCAATCAAGGGGGCCTTCGAAGATTTCATAGTTTCGGGTCTCAAAAATGTTAATAAACTTTTAACGATGCAATTATGATAATTTGTAAATAATAGTACGATAAAATGAAAATGATTTGCATGCAAATTGGCGCAGTATCTAATTACACGAGAACAAGAATTAGCCGCGTGTGGTAGATACAATTTCACGGAATGGTATTCGTAATGGTATCCAAAGAAGTTCTATGGGAGAGGAGAGGTATCTAAGTTCGGTCGCGATTTCGCAAAGGTATCCTCGGTTATACTTGTGTCGCGAAACTAAAGTTTTATCCACTTTGTTCGTGACGAAAGTAAGCTTACTCTCTCGGTTTCTAACTCACCTCCGAATAGAGATCCGTGGAATCCGGAAACTTTTCCATCACCATGTGGCAAAGGTGATGAAGCAATGAGTGCTTGTGAACCGTATCCTTCACTTCAGGTACTTTGGCGAGGTATTCCAGCTGAAAGCCCTTCACCTGAAAAAGGCACGGCGACGTTTCAGCAATGCTCGGAATATCGTACCGGCTAACTTCTACGTTTTACCTCTCTACTCGACGCTTCTGACCACTTTACTCTCTAACGTAATTGTCGTGAAAACCTGGAATCGATGTCGTTGCTTTTCCAACCCGACCGGAACTGAATTCTCAATTCGCTACGGATTTCCGTTCGAACATTCTACGGTGTTTCCATTAGGTAATCCGGCAAATAATGTTAATCGTCTTAAGATAACCGAAATTCGGTTTTAGAAGATCACGACGATACGGACAAAGTGTCTACAGATATTGGAGCCTACAGTGAGCTCATAAAGCAGGATTCTAGAGTGAGGTAAAAAGCGCTAATAAGGTGTCGCGGAAACGGCAAAGGAAAAAAAAAGAATCTAAAATTCAAAGCGTAAAGCTGTATCCGTTGGCTTTACGAGTTTACCGTTCGTGACGGAACATTTAGAAACGACGATCTTCCGCGAATATAAATTCCGCTCTTACCGCCGTTAAAGTCAGATTATTCAAATAGCCGAGGGGCTCCGAACCAGGCGAAATTTAACAATCTGCATAACAAATTTCGTTCGGCTCGTAACTTTTTTTTCCTTCTTCTTCTTGCTCGCTAATTTACTGTGAAACACGAGGAAGGAGAGAGGTTCTCGCAAACGAGCGACAACTTCAATAAACGAGCGTGTCGTGTAAAAGGACGTTGAAGAAATGATAAGAAACGATTAGTACGCCCTCAAAGAACTTTTGTTGTTAACGTATTCGAATGGAAGTGAACGATGATTGATGCAAAAGAACCGTCCTGAGTTGAATCAAGTTCGTGCAGCATCTTGCACGACTATTCATGGGAATACAACGTTTGCGCGTTTTATATCTTGAATTTCAGTGCTGCGAACACGAAAGCGGGTACTGTTCTGGCTTCTGTGGTCAGAAGCGTGATTTTTTTATTTTATATAATTTTATTAGTAAAGAACTTACGATCTTATTTATGTTACTAATAAAAAGGGTTAACGACACTGGCGTAACTGGAACTTTTGTTGCGGTAGGCACGTGGTATATATAGAATTTTGGAATTTTGAAATATCAGAATTTGAGAATTTTAGAATTTCGGAGTTTTAGAATGTTTAAATTTTAGAATTTTGAAATTTAGGAATCTTGGAATTTTGGAAGCTTAGAATCTCCGAATTTTAGAACCTTAAGATTATAAAATTTTAGAATCCTAGAAACTTAGAATCTCAGAATCTTAACACCTTAAAATGGACACCCACCCTGGCCGTTATCTAGTTACGCCAATATCAAAAATATCTTATAAAATGCCTAAAAGCGTATAAAACAATCCACGTATTTTCCCTCAATCTCCAAAATAACAAGCAATTGTAACCGCAAAATCAACGTGAACGAAGGTGCAAAGTACTCAGAACAGCTACGAACACTGGAAACAAAGGAGAACGTGATTGTCCGATGGCTTCTCTGTCCAAAAACGTGGCAACGATCCAGGCAACGTCCAGTACCCATTCGCCACCTTTTTCCGAGCCATCGAGCAATGGTTACACGAAAATTATCGACACTGATGGATATCGATTCAACACGGACCTAACCGTGACGTAGACGGACGAACGGATTAAGCGGATATCATTTGGCTGGCATTCAATACCTACCTCATTTCCGTTGAGGAATATCCCGATCGAAAGGAGCGTGCTCAGAATCCCGCGGAACGTTTTATTCACTCGCAGCGTTTCCATTCCTTGCTTCAGATCCATCAAAGGGTCCGCAATTTCCTAAAGTCACAAAGACGGTTTACAATTATTTTTCTTTTCCATTTCTTTCGCACGCCGCGTTAGCTGCTTCGTGAAATTTTACACTTCTTATGTATTTTGTTACATTCTTCTCTATTTCCCTCGACACGTGATATTTCCGTTTATATAGGAAGCAGAAAAGAAATACATGTACAGTACAAATATGATTTAAAAAAAAATATAATGTATATCAAATGGACACATGTTTGAAAATATTTAATTTATTTTTATAGATTTTCTTAGAATAGGTCATTTTGAAAATAGATCAATTTGTTCCTTCAAAGGCAGAAGAGGCAATAATACATTGCACTCCAATATTTCTAGATCAAAATGATAGTAATAAAGGGGAGTATATGTAATATAGAAAGTTTGTATGTATAATCATTATTGGTCCTACAGGATACTCCGAAAAATTATACTTAAATAAGTGGTAAAATTTCAAAAAGTGGAAATGATTCAAGATAATCTAAGAAAATTCTTCAACAAAAAATAACGTATAGATAATTAAAATGAAGAAGTTAAATAAACCTTTATAACTTAAAAAGGAGACCACGATTAAGGAAGTATCGAGAATGAAGAAAAATTGCAGATCTCGTGGTCGAGGTGTTTCACACCTTCGAGTTAACCGGCGGTTTTCCAAGGAAGCGATGCACACGTTCGAGGAAGGTTCGCGGCACGACCGTGTATAGAAATCCGGCATGTTCTCAGCGAAGAAATCGCGCGATTATGCGAAGAACGTTACCCGCGACTTCCTTCCCCGCATACCTGGCGTTTTTCCTTGTCGTGGTCGCGACTATCTCCGTGGAATTCAAGACGAGATTCGTGAGAAATAACGGGCCAATTCGATCGCTATTACTCGTATTTGTATTCGAGCGTGCTTAATAGAATTTACATTCGAAATGTCATGCAGCTTCTCACGGTGAAACGTACTTATGCTACAGGTCGTGGTTCGATTCGATGCAACTGCTAATAATTGAACGGCTCTTCCTTCGAATACCTTCATCCGCCTTTATTTATTCATTTGCAATCAGTCTGATGCTGTTTAAGTCAGAGGGTCTTGAATATACAGGCTACTGTGTAATATGTATTACAAGTAGGAAAGTGATGGTTCTATTTAATTCGACATTAGATATTTACTAAGCAATATTAATAAGATGCTTTATATATATTTAGCATTTAGCTGCAAATATATTTAGTATTTTACTAAATTAATATTAGAATTAAGATAACAAATATTTACGTCTACTCAGTCATTCATTTAGATAAATATCTGGCAATTAGTATTAATTAAATTTATAAGTAAAATAATTAAAAATCTACTAAAAAAATGTACTACAAGTGCTATTTTACGATAATTTTATGTTACGAAATTGCATTTGGACATGAAATATGTATCAATAAGCAATATTATAATTTTACGAAAGAAGTACTAATAAAAGGAGCTCACCTTTTCCGAATTTTCAAAATCCAGCTTGAACGCCCAGAGCTTCAGCCTGGCTGGTAATTCCGAGATGGATGCCAAAGTTAGAAGAAACTGCTCGGCTGATCCCAAAGGTAGGTCAGGATTGGCGGCCTGCGCTTCTTGTATCCTGGACCTCTCCTCCTCGGTTGGCAGCATTGTCAACAGTTTCTGTCACGAACGGGCCAGGGCAAAGGACAGGGAAGAAGAGAACGAAGAAGAAAAACGAACAAGAATAAAATTAGAGAAATTAGGAAAAATATCGTAAACAGAACGTACATGTGTGTTTTAACTAAAGCATAGGGTCAACTTTGAACCAAGGAACGTAATTTTTTTACGGTCGCAATCTTGACCTGGATTCCAAACGAAATCGGGAATGTGATGAACATTTTGTTTCGGGAATAAATAAAGAAATTCGGAGAAGAATTTTAGAGAGGTATTTCGATTTTACAGAATACGTGTTTGGAAAGAAAAATCAATATTTGTACGAATATTATAAATAGCATGCAGAAATTTTTATATAAAAAAAAATTAGATCTAAATTATAAATATAGATTCATTTTAGATTATAAAGTTATTAAGTTCATTTAAAGTCAAAATGAGCCTAAGATAATTAAATTATTTAAATAACAATTTACTTTCTTTATCCTCCTTTTTATTTTCCAATCATTAACATTGGTGTTAATCAAAACGTTACCTAATTATGGTAATATAAAATAAAATTGTTATTTAATTAATTAACATCTAATCAAAAAACCGAAAAGACACTTCATTAAGAATAATTAAAATTATTTCATAATTAGTAATATTGATTTGCGTAGAGTTTTAATGGTTGTAACTATTAATTAATATCGCTGAATAAATAAAATAAAAAATAATTAGTGTTCTCACCTCAATACCTTCCCTGTTCATGATGGTTGCGTCCATTTTCAAGATCGCGGTCTTAATTGATCTTGGCGGAGGCAGTTTCGTCATTCCGATATTGATAGCGTTCGATCGCTTATGATCCAATACGATGATCTCTTTGTTCTTGTTCATCTCCTGCTGCTTCTATTCGATGATAAAAAGAAGACAAATGTGTATAATCGTTGACCAAACAATTCACCGCGAAGATAATAAAAAAATATTACATTTTTCATCATTTATCTTAACACTCCAAATCGTGAAGTTGATTAATAACGAACACATCGTGCACTGAGTGTGACTTTCAAACATGTATAACCATTGAAATTCTATGATATTAACACCCAAGTGCAAGTCAAATATTTGCACTTCGACGGGAAACGGAAATGCTAATGTATCAGTATTATCTACAAATCAACCGACACAAGAAATATCCTGTATTTATTAATAGCGAAATTGATAGAAACGAGTTACAAGCGAACGATTCACAAGGATAATTATTATTATAATATTATGGCTAATTAGAATTGAAAGTACACAAAATCAGAAAAGGTAGAGATAAATTCAAGAAAATATTAACCCTTGCAGTACCAAAGAGAGTGAAGCACATAGAATGAAAAGAATGCAAATGACATTTTTTGAATTTTTTAAATTAAGAACAGAAATAGTTACAATCTTGTAAATAAAAATGTCACTTGCATCCCTTTGGTTCCCATATCAGTTTTGAGGCACTGAAAAATTTTAATTCATGCATACTGCAAAACTATTAATTTCAATTTGCAAATAATATCTAACAATAAAGGTAACATTGAAATTAATTTTATTTCAATTATAGAACAAGAATCAACTAATCAGCATTCTCCATTTACTAATGCGAAGCATAAAAAGACAAAAGGGATACAAAAGCAGAAGCAAAGTTAAACACCGTTGTTAAGTGAAGTTAAGAAATTAGGACTCACCTCCTGTAAAATTCCAGCATGCCATTTCGTTCATTTTTCGTGCGAGCACCAAGAATATTGCAAATAATACAAGAAAATATTAGTCGTATTGCATTAAACCACCATCACCACCACCCCAACCACTATCCGCGGTATTATTATTATTATTATTATGATTATGATTATGATTATTATTGTTGTTGTTCGCGATTATTATCATGGGATATCGTTACTGTTGCGACAGTATTAATATACGACGTGTTATTGTTAAAGTTACTTCATTAAACTAACAGAGCCCGTAATAATATACCAAGATTGTAGTTGTTTTGTGCACATGATCGTCTCGTGAAATTATTATCAACATGCGCAAGTTTAAGGTAATAATAATCAATGGGGATAAATTGTAATATGAATATTCCACCTATTCCTGACTGAAAGTGTTTTATTTTGAATTATAATAACGATATTAAATTTATGATTTAATTATCAGAAAGTAGAAGTCAATTTGTACATTCATTGACTTTTTGAAGATAAAAATTTTTTTTTAGTTCATTTTCCATAAAATTTTGATAACTTATAATAGCACTAGAAATTTGATTATTGTAAAAATAATCAGTAACAAATTAATGAATCATTATTTCTATTTTAAATATCTTATTACACATATTAATTATTCTTAGAAAGCAGCAAACTTAAATTCATCGAGCTTTATTAAATCCATACTTAACGCGAAAAAACATTTAACCACATCATAGGGATTTTTTTCCATTCTCCACCCTTCGTTTGATGCTCTTTTTTTCCATAAGTAAACGGGACGGCGGCGTCCCATAATTTTTCCCGATTCGCATCTCCTTTTTAAGCTGTTCTTTTTCTCTACCATAGAAGTCTTGCTGGACTCTCCACTCAGCACTAATTATCACCGGACTCTGAGGTAAGCGTAAAAGTTCAAAGGATAAAGTATTAGGGTAAAAAGGACCCTTCCTTCGAGCAATTTTACGAAAAGGAAAAAGAAACCGAGAGGAAACACGTATAGAGAGAAAACGTCAGACTTGCTGAGGTTTGCAGAAACGTTCAGTCCATTAATATTCATAAATTTTTGCTAGTAAATTGTCACTTTTCTAACTTCAATATAATAAGAAATTGTAAAGTGGTAGAAAGTTAACTAGGCGAAAATTCTATCATCTCTACATCGCTAGAAAACTTTTCTCCTTTTAACTTCTCATTCTTAACTTGGTAACTGGGGAAGATGAGTTAAATCGACGTTTAGAACGTAATAACGTTAATTCATCGAGAAGATCTGATAATTGAATTACCTTCAAGTTCATTAAGGATCGCTTCGTTAGAATTTGTCATGATTAAAATATCCTTCGTCCATTGCACTAATTACAATGTTTCATTACTATAATAATATTTCTGATATTTCTCCTAAGGTATTGGATGTTACTTTGTTAAGAAAATTTTCCATATTTCAACACCGTACTTATTTATCAAACATTACACTCATTCCCATGGACCATAAATGCATAAACATCCTCAATGCGTTCTTTATATTCATCTGCATCAGCATGCATTCAGAGGCATTCTGTTCGCGTAAGAAAAATCTCGCTTTAATATTTGATCGATCCTGGTAGAACGTGGAAAGAGCAAAGCCGATAAAACCGGCACGTAATTACAGGAGCAATTAACGACATGCTGGTCGTTCGTGTGAAATCTTTGAACACGGACCCAGCGGCGATCCCTGAAGAATTTCCAGCGATTTTCACCGACAGAGGAAAAACGCGTGCTCGACAGAGACGGTCAGACATTATTCGATATCGTCGGCACGGAAGAGGAATTAATGTACGCGCGAGATGACACGCCACTCTGCAACCGGCAAAACGTGATTCTATTTAGGCGATCAACGCGATAGTTCGAAGGAAGAGCGCGTCAGATTTTCACGTCGCGTCGCGACGGGAAAATCGAGCATCCGCCGAAGGAAATTGCACGCGTTTCCCTTTCCGTTTGCCACATTTTTCTATCTCTTCTCTCACGATTTTCTGTTTTTATTTCGTTCACATATTTTCTCCTTCTCGCTGGTCGATTTTTGAACACGTCACGGAAATGATTTAATGGAAGAATCCCAACGGAAATACGTCATGAAATCAAAGGGACAAGAGAAATCTTGTATCTTCTAGTGGTCCTTCATTATACTCGAACGTTCTAAAAATTAAATGAAAACACGATACCGTGGAAAAGCGTGCTCCTGAAACGACTGTCAACAATTTAAAATTCTTTTTGCATAACGTTTTGCAAATAGCGGGGAATAAAAGCAAATATAACGGACAGGTAACAACTAGAAAGCTTTCTCGAAAAATAAATACCGTTATGAATACAAGCAACGATGGAGGGAAAAAGGAAATTTTGCTTGAGAAAAAATAACAGGTCCACTGAATGTCTGTCAGCTTTTAATACACAGAAATCGTTCCACTTGTGCTTCCCTGGAAAGCTCGTCACAATTTTCAAACGATTCAAACGAGTCTCCGTGATTGAGGTGGAAGTTAATGTTTATTCGTGGAAACGCGAGAAAACTTTTCCATGAAACGACAGACGTCTCTTTGCCCAGGGAAAACTCGAGGAAAACTTTTTCCTTCGTCGTGGAGATAAATGCGACTTAAACAATTGAAAATACGAGAAAATTGAATTGTTATTTTTCTTTCGACCAATCAACGTTAAATTATCAAACACGTTATGAATAAGTAATAATTTCGTTGAAATATTAGCAACTTCAATTATTCAATTAACCAAAAATTGGGGCGCGTGTCACCGGTAATCATCACGCCAGTCAACACGTTGCATATTTTACAGAAATTAAAAATTAAAAAATTCAGCAAAAATAAGAAAGCATCAATTTTTATCATTTTTGTGCATAATATATGATCAGTGAACATTTTAAAGCATCTGGAACCTGGAAATTGCTTCGAACGCCAGTCAATGACGGTCCTGAGATTTTATTTAAAATAAAAAGAAAAAAAATAGGTAACTTGAAAGTCCGTCGAGTCTTTAATTTTTTTCGTTATCGTCGGGACACGTACGGAACAGTATGCGAAAAAAGAGGAGAGCCTGTGTATATTTAATGCAATTTGCAGCACTTCATTCCGGCTGGAACGTTTCTCTAGTGTGTTTAATGCTCGACTCCGTGGCTAGTATCCTTTATTTAAAAATATCTCGGCAGAAACCGTCGAGAGAAAATTCTTGACTCTGCTTAACGAGACAATAATTACTGACACGAGAACCGTAAATGGTCGCCAGCAATTGGATAACGAACTGGCTGAAATTTTTGCTCAATGCTTGCTTATTAAAATTTGCAGTTAATATAACACAAACATTACTTATTCATCATTGAAAAGGCACTATGCCCTGCTCCATTTCAATGCTAAATAAAAACACCAACTCTGCATATGAATATACAAATTTTCCAATTAATAATAGATTTTCAAACATGTATATGCATAGGCTCTCGGATACGTTTTATTGTTTTATTAATTGTAATCCTAAAGGCAGATATACGGGTGACGTCTGATAAAAATTTCAATTGCCAGCAGTGTTTCTGCCAATAATAATTGTAAAAGTAACAATATATAATAATAAAAGTTGATATTATTTTATCAATTTTTTGTGCCTGAAGGCATTATTTAGTCCAGATTTATTATTTGTGTATCTCTCAAATAAAAATCGAAATTAAGAAGCAGTTTCCATTCTTAAAATATATTTGAATCTCATCTTTATGAAAAACGTGCTGACTAAATTTGAAATTCGTCTCTTGAAAATAGCGATCCACTTTTCGAAGAGCTGATCCGCGTTAAGCATACTTAACCACCGAGCAGGTTAACCAGCCACGTAGCTCTGTGTATTTTGGATCGTGGTTACGAAGGCTGCGGAATTTCCGCGCGATTGAAAGCTTCTCGCTTCGGGACGAGCGAACAGTAAGGAGCACGCTCGACAAATCGATGATCACGGAATGATTAACGTCTACGCCGCCGTTTGAATACGATCGAAGTGGTTCAAGGAGAACACCACGAAACGAAGAAACTGGAAAATTTCCTCTCTGAACTAGGACACGCCGGAATTTTAAAAAACCACGAACTACGAAAGATGTGTGGATTTTCGTTAAAGAAAGGTAACGAAATATAAACTGTTACCTGTATTGTTCTCTTGAAAGCATGGTTAAAAATGGTAACTGTACTTTTTGTTTCTGAAGAGGAAATTTGAAACCCGGTTTCAGCTGTGAATAGATGAAGAATTCAGAGGTTTAACTCTTTTCTCACTACAGAAGAACAAAATGAAATTGTCGAGAGATAAGACTCGCTATGAAAGGTCCTCGAATAATTTGAAGATAACAAAAACTTAAACCAATTTAAAATGTTAAATAAGAATTAGTTAATTAATTATTCGATGCCTGCCACTAGGAGTATTGGGGTACACTGATCTTCGGCATAACTCACGTCCCGGCGATGGACCCTGGATGGGGAGATGCGGGCAACCAAACTTCGGACCGGCGAAGCCCCCTGGTCGGTTCGCAACTCCCGTGGGGACACGGGGGAGCCTCCTTCCAGAGGACTCGTGTTAGTTACATCTACCTCCTTTTCCCTACAGACCTCCGATTAAGGATTGGATGCATTTTTCTACACCTAACTAACCTTATTCCAGAACCACAATTCTAATTTACACATACGACTTGAGAGTCCACGAGACGTCCATAAAGTACCCCATTATTCATTTACACGTGTTACCGACGCGCACAGAAATGGCAATTGGAAGATAACATCTAATCCCAGAGAAGAACGTTGAAGCGTAACAAGAAGAAGAGCTCACCTTCGTGATGAGATCCTTGGCACGGCTCTCGAACAAGTGCTCGAGCTTCTGCGTGTCAACAGGTACCGGCGACAGTTCGTCCCATATCATCTTGTTCTTGTCGAGTCTCGACAGTATGATAGGATCATCCCTGACCTCTTTCCAGAATAATTTCACCGTCTTCTTGCTCTTCTTCGTAAAGGTTGGCGGTGGACTCTTTGGCGAGTTGCTGCTATCGGTCGCGGTCGATGGCCTCGTTGACTTAAGGCCAATGCTGAACAAAGGTGGAGGTGCCTGAGGTATAGGCGGTGGCAATCTTGCACCGAGTGGCGGAGGTGGTGGAGCTCGCATACCACCTGGCGAAGGTACCATGGGCGGTGGAGGCGGTGGTATACCGTTGGTCACGTTTACCGGACCAAGAACATCGACTTCGTCGTCAGAGTTCAGATCGGTGAAATCCAGATCGCAGAGTGCGAGAGGTCTCTTCAGCTTCTTAACCAACTCCTCCCAGTGCAATTCGTTCTCTGATTTCTTCGTTTCCTGAAGCTTAGGCAGATTGTCGCCGGTGGGTGACTTCAGCACATCCGCTTTTGACTTCGATTTTGCCAAACCCTCCTTAGCTTTTGAGATCAGACCGCTCATATCCCCTATCCTGGAAATTAAGACAGAAGAAATTAATAATTTTCCTCGAAATTCGTCGATAAAGGGTTGAAGTTAAACATCGAAAATTTGGAAATCTATCTTCTATTCTTGAAGAAGTTGATGAAGTTATTTGTAAATTCAAAGCTCGAGGGTTTAAACCTTCAGGATTAAAAGCTTGAAATCTGAAGTACTTAAACTTTGAATCTCTATTATTAAATATTCAAAAATTTATGTATTCTAGGGTGGAACAGATAGTTAATATATTTTTTTTCTCAATTCTTTCTTTAAAGGGTTTGATTGTTTGCCAATGTGTACTGTGATCAAATTACCTGGAAACCTTCTCTTCAACCGGACTGCTCGGTATAAGATTTTGAGCGGCCAGCTTTTGTGTGAGATCCTTGACGGTTCCTTCCCTCTTCAACTGTAGAACCACTCGACGATCCTCATCATCGTCGGTGTGATTACCCTCGTCGCACTCGACACCCTCGTCCGGGCTCTTGCCGTACCACGGTTTCTTCTCTTCCGAGTCAAGCTTGTTCGCGGCATTCATCAAGGGTGTTAAATCCTTTCTACTGTTCGTCCTGGACAACTTATTCGATGGCGAATCCGCGTTTCTTTCATAGGATGTACCATTTGTGTACCGTAATCCGTTCGTTGGGTAGGGACCTTCACAGCATCGACAGAAAATCAATCAATTCATTAATTCGCTGATCTATTATTATTAACTTGTTACATAACATTTGATAGATTTCGCTATCGGCAATTTAACGCCCCCGTTAAAAGGTTAAAAATGCAAACAGAAACCTTCTGCTCCAGGAACAAGTATGGAAACTTCAAATAACCTAGGGAAACTGTACCGAAACGCCTTTCAAAGTTTCTAGGAGTTACTTGAATGAAAACAAAAGTTTCAGGAGAATCGAAACCAGACAAGGATTCTAACATTATAATAAAAAGTTGTAAATTCTGAAAAATCTTGATTTACAGTTAAGGTATTGAATCATATCCTAAGGATTGAATAGTAGATTTAAAAAAAGGTGCAATTACTAACTTTCTTGATCGTCCGATGGAACCACCGACGCCCTCATGTTCGCGGTAGCCTCTTGTTGCTCCCTGATAAAGCTTCTCTGTCTCTCGGCTCGTTCTCTCCGACGTCTTAACGCCGGTGTCACGCCAACGTCCACTGAAAGGCGCGATAAATCAATCGTTTCCTGAACTGCTCACTACTGCCAATACACGCGTGCCCGATCATTTTCCTCGTCCAACTATAATTCACTATTTACCGAACAACCGACACCGACGGCTTATCGTTCGATCGTTTTCATTCGCATCGAATCACGGGACGGTCGAACTTTCGTTTTGATTTATCACCCGCGATACAGATCTGTACACGCGACGACGACAGTACCAATAAATTCAGCTCGTTACGCGTTGTCGTTCCTTCGCGTTTCAAACTTGCGATTAAATTCACGCGGTGTATCGGAATATGCATCGAAACCAGCCACCTCACGATGCACCTTGCGTCATCCGAATTCAAGGAATTTTTCACGATTCTAAACCGTCGCAATGTTATTTCAAAAGATGCATTTCCGTCGAGCCGCGTACACTTAGACGCACTTGACCCTGCCGAAGCGCGGAACGAAACTAGCCGTTTTCCGCGACGGGATAAACGTTCTCAATCACGGCCCCCTACGAATGAAACTGCGCTTTTCGCCCCGTCTCTGGCTCGTTGCATCCGCAGCGAAACGCACGGGGGGACTGAAAACCGCAAGGTCTCTCTGCCGAGAGAGGGACGATACGTTAACGCGGAAATCGCCGCTCGTGGGCGTCGAAGTTCGTATTCATTGCGCGGTCGATTCATTAACGAGCAGATTCGCAGCGAGAATTCATGATCGTCGCGGCGTACGAAAGTGAAAATTTCCTTCGCCGTACAACGAAGAGAAAGAAAAACAAACGGTCTCTCTCTCTCACCTTTGTTCTCTTTGTAGCTGCCGTTCAGCTGAACCTCGCCGAGATGACCCTGCGAACTTTGAGAGCTACTCGACTCGTCGTCGTCGTCGGGCAAACTCGAGTTCAGGGTGCTGTTCAGCGAGCTTAGACCCAACGAGTGGTTGAGCCGTGGACTTAACCGGGCGTTCAAGGACATCGACAACGGAGACGTGCCCGTCGAGTGTCTGCGGGATTTTCGACGCTCGTGAGAATCCACCAGGGACTTCCGATTTCGCAGCGTCTTCCTGCGGGACAGAGAGAAACTTTTCCTATAGTTTGCTCTATTTAGGATTTTGATATCTTGCTCTTATATACGGGAATAATAGTAAATAATAATATAATTATAAATCTTATTTAGAATTTTTGTTTCTTTCGATTATCTCATTATATTTAATTTGTAATGACGGTCATTGGTTACCCACGGGATATCCAACGTGTTTAATTTTCTTGCTTTTAATCCTCGCACAACGGATGCTCTCGAGACCATTTTGACCCTCGAATGAATCGTCATTATGTGCAGTATCGAAGGTTGAATTATGTGTAATATTTTAAATGTACTGTCCAACGTGTGACAAAGAGAAAGACAAAATAAATATACTTGGAATAAGGAATAATTTTATTTTTTCCATGATTTTCCCCAGTAAATCATCTACATTATGTTAATTTTATTTCTGTTGCTGGGTCAGAATGGTCCTGCAGTCACTGTTCAAGGAGTAATCTAAGATTTGCTACGGAAACTGTTAGGGTCTGACTAATCGCGCGGATATACTACTGAATCAGCAAGTTCGACTACTGGCGACCACCGTAAGCCCATAAAATCGCTATATTCTTTTTGTGGGAAGCATTTTTGTTAGAGAAAAACAACCCTAATTAGAAATTTTCAAATTTAGAAGGATAAATATATAATAGTTTGCCAAAACTCTGAGACCTTTTTTTCCAAATTTCATTTGCATGCACCATATGATAATTAATTCATATAAAAATTCCCTGTTATGAAATCAGGGCTATAACGTATGCCTCGAAACTTCTTATGTGAAATATCAAATGCATCGAGCATAGGGAGATTGAAAAACTTGAACGGACATAAATAAAAACGTTAAAAGTAAAAATCGATACCTGATGTTATCATCGAGCTGTCGAATGGGCGATCCCCTATCGTTCCCGTCTTCGTGATGCAGCACGGCCTCGTAAATTTGAAACTGTCTGAGGAGATCCAGGTCGGTGCCCTGCTTCGACATGTACCTTTGGATGATTCCCTCGATTCCTTGCTCCTCCAAACAGTCCACTTGGTCGTAATAAGTGTCCTGGTCCGGTATACCATTCAAACACTTGTTGACCAAAGTCGTGGCATAAATCAGCAGCTCCGTGTCAGCGGCATCGTAATCCTTCAGCAGCTTCATCACGTTCGTCCACGGTATCATGCCCCTGGACGTATCCACGGATCTCACGGCCCTGACCAACAGCAAACTGTTCGTCTCCACGTACTCGACGAACACCAATAGCAACTTCAACGCGGTCTTCACCACCAAACGAAAGCGGCTTGCTATCAATGTGTACAACCACTGGACGGTCTGACCATGTTCCATCACCCCATTCATACCATCCACGTAGAGCATCACCTGACCGAGAGCTGTTAGAACAGAAACAAAAGACTTTTGTGAATTTTACTTTTTAAAGAGGTGTGCTATTTTTTTCCTGAAGCTGATTATTCGCTACTAAAGGCGATTACAGTCACTATATGAAAAGACGTAAAGTAACTCTGTTAAAAAAAATATGTTTCTTTACTTTCATTGGCGAAACAACGTCAGCAAAAAAGTTTTAAGCCAGCTTTCAATGAAAACTGCTTTATCGACGAGAAGGGTTGTTTGCCACGATTACCCCTGCCGTCGCTTCCCTACGCTCGTTGGAGAGCTGGTTAACTCCCATATGCCGGTTGCACACCAAGCAAATTATAACTTTTGACACGGCGGTATAACGTTCCTTGTGTACGAGTTGATAATCTGTTCGCGAGTAGTTATTGTTGCGTAACTTATCGGATTTTCTGCACCAAAGTGCTATTCCCTTTTACGATCCGCTCGCTGAGATCGGTTATTCAACAAAAGAAGCCCGAATAGCAGCAAAGAGAATTGTGAAACTAACGTTCCATTTTGAAATAGAGGGATTCTCTCTGATTCTGGAAAATTTTCTACTTCCTTTTCACTTGAGCTTTGCTTGCCTCAGCGATTTTGCGATTGAAACTCCTAGTTACATGTTAGCGCTTTAGTGGATTTTCAACGTCAAATTTAGAAAATGAAAATTGGAACGAATTTAAATTATAAATTATATTATTAATATTATTTGAAACTCGTGCTTCTGTAACCGCGTTGCAACAGCGTAGAAAAATATTAACTACGTGAAATTGGTACGATCGAAAAGTGGAAGTTCCTGGATCACTAAATTCGATGGTATCGATGCTTAAATGGAGGGGTTTCGATATCGGTGACTTCCAAGTTGTGGGGCTCGATACGAACAAACTTGCCCGGTAAGACCCAATAACGATGATAGCGAGATCCTGTACGGGTCTAGGATCGTTATTGAGACTCGTAATTTGCGACCAACCAATACCAACTTCAAAAACTTCAAGGTGTTTCGTATCGAATCGTGTACGTTCTCTTGTTTTCTATATCAGATCTTACGGCTCGAGTGCTATCAATATCTGATCTTACGAGTGTAACATCGTTGGTGTGAATTTCCATTGATTCTACAGGGTGGACTACGATAATGGAACAAATTACTTGGCTAATTTTAAGTCTGATATGGTTTGATGACATAAAAGTAATGCAAAATTGCGCTTGTGATATATCAATTTAAAGCTGAAAATTTAGAGAAAATTACTATATATATGCACCTTCAATTAAGAATATTAATATGAAATGGTATAGCAAACAATGGCCATCATATGGTATTAAGTTGTTGTATAAACAATCTCATGCAATTTTATGACATAAAAGTATCATGAAATGGCACTTATGATACAGTAATTTTGAGCTTAAGGTTTCAGGAAAATTACTATTCAAATGCCTCATTAATACTCTTAATACAAAATGGCTGATCCTTTGTTGAAAGATGCAATTACTTTACAATTCATTGTTATATTTGAAAGCAACGTCGTGATATAAAATTATTACAAATTATTACAGAAATAAATATGAATTGATACGTGAAAGTAGGAGTTTCTATGTAACTATGAAACAGGTTCAGGTATTTGAAGTAATTTATTGAAAACAGAGTTGCAATCTGGTTGTTCTATTAGTCGCAGCTATCGATGCTGAATATCTATTCGAAACGCATAGGCGAGCTGTTTCCATAAAATACCACGCTCGATTCTGCAACAGATATTTTATATTCCCATGTATCGAATTAGATATCGACGTTTGTGTTATAAAATTGTGCAGCTGTGTACCTCGAATCGTGCATAATAATGATTGGAAAAATTCCGATCCTAAATTTCAGATCATTTTAAATTAACTATTCGACACATAGCACTTTGTTTAGAACAATACTACAGTGACGCAATCATAATTGTCCAACAGAGAGTTTAAACAAACTTTTTTAAAACCTTAGTAGCATCGCAATAATATTAAGTCCAACTTTACATTTTCTGAAATTTTCAAAAATATTAGAATAGAAAAGGTTTTGAATTTTTTAATAAGGGTACCAACTGACCCTTTTGCCCTTTTTCCCAAAAAGTATATTGCAACATTATTCCTTTCTTTAATATAAAAGTACGTAACGAAAATTAAATGTAACTGCAAATTATGAAATTTTGTAATTATGTAATTTTGAACTCCATTAAGGGTAAATGAGGTATGAAGTATGTGATGATAAGTTCATTGCAATCAACGTTCAGCCGAAGCAAATTTTGTTTTATGTTTGAGCCAGGTGCCAAGCTCCATAGAATTCAGCATAAATTTCAGGAATCTATGGAAAATAGAGCACGCTTACAATCATACGGGATATTTCGTGACACGCGAACGAACGCGTTTGCCGATGCAAATGGGTTAAATCAGCGAAAACGCGTTACAGAATTGCAGGATAATGGAACTATTGTGTCGATCGAATGAAACTTTTTTTCTCGGTGGAAAGATCAGTCAGTTGGAAATTTCCGTTTAATCGATTCTCGGCTGGTAACTCGAACGTGGCACTCATTCTACTTGGACGAGCATCTTTTTCGATCAATTATCGGCTAACTGTGATAATCTCCATCGAAAAGACCTTGATCGATCAATCGTTCAATCTTGTGTTGAAAGGTTATTAGACTGCGAAATCTTATAACATATAAAAATATGCAAAATATATCCAAAACGTGTTCAAAATACAAAATACTGAGAACTATGAAGCTTTGCAAAAGGGAATCGAATTATTTCGTTTCAAGAATTTTCGGGCGTAGAAAATCGCATAATCTCGAATCGGTAAACCCGAACGAAACTTGTAAATTCCAGCGATAAAAAAAAAAAAAAAGAACACGAAACGTGGACAAAATTTAATTCCCACCGTTTTTATTCTCGCTTCCGCGGGAAATCTGCAAATAAAAACGTCGTTGACAAATATCGTTCGCGCGATAAAGCGACGATCGCGGTTATCCAGCCAACTCTCCCGTCGTAACATGCGATTTATTCTGAGCCCTCCAATGAAAAAAAAACCGGCATGCTAATGCAGTAATTATGCTAATAATAAACGTTATACGACACAATGAGTTTAGCACACGCTGTTCTACCCGTTGCGACGTGGTGATTTAACGTACACAACACGACCCACGTAAATTTCAGCAATTTGCATGGCGCTGCGCTATTTTTTCGAACGCGTCCCCGTTGTTGGCATTTATATCGTCGTTTTTTTTAATCCAATTCGTTCGAAAACGTTTACACGCTGCAAAAATAGGACAGGCTAATAGCGACTGGCCGTGTTAATGGATTAAAAGATAACGGTGGCTAATCTATAATGAACGTTTGCGTGCATGGCGTGTTGATTACGAATTAATTACGCACTATATTGGCTTTCAGTTGGAACTTTCATTTGTTTTTCAAGATCTATCCTGGAAACCGGGAAGCCGAAGAAGCCTACGGAGGAAAGCGGGAATCCGGAAATCCGGAGATGCCTGGAAAGGTGGCATCCTTATTTCTCCTAGGAAAGCCTATTAGAAAAGCCTACTAAAAAATTTCAAGAGATCAGCTGTTAAATGAGAAACACTGGCAGAGGGTAACGTCACGTTTCAAGCACCGATGTCGCAATCGCAGCATCGCTTCATCGGCACAATCGCGAGCGGGTAATGACAATAATTGTCAAGCGATTTAAGCTGGCCGCGGTTGCGATCATTAGCCGGCTCGTTATCGTTACACCGGTCATAAGTTACACCGGGAAATCTAATTAGCAACGTGGTAGCAAGGCGTGGATCGCGCGCAATCATCGACTATCGGGCCGGTTTTAGCATGATATTGTAATCTCCAAACCAGGAGAAGCGTTGAATTCGCCGAGTGGAGTCAGGCGTTTTCCAGGGCGTCGTGCGATCACGGATTAATGCAAGAGCACGGGGAGAAGCAGTCATAATTTTCCACCTGAAAAATCCACCGACAGGCTCGCGACGTTGCGGCAAGCGCTCTCGTGTTACCTTGTCTTTTTTCCCTCCCTCGTCGGTGGAAAAAGAAAGAAAAAACGAACGAGCTGAGAAAAAAAGCTGCTGAAGAAGCAGAAGGAGGGAAAAAATAGGTGGAAACTCCGACGACATTGCGTCCAACGGCACGGCGAACGTTTCCCCCAGTGATTTAGAGTCATAATCCGAGTGCTCCACCCGGAAACACGGCTCCTACGACCTCGGTTGCGAATGCGCGAATCTACACGAATCGGACAGAAGATCGATGAAATCTGGTCTACTGTGATAAAATATAATAAATTTCCGGGTAACACTGGGGATATGTTCCGAGTGACATCAATTTGACTTTCATCAGCACCTTGGATTTTACAGAGTGTAAGGGTACGAATAATAGAGAATTGGACAGAAGGTGGAAATACATTTAAAATATAGAATGTAATTTCCTCGTGAAAAGTTTCATTTTCATAGGGCTAGTTCATGAACCATCCATTGGAGTAATTTGGACCTTTTCCTGCCGTGAGTTTAGTCCCAGAGAAATTAAAAAAATTTTGACATTTTTAGGATTTGGAATTTAGAGAGTTTGAAATTTTTTAATTTTTGTACTTTGGAATTTTGGTAATCTGGAATTGTGGAATTGTAGAATTCTGAACAGTAGAAAATTTGAAATTTGGAAATTTTTAAATCCTAAGATTTGTAAATGGTGAAGGTCCATATTTTTAAAGAGGGACCAGTACAGATTTTTAGTAGGACCAAGTCCACCTTTGCCTCTACCTAATTACGCCAATGGATGGAGCACTCTGTATAAATTATGTGAGAATACGTGTAAAATACAGTTGGATTTATTACAAAAGAAATTCTGGAACTGTACATTTTTCGCCATAAAGTATAGAAGAGTTCATTATGAACTAAAATTAAGTTACTTAAAATTTCAAATTAATCAACTTCGTTATACAGCAGCCTATGCAAATATTTATGATACCATTATACACGTAAATGAACTTTCGCAAGATAAAGTTAACTAATTGAAAAGAAAATGTAACGCGGTATTGTATTCATAATGTTATTTCTATTTTCATCTATCTTTTCTAAATTACAATTTTCATTGCACTTCATTTTCACACCTCCTTATATTCCAAATCAATTATTTACTTCTGTTTGAAACGATAGCAACAGTATATTTGATGCAAATTCGAGAATATCCTTGAGGTTACGTACCATTTCTATTACCTTCAGGTTCTCGAACCGAGAACTATTTCGCGAACTCTTGGCACGGTCCAGCCAGGTGACATAATAATTTGGTACGAGTTATGTTTCTCGGGGGAGACATTCATTTTGGTGTCAAGTTCGTTTCAAAAGCGTTCTTGTATATTGTTCTTACGTGTATTGCCAAAAATTTCTATCTAGTTCGAACAACAGACACGTTTAATCGTCCCAATTTAATCGTACAGCTGTTTTAAATTATAGATTTTGAAATTTAATTGATCTAACCCTTAGCTCTGAATCACGGGGAGTCTACGGGGGGTTGCAATCCCAGGCTTCACTTTCATTTTTCGGAACAATCTTTTTTAAGTTTATTGTTTAACAGTGAAGGTTTTTATAAAATATTGTTAAATCTAAGTAAGTTTAAATTTTAGCAATCATACAATGATGTGTTTTCTATTTTTTTCTAACTGTATCCAAAATTAGAATTAGAAAAAAATGATTAAATTATTGAAAATGAAATTTAATCAAAGCTAATGTATTCCAAGCACTACAATCACATATGTTTATATTTCATCGAATATTTAAAATTAGTTATAATGATTGTTCAATTCAGTTGTACATAACCGACTCCGCGTATAGTAAAATTATAGGCAATGTCTAATCCCAAGTACTATAAATCAAAAAAACGACATTACCTGACTTATTGTTACTTTTTACCAGATACAAGCAAAGATTTAATCTTACGGCAATCAGCTTCTTCTATCCCCGTTGAGTGTAAGCATTTATTAATAGTTTTATGATGGCAATTTACTACCATAGCAGGTACTTGGTTTGCGTGTAGCAACGTAATTATGGTCGCGTCCTCAATTACGTATTTCTTAGCCTAGTTTGTTACCTTTAATACAAAGAAACACTTTTTATCGCTGATTAACATGTTATGCGAAAGAGAAATCAAATTCTAATGACGTTAATATCGTATCAATAAAGTGAGGTAGCTAATTGACAATCTAATCCTTAATTAATTATCCTTTCTAACGATGTATGTACTACGTTCATATTTCAAAACTGAAAATAGGGTAAAAATCTCAAAGCCAATTCTTAGAAAATGGACACTTATCGAAAGGCATACTGAAACTCTAATTATTATATGTAATAAGAATAGTTCATTTTCAATTTCTAATGACAACATTATTCCAAATAATATTTTTCTATTGCTTTCTCTTTCTTTTTTTAAATTATTTCAGTATATCTAATTTGGGGTACTGATTATCTGTAACCCCACAGCATACTATCACGAGTGAGGTTTAAATGACACGCAATTCTGTTTAATACCGAAAGATTCGCGATTCACCATCGATTTTGTTCCAACTCAAAGAGAAACGTCTTATCAACGTTACCATTGAAACGTTATCCCGTCAAACTGAAACTGTTGGAGCGTCGGCAGTTTAATGAGCCAATAGCGAAGGGTAAAGTCGTAATCAAGCGGTTCTGACAACGCTAAAACCACCGTGTCGGCAACAGTCTGAAGGGTTTCCCAACGATGGATTATAAGGCTGGATGTTCGCCGGGGCTTGCTACTAATAAATTTCCTGTTTACCCGGAGATAAGGAATGCGCAATGAGCTCCCCTTAAATTAGACAGTTAACATTACCCACCCGAGTGGCCTCACCAACCGGCGACACCGTGAAACGCAGCTTGATTTATGCGCAAGATAAACCTAACTGCCAAATTGTTTTATGAATTACCTTATCTGCCACTCCCGACCCTTATCGGAACCGCTTGCTTGCTTGCTTGCCTGCTTGCTTGCTTGCTTGCTCAATATTCGCTTAATCTTAATTGACTCGGTCGGACAACCGTTGAGCTTCTTGTCTGTGCCACTCGATCTTCCGATTTGAAAATGCTCGTAAAAGCACCTCCACGAACCACCACCAGGGATTTAATTCATTTTTGAAAAATAAAACCTCTGGTACACTCAAGACAAGATCAATCGAAAGAATTGATCAAGAGAATTCGTGTTTTACTTCAGATCCTTCGTGAAATTAGTTTTTCGAGCTCCTGTAGAATTGGCTCGGTATACAATGCACTCAAAATCTTGCAAGATCGAAGGACGAGAAATGATTCCGTTCGTTACCGAAGGCGAAAGAGAGCGAGGCAACCGAGAAAGAGGGTCTGGCTTATACAAGTGGGTTGCATTGCAACTAGTCCAAGCAACGAAGAGGGAATTGGTCTTCTTGCGCGTTGTTCGTTCCACGGAGGTTTACAAAGCACTCGAGCAGCAAGCGGCACGGCGAAGCACTCGAAACGCGATCAAAGGGTGCATTCATAATCTGCAACGCGTCGCGGTTTCACCGCAGACCCGCGAGTAACCGCTTACACGCGCAGCCTTTGTAAACAACCAGCTTTCACGTCGCAATTCCGCGCGCCTCCTAAGGAGACGTCTATCTTTCGTCAGACCGAGATCAGTTTCACAAAAAATGTACTGTTACTTTAAACTGGGCTTAAATTTTGCTGAACATCTAACAAGGAATGATCCCGAACCCGGAAATTAAACAAATTATGAAACTTTGTGAATAAGTAGGGGATGTCCTCCTGATTAAAACGCAATTTTCGTTTCCTTGCTAGTTTTCAGTCTAAGAGGGTGGAAATCGCCCCTAAAATTTCAGCTGTTTCTGAATCCGTTGGAGATCTTGAAAAACTTCATTAGCTAAAGTTGTTCGTCCTAAGGTATAGTATTTTTTCATACTAAAGAAAGAAATTATTTAAACGATTAGAAAAACTTATGAATAAAAATGTTTAAAAGAAATTACTTATTTCAATTTGAAAAAAATGAAACAACTTTTGCTTATGATGTTTTTCGATATTCAACGATTTTGAAGAAAAAGAAAAAAACGGGTAGATTAAGATCCTCTTAGACTGAAAGTGAGCAGCAAACGAAAATTGTGTTTTAATCAGCATCCCCTAAATATTCACAAAGTTTCATAATTTTTTTAATTTCCGGATCATTGAAAATATTAATATAGTAGGACCTTCTGTTACTGCTGCTTGATTTATTTTATCTTATCCTTCCAGCTGAGGATCGATGAAGAGAAAAGGTGGCAAATGGAGATTACTTGCTTTTCTAGTTTCACCCTCAGTTTCGCGGAAGAAGTTGATGCTCCTCTCGTTAGGTGTTAGCTGCATTACGACGCTATTATCTTATTGGTGTTTACGAGGGGGCGTCGCAGACGTACGACGCCCTCGTGTTCATCGAAGAAATCTTCACGCGAGTGCATTCGCGCTATTATGGATCACGTTCTACCCTACGACGCTAATTCCGATAGAATGGAAGTGATACCGGCGTGGATCCGCATTAGCTGGAGTCTGTTTGCCGACGAGCTTTTCTTTCCAATGTTTTTCCGAACCACGTCGACGGTTATCGATCGCTTTCAATCGTTTTCGACGCGAAACGTGACGAGCAGCGACGCGATCGCGATTTCGCGAGGGTTTTGAAGATTTTGCAAAGCGACCAATGGTTTGACAGGCTCAACTTTCGAGCTGTCTCGTTTTAACATTATTACTTTTACTGAATAGCATTATTGAAATAGAGGGAGGCATAAAAGTATTTATACATTCTTAACATCTTAGGAAGGATCGATACTGAAACGGTCTTAACTTCAAAACAATATGATAGAAAAATGGTGAAATTAAAAAAAAATTGTTTTAGAAAAATTAATATTATTCTAGAGAGCCATGAGGTGTGTTGTACTTCACCACGCGGTTTTTGTGAAAAGGGATTGCGTCGTAAAAATGATTGAGAAACTCTGTTATAAATTGTATACTTCTTCTACATAGCATTCAGAAGCCTAAGTAACACTGTGCACGAAATACTTTGATCGACAAATTATATCAGGATACTCACCCCGTAATATGTAATTTTGGTAATTCTGGTCGGCCTCGCTGCCAACCTTGATGAGGCAGGCAAGCCCGTCATTTTGCACGAATTCATGCACCAGATCCTTGTCCTCCTGCAAAAGCAAAGTCTATGGTAAGTGGCACTTCAAGTGGTATAAATACACGGTCAGTCCTCGTTTTTTCGAATTTATTCGCTGATAATTTTACATCTTTAAATGTTTTGCAGGTAGATGGAGAAACGTAAAATAGTTCTGAGTATTTTCCATAGTGGTTTGCCTTTGGCAATTAAAGATAAATAGGTAATAAATGGGATAAAGTATAGAAAATTAAGAATTTTCGATGATGATATAAATAATAGGTTCTTTGATTCGAATCATTTTATGTTCGACATAACGTCACTCAATTATCAGATAATACATGGTATCCGATGAAAAGAATCGGTAAAATAAATTAACAATGATGGAAAACCGGTCAATTACCTAGTAATCAATATGATACGCTGTTCAAGTACCAAATAACAAACGATCGGAACATTAAAGATAAAACACCATTCAAATTGCCCAATAATCGACATAATACGCCTCTCAATTACCATGTAATGAACCTCCTCTTTAAAACAGAATACTGTTTCCAATAACCCTTGTTCATCGTATGAAACGGCGATTTCTCATCCACAGACAATTATCGTTCATTTTGTATTCGAACAAAGAATTCTGTCAGCTTCTAGTTGAGTTAATGTTAAATCAATAAATGATTAAAATGATGAACGTATGATGAAGAAAATAACTTGATTAAACTTTTGATTAATGAAAGACCTTAACACCTTAAATAAGATGGAGGATACCTAACTATAGGGGTATACCTTTTACAATTGGACCCTCTTTTGCAATAGGAAAGCAGCCAACAATTTAAAAAATATTTAATTTTAAAGCCGACTGTATTTCTTACGAATAATAAACTCAAAACTTTGTCAATGATGCTTGGTGCCTTATTGCAAATAAGGATCCAACAGACCCACTTTCACCTTTCAAGGGTTGAAATCTCAAATGCCTGATTACAGAGCTGATTACGACGATTATCAGAATGTCGTGACGCAAAGGAGCCGATGATAAGAGAAACGGGATGGCAGAGGGTCGCTGATATCCGATCCTAAAGGAGTTCACAAGGCGCACGATTTATCAGCAGCTCTCCAGCTAAGCCCACCATGGCACGGGCCGGAAGAGGTAAATGGAATTAGTTATGGCGCGAAGTCGCGGGCATAATGGAAAATGTAGGAAGTTTGATTAAACCCGCCGCTTTCGAGGAAAGCATCTAACTCGAGGACAGAGTTTCGGGCCCAGTCCCGCGATATCTCGAGGCCCGTTGTTTGCGGCCAGGCCGAGCGACGGAAGTTCGAGTCTCGAACGCGGAACGCAGAGCCGATTAACTCGGCTCCAAGGATTAAGAAACGAAATTAAACGTTGCGGCAGCGATTCAACCGATAAATCCGTCCTGCGAAGAGCAGAGACTCATTTCGAGAACGTGGACAGCCCGGCTAGAGAATCTCCCGCCAGAGGATTGTAATTAATTTCACAGCTAGCCAGCCTGATAATTGAAACGATAAGGTAGAGCTAGGGGGAGGAATTCGAGAATTGTTTATCTGAGTCTTCGTCTTTCAGTCTACCGTATCGAAGGTTTAATTTAAACTGCTATCTATTTATGATCTGTTATCTACTCGTCTACTGTCTGATTAACCCTTTTACTCCGTTGGAAACGCACGCTGGATCACAGGGGTTAAAATTGTTTTTTATTTGCGAACCAGGAGGCATTGGTATAATTATGAAGCGACCAGGGTGGGCCTGGTCCCCATGCTATTTAAAAATTTTAAGGTTCTCCAAAATTCCAAAAATCTAAAATTTCAAATTATAGAATTTTACAATTTCTAAGATACCTGGCCCACTCCAGAAGAATTCTAATTACGCTAATGCCAAAAGATAAAATTGAAATTACGTAAAAGAATTGACAAAAATCTCACCCAGGATGACAGACACTTTAAAGCCAGCTCTAACTCCAGGCTACGTTCAACCGCAGAATAACGAAGCAAACAAATAAACGGTTGACCCAAATAACGATGTAACTACCGTTTCATTTGTTTTTCATTAAATCAGCAAATACGATTCGATTTTGTCTACAAACTAACCCTTAACGTGGCGCTAATGTAACATTCATGTTATCGAAACAAACAGATTGAAAATCAAACGAAAACGCGTGATATTATTCAATATTACCATTATTAAATTTCACTAATATTACCGTTAATGATATACAGTATTATCGATGAAAACGAAACACGTCGCTGACGTAAGAATTATCGTAAATCGTTAATAGAATAAACAGTGTAGCCGCGTGTAAATGAAGAAAAACAAGAAGAAAATAAATGCCCGACGAAAATGATCCCCGTTTATCGATAAAACAATCACGGTAGACCGTCGGCTAATAACACGCTTGACGCTGTTTGACGTCCGCTCCATTTATCACGATTCTAATATAATTCAACAATAAACTCATCCATCATTTATGCGGCAAGAACGATAGCTTCCGGTATAATGGAATTTCCTTTAGCTAAAGATTTCTCAACGCTCGTCGAGCAGAACATCGTGGAGGAAAATTTTTCTTCCGACCGGCTAATTGCGAGATCTAATTAAGGGAAACACAATAAAGAAAGCACCAACTCGAATAAACACGCTCCCGCTGCTATTGCTTCGCGAAGAATAGCGAAAGTTGAAACGATTCCAGTTCGTGAAACGTACCAAGTCGATTTTACGTGATTTCTTATACTTTTTCCAGATAATTCATTAGGAACGTAAATATGTCAAACGCTAAGTGTAAAATACTCTGAATCGAAGGTAACGAATTTTTCTTTGCAAAAGTTATTCAAAAGATAGAAAATATCGCTAGATGTATACAATTTCGAAACTCAATTCTGTGATTCACTTTTTATATTTGATCACAGGCAAACAAACAAACAAAACTGGCCACACGTTATTTCCTTTACCGCTACTATAAAATTACATCTTTCCAGCCAGAACGCATCAGTCAAACGTCCGAATTTCGGTCGAAATATCGAATCCGACGCACGAACGTTTCCAGGGGGTACAAATATTTTTCCATGGATGGAAAAAAAAGCTCCATCACCGGTTGAAACGACGAGTTTCAACACAGCCGCGTATCCCTCCACGATAGCGAAGCGTTGTTAGGTGTATGCGGATATTCGGCTGTCGCGAAGGATGTCACGATGAACATCGTGTTAGAATTCATTGTGCGCGCGAGGAATAACGAATGTGCGAGACAAGGGGCTATCAGACAAGAAGGGTAGAAAAAAAAATGCGCGCGAGAAAGAGAGGGAAAATGTACTCTCTCAAACCGCCATGCAAATATTTACTCGTCGAGCGAGTAGGTTCGCGTAAAAATAACCCCCGTCTGTCTTTTCCTATCTTTTACCTTACTCTTCTTTCTTAAGCTAGCCACCCTCCTTTCTCTTTCTTCCCTTTTCACGATCCTCTGTTGTACCCTTCCTATCTACCTCTCTCTCGCGCCTCTCTCACGGAGCAAATCGCCCCGTCTCGCTTTATAACCGTGTTCGCGTAGCTATCGCGAATTATAAACTCACCTGAAAGATCTGCTTGAGGGAGAACAGAGCCCGTCGCAACTCGCGGCCCTCGCTGTTCAGCAATTTTTCTGCAACAGACAAGCAACACGCAACCATTTATTATAATAATACAGCACGGTCCAGCCGCATTGTTGAGTCTCGAGAGTGATTCTTGGACGAGAGTCGGTCAGCCGGCCTACTCTTTCATTGGGTGAATCTTAATTTCTTTCTTTTTTCATATAAAGATTGGCTTGTTCATGTTGTAAACAACGAGACTATGATTAAGATGGTTTCGTAGGAAACGTTACACGTTAAATACAAATAAGATTGCATTGAATAGCTTTGATAATCAAGATTATCATCGCTTTATTAGTTTCTTGCATATTAAATGAAACAAAGCTGATAAAAGACGTTTGTATTATCTATTAACTTGTTAATTGTGTAAAATGAGACAATATTTAGTTAACCCTTGATTGGTAAAGTAGGGTCTTAAATTAAAATTGAGGCTCTCTCCGTGGGCCACCGTCCAAAATATGATTCTACTGCAATTTGTAGCTACGCACTTTTCTATGATTCTTTTCTTCTGTTTTGTTCTTTCGAATCTTGAAAATAATTCTCTTTTACACGTTTGTTATGGAATCGCGAGGAGAATCGACCAGAATTCCTTGTGTTCTAACGGTGCATCTAAAGTGCAAGCACGTGCAAAAGCGAACAAGCCACCCGGAAGTTCGTTCAGCGTAGGAAGATCAGGAACAGCAAGAGATACTGCCAGTGCTTTTGTTTCCAACGTTAAGCATCGTCGACACGCCGTAGGGTCTCGTTAATTATCAACTTCGTTTCGCGTCCGATTAAATCATCATCTGGCACTTTAAGAATGCTCATTTCATTAAATCGGGCAGTTTCGTATAGAAATTTTGTGCATCAAAAATTCTTGAAAATAAAATTTCAATAGCGGTCCAACACAGATGATGATCTAATTATACCAAGGCTACTCTACTCTGAAATTTTGCAAAAAAAATCTGAGCCGACAATTTCATATCGGAACAATAACCCCAGCCGGCTCATTTTTCCGCGCGGAGATCATTTATAGGGTTTAATTAGGGGGAAACCGGTAATTAAGTCTGCGATTAATTTTACACGACGAATTTTCGTCGCTTCTCATTCAATGTTCGCTCTTTATTCAACCTCTCTCTCTCTCTCGTTTCATTCGCCCTCTCCACTACTGTTTCACTCCGCTTTTGCCCGTTCTATCATTCTTTTTTTCAATCGCGGCTCGACTGTATTACTAATAATTGAATTCCAGTTCACCAGCGGCACACGAAATTCAATTTCCCGAGACTCGATAGTCGCGTCGAGATTTTACAGCCTGCTGGAGATTCGGTGATAAAGAGAGAGAGGAAGAGAGAGGAGGAAGAAAAACGCGAAGAGAAAAACGAAGCAGTGTGTGCAAGAGGAAAATAAGAGAAGGGAGAACGAACGTTGCTCGATGTTCGCTCGGTGAAAAATCGAAAAGTACATTATCGCGGGGAAACTCGAAGAAATACGGAGCGGCGCGGCGTCGTCGAATAAAGAGAAGAAAAGTGAAAACCGTCGGAACCAATTTGACGTTGGAGCACCTTTGCGATACACTGATTGCACGTTTTCAATCGTGCATCTGAATACACGTTGATAATTGCTCCCTAGCTGTATCAATGCCCGAATAATTTCCCTTACAACACGTTGCCCATCTTATTATATTCAACGTAAATGCTACTGTACCGAGGCTACATGGTCATTACAAATTATGGGAACGAAGTGGAATCGTTGTTTGGTGTCGATCAAGAGGCACGAAAATATTACAACGCTTCGATAAATCGCGAAACACGAGGAAACGTATTATTTTGTTAATAATAGTGTTTAACGATCCTGACATTTCGATTTTCATTTGGAACTTGTACATCGTGCCATTTTCGATTAATATTATAATTCATAAGGTTGGTTGAATAGTTCATAAGAAAATATTGCATTTAATTTGTGATACCTTAAATTATTTTTATTAACATTATAGTTATGAAAGGCAATTTTGGTTTAGCAAATATGCTGAATAGAATATTAATAATTAAAATAATAATTTAACAATACATTTCATCATGAATAAAATTAGAGAAAATGCAAAATATCAAATTGTCAATATAAAAATTGTTTACTTTAAATAAATTTTAAAATTTCTAAAATAAAGGGTTAATAATTTGCTACAATAACAGTGTCTGGGTTTATTTTAAACAGACCGTAAATGCAGCAACAAGAATTATACGTCGTAACGAAAAATGAAAATAAAGAAACAGGAACGAAGCGAAAAGTAGCTCTTAAAAAGATGAAGAAAACGCGAACCACGAACCTTGCTGTACTTTTATGAAACACGAGACGGTCGTGCAATCGAGCTAATTTCCATACCGGCGACACCACGTAATTCACGAATTCGCAAGGACGAGCGACCCTGTTCAAGGATTTCGACTCTTCGGATTTATCGTCGCCGATCATCGATACTTCTTCAAGTACCGTCGATAGAGATCGGTCGTACAACGCGTTACATACACCGGGGATTCCGTCGAATTTTTTCAAACGCATTACGAAATAACGGAACGTCGAGAACCGTCAGGGAACAGGAAGCGCTGGCGGATTAATGCGTGAATATCTTGAACGTTGCTGACAAATGTCTTCGATTTGCATATTCAGAGACGAGTGCTCGTTCGAGGAAGTTACGGTGAATATTCCACGAAAATATATGCTTTTTAGGCTCCGCATTGACTTTATACGATAAAATGTAATGTTTTATGCGATACGTAAAAAATAAGGATCGTGTTCATGGATAATGATTACCGTATAAATTGATAAGAATCGTTTGAGACGAGCAAACTAAGCTGTTTGCGATCTAAAGTTTCTAATAAGTAACTCATTTGCTAATGAAGTCAATATTTCTTGAATTTTAACAACACTTATCTTCCAAATGGAATGATTAATTAATTAGATCTACAGGGGTTTCCTGTTTAGTAATTTCTTCATTAACATCATGAATATTCATATCAATTTTATTTCCTCCTTATCAGTTGCATTCATCTCATTCGTCGTCCACTTAGACATCCACATATTTATGAATATATTTTTTATTTTCTTCCTTGATTACATAGTAGCACGATGAGGAAGTTAAGAAGATTAGTTGATTAACTTGATAATTTTCCTGACTACTTTTCGCGGATGAAGTTTTCTACTCTGTTCGCCACGATTAAAAGAGCTCAAGGAAATTTATAATCGTCATTCAAAGTTCTTAATCACTATTATTAACTTATAAATATTGCGCAGCTGCATTTTCTCCCGAGAACTACATTTTATCGAAAACATAAACATTACAATTTACCGGCAAGAACTGGTGAATTATAGTGATAATACCCGCGAGATGCAATTTCCAAGAAAATTCTTGTTCCAATGTTTAAAAAATGCTCTTCGAAGTACAATTTTGCAATTTTTGGCTAAAATTGAAATTTGTATCTTCGAATCTATCTCGTCTAAAAAATAGTAATAACAGAACTTTCTAATTTGACTATGTCATATCGATTTTCAAAATAAGTTTAAACAAATTTTTTACAGAAATTCAACACCAATTAACGGAACATTTTGCAATTCGACTTGACCAAAAATCACCGGAAGCAAGTCGGTAAAATCACCTATCGCCGCCAAAGGAATCAGCAACACGACTCTGATTCGTAAGAGAACGTACCGTTGAACGGTGAAAAAATATCGTTTTCATTCATGCGGTCTTATCTGGCCGCGCGTTGTGTTTCTTTCCTCCAGCCACGCCCTTGTTGGTCGTCGAGTCACGGTCTGCGGAGCCCAATTCGCGACTCCTTTCGCGAAAAAGGAAAAGGAGGCCCTTGCGACCGTATAATCGGTTGCTATCACGCGATCTTTAAATGCATTATGCATGCCGCTCGCCGCGCCGCGTCCCAATGGAAAGAGGCAAAGGGTGAAACAGAGACGGATGTACACGAGCACCGGTAATTAGGAATCGTTGTAAGGATCGTATACAGGCTGCCCCATAAAACTGGGTCAAATTGTAATTCTAAAAATATGAAGAAAAATTCCACTTCATATATCCTTTCAACTTATATATATATAGTTTCTTTTAAAAAAGTGTAGATGACTTTAAAATCATGGAAATGCTTCCATTTTCATTTGATATCATCCAATTTTTCATTATTTTATAGATACACAGGTTGACCCAGTTTCATAGAACACACCATAGAGGTCAACAAGTGAGAATCGAGTGATGTACCTCTGTGCCAAAAGAGCAGAGAGAAAAAGAGAGATGCAGGAGTGAGAGGGTACGGGAAAGAGAAAGAAAGAGAATCGATGATAAGGAAGCGAGCGGTTCGAGAGAGAGGTGGAAGGACCCATCTTCTAAGAATAGCGGTCCCAAGGCCCTGGGGCCCTTGGCCCCTTCGTAATCACTGACCATATAAGCAGAACCCTCTCTCTTTTTCTCCTTCACGACTCGATTCTTCTTCTCTGTTCACGATGTTAAGCAAACTCACCGGTTCGTAACGCCGCTATGCAACTACTCTTGGATCCTTTTTCATTGAGCCTCTACGAGACATCGGTGTGCAATTGCGACACCGAAAATCGAGAAAGCGAAAACGTCCTTCCGAGAGACTTTGGCACGCTCATTAGAGGCCTTTGCAGCTCCCTTACGATGTTACTGCATCGCTAATTTCTTCATATTCTTGTACAGAACAGCTAACTACTTTTGTCTTATCGTCAGTGTTTTTAACAGTTGGGGAAATAAATATAACTTGGATGAAATCTGGTAATTTCAATAAATGAAATTATGAATATAGTATTGAAGGATAATTATCGTCAAAGCCGACCAATTATCAAGGATTTCGCTAGCAGAATGGTATTTCGAGGAATATTCCATGGAAAAGCGCGAGGTACCGCGTGCGTTTACGCTTGACGTGTTCCCGAGCCGTGGGCACGCTCGTTGCTCGCGTAAACGATCAGTTACCAACTCGGTGATTACGCTGGGCAAGTTTTTAATTGACCAAACGCGCCCATAAAATGAATTAATCGGGCGTTCGGGAGAACTTTAGAAGGCAAACAGCGAGGAAAATGATCGTCAATGAGCAGTACTAGTGAAAGGAAGAATTTCTTCACACATAATGAAATTAATTGAGTATTTTGAACGTTAAAATTCATTAACCATACCGTAAATGACTTTTAGCTTTGACTAGCCATGAAAATATAAAATGAATTTTCGTGTCCTAGTATTAACGAAACAAGGCAAACATGTTGCGATGGTGCATAGTAAAGAAAGAAGAGGAGAACGAGGTCTGACAAATTTATGCAATATTTCCATAATCTTACAAGCTTTCAACGTACGGGGAGACTCGTTTATTCGCGAGGGAAACGTGCAAGATGTAATCTATTTCAAGGCCGAGCATGCTTGTCCATAGTTGCTGAGGGTGCGAGAAATCCGATTCCGCGTGTCGCCTGATGCGTGCGAATTACAAACTCATGCTTACAGTTCGACGTGCAAAAATTTTTCGTTTATTCTGACATTAATTAGCAATCGAAA
The DNA here is from genome assembly GCF_051020975.1 of Osmia lignaria lignaria. NCBI lineage: Eukaryota > Metazoa > Arthropoda > Insecta > Hymenoptera > Megachilidae > Osmia > Osmia lignaria. The sequence goes on from NC_135041.1 coordinate 6,873,781, forward strand.
TCAAAGGCATTCAAAATTATTTGTTAAATGCTTTGACATCTATTATTTGATTCTATATTAATCTAGCGTTTCGTATTCTATATTAATGTGGTGATCGATATCTCATTGATTTTTAAAATAATATTACTTTTTTATTCATCATTTCTGGTCGTTTTCATATTTTCTTGTTGCAATGAATTCTTAATGCAATTAAGGATACAAGACAGATTTATATTTATTTCTAATTTGGGGAAAAATATTATTGTTGTAAAGTTTTTCTATTATTGTTGATATAGGTATTTATTAGATTAAAAAAATCATAATACTTGTAATTTTTTATTACGATTAAGAATAAAGAAAAATTTCTAATTATTATTTTTTTTAACGATCTTCCACTATACTCCCGTGTAACATTTTCCAGCATACCGACGCTGAGTAAATAATGAAGTGTATTTAGTAATGATTTCATGAAAGAAAATTTCAGCTTCAAATATTTCAAATCATGATTTTGCCAGATACCTTCAAATTCCGTAGTTTGAACAAGCCACAGAGGAAATTTTGTGGCCTTTCATATCGTGCTTACCAGGAATTAATAACGAGCGAATTACTAATAAGAGGATCGAGGATTTTACAAGCGGAACTGGCATCGCTCCAAGGCGAAATTAAAACGGGCAAATCGTTACTCCGCCTGAGCATTTTACTCGTCGATCGGTGTATAACTATTCGATCGTCTTCGACGAATCAAGAGGACAAAAAAACGAGAATGTTTAAATCGTGCAAAGCATTTCTGTCTATCATTTGTACAGAAAAAAGATTTTGTCCTATGATTAGGGAGAAAGTAACGTACCATTAGGGTGCAAAAAGAGTAACGGAATGATAGAAGATTAACTTTTTTGTATGACAAGTGTGGCTAAGAGCTCATGAACGTTCGAATATACCTTCCAGCTATGTAGAAATTTATATCAATGCTACCTACTTATTTTCTTGTACTCCCGACGAAATTAGTGGTTTCGTAATGAGTGGAAACATTATAAGGGTTAAACCCTAAATGTGTTGAATCCGACAATGTGTTCTTCTAATGACTCTACATGGAAACAGAGAATTCGAATGACATTTAAAATAAAATTTCCAAAAATAATCAACTCGGCACAGAATGACCCATTTCTCAGTAACTTAATTTCAAATTTATAGAATCAATTTTTAATTTCATACATTACAGAAAATAGGTTAATTATCTACGTTAGACATGCACAGCGGTAATCGGTCGTCTCTCTAAAATATAAATGAGAAATATCGGGAATAAGTAAAATAGGGGGATGGAGGTACACGAAGCACCGTTAAAATATGTAAAACGGCACGGTCCACATCTGCTCTGCGTCACTCCCCGCCCTTTTCGTCCCTTTTTTTTTTTGTTCGCTTATTCTGAACCTTCGATCATCTCCACCACCTTCACAGGGTTCAACGAACGGCTACGGCCCGCAGGTGAATCCCATGGTTGGCCAGACACACTGATTTCGTGTCGTTCGATCCGCAGCGAACATAACTGTTCACTGTTTGACTTGAAAAATCGATGCGATCAATTTCATTCTGCCCTTTGTCTTTAATTAGTCGAGCAGAACAAGTATGATAATCGAAGACACGAGTGGATAATGGTGTCATGCCATTAATTAGTTATTCGGAGCGAAGTGGACCTGGAGATTTCCAATTAAATTTTTAATTTTTTTAATAAGAAGGAAAGAACTTTTGCCCTTTCTTCAAATTTTCAGAAAATAAAGTTAATATTATCTTTCAAAAGTTCAAAGTTATCAGGATAGAAAAAAATAAAGATATTAAAAAAACACTCGTGGTTTTAATTAACATGTTAAATTTTGTGAGGGTCATCGATGGTGATGTTGAACTTTTAGCTCGGATAAATTAGTACAATAGGAAACATTTGAGAGAATGAAAAATGAAGCATAGAAATATAAATCACGTACCTAATTACCAGAATTACCCTTTAACGAATATCATTTCATGCATCATACTTCTCGCGGTTCCAAACGTTCTCCTCCCCATAATGAACGAGTTGATTCGATTTACAATAAAAAGAAAAATACGAAAGCTGACGAGGACATTCTAGACAACAACTTCATCGCTTTTAATTACTCGTCACCTCCTTAGCTTGTCTGAACACGTATAATTAGAGGTGGCTGGACGACTGATTTCAAACGTAATAACAAGCTGAGCGAATCCCCGCCGCGAAACTCTATCGTACACTTTACAGTGCATGTAATTACGAGCTCGTACAAAATAAAGAATTTCTCGTGAAACCGAAACGCTGCCAACGTTAGTATTTTTCGCGTGTCAACACGCGTAACGTTATAATAAGCATCTGACAAGGGGGATATTTCCATGGCGAATGAACTACACAGAATGATTCCACTAGAAGTAAAATTAACAAAAATATGTTTGACTTATCGTTTGACTTAATTTTATATCAAGCATAAAAACTCCTATTCGTGAATGTTTGTACAAACTCCGACTGCACAAGTACTCGCAATAAAATTCGCGCCGGAACTTTTTTATCGGGCATCAGAAGTTTATACGGAACGTATTGGGAAAGCATCCTCTCTCGGTTCGTTAAGAAAAAGTAACGAGGAGAATCGGCCATTGTGCCTGGTATATTTCAAAAGCAAGAATCCGTTTAACCGAATTTCGTGATTACGGTACAGTCGCTTAAGAAACATTTTTAATTAGCCTCATTTGCCAAATCGATTAACCCCATAAAACAAGAAGCACAAAAATTGATAAAATGTAAATAGTTAGATATCAATCGAATACCCTGACAATGAAATTAAGAAAAAAATTTTTAAGTGAAATTAATCATTTTGATCTATGAACTAATAACACAACCTTGGCAAAAATTTGTAACATTTTCAAAATATAAGACACGTCTAAAAATGAGTTATTTTATCAAATTTGAAGCACAAGTAATCACTCGATATTACAAAGTGATGAGTTTAACGAAAGAAGAGTATTGCAAAATGGCAAAAAATTTTCTATCTGAATCAGAATGAAAAGTTTCACGATAGAAAGGCAAAGAAAAAGATCGATAATCGCCTGGATGAAATCATGCTTTTCTCTCGGCGTAACGCGTTACAAATACGAGGATCCATCATTTATTACGTTTTTTCTCATCCCGCCGACTTTCTTACGGCCGTTTGCTGCCGTCTTGCCTGGTTTTTCCCTTAGATTGACAAAATAAAATGTTTCACCGGTTCTCTTTATCGCCTCACGGCGATCAATTTTTTCATCAGCGAGAAAACGCAGAGAAGAGGAAACGTCGACGAGCCCCATTTTCACGGTGATTTTCATGGAAAATCTCGTCGCGTGCCGCGCGATTCAATTTTTCCTCGTAATATTCGGATTTAACGGGGACGACCGCCTCGAGGAGAAGACTCGACGCTTAAAGCGGCGTCTTCAACGTCGACGGTTCGAGGATAATTGCAAAGGACCAGGAAAAAATATCCTCCACCTGGATGCAAGGCAATCTTTCGAGCACGTTGCTTTAATTGCTCGATGAAATTGTTAATTCCGACAAGGTACCAGAACCATTTGACGTAATCGCTTCTCCAATTACGTGGTCGGGCACAATAAGGTGTATTGTTAAGCATTCGTCGACCTTCCACGACCCACTTCCCTTAACCGCACGTAAATTAGAAGAAAAATCTTAATTAGAGCCCGATGTTGTTAGAGATTTACTAGATATTCGTGGAACAATGTTGATTTTCGTGTTTATTGTTAACACGAGCTAGATTGGGTCGTATTATAAGAGAATTTTGACGAAAGATTCTTTTTTTTTTTAGTTGCTTCATATTTTGAACAATTGCAGAATCTAACTGTAATATATTATAATTTATACCATCCCTGAAACAGGCCAATTAATTATCTGTTTCAGTTGTTGAAAGTTAACCCTTTGAAGCAGTTCTAAGCTCGATATTATATACACATGGATTACCTATGCATATTTAACGTAAAATTAAAATATTAATTGAAAATTTTATTTACGTTAAAATTAGAAAGGGTTATTTGCCAAAGGCATATTTGGTAAGTGCTGAAAGGGTTAATACCTTCTTCATATTCACACATCACGACAACCTACGAGACACTTGGAGTCAGCAATGATCAACTCGATACGCATTAAGTGGAGCAAGATTTGACCCAGCGATGCTGGTTAGAGGTCGAGGAATCGGAATCGGCGCGGCTTCGTGAATCGGATGATCCATCCAAGTGGATCGTGGGAGTGTAGCGGCTAGATTCGAATCAAACCTCCTTCGATACTCACCTATGATGGTGTGCACCCTCACGGACAGCTGTGTCCTGAGAACGATCGAGTTCTTTCGGCTGTAACAAAGATAAAAACAGTCAGTCATATGAATTAATAACTCGCAGAATAAGCGATTTATTCGCTTATGTACAAAAGTGGGTCATCCATATTTAGTTGATGTATGAATTTTTTATAAAATCATCATATCCCAGCTTGCCGGCTAGTAATTACCTAATTAGCCATGCGTATACACCGCGATGAAAAGGAATAAGAAAAATGGGTTAGAGTGGCTCCGCTCGGGATCTGCTTGTATCAGCCCGGCTAGTCGCGGCGAACTTTAAGGCCCTGCGAACCTTCCCACGCCATACGTCCCTGAGAAAGCACGGCGACCGTGTGCACAATGGATTTCAAAGTCGGGGGAGAAAGAAAAAATGAGGGGGTGGGAGAGCCAGAAGAAGGCGAAGACGAAGACGAAGACACAGACGGCTTAGGCGAGCGTCAAACGCATCCGGGGCAAAGAAGTCGGCTACGTACGCGCGTTAATAATGTTTCCGCTCGTTAAACGAGCGAGACGTAGCACGATTACGCGTTTTGCTTTTCCCACAAACGAACGCCGCGCCGCGCCGGCCCACCACGCCGTGTGCAAATGTTGCTCGAACAACAACACGCTGCTAGCCATTACTCAAGATCGATCCCCGATTACACGCGATTGTGCGCCTTCATGAAAATTTCAAGACGCACACGATGAGAAATCGTTTTTCTAACACCGAGCTCGCCACGGTGCAACATTTTCTTATGGACAAGGCGTGAAATTTACTTGAAAGATTGAGATCTAACGAGACGAAGAGTAAAGACAATGCGTTTGCAATGCCTTGTGCACCAATTATCTTTGAATCAGATGGATAGGAAGAAAATAATTTATAGCAGTAAATAATTCATTACAAATTATTGTTTGTTACATGTCATTTATCTTAAACATTTGCAACTATGTACTTTAAGATGATTGGATAAAATACACTGTAATTAATTAATGTGTTACATAATGAAGTTCAACTTTCGTCTCCTCATTACGGTGATGATTATTTAATCAAAAAAAGAATTTATCGTAATTTTTCAATGCATTCACCCTTGTGAGTAAATAATGTGGTATTTAAAAAATTTATTTTCAGTTAAATATTAGGGGTTGTTATCGATCAACCCTTAATGAGAAGAATGCAGTTTGCATTGACGTATTATGATTTTTAAACAATTCACAATTGTAAAAATCTATTAAGATAATGAGGAGACAAATATTGTCTTTCTTCTCAATTTCAAAATATAATATTAATAAATTAATAAATGAAAAACTCGGAATATTAATAGACAGATAGGATCCCTGAATGTAATAAAATTTTAAAATGTGAAGACAATAATATAAATTTTACCATAATTCTCTAAAAAAACGTTAATGGAAAGGAACGCACGTAGAAGATCGATATTTTCAGGCATAAGTACCCGGAGCGTACCAAAAGACCATCAAACTTCCAAACAATTCCACCCTCTTTCGACGTAGCGGTGCTCTTCAAACCGAACTTACCATTTCCACGAGAGATTAAAGACGACTCGTTAATACTCGAATTATCAAGTTTCCTGTCCGCGATTGAAAAATATCACCAAGTTTTAAGCGATCCTGAAATCATCTCAGGGATGCAAACTTTTGATCCTCGTCACTTGCCTCGCGGCTCAGCCGACTATTCCGTAAACAAACGATTTCCATGAAAATCGAGGGAAAAGAAGCCTTAGAACGGGTCGTCGGTTTCGCTTAAGAGAGCTGAAACCCGGCTACCCGAGGTTGCTCGAATAAATTAAAAACTTTCCGGCACGGGGCCAAGTTCAATGTCGACTGACTGCTTCCCGGCGTCCGCTTGCTCGTCTACGTTTCCACGTAAACAGACCATTTCTGTCTTCTTTTCTTCGCATTGTATTCGATCCCCCCCCTGCCTCGTAATTGCCCTGTATTGTTCTACAATAATTGCTCGAGAAGAGACGACGTCAGACGCGAACGAACGCCTGCTCCACCTAAGTAGAATCTTAATCTCGCGGTAATCAAGATGGAAATTTTGAAAGTTATTCGAAAGATGCGACTATAATAAAGGACGAACGAGTACAATGGAAATTCTACGTTCCTATTTCAACCCTCTATCCACGATTGCAAATTCTCGCAATTCTAAATCCTTCGTATCCCAAACAATTAGAATCCACTCGACTTTTGTTTTTCTTACAACCCTCCGTCTCTCGGCACAGTTTTTCCACCGGCATCGTTAGGCTTTCCCGTCGAAATTCAAATCTCCGCGATTCTAAATCCTACGAGCAGCTCATAACTCGATTTTCGACCTCTTCCGGGGGCTCGTCTCCACGGATCGTTCGCAAAGGCACTCCAAGTGGTGAATGGAACTCGAGCGGGCTACGATGGAACGGTTGGCCCGGAAAAACAAGCCGATCGTATCGCGGAGCACCGGCATCGTCCTCGAGATCGACTCGAGGTACCGGAACTCGATGTAAATGCGATCTCTCAGCCTCTCTCGTCGCTTGCCAGCTCGCCGGCACCGAGTGCACCCACGGGAGAAGGAAAAGCAACCAGGGGGGAAACGTTCCCTTGCAAATGGAATGCAAAATCCTGGACGGTGTCGATGCTCGTGGGAACTTTCGTCCCCGCCGTCGGCGTCGAAGTCGGCGTCGTCGCTCCGTGAACACGGCGACGAAAGTCCCCGGCGAAAGGATTTCCAATCTCTTTTAATGGCGCATTAATCGCAACTCCGAGAGGACGGAACAACCGGACCGAGGGAAAAAGGAGCAGGAGGGAGGCTCATCGCGATAACCCTCCGGCTCGAAGCGTTTTTCAATCGACGACGACGACGACGACGACGAGGCGACCGATAGTCTGCGAAGTTTCAACCAGATACCGATTATCGATACTCTCGCATCCAGAGGCTTAACGCGCGCCAATTTCTTTCGAGCGTTATGAAGTGGCGTTTAATGGCTCTTCCAGACCTTGTTGCGAGATACCAAGCATCTAGGTGACACTGGGCTAGATGAAGAGATAACAAGCTGAAGGACTCTACACCGTGTTTTCCTCGGAAAATTAATTCAAACTTATAAATACATATTTAGCTTTCCATCAGGTTTTTACATATCAAAGGCTGGATTTTGAAATGATTCTATGACATAAATATATTACTTATGGGGTACATCAAACTGAACCTCAAGGTTTCATGGAAATCATCTTAATACAAAATTCTGGGAAATTACGGTTTCTGGGAAACTACTAGGTGCAAGTAAGTTAAAAGTTCTCGCGACAAGCGAAATGACCTTGATCCAATTTGCCTTTCCTATAATTAATCGAAATGACTGCGTCCCCGTTTCAGAATTTTCCACGGAAACGAGAACTCTCAATGGAAATACAGGAAACAAGCGGGTCATTCGGACGGGTCGAGTATAATTTCGCTTGTCATTAAAAATGCCAAGCTGTCAAGGTACGGAGAAGGCAAGCTGCACGAAATGGAATTACGTCGAGCGGTTGAAAGTTTCGAGGATCGCAACCTAATTGGGCTATCAGAGACTATAATGAATCCGCTTGAAACTCATCGAACAGGAAGAAATTTCCAACATCGAGTACTCTGATATTCAAGAATTTCTTCCTCTACGTCTGAGTACTTATATTACCGTGCTAAATCAATCAGAATTATTATAAATAAACATTGTTAGATACAAGATATAAGAGTTGTTTTTATTTGAAATAAAAAAAAATAAGGTAAATTTAATTAATACATATTAAACACATAAGTAATTAGAACGTGTATTTCTCAATTCTCATTGATGGCCCTTTTCTCAAGCTCCATATAAAATGTGTCCCTGCTTTATTTGTTGCTTAAGTTTAAGGTTAAATTGAAGAGTGACTTGAAATTAAATCCGAATCCAAGTACCCGATTAAGTTTGAATTAAGGCTAAGCTAAATTTACGTCGAATGTGAGTCACGCTAAACACATGCTACTGAAAGTCATCTACATTTGTCTTTAACCCTGTTATTTGAGGATCTGTATAAAGATTACGTTTACGATCATTCAGCAGGTTCAAATTTGATTTAGTTCTTTAGTATTTCACGTTTCTTAAGAATAAATTATTTGAAAATTGAAAAAAATTATAACATGCTTTGAGTAAGGCTCGTGTATCGAGATTTAGAGTGATAAGTCCACGTGTTTATTTGAATACAACGAGTTTACAAGGGAATTCAGCGGAGTATCTTGATTCCGGGCCAAGCGGCAACACTTTGTCGCAGATGGAACAGCCAATTGGCCATTGCCACCGCGATGGTCACTTTACATCCAGAGAAATGTTAGAAGACCGTGTGAATTACGACCATCGAGAAAAACGACCAATTCCCTGCTGTAGAATTCCTGACATTCTAACAATTTCGAGAATCACGGCCACAGACGAACAAGGATATTGGAATTCTTTTAACCGTCCATAACTCACCATCTATTGTATCTCTTTGCGGTCAAAGTTATGAAAAACACATTGACTGACACGATTGAAATGGACGCGAGTAATCAGACATATTAGAATACTAATTACTAAGCATAGGATCGATTAATTTTTATACTTAAAATTTCGATTTGGTATTTTACATTACGGTAGACTTTTAGTAGCTTACCACACTCGAATTGAGGGGAAGAAAATTTATGGGAAAACAGAAATTTAACAAATGGTTCTACCATAACACTAAGGTATAATAAGGTATTGGAAAAATAACTAAATAAGCATAACGGAATATTTCCACAATTAAAAGTTCTAACAAATCACAATGAGCTGAGGACACGAGATTAGTATTGGTAATAGGCCTCTGCGGACAGTTAACGAGCGGAAACTTATCAAGAGTCTACTGTATCGGTGCGATACTGATGATATTCAAGATTTACTTTTCCTTCTCTTTTTCTACTAATTTAATTGTCTAAAATTTGATGCTGTAACAGTAATTCAACACCTGTCATATGAAAATTAAGATGTCAATCATAAATTCACATTATCCCGTATCAATATCCTACACACAATTCTCTTACGAAACGCTCTCTATTCGGGTAGCTCTTCTCATGCAGCCTCTTTGAAAACATACTCGATCTTTCCACGGAATTATGCAAGAAACTCGACTAAACAACAAAGCACAGAAATAAAATGTGCGTGTAAGTTCTGCCAAGAGTTGAGTCACTAGACCCGGGAACAGGATTTTACGGTTTTCGAACGAATCAGCGGAGATCGTCGTCGACGTTGACGGCTTCGAGGTGTAGGTAATAAACCGGTCAACTTCTGGCAAGGTCTATCTATAATTCCAACATCGACGAATTAATTACCATTTCGTTTTCTCGTCACATCCGCCAATTCGGTCCAGAACAGGGGACGAGTCAAATGATCGACGCCGATGAACGTCGAACGATTACGCAAGAATTCTAAGCTAGTAAGGTCACCTCTGTCTCCCCATTTAAGGCCATAAATCACTTGGGAATTAACCCCTCTAATTGGTCCGTCGGTATTTAAATCGACGACACTCGGTCGCGGCTAGGAGAACGCGGACGTATAAACCGCGTGCACGCATATTTCTTTGCGGTCCGCGCTTTTACGCGGTCGATTTAATTCCTTCGTATAATTAGTCGTTGCTTGCAGAGTTAAAACGTCGTCGACGGGCTAATTAGAGTTTTCAATTTATCGTATACAGAGGGGACAGATCTCTTCGGTGGAATAAAATTCGAGCCAAGGTGACGAACTTGGACGATGAAAAATGGACTTTGATTTTGATCATCATCGAAGGTTGGGAAGTTTCAGAAGCATGGATCATTCGGGTGATGATTTATGGCTGTTTAATACCTTAACTGCTACGAGGCCTCTGTTGACTGGCGCCTTAAATGATGTAATCAGATAATTGGAAATCAAAAGAGAAGGAAAGATTTGAACAGCGTTATTTTTTTTTTTTTTTTTTTAATTATTTTATAGTTTAAGAAAATGTAACGCGATTAAATGAAATGACTGATATATAAATTAAGAAGTTCTTATGATAAAATAGATAATCAGAGCGAATCTCAAACGTCAATATAGAATAGTAAATGAGCAAACCTTATTCCTGAAAGTCGAAAAAACTTGAAGGTTTAACGGGAGCTCTAATTTATTCCCTTTTCTCAGCGACTACTACACGGGCGATCCATCAAGCAACTAACCAGAAAACGATTGGTATTTCATCAAGCGAGCACCAATAGCCATTCAAGCCACGTGAGAACCGTCATCGCGTTGTCGATCTTTTAAATGCAACCAAATCGTTGCTCGAACCCGTCTCGTTCTCCATCGATTCATCGGGATTCACGGCTTGATCGATGACCGATCGATGCGTGCTCGTGACGGAACGCTTCCCTTCCGTTTTCGCCACGTCGCAGAATAGCTAAGGTTACGACGGACCCTGAAGGAAACGAACGTCCGTTGTTCCTCGTGTTTTACGACCGATCGAGTCACGGTTCGTGGTCAACGAAACACGCGTGAGTGAAAGTGAAGAATACGAACAATCGGTGGTCTTTGGATCGCGAACCGTTTCGTCAGAATCGTGAGCAGCTATCGATCCAAAGGGTTGACACAATGAAAACTTTCCTTTCGAAATGTTTTCTCAGCAAACCTTTAGAAATTTCATAAAATTTTCGAAATTTTCCCTAGGACAAGAAAATTGCTTCTCGAAAACATACTGCAAATTATAGTTGTCAGTGAATTAATTAAAAAACGATTGATCTACACGAGATGGAATCGCGAATCGACTAACAGCCTTAAATATTCATTCCAAATTTGTCTAAATTAGACAACCCGGTTACACTACTTCCACGAAACGCGATCTTCGCAAAGAAAAAAGGAAGAAAGTGGAATTTCACGAGATACCACGATAATTTCACTGATGATTCTTCGAGCTTTGATTCAAAAATGAGAAGAGTTATGAACACTCGGATTGGTGAAGGAGATAACGAAGAATTCACTTGAACACCGATCGATTTCGCGGAGATCCCCCAACGCGACCATTCGCTCGTTCGTTCCAATTATTCAAATGCACTCTTGCACTCGCTGCACCTGTTGCATCGCAGACGGGGCCGCGCCATCGAACCGTTTCGCCCCGTGCTTCCTGAATAATTGCTCGAGACGCGGCAGGGAATATTTCACGCATAATTCCGTGGGAATATCGTTCAAGAGCTTAGTTGGTCTTTGATACACCAAGGGAATTTCTTTATTTCGCAAACATTGATGAAGTTCAGCCAACGTTTCTGTTTTTTAATTCTTACGTTGCACCGTACAAGTATACTTCGAGTGGAACTATTCTGCTTTAATGCCTGCCAAATCCACAATAAACTTGTAATTTAGAATTTCAATTTAATTACAAGTTCATTTTCATTAAATTTAATTTTAAATGGACGCTCTATTTTCTTGACTTCGTGCAAGAGAAAAGAAATTAGATCATTATGAAGCAACTTTTCGAAAAAATAAATTATATAAACTAACACGATTTCATGAATTATAAACCAGAGTTCAATTTCAAAGAAGTTGTAAACATCCATTCTATATCTCATAAAAATAAATATTTCTATTTTCCTCTTGCACGAAGTCTCTCGAAATAACATTCAGCTCTCAACACAAAGATCCTTGAATCCTCAAAAGCAAAAGCTCCAAAATACACGGAACTTTCCATAGAAACTTTACCTGCTCTATCGAAATATTATGAAAATAAATGAAAAGAAATAAATAAAATTACCAGTAAGGTGGCATCCCGTGGTCGCAGTCTCATATCCTATAACCAAAAGACAACGATGCACTGATGGGTCACTATTACTCAATCACTGCGTACACTGCACAAATACGGCGCATCACCGAGAAGAAACATCGGAGCACGATCGCGTATACTCGAAGAAGGTCGATCGGAGGAGAGAAGCCCGAGGAGAAGACTCGCGACGTTCTCGAGGTCTAGGCAACGACTGGCTGCTACCAAGATGGCTTGGTGGCCAGCCTGGTCCCCGCGTTCGCCACAATAGAAACTGGTGGGAGATCAAAACGCTGACTGGTCGCTAATGCACGCGTATATACACGCGTTGGTGCGTTCTCTCCTGGTGCACGCGTGCACTCACTTCGACGAGGTGCACGGTGCACGATGCACGTGTGGGTTGCTCGCGGGAAATCCACCTGGAGGGTTTAGTCGGTGAACGGTCGTCGGCTTGCCAAAAGTGTAAGTGGAGACGGAATTGCGCAACAGGCTAACGGTTCGGTATGCTGAATGAATAAGCCGAAGCGTGGCGCGTTAATGAATCGATTCGCGGAATGCCGCGAGAAGGCGTTGGGCACAGGCTTCTTGTCCTTCCCTTGCACTGATTGTTGCATACATATTTTTAACTGAAACATCTATGCCATGTAGGGGCACGTGGAAATGTTCAATTTGTAAAAATTAGTGAAAAACATGGATGATATATCAGAGCAATTATAATACATTGCTATTTTTAATAAATTAATTGCATAAGAATTTTTCTTAAATATTTTCGAATATTATCTATTTCAGTAAATCAAATATGTATACATTTGAGGACTTTAATAAATTTCTCTCTCAAAAGCTAATTTAACTTCAATTTATGGAAATTAGTGAAAAAGATCGAGGATATATCAGACCAATTGTAATACATTGTTTTTATGAGTTAATTGCAAAAGAACTTTTCTCAGATATTTTCCAATATTATCTATTCCAGAAAATCAAATATATATTCATTTGAGAATTTTAATAAATTTCTCTCTCAAAAGCTAATTCAAAGAGAATACATAAAGAGCACACCGTCTAAAACAGGAAAATAAATACAGTTTTGTAGCTACTCAAGCTGAATGGTAAATTACAATTCGAAATATCAACTCTCTCCTATCCTCTGATCAATGTCGAAGGTTCTGATTCTGTGCAAGCCCATGCTCGAATTTACCTGGCTCTGTATCATGCGTAGCAGAGAATAAGGGGACACAATATCCGTGTGGCAGCGTTTAATTTACTTAACACGGATATGCAACGTAGTCTGGGTATCGTCCACGCTCCAGTAATTACGCATGCAATTTCACTGCAAGGCCCTTAGGGTACGTCGAGGTCGAGCAATCTCACGGCGCCAACTCCCTGACAATTTAGCTTTTCGAATCGAGATCACGGCACCGATCGACCATGAAACACGGTTCATCTTAGATCGCAGTTAGATCGAGCAAAAAATTGCAACATTAAATATCGCGTCAGATATTGGTACCAATATTGGTTGCAGAATAACGGAATAAGAAATACAAAGAAATTGATGCATTTTGACGTTTATAGTAAGATATCAAAAGATGAAGGTAAAAATTTCAATTTTTATATTAAATAGCAACAGGTTCCCCCGGATTATGGTAATTGTATGTCTAATTAGAATAATGTGCCTGAATGTTTCAACGGTGAAGCTGAGGTAAAGAAGAGTTTTCACGAGAAATAAATGCACCTTTGGAGTTACTCTGACTCGAGCGATTACAAATGTGCAACAGGGGGTCAGTGCTATTTATGTTCGTCAAAAATTCATTCGATCGGCGACCCAGTTTCGAGAGCATTGATCAGAAAAGAACCGGAAGAATATCTTCGAGGCCCTCCGTGTGCACCGTTATCGTACCACTTGAACGAATGTACGATTCAATGCTGATCCACCAATGAAACTTAATTAGTACTTCTTGAAAGAGAAATATTTTTCTGCAACGAGATCTACTTTCTATACCTTCCTGTCTAATGTATATTGCCTTTCGCCTTGAATCATTGTTACCCTTCTTCGAGTTTTATTTAAGAAAGTTATAAAAAAGTTTCATTTCCATGAATATTCTTTTAACTCGACGGGTTTTATGCTTCTGGTAAGTATCGAATTCCAGAAATCAATATTTTCTTCTTTAGGAAAACCGTGCGCTAGGTAAATTCAACTTTAACACGAGAAATCGTGTTTTTCAGGAAGATATGTAACAGGACGTTTCCTGGAATCGCAGTAGATTGAGAAAAAAATGATCGCTTCGCAGGAAAGTGGAATGTTTATTCGTCCTTATTTATTCGGCTTTTTATATTTTTACGATCTGAAACACTCAATTCTGTTATCTTGTAATCTGTTTATGCTAATGTGAACGGTATAAAAAATCTATAATGGTAATGCAGATCAATAAAACTGCATCTTTTTTAAACATATAAGAAATTATGATGTCATGTCCAATAACTATCGAACAGCATCATTATAAAATTTGCAATTAGTTAAATTTTGTTGCAAATGATACTAAGAAACGCGACAGTAGCTACTTTAATAAATTTTCAACCCATTTCTCGTTTTATCATTGGAACATTTCGATCAGCATGAAATTGAGACCAAGTCCAGTTCATACAACTCTCCCTTCATCTTATTTTCTGACTAGCATCCGCAGGAAATTCCTCCTCCAAAGGAGAAGGACAAATGTAGAGGCTCATTTAACGCAGACTGTTGTACGTTCGCGGATAAAGCAACTCGTTAATCTTAGGTTGTTAGCCAAGATAGAGCGATACGTATCTCGAGGTTTCTGTTGTAGACGGATGATTCGTCGTGGATACCGCTATCACGGCAACCGACTCGGTTGTTCATCGTGAGAGCCGGATATAGAGCGACAATTTCGGAAAAATTAAGATAGAAGAACAGTCAATCATCAAAAATTTATTTTCCTGATTGCAAAATTTCATTCTGAAAATTTCAAGTTTTAACCCTTTGCATAATCACCCTTTACATAATCTTATTTAATTTCTTACGAAAATTGATGATCTATCATGCTTCACAAAATTATTGATAAAATGACTGATTAACATAGCTAAATAATTTGTGCAATTTTCGAATTGATTATTTAAAATATTTAATTAATTTTTTTAACGAGTCAAAATTTTATCACGTGCTTTTTCTACGTGTAATTCTTTTAAACCACCCTTTTTTCTCGCCCTTTCCAGGAAGCTTCTCGTTTTTTGATCTTATTTTGGACGCAGTCCAAGTGTCGGCTACACCCTTTTTCCTTCATTGTTTTTGATAATTTACCGCTTGAACGTCGACGGCCTAGCGTTCTTTTGTTCACAAAAGACGATTACACTTTGCAGCTCGTGTCAAACTTCTTTTACCCTCTTTGGAAAAGCGTTTCCACAGTGTTGGTACGATATAAAGTACCCGGTAACACGTGGTTCGCGAACTATGAACTTCCTTCTAAATAACTTGCTACAATAACCCACCTCGAGGACAATGAAATTTTCATGAAACTTTCAAAAATATGAAGATATAGAGTGTGCCATAATATGTGAGTATAACTTCAATAATTAAATCAACATGTGTACAAATAATGAAATCTCCTTTTCAAGGTGAATTTTCAAAAATACTCAAACTGAAGGTCCACCAAGGTTCCAATGCTATTTGTTGCAGTGAGAAAGATTAATATTAATTAATTAATTAATTATATTTTCGCGCCACTTTTCAAATGCACAAAAACACGACAAACTATTCGAATTTAAAATAGTAATTAAGAAGGTATAATGCTACAGCCAAATGAAATTGAGAATCGCTGTAACTGCGACAGAATTCGTCTTATCGTCTCATTTGCATCCGACCGACGCTATTTTCTTACAACACGAAACTTTGACCCACATTTCCCCGGTAGCACCTGCCTTCAACTCTTGGCTGCTACTCGACGAAACGGATTAACATTAAAGTTACCCGCCACTGTAATTGTTTTCTGTTGCTTCTCATCCTTCCTCCCCGAGGGGGAGGTGGTTAAACGTTTCAGTTGTTTTTAACGAGCCTGCTTCGTGAGAGACGCGACTCTTCAGCAAGCTGGCGAGCAGAGAAACCTCGATTTAAATAAATAGCGAGAGCCACTTCGCGCGATTCCAGGGTATCAAGCATCACCCAGACGAAAACAACAGAGTTTCTCGGAATCCCTGGCGAAAACAACGTCGACTTTCAATTGCGTTCGTTACTTGATAAACAATAAACATATGGTTTATAATCAAAATTTTATAAACTGTCAATCGAAAAATGCTTGCAATCGAAAAAATTGCTTGTAAATGAAAACAGTCTCTTGAGAATAATTAATTAGAAATATTGCAAATGATCAAGAGGAAGTGTTTGCAACAGCTTCTGCTTAAACAGAGCATCGAAAGATTGGCCGTCAATTATTCACAGTCGTTCGCGTGTTTACCATTTCAACCTCGCCATTTACAATATGCTGAGCCATGTTTTTCGGCGGGACGTCGAACCGAGAGAAGCGTCGAACCGGAAATTAATCGACGCCGTTACGCACTAGCGGTAACTAATACACCGACAATTAATCACTTGACAGCTGTAATCCCAGGCATTGATGTATCTCTATCCTAGTCCCTTCCATAAATTACTCGCCTCGTATCGTTCGTCTTTCCTCTCGATTTGGACGTAATAAAACTTTGATCGAGATCTTCAGCCTCTTTGTTACCATTCCTCTTTACCGCCGATGGACGGAAAACGATCGTTAATCGCGTACACCGTACAGGATATAATAAAAATTTCAACAAAGCTCTTTCAATCGGATTTATGAATTGTTGAATGAAAAAATATACGAAAAACTAGCCAATTTTATTTTATGGCGAGTTTGAACGATCATGACATTGAAAAAATGGAAAATATAGATTTTAGGGAGAAAATAAAAATTCTTTTAAAAAATACTTTATCTTATAAAGTAAATTCCTTTAAATTTCCCCTAAAAATGTGCTCAATGCAATTATTTAAGGTAATTAAAAAAGAGTCATAAATTAAAATAAGAAAGAGATTGGAATTTCTTAATCACTTCGAAATTTCAGTATTATAACGACGTCTCATGGAGTAGAAGAATGAAAAACAAACAATGTAATTAAGAATTCTGTTCTCAAGCTGATTTTACACGACCTTTCCCAGAATTCTGATGATAATTGTACAGTTACCGTTTTCAGGAACGGTGTAATACTTTTCCATTGCGTTACGTCTGGGTCAAGGATGTTACAAAGGTGGTTCTTCGCCCACGATATATCAATGGGTCGTTTGGGGCTCGATTCTAGGCGACTTATCACTGCGTCTCCATCTCGCGTATTGTGTTATAGCAAACCACCATCAATCTTCGCGAACTACTTACGCTAAATACATTGCTATTCTAACGAAGAATGGTTGATTTTTCCAAAACTATAAATACCACTTTCAATAAAAATTCCTATTCCACGGTTCGATCTACTTCGAATAAATATTTTAAACCTTCAATTATTTATTTGCTCTCGCAATGATGCAAGTTGAAGGGGTGGTAAAAATAAAAATGTTTGAAATATTTTCGAAAATTTCAAATAACATTGCCAGGGATAGATGGAAATTTTTTTCTCTCTTCTATCGAATAATTATGGTTGAGCCACAATGATCTCGTATCAAGGCCACTTCCCGCACGTGATTTCACGCACTTCAGAGATACGTACGTCCAAAGCTATTCTTAGTCAACGTCTCTCGTTCGTCTTTCCTTCCGGTTTGAGGCAGAAGCGCATTCACTGGCTGAACACGTGGAAGGTGTCAAAAGAAGACGCGGATAGTCCGGCTAGCGGAACACGTGTTCCGGATGCAGCGCCATTAACGCGTCCATTACGACGCCAGCCATTGTCCTTAAGATCCGCTCGATACGATTTACCTCCGCTAGTTTTCACCCAGCTACCCATTCACCCGAAATTTCTTTGCCTTCGAATGACAGTCGACGTTTGAATCGTTCGAGCGATTAAAAGAGAGAACTGTCGCGACTGGGGTCGAAAAAGAAACGCGAAGAAGAGCAACTTGTTGAGCCGAGAGGAAGAGGAGGAGACGTTGACGGGCGCCGAGTGTCGAATTTAAGCATTGTCCATCGAGGACGGTAAATTGATTTTTTTTTCACGCTTATTGTGACGAGGGAAATGCAATTTTCTAGAGATAAATGTAAAGAAATTTCATTTAATTTCTTCCCTTCTCGATTCTCGTTTTGAAGAAATTAAAAGCATCTTGCGCGCCTTGAAAAGGCATCCGACACCTCTTTTAGAAGTGAGATTCTTGCGACGTTTTCGCTTCGAATTCAGGAATTAAGTTTGCAAACCACCCCTTAATTGGCGCCACGTTTTTCCGACGCTCAAACACCGAAATCGTTTTAACACCAGCCAACACAACTTAACCGGTGCATTTGCATTACGAGTGGACGTTTAACGTTCTTTCCTTTCACCCACGGCGAATCGTTCGTTCACTCGGGACGGAATATCGGTAATTTTTCTGATAATCATCCCCTGCGGTAGGTTAATTAAATAGTTCAGCTCTTAATTACGTTTAATTGCATTTAATCCCCGTGGATTCCATGCATACCTTTCATCCATTGTTTTAATATCAGCGTGGAATTCTTTGTTCTCTTGATGGATTCTAGATGGAGAGTAACAAGCACGCGGGGTCAAGAATTTATGGTTCGTTTAGGTGAAAAATTGTATAGGAATTAGAAACAAGTAAACTCGAGAATGATTATTTGATCAGATAAAATGTGTTTAAATTTTAAATAGTCTTCAAAGACATTTACAGCTCAATTTAATTTATTGTAATCCTGAAATTTATAAAATTTCCTCAGAGTGTTTCTCGTATTTATGTACTCGAAATGCATGATAATGTTCTGTTTAACGAAGCCAATTTGTAGAAGTATAAAACGCGGTGAAATTACAGAATTAAACAGGAACTACGTAGAGAAACAAGTAATTAGAAGAAGCATACTAATATGTATTGTGGCGATGGTAATATTCCTGTATATCGAATTAAAATCTCCACTCTAACGATTGTATCATTCCTAGAAATTGAAATTTTATTCACAGGTATTTTAAACATTTCCTACAACATTTACATAAAAGATTTACTGCTGTGGAAGAGAATCTGTTAAACTTGCGTTGCATTCTTTCATTAATTTTGACTAAAAAGATACATTTTTGAACTCTCACGGTTTATTTTATGATAAAACTTTGTGTAAAATAAAATTTTGTAATGTTGAAAATTTGCAGTCTTGTATTTTCTATAATTTTTATAATTTTTCATTCATAATGAATTGTGCAATTAATTTTGTTTACGGAGAATATTTAAAATACAATACAGTAAAGGGTTAAGGGTGAGGATTCTTTCACTTTCTTGAAAATTAAGGCACAATAAAAGTGCAGTATTAGAGAGAAAAAATGACTAACAATAAGTATTTGTTAGTTAAGCAATGTTAGTTAGCCTCGCGTCAGTTGCCAAAATATTTATAATTCTTCTGTTTCCTAAGTAGACTTTAGTCGCGTGGGCGTGTTATTTGTATTTTATTCGCCTCTCAACTGCGAAAACCAAGCGAGCTGGAGCGACGTGTAAACACATCGCTTCCTAACGCGTTCAATTTCACAAAAACTTTGCAAATTATTCCGAATTCACCAGCCGCTCGCGTTTAAAAAAAAGTTCATCAAACTCTCGAACCAGAAGTTACAAATTCCAGACGCATCCACGATTTCCGATCGTTTCCCGTGGAAAATAAAACCATGAGAAAATACAGACTCTGTTTCGTTCAATTTTCATAAAAACAAGGGAAACCTAACAGGAAGCAATGCTTTATTTTCAAATAATTTAAGACGATCGCAGATAATTCAAAATGGCAAAATTTCGAGAAAACGTCTCTTTTAATTTATAAATATAATATATTTTGAAGTGGTAATATACCGAGGTGTTAGAATAATCGCCTTTGATGATTCAAAGCTCGCGCGTTCTGAAATTAAGTTATTAGTGTCCCAATTAGCAGGTTTATATTTCATCCTATGTACATACAGAAAACTTTGCCATCAATCTATGCTCCAAGTAATTTCACTTTAAGTGGCACGTGGCATGCAATTCCTTCAGAATTATGTGCAATAAAGGCTGCATAAAGAGTGGGCATAGTTATCAAAGATCTCTGTCGATTAAGGAAGAATGAAGGCGTTCGTTGACTTATCCTCAAAATAGAAATTACCATGCTTCGTGCCACTGACAAATTTTTGTAATTCTTTTAAAATTCTTTCATTTTAACATTCTAAGGCTTTGGTTAATAATACGCTTTATTTGTAAATTTAATACTAATCCCTAATATTAATATTTCACGTGAATTATTTTATTATTTATGTATTTGCTGTCTTGAATAATACTCTTTGAATATTTGCCAATATTTCTCATCCTTTCATCTGTCTATGTCTAGACGAAATTTCAATGCCATTTAAATATCGAAAAGGAAATGTTCCCCAGAGATGTTGGTTCGCAAAGTACACAAGGTTTTACTGTCACGAGAGCCAGTTTAACGTCGTGGAAGTACGTCGCGAATGAAAAGCATCAGAACACTGTGATGCATTGCTCTCAGGAAATATATTTTCGCGTTTCGTCAACGTCGACGCCGACATCGACATCACGAGACTGGCAGGGTTTTCAACGACATCTCCCTGCCACGTATGAATATTTTTCCCGAGGAATAGTTGCCCTTGAGTGGAGCACCTCGAGAATGAATTTCAGATATTTCCGGTCGTGGCGAGTCAATCTTTCTGCCTTTCTCTAGCTTATTTCAAAGTGTCCTCTCCGTTTTCTAACACGCTTTCAACGGAATGCAAATGAACGAGTTGCCTCTTCAGGAAGTTCATAAATATGTTTATGAATTCTTGATACATGTTGGTGTAAATTGAGGTTCGAGGGTGGGTTTGGATCTTCAACCCTTTGATCGCGAAAAGGTAAAGTACTCTCTTGAAAATAATATACATATTTTTAACCTCTGGAAATTAACTCGTTTGCATCATTAGCGTATACATGTATGTAATTTTTCTGACCATTATCCAGAGTTCAGGGGTTCCTAGCCCTTGCCGTAGGCATCTCCTTTCCCGGACTCCCACCTCATCCCTTAAACGTTCACGAGAAAAATAATGATGTAGAAGAAGAGACAAATTTTAATTAATATTCACCTTGTTATTTGTACTTTTCAGTTATATACTAAATTTTATAAAGTATAATAATTAAAAATTATATTGTTTTTTTCTATTTCAAAATCCATCTTTTTTTAAAGTTCCATTTTTAATTAGTTTGACCCAAATTTTCTTATTCGTGCAACTTCAAAACTATCGTGGAAGGGTTAATGAATTAACCCAAAGACTACGAAACAAGGAAGATAAGACTAAATCATAAGATTCTCTCAATTTAGCTTTTCTTTTTATAGAAGAACATCTAGCCACGGTGACACAGCGGCGATAGGACAGGAATGGATCCTGCGCTTTATTCAAATTGATTATCGATCGTCCCTTGCAACGAGGCTCCTTTTACGCTGAAACGGGGAAGGAGAAATCTCGGGTTCCCTTTTAATCTGCCGCCGTCCCCTCGTTTACGAGACGTTCTCGCGAAAATAGAGATGTACACTTTTCCCGGAGGCGGAAAGTCGCAAGACATCGAGGACGGCCGCGCGTAAAATCGAGTTCCGTCGACGACGGAGAAGCGCCAGCCGGACAGGAAGTCGTAAAAGATGGCGTCGTTAAGACGCTTCCGTCGATCCAGCCACGAAAACTGTGCCCTGATACACGTAAAAACTGATCGTTATCAGGAAGATTACCAGACCTATCTGCCCGATATTCTTTCGCTTCTCTCGATTTGGTTGTTCCTAGAGATCCGAGCTCTTTCTTACGTATACTGGAAAATTTAACAAGTAAAAATTGTCACATTTATACAGTGAATTTTTATATTTAATATAAGATACCTTTTAAGTCTTTGAACTGATTTTAGTCACGTAAAATTACAGACATGTATTATTAATTATGATTGGAATAAAGTTTATGAATTGAAATCCAATTAATTCATTTTTCCAAAATTTAATATTCGAAGAATTTTTAAGGAAATTTTATAGCTTTCTAAGAAGTAAAATTTCTTCTTTTCTTTTCCTTAAATGACATTTTTATTATCATTTATTGAACAACACAAGTTCTTTTTGAAAATTGCTTTTCCTTATGAATTACTCTTTCGCAATAAATTAATGTCCAGTAGAATAAAAACTAATGAAGTTAACTTGAGACATTAACATAGTTGGACTCGAGAAGAAAGAATGGGTGATAAGAGGAGCTCGAAATTTTCCTGATACGAGCAACGAAATGTATGCTTTCCTGCTGCGTGCAGCCCCGAGTCACGCCTCACCTTGCAACCTGTTCTTTTTTCGATAAGTCGAAAAACCAGAAGCGTGGATGATTTATAATCCAGCGAGTTTCAATTGTTAGAACGATACGTACCACGGTTCCCTCTTATCTTCCCTGACCGATAAAAATCAACATGATTTATGGCCAACGATGCATTCTAATACTTGCAACCGTCGCGATTGTTCGTTTAATTTCATCGCGATGAAAGGAATGTTTGAAATACAGGATATACAAACGAAAATTCCACGCAAGATTCCACTTACTCTTTTCGTTTCTTTTCATTTATTCGAACGATGAATTTATATTTAAATCAATTAGTTGATTGATGTAATTAAGAATACAAAATGATTAATTACTGCGTTGCAAACTTTTATATATTTTATATACAGTAATATATTTTGCAATCATTATCTTTCATTATATCAAAGCAAATATAATAAGCACTCGAGATGTTCCTAACGGGGAATTAACAAGCGCCTACTCGACACGTATGTAACTTCGGCGTATTCTGTCATTCAGTACTGCTAATGATACTCCAATTTAAAGTAAGTTTCTACGAATTAGAACGAATGATTGGTAATTATAAAAGTACCATATATTGTTCATATCTGCTTCAAATTTTCGAAGGATTTCGATCATGTTAGCTTTTACATCTTCGCAAAAAACAATTCATGACGAAAGTCGATTAGCAACAACAGACATATCGATTGTCGATGAAAAATAATTATCGAACTCTCGTTTTGTGTATGATTGCACACAGAAACGTATCAACGGTCAACTTTATCGTCGTCAAAGCGGACGAAGAGAAAGCAGTGATCTTTCCCTACAGAAACTGACGATATCATTTCGAGATAATAGAATTTAAATTGAATACATAGTCTAACCGGGAAAAT
This sequence comes from Osmia lignaria lignaria, assembly GCF_051020975.1. Lineage (NCBI taxonomy): Eukaryota > Metazoa > Arthropoda > Insecta > Hymenoptera > Megachilidae > Osmia > Osmia lignaria. Next base: position 6,897,221 of record NC_135041.1, read on the forward strand.
TGGGAAATATTCGACCGATGAAACGGGGGAAAGTTACAGACTGATGAACACGAACGCAATCCTGTAGATTAGCTTTGTATATGCATATTGTCAACGAGTTTCGGTCTGTCTCGTGGAGACTCGTTTAATTTTGAAGTTTGATTGAAAATGGTATCGCTCAATGAAATACACAACTTGTACCAGTGAATTGGTCCAGGAAATTGGACTTTGGAAAAAAAAGATTGTGGAGACTGGGAAATGAAAGATCTAAATTGAACGGTGATACTCAATCAAAGAACCTTGGAATACTGTTTCTGATTTTTTCGAATATTGAAAATTAACTTTTAATTTATACATATATCGCAATTTTTCATATAAGTGAACGAAATCATAACATCTAATATAAAGTAATTTAACAAGATTTCAAATACATCTTCGTTTCTCAGTCCAATTGATCGACATTCACCCAACCAAGGAATAATTTATCAAACTCGCAAGGCAGCTTCATTTTTTTTTCTTTTTTTTTTTACAAATAACTCGATGGAACTGCAGCCCTTCCGGATTTCCAGCAGGGCTGCTCCATCAGGAGCAAGGAAGACACAGTCCGAGTAGGAAGCAGAACTACCTTTGCTTCTATAAATCTTGCTCTAATGACGAGCGAACTAATTATTTCTAGTCTTGATCTCGACGCGATTACGTGCAATGCTTGTCTCTCTTTCTCTCTTTACCATTTCCCTTCCCCTTGAAAACCTTCTTTTTCGATTCTTCAATCCCATCCCCTTCACTAATGGACAGCACGCCATTTCACGATCGATCATTCGCCTCTTACGTCTTCTTACAAGTTAAGACGCGCATTAAAGCGCAACCTTTAATAGCTGGCTCCGTCAACCAGGGTTAGGGTTCTGGTTCATCCATCGAACTTGAAACCTCTATGTAACAGTTATATGTAAAAGATAATTGATCGAGTAGTCTCGTTTAAAAATGAATGCCTTACAACGTGAAAAATTATTGTAATAATACTGTTATTAGGCTGATCGTTAGAAAAGAAGAAAATTTTTGCCAATATTGATAGTGTACTCATTATATTAAATTGCAAGCATGCATTAGAAATTGGTGGTAGTTGCATTTCTATCAAATAAGTTAATTATGGCGGTTGATTATTTTTATAACGCTAGGAAAACCTCTATATTAAAATCGGTACCTGCAAACACGACAGAAGCCACTTCCGCAGTGGAAAATTCGTAGAGGTCCGGTTCGAAAGCCGATCATATCCAGGGTACGATGGATCTACGATCTATTGAATCGTGTCGCGACCGGCGAAAATCGCGGGAAATCAGTTTCCGGTGGCCAACACACCGTGCGAACCACGAACGACGACTGAACGTTGACGGACAGGAGCACCACGAACGTCTCTCCTCCCTTTCGTTCTCTTTCTCTCTTGTTACTTCTCCGCTTCTCCTCGTCTCTTTCTACTGTACGGGTTATGGTGTCCCGTGGCCGAAGAGCGAGTCTTGATTGCCGCAAAGTATTCAGGTGACTGTCCCACTTACGGGACAGCTTCTCTCGGCGACCGAGACAGAACTGGACGCGAAACGACCACGAGGGCACCGCCGACAGACACCAGGAAGAAGAAGAAGAGAAGCGGAACGATGTCGCGGTTTTATGAAGTTTAACACGCTTCGAACCGTACGTGTATTGCGCTATCTATTCGACGCAAGTGATAAAGTAGTACGGTACCGAGTATGGTAGACTTCCCTAAGGAAAATGGTAATATAGGGAAAGGAAGATCCATAACTTACTACATTATTCGAAGAGTTCCCCTGTATATGCCTAGTTTGCGTTAGACATTTTAATATTAAACAAACAAAAAAATTTTCTGTAAAAAAATCGACAGGTGACTGGTGGCGCCCCCTACATTTCCATTTTCCCTTGCTCGGCGTTGTACAGGATGCGTCCCTATACATGTGTCGAGTATAAATGATGACACACCGTCTGCGTCCTCCCATTTATACACTTGTAAACGAAGACATGTCATGTATGTCGTACACTGATCTACTGAACGTAACTGATAATATATACAAATGCAACCAAGGATTCAATATGTACGTTCTATATCATTTATACAGTGCAACCGAGATTGCACTATCCGTTCAATGTAGACGATGACAGGATATATTCTACACTAACTACATATGTAACGCAGTCAACGATGGTCGCGTGCATTCTACATTATCAGTCCACTATAACCGAGAATGCACCGTATGCATCTTACACCTATCTACTTAATGCAACCAATGCGATGCACGATACCAGTCTTATAACATGATTGACGTTATCGGTCAGTGTTCAGAAAGTTGCACAGAGCTTGTAGCAGGTAAACGGATGAAAAATTATGTACGAAAAATAAAATTAATGTTGGATCGAAGTCGAAGTAGAAAATGTAGTACGCGTTGCATTAAGTAGATAAAGATTCCGGTTCTCGAGGCTCCTCTTTCGAGTTGTAACTAGGTTTACGTAGCATCTTAACGAATGTTGAAAGGTCGCCGTGAAAACGTGGAGTACGAGAAATAGGTCGAACACGAGGCGAACCGTGTTTATTTATGCATCTTTCATTAACCCAGTATTAAGTGAGTACAGAAAGTGTGAATATAATTTTTAATTACAATAGAGACGCCAACGAAGAAGTTGAAAATAGGTGAAAAGAGGAGAATCGTGTTAATTTAACACGAGATTGTTCGACACAGAAATGTGGGAATATATAGAAGCATCATTATTAATTACAGCAGAAAAATATGGAGATAATAGTGATTGTGGTGCAAATGCAGGAATACAATGTTTGCTTCTACCGGATTAGTTTCGAACAAAATTGGGTCACTAATTCTGTTGATTTTTCTATTTTCCCTCTTCTACTGTGAGAAAATTATTATTTCCTTTCCTACGAGTATTTTCTACTTTCTCAAAAGATATTTTCATTACATTATCGACGTCTAAGAGAGTAAAAACCGATGACTTGCTCTTTATGCAAGATTATCAATCTTCTATCATAAAATATTGAATTTTCAGTGTGAAAGGGTATTTCAAATAAGGAAATAGAATTCCTTACAGATTTTCTCAGGAGGACTAGCTCGTATTTGGAAGATAACAGGACATCGTAACGTTCGGTGACAATTGTAGGTGGTTGAATTGGTTAAGCCCACGTGAGCATGTGCATACGTATGCGTGCACGTGCGACTAACATGCAGATTCGCGGCAACTTAGAACACTGATAAACTGTGCGTGTACCAGATAAGAGTAAATCTAACGAGGCTCGTGGTTTTACCGACGATTTCAAATCGCCAAACAGGCAACAAGTTTTTAAGCCATTTGTTTTTCAAGTTACAGCGAGGTGAATATCGGGAGACTAGGATAATCTTTGTGAATGAAGATGCATTGAAAATCGGAATCTTCTCTAGAGAAATTTACATAAACATTCTCTTCGATGGAAATGCATTTTCTTGAAAAATTCGTTGTAAGATAATTTCAGCGACTACATCCTACATCTTTTTTTAATTTTAAACACTTATAGGCTTGCACTGATACTGAATGATAGTTCTACCAACGGACTTAAACTTGTCAGAAGCATAAGTTTCCAGATCTTACAAATACGGTAAAAGATCCTTATTAATATTTACTCGATGCGATGAACATTTTTCACCGAGCTATTACACACACGTGCAATTCACCAGCATGCTCGAGCCTGGAAACTTTACGTCCGCGATCCTAATCTAGCTTAGGAAGCATTGCAGCTCTCGACTCTCGCCTAAACCAAATTTTACCGAAGTAATAAATTGTACATTGTAGCTATGTAAAAAAATGGCCGGATTACAAACCTGCTTAACGACGTTTTTGTTAACCGGATTTCGAGTTTCGATCATCACCGTTGTATTGTTTCTCCACACAACGTTACGTTTACCTTAAACCGGGGATACTTTACGGCCGCGGAACACTAAACCAGAACTTGATGAACACGACAGTTTGTTCTTGAAATATCTTTAACGACAATCGTTAACCTGTGATTCAATGCCGGCGCTACGTGGAAGCTGAACTTTGTTAGAAATTCCTCTACACTTTTACAACTAAAAATTGACGAAGTGGGTGCTAAATTATATAGCAACCCCCTCACGTTTGCTGTTTATGAACTGAGTTAATTTATTACAGTCGAAACATCGGTTTCTTGCAGAAACTATGTTTTATATGGTCGGTTTATCAGCAAAATTACTGGAGAAAAATAATGATAACTTGAAGATAAATTTAAATAAGATAAATATTTCTTTGAACATTTCCGACTTTGATAGAATGTTTTTCATCCTTTATGAGACAATTTCTTAAATTTAATATTTTAAACGACAATAAACAACATAACACTCTTCATTTCAAAAATGAAATAAAACCAACACAGAAAAAAAGGGTCGAATCAAAAGGGATAAATCCATGACTTAAATTATCTTCACATAGCGAAGGGTTAAAATTCGCCCGACTCGTCTGAGAGGAAGATGCACACACGAGGTTACAACATCGTGCACCGTTCGATCAAGCAAGTTCCCCTTCAAACTCCCATTCTCTGAACCGATAAGTATTCTGACCGAGTGGTGTCATAGGTCAGTGGCTCTGTTCTCATTCTCTCTCTCTCTCTCTCTCATCGCCGTTGCATCGGGCTCAAAGTCACCAGTGCGATGGTCGGAACACGTGGCTGACGCGAGTGCGTGTCAGCGTGTAAGTAAGCCGTTTACGGTACTGACCTAGCCTAGAGGCGGTTGAGCGTGCGCTCTGCGAGCGAAGGCGTAGGTATCGCAATCAGCGACGACGTGCAGACCCAGAAGACGCGGTTCACCGTGGGAACACACCGCGGGAGGTCATGATCGTCGGCCAGAGAGGAAAAGGGAAAAGATCGAGCGGAGGAGGTGGATCAGTCGCTTCGAATCCCGCGTACCGAGATCCACCGTTAAACTTGCTCCGGAGCGGTCGCTGCTAACCGGAAGCGAACTGCTGCTCCATTTCGTCCTCTTGCTCGATCCTTTGTTTCAGTATAATCGCGTAATAATAAAAAGACCCTTGGTAACCACCTTGCTCCGTCAAATGCTCGTTAAATTATGGTAATTTGAAAGATGGCTCTGAATATTAACCACCCATCGAAGTAGCTGAGAATCGCTGAGCGTTCGCTGAGAAATTAAAATCAGGGGGAAACTAGGGAAAACGAGATGATCAGAGAAAGTTGAGAGCAGACATGATTTCATTCGACGTCAAGCATAGTTAACCCGGATAGCAAAATGATCTGGAGATATTTTCCAAAAAATATATGACGCGCCGTCTAACTGTTCTTTGACATAATAAAGCCGAAGAACTTGAAGTGTGTATCAGAATCTATCCGAGAAATAGTAACCGAAACAGAACTAAAGGATAATGAAATGATTGAATGAATAAGAGCGAGCAATGCAAATCGGATTTCACTCGGTTACGTGTTTGACAGATATAATGCTGATGTACGTGCACGTCGAAGAATTCAAGTATTAAGATGTAATAGAATATTATAGTAAACGTTGTGTTTGCGTGTACACGCAAATGCAAGCTGCCAATGTTAGCTGTCAACCGTCAGACGTCTATCCGACAGCAGTCAAGTGAAATTGCACAGACGCTTCCGGGATCATGTTCACTCTATTTATTATACTACGTGATAGAGGGCCTCGAATCGCTTACAATGCTACGATAATATTAATACCCTGCACCCACGATATTCTATGGGATTTTGTTTTTTAAGTCACCCTACTTTTCCTTCTATTGATTATGACAAATGCGTAGACTTGTTCGTGGGAAAGGTGAAGCAGAATGTAGTACACAGTCAATCAATTGTTTAAAAGAATTTCAAAAATCATTTCTACTATATCAACTACGAATTTCCAGGGACTTGAAATATTTCAAAATGTATTTTGGAAAAGAAAAAATGACACACAGGGTATATACGTCACTTTTGTAGGATGGTGAACACATTCAATTGTAAGTTTAGATATAATAATTTACGATAGGGTCCTTAGATCCTTAGGTTGGGAAAAACCCTCTCGGGGGTTAAAGAGGAGAGGAAGAACGGAAAGTCCAGAGAGTTGGCAGACAACCTCGGAAGGAGGACGATCATTTGTCGTACTGTGTCGACTCGTTACGTCGCATTTCATGTTTTATATTCTTATATCGCAAATACATTTACTTAATTTTAATTTTAACCGGACCGGCACTTATTTCCACCTCACCACCTAAAGCAGGGATGAGCAACCTTTTTTTACAACGGGCCAGCTACAAATTTAAAAATATCGTGCGGGCCGCGTATAAGAAACTTATGGTAATACAAACACTGAATGATGAACTCAAATTATCGCCTAGGGTACACTGAGGCTTACATTCTTAATATGTAAGAATTTTTAAAAGCCAAAATGTAAAATCTTTGAAGAGCCGCGGGTTGCTCATCCCTGACCTAAAGAATTCCACGCTTGAGAAAAATACTCAGTAGATAAGGTACGTATGTAGTCAGACGCAATTCTCTGGAACACGTTCCAGCATCCGCGGTTAATTGGCCGCGAACAAGGGAGGAAGTTAATAAAGTGATCTCGCCTGAAAGCAGCTAATCGAAGAACTCGTAAAAATTCCTCCTCGTCGGTCGAAGGTCGAACCGACATCTAGCCGGTTCACCAGACATCCAGAGTGGCTCGAAGCGTGTTCCACGGGTTACGGAAGAAAAAGGTGAGAGTAGAGGTAGAGGAGAGTACTCGTCTCGCGGCGTTGTCGTTACCGGTAATTCCTTTTACGATCGCAATTAACTCCAGTTACGCGGCGACAACGCTAAACAACGATCGCGTTATGAACCATTAGAGCGTGCGAGGGCTCTCACCTTTGTGTATTCACCGCCCGAGATTACGTACAGGTCTAAGTCGAGTTTATTAACGCGTGCACGCCCCATCGTGGCACGATATCGAACGATCTTCGATATCGATCTCCGGTACTACTAGGTTCGACGAAACCGAGAGAGCCCTTCTCGACTCGGCTTCTCTCGATCCTACTCTCGTTCGTGAGGACTTTTTCGAGCAGCAGGTACCGCTCGATCGTAGAGAACGGACCGTTATCCCGGAGCACTTTTCTCCGTATAAGTATACGCCATATAATATAGTTATCCAGATACCGACCACCGTTTCTCGATGCATACGGCCTCTCCGTCCCCTCGTAACGCCACCATTATGGGATATCGTCGGTGCAGAACACCGGAGTCGATGAGGATACCAGGAAACGCCACGATACACTCGACAATGGAGTTACTGGACCGAGACCCCATCGGAATATCCGCTGAGATTTCTGGAGATACCTGAGCATCTTTTTTACGAGATACGTTGTTTTGATAACGAACTCTGATTTTTCTCTTTACGAGATTGTATATTAATCTTGATATACTTAATATTTTGGAATATTTGTGAGAATATACGTAAGATAATTGAAATTTTCGAGAGGCGAAAAGATGGTAATGCGGTTCTTCAATTTCATATCCCTCCTTGAAATCTGAATAATAATTAAAACTGCTTCAAAGTTTGATTAAAATCTAAGTGAACTTGTGAAATTAACTGTGGATGAAAGGTGAATGGAAAAGAAAGACAACTTAATTAAAGACCATGAAAAGTACCTAGAGAAGCAAATTAAAATAATCATAGATTATAGAAATAAATGTATTTACTCGAAATAAATGCAGTTTTTCAAAATGACTACTCTTCGATTTCTACCTTTCTTAATATGACGAAATCAATTAGATTAGAAAGTAAAGAAACTGCAAAAATTCGATGCATTTCAATTTTTCTAAAATTTCTCTCATCGAAACGTGGGATGAAGTATACTCACGGGCGGACAGCCGTAAAATTGGATACGCATGTCGATGATCGTCAAAGCCGCTTCCTAACTCCGAGAGATCACGGCAACCGGGGTAAGCGTGACCGCTTATCTGGTAGGCGGCTTATCGGAACTAGTATAAATCCTGACACGTGGCTGTAACACCGAGTCTCGTCTGCTACAGGAATAATCTCGGTAGATCCGGCGCAGGTACAAACGATACAAACGGTGACACCCGGAGAACCGGCTGAGTTTCGTGAAACGTCACCTAGATTACGAAGCACCCCGTGGGTCTGAACGGCTCGCCGAGTTGTCCTTGTTTTGTTGCTCGATGATACGCGTGATACATACAGTTATACTCCATCCAACGAGAGGAGACAGTAAATGCATAGAAATTCACGTGCTCGAAGCAGGCACGGCTCACAGTACACAAACCTCGACCGAAACGTTTGAAGAACTGGAAACAACTGAGCTTCGATCCTACGTCGAGCGCGTGAATTTATAAACATATCCTGACTCGTATCGTTGGACGGATTATAGATTCGTCGACGTTTGTGTTTACGTTTACCGTGATTTCCATATGGAAGTTGCTTGCTTCGCGTGAAATTAGGACACGAACTAAGTGTAACAGTTTTCATTAGAAGTTTCGAACACTAGCATTTCTTCATCTTTCAAAAGTGTAACAGAATAAGTTTTTCTCCTTCTCTTTTTTAAAATTAAAAATTAAAGAATTTTACTGTAGATAAGTCTTTAAAACACGTTGAATGCCGTAGGGGTCTCGGGTGACCGGCACCTCAAATTGCACATGCCTGAATAATTAAAAGAAAACAATAGAAAAATATTATTTTTAATGATATTTCTATTGTACAAATAATGTTAAATAAGTAATAGAAAGCTTAGAAATTGAAATTTGAAAATTAACTATTCTTATTCTTAATAATTAGAGCTTTTTCACAGTGGCATTCAACGTGTTAAAATAGACAAAAATTTGGATATTGCTATTATCAAACTTTGTCCAGGATATCACACGATCGCCAATTTCTTTGACCTGCTGCGATCGAACTAATTCACTGGGAACTTTATACACTAAACAATTTCAAGTTTTTGTACAAAGTCAATCCTACACTCGATCCATTGGGGTATTGGAAGCATTTTTCAGGTGTCGCTCGTTAACCCAGATCGGTGATCGAAAAAACTTGGCCGCTTCGAATCACACGAATACCCTCCATTCATCCACGAAACCCTTTCACTGTAAAGCAGACGCAATCAACCCCTTCCCCTATTCAATTTCACCAGGGCAGCACACACAACATAGCCGCTATCTCAACAGGCTATAGGGGTTGGCTGTTCTTTTCCCCGGGGCTAACGAGCTACATCCATCAGAGGGTGCAAAACAGGCGGAGGATTCGCAAAACACGTACCCGGTCCGATCAATTTCCATTAGGCTCATTTATTTTTCGGCAACAAACCGGATACACGCGTATCTCGGTTGCTGGCGATACGCCACCAAAAGCTTCGAGATACGATTGCCGTTCGCAACCGAGGACGCGCTGGGACACGCGAGTACGGTTCGGTATACCGCAGCCGGCCGCGGCGAGGGTGAAACGGTGATAGAAGGGTACAAGGGGTGAGAGTGGCGTTCATGAAAGGCTAATGAAGACGTGTCGTTGGTCTGTGTTCCCAGAATCCCTTGGCTGCCACGCTTGGGTCAGCCTAACGACCCACCGCCACGGTGTACAGTCCTTTCGCAAGCTTAATTGCCGATTATCTCGAGGATCTGATATCGATCGCGGAGGTCTGCCTCGGACGTTGGCGCAGCTCGCTTCCGGCATGCTCGCCGTGCGTGCTACCTTCTTTTTATTCAGCTGATACAAACACACACACGCATACCAGTGTACCCACGTACGTGGTCCAAGGGGGTATTTAAGCGACGCTCGGACTTTTGCGCGTACGCCACGATAAGATCGAGATCGTAGGATAAGGGAGAGATAAAAGTCGCGGGCATCGTCGGGATAAACAGCTTGGCTGATTTATGGCAAACGCACGCCGCGGAAGGGGAGTCGCGAGCTGGGTGATGTACGGGCACTGAGAAACAGGGAATAAGGGGACTTCAGAAGCCCTAGGGAATTGAGAAAAGGATGCGGAGAAGTATGGAAACGACTGCTCGATTTTTTTTTTTTTATTGTTTGATGCATTTAGAATTTTAAAATTGGACTTTTTGGACTTTAGTAGAGTGTGACTGAGATCTACTAATGGATGAACGACTTTGTATATCAAAATTTATGTAATATATGAAAATTTGTATCAATATGTATAGTAATTAAAAGAATTCAAGTATATTTGTGTTTGTATAAAGATACCTTGCATGATTCATGATTAAATTGGTGAAAAAATCGCCTTTCAACTTAATAGTGACCATACTAATGTATAAAGTTCGAAATAGTTTTAAAGAGGCTTGAATCTGGAAAACTAAGAGAAATGGTTCATCCTTCACGACTTGGCCTATCGATCACTGTATATTGGTACTAGAAACTTTATAGCCGCAATTAGCAAACTTTTCCCTAATTACTGGTAGTTTTAAAGAAATCTTAACCGGTCATTACCAAAGTCTACTCTATCTGTTTTTCAACTTGGTCTGACCCATCAAAATAATAATTCAACTATTAATATCTTTGAACTAACAATATAGGAGAGGTGAACACCGATATATAGATTCTGTACCCTTCCTTCACTTGCGTGTAAATTTTTAGCCGAGAAAATTTGAATCGATATTTATGTTATTATTCATACTTCTTACTTTTATATTAAATTTTACAATATTTAATAACTATATTATATTATTCTTTTCTAAATTACTCTTAGTCATATTACTATGATTTCGTAATAAAATAAATTTATACTTTTTGTAAGAAATACCAATACTAAGCTACAAAAAGAAACTTCTACGTCAGAAATGATTGGAATATGAAATTTGTAATTTTTCAATTTCTTTCTTGCACCAAATCTTAGACGCTTCAAAAAAGGGTTCAGATGATATAAATTCGTCAACGAGTAACGCGTGTTCCTAACCACCAGAAATTATGAAATGCATAAATTACATTGGTAAAACGGGGCTGAAGATCGATGGAGACGGTACTCGGCCAATATATCGTCGCCGAATGGTAATGTCGATGAATTATCGTGGCGAACCAGGCATCGACACGCTCGGATCCGGATCAATAGAGGTAGGAGGGGCGGGGGAAGTGCAGGAAATGGTATCCCGATTGAATTCCAAGCAGGACTGTAACACCGTGTAACGATCTAATTTGTTACGCCAACAGCGTGGTCGAGCCGCGAAATCTGGTTGTTCTTGCAGGTGTACGAGTAATGAGTGTTCGTAGCGCGGGAGTAACCGTGAAAATGTCTATTGCGTGCTGTAACTCGAAACTTGAGGCTGTACCACCGTTCCCGATCTAACGGTACCACTTGTAACTACACCGATGATGACGGACAGAAATAATTGCCTGGATTAATGGCAGTGCATAGAAAGTGTTACCTTAGGGCAGGAACGAACATCGGAGCAATTTCATGGTACAACGTAGTACATTGTAACTCAAACAAAGACCATGCGTTGTTTTATGTGCTTAATAGTTGTATATAAAATGTAAAGTCATTTTGACGCGATATGTATCATGTATTTGTATGTATATTCAGTAATGCAACTAGAGGATCAAAATGGTCAGTTGATTCCTTTATGAAAAAATTAAAAGGTTTCTTTTAATATTTTTGAAATTTCAGAAAAAATCGAGAGTAAATAAAAATGAAATATATTGGACTTAAAAATATTTTTTTTACTCCTCTATGGGACAATTATGGTTGAGACATAACGCATGAAATTATTGACAAACCATGGGACAATAATGAAGAATCAAAGTGAAATTGAACTTTGATCTGTAGATAAAATGATATTAAGAAATAAAGAAAAAGGATTCAACATAGATCAAGAGGGTGTTATATTTCAATTTAACGAGACAGAGGAAGATGAAATAAGGAGGTGGATGGAGGATCTGGTGAAATAAAACGTTAGAACCAAAGACCTTCCTAACCCTCTATAAGTTACTGCAACTTCCAGGTGACGCTTTGTACCACCTCTTTATCACTCTATTCGTTTGTTCGTGAAAGCTCATTTTAAGTGAAACCATAAAACAAGCCAAACGTCAACTCATCTTTTATATTTCTATGCTGGGATTCTTCAAACTCACCCCTAGAGTACAACAGAAAAGTCACAGTAAATCGAAAATAAAGTCTGATAGAATAAAAGTCTACCATCCTGGAGAAAGACAATATTACACAGTCTAAAAATGATCAAATTTTTCGTGGTCCTAGCACCACTATGGGGGTGACACTTGAATTTCTATAGGAATCCATTATCTATATTATTAAAAATTCCCTGATTTACCTAATTAGAAATATTCGTATTAAATAATTAAAATTATGGTTAATAAGTATAATGAAATATTGTAATTAATATAAATAATTTTCTCTACGAAAACCCTCAGCATGTATTAACCGATCGAGGACACTTTTCTAAACTTGAAATGAATATAAATAAGAATCTTTCGGTGGTGTCCTTTTTTCGTCGCAACTGTTCTTCATCTTCTCTGACGAAAATCCTCTCCTCGAAAGGATTTCACGGGAATGAATTCCGCGGACGTAGGCGACAGGGGAGGAGAGAAAAATATCCGCGTCAGGAGGGTCAGGAAAGTAGGGACGATGAGAGAAAGCGACTTAGAACTTGTCAGTAATACGGATCGTCGGAATGCCAAGATTTCCCTTGGGAACCTGAACGATATGCAAGAATATCGGTCATACGACGTCGCTTTCGTATTAGTAACATTCGCGTTGACGCGTCGAGAAAATAATTCTGAAACACTCGTGAAATCACTCGCTAGTAGTCCTAGGATATTAATGTAACGATAAGTAACAACATTTTTGCTATCACATTGTGAAATTATTCAGCCTCATCAGACAATATCAGAACCGAATTAAAATTTCTAGGGCCCTGGGCTATTAAATCTTCTAAGGCTTTCTCGATCCATAAACTTCGTTCGTAGATTAAAATTAATATTTAATCTGTAAAAGCAGATGTCAATATTTTTTGACCTCCCTTTAATTCGCTAATTAAATAGTATTTTTATTTTTTAAAGAATTTTATGTATTATTTTCATTATTTGTATTATTTATAATTCCAAGTATTTATCACGAGTATTTCTAATTATCTGCATGTCTCTTTCTTATTCTGTTTAGCTTTGTACAATTTATTCATACGTGGCTCTTGTTGTCAGTTTCTTTTCCACTGTCGAACTTTTTTCTCTCCTTTTCCTCCATTTCCTACGTTGTCCCATGTCTCTAATTTGCACAATGAAATCTCTGTTCCAAGTAGCAGCTTCTTTCCTGGAATTTACATTGGACTCGACACGCGTGTGCACATAACTGACACCAAAACACCGCAAAAACCACATGGTTTAAATCGTGTTCTCTGTGGTTTTTTACTCGTAACTGCAGCTACGTTCTTGTTCTCGAAATCTTCACTGAATCAAATTAATTACTGTCGCTAGCGAAGGTGTTTCATATTGTTCCGTGCGTTCTCTTCATACTGTCACTCGTTTATCTTCTCTTTTGTTGCAGTGAATTAAGGTATAAACGCGATTTTACCAGACTCCAGCTGCTGCAGAACTTCTTAACAAATTTTTTATCACAGATTCCACTGGAGAAGTTTAATAATTAACAGCATAACCATCAAAGAATTGAAACAAAAATTTAATTTCACTGTTCGTAGATTTCAAATTGAAACTTTAAACGTTATATGCATCTTTTGTACAAATATTAATTAAATAAATTACAAACCGGAGGTGTGATAAATAAAATTCTCACCTTTAACAGTACTTTTTTCTAAAATTCTTTTGAAATATAACTGTAACACAATGCATACAAAAATTTTGTAAATTAATAACACTATTAAACCACAAAATAATTAACTTCAATAACTGCATTTCTATGTTCCATTACGAATTCCATGCAGATGCCCGAAATAGTTGCACTATGGCTTCAGCAGTGATCTGTTAGCGCGGGTATAAGCGAACAATCATGTAAGAAGTTGAAGCAACTGTTCGAGCAAACTACAGAGATTTGAATTGTACACAGTCGAACACGAGGGAAGGTATTATTCGGAGAACTTATTGGTACCTGACTTCAAGTAGTCGTTGAATATTAAATTGGTACACACAGGAGAAGATGGGAGGAAACGAAAGCGTCTTTCCAATACCCGAAACCAATTTCTTGAATTTCAATTTCTTGAATTTGAAACGAATTACACAGAAATTTAGATCAAATTATAAATGACTTCCAAACACAGAAAAATATATGGTGAACGATATTAAAGAAATAAAAGAAGTGAAAAGAAATTTTCAATCTTCCATCGTCAAAGAACCAACAGTACGTACAATCGAAAGTTAATTCATATTTCCAACCAGGCTTGAAATTTCCCATCATCCCCCTCAATCACAATTAAATTCTCAATTTTCCTCTTCGCAAGCGCGTTAACAGGAACATCGATATCAAACCCCTTTCGTCCCGCCTCGTTCATCGTCAAACACCGAACGAGCGATTAAAGAATAAATCCGAAGAACGGTCTCCGAAAACCGATAGAAATGCAGAGAATCTTTCCGTGCTTAATGTCGGGAAAGGGCGGAACGAATAGAAAAAGCTGGGACGAAAATGTAAAATGAAAGAAAAACAGATGAATTCAGACAGATAAAAAAGAGCTGCAGGAAAGAGGGAGAAATAACGAGTAGTCCAGGGAAGCCAGGGATGAATACAAAAGTTGGCTTGAAAGAGGGCGAAAAGTATTAAAATTAATAATTATAGTATTTTTGCGATAAAAAAATTAATATTCAAGTTTTCTTCAAGTTTAATTACTATCTTCTAACTATTATTCTTTTTTTAAATATTTTAATTATAGTTTCAAATTGGTTTTTGGAAGCATATTAACACTTTATTGTTAATATTAATATTATTTTTTTCTATTCTATTCACCCTTCGAATGTCAATACCCCCCAATTTGCAGTAAAAATATTATTCCTTCAAATCCACCTCTCAGAAAAAAAACGAGAAACAACACTGAAAACGGTTCTAAAAACGAGTAGAATGTAAGAGGAAAAAGTAGAGGGAG
Source organism: Osmia lignaria lignaria (assembly GCF_051020975.1). NCBI lineage: Eukaryota > Metazoa > Arthropoda > Insecta > Hymenoptera > Megachilidae > Osmia > Osmia lignaria. The sequence continues at coordinate 6,912,303 of NC_135041.1, forward strand.
ATTATTGTACATTACACAGAAAGTATGTAGGTACATTCCATACGAGTGTGCAAGCTTTTCCGGAAGCATTTCGGAAAAGGACTTTCTGAAGTGTCAACCATAGCGAAAGAAAATAAAACGAACTTCTCTTTTTCAACACGGAAGCTTGACTAAACTATGGGAAGACAGAGGGGATCGCAGTTGCATCCACCGACAAGTGTCGCACATTTAATTAAAACCCGCGGCGGCCGCATATTGTGTCCAACGAAATTGGAACGCAGGGACAGCGTCAAACGGACGGAAACCGTGGAAAGTTTTGTTAAAATAAATTTTACGCGACAGGCTGTTGCATCTCTGAAATAATTGCCAGCCTTTATGTTGATGAACAACGAGGAGGGTTGGAAGATAAAAGAAAAACAGGTACTTTACGTAGTCAGTGAAAAAAAAGAGGATACTTAATATTATATATTTTTGGAATTTTATGGATTTTATGATAACATTGCAGAAGAATTCTTTTTAAAACTTGTTGTTTGAATATTAAATAGATTTATGATAGCAGATTAACTTCAGGGTATACAAGAACTTTTTCAAGAAATTATTTTTAAAAAACTAGTGCATGAATTTGTTTAATTATTTTTCTATTAAAAAGGGGATATATTCCAGATTATTTAAAAAATTGCCGGGGTTATAATTAGCAAACAAGGCTGACAAATTTAATTTTCATACACGAATGCAGTGCCAACGTAGCTACCTTATTTTCATAAGAATTTGCTCCTCGATTAATGAATAAGAGCCCGAGAAATTAAAAATAGTCGAAAATTTAATTTGCTACTTACAGAGTTATATACAGCTTTGTTACACCTTTTCTCATTGAATTTCCATCAATTTTTTTATATTACAAATACAACATTTCGAAATGTAGTTTTCAGCAATTTTACCATGTAACATTATTACAAATTTCAACCATGTTAACTACAGTCAATAATAGTTTCAACTAGTTTGCTCTTCGAGCGCAAGGTACATAATTTTCTTCAGTCTCAATTAAACAGAAATTTTGGCTAATCGCTCGATGAAATTCAAGCTTTTGCTTTTTCGTTCAACCTTTAGTATCAAAAGCGTTGGAAGCTCAACTGAACTACTTTACAAGTAGTTCCTCGCGTGATTATCTCGAACTACATAGTTTGGAACCGATTGCTCGAAACTTCAGCAACCAAGCTGTCTCTTTTCCACGATTGACCCTCTCGATTTTATCGGTTCGTCTCACAGAGAGATTATGTTAAATCGAGAATGAAAACGCGGCAGAATACTTTCGAATCGAATTGAATCCGAACGATTCACGCCTCGCCTCTCAAGCATTTCCATTCATCTAACTTGAACCCTGCCTCTTCCACGCCTTTTCAAGGCGTACCCACCAGTACTCGCCTCGTTTTGCTAACTTCATTCTCTTTTGCCTTCTGCCAACCTCTCTCGTTCTTTAACTTTATCGTTTCTCTTTTGTCTTCTCAGCCGAGAAAATTAGAAAGTTCGGAGTAATCGGATTCCGGCTTGATTTGCATCCTGATTTTTATCTACGTCTATCTTGTGTCAGAGATGGCGAAACAAATATTGAAACGTAAAGTGAAATGTAAAGAACACTTCGAAATCCTTCTGTTTTCCGTTCGTGAGGATACCTCTGTTTAATTTCATCGACACGTGAAAAGTTTTTAAATTACGGCTATCCAAGCCGTGGAAAGTTCCTAACGTTACATAAATTTTTAAACGCGGAAAACCGCCAGCAAGGATGAAATAAAGGCAACCAAGAACAGCAAGTAAAGAGAAGAATGAGAAGAACGCGAAGATAGTCGGCAAGTTGGTGTAAAACCATGGTAGGCCACTCGTCCCTACCAGAGAAGGACTACAAACTTTCAGAATTTTCTAGAACAACTCCGTGCTCTTGTACCAATTAAAGGGCTGAAAATTAAACTAATTAAAAATGCCCGACCAACTCTAAGTGGCTTCAGGCAGTCCGTGTAATCTTTCCTTCTAACAATCAAGGGACGAGGATCACCGTTGTTGAAACCACTACTAAAAAATGTTCCCCTAAGGGTATGTAGTGAAACGGAACGAACACGAGTGTCTATGGTGCATAATATTTTTCAACGTCTTGCAGTCGTATTTTGTAGAAGTATTCTATCTGCAATAAATATGACGATTGGTAAGAGAAATTTTGAGGAGGATTGTAAAATGTACCTGAAATATTCCATTATTTTGAAATACAGAAATATAGAAATGATATAGGAATACAGAAATTTAGGAATTTAGAAGTTTAGGAGTTTGGTAATTTAGGAATTCAAAAATTTAAACATTTAGAAGTTTGGGAATTTGAGAATTTAGAAATTTAGGAATTTAGAAATATAGAAATTGAGGAGTTTAGAAATTTAGAAATTTAGAAGTTCAGAAATTTAGGAATTTAGGAATTCAAAAATATAGAAATAGAGAAATGGAGGAATAGATAAACAGAGAAATACATATAGAAATACAGAAATATTTCAAACGGTAAAATAGGAAACAGAAATCTAGTCACCAGACAGTAGGAACAGTCAAGCATGTTTCATTATTCCGACTTCGGTGCGAAGAGTATATGTATATACGCGGATTCTCGAGTGCAGCAAACACCCGTAGAAACTCTTGTAAACGTAGCCGTTTAATGGGGAACGAGGAAAAACCAGAGGAACGAGTGTCACGGCAGACTCGAATGAAATATCTTTAACCTCGTAGCGGGACAAGCTTTAGGCCAGGTATCCGTGGCTCTGCGACTTCGCAAAGGATTCCGGGGATTAAAGGCACACCGGCCGGAACTCGTTGTGACCTAGTCTCTTCTTGCCTCTGGCATGTCCTTTTTCGGTGGAAAATTGCTCTCGAGGATTATAACGTTACCCACGACAGCATGCCGACCAATTCTACACTCGTCAACGAAGCTTGAATCTCAGTGGATAGCTGTGTACTTTCAGTGATCAAATTATTATGATCATTTTGAAATTATTTGAAAACTTGACAAGAACTGAGTTGAAAATATATTTAGACTAAAACTTCTCTTATTACCAAAAACATCATAAGGACCCATTCTAAAATTTCATTAAAAAAACCTCATTAGAACTTTTCAAAAACTTATTGAAATTGTTAAAATATCTAAAGGAACGTAGTCTTTCATTTGTATTTTGCACGATGAATGATAACAAGTCTGAGCAATGATTTGTTTAAAATCCTATCCAATTCATTAATGATAATTAAAGCTTCTTTCTATTTACATATATTCAATAATTACATTCTGACATAAATTCCAGATTCTAAAGTGTACTGCGATTTTTATTCAGCGCAAATGTATATAATGTATTCATATCGAAACAATGTTCATTCAACTAATGGAAATTCTGCTCAAATCAAATCAGTTCTCTAGATTATTACGAATTAATTGTGATTTAATCAGCACAGAATTCATACAGCTTTCATTTCATTGTTCATTGAAGTTTAATTAACGAATTGACGAGATGAATCCTTCCAGAAACCATATATCACCGAATATCAGTTCCACGTAATTTTTAATTTCCATAAAAATATGAAAATATATCTCCATTTTCATGATATTTTTAATGAAATATAAAGACACTTTATAACTTTACCACGGATAGTATAGAGTATAGAGGATTCGTATTACCATATGTTTAATTATTTCACACGATCCTGTAGAGGTATAAAGTTGCACACGTATCAATTTAAATTGACCATGATCACGTAATCGACGTCTTAAGGGCTGTTGTATCGCTACCAGTAACAAACGATGCAATTCAATTATGCACCTGAGACCGTTGCATAATTACAGGTCACGGTCTACTATCTGTTTAATTTAATCCAATTTGATGCTGTTACGTGTTTCTTATACTATCAGTGGTAATGGTAAACGAAAGCATCATCATTACTTTCGAATTAAATCACTGTGCTCTCTGCGGTTGGTGCGTTTAGTACATTAAATGCATACAAAATCGAATGCATTTGAACGAAAATCCTTTCAAATGGATAATAAAATAAATTTCACAAATTCCAATTCCATATCGTAGAAAACTCTTATCTTCATCAAGAATTTATTAAAAAATTTGCCATTTTCCTAACGGACGTTAACTTTTAATTCTTTGACGTGACAGCTGAGTCGTTCCAAAAATCAGTAGACGGTTCAGTTTATTTGAAACGAGTGTCCTTTTAACTTCGCCATCGCTCGAGAGGTGAAAGGTCGTTGCCAGAACTTGAACTGTCGCGGAAAGTTCGTCAGTCGGGTTCGGATTTGTCGAAAAGTTTGAAATCGGTGTGCTCTGCATCGAGCACACTCGTCGACGGACTTTAACGTCGATTTTGTATATTGGACACTCTTTCGAAAGTTGCTTCATAAAGCTCCGCCTTTGAAGCTTTACGATCTCCGCTCGGATGATGCGCTTTTAACTTGCTTCACTTTCCGTCGCTCCAATTCTTTATCTGTTCTCTACTCGTTCTTTAAAACACTAACATTTTTTTGACGCAGCTTTTCACGAATACCGAAAATTTGTACGATGGTGTAATCCAGGTAAAAATCACGCTCTTACTAAACAGACCATAACTACGCCCTTTACTGGCCAGCTGGAACTAACTGGCTCAGCCTAGCCTCGTCTCGTAAACCCTTTTGCCGAGACCAGTCGTCTGGCGAGTCGTGACTTACGATCCGACCGCCTCTCTCTGGTCTGTCTGCTTGCGGATTCTTCCTCGTTAGCATGAACGTGCCTTATGCATTCGCGAACAGTACTTCTCGTCTCGCGATCGCTCGTGACATTCGTCGCCGGAACAAATCGTGCCCTCCGAACGATCGTTGCGTACGTGTTCGATGAATATTAACGCCCCCCGACCAACCTCGCCGAACACGTGGAATATTATGTTCACCGATGCGTTCCCAATTCATGGTGAAAAAGCTGCGAAAGGTTCACCATGCAGGTAGCTGATTTGCATTTGATCGATAGGTAATAATGATAGAAACGGTACACTCGGTGATCCTTTAGATTATTCGAGGCCTATCGAATTCGAAAGTAGACGAGGATTCAAAATTCAAAGGAAACATAATTGGGGGTTAATTCCTAAGACAACGTCGAGGTATCAGAATTACTTCGGGGCAAATAGCGCGGACCGTGCTCGGGTTAGTCCAACGTAACGTAAGCGTTTAATCAAGGAAGGCAAGTTCGACTTTCTCGACTTTTTTCCAGCAAGCTAGGTCGTTGGAAAAAGTTGAGGCAATTAGACGATGGTGAGTACGCAAGGAAGCGGGACGGCGTGAGTTAATCGGGTCGGGGACACGGTACGGATGGAAGAAGTTTCCGATCGCCGGACAACCAGAGGCATGCTCGTGTGTTCGCGAGTTCTGAAGGTCGAGAGGCTTTCGAATCTAAAAGTACACTCGTGGAAACAAATGGTCCCTGGGATCAATGGCTCGCCGCGTTGGCCGGTAATTACGAGCTGTTACCGCGCGTACCGGGATGAGCTTGATCGAGACCAGAAACCTCCCGACACAGGCACAAAGCAGAGGAAGAGGAGAAGACTGTGGATCAGCCGTTGGCTCGTTACACAATTAAATTTACGATCGACTCGAACGCGATCAGACGTTACCCGTGGCGTACAGGGCGGATATAAATTGCTGGCCGACCGGTTGAGTTACCGCCGATTGCCGATCGTCGATTAAACGCGATGACATGGTTCCTCCGCCCGAAGAAGCTATCATCCCGCCTTCCATATCAATTTCACATATTTTTCTTATCGAAGTTTAAAGTTTTTAACTTTTCAAATTTGCAACATTGCAAATCGCAAACAACCATCATTTATCATTAAGAAAAATATACAAGAGCCGGAAATAATTCACCTAGAAGGGGTAAGTCTAGGACCCGAGAAACTTGAAACGCAACCCTGCATCATCTATTATTCTAAAAATCAGATGATCACAAGACACTCAAAATCGAATCAGCTTTTCGTTTCTTCGTTCAAACGAGTCGCTTTGTACAGACAAAGCTTGTGGAATCTTTGCGTTAAACAAACTCACCCTCATCAACCCTGCATTTCCGATTGCAACGTATTCAAAGGCTGACGAAGGAACAAACGCTGGGGGTAACTATCCCAAGGGGTTAATTAAAATAAGAAAATTATCGAGGGAACGTATAAGACCAGCTGAGAAGGGTATAGAAATTCTGCAGGATTTCCTGGATAAGAGCAAAGTGTATAGAAGCCGATACGCAATCCCATGGTACTTTGTAAAAACTTATCTAACCGGCCCGAGGCGAGAACACGCTCGAAAGAGAGAGAACTCATCCGGCTTGTTTTTTGCTCATCTCCTACGACAAAGTTTTTTCTCGATATCGGGAAAATTCTTCCTTTTGTTTTTCTTTTTTTATTCCAAAGGCTTCGACTTTCAAAATTTGATCGTTCCCCGAGGCTAGTGGTATCTCGTGAACTGGCTGTTGTAGCTCGTTGTTACGAAGTTACGATAAGCGAACGATTTACGGTGTCATGTTGTTAAATAATTCGAAAAGAACTGGAGAACTCCTGCAGAGGAATTCTTTTCTTTACGGAAGTTTATCGATTTTTTTTTGATTTTTTGTGTTTAGAATAAGTTCAATTTCAAATGATAAAAAAAGAATGATTTTTCTGGAGCAAAGGGTTCATTTAAAATTAGTAACTATATTTCTAACTTCGATCGTGCACATTTTTTAGCATGAAGAAATATATCCAGTAGCTGGATACATCCTACTTCCTGTGGTAAATGGATGCAAATTCTTTGACGTTACGAGAAGAAACGCAGGAAGGAAAAAAAATGAATGGTGCAACTTTCATGGTATCCTTTTAAAACGTCTCATTTCAAACATTTCTCATTAGCGCAAAGCACTCTGTTTACTTTTCCCTCGCCGCGAAGTGTTTTATTAGTCGCGAACTACCCTATAGTTACGCTTCACGGTCTCACCCTCCGCCATAATTTCATCTCACCCGCCATTCTAAAGCTTGCTGATTCACATCCATCTTCTATTAAATTGTCTTAAACAAAGAGAACATTCACGGTTACAGTTACTCTGATTTTTCATCCCTCTCGACGCGTTTACCTTCCCATCTTTTTTTCCCTGCTTACGATCCCTTAACTCGTCTCGTTTTCAATCGTACCGAAACATCCCCTTTTGTGGAAAACAAATTTCACCCTTTTTATGGTTTTCCAACGACAAGTAACGACACTCTGATCCGTTTAATCTTTTTCTTTTTTGTTATTTATCCCTTTAAAAGGGGGATGAATAGAGCATAAGGTAAGAGAGAAGAGATTGTATCCAATTCACACTTCGTAAACGAAAGTCTCCCTCTGCCTTTCTGCCCTTTTGAGATCTGCATTTTTAAAGAAATTTTCATTTATCATTTCTTAGTAATTGCTGCACTTTTATACCAATACAGTGACATGCTGAAAATTCACCTTCATTTCCGGAAAAATTGTATTTAGATGAATAATGCAACAGGGATTAAAATATAAACAATTGTCGAATATTGTGCAATCAAACATCGCTTAATATCATACTTGCGAATATTAAATAAAATTTCAAGGATTCTTCGTCAGTCATTTATTTCTAATAATGACTGGTAAGAAAAACTGAGATAGGTTGACTCATTGTTACTGGGCTCGCTTGTTCACCGTTGGAAACGTGGATAGATATTTATAAAACGAAACGAGAAACGCCCGGCACAGGCGACCACCCGATGGCCTGGGAATAGATTGAACCCAGTTATGCGATTTATTCCGAGCCGGGCCGATAACTATTCGGAAGTCTTCGATTTTCAAACAAGAAAAGCACGGAATGCTGCGAACGAAAAAACATTTCCTGTAAACCGATTGCTCCTCTTTATTTCTAATAAAAGAACACGATTTACTAAAGCAATACCTTTCTTTTTCTATTGATTTTTCAAATTCTCTTTTGCTCGATATCAAATCAAAAATAGTATAATTATTTAATTAAATTAGTGGGTTAGATAATAATCCCCACTTCTAGTAATTAACTGATTGTTGATATTATCAGACGTTTTTTTAACTTTTCCTAGATTGCCTTAAAATTCAAGGCAAATACTCAACAATTTCCTCCCCTTAGATAAAAGAAACTTAGATCGCAGCCAAGTGTAGATGAAAACGTGATAGCAACTAATGAAAACGATTTAGAGAAGGTAATCGTGAAAGGTGTTGGTAAAATGGATAACGCGCATAGCGAAGGGCAACATTCACGGCCAATTGAAAGAACATTAACATCTTATACAAGAGGCAGCTGCCACTTGCGTAACTGATACTCCGATGGCCGTGGGGGATTTCTCTTTCTTTCTTGCTTTGTTCCCGCGCCACTTGGAGAAGATTTAACGGGATGAACTATCGTCAGCAGCTGCTGCGAAACAGCAGCCTCTTCCTCTGTTAAACGATCGGATTTTCGTTGCTTTCAGTCAGCCGAACAAGCTTCCAGGTTGTTTTGTCGAAATAAAAACGAAGGGTTTGAAATTGAATTCTCCTTTTGATTCGATTGAAAGAATTATCGAGTTACTACAACCGGAATTCTACTGTAAATCGAAAGCCAATGGAGTATCAATTTCTGGTTGACTTGTTAATCTAATATAAGGGTATCACAAAAGAATAGAAAACCTTGCTATTTATTCAGACCTCGTTGAAATCTTCTAACGCAGTAAAGAATGCGTTAATTGAAGGTACGAAATTCCACGGTAATAAAGGTGAAAGCGATCATAGTGAAAATGGGCTGTTGTCTTGGAATTTTTTTCACTCCCTCGTACATTTACGCGAAGAATTATCGCCATGCGAAACGGTGGCCTTTAATTTCACCGGAGAGAATTCTTTAGACAAGTTATTCGACCCCGGATATCCTGGCGGGGTCCGCGGTTTTCCTATCGGTGAACGTGTTCCCAGAAGAAGGTTAAAGTCGATTATACTAATGAGTTTTGCCACTCGTGTTACTCGAACAGTGATGATTCACGTGTTCCTCGTTTAAGAATAGAATTTACCTCAGGCAATGTAAATTTAATATTATTGTTTCATTAGAATTTTGATTATCTAAACATTCTTTGGTCTAAGCAAATTTATACTAGAATATTAGAACATTAGAACATTAAGATATTAAAACATTAGAATATTAGAACATTAGAACATTAGGATATTAAAACATTAGAATATTAGAACATTAGAACATTAGACCATTAGAACATTAGAATATTAAAATATTGGAACATTGGAATATTGGAATATTAGAACATTAGAATATTAGAATATTAGAATTTCTGAGGTTGGAAATTTTAGAACTATAAAACTTTCGAATTTTAGAACTACAGAAGTTTAGAATTTGTCAATTTTTTAAATGATAGGGGGCTACAACACATTTAAGAGAAGGGGTAGGCCTACATCGGCCTTTACGTAATTACGCTAATAGTGTCCCATTTAATTTTGTAACTAACTTTATATCAAACGAATAATCTATACGAAATATAGAACAGAGAATCAATTGGATAAACACAATTATTACGAGTCCATTTCCCCGTCAACGTTTCTATTGTCTCGTTGTTGCCGTTATCCGATCGTAACTCGCGTTTCCGGCCCGTTTACCATCGCTTATGGGCTCAATTTGTAAACTCCGTTTCCCCGATCGACGAACAAAGAAACGGGCCAGAGAGGACAGTCAGGTAATCGTGTAGAAACAATCGCACCAGTCAACACTCGAGGATGTCCATTTTTCTCGCGACAAACTCCGTGTCAAACGAGTCGGTTCGCCGGGGGATCGTTGTTGCCTCGTCCGTCGAGGCAACAGCAGGAGGACCGTATCGAACGATTCGATCCGCTCGTTAAAACCGTTTGCCGTCCACTTTGCTTCGTTCCACTTCCGCGAAACACGCTGTACATCACCGTAAACTATCCGGCTAATGAGCCGTACGAACAATAGTCGAACGATCCGTTTTACAAGGGCTAAATCTTTGTCCCAAGACGCCGAGGTTCAGTATTCACGAAAGCCGGAAATCGCCATTTCTCAACGGCTTGATCACAGTGTTTACAGTAATGGGGATCACGGTCCCAATAAATGCTTATGAATATAATTTGTAAATTGCTGCCTCGTAAGTATCTACTTACAAGCGTTATTTCTTCTTTCATTTTTCATCTTTCGAACGTAGAGCTGGCACGCGATTAGCCGAACGCATAAGCGTGAAATCGTTCCCCTCGTTGGATCGTAGAAAATCACTGTCGGAAAAAGTAAATATCAAGTAGTTGAGAAGCGAGCATTACGAGTATGATCCTTTTTCTTCGAGGGAATAACGTGAGCACATGGGTGGCTGAAGAGATACTACACTATCTGATAGCTGGTAGTTTCGATGAAGATTAATAAGTGGACGGAGAATTGGAAAATATTATTTTTTCTAGCTCAATTTAAGTTATATCATCCTACCAAAAATTGCCCATATAGTGTTCTGAAACTTGGAGACTCCATGGTACCCTAACCCTTTCCGATAAGTATAGCGAAGGACATTTTCCTATGGTTTAGTGGAGTGAAAAAGTAGGGAGGGTGGAGAAAAATTGCCCGGGATGATAAGAGGTTACCCCGAGGGCAAACCTTCGAACAACCCTGTCTTAAAAAACGATTAAGTATAACTGAACCATATGATTATTCTCGTCTTTAAATTTTCTATAAATCTATAAACTTTCATCCAAATCAATGAATAACAGATGCGCTTTTCCCTTACAAGTTGACAAAGCTTGAGACCATTCGTCTGTTTCACGATTACACATCACAGCAACGAGATACGGTTAAGGCCGTTAACAGAGGAAATGCATAAATTTCACGACATTCATTTATAATAACACGAATTGCTTTATGTCCTTCGAATGACGTGGCTAATAACGTTAGCGTGACAACGTGCACAGTTATATCGCGACGACATTAATGAGTCGATTTATTAGCGTGGTTTATAACGTGGTTTGTATAGGTTGCGGTTACGTGTCCTACCAAGGGGCAACCATTATTATGCAAAACAGCTTTCGGCTAGCATGCGGTAAAAATGACGATGCAAATCCTCGAATGAACCACTCGGGAAAACCGAGTTTTCGGTATGGCTCGTTAGTTAACACGAGGATAATATTCTCCTGCATGCAGAAATTAATTGACCATTTAAAAGAGAAATCATGCTATCCTGCATTCTAACGCACTTATCGGTACATTTAATTTTTTCTTTATTATTTCTTATTATTTATTATTTCTATTCATGCATTCCATGTAAATATTTGTAAAATTAATGCATGATAATAAAATTCCTTTCTGTGTACTGTGAAAGGATAATTTTTGCTTATCATGAAATGTTTTGTTTATACAGTAGGATCCGGTCCCAAAACCCTGTATAAAATTAATTCAAAATAACCCACCTATTATAATTAAACTTCGCCTATTATCATCAATTGTAATAATTTTACTTTGATAATTAAAATTTTGTATCCTCTGTTTATTCCACTATACCAAGAACAATGCGTTAATAAATGTTCAAAGCAATAACAAATTATTAATATCCATAATAACTAATACGTTAGATTAGAACATGAAATCACGTATCACAATGAAAGCTTTCAACCAGCCTTATTTATTTCGCTATTCAAAGCTATTTGCTCGTAACGTCACAATAAGAATCCCCTGAAACGCAACAATAACCCGATGCACATTTCCCCTCCTCTCGCCCCTTCGCCGATAACGAATAAGGTATCGTAACTCGAGGACATGTGTACACACCTAAACGATCTTCGGGACCGATACGTAGGAAGCTGATTACTCATCGCGTCGTTTATACCGAACGTTTAGCGACTTATTGTGGCTGGTTATTGAACTCCTGGGAGAGTACCCACTATCCTTGTCCCTTTCCCCTTACGGAGGGCCGTTACACCGACGGATATATAGCTTCCATCATAATTACACGCGGCCCAACGTTGTACCGGTACCTACGTGCATTCAAACGAGTTACGTAAGACACGAAGAACGAGACGCGATGACACGAACTTTATTAGCTGACTGGCCATCGAGAAAATGCTTTCAGCTGAACACACCGACCATTGAAATGGCGAAGAAATTCTGTTTAAGATTCCGTTAATCCCGATTTCATATCTTTCTATGTAAGATTCAATTATTCAAATTTAAATGGTCTTCGCACCTTGGCAAATTCTATGTAGGAAGTGACACTAATATTCACGTCTGATATACCGAGCTGCAGAATTTCTTGAACCGCAACTTTGGTCATGTTCGTTAATCTGTTAATGAGTTAATGATCTGAAACGACAGAAGACAGAAACTCGAGTGGCTAGATTGCACGTCGAGACAAATATAATTAATTAACCCATCGTGACCCGAGTTTTCTGCTTCTCCCTTGATTCCGCCCGGAGCGGCAGCCTCGTCGCGTTCTTAATTCACGCGGGATTGATCACCATAATTTTCTGCACCTTGATTTCTGGCAGAATTCGCGACAATCCATTCCCGCGTGTCGCGTACCGAAGAAGCGACAGATGAAAACTGTTTGAAACCGATGATAAACTCTCGGGATTGTACTTCGAGTCTACGAATCTTCAGATTCCCGTGAATATTCTACGGTTGATGGAAGGCCGAGTAATCGTTGTCAATTATGATTCGTCGGAATGAAACAACTCTTGGTTAACCCTGAAGTTAGAGGGACCGGTTCTTTTCCAATTTTCCTCTTCGGTTAAAACGGGAAATTACAGGGCCGTCCACGCTCGACTCGGTTCCCGTGTCGAATCTCAACCCACTCGTTCTCGAGGAAATTTTCCAGGTGAGTCACTTTCGGAAATTGCGGAATCGCGGTACGTGCGAACGAGCGAGCCGTGCAACCGTGGAAAATTTGCGACCGGATCGCGTAAGAAAATCGCGCCGCTTTCGCGTGGGTTACGAATCGTTTGTCTTCGAGCGGTAATGCCTCGAGTATTGTCCACCCATGCTCGTCCGTGCGAGCTGCTCGTGATAGCCACTGTATTTCGCGAAAATTAATTCACCGCTCGGTTTCTACGTGTATTCGCCAACCTTCCCGCATAAAGAGCCGGACTTTCCGTGGTAACAAATTGTCCGCTGCCACCCACCGTGCTCGAATCGACATAAAGTTTCTCCTAAAAGCGACGCGTTTCCGGCACCGCCACAACTTGAACGTTTAACGGTAGACGGAGAAAGAAAGAGAGAGTTGTGGCGATGAAAAAGCGGCAAGGGAGATCTTTCGCTTTGACGAATTTGGAAATCAGTTGGATCAGAGATTTCGTTTATAAATTTTTCTCCTAAAATTTTAGATTAAAAAATTTTACAGAATAGTTTGAGTATTAACTTTTACTGATCTGAATCTATCAGCTATTTAACATTTGTAATATTTAATATTTAATAGGTGTTTCCCACTGTATATATAATAAAATTATTTTGTAAATTAATTTAATCTGATATACACCACTAAATTATAATCTGTCCAATTGTTTAATCACCACGAAGAAATAAGTAAACGTAGAGTTACAGAGTACCTCGGTCGTTATTAATTAATAATTACGTGCTATTGCCGTGGTTTCAACGTGTTCGTTTTAGAACGAGCATCAGCGTTTAATCGCTGTAATTATTGAACATTTATAGCTACACCTTCTCGCATGATATAATTTATAGAGGATACATCACATTAGTTCACATTAGTCAGTAATCGCCAATGATCCATATATGTATATCACTGCTTTTATATAAACAGCCCATAATTACTTATATGTAATTAAAATAATTACCGTGTTCGGTAATTGTGATGTTAAAATTTATCGCGGTTTCTGCTCGTTAAATTCAATTTTCTAATGAATTAACCACTTTGTTATGTAAAATAGCGTCAAAATTCACGAATATTTTATATAATAACACTGAATACAATATAAATAAATAAATTTTTATATTATTTATAAGGAATATTAGTATAAATCATATCGATTTTCACCGTTCTCTTATTTTATCATGTACTGAAAGGGTTAAATCGAGCTTCCAGGTACCTTCGAAAGGCAGCGGGTCCGATAGCATCAAGAGTCGAATACCAAAGGGGTTGAATCAGTTGAATTCCTTCTCGTCGTTTCCGCGAGGCCAGAAAGGCGGAAAGAAAATGGGAATGGTCGAGGGTTATGGACGTGTCCAGCCCGGTGTACACAGCATCACGGTCGGTCGACAAATTTCATCCACGGAGCCAATATCGGCCGGAAAAACCATGGAACGCGTTTCCATTTCGACGGGAACGAGTCACGAACCGCGCCCTCTGACTCGTGTAGGTGGACATGGGCATCGAGGGTGAAAAAAAAAAGAGACATGAAATCCTGTCGTTGTATCAGGAGGTTCTCGAAGAGAATGGAAAAAGGGGAACAGCGTGGTAAATATATGACGTCGTTTTGCGGTTTCGTGAAAATTCCGTCGTTTCAAATATTGGAACGAGTTGCTTTGAACAAACATTTATTTAACCTCCACTCCTGTCACCCTTTTCTGGCCTTTCGTCAACGATGCCTCCCACCCTCCGTTCATCCTCCATGGAATTCTTCCACCTTGGATACTGTTTATTCCGATAATATTTGCCTATTTCTTGTACGCGGATTTCGGCAATTCTCCTACACCTGCGACCATCGCTCGCATCGATTTCAAGTGTTTGTGTAGCAGGTGTTCGCGGCATGTTAAGGGTGATTGTGAAAGAATGTCGCGATTGTTGCGGTCCAAATTAAGCGAGGGTTGGAAACATTTTGGTAAGAACAGGGCTTTCTAGTGGGATCGTTATTACATTGAAGGAAACTTTGTAATATCGATAGTTCTTGTTTTTCTTAAATTAGATTTCGGCCATAAGTTTTTTCAAATTAAATTTTTAAGGTATCAGTGATTCACAACTTTCATCGAGCTTTAAGCTTCAAATTAAGCTTCAGTATTTAAACGTAAATACTATTTGGCAATATTTGGCATTAATTAACAAAAAGTGATGATTAATTTTTTCAAATTAAAATTGATTAAATATTTTACCTAAGTCAACATCATTGCTATAATTCACAAATTAGAGGAATAGAAAATAAATGTTTAATAGCCATTTTTTATTTCGTTAAAAGTCTGATTGCATACGAATGGTACTCCTCTTATGATAAAAAAGTTCAAATTTATGAGCCACCTATTGCACATCGACACGTCGAAGAGGATTCACGATTGCATAAGATCGTTAACTATGTTCTCGAGGAGAACACCATCTCGTAGGATGTAATTTTCATCCAATGAGTAATTCATATCGACTAGAGACCAAGGAGGAAGTCAATCCCTCGCGAGAACCGTACACAATAAACGCGATGAGTTTTTCGCGCCTGCCAGCTACTATTGTGCCATACGTGAGAGGACACGGGTGGGCGTTTCGAAGAAGGAAAATCGTTGGAAACACGTTTGATCCGAGGATTCTTGAAAGAGGAGAACCTAAATCCGATGCTTCTCCAGCCGGATAACCGACAAAGTTTCGATATTGAGCAGCAAGGTGTAACCTTAACGCGAATCCGATACACGAATACAGTTTTAGCGTGTATGAACTTTGAAATAAAATCGGTTTCCTGTCTCGTTGCTGAAGAGTTTCTGATTTTGTGAAAAGAAAAATTATATTTTCATGATTTCTCTCTTTTCTTTATAAAAGGTGTTTCAATAATCGTAGTAAAATCAGAAAGAGACTCAATTGAAAATATAGAATAAATCTTCTTTTTATACTCCCCAGAAATTTCTTTATGATAAGTAAAATATTTTAAAAAATTTATTTAAAAAATAAGTACTACTGCTCATAAATTAATCCTTTAGGACCTTATTGCTTAACATTCCTTGGTTTTACATTCCTTCAGAATGTAATTTTAATAATTAAATTTATAATTAAAAGAGAATTAATAGCAAATCTTCAAACATTTCAGAGTACATCTAACCATATTTCACTTGTATAAAGTAATTTGAATTATATAGTATTTTCCCAGTTTCCCAGAAGACCAGTCTTCCCAAGAAGACAAATCAAGTTCAACGTATAACTTGAAAGGACCCTAACTCTACCTACGTTTACGTGATACCTTTTCATCCTTACACTCACTTAGGACCATGCCCCTAAAGTTCGACCATATATCTCAGAAACAGTTCCCAGTACAATTCAGTTGTCCCAACACGGAACAGATAAAGTATGTCGAATCCCATAGGATCAAAATACCAAGACGTACCTCTGTGTTACTGATGACTAATATATTACTAAACGTAATATTCTTCTACAACTGTTTATGATTGATTATCGCAATGAATCTATCGTGTTCAATGTCAATCGCATGATTAGTGAAAGTATTGATCTTGTTTCGACTTAACTAGGGTAGTAAATCATATCTACGTCATGATTCAAAATGTGTCGAATGTTACAAATGATAGAAGATTGTTTATAAGACTCACTTTGTCTGGAAGCCTTCGAATTCTTCTTGCTGTTCACTGATGGAGGCCTCGAGATCCAAGTAAGCGCCATAATCGCCGTCTTTGTATAACTGGAGTGCCGTGTCATCGAGCTGCAAAAAAAATAGCAAGAAAATTAACACTTGAAAAATATTCTTTTTATTTATATTTGCAATTCAATCATCAAATTTTCTATTTAATACTCTAACGTAATTTGATGACATACAAGTAATAATTCAAATTAAAATATTATTTATTCCAACCCCCGATTTTTAATTTATAATATTTTATAATATATAATAAACATTTCCTGTGATTTTTAATATAATTAAATAACTTCTACGTTTAATTTAAACAGAGTGGAGGGAGGTACACGCATTCAATGTTAACAGTTCAAGTATTAAATTGGAAGCTTTCTTCGCGTTCTCATTTCCGACGATGCATAAAGCATCATCGCAGAAATTATTGCCAGTTAAGCATTAGCTGCTTTCCACGTAATCGCTGTTGCTTTTCGAGCAACGTGTCATTGGGGAACGAGCTACGAGCAAAGAGACGGCCTTTATATCGCGGGATCTCGAAACGGGGACCACGAAACTCGTTACCTAATTTTAAACCATCACCACTTTGCTACCTAGACGCGTATCCAACGTGCTGGAAAACTCGTTCGTACGCTCGGCAATTTAAACGTTTCCTCATTTTATCGATCGAGAAAATCTTGCGAGGAAATTTTTGCCTCTACCGCCACTTCATTTCTACTGAAAAAGTTTTTCAAACATCTACTTCGAAAGGACTGTCAGGGAAAATTGGAAATTCCCTGTTTCGAAACACTGATATCGAGCAGAACTATTCGGTACCAAGTGTACCACGAATAAGCAACAATTTCGTGAAGTTTCCAGGGGAAACTAAAACACGACCTACGAGTTTGGAGTTCCGTGGTGAAGTAGTTCCCTTTGTTACCGGTTTGCAATAAGTAAAGCTTTTGATTGCCACTTTTAATTAAACCGCGTCAAAGTTCGGCCTTAATTGGCGGAGACAGCTATATCGATCCTTGTATCATTACAATTTTATTATTCTGCTAAATGAAAGAAGGTTGTAAGCACGTTTTTTAAAAAGTTTGGAAGCAGTTAAAGAGAGTTTTAGAAGAATAAATCATAGATTTTTAATAACTTTTCTTTACAAACAGTTACTTTCAATGCATTAATAAAAGATTACTTGTTTAACAAATAAAAAGAAAATGACTGTTTCTATACCTCTGAACAAGATTATAGGAAAACTTGGTGAATTATAATTAATATTGCAAAACCAACGTAAAAGATATAAAACGTGTGAATTAAGACGATTACTGTCAACCAATTGGATAAACATACATTTGCATAATGATTTGCAATGTACTGGTGGGAAGAGGAAGTTGAAAATTTATACAAAATTGATACATCGTGAGAAAATAAACGGATAGAGTCAATCTAAATGTTAAGTTCGATAATTACGAAGCAGATTAGGATCCGTAATTACAGTTCTCTGAATCTTTTAATCCGTTTTAAAGTGACTGTTAAGACGTTGGCTGGTATACGGGTTTTTCTCATTCAGAATCTCCGTGGCTTCCATGGAATGGGTTCAACGTACGAATGGGCGTCTTACAGGTCAACAATCCGGGCTAATGCGGCTAATCCGCTAAATTTATCCGCGCATCATTTGGTCCAGATCCACCGTTTCCGTGTGTGCAACACGATAATCTCTTGAATCTGGAATCAGGTGGTCCGTATTAGATACGTAACACATTGAATCTATGCTTGCGACACTCTAAGACTTCGAAAATAGAACAACCTGCATTATATGAAAAAATAGCAATAATAATGTAGCAATAATTATCTTGACTTTCCTTTTGAATTGTAAAAATTTTCTTTGCTAAAAATATCCTTATTTTGAACGATTGTATTTCAAGGTGTAGAATATGCAAGTTGAATTGATATTTCCAAAATAACGGCGAACAAAGCAAAAACAAAAAGAGGAAAAATAGTGGCAAGCCACTTGGGAAGTCGTAGGCGAAAGCTGAACGTCGTTTTAAAAATAGTCAAGCAACCTAGGACGCCATATTTGTAATCACGTTGCGACTGTTGTTGGAAGTGTTATTTTCCGCTTCCGCGGACTGCATCGTTCCAATAGAACCTTTTCGAATGGTCATTTCCGAAGAACAATGTATTTCACAGACACTACCCTTGCAGAAGTTCATTAATTCCATTAATGTGTGCAATCAATCATGCTTGAAAATGAAAGAAAATGAAACTTTACTCCTTAGACTTTAGAGCTGCTTAACGCTTTATCAAATATTAAATTAAATGAAATTTAAACAAAGAGTCGTAAGATTGCAAAATAACCTAATTTAAATCATCTAGCTATCATAAGGATAACAAATCTAAAATCCTTCTAATAAAGCTACATTGAATATTCATCCCCATGAATAAAGAACAAAAGATATGCAAATAAAGGAGATAGGAATTCTCTTTGGAAGAACGAGAAGGAAAGGGAAAGTGCAAGAACGATCGCGGAGAATCTGGTAAGACAAGAATGAGGAGCATGAAAATAGGACAAAATCAAAAGGGAAACGTTCGTGTCTGTGTGTAGAGTAAAACGAGGAAGTAGTATGGTGTATAGAAGAGGAGGAAATTGTGCGTACGCATCGAGCAGCATTCTCGTAATACATCCAGAGGAGAAGGGAACGCCGGTGACCCATATTTCTAAAAATCACACAGCTTCAAAATAGTCCGACGGCGGCGAAGTGCCATGACGATTATAATGCACGCGCGTGCCCAGCTGCTCGCCGCTGCATTTCTCTGGTTTCTAGGCGTCCTGCATTCGCTGGAAAGCGATTGCCGACTTACGTAATCCACGTGCTGCTATGAGTACGATCTCTGGCCTTCAAGAGCATGACGAAATTGGTCAACCGGAAGGGAACGCGTTCGAAACTTTGCAGCCACCAGAGACGCGGCTCCTGCTGTTGGTGCTGCTGCTGCTGCTGCTGCTTCGTGAACAATGCCATTCTACTTGTTTCTGCTTACTTAGCTCGTCGTTGCTTGCGTAAGAATGGGCTATTGATTCGAAAAACAATGGAAATCTTGACGATGAAGAGACATGGAAGGGATGTTACGTGGTTCGTGCTAAAGAAATTTGAAATAAATCGAGTCAAATTGAAAATTTGAGGTATGCAGTGAAATTACAGTCTGAATACAAAACGATAATCTTTGTGTAACTAATCCTTCACTACCTTCACCTATCACTGATTATTATTAAAAAGAAGGAAACGAATTCAGGTTAAACTGAAGTAGTTTTATAGATCAGACTTACGCTAAAAATGTAATCTTTTCATTTTTGTTGAATACCTCATTTATGTCACCATGGATGCTGAATTTTATAAACTGATAGAAAAGAACTGGAGGGAGGTTTGAAAGTTAAATGAAAACGTTATCTACGAATGAGATTTCTATGAAATTGATGTAGTTTCATGGATGAAAAGATCATGCATTTACATTAAAAATGTAATGTTTCCATTTTTGTTGAATACCCGTATGTCACTATGAATGTCATATTTTATAAACTGATAGAAAAGAACTGTAGGAAGGTTTGAAAGTTAAATGAAAACGTTATCTGCGAATGAGATCTAGTAAACAGTAAAAATTTCTATAGAATCGATGCGTTTATATCTTGTTGTTAATTGAGTTGTGTATCGTTATCGACTGCGAAAGTTGTATGGCTTCTTCCGATACCGTAGCGTAGCACGCGATGACACAACCATGCTATCTCAGTTACATGTTAATGCGATAGACTGGCGTTGGAATGTGAACTACGTCGAGATAAATGGAAACCTCCCGACTATAGAATTTATAAACTGGCTTAAACTATGTAGCTCTGTTTCATCCTTCTTTTTGCCTTACCATTTCATTACTGAATTCCTTGAATTATTGTAATTTATAGTGACTCCGCTCAGTAGCGCAACTAGGGGAGGGGGTAAGTTGAACACTTCTTTCTTTTTATTGAATATCAGAATATTTTGAAAATTCAGAAGATATTATTGGAAATAAATAAAAACGAAGAAAATTCTAACAAGACGTTTCTATAAGTTAAAAATTTTTTAAATTACTTTAAATTTTCCTAAGAACTGGAATAAGTAAAATATTCTCAAGTATACGTGGGGTTCAACCGGAAGTGTGTACCGATAGACATAATGAAAATTCAAGAACCTTCTGGTTGGTCGGGTTTTAGTGATTTAACGGAAGTCCTTCGGGACTAGAGATAAACGAAAGGTGGAAAACACCTTCCGAGACAATTAACCGAGAGGCACGATACTCTTGGACAAGTAGTTCTGCTCGACTGTGCAAAACTTTCACGATTGCCTCCTTTTTCTTCGTAGTCACCTGCTACGAGAGGCATGCACGCGACGGAATAACAGGCCATTCACGGAAAGGCACGATTCTCCATCGTCGATAGATCGATCGATAGGGGCTAGATAACGTCTAGGTATCGGAAATAGTTTTATCTACCTGGAGCTATTTAATCGAGGAAGAGTTATGGCGAAAAGTGAAACGCGTCTCTTCTATTTGTAGCCGCGATGGTGAATGGTGCCATAAATAGGGTGTACAGAAACCCTTTATCGGGTGAAATGTATTACATCTGATTTATAGCGTGATGTTTCGGCACTTTTTTATATTATTTGCGGATAATAAAATGTTTGAAGCAAAGGTGATAAATAATTCTGTGTGATCAGAGGAGCCTTGGACGCGGGGAATACTTTTCATGAAATGAATAGAGTTACGTAGGAACAGGTTCAAAATGGAAAGTCGGCAATTAATACACGTCAACACGCGGGAAACAGGCAGGAACTGATTTGAATTTGAAACGACTGCCAATAAACGGATGGTTCTTAGAACGGCTCGCGAGCGTTCGAGCTTAACGCGGTTGAATAGCGATGTGGGCGGCACGTGGGCACGCGAATACGCTCCTTTTCATTCGTGACCGAGGAAGACGTCTTTGCGTTGTCACAGGAACGCGAAAGAGAAAGTAATCGACCAATCACTGAGCTGTAACGCTATCTAAATAAATATTTCAAATATCAATTATCTATAGACATAACACTTTAGAAAATAAGCATTTGTTGTAAAACTAATTGCTATGTAACATTATGAATAAAAATAATAATAACGTTACTCAAAATGGTATTTTTCTATCCCTTTTTTTCAATTATTCGAATATATTTACGGATGACCGCTGCGATATTCAACATGTTAAACCATCTCAAACTTCAGGTATTCTTCGGCAATTATTTTCCAAGTGGAATCATTTGAACGAACTGAGGAAAACTATGATGGGTCATTCATCGCACTTCCGTTTCTTAGAAGCTACCAATCAACACGATCAACTGTGCCGACTTCTTCCCTGTTATTACAGACGTTTACGATGGCTCGGATTTTTCCGACAAACGTAATTGTTCGAGTAGTAAACTCTATCGTCGCCTCCATTCGAGAGGAAAGAAATATTGGCTATTGCACCAGTGTCACGAAGATTGTTTCAAACAGAAGAGGATCATCTACTTGGGTGATCCCCAAAGAGTATTTTTTTGTTCAAATATTACCATGTAAGGATATTTCGAGTGAACAAAAGGGTATAAGTCAGGTTTAGTAATTTTGAAAAGAAACACTGATTGTGGTTGGTAATTAGACAAGAAGTTATTTAAATATTTCAAGAAGCCACAATCCAAGTAATTATCATACAGCGCCGAATTCCTTAAAAATCAAATTTCCACCAACTTCGACTACCCCGCTCGTTTCAAACACGACCCAAAGAGCAGCGGTCAAAAACCTTGAACACGCTCGAGAACATCTCGGGGCGAAATTCGTGTAAAAGCTCGAGCGGGAAGAAAAATAAGAAAAGAAAGCAGACAAGGAACTCGCTTAATCGCGCGATAAATTAGCCCTGTTGGTCGGAAAAGAAAGCGGGCGTCGGTGCATCCAACGCGAAGAGAAAGGGCGAGCAGTCCCACTAGAGACATGGAAGGATCCGGGTGGTAATAGGTTGACGCTAACTTAACTCTGCACACGATCGCAGCCCGGGCGTGAACTCCTGTAAAAGCTGTCCGGGTTATTATGTGTGCGCGAGATAATGAAAACTACGGAAACAGCCAGCGGCGCTTCTGTTTCCGCGGCGTACGTTCTTCCCTCTGCTGGAAACCACCACGGTGGTTAGCCAGAAAGGGGTTGCTTAATCCATGTGTACCATCGGTCAACGAGTTTCGAACGAGGAGAAACGAGAACGATGAAATTTTCCCCGGTTAGCGTCGATCCACGCGTGTGTCCACGCTTTTCCCGCTATAATTCTGCTCGTTGTTCACCGCAACGGACGTTTCCGCCGGGTGACGGATATTCGGCCAGCGTGGCACATCCTTCGCACCAATAAATATATAATATGACGGGAATGAGAATTAATGGGAACCTGTTACGGATGTTTTTTCGATGAATTAAACGGCTGTGGCTCGACCGCAAACCGCATTTTCCTTGCATTTAAACTGTTGATCAAATATATGGAATTATGTGAAATTATATTTTTTAACATAACATAGGATATAAATTCAATGAATATAATTGAAGTTCCAGTTTCGACAGTGTTCTTGTTTGTAAAGAATAGAAATAAAAATTTATTAACTCAATAACTTAATTTTCAAAAATATATATTCTTCAATTAGTATTCTCTTTTTAATGTTAAGTCATAGGTTCTTTTTAATTTACTGAAAGTTATAATGACCTCAGCTCTCTAGTTGTAGTTTCAAAGACATATGAAATTTAATTAATTGAACCTTTCTGTCAAAATAACGCCATTTCAGATTTGAAGGCCGATATTTTGTCAGGCACACAAGTTTTACTTTTGAATATTTAATATCACCAGACGAGAGATATTCTGATTGGTGTAAATGAAATTTGAGCGGGAATGAAAATTGATCGTTGGAAATGCCAGAATTGTATAACTTTGATGGTATACGGCGGAGGTAGACTTGTTTTCGCCAACTTATTACAAAAAAGTTAAATAAAATTCAACGGCAGGAATGAACTTTGTCTCGCAACACGTTCCAGAACATGCTACCAGCATCTTCAAACGTCGTCTCTTATTTTTCGCAATGTTTTTCTAGAAGTCTTAAGTAGTTAGCGAATCTACTGTTCGGAGTTCTTCCGCAGCGAACAAGTTTTTTCCCCCCTAGTCGCGACGAGTTAAACATCGTATCAGCTTCTCGGTTCCATACAAATACGGAGCGAAAAATGTGAGATACTAACAAGATCTAAGGGATTCATCAAACTTACAGAAACGTACAAAAAGCCAATTAACACGAGCCTGTAAATTAAACCTGTTCAACTAACTTCTGATCTTCCGTTCGAGTAACGCGAATTATTTGCTCTCTTCTATTCGTGAAACGTCTACGCTTGAAAATTGTATTCTGAAAATTCGAACGTTACAAGATTTCCCAGAATACTTACAATATGCCTTAAATTTAAAGAAAGGAAAAAAAAGAATCACGTGTTCAGAAAATTATTTCTAAACCACGTTGGAGCTCGAGCTATTCTCCCTCGTTCCTTCTATTCTTTGAGTAGCACCTGCAGGAAGAACGGCTCTTTGAGAGGCACAGGTATACACCGGCTTGCACAAATACGGCTCGATTTTTGCACAGAGAAGCAACGCAGAATGGCGAGGCTCGCTTTTGACTTCAATGGAACCTGTTTATCGCATGAATGATTGAACGGTGCCGGGAACTCGATTCGAGAGTCGCATTGCCGATTACACCGGCATTGCTGGCCGGTTCTATTCTCTTTTTGCCACCTCTTTGGACAGAAATAAAATTAGATGTTCGTGTGCTCATCTTCGAGGAAGAGATTCGTGTTTCACATGGTCAGAGGAATATCTGATAAATGAATGAACCCTTTGAAGTTGCATTTTATCATAAAGCATGTATACCCTGTTCGTCAGAAATTGTAATTATATTTTTCAATAAAGGAATTGATGATATACCTTCATTTAAAAGAAAAATTGTACAGCATCGAGCAAAGTAAGTAGGCTTCCCCAGAGAAAATGGCGAAGTTCTACGCTCCCATCTTTCCCCTTAGACGGCCCCGAGGAGAATGACGATTCAGGGAAGGAGGCTCCATATATATAGATCTGTTACCCCCCACCACTTGCGCAGAAAGGTTTGCGCGGGAGATTTTGAATGAGTATTTGTACTATTATTCATACTTCCTGATTATATACTAAGTTCTAATGATAATTAAAATTTATGTTACTTTTATTCTATATCTCTTTTATTATTAATAAAGTTAAAAATTAACGTTTTGAAAATTCCTGCTTCCCAGAGCAAATAGAAGCCTCTGTTGCTCGATACTGTACAACAGTACTAAGCTTAAGCGCCGGAATGATTATGTAACATTTCCGCAACCACGTGTATCGTTATTTTTGCAAATATTGTTGAAAGAGCATCAGAGAACACGTTGCAATAGCACGCGGCGAACTTTGTGTTACGTAACACGAATAATACGATTACATTCCATCGAGATTACACGATCGAGCGAGCTGCAAATTACCATAAGTCATTAATCACCTAGCGGTCTACACGCAGCGCCGCACCGGTTCGATTCGATTCGATTCGCCTCGGCTTTCGTCAGAATCAAACAACCCGTGAAAAAAGGCAGAAGAAATTCAACAACCTTGAATCGATCGATGATTTCTAAACCGTTTGTAAATATTTGACAAGTGTTGCAATTTACAGGAAGAATTTCGCACTCTCGCACTCCTCCAATAATGATATTTAAACTTTCTATTAGAAATTAATATCCTAAAAACACCCATTCTCCGTCCTTCGACCAAAGAAGGGAATTGTTACCCTCTGAATATTCCTTTGTTCCCATTTCACAGTTTCTCCCGTGCTCGAGAAGCACATCGCATCTCGAGTGTTCCTCTTCAACATCAATCTATTCTCTTTTCTCCCTCTCCAACCCTTCTGTTTCGTACCTTCGAATCACGCTGTCTATCTGAAATATACGTGGACCAAGTAGGGCAGAGCTTCAACCCTTCGTCGAATTCCTAAATGAAATTTAATAGACGGTTTTCTGGATCCATTAAAGGCGCTCTTGTGTCCTTATATCTTCTTAGCCATCTTTTCATCGGTACGGTACGACTTTAAAAGCGAGCAATCGAAAGCAGAAGAATGACGAAACGCATTCCCGGACTGAAAACGAACGCGTTTCAAAGGTGGTCCTCGCAAAGGTGGATCTACTTCCAGGAGGAGCGCTTTTAACTCGCAGCTTTTTAAGAGTGCGACGAGACGTGAGTCGTTTACACGCCGGCAACGGGTTGACCAGTCTAAAGGACGAGTTTTTCGGCTGGCCGTGTCCTTGAGGATCGATCGTTCGTTCGGGGACATCAGTGGCCAGTTCAAGGACCTTCGAGTGCTCTTTCCAGGAATAAAATCGCGATCGACCCGTTCCTGGGCCCCGTTGAATTTTTTTATCGATCCACCGTGGCATCGTGCTCGCGCCTGAAACTTTAATCATCCTCTCGGTTCGATAGCAAAGGTAACGAGGCTGCGAATCGAATCCGCTCGGAGAACAGCCGCGGCTCGTTTGCCGTTCGATTTGAATACGAAATTAAACCGTGACCTGGTTCGAAGCGAATTGATTCTCATTCGACGCACCCTTTCGCTCGCTTCTTTGCGCTTTGTCTCCCGGGGCATTGCCAAAGAGAAAATTCAACGACACCATTTCGAATTCCACTTGACCAGATTGACAGAGTAATGTATATCTAAAGGGTTTGCCAAAAGTGTCGCGACTTAATGTTGAAATAAAACATAAGCTATTTGAGATTTGTCAGGTTCCTTTAATTTAATGTAAAATGTACTTTAGGAAAATAATTACAGAACTTATAATTCATAAAGAGAGGACATCATGGGATTTTTTTGGAAAAAGTGAAGTTTTTGTCAATAAAAGTACAATTTCTGAAAAACCCGAGGGGATCACTTCAAGTAGAAGTAAATACCTAATAAATTCCCAATATTTTATATTTTATTTCAATGTGAAAATGTAACACTTCATTTGAATAATTTTATACACCCTTCGTCAAAACAGCCTACATTCACTGTCCTCCATAAGCATTAGGGTAATTACAATTTTAACCCCTTATCTCTTAATTGGGGAGATAATTCATCAAAAGCACACCCTGTCCACGTTGTCAGAGATGTATTATGACGACTTAACTCGTCATCCCCAGTTGAAAGTTTAAGCAACATGGTAGGGTCAGATTTTACCCTATCAAAACTAAATCCACAATTTCTCTACTCGAGAACAGGTAACGGAATGCTTTATTCAAAGAACTGTTGACCAAGCAAATCCTTTCAAATTTTTCACCAATAAAGCAATCAGGCATTAGTTCACAATTCCCATTGATAGTGTAATTCATTATCGCGTGGAAAATACAAAAAACCTCTCGATACAGACAGCATGAAATGGCCACGTTACTTCAAAAGCCTGACTCGTTTATTTTCTAAACTCCCGTTGTGATTCGAGGTGGATCAAATAAAAATTCGATCGACAAGATTAAATTCCGGCGGGCAATTTAATTAATGAGCCATTGACGACCAGTGGAGCGTGACGATGACGAAACGCGTCGCGTCTATTTCCTCGATCGACCGGTTACAAAATAGTTACAAAATTCTGCTGACTATTTCCCTGGCCTCGATCAACTTTTCCATCGCAGCGAATCACTTGAATCGATAGAGTGTCATAAGAGGAGAGGATGAAACTTTCATCGAATCGGAGAAACTTCTGGCATTGTTCGATTCCAGAAGAAAGTAGAATATATAACCAGGCACAATTTTTTTTACTTTCTATATAAATTAATTTTTAATACCTCGCCAATCGATATTATCGTTACACCTCTGTTTAAAATAATAAAGATATTATTATCTTTTCCCTGTTTCAACGAATAAATTTAACGAAAGATGACTCCTTTCAGGTGTAACAAGGGAACCGTCGTTTCCGGCGGATGTGAAATTAATAAGAGGACAGGAGGAAATGCTTCGCGTATCGAATGTGGAGGCCCCGTCTCGATATGGCCGTCAGTCCGAGTGGACACGGGAATGGATCATAATCCTCGTACACGTTGCGGATCGTGTGTCATGGAACACAAGACCGGCCCGATCAGACTTTATAATCCTGGTGCACGGTAGCGGCAGGTCGATTTGCAATGGCGGATGTAGCTTTCCTTCGAGCAGCACGAAGGGAAAATCGACGACTCTCTCGCGTAAGAAATCGTATTCCATCGGTCCGTACCGATGACGATAAAATGTAAATCCTGTGTAAACGATGAACCTTTCTCCGTGTCGGAACGTTTCGTCGTTTCAAAGGCTGCGGGATTGCTAATAGAATTATACGCAGACTTTGCACAGCTTTCGATCGACACGGTCGAAAATCATGAAAACTAATTTGCTTCTTCCTAAAAGGGAAGAAAGTTTCAAGTTCGAACGTGTCTTCGATAATCGATAATGAAAAGGGAAAAGTTGATAGCCAACGGCTGGTGAACAGCAAAGAAGTTGTACGCTTCCGACTCGTTTCAAATTGCACGTAGACGACGAGACGAGACGCAAAATTCCGCTCGAACTGAGCCGAGCGTTTAGCAGCTGGCGCGCGATTTGGGTGGCCGAATAGGCGTCTCCTTCGGGAGGAAACTTTTAAGCAAGCCACGCTATTCCTCGAACGCCTTCCATAGTACGCTAACTGCTGCCAACATTTTCGACAATTCACGAGCTACTTCGATAACTGGAGTTTGCAACTTTTTCACGAAAAGAGAAAATTCCACGAAAAACAATAAAGAAGTCAGATCTGAAAGTCCTGATTTCGATCCTGATTTCGTTCGCCTGACGATTCGAAGAGCGCTGAATTATTTTTCTGAATTTCAGATCTTGGAAAATACTTGTAATTTTATCGTTTGTACAAAGTTATCTTATTTTATTTTATTCACTGATTTTGTTATTGGATTGTATTAAATATGAATTCTTGAAAATAAATAGGAAACCGTAAATGTTTTTCAAATTACTGAAAAATTGAGAAATTCCTATTATTAATAATAAGATGAAAAATTCAAAGAACATTTACTGATAGACTATCCAACTTGGAATCTCATATCCTGAAACACCATAAAAGTTAGTCTTCTTGCTAATTACCCGGTAATATCCAATTTTCCTGAGACAAGGGTTCGTTATCGGTAAGAGCCTCCTTAAAAATTAAAGAATTCCTCAAGCGTCCATGGTAATCGATAGAAAGCAGGTGACTTTATTTTAAGAATCCATTAACCGACCGGTGAAAAATATTTTTC
The DNA here is from genome assembly GCF_051020975.1 of Osmia lignaria lignaria. Lineage (NCBI taxonomy): Eukaryota > Metazoa > Arthropoda > Insecta > Hymenoptera > Megachilidae > Osmia > Osmia lignaria. The sequence goes on from NC_135041.1 coordinate 6,941,195, forward strand.
CCCCGCGTCTCGTGCTGATTAAACAACGGAACGTTCTCGCGGCAGATTTTATGCTAATTTAATCCGTCCGTATGAAACAGAAAGGGAACTTTTTTCCGTGATTTATCTTCCCTGAGGTAATTAGCGAAGGATTATAAAGCGACGAGTTAAGCTGGAACGGAGAAGTCAAATATTAAATTGCGAAAGTTAGTCCACCGGTATCGCAGGTAACTCGAGTATTTTCCTTTTTATCCGAACGTCTCTGTTACGCTATAGAAAAGGTGATTAAAACTCTCGGCCATTCGATCCAAGACGATATTCAAACGCATCTTGATCCATCGAGCAACGTTTCTCTTCCTCTGTCTCTGTTTTCCTACGATTTCCAGCTTCGAATAACGTTCAGAGACGCGCGAAAGGTTGCCGTTAATTAAGTTTAATTAGCATTATGAATCGTATCCAAGAACAGAGGCACGAAGCAGCTTCGATACAGGCCTTTTACGAAACTAACGGGAGCCAAGCAGAAAAGTGCAATTTAATTACCCTGAGAGAGAAAGAGTATGGCTCGTTGCTTCAGTTAAAAAAGCGCAAACGATACGCACGAATGCATAAATCAAACTGTCTCGTCGAACAGTGTAGAATCGTAATAAGTATCATACTATCGATGGATCGTGGTAATAAATATTTTCAATAAATACGGAGGTAAAGAACGACCGACTGGCTGGCTACGAGAACGTTCAGGCTAATCGCTATGAAACGATACGCCCGTTCTGATAAAGCGTTCACCGAAGCCTTGACTCGAATTCTGCCAAGCCCGCTCTCAAATGTGATCGCGACCACGAAACAAACCATTTCCTCTTCTGGTCATAGGAGCAGCTCGGGAATGTGCTATCAGGTGGGCAAACAGAGTTCCCAACGTCTTTGTTTCCCGCGAGACTTGTCGCAGCGGTTATCTAAAGATCGATCTGAATGATTGATGATATACTGTCATAAAAGAAATTAACGAGAAAAGAGTAATGTGAAGAAGTACCTATAGCTTCTTTTCTATTCTTTTTAACCAGTAGAATTACCGGAGTTCAATGAACGCTCGCGGTCAAATCAGTCTTTCCCAGGGAAAATGATGATATAGAAAAAGTGGGAATTCTAAAACCCGGAACATCGCTATTTTTTCTTTTTCTATGGAAACCTGATTTAACCGCAAATATATTAACTAATAATCAGAGCGAAATAAATGAACTCGAAAGAAATGAGAATCACTGGCGGAAGAGCCAGCTCGTTCGAGGAATGCCCTGATGTGCCGAAATCAGCTGTTATCTCAGTTCGCTCACCTGGCAACAATCTCTCGCTTATCAACGATTGTACGATCGCAGTTCGAAATTGCCCTCCCAACTTGTTTTACGAACGTAAATATTCAATTATCGTCATTGATATATACATGTATAGTTGTTCTACACTTGAAGGAATTTCTGTAATCCCATTTGTGACACACAAATCATGCCATAAAACGAAAAATCACATGAAACGAACATTCTTCGTTTTTTCTACTTATCCTTCATCTGTGTTTCATGTGTTAATAGCCTGGAATCCAATCGGTCATATAGTTCGACGAGCGTGCATGTGAGTATTAATAAACAAGAATCGTGCGCTTTCACCAGGATTTGATTGAATCGAGCGCGATCGCATCCAGAGGACCTCCACCAGTAACCAGGAAGTTATTACCGTATGAATATCGAAGTGAAACCGGCATTCGTTTGATCTCTCCATTCTGGATACCTAGCTCGATTCTCCGAGACAATGAACGTATAAAGACACACACACACACGGGGCCGAATGATAGCGCGACCCTGCGGTTCGATGTTATTCATTTACATGAACCCTCGTCGCACGAACGAGGAGAGAAGTGGCTTTTGTTCTGCAGCCAACGCTGCTGTTGACAGCTTTACGATCGCGAATCCTGAACGAGAGACGGCGACATAGTTTCTGGAGCACACTGATCGAATTCGATTTAGGCTACCGTGCGACCGAGATCGATGCTCTGAGTTGTGCGCAACTTCCATTTTGTGCTTTTTTTATTTTAGCAATACCGCGACGGAAAGTGGAGATACGAAAGATATTTCAAAAGCTATTCACCTATATTTATATTAAAGCCTTTTGTTTATGAACCATTGGGGTTGATACAGTTTTTTTGAAAGCTCTATAAAATATAGTAAGAGCTCCTGGCTGAACTTTACTTCGTGGCACACAAAACTATTGATCTCTTTTTTTAAATAGATTCTAACAATATTCGAGGAACGAATTTAAAAATATAAGTTTCAACTTTAGAAATTCATTCATTAAAAAATTCGTATATTAAAACTGAGTTTTTGACACCATTCTGATGCTAGTCTTCGTGGTCAAAATCAAATTATAAATAGAAGTCAATATAGCGTTAAACTAATTAAAATTAAAACTTGCATTTTAGAATTTCTTTGATCGAATATCATCAGAATAAGTAAATAATTCCTGATGATTTAGAATTTTTTACTTTGGCAGTAGTACTCTTAATTCAAAGTAATTAATCATCGATGTTATCGTTTAACAAGTGTTCGATGCAAATAAACTCAAGAATATCATTGTTTATCGTCCCGGGATACACTCCGGCGTGGATTAATCGATACACGAAGGGTGCATTATAAAAACCTGAATGTAGATCGCATGATAAATTAACGCGTACGATTTACTTAGTCATTACAATCAAATCGAAACGTGATCTACAGTATACACGATTCAATTCCACTGTCAGTTTTAATACCATGTCGTGTATCCGATACTATCATTATCCATGCAAAATATTGTTTAAGATAAATTTAAAAATATCTCTACGGCTTTTGTAATAATGAAACGTTTCTACATATTCCATGCGACTTTTGCAATAGTGTCTAATAATTTTTATAACATTTGAACAGCGAAGCAATTGCCCTATTTCTAATGGTAACAATATGGTGAAATAGATCGTAATAAAAGAAAATAAATCGACAATCTGGTCCGTGAAATTGTAAAAGGGGCACGGCACATCCTTCTCTTGTCAAAGAAATATTCGACCCTTAAAACCTTAGAAGCGTGTAATTCAAGGTGAGACGTGACTATTTAAACTATTGTGAAGAATGTTACATAATAATAGGTTTGACCATTTGAGACGAATCATAGAAGAAACATTTACTAAAAATTAGTAATGAGAAATTTGTCAAAACTTGCAAGGTTGTCAATAATTTTCACCCATTCGAATTTGGAAGAACGATAACTTAAACCCTACCCAATTTCGCGTCTACTATAATATATTTCATTTAAACGGGAAATGTAATAAACTTTCCCATGGAATCACCCAGTGATTTTCATCGACGAACGGTAAAAACGATCGCAATTACAAGAAATAGGTACTTCTAGAAAAGTCAGGTTTGGATGTAACAATGTTATGATAAGCGACTCTTACCGCTGTCAGACAGTTTCCTTTTCTACACGTGTATACCGAGCACCGAGAGGCTTTTATTTACACAGCACACAATGCGGTAATTAGAAGATGCTCGTTTTAACAGAACCGTTATCGCGAGATGAAATTACGTCGCTCGACGGCGTTGTTTTCATTCATCGTTGGCAACAAGATCAAATTAGAATGGTAGGTCTACGGTAGGAAAACAATGGAATCTGTGTTCCCTTACACGTACAACCCGAAAACCTATGATGTTTCGTGAAATAATTACAAGACCTTATCTCTCGGATAATGTAATATCATGGCTTGGACTATAAAAGCGTAACAACCATACAACACGGACCTTGAAAGAGACGTATATCAAGCCGGAATGTCTGGGAAAAGAATTTATTTCAATATCGTTCACGGTATCTGATTTTCTAACAATGCCGTTTTTTTTCTTTCCCCGCTGACGATTCAACTTCCCACTTTTTTTTCGAATTACCATTGTTACCTGGCTCGTCGACGATCTTTTAAGTGGGACGAGGGTTGAAATTGATTTTCAATGAGGATGGCTTTAATGAAAACATTTCACGAACGAATGATATTCGAATCTTGCTGAAATTCGGAATTTTTTAGAACTGTCTCTATTGAAAGTGTTTTATTTAATTTGTGGGGGTTACTTGTAATTAGCACCTCAAATTTTAATATTCTCTTATTAGAGAAGATAAATTGATTGACACTGAAATTTCCGGTTTACCGACCCAAATATTCAATTGATTCTCGTATTTATGCATGGTTCGTTAGAAACGCGTTGCAATGTTAAACAATTAGAGAAAGAAGTAGTCGATTGAAAAGCGCATCAACCGGCACTGGACGCGTGAATCAAACCGTTAGCTAGGCTCATGTGTTCGTTGTTCCTAATTAGCCAGATCTAACGTGCCAACGGACAGATACGAGACAAATCGATCGTTGGGTGAATAGAAAAGGAAACTATGCGTAAAGGCGTTGCTAGACGCGCGGCATACGTGCACGGTAGATTAAATTGGTCATTATGGTGCAGAAACTAACTGCATTTCGAATTCGACCATTGATCGACAATTGTGTACACTCACGATCAAATCAGAATTTTTCAGGAAAAATGATGATGCTCCGAGTTTTCCCGGGTTTCTGGTCCTCACCGTAAGCCTCCTTTTTTCAGGACTCCCATCCGTCCCCCTCGGCGTCCCCGGGGAGACGATAGGAGATGGCCCCATATACATATATGTATAGGTGGATGGCAGCCCATACACTTGTTGACTCAATATGAATCAATATATACTTTGTTATTTGCCATTTTCAGGGATATACTAAACATTATAATACTGAAAAAATAAAAATTATATTATTTTTTTCTAAATTACTTTTATTATTAATATTGTCAAAACTAAAATTTTGAAAATAATGAATAAAGATGGATAATATGTATTTGATTAATTCATAATAAATATACAGGAAAATATCCTCTATTTTCCTATGATATTTATGGTTGAAGAATATAATATTTTATTTTTATATTTATCGCGGTAAGAAAAATGGTTAAACCTACTCTCTTCAATTTCTTCACCGTTTGACACGGATGCAATATTCTTCGAAACGAAAGCAAATTTGTTGCGCGCCGGTTGAATAAAGATTTTCGAAAATCTTCAGCTTTCCTTCATACATATTAAACAACTCAACACGATAAAATTCCGGAGAAAGCGGCGTGTAGTCGAATCATATACTTTTCTGTATTTACATTTGACGACGTTCTCTCACGCAATTACGCGATGAAAATATTTGATACACCTCGTCGAACGTCGGCACCGATAAATTTCAAATCTTTCAAGAAGCCCGTTCATCGTTTGGATATGAAAATTCTTCGTTTATTATCCTTGATACTCTTTCCCGGATACGTAACCGATGTTTGCCCGCACGTAGACTCAATTTATGGTTTCTCTCAAGGTTTTTCGACGAGATTACACACGCCCTGGTGAAAGGTTTCGTAATCGATAATACCTTTTTACCGTACACTTCAACATCATCCTTCTTTCTTCCCACCCATATACAATGATTATCTGAATTACAGAAAGTAATTAGAATCAGAATCCAATAATTATTAGAAGCAAAAATATGTATAAATTTTTGAAATGAAAAAGTGAATTTTGGTCCACCCTGTATTTGGATAATTTATTAAATTACCCAATCTATTAATTTGAAATAAAAAACATTATTTTAAAGAATGATCGAATAAAGATTCGCCTCGCGCGTCTCGTCGATTCATTAATGAAAATCAACAAGATAAATCGTGATCCATGCTCGATCATCCTTGACTCGAGTAAAGAAGATCCATTACACGAATCAACAAGGTCGCATTAATCGATACCGTCTACTACTGGGGGCCGACGACACGTACCGTTTCTGTCCTTGCGCTTCAGTCTTAAACCCACTGGTCGAGCCCATCAATTACACGACCGTATCGAATACGCCATCTTCTCGATGCGACTGGTTTTTACAATTTCATCATGGAATGAAGAAAAAAAAGAAAGAACATTCGACGCCTGGGGCGCTGACAGCTAGGAGGACCGCGAACATTTCAGTGGCGGATACTCGCAGCGCGTGTGAGCATCGACCATCATCGATTTAACTAATAAAATAAAAAAGGGAAAGCATCTTTTGCTCTCTCTATTCGCGAGCAACCGTTTAATCTCGAGGATCAACGCGGCCAGACGAGCAAAACGTCGAATCACGAATTATGCTCGCCGATCGAATCTCTCGGGGTAGCACCCTAACCGCTCTAGCCGAGTTTAACGATCGAACGATATCGAATTCTCTCGTCGTCGGTTTTGCTCGCTAACACTAGGGATGGGATTAAGTCTACACCAAGTAATACTGATACCATGTGGAGAATGTTCGAACCCTTTAACTCACTCTGGACCGGATTAAGATTTCTGAAGCCTGAAGCTATCGAACCTTGCAGGGTACCCTTGGTTTATGAACTTATGTTAGTTCAAGATTTGAATTTATTCTAAATAAAATTAAATAACATATTGTAAATGCAAGGTTAAAATGAAGTCCCCTGGAAAGGGGAGTCCAGAGCTGTAAATCGCTTTCAGACGCCCCACCGTCACCCTTTGAGCCTATGTAGCTTAAAATGAAAGTTACGTTTCCATATAAAATATCATGCTCTTAAAATTTAGTTTAATATTTCAAATTTCTAGAATTAATTCGTTTAAATTAAGTACTTTGTAAAATACTTCATACGGTAATAAAAATATTGAAATTATTTTAATCGAGACTTAAGTTTCGAAATGAGTATAGATATATCGAACTTGATCCCATTCCTAACACAAGGATCCTCTCCTCTCTTCTTCGAGCTTCTCTTTCCTCCATCTTTTCACCCTTTCTTCTCGTTTTTCTTAGCACCATGTGCAGGATATATCGGGTAGGATTATCGATCCGCTCGGAGCTCGTTCAGAGTAAAAGGACGTTGGATGTTCGTCCTTCACCAGGATACTTCTAGCTCTCGTCCTTCGGCATCATTAAACTTAGGCTAACGACCCAGTTCCTTTCAGACACCATCTGCTCTCCGGGACTCGTTCTCAATTAGTTCCGGCACGACGCGTAAGCGGCTTTTCAGCTTTTACGAATCTTTCGTCGCGACACCGTGTACACGTGCAACCTTCTCAAAGTATCGCGATACTTTACCGACTAGTCTCTTGTTCCTTTCATCACCGATAATCGCTAGATTCTCCGTCTTTCTTGTTACTCAATGAAAGGAGGAGAAATGAGAGCAAAGGTTGAATCGTTTCTGAAAATAACTGTTGACACGTTCGATACAATGAAGGACACTGGTAACAAAGTCGAAGGCTTAAACAATTGCATTCTGAATAACTGCAATTTTATAATTAATATGCAGCTGTTTTTTTGGAGCAAGTAGAGATGGAATAAAGTGTCACATCCACAAGTATAGAGTTCCATTGTAAAACAAAGTGGAATTGTACTTTTCTGATGCACCGATGCACAAAAATGCATGAACTGAATTTCAGCATATGCATCTTAATTTTATTCTATGACAACATTTTTCTTGTTAAATTATGCACTAATTCTGTTGCATTCTGATGCATTAATTCATTTAGGAGCATGCACATGAATTACGAACTAGAATATTCTCATCTGTGATGATGCATCTTTTCTTTGGAAATAATTAGACGGTTTAAAAGGTAATGATAACACCCGGGCGAAATTAAAATTACAAAAGGCGGATACTTCAAATAGGCCGATGTCCCGTCACCAGGGTAATTGCAGCTTTAATTAGAAAACACCAGCAAGAATTCGCTCCTATGGCGATTTCACTTCATTTAATTTCAAACGAAGTACAAGTCGCATAAATGAAGAATTTAAAAATGTTCGGAACGAATACGAAATCTTTGCCTTCTTTTTTATTTTTTAGCGATTTTGTCTATAAATCGCCTGCGGCAAATATCGTTTATACAAAAGTCGCCTAAACGTAGCTGGAATAGTCGATGCAATGCGTCACCATTTGTGCGGATAAATTCAAACGAAATTTAACCGTACGTATCGATATAAATATCATACGTTATGTCTATCGAAACGAGCAAATAATTTTCCCGTGAAATGAAACTTCAAAGCGTCCGATCAATTTTAGCCGCAGCTGCAACGCAACGGTGAAATACAAGTCAAAAAAAGTGCAATTTTTATTAGCAATTTTTAATATTTTCTATTTTGGGGTCAAAATTACCTTCTATTTATGATTAACTTTTCTCTAATTACATACTATTTTTCTTACCTTATTACAGTGTAGAGACATGCATAATTTGAAATTATGCTTATGCATCTTGGTGCATCGGTGCATCGGTATTTGTAGCATACTTAAACTTTTAACTTTAATTTTAATTTTGGTAGACAAAGATTGTTCCAACTTTCTATATTTCCTTTAATATCGCACCAATGAATAGTTAACTTTATCAGATGCAATTACTGAGAATAGCATAAGGCAACAGATTAAATCAAAAGCGATGAAGCTTCAACAAAGAGAGGAACAAGAGAATTTCCCAAGTGTACAAGAAGTATTTCGCAGAACGAGAACAGTAACAATCAGAGAGACAAAAAGAGTGTGGTATACACGGGGTAAAATTTAATGCATTAAGGAAACTCGAGGGTTGAGACAGGGGATGCTAGTCAAGATAGGACGGGACGGCGGGTCGAGATATAGAACGAGCCGTATACTACACTACCCCCACGGGGGGGTTAGAGTTAGGCAAGGTAATTGTCATGCAAAGTAAAGAGGCAGCATTAGCATCATAAGCGAGCAAATACTCTGCATTCTGCCGTCCATTGTACTCGCTAGTTAGTTCATTAATTCCACAAGACACGCTACCGGCACCGGCTGAAATCTAACTACACGTGTCTGTCTTTACCTACTTACACGAATATTTTTCTTTTTGCTGATTGCAGATATCATATTAAGTCATTCCATCAAATTTCATTAAATCCTTGTCCAAATACATATATCAGTACATGTATTTGGAAATCGTAATTTATAGAATTATTGCATTGGTAAATAAAATGTTTGAATTTAAAAAATAAGTTTCATTTTTTCCTGAAACATCCAATACTTGATATTATATAATTTGATTAATCGTTGAATAATATTCTTTTTCAATGCACGGTATAATCGTATCTGAATCAACTTTTACTTTCCTCTTGAAACAAGTTCAATTTACGATAAAAGGAAAAGAGAAGAAGATCGAAGAGATATGTATCTCAAGCGTGAAAATCGATGCGCGTTAATTTGCCTTTCGGCAATTACGATGGTACTCGCGATACAACTTTGATACTTTGTAGTACACGAGAAAAGAGGAAGGCTGTAAATTACGGTAATCCAAAGCGTTATTACGAAGATTACCACTTTCGATATAAAAAGACAACGAGTCGTACAAGTAGGTAAACCAATCGCTCTTAACGATAATTATAATTCACAGGTATACAATTTTATTTATTCCCCGGGAATAAATTTTCGTTCAAGTAAATTGCACGTTTTGCATGCATGTTTCGAGTCATATATTTACATTTTCACTGTAAAATAGTGCCATAAGGTAGAAAACGTAATTTAATAGGAAGACGCATAGAGTCTTAATTTCGTTAAAATTTCACTTACGATCAAACAATTTCAATCTCCGCTAAAATTATTCAAATCTACATATTTTAATCTTTAAAAGTACGAATGCAATTTCAGATCGACCTTCTTCATGCCACATTTTTAACATTGATCATGATAAAGAAAAAATTACTCCCTGCACTTTATCAAGAAAATCGCCCCAGCTTTTTAACGCGGAGAAGCGGTCGTGAAGTCCACATTAGCAGTGAAATTACTGAATGTCCGAAAGTTTACAACGGATTAAAATGGACGAGACGCGACGAGACATTGCGAAAGCGAAAAACGAGGATGATCCCCAAAGTCGAGGATTAAAGGCGTGAGAACAGCTTCCGCGCAGCCTTTGTACATCCACGGGCACAAATGCTCACGTCATGCGTGTGTATTTACATTCGAGCGTGCGTCTCGACGTACACCGACGAATAAAGCGCTTCCTTCGTTGACGGCATTCCGCTTGGCGCAACCGCGAATAAATAGCGACGAGTTTGTTCGTCAAAGGAAACATTCCCGTTCAATGGCAAACTCGTCGCGTCACCTGTGACGAGAAATTACACCGCGATCCCAGAAGAAACCACGTTTGTACACGTCGATGGGAAACGAGAGTGCCTCGTTTTACATACTTTCGCCGTGCTAGTACATTCCACGAATTCCCGAGCGACGATTCGATCGTCGAACACGCAATTCGAATTGGTAAATCAGGTGCAATCGATGCGTTAAAACGGTCTTATTTACTTGATACTATAGCCTTAAATTTGAAGCGTATACTTAAAAAAAAAGAAAAATATGTAGACATAAATTCGACATTTTGCAATAACGAATTAATTGATCATCGTCAATTAAAAGGTTAATCAAAGATCGAGCGTTAAATGAAACTTCGCAAGCATTTCATTGAAAGAACGCACTCGCAGCTACGGTGGGCAGGAAAATCAAGTATAACCCATGGGGATGGAAGAAAGCGAACCGAGCCGGCTGCAATGGGCCCGTGTCCAGGGAAAACGAACGCGTCCCACATGGACGTTAAAGCCGCATTCACGTGCACACGACTCGTCCTGGCGTAGAAATAAAGGACTTCCTTTGCTCGTAGATATCCGCTTGGCGGGGTCGCGAATAAATCTTCCGATGAAGGTTAGAGAGAAACGGAAAAGGAACGAACAAGAGAACCAGCGACCGAGAAGTATCCAGTGAGAAAGACAGGACACGAACTAGGCGAAAGGATAAAGAGGAGCGCGCAGGAAGGTAAAGATACAATGATACATCTTCTTAAACGCGCGCCGTTTAACACGTTCTACGCTGTGTGGGTTACCGGTAATCCATGCAATTTATTAAAAGCATAATAAAAGAATTTTTTTCGCTGAGATCTCGGTAAAATGGCTACTTAATTACTCCGATTATTTGAATAGGTTAGTAGCGTTGAAGGGTTAATCTAATTCTTAAATTGCCCATTCATTTCCCACCATCCCGAAGAAGACGATCTTTCCCAGAAACAGCTGACGCAAATGAAGATGCTACGGGTCTATTTCGTCCACATTGCGGGGGTTAAGCCGGACCAGACGAGGCGTGAAAGCAGCCAACTAGATGACCCGAATACGAGGCCAACTCGAGCCACCGTGCAAGAATGTAAATGCGCGCTGCGGTCGGTCATTAACGACGTTCCATCTCGTCTAACCCGCAAGTCGGAGGCGTTAAATATTCAGCGAAGAAACAGGTAGACGAGAGAGGCAATTAATAACCTTCCTTCAATTTCACCGTCGACACGGCGAGCGTGTACGCGTGCGTATCCGTCGAATCCGTAGCCGGTGAAACTTGTAAAAGGGAACGCACGCTGAGACCGACCGCTGAATCGACCTAATCTGATTAAACGGAACAAACGTTTTGAAAAGGCGCAATAGGGATTTAATGGGAAGTTAGTAGCACGGTGCAGAGGACCGATTGCGAGTCGATTCGCGGGAACATTAGCGAAATTCGACGACCAGGTCGAGCAAGAACAATACGTTCCTCGTCAGACACCCTTTGTCTTTGTGGGTTTACATCTTCGAGATTGCGCAAAGTTGCAGCTGACGAACGGTCCCTGGAAGCGGATAATTCGTGGATTCATATTTGACGGAAATCCGTTTCTATTGTTTCAGTGATGGAGACCATCTTTGCGTTAGCAGAACGAGGGAGAGATAGTGAAAGGGTTGAATAATAGTAGATCTTATTTGTCTATCGTTAGAAACTTGAAATAAAATAGAATTTTCTAATGAAGTCTTTTTTGCAATTAATTAGTGAAAATAAATGATTTTTTGGAAATTTTACAAATGAAGAAAATAATATATTTACAACATTTTCTAATTGAGGGGCTGGACGAATATCGCCCTTGGACTCTGTAGAGTTAATTAAGAAAATATGTCCAATTACATATGGGAAATTCCACTGTGACACTCAAAGTGTTAAACGATAAAGTTCTATCAAATTGTGTGTAAATACAAATTGGAAGCTCGACTGGAAGATCAAGAAACACTTTTCAACCGATTACCGATCCCATTGTCATCTATTTTCCGTACGAAGGAAGAAGAACGGCGTTCACGGCGCGGGGGTAAACTGTTCGTAGCGAACAGTAAAGATTTGAAGATCGCTCGTAAACTTCTCCATGAATCCCGGGGAGTCCTATCACGTATCCAATTTTCCAGAGATCAACCGGCTCGATCCGAGGAGCTTTCGAAATCGGCAAATTGAAAAGCGACACGCGAGTCCTTACTTCGAAACAACTTCGACGCTTACAATGCTATGCTTTACGAGAAGATCACGAAAATTGGGTTTGTTTGCTTACCCTGCCCCATGAAAATGGTAATCGTGTATATTTCACTTTATCGTGCCGCCAAACATCCCTCTTATTTATTCTACAAATAGGTATTGCTGCTTAGGAAACATTTTTTGTACAGTCGTAAAAGTAAAATTATAATTTATAAAAAAACTGTTGAGTGAGGTAATTATATTTTCAAGGTAATGAATATCTTGTTATCAAATATAGTTAATAACATCAAACTTCAATTACCTGGTATTTTATTTTTTTATATCATTTTATTTTACTATTTTTTTATTATTTTATTATTTTATTTTATTGCCAGTGGTTATTTAATTTTGTAGAACCAAAAGCTTTAAATTACATTTATCTTTTCTTAAAGAAAATCAGCAAACACCTCTATCTATATTTCTTTGAATAGAATATCGTAATTTTTACTGTTAAAGGCATAGAACTTTTCTACAAAGTGCTATGTAGTTCTAATACATATCTGAAGTAAATTGGCTCACCGACAAATCTAATTACGTTTGCCTGTTCTTTATCATCGCGTAATCGTGTTACTTGGTCGACTCGTATTTTGATAACACGTTCCAGAAACCTTACCAACAATTCCATGCTTTCTTTAGTGATTTGCATCGCGTAAAGTTTATTCAAGAAAATTTTCAAACGTAAAACAGAACCCGTTCTTATTTCAATCGAACCACTCTAACCAATTTAAAGTACAATTACGATCAGACTAGGGTCCCGCAGGGAAAATGGTGCTTTCCATGTTTTCTCGTAAGCTTCCTTGGAAAAATGACGATGTAAGGGAGAGAATCTCATATGTATACGTTTGTGACCCCTCACCACTTACACATAAACGTTTACGCAAGAAAATTTGAATTAATATTTACTTTGTTATTTGTACTTGTCAGAAATATGCTATATTGTATAATATCAAATAATTAAAAATCGTATTATATCGTTTCTAAATCACTTTTAATACAAATATCGAGAAAATAGAGATTTTAAGAATTTCTACTTCCCCTGTATCGTCATTTTCTCTGGTGAAGCTTGATCTGATCGCGAGTTTACACGTGAAAAATTGAAAAATCTCGTAAAACAAGCTTTTTCAGTCGCCTCACAATTCGCGTTTGTTCATCGCATGGTATTGTCAGGAAATAATTCGATGAAAAGGGAAATCAGTAGAACGTACGAACGGAAACTGGTTAAAAACAATGTTTGTTTCGCTGGCACGGTCCGTGTTTTATGCCGTGCCAATGAAAACAACGCGCAGACAAAATCAAAAGCAACGTCCTGCACGTTGACAATGGTATTCTGTGAAAAATGAATCGCGTGGAAATTACTCGTTTCAAAGAACCAATGGAATTACCTTTGAAACGCCTTTCAAAGCCAATCAGTCCGACAGAGTTAACGATAAAAACATGTTTCATTCGAAAAGATCAACTTTGATTTAAAACGAATGTTTCTTATCGCAGTAGCCAAATGATCGTTTAATTATTTCAACTGCTATCCGTGTAAAAGGAGCAACGATCATTCTGGAAAACTAACAATTAATTTTCCATACTTCCCCCCGGCATGAATCTCCATCAGCTCCAAATGCTGTCTGTTAATTAATTGTCCCGGACGTGAACAGGATACCCGGCGCACTGAGACGCCGATCAAAGAGAACTTTTTCCTCCTCGAGAAACTATTAGTCACTCTTAAATCGTAGCCGTCTAATTATGACGAATGCTGGTGCAAATGCAATCGCAAAGCGTATTTGGAAGAAAGCTTGGCACAACAAGACGACCGTGATCGCTAATGTTGACTGCGAAGCGCGAGCATCGATCTTCCGTGTTAAAATCAAGATTCAAAGGTGATTGATCACTGGAGGAAAGTAAAACGGAACAGGATACGAATTTTTGTGCTACTCGAGGAATCTATGAATTTTAAATGGGGTAGAATGAAAGAAAATGAGAAGATATTCAGTAATAAGAGGAGATAACACTCTGTGATCCAAAGTTGACATCAAATTTTGAATATGACAAATGTTAACCCATTTATAATTTTTCAAACACACAAAACCGGGGAAAATATTTTAATTTGAAATAGTAATTAGGAACATATTTCTCATTAAAAATAAAAAATTCAGATTAAATTCAATCTTGATCAATTTGAAATTAAAATATAAAATGACACGCCACTATTTCAGCAAATACGCAAACAGTCTATTTAAAGGCAAATGTCTCTTAATTAATATACAATTATATATGGAATCTTCGTCACTCTGATGACGAATCAACTCGTCTAGTCCGGTAGGAAGGTCATCATCGCGTGACATTCGCGATTAAACTTCCACGTGAAAACGAGAAAAGAAGAAAAAACTCAGCATGTGAAGAATGTTGATTGATCGGAACACCGTGAAATCAAACTATTTGGCTTCGTGAAAATATTCAGAACACGTGTCTCTCCACGTTATTCTACAAATCCGTGACGCGACGCCTCGTCACGACGCTCCATGAATATGCGCGACAGATTGAGATTTCACCAATTTATTGGTCATTTATTGATCACTGACAATAAATAATAATTTATTCAATGCGATTAGACCGTCACAAGAATCATGTCTGTTTTTATAGAAAAACATATTAATTTTGCCCAGCCAGATCATCACTATTGTGTAATGGTTCGTTTGTTGCATTCTAGACAGAATATCCGAAATTTTGGTGAGGGATCGCAGGATTCCCTAATTGCAGAACGCGAAGAATGCTCGCGTGGGTCGTTTGAACGCTGTTCATTCGGCCGCGCAAATTCTCGGTTAAACCGCGCTTCGGATCATAACTAATGATTCAATGCGACAGCACATGGGGATTTTATACAACTCGCTGGCCATTTCAAACGCAACTCGCCGATATTTCCTATTGCGTTAAAAATGTTTAAATGATCTAAATTTGAAAAACTTTACTGATCCAAGAATTGCTTCTCGTTTAGATCATTAATACGAATATTATTTGAAATAAATATAAGAATAGCTATTTGAAGTAATATTTTAGGGTTGATCATTTCTTTGCCACTTACATTAAGATCCACTAAAGAGACGTTCGAAATCCACTCCCTTGCAAACAACCCTTCCTATCTCTATCCTACTCCCTCCTGCTGGAGCTATTAACGTAGTGCGAGCTTATTATCCTTTAAGGACAGTCTCCTCACGAATTGTCCGCTTCCCACCCCAACTTCCATCCCTTTACGTTCTCTCTCTCCTTTGACGAGCTTTCACGACGCGAATCTGGAGGGATCGTCAGGATTGAAGAGCGCGAGTGGAAAGAAGAAGAGAACCAGCAGTGTGAAAGGTATCCCAGAAAACAAGGGGAAATAAGAGAGAAAGCTACAACGAGGAGAAAAATAAAGGAAAAAAGAAATAATGAAAGTGAAGTGGACGTGTAAGAGTATTCAACCCTTTTGCGCTTGTCTGCTGCGCCCAGGGAACGATCCACCCCAGAAGAATGTAGAAAATGTTTAAATCAGAATGATATACGAAATATGTCATCGGTATGATTGCATGCAACTTGTTTTATCGCGATTTTCATTAACGTAGAAACACAATAGTTTATAGCTAATAGCAGAAAGGTTAGTAGATTTGGAGAAAAATTTATTTCGTCAGTATAAATAATTAAATGTCAGTATTTTCAGATCAATGAAATTTCAATTTTTTTTTTCTAATATAAATAATAAAATTGCAGTAATTGTGTTTATTTTTTCACTGTTTGCTTAGAAATATGGTTGGCTAAAAATCATATACTCTGAATTGAATATTTTCAAACATTGCAAAGAAAAAAATATTTTAATTAAAATATTGATCGTTTCTGTACTGATCGGTGTAACATTAACCATCTAATACTTACAACTAATTAATAAAAATACTGAGCCAATAAATAAGAATAAATCCAAATGGCATAGGACACCCTGTATTATCATGAAAATGAAAACGAAGAGAATAAAAATCCTTCGCTCATAAAACGGTACATTTCGAATTACCTTCCCCCTCAGATAGAATCTCACCCTCTTGGCGCACCCTTATCCCTCATCCGCGCATAATTCGTTCGCGTATCAGCGTTCCATGCTTGAGCGACACCGTGGAAAGTAAAAGGCTGAAATTCACGGACGAAAGGCGTTGTCGTTGACGACGACAAGGTAGAGAAAAAAAAAAAAAATGAAACGATAGGTGGAGAGTATGAAGCTCGAAGAAATCCACGATCAAGGGGCGGTGGAGGAGCATGTCAAGACGAACACTAGCACGAGCGGAGGGCTCTCCTTCGCCCTCTGAAAATCTCGTGCAGCACGCGCGTACCTAAGTACACTCTTACTACTTTCTTTTTGTTCTTATCCGCAGCCTTTCCCTCCGCGTGGACTCTTTGTGGCGGTTGCACGTGTAGCCCGGTATCGTCCATATCGGGCGTCCCTATCAGCCAATTAGTGGAAATGAGATCGTAGCTGCAGATTAACGACCCGCTTCCTGTGACGTTCTGCGCTGGCACGTTTCTGTAAGCTCCTCGTCCGCCCCGTAACCAATACACCTATTCAAATGAACGTTTCGTCGCTTCGTTGCGTAGCCAGTTGCGTGCAGAGACGAAATGGCAACCGCGAGTTTCGAAAAATTCCTAACGCACCGATACAAATTTTAGACGAATTTAATTAAAATTAAGTATCCCAGGTTAAAAATTTAAGTCCAAGTCGGCCCTTGATTGTGGACCAACGCAACTTGTCGAGGGCCAATCAGTTTGAACAATAATCCTCTGCCTATAATCTTTTGTATAGAGGCATGCACCGAAAGAAATATTCTGCGAGTTGGAGCACCAGCTATTCTTCCAATTCGGTCTATTTTCGAATATTTAACGATCCTCCGCGCCGAAGTCTAGCGGTACGCTACACGCGTTTTCTCGCAAAACGTAGACTCTAGAAATATCCAAGGAGGATTCACCAACCGCGAAGGTGTTACGTTATGCGATGCTTCGAAAATACACGGCCCAACGTGGTCGCGAAAAAATAAGCGATTCACGTGGTAACGCGTTACATTAACGATATACAATGTACTGTATGACATCGAATGTAGTACGTAGCCAAGCCGATTGTATCGTGTGGCTGCATTATACCGTACAGAAGGCATTGTGCAGACGATGTATACTGCACATAATATATTCTGGCCTCTAAGAACCACGTACACCCCCGTCCATAAGTCATGCCGCACTTGCTACAATAGCTCTAGCTTTACGTTTAAATCAACACTATTAAACACCTGCTATATTAACCTTTTTCTTTATTTGTTCATTGAGAACACTCTTGTATTTTAGCATTCTTTGTAGATGAAAATATATATATATATTAACATCTTATGTACTAGAAAACCTATTAATAGGCTTTTCCATGTCATTGATTGTTAAAATAATAAAAATTAGGTATATTATACTTAAGAGAAAATTGAGAGTAAATAAAGATTAGTATTACACCTTTCGATCTTTAATTACTGTTCAGTTATAACATGATACTACTTATCTGTTTAATTTGTAGACTTGTAGGCCAGATTTTAGATTAGGTTAATAGCAAAACAAAGTCACTTTACTTTACTATACCTACACATTTCTAATTATAAAAGGTGGATAATAATTCTAATGAAATATTATAATTTTGTAGAGGAAGATTCGACATAAGGGTCCAAAGGGTTTAAGAGAATTATTTAAAAATTGATGTAACTCTTTCTTATTTCGTCCAGTTTTTGAACAGCGCGAAATAAATTATGAAATAAAATAGCATGTCGTTTGAAAAGTGTCGAGATCTGGTATGGATCCTCCTCGAGCGACAAGCTTTACCGCAGTCAGGCGTACCAACCACGTTTACACTGCCCCTGGTGGTTACACGAAACTGGTTATAAAGCAAAGAGAAACGGCCTAACTCTCGCGTCCCTCGATATGTATGTGCACGGCCAGGTGATTATGAACCTGCTCGATGCGTGTACCCGAAGAATGTACCTCGTGTGCTCTGTCTCGAGCTTTACCCTCCGCGTTATGCTCGTGTACACCTCGTGTATACACGCTTGCTGCGTGCACCTTCTGCACCCGCTACGATATGCCACTGTACAAGCGAGAGATTAAAGACGAAGCTGGCATAGTTTTTTACAGGTACGCGATGTCACGACGCTAACTCCTCGACGCGGTAGGTCGTAGGAAGGATGGATTTCTTGGAACGAGTGAAACTTCAGCTCGCGAAATAACGATAAGGAAAAATTAGAAATTCCAACGACTACTTCGTACTACCCTTTTTTATGACCACCCTTTTCTTTTTTATGATCCGCGATGAAGGTGCGGACACCACCGAACTCGACACGGTCATTTGTATTAAATTATCCTTCCTATTATTTTTTTTTTTTTTTTGCAGCTTCTACAGGAAATGTTTGGAAATCCAGAGTGGTTCCGTAATATTTCATGAGAATATAATAAATATATTTGAACATTCATCATCTCGAATTCGGTATTTCTTCGAGATAGAATTCGATTTCTTGTACGCTGCACAAGGTTGAGCTAAGGTTATTTCAAGTACAGAGACCTTGAAGCAACTCATGATATCTAAAGAGCGAAAGTCGTTTAAACAGACGGCAATCAATACGGCCATTATTCCGTGCCTTATTTACAGGACTTGTTCAAAGTTTACACCGCTGGGTCTTAAACATAGTTGCAGCAGCATCTGCTCTCCTCTATCTTGGATCTTCGATAAATCGTTACATGCAAATTCATTAGAACCCATTTATATAGCACCGAAGCAAGGGTATAAAATTGCAATGGGAGTATTCCATACTCTAAATAACGAGCGACTACAACATGATTTCCATAGCTATCTTTGCACTATTTTCTGGTTTGTTATATCCTCGGATGGATCTTTGTTAATTGAACCCATCATTGGGAAGGGAAATTTAATTTTAAATTAATTTCAAAACCTTATTATGTATTTTATGGATGGATTTCTTTCGTTTGGAAATTTAGTCTGGTTCTTTTATTCATTTCCAAAACAGTAGCAGAATAGACTGAGCTAAGAAAACGAACATCAACGGAGGGAAAAAGAAAAATCGAAGGAAGATCCTCGATCTCGAGATTCCTTGGACAGAAACAGAGGCAAGTCTCTAAGGTAAGAAGGGATTTTGACGTATTAGATCGTCTTCACCTGTTCGACTTCCAGGTGTGTTGGTACATTCACTGCACAAAATCCAAACCAGTTTTCCTCTCCAGACAGAAGAGATGGCACTTCGGTCCCTTGACCGTTTCGTCGATCTCTGGCCTCGTACATACATTCGTTCATGCTGCACGTTGATATACAAGGTGTAGGAATATACGTGACCATATCCAAAATCATTTGAAAATCATATTTCATTATTACGAAGTTAATTGCAGTAATTTGACCTATAATTACTGCGAATAAATTACTGTCACAAAGAAAAGAGAAGATGAAGAACATACGATGAAACTGAACTTTCAGAATCAATCTTATAGAAAATTATCATTTGCCCATACTTTAATGGTACTCTACGGTTTATTAACCCTTTCACTACTGTGAGCAATGCAAAGCATTCACGTTTGAAAATAAGAGGCATACAAAATAATAATTATACGAAGAAAATATGAATATCTAATTGCTCATTTATACAAAAATATAGATAAATTTTCAATTGCAATAAAATCCATGGAATGAACCTTTTTGTAAAAAGGAAACTTACATGGACACCCTGTAGCTATGTGCATCCAGATGCACCGATATTTGAATCCACGAATCAAGGTACGCAATGTAAATTCCACGAATGAAATTGGTAAAGCTATGTGATCAGTACACCGAGAAAAACGATGCAACATACGAAGATAGGAGAAACGTAAAACCGTGTCATGTATCGTATTTTATATCGAGTAATATTTTTTCTATTAAAAAAAAAAAAAGAAAAAAAAAGGGAAAAAAGCGGTCAATTTTCTCATATAAAACAGGAATGTTCGATCGTCCATACCGTTGACAATTTGATACGTATTAATCTGAATTTGTGTATCGATTTGTTTGGGTTTCATTTCAGATTCCAGAATTTAAACATCGAACTAGTCAATTAATGAAAAAACAGAGAAAAGGCATCTGCTTTTTGGTATAAAATACACTCGCGTACTATCGCCTCCTATTCTACAATTGTACCTACATCCAAAATATATTCTTGCGATTCTAAACGTGAAATCTTGAAATAAATTAACGACCAAGAATGATCATCCTCGCAAGCGAAGAGGAAAAATGATTATGAATAGACATTTAATTCGTCGATTAAACGGATCTGGATACAAACAGCCCCGTTAACGACTTTGATCCCCTTGAGTGACACGATAGAGAGTTTAATAAATTGATCCTCGTAACCAATCACCTTTGATGCAACAAAACGAAAGAAGAAGTTGTGCATCTGGTAGTGGCCATTTAATAGGATGGCAATTTTATTGATCCTGACGTCAGTGTTATGGGTTTGTTATCAATGCTCTATCAATTGTACTTTTCGAGACTGTTTGAGGATTCTATTTTTAGAAATTCTTGTTAACCTCTCAAAGAAATATCGCATATCAATTTCTTTGTTATATAAATTGAATTTCCTCCCTTATTCGTTGTTTAAAAATACATATAAAAAGTCATTGTTTATCAAGCAAAAAGAAAAGGTTAAAAGCGAATGAATAATAAAAATAAACGCGTGGGGTATGATTCATAGTACGATAAAAAAAGCACACGATTACCGTAATAAAAATAAATCAAAGACGTGGAATAAAAATGTCCTTTACAAAAAAATATTAAAAATGTTAGAGGTGACAAACTTATATAGTATAGATTTTAATTAAAATAATTAACAAAATTAATATTCAATTTTTCATCTAATTAAAATATTTCAACTTCATTTTGCAGATAAAAGAAATATTATACGAAACAAAAATATTATTTTACATTTGTTTTTTGAGCAGGATTCTCGTCCCAAGTTATATTTTATCGTTATTTTTCAGGCGAAACGCGCCTCTCCAGCGAGCCATGCGCGAAAATAACGATGCTTTTCGCGACGCGGCGCGATAAATTCCATGGTCGACGTAATTTTGATATGCGTCGTGTTCCAATTAATTCTGCCATTAATTATGCGTCACTTCCAGCTAGAAATCGATAGCCGCTTTCCGAAATCGATTCGAGGTTCACGGCATATTATCCGGTCGTGTTCGCGTTAATTATAATTCATTTTACAACCAGATATATTTTATCTGGTAACACGTGTACATACAGTCTGCCCAAGCAAAATTATAAATAAAACAAACAGGAGGTTCCTTTCCTCTCAAAATAATTTTTTTTGGGAGTCAACACCACTGATGAAAAGAAAATTACACACAATTGCTATTTTGAGAAATTACTATTTTTTTACTTATTCTTCAATGATTTGAGATTTAGTTGATCAACTCGTTTTACATTTTGAACTTTTAAAGTTAAATAACTATTAATACTGTACGTTTTAAAACATAAAATTATAGATAAAACATGGATGTACTTAAATAACTAAAAATCTATTCTTAATTTTCCATTTAGACATTGATAAAACTACAATAAGAAATACTGATAGTACACAATTCACAGTTGGGAAATTGCAATGTTTAGTTATTTGACGTTGCCAACGAGTACCTACCATGTTCCTCGTCTGATGACGTACAGACAAAAAATTTGAAAAAGCATTCCCATTGGAACTTGGACAGGCTGTGTACATACACGTAGCTAGGAAACGCTAATTGGAAGTGTTAATTAAAAAGCCATAAAGACGGGCACGCAGCCACGTTTTCCGCTGCGGCGAACGCAACAACGTTACGTTTCCCTTTTACGATTGAATTTTGCTTTTACGTTTCTAGATCCTTGCTACGAATCGCTTTTACGTTCCTGTTCCTTCGTGTTTTCTTACAGATACCTTACTTCATCGCCTCGTACAAAATTTCATTATTGGCATCGTTTTATCTGTTAATGTATCAACCTTTCTGCAACATTGTGATAAGATTCATGTGCTGTTTAATAGTCAAGTTTCTTAAAGGAAATTTCCTCTCCAAACTATTGGAAAACCTAACGATCCCAATAAAAAGCTTCTTCAACAATTAAGCTTAATTATCTTCTTGTAATTAAGTGTAGCCAATTCGATTCCACTCGGCAACAGTTTTCCAATTTGCATGAATAAAACCTCTCTAATTTCTCCAACTTCTTTGTCTTAAGGACTTTAAAAGCTATAATTTTATAGCTTTCCAATTCTATTGTACTACGATACAATTTTAAAAACAGGGTAATCGGTTGTTACGTATCAAAAAAACGTATATGAAGTCATTATCATCACACTTTAAAGCATAAAGTTAACGAACAATTTTTGTATAGAGATAGAAATTCTTTTTGATTGAATTTTTTCTTGTCGATCGTTCGCAAAAGTTCTTTCGACTTCCATTTCAACGTCCCTTTCGATCTACATTATCGTGTTTCCTTTGGGACGTGGATGAAATGTATGCCAACGTAAGAAGCTGGCTATTCTCGTTCCGCGAGTATTCCATCCTTGAGAGTCGCTTTGATCATTTTGAGATTCCTCAGGAGGACATTCCTTTCGAGCGGTATTAAAGCGTAATTATCCGATCGAACTCGTAACGCGATCCGTTCTACTCGTCAGCCTGAACGATTGATGTCTTTATTCGCGTTTATTGGCTTCAGATGTGATCCTGACGCATCCTATCGATGCACCAAGCGCAGATATTAAAGTAATAAATAGAAGGTTTATCACCTGAGAATTGCTCGTTTAACGAGACACTTCTGTCGTATTACTTTCTATGAAGTTTATTACAGCATATCAAACAGGGGATTTCGAAACGTATGGGAAGTCTGACACGAATAAGTACCATTAAACGGCACTTATGATATATCAGTTTAGAGCTGAAACTTTGATAAACATGGCTACATAAATTATTAATTAAGGTTTATGACGTAAAATAGGTGGTTACTGATGATGGTAAATAATGACATTTTGTTATTAATTATAACACGATTTCATGATATTAAATAGCACAATGATTTCTTGTATGTCATTCTAACCATCGCGTGAAACGATGTTTTGCTTTTTCATTACAGAGTCATTTTTCAAGGTATTTAACTATCAATTATAGATTTTTGAAGGTGTGTATTATCCGCAGTAAAATTGTCGACAACATGTTCGTTAGACCGACGATTCATCAGTCGCATCATTATCCAAAACACCGTCGCTCAATCGCGGTGTATGCATGGAAAAATTAACAAAATCCAACGGGCTGACGGTTTTCGAGGCAATCTCTGGACGAGCAACGATTTAAAATCAAAATTCCCTGTCGAACGTGAAACTGAATTGTGCCCGTACAATTACAACGCGAATTCGATGGTGATTTGACGGTGAAATGAAAAAGTTAATGCACCGATACAAATGATTTTGTGTGGTGCATCGATGAAAATCAACGGCCACGTTCGCAGGAAGTGAACAATCTACGGGAGAGACAGACCTAGATAAAGGCAGCATGACGATCCCTGACCTCGTGCACTAATTGTTTTCCTGAACTAATAACGAGACAATGCCGTGACGAGAGCACGGCATTGACGGACCGCGTAAAATTTCAAACGAAATCGAATCTGTAGCGATGGAAGTAAGCTAATTAAAGACCCGAATGGATAATGGTGTCATGTAACATTTATCAAAAATTTATTTTTAGGTGTGATAATATTAATAAAGTAGCACTATATCTTTCCCCTGTCCTTATTTGTTTTTATCTTAAGGATAACTCTGAATTTTCAAAAAATAATATTTTTATTTTATGAAAATTCGAATATATTTTGGAAAATAATACTTTTCTTATTATTACTGTCAATAGTAGGATAATTTTATAGAATCTTTAATTGTAATTTTATGTAACTACAAAAACAGGAAATCTTTAAATCAACTTTGATCCAAATTATTGTTTTATTTATTCGTGTTTTTAATTATTGTATTATGAATGCTTGTGTATTTTAAGCATATCAAAATGTGCATAAAATATGCATTTAATTCTGATCGATCTTATAAAATATTCATTATTCGAAATTTTCAATTTATCATTTAACCAATAATTATAAATGAGCAGCTTCTTTATACTAAAAATTGTTCAGTATTTGAAGAGGACCTAAATAATAGATTCTAAATTCCTTCAAATTATTAACTCTTCTCTCTTTTTTTAAACTATTACGAGTATTTGCAAATCAAAAACAAAACAAATGTTCCTCATAACTACCTCCTCTATTTCAAAATGAGCTACTATAAAAATAATAATTTTGAAGGTAAATGTATGAGTAATGTCGCAATAGGTATCCATCCCATCACTAGCATTCCATGAGCCAGGGTTTCATGGGTCAGCCGAGCGTGCAAAGCGTCAGAGGGACCAAGACTATCAACTCGCTTTATTGCGGGTATAAATCCCCGATCGTGGCCATCCCTTGGCCTTGATTTGTGGAAAATTCACGGATCAATGGGAATTCCCACGATGGACGAGACAGAGTCTCCGCCATAGAATCATGGCCGCTATTAAAACAATCGTTGAAACGAAGTAAACCGTGATTTCATGGATCCCTGCAAATATTCACCTCGGCTGATTTTCAAGCCAGCTGTTCGCGAAACGCCGTTTCGAAGCACATTTCGGCGATGATAAAAAGATTTTAGGGTGCGAAGAATCGTAAAGATTCCCGCTACCAGTCTCGATGAAAGCTTTCAAAACTTCCTACAATACATTCTTTGCAATTTTTTAATAGATTTTATACTCTAAACGATGCTGCTCGTTTTTTAAATTTTGTTCATCAAAAGATTATTTATTTTTCAAGTGGTTAAATGTGTAGATTGCTTCGAAAAGACATTGTAAAAATGTTTACGAGGATGACCGATCCGAAGTCATCGTTATTATATGGAGCAGCAGGAATATTGATCTCCCAGCTCGACCACGCGAAAATCTGTAATTTGCAATAATTTCGGGAACGGTCCCACGACCGAATTACCCGACCATAATCTGTTCGTCATATTTCTCCCTTCCCTGTCTTCCACAGCGTCCCTTCTTCATGAATATTAATTCTCTGCTCTCGAAAATATAATGCGGTAACGCCTCTATCGTTCGAACGGCCTCACCGAACGGATCGTTGCATTCGACATAGACGACCTCTCTTTTCTTCTTCTTATTCTCTTCTTTTATCACGTCCACCCGTCCAAGAGGAAGTGCATTTTATCAATATTTATGAATGGCCCCGGGTAAGGTCATTCCGAGAACATTTTGTCAGGTCACTAGGAAAAAATCACCGGAGAATTTGAATATGCAATGAGGAAATAGTGATTTTAGATTTTCATATTTAGAATCGGTCAGCTTTCAAGTTTGTTAATTTGGAAATTTGGAAATCAAAAAACAGAAAACTGGAAATATCAAATTATTGAATTTCCACACTTTTCCAACTTTCAAATTTTTTATTTTAGGAATTTGATGAGTTTTCGATCGGAGGTAAATATGTAAAGTAGCGTCAAAAAATAAGGAGTGTATATGTTAAAGCCACTGTAGTAGCTGAACAATTCTAAAACAAATTATGACCTAACTTTGATATAAAAAGATATTGTAAAGATGGAGGAGCAAGAGCCTCGTGGGAGAGATATCACGCGGATGATGTCAAAGTATTGTCAACCATCCAAATTTCGAGGAAAGTTTAGCGTTACTGGGCGACGGAAGACGCAAAAATAGTCGTGCTACGATGTAGCAGGTGTGACGTGACCTAACGTTCCCGATATCGTGAAATGTGGATTAGATACTATGCTTAGAAATTGGGTTAGAAAGGGTATTAACCCTTTCGATCAGGTGAAATTTCTAACAAAATGTAGTTACTTACGATGTATCAAAGAAATAAATATGAATGTGGCAAAGAAACATTAGAAACAATTTGAAAGTGAATACTTGGATCCCAAGACACTTCATTTCTACAGAGTGATGTTTTGAAACACTCTTCTGGGATAATAATTTCGAGAACCAGCATTTTACAACAAATGCTTTCTAAGAAATTCAACTAGGATATTTCTTGTGTAGAAGAGAATCATTCTTTTTTGTGGATATATTAATAGAAAGTTAATGAAATTGAATTAGTTCGTAATGCTCCTACAGTACATTCTCTTGCTGATGTATCTTTATGAAAAGACTTATCGATAAGTTTTAAAAGTTGACAAATATTTGTTATGAAACTTTTTTAATTTTCTTTATAAATTTTAAATATTACTTATTTCAATAACATGATAATTAACAGATCTTTCCAAATCAACAGATAATCGTTCTTATCAAAGATTTGATAAATTGTAAAGAGATTAATATATTTTTTGATAATAAATTATAATGATTGGGAAATGTAAAATTCGGAAGATAAAAAACTGGAAATATACGACATAGATAAAGATAAATATGTTTCCAGGCTTTGTTTATCAACTGTTTCAACCAACGAATTGTTTCTACGAATTCAAATATTGATATATTTAGATTAAATAATTTGATGTCTATGAATAGATACAATGTTCGAAAATATCATAGAATTGAATGCTTGGAAAGAGAGTGAATTCTAAGTGAGAGTTTAGAAAGGGAGTTGCAGAAAAGGAAACACATTTAGAGAGCGAGTAATCATTACATCTGTACCCACTGCTAGCAGAAACCCAATGATGTCATTATAGTTAACCGAAAGCATTATCTCACTCCTAAGATTATAGTTAACGTCATAAGAGAGAACACGAAAATTTACTTTATTGTTCCATTTGAAGAGACATTTTTAACTCACCTTCTAATAAAACTACTTTAATGAAAGTGTCCAAGGTATCAATAGTATAACTATACAAAAACTGAGATTCCATATGAAATAATAAGAGCAAAAGATAGAAATTTCTAAATTTCTATATTTTTAAATTGGCCAATTTCTATATTCTTATATTTCTAAATTTCTAAATTTGAAACATTTGGAAATTCGAAAATCTGAAACTTTTAAATTTCTAAATTTTTATGTTTCCAAACTTCCAAATTACCAAACTTAAACTATCACGAGTTCTTCAACAGGCATTTAGTCTGCCCAGCAATTTCTAGACGAAAGTTCTTAAAATGAAAGATTTATTTACCAAAGACATTTAAAATGATTAACGATAACATGACTATCTTCGATTTCAGAGACATATTCGATTCATTTCCTAGCGAGTGAGATGATCCTCTTTGAACGTATAAACTCAAGTGTTGGTGTCGCATGCACATATGTATATCTTTGTCGAATTAATCACACTTTGGCTTTACTCATTTCGGATTACAGTTACCTGGCCAGAACCGTATTAACGCGTCGTTCGAATGTGATAATTGCCTCGTACGGTTAACGTTAACGAACTGCTGTATTAGCGACCGTTATATGAATTCCTGTTTGAATTAGTATTTCAATCGCAGCTGAGGAATTTTGGGATAGCTATCAGAACACGGTTCCTAATGGATCCGTACATTAAGATTCTATTTCCAAATGATCACAATATATTCTCTGATTGTGACCAATGCATAAAGTCTCTACCAGGCTTTTACTGTTATTTCTTAAGGATCACCGAATTAATTTTCTCAATTAAAAATAGGGGTATTTTTTCTTGAAATTCCCAGATACTTCAATCTAACAATGAGAAAGATTTAAAAAAAAAAGAAGAATCTCGGTTACTGTGTACCCAGACCCAAAGTTATATTGGTATCATAAAAATCCTTCAGGTAAATCAATTTAACCCGCGGAAACGCATTGGATTCCGACAAAGTTTGACCAATTTCCGGGAAATCATTATTTATTATTTCGACGGAACGACCAGAACGAAACAATGTTTCGTGAGATTACTTTTCTTCGTTACGCCGAAAACTTGGGCCACGTCGTTTCCGGCACTTATCGTTTGTTTTGCTAACGGATACCAGCTTCTAATGAACTCAGGACTAAGGGAAAACCTCGGAAAACAGGCCGCGTGAAAAATTATTCGCGGTTTGTACTATTTTATTCGACGATTCAAATATCCATGGTTAATAGGAGCATATATTCCCCTTATTGCATCTTAACACTTGAAACTGGTTCCATTTTTTTCTGAAGACGTCAAAAGCAATAAACTATTACTCTTTAGTGAACTCTTAAAATTCAATCGGTATTTATTCTACAAAAATAATTAGTAGCTTTGTTATCACTAAATAATTTACTCGATACGTGTACAAAATGTACTCATCCCCGAACCCAAAATTAAATTCAACCAAAACTCGGACAATGAATCTCCTCGACATGTCGCGTTTAACCCGTGTTAAAGATCCATCAACCGGACCGATTAATCTTATTGTCCCTGCAATCTCTGCTCCGAATCAATCTTTATTACCCAAACTAATACTATCCATCCATTAACTCTACCCGTCTAAACGTTATCCGTACCGATACTCTAAACGAACTAACCAAACAAATACTCCACATAACACGGTGAAATGGAATGTGTGATATTGATTTTAACATCAAAGTGTAAATGGGTACGTCATGATATTGATCTTGACAAAAGGCATCCGTTCAGAAGTCAAGGATAAATTTATTTCTTAATAATTAAAAAGATATACGAATTATTAAATAGAAATGTTCTTGAGTTTTAAATTAATTTCTTCAAAATTTCATCGTTCTTAGGGGGTGCAATTACTTCCCTTAATTACACTGACAATTTATATTCAACGACAAATTTCCATGCCCTTCTGATCAGAAATGTAACTAACAGCCTGGTCGAATGGCCACGTAAGGGAAAAAGGTGAGAAAAAAAGGGAATATAGAATCCCTAGGGATGGTGGACCCAATGTCCCAAGAGGTGATTTACGTCTCTTTCTGGTGTCGTTATTCGGTGGCAGGACGGCACCGGCATTGCACTTCGCAGTCCATTGCCGTGCGGCAAGATAAGCCGGTCGGCCATAAAACCAAAATTTCGCAGTCTCCCAAGTATAACGCCGCCATAAATCGCAATCGTAACTCTCCATTACCATTCAATAGGTATGCAGTGAGAGGAAAAGAGAGAAAAAAATATGGATTGCTGGTGGCCGGTGTGCCGGCACTGATCTTCGCGGGACGAGACGAGCATGCTCTATTTGGCATAAAATCGAACGGCGCGTTCCGTGACCGCGTTTCACGCGCTTACCCGAGCCGCTTGTAAGCGATGGAATGCGATTCCGCTTAACGCACGATCTAATTGTAATGTTATGTAACGCGTGGATACCTAGTCTCAGCGCCGTGCCGCTCGAAAAGCGCCGATCATCGCGTATCCGCGATCCGTTCCTCTTGAAACGCTCGAGATAGCGCCTGCTCTAGCGAGCGTAACTTTAACGGGTTAACTGTTATTCTACATAATAAGAAGGCGAATTTGAATAACGCCTGAGAAAAATAAAATTAGAGACACTTCTTGATACTATAATGAAAAGAAAGACAAGGTACCTTTATAATGAGTGTGTTCAAAATAAAACAATATTTGATTGGACACTTAAATAAATATTTGAATCGCAAATTTATGTAACAGCGAAGGATAAACACTTTTCCATTGAAAAAAGCAGATACAATTATTATCAGAGAAGGCATCGAATTATTGAGACGATAAAAGTCAACACGTCGATCACGGTGAAAGCAGAATGATCAAGCACTTTTCAAACAGCAATGTAATCGTTCACCGGTAGATTATAATATTTATCGTTGAAAAAAATAAAAAATAATCACGTGCGAACGCGAGAGTAAATTCAGTTTCGCGACTCGTTACATTTTCCGAGGAATAAATTCGAGAGAATGCATATTATAAATTTCAGCTTCTGAGTACAAGCTGCTCGTAAATTCGGAATGCAGCACTGCTTTAACACAGACAAAATATGCAAAGAATATAAAAGACTGTTTCGCGAATGTTGCATACAATACTGTACTACTGATCACAGCCCATAAATTTGTGAAATAATTATTTCTTTCCTGTTTGCACATTTGGTAAAATATTTATAAAATCTGGGACACTAGGGATGGAAAAAAATAACTAGTTAAAAAGTAATTTGTTTTAGTTACCTTTGAGTAATTAATTCATTCAGTTACTTTGTGGACACCCTGTACACTTGGCCCTTTTTCTCCAATGTGTGAAACGCGATTCGAATCCGTTCAAAAAACTTCCTCACGATCGAATCGCGAATTTTTTTCTCCTTTTACCACGATCGAACCGGTCTTGCATGAAACGCATCGGGAAGCTGCGTGAAGGATACCTTTCGAAAGGGCGAGGCCGAATTTAACCACACCAAAGGACAGGTAAAAGCGTTACACGGGAAGAACCTACCAGTGTTCGCAAGATAACCGGTACACCGGCGCACGGTACCTATAGGTATATAATGCCAAGACCATAAACGTACTTTTTATTCCTTTTCCAAGAGAGCAACGCTTCGTGGTCCCGTTATGTCGGCGAACTGCCGAAGGAGGGTCCAAAGAGAACCGACCAGCATCTTGCGGAACGTTCGAAACGCTTTCGGAAGCGGTGACCATCGTACGAAACGATTTTAAAATTAAGCGTATCGCAATATATTCTACCGTTGGGCTGAATTTCTTTGATTGTATCATTCCAGCGAAATAGGTGGAACAAATATTTATAAAAAAATTTTATAAAAAATAGGGAAAGAAAAGCAAACTATATGTTAAGGGTAAAAGAAAGTATAACAAAATATATAAAAATGGAAAATGATATTTACAACTAAAACAAGGATATATCAAATAATTCGCCATTTTTATGACTCTAATGGCGGACCGATTTTAAAAACTATACGTACATTCATTGTACGTACAAGAATGTAGCTGTGGCAGCAGATCTACCTTGCTTTATATCACTCTTTATGCAAATTAATTAACCTTAACATAGTTACAAATACCGTGCATCGTTATTTATACTTGAGTGCTAGAAACTTAACCTCAAAACGCAAACCTCACATCAACACTTTAGTCTTCTTTTTCTTTTGAACCCTAAGCAATATTCTTACAAAAAGTGAAAAAATGCCAAAGAAAATTTTGAAGATTTACCGAAATCTATCGATCATTCGTACCATCATGGTCGAGGAAATCTAATAACGAGGTGTAAGTATATACGATGTTGGAACGCGATAAATATGATCGGTGAAAGTTCATGCAAGTTAATCGGGAGGATGTCATGCTGGAAGATTGACATTTCGCGAAGTTACGATTACCCTCGGCGAGACAAGCCGTGGCAGGTTCGGTTGAACGCGGAAGGAATAGTAACGGGGCTGTTTCGAGCATCGCAAAACGTTGCGACACACCGCGTCGCGTCGACGCAATTGGGTCAAAGTGGTGCAGTCACGAAGGTGGCCAGCCGAGGTTTCAGCGACACTGCAGTAATCGTGCATTTAACCGTGTACACAGAGCGGGCCTCCATGAGAATAGTTGCGGCCGAAGGGCTGTTCCAGAAACGGTGCCACGAACAAAGGAACCACGTGTATGCCCGTCGCGCTTCTGCGCTCGTATCGTGTGACCCGTCCACTTTCTCACTCTCTATGTTCTTCTATTTTACTCTAACCCTTTTGTCGTTGTTATACGCATATGTACGTGCCTCTTTGAACATACGATTGGCTGAATGAACCCGACCGTTTGCGTGTCAAAGCAAAGCAACGGAAAGGTGTCACGCGCCTACCGAAAGCCATCCCGTTCGATCGTAAAACCCTTCAAACGGATTGCAACAATAGTAATGCACGGCTTTGATAAACTAAATGTTTGCGATAGACGTGGAAATGATGTCAATGAGACATAACGAGCGCATATTGAATGGTCGGCAGCGTCGGATTAAGAGGATGTCTAATGGGGGTTATAGCTTCTATCCAAGAGCTCCATTATAAACTTTCTATTTACTATCTCAAAAAGATATTCAATGCAATATTTTAACTGCTGCCTTTCTGTTTAGGATTAATTTTCAACTTTTCAACCTAGTTTGTCAACTAAGGGATCCTCAAAGGTGTGATAATCCCAGGTTCCAAAAATCTTAACGCGCTCCTGATTTATGAAATTTAAAAATTTGAAAGTTTTAAAAGGCTAAATTGTACAGAATTAACCGTAAATAAGAAAGAAAATTCATATCATCTTTTACCGAAATACTAATTAATAAATTAGATTCCTATATATTGACGAAGTTGAAAATGTTTGATTAAATTATTAACTGAACGAGTTTGATATAATTGGAATCGGATCGAAGGAGTTTGCGGCTGGTAGTAGGTATGAAATTCAAAATAGATTGATGACTAATGAATGAATAACAATTACTAATGGACGTTCACGCCTATTCAGGAATATCGAGAGCGTGTGGGTTCGAGTTTACGCAAAGCACGTTCGCGCGATCCGATGAATGAAACACGTAACAGCTATGCAACCGTTCGCCATCAGCTCGCGAAGAAAGCGAACAGCAGAATCCCTGGATCCATAAGATCATGCCCATTAGCGAATATAGTTACTCCGGCGTGGAATTTATGATCTCTCCGTCCGCCGATCGTGTCGTAATAGGCGTACTATATTTCTCCATTGGCGGGCTTCTTAATAACATCGATTCGTAATAGTTAGACGGTCGAGGGACTTCGAGAAGCGTGCAACTTCAATATTGGCGAACCGCTAATAACAAATTTTGAAGAATTACCCCGGCTGAACTTGCTCGAAGAATCTCACGATTTTTCTCCGTCTACTGATTCATCGATCGTTCTACTATAATTCTAAGGTAACTTCTATGATCATTTTAAAGCACCTGACAGATTTATGGTAATGGTACAAGATGATTTGAAACAGAGAGCTTTATTACATGTAATTTGTTTGATTAATAATTAAGGACGCGCTCGAATTTTCGCTTAATAATAACTGTTACGGTTTAAATCTTATATAACATAGACGATCGAATGATAGCATCGAACTTCGAAGAAATCTACGATCAAAGGCCGAATGTTTTCATATCAAAAACGAATTTAATCTAACACGATAAAAAAAAAACGTTGATAAGGGAATGTCTTAAATTAAAGAAATATCGCGTGCGATACTTTGCATCAAAGTTTCCCAAGACTGCAGCTAGTTAAGATGTAAAATCGTAATTTGTGCTTCGTAAGGCACGTCGGTAAAGAGATTTAAAAAAGGGGTAACGTGTTCGAGGTGGACAAAAAAGGGACCGTTCCAACGAAACGTGTAGCGATAAAATCGAGCGTGATGCATTCCGTGTCGTCCGTTTTGAAATATGAAAGAATACAATCTGACGAGGGAAAAACGTAACCGTCTAGTTATTACGCTCGAAGCGACAATAGAAGTCGACGTGGCCTTTCAACGGAACCGCCGCGCTGGTACTTTCTCGTTAAGTTCGCGTTTGCCAAAGAAAAAGTTAATTTGAATATTCCGTCAGGGAGGTTCTGCGAGCATGGCAAGGTCGAAGCGCGTATTCGAAAATTTTATGCATAAATTATGTGACTGGTATCGGAACGGATTTCATAAATATTAATACGAACGAAGGAAAAATTCATCCCCTCTGCTATTTCGTTCCCTTTTGTTCGGGAATCGAAATACATTTCCGTGCACCTTGTGCCACAATGAAACGTGGGATAAGGCCGGGTCTAGGTAAAAGGGAATCCAGCCCCTTATGGAAAATTTCAGTGATCTTGGGGCTACATTAAACGTGAATCATGTATCACGGTAAGAAAAATTTCTGTTCCAACGTAAGGTTCCTTTATGGATGGATTTGCTTGCATTATTAAACAAGCACACGTGGTATATTTTTTTGCTATCGAGAAACATTTGTTCAAATACTCTAGTGCTGCATTCTTCTCGTAGCTATTCATACCGCGTTGTTTATCGAAGGGATCGTGAGTAATGGTTAAACGAATCATAATTTATGATTCCTTCTTATATTTCAATAATTTTAACTGAAATCATTGACGTAACTAGGTTTTTATTCTGGGATGGGCTAGACCTCTCCGAAATTCTGAAACTCTGTAAATTTGAGATTTGTAAGTTCTAAAAAATTCAAATTTTGCACTTATGATATTTTAAAATTATTTGAATTAGAAAAGCTTCCACATATTGGGGAGATCTAGGCCCCCAGCTAGTTACGCCAGTGAAACTAAAATTTAAAAAGAAACTAAATAAAAATCTGATCCTTAATGGATTAAACGTTCAAGAACATCGTTAAGTGTATTGAAAAAAATTCGATGAGTTATCCTTTCGAAGGATCCCGATATAGCAATCTGGATAGACCATTAATTCGCCCTCGATCCTTCGATAAACGATGAATTAAAAGAAACGGTGGTGCAAGAGAGAGAGAGAAGAAGGAGAACTCACCCTGTGAGGCGCCCGAAGAAGTCGATGCACCGCTGCGAGCTGGTTAATTAGTGGCAAGGTCGCGCTGAAGGTGTGCACAGGAGGTCTAGGTGGCTCCGGATAGGAGCTCGCATAAGCGAACGGATCGACGTCATTCAGGTACTGAACTCGGCACGTCAGAGACATCTCGCCGGTCGTCTGTTTCTCGGCCCGTTTATGGCCGATTGTTGTCCGATATAAGCCTTTCTTTCCTTTCCTCGATCCAAACAAGGCGAGCACACACACACAGTGAGAGAAACGCAAACGGCGTGTTTTACGCTCGCGGCCTCACGGCGGACCGCACGACCGCTTTACGCGAACGCACGAACCAGTTCGTCGTAGCGCCGATTTATTTTCATTCGAGTTTGCCGGTTGCAACCCGAGAAAACGAACCTCGACTGGCTCTTCTATCCTCTCTTTCTCGTTCACGGTTAGGTACCTTCCTTTTTACCCTCGTCTCTTTCTTCCTCTTCAAGTTCCATTCGCGTCTACCCGGCCCTGACGACGAAACAGAAGCTCACGTGAATACCTTGATCGCGGTGAACCGATATTCTCTTTCTTCTACCACGTTTCCGTCTTCTTCGTTTTATTGTGAACGAGAGAAAGAGAGAGAGAGAGAGAGAGAGAGAGGGGAAGGTTGACGATGAACGAACGTGAAAAGCTGCCGATTTATTTTCGTCAGACCGTCGACGGAGGTTCGTGACGAGAAAAGAAAACTCGGATGTTTCGTCTTCCTAGTTTTTCGCGCTCTTCCATCGATCGCTCGACTTTCAGTATGCGTATCTGGAAATTGGTTTACAATGGTAACGTGAATGATTGTTGACGCTCAGTCTTTTATCGATAAATGAAATATTGTTTTATTTGACTGTCGGATATCAGATCGCTGATTTTGAAATGTAGGAAGTTTGACATGGTTCGATGCCATAGAAGTGATACGAAATGGCACTTGTGATACAATTTGAACTGTTCAAATTAACTCAGCACCTTTAGCATTACGCCTTCTGAATTGCTATTTCAAATTTGAATATTTTCTCACGCTTATGTGCATTTAAAAAGTGGCATAATTTACTATGATCTTTTAAATCTTTAATCGTCCCATATTCAAATAGCTATTATTTATTTCTAAGCATCTATTTCTATTTCTAATTATAATATTGAAAATGACACCACAGAAAAAGCTGGTGAAGATCCTCTCTAGAATCTTCAAATTTCTTTAAAAATTCGTCTTCAAAATTATTCAAATAGTTTTACAACCCCGTTCCAAATTGATATGGCCTAAGTGCCATTTTATGGTACCTTTATGTCATCGAATCGCATCAGACTTCCCATATCTTTCGAAATCCACCATTTGATATACAACAATCTAATAAATTGTTTGATCTTGTTGCCTTGCCGTTTGATCTCGTTAAGAGGAATATGATAGAACGAGGGGCAACGATGTAAATGGCACCCGATATATTTTAGTATTTACGCGTGAAAGTGACATTGCTGGAACCGTAACAACCTCTGACTTCGAGAGAGTCCATGTGAATAAGAAACCACGTCGTTTTCAGTCGGTCGACGACCTTTAGATTTTCCTTTCACTCGTCTCTGTTGGCCTGTCGACCGAAACTGGAAGGAACGGAAGAAGTTGTTTTCATTTATCGTCAAGGTTACGAACACTTGAACCATAAGACCGGGATTTTATTAACTCGTATCAGAAAGCAGTTACACGTGAAACGTAAATACGTTACAGATTTGGCGATGGAATTTAATTGAGTATGATGTTCATTAATAAATCTTTGAAAGAAAGAAATTAAAATAGTACTCGAGATACTAGCTTCTATAAAGTATAAGAGGGATTTTGAAAATCATAAATGCTTAGAATATGCTATAGAAATAAAATTGTCTATAGAACTCATGTACTTGCGCTAAATAAATGAGTGTAATTATGGTATTTAATAAGTGTAAATAAGGGTAATTAAAGTTTTTAATGAATGTAAATCAAGATATTTACGTCTATAGTAATTAGAACACTTAACAAGTGTAAATTGAATTATTTATATTATCATTATTAGCACTTATTACTCGTATTAATTAAGGTATTTACACCTATTTATTCTATCATATGGGCTTGAAAATTTTGTGAACAGTTAACTTTCAGACATAGATATATAGGGTATCTAGCGAAACTGGGTCATGTTAGGAACGATGGAAAAATTTGGAGCATCATGTAACATATTTTAATTTCAAAATATCATTCATGTCATTCGTTTTTTAAAGAATCGACACGGGTAAAAAGAAATATACAATTCCGTTTAAAAAACTGAAGATGACCTTGAAATGTTTGAAACGCCTTCACTTCGACACCGTTTAGTTATGCCCACTGATATTCTGTTTTGTATCTATCATCTACTATTTTAGAACTGCAGCTTGACTCATTTATACTGTACCAAAAGAATAACATTAAACGAAATGCGTATATTCCATCACTGCTTCAAAAGAGGAAGATGAAAATGCGAGTTGCCTGGTTATCCTGTTTCGTGTTTGGTGAGAGGAATCGTGGAATCACGAGAAAATCGTCGTTCGAGTGGAATGAATTTACAAAGTGTCAATTATCAACGCATGCCAACCCGTCTCGTCAACCTCTCGAATTCGCATTGTTCTTGGCCGTTGCACGGGCTAGCTCCTCTGCGAACCGGCTCGATGGTGCAGCACAGAGAAAAAGGGAGGAAAGAGATGAAGATAAAGAGAGAAATAGGGAATAAGAGTGAAAGAGAAAAAGGGATGGAGAACTGTTAGGTAGAGAGACAGGGAAAAGGTGAAAGAGAAAAGGAAACAGTGCGAGAAGAGGAAGGAGGGAAATGAGGGGGAGGGAGATAGAAGGGAAAACGAGTCTGCGCCATGCCACGAATGTAATCGTGCCTGTAGTCGACGAAAGATTCACGATCAAGATGCGATCGTAAGGTAAGATCGTGCCCAAGAGGATTTCCAAACTCGTCTGAATCAACAAATCCACCGTGGACCAATGTTTTCGCGCTTACTCCGAACGATTCCATTATTTTACAAACCGATGCCAAGTTTTCCCGTACCTCGTTCCTGCTTTCTCTATCAATTTCGCACGTCAGTCGACTTTCGTTAGATATACGGAACCTTGGACTCGAAGGTTCATGAAAAGTTCTAACAAATTCGCGCCATTTCCAGAAAACCGTCTAACGTGTAAATATAATATAACAAGACGACGCATGCGATTGGTCTATTTTTGAAGCAATCCAGAGGAACAGGATCGATACACCAATCGCAGCGCCAATATTTATTAGGTACACGCGGCGAACGGTGGAATCGAACCACGTTAAAGGATTCCTAACCCCAATGTGTCAAAATTCGCACGTTTTCGTTGATGCTCCAAAAAGTACTCTACATTTCAATTAAGTTTGATAGTTCAACAGAAAATATGATTCTGGCGCGTAAAAGAAGTCTTATGTATCATGAAAAAATGCAACAACAGCGCCACAATGACAGTTCCGTTAATGTCACTTTCAAGCGTACGATCAAAATAGTAAATCAAATTTCACGTTACCTGTGACTCCGATCAGTCAATGTTTGAACACCATTCATGTCGTTCGTTGATTTTAATATTTGATTTTTCGATGGACAAAGGCCGGGCACGACGAACGAAAAGTATATACAGTAAACGAATCGGAGTCTGCGCGACAAAAACTCACGCCGTGCGAGCGCGAACGACACGCGCGCTTCCCGCGCACGGAAACGCGCGTCACCTTTCCTCGCGGTCGCGTATGACACTCGTTAAGAAACACACACTGACGATAGTCACGCGACGAAGTAACGCGAAAAGAAGAAGGAAACAGAGAGAATCGAACGAAAAGGACACGGTACCGGCAACGTATCTTACTTCCCGAGCGGTCGCCGCGATACTGAGCGCCACGGACACCTGTCGCCGCTAAGGCGACAGTGGCGCCTCCATGCGGTCAACCCCCTCCCTACTTTAGCGCGTATTCAAAGAGCACCCCGGAACCGTCGCATAAATAAAGATAATATTTACCGTCTTTATTACTGTAACTGCTGTTTATCTCAGCTGTTAACGTGATTATGTTCTGATAAAAGTATGATAATACTGCTGCAACTCTATTGGCATATGCGATAAAAGAAAGATAATTATTATCGGAGTTGTTTCAAATCGGTTAATCCGGATATTTTTAATGTTTTTGAAGTTAAATTATCATTAGTTAAGTGTCATTAAGTTAAAGTGTCATTAAATAAAATATCATTTTCCTCGTAAAATTCCATTTTCAATAACATATTTTGTTATTAAATTGTATTTATGTTTAAATTAATCTCAATGTAGTTAATTATGTGAAATCTATACTTGCATCAAATTGAAGAATTATTATATTTCTACCTATACTACACGCTATATAAAGTATTATTATTATTATTTTTTTTTTTTTTTTTTGTTTGTGAAATAAAAATGTCCAAAAGTAAACCAACTACATTTTTCAAAGAAAGCATAAAGTGGTTTTGCGGTTAGAAAAGAATTAGAAAACAGGTCGCGTGCTTTTTTCAGCAACGAGGTCCTGTGTAAACTTACAAACACAAATATACCGCTTCATGGACGGTCCGTTGTTTCGCGGTCAACCAAAAACTGGCAATATTGTCGTCAAACAAACTTTATCCAGCCAGCCGGAATGACCTCTTTCCAGGAGTCTGTTCCGTCTGTCTCCTACCCTTCCCTTTTTTCGATTTTTCGTAAGATAGCAGGGCTTTTTGCCAGGGAACACAATTTCAGCGGCTCGCTGGCGCGTAGTTTTCAAGGGTAGAGGTTTCGAGGACGCCGCGATGGGGGAGGCAAATGAAACGGCAGGGATGGTAATTGTGCGGTGAAAAAATAATCAGCTGGCGCAGCACGTAGAGCGTAACCATAAGTGCGGCTGTGCTCATTGTTGCCTCGACGCTACGAGGGTGACAAGCTCACAAAAGGGGCTGCTGGACCCATAGAAACGTGATGGGAGGTACGAAGCTACCGCTCGTGCCGGAGGGTGGCACCGTTGCGATAAAATTCTATGGTGTGTCGGGAAACTGTCAGTGACTCGACAACTTAGAATCGAGAGCACAAAGGCTTCGTTGTACGCAAGCTGATCCCCTGTTTTCATCGATGATTTGAAAATTTTGTTGATATACAGGGTGCACTATATAAGTGTCGTCAAATTTTCACTTTCCAAGAATTTTATAAATAATTGTATCAAACTAAAACCAGCGCCCGATTAAGGCTAGGTTTAAGAGGGCCACACTTACCAAGGGTAAAATTCTCTATGTTAAAGAATAGTGATTGAAATCTTTTTACCATTGTCCTATTTCTTTATAATTAAACAAGTTATTTAATTTCATTTGAAATGAATTTCAATTTTTGGGACCAAAATATTTGCTAATTTTTCCCTTATCTTTCATATTCTTCTTCACTAATACGGAGACTATGTCGAGTCTGATTAAAGAAAATACAAGGCTTAATTGAAGATTCGGTCTGGTTCGACGCTAGCGAGAAAAGTTGCGAGCAGAATGGAAGTGACTGTAGAAGATGCCTTTGTTGACAGCACTTTGCGTGCAAAACGGAAAGAAAGGAAGAGGTAGTCTGAAGCAGAGAAGGGTCTCTTTCGTACATCCCTCATGAGAAACAATAATGTCGCGCGCACTTCCACTCCTCCCGATGTCGCCAACCCTCTTCTCTCGTCTTTGTTCGTCTGGCTTTTTTCGAGTGCGCTTCGTCCTATCCAGCGCCGCCTATACAACCTTTCTTCAGCTACTGATCATGAAAAAAATCGCAGGCGAATGGCGAAAACGAAGGAACGCGCGACTGGAAAGGTAGAAAGGAAGCGGAAGTTTTGTCATTTGTTTCGCGTTCCCTGTTCCTTGCCGCGCGTTCGCGCGGACTTTTTTTTTTTTTAGTGGAGTAATGAAACTTCAACGAAACGTTCCAAAGAAAATTATCACTAAGTCTAAGTCGTAATAAGAGAAACAAATATTAACCTTTTAAAGGTGACGAATGCTTAAAGCTTGAAGAATTATAAAAACTTACCGGAATGTAGCCATCGGGTTGTGGTCTCTCGTTGTCCCTGAAGAAAAT
Source organism: Osmia lignaria lignaria (assembly GCF_051020975.1). NCBI lineage: Eukaryota > Metazoa > Arthropoda > Insecta > Hymenoptera > Megachilidae > Osmia > Osmia lignaria. The sequence continues at coordinate 6,982,164 of NC_135041.1, forward strand.
CGTTCAATTATAAATCAAACATCGACGAAGTGTCCAGGTTCGATTATCGACACGAAACATACCGATGTCGTCGTTGTATCACCGGTGTCTTGGGTGTGCTATCGTGAATGATCACTTGGGTGGCATCGATCTCCTCGCATTCTGAACTCTCTTCGTCGGTATCTGCGCGAATAACAAAGTCGATATCTCAAGTGTCAGTAAAATAATCACCTATTCGTAATTGAGTAATCCAGTGTGATCGTTAATTCAATGTTCTAAGTGGCTCCATAGGTAGTTAGCAATTAGCGAGGGTTATGGGTTCGTTATTTCTCAACGCCCAGTAACCCAAATTTCCTTTCATCAGGGGAATTACGATCAGCGAAATCTGTTCGTGCGAACTGCTCCCTAATCCTGTCAACTTCCCTTTTCAATACCCTGCGTGTACGTGTGTGTATACCCACGATTCAGCACCCATCGGTCCAGCATACCGCAATTCCCAAAAGGAACGATTCCATTGATTCTCTTCAAAGGGACGCCGTTCTCTCGTTAACAGATCCAGTTTCCAACTATTCCAAAGCCACTGGTGTATTCGATGCAGCTGGTAAATCGACTAGCAACCCACGGACGCGCACACGATCGATTGTAAATCGTGTTAAATTCGTTCGGAACTCACCCTCTTCGATGGGCTCGCGTTTACGAATGCGAGACAAGACAGGACTGGGACAGAGGTTGCTCGTGTCACCCAACAGGTCATCGATGTTAGTGTGCTCGCCGATGAATAGCGGTAACGTGGAGGGTCGTTTCCTTGGTGACGATCTTCGGGGTGTTGGTTGCACGTTGTCGTAAGGCGAGTCGCGTCCCCCGTAATTGTCTGGTGGATCGGGAGGATTTTCTACCTGCGAAATGCACATACTTCCTTGTAATCAAATGAATCATCGATGGATATCTTCATTGACGTAATTATAATCTTTGGATAGAATGGACAAGGTTCCTTATTTTTATTAACAGTCTCAAGTGTTTGATATCTTGCATTACGCAACATTACAATTTGAGAACTTGAGAATTTAGAAATTTAGAAATTTGAAAATTTGAGAGTTTAAAAATTTGGAAATTCGAGAATTTAGGAGTATGAGAATATTTGAGAATTTGGAATTTAAACTTTAGAAATTTAAGAATTTGAGAAGTTGAAAATTTGGGAATTTGAGAATTTTATAATATTAGAATCGTGATGTCAAAGTATCGATAGCTTAAACCAAGATTCTCTTCCAGCCATTAAAGCACCCTCTCAATTTCTTAATCAAAAGCAAAACACTTGATCGAGGCGAGCAAACGACTATATTTTCTCGCCACGAGCAAACACGCGAACTTAAAGATTTATCGCGGCAGATATTATCAGGGCGTAGCATCGTCTCGTCAGTTATAGGTCGTTAAATGAATAATGCAGGATATATGATCACTTTACCCCTTCGGGACTGGCGCGATCCCCGAGTGGCTCGTCAGGCGGAGGTGGCGGAAATTCGATAGGGAATCTAGAGAGGCTTCTCTTCGTGTATATCTCAGGTTCAGGGTTAACGCCAATATCGATTCTCTCAAACGATTCGGACGAGTCCGATGTGCTGTTCGAAGTTTCCACTGGAATCTTGACGACACCGTCAGGCACCTTCGACGAACTGTCCATCCACCATGGTTTCTCACCAGACTCGATATGTCTAATTTTATTAAACATTCTCCCATAAGACTGACTATCGTCAACTTCGTCCGGGTAATCGTTTATGTTTTCTGCAGTGTCTGTAGTTATAGGAATCACTTCAATTCCTTCAGGTACGTTATCAGGATCGTTGCTCATCCACCATGCTCGTTCCCCGGATTGCTGATGTTTGATCCGACTTCTTTTATCGCTGGATCGTGTGCTAGAACGACTCGATTCTCGTTTCTGAACGGGAGAAGCTGCGGGGAATGGCTTTTTCGAGTCATCCGATGGAACACCGTCGTTCGCGTCCAACCAGCATCCTCTATCCCCGGATTCTTGCCTCCACCCCGTCGAACACGATGATTTTTTCGATTCCTCCGAGGGATGGCTGTCGTTTCCATCCAACCATCGAGCTCTCTCTCCAGTATCGTGCATCGAGGCTGTCGAGAAAGATTGTTTCTTCGTCTCCTCCGACGGCCCGCTATCGTTAGAATCTAACCATCGGCCTTTCTCCACCGATTCTTGTCTCGAAGTCGTCGTCGAGCTCTGTTTCTTAGCCTCCTCCGAGGCTACGCTGTCGTTCGCATCGAACCACCAGGCTCGTTCTTCTGATTCTTGTCTCCATACTTTGTATTTAAATTTTCCTGGGAACATAAACAAATTAAGGGAGGTTATTTGCGCGAATGAACGGTGGTTGATCTACCTTCACTTTCACATGAAAGAATACGAAACTTTAGAAAATGAACGAGTAACATTTCAATATGATTGCAAAGAAAAATCTAACTTTTCCAGAAAACGTAATAAAATTGGCAAGTTAAGTTCCCACGTGGCATATTTATAAATCGACCGATCTAAAAACGCAATGGCTGACTCACCATCGTCAGGTAAAGCACCGCTGACGGTCGTTTCTTGGCTAATGTCGTCGTTACACACGCTTCCTGTTTCGACGCCTTCAGGAACGTTGTCGCAGTTCGGATTCATCCACCAGGGCTGCTCCCCGGAATAATTACGTCTTATCCTCCCGTTACTCTGTTGCTTTCTCTCCTCGGTTTTCTCCGAGTTCGTGAAGCTGAAACTCTTCGACAAACTCTTCGACAATGACGTACCGTTGTGCTCCGACTTCTTTACGTCCGTGTTTTCTTCGTTGGAATCCAGCCAACCACCTGATTTACCGGATTCGCTGGAGTCCTGATGCTTATTTTTGAAGAGATTCGTCACTGGAGCAAGTGCTCGCATCAGGAACGACTTGGCCTCTTCTGTTTTCCCTGAACGATCGCTCCTGGATCTCGGACTGGACGGTGGTCTGGGTGGTTTGTCCATGGTCAAAGACATTTCATCCGCAGACGAAGCTAAAACACTTGTCCTGGAAGAGCCGGCACTCATTTTTCCCTTCTTCTCGCAGAACGGGGACTTGGACGTTCGTTTCCTTCGACGTCTCGAGCTGGACCTTATCTGTTGCTCCTCGTCATCTTCCTCGCTGCTCGATGAATTCGAAGAGTTCGATTCGTTACTACTGGAACTCGATGTTCCGTTCTCTTCCCGTCTTACAGAAGGTGACTTCGACGTACTTCTCGATTTTTCCGGCCTGAAGGAATTGCCAGTCGAATCACTCTTCGTAATCGTCTTCGACGTACTCAACGGCATCTTCAGTCTCGATCTGCTCGATTTCACCGAGCCTGAAGAGTCCGAGGTAGCAGCCTGTCGAATCGGTTCGGAATTCGGTTCGGATTGCGAATCTTGAGAGCTGACGGACACGCTTCGTTGGTTGCTCTTCTTCTTCCTGCTGTACTTGGACCGAGACGGATCACCGTTCTCCATGTTCAAGGTCGACTTGCGGAAATCCTTGTTCACGTATTTCAATGCCACGATGCTCTTGGACGAGGACGAGGACGCGGCGTCGCTCTTCGGGACAGGTGGTTTGCCACGAGCATCCGGCGAACCGCCTTGTCTCAGATTCACTGAGGACGCGCTCGAGCCGACGGACGACTTCCCTGGCGACGAACACGACGGCGTCGCCTTTATTTTTGCACCCTGACTCGTCGTCGAACTGGCTGACGAGGATTTCGATCTGCCAATTGGCACATTTACAGCGGAACTGTCTGACGAGTCGATTCGCGTCATTTGACGAGGAAGATTCTTTGACGAACCGCTGCGCGACTGAGGTGTTGTTGATCGACTCTGGGATGAACTATCGTTTCATGAAAACAGAATAAGGATCGTTACAAAGGCAAGTGCAAAGAAATATTAAATGTATTGAAAGTTGATAATTACCCGTGGAAAGATTCCTTCCCGCCTGATGCATTGTCACTCTTCGGGGATGCAATTTCACTGCCTTGCTCCTTGCAATGTCCTTCAACTATCCTAGAGGATTCGTCTAGTTTAGACAACGAACTATGGTCAGACTTAGGTGTCGAGCCTCTTCTTTCTCGAAGTCCGTCAGATTTTGTCGACGAATTCGACGATGACCTCAAGATTTTCACGTCGTTCTTCGGCGTTCCGCGGCCTAACCGCGGTATAGACGGTCTTCTTTGATTATAACTCTCGCTCTTCGACGTCGAACTTTCTCTACTACTCTGCGTTTCCTCGCTCTTGGATTCTTGCGACTTTCCAACAATACCAGACTGCTGTGGACTTGCTAAACGGCCTACTTTACCTTCAACCTTTCCAACGGAACACGAGGCGTTCTGAAGTTTACCCTCTGATTGATCCTTCCTCGGATTCTCTTTCGGGTCCGCGCTGCTTCTCGGGAAACCCAAACCACCGAACACCTTGTTATTCTGCTCGTTTTGATTCCTGTTTGCGAAAATCTCTTGACTAGAATTAGGCGACACCTTCATGGAAGGATCGTTCCTGTCGTTCGACCTTGAAAACGCAAAACTGTTCATCCTGGAATTACCACCAGCCCCGCCGTTGAACCCTCTCCCGTAACCCGGACTTCCAGCTGTATTCGACGAAGAAAATTTGTCTATGTACGTTGTCCATGGTGTACCCGCGATTCGTCCACCACCACCGTATCTCAGGAACCTCGAATTATCCTCCGTCTTTTCGCACTGAACCTCTTGATCCTTGGAATCGATCTTTTTTCTAACTCTCGCTACTTCCTTCTGACTCGCTATACCCACGTCGGCTCTTCTGTTTCTCACGAAGGATGAAGAAGCTGGTGGACTCGGCGACGTACCTCTAGTGATCATGGTTATGGTTACCGTTTCGCTTTCTTGTAGCCTCTTGTCAACTTCGAATTCTTCGGCTTTGGCGGAGGTTACGAATGGTTCTTGACTAGGATCCTTCTCCGAAGGTGATTTCGTAACATCCTCTTTCTTCGAGCTCCCTGGCACGGGCTTACTGCCTGAAGTTCGGAACCTGTCCGATCCGGAGTAGCTTATGGCTGCGGGAACTCGATCGTTACCGGTTCTCGAAGAAAGGAACCTGGTTGCTGAAGAAGAACCGTATCTGGAGGAGATTGGCGTCGAACTTGATTCAGACGCACCTGTGATCATTTTTAATATCGAATAACCTTCTGTAAATTATGGTTACAGGATTGTTATTCGTTAGAATTTTAGTAGTACTTACTCGAAGAAGCACCGGAACGACCATAAGAGGAAGCTCTCGGATACATCCGGAAGGTGTTCGATTTTCCAACGCTGACTTCCGGGCTAGGCTCACGGGAGCTTCTTCCAGAGTTCGGTCGTAATCCTCGATAGGAAACCGGTGGATGGTCGGCTCTCTCTTTCTTCTCGATTCTACTTTCGTTTCCATAACTTCGAGCCAAGCCTGATCCGGGATACGTGTTGGATCCGTATCGGGATACTCCTTCGGGCTCTCTGCTCTTCTCGCGAGAAGTGGCACGGTTATATCTGTCCAAGACGGAGGCCGGTCTGTCTGAAGTTTTAGCAGCTGGATACGAGTACTTCTCCAACAGTGAGGATCTGCTGCTCGATAATGGGCTTTTCGCCCTTACGTCCTCCGACGACGACCTGCCCGGGTGCAGTCTGCTTTTATCGGCATCCTTGCCAGCTGAAATGAAATATCAAATAGGATTTAGAATAATAGACTAAATTGTATTTAGTATTAGTCGTTATAATCTAATAAATACAGTTTCAAAAACTTATAAAAATTTCTTTTCTAAAATCAGGCTTAATGTAAAGAAATCATTTAAGTGACTTACTGGAATACTTAAAGCTAGGTTTCTCTTCGTTTTTGTCCTTCTTCAAGAACGCGTTTCCAAAGCCAGATACCCTGTCCTTGGCAAGAGTCCGACTGGAACCGGAACCGATGGACGAGTAGCTGTTTCTGCAGCTGGGTAGACTACTTCCTGTCGAAGAAGCGGCCCTCCCAAATGTGCCGGCGGCGATGCCGACTCTGGATCTGTAGGCGCCAGTGTCACCCTGAAAGAGAAGCCATGAATCGAACCGATCGGTTGCCGATTCCCGGCGATCGGGTAACATTTATCCGTGGCACCGTTACGCGGACATCGATCGGTCGAAGTTGATCGAAACCGAGCGGCACGAGTGCCGGAAATGTCATTCGTTCCAGAGACCGGGGAACGAACAATCGAACCTCGTGTCGTTCTCGAAATAGAATTACCGATCGAGATCGCCGCGCCTGGACTTCTTTTTCCCTTCGAGATTTATGCGTCGCGGCTCGAATATTTATTAACCGCGATAGGATCGCGGTGCGTTTTGTATACCGACGAAAGAGCGAGCAACGTGACGCGTTTGAAGTCTCTTTTTATTTTCAATGAATTTTCAATACCTCCTTCCCTCCATCGTTATTCCTCTTGGGAAGTCTAAGAGATGGACGAGTGTTCAAGGAAGGGGTGGCCTACGGCGAGGGCCAAGAACCCGGGAACTCAGGAACCCACGGAATCCTGTGGAGGGAAATCGAGAACCCGGAAATCCGGGAAAACCTACTATGCTCGATACTGTGCTTCTTTTTCGCTTAAGAGAAATTTTCTTACTGTTGTAACTGAGACGTTCAATTAGATAATAGTGCTAGAGACAGTATAGTTTACTTATTACAGTAGTCAGGTTTAACAAAAATAATTGGAAGATGAGGATGCAAAGAGGTAGGAAGATACTTCCAAGTAACCCGGATGAGGCTAATATGTATCATCTACGGACAGCTCAGGTCTAGAAATGATAATTCGCACAATTAACATAAGTTTGGCGGATTGCCTGAAGCTCGAAATAGACGGTCCGACCTGGCAGGGAGTAATAACCTTCCTGTTTCTCTTTCATACAACGGGTGAGACCGATAAAAGTATAATTAATCGTGTGATATTTTTGAAATCGTATCGGTGCTTCAACCTATCATCCGATTCGATGAAGAAACCAACTACAAAAGCTTGGAAGTGTTCGTAAACGGAAATGGGTTTTCATAATCGTTTACTATCGGCCATAATATCCTGGCAAATCTAAGGTTTACTTTCAGCACAGTTTATAAGCTCGCGTATTCAACGGTCGTCCAACTTGCCGATGGTTTATTTACCTTGACTCGAACAGGCTTACGCGGCTCCAGCTACGCGGCCATAATTTCAATTTAAATTCAATTACATTCTAAAGCTCCGGCATCTTATGCTAGAGCGTTAAGACGAGATTCTACGCGAAAGCGTGGAGTTAAAGGAGAGGGCTGCCGTCGGCCGGTGTCTTCGTGCTAAAACTTTTAAAAAGTGTCGTTCGTTATTATGCTAATGCCATTCGGGGGGTGATAATGGAATTACAACGGACGCTCCTTAAGACCGCTAAAACGATTCCTTTCGACGGAAGTGCCGAAAAGGGCCGGATACGATGACTCCTTTCGACTCGTTTACATCCGGCCCATTATCGCATCTCCACTCTTTTCAGCCGTGAAACGAGCCTTTTCAATTGCAACACTTGGTACTCTGTCCTTCTTATATGCAAATAAAAATCATGCCCACGAATTTTGAATTTGTTTCATCGAGGCGTTGAGACGTCAGTGAAAAAATTATTGTAAATATATTATATTTTTCATCTGAAAAATTTTTATTTTCACTTATGCCTTTAGGATTAATACCGATGAAGTAATTTTATTTTAATAAAAATATTATTTAAGAAGACATATTATTTGGAATGAATTATTAAATTTCCAAATTGAAACAATAAAAAAATATTACTTGATATAGAAACTTTCAAGATGAAGGGTTTTTATATTAAACATCAGCTGGGTCCTTAGTTCATTAGTTGTATTAGCATCCTGATTGGATATGGTTCTGGACTGTGTTTCGTCGCTGAACTTCGATATTAGTTGAAGAAGTCACGATAAACATTTTGGCAACTAGCCTCGACGATCTTTGGCTAAATTCAGAGAAGGAAAGGTTTGCCAAGAAGTCGAATGAGAACCTGTTACGACGTCCATTATCGGCTTTACAGTGGTTTACTGGATGATCGCAAGGCGAAGCAGCAAATTGCTAGCACGAAACTTTTGCCAGCCTTGGATCAAACTTTTCCTACGTACCTCCAGCCGTAAGGAAATTTCTTTCCATAATATACTTATTCTTATTCCCCATGAAAACGGACGATAGGTGCATTAAGGTTTTAGGAAACATTCGTATGTTTTTGCAGAAGTAATTTAGGATCTTTCAATTAAACTTCGGTATTCTCTTGTTTCGATTGAAATATACAGGTAGGAAACAGAGAATGAACAAGAAAATATATAAGAAACGAAGTAAATAAAAAAAAGGAAAAAAAGAAGAAAATTGATACAAATAGCGTTCGCTGAGACTTTACGTAGTAGAGCAAACAGGAATCTAGAAAAACGATCGTTCCCAAACAATTTATCCGTGATCGATAAACGATCCATCGATGTCCACCCACCACTGGCTAATCCGTCAACGTGGTTGTTCTCTTTTAACGAAAAACGAAACGAAAGCTTCGATTTAGCGTCCCTTTCTCGATATTTCGTCGGCGTGGCGAAAAGCTTTCTATTGGGCTGGTCGAATTGAAAGCAGCTCGACCGGGAAATCTTTCGATATTGCTTTATCGTCCATAAAAATGGCTGTTTACAGCCTCCCTCTCTTTCTCTCTTTACTCTCACCCCTTGATACCGCTTTATCGATAGATAAATCGTCCGACAACCGCCGCCAGCCAGTTTATTTCTCATGCGCGCTGTTCTACTGTTGTTTCACCGAGTGAAACGTGCCTGACTTTCCTGTAAATTAATGTTTTGAAAGTAAAACCTCCATTTGGTTTGTAGGAATGCCTGGATATCACTGAATATTCATTCCATTTACGTTTTTGTTGATCGATACAGTTTATATACCGCTGCATTTTTTCAAAATCGTTAACAGAAAAGATTTCATTCCATTTTTGGCTACTTTTAATGTTTAAATTAAGGATACTACAGCGACTGTATGGTATCACATATCCTAATCAATTTATAATCTTTTAATATAATTTACCTATGTACAAGATAATTAGAATGTTGTAATTTTTGAAACAATCTTACCATAACTTCTTAAATTTCAATTTTCGATTTTTCTTATTCAAGAAATACTTGTATTAATAATAATAAGAATTTTTATTTTTTCCACAAACCAAAAATAAACATAAATTACTCTTGTATCCTTAATTGCACAGCGGTAAAGATTCATTGAAACAAAAGGCACCTGGTATACTTAATAAAAAAACAATATTATTTGAAAAATTAATTTGGTATGTTATACCCTACCAAGCCGTCACTCGGTTAATCGGAAAGGTACGAATACTTTTGCGACCCCATGTACAAATTGCACCAATTGCATCGCCCGCTCTGTTCAAAACAATTCCCATCTCATTAATTCAATGGTTTCTAATGTCCCTTTGTAAACCATCCGCGACATAGATCGAAGAATCGCAATTGTATCAGACGGGTGTAATCTTCGCATTAGCGACGAGGATGTGGACGCCTGAAGCGTCTTGATACCAGCTCGAGGGAAGACCGAGTAATTGAAGAGTGTCAGTCTGATTTAACCTCTGTCCACTGGTCGTATTATTATAATTTACGACGTGCCACCAGTTGTCACGAGGTACGAACAGTGAAAATAGTATTCTGTCTTCTTTTTGGCGTTACAAAGCAGTGTCGATACACGAGACTGGTTCAAAAGCCAACTTTCCTTTGAACTGGGCTCGATAATCAATTAATAACTGTCAATGAGAAAAAAAAACATGAAGAGACAGAAATATATTGTCCTCGAATCATTCACTGTTCAACTTTGGCAAATATTTTCACAATATTTCGTTACTTTCATTACCGTTAGTTTCAAGTACCAAATCAATAAAAAGGATATAAAATATTTATGAATAGTCTATAACTACACAGATATTATATTCAAAGGGAGGTAGATAGCACGGTAACGTGTTCTTTTTTTAAAATCCTTTTTCATAAAAAAGAGAAAATATTCGCGACACCAGTCGAAATATTTATTCCACCGAGAAAATGTGACGCTTGCGTTTCATCAAATAACAACCGTACGTTCGAACGCATCGTTGAAGCGCATTTTATATATGTATCATAATATACAGTGGAAAGTGTAACGCCATTAAATTGTAATTTCATTGATGGTGTTTACAAAAGTGCCCGTGTGTTTGAATGGTGGACCAACCGTGCCACTTTGTACGTCCGATGATTTAATAAATATTTACGTTTTATTAAATTACCCGTTCTATGGCGTTGGATCGGAGATATGAGAAGTCGAAAACGCATGGGATACGTTAACGTTCGGACGGTAATTGGAAACTTAATATATCGCCGGGTTACGTATTCGCATTATACAGTTGAAAGGGTTATTAGCGTTCAGGTGGTCCGTGAACTCACGTCGTTGTATAAATTTAATCTATCATCTAAGCTGGACGGACGCGTTTTCTTCCGCAACAAACCGTCACGTTACACCAACGTTAGTCGACGGTTTTATATTTATTCCTGATGGAACAGCAGCGAAAAGTTCTATCCGTCTCTCTCAGACAACCTGGTTCAAATGTAATTCATCAACCGATGCCAAGTTCAGTTCGTCTTCTCGAAATTACATTACGTATTCCATCATGAGCTTGAATTCGATGAAATATCACGACAAGAAAAGGTTCTTCTTCGCATAGGATTTGGCTTAGGGTTGTATCATGATGGGGATAAGAAGAAAGTGGAAAAAAAAATGAAGAATTGTTGACTTGTAATCAAAATTGGAGCTGTCAACTTGATATCTACAATTTTAGTTTTGCAAAGCTGAATTATTTCGAAAATAAATTGTCAAGTGTTTGATAGCTTGCATTTCAGAAGACCTTGCGAAAAAATCTTTGGATCTATCAATACTACAATACTAGAATGTTAGATTATTAGAATATTAAAATACTAAGATATTAGAATTCTGGAATCTTAGAATTTTAGAATGTTAGAAACTTAGAATCTTGGAATTTGATTACCTTCCAATTAGAATCTTAGAATAATGATGAGATCAGTCCACATTTAGGAAAGGAGGGAACCCCACCTTAGCCCCTACCTGTTTAGCCGACGAATATTATTCCATAAACATTATTGTATCGGAGTGAAAAAAATAAAATTTATTGGATGAAATTTCATCCGGAAGATTGCAATTGCCATACGTCTGAAGAAATGAAACAGGAAACGTCTGCGCTTCGTTTCGTTCTCCCTTTAAAAAGCCATCATCAAAATCCGCGAAACAATTTCGTCGTCGAGGCGAGATTAAAAACGAAAGAAGAACCTCGTATTTCCTTCGAACACGAGCAAATTAAATTCCCTTTCTTCCGGTACCCGGTCTCTGCTGCCCCTACGACATTATTTTTAACGTATTAATTCGCGCGACCGGAAACAGGGAATGGAATCTCCCCGCGACTACCTTCTTTCCCCGAACGATTCGCGAACGTTCTTGATCCACGACGAAAACGTCTTTCATTAAATATACAACAAATTACGCGTTCGTTCTCTGCCAACGAATCTCCGTGTACGGTATGGAAGTAACGGAATCGCGTTTTCAAAGGAACGGTTACGGTTCGTTACGTTTAATGAAACGTCAGAAGCTTGGACAGAGAGTCGAGGACAGACAGATAGAAAAATTGTAAAGGATATCGTACTTTTATTTTTATATTCGATGAACCTACTCTTTGAACCCGAAATGATCCTCTAGAGCCCGAAGTGCAGGAAATTATGAAACATTTGTTGTGGATCGCACCTATACTTTCTGTAATAGAAAAGATATTTTCTGTACAGAATTTTCATGACATAATGCTTTTTTGAAATAAAGTCTGCAGTCATCAGCAATTTAGAATTGCTAAGGAAATAAAAATCCTACGAAGAAGACGATAATGTTCGCTCCTGTTTATCTAACAAAATGCCGATTAGGTCGTTTCGAAGATCCATTTTCACCGACTGTTATTTCATGTTTCACACGTTGGATAGTGGCCAAATTTTTCTGTATATCGACGCGTGGATCAAGGAAACGTTTTCAAGTTGGTCGACCGTTAGTGTGACACGTGCATATCGAATGTGAATTCCGTATGACATTTGCTAAGCAGATTTCTGGCAAGGATTGTCTACACCTTCGATTTCGCTTCCTGTTTCGTCTGTTTTGTTACGCAATCTCTCATTCTATTCGTGGACGAAACAAATTGGTATATTTTCGTCAGAGATTCAATTTCTCGAAATTCAACGACTTTTTAATGTTATCAAGGTCATTACCCTGAATACAGGGTAATTTTACTTCTTATAGATACCGTATTTATCTTTATGATCATTAGTCTAGCCTAAATTAACTAATTATGAAAGTTCACATTAGGTTTAAATTTCTAACTTTTCATAATTGATATTTTAATGAATTTCTCTTTTCTATCTATAGTCATCTGAGTTGGAAATTTAAATTTTAATGCAAAATAAATACGCATAAAGATGGAGAATTTAATTTTCACCCTATTATAGAATTGAAAGATTCATTATTTTATAATAATTAAAGTTCATTAACTCCGAGGAATACGTCATTCTATCAGCAGAATTATTTCAAGCTGAATAAGACACTCGAGGTGTAGCTAATTAATTTCACTCGCAGCAGGTCATTGTAAGCTGAAGATATTTAATGAAGTTTCTCGAGATCCCTAAACTCTGACGCGAAAGTCTTTCGATGAAAAGCTTCCTCGCTACCAAGATGGCGACAAGAGAATGTTGAGAACTAAACGCTTCATCGGAGAAATAGTATAACGGTTTCGACGAGTAATTGGAAAACTTCCGGTGATGTGTAAGTCGGCGAAAGTTGCGGGCGAAGGTTCTTTCAAACCCACTAGGTTTCGAAGACACTGAACCTTTCGATACCCATCGATACGTCGATCAATCTCTCAACAAATCATTTTTCATTGTCGTTGTATCAACAAAAAGCTCAGTTCATAAATAATAATTAAAAGAGAGTAAGAATTCAATCTACTGTTTTATCAAATTTTCAACTTCAACTCATTGTAATATTTAATACCATCTAGCGTTTCCATTTTTCTTCCTGTTTTTCAATTATTTACATGTTACGAGAGGAAGGAAGTTCTCTCTCTTTTATTTTCAACTAAACAATGCAAATGCAAAGAGGGAAAACTTCGGTACATAAATTTCATTTAAAAACTTTGAATTTGATATTGTTAGAAATATTCCAAGCATTTTGATTTAATGGTGGACGAAACGGGTGCGCTTCGCTCTTCAGATTTTATTAATGACCATAAATCGTTCGTCTCAAGTTGTAGCCACTTCAAGCAACCTCGCTACTGTTGCGCCGTTTTGCATCGTTCGGTTAATATATCTATATAACAGTATGTGAATCAATGCTTATTATCATCGTGTATTTTTAACGGTACACGTCATCTTTTCCGATCGCGTTATCATTTAAAGAGTACTCTGTTGAAGCAGAAGTTGAATTGATCGAAAATGATTGTAAAATAATTGATTGCACATGAAAACTCTATAAATTTGCAGCTATTATTTATGAAATATTAAATAAATTAACAGAATACCTATTGGAAAATCTTACAATGAGGTGTAAGCAGCACAGACCAACCTCGTCTAATCTCTAGAATCACGTTTCATTTAAATCTTCTTCTAAAATAAAACAAACTAGTCCTCCAGTTCTCTGAGAGCAGAAAATCTCTGTATACCAAAGGTATTTGAGACGTGGAAGAAAAAAGGCAGCTTTCCCAGTGGCTTTCGGGTGGCACGTGAAAAAACTGTCGACGTTCTTTCGTAGAGAACGGTACGGAATAGATCAACATCCACGTCCTGCAGCCGCGGAAGATCAACAGACGGAGCTTCTCCTCTGTGAATCGCAAATTTTCCAACGCGTACGCTACGGTATCGTGTTCCATCAAAATGGAACGAAAATGGCCGGCTCGAATTTCGACGTGTCGTTCCAAGACAGAGCCATTCGTGCCCTCTCACCGATTCGTGGTGCTCTGCCAATTTCTCGGCCACCTTCCACGCGCTCGACTTTCAGTTCAGGCTATTTATTTTACAGGACAACCAGCCGAGAGTTTAATTAATACTGAGAGAAAGCGCCGCGAGTGGAACAAGAGATTGGAACACCCTTAGCTCGGTGTCGCGAGGAATCTGTGTATAAATAGAAGCACCAGAGACTATTCTCTGGAGATTCAGGCGATTTTCCGTTAGAAACGAAGGCTTAAAGTTGCCGTGTCACTGTGAACTGCTATTTTTATTGTTCTACTCCTTCCGCTCGCCCTTTCGGTTTTAAGAAAAGCTGCGGAGACCGAGAATGCGTAATGACGCGAAAGCGAGCTGAAAATGGTAATACGAAAGGAAATGAAGAAATCTTTTACTTTGAATGGAATTATTGTAAGAATGAATATAGGGAAATGATGGAAAACTTTCTATGTATCAAACTCAATCATCGTTTGCTGCAATTGGCACCTAGCCATTTTGTATTCATATCATTAATTAAGGGTGCATTTATGCAGTAATTTTCTTCAAACTTTAAGCTTTTAATTGATATACTATAAGTGCTATTTTACGATACTTTTCTGTCATCAGTTTGTGGCCAACTGTTCATGTAACAAACTGATATAATGAAAACCATTGTTTTCTTGTAATTGATAATCAATCATTTTGGTCTAAGATGAAGGCTACATGTATATAGTAATTTTCTTCAAACCTTAAACTTTAAATTGATACACCACGAGTAATACTTTTCTGTCATAAAATCGTATCGCACTTAACTTTCTCTTACAGTCTCACCATAGAGAATGGTGCAATATTTAATTTCCAATGCGATCGATCTCCATTCATGACGTCACCTTCTGTCGAAGCAACGCCATACAAATTATTACTGCGCCTGTAATCAATCAATTACTGTTTGAGTAATTCCCATTGTAAGAGAAAGCGTCTGTTCTATGGCCATAATTCGTAGGAGATTCAACAATATCGTACAATAGATCGAGCGTAGCCAGGGCAGAGCTGAAAATTGATTTCAATCCAGACAATTGATCCACGAGATCAGCTGTGTTTGCGGAGTCACCATTGTTGTCGTTTCTGCCGGCAAATATTGGCCCTCGCTAACAAGACAGCGACGTTCGAATGGTTTCGTCCACAGGATATTCTTCTGTCACGGTTTTCAAACGCCTGTTTCACTGGTTGATCATCGTGCACGCTGCGAATTTGATTTCACAATAACTCGACAGGACGTCCGTGTTTTACGTTTTTTAAATCGTTCAGTTCCGTTGTATTAACTCTTCGCATGGATAACATCGTCCATTTTACAGCGTGTATTTCTTTTCATAATGGAAAAACAATCGAAGTTTATTTATATTTCCAACTTGATGACTTACGAATGAAAAATTATGACATTGAAACATTTTTTTATAGAAGTACTATATTTAAAATAAGATAAGCCTTTAGAATTCCTGAGATATATTAAGTTGTTAGGAAGAAATAAATTGCCCCAACTTTGAGGAGAAAATTTACAAAGTCAGCAAATATGGCTGAAGTACCAAGAACATCGTGTCACGATTTTCTCATTGACCTCGAGATTTCTCGCTGGTTGAAGGGCACACAAACTGTCGTAGTTCTGCAATTTTCCCAAACAAAAAATCGAGATGGTCGTGTGTACCAACGTCAGTGGAAAAAAGAAAGTCGAAGCGATGTCTACGAGTCTGTTTAAATATAGCCGCGAGGTCTTCGTCCATGCTCCCTCTGGAGTATTCACGCGTATATTCCCTTAGACTGTACGAGGAGGGAAAAGCGAAGGAAGAAAAGAAAATTACATTTTGTAGAACACCACCATGTGCACTCTTGGGCAGTTGGGTAAAATAGATGAAAATGGTGGTGGTGAGAAAACATTCACTTGATTTGGAAGATGACTAATGGATTGATCATACAATTGATGTGTATATGGGTGCAATGTGGATTTTATTTAGCAAAGAGAAAAATATAGAGGAACCTTGCAACAATCACTTTAAATTTTTGGAGAATCTAAGGAGAATCTAGGGAGAATCTAAGAATAGCCAGCTACAAATTTTCAAATTTAGAAATCGGGAAAGTTGGAAATTGGGAACTTTGGAAACTGGTAACTTTGGAAACTGGTAACTGGAAATTTGGAAAATTCAAAGGCGGTTAGAAAATTAGAGGGTTGGGAAATTGGGAAACGGGGAAATTATAAAATGGGAAAATTCGGGAAATTTAGAAATTTAGAAATATATGAATTTCAAATTGAAGGATTGACTACTCATCAGCATTCGCGAACGCATTAGTCTACAGATATTCATATCACAAGTTGAAAAAAAAATTAATTTCCAAATCCCTCTTTCGCCTCTTAATATTTCATAATATAAAATATTAGGCCCTGAATGATGGTGGTTAAGTTATAATGATACCATCTCTCTATGCAGCGTATAATAATATCGAAATGGAACATAGTAGATCGTTTCCACACGAGATGAAATATTTTCCACGTGATCGTACTAAGCATGTTTCGCGTAAATTCCAGTGGGGGGTGAAATGTGTGATCGGATCGAGGCATGGTTTTGCTATCGGAAACACCTGTATCCGATGGCAGCGTCGAAGCATCAAATGTGGATGCGGCTCGATTCGTTAGTCGGTTATGCATCGTCGGCGTTCAACATGAGCACAATGCAGTGGCCAAATACTGGCTCGCCTCTCGGCGAACATAATTTATTGTCGCGGCATAGCGCAATGAAAAGCCCGGGCATTATCGCGATGTTGCTTTTATCACGAGCCACTACTGCCCAGTATTAACGTGCAATTTGTTGCAAGCTGTTTAAACGGGTAAACGAGCTTGCGCTTAGGCTATTCCGTGGCAATCGCTTCGTTATTAAGATTTATCGAATCGATACAAGGCTAGCTTCTGCTCTGCAAGCTAGTCCATTGCGATAATTAAAGTATATTTATCGCGTTTACAAAATTTTGTAAACTTGTAACATACACAAAATTATAGTACCTTTAGCATTATGCCTTTTTAATTCCTATTTCAAATTTCAACATTTTCCTGAATATTTGAATCAATAATTGAAATAATTATAGCTTTAGAAAAATAAATCTTGGATTTTAAAAAATCGATCCTGTTCCAAATTTTTATTATTCCTATTTTCTTAAACTGTTAATGTCACGAAGAATTAAGAATCTGTCGATAAAACGTTCATTTCTGTAAATATTCCTATAGACGAAGAGAGAGAGAGAGAAAAGATAAACGAATTTCGAGGCGAGAATATTGAAACGATGCTGGAAACTCGTGTTCTGTCAATTTCGAGACGATGCACGGCAACGTTGCTGGAAGCATGGATGCATATGCATTTCAGGTTGACGTTCCACGAAGGGGTTGCGCAGGTCGACGAGAGGGTAAGAGGAGGACGCTCAATTAAATCGCGCCTCGACAAGGTTTTGCCGTGACATTAACTCGTCTTGAAATATTCAGAAGAGCCGTTAAATCTTTTTCTCAACGTTCAAATGCTTCTTATCCTCGTTAGAATCATTCGAGCGGCCACCGCGTGTCTGTGATTTCAAAGAAAGTTATTAACGAGCGATATTACCCGCCTCGACGACTATCCTTTTGCTTCTTTTTATTTAAATCGTCGATTTTATTCGCCGTCGACGACGGTGCTGGAATTGCTCGAAGCAAACGGCTGGATATTTTTACTGTCAGTTCCGTGCTGATATTACCAGAGTTTCGCGTTTTAACGCTCGGATTTCCTTGACACCCCTCCACCCCAGAGATTCGCAGAGATTTATCGTCGTTCGACGAGAAGAAAGACTGTTTCTTGGGAAACACGTTTCAGATGTGTTTCCCTTTGTCGTTTCCGGTACCTTGGCACAAAAGAAAAATTGCGCTATTGTATACAAGAAGGGCTTCAGGAAGCTCGGTCCCTTCTTCAATAAAATGCTTAATTAAATTCTACATTATTTCCTACACATACCCTCTAAGTTTCATTACTGTACCTCCAAAATTGACCGAATTAGTATAGCAAATTTTATAAATCAATGTTAATCGATTAACTTTTACTCTTCGAAAGATAAAAAGCTTAACAAAAACGCTTTAAAAGTTTTTTAATAAAACAAAATAATGTTACAAAACAATACTTGGGTTTTGTTTAATTAGATTGTAGGTTAAATTAGGCTTTTAAGTTACGTTTAGGTTTTTTGCATTCAACACTACAATTATATCATTTATGTGTCAAAAAGTACTTATGCGTAAATATTTTTTTTTTAATATATCAAAGACATTGAATTAATTTTGTACACTCGACAAATTTAGGTACTGGCGATGTATCCCATTAGCAAATACCGTCGAAGTAAACTTGTACATCAAATCTTCCCGACATCTTTAATATAGGGAGGGAAGTTCGGTAATGCAAGGGATTGAAATTAATTCCGTCGAATGTTTGCGGAGTTGGCGAGGTTTCGAATTTCGAAGGATCATCCCAGAGGATGTGTCAGTTTACCGGAAGTTCACCGCACGATGTCACGGCACGACATTAAAGAGCAACTTGTTCGATTTCGCGTCTAGGAAGTGGAACGCAAACACGTTGTGTCCCATCTAAATTTATCGTCACCCCGTCGACGTACCAAACGTCGTTTACTTACGTCGTTACAGAGATGCTCTCTGTTCGACGAAATTGTCGTTATTACGTAAAATAATTCCACTGAAGTCAGCCTAAGCGATTAAATGTCAGCCTTAAATAAGAAAGTTGACGAGCGAATCGTACAACGCCAATAGATCCCGTCTCGAATCAGGACGTCTAGTCTGCCTCAAATTACATTTGTCTCTCTGATATAAGATTCATTATACAAATTACATTTTTTATACTGCCATGCCAATGAATTCTTTCAATTTCTCTGCAGTTAGTTAACCCATTAATCGGAAAATCATTTACCCCTTATATATTTAAGAAAAACCGAATGAACAAGTTCTTATTAAGAAGTATTTTTCTTCTAATTATAGTGAAATTGAACTTACTCGTTATCTCCTGTTAATTGATTAATACGTAAAAAACTTCCTAATAAATTTAAGAAATGCATATTTAACAACCAAAATATCAGGAGACAGTGTAAACTGTTTCACGCCTTTTAGATAATATTAATATCAACATATTATAGCAAGCTGAAATATTATTCAATATCGAAGAGAAGCCTCTATATCGCACATTAAGATTCATACATCCGCAGAAATCCTTTTCGAGCGACTCTCGTTTCAAGAAAACCGAAGCAGCAGAAGATATCGTACACCCACGACTCAACCCTCTATGCAGCAGTCTCTAAAGAACCCAACTGGATGGAGGAAAAACTACTCCTTCCCTAGAGAGCTTTCTAAAGCTGCTCGAAGTGGTCGAGAATATCCTTTATCGGGCTTCGTCGCGAAAATTCAGTGAAGAAAGAGTGCATACTCAGTGAGGTTGCAAGGGTCAACTCCCTTTGAAATTCGACACCCAGTGTACTGGCCTATCTTTACCTCTTGTCACAATTCGGTTTGTCTACAACTTCATAATTGTTAACGATAGAAAATTCACTATGCAAATTTAATTTCTCTGATCCAACGCTTTCTTCAGCACAACATTAATTAATTTCTAAATTTAAAGTTTCAATTTGTTGTATTACAGTATTAATATAATCCTAATGATATTCAAGGTTTGTTTTACCTTTTCTTTTCCTGATAATTCAATTACAAAATATTAATATTATTTTTCAAGTTTATATACAATATTTTTTATTATTCACAAAATTTGAAGCATCTATAACTAATATGTTAAGAAATAATTCAAGGACCGAACAATATTGTATTTCAAAGCGATAGTTTGGCCCAGTTTGCAAGACACCCTGTATAGATGGTGGCTGATGGTTCAGTGTGGGAGCGCATATTCGTGGCATAGGCAGAGGAAAGGTTTACACGAGCACATCGCCGCCAGGCAGACGTCGTCTGGGAAAGGCCCAGCTAATTTTGCTGGCCACGCCAAAGCGACCTGAGGCCGACGTATGAACGCGTTTCCAAGAGATGCATACCCAGAATTCGTGCTGTTAGCCACCGAGTGCAAGCTCCTTTGGTAAATGTTTACCTCCGCCCCCTCTGCTGCCTGTCGATCTATGTATTATTATCGGACCAGTACACTGGCATTTCACTGTTGGACACTGTCTGACCATCGCCCCTTATCTACTCGACGTCGCTCGTTACTGCTCGAGGAACTCTAATAAAATATCTTAAACGTCCTTTTTTCTTTAAATTATAGTCATTCCTTAGATAAGATTTTTGTAGTCAGACACATAGAATCTCTAATTATTAACCCCTTGCCCTACAACATCGTGTCACATTCGTGACGCAACTTATGGTTCAAATGTGTCTTTCATTGGTAGTTTTAGTATGGTTGAATTTTCAGTTTAATTTGAATTATAATTTGCTCAGTCAAGAATGGTTGAATGTTATGTATGCATGATATTTCATTTTTTTTAATTTGTTTTATAATTGGAGCAATACATAGTTAGCTTTGACTGGTGTGACTATCGAAAAAATCATAAGCGAAGGGGTTAAGGATTCGAATAATTAATTTATCAGATAAATAATTTTATATTTTGTCAAATGTTACTTTAATTAATTTCCGAAAGCACTGATTAGCGAAAAATTAAACGTTTTATATGACTGCAAATTGAAATTGAAAATTTTTTTTGAAGTGCAGTAATGGGAAATGATGAGTTGCATCGAAAACGGGGTGCAACGAACGTATCACGATCGTAACGATTCTGTTGAGCAAGGCCAGTGTGCTCGATTTTTCGAGCACGAATATACGTAACACGTGCGAATGATCTTCCTGTCGAAAGAAACGGTGTGGCAAGGGGGATATCGCGTCATGGGTATCGTTTTCGAACGGTGCTCTTAAACTCTCAGTATTTTGTAAACACAACGGCACGGTCCGCGTGAAACAGAAGCTCGCGTGCGCTTGCAGCCTTCCGAACGATAACGCTAATGGACCTCATTTACATTGCATAATTACACCAGCTGAACTCGCGTACAGGTTACGCACGAGGCGCAACAATCAAACCATTGTGCGACACAAGGAAACGAAATTCGTTGCAAATTTTCATTTATAAACTCATGTATTTTCCTATTGAAATAATGGAACAGTACTTCATCAGAGAAACGTTGTTTTAACAGTATAATTGTCACGACTGGTTTTAATGAATATATTGTGAAATTGTTGCCAGGGACGACCTTGTGCCGATGATATGGTACGACTAATGAAACTTCATAAATTAATGAAAATATGAAAATCCTGGTGCCTCGTTTGAATATTGTCGAGTTTAAACCAATTTTGCTGCCCCATTCAAATGAAAATAAAATTATATTTGACAAAATATAAAATTGTTCCGCTGATAAATAAAATTTTTACAAATTGTATTGACGCGATGAGATTATTTTAAAATTTTGCTCCTTGTTATTAACATAGTTAAAGCGTAACAAGGGGTTAATAACCATGCACAATAGATACCAAACATCATCCCACTTGTTATTCCCTTAAACGGGTCATCGAGAGGCACGATCATGATTTAAGCTCGAGATCGAGCAATGGTGTCGCGTTAGAATTCTCCGCTCTTAAACAGGCGTAAACTATTATGTCCGAACAACGAACACCAGGAGATCTGTTATCAGTAGCCATTCGTTAGACGGTCATTTTTCGCGATAACGTGAAACACCGTCAGCCATACGGGAGCGTGGCTTTCGCATTCCAGATGCTAGATAACATGTGGCTAGTGTCACTTTGCACGCCGTTGCATACGAATGCAAATCGTTCGTTATGCGCCAGCTCTGCCAGTGCATCTTGCAACACGTGGTCAAGAATCGCGGCCATCTCTGAAGACGACATTGATGCCATCAAGAGTAGAAATTACACTCTGGATTGTCGATGGCGAAGAAGAAGAAGATTAAATTATGAATTATGATATTTGTTATTTAACATAAAATTGTTATATAAAATTAGAAACTCTGGTTACCTATGATTCCTAAAACTTTCAGAACCCCCAGTGATTTTTAATTAAAAAACTCGATATTTCAATTAGCTGCTCAAACATTAAAGAACACGATTCGTTAGAGTACAGCCCTTACAAATTTTTCTGTTTCTTTCATCAGCAGTTCGCTGACACCGCGGTTACACCAATTATAACTTGGAGGGTCGAATTCAGCAAAGAACACCACGGCGAGTAAACAATGTTTCTTCGCGTACCTGGACGAAACGAAGCTTGCAATTAACCAACGGATATAGATATTTTCTCTGATCGCGTGTTTGATTAAACGTTCGGTTTTCGACGTGCCTAGCGAACTAAACATCCCCGAACACTTACGTAGCTCCTATAAGACGCCATGATTCTAACAGCCTCCTCTCCTCGTGAATCCTAACGGGGTGACTTCCTCCTATACTCGGATTCACCAACCACCATCGACCACCGACACCAGCACCATCGACGACACCAAACTATCACCCACCACTAGCATAAACAACACGAGCACCAGCACCCGAAGACTGCAACGCGGCACCGTGAACGGGAGGAGCAGAAGGGAAAGGAGGGTGCGAAGAAATGTCGCGAGACGAAACGTGGTGGACCGATCGAACGACGAACGAAACGTCGTCCCCAACGGCACGGTCTCATAAGAGAAGAAAGGAAGAGAGCGCTACGGAGGCGCTTCGTTTCGGACGAAGCTCGGACCCTGAAGAGCCGGCGACCCGCGAGGCACGCTGCGTTCCCTCCTCTTTCTTCGTCTTAGCTCTTCTCATCCGTTCGCTTCTTCGTCGATCTACCTCGCCTATCTTGCTCTGATTAACGCGAACTAAACCGCTTGCACCCCGCCTACCCTCTCGCGCGTATCGGCTTCTCTCGTTCATTCGCTTCGTTCAGTCCAGCCCTATTTTAAGAATAGCTTCGCGTCCTCTACGTTCTGCCGCGCCGGCTTCCGTGCCCGTTCAAACACGACAAACCTCGAACACGCGGCCTTCCTCGGGGAACTCGCGAAGAAACCATGGTCGTTTCAAAAATTCGGAAAATTTGACACAGGGAAGACCGGGGCGAGGGTGTCATTCCGAATGATTCAGAGTCTACTGAAGACATTATTGCAAATTTTGGATATATGGAAATTTATAATTAATGTACACACATCCAAGTCCTAATAATATAACAACCGTTATCGGAATGATTTTTTGACACCCTGAGGTAACTTTTTCATAGTGCTTCAAAATTGTGATAAAAATATTCGTTATGCAATTAAGTGCTTTTTCTTTGTTTTCAATTTTTAATTTGACCCTTTTGAATGTAGTATTAATCGGTAGTGCAATTTTGTAATCTAAATCTTTCGTGTTATTATCACAAATAGAGACAAGGGATTCCTTCAGTCTCCATTTTTGATTAATAACTTGACCGGAGCAGCTATGTCTCAATAAAAGGCTTTGGTATAAAAATTTTTCTTGTAAATATAATGCAAAATCCAGTTATTGTTACTTTTCACCCCAATCTCCCCTATTTATTTTAATTACCAACGCAAGGGTTAAAAAGCATCAAAATGTATTCGATCACGTTACAATAATATAGCAATTCAATAAACATGGAATTCGAAGAACTGACAAAGATAACAGGCGAGGATGCAGGTATAGAGAGATTTAGAACAGTCAGACAAGGGTGTATTCCCGTAAGTCGGTAGTTTGCGAACGATCCTTGTCAATGATATCTTATCGAGGTAAGGATCAGACAGGGAAGCTGTTATCGAGTTGTCTTGAACGGAAAATGTCGACTATGAAGTTGAATCTACAGTTTACCTTGTTTCCAATGCGATCCATTCTGTTCACTGAACTCGAATTGTCCTCCACCTGCAGCCTCCCTTCGCAAGTATCGAGGAGAATCGTGCTTTGATAGAGCTTTTCGAGAAAAATAAAGGAATTACTTCTCTGGAAGGTATTCTTTCAGAGAAAATGGAGAATTATTCCGCGAAGGAATATTTTGAAGGAGAGACTTTCTCCTGAGCACTTTAGATAGAGTTGTTCCTTGAGGGGATTTTAAACGAAGAACTCTTTGGAAGTATCGGAGAAGTTCCAAGGTGATTACATCTTTAATAAGTTTTCTAGAGCGAAAGGAGCTTTCGGAAAAAGATAGAACGCAAATTTATTTATTAATGATAGCTGTCCATAAAGGTAACACTTGAATGCTGTGGAAGTGACCAGTGATTAGAAAACAATAGAACTGTACATAGGAATTATTAGCAAGCTCCTACATAATAGACGAATGTAACATTTAGAAATTACTCGTCTGATACAAGAAGTAAAATTTGCTAAAATGAAAATGCTTTAGGAAACTTGTGTCAGTAACACAAAGTGCGAAGTTTCTTCGTTGACCACACGAAACCGATAACGGAGCGAACATTAACCATGAACCATCGTCGAAGGTACGATGGCCCATAGAAGCGTATAATACTTGGTCGAGCTTCGGATACGGTGGTCCCGAAATTCTCCGGAGGATTCCACGGAGGAAGCCGGCAGCCAGGAGACAAACTACTGGCAAAACTACGCTCTTTGTCCAGGAAATGAGGCCAGTGTTGCCACGGTACCGTTTCTGGCGACTGAATTCTCCGGACGATCTCTTTGTGCGATTCCGCAGAACTGTACCGCGAAAACGGAAACTCCCCCCTCGAGAAATCGACCAGAGAATCCTTGAAACAGGTATCCATGGTACGCTCGGTTAAACGAATAAAGAGAACGTCGAGAAAAGACGACGAAACCGAATTGTAAGACCTTCGCGAAGTCAACGGATTAAATCAACGCCAATTGAGTTTTGCTTTCGAGACTATGAACGTTTCCTTTCCTCGAGTAGCTTCCGGTGAATTTCGAACGGTAATTACGAAGGATTCGAGTGTTTTCCGATGCGAAATCGAAGCCGATAGTCCACGAAACGAGTGGTAGATGATTCTGAAGGGAAGCGGAGATCGTTATTAGCCGGTGCATAATACGAATTGATTAAAGTCTGAAGGAGCAGCGATTATTAAAGTGACGGAAGTAACGAGGTAACGGAAATGTCTCCTTCGTAGCCTCGTTGAATTATTCTTTTGATTTTAATCGTCTCATTTGTCACTATTATTTTTCCAACTATTAAAAATAAAAAAATAAAAATATAAAAATTGACTTTATAATTAAATTCCTCTTGAAATAAGAAGATAGTATATACATATAGTTCCATAATCTTTGAAATAGAAAAATATATAGTTCAATCTTGAAACTTTTACCTTAATCTATATGAAATTTTCTATACCATTTATTTGCTTTAAATTTTAGCTTTACGAATTGAATTTCGTGCTGCCAACTTTTGAGAGACCTCAGAACAAACCAGGAACAACGATCTCCTCTCCACCAACAGCAAACGATAAATCTAACAGCCGAGGAAAAGAAATTTCTGGTTATCGGTCGAGAATCTGCTCGAGCTTTCAGAAGCGCTGTTTTAAAGCTCTCAGTCGATGGCGCCACGAGAAAGTCACCGGAAGTCAAATAAAAAACGAGGAACCAACGAAACAGATGCAAGGGGCAGTGACTGCATATACAAAAGACTGTATCCACTTCATACACCTTGATAAATAAAGCATTTTAAAAAGGCAACTGGGATATTATTTAATTTACCTAATTCCATTTCTAACAAGCGTCGAGGCCGAACTCCGAATTCCGCGTCGGTAAAACAGTCAAAGTTTCATCGAAAATTAGGCCGAACAGAAACTGATTTAAGCTCCACCTCAGTTATTGCATCCAACGGCATGCTATACTACGTCACCTTCCGCATACACCTACATAAATGACACATGTATGCTACGATAGCTATATGTATAAGTACATAATTAAACAATACTGACCATGCATTCATTATTATTAATTTTCTTTCCGTAAAATTGTATTTGCAATGTGATACACTTCAGAATCTGAAAGGCATAGTTCCTGAAAAAAATATAACAGATTAAATAGAAAGAAAAGCATAAATTTCGCAGCCAATTCGCTCGTATTATTTGCTGCATAATTAATAAATGTACCATAGAAATAATACAGTTATTAATTAGTCATCAAATAATAACGATTGCCCAGGTCTCACCACGGGGAGGTTGCTGCGGGTGGAGACCCGCCCTACCTCGTCCCATCCACCCTCCATTTATGCAAATTTTTACTTTTATTCAATAACATCATCCTCTTGATGCACATTTGCAAAACGTTTCGTCTGTTGTGCAAACGAACAAGAAAAGGAGCATTATTTCTATTCGCTACCTACCTATCTACTTATCTATACATATATTTACGTAGATTTTTGCTTTTTATTCCTATCGCAACATTTTTTTATTTTGATTTTGATTACAGATCTGTAATTAATAAATATGCAATTGCATATTTGTCCTATATACTTATACTACTAAGAATATCTACCTATACAAGCACTCGTAATTATATTAAAAATTCGCTTAAATCTAACGCTTCCTAATTAAACACTGCAGTGTTTGACGATTATATCTTAATGACTATATACATAAATAAGTTCAATGAATTTGTTGATTTTGTTGTCCTCACCAGAATACTTCCTAAAATAAAACTGAAAAAGATTAAACATAATTTAAGAAAATAATAAGGCTCGTGTAGCCTTAATCATAAATTTACAACCTGCCTGAAAAAATAGAAAAGGATTAAATACAATTCTCGAAAATAGTACGGTTCAAATATTACCACTTATAAGAATCATTTTTCCTTTTCAATCATTTTCACCTTGTTTTACTTAATTGGATACATTGAATTCCATTTATGAACGTTAGAGTTTATATTACATTTCTTCCAGTCAATTATCCGATATTATTTCATACTTCCTATAAAGATATTTCTCTGTAACAGAAACTGATTAATTGAATCCAGATAAAAACAATGAAAAATTAATAGCTGGAAAGAAGATACATTAGTAACAATAAAATTTTATAAAAGTCAGAGTGGTTGTTAATTCAAAATCAATTTGGTACGAAATATGAATTTAAAGCAAACTTCAGTACCAAAATAAAGAGAAAAAAATTCAGAAAAATATATATTTAAGTTAAGTGATTTGAGTTAAGAACATTAATTATTTCATTTTACTGTATTTAATATTCGTTCATTTCGCGACAAGTAGCACACAATATTTTAATTGAAACAACTGCCTTTTACTGCAATATATAGTACGTACAACCACGACTCTACTCGACTTTATTGCATTATATTATTCAATACACCTTTCAATGCAGATTTATTGTAAATGGAAAAACTGAAAAAAAAATCACGAGTGGACTTTGCTTTTCAGGAAAAGAATTTGAAAATTTATAAAAGTAATTTAATTAGCTTCTCCGTAAGCTTGAAACAAAACATCGCGATCAAAAATTACAACTAAACAACTCGAACAACAATTATCCACTACTTTTGTTTAAATAAAGTAGAATTAAAATTTAATAAGCTATCTCGAATGAACAAATATTCCTTGAAATAACTTATCACCAATCATTACAAAATAAAATGAACTTTCATTTTAAATAAAACGTTGAATAAAGTTCTATTTAAAACTTTATCGTATTTAATAATATTTTGAAAACATTAAATTCATATATTATTTAACAGTATTTCCAATAACCGAACGTCCAAAATTTTCAAAATTAAAAATAGAGAAGAAAAAAGAATGGTGGCGGGGCAGTGGGAGGGAGGGTACATGGGAACCTGAAAAGAAAAGTTTGACTGCCCATAAGAGCAATCCCTAAGCAAATCCTATAAAACAAACCGAAATCACACGCAACACTAATTTTAAAATTGCAAACATTCTGAACAATGACAAAACATCGGCTGGCAACGAAGGGTTTCACGCCCCCTAGACTTACGCCAGACGCTACATACCACCCACCCCGCCTGGACGTCGTAACGCCAGGACAGAGTGCACCCCTTCGCTAAGAGCGCTACCCGCCCGTCCAACACGTTGCATCCAACGGTGTCAGATTGACGGACGCCCATAGTATAGACAAAAGGACTACAGTTTAGAATATGGTAACATATGGAAGTGTTCCGTATTCTAAAGCTGCGCCTGCAAAGGCCTAGTAATGCATGGGTATATCTCCCAGAGATGGTGTTCACGGTCTTATGCCGCGGAATCCTTGACTAGCAATGGATTCCCACCGAATGTGAGTCATAGTTACTTCCACTAATTTAATAAATGCAAAAAAGTAAAAAATTTAATAACAATCGCGAATTCATTCGCAACACTAACTTCATTAATTATATAATATGTACAAAAGCGTACGCGTGAAGGCTGCTCCATTATACGCAACACTAAGCTGAAAAAAAGAAAAAAAGAGAAAACGCGAACTGTAACGCAACACTAGTAAAATCTACCGAATTTTGTAAGACGCAACACTAATCTAAAAAAAGGGTACAGCCAATCCAAGGCTGTACCACGGCAGCTGGTCCATAGCTGCCTTTTGGACTATGGCAACTCCACTGGATCGTTTTTGGGCATTTCTAATGCAAAACGCGAATATTCATTACCGCAACACTAATTAGCAGGGAACTCTATAAACTAATGCAAAGCAATCGCGTATTTATAAGTCACAACACTGGGAAACAATCGCGCTAATGTCTATCGCAACACTATTTTTAACAGACATGCAATTAAAATGCAGAAAGGGAGGATTCTCAAACCGTGAATTTTTTACTCGCAACACTAATTTTATTAATTATATAATATGTACAAAAGCGTACGCGTGAAGGCTGCTCCATTATACGCAACACTAAGCTGAAAAAAAGAAAAAGAGAGAAAACGCGAACTGTAACGCAACACTACTCAAATCTACCGAATTTTGTAAGACGCAACACTAATCTAAAAAAGGGGTACAGCCAATCCAAGGCTGTATCATGGCAGCTGGTCCATAGCTGCCTTATGGACCATGGCAACTCCACTGGATCGTTTTTGGGCATTTCATCATATATCGCAACTCTAATGCAAAACGCGAATATTCATTACCGCAACAATAATTAACAGGGAACTCTATAAACTAATGCAAAGCAATCGCGTATTTATAAGTCGCAACACTGGGAAACAATCGCGCTAATGTCGCAACGCTATCTTTAAGAGACATGCAATTAAAATGCAAAAAGGGGGGATTCTCAAACCGTGAATTTTTTACTCGCAACATTAAAGCAATTAAAACATTAAAAAGCAGAACTCTAAAAAATCTTAAAGCAATCAACATTGAAAAGTTAAATTCTATTTTAAAGCAATACAAGAAAGAAACGCGATATTTAAAGTTCGCAACACTAAATGAAAATCGCGATAATCATGCATACGCAACACTAAATTGAACCGTGATCGATATTCATTCGCAACACTAAATTGAACCGTGGTCAATATTCGCAACACTAAATTAAAAACGCGATTTGCCCAAAATCATGGGGGTCACGGGCCCCCTCTTGTCCTGAAATTACAAAACTACAACTACAGGCAAGCACAGTGACAAAGTAGTAACGATAATGATTTCCCATCCTTTTTTGCAAAAGGATGCAAAATCATTAGTAGTTCCCCTCTTGAAAGACAGTTTGTCGGGGCGCTTCGGCATATAGCCTTTTCTTTCTTCGGGCGGTCCACCCACCTGAAACTTATATCTAAAGCTCGAGACTTGCAAATTCGCAAAACAAAAAAAAAACAATCAACAAAAAAGAAAAATCGCGAAACACTAATTGACACGTGGACGAAAAAGGACTTTATATAAGTCGTTGTTCGTGCACACGTGCCGTGCTCGAGCAGAACTTTACGTTTCGTGCCATCGCGATCGCGTATGACGACTTATGAAGTCGCCAAAAATTTGAAAAATTGTACAGATAGTATCGAAGGCGAACGGCATACTCCGTTCGTATCGATTGTATCGTCAATTCGTCAAATATATTCCAGGTACAGGTTGATCACGCGAAATCGCGCCTACCCGACCAAGAGACTGTGACAACCTGTCCCGGCCCTACCTACTTACAATCTATCACACACACCAGAAGGTATACTACCTACCTACCTAACGCTATATTTAAAAAAGGCAAAACCACATTCTCACAAAAATTCATTCCACGACCCCCATACACTCTACCCGGGTGCAGAGCCTAAACTAGGGAGAACGTCCCGGGACGCCTCCGTCACCCGAGTTTCATCTCACATCACACTCTAAGGTACGTACCATTTTTCACTGAAATCGTCTGACAAGGCTAGCAATCATTGCGTATAATGATAATTACAAAATTTAATTAACTACTTTGATATAGAATATTTCATAGTAATGGTAATAATCATGGTAATAGTAATGATAACAATAGTATTTGGTTTATACGTTCATCGTACATCTTGTTGAATAAAATATTATTTCAAATTAAAAGTAAATGAAAAAGTTATTAAACCGACGCAATCCCACAGCCTAAAAACACACACACCATATGTGGAAATTACGTCGTGCACGATATACTAACACAATGCCAGCCGCTTATTAATTATTATTCTTATGAACTAGGTCATCGTGCCCATTGCCTCCACCCATCCAAGTAGCACCTGGGCACGTGAATGGGCTTTGGCAATAAACACGGAAGGGGTTAAATCTGAAAATCCTGATCTACAAACATGATTAGTACATAAACATCTAACGGGCTAATATTTCACTATTTTAATAAAAGTGACTCGACTTTGTAAATATAAAGCTTTAATAGCAAATACTGAAAGCAATATTGAGCAACTATGACGCAAACATGGTGCACTGCTAATATCAGCTGGCAACGAAGGGTCTCACGCCCCCTAGACTTACGCCAGACGCTACATACCACCCACCCCGCCTGGACGTCGTAACGCCAGGACAGAGTGCACCCCTTCGCTAAGAGCGCTACCCGCCCGTCCAACACGTTGCATCCAACGGTGTCAGATTTGCGGACGCCCATAGTATAGACAAAAGGACTACAATTTAGAATATGGTAACATATTTTCATATGTTCTGTATTCTAAAGCTGCGCCTGCAAAGGCCTAGTAATGCATGGGTATATCTCCCAGAGATGGTGTTCACGGTCTTATGCCGCGGAATCCTTGTAACTAATTTGATTAATTAAATAATAAAAAGGATTGAGTTTAAAAACCAAAAGGATTCCCACCGAATACTAGTCAGTGCATCGTCATATTTACTCTCGCGCTAGAAATTTTTCGCTACACTAATTTAAGAAAGGCAAAATTTTAATAAAAAAGAATTTAATGTCTTTAATTAAGAATTCTTTGCAATGAAACAAGAATTTGTTGTGAAAGTTAATAAAACATCCTCGGGTGACTCCCTCCTCAGAGTACATTTTCAAGAATACGCAAAATGTGTTGAAATAGATCACTCTGAGTTGGAAATCTACCCGTCACGAATTGTCTTCTTGCACATAAATTGTTCACTTTTTTATGAACGTGTAAATAAGTTAAACTTCGTTATTGAATGAATGAAATTTTAAAAAATTCTCAAATCATATATGAATTTATAGCGTACAAAATGTAATTAAATCAATGTAACAGCATCATTAATATGTATATCCAGTATACAGATTACATAATACTATTAATATTATATTGCTTTGAACCATCGCAATAATTAAGTCAGATGGTATTTGATTTCTCTATTACAGACAAACTAAATAAAATTGTTTCGGTATTAAAATATTCTAATTCCACAGTTAATAATATTTAAGAGCATTTATATATTTCAAAAATATCTATTAGAATATGTGGAATTGAAAAGATATTAAAACGCGGAGTACAAGAAGACCTAGCCTAACTAAATGAAATGAAAGAATAAAAATATTACTACTCATGGGTATGTATAATCATACCCATGGTCACTATGCTTGCCAAGCACGTATACAACTAGTAGCCCATGTCGATTCGTACCATTCGTCCTACGACATGATTGGGCACCAGAGGAACCATAAAACATGCGACTCACCGTTCGCAGATATACTCTTCTTCCGACAGTCAAGTAGGAGGATGGACAACACCAGGTAGGAGGCTGCCTTGTAGGAGAATACTGAAGTCGTGAAGAAATTCATCTGTAACAAAAAAAGAAGAATTACGGTTAATTTTGAAAATTATAAATTTTTATTCTAATAAAATTATATATGAAATTGAATTTTATAAAATATTAGCAATTAAAAAGAAATCTCAATTATCAAGGGTTGAAATTGTAAATTATTCTATTTTAATAAAAAGCAATTAAGTGACGTACCAAGACGGAAGTCGTGAAGAAAGCCATCATCAGGATATCCAGGAACTCGGCAATCAAAAAATTTATCTGTAACAAAACAAAAAAGAATTACGGTTAATTTTGCAAAATATCAATTTTTATTCTAATAAAATTATATATGAAATTGAATTTTATAAAATATTAGCAATAGCAATTAAGAAGAACTCTCAATTACCAAGTATTGAAATTGTAAATTATTCTATTTCAATTAAAATTAATTAAATAAAGTAATAAGATACTTACACTCTTTCCTTATGGAGCAACGCCCAAGACTCCTCTTCAGTGGTGCACTGACTCTAATCCCAGATATATCGAGCAATTAAAAAAAAAATTGAAAATAAAAATAGTAACGCGACCGTGAATAATTTCCGGCGAACAATTATAAAGACTCTACTTTCACGATGGAAAAAGAAAAATCAGAGCCGCGATGCTCTAGAAAATATTTTATAACACGCAGCAAACACTGAATCTACTTTCGCGTGTTTCCTAACTATACAAACGCAATTCTATTCAGGGCCAATTCACCCTTGAAAAAATCAAAACATTGGAACTATGTTCGTACAAACACTGATTCTACCGACGGCCTTGCGCGCGATCACAACAATTCCTGGAAGAAAAGATTAGTGACGAGATTGGGGATGGGTGGAAATACATATATGAAACAAACATTCTTCTTATTGAACGTTCGTTAAGAAAATACTGTTATTATGTATAAATGGAAATATCCTTGTTCATGGAATATTCTCAACGAACACGAATATTATTCAAGTTAAATATCGATCCTAGACTATATCGTGATAATGAAATGTTTTAAATACTTGTTGATAATCATTTCAGTAAATATTACAAGAATATAAAATCATTGTTAAATAAATATAATAGGCCATTTTATTAAAGTAAATGATTTCTGTTGTTAAAATTGTAAGCATACTAAAACTTGTTGAAAATTCCATTGCGTCGTGATTTATAAATTGTCTAAATTCTTTTCAATAAACAAAGTCCAATAATTAATCATGCTTAAACAGCATGTGATTTAAAAACATTCTATTTTATTTAATTTAAACTTGCATCGAAAGCTGCATATTATAATATAATTACTACGATTTAAAGAAAACAGATTGTTTAAA
The DNA here is from genome assembly GCF_051020975.1 of Osmia lignaria lignaria. NCBI lineage: Eukaryota > Metazoa > Arthropoda > Insecta > Hymenoptera > Megachilidae > Osmia > Osmia lignaria. The sequence goes on from NC_135041.1 coordinate 7,015,735, forward strand.
ATAATCAAAATATAATTAAATAATTGTAGAAGAGAAGCGGTTTGATTTCTACAGTAGAATTGTTTCAATTTTTTTCTAATTTACAACAGATACATGAAACTACTAGTTAAAATTATTCAATAAAATGAAAAATTAATTATCCTTTTTCTATGAATTGATCAAAGAAAATAAGATTCCTCTAATCTTTCCTTCCTTGATCTTGGTACCAATAATTAATTATCAAAAATGCTTACAATTAACAACGATTCAATAAAAAAAAAGTAATAATAAATCTTAATAATTGATTATCATAAATTAAAACAATAAATTTTTACGACATTCTATTTCATATTCATATCAGATGTCATGGCGTCCTTTCAATATCCGTCAAATATCTGTAACAAATAAGAAATACGAATTTATATAAATAAAATTTAATCAACGGTAATAAAATTATCATTAATAAACAATCGAACTATAATTTATGCAAAATATTTTAAAAGGTACAATGCGTACCTACTACTTATGCGGAAAGATGCTCTCAACACGTCTTGTCACTTCGACGTTCGCGAGACAAATGGCCCGACCTTCCTTCACGCCGAAACCGATCCAGCACCATTCGGCACTATTCGGTATTTTCCGTTATCGGCCGATACCTAAGCAAGTACACGAACAGGTCTGAACAAGCTAAACAGGAATAATATTGCGATCCTTAAGAAAGAACGTTATTAAATTAAAAACGGCTAATTGTGTAAAACAGGACTAAAAACATTCAATAATGTTTAAGAATTTAACGATATAAAAAAGAAAATAATTCAGATTCTGCTGTTCCATTTTAATTGTGCATTCACGTCAAGAACAAAAATTTTCAACTCCACGTATTTTTGAAAAAAGAACGCCGGATTAATGTCAAAGATCAATAATTCAGACTTCTCTTTGATGTTTCTTTCTGTTTTCTGTACTTTTAACACTCGATCAGTAATTAAATTTAATATTTGAAGACAATTTAATCTTACCTGTTGCAGACACGTGGCAAACGGACAAAGCTTCGAAGAGGACTGTTGCATTCCACCACACTCCGCACAACGCACCCTTTAACGATGAATCTGATTGGTCTAAATAGGAGGACGCCATAATGGAATGACCAATCACAGGCATTGGTAGAAGTTTCAAGTTGCTTCGAAACTTTAATACTAAAATAAGGAAAAGATTCGTTGAAAATTATCAACGCCATATTGAAATAAGGTTAAGATTATTTTTTACAATTTGAAGTATCGAAATATAGGAAAGAAGACAGAAAAAAAATAAAATATTGGTGGTATTTAATAAATTATAATCATAAAAGCAGAATAAATGAGAAATATGTTATTTTAATTTGTATCTGTATCGCTAAAATACATAGGATATAAATTTTCAGCTTACGCATTTCTGAAGACAATGTGGAAATGATGTCAGAAATCATGATTCCAGTCTTCCCTCAACTTTGTCTTCTGTCTTTTATATTTTTGATACCTAATACACAATTTAATATAATATTTTAATAGCAAGCGTCGAGAGTGTTTCACATACACGAGCTGCGAATGATAGCGTGGTCAAGCGCAGGAAACGAATGAACTGCGCCCTACAGAAAAAATGAGGAACTAAATTTGTGGTCTGTTTTACCTTTTTGACGTCTCTCGCGAGTGAATAATGAACGAAATCGTAGTTCTCACTATTTTCCTAAACGCAGGCTTGTACATCATCAAAGACCAGATTAACATTCTTTAGGGCCTCCTGAACACGTCCCTCAAATTTCTTTGCAATCTGTTCAGTGGGAACGACGTGATTTGAGAACTAGTTTCTGGGGATTTTTCTAGGGACTGTCGGTAAAGTTTTCAACGCTAGCATGTCTAGTCTTGTTGGATCTGTAATCACTGCAAGGAGATTCATCTGTACAATTTCTCCTAGCACATCTTCCAAGTATTGTTACACCCCGTTCTAAAAATAAACTGGTATATTATATTTCATAGGTATTTGTTTCGATCTATTCAACTTTCCCCCTTCATTTCTTCTATGATCCTCTAGGATTGGTCGAATTTGAACCGATCCGGATTAGAATGGAGAAACGGGCCTGACAAATCGTGTCAAATCTCCCGGTGGCAGTGAAAATGAACCATGCCTCGTCTGGCCGGTGTCGTCGATTAATCTCAATCAGTCCGTGTGAATCACGGAAGGCACCGGACGAAGCTGGTCGCATCGTTTCACTCTCCATGGATCTACCTAGAAATATTTTTGTACCCGATATAGAAGCACCGTGCGTATAAATATACGGTGAACAGGCAATAAAAATATCGGCGAGCAGCACTCGAAGCGACGCGCTGTTCGCATGGTCGGGAACAGTTTCGACTTCGTGCTGGATACGCACTTAAAAATGAATAGCCCTTTGTCAACGCGATCGTTCTGGCATCAAATCAAGGACAAATGATATGCAAGAGTTATTTAGATAAATATGAAAAAATTATATTGCGTCGAGAGGACCATAATATAGTAATTTAAAGGTTTCAAAGATGTATTTCTTGCATAGAAGAAAAATTTTTAAATTCAATAGTTTTTGAAATATTTGAAGTTGAAAAGTAAGATATTTTATTTTATGACAAATTTGAAATGCCTTGCAAATTAATGAACTTTTAACATTTCACCCTTCTAATTTTCTACACAAAACATTCCAAAAAATTATTCAATACAACAACAAATTTGTGTTGTGGTATAAGAAACCTAATGATGTTATCTTGAAAGAATTAAAATTGAAATATTTAACAATAATTGCATTGCACAATAATGTTCATGAAATAAATCCTGGATTAAATATGACTTAACATGAATCAATACAAGTATCTATGATTAAAACAAATTAAATTTATGGGGAGTTTAATGTGCAGTGGAGAGGAGGGTTGATATTTCATACGTTCTAGCCCACTTTCCCATTGGATACAAGTGTATATCGTTCGGACAGGAATAGAGCAAGTTAGTCATCTTGAGTTTCTCCCAGCGATACTGAAAAGCCTTAGCCAAAGTTTTTCCTGACGATTTCAAACGATGAGTCATGATTTCTCTGTCGCGATGCAAACAAGTGTTTATCATTTATTCATCCGTTCTATATTCTGATATATGATTCTTTATATTTCCAAATAATAGATAATCCTAGCCAAACTTTAAATTCTTTATAGTTCGCGTCATTGCCTATAAATGTTTCCTATTAAACGTAAACGATCAAAGTCCTGGGCCTATAATGTTCTGTGTGATACACGTAACTGCATTTGAAAATTGAGAAAATTGATATTTGGCTGGCTGGACGCTTTCAAGCATGAAATATTAAATACACCTCCCCTAAGATATTACGAAATTCACCATTTAAAATAGAATACAGGTGTATTATTTCAGATTTTATGAAATACTGAAGTAATTTAGGTCTTTGATTTAGAAGGTAGACTGTTTATACAGAAATAAATTAAAATAATTTTGTAATAAATGATTTCTAATAAATACAATAAATATTTTCATACTGGGTAAAATTCAGAGAAGAAATATATTAGATGCAACAAAGTTTAAATAATAAGTGTAATTGTGGCAACTATAATAAAATAATTTTATTTTATATTTCAGATTATTAAAATTCTATGATGGAAAAATTTCCAGTTGAGTAAAATATGTGTCCAATTGATAAATTGTTGGGTAAAATATTGTTTAAAATATAATTTGAAATAAAATAGGCTATTTATTACTTCAAATAATATTTTATCCAACACTATGTGTGCAATAAGTTGAAATAAATGATTCTTAAAACTATATTCCCTGCCTTATTGAATTGGAAATTTCTCCATCGTAGAACGTTTCGTTGAACGAGGAAATCTTTATTTTAATCAATAGAGCAAATCGTTCCCGTTTCGTTTCGCATTCGATGTTTCGTCTCGAATAGAATTCGGATCGTTTAAAATAACCAATCGGAAAGTAGCACGACGGTAAGTTCGACCAGACAATACTAGCCAACGTTTCTTGCTTTTTTTGTAATTCTATTTTCTGGAAGTTTATACGAATATTTCATTGACCACCTATAGACGGGATTACGACGACGCATTTGGTACCAACGTGATCGCGAATTACGTCGTTCGAATCCGACCAGATACGATTGTATATGATTGTTAAGATATTCTTGGAAATGTTATCTTTTTGCTTTATTTTCTCTTTGGGCTTATGGTAACATCAATTCTTTAATTAATAACAACCATAGTCAGCAATAGCCAGCGTCATTTTTTTAAATTTAAATAAATTTAAATAAAACCACCCCACATAGGGGATGTATGGGTTAATTAATCTGTAATAGACTGTAATAGACATTATTAATTATAACCCTTTGCTGCATTATATCGCATATGTGTTATATAAAATAATATAATATGAAGTTTTTTATTTCTTAAACAATTGTAATAATAAATTTTATTTTACTAATGTCGAAATTTCATTATTGTAGAATTTCTCTTTAAATAAATTTTTGAAATATAAGGTATTGGAATTTAGATAAGTTTTAGAGATTAATCGAAAACTAACTAAAATCTAACAAGTCATCTCTTTAGTCACTATTTCTTTTCCTGGAAATGCAGGATAATGATTGTTGGCCTAAATTCCATGCGTCGATACCCTACAATCCGTATTTGTAAACGTTCGTTCACCGACAAGTTGTTCAATCCTGAAATAAATCGCTCGCACAGGTAACTCAAAACTATACAACCAATTCAACTGTTCGATCGTTAGTAACGGACCTCTAGAGTCCACCTGTTGCCATCTTCCTGACTCGATCAACTAGTGTAATTATAGAGTAGCAATGGGTATAACTGGATCTATGTAAATTGCATACATTGCAAAGTTTTATTGATGATTAGGGAATTTACGAAGATCTAGACCTTTTTTTATTAAAATTTTTTATATAACAGTCTTCTTAAATTAAAAAAAAAAAAAGATAGAGCTGCATTTAGAAATTTTTATTTCCTAAACTATTTATCAAATAGAGTTCATTTTTTCTTCATTCCAATCTAGAAAAATTAACCTATGGTAATAATATTTTTTTATTTGAAAAATTGAAAGTTGTAAATTAACCCCTTATTTTATAAATTAACTTAAAAATATTTCAATTCTACGAAAAATTAATAAAGATCGTTACGATCTCAAATTTCTTCGTAACTTTTGACCCACCCTGTGCAATAATTAAAAATTCTTATCAGACAAATATCGATAAAACATTATCGAAGCAAGGGTTAAATATCATTAAAGGTGAACGATGGACCGGCTCTGTTTACAAACATTAAACTCATGATTGAGAAGTCAAGATCTTTCAATACACAGTGGCTAAGGGAATTCAGTCGAATGAGAGAGTCAGACGGTGGATATATTTAGAAAATTGGGGCAGTGTGCTTACCCGGCAACACGAAGATCATTATAGTTCTTTTACACGAATCCAGCAGCGTGAGAAGCTACCAGCTCCGATTCGACCACCACGAATATATGCAAAGGAAACGTTCTGTGGAGCTGTAGATTGATCACATACTACATTAATTAATATCATTGCATAAGTGGTCCCTCCAAAACTTAGCCAAGAAAAACGTTAATGACTCCATTCAGTGCAGCATATATTACACGATGACAGAATCTAAAGTCGCTTCGATTCTGCGAATAATTTTCTGAAATTTGCTTGGAAGCTATTAAACAACATCCCTCTGACAGAGATGAATTTATGATGGTGCGACGACTTGAAATCCGAAGCCCGGTAACTGGGTCACATTCCATGAAATTTGAAACGTATTTCCAGTCCGACGAATTTTATCGTATAAAAGGAAGCAAATGTATTTTCATTCGCCAAAATACCAGAATGAAAGAAGATACTGAGACAAGATATCACCGAAAAACAGAGAGGAGGGTAATCCAATTCCATCCGAAAGCAACAACAAGAAGTTATCCCTAGGGCAACCTCTCACCTCAACGACTCTACAAGATACTTTCTAGAGAAGAACAAGAGAAAATCCTCGAGAAACGGGAGACCATTCACCTTAGTCTGACAAAGTTGTCTCGAACAATCCTCGCCCCTTTTCCATTCCCGGTTCCTCGACCCTGTGTAAACAAGGTGAACGGTAAACCGACCAATTGGTAGGGTGTCTCGGGTCGTAGCCAAATATCCGGTAAAACGTGCCGGCGCGAATTGGAAACGCGGATATGAGGAAGTAGTTTCGTGATGGGTGTACAGTGTCGAGTATATACTATTCTTTCCTGAAAAGGAAAGCGTGGCAAGAGAAAGGGATCACGATATGTCTTTGGATATTATCAATATTGTTACGCTACCAATATTTATGCGCTATCAGTATTTCTATGCTAGTAATATTGCAACCTCACCAATATTGCTATATTAATCAATATTTCTATGCTAGCAATATTGCAACCCCACCAATATTTCTACGCCAGCAATATTGCTACCCCACCCCTATCCCTTTCAATACAAGTGTTGAAAGATCGCTTACTCCCGTAAAAAATAGTAACGTTCTCACCGATGTACACCGTACCAAAAGCTCGAAGCTCTTCGAAGCGAGGAGAAGAAGAGGGTGACAAAAAGTTGATAGTGGGGAAAAAGAGAGAAAGAGGCAGTTATTCTGGTCCAAGCTCTTCCGATGTGCTTGCTTTTCGATGTGGCTGGAATTCTTCACCAGAGGGAGCCACCTGCCTCGTCGTTAAGAGTGGGAGCAAGGTGATGAAGAGGACACAGAAGAGAAGGGGCCAATCTCAAATTACTTGGTGAGCTCCTGGCTAGGCCGACCGAACATCTTTGCCCACCATTGCCCGGCGACCTTTTATAGACACTCGACGGGAGTGGGGCGGGGTGGGAGATCGAAGAAATTTTGGTGAAAACTGGAAGTTTATGTAGATTGGAATTCTTCGTGTTCTTCATTCATTTATACTATTGTGATATACTTATACAATTTACGAATAATTATGAAAAATGATTCTATCAATTAATAAACGATCTTCGGGTTGAAAGAGATATTTTTTGGTTCAGTTGTAACTATTTTGTGCGAATAAAAATGGATTTTAGGATATAAATACGAAAGATATTCATTATGGTAGGAAAAAGATTGACTGCCAGTAGAACAAGCAACTGGTATATCAGACAATTCTATAAACTGATCGAAAAGAAATATCTTTCGACTCGATTGTAATTATTTTGTGTGAATAAAAATGGTTTGGAGGATATAAATACGGAAGGAATTCATGGTGGTGAGAGAGAGAGAGAGAGAAACGGACAGCCGGCAGTAGAACAAGACGGTGCCGTGTCAGGCGCGGCTAGTAGTACGAGTAGACGAATGAGTACAACCATACTGATGTCTAAACCGATGTATACAAACACAATTGAGGATGACTGCATCGGTAACATTGTCTTTTAAAGGACTTGACTGATTATTGAATGTTACCTGGAATAGAGAAACGTTTTTATGACTGAATTGTAAAAGCTTTCTATTTATAATTAAATTAACCCTTTGTTGTATTGTGTTGCAAATATACTACCTGTACGTTTCATTATCAATAAAATTATACAAAGCACAAAGTTACAAATTACAGACAAAAATTTAATTATCTTTACTCTCTTGTAATTACCATGGTTTCAGAATGTATAATACTTTTTTTTACACGGTATGATTTTTATTTCTATTATTAACACATTACAGACGGGAATCGAAAATTCTCGTTTTATTGAAATATACATTTAAAATGCCCCATCGGTAATGTCTTAATACTAAGGAAAACTTGTGTAATTTTTTCACTAAGAATTCAATGACTATCTTGGCCAAAATAAAATGAGTAATATCATTGCATCAATCATATTATATTATAATTGTAAACAGAGTGATGCAACCAATATTTCTAAGGCTATGTTTAAAACAGTTTAAGAATTATTTTTAACTCTTGTGCTTTATATACCGTGGCACACAATCAAAAAGTTAATTTTAACTAGAAATATCAGAAAGTTTTTGTTAAAAGTTAATAAGCACTCATTTATGAGTAGAACCCCGAACAACCATAACTCCGTTACAGCAAACACCTTAAATTTGCTAGTGGTAGTGTAAACAGGACTTTAAATAAATTTTGAGAACATGGAGTAGACGAAATACATCGGCGCCGCAATAGCAGTGTCGATGAAAATGCGTTTGGCATTCTAGCTAGGCATCTTTGTAACGATAATAACGATTCTCGACGGTATAAATACAGAAACTACAGACATTTCATCGCAACTGCAGGATTAACAAGAATTCTCAAATGAATCCTACTAGTAGACGGCAATTTTTCAACATTAATTCCGTTCACCTGTTGAATCATCGATCAACCTCTTTCCATTAGGTTACATAAAATGCATCGTCCCTCTATTAACCCTCAGACGGCGGACCATGGATACTGTACTTCTACTGTACTCAGGATACTATTTTCATTTTCGAAATTATAAACTGTTCCTCTAAAAATTATTTCCATTTAATTTTAGATTATTATTCTATTCATACTCCGCTGTTTAAGCATTAGGTATCTCCTATAAATATATAATTACATTATTATATGCAAAAGGAATTTCACTATCACAATGCAAATAGTACCAAAGCGTCCTAAGGTCACTTACATCCAATAATACAATAGTAAATAGTATTTCTAACACAATGAGTGGACGTATTAAAATAATCGGGGATGATTCGACGTTTCTAAATTAATGTTTGGCTTAGATATGACAATGCTCGATGACGTATCGGTATTGTTATACTTTTCAACGTTGGCACACCCACGCTTGTCATAGATTCGAACGAGTCAACGACTCCTGTCATCGATGGTCAATCTGCACGAGAAGCGATGACCCTGCTGCTTTTCAAGTACGGTATATCTAAATCGGTACGAAGAGCGGCGTAGTTGTGCCGGCTGAATGTTAGACGAATATTTCAGCGAGAAAGAGAAGCGTGGGACGTCGAAGCTGATTCTCGTTTTAATTGTCATCTATTGAGTCAACTTCCTGTGACAATGAATTTTCGATCGTGGAACGTATACCTGTTGAATTTGTGGCCATCGCTCCTGCATTTTTATTCATTTGCAAATACGAATTGCTGGGAAGCTCGTTATTTTAGAGACTGTTTAAAAGTCGCAGAAAATGCGAAAACTTGGCAGTCGAGCACCATCATACAATGTACTTGAATATCTTTTCATTGTATAAGTCTATCTCCAACTCAAAAAAGAGCGTTTAGTCTTTCTTGTCTCTCCTAAAATATCTCCGATCTATAAAAATACGATTTTACGAACATCTTACTCGACATGTCCAAGTGGGCGTCGAAGTCTACATTTTCAAATGACTATTTCTGGATCTTAATCATTTGCTTTCTGCACAATCATCTGTACAAGAATTTACTCTCTTATGGATTACTCATTCTAAATGAAAATGATTGAATTTAAAATTTTCATTTACACAGATAGATGTATTAGAAAAATAATATATAGAATAACTGTATAAAATTTATAAAATAAAAGTAAAAGTAAATTTAAATACCATCCCAAAGATTCCCCTCCGTCACCCTAAGATTAACTGGACAATATTTATACTTAATTATTATTTACCCCTAAAAGGTAATTTGAAATTAAGCATATTTAATTACACCTTATCTTGTCCTAAACATAGAAGAAAAGAATCTTATTACCATTTTCTCCATATTTAGCCTACTTTGGTAAAGAAATACCAAGGCCATATTCAGCATAATTTCGAACTAAATCATCAATAAATATAATATCCTGAAGTAATTTTTTCCCAACATCCCTATCTTGCCCTCTCCTACTATCTAATCCATCGTTTGGCAGCTGCTTTTGAAAACGTGGGCGTCCGCGTAACGGTGGTGGTCGTCGGCTGGTGGTTCCCCTCGACGGCCGACGAAGACGAGGAACAACGGCTATGACGAGTCTCTGTTCGCGTGTTCCTGGTGGGGATGATCTAGCACGCATGCGTGCGACCGTCATTTTGACGAAGCCATGGAACCGCCGGCGCGCCATACGAACGACGACGGGTCGCGCACTACGAGTAGGGCGCTGGTCGGCTCCGAAACCCCGAAGAACAGAAGGAAGAAGACGAAGAAGACGAGGAGGAGGAAACGGAAGAAAGTGGTAGCAGATTACGACCGACTTGAATCGAGACGATTCGATTGAACCATCAGCCAGAAGAACCGAGGCATCAGGTGAAGCTTTGCTAAGAAGCTGTTGAAGAATAAACGAAATCTCGGCCAAGGGAACGAGGTATCGTCGAGAGATCAAATGAATCAAACGGACAGGATGTCTTCAGCGATCGCTAAAGCCTCCAAGTACACGTACCGCTCCACCGGAGGTGGTACCGCCGATGTCAGCATCGAATACAGCGCCGACCTGAGCGCTCTCACCAGACTGGAGGTAGGTCTTCAAGAACAAACCTTTCTCTTAATCAAAAATTTCCATTTATCTAGCTTAATTCCATTTTTCTATCTAATCGTACCTTAGCATAGCGAAGTATTACAGTTCTGAATTATTCAAGACACGGTTCAACTTGGTATCCTTGAAAATGATTAAAAAAGAAAGAGGGAACAGGAAGGATCTCGCGAATAACTCGAATAACTATCAGATTCACGTAGAAATAATGATTCTCAAGATGAATCCAAGGGGTCAAAGTTGGAACGTCCAACGCGAAGAGAAGATGATGACGCAACAGAGAAGAGATGGAAGATAAATTCGCGGGACGGTCGTTCGTCCGAGTGATATCGCTGGTGATAAGGTGAAACGGATAGGAAGTGAACGATTTCGTGGCTGGGACAAGTGCGACAAAGTTCAGTGACCATAAGGGATATTAGTGCCAATCCCCAGGAGGAACGAAAGTGTCGTAGACCGTTCTTCGGCTATCGGATTGCTCGTGTACGAAAATAGTCGTAAATATCGGCCGTAAATGACGATCGTGCCGTGGACATCAGTGACATCTACGAGGCGTCCACGGACCAAGACCAACGACCCGATCGTTATCGTCCATCTGGATCGTTCCTCGACCGCCATGGATGAAATTCGAAAAAACTTTCGGAGGAAACGTGCACTCGAGTAAGATTGTACTGTTTGTTGAATCGAGGAGAACGATTTTTTTTTTTCTTACCTTGTTAAGGAACACGAATAGACGAGTGCACGTAATTTTGTTCCTTTTGAAAAGAAACGACCCCGATGGACGGTCGCTAAGAACGAAAATCCTTCTGTTCCCTCGGCAAAACGAGTTCTATACGTCTTTCTGAAATATCCAAGCCGCCGCTTGCTTTGGGTATTTTCGTCGCTCGATTACGTAAAGCACTGACCCTCTCCGTACACAGCTTCACGATTAAGATCTAATCCTTTATTGCCTCTCGTTTCAGGACAAAATCCGCCTGCTGCAGGATGACCTGGAGTCTGAGAGAGAGCTGCGTCAGAGGGTGAGTTTATTTTCTACCTTCTAATAATCGTCTTGCGTTTCATCTTTCGGGTTTCAGATGGTTGCATGATTATTTTAACACTTTACCTACCGGAAGACTATTAATAAATTTCTCGATACTACCGTTTGTTGACTGAGGACTAATTAATGTATCTTTTCTTAGTATTCATTAATATATTAGTAATGTTGGGAGTAAATTGGAGTACTGTTAAGCTATCAAGTGTACATTTAGTACGTTTAACAAAGAATTCTTGATTTTCTTCAATTTGGGAAAAGATATAACAAGGAAGGGTTGAAAATGAATCTTAGAATCTTTGGATTCTGAAATGTTGAAAGAGTTTTACTTGCTGTGAGGAGATCGTAAAAATAAAAATACCGAGAAGCATGAATTTCGAGACTTTATGTAATCCGGGCATTGTGAATTTTGAAACAGATACAAAAAAAGCGAGGCTGGCCTGCTCTCCACCATAGAGTGGGGAGCAGTAGGTCGAAATGTCCAGCTCTCGAGTCGCGTCTATTTTTGGGGATGCGCGTCTCTTCAGCGTACGAACTCGCATTCCTTCGTGTTCAGTGTACATGTAACGCGTCCGTGTTTTAAAAAAATAAAAAAAAAACATAATAATAATAGCAGAAAAAAGAAGAAGTCATAACTTAAATGAAAGCTTATGTTCGTGGGAAAATGTTCAGAGTAAAATATTCCAAATTAAACAAAAATAAATAAATTAATTTTTCCTCCTCTATGAGAGTGCAATTTGAAATATTTTTATGGTATCTAAGAGAGGCGATGAAAATTTATTGGAATGACGATCATTGATCGATCGAATCGTTTCTGAAAGTGAAACTCATTTGATACGTGACTTGAACCGGTGCCAGCATCGTCTCAACGCGTTGGAAAAGCAGCAACATGGAAATTATTATCGCGTTAAATATGTATCAAGTGACTCACGAAAAGAAGACGTATTCTTGTTACATAACGTTATGAATGTCTGCTTACTCAACACCGTTTGTATTATCAAAATTAGTAGGCAAACTTTTGAATATTTATGAGAACAGAAAAATTGTTCTTTCTCAAGCTTTTCTGGGCCAAATTATTTGTGATGGAGAAATTGAAATATTTGTGAAAGTGTGAAAGTTAAAATTAATATAAAAATTTCAGTCATTAACCGAAGCTTATCTGTAACAAAAATATTCACAGAAAGATTCTTTATTTTGCAATTAATTATCGAGCTTTATATTTTCTTATTCATTGAATTATTTATTGTAATTTAAAAATGACTGAATTGGACATATTTAATTTTTTATTAAATTATTCTCGGGCAGAAAGAATAGCAAAACTATTAATTTTCTAAATGTTTAAATAATTCACGATTTGTGCGTTGAAAAATTCATGGTATTGGGATCTTGAGGTATCGCGGTTGAAACGAGAATGTATTTCACAGGAAGTACAGTTTGGACAATGGGAAGTGCTCCGACTTCCGGAGAACGAACAGTTATGGCGATGTCACGAGTCTCTCTTTTCTCGATAAATGCTTCGTTTGTAATATGAATAAAGCTCCCGATATAGAGTCGGTCTGTCCGGAATTAGATCGTTCTATTCGCGGTCCGAAGAAACCTGACGTCAAGCTTGCAACGAGCTGTTCGCGTCGTTCCTTGAGGCCTCTTTCCAAAACAATGCCGCGCGTCTCGATTACACATGTTCTCACAATATCGTTCAATACCACAGTGACAAAGTACCCTATTCAAAGGAACATTATACAGAATAGAATTAGGTATAATTTTTTCACTTCATATTTGGCTTTTTCATTACTTAATTACTTAATTAGTGACCACAGGGCGTAACAAAAAAAAAAATTTCAGAATAGTAAACTATGATAAAACACTAAACTTTCATTTGTGAAATCATGATTGAGCCTACTACTTAACTTTACTTTTTAAATATTTTAAAATTTCAATGTTAAATGCTTAATTTTTTATATTTTATCATTTTTTCTACTTTTTCTTTTAATCAATTTAACAAGTGGAAGGTCTAATTCAAAAGGCCTATTCAAAAATAATAGTTTTGGTAATAAAATCATTATTTTTCTTTGTAGATCGAACGCGAGCGCGCTGATTTGAGCGTGCAAGTCATCCAACTATCCGAACGTCTCGAAGAGGCGGAAGGTGGCGCCGAATCTCAAGTGAGTATCAAAATCTTATATAATATTATTCGAATATTAAACATACAACTGATTAAATTTGATCTCCCGCGCAATACATTTATTTCATTAATTTATTGATTATAATTAATTAAATCTTCACACGAATAACACGTATTACAACCCCTATTCATTAAAGAAACCTTCAATTATTTTCTAAGGGTCTATCAAACGTATATTAAAAATTTTATTAAGCTTTTGAGTATGGATGTTAAATTAATTATTTGTATTTTATAAATATTCACAGTTTGAGATCAACAAAAAAAGGGACACGGAACTGGCCAAACTGCGCAAACTACTCGAAGATGTTCATCTCGAGAGCGAGGAAACCGCGCACCTTCTGCGCAAGAAACACCAGGAAGTCGTTGTTGACTTCCAGGATCAAATCGACCAACTTTCAAAAGCCCGCGCTAGGTTAGTCAAATAATCTATTTATTTATTTGAGACTCCATTAAATCAACTGCCTTTAGGGTCCTTTATATATCCGCATCACTAACCCTTCGTTTCTACTATTTCCTTTAATCGTCTAATAATTTTTCAAAGTATCTCAGCTGGTATTTATCAAAGGTTAAAACCCGGAATGAATCATCACGCGAAACAAGACGTGTTTCGTATCAGCCCTTCGATAATGTTTTCTCATCTCGGAACGACATTAAATTCGATCAGCAAACGGAAACACGAAAACATTCCGGTTAACGGAATCCAAACAGCTGTCGAATCTAAGGCGAGTTATTCGATCTGTAAAGAACATAGGAATCGGGAACACCAATAAACCGAAGTTTAATTATACACACCTGTGAAAATAAAATCGTACCATCGCGATCCTCTTCTTTGAGGTCAAAGCGCGCGAGAACCGAGCCGAGCGTCAATAAACAATTCGCCGGAAGTTCGAAGTTCGTCGAAATTTCCTTTACACGCCGAGGTAAAAGGGGTGAAAAAAGAAATACAGAAAAAGAGGATGAATCATTATGTGTCGCTTTAATTATAGCAAGCATCACGCGGAACGAAAGCGTATTCGAAAATTGTGGAAATTATGCTCGTGTACGATATTGGCTACCGGCCAAACAACGAACTTACTCGCACCTGAAATACACGTAAACTCGTTCCTCTGGCTCTTCTAAACATAACCCGCGTCCTTTTCAACGTCCCGGCGCCCCGACGTCCACAAGGACGCCTTCGTTTCAAAAATTCACCGAGCTGTCATTTAGACAACGCGTGTTACCCTCGAAATCGATGCTATTCGATCTAATTTTGAAATTTCGTGAACAAATTTTCTCGCCTTATCATATACATTCGTAACAGCCTTCGTAGTTAAAAGTGTCATTTAAATTGTGACAAAATAAATTAATGAAGGATGATAGCATCACACTCGATAAATTTAAATCCTGTAGAATATGTTTGAGAATACTTCTTCTAAATAATTGCAGAGGATTTTATTAACATTCTTGTAAAATTAAAATTAAAAGTTACTTTACAGACAAGAAGATTTTGTTATAAAATAATTAATGTTGCCTCATGTGTTTACATGAAGCTACTATTTATTTTAGTTGAAATGACTAAGTTAATCCAATGAATATAAAATTAACATTCTAATTTATAAACATAATCTGCCTATATTTTGTAAATTTATCCATTTTTTGCTTATAAAATTCTATTACTTTTAGTTGTGACAAGTATTGCCATTGATAATTACCGGGAAACCACATATATTCTGTTGATTGACTACTATTATTGACTTATACTACTGCCACATAATGTTTTCCTTAACCCATTGGGAATCAAGCAGTGAAATAATATTATACACGTAACATTCTTTGTTTTTAACAAAGTAACATACAAAATTTGCCATAAAACATTTTTAAACAATACAGATAATTCATAAAAAAATGTAGAGTACTAGCCACAGCTTAAATAATCCTACATCTTTTCACTCTTGTTATAAACATGCATAATAGTCTAAACTAATCTAATATGAAATGGATAAATTAGAAAATACAATTCGGCAATAATTTATTATTCTTTTACTAGGAATATATCCAGGAGTAATAAATAAAATGTGTCTGATCATCGACATTAGCGTTCAATGTCTGCCTGTTTAGTTGAATTATCCCAACTA
Organism: Osmia lignaria lignaria; assembly: GCF_051020975.1. NCBI lineage: Eukaryota > Metazoa > Arthropoda > Insecta > Hymenoptera > Megachilidae > Osmia > Osmia lignaria. The sequence continues at coordinate 7,031,531 of NC_135041.1, forward strand.
ACATTTTGATTAAAACGAAGAACCAGAACTGCTTTCGTGTTTCTATTTAAGAAAATGTTTATAATTTCTCTGTATATAAGGGATCTGGAATCTGGGCTGAAATCGGAGCTCAAAAAATTCTGTTCTAAATATGCTTTCCAGTAAAAATAATTGCGACACTTATGTGTCAACAGTGTCGCGAGACAGCAGTTTATACTTCAACTAGCGAAATAGATCGTTCTTGGCGCCATTAACATAGCACGAGAAATAATAGATGAAACGTGGATGGAAAACGTGCCTGTCATTAGACGCTTCCGTGAACAGTTTCAGAAAAGTGAATATTCTTCATCAATAGTATTCTTTCATTTTATAATATTCAATGATTAAAAATTATAATGTCTTCAAAATTAGAATTTTGAGAATTATCTCTTTTTTTCTTTGATACTAGTGTTGGAGCCTCCTTTCCATATATCACTATTTTCCTTAAGACAAGTTTACCATGCTGGGTACTGTACATTTTATAATTCTCAACTCTTCCATCAATAGAAAAAGAGAAAAAGAAAATCAGTGAAGCTTAAAAACTCAGCGCGAGGTTTCCACCTGTTGGTGCAAAGAGAGGATGTCAAAAACGTCTCCAAAATAGCGCAGTTCCATCTCTCAAGTTGCTTTCAACCCTCTTTCTTTATTACCCATCTTCCATTACCTCCTCTCACTCTTCCACTTTCTTCCCGCTCTTTCCATCACATTTTTCATCATCCAAATGCTTTCCAACTTTCTTCGTCTCATAAATGCGCTCAACATACCATCATCTAAATTTTCACACCTTCCCTCTTTTATTTTCATTCGCACTTCTTAATCCTCTCTCAACTTTGTTTTCTTCCTCGCCTCTCCTCTTCAAAGCGACACGATTTTCCTTTCCACCTCCACTTTCGCAGCTTTTGCTCCTACAACTTTCTTTCTTTCAAGCTCCTCCTCTCCCTCTCTCGTTTTTATTCTCTCCCTCCACAAGAAGGTTTGCTCGCGTTGCTACCGTTCGGCTTATGACTATTTTTAACTGTGCGAGTCGCGCGGCAATCCACAACCCCGCGTTGCCGCGCCATATTAGTACAGGCGACCAGCTCCGGTCCCCACTATCCTCGGAATCAACCGACACCTTACACCCTCTATGTTACGTGTAGCTGGATCATCGATATCATAACGCTTCCCGTTTCGTGGCCAAGGGTGGAATCATCGAAAGACACTTATATGCTGAGTGCTTTACTTGAAATGATATGTTTCATTTAGGAAGAATGTTTAGAATAACTATGTCACGTTGAGTAGCAATCGCTATTTATATAGAGTGGTCCAATCGAATTCAATATTTTTGGAGTTTCGAACCATAAGAGTAATAATTTCTTATTACACAATCACTGACTTTGACCTTCGTACATTTCATATAAAAAAATTCAATGTGATCATACAATCACCCTTTTAATATTAAGCAATTTTTATTTTTATTAAATATTATATAAAGGGGTTTGATGGTGTTATGAAGATGACAGGGAAAATTTAGGGTAGTTGTAGTAGAATCTAGATGGTTCGTGATACTGAGATTCATTTGGGACTTTTTGTAAAGGTTATTTCTATGCAATCATTATAGAAATGACATGGAAGATTTCAGAGTATTATTTATACATATAGCAAGATGAATATAGGATTGATTATGTTTTTAATGACTGGATTGTAATGCAATGAGATTGCAATTATTAGAAATATCTTTTTTTAGAGAACGATGTGATAGAAATGATAAAGTATCTAGGGGTAGAAGAAATATGTATATTCGTTGGAAGAACAAAATTAGAGCTGGAAATGTAAAAATTTCAAAATAAAAGGTAACAATTGAATTTTTTCTGATGCTTAATTAATGAAATTTTCAGAGCTGACAAGGAAAAATCGAAGTTCCAACAAGAAGTGTACGAACTCCTCGCCCAACTCGACAGTGTCACCAAAGAAAAATTGATGTCGATAAAGACTGTAGAGAAGCTCGAGATACATGTAGCTGAGCTGAACGTGAAAATTGAAGAATTAAACCGTACCATCGTTGACATCACCAGCCACAAAACCAGACTATCCCAGGAAAATATCGAGCTTACAAAGGAAGTGCAGGACTTGAAGGTACAGAAATCCACATTAAAAAATTACAAACAAAATTGAACGAACCATCATTTTTTTTCTTCAAAAATAACTCCCTAATTGAAACTAAAATTTTTATAGGTCAACATCGAGAATGTTATTTACCTGAAGACCCAGATCGCAGGTCAGCTCGAGGATGCTCGCCGTCGTCTCGAAGATGAAGATCGTCGTCGTTCATTGGTCGAGGCTTCCTTGCATCAGGTAGAAACCACTTTAGCACATTTAGCTTTTAATATACCAAAATACAAAGAAGTTAGAAAGTTTTCTAATCTTTCTCAAAAATTATTTGGAATTGAGCAAACAATGCATGTTAAATTACTGAATGACTTAAAAAAGACGTGAATTGAGATCTCTGGGTGGCCCTACTTGATATATTTTAAGTTCAATTAAATTTCGAATGAATAATGATCAACAGGTGGAAACGGAACTGGAATCCGTTCGCATTCAACTGGAAGAAGAATCTGAAGCACGTTTGGACATTGAACGGCAATTGGTTAAGGCTAATGGTGAAGTACAAATATGGAGATCGAAATACGAAACTGAGGCCAATGCTCGCGCCGAAGAGGTAATTATAATAAAATACAAAAATGTTATTATAATTAGATTTATCGTGGTATTCTAAATATTTCATTCAATTGTTGGAATAAAGGTAGAGGAATTACGTCGCAAATACAGCGCTCGCATCCAGGAACAAGAAGAACAGATTGAAACCCTGCTGGTGAAGATCAACAACCTTGAAAAACAAAAGTCTCGCCTACAATCTGAAGTGGAAGTCCTGATCATTGACTTAGAAAAGGTATAACATCTTTTTCAATTTTAAAATCAGGTCTTATCAAAGTATCATTGCACTTTCATCAGTAACACTAATTTCAGCTGACTGACTTCTTGTCATAATTCTTTTTTATTTTCTTTAAACTGAATTAAGTTTGGAAATTTTATATTAGGAGCTATTTTCACCACAAAAATTACTAAATATACTTAGAATAATATAATTTTCATTTTCTAATTATTATACTTGTGGAAAATTGCATGAATTATAAATAATTATTTCATTATTTGTTTGGCAATCGAGGAAAAATGTTTGTAATTCTGGTAAGACTTCACCAAATTTCAACTGCAACATTTTCTGCTTTGATTATTAATGGTGTTCTTTTTTATTTGTTAAGGCCAATGGAACAGCTCGGGAGCTCCAGAAACGCGTTGAACAACTAGAGAAGATTAATATCGAACTAAAGGCTCGTTTGGATGAAAGTATGGCGATGTATGAACAGAGCCAACGTGATCTTCGCAACAAGCAACAAGAACTTCAACGTACCAATGCTGAACTCGACAAAACTCGTGAATTGAAGGACCAACTGGCTCGTGAGAACAAGAAATTGGCAGGTATGTTCTTTAATTTCATGTCACTCAGAATCACTAAGATTATTAGAGTTACAAGATTTTATCGAGTTTCTGGTATTGGCGCTACTGGGGAGGGACCAGGGTGGGCTTGATCTTCCAAAAATATGGATCCTCCCCCAAAATGTCAACTAACCCTATCACCATTCTAAAATTCTAAAATTCCAAAATCCCAGAATTCTGATATCGTAGATTTTAATCCTAGATATTATTCGATTGTTTCAGATGACCTCAGCGATGCTAAGAACCAACTGGCCGACATGAACCGCAGACTTCACGAATTGGAACTGGAACTTCGTCGTCTGGAGAACGAACGTGAAGAACTTGCTGCTGCCTACAAAGAGGCTGAAGCAGTAAGTAGAAGCATTCCATTTATTCTGATAATTTTTTCACTCTTTTGCAATTTTGTTACAAAATATTGTCAATCTAATATTTTTATTTTCTTCAAAATTTTGTATCATCACGTAACACACAATATTTCTATAGAGAATTTTAAGTACTATTTGACGAAGAAGTCTTATACGAACTGTGAAATGATTAAAAAAAAAAAATCAATTAATTACAGGGACGCAAGATAGAAGAACAACGTTCCCAGAGATTGTCTGCTGAATTAACTCAACTTCGCCATGACTACGAACGTCGCTTGACTGAAAAAGATGAAGAAATCGAATGCATCCGGTAAGTACCTAAACGATTTTTATTTATATTCTTTTCATTTTTAGTTTGCAATAATTCATAATAATGCTCGTAATTTCTATTTGCAACATCAATGTTAATATTTAGTTTAATTTAGATATTATTGAATAAGCAGTGTTACAGTTTCCAGGTATAGTGTTTTTATTAATTCCTAAAACTCATTACTGGAAATTTATTAATATTTTCACACTTTGATATTGAAATGGTGAAAACAAAAGTATTTCTGTTGAAATACTAAAAAATCATTCACAACTTTCCTCTTGTTAGTAATCATCTACTATATTATAATATTCTATTATTTATACTATCCTCTACTATTTAAACTTTAACAGTCCTATCTCAAAGCAAATATGTATCCGAAAGAGAATATTCCTAAGGGGTACGAATTTTTAGCTTCTGACGCAATCTATTGTATTTCCGGTACAACCACTACCATGTTCGACTATTAATAATACAAGGTTAACTTTGTCATCGATCAGTCCAATAGATTAATCACCGTGAATATTTTCAAACCATTCAGACAATGCTCGAGGGAATATCTTGTTACAATTTATTTACTTATTTATATATATGTACATAACTATGTGCAAAATTTGCCAAGTGCCAAAATCAAATCGTCATCAAGTGATGATAAAACACTGAGAATTTTGTTTATGAAAGATGAAAGAAGATAAAGAGTGCGTCATAACATCAAGAAGAGGAAAAGTTTTCTTTGCAAAAAGAATTTCATACGAAATATAAAACACAGAAGATAACGATATACAAGAAGAAATTTGATTATTTAATTAAAGAAATAATATTATTGAAGTTTTTCAATATTTTCCCATTATGACTAATACGTTCTCAGTGAACTTCCATATAAACTACCATTATATTGCATTATGAGTGAATCTTGATAATCTATATTAAACCATAACTCTTCACTAAAGAATTAAAAATACTATTAAACCAATTAACTAAGAAATACCATCCAACTTGGTTAAGGACGAACGAAAATGAATCAAAGATGATATTCTACAAGAAATTAATTGATTACCATTGAGTATGAATCATCGACACTTTTTGGGTCGTTAATAGAGGCACGTAGCAGCGATACGCACTCAGTGCGCAACCCTTCTATTAATAAACGACGTTCAAAAGCGATTAGTCGCGATCCAATTATTACTGGCAGGTGCTGATTGGCCGGCCTCAATGTGGCAATCGTAAGAAAAACCTACAAAAGATAGCACCGCTCACGATCGGCCCAATTTTTCTCGACCATTTCAAGTGTCACCTCTGATCATCCGACTATGAAAGATCAGTGAGTAAAATCAACAAACAGTTTCCCTGAAACCACCCCCCTGTATCTAACACCTTCTCACGGTACACGATTCAATTAACAATCCTCCTAAAACAAACGTGAAAAGAAATTCAGCGTCTCGTAATTTCTATTCAAGGTAGATGTTGGATGAAAAATTAACTATACCCACGTACAGACACTCCGAACAAATCCGTCAACCCTTTGAGCCAGTTGAACGAATCGATACTCTTCGATTAAGATCAATACAACAAAAATTGAGAAGAAAAGAAATTGTGTCAGTGATCTAAATTTGAATCTTCTAATATATTTTATTAGAAAATTTGATCTGAAACAAAAGAAGAAGCTCGTGGATCTAAAATTTTCGGAATAAAAGTGAGAAAATTTCATCTACTCCGTGATAAAGGAAGGAAGCAATAAATAGTGAATGACAAGCTTCTAATAAATATTAGATAGTTTGATCTATAAAAAGAGAAGAACATCGACCTGACATAAACTTGGGAAAAATCTTTCATTTCAAGAGGCTACGAAATTTGAAATTTGTGTAAAATGGCAGGTTACTTGCCCCCTATGTACGTACCCTCCGAGCCAAAATGGAAGCACTGGCCCACCTACATCTACGACAAAAACTACAGCTGTGGGGTCAATTATTATCAACCTATGCTGGATTACATAGAGCGGCAAGGTAGAAGTAATTATCGAAGTTCAAGGATGTCAGAACCACCAGAGTTACCCTGGTCCGATGGTAGAGCTTTATGGGAGGACAAACCCGTGGAACCGTACTCGAGGCACGAGCTTATTAGACGAGCGATCGACGCCGAAGATGAAGCTAGGGATCACCTGTCCCACTTCAAGGTATACGAAGGTGGAAAGAGTGAAAGCTGGGCCGATGCGAAACGTTTCGTTGACGCTGCGTGACTCGACGACTGCCTGACCTTTTCGAGTTTCTAAATTTGGTGTCGCGGAAGGGGCTGCTCTTCTACGAGTACACCTCGTTCGATGTCAGATGCCTACCGTGTCTTTCGAATAGAAGTTTGTCAACTGGACAAAGAAAACACCTAGGGAATTCCTTCAGAAGGAAAGTCACGGTCTCGGTTAACCCTTGAACAGCGGAGCCTGGGTCAATCGTGGCCCAAACTTACAAAACGTGTACAAAAATATTAACTTCAATATGTAATTTTTAAACGAAATAGTTTCGTATATTGGAAGAATAATTTTCAAAAGAATGGTGCAAAATTTAGAAATACAAGATCAAATTAAAATTGAGGCTCTCTCCATGGTGCGCTGTTCGAAGGTTGACACACTTTTTATGAAGTAGACGACTTCATTTGCGAATTTTCAAATAATTATATCAGTATCCAAAATCTCTCTTTTCTAAATTTAGCAATAATATAGTAGGTCACATAAGTATTCGTATTTCTTATTAGAAACTGGACGTTTGCAATAAATTAATTCAAGTTAGTATTAGTAATTCATGAGTCAATATAACATGCATCAAAACATTTATATCCGCAAGCATATAGATAATCGAGTAAAAAATATAAAATATACTTTATTACACAGGTTGCCAAATTATTTTTGGCAATATCATTGAACCAGGCATACTTATCTATATACGTGCTCTTAAAGATACGTTTTCTAAAAACAATTTCCCACTGAAAGGGTTAATCAAGAAGATACGAATACTTTGACGACTCCCTATAAATCAATTCTAAACTCGGTAGAAGTCGTTTCGCTGTTAGAATATTATTTCCATTTGTTCCAATAACTGAACTCCTCGCCGTCCGATTACCGCCCCACTGTCACCAAAGTTTAATTTAAGATCGTCTCGGTAGACGATTGCCAACGTTCAGAATGTTCGTCGTTGAGATTCGAGGAACGTGCATAGAAAGCGGAAATCCCTGATCGGCTTATTGTATTAATAACGCTCGCCAAGTAGCCGTCGACCCCTTCGACGTTTCGGAATCCCTATAAAGCCGGTCCCCAAATAAAAATATCGCGGAAGCGAAAGGAATCAGTTGGCAACCGGTTATTTGGATCGAGGAACAAAAGCGAAGCTATCGAGACACCGAAGGTGTCTGCCAAGTCACCGTGCGTCTTCGTATCAAAAGAGGAAAAAAAAAGAAAAGAAAAGAAAAGAAAGAAGGAATATCCATCTCTCGTATCCCAGCTGGGAGAAGTTAAGCTCGCGACTTGGCTCGTATTGGCAGTCGTTCTCGAGTCTCTACAGAGGTTCGATCTCGAGTACTTCGGTCATATTCGAGTTCTGCACATTCGCTGCAGCTAAGTTTAGTCTCAGCTCGGGATCGCAGAGGGTGTAGGCACGGCCCGTAAACGCTTTCTCTCTTTCGTCCGCGAGCGAGCATCCTCTTCACCAACTGACGTGTTTTACCGTGTCCAAAGATAGCGAATCGCTCGGACTTCAGCTTGTCGAAGACAGCGCAGGCCAGCCACGTGACCAGAGAGGTGTTCCCACGAAAACTCGAAGAAGTGCGACTGAGATCGTTACCGTTACTGGTGCAGAGCGCGGTTGTCAGGAATCGGGCTAGACAGATCCAGCGAGACATGGCCAACATCGAATTCCAGTCCCTCAAGGACATTCAGAACATGTCCGAGGTGCAGGACGCCCTTGATCATGGCAGAAGTCTTCGAGGTAAATCCGCGAAAGCGATCGAGTTCCATTTGAGGGCCGAAGCCTTGAAGAACCTGACCAGGAGTGAAGAGTTGGCTGACATCAGAAAGTATCAGAGAGAGAACATGTCGGTTTTGTGGGATGGCAGGGACCATCTCAGGCTGATGGAACAGAGGACGAGGAATCTGATCGACGAAGACAAACTGACTGCTCCATTGAACAACCTGAGCAGAGAGCTGAGAGGATACGAGGAGAAGTCTAGCAACTATTTCCTGAACAAGAGGTACCAACGCCTATTAAGACCCGCACGGTTGTACGGATGCCTTGGAATTAGACCCGCTTGATGGATGTAAATTCCGGGTAGATTTAGGTGTCGTAGTTACGTGGGTAAAAAGAAAAAAAATGATGTGACACGAAACGATGAAATGATATGATCAATAAAACAGGAGAGATTTCATTATACCTTAATTTTTGATTCGGGGACATCGTAGATGTAGAATAGATCATTGGGGGATTATTTTCATTGATCTATCGTTCGGATTTTGGTTAGAGTAGCTTTTAAATTCGTACTCTGTAGGTTTTATAGAAGATCAAGTGTTCGGAGGTGGAACAAGGAATGCTGAGATATTCTGTACATGCAACTAGCACCCTTTTCACGTTTCTGTCGTGGTTACAGGAATGGTAATGCCTTTCAACTATGTGGCTAAACTAACTGTATCTTGGAACGTCTAAAGCACGAGGGTCATTCTAATACCTTATATTCTTTTGAAATTAAGTACTAACACTCTTCCTCGAGCATTCTTAACCGTTCGTCAACAATGAATTTAGGGGAAAGTTGTAATATACCAACAACCCTAAATTCCTTTCACTGTAACTTGAGCTAGTCTCGGTAAAAATGAAATTTTAAACAAGTGATTTGTAGTACAAACGAATAAAAAATTTTCATTGCATATAAATTGTCATAACTTTTAAGATAATTATAATATTTGGTTGTGGTTTTACTGATTATAGTCAAAAGAGTAGTGATTAATTTTGTAGGGAAAATTTAGAACAAAATAACTTTTCTTCGCACTAAATATCAACGTACACGTTAATATTCATTCATTTGTTTTTGTAAAATACAGCTCACTAATGGAAAAATCGAGGACTAGCTTTAGTGATACTGCACGATTCCCTCCTATATATTTTCAGAGATAATAATCATGATTTTCCTCCAAAATCGTTTCTTAATCGCCTGGAAACTGTAATATCGCTAAAAAATTCTATCAAAAGAACCAATGGGACAGCGATTTATGTTCATACAAAATGAATAAATTAGCAAGCAGACCAGTATCGAGATCGAGCAGCTGAACGCCCGCGTGGTCGAAGCGGAGACGAAGCTGAAGACCGAGGTACAACGCGTGAAAAAGAAGTTGCAGATCCAGATCACCGAACTGGAGCTGACTTTGGACGTTGCCAACAAGAACAACATCGATTTGCAGAAGACCATCAAGAAACAATCGCTCACCTTGACCGTAAGAAAACAGAACCCACTAATTAATTGATTTAATTAATTTTTACTTGAAAATAGAAATTTAATATTTATATTATTTTTAGGAACTCCAAGCTCACTACGACGAAGTTCAACGCCAACTGCAGGTAACCCTGGACCAACTAGGAATCAGTCAACGACGCCTGCAATCATTAACTGCCGAGCTCGAGGAAGTACGCGGCAACTATGAATCTGTAAGTACTGATTCAATTTGAAAATTTGAATAATAATCGATATATATCGATTTATAGTGCTTCTCGTCAACACCAGGAGTACCATTGTGCATACAGTGCCTCTGGTGTTAACAAGGAGAATTTAAATCAATGTATCTTTTACGTTCCCTATCGGTCAAATCAAGAAGCTCATTTTTAGCACCAAACAGTAGATAGCGCCATGTGTTTATGCCGATTTTTTTTAAATACACAGAATTTTCAGCAACCATTTATTCAGAAACGAAGCCTTGTACGGGAAAATTTCACTCCGCAGTTTCAATTTAATTTTTCATGTAGATTTAAATACACTATATGTAAATATTTAAATGAATCCATACCAAAAGTCTTTTAAGCAAAATGGAAATTAGCAATACGCTAATTAACATGTTATTCGTATTTCTAAAGGCCCTCCGTGCAAAGAGAAGCGTCGAACAGCAATACGAGGAATCGGTTAGCCGCATCAACGAGTTGACCACCATCAACGTGAACATCGCTTCTTCCAAGGCAAAACTCGAACAAGAATTAGCTACCCTGGCTGGTGATTACGAGGAAGTTACCAAAGAATTGAGAGTCAGCGACGAAAGATACCAGCGAGTACAGAACGAATTGAAACACACCGTGGAGATCTTACACGAGGAACAAGAACGTATCGTGAAGATCGAGGCCATCAAGAAGTCTCTTGAAATTGAAGTGAAGAACCTGTCCGTCAGATTGGAAGAGGTTGAAGCCAACGCTATTGTTGGAGGCAAACGAATCATCAGTAAACTCGAAGCGAGGGTAAGATACCCCAAAGAAATACTGAACATAATTTTCATATGTTAAAGAAAATCCTGAAGAACACCGCTGAGCTGAAATCTTCAAAATCAATTACAACTTTGTAAAAAGAAAATTGAAGCTCTATAATACCATGTGTTTTTTACAGATTCGTGACCTGGAGCTCGAGTTGGACGAGGAGAAACGTCGACATGCCGAGACCGTGAAGATCCTCCGCAAGAAGGAGCGTAACATCAAGGAGGTGATGATCCAGGTCGAGGAGGACTCGAAAAACATTGCTTTATTGCAAGAATCATTGGACAAAGCGCACCAGAAAGTAAGCATCTACAAGAGGCAGCTGCAAGAACAGGAAGGCATGTCCCAGCAGAGCGTGACCAGGGTTCGCCGATTCCAAAGAGAATTGGAAGCTGCAGAGGACCGTGCTGATACCGCCGAAAGTAACTTAACTTTGATCCGTGCGAAACACCGCAGCTTCGTCACCACCTCCACCGTACCCGGTTCTCAGGTGTACCTCGTCCAGGAGACGAGGAGTGACCTGTAAAAACACGACCGCCGTCGACACCCAATCCTTTGCCACTTCGAACGCCACCTCGTCGTCATTAGAAACGTATGTATCACGCGATATCGCGTGCTCGATCGTTAACTATTTAATGGCAGAAATAAAGCTCAGCCCAGGACCGGATTAAGATTCCTGGGACGGGAGGCTGTCAAACCATCGAGAGCCTCCTTGATTCAAAAATCGAAATTTATTTTAAATAAAATAAGAAAAAGGGCAATGGTAAAATAAAATTTCATTTTTAATATTTTTTCACCTAAATGGGAGGCTTATAACAGGGCCTCCTGCAAAAAGGAAGGAGGTACCCACCTTAATCCAAAGCTGGCTTTGCCAAAACAGAAAGTTATTTCTATCATTTTCCATAGGTGTTACGAGCAAACGACGAACCAAAGGAAGAGCCTCAATAAATCATCGTAAATAAAAAAAAAAAAAAAAGAAAAGGTCAAGAAGAGTTTCCAACGGATCGCAATGCAAACGTCGTAAATAAAGAAATATTAAAATTAATAAATGCTACCTTATTAAAAATCCAACTTACGACAACGCCCAACGATCCGTCGTAAATTCGATGTAACTTGGCCAACGAATCGCGGTACCCGTCGCAACGAACCAGAAACCCAAAATCCAAAAGGCAAATCAACGCGAACAATCATCGTGTGAACTCGCAACGATCGTCGTTATTGGATTAAATATAAGAAAATCATTATAATATACATACATAATATATACGTTATTTATATATGCAATACGTAAAGAATCAAGAAGCAATTCGTTGTATTTTCCTTGTAATCTATCATGCGAACAATCACGAAGCGTGAGGAGTGGAAGTATATTGTTAATAAATTTAAAAAAAAAATATATATATATCAAAGTTGAGACGCGAGACGTGATGATTGTACTCCTTACGCTTCTTCAATCGCACTTGTATTTAAATGGATTAACTTTAATTCTACTTCTATTATTATTCTAGATAGGTACTATTGCCCATACACACAACTCTCGCTGTACGACATACACAAATAACCTGTGTCAACGATAATTTAATAAATAAACTGAAACAAGTACGTACGGAATCGATGATAATCCCTGGTCAACCGGAAGTCACTCTCCTCTTGCGCGTTGTCGAGTATCCTTTCACACTGATCTAACAGAAAAAAAATTGATACGATGAAAATTAATATTATTCGTTATCTAATTATTAAGAATAAGAAATACATAGTTAATTTTTTAATTTAATTTTTAAACCTACTCAGCCTGATACTAATCAAACTATTTTTCTTTCTTTGGATTATTGAAAATATAATCCTTTTTCATATTTTATGCTTGAAATATTGTTATGAAAATGGTTTAGATTAAATCTCTTCCCATCATTCGAATAATCTAAAATCTAATTATTCGGTGCGTTTAAATTTTTAATGAGAAATAGCGGAAAGGGCGGAGAGTGAAAGATATTGAAGAATGGGCGACAACGAGGCAGACAATTGTTAAAGTAAATTTAATTTCTTCGAGCCAATTACTTCTCAGACCACTATGGCGTTTATTAGTAGGGTCCGCTTGGACAAGCAACGCAAGAGGCTCAGATCTCGCATAAGTCGCGAAACTAATTAGTATCGTCCTTCCATAAACTGTCGACGAATAGTTTTCTTTCTTTTTGTTCCTTTTTGTTTTTTAGAAAATTCTACGCTGGTTAACAAATATCATCGTAAAAAAAGGGGTAACGTGCAAGGCTGATAAATGATCGCCTTCGGACACGACTGAAACGAGACCAGCCTCCAGAATTCCATTGTCCCGTTAATTACAAATCAAATGTTAATTAATCGTTAATAACATTAGGTACGTATATCTATTAACAGTATTAAGATTCACCCACACCGTCAGGCACACATCATACTGCGACAGTGGATGATCAATGATCGATTTAATCGATAATCATTAATATCTGAATTTAATATAAATTATATGTATAATTATCTTTCATACTGGTAAAGAAAATTTTCTTTAAATATATAATCAACGTGTAGTCGTGTAATAATATTTTATGAGTATCTTCCTTCGCATCGACAGTAGATAGAACTATAATTAATTAATCCTCGAATGATGGAGCTGGGTCTTTGCTAACCCAACTTAAATTTAACACTTTAAAGATCGTATAATTCCTTTTCATCTAAAATAGAATTATTGATAAATTTATATTATATTTCACAGCTTCTATCCTATATTTCATGAAATTATCATTTTTAGAAATATAGTTTACAGAAATCCACGTATCGAAGTGAAATTTTCCATTTTTATTTTCTAAAGCTTATCTTATTTATATTTTTTTTACAAGTCGAGTGTCTAACAATTAAAGCACCATTGCATAATACATTTTAAAACTGACCCAGCTTCCATCATTCCTTATCTATTCAGCTTTCTATTTTATTTTCAATTTAAAAGTAATTGTGGATCAAGTTCTTATATTAATATATATTTTTTTTAGTATTTCTTATTTTTTTGCAAAAGATAATAGATTCTAAATACTGTATGAATCGTATACAAGTCCTGTAGCAAAAGGATTAGAAAATGTTTCTTCTATTAAAACTCGTCGACACTTCTACACGTTTATCAAAGGCCAATAAAGGGAAAGAACCGCGTGCCTGTTACAAACATACGTTACATGTAACTAAAAAAAAAAAGAAAACAAATACCATCCACCAATCCACCCATCCGTCATTACGAAAAATTACAAGTGCTCGTTCTATTCTTATGTAAATCGTCGATAAACATTTACACCGTTTATGTACAGGGTATAATACATTAGAAAAAAAGTGGAAAACGATAAACAGAAATATCGTCGCTACGATAATAATCGATTAATATTACAATTAATTATAATAATGGTAGGTACTCGTTTTAGAGAAATAAAAAAGAAAAGAACAAACAAACGAATAGCGCGTCTAAAGTTAAGGAAGAAGTTTTCGTTTATAATCAGGTCGAATATTACGTACTTCGGTATGATAAGAAAAATTTTGTCTGCCTGCAAGAAAAATTCATTCGCACACGATAGAAATAAGTCTAAGGAAAAATAATTTCACACGATCGTTTAAATAATTGTATTCTTAACCCATTTGTGCCATGGTCACACATGATAAAATGGTACTGTAAAAAATTCAAAAATTGTTACTCTGTCAAAAAATAGTATTTCAGTAAAAAAATTATCAAGTCAAAAATTTTCAAAGATTTATCTAAAATTTCATTTATGGACTGCAATGTCCAACAATTGCATTATTATGCCAAAAGATTCATACTTGAAATCTATCATTTTCATGATTCATCTTTTTTATTAAATACAAAATCTATGTTAAAAGTCATTTTACTTCCCTAAGTTTTATAATAAATCAAATGATACAAAATTAAGATATGTTTTCATGATTCGGACCATTTGTCACTTTAACAGCTTGGTACAAATAGATTGAAACGTTAAAAGTATCTCAAAAAATTGTTCGAAAACCTTCAAATGAATAAAAAAAAAAATGGTATAAAAAACAACGATAGAAAGAAAGGAATTTAAGATTAATAATAAATGGTAACACAAGGAAAAAAGGACGCAACAATGAGTCTACGTTAGCTAGATGCACGCCAATTCCTCTAGAAAAAATTCGATTGAAAATCAGGGCATTATTTAGCGAATCTAATCATTACCGACTGCTAATTAACGCGTAATGTGGTTACACAAAGTAAGTCTGAACGCTATGGAATTGTTGCACCGCTTCAACGATAATATACCTGAACTCTTAAATATTACAGTTAACATTCTAAAATATACATTGACACGTTGCACGGCAAAATGATTTCCATGATACTTTAACAATTCATAATTTCAACAATTCAAAAATTCATAATTTTATTATGATTCCTACTTCGAAACAGAATGATTTTTATTAAAAATATTCCTTCTAATAATAAATATTTAGAAGACAATTCTGTGAATAAATAAAAATAAATAATATTTTTATTACAACAGAAAACATCCTTCCGTACAATTTTTATTCAATACACCTTAAAAATCAATTAATTCTCGGGGATGTTTGTTAATTTTTTCACAAACTTTTCATCAACATTCAAAGAAATCAATATGCCAGTCAACCCATCGACGTCAACGTGACGTTGAAACGATCCAACAACCCTGAATTTGATAAATTCTTTCTCCTGTAACCGGTGCTCGCAACACCCAATACACGTAACCAAGAAAAAAAAAACGCGGTTTTAAACTAATAAAAGCGGACGACGCCAGGAGAGCATCGTCCCAAAGGTACAGGTATCTCGCATTCTCTAATACGATGCAGGTATACACGCCACCATTTTGTTTCGCAACACCACGATTTCTATTATCGTTTTACGCCTTTGCTATATTTCCTCTCATTTTGTACAAGGTAGGGCTTAAAAACGGTAAAGAGGGGAGTAAAGAAGAGCGGGTTTGAAATATATTATTTGGCAGTTCAGTTATTTTGTCGGATATGAATCAGACTCTGTTCGATGCTTCGACACCCAGGTGACACGATGCCCTCTTTCTAGGATCATTTCGATCGAAAACGCCACCGATCGCAGATAAATCGTCTCGTCGCTTGGAATTATGAGACGGTAGATATGATCTCGTTGACGAGGAAAAAATATCTTTCCATTTCGAATTTTTAATACGTTTCTTGCAAAATAGAATATTGTACACTGATGAAAATGATATTTTAGTTTAGTAAATTTCACTGAGAAATAGAATATTTTATTAAGAAATTGTTGAATATTAAAAATGAATTAAAAACACTTTTTCAACAATATGGAAGCAAATAATGAATCAAAATTTAATTATATGGGTGAAAGATATTTTTTCTCGAAGCAACGTGCACATGTGTGAATACTCGGTGTATACATTATCGTTACTGGTCTCTCGCGTTAGTTAACATTCGATCTGTTATTGGCACAAAATTGTACTAGTAATATGGAAACACCTGCGGGACGTGACCGTCGACGAAGTTCCATAGCCAGATGATCAAAGAATGTGATCCCAATTGTTGGATTTCTTTCATATCTACTGTGGAACTGCATCAACGCACAGCAACTATACATCATTATTTATATACATTTGGATGCAATGGAAGCTTCTTTTGGTTAAAAATAAGTGTAGAAAAAAGAACTACCCATCAGTTGTATTTCATTTTGAAAGAATTCTGAGAGAACTTAAGGAAAGCCAAGGGAACCTAATCACGGTCTAGATTAGATTTTTCTAAATCATCCTAGGGTCTTCCTGGAGTTTTTCTAAGGTTCTATTAGGGTTTCCTAATTTGGAAATTGCCGAACTTGAGATTTTTATAGATCTAAATTGTCTGGATTTCTAAATTTCTAAATTTCCATTTTACAAATTTCTATATTTCTAAATAGCTAAATTTCCAACTTATCAAATTTGGAAATTTTTAAGTAGAAACATTCGTAAACTTGAAAACTGGAAAATATGGAAATCAAAAAATTTATACGTGATAACACTGTTTTAGGGTCCTCCCAAATTCCTCCTAAAACCCTCCCAAAACTAAGCGCCAGTGATGAGCAATTCTTCCTTTTACTCTCACCCTCAACTCTTGAAATCCTCTAAATTGCACCCAAGTGTACGTACCATAAATTAGCCTACGTCGTAATAGGAATGTACGAGAAAAACGCCTCGAGAGGAAGCGAAAATATTCGTTCGTTAAAAAACAGCGTAAACTCGAGTGGCGTTACGCGTTGAATCGCGGTCAACTATTATAGTTCTCGATTATATTTATTTAATCGTTATCTACTATAGTCGAATATTATAGATTGCTCAGTCTTTTGGTGAATTGCAGAATCTGCGATATCGAGACGGGAACGCGTTTGTTCTTTGCTCGGTGACGTTTCCACGTGGAAAATGATATTCTATCTTGCACAAAGAGGAGATTTCCTTTTAACGAGAACAATGATTTATTTATTCAATGACTCGCTAATGATTTTCAATTGTATCATATACCCGTATTATTTGAATATCGGCGACGTTCAATTTGCTCAAAGAGGATCGCGCAGCTGGGTTTCGAACGGTTCTCATTGTCAGTGTTTCGAAAACGGAAGAGAAAAATCGTCGTTGGTAGAAAAAAAACAATATAAAAATACAGTTATGTGTTCGAAGGACCCTCCGTTCTTTTATACAATAATAATCGCAAGTTCGCAGATTTTCACGTTGACTATTGGATGACGAAGATACTTTTTTTCCCTTCTCTTCTTGCTGATTATCTCTTACGTTATCTTCTCTATTGTATTCCATAATCATCATCTTCTTATTTCTTTGTATTTCACTGTTCGTGTTCTCCTTTCGTGATACGCCTACGTGCTTCATCGAGGAAGTATACACTGATTTTTTTCTGTTTTTCTTTTTTTTTGTTTTTCTTTTTCTTTAACATTACCGATTTAACGAACCATGCTTTGTCAGAAACATGATTTATTTAGCTTCGCAGAGAGACATACCATACGCATTCTTGCATTCTGCACTCGTTTCACAACAGATGCACGCAAGCCTGTCCTCGTGTTTGCGTTTTGTCCCAAGAAACGTATACCGCGACAAGTATTCTCCTTCGTGTTCTTCTCCGAGAACGCGAATTTAAAGGAAAACGTATAGAATATCACCGGTGAAAAATAGAAGAACGAAGGGGAATACTTGAGGGAAGCACACGAAGCTTATCAATCATGTACCATCGTTATCAGTCGCATCTCTCGTTTTCCTTTCATCGATTCATGAAAAAATTCCCGAAAATATAATTTCTCCAATGTTTTACTTTTTTTTTTATCAATTCATCTTCACCTCTCTTTCTCTCTCATTTTCTTTTCTAATCTCTTCTTCGTTCAGTCTATCTTACACTCTCTCTCTCTCTTCTTCAATTTTTAATTCTTCCATTCTTTCACTCTTGCTCCTTTCTCTCACGCAAATGATACATTCATTCTTGAGCTTAGCACCCTTCAATTTCAGCCTTCCTGTGTTACAAAGGAAACACGCTTCGACAGTCCCGCGTATCGTGACGCGCCGCCTTCAGCTCGCGTATTTACTATGATACGCAAAAATATTTTGTCTTGAGCAAAACACCCGGGTATGTCTACGCTAAGAATACGCGCCAGTCTGTTTATATAGTATATATGTATATCCTGGTGTAAGAAACCAAAGTGAAAATCGTGGAAAAATACGTTCGTTGTAAAAACCTTAAGTAGAAACTTAGCGTACCGGAAGAGTTTCAGTTTGAATGATAAAAAAATGAAAAAATAATTTTAGGAAGAGTTTAGAATGTTCCTATTTAAATCATAGTTTCCCATAAAGAAAACCATGTGTGCTTCAACCACATGGTCGTTTATATTAATAATAATAAATTTCTCGATTCTCCTATCTACCCTGTATACACAAACAGGATTAAAATTTTCAACTCTGTACACTCGTAATCAAATCAGGCTTTTGCCAGAGAAAATGGTGATGCCTCGGGTTTCCGTCCATCTCCCTGGGCATCCCTGGGGAAAATGAAGATGCAGCAAACGTGGCCTCGTGTATATATAGATATGTGGCCCACCACCACCCATGGGGAGTTAAATTTTATAATATTTAATAATTAAAAATCATATTACTTTGTTGCTAAATCACTTTTAATATTAAGATTTTTCATATATCTCCATTTTCTCTAAGGAATCCTGATTTGATCCCGAGTGTACAGAGTGAGTCAAGATGGGTAGTAGAATCGGGTAAACCGATGATTCACCTATCGCCCAATTGTATCACTTATCATGATCTACCTTGTATATAAAACGTTAAAATGAGAAACAAGGATATGCATTTCTCTTGTAACACGGTTTGTATGGTATATGCTCCCGAAAAGAAAAGTCCAGTCTCTGCATGCACCGGTAAAGTAACGAATCTCCGTACGACGTAGAAAAGAAGAAACAGAAAATAGGAGACAATAGGAAAATTTACTCGACATGAAGGCCTTTCTTCGTAGAGCTAGTACGAAAGGGGGGAAAAAACTTGCATGGCGAAGAGAATCCAACACTGAGGAACGTCGATCGATCGATCAAGAATGAATTATAATAATCAGTAATCGTCTTGATGCAATGATCCTTTGTGATCAAAGAAATCTTTGGTTTGGTTAAGCGAATCCTGTAGCCCGACAACGAATATACATAATAATACGCGCGCGCGTGTGTGTGTACGTGTATGTGTGTATATATTAATATTCGTTAATATTAATCAATAATGGTCGCTATATAATAAATTTATATATTTCATTATATTATCGCTATTAATAAATATACAGTAGCGGTGTGACGCGTGATCAGGCGTGATCATTCGGTTAACCAAACTGATTTTGCGCGTGTTTTTCGTTAATTAGATCGATCGATCAACTGATCAGCACCTCGATATTTCGTGTGGACTATCCCCGCCGACCCTGTCCTTATTTCTGTCAGTCATAGCTCGTTCACGTTTTCGAAAAACATCTTTCGAGTGGCTGACTACCCTTCTACCGCCTCGCGTATACAAGCTGATAATGGAAATTAGATTACAACCCGACGAAGTTAACGCGATTAAAGGAACGTCGTCTCGATTATTAATTTTTTTTTTCTTACCAGTCTTTCATTAGGCTCTCTGCTTCTCTATAGAATTCTCATTTCATCCAGTGTCTCTCTCTCTCTCTCTCTCTCTTTCACATTCACTTCCTCTCTGACTCGCTCTCTTTCTCGTACGCAGTAACACGGCACTTAAAAGTTTTTATTGCGATAAGTGTTACGGTAAATTGAGTGTCCACAAGTGTGTTTCGAGCACTTTCATTCTGTTTTATCGTATGAACGGTCAACGAGAAAACTGACGCGTCCAGAAGCGTCTCCTCGTTTCACTTTAGGTCCTCCATCGCACCATAATTGGCCAATGATTTTTTAATCCTAAGCGCGGTTAATCTAGCTGCCGCATTGTGGTACCAACACTCTTTCATCACTTTCGACATCACTTGCAGTGCCTGCAAAAACGAAAGTACCTTATTAATTATTTAACACGCTGTTGATTGTTTTTTATGAAGAACAACCGTGACGCACGTGTGACAATCATTAGGTATTTCTTATTTTGCATGTCTTCAAAACAGACCAAAATTATTTGATAATATGAAATATTAATAAAGTATTTCCAACGTTTCTTCAACATTGAAGGGAACTTCTTCAGAAGTGTAGGGAGGAGGATTCCTTAAGCTCTCCCAGGGTTCTTTTAAGGTTCTCAAAGGGTTCTCTTAAGATTCTCAAAGGGTTTTCTCAAAGAGTTCTCAGAGGGTTCTCTCAGAGTACTCTGAAGGTTCTTTCAGGGTTCTCTTAGAATTCTTCTAAAACTCCCAGGATTCTCTAAGAGTCCTTCTAAGATTCTCCTAGGATTCTTCTAAGGTTTTCTCAAGGTTTTCTCAGGGTTCTCATAGAATTCGTCTAACACTTTTCTAGATTCCCCTAGGGGTCTCTTAAGGCTCTCCCAGGCTTGCCCCAGGACTCTCCCAAAACTAAAGGCAAAGAATAGGTCGCTCCTCTCCCAACACTCAACCCAGAAAAGCCTACATTACACCCAAAATATACATTCAAATACACTTCTGAAAGAAGCTAATTGCAATGCAAGCGAAACGTTGGTCCTAAATTCTATAATATCAAACTATCTACAGCATCTAATTATCTTTACCTCGATCGACTGCCACCGATTCGGTATCGAGGGCCTTTGTCTATCGGTGCACACAACTTTACGCATCTCTTCGATCGTCGGATCGGAAGGCACCAAGTCGTAAAACGGTAACTGATATTCGTCGTGGATCCCACCGACATTGCATCGCCTGGCGATCTCCCAGAGGATCAGCCCGAGAGCGTACACGTCAGCCCTCTTGAACGATTCAAAATGGTTCATGTTTACCGTCTCTTCGAGAACCTGAAAGCAGAAGCAACAATTCCTCAGCAGCTGTTCACCAGAAGATGAAACTTCCTCTAAGGCGAAATACAAAAAAAATAGTCAACTCCGATTCAATTATCGTTACGAACCAAGTATATATTATTGTTTTAATAATTACCTCAGGTGCCATGTATCGTTTGGTACCGACCCGATTATTATTCAACTGAATGTCGACGGTGTTTGTTCTTACGTCGTGTCTGACGGCCAATCCGAGATCACCTATGGCGCATGTACCATTCGTCTTCACCAGGATATTTTTCGACTTCAAATCCCTGTGAGCTATGGCTGGTTTGCCTTGCGTGCCAACGATCTCCATGTGAAGATGGGCCAACCCCGTGGTGATCGACAAGGCCATTCTGATCATTCCATTCGTGTCCACCGTCGATACGTTCAAGTAATCGAACAGAGAACCTTTCTCGTGATAATCTGTGATCAGCCATAACTGGGTCCATGTACCATTATCTAAAGAAAAATGGAATCAAATGGAATACACGTGAGAGTCTGTAAATTGTTTCATTTTCTTTTTCTAGGAATAAAAGTAGAACTTTCGTATGATTTTATTTTTAGAAATAAATAGCTACAAGACAGTTGAAATGGTAAGATTTTTATTTCAACAAAATAGTTCAGTATTATTCAAAGTGAACTTAAAAGGAACTTTAAAATTTTGGAAATGATCGTTGCTCCGGCAGATTGTAAAAGAAATTATTAAACTGCGCAGTCCGTATTCGTAAGCTCGAAGAAATATTTATTATCAATGCACACCGCAAGAAAAACACGAGGTATCGCAATCAACTATTTCGTAACACATTTTCTGTTTTTCTTTTATTTTTATGCTTCATATAATACAAAGATACTATTGTCAAAGCAAACAAAATGTGATTAATTGAACATAATAAAACCTCGTAATAATGAAACATTTTAAAATGATACTTTAAAATGTTGGAAATTTCATTAAATAATATTTTTGTTCTTAACAAATTGTTCTGTCTAAAACACATTTATTATACAAGAAAATAATATAGTTAATTACATACTTAATACTAGTAACTGCGTTACTAGTGACACACGGTAATCGAAATGTTTTATTAAAAATCATCCCAAGTGACGCGTCTCCATATAGGGCCGATACACAACACAAATCTTGCTTATTATTTTTATAATATTTCAAAATCAATAAAATCCTAATAATATTAGCGATGAGTTTCTATAAAAAGTGTTAACGAAATAATGGTCCGAGGATGTTCAATGTATAAATACCTACCCTGAATCGTAATAAACAATGCAGCAAATTTCACAGGACAAAAGCAGAAATACCTTTGAAACAATCTGACCGAGATTGTAATATATTCCTTCGAGCTTGACATTTATAGACCGAAATGTGTCACCATACATATACGCTTAACATAGTCACCTATTAATATTATTTAGGACATTCGAACAAAAGGCCATTCAATAACGATTCATGTCTCTGTTCGAGTTATTATGGAACTTACGAAGTTCCCTTTAACCCTTTGCACTCGAAGATTTCAAAGCATTTAGAATCAAGATTCAAAGATTAATTTCTTTAATTTTTTGCTCAACTATGTGGCATGGTCGTGTTTCGAGCGCAAAGGGTTGAATTTCAATCGTAGATAAAAAAAAATGCACACGAACGTGTGCAAGCATGGTACCCACCTTTGTTATCAGCCGCGATAAACCCAAGGATATTGTCGTGCCTCAGCATCACCGTCTGATAAATTTCAACCTCCCTGAACCAAGACCTCTCCTCGCGGGAGCTGAAGATTTTGACAGCGACGTTCTCACCCCTCCAACGACCACGCCAGACCTCGCCGAAGCGACCCTTTCCGATCGTCTCCACCAACTGAATCTGGCGGGCTATACTCCGCTGTACCAGAAGCGGCAGGCCTACTTGGATGAGGATGGACATTGAAGAACACAAATTTCAGTATGATTGAAGATAACTCGTCTGATAAACGAATTAAAACAAAGTGCTTGGCGTGAACGAGTTACAATGCAAATTTCGACCCTTCTTCAGATTTTCACAGATAGTTTCACGAGAGTGTCAATCTCGTTTAAGTGTCAGTTTAGCGAAATGGAAAGTGAAGGAATAATTTATTAGATTGAAACATTGAGGGTTGCTGTATTGATTTAAATGGATAGGGGGTAGGTTCGCCTTCCAAAAAATATACTTTGACACACTTACCATTTTGAAATTCTAAAGGTTGAAAATTTCAGAATTCTAAAATTAAAGATTTTCAAGTTTTATAAATTTCCAAATTTCTTAGCTTTAAAAATTCCAAAAGTTTAAGACGTTAAGATTACAAATTCTCAAAATTGTAAGATTACAAAATATTAAAGTCCTAAATTTACGAAATTCTCTGATCAAATTCTCTGAAGAAGGATTACAGAAAAACTAGAATTCTCGTTCGTTAACCCTTTTGTTATAGAGTTAGCCAAAAAGCAAACGAAACATTAA
The DNA here is from genome assembly GCF_051020975.1 of Osmia lignaria lignaria. NCBI lineage: Eukaryota > Metazoa > Arthropoda > Insecta > Hymenoptera > Megachilidae > Osmia > Osmia lignaria. The sequence continues at coordinate 7,055,227 of NC_135041.1, forward strand.
ATTAATCATTCACATTTAATTTCTTAAGTATTAATAAACAACGCTACATGAATTTTTTATTTGAATAGTAAATTAAGATTATCAACAATATTCATTATTATTTCATTTATTTATTACTTTTCAAGAGAAAAGGGTTCGCTAGCACGAATTTATACCAAGATACTTTTATTTGACCTACCCGAGCCGCTACCACTGGTTGTCTTCTCCAGCATGTCTCTAATGGTAACACCATCCAGAATGGGTCGATCCGAATCGTCAGGGTCAGGTGGGGTTGGTGGTTTGGTCATGTACACATGATAGATGACCATGACAACCACGCAGATCGCGCATATTGGCATCGCAATCGTCAAGGCCATTTTCCAAGTGACCCATGTCGCGTCATCACCAATCGATGGCACTTTTGGTAATAAATCATTGATTATGCTTTACTCATTAGCGAGATTCTTATATATATATGTGAGATTGCTCAGAGAAACGTGAACACATTCGATATACATTATTACTTTTAACCCCTTTCATTAATAAAGATCATTCCATGCGTAATTATTTTTTAACTTTTTCTTCATTCTAAATTAACAAAATCACCCGTTGCCTAAGTTATTTATAAAGATATGTATTTTATAAATAAAATGAAATAAAAATAATGTAATGCAATCTGGTTAGTGATACCGAGCGTGTCGAGCAAAGAATTATACATCAGCGATTCTGTATCAATTTTGTAACAGAGAAAGGATCAACTCTCCTCAAACTCTAGTGGTAATATTTCACGGGGAATAGTCCCGAGATGTTCGAAGTAGTTGGAGCAAATCGAATCGATCGAACGTAACACGTTTCTCCAAGCGATCGGAAAAGCCAGCGAAGCGAGACTTGGACAGAAGATCGAAGGATATAAGGCGCGAAAGCTGGCGAAAACGGAGATGTAAACCTTGAGCAGAGACATGCTAAATGACAAACACACGACAAAAGCATGCGTGATATTAGCGGCAGGCACATGCGAGTTAAGGTTCGGTGCAAACGGATCAGAGGGACCAGGACCAAGGACAAACACTTCTTTCAATTTTCAACAAAACGATCTTCGATAATTGCCATCATCGAATCTTACGTCCTTCCTTTGCGTTGATAATGAAGAAAGAAAGAATCAAGCACCATATAAGTACATGTTTGCGTGAAAGAAATAAAAGAAAGCAGTATCTTGATGATCTGCCTCTTCCATCATTTGATCAATCGCCGAAAAATCAGCCATCTCTGTTACCTGTCCAATCAGTCGCAAATACACGGGTGATGCAACCTCTGCATGAGTCATCGCGAGGATACAAGGCCTCTTTCGTGATCTCTAGATCCTTCAAGACATCGAATTGCAGCTCGACTTACCTGGGCTTCGATCGTCAAGCGTGGCGATGATGAACTCCGTCAAGGCGGATGCTGTTAATTGCTTATTCCTCGAAACACCACACGTTAACCCATTCATTCCCAGTTGGTGGAAATAAAATATGTATTTTTCAAGACTTATCATGTTAATATTTATAGTACATATTATAACACTTGGAATACTATAACGCTGTAATTATAATATTAATATTATTCCAATATAAAATTAATATTTATATAATAGATTAGTATAAATACCTATTAATTTTATAGTAAACTAATATTAATATTTGCAGTATCATAATATTATAGTTACAGTTTAATAGTAATGCAAGTAAGTATCACAAATAAATAGTCAAAAAAATAGATATTTGGGTATCAATGGGTTATAAAAACACGCTGTTATATATGAAAGAAATTTTTTGATAAAAAAAAACTAAGGGAGAGAAATTGAATTTCGAATGATTGAATTGCTTCACGATGGAAATTGGAAAGATTACGAGGGAGTGGACATCGTCGTGAAAGACAAATATCCGAGGAATCGAATCAATCACAGGACGAGAACCATCCATACAGCAGTCCACGATAAGGCACCAACCAAATTGTTCCCCCACGAGGAATACTATGAGAGACGATCACAAGAGAATGATTGCACGTCCAGAGGATACCCAATCAAAATTGGGAAGAACGTGGAACATGAATACCTTGCTGACTCGCAATGTTAGTACATGAAGATGCGCCCCGACGCTTCTCGTATCGGCTGTGATATGCATCATGCAGTTTTTCTCAGCTTTTCTCAGCAAGTATGGATCGTTTTCACCTTTCATAGCTGATGAAAATAGGGCGGTTCGATAAATTGACAGATTTGATAGAATCGTTCCGTTATTCAACTACTGCAGCTATTGTAACCCTTAACTTTGTAGTTTTACACTTTTCATTGAAGTTTACAATTTGAAGAAAAGTTACATACAGGATGAGTCAAGCATAAAATTGGTGCAATTACATAGAGAATTAAAGCAAAAAAGGAAAATTTCAAAAAAGTGCAAATGTACTTTTCTGATCTCTCCCCCAAAATTTCCAAATTTCGAATTTCCTACATTTCAAAATTCTAAAATTATATACATTCAAAATTTCAGAATTCTAAAGTTACAAGTCTTCAAAAATTTCAGAATTACATAATTGTAAAATTCTAAGAATCTGAAATTCTAAAATTTCCAGAAAGACTTGGCCCACTCCAGAAGAAGATACAAGTTACATCAATAATCAATGCATTTACAAATAAGATAAATCCACAAAGATATACATATTATTATACCACAATTGCGTGACTCATCTTGTAGAGTATAATGAATAAATTATTTTTTCTATTTATAAGTTGCACAGACCACTGTTCTCTTAACTCAAAGTATATTGAAAGTTTCAAAAATTTATTATATAAATATGGAATGTTATAAATTATTGTCTCAAGTGTCCATTTTATAAACGAGAATATCGAAAGAGAAGACTCGTTATTAAAAGGAGTATGAAAACAAATCGTTGCAGTGAAAGCACGCATCAATAACCAGACATCTATCCCTCGGATTTAACAGAGCCCGTATAATCGATGGATACCGCTTTCGATACGTTCCATCATCCCTCCGTCAATACCGTGCGAATACGCCTCGTTACTCTGTACAACATGGAGCTGTCGTCCATTTTATTCATCCATACCACTCCATTTTCCTTCTTGTTCTTCTGTTTCCATACAACTACCAAGTTTACGTGTCACACGTTTGCCAACAATAATATCAACTTATTTCTCGTTCACTTTTCAACAACAAAACAATGTCATCGATTTTTATTGAATTCAATTCAGAGGAGAATGATACAAACTCTTGATAATATAACATTTTGTGAATTCGTTTGAAGAAATGATGTACAAGAAAAATCATTAAAGTATCATTAAATGAATTATAATGTAATGCACACAAAATTAGGGGGAGTTTTAAGTTATCGTATTAATAATTTTCAATTTGTTTAAAGAATACAAATTTTATAATTTTATCATTTTTGCCTATCTAGAATAAAGTTTTAAATATCATTAATGTGACGGTATGAGGTGTCAAACCGATAGCTTAATTTGAGAAATTAAATAATCATATCTTTAGTAAATGATATGATAATGTGCCGCAATAGATATAACCATTTCCACTGTGATAGTTGACGTGTTGACACATCGACTGTCATGAGGGTCAACAGTGACCTACACCTCAGATTTAATATAATCGAATAATTGAAAAATAATAATAATATAAGATAACAAATTGAATTTGATGAATTATTAAGAACATCAATGATTAATTTTCTAATTTTTTATTTCAAAATATTGCTGCAATGATGTATAGAACTTTATTCCTTCTTTTTTTTTTTGTACTGTTTGATTAAATTTACATAATCATTCTCTGAAGGAACGAATTAAGGTTGCGAAATATTTTTCATTCGTTTAAACGGTTCAATTTAGACAAGTGTGTGCTGCTCGAGACAATTCTCCCGTTTCACTGATATCACGCCTTTTTTACAACGTCGTTTCCGTAATAAGAATTCATATAACGACACATCAGACGATGCATCGTTGTTGCATAAAATGAAACCGAATGACGTTCCAAGGCTTTTACGTCAAACTGCTCTTGCCTTTCAATTTCACACCGAACGACTCTTCAATGTCTCCATTAAACGCAAATGTTACCATTCGACCGGTTTATTTTATTCAAAGATCCTTTCCAGTTGCATACTTATGCCTCGTAATGACGAGAAAAAACTATAGTTGTATTCTTTAATATCTGATTAATATCAGTTTAAGTCTAAATGATTTTTTAAAAATAAATGCTTAGGTAATTAAAGAAACAGAAAGGGCACCGAATTAGTTTGTACAGTCGCGATCAAATTAGGCTTTTCCAGGGAAAATGCCGATATCTTCCCTCCTGTAGGTTTCCGGGTTCTCAGCCATTCCCGAAGGTTCCCCCGGGTTTCCGGGAACCCGACTCTCCCTGTAGGAATAAGGGCCCCATATATATTTATACGGGATTATTTGAATTGATATTTATTTATTATTCGTATTTCTCAGTTGTATACTAAATTTTATAATATTTAATAAGTAAAACTATATTACTTTTAATATTAAAATATTCAAAATTAAGATGTTGATTCCCTAAATAAATCTGATTTGGTCGTGAGTGTACACCTAATACAAAATCGAGCATATCAGTGTCCATAATTATTTAACTCGTCTTCACACGATTCTAAACAAGGAAAATCGTTCCCTTAGTAAATCAAAGAATCGTAAATCAGTTAAACGTTTAACGCTTTCGAACAACGAGCATTGTTTGATATAACACAGCTCCATTCCCCCTCGTAATCCTGCAATCTCGCGTTTCTCAGCGCGCTATCCGCCTCTCGACGATGCAATTGTTTGACGTACGAGCCTTCTATGATCTATTTGCCTATTGATAAACGCGTTTGTAGAATTAAAGCTTTGCCGAGGCGCCTACTCTGCGATAAATGTGAAAACAGATCGACGAGAACGTAGTACGTGATTCTGGCTCTTTCCCAGAAAATGTTTATAATTATAACGCGTACGTGTTTATACAGTGTATATGTAGCAGTGCATGGGATACAATCATAAAGCGTGGTGATGTAAGCGGTGGAACGTGAATGTCCTAACGCTGCGTAACGTGCTATTATCGCCATTTCCGAGTTTCTTGACTTCTCGTTTATTCTCATTCAATCTAATTCTCTCATTTTCCTTTTAAAGAAACTGAAAATTCTCTAAGCGAAAAGATAAAGAAAATTTGGGATATCAGTAAAATTATTCTGGTTATTGAAAATAGGAAGTTAAAATATTGGATTAGAAAATTAATCAATCTTTTGAAAGGTTCATGTTGCTAATTAACTTGAAATTCATAAGAGGTGATGGATCTTAAGTGTAAAATTTTATTTTTTAGTCTTCGAATATTTATTAGCCTCCGAGAAAAAAATGAAATATATGGATTAATTAAGCTTTGTCCAATTGAATTTTGAACGTAATTATCAAATGCAACGGCTGATAAGGTGCATGTTACCGTCTCGCAGTCTCTCCCATTCTGTAAACAAATTCAGATAATGGACAATCTTTTGGCTGGATTGTGACATCACGAAATTACGAGCTGTTCGAGAAATTGCGCCGATAAAGCGTGTTATCATCGACGAAATACGCTTGTCGCGCGACGAGACGCGGGAGGGATACATGTTATTTTTCGATACGATACGTTCAATCGATTGCACATTCGCGCGAGCATATTTCCGCGGCTTTCCACGATAAAACGTTTCGATAATCTTCGCTCGACCGACGTCACAACTGCTGGAAATCGTAATCGACCTTGATCTACACCGATCCCTGACCAACTACGATTTTCCGCGGCAGATCGGAGAATTCTTTTTAGGAAACATATAAAATGACGTACATGATATTTTTTTTTGGAAAAGTCGTTATAGATAATTATATGTGCATAGATATTTATGCATTGACATCATTTGTTACTGACGATAATTCATTAAGTTTCATAATGGTTTCTGTACATTTCACTTAGCGAATAATTTACAATTTTAAAAAAGGAGAATAATATTTGCATGAAATTATTTTGCAAGCTTCTGAATGTATAAAGTTGCATTTACAAAAATTACTCTGTTTAAATTAGAAAATATTGCGTTGATATTGAATGTTTTGTAAGATTGTTATTTAGGGTTGTTAATCTGTTAACCAAAGGAAGTCGAGTTCACGCTGAATTTAATAATAGATTTAGTGAAATATTTTTATCTTGAATCGTATTCTTCTATTAATTGAAAGGGAAATATGATTTAACTACTCTATTCACTGTTTATTACACTTTTCTGATTGAAAAATGACTCAGTTAATAGGCTAATACCTTAACCATCACAGTAGAACAGTTGTATCTAGTATGATACACTATACATAGTATCAATTAGTGTGAATAATGAATAATATTTTATATTATTTTTCTTTCAAAATCAAACACCTTTACACGAACCGCCCATTAACCATATCAATTAACGACATAAAATAGAGTTAATGACTTTGACCCCTGAACAACTCGTATGTATGCTTTAATTTTCATACCATTATCAGAAAATAATGCTGTTTTATTTTCCAAATTTAACATGTAAAATTATCAAATTTATGATCACACCCTGTTACGTATTGATAAATCGAATGACACGTTTGCCAAAAACGGGATCGATAATTCACAATGTAAACAAAATGTTATGTATATCATTATTATCATCGTTATACAATAAAACAGTGGCCCGTACTACAATAGAGATATAAAACAAAGAACTTTGAATTTAATGAAGAGCTACAGCAACAACGGAACAGGAACATAAACGAATCACATTATGTTGCTTCATTATACGTCAGCAAGTAGAAGCAGGTACGTATGAACAAAGACAGCGTGTACAGAGGACAATTAAAGAGGGACGTGTGTGACAAAAATGATCGCCCAGACAATTCACAAAAAGCATCGATAATCGATGATCAAAAGCCTGAGATTTTTGTTTTCTTCCTTTTTTTGTTTTTTATCTCGCGAATCTTTCCAAGGTCGTCGATATGCTAATTTAATTATTATTATATAATGATCGCACGTTTCCAAATTAACGCTGAAGATTTGTGTTTCTGCATTAATTTATGCACGATTTTTGTATTTCAATTATACCAATTGGGTTTGAAAGAACGAATTTCTGTTCGCAATTTTCAGTGATTCGATGATTAAAAAGGTGATATGTTATTTTGTCTCTCTGAGTTTGATTAGGAACACGTGTTAATATTTGTACAGAACGTGGATCGATAAGACCGTTAAATTAAGTTGATAGTTCGATACTCGAAGAATAAGTTCACTCGCGATCAAATCAGATTTTCTCAGGAAAAAAATGGTGATACCCGGGTTCTCATCATTCCTCAGAGGCATTCCCGGGGAGAATGACAATGTAAAAATTATAATTTTTTTTTCTAAATTACATTTAATATCGTCAAAATTAAGATTTTCAAAATTCCTACTTCCTCAATATCGACATTTTTTCTATAGAACCCGTGTTTGATTACGAATGTACCCAATCACATTTCTTACGACTTTTTACCAACTTGTATCAGATTTTGAAACAAACAAGTCCCTTCAAAATCACTTGAAAGGGCGGTCGACAGTGTAATAGGGAGTCATTTTAGTAATTGAGCTTTCAAAAAATGATTTTTAATTTCTTTCATCAATATAAATTTTAAAATATTCTAAATATCGCTGGTTGTAACAGATACGAAATTTATATTTTTATATTAAAAATTCCACACCCTTTTCCATCCTTTCTTCATCACAAAAATATTAAAAGAAATGGAAAATTTCTGTGTTCAATTTTGTTAAATTTTGATTCACATCATTAAGTCTAATATATGATAGTGGTGCTGGTACTGGTTAAGAATCTTTTTAAATATTTTGTTTTCTTTGACTGTGTGATCTGAAATCATTTCCGCCAACATGATAGCCGTTATCAAAAGTGTTATTTTTATCTGCAGATATAATATCAAAGAAACTATTTGAAAAACCGTTTTGTATATTTTACGAGTAGCTTAATATATGAAATAAGTGTAACATTATTCCGAAAGAAAAAAGACCTTGAATATTGCTGAATTTTTTAGCACAATTACAAGAATGACCCCTTCAGTAAAGAATCGTTTAATAGCTTTTAGAGTACTTAAATTGGGAAAAAAAATTATAGCTTTCTGTTGCGAAAAATATAAGCAAATCTCGAATATTTACCGAGCTTTTGTTACTAAAAACTTGAGTTAATAAACAAGAGTGGAGTCGCATTTCCTTCGACACTCTAAAATCTTGTAAATTGCTTCTCAAACACGTGTAAACATCTCCAATTCAAGGAAGTACGAATTGAAGAGCTGCATACACGAGTAACCTTCTAAACAAAGTTAACACCTGAAAAGTTCATAGAACTACATAACGGTAATTACATGATTCTTACACAATTTTGACACTGAATTAATATCTAAAATATTTCCACTGTTTTCGTAATCGAAATACTGAAAATTGCAAATGGAAATATACTCTTCTCTTGTAAATTTTATATTTTCTTTTGATTCAAACCGTGGGTGAAAACTGTTAAAAAACATCGACCTTGGAAGAAAAAGAGGTAATTATATAAAATAGGATCCACTTTACCAGTTTCAATGATCTTGATTATCACTCTGCCTTAATTTCAAAAATATAGACGAAAATATTCATAGAATTTTCTACAGGGCAAAGCAGCATAAAAAACTAATCGATTATTTTTAAGAATTCATGTAATTTATTCCAATTTGTGACTACTTTATCACGTGAAATCTTTTCTTAAAGTGGCCAGAGAGACACAAGTTAAATATTCAAAATATCTGCAGCTTTTTCATCTAAAATAAAAGTGTTATAAATACTTGATAAAGTCACATAATTTAACAATAACAATGTTATAATTGAAAAAGAGCTGTTTTAACAGCATAAATAATATTTTATTGGAGATGTGAAGTGTCTACATATAGTACCAAATGAATTCAGACAAACTGTTTCCCTAATTCCGTTTGCATAAAATTATCTAACTTGCTATAAAATGATGATCAAAATGTAAGCAATAAAAGAATTTCAAAATTTTGAACAATTGTTTCAAATATTTTCTAACAGTAACAAAATATTCCCCTTACACCAATTTTCTCCAAATGATATTCCACAAACTATTGATATTTCTAATTATTATCCAAATAATTTTGTCACATTAATAATTAAAACAATATTGCTTTTTCCCTTCCAGATTTTCTTTGGCTCAAAGTTATCAACTCTAGGCATGGCAAACGAAGTGTTAAACGACTATTAACCAAATTTCATAATAAAAAAATAAAAAATTACTTCGTCTGCTCGAATAGGTGCATGTGTAAGTACCTATGTCCTAAACTTTATATTAAGATCAATGAAATAAATAAAATGGACCTTATTCTCTACAATTACCGTTAAGAAAATACGCGGAGACCGTACCTCGTCCGAGGTAGTCGGTGATTCGAGAATATGGCCCACCTCTGAACTCGCGAGAGGGAAAAGAGGGCCTTAGGTCGCGATTGCAGAAGTCGGAGTGATCGCAACAGGCGACCACGTATTCCACGTCGCCTGGACCGCGTAGAGTACTATTCATGCTGCACCAGATCGAATACTCGGGCGCCGGGAAGAAGTGCACCTTATCGTAACACCTGAGAACAATTTATATGACGAGTACTTCCGGGCTTTCACGAATACAGCGTACCGCGACCACTTCCGTTTCGCTTCGTTTCATATTGGGTCTGATGAAATATCTTCAATACTCTTAATGGTACCTTGTTCGTTCCTTTAATTTCTTTTTCCCCCATCAAATTAATTATATTTAAAAACAAAATCGATTAAATTTGCGATCCCAAAAAAATGAAAAGATTATTCGAAATTAAAATGGTTAATCGAAGGAACATCCTATTTTTTCCGATCCAGTATCGAAATGGTAACCGCGCATCTCTAGTTAATCGAGAAACGCGTCATCGTTCGTACGATGATTGTAAATAAATTACAAACACGTAGCTAGCGTTTTTACTTTGTTGGCCTCGCGTGATAAATTACTCTTATTACGAAGTTATAAATTCGTAAGGGCACGCCAGCGTCCAAATAACAGGCAGCTAAGATAAGTTCGAGAATTAATCATTAATAACTCGCGATCAGGCAATAATTCACGGTGCTTCTTTACTTTTTTTTTTCTGCGGGCAATTTCACCTTTAAGGGGCCGTATTATAACGTCGTTATCTTCTGCTCTTTAGGGGACGCGTTATTACGTCAAAGACGCCCTTTACTTTTCTTTTTACTTCATGAATCCCTCGACGACTGTTGCCAGCGGATCTAATGGAATTACTTTATAACACTCTGATTTTCTTTTACTCAAAGTGCTTGTTTGAACATTTATAAATAAAACAAAGTCAAGAGCAGCTAACAGTGATTAATTACATCCTTCATTTTTAAGTTCACGATATTTCGCTTACTCGCTGATATAGAAATAAACACTGACACTTTAACGCTTTGAACTCGACATTTACGAGTTCATGGAAACGATGCGAATTCAACGAATCTGTCGAACGCAATTTTCTATTACCATGTTGCATATCTGATGAATTTCAAAACAGGAATTCTGACGCGATTCGATGACATAAAAGTATTACAAAATAGCACACATAATACAATATGGTTGCAATAAACAATAGAGCAGTGCTATAAGATGGTTTATTGGATGTTTGCAATAAATATGTATGTAGTAATTTTCTTCAAATTTTAAGCTTTAAATCGATGTATCATAAGTTACATTTTGAGATACTTTTATGTCATGAAATTTTATTGGACTTTTTGTATTTCGACATTCTCCCTTTGATAAGCAACGATCGTTTGCAACAAGGTACCATTAAGCGTAGAACATTTATATAATGTTTAAAAGTATTTGAAACGTTTGGAGATTGAATGTATCAGCTAGGGAGAATAAAGTTTGAAGGACCTGTGGAGAATTACACACAGTTACAATAAGTATATGTATACAGAGTTTTACAAGCTGCGAAGGACAGGTGGTTAAATTTTCCATAAAGTTAAGAACCGTTCGTTTGTAGACCAAAAGTTGATTGTTTTCCATTGCTTTCTTCTGAAAAGAGAAAATTCACGACAACAAAGGGAACTGGGAAGAATCGAATGGAAAGGACGTGCAGATATGAGAATATGTACTGGCATAATCGAAATGTAAGTGTAAGATTTTTTTAAATTAATCTAACAAGCTAATTAAAATTTTTTAAAAATGTAAAAATAAATTTAAATTTGATTTTATTATTCGTGGAAACCGAGAAACTACATATTATACTTTAAAATTACATAAATTACAGAATATATTACAGCAATGTAGGTATCAAAAAATGAAAAACAAAATAAAATTTAATTCTATTTAAAACAATGTAAAAATAAAATAGATAATTTTTAAATTAAATACTAATGTCCTTTATCATTTTTTCTGCATCTTACACCAACCTTTCATGCGTTCGAAAGATACCAACGATTAAAGAGACAAGTTAACATGTATGATCTATCAGATTCGTGTGCAAAAGGACAAATATAAAGGAAGATTGACAGGCTAACGGAGCGTATCTGCGACACATCTTTGCTCTAAAAGAAATTGAAAGATAATATTTACAAAAGAAGTTCTTTTCTTAAAGATCTGTTTACCGGTGTCACTACTGCATGTCTACTTTCGCTAAAGAGTGCAGAGAGGAGAGATGGCAACATGCTACCGGTGCTTTCCAAGTTCACTCAGGAGAACTTCCGGTCTCCGAGTGCTTGTAAGCAAAAAGAAGAAAAATAAGAGTACAGGAGGCAAGTACCTCGAAGTAACTAGAACTTCTATAGGTGGCAAATATTTTCATACCGTTTTTCATCTTAAATCAACGATCTAATATCCAAGAGATTTTGTTTTATTTCGAACAGAAAACCACCGATAGTGCATCATATATTTTTCTCTAATACTTACTTAATCATCCGATATGTACAAAATAGAAATGATAGAACAAAGCTAACAATAAGCAAAAACAGATAAAAGACATATAATACAACCGGTTATGCTGCATATAAAAGAGAAAAAGCAAATTTAGGAAAAATAAGATGGAAAAAGTTAAAAGATCTTCGATATTTTACAAAATAACAGAACAGTCACAAATAAACGTGAACACTTTGTATTCATGTTCTGCTCTCAGAACAATGTACGCGAACATACATCCCAACCATCCCGTGAAACGTGTATGTATTTATTATTTATACTTGTATCTAGACACAGATAATAAAGTTAAACGCGACAGTGACAGAGAGAAAGAAGAAAAAGTGAGACAGCCAGAGCGTGTCAGCGAGTTGGCGAGACAATACGTGTATGCACGAGAGAGACACGTAGCTTATAATAACTAAAGGCTGTGATACAATGCACGATTCTGCACATAGAAAGATAAATTTCAAGAAAAAAAGAAGAGTCAGCGAGCATACTAACAGTAACAAATAAACATACAACACGTACGTTCTTGCTTTCGGGTACACATAATACTCACGGTATGGATAGAAAGAACAATTACCGAATAGCAAGAGTATTCTTATAAGGAGGAGTATAATTGAATCGGAAATGATAGAATAATTATATCGAAGAAAAGCATCGGTTGGAAAAACGCGGAAACTCAACAGCATGAAAATTTAATTAATACTTTAATTAACGAGATTCTCTTCGGGCAACGTGTGGTATATACAGTGTTGTTGATATTCTAATGGAAAATCAGAATGAGAGAGAAGATTTATAGTGATAGAGACAGAGGCAGAGGAGAAAATAAAGATAGATAGATAGATAGATAGATAGCTGCAGCAAAAGCCTGAGCCACCTGCAGAGTTTTCGCTACTTCCAGGTCGTTAAGACTATACCTTCTTTGCGGGGGTGCAGCGGAGGTTTCAGATCCCGATTGCAAAAATCCTCTTTGCAGCACTCGATGACAAAGGTCGTATTTCGCGAGTCGCTCGTCATGCAGAAGATGAGCGGCTCGGGCTGCGACGGCGACAGCTGTTTATTCACGCACCTTCAAGCCGAGTTTGCAACAGTTTCAGAAAAACAAAAGAGACAAACCAACGTGACGTCAGGGGGACGATCGTGCTTTGGATCGCGAATTTTATCGGAGCACTCTATTTCGGTTAACTCCAACAGAAATCTATCAATGTTAATGTACGTACAATCGTGTGCAACTTTTATTTATTGTTATTTAAGGAGACATGTAAAAGAAAGAATGTACTATCACTCGTCTTATTTATTTATATTCTTTGTATACAAGAATTTGAAATTCTAGATTAGGATCCTTACGCTTATCCTTCACCAAAGGAGGTCTATGTTGCACCTGAGTGCACGCTTCGAAATCTACGTTGCACCTGAATGTACAGCTCAGTGCAAAGTAGCTACCTTTAGCTAAGGGTAAAAATAGAAGGAAAAGTCAGTTATCATTTGCTTTGATTTGAGGAGAACCTACAAAAAACCTAACGTAGACCCCTATTCTAACATATAAAGAATAAACAAAAATTCGTAATTAAATTAAGTCCTTCCTTTATCATGTCCTTAATCAACATAAGCCTACGTTGCACGCGACTGTGTATTACTTTCAAAGGAACTTGCGGGTTCATTAAACATTTTTTTGTATTATCTTCAATGATATCTAAATACAGTATAAAAAGTTATTTAACTCTAAAACAATTAGTTTGTTTCAAATAAAATACTAAAATTAGCCTATTTTTGGAGAATGTTTTGAAAACGTCGTGCAAATTTTATGATCATCTTCAGCTTTCTCAATTAAAAGGTAACTAATAAGAAACAAAGAACACTGACCTATGTTGCATAATACTGCACCATCAGACATTCGACGATGAAATCATTGTTCAAAAATATCCATCTGCTTTTGGAAACATAACAAACCAAGAAACTCCCGCTTGAAAAAAACAGAGACCATGAACTCTTAATTTTGAAGAAAAATTCAATTTCATTATGTTCCTTGTTTCCTCTTTACCTTTTGATCGTTACGCTTACAGCGAACCTGTCAAATGTCATGCATTGTTAAAAAAAAAATGAGATTTGTATCGAGGAAACGTTATAATGCGACCGAAATTGTGTCGTTTCCTTCGCTCGTTCCGTGGTAAAGTGGCTCTCGCAAATTATTGTAAAATAAAACATCCTTGATTGTTAAATAACAAGTACCCATTTGGAGAGGTATTTGTTGGCCAACTATACCACGGAATCATTAACAGCACTGATTATTTCGCACCACAGTTAACACGCGAATGCTGAATGCTGGCTCGAATGGGTTTGCTAAACAAACTTCAACAAAACTGGAGGAAAAAAAAACCAAGAAACTCAACACGGAAAATAGAAAACACAGAAAGGGTAGAATTGTTAAAAAACCAAAAAGAAAAACATGGGTGGGAGTGGAAAAAAGAAATGTTCAACACCGTGCAACTCAACACTTGTTTGCGATACCTGACAGTGGGGGTAGCCAATGGTAGTAGATGGTCGTTCCTGAAATCCCGTTAATTCTCTCGAGACTTCATTGAAGCATAATAAAAACACAAAACAATATACGAATCTGACCGTTTCTTTTAATTTATTCGACTATTAATGGATCTTATAAAAAACAACTTGAACTCTTGTCCGTCAGTTTGAATGAAACTTCGTGGGTTTATAGCAGTCGTTAATGGCTCTATCAATTTAGTATGATGGAATACTATAGGAATGGAAGGTATGTATAAGTTGGAAAATGGACACGGTCCACTCATGGTCCGCTTCTAGTTCAATAAAATATGTTTTTATTTGTTTAAATTGCACTATGAATAACGCTCCACTTCGAGGCATACAATTTGAATAATTAAATAATATATTATGAAACCGAGAACACCTAGGAGTTTACGGTTTCCCCAAATACATAGTCGGGATACCCAAGTGTTCCTATGTCTCTGGTACCTGTCCAAGTCTGTTCGACTTTATCCGATCCGACTCGACTGCTCGGGTGCTCAACAAATAGGAATACCCGCACACCCTTAGAGTGAACCACGAGCGGATCGTGAGTTCAACCCACAAAGTTTGAACCAAATGGATGAATAAGATTTCTCACTGTTCCCTTATTAAAATGATGAAGAGATTTGGTCGAAAGATAGAAGAGTATCCAGTCGTCGAACGAAGCTAAAATCCGGCTAAATGAAAGCAGGCACAGTATAACAAATCGAACTCGACACACACAGAAACGGTTAAGAGTTCAAACGATCATCATCATCATCATCGCAGATGCAGTGAGATGTTGTTAGTCGAGGTGGTTCAAATCGAAATCGAAACGAAGTCACAATCTTCACAGAAAAAAAAGAGAGGGGAGAAAATATGGTAAAGGATGAAGAATATGAGATTGAAAAATTCCAGAGGAAATGTAAATGCGCAGGAATCGCGAACTCGTCGTGAGACAAGCGTCAAGGTGATCCACAACGAGCGGTAATTCGAACACGCTCGATCCCGATCACGTACATACACATGAAATATCGCGAGAGATTTCTGATGAATAATCTCCGGCTCGTTCTACGCTGCTTTATGTCCGGTTTAACTCATTAAAATCTGCTGAATGTGGTTTATTCTCTCTTTCATTCCCCGTTTAACACTCTACAATGTTTAACGCGTCATGATATTGTTTATTTTTTTAAATGCCATGTTATGTTGCAAAATATAAAATTTTTAGATAGAATCTCTCTATTATGAGATGTCTCTATTTAGATGTGCTTTGCACATGTTAGGTTGGATTAGTTTTTCGACACCATTTTGATGCTAGCTTCCGCGGACCAATCAGATTATAGATAAGTCAAGATGGCATCCAACTAACCTCGAAAATGTTCGATTTTACATATACATAACTTCTGAACAGATGGATTCCTAAAGTTGAAACTAGTACTTTTCCATTTTTCTCCTCGAATACTATGAAAATATATAGGAAAAGATCAATAATTTTCTGTATGTTAAAGTAATGTTCAATCCGAGTGACGGTATCAGATAGCTCTAAAAATGGCCTCGATTCGATGCGGTACAATTTCTGCCAATCTTCGAAACGGATGTATCCTTTTTTAAATGGAATACCAAGGGATTTGCGTCCGATCGATGATCGATAATAACACGTGAAACGTGTGTCTCAATGATGGCGCGTTGCCGCGTGAAAAATAGGCGGCAAACGAGATGAGAAATAGACGTACATAGAAGAGAAAGGAGAAATAACTTCCGATAATTAGTCTCGTTCTTTATAACCCAGAAAATTCAGATTGATCTCTGACTCGCGTGCATGAAACGCATTTATGTGTGTACGCACTACCAAGTGGATAATGATCCGGTGCAATCGCTTAACTGGCTTGCTGCAACAAAAGGAAACATTTTTCCTGTTCCTCTAATGAACGTGGATACTCGTGACGCTTATTACTTGTACGTATGTTATGAATGTGAGAATCACCTTCGCTTTGCTTTCCGACGAATTTAATCTTCACCGTGAATCTGAATGGAATTCTGTTAACATATCACATTACACGGGTACTTTAAAACAGATATTTATAATTTAATTAATATTGCTAATGATAATAATGTGATGTAAAAATCAATACGATACGATTGTGAAATTAACATGAAAATAGTAAGAAAGATGCAGCTCTGTTAGAAACGCAAAAATGCAACTGCACTTTCTTCTCATAGTAAGGTCATCATTAAGTAAGGAAAAAAATAAAAATTAAACTATTACTCCCTTTCATGTTATTATCGTAGGTACCTGGTACAAATATCTATTAATTTAATCATGTTTTGACAAGCTTTTAAAATCAGGTATCTCGTGTAATGTGCATTTGCTCTGGACTTTAGATTCAGTCTATTAAATTTAACGTCGATTTAAGAGGAAAGGAGAAAAACACATCCAGCGATACCAGCTAATGATGCAAATGGGTTAAAACGATACAAGAGGCCAGCTGCTGCATAAGGTTCGATTCGCGATAGAACGAACAAGCACTCGCTGAGCCGCGTATCGTGTAAGTACGTTTCACGTTATCTGAACGACGAGCGTTAACAAATGTAAAATATGAGGCACGAGAACCGCGAGAGGGGTTCAAGTGGACCCCGGAGAAAGGAAAGCTAACGCTGAACTATTTTTGCATCGTTCTGAAATTTTAATCGGACGCAGACCCCATGGGCTCGACTACTGACCGAATGGTTGCATAGTCAAAGAGAGCACTCGTGAAATCAGAAAAGGTGAATGTAAAACACTCTGAACGAAAGAGAATGATATCTCTGCATGATAAAATTTCAATTTCTTCACAAACACTGACACTTACGTTGCTTGTAATTTGTAATTATTATTAATAGAAACATATGTTGTTTTTAAATCTTTTCTAATTAAACTTTTTCTGATAATTAATTTACTAACTGTGAGTAGTACAATGAACGTTATGGTGAAAAATTAGTTAATCGGACGCAGACTCCGTAGCTCGACTGACCGAATAGTCGACCGACCAAAGAGAACACTCGTAAAATTCGAAAAGATGAATGTAAAACTGTAGAAGAGAGAATGAAAGAGAGAAAAATACGAGTACTCGACTACCGCAAGAAATGCAGTTAATGATCTCGTTAGGAAGTTCGTTATTACGCTTGTTTTCACGGTTAGTTATAAGAAGAACGATGTGTGCGAGGCTTTCGCTCGCGCGCGTTCCTCTACGATTTCGAGCGGGTGTGGGCGGTCGTGCATGCAGACGGTAGTCGACGAATGCAAAAATATTTCCGCGAAAACCACGATTGTACAAAAGAAATGAAAAAGAAATAAGAAAAGAACTAGGAATAGTCGCGCGCTTACTGTAAACCCTTTTGCTATAGCGTTCATTGTGTACAGTGTTCGTTAAAAAAATTAAAATATCTAACAAAGTATTGATTTTTTTTTAAATTGTACCCTAATACTTTCTTTTTTTTTTAAAGGTGCATATGCATTTTTCTCAAATCTCGTTTGTAAATTTTAAATATTTCATAAACTATTAATTTTTTTTTAATTATACTCAAATACCTTTTTACATAGAATATTTCAAAGGATAGATGCACTTAGAACAAGATATGTAGGTCGATTTGAAAAAATAATGCAACTGATGCATACAGATACACTGTAGTACGACGTAGTACTACGAATGCAGTAGTTTTAACTATTCTTATTCTTTCTAATTGCATTGAGACTAGAGAAATTGTGTGGAGCATCCTGTAGAGAACTCTCATAGCAAAAGGGTTATCGAGAGGAATAAACACCCATTAAAGATGCAAATTACGATGAAAGTTATCAGCGAAATAATATAATCCGCCGATAAAATCGAACTATCGATCGGGAATAAGTTCCGCCCGTTTTTCTTCGCTTTCGAAATCTTTATTTTTAAAACATGAATTGAATAGTTTACGTTCACCTGTGGCAACATAGCTGACTGATCTTACGCTAATATTTGGACTTTTTTTTGGAATTGCGAAATGTACTCTTTGGTTTTAATTTAAAAGCAATTGATTTTGCTCCGATTACAAAACCTTTGAAACGAGACACTTTAGTTAATACTGCAAAAAGATATTAATGAAAGAGGAATTGAAATCCAAAGAATCAATTTAATAATATGCAGTTACAAATCAAATATCTGGTGCTACAAATATTATAGAAACAGAAATGACCGAAAACAACTTTTCTATTGGACAAAGTTATAATAACAAATCACGGTTGAAGTGTTAACGTCCTGGCAAAATGATTCCATAAATCCTACAAAAACGAACAACAAACGATCAACTTTCCAATATCCCATGTGTCGAATAAAAAACGAGCAGAACTTGTGGTCGAAAGCCAGCAAAACAATATTCCAAATAAAATGGACAACTTTCCCTCAAATAACCAGTGTATCAAAGCGCACATTTACCCCAGTGTTCAATTAACCCCTTGCACTATTTTGACGAGTCTGACTCGTGATGAAAATTTTAGGCCAAACTTGAATATCACGAGTCTGACTTGTGATCGAGATTTCGAACTAGTCTCTCTCGCACTCAGTCGCAAAATATCATGTTTCAAAGTTCCGACACTCTGTCTGCGCCACTCGGATGCCCCGTATTTGGCCTGGCTTTTTCCGAGTTTCCGCATAGTGCAAGGGGTTAAAACCATATTAAACAAAAAAAATTGTAATCATAATTAGTGAAAATACTTTCAATATCATTTTCGGAGGTAGCGAAAGGAAAATTTTTCTATGAAGAAGAAAAAGGATAAAGCAAGACCGGATTAAGATTTCTGGGGCTCGGAGTTATCGAACCTCTGGGGGCCCCTTGGTTGATAAACTTGGTTCAAAAATTTATTCCAAATAAAATTAAATAACGAAAAAAGGCAACAATAAAAATGAAAGGCTTGCACTGGAGTCCACCGGAAAGTGGGTTCCAGGGCTACAGCCCCCTTTAGACCTTCCCTTAATCCGGTGCTGGGATAAAGTATGACAGAAAGAAAACCAGAAAGTGAGTAAAAGAAAGTAGAAAAATTAGGAGCAAAAATAAAATACGTAGGTGGATGGTCTGTATCGAACCAGCGTGAGAATACCTGAGGATAAGTCAGGCGAATCGGAAGATAGTAAGACCGGATATAAATTCTGATTGCAGTAGTCTTTATTGCAGCACAAGCTGGACCAATAGATACCCGGCTTACTGTTGCAGATCAGCGGTTCTTCCGGTAGGAACCAACGTTTTCGGTCCAAGCACCTTTCACAACATCACAATACCACGTTTAGTTTCAATGATATGCACCTTCTTCTAAACGTCCACGCACTATTAGAACCATTAGAATGACCATTAGAACAACTATCTTTCAAAACGTTGGTAAATGATTAATGTTTGAAGCGATTAATGATTTGAAATTTCAGGAAAATTCTGAGATTTGAGTTACCGGTTGAAACGAGTATAACTGGAGCCATTGATATGATACATCATTACGAACTGAGCATCGGTAGATTACTCGTAATTGTATCGTCTTGAAATGATAATCTTTGAACTTGTCATAAAAAGCTAGTCTATATCCAAATAAGTAATATGAATTTTAATGGAGAGAAATTTTGCGAAAGATCACAGAACTATTAAATAGCAGTATGGTAAACTGCCGTATTAAATGGTAGATCCTCAAACGTAAAACGAGATAAAATGGCACTCATGGTATATCAATTTAAAGCTTAAGATTTCGTAAAAATCGGTACGTAAAGATTTTATCAACATTCTTGATATAAAATTACTGTTGGTATGTTAGAACAGATATCACATTTCCAATAATTAGCCAATATACAATTTCTAATCGATTATATCTCAAAATAATAATACTACTATCGAACTGATTACATAGCAATTTTCTTTATACCTTAAGCTTTAAATTGATATACCATAAATGTTATTTGATGATATTTTTATGTCATCAAATAATGTCAGACTTAACTACGTTTCGAAATCAACCAAGACTAAAAATTTAATGAAACTGTCTCTTTCAGCCACTGAAATAATCTCAACGATGCTATTTTCGATGTTATCTCCGGTTGAATTATCCGTCTGGCACATTAAACATTTAGGCTTCGTCCATGCGTTTAAGAATTCAAACTGTCGCATGTCGTCTCGATCAATTTTATTTCATTTTAAAGTTACATATTTTATTTTATTTTATATTCGATATAACACGTTCATGATTACTCACGCATACGGTGCGTCCTATAATGCAACTCAGGATGCACCTTAGGATGCAGAATATGCATCCTTTAAAAAAATCAACATCATCAATTGATATTGAAAATACCATCGATAAAATAAGATTGTATGATAGGAAAAACTGTGTAAAAATTGCAAAAATAAGAATAAAATTGATATTGTTTCGAAACGAAATTAATTCACACAATGTAATAAAATTAAAAAAAAAAGAACCTTTATACAACTACCTCGAAGAAATTTCTGGCTCCCGAAGAACGTTTTATAAAAACATTCCTGTATCTTGAATCTGCTAAACAGCTGTACGAAGAATAATATATTCTAATTTGATGCAAATCTTGTTTCTTCGGTGCTACGAACCGAAACCCAACATTTTTCGAAGAATTTACGATCGATTATTTTAAGCAACTTTTTACTTGGAAACGATAACGTGCTTATCGTTTATATTAAAGATAACAAATGTTTGCTGAAGAAGTGCAACACGTTGCATCGTGATTGCAATCGTTCAGAGACAAAATATTACGTCGTTCTTGGCAACATTCTATGAAACAAATAATTTTTTTCACGATAATGAATAAAGTTTCGTGGTAGTCTGTTGATCGTTTACTTTAGCTTTCAACGTTCTAAGTTTATCCGGGACCTTTGTATTGACCGCAACGAAAACGGAATCAATTAACGATGTCTAGACGAGAGAGTACAATATCAAAGTCTCCCACAAGACAAACAAATAATTTTCCATTGAAATTAATCTTCAGGATCTGTGTAGAATAATATCTCTGGCTACCCCCACGCAAAATAAATTTTTAATCGAAAGTCAAAAGAGAGACTGAAAATCCGTTTAAATGGAATCTCGAGTTCGCATGAAACGTTTTGTTTAGAGGAAAGGAGAAATCTGAAAAGCACCTTGCGGAGCGTTACCAACGCGACCACCGTTCGACAACAATAATTCGTTTCCGTCGAAACTCCCGAAACAGGCGCTAATCATGGCTTGCAGGGCCAGCCGAAAAAAGCGACTAAACGTTCCTGGAAACTACAACGAGGGAATCGATCGCTAACAGTACGAGACTGTTGAACTTCCGTTCAGAATGCGATCGAAACAAGTGGGAATCAAAGCTGTCCGAATCCGCGAATCATTCGTGTATTCGAACCAAATTATATAGTGGCTGATCAAATTATGTATTTTAGATTTAAATATTTTCCCGAGCTTCTTTGTATTTAAAAAGTGGCATGAGAACAAAATAACAATAATGATCAATTTAATAGTTAGAGTTACCACGAAGTTTGAAAAATAAATTTTCAATTAAAAAAAAGAGGATAGGTACAGAAAATAATTTGTACACCTTTGTAAAATTTAGAAAATGAAAATATGAAATGCAAAATTAAATTAAAATTGGAGCTCTCTCCATAGTCCGCTGTCTGAAGGTTAATTGATTATTATTTAATATACAAATGTAATAGCTAATTTGGAACAGTGGTAGTAATTAAAGAAAGTATCATTTTAAATGTATTTTTAATTCCATTTTGATTCAATCTTCAAGTAAGTATTAAATTCAAATTCATTGTAATAATCTGATCACTCACTATGAAACTAACTGCATCAATGCACTCCAATGCACTCCGATGCAACTGTTAACATTTTCAATTATTCGGCTAGCTTTGATTTCAAAATATTTCTTACAGAATCATTTATACATACGTGTCAACGAAACTCGCGCAATTATTTAATACGCCATTAAAATTATGTAAGAATGATAATTTTTATCTATCACAAATTTCATGTCTTTTATCGTTCCATTATAATTTAATTCGTTTTGTGAAGTAAAAGATAAACAAAAACGGTCGTTTCGTTGCTACATCATTAATCCCTCGATTTAATACCATACCAATAATTATCGATACCCGGTAACGAGCAATTAACGCTGAAATTAAATGAAAACATCATTTGAACCGGATACTCGAACCAGGGAAACACCGTTGTTTATCTTCTGGTGCAACAATCGTTGTTGCTTCTATTTCAGATAAATAACGTTAAATAAACGATGTTTTAGAGATGCGCACGGTTAAATCAATATTTAATAACGTTCGATGAAGATCTATTCTATTTACCCTGTAATGCAGTTATTCGACGTTGCTACTATACAATATCAAACTAAACATTTTCGTGTTAATCAAAACAAATAAACGATATTTCCAATAATTCTGGTGTTGTTCTATGCATTTTTAATCAGTTGACGATCGCTGAAAATATTAATACTTTGACGACCACATATTTTATGTATTAAAAAAAGAGATTATTATTCGTGATTCTTTTATAAGTTAAGAAGCTTCACATATTTCAAGTTTTAAAAATTTAAGAATGGAAGATATTTGAAATATCTTACCTTATGGTACCTTAACGCAAAAAATATGTAGTTTCATTTAGAAAAACAAAATTTACCATTGAAATCCCTGATGTGGAAAATCACGAATAAGGCACTGATCATCAAAGTATTAATTGCACAAAGTTCTATTGTATCATTTATGAATACAGGAATAAAAAAGAAAATTTTTGATAAGTGCATTATTCTTAATAGCAAGCTACACATGCAAATACATTACCTCCGAGCATACATGGGAGTATCGTTCTCCAAGCTGGTGCTGGCGAAACAATAGCCATCGGTTTCGCACGTCTGATTGTTATCTTTGCAGATATCGCAAAAACACTTCAACAGCCCTGAAACAAAAAAATAAATAAATAAATTAGTGAAAATTGTTCAAGCATAAATAACAAACAAAAATAATTTCTACAATTTATTTTTATAACAGCAACGTTTGATCTTTTAAATTTGCAACATATATGTTCATAGATTAAATATTATTAATTTAATCATAAGCTTATCATAATTATCATCAATATGTAATCATGAACTAATCATAATCTTAAATATTATTAATCTAATCATAGATTTGCTATCATTAATATCACATGCAAATAATCTATTTGCATATGAATTACGCAAACGCAAAAATAGATACACATGATCTAACATTTTTTTATGATAAAAGGATCTTGTTACATTTCACGAGTATCCTTCAGAAAAAAAAACACTCGAGATCGAAATGTGTTTGCGCAATTATTAAAATGAACTGGGTTAATCGTGCCCAAGCTGTGAAGCAATCTTATTCTTAAGAAGCTGACACAGGTAAAAAAAAAAATACATCATTGCTCCGGGCAAGGAATACACCGTGATTTACTAAGAATAATGATGGCTACATTATTTTCTCAATAATTCATCACGCTCTTGATGACGCACGCCATTTGGATCTTACATACATGCCACGACTTTGCTTCATAGTTCAATTTCAAGATTCATTAATCTGGGTCGCATACGAGATTTAAACAAATTCAATGCAGATTTCCTTTGAAAAATTTGGGTGTATCACCGTACACGGTGTCATAATCGACCCTCTTATAGGGTTGTTAACAATGAAATTCTCGTTTTCTGCGCTGAAATCGTTGCGTTGAGAGAAATTAAAATAATAACTCGTAGGAAGATCTTCTTCGAAGAATTCCAAACATAATATTTCTCTGGACCGTCGGCCACCAGGATACACGGTTTCGGGCGGTGGTACGACTTGACGAAACGAGTTTAATTCAAGTCATTACCGCACGCCCACATCGAAGTCGGTCTCGTGGACCAAGAAACGCCTCTTTCGTCGCGCGAACAGAGAGCAAAGAGCTTCGAAACCGAAGGAAATACCTGCGTATGGGATTCGCCGCATACCGAATCCCATGTACTGTGTTTTTGCTTGCTCCTCAGATCCGTTATGGGCTCTTCCTGTACACGGATTCGTAAGGAAACTGCAGGCATCAATTGTACCATCAGATTCGTTAAAACACTAGTGTTTCATCAGAAATTGCGTTTGCGTAATTCGCACGTCCTGTGTACAGAGTAAAATCACCCACCCATTAATGATTATCTATAAAATATTTAATAAAACAAATACTAAAATTCTAAGCTTCTCAGATACCAAGAATTCTAACATTTTAAAATTCTAATACTCTAATTTCTTAAAATTCTAAGAATCTAAAATTTGGAGATTGTGAAATTGCAAAATTCTCCCTTAAAATCATGCAAAATGCAAAATATTCAACACTCGACTATCAATCAAGTTAAGAGACCTTGGTCCAACCTCCCAAAAAATCCTAATCGCATCAATATTTCTCTGCAGCTAAATATGTATAATTTCATATCATCCTATTTTACCCTATCACATAAATATTCAAAAATTTCATTTAACGCCCATGATTAAATTATCCGATAAAATTTGAACGCTGTTAATGATCATCAGTGCCCCCGTATAATCGAGTGGCAGTCCCTAATGACCCTCGCAGTTATCAACGCGTTAGGATCGCGAAGCAGGCGTACCGATTCAGCAAAGATCGTCGATCCTTGCTGATATTCTCTATATCGATCACCTTCCGGAGATTATCTCTGTGCCGAGGAGAAATTGTCGAGCGAGCAATAATGCCGTAACGCGACTCGCTCGCCGTGTAATTTATTCGCTAGAGGAGATTCGTGATTGGCCGCGTAGCCATTGCGCGATTTCTGTTTAGACCTAATTTACGATTCAATAGTCAGCCAAGTAGAAGACTGAACTGATCTCGAATTTTGTATTCATGAACCGGATACATGCGTGAATATGTGTACCACGACCCGGTAGATCGGTATATGTAGTACACACCTTTAACACGTGTTATTGAAAATAGTGTGGAAAGAACGTCATTGCTACTCAATTTGTATACGACGCGACGTTCGTGTAAACGATTGGTATCGTTTTATTTTTTGCAATTTTTTTTCTTCATACATCGTGGTAATTAAAACATATCCAAGCTCGTTGAATATACAAAGGAGCGAGATAAATCAAGGTGTTTCGTATAAATTGATATCAACCTGAACGTAGTACTCTTATCGAGAAAATTTTTCGTTCAGTTCGATAGCGAAACTCTGGTTTCTTTCAGATTCTGCAAAATGGTATCTAGAGCAGCTAAGCAATGAATATTCAAATCGTTTACATTCTTAAGTTTATTTATTGCTAGGCAAATGATTTAATTAAGCTACTGCAAATTTCGGAACGGACAAGTTTTTATACGATTTCATGACATAAAAGTATCTCGAAATATCACTTATAATACATCAATTTGAGGCTTAACATCTGGAGAAAATTACTACGTACATGCACCTTTCATTAGTAATGTTGGTAGGAAATGGTTGAATATCAATTGCGGCAAACAATGGACATCGCAGAAAGATGTATAAACAGTCTCATACAATTTCATGACATAAAAGTATCATTAAATAGCACTTATGGCACATCAATTCAAAGCTTAAGATTTACTGAAAATAACTACATACACAAAAGGTTCATCAGTATTCTTAATTCAAAATAGTTTCTTCGTTGAAAAAGTCAATGAATCAACCAAGAGATACAATACTTTCTATTTCTTTTTTATTATTGGTCTAAAATCCTTAATGATAGGTGCTTATTCGTAATAATTTTTATTAAACTTTAAGCTTTAAATTGATGTACCATAAGCATTATTTGAAGATACTTTTCTGTTATCAAATTTTTGTCAAATTTTCCATCTCTCAAAATCATCTAATTACACTTTTATTTTGTGTATGATCCCTATAAAATTTCTATTCTTGTCTTTCTAGCTAAATGCAAGGATCAAACATTCCGTAAAAGCAAATTTAGGAATACGGGAAAATTTATATGGACAATGTCTCTAAATTAAAAGTCATTGTTTACCGCATGACGCCTTCCACAAGAATAAAATGATAAGTTTTGTAAACGATACCTGATCATGAATGCGCAATACAGCGTCACACTAAAACTGCATAAATTAACTTTTTCATTGCTCTATTATCAAATATTATATATATATTTTTTTAAATCTAATATTGTTACATATATTTATTGTCCTATTGATACAAGTAATTAATGATTCATGAATAATAAATATAAACATACATTTAAATACTTCCAAGAAATATTCAACTGATTGAAATATCAGGGATAAAAGAATATTGTAATTCATTCCTTTATAATAATGTTACAATTTTTAATCACCGCTAATTATTCCGTTAATTTGCTTAGATTGCATTGGTTTCGCGTCGTTCGCCAAAAAAAAAATGAAGAGTTGATAAGATTAGACTAATCTTGGAAAGCTGACGTTCACAGCAAATTGTTCTCCGCAAATTACACTTAATTGTATTACAAAACACTTGATCTTTACGTGTAATTGACGCTTAAGTGCTTTAGTATTAACCGTCTCGTCCAGTGATAGAGTCATTTAACTAATTGATATTCTAATCCTTTAAAATAGTACATTTAAGAAGAGCACATTAATAAGGTTAATAAATATTGTATACCCTCATGTACGATGACTAATAAAGCCTATTACTCGTGAGTTATAATCAACCGGTCACGAGAGACCAATGGCAGTCCATTAATCCGTAACTGGTAAGGTGGGGTGTGTTAGACCCCAACGATCTTTATCTTTCTTTAAAATGTAATTTAATTATATTAAATTATCAGACTCAATATTCGAAGGTAAATAAAACTTAATTTTCAATATAAACAGTTTTTATTGGACGCCTATAGTCATCCCTAGCAACGAAAGGGTTAAATAAGACGTTCCAGCTGATTTGTCACAAAAGGGGAGATGGAGGGAGAAAAATAATATAAATTTTAAAAAAATGGAGAAAAAGAATTTGTTCGACATTAATAATTCAAAAGCGAGGAAGATGGTTTGAATACTTAAAAAATAATAATAAATATAATTAGTTGCAAATTGCACATTGAATCAATATCTCTATACCAAAGGGTAATTACTGACTGTAATTAAATAAATAAGTAAAGAAAGAAATGTAAATAAATAACACAAGTTTTGTTTAATTGTTACAAATGTGTAACACTTTAAATGGGACATCTGAAAAAAAGAGGCAAACAGATGGAGAAGGATATGTAATATAAGATATGCAGATGTAGATGGAAAAAAGAATCGTATCAATTGTCCAGTAAACGAAGTCTGTACAGTTTGTGCCGATTAAATGTACCCTTCCGCATACTTGACGAACCTCGTACAACAAGATTAATCGGCCCTTCTGTACGCAGTGCCGCGTTGCTTACGCAACGTTACGCGCCTCGGAAAGCGAAAGAAAGATGGAAAGAGCGGGAACAGCGGTCGAACAGAAGGCAGAACGAATGACAGATAGGTAGACGAAAGTACGAATGGAACGAGAAACATCAACGAGAGAAAAGGAGAGAGAAAGAATGAAAAAACAGGGATGATAGAGGGAGAGAGAAAAAGTCATTGGCAAGTAGAAACATTACATACCGTCCACAAGGCATGACGTGTGGAATAAACAGAGGAGCGCCAGAGCGAGAAAGCTCGCTATGCCGCCGTCGCACGCGCCTCTCATCTTCCCTCAGCTTGTCGTTGTTGTTGTTGTTGTTGTTGTTGTTGTTGTTGTTGTTGTCGTCGTACACGGCCTCTCTCTCCTCTCGCGAAAAAAATACTTTTCGCGAAAGCGGCCGTAGCTCAATGGCGACGACAGCAAACGGCGGCACGAGGATCCCGATCGACGTAGCCACGACGGTATCTCGAGGCCCGGAATATCATTTTCTTGTCGACGTGGGGTCTAAGACGAAGTTCCCCGTCGACGAAACACTTGTCACCGTTGATCGCTACTCGCTTTCATACGAGCACACACGCGTGTACGAACGGTACGCACAGTGGTTCTTCGTTACTCGATTCTTCTGTTGTTTTTCAGTCGCGCTACACGTCCCGCTCTCATCTCGTGATATTTGCACTAAACGAGGTATCTTTCTTTTTCTTTTGCTTCGCACCGTGCCAATGATCTCCGTTCGCACTGTATACACTCGGAATGAACGAATAGGAAAGGTTACTCTTTTTTCACGTTCGTACACGTTACGCGAAGAACACCGTTGCCCTTCGTTGTCTACGCCGCGCAAGGCAAGCCGCCATTTTCCTACTGTGCTGATAGGCCCGGCCTATTATCCCTGTTGGCCGACAGAAAGAGAAGTTTCGCGCAACAAGGAAAAAAATAACAGCCGACGAAACGATTCACTGACACTTCGATGAATGATTCAATCTCGAGCAAATCACGCGGTTCCAATTCTTCGGCATCGTTCGATCCTTTAACGTAACTCGCACACAGTACTGTCACGCGGAACACTTGCTAAATTTTCACGGCAAACGCGGAGCAACTCGCACTGCTGCTACTGCTGCCGCTACTGCCGTCACCGTCGCTGCTGCTGCCGCTGCATCTGCTTTTGGAGCCAGTAGTTCGTTCAGCGGCGCCATCGCTCTTCTGTGACAGGGCCGTACATGCACGCGCCAATACTATGAACTCGAATCAAACTTTTTATTAATTACTGTCACTCTCGGAACCGCCCCTCGCACCGAGGAGACGGAACGCTTGATTGTGGTCCCGCGCTTAGACAGCCGTATTTTTAAAAATGTTCAACTATCCGATTTTAAAATATATTTTTTTATGATTATATTGCTCTTTATGAGATGTTTATGATATATTTATATATATATATATGTACAGAAAATTTTGGTTGCTTTAAAGTCTAATTACAATAATTTTTATGATTGTCTAGGTTCTTTTATTAGACTTTTATCCTGGGCTCTGCAAAGTGCAGACAGCTCTTCTCATTCAACTGTACTATAAAATTTGAACATTTATTTCCTTCTTAATTTTTAACAAGTTATTAATTTGAAAAATAATTAAAACTCTTAATAAATGGCAAAATAAAATCAGTTTTACCGCGGTTGTAGTTTGAATCTCTTGATTTATGCAAAAATTAAAATAATAAAGAGGATAATAAACAGACTGGAAATACAATTGCATTTTTTAAAAAATTTTTTCAACGTTTATTTATAAATTTTTCTGTATATATAACCAGGAAAATAAGAGTATTGTTGCATAAAATGAATTGTATTAAATTATCATTGTAATTACATACAATGAAAATTACTTTATAGGTCATTATTATGAAAGATATAATCAGTAACCTTTAAGGATTGTTCTTATTAATTGGCATGTTCTGCATGACATATTCATACGATATACCAAATATAACATTAACATTATTGCTATACTTTCGTTCGTTCCTAATGTTACTACTGTAACAAATAAAAATATATTTTAGAAATTAAAATATTTTCTACTAGATCGTCCATTTTATAAAACTCTTTTTTACATTTTAACCGATAGTAGAAACATTTGGAACAAATCACTTAGACTTAATATTTATAGCTAAATCAGGAAACGATAAAAAATTTTGTCCAGAATGCAATAAAAATTAAATTATGATAATGAATCGCATAAGAATACTTATCAATTTCTTTAACAAATGCAAACAGCTATATGCAAGTACATTTTTTGCAGGAATGTACCGTATTAAAAATATTATACTCGTAAAATGTTTTGTGCATTAATGATATTGCACTTAAATGACAAAACATCTGATCTTCCGTTATGTATTTTTTTCTTTTGACGTCATCTCACGTAAATGCCCACAAAGAATAAATATACAATTTAAAAATTTATATCTAATGAAAACAAACTTGTAGAAATAATACTTGCGTTCGTTACATATCAAGTTATGTAAAAAAGTTATATAAACATTTGATACAACGTTATTCGTTATTGCAAAAATTGGTGATAACTGACGTGTGTCACAGACATACAAAAGACATGTTCGTCTTCCAATATTTATACTTTGAGTTTCATCAAAAAATTTGTTCAAGTATTTTACTTCTAAAACCTTTTAAATCTATAATCTTTGTTTCGAGGATATATTGTCGAGGATATTTAAAACGAAAATCTTGTTCGTTTGCTTCTCATACCAATTTAAGAGATAAAAAAATATACTGAAAGAAAAGAAAGATTTGAAAGTTTCTGACTTTTAAGATTTACGAAAAATACTTCTAGCGTTTAAGAACATTTAACAAATTAAATGATTCCAGTTTATCATGGTATCCCATACAATTTCATTTATATCTGAGTTTGGCTTCCCCATGCTCTGGAAAGTACGGTCCTTGTAATTCTTTTACCAATAGTTTGAACAATAAAACCAATCTTTTGTAAGCTATCGTGATCTAAGATTTTTCGTCCATCGAAAATATACGCTGGTTTCATCATACTAAGATAAATTTGTTCATAGTCCAACTCCTGAAAAAGAATTTAAAAAACCATTAATACAAAAATACTTTAAAATCATTTCTACCGTGATTATTACTCACGATAAATTCGTCCCATTCGGTACACACAACAATAGCATGCGTGCCTCTTGTAGCACTATAAGCGTCTTTATAAATACTGATCCTGTTTTTCACGTGTTGAGGATTGCTCGTTATACTCGGATGCATTAAATCCTCCATAATTTGCGTCTCTTCGACCTGTATAAAAAGAATTGTGAAAGCTTTGAACCACTACATACAAACCACTTGTCTCAGGGACAAGTCTGAATATATGTTTTATTAACACAACGCAGTGGTGGGAAGAAAGATCATAATAAACACATGTATATTATCAAATACAATCGCTGTACATTATTTCTATTAAACGATGGTTTCATAGATAAAATTACCAATTAACCTGTGAGATTACATGTGTGCGATAACGACTTAAAAACAGATATAATTCAATTTTTATTAAAGGAAATCACCTTAGGATCGTATATATGAAGCATGGCACCCTCGTCCAGTAAGGTCTTAGCAACGTGAATGGCCGGTGACTCACGCGTGTCGCCGGTATTTTTCTTGAATGCGAAGCCCAGCATAGAAATCTTCTTGTCCGTAACAGTATTGAACAATGATTCTATTACTTTCGCGGAGAACCTTGATTTTTGGTATTCGTTCATGTCTATGACCTGTTGCCAGTAGGCGGCTACTTCAGGTAGATTTAGGCATTCGCAGATATACACTAAATTAAGAATGTCTTTTTGAAAGCAAGAACCGCCGAACCCGACCGACGCATGAAGGAACTTTGATCCTATTCGAGAGTCAAGGCCAACCGCTCGAGCTACCTCGGACACATCTGCACCGGTCGCTTCGCACACCGCTGACAGAGAATTTATGCTCGATATACGCTGTGCCAGAAAGGCATTGGCAGCCTAAAATCACAATGAATTTCTGTAATATTACATAACAATTTCATTTGTTGCTTTAACCCTTTGAAGCGTGTCACAGGTAAAAACACTGTGCGTTCACCAATGTGTTTTAATCAATACCATTCATAGATTAATTAATCAATTATTAAATGTTTGTCAATTTTATGTAAGTTTATTTCTGTATTAATAAAAATAAACCTGATTTGTTAAATGTAATAAAAATAAAATTTCTGTGCAACGATCAACAAACATTAATTGAAAAATACATTCTTTAATGTACATTATAAGTGCAATTGCGACACATACTTAAAATGTAAAACCTTAACGCTTAGCAAACACGAGTTTCGCAAACGTTTTCTTTTCTATAGCTTGTAGGTACATACTTGGTCGTATTCTTTCCAAATACAGACGCGACAAATAAAGGCTACGTACTCGATATTACATTAATTCTTTAACAAATACAGACATCGCTTTCGTAGATAACTTCTCACCAGCTTCGACAATTCGGAACTCCAAGTGTTCGTGGTTAAAATATTTTTCCTTGGGATCCAATGCTCGTAAACCTTGCTTAATTCCTCTATAGCCGCTTGTCCTTCGGGCGAGTCTTCGCCACCGATTAAAACGCGCTCCGCGTTCACTAAATCTTTGATAGCTGTTCCCTCGGCTAAGAATTCTGGATTAGAGAGAATCTGAAACGATCATGTTTTTCCTGTTACGTTCACGTAGATGATATCAAAGAACATACAATAAAAATAAGAAAAATAAATTGATTGATAGAGAAAGAAACAGGTCATGAACAATTCTAATCTATAAAACAATAGAACGTCTTGAGTATTAACTCCACAGGTAGTAAAAACAAGTAATTTTTAACTAGGATTTCATTCGCTGGTTAGCGATAAAACACTGAAAAAATTGTGTTCAAAATGTTGTTGAATAATTGTCTCAAATAGTAATTAGCATATTTACTCATAATCAGATAATGATAGTGTTTGATTAAGTGTTCGTATTTTGATATTCTATCTACAATCTGAAACTGTATGTATGATTAGAAGCAGATTTTCTGTGGAGTATTCCACATTGCCAATTTATAATTATATAGTATTGCAAAAAGTATTCATTTGCCTTAACAGTGCTGGGTCCAAAAGGCTATCCTATTTAAAAATAATATATTTTCCACCTTTGGAAATAATTAATTTTTCATCAAACTTATTAGATAGCGTCGCTCATTATTTCTTTAAATTTTTCACAATGTACATTAACATCATCTGGTTTTATATTTAATGGTAGACACGATAAATGAAGTTTCTTAGAATAATTTACAGTCGCATCATTTGCAAAGCTAACAAAGGACAACAGCTTTTTATCATATCGTCTTCAGATAATAAATTGTTTTTCAAATATACACGAAATGGAAACGACACAAATATTCGCATAATTATTCAGTTCAACGTTACCTGATACGATACGCCTGGCTTATGATTGGCACGTAAAATATTCATAATACTCTCGGCCGCTCTTACTGGTACCGTGCTCTTCTCCACAACGATTTTGTCCCCGGTCGCAATTTCCGCGATCATTCTGGCCGCACTCTCGACGTACTTCAAATCTGCCGCCCTTCCTTTACCGTTACCGAACGTTTTCGTTGGCGTGTTCACGGAGATAAATATCAGATCCGCTTCCTGAATCGCTGTCTCGATGTTCGTGGAGAAGTACAAATTTTTACCGCGACACTTTCGAACCACGTCATCCAAGCCGGGCTCGTAAATCGGTAACTTCTCCGAATTCCATTGGGCGATCCTCTCTTTACTTTTGTCCACTACGGTCACCTGAATCTCCGGACACTTTAGGGCAATCACGCTGCAAGTTGGACCGCCCACGTATCCGGCCCCGATACCGCAAATCTTCTTAATCGTCATTTCAACCGATTCAGATTGTACCTGAATAAACGATCGTGTTAGTTCTAATTAAATTGTTTTATAAACGTGGCCACGTCACGCGGGAAATTTCTACGAAATTATACAGCTTTAAACGTAACTTATAACGTGGGTGAAAAAGAAAATAAATAATCTTTACTTAGTAACGCGGAATCACAACTTCAATACAGATATTACGGTAACTAGCTGCCGGTGATTTTGTTCATTTTATATCTGACATGTTTCGAGGTTTTCTAAATTAAGAACTATATAGATATACAAGATAGCGTTAATTCATATACAAACATTTAAAATCACCGAAACTATGAATTTTGTGGCTGTTCTCTTTCAATTGTAAATTAGGATAGTAGTGGGAATTGTTGCGGCGGAGACCATGCGTTCCTATTGATATTTAAATTATATGTATTAGCGTTATGCAGTTAAGTGTTGTTTTATTTTCGTGTGAACGATAAAATTAATTTGCACATATCGTGTTTCGACAAATTAAATAACCTTGGATCTCCCAAACTTGATGTCGCCAAATGACTTTTTCAATAAAAAAGTTTATCATCATTTATGTTTCAATGTAAATTTAATTGATTGTACATCAAGGAAAAAGTTTTTATCAATTTTTTGTGAATAACCGTTAAATGAAATACTGTGCGACGGCTTTAACATAAGATCTGTGTAATGATCATTCTATCATTTATTGTTCTTTTAAAAAAAAAATGAATAAATTTTATTAAATAATTATAACAGTCATCGGTAATGGTACATAATTTACCTGCAGCTACTGTTCCTAAAAGTACGCCCCTAATAGAAAATGTGAGGCTTCTGAAAATCGACGGAAGGACGGAAGGAAATGTCACGATAAGTCAGAGATCACTAACCACCCAAGTCGCGTACTGTCACGAGCGCACTAATAACCGAAAGTTTTTCGAATACCAGACATCACCGTTCATGACGGAAACGCAGACGGATCGTCGACACGTTACAAACACTGAGGCAGCTCACATGCTACGCGTCCCTCATCGGAAAATAGTCTAAACTGAAGCCGCCGTAGACGCGTAGATCGCACGCGCGGTTCTTGCCGTGACTGCTTCTCGTCACGTGTCATGCATGTATGCGCATGCACTCTGTAGAGAGTGCATTTTGGCGTATTTTCAAATTGACGAAATATTTATGAATCAAATTTTCAGGAGTAACAAATAACCAATAAACTCAATCTATACTTGATGCCACGAGAGTCCATAACTGCGAAAAGACCAGTTTTCGTTCTTTTCTGCGCATTGTCGCTCTGATTGGCGATACTTCCAGCGGAAGTGGAAAGCGATTGGCGGATCGCTTTCTCCCACCATCGCTGCATTCCCCCACCATCTTTCAACCTGCGCGCTTAGTTATGGACTCTCGTAACATCAAGTATAGATCCTCTATTGCTTTTGAATTAAAATAGTGTATTACGATAATAAAATATGCTTACATTGTAATAAAAGTCGTAAAAAGATTGTAAGAAGATTATAAGAAGATTCTAAGACATTAGAATTTTGAATTAATTCAATTTATGTAATTATGTGATCCATAATATTTTCTACCAGATGACTCTAAATACCAGAAACAATCATTAGGTTTCTTATCTAGAATAAGTTATATCGAGGAATCATTTGTTAAGTGGCGCCACTGTCACTGATGGAGGCGCTAGTGCATGAATCTTTCTTTACGTTCGCGGCGCTCGTACTTCGCGTCTTGTGTAGCGAAGTACTGTTTTATATCCGTTGAGATATAAAGAATCCAGTAGATTTATTGATATAACAATGGTTCAGAAGAAGGTAAACTTACTATATTGTTGAATAAAAATAATATTTCATGTACTAGTAGCCTACTGCTGTAAATTATGGTGGTTAGAATTCGGCATGTTTTGAACGTGCTAGGACATTAATAAATATGGTTCATTTGTATATATTTAGCTATTATATTCAAACATGCGACATAGCATTTACTAAACATGCATTAATAAATGGTATTTTATAAAAATCTAGCCGAAGAAGAAGGTAGGGAAGAAGGTGGCAGCTGCGCCACTAGCAGTTAAGAAGGTTGAACCTAAAAAACAAACTAATCCTCTGTTTGAAAAACGCCCTCGTAATTTTGGTATTGGTGAGTAGAAAGAGTTCACTCATATGTAATGATATTTTGTGTAGGTACTTACGTTATTAACATCAGAAAATCCTGATATTTAGGACAGGATATTCAACCTGCTCGCGATCTTAGTCGCTTTGTAAAATGGCCCAAATACATTCGCATTCAACGACAGAGAGCTGTGTTGCAAAAGAGACTGAAAGTACCACCACCAATTAATCAGTTTACACAAGCATTGGATAAACAAACAGGTAAGTTTATTTTTAATTGTATGAAATTGATTAAAACACAAATTTAACAAGTTAATTAAAAAACTCGTTAACTTTTTATATTTTAGCAACACAATTATTCAAAATGTTGGAGAAATACAGACCTGAATCGACGATCCAAAAGAAAATGAGGTTGAAAGCCAAAGCTGAACAGAGGGTTGCAAAGAAAGAAGAAGCTCCACCAGCAAAAAAGCCTAACGTGTTGCGTAGTGGAACAAACACAGTAACTACACTTGTTGAACAGAGGAAGGCCCAACTTGTGGTGATTGCTCATGATGTTGACCCAATAGAAGTAAATATCTACTTTATTTTCTCAAGATGTGGTAACACTTAGTTCATTTATCACAATGATGATGTTTGAATTTCTTCACCTGATAAATATTAAGGGATGAAATATTTTAGACTGAGTGAAATGATTTAATAATCTAGGATAGTTATTTTTTAATTTCTATTACTACATTGTAATGCTATTTTGTTTTTATTATAGATTGTTCTTTTCCTACCGACACTCTGTCGTAAAATGGGTGTACCTTACTGCATTGTTAAGAGCAAAGCACGTTTAGGACGTCTTGTTAGGCGTAAAACTTGTACCGCGGTAGCTTTGACTCAGGTAAGAAAAATAATAACTTTACATTTTTATACAATATGGATCTTCGACATCGAGTTGGGCGGCAAAAAAAAAAGTATTAATATGATGAATTTAATAGAGCCAATCCAATGATAATATCTATGATATAATACAATAATCTTGTAACTGATATATTTTTTACCGGTACCATCATTATACCCGCTATGATTTAACAGTTGTCTATAAAATGTTTTTTTTTCTTTTTTTAAGGTGGATTCTGGTGACAGAGCTAACTTCTCAAAACTTGTTGAAGCTATTAAGACCAATTTCAATGACAGATACGATGAAATTAGACGTCATTGGGGTGGTGGTCTCCTGGGTAGCAAATCTGCTGCCAGGATAGCTAAGTTAGAGAAAGCTAAAGCTAAGGAACTTGCACAAAAACAGGGTTAACATCATCCTGTTACTTCGGTATTGTTTACAATGTACAACAATAAAGTATAAAATCCAACATTTTAGTTGTTCATCACTTTATAGAAACTAGAAATCATTTTTTACCTTTTTATAATGAGGTAAAAGGATATATAATTTTAATTTAAAAAATTTATACAGATATAACTATTGTTTAATTTAAATATGTACATTATATTGTAATGATTTACTATGAAATATGTTTATATTCTTTTTTTTATCAGTTTTTCTAATCTTTTTATTCGTCCAGCTTCGTGTTCGGGAGTATCCTGAGTTATATGACTCCTATTATCGTGTGTAATATCAATATTTTCAGGTTGCTTGAACTGTTCTAATAATAGAACTTGTTCCGTTTTCTTTAAACCCTATAAATAATTACAAATTTAAATATAATATTGATAAAACAAAACTGAATCTTACCTTCATATCTAAAATTTTTTGAAATTCCGGTGCTTGTAAATCCGGTAAACGCATTCTACATTGTTTTACAAAATCTTTCGGAGATTCGATAGGCGACATTACGATTTTAAGAATCATTTCAGCAGTTGCCATTCCTTTTATCACTACCTGCTCATAATAAAAATACGTAGCTTTAAAGTAGAAACATAGATTCTCATATGACAATACGCAAATACCTTAGTATAAGTTGCAGGTGCTTTTCTCTGAATTTGATATCCTGTTGATGGAAGGTCTAACAGAGCAGTCTTTAACATGTGTACATCTAATAATAATTGTTCAGCACCCACGGTATTTAAGGGTTTGCATTTATATAATTGCTGTACTAATTTTACTATAAAAGAGCTACAAATAAATTTTTCATTAATTTCTTTAAATAAAATGAAATAAAAATCATATATTACCTTGCAAATTTTACACAGAGCTGAGTAAAATACTTTCTGCACGAAAATAATCTATCTCTGATTGTAGGTATTGTCTGTCGTAGGTGTGCCACAATAGTATTAACATAATTACTTTGATCACCGACAACTTCTATACTACTCCACTGAATCTACAATAACAATTTGTTCAACAGTAAAACTGGATACAATTATTTAACATGCTTATAAAGTTAAGACAAAAGATCAAATTGAATAAATATACTTTTGTCATTGCAGTTAATGCTGAATCACATGCTGACTCTAGATCTTGAACAAGCAATTGTATACAATTTGATATGACACTGAAAAAAGAATCCGATTAAATTAAATTATTGCATGTTTAATGAAAAGTATAAAGTACATACTTATGAAAAATATCTTGTTCCTGAGATAAATTGATTTTTTCGGCATAACATTTATCCGTTCTCTCTCGAAGTTTTTCTTCCAACTGTTGTGTAGTTTCTAAGCAATATTCAGCTGTTGTTAATACGCTGAAATATGTTTTTTACATAATTTATTTCTTCTTAGTTATTATACTAATGAAAAGACTTAATTAGCAAACCTTTACCAGCATATACGTGATTGTTCTTCTTTGCTAAATTTAGTATTTTCACCCTCTTTCAAAAAGCTTTGAAAATTTTGTATAAAACCGGATGTGGAGAGATCTCGGAAGTCCCGTGTTATGCTACTCATGCTTGTAGCAATTCCAGCACTACCTCCGATTCTGTCAATGTTAAAAATAAAAAAATATAACATGTGAATAATTTATACAAAAATAAGTGACGTTTTACTTACTTTGGTAAGTTATTTTGCAACACTTTAAGTGCATATTCTCGTAGGTATTTTTGAAATGTTTCAGCTAAATTCAACATAATTGAACCTGTGCTAAGTTGTGTACATTGTAACATACATTTTTTATAAAACACAAATAAATCTGCGCAAGATGATAAAACACTACTAGGACCCTCAATTCCATCAAAATCTTTAGCACCAGGTGGTTGTGTTTTAGAATCTGACACAAATTTATCCATTAGATCTGCTAAATTGCGATCTAAACTTTCTATATAAATACTTAAATATGGTTCAAAACATTTTCCTATGAGATTTGCAAATGGTGATGGTTTTGGTTTCTCGATTTGTGCCTGATATATAATATAAAGTTTTAACATATAATTTATATTTTTATATACGGTCTCAAAAAATATATTACCTCTTCATTTTCTTCAAACGGATTGCCTGGAACTTTGTTATCAATTGCGTTTATATTAGGAGTATTCTTTTTATTTACTGTTTCTACATTTTCCAATGTAACACCACTAAATCTTTTTGCTAACAATGATTCAAAATTACTAGTTCTTTGAATTGCATAAAGCAACAACTTTACGTCTATTTCTGAACGCCTTTTATGCATTAACTTCGTCAGATCTTCTCGTGTAACGTGACAAAATTGTACAGCAATTCGCTCCGATATTTCCCAATCCTGTGGAAAAATCGTCGCGAATTTTGATTCAAAATCAAGTAAATGCTTTTTTATCCATGCGTAGCGTCGATCTATTTTATCTAACCACGCAAAATCTTGATTCTCGTCAAATAAATGTGCGTATTCTTGTAATTGAATACCCACAAACCAAGTGAGCAGATCTTTCCTTGTAAAAAAAATTATTATGAAAATATTGGTATTATAGTGCTCAACATGCTCAAATTATAGTAAATACACTTACTTAACTTTGGGATCTAATACAGATAACACTAGACATCCTTCTGTAAGTTGACTAAAGTACTTTGGATTTTGACCAGAAAATGCTTGTTTAAAGTCAGCTGTTATTTGCTGAGCTAATTCAACGTGTATTTGATGCACCTTTAAACAAACATATTAGTATACCATTACAATAATACAATACAAATAATACAAAGTAAATATTACATACTTCATCAGACAATTGTTTTACTTGTGGTATATCCATGTAACTATTGAAATGTTGCATCACTTCCATCACTGCTTGTAATGGCAAAACAATTTCACCATACTGTTTCTTCTGAGTTAGTATTCTAAAGAAATATCAAAGTAATACTATATAAAATGTACATAACTTGTATCGAATTGTGTTTTTGATAATAGAAATCTAGATACATTACTTTAAAGTATCCACACCTTCCACAAGCATATGTAAATGATTTAAAGCTGTTATAGAAGCGGTAAGATTTCTCTTAGCAAAATCTAATTGCTTGATATCTCTTGTTATTTCTTTAACTACTTCTTCTGACTGTTCTGCTTTATCTTTGATGTCTTTAATATGGACAAACAACTGTTTTATTACTTTTTGTGCATCTTCCAATGCTGCTCTTCCATCTTGACCAACATTTGTCTGTCCACGTACCACTGAACGAATTTCTTTGTCTATGGTATGTATTTTTAATTCCATGTTATTTACTACATCATCTATGTTTGATAAGGACTGTTCCGTTGGGAACAATGAATTTATATAATCTACTACATTGAAGTTTGGTTGGTCCAGTGGGTCTGTACTTGGTAAGACCTAATGATTAAGAAAATTTATATGAATACCCTTGCCATTAAAAGATTGTCAAAAATAGTATAAATGTACTGTAATATTAAGGAAGATAGATCATTCATGATATACAGTGGTAATTCAGTATACGTCTGCTTTAGAATACATCGAAATCGGAATACGTCCTGTTTGAACGTGACAAATTTTTCTCGGTATACGACTTCTGTTCGGTATACGACATACATTTTTTGTATGAATTTTGCATTATTTTTAAATAATTATCTCAGAGGAAAAATTAAATTAACAATCAATTATATTCGGAGTTGATGTATTATTAACTGACTGATCATACAAGTAAGAATATCATATAACAAAATACATTTGGTGTACGTCCTATTCGGTATAAGTCCAAACATTAGGAACGGATTAAGGTCGTATATCGAGGTACTATTGTACCTTATAATTGGGATTCAAACTATACCAAAGTTAATAATGATTTGACTTTATCAATGAAACATGTACAAAAATCAAATACATGACAGTAAAATTAGTAAGACAATATAAACTACTTGTTACAATAAGTGACAGCTGTAAACAGTTTGACAGTTTCATTGTGAACTTAACCTGTTCAATAACATTCTGTACATTAGGCGGAAAAGTGTAAACGGTTGAATTTAAATCGTCTAAATCATCTTCTTCGTGCCCTTCCATTTTTGCTTTTACTTCAATTTCTTCGATCATACAATTCATGCGTATTTCATTCTACGTGCATTCGTGGAAGCATATGACAAGGCACGTAGAATGTTTACATCAGCCAACGACTACACAGTGACTACAAATACAGGTAGACTGGATGACTGGACATGCCTTTGTCCTCGAGGGGTCCTGATTTTAATGGGTCCCAGAGACCCCCAAATGAAGGGCGAAGAGGAAGGTGTCTTCACCACTGGGTATGACAGTGGAGCCAGCAGGCATTATACCTAATTTACAAGAAATACTTTTGTATTCGTGTTTCTCAAATAAAATTTTCTGAAATAAATAGTCGCTAAGCGAGTCGGTTCGTTAATTAACCAGTAAAATGAATAACGAGCTCGATTCGAAAGTCGGTTGTCAAAATAATTAATTATGCATAGTTGCTTATTGTTATATGATTATTATAGGGACTGTGGTCTCTGCATGCAGACCTAATCTCATCTGGAAGTGATCTCATCTCACTTCCTAAAATCCTGATCCTTCGAAAACAAAAACATGTTCAATCTTGTAACAAGTTACTATCACATTGCAACCATAGACTTGTAAATCTTTGTATACTTGATGTTACGAGAGCCCATAACTATGACGCGCAGGTTGGAAAATGGTGGGGGAACGCAGCGAGCTCTCCGCCAATCGCTTTCCACTTCGTCTGGAAGTATCGCCAATCAGAGCGACAATGCGCAGAAAAGAACAAAAACTGGTCTTTTCGCAGTTATGGACTCTCGTGACATTAAGTATAAGTCTATCTATGCTTGCGTACTCCGTGAAAATTGAAGATAACAAAAAATAAAGGACATAAAACATTAATAATAATCATATAAGGATGGTTAAAACATTTCAATGAATTTAAAATATTGAGCGTGAAGTAACTTCTTCTTCTTTTGTAGTATATGTAACATTTTGTTTCCAAAAACAGACCAGTCATATTAAAGATGATTTGGAAATACCACTTAATATTATCAATAATTTAAATATTAATTGTGAAAGGTCTATTTCTCAAAATTCATGGAACATATACTCAATAGACAACCGTATTAATGTTTTGTATAATGCAACAATGATGTTCACGGCAGAACTTCATAACTTGATGGAGATTATCCTTAAGTATTGTTGGTTCTCACTACTCAAAAATATGTATTTCATGCAATTCCTGAAAAGGTAAAATCATCGAACGTATCAAGAAGAAACGTAATATAATCGCTAGCGTGCAAAAAGAACAGATCATTGTTATTAACAGATTTGTGAAACCTGTAAGATTATATTAAAGTGTGCGGCACCGTGGCTTTAGAACTTCCGGCGGAACAACATTATCGCAGATGATCACGTGATCGAAGATCGACTTCTTCGTTTGTGGCCACGAGGTTTTGTGGTGAAAATTAAGTTTACTGGGTGGAAAAGGCTGTATATTTTTGTATTTATACAAAAATGCCCTCCAGCAATCCTTTGCCACCCAAAGAAAATGCCTTGTTTAAACGAATTCTGGTGAGTAACATGCAATCAAAATACTCTGTTTTGGACCCCACTCTCCGGCTAATAGGAGTATTCATCATGCTGTAATGATGGAGCATTCTTTGAAAAATTGTAAAAAATTCACTGGGAACCATAGATCAAATAAATTTTACAAACGTTATCAACTAACCCTCGATGTCTTATATGGTTTTTCTGATTATCCATAATGCTACCTTGTTCAAGTATTCTGAAACGTATTTATGTTTTTTTTACAGAGATGTTACGAACACAAACAATATAAAAATGGGATAAAATTTGCAAAGCAAATTTTATCAAACCCGAAATTTAGCGAACATGGCGAGACCTTGGCAATGAAAGGTCTGACTCTAAACTGCTTAGGTCGCAAGGAAGAAGCATATGATCATGTACGGCGTGGTCTCAGGAATGATTTGCAGTCTCATGTTTGTTGGCACGTTTATGGACTTTTACAACGCTCGGATAAGAAATATGATGAAGCTATCAAGTGTTATAGAAATGCCCTTAAATGGGACAAAGATAACATTCAAATTCTTAGGGACTTATCGTTGCTTCAAATACAAATGAGAGATCTGGATGGCTACAAAGTAAGTGATTAACATAAGCAATTCAATTTCTGTTTGTCTCCTTATACCATTCATAATAACATTTACATTGATATGTTACAAATTTATGTCAGTAACCTCATTTCTATCAAATAGTAATTGTGTAATTTGTTATTATGTATATATGTTGAAGTACATAAATAATATTGCATAATGTTACAAATACTGAGTAAATAGCTTCAAATTATATAATGTATAAACAAAAATTAATTAATAATGGATCCATATTATGTTTCATAAATTGAATATTTCTGTTTATGTGTTACATGCCATTAGTTAAATATGATGTTACTAACAATATGTGTATTTTTTGCAGGACACAAGATATCAGTTGTTTATGCTACGTCCTACACAACGTGCTTCATGGATTGGTTTTGCTATCTCATATCATTTATTAAAAGACTATGAAATGGCGCTTAAAATTTTAGATACATTTAGGAATTCTCCAATGGTATGCATTTTATTGTTAAATATGTATTCTTGTGTTGAAAAAATTTATACTAACATACTTATAAAATGTACAGATCTGTTATGATTATGAACACAGTGAATTGTTGTTGTATGAAAACATGGTTATCCAAGAATCAGGAGAATGTGAACAAGCATTGAAACATCTCGATAAATATAGTGATCAAATTTGTGATAAAGTTACTGTGAAAGAAACATATGGTGAGTTAATGGCTTTCTTCTTTATAAAATGTTAAATGTCTAATTTAATTCTTTCTAATTGTCTGTTTTATCAGGTAAATTAAGATTACAGTTAAAACAATATGCAGCAGCAGCACAAGTTTATAAGGAGCTTTTAAATATAAATCCTGAAAATACAACATACTATGCTAGGCTAGCAGAGGCTGAGAGACATACTAAACCCGATGAAACATTAGCTACGCTCCAAAGATACGAAGAACTGTTTCCTAGAGCGCTAGCGCCACGACGCTTACAACTAAATTATGCTGTAGGAGATGAATTTAAAGCATTAGTTGATCGGTACTTACGAAGAGGTACGATTCGCGATTCCATCGTGAATTTTTTTTTTAGCATTGCGCTGTATTATTCTATACATTTTTAACAGAATGTTAGCTGGTGAAGTAAAAATGTAAATAATTTTACTTGCGTCGCAGGTCTTCATAAAGGTGTACCACCTTTGTTTGTAAACCTTCGTTCCCTCTATAGCGATCAACAGAAAGTTGATATTATACAGTCTTTAGTTTTGGAATACAAGGAAGCGTTGAAGGTTCACGGACATTTTAGCGATCAAGAAAGAGATAATCCACGCGAGCCAGCTTCGGCATTATTGTGGACTTACTATTATTTAGCACAACATTACGATCATCTTGGACTTACAGAAAAAGCACTGAATGAAATCGATGCTGCCATAGAACATACTCCTACACTTATAGAACTTTTCGTTACCAAAGGACGCATTTATAAGGTTAGTTCTGTTTA
This sequence comes from Osmia lignaria lignaria, assembly GCF_051020975.1. Lineage (NCBI taxonomy): Eukaryota > Metazoa > Arthropoda > Insecta > Hymenoptera > Megachilidae > Osmia > Osmia lignaria. The sequence goes on from NC_135041.1 coordinate 7,100,223, forward strand.
AATATAAATTTTATTGTAAATTTCTCATTAAAATACTCTCAATAATACGTATACGTTTGACGATTGTTAGCATGCCGGCGATGTCCAAGAGGCTTATAAATGGTTGGACGAAGCACAAGGATTAGACACTGCAGATCGATATATTAATTCGAAATGTGCCAAGTACATGTTGCGCGCAAACCTTATTAAAGAAGCTGAAGAGACTTGTGGAAAGTTCACTAGAGAAGGAGTTTTAGCCATGGAAAACCTAAACGAAATGCAGTGTATGTGGATTCAGACAGAAGCAGCTAATGCTTATAAACGTCTTGGAAAATATGGGGAGGCATTGAAGAAGTGTCATGAAGTTGATAGGGTAATTATTCTATTCCGTATTTATAGTATCTGAAGATTTACAGCACCGTGCTAACAATCATATTTTATCGGTTACAGCACTTTTCCGAAATCATAGAAGATCAGTTTGACTTTCATACGTATTGTATGAGAAAGATGACCTTGCGATCTTACGTGGGTCTCTTAAGGTTAGAAGATGTGCTACGATCTCATCCGTTCTACTTTAAGGCAGCGCAATGTGCAATCGAAGTGTATTTACGGCTGTTCGACGATCCTTTACCCGATCCAACGCAATCCCAAGAAATCGACACTGGTAAGTCTGCATTTGTAACATATCCTATCCTTTATTTTTATCAAATGATTTTTAACTATCTTTCGAGTTATATTTAACGCATTTATACGCGGTATAACGTTAACCTTTTTGCTACGGCAGACTTGCTCGCGAATGCGCTGTGCCGGTACGGGGTAATCTTAACGCAGACGCGCTTAAAAAATAAAAATAACAAAATAATAATCTCGTAATATAAAATAGAATAGAAATTAAATACAAGAAATCGGCAACTATAGAAATAACAATGTAATAATATTCTGCTCTACCAAAGTTAAAAATGAATGCAAAATTCACCGTCAGTGCGCAGCGAGCGTCAGACGTTAGTAGCGAAAGGGTTAAATTAGCAACTGTTCGCTATACGTAGTTCCTACAAAAAGATTCACAAGACTTCTCGTCAAGTTTCTTTATTTTCAAAATATTTATTTTCAAACTTAAATAATCGCAAGTCATATATTTATTGAAAACATCTATCTTTTACATTCTAATTTTAACACTACGATAATAATACCATCAATTAAATAACGTTACATACAGTTACGTCATGTTACATATAAAATTGTTCGCACACGTATTTACAGTTTCTTGAATGATTTCGCAACGAACGTATAAAATATCATGCGGGAATGAACATAAAATACTTGAATAACGCTTTATGAAAGAAAGAAAGACGTATTTTGCGCTCTACGATTGATTTCTTAACGCAATAATCGCAAACTATATACACGGTACGTGTTTACTTCGTTCATTAATCACAGACAACGGGCGAGTACGCGACGATCGTTCGCTCGTTGAACAATCGCGTACCTTTGGTCGCACGCGAGCATCGTGTATCGCATCTGTATCAATCTATAACAAGCGGGAGAGTTAAGTCGCATAAATTAAGCATCCGATACAGTGAAATAAGGCGTCGATAGTCATCTACATTCTAAAGTCGTGGCGTATATTATTTACACGTAATTATTATAATAAATACATCCTATAAACGGTAGGTCGCGATTCGTGTGCTTGCGACACGAAATTTCGATCGTGCATTCCCCGACGATTTATTATTATGGCATCGCACCTAATCCAGCCAATGCTATCAGACATTGGCCGGCCACCGTCGACGTCTCAGCAGTCTCGTTCCCCTCGATTTCGAGTATAGGTGACTGCCGTTCTGTTCCGGCCTCTGCGTGATCGCCTGGGGCGTTAGGAAATAAAAGTGTCCACCATCGCCTGGCAATCTGTACGCGAAGTAGGCCTTTGCTTGCTTTTCCTCTTGGCTGTCCCGCACCGGTAGCGGATCGATGAATTCCGCGTCCGGATTGATAGTGGGTCGCGGATCGCGATAATTCACTTTGATGTCGTCCGCCAGGGATATCGGTAGCTGCGGATATCGCTCGTCGATCTCCTCTGGTGACTCCACGATAGGCACGTAATTCGTGGACGCATCGTTCCTGGTATTCACCAGTTGTTGAGGGGGATAAGCACGGATTGACGCGAAAGGTTGATCCTCTCTATCGGCCAGTCTGTAGTTCGGTGGTTGTTGACTGGGATCTATCACCGCGATGAATTCGCTGTCCGGTTCGATAGGGGGAAGGGGTTGCCTGTAATTGACGAGAATATCATCCTTGAGGGAATACGGTCTCTGCGATTGATCACCGTAGTGTACTTTCACGTTGGGTGTCTTATAGATCGGTGCTTCGGCAGTGTTGTAATTGTTCTCCACGTAAGTGTTCGTATTGTAATCCGGACGTTCCGTAACACTGTTCGATTTCGGGTATATGGGCGTGGTGCTCGGTAAGTTCTTATGGGCTATCTTCTTGCCGAACATCGTGAAGTATTCTTTCGTTACTTCGTCCAGGAACTTGTCGTCTTGTTGAGTATAATAAACGTGATGAGGATTCGGCGTAGTACTGATCAGCGAATGACTGGTCGGCGTGTATATCGGTTGTTGAGATTTGTACGGTACGCTTTCTGGTCTGACCCGTTTCTCGACCACCGATTCATCCTGTTGATAATCATTTCGATGATCGTCGTAGCCGATCTTGCTCACTTTAACGTTTGGATATCCTTCGTAGGTATTGGTTTGCTGGCGGTGCTGCTGGTACCTGCTTCTTTGATGATCGCCGCGCTTCGAGTAATCAGCTGCCTCGAAGCTGTACTGATAGATCGGCTTTGGTTTCGTCTCTTGCCTGTAATAGGTCTGCGGCGGCTTAGCAGTGGTGTAATAAGGTTGCACCGGCACGGCTGGACGAGCGGATATCGTCTGATAATAGAGAGGCGCGTGATCAGGTAACATACGTTGACCCTGAGTTCTGGCCGAGCCACTCGTTTCATAGTTGGACGATGTTCGCGTGACTGTCGAGTCGGTGTAGCGAACGGGACCAGAGTTTTTCACCAGCGAACCGATAAACTTAATACTATAGTCCTTCGAGGTTTCTTGCGACGGAATCGTCTCCACGCTATAGTATTGTTTCTTCTTGTCTTCCAAACGTGGCCTGGTTACCGTCTCGTAGAACGGCGATTCCGTTGTTGTTTTGTAATAGAACGAAGACGGATTGGCGGTGGTGCCGATCGGTTCGTCGTTCGATTCTTCGTAAAAGTAGTAGGATGCTTGGCTATTAGATCGTACCGGAGTGTCTGTAGTAACGATATTCTTTACCGTGGCTGGCGTAACCTCCACTGGTCTTTCCAAGGTGGATTGCGTCGTCGTGGCATAGTAAGCCACTATAGGATTTGTTTTACTCACCAATCCTGGCCATGCTTGTTTCTTTTCTTGAACGTTCTCTTGGTTGGTCACTTGATTCTCTATCACAGGACTGACGCTATAAAGCTCCGCGTTATCAAGGGTCGTAGGTTTATCCGACTTTGGTGTCGTCACCTCTATATAAAGCTTAGTTTTCATTCTGGGCGTAGAAGCGTCCGTTAAATTCTTATACGACGTCCTACCGTACCCTTTGGTATTGGTCGTCATCGACGATCTCGATTTAGTGGTTGGCACGGTGGTTGTACTCTTGAACTGCTTCGTGGTTAGTTTTCTGGGTGGCAAGTAAGTAGGCCTGGGTCTTGGGGAAGTTGTGGTTCCTGGACGCTTCGTGTACTTCTTCGTAGTAGGTTTCTTATCCTCGAGTGGGGAAAAGAAGTCGGGCGGAGGTGGGAGGATGATACCTGGGACCAGAGGACCAGGTGGCACCGCGGTGGTGTTGTCTTGTTGGTACTGAAAGCTGTACGGCGGTGGATAATAAATCGACTGATCCTCTTCGTCGTAATCCGACAGATTAACAGGCGGTGGTACAAACACCGCGCCTGGTGGTATCGCGTGATAGAACGGTGGAAAATTTCCTGGTGGCAGAGATTCTGGCTTTTCTTCGTTCGAAGTCGCGTTCTTCTGGTCGGACGTCAGGATCGTTCCGTTGGATATAACGGCGAAGAGCGGACCATCTTCTGGTAACAATCCTTTCGTAAGCAACGGGTCTTTCTTGTAGTCGACCGATCCGTTAACGATATCCTTGGTACCGTTCGTCCCGATGATCTGTACGGGACCACCCTCCGTGAGCTGTACCGGAAAGGGCGGCGGTATCTTCGGCCTCGATGGTATCTTGACCTGTCTTCTCGGAGCTTTGTAATTGTCGATCGGTGGCCAAGTCTGTCCGTCCTTTTGCGTGCTCTCGTGGCCGGGAAATTTCCCTCCTCTCAACACGAGCACGTGGTTCTCTGCCAACCAGATATCATCTTCGTCGAGACCACCAAGATTTTTAATCGTATCCTTTGGTACTTCTGGATTGCCCAGATAACTGATGATACCGGGTCGTTTCGGTTGCTTTTCATAAATTTCATCCTGTATCAAACCGTACTTCCCCTCTTTCACTTGCTGCGACAGCGTTTTTTTCTCGTCGTCATCGTCCTTTCGATTAGGCTTTCCCTCCTTGCCGTTTCCGGCCGACGACAGAAGAATTCCGTCGTCCCAGAACGTCTCATCATTCTCATGCTTCGCGTCCGCTCTCAGGTGTCCTCCGATCAGTCTGTGCGTCACTTTCCTTCCGGGTTCCGTAGTTATCTCGTTGTACCTGTTTGTCGACGATTTGAAACTCCGACCCGTCGGCGTATGATGCGTTTTGTTTGGCCGATGACTAGATTCCTCGACACCGACGTGCCTCCTTTCCCTGTTCGACGAGGGTGACGACGATGCGACGATTGACACGCATGTCGCTAACGCTGCTGCAATTAGCAGGAGATTCTGAACTCGAATTCTTTTCTGCATCGTCTGGAACAGAAATGAAAATTTTTCCTTACTTCTCCTTCTTTTACGTTACGATCATTTTCGATAATGTCGTTCGATTCAGTGTCATAATTCTTAAACGCGACCTTTTAAAACGAACCGACTTGTGCCGAGTACATAAGGAAAGTATAAGTTTATTTGTACGCTGCGGAGGTGTTTCCGTTCCACGGGAGTAACTTTGCTTTCCCCATTGAAACAACATTTTCTCAACTATTGCATTGAAATAGTAATTCTTATTCTTAAACAGACTTGTCTCAGGTCTGCGGCATTTCGTATCCTAATCACGTATGTCCGAATCATTTTTTTCATAATTTAAACGATAAAATCAGCTGAATGGTATCGAGGATTTGTCAAGGTTTTCGGGGACAGGCGAATTTCGCAAATTCGCCAATTCCATTGACGCGGATCGCAATAGTACGGGAATGCGGGAGCCGAAGGGGGCCACGCCTTTCCCTCGTGAACAGTCGGTGAACGGTCGACAAACGTTCACGGGTCACCGGAGTACCACAACTCGTAATGATTTGTTGTAACAAACCTAAGCTCACGTTTCTGCATTCTAATATCTCGTAGAAGCAACGCGAACTTCCAATAACCTGATACCCTGTTTCCGACAATAGTTCCAATTTATCGCTTCGCTGTTCCTGCTTTTAAGAAAATCGACGAATAAATCAAAGTTAACGCTTTGGACGTCGCTGTTAGCACGATATATCTACTTCCATCACTTGTAATTCTGCGAAAATTAATGAAAAATAGCCACTGGAAAGAATTTAATTACCAGACACATTAATCACACGGCGAGTCTATCAAAGAAGTACCTTTCTCCCTAGTTTCCGTGATGCTCGTGATTCTAAACGATAATCGTTCACCAGGCAGTTTTCCCGTTGGTCATTCAATTGCTATAATTGAACCGCAATAATATGCTCCTTCCGCGAATCGTCGAGCGTACAGCAAAAGAGTTTCAGCGCGAGTACTCGCGATTTCCTTGCACGAGTCGCTTTTCAATCACCGAAAGACTCGTTATCAAGATCAACAAATTCCGTTCCGTGGATATCGAGAGTATATTTCGCATCGTTTAACGGTTACCAGTTCGAACGATAGTTCCATCGAACGTCAACAACGCTGTCGATAACATTTAATCGAATCCAAAGTTCCAAGGATCGTTTAATCGAATCCGAGTTCCGTGGTTTCGAATTCCCTTATTATCGAGCAAATTTCCACGTGTTTTGCTTTCACCACGTCGGAAGAGATGACTTTGAACGTGTCCATCAGTTGGTAGCACGTTGCGAATTAAGCCGAGCCGATTTAAAACGCATCAGCTGTTCATCCTTCAAGCGTCAGCTGTTCGTCTTCCGCGAAACTCATTTCCGCTCGCGTAGAATGCATCTCGCGTCGACGCGTTTCACCCTCGAGGCACGATTGCACAGCTTTTTCCTCGAGATCACGCGTCGAACGGTTGTCCCAATTTAACAGACACTCGTAGATATTCATTAGAAAACCGGTTGATCGTGTCGCGACGGAGTTAAAATGGCGAGCACAGCCGTTCTTACCGGCATGGTACACGTGACTGGCCGGTTTTCATCACCTTTCTAGGTGCACCAGCTCCTTCAAGGACGTTTGTTCGGAAAGGTGGAGCCATTTCCCAAGCGGCAATGTCCAATTGAGAAAGGAGGAAGTGGTCGCTGACTAACGTTCGTGCCATTAACGCGATCGCGATTATGTTTCGTTTTTCTCACCCACGCGTGGAGTTGGATGATTTGGAAAAAAGTGTGAATTAGAATTGGCGCGAAGACCGAACGAATTCGCACCCTTTTTTTCCGCGAACACTTGTTGCCACGGATCGTTCGCTTCCACGTTCGCCGATTGTTCGATACGATCGACTACTATCTCTTGTAACTTTGTCGAACGAAAAACGATTTCGACACTTGGGCTTTCACTTTCGTGCGCATTGTCCCTCGTACTTTTTACTCGATTAGGGATTTGAATAACAAAGTGCGGTCGAACCGGCTTGAACTTTCTTTCCTCCTACCTTTTTGATATTCTTTCCTTTGACACAGGTCTTTCGGACCTTTCCATTTCGAGAATGTAACACGATGGTCTTTTTTTTGTAAGTGGAAATTCACTTACAAGAAACTTGAATGTAATTCGCCACGTGGGTAAGCATAGCAATTGAATTCTTCCACGTGTTTTTTCAAATATTTGTCATAAATTCTGAATTTCTCGCGATACAAAACGTGCTAAGATTGCGCTAATATCAACAATACGTGTCTTTTCAAACTTTCTTGTACACCATTTCGAATTTAGCAACGGTCTAAAAACAGAACGCCAATGAAAACGGTAAGAGTTTCGAAAGAATTATGATTGAACATTCAGATAAAACATGTTGAAAGAATGATCTGGTTTATTTCCATCTCGGTGTGGCCAGGGATTAAACATCCTTCGCTCTATTTTTACGTTTGCAAAGGACAGCCTCTGATTAGATCACGTGAATTCTTAGATCATTTTTTTTCGGGGTATCAAAAATGAAGAGCTTCTTCTATTTCAGCAGGGGTACATACTCTTGGAATACTTTCGGATACGTAACCACTTAACGATACCGAGATTTCATTTGCCACGCTCGAAACGCGATGAATGGTTCGGCGCACGCGACGTTTTTCAAATGTACACCATCACGCGGTGTCATTAAGAACGCGTTAAGAAGGCCATGAACCGTAAATTAACGGCAACGGTAATCAAACTCGCTAAACGGCAACTATGATCAATCAGTTCTTCAGTAGCATCGCCACGTGTGGCCTTGAATGCAGGACATCCTTCTCGTGTGCTAACAGAAAAAATATTGATCATATTAACCGAATATCGTTGATTTCATTAGCTCGATCGAATTAGGTTTCCAGTAATACACAAGAGTGTTTCACGCAAGACTCCGGCCGTTATCCAATTGAGTTTACGCTTTCAGCTACTTTCCTTTTTGTTTCGCGTTGTGCTCGGTGAACAGCATTAATTCCTTAACGCCGTGCTAATCCCTTCGAGCAACTTTCGGTGCGTCATTCTTTTACCTATGCTTCCTGTGTTATGACAGCGTCCGAGTTCTCTGTTGTCCAGTTTTGATTTGACGGAGTTAATCGAATCTCCGATGGCGGACCATGGAGAGAACCCCAATTTCTATTTCATTTGTATTTCATATTATTTCTATCTTCTATATTTTAAAAAATATAAATTAAAAATTTTAATTAATACAGTTAATACCTCCCTGTACGTTTGAATCACATTTAGTCTAGGTTCCGCTGTTAACCCTTTCAGTGCTATAGGCGCCTAGTAAATAATATCAGATGATGAACACGTGCAATTTTCAGCGTTGGAAGATGTAAAATAATAGAGTACTTCGTGTATAGATGAGCCACTCGTCAGAAGCATTTAGCACCGAAAGGGTTAACACCTCGCGTTCGACTGACGCACTTCGCGCGCCGAACTAGACCTGGTCATGCAAAATTTCAATAATTCTGAAATTTTAAATCTGTCGGGTAATTTGCAACCTCGCGTTTACGTAACAAACCGGTGAAAGCTGAAACCAGCACAGCGTTCTGCTTATCTTTGTCGCGACGTTTAAAAGTACACTCCAGGTTATCTGTTTCCCTCGTAGAGAAGTTCGAGCGCTTTACATAAGGAAAGTGTCATATTGAATTTCGGCGGATGTCTATATGTATATTTAAGAACGTTTATTCCTTTGATTTTAAAGAAGTTCTTTATATTGTCTTAACTCTTCGACTGCAGAAGATGTGTTTCTCGAAGGAGGTAGCCATTTATTTGCGAAAGGCGTATGTACGCTTATTAAGCCTGGTTAATTTGCCATAACAGGGTATTCATTTCTCTTCCGTTCACAATCTCTGTATAAATCTTTCGTTGTCGAATTCACTTCGTTTCATTGAATACCTACCCGATGTAACTACTTTCTTTCTGTATTTCTATTTTATTATCGTTATTATTCAATTTTATATAATCACTCTTTTAGTATCAGTTTCTATAAATATCTCATAATTTTGTTAATTTTATTCTAGTTCGGTTCTTTCTTGTTTGCTCTATTGATCTATTACCGAACATATTACGTATTACATAGCAGTAGATAGTTATGATTCTAATAACAGGTTATCGAACCGCAGAATATTTCATTTTGAATTCTTCACTTTTGAAGATATTATTCGTAAAACCGTAACTTCAGTGGTACGTCTCAATGACCAGCAAAGTGGATATCGTGGCATTTAGAGTAGGTTCACTTTTAATCAAGGTACTGCACATTTCATATTCGAAAACGTGAAGTAAAACTGTTCGACTTTCTAAAGTAAAAACTTAAATTCAAATCCAGTTTCCTAATTAACCCGTTACTCTTGAATCGATTAATAAATAGTACTGTATGTCAGTCATTTACTTTCGAATGATCGTTTCGTACTAAGAGATATTTATACAAAATTTCACCGATCATTTGCCGTATCGAATGAAATTGGAGATTTGCAAAATGAAGTCTACCGGACAACAGTTCACCGTGTCAAGGTGTCGTGCATTTTAACTGGACCACTCATCGTTGTCAAAATGATCGGTAATTCTGCGAAATATCGAGACGAAAGAGATTCGATTATCATCGATGAGGTTGCTCGGTGGAGACGAGTAATTGCGACCATAGTGGAACACCTTGGCATTGACCGGCTTGCTCTGCAAGGTAACTCGCTTGCATAATATGCTCGTCTCGTTCATCCCGACACTCTTGCTGGATTATTCTCCTTTTCTTAGCCGTGGCTCCTTTAACGGTAGTACAAGTCGCGGTTATTGTTTGTTTCGACGTAATAGACGAGACTAGTGACTCATAATAATATTCAAATCTTCGCGATTCTCAGCGAGATATGCTCGAATTTTTATTGCAATTCTAACTAGGCGCAATAAAATTTTATACCTACGATTCGGTATAATCATATTTTGAAGCTTTTTTTTTCTATGTTATTTGCATATCCTGTTGCACGGGTGCTTTCGAATGTGCAGACTCATCGTGGGTCGCACACGTCATTAGAGAAAAATAACTCCTCGACAAGATCGGATTAAGATTTCTGGAGCCCGGAGCTATCAAACCTTCGACGGCTTTCTTAATTAATAAATTTTGAAATTTATTCAAATTTAAAGAAAAGGGACAACAGTAATAAAAATTTCATTCAATATTTTTTTATATAATAAATGAAAGGTTTAAAAGAGGACCCTCTGGAAAGTTGGACCTGGGGCTATAGCCTCCCAAAGAACTGCCCTTGATTCGGCGCTGTTTCTCGATCGATCTTGCATGCATAATTGGGACAACAATGTTATTTTATTAAAAACATTCCGAGATTTATTATGCAGAAGCATCAAAACATATATGGCGGGTGTATGCGATCGAATACCGGTTTACATTTTTATCGCGACTTTAAAAGCAACACTGGTCAGACAAGGTTAACGGCCCAATTTTTTCATTGCACGAGCATCATCGTATTTTGTTCCCATTTTTCCTTATATTTATTGTTGCAAACAAATGAAGTTTTTTCACCGCGGCAAGGATATGCAGATTTCTTCTACCTTGAATCTCTTTTTTTTCTGAATTCTTACGATGATTCGCTTCGATGAGGATCGAATCGAAGGAACTAATACAGTATGGACCATGACTGTTGATACAACCGGTTGCAACATCCATTTTGATCCACCTTGTATATCTGTACTCCAAAGTTCGCTGTTAATTACTGGTCACGCTTCTCTTAGACATTGAACTACTCGCTACGAAACTATGAATCTTTCAGGCATAATACAATAATTAGCACAATAAATACAGTCTTGCTAATTTCATCAGCGCGTTCACGGACGATATTTCCCTACCTGTTTGCTTATTCGTTCTCGTTCGTGGTAAAACGCTTAACAAAAGCGGTGTATTTAAGAAGAACGATGACTTTTCGTCATTTCTCGGCATCTGAAAGATGTTCGTTTTAGGTAAAAATCGATCCCAAGGACTCCAATTAACTGTTGTCTTCCAATTAGTCAGCGATCAGTGATTTTCAAACGTTTAATAAACCTCGATTCGATCAAGGTCTCTTTTTCTGCGATAGCTGCGCAATGAAAACTCGATTCATTATGGAATGTAGAACTGCGTTGGTGGTTTCGTATTAAGATCCTTTGTACCATCGATTTCTTTTTCAAAAAGACGAACCATCAATGTTTATATATATATACAGGGTGTTCGGTAACTGGTGGTACAAGCGAAAAGGGGGTGATTCTACATGAAAAAATAAGTCGAAAATATAGAATGAAAATTTTTCATGTGAGGCTTTGGTTTCGAGAAAATCGACTTTGAATTTTCGCCGGGTACGCGTGCACTTGATCATGTCTCATTATGTGGATCATTGTCTCGATGGATATTATCGCAGTTTAAGTTTGTTTTTATCGTAACGGAAAATTAGGAACACGTAATGAAATAGAATGTTGAAGTAATCATAAAGTATATTATTATAGAAATTGCTGAAAATGTTGCCCATTCTGCCGAATACATAATTCTACTTTTCTAATTAAATTTCTATGAACGCTTTCGAACGTATTCTGTTGTTTTAATGTATGAAAGGCTACAATAAGCTTTTCTTTTAATTGCTCGCAATTTATGATTTCTTTAGAATACACAGTTAGTTTAATATGACTCCATAAATATAAGTCAAGCGGAGTTAAGTCCGGAGAGTGTGGCGGCCAAGCTACTATTCCAGCACGACCAATCCAACCTTGGTAATGTTGGTTAAAATTCAAAGTCGATTTTCTCGAAAACAAAGCTTCACACGACAAATTTTTATTGTATATTTTCGACTTATTTTTTCATGTAGAATCACCCCCTTTTCGCTTGTACTACCGAACACCTTGTATATTTCAAACAATTTTTTAAATACAAGGTACTTCGAGGGTTAATTTTAGTCCAAACACCGTGGGTGTACGTTTCGTGAAAGTTCTCCTATACGCGCTGATAACAGTGAAACACGATGAATCATAGCCAGCTGATGATAATTATGAACATACCGAACCACGTACATTCTTTTCCGTTCCGTTTCCGTTTCGTATACGTGCACATTCCCACGGTTTGCTCTCGACCCTGCCGAGATTGTTGCATATCGTCGCTGCTCGCGCTTTTGATAGACGCAATTAAGGACCGTCGCGGCTGGACGAGAGGGAAAGCTGAACGCGACGAAGGTTGTGCCAAGGTCCGTGCTTCGTATTTTTACTCGTCGTTCCTCTCTTCTCTTCCCTTGATCCCAGTTATCCCGGATCGCAATAAGAATTTATCGCGGACGCGATACTCCGCGGTCGTTAGTCGCTAATTTATTCACGGACCCATGTTTTATTTCGAGCGTTTCTTATCAGCTCGCGTCGATTAGCTACGCGCGTGGAATTTCTCTAAAACGGCAAAGTCTCCTAACAGTGGAGCCTGCTTCCCCTACGTCGCCCGTTTCTTCCAGGGAAGCCTACAAAGAGCAACATTTCAAATCGGGCCAGAATCTAGCCAGAAATTTTACGCGGTTGGGAAACTAGTTCGACCCTGTTCTCGATGATAAACCGTTTAAACCGCAAAACAGACACGGTTTAACGTCGGCCTGGACGTCGTGCCACTTTCTCTGCGCTCGGTTATGACTTTTTTCGTCTGTCAACGGAAAGAGCGATATTGCGTAAGTTGATAAGTAGTTGCGGTTCCGGTGCTCCGATCAACTCGATCCTCTCTGTTCAAGATGTATAAGACGTTCTTGGAGAATTATCCGATTGCAGTATTTTCCACTGATGATAACTGGAAGGTGTACACGAGGAAAATTGGATTTCTGGATCATAATTTACCTCGTTCGCGTATCTTAGAATCACTGAAACAAGGACGCCGTTGCTCAACTGGCTGTCGCGAGAGTTCATAGTGGCAGTAATCGCGAAACTGGCACGATCGTTTGTCACAATTTCATTTAATTGCTCGACGATCGACGTGGCATCGCTTGACACGTTTAATTCGAGGATATCGAAAGAGAACGAGCGCTCATTTGCATCCATCGTTTGCACCCTCCGATCGTACACAATTTCAGCTTAAGCATTGACCATGGACAGATTATTGCCTTTATTATACAACACTTTACATTTTGATTTCGAGTTATGTGCGATTAACATACGAGTTGGCGAACTTTTCACGCGAAAGGTTGAAAATAATTAAACACGAAATTGTTACAAATGTATATACCTTCGGTGTTTTATGGAAAATTATGGAGAACATTGAAATTTTTATTTTTAACAGCTTGTCTGACACACATTTGAATTCTCTGAAATTATCATAAAAGTTAAACAGGATTGCTTCAGGGAATAAAATAAAGCGTTTCTTCGGTGCAATAAATAATGTATCGCAAGTTGCACAAGTAAAAATCGCAAGATTTATACCAGAATCTTGCATAGGAATTCGCTGAGGTATTATCTGGGTCTCGAGAACTCGGAAATCTCGATAACATTTCCCATCGCGACAGGTTTCAAAAATAAAACGACACGCGCGTTTTCCCTCTCGTTTTTCATTAATTGCGCTCGTATCAAAGTGAAAGTGCGAATAGAAAGCACAGTGATTTTAGCCGCGTTAATGACAAATCCAAGGATAATTAAGCGAATAATAAATAATGGTCCACACACGCGTCGATTTGCCGGAAATCTAAACTTTCGCGAAACGTGGAACTGACCGGATACTATTGAACAAACGACACCCGTGAGAACGCGACGATCATTGACAGTAGAATGACTTGTTTTTATTTCGATCGTTGCACATAGATTTTCATGACGAACGAGTTCGAATCCTTTTTCCGTCTAAGGTCCAGGGAAATGTTTCCCCTCCATATTATCTGCCCTCTTTCATCGTACAGTAATAATCTACATCCCGTCAGTGCCAGTTTTAAACGTTTCTCGGAAGCATCGCGCGTGGAACAATTTTCAGTACAATTTCGAGGAAATAAAACTGTATTCTTGAATTTTCAGTCATCGCTTATTATTAGTTTTGGTTAAACTTGGATTCCAAGGATGTAAAATTATTGCCCTTTAATAGTTGGTGACACGTAGAATCCAAAAATATACCATAGGTCGTAGCTTTAGGAAATTAGCGGTTCAAAAGTTATGGGTATGTAAAGTTCCAATCAAATGATAGATGGAAGCAACATGGAGTCAAAGTAACGATACCCTAAAAACGCGAAACTTTACATACCCATAACTTTTGAACCGCTAATTTCCTAAAGCTACGACCTATATTTTTGGATTCTACGGGTCGAAAATTTTTAACTTATAAATAAAGAATGTAATCATTTTACGTCCCTTGGAGTCCAAGTTCAGCCTTAGTTTCGGTTTACGCGGTACTTTTACAGGGTTAAGAATTTTCTTGATGGAAGAAAAACTTCTTGGACAACTTAATACATCGTCGATCGGTGAAAGCATCATAACGATCTAGAATAACTTTGTTCGCGCTCGTGTTAATCGATCATTCATTATTCGAGTCTCTCGATCCGGTTTTCATCTATGATTACACGTTCGATCGGGGCGGCGATCGAGTGCCTTCGTTCCATCGACACGATTTTTTGTCACCTCGATTGAAAACAGTTGTTGCGCGATCGGTCGAGAAAAAGTGGGAAAAAATTCGATTCGATAAATATTCATAGCGGAAAACGCAAGGACTCTCGATCCTTTGCCTTCCCTCGATAATTGTCCGCGGCACGTGAACCGGTACGCGACGATGATTCACGAGGAGCTATGCCGATACCGGTGTCCGTTATATAAATTTCCTGACAAGCCATGAAAAGCGTGAATCGAAAACGATTGAAGTACCAGGAAACGGATGTACGTCAATGTTTCTCCGTTACCTTTTTTTTCTTATTTCACTTCTTCAGCATTCATCCACGTGCAAATATTGAATTCACACGTTGAATTCTTTCAATTGATATCGCCAGTGTAAACATCGTATTCTTATGTGATTGGGTTATAAAACAAGTTTACGTCAGTGATAAAACGGATTCCACTTTCTTCAAACTGGAATAGTTCGCGACGAATTCGAAGAAATATTCAGACGTAAGAAGATTCTATTTCTTATATTCGTATAGGTCACATTTAATCTAGAATTCTTTGTTTTTATTACATTTTTCCCGAGTGCTGATATTTTCGAAGGAATTTATTCATTGCACCGATTGACACTGAACGTGGAATTCAAAGGAAAAACCTAGCACCTAACCCTGACCTAACCGGCTCCATTCCTCGACCGCGATCCGCGCTAAACGTGGAATTCAAATGAAAAAATGAAACTCACGATATTCTAAGTATCCGTCCACTCGTGCCCGTCTTGTTTCTGCGTGTTAATACGCGGCGTGTTACTCTGCGATCTGAAGAATGTACGCGATTCAAGCACATGTATCCTCGTTCCGGTGGAGTCTTTCCGTTCGATCCGTGCCACGATTCGGGCACCGTTTTCACCGAGCCAAGTTCATAACACGCGAAAGCAAAGTCGCGCTCGCTATCCGCTCACTGCACTTGGACGACGATGAACAAACGAGTAGCCTCGCGGTCCGCGTGACCGCAGATCTTTTATATCGGTGGATCCTACTGGCCCTGCGCCAGTGTCCCACTCTCTGACACATACGCACCCACACACATGCACCGTATACGAACGACACAACGTCAGAATCTGGAGGATGGATGCGACAAACGTCGAGCAGCCGCTGCGGTACGAGCAGCGTGTACAGCGAGCGCCGAAAGCGAATACCCAACCGTGTGTGTCGCGAGGTTCACTTACGACTGCCGTGCCGAATGATCGTGTTGTTCCGTTTGCACGCCTCTTTCACCCTTCCTTTTTCCGCCCTCCCTCTTCGACCGAGATGGAATCGGTCACCGCGATCGCTGGAAAATCGCCCGCGATTCCCACCTCTGCTTCGACCTGCTTCGTCGATCCTATTCTCTTATCGGCGAACTCCATTCGATCCAGCTGATTTCCTTCCTCGAGATTCCTGGAGAAATTCCATTTCGCGATTCGTCCCGGTCTTTAACCCTCTCGTTACAAGCGTTTCTATTGGAAAATGCTTCCGTATGTTTCTATATTAACGAGTTGAATAGTCGAAAGAGAAAAGGTAAATTTCGTCCAAACGAAAATAGAATTCAACGTATCCGCGCACGTGCTTCCAGTTATTCGAATAAAAACGTAAATGATGTAATGATACTATAATCGCGTTCGTCGTAGACGGAAATGGACGTGGAAAAACCTGCTTTTTACTATCCAACGGTGACTATATAAAAAAGGTATTCGCAACAGGTCTTCTTCATGGTCCGCGCTCGTATCGTTGGATCTCGGAAGATTTTTTACTCACGATTGAAAATGACCCTGTATTACATCGACGACAATAACTTTATCTTATAATTTGCTACTGTTACACAATGGACTCGGGTAGCGCGAGGATTAACGCGTCGTTTGATCTGGCGAACGGATTATCCAGGAGTATCGTGATGTGGTAAATCATTGGATACTTCGCACGTAGGTTTATTAGTTGCTTGACAAGCGATCTTGTCAACGCGTGCCTTGAAACGGAGTAATGAGCACGGAAACAGAAACGTCAGGCCCGTGAATAATCGTGTCGCTCAAGAATCATCTTGCGTGAACGCGAGTCGCGTGTTAATTGACGTGACCGCTAATCTCGGTTAATAATTGTCGCCTGTTTATCATTGTTTCTTTTCATGATAGTACCAACTTTATGTAGGTCGAGAATCTTTGGAAATTTTAGGCTCAGCTCGATCTTTTTAAATGAAACTGCATTCTTTTTTTTATAGGTAAAAGTTTGTGTCACGGAAGACGCCACGCAGGCGCCATTCTTTGTATATGACATCTTGCGATGCATTCTCTGACAAAACGGGCTAAATATCCGTCGAACGTACGCGCAAAAATAATTTTAGCGATTCTCGTCACGTGCAACGAACACGAACGTGCGCGGAAGTTTGGCCCACTTGCCGAAACTGCGTTCAAGAAATTTTATAACCATCCTTACGATCGTGCTAAGCGAAACTCCAAGAAATATCAATATATTTCTTCGGGATGTCGGTTCCTTTTTCATCGAACTCCAGTTTCGAGTCCTTTAAGAGAACGTGTTTTTAATATTGTATGTTCTTTTATGGTTGCAGTATGGAATAGGAGAAAGAGGAGAAAGTTTAATTATTTTCAAGAAATTTTGTCACGATTTTCATCTTGTTTTTAATAAAACGGACGCAGATATACTCTTTTATTCTATGTGAAAGTTGTCACGGTACACTCGTTTAGTCGTACAAGAAATATAAATTTCAATTAATTGTAATTATATTGAAGCAAAAAATTGAGTATCTTAAATACGTGTTGTTATACGTACGTATTTTCCATTCTTTCAATTCTTCACTTCCATTGTAACTGAAGTAAATTGCAAGAAATATTCCAAAGAATTTTGATTCATAAATACCATCTCGAGGGCTTTGATTGTCTCATCACATCGCTGTAATAGATCTACCTGTTCCACCTGTTTATCTCGTATTATATAAGAGAACAGAGATTCTCATTAACGACACGCAATCATTTTACTCGCGTGTGGGTCATTCGGACGATGCATTCCTTAAGTGGTCAAATTTTCATTACCAAATATTAGCGCTTGAAGCTTAACCTTTGGACGGCGGACCATGAAGAGAGCTTTAATTTTAATTTAACTTTGTATTTCACGTTATTATCATTTTCTAAATTTTATTCTTCCAAAGTAGAAAATCTTTTCGATTAAAAATTATACGTTTAACTTTATCCTTGTATACATTTTGTAAGATTGGGTCTCGATTGACCCAGGCTCCGCTATTTAAGGGTTAATACTAATTTTTCTCCCGATAAATCCACATGGACGACACGTGTCAACGTGTTCACCCGTTGCATCCGTCCAAATAAGAAGCAATTTTTCAGAATCCATATCGACCTGATCCAACGTGGGTTACCCGAAATCTTCCGTTCTATTCGCGGATCTCGTTGCATTATTAACGATCCCCGATCCTCATCCCACGACCATATTTAGCCGAACGCGACCGCGATCCGTTGGTTCGCCGACGATGACCTCTCGAATCAGAAGCATCCGTTGTGCGATCCTTTTCGTCACATCCCATATATCGGCGACGACACAGTATTCTGGGTCTCTGACGACACCGTCGAGCCACGAGCTGTGACGGATGACCGTGTGACGCACGTCCTGAACCGGCAGAAACAACCGGGCTGCAACGATCAGAAGGTATTTTTAAGGCTTGATCGTTCATTCACGTTTTTCCCAGGAACGTCCTGAGTCACAGTCGCTCTAAGGACGTCCCAGGAACGCTCTGTGTCTCGCTATCCCCGCGAAATCATCGATAAGCCGAATGGACGGATGCCATGCGTGTTTATTCCGAAAGGTTTTCTAGCGTGGTTGACTCAGCGAAAGAGATTCCCGATGCCATCAAGGTCGACGATGGTCACACGACCTTGGTGTTATCGATTCTTAGGCGCCATCCACTGGTCAGCCGAATAGTTGGACACTTGCCTCGCGGCAAGATTAGTTCTTCGGCACTGAAGAACGTTCGATGACTGTATTTTCGAATGACATCGGTGATTAGTTGATTTCAACTCGATGAAATTACTCGCATAGGTGTGAAAAGTGATTAGGGTGAATCAGAAGTTAGTACATTTCCTAGCTTGCTAATTGCAATTAATTAGCCGCTTGATGCATCTCGATTTTCAGACGGGAAATTAATCTTTCACGAGAATAATCCATCGCTTCCTGATTTTCTTCGCTCGTCTAAATAACAGAGGGGAAACTCGAGAAATTTTCCTCGCTATATATAATTCCATGAGAAACAACGGTGCACCTACGCCTCGAGAGTTGTACAGATAATTCTCTCATTAACACGCCCTCGTGCAGCGTTCAATTTGACGATAATAAACGTCAGACAACGCGTAGCTGCCACGGCCGTGATTTAAACACGAGCTTCCAACAAAGAGACGCAATAAATTTTCGATTCTTGTCGTACAAGGTCTTAATTGAACTTGTCTCTTATTTCTTTCATATTTTTTTCCAACGACCATTGTCATCGAATATAAAATACCGGCGTGTTTTCCCGCAATTTTGCACGAAAGCGAGGATGCAGTTTCTCACGGACCTTATCGCGTCGCATCTTGAGAACCGGGTCGAGCCGATTAAATTCAAGATCACGGCGAAAAAGTTGTTCCTTTTACTGGTCGATGTCACGGCCCTTGTATCCTGTCGACTTGAAAAGATGAGATAACCTTTAAAGGGCCGACGTGTTTTCTTCGAAATTATGTACATTTTTTACCAAAAATTTATGTACGTATGACACGTGCGTCGTAAACAAAGTTCACATGCAGCCTCGGGGCCATTAAAGCGGCCCTGCGGGCCCTTAAAGATGCAAGAGAGATTGAATGTTTCTGAAGAATTTTGGTCGCTAATAAAACGCGTGATAATAAATTGTTGAAAATAAAAGTGATTCTTT
Source organism: Osmia lignaria lignaria (assembly GCF_051020975.1). NCBI lineage: Eukaryota > Metazoa > Arthropoda > Insecta > Hymenoptera > Megachilidae > Osmia > Osmia lignaria. Next base: position 7,119,695 of record NC_135041.1, read on the forward strand.
TCTACTCGAGAAATGACGGGATTAATAGGTCATCCGTGTCATCTTGCTTCCGTATTCGCTTTCTGTTGCCATTGTGGAACGTAGAAATTCGGGAAGAAACTTGTCTTTTGTGAAACATTGCGCTGTTGTATTGTTGAACGTGAATCTGACCAGAATGAAGATCATCAGTTGCATGCTCTTCCTTGGTATTCTCTGCTCGTTTCAGTGACTTTAACGCCGGGACAGGAAATGCTCCGAGTTCGTTTGCTTTTTTGTGACAATAGAATAAATGCATCTTAACAGTTTGACTGTGGTAAAATGCAATAATTTTGTTAATTTTATATATCGTCGATATTTAATTTAATGATAAAGGTAAAAGCTAGTTGTTAAAGGTAAAAGCTTTTCAACGCTACTTCTGTGGATATAGATCGTTTAAGATAACTATCAGCTGTTGAATGATGCAAAATTGATGGTTCGTTAGGCTGTAATTAGAAGCAATCTATTTAAGTTTGTCGTAATTAAGTCAACGGCAATAGACACAGCATAAAAGACCGGGATATAAATACAATTTGCTACCAGTGTTCAGTCGAAGCTACCAGTTTAACAAACAGTCCATAAATTGGTTAAACAATTCATAAATTAACTGAAATTATTATACGACAGATGAAATCAAAATAATCTAATTAATAAATTAAAATAAAAAAAGATAAAAATTGATGAAAATATTTTCAGTATTGTTTACACGTTTCGTAGGTCTGGGTCACGATTGACCCGGTCACTGTCGTTGAAGTGGGTCAGCTTTAATAGTAATCGTGAAAGGCTCGATTGATCGTTGTACTTCAACGACTTCTTCGGCAGTTTTTATCTAGAAATCTCTGGTACTTGTAATGTTAATTTACGTTGAAAAGACGCCGATCGTCGCCGTGCTGCTTGCGATTCATCGGCTTCGTTCGCAGAACTTTCCTACGACCGATTTTCCCTTTCGCTCGTGGAATTAGAAATTCGGCACGAACACGGCCGCTCTTGTTCCACCGTTCATTACGAATTCACCTGGTGCCTTGTCTGTTCTTACACGTACAATGACCTTCTGTAGGGAGAAGAAACGTCTACAGCGAAAGTGTCATTGCTCGTTGTTGCATATTACGGGTACATATACCGCTTTCGCCGTGATTTCGTTGGAATTCTATGCGTGTCCCTTTCTTTTTGGCCTTTTCCATTATTGCCCTCGGTTCGTCTTTGCGACTGAACTGTCCTATTGTTCGAGATCATCTTCGAAAGAATCAAATCTTGTCGGACTTTATTCGAATCTCGCCATTTGACGTGCGATGTCTTGAAAGTCTTCACATTGAGATTATTGGTATTCGAATTTCTAAGTATATTTGTGTTAACGCGTGACTCACGGTATCTGACGAATGACTATCTTTTCCGCAATGAAGGATTGAATTCATATAAATTCTTTTCCACCTGGAAAATGCGGTGTTTCAGTATATTGAATGTACGTCATAGAAATGTTCGAAGCAATACAGAATGACAAAAAATGCATCGATCACGATTATTGGTGAACGTATCCTTAATTGTAAAGTCTCCATATTCGCGCGTTCCCCGTTCGCGGAATTTGCCTATTCATGGTTAGGCATTTGCGGCCGCTTTCCATATTGGCAAATTGAGAAAAAAATAGCGAATAACACGCAATGTTGCAGGAAAAAAAAGAGAAAATATTAAAACGTACAGGAATCGTACTCAATCTGTTGGAAGAAGAAGTGTTTGAACTTTACAAAAATAATTTGCTTCATTTATTTATATACACGAATAAGATGATAAATTATCGGTTTATCGTTCGTAACGAATCAAATGTTTCTTTTCCATTGTATCGCGAGTTGTTTACACGGAAATGATTGATCTTTCCGTACGAAATAAAATTCTTCTTCGATGCTGTTTTACATGCAAGTGAAAACCGCAATAGGAAACATTTTGATTCTTTGAAAAATTACGATGCCACGTAACCTCCACTTGTATCGGCTCATTTCTTTCCGTATTTGTAACGCTTTCACGAGACGCAAGTCCCTCGCAAATAAGCTGGTTTTACCGTATTCTCATAACTCTGCAGTGTCCCGATATCGTTGATTCAACAAGTCCTAATTATCGAGTCAAGAATCGAAGAAACGTTGATCCATGTTTTTAGAAGTTGCTCGCGAACTTTACCATACATTATCGTTCGAATCTAATTTGTACCTATGGTTCTTTCGACGAGAAAAAAAGGTAAAAATCGGCCTTCCCGTGCGTGTCCGTTGCGCAAAAAAAGAAAGAAAAAACTAGATAGATAATCGTGCGTAATTTTTCGTTATTCAGGATGCCGGCGAGTAGTTGAAAACAATTCGAATCAAGTGTGTTTTGCATTCCCCGTCCGGATTACAATGCACATTAAGCCACGGGCAATGAACATTAATATTCAGCCGTTGTTTCGTCATTCAATTTCTCGTATTCGCGTTGTTTGTAGCGAAAATAGCTAAGGAACTGTTACGTGGCGGGGTAATTCATGACCCAAGCCATGAATACGGTGATTACATTGCCTCGAACGATCCGCTTGTACCGTAAAATACGTTTTCGTTCAGCCTTTCTGATAGAAACTTCAAGTTTACCTAACACACGTGAAATCTCAACGTTATTGCGAACAATTAACTCATCCGGTTGATAATTAAGCAATCATTCATTCAGACAAGGTATTCGCGATGATAATTCATTTTATTACGCTAAAATTACATTAAAAAATTCTTACACCACTGTTTGCATCAAGAATCTGCCCGATCGAGAGGCTAAAATGAACCAAAAAAAGGATGATACGCGATGGTACAGAAATAGTCCCATTCGGTTGGGAGTCAAAACCGGACCTCTCTGTTACCAGAGATTAAATCCAGCCGATCCTTGCGGTTCCTTCGAATCCTTTGGAATGTCTATCGCCAATACGACCAAACAAAATGTTAATCCGATTAACAGCCAAATCTAACATATTTTCGCTAGCGTGAATAACTGAGCTATTTTAAGAATCCCTTTGTAATTGTTGTACCTGTATCAAGAAGAATTAAGAAAATTACTAGAGCCATTGGGTGTGCCATTAAATATCCGAATATCAGAATTCAGTGTATAGCGGAGGAAAGGGAATTACGATATATTAGTCACACCTCGTGCTTATAAATAAAAGAAAGAAGTTGTTCAACGTTCCGCGGTAGAGGATAAGACAAAGGAAGCGTCGAGGTCCGGTCAAAGGAGGATCCGTTCAAGAGCATCCTGTCGATGAAATTTTCGCGATACTCACGCGTTGATGCACTCTTCTGGCCAGGGATTACGACCTTGCAGCCGCAAATCCGGGATTCGATCACGTTCGCCTTGCCATTAGAGACCCGGTCGAAACTCGCCTTTTCTTTTCGTGCGTCGATCACCAGCCCGCCATGGGAAGTTAACATTCCGGTGGCGTCGCCCGTGATCCCAACTCCGTAATCTAAGGCCTTTCCACTCGATGTAACCACGATCGTACGGTACATGGGTCCCTTTCTTATTTCTCCTATGAGCCACGCCTAGCACTTGCCCCGTGGAACCATTTACACACCCTTCACCATACACAGAACTTCGACAGGAATCGTGGGCGAGCACTTTGGCTACGATATATCAGCCTGCTGCATAAGTTCTCTGTCTGTTAATTTCTCAACCTAATCGAACAATTGTTTCATCGATTCCAAAAAAACGATCGTCGATGCGATTATCATACATAGGTTAGTAGGATTTCCCTGAATCGTTAATAAGAAACTGGTTCAATTTTAGACCGAAAGCGGATAGATGTTAAATAATGAACAGCAGCACCTTAATACCTTCTTCGAAGCGATCAAAGAACACGAACCCGCTCCAATTATTCCTCGTAGCCTCTCCCCTTTCGGTCCATGACGCAAATTCAGCTTGAATTTGTTCGATTTCTCACTGATTTACAGAGCTAGCTCCCTGGTTTCATAATATGTTAGGTGGAAAATAGATTCCGAACGAGCCATGAATCCGTTTCATTCTTGGTCGCTCGTTGCGTCAGATTTTGCAAATAGGAACAAAATAACAGTAAGTTCGAGCACACCTTTCTTACCCTGATTCTCGATGATCTTTCGACGGCATTTACCGTTCAAGATCAAGATATTAGGTTGCTGCATAAGGTCTCTTATTTTTATACCGTCTGCGAAAAAGAAAGTTCTATTGTTACTTTCAAGAATAAAAGATTCATCATTTTCCATCCCCGCATCGTATATGTATTAACTTTCGGACGGCGGACCATGGAGAAAAGCCTATTTAACTTTAGGCTAATTTTGTAAGTTTGGGTCACAATTGACCCACAAGTTTAGCTATTCAAGGTTTAAGGACAAATAACATCGAGTAATTATCGAATTCAAATATTTCTTGGATCGACAATTCAATTCCGTGACGAATCATTTAATACGATTATTCTGTGACATTACACGTTAAGCCGTGTCGAATCGTTAACTAAATCGGCAAAAAGTCACCGTGAAAAGAGGCAGGAAACGAAGGTGTTGCCAATCGATTGATGAATCATGGTTTTGTGTTTTTCACCGATCCAAGAACAATCGATCGAAAACTTTCTCGGATAATAGAATTGTAGCTCGCGTTCTCGAGATTCAACGTGTCGATTGTTTTTGCGTCCAGTTGTAACAATACGTTTGTCAACGGTGCGTTATACGGTAGGCTTCTCATACACGCCATTACGGTCACGATACTCTTCGAATATGTAATTTATGAGTTACACCGCGAATACCAGTCGTGTTCTTCGATCTGCATACAATGACCTACCGTGATACAACGAACATTGTCACAATTATTATCGGTGCGCGTGCATCGGTATTGATTTTTTCAATATTTCATATCGGTGGGTTTGGTATCCTTTCTTTTTTTCTATAAACACCGTGTGGGACACACGTGCTCGTAGGTATGGTGGAATTTAACCTTTCACCTCTTTTAAACTCGTTACCGTTTGCAAAAACTTGAATAACTTGTATATTATGCTTTGTTCAAAGGTTGTTTCTTATACAAAGAAAAATACAAATTTACGTATTTTTCGTATTCTCATTCTTTTATTTTTATTATTTCAACATTCAAATCATTAATTTCAATGTTTCAATCGACACTTTTAGAATGGACTGAAATCGCAGAAATTTATTAATCAGTACAGCCACGCCGTTGTTATTAAAAAGCATGGCGGCGATTAGGAAATGGAACACAGAAGAGACCACCGAGGGCGGTTAGCGTTGCAAGAACGATCTCGGCGACGCAGCCTTCTCTCATGATTACCGTCATTTCGATCCTAGAACATTATATAGCGGTGCATGCTCGTAATCGTGGTTGACGTTCGTGTAATCGACAGTTCCTGCATCATTTATTAACGTCTCTGGTGCTGTTGTCATCGCGTTTCCGAGTATCGTGGATCGTTCAGATCGAACGAGGACGATGGTTGTTTTTTCTAGGACAATATTGTGCAATTTGTGATTATCAATACTCGTTGCTTTTCTCACCATACCGGATAACTCGATAGAGAAAAGGGGAAAGAAGCGCGTTTAAGATCATCGTGGGCGCCCGTTTACGACAGCGCGCTTAGTTAAATCGAAATTACAGCTGTTTCTTCTGCATAACCGATTACCAAGATAAAAGTGTGTCATTTAAACATCCTTACTCGCTCCTCTTTTTCCTTTATTCTTATTTAATCACCGCAATGTAAGCAAGACCAGATTTTTGCATCCATCGACCTTGCCGCCCCCGTCATTTGCGCTGCTTGGAGCTTCTTACCTAACTGCAATTATTTCTATTGGTAAACCCAAGTTTTTTTGCGCGTTACACGCTTGAGCTAAGAATTTATTTTCAGCAGAATACCAAAAATAGAGGTGACAAGTTTTTAGAGCACTCTTTAACCGCTCCTCGCCGCGAATCGAATAGATATATCATCGGAGATTATCATCGGAATGCGAGAGGTTGAAGTCAAAGTCCTGTTTTGCGGAGGGTTTGCCTTTCGCAACGAGACGGTTCAGCTCGATACGATCGAATTTTCGAGGCGTTGCCTCGTTCCGAGGAAATAGCAAGCAGAATCGCTTTTCTCCGCGAACGAGCGCGGGGCAACGTGTATGATCACGCGTGCACGCGTTCACCTATTCGAGGGATGCAATTTGCATAAACGTTGCGTGCCGGTGCCGATGCCGGTGCCGGTGCCGCCTGTTGCTCCACATTCCCGAGCACGCTCGTAATACGCGCAAGGTCCTCAATTAGAAATAATATTTTCCTGACCCGAGTCACCATTGGTACGCCTAGCTCGTACCAATTAACGAAGTGCTCTTTCACTCTATTAATAACGTCGGTTGACGAGATGCGTTAGACGCGTTCGAATATGAAAATTTTTATGCAATTCTGTAATAAGACGTCTTAACGGTATAAATTGTTCGCCGTCCCGAGAACTTAAGCACGGTAATAACATTCTAATTGCTGCAATGGTAAATACGAGAACGTTCAAAGTGTCCTGTGCTGTGTTATTTCGACACACGACACTTTTACCGGCGCGCAGTGCGTCGAGCAAGGTCAAACAGTGTACCAAGACCAACGATAGAAGCAATTCCGTCGATTTCGTAAAACCTTTTCCAACTTTTCCTCGCCTCTGGTCGCGGTTAGGCCTACAAACAGTTAGCAGGCCTGGCATGCGTGCACGTGTCACGCGTGCACCTTAGTCACGTGCAGTCACCACTTTATCGTGAGACAGCTAAGGAAAAACTGGTAACCTGATTGTATCGCGTACGTATTCGAGCCTAATCGTCTGAATTGATCAAACTCGGCTGACGGAAGACCGAAGCACAAAACAGATAGACAATTGAATAAATTTCTATTTCCTTAGAAACTTTTCAAAGACCGTTAGAAATGAATATTTTGTGCTGATTTTTAGTTGCACAAAAAATTCGCAATAAACCGACGGTATGATCGAGATGATTAGCGAACTTAATCATGGAAAGCGTATTGGATAACGGCGAAGAACTTACCGGTTTATTGCGCTAATTCTCCTCTACTTAACTTGTTCAGTGGGCATCAACGTTTTAATTACCGTTCTATTAATGCAGTTTTATAACACGAAAATCACGAGCGCTTTCCAATTATGTAAGAAATAGTCGATGCATTATTAGAACGCGGTAGAGACTGGTTCCATGCTTCGTAAATTCGTGAATAGCGTTGAAATTATCGTAGGGAATATATTTTCACAGTTCCTTGGACGATTTCTTTTTTTCCTTTTTTTTTTTTCTATTGATACTCTATGTAGATCGTAAATCATCTATAAAAGTTAAACGTTAAATTGAATACCGTCATCATCTGCATTGGCCCCTAAAGGTAAGACGTTAACGTGAATTTTATTTGTTTCTGTTTGCAGAGAATTTAGCGCCGTCAGAATTGAAGAAATTACGGAACAAGCAGAGAAAGCAACGCAGAAAGGCTGAGTTGAAGCGACAACAAGCTGCTCAAGCACAAGAGAAAAGGGAGCAGCACAATAAGTCGCGACAACAGGCTGATCCCGATTTAGAACAACCCACGTTAGACGAACTTATACCGGAGAAACTGGAGAGGGTTAGTTAATAAATATATTCTACGAACAAAGTTTTCAGTTTTTTTCAAGATAGTTGAACATTAGTTGAAATGAATTCATTGCTTACAGGTCGAGGATCCATTGGAGCAGGCAATCAAATTCTTAAAACCTCTGCAAGAACTGGCATCGGACAGAATAGAGACACATCTTATGGCGTTTGAAATTTATCATCGTAAATGTGCGTAGAAATGATTAATATCTACTTAACATTTTGATGGCCGTTATTTAATTATTGTTACGTTAAATGAAGTAAAATGTTATCGGTAACGTTCAATTGAATGTAAAAAAGAATGTAAATTCGCAAAAGTTATAAATTTCACGGTATACTATGCGGCCGTCATAATGTTAAACGGATGACTATCGATGCATCGTCCGGTATACATAATCTATTTGTTTGATAAATGAAAAATATTTGTTACAGGTAAAACGTTGTTGATGCTTAGGTCGATTAAACGTGCACACAATCTAGATCCAAATCATCCTGATCTTCACACGTGTATAGTAAATTTTATATTACACATAAGCCATTTAGGATTAGAAAAACCAGTGGGCGAGGTCGTAAAACGGCAAACAGCTGGGATCTATTCCACATCAAGCACAATGTACTTTACGCTCTTCCACTTCAACGCTGAATTTCTGAAGAAGAATCGAAACTCACTGCCGCACCTTCTACAGGCTGCAAAGATCATGGATTTCTTGGATATGTCCCCTGTTCTCGAAGAGACAGCTCTCTCAGTGGTCACGAATATCGACAATCTCGAAGGTGTGACGCTAGAGAATTGTACAAAGGTGCTAGAATCGATGCGTAACGGTGACTTTGGGGATTGCGACGCCGCGATAGCCGATTTCATGGCAAAATGCCATAAACGTTTCCCGTACGCTACGGCTTTTCGGCCTCCGGAAACAAAGGCGACGACCAACCATCAGGAGAAAGAGAATTCTATCAAAAACTGATCGAGGCACGCACTGTCCAGCGTTACTGATCTACTACGTAGTTAGACGATGTAATTACGTGGAGGAGCGTAGAGCATTTACGAAGATCTACGGTGAAATTCGTCGAATGGAAGCGTACGATATAACGACGGACATAGTGAAGGGAAGCGAAATTGGCGGATTTAATTAATAATTATTACACATGTATTATATATACACGAACCGTTCCTGGAAGGTTTCAAGTAGTGCGAAAGAAACAGTGCTGGAACAGTGCTGGATAAACAATCTTAATAAATTATAATACGAAGAGGCGCGAGAACAGTGCCTCCGATGACATGGTCCCGAATTTTAGGTGAACGAAGAAAGGTTGGCTTAGCTAATATTAATTAACAATTGGAACAGATAGAATTAACTCCGCTGGTCGCTCTAACGACAAAGCGGCAACGCTAAATGGAAAGATCAACGGCAAAGTGTGAAATGTTTTAGTGTAACGGGATTTAAGGGAGGGCGGTTGAAATATGGAGGGATAATTACAACGGGCGGGGAAAGTACAGTGTGTAAATTATATGACGTGCGAAACTAACACATTGGTACAAAATACAAGACTTGTATACATTCATATGCGCGTTCTATGGATATTTCTACTTGATGTTAAAGTGTACTATTTTCAGCGATATCCGCATAAAACACTCTACTGTGTAGAGTTTGAAAACTAAGACGATCATCGAGCACCCGATATAATTGTACCGCGCATGTTCGTCGCTACATTTGAATAGACTTTGTTCCAAGTCATATACTATCTTCTAGTTCACTTCATTCGCGAACCGTTTACACAAAGTGAACATACGATCATAACGTTTTCCTTCTAGATACACTAATTTTATTTCTGTGTTCGAGGCCAGGGTAATGATCTACGTTTGGATTGGAGCCCTGATAATTCCATCGAGAATAGTCAATAACGAAGTAGTGTCCATTTGCGAAAGTCTTTGTGAGAGTTACTAATAAGAACAATAAAGTGCGTATTGTATACGCAAATTACCAAAGTATAAATACGATAAATCGAAAACAATAAGTGTTGATAGAAACAAAAAAAAAAAATATCATGCATCTGTATGTGAACGGATTACAGAAATTTTAATAAAAGGTAATGTTACAATTTACCGGTAAAAAATTAACAATGTTATATGCTTACCTGATTTATTTTTCGAAAATAACGATATATATATATATAAGTTGTGAATTTCCTTAAAACAAAAATTAATTGAATATTATACAGATACTACAAATTAGTGATAATGTTTGTATATATTTCAGCTATTACTTTAACAATATATACACGTATATATATATAAAACATATTTCCTATCTTATTTAAGTCATAGAATATAATTTACAACTGATACTATGACAGTGTTGAAAATTCGCTCGAAGTCAACTTAATTTGTAATTATAAAAATAAGATATTTAAATCGGCTTATATGGTAACATAATATTTAAAGTTTCGATTCACTCGCAAAGTAGTACATACTGGATAAATTTTACTACTTAATTAAAAATCAATCGATGGAATAATCTATGAGAATATAATAAATGCAATTATTGTTTCCGTAAATACCTTCTGTAAATGCATGGAATGTTTCTCAGGGCTATGCAAATAATATCGTAACGTAAGCGATAATATATATGTTCTACGCATTCATTGTAATATTAGTCATTTCATACGACGAAAGAAAAATATTATCATGCCAGTTTATCGATATACAAACTTCTTGCAAATAGCATTCATTCCTAATACAGATTTAATATACATTATTCACGATGTACCAAGTTTCCGACCATGCATCTACCGAAGTGTTACCGTTTGTTTATTAATATTTTCTTTTTTTTTCAACTCTTCCTGCAATCTTTCGCATAATCAAGGATCTTAAAAGATACGCATATTAGTTGCTCCAATCTTTATCGGAGGTTGTTACCTCAGTATACAAATTTCTATCTCTCATAAATAAGATCAAATTTAAAAAAAATAAATAAATAAATGATGCTGGTTAAGGATAGTGTATCAATTTTTAGAGGGTTCAGTTCAAATTTGCCTTTTGATCCTTCATTTAATCTTATGAATAAACAATAAGCAAGGATATCTCAACTTTTACTCTTCATCTCCTCGTGCAAACGAATTCATCATATAGGCTTCATACAAAGTTTTAATTTGTATAATTAATTTTTTAGAGTGGTTTATAATTCTATTAAAGGAAGTTTAAAAAACGAACAAATTAATGATCATTAAATATAAATTTTATTTCAATCATTGCATTAGTACGTGTTACTTCTATTTATAAGAGACTATTACATTGCCTTTTGAAGTTCGAGTTAATAATAAAAAAAAAATATATATATATATAATAATGCATTCAACAATAGGCAAATTTTTTAACAAATTAACACGTGTAGTATAAAATATTCACGTATTTTCATAACATCGAATATCTTTCTATATGATGAATTCAATCACCACGTATAATTACTTTCTGTTTGTAACTTTCCTCTATTATAGATGCCACTACAAACGTAAATAAAATAATATTTTAAGCGGGATATGTATAGTATGTACATGAACGTATTATCATCATCATATATATATCAAAACTCTATGTCCAATTCATCTTTGTTGTTATATTAATGACGAGTCAACGTGAAAAAATTATATCGCGTATCCACAATCGCCCTTCCTTCAGTCATTTTGAAAAAGCGGTAAATATTGTTACATATTTCTACCATACCATACTTCATCATACTGTACAGTGAACAGTTTGCAATATTATTGCAAACAATATTACCTTAATACTTCATAGTGTCTTTGTATTATTGCTAAATTCTTTCGCATTCTGTACATTATTTTATTTATTTTCCATAAGCATATGTGGTTAATGTTAAACATGAAAATAAGGAGACATGTAAAATTTTAACTAAAAAAGTGGTATTCTTCATTTTTGCCTGTACCTACTTCTAATACAATTTTATATGTAAATAATAGTAACTATTCTATTGACTAAATGAGTCAACATAAAAATGTTACACCACATACCCAATAATACCATGAGCCATATTTTCATGCGTTACCAAACAATTAATATTAGTTAAAAATCTGACCTTACAAAATGTCACAAAAGAAATGAAATAAATCATGAATACATATTATAAAAATACTGTTTATTATAAACATTAACATTATTATTATATTATTTTTATTATGTAAGTATGTTCATATACTCTCAAGTCTTTTTGAAAGTTCTTGGATCTTGTCATTTTTATCAACCTCAGAAAAATCAATTACAATCTGTTGATTTTTTGGAATATATTGCCTATAACAAGAATTTCAAAAATTCATATTACTAAACTTTAAAGATATGAGTACCAAAAATTAAAGTTCTTACAATTAAAATATTTACAAAATTTCAATATAAAAATAAGTATCAAAATAATTGAGATACCTATATTTAACACCTGCTGCATCAAACATTCTTTTTGCAGCTACAGTTTCCTTTTTATGAGCTTGTTTGTCAGACATGAACACAACTAATTTTATTCCAGATTGTATTAGTACTTTAGCACATTCATTACATGGGAAAAGGGCCACATAAATGGAACAATTTTTAACATCACTGCAATTCTTATTTAAGACAGCATTAATTTCTGCATGACATACTACAATTTTTATTATATTATTATTATTATTTTTATTATATTAAATTATATAATTCATTAAATTAATCTTTAATTTAAATTAAATATTTATCTAATTTTTTAAGAATAAGTTGATATTTACTTACCATAATAAGACTTGTCTTGTAATTTATCATTATAATCCTTTCCCCATGGAAATTCATCATCGCTACAACCAGTAGGCATTCCATTATATCCAACGCCTAGAATTCTTTTTTCATCATTTACTATACATGCACCAACTTGAGTTTTGGGATCTTTACTACGTTTTGCTGCCAAAAAAGCAATTCCCATAAAGTATTCATCCCACTCTATATACTTTTTGTTTTTATTGTTGATATCACTATGAGAATGAAAATAGGATACTATTTACATCATACTAGTAATTATTACAGTAAACTTTATAATATTGTGTATGTTATACCATTTGGAATTAGTTTCTACAAAAATATCATTTTGTGCCATTTTTATGACAGCCTTTTATATTTATTTACAAAACACGTATAAATTTGTTAAATGTCAAAATTGCATAAAATTATAATAAATGACCACTGTCCCAAACTATGTATATATATACTGACATGGGAAGTATAACCAGTGATGCCAGAACCGTGGGACGTGGGACAAATCTTTACCCTCTCCACGACGTCCCACTACTGTATAACATACATATATAAAAATATAACCTATATATTTGGGAAACTAAGCTTATAATTATTGTATTTTTCACGAGAAAGTTCCCCCACCAGTAGATACATATACCGTAGTTCACCAGAGTCCATAACTGCGAAAAGACCAGTTTTCGTTTTTCGCGCTTCTCCAGTGCGCATCTTCGCCCTGATTGGCGATACTTCCAAACGAAGTGGAAAGCGATTAGCAGAGAGCTCGCTGCGTTCCCCCACCATCTTCCAACCTGCGCGTCGCAGTTATGGACTCTGGTGAACTGCGGTATACATACACCTTCGAGCCACTGCTTCGAGCACGCTCGACGTCTTTCTAGGAAAAATGGCGGTCTAAGCCAGGCTCCTTTTTGCCAGAAAACCCTATTTTACTCCCTTGCCGCCCTGCCCCAGGGGCGCTGCAAAGACTTATGAAACTTTAATTGCCGACAAAACGTCTTACAAAATGATCCGCGTGTGTGCCTGTAATTAATAATGACGATCAGCGACGCCTATCCTTGTTACTTCCGTTTAGATACAAGTTTGACGTTCCTTTTCCATTGGATAACTTATCTTTACAGCCACTGATTCGAGTAAAGGAATAGCCGACTGCGGCATCGTTATCAACCATTCGACCTAGAGCGAAGTGAAACATCATCAGTTCTATAGTGACCGCCGAGGGGTGCAGATTGGTGCAGATCTACCTGCTAAATATACATATACCCCTATTTTATTTTCTGCATTCATTCAATTTGCGTATAATTTGCGTACTCATTGTATTTATTTTTTTACCTTATTGAATAAACTCGTTTAGGAGGAAGAACGTGTTGATTTTATTAATCATGTATTAACCCTTAGGCTCCCTGATTCTTTTACATCTCTGCACCACTGTTAGATTCCCGATATTTAATAAATATTTTATTAAATTTTGGTACACGGAAATTTTACAAAGAACACTCAGGCTAGTTTTCTACTGCTTTTCTATCGGTCTCTCTACTTTGTGCTCACGTTAAAATCTAAACTGAAGGGAAAAATGTTCTGTATTTAAAAGGTCGGGAATTTGGAATTGAAAGTGGTGGGAATGAGGATTAGGACCAATAGGAATCGTTGGAAATTGGTAAGGTTCGAAGGGTCAAGCGAGTGATTCAAGGATGGTGAGTAAGGATTTCAAGGTTCGGATGTGTAACTGTAAATAGAAGATAGTATGGCTGGAGACAGATTTTAGATTTCACTTATCCTAACTTAAATACGAAAAGTTAAAAATATTTGCTTAACCTATGAGGTATCCAACACCACTTAGTCTCCCTGATTCCTTTACATCCCAGCATTCCTGACATCACTGTATCCTTTACATCCCTACTTTATTTATATCACTTCATCTTTTACATCTCTGCCAGCCTTACACCCCAGCATTCCTTACATCCCAGCATGCCATACATCTCTGCATTCTTCACATCCCTGCTTTCTTTCTATCTCTGCACTCCTTACATCCCTGCATTCCTTACATCTGTGCAACCCTTACTGCATTCCTTATATCTCTGCACCCCTCCCATCACGGCATCCCTTACAATGATGTAAGGTTTACATCACTGTGTCTCTTATATTGGAATAAATGCGCGTGAAGTGAATACAAGTTTGTCTTACAATTATTTTAATAATTTCGGTCTTGTACTGGTGTTAATTAATATTTATAATAAATAGAGTTAGAGGGAGTCAAAATTGTGTCTTTTCAGTAGCCTGTGCGAGGTATGGTAAGAGAGACTTGTAAAATAGGCCGAATTGTCATACCGACTGTGTTCCAGACATGCAGTCCTAACTGCGCTTTGGGGTATCTGGCAACCCAACATCATGACCCCTTGAGTACAAAAGCATGTCCAGTCTTGTTGGATCTGTAGTCACTGGTCACATGGACATCCTTTTTATAAGTTCTGAGATGTTAGAAGTTAATTTGTCACAGAAAACAGTAAAATGTAGAATTTCAAAAAAATAGCAATATGTATTTCTGAAACATAGTTTTAATATATACATAAATGCTGTAACTTCTGTATAATATAAGTATGATTTCATGTTTTTACTGTACTCTTATGAAAGGTTAAGCAAATGAACAGAGATAATGTTTAATAAAGAATCTTATTTATAAAATGTTTCAGATTCTGCACTACATCTGCAATACATTAAGTTATTTATATAGAGCTGAGTGCATGCTTGTGAAATGTTATATGTGATAAATGTCAATATGTCATTAATGTGTAGGAAATTATGTTGTTCTATTTTATATGAACATTTTGGGCAAATTGTTCAATGTGTAGGTGAAGATCTGCTTAAATATGGTACAAAACCATTAGGTTTAATTCGTAGTACAACAAAACTACCATTATCAAAGGTATAAATGTATATCTTTTAGTACTTTCATATAATACCTCATATATTTGTAATAAAAGAAATAATCTAATGTTTAGATAAAAGAAGCACTATGTGTTTTAATAAAATATGGGTTCGTTACTCATCAAAAAAATGAAAAGGCTGTAGAATATTCTTTGAGTTGTGAAAAAGTCTTAATGGTCCTTCGTTACCCAAGGTAATTTGTACCATATGTGTATATTATTTAACATTGTAAATGGGAATGAAAGTCCTAAACGTTATATATTTTAAATTTAATAGATATATGTTTTTTGTGAAAACAATTTGTGGAGATGAAAGTGAAATGATGTTAGAAGAAGTGTTAAAACATGGATACATAACAGCTTCTGATCTCATAGTAAAAACATATAAAAGAATTGAACAATTACCATGTATGTAAACTTATATTTACAATCATGTATAAAGATTACACTAGTATAGTTTGTATATTAAGTTCCTGTTACTTAATAACCCACTTATGATTTTAGCTGATTTACAACCATCGGTACCTGTTTTAAAAGATAAATTTGAATTACTAGTTAAAACTCAGTTTTTGATACGTAGTTTATGCGAAGAAGCAGTTCAAGAGACAGCTTTTCTTAAAACAGACTTTACAGTACCAGATTTAAATTTGGCTGCTATTGCTAGAAAGATAGAAGGGAATGATAATGTTGATGCGGGTGACGATAAAATTTATTGGAATGTTAATTTTGATCGATTTACTCAAGACCTTAGGTAAGATTTGCAAAAGTCATAATAAATATAAGACATGTAAAAAATTTTAAATGTAATCTATAGGGATCAAATTATTGTATCAGCTATGCAGAAAAGACTGGATGAAAATGCAGGTGAATTGATGAGGCAATTATTATTCCTCATGTATTTGAGAACAGCATCATGGGCGGATACATCCAACCCAATTCCTCTTACCGAGATAAAAGATGCTGTTAAAAAACAGAATTATCCATCGCTTACACAGTACATTGACCAATATTTACGTCTCATTGGTATGGATAATAGGTGTCTATGAAAGGTTTTGTAAAGTATTCAAATATAATAAATAATATTGCATCATGTTTAACAAGTGTATTATTCCAGAGGAAGATAGTAGTCAATTTATGAAGCGAGTTGGAGATTCAGGAGGTGGCCAGTATAGTGTTAACATGAAGGAAGCTTTCACTCAGCTAGCATGGACAACTTTAGAAAATATCGTGATGGAACGATTTGGCTCTAAAGCAGCGAGAATCTTTAGGTATGATACAAAGATTTGGTTTATACATTGTGTATAATGTAAATACAAGTTAAGTATTTTCGTTTTTCATTAACAGGTTAGTGAAGGATAGGAAGTATATTGAGCAAGAACGAATTCAGCAGTTGGCCATGATTCCAGCTAAAGAAGCTAAACACCTGACGTACACATTGTTACAAGAGAATTATTTACAAATGCAGGAACTAAAGAAACCTGGGGTGTCGGCTGCACCGATAAAAACTTTCTTTCTGTTTCATATAGATTTAAATATGGTTGTTCGTATGGAAATAGAACATTGTTACCATGCATTGTACAACACTATTCAAAGACGGGAATATGAAGTAAGCAGAAATAAGCGAATGATCGATAAACAGTTGCGAATGCAAACACTTACAAGTAATTTAAAAGAACATGGTGCTACTGAGGAACAATTAGCCGAGGTGCGTATACTTATGATTGTATTATTTTCACAAGTGTATGATAACAAAATAAATACATCTAAATTGTTTACAGATTGCAGAGCTGATGACACCGTCTGAGAAGCAACAATTAGGAAAAGTTCAAAATACAATTAAGAAATTAGGCATCACTGAATTACAGATAGATGATACTCTATTTCTACTAACAATGTATTTACGGTATCATTAAATAAAATTATCTTATATATAAAGCGCAAAGACGTTCTCTTCAGCCCTACATTCTCTTCAGCCCTACATTCTCTTCATTCCTACATTCTTTTCTTCTATACATTCCTTACATCGCTTCATCCCTGATATCCCTACATTTCTTACATCTCTGCCTCCCTTACATCCCTGCATCCCTTACATGCCTGTATCCCTTATATCCTTGTATCACTTATATTCCTGCATTCCATACATCCCAGTACTGCCCTGAAATTGAGTTGAAATTTTTGTGGCTACAAGGCCTGCGATTTTATACAAAATTTCCTTTTTTCGCTACCAGAGGGCGCTGATTCGTCATCGAAATTTTAGTTCACTTTTTTGCCGCCAGGGGGCCAGAAATAGAGGAAACTTTAGTTCCTTTTTTCGCCACCAGATGGCGCTGACTCGACATAGAAATTTTAGTTCACATTTTTGCCACCAGAGGGCCAGAAATTGAGCAAGCTTTAGTTCCTTTTTTCGCCACCAGATGGCGCTGACTTGAAACCAACATTTTAGTTGACATTTTTGCCGCTATGGGGCGCTGTTTTTCTCGAAATTTTCACGAAATTCTCACGAATCAGCGTCCCCTGGCGGCGAAAAAAGGAACTACTTACCTTTACTTACCTTTACTCGAAGCAGTCTTTATAATATATTTATTATAAGGGATGCAGAGATGTAAGGAATGTAGGGATGAGAAGAATGTAGGGATGAACAGGGTGTAGGGATGAAAAGAATGTGGGGAGTTAAGGGATGAAAAGAATGTAGGGATGATAAGAATGTGGGGATTTAAGGGATGAAGAGATGTAACGGAACGAGGGATGTAAAGAAATTCCGTAGGAGTCGAGGGCTGGGGCCACTGTCTCCTCTGCACGCGGCCCGAGGAGTGCCGGTATCAGGTGTGGCCTCCGATGTCAGCGGAGTTTGGCACATGGCGGAGGGACAAAGGATCCTCCCTACCGCCCTAGTGCAGGCCACCGTGGTAGTTTTAGTGGGTAAAAATCCCAAACTACCTCCGGCCCCTCCACAGGGGGCTGAAGGTGTCTTTCTGAAGATTTCCACCACGTTAAAAAGAAAAAAAAAGGGTATTTGAGCATTGCAGGAATGTAAGGAATGCAGGGATGTAAGAATGCTGGGATGTAAGGGATACTGAGATGGACTTGGCCTATAATGAGGGATTTATATAAATAATTGAAAAAAGTAAAATACATGGGGTCCTCGGCTGGGACCCAGAACAGGGATATAATCATGAATGTTATTCCCCTTCGATGAGCTTATTTAATAAGCAAAAAAAAATAAATGAAGTAAATTAAATTAATTCCGGAAAAAAATTATACTAATTGTGTCCTCTTCATACGGACCTGATATTATCCAGGGGTGTTAGAGACCCTGTTGCGCCAATGATGCCCTCTGCGTACCGACCAGATATCATATTGGGGTATTAAGGACCCCGAAACGCCGATGACTATCTTTGCATGCCAATAATATAGCATCCGGGGTGCCAGGGACCCCGAAGCACCAGTGACTATCTCTGCATATCATCTTGGGGTGTCAGGAACCCCGAAGCACCGGTGACACTGTTTGCATACCGACATTTTGGCATTCGGGGTGTCAGGGCCCCCGAGGCAAATAGCGAAATATAAGACCTAAAAACGAACAAATCGTGAAACTCACTTGTTCGGGATAGTGATGGGTACGACTGGATCTAGCGAAATATAAGACCTAAAAACGAACAAATCGTCAAACTCACTTGTTCGGGATAGTGATGGGTACGACTGGATCTAGCGAAATATAAGACCTAAAAACGAACAAATCGTCAAACTCACTTGTTCGGGATAGTGATGGGTACGACTGGATCTAGCGAAATATAAGACCTAAAAACGAACAAATCGGGAAACTCACTTGCTCGAGGTAGTGACGGGTACGACCGGATCTGTAGCGCATGCGCAATACAATTATTTATTGTAAGACAAACTTGTAAATAGTTAAGAAATTATTCACTCACAAATAATGAAAGTGATATATTTGTAAATCACAAACGATTTCCTATCAATTACAGTTATCAGTTATTACAAAATCTGTTTATTAAAAAAATTACTAAAAAGTTTCGGCTCACATCATGATTGAAATAAAATTGCTAATTACAAAAGAACTAATTTGTCACAAACGTTAAAAATAGACTCACAATCAATCACAAACGATTTACAAACGAAATACACTAAGAAAAATTAAAAATAATCATATTTTATTATTCCTTCCGGCTAGTTCATGTAGCTTCATCGGGGTCGCTGGCACCCCAAGGTAATATTTCGTCGGTGTGCAGAGTTACTGGGGTTCCTGACAACCCAATATGATATTGGGTCGGTACGCGGAGGCACTCACTGGGGTCCCCGACACCCCAACGTGATTTCAAGTCGGTGCGCAGGGAGTCGTCGGGATCCCTGACACCCCAGACGATATCAAATCGGTATACAGAGAGCGTCGCCAATACATCGGGGTCTTTGACACCCCGGACGCCATAATGTCGATATGCAGAGTATTACCGGTACTTCGGGGTCCCTAACACCCCAAGCCATATACGCACATATAGAGCAATGAACATAGCGCAATTTAAAACGCATTGCATCTCTAACTTTGAAAGTTGCTTACACGTAATGCGATCCTAGTTTTCTTTTAAATGGGATATCGTCACACAAAACGCTATGCATCGTTTAATGTTCAATTAAACGCGCATTATTACGAAAGAACAAATACATAATGTCTCGTTCATTTATATAGTTATTTATTTATGTATAATAATGGTTACGCTTGTAAAATACAAACAACAAAGGATACCTAACTTTCAAATTATTGTAATAAATATAATCATATATCTATGTTTATAATAGTGCTGTTCTCTATGTGATACAGTGCATTTGATGTCACTATCTATCAGGGAAAATGATCTTGGAGTACACACCTTTAAACGTTCTAACGTTCACAAACACTTTCCATATAATTTACCTTTTTGATCTATGCGATATGAATGTGTGTAGATGTGTGTATGCATGTACGTGTGCGTGGGTGGGTGTATTGGTTGATTAGAAACAAATTATTAAGAGTTATGAATCACAGCCAGCTCAAGGTGCCTTATGGATCAGTAAATAAGTCGAACGCTGCAAAAATGCTATTATATAATTAGCTAGAACGTAATTTAATTACGGTAGAGATTGGTGACCATCATTTTTTGGTGTGTCCCGCTACTATTAGCACGTTTTACGTCCAAGTATGATTTTCCCTTAGTTCCTATTATGTATAATTTACACGTTCATCTTAACACTACCACGAACGAAGCCGAATTTCTCCGCTTATAGTACATATTAATCGTGGAAATTCAAAGCACATAATGTTGGTAGTGAAGATTCACCGATCTTAATGATAGTTATATATTTTGATTGTACGCTATTGACACCAATTAATAACGTGTACTACAGACTGTCACAAGTAGTGATAAGATGATCGTGAGCATGTAATCGCATTCAAACATGCATTTGATTGAATTTATACATACACATACACACACGCTCTCGTTCACTCTTTCACCTTTTTCTCATTTACACGATACTGCATAACTATGTACACTGTTCGTACGTACAAGTTTCGTCTAGAAATAACGTTGTGTTACCTAAAACTAAGATTGAATTTCGGTAAAGCGTTATTTTATTATGTATATATATATATTTTTTTTTTTCATACCATTAACAACAACGTACATGTAAATGAAGTGAATTTGTGGAATATTGAAATTGGATGTTAGTGTTCACTTATCCTTTTTTTTTTTTTGTTTCGTTACGTTAAATACACTATAGTATTAGTAATGTATTCGTTTTACAATTTTACTATTCTTACAGCTTCTTGCATTCGCACTGGTTGCATTTCCTTTCTTTTAAGAATCCGATTAATTTACAAGCGAGTGCGTCGAGATTATCGCGAAAACGTTCGTCTCCGTACAAAAAAAGAAAAGAAACCAAAAACAAACGAGAAGATAATGGAAAAAGATCATCGACGAACTTTTTTCACAGGAATTCAAGGAAAAACGATCTTTTCTTTCGATCACTTGATCGCAATTCATGGAATGCAGAACTGAAATTATTTCTAAAGCAGAAGATCAATGAAAATTGTAGGAGAAAGACGCGAGTTGCACGGGGATGACCAAAGAGGAAGGATAAAGAAGGAATTGAAGAGAAACGAATTGTTTCGTGAAAGATTATAACGATATGGCACAACAGGAAACGATATACAAAGCGTCTTTGTCTCTGAACTTGATTTCTTGTTATTAATGTATTCGTAGGGCAAATAAGGTTGAAACAGTGATCTTTGGAGGAATTGGAATAAATGAAGAAAGAAGGGAAAAAAGAAACAGAAATTCAATAACTTTGAAGAGGCGCAAGAATCGGTTCTGGGGTTCGACGAAATATATTAATAATGATGAAAGAAAAAAGGAAGAAAAAAACAAAACGATGTAAAAAACATTGAATTTTTGCATGAACGATGAAATTTGAGTATTCGAGCACGAAAACGATCAACAAAACTTCGTGTCACCGCTGTTGTCGTCGTTTGAACTGGCACGTACAACCTCTATTGCTAAACTTATAATCGTTAAAAAAAAAGAGAGAGAGAGAAATGATATAATAATATTAATAATAATCATAATAATAGTACTAAATAAGATCGATGACAATAATAATTATCAAGGATAATAATAGACGTAATAATGACCGTGAAAATAATAATATGCATCGCATTTAACATCGTTAAATCTACGTGTTCTCGAGTAAATTACATATATAATATGTTTGCGCTATGCAGATACATCACAATATAGTTACACTGTACATTTAATAGTATTGACACTTTTTTTACCGCGTCGGCCCCGATTGTTTCACTTGTTTTCCCGATCGGTCGATCTGTGAACATCGTCGATGCACTTGTACAAATCCATGTTATATACATAAAATAAATTATTATCAACATTAAGCTATCCTATCTGCCGCCGGCCGCGGTATCGAAGATCATCCGACGAAACCCGGGCACAGATACATCCGAGGATACTGGCTCTCTTTATAAAATTATATTAGGTACCTTGTATAGAATTGCACTGATTATAAATAACAAGAAGAGGAAGAGAAAGAAAAAGAGAAAGAAATAGAAATAGAAAAAAGAAGAAGGAAAAACTGTGAGAAAAAAAAAGAAGTAGACGTAAAAATTATTTAATCGAGTTTCACGTCGAGCCAACACTGCCGACCCGGTACCGGAGGGAACGCGACCTCACTTCCGGCCCGCGAAAACGCTATTTGGCACATAAATATTATCACATCGAGCTCCCGATCTTTGTCACCCGGTTCGATTCGTTTCACAAGCGTTAACGAGACTTTATATACCTAATTAGTTTCTTCTCACGAAACGGTGTTTTTCTTTTTCGCTCAGCACTGTTCACGAAGGTTCACTAGACTTGCTGGACCCCTCATCACCGCACAACTCGAAGAATAAAACGTAACAGCTTGCGTTCCGGAACATTGAAAAACGAAAAAAAAAAAAATAACACAACGTCGTATTAAAATTTGATTATTCGTTCGTTACATCGTTTACAATAAATAACGGCTAATTCCCCTCCGCAATTTTATACAGAAGTAACATTGTACTAAAAATCGACGTCGCGCGTGCCTCTCGCTTTCTTTCTTCTTCCTACGTGTGTACGTACGTATCTCGATTGATTCTTCTCTTTACGTAGTTTCTCTTTATTAACTCTCTCTGCATACTTTTTCATCCTCCATCCTTAGGCCCACGAGTGTGTACACTGACAAACGATCATAGAATTATTTCTAACAAATGCTATTCAATAATCATCGTCGTACATTTTAGTCGATGCAATTAAGAAAACAATGAATATAACAATATTTTTTCGACGATCGTTTGCCAATGTACTTGGTGTCCTTACGCTCGTTCATTCTCAACTTGTTCAAATCCACCCCGACTAATCGTCGTTAACGTTAGGGTCCATAAATAAATGACGAAACAAAAAAAAAAAAAGAAATACTATAAGTACTAAAAGTGTTTAGATGAAACGAGACGTGACCACCGTTGACGAGCTGGTGAATCGCGTGACAGAGTTTTTCCCGCGTTTTTCCTGTCGCCCCTCTGTCCCGGTCCCCTCGTGCGAATATCGAATACAAGTAATTGCGTGCGAATACGGAAACGTGGAATATTAATACGATCTAATAGCGTGCTTTCCGTATACCTGGGAGATGCGATACAAACGGATCAGAATTTTTATTATTTTTTTCATTCGTTTCACGGTTTTTCTTATTCTCCCATTGCATTTCATATAGAAGACACGGCCGACCGGAATGGCGCATCGCTAGACACACACACACACACACACTAGAAGGAATAGGAACAAGACTTTTTTGGCCGCTCAACGTACCTTCACGCACGCACGTATACGTGTCACTATCGTCTCACGGTGTTCGAAACGCGATAAATGAGTTGGATCGAGAATCATCGAAGGAGATTGCATCGAATCGATCCTTCTGGCGCGCACACGTGACACATGGCAGTCTTACGAGAAATCAGGTATGTATATATATATATATATATATATATATTTAAATTTATTTATTTATTTATAATTCTATATGCATCTTGTTTCACGCAGTCGTACGTTAAAAGAGGCGCGAGATGGATACAGCAACGACGTTTTTCGTTACAATGAAAATTACTCGCGCGCACCTTGTTACCTAGAAACGTTAGCTAACGACGATCAAACCTTATCAGTTCGCAGTTTTGATTACACAGAAGAGAATACACCGTGTATACTTGCCGCCGTCGCGTTCCGCTCTACGTGGTACGGCTGACGGAGTAACAGAGTGTCTTGTTAGCTTACCCTGTCTCTCGTAACAGTAACAAGCAAGCAAGCAAGCAAACCGAGAGGTCATCAGCGTCCGTGCCGTGATCCTCTCGTTCTAATCTCATGTACACCGGAAACGTTCCCGTGATAGGTTCGTCGTTAACGGATAAGGAGACGAACCCCGGGGTGCATGAACCCTACGTTACGTTCACGCTCGGCTGTATCGCGACACTGTCCTAAGACCCGAGTACCGTACACGAGGATGCCATCGTTCTTCTTCTCCACCAGTGGCACGCGATGGATGTTAAGCGACGCGACGGCGGTTCCGTACGCGTCGTACGATGGCACAGAAATAAATCGTTATATCACAACCTTCTCGAGCGAGGCTTCGAGACGCTCGGTCCACTCCTCGAGAACGTTCTTCCCTTTTTTTTACGCTCGCGCGTTCACCACGCGGTTATCTTCGCCGCGGGTATCGCCAAGTCCCTCCGGCGTCGAACCACGAGGAGGAGAACAGCGTGCCTTCAGTTACCAGAACGCAACTCCGTGGCGGTGCTTTAACCTTGTCACTACCGTTGACGATGAAGCTCCGGGCGGCCATGGCGGCTGACCCGGAGCCGCGGTTCAATCCTCGTCGTGATGCCGTGGACTGGCGTCGTAGCCACCGATCGAGCCGGAATTGTCCGGTGAAAAGTCCATCATGTCCGACGGCGAGAGACTGTCCTGCGGATAGTAGAAGGACGGATGGTCGGAACTCGGACCAGCCGCACCTCCGTTCAACATCGTCGCGGGCGGCGAAACGGACGGCCTCGCCGACGGTCCGGCTCCCGTTCCCGGATGGTGTTGGCTGCTTAGGTCGGAACCGACCGGCGACAGGAAACTCATCTCTTGACCGCTGTCACGACACCAGAGCTGCCTCATTTCCTGCCGTCGTTGTCGCATCAACGACTTGTACTCGGAAATTCGCATCTTCTTACCGTCCACGATGCAGGTACGCTTCGGTCGCGGCCTGTACCTGTAGTCGGGATGCTTCTCCATGTGCAGCTTCGACAATCGAGATTGTTCCTCGTAGTACGGCTGCTTCTCCGAATTCGACATCGCTTTCCATCGAGCGCCTATGATAAACGAAGATTAATTCAATTTTCTTGCAATATGAAAAATTGTCTATATCAGCAGTTCTTAACCTGTGGTTCGTCAACTCCCAAAGGTCTAACTTTGAAACCCTTTGAAAACCTTTGAAAAACTTGTAAACGAAATACAGCACCAGGCTTCACATTATTAAATTACAATTAATGAGTAATATTAAATCAATATTATTCTTTGTTCTTCTTCTTATTATTATTATTTTATTCGAATAAAAAATATTCAATAGGATGTGTATTTATTTATTTATGGTAAATTTTTTCCCCTGAAGTTTGAAGATTTTGATGAGCAGTTAATGAGTATTTTAAATATATGCAAGTATTTTCGACATACTACAAATTTAAACTTTGAAGAATCTTAGAGGTCCGCGGCAAGAAAAATGAATCAAAGGGAGCCTGCTGTCAACCAAAGATTATGAACCGCTGGTCTATACCAATACTACTCTGTCAAAAATGCTTACCGAGTATTTTAGATATGTTCGAGTTGTGCATATCCGGGCAGGCTTTCAAAATTTTCCTACGCTCGTCCTTGGCCCACACCATGAACGCGTTCATAGGCCGTTTGATATGTGGTTTGTTCTCACCCTCCCTCTTCTGCTGTCTCACCATTTTAGCTGAACAGAGAGGAGACGTGTTAGATGTCAACTAGCCGCGATACTTGCCTCGTGAGAAGCGAATCTGATTTCGTGAGCATCACCTGGCGCTCTCGAAACAAAAGCGTAACGTCAGCCTCGCTGTTCGTCCGATACGACCGACTTGCTTACCTTTTTCCGTTATGTCTTCCGGTACCTTGTAACCCGGCTCCCGCCACACTGTAATTTCAGAATACCGTCATTCCTTACAATTCCCATTAGTTTTAATTCCTTACCGGTAGCTATCGGATTGATTAATTGCTAATTTTGCTGGTTAGTCTAACGCGAGAAGGATATTTACTGTGCGACGTGGAGAGATAGTCTTGTTCCTCTTGCGCAGCCTCGTCCCGGGAAGCGGAATGCTTCATAGGTCGTTGAGTTTGAGGCGAAGGAGGCATCGCACCTGCACTAGGTGGTAGCGCGTAGATCCCGTGCATCGCGAAGTGTTTCTCCACAGCTGCGACCGCGGCGGCTGCTGCCGCACCTCCCGCACTACCTGCTTCGTCTTTTGACATCACTTTGCCCACTGTAACAACGATCGTTTTAATAAATAAACGTTTAATAATTAAAATTTCTGGCTAAACTTTACTTTAACTCCTGCACCCTTTGGATAAAATTCTATGTAAGGGTAGACCGGGGGGCAGTAGTAATACTTTAAATTTAGAACACGATTACGCAAAGATTATTACACTTACAAGAAAATTCCTTATATCAAATCTTAAGTAGTCACCTGAAATTAATAAGCCATAGCAGTTTCGCTCTATGACGAGTAATATCCAAGTTATTATTAAAAAAATGGAGACCAAGGAAAGTTACAATCGTTTCCGACGCATAAATTTGGTAGTAACATAAATTTAACTTTAGAAATCTTCACAATTTGTTATAAAAGAGTTCTAATACGTCGAATGGCGAATGAAGGAGGTTCGCGAAACAACGATTAACGTTTTACGCCACTGTGCGAGCTAACAACGATGATCACCCGACCGCTTGTTCTGATATTACAATGACAGCTCGAGGAATCTGCGTGCTTGTTCCCTTTTTCGACGATGTTATCTTGGTATCGCGTTACGCGTCGTTGATTGTGCTTTAACCGAAAGCAAAAACCGGACGCGAAGGGGAACAGGTTTTCTTAACGAACTGAGGAAAAAGCCGATCCGAACACAATCGGTTAAACGATTGCGCGCATATCCGAACATAATTAACCGTACGTTTCAGATCCGGAGCCGGGTATTTCTATGGGGCATTGATCGGCTTTTTTTCGACGTGCATCGGCCTTGCTTGTCCACCGAAAAAGGGTACGCAATCGTTTTTTTCATCCTTTATTCTTTTTTCAAAGCCGCAGAGCGATCGGTGAATTGCACTCCGCGATTCGACACGGAATCGAACATCGATATTTTACTTTCGTTTTGAGAGGAATATCCGGCGAAGTTCGCGTTTGAATCGAGGAAACAGAAAAGTTTAGCTGCAGCTGAATTTTTTACATAATATTTCTATGCACCTCGCATTTCAATTCTTTCAATCGTGACACGAATCATTTGTGTAACTTTGCATCCTATCTGCTCGCGATAATTTGCGAAAGAAATTACTTACTTGGAGAGGAAAGGGTGCTGAGGTGCGGCGGTAATCCGGCGTAAGGAAGACTGGGCAAATAATTCCGTGGCATCGGTAAACCAGGCGGAAAGAGCTTCGGCGCAGTCGCGGCCAAAGGCTGCTCCTGCTGACCGCTGCTTCCGGCCCCGGTCGAGTGCGAATCGCTTCCGGGCGACGAGGAAGACGCCGTGGCCCCCGACGACGAGGATTTCGGCTTGGTAAGGTTCAACGGCGCGTCGAGATCCTGGAGAGGAGGCGCCGTAGGTGCGACGGCGGACGAGATCGGCGTCGGCGATGCTTCCTTCTCCATTTGCGTCGTCATTTGCGCCAAATGCGCCGTCGCCCAGCTAGGACCTTCCCGGTGGCTGCTGATCATCTGTAACACCGACGAACATTTTTTTTTAATTATGACTATTTGGTTCAGCATTGTTTATTTAAGGGGGCTTTCTTATCAAACGACAAGGAACTTGCATTTTAAGTCGGAAGAAGTCCTATATGATGCTGGAATAGCTAATTAAAGGTAAATCATTGAAACAGTACCTAATTTTGAGAAAACAAAAATGAGAATGCGAAACAAAAGCGTTTAGAAAAAAAATTATGAATTGATTCGAAAAATTTATGCAGTATTCGTTTTGTGGGTGAAATGGATACCGTGCGAAGCCATTGACCATTAACGCTTTTATGTACGAAATTGACTGTTTCTTGACAATTTTTGATTAAACTTGCATACAACATCGTCATATTATTCTTTTTGTCTCAAAATTTCATTTTGTTTTTTTTAATTTCAAAAAATCCTACGAGTTATGATGGATAGCGTTTTCATCCCCTGTTTTGTAAGTTGTACAGTGACCACTATCTACAAATGACATCACAATAGAGATCACATAAATAAAATATTTTCGTGTACTCGAATAATGTACAAATAAAAGATAAAAAGATTTTTCACAATATGTTGTATACTTTGAGAAAAGAAAAATTCCTAAAAGTCATCTAAATTTTAAGTGATTTAATAAGAAAGTCCTATTAAAGCAATTTCTTTTCCTTCTTTTATATTAACTGCAACGGAAGTTTATGCAAATCTATAAATAAATGCAAATTAAATGGCAATTTTTTTGAATGATCTATACAAAATATTATGGACGAGTATTTGAATGGTCCCTGAGAATATCGCTAGAATTATTAACGATAGGTTAATGGTACACTGAGGTATCCATTATCTCAACAGTTGCTCTTTAACACGACAAATAACTGATGCCGGTGATGGCAGATCTAGAGTTGTTTTTATGCCAACGAGAATGTTCAAACGAAGTCTCCTGTCTGTCGCTCCATGCTTCCGCGAACTACGATTACGACTTCCGGTGTTTCGGTGCAAGCTCAGTGAATTTTCTCTTCAATATTTTCAAGGATTATTTGCGAAATCAGCAGGAAAATAAATGAAAGATTATTTCAAAAAATTCGTCAGGGCCGTATAACACTGTTTAGATTCATGATATTAACCCTCCGCCGACATTCAAGCGAAATTCTCATTTTTCAAAACTTGCCTTCGAGCTTTTATTTGCATTTCAAGAAGGCTTAAACATTTCGTTTAAATGTCACTTGTATGTTAAATTAAAAGCTTTAATAAATATTTCACATTTTTTTTCAAATGTTTTTCAAGTATAAGAACAAAATGAAATCAGGCCCAAAAATCAAAGACCCAGTTTGACGGCCGCGTTAATAAAAAAGAACATTGCCAACGGATAGTTAACCAGACAGTATGAAGTCAAAACGCGTTGATATTAGTCCATCGTCAGAGCCAGACAATATCAAATCCAATTTATTTCTTATATCAAAAAGCAACAATGTCCAGTACACGATTTCACTTTTAAACAATAAAAAAATTACATACAAATCTCTGACGATTTCAAAATTCATCAATCTTTTGCACCTTTGATTTGAAGGTTCAGACTTAATACATTCTAGCTCTGCGGTTCAGATATGTATCTTCAAAACAGATATGAATACTCTGAAAATCGACCCCCTTACCCCTCGATTTTTTTTTCTTTCCCGCGATCACGATCGTGCGTCACCCGTGTCGACGCTGTTTGCATTTTTAATTCGATCGAGAGCGATCGCTTTAAAGTTTCACGGTCTGGTTAGTAGATACATAGGTGAATCGGGCAAACGGTAATCAAAGTTGAACCACGGGAACGGGGAAATTGGGATTGCGTTGGGTTTACGTACGTTGGCGATCGAATTGATATGTTTGTTGGTGGTGGTGGTCGACGTGGCCGGCGGTGGTGGCATAGGCGATTGCACGGGTAACCCTCGTAGCTGTTCGAGAAACGGTAGGAACATCAAGGATTGCGGCCCCGACATGTTCAGCTGGCTCTTTGTCATCTGAGCTTGTAGCTCCTGGATGTTGTGCTGCATGATGTGCTCTTGTTGCCGCTTCAAGTGTTCCGTTTGTAGCCGCTGTATCTCGATTTGCTTCTGCGAGTCGACGCTCATGTGCACAGGATACGACTGCAAAAGCCACGGGACGAGCAATTAGAGCAGGCTTATCCACCGCGATGCCCTGGAGATTCAGGGCGCCACAATTTCAGATAAGACGCGGCGCAACCACGACAGAAATGGTAACAAGTATACAGAGTGAATCATAAAATTATTCCTGTCCAATAATTTTTATTGCTTGGCCGATCGGTTTATTCTTAATGGTGTACGAACCGTGGTGGTTGTATTAGAAAAATTTCATATTTCAATTGCGACATCGATGGCAAGCGAATATTAACAAATGTCTATGAATATCATTACCCGGTTCAAACTTTCAACGAGAATACATAATTTCTTCTCCATCAAACTTTTGCTCAATTAAAATACAAACTCGGAACAGTGGTAAGCTATGGAAAGAAGGCAGCGAGCCTTTGAACGCCCATAACGAGCTCGAGGCATGGAGCAAGGAACTACAAAAAAAAAGTGAAGAAAAAGGGAGGAAAAAATGGTTTTTCATCAGGATCGATTCTTGGAACCTGTTCGTGATCACAGTTTCCCAGAAAATGTAATAAGAGGTGAGCGAGTCGAGGTATTAATTTTAATAGCTGGTTATCGGCCGAGTGAAACGGAAGCAGTAACCAGCGGGGAAAGTCAGAGACGAAAATGAACGTCAACACCACCGAGTGATAATACGAGCAAGAAGGAATCTGTATTGCCTTTAACACGCGCCTCTAATCATTCTGGTGGCCGTGTCGTAATTACAGCATGCGTTCGTTGCTGACAGTATAATACCATCAACATTGATCGTTATTAAACGAGACGATAATTTACCCGGATATTTGCTGAATAATTTGAGAAAGAATTTTTCAATTTTTCCATTCGCTCCAATAAAAATCAAGTTTACAGCCTGTTGCATATTTCCTGCGAAATAATTCCCTGGATTCTGCAAGGATCGGTTATTAAAACATATTTGTTTACTGCTTCGGTTACACTACCAGTTTTAAGAGAGGTAATTCTTGTACATAACATGTCGGTTTTTACGCGTTCGAAACCAAAGTCTCGATGACAATCGCGTTTTTATCGCTTTACGACTCCCACAGTAAAAATAATGATGCGTACTCGGGCACAGGATATTATAGAACTAGACGCTTTGATTATGAATTTATGAAAATTCAGCATATTAATTTCCAAGCGATTTTTTGTGTCGATAATCACACAGCGGTCGCTGCAACAATCGTATTGTTCGAATAATTTACATTGAATGCGCGTGAAAAAGTTCAGATGTTTTCAATTGTTTCATGGTTACCATACAAATTACTCGTTGCATAACGCGTAGAACACGTGGAAGGGAGATCATTAAATTGCGATCAGATTATAAATTAAAATTAGTCTTTGAAATCGTTTGAATTCTTTCACTGTAAATTACAATGAAGAATAAATTTAATCGTACATTTTAAATTTATATAAAAATTAATCAAGGAATGCCTTTATTTCCTTCAAAAATTCATAATGGCTAATATCTTTTTTATTGATATTAATAATCATTAATGAACGTATTTACTTCCTAATAGAGCACCATTGTTAAGATACTGCTTATAAAATTCACAATGGGTGATCTCATTTTTATTGAAATTAATAATTATTGAAGATTGCAATTGCTTCCTGATAGAGCAAGATTGTCAAGACGTTTCCTGAAAAATTCACGATGGCTGATCCCTTTTTAACCTTAGCCTTTACGCGCACTCTTACAAGTATCAGTTTCTATTACTCGATGTGAATAGATTATCGGCGCACCTTTGGCTGCGGTGTAACAATTCAACGTGGCTAATATCATTGTATTTTCCTACGACCTGGCTGAGCTCCAGATATGCTTGAAGTTTAAAGTCTATTTTAGACGATAAGGAAGACGTTTATTCATCCAGCCTGGGCACCAGCTGAAACGTCACACATGCACGATATTAGACGCGCTCGCGTCCCTCTTCCCTTGCTCGCGCCTTTCCGCGCGCGATTATTAATCCTCCACGTTCGATGCGAGATCGCTGTTGGTGATTTACGATCACCACAGGACACCAGGTTTCGTCGAATAATTCGTTCGTATTCTCCGAGCTAGTAACACGTTCTCCTTTCCATTCAAAACGACCAGAAAATAACACACAACCTGATGGATATTTGCTTTTGTTTCGACGAACACCCTTCACGTGACAACGAAGAACTTCGAATTAAATAATGGCTCTAATAATGATATCTTGCTCGAACCACGGGAGCTAAGGATAAAATTTCGCCATTTTATTTTGACGGAGTGACGATCGGTAATTTCGGTGATCATTTTAGTACTAGCTTCAGTTAATGGAATATTCGGTAAAATTTCATTTAGATAAATGAAATGAAATGAAATATATGCGATTAACGCTTTATTACTTAACACGTTCGCTGCCAGCACTCGACTGGAAATTCGTCGATCATAAATCGCTTCATTCTTTATAAAAATAACAGAGTGTAATTTTGCTGGTATTTAAAACCGTTCTACCAGTTTCATTTCTTAATTATTCGACGAAAATAAATCCGTAGCGTGACTGTTGACAGCGAACATGTTAATAGTAACTATAAATTAGGAAGAGTAACCTATATTATCAAGGTCCTCTTAATTGTAGCGCACCTACATTTCATTCTTTCGATTGAGTTCTTAGACGAATCGTTAACGATCAAACGCTTCTTAATTGCTTTTCAGTCAACGATCATTCATAACAAGAAGTCTATTAACAGGGTTTTGATCGATTAGGTGTTAACGCTTGTCCAGTAATAGAAAGTAGCACAATGAACAATCCACCTGATTAATGAAACGATCGTATCCTTAATGATCCTTATTAAAGTGTGCCGTACTACATACGCTCGTTTTCACTGTGCCAGTGTTAAACAACCGAATACCATTGTATCGTATGCAGGTACGATTCTAACGGTATCCCGTAATTTACAAACGATCAAACGTTCTTTATTCTTTATTCTCGATTCATCATTTATTATTATCGTTTCTCATACATTATACGCGCGCAATTTAATTACCCTATAAAATATCAATGTCACACATATATCAGCTAAGAATAGATCATCTGCGACGAACAATGATAAAAGAACAAACGTACGACCGTAATCGATCGTCTTTTATAGAAAACGTGTTAAACCGATCGAGATCCTTCGATCGAGCCTTCATTGTCGCTTTGACATTTTTTTCACTGATTTAGTAATGCGGTAATTGCCCATTTTTTTTTTATAAATCTACATATTCAAAGAAAATCTGTATGGAAATGTGTCCATCAATGATAATTATTATTACCATATTGGCTCTAATTACCGCTATCTAAGTCGTTATGAGCGTGCGTGCATTAGAAAAAAAAGATAACTTTGTAAGATAACCGCAATAAAAAAAAAGAAACATTGTATTTAATTATTTCATTTATTTGCGAAGATTGTGTATGACATCGCAATCTCGCGAGAATCAACGAAAGAGGGAGGAGGTTTTTCCGCTCGTTGGCCGGTGCTGCCGGCAAGAATGGCGGCCGAGCTTTCATTAACAGATTCGTGGTGATCGCGGTCGTGGCCGCGAGAAGATCGCTAACAATGTCTGCCAGTGGACAATATACCGGCGAAGAATTTCGGGAAGGTTGCGCGTTCGTAGGATCGGGTACGGTGAACGATGCAGCGAATGGAACTTCATTATTCATTTGCAAAGTTCAGTTATGCCGATGATACGTATCCATGACAGCTATACCGCCCACAGTGGCTAAATATAAACAGGCGGGGTGCCAGCAAGTTCCATTCACATTCACATCCACACGGGACGAGGCGGTTTAGTAAGTGAGCATAAGAATATGAGGAGCCCCGTTCTGAATATGCATCCGCGCATTGACGCCAACTGCACCGCCTAAACTTAGCCACGCAATTACCGAAACATACCTACCCCCATAATCGCTCTTCGCCCCCCTGGTTATCTCTGTTGTCGCTGTTTTCGATCGCCCGCTATCATACGATCTACGTTCGCGAAAGAGCAAGGGAGAAAAATAGCCATCTTTTGGCACCGTCAGAAAAGGTGGAAAGGAAAAATTCACGAAGGACGTTTAACTGTGTTGTCGA
Organism: Osmia lignaria lignaria; assembly: GCF_051020975.1. Lineage (NCBI taxonomy): Eukaryota > Metazoa > Arthropoda > Insecta > Hymenoptera > Megachilidae > Osmia > Osmia lignaria. Next base: position 7,153,801 of record NC_135041.1, read on the forward strand.
AGAAGGGTTAACACTATCAGTTGGGAGCATTTTTCTGAGTGATGAAAGAATTTCAAAGAATTTCGAATTGAATTTGACCGACAACCATCAGTAAGGAAAGTATTCGGAGCGATTAGAATAATTTCGCGAAGCGTGTACGAGCGTTGTCGGGTCGGCGATGAAAATCGAGACAGAGAGCGTTTACTCGCGATGGACCTTTTGTCGCGGGCGAGTAACTGGTAACGAAAGACGAAGGCTAAAGGCCACGAAATTTGAATCTAGATTTAGAATCGGAGCCACTGGAGTGCAAGGGGACATGCAGGGATGACGTAGATCCACCGGAAGTGGTTCATACTTCACGTGCGTTATAAAGACTGTCACTGTGGCACTGTCTAAAATTACGACGGGCCAACCAACACAGTGGCTTTAATACAAGCCGGGCGAAAGTAAGATCGAAAGTACAATGTTCGCGAAACGATCTGCAACAATAATCATCCCTCCGTGGTGTTTATTTAAAACTCTTTTATTCCTAATTGGAATTTTTCATTTCTGACGAGCAGCTACTAAAATTCCTTTCTTTTCATTTAACCCATCCACAAATGATTGCATCAACTCGAATCTTTTATCAATCCTCCCTTATAGTAGACACGCAGATAATCTCGAATTACAAGCGTGTAGACAAATCTGATTGTATAATCAATGAAAGTCTGTAATTTGTAAAATTGTCTAGTGGAAGAGTTAAAAATCGATCGAACGGAACGGATGCACATATATGCTCGAACGAAACGAATCCCTCGTGAAATATACAACAGGAAACAACGAGGCACAGAAACGCGACAAAGAGAACGTTGGTTGGGCTGCAACTCTTAATGGAATTTTAAAAGAGTGAAGGCCGGAATTCGACGACACGCAGGGGTGGCCTGGGGATACATAAATTATGGAGCGCTTTGAACGGGATTCGCTCTCTGCTGCCGGCCGGCCGGCCGCTGCAATGAAACTTGTGAATGCGGAATCTAGGGCAACCGGAAGCGGTATTTTCGTGGCACGGCTTTTCCACGGGAAGAAGAGCGGATCGTCGTGTTATTGCCAGGAAGATGGTCCACTGGTCATCGAGAACGATGATACTCTTTTACACCACTTCTGCGATACGGCTTATTGATTCCGTCGAGCCACTTGAAATACGGCGATCATTGGCAGATTCTTCAAGGATCAAAGTCACCCTGCCAGCCTTTTATTAAGGATTTTAATACAAACCAGCTGCTACAGCTAGTAACAGATTTTATACATTAAATTAAATTACGGAGGGTGGTCAAATTATAAACGATTTGTTCTGAAAATATGTGAAAGAGGGTAATTAACCCTTTCGGGAGGGAGTATTTTTAAGCTTGCATAGAGCGTTATTAATTTAAAATAAAAGAAGCAATAATTCCTTCCTTCAAAGCTTGTACTATAAATTATAAATTACTACTAAATTAATGGAATTATAAATTACTACGACAATTATGTTTGAATGTAAAGGATTAATTAAACAATGTATGAATATTATTGATCCTTCATGTATTTATATATCTGACAATATTGCAAGTAATATGTTAACACATAAATTTCACTTTTTTGAAAAAAGATGGATGGGTGCTAATGCACGTTAAGAATTACCTATATACGTTTCGGACCTGTGTTAGTGGGTGGAAAAAACCTCCGAGCCATCATAAAAGCTAAAGGCGGAATGACAAAATATTGAATAATTTCATTATTTCTAGAATATAGTTGTCAACCTATATAAAAGTGTCTCATTTGTACTTTTAAATATATTTGTTATTATTAGAAAATGATATCATAACATTACAATTTTTTGTTTGAGTATAATAACGTGACCACCCTCCGTAAGTGGGCGTGGAAACGGCCGTCAAATGTTAACATGCTGACTGCCAAATTATTTATGACAAACATTGTATATAAACTAAAAGCAACTATTATTAAAACACAGTTTATAATCCAACGCAGCATTCGTTTCTTTTCCCTCAATTGCCAACAATGTGTATCATTATACGTCCAGCTGAAGACGCTTCAACTCTTCCAGTGAAACGAGCAACTTCTATCGACTTATTATACACAAAGATTCGTTGTAGATGTCGAGTGAAGTCAACTTACTGTTATCAATATCCACTTTACAATGTGCATAGAAAATTTCTAAAAGTACATTTATTCGTATCGTTGCTTGAATTTTTGATTTAAATGCATCCTCGCTTTTCAATCTAACTGTATCCATAATGTACAAATAAAAACGATGAAAAACAATTGAAACAAAAGGTTCAGGGAGCTTGTTAACGAAACAACCAACGTCAAATATCAGAGGAACGAGTAACGAAGAATCACGGAAGCTCGGTCGTCAGATGAGAACGGTGTTTCAGAATACAAACATCATGTGCAGCTTTCTCTTGGTTTTCTCGTTCCGAGAAAGCCCGGGTAAGAAGCACGAGTCAAAAGCTATACGTTTGGTATCGACATCGTGGAATCCATAATCATAGATCAGAGAAAACGTAGGCACGCGTACAAACGCGTATGCCTACGGCATATATACGTTGCAACGAAGATATTTTCGGGCGACTTTATTGGCCGATGTTTATTATCTATTCCGCCGCCTCTAATCCTTTTGATATTCCCCATCGACGGATAAACAAATTGCACGATCACTGCTGTGCTAGAACCTCTGCGGGTCAGTTTCTCGAAAGCGGTAATATTAATAATTCCCTTTACCACGCACGCTGTATCCGACTACAATATTATCCAACTGAACGACTCATCAGTTCCATCCACCGATCGTGCACGTATACACCGATCACTTTGAGGGACGTGCCATCAACAAAGAAGACTTTGTTTCGGTTTCCATCTCACGTCATCGCTATTGGACGATTGTGATATTGATCCCAGACCAGACAGAGTCCGTTTCTGCCAGATGTACACGACATTTTTTTCTAATATGTTCCATATACTCTTGTTTAACATTTTTTAAATAACCTGATTTTTTTATTATTCATGATTCTTGTTAAAGTGTGCCGGACTACATACGGTCACTTCTACTGTAGTAATCGAAGCGTTGACTCATTCACTGGCACGGGAATGGAATGTATATGTGTAGAGTAGAGAATAAATGAAAATATTTCAAAATCGGAAATAATTGTTTCTTTGAATAAAATTCTCGAATAAAACCCAATTATTTGAAAATATAGCGATATTTTGATTTTAAATAAAATTGGATTTTTTTTGTTATTTTCAAATAACTAATTGAATTTTTAATTATTCGAATAAGTTTTTATTCAAGATCAAAATTTATTGGAGTAAATAATCTATTTCTTAATCCTCAATATCTTCGGTTTAGCCGAAATTTCTGTCAGAAGATTAATTTAACTAATGCCCAACTCTAATTAAGAGTTAAGTTTTTAATTTACTACCTTATATTGACATCTGATATGAACAACACTGTAACTTTCGTTATAGTGTTTTGCAATTGAAAAATAATCCTTTTCTGTCTAGGAACCATGTTTTATTACAATTAGAACTATTCTCAACTATCTGTAACTTTATATTCCCTGACTCTTTATCTTAATTTTGAATTACAGAAAATATGAACTATTTAAAAATACTCAAAAAGATAAGAAAAAAGCTATACCTAATTTCTTGTTACACTAACGGAGGCAACCAGCAGATGTAAAAAACAGAGTTAGAAAACGGTAGATCATTCTCCTGTAAGCCTAACATAATCTAGCAACAATATTGTTTATATCAGGTGTCGGTATTATCACCATAATAACAACGATATTCACAAATTTGTTGAAAAATCAAGCGAATCTTTCTTCAAATTAATCCGAACTGGAAACTGCGTTGATCTTTCCAGCTGGTGACGCGCAGACTAAATGAGCCAGTGTAGCACAAAATAATATTTACGCTTCCGGAAATGAGCGCGTCTGTACAGTCCGAGATCCATAATTCATCGAGAAGGTATCAATGAAGCGTAGAATGTTCTTCGAGGCGTCGCAATATAGTTTCCGAGGATGTTCCGAGGTCCATGTAACACTGAAGGACCGTAACGTGTTTACAGTTGTAACAGACCACACGGTGGGCAAACAGAGTTATCGTGTGTTCGACGCGTACGCGAAAACATCGAGCCACGACATTAACAGCGTCGACGAATACTTTATAAGCGAATACGGTTTCATCTCCTTCCAACTGTTCGCCGTTTTATTCGTTGTTCCCTTATCTTTTACGATTCCCATCCACGCGAGTCGACACGAATACCGCGACCGGAATCGAGCGTGTTCGAGCGGCGCGGCGTTCCAGCTCGAAATCGGCGCCGGACACGAAACGACGTTTGTCAGCGCGCTTAACATCGCCCCTCGTAAACATCGCGTTCGACAACTATTATTCGACAATGAACATTTCTATAAGAAACTTCCGTATTGTAAGTACCGTTCGCATTGAATACCTTTAGAAAAGTTTAAAATTGATGATGCATCGTGCCAAGTACACGGAAATGCAACGAAACGTGTGCGCAACGTTTCAATGAAATCAGTAATTATTAAACTGTGTACTCGCATCAACATGTTCGCAAAGATTCGGAACAAAGCGGTAAGGAAAGTCCACGTTTCGAACGGATGGAGAGACAAGAGAGCGTGATGCTACTCGTGTATCCACAATAAAGCGCTTTATGTTTCCTCAAGATGTTCTGGACGAGCGTTTTTCTCTTTTATTTCATTCAACGGACCGTCTGAATCGCATCGAGGCTGGCATACACTCGGACCGTAGCGAGGCATTAACGGCATTAAAAGCGGCGCGATGCCACACGCTCGACAGCAGACATCGAGGAGCGTGTTCCTCTTAACGGCTCAAAGCTGCACGTCGCATCGCCGAAATAAGCCGCGACGATGAGCCGACTGTCAGTAGGATTATTGTCTTCGGCTTCTTATCTCCGCCAGGGAGTTCTTTCTGCGAGGATCGTACGTGAAACGACGGACGTGGCTCCCGAGGGACCGAGGGGACGTCGAGACGCGACTAAAGCAACCCCGTCACCTTCGCCTTCCACCAACCGAGCAGTCCTAACCTTGCTTCATCCTTCCTGTCGCACTTTTCTTTTCTCATTTCCTTCTTCTTCCTCTTCTTTTTTTTTTTTTTTTTATTTATCTACCTCTTTCCCTCCCGCCACGCCGAGACACCGATCCATCTCAGACTCTTTTCTATACGCTCATCCCTTTTCAACGGACAGCTCGTCCTGCTTTTTTCTTTTTACCTTCGTCTTTGTCCCGTCGTCGCTGTTCCCGTCAACGCTCGAGAGGATCCTCCGTCGACAAGGTTCTTTCTACTCGCCTCCGTCATCGACGACACTGTCACCGTACCACTTCGACACCTCGATTGGTTTATGGGGAACGTTCACCGAGAACGAAAGCGAGGAAACATACGTGTCGTCGGTTACCTTCGAGCAATCATCGCGACATCGTTCGCGCGCATTTTGTCATCGCGACTGTAGCTCGATTCGAAAAAAAATATTTACCCGAAAGGTGATTGATCGTCACGGTGAAATACGTTGCACGATGATTCGTCGCATCGAATGTCGCGATTTATTGTCACGTGAAAACGTGCCCTAACCATCGTTCACCCCGGCTCGAGTCTAAGGGAGAGGTACAATAAACAGCCGAGCCCCTTGGCTTCCGACGACTTTAATTAATTTTATATGTGCTGCGGCCACGCGGCCGCGAGAATCAAGTCACAGAGCACCGAGACTCCATCGTCACGAGTTGTTCCTATCCTTTTTATTCTTTCCTCTACCTTCACCCCTCGACCCTTCTCCTCGATATTCCTCTTTTTCTCTGCGTTCGAGTGAGCCACAGAGAGAGGCTCAGGGGGCACCGGGGATCACCACTCGAGTAACAGAATAATACGCGGGATGCACGTGCCACCGTGGACCCTTTCTCGTCTTCCTCCCTTCTCTTCTTCTGTAACCGCGATTCTAATTCAACCTCACCCCCGCCGATAAAAAACTACGCGTCTCACTGTGCGAACCACTTCTATCACCGCAAACTTTCACTTAATTGTAAATAAAATTTGGTGCGAAAAATTATTATAGCCCTGTTTAGTGCTAGATGACCTATCGAGTTTGTAATATTAATAAGGACTAAGGTCATCCTCCCCCACTAGAAATGGGATATACAAGGTGTCTCAATATTGGTGATACAACCGTGAAGTCGAAAATGTGGAATATATTTCTTTTTCATTCGAAGCTTTGTTTTTGAAAAAATTAATAGTGAATCTACTCCGAGTAGGCAAGCACTTGACTATGTCGTGATTGAATGAAAATTGTTGAAAATGTTGGCCGTCCGTTCAACCATGACACAATAAAGTGACTTTGTTTAGTAAAGTGATGACAAACCAATTTTCTCGAAAACATACCCTCAAATGAAAAAAAATTGTACCACGATTGTATATATTCTTACCAAATCCCTAGCAATTACCAAACAGACAGCTTGAGTATCGAGTACTTGCCCTTTTGCAATTGTATTTTCTGTCTATACGAAGTCACCGCTAATAAACTCTTATATTAAAAACAAGTGTTCGTCTCTCACCCTGGTTCCAATATTATTCCTGTTTATGTATCAAGGATTAAATACTTCCAAAGGTGACTAACTTGAAATCCGCCCGATGCGATGGTCACTTGACGACCCTTCCTTTATGACCAGTTAAAAAAGCAGTGGTAGATACACTGTAAATCGAATGAGTCGTGCGTGACCGATCAAGAGGTATCCATTACCCGTTTCCTAGGAGGAAACGTCTTCCTCAGTTCGGGTAAAAACTCGTACGGGAAAATGATGCATCGTTCGCGTGTAATGCCGGTCTTTGAATTCACTATATTCCTGGAATTTCTGCTGGGAACTTATACGTACGTGAGAGCCTACATCCCCGAGGAATGCGACACTGTTCGTCCGAGTATCCTTGCGATAAACGGTTGTTTCATAGATCGCGTTCTATGATCGGTTAATCGATACATTCGAGTTACGTTTGACACTGTTACGAAGATTTACTCCTTGGAATGCTAGGTAAGTTAGACTCTGGAATTGTTAAGATTAATATACCTGGACTGTACAGAAAATTCCAAGAATTTCTTCTATGCGATTTCCTGTATGTCTCAGAGGAGAAGAGAAAGTCCGTTCTTCAGAAATCAAGCGAATTTACACTATTCGTAAGAAGAGCTGTTTTATGTTTAATTTTATTGAAGATCAAAGTCGTGACATTTACTATTTAAAGCTGGGAAGAATGGAGATGACGATCGAGACGCATTGTTCGCCGAGCGTGCACGCGTAGAAGAAGCCGGCTGTCGTAAGCCGATATGAGTCGCGTTCCGTCGCGATGCATCCGTACAGAAATATGCAATATTTATTTCGGCGCACGCGCCTGCACCCGTGTGTCCCTCTCGCACGCCGGCGAAACGTGAGAACCGAAATAAAGATTCGGACGACACGCGGGAAACGGGGTAAACCAGAAATACGCGTGAATTGAAACTCGCATCCTGGCAGCGGGAACACCGGGCCCGTTGCCGTGCTCGTTTTGGAATAGCGCTCGTTAATTGCCCCTCGAGCCGCTCGAATTACACTTCAATTATTTAAACAGACCGATCGGACACGAATCGTTGCCCGGTACAATGCGGATTCTGAACGCCAGCAACCCGCTCGCGCTTTACTCTATTCCGTGTGAACGTTCTTCTCAGAATTCTATTTAATCTTTCCTTCGCTAAACTGGCGTTCACCTTAGATAATTTTCGGTCAATCGATCGAATCGTTCAACCAAAAGAGCTAGGTATGGCGGAACAAATGTGTTGCTCCATGGGTTAACACGTTCGCGGACGGTGTGAATTCACATAGGTTCTTCTTATAAACACTCTCTATAAACTCAATTTTGATGTTTGTAAGAAATAAATAATATTGTTGCGTCAACGAGTGGTTTTCGGAGAACACATTAATTGATACAATAATAAAGAAACTGAACGATATATTTAACCCTTTGACTGCTATAGTTTATTTCTAGTATATCTTAATCATAACCAAATAAAAGTTATCAATGCATATTATTAATTATACATCATATGTTATCAGGTTATAATAAAAAAAAGAAAAAAAATGGAAAAATAAATTTAGAAATGAAATGAAAGAAAAAAATGATAAGTGTTATTGACTTAATTCCTATTTCGAACACACAGAACGTTTTAGTCTAGAGTACTCTGCAGTCAAAGGGTTAATGTTATAACAGAATTCTGACACGACAATTCGCAGGTCCGTACTCGACGACTTCTCGAAGACCTCTGCATTAAATTATCGCGCGGTTGTCCAAGCGAGCCAAACAAACGGTAATCCGTACCCGCCCGGTCGAAAGGGGTAGTTTCGTGTGATGGAAAGATGACAGCTTTTCGCCGTTGCAACGATATAATGCAATGTTACCAATATTAACAATAAAAAGACGGGAGTCGAATTATTTTTCCTTACAAGTTTTTCTATCATGTTTATTATGTAAATTAAAAGAAAGATAATGTACTGCATATGCAGTGGCGATCCAGCAGAACAAAGCGGGAATACTGCATATGCAGTTGCCGTCCGCGAACGTGTTAACTTCGGCGATAATGTTTTACTTCTTGTCCTTTGCGTCACTCGTGATGCACGACTGTTTACATTCCGGTAAAATATGTTACAGGCTACTTTAATATAGTGGGTGCTGGAGAACGTCATTCTTTATCTTAAGGAAATATTACTCTAACGTCCTTTTTTAATTTTTGCCGGCTCAAAGTTGAAAATTGCGAAGGTAAATTAATCGAGCCATGAATTATCGTTACTCAAAAATAATGGCATAGCTTTTAAGACTTGGTATACATCATTAATAAAAAATGAGTAGGGCACATTCTCAAATTTATACGTAACAAGATTATTAATTAGAAGAATCTTCTACTATCTTACAAGGGACATTACCCAATCGACACACGCCGATTTTTATGTCCTTTGAGTATGATATAGAACTCAAAAAAATATTTGACACGTATTTTTTTTATCGGCAATCGTCCATGCTGAAGGGGTGAAAATAGCCCTCAAAGTTGGGGTTGCAAAACATATTTTCTTGAATATCTCAGGAACTATTAGGTGTAGGCGAAAAATTCAAAATGGAATTTGTGTATTTTTGAACAGCCAATTTTTCTATGTCGCCACCTTTTTGATAAATTTACTTGTTTTAAAAATATATTGAAAAATAATGTTATTTTGTCATTTTTTTCATCCCTTCAGCATGGACGATTGCCGATAAAAAAACATACGTGTCAAATATTTTTTTGTGTTCTATATCATACTCAAAGGGCATCAAAATCGGCGTGTGTCGATTGGGTAATATCCCTTGTTAGTGCAGAGTATCGCTTCCTAGGATTGAATGCATTGAAGTGTATCCCGAATTTATGGGCGTAGGTATAATTTTCAGTATCGCTGGATCAACAATTATCACGCGTCGCGTTGTTAGGAAAAATCGTAGGAACTTCACGGAAGCATCGTTTGCGCTCGGTTACGTGCAAGTAGTTGATAATTTTAGCTGTTCGCTACATACAAAATATGGCAGGAGGTGAAAGCACAGATGGACAGAGGGAAAGAGCTCTCAAATCTAGCCCCGTCGAGCAGTGTATCCGCACGTCAATAAACTCGCGTCTATTAACGCGGGTTCGAACGGTGGCGGTTTTAACGGCGTGTTAAAACGATTAACGAAACTGCTGTTTCGCGTCGACGAATAGAACGGGGCCGACGAAAAATTTGCGCCTCGACGAGTTAAGGGCGAGAAAGAAGATTTTGGACGCGGGCCGAGGAAAAATCTGACAGGCCTGGCTCACTCGATGTTCCGCTAAAATATTGAAGGTGGAACGTAAATAAAAGAAAAAGGGGGAACCACGACGATGGCACACAGGAATGTAGCAGCTGCGGGGCTCATTCACATCCGCGCACTGTGGAATTCTTACTACACAGCGCTCTCGCGGTTTCCCTCGGGGTCGCCGTCCAAGTTACAAGTATAACCGCACTCAATGCCCGCCCAGTACCTACTTCCATTTCATTCTGGAACGTTTGCAAACGACCTATGCTTATACTACGATCATACTCTTCCACCAACGACAACCATTTCCATCCGTAACACTGTTCAACTTGAATCTTAAAGAAGAAAAAAAAATACGAATCTCTTTGGAAAGTATAATTAATCATACCTATTTGGTTGATTGATTAATTGCTTAATTAAGATCTAATCCCTTCAATTGGTGTAATTTTCTATTGTTTTCAAACAACCCTATAAACACAATACAGACAGTTCGAAAAGAATCTTCCGAATTATTTCATATTTGTTTAATATTTTCTATAATTGAATACACAGAAATGATACACCGTATTCCTTCGAATCGAAACTTGGAAAATTGAAAAAAATGATTTTATAATAGGTATTGAAAAATAGGAAAAATGTAATTAACTTAAATAGTTAGAGATATAATAAGACAAAATCTTCCTTTATCACTTTCGGCATCTTCACTTTCAGAACTTGAGTTTTCATTTTCACTATTGCACCGACAGAGTTAATCGGCAGAAATAGGATGTTAAGATATTCACTTTGAATTTAAGCCGCACCCTAATTTTACGTTCTAAAAATTGGAATAAAAAGTGTGGCTTAAATTCAAAGTAATACGGTACCAGTGCATAATTGAATTGACCTTGAAATGAAACGCGTAAACCTCATTCAAAACCTCCCTTAAACCGTCGAAGATGAACGTGTAACACAATTATTTTCATCCCTTTTCCTTGATGAATCGAGTCAGCAGAGTGGATATTTTCGTAGCAGGGCATCGTTTATCGAGGATATCAGTCGGTTTCCTCGGATGATACTCTGCAAGCCGCAAGTACATCGTCGTCGTGGCGGCAGCGACGGATAATGTGTGTTTCGGCCGCGGTGCCGAGAATAGTTCAAAGTAAATAGCATGCCGTGAGTGGTGCCCTCTAATCTTCTTCTTCTCCTTACCACGGAGGATATTCTGATTGCATTATGACCGACCACGACCAGACACCACTTCTCTAAAGGGATATTCGACCGGGTCTGATGTAACGTTCCTCTTCTACTCGAACAGGCTACCCAAAGACGACGATCAAAGAAGCGTCAGGGTAATCTTTGTTGTGTAACTTTCAACTTTGATGAAACGTTCAGTGTCTGTTCTCAATGGCCAATAATACCTATCCTAGAAGGACACTGATCGAATTAACGATTCGAAGGTTAATTAGCATTCCCTTGTGCCAATGAGGTGCATCGTGTACATCAGTCTCAAAGAATTATGGCCTTACTCCAATCGATTACCGACCGATTTTACACGATTTCGCGAGTTATGGTTTTGGACAGCGTGGTTTAGTACTCGAACCAATGGCAAACACAATAGTTCACAAAATCCTGTAGAAATACTCGCGAAAAATATCGGAAACCGTGTAAAGTCAGCCACTAATTGAAGGGAGTTCGGTGTAGTTGTTCGAGAGTGAAACGAGAGGAGACAATTTTCGAGCGAGCACCGGGTACCGAGAATCGTGCACGAAGCTCTCTGACGGATCGGAGAACAGTTGGGAAGAGGAGAGAAAAAAAAAGCGAACGTCGAAGAGACAGAAGAAGCTGAATGAACGCAACCGGGAATACAATGGAGCACTGTTGTACTCAGGACTCTCTTGGTCGTTGAAACAATGCCCGTTCCCGGATTCAGTTAACAATCCGTGTCGCGAACATGGGGACGCCGTTAGATAAGAGAACGTCGAGACACAGCTCGAACGTTCGTGGACCTCTTCGAACCTTTTCTTTTCAATCGGATGGAGAAAAAAAAGAAGAAGAGAAACTAAAGCGTTCGTTCGTCGAGACGAAATAATGAAAACGCCACGGTAATGGCGCAAACATTGTCGTCTGCTTTTCACGAGAGCTCCGTCCATTCTTCCGTGCCGAGCCAATGCGACAACGATCGCGAGGAATGATTTTCTTCCCGAGGAAAAAAGGAAAAAAAAACATACAAACCAGCAGAAGAGGGAATATTCTAGCAGGAAAAAAAATATTATAATTGACAACGAGCTTATCTGTTCGCGGATGTTTCTCCCTGTGGAGTAGCTGTTTAATAGGTTGTTTATCGTCGACAAGATGGTCGACGATGTAGCCAAGCGTAACAGACGAAATACTTTTGAGATGAAAATTACTACGTACCTCCTAACCGGCGTGGACCTCGTCTGAATCCGCCGAGAGACGCGGTTCTCGTGCGTGAATAATAACTCGTAATTGGAAGCGCGTGTAATTTAGCTTGAAGGCCGTGTTATTATTTTTGACGCGTGTTCGAATGCTAACGATCTAAGGAGTACTTGGAAGAATGTACACACAGGTCGAAATTAACAGTCTCGCGACGCTTAATTCGTATCAAGGAATTCAGAGCTGACTGCATCAGGATTTTGTTTAAAAATCTCGAAATCTTTGCAACTTTTTGCAGACTAAAAGTCAGGCTACTTGTAATTGAAACATTCTTCGTGCAATTATTAAAATAATTGGAGCCAGGGGTAAGATAATTGAATAGAAGAGAATAAGAGAAATTAATTTTGGATATAATTGTGGACTTCGGTAATTTTGAAATATTCCAACAGGAACATAATAAATTTACAATATCCCCGTCGTTAAAAGAGATATAACTGTGGTGTACAACAAAGAAAAAAGAGTAAACTATTGTTTGTCTCTCACCATCATCCAGTTTGTTCATTCTCAAGTAAAGGGTACTTGTTGTCGAAGGGACAAAGGGTCTCAGAAAAGACCCTTAACGAGACTACAAAAAATTATTATCGGATGATCCGACGGGTAAGAAAGGTGCGAGGAGGCAGTAGAGTACAATCGTGAACGGTCGCCTTTGAGTTGAGGCCTGGCTGCACATAGGAATGTAATTAAAATACCAGGCGGCAAGACTATGCCTCTCAACGCGGCGAACACAATGGGCCACAATGTTAATGAGGAAAATAATTATATGAGAGTTCATTTTCTTCCTCCAGAAAATCGGATGCGGTGGCTGAAGGAGACGCTGCTGGCTGCCAGCAAGGAAGAGTAGCAAGAGTAGAAAAGGGTCCGTAATGCGAGTGCCAAGTGGTCCAGACGTCGTCGTGCATGCACTACTGGCGACGCCTTCACCCTTAACACAACCGAGAACCAGCTTCCTCTCCGCGTTAAGACGTCCGTCCGACATAAGTATTTTGTAATTAACGCTGTACGCACGATACTCTAACCCCCCCTGGACGCCCTCGCGCTGCGATTAGGAGCACTCGTGACCGACCTCAAAGAGAAACCAGGGAAACTCCATCGGCGACGCGTTTATGTTATTTAGAAACAAGTGAATTAATAGAAAATATCGCGATAGTTTAGAACACTATTCCTAAATAAAAAAATAGAAAATGTAATATAATACTTTAATTCCGTATTTCATATTCTTTTCATCTTCTAATACATGAAACTCTTGTATTTAAAAATAATAAATTTCACTTCAGATTAACGTCCTTGTATATGTTTTAAGTAATCAAGAATTAGGTACTAAAATGTAATTATTTTTCGTAGCCTAAATACTTTTTGTTCCCAATAAAATGATAGTTTATTATGTAAGAAATGCGTTATATTATATTTTCTACTTTTTTAGGGAAAGGATCAATCATTATACAAGGGTGACTGTATACGTTACTCTATAAACTAAAATCATTTAGCAAGGAAATCTTCAGAAGTGCATTTAGGAGAGAACATGTAATCATTGAACGATCCAAAGAATTTCACCGAAATCGTTGCAGTGTCCAGTTTCGGTATTCACTCATCAACGAGCGATACTCGTAGATGGCCGAGTTGAATGTCATCGAAAACGTTTGTGTCCAGCGCGTTTTAATCGGTCGTCGATATCAAGGTCTGACTCTTGGTACGGAATAGAGTTATTGCTTGGAAACGGTGTTTGTATCGATCCGGCGCAGGCGTGCCGCTTGTAAAATGTACCGAGTCAATTTCGAACATTTCGAAAGCCGGCCGTGATATTGAAATCGATATATTGGCCGGTCGAAATTTGGCGACGCCGTTAAACGAGCTCGAATTTCAGAATATCGTTTCCAATTCGAGAGCTCGATCGAATTTACTTCCGCGGTCCGCAATTCGTTCATTCCGCGCCCCGAAACGATCCGCGAATCTCTACTCGTGTCACATCGATGTATCTTCTCCGCTTCCACAGGCTGTGTTGGTCTTTCGAATCACGCAAACGCCGACGCTGCAATCCGACCTCCGGTCACGTAGCTTTATTTCATTAATTCCTTGCTAACCGTTTTTCTTCCTGAACGAGCGAAACACGACGATCTATGATCCCCTGCGATCGTGGCCGAACCGGAAGGAGAATTCGTTCGGTCTTTTATCGAAGGGTTTCGTCCGAAAATTGCGGGTGACAGGTATTTGATATCAATATTTTTCATGACATTTAGCTTTTCGTATAGAAAAAATCATCGTAGCAAGTTAGGAAGAATCGAAGTTAACGCGATAACGAAACACGGATCGAGATGCACAGCTCGTAGTCCAATGGAACATAGTCAAACAGAGACGTTAAAACGCAGACGGATAAAACGCAAGTGAAAAAGCAAAAACGTGGCAAGAGAATGGTGGAGAACGCGGAACACGGGGATAACGAAACGAAGAGAGTCGATGGAAACAGAGAGAAAACAGACGAATGCGAGGAGGGGGTGGTAGAGGCGAGTGAAGGAAGAGAGACAGGCAGATAGGAAGCAACGGGAGAGGGACGCAATTTGAGCGAGTGGCATCAGTCGGCGGGTTTAATGAGGTTAGCTGCAATTACATGCATTAGTACGACATGACGAGGGCAGCGGAGCCGACCTCGGTCCTCTGCAAGAGATATTGGATGTATGAGCCTGGCGAAAGGGTGGTGGGCAGAGGGTGGAACGCGAGAAGGACGAGTGACGAGAGCCGCGACGAGATACAAAGAGGAGAGGGAGCAGAGGGTGTACACATTGCTGGAACGAGTGCAACAGCTACGGGGTGCTAAAGGGATGAAGCGAGAAAGGTGGAGGAAAAAAAGTGGGCAAGACGCGGAAGAAACGGACGAGCACGGTTAAAATGCGTTAACGCGTAGGACGTTAACGTCACCGTATACCGTGCACTGACACAGAGAGCGGAGCGGAGCCGAGCAGAGCGGAGTGATGATAGCAGAGTCGCGGCAGGTAACGCGCAAAGTCACGCATCGTTGCCTCGCGATCAAACGACAAACACCGTCGGCTTGCCGCTCCACTGCGATAATTCTTTGATCGCTCGAAAAGATACACCGACGAGGCCAACCCTCTCGCCACCCCTTGCCGTCGACGTTGCCAGAGACGCTCTGTACACCGCACCCTGCCACCCGGCGAAAAGCCGGTGAATCGGATAAGCGAGGCAGCCGTGTAAGTTGATGCTTCGCGCGGGGTTGAAAAAAAAAAAAAGAAAGAAAAAAGAAAAAACAAGAAGGGAGACAGGAAAGAGGCGAATAAAACGACGGGTGCGTTCATTTAGCCCCGTTTAGGCGGCTACATCCAGCTTACGAAATCGTGCGAGACACGCTTCGCTGATCGTCAGAGAACGACTCTTTGTAGGAAAAAGGACTAACTTGTTACAGGAACGTTCTTGATCGGAGGAATTTACGAGTTTACAGCGAGAATTTCTAGAATTGCGATCGTGTTTCAAATATTCTACGCATTCATAACTGTTTAAGCCGGCTTGTTTCCAGCAACAGAATACCTCGCGTTTCGTCGTGTTGTAATAAATTAAAACATTCTGTCCTCGTTCCACGACTAACGGATTAATCATCTATTATCCGTGATAGTACCATTGCAATGGAGATTCATCACAAAAGATACGACTACAGGTACTGCCGATAAAACAAAACAGATATGAGTATTGAAATCCCCCAGGTATCGTACCGAAATGCATCGATGATGAAAGGGAAGATGACGGATCACTGTTATTGGAAAACAAAACCCATCCACCCCCCCGCTTTTACCAGTTCCGATTCTCTGTTCGATATTACCGCGACACAGAGGCGAGCACTTTTGCCCGGTCGGCGAACGGGTATTGTCGGTCAATACGGATTTCACGAGCGGCGGCATTCTCCAGAGAGCGAACGCGCAGGGATACGTTTGATACAATATATAAGCGGTCGGATTGTGGACGAACCGATGGAAGGGGCTTGTAGGCGGGGAGAGTCACAAAGTAGCATTCTATTGACAGAGAGCTCTGGTCCGCCGGTGATTATACTTGGTGATCATATCGCTCGTATATTGACAAACAGCGATACACGGGGTCGAGGGAAATGGAGAAAGAGAAAGGGAAGGGTAGAATCATCCCCCCCTGTATCCCTACCCTGTTCTCGTTGTTACTGTCTTCCTTTCTCCGCGCATAACCTCCTACCTCTCGCTCGTCGCTTTTATCATGCCATCCTCGTCGATCATCCCCTATATACCGGTACTGCAACTTCTCTCACCGTCGACCAGCGGGAATGGTGGTGGTGGCTGTTTCCGTGGACGCTTCTCGTGCACCGGTGCACACAGACCGCCCACTGGCGACCCACAATACGCCGCTAATTCCCATAAAGCGACGGCCGATACGCAAATGGACAAACGTATGGACATACGCACAAGCGCCCCTGGCTTCTCGCTGACCGGCCAAACACCGTGCACCATACTACCCCCCTTCATACCCTTGTTCCATGATTCTAACCCGGCATTCGCAGCTCGCATATCGCGGATGGCTCTCCCGGCCCGCCTTTGAGGATTACGCTACCGTGTAATAACGGCACGGTCGCGCGGAAATGTGACGCGACGAGAGCAGCCGTCTGCTTAAGACGCATCGGTCCAACGATTTTCTCAGGGTGGATTTATGAACAGACAGGGGATGTGTCTGGACACGATCATATTTATATTTCAGCGTAGATTTAATGTTTTTTTTTTGGAAATGAGATTTGATTACTTTTATCCTTTTGTCGACACGATGAGAAATAAAACGCGACCGTGTTAGAGGAGAAATAAATTTTGTAAAAACACAATTTGACTGCGTTTTCTTATGAATATTAGTTGGCTCAATTAACCCCAGTTTATATAAATATTCACTATTAATTACCAGTAATAATATTTGCATAGCACTCAAGAGCTACATATATCAAAAGAGGGAAACACGGTAAATTATATACTTTGATGCGTGTGAAAAAGAACATCGTTAAATCGCTTCAAGTACTTCAAACGATTCAACTGTAATCATCGAAGAGCCAGATAGGCGTAAACAGAAATTTCACGCTCACCTGCAATCGTTTCGTGGACAGTCATCGGATATCTGTATACGAGGAAGGCCATACGTGTCCAACCACGTAAGAAGGAAGGTCGTGGAACTGGTGAATGAGAACCGATGAATGGATCGCATGTTGGAGGGTCCTTTTCAGAATACCCTCTCAAGGATGCGTTTTAATCGCCATCAACGAGACCCGAAGTGCACCGAATGCAACGTATCACCGATGTCCCAGGTAAGAATATTTCAAAAATTATTTATAATTTAATTTTTAACAAAATTGAAATAGTATCCTACTACATGTTTACTTTCATTCGCTTGAATCGTCTTTACTCACGTTCAATTGTTCCTACGAGGGTGGTGTATCCTCAACGACCCATCTTTCAAGCAACGAAAGTACATACACAAAAGCATCATGGAAACAATGCTTAATTTGACGATCTTGAGGAGCAGTAAGGTCGAAGAATCTGACGGGTGGTTTCAGCCAGCAAGAGTCCCTGGGGCGGATAAATAAAAGAGGAGCAATCGTCGGGAGCGGTGCATCGGCCACAGTGCACCGGGTCTGCACGGTCGAGCCACTGGGCGTGACAATATGCTTCTGCACAGGTGCACCGTCGAAGGTATAGGTAGGTTGCCGGAGGCGCCTTAGGAGAGAGAGACGAGGCGTTCGCCGCCCACGCTCGATCGTGCGGCTCGCTCGTGGAGAAAGACAGGAAGAGAGAAAGGTGGTAGGAAGGAAGGTAAGAAGGAACGAAGAACGTGGCTGGCGTACAGCGAGGAAAAGGAGCGATAAAAGAAGAGAGAGAAGCTGAAAGCGTAGACGAAGACGATGTGTGCGTACGAACGGGTACGTGGTCGCACACCTGTGCCAATGCAGCATGGCATAGAGTCGCATAACAGGTGGAAAGGTAAAAGAGAGAAAGAGAAAAAGGGGGAGAGAGCGAGAGAGGGGAACAGAGGAGAGGGAGATCCCCACTCGACCCCGAGTCTGCCAACTCGAACATTACTATACGCCCTCCGGGACCAGAGAGGAGGAGAACGTTCAGACTACCGCCTTCCTCCTACGTTCTCTCTCTCTTCCTTTCCCTCGCTCCCCCAGACCGAACCCTCTCCTTTCCTTCACGGTCGCACTTCCGTTTTAACGTCAGCTAACTCTCGAGGCGGTGGCTGCCGCGCAAACGCCACCGACAAATGCGTTTTCACTCGATGCCGATGAAATGGCCGACGAGAAAACGTTCTCCACCCTTGACAGCCTCGACGCACGACGACGAGTTCGCCAGCGACCACCGGTTCGACCAACAACCTTCTTCGTCCTCTATAAAGATCACTTATTAGAGTACTATAATTAGTATTCTAGGCGTAGAAGAAGTTATTGCAAACAAATCGTTTGTTTGTATCGATAAAAACAGAAATTAACCCCAGATTCTTCGAATTAAATTAATGCAACTGTTCGACTACTTGAAAATTGTTACCACTCTTCATCTATCGATTCCACGTTCCTCGGGATATGTGAAATAGCGTTCAGGTATCCGGTGCTCAACGGCTGAACGCGTGTTTGCTTAAACGCGTTCGTAGAATTCCGCCGCGAGGTGAATTTAGCGGGACATCGGAAGGGGCGGAGAGGAGCCGTCTGTGCAGCACGTAAATGACTGGCATAATAACGGTAATACAACAGGTATTATCTGCACGCGCTCGCATTTTTGCGGATAGACAGGTTTCTCGGCTCTCTAGCTAGCGATTCCATCGAGAGGCGATGCTGTTTCGTTTCCACGCGATGACCCGCGTCTTCTCAGGTCGCCGCGAACCATCCAAGTCATCGCGATATCGTCTCAGATAGGATCGTCGATCGAACGTCCTATCGTTCACGCATTGTTCGCGTACTATCCTCTTCGAATCGTCTTTGCGATCACCTAACGTTTCCGCGAGACGATTCACCTTTACTCGACGAGATACCGCGAGGAATGTGCGCCGTTATTCAGACATTTCGCACCGTAACGCGTGCTTTCCAAGTAGAATTATTTTATTGAAAGTTTGCGAAAAATTAATTTCAATATTAAGAAAACGTATCGAGAAAATTTTTAATAATTATTCTGCCACGCGTGATTATTTCCACTGTGTCAGTCAACGCGTTAATTACTTCTCGCGACGCGTGTTTCCACGCGAATGTGGTTTCAATCTGCTCCAAATTCGTAACGAGCTGATTCGCGCGAGTATGCTCAAAGAACAGTGGCTCGACAGAAATTCAAAGAATTCAGATGCAGATTTCAGAAACTCGACTCGAAGAGGTTTCCTTGTTCGTGTCGTTTCGTTGAGTAGCATGGAATGTTTCAGTGGATACAATTTGGAGCACGAGAGAATTTTAGCTGTCTCTTACGACGATTATTTTTATTCGAAAAGAGCAACTGATGAAACTGTTAAAGGATACTAAGAATGAATTTTGTAAGCTAATGCTTCGAGCTTTTATTATTTTTTTTTCAAACACCAGTAGATGGAATTCAAATTCTTTTTAGTTTCTCAATTTACTGATTATTCGATTAAATCACTTCCGTGTCAACGTGTTAATTCAATGTTGAATAACATCTTTTCATTAGTTTGTTCATTATCGTTATCGAATGTAAATGAAACTTACACTGATGAATGTAAATGAGATTAACCGACAAGAAGCTAATGCGTTCATTACGAGATCATCTGTTTAATTACTGATACACTGGCTGTACAAGGTATTAGCTACAGCACGCGATTTGCAAATTATACTTCTGTAATACGGTATGAGCAGGCAAATTATTTTTTAATCAGCAATAAATGATATTTATCCTTTTTTCATAATAGGTATGCAATTTGTTAAAACATTATGGAAAATCTTTTATAGTCTTTTAAGTTTATAATACATGGTTCTGAAATACTCCGTATAATTGTTGAGATTGTTCCTTTCTGCACGCGAATCAGCATTATAAACAGAATCTGATCGTTATCGTTCTTTCGTTAGAGTCGGAGGATCGGTAAGTACGCGTTTTCCCCTCCCCTTTATGCGAGACTAACGATCGCGTTTAGCGAAACAGTACACGAAGATAATTAAGTTTAATTATATACAGGATACCATGGAGGTATAATTGTGGTGCCTTTAAATCGACGATATTTGTTTAGCTACTGCACGCAGTAAATAAATCTATCCTGAATCTTCTTTTTATTAATAAGCATCACACATGAACAATATACGAGGCGCTTTAAACTCAAAGATTTTTAGCTGACACGGAAATAAATTTTACATATTAAAGTATAACAAATAAGGGAAACCACGATTCAATATTCTATTAAATTTTAAACATTAAAATATAACAAATTAGGAAAACTACGATCCAATATTTAATAGGATAAACTTCGAAAAGGAAATTTTGTGTGTCGGGTCAGAAGGGTTAATTTCCATGTTCGATAAGGTAACAAAGCTTGTATGCTAATGATATCCACGGTTTGTATACAACCGTGTACGTTCAATAGCTAAGCTAAACGCGGATTGGGAACGGGATTGATCACCGGACTAAGAAGATTAACGGATCCCGCGGTACTGAAATAAACGTCACGGTGTAACGGTTAAGTTGGATCACGGAACGGCTTAACAGTACGAGACAAATTATCAGCTATTGATAGCTCCTTACCGATCTCGGCAAATTCGTGTCCGCCAATCTATAAATTTAGAACCTCCCCTACCTCGAGCCATTGAATCGATAAATCTCACGTAATACCCGAATATCGTTAGCTCGTCACGTCACGCGTACATTTGAATTTGTATCGATGTTATTAGCTTGCCAACCCTGCTGTCTCAGACAATCAATTTCTCCGTTGGCCTCGATTAGCCGAAAATAATTCGCTGCTAAACCGTGTTAACTTCATCGATAGAACCATGACCCGCGTAAAATCGACCCGTTCGAACGGGTCACGCGATTACAGTTTACATGTTTACAACAAAATTAATTGTCGCACACTTACAGTTTATGGTATTAAATAAAAGGAAAGAAACGAAAACGATAACGTTCCGAAAGAATAAAGAAAGGAAAACACAATGATGTTATCCTACCTTCGTCTGATCTTGCTGTTGCAGCAATTGTTCCCTGAGCAGCTGCAGCTGCAGGATCATCTCGGATAGCGTTCGTTCCTTCTCCGCGAAGCTTTCCGCGCATAGGACCCTGTGCAATGCCGAGGCACCATCCTGTTGAACTTGTCCTTCCGTGTTCTGCATCCTTCCGGAGGCTGGGGGTGAGGGTGGCACGCTATTCGGCACGCTGGCGACGCCTCCGCTGCAACGTACACCATTGGACCACGGTCAATTACGTTCTGGTATCGTGTACACGAGAAGGGAAGCCACCCCTCTCGTTCATCCCTGTCATTTGTACACGACACAGTGGCGGAGAAAGCTTGCGCTGGATTGTAGATAGATCAACCACGTACATGTATATAACACACCGACTTACATTTATATTTTTGTATACTTATTTGAAAAATAAAATGTTATATACATATTTTTGATTTCACGTTCATTTCACCTTGAAAATCCCCACAAAATAATAAAAATACTCAGGTGTTCCGTTTCAAGTGATTCACCCTGTATCGAGAGGGGTGCGGTGGGGTAAAGATGGTAAGGGTACCGGCTATATTCCCGCGCGAGCAAGAGTTTCCAGCAGCTCTGCTGGCATCTGGAAGGGAATAGTGGTGTGGTCGGGGTATATATAGGGCCGGGAGCCAGGTGAATAATAGATAGGGTCGCGGCCGCGCAATCACGGCAACCCGAGTGTTTGCCCCCGTGATGGGGTGTTCTCTGCTCCTTTCTACCCTTTTCTCTACGGTTTCACTCTAACGCACGCGTTTTCCAGCTCCTCGACTTTCTTTCTTCATCCTTGCTGCTCTACGCCCGCAGCTCTCGTTCCCCTTTTATGCCCAGGAAAATGGACCACGAATAAGTGATACGGACGCATTGTGCGCTGACGAGCGAGCACGATGAGCGAACACGAAATCGCGAAGGACATCGTGAATCGAGGATAAGGATGAAACAGGCCGTGGCGGGCTTGAAAGAACACCGTCTTTCGGAATCTAGGGCAATATACGTGTCTGTCTGGGACACGTATGGCGCGTTTCTTATGGGTCAACGTTAAAGGGACCGAATTTTAAAGATGGTCCCTACCTCGTCGGACGCTACCTGTTTTCTAAGGAACTTGAACGAGATCGATGCAGTTTTAATAACTTCTATGTAATATTTGACATGCTTCTTTTGCGTAACGTGCAGGATAATTTCTTATTTACAAGAGACTGAACATTTCATCTACCGGAGGCCCATTAATAGGCTTTCGACAGTATCGGTTGTCGAAGAAAAATCAATTAATAACCTCTTCATTATTAGAAATTCACGTATAAATCATGTATTGATATAATGAAAGTTAAATGTACTTCAATTAAGAGAAAATAAGGTGGTAGTGCGTATCTGTTTTATTCATGGCCGGTGGATAATGTGTTAAGATTGGCGATTCAGATGATTCAGCTTGAATATTTGCGTAACGAGGAGCGAACGTATTTTCACACGAATAACATCGATTTTTCAACGGGAATGAGTTACGAACGAGACGGATGATAGAACAAGAGTAAAGCAGACGGAAAAATTGGCTGGCAAAGGGAAGAGGAGGCTGGTAAATGAATTCCGCATTGTGCTCGAGGAATTTAATTAGACGTTACAGTGTACACGTTTCTTGCGGCTGTCTCGTGGCGGAGAACAAAAATCGTGCATCGTGAAACCGTTACTTATCGAGGAACGTCTTTTATCCTTGCACGCTCATGAAAGACCCTTGCTGTGCGTGGCTTTCTTTCACGCGATAATAACGCGCGGTGGGCGGCTACAACATTCTATTCGCGCCTGTTGACCTCGGTATCAGCCAACAAAAGGCTCATTCTGTTTCTATTATCATCCCCTCTCCTTCGATGGATTTAGCTTTCCAAAAATAAACTGTCAACGCGACTCGCTACTTTTATCAGGCCAATTTTACAACGCATCGCTATTTTCGACCAACGCGCGGCTAAAAATAAACTCTTCTCGCCTAGTTTGACCGAACGAATGTTCAATAAAGCCTGAAGAATTTCCCGATACCTTGCAAATTAGCCTCCTGCGTCTCCAGGAAGAAACAGAAATTCTAGTTTTTGACAAAATAATGTTGTTTTGGTTCTGTCATGTCCGATGTAAATTTCAGCTCTTTCTTTCATTTTCCTTCTTTTTTTGTTCATTTATCATTAGTACGCGTTAAGTTTGTCGGAACATACATATCCATTATGAAATTGATAGTTTTATCTGTGGTGTGTACGCAGTTTATATCGTTAAATGCTCGCACACGCGTGGCACGCATGGTGGAAGTTGGCAAGCAGATATTAGTATCGAAAGTGGAGCGTGTAATAATAATGTACAAACATTTTTAAGCGCGTCACAATCGTTTTCATTCCATACGCGTCGTTATTTACCAAATTGCTGCTAGTAAGTGCCAAGTTTTTCGCACACGCCTGGTTCTACCCTGGATTCAACCAACTACCGTCGTTCGATGATTAAACAAACACCTTATTGTTTCCTACAGTTTTGCATTGATTTAGCGACACATTAAACGATTGGCGTTTATCCCGCGCGGCGTATAACTGTTCCGTTGTTCGATTCAATTAAAATGATCATCGAAGTATCTAAACCGAAGAACGATTACAACGTAACAACACTATTGTTACTGAGCAAAACAAATTTTAATCGCTATATGTATCGATTATAACACGGGACCTTGGTTGTTCTGACTTTAGGCTATCGAGTTATAAATTTCGTCTGAAGTGCAAAAGACTTCATTGAATTCGAAGATTCTCTCATAAATATGTAAAAGATGGAGAACGACTAAATGGATGATCATCGTAATACGTCGAAAACGATGATGTTCGTTGATCGTTATGAAGCGTGAAATTTGCAATCGAGCGTTAAACAAGTATTTTCGACGCGAGTGTCCCGTTGCAGAGGGGGTAAAAGC
Organism: Osmia lignaria lignaria; assembly: GCF_051020975.1. Lineage (NCBI taxonomy): Eukaryota > Metazoa > Arthropoda > Insecta > Hymenoptera > Megachilidae > Osmia > Osmia lignaria. The sequence goes on from NC_135041.1 coordinate 7,178,193, forward strand.
GTAGTGGTCGAATCCGGAATTGAATGTATTCCAATAAAAAACGGGTGAACGTCGAGCGTAAGTGGCGAGTTGTCGTACAGTTGGCTGAATTTTTGGAAGAATTTTGGCCCCGGTATTCGCTGGGCGTGGGCAGCGCGGAGTGACACAATTTTGCCAACTTCTACGCGGCTGCCAAGTTCATCGGTTCGCTGTCAACAATTGCTTCAAAATTACAATTGCTCGCTGGCGACGTATTATTCAAGGGCCTATGAGGGCGACTAGCCTGACGCTATTGTGCCCTCCTACGATTTATCACATGGTCTGTGCTTGCTCAGGGAAAGTGTTTACGAGAATGAGACATTTGGGCGACAGACGATGGTTAACGACTGTTAGTTACGAAGCCATCGAGTGTCGTGGGGAAGATTGTTTTGAAGGCCCGAGTTTCGAAAGCTAGGATAGCGATAAAATAAAGGATGAGAATAGGACTTGATCCTCGGAGGAGGTGGCCACGAAGTGGGAAAGGCAGGGGTGCCTTCTGGTAAGCGGATTGCGATGAACAGCGTTTACCTCAGAACCTTCAAAGCGAGAATTTCTAAAAAAGAACTCGGTAGTTTCTGTATTTCTAACAAGTTAATCGTATTAATCGTCACATAAATGATTCACAGTTCCCTGTTTATCGAGCTTCGATTATGTATAACTAGGTAATTGGAATTATAATGGAAGCAGAGTGATAAATTTTTGTAATGAACATTTCGCGAAATCGACCGCGATCCGTAATTAGCCACGTGCGGAATAAATCTTTACTCTGTAGTCTCGACTTTGTACATTGTATGAACGATTCAGTGGGAACAGGAAAATCTCCTTGGTTTCCATCATTTCGATACAAAGAATCAATTCATTGACGGAACTGATTACATAGAGCAATTATTATTACGTGACTGTGCGATATCGTTGAATATAGATTAATCGTCCGAGGCGATAATTTAAACACAGCCTCGATCTTTTGCATTGGTAATCTTTTCTTATTATTAAAAGTCGGATGATTCGAACAAAATATCACAAAAAAGAGGAAGAAGTCAGCAGTTAAATCTTTTCTTAGATCGTATCACGATTACTTTGAAAATGGCAGAAGAAACTTTAATGATTCCAGTATCGAATTTACGAATTTCCTTCTGTTTTGTCCTCTGTATCAGTAGCTCGGGGTGAATAACAACACGGACCGCTTAAATTTGGCCCCGCGAGTGCTCCACAAAAGCGTCCATTGTTCGAAGAACGACAAGATCCACAGATTCCAGTCGTAAACCGACTCTTCGTTACCGAACAGATCCATCTGAGAAATACAAAGAGAGCGGGCGAAAAGGAAGTCGGAAGACGGGAGAGAGCCGGACAAAAAAACAAGGGGTCCACAGAGAGCCCGAAAATATCTGACTTCTCGGCTCGAGGACAAAGAAATGTGTTTGAAGAGACGATAAGAAATCGGATGACTCGACGTTTCATCCTGAAACCTAGTAAGTAGTTTTATGTTCGTGCCGGTTAAAAATCCCTTCTCGATGAAAACGTTAATGTATAATCTTTCGTGGTTCTTATATTTTGCACACGTAGAGAGATAAATAATTAGGGACTTCAAAATTTTTTCCACTGTCAACGCGCTTTTTACTCTACGTCTCCCTATAAATACCAAGGACCGTCCGGAAGATCGGCGACGCATGGCGTATCAACATGTTAGCCTTATAAGCCTAGTTAATTCTAAGCCTACTGTTAATTCTAAAACCCTGCCAGTATAGCGTTTCGAATCTGATTCATATTCGTATTTTATCGCAGGAAAGGTTTATCCAAAATTTGTATCACGTAACCAAGGCGACTCTTTAAACTACCAAAATACACGAGACATATTTAGCCGGCAATCGAAATCAAAGTCGACCAAGACTTTATAATTTTAATTCAGTCGATAGGCGATAATCGTGTTCGACCATACAAGAAGAGGCGAGAACCGATTTTGTGGTCTATATTTACCGGTTATGTAAAATGTACCGGCGACGATATCGTGGCTGGAAGACAACGACAGATTAAAACGCGACGATTGCAAAACGAATCCACGATCCCAAATGAAGCATAATATTCAGTCATTAAAAAGAGATACATTGCGTAACCGACGTCGTCGAACGATGTACGAACGATGTACGTGACACGTCACTTCGACTTCATCGCATTCTCGTAAGCCGAATCCGGGGAAACAGGAAGGAATACCCGCCAATGGAGGCACTCTCATTTCCTCTGGTTGACTAGTTACTTCCTGGCGCTGTTTAATTAATGGTCGTTCGGTATCGCGTTTGAATTTCAGAAGGGAAAACTGTAAACACGCGATACGCGGATTGCGGTTTCTACCCTCTTTTACGAATCAAAATTATAGCACAACTAAATTGACGTTAAATTTCACCAACTTAACATTAATTTTCAATGTCATATTCAATTTTGCGGCAAGTTTCATTTTTACAAAACTCGATCGATCCGAGGTTGTAGATTCACCCCCTAAAGCTATGAACATTAATTTTCTTACACCCTGTACAATTAAACATTTTCACTTCTGGCGTTTATATCGTTTACCATTTGAATCATAGTACCCAAAATGAACCCTGCAACCCCATAAAATCAGCTGAACACTAACCAGTGTGCGTTGTGGCCGGTCGGCGTGGAAGAGGGTGGTGGGCTTGTCCGCCTGTTGTTGCTGGTATCGTCCTGCAGCGACAACGACTCGCTGTTCATCTTGCAGGTTAACCTCTTCAGCACGTCGTCCATGGATCTTTTGGTACTGGCTGTGGTGGCGTTACCACCGTTGCTGTTGTTATTATTCTGGGTGACGGTATTGTTGTTGTTGTGGTGAGGATGGTTCGGGTAGTAGGGGTCGACGGTTAAAGGGGTAGGCGGTGAACCACACTCGGAGGAACTGGCCGGTTCCACGACACCACCGGACGAAGACGATGTATTCGTGTGGTGATGATGATGGTGGTGGTGATGGTGATGATGATGGTGAGGATAGTGGTAAGGCGCTAGCGTTTCCTGACCGGGCAGAACGATCCTTTGTCCCTTGCTTGGTCGCAGGGAATTCGACGAGGGTGATGGCGAATCGCGAAGATCCGGTTCACTGGTGGTCGCCGGCGACGAACAGCCGGACGACTCGCAGTCGCCTCCTCTTTGATGAGGGTAACACTCCTCGATGTCGACGGGGGTGGTGGGACCCTCTTCACCGACGGCTACCTCGCCACCGGGACCACCGGTCACCGACGAGGTCGTATCCTCCTCCTCCTCGTTGGCGCCTATCACTGTACCCGTGCCTCCCCCGCCCTCCGATAGCTTCGTTGGTGGTGACTTCCTCTTTGAGGACATCCTCAATCTGAAAGCGAAACGGAAACAGGCCAGGTGAGATTCGTTGTTCGCGTCTCGAACTGCGTGCAATTAGGCTTCCTGTAGAGACAAAAGGAAACGCGCAGGAGGGAATATCACATCGCTTTATATTTTTAGGATCTCTCCTTAGAATTTTTCTAGGTTCTCCCGGGACCGAAGGTAATTGGTGGAAAGTTTCCCTCCCTCTGCATCTACCTTTAGCCAAAGGAAGCCTCCGTTGCATCCGAGTGTACAGGCGTACATTTAATTACTATTCTAATTCACCGATTATTACTCAAGAAACTTTGTTTCCACGTGTCGTATTCTTACGTAACGACCACAAACTTACAATCGTATCACGCGACACACTGGAATTATCTCAGTTATTAGTTGTATGTATGAATCTCGTTACAATTCTTATAGTGTAGTATCACGATATCACGTGTCACGGTTAATGCTACACTAGAGATAAGTAGCTGTTCTTTTATGAATCAGTATGCGATCATTTCACGAAACTTTCATTCTTCCAATGATAATACATCTCGTTCAGTGAGGTGGAATTTCCATTGATTTCTCGTTATAGTAACATGTTCTCTTCTGCTTGCAAGGGTTAAAGGGTTAAATTCGATTCCTCGGTTAAGAGGAGTTACGAACAAGCAACTCTCCTGATCGACTCCTTACCGGTGACCCTCGACCATCCTATATATCGAAATTCCACGTCTAAACTCTATCTCGCGTTAATTTACCGACTAGCCGGACTGCTCGCTCATTTCCGTCTCCAAATTACCAAATCTAAATCTAAATCGCTCGCGATCTCCGAGCTGTCGGTGCCCGCGAAACGGATTATGTAATCGAACACGAGGCGCAATAATCAAGCCTGATTATTAAACGAGAATTATTGTTGTGCGAGCGTGTCGTAACGCTTTTTCCATCAATCGAGGAGAATCGTGGGCGAGGGACGTGGCGAGGAACGAGGCGAATACACGCGGACGATTATCTTCGGCTTCTGGCGAAGCCGAGCGGAGGTTGCGAGGTCATCCAGAAAGCTGAACGAGTCGATCGACACTGTCTCCGAAATCACAGAAGCCTCGAGAGGTCGTCAATTTAATTATTTATTTATTTACGAGTTTCAACCCTTCGTAGATTCGAAGCTCGTCTTTTGATTCTGCGTACTGAATTCTTTTCAACAAATTTTGATATTTCCGAATGCACAGAGATCTATGCGCGTTTATGTTATGAAATTGAATAAAAAGTCCTGTCCAAAGGAAGAGTATTATTTCTGTGATCGATACCGGCATGGAAACGGAGATACGCTCGATGAAACCGCGAGATGACAGCCTATCAATTTACTTATTAAACCTACTGTTCTTGCTTTCTGTCCTTCTGCGTCAGAGTATAAATTTGCAGCTTCGTGGTTCCAGAGAATCAAACTTCGGTAGCAATTTTTCTGAGAAAATTGTTCTCTTCAATGAAATTTATTATTCAAACAATTTCTAGTGATTACTGATTCTAATACGTTTCTCTTTTTCTTGGAATCTGAGTGTTGAAATTGCTGAGGAGAATAATTTTCTCACTGTTATCGTTCGGAATGCATATCGTTATCGTTACACTGTTGTCTCTGTTGTCACTAGAAAATGCATGCAATTTTCTTGTCTCAGAAAAATGGAATAACTGGTGGAATTAATTCAATCCAGAGATCAAATGAATACACAGACTGGATCAGTTTTCACGATAAAAAGAGTAATCTGAGAATCTACTGGTTTATGAGATTTACTGTGACTCGTGTTTTACGTATATTTTGAGAAAAAAAGTAGAATAATTAAGCTTTAAATATTTATCCTAAACTGGTTCAATCTGGAAATGAAATAATGTCCAAGGAATTTTTTCCTGAACGAAGGCCGCATCACTATCTATCGACTCGTACTACTATTTCTCATTTTTCATATCGATAGAATAATATATGCGCGGTGTTCTTGTTAGTAGAAATACTTTGTAAAATATGTGAAACCAGTTTTCCACATAAAATCCACGATATAAGTTGTCACTATTACTTTACATTGTTGCCGTTAACAAAAAAGCAAATCTCAACATTCCTGTTTCTTAGAAAGCGAAATATTTCATAAAATTATATGCACTCTGAACGTCTGTTATCAACAGTTACCATCTAGAGAGGAAGTAGTTTTTGGGATCAAACCAGTTTCTCAGCTGAAAGTTACTGAGAAAGCTACTGTTTCATGTAAAATGAGGTTTCTCAGCTTTAGATTTCTATCTGTACTACTCAGAGCAAATTTACTGCCATATTAGACGCTGCTACAACTGTTTAAGAAAGATTTATTACAATCGTAAACTTTTTCATAGTGTGTAAATAATTAAAACTTAAAAGGGTAATGAAAAACAGATGACTGTATTGAATTTCAATTGTCGCTATCTGACAATTAGTGGACTACGTTAATTTCATACATAATCGAATAATTAATGAAAAAAAAAGAAGAAGGAAGGAAACTTTAAATAATAATAACACTTTATCTAGTGGAAACTAATTAATAGACCTTTTGGTTTAGGTTTTTTTAAAAACCAATTAATAAACTTTTGATTATTACAAATTCACATATAACTCAGTTGAAATAATAAAAGTTAAATGTACTTTAATTAAGAGGAAATTGAAAAGGTAACAGTGCTTATCTATTTTATTTATGGCTTGTGGCTAATGTATTAATATTAAACTACAAATGTAGAGCATCTAGAAGTTTAACTCTTCAACAGTAGAGCCTGGGTCAATCGTGACCTAAATTTACAAAACATTTACAAGAATATTAACCTAAAGTTAAATATATAATTTCTAAAGGAACAATGTAAAATTTAAAAGATGAAAATGATATAAAATATAAAATTAAATAAAAATCGTGACTCTCTCCATAAACATCGTGTTACATGATGTCAAAAGACCTATTGTTTGAAATATCGCGAATAATAATTTCGAACCTAATAATTTCAAACGGATTATAGTTCGAACCTAATCCGTAATCTGCGATTCTTTTCCGATAGTCGATTCATCGTCAAAACACGGCTGCTTTATTGAGAGCCGGCTTTTTCGAGTGCAACACATGCGCGGACTCGCGAAAGGAAGCACGTGTTCATCGCGCCCAATGGTCGCGGGGACACTCGTGTGCACGAATACACGCGTAACGCAGCATGCCGCCTGTGTCCTCGCGAAAAAATACGCTCGGTCGAGCGTGCACGACGAGCGGGAAATAGAAAGAAGCGCATTATGACGCAATGACGATCGATTCATCGAGAAAACGGCAGAAAATTATTGATTATTTAACACGTTCAACGCCGCGTGAGTCACTGTCGGACCACGATGTTTATTCAAATCATAAGTGACTTTTTGCTATAGCTTCGATAGAAACGGCGAAAAAGCGAGATGAGAGCGTACCAAATAAATGTAATCTCATTACAGTTTTTCTATAATTGGAATAGAATTTTTCTATGCAGGAAATGTGAAAAATTTTTCAATGAAGAGATTAAAATAAGTGAATTTTGCTAAAGTAATTCAGTCTAGTGAAATAACACGTTGATTGGCACAGTAGAAATACGCGTATGTGGCACGGCATACGGTAATCTGAATTATAAAAGACATTAAAGAGACTTTCAACGCTTTTTCTAAATAATAGAATAGTGTAGAATGTAATGTAGAAACACTATAGTAATCAAAATAGAGAAAAGAAAGGACAAGAGACAGAATGATCAAGCTATGTCGTGATTTGCTCTTTAATAATTTGGACAGATAATGGTTGAAAGTCCATGGTTACCTCGGTGACCCCTCGCATTTGATAATCCCATACGCCAAATTTCTCATCTGATCGATCAGTTTGTTAATCATCCAGCAGCAAAAAATATGATTTTCCCTAATAATAGAAATCTTTTATGCATCATAAGTAATCGTTTTCATTTGTCAGTGTATACTGTTGAGAAAGGCACTTTTTTCTTTTTTCTTAAATGAAGAATCAATTGCGTAAGCGAACACGTTCTTAGCTTGGATGTCCTTCGTTTTAGCCTTTGCCTCTTCAGATAAGATACGTAGCGAAAGCCATAGTACTAATTCAGAAGCTTCAAACTTCTGAAGATTCGTGCAATTATAAATCAGCAAACTTTCTAAATTTTTATGAAAACAGAAACAAGGATAAAAATATTGTTAGCTGTATAATTACACTTTCACGCATTAATTTATCCAATATCCTCGAAATGAAATGGAATTAAAAGAAACTACTCGTAACTCAGTTGCAGGTAACAAAGTGGAATCCTATTTAGAATAATGTTGATCGTTTAGGCAGACACTTTGAGGAGGAAGGTGCTGCCTTGAATCGTAAAACAGATGCGGCAAATTTGAGAGAAGAACAGTCGCTCAGTCCGTGTGAAATTATGCTTGGTAGATAAATTTCATGGGGTGGCCGAGGTTCTATCATTGTCACGTTGTGGGCTGGTTGCAGCGTTTACATTGTCTAAGCGTGACAAACGAAGAGCGCGTTCCAGATTTCGCTCGGTACACTCGACATCTTTGCCCGCGAGAGGCAAGTAATGTATTTCAGTGGGAAGACGGTAAGGGATAGAGGAAGAGAGTTCACGCGTGGCTTAATTGCTTCGCGAAACGCAGATCTATGCCTAGCCAGTGTCTAGGAGGCGGAACGAAAACACAGACAAACGGAGAAAGCATATTTTTAACCGCCAGATGCTGGTCGAGGACCGGTGACTGAAATCACAGAGGAAAAACGAAGAAAAAGCAACGATGAGAGGAACCGCGCCGACAATGGATGATTTTCCTTCCACCGAACTCGAGGATGAAATAAATCAGTACCGTCAGATGAAATAAAATATCTCACAGAGACACGTTTTGTAAATAAAAGTGTCCATCTTACGAATCTAAATAAATAAATCAGTCAATTTCAGTTCCCTTCCCTTCCACTTCCGGCACCCTTTGTTTTCCTTGCGCGCGGTGCTGATCAATTCCAGCGGCGCGTAGGAGTGAATGGTCGATCGATCAGCTTCCGGACGCGTCGTGCGAGCCAGTGACATCCTGTCGGAGAAACGAACGGAACACGCGGATCGAAGTTCAGAGTTCGCGCTTTCGAACGTGTACGATTCTTACACATTTGCTTTGATAAACGAACACGCATCGATAAACCGTGGACTCATCCGTTCGAACGTGAGATAAATCATCAAATCTGCTCCTTTCTGCTCTACAAGTACTCCCTCTTGCTTTCTCCCACGCAATCTCCATTCATTCACTTACCGATTCATTAACGTTACCAAACGAGCAATTACAAGAATAATTTTTTTCTACACCTTCTTCGTCTCGCGAGCTTCTTCCGTATAATATTTCTTTATTCCATTCTTTTTCGAAATCGATGTCGCTTCGATGAAAATATCAGATACTGTTTTTTGGTCTTTGACAACGGTTACAAATCTTTTTCTTTCAAACTGGAAGCCGCTTCGATTTTTATCTGTCCCTTCAGGTTTTTTTCTCATACGGTACAATGTGATAAATTATTAATAGTCTATTTCGTTATCTGATAATTGAGAGAACAACGAACTTTTCCTGATTCGGAGTAAACAGAACAAAAAATGAAGAGGAAGATACGAGCGAATGACCCGAAGAAAATCGGTGCGGTTGAAGAAAAGAAGAAAACAAAAGGAGAGACAGGAAACGTAGATACGTTCGATCTCGTTACGGTTTTAATCACGGTTCCGGTTGCTCTTATTACGACTATCGTTCTTTCATTATGACATTTCCTCGCTTCTCGAACACAATGCCCGACTTATCGGGAAAGGTCGAACATCCCAGTTACATTTACTACATAGATAAATTATCATTGTAAGCAATGTTGTGGCTGCATTTCAAATCGCGCCTGCGTGTTATCAGTGGACGGGAGTACAATTATCAATTGCATTTTCTTCAAACAAGAATGCGTCCGCTTCCTGTATCGAAAGGAAATCGAAAAGTGTGCGACCCGTCCATCGAATTCTTTGATCCCTTTACCAAATTTCTCCGGCTCGTTTCCCTTTATGACCCTGCGTCGAGACCAATTAAAGGGGCGGCGTAACTGGCAGTCAAATTTTTAGACGCGAGAGCAACGGAGCAACGCGCCACGTAAGTTGACGCTTGACTTTCTATTAGTGGCACAATGGGAACGTGGTTTTTTGGGGATGCAGCATCTGTTCGGGCTCAAATAGCCAGGCGAGGGGTGGCGATGCTGTGTTTTAACGTCGAGGGGCAGAGAAGAGAGTTAGAGTGATTCCGAGTCGACTTCCGTCTTTGCGATGGGTTTACAAGAGTCGAAGATTGAGACATCCTTTAAAATGTCTAATAAGGGATGAAATTCGTGTCTGGAAAATGGACCCACGAGACGAAAGTTCCCATGGACCGTGCGAACCGATCGCGTTACGTAAACTCACCACTTGAACGGTGAAGTAAATTTAACCCTCCGTTAACGATGTTCATTTTCTGATTTTATATTGTTCGAGGATTTAAAAAATTCGGAGATATTTATCGAAGCTTTCAATTTCACGCACAAGTGATTTTTATGTGAAATAATTAAATTAAAATAATTTGATATAAGGAAGAATAAGCCTTCTTGCAATAAAAATAAAATCTCGAAGACAAGTTTAAAAAAATAAAAGTTTCTCAATATACCGGAGGAGGATTAAGTACTGAGATTTTTAAACGAAAGACTGAAAGATTGAAAAGATGGTATCTAAGAATATAATTAATAAAAATTATGAAAATAACAACAGAACAGGGATCGAATTGTTGAAATTGATTCTAGTGAATGAACGAAGAGAAGCGAAAGTACGCGACCGGTTGAAATTTTGAAATCATTATATCCCTCGGACCCGATGGTAGGCCGAGTGCTTTATAATTAAGTCAACCAAGCGCTGATTACGCGATACGAGGAACGATCGTGTGCGCTATCGACTAATTTCGCGCTGTCGAAGCCGAGGCCCTTCAAGGCGGGCGTACAATACCCTTAAGAGATCATTAATTTACTTTCTCGTATTCTCTGTTCTCGTTATCTCAATTACTTTTCTTCGCGTTCCTCCACGCGAAACTGCGGAACAAGGAATACATAATATACCGATGACGAGAATCGACGCGTTTACGCGTGCTTAATCGAGATCATATATAGAAATATCGAGGAACCGTGGAAAATAAAGAGATTCAAAAGATGAATTCCATTCTATAAATGCATCTTCGAAAAACAACGAGCAAGGGAATGCTGTTAAAAAAAAAAAAAATGAAAATGAAAAGCACGGTTGAAACCAGGAAAAAGTAAACTAAGTGTGTTTCTTGACGGAAGGGTGGTTTTTCCAAGGAGGTAGCCTTGTTCAGTGGTTCTCAAACGGAGACAAGCGAACCGAAGAAACGAGAAAAACCTTGTCGAGCAGAGAAAGCCATATCGTTAGTATTCTTTATAGGACCGCCGTGGGATATGCTCTACATAATGGAGCCCCAGCTAGCGTCTCTTCTTTTGAAGCCGCGTCGGCCGATCTCTTGTTTATGTATGAGCGGGCGCGGACCACACCCACACACAGTGGATCGTGGGTAACGCACACCGGCTAACCACCACCACCACCCACGTCCGTGTCGTCGCGACGCTATCAGAGACTAACCAAGCACCCCGAAGCTGTCCCAGACCGGGTTCCTCGTGGTTTTCACGACGACGAGACGACAGAGAAACGCAGATGCGAACAGAGACGAGAGAAGAGGAACACATTCACAGGAACCGACAACGCGAGCGCTGTCGGCCGCTGTAAAAGCAATCTTCCGTCAGTCTTCTTCCTTCTACCGAGAATACGTTATCAGCGGACCTCCGCGGTCTCCTCTCCGCCCTTCGAGCCCTTCCTCGTCCAATTTTTTCCCTTCCTGTGCCGCTGCTATCTACGACTTTTCCACCGGCCGCGTTTTCCTCTCCGCGCCACCGTGGACCGTTTCGAACCGTTGAAATTCCTTATTTCTATGCTGACACATGCGGCAACCGGCGGAGAGACGAGCAGCTTGAAAAATCGCTGGATCACGCGGCAGCCCGCGACATTTCACGCTTTCGACGCCTTTTATTTTCCGCCTTCCTCGCGTTTCTCTGCTTCTTTCGACGTTTATTATAGTCGTCTTTCTTTCGATGCCGGCCTTTGTTCCTTCCACGCTTCGATAGGAAGAGACGAAGAAATTTTGGTAATTTCGTTACGCCGATCCGCGAATGATCTTTTGTTATTTTAATGGGGAAAGAGTAAATGCTCGTGCGGTGAATTCTGTATTAGTTAAAAGCAACTTCTGTGCTACTTGTGTAGCATTTGAAAAATATCCTTCGATTTCTAAGAGTATTTTAATTACTTTAATAGTTGTAGATCAAGGTCCTCCTACGAATTACTTTTTTATGAAAAATGTTTCAAAAAATCGATTGATGTAGAAAGAATATGCAGTTATATTTAAAAAAGTGGAAATGGTACCATTTAATTTGGCCTAATGACATTGTTTCTATTTTTTATAGCTGTTTAAGACACCCTGTATTCAATGCTGATATATTAACACGTTAAATAATTCGTTTTGCAGACTCTATTTGTTCTCTGAACAATTAAATCGACAACAATGAGCTCATTTCCTGTTTAATAAAACAAATGGGATTAACGATCACGCGATAAACGCGTAACCAAGATCCACAGGCTTCAATTAAATCTACAAAGAGATAGAAGGAGAGAAGGAAACATGTTCGAACGGTCACGGTGAAGTAGCTCGCATTACGTAAAAATGCTTTTTATGACGTTCGATACGAATAGACAACAAAAGCAAGTTTGTCCGTCGTTTGTTAGTTTTGAAATCGTTTTACAAACGCGTTGCATCGACAGACGAGTTTATCTCAACGCGATTTGTCCGAAGATTCATAGCCGAGCGCGTATGTTCTATTTCTTTTTCTTTTTTTCCCTTTTCTAATTTTTCGTGGACATGGATAAAAGCACGCAATGGCGCCTTCTGTCAGCGTATCAATCAACGAACGAGAGATTAATTCGCGAAATCGTGACTTGATTAATGAATCACAATGGCGAATCATAAACAAGCGTCGATAGGACGTGCATGCGTTCTAACACAAATCGAAACCGATTTTTATTTTAAAGCAGCAAATCGCTGTTTCTTCTCGTAAGAGTATAGTTGATTGAACTAAGTTTGACTTTTGCTGATCTAATAAATGAAGGCTAAGGTTATCTACATTACAATATATATCTTAATACTTTCGTATCAAAAACTGCGCTCTTAGTTTTCTGTAGATAGCACTCGGTCAAGATTACTGCTTGAAAAATCGTCGATTTAATCTTTAAACTTTGATACGGTATTCGTCTTCGTAAAATTTTGCAACACTCCATTTTATTGCTGTTTGCAAAATTCATGAATGAAAGTATAAGTAAGTACTTTGGATAGATAAGTGAAAGTGTCTTAGATTTACGTAAGACTTACGAAAAATTGTTCGTTTGTTTTCGGATCCCCCTGTATATACGAGCAACACCGTGTAACATTAATGGATGATAATGAAAAATGTTGCGCGCGATTGATAGCGTACAATCGATTGCGCGAATAGCGAGAAGAATGACCTGACCTCTCGTCGATGAAACATAGACGAACTGTACTTTTCCTTCGATCGGAGGAACCAGATTTTTGCAACGCGTCGTTTTGCCTATAATTTTAATTAAAATATTTCGAATTTTAAACCTTGAAATCGAAATAAAGCTATTACATAAAATTACATTTGCTATCATTCTAAACCTATCATCATCCATCCAACTCATTGAAAATTAAAAAAAAAAGGAAAAGAAACTGTGTCACAACGTATCCAGCCCGCGTAATCGTTTACCAAAGAGAGCATTTGGTGGAAACGCAAAGACGAATCGGATCGGATCGCAGAGGAACAATCGGTCTCGCGGGCATCGGTATGCGGGGCCACGAAATCGTACGAGTGGCGAAGAAAGAAACGGCATTGGGACACGTTGAACAAAAGTGAAGGAAACCGACTAAAGCTCGAGGGAGGGCAGGAAAGAAGGGCGAACAAGAAGAGACCGGAGGGTCTTCTGGCCGAGTGTGGGCTCGAGAAGTGGGGCCATGTGTTCAGTGTCAAGTTGCTCGAATCTTAGCCCGGTTGCCTCCTGTCCTCTGTACTAGCTCAGCTTCTTCTTCTTCTTCGTACGCTTGTGTGATCCAAAGAAGCTATACGTACAATAGATGAGAAAGAAAAAAATCAAAATTGTGCCACTGTTTTCTAATAATACAAGAAGGAAGCTTCCTTTAGCTAATTCCTGTTGAAATAATTTTTAAGGTACCATAATAATGTTGAAGAGTTTTGTTAAGTGCTATTTAGCGATAGAGTCTTTGTTCTCTCTCCATGGAACGTTTGGACAAACGGATGTCTCATGAAGATATTCATTTGTGGTACCACGCACGTGGCTGTTTCGACAGCGATGAATTTTCCTTCTCTTTCGAATCTGTCTCGCGAGGGCCACGTTTCTCGTGGGTGCAGGCATGGTATGGGTGCTGGCGGGAACTCCGAAAAGACGGGGGCGGTTGTTACGGAGAACACTAACGCGTTCCAGATGCTGTCCGCTTTGTTCCCATCGATGCTCTCTCGCAATGCCTAAAATTTTCTCTCGTTCTCCTTCCCTTGTCGTTTCACCGTCAACACTTCTCCTTTCCTTTTCCGCCACTCTTCTCTTTCGCCGTTGCACGTGGAGCCGTTTCGCGTTTAAGTATTTCCGTTCGATTGTTTTTGTATATTTACCCTCGGACAGCTCGGTACCTTGCGCTTTGCTTGCAGTTACTCGCGTGCTAAGCCTAGTTTTCCACGTTGCTGGAAAATTGGTTTCGAGTTTCCATGAAACGACGGGAAAGCTTCTTGAAGAACGTCAGGATGTCGTTAATGTCTCGTGAGAGATGAAGAATTTGAAAATTTTCAGGAATTTTCAGCTTTCAATTGAACGTTTTAAGCGAATAAGAGCGCGTTCTTTCGGGTCTTCTCGCGTACAGTCTCTTGTCCTTACCGTGGGTCTGCAATGGAGACAGTCTTACGATTTCGAGAGAGTGACTTAAACTTTTCTCGAGTGCTTCTATTCACGTGCAGTCTCGTTTCTTTCTACTTTGACGTACGCCTGCTTTGCCACGCTTTCGTTCGTTTTAACGTATCAATTGTTTAAATACTTTCCATAACACTCCACGTTGTTCATATTTTGGTCACGTACAAGTATTCAAAAGAAGGTGGTACCCGATTATATTAGCCAATACTAAATTTATGGAGAATAACATTAGTATGAATTGTCAGAATATTAATGGGAACATTTTTCTAATATTAATGCCAATTTAACCCACCCCTTTCCATTGCAAGAAAAGAAAGAAAATGAATTAACGTTTTACTTTGGCAAACGTTCGAAAAACATTTCTATTCATGGTATCTTGCGGTCAGACTTTTAGTTTGTGATTTTTCACAAATTCACAGACGATACGTTCGCTGAGAGAAGAAAAGCGACAGTGAGAAATCATGGTTGTTAGACGATGTTGGTAAAACGGCCAACGATAAATGATATTTAGGCGCCGCATGCATTTGGAAGTCACTATTCCCGAGCCTGAAAACCGACATCTGTTTTCCCTGCTGCAGTACATTATTTCGTTTATTTTTAAACCTAACCCGTTGTTCCACATCACAACCGACTCGGTGTCGTAACTCTGAAACACTTAGCCTTTTAATCGGATCGCGTCCAGTAGCAGGATAACGTTAAAGGATATTTATGACACCCGGGTCAGTTTATCGGGGTCTTTATTACTTAATCCCATGGATCGGTCTACGAACGCATACAGGTGCAGCGGAATTTATGGGAATCTTTGAATGGGTCCAGAAATGAAGTTATAAATGGCAGACGAACGTGATAGGAAAATTTTGTTGGACACGCATAGAGAAATCGTTTGACCGGCGCTTATAAGTGTCAGAATTCAGATTTCCTAATAGCTATTATGAATTGTCGATAATTATTAAAATATTTGCTAATTTTATAGCCTTTATATAGGTAATCGTATATTACTTTTTCAAATTGTAATAGAAATTTTGATATTTGAACAGAAAACATTCGAGCACAGATATGAATTAAAAATGCACCGAATTAGAATAAATGTAAATTCGTTAAAACCAAATTCGTCCTTTCGATAAATAATTCCAAAGTTTCTCTAGCGTACCGCTCTAGTCAGCTTGATCAGAGGCACAAAGACTCTCACTGATACTACGGTATCACAATCCTACACCGACATTCTCGTTCAGTTTCTTTGTCACGATAGGATATTGTGGCGGTTGTTCAGTTGTAACGGCACAACGAGCACGACGATTATAGTGTAATCGGCCTCTCTTACCTCATTACATTCTGAGAAAAGATCGTGCGATTTCTCGATGACAACCTGCTCCCATGCGCAATTGTCCGTGCCCGGGCATAAACTATCAAAAGCATTATTCTATTGTTGTGCATCGTCAGCAATGTGTTCGTACGTTACATCCGAGGCTTATCGTGATTTATAATCGTGTAAACTTCAACTTGTATCGTCAATTATATTTCAAGAATCTTTCACTCGGCCAACCGTGGAATCAATTCCAAATTCCGCAACGTTTGAATAGCTAGAATATTTCGCAGAAAATAACTCGATCGTTTGCGTATCCGTAAAGGGGTCAATAATTATTTGTCCTCCGCGATATATCGCCACCGCGAGGACGGAAACTGAAACGGAAACCGTGATTGCAGGTTGAAAATCCATTTCCTTTTCATATGGTCGCTTTTTTTTATTCCTGGAAAAAACTAACGATTGCGTATCCATCGATCTGGCGAAAGCATCGTAATTGGAGCACCGGCGACAAACCTTTTCCCGGCATCAGGCATCGAAAAGTTCCACGTTGTTTTCGCGGCTAATTAGCCGCATCGATACTTTTTAACCACCCTCGGATATTCGTTAGAACCGTCGCTGGCAAAGCGAAAAAAAGAAAAAAAGTATGAGAAGAGGAACGATCTAACCAGCCACGATTATCGAATCTTCGTCTCGTTTTCGCTCGTTCTTGACTACTGACGTAACCGCTCGAGACGGCTATCAATGTTACTTTGTAATTTGTTCGAATCGAGTGAAAAAATTGTGAAACGATGAAAAAATCGGCCGAAGACCACGCAAACAGCTTGGTTAATGAAGGTATTAGCAATTCATTCATACGGTCTATTAAAATGTTAAACCGTTATTAACATTTTTGTCAAGACACGTTGTTATGTACCAAACGAATAACTTTTTTTCTGTATAACTCTTACTTATTTAATATAATTTAATTTAATTTAGTAATAATAAAGGATACGATCTTTCTCGTTATACTGTTTGGTGCATAGAAGTTCTTATTAAACAATCGTCGTCGAATAATATCAATTTTATAGCCGGTCACAAGCAGATAAATAGAAACGACGCTTTTTCTCGGCGAAACAATTTTCTGAACCGATCAAAGTCAAGTATGGTACCGCGTTGGACAAGGTGCATCGATGCATCGAGCCTCAGTGACCCTTGAACGAGCCCTTTGCGTTTCGTTTTCAAGCGAGTGAAGCGCACAGCTACGCGCGTGCTCACCCTTTGCTCGTCACGCGCAAATCCAAGGCGAAAGAGGCGAAATCACGTACAATTCGGTAGAACGATTATCCAAGTACGTTTATCAGTAGAAGCCATTTGTATGTGCGTTCGTAAAACATTTTCTTTTATTTTTTGCCAAAAGAATGCTTTTTATCCGGCCTCGCGTATGTAATAAAGATAGGACTCTGTATCTTTAATGTTTACACATATTGTTACTAGAAAATTTGCGTAACATTGGCGCATGCGTTCTTTTTAAAGATATTGTACACCCTGGACCATGTTATCGTTGAATTTTTGTCTAAATTTGGTGTTCAATATCTCATGTTTTAACACTTTGAAATTCGTGCATCTTTGTTGATTTGTTTAGCAGCTTAATTTTTATTATCAAAGATATTTATTACTTAATTTTTATACTTAATCCTCGGACGGCGGACCACGGAGAGAGACACAATTTTAATTTTATTTTGTACTTTGTATTATTTTCACCTTCTAAATTGTACCCTGTTCCTTTAAAAGTTATTTCCCTTTCGTTTGAAAATTATAGATTTAACTTTAAAATATTACTCTTATATATATTTTGTAAGTTTGGGTCACGATTGACCTTGGCTCCGCTGTTCAAGGGTTAAACCTCTAGATGCTCTATAATCTATTAACATTATTTAAAGTTTCTTCCCGATATTTGATCTTCTTACTAATTATTCGATTATATAGAATTAGAAACGTTGATTACAGGTGACCCCCAAGGTAATTAACGTATTATCCTTTTACGTGATCACTGATACATCGTATGCAAGAATGTTAGAAAATTGTAGAGCTAATGTATACATTCTCGAATTTAGATATTACGCATTGAAATTTCAACATCCCATCTGTAATTGTAAAGTGGTCTATCATTCGAAATTACACCGTTGCTCAACAAAACGCAAGTTTCGAATTCTCCTCAAGTAGCTGAATCAATGTTGCAAAGATAAATTGTGTTCAATACAAAGTATCAATTTTGCTATCATTACAAATGCTAAGCAAATTGCACCAACAAAAAGAGGTTGGACTATGTCACTGCAATCCACACAACTGCATGGCGATTACATTTTATACTGGCGATATTTACATTTACCATTTATAATTCGCTTTGCGTACGATTATCTAATTATAAGCAAGTAATACTTTGAGAAAAAGCGGCAGGCATTAATGTACGCCATTGTAATTAATAGATCTTTCAATTGGGATCAAAGTGTATCTTGTTTCACTTTTGCAATTCAAATAGGGTGAAAAAAATTTGCTGTGGCTCATAGATTTATTCGAAAGAGACAATGTGAAACAATCAAATTCATAAAAAAACAAAAAATGATTTAACAGTTCCAACCATCATGTTTCATTTACGACAGTTAACTGTTACACAAGAAACAGTGTCGTTCATAGTATGAAAAAATTATGTTTCTTTTAACTTTTTCTTTTCATCAAAGGGTTTGAACGCGATGTTTAAAAACAGAACGAAAATTCGCGCTTTTCAACAAGAAATCAAACAACGCGACGATTCTCTCGAACTGTTCGCGTAACTTATTTCAAAACGAAGGCATATCTGAGGCACAACGCTCAATAATGCCATTATAATTATTATGTAACAGTCTTGCGATTAGATTGTGTCCGTCGAAGAGCATTATCATGGCGTTTATGCGCGATACTTCTGACACGAAATAAAAATAACGCGTATCATCGAGTTTTAGAAAACGAGGATAATCATCTTGGTAATTTACAATGTAATTCTGTTACAATGTAACACTATCATTTCACGCTTTTTTTTACAGGTATCTCGTTTTTGATTATTGATCAGATCATAATTCCGGCAATCGATAACCCATTCGACGTGTTTATTATACGAGTCGATCGCAAAGATGTAAAGAATATGGAAATATATGTAGACGAGTTTCGATAACAAAGTCTGTCCCTGTGTATTCATTTGATTTTTTCCCTTCTTTTTTCCAAGCCTCTTTTTATCACGAATCGTTATGTAAAGAAACGCGCTTACCTTTTTTTTTCACTTTGGCGAACGAGCAGGTGACAAAGTCGAAAAGCGATACGCGTGCTCGTTTGAATAGTTGAAGAGTCATTATTGATGAGGATGGCAAAAAAAGAAGAATAAGTTTGCTCCTGAACTTTATATCATTCATAGATTACCTTACGAACTCCTTCGTCTAATTCCGAATAAGGAGATCGTTTAGTTACCTGAAGGGCGTAAAGAAGCGCAGTGTTTAGAAGAATATGTATTAAACAATAGAAATAGTTGACTATTATGAATAATTGTCAAGATGAAAAATGGAAAATTTAAATTGAAAAATAAAACTACGCGTACGCGAAAGTAATTGTTACAATCATATTGTAATTATACAGTGTCGTATTACGTGCAGTGATTTTCACAGTGACATCCAACGTGTTAATCTTTCAACAACCCTCTCGTTCCCGATTAGTTCACACGAAAGGAGTTGCGCTCAATTTGTTCGCCATCGTCTGGACAATGTTTCAACAGCAGGATTCTCTCAAACAACGGAAGAACGCAAAGAGTTAATGACACCCAGAAATGCTCTTCTCGGTACTATAATTTCGTCGACTTTCACTACTGTCTCTGTCCACTCTTTCCCAAAAGCAGAGACACAATAGTTATTATAAGACTGGACTAAGATAACACAAAGAATGAATGGTACCGGTAGATAAATAAGGATAAATTATCTTAGCAATCTTAATCTTTTCCATCGTGTTTCACATGGAATTCATATTCTGTGCCGTTCTTATTTCTTTTGGCACTTGTGTACATCGTCGACCAATTCGAGCGTTCAATTTTGCTCTTCTAATGGCTCGGTTCGCAACTCGTTCCGCAAGGCTCTATTTTCGGGATTCGTTATTGTTCCAACGTGTACGTACGACGCAACTTTCTTGCCCTACCGTCTCTATTGGACGACACACTGTGACGTTTTCTATTCTAATATTGTTGCACGCCTCGTGGCTAGTTCTGCAGGCTTGATACGAGAGCCCAGAGACGAGACTCGAGAATTCGCGACTCGTTTGTCTTCCTGGCACACCGGTACCATTGTGTTCGCCGAGACAATGTGACGTGGAACAATCGTGGCGCGTTTTATTCCGGGCAAAATTAGCCTAACTAACCCCGCGAGTGTTAACGTGTCCTCTTCTTGCATTCCCCCGGTCTACGCGACTGGAGAATCGTTCGCTGCTCGTTACTGCCACTTCTCGTGAAATTTTACCGGATATTTATAGACATAACCGAGTTAATTTGTATCTGTTCGCGGGTCGCGAGAAACGCCGATTGCCCGGCTCGACGGAGTACCCAACGTGAAATGATTGATCGCACAACGCGATACAATAAAAATACGATTACCCTAATTTTAATTACCGCCCTGTTGAAAGATATATCCCGGCCGCGACTCTTTAGCTTGATACCATCGCCAACCCCTCTCACGGTTCACCTCTGTTTATGCAAACC
This sequence comes from Osmia lignaria lignaria, assembly GCF_051020975.1. Taxonomy (NCBI): domain Eukaryota; kingdom Metazoa; phylum Arthropoda; class Insecta; order Hymenoptera; family Megachilidae; genus Osmia; species Osmia lignaria. The sequence continues at coordinate 7,198,712 of NC_135041.1, forward strand.
AGAGGCTTTACCCTTTGATGTCGAAACGGAGCAGGTTTTACGCTGAGCGTTTCGCAAACGAGTACTTTAAATCTTGAGCGTTATAGTCTACTTGCTGAATAATAAATACGCGATAATCGGAAAATAACGAACACGGTAATGGCAAAAATTCATTTTTCAAATTTAGCTGCTTACTTGCCGCATTGCGCAAATGGTACAATTTTAATGACACGTCAAATTAGTTTTAATTATTCGATGACACGAGATTTGAGCTGTCAGTAACCGGCGATCAACGCGGCAGTGCACGTGTTAATAACACCAGCCAACAGACAACCCTTTTCTCGTCTAAACATCACATTTTATAAATAGTATGACAACCCTCCCCTATTGATTGATTTTACAAGAAAATATAACTTCCTGCAGATGCAGAATAAGCCAGGCAGGTCACGTTCCAGGCGAAGGCGACTTTGTTTCCCAGGACTCGTTTCCCACCCCCTTTGAGAAAAGGTTCAAGACGCATCGTCGTTCGCGATGGAGGATCGGTAGAGCGTCAAGTGGTTGTCTCGGTCGTTCTTCTCGGAGTAAGAAAGACGAATCCATCCGGGATTTTCGAGAGGGTCGCATAGGAGAAGGCACGACAGGAAAGAGCGGAGTAAATGGAAACTGATGGAAGAGGGAAGAGACGAAGGGGCCAGGCAATAGGAAGGGTCACTGGGTCAGATGCATTTCATGCTCCCTCCCTTTCTCTGCCACCCTCTTTCGTCGCTACTCTATCCCTCGCTCTCTAACTCTCTCTCTCTATCTTTCGATCCGTCACTCTCTCTACCGATCTCCTTCTCTTTTGCGTCCTCTCTCCGGGAACACATGGCCCTGCGTGTACACGGCTGTCTGGCAGCCACGGAATACACGTATACGCGTGCACGCCTCGTCTTCTCGGCGCTCATCGTCGCTGACGTTATCGTTTGTGCTCACGTATTGCACTGATTACGCTACAATGCTGAGCCGCGTGTTCTTTAAAGACGAACGGCCGACATAACCGATCGCGATTGCTTCCCAAAAATGTCGACGGAAAAATCATTGATACGAGATAACGATTGCGTACGCGTAATTGTTTTCGTAACGACAGAATCGAGGGGAATGGAGAGAAGTGACTGGTACACGCCGTCGGCGTTCCACCAATCGTGTCGTAAACGCGGTCACGTGTTCGCGCTACTCACTCACCTGCCAAGCGTGCTCATATCATCCTGCTCGCGCGCTGGTAGCTTCTACTACCCTTCGACGGTTTCTCCTGCCACTTGTCACGCAATTACGATATTACACCCCCGCACAAAACCGGCACTTGAACGAAACCAACGATCCGAGGCTGTCAGAAGGAGCGTCAACTTGCCGCAGATGTCGTCGTCACTGATGCAGCAGGTACACCGCGCTCCGTATCACTGGAAGGAGACTTCGAGGTACTCCGGATCGAGCGCGATCGCGAACTGTAAACTCTGAACGATCGTAACCACGGATCTACGTCATGGTTGTTGATCTCACTCACAGAAAGACTTGGAAGGTTGGCGTAGCTGTTGACCGCGTTGACGCTGGCGCGCGCGCGCTTTACACCTGGAGATCCTTTTTGGCCCGCGTGCGTAAAACGCAGGTAAGAACGGCGATGTAGGACGGCTATCGCGACGCCGACGCTTCGCTTCGTTTCGCGGTACGACACTATCGCGGGTCTGGAACGCGCGAGAACGCGCCACTCTGGAACGTGTCGAGGACGGTGAGCCGAAGCAGCAGTAGCAGTAGGCCGCGAGGGCGAGAGCGAGAGAGGAAACGAGAGTCAATGGTGGAAGGAACCCCCCCTCGAGTAGCGGGCATACAATGGGAATAATCACCGCGTCTCGGAGCGTCGGCTGACTGACTGAAGCCCCCGAGGACCGAACGGGATGAGATTCGGCGGCGCTGCCTGGCGGCTGGCGTGGCGCGGTGCGCCGCGCCACTCCGCGCGCTGCTTCGGCGCCCGCGTTGCGCCACTCTCGCTCCCCGTTACTATTCTCTCCGTCTCTCACGCTCTTTCCTTCTCTCTTTTGCTTTTGTTACCCGCCTAGCTGCCTCTCTCTCACCGACTCTGTCGTTCACTGCCGCTACTGCCCCTTCTTGATACGATACTACGCTCCCGTCGACGTTCCACGCCGCCTTATCTCGCTCGCTCCCTCTCTTTCTTCTCCCTTCCACCCATTAGCTGTTTCTCGTTCCAACTTCCCTACCCACTAAACCTCTCTCTCTTTCTCCGTTGGTCATTTGAACCGCGTCTCCGTTGCTCGACAGCGCTCGTTCTGGCGTGCGGCTGCGGCGGCGGTGGCGGCGGCGGCGGGTTCTACCGGCTGCCACGCCCCTTTTCAGCCGTATGTACCGCCTTCTTCCTCCGACACCCACGCCAAGGCGCGCGTTCTGCCCGACGCTAGCAGGTCCACCACCACCGCCGCCGCCACCCGTTACCGTCGTCCTCGTACTCGTCCTCGTCCTCGTCTACGCCTTCGTCTCGGGCTTTTGCTCTCGTCACCGCCACTACCACCGTCCACGTCCCCGTCGACGTCTTCGTGTTGCGTCGCTACCGTTGTCGTCTCGTTTTTCGCGAGGATCCCTCTTGTTCACCTGTGTATGCCCGCCGATATCCCTTTTTCACCCTCCCGCCCCTCAACCTTCTCTGTTCACCGTTCCGCGCTACCGAGATCCTCTTCCCTTCACCCCCACCGTCCGCACTAAACCCCTTCCGGGGACGCAAGTTGTGGTAGCGGTACCCGGAGTTGGGCGTAGTAGTAGCGACGTGGATGGGCAACGTGCGCTACCGTGTTTCGAGTTGTTCGTTTCTCTTTCCATCTTTTCATCTCTTTGCTCACCCTGTCTCTCTCCCCACCATAGAGGAGAGACCGAGCGACTCGCGTCACGTGGCACGCGAGAACGGTGAACGTCGGCAACGTAACGCGTACCGTTTACCGGAGGTTGCATCGCCGACACCAATTTCCTGCCACTGCTTCTGTGTCGCTGGACCCTGGAGATTGTCATCGGTACTTGGTAATGCTACGTAGATCAGATCGTACGTTTTCGTTCTGTTTGAAGCGCGGTAATTGTCACATTTAAAAGATACATTGCTTTGTAGAATAAACGCATGCTTTCTGGATTAATCAGGAGAACGAATCAAGCATTATGGATGAAATACGTTGTTGAGTGACTATGTTAATGTTGCATGTAAATGACATACGGAAACTATAACTTCTGATTGCTAACACAGCAAATTATTCATATTTAGAAATAAAAGCTTTTCTCTACTTGGATAAAGATTTCATTTCAATGCAATTGAAATTTTAAAATTTTGCAAATGGAAATGCATTGACGCATCTATTTGTCAAATGAAAAGCAACGTCATTTTCCGTAAAATTAGAGTCGAATCCATCGGATGAGGAGCGGCGATGGTAGTGCTGCGCATTGTCTATTGTTTCGGTCGGAGGCGGCGGTCGCGGCACAACCCCCGGCCGCCGGTGACGGCCCTACGACGGAGCCGTGGAGGTGGTGGAAGCGGACCAATGAGAAGCAAGGCACACCCGCGCAAATCACAATGCTTATTGTTGTCGCCGAGCTGTCCGCCCACATCCCTGAATCGCTTCTTCCACCTCCGCTGCCGCTGGCTCCTGCAGCTCGCTCAGGTAGAAATCTCTGCAGGTGCGCAGAATACGCCATTGCTCGTCGCTCTATATTTTTCCATTGGCATGTTATTCTCTTTTCATCTATTATAGTAAATTGCCTTTTGACATTGTTATCATTATCGAAAATGTTTACGTCGATCAATGACATTTGATAAATGGGGTGATTAGAGGGTGTGATTGTAATCTGATTACTCTATAGATGGAAAGACGAGGGAACGCAGTAATCAGACAAACTAATCGAAATCGATCATATTTGTTGATAGGTCTGTTTAACGATAAAACAATAGATTTAATATTTCTCATTTCTTCACTTTGACGGCTGCATATTTTATGAAATCGTGAAATTCTACAATTTTTAATTTTTATCTTGTATCCAATAAGACATTGCTAATAGAGTTCCATACTTGAGAGCGTGATAATTTGAAACGAGACACGAACTTCCATTTCCTCAAGCGTTGAAAGGGTTAAGCTTTCCATCATAAGGAGTTAAGAAACGGTATCACAAGAATTCATGTAAGACATTGAAGATGCTTCGCGTGTGATCAAACGAGGGTTAGGTTCGTTGGTTCATTTTCAGCGTCGTGTTCGATCCCCGTTGCATTTGCCTTCGCCGTAGCCGTGTCAGATAGAATATCCTGTCTCGTCTCCATCGCGCACGCACAGGTACATACCGTATGTACGTTTATATGTACACCCTCACCCCCTGCGACCCTCGCTGTTCCTACCGCGGCGAGAGGAATGGACGAGAATGGCGTCGGCGCGCATCCCTTTCATGTCCTCCGCAAAACCCCATTCCCCCTCTTCTCTTGGCTGCTGCTCGTCCTCCGCACCAATGCACCCTTGACTTGCGCCCCTTACCATCCCCACCGACGCGCTAAACAGAACATGCACACACACACACACGCGCGTATACACGTCGAGGTTCGTCCACTTCGCGGATGCTCCCTTTTTATTGACGCGACGGCCACAAAACGCGGCGATGCGCTTTTTCCTTGGGCCAGTTCGTGCTACTCCTATCCCTAAAACCTGCTCCTCGAACGTTTTGCGAATATTATTTCGATTCAGAACGTTAAACGAAGGTTCTCGAGTCGAGCTGTTAATTTATGAAGTAGCTGGTTAACCGGCTAACTTACGTATGGCCGGTACTGTACGTACGTCGTGTCTAACTTGGTGCGGTATTCTTCTACTTTTAGGCGTACCATGATGAACCACGATCGACAGACACGCGTTTAATTCGGACTTTAATTAACCGGCGTGATTAGAATTCGTAATATACGCGGGTGTTAAGCGAGTATAGGTTACAGCTGTGAAATTGTGGGCGGTTGATGCTCGCAGAATATTTGATCGCGTTCGTAAGATGATGTTTGATTCGTGGGTGGTAGCTACACACGTGTGCGCGTAGTCTCTAAGGGAAATGTGCGTTTCTTGGAAAATTGTTTGAGACGGTACGTCGCTGGAAGAATCGCGCGTTTCCTGTTCTACTTACTAAATACAGGCTCCGCTATTTCCGTGCTGCAATCTTTGGCTTGTAATATCACTGGTTAAACTGTTGTCCTTAATTACCGTGACAACTGTTTTACGACTTCGAATCTCTCTATTCGATGCTGTTGCATCGTTTTGAAAGAAAGATTTTCTTTTTGTCAAAAAAGTGTACGTTCATTGAGAATAGATGATTAGATGATTGTCTTGTAAGAATTGATCTTTATAAATTTAATTGAGTCTAATGTTCAAAATCAAACTTCGAATATTATAATCAAACTAAAGGTATTAACTTGAAAATGAAGAAATCGATTTTTAATGATAGAACTTTCAACAAGCCTTACTATAAATATATTCACTTTCACCGTGGCGGCCGTTCACGCGTTAATAATTTATATCACTTTGCGTCTGACTCGACGCGTCTGTATCTACTGTCGCAGTAAACGCGCGAAGAAACGAGGAATCATGAAAACTGCGCATGCAGTTGGTGCAAGTAGAAGCGGCACAGTCGCGCTCGTTGTAGTCAGCCAAATACCGTAGCGTTCTGAATGGGCCGAAACGATCCACGATGAAACTTTGCTGCAACATTTTTCGAGCGCACCCTTTGATGGTCCTCTCGAGAAAATTTATAATCGCAACATTATCCGTTTCCCTTTGATTTTTGTCACCGACGTCGCTTCGTGTAATCTGTAGAAGCGGCGAAACGCGTGCAAAATTGTCGTCGACGGGAGCAGCAAACGGAAACGTCGTAGGGCTAAATTTGTTGAATAAAAGCGTCTTAAGTTTTGTTTTGTGTTTAGACTGTACTTCGTCGCGGCCTCGCGAAATTTTCAACGTCCGCCCGCGAGAGACGATTCGTTTCGAGATGGGCCATCGTGGTGCGTTTCGCGGCGGAGGACGTGTTAACCCGCTCCACCGGCCACGGGATACCGTTCTATTCCGGTAACCGGTCCGTGTGCGGGAGCAGACAAGAACAATGAGTGTTGTACGCGTCCGAGCGGTATTGCTGGTGCATCCTCTTCGAGGCTACGTGCTTCGTAGTGGGTGTACAAGCGAGAGGAGGGGGCGGAGGGCATTGAGAGAGAGAGAGAGAGAGAGAGAGAGGAGGAGATTTATGCAGAACGACCACGCCGACGGCGGCGTCGGCGGCGGCGGTGGCGGTGGCGTCGGGACGTTTTGCTCCGGACGTCGACGACGACCACGACGACCACGAAGAGGAGAACGATGCGAAATCAGCGACAGCGGGCAGAGAAGAAGAAGAAGAAGAAGAAGAAGACGACCAGGCAGTCGTGGCCGCTTGTGAATGAACATTGGCTCGCGAGCATTTCCGGCGCTCTCTTTCGCTCATCCTCCCGTTTCACCGTCTCTCTTTCACCCTCTTTGCATCAACCTCTCGCCTCTTCGTCCCTTCGCCGGATTCTCTGCTCTAGCCACCAGTTCTCCGTGTCTCTTCTCATGAATGAGAGTCGCCGGCTCGCGATCGCGACGATGGAAAGAGAGGGACAGGTTCAGGGAATCGTTGAGAACCGGAGTAAGAGAATAAGATGAAAGGAGAGAAGAGAAAGAGAACGGACCGTTAAGCCAAACGGTTGCAACGAGGTCTGCGACGAATTTAGAACAGGAACCGAGAGAGTAATGGGATAAGAGAGGATACAACGACGATGTTCGCCCCCTCTCGTACCTTCTTTTTTTTTTTTACTTCTCTTGTACCTTATTCTTCTTCCTTGCCGCTTTGTTGCTCCCATTATTAATATATCGCAGTCCCCACGCGTGACCGCCCGCTTCTCTCCGGATCGCTTCGGTTCTTCCTTTTTCTTCTTCTGTTCGTACTCCTCCTTGCTCAGCTGTGTCACCCCCGCCTGGTTCATCCGGTGATGTGCATCCCGCTGATTATAAATAGTATCCTTTGTCGGACGCTTTTCTTTGGACCTCTATCGTTTCATCGTAGTTGTCTCCACCCTCCCTGAGCGGCGTGTCGCTTAGAAGACTTTTTCATCAGGGATGACTCGTTCACCGTGCGAACGCGTAATCTTTCTTCCATGGCCCTGTTCCGGCCCGAAAATTACTCGACGTTTTCGTTCACGCGGTCTCGATGCGTTTCAAAACCGTGTCGCGATAACGAAACTTTCGTTCGGATCTTGATGAACCACCCTAAAACGTCCAGGCTTAATGTTCATCAGATGATCAGGGGAAACATTAAGCTTGAATCGACGAACTTTTCCGGTACATTTGTTCGTAATAAGAATTGAAAAATTCTTAATGAACGATATTAAAAATTTTCGAAGCAATGCGATGAGTTAACGTTAGAAATATGTCTTCGCATCGCGAGCAAGAGAGGCGGCAGGTGGATAAGCGAGGAAAAAAACACGGTAACCGTGAAGAGTGAGAGGAAAAGTGTAGAAGCGAACAGAGGAGGGGAAGCGGTCGCGTGGCGGCGCGGGTGTGACGGTCGCACGCGAGTCCTCGAGAAACTGGCTCGCACTTTCCGACTCGTGGATCTTCCTTATGATCAACGACCGCTCGCACCGGTCACCGTTAAACGCGTCCGTATAAATAGAAACGCGGCTCTCTTAATAGGCTGGCACGCGCTCGCGCTCGAATACGCGTGACAGGTGTCCGCGGAGCGAGGAACGATCGAAATCGAGGCGTACCACGTCCATAATAGGTGAGTGTTCGGTAGGCACTCTCGCGTGGGCACGGAGAGTAACGAGAACCGACCTTAACTTCGAGCAATTGTCCGGCGGGAAATCGAGCAACGTCGAAGTCGAGGACTCGCCTCTTACAGGTTGATGATCGATCGTCGCGTTATAACACGCGATTTAATTGGAGTTCAACGAAGCCGGTGATTGACAAGCGTTTCGCAATCTACCTGTTGACCAGCTGCTCCGGACTATGGAATCTGGAGCAGAGCGGATTAATTGGAGTAAAACGACGTCGGTACCGTGTCTCTTGGCGCTGTTTACGGTTATCCTGTGTATATTTTGCGTGGAAATTAGATATGAGAGTGTTTACCAAGAATATCGAGAGATCGAATACATTTTCTTTTTTTTTTCCATTTCCACGTTGAACGAAATAACTGCGCGGTCGTGTTTGTTGTATTCCGTACGTTGCCGATCGAGTAGATCAGTTTACGCCTAATTGCTTTCAATGGATATTAATAAGCGTTATCGGTTAGGTTCTCGTAATTTGTGATCGATCAGCGGCATTATTTTTGCGCGTGACAGCCGTTCGTTTTGACCAGCTGCCAGGCCGAATTTAATTAACATTCATTTAAGATAGGAAGTAGCACAGGTGATAGCAACTGGGTAAATTTCATTTCGCGTTCGTCGATTAGCTGTTAGAATTAAGATTCGTTCCGGTAATACCAAGTTGCTTTTACCATACGGTAGTTTTAATAAAATCAAAAGAAACGCTGTCATTTAAACAGAAGCTGCATCAAAATGACTGAAGTATTTGATTTGAAAGAAACTGCGTTTTCATGTAATAGTTGCTTATCGTTGCATTAGGAATCGGTTATAATATTTCGATTTGGTAACTTATTTAATCACGACACACGAGAAGCAGTTCAATACATTCGCTGACACAGTATATCGCGATGACCATCATGGTAATTAACGCGTGTGATAATCGCGATATCTTTCGTACCAGAAAATTCAGCCGAGCAGTATTTCAACAACGATCCCTTCAGCGTAACCGAGGAAAATCCATCCAATGATTCCTCGTCCGCGCGTAATTGTTCGCGATCACGGCGGCGAGTCGGACAATGAGTTTTCGCCCGGCAGATTCAAAATCACGATAGGATGTTTGAGCGTGCGAATATGACCGGGAATGTCGAAGGAATCCGCGCCAGTCAGTTATCTCGATCGTCCCGTGCTCTCTTGTAACCTTGTACCTCTTTGGCGTGGCGCTCGAGCATCCAGCAGATAATGCCACGAGCTCGCGAACGCGTCGAGAGACAAGCATAAAAGGAAGAATGAGAAATAGAGTGAACGTTTTGGAGGAAGAGAGAGGATCGGTTCGTTGCCACGATAAAAACGGTGTATCCGTTACCGACACGCGTGCGCGTGTGCACGCGCAATTAAAGCGGCGTGGCCGCACAGTGCGGATCACTGTTCTCCGCGCGGCTGCGTTCATGAATGAAGCCCGCTCTCTCTCGGTTAGTCAGGCTGGAAAGAATGGCGAGGATATTTCATAAAGGCGAAGCGAGAAAACGACGCGAGTAGCGGCTGCCGACGAGAAGGTTGCTCGTGAACGTGAGCGCACCGGCTATTATTATCGTCTCCGCTCGCTTCGCCTTTCTTTGCCGCGTCGTTACGCCTAGCGGACGCTGAAAAACAATAAGCAGTTTGTACTCGGACGACTCAACCGGGTCTTGCCTCTTGCTATTACGCTGATGGATCGTCCGTCCACGATGTCGAATACGTCCGGGCGCGGTCCACGGCCACGCCACGCCGCGCCGCGCCGATCAGCCCCTCGGTACGAGTGAATCACGGCCTTTGTAGACTTCTGGCTCCTTTTGCTCGTCGACGGTGTCGTTTGAGCTACCGTTTGATCCGCATCACCAAATCTCTTTGGGGTGTACGTTCCATTGAAGATAATTTGTTATAATAACATTTTTAAAGGTCAATGGAAGATTCATAAATACCCTGATAATAATTCAGTAATCAATGATTAATCCTGTACACTACCCATTGTCTTACCACATAATAGAAATTGAGGTTCCATTTCGATATTAAAAAACAAGTGAAAGTATTAATTACACTCAGAACGATACACGTGTATCAAAGAGTTAATTGCCGAATCCGGGTTCCTATTGTTCGAACGTTAATTGCCCGTTGAATATAATCTTCGTAATCATTCGGCAGAGGAAAAGGTTAGCATACAATATTTTCATTCTTCAACAATGCATACGCACACAATCGTGCCGCTTCGACTCCTCTCATGTTATCCAAGGATTAATAACATCGTATGCAATTATTTCTCCGCGTGCATTGTTCCCGAGACGTTTGATCGTTGCAGCGAACAGCGAACGCATCAGTGTGCATCGCGGGCGATTAGTATGCAAGTCTCGACAGCTTCAAAAGACTCGGGGTATCGTACAACAACGTCTGTGTACGCAAGATCACCGAGCTGTTCGGATCTCGAGGCTAGACGAGTTAATCGGCCACGGAAGCACAATAAACTCGAAGATAATAAACGAAGCGCCGTCCGTTGGTTTACCATAATAATGCCTTCCATCATGCCAGATCCCTGCAGCACCGAAAGCCACCCGAAACGAATAGAACGCTATAAATAGGAAGAATCCTCTCTCATTCTCTCGTTTCGTGACTCCGTTTCACTCGCTTCTCTTTCGTTATTTATCTCCGTTCATCTTCGGCTTCCTCTCTTACCTTGCCTCTCTGTCTCTCGTCATAGACGCGACTCCGATGCTCATCTTCGCAGGCTCGACGACCGTGTGCGCATGCCGCCCGCAAACGCGCGGTTATTTCAGAGAGCGAATTTCCGCGCCCGTGCCTGCAAGATATTATTATGCGTCGGCTCTTTTTCCATATCCTCAACGAGTGGCAATAACGAGATGAACAGGGTAGAAAATGTTCCTTCATAGAATATTTTTCCAGGGGATAAAATTGCGTTCGCAGACGTATTAGAGATAATAATTGATTACCGCGTCTCGTTTAATCCTAGCCGAGGTCTATTTCAAAGGCTGTCCGTTAGATCGGCTGTCGTGGCCTCGTCGAGGACGGAAAGTAGGGTGTTCCACGGGAAGAAAGAACGCGTTGAGAGGTGGTCGACGTATCGCGGAGGTGGCGGAGGAGGGGTTGGTTCGCTACGGCAAAGGCAGCACCCTCTCGTGCTGCTTCGTCCTGAGGACCGAGGGGGATGGTTAAAGGTTAGAGCGGTGACAGGAGCGAGCGTTCGCAATGATTAATGGCTTAGCGCATTAACAGGCTATTGACAAACACGTTTCTCGTTCGCGGAGGCAGCACACCCCCTCTTCTTGGTCTGGTTCGCGCGTTGCTGAGCTGCTTGGGCCGTGTCAGTCGACGAAGGCGCTCGGTCGCGGCTACAGTGAGCGATGAAAGGGAAGAAAGGGACCGAGAGATCGAAAAGAACGTCGGATAGGGTGGCCTCTTTCTTAACCGCGCCGCCTCGACGAAAGAAAGAAGAGAAGAAACAACTTTCTCACCCTCCTCTAACGACCTCGACAAAAACGCATCCTCTTGCTCCTCCGAAGGTGCTATGCTTACGTGTCTTCTCTCGTCTTCCCTCTCTTTCTCACCCCTTTTCCCTCGCGCGATACCCTCTGCCGCTTTATCGCTACCTTACTCGAACAACCGAGAAGAATCTTTTGAGCCCCAGGACTCTTCGATGCTATTGCTTTCTAAATAGACGACTCGTTCGATCGAGGGTGCGAGTGTTTCTGCTCTTTTAACGTTCTTATTGAATTCGAAAATAATTTCTTTGTACAGGGTGTCGAGAAGAAAATGATCCAGACTTCAGAATTCCTTTCGGTTCTCAAATCAGTTTAAAGGAAGCAGAGATAGGAATTGACTTTCCGAAACTTCTTCGTACAGAGCCAGTTTATTCAACGAGACGAATGCAAAGTCGAGAAAGGTTTTTATCATGTTAATGGAGTACGGAAGCGGTGAAAAGCAACCGACCAGATTGTCCCTCGATCAATCACGATCCGTGTCAATCAAGCAGGGATCTCTAGGGAACCTCTGCAGCTTGTAAGCGTTGTCCACGATCAGTACGCGATACGGTCAACGGCTCAGCAGATTAATAACGCGCGGCTGAATTAATATCGCGAACCAGTCCCAAACGACGTGAACGCGTGTAAAAGTGTGCGCTAGAAGGGTAGAGAGAACCAGCGCGGCGTGAGAAATCGTGGCCAGAACTGTGACGATGTAAATCGCTGGAATCCAACGGCGGACAAGACAGGGACCGGCACCGATTAACACTCGAACGATTAATAGCAGGTGCAGAAGCTTGACATTTGCTTGGATCGAGCGAGTAGCAGCCGTAAACACGAGAATTTTCGAATAATATTCCAAGAACAGGGCGATCACCGTCACTCTGACCTTTCGATATCGTTTTCCTTCAATGGAAAGCTGGAGGTCGAGGTTGCACAATGAAGCGCGGCGCTATCGCTCTATCGCGAGATAACTATCAGCCAGGAAATGTACGAGCTAACCTTTGTGATCGGTTATTTGTTAAGAAAATATGATTCAGTCTGAGCGGAACGTGAGAGAAAAACAAGCAGGAAACAAATGTTTCAGATTAAATAATCTGAGTTATTAATGGATCGAGCGAGCAACGATTAATTACCATTCCAATATCTTAACGATTTTATTAGCGCAACGATCAATCTTTCGAAATGTTTATTGCCACCGATCCGCGATGTTGCGTCGAAGAAAGTAGGGAGAAACGTACGGTCACGAGTCAATTCCGAAAGTATACTCGGTGGCAAGGTATTTGTAACGCTTTCGTATTTTTCTTTCTGTTGATTGCTCGGTTATTTCATTCCTGTGATTGCTCGGCTTTTCCTCGTATTTGTTAATCATAGTCAATAAATTTTTACCAATGCGTCTGATATGTAACGAACAAACGAGCAGAAATCATTGATTGTGATCTATTAAGCGTTAGGGAAAGTGTAATTATGTAAGTAATTATTGTTATCCAAAATAATTTCCAGCCTTTTTCGTAAGATCAACCATAAAATGATCAAATCGTTTGATTTAAATTTGAATTCATTCACTTGTAATTGCAATAAATAGTTATCTTTCAATCACCCAATTTAATCTTCACCTTTAAATTATCTTTTCCATTACTCTAAACCCGCCACCCGTGTCGTACTTTTTTTAACAATCGGATTCCAGCGATCGGTATTAAGAGGCACTCGAAACGTGGAAGAAGAGCAACTATATACCAGAGCATAATTATCCCCTTCAATGTGACTCGATCAGTATAGACTATAGACGAAGGGTGTATCGCGAGGACGGGCAGACCGATTCGAGAGGGTGGTTGTATCGAGGCCGTATGGGGGGAGGTTAACGCGATCCAGTAGGCGGTGTGCACACACGCGAGTATAGTAATCACGTCGAAGCTCGCGTCTCGCCACGCAAAGGATTCGAATGTGCCTTTCATATAACGCGTACGAATACCTGCGCGGGATAGCTAGTTATTCGGGCATGCCTGTCCATATTGAAATTCGACGGGCCAGCGATACAGAGATCATCGTCTTTTTTTTTTTTTTTTGTTGCGATCCACTTTGCCATTTGATCGGATTACCGGCTGCGAGTTGCACAGGCCCATAGAGTCGCTTCTCCGGTATAATGCACCGCGATATCGTGTGCTCCCTTCTTGTCCCCTCTCTCTTTTCATCTTTCTCATTCCTCTCCGTTGCTCTCCGACCAGTCGAAGGTACACTCAGCCAACATTTCGAAGCTGTTCGCGAGCGCACGTGAACGTAGTCCGTGTACGACTAAACCAGGCTGCTGCAAGAGCGCAAGAGCGCGAGAGTATGGAGCCACGGCGAGCGTATTCCGTACGAGCCAGAAGCGAGAGCACGGAAGAGGAACGTCGACGGAAGGGCAAATTCGAGAAGCGGCTCTTTTTATACTCGTCTCTACGCTTTTCTCTTCTTTCCCGCTCCTACGGACCGCTCTCCCTCGCATCGCTGCCTCTTATGTACCCTTTCGAGCCTCTTTTTCCCTCGCCGTGAATCAAACCACGTGCACGCCAGCATGCCACGGATTTCATTCCGCGGTGACGTTATTACTATTCGATTGATTCCCATGGCTCCACTCGCTCGATCTTCTTTCGATTTCCAACCCTCTCTGAACTGAACACGACCGACGACTTTCTTGTTTTCTAGCTTATTTCCTCGCGAGACTGGCGTAGAGTAATCAGATATTTTTGGAGGTCCTTGGAAAATTGCATAAATTAAAAAATTTTTTATGCACTGTATTTATTATTATGGGGAATTCGAGGGAAATTGTTGTAGAAACGGTTACAGATCGGCTAGTATTCGCCATTGAAAGCTTAACATCGTGTTCGCGATAAAATTGGATCGACGCAGTGTTGAAGCAAAAGGAACGTTTCTCTAGCATGAAATTTCCAAGAAAGCCGGAAGGCACTCGAGAAGAAGAAGATGCATAGAGGCAGAGCTCTTTTCATACGTGGCCTCCTAGATCGGTAGCTAGCGTACAATTGGTCTTGCAGTCTCTGGTAGATGTTCCTTGTCAGAATGATAGGGGAGGGGTAAGGGTGGCAGGGGTGGAACGGCGATGATGGTGGAGATGGCGAGGCGGAGGTAGGAAAAAGGGAGCTGGAAGAGGATGTGGCTCAACTCGTTCGACCCATTCATGGCCCGATGAAAAGGCCGCGTCGAACAGACATCGTGAAAAGAGAAGAGAATTATTATGATTATTATTATTAACGTTTCTATAGGAATGATTTCCCCCTTTATATCTGTCTTCGACTTTTCGTAGATAAAGGTCGAGGATGCTCCCGTTTGGACGGCGAATGTGAATCTTTCTCTTTCTATCTCTCTCATTGCAAGAGTCGATCGGCAGGTTCAATGTTACAACGTTGCTAGTATTCTTTCACCCTTTCAAACGCGAAATTACCACTCCTCGACTACCTTTAATTGCATCTCTTCGCGACAGAATCTTCCAAATATTCCAGAGCCGCGATTGCTTCGGAACGTCTCACGATCGTCCGTTAAATTTCAATATCTCTACACCCTTTATCCAACTCGTTTAGAAATCTATCAAGTTGGTGCAAAAATAACTGGGGTTTTCAGCAGTGCGAATTTCAAATGGTTAGTCCGACGCAAAGTGTTATTTGATTGCATTCGTGTGGTACGTCAAGCCTAGAGTGGTCAGCAGTCAAAGGGTTAACAAAGCATTTGGTCGAGGAACTATTACAGAGCGTACAATTTAGAATGATTTAAAAAAATTCCGTGAAGGAAATGAAAGTCTGGAAGATGAAGAGGGTTGCGGACGTAATTCTTTCATTGATAATGAAGAACTATTCTCGAAGCAGCAAAAGAACAGTAGTTCCTCATTTCGCACAATGTTAATACTATAAAATAAAAAAATAAAAACTGCAATTATTTTTGCATCAACTTAATATAATAATATATTCGAATGACGAATGAGGCAGAAAAGCGGCGCTACGTCGAATCGAACACGTTCACCCACGCAGGAAATGGTCGGGCAAGTGCATATGTAAATCGAGGCGGTCACAACGAGGCTGTTGTTTGACGTAGAAAGGCTAATGGCCGGCTAGGTGGTGGAAGAAACAGAATGAGAAGAAGGATGTCGAAGGTCGGAGGAGCGATGCACGTGCTCGACGATCGAGCCGTTGAAGCGCGCACTCTCGACCGTCCCCTTCGCCCGGTCTCGTCTTCTAGTTTCGCTATTCAAAACACGTGGTCCATATTAGCGGGATCGGCGAATAATGGGGTCGCCGGTGGCCACTGGAAAAGGACTCGAGTACACCGATCGACTCGAGTGACCAGGCTCGATTATACGTCGTCTGCGAATCGCGTATGCACCGTTCTCTCTGCATCGGCTAACGACCCGTGACAAATGTCCTAAGGGTCCCGGCCTACCCCGTGGTAAGCGACAATCCGTGCAAAAGCGTTGAAATAAAATGGTCGAATGAATTATTGTGCCATTCCGAAATTACCGGTAACATGATATAGCAAATTGACCGATTAAATCGAAGACTTATATCGTTGAATTCTTGATTCTAATTGACTCGTGCCGTATCAGATATGATTTTTTTTTCTCTACCACGGCAGTCGGTGTATTCAAGCGACCAACATTCGCATACCATTGCTATTATATCATTTTTGAATGAGGCTAAGTATAAAGCAATTTGAGCTTTCTTGATAACCATATGCATGACACGTGGGACAGATCCATGAGTCACAAGTTGCTAAAAATATATGCATACTATGCAATACAGTCATTCATTTACAAAACGTAGTAGTAACGTTCGAAATTTAGCGTACGTTTATCAAGATGTACTCGTAAGCACAGTAATTCGCATATTTTTCACATCGACAGCAATATCTATGTATAAAACAATGATATTTTATTGCTATCATTATACATAGCAGGAATA
This sequence comes from Osmia lignaria lignaria, assembly GCF_051020975.1. Classification (NCBI taxonomy): domain Eukaryota; kingdom Metazoa; phylum Arthropoda; class Insecta; order Hymenoptera; family Megachilidae; genus Osmia; species Osmia lignaria. The sequence continues at coordinate 7,214,995 of NC_135041.1, forward strand.
ATTATTAAAATTTTAAGATTTCATTATTCCTTGTCAGTATAGTAATAACTATAGTAAGGTACGATTTCTGAGGAGATTAATTTATCATTAACTGTACAATCAACTTCAATAAATTCTTCTGTTAAAAAAAAGAAAAAAGAACAAGAAAATGAAATATGTCTATCTTCATCGTAAATTATTCTTCGGAAATGATCCATGGAATTAATTTCGTGAAGTTATGCACATTGTCACGCGCAGCTCGCACATGATCAGCTAGACAATTTACCGTTAATTATTTGCGCGAATAAAACGACTTCGTATTCTATGGTAAATGACAGAGCATCATCTACCCGAACGAACCAGTTTCTCAGAGATGATAACGAATATTCTTTTGCAAAATAAAGTAAAGTATGTCCACATGCCACGCATTAATGTCCTCGTCGAAGCTGCGATTATCTTATCGATAAAGAGTTTTCCCGTTACACAGTAAAGAGCAAAGCTGAACCAACAAAACCATTCGATCGGAAAATGATTATTTAACAAACGTGATTCTCTTTGTTACACGCGGCGATGTAAATCGGCTGTTTTCACGCACAAGGGACGAATATTTGCAGGCCCGAAGAAAACGAAATCCCACTCTCGATATACAGGGGCGGTGCACGGCCTCTTGATGTAACTTTACGACTAGCACTTAGCTTTTCACATAAAAACCCGCCTATAAATACCGCGCGTTATTTTCGTTGAAGAAATACCGGCAGACATCGGGAGCGTAAACGCGCGAGCCATAGCGATTCGGCCGCGTGCCACGGAACACATAATTCATTTCTTTTTCGTCGACCGACTCGTTGTGTATATACCAGCCCTTAACCCTTTCCTATGTATACATCCTCGAAAAATTAATTACGAACGACCAATTTATGCAATTTAGCTTCAGAATTTTATTCCTTTGGATTTGTTCAGATAAAAACTAATTCAGAGGGGGAAATCGATGTTCCAAAATGGAGCTTTTCTCGATCGTTCAACGAATCCCTTTGATCTTCCAGAATATAACACACCGCCTTACCGATTCACCCTTTCCCAAGCATTTCCGATGTCCATTAATTCATCAGACCGCCATGAACGCGGCCTTTCTTAATAACGTAAGAAAGAGGCCGGAATAAAAGACTGGATGACGGAACGAGGATGTATTCCGGTCACGGGACGGAGGTTGGTAACACTGTCAGAGGGGTTGTCGAGCAAAAAGGCGGTATCGCGAGGGGTTGAAGCGTCTCATCTTCTGGACAGGCTGGCTGGTAACGTCATAAAAATAATCAGCTCCGTCCGATGAGCTCGAGGCGTACTTTGATCTCAGACGCATTTGTTTCGAGATTCTTCGACGTTCTAGCTCTCGCGAATCTTCTTCTTCTTTTCTTTTTTTTTTTCTTTAAAGGACACCTTATTTGAAGGGAGGGCGCATCGAGGGCGGAAGAGAAAAGGCGAGGAGGAAAGTGAAACGAGCGAAGCCGGACGAAACTTCATCGGAGGAAGCGACTTTTCGTTCTCGAAGAAAATAAAAAGTTAATGAGAAAGCAGCTACGACGGGCTGAGGGCGAAACTTGCACGGTTATTTAGCTTCAACGAACACCGGCAAGAATCGAACGAGCTTCGACGAGCAAGAAATCGACTGCTTATTTCGAAATTGACCGAACCCACGAGTTTAACCACGTTCCATTTACCTTTTTCCCATTCGGTTCTGCGATGTTTTGTAATTTCCAACATTCTACGATGCTTACGCGGCGAATGCCAATTTCCCTGGGTGATTGAAAACCGATTGCCGCGGATCGACCTCGGTTTTTTCAATTTGCATCATTTTTAACGACGAGATACAACAAAAAGATGTAGTGTTCCATGGACGGTCATACGTGATGCGGTACGCTTTAATAAGAATTATTAATAATTTTCTTCTCGTTTAGACGAATAACTGTAATACATAACTGAAAAACATCAAAAATGTAATCAAATAAAATCCCTCGATCCTATAATAAGAAACACTCGAGAACTCTAGTCGCGACCCAATTCGCTCGAGGAATCATAAATAATCGATCGGTCGGTGTCGAAAGGGTGAAAAGTTATATTCGCGAATGATCGTGTTATAGCCCGATGGCAATTAATCTGTTCGCAGAAAAATATCGCGACAGTCGACGAATTTTTTTTTTCCTCGATTCTGTTACGTACATAGACCGGTAGAGTACTTGGGGCATAAATATGCTTTTCGCGGCGTGGTTCGCGGCCGAATCGCTCATTGGGACCGAATATTTCCGCTTAATAGATCGCAACAAACGCAACAGCGTAGGGGGGTGAGAGCGGTGGTTCGTCTCTATAGATAGCTATTCAATGCAGAGAGTATCGACTGCAACGGTACGAGCCAATGAGAGGATCCCCTGCATAATGTATACCTAGGATATATCGCAGTCACGCGGCACAGTAAAACCCCCGACGCTAAACCATGGAAAGCTATGAGTGCGTTACTGTATGCAACCGCTTCCTCTCGCTCCTCTACCACGCCTCCTATTTCTCTGTGTTTAGCTAATAATTATAATTACGATATTGCAGCGATGCGTACCGCATTGCCCTAGCAACCGCCTGGTCTATTGATTAGATCGGTACCGTGACGGCTCGATAAGCATACAGATATCAAATAATCGACCTTTTCCATTGCGAACCCGAATTCTGGCCACGCTCGCTTCGATTTCGAATCCGTGCCGTGTTTTGCCTGGTCGTTCGCTTTGTTGCCGCGAGCCCCTATATCGAACCGAGCCGATGCATTTAATCAGTATTTACCTTGCCATTCGTTTATTTTACGCGCAAGTACCGATGTTTTCGGCCACGAATACGCTCGATTTTATAAACGATACACCTGTATATGTGCCACAATCTCCTAGTCGCGATGCTGTATTTTGTTGGCCTATACATTCTCGAGCGAACTTGGCGCTGGAGGCAATTTTAATTTTATCGGAACGTTTACTGGTACTTCACCTATTTTATATTATTGTAAATATATTAAAAGCGTCACCCTCGGAAGACGCACTAAAAACGTGTCACTGTCACTACATGTTACACGATCAGGTACATACAAGGGAGCATTAGCAACACAAAGAATCCCGACAGGGTATCAGTTGGGAAGCGTTTCTAATCTCGTCGGCTATTAAACCTTGTAACGCGGTTATACCGAACAGGACAGGGAACAGCAGTTCCATCAACGTCAACAATGACTGGTAAAGCATGTCGTTGCATAATACATTCAGCGTAGCCGGGAAGGTAGCGAGGCGAAGTACAGTCGAAGCTGTTTCTGATACTCGCGTTGAACTTGCTACCACGGCATACAGGGACCGGACCCATTAGCAGGATACGTCGAGTCCCGCAGGATTAGCCTAGTTGCCCCGCAGCGGCTCTCCTATCAACTCAAAGGACAAACATAACTACTTTAGTCCCGGCCGCAAACTCAAGGGTTAAGCGAGCCTCCGTTCCGCTTTACACGAGCCCTCACGCACCCCTCAGGACACGAAATCCTTGAACCTTCCTAGCGATGGCGATGGTAGTGGTGGTTGTATCCCTTCAACCTTCGCCCCCTTTCGATATATACCCGTACGCTCTCGTCCCGGGCCAGAGAGCCCAGGATTGATTCCGGCTGAATATTTCATAGCGTGCCAGAACCGAACTTGTTGCCCCCTCGCAGTTCATTAAGGTCATTATTGTATGATGAATTTATCGTCCGTCGGTGACCCCCCGTCGATCGCGGCCATATGGACACGCCGAACTTAACGAGCAATTACTCGCCAACGTTAATGATTCTCCGGGGGACTTTTTGCTTGGAAATTGAATCTTTCTTTGCTTCCTTCGGAAAACTTTCGACTGTTCTTTTTAATTTTGATAATTACAATTCTTTTAATTATTTTCAATAATTTTTAGAACGATCTACAAGACTATCTTATTTAAGAAGAATCGGAAGAAAGATTCAGGGAGCGACCAGAAAGTAGCGAAGAAAAAATATTTCCCCCGAAGAGGGGGTAAAGGGGGTCATTGAAAAACGAAGATAGAGGCACGAGATTACCGGTTTCGCGATAAACGGTTCGCTCGATCAAATCGCCAGGAAATAACGGGCCGAGCCTAACGAACGCGTTATGTAACGCAGGTGTAATCACCTGCCAAGACTCGTTCCTTTCAGCGGAAGTTGAAGATCGTCGCCGAACCGCCGCGGACAGCAAAGCAAGTCGCTCTTATATTCAACGGCGTAACTCTGATTTTTCGTCCGAGGGATGTAACAATCACCACTAACCATTGTTTAAAAATTAATCAACCTTTCGGTGATGATTCTTCGAGGAAGCAGCAGACAATCGAGGCTGACGTTTGAAAGGGACCACGAAACAAGCGTTCTCCGAATTCTCGTTTTTCCCTCGGCCATTTTCACGGCGAACGATCCGCGTTATCTTCTCGTTTCGTTGCTCGTCGGGGATAGTAGGGAGAACGGCCAGGGCCATTGTGAACGCGGCCATAGAAACTGGTCATAATGAGTAACGAGAGAGAAGCTCGTTTCTCTGACGGGGGCGTCGCTGAAAGACCGCGAAGGATTCGCGATGAAGGAACAAGGCAACAGATAGAAGAAGCCAGGTATTCTGGTAGAGAGTAACAAATAAAAAAAACGAAGTAAAAAGAAGAGGAAAGAGGCAGAATGGGAGAGTGTGAAGGAAGGAGAGAACAGAGGGGGTGTCAGAGAGAGAGAGAGAGAGAGAAGAGCTCACCGACGGGGCTAATGAGTCGCAGGATGATTGATTCGCCTATTCGTGCTCTGCCAAAGCTCTGCTTTCACTCGTCCTTTCTCCACCCTTCTTCAGCCTCCTCCTTCCTCCATCTATCTCCTTCCTTCGCATTCTACACTTCTATCTCGCATCTTTGCCACTCTTGTTCTTTGCCACCTTTATCTTTGTCCGCTCTGCTGGCTTCGTTCCCCATTCACGGGCCATCACGACGCCTATGGCAACAACGTTCAATAAAATATCGCGTAAATGCTTTTCAGACCGGTCCGGGCCCTTCAACCGATTCAAGCCGATCACTATATCGTAATATCGAAATTAGACGGGTTACGGGCGAGAGCTTTTCATTCAAACGACTTCCGTCGGCCGTGAAAGGTGCCTCCTTTCAAAAGGAAGACGCGTTGATCGAGAGCCAAAGAATTTGTACGGTAAACGGTCTTTTCTATTTTTCTCGGTGAATTGTGTACGGTATTGTGGCTTTGGTAGTTGTTGAATTAACGCGTTGATTGTCATGGGGATGTTGGTAAATTGTGCAATAAGGTCACAAGTGTTTAGTTAAGGTCACTAGTTTAATTTTCAATTATCATTAAGTTATTCTATTTCACCAAATTAATTCAATTTTAATTAAAATTTCAATTTCTTAATTTAACATGGCTCATTTTACTGATTGTAAAATAGATTGTGCTCGGACCCAATTTTTCGAATTGTCTTCTTTTTAACGAACGATTATCGAGACAAGAGTATACTCGGTAGGACTAAACCACGAAACGCTAAATCATCGACTCGTGGTTTCAGCTCGCTCATGCTACCTTTATTTATTATCCGCTCGTTTGTCGACTCTTCGATCAGTGTCCCAAGATTTTCAAGTCGCGTGTCGACCCTTGTAGCTAAGGAAACCTGTGAAATCCGCGAGATTCGCAAACAATGCTCTCCGCTTTCCCCTTTTCACGCTTCGTGCATGGCCAAAGTGTCGCAGGACCGAACGATCGAGCGTTATCGAGCTATTGTTCGGCTGTCTTACGAAGATGGATCACGCGTACACAATATAATAGCTTCAATGCCGAGCAATAAAGGTCTTTTTGTGGTGTCCATATGATAGAGCACCGTGGTTAGAAGCTTCGACTTGAGGCACGGAAATTTGACATGGCTAGAAGTGTCTGCACGTTGTTTCATCGGTCTCGTCGATCTTCAGTTCGTAATAACTCTTTCATTCCGGCAGATGACTACGCGTGATAATTATTTCCTCTTATATTTTTGATGACATTTTTCTATTTCGTTACTTTAATAATGTAACATCTAATAATAATGTTACTTTAATAATGTACTAGCATCTCCCTAATGATGAATTTCACCACAGCGGAAGGGTTAATAAACGATACATTCGACATCGATACGCTGAACCAATTCCTGATAAAAATAAATGTTCGAAAGAGTACAAGGCTTCGCGTAACTCGTTTACGGGATTATTAATGTATTATAGAATTTCGGTCAATCGACAAATCGGTCGAAACGCCGGAAAATTTGTACACCGCTCGACATCAAAAGCCGTCGTCGAAATTAAGCGGGAACCATCGTGCCCGATGACGAGCGAGGGGTGAAAAAAGGAAACGTAAATGCAGTAGCCGCGTTACACAGAGATCCACGTTCACTTAGCCGTATTAATGGGAGCTCGATTGACGTCGGCGTTCATCCATCCGTCCAGTTGCGTCCGTCTGTCCGTTTTCGACCCTCGACGGGCAGCCCCGTCTTTTCGCGACGACGGAAGGTCGTAATAGGTGTCAGCCCCGTCAAACAGCGAACAACGGTATATATCGAGGGTCGGTGAAACTCTTTTACTACGGGGTCGAAACGAAACGAGACGACGACGACGACGAGGACGCGGAGTCGGTCTGGTTTAGGTCGCAGCGAACGAAGCGAGACGAAAGCAAGCAATCAAAGGGAATAATTCAAGAGGCGGACACATTGTTCTCGTGTCTCCCGCGTATCCGGCTCCGTCCCGCGGGACCGCGACAACCAACGCAATGACGAGTTATGTGACCCGGCCCCTGATAATAAACGACGAAACGCCGTCACGGTTTTGCGGCCAGAACGAACCGACGAATTCCCCGTGTAATGTCCGACACTAGAGGCGAGAAGTTGTTTTATCGTCGAGCATCTTTATATTTGCAGGTATGAAGCAGGTTTCATATATTTTATTTCTCATTCGAATCTTTTTTCACTTTCTCTTCTAATGCGGGAACATTTAAGGCAGGATTAGATTCGCAAAATTTAATCGTTATTGTAAATCCCCAAATTACAAGAACAACTCATTTCCAATTACTAATTTTCCATCTAAACGCGTCAAGGAAGAATACGCTCCATACACACCCTCGTGCCGAAAGGGAGGCGAGAGCGAGGAAAGTACAAAAGGAAATGTTAGCAAATCCGATACGATCGACAGATTGCCAGCACCCCCGGTACTCGTGGACCAGCGCGTAGCTCGCGTTCACCCTTGTAAGCGCAATATTATATTATAATCCCGACAGTGACTTTAGTAGAGGCTATATAAAAGAAGGGGTGAGTGGGTGCGAGACGAAGCACAGCGAGATGCTGTGGCGAGGGGGTTGTTCGCAAGCCAGCTAACAGCGAGAGCGAGTAACGTGGAAGATGGTGGTAAGAGAGAGAAAGAAAGAAATGGTGAGGAAGGGGGATGCTGGGGGCTTGTCTGGAAGATTAGCACCTCGTATAAAAGTGCTGTAGTGGGAATGAAACTCGAGGGAAAGGTGGCGACGGTGGGGGTAGAGGTAGGTGGCAACATTGGCGAGAGAAGGGTGGCGAGTTGGTAGCAGTCGACGGAGGTGGCGGCAGCGAAAGGGTGAAAGATAGAATGAGAGCGAAAAATAAAAAGGATGAATAAGTGAGAGAGAAAGAGAGAGGGTAAAGAGAAAATAGAAGGGGTAGAGGAAGTAAAAGAAGAAGAAGAAGAAGAAGAAGATGAAGAAGAGGGGTGAACGAGCGCGAAGGCCGTTCCTTCCTTTCCTTATATACACCCCGCTGTGCCGTCCGTATAAGAGGAAAATTAGTTTTCAGAAATTTTTATGAAAGCGTTGAAAAGAAACTGTAAGGTTCCTTTTCTCATTGGGGGCTATTTTTGTTCAGAGAGGCATGGGAGATTCAATAGCCTTTATTTTACTCTCGTGTTAATCTCGCGCACGCTATACGATTCGGCTTACCCGTTCCGCACACACACACATACACACACACACACACACACACACTGTCGCCCGTTCACAAGGGAGCGAGCGCGAGCGAGTAAGTAGCAACGCGAGTGCCAAGAAAAGAAAATGAAGACGGGATAGAAGCGAGACAGATGGAAGCCGTAGAAGGAGCGTCACCGGCTTGTGGATCTTTATGAAGCGCGGCTATCAAACGGGAAAGCGGGTATTATATGCTCCCGCGTAATAAAAATCTTCTCGGCTCTCTAATTAGTTTTCAACAATCGGCCAGGGGCACCCGCGGCCGCATTGGTGCGGCGTTAATTTTTGCAATTAAGCGGTCGCAGCAGCCTGTCTCGCGTTAAATAAGGGTTGCACGGTGCGCGCGGCGGACGCGCGAAGAAAAAAAAAAAAGAAGCCTCTTGTTCAGTTGAATCGCGGCTTTAAATAATGTAACCGCTATAACCTGTCGGACGGAGGACGAGCGTTAATGCGAATAAACGTCCGCGCGGATGCTTCAACGAAAAGACTATTTAAATAACTAGATCTTCGTTCCGTTTCGCGCGATGCTCCTTAACGTTGAAAATACGCGTGAACTTTTTCTCGTCGGCAACTTGTACGGGGGTGAGACGAGCTTTATGTTCTCTTATGTTCTCATTCGTTTTCGACAAAAGTCGCACCGTCCTGAAAGGCCGGCTGAATGATAAACTCCGTGATCTTCATGCATGGAAAACTGAAATACGTGTCCGTCCTTTTTTCTCACCCCGTATTCCTTCTTCTTTTCTTTCGACGAATTGTTAACACAGAATTCCTGCTACGTTTCAATTCGCTTTTTTCTCTCGAATCTTTCCCGTCCACTCTCTATTCATTTGCTTTGACTCGTAACCGATTCACCCGCGACGTCGAGCGCGTAACGTTTACAGGACGCCCGAGGTTCGTGATAATGAAAGCAGAATACCGAACCGTAAGTCTTCTTATTCCCGCTTCCATTGTTGCTCGAGTACTTTGCCGAAGTACTATCCAATTATCTTCAACGGCGCGCCAGCCGCATAACGAACCGATAGACGCCTCGTTACGGCCAGCCCATAATTCTTACCGACAATAAGCTTGTCGAAATGAATTGCCGGTCGCGCGTGTGTTTCTCTACACTCGCGTACACCGAGTGGCGTGAACAGGGTATTATGTGGTACTTAAGTATTAGAAAGCGGGCGAAATAATTCTTCGTGACGTTCACGGACGAGAAACGTGTCCCCTGTCCCATTTTTTCCTTTCTTTTCATTTTCCTTTTTCTCTTCAACCTCGGAAACTATTGTTTAAAATATTGCAATCTGATCACCTGTCCCGTATGAGAAGAAGGTTACCCTAAAAATACCTCTTTTTATTTCGTCCCATTCTTTCGAGCAAACCAATTACCTACACAGCCACTACTATACGTTAAACAATGCCAGTATCTTTTCGACGGCAACAAGGACGGGTTAGAAATTCCAAGGAGCTGTCGAAGAAGCAATCCCGACCAAGAAAAAACCGATAGACGCGATAAGAGATGGAAAAGAGAGTCGGGGTGGTGTCGCGTACATCCGCGTTCCATGTCCTTAGCCCGGAATGTGGCTGCAAAGCCGCGTCAATACGCTCTCTGGCAGTACGAGGGAAAGGACCGAGGAGGGTAATGCGAGAGGGTGGTGGAGGCGCGAGCGTAGGAGTGACGAGGTTCTTGGAAGGGCGACGGGAGAGAGGGTAACGGACTTGGGTTCGTGAGCAGACGGGGTGGCGAGCGACGACGGGGACGAGAACGAGGACAGAAAGAGGGTTGAGGGTGGCGGAGGTCTTCAGGGCGAGAGATCACTGCGCCGCCAATATTACAGCCAGCCCGAAGATTACCAATATCCTTGAGAGGCGCTCTAGCCCTGTCATAAAAGACGGAGCTTACCAAGATATTACGTAGCGGTTCCGTTGGCTGCGATGTTAGACCAGCTCACTTTTCGCAACTTCATTTCGGAGAACACTAAAAATACAGAGGAAACGGCCATCGCGTTGGATACGCGACCGAGTATTAGTGACGTCGTATAGAGAGAAGCTTGACTGTGATACGGGGGTGGTGCTGGTGGCGAGGGGATGCGCTGTAAAAGACGTTGCACCTATACGGAACCAGGGATAGAAACACGAGCCGGGGTATTACGTTATGGCTAGCCGTTGCCGAGGATCTTGATGTAATGTCGATGGATAAACTGTGTGCTTTGAGATGTTATGGGCTAATGGGAGGGGAAGCAATTAGCTTCTTCCAGGGGGTTAGTTGGGAATTGGATCTTTAAGCACTTTGTCTTGTCTTTAATGACCCAAGGGAGATGTCCATGCGATGTTCAGGGTCATCGATTAATACTGTACAGTTATTAGCAGAAACTTCTACTTCTAGCAAGTTTTAAAAATATTATTTAACAAATAATTTTTCATAGAATGTTTTGGTATATTCAAGAATATCGTATCAGATACCTCTTGTCCAGAACCTTAGATCATGCATAATTATCCCAGAAAGTAATTACAATATCCATTGGCGTTTGTTAGAAGGTACAAAAAGCCGAAGGGTGGAATTTCATCAGGACCCAAGAGGATTTGCATGGGACAGGCTCCTCCGGAGCGTCGGACAAGACAGAAACGCGTTTCGTTTCGGGGTTGATAGAGCAGAGATTGGCCGATAACTATCTGCTCCTCGAGTGTGCCTGAATCCTTAATAGGAAATCGACAGAGTTATTACTTGCTGGCAGGCAGGGTGTTGCGTCGGTGGGGTACATAAGGTCGTGCATACAACGGCCGGCCATTGTGACAACGCTTTGTGCGACACAAAGCTTTAATCCACGAGCAGATCTGCTAATGTCAACATCGTCTCTTGCCTTTCTGTATCGACGTGTGTGGACGTACGCGGCTTCCGTGATCGTGTACGTTCGTACACACGCTCGCGGGATACGCTTGGGACACGAGCTAGCCTCAATAAGCGTCCCATAATCCACCCCAACCTGAATAATCGCCATTCTCTAAGCATTGTATCGTTTTCTCGTAAAACCCTCCAGCGATTTGGGGTGAAGATCACCGTACACACACGGGGTATTATATGCACATGTCCTCTTATTATGAGTATTCATTGCGGTTAGCCGAACCGCGACTTTGACCCAAGCCTGAGACAACAGTTTTCACTGGGTGAAAGGAGGGTTGGTTCGACAATTCGTCAAACGAAATTGGAGTCTTAGGAGATTGGGATGCTGTGTGAAAGTACAATGCCCTCTTGACTGTGTACAAGGTCCAATTAGAAAGGAAGGGATGATAATTTGTAAGATCAATGAAACGAGGCGGAAGAAGAATTTAATCTAGCATGTTAACGAAACAAATAATAGATCTTCGTTACGCAGGGATAAATCAGTAATACAATCGCGCTATTAGACTTTCAAGTATACCCCATTGATAACTATCTTCCCCGCTTTCAATGACAATGTCTAATCTCTCACAAAGGCAGCTTTCCTTTCCCAACATTTCTCGCTATTCACGGAAAACGGTCGAGCAATCGACAATTCCCAGGACAACGCTCGCTTACGTCCACTTCTCGCGATTGTCCTCGGACAAGCGGAGGCAGCGTCTAGCCTGGAGGCTGACTCGTGGGGATATTTCGAATTCCACCAGCGTATCGTTAGGTCAAAGTCCCGACTTATTTGCGCGACACAGGCCGCGTACGGATGCGCGAGCGTGAAGCGTAATTTACGCGACCGTACGACCATTTTAATCCCTTAACGGACAAGGGTAAAACTGGAATCATCGCGTTTGGTAAAGGAACGACGCGACGACACCGATCGACTGATCGTTTCGACGGATCAGACGAGCAATCGTCGAAATCGTCACAATGTAATTACGCGGCTGACGAGGCCAAGGGCCACGAAGGGAAAGAAACGAGAGATTACACGTGGCGTTGCGAGAGGCAGCTTATTTTGACATTCTTATCGGAGAATCAGAGTGCGGTAATCCCCGAGGCGGCGTGTGTAATCTCATCCCCTCATCCGTCTCCGCTTTACCCTGCACCCGAATCCTATGCCCCTTTGCCAACCCCCTTTTCGACCTTTCCCTAACTCCCTCTTTCTCTCTTTCCTCATTTCTCCGGAGCTACGTTCACCCTTGTTGCACCACGCCACAAGCACCCGGTAATCTACTATTAATTGCCCCCACAGAGAAACCCCACGATCAAACTTTGACACCGTTGTTGTTGCATCCTCGCTCGAGCCACGAGAATCGCGCTTCACGCGGATCCAACGCGATCTTCATTAACGAACGTACAGCCGTCGCGTGTTTCTCGACGTTTATAAACGATCGTCTGTCGGATCGAGCATAAATATCGTCGAGTTGATCCGCGTTTACCGGGACACAGGTTAAATTAACCCTTTCGCTACGGGAGACTTCAATTGTAAATAATTATTTGATAATTATACGTTGTTTAACGCTTTGACGATCGATGTCACGTGTTCGTGATTTTATATCATAAATTCATAGTATAAAGCGTATGAATGTTCGAACACCTTTAAGCGTCAATAGCAGTGAAAGGGTTAATAGAATCGGTCGTGGCACGATCGCGAAAGTATCGCGGCGAACGAACGAATCGGCGTGATTTGTTGGCCTGCGTTCAGTGTAACGTCGCTAATTGAACGGACAGAGCGGTTAAAGTATCGAGCACCGGTAGAAGCTGCTGAAACATCGAAACGTTGAAGCGTGGCGTGAGTTAACGACGCGCGGAGCGCCGCCAGCTTTTAACGATTCGCGTGTCGTTTAATTCGATTTGACGATTTGCTCGTTAAAGAGCAGCAATGCGCCGTGAGCGGCTACTAAATCTCGCACCTTCACGCTTATAACCGCGTTCCTTCAACTCGCTCCGTGACCCAGGCTGGACACTCTCCTTTTACGCCGATATACCGCCGCTTTCCGTTTTTCGGTTCGACTTTCATCCGATTCCACGGACAGTGCTCTCGCTGACGGAAATCATTAGCCAGATGCGTGGCCGAGGTAATAGCTGGCGCTCGACGCGCCGAGACGTTTCCTCATTGCTGCCGGGTATACCGTTGTTCGATAAGTGCAATGTGCAACGTGTGCGCGTGTAATGGGAAAATTGACATGCGATCAGAACGTTTACGCGTGTCTTCGCCGCCATTGGTAATGGTGAACAAGGTGAATGCTTCTCTAGTCACTGAACCGAAACAATTACGATTCTATGCTAATGCGAAGAAACGGTGATAGAAAAAATCATTTAAAATGAATAATTATAAATGAATTTAAAATGAAATTTAAGCCGGCTGCCCAAAGTGGTATATGTCGCATTGTTAACCTAGTTTGTCTGGATTACAATGCAAGAGATTCCAACGCAAATGGAATTAGCCGAGTCTACGAGCAGTCTGACAATGCAAAATAGATCTAACAACACATTGTAGCCGAGTAAATTTGGAGAGGCAACGATGCGACGCATCGGGGTCGTTGATGTACGGGTCGCGTGTGCACCATGCAAGACACGTTCATCTTCCTCCCGGCACAAAACGCGTTAGTGCCGCTGCTGATACAATAAATACACCGCGAACCCCCTTCACGAAAGCTCGACATCCGGTGTCATCCGGTGACTAGTGCGTGCCAAAAGACGAAAACTTTTCGAACGAACGTAATACTCTCTAATTATTGTACAAGGGTATCTACCCTGAGTTTTCGAAAGCAGGTTATTTTCAGCAAACGATGCGATCGGTTCGAAATTAGAAACTGGAACGATGGGGGCCGACTTGTGGTAGGTCGTGATCACCCCTTCGACGAGGTAGGGTCGTTCAGTCATAACGAAAAGAAAAATAAATGCGTCCGTTTTTACGAGAGCTCGGTGTGTATTTTCGTTATATCGATAGCATAATGCCATCAGGTTTAAAGGAGTATCATTTTCGAAGTAGTGGAAAGTTTGATGGAAAATCTCTGGCATTTTCTAAAAGTAAAACCAGTTCCCAGCAAAACTTACAACATCGTCGTGACACTCGAACTGTTAATCTATGTGGCAGTATTTTGTATAAACATTATCTATCCTCGATAAATAAACTTCGTTTCTATTCTCGCAGGTTCAATACCTATAAGTCAGGCGAGTAGGTGCATGCATCAGCCGCGGATAGGCGCATTAATAGAAACGCGATATGTTTAAGCCGCGAGTTTTTCATCCGTGTAAAAATCGCAAGTTGATGGTTAAGGGGTCGAAGCCGGTTAAAGCGGAACCGTGCGACCGGCTTCTACGAGCGGCCACGATACACCGCTGTTCTTCGCGCGAAGTATAAATCGAGGATGTCATAATTTAATGGAACATCGTTGTAGGATCGCGAGATGGATGGCTACCACGAACCAAGGTAACCAGTTCTAAACGGCGTTCGACACCAACACTCGACACTACTCTGTACGTGCACGAACGAGTATTTCAGACAATAATAATTTAGACACGTGTGGACCATACGTGCTCGCCGAGCGGATAGATAGACGCGACGGGGATTCAGCTCGAAGCTACCGTTCGGTTATGCTTCCAGCTTAATGCTCGACTTACGAGCATCGCATAAATGACGGCCCGTTTTCGATCAACACGCGCGACCAGAAGGCCAAACGATCTTCGTTTCTCGTTCGGACGCTTCCGCTTCTTCGTTAGTTTTCTTTTTAACCCTTTCGCTACTACGAACGATTCTAGTCGTAATATTCGAGTTACTTCGGTTCGGAAAGCGACAAACCATCGTTTCTTGGAAAACAATTGTATCGGCTAAGCCGAAGAAATTCATCGTCTGTACATCTCTCGTGCTGTTAATTAAGTTTGCAATTAACTCTTAATAATTCGCGTGCGTGCTATCGGATCGAAGAATCTCGCGATTCCGATCGCGATGCCGATCGAGGAACAAACGCAAATGGGAAAGGGAGAGTCGGCGGGAGATAGCACGGCGGGCAATTCGTTAATGAATCGCGTAAAGAATAACGATTGCATTGAAAGTCAACGAGGCTCCGAGTATTCTTCTTTCGGTCTGTTTTATTGCCGGCCGTTTAATGGAACATCAATTCGTTACCACGCGCAATATCAAACCACCGGGTTCGTACGCTTCGTTTGCGGTTCCCGCGTTTAGCCATCGAGACCAGCAATTAATACTCGCTGCATATTGTTACCGAATCTCGTAAATCTCTTGTAACGAGCCTATAAATTGTCCGGCCGACTACGTAAATAAGAGTGATTATTTGCTAGCGCGATTAACAGCAGCGATCGGCCCATCGAAGGCTCACCTCGTCCAACAGCAACAAAAATAAATCATTGACTCGTGATAAATTGGGGAGAATTAAAATTCTGAACAGTAGATAGAGCGCCCTCGAATAGAAATTATGATATCATCGACAAACTATGCTTTTTCCTCCTTTTAACCATGGTTTTTTGGAAAGATTGAATGGTGTTATGGTACAATTAAAGAATTTTCTTAGCATTTTGATCGAAGCTCTAATTATTGAGAATAAAAATAGTTAATTTTTTAATTTCAAAATGTCAAGCTTTTAACTTAATGCAATAGTATTGAAAATTATATTTTTCTATCGTTTTCTTTTAATTATCGGAGTACGTGTAATTTGCGATACCGGTCACCGGTGACCCTTACGGCATTAAACGTCTCAAAAACCCTCAAGCAGTTATTCAATTTGAACAACAGATGAAACCCATCGAAGCCCTTCATCCCCAGATCTCAGGTTGCCCAGCATACAATTAAAACCCTTACGAATAACTCGTGTGCAAGTACAACCAAGTCAGGCGTTCGATAAAGAGAAGAAGTTTGTCCTGGATCGTCCATAAGAATCCTAGACTCCCTTTGAACCGATTAGATAGATTGCTAGTGAAGCAATGGTTCCATGGGCCGCGTAGAAGGATCAGTGACTCTTGCACGAGTAGGCAGCAGCAGTAGCCAAAGAAGAAGAAGAAGAAGAAGAAGAAGACAAACCACAGACATGGCGGTAGGAGAAAGGGGATGTGAGAGAACAGATAGATAGGAAGGGAACGATGGAAGAGGAAAAGAGGTGTGGGACGGCAGGAATGGGAGGCAGCGAATAAATACTCGGAGATGTAATCGCCGAAGGAAACAAGCGGCGGGATTGTTCGAAGGGAATAATTGAAAGCGCCGCTTGAGCTTCTCATTCCCATTCCCGGCGGCTGGTGCCTCCGCTATTGCTGCTCCCGCTGCTTCTGCTGCACAGGATGCCAGCAGTAGGCACTCTCATCCGGCCAACTCTCTCTCTCTCTCCATGTACTAGGACTATTGATTTGAACCAGGTATCTGAGATATCCGAGTACTTGGCTACCTGTAAGATACTCGGCTAGACAAAATTCATTAAACTATCGGCGTACCTAAGGTATTAACGGAAAGCTTGTAAGCAAATTCATATTTTCAAATAAAACGACGATAAATTCGTAATATTTGATTGTATTTATTACAACCTGGCTATGTAGCGGCGTTACGATCGAGGAGAAGCAACGGAAGCCAATCTTGAGTCAGCCATTCCGATGCGATCGCCGCTACCGTGATCGCCGTTTCTTCTCCTAATGTATGCGTAATGCCGCGGCAGACCGTCTCTGCTCATTAACGCCCAGATCGAGCGAGCCTCTCGCACACACTGTCGATCCCTCGGACTCGATCGTGTAGGTTCGCGTTACTAGGACCGGTCCCCCTGATCCTGTCGCGAAGAAGGGAACACCGATATAGACCTCATGGTTTGTCCTTCGTCCTGTACCGGCGCTCCTTAAGCAACGCGAATAAAACCGGCTCGAAGCCTGCGGCTTCCGATGCCCGATAATCCTCTCTCAGTCGCATCGCGAACGATGCTACCAATCGTCTGAAACAGGATAGGGCATCGAATTGCTGCTCACCGGGATTCGATGTATGGGTACATTTCAAAGTGACGTTAAGTTGCAATTTTTAATCGTACCTTTTTAAAATGTTCGTCTTTTGAAATTGATTTGGGGTTCGAGAATGAAAATCGGTGAAATCTCTTTAAAGAGAGAGAAAGCGTTACCGTAGAACGACCTGAATCTCGTGAAATAAAGCCATTATGAGGTAATGCTGGTACGTACCGAGCAAAGAGCAACGTGTACACAGAAGTAAACGCGTGTTACATAATGAACAATCTTACAATACGAACTGAAAGAATTGAAAGAACGACCATTATTCGTGCGCCAGCTTAATAACAACGCTTCCATTCTGTCGAGATATTAGCGCGGTAACACAGCCTACAGATAATTGCGATGTGGTTGTTCTTTTCTTCTTTTTTTTGTAGTCAGTGATTAAGACAGGTTCCCGATCGAGGTTGTCCGACTTTGTCGCCATGGTGAATGATACATTAGATCATTGTCTTCGTTTTTGCCTCGCTAGTTTTTTGCACGACAAACGTCAAGGATCGCACCAACGTGCAGCATCATTATCGCGAGAAGAATAAGCAGCAAAGTAATAACTCTTTATTATTTTCCATTGTGAAGGCTTAACGATCGAAGCAGGGAATACCTGAGCAAGAGAGCTGAACGACGATCGCGAAACGCTTCGCAGGCTTCTAAAGTTCGGATGAAATCATTAAAACTTTTGGTTTCACGAGAGATTAGAAGAGGATAATCCGCGATACGGCTAAGAGACGACGAGCTAAGTTGCAACGAGGCTCTCGTGCTTTTCCAAGGAACGTTGCCTCGGTAGATAGTTCGTGTCAATAATAATTTTCATCGACATATATATATATATGTATATTCGATATTTGTAACAGAGTTGCAAAGATGAGAAAAGTTTACGCATTCGATTAAGCGTCATTCACCATTAGGTTATTTTTATTGCACAGTGTTTCTACTAAAAAATTGTGATACGCGATGGTAATTAATTAACGTCGTTTAACGCGTAAATTATTCAGTTCTTTTTTTTCTCAAGAAAGGAACACGTAAATAGTAATCTACGTATAGAGTTAATCTAAGAGTAGAAATGTCACTTTGATGAAATACGTTTTCTAGAGAAACAAACAGCGAATAAAACACATGTGTTACGGTACGCGTGCTAAACAACATTGGGAAAACGTGTTGGACACTTTCTGCAAACTGGCATACGAAAGTATTTAAACAGCAATATATTCAGATTCATCCTTTTCTGTAATACATAACTGCAGCCTTAATATTAAACATTTTTATAAACGAAAATTAATTAGCACTGAACCTAAAAACATTAGAATATTTCTAAACAAAAAAATGAATTTTAATCTTAGGATTTCCTCGTGTTTACATTTGCACATTTTGTTTAAGAATAGATATTTGCAAAGTATTTTACTGTACTGTATAATTTTCATTTCTGCGATGCATTTAATTTCATAGATTTATTAATGCCCATTAACAGGTATTCCTGTTGTTGTGTAATTATACATTCTTATCAAGTTCATTCATCAAGTATTGACGGTAATTACATAGAAACTGTAACTTGTTTTCCTCGATATTATTACCTAATAAAATAAAAAATGTATTATTTCTGTAAAGTAATCAACAAAAAAGTTACCGAACGAATTATCATCTCGGAGAGAAAAGATCAGCATAAGAAATGGACAGCGAAGGAAAAACTACAGTTTCGAAGGAGACACAATCGAGAAGGAAATTGACTTGTACTACTTCGATAGTCATATTTCATCCGTTTATCCAGCCGAACTACCCCAGTTAAATAGACGATCCTACCTTCTAACCCCCCTCCTTTAGCGTCTCTCCTATCCGAGTTTCGGGAACAGGCTTCAATAATACAGACGCTGGGAAATTGTGATCGAAGGATACTATTGGAAAGCGATACCTTAGCCCGGCCGTTGAATAAGTAATGGAACAATATTTTTAAAACGCCTATAATTCGTGGACGAGTCTCGCCTACGCCCTATGGCGGACCCGTATTTATCGGCCCGTGGAGTATAAACGCGGCCAAGAAAGAAGAGCGATCATTTATGGCGATGGAAAGGGGGATGGTTCTGTTTCCGTCGATTTTTACTCTACAATCGGGGCGCGCGACCCAACACGGAATTATTGCCGCCATTTATCCCCTGTTGCCTAATGTTTTAATAACGACGTCCGGCACACGTGCGTCTACCCTCCGAGTGTCTTTTCAAAGGGACGAAATTTCATGGTTCGAGGGATTTTCAAGGAAATCTCCACTTTCGTTGATGAATAGTTGTTACAATAGTTGACACGACGATATATCACTACTGTGAAATACTACCTTGGAAATTTAATGACCGAGCGTAAATTTAATGCTCCGACGACCGTTGCAACATTTTTATAGTCAACAAAGTGTTAAAGTATAAGCAATATTTTTTTTCGGAAAAAACTTAATTGGAAATTAAAATGCGCAACAGGAAGAGAGATATTTCCGCGTGAAAACGAGAATGCCAGAACGTTACTATCATTTTTCTCGCGCAACGGTCGCTTGAAAGCGCACTTTCTACAATATTCGTTTGAATCCGCGCGAGAAAATAAGCGGGACGCCTAGCACGCGCCTCGTGTAAAAAAAAAAAAAGTTGATTCGTCGATGGGCTGAATCCCGCAGAGAAATCACCGGAAACCGATTCAATAAACCCGCGTGCGAAAGCGTTCGACACGTTCTGCTTGAAAATACGCATTATCTATAGATATGCAAACGAGCGGGTACATGACATCGATTCGATGAAAGCGTGCGACTCGATGACCGCCTCGCTCTACCGCGTTCAGCGCGAAATTCCCTTCGGATTCTTCGACGTTTACCGGAATATTCATTGCCTGTCCGTCCGAGGAAAGCTACCTACCGTACGTTAATTTAGTGAGAACCATGGGAACATCTTCATCGGGTAACATCGACTCGCGAGCGATTGCTGTTTCCAAGTAGCCATACGATTTACGTGAGAAGATTCCGTTCAAAGTTTCAGTAGCCAGATCCATTACACGTTTCTATTATTTTATGCAATATACTAGATACAGATATTTCAGCTTCGAGACAATTTCATAAATCAAGACTTAATGTATCATGCAAAAACTTGTGTTTCGATTCGGTGCAACGATACCAGGTCGCAAGGGTTAACTCGTTTTCCTATGATTTTTTCGATAATTGCATTGGTCAGAGTTAATTATTCATTGCTTGAATTTTCAAACAAATAAAGAAAATTGAAATATCATGCACACGTAGCATTCAACGATCTTTGACTGGGCAAATTATAATTAGAATTAACAGTAGAACTACCAAACCAATCAAAATGACTGGTTTCAAGTTTTTTATTTTAATTTATAAACTTGATTGAGGTATTTTATTGAAATGTATGCTGGTTATTATCGAGAGAAAGAATGGATGTATATACATATTTAATTATGTTTCACTCTTTATCTATTTAGTTTTCTACATTATTTTTAACTTAAACGGAAATATGCATCAAACAGCAGTTCTAGTGTTAAACATAAAAGTAGCAGCCAAAGATACATTTAAACTCTCTAAGTTGCGTCACGAGAATGACTCGATATTATAGGGCAAAGGGTTAAGAACACTATGAAATCTATTTCCCGTTCAAATATTTATCTCTATCAAGCTTTCATCCCCGTCACACCCACCCAATCAATCTGCCATCGATAAATTGGCATTCCCATGACGGTCAGCCACCTAGATCTTGACGATCCAATTGGAATGACGATCCACGGGATGGATAGACGTGAACGCGGCCGAGCGACAGTCCGCGGACCGCTCGTTAAAACTCCGTTGTCCGGCCCGTTTTACGATTTCGATCGACTATAAAACTTATCTGGCTTTCTATTCCATTGGTATGTATAAAGGCGGATGGACCGACTACTTTCTCGTGCCCGCATTGGATTGTCGTGAAAGCAGGACGCACTTCTTGCGTACGGGCACATACTCGCCGCGAGTCATCGGTGTTTATTGTGCTTCCCGTTGTATCTTCTTAGGCTGGACGAGCAGCCCGTTGCTGGACGCCTCGTCCATTGGTGTACACACACATACAGGCTTCTACGTATACGTGCGTGTACGTTGACGACGTTACGACAAGCGGGGCAAAAAGTAGCCCGAGGGATGAGAAAAAAGAACAGAGCAATTTATTGCCCACGATAGCGGGCTGCCGGTAGTACCTCCTTCCGTATAATGTTGCCAACTCGTCGTCGGTTCGAGACGAACAACCGTCTCTCCTCGAGAACGGTCCTTCTTCTTCCTGGCGACACCGCAAGCCGGAAGCGAACGCGATAATGGAAGATGTATTTTTGGCAGCTGTGCGACCAACCACCCTGTCGATTTCTGTCTTTTATTCTTTTCTTTTCTTTTCTAAGTCCGAGCTTACGAAAGCTTACATTCCTCGCATAACTTAAGATCGAAGCGGTTAATATGGAAGCCAAGAATTTCAGAATGATACATTTGACAAACGGTGTTTCCGAGCGAAACACGACTTCTCGGCCAGGTGGAAATTGACTCGTCGGTCCCAGTGAGCGACCGTTTTGACGCGAAGTCACTCTCGAATACATCAACGTCTCGGCACATCCGCTTATATTGATTGCGAGAACAGAAGATACCTGGCATGAAAGCACGTGCGCTGGCGCGATGGCAGGGAGGCAGTAGGCGCGGATTCCGGTACAGCATTGCAAGCGGAAGCCTACATCGTGATTATCATCATATCTCCGCTAGACATCAAAGACTTATCTTTCTCCCTGTTCTCCTCTCTTTTTCTCCGTTCACCCTTGGCACAGCCTTTAGTCGATCCTCCTCCTTCTCTCTGCCACCATTTCCTCCCTCGCTAGTTTCATCTTCCTCTCTGCCTTTCGCCTCCTTCTCTTTCCTCCGAACTGTACGCGTGGCTTTGGCCTTCCGAGAAATGACCATTTGTAAATTACTCCGCGAGTTCTTTGATACAGACTGCTGCCACGATACTTAGGATACTTGGGAGCCGGGGAACGATAAAACGCTGCTAGAGAGCCGACAGCTTCGCGAAACGGGACGGTCGGACGTGTATGGTGGCGAGCGTTTCGTGTCCTGGCCATTATTTATGGGACCTTTCTAGAATAATGGCGGCGAAACAAGACGAGCCGAGAGGCGAGAGAGGACGGGAGAAGAGAGAGAGAGAGAGAGAGAGAGAGAGAGAAAAATGAAATATTTGACGCATTGTTCGTGAACGAAGCGGACTCGTCTTCCAGTGAATAGCGTCCGGCTGGAAGATTGTCTCGTAGACAATTCAGGACAGCTTAACAAAGAACACGTGCCCTTCGAATTAAGAGAAACGACGGGCAAGAACGAGTGGGACGAGCATAGATCGACGGCTAGACAGAGAATCAGCCGCGGGACTCGGTGGATTTTCGCGCCCGGCAAAATGGAGATGAAGGCATTGTATCGGCTCGCGTATACGCGTCCTTCGCCGCTTATTCTTAGTCGCTTCGTTCCGAAGAATAACATTATAACGGACAGAGAGGAGAAGTGGAAGAGAAACGATAGGAGACAAACACATGTTGCACACTCGGTCGTTGGGGAAGCTGTTGGCTTCTTTCGTTATAGAATCTCTATATTCCTCTCTTTTTCTCCATTATTTCTATCTTCTTCTTTTCCTTACGATCGTATCCTTGTTACACCAACTTTCTTCCATCTCTGTGTTTCTCTCCTTTACGAGTCGTAACGTAAGACTAACAACACAATGGAAGCAACAGCTGCATGATAGATGGTCCCAACCGACCGACCGATTCCATCCACCGTCCGCTTCGTTCTTTCTTCGAACGGAGCCGACTTCTTTTGCTCCTGCGGACCGGTCGTTATCGTCGCATTTATTCGCGGAAGCAACGAGAAATGAACGTGCACGCTCGATGGAATTCGGTTCCATCCACTCCAACATCGAACGTTTGTTTACCGGCCAGAAAACACATTCTGAACCGGCTGATTCAAAGTATTTCGCAACATTATATCGTCACGATTAACTTAACGAGGTCGCGTTATTACAAATTAGTTGATTCGAACATCGAAGATTAGTCGAGCTAATGCAAGTGTTACGAAAAAATAAGCACTCGACAATTCGCAATCGTACTTACTAGCAGAAGCAGCCGTGGCACTCGAACGGTTAAATTGGACCAGCGATCGAGTACAAACGGAAAGGAGAAGAGCCAAGGACGCGGCTCGGCCAAACGTGCGGCAACCTCTCAGCGGCGCGGCGCAGCGCCACGCTACCATTGTCATCCATTTGTTCGTACAAATCCCTGGCTATAATCATTTAATGCTCACATTCATCGCGAGCACGACGACGGCATTGTGCTACCGGCGATGCATTAGTCTCTTGCACGCATGCGTGCTCGCGTTCATCGGCCAAGGAGCTTAAGGCATTAGGGGCGAGCTTCGTGCGAACGTCGCGATGCTTCTTCTCCTTTTTCTTCTTTATTTTTCTCTTTATTCCTCTCTCTCTGGTCGCTCCATTCTGACCGAGAAACATCGGGACGATACATAAGTAGGTACACGTTCTCGCGTCTACACGTACGAATTCAGAGCGGTTCCCGCCACGAAATCCTGCTGGCCAATTAATCTCCGCGGCAGGAAATTCCTCGCGTCCATTGTGACGTCTCGCTTCGAAGGAGAACCGCGTGGGCGGACGAGCGGGCTTGAAAAATGGCCGTCTAGCTTCTTCCCTCGGTTTTCGAACGCGTTCCGCTTAATTCCGATTTCCATCGACCGGCTGTTCGCGCCTTCTTCCTCGCCTCTGTAATCTACGCGTTACGTTTTCGAAAGGCGCACAATGGACGCGGTGCTTGCTGGACCGTACAGCGCTTTTAGCGGCCATCTCAGTCTACGTGTGTGAGCGTTACCGAACGTGGCCACGGATTCATCCTGTTCGCTGAATGCCGCACGCACACCGAACGTGCGAGTTGCTCCTCTTTGTGGCACGTTCAAAGAGCACAATGTCCATAGTCGCCGACCGACAATGGCCCCTCCGCGACTGGTTAATATCAAGGTTGCTTCAAGAGTAACCGGAGGAGATCGCGATCGAGCGGAATCCGCGACGCGTTTACATCCTGCACCATTTCGTGGTGCAAGGATCAAGTTTGATAGTGCGTGGATTAACGCTTCGGCTGTCGATGATTAGGGTGAATGTATTTACCCATCGCTGGTTTGCGCGTATCGTGTAGGTACTCCACCTGTTAATTGGGTTGCACGAATTAATTCGTCGATTGAGTGACTGATATTTAGAACGTGATAAGATTAATTTAGCTCCGATCAGCTCTGATTTTAATTTTATCGTTGCGCTTGTATTAGGAGGCAGATATACTTAAGAGTATCAAAATTAAAACGTATTAAAGTTAATTCAAATATCGACAAAACACACTTGTGAAACTCTGTCTGTCAAATCCTTTTAAAATACTATATACTTGGTAGAACATTCACCGCGTAGGTCTGAAGGTATTGATTACCTCATTCGATCAGACGAACCTTCAAATTATCTTGAGCGGTCTTTAACCGTAACCTAGTAATAGCCGTCCAAAATGACTATAATTGTAAGTGAATCGATCGATTTAACTTCAAGACGAATTATTGTTATATCAAGGATCAAATCGGTTTCCGAGTTAACCACCGTTGAACCTATTATTACCCTCCTAGAACCAAATCTACCAAATACGCTCTCTGCTAATCCTATTCGCGACGCATTGAGATTCTTCATCTGGTACTAATATTTCATTATAATCGCAAATTCATATTAATCCATTAGTACGGCGTGAAGTAAGAATTATGCGTATTAGTAAGCGAAAAAAATATTTTTACAGTCTATTCGACGCAGAAAGGACGACTAGACTGGCGAAAAGATTAATTAAAAAGCATATGCTCCTTTTGAATGAAAAAGAAAGGTAAGGTGGGTGGTGCTTTGCGCAATTTGCAAAGAAGGCTACGCGTATCGAGTCGAGAGACTCAAAGGGAAGAAGAAACGAGGACGGACGCGAAAGAAGGAGAGAAAGCGGAGAAAGGGAGGGCGCAACCGTAGAAGCGGAAAGGGAGATTTTGTTCTCAGGGGAGTAGTCAAAGTAACATCGCCCTTGTCACGACGATCCGACAGCATCAAACAAACTGGATGCTCTCCGACGTTGCACGATGTATTATAGTACAGCGAGCATCGTCGATTTCGATCTTAGATAAGGGAAAACAAAGAGGAGACTTCGATTGATCTCGGATAATCAGGTATACCCCGTGAAACCGTGCCTATTAATATTCACTGCTTACGTTTTCACCGCAATCACCAGATCAGAGACTCGTGAAGGAACCGCAACGAGCGTTAAGCGCTGATCTTAATTTATGAATGAATCGTGGATTAAGACGCGTTTAACTGTTTGTATGAATGTTCAATGGTTCGCGGGGTAGTTAACACGTGGAATTTAAGACTTTCAGCAACGCTTGGTTGAAGGAAAATTCCATTTGTACGAAATTTATTATGCTTCACTTTGCTTTCTTCTACGAGTTAATCCACCTTAATCTCTTTCGCTACGAGTAACGTCTATGTACGTCGTAGAATTCGACTGTCCAAGTGTCAAACTGGCAACTAAATTCATGAACTTACCGCGTATGTTATCTGATTTCGAAACAAAAATATAGCGAAAGATTAAGGACTCGAATGGGACGTAGTTTGTCTAAGAATTGTTATTTTATAGGAATAAAATAAAAAAAAAAATGAAAATCACGAATTTATATTGCATCGTTTAATATTCATTGTATTATATTTCCAATATTTTAACCCGTTAACTACCATAGCGGTTACCACCGGTATGAAAATTGAATAATCAAACAGCGGAAAAAGGAAGAGACTTCTGTAAATTGAAGTATTGCAGGAAAAAGTTAATTCTTGGCAGTCGATTTGTTATACCTTATCTTTTATATGAACAAACAGATTCGCGTGTTTTAATTTCAAAATCTCCCACCCATATCGCTGATGTTCGACCGATATCAAGTTCCTTAGTGCACTTAACATTTTCGATTTTCTTGTTCGTAGCCTCATTAAAATCGGATTAAACACTCTATTCAATACTCCGGATACAGATAAAATTGTCCGATTTAATTATAAAAACAGGAGGGGTGCGCGAGCAATGAAAAATACGAACTAATGCGCGTTGTGCAACGGTGAAAAATCTCGAGTGACTGAAATTGCATAAATTGAGAAACGCATTAGAAGTCTCATTAAGACGCGATGGTCAGGCGGATTATCGTGTACCCCGATTTCACGCGGTCTGTTACTTAGAATCACGCACCAGCGAATCGCAGTATAATCGTATTGCGAGGGTAACCAAGCTCATTCTTTCCCTTCTTCTTTTTTTTCCATTACAGGTACGTTTTCACGTGCCGGTAAATCGCAATTTTTACTGTCATGACGCGAAATGCTCTCGTGCGTTCACAAAGCGGTCTAAGAGCGTGATTTTGCTTGAACGTAAACTCAGGTAAAATCTCTGAATAAGTCGTCTATCGTTGCTAAGCTAGCGTGTAATATTTCCAGATTTTTAATTCCTCAAAGACGGCACGGTGCGAAAACGAGACACGATCTCGTGTCGGTGCGCATCGGGTCGCCTTAAATTTCTACGCGGTGGAAAAAGCTTCCAATTACACGCGAATTTATGTAGATCGACCGGGTCATTAAGATCGTGAATTACGCGCGATCAGTGCAGCGGCTCCGCTAAGAGATTACGAGCGACTTCCTCGTGCGCTCGACCTGACAACATTTTCCGTCAGGTTACTCTCGCCTTTGCCTTCCACGCGAGCAACGATCTTACTCGCTCGACACCTCGCCTCGCTGATACCTTTAATTGGACGCCGGTAATTAATCGATCGGTTAGAGCTCGCGTGAACAGCGAGTTCGATCTGACAGCGATTTAAACGATAACACTTTTCGCGGTCATCGACGGCCCAAGGCAAATTCTTTCTTTTTCTTGATAATTATATTATCAATTTTTATCATTGACACCTCGGATTTAATACCGATTCACTGCGTTAATAGGCAGATTTATGAACGATGTGTAAACTTCAATTTGTAAAATTGAAATTTACTTATTAAAACATAATGAAGTATTATGAAAACGTGGGAAACGATTTGAAAGAGTACTGTGTACATTGCAAACGTTTATAGCATCGTATATGTTCTGGAAAGTATAAAAGTATAAAAGTATAAAAGTATAAAAACATTAAACACTATCATAAATAACTCTAATTCTATTATCTAACTTCGGTGTGCCCACGATTTCGCACCATCATCATCATCTCAACGCTGTACAAATGTTTAACTGCAACAAAGTTAATTGCCTGTGACCTTCACGGCAGTTAAACTTTCATTATTACCTATAAAACAGAGGGAAAAGACAACTTTCTTCGCCGTGTTCCCGTGGCTTCTTACGTTTGATACTAGACAATTAGGGCAACGAACCGTATCGAAACGAGTAATAAAATGAAAGCAATAGGCAGTGTCAACTTATGCAGAAAAAATGAAGAAAAACGTGAAATGAAATTTATCCTTTCAAATCTACGTAGCTGTTAATACACTGCGTCGTTCAAGGGTTAACGTTCTCCACGATGGACATCGTTTACTTTGGTTCCTTCTAATTGACGTTCGTGTACGCGTCTCGTAAGGATCACCATTAGTAGCTGTCACACTTTATTCCACTTTATTTCAGGACAATCTTTATAATTCGTCTTATCGTCGAAGGAGGGGGGAAAAAAAAGAAAGGGAACTGTTTCGTTCGGAATCGTAACCATTCCATTAGCACGGTAACAAAATAAACAGAGCGAGGCAAACCGGTAAATTGTACCTCTGGTTCGATCGTCCAAAGTGGTTCGTACTCCGAGTGCACGTTTCGTTCCCGTGAAGTACTCGTTCCATCTTTCTCCTTTCACCGTCATTTTTTTCTCCTCTCTTTCCATCCGTCTGTTCTCTGTTTTTTATTCCACACCGGAGAAGCAGCGGCATCGGGAGCCAGTGCGAGCTCTATCCAGAGGGAGAAACGACACGAGGGCCGGATAGGGAGGAGGGAGGAAGGATGACAGGTTGCCTCTGTCCTTCCCGAGGGAGCAGCAATTTATAAATAATTGAGCCGAGTCCGGTAAAAAATGAATTACGCGTCCCTGTACAATATGAGGAGTTGCTTTACAGTAAAACGAGCAGGGGACCCGCGAGACCCGTGGCTTTACCGCGTACACTAACCAACCGGAGGACACAAGAACCATCCTCGATGCTAGGATACAGAGAAAGAGATACGAGACGGGGATAAAGGAAGAGGAAGTAACATAAGCCGCATCAATTTTGCAATTGGAGAATTTTATGTTCTCGCGATCGTCATATATTATGTACGAACTCCTCGCCAACGGTCTTTCTACCCCGACTTCGATCAACCACCCTGCCTATTCGACCTCCTTCTAACCACTTTCCTCACTGATTTCTTCCCGATCCCATTTTGATTACAACAGTTTTGCTTTAGATATTTCACGGAGAAACATAGCTGTTGCGAGCGGAAAAGAAGAAGAAAAAAATCGAAGCAGCAAGAGTTGTTTCCTTTAGAAAGTAACATTTCGTGTTCACCAATCGACCGGTTTATCATAATTGGGTCCAGTGAACCGATATCGTTTGTTCCTTTTCTGCATCTCGTCGAACCGAATTGTGGATTTGTACCTGTTAATCTTCGAAGCTTCGAAACTTACGCGAATCTGTTCGTAGAACGGGCAGAGGTCTCGTTAAAAGTCGTATCGCGTCGAAAACGCGAGACGAGCGACAGACGAAGAAAAGGGGAGAGAAAAAGGAATCGTCGAAGCTGGCGTTCTTGGAAATTAAGAGAACAAATATTGTGGAAGCGAGGACAGATAAAAGGGAGAGTAATACGGCGCACTTCAGAAGATAAAGTCGGTAATGCTTTTGGCTTTCACGCAAACATCATTTTAATCCCCGTTTCGTCGGAGGAAGGACAGGGTGGTAGGCTGAGGCTGAAGAGGTCGTGAAAAGGGACGGCGCCGCGCGGAACAGAGACGGAGGGCGAGTTTCCAAGAGCGAACGAGAGAGAGAGAGAGAAAGAGAAAGACACAAGGCAGGGTAAAGGAACGGAGATCGAGAGGGATGGCTCGAGTTGAACCGAAGCGAGTAATCAGGGAGACATTATTTTCCCTTTGAGACCCGGCCCGTATTTTAATACGAAGGAAAACGTATAATCCGCTTGTACAATTTCGAGCCACCGAATTTCTCTGTCCTCTACGAATGATCGCGCCCGCGATTGGCGTGCTCTCGTATCCTCTGTCGTTGCTCGAACGGAATGGAAATCGGAGGGTGGCGATCTTTCTCCGGGTACGCCCCTCGAACTTCCTTCCAGCAATATCCGCGAAACAAAAGAGAGCGGAGACGCGTTTTGCGGTTCAGTGGAAAGCTGAACGATTCAAAGCACCGCTACCGAAGTTGCGAGTGATCGTTAAGAGGCTGTATACACGGCTACAAGTTGTACAGGCTGCCTGACGATTTCTAACTACCTTCGCACCATTGCGATGCTTCCAATTTTCATCTCGAATATTTTCAAAAATTCTGAATATATTTATCCCTCTAATCGATTATACAGGGCGTCTCAGGTCGGTAGTGCAATCAGGCAAGGGGTGATTCTATAAGCAAAAATAAGCCGAAAAAAAGAATTTACTTTTTTATTTAAGCTTTGTTTTTGAGAAAATTTAGTTGGAAAATTCGTCGAATACATGTGGAAATACATTCCTTCATTCTGTGATTTATTATAGTGCATCAAAAAATGTTCCACACATATTTTATATACGTGCTAATTCGTTCATCTAAAGGTTGAAAAGCGTTATTTACATATCTCAAGAATAAATTGAAATTTTTGATGAAGTCAACGGCAAATTGTTTGTTATAAAAGGACGATAGTATGGATATTATTTTTATCCCAAAGGTTTGCAACCCCTAACTTATATGAAGAAAAATAACATTTCTTAACGCTTTTCTTGAAAACGAAAGCTCAAAGAAAAAAATTTATTCTTTTCTTCCGGTTTATTTTTGCCTTGTTTGCTTGTATTAACGGACCCGAGACACCCAGTATGTCTAATTGTAAGTTCAAAGTTTCAACAAAATTGGTTTCGACATAAACATCTTGCGCTTTCTTTATAAGAGGATCTTGAACAAGCTGGTTCTCGTTTCGCGATACAAGAGACCGGTTCCGCTGTCAGCCCCGAAATTTGCTAATGACGCAATTATATCGGTCCGCAAGAACATTGAACCATCCTAATTCGCCGCGGAACCGTTAAAAAATCGTTGTCTCCGCTACGGGGAATTCTTTCCATTATACACGGTCCGGGCAAACACCGACGAAGAAGAAGAAGAAGAAGAAGATGATAAAGTCAAAAAGAAAAGAAAAGGAAAAAAAAATGAAAGCGTATTATACATGCGTGCCTGTGTACGTATAGAGTGTGTCCCCTCGTTCTTTCTCTCCCCG
The DNA here is from genome assembly GCF_051020975.1 of Osmia lignaria lignaria. Lineage (NCBI taxonomy): Eukaryota > Metazoa > Arthropoda > Insecta > Hymenoptera > Megachilidae > Osmia > Osmia lignaria. Next base: position 7,245,438 of record NC_135041.1, read on the forward strand.
GGTTCGCTCATCGTCCAAAGAATAACATTCGCACTTTACGATTATGCCTGCCTACTTTTTTTGTCAAGCAGCTTGGCTGTCGGTGTCAACGACAGATTCACGATCGGCTCTCGACTAACACAGGCACGAACAGAAAACCCGAGGAGACTAGCAGAGGGAGCAGCATTCAACGACCGGCGAGTTCCACATAAATCGAGATCCTTGAATTAAATAGGCAAGGTTTTAGCGTCCGTTGGATCCTCTTTCTCTCTCGCTTTCGTCGTTTGCCTTAATCCTCGAAACCGATCTTCTCTAGGTAATCCGTGTTATTTAACAAAGACACAGAACGTTTTCGGGGCCCGTGAATAAATTATCGTGTCGGTCCTTGTTTTCACCGCTACCTCCTGCCACGTACGGTTTGAACACGTAACTATTGTGTCGACGAAATTCCAACGCTCAAGGATCCGTTTCCAAGATTTAACACGATAATTAACACATTGTATCGACACTTCTTTCGCCTCTCGAACCTACCAGAATGCTTATGAACGCATCTATTAAGTTTCATGCAAATTCTTCCTTGTGTTTACATTATCCTATGAATAACATTACTATTATCTTGAAAATACAAGGTCGAAAATTGAAAGTCTAAACGTGAAAATTATTTGTGCATGTCTTTAACAGTTTGAATGCCACGAATCTGCAAAAATTTGGTCGAAAAATGTCAAGTGACGCGATTACGCTTCTTCTGTTTTTTACGTCACAATGCATTATGCAGTGTGATATTTTACATTTTTGTTAATTATCCAATTATTTGCAGGCTAAGATAGCCAACCTGCAAAAACACTGGTGTTCAATCGTGTAATATTAATTGCCATTTGCGTTAAACGCATCGTTAGTTGGACACTCTGAGCTAATTACGTCGCATTTTTTGATATGGAACAAGAGAAACGCGATCGAGTCGCTTGGCACTCAAACGGTTGACACTAGATTGCCGGACAGATTCATCAAAATAGGTATAGTACATATGGATTTTTGAAGGAGTGGGAGGGAAAGGAATTAGTATCTGTATACATTTCATAATTTTATTAAAATCCAACATATGTTTTAAAAAAATTATTTAAGTTTTTTTATGTATATAGCAATAAAATCGTAAATGAGCGAAATTGACTTGCTCAGGCAATCTAGTGTTAATAAGTAAAGTTCCAATATGTCTTACCATGCGCGTCTAATTTCACTGCGACAGTGAACGTAGCGTGCCGTACCACACGCGGTCGCTTCTACTGCGGCAATCCATGCGATTGATGCAGTTTGGAACAGATATCGTAGAATGAAAGAGAATCACTCTGTGTACTTGGTTTGTTCATTTTTCATCTGTTACGCTTCAATTGAAATTCCAACAAAACATCTAGAATTTTTCTTCTTCCAATCTAAATCGCTTTCAGCGTCCAACTACTGTTCTTAGAAACACATTGATTATTCTTCTCGTGTAATTATAGTCGTGTCATTAATCATTTCAAAATACCTAATTAATTCTAGTTGCTTCTTGAATTACATACACTACTGAAGCTCTCTCTTTGAAAGAACACTCGTATTATATCACAGTAGAAACAGCTATTTTACAATTTTATTTGAAACGTCATAGAAACTTCCGTGTATTTCGATCTTTAAACCTCGTTAAATTTTTTTTTTTGTTTCTTAGTAACGCGTTGATAGTAATACATCTTACGAGACGTATACTATGAAACTCTGATTCATCGCGTTAATCGTTAAACAATGAACAAAAGAAGTATCGTCGGATGATCGAGCTTCGTTTCGCTCGAAACGGGAGTGTCAGGAGAGCTAACAGAAAGCTCCCTCTCCGTCAAAAGTGTCAAGAAAAATAGAATCGTCTAAAAATAACCGGTCGAAAACGATATTTCGACCGAAAGATGAAATACGCGGCCCATCGGCCGGCATGATACCGGAGGAACGAGGCTCTGTTTTCGCGCCAGTCTCGTATTTTATTCGATATTTTTGAAATACCGCTCGCGTCAGACGGACACGATCGTACGGTGACCGGATGTCGTAACGACGTACCGACAAAAGCTCGCGTGTCTTCTTCCTCCCTCGTTCCAGCTGATTTTCTCCACCGAGTCGCGGGTTCGTCGCTCGCGATCCCGCTTCTTCGAGGCTGCATTCCGCGAGCGTATCCCCTGCCAGTGTGTGCGAGTAACGTGTAACGAATCGTACGACGTAACATACGTGTAAGGATAGGTGTGAGAACGCGAATATATCGGTGAAGCGTTGAACGATGAATGTTGAACGATTAGGTGCGAATAACGAACAAATTATTTCGTTAAATACTTGAAATCAACAGAAACAGCAAATATGTATCTACTAAGCGAATGCACTGTGAATTTTAATAAACTTTGTGTACACCGAGATTTTCGCAGGACTTTGATTACCGTCCCAATGGAATGGTGAAGTTATTTTGTCGAATTTACGAGCAGTTTATGATCACCAGGTTTATTCTCGAAAACCGAGCGTCTCGATGCTCTCTCCGGCGTGGTCCGCGACAATAACGGGGCCGATCGAACCCGTTCGTCATCCGTTTTCATTTTAGTACCTTCGTTTGCAAACTTTACATTCGTTTCACCGATGTCACGTACCCGGCATCCTTCAAAGCGTTTTTACGAAGCGCATTCGCGAGAAAACAGTCGAATTTTCGTGGGTTCTGCGCTGTAATTCGAGGATTACGAGCGGAGAACAGTGGTGAAAAATAACGTCTTTTGTCGGAGAGTTTATGCGGTGACGTCGGGGCCATTTCTACCCTCCGTGACGTTGAATCGTTCCGAATTTAACACGCTCGGTGTCTTTTATTCTAGACGTTCCGATTTCTTATGAAAAATCGCGCCGTTTCAAAATATCGCACAATAGAGAAAATAACGGAACGGAGTTGCGATATTTTCTTTTTCAATTTGGCAAAACCTTTGTAAAAATAATAAAAAGGAACTGTGCGTTCGAGAAACGGGTACCGGTAACTTGCCGCGGAACATCGTTCGATTGTTTGCGCAAACGTACGATAAGATTAAGGGTACAACCTTTCCCACCGTCGAAAATCGTACGCTATACACGCTCGCGGAAGGTTTTATCAGCTCGACTCGCGACGAAGATGATACGCGTTCTATTGACATGGCGAGGATCGTAGCCGGAACGATGGTCAGCGTTTATTTGCTTGCTGTTTCCATTGGTAGCGTTGTGCAAATATCTTTTACGAATACAACGAATCCGCGAACGATTCAATAAGAAACGATAAAGAAACCCGATGATTCTCCTCCGTGTTGTTACGTCATCGTTCTCGAGGAAACTTCCGGTAGGTGGGGCACGAGAAACGCGCGAATTGAAAGGGTAAACAGCGCCTTTTTTTCTTATTCGACTAAAAGCAAACAGAACGGAAGACGCTAATAGAGCGAAGCTTCGTTGAATTGTTACCGAGATTTTCTGGCAACTAGAATTAACGATTACGTGTGTGCGAATCGATTCGCTCGTGGATTTCGTAGTTTCTCAGGGCCGTGCTGTCTCGCGTTGACAGAGATAGCTCCTTCGAGATTTGCAGCACGGAAAGAGGGGCTTTCGATTTCAATGCTTCCTCTATAGAGACACTGACGTAACGTATGTGTATCCAGACCCTTCGTTTTCGAATCTACGATGATGCACGGCGAATATATTTAGCACATTCGCAAAGATCGACATCTGGTTCCTCGACGACGTTCAATTTTTTCTTCTGTGAAGTCTTGGAGAAATTTTGAAAAAGTTTCGATAATACACAGACTGTTTTAATAATTATGTTGCAATTGAAAACAAGTCTGTATATTATTGACATTATTGACAAAATAAAATAACCGACACGTAATAGGTCAATATTGGAAAGTTTGAGAGATTCAAGGATTTGAGTACCGATACATTTATACTTGATCGATAAGGCTCCGATATCAGTGGAATTTTTAATATTTGACACACGGATAATCCCGCAATATGTGTCTAATAGAATCATGGCTATGGTGAAAAGATGGAATGAAATTTCAAGAGTTTGTCCCGTTAAATGCTTCTATACAAATGGTAGATGGAAAGATAAAGAAAAAGGAACACAGTGGAAAATTGCTAGCTCCATGTTGCATTCAACTAAAGAAGAATGTACCTGAACGTTGAATGGATGAAAATCTACAGAGAGAATGGTTCGCACAATCCACAATTGCGCTGCCCGTCACACAATCGAATCACCGTTGTATCGAGAACGCGTAAATCGTGGCGAACCTGAAATAATTCTCCCGCTGGCGTGTCGGCGAATCTTGTGGGATTCGCGAGCCAGCGTAACTCGATTCCCTTTACGCAATTTCGTCGATTCGCGGTTTTCCATTCGCGGTGCGCGAAACACACGACGCAACGGGTGTTCCTCGCGAAGATCATCGATCGGTTCGATTCATCTCATTTGAAGCTCGCACGAACTCGCGAGAAATGCTCAAACCTCTCGGGGGAATTTTTCAAACGGACAGATACCTTTGAAATTTGAATTGTTTGGAAAAGAAAATTAACCGCGCGAATCAAGAATTAGCGAGTTCTTACGATTCCGAAGCGCGCCGCTTGTAAATCGATCGCGGCCGCGTCCAAGCTGAAAGCGATCTGCTCGTTAAGTACCACAGCCTCCAGCAGAGTCAGCGTTGGAAAGTGATCCTGCGCGGATCGAGATCGAGAAAATAACAACGAAACGCGACGCGGTGACGATTAACGGCGGAAACCGGCGCGGTATACCGGTACCAGGAACCTTTGTCTTTTTCTCCCTGAAATTAGGGATGAAAGCTTCCCTCGCTGTTGCAATCGACAACTTCTCGTACTCTTAACATTAGAAAATGATGATCAAGTATCCTTACGTACCCAATCAGATCCATGCGAATGATGTGCGTCGGTATCGTCGGATGAAAAATGGTTCGAGAGCGTCCGTTTGCTCTCTTCCGTGCGTTTCTGAAGACGTAGACACGCATCCACACTCGCGTAAAGGAACAGGCGCGGGGCGCGTCGCGTCGACACGGATATCGGACTCGCGCGAGTCTTCTGTTCACCGTGTGACAACGTTCGCGGAACAGTCAAGCCGGCTGTCTCTACTCGGCGCGCGTATTTTTCGCGATCACCTGTACGGTAGCGTGGAATCGTGACGGCGTTAGGGATCGGGTCCAGTTTTCACGGTGCCACCCCGTATATCGCATGGGAAAATAAATCTTGTGGACACTCACCGGGAGGGAGACTGGACACTGGACGCTGTCACCGGACACGGGTTGCAACGACTGCAACAGATCGCGTGCGTGAAAGAGAGGACGGCTATCAATGGCTGCATTATACAATACCGGCGATGGTGTGTACACGAGGCGAACCCGCGCCGATGCCGGTGCGCCCGTGTGAGCGCATAGGTGCGCGAGTAAACGTGGATTTATATTATCCGTTCGGACACGCAGCGGTTACGTTCAGACAAAGATTGTTGCAGATAAAAAGATAGCAATGTTTGTACGTCGATCTCTACAAATGTGCAATTCGATCAATTGGGTAGAAAAATAGAGATCATTCCCAGAGAGAAATTGTTATAATCGTGTCTGATGTTCCAGACAAAAGGTGATAGTATTAACACTCGGTGTCTTTGTCTGATCGTAACTGTTCCTTGTCTGAACAGTCAATACAAACCAATCTTAAGTATCGAGAAATGCCTATACGAGTTCCACCGTACACTGTTCAAAAACGACGTTGTTCTTTTACGATAATTTGCCGTCCGATACAGAAGACAACGACGTATCCGTTCCTATACGAGCAACGGTGATCGGTGTTTGCGAGAAACGAACGAAAACTCCAAGACGGTGCATGCCTGACCGACTGGTGCTCCACCCTGTTCTCGGGTTTACTTTTCGACAAGCATTCCGTCGATTAGATATCGACTCTTTTGCAAACATTGTATTGCACCGCGGGACCGTTCGATTATTGTAGCGACTCCTTACCTCTCTTACATTCTCCTTCCTCTCTCTCTCTCTCTCTCTTTATCTACTTTTGATTGTGTTTTTATTTTGCTTCTTTTCCCTTGAATGTAAAGTCTCGTTCAGATTAGTCAAATTACTTGAAAAATACATGTCTCGAGTACTAATTAAAAGAAGCTTGAATTAATTTGAAATTGGAGAAGATATTTCAAGTCGCGTAAATAAACAGGCTCGCATCGATCGAGTGACTAGTTTCAAATGACTCCGATTCGAGTAACTTGACTAATCTGAACTGGGCTTAAGAGTCTCGCGAGCACATTCTTTCTCTCTCAGTCATTCCTTTCCATTCCCACCTGATTCGATTTCTCGCTCTTGCCCGTTTTTACCTTTCCTTCTTCCCTCTTGTCTCGATCCACCTTTCCCTCCCTCTGTCACCCTGCCTTTCGTCTCGCTCCCGCTCGACCGGACTGACCTGTTCACGTGTGCACCGCACACAGCCGCAATAACTATATCCAGCCTCGCTTTTTTGTCAACCCGTTCTTACGTATGCTCGGAAATGAATTGAGTTATTGTAAAATCGTGTCCAGTCGGCTGTAATTGTCCGCGCGTGTCTACCAGCCACGTAGCCGACCGACCGACCGTTCGCCTATGCAGCTCCAACCTGAATTTTTCCCTCGGCTCCTTTGCTGTTTGACCTACGCCACGTGCATCGTGCTACGACGATCTCGTAAATCCTGTACACCGATATTTCGACGTATTCCCCTGTCGACTTGTATATCTCGTAAACCTCGGCGTAATAGATTTGTTGTCGACGTTGTCACGGATAATCGAGTCCTCGTACATCAAACGTTGGACCGTTTTCTCGGAGGAAACGTCATCTCGACACGAAATTGTCCCTTGCCTCGATGTAAGAGAAATATTTTCTTTATAAAATTATTTGGATTAATCGTGACACGTTTATCGAGATAAATTGCTCGAACGAAGCGTTTCATGGGAATTATACAACTTCCGAATGACCTTTCGAGCTTGGGACTCAATGGGACCAGCGCGCGCGCGTTCAGGTAAAGGCCCATCTTGAATGAATAAGCGCAATATGCAGGTGCTACTACTCGACTCACCGGCTTCGAATCTCCTTCCAGCTGATCGGGTTTATGGCCGTGACGACCCCATCCACCGGCGAACAATTACGGCGAACATCAGGAAGCACACCGTTCTGTGAACGTAAAAGAAAATTGTTAGCGATTGATAAGATAGTTTGTTTATCAGCGATTTGAAATTGCATTAAAATAAAAAATTATTCAAAGAAATAGTTAACGTTTAATATTAAGTTTCCAAGAATTCCAAGTACCATCCTTGATATCTTAAATTCTTGAGGTTCGAAGCAAGGTTCCGTTATCAAAGTTTCCGATAATTGATAACGAGCAGCGAGTATTTCGCGAAGGATTTGCACGAAGGTCGCAGGACCTGTGGTACGCGGTCGAAACCGACAGATACGAAGGATCCAACGAGAAGACAAAGGACGATGATTCAGAGGTAGTAGGAGAGAACTACCTGGTAGATGACACGAGATTCCTACGAAGGTAGGTACTACGTCACTGTCTTTTTCTTCTCTTCCTCGCCGGATTCTCTGTCCCGTGTGCACCAAAGCCACGGTTTAACAGTTTTCGACTCGGAAACACCGGCATTCTTCCCGCCGCGCCGCGAGGAATCCGACGATGTTAAATGAACCGTCCCGAGAAAATATAATGTCCGCTAAACATTCTTCCCCGTTTTCGTAATTTATAGCCGACGGAAATCTTCTGAATCACTCGACGAGCCTCGAGAATCAACTGACGAGAGACGATTGGGTGCTCGATTTTTACCTCGCGCAAGTGATTCCAATAAGTATCTGATTACTCGTTTGAAAATAATTAAAAAAATCTAACGAAATAATCAACTTATTTGAATAATAAAAGAAATCATTTCTGAAACAGTGTATCTCGTTATCTGTCCCTAATTTTGCGAAATATTCGCAGCGACGTTGACACCGCAAAATGTTGGCAATGAAATACGGGCTGCATTAGCCGGTGTCTCTGCAACGGCATTCCTAGCTGATAGTTCCCATCTTTCTACGTTTCCACGTACGTCGAGTGGGGTAGCGTTTGCTCTATTAAAAGAACGGGTTGATCAATTCGCAGCCGACGAATGAGGGGGTACCTGCGGCACGTGGGCGTTCCTGGCTAGCAGGGAGCCGTAAAGTCGTTAAGTAGCCACTTCGGACTTCAGAATAAAGAGATGATGGATTATTAGCCCTGGGGATCCTCGAGTAACTTCTGCCTAGTCAGTGAGCATCGCATACCTGCCATTTGTAGAAAAACAAACAGCTTCAACTGTTTCTTGACTGTTGCAAACTTCATGCTAAAATATGCAACACTCGAACGATAGAGGTAAAAATCTTTTCTTGGTTCTTAATTAAATTTTCTACTCTTGCTATAAAATAAAATCTCGCAACCTAACGTTCAGTTTATTGAAACTTTTGAACGGTAGTGTACATAAAACTATGTAAGGTTCAATTTCATAATGAAAATTATGGAAGAAATTGTTTCAATCGAAATTTTTCTTCGCGAGAACAGTTGCACGATAGGCGTGTATTCAATGAAAATACAGACTGCGGAAAGGTACAATAAGCGTTGTCGTGTTTGCATGATGTCCGTAAGACTTCACAAGCAGCAAGAAAATTAATGGTAATTGAGGAATCAAAGGAAGCATGACAGATGTTTGAAGTTTATTCCACGTGGAGAAGTATTATTCCTTGTTGCCGTGAGCGAACGCGTGCCCGTCCAATTACGAATACACGAACCCTGCTTAATGTCTCCTGACCTTTCCTTCCGTACGCAACAAAAATTCTGTTGTCTGAGATCCTCCTGTGAATAGCTTTAAACGGCACGAATGCTCGTCGGCCTATGATTTTCTCCTGACGCTAAACATGACACTAAAATCTATTCCTCTCGTTTAATCATTCCAACTACTGTAACCTATCCGAGTCAAAATGAATTTCTTCCAAACACTTAACCCTCTCTTTATTTTTTAATTATCACTTTCTTGATAATCGACATATAAAGAAGAGTAATCGATAAATTGCGTAAGTATTATAAATAGTACAACCGTGTAGAGAAGAAAGCAATGTTGGAGCATTAACTGCAGAAGGATAAGATTGGAAAGCCCGGGGAAAAACGCATAATCTCGGCTTGTATTAAGCGCAAATTGTCGGATAAGGTGGCGCGGTGGAAGTTGTCGACAGAAGCGTAATGGTAGTTCGAGTGGCCGAGGCTCGATTGCGAAATACGAACGTTGACGATAATGCACCATCTCCCGCTTTCTTTATCCCTCGTTACCGCGAACGGTCCGAGTCTCGTTTCCTGACAAACGTAACGTTCGCGCCATTAGCAGCGGGAAGAATCATATTTTACAGCCATATTTCAGAGAGTCCGTGGCTTTTTCTCATCGTAGACAAGTCGCGTTTATTGGCCGCGAGAAGGAAGTTGTAATTCTTGGATAACAAACGTAACGGCTCATCAAAATCAAAAGAATCGAAGGAGACTGGAAAAGGTAACTGGCGAGACGGTTGCCTCGCCATTTAGATCCTCCAGAAACTCGAGTTCACCGTTTTCCATCGTTGCATTAATATGCTAATAACGCGTGGGTGTGCTTCTTAAGAAACAAGGAAGCGTGCAGAGGCCAGTCGGCCGGCCATTTTTGGTACTGGTCAAACGAACAACAGATCTGCCTGTCGTCGTTCGCGGGAAAAGAGAAAATTGAAAGTCGCGTGCCGGATCGGAGGAGACGTTATCGATCCGCAGACGGTCGTTACCGTATCTCCAGATCCCCGGGATAAACGGAACCGCGAACGGCGGACAAAGCACCATTACTTACCCGCGAACATATTGACTGGCGAGGCGAGGAATTTAAGCGTGCCCCGATTTCTAGGCACGCGAGTACGACGAACGCGCCGCGATTTATGGCATCATTGTTACAGCCATTGTAGTCGAGGTGGATGCCGAAGAGAGCGCGTGGGCGAAGCCCAGCGAAGACTTTACGCGAGAGCGTAAAACTCGAGGCTCTCGTGGCGAACGTCACGAGTTGATGTTCGAAGAGGAAGTATCAGCGGGCGATCTGCGAGTTTGGAAACTAGAACGAATCCGCATCGAGGAGAACACTGGCTGGGAATGGAAGAACAATGGACCTGGTCAGCAGTGGGCGAAGAGTTGATTAACCCTTCAGATATCGCACAAAATTTGCAAACGTGTTAACGATTGGTCCTAGGATATCTCGAGATCGGCAACGAGCACGTTACGGTCGCTGAAGTACGGTCGTTTAAAGACCGTGTGCGCATCCGATCGGGTGGACTGGAAGTAGCCGTTTGAAGATTCAGGAACAATCGGCGATGAGAAACAGAGGGAATCGGCCTGGAGCAAGAGGACTCGCGAGATCGGTCAGGTAGGAGCCCGGTAGACGAGCTGTTTGCCGGTTGGAAGGCAAGTCCAAGAGGCTGGAAGTGCTGGAAGGATGCTGGAGAGGCCGAGTGGTGGCGGCACGGCCGGTGTGGTCAGGTGGTTCGCAAGGACGCGGCAGGCCGTTCACCCGTTCACCCGTTCCTCTTCCTCTCCCCAACCCTCCAACCTCCTTCTTCTCTTCCTTCTTCCCTCCATCCTCTTTTTAACCAACCTCTCTCTCTCTCTCTCTCTTTTTCTTACTCCCGCCAACATCTCAACCCTTTCCTCTCTCAACTTCGTTTCAACCTCTTACTACTATCTTCTGTTCTGTGTCCCCCACTTGTATCCTTGCCGGTTTCTCTTCTTTCTTTCTTCATCGTGGAGCAGCCCCCTTCTTAGATCCAAACACACCGTCTTAACTAAGTTACACAGGTATTTATACTGGCTGGAATCGCTGCTTACCAGGCCGCACTGTTCATGTAAACACGATAATTGGCCTGTTACGTTTCGCTTTTTGCCTGGCGTCGACATTTTTCCATCGATAACGCTCGTGTCCCTATCAGGCGAATCGGTTCCGACCGACGTCTTCTTAGACCAGCCCTGCAAAGTGATCTAGCAGTTACCACGATCCTGAGCCTTGATCAAGTTCGATGGGACTTCGTTAGGATAATTTCAAACCGTCTTTTTTCATCGAGAATTGCGAGTATACAGACAGGTCTTAACGTATCTTACAAGAGTTCGCGTGCTGTTGTTTCGCAAAAGCAGATCAAATTCCACGAGAAACGCTTCGAACCCTTTCTCTGTCACGGAATCTCGTTCAGCTGTCGCTGATGAAAGGTTTCCTCTCACGACAGCGAACATTCACGCGTCGCTAATAAATGCTTAATGGTTAAGTATCTCTTCAGAGTATCCAATTGATTTCGATCTACCGCATCGTTTCTAACAAAAAACCTTTACACGGTCCACGAAATTTACCATTCATTCTAAGACTATCAAGATTCTAGCACCAAGTTAAACGATTCATTTGCGTTCACCCTTCGCGTTCCCCGTTTTCTTTCCTACCTCGACGATTACTGTAATTCGTGAAAGCGTGACAAGCGGTGCCAGTTTTGAACGGTACTTAAACATGGAATTTCAAGTGGTCGTTTGGAACCACCTGCTTGTTTAGAAGCACTGTCATTAACAGAACTAACCGAGGAACACAGAAGTCACGCGATAGATTTTTATCCCCGCCAGGCATTCAAATCGCCGCTGAACGTTACCGAAGCCTCTCGACGCTGCTTCGATCGAGCAGGAATTAAAAGAATCAGCGTCTTTCAAAATTCTAAGAAGATGTATTACCTTATCGCCCGTTCCATCGCGCCATGTCACAGTATCCAGCTTTCCAATTAGAAAGTTTTTTGTCATATTTCACACGGGACCGCGCGTCGTTCGTTGCCCGTGGGCCAGATACCGATCGAATACCGCGGCGGGCAGTGAAATTCACGGGAACGACGTCAGCAGCGTGGTAACGCAGGAGGTCTTTTTCAGCGTTGACGAGGGGTCGTTCACGGTCGTAGCGTCAGGGGAGATCGAGTCCCGCAGCCCTCCCGCGGGGAACTAATAACCGGGTTTTACGAGGCGTGTCCCGGTACACGCGCACGTGAAGAAAGCTCGCGTACCCCGTGCCAGATTCGTTCCACGAGCCGAGACGAAGCGTCGTTGTCCTTCCGATTTAGGTTTTGCGGGGCGCACGTCAAAGCAGGTAGCCGATAAATAAATAGACGGGCCACCGACTGTTATTAGCTTCTTTTCGTCGTAATACGTGCCCTGTCAGCGTCAGGAAATAAGAACACGCTTCGAGACGCGGTAGCTTTCTGTCAGCTGGCAAAGTAACAATATCCCTCCACTTTCTCCCTTCTCTTTTGTTTTCTTTTTTCTATACAGAGTATTTCACCTATAATTCTTTTTGTAAGGACGCAAGTTTGAAAGTCACTCGTCGATCTCTTAAATAATAATAAATTCTTTCACTTCGAGCCCGAAGAAGCGAAGCATTTTCATCCTCGGCGTTCTTCGTGAGAAGAAACGGAAGAACGCAGGGGTGGTCGAGACGAGGTTCGAAGTCGATTGAACAGAAATTGAATGATTGGGAGCGCGCGCCTCGAGGGCGCTTGATTGTTCATTCAAACAACAATCGTAATTGCGTTACACGTCGCCGGAGGGTTGGAGGAGCGAGAGAAGGGGTGATTGGTGACGAATAAGTGAAAAGAGAAGGGATGAAACGAGTAGTCGAACGACTGCGAACCGATGGGAACTGACTACACGCGGCGGCAGGACGATCGTGAGGAGAACTCGTCATTCGCATTAGGGGTAGTTGCACGCTCGAACGAGTGGCCTACAGACCGACCACTTTCCACCTCCTTGATGCCTCCACTCGAACCGCGGCGCTACGCTAACATTATTAGTGCCACGAGCCCTTGTTCCAGCATGCTTTCGACTTTGAACCACGGTGCTCTTATCGCGTCGCGTTGTTGCCCGCTGTTAGCTTCGACTCGCCTTTTGTTCACTTTTTAAAGGCGCTTTCGAGTCCAGGCGGTCTTTCACGTTGATTCTGATCACGGTTATTATTTTTAGAACTAGATTGAAAATAAAGAAGTGGCGTAAAAGGAAAACTAATCCACTTGACAGAGTTTATTAGAAACACGGTATCCTTCGTTCGGAGCAAAGTGGCACAAATCGCGGAGCGGGGAACGAGGATTCGCGTGTCTGTCAGCGACGAAAATCGCACGACGTCCTCGGTGAATTAGCTGTGACGAGGTCGTTTGCTAGAACACTTGTGACGCGGCGAAATAGGTAGGCTCAATTTGCAAGTTATGGAACCCGTGCGCGTCTCGAGGGAGTCGCGAGTATTGTGCGAGTACACAACAAACGGTCTAGGCGTGGACACAAGAGGCCTTACTGACTCTTCTGACGGCGAAGCGGCAACCGAGGAGTCAACTAATGATTTGCTTAGTTAATATTTGTTCAGCTATATGTTCCTTTTCGAGTCGCTTCCTAAATCGAGGTTGACGCATTGTTACCGCCTTCGTCGTGATTAACATAATAATGCAAACACAATGACACGACGGACCCGATGGCTCGGCTACTATTTGAGCAGGTGAAAATTCCAGCCTGGCCTACGACCGATTGCGTAGGCGTTCACGTACTTCAGCGAATATAACACACGCGTACACGTACGCGATATTGAACGTGCCTTCGCGAAACCACCAAAGCGTGACAATTGTTTTCTAATTCAATTAGAAGAGCCGCGCGAATTTTCGGTCCCTTTCGACGTGGCCGGTTCCTCCTCTTCGCTTTCTTTCGAATAGATTTTTGCCACCGCTATTTTTACGTCTACGAATTTTGCGCTAACTCTTTGTGTACATTCCTCCGCGGAGAAGGTAGTACGGACGTTTGCGAAGAAGTGACTTTGTGTTAGCCAAATATCACCGTCTTTTGTTCGTCGGATAGAAACTTCTTTCTTCGTGCTGTCCAGTAACTTGGATTCTCAAACTACGATTTACCAAGAAGGTTGTAAAGTGCTTTCCGAGAAGCTGTCGTTCGGTTGCTCTTAGTCGTAATTAGTGAAAATTATGAATTTTTTAGCGTACATTTATTTCGGTGCTAATCATTTCGTTAAATCGCTAATGATAATAGAAGAAAGAAAAGAATGGGTAGGATTATTTCAATACATTTGAAGTCTCCCTCGAAGCATACTAAAATTGATCGATCAAAGGACCGATGAAAAGGCTCGAACAAGCGATGGAAGACAATCAGTCGCATCGAAGAGCGGCTTAAAGAACACTTCTTTTTTCTTTTTACCTCCCATTGAGCTCGTTCGGTTGCGGAAGCGAACGTATACCGGAGATTTCTCATTTCCAGGTAATTAATTTACAATGAACCGGACGAAGGGGGAGCTGTGGCCCTTGTTCCGAGGGCTTCTTGTAATCTTCGCTGCCTTTCAATGAAACCAAGCAAATAACAAACGTTCCTTCTTCGCTTATAATTAACCTGTCGATAAACGTTCGATTTCTCTTCATTGAACCTACTTATTCTTGCTGCCGGACTCGGAGAACTCGGTTCTCTTCGGAATTTGAACCGTTAGATGACCATTGTGATACGAGAAGTTCGAGCTAGCCTTGAAGAAGGAATTAAGAGAAGACGTCCAGCTATGCTCGTCATTCGAATCTATCTATGTAGTGGTGTATCCTATATTTTACAGTCCAACGATCAGCAGACTTTCTTTAGCTACTTACGCTGTTACGCGAACACCATAGCCGAGAAGATGATACGGCAGAAAGCATTCGAATCATCCTGTATTGCCTCGTAATCGAAGGAAGTACAGATCACCTCATCAGCAACGGGCTAACTGTAATCGATGGTCATTAGAATCAACATCGAACTCCTATGAAATGAATTCCGAGCTATACAGGGAAAATACGATTAACCCTTGACCGTAGCAAGTGAAAAAGGTAAATTAAAAAATAGCATTCCGAGTAATTGCAATTATCGCAGAGTTTTGTTACGTTTCTACGTTACGCCAGGTACCGAAGGCAGAGAAACAAGCTGCAACCGGAAGTCGATTAAGTCCACGTTTGTCCGAGGCGTAGGACGCGAGTGGCGTGGAGGGTTGCAATCATCGCGAGCGCAAAAACAGACGCCGGGAATAGGCTACTTGATCGTGAAAAATAATCAAAAGTAGAAGCACGCGAGGAGAGAAAAAGCACAGGGCGCCGGATGCCAGCCGGAAAATGACAATCACTAGGCACGGAACCGTTTCCTCTGTCTGATGTCAATATGACATCACGCCGGGGACGCTGGTTCGTTCGTCGCAGTCTATCAGGATAGTAAGAGGGTGAAATAGGGAGCGTGTAAGAGTGAATAAGGATGCTGCCCGGGGCTTATTCGCCCTTCTCCAATTTAGTAGCCGATCTTCTCGCTTCCCTCCACTCTGGTATTTCATTGATCTTCGGGCATAAGTTATAAATCTCGAAATCTTAACCCTTCATTTAGAAAGATTAATACCCTTAAGATTAATTTCATCCTTTGTAATAAATTCATATAGTACAGTATAGTCTTCTATAATTCTTCAAGGTTTGAAGGAAATCGGTGTTCCAAAGATCCTCTCCTCCCCTAGGGTTTGTAAGAGGGTGACTACCTGTCCTCTTCGATCCTCCCCACCTTTCACACAGACGAAAGCGTGCGTCCATTTGTTCGTCGCTATAATCCATGGAGCTGGTTGACAGGTGTCCACCAAGGACGCCTCGTTCGACCCGTTCGTCTTCGGACGACGATCCCTCGAGCAGCTGACGTAACCAGTGCTATCACGATGATTCGTAACTTTTCCTTTTTTTTTTTCTTTCCTTTTTTTTCTTTACGATGGACCCGAACGTTCGGTTCGCGTGACACGTGGGAACACCGATTCTCACCGATAATCCGCTACCTATATCACCGGTGAACGTCCGTCGGTTCTCTTAAGACCGATTCTCATTAATTGTACGCCGATAGGATCTGCAGGGTGGCCACGTAATCCCTCTTCTATCGGCGACAAAACAGACGTCTCTAATTACTCGTTAATTTCTTTCCAACCGCCTCGATGTTTCACCTTTTGGCGCGCTTCCATGGCGATCGGTTGATCGAAGAAACCGGGTCGCGTACAGGATCGTGCAACTTTTTACAAAGCTACCGCCGCACGGTTTTCTAGACCGACTTAACGAGCCGGTTTAATGTTGTTATTAAGTATTTCATTAAAGGTTCGCTACAAAGTAATGAAGAAATTTATTCCTGGCTACGTTGGATCGACTGGTCTTCTTACCAGTGTTCAGCGGTAGCTCGTAAAAGTTGATGAGGGCTGTTCTGGTCGGGTTTTTTAATTTTTTTCTTTCGTCTTCGTTTCACACTGAATATTAAATCTCCCTGAAACGCTTCTTCTCACGCTTACATGGGTGCATTTTTTTAGAAGTTTGACGGTTGAAAAAAGAAGGTTGACACTTAGAAGTAGACGTTGTACGCAAATAAAATTATGACATAATTCTATCTCCTGGGTTAACAATTTTTCAATTGTGAACCAGGTAATGAAAATAGTAAAAGTCGTGGAAAATGGTTCCGTGATTACGTCTCATTAAATATTCCTCTTTTTAGCCGCGATCTATTCCGAGACAAATCACGCGAAGGATTGAAAAAACACCTTTCACACTGCAACTATCTACTAATGGATTCATTAACCGATGATTATCGGCACTTGATTATAGCTTTCCAAGGCTTCGATGACTTTTAATAGATAACTGTACTGTCCCGAGGAATATCCGTTCGACAATATTGTAGAAATGGAAAACGATATTTAATTGACCTCTTACATGTTAGTTATTCATCTAACCAGCTCTTCAGAGCGAAAGGATTAAGTCAAGAATGTAATACAAACCCCAGAAAGAGAGCAACGAGAATCCTATAGGAAGCAGAAAAAAAAAGGAGAAGAAAAGGTCGTTACGACTAATATTTAAAACGTTACACGGTCGCGGAGCTCGGAAACGAAGATTAATTCAAAAACCGGCAAAGATTATCCCTCTTTCATTCCGTCCTTATTGTCCGTCCGGTTAAAGCTCGGCCACGTCTGATATCTCTCGCAGCTGGATCGCGACGTTCCTTTGAATCACTTTATGCGATCTTCATTGTCCATTACTCCGCCACCGAGTCGAGAGAGACAATATCAAAGCCGTTATTTTCCGCATTCGCGTTCTGTCCCGTAATGAGGCCAGAGTCCCCGGCTTGGAAACGCGTTTGCCACGTTGCTAAAAGTCCGAGCTCCTTCCTTATTAGTTATTAGTATACTCGCTCGGTCGAGCGATGCAAGGGAATTGGGGGTGGGGTGAGAAAGGGGTGGGGCAGGGGGAGGGAAACGAAACGGTTTACAAATGTAGGAGCAAGAATAGAAGAGAGATGGTGGCTTGAATGGGGTCCTTTTGAATTACTGGTGGCTGCTTGTTTTGTATAGACACATAATGTATACGTATTCACGTAGACCTGGACGGTACACGGTGTTGTGTGGTTACGGACGCGTGTAGGACGTTCGTATAGGGACGAGCGCGTCTCAGCGAGTAATATATAAGTATGGTCGAGCCAGGTCCGCCTGTATGGACTTATACACGCGAATCCGGCAAAGTCGGTACAGAGAGAAAAGGCGCCAGAGCTTGGCTACCCGACAACCATCATCCACCCTGTGCTACCCGACTTCTCTGTCCTTTCCTCGCCTCCTGGTTCTTTAACCACCCAACCCTCTGTGTTCGACCCTCTGAAAGGTCTCTCGCCGAGTCGCATGCCCTGTCATCTTCTGAAAAGAATAATATCTCTCTTTGAAACATTAGCAATTCTATGATCGCCACCTTTATTTATACGGCTTTCCGTGCCGTGTGAGCTGGTGTGGTGCCTCGTTGCTTCCTCGTACTTCTTTCTCTATTCGTGTATCATCCACATACACACACGCACACGTATATGCAGAGAAAGACAGACAGTCGAGCGACCATCGTAGCCTGTTTATTACGCGCCGCGCCACGCTGGATGCGGAAAATCCGCTCAGACAGGGAGAGAGAGAGGCTCGGCTACCACCATTGCCGCCTTGTTACAAAATACTTTAATTAATGACTCCTTGGAACAAATTTACCTTCATTATTAGCACATTCACGTGCCGCGTCGCCCGGCGTCGCCCGGCTTCGCCCCGCGGCTCGTACGTGAACGCGCGTGTGCACGCAACACGTGTACCAACAGCCTACAAAGCCGCCATTGTGAGGGACATTCATAAAAGGCGCCTGTTCTTGCGCGGCCTTTAAATAATTCAATTCACCGAATGCCTGCTTCCTACTACGCCTTGCGAATCGCCTTTTGCTGCCTCCTCGACGGAACAAGATCCGCCACGCGCAACACCCAACCGACGCGACGCGACGATAAAACGAAAGAATTCGTCTTGCCACTTTGCTCCTCTTATCTTTTAACCACCTGCCCCTTTACACGCCACTCTTTCATTTACGTGAAATTCTATTCGAGATCGTCCGATCGATTAACGATTCGCTGATTTATCTACGAAGCTACTTACCCCTTCCCGTTCGGCCATTTAATTTATGCTTATTGACCGATCGTTTCCATCGCCCGTAGATCGAACATTATCCTATCCTATGGATACTAAAATTTCTATAATTTATGATAATCGATAAATTATTCCTAGTTTCGAAACGCGTGAATTGGAAACTCGCTTTCGCGTTCATTCTTCCCGAATGTATTATATCTCCATTTCCTTTCCACGGGACAATCGATCACCGTTAACGATCACGAAAAGAGAAAGAAAAAAGACAAGTCTACCGGACGCGAGAAACGTAACGCGCGTCGATCGATCGTGGTTCCGCGGAGCGGAGACGCTGAATCCGCGTACGAACAGCCGGAAGACGAAGAAAAAGCAACGTGGAAGACGAAAGTACCAACTGCTGGTGTGTTCGCTGACAGACAATAACTCTTCTGTTCGAATCCTTCGCACGTCCAGACTAGAGAGTTAATAAAGTGTGTAAAGAGAAAAGGCTGGCAACAGGGCCGTTCCTTATCCAAAGTAATTATTCACGCGTGCTTAAGGAGTGCGCGCGAAAACGTCCGTCCGATCTCATCGTCCAACTCGCGGACAGAAACATCCTTTCCGCAAAGTCTCGGCCATTGCTCCGTCGACCATTTTGTCGTTATCAAATATTCGCCCTTCGCGATCAAGGTATTAAAATCGGTCGGATCGCGTTGTATTAACGCACGACCGAATCTCGTGCCAGATTTGTATCCCGATTTTTCAGCGGAAAGGGTTAAAGCTTCAATGGGCATCCGGGTACCCAGTTAACTCGCGTCTCTGTGCAAGGGTACAAATGAAAGGCTGGGCAAAAAAACATCTTTCTCGTCTCTCTATTTTCATACGGTCGTTCGTTTTTCCGTGGCAGAGAAAAAAAAGAAGGAAAAGGAAAATGAAAGAGAAAATAAAAAGATCATGGCCGCTTCTCCGGCTCGGAGGGAAAGTCTCGCCAGACGCGAGACAGGATAATGTGCCTTGGATGAGCGGACGAGCAAGCGAGCCGATCCCGGAGCCGAGCATGTTTTCCGGGATTGTGGACCCGGCCAAAGGAAAAAGAAGAGGGAATCGTGGACGGAATGGAGATGAGAGTAGGCGCAAGAACGACGCCGGAGGAGGAGGAGACACTACAACTGGCAAAAAGCGAACGGGTAACAGAGAACACAGGGGTATACACGGTCGAAGAGGAGAAGGCTTCTCTCGTTCCGTCCTCTAGCCAAACAAACGGCCCCTTGCACGATGCACGAGTCTCGCGGTTTTTGCACCGCATGCTCGTTCAAGTTTACATTTACGGAGTGATTCCCTTACCCGTTGTCGCTGGAACGCTCTCGCCGGCTTGCTTGTATGCAGATGCAGCCCTGACTGTACGGTGATTATCGCGGCCACGTTGCACTTGCTGTCCTATTTCGACGGAACAATGCGTACGAGGCTGGAAGAGCGTCGTCGCGTGGCCTACAGGTGCCATCGGTCAGGTATAATTGGATTCGAGCGGTAATCGCTCGCGAAAGACTAGCGTGCAACTATACACCATCCAACGAGACGAGACAGTAAATGCGTAGAAATTCACGTCCTCGAAACAGGGCTGGCTCATAGTACACAAACCTCGACCGAAACGTTTGAAGAAACAACTAAGCTGAGTGAATTTGTAATCGTAAACCTCTATTGACTATACCACTTCAAAACGCGCGTCAAGAATTGTTTTCATCATCACGATTTTTTCTAACTTCTTCCATTCGAAGGTAGGAGTCGAAGGTTGAAAGCGAAGAGACGTCATAAAAATACGCAAAGTTGCATAAAGTCCTGATTCATCGTGCCATTAGTGCAACAATCGTAGCTCGCTGTGCAACTCTGTTGTTTATGACTGTATTTGAAAAAAAAAAAATTTTTTGAAGAGCTTTGAAAGCTTACAGATATCTCGATTGCAAGCAGCTTTATTGAAAAGCTGATTCGACACGATGCGCTTGTATATCCATCGAGAGATAGGCTGCAGGTAATGCCGGTTGTAACCGTTGAAACATCAAATCGCTTGAGCAGAAAAGGAGAAAAATATTCGCTTCATACCCGGAAACTTCGATCAAGATAAGCTACAGGTTTCACAGTGTCGAACGCTTATCCTTTCCATTAACCAACGACAGTTATTTCTGCGTACAGTGAAAGAGTACATGTCGACGGTTAATCCAATCCAACGAGAAACATCGTAGGCAAATAGCAGCCTACTCGCGGCGCGAAAGCGCGGTCTACACGCTTCGCGGATCCAGCCTGAACCAATGATAATCGAGTGAAAAGTTGTCTGGTCTCGACGAGGAGGAGAATTTCGCAACGCGTTTTCACGCCGATCATTACGAGCCGCGTTAAACGTTTTCCTTGGACGGTGTCATTTTCACCGGAAACATCAAACGGTAGCAAATCCAGGCCCAAAACAAAGAAATAGAAAGATAATCAACGGAAATAATCGCGAAACGTTTACGATCGTTTGAAACGTTCCAATTATCGTTACTTTTTGTTAATAGCTGGAGATATCGTTTTACGGGACAATCAGTTTCCTGTGCGGGTTTTCCGCTTGAAACGCGCGTTTCCTGGACTCCGTAACCAATTAAATTCACCCGAAGAAAGAGAAAGAAAGAAAGAGGCATAGCCGATCGTTGCGAGAAACCGCGTTAATTAACGAGAAGAAAATCGTTAGCGATTGGGAGGTATACGCGCGAATAAAATATATAAATTATACAATAACGATCGTGATAACGCGATTAACCGTCGCGATAGTCGAGTTTCATTAACGAGTAAAATTACGGGACGACGGTTGGGACAGGCTGGTAGCCAGGATCGAACTGTAATTTCGAGTAACGACATTTATCCGAGTGACTTATTCACCCGGAAACGTTCGCGACTATTCCCTGTGCACGCTTGTAAATTGCTCGCCGCGCGGATACAAGAGGGGCTGGCCTATAGGCCGAGTCCGGTAATGACAGTAATATAGAAACGTTAACAAATGCACGCTTGCGTTTGTATTCGTGATGTTCACAGACGCGAAACACAATGCGGTATTTCCTCTTCGAGTGATCAGTTTTCTGACACTCTAACAAGTGGAGAGTCATCATCGAAAACTGCCAGGCTGAGATATTCGATACACGTTCGATAGATGAGGTTGTTTTGATTTTGATAAATTAGAATGCGCGTCGTTCGTTATATCCTTGGCGAACTATAGAGTAAATAATGTTACAAACGGTAATATTATTCTTATCAAAGATGTTAACTCGTACCACTCAAAAAAGGAGAAAAGAGAACGTCTTGGAAAAAGAGAGCAGTAATGGAATCGGTAAATAATGCATCGGGTTCTCTTGAAAACGGTCACTATCCGTGAAATTGATTCGAGTTAACAGCAGGGAGCTCGATTTCTTAATTAACGAATTACAGCATCGGTAATGCGAATTTAACAGCGCAGCGTAGGGAAATCAGCCTTATCATCGTGCGATCGTAATTAAATGCGTCAAAATAAGCCAACCAGCACGACTCCTGTTGTTTGCCATTTACCCAGCCGAACGTGAAAGAAAAAAAAAAACTGTATCGCCTCTGAATTTCCCTTAATTACCTGTAAATGACGTTAAAGAAGACGTCTTCGTTCGTTTTAAGCAACGTCAAGCACCGGACGGACGTTTTTACGATTATCTGCTCGGATGGATCGTGTGTCCAATCGAAGTACACTATAGTTAATAAGTATGCAAACGTTTGGTAAATGTGGAACAAAACTGACAATTAATTTGATAAATTTATAACGCGATAGATAAATGTTGCTAAATGTAGTAAGAATCAAACGAGCTATTTATCGGTTTAATAAATTTTAACGTTAATTCGTGCACCGTTTAATGCATTGCTCTCTTTTGCAGGTGTACCTACAAATTCATATCCGGCTACTCTGACACACTTTGAAGAATCTGTTATCTGCATAATAACAGCATCCGCATAACAGTATCTTTGCCTTCGCGTCAATTACGTCCTCGTATAAATTTCAATCGCCAAATTTTTTAATTCCAATCGGAATTATAAGACACACGTTAAATATACATACACAGTAGCCCGATAAACGCGAACCATCTTATTATCGAGTATTTTACTGTATCGCCAATCAATGTATCCAATAAAAAAATCCCGTTCAGCATAAATAAATGAATAAATTCTTTGAAAATGAAGAATACCGTCCACCTAATTAACGAACGTTATCTACAAAATACGGGACGACTTTTATCATCGACGTCAAAAGGGGAAAAACGAGTAAATAAGGGAGGAAGAGAAATGGCGGGAGAGATCGAATGGATCGAGACGAAGGAATCAGCAGGTGCCGTTGAATTAGTATAGATCAGGCTTCTTGGCGCACGTCAATTACATAATCAACGAACGATATCGAGGATGATAGTGCATAACGAGTGGAGAGCATCGACGCGACGCGGCTTGGGCCAAACCGCTCTTTTCAACTGGCCTCCAAACTGGTCCCAGAATGAGCTCTCGTCCCTTTCTTTCTTTCTTATTCTCGGCTCGTTCGAACGGAAGGAAATAAAAGTGCGCCCCGAGTCAACGGCGAGAGTCAAGTTGTCGAACGGGCTGTTTATTTAGTTTATTATAGGCCCTGGTAACGGTATCGGTCGCGCATCTGAGTCGTCCCTTTTCTCCGTTCTTCGTATTCCTTTTGGCGAATTCTTCTATCGATTCCGGCGTCGAGAGCGGCTGGGAACGAGTCCGATAATTGCGTGTCTTAAGTGGTCGACGATGCAACGACGACGAGAACGGGAACCACTTCGCGGACCCTCGTTTTCCATACCGCGGCTTCTCTCGATGCATATTAGATAAATATTAATACACGGAACGGTAACGAGCGGCTCTTGTTACCGGACGATGTAAATTGTATCTAATTGCCACGAAATTGCCGCGGAAAAGAATCCGCTCCGGTAAGAATGCAGCCGCGATTGCGAGCTAACGATTCGATGCAGTGGGCGAGGAAGTTGAATTCGTGTCGAAGCAAAGACTTTTTGGGTGATACCGACTGTTTACTGACGAATTGCAATTGACCAGGTTAAAAGCAAGCGATTTTTCAATTTTATTTAACGATCAGACATGGTTAATAATTATTTTTATATAGAGACGGTTAATTGCTACGCATCTTATGTAAATTTTCAATATAATCAAGTAGCTGTGATCAATTTCTATCGCGATAAAACGTTTAAATCTCCCGTTATACGTTTACCAGAAATTTTCAATTTTAGATGACACGAGATATTTAAACAAAGAGGTGACATAAATCAAAAGGAACGGTGAAAAATAAGAAGAGTTCTTTTGCCGTTCGACTTTGCCTGGTAATCTCGACTTTACAATTCGAACAATCATTCAAACTCAACGAGGAACTAAGCAAAACTCGAGATAAAGAGTGAACGCTCTAAGCCAATTTCTTTTCATCCGTGTAATTCCTTTTCACGGTAATCCAGGCTGCTCGAACGTCATCGTTGTTAAAGAAAAAGGGAATACTCGGTCTCGTTTGTGCGAACGGATCGAGACGCGGAGATGTTCCACCGAGGATATCTTTGCTCTTTGATCCTTTTGTTCCCCCCGAACCGATTGAGCAATACTCGGCGGCTAGAAAATACGGAAACACAGGCGAGAATAATCGCTGACATTTGCTGAAGCTCTCAATATTCCATCGAGAGCGAACACTGTGACAGTTACAAATAACTTTTACACGGACGTTCGATTGAAATTCAAATTCCAACCTAACGTCCGTTTTATCCGCATTGTCTAAGCGATTTCAACGAACACAAGGACAATAACTCAACGGTTTCACGTGACGTCTATTCGAATTTACCTCTACCCTAGAGACGTCCTCGAGAAAACTCTTTTTTTTTAAGACTATTGTACGCTGAACAATAATTATGCAAAGACACAAAGAGACGGGTCGTTGCAAATGCAATCATTGACAATTGTCTGTATTTTTTACCAATCGACGTAAAAATAAATCTTTTATCCAAGTGAGTTTGTTCAAAATCATAGTCGACAATCGCATGAATGTGTTTAAAGGAGTAGGCATTATTTGCGGTACATAGAAAATAAGAAAACTTCATGTTCCTTTTTCCCAGAATTTACTGCAGTTATCGTCTTCAAATTTTTAGAACATTGAAATATCAAATAGAAAAAATTATAGGGTTGCAGACCGAATTTAAAAAAGGTTTGTTAAAAAGCATAGAAAATTTAAACTCAATCAGTCGAATGGTTAGTGAGAAAAAGGAACACGACTGCCGAAGAACATGATTTTGCAGGGAAAGCATTTATTTTAAATCTTTTCTCTATCAATTCGCATGTTCAAAAATATAACATTAAAAAATTGACTCCAAATATTGTTTATTATCAAATAAAAAAAAAAAAGAAAAAGAAAAGAAACTCTTTAAGTAGAGAAACCCAATCACGGGCGCGACTTCGTTGAAGGTTCAGATTCAATGGAAAAAAAGGAAAATCGTAGGCGAGAGTAATGTTGTTCGACCATGTAAGCGATTAGGCCATCCGAGGGTAGATATATCTTACGATCGAAGCCGATAAATCAGAAAAATGTCACGGACGAAGGAAAAGTGAAAGAAAATGAACGATCAATGGTTCTCGTGTGATCAATGTTCCAAAACGCTTTTCTACCGTTTATAAACAAAATATTACCGTAATCAGTTGGCGAGAACAACGTTGGCCGAGCAACCGCCATAAATTTATTCTCATTGGTTACGGTCCAGAACATCTCGGACAGAAAGGAAACGCATTAACAACGGTGCAATCCCCCTTATTATTGTCTTAAGGTGTCTCAAACGTGATCGAACGGGCGAACAAGAGAACGATCCAACAACGAGCAACGAACAGAAACAGACAAAGACACGTGTCACTTCGTAACGAGCGAAGAGAAGAGAGACAAAGAGTCCAGGTTTCGCGCGTAGGAGCCAAACAATTTATTGCCCCTTCGTTGCTGTTGTAGTTGCCCAAGACGATGCGTACGTAGGCTTTAAAGGTCTACAATAAGTCTGGGTCATTACTTTCGGTGATTACCGCCATTTTTTGATTACCATTCGTATCCTGATCTTAGAGTACATTTTCACGTCACGAACAACTGAAAGTCGAAATGTCACGACGAAGAATTTCAATGTCGTGGCATTGGATCTCGGCCAAAAATGATGGCTTCTAATGTCACTTGAAAACGTACCCTTAGTCTGTTATGTGGTTATGCACGCGGCACATGGCGGTCACAATGCGTCGTCGAATTCCTCACCACTTTTAAGGGGATACGAGCCGCGGGACGAGAAGAAGAAAGAAATAAAGAGAAAAGGTTGGAGGAAGGAGGAGCATTTCGAAATTCGTGGCGATAATTTATACGGGGCCAGGCCCAAACTCCTTGGGCCCTTTCGTCCACGATAAGATTGGATCGTCAGGGGCCTTTACACGGATACACCAGATACCTAAGTACCGGATAACAGGCGACTCACAAAGGAATAGAGGTACTTATTTGCCGGACGGGATCGACGTTTCCTTGTATCCCAAAATTCGATTTACGATTGGGGTCCCAATCTATTAAGCAAAAGTGATCCACCGATAATACCGAGCGATGTATATACCCGAAAGTGTTGATCGCCCTGCTGGATATAGGTGCTTCTCAAAGCTAATGGTAGGGGGGAGCCCGTTCCAATTTCCCCTCGATCTTGTCACCCTGATGCTTCTCTATTCTTTCTTCTTCTTGGAAGATCAACCGGTTTACCTCAGCGATACTAAAAGCAACCGTTCAACGATAACAGAATTCCTCTTGCTGTAATTATTCACGAAAGGGTTGTGAACGCACTGATCTCAATCGCGTTATTTTAATTAAATTATTTGAAAAGAAATTGCTAAGAATATTAACGAATTCAAATTAACATAGCGTAAGCGTTACTTTAGGGTGCTTTTCTCTAACGAAACCGAATTAAAACGTGGAAACGATATCTGTTGATTCCATGTCACCGGTGACTGTGTGCAAGAAAATTCGATATAAAATCGACTCGTAACCGGGTAATTCGATTTAACCGGCCACACCGCGCAGGCAAATCGAGTTCGGTATCGGTGATCCCATTGACAGTACAATGTGAAAGAGGAAAGAGAAAGGGGGCGGTCGGTTCGGTGCTATGGAACGTTTTAACCGAACAAAAGGAGACCCTATAGGCAGGAAAGCTCGACGTCGTTTCATAAAGATACGGATTTATCGGCGGACTGGCCGAAAGGGGTTTCGCCGTGCCGACGAGCTGGCCGCGACAAAAATACGAGCCTTTAACTTCAACACCTTGCCGCGTAGCTGCGATTCAACGGTGTCACGTATTACCCATACGAGCGAGAGCAGACCGGACACGGCCATTCTAAAATTAAGTTCCATCATGCGAATGAAACGTCCAGAGCACCCAGCATCCCATAGAAAATCCTTGCCCATTCCTCTTAACATTCAGATTATTTCTTATTTTTTTTTTTTTTAATTTATTGTACAAAAATGAATTTGTGGTTAGGTGGATATACTTGTAACGCGACCGGTTGATGTTTGCGTATAATAGAATCGGATTGGGACAATATCGAATCGGATTTGAGATCCAGACGGGAGCGGATTGAATTTTCTTCGCGATACGATGCTCGCGTGTGCGCTATCAATTACTTAATTTCAAGTAAGACTAAGGTAGGTACTTGCAACTGTGTTGGGACTTGGTTCAGGTGTTACGTTACGCGAGTCAAGCGTCACTTTCTCGAGTCTAGACGGTGTGTACGCATCGTGGACACATTTATCCGTGTACCATCTTTATTTGGTTCGAATAATTCAAGTCCAGTTTGAACTACTTTGCTGTTGTTATGCGACAATATTATCCCGTTATAAACAATCGCTAAAATTCTGTTCCTTAGAATCGACTTCGAGGCTGAAATAGCATTGACCCCTCCCTCGGTGTAATTCCATTTATAGTCAATTACGGTTCACCTAAACGATGTCGTAAATTTCGGTTTTGCACGATGCCTTATCAATAGCACATAATTCTTGTCCGGGAGTACGTTACAGTCGGGAAGGTATTCAGAGAGAGATTTATTAGCCAGGACGGTTTCTACCGATTTAACGTTAAGCTGGACGATTGGTCGTTCCCACATAAAGGTAGCTAGCCTTTTGAATAAATTTTCTTGAAGAAGTCGATGCAAAATAACTGTAGTCAAATATTCGAAATAAAATTATAATGAAAGAGCTGCACGACTCTTTGGATCACCATTTACTTTCCTCATTCGTGGGAATTCTTAATAAAAATAACGAAGATAAGGTGACGCGAAGAAGATTCAGACCTCATAATTCTCCATGTTCCAGCAATTATTCAATGTCCTATCACCGTGTCGTCGGGTAACAACAATCCAACCGTAAATCAGGTTTATTGAAAGGAAAATCTCGATGTCGTACGAGTTTTCATCGGTACGCATGTCCATGGCCAATGGAAGCTTTATGCGGTAATCTGGCAAATTGCCGACCAGCTTGGTGACAGTAGCTGGTCCCCATCCAGCATCGAATCCTTCCTTCGCATTTCGAAATTTCTGCCTTTACGACGCGTTCATATAATACATGGTATTCCCAAAATTTTTACAAGTTAAAAATACACCTTGCTATAAAAAATAATGGACCATGTACGTGTCAAGGCTCAGCTCGCAGTACCATCATCAGATCCCTTTTCTCCACGTCCCTACGTTCCACGTGTCAATCCTCTTCTTTCATTTCTTTTACCTTCTCCCTTTCCTGTTCTTCGTCCTCACCCTTCCTCTCCTTCTCCTTCTTCTTCTCACCGCTTAAGCTCACCCTGATTTACATTCGTTCACCTGTTCGTGCATTTCAAGAGTGGCCCACTTGCACAGACGATCGCTGTTTCCAGTAAGTGCTTACATTCGTGTGAGTTACACGCGATCTCACCTACCACGAAGACGTTACTTCGTTATCCCGCCTGTTATCGTGACCAAGGTGTGCGCTTCGGGCACGCATTTCTTAGTACCAGTGACACTTGACGTCGGGTAACGCGATAGATAAAAAGGGAAGGTGAGACCGGAACAAGGGGGATGCGATCAGCAACGGTGAACGATGAATTGTACTTTATAAAAAGTTTATATCTTGATGCACATCAGATATCACTGCGTCACTTATATAACTCCTTGATGAAGTTAATTGCTACACTGGCGAAATGTTGAGAACCTATTGGACTTGCTTCATAACGAAGTGAAGTGTATAGAGGTGTGAAACGTACAGAAGTATGAATGATTCCCATTAAAAATGTGTGTATAAAATATACGTCTAATCAATTAATGAATTAGAAATAATATAAACAGAGAGAGTCGAAGTCATATAATAAATAATGTTCCACTTCCGCGTTTGATAAAATTCGCATACAAGTTGTGTTTGAAAAAAATAACAAAACCGACCAGCCTTCGTGAAATTAATGGCAAAAATAATGGGACAATTATTTTTTATGCGAGCACGATGCGTCCTCCCTGATGTGCCGATCGATGTCGTGTAATTAAAGGTGATAAAAATGAAAGCTCCGTTGTATATGTGCACCGCGCCTAATAAAATTTTCTCTTTTGCTAAACATATACGTAATTAGAGTGATAACTGCTTAATAACGAGAGGTATCGTTACGGCGGATAAGCATGGCGATATACGATAGCATCACCGTTCGTGGATACCCTTTAGGCTGCTTTCAGTTTCCGATAATGCCTCTTAATTAACTAAATTATGGTAATTGCTAAAACAGCGTACGTACGAGCGAGGGGTTAGCCCGCCTGCATGTCTTACTTAATGTAAATGAAGCATTATACAAACCTGCGACTATTACCGCTCGTAGTATATATACTATGCACTTATTTTCCTGCTAAGCTACTATTACCCGAGACGCCAATTTTAACGTTAACCATCAAATCAACTAGCTCGTTCGGATTGTGTTGTTATACTCTCGTTGTCGCCTTTCGATGTTTAAACATCGGAACAGTTTTGCCTCTCTCGTTCGTTTTCGATCGAACAGACCCCGTGTAACCTTTCCCTCGAATCGCCTGACTTCTATCAATTTATCATGTACGCGCGTGATCCATGAGTTAATGGAACGATCAAGGTAACGAGTCTAACAACAATTATTCACAGTCTCGTTCGCGAACGTTACTCCGTTCTTTCCCTCTTCGTTAATCCTTATCCCATAATAGAATATTTCATTCACAATTTTATAAATCGCCGTGTTAAACGTTTGATTCATTCAATTTGCACGAGAGTATAATAGTTTCCATCGAGCTGGTAACGAAGGTGTTTATTCGTAGGATTAGAATGATTAGGTAGATAAATATGAATTTTTTTGCACGATCTAATCAATGGAGATGGACCTCCTCGTCGTGTTGGGGACCTCACTGGGTTCAGTTGAATAGCAAACTCGAGAATTCTCTTGATAGACGAACAAAGCCGAACGAAAAAAAAATCCCACGATTGCTCAATCTGGTCAATTTATATGTTTGCGTAAGAGCCAATTAAACGCGACGAGCACCATGTAACGGGATAAATTAGGATAACGCGGTGAGGATTAACGAGCGCCATAAGACGGTACAGCAAATACGATTTTTACCGGCCCAACATCCACATGTTTCACGTTGTTGGTTAATGACTGCTGCTCGAGACCTTGAGCAACCATGAATAATCGAATATATCTAGATAAAGGAACGACGAGCATCGTGCATTTACCCGGGCTTGCCCGAAACTTGTTTCTCTAGGCGACATCGTTTCAACGAGAAAGAATAAATTAGAGAAGCTGAACGAATCGTAAACCTCGAAGAATTCGGGAACTCGAGGACTTCGTCGATAACGGACACAATAGACTAGCTATAAATTTCTCTTTATAGTCAACCGTCATTGTTGACGTTGTATTCGAAGTTTGCGTAATTTCGATATTCCATAAAAGTCGCGAAAGCGCGGGATGAATCACGGAAAAATTCAAAACCGGTAAAAATAAATTTCATTCTTGCGTTCGAACGGAATGAAACGATCGCTCTTGTCGAATCACAAGTGTCGGTACTTTCTCAAGAATGTTAAACAACCTGCAACTGCACGCCTCGTTTCACCGAGTGAATCATTTTTCACGAGCATCAACGTCCGCATAAATCTCCCGTAATAATTCGTTGAAACGCGAGGCGCGGTATGCGATCGTAAAAGACCCGGGCGAGTCGAATAAAAAGAGAGAGGAGAAAAAAAACAACAACAAATACCTGCATAAATCCTAATGAACGCGTTTAAAGAAACTCCTCGGAACTGGTTTCGGATGACACCCTTTAATAAGCGACAGGGTGACGTGGAGGGGAAACGATTCCCCGGTTAATTGTCGTGCGTACGTTTCGCGAGGGGTCAAAAGAGATACATTTCGATGGAGCACCGCGCCGCTTTTAAGTAAGAAAGAGGAAGCCTCGAGGGAAGTGGCGATTTTATCGTCTTCGGTTTTACCGACCGACGACGCTCACCGGTACTCCCGTGAAATCCATCGGGGGTGTAAAGTGTAAACGATCCGGCCATCGACGGCTCGATATTGCGCGAACCTGCCGTTTCGATTAATCGAAAAGAGGACGTTCGTTCGATCGTGAGAAGATCTCTACGAAGCGGTGGCAAGAGACAACGACAAAATGCAGCTACGTATTTAAGGTGTATACAGGGTGTCTGGAACGTGGACAATAAGTTCCATAGGTCTTCCCAAACAAAAATTGTGTCTATTTCATTCTGATATCAAGATTATTGATAAAATAGATAGAAAAATTAAATTGAAAATTAGATTCTTTGAGAGTGGGGGAGAGTAGTGTATATGATTGAAGTTTATTGAACTCTCGAGTGGACACCCTGTATAGTTGTAACTGCGGGAGGCTGCGAGGGGAAGTATCGTGGCTGTAAAGTATAAAGCATTAAGCGTTAATCTCACCGGTGGACAAGATAATGCTCCGAGTCGGCTCCGTGTGAGGAGCCTTTGAGTGGCTATTTATCTCGAGTTTAAATCGATTTGTATGCTAATCCAGCTGAGAAATCCGCCTGCGTACATAAAACTGAAGGAGGCCTACAAAACTCAGCCTCCATGAGATTCCAGATATATCCCTGACTAATTAGGCCCACCGTCGCCCTGCCTCTTTATTCCCCTTAGGTCCGTTCGCTGCCCCGCCGCTGCGCTCTGTCGTCCCTCTGTCGCCCTTTCTTTCTTTTCTTCTTTTTCTTTCCTTTCTTTTTTTTTTCAATGATATCGACCTCCCACCCGACGGAATTCGCCGTCTCTTCCTGAAGAAATCGTCGTGTGTTCGGCCGTGCAACCGGGAGGAACGGCGATCGTTTCGAGCTTCGAGGGACCGAGAGACAACGAGAAAGAAATCGATTCAACAGCCTACTTCTTTTACGAAAACGATCCAACCGTACTTTCGTCCTTCGTTTTCGGTCTCTCACACCCTTCTTTACGATCCCACAGCACGCTTCGTCCTGTTGAAAAAATGAGCGGCGGTTTTCGAATTACCACGACGTTTGTGAAATTAGGCAGAATAAGAGAAGAAAAATTTCGAGGCAGTCGTTTTGCAGAGGATCCAGTCCGATATGTATACTCATGAATCCAAATCAACTTTAGGGCTATTGTTTTTCTTTTTTTACGTATGAACTATTACAAACTATTCAGTTAGATCTGAACCTTCTTGCAAGGTACCATCGAATCCCATCTCTAATCGTATTTCTATCTGATCGACGAACGGACAGCTTCGTAGACGTTCCGTAGACCTTAAAAGGTAAACTTGTTAGGCCGAAAGTGTTTTGGAACCGGGTCGATGACCGATTCATCGGCGGCGTAAGCAGCTGCAGGTAAACGAATCGGGTTCACAGGTAGATGATCCGCTTTTTTAGATGGAAATTCGGGAAGAATTCCGTACGAGCCAATGCACTCTATCGTTTTGAAACGAACGTGGCACGAACGCATAACTCGAGGATATTATCGTCGCCGTGCTTTCCGCTTCGTTTCTGCGACAGCAAAGCCGCGCGGCGCGTTTTTCTGCACGCTTTTTATATACCTGCGACGCGATCGAATTAACGATCCTCCTTTTAACGAAACATCGTCCGAAAATAGTTTGGATAGAGAGGGTACGACGGAAGAATGAATTCTGAATGAGTAAAAAGAAAAGGAGAGAATGAAAATCAAACCAGCTCTAACAACAATTTATTCCGGGGGCTTAATTTAATCCGAACGAAGAGCAACTCGCAACTTCCTATCCTATCCTATCCACCTTCTACTCGTAAATAGTTTAGTGGGCGTGTTTTGTTTGAAACCAGAAAGAAATGAGAATCGTTTCAAAGACTCGGCGAACCGTCTGTCTTACTTTATTTCTCAGTTGTTGGCTGTTTTACGGGGCTCGATTCCGTCGAGCATTAAACCCGAAACGCTTTGATCTTTTATACTTGTTTCGTAGAACCGTGATTCGATGAGCTTAAGTGGGCGAACGGGTCAAGATCAGACTTCGAAAGCGTGTTGTTTCATACGCCGTGAAATGATAAACGTGCACGCCACCCCGTGGCCGGGATTTCTTTAATGTTCCCACCCCGGGTAAAAGGGAGGTTAGTTCTAGCGAAAACCACCGCGAATACTGGAACAATTTCGTTTAACAAAAATATTAAAACACGACTACTGTTTCCGAGAGTTATTAAGGAATCGTGTTGATAAATCCTGTGTTTCTCTTTAATTCGCGTTACAGTAGATATCTCAATTTGCACAGAACATCGTCAAAACACGCGATGGTCCGACGTGCTAGAGAAGGTAGGAGCAGAACGAGCTCGTAATTTTTCCCGAGGAAAACGTTCATATTAATTATCCGGGAAGGGTCGGGCGCGATCTTGAAAAACGGCCGTGTAACGTTCGTTCGTTGCGTCGCGATCGCATAACTCGACGCGATAATCAGATCCGCGCTCTAAGATAGGTTTCTCAATAAAACAAACGCGTGTGTACACGGCGTGTACGCGTTCTATCTATCGGTCGGGTCGGTTGTGCGCGCGAGACCGCCTGGATTTGAATATGTTTACATTCTTGTTTTGTTTATCGAGCCGCGATCGCCGGTGAACGACGCGAAACTGCATCGAGGATAACCGTTCGGACGATGCCATCTGACTTTTGCGAAACAGGTGGTTTTAACCATACAGGCCGATCGAACACAATGAGACGTGTCCACACCGTGGACCATAATCCATCTTGGAAGTCAATCCAGTTCGCCTTGGCATGGAAAATGCCTCCTCTTCGACGAAACTCTCTATTGTTGTTGGCGGCTGGACGACGTAGAACAACCTTCTACCACAAACGTACGAAGCTCCGCCATACAGACGGGTTTCGAATCGATCGATCGATCAATCGATTCGAGATCGATTGCAATTTATCCGATTTCAGTCGATCAAGTGATACAACCCGGTTGATCGAGGTTTGATCTTGTTTGAAAAGAACGACGGCTGTGTTTCTTGCGATTTTTGTATCCGTTCTCATTGGATATGTTTCTTTATATATTGTTGCGACGGCGAGAAGCTGTCGTTTTTCAATCATCCGGAACTGCTCCTTTCACAACCGCGCGATGTTTGAATAAAAAGGTCTCAAGAAGTCGTCGAGTACGAACCTACGAATTGTCTTGTCGGAATTCTTCAAACTATATTTGTTATAGCTTTAAATATACCGTTCAGTTCGTTTGGTTTTGTGTTAATTTATTACGAGTCCTCCGAGCATCGCTGCATGGCTCTACAATATTTATGTAAAATTGTAAGCGTTTAATCGTCTCAAACATGATACATCTTCCGCGAATGTACAATATCAAGTCACCCTTTGCAAAGCAAAGAAATCAATTAGCGTATACCTTGACTGTCAAGAAACGTCAATGTTCTTGATGCCTCGCGCAGAAACGTGTCAGATTTGTATGGAAATTACTAGAGGTAAAATGAATATACCGCGCTTTAAAGGATTTCATTTCGAGCATTTACGAGTCGCTAAGAGACAACAGAAGCGCGACGTGGCACGAGGCGGAACGTGGTGCACACCGACGAGCGCAACTCAACGGCGATCGTTGAAGAGCACGCGAGAAACAAGCGAAGAAGATTTACGACAAGGGAAATATACCTTCCGTTCTGTCTGCATACACATTCCGTTCGCAGAAGAATGAGGAGGGGGATGGAGCAACTTGCGTTATAAGGGCTGTAAACTCGCTCTCCTTTGTGACGCAGCGCGTAAAGGGTTTAACCCTTCGGGGCTTGCCAGCGAAATCCAAGCGGAGACGCTTCCTTGCTTGCCAACTTTTAGCTGGTAATGGCCACCGGTTGTAGATACGCGAGACAGACTCTCTCATTTTTCTTCTTTTTTCTCTTTTTCCTTTTTTTCTTTTTCATTCGCAGACTTTCTTCCACGAACGTGATTTTCGTCGCGAGCTACGATGACGCGTTCAGTCATCGTTTCCGGAAACGTTGCATCATTATGCGTTCGCGATTGAAATTCCACGGACGAAACAACCCACGAATACGAGCCTTTCATTCTCTTTTCTTTTCCCTTTCCTTTTTTTCAATGCATCAACGCAGACGACTCGCGGGATTCGTGGAAACACCTTCTTCACAATTTTGACCAGTTCGGTATTTTAATTGAATAGATTCATTGGAATTTTCGAAATACTTTGACGTATTTTATGAAATCGCTGGATCGTATAATTCTATATAACCGAGAGAATTATGTCGAACGGATTCGAGAAAATCGGTACGAGCCGTGGATTTCGCGTTGCTGAAAAGCGACAAATTGCCAGCAAGTTTCTAACATCGAAGCATTCGAGCCTCTTTCGAGGTTGGAATGACTTGAAACTCATTAAGCAGCGTGCGTGTTACGCTTTAGTGTAACCCCAAGACCGGCTGCTCTAGAACGCTCGCAGGTGCATGAAACACGAACGCGTTGAAGAAAAAATGACGAAATAATATTACGTTATTCGCTCGTATATATCATTAGGTTCGTAATTAAAATAATAACTAGCAAAAGAGGGGGAGAAATAACGGAGAGGAAAGCAA
Source organism: Osmia lignaria lignaria (assembly GCF_051020975.1). Lineage (NCBI taxonomy): Eukaryota > Metazoa > Arthropoda > Insecta > Hymenoptera > Megachilidae > Osmia > Osmia lignaria. Next base: position 7,281,090 of record NC_135041.1, read on the forward strand.
AGAATTTGACGCGATTGGGACGATCGATACGATCGATGAACCATGTCGAATCGTCACGTGGTTCCCGATGTTTTCGATTCGTTTCGATATTTCATTCATGAACTGGAAGAGAACGAGGAACGACGTTGGAGCGTGACGAGCGCCGGCTGGCTCTGTTCGAGAATGGACTTTTTCAGCAATTAAAAGGAGGAAAAAGAAGAGGCAACCCGGTGGCGTTCGTTCAAACATTCGAGACGTGGGTTCAGCTTCCAGGAACGCGGAGGCCCCGGACTTTCTTGGCTGTATCTGGCTGCCGGACGTTTTACGAGTCTCGCCGCGGCTATAAATCGTGCAACTGCGGACCGATTTATACATCGATATCGGTGCACTTAAGTATACAAATGTGCCCTTAATTGGACTGTCTCCTCCCGTGCGTACTATAAAAGCGGCACTTCACTCGCCACCCAAATCACTGCTGACAGCAGCTCCTTTTAAGTTGAAAATATGGCCGGTAAAACGTTCGGGCGAACGTTCTTCCCCGCCTCGAAGAAAAAATTATTTCGCGCCACTACCACTGATATCGTAGAAACGTCGCGTCGGATCGTTTCGACAGGTGTCAAACGTGATAGCGATCGAATCCTCGATGTAGCTATCCGCAACGAAATGACGAAAGGGAAAAATGGGATCGAGCATCGGTGTAAAAATCACGATACATGTGGCTCGTTAACTGGCGTGTTTGGATCGCACGCGGAACAGGTGCGTGAATTTATACTGCAGGAGGATCGAATTTGCTGCGTTTCACAGCGGCGATTAACTGACTTCTGTTTCAAAACGCATCGATCCGGACACGATTTACGCAACCGGTTTAATTAAACGCATTAGAAAAAGCCTGCATCCCGTGAATTAATAACGAGCAGCGCACCGTGTACTAAAGAATTCCTACACCTCGATAGAAACGTATAATTAGCAAGTTTCTGCTTCATAATTTACAAGCATCTCGTCGAGGAACGAATTGCTGCTTTCTGAGCATATATTTTGTCGCTTCGTGATTCACACGTAAGAGTTCGTTAGAAAAGAATCGTTAGAGGAAACGATAGATAAGGTTCAAAGAAATGATGAATCAACCAAGTAGTAAAATCGATGGAGGCGCCGGCGCGTTTGCATATTTGTGAATCCCCTCGTAGGAAGATTTCAGAGTAATTTCCTGTCGGTCGTGTAGCGCGATGACGCGGCTGATTTAACCGCAGCTACCGTATACGTAAAAAGCGAGCTGGCCGAGAAAGTCAAGCGTGTCGGGAGGCGAGACAACGCTTCGGCCGCAAAGCATGCCGCCGCCATCGTGGTCGTCCTCGTCGTAACAGCAATTTCATTGAACGATTGTTCCGGCGCGGCGAACCAGACCTTTTTGCCAGCTTAATTAAAATAATCGGAAATTATAGCGGCCATCCAGTGCGCGGACAAGCTACCAAATCGGGGGAACGAGCAACACGTTTCAGATTCATCTCGGTAGCAAGCTCGTGAACGCGACGGCGCGGCGGCGGTGGCGGCGACGACGAATTTCGTGCTTCTCGGTTATCCTGGGTAACCGCGTCGAGATCCTCCGTTTCGTTCGAGAGTTTCGTTCCGTAAGCGGTGTCGCGGTTCCTAGATCGACGCGCTAACATTATAAACGTGACCGAACGAGCGAGCAATATTTTTCGCTTCTGGCGCGAGAGCGAAGCAGAAATCGGTCGGTCGCGGCGGCGCGCGGCGATCACGTGCACTCGATAACAGGTCGGCTTCGACGATGTTTGTTCTGGCTTGTCTACAACGGAGCGCCGCCGCGCCGCGAACGATTATCGAGGCTCGACAATCGAAGGATTTATCGTTCGATTCGGCTGCGCCGTGCTTGCCACGAATTCGCGATCCTGGCCTGAAGCGCACGACCCGCTCGCCGACTCTCGCGCGCCAGCCTGCCGCGAAACGAACCGGGAACTCCTTACACGTCCCGCCAGTGTTCCGCGAACGTCAGCCAATTCCTCTTCACTTATCGCGTTTGCTTTATTAGGAGATACCTTTCGACAGATACTCCCGTAGAGGCCACGTTTTTTCCGCCACTCTAAACCAGACCCCGAACAGGAGTTGCAGCTTCGATCGGAAACTGGAAAGTTTCTTGCCTAACAACGGATCGCATCTGCTCGGTTGTCCCTGCTGTTTTAGACACGCGCACGCACCTATACCTCTTTTAATGACTTTTACCGTCGCGAATACAATGTCAAACGACTCACCGTCGATCCCAACTAGTAGCTTCCACGAGAGAGGATCGTCGATCCAGCGGATCATCGATCACCACGATTATTCGTCCGCATAATCGATGTCTCCCTGGAAACTCGTGGAGGCCCGAGATGCCGGATGCCGGTGGATATTTCGCGCACAACGCGGTTACTGGTCCACGATCGACACGAGATTTCTTCGGAATACCTTCGCACTGATCACCCACCGTCACAGAAACGCGCAAGTACGCTCACCTGTGGAACCAGTCGGTTCGTATCGCGGCCAACACTAGGACGACACGTTTACAACTAATTGAGCAATCATTCGGATCGTTGTTGTTGCGTTTTAACGACCTAAGCAACGTAGGACCTCAACGTAGTACGAACAATGAACGAGGAGAGAGGAGAGATTTGTTGACGAAATAAACGGCGATAGTAACAACACAGCACTGGCCACGGAACGTAACAATGGACACCAGTTTTCACGCCGTGCACCGTTCACTTTTATTCACAGCCTGGAGGATGCCGATGACAACCGTGCTCGTGGGGACGGTTCAATCCGATCGGTCGGGCTGGCAGAAAAGGAACGATTAGAAAAGGCGGGCTAGGCAAACAAGAGCAAAGGGGTTGACGAGGGGAACAGCGTGGAAAGAGGCAGAGTAGAAAAAGAAGAGAAAGAAAAAAGTACGAGAGCAGGGATGAGCGAAGGTGAAGAAGAGAGGACAGAGATAGGGAATACCCTGGTCGTGGCAAAGGTTGCCGGACACGAGACGTCACTTATCACCAAAATTTTCTCGTTGAACTCACTGACGTTGATGCTGCGATCAACGAAACGTCACGTTTCGATCGTTCGATCGGACTGACCGATCGCGACCAGGCTGGTTACGAGGATAACGATGACGATTACCGACGACAGACGCGTACCAACGGAGCTCACGTTCCAGAACAATTAACCCCAAAGTCTAATCGATTTAATTAGGCGTCAAGCTCGGCCTCTTTCCGATCGATCCTGCCCATCTCGTCCGTCGAGTTCCGAGATTTCCTTCTCTTCTTCCCCGTCATCGGGTCCCCTCGATTCTAATCGACCCAGCCGACGTCTTCGTTCGGTGTCCAGCTAAGAGAAATCGATTACGAGTTAGAACGTTGCCTCGGATTCAAACGTTTCTCTTTCGATCGAGGATCGTTCGAATGGGAGCGCGCGACGCGCGGACGCAAACGGAGACACTGCGGATGATGGAAGCTGGCGAACAGGTGGATCGTGGTTGTTGTTCGGGCGGTAGCGAAGAAGGGCGGCGAAAAGAAGGATGCTCGGTGCGACGGGTGGCGACGGGTGGTATGGCGGTAGCGATTTCCCACGTGTTCACACGGGCGGGCCGACCCGTGCGCAGCTTGCTGTCAGAGGGCGCACCGGTGATGCCATATATCCCGTCATCCTTTGACCCTGCACAGATCGCGGAGAGAAGCGTGCAGCAGGACGATGCACCGGCTGTCGTTGGCGCGTGCACGCGCGTCCTAGCGCGATCGTTTCTCGCGCGCACGATTGTCAGACAGCGTGAGGGCGCAGGATTTTTCCTGATCGGTCGGTGGATTTCGGCGGGACCAAAGCCCGCTTCCGCGACACAGGGTGAAATGTACGCGACACAGGGCGCGGCGCGGCGGGGAAGGGCGCGATTGGCCACGGACGATGATAATGATAATGATATAACAATAGCGTGCGTTCTCCGCTGGTTCAGATCTTACACTGAAGACCAAGGTACACATACACATGTGTGTCGGCCGGGCCGGCAGGTAGAAGAAGGAGGTAGAGGCTGAGAGGTAGGAGGAGGTGGAGTGTGGCTCCGGAGGGAGGGGAGCCACGCTCTTGTGCACCGGCCACACACAATCGCCTGGCTGCGACTCATACATACCCGGCCGTACTCTCTCTCGCGCGCGGCCCACAGGTAACGTTCCTCTATACGCGGACAGAGCTCCATAGGGAAGCCTGTGTGCTGGTTCTGCTCCGATCTCGTACGTACGCGCCGCGGACGAACCGTCTCCTTCGTGCGTTCTCCTTTTTCCCTCCTCTCCTTCTATCCCGCGACTCGCTGCGTACACCACTCGATGCGTGAGCGCGCGAGTGCGCGAGTGCCTGAGTGCCTAACCGAACACGTGCGAGAGAGAGCCCCACGTGCGTGTGTGCGGTTACAGGCGAGGAGACAACGCCATACCATGGCACACACACACACACACACACACAAGCACCAGCATCGGGCCAACCTCGCCTCGTCCCGCCACGGCACCTCGCCGCACTTACATACGATACGATACGAGCGAGCCACAAGGCAGGCAGGTAGCGCACAAAACTAAAGAGACTCCGAGAAGCCGGTGAGAGAGATAGTGACGGTGGAAAAGAGAAAGGAGGCAGACGCAGCAGGGTTTGTGCAGAGGGAGAGAGGGAGAAGGAGAGAACCCTGCTAGAGACAAAACGTACACCGACAGGTGTGAGAGAGAGAAGAGGGAGCCAAGACTAACCACTAAGCGAGGTAAGAGAAGAGAGTGACCAGAGAGAAGAGACGAGAGGAGAAGAAACTGCTTGTGCCCATTGGAGGGGTGTCCGTTGCTGCTGCTCCTGGCTGCTGCTGCTGCTGTGGTTGCGGCTGCTGCTGCTGCCGCCACCGCCACCGCCGCAGCATCGTGCCGATGTTGCTGTTGCTGTTTAAGCCGCGAGTACGCACGCTTTAAGGCAGTCGCGCGAGTATTATCTCCCTCCTCCCTTCTTCTCTTCATCCGCCCATCGGCTTACCAACCTTCTAGAACTTCTGTTCTGGGGATGAAAGTGGGGTAAACTGGCGAACGGACGTATCGGCGTCACTGCGTTCATTGATCGGACCGATTCGTTGAGTTACGAGCGCCGCTGCTTGTTTCTCCACCCGACAAACTTATTATTCCGACGACCCTTTCTGAGTTATAGCAGCGGCACGATTTCGAGGATTTCACGAAGACGCGTCGGCGTCGGCATCGGGCAATTAGTCCCGACCGAAAAGCCTTCGATTCCGTCAAGCCGAGCTCTTATCGCGACGAGGGATCGACAAAAGCGGGCAAACCGAGTGTAAGAAGGATTAAGACGCGAGACGAAGGATCGGTGCATTTGGAGCACTGCAGTCGGCTGTCTCGTTTCCATCGGCCGAATTACCTGTCATCTCTTCTTATCTCGGACAATCCGTTCATCCGTTTCTCGGGCCACGGTCTCTCGCGTACCGGTATCCTCTCTCACCGGGGCTGTGATGCTCTCGTTTCATTCTTCGCCGCTTTTTGTCCTTTTGCTCGTTTCGATGGCGCGCCACCGCGCCGCGTCCGACGCGTTTCTCGTAGCTGGACGATCGCGAAATTAATTGAATCGATACCCTGTGAGACGCGTATCAAAATAAACCGTAGGTCCTTACGCCGCGCGAGATAGTACGGCCGAGATTTCGTGTAGGCTGCTGCAACAGTTTCAACGAATCAACGACAAGCGTACGTCAACAATAGCAACGGCACCGTTACATAAATCGAATTGCCTAACAGCTCGAGTCATTGCACAACTGTATTTGCGCGCCTCGATGGTACCAAAGTGATTTGTTTGCGCGCAATTTAGAACATCTGTGCGCGCGGCCTTCACCGACTGATTCGTAGCCACGCTCGTGATAATAACCTCGCAGAACGCGAAGGACGTTTTCTCGAAAAGTCCGTTACCTTCTACCATCTTCGTCTAATCGAACGAAAAAGGTAAACTGACAATGTGAAAATGAGAAAGAGAGAAAAAGAGAAACTACGCCTTTTCTATGTAACGTTAGCTTTGTCTAACGACCTGGAAGGAAAGAGAGTATAGCGTTCCATGGAAAAAATAAAAAATCGGGCCACTGGAAGGGTGTTTGATTTATCGTCTCCTCGAGTTCTGGCCTCTCAGAGTGGCGGCGGCATGATCGGTTGCGCCACGTCGCGTTCCAATTTTGACTTCCACCGGCGCATAATGAATCGGTATGCAAATCCTCGAATAAGGATCATAACTCATTCGTGCGATATCGTGTTCTCACACGCGGTCAATCGGACTGGTGGCTGGTGGCAGGACGCGACGAGACGCGACTCCGCTCTTGCTCCGTTCGCCTGTCGTCCCTGCCTGGACCAGATAAGAATACCGAAGACCGAACGGCGGCAATTACACGCGCGTACGTTCCTTGTCCCGTGTATGCGTGTCACGTATGTACGTACGTATTCGAAGCGTCGCGAGAAAAAGCAACAAAAATGAAAAGAAAAAGAAAAAACGTGCAAAAGAAACGTCGAGTCAAACTGACATGAAATATGTGATCGCGTCCGCGTAAAAGTATCGGCCCACCATCGTCCCTGTTAAACGTGTCCGCCACTCGCTCGCGAAACCCACTCGCGACCGGCTTTCCTAGCAGCGTTTCACAGTTGCGATGTCTTTTGCGTCGCAAAAGCTGAAGCCATGGGAACCGAGCGTCTCGTGATTAATGGCCTCGCGATCGAATTTCGAGGAACTATTTACCCTCTGGTCGCTGGTTAAGGAAGAAAGTTGAAAAGACGATTCTTACCGATTCGTCACCGAGGAAAGTTTAATTCTTTAAAATTCACGAAATCGAGCGCATAGAGCATAGAATTTCGAGAGGAACCGACGTTGAACACTTTTCTTCGACGCGAAACGATCGACTACGTCTCAAGACCACGGCACCGATGGTCCCGAACGATCGAGGCCACGTACACGAAGGATACATAATGAATGATTTCGTCGCGAATGCACTCGCGTGTTAACACAGATCGGTGTTTATTATTCGCGATTCGATTCGGGGGCGGATTTATCGCGTGCCTGCTGGACATTAACTGGCCAAAGTGTCAAGGGCGACTGAGCTTGTTACGGCACGGATGGTACACTTTATCAGCGATGGAACATTGACGGGAAACGGCGAGAAAGAGAGACGGGATAGGCAGATAGAAAGCGGCCCAAGAGAATGTTACAGAGGCGCAGATAGAAGGAAGGCAGAAGAGAGAAAGAGGCCGTACAACGAGCCGGTTGAGGGGGGTAAGAAGGGTTCGTTCGAAAAGCAGGGTACCCGTGTCCATTGACCGTAGGTACGCCAGTGTCGACCGCATCGATAATTCGATAAAGTGTCCTCACATTACCCTATTGATTGCTCCATTGTCCCGCGACGCTTCTCGCCGATGGCCCCAGTCCGAAGCTTTCAACCCTTGGTTCAACGCTTTGCTTCCTCTTCCTTAGTCTCACCGGCGTGGCGACTCGTTTGTGTACACGATTATAACGATATTTCCATACGTAAAAGGGATAGTTCTGTATCGATCGAGCTTGCTGCAGCTTCGTTAATCATACCGGCCACAAAGGACGAGCCTATTGAATTTCTCGGGAAGCTTCATCGAGTCGCAATGACCGTGCTCCAAACCATTCCATCTCTGTGCAACACCCTTCACTTCGAAGCATGCTTCAACTTTAAATAAACTTGGTCGATTTGCAAGAAATTAGCGATTAAATGAAAGACGTGTAGTTTAATTTTAAAAATGATGAAAAAAAGATTCGACGGAAGATGGAAGAACCGAAGGGCAAGGGTAGTCGAGAATAAATGTGTAAGAAATCGACTCGCGTGACGTTTCTCGTTAGGCCTCGCTCACGATACTGACTATCTAACGTTAGAAATTATCGTTAGAACGATCGGTTCTGTCTGTCTATCGTCCCCTATGGCACAGGCCAGAGTCAAGTATTTTTATACCTAATGGCAAGCATAGCAAATAGAAATTTCCCTTACAGAATAATAAGAAAATTCAGAACTTCATTTACGACATAAAATATTCGTGAACTGTTATCCAGTGGGATAGGAGGCTAATCTTAGTATGTATATCAGTGGCCACGCGAACGGCGAAACGAGCGGAGGAAGGATCTCTCGTGAAATCGAGGATCGATTATACCCGAGGAGGGTCTGGAAAGAAAGCTGGCACACACAGGAAGGCGGCCGAGAGGCCAGGCGAACAGAGAGATCCGGACCTGTGCTGCATGCCTGAATCCTAATTGAATCGTCAGGATGCTCGACTACCGGCCCTCCTCTGGCCTGCTGACATCAAGAATGTGACAGACAGTCAGGCATCGTGCCCTTTTCACGATCCCATCGCGTCGAACCTACGGCGACCTGCCTTACGGATCCGGACGTATTGCCTCTTCTTCCATCCAGCTCGTTTACGCATAATTTGCCCCACCGTGATTCGGCTTTACGACGCGCCAACCCCTACACTTCGGTTACGCGCGAATCAGACCTGTGGTCTGCCACTCGAACGATCGAATGCCTTCTCCCTTTGTCTTTATTAACAGGTTTACTAATGGGAGTCATCAGTGGCCAGCATCACGAGTTCAATTAAACTGGATAATTAAGAGAAAAATATTAAAGTGAATGTTAGCACCTTGGTTTTGTTAACTTATTCATGTGTACAGAATAAAAAGACTAAAATTTTGTATCAGAGATCTTTTTCTCACCCCCACCCTCTGTCAATATTTTAGATTCAAATTTTTAAATTGACTTCCTCAGCTTGAATTGTTGATCAATTTTTTGGTTCGTCATGAAATGTTAATGGCAAAAAGAGGACAGAGAATTCGTTTCTGTTTTCTAGAGAATCTTCTGACATTGGACTTGAGGCTAAGCTTATCGTCGTGGTGTTTGTACCTGTTCTTGTGGGCGGAGCACAGCGTGCCATTCTATTTCAGCTCGGCTTTCATTCATAACTTGGGTTTTTAATAGCTTGCCGTGGCACAACGCGCAGCGCCTCTGGCGACATCCGAGGATAGCCCCGATTTCTTCGTCCCGTCGACATCCATTCCAACGATACGCTCTTCCAGAACCTTTCTCTTCACTTTTCACTTTGACAGTCGACGATCTAAATCCTTATCCACGTCCCGAGCTTTTAATCAGAATTTTACTCAGAAAATTTCTATTGTTACGCTTGATATATTAAAATGAATATGTGAGATATGTGAGTGATTTATTATGGCGGTTTCAACATGGTCAAATTACTGATTGTTATAAATTTAAACGAGTAATAAAATTTGAAATAAATACAGATGCTAAATTCTGACCAATAATTGCTTATCGACATAAAAATATGAAATCGTATTTTATTTTTATGTGAATCTCAATTGAACCAGGTGCATTATAAAAAGTGCAAGTCCATTACCCGCCATCTCATTAATGTCGATGATTACCATCTTAAATATTCACAAAGATGGTATCACTATCTACAGAATCTATCTTATTACTCTATAATTACCCGCCAGAATTAAACAAATCTACGCGTTTAAAATCTTGAAATAAATTATTGTTTATCGCTGCATTTACATACACCTTCGAATCACTTGAATTCGATTTAATTTAATTAAATAATCATGAACGGAAAAATCTTTTTTCTATAAAAATGTTCAACACCTGTGCCAGATGACGAAATTATTCAAGTACGTTTAAGATGAAATATAACTAACGAGTTGCTTCATCCCTTTTATTAAAGATGAAGAAAAATGCAATTGCTATACACTCCGATAATACTTACAAGACTTTTCAACGAATACGAATGGAATATGAGGAAGGTGTTAATGAAGAAATCAGATAGACGAAAGGCCGTGTAAGGGAAAACAAGCTGGTTCGCCGAGATCGCGAGCAATTTCATTCGCAAGAAACCCGGAATTACGCAACCAAGCATGGTCCGTCGGCAATGATATATTACAGATGCGATACGAAGATTAGATGTCTGTGTTCAGATATTATATTATAGCCGCGGAATGCGTTTCCTGTTTGACAAAAGAGAAACGGCGCTAATCTTTCACGGGTAGCGTTTGCGCGAATAACCGAACGACAACGTGAGAGATCGACGTGTTTCCGGTCCGAAGAACCGGAAGAGCAGTTGTGTTATCATTGAAAATGTGCACATCTGCCTGGCATAACACGTAACGCGATCCATAGGAATTCTGTTTGACATCGGAGAACAGGGCGGATCTCGTTCGAATCGAGATCGTTATCTCTCATTTTTATAAGGCAAACTGTTAATTCGTTCCGTGCGTTAATGTTCGAGCGAGACCGGCTTCCTTCCAGCAACAGACACCGCGAAAGAAACGCGGCCGTGCAATTAATCTGACAGTGCACAGACGCATTTCGCGTTCGCTACGTTTCCGGTTCTCAAACTTCTACGGAACGTTGCGAAACCCGATCGAGCGTGCAACGACGTCCCTTTCGTGTTACATCGCGCGATTGTTGCTATGACTTTTATTGCCTTTTATCGTGAGCATCGACAAGGAATTCGCACGATCGAGCATCGATATCTTCGAACACGACAAACTTAAACGTACTTGTTAGTGTACATTCATATATTTAAATAAGCGGTAAACGCACAGTGGCAACTGCCATGTGTTGGAAGACTGATTCGAATTCTTAATTAATAGCAGTACGATCGGTTAATTATTCTTTCAGTTTCATACTATTTCTGCAGATATTACTTTTCTAGTAAAATTCCGACCCGTAGCAAGTTTTACAAAATGAAAGAAAAGTGTCCAAATATCGGACGTCCACGAATCATCGTCGAAGGAGAAAGGCCATGCAGCCCTACTGGGCGAACGCCATTTTTGTCGCAGGTGCGGACGAATGTTCAGCAACAAATCATTCCGGTGGTTGGCCGGCGCGACTCGCCGCGGCTCGACGCGCGAGCGTGTCTTCGTAAGCCGATTAATCCTATCGAGCGTATCTCTCCAAAGGGCTCTGTTGGCGCGCGAGCGTTCACGATGGAAGGCCGTGACACGCATATAGGTAGAAACGCGCGAGGTCCTTTGGCCGCGATCATCTCCTCGACGAGAAGACGAAGAATAGAGCGGGACGAGGGGAGAATATTCGAACAAAGAATTGAAGAGGAATAAGGAGAGAAGGTACATGCAACGAAGTTAAGGAGGAGAGGACGGGCGGGCTGAGAGGCGAGGGCGACGCCACGAGGCTTATAAATAGACACGCGGATAATCACTCAGGATTTATGGTAACCACGGATTATCAAGTTGTACAAGGGGGTATATTTCATATTCGCGACGTTACCTTATTTCAATGGGGGAATACCTGTTCCTCGCGTTACAAACTGCATGAACGCGCATACACGAGACGACACGTGTGTTGCCTCCGCGTCGTCGTTCACCTGTGTACGTGTATACGGGGTGTTCACGCTAACGCAACCCGCTATTTTCCAATCATTTGCAACAATGTTAATTGAAATTCAGGTTGGTTGTAGCAATCGCCATAAAATCGAAGGTACCTCGAGTACAGTGACCGAACGTCGATCGGGATTAAAATTAAATACTCGAGATTTAAAATAAAACACTTTCGTGCATTGGAAAAATAATATCTACAGAAATAACACAAAACTTAAAAGAGGAGTACGGGAAAAGCTAAATTTAAACTCTCAACTATGTATTGTCTCGACAATGATTCTGCTTCGTTATTCTAGAGTTAAAAAATCTTGGAGTTATTAGAAAAAAGGAGTATTTTTGAAATATTATATTATAATAAAGAAACTCTGATTAATAATTTTTGTCATCACATTGTTGCAAATGAATAAAAAATCGTACGAAGCGTTAACTTGAACACCCTGTATAGTATACCTATAGGTTGGAGCACCAAGACGCCACGGAACTGGCTCGAAGAGGCGTCCAGGTGCTTTCCCTCCCTCTTTCTTCCTCCTGCCAACTCTACCTGTTTCTGTTTCGATCTGACCGGGGCTGGTCTTCTCTCAAAATCATTCCCACGTTCAGCGGCTACAAAAGTGGCCGGCCACTTTTCCGAGAGACCGATCCCCTGACCGATCACCGACGACATCGTACACCGTCTCGATATCCGTTCCCGAGATTAGGGGCAGCGCTGTTAACGGGCGAAACGGCGTCGTTGGCGTCGCCCGTCACAACTGGAATTTCGAAACCACTCGACCGAGAGGATGAAATTGCAGGCGAGATACTGGGCTGAGACCTCTTTCGAACGTGGCAAGCAGGCAGAAATTGCTACCAGAAGAGCGACGCGCCTTCTTATATGCCGCGAGAACACGGAATGCGTTTTTAAAACCTGCCAGCGCTCGAGCTTCATATTCGCATGATTTTAACGCACGATCGATTCAATTGGTCGTTTGTTGGAATTGGAATAGTCTATGGGCAGCTAGGCGCGAAAGCGGCAAACGTGGTCGTTAATAAACATAAAGTAGCCGGTGTTATGTAGTCGGGTGTGCATCGCGAAGGAATATTCGAGATTCCAATTTTTCGACAAATAGGAGAGTAAACGTATCATTAATACTGCAATAAGAGATTTTATTGCCTCCGCAGTTTCCCTAAATGATCAATCCTGGGAATCAAACAAAACGTTGAATCGATCGAAACGTGTAAAAGCTCCATCTAGCCTAACAGTATCCGATTCTTGAATGCAATTTTTACGACGCGACGTGAGAAATGCCTGTAAGCGCAACCTCTTGCCTCGCTACGCTTATCGATCTCCCAGCATCTCGCGTACTCGGTTCGATTCATCGCGATCGTTCGAAGAGGAAAATGGAAAATGATTCTCTGCCGAAGCGTTTATCGATTTCGAACAAAGGCGCGCCGCGAGTGCCGATAAGCTCGCGAAGATCTGTCCACGGCGATTGCAGCAGCGATTCATTCGTTCGCGGCAATTACGAAGGAGCTGGAAGGAACGCACACGAGGCTTTAAACGCGAGTCAACTCGGTTGGTTCGCCGACAGAGGCATCGCGTGTACCGCAGATAATATCGCCAGGATGCAACAATAGAGCCGAGTCTCCTTCTCCCCCTCTTTCTACGTGTATCCACCCTCATCCCCTGCCTCTACTCGAAATATTCCCACAGAGCAACCTTACATGCCGGATTAACGCACCCACTGGGCTTCCCATTGTCAACGCACTCACACACCACTCACCGATCGTCCTACAATGGCCCAATATTCCTCAATCTAAAACGGACCGGCGCGTCTTTCTATGCAATTGTTAACGGGCAGCTTCTATTATGCAGCCCTAACGCAGACCCTCGGATCAGGTTGCTTCGATTTCCACTATCAGCTCGGACCTGACCACCAGATGTTTATGTACGTCCTTCCTTTACGGAACTGCAGTGACACACTAGGATATTTACGATTTCAGTTGGTCATGGACCTTCCCCCTTAGGAGGATGCTCCTGTTTTTCTCTAATAGGTTGTGTAATTGAACAGCTGGAGGGTATTAGCAAACAGAAATGATACCGTTCCTTCACCTTATCCCCGAATCTCGTTTACAATTACTCGTTCGCAGAGTGACGTTGGCGTAAGAGCTACCGCCCAGTTAGCCAAAGGTAGTCACGAAAAGAAAACACGTTGGTTGCGAGCCACCGACCGACACACGCGAGTGGTAATTGAAGAAGATGCGCCCCTATCCCAAGCATTCATCTGACAAATCCATTCATCCGTTCACCTCAACCGCATCGGCCTTGAACGGATCCAACGGCGTATACGGGCGAACGAGAAGTAACCATCGCATTCCAGCGGCAATGAAAGCGCACACGATTCGAACCGCGTCGACGAGGAAGAACGAAGAAACGGTACCTAAGGGTCCATCGGTGTCCTCTGGCCGACCCAACGAAAGAAAAAATACTTTCGCTTTGATCAACGCCAAGATGGAGAGGATAATTCTAACGAACTACCAGAAGAATTCTCGATGCTCCGACGCTGTATAATCGGGCTATTAATCCTTTAGCGTCAGGCTAGCATTTTGTTAGTATGTAAAATTAGAAATTTAATCATTCTACGAGTCAATATCGAATTCGTTGCTCCTAGAAATTCATCCTGGAACGTTGCATCCTGTATTGAACGTTCATTAGCTCGTTAATGGGTTACTTCAGCAACGAGTCGGCTGTTTCTCTTTTTCTCGAAAAGAACGTACGTTAGATTACACGCATTCCGAATGCCGATACATACTTTGCCTTCGAAGAAGCTGCATTCGTGAAAACCATTCAGCATAACATTCTTCCGTTCATGCGGCTCCGATGCTCGTTTATCGTAATTCGAGCGGGACGGTCGGCTATAGAGATTCCCCGCAGAATTCGTGACAGTTAAAACGCGCCAGATACACAATGTCACTCATGGGCGAAATCCGGTCGGTGGAAAATACGGATCTACGCGCCTGTTAACATTCCTCTCGCGGAACGGGTTGCTCTTAGCGATTCCAACCTCTCCCGATCCTTCTAATTAGCCCTGGATTTATAATACCGCGAATCCGTAGCTCGATTGATCATTTTAGTAGTTGTTCGCTATCGCCAGGCGGCCTTTTCCTTTATTATTACCGGTTCGTTGATACCAGACAGGCGCGTAACGAGGGAATGAAAAGCTCTGGGATCTGGATGTGGCGCGATAAACTTAACGAAACATCGGGATCGTTGATCGAATGCGTCGATAAAACGTCGTTCGCCTCGCATAAATACCCTATGATTCTCCTTATTAATTTTTCGCCCTCGTAATTCCTTCCTTCCAGCGACCGCGGGATTTAGCTTTTCCTCGTAATTATATCAGCGACGATTTAAATTCTAATGCCTGAGCACGGTAAGTCCGTGGCGGTTAATGATCTCTCGTCACCAGCTGAAGAGAGGGCAACAGAGAGAGAAATTAACGCTAAAAAGTGCCCCGGGGCAGATCAAAGCGAAACGCGGTTAACCTCGTCGTCGGGTGTTGTCGAACGTGAAACGACCCAGACCCGCGATATTCCGTCGTTATAAAATATGCGACGTCTCCGTTGGGAGGACATCCAGCAACCGGTGATACGCAACGACGAACTTTTCGTATGTGCCAAGAAATTGTTGCGAGAAATTGCGTGGAAAACAAGCTCGTTACAGGTATTACGTATCGGAGAGAAAGAGCTGCTTCTCGCGGGAACATTTCGTTTCGGTGTTTACGCAACCGCCTGTTCAATCGTAGTCAATCGGTAATTCTTCCCGCGGAAAAAGCAAATAAAAGGCGGAGCTCTCTGGTAACGGCGGAGAAAAACTAACTCCCCGGATCGAAACTGTTCATTATCCTTCGTCTTTGAGAGATACGCGGCGCATTTGCGACTTCGTCGATGCGTAACACGATCGTACGTTTTGAATCGTTATTACGTAACGATCAAACGCGAGTAATAAGCCGTTGTCGCATAAACGAGCTCAGCTAACGACTCGCTGTCGGTTAACGACCAATCGTTGGATTCCGTCTGCCGTAAGATCTTTAACGTCTTATCGATCGTATCGATGTGTTCGTTTTACACACAGATCGATGCGACTGATTCTTTTTACCTTCTTCAGAAATGAATTCGGTGAGACTGCTCTGGTGATTGACACGATTAATACAATATTAATTGAATAATTAAGGGAACCAAATTTTTTAATGTATAGTAATGCCGGTATATATTACTCGTGCATAATATCGAGCGGAAAGTTAAATTAAATTAAAAGGATAAAGCGACCGTGTTCTGAATAATTTGGAGACACCAGCGTCATTCGAGATAGCCAGTTGCGCGAGTGCATACGTAATTAGCGAGTCGAAGTAACGAAGGATTCCCGAAAGAAGGAGAAAAGAGCGAGAAGAGTGAGGATGAAAGGAAAGGAGGAAGACAAACGGTGGAGTTCGAGGTGGCAGTTTTCCAGCACACTGGAATAGCACCGGTGCAGCTTGAAAGAGATACGTTACGCACACACGTTTCTGGTACGAGGGGTGCGTGGTGGACAATGCCAGGCTATGCTACGACGACGTGCGTACGAGGTGACTGCCTGTGTTCGGTGTTTCGCGAACAAATGGGAGAGCATCGTGCCGGCACCCCGACTCGGTGGCGAGGAGACACGGGAGAAAAAGGGGTACAACGCAGAAGAAGAAGAAGAAGAAGAAGAAGAAGACGAAGAAGAAGAGGTTGGAAGCATTGTTCCGTACCCCTCGCTCCGTTTCGCCGCGGACCGCTCGTTTTTCGTCCCACCACATTTCATACCGATGCACCATGCGGTACCTTCGCTCTCTACCTTCCTAAAGCCACCTCAAAAGCACCGGCCCGTGCTCAGGTGTGCTCCATTGTTAAACGCCCCACATATCGCGTACACGCTCCGCGCTTACCCTCTTTATTATGTGTTTGCCCATTATAACGAGAGGGAGAAAGAACCGCGGGCCGGCAAGGGGAGCAAGAAAGAGGGTTCTACAAATGTAGAGGAACAGAATAAAGAAGACACGCAGGGGTAGAGGGAAATGAACGAGAGACGCAGAGCTACTGGTTGAGGGATCAAGTGGTATTGTCTGCCCCAGAAGATTCCCTCGCTTTTTGTAAGATCCTGCGAATAGGAGGGTGGGCTACGGTAGGAGACATATCGAATGGATTTACTTAATGTTGCGTAGATTCGGAAATTTAACTTTCAAGAGTCATATGTATCCATGTATCAAATGATTGCAAATAAAATGTCTCGAGTTGTTTAAAATTACGGTACGGTTCATTTTGTGTGGAACAACCTCTGTTTCTATTTTCCCAAAGATCTCTCCCCAGGACATTCCAAGATTTAACTTGGAGGAAAGCACATAGAAGGTAATAAGTACAGACTTTTGCTCGTTTACATTATGTTCACCGACTCACGACGCGTTGTTTTGTTGCTCGTCCTGCGGAAGTATGTATTTTGCTAGACGATCGCGAGAGAGGTATGGCTCTTTATTCCCTTTGGTGCGCACCAAGAATTTTTCAAACGAGCTACGCGATTTCCTTCGGTTTCTAACACCCGAGGTGTATCTTACGTATGTACAGAACGGACTAGGAAAGGATTCAGCTGGAAGAGGGCTCGCCACGAGAGGCATAGCCAAAGGGATTTACGCGGTACTCCGAGGCGACCTTTGGGGTCGACCTATTGAAAAATTAGTAAATTATTTAAGACTCTGCCGGCCACGTCGGTGCTTGTTCGCGGTTGATTTATTTCGACTATCGTGATACATGGGTCGGCTATCCAATATTGTAATACGTTTTGCATACGTACGCGCGTATCATTGTCGACGTTCGTGGCCTAGCGATTGAAACACTACCCGGGCTATATCTCAACAGGTTCGCCGGGCGTTATGAGTGCCTGCTCTACAGGGCATTATGTTCCTCTGGATGGAACGAGCCAGAGGGGGGAAAAGAAGATACCGGTCGCAGTTGTCGGATCAGAATCCTATATTATCGCGCTCTAGAAGCTCCGGGGCAGGTGTATCGGTGACCCTTGTCTTAGCACGTATTCCACACGCATTTTACACCCTTACCCCGACGGGATAAGACAAAGCGAAATATACCTTGCCTCGTTTTGCGGCCGTTCGTCTTCGCTACGTGCTGCGGCGACCGCGCGAAACATTGTACGATCATTTTACCCTTCTTCTCGTTTGATCCTGTATAGATGTCGAATTGCTTTCACATTCTACTTATGCAATAAGGATCTGCTTTTTTAATAAATAAGAAAATATCGTTCATCTAATACCATCAACATTTGTCAGCCATTTTACTCCAGAATGTTAACAGTAAACTGGTTTGCCCTAGTTATTTCAACTATTGTTTGTATGTAGGTAGATCGCGGGTACTAACACGTTAAATAGCTCAAAACATTTAACAGATATTAACATAAATTTTGGATATACATATAATGAAAAATAGTATTTGAAATATATATATTAATGTCCTGACAGTAATAAGTTTCTCGTACCCTAAAGTAACTTTCTCTTACTGATTTAAAATTGTAATATCAATAGGTACTTTCTTTGCAATTATGTGTTTGTTCTTTTTTGTAATCTTTAATTTGATCTTTTTTGAAGTTTCCCCGGTCTCCATTTTTTATTAATAGCTTGGATATTACTTGTCATAGAGCGAAACTGTTATGACTTAATAATGTTAGATAACTATATAACATTTTGGTATAAGAAGGTTTGTTGTAAGTGTAATAGCTTTTGTGTAATAATGTTTCAAAATCAAAGTGTTACCACTCTCTTAGTTCTACCTTATGTACTTAACCTTTGCACGACAAGAGCTTTTTTTTACACTATACCTAGCATCATTTTTCACATTACCATTCGTAATAATTAGCAACGGACATGCTAAACCATCACGCATCAACCTATTCTATATTCCAATCGCGGAACTTGTCAGGTTCGGAAATGGCAATTTTCTCGTTAAATACACCTCGCTTAGTTAAGGGTTACACGCTAAACTTTCACGCCTATTAAGAGGCGCGCACAGCTAGCTCGAGGTTCAAGCTATAAGTTGTATCAACGTCTCGGACATTCAATCCTGGCGTGGATTGCGCGAGCCTGGCCGGTAATGAAACATTTAACGCGCGTTCCCTTATCTCCGCATCTGGTAATATACTATGTGTAGAACGTACGGTGAGGCGCGATAATTCGAACGCGCGTTTCCCGCGTTCCCCTCTACGGCTGTACCCGCGGAGCGTTCCCGTTACGTAATGGCGAGCACCGAAACGAGCAACGTTGCTACTGAAAAGCAACTCGCAGCTCGCCGCTCTAACTCGTTAATCACACGCAGAACGCTAGCAGTTTTGAAAGCGTTCGTACACGTTCGGAGCGTACAAGACAGTGTACACCGGGCTCGACAAGGTTTCACGTCGAAACAGCGTCGATTCTCTAATTCGTAGCTCACTTCAAGTCGATTTATCGACAGATCGAGATATCCTATCGGCGCGGCGTGGACGATGCAACGCGAAAACGTTACCCCCTCTGGTGGTAAAACGTGTTGTCTCTGAATGGCAACGTTCTGCGATTCGCCTTGACTTTTGTTCGAGACGCTTGAATTATGTTAAAGTCGAACCGAGAAAGCGGTATCTCGTTTCGAGACAATCGCTGCATTCTATCGTCGTCTACGTGTCAAACCGTCAATAACGACACGTTTATTTCTTTAGCATCGATTTCTTTGTTAGTCACGCGTGTGTCTCGAATCGACCCATAATCTGATGAAACGTCGAAAATGATCGTATACTTTAAGAGAAAGAGATTGTGAGAACTTACTCATGCTGATGGTCGCAGAATCACAACGTTCGTTGGCCTGAAAATCTCTTCTCCACGCTCGTTTGTAAACATCGTGTTACCTCCAGTCTCGTCGTTTCTGGCAGCGCATGCGCGTGACAATGCTCGTACATCGCGTTGCTGCTTCGAAGAACGACAAACACTCGCGAACGCCGTCAAACACGCCAATTTGTGTACCGATTATCGAGTGTATAACCACCATAACATCGCGGTAAAGTTAACATTTATTTGTTATGATTCGGAACGATTGAAACCGTCAACGCACGTTATTTCGCGTGTCACAAATAGAGTTTAACGGAGGACGCACCATTTTCCACCGCCACTGCGCGGCAACTGCGCGAATACAGCTGCGTCTGCGCACGATGCATGCTCATTGCCCCAGCGGCAAAATTTGAAATTATAGCGCTAGGTGCACGCGCATTATCGTATTACTTAGATTATCAAAATTGCTACTCCTTGCTATTTCAGCAGTACCATTATAATGAACGTGTTCCACTGTCGCATTATTTATAAATTATCTTAACGTATGTATGCGCGCCAGTAATTTTGTGCTCTACATTTTAAAACAGTAGCCTTGTGAATGGATCAGAATATATAATGTGTTGTAGTTGTTTAGTTTTGAAACTTTATCTTATTAACTTGCAAGGTATTGTCCTGCTGATATTTTAGACACATTTTATATTATTATATATTATATTATAATATATACAGCCATGCGATAAAACAACATCGTTTGCATAAATGGTTATTGTACATTCATATGTATTTATAATTGAATATCCACTTGAAACATCGTTTCTAATGCTCCAAATCATTTCAATCGATCGTTTCATACTATACGCGTTGTTAGTCTATTCACGTATGTATTAATGTCCATCGAAGGCACGATGATTCGTTCCTGGCGCAGGACGATTAGTAATTCAGATCAGCGCGAAGTAAGACATTACGCGAACGGAGTAATTACGGTGTCGGTACGAGTTCTGAAGAGTTCCGTAGATTTTTCCACGGCGACGTGTCCGTTTAAGACGGCCGTTAATTAATGGATCGACGTATCGGCTGGTGCATAGGGTTAAATTTAGCGAGGATTCAGCATAACGCGCGGTTAATTAGCCGAATGGAATCTAAGGCATCCGATTAAGGGGAGTTCGGAATAGGGAACAGAGGATACGGTCAGAGGGAACTCTCGCGCGTGTAGATTCGCGTCCTTGTGTAGCCAAATAGGTAGTGGCGACATCTACTTGGCGCCGGTCCTCTCGTTCTGCAAGAGTACCATCTCGACACACACTCTATACCTTGTCGAAGAAGGAAAGGGCAGAGAACACGGAGACCACGGCGACGACGACGACGACGCGACGCGGAGTACGAGGACGAGGCGGACCGACAACGACAACGACGCGTTGCTGCAGCTTCCTCTGGTTTGAAGTTGCAGCTCTCACAGTCGGGAACACACGGCAACCGATCGGTTGGAGAAAAAGAAAAATCCCTTCGCAAAACCAGCGGCGTAATATACGATCCTAGGGTCCCGACCGAGAGCGTCCAACGTTTATCTCTTTCCGATACGGAAGTCTGCCGGAGGAATTAATTGCCTGCCGTGGCACCTTACCACGGCTCCGGCGTCCCGATGCAATATCTGTTCTCCTCCGAGCCATTAGCCGGGCGCATACTTTACATTAGAAAGCACGTAAGAACCGTGGGCACAACGAGGAGACCTGTTCTCTCGCGAAACCTTGTTTTGCGGAATTCTCGCTTCTAGCATTCGCACAAGGAACGAAGGGAAGGAAAAATTCGCCGACGAAAAGTTATCGGCGTGCCGTGGATCGTTAGCGGAACCGCGTTCGGGTGTCACTGCTGACCCAGACCCGAGCACGATTTCTTAGTCACCTAGACATTTTACGATCGTGCACAGTCGACCGGTCGCGTTTCGTCTCCCTGTAGCTGGTTGCGTTTCAAGATCGACCAACGATATTTCGATCGGTGCAGTAACTTTAACACTAGAACAATCGGCGTTCGTCGAGCACTTACTTTTCAATTGAAAATAAATAAAAAAAAAGATCAAAGATAAACTAACATATAAAATTATCTTTTATCTCGACAAAAATCAACGTGCATTACAACGAAAACATGTAAATGATTTCTATAATTTAAAATAAGGAATCTAACATCCGTCATTATTTTTTGGTATACATAAATTGTCGTAACTTATTACACCTCGGTACTTTTTTATGATAAGAATATATAACACTGTAAACTGTTATCTTCGACATGAAAAATGGCACTAACGTTTGATATGACCCAGTGTACATACATACACGCGAAGAGTGAAAATATTGAAGATTATGGTAAGTCGATTAATTTTGAACCGAATCGCGTGAAACGTAGACGATAATGGTGACACGTGGCAAGATACCAGACGGAGCGGATCAAGCGTTAATTTCTATCGCGAAGGAAGCGGAGCCCGGCCGTTATTAACCCGTAGAGGCTGGCCGGGGCTACGAAGCGTGAGAATTTGTCTCGCGGTGACTGGATCGGAGATCGTTCAGGATCAACGACGCCGTTTCAGCATCCATTCTCTCCGCGTTTCCTTCTTCGTGTCGGTCGTTGCGATAGGATAATGCTGGCTGCGCCCGGGTGACGAGACAATCGGCAAAAGAATAGCACGTTCGAACCGCGGGAGAGTCGAACTTTCACTTCGATCCGCGGCGCTTCGATTCGAAAGAAACGACGAACCGCATCGAGGAAGAAATCTACGAGAGACAGGAGACGAGTCGAGATAACCTCCGCGGCCCAATCCGAATGCGTTTCGTTATTGCTGGATTATTTACCTTCACTTTTCCGTCGGTGATTTCCGTAGAAAGGAAAGCTTTCGTAGAATTGTCTATTGCTGTACGCTACGCTATTTAAAATAATCGGAGAGAACGGAACGGAGGACAAATCGTTTATCCGTCACGTAATAGAGATAGAAATAAGAATAAATAATATTTATACAATTATAAAATAATAGGAGAATAAAAAGCTTAGAAAAAGAAACGAGCGACAGCTTGACAATTTCGCTTAATGACAGAAGGTACAAATGGAAAAAAAAATGAGAATTTCCATTGCATTGCGTCGCGTATGACCGGTAGAGACCTCCTTTTCTCTCGCACGAATTGGTACATTTTCCGACAGACAGGAAAACGCACGAAGCACGCAATCGAAATGATTTATACAGTCGGCGATGACAAGACTTCCAGCTAGTTAACGTTCGCTTGCGTAACCGGCAAATTATACGGTACAGGTAACGATCTCTTTGCAGTCTGCTTAAAGACGTTTCACTCGGCTCGTTGTCGCTCGACATGCAACTCGAACGTTGTCTCGTTCACTATATAATAATACTATTTTATGCGACAAATAACTTTAATGCTTTACCGACATTTCGAACGATCCTTGATTTCTCCTGAGTGTTGCGAGAAAGAGAGAGGAAGTATCGGTAACGATACCGCGTTGCAGTCATTATTCGTGAAAGAATATCGATAAAGCGATACATTTTCAAGATTACGGATAAATTTCTTCCACTGTATAAAATGCCACGATAATTTCAAACACTTAACGTCTTAATTCCACTGATATTCAGGGAAAGATCGTACAAGTGTGACCGTTTCGTGAAAAATCTTGTGGCTGTTTATGAAAGCACTTTAACTCGTAATATGTTGCACGTTGCTAATCGTTCTTGCGAAAGGATATCGGTTCCTGCGTTAGTGGAATTGATTAAGGACAACGATATTATCACTTGTTGATACGCAATCTACCTCTTAAGAAGAATCTAATTCATCAAACGAAATGGTAACTGCAATTTGTGTCAAGATCTCATTAACACAATCGTTATCAGTGTTATTGATATGTCACATGATTAATTTCTCATATGAAATTATTGTCACGCTCAGGAGAAAGTTTCTGAATTTAGAATAGCTGAATTTTTTTTAATATAGCCTGATAACGAAGCAGTTTTCAAATCTATGTCAAGTTAAAGTGGTACTCTTTCCTCCCCTATGCGACGATCATAGTTTTTCGCAAGGTATTTGATTATTCAAATCGAACGTTCCGATCGAACGGACTCCCATTAGCTTGTAAATCAATTCAATTTTCCTTTTGAAAACGATCAGTGGAACAGCTATTACGAATCGACTCTCGTTCCGTAGCTTTTTAGCATTTCATAACAGCGAAAAGAACCGTTTGACCGTTAGATTAAATTGTACATTGAACGTAAAGTAGCGCGTACAGCCGGCGGCGAAAATTTCGCGTGCTCGTGAATCGATCTATCGGAAGGGTTGAATAGCCATTGGATAGATTCGAATTTCGCTTCTGTTGCTCGGTTCTTCAATTTATGAAAGCCTAATCCCGACATACTTTTACTAACAAACACTGAATCAGACGTATAGAAACATTGTAAAAACTGTGTGTAAACGAAAAAATGTCAGTGAACATTTTCGTTTTTCGTTGGCGATTGTTTTAATAGAAAGAAAGAAACAATCATGGGCGCATTTTCGAGCAAGCATTTTGTCCTTCTTGTTTCTTGAAATACCGTTCCATTCGAGTGTCAGCAGTCAGTAGGAAGTATCCATCGTTTGATACATTTACGTCGGCCAAAGTTAGACTTTAATTTATGATGTCGAGGTAAGCTGGTCGCGTGTCGAGTCGACGATCAAACGGCCCAGCTAGAGCGCGTTAATTGTGAATTGGCCACAGGTAAGGGAACCGAGTAGAATCGGCTGGTGAACTGTCCACATCCGAAGGGAATACTAATTTTATCGCGGTATCGAAGTGGCTACCGACTATTAATAAATCATAACTAATACGCTACACGTCGCGAAACTCGGCAACTCGCTCGTCACGCCAAGAATAAAGACGTTAGGGGCCGGGATCCTCGAGTCGCTTTTAATAGCGATCTCATTCTTCTTCCGTTGATATTACTTGCGTAACGCTCGCGTCCAGGATATTAAGCCGGTTGGACGACGCGATTTTATCAGAGCATTGTTACGATACTTTTTAACCGATGCGGTGACATCCGCTGGCGGACTTTCAAGCATCGGGCCTGCACTTTATCCGCTTGCGACGGGGAAAGCGCAATTTTGCAGGGGTGGCGATAAATCAAGGAGGTGGAAGGCGCGAAACGGACAAAGAGGTGAAGAAAAGTGGCTAGACCGGGGAGAAATAAAAATCAAACACGATCCTTACCGTTCCCCGTGCACGTCGAAGCGGCACGGATCGGAAGTCAAGTGTGTTCAATCGTTAATCATGCGGCCAGGCAAAAAGAAACTCCATTGGAAATCACGCTGTTTGATTGTGTGCACGTTACTCGGCTCTGCCACAGCCATCTCTTTCCCCTTATATTGTATCGACGTATTGTTGACTCACATACATTTTCAGTTCTGGCAACCTATAAATCTTCGCCGTTTCCTCTTACAAGCCATTACCGAACGAGAACTCGGATACTTGTGCCGGATCGTAAGACGACGACGACGACGGCGACAACGACCAGGACGAGGACGAGGACGAGGACGAGGACGAGGACGAGGACGGAAAGTAAGAAGCCATTGAGTGGCACGAACGTGGTTGGAATTAATTTCATCTGTTGCCGTGCTGTTAGCACTCACGCAACCACGTCGAATGAATGGTTCTGCACCTGCTTAGAAAAGAGTCATTACGCTCGGCGAAGACAAGAGAGACGCGCGCTAGTACTCGCGCCTAACCCCCTTCTTGCGACAGAAACGGGCAACGGCAATTTGTTTGCAAGCTTCGTTAACGTCGAACATCTTGCGCAATCTGGCCGCCTCTTTTGCGCGGGATTATTTTCTTCGTGAAATATAGTAACATCTGTCTGCATGCTCGAGACTGCATGGGAACTTCATGTTAAGGTTAATATAAATCTCTGCAAGCTATCATTTCCTTATTCTATGAACTAAATAATATTCATGAGCAAAGTAATCGCACTGAAATCATTTTAGATTTGTATGACAAATGATGTTCCTGATGAGCTGGATACATAATTTCAATGTAGGGTAGTTGGAAGAAAGTTGTACAGAGGACCTTGTTCTGTTTCTCTCCGCTCGTTTGTTCGTCTCGATTCGATATTAGACATAGATATTGACGACACAGTTGGTTGGTCTAGATGAGACGCAATATTCTGATATCGTTCGCGTATCGAGCAAGCATGCAGCGCGTTGGTTGAAGTGGCCAGACGGGACAAGTTCTCGGTTAATTACCGTCGAGTCTTACGTATATACGTATATATTTTGCAGAAAGAGGCCGAACACACGGAGATAAACGACAGAGGTTGGCAGAGTTGAAGGAAGAGGAACCGAGTAGAGGAACGTCGGAGAAGAGAAGAGGGAAAGAGAATGAGAGCTGGACCGAGAGAAAGGGGGAAAAGGGAGCACGAGGAGAGGCCGAAGCGGGAGCCAGAGGAGATGACCGAACGAGATGCTCTTTGAGACACTGAGAGCTCCAATAAAGCCGGACCAATTACTGGCTACCGTCCTTTCCCATTCCCTATTGATTTGCATTCAAATAGATGTTATACTCTAAGTAGACGGATCCTAATGGATTATCAGTTCGAGTCATCGCGAGAGCTTCAAAGCTGTACTCGTTCCCTTTCCACAGAGAACCGCCTCCTTTCCAATCCTCCTATATCCACTGTTTCATCCATTTCCTAATGAAACCTCCTCTTGGATTGGCCCTTTTTCTAAACTTACCTAATGATCAACTCGAAACTTATCCCGCTACCGGGTTACACACCAGCCTCCTCCGCTTCTTCAACGGAGAGAGGAATTACTCTGCTCGTTCGAAAAGTAGAAATCGTTTCTCGAGATCTTCTCCAGGTTAAGTAGTTAAAAACAAGCTCCGGAAGAACGTTGAAGCAATTTTTGCATCGTTCGAATCCTTCCGGATGTAGATACATACAAACGATTCGCTGTCTTTCATAATATACCATCGAAAGCACGGATATTCGTTAAAAGACCAGCAATCCACGTAATCGCGAATGATCGTTGTATCGCGCGGTTTTACCAGGAAATAATCGGCTGGCTGGATTATTTGAGCGAAAAACCAGCCAGCTGGTTTAACGATACGAATTTTCAGCTTTATATTCCGGGCATATCTCGAGCATAACGCTGGTAGGAGGAGTGGACAAGCACACTTGTCGAGCGCCATTCTGTGCCGGTGGACCAGAGTAATGAGTTAAAATGAGTTTGGAATAATCGTGGAGTCTGGGTTCGTCCC
The DNA here is from genome assembly GCF_051020975.1 of Osmia lignaria lignaria. Lineage (NCBI taxonomy): Eukaryota > Metazoa > Arthropoda > Insecta > Hymenoptera > Megachilidae > Osmia > Osmia lignaria. Next base: position 7,307,648 of record NC_135041.1, read on the forward strand.
CTTTCGCCCCTCGCAATGACCAGCGCTAGCAGAGATGTGACCATAGGGTGGAGAAGGAAAGGGCAGAGATAGAGGCGGAGAAAAGAGGGAGAAAAAGGGGCAGAGAGAAAAGCAAGAGCACCAAGTACGGGACGACTTTGTGGGTATACCCTGGTGGTACGTACGTCGGGATAGGACTGGTGGTATGGGATGGGGGCAGTGGTAGAGCGCGTGTCCGGTATCCGGCTCGCTAATTAGCTGCAAGGTGGGATAAAGAGTGGCCGAGTCGAAAACATTAAAGCCAGCAGCCGGGTGGAAGTGTAATGGACGTTGACGTATGGCCGGTATAGCTACCGAGGTCCAACAGTGATGTCGGAGAAGTAGGTACTTGGCAACGACCTTTCATACATACAGGGAGTACCGAAAGTGCTTTGCGTTTCCACGATTCCTTCCGAGATTTCGCTGCTGTCCGATCGTTAATCGCCACCCTCGAGCCAAAATCATTGTGACTGGTTCTTGATTACCCGCCATTTCTAAGGGATGCAACGCGTCATTATTCAGAATTCGCAGAGATATCACACCGTGTAATTTCGTGAAATTAGATAGAACGCCGGATACCAACGATCCTGGCTCGCGTGTAATCTACTACGTTGTTACATTGTAGCGAGCCGCCGCGCTTAACGTAGCATTTTTCTTTTCGTGGACACGATGGTTCCTAGACACGCGTTCCATCCACGATCCATCCCGTGCGTCTGGACCCTTGACCCGGCCGTATCGCCGGGTATTTGCATGATTCGAGAACTCACCGGACATCGAAGAAGCGAGTTTGAGAGTGGCCGATACCCGTGCTGTGTCACGTACATCGATAAAATCGGCGCGGAAAGTTCCGAACGGCAAGATTAAAGGATCCCCTCGGATCTTACCGAGAGGCAAAGGACCTTAGGGACAAGCTCGATCCTCGGACACGTTCGCTGTTTTACATAACACCATACATTGTTAACGGTTACGTCTTTCCTTGATTCTCACGGAACGTACATACGTCAACGATGCGAACGTCGTTTTCCAGTAAGCCTAAGCCAAGCCTCGTCGGCGAGCGGTTAAGAGCTAGAAGAATCAGTGGGGACGCGGGCAACCATCCTGGATTTATCCTGCTAAGCTGACACGGGTTCATCGTTAATTCGCAGCCAGCCGCGTAATATATGAAACACTTGAATCGATGCACCGACGCGACGCGACAGTACTTAGGAGCCTAGCGAGCAGATCGTCGGTGCACGATGTATGTACGCGTTGCAGATCCTCGCGCGTAGGTGTGGGGGATTGCGCGGTCTGATTGCTTTACGATGACATTATTCGCGCTAAATCACGGCACAACGCGTAATAAAGTGCGGAGAGCACGGGGTCAACGATAGGCGGAAGGCTGCCGGGTGGTTCGCGGCGTTTAACGAAAACACGCGGTTCACGAGCGAAGCGGACACCGCGTAGAAACGATCTGCCCTTCGGTTCGTCTTGGAAAATGGGGAGGATGTTTCAGACGTAGCACGTTAGGTAAATCCTCCGCTCAGCCGGACACACTTGATGCACAAATTAAAGCATAAAAAGGGCACCCTTGGCTTCCTGGATACCGAGAGAGGTAGAAAAACGACGGATAGATAGAAAAGAGAGAGCGAGGGTGATGAGTAACGGTAACGGGGGCTAAAGGGGGGTTCACAGGCCGACGAGTGAAAGAGGAGGTCGCGTGTTGGTTGGTTGGTTGACTTCGAACGAGGGGTGGAGAGGATCGGCCGGGCGGTCGGTCGGATAGGTTATACCATCTTTCATGTAATTACTGACATAAAATGCCAGAAGATTTTCGCCCTCTCCTTTCATCCTACTCCACCTACAAACCCCCGGGCTCTCTCGATCACCTTCTCTCTCTTTCCCCTCTCTGAATTTCTCTCCGCTTCATCCACCGTCTCTGTCCAATTTCTCTTGCCCTCTTCTTTCACCTTTTTTACCGCTCCGTTCCTCATTCGCCCCGTGCCCGGTTCTCTCCCGCTTCTCTCACTCGTTCGCGTCTTTTTCTCCTCCGCGGAGTAGAAAATTTTCAATTCCATTCATGTAAATTATTGTAGCGCACCGACTCTCGACATGTGCAACTTGTATTAATGACGCAGTAAAGGAGCAGACGGGCGGAGAGCTGCCCATTAGCGGATGAAAGCGGAGGGCTCTCAGCGCATAGCCCGATAATAGCCCGACTTATACCCACCGAGGCTGTGTAGTTTAGCCCACGTTACGAGTCTGCCGTGCAGAGGCCCTGCCTCTCTGCCCTCTCGCTGCCTATCCCTATCCCCTGGCCACCGCCGCGGCCGTTTGCTCATCCGCGCATCACCTCTTTCCTTATCCTCCTAACAGCTAACACCTACGTATCCCACCACTTTTCCTCTTCCTTCACTTTCTCTCCTTATCTTCGACTTATTTCATTTCCTCTTTTCTAACCCTTCTGCCTACTCCTCGAAACATCCCGATACGATTCCCTTCTAAGATTCGTACGAAGATACCCTATTCTTTCCGCGCCAAGCTCGTTAACGTTTACGACCAATTTCTTTCTCTTCGCATTAAGCGACACGACTCTTCCTCTGTCCAGATTAACGCCGATTAGTTCTTCGAACAACATTCTTCAAACATAACCCGCATGTTCCGTGTTGTAACTCATATTGCCGTTAAATTTTCCTTGTATAAACAATCGGCACGGTGTTACGAGCGGCACGATATCGAGCACGCTCGCGAAGAATGTAGGCAGCTGCAAAGTGGACGGACCACGTCTCGAGTAAAATCCGTGGCACAGCGGCCAATTGCTGTCAGGATACAGCATTATCGAGCCACGTGGGAGTGGATTTTTCTTGCTGGCGATAACGCCACAGTGATATCGAGAGTGCACCGTATCTGTAGGGACAAACTCGTCTCGATTTTCACGAGCGTTCTCCGCTCGTAGCGGCTGTGTGTATCGGTGCGCACGCGGAACGATGCCGGCCGACGATCGGGTAAATTTAAACCGATGCAGGTGATACCGTTACCGTGCTACTGCTGCTGGCGATATAGTCGTTGCTACTGAAACCGCACTGCACTCTTGGCGGCTCGCACGCTCGTGCAGCTCCTTTTCTTTCTTCCCTTTTATTTTATTTTTTTTTTTTTTTTCACGCGCGACGAATACGGGCCCCGTTATCGCGCCTCGGCTCCTCCGCGATGTAATGTTACAATTTGTCTTCCCGACGTACTCCCACTTGCCGTTCCGTACGGGCTCGTTTATCCGCCGCGGGATAATTGAGTATCGACGCCAGTTAATAAATCGTTCCAACGCGTTCTTTCAACGCTCCAGCACCGAGGTGTTCGGCTGGGACGCGAGCTACGGCCCGTGGTGGCCTCTAACGAGATCTCGTATCGATGCTGCCCGGCTATTAGAACGACGAGCACTCGCAGTTTACAAGGTTTTCTAAGGATATCGATGGATTTCGTCGATGTCGCGCGAAGGAATTCAGTGGAAAAGGGGAACAAGGCTTCACTTGGGCGTCGCATGTATATTATCCGTATACATATTCCCCGCACGCTCGTAAATATCTACGCGTCCATGTATTTCGATGTAATAACGTTCGAATATTTTTCTGTCAGACGATATTTGCTTAAGGCTACGAGTATATTGACGAGTTATGAAGAGTGAACGTTGCTTTCTTAGTCGCGGAGATGCTAACATTAGTTAGAGTTAATCTGATAGTACGGAATAAGTTTGTAGAAAAGAAGAAGACAAGCAACATGGTTTACGATTCGATTCGTTTCGAGCGAGAAGTTCAGGCAATTGCAACAATCACGAATCGCTTTCATCAATGTACATGAAGGTATGCAAACGCGTTTATTAGAAACACTATGACCATCTCTTGCCAATATACTCGATTGCCTAAGGTTTTATTTCTTCCTGCGAAACAACGTTCCACGTATGAACGTCCTATTTGTTACGTTCTTACGTATTGTTATACTATAATCATATTCTTTCTGCCGAAAGAGAAATCGTAAAGGGATGAAAATGCGTGTATTTACATTTTCCCGATTTTATAAATAGAGACAAAGCACGGACTGTAGGAGTGGTAAAGGCACTCTAGATGAATCCAAGGGGTGTGCAAAAGATTAAAAATGAGATATTCCAGGCTTTCCTTTACCGTCGCGTCCTGCACTTTGTACTCTCTCGGTGACGGTCGGCAAGCTCCTCTGTCCGTATCCTTCTCGTCCTTCTTTTTCGCATTCTGCTTCCTCGCGATCACCGGCCAAGATTCGAATCTCATTTCAGCGGACGCGAGACATCCTCGTGGCTCGTTAGGGCTCGTTTCGAGTTGCGATCTCGCAGGTGGAAAACGTGAAGAATCGATCCATTTGCTTGGAATCGCAGCTTCGCAAGCTTCCATTTCTCCGTTTGCAAACGGAAAGAATTCCAACTGAAATTCCTGCTCGACCGTCAACCGATAAGGGTACGCGATCTTATCTTTTGGTCCTCGATCGACTACGCCGCCGTTCACCGTTCAAATTCGATCGATCGATCGATTCAACCAGCGTTCGTCCAACGATTGTTTCAGGTACACGCGACGTAAACGTGTCCCAACGGTACCGCGAACGTGGTCCCGTGTCAAGAAGATGGTACTTGCTATTCCATTTGCCGATCATTCGAGAAAACTTCTCGTCTAGGAGGATAACGGTATATCGATGCCAGCTCGCGCTCTCTGTCTTTGATCGGCAGCATCCAAACGTAGATCGTTATATCGCGCATCGTTATCTGGCGTCGTTAAAGATCTCGCATAATGCTTGCACCGGGTGAATTCGATCTAACGGGAACGCAGCGCGAGCTTGTCGATTGTTCACCCTTTCCAGTTGGCTACGAAATCGTCGCTAAACAGAGTATTCTGTCACTGTAATGCAGCGATTTTTAACCCTTTTCATCATCATCCATTGACTGCTAAAGCTGGCGGCAAATCAAGTTAAAAAAGAGGAGCGGGAGTTTCATTAGTTTACAAGAGAAAAAATAGTAAGCATTTTTGTTATCCAAGTGGCTTTATAAAAGAAATCTTTTGTTTTTCAAGCGTTTGCAACAAGAGATACGAATTAATAAATTTTAAATATACCTATACCACATAAAAAGTATCACTGGTATTATATTAATGGTACAACCGTAGAGGGGATGATTCTATATGAGAAAATAAGTCAAAAATATGGAATTAATTTCTGTTTCATTTAGGGCTTTAAATTTTTTCCGAGTACCCATACACTTATGAGAAGCACAGTTGTACGATACAACATTTTCAACTATTTCTATATTAATTAAGTAAATCTTAAAAATTATAGTGCTTGTGTACTCGGAAAAAATCCAAAGTTGATTTGTTCAAAAACAAAACTTGAAATGAAAAAATTTTATTCCATATTTTCGACTTATTTTCTCATGTAGAATCACCCCCATCACAGTTCTATCATCAATACTGTGACACCCTGTATGTATTACATTCTTGAGTACACAAATATTACAGATTAATTATTAGAATAGGGAAGATAGAAACTTCCATCATTCGCAATGTGTTAAAACTATTTTAAATATACTCCCAAAAAATTGTCGCGGCACACTAGTTGAAAATGTCAAAAGTGCTTGATACCATTCATTAATATAAATGAACGAAGGGATGAAACATAAACGCGTTCACTTTAAACGCTCTTTGTAATGACAGGTAGGAGACACCTGAAACAACTTACACGATCCATCGTGAAACTACGTTTTCCTGGAACTTCTCCCGCCAACTTGGTCGAAACGCGGAGCGAATTAGCGAATTCCAAAACTCGCCAACTCCAATTGGCTCGTTCTACGCTGCCGGAAGTGGTACGCCCTGTGTTACACTCCTAACTCGACGTTGTTGACCGGTATCGAGCAAGGATTTTAACCGTTTCGATAACATCTATCGATCAGACTGGGAAACTTGACCTCACAGAAGCTGATTCCACTGGTTCTCGACACCTACGCGACTCGGTGCACGGAGTTCTTAAATGGGACGCGTATTTACACCGACGACGACCACTCGATACCCCGATCACTTCCGTATCGCCTCGCGTCACGTGGTAAATCGAAAAGACAACGGTTCGAATGTGCCATTATCGTATAATCCTGTGCACACGCCTCACTCAAGATCATTCTGATAACGATCCTCGATTTCTCGGAGAAACTCTATGCCTAGAACATCGGGTTGGATCGAGAAGTTCATGATGGAGACTGAGATCGAATTTAATTTTAGTTTTACCAGATGTTGACTTCCTGTTCGCTTCGTCGTTGAAGTTAATTCAATCACGAATTGATTATTTCTGCCATGGCAATCAATAATTCTCAATTCACTTAGGATCAAGTGTACCTACCACGTTACTCGCGGGGACAAGTGTATGCGAAACACGCGAAAACAAGTTCGATACGGGGATGAATTTTGCAAAGGTCGAGGCGTATAAATGGCCCGATATCGGAAGAAGTCTGTGGAACAAGGGGGTGGCAGAGAAGTCTGCGGCGTCTCTGTGACGTGCAGGCTAGCTAGCCCCAATAACATAATACATCACGCGCGTACCGGCAGACAATACCCGGAGATTACCTCACAATGGCCGATGATTTACTTCTGCTCTCATTACCCTGCTTTTGTCGCGGGCCGCCCCGATTGGCGCCGTTGCTATTAGAAAAGTAACGGAGGCAGCCGCCCTCCGGCTTGAACTCTCTCATATTATCCGGCCTCGCAGGGGCAAAGTAAAGAGCAGGCACGAAATTAGAAAGAATCTCGGTGAAACGGTAACTCTGGAAACTCGATTACCCTGACACCTCCGCGTTTCGTCTCTTTGTCCCTTTCTTTCGTCGTCGTAGCTTCTCTCTCTGTTGACCAATCACGTTGACTTCATTCCGCGATACAATGATCGAGCTGAAGACTGAATAGCAGTCGGTTGAATAGTATCTGGCCGAGCGTTCGCTAAGCGCAAGTTAACGTCTCCATTTCGAGTCGAAGAATTATAAATGAATTCTCAATCGAAGATGCTATCGAAGCCGGCGGGTTTCATTAGTAAACCGACGATTCCATTTAAAACGTTAAATCAATTTGAGCATCGTCAGCCTCGCGCATCCACTCGCTCGCCTCTTCTCTTTCAGCGGACGCCAATAAATCACCGTTTCGTACGATCTTCATCCTCGAACGTGGACCTGTCAACGTTTTCACAAGGCCTGATCACTCGCGGGCATATAACGCAGAAACAGCGTCGATTTACCCTTTTAACGAGATTCGGAGAGGATAAGATTGTCGATTACCTTTGCCAGTCGGTCCCGAACACCTGCCTCGCGATCGTGGTAAACGCATCGCACCTTAGTATACCATTTTCATTGAACTTTTACTGCGTCCGCTCTTAAGTTAACCGTGCATATATCTCTTCCCTAATAATTGGCCGAGTTGAAGCAAATGCGTAGTTTCGCGCCAAATAGCGGCACGGTGATACATCCTACGATTAAGCGGCCATCGGCTACGATTATCGCGAGTGATTTATACGGCGAGCAGCATACTGGCGGACGGTGGTCAAAACATAGCCGGCCGGGATATTGTTGACGGCAACCGAATTGCCGGCGGCAGGCTGCCACGTGTGCAACGCAACCCCGTGGTGACCCCGCTGGTCGATGCATCTTTCGTTCGCCGGTGACCCCATCGCGCGCGAGGAACGTGTTGAACAAGTTATGCCAGTCGGCAGATCCGTGCTCGCCGCGTACAAGCTTTCGCGAGCCAGCTACGCTGTGCAACCTTCGGACACGGATGTCTTCGGTATTACAGCCATTTTCTGTCCCTTCTCTCCGCGTTCCGCCTTCGATTTGCCCCCTTGTTTCCACGCGAACACGCTGCCCGAGCTCGATAGACCGTGAAAGACGAACGACGAAGACGGAAATCGATTTCGTTCTGGTAGCGAGCGACGCTCTTCTGCCGATCGTATTATCGCCACTGAGAATAAACAGGCCGGAGAGGTTACGGGCTGTAGCGCGGAGGAGGAACAAGGTCTGCCACTTCGGGGTTACGAATTAAATTACCGCTCTTCGATTATTGTATTTATCGATATTAGATTTTCATCGCCAGTAGCTTTGTCGAGGATTGGCCGGACGTACGAATAGGATTGGACGCGTTCCGAACTTGCCACGAGCAGTTTCGTTTCTCACGTATAAATCATTAGGGACAATCGATGTATGAAATACGAAGGCAAGCGTGTAATTTTCTAAGGCGGGTACACGCAGATCGCATGCCGTTCAGATAATAGTACGCGTCACAGGTTTACGCGAAGCTGGCGAGGTCAACGGACGACCTACGACATCACCGTGTAAGATGGGGTGGGTAAAACGTTCCCTCATTCCCCTCGTTTCCTTTTGCAGACATCTACGACAACTCCCTTTCCGCGTCGTGGCAGCTCTGGACCCCATCCTCCGGATCCGCACCCTCCTTTCGTTGCAGGCATTCTAGCCGCCGACGTTCTCCGAGGTGCAGCAGTCTCCTTGTCTCTCCCACCCACCGAGATTCGAATGCAACGCAACTCCCTCTGACCCTCCACCCACTCTCCCCGTTTCGTCCCGCCGCGTCGCCTCGTTCGACCACCCCTACTTCTTCTTCTTCTTCTTCTTCTTCTTCTTCTTCTTCTTCTTCTTCGTCGTCGTCGTTCTCTTCACACTCCGCCCCTCACCCCTGTCAGCCCTTTCTCTATGCATATTTCATCGCACTACTCGCGATGCGCTTCCACCCTCCTGCATGTCGCATCATCGACCTCCTTCTTTCTCTCCGTCTTAGCTCCTACCATTGCTATGGGTCAATGACCTCACACCCTGTACCATTCAGGACGATCCTTGCTCTTACTACCACTTGTGCGTGTGATACGTTATACTGTTCTACAGATTTCTACAAAGTATTCCCTTCCACTTACGAAAATGAATTACGTTCCCCTAGAACCCCGCGCCTCCCTGCTAGCACTTGTAATGGGAATCTAAATATGCAGGGGCGCGAGGGTGAAGGACGAGCAGAGGCGCGTGCTGGATCAAAACAATTAGAACAAATGCATCGTGCGTCGACGTGGGCGACTTTAAAATAAATATGGTTGTCATATGGCGATTAGTGGGGTGTTCGTGGCGATTCTGCAAGCCGGACGATGATCGATGGCGGTCATAAATAATGCAACACCCCTCGGTGCGATTCTGAGTTGTCGGGCCACCCTTGGAACAGGAGAGAGTTTCAGGCTCTGTCTCGTTCTAACCCTCGCCCCTCTGTACCTTGTACGAGCCACCCTATACACCATTTCCGATACACCACGCGTTGCGGCATTCATTGCTTCGTGTCAGCGGTCACCCTCGACCCTTAAAGCCATTTAATTTGGATCCGGGTTATTAATTATTAATTAGCGCCAGTCCTATTATATCTCTATCGCCTCTCCGCGACTGCGACGACGTTATACCATTAAATTGTCGCCGCTTGTTAGCATTGAAAAAGCCGAGACCCACCGTCTTTTACTTTGTTTCGGAACACGCGAATTTGAATCGTCTCGGCGACGTCGCGTAATTAATCACTTCGTTATTGCGACGACGAGTGTCCTCTTTTGCCGACGGGTCTTTATTAGGGGGTGTAAAAGAAGCCAAAATCTCGAGTACCTATTCGTCTGCTATCGCGATGGGGTTTCGTCAACAAAGCCGCAAAAACTGGACGCTGCATCGGCAGTTGGAGGTAGCTTGTAATTGCTGGCAATGAGAGGTCTTCAGCATCGACATACCCGGGAATCATGGCTATCGTTAGCTTCGTACAGCGCTGATCGAGCGTCCTGAGGCGTTAGAAAGTGGAAAAAACGAGAAGCGAGTGCCAGTCATGACCTTTCGCACGCACGCCGCGTCTCTGTAATGCTCCCTCGTCCTTCTGCCGGCCAACGTTGAAGATCGCGAGAGAGATCGATTGTTCGCGGTACGAGGTTCAAGATAAAGTCGAGGTCGTTCAACCTATTATACGCGATCGGCGCATACGATATAAATCTTTCGGGGCGAGGGGGGACGCAGAAGTAGCGCCGCGCGAAATCGATCTATCGGAGCGACGATCGACACGGAAATGTCAGGCGACAGGTAAAGCCGGGACAATGGGTCGTAATGGGACCCTGGGCTCTGTTCTGTCGACGAGGGCTCATCGGGTTCTCCGGCGTTATTCGAACCGTCCTCCTATTTTCCCTTCTCCATCGCCATTATTTAAAGTGGAACAATTAACCCTCCGAATACTGACGATTTGACAACTCGTATTTCCAGTTATAAACAGTGTTATTTTTAACAATATCAAGGTCAAAGGTATTCGCAATCTTCTGAAAGAATGCTTCCAAAAGTTTGTAGCAAAGCTGTGAAAAACGCGGGGTCGACAAAGTAACGGAAGAAATTACATCGTTTTTGAGCACGCGGAATCTGGAAACGCGAGCGAGAACTTACGCGTTCTTCGCGCGAATAATTGCAAGCATTCATCGCGTCGACGTTATTCCTTCGCATCGAGCCAGACGGGAAGGTTATTTATTTGACCCAGACCGAGTCCCTGATTCCGATACGGTGACTGGGTCACTGGCAAACATGCAAAACGACCCTCGAGATTTCGTCGAAGGGGCAAGAAATCCGACAATGGTACACGCACACGCGTTGCACAATGAGACGTAATACAGTTATCCGCGCTGAATGGGCCGGTGCGAGGAGAATAAAAAAAAAAGAAAAGAAAAAGAAGGAAAGAAAAGAGAGCGGCTCGTAGGTAAGTAAATTTTGTAGGCTTCGTTCGATCGGCAAAAAGGAGAGCTCGAATTTATTCTCTGGCTCGACGCTTTCTCCCGCGGCTCCACGTTTCTCCGCCGCCGGGATAAAGACCGCATTCAAGGCATTGTGGCACCCGGAATGGCCCGGAGGGTGAGCTTTCCGCTTGTTGCCATTGAGAGGCATTCGAAGCCCTTCTTGACAAATCGACGCTTGTCGGGAAACTCCATTCTTCAGGCCGGAACACGAGCCCCTGGATTTATCGCGTGCCGTTTGCTCCACCATCTCCGACACAAATATCACCAATAATCTGAATTTATGTTTAAACAAGCACCGTCTCAGGAAACTCGTATGATACACGATGTATCGGGAAGGAAAGAAAGCAGTGATCGATAGCAGGATTCTTAGATATTGTAACATTATCGATTCTAGAACTTTGGAATTTTATCTGTGGAGGGTTGAAGGGTATTCGCCATCTAAGAACATTTCAAACAATTTGGCGTTTAAAAGAATTTAAAAGAGTTTCGATGATTGAAAGGAAAGTCGAATAGAACGGTGGCTGGTTTAGAAGGATGATCCGCAAAGAGGCGCGCGTTACGAAGGGCGGCCTGTTGGCCCTTAGGAAAGGCCTGGCGAGAAGAGACGACGGCAGTGGATTATCGGTAGGTTGAAGACGCAGGGAAAAAGAAATGGGAAGCCATTTCCGTCGTGTCCTTATTTAGAGGAGAGACACGTCCGGGGGGGGTAAGCAAGGAAACGCCAAAGAAGAGGCAGTGTTTCGCGCGTAAGTTATTGCCTCGGCCCTCGGTGCATATAAATCCACGCTTAGCGTATTGTTTTCCAGATCAGGAGAAAATATATGTGCGTTCCCGGTCATGTGTGCGCGCACCTAACCTATCGAGGGGCGAAGCTGCTGGTGCACCCTGTTCTTTCTCTTTCTTGTCGGGGACGAAGTCTGGGTAGAGGAAGGTCGCGCCTTTATGCCGCGTTCACTTTGTGCTGTCTTGGCCGCGAACGCGGCGAGCCAAGGAATCGGCGGAATGAGATTCTCGGATACGAAACCGGTGTCGGATAGTTAAAGGAAACGTGGCACCGCGGAATGCACGCTGAAACGTTCCGAACCGTCGACGAACAAAGTAATCCTCTGTCGGACATTGCCGCGGAGACGTTTCACTGGCGACGTTATGGGGATGTTTTGGACTACGAACTCTACGTTCAATAAAATCCTTTCGGATAACAGTTTGCATTAGCGAGGCTGTTATTGTTGATTGGATACAGTGAAACGTGTACGGTGATGTTACGAAGCCGCGTAACGTGTTGCGAGTTGTTTCATCTGGCGATACTAGACGTAACCTCAAGGATCATTGGGAATATCTCTTCGAACGTAAGTATTCGATGATCGAAAATTGATTCGTGTTTTGGAGAAAGATGGAGTGATTGAAACTGCGCGAGAATGCTTCCTTCGGATGATAGTTGGAAATAATTCAGCGAACATAGCTTTTAAATCGATGGTGGTGCTAATTGGTGGCATACTTATAGTTTTTGCAGAAATAGACATATAAATGTAGTATGTTGGAATGTGAATGAAAAAGATACGAACGTTATATATTTTCGAAGCTAAGAATAAAATATTGAGAAGTCCATGGAATTTATCTAGCACTTAGCGATTAAAACATAAAAAAGCGTATAATCGGGGCCATTTTCTTCATCAATTTATTAACTACATTAGAAATTTTAATAAGTTTCAAAATATATATTGAGCGTACTAAAAGATTCACAAAAGTCGAGAGATACTTGCAAATTAACTGGAAAGCATTAAGCGAAGGCAAACGATCAGCGTTTTTACGCGCCATTCAAATGCAAACGCGAGAAAAGGGAAATGAACGAAACGTATATCGTATCGTGGAAGGTAGATCGGTACAGCCACGGAATGTTAAAGAGGATCGCGATTTAATCTCTCTCGATAACGCGGTGATAAATGTCAGCATTCGACAGGTTTCTTCTGCTGTTCGTTGCTCGAGCTGCTCGTTTTCTACACCCACGCGACCGATTCGACCACGGTGCGAGGCCGGATCGTTCCTGGAGGCGCTTGTGATCCTTAACGCACCTAATCGTCCGTGGATACGCGTTAATTGCCCACGTGTGTCGTGCGAGGCGTGATTTACCGAACCGCTTGCAACGCGAGCGAGTAAGGTGAGAGAAAAAAATTACACGGGAACTGATTGTAACGAAACAATTGTGAAATTTTACTGCCTACACGTGCTCCTTTCGATTGATGTGTACGTTGTATCTGCTGACATAACAGACGTTGCATTTTAATGGAAAAAAACCTGATGATAAAAAATTAAAAACCGAATTTTCTCCTCAACTCTTCTTTTCCTTTATGCGCACCGACGCGACGTTTTAATGCCGATCGAGGACATTCTTCGTGTCAACGGTTGATTATCGCTTTCGAAAATATCAGCAAGTGTCCCGGCGATCATCGAAGATCGACACGCGCTTGGCGAGCTTCCGTCCCGACGATTCACCTCGTGTGATTACAATCACACGCAACAGCCGTTACTTTTAATCGCGTACTTTCACTCGTTGCGATACCGATCGGTCGCGAGCGCCACTCTAATTAAATTCCCTACAATAGGAGCGTGCGTGAACGTGAACGCAAGCAAACGACCCATTAAATTTCCGCCAATTATCCGGTGTCGAACGTACCGAGGGACTACGTACCGCGAGAACGAGTTCATGCTTCTTCTCTTCCTTCTCATGCCGTACCTGTTTGTCCTCTCTCATCGAAACTGGTCGCTCGAAATTCGCGCCAGTGAATTCCCCGAATTTATAGAGCGATCAGACCCGGCGCGGACGTAATTTGCCTACAAGGTACTTGTTAATGCTGCTTTAATTACGCGAGATCGAGCCGTTGCTGACCGACCGAAAATATCTCGATCCCAGCAAAAATAATAATACCCGTTGCATCTAATTATATGTGCGCGAGCAGGCTGCGAGACGATGTTTCTTGGAAAAAGGCAGGTGATTGGTTTACGGGGCGAAAATGAGCTGCGGATACTTCTGAGCGATTCTTACTTCCTTCGATATTTTTCTTATATTTATCTACGAGCGACGTGTATGGAAAACACGAATCGCTTCATTAACTGTCGCGCGGCTGATCGGTGATCGATGTCATACATTTAATATAATCGAATAACCGAAGTTAGAGTACTTTATTTTATAAAAAAGAAGTGGTGAATTATCGAACCAGTGTCAAATTACAATAGGATACTTCGAACGTGTATTTATGGTTCATTGAGGTCGACAACCGAGGCGGGCCACGAATATCGCTCGTAAGAAATGGCCGATGGAATTAATAGAATTGAGTCATTTCGGGTATTCATAAATAGTCAAGGAATCGATAAATATTTAAGTGATCAAGGTGCTCGATGGTGTTGTTGAATTAATAAAGGATGTACAAAAAATTCCATTGGAGTATCTCCATTAAATTAGAAGCTTCAGAAATCTTAACGTTGCCAATCAATTAAACAACCAATTAAATTCATCTAATCTTTTCGGTTCTCCTTATTTACGCTTATATCTGATGTTATTTTAAATGTGCCGCTATATTTTTCTCAAATATCGAAATAATTTAGTACGTTCAAGAAATGAAATTATTTATGGAAACGTGATTTTCATTTTTGATGATGTCGATACGAGAAGAACAGCAGGTTATACATGAAAGATAGCTGAACCGGATGTTCCATATAATTCATCAGGTTCATTTACCAGTATAAGACGTCTAATTAAAAGCTGGACTCGTTATTTAGCGGTATTGACATTCGCGTGACGAGCACGGAGCCGCGAAGGAAGACGAGTACCTGTAAATGGTACAACGTGTCCAAGTTTTCACGTGGGACGTTGAAGATATCCGGTCTGGATGCAGGCGCACGTTCGCTTTCCGAGCGCGTAACACGCTGCCACGGTTTCCGAGTCTCGCACGTGGGCAGGTCTCGAGATATCGAGACAATCCTGGACGCACAGGGTGCCTTCGTGTAGCAGGATAACCAACCTGGCTACCGATTTGCCAACGTCGGACAGGTTTATCTCGCACAACCTTATACGACTTCGTTCGGCGTGGAAACGACCGAAATTCGATTCTGTTTTATTCGTCCAATTTTTTCAGATTTAAAGTGTTAAAGTGACATTTGATAAGTTACCTATCTCGATGTCTACAAGCGTACCAAAACGAAAGTTGCTCGTATCTTTAAAAGCTTCTCTCGACATATAAAATAACATAGTATTTCCACTTATTGATCAATCGTTCGATTAAATCATTTAAGCCGTGATTAAATTCATCTGCCGTTAAAAATAGCATCGAAACGTTTTTATCGTGAAAGTGATGCGATTGGAGAAGCACGTGCTTACTAAAAACGTACACGAAGAATTTATCCGTCAGCAAAGACGAAGGCAGAGCAAGAGAAAATTCCATAGATTCCATAAACTGTCGCGACTTGAACGGGCGCTTATTAGGATAGTCGAGTCGTGGCGACGCGACGCGCGAACGTAAGTTAAGGGTGAAATAAACCCGTACGCGTCCATTCCTGTTTGTATGCAGGCGCGTGCACAATTCAACGAACGAAACGGCTAGCAGCTTGATTGCCTTATCTGCCTAATGAAACGCCTCGCTAACTAGCCCCGTCGCGGTCTATGTGCCTTACGTAGATATTGTTATGGCTGTTTTTGCCGGTACGTTTCAGTTCGCAGACCGCTTTAACTCGGGCCGGATTTACATGATGCGGTTCGCTGACGAGCATCTCTCGCCGGGACAAAAACCGGGATGCTGAGGAGGCCGCGACTCCTCGCAAGGCTGTGCGTTCGCCAACCAGCTCCTTCGTTTCTTCCTTTCCTTCTTTTCCCTCGCTCGATTCTCATTCTCGCTGTTATTCACGACTCCCCCTTTCTTTCTTTACTCTTCGAAAACAATTACCGATGACTCGATAAAACGACATGCTTCAGCTTTATTATACCATGTTTTGTTAGCCAAATGGATTCGCGGTTGATTAGGTAGCGTAATACATAGACAAATTAAACGATACTTCTTCTATAATTCCTTCTAACTAAATGAAGCTTAAGTTGCACGTGTAAACAATGCACGGTCGAGGGAAGTACAGTACCGACCCACAGTGATCAATCGTTCCAAAGTTCTCGGGGAGGATGATGGACGAGCTGGGTGATAAATAGCAAGCAACACGTAACAAACAAAATGCGAAAGAGGGTACCTACTAATTAAGAAAACGGTGTAAAGATCAGATGCAAGTTAATCGAGATCCTTCTCGTTGAAGGAACATAACGTTACGGCGCGACGTAAGGTTACGACTCGCGTATCCATGATTCGCGAGCGTAAACCGGCGCGTGTCTAACGAGATTTTCAAGCACGTTACGTTCGAACCGCGAAGCCATTCAACCGGACCGCGAGCTGACCATAAGGCGATGGAACTAGCCGTGAGTCGAACCACGTTCGAGCAAACCCACGAATATAAATCATACGCGGCCGACTGGCTTCTGTAATTTTCTTCAATTTCTATGCGATCGTGTTCCACGTCGCGGCGTTCCTGATTTAATGGAGCCATCGCGTATCGAGCCGGCCTCCATAACGTGCGAAACGAGACCCTCGCAATACTGCACGAATTATTCTCACCGTCGACGTACCAATTACGAAGTTAACCTTTCGTCACCGCTATACGGTACTTCGAAAATACTATCGCAGTTATCGGCTCGATAGCCGCGCCACGTGATAGGTTAAAGGCTTATCCACCGTTTAGCCAGCCGGATATTCTGCAAACTCGTTCCCTCTTTATCCTCTACTCTTAGCTCGTCCCCCGTTCACGCTGTCAGCTGATAGAAACTTAACGAGCCGTCTTTCTATTCTTCCTTCTCAACCCCGCGCCCCCGTTCTCATTTTCTCGTTTGTTCACGCTCGCAGACCTTTTTCGGTAATCGGCCATTAATTATCGGCCACTTGTTCCTGGATAAGCATAGACGTGTCTACACTGTAGACGTCTACAGATTGGGATACTCTTGAGGAGGATGATTGAAGAGAACGGCTTTCCTTCGGACTACCTTCCTCGGCTATCAGTTTCGTTTATAGTTATCGTTTAGTTGTTCCAGGAATCTCTAAGAGATTGTTTTCGATGAATTTGTAAGAGGACTTGTAGCATGCCTGGAAGCGAGTTAATTCTCCTTAACGAGGAGCGGCATCCATGCTCCTCGGTGTACATAGAAACTCGGCTAACTTGGCAGAGAGTCGATGAGCTGTAAGAGGAGGTTGCTTCTGTTCAGAGGCAACTGGTGTGCTCTTAACATAAACGCGCTGCATCATTACGGGACGGTGCGCCCGCGGCGCTCTTTGTGGCTGGGCGTAATTTCATTGCTATCGGCGTGCATTCGCTCGGACAGCAGAACGAGCCTTCGCATCTCCTTCGATCCGATATGCTACCAACGGAAAATCTTTGCCCTCTCGTTGACTCGTTGCCACTATTAAACGCCGCGCCGGGGATTAGCCAACCTACGGACAGAATCTTCCCAGAACCGTCAGCAACGGTCGCCTCGGAAGCTAGGTCTTTTTGGGATTTACGAGCTGTTCGTCCCGCTAGACGTTCGAGCGTGTTGCAATTATGGAAATTTCACAGCGTACGTGGGCTGTCGTCCGCGTTCGAAAACGCTAGGCTCGCAGCATCGGTGGCAGAATATTAATGGCTCTAACTAATGCTTCGTATTGAAATAGTCGGCATTCGGTTCGTTGAAACTTGCCGAACGAGATTTTTCCTGTGATTTTGTTTTCACGATTAACACCGAGTACGCGATATCTCGTAACGAGCTCGATGAGTGTGTATCTTCAATACAAAGATACATACTTTCTTTCTTTAATGTAAAAATATCTTTAATGATGGATGGTTGTTGTTGGAGTAAAAATGATTATGATCATTTCAACTGTGTCAAAACTGTCATATCGTTAACAGTTTTTAATCATTTTATCGAATTAAATTCGTAATGTTAACGGACATATTAAGGTTCCATCAAAATTTAAAGCATTCGTATGTCTGTTCGATGAACACGTCCTGTAGAAGCACGTGGACGTTCTTCTGTATTAATTTTTATCAAGGAACGTCATAAAAGCAGGAGGTAAGGTATCAGGCGACATTTTTCACCGATCACAGGCGACAGCTTAAGCGTCCAAGGCTGGACGTTTAACGGTGCCGCGTCGTTTCAGATAGCGAATAATATATGAAACGTTCAATGTAACAAATGCGAGACAAGAACGTACATGGATAAAACCGCCCGTCGCTAAGTCAGAACTTTAATGTATGGTGCAAATCACCATGTGTTTATATCGTCGTTGCTCCATTTTTCCTTCCGCTCCATTGCGCGTGGCGTTATGACACCCGTCGTTAATAAGTATTAACAATCCGGACATTGGCTCTAATGGGATCGAGCTAGGGCGATCTACGACGCCTAGACGATCAGTGAAATAATTTAGTGGACCGTTTGGCTCGTAGATTTCACTTGGTAGCTGCAGGTCTCGGCCTAGGAGTCCATGAATGTCACCGATAAAACGTCAACGGGACGGTTTCTATCAGAACGGAGTTCATTAATATGTACCTCATTGACAGCAGCACGATTTTCCCATATTTTCACCGTGTTCCGATGTCGCAAAGAATTTATACGGGGAGAATGATTTTGCAATTGTTTGGTGTTTCAAAACTGAAGAAGAAAAATTAGGGGTACGTAAGTACTAATCATTTCGGTAAACGACCTGTAATTTACTTTTTACAGTTACGCTTGTATAATAAATTAAATACGAAATGACGTTGCACCGAGTGAATATTGCTCCGAAGATTCAATAAAAATACCGATAGTGATTTATGTAAGGGTATATGGATCAATTAATTGCGCGAGAGAGACGAGTGCGAAAATTCCTATCTTGCGATGGTTAATTGCTTTCCGTGCGGGAAGTGCGTTCGATGCGAAGAGAAAGGTAATTCGGATCGCGGATGAGCGTACTCTCCTCTCACTTTCATCGTTTCTTTTATTCTTCGTTTTTTCTTTTTTTCTTTGTACAAGCTTATACGATAGGTATCTACGAACCGGGCCGTTTCGTTGACCATGCAATTAGTACTTTAATAAAAGAAGATACTATAAGAAATTAATCACGTTATTACGTAATTCTTACCGCAATTTCGTCGTTGCAAGTCCGATACAAGATCAAACAGTCGAACTTCCTGTCGTTCTGAAATTAATTTCATTCTGAAATTACTTCTTACCACTTGCGGCGCGCGTGCAACTATCCTCGAAGCAATTTCCATCTATATCATCCAGACGATGGAGTACCGTTGAAAGTTTCGCCGCGCTAGCGCGGTCCGCAAGGAGCAGACGTTTGTTTTCCCCAGGCCCAGGGTCGCGCAAAGTAGAAACAAACCTGCGAGCGGAGGGTGGAAGCAGAGGGTGCCGTGCGAGGGGTAGAGATAGAGAGAAAAAGTCGGGGAAGTTCTTTTGATTAATAGCATATAGAGGAGCGAGCTGAGCTTTCGGTTATTGAAATGGAGAGGGTAGTTGGTGGCTGGGTGGTGGGTGGATGGGTCGGTTGGTTGGTTGGTTGGTCGGGTGAAGCGAGAGAACGAGCAGCGGCCCCTTGTGAAAGTTCCCTTTACCTTGATGACAAAGAACCGGGCGAACGGGCGAACCGAACCTCACTCAATGGAACGGACGAATGGTTATGGAAACAGCATTTAATTTGCATAGAAGGAGCCTCTTTGTCGACTGGCTGAGAGTCCGGAGTGCTCCTCGCTCGCTCGTTCCCTCTCTTTTCCGCGTTTCTTCCTGCTACTCGTGGGCTACCCTCCCCGTCCCGAACGATCGCGGTGCTCTCCTTCCTGCCGTCGTTGAAAAGAGCATTGTCCTTTATCTATCGATTCGATCGTATATTTTATTCAGATCGCACCGAGGCTCGCGCAAAAACGGCGAATCCTCTTTATGATTGGCAATCGCCGCCCCATTGTGACGCGCTACGGGGGATGACAAGACGTCCACGGCCGGGTTTACGTAAGGGAGGCCGAGCTAATTAACGAGGCCACGCGAGTTCATGTTAACCAAGGAACCTCTTTCAGATGGCTTCTCGAACGACTTCCAACGAGGGACTCGATATTTTCTTCTTCTCCTTCCTCTTTTTTCCCCCAGCGGATGAAGAACGCGGAAAACTCGAGCTTCTACCTTTTCGGTTTCACGTGAAAGGTAGTAGGGAACGTCTAGGAAATTCCTGGCGGTGTCCTTTTCTGCGCTGGCGAACGGTCAAGTGTTAATTAATAAGATTGATCAACGAAGTATCGAAGTAAGAACAGGTTCCGATATGTAGGCGACAGGCAAGCGGATAGGATTGCTCTTTAAACGAACGACGACGTATGTCTTCCACGAGCATGTTCTTGTGTCGCAACGGTATGGAGCGTGGTACAAACACCCTTTTGGAGCATTCTTTTTTTCTGAAACAGTGATGGACGCGTATCGCGACAGAAACGCGATTGATTTATTTCAGAGACCCGCGAAACTGGCGTCATTAACACTCGCACAGGGTCTTTTTAGATTTAGACATCAGTCTACTTTCTAATTAATAAGACTTAATAAGATTTATGTGGATACTTTGATTGCTAGAATTAAAATAGCAAATTATAGTAAGATCACCCCTAAGACCACTCGAAGAAAAGAAACACTTTCGTCTGTTTCCGTTCGCCATAAAGCAACGCGTTATATTCCGACCGGTCAAACCCAAGGAACCCTTCGATTCTCGGCACTGGATCGATATCCTTTTCAGAATACAGCAGGAAGAAATAAAAAAAGCACAGACGGAAATGGACCAGAACGAGCGGTCAATTCATGAAGATGCTGGAAAGTCAAAGCGGGAGTGTCCCTGTGTAACAGCGGAGGGGAAGATATCCTCCTTTTCGCGGAGAATCAACGATTGTTTGCGGAGGGTAATCAGGCGACATCAAACGAGCCGATCATCAAGTGGAATTGTTTACCTAGCTACGAGTCCCGCGGGGTGCATCAACGTCCTGGGTGGCCCTGGTCGCCCCCTCTTTGTCACAACAATAATGTTAATTTAGCCCCCCCGCCTCGTTCCGACGTTTCTCTTTCGCTCCAGACCCCGGCCTCTGTACCGGCGGCGACAATTTGCCGAGCACACAAAAAGAGTTGACAACTTGAAAGGGAAATCGAGCCTATTGACACAAGGAAGGGCACGGACCGGGTAGCCAACGTTCAGCATGCTGCTCTTCCATCGAGCATAATACGTCCCGTTCGCCGATCCCCCGGTTCCCGTTTTTCGTCCGGTCGGCCGAGCATAACATTATCGTGTGCATCCACGAAATCACGCTCCACGTCTGTCCGTACACGCGTTCCCTTTTTCTCCCGCTAGACGTTCCGTTTCCATTTCATCCTTATTTTCTCTCGCAATTGAAGAGCTTTCCGGAAAAAGGGTCCGTAAATAGTGAATAGTAAATGGCCCTTAACAAGTTGAATGCTCTGCGAGTCAACAGTTCAATATAATCGATATTATATTACTCACGTAGAATACGTGGGAAACTTAAATTGATAAAAGTATCGGGAGATACTTAAGCTTCAGAAAACTCGTTCCTTTCTGCTTATCGTCTATGACATCTTTTCCTTTTGCCTTTTTCATCGTGTTTCATCGAACGTGTCACTTTGTTCCGATTTTCCTTCCGTTCTTCCTCTCCCTTACCCTTTTTTTTCGGGGTTCTTTTATTGTCCCTCCGTTAGTTCGTTCTCGTTTAGCCGGAGAATTCTATGGATCGACTCTCGAATGAACGGTAGTATCAACAGGCTGCATCTAGAGGCCTGATCAATCACCGTTCGCTTTTGTTCCATCGGGCTTTCTAAGCCTCCTTTGTATCGTCACGTTACCACCGCTATGATCCTGCATTCATTATACCCTCTCTACGTTCTCTGTTCCCCACCTCGTCACTGTCCGCCGCCGCCGCCACCTTTTTTCCCCCTCGTTCTGATCCATTAGGAAAGATTGCATTTTCTAATCCACCCCTTTGCATTATGCCTGGCAAGGTGTTGCGCATTGTGCGGTTGACCCCGTTACTCACTGTTCTTTGCGCCAGCGGAAAATTAATGAGCAAGACGAGAATAGACGATGAAACAAAAGGCGAAGGAGATGAACGATCGGCGTTAAAACGAAAAGAAAGTGACGTCAAGAAAGGAGAAGAATCGGAGATGTATCTGGTTGCTTTGTCGCGCGAGAAATTACTCTACGAAGGGCGTCGATTGGTAGCAAAGTTGACAAGGATGATGAACGTTTGTGATCGCCGGACGAAGAACAAAATTCGAGGCTGTCGCTTAACCTTCGACGAACGAATTATCGAATCGAATGAAGGGGCGGCGGTGTGCAGGGGGTTCGTATTCGAATTACACGCTCGAAGAAGTTGGTTGGTTTTCGCGTTTGTGCCCCTTCGACTCCGACAAACCGAACGCCTATCCAGGAGTTTGCGTCGACTGCGTCTGCGACGATGTTTGTACCTCGGTGCTTTCCGTTTGACGTCGACGGACATAGGAGATAGAGGGGGAGAGGGATAGGAACAGAGAAGAAAGGGAGGGAGAGAACTACCCCGTAGGTAACTACGGCTGATTCGGTGGCCACGATAGCGGGGCGAGCAGTCCGTAAAGCGCGAGACACAAGCGGAAGGAGAAAGAGAGGAAAGGAGGAGAAGTCCTGTAACTCTGAAACAGAGTTAGCTGATGAGTCTGTGGGTGGCTGGCGTCGTTTGTCGGGGATAAAAGGACAGAGGAAGAGAGAGAGAGAGTGATGGAGTTAGTTTGGATGGGAAACAGGAGGGAGGAAACAGACGGAGAAAGAAAGATGGCTATAAACAAGAGTAGCGGGAGGAGGAACTTCTATATAGATATTTTCATGGGCGTACCAGCATCCCTCGTCCCCGTAACCGTCGTACACCCACACCCCTTCCTTCCTGGCTTCCTCCTTGCCCTTCTCGCCCTTCTCGCCCCACGACACCCGCCCACCCTTCGTCACTCCTTCAACCGCTCCCTTAGCAAGTTACCTCTTCGTTACCGTCTCTTTAGTATCACATGAACCAATAAACATCTTCTTTGATGTACAGCGCATTAATTAGTAAACGACAAAATTGTATTTAAACAATGGCGGAAGATTCGAAGCGGGAGAGCGAACGAGAGAGGCGAAAACGTGGATAGAAGAGAGAAGAAACGAGATAGGAGTAAAGTAAGCGTACAAACAACCGACGGAAGCTCCGTCGTTACCGAGGTCGTTTGCTACGATGATTCGCAGTAAGATCTTTGCGAGAACTGGAGTGTTCCGAGAGAGAAAGAGAGAGAACGGAGGAAGGAGATAGAAGGCAGCGATAGATCTTGTTAATTCACGAGCCCGCCTCTCGGCGTGCTCGAATAATTGTTAACCGTAATGTTTCTCCCTTCGTTGGTGCTCGAGTTAAAGTCTTCTTCTTTACCGACGAAAGCAATTAGCGACTTTTGCTATGCGAGAACATCTATCTCTTCGGATTGACCTAGATACACTAGGTATTGGACAAATGAATTTGAGAAAACCATTCTCTTGATTTCATTTTCATTTGTATAAATATGTACTTCGTTAGAAACGTCGAATGGGTTAATAAAGAAATGTTGGATGATCAACTTATTCATCAACAGCAAACACCAGATTCATGAACGAAGGGAACTGACAACAGTTTTTAGAAGACTAGTTGTGTTGGTCATCGAACAAAACATCTTATTTCCTTAACTCTTTGCCGTACTATTTTCTCAGCATTTGCGTCTGCCAAAGCTAACTACTCACTGTTGTAATGTTGAGGCAAATCAAGGAAATTGAAATATGAATATTATATTTACAGTACTTCAGATTCGTACGGTTCAGTTTTGTCACATTAGAACTATAGGTGCGTTACGAGTGTGACCTGTCATTATATGGCAAGGGATTAATTATCCTGCCTTTCGTATCCTCCCTTTGTATCATTCTTCCCTGACCCTTATCCTATCCTTGTTACTCATCCTCATCATCAGTATATAAAAACCATGAAAATCATAGATCTCTGTAGAATTCTGTAGTCAATATTGCGATTGCCACTGTGAATAAAACTTCCAAATTTTCTTCTAAAATCCGTGCTGTTTGTTCGGAATCCAAAAGAAACTTAAAAAAATCAACTCAGCAACCGTATAAGAATCGTTGTTGTTCAACCGATTCGTATATCATCGCGGGTTTACAACGTTGATCCGCGCATAGTTGCCGTGCACATTGTCGATTAATACCTGCGGATATAGAACCGCGTATTCGAACGCGCGTTTGATTGATTTAAATAGCCTCCCCTTATCCTCTGACAGATATAAATGAATCGGATGCGCCCGTTACTAAGCGCCATACAGATGTAATCCTTTAAAGGGATATTCGGCCTCTGTTTCGCTTCGGTTAAGCTGTACAAATAGACGTGGGATGTTCGCAATCAGTGTTGGCCTCTCTGGCTTGGCCGGGGTGGGTCTCGGGCTATTTATAAATGAATCGTCGCGCGGGACACACCCCTTGTCGAATCAGCATCCGTCCGTTTATTATTCGGGCATTGAAGGACTCACGATTATATCCTTTTGCGCCGAGGATCTGGTCCGTGTTGTCAGCACCGTTCTGAACGAGTGTCTTTTCGTTAAAACACACTTTTCGAATTTTAACGGTGACGACGAAGCAAACAGGGTTTGCCACCCTAAGAGCCACCTTTCTTCTTGCACCAGGAAATTTTTCTAAATTTCAATACATTAATGTAAAAATAATGACAAGATTATAATTTGAAAAATAAATCTCAAGCATAGACCGATCTTTCGGTTTTATTGAAATATCATTACCAATCGGTGACACGCGACGTATGCAGAAACTTCGTCGGTTCAACGGGGGTATTAATTAGCCGAGAATTCGGATCGTTTACCGTAGAAGCCGTTCGCGAAACTTTGCCGCTTAATTCTTCGAGATATATCGGCTAACGGGAGACAGTCTCATCCCCGGTTACACACGGTTGCAGCCTTATATGTATAGATCCGCATCCGTAACCGCGGATGCGGCTCTTCTACCCGCGCCGAAACACGGCTATCGAGGATTTCGTCGAAGCCGGCTTCCCGATATGTATACACGCAGATTGCAGAAACTCCGGAGAGAAACTTATGCGAGAGCGATCGTTACCCAGGAGGCACGAAACGGAAGCGTAATCCCGGGGCCCGGCGCTCGCTGTTTGTTCTATACGTAAGATCTGCGACGTGCTGTGTATCTTGGCCCGCCGATATCTCCTCAGTCAGCCAGGAATATTTAGTCAGATGAGGAGACTCGAACAAACGCCTCTAAGGCTTTCTATTAAGACGACTCTTTGATGTGAGCTACCGGTGGAGCGCTTTGGTCCCTCGTTCTCCATCCGCTCATCCCTCTATCTCTTCCTCTTTCACCGTCTCTCTCTCCCTCTCTCTCTCTCTCTCTCTTCATTTACTGTCTCGTTGTTTCTCTTTCAGTCTTTGATACAACTCTCTGTTCCTCTCTCGCAGACTCGCCGAATCCGTCCTGTTTCCCGGTCGGTCGCCCCCTTTTCCACCGGCCGAAAACCCCCCCCCCCACTAACAGCCACGCGAACCGAGATACATACCCACCTACGGGACCAAGGGATTCTCTCTCCCTTTCTCTTCGCTTCGTCCACGCGTGCCTCCGTATCCGCTCTCCGCGCCTTCCTTCGCGTCCGATCCTCCACGCTCGCCCGCCTACTCCACCCGCTATTTGTTTCCCGTAATTCAGAAATTCGCAACCCACCCCAGGCTTCGCGTTCGCAATCGGCCCTCGTTGCTCGTCCCCCGTCTCGGCCTCCAACCTGCCGGGTCCGCCTTTGCGACCATCCGACGCCGACGATCGCTCGCGTACCGACGCTTCCACCGGACACGCGGCACCCTATATCTCTTTCTCTCTTCTTTTTCGTGTTTCCCCGATTTCAGAGGGTAAATTATGAAAGATGAAAGGTAGTTTTCTAATTATCATACCGCGTAAACGGTGTTCTGAAATAGAATTATTATTTCCATAAACGATCTTTAAACGCAGTTTAATATTAGCGTGTCTTATAGACCCCTAGAAGCTAGCTGTAACGCTGGTGAAGGCGTCAAGATATTCATCCTTCAGGATGCCTCTCACCCGGAAGCTTCTGATAGTAATAACTCGAAGACACCGGTTCGTGAAAGCCTTAACAGTACGATAAATTAGGTTCTTAGCGCTAGTCACTGGTGACCCGTATGGTAGTTAACATGTTAAGCGAGTCGTTTACTCTTTCAATGGGAGACAAGTATAAAAATTCGAAAGCTATCTAGGAGGTTGCATCGAAAAATCTCTCGTCATGTTTATTAAACCACAAACGACTGGCCATTAACACATGGTCAATGATATGACCTATCTTCAGACCAGACTCCTAACGTTTCTAATTAATTACAACGAACAGTTTCGCGACGAGGAAACGAGCAGACGTCGACGTCAGACACGGTTGAAAACGATATTCCCGTCGTATTCGAAATCAGCGAACCGATCTTTCGGATTCTAACGAGAACATTAATTTTTACGTTTATTGGAGGACACCGTCGTTTTTCAACCCCTTTCGCGACCACCAAAGCGTACTGCAGAAACGTGTACGAGTTCGTCGCCGTTAAGGGCAAACCATCAGCTCGTGCTCGACCACCGGCAGCCACTTTAGATTCCGACCAAGCAACGACATCTTAATAAGTGCGGTTACACCGCTACTTTTCTCGCATTTTTCCAAGCGTCTGCGGTGGCTCGCATATTGCGTTCACCTAAACGAGATAGGGATGCTATGCACGTGTATTCTTACACGCGCTCCTTTTCAGCTATTGTGGTCACTGAAATGGCTTCTGTGGCCTGCCAAGGCATACCAACTGTTTTCCATCAACCGAATGTTGTTAACATTGATGCACTGGCATCTTATTCCACTCCCTGTCGTTCACTCCTTTCACGATCCTATTTGAGTATTTTTTTTTAAATTCTACAAGTATGGGAGACCGGGACAAGTTAATATAGAGATAGGTTGATACAGTGACATTTTCTGGACACTGGATGCATGTAGCTCAATTATAGCTAAGTGTCTGAAGTTCATTAGTCAATTGTTGTATACGATGGAATTTACGTCTACGTTTAGAGGCGTTGATAGTTATTAAATTTTGTTCATTTCCACAGCAGCAAAATAAATATTTTATAACTTATTGTTTATGTATCTTTCTGGAAGTTTTAGTTATGTATAATTAGAATATATAGAATATTTTAACCTACCTTTTTTATATAATTGATTCAAACAAAAATTGCAGAAATGAAAAATTGAAAAATGTACCAACTTGCCTCGGTCTTTCCTACCATGAACAATAACACTGCGCCATGCATATTATCATTCTCAAAATTCTGATTGAATTCTTTTGTTCCTTTGAATAACGAATTAACAGTTTTTGTGTGTCTAAGGATAGCACCTCGATGTAATTAAAGGAATTTTATATTTTCCTTGCTTTTCCGCTCGAGTCTGGTCAATGCGTACCAGGTACAAGTTGACACATTGCGCTCCGCAAATTCCGCGCGGACGTTGCGTGTTTACGTCACTGAAAACAGGTAGCTTGGTAGAAGCGAGTGAGGCGGAGTAGAAAAACAGGTAGGTCGGTCGACACATGGGACAGTCGATTCTGAAATTTGTGGATCTGTTGCTGAAATCGATTGTCGGTGTTGCTCGCCAGGTAAATGGAACGCCGTGGATCGGGTTTCGTCAACTGGATTAACTTCACTCGTGAAACGACGTCCGATCCGGTTATAATGGCAAGCGATATCGCTCAGTTGATTCGCGAACCGCGATTTTACCTGTCCTTATCGCGACTGTTGCTCGCCTCGAGCAGGTGTAAATTGCAGTTAATAAATTAAATGAAATATCAAGCGAGACAATATCCCAGTAAACCCTGTTTCATTAAAAGGAAACAGACATTTAACCTTTCCTTCCTTATAATTACTGAATGCTAGATTTCTCTTGCATTTCAGTTAGAAAAAACAGATTTTTAGAATTTCCTTTTAATTTCTCCTCTTTCATCAATGAATAATCACGGGGATCTATGCGTCAGCCAAACATAGGCAGACGATCAACGCGTTAGAAAGGCATCCCCGTGATACAAGCTGTATCCCGGACAGTATCGCTAACCAGCATCGTGTACCTCCGTACGTCGACAATTAACTATTCAGTCACCGAGCGAGTAGCAGCGATAACCCTTGGACAGCGTTTCCACGAAGGGCAGCCGAGGTAAACGATCATCTCCAGCACGTGGACTCTCCATCGAGCGGTGGATTACGCAACGCGTCTCTAGTCCTGGTACCGTGTCGACGCGACCATCTGACACCAGGTAGCTCGGACGTAGCGTGAATCGGGAATAGCAGCGCGTGGCTGTCGGCACGAGACATCCGCGTAATCTTAGCAAGAGATCCGTCGTTCACTTTGGAGACACGGTGGCTGATGGACGCTGGCTCACGATCCACGACCAGCGCAACGGAACCTTTGCAGGAGGATCGATCGAAAATTATAATGGCATAGCAAGCGGTGGAAGAAGAAAAACTATTGCAAACATTTTTTGACAGTACCCAGTACGTACGATAGAAGTTACGTTAAATGAAGCGAGAGTGGTGAATCGCCCGGGGCGCTGCCGGATACTCGTGCAGCTCTGCTCCAGCAGTAGGCTAACTACGATAGAAAGTAGGTCCCTTCTCGGCTGTCTTTTGCCACGATCGAATACAAACGAGAATCATTCCCCACCATTGGACACGGTGGAACAGCCAAGAGAATACATACCTTTACGAAGAAAGCCCGAAAGGCCGAAAGGACGTTGCACCTTGCACGCACGCGGCTCGATTGAAACGCGTGGCCCGAGAATAGGATGTCTAATGAGGGTTTGCGTAACGCGAAAATGGTCTCGGTTGCGCCCCGTTTACGGTAGCATCGCGTAACTGCCACCATCGACGTTGCCCGTTGCTTTCTTGCCACGGTTTTTCAACTTCACCGATTCGGAAGACGTCGCCTCCATTCTCGACAGACTTTCCTCGTAACGAACGCGGGCGCCTGGTCTGGCTGCACCTCCTGATCCAGTGCTCGCGGAATGTTCGTGAGAGATTTTTGCCGAGAACTATCGGAAAGATAGTGGAAGGTGAATAAGAAAATTCAGTATAAATATTGATAGATTTTACCGTAAACCCGTTCTCACGGGGAAAATCACGAGGGAAGAAGGATATGACGTAGGCCGAGTCGTTACATAAAACGCGTTTTCATTACGGAGATGCGGGCCACCAGACTACAATAAGATATATTGAAACGTGATACGCCGTATCGTAAATATTCTGGTTGTGATTTAAGCGGGAGTCGCGGGCACACCGAGCGCGACAGAGAATCCGCGCCGTACGTCACAACCATTTGTCTTCGGCGTCGTCTCCAGGTATACACCAGCTTTCTATCTTGATTTCTATGCTCGGACAACGAGTCGCGGGTCTCTTACACGAAACACGCCTCGTCGTGGCGCTCCACCCAGAAAAAGCCTCCTTTGCGTGTCACACGAAGTCGCGTGTAATTTAATACGCGTGTAAATCTTCCGTGGATACGACGACCGGGCGTTCTTTATACAGAAGGGAGAAAAATATATCGCTATCGTTCGAAATCGGAAGAACCGCTGCTTTCCCAGCCTCGGTTCGTTCGCGGTTTTCGAGTGCCGCGCGTTGTTACAGGACATCGAACCCTTACCCCTTTGCACCTCTATTCAAAATGTATCGAATCGACATTTTATTTCGTTCAAAATATTACCGGAGCCTTAAAGTTATCGATAAGCCGACGATATCTAATCGAGGGTCTCCTTCACCGCACCCTAACGGTGCACCTTTCGTTTTAGCATTTCCCCAATGTAACTCTTCCCATTTTTTTTTTTGGCCAACTATTCGAATTCGTTGCATGTGCATTTTTATCAGTATTTGCATTATCCGTATCTTAACAATGTTCTCAGAAGGATTATAGTCGACGATAAATCGTCGATATCTAATCGTTCGCCTGTCTTACTGACCGCACCCTGTTAATAAGAATTTCGTCTGCGATGATCAAATTTTTGCAATTCTTTTTTTTTATAAACTCGCAATTGTTGTAGGGCGTGTCGTTGAAGCATTCTGATGATACAAATGGATCAAGTACGCGCGTGTACATGTGTATACAGAACGTTTTGGCTATCTTGCTTCAGCAGTACCTCCTAGAAAACAAACACCGAATCCTCGTTTGTATATACACCAGCAGAGTTCGAGGCCGAGCGGGGCACATCAAATATCCATAGAAAAAAGTAGGCAGGCACTGTTTAAACGTCCACAAAGCAAACTAAATAATGTTAAATAGCGGGGCGTCGTGGCCTCTGCTCACTGTGTTTGTTATAACATTTACTTTGGTGCGCCACTGTTAGCCGGCTTTTACTGCCCGTCCGTAGAAATGTGTCTGCCAGATATCCTTCGCGCTCACTTACGACTCCTCGACGGTAGAATAACCGTGCAGTGAAAAGGCGGTTTCGCTAGGACTCGTCTCGGAGTCCTTCCTCCATTCCGTAACCCTCCATTTCTCTTTCAGAAACGCGATTCCTCGACTTCCTCTCGGGAGTTCGTCATGCGATCAAAAATACCCTGCTGGATCATTTGGTGCTGCGATTATTATACATTATTTATATAGAATTTCAGAAATCGTTTCGAAATTAATGTATTGTTAAACTAATGTTCGAGATTCGTAAGGACGAAAATTGACGGTTATCAGGTAGGATGGGGTGTAGGGGAACGAGGGTCATGATAATACCATGGTAATTACCATAATAAGCAGTTACGAGTAGAAACGCACGGTAGCCTTATACCTATTTGCTAAACGTATATAAATCTATACTTTTGCTCGAGAATAGTTAAGAATGCGAGCTTTTTATTTATGCTGCTCGTAAATCGTTTCCATCGTGACATAATTGATGGTCTACGTAACAATTTTAAATCAATTACAATTATTTACAGAAGTCGTTTGGTGGATAATCGTTGGTTTGTGGCTCGATCGACAGGTAAAAATTGGAGTGTGGTGCGATAAAGGGTACCCAACTATGTAGGCAGATTGCTCCTTCCAATTATTATTTAATATTCAGTTATTAAACGATAGTTCAAGCTACGAACAGTATGCAACTAAAGAGGTTGAAATAATTTTTAGAACTTAGTTCACTTTTTCATTTATCTAAGAAAAATTATAAAAAGAAACAGTGGAATTTCATTAAGAAATTCAAGAAATAACAATGTAGCGCTATCGCAAGGTTGCTCGTTTACGGTTAACGTTGATCATTGCACAGGTGCGTTTGCGTTTACTTTTACAAAAGCATCCGACGAGCCGATCCGGCCGAGTTTCCATAATTTATCGCTGGAATAAATCGGAAGTTACAATTGTAGCGATCCTGGAAAGCGACGTCCGACGTACACGGATTCGTTCGGCACCGCGAACAGGAGAGGGCTCGCGACCAGGTTTCTCGAAGATCGAGCCTTATAAGCACGTTATCACGGGACGTAGGAAGCCGGTGGAAGCAAAGAAACGTATAAGGCCGTGGCAAGTCCGGTGATGCAACACAGCTTCGTTGCATGTGAATCCGTTGCACCGTCCAACCAACACGTTTCGAACGATGGAAAGAACGAAACTTTTCTCATTCTACAAGATACTTCACAAACAAATGGTCAAACTTCAATACATGCTATGACAAAGAACAATCTAAAGTAGATAATTTATGTACATTCTACCGCCTTCTCAATTCCTTGCCTTATAATATCGAATCACATTCCTGCTATATAGCACGCTTTAAACGTGACAGAGCAGGCTTGTATTTATAGCGGAGTTAAATGATAATTTCAGTTCTAATTATAATTTCCATAATCAAGGATTATCTATATTTTATCATAACTCCACCGATTTAGAACCTTGATCAATATCCGTTTAAATACACCTTCTGTAATTAACCCTTTCCGATGATATATGAACACCTGATCCTCAGCGAAAAGGTTAAATTGTAAAAGAAAGAACCTAACTTGGTAACGATCCTATTGTTCAATTCCATCCCTGTTTACGTGTTTCTGTAACATAAACTATCCGCTGCACGTTGTATAGAAATTCCGCTTACGAAATCTAAACACCAGCATTCTCCAGCCTGTCGCTCTTTAAATCTCTCAAGAGACACGAAAAGCATCGTCTGGAAGATGCCAGACCCGATTAGAATGATTCGTTTCAAACTTTCCCCTGTCTCGTGGCAAGCCACGAATTCCCTGCGTCGATCCAGACCAGAAAATTCGTCGAAGAAAGACGGAAGTTTCGTTCAAGCGTGCATGGAAGATGAGGAGGAAGAAAAAAAAAGAAAGAAGAAAGAAACAGAAGGAAGAATCGTTGCGTGGAGTGCATCAATCGTCGCGCGAATAGACGGCACATTTCGGTCTTCCCTTTTCCACCAGTAACAGTGTTACAAAGATACTGCGGCTAAGTTCGAATCCACAGGGTAAAGACAGCCAGGGAGGGAACATGAATCAATCGTCGCCCCTTTGCAACCGGTAACTGGCTGGACCGGGAACGTAAACCGGGAGGTCGGTTTAAGAGAATTGTTACGGTAAGATCACCACATGGCTGCTTGCGTACTCGAGCCACTCGACGCCTGGTCTTTTGAAGTGGCACGAAGGAAAATAGGAAAGCATCGTTTTCTATGGGCCACTCGAATAATACTGTCAGCCATACGTTGACGGCTAACAGAACTAATAGTTTCATTCTGTCACTGCTACTTTTACAAAGTACCAAATCAATTGTTCAAAGGTATTCAAAGCAGAATTCCAAAAGCTTGATCATGTGCGACGTACATACACGCGTATCCTCGATAAACTCTTTTTCTCTTCGTTCGTTATCTACACCTCGGGCATACTCCTAAGTATACAGCATTTCTTCGATAAGCGACAAAACGAACAGAACAAAGAGAACGCGTTCGTTGCCGTTCACGCGGTTAATTTCATCGGATTAAGCGATCGAACGACGTTCCTCTACCATCGTCGAGCTGTTCCTCTTCCTTTCTTTTTCACGACAAGTCTTGTCTTGGAAAATGTCGCTGCTTATCCACCGTGACAGCCACGCAAGACGGATTTTCCTCGTCGCGGGTAGAAGAGCGCGTTTGCGATGAAACGCGACTTCGCGAAATCCCGTAAGAGCCTTCGGGAATAACGGGAAGTCGTAACGCGTGTGTTACTTCGTTATCGTTTATTAGTTTGGCAGCTTCGATACCCTCTCATTGGAATTAATAAGAATTCGAGCTACTACGAAATGTTGCAGAAACGCGGTACATAAGAAAGTTCATTTAACGATCGTCGCGATACCTCTTTCCTCGTTCGCCTTTCCAATCAAGTTTCCCTCTTCTTTTCGAATTTTCCTCTCCGTTCTCTCTTGCCTCTTTTCCGTCTCTGTTCATTCTGCTTATCTATTAATCTCTCGTTTCTCATTTCTGTCTGTTTTTCATTATACACGTTCAGCGAACGTTTGCCGCGCGATGCTCTTTTTCTCTGCATTAGTTTATTACCAGTCGGGCAAATGATCTAAATTACCAGAGGGAGGAATTTATAGGAAATCCAACGCGTTACTAACCACGCTGCAAAAGACGAACGAGAAAAAGGATTCCCTTTGGCCGGTTTCAAAGTCTCGAGCTGTAGAAAAGAGAATCGCCTTCTTGTTATTGGAATCAATAAAGGCGTACGAGCTGTACGAGATGCATTGCGTAAGATTAATACCTGGCCCGTAACCGGATCACCGATCTGGTCTGTCGTTATCTGAACGTAGCCGGTGAAAAGCCGACAAAAAAATAAACAGTTGAAAAAACGCTGATACGTTAATTTGTTCATTTGTTCGACGTTTGCACAATCTGGAGAATTCTGCAATCCAGTTTCCAAGTTTTAAGGTGTAACGTTAACGTAACTAATTAACTGGGTCAATTTGCTTTCTCTACGCGTTTGTAAACGAAACGCGAATCCCCCCCTTCGAAAAGAGAAAAAGAAACCTAGGTGGTAAACGCAACTTGGCGTATCGTTTTAATTCTCAAAAGGATCGATTATCAGTGTGAAATTTTGTGTTTGAGCTGGTAAATTTTCAAACGAAAGAAGGAATAGTATCTACGAAAATGGTGCAAATCTAAAGAATCTCAGAACGAAACGTTCTGTACATTGATTTAGCAAAGCCCCGTCATAACAGGCCGTCGTTGAAAGATTAATAGTTTAATCGTATGGGGCGACATTCCGAGCAACCGGACTTCCAGACAACACGATTTTGCCGGCATCGCGATAAAACCATTGGAATAAGACCATTAGCAGAAAAATTTCGCACGTAATAAAGCAAGTTGTGCAGGTACGCGGACAGGAAAAGTCAGAGGGACGAGGCTAGAAGGTAACTATGAAGAAACGGTTGTACGTGGTGATCCGCGAGCGAGCGCTCTGGTTGCTGCCCTAACAATTATCTCTAATGGGCCGGTGGATACTATAAATCGACATGGGCTAGAGGCCGTCCCGATGAAATCGGTCAGCCAAAGCGAATACCGGGATGGCAGAAAATAGAAATCGTTCTGGTAGCTCGATGCACGCTGGTCCAGGCTCGCGGTGTGCCCGCTCGGTCTCCTCCATCCGGCTCCCGAGATGGAATCCACCAGGTTGTGCAAGTAGCGGCACCTGACTGCAATGCTGATGACTCGACCAGACACGGCCAGCACCAGTTGTCCGAGAAAGACAGACCGAGGCAGAGGGAAAGGTAGAAGCCGAGTGAAAGAAAGAATTGGATAGACAGCAGGCCAGGTACGTGCGTGCGGACGTGTGCGTACCTATGACCACGTAACAGAGCTCTACTCTGACTTATCCTCGGGCTAGATCGTGCCTGGATGAGGCAGCAGTGGCCCGCAAGCTTCGTGCTGGACTTTGCTACCGTCTCTGATTGCGAGTTGGATGAAAGGATGTGAGAGGAACCGTGGTCTCGATCTATCCTCGTAGAATGCTGCTGAGATTTTCATTCGCTCCTTGTAGTAATTAAACATTCTCCTATGGAATTTCTTTTTCAAATCTAACTAGATTTTAGGTGGGCCTTTCATAGACAATCAGCGAAAGAATTAAGAAGGACGTAGACTGTTGCTAGCAAGATGGCTCGAGGGATAGGTTCGAGGGCAGCGTCGATTGCATGTGGAAATTTCGCAAACGTAAGAATTTACTTCATTAAGGATATCGTATCGTAACAGCGATCATACGCTGTGCCGTTTCTTGTTGATTGCCATAGATACTATTGAAATAGAAGTAGATCGCTTCTTGCCACATTCGACTTGCTTAATCTGCTATTAAAAATCCCTAGTCAAGGATTGCGTTTCCTTAGCCCTTTCCTTGCGGTACGCTTGACACATATACGCGTCGATCAATTTGTTTTCGAAAAATCGATTGAAACTAGAAATACCAAAATGACAGGTTCCAAGTTTCTTATTTTAAATTATAAATTTTATCGAGGTATTTTTGTTGAAATACCTATATGTTGGTTATTGCCAGGCATATCTGACAACAAACAACAGGCACTATATAGAATGCCAAGGCAATATCGATCTAAATCCTGATATAAACGATATTAATATTCCCCAAATTAAAATTTCAAATTAGAGACCTTTTAGGATCTTTCCTTATTTTACTAATTTTTAAAATAGTTATTTTATAAAATCCTTACAATGCCTAGGAAGAGATTATATAATATTAAAATAATTCGGATATTTCATACTTTTGCTGAGGTATATCATGTTCCATCCTCTATCTATTCAATTTTCTACATTATTTTCAACTTGAAAATAAGTGTGCATCAAACGTCGGTAGATCTAGTGTTAACAGACTCCTATAAATCATAAAAGAATCAGCCAACCCTTGTAAAAATAAACTATCCGCAAGGAAAGAAAACGAACGATCGTTCTTTCTGTCGCCCCGAAATGCATTCTTACCAGTAATAACAGGCTGCGTTTAACCGCAATTATCTAGGCTATTAAGTTCACATTCATCTATAATCACCGTTTCCCGTCTAAACGAGAATCCTTCGATGCTGACCGAAGGAACTTTCTTAACAAAATACCATTCGACGTCCACGGGAACGATGCGCGGGTACTCGGTGATAGGCCGCGAGCACGCACGCGCCGTACACACTGTCTCGGAATCAAATACTAAACATTCCTTCGGTCGACTGATTACTTTACAACCGCCAATAAAACAGCCACGATTACGTAGTGTCACGATCAACGACAATGGACGACTCAATGGAGGGAGCAAGGCAGCAGGGATGAAGAGATCCGGCGATATGATCTCGCCAAGTTTCTCAACGATCATAAACGCTCGTTGCCTATACGATCCTCTCGACGTTATTCCAGTCTCTAGCCGAGCGAACGAGCGAGTACGGGCTTGTGCTCGAGCGACCGGTCGCTACATACCCGGGCATCATAAGTCTCGCGCAATTATAGTTTCCGTATTTTCTTAAGCAGCCGGAGGATCGGCCGGTAATGAATCACGCGGACAGTATAATGCGTACATGCACGCGCATTGTAATGCACGGTGTAAAAACCGTACGCAGAAAGTGTACACGCGTGTATGGGCTTTAAGTTTAGCGGCCTTTGCTGCCGGCAATAAATAACGCGGCCAGTCGCTGAAGACGAACGGAGATCGAGCGTACGACTCGGTGGCCGGTGGAAGCGAGATGAACGAGCAAGAGAAGAAATCGAGTGAAACGCGAAAGGAAGGGAGGGACATTGGCCGAGTGAAGAAGAACAGGCGGAAGAAAAGATGGAAAGAAGAGACTTAGGAGAAAGAAGACGAAGAACCGACGTAGGTAACAGGGGCGGACATCGAGGCGATGCAAAACGAATAACGAAGATGAGGCTTACATTATACACGCGTTTGAAAAGCCGCGAGCCGTACCGTTTCGTTACAATACCAGCGAGCGAGCGAACGGATTTACATTATCTACGGGTAACCGCGAACGTTTCAGCTTCTTCTGAAACGGGCGTAATAACGGGCGTAGTTGTGCGCGTTGAAGCGGCATCGCTCGTTCGAGGATCCGCTCGGGACGGATAAGCGAGGAGAGATAGCCGCGTCGTTAGAGCGTGCGAGAATGCAGCGCCTTGTTCTCTCTCGAAGGTAATTTCTTACTGATAAGTCGCCGGCATGCGGTACGAAACAGCGCAGCGCGCAGGGTACCGGTCATCTTCGTGGCGAAGAAATCGCTTCCCTTGCAAGGGGATCAAGTGAACGATCGCCAGCAATTACTCTACACGTTCGCGACTGATCGTCCATGATAAGCGAAAATCGCGTAACCGAGAAGCTCGTCCCGGGCTATGCCTTTGTGGTATGCTAAAGAGGTGATTACGCCCGTAGGAATTCGTATAGCTCGTTCCGAATTACTTTCTCACTGTCGCTCGAGCAAATTAGACGCTTATTAGAGCCGTTCGCGAGGCAGTACCATTCGTCTTTCGAGAGAAAAACACTGAGATTCCTGTTTCTTAAACTGAAACGGGCATTTGTCATTGTCGATCGACGACGAGACGGGACGTAAACGAACAGCCGGTTAAACGACGTGCTCGTTCAACGTATACGGTTGAATTGTGATTTTCGTTGCGCCGCGTTCCAAGCGGGTCATCAGTCAGCTGGGCAGCGTTATGAAATATCACCGTTCCCCTCGAGAGACAGCTGCTACCTGCACGCTACTACCTGCTACCCGCTTCGACCGACTGAAACGTATCCGAGGCGAGCGCACGCGTCACGGTAGCCGGAAGGCGCGGAAGATATTTGTATTCGAAATCGGCGGGCTTGTCGCTGAAACTGTCAAAACAAGAATCACGTTGCGCAACCGCGACGATATCAGTGCCCACCGGTTCAACGACGTTTATCGCTCGGTGATTCGAGTTTCACTCGAGTCGAAAATGAAAATACCACGGCGATACGTTGCATTAGAAAGTGGACACCGCTGGACAAGCTGTAATCAAGACGTCTAGGCGTCGCACGAACGTGCGCGAGAATACCGAGAAAAGCGTTCGCGGTAGCCTGCTTTCGACCGATACTCGACTATTATCGAACCGAGTGTTGATTTCGTTTCCCATTGATCGCGTTCGTTTTAACGATCGAAATACTAAAAATATTGTCACGATATCCATCCCCAGTTTGACTCGAGAAGCTTACAGGACGAATGAGGACTCGTACGCGATGGTTGAAAGAAAAAGGGATGCAAGAAGAGGCGAGTACACGGGCGCGGGATCGTGGTCGCGGCGGCATGGCAGGAGGAAGCAGCCGGGTGCACGGCCAAGGGTCGTCCCCATTGTTGTTTGTCTTGCTGAATATTTTAATTGGACGTAGGCTCCGCCGCGTTATTTATCGTCTAACAATGGCTGGAAGACTGGTAATTAATTACGTTGTTTTGTGTTACTTTATATAAAGATAGCAGGTCGATAGGAGTTAACCGGCTGAGAGCAACAATGGTATACAATGTGCAATTAGCGGGAGCGCCTCCCCGGAGAACAATGCTGCGGCTCGGGCAGCGTCCGTGTGCTGTTTGCGTGCCGCTCAGGTATTATCTACTTTTGCTGTGCGCACCGCACGCTCGTGTGCGATCCTGTGCGTGAATACGCAGCCAACAAACGTTGGACCGAGCGAACGAAGCAACCAGGTAACCAAGGATCGGTGCACTCTAGGCGTCGTGAAACAGGAATTCTTTCCCCCTCGAGCTTGAATTTTTGATTGCGCTATTGAGAGGACAGGTGTCCGCCGGTAATAGTCTGCTCCGCGTTCTTCCCGTCGGCCAAACTGTATCGCGATCTTTATCGCTATGTAAATGCGCGAATAACTGTGATTAATTGCATTGTGCCGAAACGGAAATAGCGTGGAACCGCGATGTTATCGATGCACCGTATCGCGATTACCTATCTGTCTCTTTTACCCCATCTGTCTTTTTTTATTTTCACTCTGACATGCTGCACACTGCGCTCCCGTTTAATGAAGACGAATCGCTCGAGAGTGATACGCGTTCTGTTATCGCGTGTCGATTATATAATTGTACGAGCGCTCGTTACGCGACTTTAATAATTGAAATAATTAACGAGCATCGTGTCGGTACGAATTCAATTTCGTCGATCAACGGAATAATGCGAAACGTAATTAAGGGTTCTACGGAAATGCAACGGCTGCACAGTTTTGTACGATTACCGGTCGGACGGTTTTCAGGGTTGCCTCGCGTTATTATATTGCCAATTGAATTATGTCGACGATTTCCTTATGGAAATTGCTTCCTGCTCGTTCGAACAAAATACGAGTTGAAAAATCGTTCACGATGCTTTCGCTACTCGGCATACCTTTGCTTTCTCGTGTAATGAAATTATTCGATGCGATTAAAGAACAACACTCGAGCCTACGGCGATGATGAATTTTTTATAATTTCCTCAATTAACATTGACAAAGTGATATAGATATTCGCTTCCTGAATAATATCCTAAAAATGGCA
This sequence comes from Osmia lignaria lignaria, assembly GCF_051020975.1. Classification (NCBI taxonomy): domain Eukaryota; kingdom Metazoa; phylum Arthropoda; class Insecta; order Hymenoptera; family Megachilidae; genus Osmia; species Osmia lignaria. The sequence continues at coordinate 7,347,116 of NC_135041.1, forward strand.
ATATTTTAAAATTATCGTTAAAGTACTGGCAGCTCAGTTAATAATAACTTCATAAAGCGTAACAATCGCACCGAGTGAATCTTCAAAACGTTCCCGGTGCATTTAATATCTGTAACTCAAGTAATTATCATTTTCACGCGATAAAATTCCATCGGGCCGGCAGCGGCACTTTTTTTCCCAGCACGATACCGTACGCGCTTCACGTCTCGCTTATCTTTAAAGCTTTAATTCTCCGACAGCGGGTCGCGCGTTCCCAATCACGGCGCATTTACATGAGAAAGGTCAGTTTCATTGACTTGGATCGCAAGGGTGCCGGCAGTGTTGGGTGGGCGATGGATTGAATAGCCCGAAGGTGAACGTCAATGTCACTAGGTTTCTGGGCGAAAACGCCCAAGTAAATGCAATTACGTTCGAATCAATGAAAGGGCGCTTGGTATTGATCGCTGTGCCACGACTATTGCCCCCGTGTTATCGAGGATTTGAATGGACCGTAATGAAAGTTGTTGGCGAATAAAAAATTGTATCCGTTTCTGTTTTCCAGAATCTTTCTTCTCGTGCACATTGCGGCGATGCTTGGGTCTGAATTTTAAATTTCTACAATTCATATTATTTATCATTGGGGATGGAAATTTTGAAATTCCAATTATCTTTACCTGTATCTATACCCGCAACATTGACCACGTCCTCGCGAAAGCCAGGTTATTTAACGGCGCTTCACGAAGAAGCAAAGTTAAAGTTAGCCAACCTTTGTTCCTTTACGGTCAGGGTCGTCCTCTGGTCGGAGGTCAACGAGTAGGGTCGCGCTGTGGTGCTCGCGTGTATCACGAAGAGAAAGAAAAGCGGCGTAGCTGTGGCACAATCGTCGCCCAATTAACTCCGTCGTCGGAGGGCTTCTGGTAACCGCAACAATAACCAGCGCGGAGGGTCGCAGCCACCCTCGGCTCGTCGAGGTGTGAGGGCGAGGCGACGGATGAGAAGACCCCCGACGACAAAGTCTCACGGGGGTGGTTGTTGGAGGGCGGACGAGAGAAACACAGACACGACACTTCATCAGTTCCACCGGCAGCCGGCATTGTCATTTATATGCGCGATACGTGTACGCCCTTTGTAACTTCTTTTTCTTTCTTTCTTTCTTTTTTCTTCCTCCGTGTGTTCCTGTCGTTCTCGCGCCCCGTGTCTCACCTCTTTTCGTGGTGTCGCCCTAACCATCGTTAGTCGCGATCGCGTGCGTGAAACATTACAGGAACGAGTCAGCACCGACTACGACGACTACGACGACTACGACGACGACCACGACGACGAGGCGTCCTCTTTAGAAATTTGTTTCTTTGTCTCGGTGTACTCTCTTTGTCCGTTGTCATTGCCATCGTTTTCCTGGTCGTCGTCGTGTTGGTACACACAACGCTTCGAAGCAACGCGTAATCCGCGCGCTGAAGAATAGCGCGATGCTTCTCCGTGACCCTCACTTCCACGATGCTTGCTCGACAATGACGACATTCGACGTTGAAGAGTATCGGCTTAGAGGGTTGCCAGAATATGAACGAGAACGTTCATTTGCTACCGATCACGGTTGCCAGCTGCCTCTATTCTCGAATTCGGTCATGATTCTTTTTCTTCTCCCGCCAGACGCGTTGTCTCTGCGAGGGTTGTGTATACTCGAGCTTTTTCTACTCGTTCTTCTTATTTTGACACGCCTTTGGAGATTTTGTTTCAATGGGTTTTATATTTTAACGACAGCCAGCGACACGCATCTACAAGTTTTTGTCGCGCTACAAACTTCGCGGTTTGGCTACCAGCAACTCTTACCATAAAGAGTTCTCTGTTACCTACTGGTTTTAATTATGTGGTTTGAAAGTTTCTAGTTAGCGATAATGAACTCGTGTCAGCTTCTCGGTACATTTAACAGCAACATGTTTACGCGTTGATGAATTGAAAGGTTATTATAAACGGATAAATAACAAGTTACAGGCTATGATTTAGGAAACCTTGTAGTGAAACGCATTTACCTGCTGCACGGAGAAACCTTCAACTGGACTGTACTATTTTAAACGAATCGGAGTCAATGTTCGACAGCTTTCAATATGTTTTCTTCATTATCCTCTATTCATACATACCGTACCCACTTCACCACCCTATATACAGGTATAAATCTGTTCTGCATTCTCTAAATTATTTAAAACATAACCGATGTAGGAATCTGTAGCGTGTACGAAAGGTAGCAATCTTCTGGTACTAATGAAATTTCGCAACGAAACAGCAGCATACTGGCTCACAGTGGAGGAGAGCCATGTCGCCCGAGAGCGGCGTTAAATCAATTTGCATATCCTCCGACTAAGACAACGCGGTGAAGCAAAGCCGGCGGCAGGTCTGTCCCGAATATATCCCAACACGTATCTCGCGTTCGAGCGACGGTAACTTCGAGGCGGTGGTTTGCGCGCGGGACCAGCATTTGCATGGAAATGGCGCGACTTAACGTCCGTCGCGTATCCTTCCCGTGTCTGACGCGCTCACCGTCAGAGTTTCGGGTGATAATTGCAATAATTGTCACGGTTTGTATTGTTCGTCCACTTGGAGAAGCGACGAGCGAAGTCCGTGGTCCCTGCATATGGAACAAGCGGTCGCTTGATTCTCGCCTGATTGTTCCATTCTGAGAGCTCCAACAGCATCATCCCCCCGGCCCGAACGCGAGCCTGCTTCCTCCACACTCGAATCGTACACGTACGGCCGGCATCGCGTCGCTTCATCGTCGTCTGTCGGCTCTACAACTCTTCGTCGAGATTCATCGAGAAAGCTGTACCGCGCGTCCATCCGTGTCCAACTTGTGCCGTCGTACGTGTATGTCACGAGCTGACGAGAGAGGTACTTCCTGGTTTCGCGGACCGACTAACCCAACAACCCTTTCCGTGCGCGCGAGCGCGCCCGCCAGACGAAAACGAAACAATCACCGATTCCTTCATACGTGATTGCCCGTATTGTCTGACGCCGCCGGCGGACAATGGACCGACGGTTTATGACGCCGTCGCTTGCTCCCTTTTCAAGACACCCTGCCGCACGACGCGACGTGGCGCAAGCCGACTGCCTGGACGCCGCGGGACGTCGAGGTCGTCCGATGCTTCTCGCCGCGATTAATTCCGGGCGTTTGAAAAATCCACGGGAAAAATGTTGAGTTATGCTCGAACGCTGCCACCCAGTATCGTGCTCCGTGGGTGCAGGTTGGACCATGCGTGGACCTTGAAGAACTTTTTCCCCGTCGTGATTTATTAACGCTTTACCTGTGTATCGGAGAATTTTCTGCCATATTTTTCTTCAGTTTCGTACCTTTCGTAAGAAAATTTTGTGACATGTATATGTTTTAGAGGTTAAACAGCAATAAACATCCGCCAGCACTAGTACATCACGATAATGAAAAGAAAATAGTCGAGAGAGGTAGTAACCAGTCCATTTCTCGAACCTGATTTCCTTCAAGCGTCCCCCGACTGCAGAATCTCGATTCCATCTTACTTAGACTGTTCACCGCGTTGTCGGTCCCACCCCCGGCACTCTGTCGCGACGTCTCCGTTCCGTACACCGACGGCAAATAAAAATAAAAGCAATTAAATATCTTAATTAAGGCTATTAATCAAGCTGTCGGGACGTGCGGCTACCGTGCGGCCTGATTCAGGAATGGCAGCGGCGAGCTGTTTCTTGCGACTGTTTCGCTCGTTCTCTTTGCCAGCTAACTACGCGGCGCTACATATTATATTCCGTGCACACCGAACGCCGGATCTCCAGGAATGCCAGTTACTACGGCTACGGCATCGATCGGATCGATAGCGGCCCGCCGTTTACGATCGATCTTGGCCGTTTTTGGACTGGCGAGGCTCGAGATCGGCTCCAGCTACAGCTTTGCTTCGTCCCACTTTGATCGAAATTTCGTGTCGGACGAAGCAAACGGCGTACGTGGCTGTCGCGTGTTTCCAACGTATGTAACACTACGTGGTTGCGTGACTCTGGACCGGCTTCGCTCCGCTCGCGCCAACGCAGCACCGAAGTATGTAGCGCGTCGCGACCGAATTTATGCGGTTCGTCGTTCGCCTGGTAATTGTTTCGTACGATTATCCGCCGGACGTTTAACATCGCGTTATACGGTTGTAACGAAGAAAAGTTATCGGTCGAGTATCGCGACGAGCGGTCGGACGACGCGATAAAAAGCGCGAACTGAAGAGAGCCGAACGTGATGCTGCTGCCCCTTCTGACGCGGTCAGAACGTGGAAAAACGAGATTGCTGTAGCCGCCAGCCATCCCCAGTTCCTCGAACAGAAACAAAGATGTAATTTCTCGCGGAACACCATCACCTTGTGGCTTTTCATTTCAAATCGTACGATTCGTATAGTACAAATAATCCAGTGAATTCAATAAAGAGCATCAGCTTTTACGTCGAGAACATGCAGCTTCCGCTATTTTTCCGGGATGTTAGCATCGCAAGAACTGGTCGTGGTGACCGATTAATGAACAACTTGCACTCCTACGCGATCGTTTTTAGATCGTTATTTAATGGCCAGCTAATGACCGCGCGAGTGCCGCACGCTATCACGCGGAAGGAATTAACATTGGCGCTCAAGTGAGACAAGTGCATGAAATATTGCCTTTTTTTTATGCGATTAAGTTCAAGGTCATTTGAAGACCACTTTTTGCGAGGAAATATTCAAGGTTTCTTGTAGTTAATTCATCACTCGCATGAGTCAGTTACGAAGCCATATTCATGTTTAAAGATCGACGAAATTGTACACTTGCTACGGTGTTAATTAAGACTTCCATGATTGCTATCATTCACGCTTATTTCTACTTATTATACATGCAAATACAATTTGAAAATATGTATGACTTTTCGATAGAGCTCTTTGTTATTGCAATGATGCTCTTAATTAACATTTTTCCGCGGAACAATTAAGGGTGCACTTTGCGGTTGCAATTTCCTTAGATCGTGCGAATTTTTGTAACCTTTATACGTACGGGATCTCGTCGATGTAACTCGAGGTCTGGGCACTATAAAACGGCTGTGCAAGCCGTAAAATGCTCGTGTTTATTTGCATTGCATAAGGAGTCGAGCAGCAATGCCAACAGGCAAACGTAACACAGCTACCATTCGTTATTAGTCACAGTTCCTTACTTATCCGCTTCGCTTTTTCCAACGGCCTCGTATCGAGCCGAGCTTTTACGGTAATGGCCGCCGACTAAGATGTTTCGGGAAAAGTACGGCTTCGAGGGAAATCCAGTTGCGCGTTACCTGCCAACTATTTCCTTTCTAATTACATTGAAACTTACCGAGGTGTAGCTGTGTATTTAATTGGTTAATAGGACTCGCGGCTAAAAACATGATGGTTTTAATAAATACAGGTCTGCGTATTAGGGATCCAGATTTTTCAAACGTTTAAATCTTTCCTTTTGTTCTTTAGAAATTATTCTGGGATTATTATTTTGAATGTTTAACATTTCAACACGTTATTTACCTTTTCCTGTAGGTTATTTAAAAATTCTACTTTAAACTTCCTTTTTTTTAATCATTATTATTAGGACGGAAAATCAGTGACCTTTTTGCATATTTTGCTTTAACATCATCTTAATTCTTCCACAGAAGATTCCGAGAAAATAAAAATTCGAAAAGGACCCCGCGACGGTCAATGCGTTAAATAAAAAAATAAAGCGATAGTACTTTAAATAATTACAATTACAGCGGCATTCGTTCTCACTGCGGCATTTAATACATTAAACACGCATATTTGGCGAAATGTCTTGTGTGGAAACGTAAGGTTGATCGCGCAAAGCGAGCCTGCTTCGATTACGCGTGACTGAGAGATTAAACTTTACGAGCGTGCGATATAAAGGTTAACGATTAAAAACTGACCAACTCAGCCGGTTATCAATCATTCCCGTCACGTATACAACGATCGAGCCGGACTAAAGTTACGAGCCGTTGCTTCGCGTGATTTTCTACTCATTTTTCAGATTGATCCACGTTTTTCAGGAATCCTTGAATCGCGGCAGCTAAGTGTCTCCGATAGGCCTGGACGATTTACCTGGGCATCGTTTAGCGTTATTTATGGACCATGGCAAATCTGTTTAGAATAAAACTTCCTAGCGGGATTAACAAGTTTTATAGATACTTTAGAAACTTTTGAAAATCAGTGCCTTAGTTTTCTTGGACGTGCCCATCTTCTATCATTCCTCTGAAATATAACCTGTAGATTCATAATACAAGTTGGAGATATTTAGCTAATTACTATTCAAAGATTAGATAAATAATCATAAATCAAAATTTAAACTGGACTGTCGAAATGTCACGCTAGTCGCTAACACGTTCCCTGCTGGACCACTTTTTCTGTCACTTTCCTTTCACGATTTCATTAATTTACCAGCTATATTTATGTACGTAAAAATAATTATCGCACTCGGTGACAAAATTAAAGTATCACGAACTTATCGCTGATTTTCGAACTGGCCGGAGTTATTTTACATGCAACGTCTCTTGCACAAAGCACCTTTGGATGCATTCTCGCATGTAAGTACACGTGCGCTGCAATCTTCCCGCGTCAAGCTCCGTTTCGTCTCGCGTCGATTATTACGAGGTCACGTTTCGCTCTCTCATTAATCCCCGATGTCGTCGGCATTACCCGCGAAACGAGCTTCGAAGGTTCGCTCGCGTTACGGAGTTGCGAGATGCATTTAATTTATCGGATGCAGGAAGACGCTGGCGACACGATAGCGCTTGAACGAAAACGTAAAAATCGCTAACGGACGATCCTACGTAGTCGTCGTTCTTTCTCGTCTAATCTGTTGAAACGTCTCGTTCATTAATTGATACGTTGCCGATCCCGTGGTTTAAACGACGCGGACCGTGCGATAGGGACACCGAACGATTAGTCCTGGCGGGAGCAGTCACACTTTTTCCATCGTGTTCGGTGTTCCGATAGCATTGCTAGATAAACGAAACGATGTTTAACTTACCAACACTGTCTGCCGATTGAAGCGTATCGCGTTTTAAGTGCCCTTGTCTCGGGTTGACTTGCAGTGAAAGTGGCATCAAAGGGCATATCGAATGCTTTTATTACCCGTTTTATGAATGATCGTACAGGTGCTGTTAAACCTTGATCGCAATATTTTATCTCACATTGATATATACAAAATGTTTCTTACCGAGTTATTCGCGAAAGTGTCGAGCAGAGTGTGAATGCTGGAGGAAGGGGGTTGGATGGCAGGAGAGAAGGAAGAGGAAGTTGGAAGGAAAGGTGGTTCGTAGGTGGGCGCAGGAGGAAACGAGAATATACGAGAGGGTAGCCCATAGCGTGGCGCTATGTTGTGATGTAATTAGGTTGTCTGGAACACTCACGTCACGTCACACAGTGCGCTGCAAGGCGGACGGAGACATAATGCGCGTCTATAGCCGAAGCTGGTAGCTTCGGATTTCCTTCCTTCAACGTTCCTCCAGCGTTCCACGAGCCAACGCACCGAGCCACCGATCTATCGCTTTTCCGCCCTCTGACACCCATTCAACCAGCCTTCATTCTGCGAGATTTCTGTTACTGCGAGCGCTAATAATGTCGACAATAATTAGACCTCTTGTCCCAAATCTGTCGCGACTCGATCCCTTGAACGCCTTTCGTTTAATTACGAGGATCTTGATTAAGTTCAACGTAAAACGTTACTTTGTCATATTTTCTTCTTATCAATCGTTCGTTTGTATTTCGTTGTATTTAACATATGGTTGATAAATTTTTTCTTTCGCAGCAAGCAAATGGGCGAGCACGATTATCGTGCTCGATATCTGGTTCCGAGGAGCGTGCAAATAAGGGTGGACTGCCTTTCTTTCCCTCCTCTCGAGCGGTTAATGTAATCGCAACGTATGTCGGTCGTCGCCCAAATAACACGGTTCGCAGCCAACTGTGAATTATGAAGTTCTTTCTTAGTATCGCTGGTAAATGGCAGTCGTACAGCTCGCTGCTTCGAGGTACGGGTTAAACGAAAAATATGGAACGTATTGATGGGTAAACACGATACATCAGGAAATAACATCTTGAATTTTATGCTAATACGACGGACCTAACGTGTTACCGATTGACACGTTATTAATTTCCTTTTAACTCTTTTCAATAACGAAAATCTATATCGATTATTTGTTTAGCACGAAAGCTCGTAGCAGCCCTTCAAACAGGAAACATTTTAATATCGACGATAGATTGGATCGGTATTTCGTCGAAAAATTATTATTATTTGTGTTTTTTTTATCTGTGAAATATGCTTGGAATATACACAGAGTAAACTACACGAGGGGAAACGATTGAAGTTAAAGAAAAAATTTGCATGGTACCTATAGGTCTATCTTCGTACCCTTTGGTACTTCTTATAGGCACACCTGCGAAATGTAAGCGTACGAAGTTTGATGAAGAGAACTTGCTTAAAAAGGAATTTGAATGTTATCGTACAATCGTATTACGTATGAACACTTTCGTAAGCCAAACGAATAACGTTATTAAGAAATTTTAAATATCTCATTAAATACGCATTTTAATACTCGTGATATTCAAGGGGATGGAATATACACAGAAGAATGTGGCTCAATTAAAAACAGTACAGCTGTACAGTTCGCTAATTGAAAATATTTCTCATGCCTTTTTCTTTATACAAAATACTTCACTCTAGAGCTATCTAAATTAGATCAATTTTTAAGAATATTTTCGAGAACATGTAAAAATAATTTTCAGGTCTATACTGAAATTGTTAGGGGATAAAAATATTATAAAATTTGGAAATTGTTTATCATAGCACCTTGACGGGGTAGTATGGAAGGAAAGGTACGTCGTCCCCGAGATAGCAAGCAATTTTTCCGACTTCCGCTCGTTCGCAGTTGCCAGCATCCTCTGCAGGATATGGCTAGAGAACGAATTTACCCTCGCTTATGTCCTTATCAGTTCAACACCAGTGCGTGGAGACATTCGTGCATCCTAGCAAAGAAGCAACTTCCGCGACCGCAACGACAGCCGGTCGACGTTGAAGCGAAATCGAGTTCTGTATTCAATCACAAGAACGATCGGTGCTTCCTTAGTTAGTCAACTAAAATTACCTTCGATTTTTCTTCTGTTTCAATCGATAGACCGACAACTTTCTCGCTATCAGAGGGCTAGATAAAAAAATTGTCCCTTCGAAACGTTGCAAGCTGCACCTGTAAGGATCGATCCTTTCTTCACCCTCTGTAAACGAGTTTTTTCGGTTTCTACTGAATTCTTTTTCTTTTTTTTTTCAATTTGATCACAGATTAAACGAATTCCACGGTAAACGGTGTAGCTCGCGGTTCTGAACCGACGAATTCGCGGAGGAACATTTGTAAACACGTTTAATGGGGATTTATTGCGTCGCGATAAAAAACCAGTTGCCTGTTGGAAACGAGTGTGGTCCGCTCGAAAGCTTGTACTTTTGACTCTCGATTTGCTCGTTGATGATTGCACGACGATCGATCACCGAAAAATCCAGCTTAAATATACTTTACCCGCGCGCATCGTCGAATCTGTATATTTTAAAAGATGCTTTTTGCGGCAATATACCATCGATTGGTGTCAAGAATCCCGTTTAGCAGGATTGTCATTCGAGTCTGCTGAATCATCGTGTAATTGGACAAATGTCATTCGTGCAATTACAAACGTCCAACAAGTCATTTTGATACGATTTGGAATAAATTATTACACGTATAGCCGAGTGTGTTAAATACGAAAAGATGACTGCTTCCCTTAAAATATTTTCGCGGTTACTTTTTTTTCTGATTTACAGAAAATTTTAATAGGTTTACCAAGCTTTGAGCGCAAATGTACGCGCAGCATCGCATTACCCTGCGCGTAGATCTTTCGAACGAACCATCGCTACTATTAACTCATCACATTTTTTCACGCGGCGATATTACATTTAATGAGTATAACGGTACCGACGACGTCCCATCCACGAGGCAACGAGTCTTGCCGCCTCGAAGAGCATATCGCAACCTTGCCTTTGCTTAGTCGTCGATCTCGGGCCCTTTCAACGTGCCTTAATTGTTCCAAGTTGGCGTGGAACGCGAGCCAAATTCGTGTTCGACGAGTCCGTGTGGAGAAACGCGGCGAACAGGTGTCGGGTAGGGGTTGGATAACGACGCTGAAGATCGAGAATTCCGAGCTGGGAATTTAATATTGTTTATTTAATCGAATATCCGTCGGTGGCGCACAATCAAATGTCATTACGAACGGCGTGGCTGAATAGAAGGCGAGCTGGCTGCCGCGGCTTACGAGGCGTACTGTTCCCAGCATGGTAATTGTATTTCCATGCTCGGTAGGTCGACAAGCAGCGAGACTACTTGAGCCATGGATGGCTGACTGACTGACTGGCTGAGCTGAGAGAAGCCTGATTGACTGCCACTGATGGGAAAATGGCTCGTGCGACTACGACAATAAAGGTGCATATTCACTGGCGAATAGTTGATGTACTATCTCGAAATTGTCTGTGAACAGTAGGTAGGGAGGTGAAATGGAGTATCATGAAAAAACGGTAATGAAAAATTTCCTCCTTCTGTTTCCAATCATGTATTTAAGAGAATCATCTTGCCCCATTTTTGGTAACTCATCATATCTCGTGGTATGGGCAAGATGGGTTTTCACTTTAATAACTTTAAATATAATAACGTCAAATTTTTATATATATATTGCTCCAGATATGAACCAAAATCCAAAGTATTAATATTGATTAAGTAAAAGGTATAATTAATTTTTTTTTTAATTTTGCTTAGCTTTCTCATCATGCCTCCCTTTCCCTATACTAACCAGTGGATACGCACCTTTAACATCCTCCCACGAACCCTCCCCTAGCCGTTTCTCCTTGTTCTCTAATCCACTTCTCCCCATCCCTCCTCGATTTTGTTCACCCTCCTCTCGCCATCCACCTTGGCGACCCCCTGGTTCACACTATTGTCGTTTTCTATACGGAGCTGGCTTAACCGCGTTGCTTCGCTTCGAAACAATATCCGTACTGATATTGCATGGGTTCGATAATTCTCCGGCGGGAAATACGATTGTTGCTTCACCCTCGCGTCTCCGCGTCGCTCGGGGGGTGCGAACTTCACCCAAGGAAGCTGGCAACGGACGTTGTTACACACCTACGACCGGCAACTGGTTGAATTCCGGAAGAAGGGGATGCGAATGGTTTATCGAACGGTTGCCGACAATATCGCGAAGGAGCAAATAAAAATGTTAGAAAAATGGTTTCTCGAGTGGACTAGTCATTGGCTAAACTAAGCTCCTACTCTCTGCGATCCGTTTTTAATAACGCCAAATACCTTTATTGCCCAACAGCTGGGCCCTCATTATCATTAAGAGCGCGATAATATAGACGTTTACATATTTTATTCGACATTTTTATCTTATTTTCCATGGAAAATTTAAATTTTGCCCAGTTGTAACCCCAGTTACACGATACCCTGTATACGTTCAGATCGACGCGACTATGTTGTGCAAAAACATAAATTGCAGGTTGGTCGTAATTTGTTTCGATTCTCGTCTGCCGTTGCCCTTTCCCCGGTGGTTGGTCGTTAGCCGTGGAGTATAATGCCGGACCCGATGAGTCGAAGAGGATGAGGTAGAAAAGCAGCGAGGACCTTAGAGGCGAGGACAGCGGCGAGACAATGAGAACGAAATGAATGAATACGCTGATGAATGCGTACAATAGGAGAGCAGAAGTGGCAGCAACCCTGACTAACACAATGGGGGCGACAAAAACTCGGCTCTTCTCCGGCCGAGGCAAGTCGACGGGCGACGAGGGGCAGAAGAGAAGGTGTGTAACCAACGAACGACGGAAGAAAAGAGAAAACGTCGCTCGCTGGCCAACGAACCTGCATTATTTGCAGAGAAGAAGCGCGACTGTTTCACGCTCGACGTTCCGCCTCCGGTGGCGCGAGCTGGCACGACGACGATTAAATTGCTTTCGATTGGCAGCGAAATTGTCTCGACGAATGCAGCCAGTTGAAAAGTGTTCGCCTTATTTACAAAGACGGATTTTTGCACGCACCCGGTAAACACACGGTTGTTCTCGATGAAAAGGTGGAACGAACCCTCACTGTTATTAGACCTTTCGACATGTCGCCGTGACTCTTCTTTTTCAATATTTCTCGCACACGTCTCCCCCCGTGTCTTTGCGAATTTTGTACTTTGTTCTCGATTGTGCTTCTTTCAATTTCAATTGTCTATTGATCCTTTTGGGAACCCAGGCATTCTTAAATCCTTGGCATACAAATAAAACGTACTTCGGTGCGACCGAAAATTGACTGGGCCGAGCAGTTACGTAAACTTATTGTCAGAAACAGAGCGGAATATTTACATTGATAAATATCATTTAATAAGTGTAAGGAAAGAAAAAGGTGTTTTTTCATCTCGGGATCGTCTGCCAGACTCATCCAATGGGGCTGACGACAAACGACCCCTGCCCCAAACGCCTACAAAAATTCTGCTTTTCCGAATCGCATGCCGGGGGACCGCCAGCGAGAGAACCGATCCAATCCCATTGCCACCTGGCGGTCTCCGACCCGAGCTAAAGGCATCCGGGGAGACTCACCGCCTTCCCACTTCACTAAACGGATAAGGTTGACTTATAATATTGAAAGAACGTCTTACAATTGAAGCAAAATATAATCGACGTACGTATCACAAGTGACTCGGGCCCCGTGTTTGATAATATACTCATTTTTGGTATGCGGCGTGCGTCGGAAAAAGTTCTTGCTATCTCCCAGACGTCATCGTATATCAAGGGATTAAGCTTGCACACAGCATTGTTAATTTAAAGTAGAAAAAGTATACGTTATAAATCTTGACTGTCTACACTTATAGCTGTGTTTTGTAATTATGTTTTGCATTATGAAGAGAATTATAAATTACTGTGACAATTTGGATTTAATGATTAATATTGAAGGGTTTTACAATTTTCTGAGCAAGAAAATGCAAGTCCTGTATATTTCTGTCTTTACACTGTAGAGTCTATATCAACAAGTCAATTATTCTCGACTTGTTTATTCCACCGCTAATCGAAGGAATAAATTCCTTATAAACGTCTGCTTAGTTGCAAATTAATAAAACACATAAATCCAAGATGCGTGTAAATAAAATTAGAAAGTTGTCTTCGTTGCACAATCGTTACGGCCTTCGAACAGACACAAGACTGTATATCATCGAATTCTACATTCTACATGCATAATTAAAAAACCTATTCTCTTTATCGTTATTTCATTCAACCGTCCACTTAAGCATCATCTCGGGGGGTAGCTATAACGAACGTATATCATCCCGATCACGTAATTCTCTCTCTGTATATATCATTTTCAACCTATGATCTATCTGTCGTACCGTGCATCCGTTTCTTCTATTTCATAAGTAAAGAAGAAAGTTTCACTCGCCCTGTTTAATCGTTCCTCATTTAATATGTACGATCCTCGTCGGTTCTCGACCCATCGTATCGAATGGAAGATTCACGAATACTTCCAGCAACATTACAATGTTCCAGGCTTGTTAATACCGATTATCGACGATCGAAATTGTTTCGGCTACCGCCTGTTAACCTGGCCGTGAACATGATTATAGCATCAAGCGGGTCGAACGAGCACGACACAGCGAGAAAGTCGAAGATTTATAATAGATCGTAAAGGACATCTTCCTCTGGCAAGGTGATTATAACGTTTTACACCGGTCGCTGGTTGGCACGTTTCAATGAAAAGAAGAGCCAACCCGTGGCCATTACAATTCCGAACAAATAACGCGTGCGTGTATGCGTGTGTCGCAACTGTATAATTATGAATACCATTTCCAAGGGTACCGTTAGGGAAGATAGTCGTTTATGCCTTTCATAAAGATTCCCGGATTCGAGTAGGCCGACGATCAAGGAGACGAGATAGAAGCGGTGGAAAAAAGAAGAACAAGAGGAGAGAAACAAAGAGCGTAAATGGACGTTCAACGTAACTATTGTGTTCGGAGATTGTGCAAGAATGGTGCCGCTTTCGAGCACTAAACTAACCGGGAAACTTAACCGGATCTTAAGGTAGACGAAGAGGATAGAGAGAGGTGGCTAGGTAAGCTAATAGAATATTAAGCGCGCCCTGATGGAGGTACTATTTATATTCCCGGGACGTAGCCTAATACGTCCATTTGTCTAGCAATTAAAACGGATGATTGATAGCATCTGCATCGTGACGTACGGGGTTACGTCTCCACGGTGAAGTAGGAAGTTGGTGAAAATAAACGCTCGGCTCGGCTTGTGCTCGCGTTGTTCCAAGCGTAATCGAAGCGTGGCCGAGGATGATATTTGAACCTGATTACCGAAATTAATTCCAACGAAACGAGAGTACTTGAACTTGGGATCTTTTCCCAAGGATTAATATGTTTTGAAAAGTGTCCACCCTGGCATTTCTTTTCCTTTCTTCTTATTATCGCTTCTCGATTAAACGACGCGACGCATTCTGTCGGTTCTCGTTTTACTTAATGAACGCTTTACGTGAGTCGCGAGCTTCGACGGGGCGCGTTATTCGAGCGAAACGAATTTTCAAGAGCACCGTCGTGGCTGGCTGCGACTCCGCAGAGCGATGATTTAATAAATAATGAGGGGTTCAAAACCCTCTCTATCGCCCCAATCGAACGCTATAAGCCCATGTCAAACCTATCAATATTATATTCGCCCGTTTCCCAGCGCGTCGAGGGAGAACGACATTAGTTTCCGCTAATGGTTCAACTTTAACAATTTGCATGGGATTATCGGAATCCTTTTGCCCGCGCCGCTTCTCTCGCTTATGCAAATAAACGACTTTTCGGCTGTCGTCGCTTCGCCTCGTTCCTCCTCGTTCTACGCAATCTTCTCGTTACTTCGCCAATGTATCATCGCGAAACGATAACAGACGATTGATAAGAGATCATTGGCAATCCCTGGCTTCCTCTGTCTCTTAGACGAAACATGGTATTCAATTTTATTTCTAATATCATTTCCTCGCATTAGAAACGAATAAGTATAACCACCCTTAATGAATAAGTACAAGATTAAAATAAACAAGAATGTTTCAATTTGCCCTTCTTATATAAATTTAAATAATTAGGGATTTTGTACTTTTGCGAAGATGCTGGTAGTATTTTTATAGGTTCTTATCTATCACAGCGAATCACGTTCTGAAAGTGTGACACCAGCATTAGAGTAGATGGGAAGCGAGGAGCAAATGGACTGGAAGGTGTAGGGCTTTTGTGGGGAACGCCGTGCACGTTGTCCAGGTAAAGGTCTTTCGTGTCAATAAAGGCCACTTCGGACATTACACCGACTCGCGCAACAACGAACGGTCCGTCAATGTTTGTCAATTAGTCCTCTGCTGCGAGATTCGCTCGTTTAGGTGACATACTTGTACAACGACGAGTATTTAACGTCGCCCGTGTATCCCGTGTTGTTCGCGTTTTACCCAGTGTCCCATTTTAGCATTCGTGCTAACATTTTCTGACAATTGGTTACAAGGAAAGTTGATCATCTATCTCTTAATACGTAACTAAAACAACAAGTGTTACTCGGTTAGAAAATTTGCAAGAAAAAAGAATTGGGTTTGATGTTCACGATAATGGGGTAATTTTCGCTGAAGCATCTTCTCTTTACCCCGTGAAGGGAATCGATAAGTAGAAAGAGCGAATCGATCGGTCGACACGCTCATTATTGGTTATTAAGCATATATTAAAAGCCAGCCACTTGATATTGTAATTATCTCGGTTATAAATTGGTTGTCACTTTTTTCTCGCTTAAGGTCGTGGATGATGAATACGTGGATCATCGGGGTTCCGTTACACCTTAACCCCCCTTCAACGTGCACTCCCCCACCTTCTCTTGGTTCATGGCTTTGCTCATTTCATGCGCCATATATTAGTCGATCTAAGAGAGAACGAACAACCTATCATATAGGAGTACAGTTAACTGAAACGTTCGGTTGCATTAAGCGCCCAGAGGTGTTACTTTCTTTCTCCCCTCGCAATTTTTCTGATCGAACGAGAAACGTTCTCCGAACGGACATACAGGGTGTCCGCCGAAATTACGAATCAAACTTCTGCTCACCGACGTAATACCTCGTTATTCAATTTATTTTCCACCTTGTCTCTGTCGCCTGTCATTTAATTAAGGATCACGAAGCGAAAGATTTTACGCATTACCATACGAAGCCGCACGAAAACACGCGTCTTCGAGAAGAAGCGTGAGAAAGATATCCGCTTCGTTAATAGCGATCAGTCGGTAATTATGCGTCCCATAAAATTCAAGACGACACTTTCATATTTTTACCTACACTTTGTTGCGTGATTATCTCCCAGGGCGGGTTTACCAACCAAGTGACGTGATAAAAAAAAGTAAAAAAATATAATACATAATTCCGTCGCTCGGTTCTTCTGCACGAAGAACTTTCTTCGCCAAAAAATGTCTTGACAGTGCGCGCGAATCTTCGCGTCCAAAGATGGACGAGACAACCGCGTATCGCGACGGATCCTTTCGATGCGCCTTTTCTTTTCACCTTTCTCTCTCTTCTTCCTGTGTCTCTGTTCTTTTTTCTTTTTCATTTTTCCTTCGCTCAGTGTTCGGTCTGACGGCGACTTAACGGCAAACCGTTATGATAAGCTTAATGCACGGCTGTCCGTTCGTCTGCTACGTGCGCGTCGATCCGATCCGTGACGTAACAATAAAACATTGTTAACGCTGATTGCCCTGCGGTCGGTATACCGTTTGCCCGCTGGAATTTCTTGTTCCCGTGGCACGGCACGGGGAAAAAGCCGACGATGATGACGATAATAATGATGATGATGACGCCGATACACGCGGGATGAACTACACGCACGTGGACACGATGAGCTTCTAGACGCGTTCCAAGATGATGATACTTGATGCTTCCTTTAACTTCATAATTTAACCCTTCAAACTTGATGACTTACAACTTATAGTAAGAAACAAAATCGAACCAATAAAATCATTTTTAGTCGTTGAAAATGAAAATCCAGTCTAACGAGACTCGATGGCTTCTCGTTGATACGTCAGCGAGATGACCCGCCACGTACGTAATCTTGCGTGAATATTTCTTTACGAAATAAAGTAATCGATTAAGAAACCAGTAGTGAAGAAAATTAGATTTGCAGTAGCCATAGTACCGTTGGTCCGATTTCCTGGGGCAATCTTCGTTCTATCGGTTTCGAAGTCGAATCTCGTCGAATATGCGCGCACGCGGCGACTTATTCAGCTAGGTAGGGTCATTACGATCGTTGGCCACCGTCGAAGGATTCCACGAAACCATTCGAGCTCGATCGACAATGCATTTGCCGCAACGAGCGTATAACAAGGCTCGTTGAATACGACGTCGATCGGCGGTGCGCGGGGAGACGGTTATACCTCGTAGTCCGGGATAATCGTTATTGGCGATCCGACGTGTCTTCATCGATTCCTCTGCGATGCGATTCTTCGAAATCGATTACCAGTCTTCTGGTCAGCGTAGTCCCCATCACTTGGTTCGTGCACCTGCAGCAGCCCGGTTGCGTTCGATATTCTTCTCTATCCTCGATACGGACCTACCATGCGTGCAAACTCGGTATCCTCGCCGCGAATCGATATCGGATAATGGACGATTGTTTCGAGAGGCGGTTACCATTTGCGACTAGAGAAAGCCATTCGATACGGTAGTCGTCGATCGTGCACGAGTATCGAGGGGTTCGTTTCACTTGACCGACGAGAATTTCTTCGACAGCGTTTACATCGACGCGATATAAATTTTAGAAACAGCAAATTATTACAGTTTCCCCTTCAATTTATATTCATTTATCTTACAAAATTGGAAACAATCGGGGAAGAAATTTTCATTTTATAAAACCTTGAAGCAATCTAGATTTCTCGTTCTTCTCTCCGTGTATGCATGCACGTTTGGTGGAACCCTGTTCGATTTCGAAAACGAGGCGAACGGAAGCGAGAAGTGGTACGAAGCACGAAGAGAAAAAAATAGAGGAGGGTAAATCCGTAGGTGGGAAGGTGGTGAGAAAGTACGAAACAGCAGAAAGAATGAGGGAGAGGAAGGGGCGACTAGGGGAGACGGGCGATGGCTAAAGAGAGGGCAACAAAACGCATGGAACATGGTTGCTGGGACGCAAAACGAGGACCAAGATAAGCCGTGCCTCCATCAGGCTGCTATTTCTCCCGTGACAATAAAAATTATAGGCTATCTGGACTGGAAAACAACAGGTCGAGCGGGCTGCCTCCGGATCGTGGTTTGCATTCATTAAGCCTCGACACGCAAGCAGTGGCGGTTGATGTTCTCCTTCTCTTTCATCTCTTCTCTTACTGATCACCACCGTCTTCCTCTCTCTCTCTCTTCCTCGTTCTTTCTTTTCCTTGCTGTTCGATTGCTTTCTGTCTACCTTTTGCCAGGTACCTTCTTTCTCCCTCATCCGCAGCCCCACTGTTGCCCTCTCGGGGCCAGGTACCCCATACGACGCCCCTGGGGTTCCCCCTTTCGCTGCACGGTGCCCCCTCGCAACATCTCCGCAGCCAGTTGCCTGGCTAGCTGCTCGACTGCCTCGAGACTCTCTCAACCTGCAGTTCCAGGTTGCATCGAACGCGACCACTACAACCGGCCGTCCATTACCACTTTACATATTACACATTATAAATTACCGGTCTCTCTGTCCCTCTCTTGGCCCCCGTTTCGTCCGCTCCGCGCCAGCTTCTTCGATCTTCCACGGCTGATTCTTTTATCCCACATATCCTCGCGAGGTAACCGCACGAAACAACCGTACTCGTCAAACTTTCCAAGGGTCTGCTTCTCTTGTTATCGTATTATCGTCGATGCGAGACCGACGATTCGGCGAGCATCCTTTCGATTTCAATTTCAAGAGTATGCAGTGCGCTTGCTATCTCGAACACTTTGCGCTGAAGGTGAAATGAAATTGAAATTAAAATTTAGAATATTCTTTCGAGCTGAACTTCTGGTTTTATTTGGAACCCGTTGACATGGTATTAAAATCCTTGTATCCGAAAGTACGTTTTACGTTTTAAGATGCCGACACATGTTGTATCGTGTATTAATATCCGTCGTTGGTTTTCGGTATATCGTGGCGGTTGGTATACACGCGCCACCTTTGCTCGTTGAAAATCTATTAAGAAAATAACACCTCGTTAAACGGATCGGCCACCGGCGAGACAACGCGGTAGCAACAGCTTTCACTGGCCAGCTTCTAATAGATCGATGTTTACAAACCGGTGTGCAGAGCAACGTGGTGTTACGGAGACTTGATCGCTCGGTTGTGAGCTGCAATTTAGGTAAACTGCGGGGGGGACACCGGGGCATCTGATCTCCATAGACGATACGCTCTTTTTCACGTTTTTACGGCCCATTAATAGCTCTGCTCGAGCATTAATGCTAATTGTAACCTAGCAGTTACCGTGTCGTGTAACCCAGTTTCTTAATTTCGTGTAAATTCTGATTAGGTGACTGATAACGTGAAGAGAATATAATAACGTTAATGGTGAAATTATCTAAGTCGTAAAATTAATATGACAATCTCCGTGAAAATTTTTGAGCCGCCTGTGATATATTTTACAATATGTCACGGTCATTAACGCAACCGTCGGATGAGCCCTTCGAATGGGAATACTTTCACGAGTCGTAAAATTGGAATTATTGTTAGTAACTTATATTTATCTAACGGAGAGATGGTGTAACGACGAAGCGCGAAGAATCGCAGTCGCTCGAGCGTGTTTGTTCTTACGAAGCCGAAGGGAGGAAAGATCGGCGCCGCTGTATCTCGCGCGAATCTTCGTACGAGCTGCCCGTTAAGAACGCTAAAAAACCCGAAGCCGCACGCTTATCGATGTATCTGCGGTTTAATAATGCAAGTAAAAACGCCGCTCTTTCGAAACCCGTGGACGCTCATCGAAGAGACGTTTAAGAGGATCGACAATTATGGTCGACAGGCCATTACCACTCGCATATAACGTGTTTTAAATGAACCCGCTAGTGCTGCCGCTTTTAACCTGGCCTGAAAAGCAATTCGTTTGTGTGCATGTACGTACAAAGTAGCAAACTCGTCAAAATGTTTTCACAGAGCAACCGGTCGTTAGCTTGCGTGAGACAGTCTCACTAATCGGCTTCAGTTCTCGCGTGCACACTTGCATCGAATGCATTGTAGCCGAAAAATTAAAAGTAACTGGCGCGATTACGTGCAACCGCGTGAAAAAATATTAAACGTTTGATCGAGCATCCCCAATTACTTGCCATTAAAACGGGGGGGGGGGGGGGGGGGGAGGGGGGGGTTGGAAATATTGTCGTGGCACAATGTAAAAAGTGATTCCTGCCAAATTGCCGTGATTACGCTCGTCGTGGGGCGCCTAGCGGCGACCAGAACTCCTGCCAGTCGACCTGGACAAGTGTTTGTTACGAAAACGCGAAGTTAATGTCGTTCGCGTTATGCGAGAACAACACGCGACGTAATGGACGTCTCGTTTTCTGTTCCCGTAGTTTGAAGAGGTGTATGCTAATGCGTTCCTCGAAAACTACAGAGGAATACGTTGAAGACAGTGGAAGAGCGCAAATTGCACCGCTTTTCGTCAAGTTCTGTCGTCGAATTCGCCGTCGATGCCCCGTTGTTCGGCGATTCTGGTGCACACGCGAGTTCAAGTTTGCGACGTGCGCGCGAGTCGGGAGAAAAAAAAAAAAGGGAAAATCACGCGACGCAGAGCGAATCAGAATTTATTAGGAAGACGAGAATAGTGCGAGCCGTCTACTACTCGCAAACGGGACGAAACGACCAACGACTCGGCCTGTAACGCAACCATATAATTATACATAAAGTATCATTAAGTTGCCATAATTCTTTGGTTATTGCATTATTTAGCTTTGGCGCCCCGCTGAGGGGTACGTGGGATCTTTGCGAGCAGGGGCGTGCAAGCGCGGTTTTACATCTTTGTACACGGACGAGTATCCAGCTATTATAAGTAATACACATGCCGCGCGTACTTTCCAGACGTTCCACGTGAAAAAAAGACATGGCCCGTCGGCTGACGCGAACGTACGGAGACACAAGGAGTCGGAGATGATGTAGGGGTCCGCTGGGCCCATTCAGCTTTCAAGGATTCCTTCGATAATTTCGAACGTCTAGGGGTCAAACGAGGAAACCTTGCAACGATCCTACCTCCACTTTTTACCAAAGAAATCATTCGAAAACTTCCCTCTTCTTTTCTCTATCTTTCCATAATATACCGTATTCCTTTAATTTTACGAGCAGTAAAGGCCGATGGAGAACAGCAGGGGTCCGAAGGGTTCAGTCGGCTTCTAACCGGTGAAATCACCGCGTAGGAGCCGAGTGCAAATGTCGCTTCAGCAAACCAATCAGTCGATTCTGTGCCGCCGCGGATATTTTCATTTTAAGGGGAATAGACGTCAAGATAACGCGGCAGATCTCAGCCGTTGTCATTTTAGCAAGCGCCGACCGGTAAGACCGCTTCGTTTGACGCTCGTTGACGCAGGTGTCGAGCTGCGTAGACGCCTCGAACGTATAGATACACGAAGCTCGGATCCCGCGACGCTTGGAATTCAACTTTTCGCAATATACACGGACGTTTTGTTCGTCCCGTAGGCAACGAGCTCGCTTAACTGACTGCGAATTAAAATTCCAGAATATAAGCGATTGCTTACGACGATTAATCGCACCCCTGCTGGTACGCTCGCAGCGCGCACTACGCGCCGGGCACATCGTCGTCGGCCAAGGCGACGTTCCTTTATTTTTAGTATCGAACGATTCTTCGAGCGTTTTCGAGCGGTCCGACATACATATATCGGCGCATTTGCCGCATCGGGTTTCGATAAATCTTGCCGTGTCTTTTACCAGAGGCACGGTCACGCAGCTCCACTCGTCCCACTCAAACTCGAACAGATACACACGAGAAATACAAAGATCTTAGAGCTCGACTACTCGGTAATTCGTATTGGTGACAAGCATTTAACTGGTCGAAGATAGATCGCTCGATAGACGGCTTTTCGTCCGCTGTCGCGATTATCCCCGTCGCGCTCACGCAACATTTCTTACCTCGCCTTTTTTTATAAATACAAGTTCTGTTGCATACAGATCTTTTACCTCCTGCGTTTTAATCCATCCACCTGCGTCGTACCACGACGTTCGACGAGTGTGTAAAAGTTATTCAAAGAATCGTTATCAACGAGTAGCGTTTAGTGGAAGCGATTTATGTTGTCGTAAGTTTATTAAAGAATTAATAGACTGTATCGTATATTACGTAATGCGATGATCGCGCGGTAAAATAACGGCACGTATAAGATTCAATTTACTCTAGAATCGAATTAAGTCGGTGGAATAGTGAGATTTTCAGGACACGCGATATCGATAGGACAACTGGAATGCGGAGGTAGATACGCGCGTATCTTGATACAGTTTTAATTTATCTAAATCATCGGAGCAGAAGACGCGCGCGTGTGCGTCCGTCAGGAAAAAGTCCGCTCGCACGTAGCCGGGTTGCAAGAAGAAAGAAAGGAGAAACGGTCGCGTCACGCAACTACGCATGCGCCCGTGCTACGAACGCGGCTGGTGCGCATGCGTGGAAGCGTCCACGCATGCGCGTGGCCGCGCGTCGTAGGAAAGGAGGAGCCTCGCGTTGGTTGCTCGCACAACGGGCGTACGATGCGCCCGGCTACAAAAAGTACATTGCATTTATAAGTCATTTATTATGAATTACACGATGGTATATTTAAAATGGGAGGCATGTCTTGTACGTGAATATATGGGATATCGAGATTATAACGCATGCGGCGGAGAGAAACCGGGACTACAACGGGCTGGGATACGCGCAACCGGACGTTATCGTGTAGGTGTTCTCGCGTGCGTACGCAACACGACCACGCGAGGCATTCGCTCTGTGAATCGTCCGCGCCACGCATGCACGCGCCTACAAATTGGCAGCGCGTAGCCGCATGCTGGCTCCCGGATAAAACGTGAAAATCACCTTTTTATTTTTGTACAAACGCTCCTGCACCGAGCACAGGAAATTAATTTCCTTCGTCGATATCTCTCCGATGGCTTTACGTTATCGAGATCGCGAGTAATTGACGAATATATTTATTATACTTGTCGAGCGTATCCCACGAACGCCTGCATCACAGATCGTTAACAAATGAGATACATGCGTTGAATTCGAAGCAATTTATACAACGTTGTTTGCTCGCAACTTATCTCGAGGACGATTCGGTGCTGCTTCTAGCGTAAGGTTCGCACCGGTCACCCCTGAACGTATTATTATCCAGTAACCCATCTTAATTGACCTCACCCCAACGGTGCACGGTTGGTCGGTAATCGGCGCGATTAAATCGGCCGATCGCCGACGCAATGAACGTACCTATATGATAATTCAGTGGGTAACCAAAGGCGGCGGTCAATGGTCGCGCACCTGTTCTCTAAACTCCTTCTTTCCCTTCTCTCTGTTTCTCTCACAGTTGTGTATCCTGTCTCTTTCGATCGTTGGTCGCCTCTCACCGTGCCGTTCGATCTCTGTCTTTCATTCGCGTGGGTCAAGGCGCGTCTAGGTTGTTGGGAGGCCGTTTACCCTTTACCACGATACACAACACACCAATGACTCTTTCTCTTTCCTCTCCTGTTACGTTACTCTCTTCTCCCATGGCTATGTTCGTGTACTAACCGCATATATCTAATAATCTCGTTCCGTTGTCGTATACAAGCGGAACACACCGGGCTGATCGACGACGGTTAGTTTTCGAGCGGTTATTAAACGCCTGGACGCGTGAAACGCGGGAACACGGCGGTCTGGCTGCCTTTTTCGATGATTAATAACTGCGAGCAGGTTTGGTCCCCGTGAAATTTAAATAGGCCGAGATTGCTGTTTGCTTTGTCAACCTTTGTTTTTCAATAACGTCGCTGTAATTACTTAGAAGAGGATGTAGGCGAGATCGGAATACTGATGACAAAATGTGTCTTCCATTTCTCGTTCGTGAAATGTGAATTTTGAAAATAGAAAGGATCAACCGGTATACGAGAACCCAATTCGCGAAGGGAGCGTAGGATGACACGAATCGGCCGGTAGGTGAAAGGTGAATCGCTTCAGATGCGGAAACGTGTCACGGAGCAGCAAGGTTCCGGTGCACGGTCATCGTGACACAATCATCCGCTATCTCCAAGCCCGATGGACAGCTCTGCCTTTCACTGAGCGACTCTCCGTCGATTTAATAGACAAACAGAAAGACGTTTGTGCGTGTAATATATGATTATCGTCGGGTACTTTCCGGCTAAACTGCGTTAATACCCGTTTGAATGGTAAATAATTGCAGTGCGAGAAAAATGGCGCCGAGGAGAAACTAAGCAACTCATCCGTCGGGTATAATAGTTAATAAATACTTCGACAACATCATGGCCATTGAGGCTTCGTATCATTTACACGGAAGACAGCCTCGTCGACAAGCCTCGCGATTGATTATCTTTGACGAAAGCTTTCCACCGACACGCTCAACAGCTGTTGAAATTAATTGCTTATTCTCTGACTAATTAGCCGACGATAAAGACTGCAATGTCACCGCGGTAAGGTCAATAAACGTCATCGACCATTACCTTTACCTCTTTCCTTCTTTCCATCTTACTGTGCCAAATTCGCTTTGTCGCTTCAATCGATAGAAATTTCTAAATAATAAAATTTCCTTTAGAAAGAACTCTGATAGAAAGAAATTTTCAAACAAGTTGACTCGATGTAGATTCCGAGTCCGATTTGTGTTTCGAATAAAAAGCGATAAAATCGATTAGTATTCCGACAGTATAAATGACAATCGATTGCAGGTCGAACGAGTTGTTCGAACGACTAGCGTGCATGATGTACGACACCGTAGCACGATCGTAAGTTACCAAGAATTTTATTAATTATCGCGTGCGTTATTATTACGGATCGGTGTAAATCATCTCCAGCCGTGACTTATTGGCGGGGAACATAATCGCGGCGCACTTTGAAACAGGATTCTTATGTGTATAAATTAAATAATTCAATAGGATGATAATAGATGCCCGTGGCTATTGAACGATTTTATCGAACGAACAGTTGTTCTGAAATGCTTTTCAAAAATATTCGATTTTATTATAAATTTATTAGGTTGATCTAATTTAAATAATTTAGCATATCCTCGTTGTATTTTAGTGCTTCAGATGCCATATTACTGCCATCTCGTCAAGAAATCGCACAGTGGCAGAGAACGGTAGCTCGTAAGTATTGCCAGTGGGTAATTCCGATGAAAGTGCAATTCAGACCTCGAGTAGTATTAACAACACCACTTTCGCACTTACTTTTTTTTTTTCACTGCCTGTTCCTTCATTCGATCTCGAACCGGTTGCATCAACGATGGAAAAAAGACAGTTCCCGAGGAGAAAAATTCCGGAGAACAGCTAACGATTGAGTACAATGAACGGATAGAATAAGTAGATTGATATCAAAGCCACGAGCGTGATATTAATTCCCGGATATAGTGACCAGCATAGTGTGACTTGAGATTATGAAATGCTGTTGATAGCATTTTCCGGTGATTGCAGGGTGGTACGTAACATCTCGAATTAAAAAATGCTTATTAGATGAGTAAAATTCATAGAAGAATTGAAACTTTACAAATTTACAGATAACGCAGCGTCTGTATCGCAGCAAATTGAAAAAAATTCTATGGTGGTTGTTTGAACATTGAAGCAATAACGCGTAATAATGTTTTCATCTCTAGTCCGTAAAGTTTAATTAGCCAATTACTACGTTATAATTAATTAAGCATCTATTTTTCCACCTGGCGTGGATTGCGTTTATATTAATTACCGCGGATCTCGTATGCGTTTGCGCTCGTTATGCACATTCCGTTAATTCACGCTGCACAAATAAATCAACTTTGGAAGGAAACGAGTTAACGGAATTGTTATTGTAAAAGGAATCTCTAGACGCAGATTTCAAACAGAGAATCATTCTTTGTCTTAGATAATACCACACTTGAGATTTGCTATTTTGAATGTTACGTTTTATGCATGTCCGTGTGCGACATCGTTCATCAAACCGATTGAGATCTGGACAGCGGACTGTAAGAGGTTTGTCAGGAAAATACAGGTTTAACGAGTAAAACAATTTGTTATCGATGATACAGAACGTTTTATGCAAGCTTCCGTGGAAGAAAAAATGTCGCACTTGTTTGTTTTTCTAATTATATTTGAGAGAAAACGTTTGATACCGAGATCGATATAATGCGTCCAGAGTTCTCGTCCGAAGGATCGAGTTCGAGGATCACGGAAGATAGAGGCGACGCGAATGCAGGACACCGGAAGGGTGGAAGGGAGTAGAAGGGAGAGGAAGGCAGAAGACAAGAGACGAGAGCAGAGAAGTTACGGGAGAGTGGAGGTCCGTCTGACAGTGAGGTGTCGGGTGGTCGGGACCCGGCTCGCTGTCAGCTTGTCAGCCTGTCAGCCCACGCACGTTGGCACCGCGGCAGTCAGCCTCGCGTGGATCCTCGCGCTGACTGTTCGCGCCGTGTACACATTTAAACGGGCCCGGCACGCATTGTTCCAAGCGCGGACCGGCTTGCTACGCGACGCGTACTTAGACCGGCGTGACGCATCCAATCCGCGCTTTCCACGAGGACGTCATTAGTCGCAGGATCCAGGACGTCGCGTCCCGTCGCTTTAACGAGCCCTCCTCGAAAATTCCGCGCGCAGTTCTCACCCTTAAAGGTATTCGAATGTACGCTCGATTGGATTCCTTGCAGCTTGGAATCTTTTGTGATGAAAATCGGAAAGAAATCCTTTCTCGAGAAGATTTGTAGCTTAGATTTGTAGGGGTGATGTCATGGTGTCACAGGCTAGATATAAATACATAAGAAAAAAGGGTACTTGTTAAATATAATCTGACACAGGAAGGAATATAAACGTAAAAGTTTTTATCGTCACTAACTACAGAGTGTTAAAAAATACCCCGAAGACTTCTACGCCGCTGCATAGATCACGAAAAATCGAAGTGAAAAATTCTGTAGCATTTTTCGATGGGATCAGTAGTTTAGCCACATTTCGTTGTTGAAGATTGAAAAATTGACCAATCAGCGCGCAGCTTGAGTGGCAAGACCCGCGGAGTAGGAGACCAGCCTCCTAATGCAAGCTAATTAAAATAGTATCCTTGAACGAGGCAACCTTACTCCTGGCCCCAACGTCAGAAACTTCAATTACCTCGTTGCTAGATTTTAAACCACATTCTCACCGAGCGATCAATTCGCGCCTAATAAAAGTCGCTTACTCGAAGACATACGGGCGCCAAATTGTCGCCTGTTAGATTCGTTAGCGCGGTTAAAAGCATCCACGGTGGATGCCTGTTCGTATATTAAGGATCGCGGTTTATGATCAACGTCCGATCGACGGGACGCGTTTAGCCAGCTGTAAAGAAAAGTATTTACGACGATTGAACGCGCGAAACGCGTCGAAAGGAATCCGTAATAATTCGAGACGCTCGGTTTTAATGGTTCCCGTTGGTATCGATGCGGTTAAAGAATCGGCCACGGAATCTGTCGTGAATCGACGAGCTGCGAACCACGCGTTAAATGCATCGTTGCGCTTCTGTACGCGGCTTTCGGGAGGATGCATCCAGACCGCATCCGGCGAAGATATGCGAGAATTATCCAGCCATCTCGTGCCAACTCGTCGACTTGGCTTTCCAATGTTTCGCGAGATAAGCTCGGCGACACGGAGGGTAGAATTATTAAAAACCGGTAGAATCCACGCTTGTTCCACCGCCCGGACATCCCATTCGGCCTAAGTACCTATTTGTTGTTGTCGTGTGCAGGTATGCCTCTCGCGGTAAGACACGTCCCGTGTTCAGTGATAAATTTCATCGGAACGACGAATGGTTGTTCGGGATTTGTACTTCCTGGCCGAAGGAAAATCTCGCCTCGAGCTCTCGGAATTTACTGTCGCATGTTTGGTACCGTGCTGCCGAGAAAGGGTGTTTTTTCTCTTATCTCTTTTTTCATTTGAACGGAAACAATCACGAAAAAAAACATGGAAGATCATATTGTTTAAGATAATAAATGAATAGGTATTTGAATATGGTTCTGATTTAAATGTGTGCAACGACGCCACGAATGGCGTTATCTCGTTTTAACTGCTGCTTTTTCTAAGAAAATGTTGAATGTTCGCTTTGTGACTATTTATGAGTTTAACTATAGACGCATTGAAGCGTGTAAAATTGGAGAAATTAGGTTTTTATTCGTTTTCAATCCAATAAACGTTGAACGAATGGTTAATAATGGCTGTAAAGAGAAAGTAATTGTCGGCTAATTGAATGTTACAAATGGCGATTCATTCACGAAACGTTTTCAATTTTGTCCTGGTTCTCGCAAATGATACGAGTAGCGTTAATTTGCAAACGTGTGTTCATCGAACATGAGAGATTCCGATTGTGCAATGAGACAACTTGCACGCTCGTCACGACCACGGGAGATATAGTGGTTCGTGCATCGCTTCGAATCGATACTCGATAATATGTAACGTGACAACTTAGAAATGATTCCCGAGGGAGTGGTTTAAATATGAAGAAGTGAATGGCGGAGTAGATAATGAAATTTCGAGTGAATTTTCTTAATTCAGTCTCCTCAAATGTATAATATATACCGGATTGAAATAAATTAAGAAACTTTAGGAGGTCCTACATATCAAGCAACATACTATACGTACAGCAGGCTCAAACGATTGTGGTCAAATTGCGTTCAATTAGTGATCGACTTCACATGGTTTCCGATTTTTTGGTGGATATTTCTATCGACGAATATACTTCTTAATATTGGCGAATTACCACAGTTTTGCGAATTATGATTTTCGGCAGCGTATTTGTCATTGATTTGAGTCCTAAACTATGGTCCACGGAATCATAAAAATATTCACCAAAAAATTCGAAACCGTTTGAAATCGATCGCTAATCGAAGAGAGTTCGGCCACGATCGCTTGAGCCCGGTGCACATGCATGATTCTCCGGTTCGCACGGGCTGATGTGTCGATTCAAGATAGATTACCGTTTCGTGAGTGTATTCAGCTTTCTCTGTCAGCTCTGATTTGCGACTCCGAGTGGCTTTGAACTGCTTGTGCTTGTAAATAATTTCAATTCTACTGACGACGAGCAAATTACGAATTGTGTTCTAAATAAATAAAGATGCAACTAGGTATAGCATAAAATTCCAGAAGATATTCGATGTTTCTTTCTACCATCAAAAATCACGTCATATCCGAAAACATTTCGGCCGTCGAATGGCAGTGCTATAAATTTTAGCGCGACATAATAGCACGACAGTTGCGTGACGGAGATTTATAGGCTGGATCCTCTGTACGATCAGGTTGGTCGGGTTACGAGGCTGCGGTACGTATACCAAATTGGGAGCAATCGTACGTCTCATTAAGTATCGAACGGTTCGGCCGGTCCCGGGGCAGAGACAATTACCGCGTGAGCGACAGCAGCTTCGAGATAATCGGCCGGATAGAAGGGAAACGTGCACGTATATTTCACGTGGCCGTGGCCGTTCCTTCGATCCGTTCGTTTCCATCCGCGGCCCGCCGGATCGCCGCACCGCGCCGGTGTCTTACAATTCACGACAACGTCACTGCTGCAGATAACATCGGATGCCGCGTGCAACAATGCACCGTGCCGATGCATACGACGCCGCACAGCCGGTTAAAGGTCCGTTTATAACCAACCGTATCGTCACCGTAACGTCAACGTAACGTCCATCCCTCTATGCCGATACCAAATATATTTAGGTCATTTACCTTTGTTTCTTTTTCCCTTCTTTTCCCCCTATTAACGCTTCCGCGTAATTGGTGAATTCATTTTATTACGATTCCCATTAACCCGTTTCTGTCCTCGTAAACGATTGCTTTCCGTGATGAAAAAACGGGGCTGGCGTAATTAAAATATTATTGGCCATCTCGATCGAAAAGAACCGCGTACGGCACGGTGCCATTGATCTTCGTTAAAGCAATGTCCGGGCAATTAAGCGCCTAATGCTTCTCCCCGAACGGATAAAAAGTCGGCGTACTTTCTTCGTATCGTGTGCAGCGTATAATTAATTCTTATACCATTAAAGCGCTATCGCGGCCTATCGGCCGTCGTACATGCCGCCTCAAGTGCGTAATTAAGCATGTAAAGTAATTACCATTTTTCTGCCAATGTGAAGCAATAATTATAGCTCTTGCGTAATCTGCGAAGGGATGACCTCCTTGAACGATCCACGACAATGTTAACCGTTTGATATCATCGACGTTTCTATTCGCTAAACCGGCAATCATAAACGTTGTCCAGCATTTTGTACGAGATTCCTGATTAGTGATTTTACCAGATATACGCGGCTATTAAACGACCCAGGCTTGTCTAGTGAATTTGATTAGATTTATACGTTGAACTCTGTTACTCTGTAATCGTTTCAATTTATCGTAAGCGTAGATACGCAATTACGAAGAAACCGTTCCGGCTCCGTGTAATCCTCTTAATTAAGTCCTTGAATATTTTGTATTTTTCTATAATTATGCATTAAAAGCTATACTGCTGATTAAAGTTTCCACCTAATGGTTCAAGAAACGATACTCTTTTATATTTAGACGTCTTTGTTACGTTGCTACTGTTCTCTCGTCTGAATAGAGGCAAACAACCCCTGAAAATAAAAGTACCCAAATATAGTAAACAAGCGGGGTATTCGCTGGCTACCCATTGATTCCAAATCCTTAGTATTTTCAATACGTCCAGTTAGGTTGGAACTCACAGAATCTCGTTATATTAAGTAAACGGGGAATAAGAATAGCGTAGCTTTACAATTTACAATAATAATGAAACGTTTTTGCAAAACACACCATTTTTGTTGGTACAACTTATCTTCTCAACTTGCTCCTTCACTGTATACGGTTATCGGCTAGAAATCGATCCGTTTATCTAACAAGTCGGGCAGAAAACGCGGACGTACATTAGGCGAGCGAAATCGGTAAAAGGAGGATCGAGAGTAAGGGCGACGGTTTGAAAGCAACGGGGCAGAGGGGCGTTTCAAAGCGAGCCAGCCTGGTGTCGGACGAGGCGAGACGAAGCGAAAAGAGTTGAAGCACGTGGGCTAGGCTGGTCGAAGCAACTCGTCTCGTCCTGGTACGGAGAGGCATTGTTCGTCGAGCGCAGTACATCAATTGCGAGAGCTGAGCTGACCGCTTCGCTCGGTGTTTGGCGGGTTTCCCGCACGCTCGTACACGCCTGCCCACGCGATGCTGGCCCCGGCCCCGGCGTCTCTCGTAGCGCGAGCTGCAAATGTTTCTCGGGCTGTTATAGATACTTACATCAAGAAAGGAATGATGTATGCCCCTCGATGGGTAATATAATGTAGGCGGCTAACGAGAAAGGCCCTGGACCCAGCGAGCAGAGGCCAGCAAAAAGGGTGGATCCGTAAATTCGCAGCCTTCAACTAAATCAGCCCGAGTAACGACGCCCGTCGTCGCCCTCGCCGGACGTCGTTCGCGCGAGTAGATCGCCGGAAGGCGCGTCGAATAGCCAAGAGACAGCAGGCTGAAAAAAATCTCCGCTGTTCGTGGTGAACGAGGAAGTTAAGGGCCGTACGTTGTCGATTTTCTCGAAGAAATTGAAAAAAGAAATAAAATAAAAAAGAAATATCAACCTGGAAGAGTCGCTCGCTAACGCGCCCTCGCATTTCCTGTGTTTTATGCTCGCGCCTATGAATGCGTAACGAGCTGTACGCTCGTATGTCTCTAGTTAAATCGATCGTTTTGGCGGACGGTCAACGGACAAGTGGCTAACAATCGTTCACGTCCGAGTAAGAATGGAGGAAGAATCGTTTTGTGCCGTGTCTCGGTTGCGCCATTTTGCTCTGACGTTCCTTAATTGGACGATTCGTTCGACTTTATTTCCTCTGGTCACCATGCACGTTTCTTTCTACGACGAGCTTTCACGACGAAGAATTTCGAGTTAAACATCCAGAGGGAGGGAGGGAAGAAAAAAGAAATGAAACGTATATCCAGTGGACGGTCTAATAAACCGGTGGTAGAACGTAAACGATTCTCGAGCCGTGTACACGTTCTATTCCGTAATGGCAACGATATTAACATAAGGACTTTCAGCTGGCCCCGACGAGTCAGCGATTTAATAACCGATCGTACCAGGGGCATTCCGTCAACCCAGATGTATCCAATTAGTTAGTCCGGCTAGGTAATGAGTTTTACTACCTATTGACAGTGGCCGCAGATGCACGGCCATTAGCAATTCTAAATGGTGTCGTGCAAGGGCCGGTCATTAGGAGTAAACGTAAATAATAATTACACGTTGAAGAACAATCGGTCACCACGGTGAATCCTCGTGTAGCTCTGGCGACTCTGCCACACCGCCGCGACGCGGCGTCGCGTTGTTCTACTGCGGTAGCATCTCGCTTTCTACTCCTGTTTTCTCTCTTTCTTTCCTTTCATTCTCTTCCAGCCGGTCCTCTTCCTTTCCTCCTGTCTTCTTCTCCATCGCGTACGCCAGAGAGCAAGCCGCGGCTCCTTCGAGCGCTAAATAAAGTAAAAGTTTAATGGCGCACATCCGTTGTTCCGATAGATATCTTAATGCGACCGGATTTTCAAGTCCCTTGAGATAAGCGCGCGAGCCCCGATGAAACCCAACGGCGAAAGGGCCGATAAACGACGACGTTCACCGGCTTTTCTACGTTTTTTGGCCGCACCGTGGACGAGCTGGATCTAATGACCGCGACCCGTAACAATGTCGATCGACCGAAATGGTTATTAGAAGGGATCCCGCGTACTTCTTCTTTCCAAGATTACACGCGATAACGATTCGATTCATTGTTGTATTTCTTATTTTTCAGCAGATTCGCAAGATCAGATACCGATCTTTGCTTTCGAGTAGATCTGCTCCCTTTTATGCTCGTTTTTACGCTCTCGCGTGCATGGAAACGAACCAGGTACATTCTTGATGTCGTGTTTATTGCTCGAATCAGGCGGATGAAGATTTTTTTAATTTCCTTCTAGAGAATTTTTTTCTATTTACATTTGAAAATAAAATGCACAAGCAAATTGTAGAAAGTTCGAACGAGTAGAAGTTATCAGGAATAGTTTTTATAAATTTCCTCAACGAACGATTGCACTTGCTTATTATACAATTCTCTTCGTATTACTCCGAGCTGTTTTACTGCTTGACACTTCCGCTCTAAAGAGTTTTCCTTAAGCATTCCGATTCGTAACGGCAGGACTGTAATTTCATCGTGGTGATTATTTCAAGTCAATAATCACCAATTACGCCTTTCAACTCGATGGACTTTGTTGTTGCGTACGTAATCGGTTAGAAAGAACAACTTTAAGCGTTCGGTTTCGTGACACGTTCTCATTTTTTCTCAAGTCCGTCTTACTGTATCGTTGAATTCGACACACGCTTATAATTATGATTGAAATCACGTCAAGAGGCGGAGTTCTTTTACTTTTCTCCTTGTTTCGCGCAATACGTGATCGTTGATCTATTCTCCGAGCAAACGGTTCTCCCTGAACCGTGCCGAAGAAATTAAGCTACGATTAGTTACTGCTGCGGTGAAAATTAATTGTGCACTGTTCAACGTAGAATAGTGGGCGTGAACGAGGAAGTGAAGGAAAGCCACTGGTTATTACAAAGTCTAGCCTTAATAACTTGTGCCGCTTTCGTGAACGCTCACTGTCTTTCTCGCCGGTGCTGCGAATAGAATTAGGCAACAACGTGCTTAGAAACGACGTCTGAACGTTTAGACACGTTGCAACTTCGCCAGGTATTTGAGATTTGATATATCGCTTCGATATAACATCTAATACATTTCAAATTTTTAAGAAACGTACAGAAAGAAATTCAATCTTTTCTAAATTTTTGCATTTAGAAATAACGAATTCCAAATTGCGTAAAATTGATAAAGAAAAATAAGAAGGAAAGAATGAAAGATATTCGAGAGCAATGTTACTTGTTCACGTACGATTGCCACGTTCCGGCAGCCAGTTTGATCGATACTCCTGTCAAAGGAAAGAGAAGTCAGAACGATGGTCCCGTGCGATTACATTAGAGGTTTGGTTGTCGACACCCGAAAAAGGAACAGGATCGCGACACGGAGGTGTAAGACGAGACGAGACGAGGAGAGGACGGGACAAGGGTGACGAGAAGCGCAAGCTCGTGGAACGCGCGAACGATGGACACAGGTGGGAGGACAGGGTGGTCGATGTTTAAGGGATCAACCGACGAGTAAATATTCCGGTTGGCGGTGAGGGACAAGGAATGGCGTGAGGCCTGAAACGACACCGTATAGAGACGGTGTACCGTGGCAGGTGAGTTATATTCGTTAGTCGGAACGGACGAGCAGACCTGGACCCACGGAAACCCCAGGGGGAACCAGGTACCCAAGCTTTATTCCAGTTTAAACGGTCCGTCAAAGTCACCATTACCATTCCGGTTCGCGCGAACCATTTATTTACGCGGTGCCGGGACGCGCCGCTTATTTATAGCCGTCAATTAATTATCGCTGAATAATGAGCGCGTACAACCGCGGAATACATTAGCCGAATCGGCCATTCTTACCGGCGTTTACTCGCGTCGGGGGCGGCCGATTCCCTTTTACTCCTCTCTTTCTATCTTTTCTCTTTATTGTGTGTAGTTGTGTATACCTTCTCGTTCCATGCTTCCCTCTTACCCTTCGAGACGGCTTCGATTTGTTCGGAACGAGCTTTCCTGTCCGTTCGTGGTTCATTGTTCGTGTCCCTGAACGACACGGCACGATCGCGGTCTTCGTTGTACCGCTCCCTGTTAAGCTGAAATAAGATCCGGTTCAGGTGTTGTCCTTTATGGTAGAGGACGAAAAAACGCTCGCCTCTACGCGAGACGCGATCTTTTTTCCCTTTACCTGGAGGGGGATGTAAATTAATTTGCCTCCGCGATCAAATTGATGCACTCGTCGCTGCTATTCAGATCGCCTCGCCGCTCAGCTATCTTCTTTTTTCAATCTTTGTAATTTGTAATGGTTGCCAAGGGAATACGATCTTTTCAAAATCCGGCTTCTGAAAATAATCGGAAATCCTAATGCTCTAATCTCGATTTAAGTCGAAGCTAACGTTCGAACGTTTGCAACAAATTTCCATAAATTATTACGATTCTCCAACCAATCTGCACCAATGTCCAGGTTCCCTGTTGCAATCCGAAGTGGCTGTATTTCAAGAACAAGCGTTCCACGCCTCGCGTCTATTAGAACTCTGCTGAACCCACCCACCCATCTTCGCACAAAGGAATAGCAAAACAGGCATTCCGCTTATATTCGCTGAGCACGCATTAAATAACGCGCATGCAGTCGACCAGAGTGGAAAGAATTCCCATCGATGGCCGGATCCCAGGGAACGGGTCTGACATTCCCTGGGAATAGCTACTCATCGATTACGCGGTATAGAGTGTTGAGTGCGGATTGCTAGTATATATGGGATGCGGTCGAATAATAATAAACGAGGATAAATAGCTAACGAAGGATGCGAATGGATGCATATCTATGACCAATTCATATACAGGGTGTAAAATAGCAAGAATATTTTTACGAAAACAAATGTTTCATTTGCAGAAGATATCATACGAAGAGACGTTGAACTCGAATTCTGTTGTTTAAATAAAACTAGCCTCCATCCGAAAAAGAAATGACAAAGATATTTAAAAAACAAAATTTATCTTTCACAACTTCTAAAAATTATTTTTCCTAAAATATTCTCCCTATTTTATCATACAAGCTTCGTTTAAATAATTCTTTTTATCACGAATGGTTATTAAATAACGGGACTGTATCAATGGACACCCTGTAGACCCAACGGTCAGACATCGACTCGAGTCTCCTCACACCCCTTCCTGAGCAGAGCTGGCCAGGCCAGGGGGGTGCTCTCTGGCAAACTGCGCTTGTCCACCAGGGACAATAAATGACATTGGACCCGTGGTTCTCGCGACGATACGACGGCACGACCGCCAGTTTCTACCCGGTTTCACCGCTCTCTTCCTCCACCATCGTCTCCAGCGATTCCTTCTCTTCTCTTGTCTACCTCTCCCTCCCTCTTGTACTCTTCCCTTTCTGTTCGTCCTGTTCTTCCTTCCTTCGACCGAGAGCGTAGGCAGGTTGGCATACGAGCCGCGGTCAACTCGCCAGCTCCTCTCTCTGCTCTAATGAGCTTGCTATTATTTGCTTTATTGAATGCAATTAGAGCTTACTCCGTGTCCCTGTCCCTCCGCGCGTCTCGCCTCGCCTCCCCATACCCCTTTGCTAGACTCTTCTCATCCTCGTGCTCTTCGTCTTCGCGGTGGTACGTACTCACACAACGGTGCCACTCTGATCCTTCCTGTTGGTGAATAAACGCGGGACCGTGTGTATACAGGGTTCGCGTGCTTACACGCGCGCAGAACGCACGATGTATCGCCGTAAGGATGGCGGGGCATAGCAATCAGCCACAGACATGCATCCCCGCACTACTGTGTAATTTCTAGAACAAAAACCTCGCCGTAATTGTGTTCATTATCTTCAGAGGCACAGAAACAAAGCGAACGCTGGAGGGGCACGAGAGTGGGTCTCTAGAGTGGGATGCGCTAGGATATCGCGAATCGCGCGAAACTTCCTCCGGTTGCGCGCCAGTGCGCCAGCGATCCGCGCTTCCGAACGATTGCAGTTAGGTGTTCTCAGACGAAGTTGAAATTACCGATTTTTCGCGCGCGTGATTCGGTAGCAATCGATATACCTAGAGAGCTTTACGACCAATTTACTGGAAGCTTTCCGCTGCTCGATCTTAATAAGCCAAATCGCGATTAATGTTCCTTCATTACTGTCGAGACCCGAACCTTCTTAGCAAGTAATTCAAAGGTAGAAATTCCTAAAACTTTTTCAACACCTTCTCCTCTTACAAATTGCTATGCAATTCACTGGTAACGACAATATTCACTCGGCTCGACCGAGATATGATTTCGAGCAGCCGCAGGGTACCGCGAAAATTCGAGATAAATTGCTCCGAGAAAGCGTTCCGTTTAAAAACGAACAACCCAGATATTACCCTAAGTGAGTTTTAATGACTCAAATCCGTGCAGAGCGAGAGAGAGAGAATGTACGTTACAGCCGTATCCGGCGGAGATGCGAAGCTTCCCTTGAAATTCGGTTAATCGCAGAGTCGTCGGCACCGTTTACAGGCCGCCTTAACGAGAACGAAAAGCAGAGGTTCGCGGAGATCGGCAACAGAACTGGTCCATGTTTCGTAACGTGAACGTACACGTAATTGCACGCTCCTGGTTCCGGTATAATTGAAGTTTTTCGAAAAAGGAAGATGTACGAATCGCGTCACATATTCCAAAACAAAAGAAGTTAGAATAAAGTCTTATGTAACCGATTATTAATTAAAATTGTGTAATAGTATTTTATACGTACATTCGATCCGTATATATCGTTTTATACGGGAGATAAATTTTCACGAAGATATTAGTACACCGTTGTGTGCGACTGTGACGCGGTGAACGTTACACGACACCGTGTGTGTAATTGCACATTACCAGCCACGGAGATTACAATCTCAACTAGCTCGGTCAGATGAACGACTGAAATCGAGAAATTACGTTTAATGGGAAGACCACGTTAAATATCATTTAAAGTAATCTGGGAGCTGTATCGAGGGAACGATGTCCAGCTTCCGTGAAATTAACTTTCATTTTGCTTCGCATATAATTATTCGTGTATTTATGAATGGTTCGAATCAAAGTGTCAAACAGACGCGCGTCGTAAATAACGTAATTGTAGTAGAACGGTAATAACGGTAAATTAGATGGAATATTAAGAGACGTTTCATTTTCAAATAAATTTCTGTCGAATGTATCGAATTGAATCGGATCTTCTTATACGAAACGAACAGCACATGTTGAGCTAAAAGTCCGACGAGGTTCAACGATCAGAATACCTTGTAGCGCGTTAAAAAATGCCACGATGCGAAAAATGCAACTCGGCATCGATGTATCGAGCCATGAGAGATCGTCCAGGACAAGACGATAGCCGTATGGTAGCACCGCGAGCGGTGGTCTTGGACCTTGCTTCGAACTTATCGGACACCCGATGGGCACCGCCGGGGCCCGAAATAATTGCCTGCAGTGAAATATAAATGATACCAAGATTGTGGAGCGACGATGGGGAGAGAGAGAGAGAGAGAGAGTGATGGGTTACAGGGTTCGTTTTCTACGGTGCCCGTGGCTCCTTGCCACGTGTGCACGTGTGTACGTATGCGTGCCTGGCCCGTCGACTGGCTACTTGGTACGCGAGACGTACGCGCACGTAATTGCGTGCCCGTCCTGAAATTATTCATCTCCCCGACCGCGGCTGATCCCAGCCACTGCACGGATCGGCCAACCACCACCGGAGCCAACCAGCCCCAGCGGTATGATAATGCATAGAAGTGCCAGTCATTATACTTATACATAGCCGGTGTATCCACTGCCCATCCTACCTACTCGCTACGTAGATTACCCACCACCTTGAGCCCCTGCCTCAACCGTCACGATTCCACTCCCCTTTTCTTTACCTTCGATCCCTATATTTCTCTCTTTCCTCCCTTCCTTCTCTATCCACTGCATTTTCGAGCACGGTCCATCTATGCGTATACACTCTTATCCATAAGTCACACGGGACACCTTAGCGTATTCAAATAAATCTGCATTACATTGCAGGATAACTACGTATTGTGCAATATCGAAGGAACTTCTTCTTTGCTGGGGAGATTGTTCAATATATGTAAATTAGCAAAATTGATGCGAAACGCGGAGAGTATCTGAAACTCGTTTTCAAACATATTGCATAATCGGTAATAACCCGGAGCCGGTCGGGTGGTTCTCCTGCCGGTATCAGGACATTAATTATCACGCCGTGACGTTTCGCTCGATCTTCTAATAACGGTCGAGCAGAGGCGGACACGGTTGTAAGCCCGGCCGATTCAGAACGAGCACGATGCCCGTTTATTCCCACAGCCTAATTTTACTCGTTCTCATTGGTCGATGGTACGTGTGTACGCGAGCGTTTCGAAGCAATAGGTATAACCGTGTACAGTTCGCGTATAATTTACACGAGGCCATGTGTCGCGTATAGGCAATGATTAAAGCCTGTTAATTTCCGGCAGTGAAGTTATATCCGGCGCTAAAGTCCGATGCAATTAAACGTTAGACGCCGAGGCGGTACGCGCGGTCCTGGTTAAAGCGTCATCCACTCGGCTATAACGAGGACACTTTGAATCTCAAGGCAGCCAAAGGGTGGCGTGCCACCGCGAAGGGTGGGCAAGGGGACAAGGTAAAGGGGAGGGCGGTAGGGAAGATACTTGCACGGTTGCTCGCTTTAGTAATTCTATATCGCCGTCTCCTATATTCGATCGTCTCGAGGATTTTCTTCATTATAAGTTTCATAGCTGAGAAGAACGTAATGCGAAAGAGTGAGGGGCGAAGAGGAGCTAGCTCATAAGACTTTCCCGTCGGAACGGAGACGCCTATGCCCGTTCATTTTCGAGTGGATGCGCTTCAATTTCACTTCACGCTCGCGCAGCATGCACGACTTACCAACATGTCTTTTAACGAATTGCCGGACCGAGGGATCTGCAGTTAACACTTTGAAGATGAACGCCAAACACGCGTGTACCGTCCTCGTATTTGCAGACACGGATTCCTCTTAATGCTGCTACCGCCACCGGATTATCGGCCTGGGTCATCGTGAACCACCGACTGAAGAAATCGCTACGATACAGCCACCAGATACGAGCTTCACTTTCTTCGTTTAAATTTATGTTTTTACAAATGATTTTTAATTTTACTATCTCATTTGAGATACTCTCTCTTTCCAATCCACAATCCACTCATGATCGAGTCCCGAACGAATTGGTGTACCGGCAAGAACTTAATCACCGCACTACTAGGCGCGAAATCGTGCGAACGTATGAACCCGATTATTTCTTGACACGTCGCGTCGCGTCGTCGATATATCCCACAATCTGTCTGATACTTACTAGCCGCACTCCCTAACTGTCGAGTGGAACAATGTCGACGTATTATTACACCGGTAGCCTGTCACCCTGTCTCTTTTCTTTCCCCGCATATTTCTCGCTCGTTGTTGCGGCCACGTCGTTGGCGTGAGCGATATCGGTGACAGAGGATACGTATATACAATATATATATTATAATAATGTGGGCCACAATGGATTCGCGTCATATCCTGGCTCTGTCCCCAGCTCGGCCATCAATTAGATCAGCTCACCCTAACCTGTGTCGCAGAATATCACTCACACCCACCCGGCTCCGGCGATCCATCTTCTCCTCTCCTCTCCTCCTCGCTCCCTGTCTCGACGAGCCTCCTCTCGATCTTTCTTTTTTACGTTTCCGTTGCAAGTAGCTCGGGATAGAGCAATTACCGGCGGACAAGCGAGAAACTCAATTTAAATTACGACTTCTTGCTGTTGTTACGACCGTTATTATAACGTTAGCGTTTCACGGTGATTCTTCTGCTCGCGTGCGTGCAGCTACGCCGCGCCGACGAGGATGCGATCCATGCGGCTGCTAACGCCTATCGCGGCAAGGAAAGGGTTTCGTCTTTCGCAACACCTCGTGTTTCGTGCCTTCGATGGA
Source organism: Osmia lignaria lignaria (assembly GCF_051020975.1). Lineage (NCBI taxonomy): Eukaryota > Metazoa > Arthropoda > Insecta > Hymenoptera > Megachilidae > Osmia > Osmia lignaria. Next base: position 7,387,835 of record NC_135041.1, read on the forward strand.
TTATCAAAGGAGGAAGATTAGAATACTCAAAGCAGAGTGGAATAATAATGGTTAATTCGTAAATACATAAAATACAAAAAGGGAAGGGTTCCATAACGGTTCTTATCTATCGCGATACCTGAGGTAGTCGTAAAATTACGCTAAACGTCAAGAACGTATGTGAAACGGAATGATAATTGTTGATCCTTAAACGTAGAGGGTACAAAGTCGAAAGGCGGTAAAAATACGGAAACGATAAATTTTAGCCAATTGGACGTCGCAAAAGGTAACGAACCCCCCCACCCTCCCTATTTTTTTTTCCCTCCGACACGTTCTCGTAATTAATCTATCGTACGGTATTCGGGCACCGTAGGTAACGCAGGTGGTCCCGTCAGATGGAAACACGTTGCCGCGATTCACCGTACAACCGTATGGAGATTCGTTTCGCGCGAACTCGTAGACTGTCGTAATAGCGTATGCAAATTTATGATGATACATTCGCGATAATAGTATGAATTAGCCAGGCGACGGGAACGTTCGGCGTATTCCATGAAATTTAGCGAGCAATCCCGAGGTTAATTTAATGATTGTTCGTGGAGTAGGGAGAATATGCGGAAAGACTGTACGCGGAATTTCTTTCAGTTTCTTTATTCCCACTTTCGTAATAACGGATAGCTGTCAACGGACGGCACGAATTTCCATTATTTTGAAATTCTGAAATTTTTATAACGAGAACGGCGTTTAATCTTCAACATCAGCGATCAAATAATTGCCACGTTCAACCCTCGCTCTATCCGATAAAGACATAACATCGCGTTTCTATGAAGCACGCGAAACAACACGGTATAAAATTATAATTATCGCGCTTTCAATGGCGGCTGAACGGAAGTAACTGATTACCTTTCGCGCATCCACCGGATTGAATACGCGTCTCCTTTCTTTTTCTTCCCTCTCCGCTGGTCCCATTCCCTTTTCGAAGACGAGACAATGATGTCCGACCTCCGGGCGAGCGTACAAGCGGACGGGTGGTCAAAGAGAAAGAAGAAGAAGAAGAAGAAGAAGAAGATCAAAAACATGAGAAGAAAAAGAGTGAGGCCGGCAAGAAGGCGCGGGACCAACGAAGAAGAAGCAGAAGAAGAGGAATAAGAAAATAGTTAAGCAGAAGGAAAAGAGAGAAGATGATGATGATGATGATGAAGAAGAAGAAGAAGAAGACGAAGACACGAGGAGATTGACCCTCTGCCCTGCTCATCGTACGCAGGCGAACACGCACGCGACCGGTTTGTTTCACCCCGATGCTAAACGAAGTTTTACCAGCCGGTTGCTCCGGCAAATCGTTTCTTCTTTCTCACTTAATACACTTTCAGTACACGGAGCTGACAATGTTCCTTGCTAAATTGATTGCAAACTGGAACAATAACCGGGATACAAGAAGATTCTGAGATTATCTTGCAGTGAGTAAGGGATCGATACTTAGACTACTTAGATCCTGCTGGGATCTGTAACCACAGAAAATGTAATAGAATTTTGTATAATTCAAAATATGGGATTCTGTGCTTTCATTATTAACCCTTTGGGGACGGAGCATTCTCAAGCTTGCATAGATTAAATTATTAATTTAAAATAAAAGGAGTAATAATTCCATCCTTCAAAGCATATATTATAAACCTTTACTATTAACACTTATAGCTGTATTTTGTATCAAGAATATAACGCAATAAGTACAGAATTATAAATTACTATGACAATTATGTTTGGACATACATATGCGTCGATCGTCCGCAAAGGGTTAATTAGAATAGGTAGATTATTTAGTGCCCACGAAAGAGGAATGTTCCTACTTTTGAAAAAGAAACTTAGACTTTTCTATAGTAGAAGTTTGTATTCTAAATTGGACGCGAAAATTTTCTTCTTTTTATGCAAGATAAAGTTATTCTAAACACAAGCCACGTAACAAACAACAGAGAAGATCTAAGGGTTGTTATCTTGTCGACAATACAGAACACCGATGCTGAGTAACACTGGCATCGAATAATAAAGCAAGGGGCATAGAATTCACGGCACGTAAGCTTCGCTTCGTGTAATTTACTTTATTCAGCTTGACGGACGCACATGGCGATTAACGCAGCCCCATGAAAGGAACAGCATCGCAAGGTGTTTCGAAATTGTAGACCGCGCGAAATATAAATGCCCGTGATACGTAAATGGTATCTGCTTACCCGGTTGCATATTGTTTGTTCCTTGACTGCTCGTTACCATCGTAATATTCTACACCTTTGCTCTTCTGCGTTAACGGTTTAACTGCCGATTGAACTGTAATTTTCGATGTTAACTATTTATATATCTGGCGATATTTCACCGTGAGAAAAGAAAGAACGACGAGCTCAATCATAAAACGACTACAATTTTCCTTGCATTCCTGGCATTGCTGTTTGAAGATGCATTTTCAAATGCGTTTTTAATTATAGTGTAATTTCGCGATGCTTGTTAGAAGATTGAAGTTTTTATTTTTATTTTACGTAAACTTCCTTTTTATTAAATGTCAAGGAAGATTTTTCACGTATTTTGTATTTCAAAAGTGTGGTCATTGTTACGTAATATAATAATTTCTATCGTTTCGTGTATTATTTGGCCATCACTCGAGTAATTTACGGATTTCATCACAAAAACACGATACCGGTTTCGAAGCAATGAATTCATCGATAAACTTTCGCACGTCTACGAAAGTTGAAATATTTGTCTCCTAGTGAATTGACCTAAACAGAATCATGTGACGTAAAATGTCCTAGTAGATGTTTACGATGATATCTTTAATGAATTACGTAACCTGTAATTCTCACGCAACAAAACGATGCTCTGTTGACAAAAAATCACCACTTTTCTGTTTATATATTACTTAATTTAGCAAACTGCTAATAAATCAAAATTGTTATATCCTGTCGAATGCTGAGAAGTCGCTGAAAGCATTCCCACGAATTTATGAATGACTCTGTAGTAATCAGGAATTACTATTAATCAGATTCGAAGCATTCCAGCTTGCAAAATATCCCCTGCAATAGTATCTTCTTTTGTCGGCACTGGTTAGTTAGAATGCGGATAACGTTCCGGCTAAAAGCAACGCGAACAATGAACATGGGGTTCGTGAGAACGAAAAAAGAAGAAGCTAAATAAAGGAGGAGGAGATAAGGATGAGTCGTAGCTGCGTGTCACCCCATCGGAGAAGCTCCTAAGTGGCGTCTAAAAATGTTCTCCATTCAACGGGACAATGAGTGCACAATGCGTCGGTACAATCTGGGATTTCGAGCTACCGAGCATTTAGGTTTGCAATTCACGGTGAATCGGAAAAACTCCCTATGGAGTTCACGTGGGAACGAAACACCTTTTCATCGGTGTCCCTCGGGGGAGGCTGGTCCCTACTTGGTTAAACGGGCTCGCAACACCGGACCAAAGAGTCCGTCTTCGTGACAGGTACTACGTGCGTGTTGACCCTTTGCTTAATTCGCGATTAACGAGCGAGTGCAACTTCCGCAGCTCGACGATCAAACAAACGGCAATGTAAACGTGGCGAAATCACGCGTTGAAACACGACGTAACGATACAGCTATCATTAAACGTAATAATCATTACAGAAATTAATGTTCGTACATTATTTATCCGATACGTACACAGTAATTAATAACGCGACGTGGAAAAAGGTACGCCTTGTCATACGTATACCTGTCGTCGTGAATAGCTACGACACAGATGCAAGGAACATCTTCATTTTGTTGGAACCTTGCAAGAATTTCTAAAGCAGTCGACTGTTCTTTTATATTAATGGGAATTCAAGTTTAACCATCAGATTGCAACAATGTAAAAATATATGTTGCTTGTGCAAAAAAGAAGACGAGCACTCGTACATCTAAACGAGCCTGTCTCTATCGAATCATTTGCATCGAAGCTCGATTTTTTTACGATTGTTAGGTACTTACTAAACCAGTAGCCAGAGAGGATCGATCATACCGATGTCGTGTCATTGGCAAATAAATTTTCGATCGACCGACGTGATCTGTTGTCGATAGTAAACAACGAGCACGAGACACCGACGGCCAAGTAATGATGTAACGCGGCTAAGAATGCAACGGGCCAGAGGAATGACATTTATTTTCGCCAGACAAGACGAACAGCGTACTTAACGTCGATCGATCAATCGTTCCCGCAACATTGCCGCGAAACGATCTTACTTTGGCCCTCGATCGATCAACGAGAGAAAGATAACGGTGTCGGTGGACAAATGATCATCGAGATAATCAAAGCACGAAGATACGCTCCATTTTCTTCGGTTATAATTAAAAGTTACATCGCTTTCTTTCTTGGAACTTAATAACGTGCCGCGGTGGTATGTCGAAGTAACAATATTTTAATTTATGCATAAGTTTACAGTTACGCCGGTCATTTTGTCACTTAAACAGTATATGGTATAAAACCCACCAGAGATGTTCAGGAATTTACGGTTAATTTGTTCAACGTATTTTAATATAATTGATCTTAAATTCCAAGTAATCCAATACTTACACATAAATAACAATAATCGCATCAGTTTTCTCCCGGATTTACATTTTATTCGTTTCAAATTAAATCGACACTGGTAATTAACGACGGGCATTAAGATTTGGAAATACTTGTCAACGATATCGAGGAGTTTTGTTAAAGACGCTGTTGCCGCAATTAAATCAACGCTGGACATAATCGCGACCGCGAGGTATATATGTAGGTATACATACATATATCCGAAGGGAAAACTGTCTCGCTTTGTGCTAATTACCGACCTCCGCTTAAAGTGATTAACGCAGGAATTATAAGACACACGATGCTTTCTGTGCGTCTGATAGTGTCGATTTCCAATTAGCTGTAATAACGTATAGCTTCGCGAAGCAGTAATTGCTTCTTGAATAAATTGCAGCGAACGTAGAAAGCGGTGTCGTTTAAATATTACATCCGCGACGTAGCACATCGGCAATGCTGTACGCGTTATTTATGTTAATTAACCGTGGCATTTTAGAAACGATGCGCGTATTAAAGTCGTCCGTTCCATGTTGCTCCTAGCCTTCATTTTCATGAAAATGCTTCGATCCTTCAAACGTACTTACGTTCGCTTACCAAAAGCATCACAGGCTGAGATTAACTCGATATGTCTGTTAATAAAGTACTCGATTACTCAAATACCTAGGGGAGATACAGTTTGCCTCGAGTTAGAATTAGCAATGTAATATCTTTATCAGATCTATTTTTAATTCTGATAATTCTGTAGTTCAGATTTAAAATACAATCCTGTATTATCAAGATCATATTTCAATTATTATTCTCTGTTCTTCAGCTTCGGTTCCCCAGAAATTTCCTCGGGGAAAGAAGGGTGGTAGTTGGAGTAGCGTAACCGTACAGTGTTTTCGTACGATGGTTGATCGTATTCACAACGGAACGTGACTGGTAGCTGGGGGGAAGGTGTGCGATTGCAAATTCGTAGGCGCCAGTAGGCTGGTGGAACGCAGCACAGTGCAGCGTTCGACGGTGGCGCCGGAAGCGCGAGCAACCGGGCGTGTCAGCGCTGACCAGCGCAACTCTGCTTCTTTCGCCACTGTTCCGTTGCATTGCACCTGCACACACTGCGCTGCCTCGAGCTACCGTGATTGGTCTTCCACCCACGCGTGCCCTCGCGATGGAACCAGTCCCAAAGGCGGTCGAAAGCCGCACTTTTACCTGGCCCGCCGGCACTCGAAAGCCCGTATTTGTCGATACCCAGGTGACAGCCTGTGTTTAAACGATCTTAATATACCGATAAGCGGCGCCGTGCGGCCAGCTAGCCGGTAATTATTCTGTGTGGCTCGAATCAATTAGAGGGTGATCGTGTAAACGACACGGGGAGGACGAATCGCGTTGAACAAACTGTTACGTCGAATGAAGTAATAAGAATCCTTCGACGTAAAAATACGAGGAGGCTTCTTCATTTAACCCTTTTTTCTAGATTATAAATAAGGGGTAGTCTTACTTTTAGACATAGTTCTCAAAATTTGTTCCTTTAGATGAATGAAGAAGATAAAAAAGAAATCAAGGACCAAGATACAGTGATAACATTTCTCAAGACAAGGCTGGTTTCCTTGCACATCGCGTTCCTGGCTTTCCGCCGGTGGCGTTCAAGTGGAAGGGCACAAGATGGCTCGTCGATATCGCGAAGGAAGGGGATAGTGGGTGAATAACAGACAGAGAAAGAGAAAAGGAGAAGGAGAGAGAGGTAGCGAGAGAAAGAGAAGACGGCGAGGAAGAGGCAGGGTTGCAAGGGGGTACGATCGAAGTACGTCGGACAGCAAGGAGGCGCCGGTACTGCGCGCCACACCCCAATGCAGCAACTCCATTGATTATTGTTGCCAGTGCACTTCCTACCCCGCCTTGGCGAACGACAAGTATGCCCTGATTCCAGCTTCCAGCCAAGCTACCCGTGCCTCGCAAGGTGTTTCCAGCCAGCAACATTCCATGTTAGGAAATTTGTAAGCGCCCGTACCGAACAAACAATGCTAATGTCTTTCGGACTACTTAATGCTTTTTCTTCGATGGCGACACTCTGTTTGTAACACCCGTGGAACATGGATCGTACTTTCAACGCGACCAATTTTGGTAGCAAGAGTACGTAACGTCGTTTCTCTGTTGCAAATGACAACTAACGAGATAGCCATGTTTTTTATTCTCTGAAAGTAACGCGTTGACATGGTAATACTCTGAAAATAATGTTTCCCAACAATAGGAAAATGCGACTTCTAACGAACTTCTCAAACGTATCCACCCTTTATGATGCTGAAAATAATTTTGCCACAGTCGATTCTCCCGCATCTTTGAACGAGAGCCCGCAAAGTTACAAAGGATGACGGATCGCGTCATCGCCAAAGCGAGCAGCAGACGCGTCCATAGGCATTTTCCAGAAAGGTAACGCACGTGAACAGCGTAAATAAACGAGAATGCAGGTCATGCTACGCGACACAGGGTTGCAGGTATGCGGGAAAATCACGGCAGAACCGGTGTCAAGTCTGGTGCGGTGCAAATCCGCGCGGGCGTCGAAGGGGAAGCGGGAAAAAAATGAACGGCGCGGCGGGCAAAAGCGCGTCAGGCTGGCACACGCCCGCCTCTATTTCCCCGCGGATTAATCTCGATAATTAGAAAGCGTATCACCCACTCGTTGCACGCGCCGTCGACTTCGAGCGTTTCACTTCATTCGCCTCATTCACCAAACTCGCGTTATACGCTCACTCGAGTTACACACCTCACTCACGCTACTCGCTAAACCTTCTCCCCTTCTCCGTCTCCGTACCCGCCACCACCATCGTCTCACCAGTCATTCACTTCACGTGGCACCTGCTCTCTACCCGCCGCTGTCTCTCTTTCTCTTCGCTCTACCTTCATCTCCGTCAGTGCCGTTAACAGCGGGCATAGCTGTGCGCCGATCAACGTCGTCGGTGTCAAGAAAACGCGTTATCAGAAGCTACGGGATCCAAGTGTAATTCTACTCGAAAGATCCCCGGGGAATTTTCCTCTCTTCAGCTTCAACCGCCACTCGTCGCGATTTCTGTAAGTACGCTTCTTGTCCGCTCGCTAATCGCTCGAGGGACACTTCCAGTCCTTTCGACGGTCCACGATCCACTTCTAGTCAGTTTGATTAAACACCGCTCGATCTACACCGAGTATCCCACGAAAGTGGAATTATAGGTCACATTGGGCGTATCTCCTTCAAAGATGACAGACACCATCGCGCGCGTTATAAAGCGGACGCGAATGCAAGGATCGCGAGGCCCGAGGAGGTTGATTGTTTTCTGGAGAAGGCGCCGCTCGGAGTTCCGGGAATACCAGGATGGTCGCCGGGCCTGTTGCAAAGCAGGTAGATGGGCGCAGAGGGTCGGCAATTACGGTCGAGCGTCGATATCATCAGGTGGTGGCGTGCGCTTCTACGGGCACGGACACGTGAAGCGTGCACGAAATCGTCGATCGTTAGGACGGTTTCTCAATGACACCGATAACATTCAATACTGTACGTATGTTGGTACTGCAGGTAGATACATTGATTCGCGTAATGTCTGTAACTAAAGGGAACTGGAAGAGATGGAAGGAATCATGTTCGAAGACGATGGTAGAGGTTAGAGGGTGAGGTGTGGGAGAAGAGAAAGAACAGAAGAAAAGGACGAAGACGTGGAAGAGTAAAGAGGGGCAGTCCGTGGGGCCCCTTGAAAATTACAAGCTATACGTTGTTCCAAACCGACCATCTAAGATAATACCTGCTCACCCTGCAGCCATAATGAATATGTAAGACAGATTGTAGGCTAAGAGGGAGCCTCCGCAGCTACCGCAGCGCGATACGGTTGTCCATGCGCAGATTATATTCCAAGCCCGATTACGCACGGCCGGCCGATAATTTATTATTTGCCGCGAGTAAAAATCACCGAAGAAACGACCCGCGGCGTTTGTTCGAGCCTACCTGGTACGCGTTTCGCTACGAGGATCCAACGCTGCATACTCGCTAAGGGTGCAAAAGGACGGATCGAATCGAATCGAATCGAATCGAATCGGGTCGACTTCTCGAAACCGTTTTGCGACGTGTTTATAAACACAGAGTAGCAGGGGACTGTCCTCGAAAGAGACCCGAGGAAAATACTCGGTTCCTCTCACACCCTTAATCGCTCGCGACCGAGTATCCACGCTTGAACGAGCATCCAACGACGCAGGATTGACGGCGATTGACGGTAGACCCTATACATATACGTACGTCGGTCGCGATTAAATAAGAAGGAATCGAAACGTGGCATCGCGACGCTGATAAGGAGCTTCGAGTCGAACAGCTTCGCGATGGAACCAGAAGGGAGCGTGTCCTAGCCGTAGACCCCGAGATCGATGAATGAAGCCCGCTCGACGGCAGCTGCTTGTCCGGTAGCACGGAATGCTGCGCGAGATCTCGAATTATCGTTATTACTATCGTACGTTAATTATTGTACGTAAGCCGAGCCGCGGGGAACCGGTATTTCATGATCATCAAGGATAAATAACGCAACGTATAATGGCCTGACCGTCGGAAATGTATTTGTTTTTCTGCGCTCTGTATAAATTATGCGCCATTGATGTTATCTCGCGTTGAAATTCAGCCCCGACCGATACCGCGCTGCTTAAGAAAATTACTTTTAATTACGCCCGGCAAGATTCATCGCGGGTAGTATCTTCTTGTCCTCGCGTCCGTTAAACCGTGGGGAGGATCATTCTTCTCTTCAGCGGCTGTTAAACGATCATAGATCATCAAAAAACAATTTTCTGAAGTCTCTTAATCCCTTTATGGACAGAAAAAGTCTGGTGAATTAATTTTCATAAAGTGTCGTTTCGCGTTGAAGAACAAGTTGCGTTAAAATATTCAAGGGGCAGTGAAGGATTTTCGATAAGCAATAAATCACCGGAGTGATTTACATTCCTGCGACCTGAATTATGATCAAATACCATAGGAGCGTTGAGAAACACCGCATAGAAAAGCTTCACGAATCAGTCTTAATTTGTTTACCGACCTCCGATCTGGCGATTAGCTTGAGATCTCGTTAGAGTATCACCGTCTCCCTTCGATCAACGACATTCTTTCCAGCACGAATTCCGACGGCTGAGGGAACAGATAGGTAAAACCAGTCGGACAATTGAACTTTTCTTTTTTCCACGACTTTCTCCGTGCTGCTTTTCGGTCGCCGTGTTTGGAAGCGTGACGAACGCGCGTGGAACGTGAGCTCGCGTTACCAGAGACCGCTAACTCTCCATAGAAATTTATTTAAACGCGTCGGGACACTGACAAAACGATCCAATTATAAAAACAAGCCACGGCGTTTTCTTGAGAAACCTCGAAAAAATTCTCGCCCATGGAGAACCATACGATCAATCACGAATAGCGTTACACGGACCAAGAAGAAACTAGGATTAAGTTGATCCTCGCTATCAAACGAAGCAAGATTATCATTATTTTCTATGTCATAATTTGCATCTGTAAAAGCCATAAATAGTACTGGAAAACACCATAGCCTCTTATGGTTAGGGTTAAGGTCCGAGCGGCGAAGAAGGAACGGGAAGTGGAGGGTCTAAGGGGGCGGCAGGTGACAAAGTCGGGTGTTTAGGCGTCTTTCCAGACTAAAATTGGGACCTAAGCGAGCGAACGAGAGGGTGGGGTCTGGGGTGGCGACGAAGGAGCAGCGTTCGAGTACAAAAGGGGAGGAATAAGGAGAGAGCGATAAGAAGAATGAAGAGGCGACTCAGTCGGTGGAAGGAATGCCGTCGGACGAGCGCCGGAGGGCAGCCGCGCGCGGTTTCTCTCTCGCTTCCAGAACGCTTCGTCCCTCCACCCTTTGCCCTCGCGGTAACAGAGAATACTCGATCCCTCTATCTCGTTTCCTTCTTTCGTTTACCAACACCTCTTCGTCTGTTCTCCAACTGATTCCTCTTCAGTCCCTATCCCACACCCTCCGTCCCTCGAACACGTACCAGCTATTCTACGTCAAAATAAAAATTTCAACTTTTATTAGCGGAAAGCTTTTAGGAAAATTTTAGTTCTCTGTCTTTAGTGGTTTTCCAGATGTTCAACGTTAAATAAAAAAAAAAAAAAATGATCGCATAGAACCAATACGTCATCATTTGAATGTCTGAAAGACCATTCATGATAGATAGCTAAAATTTTACACACTTGTGATCATGATTGTAAACAAACACCGAGTTTAAGAAACGAATAAAAATCGGTTACTACGACCGCAACACTGGTGCGTTTTGACGTGGAATGGCTGGTACGCGTCCACGCGATTGTGGTGGTTGCTGATACCTCCCGGGGCCTCACTTGTCACACACGCAGGGGCCTCCCCTCTTTTCTCTGGCCGGCTGACAGGGCCTAAGACCCCGCGCTCCCTCCTCGCTCATGTCCTCTCCCCCTTCTTCCTCTTGTTGCACCCCTGGTTCGGGCCGCCAGGTTGCATCGGCACGCCAGCGGCAATAGCCGTGGGCCGTGGGCCGACACAGGTGATGCACGGGCCTCCTTACATCTTCGATCCACTCTTAGGCCTCTTCTTTCCCACCGGCTCCACTGTATCGCGCTCCTCGTTCTTCTCCCTTTCTCTCCCTTGTCCTGGCGAACTTGCTCTCTGCTCGGCGTGTCGCGCGGTCTCCACGTCGCTCTCTTTCCCCTCGTGTACGCGTTCGACGTCCAACATCGTCGACCTGCACCGCGCTCTAACGCCTGTTATTGTCCGTCTTGTTACAGGTATGCGAGCGACACGCAGCGACTGTACGGCCGCGAGACGGTTGCCCGTTGCGAGTTGCACGTGTTTCCTGGACCGTTCCGTGACCCCGGGTCGCGTCAGAAGTCCTCGCGAGCCGATACCGCCGCTTCGATTCCAGCTGGCGTTCTGAGCTAACTTCTTTCACTTTTACAGATCGCCGCGAAAGGAACATCCTTTACGGTGCTGGTACTACACGATGTTGTTGCCGACCCACGGCGGTGCCCGCGAACCGACCGCGGCCGATGAAACACACCGCGGTTGTTCGTTACGGATCTTCCGACGATCAAATTCGTTGCGATCTATTTGTTGGAGCAGGCTGATGTGGGAAGACGAGTGAACTAGGGAACGCAGTAGGTAATGGACGAAGGAATTTTAAACCTCCGTAGGCAATTGATAATTTGCGTAATTATCGATCATCACGATATAGGTACCATATCCTCGTATACAAATGAGCATCTATAATTTCGAAAAGCATCCTTTGCGTCAGCTGTAATCTTGGTAATAAGCGTACAACGCGTATTCGCGTCAGATTTAATTAACATTTCCAATATTAATTCTAATATTATTCTTATTTATTTCAATCACTCGGCGAATACCCACGTTCCTCGTTTAGCAACGGACGTGTTAACGCATTAATTTCTTAAAATAAAATTTTACCACTTTTTAACGAGACTAATCGTTCTCTTGCAATCTCTCCGTCAATTATATGTACGGTGTATCTTCAATCTTCATTGCCAGTAGAAGTGTTTCAGTTCCCAGCAAATAACAAAGATCGTTCAGACGCATCTGGCATTCCAGACGATAATCGTAATCCACTTTTAGCTGAATGGGTAATTCGTGTATTGAACGTAATACCCATGAGCGGGCAGATACTTCAGAAACATTTTAATACTGAAACCAGTTTCCTGCATTGCGCCGTTTCGAAGGTAACGACGTCGAAACAACGTCGACCGCTTAATGCACCGTTTAACCAGTAAATTTTCCATCCTTTCTTCGCCAAATCGTCGTAGCGCCGATTGTCGTTCCGTTGCGTCGCAGTTGCCGCGTAAAAACGACCGATGTCCGTAATTCAGGAAATCAGGACTTCCTAATTGCCCGCAACGGTGGATCACGTAGGAGAAAAAGGTAGCCAGCTCTCGAAAGAAGCATAATCGGGACCATGGGTTCCCGCAAAAAGACTTGTTGCATCGGTCGAGGGTCTGAGCGCCGCTCCGACGACCACGACGATTGTGTAAATCTCCTCATTTGGAATGCAGTACATTATTCTCGAGGGGGCCCTAAATAAGTAGCTGCATCAACGGGGACCTCGTAGCTGGACGAAATTTAATTGGTCTTCTTGCTGGCTGCGCCTACGGTATCGGATCAAGACGAAACGCTCATAATTTCGCGGTCGCGGCGGTCCAGCTTCGAAAACAACAGCTGATGAGCAAAAGAGCAGGTGAACGTTGCTTTCGCTCATTTCTTATTCTATCGCTTTCTTGTGTCGTAATTTTTCCCCCTATTCGTATAGTTTCTAATTCTGTATTTTTGTAATACTGTATACCATCAGGCTTGCATTAATTAATTTTTCTAATGTCGATCATCAACCATTTCTTATTCTATCGCTTTCTTGTGTCGCAATTTTTTCCTCTATTCGTATAGTTTCTAATTCTGTATTTTTGTAATACTGTATACCATCAGGCTTGCATTAATTAATTTTTCTAATGTCGATCATCAGCTGCTAATTTCACGTACTTTCTATTCACACGTCGTAAGCAGGAACGAGTTCAAGTAAACGGTGACTAAAATGGAATCTTCAATAACGATAACCTCCTTCTGAGACAGCATCGTAGAGAACAGATGTAATTGATATAAATTAACATTTACGATGCCTCATAGGAGAAAGAAGAGGTCATTTCGACCTGAATGAAGATCATTTCCGTTGAGGAACAGCCGTCTCGATTAACGTTGCATTTGGCGATCTTGGTTAACAATAATTGGCAGCTACGGTAGCGAATCAACTGTGTATAAAATCGTCGATCCGCTCGTTTCGTCGTCGCGAGGTGAACAGTATACATGCTCGTCCAACAATGTCGGTGTTTTAGCGCAAATCGCGGGACCGGTTCGCCTCGGTGTAGCCTCTCCTCTTCTCCTCTTGTCGTGTGGCTTTTATAAAGCTGAACGAATCGGCCGATTCCAAAGCGGACAAACGTACTTACGCTCTGCCGAAGGGAATAACGAACGTATGTAACGCATGCGGCGAACCGTCCGGTATAGCAGCCAAGTCTACGGCCTGTATACGATGCAGCAATCTAGCCGCGTTGATTAGAGTCGTATGTAGAATCGAGAACCGGATTCCAAGAACCTGTTTCCATGTTCACGTAAGATCCCCGGAGTAATCGACTGACGGATCGGCGACCGTTCGAGTCACCGACCCCGACCGACCGACGCGAGACGCCGCGCCGCGCCGCGCCGTTCGCTAGTTCGCTCGCTCGATTCCTCTCGATGCCGACCACTCCGCGACTGCGTCGTCCCGACGATGCTACGCCAACTCTTCTTCCCTTTGTCCCCTGCATTCCTGCGGGACACCGTTTCTTCCTACCCTTCCACGCTTCCTCTTTACTGGACAACAGAGAAGGTACGCCCGGCTTACAGGTTTTACTCTCATAAACGTGTTGCATAGTATGGTCCGAAATGATAAGATCAAATTAATAAGAATGGAAAAGATAATCTATCTACATCTTAATGGTATTCTTCAGGACGTTTAATATAGATGCTTCTGCTTAAAACAAATCTAATTACCATTCAAAGTGTACATAAAGTAATCGTGACCCAGAACAGAAAGGTTCCAGTTCACTAGGTCGACCGTGTTCCGACCTTCTCCAATCCAGGACCACGTTCCACGCAGCTTCGCGAGTGGACCTACTTCTGCTTCCCTCCCGTCTCGTGACGTTGCCCTGTAATTCTCGTTGCCACTTCTATCGAGCTAACCACGATAACGGGTGAACGTAGATAAGGGAAAATCACGTCTACGATTAGCCTCGATTGTAGTCGGTTCCCGTGCGAAAAGATCGCCAGGTCAGGCTGGTTGCACGCGTTGGTCTCGGTCGTTGACTAGCTCCCGGCGCGTTTAAACCGTCTCTCTCGACGCGACGGGACGATCTAGCGGCGATTATCTCGCGCAAGGATCGGCTTCTGAATCGACGCGGCTTTGGAGGCGCGCGATACCGTGTCGTGCTCCTGAAAAAAAATTTAAAGAATAATAAAAAAAAAGCGTTCCAGCTTGTAAGCTCAGAATCCTATTAATAGAGCCACACTAGAGAGAGAGAGGCGTTCATTTACACGCGGGTAGCAGCGTGTACGAGCTCGGCTGCAACAGCGACGACTGCATCTATTAACGCGTCCGAGTGGCCACACTGGCTATAATATTATCTCTACTAAGCGGCTTATCGAGCCGAGGGTGTTAATTAATTTTTTACCCGGCCAACGAGCGACCCCGTAAACACGTCGAATCGATCTGCCGGTTTTCTGGCCTAGGAAGACAGGTTGGCGTGCTAACACGACAGACTGGTAGCGCAGATAACGCTGGCAAATCGAATCGAGTTTTATCGCGACGGGGAAAGAACGGAATTCCAACTGATTTGTCTGCTCGAGCGTTGATAACGCGATCTCCGTTATGTCGCTCGCCGTTTCGCGGCTCCGTTTCGTTCCCGGGATACTTCAGGTTTTGGGAACGACGTATAAGTAGCGGTAAACCGACGGAAATGGAACCGCGAGGAACAACAAGAAGTTGAGGATTTTTCATTTGGAAATCTTGAACACCGTGTCGGCTTCCGTTAATGGTACTGGGTCAAGAAAGTTGCTTCGTTATCGTAAACTCTTTGAAAGTTTTACGATCATCAAAATTGTAAAAGTTTTAGTACAGAAATATCTTATTTACAATTTTAAGTTTGAATAAGCGAGAAGGGCGTTTCTATGCCGTACACTTGTTATTCTGGTTACAAATTTCTTTCAAGACAAGGGGATAAACATTTATAGAATCTTTCAAAAGGCTGGAAGAAAAATCGAATGAACCACGAATACAGAAACCGAGAGAAAGAATCCTTTCCAAGCAGAAGGTACACGTTAATAACGCATTTACGAGCGAAAGTATTTATCGGCCATAATGCATCGTTCACGTTCAATTGACGATCCCGCGAGGCGTCGCGTCGCGAGCAGAACGCCGCGAAATTTCACAGCAACTGTCGCGATAATCAGCTTTTATCACGTGTTGCGGGTTACTGAACGCCCGCCATCCACTGTAAGATCGCATTATGACGTCCCATCGTTTCATCAACCGATGAATAACGGGGACCATTCTCGTTGGCCGCGCGAGGAGTCAAGCGTTAAACTTACCTTTTCTACTCGAGCAACGAAGAAAGAGGCGAATAAAAAAAGAAGCCTTCGCTCGACCCGTCGTTGCCGTCGTCGTCGTCGTCGCCGGCGTCGTCGTTGTTGTCGTCGTTGGAAGCTAAGAGTGCCTCCGATGGACCTCAGTCTCAGAGGTACTTATCTTCCCCTCGCAATCGGTGCAATATATTCAGGGTGCAAAGCGTCGTTGTCGTTAAGTTGAATGGACGTTTTCACTTAAAGTTGCGTTCACTCGCCGGACAAAGGGATCATTACCCGGGGGTAAAGAAAGGATGCCCGCCGTGGCGGACACTTAAATACGCAGAATTCACGCCCCGATCACGTGAATACGGAAGCGTCCTGGTGACAAAGCGGCTACGAGTTGGATACCCTGTCTTCCTCCCCAATTAAGGTAGCCCAATTTCGAAATTCTTGTACGAACACTGCTGTCCTCGTCTTTTAGCCTCTTCTTCCTCGTTAATGTAGATACAAGGTGGAGTGAAATTAATGGCACTGGAGGTGGGGAGGGAGGAAATGGTAAAAGTTAGTCGAGGTAATTAATTATTCGTGCAGTAAATAAAACACGTATTAAGCTGGCTACGTTTAAAAGAGACATCCTGTAAATGAAAATCTTTCGTACGATCGATTCACTCTGTAATAATGGTTATAAATCGTTTCGCGTTCAACTATAAGTTTGCCAGAAAATATAACGGTACATCCGACGACCACGTCGAAGAATGCAAATGCAATTAAACGAACCGCGGGATGGCAACCGATCGTCTCCGAGCGGCGAGCAGGAAAATCAGCCGCGAGTCGAATTAATCAGTCGAACGCTGTAATTAACATTATAGGTACGAGGCTGCGCGTCACGAGCGTACCAAGCTATTATTAGCTTTTAGACGGTAATCGCGTGACCGGTTGCTATAACTCATCGACCTCTAAGACGGTTGTCAATTAACACGACGCACACCGAATATGCATTTCCAATTGCCCACCCGCCGCTACACTCTCCAATCGAATCCTGCCAACATCCTCCTCCTGTCTCGCGATTACAGCGTTATGCAGAACACTTGATGGACAGTGATGGGCATTCACTACCATTTCATGCAGATTTTCCATGCAATTTAATGCTTATTCGATACTTGTTAAAAGTTTCAGATTCTTGAAAAGGCCTTTGACCAAATTTTAACACGTCTACTACCTTGGAGGTCACCAGCAGCTGCCACATCGAAGCTAATTCAACTGAACGTATACCCTTATTATTATATTAATATGAAACTTCAAAGTGTTAAACTTTCATAATGTTCAAGACACGAGAACATTTTCAAGAATTTCCAATTTTGGAATAAATGCAAATGAACGCTGTTCCCATAATTGATAGGCGAACGATTGATGAAGTAGCGCGTCGCGGCGGACACGCACGATATCGCCTTCGAATCGATGCATGCATTCAATTTACTGTCGGTGGCCATCCATTAACATTTAGCCGCGCGCTGTCTGATAGCCAGAGACGTGGAAATAAATAGTAATTTCTACGGTGTATTAATTTTACCGAGGATGCCGATTTCGTGGATGGGATGTACATACGTATACAAGCGCGTAAGCGACGGTAAATTTCCTGAATTACGGAACCCGCAAGCTGATCTATGAACCCTCCGACACGGTCCGTATTCTATTCCTTCCGATATTAAAATCGACGATACAGGATGTTGATTCCAATCGATATTTCGAAACGCTGAACTTATTCGAACATCAAGTTTGATTCAAATTCTTCACCTGCGCGCTATATATTTTTCACCACCTCAAATAAATAAAAAAAAAAAAAAGAAGGAAGGACACGGTCGTATCAACTTTCTCTTAAAACTTATAACGCAGATATTCCCTAACAGTTATCGCTCGCGACATCATGATTCCAAAGTTCAGCCGACCTTACACGTTTTAAATAAAATACACGAAAATTACATGTATTATACGAAAGAAGCGTGTATTACAAGTATTATGCTAAACATTGGTTCGTACGAGGAATAGATGAAGCTCGAGTACGGCTAAGTGGAAAAGAAAATCCCTAATGGTTTTTAGAGAGATACCCCTGACGCGGAAGCGTCGAACAATCCAAGCTGAACGCGTGTTACACAGGACGAACGAAAGAAACGCATCACGGTACCGACAAGAGGATTGCATGCGAGAGGTTCATGCATCTCTCCTCGAGAGATTCGTTCGTGGTTTATCGGGATTCCACGTAGAGCATTGTGGTCGCTGCATAATATTAACATTAGCGGTGATTAGTGGGCTGCCGGCCAATAGCTCTAAATGCTACTCTTCTCTACACGCGACCTTCCCTCCATTAACGAGCTTCCCAGGCCGAGGTCGACTCGGATTTTAGGCCCTCCCCTTTTCTACATAGGTTACACGGGAACGCTGTGAAACCGCTTCATCGTTTCTTCTTCATTTTCTCGTCTGTCCATTCTCCGTGATTAGCCGAGGCTAGAAGCCATTAACCTTTTCACTGCTTCATACATTTTACGAATATTATCGATCGAACATGTGTAACGTTATCCTCCATACGGTACATTTTTGCAGCAGACTTTTGATCATAATCGGAATTTCAATTATTTTCAAACTTTCAATACACAATCGTGTTTAAATGATCCATACATGACTCGTTTAACCGAACGAAGTGTTGATCGAGTAATTACTACGGAAGGAAGTCGTTAAAGTTTTCATTCTTGTAGCCGATACAGCGACAATTTTCGATAATTTCCAGTCGATTAATTAATTGACGTTGACACACCGACGATCAAGCGTACTTCACCGACACCAACTAGTCGAGACCATTAAACACGTTTATACAGAAAGGGTATAAATTCAGTCCAATCGGACGATCAACGTTGAAATCGAGCATAAATAAGCGGCAAGCTGCTTCGTCGGTTGTCGCGTAAAAAGGCGACCGTAAATCTCTCCTCGTATCTGTCAATAATGTAATTAGCATAAGAAGCGTGGAGTTTTATTCGCGAATGAGACACCGACTAATGTCTACTGTCGTTTCTATATTAATGAATATTAATCGTTTATCGACTGGTGGTGCTCGTCTGAAGACGATCAATTTCGCCAATTAATACGTCTCGTAACACGATGTTCGTTGGTATTCATTAAAAGTACAAATTTAATTTAATAAAAAAACTCATTCGTCCATTTTAATTCAACGTCAGTTCGATTAACATCGAGATAAAAAATACGTTAATTAAATATCAGGTTCCATTGTCACGTGTGTACTTAATAAAACACATTCTACAAAACCTTCTTCTTTAATTTACATACATTACATTCACTGGACGACAAGTTTTTCACCCTGACCACCTTCAAATCGATCATAAAGATTCAAGAAGCGGATGCTGACTTGTTTATGCCCTTGGTCCGACTACTTGGCCTCGTGGCGGCCAACTAAATCACACCCCGCGGATTTTATATTAAAACAAATAATTAATTCACATGCCTGGCTCATCGGGAGGTCCTGCGGTCTCGCGGTTGTGCCGCGGTCGTTACAGAACCCGAGCGAACCGCAAGACGCTTTTGTTTGTTCGCGAAACCAGTCGACGAAGAAACGAAACGAAGGGATAGCGGATAGAGTCACGCTACCGCTTTAACACTATGACCCTCAGCAGGGGTTGACACGAGTCCTCGAATGAATCCTCGTCACACCCTAACACGATGCATTTAATACGTTAACCCTTCTGTTAATAATCGAATACCTATTCCAATATGAACGTGAACAAATTTATTATGCTTCTGCCGAATATTTCTTAAACACTGCAGACTGGTTTTTTAGTTAAGATACTTTACACTGTAATAATTTGCTATTGTACGAAGCATGTGAACTAAAATTAGTCAACGATTAGCTGGATTTATCGCTCGATTAGGTGGTATTCCAGGTGGTAAATTCACAGGTAGACGACGCGAGGAAACGAAGGGACTTCCGTGTGAGAACTAACCAGGGTCACCGGGGGCATTGTAAAAAGCCAAATTTGTTGGCGAGGCTGTGACTACCTCAACCCTGTCTCGTGTGTTTCCACGTGAAAGTCGATACTCGGACAAGTTATCCGCTAGAAGTGTGCAGTGAACATTACTCGATAGAAGAAGTTTTTCTATTAACCGAATGTGATTCGCCTTTGCTATTCGTACTGTATAACATTGAACTCTGTCTAATTTTTATCTAGAGGGTAGCTTCAAATTAAATTGCAATCATTCCAAGTTCAAACTCTATCCGAGAGGAGTCCATAAATATGGGGAAAAAATGAATACTCAATTTCTTTGAAAATTGTTACTTGTTCAATTCTAATAAATACTTCTGCAGATGGTGAATTTGATCGAAGCTAATCTTTTATCTTTGACCCGACGATTTCAGTCTCGATCTCGTGCGTTCGAGCAATGAAGGGTCACGAGCCCACTCGGTTTTGACTCTTCTTTTCACCTCGGGCATCGTTATCGACGCAAGCGACGCTATGTCGTATCGAATTCATGCAAGATGATAAATCGTGCCGCTGCATGCTCGCAGAATAAAGTTACATGATATAAGAGGGCAACCGTCGAAAGAAATTATGAGAAGCCGTTGGACGTCGTGCACAAGCGCCGAAAGAAAGCACGCACACGTGACGAGGTACAAGCCAAAAGCAATTAAAGTATGAAATTTGTCCTTCTTGTTCTGTACGTTCCCATGAAATATGTACGACGTGTTTCGCCGTATGAAGCTCCTTTTCACCTGTCGCGCGGGGAGAAATAAACATCGATGTGTCGCAAAGGCAGTGGCAGAAGTGGAGCATATAATTATAATAATTAAGTTTTCTTCTAAGACCTCGTCTTTAAGATGAACGATATTAGAACATCGCACGAGTTAGTTAGATTTTATTGTGTCTGGTATGCCAACATAATTTACGCTATTTTTTAAAATTAGTTTTATAATCCTTCCTCAAATACCATAAATCAACCCCCAGCAACAAACAATCCCAAAATCCTTCATAGTTATTCATGCTCACCAGTCATCCTCGACCATCGACTTTGCCACCTCATTTCTTACTGACCACTGGACCCAAGATAACTTTTATTTCCTTATTTCCACTATTTTTCTTCAGAATATAGAGAATTTTTGGAACCGTCTTAGCACGAGAAGCTACACGTAATTAAACTTCGCTTAATTCCGCTGAACGCTGTAAAATTTATTCAATATAATAAACGACTACCTCAACGGAATACATCAATTTTTAAGAAATACAGGAAAACAAATAACGCGAACTCTGTCTGTGCATTATTTCATTAGGATGTCCATTTGTCAAGAAATAAGCACAGTACTGACTTCTGAAAGCTTGTTACCCCAAACCGGAAATAGACACGCTTGTTTGCCCAAGGAATTCCCCCGAGTCCCAACAAATCAGCCATCCTCCAACCCTCGTCGTCGGCGAAGTCCTTTCGAAGAAGTCGATAATGAACTAAATGAAAGGAAAGTCCAATGGAACTTTGTTCATTTGTAACAGCGAATTATGCGTTCGAGGGTGTTACAGTACTGCAAGTCATAGTTTCTAAAGAGCGCCAGTATACGTCCGCTTTCATTATCCATGGCTCAACCTGCGACTACTCTCGCGATCTCGAAGAAAAGGGCGAAAGGGCGAGGGGTATGGCGGAGAAGTTTATGAATTTCGCGAACGCTCACCCCCATTCTCTGCGTTCCCTCTTTTATGACATTCACGGTCGTGTAGTTCGCATTGAGAGCGCGAAGAGCGGCGAAAATCTAGCGGCTCACGAGTAATTTCCGTCGCGTTCGCAATGAAACGATCTCTACGTGAGATGAAAGTAATCAGGATCGAGGATAGTTGCCCCGTGGCCGTACGGTTTTTCTCCGCCTCTCACGGACGACGATTAAATGACTTCATTTATGATTCTTTCCCGACTGGATTCGCGATCGATGGATATCTATGTCTTAATCGTTCGTACTCGAGAGAATTCCGTATATTTTCGGGGCTTAGTGATTGCTAGATCACTTGGAACTGTTTAAGCAAAATGGTATCTATTTATAGAGATAACGGTGTCTCATTAATAATAAAAATGAAGAAAATCATCTTGACATGAAAATAACGTACCAAATTTTTCAGTTAAAGATTGTAATTAATGTATAACAAATTTCGGTTGAAGAAATATCGACACCTCGAATCTACCTTTCCGAATTTATCCATATCCGCAATGCATAAAAGTAGAATCCCGAGACACTATTCTATAATTTATGCAGTATCAAATATCAATCTCTTAATTTAGTAATTTCAGGTCGAGCTTGCGGCTGTGCACAAGTTTGAATAATAATATATTATACCTAGTCTGTAGGCAAAAGATCCTCGCAAATGTATACAATGTAGCGTCAGTGCAATTATCTCATGAGTGTTCGCGTTTTCTCGCGTGACTGAATTAACACGCTTCTCGAACGTTGCCTCGAAGCGCAAACACGATATCTTCGCAAACGGCGTGCCGTGTTGGCGAGGCGGACGCTTTGCATCGCTTAATATAAATATAAAAAATCCGCTCGTCGAGCGAGCTGGAAGAGTGTGTACGTTGAAAAAAAAAAGAAAAGAGAAAAAAGGAGAAAGGAAAAAAAAGAATTCATAATATCAAATAAATGCAAACTGCCTCGTTATCGCGCGCAGTTGGTACACAATTTTAATTAGATGATTTTCCCGGACTCGAGAGAAAAACTGCTCGCGATAACGTTCCTTCAACCGCTCGATTATGACGTTTCCGGCAGCGAACACTTCATTAACGGGCGTAGCTTTCCGCGTGGCGACCAGCGGATCCGTGCTCGCTCCATTATAACCGTTTTTCAACGTGTGGACGAGCAGAAAAGCGGCATCGAATACCGTCGAAGCGATGATGGTACCATGCAACTTTGACATAGATTAATAACCGACCACCCTCTTTGTTCGTGCCTGTTTCTTTTCGCGGATCAGCGAGGCTCGCGTTTAAAGCCTGTCCCTCTTTGCAAATCATGCCTCGGCCGTATCTTCCGTTTTACCCACCGGTTGCAGTGAATGCCTTAACAGTGCAAAGATAATCGAGTGTTGGCTGCGGAACGCAGGATGACGGTGAATTGCAGAAACATCCCTCTTTGGCTCGGGTAGTCTCGTTAGCGCGAAGGGTGACTGTAAAGACGAAACCAGCTACGAGTTATGGAGATCGGTTGGTACGCCTGGGGTGGCTTCCAGTTAGTCGTGCCGTTTCGATACAAACGACATTTGTTTTCCCTTAGCCACGTTATGCTAACGTCGAAATTAAAAAATACGACTACTCGAAGAATACCTGTAGATAGTAGCAGTAGAGTTTATTTTTCTAGCCGTACCTCAATCATCCCAACGCGTACTTTGTCGACAGAGAAATTATGATAATGATTGAAAAGCTATGTAGTAACAGCGAAAGAACCAAAGTGATTTTCAAACCTCTCACGAATATGACTAAAATTACTTGCACGCTCGTGTAATATAATAGACCCCTTTGACGAGCTAAGGGAACTCTTTCCATTATCCATGAAGAAGGCCGGAAATTACTATAACCGGGGGGCGTGCTCGGCATTGACCGATTACACAATTAATTTCTATCACTCACAGGTGTTCAACGTTTACGCGGCCCAGTAATTACCTGCTCGTTTCTCTGACATTCGCGGAAACTTCCATTAATTTAGCTCGCTGCTCGGAGCCACCGAAATCGCGTGAAACGGTCAGAGTTTCCCAGCTTTCTTTCTCTCTGACCGTACGGCTGATTTTTTGCATCGTCGGCGATAGAGAGAATGCTGGGAGCCCGTGTTCGATTTCTACGTCCGCATGCCGTCACCCGTTGAGCGATAAACGGCGACTTTAGTTCGGACAATGACGTTCAATGTAGCGTGACGGGATGATACGTTGCGGGTGCCCGACCACCCGCTGGCAAGCTCCTATGGTCGCCGACTATGGGGGCCGCACATCATTACCCACCGTTGTTGACACTACCTTATAAACGTCGTCATTCGGGCTCGGGGATGTGTGACGGACAGTCAACACCGTAATGCCGTGTCACGGTTGGGAGCCAGCATTCGATAGGGGTAGCACGATTCCTTTCGATTGGCTGGTGCGTTCAGTAGCCTCCTTCTTCCTCACCATCTCGATAATCATGCGTTCGCGTGCTTTCGTAATTAGACCAGTCATCTAGACGATCGTAATTTTTAATAATTTGCCTTATGTTGTGTTGCAAATACTTAACTCTTTGACTGCCTTAGATACTCTAGGCTTAAACGTTCTGTGTATACGAAATAAAAATTAAATTAATAACACTTATTACTTTTTTTTATTTCCCTTCATTTCTCAATTCTTTTTCCATTTATTTATCACATTCGCCTGACGCCTATGTACGTCCATAGCAGTCAAAGGGTTAATAAAATAATTAGATGAAAATAAAATGTAATCAAAATATCAGTAAAATTTAAAGTCAACAATTACCAATTTTCAATAACGTTTAAATCGAACTTATTTATCCATGTTATCGTTAAGTCATTGTTAAACACAGTGAATCCCTGATGCGTAGTCACCGCATCGCTTTCAATCCAATTTCGCCCGATCGTTCGAGGAATTATCGGTGGGTCGTTGGATGCGTGCTCGACGTGTTCTCTCGTCAGAGGAAAAGAAAAAACAAGGAATTACAGAGGGGGAGATCAGGGGTGAAACATTCCCGATCCAATAGGCAGCCCGGGGCCGTCCGCACAGCAAACGGAATATAAGCCTCGATAAATCCGGCGCGCAGTTAAAAATTGATACAGTAGTTTCGGAAGTGCACGGGGCCGCCGTGGTTTAACTTACGTATGTAGTGAACGGTAAACGGAAGCCCATATCAATAAGTATCGTTGGTACAAGAGAGGAGATCCGGATTCGTGTGTGGTGGAGAGAAAGTAACGGCCGCGCGAAGATAGTGACAGAGCAACGGACCGAAACGTGAGAGAAAGAGAAAGGGGGTAGTGAAGCGGGACACAGACGAAAAGAGAGACGAAGGGTGGGAGGTAGAGAGAGAGAGAGAGAGAGAGATCGACGAGGTCGCGGGGAGGTTTTGCACGAGTCCGTAGTCGGGGTGGTAGTGGTGGTTCCGCGGCCAGGGGGTGAAATAATGGGGGCGGACGAGCCCGAGTCGAAACATTGATGTTGCCCGGCGCGCTTACAAACACACCGACACCAATCGAGCATGGCTTTTCCTATAGAAAACCAATCCAGGGGGCTCCGTTAGCTAGGCGGCCGGTCGGTTTCAAAGGGTGGAAAAGGGAAGGAAGACGGGACGGGAGGATAGAGTGGCGGTGAGTTGGTAGGGGGGAGGTACACCGGGAGAGGGCCAGAGTACTACGCGGGGATGAGGAGGGAAAACGAGGATACATACAGGGTGTCCCAAAATAGACGAAGAATGACTCTTTTGTATCGACAATGATTTTGGTGTACGCGCTTTTGTTTCTTTGTTTTAATACCGACTCAATTCATCTTTTAATTTAACTTATAATCTAATCTTCTCATGACACATGAAATTTTATTTGTGAAATTGTTTCCAAACTCATTGTAAGAGATTTAAAAACTGAGGTATAACAGATAATTCTTCTGATAGCTAAGAAAACCAAAAACTAATATTACAAATATTTTGCAAGTTATGACAATGTATATGTAACGAAATCTCTATTGGCCGTATGAAATTCAGATCGGAGGAATTAATTTTATTTTATATTCTTCTTTTTCACATCAAACCGTTTCAAAGTTACAGCTTGTCCCAATTACATGGGCAACCCTATATACATGTCGTACAGCACTCTATACCGTCGATGTGGCTCGTGTTTAACGCCCTTATAAATGTGTAATGCGTATGCTTGGTAGGTGGGGGTAGAACGTACCCACAACTCGCCAGCCTGGTCTCTCTCCGCGTATCGATAAACGATCAATCAACCGGTACACCTATGGAAGAGGCCAGCGAGAAGGGTAAAAGAGGCGGTTGGGTGGCGACCGGGAGAAGGTGGATGATTAGACGAAGAGGTGGAAGAAGAGGAGGAATTCGGAGAAGGGGATTGCAAGCGAAAGGGATGAGAGAACGGTAGGATGGTTGGCGAAGATGGGTATGTGAGAGGAAGGGTGGAAGGGGTGGAACGAACAGAGATCGCGTTCTCGTCACAAGGGGGGTGAGAGAGAAAGGGAGAAAGAGAAAGAGAGGTTGCATGGCAAGAGAGCGCGGAGTAGGTTGGGAGAGGGTGGTGGCCCGCAGAGTATCGACCCACCGTGGAGGAGAAGGTAGCTAGGGTCGCCGTCGCCGGGTTTTGTTGCTATAGGTGTGCCGCGTTTCCGTCTATGAGGAACCTGCATGAAGACGTTCGAGAGTTCCAAACGCGATATTAAGGAACACGAGCTTCGACGCCCTTCGTCGACCATTAGTTAAACAGCTAATGTATCGAATGCAATCTCCTTGATGGATGACGTTACTTTCTTCGATTATACAATCTTCTTGCAATCTTGTAACAGAAAGACACAGACACGAGACGCGATCAGAAGTCTTTTCAATCCGTCTGATCTTAAAACACTACTATGTAGTCAAATAGTAAAAAAACAGAAACTTCATCCCCTACAATCCATAGTCGTTTTGCTACGGAAAGATGTCTTACCTCGCCACCTCTTTTTACCACTCCTCTTGTCAAAGTTTAAATTTTCCCCGGGCCTAGCTGGACGGCGTACCTCTTCATCCCTACTCTCCAGCATAAGTCACCCCACCAGAGTGATAGCGGCGTCATCTTCCGCGTGTTTTCCCTTCTTCGCGTCGGAGACGTCTCGTGGACAGAGGTGGTTAGAGGGACAGGTTATCAAGACGAAAAGAGAAAAGAAGATTCGAAAAGCACGGATGAGAGATAAAGATGGAGAGACGTGTAACCGATTCGAATTACCAGCTCGACACGCTCGCCCTGGCATTCTGGAGGACGTATCGCGATCCGCATCACTCACGCTCCGTTAAACGCGTTAACGACCCGGGCCCGGCCACGTAGAATGCGCGAGCTCGGAATACATCCTCCGATTCTTCGTGGTCGTTGTCGCGGCACGGTCGTTTGTCCTGGTCGCTCGTCGGGCACGAGAGAGCGTGTACGTCGTGTTTCGCTTGGCCCACCCTCGCGTTCCTCTCTCTTTTCATACACCCTCGGTTACCTCGTCTCTTCCAGCTCGTGTACATCCATCCAACCATCCATCCATCCCCTTGTAGTCCGCGCGCGCGCCACTCAAGTGGCCAAGGAGGGAACAATGCATCCAGCTAGCTATGTGCAATGTGCCAGCGGATCAGGCCATTGTGGGGTCAGGTGGGTCGTCAGTCGGCAGAGAGCCCGTTGGCTGGCTTCGCGGGGTGTGGCCATATAACCATAGCCGCAACGATTTCTCCTCTCTTCCTCTTTCTTCCTCTTGTTCGCTCTCTTTCCGACCTTTGCCGCGTTGTCTCGTTTGGTAGCGCACGTTTCATCGCTCGATCTCCTTCCGCGCACCGATACCCCTATCTATCCGTCTCTTGCCCGCGAATTCAACCAGCTCCGCGCTCTGATAACAATAGGTGTTGCCCTCTCCGTCGCTCCGTCACGCGCTGTCGCGCTCCTCCTCGCGTTCGCCGGTTCGGTCTCCTTCGTCCCTCTTTCCGCTCGCGGATTTCGCCGTAGCCTCGAGGTAGGGATACGCGGCGCGCGTACGGCACCGAGCTACCAAGCAGGCGCATCGTCGACCTATTACAATGGCCAGCCCTCCTAAGCGTTTCATTGTCATCGGTCGCGCGCGCCTTCTCTCTGCCCATGCGTCGATGCGCACAAACCATTGTTTTGCACGAATGGGCGGCCCTCCGCATCGCGACGCCATCAGCATTGTCGCGCCTCGCTGCTTTCCGTCCTTTTCCTTCGCTACTGTTTTCGCATTTTCATTTGAAAAGTTGAAAAGAAAATGAAAATAAATCAGCTGAAATTTGGAAACTGAAAGTTGGAAAATGTACCGCGAGGTCGTGCGCGATTCTACTCCACGTATTTCCACGCATTAGCAAAAGGATGATTGAAGCTGGCCGAATTGTAAAACAAAAACGTAGGTTCCGATGAAAAAGCGGAGCTCCGTGAGGGAGGATTCGCCATTTGACCGCGGCATTTTCATTCGCGTGCAAGATTTATAATTCAAAGAAATAAAAGCGGCGGAAAAAGTCTTTGGTGTTTCCTCGCGTTTAACGCTCGAGACGAAGCACGGTCAGGGATAAATATATCGTGTGTTCGATGAGCAAGATATACCGTGTTCGCGCGGCCTCGATAATGAATTCCCAATTAAAGATTCCATCGAGCCCCGGTGCGCGTCGATGATTTACGTCGTCTTCGAGAACGAACGGAGGTCCTCTTTTCTGGCCGCGTGATTCCCAGCGACAGGCCTTTGCGCGAAACGCGCACGAAATCTCGTTACAACGAAGGGAACAAAACAAAATGGACGTGTTCCCAGTGAAAACCGTATTCATTAATAACGGGCTACGAGTATCATTCGATCGCGCCACGTAGATATCCGACGTAGAACCGGTCGAGGATAACTCGACATGCGAATCTCTCAGATAAGCGGGCATCGTGAAGTAAATCAGATCTGTTCCCTCGCGCGGCCGTGCATTCTAAATGTAATATACGCGGACAGCGGGGACAATCAACCGCGAGCCTTATATCCAGCACGCTCGAGATAACGATGACCGGATCTAGCCGGCATTAACGAGCTCCGTCAGAATACCTTCCTTTCGAACTAAATAAAACTTTCCTGTTCATAGCTGGAATCTCTTCGCCTTGTTTCCTTCCTTTTTTACACGTAATCGTTAGAAATCAGAAGCTCGATAATATTCTGATGCGTGTTTCCCACAGTTAACAGGTTGATTTCCAACAAGGGCGGGGGAAACATCGATGATTGGGATTGTCATTTATGTCAGAAGATCATTTTATAAATTTTTACTCATCATTTGTGAGAGAAATGGGGGCTTAAATTGAACATTCTTGCCACTAAGGGTGGTTATAATCATTAGGTATTTGACAAGCAATATATGATTATTTGTTTGGTGCTTATTCTAACCTTTGTTACAATATAATCTCGCTAAAAATTCGACCTGTTCAAAGTGTTCAGGACTAAACGATCGAATAAATGCTTTTTCTTCCCACGTTCATTCCACGATTGGCGTAACGGGTCGTACTCACGCTGAAAATTGCAGTCCTGTCGGCTCGAACATTGCGATACCCCTAGTCTACTGTTACAGCACGCAAAAATTATTGCAATTGCGCCAATAAATCTTGCGCTCTAATGCCAGCCCCGGAGAAACAGTTATCAGATCTTCGAGATGCGATGGAGCTTTAACAATTTCCCGGCTATTATTTTCTACGTTCATTAACGATTCGTTGAACTTGATGATCTAACGGAGGATCCACCATGCTCTGGTATTATAGTAACAATATATCGAGTTCCAATGTATCGTACGTTTGTATGTACCAGAGGATAGGTAGTATTTATCTACCGTATCTGTACATCTGATGGAAAACGAGTCTTCAAGAAAAATTACCGTAGCTCTAGTCATAATATCGTAGCATACCACTGGCCTTACGATACGCAAAAACATTATAAAGATGGTTGACACTCTTGATTTTGATCTTAAATAAGAAACTTTAATCAACGTGTTATCTTGCTATCATAATGAATTAACATATACATTTATATTAACGGTTACATTTTATAATGACATTGCATTTAATAAGGCGAAAATGAAACTTATAGGTAAAATTGGTAATAACTTCTAAACGGGTTAATTAAATAGATAATATTACTGTGCATTAAGAATAATCGTTTTCTCGTGCCTCTCGATGGCGATCTTCTTGATACTCTCCCACAGCATCGGATACGGGTGTATCGTTCTAGCAAAGTCGGCTCGATTCAAACGATACAATTCGCATACTTCAACAGCGATAACACTGGCCACCCTCATCTCGTTTGGCATGACCAACGCGACCTCACCGAAGTGAGCACCGTCCTCCAGGTGACACACTTCTTTACCTGAGTTCGTGTAGATAGCCACAGTGCCCGTGCCGATAAAGTACATGCAGTCTCCTGGTTGATTTGCCCGTACGATCACGTCGTTTGTAAGAAAAATCTCAGACCTGAGCAACGACACTATTCGGCTCAACAATGAAAGTGGTAGATTGTTGAAGAATGTGACATTCTCGACCAGCTTGCGGCAAGAGTGCATGCTAATTTCATTGCGCATATGGGAGGACAACGTGTGAATGATTTCAGTCTCTCGAAAGAATCGATGTTGAAAACGAAACTCGTAATACTCTATGATTCGTCTCTGGGTTGGGTATGGTAGTTGTCTGTGTCTCATGTACTGTTTCAATTGAGCCACGGTACCTTGGTACCTCAGACGAGAACTGTTGGCACCCTTAAAGAACTGCATCACTCGTGTTATCAGGAACCAGGGAGAGACAATGCCGATCAATTGCAACGTGATGATCAGATATATGTCACCTACGTGTCGAGGGTTCGTGCGCAGCATTCCACCCCTGAGGAACGTAGTAACGGCCCGCATCAGGCTGTTCAAGTATTGCTGATTCCTTGGAGCCTCCCAGAGGTTGCCAGCGTGCAACCAGGAGTCATTTTTAGGACGTTGAGGCAGGTACATCGAGGTTGCAGCGATGGGAATCAGCCAATGGAGACAGGACTGCCAATGCAACGCCATCATCAACCAAAATAGGATTTTGCAAAATTCATAGAGAGCTAGGGGGATGTCATAGGCGAACGCTATGCGATCTATGTATAAGCCCAGGGAGAAGACGCGAAAAATGCATATCAGAGATAACGTCTTTCGGATCACTGTGTACTGATACCATGTGGTTACGAAAAATAAATCAGTTGGAAAGGAACCCAGGAAATCGAAAATGAACGTGCTGGATTTTATATAGTGATGGGCTACTTTTTGCTGTTCCAATATCACTCCGTGCTCCTCTTTGTCAAAGTACCTATAATTGAAGTTAAAAATATAGATTTAATAACATTAGTAATCCAACTATACTTGCCCTGTCATGAAATTGACCACTATGTCCGCGCAACAAAACACCAGCAGGAAATTTTTACTGGCGATCCAAGCCTTGGACTTCCTGATCATCTCGAAGGTAGCTTGATAGGGCACCAGTATCAGTACGCTTGTCATCATGAAAATCATCAGGAAGTCCCAGAAATGCCTGCAACAATCTGGGACATAATACGCCGGCAAAGTGGGCCGGATGCACAAACGGGTATTGGAAACTTTCACGAGCCGATTTATCATTACGTTAACTGTAACTCCATTTTACGCTGTCTCCTTTCGATGAAAGTTTAACATTTTAAGCTTAATCCGTGACACCGGCCGTCAAGGTGTTAAGAAGTAAGGTCGTACCTGAACATACTGAACGGATGAATGATGTACAAAAACATTCGCAAATGACGTCGTTTTTCGTAGACAATGGAAGCGCTGCTTCGTAGATACTTATGAGCTGCCGGATTGTTGCGAGAGGCTATCATCGATAGACGAATAAAATCGTACATTTTCCGGAACCGTCCTCTGCCAGGTACGAACAGTACGTCCGCTTCTTTGGCAATGATTTCGCATTGGTGTTCAACATGCAGCATGATTCAACGTTCTGATAACGTAGAAAATATAGGTACTAGGGTCCTTTGAGAGAAGGTTATAGCAACCACAGCCGAGTAAAGATAGGCATTATGTAACAGTATTATTTATGCGCTACAGCTTCAGCCAGTTCAGTCGGGTTATGGGATAATAAGAACGTATCGATTTTCATGGAGTGTTCCATACCTGTGTTATAGGTAAAGATATCATTGATGTAATTTAATATGAATTTGATGTGAGTTTAAGTAAGGAGACAGTAGCTGTATTTAAAATATGATAAACAGATTTAAAGATCTGTAAAGCGTACACATTACTTTAAAGAAAATACAGGGATAATTTTAAACTAGAATACTTTAGATACAGCTATTTAAATAAGCAACGTAAGTACATTGTATTTTAATTTTGAAATGTCACGGTAATTAAAGCCTTTTCAAAAGGTAACATCCACCGACGAAGGACAGAAAAACTATCCTCTTGGCTCCATCTTATGGGGAACTAAGAGAACCACGGTAGTAGTAATGGTATTTCAGGAATTAGTATTCAGCCTCTGAAACTCGACGATAGGTGGCGTTATGTCTTGTTTCCGGAATGATTTAGGGAAGAAACCTACAGTTTCACCTGCATCAACTCTATGATGTGCACCCACAAGGGAATTGGAATTCTATATTACTTTTTTATCCCATTCAGGGATAATCTCTCCTTTAACGGTCGGGGATTCTCTATGGTTGGGGGGGGGGGGGGGGGGGGGGGGGGGTGAGAGTCTAACCCCTTTTTCTCATAATATGGAAAAAGTAGGGCCCTTCGCAGTAGGGGAAGAAAATTTCTCTTTCCTTCAATATTTCTTATCTAAATAATATTCTACATTCATTCCCCCCCACTCAGTGCTCTATGAAAACCCCTACTGAAGGTTTTTTCCCTCAGAGAGCACCGAAGACAACACTGGAAAATATACACAAACGCAACCCACCCACAAACTTCACATAACACACAACCTACATTAACCCTAGCAATCACACCCAAACCCCTGCGAATTTCAAAATAAAAATTCAACGTTGTTTTTCTCCTTTATCAACGGAGTTTCACCACCCAAATTCTTTTCAAAGTATTCAGGGACAACGAAATCTATTTTTTTCTCCCTCTGGGATCACCTACAGACTTTTTTTTATTCGAAGATTGTATATATAGGAATGAAAGTTTGAGCGAGCACTAGCGAGAAAGATGACATAACCGCCATCTGGTGGCATGTTAGAGCTGAAGAAGGTTACATTGTTACTATTCAAGAATCTAGAGAACGACACAGGCGCATTCCAAAGTCGGTAACATCTTTCCCTTTTCGTCTGTATAACTTTCAATTCAGTAAGAGTGTTTTTATGTATTTCATCTGAAGGCTATCATGACAATAGTAGATTTTACGAGCTTTAGATAATTGAATAAGTTAATTGTTACTGAAAAAATAAGCAAAATTTAGTTTTAATAATCTCCTTAGATGGCTATAGTATTCCATGGTTGTGGCAGCACTTTTCAAGAACCGTCTCACGTTCTGAAACCTGAAAACCTCTTTTGCGCCACCGACGAGGGACTATAACAGTCTATAACAGTCGCGAATAGTCTTGTGCTGCTTTTGACTGATTTCTAAAAAAAAGAAAAATAGAATCAAAGGGGATAAAAGTTGGGTCTTTCTGAAAAGAAAGTCTGTCAATCTGAGATGCGGTAAAAGAAGGACTGGTAAAACAGACACGATTATCATATCGGCTGTGCTCTCTGCATGCAGACCTAATCTCATCTGGCTGAATTATTTATTTAAAAATAACCTATTATTTATAACACTTTTTGTTCAAAATGACCTATCAAATACAGTGGAAAATGCTTATTGGTTTCATCATAGAACACCCTGTATGAATGGAATGATCTATCGCCACTTTCGATTCCTATTGTATGAAATCATCGATCACCCTCGTATAAATTCCAAGATTACTCTACGAATGAAAAGGATGGATTTTTGCATATGAAAATCGTAGAACGTCAAGATGGATGACCTTGCTCGCGGTACATTTAAGCGACCTTATATACAAGTTAGCTTTACGAGGGCTCAGACCACGGTTGCGTGCATGGCATAAGAACAAATTTCCACGGTACACGTTGAGCCGCGGTGAATTCTCCGTGTAACGACACACTTTTATGGACAATTTTATTTCTTCACCCTGTGCGAACGTATTTTCGCGGGCATCTTTATTATATTCCGACCGATATCGTGTATCAGGCATAAAAACTGTACTCGTTAGGGATTTAACGGATATGTAACTTCGCGCATCGCACCTTTTCTTTATTTCTTTTTAAGCTTATTCCTTTCCATTTTTATGTGAAACAGGGACTTAGAACTTTTTTCTGTTCTTCTGGAAGCCGTCCGAAAGGTCGGCGACGCACGGTACTACGACTTTGACTTTCGGGACTTAATTTCTAACTTTCAATGATTTACAATTATTTATATTACTACTCTGTTATATTACTACTACTCAAAGTATAGTTTCGTCCACTACTAATAAATTTGAGATTTTACAAATTTTTCTGACTGGCACCTATATCCAACTTTTTGACCGCCGACATATATGTTGTTATCAATGAAGATAGATTTTCTAAAATAAAGTTGTTGATTACTATGAATGGAAATTTCATAGCGTTGAAAACTTTATACGCTTAGACTTTAGACCGTCAAAATTCTCTTCACTAAACCGTGAACCCTCACCATCAATTTACCATCGCCGTTCTAACTCGCAGACCAGAACGTTCTCGACGGCGCCATCGAAACGGGGTTTCGATCCCCGAATCGATTGGTTTACGGTAATACGTAATCTAAAGTCCCGGCTCGTTCCCGTCGAAAGCAGCGAGTACCGAAATCGAGGGAAGCTAGGTCGGTGGAAGTCGTGCTCGTCTTTTTCCCCGCATCTCGATAATAAATTTTCAAGTTGTCCGGCCGAGTTGTGGAACTCTGGTACGACGTTATGGACGATGCTCGAGAACAAGAAGGGTGGTTACACACAGGCTACGCTCGCAACCCTCTGCACATACTAACGTGGATTTATTGAGACCATCCTCCTCGTAACGACAAGTGACTGCGGACGAGTTCCTTTTTCTCTCTATCTTTCTCCCTTTCTCTTTGCTGTATCAATATCTCGTTAGAAAGAATGATGAAAATAAGATAAAATGTTTATCCCTCGTCTAGTGTCTACACACAGGCACCTGGTTCTTTGTTTTTTTTTTTTTTTTGCTTTTTCGTACGCAACTGTGATCGTAGTTCGTAAAATGGAACAGCCTATCAGCTGGCGTTAGAACGTATCGGTAATCGATAGTCGCGTTCAGTGGAATCGGTCGCGGTACAAAGACAATTATCGTTCTTGGAAATTGGCGACAAGTTGGCAATTGGCGATTTTCGGCGAATTGCTGTTTTACGCGCGCACAAGCGTCCGACGGACAGCAAATGCAATAATGCAGGTGGCGCAAGATGCGTAGAATGTGAAATGTGAAAATTGAACTGCATCGAGCGAATTTTTGAACGTATCACTTTGGTAAATGGCTTTCGAATACGTTTCGTATTTTTCTGCATTTTCCATGCGTGTGTGGCTGTGTTTTTGAAATAGATAAATGATACAAGTTTGGAGATAAACGTGAATAGTACGTTAATATCATCACTGAATTTATTTTCAAATATTTTATACGTCGCGTCGGATGAGTTAATTAGTTCACTGTCACGGTAGAAATATTCGATTCGTTGCGTGATCCTTGCTGCGATCAAATTGTTAAAAAATTATAGTGTATTAAACAAAACACCTGAATGCTAATATTTCGCATAATTTTACATGTTACAATTTCATTACACACAACCGCAGTTTATTATCTTGAATCTTTTACAAAATTCAACGTACCAACGTAAATTTCAAACACTTTTCTCCGACACAGGAAGAAAGTAAAACATAAGCTTTCTTGAATACCAGTTAGATGTCGCGTGTCTTTTCGCGATCAAAGAATTAGGTCGGAAAATAGCAACAATTACCATCAATCTGTTGGAGTAATTCAGCGGGAACAACGTGTTTCGTGGAAGAAAATCAATTTGTCGCTGTTAAATGGCCTGTATGATTTTTAGCTGGTACTTATGTGCACACATTGATTTCATTACCGGCAAGCGTCGCGTTTCACTGCTCATTAAGCCAACAGATAGATCTTTTGAACTCTGTGTACGTTGTGGTCGTCTTAGCTCTCTCCCTCGTGGATGCTTAACCAAGTTGAAACTTGATCGCAATTTACAGTGAACCCATGCTATCGAGCGTAAACGTATACACATAAAATGTATATATATATACATTTTAACACAAACAAAGTAGGAAATAATTTTCCATTCTCAGGCGAACGAAATTAAAATTTTTTCGTGCGGCGCACCGTTTCAACTTGTACTGCTGATATCTATTGCCACGTTGGTCCGTTGTAAAAATTACAGTTCGGGCAATTATTACCGCGGCAAGCGTATAACGGCAGATAAGCATGCGAGAACGCGCTTAAATTCGTTTCAGAGAATGGCTGAGAAAGTTCTCTTGTAACCTGGATGAAAAAACAGAATCCTGTTTCAATCTTTAGTTCGACGTATTTCCTTGACTTACTTTCATAAATTTTCACCGTTCAAAAGCGAGTTATCAAAGTTGTCTGATGAATAATCATTAGATGGAAAATTTCACGTTAGTTCCAAACGGAACATTACCATCGTGACCCCCGCTGAAGTGAAAACGCGTTAAGTACGAGCAGGCTTTTGTGATTGCCATCGATTCAACGGTGTAACGGTGCAAATAGGCTGACGTTTTGTCTCGCCACGGAAGAGGATCCCAGCAAACGTGGTTCCGGACAAACGATCAGGGGATCCTACTAGCAGCAGCTCGCTTTGACAAGTTTACGACGTTTAACGGGATGCAAATGTGAGCGTGGAGTCGGGGTGCGTTCGCACGCGGCCTCGAACCGACGATAAAGAGTCAAATACACGGTGATCAGGAGGAGAGAGAAGGGAAAACCGGCGTAATTACACAAGCTGTACGGTAATCCTCGTATAACAACGAGGACCTGCCTGCAGACCAGCGAGCCCTTGAAACGGGTGTCGACTACGAGACTGGCCAAATGCCAACCGCTCGAAATAGTACCTTCGGCCGGCTAGACTGTATCGTATGTCAGACACCCTTGCAATTCTACTGCGTGCGATTCGCATGAGAACGAAAGTTCTACGACCACCAGTTGCCTCCTCTTTCCGTCGACGTCGAAGATCAAGCGAGTTCCCTTCAATGATCACCACTGAGATAATAGTTTTCGGTTAACATCACGGAAAGATGGCAAACTTCCGGAAATTTTGGTAATTTTCTTCCACCCTCTTTAAGGTAAACTTCTTCCTTCCCGAGCAGCTATCACAATATTTGGAACAGTATGTACGTTTATGGCGGGTGAGTTTGTTACCGTGAAATCGTTGTTAAACAGAGTTAATGTTGCTTGCAGATGGTTCATCGGTGGTTCAGCCAGGCGAATAAAGATCGTGCTCGAAAGTTCCTCCCCGAGACTCTTGACGGCGGAGTCGCGCGATACGAGCGGAAGTTGCCCGGAGCGCATCTTCCGAGACATTTTGATGGATCTTCGCTGAGCACTCGTGGCGTCGTGACGCGATTCCTTAATCGATTAAGCCACTGCCAATTCAACGTAATCTTTTTCCTTATTTTTAATTTTCTTGCATCCACCGCGTTCGCTTGTTGAGTCTACCAACTTTCAACTCGAGGGGTATTCGTACGGATCCACTGGATTTAATATCGCTTTAATCAGTCAATTCTATCAGTTTATCAATTATCATAGTAATTTATATATTCGTTCTTACGTTCTTCACGGTTAAGCCGGAATTAACTTGAAAGCTAAATTGCTCGGACGTATCACGTCGGCGTGGATCATTATAAGGATGAATGACCAACGCGCCTTTTCATTTGTGTCGTACCAAGACTTACAACCCTATTAGCCGATAATGGTGAAAAATACGAGCATACGGGGTAACGATCTTAGCTTATAGCGACCATAAACGTTGGATAAAATGTCGCCGCAACGCGAGAGGGGTAATGCCGGCAATGCGGCCAGACCGGGTATAAATTCACGGCAACTGGCGTGAGTTATGAAAATTTCATAGTGGAACCGAGATGCTTTATCCATTCATCGGCGTGCATCGTTACAGTGTATTAAGAATGATGCTTTTCTCCCTAAATTTATCTAATTAATTAATACTTGGTGACTGAACGGTAAGGATCAGAGGAATCTATTACCGTCTATTTAGTATCAACATTTTTCATCTTTTTCTAACACAATTTTAATTTTAATTTCTTTTAAAGATAAATCTGTCTTAAAAAATTCTCAGAATCGACCTGG
Source organism: Osmia lignaria lignaria (assembly GCF_051020975.1). NCBI lineage: Eukaryota > Metazoa > Arthropoda > Insecta > Hymenoptera > Megachilidae > Osmia > Osmia lignaria. The sequence continues at coordinate 7,425,616 of NC_135041.1, forward strand.
CAAGTTTCTTCATCTTCGTTAACAACTTCTGTAAAATGAAGTAAAAATCGTATTAAAATACGTACAGATGTAATCAGAAAATAATTTCAAAGTTAAAAGAGACCACAGCTAGGAGGAAATAATATTTCCAGGCTACTGACGGTGAAAGTTGTTTCGTGTTTTACCCTCCTCCTGGTCGGGTAAACGTTTCATAAATCTTCCTAAAAGATCCTGGCTTATATTTGCCGCGGTGATTGCGTATCGTTAAAAAAGAAAAAGAAGGAAAAAGGCAATCCTTTGATCGTAAAATTATTTCATTAGAAGGTGCATTCGTGATATTACGATAATTGGACGTCATCGTATTAAATATGTAATTTGACAATGAAACGATTCGTAAAATCACACTCAGAATCAGGTGGTATGATTTTAATGAATATTAAGAAGGACCGTCGTGTATCGAGTTAGAATCTGTGGTCGCAGTCATAGATAGCAAATTGGGAAAGTTGGCGAAGAGAGAGTGGTGGGGTCCCGACCGTCAGAACGCGTACCCGTCTTGTTGCATTATCTTAGAAAGTTCTTGACATCTTATAAAGTTTCGAACTTTTGTTATATACGTATTCAAAGTAGCGTAGCAACGTTGCGGCCTGACGTTATTATTGAATATGGAACGAGTGAATATGAAAGGCTTACAAGCCGTCTTTTGGATAAAAGTAGTTCAAGTTTTTTAGATTCTCAATCAATTAGATAATTTGAAGCCTTTACTTTTTATATAAATTAATAAAGTAAAGTCATTATAATTTCATAGAACAACTCTATTATGAAATACGAATAACTCCATTATTTTTGTACATTCATTTGTTCTAATTGAATTTAAATACCACAGATTTCTTTTTTTTTTTTTAATTACGTTAATACCTTGACGAATCTTGGAAGAAACGTATCGTACAATACAATTTTCATCAAGCTGGAGATGTTTATTGTTTGCAGCCAGAGTGGCGCGTTCTCCGACGTTTAATCAGAATATTTCGAGTCGGTTGCGTTGCTTCATGGTAACTGTAAAACTCTCGAGACGGATAGTACACACTTGATACATTCTTTGCCGAAGTTAGGGTAAACATAAACTTCAAACTCCACGGAGAAATGGAGAGAGAAACCTTGGCTGAGAAAGCAACCAACGGTATAATTCCAGATCTAACGAGCATTCCATTTCAATGTTTAATTTTGTATAATCGAGATCACGAGGAAAAATATTTCACAGAAATTCTTTCTTATTCTTACAACGAGCAAAAATAGATATAGTTATATTAAAAATATTATGCTAATACTTTTATAAATGTAAGCAATGATTGTTTTTCATCTATTCTTCGGCATTTGTTTGTTGTTATTTATAGGAAATTGCAAAGCAGACATGCATATTCGAAGAATCTTTTTGGAACTTCATCTATTCATCGATTTTCATATCGTTATCGATAACCAGCTTATCTCTTCCATGGTAAAGACAAGTTTATACCTAGTTCGAGACATGAAACGTCTTTACGAAGTGTTAACATAGAAATCCTCAGGCTATGCAAGTACCAATAAGCGGTTATACGAAATGCCACCCTATCATGGCCACTTTATTACAACCGTAAAAATCCCCTCGAATGCGGTTCAGGTGTAATATGTAGGTTAACGTTTTCAATGGTGATTTAGATATGAAAAGCAGCCAGTATCGCGTAGACAATACTTTTAAAGCGCGTCACTACTTCACTGCAAAAATTTGACCAGTCAACAGTCTCCTTGTCTCCGTGCACAGCGCGTGACAGCGCGAAGACGCATCATGAGAAAATATACAATAAAACGGGCAATTGTGATATTAAGATTAGAATTAGCTAGCCACGTACCACTTTTAACACTTCGTTTAAATTCACACTTTGAAGTTATTCTTGCCACGGAGACTATTGTTGACTGGTCAAGTTTCTGCCATGAGGTAAGTTATATTTTTTCTGATAACCTAACCTAACCTATGTCTCTTAAAAAATACAAGCGATCCCCAAATTTTATCAACAGTTTTGGATTCGAGGGGCAAAAATACATAGAATTTACCTCTTTTCAATTGATTTTTCGTTGCGGCTCTAATTTTAAACATTCACCAAATATAACTCATTATCAGAAACAGTATTCATTTTAGAGAGAAGTTCTGTTCGTTCATAAATATTAAGAGAAAATTTTATTATTTCTCGAAATAGTTTGTAGAAATCTAATGATATTTTAAGAAATAAGATCGTTTTCAGAAATCATATATTATTGCCAGTAAGATATATGTCAAATTAAGAGGGAACGAGAAGCTTGCGCATCTCGTAGTTACTGAATAACATCGCTCGATTTGACATCGGATAACGTAACGTATACTGCTTCCATAATTGGCACGTTATTTTGAAAATTCGCGTAATAGAGCCAGCTATCGTTGGATGATGAGATATGAACAGCGGTATAACGAAGACACGTAGAAAGCACGCCGCAATATATCATGCATAACAAGTGACTAGCCTGACTTCATGCCATGTGCAACCTGTCTAAGGGATGTTATTGCGTCAGACACAATCAGAATCATATTTCTTACATGATACAGAAGAAAAACTTGGCCGTCTTCCCTTCCATTTTTAACGTGTCTTCGTTTCTTTGCTCCTTGTTGGCGTCCAATTTCTCTCTATCAATGATTTGTCACCTTTCATAAGAAAACGCTATTCCGATCAAGATAAACGTTCGAGGATAGGAGAATATGGTTGTAATTTATTAAAGAATTAGATCTTCTAAGCGTTCAAATCACGAGGAAAAATTTGGAAATATTTAAATAAAATTAAAATGATTTTTGAAATTCAACTTTGATAGAAATCTACAATTTTGATTCAACATTTCGGTTCGATTTCTGGTTCAGCTTTGGCTCGAATTCGGCCGGGCTAACCGGTATCGGAGGCTGTTCCAGGCGATTTGTGTTGTCTAGCCGACTCCTTGGGGATCGAAGCTCAGCCTGCCTAGAAATTCCTACCGACCACTTTCGTCGAAATCGTATTTGGTCGCGGTGAAATCGGAGTTAATCCAGGTGACTTAGACCGCGACTCGAGTGCACCGCTCGTTTAGCGTTCGGTTAAATAGAAGCGGATTCCGCTCGGTGTAGAAGAGCAAAGATGCTCTGCTTTATCTTAAGTAGTCGTGTGCTTTGAAAAATAAAAAGGAATTGCACAGGAAATAGCAAAAAGATAGAATAATCGAATGCATTCTTAGAATACGCTATTATCAGACAGTGCTAAATTATTCGTTATTCAAAATTTTTATATCAAAAATGTTTAACCACTAACCCACAGCGCTTCTACTTTTAAATAACTTCTATGAAGAAAAAACTTCAGTCCCTGCACTCGTTCACTTATTCATTGTAATTACGAACTTGAACAAAGTCCGAGTTTCTTAAATATTCCTACCATATTTAACTTTTAAAAGCCTCTACACGAAATATATCACAGAATTAGGAATTCTAATGGAATTTATTAGAAATAAATAATTTATTTGCTTGAAATTCTTAGCTTCGCTATCAGGCATTGCACAATGACAGATTAGTGATTCGTTGCAATTAACAAGGTCGTGTATTCTTTCTTTCAACGAAATTGCCACGGTTTCCCAGGAACGTGACTTTATCGAGCAATTCCTTGGAAGCCGGAGCCAGGCTATCACGATGTACGTGGCTGTCTCGTTACGCACGAAGTCTGCTCGATACACGAGCACGTGGCTTGATGCATTAGAATGATGCCAGGGGTAACCGTTTTGCTGGCCTCCGTTCTAGGCTCATGCACGATTCGGCGAAACGGCAAAGGTGTATACCACTCGACGCGTACATCCTGCAGGAATGAACATTTCAACGTTACGTCATGCACGCGCCATCAGATACGCATGCAAGAACGCTAATGGCCGATTAATTTCCTACCGTTTCATGGTGCAGGATGCATTTTCTTCTTACCGTTTCACGCAGCTTATTGAATACTCACGTGTTTTACAAACAGCCAACAACGAAGGGTAATTTTGTTTAACATAATATATTCTTGCTTGTAAAGAACACTGCAACGGTAAATTAATTTTTAGCGCATTGAAAGCTAATTACCTTCTATCAAGTAAAAATTTAACCCGTTCCGTCGAAACATTTTATTTTACTTTTCCCTTTTCTTCCGATTCGTTTCGTCCAGATCTATTACCGACAAAATCCTAGCCCACAAATATTCGGAGGATAACAAATAGGAAGTTGTCAGATGAATTTGAAGGAGCAAAGATTTGTCCCCGTGTTTGTGCGTGTTTTTTTTCGTGTAAACGGCTCTAAGAAGATAAAACTTGTAGGCAAAACTTAAAACTTTGATTCCACTTTCAGCTCCTCGGAGTTAAGATTTACTGTCGAACTTTAAGATCTAAAATTGTCAACTTTCGAGTCGAAACTAGTACACTTCTCTTCTCAATTCTTCTTTCCCTCTTTTTTTCTGTTTTCTAGTAGATCGGAGTAAATAAATGGGACCTAAAGAAAGGAGACCCTTATCTTTATTCCTTCGGCATACAATAAAAAGAAATTTGAAGCATGCAAATTTTTCCATTTAACGATCCAAGTTTCAACTTCACCGCAAATATAACTCAGGTTTATTAAATTTAAACCGTAAATTGCAGCCGGGATGTGACTTAATATTATAAGAAGTTAATCCCTAATCAAGATTATATAAGGTTTACACGAATGTTCGTGCCGCGATCGCTTGCGATTTTCACGGTATTTTTCCATTTCACTTAATCCGATGAATCGCGCGCTAGGTTGAGGTAAGTGACCGTGCAATCAATGTTTAAAGAGCCGATACCAGAGTGAAATGCAACGTTGAATTACAGATTACGAGTTTCAAGGGACAGAAAGAGAAAGAGAAAGAAGCACACACAGTTGCATACAGTCATATTTGTGTATTTCATTGGCCTACGAATACCATGAGGGGTTTCGTGCATTAACGAAATGTAATGGTTCGACAGAAACGGCCTCCCGTATTCACTTTGTCCGTAAACAAACTGTAACGCTAATGCGCTACATTAGCTGCCATAATATGTCGAGTAATCCAAAATACAACGAAATTCGACAGTTGCTATCGTGCTTTAGATTTTGTAAATATGATTTCACAATGTAGAAGATGGTGATCGAATTTCGATTTCTTAAACATTTGTTAACCTCAATTGCAGACGAAATTTATTTAATTATTGGTACCCTTTCGAGAAATCCACTGACAAATTTATAAAATCCATAAAAGGTTGATATAAGCGAAGCGGAGAAAAAGAAATATAATTGGGAAAATTACTTCGGGCGCAAATGATGTTAATTATTTTATTTCACCGCTGAAATTTTAATTCGTAACTGAAATAACCATTTACGAAAAATGTTTCGTAACTGGTGACAGTGCAAGCTTTCGTTCGGAGAAGGAAAAATGATAAGTACATTTGGACTAACAAAAAAACGACAGCTTTAGTGAAAAGCTCGGATAAAATGCAAAAACTTATCAATCAGAAGGTAATTCGGATTTGATCTAAATCAGAAACTTCAGATGAAATATAGAGTAGCAGCCGGAAACAGAAAATAATTTAATACGAGTCTTTTGCATCCGACCGTAATTCAAACAACGATATTAATTGAGAACTTTATTCAAGCCGGATCTAATTCGGAATTTAATTTTCATGGAAATGACAGCTCCAATTCGGAGAGAATTCCACTGACATACATACATATATGAGAAAGATATTTGATCCCAGTTCTAACTCAAGCCGGAACTCAGAACTAGTCTGGATCTAACCCTGACCCAACAGGATCCTAAATCAGATTAAACTCAGACCTAGCTTAACTTAACCTAACCTAACCTCAATGTCTTCGATAACTTCACCGGCTTACGGAAATGCAAGCACCTGAGAGAAATATCTCGTTTCAGAATCAATATGATAGAATTGTACAGTTTTTAGAAAAATCAATGTATTTTGAATTTCAGATTCAAAGTCAACGTGTCAAAAGAAAATTTTCTTCAGTCCTTATACCAAGGAAAAATTTGATCTTCCGAGGTGTGTCGCTGTGACCTGGTTACAAGAGACAACTGTAGACCTCGACGTGCTTCAACAAAATTCTTGAAAACGTAGAATTCTCCTTAATCCGATGAAAGGAAGAGCGGACCTCGAACTTCGTTCTGGAACTTCAACTTACACGAAACCAGAGAGACACTTCAAATGGCATCGACGGAGTCAGGTTAACGTAATTTTCTATAAACTTGTATCCGACCAACAATAGCGAAACGATCGAGTCAACCTGTATGCGACAAATTCGGAACAAAGACATCTATAAAAAACAAAACAAGAATAGCGAGGTAAGAAACATGTAGTGATTGGAGAAGAAGCAAGAAAAGCAAATAGACGTAAAGTAAAGTAAGTAAACAAAGAAGAGAGGAAGAAGAGAAACAAGGAAATCTATCTGAAAGAAGAGTGTAGTAAAGAAAGGAAGTAGTCGCGTAAGGTTTCTTCCTTTTCAAGACTCGCGTGCGGAAGGCACGCGTAGCTAAAGTGAAAGAAAGCGTAGAGAGATAGAGAGTGTGCGCTATAAGGGTAAGAATAGAGGAGAATGGAGCAGAAGCGAGTGAAGAAGAAGGCGAGAGCTACGTACACCTAGGTATACGTACACGGTGGCTGGCGTCTATATTTTATATCCGGTACACGAGAAATGTCGCTAGGGCGCAGACTCGAGGCAATCGGGGTCGGTCGGCTCGCCAGTTACTTTTCGCGATTCACCGTGGCCGCTCTGTCGCGGCGCCAGGTGTATACAGCTCGGACGAGCAGTCGGATTTAGTCAGTCTCAGGACGGAAAGGAGACAAGGGTGAACGTAGTAGTTGCGCGATCTATCGTGACCTACCGTGATATCGCAGATGGAACAATCTTGGCAACGACTAACAACGTAACAGAGAAACGCGTGTACGTAAAGGGTAACGAAAGAATTGGAGGATAAGAAAAGGACGAGGAACGCGGGAGAGGATTGGCAATCGAGCAGAAACGGAAGGAGTAAACAGTCAGCTTACCGATTCTAACGGTGCTGCTGTATCTGCCGCACAAAAGCACAGCTTGCGCACTGTTACGTTCGCGTTACCGAGTTTACTTGCGCGAACCACTGAACTGTGCCGCACGGTCACCCCTGACGAATCAGTCGAGAGCTATCGCGCGAAGTGTTTACGCCGTCGTTCGGACAAATACACTTCTGCTGCCATTTGTTCGCGTTTCGTCGCATCGTTCACCGGTATTCCATCCCTCTCTCTCGTCGTTTCGCCCTTGCTCGCCAACAGGATCAGCTGAGAGACCATCTTTCGCTCCGTTCGTCGCGTTTCAGTGATACGTGGTCACGTTTCTTGTCTATCGCGTGTATAACCGTGCGGTTGAAAATCGCGGGAACGAGACGTGCGAAGAGGATCACGAAGAAAGTTTGTCCGTTCGAAAAGTGAAGTGCGACGAGAACTGTTGATCTCGTTGAATGACTTTGATCTGTCGCGTCGAGTGAGGCTGGTAAACGCGCGCGAGTTCCAGGAAGGATTAAACCGCGCTCAGTTCACGGGACCTTAACTCCGTTTCGTGTTCGTTCTCTAAATGTTATCCGGTGGTAGCAACGAGTGAGAGCGTGTTCGAGGAGAGCTTACGGGCGTCGAGTTGGTCGAGCTTGGTGGGAACGGTAGTGCGGCAAAGTGACTTCCACAAAGTGCAACGGCGACAAGACCATACAACCTCGCGACGTGATCGTCAGCATCAATGACAAGCGGAATCACGGCATCGAATTGAGGTGAGTGACATTCGTCCTTTCAGTTACTATCTACGGATATCATGTTTGCTCGTGGATCTCTTGGCTTCGTTACAGACTCGATCGATCGTACCATTCGAAACCGTGTTATTCACGCTTGTACGCGAGATTTAACTAGAGAGAACGGTTCCGTGCATTCGCGTTAATCGCGGGAAATTTCGGGCAATGAAATTATAATCGACTGGAACGCGAGTTATGCGTTGTCAGATATAGAAAACCCAGTCGAACATTTATCGAAAATCGTTTGAACAAATTTTTCATTCTAAATTGCGAATTGTCCAGAACTTGTATCCTTCGTCAAATAACGTTCTTTGTTTACGTTTCATTGGGCCTTATGGTGATTCTTAGAAACGTGTTCCTTGAATTATTTACCGAAAGCGAGAGGGACGCGGTATAGGTCGTTATGAATTTTGTATTTCAAACATTCGTTCTGGAGGATAATCCGTGAAATGTGAGATGATACACTTGAATCTTCTTAAGTTTAAACATGATTCTGTAGTATAACGCACCATAGATATTATACTGCTTATATTGGCATTTTTTATAGTTTTTATGTACCCTTTTTACATATGACAATCGTCTTCTTTGAATGCACGGAGAGAGAATTGTCGCGTATTATAAAGTTTGCGGTGAGCCCTCGCGCTCACCACGATATTTGTTTAAACGTAATTGTCGATTAAACCGGTGTACGCGTTTCGGCCACGTAGCCGATTAAATTAAGTTGCACGCTTTTAAAGCGGCGAACCGCCGCGAAGCCGCTCATTACGTTGTGCACGAGAACTTTTATCCGGTCGCAGCCAATGATCCGGTCGTAAATGATCCGCTCACGCGACATCGCGTTAACCGTGAGTTATTCGAACAATCGCTTTTATTGCAATATACGCGCCCAATTTCCGTACGGTAACTCGATTTTACGCGATTATAAGTCAACCGGTTATTTTTAATCACCTTGTAATCGTTGGTAAATTGCAACGAAAAGCACATATAATTTTCTTAACATCGAAATTAACGTTCATAGAAATTCATGTATTGTCGAGCGCGGGATAATAGAACGATAAATCAGTTTATCGCCTCATTCGTTGTTTATAGTGAGCGCAATAGCGCGCGTGAAACATTCGTTCTTGAAGATAGAAATGAAATATTTTTATGGACGTTTGAAATTAAACGATAAGAAATTGAACATTTTTGATTCTAAATGATAATGTAAGTATATTTTTCCAATTAGATTTATGTAAATCAATAAAACAGAGAAGGGTAATAAATATCAGAGGATTCTCTGCTTCATGCTTCATGCTTTATAACATAATATATTCGAGTGAGATGAACGAGTCGCAAGCTTGACGTAATATCCTCGCGGATGGATGTATTTTCTACTCGCTTTTGTCGGTAATTTTTTCAAGAAACATCTCTAACTGGAGAGCCACTGAACCCTCCCGCGGAACTTAAGCATCGCGTCGCGTCGCGTCGTCGTTATTTACAGTTTTTATCAAAAGTTTCCGGCATCTCTGACCCGTTCGCGCGATTATTCCGCCGAGAGAAGATTAAATGTACAAATATAATAGAAATTAACTGTGCTCGAGATACTTGAAGTTTCCACGGCGTTTCTGCTTCGTATTTCCATAATTGAGAGGAAAGTGCAAACAGCACTATTTTAAACTACCAGGGAATCACGAGCACCCAAGAGAAGTGTCAAACGACGGAAAAAAAATACCATTCTCGTGACATTTCAAACTGTTTATACCGCTCATTATTATAGTAATTAAAAATGTTCGTTCATTCAATTTAAATATACAATAGGTGTAGAGTTATTATCGCTGAACCAATGATGAAACTTTTCGCTTCTATCGTTAATGTATTTTTAATGTATTTTTCACTTCATGGAATATGAAATATTAATTTATATCAACGGTTTGTCTCTTGACAATTACACAACACGATTAACCACTTAGGGTAATTAAAAATCTCCAATTTCGAATCTGGTTTATTAGAAATGTTTCTTTAAATTATGTTTTCACTCCAAATGATATATTTGAATTTTTCTCTAAACTGAAGAACCATTTTCTTCTTATTTAAATTTCATTCCATTTTCTTCGTTTACAATAAGGGAGGATTCTCATCGATTTCATTCGAAAGACAAGGAAACGTTGCCACGCGAGTTTCCAATTCCACCTAGAAGAATTTCTGAACGTTCTCCATGATCACGCAATAACCGGGAACGTAAGAATCGTAAATTCTAAAATCTCTGGCACCGAAACAGCAACTCGATCATCGTCGATCGTCCGGATGATCGATCAACCCTCGTCATTTCCGCTCTCGTTTCCCTTTAAAACGGTCGCATAGTTTCGACCACTTCTTAACTAACCAGTTTCTATTGTCATTTCGCGTGGCTACGCAAATGTCCCGGAAGGTATTCCGGTAACCGTTTGTCCACCTGTATGCGTACACGCGCCACTAACTACAGTCCTATGCAAATATGCTGAAAGCATACCCGGAACGTTCGCGGAGTTTTAACGCGCTACTTAACCGCCTGTTACGTGCGCCGACAGATCGATTTACTTCTACTTGCCTTGCCATACAACTTTCCTCTTGTTTGCTACATTTCCTTTCTACGATCTATCCGTGAAATCTCATTGCCGCAACGTGGCTCATTAACAATTGGATCGTATTCAAATTTCCCTGCAGAAGGAATATTTCTAAGCTCGTGTCATAAACTATTTAAAGGTTTGAATCACAGGAGGTTCCATTCTTCATAAAGTTCCACGCGTTTATTCAAACGATTGTACTCTTTACTGATCTGGCGCAGCGTAACGCGCAAATTACGCGGTTGCTCATTTGCTTTCGATAATTAATTTTCTAGCAACTTTAGGATTGAAACGCGTCGGATTAAAGATAAAGGATTGCCATTTCGAATGATATATTCACTGTCTTCTGATTTGTACAATTTATGGTTTATTAAGAATTTTCAATTTGCAAAATGTAAAATCAAATATGAAACATATTAAAGAAATGAAAATTACGAAAGCATTGTTATATCGTTTAAATATCAGAATAGCGTAAAATATATTTCTGTTTCATCGATTGAAGATTCCTGTTCGTTATCCACCACTTCTTAGTCGCTTTGTATATTATTAAACCCCTTTCTCTGAAGCTTCTTATGAAGCAGTCTACTGTCTTAGCTATCGCGGTTGAATTTCCGTGAATATTGGAAAAAAATTCGTTGGAAAAGAAAAGCGATTATGGCCGGTGGTAGTGGGTCAAGTATGACACAAAATGAAACGCGAAAACGGTTGTTACGCAGGGGTAGGATTTTTTTTTTTCTTCTGGAATTAGTGATCTCTTCGGAGGAACTACCGCATTCGCATACTCTTTGCTCAGCGCCGGAATGTCTTTTATAATTCAAATGAAATTCCTCTCCTTGAATAGGACCGGGAAATTCATGGAGGTTTTTCCGCGCATTTATTCGTCATTATTAACGCAAGAACCCTTTGTACGAATATCACTGGATTTACTGAAAGACAAACTGTGAAACAATGTAGCTTCTATTTCGAGTTTAATTTAGTACAATGGTTAAAAAATAGAACTAGAAATAAAAATCCTAAATACCACTAAATTAACGTTAGTTATAACTAATTGAATCTATCGCTTCGAATTCGTCTCGTCGCGTGTCTGACTAAGCGCGGATGTTTCTACTGTGGAACTCGATTGCGTATCATTTTGAACACTATAAATTATCACCGATAATCATCGTCAGGAAATTAATTTATTGTACTAATTAAGGAATAAAGAGAAAAATAGAAATTCTAAATATAATTGCAATTATATCCGTAATTACAATTGAACCTATCGTATTGAATTGGTATTATCAGGTGCCATATCAAACGTACCCATGTTCCTACTATGCTATTCAATGCATTAACACGACCATCACGTAGTCCTCTTCTCTTCCTTTTCCACGGTACAGTTTTTTTCTCGATCGGGGGTAGTTTGTATCGGCGACTGAAAGGTTTCCGTGATTCACGAGCGAAGCGTCGGCACGCCGACGATGTAGCACTTCATTTGACTTCCCATCTCGTACAGCCCATCTCGTCCGGCCATCTCCGCTATTCAATACCCATTAATTTTAATGGATGTTGGCGGTTAGTTTAACACGTTTCATATTCGCCGCGCACAATGGGCCTCCGGTACCGGAACAATTTCGCGATGCTGAACGTTAAACACCTGAGATGCTCGTACGATTGAGAACCGGACGGATGGACGGGCCTTGCGGTGCAAATTATCTCCCTGAACGTATTGTGCTTCTGCAACTCCACGGCCGGCATGGAAGTGCTTTTTACACGAACCTCCCGGCAAGTTTTACATCCGGCGCGTATTACGAATTTCAATTCGACTTGGTCGTTGCCGCTCCGCCCGGTTAAAATTCAGCCAAGGGACGTTCCTGTATCGATCTTCCGGCGACGAAGGTGAATTTTATTCAAACGCTGCGCGAAGATCGCATTCAAATAAGCTTGCCTGGGCTTGATCGGGGCCGCGATCGAAATTCACGAAACAGAGGTTACGCGATTACGGGTTCGAACGATTTTCACCGAGAAAGATTGAACGGGTATCTTATTTCATGCGACGATACGAGAAATATTCAACTTGTATTAACGTGTTATCATTTTGACAATTTTCGAGTAAGCATAACTTTTTATACTACGTCTTTTTTTTTCTTTTTTTAATAAATATAATGTGCTATTGAGGGGTGGATAAGTGAAGGGGTTAAACGATCGCAACGCCTTTTCACGCTCGAACCTACCTCTCTATTTTGTGTCCCGGTTATCCCCGCTTCTCTTTCCTCCGGTCATGCGGCCGGTATCCAATACCCATTAATTTTAATGATGAACGCGGTCAGTTTAACACGTCCTGGACTCATTGTAGCAGCCTTGTAGGCGATAAATCATACGCCCTTGTCACTGAAAAGTGCATGACTCAGATAAGTGAGGGCGTTATTTGTTACACCCCCGACTGCCTATCCAGTCGCCTCCCTTCTTTACGTAGCGATACATTCACGTACACACATGTACACATTACTTGTATACACAGTCAGGTTATACATTGCAGTTGGGGAACGCGATATCGTTTCGAAGCGCGATCAGAATAACAGTCGGTTATCATGTTTGCCAATAGAGAGGCCGATAACGTTTGAAAGTCCTTTTTTGATTTTTTTTCTCAGCTTAGTTTGATTGGTACGTACGATCAAAAAATCCAAAAATTCTGAGTCCAACTGCTACCACTAAATTGTGACATCAAATCATACAATATAATTAAATAGAGCTTGGGAAATATTGTTGAAACACAATCCTATTAAAGGGATTCAATTAACAGCAGCATTGGAAGAGAGGTGCAGGTAGTTCCGATTGGTCGATCGTCTTGACGATATCGCGCCGGTAATTGAGGGTGTTTCGTCGAAACGATTTCAACTCGTCCGGGATTAATTGTACGAGGCATGATTTCCTCATTAGCCGTGACGTGGGGGAATATACGCGCCCTGCTGCCCCCCCTCCTCCCCTTCTTCGCTGTTGGAAATCCAAAATCAGTATACATCAGCGTGCAAACGTCAAGCCGTCAGTTACGGTGCGAGCGGTATAAGCCTGTATTAGTGTATACAAGTTGTTCAAATCAAACGCATACGTCAGAATTGACGTTTCCTCGCGCAACGAAATCTGTTTAGTTTAGCTAGTTGCTGCGGATTGTTAAAGTTCCCTGGAATTGTATTAATCCCGCGGAAATGGCGGAAGTTTGCCGGAATATCGCGTTCGCGCGCAACGCTTGGGGATATCTGGCTGTTCACTAATCGCGAGGATGTACAATAGATATTTTTCAGCTGATCTTTCGAACTTTTATAACTAATGAATAGAAAGGTTGAATATTATTTTATGGAAGGAGGTAAATTAATTTTTCGATGCACTCTATGTAAAAAATTGTAATAGTTCGACATTCTACGTAGAATAATTGTACAAAGAAGAATTTGTCCCTATCAATATTTTACATAATCGAACCCTTACTTTTCGCACTTCTATGCAGGACAATATCAACGTCAGTTATTTTCGCATAATATCCATCCATCACCTAACCGAGTCGACTTTCTTTGGCAAGGAAGAAAAGAGGTCGCGTGTTTGCCGGTCGATCGATCCCGCGAATATTACCGAATAGATTCACCACGAATGAACACGCAGACTTTATCAGCTGGCAAGTTTTATCCTTCCCTCGATCGATGGAAAAATCGTGACGTAGGATCTGCACGCTTATCTCGGATCATTTTCCACTCGTCGACGCTTAAAGAACACTTTCGTTGTTTCGTGTCCGACTCGGTATTTTCCCGCGATGCTCGGCCAAAGGTGACGCTCTTATTTCCTCGTAAGTCTGCCGGCGGTGACTCGTATGACACCGTACCACCGTGCGAGCATAACTCCTGGGGGTATGTAGGCCAACAGAGGTGGAGGTGTCCTGACTTCCGGAGGGATAAATCACCGTGCAAGCACGTGCGATAAATCCGACTGTTTTGCATCGGCCGCAGAAGTTGAACAGTTTTCAACTCATTCGCAGTTCTTTTTTGCTCGATTTATCTATCATTTTTCTTCCCGTACAAATCACTGATCGCCCCGGTATTCTATGAGGTCGAATCACGAAAGGGTTATTTTAACGATAAAGAAAAACATTTCAGTTTTCTCGGCATTACGAATTCAGGTGGTTGGATTCTGTAAATGTGATCGATCGACCTGACTCGTGTACTCATATGCGCCTTTAGCGTATATCTTCATATTCTGGACACATGCTGGATGTTCCATGTGCCAGGGACTTCTATAGGATGCTTTAAGTAAAAAATGTCGTATCAATGTTTATTTGATCCTTTCTAAAGGTATAATCTTAAAAAAAGTAGCAATTATAAAATTTGTCGTATGAAATACTAGTTCGTTTAGTGCACAGAGTAGAATTTCTAGCGGAGGAATGCAACAAGAGATACAATTGGACCAACTTTCCCTTCAAAACAAGCTATTAATTGCGAATGAGTTATTGTTGCGCTAGCAAGCGCAATGGCCGGCCATAATTTCGATCCATTTTGGCAAAGCAGCGCCGGGTGCACGAGAGGCATGCGAAATTTACGCCTGGATTATGTAATAGTTTCGGCTGTCACATGCATATCAATCGAATTCGCGCGACCGGTTAAATATTAATCGACCAAAGTGCTTCCGTTTCTGTTCTACACCGGAATAAACGTTGTACCCTGAGATTTTGTAAATTGTTTTTTTCCGACGCAAGCATCGACGTTCGGTATCGTTTTAATTCGTGCCATCCAACATGGGAATTGGTTACAAACCAGGAAGTAGCGTACAGTTTCAATAACAATTTATCACGTGGGCTAAAGTAACGAGTAATTTATTTCGGTTTAGCATTAGTTATCCAGGTGTATTGCCGCGTTATGTACACACGGGATACCAGTTTATTCAGTAGAATCAGCATGCTGCTATATCGCGTTGATTAGTATACTCAGCCTGTAATCGTACTTGTTAATTATCGGTTAGTTGTCGATTTTCTTGTATAAATTGCGTTCATCGCGCATAGGAAGGGTGAACGTGTTTATTTTGGATCGGATCTGATTTAGATGAAATTAGAGTACCGGTTAATTACGGGTTTTGAACAAAGGGTTGGCAGGTATTTTTGATAAATTGTCAGATATCAAATATCTTCGGATTAATGAGTCAAAAGGCAAAATTGAAATTATTTGATGGGGAAGATTCATTTCTTAAGGAAAATTTGTGCAAAGATAGAGTTGGAATTGAATTCACTCGTATCTAGTTTTTTTTTAAAATTACCCTTTTTCTAACAAACCAGGCTTCAACTTGAATTTGACAGCTTCTATTTGAATACCACCGTCTAATTTTCACTCATTAACCCTCTTCCAACGTTGTACCTGACGTCTGCACTTATTTTAATTCGAATCATTTTCCGTGCTCTCTACTTATATAAAGTAGAAATATGTAATGTTATTATCAAGCTGCCAGTTCTGACTTCAATTATCTCGACATTATCCATTCATCAAAAATATAACTGTATAATTAGAAAATTTGTTGTATCTAAAATTTCAAATATTACAAGGAAACCTAAAAAGCTTTACCTTTTTTTAGACACATAGAAATGTGTCGCGTTATGTCAAAATGTCATCTGGATAAAATGGAGTTCCAAGATATTTCAGTTAAAGTGGCGATAAGTGATGTTGAAACGTTAAGAGGAATTATAAATAAATCTACTACAAAAAGTTCCGACACACATTTGCCCTGGAAAAAGAGCACAGTCAAACGTTTTCTTCTCGATGTTTTGCTGTCCTTAAGGATCTTCTGCTTCAGAATTTTTTCATACTCGTTGCATATGAATGAAGGCATTACGCGGAGGGTGCGTTTAATATCGGGTGGCCAGGATGTCTGCATAATTTATAGATGATTTTTAAGCGTCTCTCAAACTGGGTCACGATATAAAATAGATGCCATGACAAATTCGCGTTTTCCTGTGGAATCTGCCTTTCCCTCGAGCAAAATGAACGCTACCTTCGTATGGAGTAATCGCCAATTTGAGGATCAGTGTAAAAGTATGGAAACTACGTTGGAGATTAGAGTTTGAATTAATGGCCGCCGTCTGGAAAGACTATAACGTTATCGAGATCGCGAACCAGCCAGAAAGGAACGTTACCGTGGGCAAACTATATCATTTCTGACGTTATTCGAGGCGAGCTTTCTGTGTGTCATCTACCCCGGTGGGTACACCGCGTCGATATTGCTAGACCCAGTCCAATTACTGTCCAATTAAGTTCCGTTCATTGATTCGATTATCTTCCGTTCTTGTAACTTTATTGTCGAGCGTACGTGAAGCAACTCCTACGTATAGATTTTTATTTGCGATACGCTCGCTTGCTTTCCCGGATACTCGGTGAAATTAAGCGGTAAAAGAAGAGGCGGGTAGCACGAAACCGACCAGAGGAAATTGTACGTTTCGAACGTACATAATTACGAGCTTTGTTAGTGGAATACGAACCTGCACGAATAATACAATATTCAAATACAGGAGCAGAATTGAAATAATACAGATTTAACTTAGCATATTAATTTGATTATGAACTACCAGTATGTATCGGAGCATCAAATTATCAAAGAGATGGTAAATGAGCCACAAATAGCATCAGCTTGAAATAAAACTTGAAATCGAATGATCAAATTCAGGCAGCATCGAACATTTTCAAACGAAGCATCGTTATCAAATTTGTCCTCGATTTGAAATTCTGGTTCCGGCTTCGTTCAATTATTCGAGCCGATAAAAAATTACTTTTGACCCGTTGCTGGGTCGAGGACGAGAAAAACGAGCCACCCGAGCGTAGAACGACCCAGTGACGAAATCGAGCACGAAGGGCCGGAATTGTAGAAACAGGAATCACGTTAACGTTGTCCACGATAAGATGGAGGCTCGCTCTCGTTATTCGAGTCACACACGGCAAGATAACGCTTTTCCTCCTTTCGGAGAGCAGCGACGTGTCCTTCCTCTTTTCCTTGGTTTCCTGTCCACCGGGACCTCGTAAACCCGCTTTCGTAATAATCCGTAGCCTGCCCACTTTCATACTCTCTACATCTTCTTTTTCCTTTCTCCTCGTTTCCGTGCCGTTCCCTGCATCCAGCCGCCGCTTCCGTGGAAATTGTGAAATGAGAAGCTGCGATCGTTGCGAGCAGACATGCGAGCCGCGAGAAAACACAAGTTTAGTGGGGAAACGACGAGAAAGGACGATTCGCATAGTTCGATAACTGCGAAGTCCGAGCTGCATGCAAAACTTCACGTACGTACGAAACGTGTGGACGCGTGCAGTCAAGAATTGGCGAAAGTTTGCCGTGCCTTAGTCACGTTGGTCGGGCTGCAATTGCATCCTTTGACGATCGCGTGCAAGCTTCCCAAGGAAAAGTTGGCGAAACGAACAGGAGCGACCGAGTTGGATACGCTCTGGTTAGCTCTCGTTTCTGCGACATCGTTTTTCCACAATTTCCGGCTGACTTTCGTCGAAATTTTCTTCCTCTTGAGAATTCGTGCGGTTTTTTTTTGTCCACGAAGCCGAAATTTTAAAAGACGTTTATTTTGCCCGGTAGTTTTCGTTGGATCGAGTCATTTTTGAGAATTTTTAAATTTCCTCCAGGTAGCTTACCTCTCTTCACAAGTTCATTTTGTACGAAATAATATACTGCTTTCGAAGAAAATATGTACAAGAACGGTGGTTGAGTAATTGTAGTTCGAATACCTCTGAGATCGTCATGTCCAATGACGGGAAACATCAACAAAGCGGGTCGAATGTAACCCCCCACTGTAGAATGGATTAATAATTTCTGATAGCCGCAGCCCGGTGGGCGCGAATATAACGTTCGAATAATTACAGAGATGCCTATAGGTGCATATTTCAGCGGCGAACAAACGTCAAAATGCACCGCTGGGCACACGGTAAAGTGAGAACGGCAAGGATATATGTACGCATCGGTGGCGGGGTCAAGAGAGGGAAACTATACGTTGCGCATAACGCGGGGTCCATTTTCCATTATATTCCGATGAAATATAAACTGTGCCGTAAATAACAATCCTTTATGCTGAACAGTGGGCGCACATCATGGGCACACAGCAGCCCTCGGTTATGTGGCCGGGATCAAAAGATACGCATGAATCGTTTTGTAATGCATTAGGCGAACTGAAAATACATGGCACCGCGTATCGAACAATTAACGTTAGAGCCTACTACCAATCATCGATTCGTTGTTACTATGATGAATAACTTAATCTAGGTGTTATTTTTCGATATTCCGGATTTTATAGTGTAATCTCTGTACCAGAACTGAGATTACTGATGTTGGTACCGAATGGTACATTTTACGAGTGCCATTATTGTTTTGTCGATAAGCTTCTTATGTTATCAGTTAGTAACGTTGAAACATTACGAATCGCCTTTGAGGAGAGTAATAACTTTTAATGCTGCATATTATTTCTCTCACCTAACTTGTGAGCTTTAAACCTCACCTGTTGTTAACAGCAGACAAAATTGTGGAAGAAAAACATAACACAGACTCACGAGGTACTCGTAATTTCCATTTTTAAGCTGAAAAACATGTAAATGTGACTACGTATACATACGTGTAAGGAAAGTTAGTGGGTAGTTGTCTGGTTTCGTAAAAGCTAGCTAAAGTTTTTCGTGGTCAGAACTGGACTGATGCTGTGCTGTCCACAGTAGGAGGTACTCATAAGCTCCTGGGACACTTAGGGGATTCTACTCAATGGCAAGTGTGTGTCAGCAGGCGTATATGCATAAGAGGAGAACGAGCGAAGAGAAAAGCTCTCTGGTTCTGTAAAAGTTCCCTAAAGACTTCCGTGGACAGAAACTGGCCTAGCGGATAAGTGGATGGCTACGAAAGTTCAACATCTAGATTTCAGTCTTAGAGTCCTTCTCGTGAGTCCTTCTCTCTTTCTCATATATTTAAAAATAATTACATCTACGCTTTGAAAACCGATGCCTTTTACATAATAGCGGAGAAAGTACAAATATACGATACTAATTTTATTTTTAAATGTAGATTACGAGAATAATCATAAATAGAAAAATCAAACATAGAAATGTGGAGGAATTCATATTTTTACCCTATTTGATATTTCTACTTTTTCCTCTAATTAATAGCAGTAAAACTGTTAAGGTATATCGCAACAAAAAATTGACCTTTCAACTTTTCGTTAATTGAAACGAAACGTTTCGCGAAATCAACTTTCATCAAGCTGATTCTCTGTTTCGCGTCGACTGTCCCGGAAAACGATTCGAAGATCCGGACGGATATCGAGCGTCGACTGTGATATCCGTAAATACGCGGGTTAAGCAAAGCTTGCACTCGTAAATTGAGTTGCGAGCTCACGTGTAGTTAAACGTTAGGTTCACATAGCTAACACCGAGTCCCCGCGGACATCTTTTGATGAACGAAGTTTGAAGTTACCGTCGCACGACCCTTAAGTCAAATTACTGTACCGTATGATTTTATCAGGAAGAAGTTCAACCGGACTACCACTGGACTTTCATGATTTCGAAAACTTTGTCTTCCGTTTACATATGTGCCCGTGGGTGAATTTGTATGCACGTGCCGTTTATACTCGTAGGAATAGCGCGGGATGAATTTATCGTTAGTCGGTTATCGCGCGGTAAATTTATATTTAAATTGAATCGTGGATTCCGAACGGTCGGCAAGCATTAACGACTGCTAACCGTTTCGTTGGCCTCGCGGCGGCAATACGTGTGCCGACAGAAAATTATGATCGTTCGGGCACGGAATTATAGCTTGTAGGCAATCGCCACTGTGTACACTGAATGGTTTCCGTGGGCGAACATCGAGCAAGAAATGAATTCACCGTTTCACGCTGTTGCGAACTTTGTATTTGCGAACAGTGTCGGTGAATGATCTGATATCGTGCTGTTTTTATTGATAACATCAATTCTGTAACGTCTAAAACGTATATGATCAAAAATCAAACCTGTTGTATTAAAAATAATTCATTTGTGTGGATACCACAAATTAATTGCAAATATCAATTTAATTTTGTATCGTTATCAAGAACAAACTTTGTTTAATCCGCCAACATGAATAAACATTTAAATAAAATAACAGCACAGTTATATATATATATTAAAAATGTAATAATAAGCATATTAACGAAATAATACGTTGCAATTAATCCAAAGTAATCGTAGTATATTCGATACACATTAATATTGGATCAAATTTAATTATAAAATACCTATAAAAAAACATTGAATGAAATATTTTGATAGTAGCTCAAAAGATAGCGGATAGCGTGCTGATAAAAATGCAATTAGTTGGGAGTCGATATCTCATTTGGTTCCGGAGATGTAAGGCTTTAAATAATACCATTCATTTTGAGAGAATACCATGAACGAAGTTCTCGGAAACGTCGTAACCCACATTTTTTTCCTGGAAATGCGTACGTCGCGTAGTAGTAGTAAAAAAGACTTGCTGATTCAGTCTGACACTGACCAGCCACTACTACTATAGAGTTGTAAACCGGTTATTGAAAACGCACGAGTGAAAGGTTTGATCGTGCAAGCAAGAAACAAATAGTAAGATCTTTAAAATCAGGCACTGCTTTAAACGTCGATATCTCGGGAAGGGAAGCTCGAAATGACATCCAACCAAATGCATATTAAACGAAAAGGTTTCCCCTTTCTATCGATGTTACTTATATTAATATCTATTCACGAGAGAATGAATTATACGATGACAAAGATGCCGATATCTCAGGCATGATATGTGCTCAAACATATAATGTCCTGTTTGCCTTTGAAATTAATCAAATGTGAAAAACTGTCTGGTTACTTTTGTAATTGTGTATTTAACAAAGCTGTGTAAGGGTTCAAAGAATAATTTCAAAGTTCGTGTGTAATTAAAGTAAGGGTTCAAAGAATAATTTCAAAGTTCGTGTATTTTCATAATGTCAGTAGCTCGTTGAAATTAACGAGTTTTATAATTTAGCTAAACGATTTGCAGTTCCTTTAAATAAACGCATTTCAGCATATTACAGTTCAGTATATTTGAATTAACATGTTTTTAATACACATATGAATACATGAATATTTCATCTGACGGCTAACCATATGAATGAAATTTGTTCGGCGATATCACGGGTTATTATCTTCATTTCAATAATTGTAGCACTTAAAAGGAATGCTTAATTAGTTGAATATGAAATATGATGCGAAAATTGGAAGGAACGATTCGCTTGCAATTCCAACAAGAAGCTGGTAAAAAATGATGGCACAAGTTATGTCACGTTTAATTTGTCGATTAAACGATCAACTTGCACATTTTCAATATATTTAACATAAGTATGATAATTTGTATCGTGAGAGATTTTGGCAAGTATATCGTGTTGCTGCACATTCAATCCGTTTATAATTCGTAACCGACTAACAGCACGGAAATTGATCATTTTTATTTCCATAATAATTTTGAAATATTATTCATTCAAATTTATTCGGATATATTCGACTGCAAATTATTTCGGTCGCTTGAATTCACGGGTAAATAGCAGGAAAAATCGAACGCTTTTACTTGCAAATCGAGGAACAGCAACAAGAATATCAAGGAAAATAATATCGCGTAATACCATCAACTTTGGGAAACAGGTGTTCGCGCGATTTCAAGATTTTCTTTTCTTTCTTCTCGTTAGGAAGTCGTAGAAACTATCGTTGGGAAGAAACGCGACAGAATTATCCTCCATCCTCGCGTAATTGATATTAAAAGTTCACAACGATTCGGTCGTGAAACCGCGAGAAAATGACCGACCAGGGAAAGTTTTTAGGAAGCTTTTCGCGACTTTATACGGCGTCGGGGTTTATTCTGCAGTTAATGGGAACCGAGATAAAACGAGACGTGAATACAAGCGCTCATTGGTCGTTGTTGAAATTTGCCGGAACAAAGAGGCAAGTTGCTCGTTTAGGTCCGATATGTTGCTGGATAAATCGAAACCATTTGACTAACCTTTTTGTTCTAAATTGTTTGCAACGTTAATGTTATCTTATTATTACACTATTACACGTACATTTCTTTTATTACCGGATTTACGAAAACATCATGCTAGTTATCGTTTAAAAAGTTATTTTCAATAGAAAGCTTCATAAAATCTTTAAAAAGTTCTTCAAAGCAATCTCAGATTACTTTTCGATTTTTTTCTTTACAAAGTTATAACAACTTCAGGAAGAGAATTTCATTATAAACGTTTTAAATATTACTTTTTGCAAAGAAAAATATTTGATTATATGAATACCCTCTGAAAGTAAATTTTCATCGGTTCTTGTAACAACGAAACGAGTTTTCACAAGAGAAAAGCTGGTAAAACGCAATCAGTTCTCTTAAAGCGTGTATTTATTGCGCTCCCGCGAAAACTCAACGCTCGTTCTCGATACACACCAGCCGTGAAAAATAGCGATGGTGATTGATCCATCGGCTACCTCATCCATCGACCGTTTCGTAATTATGCAAATCTCTTCTCTCGTTTCCAACGCGGCTACGTTTTTCTTCATTCAACGGGAACGTGTTTGCGTAGATCGCTACCTGATACGCATTTTCGAACGCGTTAGATTTTTGTCGCGAAAAACGCTACATTCGCCGCATTGTAACGAGATAACGAGAATTGATGATCGATGCCGGTTTAAAAAACGATCTGATTCAATTTTCTGCGCCATCCAATGCATGATAATTACTAGACTGCAAATGTTTACGCATCTGTGCCGTACCGTCGCATGTACAAATAAAAGATAGACGTAAATTGAAATTTTGTGAATATCTTTGAAATGATTTTAAGTGTTTTGCAAATTTTAGACATAATATTTCAACTTAGCCAATAAACGCGAGCGAAACGTGTTTATGTTGTTTTCTCTTTCTGAAACCATAGTATTGAAGCAAATCGAGAATTTCAAGTTTCGTCGAGCACCGTTATCGAGATTGGTTCATTGATCCGTGGACTCATTTGCTGTCGCGGAGAATTCACCATCTTCCACGAACGGAAAGAAAAGCGGACAATTTCCCGGGTGGAATTCAATATTTAGCGGATAAATTCATAAGCAAAGAAATCGAATGAAGCGCATGATTCGTCGTCGGGTCTTATTTATATTATTGCCAGTTTTTCCGCCTCGTTGATCGATAACTCGACAACTTCCATTTTTTTTCCTTTATTCGAACATAAGCTCGTTTGCTTACGCTTCGTATAATAATTCAACGATTTCATCTGAATAGCGAGTAGAGTTTTGCGATTGTTCCCGACGCGATTTCCCGTTCCGTTACCTGGTGGAAATTCAGTGACGGATTAATATAATTTATTAAAATGCGCTTACAGCCTGGCCGGTCGGATATTAATGAAAACCAAGAGATTTGCATTGATTAGCGCGTGCCGCTAATTAAAGGAGACTTACCTGTCCGAGCTGTATTAAAATGTAAATCAGATCTCGAGGATTGCGCGCGTGCCGTTTCAACGCGACCGATTCGAGCACCGGAAATTCTTCCTGGAAAATGCATTCGCTAATTGTCGTTTCATTTTCGTGCCTTTATAAAATTTGACGAAAATGCCGGAATCTTTTTATTGTCTTAATTTATTAACTAGAAATGAAATTGCTAAAGTTCATTATGAAATATGGTTGTTCAAATACATTTACCGGAAATACGAGTTAATACAGTTAATTTTAAACAAAGTTGCATTAACAAAATCTCATTCGCAACGACGCAAATATTTTCGCAAACAAGCATTACATTTGGAGTTGGTTTCCTTTGTGCGAATACTGTCTTTCGAACAAATGGTACGAGTACCGGGTTCAACCACTATTAACCCGCTCCATTTCCGTACAACATTATCATTATCGTATCCCAGTATAACGTATGCGTATATTCGAAATGGGAAAAATGCCGTGCGTATTGTGAAAACTCGTTCTGCCCCAATGTTTTGCGAGCAACAGAGAGTATGAAAAATATCTCCCGCGGGCTACTCTTTTCATACGCAACGAAGACTCAACAGCAGCGTATTTTGTAAAACCTCGGTGTTCTGCTTCGTGTAAAATATGTATTTTTTAATTACATCAGTAAATAACCGAAGACTGATTTAGATTAAACGATAATAATCAATCTAATAATTTCTGTCTTGCTTGGTAATTGGATTTTTCTGAGAATTTGAGATATTTCATTTAAAATTTGCACAGTAGTCGGGCTGCAAGCAATTCAGCACAGAGTCGAGTTTTAATGACATTTTATATTTCGTAACGGAAGTCAAGCCTTTTTATGGAATTATACTCTGAAAATTTCATCTCTACGGGGGAATGTATCCTTTTACCAGTTTGGAGCAGCAAATCTTTCGCAAGGTATTTGCAAAAGATTATTGCCTCTAATGATGTTTATTGCGATTGAGAAATATTTATCGAGTCTTAGTAATTTATTTTACAGAAGAAATTTAATTTAGATTCAGTCTTTCAGGTGAAATCATCTGATTTTACGGTATCTATATTTGTTCAGCATATCTGAATATACATGGGACATCCTTGCGTAAACACATTATAGGTAGATTTATCGGATCGCGACGAAATTAAATATTAATTTTTGTAACATGTCGTAGACGCATTAATTCATTTCACCCGAAAATTAGCGGAAAGCGGGAATAAATTAAAGCAAGTCTCGTCGGTCACGCCGGCGTTTATTTATCGAATGAAAATTTATGAAAATTTATTCCGATACTTAATGAACGGAAATTTCTTCGCGATTTAGCGTCGCCAATATTTGTCGGACGTAATTTCGATCGCGGTGTTTCGTCGTCGTCCAACGATAAAAGAGAAATCAAATTCGCTCGTTTAACGGCGACATTTCGCGCCCTCTCCGCTCCTCTCGGCCACGATGCCCCGGTGAACTTTTAATATCCGCGCGAAATCGAATTACCACCCGTTTCGTTTTTCAAGAAAATATTTCACGTGCTACCAGCGTCGAATCTCAACAAGGTCCTAGAATAAACGTGCTCTCGAATATCAATTCTCTTATTACTCGTTACGCGTTAATCGTAAATTACACAGAGTGAAATATGAATCGAACGGAATTGAAGTAGCTTAAAAAGAGATTGTACTCGTACCTTTGGATCGAAATTGAGGTTCGCGAATACATATTGAATTTGATCCCATTCGTAGCTGCGTTGTTCAAATCACAGACGTTTCGTTGCAACGTCAACGAATATAAGAAACAAGTGGCGCGAGTTGCTTCGTTGGGCCAGCTCGCCTCGTTTAGACGCTGGATTTGACTTGATCTGTCTCGAGTTAACTTTCCGCGAGAGGGGGATTATACTCTTCCCGGGTGACTGTTCGGCCTGAAGCAGCTTGCTGCTCATCCGAGCGAGATGGAACTTTCGGTGTAAGGTTTACTCTCGGATATCTAGGAAAGTTGATTTCGTCGGAGTTAACGGAGAGAGTTCAAGTCTCGTCGGGAGCTTTTTCAGGATTTTCCCTATCTCCTTTGCCAAATGCCTTGGAACAGATAACCCTTTCTTTTCACGCCTCCGGATCGACGTGAAAGGTTGAGTCAATAAAGCAAGGGTTGTTTTCCGAAGGAAGACTCTTTCCAAGGATATTATAACATGTTTGCCGACCAACTCCAAAATAAATTAAAGCAAACATGTAAAGAAATTTGTAAAATTTCATACAGATCATCGTCTCCGGAACTAAATGATTCTGTTTCGCGAGGACAAATCGTTCCGCCAAAGGCGCGCAACTCATGTGACAAACTTTCCCAACGGATTTCGTGTTTAACTTATTCCGTTGAAGAACGGAACAATGGGAGCTTGATCAATCGGAAATAATCAGAGGCGAAGTTGAATCGCCGCTAGCGCATCGCACGGCGTGTCCTGCTTTCGAATAAACGAGCGGAAACTTCCACGACCCGGAGGAAACACTTCTCGCCCGTTAGAAGCACCCTCGTTCCGGGCCCCGTAAAGCA
The DNA here is from genome assembly GCF_051020975.1 of Osmia lignaria lignaria. Taxonomy (NCBI): domain Eukaryota; kingdom Metazoa; phylum Arthropoda; class Insecta; order Hymenoptera; family Megachilidae; genus Osmia; species Osmia lignaria. Next base: position 7,452,023 of record NC_135041.1, read on the forward strand.
TGGGTAATCGAACAACCGGATAATCGAATTCCGATTAAACTGCTTTGATTTTTCTTTCTCTTTTGATTGCGGTCGCGTTCCTACGCATATGTTATACCGGCCAACGAATTTCAGCTTGCCATTTTTCAGGAATTCCGATATTTATTTATATAATGGGATTTTCTGCGCTTATTATAAATCTGTAAACCATTTTTCTTTGGAGGTTTTAGTTTTTGATCGCGAGAAATTTCATTTCACTGGAAAGCAAAATAGAATAGAAATTAAACGGTAGGTTACTTTATCAGAATCACCCTGTATGTACTGGAATCTCGTTTCTAAACACGGCTCCGTGCACAGGCGAGCGTTCTCACGGGCATTGGACGAGGAAAAGTGTCCGTTAAAATCTTAGGAACGTGTATAGTACGATCCAATACTAAAGTAAAGTGTTCCAGTTTCACCCGTCAAGTTGAATCCTGTGGGCAATGTTGCTGGACTTTGACACAACATTCCTTCTACGCAAAACAAACAGAAGCATTGGTTGACCGGAACAGAGCAGAGAATTCTTTGCTGATCCGTAAAACACGTTTGCCGAGCAGTTTTGACGGGGAACAAGATGAAAGTGGAACACGAGGGTGTTGCGAGTCTGAATTCGTTTGAAACTTTATAGAATGTATAGTAAATGGTTGTGTCGCGTGATTCAAAGTTCACAGTTCAATGAAAAATAACTCAAAAATATTGTAATTTAATTTTTCGAAGTGAATGATATTTTATATTCTGCTACCAAAGCGACGATCGAATAAAAGAAAAACATCGTAACATAACGATCACCGACTGGAAACAGACAGTATCTGTCAATTACTTTTCTTCATGTATAATTACACTTCAATCGTCGTGGAGGACAAACAATCGTACACAGAGTATTCACTGGTTCGACATCTGCATCCTGTTCGTGGGATCCTTTGTCCGTTATCGGTAGCTTTCGCAAAACGGGGTCCTTTGTTCGATGCACGAAGCTTTCACGAACAAACTGACAGAAAACTGTCGCTGCACATCGTCTGTGCCTGTACACGTATGTATTGTTATTCTCTAATTGAATGATTGAATTGCACTCGCTACAATTAATCTGACGCAACTCAATTACCGGCGTCGAATCCATCGAAAGACGGACTTTTATCCTTTCACAGTTATCGACATCTTTTTTCTAACTGGCCCTTCGAGATCGCACGGCAATAAATAAGTCGAAACGATCGTAAAAAGTTTCGATGTTTTTCCGGGATGAAATATTTTCGCAGATATTGGATATTTCGTCCGGTAGTTTTGGAAGAACGAGAGAATACTAAGTTAACTGGATGTTCGATCAATAATTGGTCCAAAGCTTTTCTTTTTTTTTTAATTATAGATAGGGCAGATCGGGGCGGGTTAATGTTTCGAGCTACCTTACTTTCTTTCATTTTATAGTTAAAATTTGTGGAAAGTATCTGGAACGTAATGAGGCAAGGATATCTTTGGAGAGGGAACAACGGGTTCAATATCGAAACTGAAACGACTATTCCGGTACATTGGCGACACGAACATTGTCCTTTACGCGGAAAGCACGTCACTGGAGGATTCTCGCGAATCCTGTAGTCGAGTCGTTATAGGAAGTTCAGGCAACGATACGGCGAAGCAAAAACTTGCGAGGATCCAGGACGGATCACGAAAGCCATTTCAGGAATAAGCGGCGAACTATTTTACCGGCGGTGCCATTTAACCGAGCGACGTTGGTATCCGAGGACGCGGCTTAAATCCTCGAACGACGGTATTCGCTCGGCCCTGCCAAACTGCCATAAGTTTCGGACTTACAGCAGCATACTAAATGCTCTACTTGTGCTTTACAAGCGCAACCGGTGCGCCACGAATCGCTTGTACATGCACGTTGATCCTCGCAATTCTGCTTAACACGATTGTCACTAATAATCCGGCCGTTAAACGAGCTCCTCTCGACGTGCCAACCGCTTCTTCGACGTCCTGTTACACGCTCTACGTGACGGAGATTTTAAAGGGAGCCGAAGTTTCGCGTCGCGGCACCGCGGCGCCGTCCTCGGTGATCGTTCATCGGGCTAAACTTTAAACTTTACACCATTTTTCATGGTTATCCGTTGTTCTGCCGTACCCGTGGTTTTGACTTTTATTCAAACTATCGTATTCGGTTTAAGTTTAGGCTCGACTAAACTTACCTACTAAAGTATGTAAATTTGTGACTGATGGTGTAGCTTCGTTCTTGGAAAACTTCTTTGATATTCCGAGCAAAACGTACCTATAAGTTTTTAACTGCTTTTGATATTAGTATGGTATTGGTTTTATGAAAAAAAAATATATATATATTAATATTTTCCAAGCTACAAGAATTGTAAAGTTCATGATACGAATAGCTACAATGAGAGGCAAAACTGAGTAGACACTGTTCAAAACAGAATACCTCGGTTAAAATTGGACTAAGTAATTTGAGGTTTTCTGAGGAGCTATAAACGTGACTAGTTCCGTTTTTAGATAAAAAGTCGCACTTATAACTTTTAAATGCGTTGATCGATCTCGATGAAATTTTCATTATAGACTTACAAAAAAAAGTAGTAAAATTACCATTCATTATTTTTTTTCACGATTTCAACAAATTGTAACTTTTAGGAACGATGAAAATACATATTTTACTGAATTAATTTTTATAGCTTCTCAAAAAACCTCAAGTTATTTAGTCTAATTTTAACCGAGGTATTCTATTTTGAGCAGTGTCTACTCTCTTTTCCCTCTCGCTGTATATCTAATAATGCACTCGCTGCAATAATTTGAAACTATTCTCCTCTCGTTCCGTCGACTAATCGCTCGCAGAAAGTTCCGGAACGTGTACAACAACGAGTGGACCGACGGTATTCTTATAGAATCTGTATAAAGAACGAGGATACGATACGTTGCATCCGTGGCATCGAAATCTAATCGAGCGTTCTTGGAATTCCAACGCGTTCGTGGAAGATTCGCGATCGATGGTCGAGCAATGCGTAAAGTCCCAGGAGGATCCCAGTGCATAACTCGTTGCATGCATAAAAAGCAGCTTTATTCCGCGCAGATTGAATTAAAGGCGACATCGTTCGAACGTGGAAATTCCAATCTCGCATCGATATTCGTCGATCAGGCGGAATAAGGTCGGCTTTCGACCGATTTCGAAGTCGTTTCCTCTGAAATCTGTAGCAACGGGCCAGCGTACGTACGGTTGCTAAAGCGCGAATCCCGGCCAGAAAAAGAGAGAAATGGTTCACGAGTCGGTGGAAAAGTGCTTTCGAATTTGCGATTTCCGCGAAGGACGTCCCCGGTGTGCTCGCGCCGATTCGTCGAGCGAAATGGAAAATGCGGCGGATAGAAAAGCGTGTAGAATGCTTCCAATACACATATTTGCTCGGGCTGGTCGCGTTATATTTTGCACGGAGCCCCGACGGTATGTTGTAAATTTTATCGAGTGTGAATTCGTCGCGAACATATTCCTTCCGGTCATTAATCTTGTTGGCCTACGACGAGTTCGAGGCCGATGAATGCGCCAGTTTTGCGCTCGTTCGTCTTCGATTCGTTCCATTCTTCGCTCCGTACTCGAGAGAATGTCGTCGAATATCGAGTAACGGTGATATACCGCGATAAGTCGTATGAAAAATCTACAGAATAATAACTTCGGTTTATTTACAACTGTTAACATTTTATAACATACCATACTTTCGTATTAAAATAGTCATCCTATAAAAATACAAGAACATTTGGCAAGCTAGAAATCGTCAACACACACGGTCCATCGAAACATCGATAACATTCTCGTAACACAGGATCAGATTGAAACCTTCGTTTCGAATCGCTTGGAGAGCCGTTGGAACCACCGTAAAAAGCGGGTCAAAGGAAGTACAGGGAAACAGAAGTTTCTGTCGGAAGAGGGTGATCGGAAAATGGACAGAGAGAGAGAGAACTCGGCGAACGAGAGAAGTTCCGTCGGAGCTCGTATTACTTTATAATCTGGCAAAACATTTTTCTGCCTTCGAAAAACCCTTTCTGAATGGCGCGTATTTCACAAAACGAGACTGCTCAGACGATATCGCAACGAGAAAAGTGAGGATTTGAACGAGCAAGGGAGAAGGGCAACCCTTAAGCCGCGGTAAGCCTACTACGGCCTCGGTTACGCCGGATTCTCCTCGGCTCTATCAGCATTCGGATAAGCTGTATCCGGTATTATGTTCCTTCGTCGTTGCCAACAGCGTGGTTTTGCCCTGGTAAAAAGTGTAATCGAGCCGGGTGAGCGAAACCGGCGGAATGGTTGAGAGGTCCGATGGTAAATCGAGGTTGACGGCGAAGAAAGGGGTGACACAACGTGTTGCACCCTACCAGCTATCTCGATCGAGTTACTTTAACAAACTTTCACGACCAACCAATTCATATTGAATTAGTCGATGAGAATATAATCAGAAGCGCCGCGACTCGAAGTAACCACCGATTTGTCGGGGGTTCGATGAAATTTTAAGATTCTACCCTGGTAAACCGGTAAAACGATTGAGAAATTTGCTGGTCGAACACTTGATACAAGCATTGCAATAAATTGCAAAATTTCTTTTCTCGGCGTGAAAACTAACTTGGAAAAATTTGAAAGATGCTTTCTCTATTGAAAGGAGTATACTCTAAGCGATGCAACGATTTCTCCAAGCTTTTATCCTCTTCTTATGTGGAAGGATATCTTTTTATACATAACGTATGTTATTTTCGAGACTGTATCTGCTTCTAAGATGTTCCAATGGAAGGAGTTTTCTTGACAGATTTCCTAGGAAACGAACAGCATTTATCGGAATATCTATCGGAACATCTGCTGCCGTATCAACACGACCTGCTTCTGTCAATAAAATATGCAGCGTTTGTATATGAAGCTGCGGATTTAGGTAGCGTTATCTAACAAACGTATTTCGACGAATATCTCGACACTACATGAATTTTTATCCCTGTTTTAAAGAATAAAAATCAAAAGCCGGGGAAAAACAGATTTGATAAATTCAATTTAAACATTGATATGCAAAAACTTGATATCCAGACGCAGATAATATTGATTACTACTTTTGTCTGTGTAAAGATAGCATTCATTTGTTTGATCTGAGAATTGGTGGACAAGGTACGAAGTGTTACAAAAGTTCACGGAAGTTTCGGGGGTGGAGGGTTGGAAATAAGGGAGGATGAACGCGTACACGGTGCGAGAGGAGTATTTAAATCTGTAACCCAGGCTTGTAGACACATCGTGGGCGGACAGCGTGCCATACCTCACCGGGACAGGAACATGGCCTCGATTTTAGGGACACACTAGATTTCACGATCTAGTTACACGAGTGCAGTTTCCCACGCAGTCTAAATGCGACTAAGCAGATTAAACCTTGTTGCGGCGAATGGGAGCGTGGAAAGAGAATAGTTCGGAAAGGTGACCGACAATTTGGTGAAGCGACGATTTCGTGGTCGTGCCAATCAGGATCGTTAATCCCGAACGTTGCAAGCTTCATCGAACACTTGACCTCTTTGAAAACATTTTTTACCGTTTATTGGATAACAAGCGTTTCGAAACGAATGGCAGGCAGATGTTGCGTCGAAAAATTATCGCAACACCATTTGGCAACCACTTTCAAATAAAACGAGCAATATTTCCGGAGTGGGTCAAAACGAGAACGAATTAGAGTTGTTCAAAAACTGCTGTCACAAATTTATTCGACTAATTTTACTGAATACCACATTCATTTTTGGTTGAATTGAAGAATTTAATTTTTTTTTTTGTAGATAAAAGCAGTGCACTTTATTAGAAATTGTTCTTGTCGTAGAAACCTATCGATAGTCGTTTTTTGAGTTGTCAATACGAATCAAAATTGAACTTCAAAATTGTCAAACCCGTTCGGGTTAATACTTGAAAGTTCAAAGGTTTTGAAAGAGAGGCTCGATTTTGTTTCTTCGGAAAAATAAGAGAAAAAGGCACCAGTTATAGGTGATAATGCAACAGCTATCACGGCAATAACGGTTAAATAATTTGCAATTAATAATCGATAATGCGAGCGCAAATTGAGTACGTAGCAATTATTAAGTCTGAATTATTGAAAAATTAATCACGTGCTGGTTAAATTGCATGGAATATTAATTCGGTTGGAAAGTGCTTAAAGGGCTTACGGCCCTGTGTTTGCACATTTTATATTAAACATCGTACTTTACTTTATGCCCGGTGCACGTGGCGGCAAGTTTAACGAGATCTCGATAAAAAAAGGCGAGCTGGTTCATATATTCCCTATTACGAGCAGGACACGTGCAGCATAGTACGAGCACACGTGTGTGATCGTATTTGAGAGAAAATGTTGCAATGCAAGCTTATTATTCCACTGTAAAAATCTGAATGAATATTGTTTCGAAATGAAACAAGCAGAATCAAAAACGTGGCCGATTGTACGATAACTGGAAAGCGAGAACGCAATCCTCTTTCTTTTTTTTTTTTTTTTAAATAATTGTTTCGATGGCGTTGTTGAAAGTGCGGGCACGTTTTTTGCATGTAAATTAATACGTGATATTTAATGTTTATCTAAAGTGCCGGGAATTTGGAAGTCCAGTCACGTTGCAGCATTTCGGTGCGGTGGCTGTGATGTTATCAAAGCTGTTCTTTAACAAATTTCACGGGTTTTCCATGGTTCATTAAATTATTTAAATGATGGCTACTATAAACATGGTTATCTGGATCTAGCAAATTGAAACACGTAAAAATTGTTGCTATAGATTCTGTATATTAATTAGTTTCCCATCAGGTATATTGTTGACTTTCAAAATTATTTCATAAATTTAAATTTTGATGAGTACTATCTGTAGTTTAGTACCTAAGGTAATTATAGGGGTAATCTACCTTTGGAGGTCCGCAGCAAAGTTCAAAACTCGAGACAAAAATATCCTTCTAATTTGAACAGTTTCAAAGGGAATAAGTTACGACACGTTATTCTGGACACCTTTATGTTCTAACCAGCCGCCTAAAATACGAGCGAACGTTTAATTGAAATTTTTCACCGCGAAAGTTTGATCAAAAGAAGGAACGAGGGTGGCACAGGAGAAAGGGATAGATGACAGCAAAGGGGTTCATTGACTCCGTTAATTTTCACGTTTTCACGATTGCATAGAATCGCGTCTGTAAAAGAAGCGTCTAACGAGAGAAATCCCGACTACGTTCGTTGCACATGTCATTGGAATTCACCGATATCCGATTAATCCGGATAATGAACAGAAGATAATGGGAGGGTAATTAAAACCGCAGCGAATACGACCGTGAATTCAATCGGATCCGATCAAACTCATTTTACAAACTATTTAATAGGTTAATTTCAGTTCCTCTTTCGTCCCGTCGAAACAGCATTTTCCCTCATGGTTTTTACAAACCTGCCCTACCCGTGGCCTCTGCCCAGGGAACTTTTATAAATCACGTTTAATTAATCTCGAGTATTAATCGTCGTGGAAACGAATTTAGTGTTTTTCTTTCATTTTTACATTTTTTTATTTTTTTATTTTCCTGTTAGCTGTCTCGTCGGAGACATATTTTCCGGGTGCGTTTGAAATATTACTGCGGATCCCGTCAATAATTCAATTTCGAGTATACTCCTTCCGTCAACTATGGATGTTCGTATAATAAATCGAGCTGAAATTGTCCGAAATAATTTGTGCGTGCTACTTGTTAAATGTGCCATTAGCACATATATATAAATTCGATTGTCGTGCTTGAAAACATTCATTCAGAATTTCCTTTTCTATATTCGAGGAAAAACACACGCGGAACAAAATTGATGTGACCGGCGACGAGAATACAGGTACAAAGTGCGAACAGTCGAACAGATATTGTTTCTTAAATACACGGCAACTTATCGTTATTTACATCCTTGTTCTTGGGCTGGTTATAAATCAGTCTTGGACTTTCAATTACCAGGCCGCTAAGCTTCGCGGAAGCCGTTCAGACGGAAAACAATATTCAGCAGTTATTCGGGGCTTTGCGTAGGATTTTTTTCATTATCGTATTACGAGATCGAGCGTTTGGCCACTCGTAAGGAGATAAATTGTTCCTCGGCAATATTGGAATATCGGGAAAGCATATTTCATTGCACCGTGGCGGTGGGCACGCGTACAACATGTACGGGATCGCGAGCGAAATTTCACGGGTACCGCTTTAAACGTGATACCGTCACGTGGAAATAAGTGCTTTGTACGACACAGTCGTTCCGTTTAGGAATTTATGAATCGTCAAATATCATGCAGATTTTCGGTTTATCGTATACCGTCCCCTCTGCGGCCCATAAACACGAGCGATATCCCATTTATACTAGAAGCCATTGATTTAAATCATCAGGGAGAATGGAGATATTCATGAGACATTGAAAGTTCAAACAGATTCTTATTTATTTGCGGCTTCAATTAAATTACAATCGAATGAAATAATATCAAATTTTTCTAATTTTTTAAAAATATTTCCCTTGTAAGATAACGTCTACGAGTCTACTCGTTTCCCTGATCCCAAGAAACGACCTTTCTGTTTATTCTGCTTGTCGCGAACAACATTTCCCCGGTTTCCTGATGCCGGCACAATTCGTCCTGGCCAGACGTTTCGCGTTGTTCCAACAAACACATCTAGAATTTAAAAGAGGCCCCGACAGCACGCGCCCTCCGCCATAATCTTACTAATTAGCGACGAAGGTCTTTGTAGCCGGTTCCTGCCGTTGTGCTTCCTTCCTGCGCAATCCGTAGCCACGTTTTATTCCGGCGGGTCTTTGAATTCGCCAGCCTTCAAACGATCCACGGCGACGACGTCTGTTTCGCTCGAAGTGGGATGCCAGAGTTTTTCGGTCTTAAATATTTTCTTAGCTGCTGCGTTTCTCTCCGTCCGGCTAATTTTCTTTCGCGGTACAATCCCGTAATCGTGGTTTTGGCCCGGTACCATATGGCTCGTTAACTATTTCCTTTTTTTCTCGCTTTTGCCAAGGCAGGCTCGTAAGCGTTGAATTATTACTCGGCGACGACGCAACGTCGTCGGGGCGCGCTGTAATTTTTGCGCGCACCTAACGAACCGTGAGATTTCCTTTTCCACGCGTAAACCCAACTAAGCTTGCTTGTAATCGGATTTCGCGGTTTCCCGAAGTAACACCGTCGCGAATCGCTTAAATCGGCCTAGCTCGGCTCGCTCCAACGACCTGTCGATGAATTATGCGACAGCTGATTCACGATGCGATTTCGACGGCGAATGATTGATGCACTTTGTTTGGAGTTTGTTCGAAGCAAGGTGCATCGAATTTTTCATTATACCATGAATTAATTACATCACAGGTTTATCCGCAAGACGATAGTATCGAAAATTTCATTGTTTTTCGGATCCACGTGGTCGTGCCACGGATCGTTGATCAACGACCATAGTTTTTACCGATTAATTGATCAATTACGAAATGAAAGAGAGCTCTGGGCGACGCGACGTTCGAGCGACAGCCAATGTAAACGTAGCTCGAACTACGGTCGGTGACCAATGACCCGTGACACGAGCAGGGGAGCCTTAAATAGATGACAACCGTAAGGTACACACCAGTTTCAATATGTTCTTAGAGCCCTGGCGGAGCCAGATGTTATACCGGTGATATATTTTTCCAATAGAATTTACAATTCCGGTAGAATTGCTTTTTCTCACCGTGCACTTTATTACGGTTTTTCTAAGAGACAAGTAAGTACCATCATGACTTACCCTCTGTATTCAAAATCTGTTCAAAATTCATACAAAATTCATCTCTTTCCTTTCGTACATTTTACACTCTAACCAAAATTTTCCATTTCTCGTCTTATCGTTGTTACTTTCATTCCACTACCACCGTCATCATCATCATCATCATCGCCATTCAAAGAATGAGATTCATAACGAGCTAGAATAGAGCGTGTTACACGAGGAAGCTCGTTTCTCTTGGTTCTTCCCGTGAAAATGTAACGATAAATCTCGACGGGGTGAACAGCGGAGGGGTGTATGGTTGCGAAAAAATATTACGGGGGTCCCCTACGGGTTATGAAGCACCGGCAACGCTGATTTTCCGCGTACAGATAACCGTTGCCGGGATAATTAGATAACGAAGGGTTGCGGCCAAGAAACGGCAAGATTTTAATCTTCTGCAAAAGGGCGCGAAGCGTAGCGAGCTCGGGACAGGCATGCGACACGTTTTAGTTTATTCCAAGATGCGAGAAGATGAAGAAGAAGAAGAAGAAACAGGAGAAGAAGCGAGCTCGTAGGTCGAGGAGAGGCGGAGATTGATGGCGCAGCTAGTCATGTGCTTCTAATTTGCCCTCTATTACCTCGCCATAAATTTTCACCGGCGAAAAAAGACCCGGCGAGATATCATTATGGCGTGCCGCGTTGGATGTAAACGATACTGACGAGAAATTACGACCAGAGGAATAGAAACGCCGCTCTGCTGGGAGTTGTTGTTTTATGTTGTTCCTGGTGTCATTTATTTCTTCCCTGGTTGCTCGCTTTATTTTTAGAATGAACAGACGGCGATCGATTTTTACAATTATTGTCGAATTATCTTTACAGTCGGTTCATTGAAAGATAATAATTCTATTTCTGAAAGAGAAAGGTTTATTAAGATTTCATAGACCAAAGACTTTACTTTTTAAAGTTTTAAAAATTTTAGAACCAGAGCACTTGATTGACGCTTAACTTTGTATATCTTACCAGTTTTCCCACATTTCTTCTTCTTTTCTTTTTTTTTTTGTGGAGTTAATCGATTTGTCAAATTGGATGGCTCGTACGTTAGGTCTTACTAAATACTGAAACTTTTGCGTTTGAAGTTTAAAATTTGATCCAATTGCTCGGTTATAGAATTATTTTATCGTAGCGACTATCGATGAAAATTGTGATCTCTTCCATGTTACGACGATTATAAATGGAAAAAATGAGAAATTCCAAGCAGACGATGGGGCGAGGTTACATCATTTGTATCGTGGAAAGGAGGGATCGCGACAGAGAAGCACGAAACGCAACGACGTCAATTGTGCGTCACAATCAACTGGTATTTTTATTTCGCTTTTAAATGGTTTCCCATTGCACACGCAAAATGTTATGCAGAACACGAGTACGTAAAAAGTACTCGACCCGTGACGTAACGATGTGTATATTTGTAACGGTGTAATGGGTTCTTTTGTCTCTTTATTTTATTATTTTTTCATTTATTTTTATTGCAAATTAACCAGTCATTTGGACGCGGTGTTTCTTCATTTTCGAATTCGACTGAAATAAAATTGGTCGATCGATAGAACGTGGAGAAATAAATAAATGGCTCAATTGGACTAAGTAGACAGCAGACATTTCTTAAACGTATTTGTCAACGGGTATCAATTCAATCGAACCCCCGTTCGGCTTGGTCTATCGTCTATCCGATAAAAGCGATTACTATTATAGCATTCGGAAGCGCATTACAGTAATAGCTAATCGGTCTTAGCGAATGGAAGCTCGACAGAATTATGTCCCCAAGTCGCTATCAAGTCTGAAAAAATATATATATTTGATACTGCATGTTGCAATAACAATCAGTTAGAAACACGATCGTTTAGTTTCACAAGTAATTTAACTGAAAGTTGATGAAGTCATATTTACCCGCACATTAGCTGAGACTGAAGATGATGGATATTGACGACGAAATCAATAAACAGGCAACGAAACGAACAAGTTCTTGCGAAATGAATGAGGAACGTGTTGCGTGTTCAACTTTGCATTCTTCGTGTAATGGCGAAGAAAACGTGATATAGTAGACACTATAATGTACAGCGATACATTATGCCGAGAAACACAAGGAAAGAAGTTGACGAAATTACGCGGGACGATAAATCATCTTGTAAGCTTGGTCGGACACTTGGAATCAAGAAAAATGTGTATAATAACTATTGTATTTTTTTTTTGCATCCTTTTACGCGGAATATCTTCTTCGTTAATTTGCGTATTTTTCGACATAAACAAAAATAGATAAACGAATTTCTAAATTAATAAGGTTTTCATACTGAAGAAATGATTACAATTAAACTTTCTTTCCTGAAATAATTCATTACAATGTACTGTTTACTTGGAAATGAAACAAAAGTCTACCCTCCTATCTTAACACTTTCTTCAAATCAATAAAAGTTTTTCCTCGGTCATAATAGAGGTATTTTTCCGCAGTTTCCTTCAATTCTTTTCCGAATTTACGCCTCGACCAGGCACTGGTCAGACGATCTTCCCTTCTTTCTTCTTCTACCCTTACGGTTAACCTCACGCTCGGTTCAGGTTAAGGGTGGGAAAAAAACACGAGTTGGTCAGCACGAGGCAACACCGAAGGGAATACCCTCGGGTCAATGGGGTGGTTCGAGGGTGAAAGGAAGCCAAGTGGAAATTGCTACGACGCAAACGCGTTCACTGTGGATGGGTTAAAGATTTTTTTTTTATAACGGCTTCGTGAATCGCGACCGATTCACGAGCTCGATGAACCACTATTGAAAGGACATTGCTTGCTTCTTCTTTTTAAAACGAATATTTCATGATTTCATACGCGATGCACGGATGAATGAACATATTATTCGTCTGGAGAACAATGTTTGCGGATGAACTGAAAATAAAAGTGAAGCGTCGGTAGAAAAGTGGATATTATAAATAAAATTATGAATTGTCAAAGATAATTTTTATTAAATAATATACATGTTACCGGCAATATATGAAAAGCAGGGATATAATGCCTCGGCAACATACATACAGAATGCCTGGTGTTTTTAGACAAAGTATGAAATATTCAAATTATTTTAATATTATATAAACTTTTCCTAGGTATTGTATGTAATACCTATATAGAATGACTGAATGTTATTTAGGCAGAGTACTAAAAGAGTACTTTTAGTTTTAGTACTCGGTATATTTAGCTTTAGTACTCATACATAAATGAAAAAAGAAAATACCAGGTGATATTAGAAACGTAATTAGCGGGAGTATTTTATACTTTGCCAGATTGTTTTTTGGCATTGCATAAAATGCCTAGAATGCGTGTGAAATATTAATTTCAATCCGTTTCATACTTTGCCCAAAAACGCCAGGCATTATATACAATGTTTGCTTTTAATACATTGCCGATAATATATACATCTCTTTTGCTAATTAAAATGAAAAAGAAGATTGAAAACCAACACGAAAGGCAGTTGACGTTAATCAAATCAAAACCAAAGATCATCGTCTATCAAGCATCCATCGCACCGTGTCTCTCGCACGCACCGTGATTTACATTTTTATCGCGATTCGTAAGCAGTTCGCGTGAATTACACGCGGTAACGGGCCTCGCGTGCGCTTTAGACACGACGAAATTTACACCTGGCCTTCGTACTACCTTCACGGTCCCTGGATTCGTCGTTCGTGTCGGCTAACCGATGACTGTGCAGTTTCGTGTCGGCCAATAAAAAGAAACGTACCAACCGGTAAGCCTTCTAATTATTCCCGGACACGGGGCGTAGCACGCATCCTGCGGAAATGTGGGTTAAACGTCGACTGGTACGAGCTGTGCGAAGCGACGTGACGCTGGCAGAATCGGCGAAACGACAAGCCGCGCGTGTCCGACTAATTAGGGATGCCTGACCGCAACCAGATACGAAAGGAACGGGCTCGAAATCGTCGCCGCCATCGGCTCTATCCTATCCCCCTTTTATCGTTGCCAATTTTCCAGCGACGCTTTTTCCGGATTTCACGGTGAAACGGCGCTCGGCAATTTGCTCGTCCGAATAAATGTCGTCGCCGTCTGTCTAACAAGTGTATTACCGTTTCCCTTTTTTTTCACCTGTCCCTCTCTCTATTTTTTTAATGTAATTTTTTGTTGGAATTTTTGTTGAGTTTTTTGGAGTAGTCAAGTGGGTGTGAATATCTAAAGAGCAAAATGAGAAAGACTACACGTGTATGTATGTATGTAAGTAGGTATTACACGTATGTGGTACATTGTGAAGTTCTTCGTTTTTTATTCTGCTTTTGAACTGTTTCTTTTGTAACTTGTTCTTTGGTTGAGTCTACCTGGTGCCTTACACGGGGTAGATTTGTTGAAGGTGTGCTTTCAAAGTTACCTTTTCAAAGATAAGTAGATCACAATGGGATTACAATGTGTTTCATTTCTTCCTAAATAAAGCTGCGCTATTAGTGATTAGAATTATCAGTTTGAAAGCGATTGATTTGTTATAAAAGGAAATAATAGCGACGGAAAATTTGAAATTATATTATGCTAATAATACGCAGGAGCGATAACGTCGATTTAATTTGAATGTGGAATAAATCTGAATCGAAAATTTCATTACGTTTTGCGCGACAAAGGTAATGAGTAATCAAGTTTTAACTACCGAACACAAACGGGTACAAGATTTTCCTGAAAAGTGAACGAGAGAAAAGGGTAAAAGGAGCGTGGACTCTTTAACGACGAAGAGCCCGAGGGAAGGCAAAAGCTGAGTCGCTTAATGCCGGCGAAATTCGCGGTATTCAACGGCATCGCGAACGTTTCCGTCGTGGATATGACGCGGTGGAAAAGAGAGAATTGAAAAGTGGCGAGTACGTACGGTTACGTGGTTGAAATACGGTCTCATCGGTTTTCACGGAAGAAAAAAAAAAAAAATATACTGATCGAATTGAGTAACCTCCTTCTTTTTCGAAGTCGGTTAAAAAGGGATCGGTGCAAACTACACGGAGATACCAGAGAATCTATTTCAAATTACTTGGGTGAGAGTTCTCCTGGTGGACTTATGGGGAGCATTTGTTTTATCGCTCGAATTCAGAAAAGACTAGCCACGAGCAACGGTACCAAAGATCTTCTGCGAAATTGAACAGAATGAAAGACACCGTTCAATTAAAAAGTTTTAGGCATTTTTTACAATATAATAATGTATTCCCAATTTTGTTTCAGGTAAGCGTTTTTGGATCACCTACACAAAACTACAACATCATTTGTCTATGTAAGTTTTACTACAACTTATATATAATTTTTGTTGGTTTGTTTATAATCAATCAAATTTAGCGTTAATTTAAATAATATTTAGATCGTTTCAAATCGTACGCGAACGCGAAAATGATTCATCAAACAACGTTACGCGGCTATTTATCAGTTATTCGAATTACTGTGTCGTCAGCTGCTTAATACGGTCTTAATAATTTTAATAGTTGAAGTTTTTAATAGCCTCGCATCGGCGATTCAGCAAGTTGCTCAGTTGCTTGCAAATATTATCGGACAACGTCGGCGAAACTTTTAATTCCTTTCGGATTACCATGTATTAGAAGCTGTTTGCCGAGTATATAGCGTCCCCTTTCTTTCCGAACTCCATTTTTATGCTACATTAAATCACTTCTCAAATCTACGGGAACAAAGTGTTTCCGTAAACACGATCAAAATTCAAGCGGCAACAAGTTTTTACCGTGGAAACTTGCTCGTCTCCCTTCGGGCATCAGTCGAAAATCTGCAGCTGCTGCTTTCAGGAATATCAGAAAATTCATTTCTGCTCTGTTGAGCTTTAGGTTGCAACGATTAAACGCGAAATATTGCAATACCCGAGTCTTTAATTACAAAACGTTGCGTTTCAAGTTTATTATATTAAACTACAACCGAAAACTGAATATTCATTTTGAGGAATCGAAACCCAATAAGAGGAATCGTAGAAGATTAGGATATCAAGTTCGAACCGTAACGCTACAGTTCCTTATTTTTCACGGATTTCAACAATTTTCGCGATAGAAATCGTTGCTAGAAATTGAATTTCACGTCTGCGTTTCCTGAATTCGACTCGTAAGCGTTCGTCTGAAATTATTACGCAGACCGTAGATTACTGTGCAATTAAGCGAGTACGGTAGGGTGGAGAAAGAGGGAGATCTGAAGCACCGTCACGAGATGGTGTAACGAAAAATCACGTTAGGCCGTGGCGCGACTGGTCTATTTAAAAGCAGCCACGACACTTGGCCACGGGCTTCATTCACTTACCATTATCCCGGGGAACCGAGGGCGACTACAAAACTGTCGCGCTTTACCGCGCCACGGAAGGAAGTAGTTAGGTTTTATACCCTGTGCAATAATCGTTTCCACGGTCTACGGCCCCGCTGGATGTGTCTAAGGCTCCCCAAGCCATACAAGCGGACGCGTATCGCCTCGTTCGTCCGCTCGTACCTACGCGTCCCTGCTACCCCGCAACCGACTATTTGCTTCCGAGCGGTTCCACCGAAATATCGCATTAACATAATCCACGCTTACCCAGCAATGTCGTTAACTTCCAAATTGGTGACGCGTTGGAACCACGGGGATCGTTTAACGGCTCGAACTTTCCTCGTTACGCGGCAAAAAAATGGGGCTACCGAGTTGGCTAGATACGTACTACGTGGCCGGCTCGATTATTTTCAACGGTTTGATTGTTCCGTGTTTAACCTTGATTTTTAATACTTCGACACTCTTACGGAATTAATACTCGTGCGTATTTCCGTTAAATTTCACAAAGGCTCTTTTTTTATAAATCTGTAGAGATAACAGCATTGAAAGTGACACCGAAAGCTTTCATCGTGGTTTTCGAGGGGGAAAAAAAAATAAATGTCGACGTTTTTATTCGACGCCGCAAATAGGCTCCGAAGGGGTGTATTGTTTTGACAGTGCCGCGGGATAGCAACGCGACCACCAATTGAATCGTGTAAGGATCAGAAAGTACTCGGGTCATTGTTCCCTTTCCTGGCTTGAAAACGGCGAGCTTTCGAGAGAGACCGCAAGAGTCATGATCGACAGCAATATTTCTGATTGAACATCGTCGTGCAATCGACATGGAAAAAAAAGGGGAGGTAGTTTTGATGCGATACGTTTCCCGTGTTGTTACTTTGTGTATTTATTAAGTCACAGATGATTTTTACGTATAAATCGTAAAATTTTCAGTCGAATATCTTGAGAAAGAAATTTATTCTGTAACTCAGAATTTCTATTCTGTCTCACGTTTCGCCAATAAACAAGCACCGAATACAGTTAAGAACGTGGCAGAGCTTATAGGACAGTGTACGACGTGCATATTCCATTGAAGTGGTCTATAAACAGAAGAAATTCATTTTGGCACGGTGGGTTGACGGGTCGCCGGGGCTATTTTCAAGAATAAAAGTACCTTCTTTCCTGTATGAAATGGCACCTTCGGAGAAGCCGAACGTCACGTATACGAACGCGTAGGTATACGTGCGGAACGTAGCACGATAGCCGATAGAGTGGTATCATAAAGCCATACATAGGATATGAAGTCGGTATAACCGACAATCTCATTGGGTAACACACAATGCGCGATGGCATCCTTTACTCGAACCTTATCGATGTATCTTTCTTGGCCCGCAACACTTGCAGTAGTATCAGTTTCGCGAATATTGTACTGTCCATTATGGAAATATCTCAAACGACCCTTCAAATGGAGATAAAAGAACTGCGAAGTGGTTTCGTCTATTTTTGTACGGTAATCCAATATTACTTTTCACGGCTTATGGATACGTGTTGCACGACAGAAGAATTATCGGCATAGAATTATGGGAAATATTGTATTTCAACAGGTGCAGTTTCTTTTTGGCAAATTGATTCTTCCGGAAAGATAGCACAAATCTCTGAAATGTTCCAATAGAAAAACAAAGGAAATTAAACATTTTCTTTTTTTCAATCTGCCTCCGCCATTGATCTTTTTCAATCGTTTCGCATTATCCGTGCGATTACGTTTAGCGGTCTCTTACCAAGCGTGGAAAATACCAAATAAACTGAAGAGCAGTCGTTCGCGCGCGAACGCTGCCATCAATTCAAGCTCTAAATCGCAATTTGGACACATGAATAGCTGCAAACGTGCGCTAGCTGCATTAAAGATCCTCCCCCATTATCACGGCAGCCGTGCATTCCAGAACCACGTACACCGAGATAGATCATTAACTCTCGGGTCGCCGGTCGTAATACTTGCTCGTAACATGTGAAGACACCCTCTTTTTTCTCTTCTCGGCGTTGGTCAGGGGCGTGATGGAAAAAAAACCTCATCTAGAGATAGCGATAGAGGGGTAGAAGAAAGTAGAAGAGGCAACGAGATGGTTTGATAGCCGTGGTCATTCGTTACGATAAGTACGGTGCGTTACATTTTCCTAGCCACTCTACCGCAACACGAGATCTATGGGTCTGCTAGTGAACTAGTGGCTAGGAACTTCTAGACATGGAAATCTTGAACGCTGCAAGCTGCAAGAACTTACTGCACACCAGAATTTAGTCGGATGCAGTTGCAGCATGGAACACCGCTGGATGAACTGAGGAACGAGCGACGAAACACACAAGACTGTGTATAGGGTGTTGAGGAAATAATAATAAAGTTAAAACAAAATATAATGTACTGTATGTAGACAGAATTGCGTTCAAGAGCATCTACAAATTATGCTATAAAATTATTATTAGCCAACCCGTATCTAAGATTGAAAATCTTGATAAAGGGGCTATAGTATTTAGACTTTTTGTCACTTTTGTATAGGCCAAACTGTAAGAGTTATCGAAAAAATTCTTGTGCCATTGTTTTTAATGGGTCAAAAAGAATTTTTTTTCCGGTCCGACCGGAAATGGCCGAAATAGGGTTGGCTCTAGAGCGAATCTCGCTTTAGTTCACTTTAGCTTGTTTTTTAAATTAATACCAGTAGGTACATGGTATTGTCACTGATCCAAGTAGTATACGTACGGTTAAGTCAGACATCAACCTCCAAAGGTGTCAATTAATTTTGAGGTTGAGTTTCTTTTACAAACATTCCTCGAACACGATGCGAGGACCCGACGATTATTTTCTTAACACCCTGTACAAACACAAGAAAAGAGAAGGAGGGACAATCGATAGAGAGACGGAAGGAGACGGCGAGTGACATGAGGGGCGGAGGGAAGGGAAACGGATTCGGCTGTCACATACACGTACTCCCCGGAGCTGCAAACTGATAGTGGACAGATACTGCGCATTCGTAGCACACGGTTAGAATTAATTGCCAATGTTTGGCTCGGTACCTGGATATTGGGATGAATGTTCGTTAGCGAACACGGCTCCTCTAACGTTCCCGACGAAATGAGTTATCCTGTCAAAACGGTACTTATGTCAGCCTCTGATGCTTGAAAACGAGCATCGTGTGCACCGATAATAGGCCGGGGAACATTAATCGCCTTGCCGTTCTGAAAAACGATGAATCGGATTGCAGCGTTGAAAATGGTACCGATCATTTCAACTCGTGCCGTCCCTTTTGAACCCTTTGATAAGTCCGTTTGCAAATGTTGTATAATACGTCAAACGACAGCGAACAAATTATGTCGTTACCCGTCTGTCGATGCTTTAATAACCGGAAACTAACTCTCAGAATAGCTTGACAAGTGGCGCCAATTATGAAATTCGAGGAATCATTAAGAGTCGTGATACGAACGTGCTCATTAGGGCCAATGCTTGGTCATTAACCAAACTTTACGATCTTATTATCAGAATTTTCAGCGTAATTCACCTCATCTTCCAAATGGTTATACGATAATATATTGAACGTTGTGTTTGCAAATAAACTGCACTTTACTTCTCTTACATAATCTAGTTCCGCGAACTTTGCAGGAATTAGAGCAGAACGAGATTGGATTCTTTTTTTCGCTAGTACCTCCTATTTAGCAGTCTGATTCTATCTGGAGAATTACGATTCAGAATTAACGACAGAGGGAGCGGATTAACGCGGTTAAATATTACACCCAGCACGGCAAGTAGCGAGCGTTAAAACGACACGAGTGCCTTAGGGGTGTGCGGGTATCTACGTAGCGAGATTTAGCTATTGCTCCAACCCGGGCCATCCCTTTTTTCTTCACACGACCATGGAATTTCGAGTAGATAACGCGAGCCTCCGCCAGATCCAGCCCACCGACGATTCGGAAGTTAACGACTTTACAGGATACACGGGGATTATGTTAATGCGATGTTTCGGTGGATCGCTTTCAGCCAGATACCAGGAACAGTCTAACCACTCTTCGAGCTCCATATACTGTCGCGCGATGTGTCTTTCTCTATGGATAAACGCCTCAGCCGTAGGATTAGCACTTTCAGCCCTACGCTAATTGCGAGATCGTTCGTTCTACTGGCTGAACATTTATCGACGAGAATTAGCTAAGACCCGGACGTTCATTATTCGTGTTTGTGAAAATCATAACTAGAGTAACAATCTTGTTTGCTCGCGATGTAATTGACTCTGTTTCGTTTTCCTCGTTGGGAAATGTAAAAAAATTCCTTGAAAGTTCGTCTTTCGCGTTACGACGGCCAGAAAATGTCCGGATCAGCTTTAATTAAACTCTCCTGGTTCTGTACTGCGCGCTTCTGACAGTTTCTTTAACTGAATTATACAGTTTATCGGAGTGCTTGCTCAAAGTTTCATGTCGCCGTTGCTGCTCTCTCGAATCGCACTCGCGGATCGATGGAAAACAGAGTGACCCCGATTTTAAGGAAGCTATTTTTTTTTTTTTCGCCTCTCCGTCGTAAGTATATTTCCTGCAGCCGAGTCAGGTCGCTCGTTGTCGCGCTCGTTGCGAGCTGAAAATAACGCTTCGTCGAAAGTTGGATAGCTTTTTGTTTTTTATGATGGTGCTTTCGCTCTGTGTTCGATTGCCCCGAACTAATTGCACTTTTTATCGCGGAAAAACGCTGTCGGAGATCGAAACGCATTTCAAACGAAATTCCGCGCGACGATTCAAAAGCGCGATGAAATGAATGTTCTTTGCCGGTACTTTTTTCTGTCCGTTCAATGAATTCGAGCTTAACCAAATTCTAATGAGCGAAGACAAAGGGAAAATTTTTACCTGAAAAAAATTACCCACCAGAATAGAAAGCTCGTACAGGATTACTTAATAACGTTAACGTAATTGAAGGTTTAAAGATTGAATCGCTGTACGCGGCGAGCGTAGATTCTAAGGTTTCGCGTTTTCTGTGGCGCTCGTTATGTGTAATTATCGTGGCACAATTACATTCAGCTGGATTAGATTCCTTTGCTAGGTTAAGTGAAAGCTTGTTTACCAGAGTGTTCTAAGACAGTTTCGACTAGGTGTAGCGTAACTAATTTTTCTGGGTAAAAGATTTAACGCCTTTTTCCCCTCGAAATTTTACTGGACTCGTTTCTAAATTCGTAACAAGTCTCGCAAATAACATCGGCCGCGTTCCGTATCGTTTCGAAGCGAAATATAATTGAACGATACGGCCGCATCAAACCGAATGCATTCACCTGGACGAGATTTAAAGAGCGCGCCGAGCAATCTTATCGCATAGTAAATTTTCGGAAACGATGGCGTACAGCGTGGATATTAATCGTAGGAAAACGTCGAAGCCGAAGCCGAGAGTTGGAAAGAGCGATGTAGCCGGAAGCTGCCGAGATGGCGGATAAATTTCCTGCACAGGAGATTACCCCAATACCAGCTCCTAGTTTTCCTGCTATTATAGGCAACGTTACAAGCGAACCTCCGATAATCCTTGTCGATGCAGTTTTCGATTTTTCAAGTCCTGCTATACGAGGTGTACCTACGAATGTAACGTGCTGTTCTTTGAATAAGATTTCTTCCCTAAAACTTCGCTAAAACGAAGCCCCATAGTTGTTCCAAAAACAATATCAATCCGCATGATCATCATATATACAGCTCTTTGCTTCGCGATCGTATCCATAACGAAATTTTCAACGTCTCCCAGAGTAATTGAAATAAATTCGCGCGAGAGATGGAGAGATTGGAGACGATCGTATTCTGAGATACGGGGAACCGTGAAGAGAATAAGTTCGATTCGAAAAACAGGTAGCGGATAAAATAGCGTGGCCGTAAAAGAAAGCAATCCGTGGAGCGAGGGAATCGTTCTTTACGTTCTATTATAATATATATTCGGACGTGGAGGAGGAAACGTATGTCCTCCCTTGGGTTCCGTGAAAATTGTACCAGGATCTTCGGCCGGAAAGGCACGACATTTGCATTTTCCGCCGTTTCGTATACGTATGGCTCATGAATATAGACAGATATGCTCCTGTCTCCGAATGCTTTGGCGTTAGGAGGCAAAGCCAGAACCGATCGAGTCCTTTGTGTCCCGAAGTCAATATGCTGTCGTCATCAGAATGTGTCCACTCACTTGAATTACCTGTCTCTGTCAATGAAAGGACCTTTAGATACACCCGACGGGACGACTCGGTTCAAAGAAGTTGTCTTGCGTTATTGGATTTCTAAACATCAGCCTTTGAGTTTCAATTGTATTTTAATACCTTGACTATCGCGGTGGAAACGTCTTTCACAAAAATTGGCATCTACTTACGTTTCATTTTCACAAGCAAGGCTATTTTAACATGTTGAATGCTACAGTGAAATGTGCGTTTGTCGTGGGACGTATCGAAATCCAAATTATTAAGAATAGGAATCGTTAATTTTCAAATTCCAAATGTCAAACCTTCTATTTGCTATTTTACATTAATTGTACAATACAGATATTATCTAAAATAATGTTTTAATTATTCAGACACGTATAATTTGCGGCGGCGGTTACCCATCGGCGGACCCCCTATGGCATTAAACGTGTTAAAAATCAATCTTCCATCAGCGCGAATGTCAAATTGCAATATAATGAAAATCGATCGAATTAATAAAACGTTGGATATAATCCAAGCACAATGGACGCATCTCGACAATTTACAATTACTCGCACGTACTTGTACCAGCACTTAGACGGTGCTTCGGTAATCACGTACAATGGGAGCCGTCTCGTCGGGGGATGCAGAGAGATCCCTGGAATATTACGAAAACGCGACCATGTGCCATTTCGCATAATTTCATTTGAGATGCTCGAGGTGACGTAGATGACTGAACGTATCCTGGGGTGCAGAGTGCAGCGTTACTCGCTAAGAAGTGGCTCGGGTTCAAGCAAGAACAGAACGGAAGCTCTAGACTATAGCAGCTAAGGCTACGTGTGCAATTGTCCGGAAGTGCAGCCCCAATTTCGACGAACAATACGAACAATATATTATGTATATCTATATAATTCACTGAGCCGTTTTCAACCAGGCAATTATGGAATTCGAAAGAACAATTTTGAATTATTTTTATTTGGATAACGAAGTCTGGGTTGCTGGTCGTTCATAATTGAAAAATTTCCAAGTCAAAGTTCGCTGAAATCTGTGGGCGTCTCAAGTTGCTCAAAAATTCAATCTACGATTTCGATTGCATTCAAAGTGCTCGAGAGTTCACAACACACGCAGATGATTCGCGAAAGTGTACGACACGGGATACGCACGAAAGCTCGTGTTTCGTCGTTTCAATATCGACGCAATAAGTGCTTTCATCGAGGAAAAAGTTTGCCTTCCGTTGGCTGACTTCTTTCAGATTACTTTCGGTGACTGCGAGATATATAGACTCCTCGACATCCGTTTCCTTGCCTGTTTCGACGCGAACCTTGCGCCCTCGGCCAACGCTTTGATTCAAGTTTCATTTATCTCGAGGTTGCCGGTGGAAAATATAATTAGAAGGCACGGAAGATAGATTACGTGTATGTGGACGTTCTAAAGCGGTTTGGGAAATAAACGCAAGTGGTTATAGTGGATCACTTAAACGTATTGCGAAGAAAATTTTCAAACTTCTTATCTCTTCTTCTACTATCGTACGAAATTAACATATTTCGTGTGTTTGATCCAAGAAATGTGTAAGAAAATGCCACGATGAAGTTCTCTATCTTCAGGCGATGTTCGCCGATCGACGATCGGTGACTTTTTAAATCGGGGTGGGCGAAAAGTTTGGTAACTCTTTGGAGCACGCTTCCCGTCTTGTCCTCTCCTTTATTACAGTCTCTCGGATGAATACCAGATGCGGTTAGAAGTTTCAGGTAGCGCAGGAGCAACTTCAGGACTATAATTGCTTTGTTCGATCCAACTTTTGTTTCCCGCTGGCAGGGGGATTGGGCACGACTTTTACGGTTTCGCGTGTAATGAGCAGGTTTTTCGAGTTGCGCCGGCTTCTTCTGTCCTAGCCGGTCATTAAAATTACAGTATTTTTTTAACGGGGACTTCTCGAAGAACAAATCGAACAAGACTCGACAAGAAATCTTGGAACCTTCTGAACGAGTTTGTAATTCGGTTAACAATTTTCTGGCTACTTCGAGATTCGTTCCAACGTTTTCTTCGAGATTCTTCGTTTATTTGATAAGAAAGTTGCACACCTACCGATGAAGAATCGAAGGCAATCTTGATAATGATTTTTATCAGAGGCAACGTTCGATTAGGATCAATTAATCGGCAGTAAAGCGTTAAATAAAAATCTTGTTAGACAACGATTTACACGTACGAGGCAAGTTTCTCGCGTAAAGGATCCTTTCAGAAGGTGGCGGCTGTTTTATGCATCGACCGGCGCTAGCCACACGGTTTTTGCGTGACGTAGACAAAAAGCAAAGGTGGCGAGAGAGGAAGGACGTCGAGCGAGCCCAGAGGGACAATGGTTTGACATATCGCCCTGTCATCGCCATGGCGTTGCTCTACCCTGACCAGTCTCGACCTCCAGCCACGTTCTGTACTTATCTTAGGGCGACCACGCTCGATCTTTCGGGTTTTTTTCCTCCCCGGAAATTATCGCGAACCGAGGGATTCAATGAAACGACTCCAGGTTATCCTGATCGATCGAGAAATATGAACGTTTTCATGAAACTCAGGGCCTCTTATGAGACTCCACTCGAACGTTCTTTAACGAACTGACAGCTATCGATCAGTCGGGCTATTCTTGAGAAAGCATCCGGTGTCCTTTCCTTTTCCTGCTCCTTTGTCCTTATTTTCTTTACTTGTCATCCTCGTGGTTGTCCTCTTTGTCTTCGTCATCCTTATTGTTCGTTGTTCTACTCATCACTCTGCTCGTCTTTTTCGTTGTTATCTTTATCCTTACTGTCACCGACATCGTGTCGCTTTCCTTCTTATCATTACTGTTCTTGCTGGAACTTTTCATGCTTTCATCCTCTTTCTTATTATTATTCCTCGTTTTTCTCCTAATTCCCTTCGTCAGAACGACCCATGCTTTGAAACGTTTTATGCCAAATTACAGGAACTCCATTGTACGAGTATTTTCAAAATTTATACTCTGCAATGGAGTTGTCAGGTTAACAACCTATTCTCGTTACATCGTCGTCCTCCTCGTTGCTTTCATCCTTACAACCATTGTTTCGATCCTGGTCGTGTTTTCGTTTGCTCGTTTGCTAGAACGCATACCGTGGACCCGAGGTCCTAATATCGAATTCGCTACGTGTTCTCCTCCACGGCGTGCAAACAAAACGCGTGCACGCACCGGTACGGTTATTCTATTGTTGAAATCCTGGCCAGGAATGTACATACAGCTCGATCCGTAGCCACGAACAGCACAAAGGCGGTGTTTTTTAAATAATAACGTCAACGTGGTAGGTTGCGGACGCTTTGCAACTGATACTGTGAATCCGACTGAGCGGTAACTCGCAAGGCTGCCGGTTTGGTTACCAGTTGAAAGAAAGGGAGGGAAAGAGACGAGGCTAGTGCGTTGGTACGTGATTTACATTGTTAGCAGGACTTGTGATACGGTGTGTCGACACGGAGAGGATGCTCGGTCGCGTTCGAAGGTACAAAGGAAATACAGTCCACGCGGCTACCAAGTTTTGTCTCCATTGAAACAGTTTCAGTGACGTTGGCCGACGTAGTTGCATGCAGTTCAGAATGAATGCAGCTCGATCTGTTCTTGAGATGCAATTCTGCACTTGCGATAACTTCAAGGCAGGGTATTCTAGTGCAAAGGTTTTTTCCAAGTTTCCTTTGACATCTCCTTTTACAAAGAAACTATACAATTTTGTATCGTCGAGAGATTGGAAGGTATTTTCTGATCAAAGCGAAGTCAAATTTAAAACGAAAATGTTCGAAGGTTTGATTTTCTCAGTCGTAATTCTATCGTAATTTTTCTCAAGGTTTCCAATTACCATTCTATCCGCTAATAAAAGCACGCTAAAGCGTCATTCATGCTTCAGGCGACTAAAGAATTCGAGAAACGATCGAACATCGAGCCGTATCTTAGCAACAAGTGCGCTTCGTAACGATACGTTTATTGGCCGACGGACGATGATTGAATCGTCTGGAAATCCTTCGATACCGAGTCTTTAATCAGCGATTCTTACGAGGGAGATTCAGTAATGCCAATAACGTCGGTCTCGCGTATTACATCGTTTGATCGGTTCAATCTTGTTATCGATATTCCTTTCCGTAAACCGTGCCACACTCGAGGCTCTTTGTGCATCGAACGCTAATCACTGTTCGGGAGAATCGGACGGCTGATCGAAATTACTGGCTGCATCTTCGATCGATCGGCGGGAATGCGCTTTATCGTCGTCGATGTTGCATCGAATCCGGGTATCTCGAGCTGATAATCCGCGCAACTCCCCGAATATTAGCATAATCTGTTGGCGGACGGGTAGCGAAGAACAGGAGGGCCCTTCGTGCAGAAGAATCGAATCGATCCCACTGCTATCGGTAATATGAAAGTTTCAAGTTGCGCAACTACGGTACCAAGCGTACACACGCCTCGTGTTTTCCACGTTCCTATCCGCCTCGGTTCTCCCTCGATACTTTTCTTTTCCGCATTATGCAAATAGAGCGTGAGAGCGCGGGTAAACATCGCGTCGCGTTTCGCTCGCTCCGCTTCAGACGGTCTCGAAACAGTTCCGCTCCGCCCCGGTGCCGCCGTTTTCGGGCCTCAATGGATGTCGGATCGTTTGTTTTATGGTTGAAAGCAAACGTTGCCACGGAGAAACAGTCGAATCGAACTGACAACGTTAGTCGTCGTGTTATCTCGTGACTCGAAGAAAACTTTCTGCTATGCTAAGCGAGTCAGGAATTTAGGGGACGTTCGGCCACATTTTTCCGGATACACCGAACGAATGAACTTGTTAGGATTGTAGCAAACGAGGGAGAATATTTTTAGGGGATTAGCTAACGAACAAGCGAGTTTTGGGAGAATTAGCTAATGAACGAGAGGATTTATTCAGGATTAGCGAATATACGGGTGAAGTTTGAGGGTATTACCGATTATACAAGCGATTTTGGGGTGGGATCAACGAATGAACCGTCCAATTCATATCGAGCTGCGATAGAAAAACATCGAAATAGTGGTATCGATCGAAATTTACGATTATTAAAGGGATGGAATCCCAGTTGATCCCTCGTAACGTGTCACCATAGTCAAAAACTCTCCGCTTTGGTCCCCGAATCATCGATTAAAAGTGACCAAATTCTCTCGGACAGATTTTTCTAGTAATACGTAGGACCGTAACACCGTAGCGAAAAAATTCGAATTCTTTTTTTTTCGGCTCGCGGGGGATGTCATTAATCGTTTACGGGTATGCAGATCGAGCATGCTGCGGTGAATCGACGCGCCCTAACACCAGGGCTTTGCCTCGGACCGGTCTGGCTTACGCTGTAAAAACGAGAGGTTGCCTGGTTACCGAAGAGTTTTACAATCAACGCTCGCTTTCCAGCGAGGTTTCGCGAGATTTCGCGTCGCTGCGTAACGATCGGTAGAGGGTGCGCGTATATTTGCTTCTCTTTTCTTTTGGCTCTTTTTTTCCGGCAACAAATAACGCTCTCTCCCGCTTTCGAACGCTACCACGGTAGGAGAGAGAGAGAGAAAGAGAGAGGGAGGGAGGGTATCGTGACTCGAAGGGCTCGTTTAAATTCGTCGCGAAACCGTTGGATGGAATTTTTTGAAAAAATTTCTCTTCTGGCTAATTGCTGGTTCGTCCCCCTTTTTACGGTCTATTTTTGAAAATTGACGCAGCACGATGAAACGTGTTTGAACGTCGGCTAATTAAACGGATAGGAAAATGCATTCTCGGAGAGATATTAAATCGACGATTATGTGCATATGCATGTGTTGAACGGAATGACGTAATGAAAAGGGGTCTCTAGCAAAGATACTCGTAGCTGGTTTATTACTATGTATGGGCTCGAACTAGGTAAATCGAGAAACGTTTTAATATCACGTAGAACGTAACGTGATTTAATTCGAGGTAATAATTTCCAGCAGAAATTGTTATACTCGTGTGTATAATCGTGGGGAATCCGTAGAAATAAATTACTCGATTGGACTGTCATTTATAAACGAATACAATTCCTGTTTCTAACTTTCAAACAGAATTTTCAATTTCGCTTCGCAGTTTATCCCACCGTCTGTTTATTTCATCAGGGTAATAATCAGCTGCTGCTGATTAAATTATCTCAGTTTCATAACCCCTCCCCGTGTCCACCCCGTACATCAACACCCGACTCAAACGTTCATTATTTACTCCGTTATCGCATATCGCGGACACGTTCACGTGGAAGTTGTCGTCGTTCAAAAAACTGGAGCACGAAGCTGATTTAATTCGATGCCGCCTACGGTGAATACATAACAGAGAAAGTTGCGTATACGTTACGCACAGCTCTAGAACAACTCTTACACGTAGCTACCACTATTTACAATTGAGCGGAATAACAGCCGATAATTACCCGTTTCTCCGTGTTCGTCGAAAAGTGTCGAAAGCCGCTCACGGCATCCTTTGAATGAGGAAATCTCTAAAATTAACCCGTTACTCGAGAAAGGGTTGGGGTGTGTTCGTTGTTCCGTGCGCTGACGCTACGAAGGTAGGAAAAAAAGATCGTACCTTTGTGGGCAGGGACCCTTCTTGTGTGCATCCTGCGGCAATTGGGTCTCCCTATCTAGCGAAGAGGATGCGTTATTATGAAAACTTTATGCTTCCTGTTTTGAAAAAAAAAAGCAACGTAAAAGCCGCAAACACCGTGGAAGGGAAAGGGGGATGACTGAAGGTAATTGCATGAGAAGAACTCGGTAAACGGAGTACCGACACTCTATACACCGTATTACAGTTATTTTCTGATTCACGGCTAGAGGAACAGCAATGAAACTTTCTTGAACGAAAACATGCTGGCGTATTTAACGCAAGTTTCATGATAAATAAGAGGGTGCTTTCTAGAACGGTATGAAGTTTTCACGTTTTCTACATTCTAATATCGGGATGCTCGTACTTGTCTCTCTCTCTTCTTGAATAATTGTCATATTCTTTGATGAACTTGTTGAATTTCCTCTGTGACTTCCATTCTGCGGATTAACGAAGTTAAACTTTGTCTAAGACAGATCTTTAACCCGTTCAGCGAGGATGACGAGGCTTGGCTGCGCCAGTATTTTGGATCAAACTCGACTTTCAGGGATTAGGTCTGTTACAACATTTGTAAGCCATATTTGACAATAACTTCTGCAAATTTGTATAGATAAATTGTTTGAAGAAGGTTAGAGAATAATCTTAGAGCTAAATTGCCGATTAGAACGAAGTAAAATAAATTGACAAATCGTGTTTGAAAATAAATTGTCACCAATCTGTGCACCAATCGCATAAACCGTTAAAGGGTTGCAAAAGGTTCCTTCACCCTTGCATTATTTAGCGCTGAATTATTACCACGTCAAGCACATAGGTTCTTTTTAAACACCGCCCCCGTTTGAACTACCGTAACGTCACCCCTGCCGACTATCGCTTAATGAAGCTAAAAAAAAGAATGTCGTTTCACGGCTAATTAAGTCGCCGTACCACGTTGTACGCTGTAAATTATTTTCAATTTCCAATTTCGAGGTGATACAGTTTCGACGGTCGTATCGAAACAGTTATTACCATTATGCGCTACAAAATCCCTGTTTCAATCTGACACATTTATTCGTGGTTCGTTGAAATGCGCAAGCCACGAAAGGAACCAATTAGCTGTGTTTTTTGGTAGCTAAAAACCGAATGGGAGAGAGAGAGAGAGAGAGCGCGAGTTGATTGAAGGGAAACTGTTCACAGATGGTTCGCGTTGATTTCATTGAAGCGTTTTGAATTTTTGAAATGGCGTTGCTGACAGACTTTCGAGCTTCAAACGATTCGCACTGGTATTCTAGAAAAGTTTCTGCCGTTCTAGATTTCACTATTCGCGACAATTTTAATTCTTGATGAATTTATCTAATTATTCCAACTGTATAATGCATTAATTCTTTGACTGTGATATCTCTGAATAAATTCCAAGCAGAAATACGATAAACCTGCGTCTAAATACTAAAGCATTAAATACCAAAATTGGATAGCAGAAAGCCGATACAAAAACGAAAAGCGCCACGAGTAAAGTCGCATTCAAAATCGAACCAAGAACATTGACTCACAGATAAACCTGGAACGTTCGTCGATATTTGCCTGGCTAATTTGAATAAATCTTTTCAACGACTACGGTTGCAGCTGAAAATTTACACCTTTCGCGATAACACGTCGGATAAAAGAAGGCGACCGTTTCGTCGAAGACGTCGCACTAGAACGTGTGTACAGGCTGCTCTCATTATAGCACGTGGCCCTAACAGTTTACCCTCCAGTTTCAGCATTATATATTTAAAGTACATCCGTACAGCTATGTAAACAGATCGGCAAAGTGGGCCACCGATCAAGCTGCTTCTTATCTGATTTCAACGTCGGCGATGTTCGTTACACGACTTGGTCTGCCGTAAGCGATCCTTGAATCAGTTTACCCCGTTCGTTAAACGGAATATTGCTTTTCTTTCTTCCTAAAAAATTCTGGCCGCTAAGCGCCTGGTGGGTGTAGTCGCTAACCCACTCAGGTTAGCTTGTTAGCCCTAGACAAAAATTCCTTACACGCTGACAATGAGTCAAATGGGTCAATGGGTCTTCCGTACCCGTACGATGATTCGCCAGCCCATGAGTGGAATTTTTACCAACCCCGCGCCACCTGGGTGGTGGTGGCTGCTGGGATGTGGATTATTTTTTAGCACGACTTGCGTTATTTAACACCGCTGGTATAAGCAACGAGCTTGGGTACGGCGGAGCGGATTATTAACCCACCAAGGCTCACATTCGACAATAACTTTCCTCAAAAATTCTTTTGGTATTTCTTTATTGGGCGAGGTCGTCTTTGCTCATTATCGTAATATATCGAATCAGTGTGATACTGTCGATACAATTCCACAGGTAGCAGAAAGCAGAAGGCTGTAAAGCGATCGTTAACGGTTAAGGGCGACGGGTTATCGTCGATGTCAGCGAGTTAAGGCGATATAAATTAAATTTATCAAGGAAAAAGCGTTCTTGTGTCGAAGTCAGGTGCAGCTGGGAGGGTAATCGAGGAGGTGAAGAGTGCGCTCGATAGAATCGGTCGATGTACGCGAATCGACGTCCGGGGTAACTCCGGGAAACTCTGTCTATCTCTTCCTAGCTGTTTACCAGATCTTCGTCTCCCGTTTTCACTGAAAAGTCGAGCGGTATTCGCTTGAACCGTGACTTTCACGTATGCACACCGCCAATCTCCTTTCTCCCCCCCCCCCTATTTGCGGGGGACCAAAGTGGACTGGTTTAAAATTCCACTCCTGTTTCGTCGCTTCGAGATTGATCGACACGAAACGTTCGCTTTAACAGCGACAACTTTCATTTTGAGATTCGACTCAGCTTGACGGAAAAATTTAATAACAACATTTTTTCGACCAGCAATAGAACCGGTATGCGTCAATATGAACGAGAGTAATTTAACCGGTGAAGATTGAACGAAAAATGGAATCGTGCATCATGATTCAGCGATTTCGAATGAATCTATCGAGCCCTGAGCGACTTGAATTATAATCCATTCTTAATCATTAAACAAAGTCTTCGATCCTCTGATTACCTCGACAGTGTTTCGTATTTCTATTCGCGTGGCAAGAATGAATAGCATTCAAACTGTATTATAACGTATGTTTTAATAGAAAAAAACATTTTCGAAGAGAAACAATGTACGATTTAACAATTTCAAACTCTGCTACAATATTTTACCAGGTTTCGATTGTAACAATGATCGTTTTTCCGAGGTTAACCACCCGAACTGTTTCTACACGAATAACATAAAACGTTTTTCAATTTCAATCGTGCACACTCGGCTGTCTCTCACGCTTTTTATTTCGCGCGAATGATGCCTTTGGAATACGAGCGAAGAATGTGGTAGGCGGTTGCTGGTCGGAACTTATATATCGAGTTATTGCGACCGGTTGCATGCTCCATTACAACGCGCGCGTCTGCCTTGTACGAGACACAATCGTTATTGGGAACGTACGTGTTGCACCTCGAAACGGGGAGCTCCTATAAAACTTTCATAGCAGAGAACGTACGTATCGCGAATCAAACCGGGGATATCGTTTGGTGATCGTATCGTTTGTAGTTCGCGGCAGAAATGGAAGAACGTATCGACGTTTCGAGGCGCCAGCGGATGCAGCTGATGGGACATACCAATCGATGCCATGTTTTATCGTTTAACACCATTTCGAAGCGTGTCCTTCCATTAGACTATTGAGATTGGTTTTTATTTTGAATTTTCTTTCCTTACTTGCGATATTCTCGAACTCGACACAGGCTCAGGTCGGGTCATAAAATCAGGGGTCAGCTGACCGTTTCAGCAACGTCGTATATATAAAAAGGTTTTTCTTGCCGGGCTAGTAGTCAGTTGAAAAGTAGCTTTTAACTAGTAATCTAGATGAGAGTTTCCGTTTTTCTGTATTTTATATTATAAATAAATAATCTTTCCTCTGCAAATCGATTGAGGTCTTTTATTCGATAATTAAAGATCCTCAATATAGACACACTTAATTGTAGTGACTGACGTGTTGGTTCGAATTATTATTACGGTCGTTGAAAAATATCCAGTGGAAAAGGAAAGATTGTCAGGCAAGTAGTTATAGTCAACCATTCTTCAGACCGACCAGAAAATTATCTTTTAACTTTTGAAAAATATAAACGTTAGCCAAATTTTTCATACATATAACCGTAAAATTAAATTATTATTATTACAATCGTCAGGAAATATTCGATGCAATGGTCAGACGAGTAGTTAGAGTCAACGATTCTTCAGACACAGAGGTACAGACGTACCATTCGTGAAGGTAATTCCAGAATTTGTGTACGAGGTTGAGTTTGTTTTTTTCGATACTCACCTTGCGGTATCGAAACTCAGAAGCATCGCGAGAGGCTTTTGTTTCTCTTGTACCACTTTGACATCACATCTGGTCTCTCTGGTTACACTCGGACGAGTGGTTACGATCAACCACCGGACCGATGAAACTCGATAGATAACTTGGATTTCGTCGAGCATTCGACCCTTTAAATCGTCAGTTTCGTCGACGATTCCAGTTTTCTCTGAAAACCGATTTTAAAGGTGTCTGCGGTCAATGGGCTCCGCCCCGGAGAAGTCGTTTCACGGGAATCTCGTTCTCTTCATCGTCCGATAATATCTGTTACGTTATAGCATCGATGCAGTTTTCCCTCGAATTGACGAAAATATACCGAAGCAATCGACTTTATATCGAAATTCCTTCTTCGATATTTGATACCATGGCGATGGCATTTTGGAGCATTCAGATGCAGTTACCAAATCCATTCAACCGAAGGTTCAGAAAATTTCTAAATTCCTGGTTGTCGAAATATCAAAAGCAATTCTTGTGAAACAGAAATTTATCGACATTTTTTTAAACTCCTACCAGTTTATTCATACTGTCTTTATAAATATTATAGAATTCCTGAAAATTGAAATTAAACACGGTTTCTCGTTAATCGATCGCACGTACATTTTAGGAAATTCAATTTCTCCGAATGTAATGGTTCGTATGAAAAAACTTGTTCCACGTTTTCGCCGATTTTAGACTCAGCCAGCTTTCGATCGTGGCTCGAATTGCTTGGCTCGTTTACATGGACGCCATATCCTACAGAGTAGTCGCGAAGAAAATACGAAATTTCTCTATCTCTTCCTGAAAAAAAAGACAAATAAAATGAACAGAATCGTATTCGAAACGATTGAACGAGGGTAATTTCGTTCGCTGAGGAAAGGTGTGTACACGATGTTTGAACACGAATCGGCCGGTTCAATTTACAATCGAAGACCGTGGTCCAGCGATATCTTTGCAGTTGCTGGCAGAAGCAAGCGCGAAAAATGTACGCGGTACCACGTAGGAGAAATAAATTAGGTGGCTTGGAAACGAAGCCCGGAGCTGAAGACAGAGTCAATTATCGAAGAGCCCATCGGTCTCTAGAGGCCACGGTCTTACCGAGTGGCTTCGAACCCTGATGTGCTGGTGTTTGCTATCTGCAAAGAACTGACCGCTGCAAAAACGAATAACGAAGCGTCTTTTTCCAAATGAAATTCGAATATACCGTCGTTTCGTGTCTATTTCAGCTTCGCGGCTTTAATTAGAATCCATTGAGAAATTATATAGAATTAAATTTAAATTGCTGTTGCTTCAATGGCCTGTCATCCAACCCAGATTTAGTTCTAGATTTAAACTTGACTTGCGTTAACGACTCCAAAACAAATCGTTAAATTATTCAATCTCCACTTATTCGATCAACGTCCCAAGGAGTTTCAGGAGTGTTCCGAGCAACAATCAAGCTTTTCGAAATGTCGCGCCAGAACAGGAATATTGTGGAACCGGCGTTAAGAATGGACGAAATTTTTCATGGAAGATCGAGCAATCTATTTAAATCAAGCGTACACAACATACGTACGTAGAAGCGAGGATAGTTGTTTGTCTATTGACCGTGGCGTCTGGGTTCTTTAAACTTGTTTTCATTTCCTGCCTTCATAAAACTCGAATGCCGTGTTTACGGATACGGCTGGCCTGCCGGGGCCAAACGTAGTTATTCTTCTTCATTATCGTTTTTCTTCTGCACTCGCTCGGAACACGAGCGTACAACAACCGGGGCTGGACGAAGGATTTCATTAGCGAGCATGTATCCACGTTTGTAAGGTTTTTAGCATATTAAATGCTCGACTATTTGTCGTTGATATTTGTTTCGTGATCTTTCGAGGATAATAAATATATCTTGTTGTTATAACGGTAGAATACTTTCTCATCGTCAAAGAGTTCGTTTCACTCCTGCATGCTAGAGATTAACAGAGATACCTGCAGTGTTTCTGAACTTTAGGTGCGTATTAATTAGCTGCTGCAGCTCAAAGAAACGTTTCCTCGTTCCTTTTTTCTTTTCTTTTTTTTTTTAGTAAAACGTCGCGAAATTATGTTTCTCCTACAATCATTAAAGCTGTTGCTAACGAGACTTGGGGGTGTTTATTTGTGAAGATAATCTTTTGATAAAACATGACGTAGTTAGAAATGGATTCAAATGCAGAATATAAATGATTAAATATAAGAGAGACAGTTGAACAATTTCATTTATTCTTCATTGGTTTAAAAAGTTTTTGTACATAGGACAAGGTTATATTTTTAATAAGAAATAAAATTTATTCTTCCTTCAAATGACAATACGATCTTTTATCTTGAAATCGTTTATTAAGGAGACCTAATATTGAAAACGGAACATACACTTAAAGCTGCAGGATTTTTTTTCAATTTAATTAATACGGGCAGTTATCATTGTTTTACATCATTTCTTTTATTATATGATCTTGTATATTTCAATAAGTATTATTTACCTCGCGCGTTAATATACATTTTATGTAATGCTCAGTGCCTTCAATTAACTGCAATGCACTTAAGAATTAATGTAATATCAGCGTCTGCAGTTATTATCGAGTAAAATAATACTCCGCAGTCCACTGGAAAATCGTCGGAAAATTAATATTCCAAATAGTTGGCGAAAACGAAATAACAGCAGCAAAATGGTGTAATTAAATTCTCTGTAAATCGTGTCATTCGTACGTGACCAATTGAATAATCGCGCACGTTGTTCACGCGTGCTGCGCATCAGCTGTACGTCAAAAGACAAGGAAAATTTGGCAAGTCATAACTAGTGGTTGCGGAAGCGTTTAGAAAATCGCGAACAGTCCAGGGTGTTTGATCGGTTAGGGCGGGATATATAGGTGAAGCACGCTGACCGCGTGGCAATAAATATCGGTAATCGATAGCCGTGCAAGAAGAAGCGATTCGTATAGCCTCGACAGCTTGGAACGACGTAGAAACGAAGGCTACGATGGAAGAAGGAAAAAGATGGTGGAAAAATGAAGAAAAGGAGAGTGGAAGCGATCTCCTTCGACGCTTTCAAAACCAGAAGTAGTTCTCGGATTCGTATTAAAAAGCTTACGCTCGAGAAGACACTTTCAGCCGCGCTGACCGACTGTGAACGGTAAATTTGCGACCTCCTTTGCGAAAGCAATTATGTTACTCCTACCATCTCACCTATCCACCGTCTCTATTTCACCCCCGGCCTCTACCCTACCCTTCTCCTCGACCCATTCCCTTCTTCCCTCTATCCTTTCCTTCCTCGGCTCGGTAACCCTCGAGCGGATGGCTTTTACATTTTCAAGCTTCTTGCACGGAAAATCGCTCTTACATTCAAATCAAAAGGCTCGACCGCCTCGTTGGAAGAGTAGTCTTTCGTTTTCTACCCTCTTTTTCTCTTCCCTCTTCATCTCTCTATCTCTCCACCCCTCCCTCGCCCCTTCGTTCGTGGTTAAAGATTCATTCTGCAATAGTTTAATCCGAGGCTGCGAGCAATCTCCCGCTGTTGCTGGTTACTATTTCGTCGGTCGTTTCGATGATGAGGCAATTTCTATCGACTCCTCTCTTTGTGACCTTTTATCGGTGCCAGCAACGCGTATTTCTACCACTACCACCACCACCGTTCTCTCTTTGCTTCACCTCACCTTCTTGTTGCACTCTTTCCTATTTACCGTCGTTCGTTTTTTATTCTCCGTTGTATCGTGACCGAGCGCTTTTGCGACGGAAAAAGGATCAACGACAGTCGGACACGGAAAAGGGAGAGCGTAAATTGTGTCTGTGACATCGGCGAACGTGTCCTACAGTTTTCGACCAGCTTGCACCTGTGCGACGAGTTAGCACCCCCCTTCGACTTTCTCGCCCCCACCTTCTACCACCACCGGCAACGTTACAAACGGAATTTTAAAAGTCCTCGTTTCCTCGTCGTGGCTCGCGGGTCTTGGGGCTTTTAATGGGCAAATACTACGACCATCCTGGTCGATACGCAAAGAGAAAGATCGGCCGGCCGGTGAAATTGCGGCCAGCAGAAAGAAGAGGAACGAGAGAGTACTACCCGAACCGGAATTACACGATATTTTTTGCTCAATTCAGATGGAGATACTTCGACGATGAAGTTACTTTCGTTTTGCTATAACGATTAATTTTAAGCGAACGCTTAATGCTACTCGAGAGTCACGAATCGCTCGTTGAAAATCGAGAGAACTTGTCGAGTATCAGGCTTCAGTTACGTTTGAATTTCTTCTTTTTAATGTTTGGAGAA
Organism: Osmia lignaria lignaria; assembly: GCF_051020975.1. Classification (NCBI taxonomy): domain Eukaryota; kingdom Metazoa; phylum Arthropoda; class Insecta; order Hymenoptera; family Megachilidae; genus Osmia; species Osmia lignaria. Next base: position 7,489,343 of record NC_135041.1, read on the forward strand.
AGATTATGTACGTTGAATCTAAATGGAAAAAGTTTAAAATCGTGCTCCACTTTTTTCAATGGAATAATCAATTTTTATCGAAGGTTTTATTATGGATTAAAATTTGAAAGAAAATGATTATCCTGTTCATCTTTCAACGAATTCAATACCACGATCAACTTGTTAACAAAGTTGGAGAACATACTTTTCGGTGATTAATTAACAATAGACGACGATTAGATCGTATGCTTGAACTACACGATCGAGTTCACATAGGGAATCTATTTTGTCTACTACGTGGAACGTCTCGTTTTCTCTATCAACGGTGAAAGTCCGCAGCTCGTATTACACTAAACATTCCTGCCGTAAGTATCGGATTTAGCTCGTTGAAGATGAAAGGGCTGCTCACGTTTGGCTAATTGCTTCCTAATGGCTGCAAATATTACCTCTTGCCCTCCCGCCTCTTTATCCGTCTGTCTGACTATCGCCAGCTTTCTCTACTGCGCTGTTTCACAAGCGTTCGACGGTTAGGCTAACAGTTTAATGGTGATATTATGTTGTATCTAGAGTCTAGGTGATTGAACGCTTCACTTCTACGTCCTAGCGTGGTTTTACTCCATTTTGCGACTGAAATTTCGTTGATAATTGTTTATTTTCTTAATAAAAGATAGCTGTTAATGAAAAGTTAAAGTAGGTAGTTATCAATGTAGATTGATAGGACAGTATGAATTGGATACAATTGAATTAATATCGTCTGATAAAAATAATTGTATCGTTGCAAAATAAAATTTACAAACTACACGACGAGACGATGAAAGGTTAACGACTTCTTCCTGCCGTGTCATCTTTATTGTAACTTTAAATTTCACCCTGGATGTAAAATTGTGAAAAAGGTCGCGATAAAAATCCGACCAGATGGTCGTTGAGAAACGATAAAATTGCGATAAAAATGGTACAATATGAAATGATGAAATGATTTCAAGTTTTAATGAAAAACGTATGGAGAGCGAACGAAACAATCAATCAGAAGAACGATATTTCGAAAATAATATTTCACATATTGTTATGAAATACAAAATATATGAAATTTATCGTCAATATGGCAACATTTAATTTCAGGCATCAAAGAAAGTAGAACAAATAATCAGACAGTCGATATTTTTATACAGTGGGTATGGTGGAGAATGGTGATTCACTTGTCTTTGTAATACCAACATTTCCGTTAATAAAAAAAAAAAAAGAAAAGAAACGCTTAATCATCCAACTGGAATATCAAACGAAAATCCTCGGTTAATCACGAAAATGGGAGGTACATTGTTTGCGAGGGCGTGGAGCAATGAATTTAATCGGGATTTTTACGAGGCAGCCGTTACGTGTCGGCCGGAAATGTAACTGACGAGCGAGGCGGAAACGAGAAAACGAAACTTAATAAATTAATAGGGTAAACATCAGGGTCGCGTTTCGACGTATCGCCTCCGGCCATACGTCACGGACTCGAAATTCACGGGTGCACACGTGCAATAGCGTGGCCGGGTCCCACGGAAAATATCCGCGTGTATAAACCGCTGTACCGCGTGATATATTTACTTAATAAACGTACCGAACGGCAGGAAAATTTAAATTAAATTTATTCAGCGAAAACATCAGCGAGGCGCGAGAACGGCCGCGGCATTGTTTGCGAGTGGACCAAACACGACTCGGCCCGCGGGGTCAGAGAGAGGAAATTGAGGGACAAGAATAGAGAAGCGCATTGTTGGACGTAGGAGGCGGGACAGAAAAAGAGGGTTGATGACAATAACGGCGAACGAGGGAGAAAGAGACAGTTAAAACGAATAGCGAGATAGAGGGAAATAACTGGCAAAGGACAAACTGTTATAACGAAGTGAAAAAGCTCGAGAGAGCGGCGCGGTGCGGCGGTGCCGGTGAGCGACAACGCGAGAGAGGAAGTCAAGGTACGAAAGGGGAAAAACGTGAAAATATGCCGACGGCGCGTTTTTCCGCCCGCTGAAAATGTATCAAATTCTCGGTGCGTTTCGCTCGTCGCGTTTTCGGGGAAATCGTCGGAAAAGGAAAGATCGTTTGTGATGATAGTAAGTACGGCGGTTTGAAAACATGTGTTATAAAAAGCGTAACTTGCGTGATGTACCGTTTCAATACTCTGCGTGTTTCTTTGTTCCCTTATTATGCCAAATTTCCCTGTGACTCTTAATTACAGGTTACTCCGGGGAATTGTTTTTGGTTTTGCTTACAGCGAATCCTTTTAGTGTAACAGGTATTTGCGAATACCAGTCTAACGGACTCGTTTCTTGTTTGGCAGCATTTAAATATTTCTGTGTAGTGGGAATTCAAATTAATAAAAAATATTTTATAATCTTTCCAAATTTTATCAATTTTCTATTATGTCGATCAAAAATCTAACGCGACGAAGACTCCAAGAACTAAAATGAATAATCCATGATATAATAATAATCCGTTAGAAATGTAGTCGTCTTAAACTTCTATCCGCTGCTGTATCATTCTCGGAGTGTTAATATTTGCACTTCAGCGTCATTTTATTACCGCCATCCAACTTCTCCAAAATCAACACGGTATTCTCGTAACTCTGGCCACTGTTGGCAAGCTTCGCGATAACCCTTTCCGAAAATCACCTAGCTGAAGCCATTTCCCGGAGTCCATCGTAAACACAGTTCCAAGCGATTGTTTCATGCGTGTGCATCCATCTTGCTGGCGTACAAAGAGAAAGAGAACTCGGAGGTATAGAGGGTGAAGGGTAATCGATAGTCAACACGAATATAACGCTGACGTCTCCGTACACTTCGGTGTCTCTATGCTTGTCCTCCTTCTGCCTCTCGAGGGTTGAAAGCATCTGGCCGGATAGTGGACACTCTACTTAACAGAAGAAGATGGACCAACGAGGAAAGTGGAAGTTGGCTCGGCCAAGACGTGGAGTCGAGTGTGTACCTATCGCTCCTTTTACATACATTTCAATCTGAATACGACTCGGCCACCCGCGAACAACCGAGTGTCCTTCCGAGGGAGGAGTGCCGATGACCGTGCCGCATCGACCAACCGGCCAGAAAATCATGATCCTACGTGAAAAATTGGCTGTCGCCTTTGAAACGACTCGAAAACCCCCGAGAGAGGTCCACGATCGTCCATCTTCGGGATACATTGCTTAACTCTTTCTCTGAATACGATGAACGTATATAGGGTGAAGCGGTAACTGTACAGGGTGTCTCAGGTCGGGTTGTACAACCGAGCAGGGAGTGATTCTATAAGCAAAAAAAACCGGAGAAGAACAATACATTTTTTTTCGTTTGAACTTTCGTTTGCTAAAAAAGCGTAAAAAAGGTTGTTTTCTTTATAAAAGCTAGGGCGTGTAACCCTTCGGAATAAAAATTCATTTTTGAAATATTTTGAAAATGTGGTTTTTTGGGATAACTTTTGATGGTGGTTTTCAACCCTAGAATGAATTAATTAGTACCTATGAGAAAATACGTGTCTAACATTTTTTGATTCACTATAACATATTAGAGAATGCAGTAAATCGGTGAGGTACGACTCGGGTACTTTTCTTGTGACTGTACAAGTACTCGATGAATTTTTCAACTGAATTTTCTGGAAAACGAAAGCTCAAACGAAAAAATATATTCTTTCTTCAGTTTATTGTTGTTTATAGAATCACCCTCTGTCTGGTTGTACTTTCCGACCTGAGACACCTTGTATACTCTCACTTTAATTATTCAAAAAAATTTGATAAATTTATATTATATGGTTAAAAGAAAGAAACAAGCAAACATCAAATCCCAGTTAACGAGATTCTTTTTTCCAAATCAGAATTCGCGGTTAAAATGCAACACGAGTCTTTCTATCGCCCCGTATCTCGTTCACTACTACGTACTCGTGTGCAAGGTTCGTTGGGTTAGCAAAAGTTTCCCTTTACCAGTTCGGTGGAACAAGCGCATAATTTCGGGTCGGCAACTCGCGCGGCGTGCAAGTCGCCAGGCGTTATTCGAAAAGTTTGCGGGAAAGAAGGGACGGGGTAAGGTGCAGCTGGCCCCGATGCACATTCCCCGCAATAATTCCCATTTCCCTTGATTATTTGCGAGCTGTTTACGACGTAACACGCCCGCCGTGATAACGATGGACGAGTCTCTTTACCGTGGTCTCGTTGTTCCTTACCATTTACCTAATAACGTATTTTCACGATAGGATTCGAAGAGAAAAGAATTTACAACGTGAAAATGTCCGTTGTTCTCTATTATTTTTTAAACGTTCCAAAGAAAGTTCCTTCGTACTTGGAAATTTAATAGAATGATATATAAACGAAATAATGACCCTGGGAAACCATATATCTGAATGAGGGCTAATGAAACCGAATAACTGGAAGAAGGGAAAAATTCAAGAAAATTTTAAATAGAGTTAAAGTAAGTCTCAGTCGTAAAATCTATTAAAAATCAGACAGCGTTTAAGCTATCCGACCTTAACTGCGCTTAAAAATGCGTCGCGGTTAACGCAAAGTACCGGCGTGTGTGAGAAAGATGAGTGAGAATTCTTGAGGTTGAAACGAGGTAAACTACCACCCCGAGCTACTCTGCGACCCATAACAAATTGCCAATCTCTGCGCTGGCTCGCAGACTCCGACGATGCAACACCATTGCATTTACATTCCTCATCGCGAACATTTCGCTATCTCTCGGACTCTCATTGCTAGCTTCCCCATTTTTCTACCGGCTAAATTCGTCCGGTGGAAGATGATTTTCTATGGAAACTGTTGCGTTGCAGAATAAGCTTATTACAAATGAATGCACTCCTTTCCATTCATTTTCTTCAGTTTATTTCGCCTGTTTTCAACCTAGTTATATAATAGTAATCATTTCATTTTTCAATATAAACTTACGTAATAGTGTTCCAAATTTTTCGTTTCCTTTTCTTTCATTTTCAGTTAAATATTTATTATCGGTCAGTATTGAACACCGATTGCAATCAACGTGTTAAGGTAAGCAATGCTTAACAGAAAACTTTCTAGATTGCAATCAGGAATTTCGTATCGAAGAACGAACGACTAGTTTCCAGTCCTGACGAAGAAAGAATGGAATCGGTTCAAGTCCGGAAAAGGGTTGGGGGCAAATCACAGAGGAGTAGGGTAAAACGGTCGCAGGAACCTGGGAAGAATTTAATCGGGAAGCTGCAATGAATACTGCACCCTGCCGATGCAGAACGTAAGAGGTAATTAAGTACTGGCTATGGGACAGAAGGAGGCCGTAGAAGGTACAGAAATGCTGTCGATATCGATGACGTTTCAGAAAACTATTTATTACCGGAGTATTAATGATTTATAGACAAAGATCGGGAAAGTCTTAAATTTAACTAGTCGTGATTCGAAGAATTAGTTGCTTTCTTTAATTTAAAAACATCAATTGTTATTTTGAAATGACTTTTATTTTAACGCATTTAAAGGGACAATTTCCTATAATTTTTGATACGATGTAGTTTGAAAACGTTACAAATAACAGTAATTCTGCAGCACGAAGGATCGGGCGGACCGGAATTTTCAACCGCGCAACGATAAAATGCATTTCGCCGTTTTCCATGCAGCGATAGAATTTTATCGGTTGGAAAACTGAATGGGGACAATGATTCTATGGCAGGGGTTAATATTTTAAAAAATTTGCTTGCTAGTATCGAGCAGCAAATGGATATACGTTCTCCAAATTCTCTTTTACGACGTAAATGTTTCATCAGGGATCAGAGGGCCATTATTTATACGATAACTTGAAATTTTTGTTTACACATCAAATACATTTATTTATAATGCATGTTGCACTAAATTGAGTTTTAAATAAATCGGGCTTTCGTTGCACAAAATGTAAAAAATGCAAACATCGAATTGACACAACGAATCAGATATTCAGTTTTCAAATTTGTTGGATTAATTTCTCAAAATCGTATTTACTATTTGAAACATCGTTATTCGTGGCACGAGAACCAGTCTCTCATAAATTGTACATCCATCTTCGAGAGAGCTTCGTTCGTGCCGTTAAAATTAGCTCGAGGATTCCTGAAGCAATCCAGTTAGCGATGGTATTCGAGGAGATAAGCATGCTTACTACGGTTCGCGGGGTAGTTGTAAATTCCGACCTATGAATACCTTAGAAAATATATCCTTGGAAGGAATATCCTTCAAGTAGCTTACTTTGTAATCGAGAAAAAACCAATTGCAGACTTCGCGATTCGATGAGGATGCATTTCAAAGATTCAGTTACAAGTTACACAGAGATATTGGTATCAAGTTGGCGACGATTATTGAATATTTTTTCGCGCAGCTACTTTTACATCTGATCAGACGACGTCGAGGTTATGTATTAGTTATCATACTCTCAGACATTCACCCTCTCTGCACACTCGAGGCGCGTGCAACCCTCCTCGTAGTGCGGAGTCTTAGGTAAACATTTGCATTCCTAACCTGCACGGCGATTCCTCTTACGTAATGCATCCGATCGCGTTTGATTTAATCCCAATCTTCGACCGCACCGTGAATATTGATATTCCAGAAATGTGTCAGATCACGTCTGGACGGAAGCTGAGATTCGCTTGGTATATATTGACCTGTTGATAGAACTTGTTCGTTTCCCGTTGCTTCAAAGATACACACACCATCAATTGAAAATATGGAATCGCTAGGTTTAAAATTACATTCCACGATATGTTGCCGAATGGGAATTCCATTCGTACCGTGAAATAAATTGTAAGTTTGATCACAACAAACGAATGATGGATACGCAGCGATGTTAATAAAGCTACCTGCATTGTTTTCCTCGTGGTAACACGGAAAATTTTCACCGAGCCGAGTGCATCGCAGACGATAATATCGGAATTCGTTGATTTTGTTTCGGAACCATTGGCGCATTACGAAAGCAAATATTAACCTTGCATTCAAACGTTAACCGTAATTAGTAACATGGTTCGATTTTCCACGACAACGTATTATACCTCCTGCATTAACAAACGCGTGCCTTAATATTTTCAATATTCAGTTTATTACACGAATGAAAATATTCCAGCCAGAATGAACAGAAACCATATGCATTTTAATTCCATGCTACTTTATAATCCAACGGACGCGTTCGTTTCAACGAAGCCAATTTTTTCATTCTTTTTCTTTCCAAAGCTTTCTATGACGAAGGTATAAAATAACGCGACCGTAAGGGTATCGAGGATTAATAGAGCAAAAGAGAAGAAAAACCTTGGCGAATGCTGGATATCGAAAGGAAATTAAAACCGCGGTCAGCGAAGCTTCAGCCCCTGTTCACCCTCCGCCTCGTCGTCAATCTCGTCGCCGCATACAAAAGTCATCCAATCGTTCGGATTTCTGAATACTTTTCTCCTTTCTATTTTTTCTTTCTTTCGATAAATTGTCAGCTTGCTCGAGCAAAATTAGTTTATTCGGGTGTAACGTCATGTGCGTCTCTTTCCCCAGTTTTTCGCTCGGGCGACGAAAAACGGTATTGGTTTCGTCCAATTGTGTCCGTACGTGTTCGCGATTCTCCCTTTGGCAGCCAGCGGTCACCGGTGAAATTTAATATCTCAGATTTTCATAAAGCATAATCGCTGACCTGATGCATTCTGCCTTTCAATAACGTCATATACGTAAATATCTTTGCGGTTTTCTTTTATCTAAATTCCAAACTGCACCGATCTGAAATGAGCCTGCATTTAGAAGACTTATTAATAATCATTTCTTTTAATAACGATGCAAATTGTACTACTTGGTTTATAAAAGATATACAATAACACATTTCACTTTTCTCGACAGTAATAAAAAGTTTCGAAAGTCTGATATTATTTTTTGAAATACATAGAAACTGTCTGAGAAAATTGGGCGAAGCGCAAGTCGATCGAGGACAGAACGAATTAGACGTCGCTACTTAGCGTTGCCGAGCTGTTGACAAATATGAGCGACAGCGCGGAGCAAAGTAAATGTTTGCAATGTATTACGGGCCGTGTACCGCTCCTATTTCCGCAGTTACACAGACACGGCTGTGTATTCGTTTCGATACTGCTGCTTCATGCGTTACAACTGTCGTCATAAAATGGAAGTAACTGGCAATCTACTAACCCGATCCGATGCCTCGCCTCGCAAACAGCAGATTAACTATCACAGGTAAATCCTAAAGTATCACGATAATAGCTGTTTAAACGTTAATTATCAAAGGCAAAGGATAATGGCTGGTTTAAAAGAGGAGCAGACATTTAATTCAGCAAACAATTTAGAATTAAAAAAAAAAGTCTTAATGAATATCTAAATAAATCCTGTTGAAAATTTCATTAATTCAGAGAGGTCAATGACTGGAGGTACGAATTTAATTCAATCGATCCTTAAAAACTTTGTACTTGAAAATAAAAACGAAAAAGGGATCAGGTATATCTATAGACCGAAATTTCCGTTTAGTTTTGTTCAATTGCATTTATCATGAAAATAATTTATGCGAAGAACTCTATATTTAACCCATTCCCTAAATAATATCGAAGCTAACAAGAATTCCATTTCCTGTATCAAATATTCGATAGACCACCGCAGCGTGGCGAAACAAACGTTCGACGAAGCGGGCCATAACTTTCACGCTACTTTCTCGGTGAACGACGAATGGTGTTGATATTAGAAACGGGGGGGACGATAATTTCCAAAGCGTCGAGCAAATAATTCCATAGCGTGTTTACGTTGTCATCGTTCGACGTTGGGAAACGGTGCGGCAATCGAGCCGCAGCGGTCGGACGTCATTGTTTGCCCATTCCCTAAGGCTAACCACCGTCACCCGCAATATTACAGAATTACTACATGCCCCTGCCCGTTCGTCTCTCGTTCTGTCCAATATCGTGTACATTACGCACGTACATCGGCAAGCCTCGTCGCCTCCGATATTAGTTCCGACGCCGACGCCACCACCGCGGAAATTGCATTGATAATGCTAATTAAATTGCTTCGTTCGTTGAAGCGGCTACAAAGCTTTGTACAAAGCTTTAACACTAACGCGCTTTCGGAAAGTAACTCCAGCTTCTACAAAGGAGAGATGAGCTACGATCTATGTTGTCCGTTTACTCGTTCACGAGCTTTTTACTTCATGGAATTCTTAAGCTGCAAAACCGCAACGACAAGGCACTCCGTTTTATTTTAACTATCATCGGACAGCAAAGGAGAAAGAAACAAAGAAGATAAAGGAGATATATGCTCGCGCAATTCTTCTTTCGTTTTCAAAAACAAAGATATACATCTTCGGAATGATATTCGATAAATCGTGGGGTCGAAAAACAGGGTTGCATCGGTCGGTAGGATATTGCCGCGGCTGACCTTATTTCGAGGGAATTTCAAGCGGTAATTGTTCATCGTTCGTTCGCCGCTTTGTGACTGCCTCTTGGATAACGATTGAGAGACAGAGAGAGAGAGAGAGAGAAATGAAGGCTGCGCAGGAGAGACTATTCATTCTCCGTCGCGAGTCGTCCTTGTTTTCCAGTTTCAATCTTTCCACTCGTACTAGAACGTGTTCCCCTTTTCGAGCTGTGCACAATCATTGAACCGGCCACCGGCCACCGGCGACTTCGCGTCGTCGTCGAGCGGATTGTGGGAAGAATTTGCAAGTTTTCTCTATAAACGCACCAGTTCGAAGCTTACGCTGCAAACCGATAAACAAGCAATAAATGAGAAACGCCATAGTGAACTTTTAACGACGGTGTTAAGCTTAATGCAAACTAATATCTCTAATTATCGTGGCAACAATTAGCATGAGTTTGCACGGGCTCGATGTAACGAAATATCATGCACGATTTCGGGCAAGATTGTGGCTCGGTCAGCTAGAAACGTTGTTAATTAACGCAGAAGCCTCGGTTGGCCTGGAATTATAAGGATTCTGGGCTAACTATTATTAGAAGCTGCAAACGTGAATATGGACGTAAGTCTCAATAATCAACACCGCGAAACTGTTCTGTTTCCAATAGCGGTCGAGTATTGTAATCGAAAGTAGGCCAAGCCAGGCACAATGGAGCCACGGGCTCGGTGATATTGTCCAGATCAATTATTCGGCACTTAAGCGGAATTGCGTAGGCATCGGGCTTACAATGGCCGATTTAGGTAGGGTGCGACGCACGTAACTCGACCGGTATGCGTTGCGAATTACCAATGAATGCGTGAAACGTATGATTTCGTGAATGGACTATAACGCACGATTATTCGCCATCGTTTCTGCTCGACGCGTGGACAACGTTGCGCCCATTGAATCGTGCACGGCATTACGGTCTTAGCTTTGAAACAGAGAAATCCTGATTAAACCTCTGTCATTTGGTACGTTTTGTCTCCATTATCCTATCAGGTGCTTGCAATTTGATAGAGAAAATTTCTGTCATTTTAGAAATTTTCTATAACACTGTTTACTTCAATCACTGATATCTACGTAAATAATAAATGACGTTATTTCATTCATTTTTTTCCGCTGCAAGAAGGTCGTGGGTGAAAACACATCGTTTCTGTTAGCAGAGAAACTCGATTCGAGAAGATAGGAATGAAAATGTAATTAATCTGCTTCATCGAGCAGCTGAATTGAAATCAATTTCACAGAGGTTTTACGGAACCGGATCGAACGAAGATACTCGGGGCGAACTCTTCGACGGATTTCAGGTTGAATAATAAATATTTCAGATCCGAATCCTTTTAGTCTAATTGCAGCGATACGATAAAACAACGAACTCGGTGGATAAAATTCTACTAACCGGTGATTGACAGGTTTCGTATCATAAAATTCTCGTTTCTATCTTTTTTGTGTACACAACAGTACGATCGAACTGTTTCATGATGTATTAAAAATGCAAGCTTCCCGTGCTTTATACATTTATATCGAGATCGAGTATTGTTCGACGTCCAATTGTTCCCTCGTACCAACGTATCGATTATTTGTCTCCAATCCTGTCCCTTGTTCTCTATTTCGAGCGTACGATAATTGAAGCGCGCTTAGGAGAATAATTTCCCATTTGATGGATACTTAACACGTCGAGTGAAACGATATAGAATGTAACGACTCGGCAGTCTCGTTAGAACGTTTCGTGCTGTTAAGCCATTAACGCCTATGAAAAAAAAAAAAAAGAAAAATTACAAGTACTTCAAGTATTTTCACATCGGATCTCTTGATTCACGGTTTCACTATAAGAATTTTATTCTCTCCGAAAGTTTGTTACCTTGTGTATATAATTCGTTCACAGTCGGGGCTGTGACGCGACGAGAAAGCTAATACACCACGAAACAAAATAACTTTAACCTTTGTATGAAGTGCGAAGGCAGCTACGAAAGAGTAATGCGACAAAGTTACGCTTTCAGGTCACACTCAAACACTCCCTTAACTGTCTGTCCCTGTTACAACTTTCTCTCCTTACCACCATCGCAACACCCCTTGGCAAGCTTCTCCGACACTTTTCGCCATTATCGTTTCTTTTTTTTCTTTTCTCCCCAGTTCGATCTGTTCCAGCAACGGTTGGATTAAGATATTTTTTAAGCAAAGATTATCTTCAGAAACCGAAGATTATCTCCTTCTCATCCGTGGGAGAGAAGAATGTTCGATTCTTATCCGCTAAAAACCCTCGGAATAGCTTATTTCTTTAGCTCACAGAGCTGTAATTCGAATTATTACGACGTGTTAGGCAGTCATTTCTAAAAACACACGGTAGTAACAGATTATTATCCAGACTGTTGTTACGCGGCCACGCGGACAATAAAGATTACGGAAGCATCCGCTTGATAAAATAGCACAATTTGCTGGCCCTGCTGAACCCTGCTAGCTGCGTTATTGTTTCTCTGGAGTAGGTAAACCGGTAAGAAAGAAACACGGACAAGGAGAACGTAGCAGAAAAAGAAAGAAGAAGTAGAGGAAGAAGAAGAGGAAGATGGAAATGGAGGAGATAGCCAGGTTGATTATCCGGACTCAACCAATCTTCATCATGCAGCTGTTTTTCCCATTCTACGAGCGACTGGTAGCCGTTATCTTGCTCCTTCGACCTGGAAGAAGAGCTTCACCCAACGAAGCCCGCGTACCGGGATCATCGTTTTTTTCCCTCTCTCCTTGAAATTAACTGACCTTAACAATCGCCGTTCATAAACACCGGGATGAAGGCTGAAACGTCGCGTCGCGTCGGTTCGCTCGCGGCTAGAGCTACGCCAGAAGGTAGCATAGGTGGCTCGAGTAGTGAAAAATCGAGAGCCATGGCACGACGAGCATCCGAGCTATTTTATCTTAACTGTCGCAGCTTCTCCCGACTCAGCCCGACCTGGCTCTCGGCCTTAGTTGCCTTCGCTACCGAGGATAAGAAGGTAGTTAGTATGAGGAGACATTAGTGGCAGCAACTGGGGCGGCTAAGCTTCTCTACGCTTCCATGCGACCCTCTGTTACCTTCGCCTACCCCTCTGTTCCTTCTCGGCCTGTCCGTTTGATGCCCTACTCTCTGTTTGCTTGGTAGCCTGTTCCCTTCACCCTGACACCGCCGCCGTCTTGGTGCATCTTGCCACTCATCGCTCGGCAACCAGTCTGAATTTCCGGTTGCATTGAAATCATGCCCGTCATCAATGGCTAATAATATTTACAAACTTTGAATCAGGTTATCGCCTTGACCCACATATAAATGTCAATAATATTGCAAACACAATGAGAGAACTCAAAGACGTTCTTGGCTTACGGATCTACAAAGCATCTGTCGACCGGATGTTACGTATCGGCTCATCGAATTCTGTCCTGGTTACATTCCGTCGAACGTGACTTCACGTGTTCCTGCAGCTGAGCGGTAGACCGGAAGTTCGAAACTGTCTGACCTTCGGCCTAGGGAATCGTGCCGCGACTCTCTCGACATGTGAATACGAGATGTACACGTTGCACTAGGTCGTCTTCAGGAAGGACATTCGAGATTAGGAGAAGATCCGAGACGTATGACAAGGAACTGCTTTAATGTTCGCTTTGGATTAGATCGATACGTTGTTATACGAGGAAGTGGTAGGGGATTTCAGGGAATTAGCGGCTAGCTGATCAGAAGGTTGGAAGAATTTTCGATGCTAAGCAGATTCGTTTTTGCTTACTGACCCGGTCGATGAGAGGAAATAATTGACGAGGATTTCATTTGCTTAACCTAGTAGCGAGAATTGGTAACGAATTTGGTCATGTTGAATGAGTAAATCTGTTGATACACTCACTGGATACTCTATAGGGGTACATAACGAGGTTATCATCGTAATTCTTGAACTTTACAAAATTGTATCGCATATAACTAGTGGTTCCACTTGACAGATCTTTCTATGAATTATTTAACTACCCTGAACATTGTTGGAAATGCGAGTCGCGTTCTGCTGCATACGCAAGTGTATTATTCGTAACAAGGTAGATAAATTAATTAAAAACATAGTCAAGTGCGTACGAGCCAGATGAGTTCTGGAAAAGAAATTTATTCCATGTTTTTATGTAGAATCTTTTATTTTCCACTCCAGGCTTCCAGTTATTCAACTGCAAACGATGCAATCAACTAACATAAAAATATCGTAACATCGTTAGAAATATGATGTTTCGCTGAAACATCAAATGATTAGAGGGAGTGTAAATATCATAGTAGATATAATACGTTGCAACTTTTCCAGCTGCGAATGTTCCGTAATCCCATTACGATGGTACAGCATCGGTCACAGCTGACAAGTGTATTTTGTCTTGATAGACTTGGCGTGTCTGGCATCGATGTTGCGGAACAGTTAGAGAAATATTTTTATGCCCTGCATGACGGTAGAGGAAACGTCGAGAGACCGGGGAACGAGCGGGAATTCTGTCACGTTCTTGTATCGCGTTAGAATTTGATGAAAGGTTCGAACGGTGAACATCCCTGTGCTCGTACGATGTGTATTTTGACGGCTTTCGTTCACCGAGTGTGGTACGACTAGAAAATTCTGCATCGAATGGCAGCTGGATGCAAATTTGTAACCTCATTCATCGACCAACTTCACTGTGACGTACATACGTGGCGAATATTAAACTTTATCCTTTCCTCTTCTACACAATCGTATTATTCCATTCTTCATCATTCTTTTATCTAGTACTTTTCTATGTTCTATCAAAGAACGTAGATATTGATATCTCTCTGACTGATAATAAAAAAGAGAAAATTCAGATTATTTCTGAATTTTACAATATTATGTCATCGTGTTACGAATGTAAATCGTTAAGTTGCTGTGAACTGAAAATGGAAATAGCGTGAATTAACTGCGACATGGTACAAATTTCCTGGAACAGTATTTTATTATACACCAGTGATAAATGTCGCCATTTTACAATGGCAAATTTCATTACCTCCCAGCTGTGAGCTTACACTATTTTATTTTCCTACAACTGACATAAAGATCGTGATATTCTGACCGTAACAGCCTCTGCTGCTCGGAACGAAATAAAAGGTACTAGTAGTGTAAGGCAGTGTCGTGTCAGACAGTAGTACAATAAACGATTGACGCGACAAAGGTTGAAACGAATAAAAGCGCTCCATATTTTTCCCCTTTTCTCCCCTCTTTTACAGCTGTACTAACTGTTACGATTATACGATATCAGTTACGTAACACGACGTAACTATTTGCTCGACAAAAGTAAGCGTAACGAATAGTATATTTATCACGTTGAAAACGTGTTGAATACGTATTTAGGTTCGAAGAGTAATATTTTTAGCTTCGGAAGAAGTTATGTTTTAAAAAATGCACGTGTGTGGGAGCGGAGGTGGGACGGATTACGGTATGCATTTCTGAAAAGGTTGGAAGTGAAGCATAAAATAGGAAAAAGTTGAGAAAATTGACCTACGAGGTGTGGTCATGCAAATAAAAGGCTTTGAATAATTCAACGCGACAACTTTGTTATTTTATTGCGAATCATATTTGTCGACACATAGAAATCTACCTAAAATTATCACCATTCTAATCGTAGCATACTTTTTGTTACAGGTGAGTCGAGCATGTAACTAGCTTTCCATTCGCAACGATCTTAACGGTGAGTAAACGTGAAAGCAACATAGAAACGCTATTTTACATGCGATACAAACGAGGTCTGATTTCATTCTGAATCACAATCTGTCTTCGTTATTCGGATTTCCCACGAAATACACGCGATTTCCAACCGTTTCATTTATAATTTAACCTCTTATTTTGTTTGTTATTCGTCAACATTTAGATGTAACTACTGCTCGTTCGGACGGCATCGCGTACACTCGAATAACACCTTTGGAAAATTACGATTCCTCGATAGAATCAACGTTTCTTCGGCTTTCCCTCGCGAACACCGAGCGGCTACGTGTTTCCAAGAATAGAAAGCACCGTGCTTTCCTCCGATCTGTTGTACAGATAACGAGAATGCGTTAACCATCCGTTAACACGCTATCGCTGAGTTCACCGGCTGATACGATGAAGGTCCGACCGAGTGCTATTTTAAAGAAACCGTGTATCTTTATGGACGGTGTAATGCATCGCGA
This sequence comes from Osmia lignaria lignaria, assembly GCF_051020975.1. Classification (NCBI taxonomy): domain Eukaryota; kingdom Metazoa; phylum Arthropoda; class Insecta; order Hymenoptera; family Megachilidae; genus Osmia; species Osmia lignaria. Next base: position 7,504,838 of record NC_135041.1, read on the forward strand.
GGTTTCTTATTAAAGTCGTGACTTAATTAACTTGTTACGCTAGCAAAACACTTATTGGTCAAGGTGAATCGAGCCAACTACTGTTTCAATGTTTAATCAAGTTTATGAATTTCACATGACTGCAAATGTTATTCTGTGAATACAATGATGTTTGATAGGTGCTTGGTCAGATTTTCAAATTTGTCACGTAGCTGATATAATATTACATTTTTATGTAAAGATGACACGTTGAGAGTATATTACCATTCATCCATCGTAAACTCGAGCTCGATATTGGAAATTATTATCGATCAGATCTTTTCCAATCCACGAATCGCGATTATTTTCCAGGTAATCTGGTTCGGCTATCCGTCGAGGCGTTTTATTAACGGATGACTCGGCGAATTTTTACGGCGAAACGAGTGAAATGGTCGCGATAAGGTGGCCAGATACATCGCGGTCGTATGATTTACAACGACAAGGCGATCGAAACCGTTCGGGCCGACCCATTTCGCGAAATTCTCTATAACGGAAGCTGAACAACCACAGTTATGCTCCACCGGTGATTGATCCTCGTATGCCCATGCGAGTATGTGTATGGTAGCCATCGTACAGGTATCCGTCGTAATTAATCGAAGGAGAAAACGTGCTTTGGTAATAGCATCGGGATTGCCGTATTCCAGAGCTCGATCCCGTTTCGAGGAAATTCATACTTGTAATTAATTCGACTGGAGATGGGTGATTGGTTCTAAAGTTGCTGAAATTTTCTATTTAGATGGTATATTGGTCAGATTGATTGTACAGGCTGTTTTAGAAACACTAGTTATATATTGACACCTGATATGAATAACATTGTAACTTTTGTTACAGTGTTTTGCAAATATAATATAAATGTAATAACAAAAATAATCTTTTATCTAGCATTATATTTTTATTACAATTAGAACGATTTTTAAATCTCAAAAATGAAACATTGTAACTCTACATTTCTTGACTTTTGGTCTTAAAAACATAATATTTTGGATTACAGAAATTAGAAATACTCAAAAAAATAAGGAAGAAGCTATACTTAGGTTCTTGTTATAATGTTTTGAAAACATAAACATTTTGAATTACAGAGAATACACAGAAAAGAGCTTTCCTTAAGTCCTTGTTACACTAACGAAGATAAGTAGCAGATGTAAAAAAATAATGTCCTGAAATTATAAATTGCTCTCCTGTAAAACTAGCATAAATTAATTACAGTGTTGTTCGTATCAAGTTTGATACATGTTGTTGATGTACAACCAAAGGACATCATTTTAATCCTTTACAGCAAATATGAAGGTTTATAAACTCATTAATAAATTCATACGTAACAAGCATTAAATTATTACATTATACTTTGAAATATAACTCTTGGAATTACATGTAGTTACATGAACCGTTATGCGGATTAATTATTAACGAAGAAACTAAAGAACCTATATACGTAAACTTTGACATTCCATGAAGTACTTTGAATAATTCAATCCATTATGTTGATCCCGCATAGATATCGATCCGAAAATGTGTTGCAACCAACACTGGGCTCTTCTACAATTCGCCTGTAAAGCCGTTTGTATTATTTAACTCGCACGATATGGCATGTGTAATTAAACACGGAGGGGGAGGTTACGCTATCCGGGAACATAGCAGCACGCAATTGTAGCCGTAAATGTTGCAGGCTGAGAACTCGATACGAATTCAGCGTAGCTGCACCGTGTTACAGTATCCGTAATGAACGAGGTATTCAAGCAACAATTAATCTAGTTAGATTTAAAGGTCTCGCGAGTACGTGGCGTGTCGAGTATGGAAACAATCGTCGTGCCACCGCTTTTCCGGGACAATTGCGCTTTCGAAGTCGAAAACAACCGTGACCCGTACGTTTTGCCATTCACCATCCTGTTCTCTCCTTAAATTGGGAACGGGAAGAGGAAGAATTTTAAACGCGATTCATTTCTTACGAATGAACCCCGCATTTACTTGTTCTCGTGTTTTTGCATTCAAACAACAACCGATACAGGTATTTCAGTCAGCGGGAAAAATTAAATTGTCGTAAGCGATATTGTTCAGTTAGAATTTCTGCTAATTGTAAAATTTATGATGGGATCGTTATTTTTGAATGGTTTGGTTTAAATATTACATGACCTGTAGAACGATTATCCTTCTAGTACTTTTTTCCTTTGTTCTACATATTGTTCTTCAAATTAAGGGTGGTTTTTGGAATTACTTTGTTGCGCTACAATGCATGTTAATTAATGAAACAAGAGCAAATGAATGTCTATAATGTTGAACTCAATAAGTTTAAAGAAGCAATAAATATTCTAACGACCGAGGCTGTTCAACAGCTGGAAACTTAAAGAAGCAATAAATATTCGAACGACCGAGGTTGTTGAACAACTACAAACTTGTAAGCCATTACTTTAACGCAGTCTAAAAGTGTCTGAAAGTCTTACGACAGTCTCCTTGACAGGTTGTCGTTGTTCGTTATAATCAACGAGGTAATTAATTATCCCTTTGTGAACAGAATCTTAGGTTTGGTTGATACAGACTGTGCTTTAAGATCTAGACAGTTTTGTTAATTAAGTTTGTTTTTATTATTACCCTCTCTGGTTGATGGCATTTTGATTACTTTGAGCAGTTGATTGTAACAAACGGTTTCAGATTTCATGATATTTCAAATTTAATTATTGACATCAAACTCCTTTAAGCTTTGAATGTCGATTTGATCGCAAACAAAAGCAAAGTGTATCTTGTGTATCGGTAAACATTTGAGATAACTTAGAGTTTACAAGTGAAACTTACACAAAACTTGCAAGCTCCTAGTTACAAAAGGTTTATCTTTGATCTAACGATAAGTTTCGTTTATTCACGTTAAGAACAGTACATTTCTATAAATAGAGAGAAGTTTCAGATCAGTTCACTTCTACCTTTGTTCCACTGACAAGATTATGAGAATTTCAGAATTTAACAAATATAGGGTGTCTCAGGTCGAGTAGTACAAGTAAGCAGGGGCTGATTCTATAGGCAAAAATAAGTAGAAATGAAGGAATAAATTTTTTTTGTTTGAGGTTTCATTTTCGAAAAAAGAAATAAAAAAATGAAATTTTTCTTTATATAAGTTCGGAGATGCAACCTTTTAGGGTAAAAGTAATGCCCACAATATCGTCCTCTTATGACAAATGACTTGCCTTTAACTTCATTAAATAATTTCAATTTGTCCTCGATATACAAACGGTTTTCTGAGCTACTCTTAACGGTAGGTTTCAACCCTTAAATGAACGAATTAGTACGTATATATTTAACATTTTTTGATGAACTATAACATATCACAGAATGCAAAAAACCTGTAAAGTACATCTCGGATACGTTTTTTGTTAGTGCACAAGTATTCGACGAATTTTACAACTCAATTTTCTCGAAAACGAAAGTTCAAACGAAAAGTATATATTTTTTTAGGCTTATATAATCACCCCCTGCCTGGTTGTATTACTCGACCTGAGACACCCAGTATAGGTGAATAAAATCTCTCTCCAAAAAATATAATTACAAATCTACTTCAGTCAGTACCTATTTTCTAAATTTCTGACAAAAAAAAAATTATATAAAAATTAAAAATTAAGAAAGAACATAACAGATGATGAAGCTGTTCAACCATGTACAGTTCTTCTGGTATTACCAAGTAATTGCAGCTTTCATGAAGGGTAATACAGTCGAACTCGTGGCCGGACAGGGGATTACTGAAGGAAACGAACGAGCTGCTCTGACACGCGATTCTCCTTCTTCGAAACTCGAGCAAGCATGGAAGCTTTCGTCATGAAAGCTCTTAAGTTACTTTTGACGCCTTCTTCGTCTTCTTTCTTCAAACAACACTTCACCATCCTCCTTTCTTTTTCCTTGTTACTCGTCCACTCGTCTTGAACGAACATTTTAATACGTTCGACGAACGTGGAGGCTTTTCAACACAAATTATATCCTAATGATAGTGAAACGTTTCTGTAAATGATGAGGTCAGGTAAGCCAAATGTGATTAGATTTAACCCTGATCGTCTAAATTATTCTTTCTTTACGATACTTGAAACAATAATTTGTATAAAGAGAATCGAATTTAATGGAAAAGCCAAATAGAAAATCATTTCCCTCACACGATTTACGTTCAGCGATTCGAATGTAATGATTGTGAGGTATATTCGGTTGTTCGATTCAATGGAGTCGAAAATGAATACGCCATTTGATCTTATTATTCGCGAATTATCTAGCGGCCAGTCATTCCCTTTCCTCTCTTTTTCTCCACTATTCTTCTTCCTTCCTTTTTCTACCGGCGTCTCGACGCGATTTTAATGGCAGAAATGTAAGATAGATAAAACGACGACGGCCACGAGGGTCGCTAACGAGATCGTCGTTACACGGCTGCAATTATCGACGGTAATCGATATTTCGATAATTGTATATTTTGACGCGGTGACTGGATCAATAATAAAATGCGGGTTGTAATCGATAATAAGATACGCGAAACTTAATGATCTCTGTTATCAAACCTGTGTATCTTTCGATTCGGCAATCCAATTATCGTCACGAATAATCGCGCGAATAGGTAATCGCTTTATTAAATATAGAAAATTTTGCGTGGGAAGTGAACACTTGACACTATTCGAACGCGCACACCGTGAATAATTACCTCCTCCCGTTTAATTAGCAAATGAACGGTGAACGGACGAGCATTTACGATTTTCAATGGAGGTGAATCAATTTATTTGGTTGTTTAATAATTTCAAAGGGAATTAGAATTTTGGGAAAGGAATTGCATTTCGCGCATTATTGAAGATTTCTAACGAAAAGTCGAGCATATTTCTACCCTATTAGGGGAGAACAGAGTTACAAAGCGTACCGAGGACCGCTGTGCAACGCCCATAAGTGAAGAATGAAGGATAAAGGAAACGTTGATGGGAACACCGTGACGCAAAGAACGTGTACAGCTTTCTCGAGCAACACACGAGCCTTCTTTCAACTATTTCCACCTTCTATCTACATGTCGCTCGGTTACTCTTGCCTTCACTTATTCCCCGGAGATACTGGCGTGACATTTTTATCCGAGCGCCGGCCCTCCAGCAATTTCAGCCAGCTCCGCCGCGTATTTCCCCCTATTTACTTTAGCTAAACACGAGAAAGCACCCAACGCGGCCCCGAGGAACGTATGGAACTTACAGGAATTAAGTTGAATGAAAAAAAACCTGCCACCTATAGCTTGGAGTGGCTTGAATTACGTCGAGTAGGTGACAAACACTCTTTAAGAAATTTCTGACCTCTCGTCGTCGTTGGTGCTTACCAAGTAATTGCGGGATGAAACTAAAATTCAAGTAACTTGAAAATAAAATCAGGACATCTCGAATAATTAGAAATATATTTATTATTTTCATTCAAAGTGAATACAACAGATTTCGAGGACTTTTGTGTAGCAGACCTCCGATAACATTGTTCCGGTTGATGAGTAATTTGTAGTTGGCGACGAATAAATTCGGCGGCAAAAAGCGAGGGAAACAGGGTCTGGCAAATTACGACGCAACCTCTATACGCTCGAGCACCGTTGCATCTATTAACAATGTAAATACGTGTGTCCCGCACGTGCGATACAGCGTTAACCAGGGCCGAGATATGTAATTCCATTGTTCGCAATTGTACCTTCTGTTAAAACTTGTATATACGCCCACGCGTTCCCGCTTCGTTATTTATGTTACGAGGAGCCGCTGGACGTTGCGAAAAAAACGTACAATTTATTTATAATCACATCACACGGGTCCAGTTACAACGCGTATCAAAAAGGTAAAATTTTGCATCGATTATTGAAAAGCATGAACATTGTCAAAATAATGAAAATAAAAATTGCATGCAAATTTTATGCAATCAGGCGATGCAAGTGGCAGGTGCATAAAACTGTGCCAACAAAACATTTTATCGCTTGTAATCGGTTTCTCATCGAAGAAATACAATTTATTCAAGGTCTGGTTGTTGTAATTACACGAAAGATCATGATGATAAAATGTTGAACGATTTTATTGCTGGATTTGCTCCAATGTTAGAAGGTCGGCAACGAGCGATGTTAAGTGGTCCTTTGGTCGATTGACAGCGGACGTGGATAGACCAGTGTAACACCGTTAAAACCACGAACGACGATCGGAATAAATACCGGCAACGTTTCACCAGGAATACTGAAGAGAATGGATGGAGCGTGGTTAGCAGCCACCGATCGTGAACAAGCATGCACATCAGTAATAAAGCGAAGCAACCGTAAGCCCCTTAGGTACAGGCCGTACTGGGCTGGTATAACTGGAGATTAAACCATCACAGAACGCTTACCATAAATTGATATTAAAGTTCTATTATAATGCGACGGGCTTCGAAGCTAAACGTCATTCCATCGACCGTTTCGTTTTCAACTAGTGGCACGATATAATAAATTCATTGATTCCTTTCAGGTACTTTGAACTGGAAATACTGTTTTCGGCTGGAATTAATACAATTGAACATATTAAAGAAGTACGATGGGAGAATGAATGTTTAATCAACTACGCTTAATAAGACAATGCAGACGTTAATAGGAATTATTAAGAATATTAAGGATGAATTTTTTAACGAAACATTTCATTACTTGAATCAAATTATTGTTATAATTTTGACGGTACTTTAAAAATGAGAAAATATTAAATTCAACTCTGTCAATTTAAGAAAATTAACTGTCATTATAATCTTTTAATTACTATTTGAATTAAAAGCTTTGAAAATTATTCGTTACACGAGGAACGCAGTAAAAATGGTGAGTAAAACTCGCTTGGAACGATTATTTCTGGCCGGAAGAATGTTCCGTCCGTGAGTGTTCACAAAAGGGAGTCTACCGTTCGTTTCTAATAAATTTTGATGGTTTTAACCGTCTCACGGTTATTAACCACGAGAAGCTTGCTTTGAATCAAAGTGGACCGTGGAAAGTTATACACGTTCACGCAGAACGAGCGCGTGCGCTTCGTGTACGCTGGCAAAAACGTATCCCGAGGGCTGAAAACCTGGCTGCCGGGGTGTACGTTCGTTGCGTTTTCGTTATTTCAACGTTGGACTCTTCCATCGTTGGAATGCTCTTGCCCCCCATCTTGCACGTAGATATTACGTTCCTCTAAGTATTTACCTTGCAGTTTTCGCGAAACGTTTTCGCAAGCCGACGAAAGCTCAGAACGAAACAAACCGCCTGTTTCGTTTTTACTTTCCGCGGGGACAAAGTGAAACCAGTAGCTGAAACCAATTACCGAGAATGAAGCGTATCCAGTTTAGCCGTTCTCCTCCGTGGATGTTAACGCTTTGTCGTCGTGAAAGAATAAATTGGCCATTAAAGGCAACGTGAATTATCGTTAGACATTTGTTGGGCCGATGGACAAACCCTGTCGTGTTTATGTTACATTTTGTTTTACAAGAAACTATCAATCGTAGTTTCTTAGAAACATAGGATATAAATGTGATTTTCCAACTTTTAAAATGTAAAATTCTTATAAAGCAACAGAATTATTCTGTGTTTTATTTTTTTTTTTTATGTCACAATAGTTGTGTCCTAATAAAAGCGTATCCGATACGTGTTCATCGAGCAGCGTTTAAAGAAAAATGGCCAAGCCGAGGTAAATCCATCCGGGTGACAAAGAGAAAGAATCGTTCCGGAAGTTTCGTCGTACGATTGACTGTACGCGATGACAGGTGACACGCGGTTCAATTACGGGGCAAGGGGGATTTCCGGCGACCCGTCATGAAATATTCCTCAACGCGACAGCGCTGACGATGTACGACGCGGGATCGAGGCGTAAAAAAATTTATACGCCTCGTAAAATCGCTGGTGATCCTTCTTTTCGCCGCGCGCGCTTTGCTATATTTGCGAACCGTGCCACCAAGGGATGCCACGATAGGGGTGGATTCGAATTACGGTCGCTATGAACGCGCTGCTGCAGTAAATCGAAACAGAACTTTTGTTGCAAGTACAAATCGTTCTGCTGGTGCTTGGGCAATTTTACATTCGTCACAGTTTGCTGTTTTGGCTAGAGTATTGAGAAATAGAGGAATCGATACTGATCGTGGAAATTTTATACAGTAGAGTTTGTAATTATTAAAGGAAAAAATTATTTATGATTGCGAGATATTCTATTTACACGTCAAATGTGTTCTAAGAAATGATTTATTTGAACGGATCGATGGTTGGATAGGAAATTCGTGAAAAAACTAGGATTCAGAGACGATGATGGAAATTGTGTGGCAGGGAGCGCGGCAGGTGGCGGAATATTTACTTAGATCACGTTATTTGACTTCAATTTGAACTCGTTCAACTTTGCGCTTGCTCCGCGTTTTATTCTTTGAGAAGAGATTCCACGTTACTCCACTCTTTCTTCGGTACACATTTTCGCAGCCCAGTTTCTTAACTCTGCCACATTAGTGGTGTTGTAAAGTAGTAACACCTGTTTAGAATTATACAAGAACATAAGAAAATGACTTCAAAGTAAATGTTAAAGAAAAAAAAATGAAACGTGAAAGTAGAAATTTAGTGAAAAATATTTCAGCACACTCGAACTTGTTCTAAAGAAAATTTCTGCAGTCCAATTTTTATTCAAAATTTCAATATACATGTAATGCAAAATAATCTGCACAAATGAGATGGTTTTTGTAAAAATATTTATCGTTAATTTTACACAAAACAAAGTACCTCCCTTTAACGAAATTTCAGGAACAATATACATTTTCATACATGCACTTCGTTAATGAAGTTGTTGAAAATATTCTTTTGTGAGTCGCTCGAATTTGTTGGTTACGATTTTCTGAATTGTATGAAATTGAAAAGCTTCTCGTAACTGTGAATTTAAACAAAAACATTCTCAGTTTTTCATATAGTTCTATTCTTTTTACATTCGTTTATTAAATTTCTTTCCGCTCCATTTTCAGCGAAGTTTCGCGATTAAAAATTCATAAAATGGACAAAAATGAATTCCACCAATAGTGAAAATGATAACGAATGCACAGAAGTTCGGAAACAATTAAACCTCGCCGTGTACAAAGGATACAGATATCTCTAAGCTCGTTTAACGAACAAAGCGAACTCGAAGGCGTCGGGCAAACCTAAAAGGATTTCCGGCGCGAGTCGACGAGATGTGTGCTCGCCACTCAAGACACCAACTTTTCGGCTTTCATTAACGGCTCGAGTTAATTAAGAGGAAGCGTTTCGCCTTTCATTTACCTTTATCCAACAGATTTTTCTTCCTCTTCGAAATATCCCGAAACACGTGTTGGAGAATGTCTCGAGTAGGCGTTTCCGAACGGTTCGATGGGTGTCTGGCAAGCAACGACGTCGTGGAATTAAAATGTTTGCGTATAAGGCATCGAGAGATATCGATTGCATCTTGACTATGTCAGGAGTTCACGGTATGAAGAACTAAACAAGAGGTGGAGGTCTCGAAACGTGCTCGCCTTTCTTGCTTGAAGTGCAGGTGAAAGCTCGAGGGTGCCCGACACGATGCTTTAAAAACCATCTCTGATACACATGACCGGTAATAACGTTGTGAAACGGTGGACACGTTATCGTCGACACACGGATGGACGCGTTTAGAAACTGGTATGTAACGTATTGATTCGCGTTACATCGACGATAAGTGATTTATGACCTTTGAGCACGGATACGCGTCGCTTGTTCAATTTATCGATCAAGTTTGCCCTGTTATGTCCCTTATCTTTTAGTTAATTGATGTTTCTGCAACTAGAAGTGATCTCATTACAGACGGTTGTCAACAGAACCGTGAATATTCATCGAAGTAGATATTTGATATTTTCATAAACATAAATTAAGTTAGAACTCGAGTGACGGTGGTGTAGTGTCTCTGTGATATTTAGAACGTGAAAACAAGGGGTTGTAATTTAATTGAGAGCAACAAGTTACCGTCGCTCTGATTCATTTCGAAATTAAATTTTGCTAAATGAAACGCTTCGAACATTTAATTTCTAACGTCGGTAAGGTATTTATATTTGTCATTAACATTTTCACGATCAGAGGCCAGGTATTTGTAACGTCGGAACGCGGATTCTAACGTCGTTTCTAAGAAAATCCTCAGCTCGAAAAGCAATTTCGAATGACGTTTATCGAACATGTTTACCGCTATCGAGGATACAGCGTTATTCGAAGGCCGAGATCGATATCAAAGTTTCTCGTAAACGTAAGCGCGTGATTTGCAGTTCCTTATTGCAGCGTGTAAGGGTAAGGAGTTAACGGGGATGGGACAAGCGGAGAAACTTGAAATTGACTTATGTAGGTACACGCTTATCGCTACGGTTCGAACAACTTGCGGTCGAAAACAAATGGTTTCGAGCGAGCCACTGTGTCATATACTTCGCCACGATGCTGAACAATGGAGGTACATCTACTTGCCGCATAGATATGATCCCTCGATGCGCTTTAATCCGAATGAAACCTACGTACCGAGCTAGATTGGAGAATCGGAGCGAAGCAAATGTATTCTGTTGAAAACGAAGCAAAGCGACCACCATCGACCGAGTAATAATTCTAATTTGCAACACGTCGCTATCGAAACGTTGAACAATTAATCTTGCTTAATTGATAAGATTAATCTATATTGGAGGTGTTCGCGCTTCTACTTTCGTTACAGCACTTCCTGAAAATTAGAAATAATTTATATCTCGCGAGGATTGTTGAAAAAATTAATCTTTGCAATACAAAATCCTTAAGAAAAAATTGTCCTTCAAAGACGAATATTAACATATGATATTATTTTTATACAGAATCTGATCGAAAGATGTTCTTCGTGATGTATTTCAGCTTCTGTGGCCTGAAGTCGATTGCGAAAATTCAATATAACGGAAAATTCAATATTTCGTACGTCGTGCTGATAAGAGAATACAAAATTGAAGAGTAATCAAGCGTTTAACCCAGATTCTTCGTACGTTAGTCGGGATCCTGGTTGAACGTTAGCTAATTTCGTTTCTGCTCTAATTCGTATAAAATTAGATGTTATTGCGTCCCCGGTTAAATTTACTGGAGAGTATAATTCATCATGATTCTGCTGTTACATTGGCCGGAAAAGGTTCTTTGTAATAGAAACTTTTTTCTCTGGAATATACTCCTGATGAAATGGTAGTATTAACACCTCTGGTACATCAAATATCTGTTTGCAAAACAATTCGCCGAGTGCTGGTTCTTTCTAAAATGCATTTCAATCGACAAGCGTTTGTCAACGAGTTGTCAAGAAGATTATAACTACAACAAATTTTTATCTATACATTGTTGAAAGGAATTTAAAAAATTGAAGTTGTAATACCGGTTTTAACATCGAAGTATGAATAAACGTCAATGCTGTGCCAGTTTTTACGTATCAACTGCTATGAATACACATAAAAATATATCAGAACGTTTTAGAAAGAACTCGAAGTAATTCTGTTCGTCAGGGTAACGGCATCGAACGAATCGTTGGCTTATTGGTCGACTTTCTTTCCCGGCCGATGTAATTTTCAGCGAGACAAGAACAAGATTCATATCGAAAACTGGGTCAATACGTTAAGCGTGTGAATCGTTTCCCAATGGATCTATCCGATCATTTGGCCGTCCCACTCGAGCCACGTATGTACTATATATTACGTTCTAAGCATACGATTATACACGACGCATATATACGTCACATTCATAAAAATAACGAGATCCATGTCAATGAAACGAACTTTATCTCGAAAATTATCTATCAACATTTTTTCTCGCTGCTAATTAAAATAAGGAATAATTGGATGGTTTATCGAATTGTACCGATCGATTTACGACCATCCCAGTTACAGTTGAAGAGGTTGAAAGTTCAACGATTCCATTCGATTTTGCGGCTTCGTCGATACACCAACAGCGTATTGTCATCGCGAAAAAGGACCGGCTGTTATTACTTGGTCGGTGAACGAACGCGAATTATTGCGTGGTCGGGCGATTGATGGCAACAAAACGAACGGAACACCGGAAAACGAGATATGGTTGGCGGCTGGGACGTTTTAGCCGGATATGCAAGCTTTTCCGACCGAGTTAACGGCGTGTTTCGAAAATGATTTCCTTCTCAGCGAAATTTCTAAACGAGCATCCAGTGTCCACACGGTTCGCGCGTGCAAATACGATGACTGCGTCAATGAACTGCAATGGTACCGAATGCAGTGTAATCATTATAAGTGGGTTAACAGATCAGGACGGGCCAACCGCTGGAAAATTGCGTTGCGGTGGTTCGTTGCGTTCGATCGAATTCAATGGGTCGAGTAGTGTTAGGCAATGTCAGCCTGTACGATGATTAACATATTCATAAGTGGTGAGGGAAGATTTTCGATCGTACGACCTCTATAAAATTCGTAATAAAGTTTTTTCGAACCAACTGTTGTAAAATATCGTTACGGAGGTATAGACGTAAAAATCCGGGACAATTGTCAATAAACAAGAAATTCGAATTTCGCCTTATTGGCAATTCGACCTTTTCACGCTCCAGTTGAAGTTCAACAATCAGTCGCAGGTGGAGTGGGCAAAGTTTCCAATGAACTGCTGGTATAATCGATTGCCATGGAAGATCGACTTTAAAGTACATTGCATTGGACCACATTTCGCCAGTCATCCGAACAAATGCAGTGAAATAAAAGTATTTCTTTAGTCGAATTAATGTACGTCGTGGAATTGCTTCTTTGCACGCGGTTGTGCTTCGATAAAGCAACATTTCTCACCAGACCGGTATAAATAATTGTACAAAACGTCGGCTGGCCGCGAATCGCCGGCGACCCGTGATAGTGAAAGTCACGCAATAAAATCATTCACCGTCGAGAAATAATTTTCGTGGAACTTGTTGATCGTGTACATGCACGAACGACGATAAAGCGAGCTGGACAACGTTGCAAAGGTTAATTATTACAATACTGTTTATTGTATTTTTCTGCGATACGTACAATTTTTCGGAAATTAACAGAGAAAGAATATTTCCTAATTATTTCTTCGACGGATGCATATTTCATGGAACTGATGGAAAAGTTTATTTAATTCGATCAGAGTGGCCTTAATTTCGTTTCCGTGAAGAAAACGAAAGTGGAACGGAAAGGTAGAAAAAGAGTGGAAAACCTCCCGACAAGCTTTTCACCGTGAATCCGAGCAAATTGCATTAGCTCCAGCGTGTGCATTTCGATTCGATCCGCGTCGCGAGCGGAGAGACCGGGCCTGACCAACCGCGACCGTTCTAAACGTCCACGTTCGAAGCGTTTCAACGCGTCCACGTAGCGAGGGTCGGCAAAAAAATCCTTTTCAGAGCACGAAGCGGAAGCAGTCGAAAGAGGAAATTGGCCGAGCACACGGGGTCAGCTTGAAACGATCCCGTAGAGCTGTTCGCGCGGCAACGAGCGCCAGAGACGATCAAAGCTTACGCGGAGTCAAAGTTATCTGTGGGAAATTATCTTCACCATCCGGTTCACTGATAGAAGTGTGCAAGAAAGAAAGGAGAAGCTTGTACGTGTGTGTGTCTAAGCGGCAAGTTTTCTGTGACGCGTGAAAAACCAGCCAGCTTTCTAGCGTGTCGAGCAGTCCGCTCGTTGAAAATGCTCGCACTGCAGATACATGATTGCACGATGGCGGTACACGCGCGCGGCCACCCTCTTATCTAGGTCGGGAACGTAATCATTCCGCGACGTGCCGGAAAGGTTAACATTCGACTGCTACATCACAGATCCAAAGGCGTTTTCACGCCGTGCATACTGGCGACGCACAGTGGGGTAGAATTTCATGAAATAAAGAACAAATTCAGCGTATCCTTCTTTGCATTCCGAATGATGGAATTTTACTAGCTATTTGATATAACAAAAGAGTTAACACTGTACCTACCTGTGCTATTAACAAATTATTCAACATCATTCGTGGTTACTTGAAAATTACTTATCACTTTGACTGCTGCAGGGCAAATAGATATTTGTTAAGAGGCGTATAAAGCTTTAATTTTTATTAATAGGAATAGTTAATTTTCAAATTTAAAAAAATCTTACATTATTCGTATAATAACAATACTTTCTTTTAATTATTGGAATATTAATTTAATAGCTAATTTAATGATAATTTAATAGTTAATAGCTCATATCATTATTTTGCAAAAAATATATTTAAAAAATAATTCGCAAGTTTGAAATTTTGACTTCCTCCTCTATTTTTCGAGATTCTGCCCCACTGTGTAGCGCTTTTCTTCGTCGACGCCGATGGCTGCGCGAAGAAACACTAGATGGAACACGAGAGTAAGAGAGAAAGAACGTATATGCGAAAGTAGACATTTTTATGCATGTATTCACACGGCTCCCCGATGCATACCTACTACGCGGCACGAACGTGTACGCGTTCCTTCTTTTCTGTGTCTTCGACGAACGGGTTGCCGTGTGCGAGCGTAAGTGCCGCATCGCGACCGTGCACGTACGTAACAGCTAGCACAGGTCCCGATACTCTCGATAAATATTTGCACATGGGGCTACGGGGAAATTTTCTGAAAACGCAGCTTCCGCCTCTCGATCAGCCCCGAACTCCTGCCTCGTACCTCGTTCCGCGCTGCTGTCGTTCGCGTACCCTCTATCGAAAAAGGGGAAAAATTTGTAATGTCTCGAAGACACGCTGTCTCCTATCGACAGTACGGAACGGTAACAACCGACGTCGAAGGTATTGGCAGGGAACCGAAGAGGCGTCGAACCGACGATGTCTACGTTGTCTGTGTAATTTGTCGCGAGAAAAATGCATCTTCGCGATGAAACGGAAGGAATAGCAGCGAATGTGTCGTGCCGAGATTTTTTTGAATCTGGTGAGAAAAGGTACTTCAGCAGGTCTAGGAAGGATTCGATATTATTTTTCCTCCGTAGTGGATGAAATCGAAGGGGAAAGAAATTTTCTTGGGGTAGATGCTGATTCGATAAGGAGAAATTTAAAATTGCCTCGAATAAAGTGACGTAGAAAATTTCATTCGTCAAAGAATTAATAAGCAATCTGTGAAAAAGGGAGATCGATCGAAAGTAGTTGGGTTGAATCGAGGTGGCACGGAAATTAACAGCATCCAAGGGTCGCGTCGGTCAAGCAGCAATTTCTGCTCGCTTAAACGCGTAATGTTTCCTTACGAGCGGGAATCTGCGAGTTGATTAATGGAACATCAACAGTACCGAGGAACGGGGGTGGTTGAAATGGCGATGAGTCCGAAAGTAGGTCCGGACGAGAGAAAGTATGAGGCAGTCGGAGTAGCGGAGTAAAAGCACCGAGCACCGGTAACAGTCGGACGGACAGAAAGGGGAAAAAGGAGGAACAAAAGCTCGACAGTTGGGAGAGCACGTTGGAGAGAGAAGATGATTTGAAAAAGGGAACAGAGACAGAGAAGAAAGTGGAAGATTCTTCGGAGAGAAGGAGATGCGTTGTTGGAATGTTTGAAACATGGCTTCTGCTGATTATTTCATCAGCAATAAATATAGGGTAATTCGGTGTAATATACCACCTTTTGCAATAATAGTTTACCTGGATTTTAGCAGAATAAACGGAAATAAAAGTAAACATTTACTGTCAAAATAAACAAATAATTATCACCGTTTCTGAATTAAATAAATAATTATTGAAAAGTGACATATTACCCAAGGTATTAGTCCTTTTTTAGTATCATAATTATTAATAATAACATTTATTGTATAAAAATACAGGGTACAAGAGATACAAATTTTCTCTTAATCTTTAATAACTGATCTTCATCATGAGAAGATATTCTTTGACCTAGATAGTATAAAACGAAATGTTAAAGAGGTGATGATGCTTCATGCCCTTCTAACCTGATTATCGTTTTGGGATGCGAGTTGGCGTCGTTTAACTTGGACCGTTCGTGTGCGTTTGTTGCTGAGAAATTAATTGGCGAGAAAGTTATATTGCCTGTTGCGGTATAGGCCAGAAGGTACAGACATGCAAAAGCGAGTAAATGCAGGTTGTTGCGAGCCCCTGAACCACAAGGGGATGGTAAGCGACAGTTTAGTACACCCTCGAGGAATCAGCTGATCGATCCCACCTCCTCGACCATGCTGCTATCCTTCTTTCTTAGCCATCGTATAACTTCGTTCCAGATGGAACGAATCCATGGAAAAATATTTCTTTAGCATCAGTATGTCTAAATAAAATAGCAAAAGGTAACGTTCAAAAAATATTGTGAAAACTCGAATGTCTCAGCCTTAGGTATTGGTTGGTTGAAGGATGATCTTTCTAGGAGCGACTTCATTGTCGCTAATTAATCGAACGTAAGTTTGATAACAAAGCGGGTCCCTCTTCGTGGTCCGTCCTCGTGGTTTTGACAGTTCGTAAAGAATGTGACTGTTCCCTCAGCCCCATTGTGCCACTTTTGACACGTCCCGCTACTTTTTAACCCTGCGTGAAAAATCGCTTGGAATTATCTCTACCAGACCAGTCGACGTGTCGCTGTCTTCCCCTCTTCATCATCTATTAAGGTTCAAGCTTCAGAGGAGTGAAACGTCTTTTACATTTCTCTACTATTGTAATAGTTCTACTATTGTATCTACTTTGTTACTTTTAAGTAAAGGAATAATCTCCAATTCAACGATTCTATTCAGCCAAAAATTTCACGATACGCACCGCGTTTCATTTTTTCGTCCCCCAACAATGAAACACAGAAAATGAAATCACGAAACGTGTCGTTTACGCGATACTAGATTACAAAAACTTTTAAGAGGACGATTTCCAGGAAAACGAGCGACGATCAGTTTGATGAATCAACGGATATCTGTATCAAACTATGAAGTTTCACGTTGAAACGACAAATCCGTTCAGAGCTCGGACCCTGTTTCCAGGGTACACGGTATTCAGCGATGCTTGCAGTCGTTTTGCGAACGAAATATAGTGTTTCGCGATTCCATCGTCAACGGGGAAAACGCGCTATAAATTCGCGAAGCTCGTTGGCATCGCTGGGACCGTGTAGCGACTGATGAAAGGCATGTTCTCGAGGAATATAGGTCGGTACAGAAACACAAAAAAAAGGGAACGGCTACGTGTACAAATGGAAGGCACGATTTTTTTCTTTCTTTTTTTTTGTGTTAATTTCTTGTTACAGTAGCTGCAACAGAGAGCATGCATTATAAGGGTCCATGATGATCACAGAATGCAAGGGTACAATACTTTCAAAAGAATGGTATCGAAGGTTTATTGGGCTGTGCAGTTTTTCAACAGAACAGTGAGCTTTGACGATATTGGTTTATAAGCAGACAATCCGTAAAAAGTGCTGTATCTCGATTATTCTTTCCTCTATAAAGCTTCCCTTTATATGAATACACTTTTGTGACAGAAACAGAATTCTTTACCATTTTATTTTCACAGAACATGGCTTGTGTATATTTATCTTTGCAATCTCACTCTATTGATCTTTTCCCTGATTTCGTGTAATTTGTAACTTTGTGTAACACAATGAGCCAATGTAAAGCTTGGGACTTTGAGACGAACTGAGATTTAATATTGTCTAGGTTCATTCGGTTGGAAAGTAAGAGAATCGTGACAAGAAACTTTACAAATGTTGTTCTTTAGAATCAAGAAAATGGAGTACCATCCGATCAAAACACAGACTAAAAAAAAAATAAATACATTAAGATTTAGGTTTGAAGGTTTAAATCGATATACCATGAGTGTTATTTTTTAGTTTTATATTAAATTTGGATTATGAATCACTGATTACCAACGTTGCAGTATATGTTAACTAGTCGTTGATAATGCATGGTCCATCGTTAACTCTGTTATTTAGACTGTTCCCCGTCAAAGCTCACTGACGAACGCGTTGTACGACGAGCATGGCAGCAAAGAAAAAACAGGGGGCGATAATTAAACGGGAACCGATGGACAGCGTAGCGGATAAAACGATCGGAGGGGTTGCAACGAGTACACGAGCGTGATTTTCAGTCGCGACTAGGTAAACAATTTACAAAATTGAAACTGGGTCGGCCGAGCTATTAAAATATCAACGGATAAATCGCAGCTATTGACGGCGTTGAAACGCGTAAATGAAGAATTAAAACGCACGATTAAAAGCGGTGAGCATCGATCAAACGGAACGATAATTGTAGCGAATGCAATGAAATTTTATAAATAAAGTGGAATTTCTTTACGTTGTTTTATGCACGTTACTTCGTTTTCCGATCGTTGAATTCCGGGCGCGTGTGTTTTCAGAGTGCATCGATTAAACTACTTATCCGATCGTTGTTCGCGTAGAAAAAACGAATTTAAAGGTTTCTGAGTAAATTAGTTATTAATTTTCGTGTATA
This sequence comes from Osmia lignaria lignaria, assembly GCF_051020975.1. Classification (NCBI taxonomy): domain Eukaryota; kingdom Metazoa; phylum Arthropoda; class Insecta; order Hymenoptera; family Megachilidae; genus Osmia; species Osmia lignaria. The sequence goes on from NC_135041.1 coordinate 7,523,174, forward strand.
ATAATCGAATAACTTGTTTACTCTATATTATAGATTAACACGTTTGCTGTCACAACCATGCCTAGTACATACGACAATATTGATTATTAACACGTTGAGTGCCGCAAGGGTCTGGTAACCGACGTCTTAAATGTAATATAATGGAATAGTTAATAAAGGAAAAATGGAAAAGAATTTTTAATAGCACTGCTTTCATACTCATAATGTAATAAATTGAAAGCTTAAATTTGAAAACCATTATCCATGTTTTTAATAATGAGAGTTTCGATATTTCTGATCAAACGTATTAATTTCCACTGCGGCAATTAACGAGTTGAAAACATTAAGTGCTTTAAATCCAAATTATTAATCCTTTTTTCTTATTATACACTTTCCAAACGGAATTGCTTCAGAAGATTCATGTTACATTAAAACCATTTTACATTAATAAGATTTTACGATTCTAGCTGGAGCTCTCATTTATTCAAGCTGGTTTTATTCGTGTTCATTTTGTTGAAACCTGTAAGTGTAATTCCGAACCGCGATTTTTCGCTGAAAATTCTGTGAGTTATTAGAAAATGTATCCTTTGGTCTGTAAATTTATCTGTGTCATATATTCATATAGTCATTCTCACATTTTATAATAATGTACAACAGATAAACCATGGCTTCATTTTCTCGGTGTTCGGATTTAAAGAACTTCAGAATTTTTCATTTCTGGAGGAAGGCACATAAATTCTGCCCTGTATACGACAGACGACATTTATAGCTCACGGTAGAAAACACAGAATGGGTATGAAATTATTCACTCGATATTTTCCGCTAATTGAAACGCTGAACCTGCGATCGACAATCACAAATTATTCTTGTTCATTGAAATATTTCATGAATGTAGTATAAATACTTCAATACGATATAAAGGATATGATTTCTTAAATCATAAAATACATAAAAATACAAAATTTCTCATTTATGATATCGAGTGAATTAAAATAATTTTCGAAACCTCTGTTCGTAATTAAATTATCCTGCTATGAAAGTGTTCTTTCGAAAACGTAATCGTTATATCACGTGCAAATTTAACAAAAGCCTGCAAGAATTGAAAGCGAACAATGGTTAACAATGCTCAGTTTCGAAACTTGCTAGGAAAGTAAAATTTAGTAACTATCTACGCTACGCTTCAACTTCCATTTCCTGTTGTACAACTTTCTATAATGAAAACCGTCTACAGTTTTCTATTAAATAAATTTCTGTAATATAACTTTCCGACCAAATAATCATGCTTTTCTGTTTCTTTTAACTTCAACGATTTCAAAATTGATCTAGCAAGAAAACTTTAATTACATTAACAAAATTAATCTTTAATATTCTTAACATGTTGAATTACCATGGAGATGATGAATGATTGACCCTACAAATTTCAATTTAATCAAAATCGAAATATAAAGGAAGTAGAGAAACTCTGAATGGGTATTAAAATTACACACTAGTGATTCGAAATTGCAAACTAATGCATTAGATTATTAGTTATACAGAGAGTGCTATTTCCGCTGTAGGTCAAAGTGTTAAATCCCGAATTATCCATGATTTTCTAAACCCATCGATATTCAGATGAAACGACACACTCGACATGCAGTCCATTCACACGCACGTGTGCCCGTTCAAATATTGAACGTTACTCCTCATACAACCAAATGAACGCGCGAAAACGTAATGGAGGAGCTGGCAAACGAAGCCGGGCCAGGGGTTGCTATAACCATCCTGCATAATTACATGCAGGAACGAAGAGGATCGGCATGCTATATGATATTACGCGCGTGTGTTCGCGTTATCGAGCAATCGTGAGTATTTACGTGGTCTGGACCGTGGCGTAAACGGGCCAGTGCAGCGGAGAGTTGACGTCTCTCCACTCGATGGGACATCAGTACAGTATGTTGAACCGTGAAAATACTTGCAATGGTATTCGCTGGTACACCATGCGTTGAATTCTTTCATTTCATTTAGCGAAATTAGGGTTACTCAATTGAGTGACAAATGAAATGAAATAATATAAAGAAACATTGCAACTTTAACCCTTTGAGGATGAAGAATTCTGAAGCTTGCATAGAGTATTATTAATTTAAAGTAGAAAAAGTAATCATTCTACACTTGTAGCTGTGTCTTGTTTCAAGAATATAAGGCAATACATGCAAAATTATAAACTATTATGACAATTACGTTTGGACACACATATACGTCGATCGTTCACAAAGGGTTAATTGTAAAAATACGATCAGACTGCTAAGGTGACGCGTGTATATTATCCACTTAACACGTCCACTTAACAAGATTGTCAACTCTTTAACACGTTGAACGCCACAATAAAAATGGGTATTTGCTGTAGGATGTATTGAAACTCTTATTATTAAGAATAGAAATATTCACATTTCAAAATTTAAACTTTTTATTTGCTATTTTACATTATTTGTACCATAGTAATATTATTTGAAATAATATTTTTCTATTGATTTCTTTTAATCATTCAGGAATATGTAATTTGCGATGCTGGTCACTGGTGACTTCCATGGTATTCAATGTAGAAAAAATACAGTATGGCATGAGCAGGAAGTTAAAAAAGTTAATCATCGTATTAACGTTTCATGAAATTAATCATCGATGCGTCTTAACCGATAACCACCCTTCCAAAACTTAAGTCCATCTTTGTTTCCAGAATTTCAGTGATATCGACGTTGCAGCGATAGTTGCAGCGGTATCTTCGTCTAGGAACAACTCGAATAGCAAGATTAGAGTTGAATATAGGTGTTCTCATCGTCACGTTGAATGTCTTAGCAAACTCGGACGAAGCTGCAACCGGTGTTCAATGCACGAATTTATTGGCCATTCCATTCAGAGCGATAAACAGCCAGGTCACTAGCTCGTCCGGTTATTGATTCGAATGGATACGCTGGTTCAATGGTCCGCTCGGTCGCGACGATAAGAAAAGGTAGTTGAAATTTTCTGCGTGTAATCGGTCGAGATTAATCGTATGGCGTGACTGATAAAGGCGCCTGGTCGTCGCGGCGCCTCGGTTACGTTGCGCGGGAATTATGAAAATCAACGGCGCGACCGATTACGTGAAATTTAACGCGGCGAAAATATGGGAGAGAGATGACGATTCGCGTGAATTCGCTCGTCACTAATTCGGCTTAAATGACACAAAGATAATGATACACGAGCGACGAGGTGTGACGACAAGGTCGACAGAGATGGGCCGTGAAATATCGTCGGGATGAAAGTACCTGTTTCGACGTACCACTTTTTATGGTCAATCGTTTTCTTTTTAAGAAGGATTAACGCGTCTTCCATATTTCATCTCTTTAACCCTTTTGTTATCCTTATAATTTTAATCAAGATTCTTGGTTTAATTAAGACGTCGAAGAATACACCGTAAATATCGTAGCAAGGAATACGGGTTAATATTCTTTTTCTTTCAGAAATTAGTAATAAGCTCCGCTCAGCGAGGAAGCTCTGATCCGTGAAATTTTCTTAGAAAAAGCTAACAGTTTCAAAGATAATAATCGAGACAGGGTATAAAGCAAAACTGTACACTCTAATTCACCGAATTACTTCTGGAGCAAAAGGAATCCATCCTCTGGGTTACCATTTCTAGACGTGGCCTACATTCAGACCAACCTTATCTCTCGAATGTATATCGCTGTCTTTTTGCAAAAGTGTCAGAAAACCATAGCAATTATACAGACAAGTTAAACTCGTCGAACAATAGAAACATTTATAGAGTGCATCAGTAACATCCAACACGTTGAGATAAAAATTCGTCCTTAATATTTTTCTTTAACGAGATAAAATTATCCCCCTGGGATTCGTACCGTCAGGTACCGAAAGTGAAATTTTTCACTTAATGTCAAACGTCTGCGAAGCAATTTCTGCGAAGATTAAGCATTAGGAAAAGAGGAGAGAGTCGACGAGTTATAGACGAAGCGGGAACGGGACGAACGGTCGTGGAGGGTGGAGACGCGATACTCGAAGCGGAAAAGCGTTTAGAGAGTTAGGGCAGTTCTGCCAGAGGAAGCGATGATTTACCGGGCGACATAAATAATAAAGTATTTCACAGAGCATCGGAACTTTCTGCGATTATCGAGCAGTGACATTTGGAAAATCGCGAACGCCTTTTGCGATCACTGAACGATGCTCTTCCGCATGGATTTCATGGTATATGGCGTGTTTACTTCTTAGTGTCATTTCTATAGACTTTTAGATTTTCTATATTTGTCTCGATACCGCGGCAATAAATAGTTACAGGAAAAAGTACACAGCCGATGTACATCGGATAGAAATATAATTGATGGTTAATTAACAAACGTATCTGATAAAAGCGGTCCGCCTAATGAACCTCGTTCACGCTTGATGGATCGTCGTACATCCGCGCGTTCTCGATTCTAATCTCTGGCATCGACAAGCGAAACGAAGATGGTAATACCACGGACTGTTTGTTCGCTCGCGATGGAGGCAGTCGCACGACGTCTTAACTGCATGCCACCCCGTAAACCTCGGCTTATCTGGAATTTATAGTAAAACGGGTCGTTTCTTCGGCTCGAGCGGGAACTTCAGCCGGTACAACCATTAAAGCCGACGCTAGGTAATGCTTGCTTTCGTCGGGATGCACCACCAGCAAACCCGTTGCCCGATCTACGCGAAGAACAGCTCTGGATGTCGTGGCAGGAAATACGATAGTCGATCTTGCTCTATCCGACCTCTTCTTTTACCTTTCTACCTCGCGATGAAACGCTTCCAGACTGGCTGAGAAATAGGTTACGCTAGTCAAACAGGGAATCGTTGATCAGATGGGATCTTTATCCTTCTACAACCGTAAGCTCGTATATATCGAGTTTATACGAGGTGTATCGATTCCGGGCATGTAAACGTTATCTTTTACAAAAATATTTACGGTATTTACAAGATACAAAAGCATTTAGGTGTGACAAATCGAATTGGAGTTAACCGAGGACGAGAATAAAAGAGACAGCACCGTGCGAATTATGGAGATTCGTTCGATTCGGGACACGGATTTCTGTACAGCTTGCTCGTCGAAGAACAGAGACAAATTGCATACGATTTTCGAAACGTTCCAGTTTCCGATCTTGCCACCGGCCGTGTGAAACGATGCCGGAAATAGTGGCTCTTTAATTGCTCTTGTTAAGCTTCACGGTTGGTCGAGCACTGCTTTAGGATTCCATAGTGATTAAATTGATGCTTTTGAGACCGCTTAGCTCGTGTTTTCTGTACCCAGTTGAATATTTCACTTTGATAACTCCTGAAGAGTAGAAAGTTTTCAACATTGTTATCTGCGTTTTCGTACCTATTCAAGAATATCTTGAAGGGTGAGAACGAGAATATGTAGAAAGTAGGTCACGCGATAGAATCCACACGAATGACTTCGTAAATATCGATTTTATCGAAAATTGCTTCGTACAAATGGGGTATCATTTTTGTATAGAAGAAAATGAAGTCTAAATGTTATCCAGGCTTTAGTTTAAACTCTGCTTTCAGCTTTGCCCATCAAATAATAGCTCTTTCCAAACGGAGAAAAATCGAGCTTTTCAATTTCATTCCCATACGTTATTCAGTAAACTGAACTCGTCTAATTAAAAACACTCTGTTCCAACAATTCACGATTCTCTTTGTAAATGCACTCGACCTTTCCTAGACAGAAAGGCTAACATCGAGCAGTCAGATACCTAATTATCCCATAGCTTCGACATAACTTTCAAATCGAAGTACCAAACTGTCTCGAGTGGCGGTATTAAAATGTTCCTGAAGATAAAAGAAAAGCCTATATGCAATGCAAAAGCGGATAATTTCTTTGATCAATCACCTTAATGCATATCTATTTGAGCGATTAAAATACTTGTCTCTAGAAGAAAAAAAAAATTATTCTTCAACTAAGAGGGCAAGGTAGCATCTGGCTGCGTTATGAAAATCGCAATTGCACTTTGCGTTTATTTAAAGGCGTATGCAAATGATGTCGTCCCGGAAGAGAGGCCGGAAAAGCTTGCACGCGACCTTAAGATCGGCTCGAGACCAGCCGTGACAAGCATCGATCCAAGCTGGATGCATTCGCGACCCACGGCATGCAAATCGCTCCCAATTACCGAGAGTGGTGCTCCTTTATATCCGCGTGTAGGGCGAGTTTTCATTTCGGTATCGTTTCCGGATCAGCAACGATCGAGCCGTTGACGCTCATTACGAGGCCACGCGCGTTCATCGCGATGCTAACGAGTGACGCTAATTAAAATCAGCCAAATCGATCTGTTTGAGTGGACGAGTTATTTTCGTGGTTGGTTATTTGATTTTCTCGTTCAAACGTGTACCGAGATCATCGAATCTCGATTCGCTTTCGAATAATCAAGGTTGGAAAGCTTACAGAATCGAAGAATTATTATTACAATAATTCAACAAATTAATATAATCAGATAATCATAACCTGTCATTAATTAGACTTAAGACTCTTAACGATTGTAAATAATAATTAAGAAAGAAATTCAAATATTTTACTACAAGTTTCAATATAAGACATCCTTTCCATTTCACGATAAACCAAGATTGTATAGGTTTCACTTAATCGAAGTGCATAATAACGTGACAGAGATTACCGAGCAGCCATAACAAGAAACTAATCGTTCATCGATCCCGTAATCAATCACTCTGTATTCGCGTTCGTCGAATGATCTACGCTTTAATCACGAATGCTATTAATTCATTGTGATCGGTTGGATATATGGTATTGTGTTTGATCAGCTGACACGGAGGATGCTCGAGGATCGATTTGGTGGTACATCAATAAAAAGAGTGACCGGGATTCCTTAATCGTTCGGTGAAAACAGGGAAGTGGGTCTTGTCTTGAGAACAGTTGTAGGGATTCTTGTTGGAGGGCGTTGCACGGAGTAAGCGCGAACTTCTCGCTTTGATTCGAGAGAACGCTTTCAACGGTTCAACGGGATTCGTGTCTTCGTTGTATTGTTGATAACCGAGGGTCGAGCAACCAGGCCGGCACAATGCAAATTACGCTATAAGTCGACGAGGAAACGCAATATGGGTAAAATGAGTTCGCCGAGGGTGGGTCTGACGAAAGTTATTTGAATTTCAAAGCTGCCGAAACGAAGATGGCTGTGGCACATTGTATCTGGACTTCTGTTATCAAAATCGAACTATCGTATATTCAATGATTTATCTATTTTTCTCTTAATTATTTCAAATCTATCGAAAGCCTGTCGATAACGTTTGAAAACACACGTGCTAGAAATGACGGATTAACGAATGAAAAATGAATTTCCAGGTATAAAATACTTTGAATCATTCACGATACGTATCTCTAAGGATTTTGAAAATTGCGTTCGTATCGTCGTAAGTCTATCGAGGTGCGGATGTAGCGATAAGGCTGTCTATAAATCCGCGTGGCTGGAGGGAAACAGAAAAGACAAGCTGGAACGATACGGTGGACCGGTGGTAAGACGAAGAGGGAGGAACAGGAGGAGCGTAGGTTGGCAAAGAGGGTGGGCGACGGTCGAAGGGTGAGAAACGGGTGAGAGGATAGAAAAAGAGGGAGAAACGAAGAACTGGGGCACAGTGCTATCGATGCATTCGGGCGAAACCCGTACACTCCCCCTTTTCTCTTCATCGTCCTCGTTCGTCGTTTCGTTCCCTCTTTCGGACTGGAACTACCCTCCCGTGGCTCTGTTCGGCGCCGAAGCAACCGTTTTCGGAACTACACTTATAGATGTACCTGAAGATCTTTGCGACGATGCAGCGATAATCCTACATCTGGCTAAACCTTCTTATTGCACGTACACTAACGTTCAAAAGTATTTAATCATAGGTCAGACAGAATATATATTGATTTTTACTACTTAAATTTTGTAAGTACAGAGATAGATGTCAAAGACTGCGGTAAGATTTAAAAAATTTGCATCCTGTATTAAATAGAGAATGCAAAATATAAGTAAATAATATTTATTGCTTCTTCGTTATTCGTATGTGATTCACAATTAGAATTGTAATTCTTACAATTGTCTACACGTGTCCTAATTACAATTAGTAATTAGCGATTTAGTTCTTTAATTTTTTTTGTTTCCATGCCCTACATATGGAACGAAGAGCTTTTGAGCAGCAGTGTACGTGTACCTGAGCGAAGCTTACGTTTGCATATCAGAGAGACAGGAGCCCAGTCGGCGATGTCGGTTCGGTGACTTTTTTGTTTGTCCCGGAACGAGTGTCCGACCATGCTCTAGCTTGGGGCATAATCGATTTTACTCGGTCGTAGAAGGAGATCCTGCTGGAGAATACGTTCCGTCGGGACCTGGTACTCTGAGATCCTTCGCGTCGTTCGCTGAAATTTGATGCTTTTTCAACGAGCTTCGTCCACGTCTGCGGAGCTTACCTTGCTCCTCTTTTCCGTCGAGCTAGGAATGTTTAAATTAAAATTGTTTGATCGTTGGACCCGCGTCTCTGAAACCTAGTAACACCCTCGGCACGAGTGCCGCAGTGGAAAGAACCGGGATTGGTCCGACAATCTACGAAATGGATTTTTAAAAATGTTGAGAATTTATTTTTTAATCTGATGTTTCAACCTTGTGTTTCGAAATGTTACGGTACATTTAAGGGGGTTAACGAAAATAACACATATATGTTGTAGAAGGGATTTGGTAGATTTTTTACGGGATTTTCCCTTACACTTTCTAGACGCAATAAATGGTATATCAGGAAATACGAGTTACAATGATTTGTTGATAACAACAAATAACGCTTTGCCTGCGTTGATATCGCGTTCACAGTTCCATGAAAACGTGACGCTTTAAATGAACGAACAATTGATATTTGTTTTCCGCTGCGTTATTACGCATACTCTGTTTAATGAATTTTAGTGACGTCTGTTTGATTTCGCCGCTATTCCAGAAAGTACACTCACAAGGAAGATTCGAAATTGCGTTGTGTACGGAAAATTATAAACGATAAAATAAATTACAATCTACTCGCTTATGAATTCAATATAAAATTAGAAATTATTCTCTTCATTAACTTTCTCCAAAAGACACCAAGAATTCGTCCAGAAGGTCGGCGACGCACGGAGTTCCAAGTTTTTCTTATCAAATCATCTAACGTTTATATCTAGTGTTACCCTAAAATTTTCTAATGTATTCCTCAGATGTACACCAGCTTTGTAAATAGCAACTTAGTTGCAATTGTTTTATACTGAATGCATTTAAATAGCCAATAGCACCGTATTTCACTGAATACGAGTTTATCGAACGGTGTTCAATCTCTAATGCATCAATTAGCATTCTCCAGAGAGGCCGAGTACAGCGGATTTACAAGTTTGTTAATGTTCGCCCAGTGATTTACTAAGGACTCTTTTAAAACAAACGAGCTGTACACTCGGCACAAGGACGCGTAACTCGGTCAGTTTATCTTTTTATTTTTTTCTTTCCTTTTTCGACACTTTTCGAGGATTTATGAACCACGCAAGGTATGGCAAGTTGTTAACGTTGGAAACCGCTATTTTCTTGACAATGCGACGAAATGAATGCTTCTTTCGTGGCGCGTGAATTCTGCAACGTTTCAAAGCTTGCGAGCTTTCTTTCTTGACAATATACTTCACTCTTGCAAATGTTTGAAGTATCTCGAGCTCGTGCACGTTACGCAGAGGGCTTCGTCTTTCAGGAAATTCTTCGATTTCGTCAAACTTCGTTGGCACAATATATACATGTCACAAGTAAATAAGAACGTAATTTAGAGAATTAAGAGCCAACACGTTTCTTCTCGCATCTTCTCGCATTAGATTCAAAAGGCTGTAGAAAAAAAAGAATATCAATTTACCTCAAAGAAAGGAAATTAGTTTCTTTTCAGAACACAAAAGTTTCTTGCGTTCATTTTGATTACCACTTTGATTCACGCACAAAGGAGACTGCATTGTTTCTTCAATTTCATTACTGCTGCTGCACTAGAAGGAAGAGGTCGCCGTCATCTAACAAGCTCTTTAATCTTCATGGAATCCTGAATAAATAACTGAAGCAAAATTCGTTAGTCGAATTAAAAACGCTGTTATTGCCTGTCCGTTGGGCCGTAGACAAAGACAAAACCAGCTTGTTTTCCTTTCTTCCGAGTTACCTTCGTCTTCAGCAACGAATTTCTTCTCTGCCGACTCACCAGACCCGAAATGTTGTATCCTCTTCAACTTGTCGAGGATCGTTCCGCGAGAATTATTCTCTTGAAAGGCGACCCGACTCGCCATTCAAATCACGTTTCCTCGCATATTTAGCGCCGTTGTGATTCCACTTTTCTGTCTGCTACTCCGTTCCTTTAAATTTGAAACAATCGCCTTGATCTTGTTCCTGCGTTTACATCGATACGCTTTTTACGTTCGCGACCGTTGATCTAGCATCTGAACTAAAGGATGAAAATAAATTCTTCAGCAAAGGTGTCGACCATCTGGTGTGGATTAGATGACAGAACAATGTATCGACGTACAGTTTTCGCTGCCACGTCATCAGGATACGTGACACCAGCAAGAAACATTTCGAGTTTTAGCCAAAGTGTAAACAACCGTGGACCGTGTCCGGTGATATTTGAAGGCGTGTTTGAATTGGCTGGCGCTACAGCGTGAACTCATATGTCACCGTTTCCAACGACCTCGATACCTTCCAAACAACGCGAGAGACAGAATTTCAATCTTCAAGTTTTCCAAGGATTTCCTCGAACACCGTAGCGATGAAATTTTGCAAGTTTTGAAACTTGATTCCACCGCGAAGCAACTTGTCGAATCTTACTTTCTTTCTTTACGAACAGATGGGTCGTTGTTGAGAAACTTCCTGTGATTACACGCGTGAAGAAACTGAAATTTTTTTTACAATTAAATATGAACTTGTAGGGTTATTTAACTAAACGTAACGACGAGAATTACATTTGGGAAAGAGTTCGGTCAAATTTTAGGTTCATCAGAAGCTATTTGATCGTTTTCCAATCAGTCCATCACTGTAACTCATCCATAATGCAACGCCTGACATATTACGCTGAAATCAACGGAATTTATTATCATTCCAATCTAAAAGCATCGTTATAGGGGTTACTTTAAAATACTAGCGATCGAACCGTGTAAAATAGAAACGAATGCCTTTACTTTTAATGGCGGCTACATTCCGTTGAGCTATTTCGAGAATTGATCGTCAAATTGGTCCGGACCAATTGACCCGGATAACATAAGTAGAAAGTTCAATATTCTTACCGACCAGTACTATGCAACTTTGTAAAATTTTCCAGAACTTCCTGCAATGCCTCTTATTGTAATTACTTTTATCTAATCGTATCAATATACATTATAATAGTGGTAGGTTGTTAACAGAAGAGGATCAAAAAGCTTAAAGAACTTACGTTCCTAGTTGTTATAGAAGGGTTCAACAATTTTACAGGAGATTTCATTGAAAAATTTATAAAATTAATAATATAAACTCGTCAGAACGTGTAAACTCTCGAAAACAAGTAGTTCCACGAGTTTATAATTACATCCTTTCAAAGCTATATTATGTTGCGTGCGTTGTAAAGCTTAGGACGCAATGGAACAACCCTTTGGACCAAGTTGTAGGAAATTAATAGCCAATTTTCAATCGGAGAAGGTTAAGCAAAACTGGATACGAAGCAGGGGGAAACTGGAGGAAATTCAGGATTCGACTGACCGTTCAATATTCGTGGACAAAATCTGAAGCGGATAAGTTTAATGAGCCACGACTAAGCGGTTGTTTATCACGAGATCGTGCGTAACCGTCTGTTAAGCTGACAACATTACAATTAACGCGACGAGCGGCTGTTATTCGACTATTTAACGCGCGTTTACCCTCGTATCCGCTAGCCGGTCGCGAGCTAGTTCCGCGCCAAATGAAGTTTCAACGCAATCGGTGACTACAGATGTAAAAGGCTTTGTTTTCGATGGGTCCCAGACACTCCCAGATGAGAGCAGGCCTCTAAATTCCACTTTTGTGGATTTTAGATCTGTGCTCTAGTGATGTCGCTTCTCTACATCCCTTGCTGCTCCTCTTGTTGCTGTGATATAGCAAGACTGAGCTCGAGACACTGACTGGCAATCAGTAATGGGGTATAGTGTTTAATATCGAACCAATCTGCTATTGCCATCAATCTGCGTTAGACTGTTGCAGTGCGAAGTATTTCACATTTTTATATGAAACAGGATAGATCAGACGGCGTTCGTTCTCAAAGTATAAATTCAAAATCCCTTAAAGTTACTATCGCAATTACAACGAGGCGCTGGTTACAAAAACGCTGAAGATCTCTTCTTATACAATTACGCTTGGTTTCCTTTCGCGTTACTGCGATTATATTACCGTTGATTTCTCCGTGCTCGTTTTTTCCCCGAGCCTGCAACCTCAGCCGCGGTCATGAAATAAACATAAAATTAAATTGGACACGACTGACAGAGGATTCCTTGGCCGCTCCAGAGACAGCGATAACAATTTCCCCGGCTGGATAAGCGAAAAATTATCGCGACGATCAAATTTGTTGAAAGATCCGATCCGTTAATTGGCGAGGAACATTTGCTGATAGATACAATATACTGAGATTAATATTATTTGCAGTACAGAGCCAATTATATATTTTTATACAGGGATAAATTTGAAAATTAATCAGTCAATTAATAATCCTCATCATTGGAATTTTAAGTAGTACCCGCACAGTTTTCTATGTTTCCCTACAGCGCTGCACGTCTGACTAGATATATGAATATTCTACTGATGAAGTACACGGGATCAATTAATTCATTGATCATGGGCTACTGTTACTCGCTAAATAATTATTTCTGCATGGATTCATTAATTAATTTAGTTCTATGCGTATTATTCTCATCATCGCCGCACAGTACGCGGCAGAGATTATAAATGAATACGGAAACTGGGATCCACAGGAGGTTTACAATTTAACATTAATGCTTTCACTAATTTTAATCCTGGAAATCAGTAAATTAATCACCGGACGTTCGAACGGAAAAATAATAAAACTGCACACTCTTCGATTCCTTGCCTTAAATCCATTTTAAACGATGCACTCGATTTATCTCCGCTGTCTGCGATTTTGCAGCATACTTTAGAGACGATAGGTCCATATTTTGAACGTCGACAGAACTGTCGTCGGATCCAGAAACGTTTTTCCCCCCGTTCTGGTGAAATCCTTTAACCCGATGGGGTTGCTTGCTGAAATTCTGAAACGAATTAACGCGTCGAACACGAAGGACGAGCACGGAGCAGCCATAAACGATAAATGGTGGGTAACAAGTTTTGAAATAATTATCAACATCTTCCTGTAGCCGAACGTTAAATATTCATAAGGCGTTTCAAGATATTCCGGTTAACGCGCGACGTGACCGTGGACCTTGTCCTTAATTAACAGCTTTATGAAATAGACCGTTGACGGAGGGGAATCTCCGAGGTTCTTCGGCTTTAATAACTTCTCGAACACAACGGACGTCGTGTTTCGCGAGGGGAACACAACGCGCGACAACGACTACCGTTCGAGATTAAACGAGACGATTTGCCAGCTAGGAAATACGGGTCGCGACTTTGCTGGAAAATTAGTTAACTCTGGCCTGTGTGCACGACTGTGTAAAGATGGTGCTTCACGTTTGATGAAATATTCAAAAAGCAAAGGGAAGGTGTAAGTCTAAGGATAGCTGATGTGAAATGCATTAACTTAGAGGCGATTGATGAAAATAATTTCATATACTACAAATTGAAAAAAAAAATTATTAAATGGAATTATGTTAGATTTCAGGTGTTAGCTATTAGATAAGATATCTGATAATAAAAAATGCAGAACACACCGGGCTGTTTCCATGGAAACACGCATAGCTATCGTTCAAGACCTAAATGCAGGGTTAATACTAGAAATGCCAAACGATCAAATCGAACTCCTCACCGAAATGCTTGCATCTCTAGTCGAAATTGGCACGGATGTCCGACATCTCATAAGCCAGATCCTGCGAGATGTATGCTATAGTGGCATCCGCAGCTACGACCCTCGATGCCGTAATTATCTTTGATAGCTTATCGAATTGCTACCAACGCTAATTGTTCGCGTTACATTCCATCCATCGGATGATCTAAACTCTAATATAAATGAGATAATTGGGAAACACCACTGATCAAGCGATCAACAGATAGTAATTGGATTGAATGGTTAAAATGAAACTATTAAAAGAAACGATAAACGTTTCTGTATAACTGTGTATTGAAAACTTTTGAATTGTACATTTGATTTCATTCACACTTGAAAGTCTTCCAAAGGATGCAAAAGTATAAATCTCTTGTTATTCGGTTACTTAGTGTCAAAGTCTGAAATTTCCCTTGCTCGATGTCGCGTCAAAGAAATCCTTTAAGTCGTTCAGACGTTAACTGCTTTGGATCTCCGTTGAATTTCATCTACTCGTGAATAAGTTGAACGACAAAGAGGCGTAAGAAGTGGAAAAGAAATTACTCTGGCATTACGAATAAACCCGGCACGCATTGTAATTCTTAACATTACGAGAAACTCCAGCTGAAGGACATTAACTCTCGCGAGCAGCTTATACGGATCAAGCTCTGTTTCGCGCAGAAACATTTCGCTGATTTAAGCGTTTCCACGAGGACAAAGAAGATTTGAAAGTCGACTCTAATGCGATACAACTGAAAGCAACCCCCGTATTGTCTCCAACAAGCTCTCTAACTTTGAGTAACAACGTGAACTCTCTTCCAAATAAAAACGAATAACATCAGACAAATATATGAACAGAAATCTGCAATATTCAGAATTATTCAAAGGAGACGGATATATTAAAAATCAGAATCAGAATTTCAGAGATTCCTCGTTCGTGTTTTGTATGCACGACTGACGTACGAATCTATTGAGCACAACGAAATTATAGTGTTCTAGTAGAGCAGACAAGTAGAGAATAGACAAGGCTAACAACAAAGTTGTTGGTTCGATTTTGAATAATAAAACATAGCCGGCGATGGTTCGGTTCGGTATGAATAATGTACGGCTTATTTATCTATGTAACTATGAATTAATTAACTAAATATGCAAACTTTGTTGTGTTTGGAGCAAATCGTTATAATGTTTAAGTTATAACGAATACTTGCACATGAAAATCCTGATAATTATATCTGAATTTCATTGTTGCTTTGTACACAGAAGGTGTATACCATGTTAAAGTCTCTTTAACCACTGATTCAACCAAGATAAATATTCAAGATATTTTTAACTACCTGCACTCTGGACCAAAGCATTTATCACTTGTCCGAGTCAAGAAACGTCCGAGGGGTTAAATTTTTCTAGAAAACGATCCATCTTAACCACCACCACTGTGTGACGCGTAAAAGATTTGAAAAAATGCATTTCTTGGGTACCGGACCCTCGAATGATTAATAGGATTCGTGTATCGTCGCATCTTTCTACGACAGTGACATTATTTTCATTCAAAGCGAGAGATTCTTCGTCATAAATTAAATTGAATAAGCATTTACATGTGTTTCTTGTGATGGAACTAATTAATTTGCGCGATTTGAATGCGGTTTCAGCGCCAATTTAACAATCATATATAATTTCATGATTTTAGCATACAAATTTCATAAAGAACGTGGATTTGTAATTATATCGAACACAAATATGCAACGTGTGTGTTGCTTTGTATTATTTTAATGAATTTCAAAGAGCTTAAATTCAATGCTCGATATCAATCATTTCCGAAATGTCCACTTCATTCCGTTAATTCGGTTTAATCTAAATCCTGTTTATTTCGATTTCTATGCGTAATTATTTTATTCTGTACAACAAGGGTTTACACGTGTAGTGCGTGGAACATAGGGTGTAGCGTGTTTGTTATACGGTGAAGGGTGTAGGTTGTAGGGTGTAACGTGTAACGTATAGCATACAGCTTGTGCAGCAGCCCACAAATATACCTTTGCATTTAATGAAAATCGCACTTTTATCAAAAATAATATCGTGTCAATAATTTTTATTAGAAGATACTACACTATACAGGGTGTTAAAGATACCCTAAAGACCTCTACACCGCTGGATAGATCACGAAAAATCGAAGTTGAATTTTTCAATTTTCAACAACGAAATGTGACCAAACTACTAATCCCATCGAAAAATGTTACAGAAATTTTCACTTCGATCTTTTGTGATCTATCCAGCGATGTAGAGGTCTTCAGGCTATTTTTTAACACCCTGTATATGATCGTTTTCACTTTGACCTAGATTAGATAAACAATACTTCCTGTACTTTTCATTTGGTACAGACGGAAAAAAGTCGGTTTATCAGATTGTTTGACCGGGTTACGAAGTCGGACCTGTTTGGGCCATCGACGGATCCTTCAACGCCGCGCCGGTCTAATATTCTGAAATGGCTGTAGCTTGCACTCAGAAATTTCCCAACAAAGCTCCACTCTCGTACCGTGAATATTACAACGCGGGGAAATATTGCAAACGCAACGAAACGACTTACGAGATTCCTACCATGAATAATCTATAAAACACGACATCGTTTCATCCCCGGATCTGTCTGACATCATCTTCCTTTCCTTCCCGGCTAATTTGTCAACGTTGCGCAACGAAGATGTCCAAAAAGTGGATTGCCATTGCTTTTTCAGTGCCTGACTCGTCTTACATTCTATTTAACGATCGCATACTAAAAACATACAGGATGTTTATATACAATTCAACTTAAAAATGAAGTAAATGTAGATCAATTTAAAATCTCTAAAAGATAAAAGTTCTTAGGGGAGCTTTTTACCATTATTCGTATCCTCAAAGATGGTGTAATATCTGGACATTTGTTCGTACGATGAAGGGTTGCAGAGGTATTTGAGATGATGTTACAAGTGTTTCAGTTGAAGTTACACGAAACACCCAGTACATTTCCCTGGATGAACAGCGAAGGATGTCTCAGTAGGGTCCGTGTGTCGCGCAAGGCAAGTTGAGGCAATTATCTGTAAATGATGAATGTCTCGGAGGCAGGCTAGGAGAACCGCGAATGCTACATATATACCGGGAGTTAGCGGGATCAAATGACAATTACCACCGCAGAACGGCCGTTGGACAATGACGTATGTACCGTTTCGTGCCGGTCGGAGGACAAGAGCCTCGTGCTCTATCCCGGAACAAAGGATAATGCATGCTCTCCACCCTGGTAACAGGACGCTTGGGCGTCAACGCCTGCGTTGACGGCGAAAGTCGTTCGTGCTTCCAAATTCCGCTCCATGTAGAGATATTTTCAGTATCGAATCGTGAATTCCGACTGATAAGATTGAAGCACTTGTCGGGACATCTGATATTACAGATTTTCAAGAATATTCAGAACTAATTTTACCAGCTGGAAATCAAGATTTTCTCAAGTCTTGAATAAAATAAGGATGACTAGCTAAAATCATTAATTACCATAGTGGAAATAGCTGGGTTTAATCAGACATGCGATGGTACGGATTTTCAAGAATATTAAAAAATAACTTGTTAGATACCATTTATCTGATTAAAGTATTTCATGGAAGATTGAATCAAGTTGTGCTTCAGTGAAGTTGAAGAAGCTAGGAGACGTGAAGTTATGACGGGTATTTATAAAGCTCTGGAGATTTGTGGATAATTTTTTTATTTTCTTATTGATCATCCTACTTACGGTCTAATTTTCTTATGCAATTTTTCTTCGGTGATGTACTTCATTTGCTGAAGCACTGCTGTATCCTTTCTTACTTCGTAATATTTCAAATAATGAAAATTGAAAAGTACATATTATCCAGAAATGAACTAGACGTTTCATTGTAGAACCTAATCAGAATTAGCTTTTAACGCTACTACTTTCGGATAACTGGAAATTTTATTTTCAGTCTATAAATTATGCCTGGTTTCATGAACGATCATAAATTAATTACCTTAATATTAATTAATGAGTGGTAAAGTTATGGAAATTTGCTCAAATTAATAGCAATCTGATTTATTCATCTTCCATATAATTTTGTAATACAATTATAATATGGTAAAATTAATGAAAAGTTTTTCGAAAATTAATTGAACCATGTGTAAAATACAAATGGAACTTTTCTTAAAACGAAGGTATAATAACTGGTATTTCGATACGGTATAAAATCTGTTTTCAAATAATTTATTGCTGTATTCGACGGTGAGCGATGCGAAATCCAGGAACGAGGGACAAAGTTTCATTGGGACCGAATTTAATTCGCGAAGTAGAGTGGCAGATATTAAGTAACGAAATTAATCAGACTTAGGCGCGGCGACGTAATTGGACTGCTCCATCTCGAATCAATGTGAATATCGAATCATCGCCAGATGCGATAAGAAATTATTAATCACTAATACAACATATTCTGCACAAAAAATTTTAAGTTGTTCCTTTTAAAAAAAAAAAAAAAACTGATTACTCAATGAGTAGAATCATAAATAAAAATTATCTTCTCTTTGTTTTGGCTTTACGATTACTCGAGTATATTAATTTTTGAATGATCGATGATTGCAATCACATTAAATTAATTCGAACCGATGTTCCTCTGACTTCTTCTGACAACGATACGCTGATACAAAATTCAAGCCTCCCCTTTCGAAACGTAATAAACACGCACAGAAAAACAAACAGCGCGAGCACGTGGCTACAACGATGGAAAGCATCGAGCGTTCAAACAATTTCAATTACTGAACTCCGCTCGGTTTCAACTTTTTCGTAAACATTGCTCGCTAATTACCAGGAACATAGTATCCCTCCCCTGTATCGAAACCGAACGTTCTCTTCGATCTCGTGCTTCCGTACATTCACCGTTCGTTGGCGAATTTTTCACCGCAGTACTGGACATAATTGAAAGGGTAGGAAATCGAGTGGCCGCCGTATTTTATTCGGTGACTTAAGGCCATGGATTCGCCTGATTGGGTAAAAAGTACGGACAAACTGGCAACGAAATTCCCGTAACGTAGCACGGTGAATTAAAAGACGCTACGTATCCCAGGGGTGGTGCTCGTTAAAGGTTATTTATCCGGGAGCTTTTTTGCGCTAAAACGATATGGTCTTTTTCGATATCAGCGCTCGTACATCAACCGCTATTCAATCAACGTATCTTGTTCTAAACCGGCTACAAACCGCCCTTAAGCATCAGTCGCGACGGCTGAACTTGATAGATGGATTCGATTCGCAAGACCGCAAGGATACACCGTGAAGGATCTGGAAATTCGATGCCCGCCACGACGACAAACGCATAAAGCGGTCATAATCTTCCGATACATCAATCAAATTCATCGATCGATCGCGCCTTACGTGCCGGCGATACAAATGACCCACCATGTATGAGTTTCGAATGAAAATCGAACGCTAGTGTATTCTACTAAAGCGTCCAACAGATATTTGCACGAATTCGAAGCACCTTTTTCTCCAATTATATAAGTACAACTCTTCAATTATTTTGTTTACTTGAAAATCGAAATTTTAATATTGTAACTTAACATCGAATGTTTTTATCTCATAATCTATTTAATCGTAACCTCAGAAGAGTACAATAATAGTCCGTCACATAAATTACGTTTCCGTGATTCCACGTAAACGAGCAACATCATTCCGGAAACGAAACAAAACGATGGCCGATCGGGAGTCATCGCGAGTGAACTACATAACGGTCGTGGAATTTTTACGGATACTTTGAAAGCGGAGTTTTTCACTTTTATGGCAAACGGCTGCATAGAAATGCACTCTACGACAGGAATATTGCGCCTGCGTTTCGAGCACCCCTGACCATGGATAACGCGATAAACTTTACGAGCCGAAGCTTGCCACCCGTAATGGATTTGCAATATGTTGCAAACGGAGCGGGCAACGAGAAGAGTGCGACAGCCCGCCATCGACGGAATTAATGCCTGATAAAACCGCGTCCGCCAGAATTTAGGGGCTATAAGCGAAATTTAGAAGCGTTGTTTTCCTACCCGTCCAAACTTTGTTCGAATCCATGGATGACCGTAAAGTATGTACCACTTCGTAGATTTGCGATAGTGAATACGTGATACGAAAAGGAATATACCTTTCTGGATGCACCTATTATAGAACGTTTATTGTCGATGGAAATTTATGCGGTAACTTACAGATTGGATATTGAGATTTTCCTCTGACCAACGACTGAAAGGAATATCGAGCTGAATAATCCTGTACGGACGGTGCTCAGATATATCGGGTCATTTCATGCATAACGTTGTTCTCAGTATATCGAGTAAAACTGTTACATCCTGGTGATTGAAGTGCAGCTATAGGATCAAATCTGACCATGTTACTTAAGAGTTTATATCACTCTTTTCTTTTGATTTTCAACGCGTTTCCTTTGTATGCTCTTTCGATCGATCCGTCTATCTGCGTGTCCATCCATCTGGATTACAAATCTTGGGATTTCCCTGATACTCTTTGACGATCTTCGATCTCTGTGTAAACGTGGAAGCTCTACTCGTGGATCCAAAAGTAGGTCAGCTGCAGAGTGATGGAAAAGTGTCCCCCGTGTTGGGAAAAAAGAGACCCTTGGAAAAATAAAAAAAAAAAGAGACTCGAGACTGAAATCGGCGATGCTCGACGGAAGGACAGCCTTATTTTACAAACGTTCTACTTCTGCTAGCGTTGCTGCTAATGGATTGGATCGATCGCGTTTATCAGAGGTCGAGGATCGAAGAAAAGAGGTTGCCAATTTAGAAAACTACCGAAGAAAACATTGAAAATTATTATTCCAAATATTCTGGAATTTTTCTTCTCTCAAATATAAGTAAATTGACCTAACGTCAATTTTATCTTATTCACTTAAGGCGGTCGTTTTTTGATTAATGAAAATGATTTAATTTTATTTAATTTCTTTGAAAGATTGAAATTTCGAAGTATTTTTTCGTATGTTTGCTATTTTTCAAATTTATTCATTTCCCTACATGCTGTAATAGAAATCATATGTAGTTTCTAAATTTGTTTGGTTTCTTTGTGTCAGAAAAAGTGTAAGGCCAATTTATTGTCAACTCCACGACAACGTTTTTATAAAGGCGGCTGCTTCAAAATTGTGTATACCAGCCACAAAATTACCAAAATTATTTTATATCTTCTGCAATACTGACAATTTATGCATTATAAAACAGAAAAATTTTACGTTAAATTAGTTGCTTTACAATAATTTTCAAAAGTATCTTTATTTACCGTGTACGATCCCCTTAAATGGAAGGATTAAACTTTCTCAAAAATCTTACACAGTAATTTTACGCAGAAAATATTGTACTGTGATTTGTAGAAGGATATCGATGGATAGTGACAGGAATAGAGAGGATAGAGGAGTAAGGGAGATCGAATCGACTGTTCGATCTGACATCGCGATCCGTCATTTACGAGCAATTAGATGCATCGTGGTATATGGCCGGGTAGAGCATCGTCTATAGGGGAGAGCTTCTACTTATCTATCGACTGTTCGATCCCCAGCATGCCGGTATTATCAATCTAGTAAGCATATCGTGGCCAGGCAGTCCTAGCCTGCACCACCTATCAGACTAATCTACTCACCTAGCTATGCATGTCCGTACGGTGCAAACATCGCCATTGTGTCTATCTGTTGAACTGCAGTGCGGCTATACTCTGGATAATAGCATCGAAAATGATTCTATTCTAGGAAATGATGGCACGACCGCGTGCGAGTACACACCCATCTATACTAAACTTTATGGCTTGTTCTGGGACAATGTACACACTTTTACCTTAGTTACCACGATCCCTATCATTTCGCTTAATCCACATAAATCCTGTCTTTTCCGAATCCAATACGTTGGATTAATACGAAGAGTGTTCAATCAATTCTTTTAATCTTTCACCAACGTATCGAAACGTTGATTTTCTAATAAAATATTAAATTTAATATCAAAGATTATCGCGAACGTTACGAGTTTCCCGAATAATCCGATATTACGTTGCCGTTCAGTATCCGTTTTGATGCGAAAGGTTACTGAACTCTGATGGTACATTCTAATTATCAACAATAGACCCGGTCCAGTTCGAAGGGGAAATAGAAACTGTATTAGTGACAATGGTATAGATACGCAGGAGGACGGCACATAACGGTCGAAGTTCGTTTGTTTCGACAAATGGAATTGGTAACAGGATTATGACCATTACCTCTTTGCATCGCGACTACCGTTCCATCCTGCTGTTTGCGCGCTTGATTCCCGCTAATGTCGTCGTTATTGCCTCCCGTACGTTCTTTACGCGACCAACGCGTCGAACAAACGATGAGAATTCAATTTCACGAGATTCTGTTAACTTGTACAGGATGATTCATTCGAATTTCTGATTTTATGCTTGTTATATCATCATCGTAATCTTCCATTATAGATTTTTCATTGATATTCACTTCGAATGCAATCGGTACTGTTAGCATTTTTCAAATTTGTCGTGAGACAAAGAATTTGTTAAGTCTTTAAAAAAAATCATCAACTTAAAATATAAGATGCAGTGGACTGTTTTTAATTCGTTATTAGAGGTCAGATATAATTACTTACACATTGTTTAGTATAGGAGGTGAATTTACGTTCATAAATCATCTCGAGGATACGCGTTAAGTAGTCCACACGGAATATAGTGAGATCTACCTACGGCGTTTCGACACGGTGTGCTCGGAAAACAGACTGATTTACAGCACCGTACAATCCTTTCACTGCATTGTTATGCTTTCGCATCGTCGATGTTCGTTTCGGTGTATGTAAATTTCCCGATTTGCCCTCGGAAAATCGCGTATTATTTGA
The DNA here is from genome assembly GCF_051020975.1 of Osmia lignaria lignaria. NCBI lineage: Eukaryota > Metazoa > Arthropoda > Insecta > Hymenoptera > Megachilidae > Osmia > Osmia lignaria. Next base: position 7,545,986 of record NC_135041.1, read on the forward strand.
AATACATAAAATCGGTTTTTTGTCACCGAGCTGCCAGTCGAAACTGACATTAAATTCTATTTTTCCGTTTATACATTGTTCCATTTTAAAAATGCGCTGTTTAATTAACGAACTTTTAATATTCCAACGATGAAAATCTGTGTTTCCCATGGAAAATACTGGGGATTTTTAAAATACCTTTTACGGCTCGTCGGTTTGTTAAAAATGAGTTTAAAAAATAAAATTATTCGGATAGAAAAAGAGAGACGTACTTTGTTTTATCAGCACGAAGGTATCGAGATCGAAACTTTACAAGCTTCGTTGAATTCGATGAGACTGTTTTGCTTTGCGCAAGGGAAAAGTTGAGAGGAAAGCAGCAAAGTCCGTGAATTAAGGGCTCGTTAAATAGCACGGCTTTTCGCTCGTTACTCAGCTACGTCCTTTAATCTCCTTTCCGAATGTGGACAATTGGACGACTTAGTCGGTGTTCGTAAACTTCACCGTCACGAGCGGTGTCTGTATCTGTATTTTCCTTCTCGCTGGAAAATCTATCTACCCTACTTTCAACAAAAACGCTCTGTACCGTTTCATTTCACCGTCAGTTACACTCTTTTGCATCTACATAAGAGAATAAATTTCCTGTGTAAATTTCGCTCCAAAATATTCAGAACATTATGCAAACATTGCGTTCAATTGTTCGTGAAAAAAAAACCCTCAAAAAACAGATATGTAGTATTTTCAATAAAAGATGCCTCAGTAACGAATACAAAAGCAAAGTGAAACGAAGAGAAACGAAGGTTGCACTCACGGGTGGACAGAAAGTTTCACGGTGTCTGTCGTTCCTGTGTCCTCGTGTCCCAAATTTGCCACGAGACCCGGGATAATTGTCGGTGAGTAACGTCAGACTCGCCTAAGTAAGATTTAACTCGGTGCAACGCGGTATGATTCGGTTATAACTCGATATTAACTGTAACGAAGCACGTCTTGCCTACTCCAGCGAGCTTAAGCACCATCGGGTTAACGAAGAACCTATGTGCGTCTATACCGAACCATGCTCGACCCGCTCGCTGGCCTGTCTGCGAGTGTATACACACGCGAACAAACGCTCTTACCTGTACACACGGCTACACGGATACGTGTCAGAGGAAAGACGATATAGACGGCAAACATGGGTATAGAGAAACAGAGAGAGAGAGAGAGAGAAACAGTTACGGCATACGGTAACGCGCCAGTATTGACAAACATCTTCATTAGCTGCCTCTCTTGCTTGTGCGCTATCTGCCTGCAAACGCCCTATATATTTCCCGGAGTCACTCTCTACCTGCACTGCTACACCTGCATTCCTCCGATATCGTTAGACACGCTACCAATCCTGTTGTCGGGATTGCCGTTCGATGCGGTGTTGATTCGGTTCGCGTCAATCAGAAGATCTCGGCTGAGATTTTCCGGGAACCCTTGATTCTGCAACACATGCGATATTGATAAGTGCGAAATTAAATATGCAGCATTTTCTCAGGATTTTCTAAAGCTTTAGCGAAACGTAGACTAATTTCAGGTTAAACGCAACTTTCCGGTAGCAAGTTTCACCGTAATATTCAAATGTCATTGGTGCGTGATAGGGAAACGTTTCTCTTCCTTCCAGAAACATAATTACCGTGCTTCTAAACGGTCTTCGAGAATAAATTCTTCGCGCAGGCAGCATCTCTCCAAGCCACGATAAAGGTAGACGGTGGAAGTACTGTGGATACACTTACGTGTACACCGGCGAGATCATCAATTTTAAAGTTACGCGGCGGAAGTTTATTCCGCGCAAAGGTAGCCGCCATTGTGAAGTTGTTCAAGTTGTCGGGAACCCGGCACCGACTTGTCCCTCGCTCGAGCACCCACTGCCACCTACACACAGCAACCTTCCCGTGACCGAAACCGCAGATTCGCGTACATTTTGCCCCGGCGCGGCGCGGTGCGGAGCGGAATGCAACCGTGGCCTGGTTTAGAACGTACTCATTCCCGGACGGAGTTCAGCTCGAAACAACGGCCTTAACCCCCTCCCTCCGTCCCCTTTTCACCCTTGTTCGGGACCATTTGTTCTTGCGTACCGATCTAGTTATTACCTTCTAATTCCCTTGGCCGTGGAAGAACGTTACAGCTCGTTTGAAGTCAAGAAACGAGTGGTATTAACCAGAAAGCGTATGACTTTCCTAGAAATAATAAAGTATTGTGTGTACAAATCAATTATATAATTTTACTATTTTTTAATTGAAGGTTTACTTTCAAAAAGTCGTGGTAACTTTAGTTTTTGAAGTAATTTTTATTGTTATTATATTCTGGCGCCACTTTTCAAATACACAGAAGCGTGGGAAAATATTTAAATTTAAAATAGTAATTAAGAAGGGGTAAGGTTAAAGGTGCCGAATTAATTTGTACACCTAATACTTTATTATCTCCATTAAATTGTTACCTTGTGCAGTAAAACATCATTTTATTAAACTCATAAAATTACAAACGATTCGCTTCATTAATACCGTTTTGTTAAGGTACGTCTGGAAACAGCTGTGAGTACAGTTGAACTCGCGTGGTATTTCATCGATGATCCGCTTTAATACGAGTAAAAACAACCGATCATCCTGGACGAATACGCTCGATTACGGATTGCGCGAAACAATAACCGAAACACTTTCGTTAATGCAGACGAGCGATTAGCGTAAATCCGTTGAGCACATGCACCGATTCAGCTATTTACTCGCGTCTTTTGTTCGATCGTGACGTTTGTATCGGTCGTTTCACGAGGTAGCGGGTGGATCGTTTGTCGCGAAAACGCGTACCGAGCGGCCATTATTACGCTCAACAGAAATTGAACGGATCGCTCGGCGAACGCTTCGTGACGAACGATACGAGCGATCCCGCTTCGCTAAAAAAATTCCGGCCGATTAACGCGACGCGAACGATCCACGGATGCGGTAAAACCAACCAGACAAAAACGAGCAACGACGATTTAGGCCGCGCGCACGGATACCAGCGGAAAAATTATTCATCGATACGTCCAGCGTGAAATTGAATCAGTAATGAGAGTGCCCGGAAGGCGTCGAATGCATCAACGAAGCGTCATTTTATTTTACCGCCAGTTAAAACCAAATGATGGTATTCTTGAAAAGACAAAGCTGTTTTACAAAACAACGAACAATTCAGGAGCTGTTGTATTCCGTTGGTATTGTTGTTTATTATATTCAATAAGGTTCATAACTTTGAGCAGAAGAGACAGTATGTTCGCGTGACGTGTGTAATTACTCATTCTAAGACGGTTCCAAATATTCTATGAGGGTGTGAGAAAAAAGTGGTGCGAATGAGTCGGAAAATAGTGAAGTTGGAGTTATCTAGAATTTAGTGGTCAATAAAGGATGAGTAACAAGGTCGAGAATCGAAGATGATTGGTAAGGATGTATCATTAGTTATTGAAGGATTGTGGGATTATTTATTACTGAAGATTGATTTATGATTTTGCTGGATATCGTCATAGGATAGCAAATATTTTAACGTTCAGGTTAGGTTAAAATAAGTTAACTCCAAATTCTGCTTCTAGCTGTTCTATCTCCTGTACACAATTACCCGTATGACCCTTGAATTCCTTACTCGCCAAACCTGAATTATACGCTTGACCCTCTGAACCCTAGTAATATCCAAGAATTCCTATTCATCCTTTCCTCATTCCCACTATCTCCAAAATCAAACCTTCGGTCCTTTAAAATTAATAGAAGAACGCTTTTTCGTTAGAATAACAGATTTTCTCATAGAGCTAGCTCTAGAAGCTATAATTTAAGTATCTTTATAAAACATCGGAATTTAATAATGTTTGCGGGAGGTTGATCAAGCTAAATTATCTACATAAAAACTATAAATTACAACGGCATACGACGAAGATTTTTAATTTATTCTATTCTAGTTCTTTCTGTATAAACGAATTCATACAACAGTGACACAGCTGAAGATCCTCCAATGCAGTGAAATTTATTCTAAGATAACAGAGACGGAAGAGTAAGTGGCGGTAAAGAAAATTGGAAGATTTAATCGCGCATTGGCTCGTATCTTGAACGGTGTTCGTATCTTCCTCGTGTTTCATGCATTCTGCATCGTTTCAACCCGATCTCGTTGACGTATTATCTCGAACGATGCATTCCAGTTTGAACAGGATGACAGTGTGCGTACATGCAAGCGGATATCTGCGAGATGCGACAACGAATTGTATCGTGGCGTCGGTAATTCAAGTTGAACCGCTTCGGGTCGAGATCATTAAACAACCGAGGAGGGCTGATAATGATTTTGACCTAATTAATCGTCGGTTTGGCGTGATTTACCACGGCGTCGTTGCGTTTTACGTAAAAAAGCTTGGCGCACATGTGCGACCCGAAACGGATCGTTCATTTTGTTGCAGTTCGAACACATTTCGACGAGATTGAACGACCTTTCCGAGCATATAATTTCCGACGCGTTTAATGAATTTCATCGAATCGATACTGTCACGGTTTGTTTAATACCTTGGACAAATGTAGCAAGAAATCAAGATAAATGGTTCGTCGGTATTTTTCATTAGGCAAACACTGTACGGTCCAAATGCAAGTTAAAACGGGAATAAAAGAAACTCCGTGCAATGAATAACTCTTATTTCCTCTTGCTTCGGTAGCAAAATGTTGTTTCTTTTTTTCTCGTCCTCCCATTTTCCGACAGAAATAATGTTGCGAGATTAAAGCTAGTAATTATGAAGCGCCTGTGCAGTATAGCGGACTTTATTGCTGCTCGGTCCGGAACCATAGGCTTGGGGGAAAAAGGGTTTTAAAGTTTGCCGTCCTAAAGGAATAAGTTTGGCCCAGAAATTCCGTACCCTTGAGTCTTAAACAATTTCAAGTGGCTGACGCGATGTATGTGCTTGAGAAGAGAAACAATTGAATGTGAAACGTGCTGAAGAAAATTCTCCTCGCCTCTTGATTCTTACACATTCTGAATTTCTCTTTCAACAGCAACATCAAATACTTTATTACTTTACACTTTATCTTTTGTTTCGCTTTCTTACTGCACGTTTATAGTTCCTTTATTAAGATGAATTCAATTTTCCTTTTAGTATTCTACATCTGAGCTACCCTTGCAACAATGAGCAATTCTACTAGCATTATACTTCTTTGACTCAATTGTTCGACTGTACCAAGTTTGAAGACCTGGACACCGGCGACCCTATAGCACTCGATGTATTAATAAACGCGTTGGATATTTTATTAGCGCAACAAAGTTCCACCTTTTGTGTACATTTCCTTTGTCCTTTGTTGGAATTCGTGGAAACTTTAAACAATTGAAGGCAGCGTTTAATAGGTTGTGTGACCCACTGCACGGAACGTATCGCGTTCCGGTAATCCTATTGACGGGTTACGAGAAAAGGCTGGAACTCATTTCGCGTTCTGTTTCTAGCGCAGCCAGCAACGAAGCATTGACATCTTGTTAGCGAACAGCCCCGCGGGCCTTGCAACTGCGACAAAACCTCGTCGATTATTCACACGTTGCAACGTCCAATTTGCATCGAAACGGATACGGGGTTTCAAGGGATAAAAAACAATTCGAAAAATTTGTCTTTCTCTCTCGTTCGTATTACGTTTCCTTTTCAGAGCTCTGCCTGGTCAACAAGGAACAAGGTTATTATATAATTGTTCCAAATTGCCAAGTAGCAAACAGGAAACGTGGAAAACAAAGTTTAAGGTACATTTATTGTGCTGAGATTTGCAATTCCCTTGATGCATTAACATTTCGAAAAAGAATTGCTCGTTAATCTTATTGCCTGGCGAGACTTAACGATACCCGTGGCAGCCACTTCGTTATGAAAGGCAGCATCACGAATTTCTTGAACGTCTTTTGAGAGCTGAAAACGCGCGCGCGTCATATTTACGACAGAAAAAATTACTCTTTGCGGGAAATAGGATACGTAAATAGCTTTATACTCGGTGCAGCGGAGAAGTCTAAAGTGCCGTGGAAAAGTCTTGCTTTGCGTAACCGGTTCAACGAGATACCGTCAAGTATCTCCCATCGGTGAATCGCTATTTATTTTAAAGCGCATTTCACGATGATTACGTATTTCGCGACGACCGAGTTGCGATTTAAACATTGAAACATTCTTTCTTCTTTTTTCATCGTTTCCTTTTAATTCAATCATATATCTCTGACGCCACGATAGTTAATTCGTGATTAAATTCACAATTAAATTATAGTATTTCGCTTAAAAATCGCTAGAATTTAATTATGAATTTAATAATGTTTAGATACATAAATGTATATGAAAATTTGTAATAAAATATTTAAATTACAACCTATTCTATCGTACGGCCAATAAATTTCAGTTGCGTAAAAGCTCTCGTCTTACAAGAAGCTCGTTACAAAACCTCTCAAATTGCAACACGGTTCATTTGTTGCAGCACATTCTACATAAACAGCAAGCTACGAAAGCTGAGACTGACGAGATAACATTTAAGAATCACGTTTGCCGTATTCCAGCGAAAATTTAGCCCGCAGAAAGTACGCTTTTTTTCTTTTACCACGGATCTTTCAAACGAGGCGTGGAAAGCAGCAACGCCATAAACCTCCGGAGACCGTGCCAGATATAATTGCGTATCCTTTCGTATATGAAATATCACGTTACCATCTTCTCGACAAAAGAAAATTACGAGTAACTGAAACAACAAGAGAGATCCTTCCTTCCGTTAAACTCGTCTCGAACCCTTCACTCTCGTGTCATCCGTGTGATAATGGACTTCTCGAAACTTTTGTTATCTTTCGCACGGCCGAGACAACCGGCCAACGAAGAATGCAACGGAATCAGTAACAAAAAATACAACGAAACAGAGAGAGAGAGAGTGAGAGAAAGTATGAAAAAAAGAACACGCACGGAAAATATTCGTGCTAGAAACACGGGCAGTACTCTTTGCAATGCAGCTGTTTGCGTGTGCGTAAAATGGAACAAGAGGCTGAACGGACGTAATGTATGGCCGCGTGGTTTTTACGCGTCTGCGAATGAATCAGTAAAGGCATTTTTCGGAACGCGAAGTGACGATAAATTATATACGCCACGACGACGACGTGTGCAGTTACCGCGCCAGATATGCCAGCGATAAATTCGATAGATAATCGTTTGGTATACTGGCGTCGGACGGACGAAGAATTACTGTGTTCTTTCGTACACCGTTGTTTTCATCGATTACAACCTCCAGACCTCCATGATTAGTGTCATTTGACGTTGAATGAAATTAGATTTCATCGCGATCAACGATAACAGCCTGTCGTTTAAACGTCGTGAAACGTTTGTCCCCGTCCGATGGATTGAACAGTAGTTCAGGTAAATGCTAAGTCATACACGTTTGTTTAACTTATTAATGGAATTAAGGGATAATCTAAGTGGAACGTGCAAAACGTTTGCGAAGTAATAATTAAATTAAAAAATAGAGGTTCGAAGAAATGATTCGAAATATAATATTAACTAGTAATTTAGGTAGAAGCAACGAACGTAGGAGGTGACGCGATTGAATTTTTAATTAAGCCACCACGGAACGTGTGAGTTGCAGAACGTTTGCAAAGTAATAATTGAATAAAAAAGTAAAGTTTCGAAGAATTTAATAACCAGTTGTTTAAGCTATGAGCGTTAATGAAAAGCCAGCGAAACACTCGTCGATCTTCTGTGCCCCGTTTGTAACTTAAAGTCGACTGTGCTTTGATCGAAGACGAGGCGAAGTAGTGCAAGTCAGTAATAACGCGGTCCTCGATCATCGTAGTGGTAATACCTTGTAATGAGCCGTCCATCGCCCCAGTCACCGATGAGTCTATAAATTTAATTTCGTAAAATAAAGAAAATGAAATTAAATTAATATTTAGTGCATTTCATAAATCGTATATTTTAGCGGGCATGGTTATTTTTATTGTAGCAGAAAACGGGTCAATGCAAGTCATGAAATTCTAGTATGCAAAATTGTTTAGTAAATTAATGCAACGAAATGGAATGAAAGTACCGATAGCATCTGCAAACCTTTCAACTCTCTGTTATAATCAAGGGATATTGGCTTCATAAAGCTTTCAGGCACTGGTTGTTCGATTTAAAAAGAGGAAAAAGTCAGCTACAATTTCGCTTAACAATTTTGTTTCAATAATACATAGTGCGCACACGTGTTCTAATTCAAAGATAGTTAACAATTTTCAAACACATGGGTATAGAAAATTTTGTCGATAGAACTGTGCGTAGTTCGCTCGTAAAAGGATCGAAAATTGACTGAAAGGAAAACGTATAAAATATTCATCTGTTAATTTTGTTGATTACCAGTTGGTACAGTAATTTTCGGAATGGAAGTATAGCAACTGAATTACGTCTCGTAGTTTGAAAGCGCAAGCTTTCGTAGGGGTGATGAGTTCGCGTCCACTAACCTAGTTTGAAGTTAAGTGATGGAGCTAGATTAGGCTCAATAAATTATACTTGCTCAGCTCTAAACTTCTCCAATCTTCTCAATCGATGTCCAAAATTGTACTCAATTTAAAAACTCTATAGAATGCTTTAAAAAACTGTACAATTATCATTTCCATTGTCAAAGTTTATCACTTCATATATACATATCTTTGTTACAGGACGATCGCAGACTTGTCCAGCGTTAAAAGCAGCAGGTGAGTTGAAGGAATTTAATAAATAATCGTAAAATTTAAATTTTTCATAACCTTTAGATACGTTTCCTGTAAAAATTGATATTTTCCAGTATTGGACTTTTCTAGAGGAAGCAATTTCTTGTTTAACTCTTTGCTGTATCAATATTGTGTCAGAAAACTCGGCACGCTATAAATATTTTTATAAATTTCATTTTATTATCGCAAATACCAGCGTTTATTTTTCACCTAGCGGAAACGAGCAGTACGATTGGTCTTCGCTTTGCTCGTTCGTCCGTTTCTGAACTTAACAAAAATCGCGATGGACGGGACAACATGTTTTTCACCGTCGATCGGAAAGCTGACGGTCATTCTAGCGGAAAATCGAATATCGCTGATATCACCGCCGATACAGCTATCAACGTTCAACGATCAAAGCACTTAGGTTACGCTAGCCGTGAAAAATCCCGGGAATTGGAACACGGAAGTCGTTTCATTCATGAAAATACCATTAATGCTTCGTGCTAACGTTTTCCTGTAACATCTGGAATAACAGGGGGAAAAGGTTATTAAAAAGAAATCGAATGAAATTCTAATTCAACAATGAAAGGGTTGAAACGAGAGACAGCTTTTCTTGCACCGTTCACACCATGTTCATTCGAAAGGTATTTGAATCATCTGGTTCTTGCATCATGAAACGAGTTTTCACACATAGATATACGTTGTAATCGGGGAGAATACTCGTGGAAAGCAGAGTACACGGGAGGAACACGGGCTCTAATACCGCGAGTATACCGGTGAAGCATCTTTGAAAGCTACACCAGCTTTCGACTGGTAGGACGCGTTTACACCGGTGCGACATTTTGTTGCGGAACCTACTCGAAAGCCTCGAAGAGGGTCGATTCTAATGGGACAACGTGCGCGTACTCAAGTTTCCAACGCGTATAATCTACGCCTGTTTCGGCGCAAATAAACGCGTGTTCCTGTGCCGGCTGCTCTTGTTTTCGGGAGAATGCGGGTAGAAACGTGGAAACCATACGCTTTGGATAGTTACGGTACCTAGATACATGCAAAGCATTTTAACATAAATATATCCCTTGAACTACGATATACGAAACAGTAATCAAGAATTAATAGTCACCTGAGAATTTTGTTGTGGTCTAAAAATGCAGGTACCTTTAAAGCTATTTTATCATTTGTTATTTTTAAATTCTTGTTAATTTTATGAAATTACTTGAATTTCTCCAAAAGACATTAACGCTTTATACAGCCCTGTTTCTGGGTTCTTTACAAAATACGAAATCTCTCAGTGTGTACGGATTAATTGTACGAAATCAACGAACAGAACTCGCTCGGTAATTTAATATTAATACACCATCACCGACAGTTCACTAATCAGTGCTTCTGAACAAGAACTTCAAACGAAGCTCATCCGGTTCGCTTCACAGTCATAATTCCTGCGACGACGTTGGCAGAAGGCGTTTCGTCTTTTGCTCATCCTTACATCTCTGAGCACAGCTTCTATCGCATTTATTCGAGCATGCAGACGAAACGCGTTCGAAAGGGTCGCAAGCCTTTGGCTGTTAGGTATAAGTGTCAACGTTATCCGCGTCTTGACGTTGCTCGAGAAGTTCTGTCCCTTCTTTTCGCCGTTTGCCCTCGCCTTTCGTTCGTTCGTCGTCCTTCCTTCCTTCCTTCCTTCCTTCCTTCTTCCTTCCTTCCTTCCTTCCTTCCTTCCTTCCTTCCTTCCACACGCAAGCCGCATCGCCCAAAGCTACGCTGCAGCTTACAGTTCTCGTTGTTTGTCTTCAGCCGTGAGCTTTTGTGTTTGCCCAAGCTGTGCCGTGTGCTCGTCCAGAGTCCGAGTCCAGCCAGCCGTGTTTCGTCGCGGCCAGTCCTCTATTTATTTAGTTTTTACTGCCGGTTTGCGGACTTGCCTGTGCACAGGCAAGATGCTTAATTACCATGAGCCCGCGCATCGCTGGACGTCTTTAAAAAACATTTCTTCTCAAGGAACAACTGCGCCAGAATTTTTGCTCACGGTTGGCTGGACGCCTTTATTCTCGCGTCTCGCGACACGAATTTTCCCGCGGTAAATCATATTTCCGGTGTTCTGCAAGAGCGACTCGGGGAACAAAGCGCGTCGATTTTAGGCGGCGAGGTTTTGTGCTTAGAACGTTTCAAAGAATTGGTTACGTTGATGGCATTTCCGTGCTAACTCGAAGATTTCAGTTCTTTGGTGATGGAAATTTTTGTAAAATAATTAGAAACAAAAGCACAGAGTTAAGCTTACAATGGATGTTCCTTTTCATTTTTTTTTTGCTATTGAGTCGATGCTTTGTATCTACTTGTTTTTTTATCCATTCTACTTGAAAACCTTTTTACATTTCGTTCAAGAGAACAGTCAACTTTTTGATACGCGAAACAACAGAAAATACGCGGACGCGTTAAAAAGTCCGCAATAACAGCGGGGGTAGTTTTTGCAATTAGCGATATCAGCTGCGTAACCCGACGCGTTGTTTATGCGCGCCTTGCAACACCGCGCCGTCCTTCTATTTCTGGCATTTCGCCAAATTTCCACACCCCTTTCGCCTCTTCTTCTCTCTGTTTCGCTTTTACCTTTTTCCCCTCTGCCAGTGTATATCGACGCCCATGGCCAGCCGCGTTATCAAACGATTTATATCGGTGTTTTGCAAAATTTGTGGAGCCACGGCTTGCGAGTGGCGTAGGCCCCGACTGGCAGCCAGTGCACTAAACGTTACCGTGGAAAACGGATAACGCAACCAGGGGGATGGGATCGGATCGTGAAAACTGGCCACTGCATCGCAGCACAGGCCGAAAGGTATCAGGACGGCGTATTATCGCGTTTTTAATCTAAACCCTTTGCCACGCTTCGAGGGATACCACCCTCTTACCCCTGTCTCCCACCAATTCACCAATAGACAATTATTCTGTAACACGTAAAAAGATGACTGCTTTGATATCGTGTGATGTGAACGTAACAAGATAACGCAGGAAATATTTGTATTACAATTTTAAAACGGAAAATTACTTTAGGATGTCAAATGTTATTTATTTTACTACCTAATACATATTAGGTATTGCCTATCTATGCTGTTGAAACATATTTCTGTGCACTTTAATTGTAATTTCGCAAAGCTATAATAGATTTTGTGTTATCTACAATGTTATGTAGGAGAGGGGAGAAAAAGGCGTTTCATCTCGGGATCGTTTGTCAGACTCGTCAGTGGGGCTGAGAACAGACGATCCCTGCCCCAGACACACTACTATTCGGAACTCCTGTATATTCGAACTGTATGCCGGGCGACCGCCAGCGAGAACACTGATCACCGATCATTTCGCCGCCACCTAGCGGTCCCCGGCCCGAACCATAGACGTCCAGGGAGACGAAACCCTCTCCCCCTCGATTAAACGCCTACTTTAACCCCGCTGTTACTTCTGTCCCCGATCTCCTCTACCCTAAAGCGAAGCAGAATCATCTAACGAAAATCTAAAGTATCAGCCCAGCTAGACAACGTTCCAGCGGATAAAGAAAGACTCGGTTCATTGAACGAAGCAAGTTCTTTCGTTGGTTAATCGTAACACTCGGCGAGGTCTTAGTCCGAGACGATTGCATAAAGGTGCAGCTGGGTTCGAGGATTCTTCGGGGAATTCTGGCTAGCTGGCACCGAAGCAACGAACAAAGAACGGAATAAGCTGAAATAATTGGCAATTAGAAAACCGTGCGGGATATTAACATTATCTAGACGAGTTAACGGTGCAACGCCAGCTTCGAACGACGAGGCTTTCTTTTGTGCCGAATCTTTTCCAGCTTTCTGACCGCGAGAAATCCTGGTCCACGACAGTTACCGTGTACGTTCTCTCCTGATAACCGGTGAAACTGTGCCGAGATAAAGGATATCGACCGGAGAAGCCCGCTCCCTTTGAACAATTATCGTTTCAACTTCAAGATTCCTACTCGGACGGTTTCAACGACGCTGCGGGGTCTCGGCGGACCCGTCAGATTTTCGCGTCGATTACAGGTTTGGGAACGCGGAACGGATATTAACCCATTCGCTGTGAGAGATTCCGAAGAAAAATCAGTGTTATAACTTTTAACCCGACAATCACAGGAATTTATCTCGGAAATTAATTAGAAGCCTACAGGAGACAAAAGGATCTATCTCGTCTATCTCGTTATCCCTTCATTAAATCATAATGTATTTATTAAATTCGTCTCGATTGAAGTTCGATAAATATTCGAGCACCGCTACAGACAAAAGGGCAAATGATGGAACGACGAAAAGTTCGTTATAATCGCAATTGAACGCGAGTAATCGTCCAGGTTCGAGCGGATTAATAAAAAAAAAATACTTCCGTCGCGATGCTTCCTTTCCGCTTCGACGATGATTTTATCTTTGGTCGGACGTTTAATAATGCATAAGGGGGCGGGAGTGTTTGTCGATGGTCACACTTCCAGCCACTCTGGTCACCCTTCGATCGGAGAAGAGCACGTTCGTATTAATTAGGTGATGGGTAATGGGAATTAAATCGACGCGTTTTGAGAAAACGTGGTATGGGGCTGGAGGAATTATAAGAGACCGAAGACGAGCTTCCCTTAATGATTTCATCGTCGAATTGATGCACGCTCGCGATCTTAGGTCCCTTCGACGTGCTGGGTCAATATTTAAGGGATCGAAGATTCAACAAGGAAATTAGAATTAATATGGAAGAATCCTTTCGATTCATACCGGCGATTCGACGAGTCGGTTTAATTCAGGTAAATGGAAACGGATGTTTTTAAACTGCCGGTGTTTTGACAGTGGTGTAATCTTCTAAGAGGTGATTCAGAGAAACAATTTTCAAAGTATCTATCTTTTATGAAGAAATTCTGGGAGATTATTCGTTGCTTTTTTTAGTAAAAATTTCGTTCTATGATCTTTGAAATTACCTTCACAAAGGTTTCCTACAATTGTCCCGTGTACTTTATCGATCTCCTGGTTTTAGCGTTTTCTAAATGCAACGAGAACCAGCAGGTCTGCGTGTAAAATTAGGGTCAACATCGGCATGCCAGGCGAATAGAATGCGGTATTTGCGAGATTCTTAAAATTACTGGTGACATTCATAGACGTGCAACGAGAGTTCCATCTATAATCTCACTCGCAATATTCCTTCAATTTAATATTGTCCCAATTTTTGTCTATTCTTCATTATCCTGAATAATTAATTTATAGAAGAGATGTTATCAAGTTTAGGAAATCAAATAAAACAGTAAGTTTTTGTTACTCGCAGTCGTTTACTGGATTTTCCACGTGGACGAGAAACAAGGATGCGCCACGATTTATTATCTGGTCGTTCGCGAATGAATCGCAAGTTTTTTCGTAAGGCCCTGCCGGGAACAAAGCTTCCCTGATCGGAAAGACAATGGAATTAATGGGCGACGAGAAGCGGCTGGCAGAGAATTTTTCCGTCCACGATGTCCTGCCTCGACTCACCGTAAAATAACTCCCCTACGTTGGACGGATATCGATAGAACGAGAAAATAGACTCGGTTAGAACGAGGAGAAAAAGGGATGGAGACCGTTGGTACCGTGAAACCTTCACCCAGAATTCCAACGTCGAACGTGTTCAAACGTTATCGGAGGGTGGTCATCGTCGTACGTCGTTGGAATACAGACTATTACGTCGATTCTTGGGTCAGATTTATACTGCGCTCGCTTAAAACGCTATTTCCAATGGATCTTTCAAACGTATGAAACAAGGATAATCGGCGAATGCATAAATTTATAATTGAGAGATCTCATGACTGGCTGAGATCATTTTTCAAGCGTTATCAAGTTACTCAGTTTGAAATTATCTATCATTCTGTATAATAAACAGCTTCCTAATGGTACCAATTTAAGCAAAATATCAGTTTGATTACTTTTGTGACAGGCTACGTGTATTCAAGATTGATGCGACGCAATATTGAAAATGTTCCTGGGTATATAGAACGCCTGACGATCACGAAGGGACATTGTCGAAGTCGAAGCCTGGGAACGATTTGAGAGATAGTGGGTTTCTGAATTGCGAACAAGGACGGATTTGATGTAGGGTTCGAATGGAGTTGATCGTGGGATAGATCTCGCAAACGAGCGACTGCTTGTTTGGAAACACTGCGTTGTTTACGTGAATAGATTGAGAATAATTTCATTCGATGATAACTGAATAAATTGAACAATATTATCCCGTTACTGATACCTCGAAATTGTAACGAAATTCTAAGCTTCGATAATTTTCTTTCATTATTCTATAATTTGCTTGCTGTTATACAAAGGATATAAGGGTATAAGGGTTATATACAAAATAAAAAGGGTTGGGAAAAGGGTTGCGAACTTATGATATAGAGTGTTCATAGAGAGTTAACGGCTGTTACTTAAACGATGGATTTTAGATGACTCTGTAATTAATAACGGAATGGATTCAGATTCAGGGATTGGACTGCCTAAGCAATTGGTCCTTCCTGTGCAATCCATTTAACAGAGAACCTTACCTCTTACTTAGTCTCTAGCTTCTCGACCGAATCAAAGTGAACTGAATATAGTTTCACCTGCATTTACATGATAAACGGTAATTCAGTTGTACTTAAACGATTTGCAACTTTACGTTCGTTAATAAAATCGTTAATGAAGAAACGGTGATGGATAATGTATTGAATCGATGAAATTATTGGGAGTGCTTAAAATATCGATAGCATGTGAAAATGGTTAGTGAGCATCGATAATATAGAGAAAGAGAGATAGAGAGCTTTCGTTTTTTCTCATTTTCCCTCAATCAGAAGATTTTATGCGTTAAAATGAATCGCTAAGCGGAGGTCGAACGCGCGCAGTAAAATTTTATTCCTCGCTTCGTCGAAGATAAATTATTAAACGAGCATGCGAATACCGAACAAAATTACCTCATTGATGAAAAAATCGCATCGTTAGCTGCAATGATTCTCATTTTCACCGCATAGGTGCATATAATTCAATTTCCCGCTGTATTAATGAAAATTACTGAAAAATCATTTTCTCCTCTCTGGCCGTTCGATTCAATTTCGAAATTTTTTACGGATTACGATGCGGCATACGAAATTCTTGATTATTTGGGAGGAAGTGAAATTCCTTGGGAAAGCAATCGAATCTTTCTTTCCGTTGAAGAAAAGTTCGCTTCCGGATCGAGGCTCGACGAAAAGTTTATTGATGAAGGTAATGGAACTTTTAAAGTAGGTCGCTTCGAGTATATAAATAAATGTCACATAATATACTTGAAATGTTTCTATGGCATGGGCGAAACTTAAGTCCAATGTTCTGCTATATTTTAAAAAAAGATAGGAGAGCGCTGTTTCATTTCTTTTAATTCATTAAATCCATTTTTAAAGTAGTCTTACATTCTCGTCGCACGAATATTCTTCCCAATTAATTTGGAATAATCGATACTCCTTCAATTACAATCACAAACTAGTGTCGCCGAGCGTCGCGAACGTGCCTTACCCTTAACTTTCGTTTCACTAAAAATCACCCGTTCAAAGAACAGTGAGCAGACAGCCGTCGAAACTCGTTCCGACAGGTCGATGCAGCATTCGGGTCAGCGAAGATTGCTTTCAAACAACGTTGGAAAAACGACCGGATCCACTGATAAGTACACGCTTCAGATGGTTCGGATGCATGGACGTTTAAATTCATTTTTACGATCGATCGTGTTAAACAAAAATTCTTTAAAAATTCTAAATCGCATCGAAATTACTTATGCAGGATATCGAGTGGATCCCTAACGATCGACAAAGTGATGTTTGCTAGGACGAAAGGGTTAAGAGTGCGCGAACGATTACAGCAGGCTAACGGTATTCGAGGATCGAGCGATCTCCGGTGCCGTTTAATCCTTTGGAACAACCGCAATCGGATTTCGCGGCAACGATTATGCCGTGTTCGGACCGCAAAGGCGCTTTGGCCCGAATGCATCCAGCCACGGAGAGTTTCGTCGACAAGTGGGACGAAGACACTTGAAGCATCGTTCACGGGCTGACGAGCGAGGCACGTTAATGACGGTGTTTTGCCGGCAGCCGTGCGAGAATCCGTAGGACGCGTGTATAGCTGGACAAGAAGCGACTGCAGCGGCTGCGAGGATAATTATGCGGCAGTTTCCAATTACGAGTAACACTCGAACGAACCCCCTGGCAGGAAGCTGCTGCTACTGCTGTTCTCTGCGTTTCAGATACCAGCATGGTATCCTTATGCTCTTTGTCGAAACAGAAGTTCTCTGATGAGAATCGACAAATCAACGGTCTAAGATTCTGCAGTTTATCGATCTGTCAGTATGTATGTTCGGAGTGGGTTGTTTCGACGATTGAATTAGTTTTGCTCGAGCTTTCGAACTAAGAAATTCAGATCGTCAGCAAGAATATGCAAAATACTTGGAAAATTGATTGGATATTTCTAGAAATTCGTATATGACTGACATCGTGCACAAAATGTTAGGTTTCCTATTTCTGAAGCGAAGTTCACGATGGAAATTTCCAACATGTCGCAAATGTAATGTAATAATTTATCCTCGATGGTATCCTGTTTGATTCTGCATGAGCAATCCAAGTTCTTCGTGTTTCATTAAGCAAAGTGAAGTCAACTCAATGGCGATCAAATTGAACGGGCTCTCCCTTTAACAGACAGCGAAGTGCTTTCAAAGTCGCCGGATGCTCTTCTTCAATTGTCAGTCCAACGGAAGTATACTTTCATAGAGCAACCTTTCTGAAGAATTTCATGAAAATGAAAGGGATCGAACGAACGTCGTTGATTTTCCTGTACAGGCATCAACGAATGAATCTATGGATTGCGTTTCAGAAAGATTATATCCGTTTTCTTTCATATGAAAACGAAAGGGCTGCGAATTAAAATGTCGACTGCAATAATAAATTTTGAAAATGATCAGTATCGTTGGAATTTCTAAAGTTAGTGCATAATTATGCAAATTGAAAATTTTAATTTAAATTTCTATATAATGTGAGCTACTTGGAAGAAAGGATTGAGTATGAAAAATGTAAAATGGAAGAAAAATCGAAGAAATTATGAAAAAGAAACACACCTCTCGGTTTTATAATATTTCTCCTGGGAGCTATAGATTCGCGTTAATGCATTCACTACCATAGCTGCACTACAATATGAATTACTAACGGTATTAAACATTCACTTACTAATCTAAAACTTCAGTTTGCTATTTTGAAGCGCCGGTGAAACACTGCCGGTACTCATAATTTCTTTTCGCTTCCTTCTTTACAACCGCCAGAGCGGTGATCTTTTAAATTTAATATCATACCAGCGGAATTTAAATATCCTGCTCGCAAATATTCACTCGTGAAGTTTTACTGCTCGTCTCTTTTGTTTCTTACACGACGTAGCTTTAGGCCGTCCGCGTGGGTACATTGGGTCAAGTATCGCGTGATAGTAGGTGAAAACTAAGAACAGAAAGGGAAAAAAGAGGTGAAATCTTGCAGTCTTGAAAGCTCCAAGAAATTTAAAGGTACAATTTCGATACTCTGGTGTAAAATTTCTCAAAAATTCGTTACAAAGAATAGAAAAATAATATTATTTTATATCATTTCTTCTGATACTTATCCTAATCTACACCGTTCAATTTCAACAATGTTACTGGAACAGATTCGAGTACAAATAAACTGTAATAATCCCAGTATCGACGAGTCTGGTTTCCCTAGGAGGTTCGAATAAAATCAATTGTAAATGAAATCCGGCGAGGTGACTGTAAATCTGATCCCAGAGCCAACGTAACTTTATTCCACGTTTTATTTCGTCAACATGGCTTTGCAGCATCCGCCTCGCGTCCCATTTCCCACGAACTTTGTCCGCGAGCAAATTCTCTGCGTCAATTTCGATTTCCGCTTATTCCCGGCGTAACGACTACGGCCTTTCCCTTCTACCGACAACTTTCCACGTTGAAATTGTCTGTAACCGCGATCGAATTGCACCGTCCGCGTCCCCGAGAATTCGCCTGCTAGGGAAAAAGTCAGCTTCTGTTGGTGGCTCTTTAGTAACGGGCCAACGATCGATCGACCAGCCTTCTTCCTCGATTCTATTCATTTGTCGTCCTTCCTTCTTTCCCCTACTCGATGATGGATCGTGTACTTTTCACTCGTTTCCTGGACGTTGCAACAGCTTTAACAAGAAAACAACCGTTTATCGCGACGTATAAAGGAGACTCTGCTTCGATTTGCTTGAGTATCCAGCAAGCTGGCAAAGCCGATCTAATCCCTGTGTCCTATGGGGGATTTACTGCTTTAATAACGTCGTGTTAAACTTTAGGGAAATCTAGTGACGAATTTTAGCCTCTTAGACTTCCATCTGCCTCTGTTTAATAGTGTCAATAATTTACTTCGAGCTGATTCAATGATTTCCTGGAGGGATGATAATTTTTGATGATTCAATGGTAATTAAATTAAATTCTATGAAGCCTTCGGTTATTCGACGAATCGGATTGTCAATAAATAACCAACAGGAGATTATCCAATGTTGTTCATTACAATATTACCTAACAACCAAGTGAAATGCAGGCGATTGAAGGTAACTCAACACCTCCCTCGTTTTAGCACAAACGAAATTTACCACCTTAATAACATTGCTCTAAACTCGGCGCAAATTCAACGAGTTACACGTTTCCCGCGAATTTCTTCCGAACAAATCTTCCAACAAGTTTCACTCGCGAACCGGAAACGAGTCCGCAGCCCGTGACACGACGAGACTACGCGACGCTTTGATTCCGTGAGTTTCAGCCGGGCGTGGTACTCTATGCAAGAGCAAAGTCTAATCCATATCCTAGCCGGGATGAAATTTACTACTTTAATAACATGGGCTTCCGGCGCCTACGGTGCACAGCCACATCCGTGTGTTACGCTTATGCATAGGTGGCCACGCAAAGTCCTATGACTTGCCAGCAGCCAGTGTCCGACTGGCAGAAACGATTTCACTGTATTTGGGTCAAGTTGCGCAGGTTGTTTGTTGTCGGGTAGCGAGCAAGCGCGGTGGAAACGTAAATCCGGCCAACACTGTCGGAAAAGTAGCGACGCTAATTTAACGCTGTAATATGATGGCTCGGAGTTCTCCACGGCCTTGGCTAGATGATATTTCCACGGAACGATACGACCACTTTTCGACCGACGACACCCCGCTACTGCATGACACCGGAATTTCACTTTGTTTCCAGTTGTTTCGCTGTTACACGCCGTAAAACACGTTACCACGGCTTGGAATTCTGTCGTGGGTGTAACGTTCAGCTTGTACATTGCCTCAGAATGATATACATCTATCAGAATGGCGAAAATTAATGAAGCAAAGGCTTCTTTAGGAGAGAATTTGTTATGAGACATAAATTTTCTACTGACATCCTTGAATAGAGAAATAGAACACCATTTATGACACGGTGAACGAACACAGTCCAAACGTTAAATTTCTGATAATTCGGATTAGAAGATTTCTATGTTGAATTATAGATTACCAACAGATTGCCTCCTCAAAAATTAGCCATTCGATTAAGCAATATCGAGCGAATAATCATATAATAAAAAGCGGTGCCAAGTATATCAGTACAAAATGTAAGTTTCGTGCGCAAAAACCTCAAGACCCTCGAGGGTATCTTACTTAACACCTTATAAACACCTCGTAAACACATTTCTCGAAACAATGAACCGATTTATCTGGAGTCATGCGCATTCCCCGAAGCCCATCGTCGGCTAGAGTGGTGTTCGCCTCGATCGATTCTCCAAATGCGAGGTATCGAGGAAGATAAATGAAAAAGGGGGGTGGCTCCTCGTATCCTCCCACGCCCCTAATACACACGCATAAATTGCGAGGGTGCAGATTGGGTCGAGGTAACCGCTCCTTTATTTTCTTTACCTGCGTGGGACGGTGACGCGAGAGCTTTTCCAGCCAGACTGAACAGACGAATAAGAAGAAGAAGAATAAGAAGAATAAGTAGACAAAGAACAAAAAAAGAAGAGGAGGGTAGGAAAGAAGGTTGCAGGGGTTGAAGGACGTAGGATGAGGAGGGTTAGGGTGGATCCTGGATACATAACGTAACGGATGGACAGGCAAGCTAAGGCTAGATAGGTAAGGCTATACTCGAAAGCTAAACTACTTTGGCCCCGAGCAAGGCGGGGGTTACGGAGGCTTGAGTGCTAGCCGCTTGTTCTGTAATCCAATAGAGACCCTAAGACCTTTCCCACTCCACTGCATCCTTCGTATAGGTACACGTGCAACCGACTGTACGTAAACTGCTATATACGCCGGATATCTATGTAAATTTCAATATGGCGCGAACCTCGAGTCTGCGTCTCGCTTTTCCTTCAGGATCATGCGAAAAGCGAAAACAATTCGAGACACGATCGAACGAGATCAAACTGAAAGTAACCTGTTACCAGAGCAGTTAGAGGTAACAAGAACCGAGGTTTATGGTATACAAACTGTTAACCACTTGCATTAGAGTGATACGGTCAATAGGGGATGATTTATTTATTTAGTCGATAAACGGTAAACGATGAATATCCTTTGGCACAATAATTTATACAGCATTACAATTTATTTACAAGTTTACAAAGTGGGTATAGTGTGCTATAAATATCTTATGTTTATGAACGTCTAGTAGTTGGATGGTTCGGCAGGGGTGGTAAAAGGAAAGATCGTTAAAGACACTTTCAAAGAGACTTTAAAGGAAATACGTTGAAAAATGTATCCGATAGAAGCATCAGTGATGTTTGAACTGGCGACGATGATAAAGAGTGATAAACGAGAAGGAAAGCGATCGGACGGCTCGGGGAGTCCCGAGAATTTCTAAAATATGTTTCCCTCAGGGGTTGGGTTCTTTTCAATTTTGCCAGCGAAAATATTCACGACGGAAGAAGAGAAAAAAGAAACTTGTAAGCAAGATATAATCAGGATTATATCGCTTAAGATAGAAACTTGTCTGTTCTCTCTTACAGGAAAGCATTGTTTTTCTTTGGTAGAAAGGGAAAAAGGAAAAAAAGGAAATGGTGAAAGGAAAGAAAGAGAAACCGGACGGACAGAGCGGATTACGAAACAGAGGAACGGCTCGAAATGAAAATCCGTTTGTATTGCTTTTAACGGTATGAAACGCGTGGAAGGATACTTTTAGCCGTGGAACATTAATTTATAAATGGATACAATTTCATTAAGCCCGTAAACAACGGGCCCCAGCGAAATCGGAGTTTCCCGTCGGTCTTGTTCGTTAAACAAACGATCCGACGCGAGATACGTTTCCTAAATACGGGACGAGGTATTTTCGTGATAAATAACGTCGCATTTGTAAGGTCGTTCAGCGAGAGAAATGCCGCTCGACCGCCACAAAAGAGATAATAACTCTTTAATGCTCACACCGACCGCATTCCGCGTAAATCCGCGCCTTCCCTCCGCGAATATGCAAATAATTCCCATTATCGCAACGTGTGCTTGGGAAACATTCGACTCGCCGCCCATATTTATCGCGATCCCTGATCTCGCGAGTGTTATCCACCTCGAAAAACCATTTTTTCATCGTTATTCGCACGTTCGACGAGCACTCAAACCCTCGTTTCCGCCCATCCCATCCCATTCATTTTACACAACCCTCTCCGCTAATACGAATTTAATGTAACTCCTTGATGCGACAAGAATATTGCTAATCCTTCATTTACAAAAATACTCGCTGTTTTACAGCTGCTATTTCAATATTAATATATTTCTGCATATATATTATGTACAGTATTGATATCTTCAACATTCCAGATTGTAAATATTGATTACTAGTACTTTTCAGAACGATATCGTTAACCATACTTTCGTTATTCGTTTTTCACGTCGACGTTGTTACGTTGTTGAAGATGAAATGTGGGTAGAAAAATGCGAAATATTTGAGGAAGGTTTTTTTCGCTAATACAAATAGACGTTTGAAATAGAAACGTTACGTTCACGACGATTGCTTCATAAAATGTTAAGAGAATGAAAAAGTTGTTTGTATTCGAAATTGCGGAATGAAATATGATATAGAGTTTGTACGGTTTTTGTTAGCTATTCGTTTTTACGAAAAATAAAATTTCAACGTTAACTGAGATTTAATAAATGAAAATACGCTGTAATGGAACATTTGATTACATGATGAAAATAACTGCATTTTTTCTACGTCTGCACAATTACATACGTTCGCGTGGCCGTTTATTTAAGTGTGCTTGTAATTAGTCCACAATGAACTTTTTCATATTTTCGATAACTTAAAAGCTAAAATCTTGCCATTCGTATTTTTGTTTTTAAAGCCAGAATCACTCGCTGTCGTTATTATAAGGTATTTGAGATAATAACATATTTCGAGGACAGGTTTAGAAGAAAAGGCACGGTAAATTCCGCTCGAAAGCTTCGAATCTGACTTACATGAACAACAATCAAAGGTTCGCTGGTAGATCCCCGATAAAGGGGGTGGGTTTTCATCCCCACAACTACGTGGAATTCGTGGTATTAGAGGCCCATCTCACGTAGCAGCTCATCAGCAGTTGAATTGGCCACTCTACCCTGGCATCGAGTTTTCTTGACCTGGAAAGTTCAAAACGCTACTTCGTACGGTACGTGTGATTACGGTACATGTCATACGAGGGTAATTTATTTGCGGCACCGTGTGCTCATACGCTTTAACATTTTCGATGATGATCACCGCAACTGGATCGTGATCCTGTTTACAATATCACGGTTATCAGATATTTCAAAAGCAAACATAACTGAAATTCCTCGTATTTCGTTGAAAACACTATAACAGATAATTTTATGAAGAAAATAAAAAGAAAGTCTTGTTGTATGCATATGGTATTCTGTTCGCGAGTTATAATTTTATATTTTCGGATTTCATTAACATTTTTTAAAATTCTTTTATAAATTGATATCAAAAGAAACTTGTTATCAGTAGAACGATGGGTATTATATTGAGGTACTATTTTTAGAGGATGCATTGTAGCAGCTGAGAGGGTAAAACAGAGAAAAAGGGGTTGAACTGCAGCATAGCGACAGAGGGAAAGCCGGTATTACAGGGGTTGGTTTTACTGAAGGTTGTCGGTAAGGAAGGAGGGTGTATACGTAGGGGGTGGTTATTGCCGATCGAGTACTCTGGAAAAGGGTTCAAGGGGTTGGAGTTAGGATTCCAGTCAAACGATGGGGTTAGTTGTACTGGAAGCTCATCTCGAGATTGCTAAACTAATCGGAAAAATTTGTTTTTTGTCGATAATTCAAATAATATAAATTCAACTTACTAATAAAGAAAGACATTACTCATATACGTCATCGTACTAAAAAACTCTGCATAATGGCATAATTCTAACGATAACGAATCAATTAGCAAACTAGTATTTTTGCTCATTAATTATATAATAGAATGCACAAGTGCAAAATGTCAGAGTACTATCTTTAGATAGTAAGAGTTACTTGAAAGAAAAAGAATTTTTGCCTTTTTTATGTAAATTCCATTGAAGAAGAATCATAAAAGCGCTCGTATTTTACCACTAAACGAATATATTCGTGTTCAGTCGAGGAGGCAGATAGCAGGATTGCGTACAAGCGGGTTGGATTATCGTTCGTATCGATAAAACGTTCCCGTGGAACGAAACGACGTGGCCGGATCAATCGAACCGCAGGGAAGTCAGCCTGCCTGATTTCGCCTGGCGCCTTTTAGTGCGATCATAGGCATAAAAGCTTGAATACAAACACCGTCGTTTCGTGGTATCGATCTCTTTCGCAGTTGCAGATATTCTTGCACGTGTCTCGCCTCGTAAACACCACGGTTTACCGCGTTCCGCGAGCGTACGTATCTCTCGCAGTAGTAGTAGTCTACGTTCAGTCGTACGTCGGCCGGAGAAAGCGTCTTGCTACTCTACTTGCTCCGCGCATTGCAAGAGGATTCGTATATATCAGCGTTAATGCATTTTTACTAGAAATCAAACGCGCAGAATTCATGCCAAATATACAGGCTTCGTGCCTTTCAGAAGAATAGCAAAATAGAATAATTTAAGCCTTTAGAAAGTGGAATTAATCAATATAATTAACGATTGAATGTGCATGCTATCATCTGCCGCGCAAGACACTGTCACTTCACTTATACTACTGTATTAATATTTGAGAAAAGGTGTTCAAAATAGCCCACCTTTACACGAAAGCTCACCAACAAGATTATCTACGGACGCGACGCGGATCCATAAGAAAACACGGCGGAAATGGCAGATAGCAGTGACAGGTGTGCGCACAGGGAAGACAGTAAAGTTGGACTATAGACGAGCCCCATTGTGTCTTGCCCTTGGGTTATCATTATCGCCGTGTCTTCACCTACCTGCTGAATTATATATAGCATAGACGGCGACGCGGAGGTCGAGAAACAGTCGTCGGGACGGCTACCTTTGCTACGGTCTGACGTAAACGGATGATAGAATATGCATGCGGTAATCTAGGGGGTGAACGAGGGAGGGTTCGAACGTGCAATGAAAAGTTGTAGGTATACAAGGGGATTCTTGTCAAGTGATCGATGGGATTGTCATCGAACCTGGAAAACATACAGAAAAACCGGTAGCACGGAAGCACATTAGCTTCTACGAGAATCACGTGTGGTAGAAAAAATAAATGATGTATCTATGTAAGTGCAAGGGTCAACTGGATTTGAAAATTAAATTCCTTGCCTCTATTTCATGCATTCCTTCTGTGATAAGTAGTATAGCTCAAGCATTACACAAGTGTTCATGTAATAAGCACTGTTCATGTAATAAGTAGTATAGCTCAAGCATTAAACGAGTGCTTATGTAATAACTAGTACAAGCGGTTACGTAATAAGTAGTATAGCTCAATTTTTGAATAAGCTGACATGTAATAAGTAACGTAGTTTAGTCTTTAAACAAGCTCTTGTTCACTAAGTAGTACAATGCAGTCTTTGAATAAATAATACAAGCATCGATTAACCAAAGCACTGAACTAGCATTAACTAGAATGAAGGGTAAAATAATTTACAGGAACAAAGTAGATTTTACTATTGTTAAAATCTAGGTTGACGACGATTTTATAAACGAATTTCTAGTTTGGTGTGAGGATTCTGTTTTGAAAAGAAATGGAAACAGAAACCTGTACTCATCACATGTTAAACAACATCAGCTTATTAAAAGCAACGTTCTTACGAATGTGTAATTAGGTTTTTATGTAACCGTTCAAAGGAAGCGGTGGTTATCAACAACCGGAAGTGTGGTTAATGTTATTCCCAAGCTATTTCAAGTTTCTCTACGTTTTTACGGAATCTACGTAATTACCCATAGCCTTCTGTCCTTTTAATCACGAACTACCCCACATGCTCTACTTACGTCCCTCTTCCATTCATCCTCCCCGACAAAATGACGAGTAACGAGCTGTAAAGCAACCGTTAAAAAGCTCGAGTATTTAAGAAGTTATAATCACACTCCAAAGGACGTTGCGTCGAGAATAGAAACGGGTCACTCGTTAACTTCGTATGAAAATAACGTTTTAAATATGCATAGAAAACACACGAATGAATTATTCATAAAATAAAAGTTAATCGTCGAGAATTCTCTGCTAATACGTACAAGGCGACGACACATTTGCACTGTTTCCTAGTAAATGTTTCGAAGATGTCTCGTAATTTTATGGAAGCTGATACACATTATGAGAAATCGAATTGCAAATAAATTTCAGTTCATTGGTTTAAGTAAGAGAACGAGCGAAAGGGTTCAGTCCAGGACATCGCTGCGTTTACTTTACGATCGTTAAATGCTTAGGGATTCAGAAATGTCGAGGTGATTTTATTCCGACTACTCGAGACGTAAAGTACTAGAAGATCGAGAAAGTGGAATGATAGGGGCGGGCATAAAGTTAATCAGGCGAATAAAGCGATAACGATAGGCGTAAATTATTACTCTGTGCCTTACTGCGTAAGGTGACATTTAACGACCGTTCGTAGCTGTAATATACGCTGCAGTGTTCTAAAGATGTTAAAAATTCGTGTAACGACGTTCCAGCGCAAAGTGTTCGAGTTACAAATAGTATCAAACAAGTCAACGTATAGTCCGTCGCACCGACGTTCCACAATTTATTCAAAGTCCCTTCGTCTACATAAAAATCCTTCTCCTGGAAGCGCGCAGAAGGTATAAAAGTGGGATAGAGCATCTTGAAGAGGGAAGGACAGAAAGGGGTGGCAATAATTACGCCTCCGTTGATACACGAAATAAAAAAAGATGGGGCGGAGAAAAAAGAAGGAGCAGCCAAGCCTCTCACGCGCCTCGCGTTTCTTTTTCCACTGACATTGGAGAGTGATTAAAAACTTGATCCTACCGTGCCGCTCTATCTTTATCCGTCCGTCCATCCATCCACCCTCTCCGTCTTTCGAGCTCGTCTCACCGAACCCCCTTCTTTCGTTTACGATATAGAAGAGCGGACAATATGGCGGAGTAATTGTTGTTCAGAGGGAACCAAGGCTAGACGACGTCAGGGGTGGAAGAACAGGACGATGGTTGAGATGAAGAAGAAGAAGAAGAAGAAGAACAAGAGGGTGGTAGAAGATGAGAGAGGGAAAGAGAAAGAAGAAGGTCCGATAGTGTCGGATTACCAGCGGTATTGTGAAGTCCCGACGCGGAGAAGAAGGAAAGAAAGAAGAAACGACGTTGCAGAGGGGGTGGGTTAGCGAGGGAGAGAAAGCACAACGAAATGTTGTGAGACAGAAGGTGAAAGGGAAGCGAGATGGAAGAAGAAGTTATTAGAAATACCAAAAGAGAGTACAATACCACCTAGCTCGAAGTAAAAGAGTAAGGACACGAAGGTAGGTTCACCCTCATTCCTTGCCAACCTCCTTCTACCACCGGGGCATCCTGGAGCGACGTAGACGCGTAGGCTTTCGAGAGACAACGAAAGTCTCCGGTACCGTCCTACGAAACGGAGAAAGAAAGGAAGAAATACGTTTAGAGAAGGGGATGATAGCGGGTGTGTAGGTATACGAAGAAAGTGAAACGAAGAGGGAAGCCATATCTTGGCGCTTGCTTTATTTGCCGCGATTTATTTCACGAGGTACACACACATACACACATGGGATAGGATGGGATGTGCTGGTAGAGAGCAGCCGAGTGGAAAAATGTGATATTCCCTGACAAATGGACGATGGCGGTTCGTGGCAGAGATCTACGTTTAAATGCGATTGTTTATTTCGTGCTCGATTGCTCGCTAATACCAATTTGCGATATTTCGTGGTATCGATCGTTGTATGGCTTTACTTTCCTCCTCTGTTGTTTTTTCTCTAGACCACAAGAGTGAGTCTGGATCAATCAGTGATCTATCGATACAATAATTTTCGAGATCCGATTGGAGT
This sequence comes from Osmia lignaria lignaria, assembly GCF_051020975.1. NCBI lineage: Eukaryota > Metazoa > Arthropoda > Insecta > Hymenoptera > Megachilidae > Osmia > Osmia lignaria. Next base: position 7,574,012 of record NC_135041.1, read on the forward strand.
AATGATCAGAGAACGAGAACGAGAAGGAGGAGGAGAAGCAAGAGGATTCACGATGATCGTCGATAGCGCGTTAATTGCGTTCCCTCCCCGCCAGCGCATAATTGAGTCCACTCTAATATGATAATTTCGATGAACGCTTTAATGAAGTGTTCGTCGCTCGTTTTAATAACCGAGCCGATTATATTTTATACGGAACGTGATTCTACTGTGTCTGCGTTTTCACAGGCAATCGAGATGTTGCGAATGTTGCCACGCGGTGTTTCGCAGTCGAGAAGTCGACGTTGAAATGCCTAGAATTTTGAATCGTTACCCTTTTACATAATAAAGCTGTTCAAATGTATTTTTCTTACTTCTATCACTTAAACTAAGCACGTCCGAAATATTCCACTCGAAGCGTTTCTATCGCAAACTCATCCCTCAAACTTGAAACCTTTTCAACATCGCGAACCGTGTCACTTCCGTGCCCTCTGGGTCGTTAAGACGATGTCAACAAGTAGCTGGAGCGTTTTCGTGAGCTTCCTCTGTCCGATAACCGCGCGTTGAAAAGTCGACTCGAGCATCCGCGACAAAAGAATACTCGTGAAGCGGAAACTAGCAGGGGTTGGTAGCGAGTCGGTAAGTGTGAAACGAGGGAAGTCGTTCTTCGAAGAAGGGCTGTTGTTCGCCTCGTCATCGAAGGGGTGAGTTGACGAGTAGAGGGGATGAGATATCGACGGATAGGCAACAGCATAGACGGTGGTAATTGTTATCCGATAGAGCTACCGAAAGGGTTACCAAAGGATGGATGTGACGTCATTGTATGAACGGTTTCACCTTTAATTGAATATACGATCAGCCCGATTATTTACGCGACTCTATTGAATTCGTGGCGACCGATAATACCGATACAACTGTCTATACTCATGATTACGACCTCATGAACCATCGATGCTTCTGTTCAACACGAGAGAAAGGGATAAAATTGAAGTGAAATAAAAAATCGTGATGTACATTCGATCTAATAGACGGCTCTTAGAACGTGAAACGCAATTAAGGGTGAAATCATAGCACGGTCGAGGGAAAGTTTTAATTACGGGTATCAATTCGCATAACTCCGTTTAGACACGCGGCACGAAGTTCACAGAATGACGCGCGGCTGTGAGCGTCAGCAATCGTTCAAACTAAATTTTAATTGCTTACGTCTATTAATACAGGGAATTACGGCAACAATACCCAGCATTTATGAAATTTATGTACGATAATCATATGAATTTCTAATAGTATTTAAAAATTTACCAGTTAGAAACACGTGTTTCATTTAACTTGAAGAAATTTTAGGAAACAATAAGAGGAGGATATTCGAAGGCAGGAAATGCGTACGATAACAATTACACGCAGGACGCCGTAATTGCACATACAGAGGGAACAGGGTCCAGCCATTATGGAGGACATATTTTGCATGAGAATACAATCAGTGCAATTCAGTGGCCGCAAATACGGAGCGTATCAGTGTGAAATGTGTTCTCTGCATACGTAACGATAAGTCAAACCGGTGATTGAGAATGGCAAGGCGCACAGTAGAAGAGCTCGCCTGAATAGAGCTAATTTATCTTATTAATGCTCGAGCGTTCGCTTCTCGAATCACGGTTATTAGTAGCTTCAAGCTTTTTCTTTTGACGGGGCTTGCTTCAAAGTCGCGCGTTTCAACACATACTTTTTATTCGACTTGATAAACCGGAATGAATCCACCATTTTCAGCTCGGCTGAAGAAACGCGAGAACACTGAAGTTGTTTAAATCCATTTACACCAGTTTCTCTTCAAAAGAATTTAATATAATCGTGAGATTGTAACACGGTGACGTTCGAGCACAAAAGGAGAAGATGTTTGGCAATCTTACTGAACTATAAAAATGTAGGTTTCACCGACGTGCACTCATCCATTCATAATCTAAACGCAAGCTTCGAAACTGCCGTTTCGAAGTTTTATCTTTACTACCCTTTTTTATTAGACGAATATATTCCTCCTAGAGATTCTTTGATCGTAATTTAAGCTCGCTGTATTTGAAAAGGATGACAAATTATCGATCACTGTCGTTCGCAAGTTAGGAAACGGAATGTACGCGAAAAAGTTAATAAAGGAATTTGCGATAAATTTGTTGAATGTTGCCATCAACCCCTTAGTTATCAAGCCCTCTTCAAATATAGATGGCCTAATCTCCTCGAGCCGTTAATAAGATTGAAACCTTAATCAATCACGCATGGCGCAATTAACCTAACCTTTTGACAGTCGTCCCATCCAAGACGAGAACACCTGACGTGGATTTCTTTAATCAGTCACCTCCTGAGCAAGGTCGAAGGGACACGAGCAGCGAATGAGAAAGACGAATGAGAAATAAGTTGAAACGCAAAATGAATCGCACGAGTGAGGCTGACAGGCAATTTTTTCATCATTGGAACACTGCTAACTTGATCTTTAATAAACTTATTGCAACTGATTAGTGCAGAGTATGAACATTTATAACGTCACCGGATTGATTCTAATTTATTCTGTAGGGAAAAGATGTAACGATCTCGAATTTAATTAATAATTTAACATTTCACTTTGACGAAGATATTTTATAACACTGGATACTATTATACATAGATTGATTCGAAAATTCTTAAAGGTTGCTGTTCGAAACATTTGTAAGGTATACCAAGTACTAGCAAAAGCTCGAGGAAAGCTTTGTCTAAAACCGTCACAAAGGACAGAGTCATCGCTCATTTCGTTCTCACCCTTCGGCACCGATTCATCCCTAATTTCACGATCGCGCCCACCAATTTGACTTTCTTGCTTTCCGTTTATTCCCGCCGGCTGTTCGCTAAATTACCGCTCGTTCTTCTCCGTCATTTGAGCCCACCCTCGGACGGGTATAAACTTAAAATCTTGATGATACGAAGAGGTGTCTTTTTACATTTCAAGAGTGTCGACGAAGCGTAATAAACTAAGGTACGGGTAACACGTTGTAATGACAATAACCAAAGATTTACTCGGCTAAGTAGCGGTAAATCTCTCTGGAAATTTTCCATGCCTCCGTAGATACAACTTTATGAATCGATGAGGTAGATTTTTAAATTACCAATTCGTTGAAGTCTTGTCGACGAAGGATCGTGATAAATGCGATTACGCGGGCATGGTACGCTCGAGAAGAGTTATTCGCGATACAAAACACAATAGGAAACGCTCCCTCGGCGCGGCGAGACGAAAGTGGATCTCGCGAGGGCCCCGTTAATAAATCTCCGGTAATTAGAAATAATGTAGCAGCGGGATGAAATTGCCGGTGGCCTCGAGTCGGTCGGTCGATTCATTTTTTACGCCACGCGAGCTGCGTTAAGATCTTTTAACGGGGCTGGTTATAAATGATTCACGAAACCGGAGCACACTCCACTTCAAACTGTCGTGTATATGTATATATATATATATATGTACATACATATTCTGGAACTCCACCAGCCACCAGTTCATTAGTCACGTTGAATTCGTTTCAATTAAATCGGCCGATGCTTCGTTAACGGTGAGCCACGCTGAACGTTTCGTGAAATTCTATTTTAAGATTCCTTCCAAGATTCAAGGTTCCTTGCAAACGCATATTTATTAATATCGATAATGAGCTTAATAAACTTTTCCGGACATTATGTAATAATAAACGACGCAAACTGATATATTGCGCCTATAGCACGCGATCCCTGGAGTGTAATATAACAACACACAGTCTATGTTTATGTTTATGTTATCTCACATTTATGCATTACAAATCTATGTTTACCGTAGCTGAGTATGTATAGGTATACATGGATATGTTTAAGTGTGTCACACACAATTTTACTCCTCGGAGGATTTATGTTCATTATCGCCTATGTAAAGGGTATCCGCCCGTCGAATAAGTAAATAAATTGTAAAATTGTAAAAAAATTTATTTCTTACTTTTTGGGAAAGACGCGTCAATGTCCTTGTCGAAGGAAGAGGTGGTAGATCTATCTCAGACTGGTGATCGAGCTTCGAATATCTCAAAGGCACGGAAGGGCACGGAAGAAATGACGCATAAGGATACCTGGTAGAAAAGTGTTTTGTTAAGCGGAATTTCTCTTTCAAAACGCGTATAGTATAGAAGTGATCTACGATCTATCGGCCGGCAGGTCCCAAGCTCACCTGACTCTTGGAATGGGGATATCACACATGCGCCTGGCGAGACCGTCTATTCGTCCCATCTGTTCGCCCCACTTCATGCTCCTTATGACTCGAATATTCTTTTGAATTTAAAAATGATTAAAAATCATCCGCAATATAAATAGTGTGCTTTAAACGGAGGCAAAGCATTACCATAAGGAAACAGACAAGAATCGTTTAGCTTTCTTGAACGCTTGCACTCGTTCCAACGATTATCTAACGATATCAATTCCGCAAGGGGCTCTATTTCGTTTTCCTCGAACCGCAGAAAGTTCTTCGGGCGGATTACGGCGTCGCAAATTCGGTTTCGTCCGGCTACCCAGAATCAGCCAACTTGGAAACGCATTAGCCCGGGCCGGAAACAACGGATATCAAAGACACGAGCCAAGCTTTAATCGAGCAGATTAAAAGGTCGCGAGAGCCGGTGATTGTCTCCGGGCGCGATTAACCAAGCCCGAAGAAAACGGGCCGAGGTTGGTCGACGAAGAAAGCTCGCTATTCTCAGTGTCGCGTCGTAAATCAAGAGTTAATAGTCCTCCGAGGCGGAAATATAGTTAAACGTCTCAATTGCAGCTAGCTACATGCCGGCAAGTCCGGTTGGCAATACTAATTAAGTGCTAGTGTACCCTCTTGAAGGGAAGGCTTCCGAATCCGGAAACGAGGGTAGATGTAATTAGGATGAGTTGCGACGCCGCCAGCGGCGAAACCCTTACCTTCGTTGCCGTGCTTCAACGACTGATTCGGCGACGCTCTTGCTAGCATTCCCACCCTTAGGGTGCGTATTCACTGGCGAACCTATGCGGCGGTAAAGACGCACCCTTACACGAGCATGTAAACGTGCGCACTCGCGTGCCTCGCCGCGTAATCTGCTTCGAGCAGACCCCCCCCGAGCCGACGTTATTATTGTCGGCCTCGGAGCCTGATCGTTCCTATCGAGCCGAGCATTAGCGTACAAATAATGCACGCCACTATCTGCTCGATCCCTCGCTTTAATTGCCCGAATGATGGAGGGTGGACTCGCCTAATCGATCCTCTTCTCATGCGCTGTTCGAGAGCTCCTTTCCTCTCTGCTCTTCGTTTCGTCGAGAGATCAGGTCGCGTCTCGCGAAATATTTATCGCGGCGGTCGTACGAAAACGCACTCCTCTCACAGCTTGCAGGATGCATCAATGTTGCATAGTCGCTGTCGAGTTAGCTTGACGCGCTACTTGGGGCTCTTTGAGAACATCGAAGAGGATGTTTGCATACTATGACACGCTTTGAGGCGGGAGCGAAAGATTTCCGATCAAGAGAATGTTTAAGCGATTTCGACCCGGTTGAATTTATACCCGATTTTCGGGAAAAATTAACGAGATTCGCTCGATAAAACGCGTCTCTGGTTATTTCTTTACCGCGTATTTGGAATATCCTTAAAATGCAGGACTTTAGACGCTTAGCTTGGAAACTTTCTAACCGTACACTTGCTCGCGTCGTAAACACACGTCGTTCGCGATCGATTTCAATCATCCAGACAAACTCGCTAACTAAAATCATGGAATGATGCTCTTTCCACATTCCCACAGGGTAGCCACTTTTGAACTAGTTCGCGGAATTTGGTAGAACGCTTTAGCATATCCACTTTCTCGCGCTTCATTACAATTTCAAAGCAACGCTTCTCCATTTTACACGATACGCTTAACGTTTTCCGCAATGTCTAACATTTTCGCCGATACCCCCGTCGGAAGGTTTACGAGCAAAGTTGCCGAAATTTTGCCAAACGGTTGATCTTCAACGCCAAACGTTTTTGTATCCAGGTTCGGTCATCCTGGAGGTTCTTGCAGTTTTTGCTAATTTCATGGAAATTTAACGGTTCTATAATGTTCGATACACTTTTGGGGATACATTAAGAAAGAAAGAAACCGTTGAAAATCAGAAGAAAAACAGCCTCGTTAACAGCGAGGACAGTTTATTCTGCGATCGCGAAAATACGAAATCGAACTTCGCCGGTAAACGATGCTCGAACGTTTCAAATTAAGACAGCTTCTCAAATGTTCCCAATTCCTTTCGGATAATGCGGTGATCGTAAAGCCGTGCCTGCTCCATTACCAGTCGAAGAAACTTTACGCGCATCTACTTTCTCTAATTGCTAGCCCCCAGAATCGCTACTAAATTTCCTTGACAGAATCAGCCACACCCTGTCTAAAGCTCATCAGGGTAAAAGTCCGGGAACGGAACACGGAAACGGTTAACAAGGCTACGCTGCCAGGGAATAATCGTAAAAATTAACTCGCTGTCTTTCTCGTTCCCTGTCTTTGTACTCTGTTTCATTTTGTTAACACGTTTTTACGAAACGATTCGATGGTATAAACTATGATGGAAATTGAAGGAAACAGAAAAATTTTGCGTGGGAAATTTTACAAATCATATTTAGTCGCATTTCTGATGTACTAACTATTGCAAAATTCATGTTGGAAGAAGGACGTTGTCAGTCAGCAGCCGCTGAAACACGGGCGCAGATTCTTCTTCGGACATTTGTTGGCCGATTGAAAGCTGCTCGATATTCGTGATGGGTGTCTTAAAAAAAGGGGAAAAACGAGTGACGGGCGAAATGAAATACGTCATCGGGTGCGACGATATTTCATAGTTCTGGCCGATCAATTTCGACGCGAGATTCACGTGGGGTTGTTCGCTCGTCGCTCTCTCTGCAAATTAAAGAAGCTCCTCTCGCTCCAATGTCGTTTTTTTTTTAATGGAAGACGTCGATCGCATCTTCGTCATTTTTCTATTTAATTTTATCTATAAAACGCTTACAGTAATAACCTGGCTCACTTTAAATTAGTAAAGATTAAAAATTAATTGCCTTACCCATCGGTAACTCAGTTATCTTTAAATATGTAACGATACTTCGTTATTTACTTAAGATCCTTTTCTTTAATTGCAAATTTTCACGCCGATCCAAAGACAAATAAATAATTTACTACTCTGAGGTAATTTAATGAAGTTTTCTATCTCAACTCCACCAACAACGTTTCTTCCTTTTGTCGTCGCTATTCTTTCAATCTCGATCACTGAATAAATTTTTCTACCGTGCCAGCAGCTTGTCGTCGCGAGAAATTCTAATTACATTCCGTTAATCCTGCAGATTAAGTGACACGACCCGATCGAGTTTCAATTTCTTAAAACTCACCGCGACAATCAATTTCCTCGAGCTCGAACGAGCGGGAAAATCGGGCCAGCAGAATACCGGGGGTTCGGTTCAAATAATTAGCGAGATGAGACACTTACTCCGAGTAGGCCGTACAATAGCGGTAAGACAGTGAGAGAAAGAGAAGATCTTGAAGGTACGAGGGGGAAGACTCCATCTGGTTTCCTCTTGGCCCTGTAATTTCGATAATTACGGGTTAATGCGTTTAGCTGCGGCGACATACGCACCGGTAACATGATTCAGGACGCCCGTAAGATACCTGCAAATTAATTAAGCGGCTGCCATGGTTTGCCGAATAGTATGTGTTTATCGGAATGACGCCCTGGCATGTAGATCTTGTCTCTAGTCGAAGAACATTGTGGTTCGTGGACGTTCATCGACGTTCCTACGTGTTCGACAGTCCCTAGTTTGTCGCTCAGTGAGTAATTGTGTTATGTCTCTTCGAGGAAGTGATACTCCATCCATTATACTGTTTGCGATGAATCGTTGATCATGGAATTTCAGAACAAGGGGGATAAGTAGATTTCTTCGATCGGTCTGGCTGTTTCAAGCTATTCGAAGCGGGGCGGCGTTGAAATTTCAACCGCGATTTTTCGCAAACACTATTTCCTCACGGGTAAGATGCTTCCCTTTATGATGAAACAATATCGTGCGTTGCCTTTTCCTGGGTACCCACGCTTCGCCAACCCCTCTGCTCCCATCGCGCTCTCACGGTTTTCGTCGCCTCCACCCTATCTGCATTCCTAGTCCCAACGAGCCGCAAAGGAATTCCAATTTTAAACAAAAGTTTCCTGACGGCGGCAACCTCTCTGCTTTCTTTCCCTTCCCCCTCTACTCATCGTCTCGCTGTTTTCTGCGTGTCTTACCCTTTATTTCTTTTTTCTATCCCTCCCTTCGCCTTCCCGTTCACCTTGTATCCGCAAATGTTAGTCCTCTCTTCGCGCATATTGTCTTAAACTGCTAAGAAAGAGTGTTTTTATCGTTTAGAAATAAATCTTCAGACGCGTAACATAGTTTGAACAGGTCGAACCGTCTAATCCCTTAATGAGCAATCGGAGCAGGGAAACTGGTCACGTGGACAAAAGTAACGAATAAGGGCGACGATAAACAAACCGTAATCCATAAATCCTCGTGCAAACGGCAGAAAGCACGCGCTATATATTCGCCAACGACTCGAGACGTATCAGTGCCGCGTCTGCTGTAATATCGATAAAACATTGATCCCCCATTCGTGCCTGAAGCCTGCCGTATAGGATTCGCAATGTCGGTAGGCAGACAGACACTGGCAGCCGGTTCGCGACGTGCTTCACACACGTGTACGCCGGTTGTTCGTGCATACGTAACACCGTTCCACCAGGATTATATTCGACTGCAGGAGCGTGCGTGCACCTCTTGCACGATACCGCCTATACATATTTACCTGCGGGTATGTAGACACGGCTACGCGTCTACCCGTATCGCGATCCGCACGCGAATCACGAATCTCGTGCCACTAGGAATTCGACGATGATGGAATTTGGGTCGACGGTTGGACGATCTTTTGCTTTATTTTTGGTGAGGGCTCGGGAAAGCGAGAAAGAACGAGATTTTTTGACGCGATTGCATTTGGAGTGATGTGATTTCCAGTTCTGTCCTTTCTTTCGATTCCGAATAATCGACTGCAAATTTTACCTTTTTCACTTATTATTTTAATTTAAATTAATAAATATTTTACTTGTCTAAAGATTTCTGTTAGTTACGATTCCATTCAGTGTTACAGCTAACATCCCGTAATAGAGTAACACTGGGTTGTAACACTTTCCCCGGTCTCCAATTTTTAATTAATAACGTGGATATTACTTGTTATAAAGCAAAGCTTAAATTGTAAATCAAATTGTTACTTTTGTCCCTGTTCTCCTCTACAAACGCGAATGATGACACTGGAAATAAAAAGTAACACTTTAGTTTTGAAAGTTCTACTTAATAATAATCCACAAGGTATACCTGCAGGATCACATAGACAGAAACAGAAACCTTTTCTTTCTTAGACGATTCATAGCGATGTTCCAACGCAATGAATACCAAAGCGACATCAAACGCAACATCTCCTACTGGATCTTCGTATTTATTTCAAACTATCAAGGCCGATGTAATCCGAATATCACGCAGCAGGTCTCGGAAACCCTTACGGTGGTACGCGAATCCGGCAGCAGTACGCGTCTCATTGATGTCAGATTAATTTTATTCCTGGCTGCTCACCCCGGATCTCTCTCCGTTCTAGATCATCTTTTCCGTTTAGCAAGCGGCGACAGATCAAAGCGACGGAAATCACGGCGGCATTATCGCGCGCGATTCCGCTCGACGCCATGGAGGACGCATCCTGTCTTGAAACTCCACGCTTTCTGCCACCTTCTTGCCGGATCAAAGCGTGGATTTCTGCCAAGGCAACGAATTGACAAACTTCTCTCTGAAGATAGAACAGTAATTATAAGGTCGACGACGATGAGGAGGCAACGCGGAGGTGGCCGAGGATGGGCCTGGCAAAGTCGTCGACGAACGATGGCTCAAACACTGCGGTGCAAAATTCACAATCTAATTCAACTAAGCAAATTACTGGCAACTTCCTGGGCGGCAGCTACGCACGCTGTCCCTTCGCCCTGCATTCCCAGAAACTTAGATCAAAGGACCGACGGAACCCTCCCTCTGGCCACTTTCCCGCCCTCTTTCCGGGCTGCCTCCTGTTTCGGAATATCGTCCGGAGCCCCCTTTCATCTACGCGTTTCATACTTCCGGCCTCTCTGTCGCTTTGCCCGCCCGACGACTTCCCGAATATCGAATTCTCGCTGCTTGACCGCTGCCTCGGTGAATACCGTTGATGCCAGCCTCCGCTCTTCCATCCGAAATACTTGGGGTGGAGCTGCGTGACCCCAATACGATCCGTGTAACAGGTTACACGTCTTATTTCATCGTAAATCGAGACAGGAATCGGGAGGATAAATCTATTCGTGATCGATCTTGAATACTTTATGACAATTATATTTGTTGCGCGCAGAGAATAAATTTTTTCTCTGGGCTAAACACCGGCTAATTTTAGTAAAGGAACGAAGGACTTTTAATAAAGTTTGTAGAATTACTTTTAATGTAAGTAATATAATTTAATAAGCAAGAAGGAGTGTTTAGTCACTTTTACACTTTGATGCCTTTAATTCGTAAAGGCAAACTGATGTGAACATCGAAGTACCGTGGGCGAATTCGTCGCTTACTTAATCTTGCTTTCGTCTCGTCACCGCGTCGCGGTTTTTCTAAACGTTAGCGCGATGACAACGCCGAGGTGTTTTCAGCGTTTAGCGTAAACCATGCCTATTTTGAATTGTCGCGCTCTTAAACCGGAACAATATTGATGGACGGCAGCAATTGAAATCAATTATCGAAGACAAAAACAGCCATTGATTCCTAGCTAGGTGCCTGCAGCTGTCATCGTGAGTCGCGTGAATAGCGGTAGACGCAGAGGATAGGGGTTGACGAGTACACGGAGACAGGGGCGAAAGGGAACGGGCGACACTTCCGGGACCCAATATCATTCGGAACGAGACAGACCGTAATTCCCACTTGCTTGGTCTTCGGAGACGAGGTAGCAGAAGCTGCGTTTGTTGATTATCCGACCGGTAAACACGGCGCATTGTTATCGATTGGGCCAACAATCTGCCGCCCCCCCATATTGACGCAATACTGCCTCGCACTTGCATAATGAATGGTTGGCTAATGACCCTACGGAGGTTGCGGAAACCGCAGCCAGAGGATGGTAGGCCCGGACCTTGAAGTACTTCCGGCATCAAACATGCACCGCTCGCGGATCCTCGGGATCCATGGATCTAGCCCACTCGGCCGTGTATCGTTCCTCTTCGTAATAGGAGCACGAAAGCCGACTTTAATTCTTCATTAAGCGCGTCAGCGTAGAGGGAGAGAGAAAGAGAGCGGATAACTCGCGGCCATGGCCAAATACGTTGCCTGAATATCCGGCACACGATACCGTTTCGAATAAATTTATCACGTTCCGGCATAAATTTAACGACGACTTTCTGGCCGGCGCGAACTTAATTCACCGTAAATCTGGATCTGCTCTCTTTCGAATCTTCTTACGTAACGCAAGCTTAACCTTACCTGCTTTGAAACCAACGCGTACCTACTTGGATTCAACCCTTTCGCAACGAATAGCACTATGGTGGTGAAACTATTCTTGCGTACAAATACCCACTGTATAAACCCGTAAATCTTTTACGATGACCATAAGTCAGAAATATAAAGTATGTTCTGTGTTATCATCCGAAAAAATCGTAATCAAAATTTTCGCAATAGAAGTATTCTGAAAATATGTTCCTTTGATTTTCAGCTTTGCAGAGCACGCGGACTCTAACAAGCAGATTCTGACCACCAGTCTGACGTGTCATTGTAAGTACCTTATATTTCATTTAAAAAACACTGATGAAACGCTATCACCTGGCGAAGAATAAATTGAAAAAAGAAACAAAAAAAACGAGGTATCATCCGTGTGCGTTTTATAATTTGCACTTTGAACGAGTGCTCGGAACGTTACTAACAACGCTTTGAGATATTTAATGTTGGCGTAACGCAGACACCAAGGTTGTTATATAAGTTATACTTTAATACTTGTGATTCTTTTGTAGCCAGATTTCCGTCACTTTAGCAAGCTGTGTGACGAGTAACCGCGTAGAGAAGAACGACACAGGGGTCGGTCGCGACTTTCCCATAGAACTTCCACTTTTCTCCCTCGTCCACGCAATAACGACTCTAATCTCCTTACGTTTCCAAGCTGTTTTTGCGGACCGAACGAAAGTACTTACGGCGTTGACCAGTCGACTATAAGGGACTTACAATTTACTTCCACGTAAGAGGCTTTATGCGGCGCACTGCGCGTAAAACGTTGCGCTACCCAGAAGGACTTTACTTAACGTTCATTCCGGTTTACATTCACTGTCGCCGGAAAGTAGCGTGGCTTTATTGCATGCAACACCTACCTTTCGCGATACCTCTCTCGGACCGTTATAATGGGAAAGAAAGGTAGTCGAGTTTTTTCTTCCTCCCAGTCGAAACGTTGGAATTACGCGATCTCAAAAGCCACCAGACGGTTACATGCTGTTACGAAAGCTTCTTGTTCTTGTGTGTATTGGAAAACAAGCATTGTTATGGGGTTTACTTTGTTCAAGTAAAAGTGTTTTTAGTTTAGCCACGTAATAGGTTGTAGATGATTTGATTAAATAAAGTTTGATAAGGCTAACTTGAAATGATTATTGAAATTTAATTTTACTGTAACGAATAAATGTACTATAAAAAATAAAAAATAACATATTCTATGTCTAAAGAGTTTTTCGCATCAATATAGTTTAAATATTTATTTACGATCCAAATTGTACCAATTAGTATTCGTGAACTACATTCAGATACGAGTATCAAGAATCGTAAGGGATATGACGTACGATATGTCAGCCGCGCGCGATGTCTGACTATAACGATCCGTTACTACTTAAGCGTTAAGCATTCCCTTCCCATTAAACACGCTCAAAGTACTGCATTCTTTTGCTACCTTTCTCTTGTTAAAAATAAGTCAAACCTTTCATCTTATACATTTCATACCTTGTATTTTATAAAAAGAATTAAGAAAGTTTATCATTTATCGTTTACGTAAAGAGCACAAAATCAATATTACACTTTACATGGCTTTAATTATTGCAATGCTTTCTGTTGAAATTTCATTTCGCTTAGTATCTTGAGTCAGCTGGAAGGAGAAAAAGCTGTTTCCACGCATTTTACGAGCATCTCGTCGAGTGAATCATCGTGCACTCTTGTTTAGACCACCCTCGGGACTTTCGAAGGACAATCCAATTTTCAAGGCCGTCTCAACGTAGCGAGGATATTGTTTTCCAGGGGATTCTCGAACGATTGCACGAATGTCCTGATTTCTGACCGCTTTTCCGCGCACGATACAAACGATCGAACAAACGTACAACAGTGTACGTTATTCGAGTCGTCTTCGGTTTCGATTTTGCGTTAACCGGTGAAATTTCAGAACAATTCGAAACCCGTTTCGTAACGAGGTATTATCCCGGTCGTATAATTAAATGCACCAGCGATAAAGCATATTCAACATAATTACAAAAATCAATCGCATTTCTAGGATTACCGGGTCCGTTGAACGGTCAAATTAATTGAACGTTTGTACGAGTTTCCGACGGTTTTATGGCAATTCGAATAAATAACTGAGTTTTATCGGCCATTTTAATTCATTTGTAACACGAACGAATTTAATCAGGAAAATAATACTTAAAACGTGTATCAAAATTTATGATACCAATATAATTATTCAATTTAATCTTGGATTCTGTTTCTCATTCTTCAATCCGTAACAATAATTCGTGACAATACGCCGTCTCACCGGTAAACGAAGAAAAAGTGTTTTCAGCCCGCGGCGGGAAATCTTTTAATTAAGCGCTTCTCTCATAAATGAAGGAACGTTGTGTAAATCTTTGGAGTGACTCTCTTGAAATATTTTTACACCCTGCGGCTTCTTTCGTTTACGAATGCTTCTTTCTATTTCGATAATTTAGTTTCTTTCTACTAGACGAATTCTTGTCACTCGTCATCGTTGAATTACCAATTACCATGAGAATTTACAACTTGCCTTCCAATCCAACCCAATAATGCTCTCAACCACGACTGATCATTCGTCTTGGTCGAAAGTCTCGAGAAACAGATCAGGATGGCTATCGAGCAACATGTAATCCAGACGAAAGAGTATGTTGAACAGCCGAGTACAGGTCGATGTTAGTTAGAAACAATGGTCGACCGGTAGCCAAAGTGGGTTTACGTAACAGTTAAGTTTCGCAGTAATGTCTGTACCAGGGGATACGACTCTAAACCGTCTTCGCTGGCCGGCGGCGTGTGACGAGAACGCATGGATTTACCTACCATTTGGCAAATGAAGACGAAACGCCTCGTAGATTATCGGTGCTCGTGATACACCACCTCTCACCCTGAACCCCAAACGCGTCCGTGAGCTTCCTTCCGCGTGATCGAACCGTCTGTTTGTGAGAGACTCGGAATTCGTGTCTGAGTGCCTATACCACTGTACCTTACTCGCACGTGACTTGATTTAGTGTACAGTGCGATCTATGAAATTAGAACATACCCAAACCTGAATTAGAACTGGCTAAAATGAAATCCAGATTAATTATTTTAAAAATAATAATTTTTCTAATAAGTGTGAGACATTTGTATTGTGGTACAATTTAAGAGCATCGAAATTCGCGAAAGGAAAACTTTTAATTTCATGACGCGATGGTGATACCATCGAACTGTCTCATCCCTTTTTATAGCTTCCAGCTTCATAAACATTTTCACCGATGTTTTCTGCAATAAAAGAAAACGATACCGCTACCTTTCCTAGCTTGAGTTTCCAATTTGAACGGTAATCCTGGGTAATGCAACAAATTTCCTCAGAATTCTGTCAACCAACAAATACCATATACTAACGCGATAATCTTCCAACACGATCACGTACTAAGGCCACGAGAACGTATTCTCATTGTTACTGCAATAAATGAAAAGTTCTCTTTAAAGTTCCAAAAGGAACAACATTATTTCTAACGAATTCAATTCTTAACGAGAGTCGAAAGAGGCCAGCGAAATCATCTTCAGGAACAATTACGATCTCAGCAGGGAATAAGAACAGGTGAGGGGTTTGCTCTCAGTGCCAGGAATAGACTCTGACAATCAAGCTCGCAATCACAGCAGTCAGAGCCACGTTCTCTCTTTTCTGATCTCTCAAACGAGTCGGTCGCCTCTGAAGAGTAGCAGCAATGCTTCAGTTTGCCTTCGACAGACCGGTGCCTTTGACCTCTGCCGGCCATCGAATGTGGAAATTCTTCTTTGTAATCAATTAAACGGTCATTTCCTCTCTCTCCATCTTCTCCTTTTCGCTTCCCTTCTATTCGCCTACCTACTTTCTCCAACGCGAACTCTGTCGTTTAGAACAATGAAACGATTCTGCTCGTCCTTTTCGTCGTTCATTGACGTTGTTTAATTGGTGTAATCATCGTAACGACTCGCTCGTTATCGTTGGAATCAAATTTATACCGGTTACGTTCGGAATTGCTGCGAACTTTTTCCAGGAAATACTCCTGTAAACATCGTGAAAACAATTGGAGCGTTTACAGACGGGGTAGGATTTTACGAGTAAATATTTCTCGCGTAAAAGGTATACTGTTCTAACAGAAACTTGCTACACGAAAAATAAAAAATAAAAGAAGCAAGAGACAAAAGTATCCGCCTTTTGAATCCCGGTTCAGCGTTGGATAACAAGGATAATCTGGCACGGTGAAAATGTAGACTACAACGCGTAGCTTTGTTTAATTAAAAATGTAACCAGAGTTCGCGGGACGGATGTTGAAATCTATGAAACCATACGGTATTCTTTTTTCTCGTTATTTCCCTATCAAAAGAGAGCTTTAATCTTCTATGCCCCTATGTATCTTTGAAATAACGTATCAAAATTCAAAGCTTTGTGCCATCCCTTTCACTGCGTACTCTTCTGATTTATTATAAAAATTACATTATTACAGAGTGCTGGCACAAACATTGTCCCTTAATGACTCGTATGACCCGGAATTATCGTATTATTTTTTTATAACAAGCTACTTGTGAAAATTTATTCCTATATTATGATACGCCTTTAATCTTTCTTGCTACCGATACAAAGTTTTTACAATTTTCTGTAAAATTGCTCACTGTATTCGACTTGTTCGTACAACGTTGTACATTTTCGACGTGTCGTGGTTTCGCAATCTCGGGAAGCAAACAAAATTTATGAGTAAATCGTTTCATCGTAACGTTACGACCTCATCCATCCTCATCGATTATCGTTGTTTTTAATATCTTCCCTCCCTGTCCGCGTGAATCCACATCGTTCTCGTTTACAGTCACCTTTTCGAATACATCTTACGACGTGGACGTCCGATAATCACTTTCCTGGATAATTTAAATCGCGCTAGACGTTGCTTCGAGTATCTTTCTTAACTAAAAGTCTCGTTTAGAGCTTCCGGTTCTTTTTTCTTGTTCAAATTTTAAAGATTGTAAACTTCCACGAAATAAGGTTTTTCATCTCACGGAACAGGTTAAACAAAATCAATCCGGCATCAGTCACAGCCGTTGAAGTTTGTTATACGGTCAGAGTTTATTAAAGGAACGTGACTTTTTCGCCTTCAAATGTTGATCGAATTTCCCGGTCTTTGTTGGACGAAAATGTTAGTTACCACCAAGGATATTTGCACAACGAGAAACAATATTATTTCCTATTCAAACCGAAACTCCCGTTTCGCTATTCAAATTTCGTTACGTACAAACTCTACGTTTCGATAAATATGTTTTCAAAAACCGAACAAACTTTCTAGCATTCGCATGGACAGTGAAAAGGTCGCGTTAAAAGCGAAGCATTCGTTCCGCCAACGAAATTTGAATAAAAGCGTGCAACAGTGAAAGGAAAAAAAAGGCAATGATCCTCCCCATACATAGTAAGCCAAATAAAAAACGAGCATACAGACAGGTGCATCACAAACGAACTGAAACACGTCGAGAGCCGAACGTTTCTCGCCATAGAATCGCTTAACGAGCCTCCAGAACTAATCAGGGAGCCAAAGGACGTGGCTCAATATTTAAATTCATCTTTGTTCCGCGATCCAATCCGTCCGTGACGAAAGTTAACGAGACGGCGTTAATTAAATCGAACACGTTGAATCCTGACCGGTGGGAAAATTTGACAATGGCACAAACACAGAGGCGAACGTTGCTCGAACGCGTGTGTAGGCGTTTACAAGAGAGCAGGACGTCGTTGGTCGAAGCTCGATGAATCGATGACCGCTTTTAGTAATGATGTGTACATGGCAGACCGTCCTTTCCCGATGGAACGGCCGATGGGGTCATCCTAGGACGCGGCTGGTGCGCTGACTCGTGTGTAGCGGCAGCCAGAGTTTGCCAAGGGGGACTTATTACGTCCCTGGAATTACCATATAAATTATCGCGTGATGAACCCAGCGGAGTGCGAAACGGTGCACGCTCTGGCCTTTGTCGAGGTTTCGGTTATGGTTAATCGGCCACGCCGTTTAATTGACATTCTGCACCGCAAAATACCGCCTGTCCCGCGCCTCGTGTAATTTTCTTCGTCTCCTGCCTGCCTGCCTGCCAACCACCCCGTTACACAGCCTCGCGTTCACTGATCGGCTTCGATTCCTCTCAAACGCGATCATAGCCGCTTCTATCTTTTGATTATCTTCCCAGGGAAATTCGGGCTGTGTAACGAATAATTGTAAATTATTCTATCAAACCATCGAAGTAGAAATACAAGAAATCTGTCCCTCCGCGATTTTTCTTCAAGATTCAACGCCATTACCCACGACGTCGTGCCTGTATTCTCCGCAGGCGTATTCAGCCCTCGATGCGTGCCACGGCATATGCATAACCTAATCGTGGGATCCACGTGTATCACGTACGAAGTAAATTTAACAGCACGCGTAATACACGGCTCTAGCTGGAACAGACGCGCGGTAATTAGCGGTTATTCAAATTTTCAGGATCCTCCGTGAAGAGGATCGTCATTGAAGTCCGGGAGAGGAACGTTTACAAGGCTTTATCGACGAGATTACAGACAGACATAATTATCCCAGGTTGGGTATATCATGGTGGCGTGAATAGAAGACGTCGCGGAGACGGTGTCTGAGCGTTTAAGATCCAAACTATCGTGCCTGTTGACGAGGACGATGAATATGCAAAACTTTGCGTCGCCTGTACGACGACCGGCCTCTATGTTTCATGCATTCAGATGCCCTACTTACGTTTCTTCCTGCTCTCTTCTCGTCTGCAGAAAGGATTGAACAACGTGGCAGCGTGTCGGCTTCATTAGGTGCCATTTAAAAGGTCTACATTTTGCAGGGAATTCCCGCCACGAGCGGCGTCCATGCAAATCCCACTCAATTCGCGAGAACGCCGGCAAACTCTTAAAGCCTTTTATAGGATGGCTTCTCTAAGACTGAATTCGTGGCCTGAAACTCGAAACGCTATATTCTTCAACCAGACCTTTTACCAGCTGACTTTTTCGCGATTTTACGTGCACACCGTCGACGATGCTGAAGACTTTTAACCTACCTCTAAGAGGATACGAAAGATCATGCTGACTGATTTATGTATGTATACGAAGGTAAAAAGGAGCTCGACAGTTCTTGGAAATTATTTGGAATATCTGAGAATTGAAAATATTTCTGAGAAAACAGTTTGAAAACTTATCGGTAAATTTCGAAGAATAAAAGGGAGCTGAAACAATTCTTTTTGTTACATCCAACTGTACTTTCGTTCAAGAAATTAGAGCCATCGTGACATTGTTTGCCCGACGAAGCAACGGCGTCATATTTCACGCACGAGCGCAACCTGAGAATCGTAATTGAACGAAAGGGGGTGGAAGAGGGTTGGAAAGAAGATTCGTTGGACACATCCGACGTCAAGGCGAGCACGAGCATTAGGGAAAAAGTTATTCTTATTACCAAGCTAGGTCACACGTGTATATTATTGCCAAGAAGTTGCCTCCATTCCACGAAGAACAGGCCAGGCCAGAACGTGAAAGTTTTCCGATACTTTCTTAACGACGATTTCGCGTCACTCTCATAAGACGACCAACATGCATTGTCTACGACTGAACCTTCCTTCATTTTTACCAATTACCCTCTATATTTCTTTCTCTTTATAAAATTAGAAATTTCTGAAACTTTAAATAGTTTAACGAAATGCAAAGAAATTGTTTGAGTTAACAATATAAAGATATTTTCAAGTAGAATAGAAAATTGAAAAGATTTTCAGGACATTTTCAATAGACGGATGTATCCAGTATAAAGGATCGCCTTCCTGGAAAATATCTCAGTTAAAAACGCAATAATAGTTGTACGAGGATTTTAGAAGGGCTGTTTCATAAAAGGAATAGATAGTTCTTTTTTTACATGGCGAAAGAATACACGGTTATTTCCAAGCATCAAGAGTATAGTCAGCAACTATAGGCTTCTACGTAAAAGTTCTTATATTGTACGAGACTATCATATTATCGGTCGTTAATGCCACGTGTTATAACTTATAGCAATAAGAGTGGCCCATGGTTCAATGCCTCCCGTTTATGGATCCTTACGAAAGTGTTCTATTAAAAGGGTGGATGCTGTTCTTAATACGCGAAACGAACAATGGGAGGCCAGCCAGCGATCGTAAAATATACATCATAAAGCGTTTTATTTATCATATAATGGCCATCTTTTCGATGCAAGACGATGCTTAACATTTTTACACGATCCAAAATTGCATCGATATTGAAACAAAATTTTCGACAAAGAATTAAACTTCACTACGATATAATCAAAATAGGAAGATAAAAAGACTCGAGAAACCCTCTGAAGCCAACAAGCATCAAAACCGAACAGTGTAATAGCTAAACACAGAGTAAGCTAATTTTAACATCCCTTCTACTCTTGAACATAGTTGAAGCACGTTCAGGGTGGTTCGTTCGTTAGCTCGACTTAAAGCAAGTCGAGTTTTCCGATTCACTTACGGTTTGACGAGTCTCCCACGTTCCCTGCTCGCTTGCACACGCGAACGAAGGAGTAGCTGAAGGGCCGACAAAACAAAACATCGTAAAGCACCCTCGTCTGTGGAGGATGCGACCTGTTAGCCGCTATTGAGGCAAGTGAGAAAAGTGGCTGCGAGAGGTGGTGGTCGGCGATGCATAAGGGCGCGTTTCCAGAGGACGGTTTTATCCCAAGCCGGCGAGTATTGAAATTTATTAAGGTAACTACCTAACACCATGGGATATTTCCCTGTAAATTTCGTTCTGCGAATCGTCATGGCCGCGTTGATGAAACACACGGTTCCAAGCAAACGAATGCTTGACCAACGTCCACATTCATTTCTTCTTTTTTATTTCACTTTTTTTCTAAACTTTTGACGAACACGAGGATTTTGGTTGCTCTTAATTTTAACGCTGCCTGGTTCTCGTGCCCCTGGATTCGTTCGCGTTAAAATCGACGCGGTTTAAGAGTGTTTTTCAACGACTCCCAAGGCTGAATATTTATTTGCTCTTCCATAGAGATGTTGAACTTGCACGAGTGTTTGAAATTGAAACGTTCCGCTGCTGGTTTTCGAGCCGTGTAAAAACCTACGGTAACTGGTAAATTTCACCAACCATCATGAGATTATTCGTGATCGTTGGTTGAACACACATACGTTGTTACCAACGGGTTGGTTTTCAGAATAGAAATTTAAACGAATTCAATGTATTAAAAGAGTAATCAATTCGAAAACGACGTGTAACGGTATGACGCCGATTAATTGGAATCTGACCGAAGGAAATCGTTTTCTTTGATGGATTTTATGAAGTATTCAAGTCGTTCTTCGGCTTCGACTCCCTCGACGAAAAGAATCCTCCCTGTCCAGAATATTTAATTACTCTGCTCGCACACCGTGCTGAGAACAGGGTCTCCGAAGATCGATAACATCTTGAGCGTGTACGGGATCGGATAATTGAGTGGTGGATACCTCTCGAAATTCCCATGGAGACGTCCTCACAGTGAGTAGCTCCCCCTTGATTATCGAGACAGCTGATTGATGCTTCGAGCTACGATTCGGGGAGACCGATCGACCATCTTAAGATCACTCCTTGTGTTCCTTTGACTATGAAATTTCGTCGTCATCGACCAAACAGGCGTATCATGAAAATATATTTATTATCACAGAAGAAACAAACCGAGCGATAGCCATTTCAGAAAAATAATGGTAATTACCTTTAAATCCTAATACAACAACTAAATCAGTCAAGTATTTCTTTCCCTTAACGGGTTAAAATTCGATTTCATCTCGTATATCATTATTTTTCAGATAAATAAATCCTCCCGGGACAAACACAGTCTAATGGTAACATAGTTTGCATAATACAATGTCCTTGTTTTGCATCGATAAGGGACTGGTATCGGAAAATTCTTGCAGAACGTTACAAAGTAAACACGGCTGTCGGTGTCGAATCGTGAATTATCCGTATTCAATATCGGCGAGCAGGCAATTCGATTTCATTCAACCTCGAATGACTCCCATCGACGGCCGTGAATGCTTAATGAGCCGACGTTGTTTGCCGTCGAAACGCTATCGAGTTTCCGTGTTTCAGGGGCCTTCGATCTCTCGTAGCTTTCATAATGAAAATACGGGGACACGAAGCGTTATTTTGCGGCCCGATAAAATCCCTACTTCACGAGTCGGTGATTATCTGCTGAAAAATACAAATCTATGCCTGTTTGATTTGTTAAAAAAAAAAAAAAAAAAAAAAAAAACCAGAAAAAATACTCGAATACACCGTGTAGAACAAGTTTCAAGTGCCGTTTCAGGTTTAGTAGAGTTTGTTTTTCTTGGTCGTTCGACGATGTAAATACAAAGGGAAAGCAATTTGTCACGGTTAAGCGAAACCTGATGTTATTTCAATTATTTCCTGATCGATCACCGTTGACAATTTCGTATCGGTCAAAGGGTGACACTGTTTGTTGTTGCGAATGTTTTAACAACGTTTCACGCGAATATTCCATCGTTAAAGAGAACAACAATAAGGATAAATGAATTATATTCTTGTACAGTATGAAATTCTCCCGTATTATGTGTTTGTTTTAATGCCGGTCATTGATGCAACACGTCAGAAGCGATCTATTTGCAAATTTAATTTTCAACCGTTTTAAACGTTGATTGGAACTGAAGCTTGCAATGCTGTTATAATTATTTAATCAAACTTTCCTTGATACAAAATAATTTATCGCCGTGGAAAAGCGAAATTCGAACAACATATCAATAAAATCATATATTTTGTAACCAAATCTATTTTTCATCCCCCATTTTTTTATTTATAATTTAATAATACGTATCTGTATCTAAATACCTACAAAAACGTACTTCATCACGAATTTTTGCTTTGTTGTCACAACTGGTACACGTCATTAAACTGTTATCCATATTCGCTCGTACAAAACCCGATGTGCTTGCACTCGTTGCACCAAATGCACCCCATGTACAAGTTCACCCTCGAGTTCACCTTCAATCGGTTCGTTCACCCTATCGAACGGATGCGTTCGTGGCTGATGCACCCGATGCACCCTAAACCAGTTCATTCACACGCAATATCGAAAGCGTGGTTTCATTCACACCCCACGGTGTACCGAGATATACGTACACTGACCGTCAGGCAACCGATTTGCTTGCAGATGCTGCAGTGATGGACAGCGAGGGCACTTTGGGCCGCGGCCACGGAAACGGGGGCCGTGGACTGCGCCGTCAACGGTCCCTGGAATGGCGTGAGAGGCGCGGTTACGGACCCAGTGCCCAATCGAGCAGCGACGACGAAGAGAACTCTCGTCATGCCGTTGGTCCCACCTCGACCTCGTCCGCTGGAAGAGGCGCTCGAAGCCCGGGCCAGGTTTTTGCTTCACTCCTGGCGCAGCAGTACGGAAGTGAGTGATGATATAATTGATATTTGATGCCATGATCGAGAACCTTGAGCGCGAAGAAAAGTTTCGCGGATCTAGTTTGCCGTGCGTAACTTGTGTTTGAGGAAAGAATGGAGTTGGATGGCAGTTTCCAAGGAAACTATGAGTAATGACGGACGTTCAATATTCCGTGGCTTGAAAAATCCTTCATCGCTGTAGAATTTTGATCTTCTTTAATGGCTTCTCGAAGTTTGTAATTTTTTAGACTTTTCAGAACTTTGGAAAACACAAGTGGATTTGATAGGAATCGTTAACAAACTGATATTAGATACTATCAACTTTCCTGCGCAAACATTTTGCTCATTTTTCAAGTAATTCTCAACTTATTCGGAAGAACCTTTCTTCGCTAATCTCTAAACGTCCCGAAACTTTCAACTCAAACGAAGCCGAGGGGTCTTCATTAATCGAAAGCAGCAGTCGCGACTCATCGAACCCTACTTGCTCCTAGATAAAAGAAATTAACGTAACGATTCGACTTGTAAGCCAGACCAGTCTGATTGGATGACCCTTCGTCCATTTTCTTCCGCCTCGATTCAAACGAACTTTAACGAGCGACTTAATGAGCAACCTATGAACTTCGAATCGTAACAATTAAACGATGGCGCGGCTGTTGGCCGCGAGAATCGAACGATGCAGAAAAACGGCCTCGAACAGGTAGGTACCGATCATCGAATAATGACCTGTCGAACCGAGAACGATTTAACGATACGCGCTGGTGGTCGGTAACTCTTTTTTTCTCTCTCCCTCCTTTTTTTTTGTTGTTGTTTCTTTCGAGTCGATCTGCTGCCGCCGCCAATAATAAAGTTCAGAGTGGCTCGTTCATCATATTCCATCAAACGCTCGCGCAACCCACCCCTGTCCATTCAGTTTGCCTCCCTTAATCTTCCTTCGACTCCCCGGCAAACGCGTAGATTAAAGGATTTACGAAATTAGTTTTACTTGCTCGCGTCGTCTACGAGCGCGGCCGGATATTAAGTTTGACGGTAAAATCCAGATTGCCGGGCGTCGGGACGCCTTCGTCACCGGTACGTGCTCGAGTAAACAAAGCCTTAAAAATAATATTTCTGTCCGCGCAACGCGACGCCTCCCCGAGAATAATCTCATTTCGTCGTCTTTGTCGTGATTCATTTGCGCCGCTGACGTATCAAGATGGAGCTTAACGCGTTAATTACTTTTGTTGTGTATCAACGTTGAATTTCACGCCAAGCTGAGATCGATGGAGTAACCTACACGTATCGCGTGAGTCTGTGGATTATAATTGTGAATAATTACGATTACTTAAATCTAAGAAAAATACGAAACAACGTTGATAATGCCTGTTTAGCTCTATATCTAAAGGAATAATGGTATTCCACGGTCTTTGTCATGATTCGTTTGCGTATCGTGTATCGATTACGCGACTCGTTCGCGGTATCCCGTATAAATATCGCGCGCCGCATAATTGCATTATCATTGATGGCTTATTTGGATTACTACTTACGCAAATAATAGTTTAATATCGCGCGTTCTGGTTGCTCGACCATTATTTGACCTCGGATACAGCCGGTTATGCCGATTAAATCTACAAATTCGGATCTCTATCCCTGTACCCCTATTGTGCGATCACTGTCGTGCTCACTACATAGTTGTTTCGCGTAATCGTTATGTTTCGATGAATCTTGAAAACGTGTCGACTACTCTTTCACACCATCAGCTAGAGGGAAATTCGTTCCTCTTTCACTAGTAACCCCTTGATCTTCGACTCGACTTACCGTTTCCCTGAAAGTTACATCGATTCGTCTTGAAGTTGGACAAAATAAACGAGGAGGACGAAAAAGGGGGACAGGTTAGAGAGACGGAAGGGGCGAACTCAATTAATACCAGTGCTCGGTTTATACTATATTTCTTGGTTGCGGTATCAAGCGAGCCAGCAACCCACCTCACGTCTGTCTGCATTTGTTCCAATTCACTTGCTGCCGATTACCGCTCCCTCCCCTCCTCGATACGCCACGACCCCACATCGTCGTTCCCCATTTTCATCCCTATTCCTCTCTCCACCATCCCTTTCCACTTTCCGTCCTGCAGACTCATCCGTTGCTCGACTAGTCTCGATTCGCCATGGCATCGACGTCGATCTAACTACGCTATCGAACGCGACGATGCATACTCGCGGGTGTAATGTAGGCCACTTTTGGTTAAGGAGAAGAGTCCAACTTAGAATCTTCTGTCTTCAGACTTAGGAAGGCTAAATTGTACCTGCTCAACGTTGCGCAGCTTGCGAAGCGACTCTATGCTACCATGTTACCTTCTTTTCGTTTCTGTTCGCCGGTTACCGTGGTTCACCGTTTTCGTTGTTCTCCTTCTGGTCGATCGATAGGAGGCGGCTAGCGTTTCCCGATACGAGCCGCACGAAACGCTTCTCGGCTGTTGTTGCGAGGTGCACGCTTGATTGCCGCAGTGCAGACATCGCGTCGGGCCAGGCCGCCTTGAAATCGCGAGGTTAATTAACCCCTGGCTGGCTGTGTCGGTCTCGAGGCTGCCAGAGATAATTGATGAGAGCGCGATGGATCATGGAAACGCGATCGATTTCGTTGCGCGAAAAGGTGCATGCATGGGGGAACCCCCGCGAGAATCGAGCGAAAATCCGAGCTTTAACCAGGAGCAGGCTCGCAGATGGCTCTGCTGTCTGTCTGTCTGTCGGCTGTTTCACGGTTGGCTCGCCTCGTCGCACCATGTCCAGCCAACGGGGATTATGTTGCGTTAATGGCCACGTCGATTCAGTGAGCCACTCGGCTAAGGGAGAAAGGGCAGGCTTTCTACGGTGAAAAATAATCCGACGACATTTTATTAGGTATCGCCGTTACCGTTCCGTTAACGCGTCAGAGTGGTGGATCGCGTTACCGACGATTGG
This sequence comes from Osmia lignaria lignaria, assembly GCF_051020975.1. Taxonomy (NCBI): domain Eukaryota; kingdom Metazoa; phylum Arthropoda; class Insecta; order Hymenoptera; family Megachilidae; genus Osmia; species Osmia lignaria. The sequence continues at coordinate 7,599,864 of NC_135041.1, forward strand.
CAGGCATGTTACGACAGAGTAGTCCGCCTCCGTAAAATCCTGCATTGTCGCGTACCTCGTCTTATATCACGGATCGAAATACCTTTTACGAGCTGGATAGATGGTAAGAGGGCGAGTAAAGCTTTAATAACGGTCGTGTCATCGTACGCCTCCTGCGTTACGAGAAACCGCACCGCATCTTCCTGTACAGGGTGTCCATAGGAAAGAATTTAACAAAAATTCACCCCTGTATTCAGCGGGTCGTTCTGAACAAAGAGTAGCGTACACATAAGACATATTTCGTTTAGAATGAACTGCTGGGTATGTGTTCGAAGTTTATTGAACTCCTCGCTAGATACAGGTGGTGTTTCTTTATCCACGTCCTCACGGTCATCAGTACATATGTACATATATTGATGTGGAATTGCGTGAGTTCCTGTCTCGAAGCTCGCGAGACATTACATTGTCGGTTCATTACACCGTCCACACGGTCAGCCACGTCCTGCTTCGCCGCTTTTCCTGTGGAAAATATTGACCACGCCACGATGGCGATAACGCGACGGGATAGTGTATAGCTTCCCGTGGCATTGTAAGTGTTGATTTTCCCCCGTCGCGTTTGCATAGACATCGCGGACTATTAATTTGATGCGGTCAGATATTGCTACAATAGCGAATCGTGGTGGAACTTGGTGCGTTAATTACTGTGCCAGCCTTCTCTGTTGTTATTGCTCGCTATAGTCAACATTGAACGTTCAAACAGTCCTCGTCGAAACAAGATATTCCGAATAAATCTCACGTATCGCGTGGATTTTTATAAAATAATTAGAATTTAATGGACCGCGCGACATTAAGGGAAAGTCGAGTCGAGATTGAAGGTTTTCAGATAGCAAAGGAGAATCAGAGATACTCGAACTATCGTGAGTGAAGACGGTCGTTGAACTCGAATTTCTTATATCGCCATCCGACTATTTTTTTGGCTTACAATGCATTACATGGTCGAGGAACGATGTTAAGCCAAGAATAAATTTTTAATGGGCCGACGGAGGTTCCGGCTTTATAAAATACTGCCGCGATACATGCAAATGATCGAGATGAAGAATTAAACTCCGCGATTTTATCTGAAGTCATAATCAAACGACTCACGAGGACGCTTTAAAAGGATCGAAAACTTAAAAACTTGTTTTAAACGAAAAGAAACTTTCGATCGTTGAAATCTTTGGTAAAATATTACGTTTCGGTGTTCATAAATAATAACTTAACCCACGGGAAACGGACTGAACCTTGTTCAGAAAGGTTGCGACTTTTTACTTTTCGGAGAAAAAGATACTCGCTCCTAACTCAAGATTAAAGTTAACGACATATATGTGAAAGTTGGAGTGGCTGAGGAGGCTAACGTACGAGATTAAGTAGCCGAAGTTCACGGTGCAGGGAAACGTGGAGTCGAAGCAACGCTCATTACAAGGTAATACAAAAGTTTCAACGGAGAAAAGAGAACGCCGGTGGTTCGCCGTTTCCACTTATTCTTTCGTCGGCAACGGAAAGGAGAGGAAATCCACGGCTCTCAGGAGGGATGAATAATTTAAGGACGTCTGATCGCGCGATCGAAATTCACGTGTCTGGGAATCGCTTTGAACGTCAAATTACAGGGAGGCTCTCTCCTCGACCGATCTCTTGAATAATTGTGTTACAGACGGTCGATCCATTTAAATCACTCTATTGCTGGCAAACGGTTCATTAAAATGCAGCCGATCGAATTTCTGTCAGAACGACTGCCCCAGACGTGTAACAAGAAAACTCTAATAAATCTTATCGATGCGCCTCTATAGCATTGAAGAACGATAAAATTTTAATTATTTTTTTATAGAACTTTGTTATATAATAATTATATCGAATCATCCCAAATAACACAGGGTTGAGGTGAATTTCTGGGAATCTTCTGCAAAGACCAGAATGAGGTACACGGATGTGCAACAATCTGGGTTACAGTGTGTCGCTGAAATGGTTAGCGGTATGTGGGAAGGGTTTCAAAGGGCCCCGCTAATGTTCGCATAACGTGGATACCGGATGAACGACACACAAGGTAGGCCTACATAACCGTAAGCATCGTTAGGTAAACTTGCACCATCGGGGCTATATCGTGCAGCAGGCGCCACCGCAACACGGTCTTGCACAGTGTGCCAGTACACGTGTACCTTTGAGCATTTACCAATAAATTTTCCTTGCAAATCCTAACCACGACGTTTCCTTGCACGATGCTGCACGATCTGGCGACGATAGCGAGTTGTCGTTCAGAAGGAGCGTACGTTGCAGAGATTCGACGATGTCAGATCAATGGGAACGGATAAGGAGGATTGTTATTGCTCGTAGCAACGAGACGAAGAAGATCAGAAGATTCGAGGAGAGATCGGTCACGGTAAACGCTGCCAGTAGGAGGCAGTTTAAAAGGATATATCGGTGGTCAAGTGGAAATAAAACGTCTGTGTCGCTGGATAATGCCAGCCGTTAATATCGGAACAACGACGTGGCTATCCGTGAATGCAGCCAACATTTTTCGTACGACATTTCTGAATTCGTTTTAAGAGCGTACGGTATTGTGTTTTGATAGAAACGTATCGGGGCTATTGGAATTAACGATCGAATTCGATTGAATTATTTCATCGATTGTTCGCAAATGGAATGCTTGACAATTAAACAGAAATTGGTCTCCGATTGATCTTTCGCATCGTAGATCAGGAATAATAATCGGAAAATCACGTCGCTGGTGTAAAGCAACAGGCATCGCAATCCACGCAAGAACGAAATTACTGGCTACACACAAATTACGAACTGGATACGCATCTCTCGTTTCCTGTCCCGACCCACCCTTCCTTCCGCCGAACCCGTAGCTTGATCATAAAGCTCGTTTCAGCTCTACATACCAGCTTCCTCGTAAATATCATTCTCGTTTTACGTAGATGCGGCTTCTCATCGGCAGAATAAACACGCCGGAGGTAAGGTTACCCTAACGAGGAAACGTTGCCCCTCGATCTGCAGGGAGACGATGTTTCTCTCTGGCTTTATTATTGCTGTCGAGTAATTAAACTGTTTTCCGTGTTCCTGCTTTTAAATCAATCGCCGCAGACGTATCTGTCCGCACGAATTTTTCGAATGGCTTGGATTAATCGTTGCCGGACAACGAATAGCATTCGTCAATATTGAAATATGAATCGCAAATATTCATTTGAAAAAAACTTTTATGAAATCGGGGAATCTTGATGGCACACATCGATATTCGGTGGTCAATATCAATATTTATTCAAGCGTGATGTTATGACTTTCAGAAGTGGGAAGAATGCTGAGATTTCGTATCTCTTTTCTTTCACATCGTCCCAAAGACACGTATTATAAACAAAATACGAATTCCATCTATGTACTTGCGATTTCATCAGGATGCCACTGCACTATTTATCACGGTAGCTTCCGGTCGCTGGATGGAAGAACCGGTAAAATCGAATCTCGACCGTTCTCCGTCCATCGGTTCTCTTATTAAAATTAAAATCCAGCTATCACGAGTGTAATTACGCGTCGTGGCTAGATGACTCGAGAGTGATTAGCAAGAACGTCGCAGAGAACTCCAACGGGTGACGTTGATATCCACGGGTACCGTGGCGGCACCAATAAGGGTTGGAAGAGAAAGAAAAAACGAAGAATAAAAAAGAAGAGGGAAAACGAGTACACCACCCGATACAACCATGAGCTTTCTCATTATTTTAAGTGACTTCAGAGACAGAGGCCGGCGTGTAGGTATATACGCGCCATATATCACCACTTGCCACTCAGGCCAGGGCTGGTATCGTGTAATCGAGTTGTCAGGCAAACTACCCCTTACAGAGAATGGGTCTACTATCGTTGTCGCCGCCGCAGACGCCACCGACGCCATAGCAGTCGCCTAATGCACGCGTTATTACGTTACACGCATTTAAAACTTGCCTCCTATTAGCAGTTTGCCATCATCTGCGGCTGCTGGTACCATGGATCGAATTCAAGGAAGGGATCGATTCGTCCTCTTCCTCCTCGTTGTCCTCGTATCGACTATGCACGCTTCTAACTTTGTTTCCTCCTCGAACGGATTTAATACTTTGCTGGCTATTACGTTCGACGATCTAATGGATCGCGTGCTTAAAACGTTTAGTCCTGATGGCTTCTCCATTCTCCTCTTTCCTGTCTTTCAGCTTATTTTTTCCTTTTACGATAAACAAGTGTCCCGGCGTCTAATTTTCTTTTATTAACACTAGAGTGATGAAGTTTCGTACATGGTATATATCTATATAATTTTTTAAAAATTTTCTAAACGAAGAAAATGATACATTTCGGATATTTTTTCATTCGTGGAGTCTCTACTCTTGGTATTTCCAGCGTTGCTGCTTTCATCTTTAAATTGTATGCTCCTGGATATTCATGAGCGTTCTGTATATTGGAAACACGTATAATGCAGTGTTACAATAGACTGCTTTTCAGAAATATTAGTCCATAGTGCGTTGTTTCGCTTCTATTGTTCGATAGCCCCATTGAACAGCGATCGTAACGTAACTTTAGACGTTAGTCGATCCCCTATCCCTTACCACTCCTACGGTTTATGATTTGCAACTGTTTCCGCAGCTCGGTTATTTTTCACCTAAATATCAATAACTCGCGTTTAATTTCAAACCTCGCTTCGTTCTCATCTTCTACATTTTATACCTTCAGTCGAATTGAAGGAAGAACAGCGTGTAATGAGTTAACGAGCGCAAAACGATACGCTTGATATCGAACGTTCTTACACCGTAAACTGGAAGATAACACTTCGCGAAAGGAAAACGGAACGATTTTCTGGAACAAGAATACTCCGGGGACCGGGCAAATCCGCGTGGAAAACCAATAAATCACGTTGTGTTTAACGAACCTTCATGTTTCTATGCACGCCTGTGGGAATAGCGGAGCGGAAGTGTTATTTTTACTGCGAGCCAGCCAACTGATAATGTTCGAAAAGAAGGAGGACGATGCTCGCCGGCCTCGTTACACGAAATGTACCGCGAAAGAATACTCGAGCGAGTTACAAGAGCATCGACTCGTCGTTATCTTTCAGGTTACAGATCAGAGGAGACGCGTTTCTATATTGACCAACTGGAGCGATATCGTTGCTTGAAGTATTCATTCAGGCTGTTCTCATAGAGTAACGAATCTTGTTTTCAAAATAATAACGTCGAAGATCCGCTATCCGTATTCGTTTCTCGGTGCAAAGGCCTAACGCAGAGTAACTGGCGCGCGAGTTCACTTAATAATGTAGATAGAGAATACCCGTAGTCCCGTGTGCGCTGCGTGTAAGTCATGATTAATATTTCAGGTGTCGACCGCGAGAGGTTAGAAAGGTTAGGGGGTGGTTGGTAGCGAGCTTCTGATGGGGTGCACTGGACGCTCGGAACGGTTGGGGGGTGGCGACGGTAACGCTGACCATCGCCGGGCGCGGAAGGTTCGCCAAGGTTTCGTTGTCCGGTAGGTTGTTAATTATTCGGAAAGGAAATTAATGCGTTCCCGGAAATAATTTATATCGGCCGCGAAATGAATGGTTAGCAGACGGAATTATTCACGTTTTGCGTCTCGTTGTTTCGGGGATCAAGATCGTATTCGGTGAAGCTCCTTTGTATCGTTCAGATATTTTTAAGATCACCTTCAAACGGATTGATCTTATGAATTTTTTCTGTCAATATTATGCTGTTTACAGAGGAATTATGTTAGATCTAGTGGAATCATCCTATTAGAGTGAAGTGTAAAAGAGCCGGTTTGCTTACAAAGGGTTAACCTTCACCGATGTACAGCAATTCCTCGAACTCGGAAGAAGCTTCCGCCAACTTTGCAGAAGGGTTGATTTCATAGCAAAGAGGTAAAATCAGTCGGCTCGAGCGAGGCCGAAAGCAGTTATCCGAAGTAAGTCGCGTTATAATGAATTTACCGAGTTCGCTGTTTAACAATGCACATCTCGCCAGGTTGGTTGTGTTCCACCGCGAACGATAACCCGTTGAAATACGTTACGAGCCGACCGTTTCCGGTCCTGTAATGCCGCGGGTTTCGAGATCTTCTAATCTATTTGATACATAGCAGACCGCATAGCTGAGATTTCTAGCGTGGCCGGAAACCGGCATTAAATCTCCTTTCCGCTCTGAAACGTTATTACTATTTTAATTGCGATCCAGGCTGACGTATCTCGCCACGGGACACGTCTGCAGGAATTTATTCCTTTCGTCTATCGATTGGTGGCTTGTCAACTTGTATTCCCATCCTTCTGGATGCTCGCAATGGGTCTGAGTGGTTGGAAAATATTTTCATACGTTCCATGAATAACAGGAAAACAAACGAGGGGAATGAAAAACACGAGCGTGCCGACTAAAGGAAAAGAGAAATTGAAATTTTCAAACACGCTGTTTTCCGTTGGATTTATGGCAACGACTCGAGTTATTTTCAACCGTAATGAATAGCTACTTCTTTCGACCAGTATATTTCAACGAACGCTACGAGAACTTTACTCGTCATCATCATCATCGACGGTATGAATTACTTATCGGCATCTATTATTCGCTCGACAACGATAACCGGAAACCAGCACACAACGTACCGTTGGACACCGATGTGAAACTGCAACCCCTATCGCACGCGAACTGTGCCTACATTTTTCTTATTTTATTATTCTTCTGGATGGTTGTTTCCTGGTGGGAAAACACGCATCGTTTGCAGATGATACAATACGAGAGGTCGATGGGAAACACGGTTCGTTGCGAAGAAACAATGAGAAGAAAAAAAAAATTAAACCTGAACAAACGTAATCGGGGGAAATTCTTCCAGACGAAGCTATTCTTTCGAGACAAAACAATTTTACTTCTCACGACGGTGGTGCATTCAACTGCAATTTCTTCTGAAAGAGAGTAGCGATTTTCCCGTCGTTCATTCCTTACATCGCGTTTAATTTCAAAGGCTTACGTTCTGTTTTAAATATTCTTCGTGTTGTTTAACTGGATTTGTTTAGCAGATCGATGAAACTGGTGCGTTTATTTTAGTCAACGAACCACGATGTTTCTATTCGACTGTATGATCGGTATAACGTAAGATAAATTTCATTTGAATACCATTCGACTTCGTTTCTGCCTCGAGTTGCGAGTTCTCAGCTTTTAGCGGTAGTTTTCTTCGTGTTGTTTCTAGGATGTTGTCGAGAACGTTGCGAGAACCAGTTAACGCGCAGCTAGATTCATTTGTGTTGAATTTACTAACTTGTTAGTTATCGATTGATGAAGTTGCACGAAATTTTGTGTACAAACTCAACTACGTAGATGCATTGAAGTATCGGTGTGCTAAAATAACTGGTAATGAAGCTTATCGATTAGCATCGAAACGTGGCGCTTGTGTTTTGAAGAAATAGAAAACAAATTTCACGAGGAATTTGCGGTCTCGTTAGAGAACACATTAGATTCTTGAACGGAGCATCGACTTATTATGACTCGGTGGCGGGATGTGGCTCGTTTCCCCCAAAGGTGTGCTTTAGGCCTTTTATCAAAGAGCTTGCGGTTTAAGAAGCGGAAGGAAGAGGAACGGGGTAAAGTGGGAAGCGAAACGAGGAGTGGCCCTTTCAACGGACGACACTTTGCACCTGTTGAAGATACGGCTTCTCCTTCGCTATTTCTTCTCCTCTTTTTTCACCCTGTTTCCCTCTATTCCTTTCCCTCTCTTCTCGTCTTCCTTGTCCATGCTTCTTTCCCCTTTTTTTATTTTCTTTTTTTTTTTGAAGTCTTACTCTCGCACTGAAATTGATCTCGAGCCACGGGCCGGGGTTACCAACAAAAATGTCACCGAACTTTCTTCCCCGACTCGATTCCATTCCATTTGATGTCTCGGAAATTGCTTTTCGATAGCAGCCTCTCTGTAGACGGCCCCCGTTGTTCCCTATGCATATGACAGTTAGTAAAAAGACACATTGTGCTCGCTAGCTACAAGCTCTTACGCGTATTTTACCCCGGACCCTTTATCGTGCCGCGATAACCCGCCGCGAGTCCTTTCTCCTCTATCGTCGCGCGTAAAGTGAAGCTTCCTGTTCCCCTACAGGCCGATTACGATCGAATCGAAAGAAAAAAGAATAAAAGAAATTCGTTTTTCTGCAAGATCAATTGAATATAAATGTTTCGAGTACCCAGACAATTGTGTGATTTGAAAATTTTCAATGCATAAAAGGATCGAATAAATGATTACAAATAATTTGATATCACATGGAGTTGATACACAAGGACGATAGAAGAAAATCAATGGACAAACTTTGATAACATATTCTACTTTTTCTTACAAACTTTCGTCGCTTATTTTCCTTCCATCCTCTATACAGAATTGAATAAAAAGATCCCGTGGTACGAAAAAGAAGGATCGCAACAACGTCCATCGCTACTTTTTCTCTACAAAACATAGAAACGCGATCGAACTTTTATACCACTCGAGTGAATCGATACTTGATGGGGTAAAAAAATCGATTTGTGTTTGCTCTCTGCCATGTTGTATACTTTGCCGTATTTATTCGGCCAGCTTCCAGGCTGAAACGTTGTTTGATCCTCAATGGACCGAGGTCGTAAAACGAATTGCAACCGTTCGTAGAAAAATGAAAGGTAATTTCTTCCGTCCGTCGATTGCGTTTTCACAGATTCCCGTTCGATCTTTCACACCGATCAATTCGGCCAGCATCACGCGACGAATCTTACCCGTACCATCTCTATATTAAATTTCGATACGCAACTTCCCGATGAGCCCTTTCTCGTGGACGCGTCCTGCACCCAATGACTCCCCCGTCTCGAGGGGTAAAAGCTTCATATTGATTTAGCCAACGTCGAGAGGGAGGAACGTAGCCCCGAACGGTTATTCAAATTTCGTGAATTCATATTTGTCATGGAAGAAGGTAGGAGGATTCCCGTCGATCAGTTTAGGATCTCACCAGCAGTAAATAAGTTTTTTTTTTTACGATCACGATATTACCGGTACAATTCATGGAAAGTGCTTTGGATAGTTTCTTTCAACGGTTCCTAGCTCGTTTCATTGGTTACTCTTTATTATTGAATTATATCGAGATTCGTGTATACACGAGCAAACGAGAGAGTTTTCGAGGCACGTGCAATTTGCCGTAACTCCAATCTATCTTCTGATAGTCATATTTCATCACGACCCTCGTCGAATGGCCTGCGTTCGTTAGCCGAAACGCATAAAATTACTAGCCCTCCAAATTAATCGTCGAATTTCACGATCGATGGGTTTCTCCTCGGACGTAACACTATTCTCAACTAATTAAAGGAGGTTTATCGAGCATCGCTGGCTTCACAAATTGCGAGCTGATTAAGCATTCTTTTTTATCTAATCCTAGGATAAAATGTTTCCCATCTTCGGAAAGAAATTTGCATAATGCAACGCGTGCATCCCCCTCTATTTATTACACTAATGATTAATCATTCTGTGCATCAATAAAAAAACTACAAATCAATAATTTGATATAAAAATCATCAGAAACGTTGAAACTTTGGAACCGAATAAATTTTGTAGAAATCAAAGTGTCCAGTGTCGAAAGGTGGGTCAACGTTGTAACTGGAGCTTCGAGAAACTAGACGATTGATCCTATGCGCGGTGGCCGGAAGCGGAATTCGCAGCAGTTCGTGTCTTTGACCGCGTACGAGCGGGTTTCTTCGGCTCGACGGGAATTCCTTCCGTGGCGGGTGGCGCAAACCCCCGTGCTCTTGGGGGGTGAATTTTGTTTGTAGGGGATCGTTGCCATGACAGCGTACTCTGCTGTGCTCGCTCGGTCATCGAATACACCTTGGTCCGGCTACGGTTGCCTTCCACGGGCGAGCGAGCTTGCGGAAAAGTTCGCCGCCCGGGGCCCCTCGCAAGCCCGTTAATTCTCTTCGCTCGTAGGACCAACAACTTCCTGCGTGGCCGCATCAATTTTACCCGGGAATTTCGCCCGGTAACCGCGATATAAATGCAACAGTTCTCCAGACACGTGACACAGTTTAATAGCCGAATACACGCTGTGTTCGAAGAAATATATCAAACATCATGCAACGTTGTTAACTTTAGCAAAGCGACAAATTTTTTGAAGCTTATCGAGCTGAATTAAATATCAATCTGAACTCATTTCTCTTCACATTAAGAGCAATAAATACTTAACCAAGCAATAAAATCAGAGGATACAGGGAGCAACCCTAATCGTTTCCAGCAAAGGATTATGTCCCATCGAAGACGAAATCGAAGAAAAATGGTTGGCTCGTTTTTCATCAGGTTCGCATCACCATCGACCCTTCGTGGACGGGACACGAGGGAGGAGTCATAGGACTTCTCGAAATATGATGATAAATCGAAGTGTCTTATACGATCGATTCGTTGCACGTTATTTATTTTAATCAACGAATAGTCTACGCAATACGATTCCGATGTTCGCGCTGGTAAAGATCGTTGAAAACGGAATAAAACGCAAACAGTCGGAGTTTGTTGCACGTGCAAGCCGTGGAGGACATTGTTCTGAGATCCTCGCGTTGGGATTTCAAGGTAAACAACGAGCCAATATTTCCAATCAACAACGGGGCGCACAATAAACCGCGCGCCGGACGGCATCGAATCAAAACTGATTCTTCGGCCAGGCTGTGCCAGTGAATACCGGATGGAACACTATTATTTTTCTACCGGTGCCCTCCAGCCGGGCCGATTTAGTTTTTCAACCGGAAGTGTGACCGACGCGGAGGCTACTGGACTATCGATTTTATTGGCTAACGGAATGGAACGTCGAGCGTCAACGTTACACGATCGAGCCGACAATACGCGACAGGTGACACTGTGGAATAAAGAATAACTGTGAACAGAAAGGTGAAGGGGTGAAACGGCAACTGGACTGTAACGCTTTGCCAAATAGTCCTGCAGTTTGTCCCTGCCACGTTGAACTTCCTACGCTCGTTAAAGACTATAATTAAACGAAGGATCAATCTTTATTTCTTCCAAATTATTTTTCTTTTACCTTCATCCCACCCCCTCAATTACAAACCATATCGAGTTCCAATAAAGGATACATTCCCCGGTGTCCGTGAAGCTGTTGCAATAACATACATTTCTGATACGTTTCTCGGGTATACGTATGTATTAAAAAGCTGACAGCGTTCCATAAAGCCCGCAGCAACGGGCGTCGCGAATTAGAAAATCCAATCCATAGAAAAGACGGCGCAAAATTGCGGGAGCAGAGGGTAAGAAAGGTCCTGAAGGAAGTTTGCCAGGCGGCGGTCGGTCGAAGAAGAGAGGAAAGCAAGGGGAAGCACGCGAAGGGAGAGTTGGAAGGGAGAGAAGAGGGCATAACACAATTACATGTGGGGTTGATGCCGGGCCGAGCTTGCTCTCGGCTGCACGACCTTCCGGTTCAGCCAGGGACGAGGGAAAGAGCCAAACGGTGGGTGGCAAGATTGAATATGAAAGTTTAATGCGAGCAATATCAGCGACGCTGGCCCGTACCTCGGCTACTCGCTCTCTCAGACGTCTCGACTATCACCCTGCCCATCTTGCTCTTCTATCTCTCTTTATATCCTGCACCACCATCCACCGTTCTCTTCTTCGCTGAATCTTTTCCGACCTTTGATGTTACGGGCCAAAGCGTTTTGTTATCGCGATAGTGTTCACAGACGGGAACGCGATCACTTGAGAAAGCAGCAATCAGAAGTGGATATTTCTATGCATTAAAATTGTCAGGGAAGGAACTGGTTCTTTGAGTAACAGAATCGAAACGTGGATATTATCTGTTCGGTGAGAAGAATTAATAAAAAATTGTCAGCCGAGCAAATGATATAGGGGGCTCGATCTTTAATTCATTTATCGCTTTTATCATTTACTTTCACGAGCGAACAGGACAAGTAATTTAGAGTACATTGGAAATAAAATGGAACGCTGATTACCGTTTACACCGGGAAGGATAATTATCAATTAAAAACTAACTTTCGTGAGATATTTTGCTTGCGGATGGAATTCACGGTCTCGCTAAGGCGTTTAGTGACTATGCCTTCGGCTATTTGTAAAACTTTCCTCATTAATTACAGACAAGATTCAATCCCCTCGTCTCTTCCATACTAAACCCCCTGCCCGTACCCCTATCTTTTCCCACCATCCTGCTACCCTTTTGTCCTTCGCGGCGGCACGAAGTTTAATAGTGAATTAGATCGCGCGTTCTCCCATCGGGCAATTATCTGCCAATTAACAGGACGAATACCGTGGTCGTTGCTGTTTCATCCAGTCATCTTGTCAGATTACCATGAACGAGCACTTTTGTTTAGAAAAATTGAAAAGTTTACACTCTACTGTTTCTGAAATGAAACAGTATTTTTGACCTGGTGATCCTTTTTTTGACCTCATTTTACGATCACGATTAGCTAACTCAGAGTACCTCTAACACCCTATCAAACGATTTTAATGTTACCATTTGCATAAATCTTAATTTTTAACAAATAATTTTAAATTCGCAACCCGTGAAAGGATTACGGTTACAGTAAAATTTTTCGTTATTCCCTATAAAAATAAAACGACAACCGTTGAACCGTAGACGAAATTGTGGACAGACGTGCACCAAGGTGTCCGTGAATCAGCGTCGAGTCGCGCGCGATGTCATGCCGCGTCACGGACCGTCAAGCATCGTCAACAAGAATATTCCGACGTGACGAACCGTTTCTGGCGTGACGTGTGCCGAGAACGGCCAATCGTCACAGCCAATCGGTAACCCGTTGCGAACAGGATGTACCCGTGTAAACAGGATGACGGTGACGGTCTGTGACGGTGACGGGCGTCGAACGAGCAACCATTCCGTAACGCGATCGAAATCACTGTATCTGCTACGATATTTGCAAGTGAATTCAAAGGCTGATAAGATTCGACGTGTTTAATTTTGCTTAAACGAATGGCAGAAAAATCTAGAATTTTGTCGGTGTAAAATGGACGTAAACAGTGATCAAGGTATTCTTACTGGTTCAAGTATCACGAATCTGTGTCACGGTTAGAAAACGAGACGACCAAGTATTTCTCGTCTACCAAGTAGTGGTTTTTACGTGTCGCTATCAAGGGTCGAGAAGCGTGTACACGGAGTTGGAATGCCTGTACTTTGGTGGGTCGAAAAGTTTAGCTGCGCGACAGACAACTTAAGCAAATGCGGGTCAGAGTAGCGACGCGAGTCAAAGTGCTGTCGTATCCCGATGGAAGCTGTGAAAGAATGTCTGACGAGGATAGCAGAAGGCTTCCACGAGGGATTAAGTAGCGCACCAGTTTGGAGAGCAGTAAAACGAAACGATGGTTGTCTCGTGAGAGCATGCCACTCTCGTGATGGCACCAGAAGACTCGTGATGCATGCGTGTGTACATGCAACTTCCCTGTGTTCGACGTCGCGTTGCATCGGTGAACGATGCGTCGCGACGCGAATGACTCGGTCTCGATACGCTTTCGAAATACGAACTGATGAAATCAGGAGTCATCGGGTTGGCATAGATCATCCCGAATTTATTCGCAACGTTCCCATCGATCTTTCTCCCAAAACTGTTGTTACGATACTTTATTTGAGTTATAAAATATTCTAATCTGTTTTTGAAATCGATATAACAGCCACTGTGATATTGATCGTTCAAAATATATTTTTACTCTTTCCGAGGTAAAACAAAAAGGTGACATATATCTGATGTAAAGCAATATTTTCATTTATTGAAATATGAATCATGTCAGTAAATCAATAAACGGTGAAATTTTGTCAGCGTCATCGTATATCGAATTTTGCAGGAAAAAAAAGTGAAAAATATATAGGTTGCGAATAAAAGTAATTTATGACATGAAACAAATGTACATTTTTTTTACATTTTTTTTCCTATTATTGTACTCTATTACGATAGAGGATAAATTAGTTTAAAATAACTGAGAGTGAAAGTATTTTACTGTGACTGTCATATTCAGAAAAAAAAATTTTAAATATTGTTTCTGTAATATTACACGAGGTTTCTAATTTGGTGAAATTAATGCCCTCAGGCGTTGGTGACCGATCGTACCGTACAGGTTCGGATACGGAGGGTGCAGCGACCACAGATAATCCAACGACGCCATTTCCGACGCCACCTCCAACCTTGACGCCAAATCATCGACAGGCGTCTCCGTTTCCCCTGGAGAGCACAAACTCCCGCCGGCATCATTACAATGGAAGTATATCATCCGAGAGATCCCGTAACGGCAACGGTACGTAGTTAATTAGTGTCACCAGAGAATTTTGTGCTTGCTCTTGCACGAGATACTAGTAAGTGTTCGAAATCAAGTCCAGGTAATGCGAGTCAATCCGGTTGTCTCGATTAATGCAAGAGAAATCGTGAAATTTGAAATAACATTCGCGTTACCGTGTCGCTGAATCTTGTAAATATTAATCGTATACTGTATCCACAAAGTTAATATTTTAGAGAGCATAAATGTGCGATTGTACACGGTACAGAATAAATTTTCAAGGGAAATGTTTCAATCGAAGACCATAATATCATTTTTTATATTGCGTTTGATAAATTCTATCAAGTCGAATAATTATCATTTACCTAAGTCTCTCTCGAAACTGAAACTCCACCCGCTTTAAATCTAATCCTCGACTTTGACTTACCATTCCGCGAAGAATTCCCCGGAACAAACGTACGGTCGTTGAAAATTTATGTTCTCCAGGAATCAGCGGCTTTAGATTTCGCTCGCTTTGACTGTCTGAAATTTTTCTCACGTTCGACGAAGATATTCTAATGTACCCAAAAATATTCCAACGATTCTGATACATCGCAGGTGAAACGGTTTATGCGGCGCCGTCGAAAAAGACGAACACCGGCGGCGGGACCTTAGGGCGACGTACGCGAAGAGGTCACACGAGCGCTTTGAGCAGTAGCTCAACCGCGAGCGACCGTTCGGAAACCGTCTTCCCTGACGAGCACGCACGCATGCATCTCACCAACGGTAAGTCAACGAATTCATTATTTTTCCTCCCTCCCTCTTTGGCTTAACATTTTTCGCGCCGTTGTTTCATCTTTCCATCGCTCATCGTATTATTTCGTTCATCGCACGCACACCTCGTCTCGTCGAATCATTTTTTGCCCTCGCAACTTTCGCGAACAACGAGATCAGTGGGATATATGTGTGTTCATCGATTGCCGGTGCGAGCACCCTCGCCGGCTGCCGGAAATCAGAACGTAAAATTTTCCCGCGCAGCGATAAGTTAACGATCCGTGGCTCAAATGCGATTACCGGCGTAACAGGATTACCGGCTGGTATCGAGCTCCTGCCCGGAGTTAAATCAGCTTTCGCGTAAACGTGTTCCTCGTTAAAAGCTTAATATTAATAGTCACCTAGCCGATACACAAGCGGAAAGACTTCGATTCCGTCCAGGCATTGTTCCGATAGCTACTCTTTGATATGTATGTATATGTACGTACTCTGACGCTTTTCACAGCCCACGAACGCGAACCGTGTGTATGTACATAATAAAATTCGATGAAACCGGGTATCAAACGATTCCACGCAACGTCGCGTCGTTAAATCACGGTCCAATATTTACCGCGTTACGCGACCTAAACGCAGGACAATTACGTTCAAGTTCCCATTCTACTCGCCTCGATCTTACGACGTTGCGCGTTTCAGGAGCGTTGGTAATTGCGATGCTTGGTGAAACGGCCGTGGGCGAGGGATCTTGAGCAAAGGGAAACGCTTCAGACGGCTAACAGCCTCGTAATCGACAAACTGCCTTATGCGTTGGCTCGTTAAATAACCAAGGGACTCTCTCTCTCTTAGTTTTGAGAGTTAAGCTCATTGTTGTTGAATCCAGCGTCGATGTAACCGGTAACAGAGTTGGTAACGACAACGACGACGACCCAGCCGCTACCGCGTTACTCTCACCAAAGATTGTCGGAAAGAGGCTGCTGTGTCGAGTACAAACAAGGAGGTTGAAAGAGAGTGCATACCAGTGAGAAAGACAAGAGCAAAGAGGACAGGGTGGTGGTAAAGAGCAGCTGGGAGAGGGAGAGCCTGAGGGTGTAACCGAGTTAGCAGTTACGAGGCCGGGCTAGTTAGAACGTAGGTCAACGGTGGAAGTTAGCTGGTAGCCTGGGTATATTGTTTTGGAATGCCGAGGGTATTTAGGACTGGGCTGGTCTGGTCACGGGCGACGTTCGCCAGCTTCCTCGGCGAGCCGCGTAACGCAGTTTTAGCGTTACCACGGAGATGAGAAAGTAGCTTTGCGGCTTCTAGAGTTGCCCGGCTCTCTCGCTGGCAACGGCGAGCTTGACGTCCACGTCGATGTCGACGTCCTGGTTGCCAAACTTTTAAACGAAATTTCCCCGGGATCTCGTTTAGCCTGGTGTTTCGCTGGCGCTGGTAGCCGGCTCGCCAATTAGTCGTCGTCGGCCGATATCGCGGAAGCAAGGAAGAACAGGGGGGCGTGGGAGGTCCAGGATGCGGTGTAAGAGGACCAGGAGGGCAAAGATCGAGACCAGGCTGCTCGTCTACCACGCCTCCGTGGATCGGTTCGTCCGGGAATTTGCCGCTCCGTGTGCCATTGCCTCTGCCTGCCGAAGTGTGATCGCATTACGCGTACATTCCGTGGAAATTAGCGACGCGAATTAAGATCCCGACCCAGCCCGTCTATGTACCGTTCCACAGGACGTGTACATAAGGTCGTACATAGCTGCAGGATGCTCTGAAGACGAATACGTAGATGTATCCTGCCCTCGAGCTGCATCGGTTTGCCGGGACGACGTTAAAGCGGATCGTTGGATCGAACTTCTCGACGTTGATGCATCAGTAACGCGTGAGCGACGATGAGACCGGCGTACGTCTTTACGCGTGTATGTATCTTTCGATGCGTTCGTCGCCTCCGGTTACACAGCTATCTTCCTACCCTGACACGCTACTGAAACGCGGTTAAACTCATTCTCGGACCGTGAAATGAGAAATCGTAAAATTAATTTAATATGTCGATCGGGTATACGGGCGCAACCGAAGGGAGACCGTAAAAACCGCTCGTTTCGAAGGCAACTGTGTTTACGTCGCGGTGCCTACACGGTCCTAGTTTTTCCAGATTCAATTTCTGGATACATAAATGGATCGCGAAATAGCATTGTTCTACTGAAATGCCTGATTTGGAAATGAGATTGAAATGGAGACAAATTGAAGTGTTACAGAAATTTAAGTAGTATAAGCCAGTTTTTGTTGCCTATATATCCTCGATTTCTTTTTATTCGTCTGGGTACAGTTTCAAGATACCACCGTGAGTGGATATCGTAAAGGGTCGGATATGGATGTAAGAATATTTGATAGCCAAATAGCATCATCCTGCTAGCCGTAATTCAAGTCTGAATCTTCGACGCTATATTGCCTGCTGGAATGTCCCTGCGGTCTAATGGAGGCATCTCGTGGCATCTATTAGCAAATGGTTCCCAACGGTCAGGGCTTACCCACGTTAACCCCGTGCTCGCCACCGTCAGAAAGACGATTGATATTACATTAGATACGCATTGTCTAATATAGGGCAGTTGAAAACCGCGTTATTGAATTGGCAGCCGTTTGGGATTCAGTACCGTTGCTTCTCGATGCAAACATTCTCAACTCTGTGTTAAACACAGGTGAGCTTGCGATTCACGATTTTATAGATGCATAAAATTGAATTGCGAAATAAAATTTGATCGTCGTTTAAGTTTGCTTTTGTTGCCCGTTATATCACGGAGCGAGGCGAAACGAGGGAAAATAATTAAGGCGGTGAATCAAAGAACACGTGCGTCGCGGTCCTGGTTCGGGGAATTTAATTTCCTGAAACGAAGCCGCGAGCCAACAAATATGGTATCGATTAGCGCGATTGGCCTAGAAAATTTAAGTGCGCCAACCGCGGCCAATGAAAATTCGAACTTTCCCGATATTAGCTTATCTGACCGGGAAAAGTGTTGTCGAACCGGACGATTAATCACCGATCTGTCGGATTATTTAAATTGCAAATAATGCAGGCAACAGCCGCATCTTTGAAACCAGCACAATTTAATGTGAAATATTATCCGGATCGCTGGAAAAGCATACGAATTAAACTGAAAAAAATTTGAAACCAGAAAAAAAAACGAAAGGAATAAGCTCAACAGAGAGCGCGAAAGTATCGGTCGCGAATAAAATAAATAATGTGCCAGATATAAATATATGTATGGTTTTTTGATTTTTTTAATCATGAACGTTATCTAGAAGGTACCAGGCAGCCTGGACCACAGCCAGGTTACTCGAAATAGGAATAATTTTAAGCACCACTTGAAAACTATGCCAATAGTCCGTGTTCGCCATTATCGTTACCGTTGCACTTCTTCTGCTTCGTTCCAGACCGAAAATCTACGATCATGCGGTAACCTAATATCGAGCTTAATCGTTATACGTTTCGGCAAAAGCAAATAGAGAATCCCCTGTTCGACTACGAAAACCTTAACAGCCGGAACTTTATCGGATGTTCCTATCAGAAACGGGATACCTTAACGAGATTCCGTTTTTGAAACTCCAATAATAATGATAAGCAATGATTACTATAACGTAGGAACATCGATACGAATTCACTTCAGACTTTTTTAAATTTAAAATATTATTTTTAAATCCAACCAGTGTGCAGTGAGAAAATTAACGTAATCTGCGTACAATTTTGTTCTGATGTCATGAACCTTAGTCACCGTAAAATTTGCAAATAAATTTCTACTATGCAGTCGAAAGGAGAATATCTGGATCGGTACTTGAGTGGTCAACGAACGTAACGACCACAGAGGCGACGGTTGTACCCTAGGAAATAATTCGTATTTACATGAATACGTAGCGTCGGACATGACGGAGGCATTAGACCATCAAATCGAGTTAGCAGCGCGAATCGCTAACCGCATCAAGTCACTGTCGGCCACCTTGCACACCCTTGCAATGTCTGACTAACTCTATCCGGCACCGGCCCACGGATGAAGGATAACCCGTTTCACCCCTTTGTCTGGCTGATCTGCGATTGGTTAGCTGCGATTCGCTAAACTTCCACTTTATCAATGTCCTATTGGTACTTGGAAGCTCGTAAATAAATAACCTAATACGCCCTGGCGATGTTCAGTTTGAGATAGTAACAAAGTTTCACCCATAAGGGTTGATATTTTAATTATACTTCAGAAAGAACTACGTGTTCTGATTATTTTAAATAATAATATCCATAAAGGTCATCCACCGATTAAATTTCACCCTATGTTAATCACGTTTTAACCTTTAAAAGCTGTCATGAGTGAAATTTCAGGCCACGTGAATTTCGTTTGAATTTTATTTAAAAATGAAATTGACGGTAACAGTGATATTTCTCTCCTCATTTTCATCGGCCAAGATAATTCTATCATTAACAAAATAAATTTAATAAATTTTTTATATGTTATCGCGATGATGATTTATTTACAAGCTTTGGTAATTTTCGTTGCGTTGTACACTTCAATCGTGACAATGCCAGGAAGGAAAATTAATTTCGATTTAACGCACGTTACTTTATAAAGATTAATCAATCAGAGATCACAGTGCGATTTGAATCGCGGCCAATGACGTCGCCCGAACTGTCATCCATCGATTTAACTCGAATGCGGCGAACGAATTGCAGCCCGCTCCGATTGTCACATTATACTGTATCGAACGTGTCACCAAGAACGAAATAAAAGATCGACTGACAAACAATTATAACGTGCGATGAAACACTGTCCTCGATACGTGACAACGTGTCAATACTGTTACCTACGGTGTACCAATAACGCGTTACCTATGCATTATTCCCCAAAAACACGAAATTTAAACTCTATGGATTATTACAAAATCGAATGAGAGAGATTTCTTTGTTTCGATTTCATTTAATTTTTGGCTCTTTATCGATCTCCATACGGGTTATTATCAGTCACGATACGATTTCTTGGATATGCAGGGTGAGTTTGATTCTTTTTTTTTATACATTTATCCAATTATTTGTTTAATAGAAGAGTTGTTGGAATTTATATTTTGAACCGTTTCTGGTGATCAACAGAGATTGTACAGCGCGACGATTCTGAAATATCATTAAATCGCAACGGATTGAAGGAGAGAAACGTTTTTCAACAACGAACGGCTCGTTGAAGCATCTGTCAATTCATCGCAAGCACGTTCGCGCTACGTTCTCACTTCGATTTTCACGAAAGGAAATCGAAGGAAACGAAACGCCGGATCTGTTCGCGCCGCTGGCAAATAAACGCCCGGGAATAACTCATTCGCAGATTTGCAAGGAAATCTGCACCATGCAGAGATTTTTCTCTCTCCCGTCGACGACGCGGCATATCGACTTTGTAATTGAGCGTTACAGGTGTTCCCAACGCTCGAACAATGCCGGCGAATTGTTCAATAACTGCAACGAATGTACATTTCGACGGTAAAATCGTCCAAGATACGGGTCGGACGCGGGTGGTGCTGACAGGAACGCATTGCGCGTTTCACGGTTCGCTTTAATTAAGCTATTATTAGCCGCTTATTACGGAAAATATCGTGGACTATGCTGGAACGGTCTTCCTCTCGTTTGTAATTCGTACCGATCCCCCATGCTGATACTAACGCAAACGCAATTACGATTAAAGGTTTCGTAATCAAGATGGATTATGACAATATACAGAGTTCATTTTTTATTAACCCTTTGCCTGCTGAGTACTCTAGGCTTAAACGTTTTATGTGTACGAAATAAGAATTAAGTCAATGACACTTATCATTTTTTTTTAATTTCATTTCATTTCATTTCTCAACTTACTTTTTTCATTGTTTTATCACATTATTATAATCTGATAACATATGGTGTGTAATTAGTAATATGCATTGATAACTTTTATATGGTTATGACTAATTGTAAGATACACAAGAAACAAACTATAGACGCATATGTGCGTCCATAGCAGTCAATGGGTTAAAAAATAATATTGATTACTGAACCTTTAAACGCTATTTCAAAAATTTGAATAGCGTAAACAATATTAAAATTAGCGCGCGCTTTCACTGCTACTAGCGCCACCTATTATAGTTCCGCGAGTGTTTGGCATCGTCGGTCACGGATTCGAAAGTGTTGCGTTTGAATTTTAGTCATCGTGAAATATAGTTCACAATTTCAATAAAAAGAACGAGAAATGAGGCTCACGTTGATGAGCAAAGTTTTCAACGCTGTCAACCCAGAAAAAGTAAGTTTGAAAGGTCTTAATTACCTGTGAACGATTCTTCGTAATTCGAGCCACGCTTTCTGGCTACGGTCGTCGTTGTCGTTCAGTCCTGCGGCGAAACACCGTGTCATTCAACATCGTTCACCTGTTTTATCTTCTTTTCTTCCATCCATCTACGTGGTCGTTCACGCTTTTATTCGCTCACGAAGCCGGCTTAAACGTAATAGCACGTTCCAATTGCCGCAACACACACTCGCGCACAGCATTACCTAACCTCCTCGCACTAATGCACTTTTCTCTTCTGCACATTCCTTGACGCGCAGGTCTGCCCAGGCCTATTTACTTCACAGGTATGTAAATTCTGTAGTGAATCTCTAAGGTGACACGTTCACCGCTGCATGGAATTTGGTGTTTAGGGTAAATTTTATAAAACCATCTAAAAGTTTTTATCATTTATCGAAGTACCACTTGGGATTTTATTAACACGTTTGCTACCACAGTCCAGAGTGTTTTTTGTTATAATTCATCCTTAATTGACATGGGTCGTTTTAGGATATGTTTATAACATTCCAAATAACAGCAAAATAAACAATTTTACAAACTGACAATATTATTCATATCCAAATTTGTTACAAGACGTTATCATAACCTGATAAATAACACGATTTAGATACAAGAATCAAAATCTGGTCCTTACTGAGGTGACTACAAAAACAAATTGCTATATTTATTAGTTATAATGAATCGCAGAACACCATTGACCTATACGGCAGTAAACGTGTTAAACCATTCCTATATAGATCATTGTTGTGCTTTGGGGATATGTGTTCGCTCTAAAGCTCGACGTGAACGACCCAATGTTTACGTTGTTAGTTTGAGCAATGTCCCAGGCCGATTACTGATCTAGTGCCTTTCGGTGTTTCGTTGTGTTTGCATCAGGAAACGTAGAAATTTATACGAGCAGTCGTGAAATCATGATAGAATTAATCGTAAGTAACATTTTATTAGCATATACTGTTTGAATTTAAATGAAAGATTGAAAGAGTTGTGTTTATAGTTTATAGCCGTCATGTTTGATCGTTACTTTTTCATTATGAATATGATTAACCTTGTTTTCAAAAACACTGTAACGTAATCTTTGTACACGATTTAAATTGCATAGAAATATCACAGTTTCAATTGTTAAGTTAATAAATATTGATCCACATGGTGGGGAACGAAAATTTCATTATCAAACATCGAAGTTGCTGCAACCAAGTTCAGAGTTTCGTTAAAGCGTAATAAACCATCGTATCGCAATTAACCTTGATTTACAATAATGCGCTCTGCAACATTACAACCCTATAATGGCTGTACATTACCCTCCATTTTGTATATATATACATATATATGTTTAACATAGCATCGATTTGTCGCGTCATCGTCCCTTATTACCAGCAGTTTCTATTATGTTCGCGTGTTCTTACAAGATACACGGATTAAGCTTACAAATTGCAATTTGCACGGGACAAGTACGATTAATTCGCGTACAGCTTGTTAATTAAACCGGGCAGGAAAAAAGTAACGATGACTTTCCTTAACAATTACAGCACGAGCTGTGCTGCTCGTAACTCTTCAGCAGCAAGAAATTACGCGCTTAATGCGAAAAGTAATTATTACCTTTCATTGCTGTAAGTGCGCCTAACGATGGCTTAAGTGAAAGTGTTTTGTGGAGTTATTATTTTTTTATTATTAACACGTTCATTGATGAAAATTAAGTTTTGCCACGAAATATTAAGTAATCATAACTTTTCAATACTCGTTTCGTGAAATTTAGCCAAAAAAACTGTACGAAATGTTTATTCTTCGACAATACGAGTGTATAACACAGAAGGGCTTTCATGAATACATCCAGGGCTCGTGTTCCTCGTAGCATGTCTGCCAGCCCTTCTTTTGTGCCCTTTATATTTAGGTAACTTTAATATTCGTCGAGAAGAGTTCCTTACAAGTTTGAATAACTTTATAAGCAACTTGACTACGAAATGCCGGCAACACGGAGCCCTAAGGGTCGGAACTGGCGCTGCGTGGGCGGAAATGAAAATTTTTGAGAATTACCGTTGCGGTTTTAATCTCTTATTAAACGTTTATATTTAAACACGGCCAGGAAAGTGAAAATTAATTTACCTTGTTAGCTCAGACAACTATGACAATCTAATGTAAATCGTCTACAGTTATTCATATTAATAAAAAATTAATCGTTTGTATAAACAATGTGGAAATTCCATTGTCGCATTCGCTTTCATTCTTTCGCATTTGTTTTTGATTGCTTTTTATGCAATTATTCTATCTGAATTTTCGGAACACTCTCTCTATATACATTTGTAAACGGTATACAGATAGATTTTACTGAATTTTGTAATTTTGATTTGTTTTTGAATGAAGAATAACTCCCTTTTAAATTCAGTATGAATTACCCTGCCATCAAAACTGGGCTTTTATCGTTTTAATGCGTCTCTCGTGCTGGAAATAATGAAAAAATAATTATAAGGATATACGACGGCTCCCACGAGTCCATTTTATTATTTCGATACGTCGTTTGTAATCCTACTATCATATTAAACTGCAGTACATTCATGGATACCCTCAATTTTAATATTTTTATATTTAAATCGTCGTGTATTATATTTGAAAAAACGTCCTGCTTTCGAAAAACACAGTACACTTGCGTATATAGTAACAACTGTTCTTTATACACTTTTCAACAGCACATACAACAGCAAATCGATAACATCGAATTCAAAACGTATTACTGCCATCATTACGTACACGCACGTTGCATCAGCAACAAAGAAACACTATTGCATTTGCATTTTGCGTGATGCGGCTATCGTTGCTTTCGATATTCACGTTTGAATAATAAGTTCGATACTCTGTAACACGTGATTGACCTTCCGCGTTGGTAATATTTATTCTTATTGTCAGTTGATATAAGATGACTTCTTTGGTAACAGGTTGAATATGATAAAGGTTCATAATCGGTGAAATTAGATTCATTTCTAGGCTCCATAAGAAAAAATTCATTACAAGCCGACTAGAAGGATATTACGAGTACAGAGCCATTTTATTCCATCGAACATTTCGTTTTTCCTTCGCGTTCGTGGTCCGGTAAAATACGGTCCCGCGTAAAATTAGATTTTTCATGCCAGCATGCGTGAAACGTAATTAGGGGATGATTAGTTATTAATGCTGCTTAATTGCTCGAATTTCCACCGGGCGGTAATCGGTGAACGCCAGCACGGATAAGGGGACGTAAATCGGACAAAATGGACATTAATATAATTGTGCCGATACATAAATCATTCGTTCGTGAAATAAGCGTTGTTGAAGGCGCATCCTTCATTCATATTGACGTTGCTTCATGAGGGAATCTTTCCATTTTAATTTAACCACCTCATTATCCATGAAATTTTTGCAATTTGCTGGGCTTTTCAGAAAAATGAAAAACTGTATGAAAAAGAAAATGTCAAATATCAATCATAAGTAAACATAAAATTAAAATGGATTTCACAAAATTTTCCCTCAATATACAAAAATTGATCGATGTTGAGCAAAATGACTTAGGTTTCTGTGGAATTCTTTACAGACACGGGTAGAGATTCGCCGCCGGAACCAGCACCACCGGAAGTGCCACCGCGTGGCCCGTCTCTGCACGCAACTCATACTTTGCGTACGCAGCAAAATCGAAATGGTTGCCCGCCAAACGCCACAGGGAATTTCGCTGTGCCAACTGATCAGATGCAGACGGAGAAGTATTCGGGTAAGTACCTGCTAACATTTCATATTTCAAACTACGATGCATGTCGACAAAATCGAAGTGGCAGTAGATTCTAATAAAAGCACAATAACAATTGCGTTATTGACGGGAAACACATTCATGCGACTTAATGTTTCGCGATAAACAACCCGTCCAATGTATTCACGAATGACGATCGCTGGCGCATCGGATTAAACTTCTATGCGATTCGGAATTAATTAGGGAACGGCTGACGAAGTGAACGCGTCGGCGGCGTTGCTCATTATTTCCGCAGCCGTTCGCGCTTTATTGAATCCCCGAAGATACATTACCAATGCAGCCGCCAGTTATGAAACTTTGAGAAAGATAAAATCTCTGGCGGACCTGCACAGGAAGCGGAATATTGCGCCTCTCCAGGTCTGATAGAAATTGTGTTAGGGGGTGGTAGAATTTATTAAAATCGATTACTGTTTAATTTTTCATTGGCGTATTCTATTATTCCAAGAATGGTTCTAATAGACGAGGATAGATGCTTGAAGAATTATTTGCTGATAATAGATTATTTGTCCATCATATCTTCATAAATATTAGACAAGGTGTTTCAAAACATGTAGGCATAATTTTAAAGATGGATTCACGACTTTAAAATAAGGAAAAAGGTTTATATAAACATATGCCGGATATGATTTTGTTTTTGAATTACACCTATTTTAGTTTTCTAATAATTCTTGTAACTCTGCTGTTTGTTTTCTTCGAAATCTCATCTCATGTCCTACCTTCTTGTCTTTGTAATTTGTTTCAATCAGTTGTTTGCAAGCCTGCATTCAAAGCCTAAGGTGGTCAATTTGAACAATTTCTATAAAAATAATTAGACGACAGGCACAATACCAAAACGGCTGTAATTCGAAAACAAAGTCATATGGGGCACATATTTCTTTAAACTTTTTTTCTTACCCTAACGTATCGAATTCACCTTTGAATTTATGCCCATACTTTTTAAAACACCCTGTATAATTACTCAAGGTATATGTAATCATCTTCTGTTGATATTCTTATCATGAGTATCCCGGTTATCTAACACTCTCCTTTCTACATTCGCGTATTCCCCGAGGAATAAACGAGCCAGGGATCGGGCTTCGATCAGCTCGATCGGTTTGGTCAGGTCCGAGAGGTCGTTGTAACACGCTCGAACACTCGAAAATATCGTCTCCAGGCAGCGGCGATGATTAATGGAGGACGATAACCGCGCTTGTTAATACCGCGTCCCTATTATCGTAGAAGTGTTTATAGCATTGGTAAACGCGAATCGAACGGCGGCAGTATGTAAATCGAGCACATATAACATGGCATACACGACGAGTTACCCAGACGCACACACGTACAGGGAAAGATATACAGGAACGGGGGTGAACGTTTGTTACCAGAGCTACAAACGATGTTTAGTCGCCGGGCAATATACTAATGGTATGTACATAGAAATATAGAGAAACGAATACACACCGAGTATATTTACAATGAATTAACGGGGGCGTTAACGGAAAATCCCCGGGTCTACTCGCCATTAGTTTAAACAGATTTCCAACGTTCATGGCCTCGCATCCGCATAACCGGCACATGGAGCGAGAGAGAGTGGCGAAATTAAACACTCGTCGGAAAACTGAACCGCATTATTTGAAGCTGTCCCATTCGATTCCGTCCGACGGATTTTGCAACGATGCCTAGCGATGCACGAGCTGTTCTAGTGAAATACGACTTGCTATTTTCTTTATTAGATTTTCAACAAACTTCCAACAGGGTTAACAATGCTTTCTGGATGTAATTTATTATATTCGTCGCACGTTTATAACGAATAGTTTCTAATCAAGAGAATTCAATGATGATGGAATTTATGTGGAGGGTTGAACGACCCTTTATTTTCTTTCCCGAGGGTTACAATCGGTATCTGCTGGGGTGAACGCGTTAGCACTTTGCTAGATAATACGGTCATTATATCACTTTAATTTAACATTATTCTCTTGCCAGTATAGACGCAAATATTTTTGGATTTAGTACCAGGCGCGGGAATATATATTCATTAAGATTATACGATGTTTAATTTAATAACATTGTGATATGCGTTTCCGCACAGTTCGCGGAACATAATGTTTAATTTAATAATATTATTCGATACGCTTCCTTGTGGTCTACGAATCATGCATTCCCACGGCCTCTAACTACCGCTTGTATATTGTTCCTTATTTTTCTCTGAGAATGTTATTTCAATTAAAAATTTGAAGTTTACCTCGAACCTCATTCGCGTGAAATCTGAATTTCTTATTGAGCATAGAGCGTAAAACACGCTAGTATAATATATTTTTCATCGAAATTATTAACAATTAAATTTATTTTGAAACGTTTAGCTGAAATTTCGGGATCAGCGTCGATACAAAGCGTGTTATACAAGATTATGAGTTCTCTCCGTTACAACGGAACGTTTAACCGAACACGATTGTTTCCGGTCGTTCTGCAAAGCGATATAGAACGATTGGTTGACTCTGTATTTTCGTAGGATCACTGGAATTTTACGGGCACCGTTTCACTCTATCGTTGCCCAGTGCATGGTTCACTATGTTTACACGTAAATTTATAGTAATGCATTCCCGATAAGCCGTACCGCTTTAACGGAGCGCGAAAGCTTCATTGAATGAAGCGATCCTCTCTACCGAGAAAAGTCGATACGATTATTGTCTAGCCTGTTCCAATTTTTATCTTCTTTAACAGTGATCAAAAATGAAAAATAGCTTCGTGATTTTCTATACACTTTGTAGCTTCCTTGATTCCAGTAACAAAAAAGAACCTTAATTTAATAATCAATAGCGTTTATTTAATATCTTACATTTTCTAAAAATGAAAATCAAATGACGAGTCTCATTTCGAGTTCGACAAAACGACCTGTGTGGCCAGAGCGCTTTATAATCGGGGCCGATCGCGAATTGAAAACCAGCCATTATCGCGGCGCGTTAAGTCCGTCGATAAAGCGTGAACAACGTGACGGGGCGTAATGGAGATGGGCGAAAAATCGCGCGACACGTCGTGTTTTTCGGGATAATACTGTACATTACGAGGCAGCAACTAACGGCCCGACCGGACACTGAATATATACGTATAGTGTTGGTAAAAAATTTGAGATTGCTATCTTTCAGCCACTGTTATAGTGTTTTGATCATATTTAAATAACGATAAGATACTAGTGAATTTATTTTACTTCATATTGAACAAAATTCGTCACCACAAATGACGATTTTAGATATTAAAATGTTAATTAAAAAATGATTCTCAGCATGAACGGAGATTAACTATTCTAACATTCATTTTAATTAAACAATATATATTGTACAATGTAACAATGAATGAAACGATCTGAAACTTTTGACCGATAGTGTATGTAGCAATGACAATTCTTGCGTGGACAATAAAGCAACCCCCGTCGATGCTCGGGGTTCGTCCCTCGGACCGATGCAGCGCCACTTGTACGCTCACCCTGTCACGTCACGCCGCTTTATTTTTTCGTCTCTCCCCTCTAGCGTTGCCGACGAGTAATCAGCTTTACCCGGTGTATATCAAATTATACGCATGGTGTAATTTTTACTGTTTTTTACCCTGGCCCGGCTGGGTTGCGGCGCGACAATAATGTCGAAATCCTTTTGCACCGAGGGTGGCTCGCGTATCGGATGTCAACGAGCACTTTCTGACGGCCAGTATAGCTGGCTGCACGGTGTGTATTGCATTTTTACCGGTCGAGTTAAGCGGCGTTTATTGCGCGATCAACGCAACAAACCGTACACACTGCTACTCGTATTTAACACCGACGCTCGAAATTCCGATCGTGAACGTTGCGGAAATTTTGTGTATTCTCCGTCGTGAAAGAACGCTAAAAGCCTTTTATTACTTTACAATTCGACTGTTCGAATTACGGATCATTCTGTTTTTAACGGTTTTCATTGCACCGCTGTTTGGGATTCGTTAACGTTTATTAGAAACGAGTAATGTAAAATATTCGATGAAAATGCGAGACTCGTAAGAACGATTCGTTTTCCATGAAGAAAAGCAAGCCTCGCATATTTTCCGACTTAGCAGCGGCGTTGCGCGCAAATTACCTCCTCGCCTATGGGTTGGGCGTACAATGCCGCGAAATTCACCGTACCCCGGGGGTGTCTACAGCGAAAGGGATATTATTATCTAGGGTACTTAAGCTTTACGTATTTTTGCATAACTCGAAATTAGAAGTAATTATTGTTGCACCTTCGGGAACGTTGCTGGCCTCGCGATATAGCCAGTCTTCTGCGAGCTGCTTCTTAGAACCTGTTCCATCTACCAAGCCTTTCTTTGCTGAGATTTATTTCGAAAATACGCGATTCTAGTGAAAAAATGTCTAGTGAAAAATTTCAAGGAACAAATCAAAAATAAAATAAGTCGAATAAATAAATTTTCTTCCCCTAAAATGGGTGTCGTAAAACGAAAAAAAAACTAAAATCTACCATGTTTCCACTCAATCGTCGCAATAAAGAAGGATCAAACGAACGAGGAACGAGAAATATAATGTACACAGTTACACCTCGCGATCCCTCGATTCAACGACGACATTTACTCTCCGCGAACATAAATATCATTGGATCCCGTAACCGCGGTTATTAGCTTCCGCGGGTACCACACTGTATTATTTCAACCGGTGTTCCACGAACTCCTACCCTTCGACCGAGCGTTTCAAAGGGCACCCCTTAATCGTTTCGAGTTCCTTTGCGGAATTGCTGTATGCGTGAGCGCCACCCTGTTTCCTGGACGAATGAATTCGATCCGCGAGTTGTTTACCCATGGGTGGAAGTCGACGAATGTTTGCTTTCTTCCAGCCCCGGACGGAAGTTTCCTACTAATGCCTGGCCATTGCTAGCAAAGTGGACGGAAATTTGATTAATACAATGGTGGAATTGCTTCGAGCGATGGACATTATTGAATTTGAACTGGCATTACTCTATAGAGATTTGATTAAGAATGATTTTGGAAGTGAATATTTTAGACGATTCAGCAGAAAATAGAAAATTCTATAAACTAACGTTAACAAAGTAGGGTGAGGATAAATTGTAAACACATTTGTGCGACGTAGTGCTCGCACGCGCTACTCTATATTAATTACCAGGCCGCTAATTACTATTTATTAGGGAGACGCACGCACGCCATGAAACGCTAGTTCTAGCGTTAAGCGACGTTGATACGCGTCTCGAAGGGAGCCTGTTCTGCTCGTAGATTAAAGCCTTTCCCATTGTTAGAAATTTTCTAGTCACCGCAAAATGCTTCAGCTAAAACTGCAATCTTTGACGTGTATCGAGTTGTAGGTCGATAATAAATGGGGGATATTAAGATAATTCAACTACCCTTTAATCGACAGTGTACTTTTTCTCTACCAGAAACTTTATTCCTCGAGAATATAGAGGTGTGGCATGTAATTATAGAGTTGGACATTAAATGGTACCACTGAGGTCGAATAATTTATGCAATTTTATGACGATGAATGTTAGAGCTTTCTTAATCACGAATGCTTCCATCATCGGTCTCAAAATAATTTCAATTTTATCAAAATACAGCTGACATCAGACAACAGTGATATAATTTACGTGTCCGTGTAGCCCACTTTGGAACTGCGCTAAATTCATTCTACCATCTATACGATCGAAAACCGTGTGATCCAGGTGTACCCATGCTTCGTTCCATACAGTCCCAAGCTACCAACTTCAGCACACCCAACATGCACACGTTCTAACCGAAATATTTCTCCGAAGAATCGCAACAACTCGTTCCCAAAGGGTGCTTTAAAACTTCGAAACATTCGAGACTCTCCGCACGGTTAATTCTCGTCCAGACACCAACAAACGTTACAAAGAGTATAAGCGTCGCGACGATGTTTCCAGGCGTCTGATATTCATATTTCACGTCGGTATCGATATAAAGCGAACAAATGATCGGATAAGAGAGTCGCATTTCACGAATAACCCAGGGCAGAGCTAACAGGCCTTTTCGACTCGCGTGATCCGTTGCTTCCTATAAATCGTCCAAGCTACCCTACCTCAACCCGTGTCCTTTCGATTGCCACCATCTCTCCCTTCCTTTGTCCCTAGTTCCCTATCCCGTCCACGATTCTGTCCGTCGCGTCGTACCCGGTCGGTTCGACCCTCGTCGAAGTACCTGCCGCCCGCCTGTTTCCTCGTTGCGGTAGCACACTGCATAACTCAAACTGTCCTCGTGGAAGCTAGCTAGGCTGGCGGGGCTTGGATTTAACGCGCGAGATCTTATCGTCGGGACAACAATAGGCGCCGGCGACTGGCTCGTACACGCTGAAATACTTATCGTCCGCTCGGCTCGCGGCTAGAAATTTATAAGGCGTCCGCGGAACTCGCTTTGCGGACGCTGTCTTCGCGCCGCGACACGCGGTGCCAGCTATTACCGAGTCTCGATACCTGGGTATAAACCATCCTTTGAACACGTTCGTGCTACACGTTCTGTAACCCCGTACTACCGCGCCCCAAGAGGTCACTCGGAGGGTGATGTCGAGGTTCCTTGAATTCTCCTCAAGTTTTCAATGTCAGAATACGAGCAAGCCCTACAGGAAAATAAGGGACTAGTAAAAAGTTGGAATTCAGGCTGTTTCGTATTTTTTGCGGTCGCTGAACGTTAACGGCACGTGATCTAATCGGCTCGTGATAAACGAGTTCCAGATGATTTTCTTCGGCAACGCTTCCGTCAGCCCCTGCGAGCTTCCGTTGCTCGGCGACCGACGCGAAACTCGCGCGCTTTTGTCGAACTTTGTTGTCGGGGGATCTCTCCCTCCATGCCACGAGAGGGTTGAGCGGCGAAGTGGAGGTTTCTTCGATAATTTGTTGATTCTTTTGGCGGGACCGAGGGTAGGCGGAAATGGCCGAAATGTGGAGTAGAATGTCGATTATGTGAACAAACGTGGGAACGGGAAGGCGAGGGAATTTTCGAGGGTGAATTCTTCGGGGAAAATTCCAAATATTTGAAAGTTCCGTGACGTGTAGTAAACATTTTGATAAGCATATTTTAATTATCATATCAGTTTAATTACCAAAAGTTTAAATAATATTTTGAAAAAAAAAGACAAATTTCCCCTATTCTTTCGAATATATTTCATTACACAAACGAGGTTTCAGTGTTGCATCGGAAACGAAACAAACGATAAAATCGCGAAACGGTTATGCGAATTCATGGGCCACGAATAACGAAAACGTTTCACAGAGAGTAAGATTAAATTTAATTAGAGTAGAATGCGCAGAGTGCATTTCAGTGACGAAAACCGAGTAAAAGAAAAAGAAAACGAAAAGTGGAACACAGCTGAGAGAGTTTGCGAAGAGAGAAAGAGAGGGAAGGATGGTCGAGATGGTAAAAAAAATTGTAGCGAACTCGCGAAGAATTTCATTACATTTTCCAGCAGGTGAAAATTAAAATTTTTTAATTGGCTTTATCGTTCCTAATTCCGGCACGACTGCGAAGATGGTTTAATTAGATATAATCGTAATTAACGAAACGCGTTTTTATATCCGAAAACCCAACACTCGCGAAGAATATCGAGACACGATTAAGCAGACGCTTTCGAATTCGTGCTATGGACCAAGATTCAACTTCCGAAAAAATATCACGCTACCGGAATCAGCCTTTTTTTTCAACTGTAAGCAATTTTCAGCTTAAAGGCTTCCATGGACTTTATAGAGGCGATATATTTTTTCCAATAATATCTGTGGCTGCACCATACTGTGCCTATGGGATTCCACGATCCCTGACTTTCCCGAGAAAAAGAGACAGAGAACATTCAGGACAGGATAGTTTACAATCAGAATCCAGCTAACGTAGCAGACGGTTAAGTAGTTTTCATCTTGCTGAGGTAAAAGTGAAATTCAATTTCCGCGGTCGGACGATCTTTTTTCTCTGATAATTCTGTGAATTGCGAGTTGCCTCGTTTAATCGGGCCGACGAGTTACGATTAGGGATTGCAGGAATAATGCTCGCGACGTAATTAAATGATATCGCCAATTAACGTAAATTCGTCGAAAGGCTAAGCTTAATCCGTTTCGATGAATCGGTTTTCTGATAATCATTCGTGCAACTTCTGGGAAGAAAGAGGATTGCCTTGAAATTGTGTGTTCGTTGTCTTTGTATTTGAAAGTTTGAACTGTGTAGTTCATTTTTAATTTCTTTTAAGAAATTTCAGAATTTAATGAAGAACTTTGATAGTTAATATTTAATATGATGTATTTCTCTCGATAGATTTCATGTTACTCTGTATATTCATAATGTCGAATGAATTCGATCTATCGTTTTTGCGAAGATATTAGCTTGTTAATAAAGAGAAGCAGGGCAACCCTTTGTGCTGCAGCCAGCTCATCGGTGTCCTGGCTGATCGATATTCCATAGAACAGATTT
The DNA here is from genome assembly GCF_051020975.1 of Osmia lignaria lignaria. Lineage (NCBI taxonomy): Eukaryota > Metazoa > Arthropoda > Insecta > Hymenoptera > Megachilidae > Osmia > Osmia lignaria. Next base: position 7,633,326 of record NC_135041.1, read on the forward strand.
TCGTATAATCGGAATTCCGGATAAGCGTGTTCCAATAATCGATGCCCCACGACGCAGTGTATCATCAGCTCGTAGATGCGAGCATCGATGCATGGAATCGACTTTCACTGATATCTGCATTCTACCATAGACAAGTTATTACGTTACAATCACACGAAGCAAAAAAGATTCCGGTAGTACGAAAATTTTTCTCCGTTAACACAATTTAGGCAGTAATTGACCTGTCCATCAACGATTGTCGTGAAAAAATAAAAATGCAAACTAATAGCGACAAGAAATGATTTGCCCTGTAATTAATTTGAAATTAGAGCAACAAAGAGCAAACAAAGGCAAAGGGAATTAAGTTAGGTATTTATCAAGAATGTAGTAATTAAGGATAAAAGCAACAATTTTTGTATGAAAATTTGAATTCTTAAATTATTTTCCTTTGCCTTTGAAGTGAATCTGCTATGATTAGCGAATAATAATATTGCAAAAGTATTTGACAACTGACAATTGTTCACTGAAAGTTAAAACGTAATTACATTAAGCAACTCTCTGTGTGACCTCTCCCTCTCTGTTCCTTTCTCTCTGACTTTGTCTACAACTCCAACTAGTTAACTCGCTTCTCAACTGTACTTTTAGTCCCTTACACATACGTTGCACAATGTGTCACGTACTACGTGGTAGTGCTCAAAATTCTACGTGCACTTCTGGAAGACACTCAAATATGCAGTTCGTTCTGATATGCACTCCAGTACTCCTACTTTTCCCAGACACTCGTCATTCGCACTCGTACAAGTATAAAGTTCATTCGTTCCTGCGATACACCGTGCGATTCAAGAAAAATATCGATGAAAAAAAGAACGCGTGTAACATTTATTAAAATAGTGATCTTCGTTTGAAAGGTTAAGAGAAACGCGTAACTCGTTTCGAGGAAAGTTTCGAAGAAAATTCACAGACAATTGATCTCGTTTCCCTGGACGTTATTCAATTCGCAATAAAATCGGAGTTTCAGCTATTGCTGTTTACGTCAATGGAAAGATGAAAACTCGTCCAATAAACCGCTCGATTAATTACAGCGAAAGTTTCTTGATCCGTGTTTAACGGGGAACTTATTAATGAATTGTTAAGTCGAAAATGTCCAGCTCAGTCTCCTCGTCGGTTCCCATAAATATTCAACCACCTCGTACCCCTCGCTTCGGATCGTTGTTTCTATAACTGAAGAGAAACTTACTTTTCAATATAACCGTGTTTACGAAGCTCAGGGAACAGAATTTAATAAAATCGTTTATGCGAACCAAGTTTACCGACTCGGACAACTTCGGTAAGAACAACATCGAGTGGGCGAACAGCGCCCAGAGATATCTGATTCGTTTGCTGTAAATACACTGTGAAAACGATAAATATCAAATTCCCTCGGGAAGGGAATTGGAAATGCAAGCTGCCGATTGCGTGAAACCTTTCTTTCGCGTAATTACGCCGGTCGACTTGATTGCTGTGCTCGAAAAACAAGTACAACCTCATCTCCATAATACTGCATTTCAAATATTTAGAACGCGTCGGTATGATTGCTATACCATTTTTATTCGATACCTTTATAGCACAAGGCATACGTATCCCAAGACACTTTTTTGTAATATCAATACTGAAACAGTTATCCAAGGTGCTAAGTTATAGCAACTCGCCCTCTGTTTGCAGCTTCTTTTCTTACCCTTCAAAAGCAGTAAACAAGTCTGTAAGCTCGTAAAGATCGAACGGATAAACAACGATGATATATAAGCAGGCAAAATTCAGAAGCAATGAATCTTCCAAAGTCGTTCCACGAGAAACGTTCAAGGCGTTAACATCAAGATTCCGTTCACGATCGCGTATTAGCAAATAAAAGAACAGAAATTGAATGTCTCCTTCATAAACAGTTAAATATCAGCAGAGTCATGAATATGTGACTACTGTAAATTAAAAATACTCAGTTAGTATCGACAAATTGATTTATTTAAAAATCTTATTATAACCCTTTACATATTTCTTTCGTTCCTTTCATCTTTTATACTCGAAATTTTATCGCATATCGACCTGTATCGTTGCTGAAATACATGGAACGGCAAGATTTTTGTCGACGGATGTAAATTTCACAAGGTTGTATAAGGGGCGGGGGAAAGCGGACCTAATACAATTAGCAACGTTCCAGGAAGATTACAGAGGAGTTAACAAGTCCGGCACGATAGGAAGGTCCGTTTTAAATAACGATTAGAATGAACTATTACGCGCTTATCGCGGCTTACATAATGTTCTGTTAGTAACGATCATAAGTTGCATGCGAAAGCCAGCAGAATCTCGGAGGTGATGGCGTGACCCCACGGCGTTATAAATGTACACCATGCCTGTTCGAGTTTGCGTACGTGTGCAAATTTATCCCCGTGTGAACCAGCTTCGAGTTGCACACCATCCTCCCTCGCGTGTACACGTGTCGCTTTGATACTTTGATCGCCACGAAAAAGTCGTTGAAAGTCCTGCCATGAAACAATTTTATTTTCAATAAGTTGTAAAGTCGCGGAGTTCTCTCTCTCACTGAGTCCTCGGCGTACTTTATGAAATGTGATTTGCGTTGTCAGGTAGATAGAGGTTCTCACTTACCTTTCGCTGGGTTGGGTAGAACCTATCTATGGACTGAACCTGTGGTGTGTGTGTGTCGTCCAAGTGTTGGAGCGGTAGGGTAGATGTTCGAGTGAAGATCACGCACTTTCGATCACAATGAATGTTTATTCGTAACTGGTACAGTTCTTGATTCGCGCGCGGTTACAATCGAGTCTTACAGAATCTTGCTCTGTCGAAGCCCTGAGCTTCGTAGCAGAGTCATAAACGCTAGACTTAGTTAATTTATCGATATTACCGGAATCTTGCTCTGTCGAAGTCCTGAGCTTCGTAGCAGAGTCGTGTAGATTCTAGAGTATCGAACTCTGACCGGTACTTCGCGGATTATATTCGCGGATTTTGGTACTTGTACTTGAATTTCGAACTGCGCCTACGAGAACTTCTTACGAGAACTATTGGTAATATTGACTGTGTACGGGCGGGCCCGGTCGCGTTATTTTATATTGACAAATGAGGTCGACATTTGATTTGGCAATTCGGGTGAACCACCTCATTCGGATCGTCAGCGTTCTCGCCGTACGACGACCCGGCTGAGTTGCTCACTCAGAATTTGCGGAACGATGAATTTGGATGGTGCAATGGAAGTTTAAAGAATTTAGTTGATGAAATAGGAGTTCCAAGAATGCGTCGTAGGACGTGACAATACATATGTTGTCCTGATTTGAATTGTGAAGTCGATTGCAAAATTAAGGAAGTTTATGTTTATTTATATGTATATAGAATGCGTCACAGGACGTGACACCTGGCCGCCTAGATTGTTGCATATCGGTACGATATCAACAAGTAGATTTGAAAAGAAAAAAAAAGATTTTGAGCAGTTATATTTGTCCAAATTCATAGTTTCTACCTTTATGAGTTAGATGAGGTTTTACAGATTTGAGGTGAGTGTAATTACAATATTTTATTAGTTGGTGTGGATTTGTTGCGCTGAGTAATTTTGTTGCTGGTGTTTCTTTGCGTTCGCGGATCGGTGTATTGCAAAGAGTAAATGGTTTTTGGCTGACCATTTACTTCCCTCCCCGCTGAGATTGAAGCGGTAGGGGTGCGTAACGTAACTCTAGTGCGTGTACTAAATAATCTTGTAGACCGACACTTCTGGGCTTCTTTCATTAATTTTAATTTTAAGGTTTGTAGAATGAAGTTGGTAATTCTTGGAATTTCTATTGTGACGGGTACGCGCTGGGACAGCAAGTGTCTTGCATGCGCTGGTTCCTAGTATTATTGATGCTTCGTCGGTTAATGTCCCGTCTTTACTTGGAAATTTTTGCGCACCTGGTGGGGTGTTTGATATATATTTCGGTCGATCGGATGGTACCGTCACTTTGAATGATTTATTCAGTTTTTATTGTTCGTTTTGATATTACTCGCTTGATCACTATGTCGTCTTTTATACCATTCCCAGTATTTATGGATTTGTCCAGGCCACGGAAGGAGATCTTTATCTCTTGGGTGAGTAGGTTTGATTTTATTTTATTTTATTTTATTATTGGTTTTTTTTTTTTTTTTTTTTTTTTTTATCTTGTTTTTCCGTGTTATCTTTTTAGCGCACTGATGGTCGATTTATATGGTGCCCGGGAATGATAAACTTGTCCTACCGGCGCACGGTGCGTGAGTACCGTCGGAACTTCCGACGGTACTTAGAGGAACTGTATATTTGGGATGAAGACCGGATACTGGACATCGCCCCTCTTTTCGGGGAGAAGTAGGCCATGAACACGCTGCTCAGGTTTCCCTTTAGGAGAGGAGAAGAAGAGAAAAAAATATTTTCCTCTTTATATATCTTTTTTGTGTTTTTTGATTATATTGATTATATTATTTCTTCTTGAATAAATTCCTTTTATCGTACATTGTTATATAGTGAATCTTCCCCTTCCTTTGGTTTTACTTGTTTTGAATAAATTTTTATTTTTTTTTTTCCTGAATTTGCATGTGTTTATTTATGCGTATTCCCTGATTTCCTTATTTTTAGTTCGATTATTCCAACGTAAACACCTGTATTTGTTTCTGCATTATTGGTTGCGGTATAGGTGGTTTAATTGCAGGTGGTCGTAGTGGAACGGGTGGTAGCGTTCTCCAATTGAAGGTGTTTGGTCGTTCTATTTTTATTTCGTTCAATTCGATGTCCTCGTTTCTGGCTAAGTTTCCTTTCTTTGGGAGTTTTTTGATGGTTTTGTTGTTTTTTAGTGTCACTAGTAAGTATGTAATTGAGCTGAAGATGGCTGCCAATAGATGTATGGACCATCCATATAGTGTATGTAATGTATATCCCCTTATGATCGTGTCAATTATTAGCTTGCAGATATGAATGATTATGAAAATCATTATTACTGCAGAGCTAATAGAGCCAAACTTGATGAATTTTTCCACGAATTTATTCCACGTATTTTCTGCGATATGGGATAGCGTGTTCTCTGTAAAAAGATTGTTGATTAGTCCTCCTTGTACGCTTTCTTCTCCTAGCATGCCCCTCGCTATTGTGTTCAGCAAGGCTGATTTTTCTAGGGGGAACATAATGTGCTGTTGGAGTTCTTGGAGGTCTTCTTGTGAATAAATTCCGCTTGATGCTAATGAATTTATTTCCTTGTATTCCCAGGAGATGTTCGTATTTGGCTTTAGAATTCCTGGGTTTTGCGCTTTCCTTGGTGTTGGTGTTAGTGCTATCCAATTGTTGTTCAATTTGTAATATTGCGGAATAATTGTATTGCATTCTATCTGCGTTCCTGCTTTCATTAGTATGTGTGTTTTAGGCGTTAGAAATCGTGTTTTGTTCCCGGAGGTTACTGTAAAGTCGCGGAGTTCTCTCTCTCACTGAGTCCTCGGCGTACTTTATGAAATGTGATTAACTGGTACAGTTCTTGATTCGCGCGCGGTTACAATCGAGTCTTACAGAATCTTGCTCTGTCGAAGCCCTGAGCTTCGTAGCAGAGTCATAAACGCTAGACTTAGTTAATTTATCGATATTACCGGAATCTTGCTCTGTCGAAGTCCTGAGCTTCGTAGCAGAGTCGTGTAGATTCTAGAGTATCGAACTCTGACCGGTACTTCGCGGATTATATTCGCGGATTTTGGTACTTGTACTTGAATTTCGAACTGCGCCTACGAGAACTTCTTACGAGAACTATTGGTAATATTGACTGTGTACGGGCGGGCCCGGTCGCGTTATTTTATATTGACAAATGAGGTCGACATTTGATTTGGCAATTCGGGTGAACCACCTCATTCGGATCGTCAGCGTTCTCGCCGTACGACGACCCGGCTGAGTTGCTCACTCAGAATTTGCGGAACGATGAATTTGGATGGTGCAATGGAAGTTTAAAGAATTTAGTTGATGAAATAGGAGTTCCAAGAATGCGTCGTAGGACGTGACAATACATATGTTGTCCTGATTTGAATTGTGAAGTCGATTGCAAAATTAAGGAAGTTTATGTTTATTTATATGTATATAGAATGCGTCACAGGACGTGACAAAGTCTTTCGTATCGATCTTGTGCCAATTAGATTATTCCATTAAACGCGATTTCAGTTACTTGAAAAAATTGTTTATAATTAAATAGGTCATAGAACAATACATTGATGTATTTTTTTTTATGTTTAGAAGTTTGATTCCTTTGTAATACTTTGTAAGCTTGTAATAAGTATTTCAGCAATTACCAAGCATAGGGGTGTGAATTATTCAACGTAAAGACGTTCTTGTAATTTCTGGAATATTAATTTCCACTAATTTCTAGAGTACCATGAATTTATAATTTCGGAGCTCAAAGCTTCACAAACGAGAAGTTTGAAGTGTCCCTGTACTGGGAACGTGGAAAGTTTCTTCGAGATCTAGTTAGAATATGAACGACCATGGAATATAAATTAAAGAATATGTTGATTAAAAGCAATTCAAGTGTGTCTCTAATCGTCTCTAAATATTTTTAAACTACGTTTCACCCATGAAGATACATCGGAACCGTGTTAGACGTTTTCCTTGGCAACAAAATCCCATAGGGCAGAGAAGGGAAAGGTTGATCGGATAATCTGTATCGAACGGTCTGCGGGTCCCCTTCTTTTGGGCGTAGCCGAATTAATATTCGTTGGCTTATTTCATTTCGCGCCGATCAAGGTGTTGCGTTCTTGGAATTCCCGGCAAATTGTCCTTTCGCGCACCCTCTCGTCCGGACCTTTTCTCATTCCCACCCTCCTCGCCGCTGTCTCGTCATATTATTTCCGCTGGCAGAGTCCCGACGATATCCACATTCTGCACCGCTTCTATATACTATATATACAATATGTGGGCGCCGTGAGGGGACTATTGGCCAGGCTGGACGGGATAATTAGTAGAAACATCCGGAGCATCGGCGAAATAATTGAGAAACGAAAGGAGCCGCAACGCGCGACGTGCTTTCACGTCTCCTCGTGAAAGTATTTGTAGGAATAGTGAGGCGGGTGTGCAGAATCTGGTCAGCTATGGGCGCTCGTGGAACGTACACGGGCTGTCGTTATTGCTCGTTATTTTATTTCTGCGTTTTTTCCCCCCGGATTCTGATACGTCGAACGGTGAGAATCGATGGTCGAGCCTTTGCACCGGATTCGTAGCGACCATATGGAAACACGAGTCGCTGAATCCGCATTTTTCTTCCCTTCTAGAGTATTGAATCGAATATATAATTTTGAAGGAAGAAGATGGCGAGCGTAGACATTTCGAGATATTATTCTGTATATTATTTTGAAAACATTCCATAATTCGAAGAAGTTAAAGATATTATTGAATAATTTCACTGCAACTTTTGCCTCCCTATTTTATTCGCGCACAACCGCTTTAAATCAAAATGTCCAACCATAAACTCGAACTAAAATCGAACTTATCTCTCCATACCCTACCTTTTCTTCCCCAACTCACCCCGTACCTTTCCCGTTCTCCTTCAAAGGCCGGCTTTTTGATTAGCCTATGCATTCTTGAAATCGCCTCGGCACGATTTCACCGGCATGAAAGTTTAATCGCGACCCGCGTCGCCCCGAAAGTAATCCGAGACGGTTCCTTTTTCCGGTTCGCGGAACTTTGGCGGGAACCGTTCGCGATTCCTTGGTCCGCGAACCTACCGAATCCGGTATTAAATTACCTACCCCTTTCTTCGTGTCGGTGGGTATACGCGAAAGGGAAAGAGGGCTGTTTCGCGTGGTAAACGGAAACGAATGTTAAGAACGGCTTGCGCAAACTTGAGAGAGAAAAAGATAAGGGATTATAACGTCTGAGCCGGTGTCGGAGGAGGCGGACCAATCGCAAGATTTTTACGAGCCTCGCTCCACGCAAGACGGGATTATACAACGGAGCGTGCATTATGGATATTTTTAAAAGGTCCACGCGAACGTTAGATCCTCTGGCAGTCGGAATATCAAAAAATTTATGCGGACAACATTTTAACAGTAGCTTTTGCACTGAAATTTCACTATCGTTTATGAAATAATCAGACATTCGTGATTACTGTTTTATTTGAATTATCTACCGCGATGAACTCGAAAAACAAAGTAGCTCATAAGGATTCAGAATATCACCCTTAAAAGACTCGTAACAGCAGTCTGCCAGGGGGTCGCAGGTAAACGTCTCGCGCAGTCGAATTTAATAGCGAGCCGCGCGAAAGAGGGCTGAAGCTATGCATAGCAGATTATTTCAGCGGCTCCTTTGAAACGCTTGCTATCGTCTCCACTCGCCAGGAGCAGGACTTCCTGCGAGAGCGGAATCTTTCTTTCCCTAGGGAATCCCGTAGCGTCAGTGCCGACCCTCCTTACGGCCAGTTCTCTCCTCTAATGAATATTTACCTAACGACGCGTTGAAGAAATTTCACGAACCTAGTGAAGCGTAATCTTAAGGCGTATTTTTTCCACACGCAAGTTCGTTCTCTCTGATGAAATTTCGAATTTTCTGTAGGCGACGTTAAAATTCAGCGCGGGTCGTTTAACTCGTACCCACTTTCGAGCGAGGCTCTCATCGCACAAATATTTGTCGAGGAATCCGCTTGGCGTGTATTATCCGTCGATTCGCGAGCGTCACGCGTCGATTTTTCTCGATTCTTTGCTCCCCGTGGAAGACACGATTCCATAGAGATCTTCGGGTCAAATGTGTTCCTAATATTTTTTAGAAAATTAACAAATTTTAAACGTTAATAGAAGCAAAGTGCACGTGGAAAGTTAGTAGAACTCAACGAAACCGCTTGATCCCCGTTGAATCCTTATTTGACGTACGCGATAAGGCAGTTTACTCGCTTCGAAACGTTTCCTCGCGACGAACGTACGTGGATCGCGAGATAACTTACGATGGTAATTGTAAGCGTCGCGAGGAAGGCGTGCGGGTGCATTTAAATTTGCAAATTAATCCAGAAGTGCCGTGTGCCTCTGCAAACACGAGACATTCGACACGCGGTTACCGAATGTTTGCATCGTGGAAACAGTCGTCTGACTTACCACGACTTCGTCCCGATTATTAATTCAAAGGTTCCTTCTTCTCGCATACGGAATTCCTTCTCCTCGCGGTTATCGACACCCGTGCACGGTTTATACGTTGAGAAATTTCGACGACAAAGATAATTCTACCGTGGCTTTTTCCACTCCGAGACAGACGTCCTGTGTGTTACTTTCCGTCCTCGTTTCGCTGGATTACGAGTGTGAAACTGTTGTAATAGACGGGAATGCGAAACGAGCCAAGAGAATATGGGTTGAAGGTAGGGAAAGTTGATACGACTACGGTGGTTGCGGTAGTTGAGGAGCTCTTTGACGATGTAACCTAGGTAGCTGCTTTTGCAACAGTTTTTGAGATAGGTTTTGTAGGAAATTTGTTCCGGTTAATTGTGGTCTTTTGGTGGAAGTCTAGTCAGTTCCTTTTATGAAAGTGTAGAATCATTGGAATTAGTGCAGATTTTAAAGTAATGAAATCCTCATAATGAAAAGTCCTTCGTATATTTAAAATCTTTTCAAAATTTTCGTCCCAACTTGTACTTTTGATAATTACTCTTAAAGTCTTACAATTCTTAAGATTCATTCAGAAAACAATGGGTCGTATATATAAAAATAAGCAGGTGCTTATAATTATGAAGTATAATTAAAAGCAAATATTAAATTTCGTATGCATAATTTTTGCTAATCCTAGGTAGAAATTAACCCTTTGAGTTCATAGTTTGTTTCTTGTGCATCTTAATCATAATTAAATAAAAGTTATCAATGCATATTACTAATTACATACCATGTGTTATGAGATTATAATAATGTGATAAAACAATGAAAAAAATAAAAAAGTAAAGGGTTAAGGCAGACTACTGACAGAATTAAAATAGCACTATTATTTACCTGAAATTTGCATTACCTATTATAAGTAATTACTGAAAAATTTAGTAAATTCTTAATCATTTGTGCATAGACAACCCAGTATCCGTTTAAAAAATTTCTAATCAAAACTTTCACTTGCTTTTATGCATACGATCCAATGTGATTTATTTGAAGTACCTAAGTGTAAAATATTCATATCGCAATCGTTTCGAAGCTGTCGCCAGTTTCACACATTCTAAATTATCGTTCTCTACCTCGCGCCCGCGTTCCATCGTCGATTCTAGCCGCGTGGTTGTTGTCGTCTCACCAGCGCGACCTTAGCGACGCGAAGACATTCGGACCAGGAAGTCGCGTCAAGTTCTCTAATGGGATTTACATCTTGGTTCGCTCAGTCAGCCGTCGCGAGATCCGTGACGTTTCGCATCCTCTGGAAACACGGGCCGTTTGACACGTGGAATAACAATAATTACCAGGGCAAGGTTCGTCTGTCTGTCACACCGTTTCCAACCCCCCCTGGCGTAGGCGACTCGTTATTCCATGAAACGCTTGAAAATCGTTGTTCGTCACGCACGAGTGTTGCCGACGAAGTAACTTTCTCATCGGCCTCTCACCGCTCGGCTCGCCTTTGCGTCTTCGATTTCGCGTCGAAGAGGACGTTAATTAATTCCAGCTTCGTTCCGTCTGGCGCGAGCTGTTTTCGAGAAAATGGAAAAGGGGTGGCGTTCGAGGGTCGTCTGTCTCGGAGAAAGTATAATACCTGGCGGCGCCTTCTCGTTTCCCGAGACGCGCTCGCCCAGGAACTTCGTCTCGATTCACTCAGCCCAGAGAGTGAGAGAGAGTTTACTTTCTTACATATCCTTGAGACGTTAATCGTTACCCTATTAAACTGTTCGAGGGGAACGTGTACTCGACGAGGAGACGTTGTCGCGACGACACGATAATTACGCGTTTCTCGGTTCGTAGTTTTCATTGGTAAGTTTGTTGGATCGTAGACGGTGATTCTCTAAGCTCGATGAAGTACCCTTCGAACGTCTGCTGCAGTTATCTGACTGATTGATTCTGATACTTTTACAGGAAGCTTACTTAAACCACCCAAAGTTGTTCGAAATTTCATCAACGAAGAAAATTTCTGCGCCAGAATGATACCATTCGATGTTCATCGAATAAACTGTCGGAATTATATATAAAATGCCAATATTTAAAATTACCATCGATAAATTAGCTTCCGGTTTCGGTAAAAGGCCTTGCGCAAATGATGTCCGGCTAATAAAGTGCAGAATTTGATGGTCCTCGATTCGTGCGCAAACATTAGGTACATCTGTACGTAAAGGGGTGAATTTCGTATAATGTTTATCGAAAGTTAGTGGCAATAAACGCGATACCGTTGCTGACAAATGATTTGGAAATGGTCCTTTACATAAACGATCGGGTTCGTAAAATACGAGTATGTTCGGATCATTATACGAATGCTAGAAGGCAGCTACCCATAAAGGCTGCAATTTTGCAATAATTATGTTTATCGGGAAACGCTAACCACTTTATGTCGTTCAGTGAACCGAAAGCCGTTCTTTATCACCTGAACGGTGAAATAAAATAAATTGACTCGATAACGATTACCTAATTAACAATCGTGTTTTACAAACATCCGAATATCGGGTAGATGGGTCGGTCGAATGTAAACGAGACTCTTCGTACATTTACGTAATCGTGTGGAATGATCAAAGGGTTTAACCAAACTTGTTGATCACCAAAGTTTTTATTTAATATTAATAAATTGAATCAATCCTTCAGTCATTAGAAAACTTTACTCTAACATAGTGTCAGATAAATTGGTCACCGTATTCGCGATAAAATTACCCTAAACGAATAATTTCGTCGAGCTCACAACCATGCCACCCCTTGGAAAAAAGGGTTGGAACGACGCTAATTCTCTCAATTTATCGCGACCCAAAGTGTCCGGTATTACGAATAAAAAAAAAGAAAAATTCACGCGAACCGCGAAATTTCTCGCATTCTTTTTTAGCGACGCGATGAAAAGGAAAGTATTTTCGGCGCCATCCCTCGCCACGGACAAGTTGTCAGCGACGCTGCGTTTCCACGAGGAATGGGCGTCGTTACGCGAAAGGACGAAAGGGCGAGCAGAGAACGGGAAGACTAGAAGCCCTTCGTGATTTCCTATTAGCACAGATATTGCTTCACCGGGAACGAAAGTAATAATTTATCCGGGCACGGGCTCGTAGGGTTGCCTCCTCTCTTTCCTTCTTTCATCGTTGCAACCCCCTCGATTTTTCTCCCTGTCGCGTTGCCCGTATGTATCCTTTCTCCCTATGCTACCGTTCCTCCCCACCCGCGCTATGTATTCCTCTGTCTCTCTCAGGCTCGCCCTTAAACCGCCCCCGAGCTTAACCCACCACCGCGTCCGTTCGGTTCATTGTAGCGCAAAAATAAGTGAGTGTATGATGCACGGGCGAGGGGAAATTATACGGCCTGTAAGTGGAAAAGGAAAAGGGGGGTTGCCACGGACAGCCAGTCAGTCAGTAGGGGCACAGGGTGAATTTCACCGCAGAAACTTACCGTAGACGAAGAGAGAAGCTCTTTCTTGAAATTCTTTTGAAATGGCTCAGCAATCAATTTTAGTTTCTTTTTTTAAATAAAAGAAGGGATGTCAAATTTCGCATGTGCCATTAACCCTAAGGCGGCGGACCACGGAGACAGCCCCAGTTTTAATTTAATTTTGTATTTCATATTATTCAACCATATGAAATTCCTTTTTTTTAAAATTAAACATTTAATTTTTATTTTAATTACTTTATAATTTCTCGTTTCTTAGAAGGTCCCATCTCTAGAGCCCCGAAAGCGAGAAATTATCGAGCTTTCACTGTATTTATAAAGGGGTATAAATTTCATCGTCAAGCATGTATCATAAAATAAACAGACAAACAACCAACGGAGAAACAAGAAGCTAGAGCTAACGCAACAAGCTCGATGCCTCGTAATAACGTTCATTAACTCATTATTTAATTAGAAATTTCAATAAAGGGCGGTTGTGTTCGCAGTAACAGAACACGATCCCGCGTATACACCATATTGAGTTTCATTTAAAAAGCATTATTACGCGGTTCGGTTGCCGTCAGATTCCGTCTTGTTCCTCGTCCAGAGATCATCGAACCTGACTAACTTGCAAGAAGAAACGGTCCTTTAATTAGCGACTCTCGAACGGAGCTGGAGCAAACAACGCCAGAGGGTGAGCACGCGTTCACCGGGTAGATGCAAGTATAAACACAACCAGACCGGTGCGCATTGCACATGCACTTTTGTGCAGCCACGCAAAGCTGTTCCGCTGTTCCGACTACTCGTGTCCGGATATTTAACAGTCGGTTGCAAAGCCTCTCCCGGACCGATCCTCTTTTCGCCGGCGTAATCGCTAAAGCTCCGTGAAACTCAAGAGCCCCGCCGCGCCGCGCCGGTCCGCCTTTTGCTTTTCGCGCGCGAAGGATTAACTCCGTTCGGCTTCGGCTTTTTTCCCGCTGTCGAAAGAGAAGAAACGAAGAAAAGAGGAACTTGAATGAGAATTTCGAGAAAGAGTACGCAGAAGATAATCGTCGAAGATGGAAAGGACAAAGGTTAAAAGCAAATATACTATAACAGTTTAGAATCCTGCACAATTATTCTCCTATGATCCCCCGTTTGAGGGGATTGAAGGGGTTAGCGACATTTGTAAAATGAAATTTTTCCATTAGCGGCGATTAAATGCCTACGGGAACGGTTCTAGGCATTTTAATGCGTACGCTTTCGGATTCTATTATCCACGGCTCGACTTATGACTCACGGCGTAACAGCAAGGGAGGCATCCCCGACAAATTAAAACCGCCATGGTTAAATTAACGGGATACCCTCGACGCGATGAGCGTCTAATAAAACAACGTACCGTGCCGTGTAATAAGGGGATGTCCCGGATTTAATGTTCCTACGGGCTGTAGCACCGATACAGCCCATTCGAAATTACACCCTATAAAGCCAGAAAGCTGGCACAAATTTTAATCCGCGTCTTCGATAAACGACGCGATTAGTTCGTTTATTTTCTTCGTTTACGGTTGACGTACAAGTTTTGTCACTTGAAACGTTTGAACGCGGTGAATGGAAGAAATGTGTGACGAAAATTGAAAACTTCACGCAAACGACCATTTACACGGCAAATAACAATCGTCCTGTTAACTCGACCGTAACAAGAAACTCGATATCTTCTTTACTTTCATATACGTGCAAAAGAAAGTCAACCGTGGACGGATGGAGAAGAGCAAACGATACGTTGGAAGCGTAAACGTTTCGCGACACACGGCTACCAGCTAATGAAAGCCACCGGAGACGATGAAAAAGCACGAGCTGGTGAGAGGAAAAAGTCGTCGACGAGTTTGTGGACATCGAAATAATTCCGGGCCGGGTTGAAATCACTGGACGAAGCGTCAGCTGGCCACGAGGGAGATAGTGACGAATCGCAGGCCAGTTTTTCCATTCGAGAGTCTCGAGACGAGGAAACGAGCGGGGAAAAGGTCGAGATAACTCGTTCCGTTTGTGTACGCTCGCGAAAGAACAATAAGAAGAAGAACAGCTGTGAGAGAGGAAGGATGGTCGAGCTGAATAGCGCGTTGCAAAAAAAGGAAACGGAAGAGGAACAGCAGAGACTCCCCGTGACTCTTCCACCCTATAAATCTTTCGGATATTAAAAGTAATTGCTTCGAGCTGCCGTGCTCTACCCGCTTACGTCGTGCTTCATGTATCTTGCATAGCAACAGAGTCTTCTCTTAGGCGAGATATCTACATTCCCTCTTGCTCGTATATTCGCCAACTCGCTTTAAATTCAAACGCCTAAAGATTTAGGCTATAGCTTTAACAGCAGTGTTTTCTAACGAATTAATGTTCTGATGTAGCTTCAACCATTATCTATTATGTTTTAACATTCGTTCGATACCAGGGGTCAATTAGAAATTCCTCTGAATTAAGAAATTAGAAAAGAAATTAGTAATTAGAAATTAGAATTCCTCCATCGTAGACCACTTCTTTCATATTATATTGCAGATTATTTATCAAGACCCAAACTTACAAAATATGCACAAGAATATAACTCTAAAATTAAATGTATAATTTTCAAATGAAAGTGTTTTATATATTAGAAAAATAATTTTTAACATTTTGATTATCAGGCATAGACGAATGACGCTTAAATTTCCATGCAAATTCATCACCTATATCATTAGGTCTTCTTTGATTTACCTTATTAGTAAATTCGGCATTAATTAAATATTTTAAAAATAGTAGATGAAATTTGTGAAGAATAAATACAATATTCAATACAATTTTCAACAACCTTTCGCGGCGAACAACGTGTTAAAGGAACAATGTTAAATTTAGAAAATGAAAATAATATAAAATTATTAAAATTGAGAACTCTGTGTATGGTCCGCCGTCCGAGGGTTAACAACCATTTCATCGAATCTTAACATGTCAGACATCCCCATCACAGCACTGATGTTAAACGTTCGAACGTTCGGGCTTGGTCCATCGTGAGGTAGCAGAGATCGAGGTATCCTTATCGCGAAGAGATCTTCCTGAAGCGAATTCAGGGTTAGATTGGCTACTGCTAGAAGCTCTCGGTATTGGATGCCCGGGTTATTACGGGCACGATACGAGTCGTGCGGACGTAACACCTAAAGTTAGGTGGCTTGATATGATCGCAAACAGACTTTGCTTTAAATGACTCGAACGCAATCACTGTTAAATTATAATAGCCTCGGGATCTAAAAGATTCTTTAACGGTGCTAGTTACTACTAAACTTGTCGAATGTCCCTATTACAATTCTTCAAATTTCAATTCTTAATAAGTATGTACATAAAACCAAATAATACCTCCTACTCATAACTTGGTATTAGAAAACAATAACACAAAGTTTACAATTGATTGAAATAGATTAATCATTTGAAACGATGGAAGATTGACGTGTCCACTGGTTCAGATGCGGGTTGGATCAGTGTAAAGAGTCCATAACCCACATATGGTTGAGGTTTATAGATTTAACACGAGTATTCGGAAGATAGGAATCAATTGCTTGTGAGTGATAGGTAGTTTCCTCGTTACGATTCCTAAGTGATGTTACACAGTCAAATACGTCACGGTTGTAATTTATCCATACCTACATTGAGTGACGTTTCCTCTAATCACTATTCAAACGTAGTCTGTTAAATTATCTGATATTATATATTTGCCTGTAACTCTGAAACAGCATCCCCTTACATTATATTCCAAACGCATTTGCTTTCATCGGATCAGTGACTAATGGATGCTGGGACGAATTGAAATTAAAATATCGTCGCACGAATTCTGCGTAAGTGGTCGGCAAACGTCTCGCGGCGTAAAATCGCGACAATGCGAAACGCATTAAGCTGGAAATTCGGTGGTCGTGGGCAAAATATATCGGAGCGAGTGCGAGGTGGTTGCACGTCGCGGAACAAAACAAAATTATCGGAGGGTACAATTTATTCATGAATCCAATTTCATCGTGGAAATCTATTTGCATTACGAATAGACCAGACGGCGGTGGTTCGCGCATATTGAGCAGAGAAAAGGGTTGCACGGTGCATACGGTAATGGCCGTAAGTAAAGTAAGTTGACTGCGTGCATATGCATCGGTAAGAAGTCGTTGCCACACCCGGATTCGACTGTGTAATGAAATCGGTGCACGCCAACGTTACACGTACAATTAAACCAACCCGGTTCGTTAAGAACCGGTGAAAGAAAGAAAGAGAGTAAGGTGTCGACACTTAAAACCATTTACGTGTACCGCTATATCGGATATTACATCTTCCTTCGTGCAACATTTTTGCCCGCGTAATCGCGCCCCAAGTCTGGTCAGAGCCTTGTGGGAATCGTTAAACAATGCAAATTGCATAGACGGTGGTGATTTCTGAATGCAATTTAAGCAAAGATTTATTGCAGTTTTATCGGTCTTTCACGGCAAGTTTTTTTCTTGAAAGTTCAGGGTAGAATTGATTGTAACGAATTTGAGATTATTATTTCACTACTCAGCAAAGGTTTCGCGATTCCACGGTTGTATAACTAAACAGAAACTTCATCATAAGCATCGAAGACAATGAATAATGTTCCTTGGACAGATTTAGACGAGTCGATTATAAGTTGAACTTTCTCGTCGTTAGGGGTGGAATAAGGCTCGAAACAAACTAGCGAACGAAGAATGTCGAAAATCGATTATCCCCGATGAATAAAACATCGTGTATCGAGTGTTTCCCCGGGAATAATTACACGATACAAGGCGGCCGAGGCGGGCCGGGGAGGGGAGTTGGGGTTTGTGGAGGAGCGTACGTTGATTAAAGTTTCAGTAGAAAAATCAACGTCGATGTTTCCATCGACGGAAGCGGAGATAATGGAGGGGTACTCGAACACGGTGATTGGAGCAGAAAATACGATGGGCCACCGTTATTCTCATCACCTGAGGGGGGCTCACGTTTCAAGGGAAAGTAGTTTCAATCTGCAACTTGCCGACATCATAATTTCTAAACGTCAAAGGAGCAACCTGTGCACGCCGCTTATCCTTCGAATTACATTCAACGTTAAACATATCATACAGCCTATTGGACGGAGAAGAATACACGACCATGACGAGAGACTGGCGAACTTGAGGAACACAAGGGAGCGAAAATGAGGCCTTAAGAGGAAACCGGTGAAGGAAAAGCCAGAGAGTGGGAGGGTAGAAGAAGGAGAGAGTTCTGCGGTCGGAAGAGTGACTGCTCAATCTTTCACGCAGACTCCCTCGAATGATTAATACGAGAACACCCTCGAAGACCACGACCATTTTACCTAACGAAAACTGAAGCCAATTTCATTATTTACTCGTATCTTTCAAAAATATTTTTCCTCTCTCATTTCAAAAGCACTATTTGTCGAGTAATTAGGGAAATTCGAAATTTCAGTAATTTTCATAAAATTGCTTAAAATTTGAAGTTAACAAAATATCTTAAACAACGTAGATTCAGCGATATTGTAAATGAGGGTCGATGCTGACACTGCTCGTTCGAGCGTTATTTCGTGCCGGAAGTTGTCGCATCGTAGCTGGCCGCATTAAACATTGATCACTGCTATCGTTTTCCAGCTCATCCAGTTTTAATTGCGCCGACCTCGACCGGTCTACCATAAAAATTCTTGTTAATATAAGGGCAATTGGCAGGGGGTTCGATTCGCAACCCCAAGCGATTAACCCAGCGTATATTGAATTCGCGAGCCTGTAATTCGCGCTTTTTACTCTGTATCGCCATTACGTCGCGAAATTGCGATAATCGAGCTCGATATTCAAGTTTCGAGGCTAAATCGTTGACCGATAAAGCGAAATCAAGATTAACCGCGACCTTTTTTCTTCATTGAACAAATTCGCGAAAGCAAATTTTCATGAAGCTAGTATCTTTAGTCTCTTTAGTATCCTCATTTACTCGGTCGAAAGTTTGTTCTGTTTGAAGTTACTAAAATATAAACTTTCTCGAAAAATAAAATACAAAATATTTCTCTCGATTTTTACTGTAGATACCTTGATTCATTTTAACCAGGAATTTTTTTGCTAAACTTCGCAATGTATAACCAAGTACATTGATATTATTTATGCAAATTATTACAGCAATATTTCAAATTTATTGTAGTAGATCATTAATGAAAACAGTCGGGTGTAACAGGTTAACTGATCTAATTCATCTTGCTTAAAACACCACAGAGAGAGATGCTGAATTTCGAGAAATATTCCGCATATTCCTAATGACATTTATCTTGAGATGCTCGCAAATATGCTAAATACGGAAGACCGAGTAATTGGGTCGTACATATGTTGCAATTACTCAGAAAACGGAAGAGATATAATCCTACCTGTTTAGGTTGCCAACGCGTGTTGTCAACGCGTTAAGGGACTGATCGTTGAAAGAAATTTACTAAGAAAGTTTCCTTACGATCGTCAAGGTGCAACAAAAGAAACAGAATATGAACGATCTTTTCGACAATTATATTGACTGAACCATCTCGTTAAAGATAACAACGTTTCCGTTTCGTTTCATTGCAAGGAAAACGAAGAATCCGTCGGGACGTCGTTAAAAACAGAGCGAACAGCTCGAAACACGGAGTTGTTGCGAGAAGAAAAAAGTTTTCTTCGCGATATTTTCTGTTTCTTCGTTGCCTGATATAACGTTGATGTTTCGAGGCTGAAGAAAAAAAGATTGTTAAGTACTGTATGTAACGTACAATTTAAAGAATCAAAAATAAAGAACAAGTAGCAGTCGCGTCCGAATAAAATCGCTGCGAGGAGAGCAACGGAGAGGCAAAAATTTGAGATTATTCCTGGAATGTAATCTCAAAATGCGGAGGTAAAAATGCACCCTCGCAATTTCACACATATTACCGCAAGAATGCCGGCCCCGTGGGGTGCAGGACGAAGGGGTCGGGGTCGGTGACGGTCAGGGGATGGAGGCACGTGCGTTTTTACATTTCCCTTCTCGCCGAGCGTAATGCACATCATAAAAAACTCCGATATCTTCCTCTTAATATCACGGTTTAACGAATTTTTTCCTACTCGGTTTATCGCTCCTGCGATTCGCAACGTTGAAACACGAACAGCTGCCTTTTAAGGTCTCGATTTACGGGCTCATTGTCGATTTTTATAGAAAATTTCGATTTTTAGACAGCGTCGAATATATTTTAAAACCATCACACTGTTTGTTTTGAAAAAAACAAAGAAGGTATATAGTCAAACATTTACCGTCTGACTATATACGATATATACTACTTAACTAGTAAAATAACGTGATACTGGTTTTCGAAGTTTTATCTTCACCTACTTTCTGCCATCTTTTTTTTATAATTTAGCTCACTTCATTAACCACTTGAAGAACAAAGCGCAAAAGCTCTCCTTCAGGCACTATTATTCTTGACTGTATTTTAAAACCATCGCGCTACGAACGAATAAAACATACGTGCAGTTAAACTGTTACTGTCTGACTATAACCGAAAATACTACTTAACCAGTAGTAAAATATTCCCCGGAAACTATTGCAACCGCGAAAAGTGCGAAGCGTTTGAAAATCCTAAACGAGCAATCGTCAGGTGTTAGAACGTTAAATTCTCAACTGCTCTCATTAATAAAAACTTTCATCTAGCGAACATCCAAGCTCAAGGTTATTTAATTTCAGCGTTAATAGGTTACAAGCGGTCGGTTATTTTCGTTTTATCCGAAGAAAATGCTGCGGCACGTTCTTTGAAGGTGGCCGTACAACGCAATGATGTCCATATTCATGCTTACATTAAAGATTGTAATCTTTATTATGACGTCGCCGCTATAAACTTCCGTAATAACAGTTTCCTGTGCGCACAAGTGAGGCCGTCGACCCATTTTCACTTCGTTTCCGCGGCGTTTACTTTTCGCGGCTTTAATTTTCCGTGTTACGAGCGTGGTCACTTTGCCAGCTCCTCCTTCATCGTTTCCATCTTCTTTTTCTACCGTTTCCATCCGTGGAGATTCTAACCGACGCGATGGAAATTTCATCGCGTTGGTGAACGTTCATTTCTTCGGCGCCGTTGCAAACGTTCGAGCAACCGGGCAAATTTTATTACCGTATACACCACTTTATATTAATGACGAATTTAAATAGGACGCGTATAAAATAATGTGCCGCATAATGAGCGACCAGCAACGAAATCACGCTTGATATGTATCTCATAAATTCGAATTAATTCGACGGCTGACTGACATAATAATCGTGATTTAAATTTCGTTTGAAGTATTTGCATGTTAACCGGATGAAACCGGGTCGACGTCGATATTCAAAACAGCCACACTCGAAATTGCAAGCGGATAGGAAACGCAGTTGTCAGCATGAAATTTCACCGGTGTTGTTGCAGCCTCTGTTATGGAAGAAACTTTCCAAGTTTTCAGCGTGGCTTCGGAATCGGTGGCAAGGCGGTATTGTTTGAAACTGTTGCTCGAGTATTGTATTTGTTAGGAAATAGTGATCACCTTCATTTATTAAACGATCAGACGTGAAATTAATCTTACAGTGACGCGTCGAAAGACTTGCGAAATATATTCTTAAAATTCTTGAATTTGAAAAATTTATGAGAAATTTTAATTACATATAGTAAACGGAACTGGTCCAATTATACTAAGAAAGAAGATAAGTAATATGCAATTTTTCTCAGAAATATTCGCCGGATAATTAAACCTCCGAGTATGACCTGGAAAGTATATTTAGAACGTTGAATTTAATTACGTTCTGAAATTTTTACTTTCCAGTATAAATATTAACACAACGATACAGTAGAAATAATTAAGAATTAATTTCTTTAATCTACCTTCTTGTTATTTCCACCTACTAATATTACATTGTTGCATATTAAATGAACGATATCAAAATATGAAAATAAGAAAAAATCTATCTAGAGTTTGATTCAGTTTTTTTTTTTTTTTTCATTTTATCACTTAGTTTCTTCCATTACACTGTTTGTTTACGTTTTCGCATTTTCATTCTTATCTATCGTTGCAGACATTACCATCCAGACGCTTTTGCTTTTCTCGCGAAGACCAATTCACTCGGCTCTGTTGTTTACGTGCACTCGCGTTTCCGTTCGCGATCTCGAGTCGGTGGTCGTAGACGGCAAACAGCTCCCAAGGGTGCAATCGTCGGGGCACAAATTACCCTGGCCCGACGTCGTCGAGGTCAGACCTTCGAACCACCGAGAGCTACTCCGCCACTTGCCAAACGCGTACCAAGCACGTGCCAATTCTCGCGCCCATTTTCCCTTCTTGCTTGGAACGGCCGTTTTCTTGCGAACACGCTCGGTCGGCCAGATCGTTAAACGCGTTAAGATTTCAGGGCTTGCGGCTTCTATTCCTTATCGCGAGGGTGCAAACGAATGGGAACAGAGATTCTTGAATCACGTTAATATTGATTATGGAAACTCCCCTTTCTTTATCTCTTTTCCACGATACAACCGTCGTAATCATAAAAATTCAACAAACAAGCAGTCCGGCTAAAAAGCATGCTTGCAAAAAATCGTAGACGCAGTTCGCACGAAAGACTGTATCGATCAGGAAACGATGAATAGGTTGAGCCGTCGAAGCAGTAAGTCCGCTCGTCTTTCATGTCGACGCGATCAAATCGTGCTCGACAAACTGTGAAGAGAGGCGAGCTTTTTCACTCAGGTCGACGAAAGAAAAGGGTGCTGTTGGGTGTCAGTCTGCGAGCCAGCCAAAGCAAACGAAATGCTCGTTGGCTGGGCGTGCGTTTTGCATAAATACGAACGGTGGCCAACGGGGTGCAAGCAGCCGAGCTTTTTACGTGCCGATACGTCTCCTCGTTCGAAACGTTCTCCACTCGATCGTGTCCGCGTTTCAGCCTCGAGCAGACTCGATCGGGAAGCAACGACGATTTTCGAATGAAACGCGATCCTGCCGCTGCACCGAGTGGTTAAAACTCACGACCAATTCGACATCTCGATGACCAGCCGCGTTGCTCGATCTCTCCCACGCAACGATGCGACACATTAATTTCCCTGCTTCTACGGGCTTAATATTTTCCGTGTTGTTGTTGGACGCGCGCAAAACCAGCCACCCTGCGTGTTTGTACAACGTTATCGATATCGAGCGAACGTGCTCCACGTACGATTTTCTTCGTTGTTTCATCGGCAACATCGCCGCTACGGATTTTCCTTTTATTGATGCGCCTGGATAAACGCTGCGTTCGAATGCAATGCACACACTTTTTCGAGTGGGTATCGTGTGATGCGTTGCACGGTAGAGACGAATGGTGCAAATGCATAGATGCATGGTAATAGTGTAAAAGGATACTTGAAACGAATTTTTAAAAAATTGTTGAATTCCGAACGAAGGAAATTGACAACAGAATTTTTGAGAAAAGAACTCTGAGGTTTTATTGATACGATAAGATCTGCTCGCTGGTGGTGATTACTAAATTCCGTTGGCTTTATGATTTTGGTGGGTTTTATATGCTAATGGTGAGGATAAGTAATGGTCAGAACAATGATCAAGGAAGAATGTTACGAAGAAAGAGTACGAAGTACAGGATGATTAAGAAAGTAGGAAGTGAGATTAGGATGTTTGGTTGAGGACAAGTCTAACAAAATTTTTTCTTTAGGCCTAAGGATGAATGTGGTGAATAAGAAAAAAACTATTAACTGCGATACAAGAGTTTTTATTTGAAATTGCAGTCGTCTTGTGAATCGACTTGCACGGTCAAACGCTGAAGGTATAATCATTCCTCGTTCTTACATTTCGTCCTCGTTAGAGGGGAGCAAGAAAAAAGGTCCTTAAAACTAGAAATTTCCCTTTCTACGGAAGAGATAGTTTTTCTACATCGAAACAATTATGCTCTAGCCTTGTAAACTCAGGGGCTCGCGGGCCACGTTTCCCAAAACGCTAGGCAAAAAGGAAATAAGCCGACCTGGTCGATGCACGCTACAGGCTTTTTAGTAAAATTTTTAATTCACCATTAGAAATTAAACATTGAACACGAAATGAAGCATTAAATTTGATCGATCGATAATTGCCAAGCATCTGCTGCCTCTATGACAAGCCTAAGTAGACAGATTCATGGGTACCCTAGCATCAAGAGCAACTTAATAAGCACGCATACCAATTTCAAGCGTTCTGGAATGCTCGGCAGAGCTGCATCTTCAATCGACTGTCGCGAAGGTAGACACAGGTGAACGGCAGCCAGCAGAATAGATAGAGCCGGTTGTGTCTATCTGTTAATGGCATCGTCAAAGTGACATTAAAGGAAATTGATACGCTTCGTGCTAGAGGCTGAAGCAGACGCGAAGGGGCTTAATCGTCCACGGCCTCCCATGGCTCTTTCTCTCTCGAACGATCTAGAGATATACGAGGAGCTGTCACGAAGCAGCCGGAACTTCTATCTTCCATTGCAGCACGATATGCCGTCGTGCTTTACATGACTCTTCGTTTCGATCGTTTCCGCATTAAGGCCGAACCAATGAAGAACAATTCGAGTCGTTCGTTTCACCCTCGTCCGGGAGATATCCAGTCTTAAATATTAGGAGACTCGTTTCAACCTTTTGGCCGACTCGAAATCTCCTGAAACTGGAGCGACCAACTTTCGTGGAAATTTCGGATTAAACCGGGTTTCGGTATTACTCGAAGCGAAAAGTATTTATGCAGCTTCCGAGAAGTTGAATTTGAATTTACGACGTTGAAAGATGGAGATCGTTGTAATGTTGTAGAGATAAGTTTCCTGTCCGGTTGAGAATTCATTTGACCCGTTTGTTGCGGATGAAATGGCTGATTTATTCCGAAAACTTTTAACGTCTGTAACTTTCTTCGAAGTAATATTCGTTTTGTCTCGTTAGACGGTTAAAACTTTTTTACATCTCACGATCGACCAATAATCCGGTATTCCTTTATACGTGTCGCGTTTAAAGCTTCATCGGTGCGATGAAGCCTCCGAGACAAGGGAAATGCAAATGTTCGTACTTCGAAAGAATAACGAAAAAGTTCTGGTAATTAATTAGTTACTGTAACGAACGGTAGAGTGCTCGAGCAAGGGAGTTAACAAGAGTTATGTGTCCTCTGCCTTTGGGAGCTTACTAATTGGATCGTGTAATGAAACCGAGCGAGATGATAAATTGAATAGGTTCGTTAAGCAACTAGCGTTTTCATCGGGGACGTGTATAATCGTTGCTCGCGCTTTATTACGAGAACGATCGTACTTTTCTGTCAAAGGAACCGCGACGATCACGATTCTCCTTCTTTATACTTTTTTTTTTCTCTCCCGTTTCTTACGGCAACGTTTCACCAGGGCTGAAAGAATATGCAACTTCTTGCGAGTTTAACCAGCTAAATCTTGTTTCTTGCGCGCAACATATTACGAAAGTTTGATATTACAGGGATATAAGATGCTCGAGAGAGTTCGCTCGAGAGTCTTTCTGTCAGCTATCCAACGTCTGCCGATACCCGACTTGGGTTTGCCCTCTGTGGCGGAAGTGGCACGTATGGCATCAAATAGCGATGGTATTGGAAAAATAGCATCGACATTGAATGCAACAGTTGCTTGTTTCTACCTTATCGGTGAATCATATTTAAGCAAATCTATTTTGGCCGCTATTCTGATTTTATTAATGACAATTGCAACATAGCTCGGTACGTTCGAAAGCATAGGTTGAAACGTAATGAAGAGAAACGTTTCCGGATGCATTCCAATTTCCAGTCGGAACAAGAGACAGTGCAGGGGCATCGCGCGTAGTAGGTGGTTGATCACGCAAACGGTCGGTCGGTGCACGATCGAAGCTGCTGGCGTCGAACAATGGCCATTGTATCCGGAATCCGGGAATTAGCCGTGGTTGGGTCCGCGTGCGGCTCCGTTTCGAGGATCACGGGCTAGAACGTCGCGTCAAAAGGCTTAATCGTGATGGCGTCAAAGCGAACGGCAGACAGGAGACGGAGCCTGCAATGTCCTCGCGCGTTATCCGAAATTCCAGTGCTCCTGGAGCCGCTTCACGACTCGATCGTCGCCGCTGGATTACAACCGAACCGTGTGCTAGTACCTGACTATCTATATTTTGATATAATGCCACCGCACCTTGCATCCTGTCTAAGCTGGTATAACGTGTGGCTGTATAGGCTTTGCTTTCGGAAGATGATACAGGGTGTCTAAGAAAATTCTACCCTCGACCACTAGAGATTTAAAAAAATTCTTCATCATTTAGCAACTCATTTTGCATAGATTGCAATGGATCAGCTGGTATAACGTGTGACTGTATAGGCTTTGCTTTCAGAAGATGATACAGGGTGTCTAAGAAAATTGTACTCTTGATGACTAGAGATTTTTTAAAAATTCCTCGTCATTTAGCAACTCATTTTATATGGATCGCAATGGATCAATCGTAGTAAATGTATTATTAATGTACTTCGGTTTTGTTCATAGGCGAACAATTTCGACCAAATCAAGTACTACAAGTCTAGCTCATTATTTCAACCAAATTTCAATTAATTGCTATCAGTCCACCCCATATAAACGTAGTTACAGAATAGTCACGATCGTGCAATACAAGTGCAAAATGAACAGACAGACAGAGGGAAGCAAAGATAGAGAGAGCGAATGGGCAAACGGTGAACATGCTTGCCTGCTCGTATACGCGCACCCGTCTAAAGCGGTGCCAATCAATGCCACTTGTGCGACAATATGACAATGAACGCCTCATGGCACGGATCGACTAATACGAAAGGAATACGATGCAAAAGGTTTACTACGGCTGGTCCTTCGTATCTCGTCAAGACCGATTATTAATCCGAGAGATCCGTTTATCGCGTTTGCTCGATCAAAAGTGGTATTCAACAGGACATTATGTAGGACAGGTGCTTTGCAATTTTTGATAGGGGAAAAAGGTATTGAGTATGAAAAACGTGAAAATTAATTGTTATAAGCAAATCATAACTTGTGGACCCTGTTTTAATTTCTTTTTTTTTCTATTAATCTTTTTACATAAAAGGCGCATTTCGAAAGTGACTTCCCTAGTTAAAAAGTTAAAAACGTATCAAGTTTAAATTTTACGTGGGTTGCTTTCAAAATTCCGTGAGGGGATAGCTCGTTATATGCCTTGAGGATGCATTTTCCAATGAGAAATTAACTCGTCGTCTCCAATTAAAAGGAACATTTTAAAAGTAAAAATTTTCCTCGTCGGATTTCTATAAATTTGACCATTTTCCAGCAACCCTTTTTCTGGAATCAATAAAAATTTACGTGTAAAGATTGGTTGCTCGTTTTAAAGGAGCATGAAGCACGAGCTCGACGTTAATTGTATCGTTTTTGAACGATGGAACGAGCAGCTAGGAAAAAAGGTAAACTCCCCTCGACTTTCCTTCTTTCATCCACGAACGATTCGTGCCTTCGTTGCACAGAAATGGTCCACGGCCTGGTTGAATTTAACAGCGACCCTCGTTACCCGTTTCCCTGATTTCACTTGACGATTTCGTCGAGGATATCTTCGATCTCTCGTTAAACGGACCTCGTTATTAATTATCGACAAAGAGTGAAATTCTTTGGGGAAACTCCTCTTTTTCTGTAGCCTTCAATGGTCGTCGAGCTCTTCCAGTATTTTCGATAACGCGCCAACATTTCGTGGTCGCGCCATCTTAAATCTGTCGACCATGTTCAAGAGATACAGAGCCTGGAATTCCGTGATAAAACCAGTTACGACTCGACTGTACATTCCGGAAGAGAATGGCACCCTCGACGAGAATGGTACCTTCGATTGCGCGAGATTCCACTCGAATCGATTGCAAGCGTATTTTGAAAGGTACACGAGGAGAGCACCCCGGTCCACTCGTGGCCGAGGATCATTGTTATCTCGGCAAAAAACAATATTTCGACGAGATTTCCCGTGGTACACACGGGCTTTTACAAGCTCCCACCTAGTACTTGCCGCACC
Organism: Osmia lignaria lignaria; assembly: GCF_051020975.1. NCBI lineage: Eukaryota > Metazoa > Arthropoda > Insecta > Hymenoptera > Megachilidae > Osmia > Osmia lignaria. Next base: position 7,660,756 of record NC_135041.1, read on the forward strand.
AGAGTAAACGTTGGACGCCATTACACGCGATGAATCGCAACATTCTGTTGTGATTGCCGTTACTTTCGACGAAATCGATGATAGATGAAACTTCTCCTGGGAATATAGCTTAATTAACTGAAAACATTCAGTTCTCCATCTATAGAGAATAGAGCGATGTTAAAAAAGTGGCGATAGATCTTCTTGTTTCCTCGATTTTACGATTCAGCTACTGCGATAACCCAGATATTTAATAACAAAATATTTCTTCCATCTTTAAGATTTAATTCCTTCTTTCGTCGCTACAGCGACGTTCTGAAAGCATTTCAACGTCTCATAAGTTCCGCCCGTTTATCCGCGAATTTCGCAAAAAGAATCCGAAAAGAAGCGTTCCATTACTCGCGCGACGAATAAACGCAGCATGGTGCAAGGGTTGACACTAATTTGCAGACACAGGTCGCCGGTGGTTCCCTGAAACGTCTCTATACCCCCGGTAACGTTTCCCTGCTCGGCCGGGTAATTCTCTCTGCGTCTGTACCGAGTCGAGCGCAAATCACGAGGACGAAAAGCGTCGCGTCGCGTTGTGTACATTTACCTACGATGGACACGAACACGCGAGCGTCGCCAGGTCTGTTTGGACAGCGTGATAACATCGTTAAACTTTTTGTCGTGCCGCTTGACGAGCGTGACAGGTGGACCGCGCTGGTAAACTCGATTTCAGAAACAATAAGATTTATTTTTCCGCGCGTGCGGAACGTACAATGTGTCCTCCTCTATGTGTCCCTCGTACAGACACGCGTGTGTGTGTGTGTATGTATGTATGTACATTCGTGACACGCGTTTCGATCTCACACGTACAAATTTCGGCCAAAAGTGCTCTTCAGATTGCGATGAACACTGTAGAACGTCTACGCTGATTTCGAAACGGATTCCAGAAATGATACCAGAGTATGCTCGTAATTGATTTATTCTAATTGCAGTTATTAGTCAAATAAGAATTTTATTTGATATTTGGTCCTCTCGAAAGATACAGCTTTTATCTCCGACGTTCTTTCACATTTTATAGGAAAGTAGAAAGTTTGCTTAGCAAATAACAATGGGTAGAATTGCAAGTAAACAAGATCGTAAAGTAGTAAGCAGGAAAATTTTGGAAAGAACATATGATTTCGTGAAAGATCGTTGTCGTCGAAATACTTGTACGGCTGACGGCTGTTTCAAGGAACTTCCAAAATGAAAGACATTCCTGTGGCCGCTGTTACCCCGTCGTTGCAGCCAGCAAATTGGCCAAGTTTGGTAATACGATAATAAACAGAAACTGGAAAGGGTGCACACTGGTGGGCCGCAAAATATCGCTATACGTCAGCCCTGCTCTTACATGGTGGTTATAGAATTCCCAAAAGGGTGGGACCTTCGAACTCTTCCATCCAACTTATTCAATCCATATTTTTCTTTACGATAAAGGTACATTTCCTTCGGACGAATGTAAATGGACCCGGGGCAATGCCATTTTCTCGACGTTAATGGATGTAACAGATATTTTACTTCCAAGTAATAACATTCAGACACTGTAATAATAGATATATTTTAATAATATCTAATCAGATCATTAATACGATACAAAATATTCTCTGAATAGAAATTTTGTTCATGTTTAGCTTTATATCTTAAAAAAATCTTTTTACGCGATAACGAATGTATTGAATTAAAAATACTTTTTAGCAGCTTTGACGCATTTATTTTCACTATCCGTTAAACGAAGTTGTCAAAACCGCACGATGCATTCGGGTTACACAAGCAGAAGGCAGTTGGACAGTTAACACATTAACATAACTAGATCTCCTGGCACAATTTCCGAAAGTTTGTTACTGTGCTATGTACTCTAAATTCAGCCTGAGCACCACCTTCGCGGAATGTGTTACGTGTTGTTAATTACATCATTATTATGTTGCGAAATAACAGCTACGATGCGATAACATAGATGATACTTGCTTAAACAACCACAATATTTTGTCAACTGGTGCACTGTTTCATATTAATCCTTGCTAAGAACCTTATTATAATACCATATTTATTATCAACAAAATTAAAATGTCCCGTTCGCAGAGGCTTAAAAAAAGATGTCTGTATCCAATTTATAACTCGATCGAAACAACATTATCGAAGTAATCAGAGTGCAAGAAAGTTGCAGTGGCTCGTATGTGTATCGGCGGGATCCTCGAGGCATCGGAGAGCTAGAGGGGCAGAATATTTATACGAAAAATTCGATCGGGCTGCTGGTCGGTATCTCGCAGCTTCCGGCCACGATAATAAAATGGCGAACGTCGAGGCAGCGAGGGGTTGTCGGTATCGAACGACATCTAGGTATAAGCCCATAAACAAGATGATACGATCTAGGTGTAACGATGTTTCCAACAAAATTAGAGGGAAACTGCAAACAACCCCGTCTCAGTTCTCTCGTTCATCCCCGTTTAACCTCATACTACCTCGTCGTTGGCCTGTTTCACCCTCTCGCCAACCACCGCCATCCCTTGTGCACTGGAGGCAGCCAGTTCGCGCAGAACGCCACGACAACCCTTCATTCGACTCGTTAGGGTGGCTGGAAACACGATACCAAACAGTAATGAAAAGCCTATCCTCCACTCGGTTTCTCCTAGAGATGTTTATACCCAAGTCCCGTCCTATGCATAATGCACTGACACACAGCCGTAGCTCGGTTCAACGTTATCGGCGGCTGTGTGTGACAGATAAAGCGACCTTTGCTAAATGAACAACGTCACATCGTTGTTTATTCGATTATAGGCTTAATCGCCGCTTGTTCTCGTCCAGAGACGTCTTTGTGTCGAGTCAGGATATCCATCGAGGGGTTGCGTCAGGGGGTGAAAATTAAATATCGAAACCGTCCATTACAATATGTCGCTTTGTGTATGGACGTGACACGTGGTCGCTCTTGTAACTCGAGTATACCGACTATCGAAATTGGAAGAACGTGTACGCGGAATTAAATTCAATTTCGGGGTGCGAATGGTGGAATCTTGTTTTGGACATTGGCTAATGGAAGCGAAGGTCCATGGAGAAGAAATTATCGATTGGATTATTTTAAATTCTTTCATCGAGTCCATTTAGTTTGTTTTACCTAGTTTATTTGTCTTGTTTCTAAACATCGATCCGCATATTTAATGAAACGTCATCTGCATAGAGCTGCAGCTACTTGCAACCCTGTGTTTGTACTCGAACCTTGATGTAGTAACTCTTCTGCAGAATGCATTGTCCCATTGTCACTTTGTTGGTTCTCCGATGACGTAGTGCTACGTCACAGGAGAACCATATGTTGTTTACCATGGGCACAACACTACGTTATTCGTGGAAATCGATATGTTTACTAGCCCTGTGCGTATTGTATTACAGCGTATACAGAGTGGAATAATAATGCCGCGATCGTCGATCATCTGTAATAACACGCTTGTACGAATTACAGTGTAACAGTAATCTCGATAATTTTTCTCGCTTTTTACTGACGATTCTTCGATTTCGTGAAACTCGGATTTCTATCTCTAGATAACCTTATGGAAGCTCTTTCGAAGGGTAAAGTGGTAACCCAAAGGTGACAGGGACCCGCCAAAGAGCTATCCAACCCATCGAAGGATTTTCCTTCTCCTTAAGCCTAATATATCTGAAGTGGCTGTCATCTATCGTTCGACAGATGTGAACACTCTAGCTATCCAAAAACTTCGAAAAACAAATATAGAAATACTGGGGACGTGGTTCATTTCAAATGTAATAGAAGAGTTTTTCTACCGTACTGATATCACTGATAGTATTAAAATAATATTATATTAGGAAAGAAATAATTTCTCTTTCCTCAGCAAAACAATTGCCATGGATTCGAAAGAATTCCATGCACCTCATCGCTAGCCGGAAGCTCGATAACAAAACGGAACTTGGGCGATTCGTATTTCTTCGGGGATGAAATATCGGGTTCCGGGAGGAAAATGGTACGCGTCGATGATTCACCGAGAATTAAAGTAGCTATGAACTTCTCCAATCGAGAAGGTTTCCTTCTGAGAACGTTTTCCCTGTTCGTTATTCGAGCCACTCGGCGAAACTTATTTTCCGGTTTTTAATCACGTAGGATGTTCCATAGGTATGTAGTAACTTAAGAACTTCATTTTCTCCCTGAACTTCCATAGGGTCGGGGGAGGCAGATGAAATAAATCTCGCCGGCTCTTTCGCGTAGAAGCTAACGCTTGTTTTCTCGTCCGGCTAGCGAGCTGAATCTCCGCCAACTTATAACTTTTATCTGAAATGCAATAAGGAAACGTCGCCTTCCCGAATCGAGCCGGTTATTAAACGTGCCTCTTTGATCGACTCCTCGATAACTAACGACGATATCGCGAAACTGTTGCACGTACCGGTCATAAATACTGATCTATTAATGGTATTATCGCGAGTGACGTACGTGGAAAGCTTCTTTCCCTTGTAATTACTTGCTGTAAGCTTTTGCTTCAGATACCAGCAATCTTCTCGAGCTTCCGTTGTTATTTTGAAATTTAAGTGGAGCTTATTTCGTCGATCATTGGTACGTGTTATAAAGCTTTATTTGAAGTTCCATTAAACGATGTGTAACATGACGATGAATATAGGATAACCGTAACGCGATCGGACATGTAATTCGATTACCCCCTAAGTGAACGATGACCGTTAGACTGAGTTATACCGTTCACCCGCTGTTCGAAAGGATGGAACTTAAGAAATTTCATTCCCTCTCGCATTTGACACCGTTTGCCATCGATCACGGTTTCCAGTCGCCTCGATCGGCAGGGAAAGTTTACAAGGCTCAAATGTAATCGCATATCTCTCGGTCGTCTCATTAATAGTCGTTTACGAGGAAATTTTTACTGGCGCTCGATCTTTCATCCTGTCCGTTTCGTGGATGCAATATCGAATTCGAATGCGAACATCGTTCATAAGTCGATCGATGTTTAGGGATGATTGAATGGTAAAAAGTCATTCGTTTGGGTCGATCCTTGATACAGAGAATATTTGAACTGTTGGACTATTCCGTATGCGTACGACATCGCTGAAAGGGATTTATTAGTATTTAGCAATATGCAAAACAGCGGACTGGCTCCTCGGGTTCTTTCTTCTGGAAGAGGTCGATGGGACTCGTGTGCCACTCTACCCTTGCTCCGTAATTAATTCGTTTGATTTATATCGGCAAAGGACTCGGAATGCTAATTCGTATTTACTTATTAACGCCGACGGCGTACAGAACTGGCCCATATTGTTTTACCAGCTGGCTAAAGGCGACGACAGGCTTGGGCCATCCCTCTTCAGACCGGCAGCCATCGCACGCAACTCCACCCGCAGCTCGAGTTCGCAACAAAGGACACCAAATAGCCGAGTGGGTGTGACAGTGCACAAGAGACACAGTCGATAATTAAAGTAGCTCCTTTGTTCGACTTAGATCGATAGGTTCTTTGACGGCAAAGCTGATAGCAGCGGTCGTTGAAAAGAAAGCTATTCGTCTTCCGCGTTTCGTATCCGGTCCATTTCTTACCGGTGTCCTTCGATACACTCTCTTTGTTTTACTTTTTTTTACCGCCCGACCATCGATGTAATCTTTTAGGAAGCAGAATGGTTGTTGTACTCGTTAGTACGTTGCTTTCTTTCGACTTCCCGTTGCTAGTATCGAGGACAACGACGGGCAGTTGAGGGTTTCTTTGGTAACACCGAAGCAACAGGGTTTCTCGTTTGTTTTTAATGTTAAGGTGGTAGAGTGGTAATAACAGGTTCTTTGGACTCGTTTTAACTTCAAATCAATGTCAAAACTTTTGAACATTGGATAAATAGGCCAGTAGGTAGACAGTTTAGGTAATTCCAAAGCTTGTATCAATTGTTTTAAAAATGTATAAATTTAGAGGAAAAATTAATTACATCTGAAGAAATTAATTTATTCAAGCATAAAATGAAAATTGTACTTATCGCTCGTATTAACAGTAGATAGACGATAGAGCTAGTTTACATGTTTATTTATAAATTTCTAATCTTATTAATACAATCGTACATTATACACCTTTTTGCAATACACCTAAACACGCTCTTTCTTTACGTCCAAACACAAATTTACTTCTAAATTCAGCGACTAGCACTTGGTGGTAACATAACCCACTACTACAAAATATTCTTCGTGTACAAAACAAATTTTTATAATACATTAAAGGCTTTTTCTACAAAATGAAAACATTACGTATATTAAAAATCTAGTTTTTTTGTAATTATCAATCGATATACGATCCTCCCTCTACTGACTTGGGTTAAAAGAGTTAAAAGAAGGAAGATTAGATGGTACAGACAACATGTATGCAAAACTCTCACAATGGCAGTCTGTAGAAATTGTTCTCCACGTTGATTCGATGAATATCGTTGATTACATGTGAATGAAACAGGCGAGGGCTTAACTTTCATTGCGTTAGCGGCCGGCGTCATGTGAAATGAGTTGCAAAATGATTTTCCAACAGCCAGAACAGTTTATATGCAAAATAGTTTATGATTGCTACGGTCTACGGTTAGCTAAAATAGATTAACGTCGTCATATATTAGTTAACAGTGTGCGAAGGTACGGTGACGTTTAATATTGACGCGAATATCGTTCCAATATGCAAACTATAAAATTTGACCGCAACGTGGAATGACAGGATTTCCTGTTCGCCTACCGCAATTGATCAGTGTCGATTATTGAGTCGAACATTTGAAAAAAAAAAAAAAAAAACAAGATTTTTAATATAGGAAATTATTAATCAGAGAATCGGCACATAGAGATCACGTTTCACCCTTCAGCTTTGATAGGATGTAAAATGAAATTCATATTTAAAAAAAAAAATGAAGGTCTAGTAAAATGGTGGTCTCGTTGGCAGAAACGTATTGACCCAGATACTTCTATACACACGATAGAATTTCATGCAAATATAAACGAACGAAACGTGGAGAAAACAATTCCAGAAAGTTTTTAAACAGCCCACGTATTTCAACGGTGGTTTCCAGCGAGAGGCCGCAGCAGCCTCCAGGTAATTCGCTCTCTTTCTACGAGCCAGTGAACGGAAGAACGTAGCGAATTGTCGGCAATATTAAACTTTCATCGTCGGAACTGACCCCACCTCCGACCGCGTTTCTCCTCCTTGATATGTATAGATTCGATACGGGAAACTCGGTTGAGGCCGGTTGTTTGCAGTGTCCGTTCGTCGAGAGATAGGGTGGCAGATAAAAGTCCACCGAGGGCAGTCCGATGCAGGCATACCCATTGAAATACTTTAATTAACCCTCACGGCGTCTCCTACCCCCGTGGCTCGCGTGCAGTTTGCTTAAAATGCTTTGTTGCTCAGCTCAAAGGAAGAGATACACAGAGCGTGCTTCGCGGAGATTGCTCGCGCTCAAACGATGTGTAAATCAGTCGTTTGCAAGTACCAACCATGAGGGTTAAAAGGGGTGACAACCGGGATGGAGGTGTTTCTTTCTGCGTTTTCAAGAAATCCACGGGAAAGCAATTTTGTTTCTATTTATTTGAATTCTCATTACCAGCTGGCATTTAACAGTAATCGCTAATTGTTCAATTGATCATACAATTAGAGAGAGGATTAAAGTTCTAATTACGAATAAATGAGAATCAAGATTATAATTTTTTCATTCATTTAATTTTTAAATTATTCTATCACGAATAATTTATTTTATATAAAATTTTCCGGTTGAAATTCCTCATTTCTAGGTAGAAAATAACAGTGCAGCAGTTGCCCGAATTTTCAGAACATTTGAACGATTTGAATTCCGCTCGAAGAGCTTCGAATCCATTCTATAATTATCTCTCTATCTTTTTCCTTCGTTCGTTGCTCTTTTTTTTTTGGTGGTCGTTGAGTAATTGCATCCCAGGGTAGTCGTGTAATTGGACCGATTTCGGCCTTGATGGAAATGACCTACATACATAGAGGTGGTCGATGCAGAGCTGATCCAACATCGTTGGATGTAAAATACGAACCGTCAGATTTGATATACGATTCCGACGAACGACCGCTCTGTAGTGTTGCCCCCGTTCCCCGGCACCCCTTCTCGTGGATCCGTCGATGTTGGTCGAAAGGGGGTGCAAGCTCGCGTGTATAATCGCCCCGCGAGTCACGTTCGATCGTGCGTTCACGTGCTTTTTGCACGGTACACTGCCGTTCGTATCGACGTTTCGTCGAATATTTGCCGTCGTGATCATTGCATTGACGAACAATGATTTTCGCTTGAAAAAAGTTTAATAGAAAGTGACAGAAATAGTTAACCACTCGCAGTTGGATTTTTTCGCGTAACCTTTTTCCTAGTATTCCATCGTTTTGCTTTCCTCTATTCACATATCGAGATTCTATCTATTTCAAATACGAAAATTGTTAATTCACTGAGAATTTTTACTGCGGTAGTTCCATCGCGCATTTACCTATCGCTGTAAGTTCAAACGCTGTGACAGCAACTTTCGCGCAACCAAAGCTGCTATCATCTACGTAACCTCGTTTTTCCCTGGTTTAACGTCAAAAGCGACTGACGTCCGCAAGGAAATTCACAAAATCAGCGTAAATTCAAAATTCCGTGAAAAAGTAACGGTGCGGTAAGGTGCATCGCGGCAAAGGCTCCTTTAAAACCCCCCCAAAAAAGGACGATAACCAGCGTCGAAACGCGTCGTCGAGAGTCGTCGCGAGTTGTCCAAGCTTAGCGCGATAGTTTCGCGAAGATCAGGTGGCGAAAGTCAGGGTTTCTCTCTGCTTGCTGCTGAATAAACGGAACACCCTGTTACCTATGCCGTCGAAACTAAAGGTTCCACGTATAGTCGCGCGTTTGTAGCGTGCGAACGAGCACACTGCCGCAAGCACACGTTTACAGCAGAGACAGTCGCGCGTGTATTTACACACACGGCCGTGCGTGGTCGCATGCACACGAGAACAGAGACGGTATATTGGTTCAAACCCCGCGTACTCAGCGCTCATGAATATGCTGCTGCACGATGGTTCAACCCTGCCAAGCCAACCCCACCCCGTGCCCTTTCAGCCCCGGTCAATCTCGACTCTGGGCTACGTTGTATCGAGAAAGGGGTGAGCCGACCCGGCTGGCTAAGTCCTGTGTTTATATAGAACGATTTTCGACGATAACGTCCCAGGCTATACCTCCGTTCCTCCACGATGGTTGCTCCGCGCATAAGATACACCGCTCGCAGTGCCAGCTTCGTGATAACGCTTGCCAAGCGAGCCTGCGATAATTTAGAACGGTGTTTAGGACTTTGATCAGGATCGTGGTACTGCACTTTGTCGATTGTTTTCGTTCTCGATGAGTTTATGGATTAAGGTGTTATTATAACGTGATAGATAAGTGGGATAGGGGTGGATGACTTTAGTAACTAACCCCTTGTCTTAAAATATCGAATTATAAAAATAATATTTTACCCCATGAATAATAATAATAATACACAGCAGGGGGTATGAAGGGCAGCGACGAGAAAAGAGGAGAAAAATAATTCCAGCAACCGCGTCATGGGTGTGAATTGAACCGGCTTCACCGCGTATAGTACATCGGTATTCCGAAAGATACGCTCGGTCCTGGGCCGAGGATATATGCTCGTTTCAATTCGTTAAGCCCGACACCTACGCCGGGAAATCTCATGAAAGAATGAAGAATTGCATTTTCACGAGACACGGCTGCCTCGGATTCTCCCCTGTTCTAAATTCACCGCGGTTCCTTACGCACCAAGGCGCTGAGCGATTCGGAACGGCGCGTCTGGGTATTCATCTTCGAAGATCAAACTACATTTTCTCCTACGCGCGATAAATCTTTCCCCGATTCTTTGCTGTTTCGTCGAGGGTTATATTCTTGGTAACGTTATAAAATTCGTGGCGGAGGAAAATTGTAAATTGGTAAATCGCGTGCTTACGGAATAGTTGTTGAAAAGTTTCATCCGCAACAGTCTAATACCTTGATCGGTGGTCCAAAATTTGCAATAAGAATATTCCTGAGCCTCGTATTTCCCCGATGATGTGTCGCTCAACTTCTCCCGGAACCGTCAGGAAGTTTAAAGCTGGAGCTTACCGCGATATAGCCGCGGTTTATTACATGAAATACCACGGTATTTCTTACTTCGCTACGGCTTAACACAATTATTCAGCTTTGCGTCTCTAACCGTTTTAAAGTCGAGTAATACGAGTACTCGGCTACCTGGCTCTCTCGGCAAACACAGCTTTAATTTCACCTGTTCTCTATTAAATTACACGCTCTCGCAGCTGCAATTGTTTGTTCTTAACAAACGCGATTCGCTATTTGGTGAATAACATCTAAGGAAACAGCCGGAAATTTAGAAAATAATAACGAAAAAGAATGTAAAATTAAAGAGAAATCGCGAATGTTTCGTTGTCGGCGCAAGTTAAAGCATCAAAACCCGTCGTACAATGCAATATTTACGTTCGTCCCGCGAAGCGAACCAGTGGCAAAGCCCGATAGAATTACCGGGGGCACTTTAAGTTTTCCGAATGCAGATAGAAGGCCAGTCGGGATCGCTTGTGTTCGTGTCCCCGTGTGAATTCCACGGGACATATACTCGTAGTCTGACGTGGAAGGACGTCTGAGCCTACAAAGCGACCCTTTGTGCACGCCAGAGAACTTGCCTTTCCCTTTTCAAAGAGGGCTTGTCTCCGTGCAGACACTTTGCTGAATCTCGTCCCTTCCGTTTTGGCTAACTCGATGATGCTGCCGTGTATGTATAACCTGTACGTGAACTCTCGAAAGACCCCGTGACAACTCCGAATACCGCATACCCTCCGAGGATGTTTCCTCATCTCCTTGCACCACCTCCGCGAATCTCGAAACCACGAAATTTCAAATAATAATAGTCAGGTTAAATCTTTCTACCGGAACTGGTCGTCTCATTTTAATCGGTTTAAAGCAAAATTCGCTACTAGGCGACCGCGCGTCGACGAAAGTCAACACGTTGACTAAACTTCTCGTTCGTATTTAATTCTCCGTCGTCCGGTTTGCCTGCTTAATATTCGATTGGTCCAACGAGCCAACGCTCGGAGCAACAGCGCTAAATAGTAATGATCCCACGTTTGCGCCGTCGAAATCGATTTCGGTTGACCAGGGAAATCCTAACAACCGCGGCAAAGCGACGTTCCACTGGAAAATCTCGCTGGTTTTCTCTCGAGTTCTCCGTCAAACAAGTTCCTCCTCGTCTGAATCGTCCTATAGATTCGATGCGCTCCTTCATCGTCCGTCTTGCATCTCGTCGCTGTTGTTATCCTCAATTAATGCACAAGTAACGTTAACTACGCAAACTTGGCAAGTTGACGCGCAGACACACCGCGTGCAGGAAACGAGGAGGTGCCTCCGTTTTCGGTGTATCGTCGCGGCCGCAACGGAGAGATCGGATTCCGTTATCTTGTGTGTCCCAACACCGGATACATTGCTTATACTTTCACGGAATTAAAATGAAACCGGCGGAATGCAGCCACCAAGAGAATAGTGGAATTATAGAGGGAAATTCGATACACTTTCGAGGAGATTCGGGTATCGGCTGCGGGAGAAAATATAGGGGCAACATGATACGAAACTTGTCGACGCAAGCCACGATGTAAGAGCCGTTTCTATGGTATTTACACGCGAAAGTTTCGACGGGGATTGAACAGCTTTAGCGGAGTTACATGAGAGATTGATACCCGGCCACGCTTTGTCTTTGCGGCAACGATACAGTTCGAATTGTTACCGTGTAAATTAATTGCACTGGATAATGGAGGCGTTAAACTGGGATTCTTGGATACTTATGTGTTCTGTTGGCTATCGAACTCTTAATCCTTTGGCTCGTGATTTCGAGTAAATTGCTTTCGAAGAAATTCGATTCGATTCGACGTAGATACTTGCTTGACTTTTATATCCTTTAAACAATTTAAACGAAATTGGAAATAGATGATATTCGTTATTAAATTTCTGTTGAATTATAAAAGAATAGTACATTGCCGCGAATAATTTTTGTTTGATTAAAGAAAAATAATGGGTGTATGTCTATCGACGTTCAGAATTACCGGGGATTTGGCCGGGATTTTATGCACGCTGCGAGTCAATTTAAAACATTGCGAATCTCCTCCGTTCCCGCTCGCTCAGCTGCTTTTAACAAGCACTACCTTGCCCCGGCAAAATAATGAGACGGTTAGGCGGGCAAACAATGATACGATACCGTGATCGTTAAAAGTTGACGAATTCCGGACGGTTTTTTAGCGTTGAACAACGTTCCCAGGGCTTGCATCGATCTGTCGTTGTTGCTGAGCAATTCGACAAAAAACGAATGTTATCGTTATCGCATGTATCTCGTACATTTTTAAATAGTTTAACTTATAATAATAATAATTTTCTAAATGAACGATATACTTTTATCTTCGCTATAAATTTAAATTTCGAACAAAGAAGCTGATCATCGTGGTACAAGTAACTTCCACCCCCGAAGAGTGCTCTCTATTTTAACTTTCACCCTCTTAACCGGCAACGAAAACATTTTCACACCCCAAGACTCTATCGATAGCATCGGCCATTAACTTAACACCACGAGGAGGGAACGATTTCGAGGGCGAGGTTCGTCGAAACAAAACCATGGAGCATTGTTTCGCAATCTCGAGTGGAAAATCGAGCGCGAAGTGAATCGCGAAACGAAGGGTTGCACGGACCTGGGGAAGGGGGGATGGAAAGGGCCTCGAAGCATAGATGTTATCGGGTCTTACGTGGAAAACATTCGCTTGCGTGAACGCGCGGACGCGTTCGATGAATTCCGCTCGACAAAGTGGCGCGATCGACCAAAGGGCCGATGAATGCATAGATGGAAAAAACACGTGTGCGTACAGAGGGACATAGGTGGTACGGGGAGGAAGGAAGAGGAACAAATAGAGCGGCAACCGGAAGGGGATGGTGACAGGAATTCGACCATGGACAACTAACTCGCTGATTAACCAAATACCAGGCTGCAGGACAAACGACCGAGTAAACATTGAACAACCTGTCAGCGGCATGCCACGGGGGATCAAAGTTCAAGGGATAAACGAAAAACGTTTTTCGCTCGACCACCATCATTCCTCCCCCGCGCGTCCTCGCGTTGAATACGCCATGCTGTTGAAATCATTTTGCGCGTGTACCAGTTGTTCCGACGAATTTGCAGTGGTTCGGAAACGAATATGTACGTTGATTGATAATTGCCAATGGATACCTTGAGCTATAAGAAGTATCAGAAAATTAATAGTAGATAGGTTGCTAGAAAGTTTGCTCAATTGAAAGAGCTAAATATCGTAAATTATTTAATAGCATTGATTGAGAAATGTTTTTATTTAATTTTTCTTTCATTTAATGGTATCTTAACTGTGGTTAATTATACCTGAAATATAATTCGTCATGGGTACTATTATAATAACATTGAATACAATTTACTTTTACTTTTAATTAGCAGTGGACTGTAATTAAATTGGTATCAAATATTCACTATGATTAGTGGCTCTTGTATTAATGTCAGAAGTACATTGTATCAATTATATCGAAACAGGTTTCAATCTCGTTATTAATTAATATGTTACTAATGATACTGGATGTTAATTTATTTTGGAGTTACATATTAGCGTTTACAGGAGTTCTTAATATGTATGATATAATAGTAATTACCTTAATATCATATTAACGCAAAATGCCTGACGTCCTCGAAAGGGGAGTTAAAACGACGTAATCCAACGGGGTCATAGCTGGTATATAGGTATTCATTGCGCTCGTAATTCAAGACAAGACAAGCGAATGCAGAGGACCAACGAGTAACACAACAGATGGCCCATGAATTACCGATTAGTCGCGGCGAGGAAGATCCTCGCGGAGCGCAACGTTGTACGTACGTAAGTTTAAATGCACCGCGGCCAGGATTAGGCAGAGGATTTCCGCGGCCACGTTTCGCCCATCTGGCTGCGGCGCGCAGAAATGATTGGAAGCGGGCTTATTTCGCCACGGATCATCGAACGTAATCGCGCGACGAGGGTCGTGAATGCGTATCGAAGTCTGCTTTGATAGCTTTCCCTTCCATCGGATCCGCGGGTAAACCCCCGGCATCGATATCACGGGCATCGATTAGGATAATAGCGACGGTAATATCGGCGTTACTTTATTGGCCACCGTTAAATTCCCGTAACGAACGAGTGACTAACGAACCACCGGTCGAATCGCGTTTGTTCGCATTCATTCTCCAAGCTTTTTCGAGGATAACGCTTGCCGTATGAGGGTGCGTTTAAGAATGACTCCCGCGATTGCATTAAAGTTAATGGAAATTTACTTTCATCTCCAGTGTAATTTACTTTTGCTACACTTCTGACCCGTTACTTTTCGTTCCACCAATGACAGTGCGTGATGAGATTTTATCGTAAGGGATGATTAAAAAATATTCATTTTTTAAACATTTTTACATTCGTGTCAGGGTTACGTTATTACTGTAAAGGATTAACTTGACTTAGTAAAGGAGGATAAAAGAGTTTTACATATTAGAAGAATAATTTTTAAAGAAACTAAATTAAAATTGAGTCTGTCCATGGTTCGCCGTTCGAGGGTTAAACATAATTGGGTCGCTCATTTGCCGATTCGATTAACTCCCAAAAAACAGAAAGTAGAGAAATTGATAGAATATAGAAGTGAAGCATCAATCAGATGCTCTGACACTAAATTTTAAACAATTTTAAAAATGAAATTAAATATTTTTGCCTGTGAATGGTTGATTTATCAGTCACTCTCGACACATCTCGTGTAGTAAATCATTCATTTAATAGACGTTTACACTAAAAAGTAGCTTCCGTCGTAACCGCATCCTGTACACTTAAGCAAACCACCTTCCACGGCATAAACGTATTCATACAAAAGCAGGAAAATCGTTTCTCCGGTGCTTCTTTGCTGAACAACGAGGAGGCTGAACCAGAAAGCCATCGTCGGGAATTCGCAGGAGGATAACGACCGGCCCGCGCCGCTTCAGCGAACGAGCTCGCTTACCGCTCGAACGAGGAGCCCGGCCATTCTCCTTGTTTCTAGGAGAGAAAAGCAGCCGATACGGTTAGACGTTGAGGATGGGGTTGGACGGTGTACGAGCGAGGTTGTTTGCGAAGCTGACTGAAAAACGGTGGCCGAGGTATTTCGAGAAAGCCACGTGAAAACACATTCGCTCGCGAACGCATTACCATATTTGCCCGAACGAGCGTATGAACGGCGCGGCGCGTGCACGTAGGCACGCGCATACGTGATACGATTGCTCTCGACGCCGTTTCCTGTTTACCCAAGCCGTCGCGACGCTGCATAGCCTCGGCATCCCAGGCCCGCGAATAAAATAGAAAACGAATTAACGCGAAAACAAATAATCCTTCCTCGCTGGTCAGCTCGAATGTAGCGGGAAATTGGCGGTAAGGGTGAAAGAGGGAGAGATGAATAATCGGGGTACCGGAGTTCGTTTCGGGAACGAGGGAGAATTTCGTTTTAATCGAACACAGATTTATATGGCTGGATATTCCTTTTTTGTAATGGTTGATGAGTTGCGCGGACCTTTCGACGAATATTAGAATCGAAATTGTACCAGCTGTTTCCGAATCGAATGGCTAAAACGTTACAAATTCGTAATAAGTAATTTACATTCGTTTCGTTCAATCCAAAAATATTGCTTTTTAAAAATTACGAATATTTTTAACAACTATTCATCGAATCGATGAACGAGGTCCTGGTATGAAAGCTTTGACAACAATGTTGTCGAAAGTTTCCTCCCGATCGCGGAACGCTGAGATCGATTCTCGTTTCCGGTCGAATCTCGGCGTTCGGCGATCGCGTTGATGGTAACAGTGCGTTAAATCTGTCCCGCAAAGTTCGAACGCGACGAAATGTTTATAATCGTGACAGCGGCGTTTATTGGCTGGCGCGTTTACGCTTCGCAAAGTTTGAAACTTTCGTCGGTGTGGATTTTGCGAGCGTGCCGGATGGCTGACAAATTGCGGTATAATTGGCCGGGAACAGGCAATATCCAGGCGTGAATGAATTTTGCCCCATTGGACGTTTAGTTCGCGCGGAGAAACAAGCTGAAGTGCGAAAGCTATTGTGTATGTACACTGAAGTCACACTCGTTAGAAGTGTTCGGCTCGAAAGCAAGACAAACTTTTGGCGGTTCGACAGTTCTGCCCATGGTAAGTGTCCTGTTCTCCGTGTTGGATTGCCCGTTTCGTGACCATGTACTTTGCTAGCCCTTATTTCCACCCTTCCACAACAAAGCGATGAATTATTTGATAAACGAGTTAAACTTTGATAATACATGAATTGGATAAAATAATGAAAACAGTTGTTGCAGCAGCACAAGTTCATTCGGTAAATTATTAAGAAAAAATTATATCAAAGCCTTTTAAATTAGTGTACTGAAGAGGAAATTAGTAGAAATTTTGTTATCCAAGTGGTTTTATAAAAAAATAGCATAATATAGCAAATACAAAATAATAAATTAACAAAACATAACGATAACATAATATAGCATCTATCATATGAAAGTAGAATAAATTTATGTTTAAAATGAAATAATTAAATATATAAAGTATTGAATACGATATCTGAGCTTGATATTGTTTTAAAATAGCTTTTGTACGAGGTCAAATTTTTTATTTTAGAATAGGAAAGATAAAAGCTTCCAACATTTGGAATGTAATAAAATTATTTTAAACAGATTCCTGGAAAATTCTCGCGGCACACTGGTTGAAAATGTCTGTATCAAACTAATGAAAATAATGTAGAGCGAACCGAACAATTTTTTTTTTTTAGACTTCAATATATTTTTCAAACTATGTACGATCATTTATTCCCTTTTTTCACGTAAAATGTTTCAAACGTTACAAACGTGCAAGTAGACACTTTTGATGAAATCCATTATCCGACATATGAAATCCAGTTCCGACGACGTTTATTACAGAACGCGTGCTTTCTAATCGAATTTTTTTGCAGCCTGTTTTTCCGGTCATCGCGCAACATGCTCGGAGGCATAATTAATAACGCAAGTGGAAAATTAGGTTCTCCCGCGTAATTTTAGAATCGCTGTCGAGAGTACCCTCCATTATTATCTCATCGCTGCATCGTCGATGGTTAAAGTAGTTGCGGCTTCGTAGTTGCATTTTCGCACAACTTTTCATTTTAATATTTTCTTTTTTATTTATTATTTCCATTGGTTATCAACACTATTAGAGCGTCCAGAATTTTTCTTTAAAATTTTTTATCTTTCTCAAAATTAAATTTTTTTCGAATCATTTCCACATCCAACCATTCGATCCCATTGAACCCCGAATCGATCCACGAAAGAACAACAAACAAAAGGAATTCTCTATTCTCGGTTCGGGAGGAAAATGATTTTACGAGACGCAATAAATCGATAATATCGAGAACAGGTACGCGCAGGAGCAGTAATTCGCGGGAGATTTCATTGGTGCGTGGCGACGGGCGGAATATGGGCCGCGTCATTAGCCGTCAAACGGGCAAGTTTTATCTGCAATGGAATACCCATGTTTACGACCACGAGCTGCAAAATTGACGGGCAACCGCCGAGGCGTATTATGGTGATGGAGTGCGGCGTACGCGAGCGACCGCACGATAGCCCCCCAAAAACGACCATTGTACGCTTTGGTTACACCGGTCGAAGCGGAAAAAAGAAAAGGAAGGAGGTGGGGTAGAGAGACGGGGGTGAGAGAGAGAGAGAGAGAGAGACGGAAAGAAGGGTTATAGAATCGGTAATCAGGCTCCCATTGACGGATGAAATGATATCTGAATGGATGAAATTAGCGTCGGCGAGCTGTGTGATAATTGGATGCCGAGGCATGTGCCTCGAATGCGTGCGCGATTCGTTGATTCGCCGCGCGTGTTTCCGACTGTCAAAGGGTTAAATGCGTGTAAATGTCCGGGCTCGTGGCTCGTGTGATCGCATCATCGCTCTTCTGCGTTCTATACCGATACGCTATTGCGAGAAACGTATCTTCTGTACTTGTTCATCGCATCGATGATGTTACTTTTTGATAAACGAGTACCGATGATCAGCGATGAGGGATCGAATTGTGTTCGCGTTGAAAGCACGGAATGCTGCCGGTTCTAAGTAAGCTACCCGAATTTCCTATAATTCTACCTTTTCAGCCCCCGTAAAGCTCTGATTGTTCAAGTATCTCTATATGTACATATCATTTAAATAATTTTGCATCCTTATATCCGTACCTTTGTAACACAACAGACGTCGTTCCGCTTTCGCTCGAAATACATGTCGGAATCGATTCACCGTGAATAAAGGATTGTACAAAAGTCTACAGCGAAATTTTCTACCAAACACGATCGTCAGAAGGCAAAGGTATTACAGAATCGAAGCCGGGTCGTTACAAGCTCTTCGATCGCACGAAAGAGGAAACTCTCTCCGAGCCCATTTCCTCTCGAACTGCACGCGTAATACGTCCTCTTCAGAGGGAGGACGATAACTTTTCCAGCCTCTTGACGAGGACCCGCTTTTTTTCTCTTTTTCCTTCTATCTCCCTCTCCCTACTCTGACTCTAAATAGCAATAGGAGCTCCCGTGGCTCGAGTCAACTTGGCGAGGTATTCCTCTGTGGCAACGGAGGAGGACGCTTCGCTCCCGCGGATAATGAAATTAGACTCGTGTTCCATTTGCGTGTCTTGCGGGGCAATATTCTTCAATTATAGCCGCCGGTTGAGTAGAGGTGCCCGCTGCTAGATTTCGCGAATAAGAGGCTGGTTTTCCCGGCCCTGGCACTTGGAAAATGCCGAGTGAAGACGAGGCAGGAAGAAGCGAGCGGCGAACGGAAAAAAGAAGTCTCCTGCTCGTCTTTAAACTTGTTCGTATAAAAGCGACGCCCCCTCAACCTGTCGAGCACTCGATTAGGTGAACGGCTTCGTTTTTCTCTCGAATATTCTTCGATAAACATGTCTACACTGCACTCTTTGGTTAAAATGTTCCAATTGAACTATCTAATTAACCCTCTCGCTACGACTATAGTTGCTATCCAACGATGCCTTTAACCCTTTAACTCCAGGTGTGGTTAATAAACCACATACTAAAATTGTAGCCAGAGGCGGGTGTGGTATATAACAATGTCAATTTTTGCTAATATCAAATAGCGGCTGTGGCTTATATATCACTAAAATAAAAATAAAATAAATACAATCAAAAAAATCTTTTAAAATAAAATATCATTTCGAGCGATCGGCTGTGCTAAAATACGACGGGCGACTATAGTCGCTCCTTTTCGTGTTTTCTCTGATATCATTTGCTGAGAAATTATAAATCCCTCTTTTAGAAAAAGTTTTTTCTTCAAAAAACCATCTAAGCGACTTTAGTTGCGGTAAGGTGTAAATTCAGTCGTTGACAACTGTCCTCGCGTAATATATACACACTTTCGGAGTGGAAGGGTTAATTGCTACGTTAAGCAAGCCAGGACTTGATCATAGTATTTTATATAAAAATCAGGTGTGTACACTAGGAATGTTTGCAGCTGGTTGATAACGATCCAAAAGATACAGCATCGTGGCGTAGCACGTGGACGCGTCATTGTTTTCGCGAGTTGGCGGTTATCGCGGTGCATAAAAGTGATAGCCGGGCGGTAATTAATTTCGGGCCTCGATGCCGGCTGGCGGACGATAATTTATAACGTAATAGGCGAACGGTGGCGCGAAATTATCCGCTTTTTATCGGTCCATAAATAAACATGGACAGTATCTGTGGTTTGGTCGGTGGGACGCGTTTAAATAAGGAGAGGATACTGTGTATGTAACCGACCAACAAGAACCAACCCCCCGCGTACCCTCGTCGAACCTCGTAGAATAATTTGTGGCTCGATAACGAATGCGGGAATAACGCTTTGATAGAATCTAAACGGGTTAGTAATGCAAAAATCCCATTAATGTTATGCGGTACAGGGATCGGTAAAATATCTGCCGGATAGCGAATACTGCTGGCCGCGGTTCGACCCGAGATAACGTCATTGAACCGGGATAAAGCAACGTGAAAATCGATTGACGCGATTACAATGCAGGTGAGATCGAATTTCCTACTCGTTGTGATTGTATTATTAGCTTCTATCGGGCTTGGGAATAATTCGACTCTTTTGAAACGAATACGTATCGTTGTACCGATAGAAGAACGGTGTGGGAGGATCAGTTCTATGGATCTTACAAATTTATTTGTCTCGAAAAATCAGAGGTCGTTTGCTTTAAACAACCACAAGTTTTCTCCTATCAACGTGTTTCGCTTTTTATCGAATTGTTACGTTATACCTGAAAATTCATAGAGAAAAAAAGAAAAATGCAACACCAATTATAGTGCAAGGTGGAGGAGTGTGCGAGTTCGCTTGTTCCCCTCGCAGATAACACAACGCAATTATGGAACATTTCGTTGACCCTTTAAGAGCAGGAGACCGGAAATAAAAGAACTCCGCCCCGGGCCGTGGGCAACGTAATTAAGGCTAGAAATGCGAAAAGGTTGTAACCGAAAAAATACATCACCGGCACGGATCGCGTACAACATCGGGGAAGTAGGTTAAACAGGTAGGAATTTAATGTAACTTTACGGGAAAGTTTAATCAGCCCGTGTAACGATATTCTATGCGGCTTGACCGAAACGGGAATTCTTTCCCGGTACATGTTCCGTAGAATAAATATTCTACGATGGCGAGAAAAATCTTGCGCCGCTGTCTGACACCCTCCGAGCTATAAAGTTTTTGAACATTCTTTTTTTCTTTTTTTAGTTTTGCACTTCGCAGGCAATTCGAATGTTTCTCTAGTGTACGAGATTTTTTTCTAATAAATTGGATTAGGTGCTGCTTCGATTGATTAAAATTCTTTGATCCTTTTCGAACATCGAGTAGCAAAATGGCCAGGCAAATGGTGAAATAGCGAGAGAAAGTAGGAAACGAGGTTTAACAGGAACGTGGAGCGTACGAAAGATTCAAATAAGCCGAGGCCATCGAGCGGCGACGGTGGAAGCTTAATTAAGCAAGCTCGTCCCTTGGGTACACGTGTGCAGAGCGAGAAAAGGTACGCTGGACGAGGTTCGCCACATATTCGCGTAATAACGCGCGTAAGCGTGGCACGTAACTGCGACCCAACAACAGGAGAATGGCGACTGATTGCCAGCCAGTGCGAATTTAACGCGGGATTCCCCGCCAATTTCACGCCCGCGACACTCAGAACGCCTATACACTGGACGCTACGCGTCGCGACGAAACGCTCGACCCCGCGCGGAAATTGTTATTGAAATCGCAGACGCGAATCGTGATTAACCGACGCCATCTTCTTCGTTTCTGATTAGACCCGATTCATGTTGCACGCGTGACCGACAGCTTGATGAACCTTGTTTCGCGAAACGTGCTTAAATCCGTTCGATTTCCCTGATTGAATCCAGCCTAAAGTTTCGGCTATCAACGTAACTATGAAAACCTTCGAAGCGCTTCTCGAAATTTCTAAATTACCAAAATTCATTTTACATTTCGCAATTTTATTTCACGATTAAACGTTTTGGAATTTAATAAATACGACGACCTACCATAGCGAACATAAATTCTGTCGAGTCGATTCCGGCAAAAATGTTCATACGCGAATTTTCCGCCGATGGAAGAGGATATAACGAGCGCATGGCGTTTCCTGTCATCGGTCAAAAATGTCGTCGACCAGCGAGCAGCCAATTACCTTGCCGCGACTAATGCCCTCCACCCCTGTCTGTCGTGTTCGTCGACGAAATCATACGATCGAAAGCTGAATAACAATTAATTCGATTTACGCGGCGGTCGGACGAATTAGGCGTGAAAGGGACAGCGGTTTTCGGACGCGTGTCCTCCTCCTGGATGGGGGTTTATCCTACACGTTTTGACGTCCATCTGATAACGAGGTAGAGCAACCGGGCTGGACCGCCATTCGCCAAGACCGCAAATTCATTTCCAGCATGTTATATCCCGGCGTTTCAGTGAAGCCGCGAGCTTTTTTCACGTTTCGAGAGCGGGCCCTGTTTTTCGGCAACGAACTAGCGGTCGCTCCCTACGAGGCTGTTCGCTTTTCATCATTGGCCTGCGGCGTTTTCTGCGCTTGGCACGCTAATAAGCGTTATTGGCGGCCCATCTAATTTATCAGTGCCGGTACGTGGCTACCGTTACCGTTGTCGCTTGTTCGACCGATCGATTATCCGGCTTAACCGCCGCGTAATGGCCACGTTCTGGCTTATGTTACGCCATCGGCTCAGTCACCGTTTTCCGCGGCTTATCTTCTTTCCTCCCGAAAATTATTTGTCCGTCCCGAGATCCGAATAAATCGTCTTCCCTTGTCGCTTACATTGGACAGGAATTTTCATTCACTGCTTTGCAAAGTGAGAAATTAAATTTTTGAAGCTGACTGAAACTATTCCGAATTTTTCTAACAGAATTTTCCAGCCATTAGATTGTTAATCAAATCAAAGCACTTTCGATTGAATGATTTTTTTTGAAAAATTGTTCGTCTACCGAGTTTATCGAGTTAATTACCTGGCATTGTTAGTTTTGTCCGTTCTATGGAATGGAAAACGTGATGTCGCTTTGAAAGAAACGATTTACGTTATCCCCACGAGGTGTTGCGCAACGTTTGAACTTCTCATGGGGCGAACAATTCGCAATACAATCACGTTCCAGAAGCTTTAAATTAAGTCCTTCTTGAGACCTATCGACCGAGGGGAAAATTAAAAGTGAAATCCTTTTCCATCGCAAAAGTTACGCGTAAAGAATCAGTCGAAACAGCTTCGCTGATGGAAACGTTTCACTCCTTTTTTTTGTCGCGAGTTGCTGGAAGCACTTTGCTTCTTATTTATGATTTCCTTGAGAATGATATTGCTTCGGCAGGCGACTCCAATATCGTAAAATGAATAAAATTCTAATTTACAGTCACGTGCACGATTTGATTAAAAACAAAGAATGGAATACGTTCGATCTGATCGATTTAAAAAGTTTTACCTACTTCTTCCTTTTCTTCCTTTGTTTCTTTTGCCATTTTCAACCATCAAACCGAGACTACTTCCTCTATTTAACCCTCAAGTGCTCGTAAAACGTACGTTGCGTTCGCTTTCTTGTTTGATAAGGCTAATTGGTTTCTCTAGTTTAATGGCAGTTTCTGTTTTCACGTTGAAATAGGCCATCGTCGTTGTATTTAGATAGTTCAAAGTGTTCTACGTTGCCTCGTGAATTTTCATGGTTTCCTTTCTAATTACTCAAACATAGATCTTCTTTCTTGACTAGGTTAAACAATTAGTCGCAACTTTGTACGTCAACCTTGTCTTTATCCAGCACTGTTTTATCGGTACAACTTTGCAACCCTGTAATTTCCCACGATAAGAAACTTTCTAGTAACATGTTGGTATAATTTTTACTGATATTCAAAATTTTTACTTTTTCTTCGATTTTTAATTATTCGTCTAAATTTCTAAAGTATTGTTTGAAGTAACAGTAATTTATGTCTGTTCCTTGACAAATCCTGTTCAAAAATTTTACTTTCTCTTCGATTTTTAATTATCCGTCTAAATTTCAAAAATATTGTTTGAAGTAAAAGCGAGTTATGTCTGCTCCTTGAAAAATCCTAGGACGGTCGTAAAACAGTGAAGCGTGCATCCTGGAACTTAACTGGGTCGTTCGAGTAGGTACACGGTCTGAGTTCGAACCGCGTTCCAGAGTCCTTTCAGTCGAAGACATTCAGAGAAATAGAAGGGGTAGGGAGGATTCCATTGAAAGCCGTTCTGGTTTCGAAATTTTTTAACGAAAAGAATAGCCGGTTGCGCTCGACGTTCTCTCCGGCTGGGTAAAGGAGTCCATTCGAGGGAAAATGCGGCGAGCCAGCCGAAATCCCGCGAAATTAAAAAAAGCGACAACCGCTCTCGAAGCAGAATCTTTGAGGCAGAAGTTCGCATTCGGACGCGACCGTAAAGCGTCCCGCTCTATAGCCTAATTATTCGCACTGAAAAAGTCCGCTCGAATATCCATTTACGGTATTTCGCGCGGCAGACATGCAACGTCGCTCTTTTAAACGCGAAATAAATCGTTCTCCGCTTTCCCTCTCTTTCTCTTTCTCGTTACCATCTACCACTTTCTATCTGCAAATCCTTGCACTTTTTTCTTCTCATTTGAACGCGTGCATTCGTTGAAAATTTCGTGCATCTGACTCTTTCAACAGGTTCGCACAGCTTACGCTTGAAATCAATCTCTTTTCGTTCGATGACGATTTTTCGGTAGAAAAATCAGAAATTTTACTTCGACGAGATCAAATAAATTTATCTCATTCCAGATACATATTCTTAGGAATATTATCTCGAATCGAAGTAAAATTAAACGATCAAAGATTTTACGGGAAATTGGTCTACCAGCGTAATTTCTGGCCGCGTTTTCGAGCGATTTACGAGCACAGCTCGTGTTCAACGTCGCCGAGTATTAAGCAACGCTTAACGTTTCACGCCTTCTTTTTTTTTTTTTATCTCGTATCCTCCCCCCTCGGTTGGTCCATTTCCACCGTGCACGCGGTGCAAATTGAAAACGAGCAACTTCTAAATGCCGTTTATTAAATTCCGCGCGCTCGCAAAACGCTGGCAAAGCTGCGACGCTCGTGCCGCTTTTATTCCGCTTTTCCCCTAGCGTCGAGCGGATCGAAGCGAGAGCGTATCGAAACGGTGAACACAATGGTCGGGACCACCTGCAACAAGGGGCCAGGACACATAGTATCTCCTTCGATGCGTACTTATTCATTTCCAGACCGATGAGCATCAAAGCGTAACGCAGAACGACAACCTGTAATCTCGTGGATATTGCCAGGTGCGCCGTTTACGTCCTTCCCTATCAACGTCGCAGACGATTCAACGAGTAATGCCATGAATAAGGCCGACCCACGTGTCGTTTCGTACCCGATCCTCTGCGGATCTGTCGCTTATGTTTAATGCACTTAACACCCTAAGAACCCTGTACGGATTGGAGTAATAGGGCAGATACACTAACTCCAACTTTGTATTTAGAAACGGAGAAAAGAAATTTTAATTACAGCTTGCGCTATTAATTTTGTCGGTGTATAATTAATAACTTACTCGTAACCCTCCGTCCTACCTTCGAGTTTTTGTTTTTATTGCAAGAAGGTTTAAATATTTAACTTACATGATACTTGTATGTTGACTTAAGAGCTTTAATAAATATTTCAGAATTTTTTCAGATTTTTTTAAAGCTTAGAAAAATATAAAATCAAACCAGAAAATAAAAAACGAGTTTGCCAACGGAGGGTTAAAGAGTTCATTTGATTCTGTATAAGAAATTACTATAATTTGTAACAGGCAAATTCTAGCAGTTTTTAATATCAAATTTCTGCTATAAGATATTTAAAATTGGCAACTTCTTCAATTAGCCAACAGACACTTGTACGTGTCCTTTGATTAATCAATGAATAAACAATCACGCAGAAGCAAAAACGGATTGTTAACGAACAAGGAGGTAGTAGAGGACAAAGAAAAAGTTTAAATCAAAGCCGTTAATTATCGTCCCGTCTGTAAAGTCACATCGCCCTTTTATTTGGCAAACGGTGCCGGTCTACGCTTTCGCATTGTTCCCAAAAATGCTCCCGGCGTGCATTGTAAGCGAGCTAACGAAATAACAAGGTCCTCTCCCCGTGAAAAAAACTCCGCAACTACCGTTCCCTGTATTACATTTAACACTACGAGTTTTAAAACTTTCCTTAGTCTATTATTTGTTCACTGCTTTCCCTTTTTTTTCTTTTTCTTATAATCGTATGGTGGTTAATTTAAATTTCAAAAATGGTAATAATGATGCAAAATTTTGTATCTCTATTGTGTTGATAATGTAACTTTCAATACACCAATCCCTTTTTTTTATTCGAATCCCGTTTATAATGCACCTTGCACGGTCGAACGATTAACGCACACGTACGCATAGTTGAAGCCTCTGTTACTAATTTAGAACGGTGGCGGTAGGCATATGGTCGGAATAAAGATGGCTCGATCGAATCGTCGAGTATAATTGCAGGGCAAACCCCAAGCGGATCTTGACATCGGGGCCCCTTAATGGGCACGAGGTTGCGTGCCATGGAATACGTTCGACGTGCATCGTTAGACCGAACTGGAGCTTCTCTGGCGTGTAAAAAATTTGGGGGAGCTCGTAACTCGTAGTCGATACGTGGGTACCGTAAAAAGGTTTCTATAGAAAACGATCCATAGCCATTCTGTAACGTTGTAACAGAAATTCAGTAATTTTCATTGTGTCTTTTGAAACCATACCTTGAATTAAAGAAAAGATAATTTCCAAAGGAACGCGTATAAGAAATTACGAATAGGGAGAAGAAAAAGAAGCTTTAAAAAATTCATCTGTTATTACGTCGCCGTATCTCTGGCGAAGATCCTTTCGATGGGGTGATCGGGCGCCTATAATAGGATGCCTACACCTTCCGGCGAGGTTCCTTCAACGGAAGCCTGCTTGTGAAAACGGAGAACATTTATTGTACGAAACACGATCGTCCCCCTCGCTCGGAAGAATCCTATGCTTTCGTGTAGTCAACGAATAAAACGCGGAGTAACAGGAGACACGGCTCTTTGAAAGGGGGTTCCTGCTACATGCCATCGTTACGTTTCCTCTGTCGATGATAATGCCCGTTTCAGGTAATATGACTTTCCAGTTGTCCGATATGATTGTCGGGTGACGGTAAAGCCGGTCAAAGGTGAATACACGCGAAATATTCCCTGATAATCTATATTTTGAAAAAAGCTGTTACGTGCTATACGCTGAAAACATTGAGAATTGTCAGGTCAGTGATATATTAGGTAAAATAGTTATTACACCTCACAGAATGAGGTAAAAACGAAAAATATTTATTATGTAGAGATGATATTCAAACAGAGGTAGTGTATTTCCTAAAATAGACCAAAAAGTTCAATTTCTATTCTTAACTTCATCTTAAACTATCTATTCTTAAACTATCTTCTCTATTTCCGTGTAACCGATTCGATATAATCAGATCGTGATAAAATAGACGAGGAAACTTCCGAAATAAATAAATTATTAAAGCAGCGTTCCCTATATATACCATCTGAAAACTTTCCATGGGATGATATTCAACTCTGACAATTTTAAAGCTGACAAGCTGTTAATTTAACCCGTTATCGTTGAACGGCCATAACTCTCGTCTTATTTCACCCCATTATATTTATACCTGAAAAAGAATGTCCCTCTTAAGTCGACAGTTAATCGTGACTCGAACGAAAGTGGTGATCAGTACACGATATCAAAGAGCCGGGTAGGATCATCATGAACGATGACTCTAGCAGCTCCATCTCATTCGTCTTCCTTCACCCTGTATTGTAGATCGTCAAAAAATATCAAAATCCACCCCTTCAGTTACCCTTGGATGGTTGGATCTCGTTGGATACTTCCTCAAGGGATGACATTCAGACCGTGTTGCCTTTACTCGGCTCCCGAAGCCGTCTTTCCGACATTTTGATGAGGTGGGATTTGGCCGGGAGCCAGTGCAAATGCCGTTCTGTCTCGTTCCACCTTCCATCTTTTCATTCTCTTCTTTTTCCAGCTCCCTTTCCTGCCGACGACGCAAACCTACCACCCTTCTTGCACCCCGCACTCGGATTCTCGTTATCGCTAAGCTACAGTTTGTTCTGATTCGCATAGTACAAAATCGAATCCACCGAGCTAGATGAATTGTTGTCTCGTCGGTCAGCTAGCGACATTATTCGATGATATTCGATTTTTGGTGGACACAAACGATTTCCATCATTATCAATGTGTCAGTTAAGGTGTTAATCCCCGAAAATCATTAGAAACCGTAAGAATCGATGGTGGCAGGATTCGATTAGAGGGTGTGCGAAAGGCTCTTTGTAACCCCGACCGTTTTATTGAACGGCTAAGACGCGTCGCGAAATAATTTTTCAGCCCGCATTAGTGTCGCAGGCGACACGTGTCCGCTCCATTTGTCCGCTCCGCCCGCTACAACTCTATCCTGGCAAAGGATCCCGCGGCGCCCAGCTTGATGAGGAACGCATTTTACAAACACGCCGGCCACGTGTTCCAAGAGAAACCGCGCTGGCTTTATAATAATCCCGTCGAAATTTATTGAAACCCATGATCATGGGGCGAACGCGTTCGTAACTGGGGTTGTAATGCAATTTTAATATACTCTGCCTCAGTATACGCGCCTATCGAGTATATTTATCAACTTATTACGACAAATATACATATATCACGATTTTTCATATTCTACTTTTTCTTACAGTTTATTTTAATAATCGATTTATGATTGTAGAAAGACAAACTCGAGTACGTATTTCGTTTGTATTATTCCTTCTTCAACTGAATTCTTCTTTCCTTCCTTTGACGAATTCTGGGAAATAAATTTCATAATATTCTTGATCTCTTTCCATGTTTCTTTAAACGACTGCGTTGGAATATTCTTACAGAAGATTTTCATTATTTAATAATCAGATTAGATTCGTGTATTTTTATATAAATCTCGCATAATGAATTATTCATACTCGCTCAATGAATACTAATAATCTAATCATCATCAAACATACTCAACGTTAAACAGATGAAATGCGACACGAGACCATGCCTTGAAATCATGGAGACAATCGAGGGGGTGGGGGCATGCATCTCTGAAAATCAACTGGATCTAATCAAAAACCATCTCCCCATGGTAATTACCAAAGCAGGAAATCCCCCCTGATACGCGATCCGCGAATCATCCGTTTCATAGCGCACGTTTCAACGTCCATTCCGGTTAAGCATTAATCGTTTCGCGCGTACGGATTTGCGGGGGCATCAAAGAACAAGCCTGGCCCGTCCCACGAGCCCCTGCGTCGATTCGCAGCGACGTGTTCCCGGCTCGTATCGGAGGATAATGATCTAAATCCTAGGAGAATCCGAAACCTGATCCATGGTTCGACCATGGTCGAATCTCGAGCATGCTTTTTCAACCGGGGTTTGTCTATGTCCTATACGTACGTGAGTCCTAGTGACGGGAATTACGACAAAGGGGAGGTGTAGAGGAGGAAGGGTGCGATTACGTTGGATTTTCCTGAATATATTTTCACCGACGCGATAAAATATAGGATGAACGATGGGGGCGAGCTCGAATGGGTACAAAGCCTTGTTGGAGGGTTGAAATCGGGTCACGTGGCTGCACCGCTGCGGTGAAATTTATTACTCGCTCGACCGAGACCGATTACCGATTGCACCTTATCCACCGAAAAAACCTTCCAGTTTTCCTCGTTATTGCGACGGAACAACGTGCCCTGCTGTTTCGATGTTTCATCCCCATCGAGGAAACTTCTTTTATTGCGGTTGCAGGGTGGTTTCGGGAGGCAAGGGTTAAAATCGACAGCTGGTCGTACCCCCTTGATCGATTGAGACGCGTTTAGTTATGAGTTTGCTCGGGTAAACATTGCTTTGCGGATATTTTATGTTAATTTTAATGAAATTTGATCGTTTATTTTTGGAAGTGTTGGGGAGGTGTTCAATTTTTATCGGGAATTTGGTACGAGAGTGTTAATTCTTATTGTCCATTAGATATAGCGAAAGGGTTCACGAGATACATGAATTTCTTAGAACGTTCTGTTGGTCAAGAATTATTTATTTGTATCATAAACTATATATTACAAAATTCGTACCACCAGCCAATTCGCGTGTAGCGTTCGAACAGTATTGGATACACGAAGCTGGGATTGCATTTGTCGGTAGGATGGTGAATGTTTCATGGTTCCACTGGCGTTATATTCATCGGTTCGGATGCAACGGCCAGTCGGCGTAATACAATGTAAAATATGGAGGCCGTTGCCGAGCAGACTCGTGTTCTAATTACGGCGTATCGCTCGGCTGTCCTGGTCGAGGGCACGTACGTCCTGCAAATGGGAAGTTAGTAGGCAATACTTACTAATCACGAGTAATCAGACCGGTAATTAGTGCAATTAATTGATATTCCGACGCGGCTGATTGAAATCGGTAGCTGGCTTAATGTATCCCTTACCCTTAAGAACGTGACACTATCGTCCGTATTAAACGTAGCAAGTTAGAAAAGTGTTGACAAATTATTTTCTTACAAGAAATTTTATGTAATAAAAAAAATTTGGTTATACTCGAAATATTTGAAGTAAATTATTTTATAAAGTTTTCACACGCCAAGTTTGAGGAATAGTTTAAATGAAAATTCATCGTCAAGTTATTTTCGAAAATATCAGTCTCGACGTGACTTAACTTAACCATCGGGAAGCTACTATGATTGTTAGGAAATTTAGCGAGAATTTCGAGTCTTGGACGATTTTAGCGTGTGAATAAGAATCGAATCAGGCCGTGGAACGATAGGAAGGTTGGAACGCAGCGACCCGTGTTGCTGTGCGCGCTTCGCCGCCTTGGGGCGAGGCTAAAAGCGAGTTTCCGTAATTCTCGCTGATCTAATTACGCTAACACGGGGAATAAGTTAGCGCGTGGCGGGTCTATAAGTGCGCGATTTCTAAACAAAGCACGAACCCCGAAACGCCAGCCACTCTCTGCCATCCATTCTTAAACCGCAACCACCCGGCTAATTCGAACTCAAATAAAAGAGTTTCGAGTAGCAAAGTAGGTAGAAGTCGAATTTCTTGCTCGCCTTGGCTTACGTGTAGCTTCATCTCAACGATGACGACAAACGCATCATTGTACGTTTTAGATTTTATCACAGAGTGTTAAATATCCGTCAGAATTTCTCAATCCCGGGGCACAAATTTATAAAAATAAAAAAGGTAGAACAAGAAAGCACGGCGATGCGATGCGATGCGTTGAAATTCTGAGGAAAAAAGCCCGTTGGTTAAGCGAGAGTCGACTATCAATTAACGCTCCCGCAACGAATAAATCGTTTCTTTCGAATCGGAAGCCGACATAAAATCTTCTCTGGTCGTGCTTTTTCCCTGGACGACAGGACTTCATCGTTGCAACGCGAAAAAATAGCTCTCGTTAGCTCGCGTATGCGTGTAATTAATAGCAGCCGCGGATTCGACTAATCAAAAAACCATTCCGCCGGTAGGGGCGAGGAATGGGGAAAGAGGATTTCCCTGTTCGTCCCTGTGTCGGTCGCGTAAAGCTGTCGAAAAAGAGGAGAAAATTAGACTGCTTTTATTAGTCCGGCTCTTGCGTTCGACAAATACGAATGCAAATGTAAAAATGATTCGGACTCAGTCGGACTGGAAACCTGTTTCATTCATATTCATCCTGTTTGCGCGAGTGCTGGTGCTCGGTGGAATTTTCTTCCATCGAGACGGTCACATTCAATCAACACCATCTACCAACACGCATCGAATGGTGTTACGCTTCAAGTTTAAATGTATACAAATCGTATGATTATTCATGTAAAATACTATGAGTTTCCGGAGGCAGCATATGCTAATATAAAATATAATAAAAAAGTAATAATACATATTCGATTTACGAAGGTTTCGTTAAACTTGTATTCTAATTTGCATCTCTTAAGTAGTATAATTAATTAAATGCGTGCTTTCAATTATTCACGATTAATAACTTAGCAATTCTATGATAGAGCAATTCATCGCTTACGTCCAGCAGCAAGCAGGATGGACTTTTAGAACCGAGTTTCGATTCTCGATGAAACTTTCTCTGTCGTCGCAAACAATTATTGTTACGGTGAATTGAATCGACAGACGGGCTGAGTCGTCCGCGCTATATTAATTCGGCGTGCGACTTGAAAGAGTCAAAAGCACCTTTTCGAGAGGAGGAAAGCGGTGCTGCGAGTGCCGTTTCCAATAACACGTTCGCAGTTCGCGATGCAATATCGCGACTATGAATTCCCTCGGAATAAACGGTTATTTAAGCGCTTTAACGGTGAAAACGCTCGGGGGATCACGATGTCTGCATTATTAGCGAGTCGCGAGCTCGGCGCAGCCGTCGCGTTCCTCCTATCCTTTCTTATCGAGTCTCAGTCCGTTTTATTATTCTACTACCGCCTTTCCTTTCGATAATGCACCTTGATACAAACAGATATCCGCTCGCGTCTCTGAATACGAGGCCCTTTTCTCCTCGCGATCGATCGTTTTCCGATTCCACGTCGTTTCAACGTCTCCTAGACTGATTTTACTCGCTGAAAACTCGTTGCCATTGCTCGACATGATACTACGCGATGATTCAATGCCACAGACAATTACGAGATTGTATCTTCGGAAACGATATAGATACATCGTGTTCCAACATCGAAGAAAGAAAAATTCCTTTCAATCGATGACAATCGTAAAAGTTATTGCAGTTAAATTAATCCAAACATAATTGTCCAACATAATTGAAGGATGGAATTATTACTTCCTTTAATTTTAATTAATAATACTCTATGCAAGCTTAAGAATACTCCGTCCCCAAAGGGGTAATGAATCGCAATTTTCGACAATGTGTTTAAAAATCGGAAGTTACGCGAAGATTTTCAGCCCCTCTCAGTCGCGAATGATTCAAAAAGAAACACTGTATTCCAGAGCCAATATAGAATCAGCACCTTTTCTATTGTATTATCAGTTGAGAGGCACCCAGTAGAGCCGTCAGCCGAGCAGAGATTGATAAAGTCTCGATGGAGAAGTTACGGGGTTGGGGTTAAAGTTAGTAACGAATTTGTAGACAATACCGAAGACGATGGGGGGCACGTGGAAGCTGATATCCATCTTTTATGACACCGTTCAGATTCAATTTGCTTCTCAATATCAACCGAGCCGAGCTCTGCCTCGGCCCGAACTTGGACCTGATATCTTTATCCTCCTCTCACCTCTCGTGTATCGGTAACTTCGTCCTTGTTCAACAACCGTGGCCAAGCTGGTTTATAGGACAGCCAGCTCTGAT
Source organism: Osmia lignaria lignaria (assembly GCF_051020975.1). NCBI lineage: Eukaryota > Metazoa > Arthropoda > Insecta > Hymenoptera > Megachilidae > Osmia > Osmia lignaria. The sequence goes on from NC_135041.1 coordinate 7,693,673, forward strand.
GTTGTTGCAATATATTTCTGCAACTTAGAAATATTACATCGCGACCGGAAGAATCCCGACGGAAGCTCGGAGAATGTAATCTTTATCTGCCATCGGGGATGGAGTAGGTTTGCCATCAAAAACCGATCGCTTCTAATGCTCCTTGGACCGGTGTCCTTTCTATCGATGGTATATAATTGATAGGGAGACGTTCGTACGTACGGTCGATTGGATAGAAACGTTTACGATGGGAGATAATACTGAGAGGGTAAGGGAAATTAATATTAAGAGACCTAAATATAAAACCAATTTGTTTTTATTTATCGAAAGTGTCATCTTTCTTGTCTTATTCTGTCTTATCAAACATCAACTAGTGGGGTGTGGAGACAATGGCAATTGGAGTTAAATTTGTAAAATTAATTTTCATTGTGACAGGGAACCTATCAAGTCCAAACTAAATTGCATCTAAAGACTCGCCCCATCGATTTTCACTTACACTTTTAATTTTCGCAGCTGTACATCGCGAGCATTCCCGTCGCATTATCCACGTCAGAAATGCGGAAGGTTCGTTGGTGGATCATTTGAAATCAGCCCTCTCACGATGCGCGCCGCGATAGACCGATCAGCGAACGTAACCCCTTGAAATTCCGTGCTCCCTTCCTTCCTAATTCTGATTCCAAAGGGGGAATCGACGACCCCCGCGAATTACAGGCTTGTCCCGTATTATTTAAGTCAGGACAGCGTATCTGGTACAATATGTTATTCGCTATTGAATGTGCAGCTGAGATCGTCGATGTGCGAGTCTCTATCGCGTGCTTGGAAGCAGAAATGGAAGCAATTAAATTAAAACATTTAATTAAAAACGTAAATTCCTGGTATCTTTGATGATCGTTATTACAGAAAGAAAAATTCCTCAATGTAGAAACATGATTGTTCGCCATTGAAATTGCGGTGGAAGGAAGTAACGATGATAAATTGAAATCGTTCGCGTCGAAGTTGCGAAGCGATTAAAATTTCAAGGCTCTAGCTTGATTGGTTCTTGAGATAGAGTTGCCTTTTGCTTTCGGAACCGATGGAAACACGTCCTCTGGGATTCGGTGATTTGTAGGTACTTTAAGGGTTGGTCGTCGGTAGCAAGTTGGAAAGGTACAAAGACGAATCACGGGAAAGAGTAAATACAGCATCAGAGCTGCAATTTGAGTCGATATTTGTTTTCTGTGTAACAATTCACGATATAGACCATCTAATATCTTGCCAACTGCTACAAACACCAATAGGACCATTTAAAATTAATAATTATAAAGATTACCAATCGCTTCATGTCACTTTCTGGTGGTTATACTCGTCACTTATGAATTATTACATTTCCTGTTGCAATGTGTTTCTCGTAATAATCACGAAAAATACAATTTTGAATTTTAAATATCTTGTAACAATTTGTACGCAATAAAAAAGTCTCAGAGGTTAACCGTTAAGCGGTTGATCTTGGTGAATGACCATCTCACGCGTCCAAGAGCGTCCGGCTCCGAAAGAAATGGTCGAGAAGACGAAACGAAGTAGAAAAACCGGCGACATGGATGGGGAAGGAGAGAAAGTAAACGGCAATCTACTTGCTTCCATTCAATCAGCAATCGATTTCTTCGATTTATTGGTCGGTTTAGGGAGAAGACGTATGGACGCTGCCGGCGTCGGCTGTCGTTACTTTGGTTTAGGGGATGACCACCTATATTTCCATCCCCTGGTTCTTCTACGTGTGTGCGCACACAGTAGAAGAAGAGGGATGGATCGCCCGATGCTCGACGTCTGTTCGACCGGTTTTACGTGGCCTGCAACGACCGACTTCTCGAATTCTGCCGGAAACCCGCTAACAACCATCTTTCATTCGAACGAGTACCGGCTCCTTCTTTCCAATTTTTTCTTTTTTTTTTTTGTCCTATCTCCCGTGTCTGTGCTAGAAGAAAGTTTTCGAAAACTCGGCGATCAGACAAAGAAGAATACGTACTTACGTACTTTGCATTCGACGAATTGTGCAACGATGACGAGATCGTGGAACGGTGAATAATGAGGATCAAGTCTGTTTTCTTTAGGGTCGATGAGAAGTCGAGTTTTATGGTATCGCGTGACACCGCGGAGACCAGTGCCGAGAGGTTTATAGATAAGTTACATAAATTCAGGTTGTGGGGCGGTTCAAGAGGTATTCCTTCGTGGTGCGACTCTAGATAGGAATCGTGACGAAAAATGGTTGAAAGTGCATCTTAAGATACATGTGGCGCCAACGATTCTAAATACTATGTTTAAAGACGTTTTATACAGAATGTCTTAGGTTGGGTCGTACAAGCGAGCAAGGGATGATTCTATAAGCAAAAGTAAGCTAAGAAGAGAATTTTTTTTTGAGCTTTCGTTTTCGAAGAGAAATAATGTTCATAATATCGTCCTTTTATGACAAATGATTTGCCGTTAACTTCATTAAAAAATTCCAATTTATTCTTAAAAGATGTAAAAAACAGACGGTTTTTCGGGCTATCCTTCGATAATGTTTTTCAACTCTTAAATGAACGAATTAGCACGTATAAAATAATACGTGTCTAACATTTTTTGATATACTATAACATATCCCAGAGCAGAGAAAATAGGTGAAGTATACCTCGGGAAAAAAATTTATTCTTTTTTTTTTGGCGTACTTAATCACCCTCTGCCCGGTTGTACTACCCGACCTGAGACACCCTCTATAATTTTGGAATGCTGTATAGCACGTCTAATTTTACTTTTTCTTCTGTTCTTCTTTATTCCTCCTCTGAAATCAATTTCTGTATCATCTTTTTCATAACTTTTTTCCGTTATTCGAGCAAGAAGTAATCGACAGGTAGCGATGAAAGTTGTAGTACCCATTCGTTCTCATAACAGCGTGCAAGAACGTCGAAGATGAAGCTGAAGGATCGATGGATCGCCGCTTCCAATTGGCGAACACGCTGGAACGATACTCGTGGGATTTCAAGGAAAAAAAAAGAATATCAGCTATGTATTATGATGGTGTATCTGTCTAGCACGATGCTTATTGCACAGTTACGAGAGGAGAGCATGAATATTTCGTTCGGTTCCTCGCATCACTGTAATCTTTGCCTGGCGAAAGCTCGCCATGTAAAAAGAAAATAAACGGAGAAGACAGGAGAGACAGACGAAAGGATAGTCGTCGAGGAAGGAAAATTCGTCAGAGAGAGACTTCTTTATTATCTGTCGCGTCTCTCCCTTGGAAATGCATGCATCTTTGAAGTTGCCATCCGTCGTTGCTCGCTTTCCTTCTCTCTTCACCTCCTGTCATCCTGTACGCGTTTATCCGGCGGGTTTGTAAATTTTTCGAATGCTAATGCAGAAATCACCGACTCGTGGAGTTTTATTCTCCAGTGTAACGTCGTTTCGTTTGCTTTTTCCAAAATGTTCACATATAATATGCAATAAAAATACCAACAGTATGATAAAACATTACAGAACTGCTCCGAGGTAACTTTACAGCTTTCGTTGTTTAATTAATTAACGTTTGAAATGGGTTAACGCTATCCTTTAACGTTTAAACATAAACAAAGGAAGTTGTGAATTTTTGAAATAAAATCTGTTAAACTATGAAAAAACGTGTTAGTTCAGTAGAAATACATAATATTTTCTTTATTTACAATCGTTTTTACAACAATTTTCGTTTTGACGGTTATATGAAGCATCTCTACTACCGATTAAGTAGTATTTTCGCGTGTAGTCAGACAAGAACAGTTTCTTATCCTTTCGTAGCGTAATTGCCGTATCTTTGTGTACGTGGATTGGGGAAATGGACATTAATTTTGTTAATTTTATAAGCTATCGCGTCGATGACCGTTGATCCCGATAGCAGTCAACGTATTAATAGAACGGTAAACACAAATAACGGCCACGGGGCTACGTGTTAATTGAACCAATAGACCAATCTCTTCGAGACTTTACCCCAATAAAGCCATTAAAGGAATGGAAATAACCATGATATATGTATATTCCCGTGCTGTTAATTCCCGGCGACATTTTGCGCCGTTGTTTTCGCCGGATACGTCAACAGGGGGAGAAGGGAGACGAGGGAGAAGGTGAATGGACATCAATTTTCATAACGTAAGAGTGGAACGACCTGGTGGATTAATGAACACGGTTGCAAATGAAACGAACCTATCGCGTAAACCGTACGATAGGTGTGACAAACGACGGCAGAAAAAGTCGACGGTACACGCACCAGAAGAAAACAATACGTTTTAACTTCCGGACAACGCGATGAATGGCGTCGCAATTAACGTGGCGGTTGGTTAACTGTCTGCGGTCTGCACCTTACTGTAACTGGTAATTGCAGGTGCATTCTTTCCAAACGGACTCGTTTGGATTTTGTAAAAAAGAATTCCAACGAGACGAAGAAAATCGACGCGGACAAATTTATTTATCCTCGGAGGGGTAACTTGAATTAAAAGTCTTTTAATTCCGTACGGAACAATGTATTCTGTAAGGGGAAGTTTGCACCTAATTAAGAACCTCCGGACAACGCACGAGGCGCGAATACCTTTCGAGAACACGGAAACAATCTGTAACAGTGATTGGAAGCAACGTGTAAACGTATCAGAACACGAGCTGGTTTACATAAGTGAAACTACGCGAACAACGTCGAATAACACCGGCCAGGGTACAGCGTGCAAGTTGACCAAAATGGAAACGAGTTTCTTCCAACGTACGGTTTTACAATGCCGTGTGAATGACACGAGTGGAAAACAGGTGAACACGAAAGTTGGTCCGCGTTGAACGCCAGAGGAACCACGATCATTCGCGTGTTCATTAAAACGCAAACGAATTCCACGTGTACCTCGTTGCCGACCTGACTCAACCAGTCCTTCTGTCTCTTGTCCACACTCCCTCGACTCCACTGGCTCGGTATTTCGAAAATTTTTCGTTTTACTCAGTGATTTTTAGAGAAAAACACGCGTTTCATGTGCAATATTCGACAACAAACGCCGTGTGCTTGTGTAGAAATTTTATATCGGACGGCTAAGAGGAAAGGTTAATTAACCCATATCCGAGTGACTATAAGTTTTCATTAGAGGGCGTTCTTAATTAACCAATTACAAATAATTTTTTTAAATATCTGAATATTACAAAAACGATATACATACAATTTAGTGGAAATAAAGGATTTTTTACGATTGTAGCAGAACACTCAAAATGCTTCATTATATTAATATTTTAATTTATATTCTATAAGGATAGAATTGAAATATATGTATGCATACTCAAGCTAGTGAGCGATAGTTTTTTTACGACGAAGCTAATAAAATAGATAGCAATATGCACCTAGAATGAAGTAAGAGGGTTATAAAATTCTGCTGCGCTTTGCACATCGAAAGCCCGCATTTGATATCAGGGCCCAGCCAGTATTCGTCGAATTCAGTGTTATGAGGTGGAAAACAGCTTTTAAAAATAGCCGAATAACGCGTTTCCGATTCGCGTTTACGTAGGTGCTGTAACCTCGATTCGATTATCCGTCAGGCATATTTCTTCAAACAGCCTCGCGAGAGGGTTGGTGTCGTATAAATTTTCTAATGCCATTTCCATAATTCTACCTCCATTTTTCGAGTGTCCCGTGAAAAACGTACTAAAGCAGACGGGACTAATGGATCAGAAGTTAAAAGCGGATTATTGCTTTTCGATTTTTATGAAATTTTCTCGAACGCTCTTCTTTCGCATTTTATGGCACAGTTTCGTAAAATTATTCTTTGAATTGTTCGATTGCACAAGAGTCTCATTTGAAATTTATGCTTCTACCGTATAAATAAGTACGTCGGAGACATTGTTGGAAAATCTTTGATCTCTACGTCGAGTATAATTAGCTCTACTTTTGATGCTACTCTACTTCGTTAGAAATGTTTGCATTATCTTGTTGAATGTAAAGTTCCTTACAAGTCATTTGCAGTGAGAGCTTTGCTACTTTGTTTGTTTCAAATTTAACGAATACCGTATCCTACTACGTCACGAACAAGATACGTTTACTTTTTCGTTTGAACCAGATAAAAAGGGATACGACTAATGGAATGATCCTACAGAAGAATTTCGAAGGTTGTTCTTTACACAGACGTATGCAAAACAAATCCAAGAGAAGATGATACGGGTTGACTGTAACTCCTCGTTGACCTCATCCTTTGATACCTCTCTTCTCCCCTGGCCCTTTTCCGATGTGTCCCCACCAAGCTGAACCCCAAAGATCAATACACGCACTCCGCTCCAGCTTCGCATGACTTCGTATGGATTCTTCATTCACCGTCGGCTGTTTTGTATTCCGCAAGCCCGAGGTACGCTGTTTTCTTGGTCATTTATCGGCCGTTATACTCGTCGCCATGAATATCTAATAGATTCGCTTGTTCCTCCCATTCTGTTCCATTACTTTTGCATTGCTATTCATGGATTGCATCAAAAGGCTGTCACCTCGTGTCTCTGCTACTGTCATTTTATCAGTCTGACAAACCTGTTCTTTGCCGGATTTCATTTCGAGCGGAAGGATCGTGTCACCGAGTCACAGCAACAGGAAGAACGTTCTACAGGATGTCTCAAAAGTACTGTCCTTCGTGAAATCTGAATTGAATATTCAGACCGTCGTATATAGAATACAAAGGTAGGATTCCTCTTTTATTAGGTACGAGGAAAAATGATTGTGACAAATTTACGAGGAAGGCAAACATTTGCAGAGCCAATGTTGTTCGAAGGACTTCCCGCGACCCCAACTTAATCGTGCGCATACCATCTGTCCCAGTACATCCGGTACGTTTATAGCAGACACGTTCACACTCTTCCAAATTGCTTCGCCACTACTTCCATCCTATTTTTGAATATCTATTTTTCTATTCAACACGGAGGAGGTTTCTTCGGTAGAAAATATCAGAAGTTCAGTCGTCAGTTTCGATCAGCCTCGACAGAGAAGAAGTCGATCAAGATCGATCCGATCTATCCGTCAACTCTCGTTTCACGACGATGGTCGTTCGTCTGTGTCGGGATCTAAGCGTCCAGAAGTCGTGTACCCCGTCGAAGGATTTATCCTCGCGGCGATGTAATCGCTAGAACATCTCCGCGCAACTGTCGACGCGAATAACGCTCGCCTGGACGCGTCCACGATCTGACGTGATCAAGATTTCGAGGCGGTGCACGTGACGCTTCCCGCTCTCTCCCTTTTTTTCCCCTTTCTCTCGGGCAAAGGGTCGAAGGCGTGTGCCGTATCGATGAAACATCGCGATATCTGCGATCGGACCGCGTAACACGCGTCGATATTGCGAACATAAGGGGCGAAAACGGGGAGGCGCCAAGTAATTCCCGCGAGCGAAAGATAACATCGCTGGCGTCCGGTGTCCGAAACGTCGTTACAGCTTTTCCAGTCCTTTGTCCAGCATTCCGTCATGTGGGACGTCGATTAAGCTTTCCGTTTTCGAACGGCTAACCTTCGACGCGCTAGGTTTTCTAGACATTCTGAATGTTAAATTCTCAACTTAATGAGATAAGTAATTTTCGTTTAATGCAAGGCGCATCGGAAACAGGTCGTGTATCAAACAAATCAACAACGACACGGTCTGCGCCATGAAAAACGTAAACAAGCATCGAGAGAGGACAGAAATTGGCATGGTGCACACACGATGTGGCTTCGAGGCTCGTAATGACGCGGCACATTTGAAACTCGACACATATCAGACAGCAACGTCGAGATAACCGAGCCAGTAGCGGCGACGACGCTAGGCGAATGGGAATAAAAGCAACAGCCTGGAGAGAGCGTTTTGCAGATATTCCATAGGTCGCTATCTCTCTTTATGGTGGCCGATTGTGCGCTCGCGTGCTCTCAGATAGCCAACCAGTGGAACGGCTGGGTAAGCTGTCCATACACATAGAGACACGTACCCTCGTGTTATACGCCCGCACACATACTTGAAATAATATTACAAACGGAGGTTATCCACCGGCTAGGCTGGTGATGGTGGTGACGGTGGTCATGGCGATGGAAACCCTAGCCTATGGTGGTGGTGGCGTTGATGGCGTTACTGGTGGTGGTAGTGGTGGCATCCTGGCCATTGGTGGTGGTACCATTGGTAGCTAGGGCTGCGATAGTAGAGGGTAGCCACCACCCCGTGGTGTTCCTCGCTAACCAACCTAATCATTCACGCGATATTCCTGTTACTCCTGCTCTAACGATAAGATTTAAATAATATCCGCTTTAATTGATTTTTTTCACGATGCTTATAACGACTGGGAAAGTATAGGGCGTTTCTAAAATTGTGGAGAGTATTCGGTACTTCTAAACACGGTAAAAGTTGGATAAGTACCTAAGCAGATCCATTGGATAACTACCCCATCTTTACGACCTGGGGAGATCCCTCTTGAAGAACTGCAAAGTTAGGCGAGCGAATAGTGTAACCTGATTTAAACTGGAATATCGATAAAATAATACTAATGCAACAACAAAACTTTTTGGTTTTTGAATTTTTTTGTTTCAATGAAACTTTTAGTAATTTAATTGTGAAGTTTTTTTTATTAAACCAAGACCAAACACGATATAATTTTTGAAGCATTTTTCTTATTACCTTAAAAAGGTAAAACACTTCAGATCACATTTGATATTAAATAGGTGAAAGAAAATCACTCTTTAAATAAGCAAATATTTACAATTTACAATTACATTGGTCAAAGTTTCATTTAGCAAAAATAAAAAAATAAAAAAGTTTTATTGTTGAATTGATATTGTCCTACCGATATGTTTGGCTCGGTTCCTTTCATTCTCAGACCTTTTCCTTTTTCGCTCTCGATTCTTTCCTAAGTTCAACAACATTCAAACGCTCGGTTGCAGTCGTTTCTAAGAACCGAAAAGACACTTCCGCTTCATAACTGCCCGTTTTCGGTCCCGATTTTCGCATAGTTATCCAACTTTTACCGTAGTACTTTAAGAATTCTTAGATCACGGTAGGTCGTCGTACCAACTCTAACCCGTTCGTTCCATTGCAGAAGCATTAAAAAAAACGTTGCAAGCATCAACCAAAAATGTTCCGAAAGTTGAGGGGGATGTTATCCCGTGTTAGCATCTGGCTCTTTCATCTCTTTATCCCTTGGCCCGTTTCATCAGTGACGGTGACTGTGCCGTTTCCTCGAGGCTGTCGTCTCGGCCTAAGTTTTATCGTGCCGCCATTCGCGTTTATAAGCGAGAATAAGGATCGAACGAGGTTCTCGTCTCGCTATGAAATTGAAATCCCGCCCTTACGTTGCTCCAGCCAGGCGTTGCTGACCTTTTCCGCTCTCTCGGCTGACCTGTCATCTCGGTTATAGGTGCTTGCGAGCGGAATGGCGAGGATCGGACAGCCTGCGCGAGGATGTCGTCGTTTTACGCTTTCTATTCGAAGCATTCGAAGCTGGTCAAAACGTTTCTTGTTTTCCGTTGCTCCCGTTCAGCGCGACGAACGTAAAACGAAACGCGCTCGTCCTCGTTCATCCTCGCCTTTGACCTCGTCCGGTGACCTCGTTTCTTTCTATTTTTTTTTTATTACGAACGTTTTTGACAGGTTTCATCGAGAGCCAGGTGGAATTTATAGTTTACGGGCCGTGCTTGAGAGTTTCCATATAAATTTTGTACTCTTGGATTAAAGTTCCGGCTGAACGACGCGACGCGGCGTGCTTGATCACTCGCGGTGGTTTATTAATTATTCAACCGGCGATTAATTTCCCTCGGTCACGTTGAAATTGGTAATCGTTTATATTCAATCACGGATTGATTCCTGTAATCGAATCACTGTATGAAGTACTTTATGACACGTAATATAGTGCACCGAATCGATGCCAGAGATTCGGTCAATAAACTTCTATATTTAAAAATTAATAAAAGTTCGACAAGTACTTTTTTTGAAAATGTTGGATCATTTATAAAATTTTCATACTCAAACTTTCACACGATCCTAATTAATAAACATTGAACGTCGTGTAGCGAGGTAAAAAAGCGAAAGCCAATAGTTCTAGCTGGTAAGTTTCTCGTACGTTTTTGGGAAATTACCCGTCAGAAGGTAATGTAACGAGTAGTCCCGTGGAAACTCCGGCGATTTAGCCGTGACGAAAGACTGCTGTTCGAATATTAACGAGGAATCCTGCATGCATCCAGCGGAACGGCGGGAGTTACGAAATCTGCTGCTAAGCGGTGGAAAGCTGTACATGCAAGCGGTAACAGGCGATGCGTGCCCGGGAAAACGTTGGCCGGATTTCGACAGGGGCGTTTTCGTTGCGATAGAAGAGAAGAGGAGTCAAGCGTGGGCGAGAGGGCGCAGAAAGCCCTTATCTTACCTGAACTCTTGCTTTACGGCTCGGGCATTCATAAAGTCTAGAGCTAAAGCTCTCCTTCTCTTGTATCTCGCTCCCTGTCTCTCGTCAACTATTTGGTTTAGGTTTATTTTGAAATCTTCAAATAATTTTTATTACGTTCTGGGATATGGATGTTTAACGGAAGCTCGTGCTTCGAAAGATAAGCATTGTACACGAAGAGTCACGTGTACATTTGATCCATCTTCATATATCGTCAAAGTACACTCGGTGTACACATTATTACCTGGAATTCAACACCTATGTTGGCTCGTACCAGCTTGACCGAGAAGGTACAATCCGGTGCACACGCTAGTTACAATCCATTAGTTTCCACCCCGTGCCACCCTGTGCCGTTGAAACCGCTGTATCCGACTCCTCTGCACCGGTCCACTCTTCACCCCCGCTGCGCTGTGGCCCCTCTTCAACCCTTCAGCCACTACCCTTAATAATGCATCCGGAAGATGCTTAATCGAGTCTCGCAACTCATTTGTGATTCGCTGGATGTACTCTCTTCACCGTCTCTTCCGTCTTTCTCCTTCGCGTTCCACCCTTACCGTACGCTACCGAACTCCGTCTCTTTTCTGGCCAGTCAGAGGAGAACTTTTCGTTAACAGCCAGCGCCGACAAGCTGTGCTCGCATCAACGAAAGCCTTCGAGAGTCGACGAAATTGAATGACCGCGACTCGCCGTGAAGTTTCGATTCGTTGATTTAATCACCACTCTCTCCCCGGCTCTTTCTCTCTTTCCGTACCTGGCCGCGTGACCCTGGCTGAGAATTCGATTTCCGGTCGTCGCGCATCGAATCGCATCGTCAGGTGGAATCCTGTTACCGGTTTTTGTCACTCACGTGGCGTGAATTACATCGAATCCACAGTTCGAATTATTCCGCTCTCTTCGTTCACTTGAACCGGATACGTGGCATTAGAATACGAGTCGGTGAGATGCGCTTCTTTTTCCAGTGAAAATTTTCTTCGAGGACCAAAGGCATTCGAAGTAGTTCGCTTCATCCGCTTCAAACTTGCAAGATTAATTTTCTTGTTTTTTGTTTTTTTTTCGTGGACTCGAGCTGGAAAGAACGTAGCTCTGCAACTTAGTCGGAGGAGCAAAAAAGCTGAAAGAGAAGAGGGATACACGTTGCAATGGAAAAGATAGACGGAATAAAAAACGAAGGGGGAAAAAAGAAAAAAAAAGTCAAAGTGGGAGGATAATTAGCACTGGTAGATAACGAAGTGTAGATATACAAGATGAATTTTTGTCCGCCCACCCTGTATACGAAGATAATTACACCACGGTCTCGTTGCTGTGGTATTGTATAATAAGTTGTATAATAACGACAAACGTTCGTATGCGAATTTCCAGTTACCACTACGTTCGTTTCTGTCTATCGAAATGCAACGATGTTATTCGCGTTAATTGGAGATTCCTGCATAGGTGCATTATATCCACGCTAGAATTGACCACGAAACTGCGCGATGCACCCGCCATTAATTTGCAAAACGATGATTAGAGAGGGGGTTTACGGGGCACAAGTGACGAGGGTTGTTCGTCGATGGTAACGGGGCTAGAATAAATCAAGGCTTTCTTCTGGATTCGATCTTCTGGTTCGTTAAAAAAGAAAAAAAAAAAAGAATACCTCGATGAATATTCATAAGCCGACGGAGTAGAGCTTTAACGATCGCGGCAAATTAGAACATACAACCTCGTGAAAGTTATGTAATTTAGCATCCCTTGTAATTAGTGGGCCGGTACTTGGAGGAATCCGTCGGCAGTGGTTTACTTTCGCCGGTTGTATATCTTTGCAAACATTAGGGCGGCGAAGGAATGCGCTAACGTTTACGTTAAACATCAAATTATCCGCGTTTAATAGCCACGTGGATGGAATTCCAACGGTGGTAACTCGATGATATGATTTTTAAACTGCCGAGTCGTTGAAACTTGCTCGATTAATTGTTAATTCTTAATTTTCTGAAACTAACGTCTATATTCGTTAAACTTCGAGTAGCCGAATAAAAAATTCTGTATTTACGAAGATTCGTAACTAACGATTACAATCGCGAAACGCGTTCAAGTACGGGCGTCGCTAGTTTGATGCATTGAGACATTTATGGAAATAACGCAACCCCTGGTGCTCTGCGTTGGCTCGTTTCTCTCCCTCTCCTCTCTCCCTCTGGTCGTGCTCAATTTTCCAAAGTAATGTTTTCAGTCGAACGCTCGGACCCGGTTTCCGTGTAATTTAAACGAAATCATAAAAGTACGAATTGCCGGGCCGGTAAAAAATCGCGTGAACGAACGTTGTACGTGACGATGAATGGCCGCCGTTTTACTTTCGTTATTTTCCAACCATTTCCCGAGCTGACGTCAAATGTCCACACTATTACGGAGCTGTTCTTTTACCTAAAACCAATCTGTAACGTATGATGCATTGCTAGGGCACGTTTATGCGGGCACACACATTTTCACTTACACGTTCATAGCTGACTAATGTATACTACCGATCAAAAATTTTACGCCATTGTCTTTCTAACGATTCAGATGAAATTTAATTAATCGTAAAATATTAGCAATTTTATTTTATCCACTGGATGGCTTTCTATTATTATTATTATTGTTTCTTTTAATTTTTATTATTCGTTGCAATACTTATCTATCGTACCTCTTCTTTATCTATAAAGAAAATTAAAGATAAAAATGATATTTCTTTTACAACGAACGACGAATTACATAGTGTGAAACTTTTGACCAATAGTGTATGTGGACTAAGGGCTATTGGTCCGTTTTAGGGAAACGCTTTTCGTCCCCGGGGTGTATTTCGCTTGCGTCGCTTTGCAACCCTCGCTGATATTGGATTCATCATTCAAACATCTTCGAAATCGTCCGCTCGTATCGCGGATCGAGCCTGAATCTATAAATATGAACAGCAGAAAACGACGATATTGGCGAAGATATCGATACGTATCACGATTTAGAACGACCCTGCTCGTCGCCTATTTACTTCCCTCGTTTATCCTACCTACGCTCGTGAACGAGTGGACGCGTTTCTTCGAAATACTGCTTTTGATATCCTTGTTGGTACAAAGTGCAAACAAACTTTGTGACTTGCTTTACATATGTACATGATCCTACATTATTGTTAGATAAATTTGCTGAGAATCAAACTTATTATTTCGATTAGAATGAATTTCAATCTGAATTTCGTTCAATCAAACCAACATAAGTTTCATTTATAATTTTCGACCGTGGTATTCTCGATTGCAGTCAAAGTGGTCAGTTATTATGTTTTAGTGCTTTGAAACAACTTTACGAGGGGAAGTTTGTACAGCGTACAAAAAGTTGCCCGTCAAATGCAGGGTGAAAATGAAAGTACCTTTACTACGCTAGAACGATGCTGAATATCTGTGTCTAGTTCATCAGCGTCGTTATTCCTGGACGAAGCAGGGAAAATATGCACCGTGTATTTTATCGCGACCAGATAGAAATATCAGCTCGTTGAATCTAGAACGCGAAGCGCTCAACTTTTGAAGCGTCCTATTTTCCACTGGTACACGAACGCGAATCATCGTTCTCGAGCGATGCTTACCTCAAAGGATACTTTTTGATAGTCCCGTTTGCGAAAAATAGTTCATCCGTTGCCGTTGAAAAAGCGGACAGAATAACAGCAGGTTTTCTATGAAAAGGAGACGAGTGTCCCGCGGAACGAGAACTTTCAAACACGCGTATTTCGTTCTAACAGCTTCTTTCTCCGTGACGATAGAAGGTATACCGGTGAACAGAAATGCACAAAGTAATTATCAACTAGTGATCATTCTTCCGTGTAGTTCTTTGAAACCGACCGCTAACTTATTCAAAGCGATAGAGAGTCACTCCGGTTTCTTTCGACCTGTTTGTTTTTAATAAATTTCTATTGTAGTCTATTGCAAACGCAAGCAAATGTTTTCTAGCAATAAATTACAAGCATGTCGCGCAGCACTTTTTGTGGACTGAAAGAAAACGAGACGCACTCTGCACGAAATGTGGAGGTTGTCTTAAAAGCTGGCAAACAACCAAATTGTAACAGGCCTAAAGAAACGGGCACCGTTTTCGAAATGAATGAAGCTCGTGAAAGTTTATATTAGTCTTTATACTTTTACAACTTAGAGTATTGCAAGTAACAAACGTTTCATGCTTTGGTATTTAAAATTGATCGTTCTTTGATAATTTAAGCGGCTAATTTTTGTCGATGCGCCATTGTAGATCTGGGTCACGATTGACCTAATCATCACCATTTAAAAAGTAATTTTCCATTCATTTAATAATTCAGTAATGAATACAGCGAAACAATGGATATTTATTCGCGAATAAAACTGTCCTATTGAAAGCGCCTAAATTTTAATCAAACGGCAACAATTGTCCAAAATCACGTATTGTGTCCGTCCAATTATATTCTTTTCTTTAAAAGGGAACAAACGAGTTTCCCTTTAACCGTGTCTCGGACTGTCCTAGAAAGATAGAAAGCGAGAGAAACAACGCGGAGCCACATGGTAGCATAGCTGGAAGGTTAGTTCATTAATAATACATCGGTCCCCATAGATTCGCCGTATTTTTCTGGCAACGCGTTTCCAGCGATTCATTAATTGCTGACCTTGTTAGCGTAGCATTGTGAAACGGTGGTCCCGTAACGGTGCTCGAGCGATGCCCGCGGGAGCAACCGGGACTCGACGACCAAGGGACAAAGACGGTGTCGACGAGAATAAGAGAAAGACAGAGGGAAGAGCGAACGAGGAGAGAGAATCTCGCTTGGCATTGTCATGCATTCACCCCCGGCACATAATAATGCCGGGTTCCTTTGTCGTTTATGCGCCCCCTGTTTTCTGGCTCGCTCTAGTCACGATCGCCGGCTACCATTGCCCCGTATTCCCGTCTACTCTCCTTATGGCTTACCGTGCAAAAACACCGAACAAACGCCAGGTTTATAATTTCTGGATAGTTTGAAAATTTTCTTGGAAAAGATTCATGAATTCACGAATGTAACGACCGTTTGAAAATCTCTCTAAATTAGGGTAAGATTTATAACGATCCGCTATAACCACTGTATTATTTTCCCGTTTGCAAGGCGCTGAAATTTTGTTTGCGATTCCCTGTGGAAATAGATGTAAGTAAATTATGTAAATGACCGGGGTGCGTTTCCGACCTCGACAGGGGTAGGTTTCGAAATCTATGAAGGTCAGCGCGTGCACCGCAAAAAGAAGTTTATTCGAGGCCGTTAGGCTACCGGCGAAACCGATACAGTCGGTAACGCCTTCGAGAAACGGATAATCCTTTTGGATAAACACTCGAATTATCGGCAGACGTGCCGAAGCGCGATCGTACATTCAGTCGTTCTCGAGCCTTCCCCGGGACGGTACAAGTTCGAAAAGCCGAGTGAACGGAGTTTACTTTCAATCCGAATATACATATATTTCATATCCCGTTAATTCCTAGTGGGCGATCTACAGGTAGTTTCATTGACGATAAATCTGACGTATTATGCTGAGGTACTTTGAAGTATTCCATGAAATTATTAATAATTTGGTAACACAGTACGAGTGTTAGTACTCTTGGAGTTCTTGATGTCAGGAAATGTTACGAATGTTTGGATAAGACTTATTTCTTCCAAGTTGAGATCCTGGAAATTACTCAAAGTTACGCTTCAAGTAGCTTGTACAAGAAGGATATATCGGCTGGTGAAGTGTCGAGCATGATCGGAAGTTCTTGTAGTATTTCGAATTGTGTAACGAGCGGCTATAGTTTGGTAGTTGTTCCTTTACTAGCAAGTTGTCGGTATCTCGAGTATGAATTTCAGTAGAATCGATTCTGCAACCGGGATGCTTTTTATCGATACTGAAAATGAAAGGAACCGAGGGACCCAGATACCCATAGATTTTACTACCCATTCATCGACAGACAATTCGAATATATTTGAACAGTAATTTCAATAACAAAAAGAACGTTCCCCGATATTTGATAGAACACTGCTCAATTTCATTCCAAGTTCACTCGTAAACCAATGACCTTATACGAAAGAAAATCCACGCTGGAGCTGAAAGCACCATCAACTTCTCTCCATCACGTATCCAGAAAGCTATCAACAGAGCATCCCCTTGACCGTCTTACCGCTTTCATCATCCCCTGACCCATTAAACCTCGAACATTAAAACACATTTTATAACTTATAGCAGCGTTCCTAATCCAAGATCGACAGGATCAAAAAGAGAAGTCGAAGAAGAAGGTGAAGAAAAGGCGGGCAGGCGGCGTTGAGTCGCGTTCGGATGTTGGAGAGAGCGGCGTGTTCTGACGAGGGACAACTGGGCCAATCGATACCGCAGCCACCGGCGGCGGGTCGGGGGTGGATGGCAAAGCGAGCGGCGGTGGCGGCGGTGGTTGTAGGCTGGTGAACGTTTGCGAGGCGTAGGATCAGGCAGGGGCGGGAGGGGAGGTTTGGGGATGGCAGGGGATTTTAGGGTGGTTGTAGGTGACGGTAGGCAGCGATAGGTGGCGGCAGGCAGGATGTCGCGGGGGTGGCGACGAGTTTCATAGGGTTGCTATAGCCATGGACGCTGCCGTGGCAATCGGGATGGCGCCACTGTTGCTTGTCTGCGTAACGTGGCCGTCGTCATCCTCTCTGCCGTGTATGATCGACACAGTGCGCAGAATCGGCTTGCGGACCAGCGTTCTACCACAATGTTGTCGGACCTGTCGTTTCACCCCGTGTTTCGATTGTTGTCGATGCAACCGTGACGTTGAGAAAATTTTTCGATCGATCAAATAAAAAACGCGTGTGTTCCTGGTGTCTCGTCCGGCACGGGACCATTACGTGTACCACCTGGCCGGCCACCTTGAACCGTGTCGCGAGTGTACAGCATCCCCTGGTTTCGCTCCTCGTTTCTCATAACCTTTAAAATCGGAGCCCGAACCGACGGGAACGCGGACCTTGCGCGTGACCGTTACCGCACAAACACTACCCAGGCACCGTCGCCGGCGTTTCACACAAATACACCCGCTTGTACGTGACGCGAACCAGTTGTGCGACACGCGTAAACATCGACGTCGGTGAAACCCGCCGACGCGGGCGTCGATAGATCAGTCGGTTTGACAGCTACGTCGGAAATTAGCCGCGTCGAAGAGGGAGACAAGGTGCGTCAGATTAGGATCGTTGACCTATCGTCGGGCATCTTGTGCTAACCCTTTTGGACATTGAACTAAGGGTGAACGACCGTCGAGTTTCGATTCGAGGAAACTCGTGACAACTTATTCCTTGGCGCGTACCGAACATCTCTTCGTTTTGTTATTTTCTTTTCTTCTTATTCTTCTTCTTGCGTTGGATTTTGGTGCGAAAAGTTTGGTGTTAGAGGAAGAGGAACATCGATATTATATTGGATAACGCGTAACGATCTAAAAGCGCGTCGTGATCGCGGGAACAATACGGTGTACAGGAAGCGGCGAATGGGCGGTCTCGCGACTGTTTGAGATGGAAGTGAGTAATAGCGGAGTAAAGTGACCGCTGTATTGGTCGTGATGATGATCGTACGGCCATAAACTGTCGCCCGAGTGATTCAATTGCTACCGCAAGCCTGAACCAGCAGCAACGATGCATCACTATTATCCGCAAGAAGACATAGATCGTGTTGGTAAGTGAAGCTTGTGAAAAAATAATGTTTATCTGTTCTTTGATGCTGGGTATCTGTCTTTTTTTGAAAATTTAATCTAGGAGAATACAAACGTACCGTTTTAGAGAACTCTCTTCTATTTCGTGTGAATTCTCTCCACTCGTTACGATAGTTCTATAGATGATTTTCTAGGGATAATTATTATTTATTTTTTCATGGTATTCCTGAAATAATTGTATAAAAAGTCGAATGTGTCAATGTTCTATTGATTCACCACTCGCCACGATAGTTGATAAAGATAATGATTAATCAAAACTGTTAAACAATTTGTAACACGCAAGAACCGTTGATTTTCGCTATCGTGTTCGTAATTACCAGATGATAATCAAGGATCGATCTAGGCCGACGAGGAGGTCAGGTGAACGGATCCACTTTTAACTTTGACCCAGAACACGGCACACCCGGTTAAAGGAGATACGGAAGAACGGTAAACAGACAGGTTTGTCGGTGAAACAGACAACGAACGATAAAAGGGGGAGTTGGGCGTTGATAATTATTCAACGAAAAAGCGACACTCGGAGGATTGTACGCGATTACAAAGTTTGTCGGGGCATTCCTTGAGCGATCCGAGCGAGCGACGTCGTACCGATTTACAATGCAAATTCGACCGTCGCGTAACTTCGTAGAATTATCGGTCAAATCGCAAATTTCAACCCCCGGCTCCGGCTGTAAATTGTTCGTTCGCGTATTTACACGGGATTAAAGCCGTTCCTTCGAGACCACTCGAATTACCTTACGACGTCATCTAATTTCTCCAGTTGCACGAAACACCAGACGCATCGCGGTAAATAGAATTCGCGATGCGATTCTCCTAGTTTCGCTTGCTTCCAAAGGCACGTTTCAAGCGATGATAATTTTATTACACGATCGTTGTTCGTTAACTCTACGTTTATCCATTGAAACACTGACGTGTTTTCGCATATTAATTTGAAACTTAAGGTTTCATATAAATGTTTCATCGAGTGATTCTTTATTTGAACATGACTTGATCATTAAGAATTCGTCTCAAGTATCGTATGAGGTTGAAAAGAAGACACATGAAAATACTGGAAATGATATCTGGTCTTGATTTCGAGACACGAATCTCACTGACATTTTTGTCACGGCTATACCCTTTTTCTTCCCCTTCTGGTCGGCGTGAAAACACACGCGCGGTATTCTTAACATTAACGCGCCTATTTGGGAAATGTATGCAGGTTAGATCCCAGCCGTACTGGCTACCCCTTGTACCCAGGATTATATTAGGTCCTTCAGGCTTTCCGCGTGAGTCCCCGGTGGAATTTAAATTGGCCCGGATACGATAACGGCGAAACGAAAGAACCGGAATAAAATTTGCAACAACTTTGCTCGATTTTCTTCGTCGATAAACATTATTTATAATATAAAGGAAGAGTAGAAAATTGCAGGCTATAACATCGTGAATAATGTTCAAATATTTCACAACCCCATAGACTTAACATGTACGATCCTTATACTAACACTTTAAGCATCTTCGGCATACTAGATATCTCATTAACCATCCATTTTGCCAATTTCTCACCGTCCCGTCGACGCCAAATATCATCAGTTCAATTTCCCAAAACAGTCACCCCCCTATCAGAGACCCCCTGCTGTTGGTGTTCTCGCAGAACGCCACTTGACTCTTTTATTCGGGCGCTCGTTTTACAGAGGAGAAAAAAGGAAGGAAAGAAAGAAAAAGAGAACGTCGGGTCCGAATAGATGATGTCCAGGGTTGGGTTAGCGACACAATAAGAAGGCGAACGAGCAGAGGACACCGGCAGCTGGCATTGTTCGTCCAGAGGCGATGGTGGTCGCACGTACGAGTCCCCCGTAACGCATTCTGCTTTAAGGCCGCACAGTTCGTAAGCAAATTAGAATGGCGCACGTGGCTCGCATAAGTCGAGACTCGGTGTCTGCGTGCTCGGTGTGGGGCATGTCGGGCTAGATTTGTAAGGCCACCCTTTCTCGGCCACGCTGTACCCTGTTGCCAATGGGCTCCTCTCCTCTTGCTCGTCCAAAGGGCACGGACACATCGGCAATTACGCCACTTTATTGCTAGGGTTACGTGTCGTGAACGGAATTAATGCAATCCACCGGGAGGGTGCCTCTTCCCCTCCCTTGTCCCCTTTTTTCGCTTGTTTTTTCCATGCTTGCTTCCATGGACCGCAAGATCTTTGAGGTGGCTACTTAGAGGATCCTCTGCGTGCCGTGGTTAACGCGTTTACATGAGAAAATAAAAAGAAATTCTACCGCGATCCGAAGAAACAACTGTAGGTGAGCGATAAAATGTAAATGCATAGTGGGAGGGAACGGGTTACACCGCGGGACTTTTATCTAAAATGATATTAAGGGATGGAAGTGCTGGCTGGGTAAATACATTGTAGACGCGATGGCGCAACCCTCGCTCAATTTGAGTTTTATTTATATCCTCCTGGGGATAAAATGGGCATTGCTATCGCCGTGGCCGTCAATTGTGCTCTGTCATCCCTCGTTTCGGCCTGAACCCGCAACTCCTGCCGCGTGGAAATGCATCCTGACGCAAACAAGTGTCTCCATAAGTGATCACCGTTCCTCCCTTTCGAAATTGCAACGAGCTTATTCGGTATCATTATTCTTATTACATGAAACTTGCAACTGTTTTATCTTGTAACTCGTTACATTCGATGATACAAAAGAAAGCAATGAAAGGATCGAGTCAACTTTTAAACGGAAACAATTTGAACAGAAAATGTTAGGAAATGGTCTAATCAAGTTTTATGTAAAAAAAGAAGGATTACTGTGTGGTTGTACGACGGAGCTAGAACAAGTTAACGTTCTCCCCTCGATAGTGGCGCAAGTGGAGCACGACGAATCCAACAAAGTTTCTATCGATCCTACGAGACAACCGTTCCCGCCTCATCTCTCCTCTTCCACTGTAAAATTTACATGGATCCTGCGAGAATCCAGCTTCATTTCTCTCCGCTCGTTTTCCTTGCTTCCTCGCTTGAAAGTTTTTATAAGACGCACGCACATTAAAGCGCGAGACGCTCGTCTGATTACCCACGAGGTTGCCACTCGGAATTCTTCAGAGCATAAACCATCGATAACGTTGCAAAGATGAATTTCTGCGAAAATTATACTAACACGAGAAGAATTTACTTACGTACGTCTAATTTAGGTCAAATTAGATTGCTCCAAATTTGGGTACCATTTAGGTACTATGATTTAAGAAAATCTTGGATGAAATTAAAGAAAACTACTTCGATCTCCAAGAAACTTCAGAGAAATTGAAGAAGTTTATCCATGCGACAATGACAATGGCAAATCATAAAAAGCAACTTTCTCTTCCCTCTAACTCTTTCCATGATATCATAACAATCACATCGAAAAAATACTTTCAAAGTTTATCCCATCTCTTTTTTCATATCGTTTCCACCGGCATCGAGATCATCTTCCGTCGAAGATGAAATCCTGTTGATGAATGAAAATTGTTCACTGACCGTATTGAATTACTCGCGGTGACGGAAAGATCGATCTATGAGATTAACCGTACGGATTAAAATCGAAAAAGGAAAGGAGAAAAGGGGTGAAATAAAACACAGTAGATATATATATATATATATAAAATGCAGAGAGGATGGAGAAAAATAACGTTTGACGGATACGATTTATACAGCGGCGAAACGAAATATTTAACGATTATATCGGCCCGAGCGAAGCGTATTGTTCGCGCGTCGATTGCGCGTTGCGCCGCGGCATTTTCAACGAACTCGATAGGCGGCTATATTATGCGCTTGATGGGATTCCGCTTCTCCTATAAAAGTCATCCCCCCAGGTAAATATAAACCACTTTCCCCCGTGGAAACAATGCCGCGAGGCGAAAAAAAAAAAGAGAGTAACACGTATTTTTACCTTCGTTGCCCTAACCCGTTTGTTCTTCACTCGCGAGCGAGAAACGTTTAACGCGTTAACGTTGCTCGCATTCGATGCCTCGTTACTGTTCGATAATATTGAGTGAGAAACTTAAGTAGAGCGGGTAATGTGAACTGTGGGTATCACCTTGATTTATTCACGCGCTAAAACCTACCGTGCTTGAGTATTCATACATAAACGATTAACTTCGTTCCCCTTTGTTTTCACTGTTCTGATTACTATCTGGCTTTTGTTTAAAATAATAAATCGAAAGTTTAGTAATAATATTCTTGAGAGTGTAAACAAAAATTGACGGTAATTCTTGTGTTACGTATATTACTTGTTACCTCCAAGGAAGTTTCTAACCCAGTACACTGTCCTGTGGAGTGTGTAACCCAAAGACAACACCATGCTTTGTCACCTACTCCTAGAACTTATCCCTTTGACTGCCAATAAACTGGGACTCTAGCCCAGATACTTGGCACCCCCGCTGTGAAACGCAATCTGGGGTTATTCGATACTCCACATACTCCTGTTCACCGTTTACATAAAAGAGTACCTCGTGCTTGTAACAATAATTAACACCGTATCCCGTGTTCTCCAGCCCTTACGATATCGAGCACGAGTTTTTTTGCTTTACACGCAACAGAAATTCTATCCTCTATTAGCAACACTGGATCGAACACCACTAGCTTCCGGTATACAGGCGGTTTATTAATATTTCAATTGCACACATTGGAATATAGAGGTATGGTAGAAATAATATTTGTAAATTATGTTTAATTCACGCTTAATTAATTTGAAAAGGGAAGGATTTTATCAGATAATTATTATTTCGAAGCTATCGTATGTCCAAGTATTTTTGATGAGCATTATTAATTTATGGAACAACTGTAATACTAATTAGGAAATTGATCCCCATCAAACGATCTGCAGCCAACGGCGAAAGTAACCGATGCGTGAGGGCCAGGGTTTAATGCGTAAAACTGCATTTAACTCGACAAAATGGGTTGGCACGATAATAAGATTCGTGCAGAACAAAAGCGGCTACGTAAAACAAGTTACGTGACGCAAATGCACGATTTACCGGCAGCTGGTGAGACAGAACGCTACAATTTATCCATTTCGTTAGGCGGAATTTTCACCGGAAGCCTTCAGCTGTAACTCCATCATCCAATGAAACGAAATTTAACGCGTCGCGTATCAATTCTTTCGCCAGTACTTTTGTTGTAATTTCGTCGACATTATTTCCCAATGATATCGTTCGATTCGTGGATAAAAATTTATTCATTTCCAAATGGAATAATCTAGTCTGTGTTTCCTAAATTTCTTATCAAATCAAAATAAGCTTAAAAATGCAAAATTCGTTTCACCTATGCAGATACGTACACACGTATCAGCGCGCGCCCGTGCGTATAGTCTCGTCTAGTGTCCGCTATTAGGAACAAACCGGAAATAGAAGTGGCTGAACTTTAACTAGCTTCGCAACGGAACGGTCTCGTTCTCTTCATCAGCTCAAACTGCGGGAATTAGCTTCTGGCCCCCGTCCAGATTACTTCTGTACGTTCTCTTCCGCCGTGAGCCGCGTCCCATTTATCTCGTTCGCTTGAAACTTCTTGTAATATGTTAATTATGAAGACGATAAGCGAATGATAATCAGCCACGGTTATTCCGAAACCCTCCTGCGGATCGCTACAGGACCGCCAATTTCCTCGTTATCGTCGCCAAGACGAGACGAAGGAAGATGTTCCTTCCACGTTCGTTAGATACGAGGACCATCCTGGATGTCATAACGTTTTTATCTTTTCAAGCACGCTTTTAATTGGATTGTTAATGTATATTACACTGGGAGACGGAAATTAGATGATCAAAATTTAAACGCGACTCGCTGCTTAGCCAAATTGGACACATCTTATATGATGATCGTTTCAAAATAAATTACTAAAGTTGTAATTACTTAACGCTGTTATATATTTTTTAATGAGTTTTGTCATTTGAACAAGAAACTTGTATGTCGTGCTTACGTCCGACAAATTATGACGACTGTTGTTTGGAATTTAAAAAAAAATGAATTAATACCTCGCTTTAAATTCGAATAAATTATTTTGCATTACAAGTGTCTGCATCCGTATCGATCCGTCTCGAGTCTCGAATGATACGTCACCACATCCTGTACTAATAAACATTCATTAGCCGACAAACCGATGGGATCGTGAAGATATTGGGAACGAGTACGGATCGGCGTTGGATAGAGGGGTGCGAAACGGGGAGAAATTTGTTGACACAGAAGGGAAAGTTCATTCTCTTTCGGAATGGTCGTCTGTGATATACGATGCGAGAGGAAACGTTTCAATTAACTCTTCTTCCCTTGTGTACACTAGTTCGAATGAATGAATCAAACCGTTTATATGAGCATGATTTTTAATTCATTTCATCCCCTTACTAGAATCATTTACTCTTACAAGAATTATCGTGGAACATAGATCGTCTTAAATTACCTTTCGATATTATATCTCTCCAAGCCATTATTTTATCACGAAAAGATCGTAACGGAAGGGTGAAATCAATAAAGATTATTCAGGAGCACGTTAGCAAATTAATATTCAGAAAGTTTTCCAGCCACTATTAATACTCGATCGAACGTGTGGGACGCGTATCAAGGGTCCGGATAGCATTTACATTCTCCGCTAATTGCACCATAACTCGCTGGTCGACGGTTTCAGGTGGCCCGTTCGTAGTTTCAGCGCAACTATATTAATCCATCCGGCGTCCGTTCGCCGCGGAAACACGAACTCGTCCGTCCGATCGTCGATTAACCACGACACCCAGCAACGGAGTACGGTCGTCAGACAATATCCGCGGCTCTTCCACCAAGTACGGTGTTAACGATCATAACGCATCGTGCAAAGCTATAAGGGAGTAAAGCGGTGATCAGAATGCCTAGGCACGCACCCCCTTGGATTACTCTCGACCGGTCCGTCCTTCCCAACGTCTGCTTGTTCCGCTGCTGGTAACGTTTCGTTGCACGATGCACGTCGATGGTTTGTCCACCACCCTGGCACCGACCATCGACCCCTACCGAGACCCGCTTCAAATCCCGCAATCGAGCGGCAGACTATCGGAAATCACCCTAGATCGCCATTATCGTTAATCAAGCCAGTGTTTACGGAGTCTTAAGCGTCGTTGTTTACCACCATGAACGCGTACCATCCGAGAGAACACTTCTACGAAGTATTACCAACGAAAATCAAGAATCGGGTTAAAATTTGGAACTTGGAAAATTTCAAAAAGTATCGATGGAAACTTGAAAACTTGAGAACAATAGGTTTCAGAGTAAATTTTTCTAAATAAAATAGCAATTCATTTCCCAACAGTTTTTATTTGGTAGTCGTAATAATTCAAAAAGTTAATTTAATAAAAATTCATAATATTGCTTCTTTACAAAAAGCTATTAATATATGTAGAATAAAAGGATTGGTTGGACGTTGAAACGTTTGAAAGGATTTCTTCTCTTGATGAAAATCACTTTCTATGCATAGGAGGAATTGGGATTTCGGGTCACCAATGACGCGCATGCAGCGAATACAAAGGCGACGCGTGCAACAGGGAATCGAATCGCGATACATGTACTCGTTGAAACGTTATTCTCTTTGAATCTGTTTATTAAATTTAATTAAACCTGCATGTTCGTTCGTTACACACTGTACGTTCAGTTGGATATCATTCGAACAAGTATGGGGCGAATTCTATGGAGAAGTTAATTCGATTATGAGTTTGAACACGTGATGATAATATTTTTTGTTTAAAATGTTATTTGTATCGATGAACTGAATTTTAATTACGTCTCTGGTTTGTGTTCAAAAATCGAATGTAAAATCGTCCTCTTTAATTTGAATATCCTACCTGCTATGTTTTCATTTCAAAGAATATTTTGCGATATTTGGAATTTTCCAAAGTTGAAAATATCAATAGTTATAAAAGAATAATTATCACTTGGGAAAATTTGAAATTAAACAAATTCAATTTTATTTATTTTTCTCTACAGGTGACAATATTTATGCGAATCGAAACGATAGTATCGGGTGGTCCACTCTGTACAGAACTAACTTTAACACGCAAAATCTTTGTACGTGTGCGTGTATAGATCTCTCTAAGGAGAAAAAGGTAACCGTCGCGCTTCAGAGATTCTCTGGCAGACAGCCAAACACCCAACAACCAAGAAACCCTCAGACTCGACTGTATCCACTCCATCCACGGACCTAGCCATCTACCAACTCTTCTCTTCTTCTCTCCATTTCCTCCTTCTCCTTCTATTTCTCTCCACCTGCTGGTCTCCCAGTTCTTTGCTCGCCATCCCTCAGCCCCGAAATTCCATTTTCTAACGTCCTGCCTCGCATCTACCGACCGTCCCTCCTAACTCTTCTTACTCGTCCTTTCGGCTGTCACTCTAGCTACTCGCTATCGTTTCAGTTATCACTCTCGCATCCGTTACTCTATCTCTTGCCTCGATTCCATTCTACGCTCTTTTGCTCCGTTTCACGCGACCGACTGGACATTTCCTCCACTGACGGGGCTCGTTCGTTCTTGTTAGAAAAGAGCCACGCTGCGATTAAGCAGCCAGGGTTGTTTACGTGACCCACGGTGAACTCAGTCGATCCGATGGGTACTGGATTCTAGACCAGCACAGGAATTTTTTGAAATCATTATTTGGTGTTTTATTTAATTAACTCGATGACGTTGTTGAATTTTCAAAATTCATTCTCTCGTTTCATTTTTATGAATTTAAAAAAATTATAATTATTTCCGTCAAGAGTGAATTCCAGCGGAGAGGTTCGGGAACGTATCGAAACGATGGGAACAGCGCGATACAAGTCGATACGTTGAACGAAACGTAGCAGAACGTTCGTGTCATTAACCGTACCGGTGCATTGACCCAGTTGTTG
This sequence comes from Osmia lignaria lignaria, assembly GCF_051020975.1. Lineage (NCBI taxonomy): Eukaryota > Metazoa > Arthropoda > Insecta > Hymenoptera > Megachilidae > Osmia > Osmia lignaria. The sequence goes on from NC_135041.1 coordinate 7,720,533, forward strand.
CCGCGCCATTAGCGGGTAATGACACTTTTTCAAGCCCAGCTGGACTCGAACGACGTCGATCGTATACGCCCGTTTTCGAACGGTTCTCTGAAATCAGCTGGACCCGCTCTCGAAATGAGAGAGAGAGGAAAAAAAACACGGAAAACAGCACAGCTCTGCAATTTCAACTCGAAGTTAAAACAGTCACGCGAAATGATTGATCTTCCCTTTCGTTGCTGATACATTTGCCCTCGAAAAAAAAAAAGTGTCAATCGCTCGCGATATGTACCGTGCATCTCTCGTTTCATGGCGGACAGTTTGATCGATTCGAGAAACGTGCTCGAATGTATGCACAACGGTGTTGGACCGTATGAACAGGCTGGTTGGTTGTGCGGTTGCGATCGTTCTATAATTCCGAGCGAAATCGTTGACAGAGAAAAGCCCCTCGAGCTGATGTACTTTTCTGAAAATAGAGTAGGTACGAAGCTACGAAAAGAAAATTAAATATTTTACAATTTGCAATGCTATTTTGATGAAACTATAACACTTTAAGACCCGAAGAGGGAGAAAGTACGAATAACCAGTCAGTTCGAGCTGCGAAGCAGAAAATAAAAAGAAAGAAAACCGCGATGAGTGCAGTGGCGACGAAAATCGTTTCTGCGAGGGGTGGCCAGCGAAAAATATGAGATATCGAGAATCCCTTTGATCGGTCGTAGCCACCATTCTCCGTGTTATCACCATGGCTACCGGATGAAACAACGGTAGGCCGATTGTACGTTGCTGTGGAACCCTCGTCAACGAACGAGCCCGTTCATCGGGGACGCACGGTTTCCTTCGTTTTCGCCTGTCGATGCGGGCAAACGGATTGTTTACGCGTTAAACGGGCCCTGGCCGATCGCGTTCGTCAGACGCGCGACAATTTCTCCTCACCCTTTGCAAAGCGAAGGTAGTTACGGCACGAGTTGTGTGTCTCGATCTGTCACATTGTCTCTAGGGCGCAACAACGCGTGACGCGATCAAAGCTTTGATCCCGGCCCACCACGTGCAAATGACGCTGTAATTCCGATCGCAGGATACGCTATCGTTGCGAAGGATCGTAAGGTTCGGGTTATGCCCTGCCTCTACCTCCCCTTTTAGTTCTGTGTTTCCGTGTTCGACTGTTCGTCGCTTCGACGTAATAGACACCGTCTGATTCTGACACAATTGCCTTCTCGCCGCGCTGTTCAGCCTTTGCCACTCACATTGCGGCTTCAAAGGACACCCTATATTCACGAATGATTGTACGGTATATGTTGAACAGGAAGATCGTTTACCTTCACGTAGGATTACACGTTTTATACGGTCCGCGAACGGGGTTGATCAAAAGTAGGAAATTCTTTTAACGTTTCGCCAACTTTGAGGGTGGCTTGTTAAAAATGTCGGATAATCGCGTCGCGTAGCTTTGACGCATTCGAAAAAGATCCGCAGTCTGACGGTCGCATTAAACTACACCGGCTCCGTAACAACTGTACGCGATTTGCATAAGGAAATTTTACGCGGCATAAATGTTTCGCCGAGTCGTAAATTGGATTAAGCGGACCTCTTGGAAATTAGCCGCGCAGTTTTTAGTCGTCACGCTCGTTCCGCTAACGTTCTCCTAAGATCCCGTTTTGTTAAGTCGACTCGCACGTACCCTGTAACTGTGTAACTAAGACCCCCCAGTGGCTTAATAAGTTCACGAGATTCGAAAAGAATAATATCGCGACGGTGATTCGTCACGTTGCTGTGTACCGAAGCGTACCGAAAGATCCCAGGAATTTCGTAAAAATGTTCTGAACACCGAGACAGTGACGAATTGCCGTGCAGATAAAAGGACGAACGGTCTGGAATGGTAGAAGCAACCATGCCCCCTCGATGAAAACGAAACTTCCATGGCTACGCCGAAGAAGTTGCCCCTTTTCTTCCGCTCGTTAATGGCTCACCGATCCTTTATAATTTCTTTTGTTCCGAACATTATACTCCCCTGTTTTCAATTGATAACGGATCTAGTTGGTAATTCGACCAAGTTTTGCGGATATCTTCTTTAACATTTTGATTAATGGACCAACGGAGTGTTTTTATTTATTTACGATATTGAAAGTGTGTGTATATTTTATTAAGACACTCTGTACGTACGATGCTTGCACGTTACACAATTTATCCTTACCTTCACAATGCGCAGCTTCGTCCGAAAAAGGTTCGCTAACAATAGCTTTATCAAATAGCCGGACGAGATCGGAAGATCGACTTAAATCCTTGAAAAGAGATTCAAAGGGTCGAAGATCACGACAAAAAGTGCAGTGGGCGAGTTGGAACGATCGATGCAGAAAGGGACGTCAGTAGCAGCTACATTAGTTATGAACTCATTAACTATAGAGATAAAGGGAAGGTGGTTCGAGACGTTCCATCAGCTAGAATATGCATGACGTTTCGAGCCGGCGGCGGGCCGAGACTGTGCGCGAAGGAAGACAGAATTGAATTGCAACGTCAGCCTGCCGACGGTTTGGAAAGAAGGCTTAAAAATTAACCGACAACCCGACTGTCGGTCCTCTAATACGTCTATCGATGCAGATTTCGAGTCGCTTCCGGCGTGTTCTGTTTGCTCCCTTGATGCATCTGCACTGAAACCTTTTGTTTACATTTTCTCGCCTCATGAACTCTTTTTTAAGTCAAATAGCCCTTTCCATTTCTTCAAGTATCATTTTTTTAATTTGAAGATTTTTTTTAACCCTTTGACTGCACATATGGGTCCATAATTTGTTTCTCGTTTATCTTAATCGTAATCAAATAAAAGTTATCAATACTAATTACACACCATATGTTATCAGATTATAATGATGCGATAAAACAACGAAAAAGAAGAAAAAAGGAAAAAATAAATTCAGAAATAAAATGAAATTAAAAAAAAACTAAATAAGACTCAAGATAGAACTTTTAAGCTTAGAGTACTCAGAAGTCAAAGGCTTAACAAAGTATTTCTTAACGTTATACGAAATATTTCTTGGAAACGAAAAACCGTGGAAGAAGTAGTAATTGTAAGAAACGACGGTGCCCTGAATACAATTGTTTCGAATAATCCAAGCGAAGGAAACAATCGCATTCTTGAAGGTGTCTCTGTTGTATTATACAAGACTGACCACGTAAATCGTGGCTTGAAACAGCCACGTAACGATAATTCGTAGACACCGGAGGAAAAGTCCGGCAAGTTGTATCAAATAAATTCAATTATCTCGCGGCGAGTCGAGTTGCTGGTGGCGGAACATCAGCCACCTCGCCGTGGCCTATCCCACTAACAAGACACTAGTTACGAGGTCGTTACTTTTACGGAAGCCGCTCGTTGTTAATGTATAATGGCGGAAATACGGTATGCGTCAGGTTACACTTAAATGCTTGATTTTCTTTGCCTCGTTACGAACCTTGTTACGGTTCAATCGAAACGGAAGACAGTATAACAATGTCTGCGATTGTTTTAGGGATTGAAAAGGTTCTGAAAATAACTGTTTCAAACTGTTATATATCGGTTCTAATTGAAACAGTTATGAGAACCGGAATAATGTTATAACTGTTATTAGAATAAAGGTTCTAACCTAATATCGATTTCGATTACGGTTCTAGTTTCGGTTCTAGTATCGGTTCTATTTCGGTTCCATACCGGTTACAGTTCTAATATCATATGTTCCGCATTAAAATTTATATTATCTCCACAACGTTCGAGAATGGCTGGAAACTTAATAAATAATTTCGTTACGGTATCAGATCATTATTGGAAATAATCCAAGATGTCCACTATTTTAAATTTTTACGAACTATGACGGATATCGGGTTCCTATAAACAGGAACCTGAAAATTTGATGCGATCTGATTTTAGGATGTGATGTGGGTGCATATGGATTGAAACATTCAATAACAAATAAAGCATTTATTATTATATAGTTGATGTACGATGCGAGTGTAGTGCTCGTGGCGACTGCCCGGTACATTCTGCCGTTTTTCTGCCGAAATCAAATCATCGTTTAAAGGAAAATTGAAAGGGGGGGAATAACCCTCTGCCTTCAAGGACTAGCTTCATTACCCTTGGCACTTAGCTATTCCTCCGACCGAACCGCGGTTCTGGCAATCGTCACTTTTATTGCCAGCCCTCGAGCTCGGTCGCACACGATGTAGTCTTTCAAAACATAAAGACCCGGAAAACCTTTTCCTAAAACGGCACGACAATCCGCCGCATGATCAATTTTACTTGACCGTGATTTTATGTAACAGAGTTTTTTCACGTTTGTTACAGAGTACTTGATGTCAGGAAATCCACGGAGTTATCCGGCTCGATCTCCTGGGGTCGCTTCCACGCCGACGGTGACCAGGTGAGCATAACAAATTCGTCTGACGCGAGAAATCGAGCGAATCGCGGGAATCTCGAACGCGAGCGAAACGCGAACGACACATCCATATTCCGGCAGGCAATAACACAGATTTCCGCGTAAGCCAGTTCCCGTAAGCGGATTTTTCGCGAGGCCGCCGACAAATCCGCGAGACTTATCGGTTTACCTAGTTGCTGGATTTCGCGCGGTCGAATTAAGCCGCGAAAAATCGACCGTACTCTGTGTTGACTTTGCTTCGAAACGAGTCGTTCGGTTTTGCATCACCAAATCAATGAACCCTTTGGCCGACTTTGTCTTCGATGCTTTCCGGGGTCAGAGCAGATTATTTTTCGATTTTATCCGCGACAGATTAGCACTCGATCGGAATTAATAACGAAATTGTTTTGAAAGTTTAAATTGCAAATCTACGAAGCAGATAATTCGTTAAGTATTCAGACCTTGCGAACAACGTTGAACAATAATTAATTCAAAGGTAGAGAGGCCGAGCCAGCGGGTCGTTGAACACTTTGTTCGATACTAGTTACAGGAAAATGGCGGTATCGAACCGCAGAAGTGCCATTATCTACCGCGAGCCTGTCGTTTGCTGTCTCTCTAACGATTACAAATCTTCACCCAGCCACTTTTGGCAATTAGCGAGTCATTAGTAGGTTCCCTCGGCTCGCGTTTGCTGCGCGCAATAAAATCGCTGCATAAAGGTTGGGACGCGAACAATTTCGAATCCAGTCAGCAATAGTGGAAGTTTTGCCGGGCGGCCTTTGTTCGAGGGGTGGAAAAGTGGTAGGTAAGAAGAAGAAGTTTGAGAAATTCAAATCAATCGGTTGAATAGGGCTGGAACGTGATCGAAAGCGCAATAACCGCGAAGAAAATAGCGCGACGATCGAAGGGGACCCGCTCGGAGATGTTTCAATTCAAATGAGCCGAACTTTTAAAATATTTAGAACCTCGTCCCGGCATCTTCCTTATTTTGTCGTTCCTTCTTTCACGGTTCATTCGATCAGGGTGCGCGCGAAATATCGAATTAGACTATCTTTTCACTCGTTCATTGCATTAGCTTGAATTGTAAATTAGGTCTTGAGTCTGCCTCCTCCTCGGACTAAATTTGAAAATGTTAATTATAATTTCTTCGTTTCTGGAAATATTCAGAATATGTAATTAAGATCTTAATTCAAGAAGCATTTGATAACAAATATAATTCGTATTTTGTCCCATGAACTTTTCGATAGATTATATTTACAGTTACCTTTCACTCTTTCATATCTCTGTTTAGTAAATCAATTTTGAAATGCAATTTCCTGTACTGAAAAATACATACTAACCAATCGTAACAAAGCCTGGTGTTTTCGAGCAACATGAATTTACAGGAAATGGAAAACTGAGTATTGAATTAAAATAGATGGAACGTGTAACAAATATAAAATTACTCCAGAGTAATATCGTACTGTGGGAATTAGACGGCGAAGTTTAATCAGTGAAATTGAAATTTTTTGCCTTACTATTTTTAGAATAAGAATGATAACTGTACTGATAGTGAAGGTGTTGAACGTAAAAGTTTCCTGTTTATTGGGTGCGTACTGCTTATACTACGATGAAATTCAATTAAGTTGAAATACTTAAGAAATTTTCAGCTTATTAGAAAGAAAATTCTAAGCAACGTGTTGCTGAACCCGATACACCTTAATTGCATCCTTCTCAAGCAATTTGTTCCAAGATGACGGGAATCACTTTCCGTCAGGTGTACGATGCTCGCGTTCTCATTATTTGCATGAGATTCCAGAGAGAGTAATGGGCCGCGAGGAATGAATTCGCGCCACGTTTAAGTGATATTTAAGAGTGACTTAATAGAGTTATACCGGCGATTAAGTGAATGCGGTGTGAAGCAAAACCGCGGCCGGACTGCCGCGAGTAAACGCGTTTAATCGCGCGTTTTATGTAACCTTTCTCGCTGTGATCTTGAGCGAAAAATTGTCCCCTTCTGCTTAATCGAATCGTCAAGTTTGCTAACTAAATATTAATCTCTTTGCTTAGCGTAGAATTTTTCTACCTCGAATATTTAAGAAAACGATGTAATTTCAAGGTATTTTTTTTTTTTAAGTTAAAGATCAAAATACTCTTCAACAATTACTCCCGTTTCTTAATTTACATTCGCAAGGATCTCTATTCTGAATCGAATATTTTTACCTAAACTGGATCTGAGCAGCTCCGCCGAAACTACCAAGCATCCCATGTTCCTCGACCAAATTAAATTCCGTTCCTCCGTGCAATATTCGTAAATCGAGGGCCGCATAAAAACGCCAGTTTCGGTAGACGAGCGCCTATGAAGCGAATAATTCCAGGAGCAATCGCGAAACTTTTCGCTCGACCAGGAGAAAGTAGTTCGGTCATCGTCGAACAATAGACGAGCCACCCCTTTTCCATTCCCTTGACGTAGTTTTTTTTTCCTTTCCCCATTTGGAACGGTGTACACCAGCCTCGTCTGGACGTCGAAGAAAAGGGAAGGCCATCCGTGTCACCGGAAACGGCGGGTCAGCGAGACGGAAGGTATTCTGTTGCTGAGGCAACGGAGCTAAAAGGACACGCGTGACCATCGCCTTCCAGCTAAAAGTTCCCCAACGTTCCATCCTTTCTCCTGCTATTCTTTCCATCCGTTAGACCTAAAACTTCTACCCTCTTTTTTTTTCCACGTCGGGTCAAGATCGTTAACGATCCTCGCATCGTTGAAGACGAATGATGGTAATGATCATTGATGGTCCACCGGGTTAACCATAGATTCTTGCCCTTAAACGTTTCAACCTGTCCAACACCTGCTTTAAGAAGTATTAATGCGATTGTTCGATACGTTAAATATTCCATGGGACGTGATAAAGGACTTCCGGATGGTAACTATTTCAAAATCTTCTGACGCTGGATATTCTTCTTCTATTTTGGTATCTTAGTCGATCTCAAAATATAAAGAAGACATCTACCGTTGGCATTTATCACTTATTAACTGAAGCAATTCCGCTAAAAGAACATCGTCCTCGCTCGACCGAGAGCGAAGTCGCTCTTTTTCTACTCTTTTCCTTCTGATCGTTCCACCTTGTCCATCTTTCACGTCCTCAATATCGTTCCTCTCGAGACTCCGCGCTAGGCTATCGAAGTCTTCCGAAAACAAAACATTGCCATCGTTATTGTACGGGAAAGGATATCGGGGAAAAGCTTCGTTCCTGTATCGATTGCACGCTTCCAATATACGTAATGTTTTCGAGTAGTAGGCACGGACTACGCTCGGAGAAGAGGGATTTTTATCTTCTTCATTTCATTTTTCTGCTTTCAAGTCGGATTACTATTATTATGAAACATCAATTGTAATAATAGCTCCAAGAAATTTAATTGAATCTGCAATTTCATCTTGAAAAATCATATTACATCGTTATAAAAAGATCAACCGTTCGAATACTTTCATAAAAAGATTATGAATATGAATAGAAATGTTCAAATACACCCATTTTTTTAAAATTCTTTTTCATTTCATCTTCACATTCAGTATTATTTGGAAACCTAAAAGACGAGCTCTGAGTTCTCTGCTCTTAATCCCACATCTTGGAACTGTTAACAAGAAATTTCACCGTACCAGGGAAATTATTTTATCGTACTCGTTGACGAGGCGAGGCGTCGCGACACGGCGCGGCGTCGTCGCGTAATCCACGTCAACCCTCGAGTAAAAGTTTCTCGCCGAGCAATGGTTCGCTTAACTCCTGCGTTACGTCCCCGATCCTTCGGTCGGTCCTTGAAAAGTGACTTGTTTACCGTGTATCCTTCCGTGGCTTATTCTCTGACGGGCCAGAACCGCGAGCACTCCTTTGTGCGGCGAACAGCACACCGCGGGAACCATTTAAATTAATCAACATGGAAACCTTAATCCCCGCAGACATCTTAATCTCAGCTTCAATTTGTGCGACTCGAGCCTTCGTCTGGCTCTGCCTCTGTCTCCTCCACTTCTCCTTCGTTCTTCAGCCGAAACGCAAAACGAGTTTCAAGGAACCCCCCTTACATTTTATCGTCTCTTTCTTATCGTCTCCTTTGCCGAGGAACCGCACGTTCAAGTACAGAATAATTGCGTTACGATATCCTTCGTATTGTTGTTATTATTTAATTGAATCGGTTCGTTTCTTCGGGGTAATTGAGCTGAACGAAGTAATTTTCGTACAAGTTACAAAGCACCGTTGTTTATAAACGCAACAGAATTTATTTTTCTACTCTTACACGAAAATAATACGTAGCTAAAACAAGCAACGTACGTTCGCAGCTTCAAAACGTCCGCATCGAACCGTGCCGCTTAATTTTCGCTTTCGCGAACTTTCTGTCATATTGGCAATTTAAATTCGTAATTAAACAAGTTTCGCAACTAATCGTTAATTACGCGCCCCGACACAATGGAACTTCTTGCACGGAATATCGCGCGACCGCGCAAAAATTAACGCGTCCGCGTTGACGGCTCAGTCCGCGCCGCTGGTGAACGGAAACGCGAGACCGCGAGAATTTTTCTTCCTTTTTTTCTTTTTTAAATCCCGTTTTTTCATCTTTCTCGAGCGTAGAAAAATTAACACGACGAGATTTCTCGGTGGTGCCGGTTGACAATTTTAAAGAACATTCAGTTGGGTAAAGTAAAATAGATAGAAATTCAAAATATAAATCTTTTCCAACGATAGAGGTAATGTTCTTTGGAAAGACGTAATGACATAGCGATAAATTGATTTTAGCGTATCCATTGAATTTAATTAATCGTTGATTGCGATACAATCGTTTGCAGAACGAAGGGCAGGGATTAAATGTCTGTTTAACGGGAAGATTAAATAAGAGTAACAACGAGATTGAATAAGAGACGAACGGTTGATACGCAGCGTTCGATTGGTAGTCGGTCTCGATATTTCCACTTAATACGATGCTTGCTTTTTTCTATCCGACCCGACCCCAGTGACGTAATTAAAAAAGATCGTGAAGACGCGCTTGTAACGGGCTGGATGAACGAGCGAAAAGGAATTCGCTTCGAGAAAAGAGAGTGCACTGAAAACGAGCAAGGCTCCAGTTTCAATTATCCGACAGAAAACTCTATCCCTCGAAGCCCTTTTGTTTTTCTTCTAATGGTCCGGGCATCGAATTACCGAGATATTTATTTATCGTAGAGAGTCGCGAGATTGCAAGGTCCAAGATCAAAGCTCGCGGTTTCCTCTTTCTCTCTTCTCTGTCAAACAACGAGAGAAAAACAAGCATACTTTCCGTTGCTCGTCCGAATTTCAGCAGAGTAAATAAACGAATATAGGGCCTGGAGGGATGTAAATACGCTCTCGTTACACGTGGAAACGCGTTGATCCTCTTTTTAAGTAGTCGAGGTCAACGATAACGCCGACCGTCTGAATTTAGTCCAACAATTTCGTACTACTTGAACCAGTGTCAGAAGCATTGCATTTATTTCTTCCATATTTCACATTTTTTAAAAGTAAATTATTTTCAAATTTGATGAAGTATGATATGTTACAAATGTTATAAATTAAAATAATAACAAAGTTAATTAGACGTTTTCAACGGATGCTTTCTAGGAAATTGTTGTTCTAATATAATATGTATGTTATAATGCATATTATTTAACATTTTTTTATTAAACAGTACCACTTGAAATATAATCTTCTGTAAGATGAAGCATTATAACATTTAATTGCGAAAAATTTTGATTTCCATAAAAGTGGAATGAAATAATACATCTAGGAAAATAATTGCATAAGTATTATGTTACCTTCCTTTTAAAAGAACGAAACTAATTTTTTCGAGCTTGTACAGTACACCAACCTGTGTATATTATGTTTGCTTGGATATTTAATTAATTTTCCCTTACGACCGTTTTGAATTTGTACAACTTCCATAAATGAAATTAATTATTCTACATCTCGAAAAGATAGCAAATATAATTTGGTGTACAATATCAATACGTGTATTCATATTTTATCTTATCGATAAAATCGTATATAGGACAAAACAATTAAACTCGCCAAATCGATCGGTTTACTATTTCTACCACTACATATTTAACCAACGCATTGATCACGGACAATACCTCTAGCATTTCCCTTCGAAATTCTCTTTTCTCTCCTTTCACTTTTCCACGCTCCATTCCAATTCTTGGCTAGCAACCAAAGGTCTAGGTTAGCCATTTTTTTCAACCAAGCACTACAAACCATTGAAAGCAAAAAAAGAAAAGGTACTACGGGAGGGTAGCGAGGCGTAGACGAGTTACAGAGCGTTTTCGTGGCGAACTTGGCCCGCGGAAGGGGAAAGTTACGGCGCCCAAGAAACAGAAGAAAAACGGAAAAGGAACGTGAATACACGGAACGGAGAGATTCGCGAGAGCCGATATGAAATACCGTAGTAGAGTAAAACGTACACGAGCGTGTGTGGTGTACGGAAGGTTGGCTGCAGTCAATATTATCGTTCTGCCGAACGTGGAACGAATGAAAGCAGTCGATATACAGGGTGTTTAGGAAATTCATGGACGATCTTTAACATGCTTCTACATTGCAGCGATCGTAGAATTAAATTATGTCGTTTTCCTAAATTAATCAAGGAGGATGGAAAAAATTAATCCCCACACCAACCAGCGCGTTAATAAGATCCTCCTCAGTGGCACCATTTCGCAAATCAAACGAAATCAATAGCCATCATTAATACAGTAATTAACCTAATTAAATTAAAAGCAAATTTCTTTCTGCAACGTTCACTAGCGTAATGTAACAAATCAAGTAAGCCATGAAACTAACTTATCGGTATCATGCGTGCCAAGAATTCAATAGGGGTGGTTAACTCTAATTCACGTTTTTCTCCCTCTCCTTCCCTTCCACTGAAACCTAACGAATTCCAACCCCTCCGACGAAAATTCCAGCACGAAACGGAGAATTATTTTTCTGGTTTCGCGACTGGTTACTCGGTTGCAGTTAAGTAAAGGTGAAAAGAAGAATCGCGAGCGCGAAAGAAGCGGGAAAGCAAGTGCTTTCAGCTCGGTATCTCGTGCTGCGAGTTGCGTAGCAACAGGCCAGGGGTCAAAGCGGAAACAACGTCGAATATTCAAGCGGATCTCGAGTCATAATAAAAGTCGATTCGCCTCCGTTATAAAGATACATTAGCGGCGTTATATCGTGCTTTCGGGTGTACACACCGTTGCCACGGTGTTTCCCTTCTTCGCCGCTATTATTCTTCCCGGACGAGTGTGCTTTGCGCTCGTAACTTTCGCCAAGTATTAACCGCTCGTTTCATCGCGTAACAGCGACCGAACTGGGAGGGGGGGGGGGGAAGAAAGCAGATAAAAGGTGGAGAAACAGGAACAGAAACAATTTCTTAAAATGTTACCACGCCACAGCAAGAACGGTCTGAACGTTTTAATAAAACATGTCAACCTTGACAAAATAATGAAACTACTGAGCAATTTAAAGAATTTTCTTCTTCTTCCTTTTCTTTTTTTTACAACATGTCACAAACACACGTTTCTTTTATGAACACGTTGAATGTCGGTAGGTATAAACGAAAAGGCGAAATTCTTTGCAGGGATGTAAATTAAAGAATTAACGCTCTGACCACCGCGCCGTGCCGGTGTCATTTCGAAATAACACGTCTTATATAAAACAATTCTCTCACGTCTATCCAATTTTTCCTGCGTCCTCTGCAATTAATTACACGCAATGGAGCATGCGACTGTGAAACCCTCTCCGAGTCACCCCCTTAGAACCGTTTAAACCGCCTGGCATTCCCTGGGACAAGGGACGATTATGTAACGTGGGTTAAATCACGGAAACGCGAACGTTTGTCGCTGATTTCGCAGAAGGAGGAAAGATTTCGTGCAGGAAGGACAGAGTTTTTAAGAGCATCGTGAAAGTTTCGAGGGTAACTTTGCGCGCGACGAGACCCGCGCCAAGCGGCATGTAATACGTCAAGATAAATGAAGAGAAACAGGCTGGAATATTTAAACCACCTAATCTTTCATAAATAAAGGAGCTTCAAAAACGGCGTGGAATTAACGTCCCGACAGGCCGGAAGTCAGTGTTCTGGCTTTCAGATACCGTCGACCTACCCTTATGACACGATAACGTTTTATTTTTAACATCAAGTCTCTGATAATAAAATTGTTCGTCCTCTTTAATCCGACACGCTATTTAAATCGTTTTAATTTTCCAAATAATTCCGAAGAGAAATAAAACTTGAAACGTTAAACATTGAAAGGTACATCTCGAAATTCGTGGAAATTCGAAAGAAAATTCGATTTATTTTTAATACGGACGACATGCTTGGTCAAAATTAAAGTAAACGAGGCGTGTCGGCATTCGGTGATGAGCTACGGCTCGAGCCACCCTTGCAAACATTTCGTTCGACAAAATAAAAAAAAAATAAAAAAGAAAACCAGATTGCTCGACGAACAGCTTCGGTTCGGGTGAATTTCCAGCGAAACGATGCCCTTTACTCGCACCGTGTATCAAGCACAATTTTCACGTTTGCAACGAGATCAGCGCGTGTTATGCGCCCGGTAATTGCAACTAATAGCTGGAGGGATGAAATCGTTAATATTTTGAAATCCGAAACGGGAGGCTCATTGCGGAATGTTTGGTGTCATGGGTGTAAATGTCCGTTTATGCTGAATAAATTACACCCAGGATTACGTACATTAGATTGTCTGGATTTTATACTCGTTTCGTTCAATCGTTTACCCCTTTGATTATACTCTTGATTATACATGATTCATTAATATATTCGCATTTTCTCGTGTATCGTAATTTTGCAAATATCATCGATTAATTCGACTGAAAAGAATTACTATTTTATAAAGTTGATAATTAAACCCGTAATATTTCAATACGTTTTTCCTCGAAACTATCCAAATTCTACTTATCATTTTCTATTTGTTAGCTACTTTGTACACGACGTATCCGTTAAATAAAATTATGCAAAGATGAGCATAACGTTGGCCGCTGTAACGAAGGTATGTAATTAGCGGCCAGTACAAACACGCGGCTAATTGCCAAACGCTCGACATCTACCGACATTTTAATTGAGATTACGATTCTCATCTATGCATTGTAGCACGAGTTAGACAATGAATTCCGTTTGCGATACGATTCTCATTAAAAATTTTATTAAATACTTGAAATTTTTGCATTTTACCGTTAATGATTTTGGACTGAAATTAAATAGAAGCCAAAGAACAAAAAAGGGTTTGAATAACTAATTGACGGAAATTCAAATCGAAAAAACAAAGGAACAAGAGTGTCGCGTGTAAAGTTGTTTATTCCTCGAAGGATCGGTCACATCCTTACCCTTGTCGTCGTCAAAATCGAGTTTAAAAAAGCTCGTTAAACCCAACTTTCACCCCTTCACCTTCTCCTCCTAGCTCGAAGGGATGAACTGTAAAACCCGGCCCCTTCCCCCCGCACTTCGACAATCGATACAACAATAGAGTTATGCAGCTGTACGCGAGTCAGGGGTGGTGAGCAAAACGCGAAAAGCTTCCTGTCCCCCCATTTCCGCCTCGCCAACATTTTCCTTCTCTATCCAGCATCGACGAACGATGAGCCTTTGCATAATCCTCCTATATACGTATTCCCTGATATACAACGAGGGGTGCATAATTGCATCCAGATAAAACAGGTGAATGGTAAATCAAACTCGGATTTGCCCCCCTCGGCTCGTGATTACCCTAGCTAATTAAGCTGCCATCCCCTTCTGCTTCTCCTTGAGGCTCGGAGATACGAAAAGAAATAAATTAAGACATCCACCCTTAATCTTTTCAATATAGTGGATGCCATCGTAGTAATTTCACTGGATCATTCGGACGGACTGAATTTGGAAACATTACGGGCAAAGTAGCGAGACTAATTGTAGGATTAATATTAAATTCTTGGAAACTCGGAAAGTCGCGTTGAATAAAATTTTTAAAGGGGACGAAGAAGAAGGGCGTATAACTTAAAAACTCTGTACCCTTTCAATTTTCGAACTTCTGAGGTATTTCCGAGGCAAAGATTTGGAGGGTTAATTTTGATTCAGCTGTTAAGTATTTATTTTAGTTTTATCTTCTCAATCTCTGATCACAACTCAGTCATCATCATTCAATGTTTCAACTTCCCTTTGGTGAACAACCGAATGTACAGCAACAGCGATCGATTCTAAAGAATTAATACCCGTGACCGATTCTCTTGTTCCCAGTGGCACATAAATTTTCCCGGTTAATACTCGAATTAATAGTTGCATCCGCAACCGGCACAATGAATTACGAGTGGTCCATCTCGAAGACGATATGCTGAATCGGTCCGCGGAGAAGTTACCCTCCGTAAGCTCGAGCGCGAGAGAGAGAGAGGGGTTGGCCAGCGGTGTTCATCCGGCTTCGCGTGCAATATTGGTTACCGTCGACGTAATATAACATCTCGTAACGTCAAATGGATCATAATATTCCCGAATGTAATGCCAGCCATCCATCTGGATACAGGTTTCCGTTGGACGCCGGTTAATTTCGTCTGAAATTACATCCGCCTTGTTCCGCGCCGCGCAACGAGTTGTCAGCCAGTGAATCTCTGACGGCTCGTCGACATTCGAACGACTTCACCGACGGATCGTTGGGATTCCTCTAATTAGCACGTACGATTATACAGGGTGGCCCACATAACTCTTAACAGCTCAATATCTCGAAAACTATAACATCGATTTTAAAGTTCTTGGTCTTAAATTGCATGGATCTGAAGGGCCTTTCTAACTACATAAACATGAAGTGGCTTCCCCTTCTTCTTTAATGGGGGGTGGGGGTACCTTTATAATTTTAAATGGAACCCCTTATAAAACGTTACATATTTAGATTCTACAGGAAAAAACAAGTAAATTTTGTCTGAAACATTTTTTTGTCAGATATTTCCATGATGAGATTATAACTCATCATATAAGAATATGCAATTTAAGACCAAGAACTTTAAAATCGATGTCATAGTTTTCGAGATATTGAGCTGTTAAGAGTTATGTGGGCCGCCCTGTATATCTCCCGCCTGTTCTGACGCGTACACGGGAAAGTAATTGGCACCGGTTATTTTTTCCAGGGAAAATTCCGCGTACAGTCCGATTTTCGAAAAGCCCGTTACGCGTATGTACGTGGTAATTGGGTGTTACGCGAGTTGGATTGAAAATCGTGCATGCAATCATTAACGGGATGATATCTTTCAAACGGATAACGAACCGATTTTTTGCGATTAATTGAACGTTTTTGCCCGTGTTTTATCCCTTCGTTTGACCTTTCATAATGATAATCTTTTGATGTTACTGTTCGCTATGATACCGATACCGTGTACTCTGCACATATTTCACTCGAATTTTATAGAGAAAAATCAAATACACGATTTAAAATGGAGAATTTTCAATTCTAATAATTCTTTTCATAAGAATGTAACGATCAGGCTGCGTACGTTCAAGATAATATCTAAGGTTTGATTTTTTCGAAAATTCATCTATGATAAATGTATTGCTTCGTTCATGAAGTTTCAAGAACCACCAATTTTTTAGTGGTCACATATTATATACTCAAAATTGCAGTTCGATTAATCGGTCGATCGGAATAATTCCTGGCATAATCCATCGATCTGTTTTTCGAAAGAACGTGGCTAGCTTGTGTAAACTGCCGGGTGTACATTCCCGGGTAATCGAATAATTCGTACGAATGAGAAACAATTTGCACTGAATCAGTTTTAATTTCAATTTTGATTCTGGTTGTTCGTTCCGTACAGTGCGTTGCACGGGATGCGTTCTACCGTTGCGCATGTAAATCGTGTGCAAATACGGAATCTATATAGAATCGTTGCACGTTGTGCGTTCGACGTGAGATTCAACATTTTTCTTTAAAAATTTTCATCTTGATCCATTTTGTGGTTCTGCGACGATTTTAAATCATCGGTCGTTAAACAATTTGTGTGTCATACACCAGTGCATCCTCATAAAAGAGAAAGCAGGCGAAAATATAACCACATTTCATCGACGAACTCTGGTAACAAGACGAATAATCATAACTCTGGATCCACTGAATCCCCATAAAAAATATTTAGTACTATCTGTGTGCGGAAAATCCGGCGTTTTTTTTTCGTGACCGTCGTTGTCTGTGTCGTTCTGTTTACGACCCAATATAGAACCGACAGAGACCGGTTAACCCCATGGGATTTCCTTCTGTTAAACGTTACAACGTCGGATTCACCCCCTCTGGCTAGCGTGGAGCTCCGGATTCGCTGTCGACCGAAGGGAATACATTATAATAAGGGCACGTTTGCACCCTGTATGTCGGCCTGCGGCACACGCGAAACTGCTGTGCAAATAGACAGTCGAAACAGTGCGGAGCCGCGCACGGACAGGATGGATTTCAACAAAAATGAAAAGCAAGGGTAATTTATGTACCGACCCCTACAGCGGATCGCGGCCAAGAAACAAATGCGATATTAATATTTACCATGACTTGTATCATTACACGCTCGCAGTTGCGTTCGTTGATATTAACGAAATGCAGGGTCGCCTACGATGATAGTAAAATTCGAAGCGTAAAAGAAAGTCGCGAAAACGCGATCCACCTGGTGAACTCGGGAACTGATTATTCAGATTCTTCTTCATCGGAGGAATACACGATCGAATCGTCGAACGAGCGAGTTGATCGTTCTCGATGAAAAAGGTCCATCTTTATGAACGAACGGGGTGCCGTTATCGAGGAATAACGGTTCCCAGAAGGGGTTGAGAGAAGTCGTCCCGTAAGAATCCCCTTAATTATAACCGATCCATCAGCATTTCCCGACGGGATTTAAGTAATTAAGTCCGATTTAACGAAGAATAGACGCCGGCGACAGAAATAAGAGGTGGAATAGCCGGAGCAGTTATCAACGGTAGAGGAGAATGAGAGGAGGAGCAAAAGACGGACGTTTCTACCGGAAGCAAGCGGATTGGAGTACGAGACGAAGGAGACAAGCGACCGGGTAAAAAGGAGGAGGAAGCCAATGCTCGAGAGTGGTCCCGATATCAAAATAATTGCTCCATCAAGATCCGGCTCTCGGTTGAGACGGACGGAAGATTTATGCTTTGTTTGACCGTCGTTAGGTTGCGTTAATGAGAGGAAATTATTTGGTAGCTCGGCAAGCACGAGGCCGCAAGGTCTAGTCGCAATTACGCCGGAATCTCTGCCTGCTTCTCGCTGCTCTCCGCGTCTATTGTATCCTCTGGAGATGCTCCTTGCTTCGTTAAAGCATCTCGCGATTCGACGGATGTTAACGACGTCAGAGGGGAAACAACGTGGCAGAGACGGCGGAGGGTGGATACCCTGGAACGACGCTAATGCACCATCGATTAGATAACGCTCAACCGCTTGTTCTTGATTTTTTAATTACATTCCCCCTTGACGAACGGCTTAAAACCTAATTGGGAATTCAGTTGGTGCGAATTGTCGGTGATTTTCCGTTCATATCTCTGACGCTTGCTGCGTGAAATCTGAGTCAGACGAGATCCAAACTTATAAAATATGTACAAGGATATTATTATAAATTTTAAATGAATAATTTTCAGAGAAACAGTATCTAATTTACAAAATGAAAATAATATGAAATATAAAATTGAATTAAGATTAGGGCTCTCTCCATGGTCCGCCGTCTGAAGATCTTGAACTTCTTCCTTTTTTATTTCTTCGAAATTTTATAATATTTCTTATCCTGCAATATGCAAACAGTTTTACGAACCTATTTCACCTGATCGATCGAAAGTACATTTATCTAGAATTTCGTCGCCTCGATACAATCTCCAGCTCCATAATCTTATTTCCACCCTGTTGCTGAAATATTTTCCACCCCAAGAAGAACATTGAGTTTCCGTCAAGGCGGAACGGAGTTCGCCCCGTAACGGAGTTACGTAACCATTAATCGGCGATTCGAGCTCGTTGAAGCAGCTCGCACCTGTTTAACACCGGCGACAGTGGTGCCCTTAGGTTTCGTCACGTGGAGGGACTCTGATTTCCGGTCCAGCAACGGATCACGTGGCGTGCACGCGACCTTCCTCGGTCTTTTCGTAGCTATCGCTGACGAAAAGGCTTGTTGATGGGAGAGATCGGAGTCTGGGTCGGTTTCCATGGGTACACGGGGAATGATGCGTTACCTGGGTAACCCTGGCACAGTGGGGCTTTCCCTCAACCACCCTCAAAACCGTGTGTATGTGTACCCCTGTATGGGCTGTACATATGCAATGTGCAAGCTGCAAATCTACTGGGTGTTTCATTATTAATAAGATCGACTTTACTATCTTTTTTTTTAATTTCAAGTCACATTTGTAATCATTTATTCATATCTCTCAATAGTGTGGGATGATTTTCAAACCAACTGCAGAAAATTGAGGTATGGATTATTTAATCCTATTTAATCACTGTGTATATAAAACATTTAATTTTCAAAATGTAGGATATTGAGCTCATCGGTGAATTTTCCCGATAATGAAACACTATGTATGGAGGGACAGAACGTATACATTATGTATGTACGATCGTACATATACACACGGTGGTCTGGAGCCACTTGGATGACTCTGTAAATATTAACCTCTCCGTAAGAATTGGGCGTTCCATGGAGGATCGCGTAATGCGTCGCACGAATTTTTTTGTATCTCTTGTAACTTTTCAAGGTTCGAAGGTCGTACTTCTGTGCTAGAAAGGTGGATGTGTTGGGTATGTTTGGGATGGCTGGCTGGTGGGTGGAGACAGTTGTATCGCTCTGTAAATATTAATCTCACTGAAAACGGGTAGCTCGAAGAGTGGTTGGATATAATTCAGTACTCGAATTTTCTATGTATTTTGTGGCTTCTAAGATCCCTGGATTACCTGTATTCAGTTCCTTACGTGAAAATCTGTTTCGTATCAAAATATTTATGCAATAATTTCGGATTAAAATAATTTTGATCTCTGAAGAATTAGAATTAGAATTAGAAAAATTTATAGTCATCGAAGTGGTTTCAGTTGCATCGAGCACCATGTAGATACACAGAGGTGGTATACCGCCTACTGTGCTTTCTCTTTTGCCAAATTCGACCCTTCCCGCTCTTGGGGTCCTCCCTTTTGAACGTCCTTGTCACCTCATCCTGTTTCTCGCGTTCCCCGCTCGCTTCATTGCCCGTCCAATCACATACCATTCAAAGTGACGAGACTCCAATCCCTGCTACGATCAATTACGATCGTCCAGACGAAGGTGTGGCGACGCCGTCACCGGAAGTGGATTTTTTAATGCATGCGTAGAAGTCCTATCGTACACAGAACGCTTCTTAATTTTTTTTACTTTTATGTTGCAGTAAATAAATTGAGATTATTTCACAATATATAATAATAACGTAACGAAAATTAGAACAGTGGGCGGGAATGAAATATCACAGGCTGAAATTAATTCGATAAAATGGAAGTTGTATTTCAGCTATTCCATTACAGAATTACAAGGAAATGAGATCGGTGTCGCAAATAGCAAGTAAGTAGGTAGCTTTACCGTTCGTAAGCCAATTGGAAAGGTACATTTCGCATGAGGCTCGGTTCGACGTTAGCACGAATCGTATTTCCCGTCGGTTTTAAGCAAAGGGACACCGCGTGTGTATACATTAGACCGGCAAACGAGATTACTATCAGCGTCGAGGCAGCCAGGGGTTGGCGAGAAAGCAATATATCGTTACCTGGCCTCGCGATGCTTCGCGATACACTTTCGCCCCTTTTCCTCTCCACGCACATTCGCTTCGTAATTCGCTTCATTGCCCTCCCAATCACGTACCATTCAAAGTGACAGCTGGATCCTCGAGCGAACGAGCCCTGAATGCGACGACGTCAATTACAATCGTCGAGATACAAAAAATTTAGACCCAGGCGATATTAACGCAATTTGAATCGCGTCTACGACTCCGCCTCCTCGCCCCTTGCTTGCTGCTCTTCTCGAACCGTTCAAAAGACGTCAGCAGATCTCGCGAGCTACTTGCTGAAACGCTCGAGCAGTCACGAGAGGAAAGAAACATATAGTTACAGCTCTGCAACGAGTGTATAAATGAAAACGCACCCCCTATTTATTCGTGAAACGAAACCATTCCAAATTGAACTCCCTCTAATTATATCGGTAGAAAAGATGGAAATTAAGTTATTCTCGTTTTCAATTTTACTTACTAATAATGCGCATAAAAACAGTATCGATAAATAATCTATAAATTCCTATGTAAATCGCGCGAATCAAAAGGGGTCGAAGATAAAGGGTAGCCGATTTGACGCGAATCAAGAGTCGATTCACGAAACGACTACAATAGCCAGACCCCATTGCTCCATCGATTTCATCTAAAAGTATTTATTATTGGATTATTGGAAGACGTTAATGCATTTCGTACTCAGCTACCTCACAGTGTACCAGATTCACTGGCTTCCTTTCATTTCTCCGTAATTCATTTTCCATTCAAATGAAAGGATTCGATTTCGTGAAATTTTGAAATTTTATAATTATGAAAAATTTCTGTCGGGATGGAAACCCTATCCCGTTATGTCACACGTGTTCACGATGGTTGCGCGACAGAGAGGTCGACAGAGTTCGGGTCAGGGGTGACTGGAGCGTGGAACAGAGTTTTTCACGGTTGCCGCAAGGGTTGAAGATCAGCTGGCTTTTTAAAATCCGCGTGTAGGGTGCTCGTACGTCGGTCTAACGAGTCTCGTGCAAGGATTCGGTGCACCAGGAACAGTCTACCCCTCGACAGATATTGAATAAACGTTTAAGGGCTGTAGCATGTTAGTGGTTTGGGGCGGGAGACTGACGAGAGAAGGAGAGAGATGGAGAAGGGGTGACATAAGGGTAGTTGTACGTAGGTAGGTTGATAGGTTGGAAAAGGTAGGGCGTACGAATCTCCTGACCGGCCTGTTACCTTCGTGCTTGGCAAACAACAATGACCAGGTCGGGATATACAAAGACGCGTTGGGAAAGGGTGAGATGGGAGCAAATGAAGGGGTTGATTCAGGTATACAGAATATCGTAGCACAGGAACATTTAAATACCTCCTTTCATTTTGATAATACGAGAAATGTTTAACATTTTTGACACGTGAAAATCAACAGGAGTCTCTTAAATTCTAAAAAATTAAACGATTCAGATGGAAAACGAAAATCGAGCGTTCCCCTTTAGCTGGGATACCCTGCATGGAAATAAAATATGCGCTCCACTAAATACAAGGTCTTTAACTTTGAGCGGTGGAGAAGACCGACGACGGAATATTACTCAATTTAAATGCAACCGGGGTGAAAAAAACGATGCGAGGGGTGGAGGAATCGGGATAGAAGGAAAACACCCTCGAAACTTTACAGCCGCTTACGCGACGTCTCGTTACGTGCCGGTAAACACCGCTTACGTTCGATACCGCTTTCATCGACTTTGCTTTCGCTGTCGGCGATGCTTTTCATTTTCTTTTCAGCATTGTGGCAGCATACAGATATAAGTGAAAATACTTTTTCATCTCTCTAATCGCCTTTGAGTTAGCATTTTCCGGGTGAAACTTCGGAGTTTGACTGAAAACATAAATTAGATTTTGGAACTTTATCAATGACATACGTTATCAACAAATTAATTGGGCTAATATCGAGATCGACGACGAAAATTTACGCGCGAATAATCGTCGAAGAATTAAGATATTAGCGAGTTCCATGCAAATTGTAAAACTTTTTACGAAAATCCTCGTCGTAGAATGCGGTCCGGGGAAGTTTTAACGAAGCCATTGCTAGTTTTCGCCAAGAGTTTCGATCGTCACAAGGACGATTCGAATTCAACCGATCGCTTGATATTCGATATCGTAGCTTCCCCCGTCGTTCGTCAAAAGCTCCGAGGCGTTTATCGTCGATTTAGATTCAAGCGAATGACCATGTTACCGAATAGATGCGCGTCTTCTCGCCCGGACGTTATCAAACTGACGTTCCCAAGGAAAAGAAAGAATATTCTTCGCCAAATGGTTTCGCGTGACGGATACTCGGCCCTTTTATCTCGTGTTTCAGCCCCTTTTCTTTGAGGGTGAGTGGCCATTTTGAGGGACGATCGAACGATACCACGATTGTGCCCCTATCTCGTGGCAGGTCTTCACTTTATTAAAAGCAGGGATTCGGACAGATAGACCTTTTTGCTGGTCGTGAAAAAAAAAGAAAGGTAGAAATGTTCGACCATAACATCGAGGATTTTTGCGCAATTTGCACGTTGAAATTTTCTCGAGGGTTAAATATTTCAGCGACGAACTACTATACATATATTTACAAATCTATCCAGGTGCATCGGTTACTTTATTATAAACGAACGTTTCGACCCTTGATGTGGATAAAAAAATAAACTAAAAGATATTTGTTGCCATCAAAGAGGGTTTACTCAAGGTACACCGTAAATAGTGTGTATTTGTTAACCCTCAGAGACACACAATGTCAAATCGTATTCCACGCTTTTTATTCATAGCTTGTCTCGAATCTAGACTGCAGACATATTTGTCAGTAGGATAATCTTTTTTTCGGTGCTCAATAACGCCCGGTCGGAGATTTCGCATCGATTCAGCCGAAGGAACACGAATTCCTCGTGCTGTAAGGCTCGAATAGAGAACGACAAAGAACCACTCGTACCTCCAGTAACATCTGCTGCTGCGAGAAAATACAAACGTCGCTATATTGTGATCTCCGTCAGGGTATACGGATCAGGGGATCAAAGGTGCACCATCCTCTCGGATCGGATTAAGTTGATGCAACCTTCGTCCGTGACATTTCTATTAGATGGCGGAGATACTTTGGAAAGGGGACAGAGTAGCAAGGTAAAGGTAATTCTCTGCCTCCGGTAATGAATGACAATCATTTGAAACGCGATTTGCAATTATCCTTGGATCGTTTGCATGATTCTAATTCGTACAAGGGGATTATCTAAGAGACCGGTCACCAACAACCCCGCCTCATCTTTTGAGAACAATAGCAAGATTTTCTATGCAGATTGGAATTACAACGATATGAATATATCGTATTCACTCGAATTTGCTTTAGAATTAGGCTGTTTTTTCTATGCTTATATCGGAAAGTTTTGTCCGATAATGTCATTTTAAGTTGCAACACGTATGAACATATATATGGCTGCCTCTTTTTACCATTGTATTGGTCATTAGTAACGATAGAAATTATATTGTTCAGTAAATATTAATAAATGTGTTGAAAATGTATTATCTTTCTTTTAATCCAAAAATGGACAGAAGTTTCCGGTAGACCTGCTCAATTTAGAATTCGTGTTAATGTAATCAGAGATCGTTTAAAAAAACGGAGATCATTTAAAAAATCTAAAAGAAGATTAGAAAATATATAGGTAATTTCACTTGATAACGTAAATCCATAGACATTTCCGATTCCACCCCATATGCTCGATTCAGCCATCGCCATGGATCCCCGTTCATTTTTCCACAAAATTGAGAAAACATCCAGCCGACGTGATTTTGCTAAACCCCTTATCGCGCGGGCCGATACGAGCCATCGCATCGCGTCGATTTCCAGCGATCCGCGCGATCGAAGATCCGCTCGTGAGATCGACGCGGTGCGGCGCGGACTCTCTCGACATTATTATTCGTCGAAGCCGTGTGCACGCGAGAAAGCAACGTACATATAGGAGCGAGCAAACGGCTGCAATCTCGTTGTTGCACGCGAGGTGTGACCGAACGAGATACGCTGCATCGGCGATTGTTCGCGATCCTGGTCCGGGAATTAATTCACGCGAGGCGTCGGTGAACAATGAGCAGCGCGCGCCCGATCCTCACCCCCTCCGTTCCTATCACTCGCCACCCCAAAACCGTGGCAATTGAATGCGATTTTCGAAATCGTGCACCATAAGGTGCAAAATCGGCCTCCTCGGTCACGTCTGACGCACCGAATTCGAGTATATTTGTTTGTTCGCCGGCTCGTAGCCATATGCCGGCTCTGCGTCGTTGCATTATGTGCACGGTGCACCGTGCACTGCACCAATGGACCCTTTTGTTTTCGTTACGGTTCAACACACCGATCCAACCGTTTGCTATACCCTCTTGCTTGCAGCTACTTCGATCTGTCGCTCTTTTTTGACGCGTTATACGGGTACAGGGAGTTCAAAAAACGGTTAAAGCAAACTATTGGGGGACGTTGGAAAATATGTTAGATATTATATATAATCGATTATTATTATTTATCTTATTTTTTACAGAACTTTTGAGGTAGATGAAGCAGAATAAAAATTGGAAAAACATCTTTTTTAATGTTTTAACGATCTCCGTTGGTTCACTGCCCGTACCATTTTTCTTTTTCTATCATTTTTCTCTCGTTGTTTGTAATTCTTTTTTTAACGATGAATGTCTTTGAGTGTTCTTTCTCGTTGAATTCTGCTGGTATGAGCGAGCAGGAAAATCGACGTTACTGGCTTTTGTCTCGCGTCGTGGCCCTTTCAAGTTTCAAGAGGTTTGTAGACGGTTATGCTGCACCAAGTACGATCACCGATTGCGTAGCTTTCAAGTAGCGTATGAATATTTTTTAAAACGGAACGTAGACGCTTGTAAGTGGAACGTTCTAGATAAAATTTCTTCCTGTTTTTACGTTTTCAAGTCTTCCGCCGTTGAAACCTCCGACGAGAATTCCGTTCAATACGAATTTTAAATTTCGCTCCAGTAGGTAGACATAAATAGTAGATAGAAAAAGAAAACAATTTAAACGATAATTAATTTCTCGTTATATGATAACCAATACTCGAGGAACCTCATCGCTGTATTCGTTCGAAGTTAATAACATTTTTCAGCATTCATGTCGTCATTTAACGTAAAGCCACGGGAAAACTTTATAAAAGTATCGTAAAATCGACCTTCCTTTCGTTAGAGAAAATTCAGACGAAAATTGACTCCGTAAAGGGTGTTTCAAATGAAAATTAAACGAGCAGTTTCCCTCGATGTTGCAGAAATATAAACTGGAGCTGCGTTTCTGTTGCAATTTCTCGATTCTCCTTTTTTTTTCGTATAACGAGTTACATTGATCCACGAACCATCTTCTGAATAATTACAAGTAGAAAAACGTTTCGAGCAACTAATTTTGAACAGAAAACACTAGTCACTCTGTAATCATAACCGGATAACAATTCTTTTCCATAAAGTGACGCCGCGAATATAACTTCGTCAAGAAAAATAATTTAATTTCCAAACAATGTTGTTTCGCCAGCGATGGGAGATCGAGGGGAAGGAGTAGGGTGGCCCGAGTCACTCCGTGTGCAAAAATTTGACGAAGCTTTTAGCTGGTAATTCCATTAACCAACGCTTTGGAGTGCATTATACACGGCGTTGTGTGTGGCCCTGTCATTTTCAGTGGCTACCGACAGGGCTGTAAGAGCGTGCAGGAGGAACAACGACAACGATCCGAAAGGAACGAAAGAGAGAATAGGAAAGACGGTTACGAGAGGCCGATCTCTGGTCTGCTTTTTTCACTCTTACCGCCCATGCAAACTCGAAGCTAGACATCACTGGTAGATAGCCGCCTCTTGGATCGTGTCATCTGTGACGTGGGACAAAAACGACCCGTACGAACTAACAGGTCCAGGCTTTTCCGAGCCTGCCGCTGAAACGTTTTCTTGCGTGTTAGAAAGAGCGTTTATCTAATCTAAATGTTATTTCATGAAAAGAGGAGAGTGGAAACGGAGATCTGGTCATTTGAAATGTTATAGAACACCATTGGACGTATTTCCATTTATATAGATTCGTTAGTTCTTTATACTGAAAGTTATTTCTAACAGAAGCTCGATGTTCTCTAAAGAATTGATAAAGGCTCATATTGAATTCTAAGAATATCCTGTTACACACGGAAATTGATCAAATGTTCCCATAAAAAGTCCATTTCCCTGTGTCCCGCGCGAATACCTAACGCATTCCCACAGCACTAAGCCCGAAGTCCTTAAAAATTATACCGACTTCGGTTCGCTCGAAGCGCGTACATCATTTCTCCCTTACACGACACGCGTTTCCTACCACCTAAGAAATTCACGATGTTTCGCGGCACCACGCTCGTTTGAAGCTCCGAAAGAAAACCGTGCTCCCTCTCGACGCGACCAACCCCTGAATCGAGCCCCGTTTCATTTTTTTTCCTCTTTGCTCGGTAACAATATTCGAGCGGCCACGCGCCTTATGGACGAACGTGATTCGCAACTGTATACAAAAACACTCGTGAACGCGATCGAACAACAACGGCAGAGCCGGCTTTCTGCACGGGGGGCGAAGAGGGCTGAGAACGAACGGGGGTAGAAAAAAAAGAAGGAAAAGAAAGAAAAGCACTCGTAGAAAACCGTTACAAAGAGGTCGGACGATTCCCAGCCGAGGTTGTTCTAATAGGTAGGCAAGCACTCGACGAAACAGGCTCGAGAGGAAAACAGTGGTACGGATCCAAAACAAATTCGAAGCGCAACAAATTTTCCTGTTCGCCACGGGGCACCCCGACGCACATGCTTCGCAGATGCACCCCTGTTTCCATAGATGTGCTATGGAGACGCTGGAAATCGGTCCCCCCCCCAATGCAATATTTCACATGTGTATTGTGTTACTACTCTGGTCTGTACGCTAAGGCCCCCTTGCGACCCACCAGGGGCGGAAGAGACTCGTACTAACAAAATGTATCCCTTCGATGTCCTTGCTCGCTATCTTGCGTGCATATAAATTTTTAAAAAATTCTTTCTTTTTCATTCTTCAATTTTTCGCAATTATAATGAACTGTTTTAAGTGACGGATACGTTCGTTATTATTATCGCGCCTTTAGCTTTGAAATGTATTGATAGACTGGCAAATTAATTCACTGACATTGTGTCTGTTCCATGACACGCATCAAACGCACAAGTAAAGGGGAAAATGACGAAGGAAAACGGGAAGGTATAGGTTACACGAACCCGGTGAACATTAAATCTGCCTTGTACACTCGCGTTGCAGATGACGTCGTTCGTTTTCCAATTATCGTCGCGAAATGAATTGCTCGGCCGAGACGCGGACGGCTGATTAAATGGCCAGTTTCCGATTTAAATCCGGGTACGTTGCAACGATTGAAATAATTGTTTAATTACACGGTTACTTCCGATAATGACGACGTATTAAATTGAATCGTCCTGAACTTCGTGCCGCGAATCGTACGATTTCGCAAAATTTTCTGCCACCTCATCACTGACGATGCACATTTTTCTTCTACGAAGGGGTATTCAATATTTTAAATGCAAATATTGTTCTCGGTAGAACAGTTCAAAGCGTTATACACTTCTATAATTACATTCTAATTATGTTGAAGGATAAAATGGTTATTGTATGACGACTCGAGATCGGCCTGTTTGAAACGTCGGACAAACGCGGCGTGTTTTCAAGCGGAACGGAAGAGACGAGATGAATTGAATAAATACCTTAACACCGAAATGAAACGGAGCTTAGTGGCGCACAATAGGCGGCAATCGTTTTCGTTACAATTACTTATTCGATAATTTCGAGCATTGTGCCCGTAGCCGGTGCGTCAGCGTGGTTTTGTGCGTCCAACAGCTGCGATGAATGACACTATTACCGGTAAGTGGCGAGCATTATTTACGCAAAAGCAATAGCAACATGTGCGTCGTATCGCTTTCGTTCTTCAACGTACCACGGCTAATAATAACGATGATCAGTCAGTCATTATTTGTTCATTCGGACGTGATTTTTTAATACACATTTGTCAGCTATGGAATTCAGGAACTTTAAAATTTTTCTATTTATCAAATTGCTCTTCCTATTGTGCTTTTCTATAGATATCAAGAATCCGTCCGGAAGGTCGGCGACGCACGGAACTTAGATTCTGAGATATGGTATTCAATACCTTGACGATAAAATAGTAATAATGTAATGTCAAATACTGAATTATATCTTGAAAATTAATAATTTTTATTTCTAACTCGTAAAACTCCAACCACTCTTTTCCTTTACAAGTCAATTATTCGCAACATCAAAGGATGGTAAATTTGAATCGACTGTTCGTCAAAGGAAATCTTGTCAAAGCCACTTTTAAAGCAGTTTAATAGAGTACGGACAATCAATGTATCAAAGAATGCAATTAAACTTTGGAAAACAAAATTTCTCCGCGGTCCCGTGGCTGGTAAGTTTTCACAGCTTAATTCCGGTGGCATAATTAGCGTGCTTTAACGCACCCACGATCTTATTCAACCCTCCAATATCCTGTCTGCCCGTGCAATTATACGAAGCTCTTTTCGCCGCGCGTTTTGTGCCTCGATTCAACCGGTGGTCCACGGGAAATACCGCGTCAATTATTAACCGTTGTCTGCTAGGCGCAATTAAAAATTATCGATACCGGCACAGGAGCGCGCAGCTTTGTCAACAAACGTTGATGAATTCAACGGAAACGTGTACTGACCCCCGCAGGTAAATACAAAGAGTCGCGCGATGAAAGCGCGGAAATTCCAACGTGGTAAGGCAAAGAGAGATAGAGAGAAAGAGGAAGAGAAAGGCAGATGGACATACTGAAAGTGGAAGCGAGAAAGAAACAGGGTAGCAAGAGCACGACAGCAGAGGAAGTGGAGTGAAGGAAGAGGGAGATAATTACTCGCAGTTTCTTCTCATTTACATTCTATTCCAGACGACTGAGCGAAATCTCAGTTATACTTTTGTGCGAAGCTAAAGCAAGATTATTATTTAAATAACTCTTTACTTTCAAAAGGCAAACGAAAGGGGAACCTCTTCTCGACTTACTCGTCATCCACAGGGTGTCCCATTAATTGTGATTCCTCTCGAGAAAATAAATTGAAGATATACAATAACTTTCTTTAATAAACTAAATTAATAAACGATGTAGGGACGCAAATGTCTGATTAACGTGACGAGTACATTCGTGGCTGAATGTAAGGACCACGGGGAACTCGATAAATCACCGGACGAAAGGTTTAGAGAAACCGTCAGGACGAAGCTTACGTAAAAAGGGATGAAGAAAAATACGCGAGTGACGCTCGCAAATCGAACGTAAGGCTATATAGCCAGGACCAGAAATAAAAGCTAGCTCGACAGTCGATACTAGCTGGTGGCGAAGGTGAATGGACCACTACTCTCGTCGAGAGGATCGTGAAGAAACGGACCTCCCAGGAGTTTCCGCCCTGCCTCGGTTCATTTTCTCTTCTTTTTTTCCCCTCTCTCTAGCCGCCTTTCAGGCTCGCGTCGCTCGACGTTTCCCGATTCGAACTCGCCTGGACGTGAAAATCTCTGCACGGTCAGTTTATTTTAGATGAGACCGAGAGTATCGGACAGAAGATGCGAGCCATCCGAAGAGGTTACGTTCGTAGAGTGAGATTATACAGACTTCTTCAAAAAAAGATATATTGCAAGATACCACGTTATATTATTGCTATTAAACAATTAACAATCGCGATATCATGTGAGCGGACCTTTTGCCGCTAACGTCTTCAAGTTATGTGGCAGGGAACTTGTTAAAATATCAGGGATTCACGGTTAGGGGTGAGAAAATTAGATTTTGAAATTTGCAACCGTGAATTAAATAAGTGGATAACACGGATTAATAAAGTAAACTCGCGTTACAAAATGCGAGTAATTGTAGGAACAACAACCCCTTCTGTGACAGGCGGCAAGAGGGCCGAGTGAAACGGTGTCGGGGTCGAGGGGGAGGTAAAAAGCTGCAAAACCACCCCCCTACAACGCACTTACCCAGCCCTACCTCCACTCAACCGTGTGCATCCCGCACTCGTGTTAAATATATGTTGCTCCGTGCGAGGTGCCAGCGACGATCAAATGTGCCGTCGCGCTTGCTCGTTCGTTCGCCTACCACTTATTGTGGAGACAGGCTTTTTTAGCCGAGAGCTTTTTGCGTACGGAAGGAAGAACAGGATCAAGTAAAATACTCGCAAGTTTCTCGAATGGGGTACTCGAACACAGTTGTGTTTAAGCTACTCTGCCAGCACGGAATTTCGATGACTTTTATGTTTAATTATTGGAGCGACCGCACGAAGCAATGAATGTTCCATTTTGTGTCAAGTAAAATGAAAAATTTATAGCATGCAAATGAAAGTAGGTCACAGAATTATACATCGTGATGTTAGAAATAACAGTATAACAGTTTGCAATAAAAAATGTAAAAACTCCTGACTCTAGCATAGGATTCGATAGACTATGAAACACTTGTTTGTTACTTGTTATACATTCATCGGTTCATTGATTTTCGATTATTCAGATATAGCGAGAAATTCCAATAGCCGACGTATCGGGACACTTCTGCTTGAACAATCGAATAGTTGCGCTATTATCGATTATCCAACTTAGTTGTCCCACCAACTAATGCACTTCCATTGAAATATCGATCAGTGAATTCCAAGCGATTTGGCAGTTTCAACGAACACACCACAATTCTCCAATTGTTAACAGAGGATTTTTCTCCAAAATTTCACCGCATCAGCTTTCATTTATTCTAATTTTATTCGAGTAATAAGGGAGTAGGTAACTTTTAAATATTCGAAAGACATTGGAAAGCGTATCAGAAAAGGGTGGTTGCGACCCCTATTTACGAACGAATCTGCATTCGATCGATGACGCGTAATCGTTACCGTCGTTTGATTGCGCAGCTCTACTTTCCCAACGGTAACCGAACCTTATAAGATTAATACGTACAATTTGCATGTTAATTAGTACTTTCGTTGACCCAGAATTTTCAAGCGTCCCCCGGTCTAATGTCTTTTCCGATATGAATTTCTCCTTCTCGAAAAATATTCGCACTTCAGCCTCGAGGTATAAAGGAAGTATACTGCAAATTAAAGTTTCGTAATTTCGTTCGAGTCCACCTATTTCTCTTTCTCGTTTTCTACGTACATACGTATGTACATATTCGTCGGTTCGTCGAGTCTGAAAATTTTAATCATCCGAAATAACGTTTCCAACCTATTTCTCGAGAAACTACAAACACGCGTACAAGGATATCGACTCGTACACAGGTCGGTAATTACTTGCGACTGTGAAATTAATAATTTATTAGTATTGTTTCATGGAATTCGGTCGACTCGTTAGCCTAATTGACGAAATCGTTTCGAGCGTTCCATTCGATGCTTCGTTGAAGCAATGTATATCGCGTATATTGTTCTCGTCGTTGGTTTTATTCATAGGCACACACAGCTGTGTTACCCCCTCCTATTCCCCCTCCCCGGTGTAATTTGAATTTATGCAAATGAGCGGTTGAATTATGTAACGAATTTGAACTGTACACCGTGAAAATGGCATTCACCTAGTTCCTGGATGGAACATTTCAATTTCTACCGTATAGATTTCCGTTCCTGTTCCCGAAAGCCGAAATCGTATCAAAAATTCCATCAGTTACACGCATTCCGTTTACGCTTACGTTGTTTCTCGAATTTTTGTGCTATTTTATTTGTATTCCAGAGTGATTTACCGCCATCAAATTTTAATACAAATTCTTCGATTAATTTTCTCCAAAAACACTATGTTCTTTAATACGAAATAGTGAAATTACCAATTTGCATCCCCGTTGAAGAACGAATTTTTATTTCCACTGACCCCGATTTTCTTGCAGTTTCCCTACTTCCCTCTCCTCTGAATATTTAGTTAATTTCACTGAATTACCCAGAAACGTGGAGTCTGATTGTTTACAAGAGAGCAGTCGTTTCGCACACGTAGCAAGTTAATTTCATACCTAACCCAGCGAACTCGTTCTCCTGCCGAGTTTGAAGGAATTTAATTTTCCAGAACGTCAGTGTTTTTCCCGTGTGTCACGGTAATCTCGTTGTTCGCGAAATAAAGAGGCCACTGTCGTTACGAAATTCTAACAGTAAATACACGATTGTTTACGGTACTTTGATCGCGGAACAATGGTCGCGGAGGATGCAACAGCGTCGCCGCATTCTGAACCGGAAGATAGCTCGCAAACGTTACGATTACCCGTAAGGCCGTAGCTCTTGTAAAAGCGGGCAAACGAAATTTCGAGTAATTAAAAATGTTTTCAACGCGGCGAGCCGCGGTCGCGGAAGGGAAAGAAAAAGAAAAAGGAAATTAGTCGCGGAGACGCGGCGGCGACCGTGACTGTAAAAGATGGCGGAAATAGAGGGGCGTAAAAAAAAAAGCTACGAACATAGTGTGCAATTATGAAAATGAGTTTGGATGAGGTACGGCTACGGGGGACAAAGCTTTGAGAGATAACATTGACCAAAGTTACGAGGTTTTGCTTCTCCATTATTCAAACGAGGACCGGTCGGTTGGAATGTTGTATCTTTGTACGAACGTACTGTGCTGTTAGAAAAATAGGAGACTGCAAGCATCTTTGCTCGATCGATGCATTCGCAAATTGATTCTAAATTATCTTTATAATTACGTTTATTAACACGTTCGCTACCAGGATCTGAGAAGAAAATCTAGTACCACAATCCAAGATGTTTTTTGTTAAAATATGTCCTTAATTGACGTGGATCTTTTTAGCCCTACATCTATTTTATTGTTTATAACTCAACTATACTGCTCATTTCCAAATTGGTTGCAAGTTGCAATTATTATAAACTGATCAGAAACACGCATCGCACGTATGCGACGGTGGGCTCAACGAGTTAACATAAAATTCTTGATTTGTTTCGAATAAATAAGACTTCGTATATCAAATCTAACATCTTTCTCGCGTGAAATTGAATCGCATCGAGGCGTCGAACCGTACGTAAACGAATTATTTAACGAAATTCGAGCGGTGTCATTCGATAATGCCTTAAACTAATTCGAGCGAAGTTAAGCCAAGGAATAAACTGGCATCGTAACCCTCTTCGACGTACACGTACGACTGCAATCCATTCCGAGGGGAGCAGAGATTTTTAATCGAGTTTCGTGACATCAAAGTGTTGCCTGTCATCAATCCTTCTCTCTCTCTCTTTTTCTCTCGTCGCCCTACGTTCCTCTGATTTTCATGCTACGCTCGTAGCGTCGTTCATCAGCTCGTTCGAAACTGGAAATTAATCGTCGCTTCTGAAAATAAGAGCGGAGCCGAAAAAAAAAATTGAAACGGTGACGGGAACAGCAAGCAAGCGACCGACAAAGAAACTCCGCTCTATTCCCACTATTTATGAACCGACCGAGTGAAACTTAAATTCAAGACGAAAGGCGAAGGGAAACATTGAGATTCTGAAATAATGAGTCTAGTTTGGGGAGGAGACAAATTCTTGACGCGGTGCGAACGAAAATATTGAAACAAGCTGCTCAACACCGAGACACAATTTTTTCAGATACGAAGGTCTGCTTCGCTTCTTTTGAAAATCTACAACTTTCATTTCATTCCTTTTTTTTTTTTTATTTAAAATAGAACTTAACGACTGCATAAAATTTTCTCTTCAGAAAAGCGACGCAGTTATTATTTTTATAAAATTTAGTTCAACCTTAAAAATTTCTCGATAAATCAATGCAAAGATACACAGTGGCTGAAAGGAGAACGTAAACGCGTGATATATAACCGGAACGTTTGTATTTCTCCTCCATAGATAAGACGGTGTGATAAAACTGGCCGCCATAGTAGTCGGACATTTTAATTCGAACAGACATGACGTAGGAGCGTTGTAAATCCATTCGAAACTGGCCGAAAAATTCGCGTAGGGATATCGCCGAGAGCGTGTCTTCGACACGCGGCCGGCTACGATAGAATTATTCGCGTCCATGAAATTTTATTGCTACAATATTTCACGGGGCTCGCGCGACCCGTCGTAATGCAGCCCGAGGCCAGAATCGCTAGTAAGCGGACGCGTTCGTCCGCCATTGTGGCCGTTTCGCAATCAGTAAAGTGGCGTATGCCGCTATTGAAACTGCCGTTGCTAATGAAAATTCCCGGGGACGCGAATAAAACTGATTGGTATTCAGGTATTCCAATAATTAATGAAATAAAAACTGGTCCGCGCTCGTGTCATCTCGGCTTGGTGGTTGCTGGCCGAATTCTATCGAACGAGGTAGATGAAAAAAGAGAGGGAAAGTGAACCAAAAAAAAAAAAAAAATAAAATAAAAAAATAAAAAATACAGACAAAGAGAGCAAGATGAATTTCGAAAAGCGGAAAAAAGAGTATGAGAATTTAGAATTTTGTAGGTGAGCGTGAACAATTTTTCATTACTGCCTCGCGAGGATTATTCGCTTCCGCCGCCAGTTAACGCGACGGGTTGAACGGGTGCGGTTGAAAAAACGTGTTCATTTGCACGGAATTGAATGCGACGTGATGTAATTAACCGTGCGATGAAGCTGATTGTGATTTATAGCATAACAATTGTGCAGAAGTAACGATGTTCTTTTTTATCATTCCATAGACAGATTCTTTAATACGGTGATTGATGCGGTGGTCATATAAAACTGGCAGCATAAATTTAATAAGAGAAGGGAAACAATTGTGATCAAGGTATTGAAAGAGAAAATGATTTATAAAAACATTTGCTTTAACTAGATTTTTCATTACACGAAACGAAGAATTGTTGAAATCGTTTCAAGGGGTAAAATGAATTTTTCTTTCCATCATGATGGAGCTTAAGGGACCCTCGAACGGACGGACGCGAAATAAAAGCTAGTTTTGATTTCAATCGGTTTCACGCCACCCCTAAATACGGGGGAGTATATCGCGACACTCGGGCAAGCGCCGTCTCTTTCGTAGCTGTAACAAAAATGAAGTAACAGAATTACAGAGTCGCCTCGTCAGGAACAGACTCCGTTAAATCAACGGACCCTCGCCTTCTCCCATCTTCTGGCCGTCGTTTCACCAAAAACCCACCCTCTTCTTATCCTCTTGCGTTTCAGCCTCCTCCTTTCCTTCCAGTCAGCCTGTAATCTAGGAATCTATGATTCAACGCCACTCGTGCGCCCCCAGCATCTGCTCCCTGATGGACGCACTTCAAACTGTCCCGCTCACAAAGCGGACCTCTGTTCTTAGGAAATAATGTTTTCGCTGGCCTGTCCAACCTTCTCTTTCTCTCCTTTCTTCCTCGAGGACTGGTTAATACCTTGCAGATGCCAGACAGTGAACGAGAATCAGAACAGTGGAGAGGGATAAACCGAGGAGACGAGTGAAAGAGGTTTTGTTCGACTCGGACTTAACAGGTGCTCCAAGTAATTCGACGCAGAGGACGCGCGCGTTCTTGAGCTTGCAATTAGTCCATTTCCAGAGGAGGAAAATATATTATTTCCAAGAAACTACTTTCCATCATAAATAACGATATATCAAAGCGCGAAGTACTTTTAAATTTTGCGAAATTTTGGCTGCAGCTAATAATCGTTAGACGACTTTAAACCTAACAATGTTCGACGCGTTCCGCAATGAGGAAAAGAATGAAAGTAAATGAAACGTTTATGAAAGTAAGTCAAAGCGAAACGAGCGTAGCGATCGACGAACGATCAAATAAAATTACAGTCCGCTAACAAACTGGATGAACGATAAACAAATTACGTAAACCGGAAGGTTCGTTTTAAACGCGCGAGCCCAGCAAATGATCTCCATACTCGCCTGGAGCGTTCGTCGGAATCGAAACGAGAGGCTTTGTGAAACGTTAGAACGATTCTTCAACGAGATTTGATTTACAAAGAATCCAAAGCGAAACAGATCTACGGGGTAATGGTTAACGTTAATTCGTCTAATTAAAGGAACGACACGTTTGACATTGGCAGAACGACAGTGTCAACGATTCCGCCGAAAATGTAATGAGCCTCGAGTTTCATGCGTTCCAATCAACCAGCAGCCGTGAAATCGAGCGAGCACCCACGGAGTCGCTTGTTAAATCGTACTAAAAGATTGCACCTATCGAGAGAACGAACGGACCAAAAAAAAGAAAACGCAGAAGAAAAGAGGAAAAACAGCAAACGGTGGAAGGAAAAAAGTCTGTACATAAATCGTTTCCAAGCGGTGTTCGAGCTATCGTCATCGTATCGGCTGGGAAACTAGGTCAGAACAGTTTTTCCCAACGACTTGTTCCCGACAAAGATACCAACCTACCACTCGATCCTCTCTTTCTTTCCTTTTTTTTCTTTCTTTCTCCTCTAAGGAGAAGACTCTTAACGGTGATACGAGAACAGCGAAACCCGTAGAACGATCGAATAGAACACGAGATTAGCGGAAATTCGCGAATGTTTTTTCGTGTAAATCTCGCGAAACGGTTTATCCGTCGGTTAGAAATTTGATTTCCCCCGGTAAGATTTGCTCGAGAAAATAATCTTTCTCCTTTTCACCGTCCCACCGAAACTTTCCAGGGAAAGTTGATTGAAAAGCTACCGCGGTTTAACTTGGGTTATAAAACTAGTCGGATTCGCGGGGAAAGTAGGTCGAGCCCCGATCCTTTCAACTGCTTGATTGTTGCTCGATCTTTAAACGAAAATTCGTTCCCCTTCGTTTGCCGGTTCGGTTCCGTTGCCGGGCGAAACGCATTTTCGTTGCATACCGGATGAAGTGCTCGTAAAGTGGGAACAATAATGGAGGAGAAAGAGGTTCGGTTGCTTCCACCGGGCATGTACTTTTCTCCTTTTCTACGGTGCTTGCAAATTTTAAACTGTCCTCTTCTGTTCGTGTTCGCGCAATTCTACGCTCTCGATGGGAGTCTTAAGAGGTTTTCGTGCCACCATTCGTTCTTCCCTCTTTTAGCAATCACCTTTTTGATATTTGGATACTGGTAATAATTGTAAAAGCTTCTTACAATTTTAACATGATTTATTAAGAATTCCACCATCAAGGGTGAAAATGTGTTTTAATTCAAAATGAGTAAATCCTGAATAATTTAACAGAAGTATTGCTAATACAAGAAGGTTGGAAAATACTGATTTATAGCCTGAACCAATCGATGAAATCCTACGTTACGTTCTCGCAAGATGCACCCCGTTTTAATCCCATAAAACGTTGGAAAAACCTCGACGATCATCCGACTAATCGCCTTAGGTGTAACGCGGATCTGCCGCGTTTGCACTTGCGCCTTATTAAGCGTAGGAAAAGGGATCGGCGCGACTCGAAATGATCGTCATGCTGACTGCAGCAGAATTGAACGGGAAACAGGTCGGCGGTGTTGTAAATCACGCTCCGCTCGCTTACTTTGACTAGCGGCCCTGCGTCGCTGGCGCGATACGATAGCGGCACAAAACAATTTGTATTTAACGGATTTCGTTGGGGCACGCATGGAATTCAGCTAGCCAGAATTCCAGATAAGCGTGTTGCTCGCGTGCGAGATATTGCAAAAATCCCGAGGAGAACAATGACTTTCCGGACGGGCTGCGCTGAAACATAAACTCGCGCTCGATTTTACCGCGCGATAGGATGATTCGCGAACGATAACACGATTGTCCGAGCAAACAATTGGCAGGATACTTGGAGAGGAACTCGGGCAGGATTCTTGGGTCTTCTGGAGGAGTTTCTTTTATGAAAAACAGATACGTCTTGGGAGAGTTGCTCCAGAGAAATCTCTGTCCTATTTGCGCCTTTGCCAGCTAGATCGGGATGCATCTTGCTAAATTTGATAGCCTACATAATGGAACGGAAGATATGAAACTGGCAACGGGCAAATAGAAAGAGAAACCAGAGGAGGAAATGATAACTTTTTGATAAGCGAAGCGCAAATATCTTTCAAATGTTTTAAAATCAGCCTCTTAATTCAACCCTCAGTCGGCGGACCATGAAGAGAGCCCTTTAAATTCTATTTTGTATTTCATATTATCCTCGTTCCTTTAAAAATTATCCTTCCAACATGTGAAACAGGACCTTTTTCACCGATTCACACCACCATCGGATCGAGTGAACGCGTGACCTGTTTAAATCGACGTCCGACTTATTAGCCGGAATTTGTCACGGCGTTTTGGTAGCTCGCCACGCTCGCTATAAACCGGCAAGTTTTACGAGCAGCACGATGGCCGTTGAAACATTCAGGAGATTAATTTGAATGAATGACAGACTGGACATCCTGGTCCCGTGGGAGGGACCGGTCTACGCCCCGGTGATTGCCGTTGAATGGTCTCTCGCTTTTGCACCGTTCTGCTTTATCCCTGTCTCTCTTTCCTTTGCTCCTCCACGATCCACCCTGTTCCGTTTCGGCGAGCCAGCGTTGTCGATTCGAGCCGCGTGAAATTGCTTCTCGAACAGTCGTTTTCGACCGTCTAATTAGAGGGTTCGGCAAAGATGACAAGCGGAGGCGATCATGGCGACGGATCCTGTTGTTGAGACGCGATGACAGCCTCTTACGATTTGAATTTTCAATTTGATTATATTTGGAGCGGGATAAATAAAGGGAGATACAGATCTCATGTTCAGTGAAACAAAAGGATGGAATATTTGCTGAGTGTAATTTGGGTGCTGGTAATAATTAATTGTCCTGTTGTTACGCTGTTGAATACCTGTGAAACATTTTACCAACTTTACAGATTAATGTACAGAATATTTAATCTCGTAGTAAACATAATAACTTTTTTATTCAGAAGGTTCACTAGTGGAACTGAAGCAGATGCGTAAACGAAGCAACAATTTCAGAAAGAAGAAATAGTTATTTTACTTAGAGAGGTTCGTTCTGTGCAATTAAGTCTCGATTTGCGTAATTATCGCGAACGCAGCTGCAAGGAAGCGCGACCGGTTGAAATTATAGGACAAAAACCGAGTGACCCGAATTTCGAAGCGTCGTTGCAAAGTTTTCTTAGGAGAGGCGTCTAATTTCGAGAAATCACAGGGAAGTAGTGCCGACTTTCGTAGCTCGGGCAGGTGCTTCTGTAATTTGTGTCAACCGCTTATTAGATTCTGAACGCAATTACTGTAATCGTGCCGGAATTTCCGGCTTTGCGGCTAGAAACTTTGCTCTTCAAAAATTTTTCCTTCGTTTGAACGAATCGCGTCACTCGTCTTCAAATTGTTACCTTCCTATATCAAACGGACAGGTATATTTCCGGTTCCCTTTTGCCCGCAGCACAGACGATATCTTGAATTTTAGGAAATATGGGAGAAGAGAAAAAAATTCCTGATAATCAGATCATATAATTTTTATATTTATACCTTTGAATTCTACAATAGCTATTTAATTACATTTCGAATGTAAAGATATCTTAAGTTTCTAAATTACCTAGAGAGGATAAAACGTCGAAAAAAATTTAAACGTCAAGTTGATTCATAATTGAAGATCAATTCTTCCCCGAGAAGAATATTTAATATCCGTGCGGTATTCTCCGTAGTATTTAAATATCCTAATATTCAAATATTCATTTCTACTTAAACTTTAATTCCCGACTTATCCTCTCTTCAGAGGTTTACCTTCGTATGCAGTCCATACATTAAAGTCTGGCCACATTACAAACAGATCTTACCGTGCCATTCTGCCCAAACAGCTTCCACCTGTGCGGTTAATTAGCCCAACGGATCTGACCACGTAAATTCAGGTCTGTCGTCAACGACAGGTACAAAACAAGCCCTGCTATCTCTACGCATCTATGGACGAATGAACAACAGTGGGCATCATTGTTCGTCCAAGACTCGGACGGTCAGGGGTAATAAGGTAAAGCACTATAAGGGTTGGTCGCACTGATCCCAGGGATCATTTTCATTAAGAGCTGGTCAATTAGATGCGCTTCGAACGACGTCCAGTCTCTGGTTAAACTTGAACGTAAGTTGTCCACGATACGGTGGCACCGATAGAACCTGGACAAAAGGGGAGAATCGTGTATACCGTTCGAGGGTGGAGACGTTTAGCTGGAGAAGAGATTCGTAAGCGGGCCTGAGTGAGAACGAGGGATGAGAGAACGAACAGACCACTCCTACGGCCTCGACACGAGAAGCCCGCCATAACCTCGCCACTAGTAATTGAACGCAAGTGGTTGAAAGTACTTCTTGGCTCCCGGAAGCATCTCCTTCTCGGCTACCACCACCACTCATCGTTTCCTTCTTTTTTCATCCACCCTTCTTTCGTACTTATTTTCTCCTCTGCTTAGGCAATCCTTTTTTTCTTGAACGATTTTTCTTCGTTTCAACTCCCCTCGCTGTTGGTTTTTATATTAAATCATCTAACTCGATATCCGGAGGTAGATAAAATAGTTTTGATAATTTGATTTGCGATGGAAGATTTTTCAGCTATCATCTAGTGTCAAATATCTTTGGCTGTTTAAATACCGTGTTTAAATAAGACATCGGAGAGTACAATATGGGACAGTAAATGAAGGGTGCTCGAAAATAATTGAAGTGTCACTTCAGTGTACCACTATCCCTTAGGATCTTTCCCTTCTATCCAATAACGGGATCGATTTTTTTTTTGTAAAGTACTATAGAAAGAACCTCTATTGACACTACATACCTCGTTCAATTTAAGTGTATCCAATCTGGAAGCTCTAATTGTGCCGAGGCACTGGGTTGCAGATGGATGATGATTGACCCATTCTCGCAGTGTACTATTGCTCTCAAGATAAATTGATATAATTGTGTGAAGGCTGGTTGAAGAGGATGCGTGTTGGAATGATGAATGGGATGTCAGATGGGACAGCAAGATGCGTTGACAAAATTGTACGACACTTAAATAAAAGTGTTCTCGATTCTGGCACTGATTTCATCTTTGCCTAATATCTTCGAATTGTTTTATTATCACTGATGGAAAAAATACTTCATAGTTGTACAAATATAAGAAACCAATTGATCCCAATTCCAATTCCAATTGGTTCCTTTTTGTGCTCTATCGAATACACCAGCAATTTGTCGTAGCTCTTTTCGACTCGATTTTCGAACATTCCTCGCGTAAAAGCCCAGATGATTGCCTTCTGTGCCCGAAGAAATAGGACGAATCTCACTTTTCGATATATCGTCGAAGGGATGACTATGCGCGATTGCCTTTTTGTTTCTACGTCCCACCTAAATGGGAGATACGTGTTATGGAAATTCCACGAGGGTGAAAGACGAAAAATTGTTCGAAATTTGGTTTTTCATTCTACCCTTCTGCTTCAAACGTCACAAATTGTCATCGTACCTTGGCTTAAATTTCAAATATTCCGAAGATAAAACAACTCCTGTTTGATTTTATAATTGAAAGGATTATTTATCGTTGTATCGAACATAAGATTATACGAAGCAAATTATCGAGACGATTGTTGGGAAGTCGACTCCTAATATGGATAATCTAATCTGGTATCCAAAGCAATTTCGGGGCAAGCCCAGTCAGAAGCAGAAAGGATAAGCAATAAGATAACGGCAGCCATTAGGAATGTTTTATCGGCGACAAATCTCTTTAATGGCAAGACCGTGTTCGTTGCTTAATAGACAAGCGGACGTGCTCGCGAAATTGATTAACGCTTCACAGCCGCGTAAATATTAATCTGCTCACGGGTCCCGTTAATCGCGTCGGCGCGGCGGACCAACGAAATTACTCCGCCATAAAATTTCATAAACCAACCTACAATTTGTTGCATCAAGGGAGACGAGGAATTTTTATTTAAAAATTTTATAAACAACCTGATATTACATAGAGCTCGAAGAAAAGGTGTTCTTGCCCTTTAATAAAATATTACATTCAAACATTACAAGGTTCCCTATTATTCTCGTAAAAGCATCAAAGGAAATCTAAACTCGATTCTCACCGGTCTGTTTCATAACAACGAACGATCCTGTGTGTTCAGCATCGTCTAAGGCTGGATGTGACAACGGTACCACCCTTCCTCGTCTTCAATCCTTTGTCGAACCCTTGTACCGACGCGACGTACAATAAGTGGCGGGCGTTATCATAAATAAAGAGCGGCTAAATTAGATTTCCAAATCAAGATGGCGACCGTATTGTCTACGACAGAGGCTGAATTAATTGGATTTCAGAGCCAACTTTGTCGCGTCTCGTACCAATCTGCTTCGCGTGCACCCTTCCTTCTTTGCCCTTCGGTATCCCTCCAACCCCATCCCACTTCACTTTATCGTTCGCTTTCTCCTTTCCACGATCAGCTCTAAACCCGGGCATGAATGACGCTCGAATCGGGTCGTAAAGTAACTCGCTCGACCGGGATGCGGTTAGGTCGTTTCGCGAGCACCGATTATGCTGCATTTTCTATGAAGCCGCGTTGAATTCAGATCCGAAGAGTAGTAGTTCGAGGGTGTTCTCTTGCGAGACAACCGAAGGGGACGTGAGGCCGGCTGTTGGAGGATTATTAAGGGATCACCGGGTCGGACAGATGGAAGGATAAACAAACCAGCCGTAATGAACGAGTACGGATCGCTCGAGAGCAGTCGGAGATATAGTCCTCGCCACTTATTGTCGCGGAGATCCCGTCGCTTCCCTCGGGATGGATATATTAAATCAACGGTGGTCACCGACGAACACTGGGACACTCCTTTCGTTTGGATTCTGATCTTCGCGCGTTTCGACCACTGTTGACCGAAAGTTTGCCCTCGTATGATGGTGCTCTTATCACTCGCAGCAACGTTTTAGCCACTTTCGACGGAACAAACCGAAAGGGTCACTCTGTTTCCATCATCTTTAATCGGTCCGCTTTGGACACTCCTTTCTTCTTCGAAATGAATGTAGATTACGTCCTGTGGCCAGACTACTCAACGAAACTGTTGCCAGCGATGGTAGATAAGCCGCGACTAAGGGGCAAACGCATAGCAAAGCAACGATGTAATTAACGTTGATATTGCGGGGAGGTTTGATTTGATGGGTCCGATGTAACGCGACGTGTGCGTGATTTCTGGGTATATCCTGCTCAGGTTTGTTGTGGTAATTCGTACTGAAGCAATTCCAGGTGCGATCAATGTGAAAGGGGTGAATGTTCTCTTATGTGTGTACCTTGTAGGTAACTTCTGAACCTTAAGCGTTGGAAAAAGAATATTTTGATTTACTCGAAATTTGTTAATAACGAAGAACTTCTTATAGTGTCCCTTCAAATTTATTTAAATTTTCCTATATTATACGATATTCTATTCACAATTCTATCCCCTGGCTTTAGAGCTTCTCAAGAATCAAACAATGAGAATACAATTAGAAGCTCCCTACGAAGCTTTCGGCTGCGCGTTAACTATCGAATCGTCGAAAGTTCTTAGAGGATCGAGATTCCTGGGCGAGGATTAAGGTAGCAGAGAGACGGTCCCTGGCCAACGGTATCTGTTGCTCTTCGTCTCCACGGCCCGATGGTTTTGATGTTACCGAGATACTCGTCGACCCATCGTCGTATCCGGATTAGCACGTAGAAACTCTGCCTCATTACCAAACTGTTGGCGAATACCTTGAAGGGATGCAGAAGGACGCAGCCAGAGACTGAAATAAAGGGACACAGAGGGATCACGGGGGACCTTTGAGACGGTGAAAGATCGAACCGCGATATAATTAAGGCTGGAGACGTATACGTGAAGGAACTATGGATAAAAGTGGTAATTCTTAAAAAATAAGAACGTTGATATTGGTACACTGAAAGTATAGTATATCACTTTCTGCTTTGACTTCTTTTTACTTGTCTCGAGTATCGGTAGCGAGATTAGCCGACGCGAAGTGGCACGGTCCATCGGTTCGAGTTGGTCGTTT
Organism: Osmia lignaria lignaria; assembly: GCF_051020975.1. NCBI lineage: Eukaryota > Metazoa > Arthropoda > Insecta > Hymenoptera > Megachilidae > Osmia > Osmia lignaria. The sequence goes on from NC_135041.1 coordinate 7,764,432, forward strand.
TTCTTCGACAAACAGTTGGCAAAGTGTTACTTTTACAATGACCGGCGCTTGAACTAAGAAGTTCGTGAACTAAGAATTGGGTTAATGAGTTCAGTGGCTGGAAGATGTTGTGAGGTGAATGGTGAGAGAGAAACGAGAGGATAAGGGATGAGAGTAACCACGGTTCGTTCTGGTTTCGCTGTAATAGATGAAATTCAACGTACATTGTGGCGTTTCGCAATCTTCGACATCGAGCTGTAATTATTTCTGGCTAAATCGAATTTGACGAACGTTTGATACGTATCACTGGCTCCGGAAATATTATTATTCCAATTCGTTTGAATTGTGGAACATCAAAGATATTAATATTTAAAATTGAAACCTTGCTCTACTTTACATTCTTCGTTCCCGTTTCACGACAGAAAATTCGCAATACCGCGTCGTGTAAAAATGTAATTGCATCGGGGGAGAGGGTAGAAAGCGAGACGATCAATCTGGAATTTTTCCATCAACGAGAAACGAGAAGTTGTTGCGGCCAGCTTGGGGAAGGTGGGATCTTTCGGCTAAATACATTCGAGAAGCGAGCTGCAAAACCCCTGTGCTCTTAGTGGAAGGCAGCTCATCAAGAGGATTATGCAACCCCTATCTTCGGCAGACGCGGTAAACGCAATCCCTTAACCCTTCTCCCTTCGAGCACTTGGAGTGGCGGTCCCCTAGCCGCACGACAGATTAACGATTCAAGAATCGTCGAGTCACTGGCAAAAATTACACCGTATTGATGATTCGTGGCCAGGGTCGAACGAGTGAGAAGGGATTAGAGTTGCTTGTGCGAAAGGCTCGAGGAGAATTCTTGCGAGGAGATATTCCTCCTCTGAATGCAAAGTGTCTTCTCGATAGAAAAGGGACAGGTTAAAAGAAGACTCGAGGTTCAAGAGTAATCGAAACACTGTTAAACTGATAAGCTGCTGGGAACATCGATGTGAATTGTACGAACGAAAGGACGTCTATTATGCTTCATAAAAGAAATTTCTTATTATTCGTGATAAATAGGCCAGGAGAAAAATAAGTATTTCAGAGTTATAAATGCGAAATGAAAATCCATCGATTAATATATGTATTTCTTAAGATTGATTTTCACCTTTAGTCGTCTCCGATTTTACCCCTTCTTCGAAGTTAAACTGTACGGATTTAAGCTCTGAGACGATTACTTCACGAAGGACGTAACGTAGAAGCGTGACGGTCACGCGATCGTTGGTTGAACAACCTTCGCTACGATATACGACCATTCGATATTAGCATTTACAATTTCGTTGCACGCTAAACAAGCCGTCTCAGAGTGTAATTTACCTCGTCGCGCCGCTATCACAGTCGTTGCGCATTCGCGTACCTCATGCGAAACCTGAACTTCAACTTTCGATCGTTCATTCTCCGCTCCGTTTCCGATCTAACCAATAACGATAATTTAACCAGCAAAGCCTGACCTCTCCGATATTTCATTCTTCTTTCGTACAAATCACACCAGCCTTTCTAGTTTATCAATTTAGCCCGTTGCTTCGCAACGGCTGACTACTGCCGAGAATTTTATAGAATTAAGTTTGAAGAATTTATTATTCTGACAGGCACTTTTGAATGGCAAAAGTATTCTAGGTTTGTATCTATGAGACAGAGTAGAACAGCGAAAGGTTAAATATAAGTTAAAATTGACCTATTTGTCGACTGTTCCAATAGATGTTCCGATACCGAGGTTAATAGCTGATCTTGATAACTTGGCTCGTCGAGTTCGATCGAATCCAATCTTCCTGCTGGGTAACAACCTTTTATACAACCATTCAAATAGAATCCAATGCCAAGTAAAGTTTGTTGTACATATATATAAGCTTCATTGCTGCATCTATTTTTTGATTATTTAAATAAATGAATATCTCGATGAATACATTTTATAAGATATAAATATGTAAGCAATACACGTATAAGAGAGATAATACGAAAGCGTATTTCGCTAATGTGCGTTTGTATTTAACAGTTCCTGCAAGTATCCCCTAAAGTAGAAATTTCAATAAATCCTCTGCAATCTCCGCTTTAGTGATTCGTTGTCGCGTGCAGAGGGAACGTTAAACGCGAACCCTAAACGGACAGTCTTCATTATTTCGAAAATCACGCGACAATATCGTGTGCTCGTCGAGTATCGGTCCCAGAAACCAGTTCGTTTCCATTAAATCCAATTTCATGCCAAGCTTGCCTTCGAACATTGAAGTATTCTCGTAATAAAATGTTTGCATCTAGCATATTTGTATTATCGACAATTCATATGAATTTTCAAATAACTATATACTACTGTTCCATAATCTGACGAAGGTATTGGTAATTTTTATAGCAGATTAAGTCTCGATGTTATGTTCGCTGAAAAATTGGATGAGACTAATTCCTGGCAATGAAAAAAGGGGTCGTTTATCATCGGGTCGCGGGATGATTATCGATGCCGTCTGTGAATTTATTCGAGCACGCGGTTCCAAGTCGACGGAGAAAGCATCAAAGGCTTCCAGAGGAGGGGCGTTCATTAAGGGACGCGACGTTTTTTCGTTCTGTTCGTTGGCGATGGTGTTTGTACGCGGGACTCGAGGGGAAAATAATTTATTTGCCGCTCGCCCTTCGTAGTCGTCGAGAGCCGAACGAACGATTTCGCCCTCGACGACGACGACGACGACGACGTTAGTTTTTAGTCCTTTTACTCGTCGCAAAGCTACCCGTATTAATCTGATTTACCCCCTTCTTTTTTTGTGTTTCAGGTACGTAAACTTGCCTTCCTTTTGCAATGCGTCTGGCGAATCGGGGTAACGAATGGAAAACAGCTAGGTAAAAATTGCGATGCTTTTTGTTATGCGGAAGTATCAGGTAAATAACAAGCGACGTTAGGTTCATTAACCGTTAAATGCATTATTTTTCTCAAAGTAACAAAATATTTTTAAATTGTCCATTTATACGTGAAGAGGCCATATAAAATTAATTTTTTTAATTTATCTACATGACAATTTTAACGTTATGAAACTATACGACTGAACGTCAGTTCATCGATAAAGAGCATCGAAGGACATTTTCAAAGGGCAGAGATTTACCTTTGACCATAGCATAAAAGGAATTAGAGCTAATAAATTTCGGGCGACGCGTTCCCCTTCGATTCCGGCCAAAGTGTATCCAGGAGACGAACGAGGGTAATATACGATCCAGCATAGTATTTCCCCGCTGGAAATTCGCGAAAGAGAATTCTCCGCAAAATCTCTGTTCCCGCCTGTATCGCGGCAGTCGAATGTCCTTTGATCTGTCCTCCCTTCGTCGTTGTCGCGAAAGCCACCCTATCTTCTCGCTTAATTCTTCCTTTCACTATCGGCGACACGGACCTGAACTCGATAATAAGCCTATGCCCTTTTGTTGCATCGTTCAATGATCAATAATTGCTCAAATCGTTATATTTATTCAATATTCTTGGATATATCTTTCAAAAATGAATCATGACCCAGTTTTCTTTATTCGATCCACGCCCAGATATTTATGAGGGAAAGGTCGAGGTGTTCAGTGACAAATCGAATAATTGCAATTCAAGCTACGTGTGTAGAGTGATCTCGCTACTGAACCACCCAGAAACTATCATGTTACAAGGGTTATCCATGGGCTGAGTATAGAAAAAAAAAAAATAAGCAACTCGATCCGACCAGAGATTTCGAGATATCCAACTTGATCCCAACGGGCTACCAACTGGTGAAGTAAGGAAACTTGTATGGAAGCAACAACAATGCCATGTATAACAAATGAGAAGAGAAATAACAATGGTACCCGAGGCAGAGATAACGTGACAACCAAAATAGACAGGGTTAAGAGAACTCTCCGTGGCATCTGCTTTCACTTTAGACTTCAGACTTTGTTCCTCATCTCAGATCCCACGTTCGTGACACGGATGTTTCATTTTTGTTTTATCTTGTTTGTATGAGTCTGTATCTGTACGTTGTATATTTCTAGGAACGTTACAGCGTCAGCTACTGTTTCTCGTTGACAAAAATCGTTAGATCTTCGCTTTAGGAGGGTGTTTGTTCGTGATAAGAAGATCCTAACTAAAATGCGCTTGTTGTTCGTGAATTTGAAAATTTTTGTTTGATAAAGCGATAAAAATGGTTGTTTGCTTGATAAAAGGTTGTAGAAAGATTACTGGTTCAAACAAACGATAGAGTATTGCTTTTTCTTAGGCTTATTATTGTTTCTATATGTTCAGAAGAATGAAATCAGCTCGTAGATTTCTTTTATCTTATTCCCGGGAACGTGAAGCAAATAAGTATTGTTTAGTAGATATCAAAAGTTTTCTTATTAAATGTGCAACGAACTCAACAAGTTTCACTTCATAACTTCTGTAAATGTTGCGAGTCTATTTCCTATTTCATTCTCAATTTCGTTGTTTGAACTTTCAGCATCGTTAAGTCCATTTGTAATTGGCTTTTACAGTGCTGTTGGACGACAGCCAACCAGGACAGTTATCTTCTTTATCTTTTCATCATTTAGTTCTCGATTATCGGCTCTCAAAGAACGTGAAATTGAAAACTTAGATAGAAAACGTATCTCAAAGGGAACGAACCTGTTAACTGATTTTTATTTTACCAACCCACGTCTATTAATCCGAAGACCTTGGAGATTCGAAATTACGCATCTTTAAATGTAAAATACATTGCAATGATGGTAATAAAATTTTGCAATGGTAGGAGTAATAAAAATTCAATAGAGGTCAAAATAAATGGACAAAAAGGAAGAAATTGTATCCCGTTGTAATTCACTAGCCCAGAAAATCTGTTTTTCGTCACAGCAGGGTGCCAAGGGTCCGACGTGGAGCCTTTATTCGAACTGAAGGTCCCAAAAGTAGGTAGCGAGGTCAGGTATATACGCTTTTCACATGGGTCACATACATTTCCGATCCTCTGTTTGTAATAAGCTTCTAAAAAGCGAGATTTCAGTCACCATTCTTAGCCTTCATAGGATAAGAATACAATTCAATTGAATTTGACAGACATAATCTTTTTGACTAGTCGCATTCCAACTGCATTTATTGCCTTGATAATTTTTCACAACTTTTTGCTTCTGAATTTATTTCATTTTTGGTAATTAATATATTTTAAATAAGAAATTCTTAAATTTAAAGGAATTTAATGAAATAATAAAATTAAATAAATTTTCCTCTTCTTAATCTTTTAAAAAAATAATTTCTTCCATGAATAATAAACCTTTACTAATTTTTATGACGATAACGAAACAGCAGAGGAAAAATAGCGATAGAAAAAGAATCAGGTGTTAGGACTTGTTAAAATTATAACAATCGAATTTAACGATTCGTGACGAACGGAAGACTGATCGATCAAGCGATCTGCTGTGATCGGTCTATTGTATAGCCACGGGGACACTTTGTATCGAACATCTCTCGACACGAGCGATCGAAATAACAGCCGGTCAAAAAATAATGCTCGAGGCGAAAAGGGAAGGAGGGACAAGGTGACGGGACAGAAGAGGCAACCCCCGTCGCGATGACAGGACCCTTTGCGAGCCCGAGGCACATGCAAACAGAATACAGACGAATCTAACCCAGAGTTGAATGATGTACTCCTCGCGCGATCCTAGTATCCTTTTGAAGCGACTGCTACGTCTGTTTCTCAGAATTTCCATAATCTCCATAGCGGAACGCAGTCTGGACGTATCTGTCCGTTGTAACACAATGTACCTACCCGAGGCTGATCTCCTTTTTTGGGACTTCTAGAAATTGTTTACGGCGAGGGAACTCGAGGAATTTCGCTAAAAATGTCGAAGAAAATTTAGGTATCTTAATCAGGAATAAATAGAAACAAGCTGGTACACGAGGAAACCTTGGACGTTCTTTTCTTCCGTTTCGAATGATCGACAGAAGAGGAAAAAAGGAATGAGGGATGGAAAAAAGCCAACCACTGACGGGATTCGCGACCGAACCTCGGACAGGATAGAATGAAATAATTCTCGCTGTCAGTCGAAAGCGACTCGCCCACCTCTCGCCTCGTTTCAGCTCGTTCCAAACCAGCGTTTCGTATTTTCGAGAACGAGGAACGATGGGAACGAGGGGGAGCGAAAGGGTGGTTCGCGACTCGTTCACCGGATAATTCCGCGGAAATTAAATGCCAGAAAAGAGATGGAAATTACGTTTAAATCGTTGTTGTTGGCCGGTGCACCAGTTTTCACGATGATTTTTTTCGTCGAATCGATCCGAACAAGCGGTAACCTCCGCTGGATCGTCCACTTCCGGCTAAATAGAAAATTTCATGCCGATCTACCATTAATCCTTTGGTCGGTTCGAACTTTCAACAGCTTTTTTTCTGCAATTCGTTCGCATCAATTCCACAACTGGTTCGTTGAAATCGGTTATCAACGCGTGGAAATTGCTTCTTTGCCCGAGTTACCCGCCAATGATTGATCCTTCGAGAGTATCGAATCCCTTTTTAATTTAGCTTTGTAACGTATGGATATGGGTAACAGCCATTTGGCTCTTAAGAACTGGATAGTTTAATGATCAAAGCGAAATTCTCGAGAACAGAACAATCCTGGAATAATAACAACAACCGATCTATTCTGATTCGAAGCAATCGGACTTGCAATAAATCACGAGGAAAGAAAGCGCATCATTCGGCAGATTCGGCAAAGATGATTACTCACCCCCTTCTTTGTATCAAGGAATAATAGGTCGGACTCGAGGGAAAGGGTTTAATAAGTTTTCCAATTATTGTCGCTCGACGTCATCATTCCCGTTGGATTGGGACGATCGAAACGATTCGGGGGATCGAAAGGGTGAGATCGACTGTCATAGGCACGCGTTAGACGAGCACCAATGGGTATTCAACCCCCTGGTCTATCTTTTTCTTACCCATTGGTAACAGCCAGAGGCAGTCCGCCAACTGATTGCAAGCAAGATCTGTTTGCGAAACAAACAATTTTCATGGACGGACGTGGAATAACAAGCGGTCGACGACGAACCACCTTTTCAGAAAATTTTTCGCGTATTAGATGGCTCACGTTCGAGCTTGTTTTAACTGGTTCCTTTCGACGGGAACGGTGACACGCTCATCCGGACGAAGAAAAACACTTTGTGTCAGCTGATGGGGAACGGTCCTCTTTTTAATTAGAATCTCTGTGTAATCTTCCATTTCGCGATCACGTACGGTCAAAATAAATGTGACGCGTTAAATTTTGAAATAAAACGACGAAAAGGTCAAAAATTGAATCTTTGTTGCAAATTAGAAAAAAAAAAGAAATGATAAAATAATTGAAAATTTGTGGAAATGTTTGATGATAGAGAAGGCAGGTATTTCGACAATAAGATGTGCGGTTTATAACCCAGTTCCAGTGTTCCGTGGCAACCGAAAATTCCCCGTGACGCAATAAATCAGTGAAATCACGGATGGATATTGGTTCTGGTCACACGAGCGCCGGCATTTGTCGATACGTCCGACATACGAGCGTATCCGGCCACGGGCTTCTTATATTTATCTGCTCCGCTTGCTTCCCATCGGAGCCACGAAATCACGTTCCCGCCCCGCCAACTTTTCCTCTTTCGAACTTGTTCTTTCCCCGTGCGGACACGCTTCTCCACGCTCGTCCGTGATAAATCTCACCGGGATATTCACTCGCGATTCAAACTCAATCATTTTCCTTCGAATGGCGCACACGTACTTCCGCAACTGAGACTTTTCTTAATCGTCGTATTGACGCAAGGACGAAAGTTGATATTCTCATACTATTTGCTGTTACGAAACTGAATGTTCGATAAGAAATTTCATCGATAAAGTGATAAGGAAGTTTGTATTTTAAAAGAGATATTTATCGAAACACGAAAGTGTGATATCTTAAAGATTCTTATTTCCATCTATAAATTTAGTAACGCGACAAACAAAACAAATATTTTCTAAGAAAGAATTCGTTAACTACCAAAAGCTTCGATGTTCAAAAGCGATCTGATATCAAAGGAGATACCACATGCACTTGAAATTTATGTATACACCTTCCTGACGCTGTAATAAATCTACACTCAACTCTGACTATCTTTCTTCAGAAATTTATCCTACGTATGCTCCAATGCTATGTAGCATTCAACTCGACGAATTGAATAAACAGAAAAAGAAAGTACAATTATTTAATTCTTTGTCTTACAATACAAGGATGATATTATTATGCATTACAAATGTCAGGAATTTATCTCATGCTTAATATCAATCACAAGTTTGCTTCTATAATATAAAAGAAAAAAGGGAAAAATGAAAGATTCAACGATTAATATAGAGCAGTGCCTTCAAAAATGTCTTCATACCCAGTTTCACGGTGTTTACGAATCTCAGCAGAATTTATTGTTTATTTCCGAGTTGAATCTGGGAACATTTCGGTCCATTTTTCATCGCGGTTACGAGTGGATCGCTAATGTATCTCGCCGCGGTCTGATAGACTTGCTCCGTCCCTTGCACGAAGACATTTCTATTCGTATCCGGTCTCGTATAGACGTCGGCCCCGCTATATCCCGGTAAAAGGACACGACGGATTCAGTAAAGTGTCGTATGCTACTTGACTTCATAAATAAAGATTCCTCGGTGCCAGTGCCCGTATCAGAGGAGCTTTTTAAAATCTGCCCCACGCAGAGAGAATGTGTAATACAAGCGAGATGTGTTTCCAACATACCCGGAGATACGATCTCCCAACTGTACGTCTACCGATTCCTTTTACCGACTTGAAATATCCTCACTGACGTCACTCGCTTGTCCTCTGAATAACCATCTTGATATCTTATCGATCAGAAGCTTGCCAATGATATTTATTAGGTCACGCGTTCAATTGTCAACCCAATAATAATCATGAAGCATTGTTGTACTGATAATGGAAGGTAGCTAATCTTGATTTAATGCGAGTAATATAGTCAAACGTATGACATTATAGTGCAGAGAGTGGTCAAATTATTATACTGAAACAAATAATTTCATGTGACAATGGGTATTGGTTGTGGAGCTCTAATTATTAAGAATAAGAATAGTTAATTTTCAAATTCCAAATTTCAAGCACTCTATTTTCTATCTTATGTTATTTTTACAATAGCAATTCTTGACGTACATTAAGATCCCCTGCATTTTTTTCAAAAATTAAGATTTATGCGTTAACATATTACTCACGACATTGTCAGATGTAGTAGTTAATAAATACATGAAGTATCAATAATATTCATGCATTGTTAATTTAATTAAAACACGCTCTTTCGAACATTTTGAGGACAAATCGTTCGAGTATAATAATTTGGCCACCCTCTGTATATTACCTGAAATATCAGCCGTGTTATAACATAGGGAGATCTAATGAACACGAAAAACTATAGGACATAATTCTTCGAATTTCCTGCTGGGAAGATACAAACGTCTCTCTATTTCAAGGTAATATCTTGAAATTCTTAAGGATCGACAGAAACAAGACGGTATAAAATTAAGAGAAAATAAATTAACGTATCTTTAGAAGCCCCGGACGCAATAATACTAGAAGTAAGAATAGTAAAAGTAGGACAAGGCAACTAAAACAGAAGACCAGTATTCCATTATCAATATACACCATTACGAATGATGAATTTCTCAGCCGTTTTTTGCTTTCCCAATGTTGTTTGGAATACTTTTAAAAGTAATCGTACCGGAGCAGAAACGTTGCTATATTTCTCGCCGTCGATGGAGCGTATCGAAGAAGCCGTACGTACATAATTACAGAGAGATTGTTTTCTCGATCCTGAATCTCGTATTTCCGCTCGATCTGTCAGGTTCCATTGTAATTATAAACTTCGCGGGGCTAAGAACGCTCGTTGCCCCTTCATTGAAAAAATTCTTCAACCTGCGAGACTTTTCTGTTAGTTTTTCCTGGTGCAAGTTTATCGGAAACTTCTTGAATCGACATAACGAGATGATCGAATGATATCGATAGTAGTAGAAATCTATTAAGAATTAATGGTGATTTGATCTGAAAGAGTTCAGTGAGTCAATTCGTAGAATATGGAAATATCGTTAATTATTTCAATTCTAATTGACGCCAGTCAATTAAAGTACAGATATATTCTTTCAATGTTTTCAATGCAACGTTATCGCGATCCAACGTGTAACAACGCGATGAAATCGTCGTGTCTATCAACGTTACAAAAGTCCCCGCCCGCTTATTTAATTCCACGTGAATATCACCAATCAGTGTATCGCGGAAAAAGCAAGCGTACAACGACAACTCTTCTTTTTCCGTCTGAACGGGGACACGAGCGCGACGAAGGCGGAAATAACATTGATTTCACGTCCCGGACACACCTTGCTGTCACACACTGCGTTTCATCCTTTTAAACAGGCCTGTCTATAGTCGCGCGACCGTGCAGAAATACGCGCGACATCGCTCCCCGTAAAATGCAACGGGGAATGGCGAGAAATAGGCGCGGTATTCGCGCCCATTCACGCCGACGTACCGGTTATTTTCCACCCACACGTTTCTGGGTTTCGATAACACGCCCCCGTTACATCGCGATAATGTTTCTAGTAAATTACGATGCGTTATTTAAGGCTGTCGAGCAGCGTTGGAAAGCGAATTTTCAAGAGGGTAACGGACAGGTTTTTCAGCGGTCGAGATTACCTGTTAACCATCGTTCTTCATGCTTAGAACCTTCGTCAAAGAGGCGAAGGAAGTCGCTAATTACAGAGAGGGTTATTTCCTGGACGTGTCCAGTGTTCTTTGGGGAAATAGAGGTTTGTTGGAAACTTACTGGACGGTGGGTGGTTAGATGATCACCTTACTAGATGGTGGTTCCCATCGGTGACCGAATATCGAAATTAAGGGGTTTGTTCTCAAGTTTGGATCTACATATTACAGAGGGAAATGAAACGATCGTAAAAGATACAGAAGCATTTGGAAAAGATCGGATTGATGAACGGCTCCGTTTGTTTATTTATGCGCGAAGAACAGGATCGAAAGTTCGGAATTTCGAAATATTATTCTCACCCGTCGCGCACAGGTAAGTCGGTGAATTTTTAAATATTCCAGGCGTCATGGTGTCCACGTTCTAGAAGAGGGATTTTCGATCCGCGGAAAGGGAAATATACGTCCGGTGCCCTCCGTGAAATAATAAACGATCCATCTGTAAATGAAACATTCAGGAGAGTAGCGGCGAGTGGCGGCCACCTCTATAATTCATAGGTTATATTTGTACGGGAACTCTTTTATAAAGCTTCGCTATGCTGCCGGCGTAAAGTAAAGGATTACAGACGAGTTATGTGGAACGGTCGTGAATATGTAACGTATGCAGATCGCACACTGTACGCATAATAACGCTCCTTTTTTCCCTTATTCTCACCTTCGTAACCTTCTTTCTATGTCGATCCAGTCTTAAGGGTTTCTTTTACCATCGCAATTTCCCATTCGGATCGATGCGCGTGACACATTTTCGTCCCTTCGAAAGTATCCAAAGGAAATCTTTCGAATGCCATCGAATCGACGAGCACCCTCGTTGAATCTTCGAGCACCTTTTTCCACGGCTCACCCTCGAACGCATAGCTAATCGATCCGCTAATTACCTCGGTCGAAGGCCAGAATAAAGAAGAAAATCAAAGCAACGATCCACGTTTGATCCCTTCCTTTGTTCCCGGGCTCCGTAACTCGAACAATATTCCACCCTCTCTTTCCCACATTTCCCTTCTTTCCGCGTTGTTACGAACCGTCCATCGCGAGCATCCACTCGAAGAAAGAAATTACGAGGGCTGCAGGGTCGACGTCGTTACGCTACCCGTTGAATTTATTCGGTCGTTCGCCTTATTCAAGAGTAGTAGCACGGAGAGGGTAGTATGTACCACCGTCCCACCTCCTAGCCCCGTCGCTTCCCAACGGACCGGAACTCGCGACCTCCAACCCGTTGCATTGCCCCTTTTCGTTCGCTTGTAATCTCGCGTAGAATTCCAGCGAGGCCGTGGGTACTCGCGAAGTAGAGGGTCGGAGGGTGGGTAGGGGGAGGTCGGTTAACGGGGCTGCACCGCGGTTGTTTGAGTTACGCCACCCAACCCATTATACACAAGAAGCGGCCCAGGCCATCCAACTTCGCGCAAGTGCCGCCTATTTGGATCTCTATCCGCGTCTGTTTACAGTGCGTTGCTACTCGCTGCTAGAGTAGCTAGTGTGTTTCCTTCGAGGGAATCCTAGCAAGTTCGCGGCCAACGACTTCCTTTGCGGTGGAAACTATAAAGAGAAGCCGGCAACGGGGAGGAGGCTCGAGAAGTCATAGAGCATGATAAGCGACGAATGACGAGACACAGACGGGAACGGTTTTCAGATATACAGGCTGCTCTATTTAACTCTTGAACACCAGAGCCTGAATCAATCGAGACCCTAATTTAAACGTATTAAAAAGTACCTCTACACAGCCTGGATAGATCACGAAAAATCGAAGTGAAAAGTTCTGTAGCATTTTTCAATGGGATTATTAGTTTAGCCAGATTTCGTTTTAACACCCTGTATAAAAATATTAACCTAAAGTTAAATATATCATTTTCAAAAGAACAGTGTAATATTTAGAAAATTAGAGCAACACAAATTACAAAATGAAATTAAAATTGGGACTCTCTCCATAGTCCGCCGTTCGAGGGTTATCATGAACGCTAATGTACCGATATACTATTGTAAAAGTATCAAAAATTTGTATTCAAAGCGATCGAACAGCTCGTTATGATTATCTGTTTAGAACTGCACGTCGGGTTACCATTCTGGTTCGTTTGAGTTACAACGTATCACGTTACTTGGAAGAGATTTCCCTGATACGCTCGTAGCTGGCATAGAATCTACGGCAAAGCAGCATTTCTGCTTCTGTTACCCTCGGCAATCCTAACCACCGGCTGCGGTGCATCTGGCGTCGTCGCCGAGTTCGCTTCTCCTCTAGTTTAGCTGGTCGTGGTCATACCACGATGGATACCGCGACGTGGCAGCGAATTCGGCAAAAGTCCTGTTGCAATAAAATCCTACCCCTCTACCCTCCGCGCTCTTTGTTCCCCTCGCTGGGAAATTTGCAAAGCCAAGAGGAGCTGCCGGTGGTTTCCTCGGCACACCGTGCACACCGACTCGTGATCTATTATCGTACGCGGCTAGAACACCGCTGGTTATTGCATAATCGTGGAGAGTAATGGGGTTGGAAGCTGTTCTGCCTCCACTCTGTGTATTGCGGCTGTAAATATCGATAAGTGGAAGGAGGATGTTAGGCAAGTGGCACATCTGTATCAGATGTCTGACAATTTTTCCTTTCGCCTGCTGGAATCTTGAGCCTTTATAGCTGTTAAGTTGCTGCGGAAGATTCATAATGTTAATTCCCTGAATAAAAATTTTATCAGGTTATGCCATCTGATCGTGGAATTACTCCGCTAAATAAATTTACCTCGCGTAATCATCGAGGAACAATAAAGAAAGATTCGCGTGGAAATGAATGAACCGATCGATAATTCCCCGTAGTATCCAGCATCGTGAATCCCCATCGTCTCCTTTTGATCAGTCGTAAAAACGACGATAAAAAGAGCTCCTCGTTTCGACGATGAGCCCTCGTCAAGGAGCAAAAGTTGCGCTCGCTTATCGGCCCTCGAAATTTCGCGGACGAATGCCGATATCTCCCGAGGAATTAATTCCGTTCCCTTTAACAGGCAGATTTTAATAAACACCCCACCTAGCCTCTCGCGTTCCCTTTCAATATGACTGCGCACCCCTTGCTCTCCACTCGACGCGTTCTTTCCCTTTTGTGAACTCCCTTTTCTCACTGGCTATCTTTATGGTGACCGACACGCCATAGGGAGATTCACCGTGGAAGATGGACCGTGAAAATGACGCGATTCCCTTGTTCTCCTCGTCGGACAATTACATCGTTTAAAATGATCTCAGCAGGGTTCATGGAAGATTGCAATTTTTACGAGCTTTGTTGGATTTTTCGAATCATACGCGCTAAATAAATCGGTGCAGTTGGCTAGATTTAATGTGAATATATTAATAAAACAGGGGTTGAAGTTGTAAGGGCGTGTTGTTAATGAAAAAAATTGATTATAAATCGTTAAATACCTTGCAACTAAAAATCAATATTTATTCAAACAATTTCTCTTCTCACTATGATCATTTATTTCAATCAGTCGAAATACGGAGAAAAGCATAGAAACTCAACGTTATCGTTCGCCGCCTGTCTACATTGTCGCATGGGGCACGATTCCAGAGATATCAAAATGTTTCTTGCACACCACCTCCGGGGACAATTGTCGAGGCGTATTAATTTAGAGAAACGTGTCGTAAGACGCTCCCATTTTATGATACCATCTACGAGGCGGTCGAAGAAACGGCCTGTTGCGTCCCCGGTGCATTAAGATAAAAATGCAAGATGCGGACACGCGTAACCGTGGCGTACAATTGAAAGGGACAGAGAGAAGAGGACACTAAGATCACGGTCGACAGATAAACTAGATGTTTACGGTGAATCGTGGACCGACGTGAGAGGGAATAAAAATGAAATTGTCATGGAGCAAAATAAAGAGGAGCGAATGGTCAACTTTATAACCGTTTCGTTCGCTCACACGAGCGTGTAATTATTTGGGTACACTTGAAATTGAACGTTTTATCGTGGCGTCAGTCTGCAGACATTATTTCGCGACTGTCGCCTGGAAACCCGTCCGTTTCGTTCGTGTCGAGGGTGAATAGTGGCCTTTCTAATGAATAGGTACCTGTAAAACTGCTGTGTTTTCGCGTAGGGTGTACTCCTCGTGAACGAGACGTGTCATTAAAGATTGTTTGAAATTCATTGCGTGCGGAACGAAATTTCGTACGTCGAAACAGCATGAAGCAGCGCAATAGCAGACGAAAAATAACTGCTGTCTATCGTCGATGCCACGAATGAGTTCTCAGAAGCTATTCAATTTCGCGATTGCGATCAAGCATGTACGCATGGCGAAAGAAGTTTCGAATATTTAAAAAGATATTCGTGATTCTGCTTAGGTGGGTAAATTTGAAGGAAGTATTCGAAAGAATCTGATAACAAAGACACCGGTGTCATAAAATAGAATAAAACTCTCTTTACATTAGCCTCGTAAAAAAACAGCCACTGTCGTCAGCAGGAAGAGTGCGAAACGCATTAAAGCACGTTCTTCTTGAAACGTTCGCACCTCGAGCGCTTTTATTTCGCGCGGATTGCGGTGAACCATGAGGAGAGCTTCTCTCGAACGAGCTTCCCACCGGGCTCGTTACTTTTACATGGCAAGACGTCGCGTTACGTCGCGGCATCTCGCAAGGAGACGACGAGTTATTACCGCAATGGGGTCGCGCAACAGAGTCACTGCAAGAAACATCAAAAGCCGACCCGTCATAAAACGTTTCCCGATTCCGTTTGTCCGGAGGCATGAAAAATGTATCGCTTGTAGCCGCGAAACAGCATACAATATACCGCGGCGGAAATCGAAATTACGCTGGAATCCGCTTGCCACCCTCCGCGATGAACGCTCCGTTACCTAAAGCCTAAGCAGCGGAATCCGTTCCGCGTTGCGATTCGCGTTCGAGACGATTCGTAAAGGGTTGTAAAATAATCCACGAATAGGAAATAATATGCTACATAAATGCCTGCACGAATGGAATATACTTTATTTCGCCTCGTAATATACACGATGTATGCTTGTAACATACATAATGGTACAAGCATTAATTCTATCGTTCTTCTCGGGGCTATGCGATCCCTCGCAAGATCTTGACAATTTTCTGAAACCTTGTGCATGTTACCTTGACAAAAATAACTTTAGGGAAAAAAAGAAAAGTTCACTGAGTAGTATAAACGTTGCTGCACCACGAACTGTGAATTGTCAAAGAAATACAACCAAAAGGAGGAGAACAGTCAAAAGGAGGAAACTCGTCGTCCGACTGGTGAATTTTTGTCGCCGACACGTGTTTATGCCTTTCTGCGGTTGAAATTCTTCGGAGAAGAAAAGCTTCTTCTCGGTTTTCACTGACCAAAGAAGGTCGGCCGGAAGCTCTGTGAAGTAGAAAGTATCCGGGTCAAGGATACACCCTCTGTTCAGAGGAAGGCCGAAATTTTATGTAAACGTTATACGAGACTAAAGTGTCAGTTTCTGGAACCGGAAGAAGAAGCATATGTTTCAGCTTGGAAAGCAGCTTGAATACCACTTTTGTAAAGATTTTTTCAGAAAAAATAGCATCGCGAGAGGGTCGCATAATTACTACAAATGAAAGGGTTAAACTAAACTTGTGACTTCATCTGCATGCTACAGAACGAACTTCCGAATAAAAAGAAAAGAAAATCGAAGGGACGAAGAGAAGGACGAAAGATAACGAAACGTCAGATACGCGATAGACAGGCGAAAGAGGATGGGTAAAGTGGCGGTCAAAGACTATCGAAGCGACGAGATGGGTGAAAGGACAGGGTGAAAGGGAAAACATGAAACGTAGGGTGGTAGAGGGGACAGGTAACACAGGCTATTACGCGGCTCTTTCTAGCGGCTCCCTTTTATTTTCTACAGTCTTGCCATTGCTATATACCCTTGCTCGACTACCTTGCAGAACTCCCGGCAAACGTGGAATACATCCATTCATTTGACTTTGAACCTCAATGGTAATGTTATTTTGCATCGTTACCAAAGGTCGCCGCCAACTCGATCTCCTCCTGAGCAACCCTCCTGATTTCCCTATCACCCTGCTCGCTTTCTGCCTCCTCCTCGTTCTAGAAGACACTTGGACAAGCTCGATTGACGAACGCGGATGTTGAAATCTTTCCATGAAGAATAAAGGGATTTCTATGTTTTATTGATCCTAATTGAATACTCTTTTTAAAATACTGATATTGTTGCTGTGTTATTACCATATTTTTTTAAATTCCACCACACAGTCGCAGGGTTAATTGAAAAGTTGAACAATTTAATATTAGCACGTTAATTGCCGCAGTGATAATAGGTATTTGTTATAAGACGTATCGGAGCTCTAATTATTATAAATAGGAATATATAATTTTCAAATTTCAGATGTCAAACTTTCAATTTGCTATCTTACATTATTGATATAATAGTAATTCTATTAAAAATAATATTTTCTTTATTGTCTTGTTTTAATTATTCGAATATGTGTAATTTGCGATGCCAGTCACCGGCGACCCCTACAGCATTCAACATATTAACAACGTAACTTGTTACACGGTTTTTACTACCTTCCAATCTCTTTGTTACGATAATTTATGACTGCGTAATTATTATCGCCGTTATTAATACGACATTAGCATCGGTCGTTACGTCCGTTGTCAAACATTCATGTCTGTTAAAAGCGCGTTCTCAATTTCCATCCCGAAACATCGGCTATTTTCACGATATTTACATCGCTAGTTGGCTTCCGTTTCGGTGTTTCAAGTTCGGTCAAAACGAGCACCGTCGACGAGAATAATTTGCTCGCAACGTTCGCGATACCGACGCTCATTATTCCATCGTTGTATCCAATATTCCAGCATTCAAATCGTTGCGTTTCCCATTTACTTCTCTTTCGTTCTCTCTCGGCCTGTTTCTACCCCCCGTCGGTGCCGCGTACGGGTACGCAGACATTGTTTCCTCTTTCGTTTTCCTTTCGCCTTCTTTTTTCTTCTCTCCGGGAAACTGTATCCGATTCTGTGCGATAATTGGCATTCGCGATTGAATTTCCCCTGCCTCCCGTCAAACGGTTCGAACAATATTCCTCCTCGACGCCGTCCGTCGACGACGACCTCCTGCGAACGAAGGACACGCCGTCGTTCTCGCGATTTCCCGCGTTAAATTCGTCGAACGCTACTTTGCAATTCAATGAAAACGAATCGAGTCCGTAGAAAAAGGCTGGCCGCGTTTTTCTATTTTTCCCCGACAGTCTCCTCGAAAACGGCTTCCCGACGGATGCCTCGACGATACTCGTGCACGCGAGACGGGTGAATTGGAATCTCGTGAGAAGAGTTGCATCGTAGATGCATAGGATACTTTTCCATTTTTTTACTCTGTATATTCATACGAATAGTTAAGCCAGGACTCGCGAGAGGGTTCGCGTCGCGGATGATCCGTCTATTAGCGTCTGGGGATAATACCCGCACACATTAATACCCTCGGCGATTCAGAGGAGCGGGCAGAAAAAAATCGGTCGATTCGAAGCTCGTCAGGAGGTCGGCTTTCTTTTTCTTTTCCTCCCGTTCCGCGTTTCACCCCCTGTTTCTCTACGAACATCGAAGCGAGGCACGAGCCGTCACGCCAGGCATACAGAATAGAAGACGAGCAAGATATCCAGGTTGAAGAGAGACGGGAGGTTTTCATCGATCGTTCGGGAAGAGCAGAAAAAACCGATCGAAGAGTGAAAGTGGAAGAAAGAGGGAGAGGACAGAGAAGTAGCGCGAGGGTGGCAAGAAATGGCAGATGTTTTATTGACGGCGGAGGTGTGATGGATCGTTGCGATATTATTGCGTTGCGACGCAGCTCGCCCAATCGAATACGTGTGCAGGGTGCTGGGTGCAAGGTGCAGCAGCCACCCCTACGAGCTGCGTCATGCATTAAGGGTGCCGGGCATGATTCGATCTACTCGCATAATACGCTCTCTTCGTGGACCGGGGTGGAAAAAAAGGGTGGAAAAGAGAGGAAAAGAACGACTCGACTTTCCTTCTCTTTCTCTTTCCGGCCGCGTTTTTCTTTTTCAACCTTTCCCCCCCGTCTGCTTTATCTTCTCCGCTTCTTTCCGTTGCCATTGTGCGCTCAAACTAGCGTGACTCCTGCACGCTTGCTAGCTCGCATACCTCGCGTAACCTGCTCGATCGAGCAGGATATCGCGCGAGAAATTTGTCCACGTCTCGTGTAGACGTCTTTCATCATAATCAATAATGATCGTTTTCTCTGCATTTTTCTTTACGCTTCATTGGAAACTCGAACCGTTTTGTTTTATTAATAATAGCGAACGATTGTCGAGCTTTATTTTCACCTCTCTTGACAAGTCGCTGACAGAAATTTGTCCACTGACCATTGGTCAACGCACCCCCGATCTATTTTCCTCAATGGAACACGCTCGTCGCTAGGTCTGGCATCGATGACAGGTCTGTGAAAACAGTTTCCAAAAGGAGAGGGGAAAAAGGAGCATAGTGGAGAGTAGAAAATTCTACGTTGGTACGCGTCAAACTGCGTCGCGTGCCGTTGACAGTTCTCGTCTGTCGGGAAATAAGTACGATACCAGAGGGGTTGCAATTACCCTCTTTGTTCTGGGTGGCGTGTTTCCCCAGCTCATCGATAGACTGTAATGTATACGTCAAAAATAGCAGTTGAACGTCTATGGAGATCTAGACGAGAATCGATTTATGGTCTGTAAATCTAGTGTCATAAGCTTCAGTCTGAACTGCGACAATTTGAAAAATAAAACAATAGGGCATTCAAATTAATATTATAATGACAAAAATGAGTGAAATTAGATTTTTCTTCTTTTTTACCGATATAATTGTAAAAAAAAATTATAGAAAGAGGTGGTCATCTTTGAGAGAAGAAAGGTTAACGTAATCAAAGATCGTCGCAAATACGACACGACGTCGACGTTGTCAGATATCGACAGGGAAATAAAAAGGTTTCGTCGCGACGCTGCTGTCAGGATACGGACCGTGTCGCATTCGTCATGCTGGAGGAATATTAAAAGCAATGACGAATGCCACGGCACAAATCACCACAACGGCTATCGATGTATCGCGATTTACGCGTATTCGCAATTTTACGTTTCGCGCGTGCGCGGTATGTGATTTTGGGACTGGTGAAAGATTTTCAAATTTGCAAAAATTATCGATATCGTATATCGAAGAAATAATTGGAAGCTTTGAAAATTATTTCTCGTAAGTGGAATCACTTTTTCCAAAGCGTTCCACAATTTCACCGTCAGAGGAATTGAATGTTGCGGAATCATTGAATGTTGTAGAAAGCATTTCACCGGGAAGATCGTTCATGTAAAGCGACACAAAGTGGAAAGCCGGCTATGTGCACGGCCAGTTTCGAAGCACTCTGGCGACCATTGAACCAGTCAAACGAGTCATTCAGCGAAGCCCAGTTTCTGCATGCATTATTCCGGCATTTCGCGTAAACACGTCGAGGGTAAGGCGCGGACGTTGCACGTGCAACTCCTGAAACACGATACGGTGGAGGAAAGGGATGGAAGTTCGGCAAACTCGGCTCGTTCCAGCGTGTTAGACGGGACGTGCCTAATCCTGGCGGTTGCAGATTCGTCGCAGGACCCCCTTAGGGGGTCCTCGCGAGTTATCGCCGCCGGGCCAAACTTCCCGAAACCGGCTGAGAACTGATTTAACGCTTTCAGAATAATTTCTTTCTACCCTCCCCATTCGCCCTCGTCATCTTTCCTAATCTTTATAAACGATGCTCCGCGACGATGATGCTCTGAAATGTTCCTTAAATTGAACTTGTTAATTTGAGGGAAGCCCGGGATTAAACTTGTTTAATTGAAGAGACCGCGTTTAAAGTACTCTCTCTCTCTCTCTTTATCTTTGAGAATATTTAAAATTACGAAATTACTTTGGAAGAGGATAAAGGAAATAAGGAAAAAGATAGGAGAATAATTTGTTTCATTTAGTAGATTGTCTTCTTTCGCTTGAAATTAGATATTTACTTTATATTCTCTATTAATTCACAGAAATATTCATTTATCGCACGTGTATTTTCCATTTCTGTTTCCTGACGACAAGTCCTGTCGTAAGGCAGGTCGCAAACGCGGAAGTCTGCCACACATTTACCCGGGGTCAAAGTTCTGAACATCAAACGGCCACGCGGGATTACGGTTCTCCCTTTGCGTGCACATGTCACCTCCGCTCCGCGTGTACACGCCGCTCGTTCGCGTCTCGCGCAGCCGTACCCGCGCGAGGACCGTGCGTATTCCTTTCAGCAGGGGGTCTGTCTCGAATGGGGTGCGGACGATGGAAAGAAGGAAAAAAGCGAGACGTTTTTACGCGGACGGGGCGCGAGAAATTTCCACGTCGAGATAAGGTCGCTCGCGACGGAAAGAAGAAAGAACTTGCAGAAAAATTTATTTATTTGTTCGCTCGATCGTGGAAAATCGATATCAGAAACACCGTCGAACGACTCGACGACGCATTAAGCACATCCGTGTGCTTTTGTTTATCCACGCGACAAAAATGCATGTTCTGTAGAGGAAACTCTGTTCGTGCGTGTGATTAACACCCATTACACAGCAAAGCGAGCCTGAACCCTTGAGTGGTTGGCAAAACTCAAGCGTATTCTAAACATGTACTGTAATAGCAGAGGGTTAAGAAGAGGGTAATAATTCTCCGTGGGAGGATCGAGTCGAGGGAGGCCGCGACGACGGTTGTGGGTAAATTGTCGCGAGCAAAGGCGCCCCATAGACTTTGCTTTATTAATGCGTCGGTTCAAGTCGCGTTGACAACCGATCGCGACGCTCAACGTGGAACGCGTTACGAGGTAATGTGGGTGGTTATAGAATTGGTCAATCGTTTCAGGTAATGCGACTATAATGTCGCTTTTAGATTCTGCAGTAATCAGACGTGGAAAAGATTAAAAAATAGAAAGACGATTCGGAAGGTAAAATAAAAAATAAAACCATGCGAATGTCAAGGACACTGGGTCAGGTTAAAAAAAAATGTCAAATATTCGAAAAAGCAAAAAACAAAATCATACGAATGTCAAGGACGCGTTGGTTGGTAAATTGCAATGATAGACAGTACGTTAAAATATTTACCTTTGAAAAAATAGGGTAAACATTAGGTAGGCAGAAAAGTTTGGTTCGTTGGATGGGCAGAGGTCAGTGAACAGGGGGTAGAAACGTCGAGCGATCGATCGCGAGTGGAGGCAAACAGTCGATCGTAGTGAATTGATGGTGCGTTCTCGCGAAACACTGGTAGCAAGCTATCGAGACTGTCGGTGTGCTGGTAGTTTACGAACCCGCCGCTAGCCGAGTCGTTAATAAGCGATATTCGATGATAGGGGTTGCGCTTATAATTGCATCGGGATAGAAACTTCGGGGTCGCTGCACGGGAACGATACGATGCGTTAAAATTGCAAAGAGGCTTGGCGAAACGCAAACGCATTCTGTAGTTTCGATTGCTTCGTCGATGGTCATTGATAAACAACACTGCAAATTAAATACGATCTAATAATCAAAGGAGCGTGTATCTAGAAGTTTGAAAATTTACAATTTTCAACATTAACACATTAACAGCATCGAGTTCCATGTACAGTTGGGAATTTTTCGAATAACTATTGAATAAAAGCTGCAAATAATTTTTTATTTCAACACGTTTGTTTTAACAAATTTGTAAAGATAAATTTCTTTTCAGCCGTTTTAGTATGCGCTTCGTGGTACGTGCTCGTTTGAAATTAAATTTTATTAATGCTATTAAAACACTCGTGAAATCGCATTACCGGCCGTTATTACCGTCTCTTAAATTCGCAGAAGCAACAAGTTCGCGAGATTTCGCACGCCACAGCGGCAGTAAGTATATTCTTAAAGCTTATCGAGCAGGTTGAGCGAAGACGGTCGATTGGAATCAAGGAAACGGCCGTCTAATGCAATTACCATCCTCCGGTGTTGGAAATTGCGCCGCACGCATACACGTATCTTCTTCACGAAGACGAGTGTCGAAAGCGGGCGAGAAATCCGGGGTATATTAGCAGCATTAATTACAGGACCCTCGAAAGGGTAGTCAGTTCGAGACTGGGGTGTCCCTGGCCAATCGTGCACTCGCTGCTAACCAAAGTCTGCACCCTCTGACAAACGCGGTGGGTCAACACTGACCCCAAATACAGAACATTTTAAAATACATCGTTTCAGGAATAATTCCTCGCATAATGAAAAAAGAAAAAAAGAAATACAAATATCACGTCCCTACTTTGATCATGAAAGTAACTTTTCTCAAAAATGACAGAAGTAATTACTTCCCTTCTGTGTATACCATCAATCACAAGACACCGTTCGTATTCTTCGCGCATCGAATCTCGTCCATTCTGTAACCCTTGCGTTACAAAACGAACGACGGTAGCCTGAGTGGCTGCACCAAGAGCTGGTCAATCCTTGCCAGGGTAAACAATCCGCGTCTCCTTGCGCTTCTATCAATTACCCCAACTCTGCTTCTCTCCGCTTTTACCCTCGGCAGAGCTCCAGGCTGATCCAGCAGCGATGCCGCCACCGACGATAGCGTTTCCTCTGTCGTTGTCGATCAAGCTCGCATGGGTGGTGGTGAAACCAAGGAACGTCCGTCCACCAGACGGTGGTCAGTGTATTTGTAAGGACGCTGTCTGCGCTCGGGAGCCATTCTCGTGCGAAGTACGCGGACCTTAGCCGTGGAACGGGGTGAAAAGAGGAGCCGAGAGAAAGATAACCAAGCTGGTGGAAAGGTGGAAGGAGTAGAAAGCCCTTTTATTAATTGAGCCTCGGCTGGAAACGAGAAGAGTACGAGGAGAATCTACTTCAACCGCTCCGAGTGGGGTCCTGTCCAGCCTGGTCAGCAACCTAAGATTGCACCGGCTCCTGATAAAATCCCATTAACTTTATCTGCATCCTGCGCACACTGCTACCACCGGGAACCAACGTGTTTCGTCATGCTTTATCACTGTTCACCACCGGTTCGCGTGTTATGAACCTTCCAGGATGACGGGACGCGGTTTAAACACTGTCGCTCGTTGGACTACCGGTTCCGTCGTGCCACTTCTTTTTAAACACCTATCTCTGAATTAATTAACGCTTTGATTGCTACAGTGAAAATTACCGCTTTGAGAAAATACCGATTGTTCACACTTCACAGGTTTCTCGATGGCTGATTTTTTTTTTTAAAAGATCCTAGTTGTAATTTTAAGGTAAATAATTGGTCGTTGCTTATTTCGATAAAACAAAAGAATGTAAGCGATGCGGGTGGAATATCGAATAATACTATCTATTTGCATAGGAAGCATTTAAATGAAGCATACTATAGCAGAGACTGAAATTCAGTGAATAGCTGAATTACTACTTTGCAAATATTTCAGATAGAATGTCTAACAGGAATTATGTCAAATTCTGGCTGATAGACTATTTTAACATACATAACTACTATTCGAGGACGTAATGTACTCGATCGTGATTACAGATAAAAATTGAAATATTTATGTAATATTTAATAGAAAGGGTCGAGAGTAATCTTAATTCTTTTCTAAATATCAATGAACAATATGTGTTTACAAAATAATAAGTAGGTAGTAATTAGTGTATCGCTAGTGATAATTACAGGCAATAATAAAAGTAGAAGAGTATAATAAAAATTCATGCTGGGTTCGAGAATAAGTCGATTCGTCGAGCGGCAATCAAGCGTCGCCGAGTGGTCTCCGCTTAATTCGCTCGCGCAGAAGTAAGTCGCCGAGTCCCGCCTTTAATTATGAACCGTCCGTCGATATATCTTAATCGTCCCAGTTTCTCGTAGACTGTTCACTAAAGAGGCACTCGTTAATCGATCCGTTCGATCGCAAAAATTCACCGTCGTTCCTCGACGACCTGCGTTCCGATCGGGCCCGTTGAATAATTACGCCAATTAGCGTGATATCGGTGCTGCCTCGACGAAACAACATGACCGAGACGGACGACATTTCCGGAATCGATTTTCCAAGCGGTTTCTAATTTCCAACCACCTCTCGGATGAATTTCACTTTTCTTTTTCTTTTTTTTTAACGAACGCGTCTCGTTGGTACACCGCGAGCATCTTATTAAAATTAATGGAAATCCCTTGGTCGTCTTGAAAAAAAGTCGGCGCCCTTAATTACACCGTCGCTCGATTTGCACGGTCATTGTCATAAAACGAGGCTAACAATTTCTGCTGGACGAGAAACTCACGGCACTGATAACACGATCGATATCCTTATCGCGAAAAGCTTTCTCTTGGAACTACTCCTGATTTTTGAATCACTGACTTATTGCGAATTCTAACGACAATGATCATTATTCTGAGGTAAATTAGTTTCATTAATTATGTATTTTTTGTAGAGGAATTACTTTAACAGTTACTATTTTAAATACTTATTGTTAGTACTTTGTCAGATTTTTAGAGAAAATTTTAGTTAGTACGTTTATAAAAGATTCATTTTCTTCGAGTTAACAAAGGTAATAAAGAAATTTAGAAAGTCTCTATTACTGAAGTAATTGTCTCGAGTATTCGATACAAAAGGAGCAATTATTTTTACGAGATCGTTACAACGAAAGTCAATCAGTCTGAAATGTCCAGCTTTGTTCCATGGACGCTGTGTTGTAACAATATCGATGCTTGCTCGTTCAGCGCAGTATTATTAATTATACAGTACTCGCAATTAATATGCTTCAGCTAGCCCGCGTTAACGTTTGCCTCCGCAATCATTATTGCCTTCCATTGTTGTGCGCGTTATCTGACTCTCTGTACAAGAGGGTATTTGCTTCGCGATGAAATAATTAAGCGTTTCGCGTTTGACGTCTAATAAGAACGTCTGTTGCGTAAAAGCGAATGCGCAATCTTACGAACATACTGCAAGTATAGAGTGTAATTACCGATATAAGACATAATAACGTTTTTTTTTCATCAAACAGCAGATGACGTGATCTCTAGTGTCACGTGAAAGCATATCTTTAACGTCGCTAATTAAATGTGTCCACGAATGGACTCGTAAAACCGTTGCGTCGTCGTTTTCGATGGCTTCGTCGTCAAAGAGAAGCATCGACGATTTAATCGTCTTGAAAACTGGTGCTGGTTCTCAAACGATTACAACACGCTCGAACAGTAGCACGGATTCCAACGTGGCCAATTCGAATTTATAATTAAATACTCGATCGTAATTTGCTCGTATGTTCGGTGACGCGTACGTATCCTAGATCCCTCTTTCCGCGCCACTTTCCCTATCTCGACATCTTTGCAGACGCGACAAGGGTTATAGAGATACTATTGACTTTCGAAGCCATTCCAGCAAGAGCTCGTGAGACTGAACGTTCTCTGGGAAGTTTAATTATCCCCTTCGGTACATCCTGCTGGTCGTTGATACTGGCGAACAATCAGGCGCGCGCGTGCGAGAGTACCCACGCATATCCCGGCAAAGAGTCGAATCGAGACGCGTCGACGAGAGAGAGAGCGAGAGGGTACGATCCAAGGGATGAAGCAAGATGGATGGAGAAGTTGTTTTATACGAAATCTGCCACGACAGCCTACAACGTTTACCCTTTTAGCAGCGACGACCCCCGCTGCTGCCACTCGTGCCGTTCGCCATTCTTTCCTGGCTGCGACCACCGTCTGGAACTACACTATTCCCCGGCTGCAGAATCCTCTACCATGTATATACAGGGGGTTCCTGAAATTTTCATTCATCCAGAACCATTCTATTAATATGCGGATACCGTAGGCTGTGAAATTATTAATTCGTACATTCCAATAATGAAAATTAAAATAACATGAAATGGAAGGTTAAATTGTAATTCGGTCTCCCTCCATGGTCCTCCACTTTCGAATTTGTACATAGGTACACGTCAATCATAGTAAACGAAGAATCTGCTAAATTACAATTCTCTACGATAAACTTGGACGAATGCAAAGTAAATATCAAACCATTGAAACTCTGAGAAATGCTACAACTCTGAAACAATACCATTCTACACGTTTCCTTCTCTTCTCAACTCTATAATTCAACTGAAGCATTACGGAACACGGTAAAATACATACGCACGGTATATAAGCGTGTACGCAAAGTAACGCTATGACCCGAAACGAGCAGGATAGTGGTACAGAGGCGTAGGTGGGGCGAAAGGAAAATTCGCGACAGGGCCTTTGATGTCGCTTAAACAGAAAACGTCGGCTCCTGCTGTTCCAGGGCTTAGATTCTTCCTTCCTTCCTTCCTCCGTTCCTTCCTTCCTTCCTTCCTTCCTTCCTTCCTTCCTTCCTTCCTTCCTTCCTTCCTTTCTTTCTGCCAGCTAGCTTCTTACGCTCGTCTGCCTTCACGACACGTCGGACACGTCTTTGAATCTCTCTCTTTCCACCCTCGTTCTACCGGGCGTACCGTTATCGCCGCGCATCTCCTTTAGTCCTTTAGTCCTGGCCTCTTTGAGAATCGCCTCAACTACCGGCAGCTCCGCGACGATGAAGATATCGTTCGCAACCCCTGGCCACCCCGTCTGCCATAAGCACTCATTTGTTCTCCTTATCTGCTCGATAGGCACTTCTCAGCCTTTGCGACGTCCGGATGTTTAAGGAACGACGAGTGCCTTTCTTCGTTCGTTCGCCGACCGACCGTTTGGAATTTGCATCGCAAGCTTGGACTTGTGAAATCGAGCGCATATAATCGGCGTTGAAGAAAATATTTCAAACCGTATTTAAATTTTATCCACTTTGGGACACTGTACTCATTAATTTTGTCCAAGGACCAAAGTGGTTAACTCCACTTTTGAAATTTTCTAGAACCATAGTGTCGAAGCAATTAATTCATGCTTTTTATGTTTTATAAATTTTTCTATTTTTTGTTTCTGCAATCAATCGATTTGGAAAATGATAAGTTTCAAAAGACCAAATTCGAATGTATCTTTTGTGCAACAACCAAATTACCAAGAACAATGGAACCGTGTAAACCGTGTCAAAGCACTTAATTGATGTCTTTTTATGTTTTATAATCTTCTGTATTTTTTATTTTGTGAAGTTGATCGGTTTGGAAAATGACCGGCTCATAAGTCGCTATAGCAATTTAGCTAAGTCCGAGAAGATAAATTACAAAAGACCAAATCAGAATATACCTTTTGTAAAACAATCAAATTACGAAGCACAATGAAACCGTGTAAAGGTCCCGAAAAATATCAAAAAGAGCCGCCCGTATCATAAGGTCTGTTTAATATCCAGCCACGCGGTGTGTCCAACGGGGGCAGTGAAACGGTGTAGTTTTATCGAGGATAGCGTTTCTCTCGATGAAGACAGATCGAGAAAGGATAGAGCGTGGGAGTTTGAAATGGACAAGCGGGCAGCGGGCGCGAGCTTTTGACGATGCGTTTTCTTGCGTACGAGCAGCAACCACTGCCTCCAGCTGCGGGCATTGTGCGAAATTTCTCGTTGTTTTACGAGAAACCAGCCGACTGCCCGTGGCGTTTGTGATTTTAACCCCTTCCATGGCCTTCTCCATGGCACCGTGCTGTACGCGAGCTAACTCACCCTTTGTGAGGAACGTTTGTACAGTGAAATTTCTACAGTTCTCCGTGGCTTCGTTTTGAATTTTCTAACTTCACCGGCATCGGTCGAACCCGATTGTTCGACGCTTGCAGTTCTCCTAGTTTGAATAGTTACGCGGGGTTAGTTTCGGATGAAAAATTCGGTCGAGCAACGAAGCTTGCTCGAAACAAGGTTCTTTGACAGGAATCGGCTATCGGACGATAGACGTGAATGCACTTGGTCCACCGGGGTAAAATCGATACTCGTTGTTACACGAATCGCGTTCGCTTGTTGCGAGAGCTCGTCGATTCCTGGATTTAGGGATAGCTGATCCTCGAATCTATGTATACGAGACGTTGTCTCTCTAATACCACCAAGTTCGACTAATTGTAACCGTTCAATTAGCCTATGATGAATTACGACTCGTAAGATCGATACCTATCGGTTTACTCGGCCAGCAAACACTGTGAACTAATATCGTGTTGTTCTAATGCGATTGCAAGGCTTTGACTTGCTCTACTAGCAAGTACTAAGGATGTTAACGCGTGCTGTAAATTTCTCGAAAATTCTGCAAATCAATTAGATCATCTTCGTTCTTTCCTCCTTCTTTCTTCCTTTTTTTCATCAACATTTATGTTAATGTTTCGTCGCGCAACGAGTAAGGATGCTTTTAGGTATTAATACGGGAATACGATGGAATGAAAAGGTAGAAGAAGGTATTTGCATTCTTTATGTAGCCCCAGTGCTTCCTTTAACCATTACAACATGAAAATGGTGGAATTAAAGGAAGGAAGACAGCCCCGTTAACGCGAGAAAGCACGAAACATTTCAACCTTTACAAAGAGGCCCTTTACCTACCCGTTGTAATAATTAACGCGAAGAGGTAACGATCGAAACGGCCGCCTTTTAAACGATCCTCTGTAACGGAGTGTGAATCCTCCAACTTAATTCGCCTTAGCAACTTTTGTTTCCCTGACAATAACGATGAAAATATATATAAATTGAACATTTTTATAACTAAACGAAAATGAATATAATGTTCGTGAAGTTTGCTCGAGAAACATAATTTAAGAAAAATAACCACAGACGATACCGTTGTGAGTTATCTCGATTCCAATATTCATCTTCCGAACCTTTCCTCGCACCTTTTGAATTCGCCGGCCGATCCCTTTTAATTCAATTTTAAACTAATTTCCTTAAACCGTTCTATATGCATGGATATTGTCCAAGCGTCCAATCTTCCTAAGTTTTTTAATTTAATTTCAAAGTAATTTCCTTAAAGGCCTCGACCCTCTCTTCGCAGATCCGGCCGCGGCAGTTACACGCGAGTCACAGGCTGAACGCTTAGTGGCGTCATTAGCGTTGCATAAAAGAAAAGCGGACAAGTGGGAAGCAAAGTTATTTTTATCGTCACTTGCAGCCCTGTGTCTGGTATTACCTGGCCACACTGACCACACTGTACACAGCTCGCCAGCTAAAAAAAATATCCGTGATTCATGGTGTTTCTTCCTCCTTTGCGTGTTAACGAACGTGACGGCCACTGTTAACCGACGCTTCGAATTTTCTATAATAGAATAATTGGTGGGAAAAAAAAGGAAAGATGACTTTTGAACGTATATGATGAAAAGGTTAATCCTTAAATAGCGAAAGTTAAAGATATGATTTTTTAACGAAAAACTTCCATAAGAGTGAAGTACAAAATTAAATTAAAGTTTGGGCTCTCTTCATGGTCCGTCTGAGGGTGAAATACTGTAGCATTGTAATTTCCATTATAGAAACAAACGTTTCGTTATCAACGATCACGTTTCCTTCGCACGGAACGTGAAAGAGTTCGGCATTTGACGAAACTCGCTGTTCGTTCGCCAGTTTTGCTCGCTAAAACGTATGAAATCTCTCGTGACAATGACGTTTGCATTTCTGAAGTGCTGACGCGATCCATACAGGCTGTCGCGCGTACACTTGAAACAAGCGTATGTACATCGTTTTCACAACGATTCCCTATTTTTTTTTTTTTTTCCTCCCTGATTCGCTAGCTCGCTGGCGAACCGAGCCACTCGACATTGCCTGTTTACTCGAGCACGCGACAAACGTGAAAAAATATGACGGAAACTCGATCGCGACGCGTTACCGACAGGACAAATCCCAGACAACGTCCTGTTTCTCCGAAGAACGGCTTTCACTGTTCGACTCGTCCTGCCGCGATTTAAGATTCTCTGTCTCTCGAGGGTGGCTTCTCGCGTCTGGCTTTACTCCCTAAAGGTTTTCTCTAATAATATTGCACTCAACGTAACAATCAAAACGTTAATTCCGACTTGCTGCTCAACTTTTCCTTACACAGAATCACGTAACATCTTTGCTAACTTCAATTAATTAAATTTCTATTTTCTAAAAAACTACTTAATTCTAAAAGTTTTTGTTTAAAAAGAGAGTGCAAGAGCTTCTTGATTTCTATTTTTTTTTTTTTTTTTTTTAAACCTTGCTATTATAGACGTAGACGCTAATGTTTTTCAAAATGCATTCATGATTCACGATGAACATAAACGATCGCCGTTGATATTAGACAAGTTGGCTCGTGCAGCAGTGTCGAGCACACGCTGCGTGCCGAACAATAACGTTTTTATAAGTCGGGGTCTGGAATGTCGCGCTCGTTTTGGGGACAGTCTGTGGAGTAGGATAGATGAGCCCGTAAACGCGCGCCCACGTTCACCCCTTAGTCGCAATATCGCGCCACGGGGAATACGAGAGGGAGAAACTGGCCGGTCTGATTTCTCTGCCATACCAGATAGCACGCCAGACGATGTTGGGGGTCTCGGAATTGTTCCAGCTAGCGATGGGCATTCGATCTTCCCCGATGCTACCTCTCGAACCATTCGATCATACAAATATTCGAATCTGTTTAAACTTTCTATCGTACAATGTTGTATTTCCTAATCTCAATATTTAGGTATTTTTGTGAAAAGGAAATTTGTAAAAATGGAGAATGACAGGGTGATTTGTATCTTGAACAAAGTAGATCAGGAGCACTTTGAATCCATCGCTAGGATGGCGAGTAAAGTCCGATGCGTTACATCACGGACCTTTTCGTCCCCTTTTTCCTCGTTGTTTCTCGCCTGCGCCTGGCCGGTCCTCGAGCAGCCATGGAATCTGACAGAGCCGTAGGCCGTAACGCGACGCGACTGCTTATTAAAAGGAACGAGCAAGCTTTATTTCGCGAAGGGAAACAACCGCCAGAGTAAATATGTCGAGCCGAGGCAGCCGTGTGTGTCCACATTGTTGCGGAAACGTGGCGTCCTTTGAGTGGCTCTCACAGACGATGGCCGTTGACGCCTCGTTTGCTCTGTGATTGAACGGTCCGCTTCGTTTGCTCAAACGGCACTCGGCTGTTCGTCATTTATAGCGGTGTTTCTTTTTATTAATTCATCGTTCAAGATCCTCGGAACATTCGGTCGCTTGTTCCCGCGTGTCGATGTTCCTTTCGCATGTGGTGTCGATAATGAGAATCTATAATGATGATTTTCGCTCTCATTTTTATTAGGCGTGCAAATTATTTCCGTGCCTTTAGCATCGCACCTTCTTAATTACTATTTTAAATTTGAATACTTTCCCGCGCTTTTGTGTATTTGAAATGTGGCGCGAGATTATGATAGCAATAAAAAAGACTGTTTAAACATAAATTTTTAATTAAAAAAAGAAAAGAAAGGCAGAGAGTTAATTTGTACGCCTAATTATTGACTTAACCTTCTAATATATTTGGCGAGAATTTCAGTTGAAATTTTACCGAAGTGCAAAGGAGATTTACAAACTTTCTATATAGCACCGTATTAAAGTAGAATTGGTCTACGATTAGTTACATATTCGCTCTGTTGTCTGATATTAAAATTTTTTCATACAACTTTAGGTATTTTACAACATGGTGTACATTTTTCTGAAACGTCCTATACATGTCCACGATACGAAGGGCCGAAATGTATTCACCCAATTATCTCTGCATCGGCGTGCCGAACTCTCCTCCCCTTCCTCTCGCCCTCTAGCCGTCCATACCACCCTCTTGCCCCTGTGCTCGAGAGCAAGCTCTCGCTTGGTTCAGCCGACTGTTCCTCTCTTTACCTCCCCCCGCTCGACGGCGCATTTGCATGGAATGCATTCATATGAAATCGACCATTCTTCCAGCGACTTCTCGAGCGCGGTGGTGCCCTGTGTATCCCATCGCAAGAGCGGCGTGTATTCGTCTTCGCCCCTCTCGCCCCTACCTTGGTAAATCCTCGACGAGGATACTCGAGATGTAGGTAGTATTCGTCGTAGAAAATTGGTTCCGGTAATGACGACCTATCTCGCTGCCGCTCGTCGTTTCAACGCGACATGCCACTGCTATTGCGAGCGTCGACCATCTCGAGTCCCCTTTTTTCCATCGCCAGCGAAAATTTTCGGGATTACTGATTTCGATCGTGGAATCAATTTCGATAAAGCGAGAGATAATTTAACGCTTTCGATCCGAAGATCCTTCGAATCTTGTTATACGGGTTATCTTAAAGGGGTTGCACTCGTCTTACAATTCATACGTGTACTTCATACGTCGAGTAAATCCACAACGAATAAAACATTTCAAAGTCTGCTACACATCCGCTCCTTGTCCGCTTTCATCACGCCACACATTCGCTTTATTCTCGCCAAGGATGGAATACCAATATTCGTTCGGAATAACTCAGTAAAACGGGCATCAAAGATCGAGAGGTCAAAGTATATTATTTTATTTATCGATCAAGAGGAAAGGAACGAGAAAAGTCGAGAGGTAGGACATTATAAATTATACATGGCGGCGATTACATTATCATAATCGCGGAACATGCTGCGGTGGCATTTTAAATCGTATATTATATGATCGCGAATGTGAAAAACAAGTCACGCCCTTATGCACCGACCGCAACGCGGCGAATTCTTTAACGAACGTGACACGAACAATCAAGCGATCCGAAACGAAGAAAAATAAAGAAGCATGAAAGCTGGTTTAGATGTCTGTTCTCTGGAAACGAATAATTACGATAAGGATATCTGCAATTCCTAGGGCTTTCGATGCGATAATGTTTATTCGAAAAGTTTTGCAAAATTAGTGAAAATTAATACTGTTATTTGAAGCAGTTATTAGTTCTTCTCTAATACGAACACGAAGAGAGATTCAATGGTTTTGGCAAAAAAAGGACATCTTTTGTGTTGTTCCGCAAAAACTGCAGAATTTTTTCTCTCAAGAATGGAAGGGAAACATCCCCTCGCGAAGTAGGAAAGGGCTCGGTAACCGCGTATAAATCCACTTTGACCTTTCACCTCGGAATAGCGCGCAGCGATTTAAGGCGGCTAGCTGGCCGGCCTAATATGGTTTCCTAAGTAGAAGAGTGTCATCGAGCGTGTGATTCTCCGTAATGGTCTTTCGCTTTCCGGACCGTTAACCAGCGACTCGCTCGAGCTCCAACGCGAACCGCCCCCGCGTAGTTAAGACGTCGCGCGGGGGTAGCTCGTTTCCGCTTTTTCAGCTTTCATGGAATCGCTGGGAAAGCGTACCCGAAACCGATTCCCGGCGTTAAGGATCGTTTTCAGAGGCACGGGGCGATTATTTTCATGCCGATTTTTGCCGGACTTGACGTACCAGCAATCATTTTCAACGAAAAATATGCTCGGAACATTTACTGATGTTTTACTAGTTCACAATCTTGTTTGATTGATGAGTTGTTGAGATTATTTATCCTTTGCAGGATATGTTTTGTTGTTGCTATTTGAAAGTGGACTGTATGATTTATGGACAAGCACTTAGATCAGTCAAATGTTTTTCCAGGGTTGGTTCATGTTCTCTAAAACTAAAATTTATCCTTATCTTTGTGTCTCTAACATCAAATTGATTATTGAACTCAATCCTCTGAGATTTTCATACCATATGAAAATGTTACGCGACGTAATGTTAGGTAAAGCCAAGGTTTGCCGAAACACCATGGAAATCTGTTTATCACGCGACTAAGTAAACCGTGAAAACAGGCAAACACGGCAAGCTCCGGCTAAGCGATTTTGACATAAACAATTTACCAGTCATTTTCGACAACGTAAACGTTATTCGTTATTTACCCCACTGCACGCTTTCAGTTACTTGCCCAACGTTGTTATAATTCATGGCTTGCCCAACGAAGGTGGTATCGATCCTTTAACCGTTCACGGAAACACTTGCATTTCAAAGCAACCAGATTAACCCCGATTCATCCACGTGGTTGCTATTCTTTCTGAACAGAAATATTCGCGAATCATTGACTTCTGAATAAACGAAGGTAAAGATTATTTAATCGTAACACTAATCCCCCTCGAAACAGACTTCGTTCCGCGTTCGTCCGAGTCCCATGAATCACGGGTGAAACGCGAAGAAGGGAGGGTACGCAATAACTGGGGCAATCCAGGGTAATAAATTAATAGAGGATGCTGCGAGCTAATAGAAAAAATAGTCTCCTGTTCGTTATACGAGCTGGAAAGCTTTCGATGCGAACAGACGTCAGCCCTCAACCATTTTCCTGGACTAATGCGATCAACTTTTATATATACTGGATGGTCCATCGAAGGGGAGTCCTCTATGGGATCGTTGTGTTTGTGTAGGGATCTTTCGAAAGTATTTATTGATACTATGTACATTTTTTCTTTTCGTTTATTCAACGGGATTTTATAAAAGTATTATGATTATAATTATACAGTGGAACTTTGATAACTTGAAAGACTTTATAAGACGAAAATTTTCTTCATTTCAATAACTTGAAATTGTTTTCCCTTTCCTTGAGGTTCGAGTCATCGAATTTCCACTGTAATTAAATGAATACTCGTCTGAGAATCTTCTTCCTGAATCATAAATAAAAAGTCTTCTTCCTCGCAATTCACCGATCATGTTTCCACGTATTCGCGAGGGGATGAAAGGACGCGTGCGCGCTCTACTATAAAAGGGGTTCTGTTACACGTACGCCGTCATACGTGTATCTATCCACGTTCATAGAGAGGAGGACGTTTCGAAAACTCCTCGCTACGATTGTACTCGGAACAGAGTCGAGCGGAGAATTAATTCGTTCGCGTAAAGCGGCCGCGCGTTTAACGAGGACCGCTCGGTTCCTGCCGTGAAACGGAGAACACACGTAAATGATTAAGGCACTCTGACGGAGTTCCAGTTCTCTTTGTACAAGCTCGTTGCGGCTACTCGAAATTCGACTCGCCAGTTTTCAACGAATTTCCTTTATCCACTTCCGGAGATACGATGGCTCAGTGATGACGCGTTGATGATTGCTTCTTTTTTCTCTATCAGGATTTTCAGGCTATTTCGATACGACGACAGTCGATTGAATCACGTACGAGGATTCTCTGTAGAAATCGATTACAATCAAACGTTTCTTTTTTTCCTCTCTCTCTCTGTCACTGTTCGCGTTGACGTTTTTCGTTTACCAATTTGTAATTTCACTGCAAGTTTTACCGTGCAAATTGATTTTGTTTAAATTGCTGTTAACCTGCAGTTTGTAGGTTTAATTGTCTAGCTTCATAGGAATCCGAGAGTGCATCTGTGCGTCGGAGAGGCTGAGTTATGCGGGTGAATCTTTTCAAGGACGATAGAGAGGGAAAGTTTAGAGGGTGTCTAGAGAAAGTGTTTAAACAGAGTACTTGGTATACTTGCATTTATTTCATTGTTACTACTTATATCTATTACATATTATCAACTTTATTAACTTTCTTCGTTAATTCGTTATTCGAAAATAACCCTTCTCATTTTCATCTTTTTATCTACACCTAGCAATTTATAAGAGCACCATCCATCACTAATCACGTAAACTACAACTACAAATTCCACACAAAAAAAAAAGAAAGGAAATAGCGGTACGAAACTTCCCACTTTCTCTTTTCACGCGAGCAAACGAATCCATCCCAAAAGTGTCCAATCAGTTGATTCCCAAAAGGAAGAAAAAGGATCCAACTTTTCAGCCCCTTCTTCGTCGCTGAAACTTCCAACAGCAACAGCAGCGGCGGCAGCGACGAACGAACTTCTCGATATCGACACCCCGGTGGATCGGTAGCAAAACAAGGGGATGCAGCAGCGTCGCGACGAGACGGACGACGGGATCGCGAGGCTGTGACAGAGAATAGTGAGCGCACCACCCGCGTGGCGGCGTTCGCTTACAAGGGGATTCCCTTTTCAGCCGCGGTGGTAGGGGATGGCCGAGGCGAGCGGTGCGCATGCGCAAAGCTCACGCGAGTGGTGGGGATGTTCAGTGTCACTTGGTGTCGGGCGTTGCGTCGCCGTGGCCCTTCAGTCTTTGATCCGCAGTCGGCGCGGAGTGTGTGTGCGTTACCCTCGAGCGTACTCGAGAGATAGCCAAACGAAATATCGTTTCCACTGGTCGTGCGCGAGAGAAGAGGGGAGTAACACGGTGGTGCCAGTAACCTCTGACTACGCTCGACGAACGTAACGCGGGTGCACGGTTCGCCGCAAGTATCCCTTGCGCCGAGAGTGATCGTCACGCGACCGGGAGATATACCTCTCTCGACCGATTAACGAGAGTACACTCCGTCTCGATCGTTATCCCGTGATACGTTTCTTTGAGTTACCGTTTTCGAGGATAATCGGTTACCGATAAAAGCGACCACGGTGTCCTTTCACCTGCACCCCTGGAGATTTTCGTAGCACACGCTGCTCACGCTCCACCGGCACGGCACGGATTTGCGTTCGGTTCACAACCCCCTGACCCAATTACTCTTCCCTTACCCGTGTGCCGGCTGACAACCAGCCGCTTGTACGGAGCTGCAAAAACACAAATTATCCGTGTCATCGGGAATGTACGTTTAGCGGTGCACCGTTGCTGAACGTTGCCGAGGATAGTATCCGTCATCCGCCAGGGAAATAACAGTAACGACGATTTTTTCCAGTTTGTGCAGAGTGACCGATGGGAATTCGTCGAGAGTTCCTGTACAGTGTGTTCGCGTCGTAGAGTGCAGTGAAAAGGATACATTGGATCAATTTTAACTGTGAAATACACTGAACTAGCACGCGTTTCGATCACCGTCAGCTACGTTTATACTAAACAAATATGCCTTTGAATCATTGTTAACCCCACGAAGGTTATATTCACTTTCAATCGTGGAGACCGAAATTGATAGATCAATAACAAATTTAAAATACTGATTACCATCGACTCCGCGGAAATCATTTGAAATTCCTTCCCATTTGCAAAATACTCCTCTGAATCTTCACCGAATTATATTCACCTTCAAATCACAGAGGTTGACCAGGCGAACCAAACTGAGCCTTCAGAGTCACCATTGATAAACTCTAATTAGCAATCATAAACGAGTACAAATAATCGTGTATGAATTTGTATCGGCATTGATACATCGTTAATCGTCGTTGCCCCGTGACATGCTGACATCGTGAAGAGGATAAGAAGGTACGGTGACCCGCTCGTGGAAGGATTTCTATGCGGATCGCGGGCCGTCCGCTGGAAATCTGACGGCCCGTCGTTCCGGTTTGCGTGGCAGCCTGTCGTTGTCGTTGCCGAGCAAGCGAAAGCAATATCTGGTCAAGTACAAACGTAAAGAGGAGAAAGATAAATCGAAGGAGGTCAGGGGTGAGAGGAAGGAGGAGCGAGGCTCCTCGTGGGCCGGACTCTTGGAGAATAGTCGCAAGAAGGGTGCAACGGTGAAGGGTAACGGTGGATTCGGCGATTATTCGGCGGCGGGAGAGTTTGAAGTTTGGGGCGAGGAGCAACACGCGTCGGATGGTGTAGAACGACAGGTGGCGAGGCCGCCTTCGCGGCAGCAACGATGCGAAGGCGGTTCGTCCCTGAGACCGTTGCTTCACGTCGCCCATTGTGAACTCCATTCGCCTCGCGAGCGCGAATTGCTACGGCTCGATCATCTCGAGGCGCTCGACCACAAGACCCTCGATCACGATTCCTATTCGATGATGGAGAACTTTCACAGCCCCGTACCACCGCCGCTGCCTCGTCGTCATGTCCGGTAAGTGATAATATTGTGATTAGAACGCGATGTTTGTATTAGCGACGAATATCTTTCGCGTTTTATACCCCATAGTGTTTCAAGATTATAGCTTGCTTGAACTTTCTGACAGGGATGATGAAAAGTGTATTACGGTAGCTATGATAATATGTAAATAATTTCAGGAGAAAGAAAATACATGTGCAAGGTTGTATAAGGTGATTCATAGATCCAGCAGCTACGAATATAAAAGCTTCGCGTTTCCTTAAAAATAGCGAACCGTCTGTGTGTCAGAGGCTCAGTCAGCAGCCATAATTTATCACCCATCTGCTCCATATTCATTTTTTTAATGCGATCCATCGCAGAAACATTATATAAATATACTTGCATGATACTTGCTCGTTTGATTCTAAGTTAAATATTTATTTTTCCTCGTCGTAATACTTGAGATATCCATTAAGTTTCGATATTTAAAGTTTCGTTGATTAGAAATCGTGGGTTTGCGTTGCACAACGAAGAGCGGAAGAATGTGATTGGAGTTTTAAAAGATCGAAGGATACGATTGAAAGTGGAAACGCGTGTTTCCCTGGTGAATAGAGAACCTCGAGTTGTTGAGTGTTTGAAGAAGAACGTTCCACAATTGACGACGCTACGTAAATGTTTAAACGTTCTTAAAATCGTCGGTCGAGATCGATAGTTAATGGTTCCATCGAATTCTTGGCTTATCAAGATTATTGATTGATAAGCTAAGCCTCCAATTATACTACCAATCATCTTAATTAGTTTTAGTAGATAATTGTTCAATAAGCAATATCCCATCTTAGAATGAAATTATGTAGGGAATATCAAATGGAAATATCTACTTGGGAAAACAAGGAAAGGTTTTAGCAATTTTCTCACAAGTTACAACGAGAATGTACATTGAAACGCGACGAATCGAGACGCCTTCGGCACAAAATATCCCGAGGGATGAAAATTGAATCGAACAATTTACTTGTAGCAATCGTTACCGCAGCCAAGGTGCTTTATACTTCAAAATAATTACACTGTTTCCACTTCTCGCTCGTTTTCCCGTCGAACGTTCCATTCTTCGCTGTGCAAACACCCAAGTGTCGATGACCCGCAAGGGTCGCCATTGAATTCTCTGTATATCGGAAAGTTGATTTTCATCAAGATCTTTATCGCTTCGAACTAGAATCGTGTTTCATGATACACCATTCCAATTTCTCAAACAATAATTAAGAAGTTA
This sequence comes from Osmia lignaria lignaria, assembly GCF_051020975.1. Classification (NCBI taxonomy): domain Eukaryota; kingdom Metazoa; phylum Arthropoda; class Insecta; order Hymenoptera; family Megachilidae; genus Osmia; species Osmia lignaria. The sequence goes on from NC_135041.1 coordinate 7,803,882, forward strand.
ACTTGAAAATTGCGATTTTTTAAATATTAATTTTTTTTTTTAAAGACTAACAGTAAACGAAACTGTTACTAAACTCTATATAACAAGGCACACATGGGAAAAATTGCACCTGCTTTTCATTTTTCATTTAGTCATATTTATTCGCGTTGTTTAAATAAAACTCTCGACGACAAACTGTTGAACGAAAAAAAAGTTCCAGTTCCGCAATTTAAACAACCGAGGAATATACCAAATAAAACAGTGAAATTTTCGAAATAAATCCCCCGTCATTTTTCAAGCGATCAGTGACAGCGAAACAAATATGCGTTTGCTGCAAAATTTTTAATAAAAACAGTTAGCAACAATTGATCACTCTTTGGATTTTAGTTTGAGATTAACAGCTTCTCGCGTGTTCCCGACGGTTTTCACCCTTCGCGTCGATTAATGGTAAACTACCCTCGGCATTTCTCTACTCATCAACGCGATCGTCGATTGAAACGCGTAAAAATGCGTGCTAATTTCACGGTTCGCGCGTTCTCGTTGGGGTTTTTCTGTTGAAAGAACAAGGAATACAAGGGACGTATTGGGTATTTAAAAAAAAAGAGAAAGGGCTCATTTCGAGCGATCGATGAGGTACTCGTATCAACGGTTAATCGTTGAATACTAATTGACAATTATCCTAGCCACGGGGCTCGTTATTCAACTTAATTTATCGACTTATCCATCCGGTAACAGCGAATTACCGCGAAATTGACAGTGTGTATACGAAACGATCCATCGCAATTATTCCATTCTATTTTCGCGTGAAACACTTGTCCTTCGTGAATAAAATTATCTTATCTTATCTGTTTTTCTTCTTCCTTCTCAAACGATCTACGTTATTGTCCAAAGATTTTTAATATATTAATTACTTCACTAATGTCCTTAAAATTTTTATTTTGAATAAATTATTATTTATTATGAGTGGATTATTATGGAAATTAAAACGACATCCACATCTGTTTTGCTTCTATCTAATGTCCATATCTGATTACCTCAGTAATGCTCTTGAAATTTTTATTTTGAATAAAATATTACTTATTATGGGTAGATTTTTATGGAAATTCAGACGTCATCCATATCTGTTTGCAAATTTGATCCATCATCGGATCAGTTCACAAAAGCTCCACACGTTGTTTGCACTCCACCCTCGTTCACGATAAACCACAAAGATCGAGAAGCGTATAAACAAATAACCACTAATTGAACAAGCCCATTAAATCGAACAGATTCCGTGGCTAGCAATAATTTTTCCATCGAGTTGAACATTCTGGGTGGAGGAAGCTCGGGCGTCGCGCAATAACGCTATTTCCACCCCCCTCCGCTGCTAGTCGTTCAAAGGGCCACAACCCTTCCCGTTAGTTGGAAGTTTTCCGTTTCGAATCAGCGCATTCTCATCGAACACGAATCGATTTCGAAACGCTTTCGAGACTGGGCTTGTCATTAACCCCGTTCTTCGGGCGTGAACCTACCGAAACGAGCTACAATTCCACCGTGTGAGCACCTATATTGCCCTTCTAACAGACTCGCGAAACCTTTGCCATCCCTCGTTTAACCTTGTCTTTCTTTTTCTTCATTTCACTTTTCCTTTTCTATCTTTCCATTCTGAAATCTTGATCGTTTCGACGCTTACCTTGTCAACAAAACGATTTTCAAATAAATTTAAAACCCTTCTGTTTTTTGATACAACTAATCCGTTCGAACAATAAGTAGCATAATGCAAGAACATTCAACACTCGACGAGATATGAATAGTCGCGACGCGGACGTAATTAAAAGCGAATATTAATTAGGGGCCATTAGGGGCATCGATTGCAATCGGAACGGCCGGTTATACTAATTGAATTGGCGCGTTACGAAATGTCGTTTTCTGCTTTTCACCGGATAATTGCTGTTTATGCTTTCCGCAGACGATATAACGCGTCGATACCGCTTTCAGAATTATCTAACGCTCATCCTTTACTATTGATAAATCCAATTAAAACAAAGTCAGGGATTTCGTGCCGGGAAGATCAACGAAGAAAAGGAAAGGAGCGTCTTATGAGAAAATTTTCAACTTTCCGTCGAGGCTGTGCGAACGATAACCTTTCACCTAACCGTCGCTGATAACACGCGAGGAACAATAAGACGCTTATCCACGACGTGTTCAAGATAAGAAGCTCTCTCTCGATCCACGCGCACCTGCTGGAAAGTGTATCAAAGCCAACGTGGCACCAGAAGCAAAGCTAGGACAAACAAAGCGATACGAGGTTGTGCAACCCCCGGAGCTTGTTTCGAAGTAGTATGCAAGGAAAAGGAAGGGAGAAGAGAGGAGAGGAAACGCATTTGCATCGATGCAAACACGGAAATCCCAGTGCAACCTGTTTGCCTCCCGTTGAAGTTCGCCGAACGTAATGGAAACCCCTCTCTCACGGATATCACTTAAATTCACTGTTTGCAGAAAAATTGTTGAAAAATATTTATTTCCTTTGTTATCTGTACCACGATTGTTTCATCATCCGAGGTGTTCTATCGCTTTATATCGTATATACCTTTTATCATCTTTGGCTTGCAAAGATTCACGTGAAATGAATTTTTACAGCAAATTTTATTGGATCATTAAAACATCAAAATATAAACTTCAATATTTATTATTTCTCGTCTCGTGCCAAATTTTGACATGATAAATTTTTGAATCTTAACTTTCACTAAATTTTCTTTTTACTTTGACTAATACTAACTTATTTATGCTTGCAAAAGAAATGAAAAAATTTATTTCCATTTTGTCAAAATTCATACTTACTGACCCAATGAAGACAAGTGGTTGAAAATTTTCTTTTGTCCCTTATCGCTTAGGTATCATGGCAAGAAAACTGCTGAATAGACAAATATTGATTAACTCGTATGATACACATCGTTGTTTGGGTTATCTATCAAAGTATCTCGGGCCACAAACATTAGAACATTATCCACGAAGAAGTATCTTCGAAGGGGTGTAATCGCGTCAGAAAAGACGAGGTTTCGGCGCAGCCGATCGATATGCACGGGCGCGGGAGAACGAAAGGTAACGCGGCGTACGAGAGGCAAACAAAGTGATACGAGCGAAGAAGAGCGAACGGATGAGGGTAGAAGCGCATCGAGTATGTAAAAGGCAAGCAAGCAAGCAAGGAAGCAAGCAAGCAGACAAGCAAGCAAGCAACGCAAGGGCGGCTGCTCGGCGCCGACATTTCGCGGTGAAGCAACCGACCCCATAGCCATGCATCACTCTGTCCCGCCAACGACTACCTACTCTACCTATCTACCAACCTTTACCCCTCTGACTTCGTCTGCACTTCAACCCTATCATCCCCTTTTTTCACTCTCTTTACACTACTCTTTCTTTTTTCTATCATGCGTTTTCACCTGCTTTTCCTTCATTCCTCGTCGAGAGTCCGGTTGAGCGAGTCTGTGAATTGGATTAGAAATGTGTAACTTGGTAACCCTTTCGCTTCTAAGGACGGCTATGCTTTGCTCACATTATTATTAATTTTAACTCTTTGACTTATAATATCGAGTCACACTCATGAGGCAACTGGCAGTTCAAACTTGTGACGAATTTAGCTAATAATATTAGTACAATTGAATTTTATTTGTAATTTGCACGATATTTCAATTTTTTTTTATGTTTTAAAATTCGAAAAAATCGAAAAAATTATGAGGAAAGAGGTCAAGACTTCCAATTTGAGAATTCAAGTACATATAGAAAGCAATTTAAAAATCATCCCCAATCTCTATCTGTAATTTGATGGTACCCTCACAGCCCTAAAAGCTACATAAACAAACAGATTGAACGAAGGGAAGAGGAGTAATCCAACATCTTTTCACCCTTTTCTCACTCCAACTAGCCACGGCACTCTTTTCTTTTCACTTGAACGTTTCCTGGGTTCCCTACGTATCCCGTGGCTCCGCTACACACACCCCGGGTGCTTCAGCTATCCTCTGGATCTCGTAATTCTCGTTGTTTCGTCGTTTTTCCCAGCGCTTACAATGGCTCGTCATAAAGAGACCCGTTGTGTTTCTTCGAGCAATTTGCTCGTTTGTCATCCATTCGCGGCTCTAAACGAGTTCCCGGCCACCTCCCGGTTCTCCCTCTGCTTTCCCCTTTCATCCCCGTTTTGTTCGCGTCCACGTTCTTCCGTGTGCCGCGAGCCAACCCCTTGCGCTCTTCGTCCCTCGCGGAACGTTTCATTCTACGCCGGGCCGGGCCGGGCCGACCCGTTTCCGTCGACGTGGACGCGCGCTACGCTTCCGGCTTTTGTGCGCCCTCCAACAGTTCCAGCTACCCTGTCCACGGTTATTTACTGGTCCGAAGATTCGCGGAAAACGGGGATACGGGCGTGAATCCGAAGAATAGGGAAGCTTGTCTTCGTGTTGCCAGGTAGAAACGTTGGAATTATGAAGATTGATGGGTAGAAGGTGGCGCGAGCAAAAGTTGTTTCCGACGAAATTATTATCCGTAGGTAGCTGCATTCTACTTTAATATAATCGTCTATTTTGTCTATGAAAGCTATTTAAAATTAACTGGCACCGTCTACGATATGGTTGACCTATTCTACTTGCAGCAAACCGCGGTTTTTTAATCCGCGTCTGAGATATGATTGACCTGTTCCACTTATTTTTTTCTGTTCATTTTCAAATACACCCCCATGAGTGGTGGAAGATTGTAATTATAATTCGATTTTAATCAGAAACGTTAGGAAACGATACTTCTTCAGAAAAATGTAAGAAATACACGGAGGAAAAGAAGAGGTAGAGTTCTCGTGGTACGGATATGGGCTTTACCATCTTATGTTACGCCATCGTGGATGAGCGATGGCAGGACATTTCTTTCCAACGAGAATATTCCACTTTCTGGGATACTGGTACACGAACGGCATTTCTCTGCGGGCACGTTTGAAATGTATATTCGACAAATCGCCAACCTTTGGTTCTCTTAAAGGCTGCTTCTACGAGCGGCTTTGTTCTCCTTGCTGAACAATTGGGTTTTGTGGACGGTAATCGAAAGGAATTATCCGAAAATCTGGCACGTATTATCGTTTCTAATTCTTTCGGGAATAAAGATTGTGTTCCATTCGATGATGGATATTTTGATATATCTGATCCAGATCGATTTGACGTATCGTCTTAAATAATACGGTTGTTAAAACTATTTTAATTTAAACAGTGTATTTAATTGTAAAATAAAATGAGGTCTTTCGGTGAAAAAATTCAAGATATTCGAATGATTACGTTCTCGGTAAAGGCAAAAGTCTTCCGTAATGCAGAAGTAATTAAAGACCCACGTTAATTCGATAGTAAAATAAAGAAGTAACGTGGTATAAGAGTTACTCGAGCGTTTAAACAATGCTCGAAGCAACTGAAAGTATAAGTTAATCGTGTTACGGCTACGTTGTAGTGAACTCTGCTGGGAACGTTGGAAAAACCGTTGAAGCGATTACGAGAGTTGCACTTCAACTAGGGAATCTTGGCTAAAGAATCTTCAAGTAATATTTCATTGATTTTTCAATATTTGAACAGGAAGGATGAGCTTCGTTCAGCCGGAAGCGGGATAGTTAACCCCTGATGCATTTAGAATTAAAATAACTCCAGGCTCGAATAGCAAAGAAGTTTGTGAAAATAGAAAAATCGGTTTAAGAAAACACACTTCATTGGGCGTCTATCGATCATCCGACAATTATATACGGTTCCGTTTCGACGTCCACGGACGTTTCCCTTCTTACTTTTCGCCCTTTTAGGCCGCGTCTAGAAAGCACTCATCACCGCTTGAAATTTCACGGCATCGCAACGCGAGGAAACAAGCGAGGCGCGAGCGACACCGAGCCGAGCCGAGCCGAGCGGAGGCGGGTAAATAAAAAGCCGGAAACCGTGTCGCGCGTATACACGAGGGATGATGTTATCTCGAGCGTATTTACGGCAAATCGACATCGCCAAACGAGGGGGTGAGAGTGTATCTACTGTAGAATATCCAAGCAAGGTATATCCAGCATCGCGTCACTTAGACGAGCTAGACGCAGTCTCGGCAATTGATAGGTAGTCACGCTAGGCTGACCTCAAGGGACATCGGTTCCGTATAGCTCCTCCTAACGCACCCCCAAGCGACTTCTATTCGCTGCCGCTTCTCCTTCGTAAAATCTACTCCCAGCTCTTCTCGTACAGTGAGTCACGAAATTGCTGACGCAATTGGAAATTTCAGAGAAACGTGTAAAATGAAAGGGGTAACTGTTAGTAAGTTAAAAGTACTTATTAGCGATAGATCGTTTATTTCATTCGTTTCTTTATTTTACACGTTTCTGTTCGTTTCTCAAATATGCCAATAATTTTCTGACTAACTGTAGCTTTCGTCTTTAACCATCCCTTACCTCCTTACTACCCCGACTCCAACAACCCCCTTTAACCCACCACCGTTTTCCAACGTCGACCTTCTACAGTGGCTCCCTCTGGCTGCTTCGTCTCTCGTTTTCCACGCTTTTCTTCTTCTTTCTTCGCGTTTTCGTCGACGGCGAGAGCCGGCAACCCCCCTATACCGAACTCACCCCATCCGCTTTTATCCTTTGTGTAAGCTCAGCCTCCGGTTCTAGCGTCCCGACGTGTCAGGGCTCTACCGGTCGGATATCTCGCTGCACTTTTACCCATCGCGGTTAAACCACTCCGTATCCTTTCTTTATCGGTGCTCGGACTCGATTCTCTGTTCTGCCCTCTCTCACTCGACTTGTTTCCACCTTCTCCGTCCCCTCACTTGCATTTCTGCTAACTCTTGTCCTTTTCCTTTTTCTTCATGGTGGCTCTCGTTTTATAGCAGTACGGAATTCGCGCATTTTATATCAATTCATAGTGAATATGCGAATTTACTACCCTAATTATAAATTGTTCTTAAATCTCGAAGAACTACTTAATAAATGCCTTAGCTCGGAAGTCATATAAGCATTAATATAACGAATTCTGATTTGCTATGCTTCATTCAGTACCGTAAGAATGGCTTCTTCTTATTTCATGCGCAGTAATACATAGCGGACACACACTGCGATTCAAATGAATTTTCGGTGTTCTTTGATCCTATTATTCCGGAAGCCGAACCACCCCCGCCACTCGTCCAGGTGAGATGGTTTATTCGCGCAGTCAGAGATCCTTTCAGTGTTTTGTTCGAAAAGCAATTCGTATTGCACCGGATGCTGTCATTGGGGAATTCTTATAAGTAAAACGTACAAAGTGAAACGAAGAATGAAGAATGTATTTAGATGGTCTTCTAGATTGGTATTCTTTAAAAATACCGTGTTTATTTTATATTTTACCGTGTTTGAAATTTTGCATTCGAGAAAATCTTGAATTTCCTAGGTTGTCAAGTTCACCGACAAATGACGGTTTCTGTTAAGGAAACGAATGATAATACTCGTGTTAGCTAATTAGATGGATCATCCTGTATACGTAGCTCGGCTACGAGCGGTATAGCTGTATCTAACCGGAAAATTGGAAGGCAAGGTGGCCCAGTTTCGGACTCGAGGAACGAAATTTATTTCATTAGAAACGTTTGTGCGCGCCCGACGTAAACGGATCCTTGAACCGTTTTCGATTTAACCTTCGAACTCGTTGAGTGAAGCTCCAAAGGAATGAAATTTTTCGGTTCACTTTAGTGGTTAACGATCAATTTCACCAAGCTTTGAGAAACTTTAAGTTTCGAATTCTTTTCGTGACAGTACGAGAAACGCTTTAATTAACAAAATAATAATTTTATCAAAGTCCCTTTGTTACGTGTACACAATCGATAACCTTTGAATTCTCCGGGTCACTGTATATGTATCGACCGATTTCACTTGTAAAACAGAAAGAATGAAAATGTATATTTCAAATTTTTGGAAAATCCTATAAGTCTAGGCGATGCCATAAAGTTCAACGAAAAACAAAAAGGAAAAAAGGAATAGAAAATCGATTGGGCACATCTACGCGACTTCCTTTGATGTAAATTTAGAAAGAAAAAGATTAATCATGAATTTCAAACGTTTCGTGATAATCTAAAGGATCCATCTCTTCTCCGCTCCCCGCGAGTCGCTTTAATTATACCAGAAATGGGATGAAACGATAACAGAATTCAGTTATTCAACCACGCCCCACAGAGAACAGTTGAAAACCTGGTCGAATCGCCGGAAGGGTGTTCCATCATCGTGGAAAGTTCGGAAAGACCGCGGGTCCGCGTCGTCGTGTTTATAATTACGAGCTTACAAAAGAATATAACTCCGAAAAATTGTAGGCGGCGTAAGGGGGAAATTCGTCCACAAAGAACCCAGCTCCCGGCTGCGTTACAAAGAACCAACCGTTTACTCGCCGCCAAGGGAGAGGCGTAGCCCGCATGCCGGTTGAAAAAAAAAATTTTAATAAATCTCGTCGAGCGTTAAATTACTCGTCGCATGTGCCAGCTACGTTCCTTTCCCCTCTCTGAAAACCAGACCCATCCCTCGATTATCGTCCCTTCGTTTCTTTACCCGTTCACGTGTCCGATTATCTTTCTTAAGAAGAAACATAAACTATTGCATAAAAATTCAAAAAAGAAAACAAGGGACAGAGAAGTGATTTGGGTCTGAGAAGACCCATCTAATCCGAGTCAGGCGAGTGTTAAGCGCTTAATTAGAAGGGAACAGTTGGTCGCGATTCGCCAACGAAACAAAGACACGCGAACCAGAGGACGGACGTTGAAACAGTAACAATTAATAGAGAGAAAGGAGAGAGCGAGGTGAATTGGAGAATGGAAAGAGGTAGAGAAGTGAAGAGAGAGAGTGAGAGAGAGGTGAGACGAAGCGAGTCGTAAGTGCAGTAGAAGAGCAGTTGGACCACCTGCCGACCGTAAAACCGATTTGGCGACGCTTCTGTGCCTGAGAGGTATTCAACGCGGCTGTCTGCAACGGACTTTGTAATTTAGAGTCAATCTCCTTTATTATCCGTAATGCGCTGCTCCGTTCCCTGAGATTCTTGCGTAAAATCTATCTTTCCAAAGGAGAGAAGGAGAGAGAGAGTCACGAGCGTCCGTTCGTTGGCGTTTCTACTCGCGAGGAAAATTCTCAGGTTGCGAAGCAGCCATCTCTGCAGGAAATAAGGACAACCTCTTCCTCCTGCAGCTCTTCCGCGTCCTTTTACCTCGGTCCAGAGATACTCGATAAGAGAAGAAGCTTCGGGTTACTTAATACCTTGGGCTCGTCTTCGAAGAAGCTACCCTTCGCTGATCGAACTCGAACTCTTCTTACTGCCAGAGTCAAGTTGGTTCAGTGTTAGTTCGCTCTCCTAGCTTCTTCTTTTGTTCTTCCCGTTTTTCTATCCCCCACCCATCTTCTGTCACCGTGAAATTGCATCTCGATAATCAAGGAGAATAGCGACCATTCGATGAACGGCTGCGACTGATTTGACATCTGATCTCTGATTACCGCGACCTCTCTTTGTCGACCGCTCTCTCCTTTCTTTTTTCGTCCTTTGGAGGACGTCTTTGTACAATCGCTCGTTGCAAGATCGACGATATTTTGCTGCGGAACGAGTCATTGTTCGCTTTCCGAGGAGGAGGTTGATCAGGAAGTAGCTACGGATTTATGAGCGATTTTTCTTCCTATTTTATTCGAGGGTTGGAGGAGAACGCGAGACAAATTGCAACACTTGGTGATTCGATGTAGATATTCTTCTTCGAAGACTAATTCCGTATAGCAAATTATCGAGTCACCTCGTATATAGGGAGAATTAAAGAAAAAAGAAAAGGAAAATGAAAAAGGGCGGAAAGGAGTCAGCGGAGGATATCTGAACCGAGGTCTAGCGAGTGTTCGCGTCGTCGCTATTTACACGAGCGGTTCGCTGCTCGCAGCTACGAGGCGATGAATTACTTATAACCTCTTGGATCTTTCCTCTTCCCTTGCAGATCCATCTCGTGTACACATGCGTGTGTCAGTCCACCCCCACACGCTCGAGCTTTTCCCCTTTGCTCTTTGTTTTACCCTGGCCGCATCCGTTTCGCCGTCTTCGAGTATTTATAAACTCGCCGATAGGCGAGCGTGCAAGCGAATATTCCGCGAGTTCACGCAGCCGATCGCGTTTATTTATTCAGCCGTTTGCACTTGCCGGGGACGAATCATAGCCAGGTGGGCGTGTATTAACGGCGTTGCAAGTTTCACGAGGGCCGATGTGCCAAACTCGATCCACCGGATCGTGTTTTCGATCACGTTTGTAAATCGTTCGTTATGCATGGTTAGACGAGCCGAGAGTTCACGAGGAATACATTCAAGAGATTGAACCAAAAGGAGAATTTTTACTCGTAATATACATACATATATATATATATATATATACGTATAACTTAAGAATACTTAGAAGTATTTCTAATTTTTAATGGCTAAATCCTTATTGTAATTTCTATTTCCTTATTCCTAATTCCTAAACCCTTAAAAAATAATAATTTTTCTTATTTCTAGTTCCTAAGCCCTTAAAAAATAAGACCTTTTTCTACTCTTATTTTTTAATCCTTTAAAAAATAAGGAACTATCCTATTTCAAATTCCTAAACCCTTTTCGCGATAAAAATGAATAATTAATTAATCAAAGTGAACTCTACGCAGTAGAGATTCACTACGAAATCTCTGTAGATCTTTTTTATAAATCCTCCAAATTGTCCTTTTCCCTCGACTCGTACTTCTGGTATCATCGTCCCCCTGCAGACTTCGTCATTCAACGTCCTAATATAAATAAATGCACACCAGTCGACGGCCGTTAACCGTTAATGACGAGAGTCGGCCGTCATCAACGAGGAGAAAACGCTTACGGGCTTGGTGGTGGTGCAAAAAGGAAGTTCAGCTTCGGTTAGGGTGGCGTGTGGGGAGCAAAGTCGCTTTCTACGCGACAACGGATGAAAAAAAAGAAGAGAAGAGCCGGATAAAATGTGACCTAACTGAGATCAGACAGAGAGGCAGAGGCAAACCGGGGGTGGTTGGTAGGTTGAACGGTTAGGAAGGGTGCAACGGCTGGCACATCGACACACGCAGACGCAGTTATCTGTTCCAATTAACCTCTTACATTTCGTTCCCTTCCACTAAATCCCTCTTCTTCTATCCCGTCCTCTGGTTGCTGCTTCTACGCCCTCTTCACTCCACCCTTCGATCTTCTGCTTTCCCATCTAGTCCTCTGCTCGCCCTGTCCACGGTCTGGAACGTTGAAATTGAATCGACGCTCCGCGTCCCGTGTCCTTCGAATTGAACACGCGGTTAAGTATTCTTTCTCTACGAACGTGGATTTTGTGAAATGTACCGGGGATGATCGGTACCTGCCGAAATATGAACAAAATTTAATATAGTATCTCTTTTTATTAAATGAACCATTTGTAAGAAACACTGGAAAATTTTCAAAACTCTATTCCATTTCCCCAAATTGATTTAAGTCAATTCTTTTATCCTTAGGCCGATGAGTTTTCGTTGTTTTAACGATGTTTTCTTTTCAGGTAAGTCTACTGTTCGCATGAAGTTCTTTTCTCGTGATCGAAGAGAGTGGTATGTACTTTTTTGTTCTTTATATTATAAAGTTACATGTATTTGATTTCATTGATTGAAATTGTAGATATTATAAATTTGTATATGTATATGGTTGAAGATCGATGGCGAGCGATATCGGGAACCGTGGAACAGACGCAAATTAATTGGTTATGGAAATACGGTTTTAAGCCATGAAAAATGGAATATTAATTAGAATGTTTCATTTTCTCTTGCGTTATATTTTTTCTGCCTTCTGGTTTATCCATTTTTCAATTGATTGCAATTAATGTTAGGAGAATTTGGTTCTTTGAATATTTAATTCGAATCTCACATAACAATTCTATTTCAAATAGAATTCGAGAGGTAGTTTAGACTTAGATATTGCATTAAGTAATTGGAGTACTATGTCCATCCAAACTGTTGTTTGTAGATGAAAATTCAAACAATACAACAATTTGAATCGTTTAATCTAATAATAGATGGTTGTGATATTTTAGTGATTAAATTACTATCCAAATGTTAAATAATCAGTGTGCAAACACGTTAATCTAATAATGGCAGAACGAGCGAATAAAGTGTCCGTCTTTGAATGTTTTAAATTATCCTAAAAGGTAGAATTTTCAACAAAGAAAAAGGCGTTCTACATTTTCAAGGACTCGTTATTTTTAAATTTCACAATGCTCCGACATCTCTTTAACCGTTCCAAAAATGCAATTGCGGTCTCGCGTTTGTGCAGTCTAGGTCTTCTCGCGACAACATATTAAGCAGCGTGAGTTGCAAATACGAGACGCATTAAGTAAGCGAATAAAGTATTTCGTTGTATGCATGTAACACACGTTCTGTTTCTCGTTTTCGTGCGACGTGCACCACCGCGACATATTTCGTATGTAATTCTTATGCAAGATTGCCGTGCGCGTCCGCTAGGGGAAAATTAGTGACGGACCCTAGGGATAAAATTACTGACGACTGCTGGGGACGAAGTTAGCGATGCCCCGTTAGGGATGAAATTAGAGAGGACCACCAGGGACTGGATTAGGGATGCATACAGGAAACAACGTTAATGATGGCCATCGATTGTAAACGAAAACGAATATGAAACGAATTTTGGCTGAAAAATTGAATTTTTGTAAACGATCGAAATTAATCGTCTATCGACGTTTGCAAGGCTACGAATACAAAATCGTCCTCAAATATTTCGGTGTAATCGAAGCGGAACACGTTGTTCCTCGGTTTTGGACAAAAGTCATGACGTATGCAAAACAAGAAGTGCATAATATTTCCGGTGCCACGTGCAGGGGAAACGGCAGCACCACGAAGAGTAGTGACCGGTCGGCAGCGTCACGTCGTCGGATCAATATCGGCCGGGAATAGAAAACAGAGAGGACGAAGAGGGAAAAGCGAGGAAGGACCGTGTGTAGCTGGACAAGGAAGCGTAAACGAGGCGACGTTGCTCGACTGATCGAATTTTTTTTTTCTTTTTTTATTTGGAACGGACAACTTGCACACGCCAACTCTTGACCGCGTCCAACTTTTCTCAGACTGATCAATTTTTCCATGCGATCCAGTTTTTCCGTGCCGACGTAGCCCAGACTGCATGAAAATCGCGTAAAGTTCGCAGTGATCGAAATTTTTCGACCCACTCGAATACGAAGTAGCGGGGGAGAAAATAGAGAATACTTTCGTCGGGACAGTTTGCAAGCCTGCTACCACGTACTAGGAAATATCTAGGGAATTCGACATTTTCGTTTCAATTCTGACGTTCTTCGAGCTTGCCACGCTTACCCGAGACTTTGAATTTGATCGAATTCGTCGCTGAAAGGGGGAAGGAAGTTTCCGGGAACGTTGAAGAAGAAAACGGCGTCGGGGAAAAATGGGCCAACTGTCGTTTTATTAAAATTCCCTGTTTTCGAAGGATTTTAGTTGCGACGCGCAGCTTACATAAAGATCTTTCGGTTTCATTGTACCACGAGTCGAACTTAAAAACTTGTCGGTTTAAAAGCTTATTAATTTTTAATATAAAAAAATCGGTTTATATTCTTTGCGGAGAAAATGATATTAAGATGGTCGTTTTTTTTTCCTTACCTAAGCCATAGAATCATTTTCTTTCGCCAATTTCCTCTATCTTCGCTCGGAAGAGCGCTATATAAGCTCGCCCTACTTTCTAGAATTACCGTGTATAAACTGTGGCGGGAAAGATGGTTGCTCCCTGAAAGTCTGTGGAAAAGCGTAGAGCAAAGGGAGCGACAGAACGAAAAAGAAAAAAGTCTGTTTAATGGACTTGTCAGTAAGGTGAGCTAGCAGTTTCATCTGGAAACAGTTGGTGTTAGGAAAACGATCTCTTTGAACGAATCGTTAATTAGCACTAGGATATACAAACACGGAGTGCTATAAAACCTCTCTCTTTTTTATTATATAATCAAAACGAAAATCTCGGCTGTAAAGGCCTTCTGTAAATATTAGATAATCACATATTCGATGGGTGATTTCAAAATGTAGAAAAGTTTTTTTATTTGAAAATCTGAGTGCTTAATTTCAGTCAATATTTGATATTTCATAATTTTGGATCACGAATAAGATCCTTCACCCTTATCGTTCCAACGATTTAAAAAAAAAGAATGGAAGCTCGCGATTCCGTTTGAAAAGCTAGAGTGAAAACCGTGGCTGTTCGTCCAAGTATGCGAACAGCATGGTGCACGAGCGTTAGCCCGAAGCGAAAACTGTACACAGTCGAGGTTCCATCAAGAATTCGCTCAAAGGAGGATCGTAGAAGGCTGGTAGAGTGACAAACGACTGGAAGTCGGTTGCTTGCGAGTTTCGACTCTCGCGGATTCGACCGGCATGATTAATGCAAACCTTTCCACGAGCAGACGTTTCCCAATGACAGCGGACACGGTTCTAAAATTTCTCGCCACGCTTCTCATAACCCTCGTTCTCCGCCGTTCGGAACAGACAGGGGCAAGGAATAGGTAAGACTAAAGGGAGGAAAAAGAAAAGAAGAGAGCGCATCGTGGGCGCGGAACGGTATAAATAGATAATGCGATGGACAAACGTCTGGGAAAGGGGTTGCCGCGGTTGGTTGGCCAGACTGGCCCACCGAGAATAATGATCCTAGTTAATACTGTTTCAGGCTTCTCAAGTTTCGTTAATATCGTAGATAGCTTATTATGAATTCGAGTTTAGATGAAATTGATTACACGAGATGAAAAGATTCTGGAATTTGAAACGTACACGTTATTCAACTTACATCGCGGACGAATACAAGTTAGTAGTGAATTCACCAATAGCCTGTTATACGACAAGTTCTTGGTATTAACTCTTCATTATAACCTCGAAGATTACGTTTCGAAACTAATCTGAAACTCACATTGAGGTATGAAACGCATTACGAGATTGCGCGATCCATATAATACCACCCATGAAGTCTGATAGTCTACGGTTGTCAATCACTTTACGACACATACAGATTAGTTGTTAATGATGTACTTACAGGAGAATATAACGCAAAGTCTCCTTCGTCCTTGAATCACATTTATTTCAAACATTTAATCCTTCAGGAGGGCAAGCATATTTTTTGCAACTTCATTGAGTAACCTGGATCGTTTATGTTTAGGATTAATTTTTTTACTGTTCTTGACTTTCGGAACAAATTCTCGAATACTTATTCAGAACTCTACTTTAATATATAATCGTTCTTTGCGTTAAATATTTAAAGGATTAATTGGAAAAAGTTGGAATTCGTTTCAGACAAACGACCCGGTTTGCTCTCAAAAGGTTAAATCTAATGATTAATCTTTCAAAATTTAAATATCTAATTAACGCATTAACGCATTAAATATCTAGTAACGCGATTAACAGTATTAACGCATACACAATACAGTTCCCAGATATGTAAACACGTTCATAGGGCTTAAAGGTTTAGACAACGACGATGATATCTTCACTTTGCGCGTGTTTTAATCAACTCCAATATCATTTCTACTCGTACATTTAACTAACTACCAGTTTTCAACTCGCATTCAGTGTAACTTTCGTACGCCCGATGCTTGAATCTCGTTTTCGAATCCGCGGCAACGAGTTTCAGTGTTTGCACTTCGAAAATATACAATGATATAAATGTGGGAAAACGATGAGACGACCACGGGTATCGTATAATTGTGCCTCTTGTTGCGTTGGTAACTTTTAACGATGTGCGTGTGTATTCAACAAGTTCTTTTTTTTTTTATCATCCTGCACACAATCCCGTTGATATTTATTGGATGAAGCTGCAACAACTGCAGTTATTCTTCTTGTTTATACGAAACAATAATTCCTTCTACTTCCATCTCTCGAGAGAGTAACAATTTTGCTAATATGGACACTTCAGCAAACAGAAATTTAATTTTTATCAAAGAGGTATTATAAAAGTCTTGAAAAGTGTTTTGAGGAAAACAGTACAGTTCAACGAGGTTAATGATGAGCAGTTCCCGGTAGAAAAAAAAAAATGGTCGCATCTCTGAATAAATCAGAGCGGAACGCATGGTCGCTTACACGACACGGCTAACGAACCTACTTCGTGGAAAAATAAGGGGTTGAAAGAATAATCGATCATACTTACGTGCAGGCTATACGAGCCTGACCTAGGACAATCGACCGAGGCGCCACGATATTTTCTCAATGTCCCTCGTGAAAGAACAGTCGTTCCGCGGTAACGTCGCTGCAACGTGTCGTAAATTGCTTTAATAAACTATGAATCGATCGATTCAATGGCTGATAGTAATTTACGGTACGTCCTGTGTTTACGGACACCGCCACCGATGACTATAACCGATAGTTGAACGTGATTTTCCATAATCGACCCTTAGATTTTTATTTCTTAACGACTCTGCTGCAATCAATTCGCTGCTTTAATTTTCAGGAAAATGATGAAAATAGAAATATTCTATATGATTTTATTTCGGAAACTTTCAATTTTATGAACATTGTTTAAACTATATATCAAGTTATTAATTGAAAATAAATTGAATATCAAGCCTGTTTTCACCAGAAAAGCTCGACTGGAAAAGCAGACGCTGAAAGAGGAAATACATCAACTCGATGTGAAAAATGTTTTTCATTCGCGTTGTAAAGCCAGTCAAGTATTTTATATAGGGAATAAACAGAAGCTGGACGTTCTATCGACGGATTCTCGGTGTTTTTTCTCCCTAATCCCATCAAATAGGTTGGCCTTTCGCGTGGCAACGCAACGCAACGCACCGTTGGAATTTCGAAATTGACAGGATTAAATTCCCCTTTAATTTCCTCGTGGCTGCGAGTAGCGGTGGACGCTTCGTCGTAATGAAACGAACGCCTGCCTCGTAACAATACGCGCTCGCGTTTAGCTCGCGGACAGCCGGCGATTTCGAGCCGGCAGCGGTGCCGGTGTAGGTGTATTTGGAGAACGCCACGCGAATTCGGTGACAGCGAAGCAATATGTATCCGCACGGTCGGCCAACCGTTAATATCGTCAAACGAACGTGACGATACACCCGCGACCGACGAAATACTCGCTGCTGTAACGTAAATATGACGCGAATAACACCCCCCTTTCGCTATCGATTGCCAACACGCCCCGTAATATGCGACCGACCTCGAGCCGTCACACCGTTTTACCCGCTGTGATCACCGACGCCAATTATGATCATGATCGCGTTCGCTAATGAATTTTCGATCCTCTTTTGAGCTACGCTTTAATAGAAGCCCGACAGCGTTAGAAATTTGTCTTTGAGCGCTTTGCTTTCAAACACGCTTGAAATTCTTCATTTCACAGCGCAGGTTAACGACAACCCTTAAATCTTTTCTTTCGAGTCTTTCAATTACCCTTCGCTTCTTATTTGTCTGTTAAACGCTATTCGCTTTATTCGGCGTAATTACAATACGTACACTTCAAGTACTCCACGTTTCGCTGAAGCGAAGTAAATCGAGCCGAACAGGTCATCGAACGTCCGTTACTCTATCCGCCACCCCCTCGCGCTCGATTTCGCAGCACACCGTATCCTGGGGTAGAAAAGAAAATTGCCAACAGGTAGGAGAAAGAGAGACGTCTCTACCTTTCGTTGAGATTTCTCGAGGGACGGTTGCTGTGCTCCAGGCACGGTAACGACGACTCGTCGGAGCGCGTGACGTTCGCCCGCGGCTGAAAATAAATTAATCGCGTGCGAGTAGATGAGCCAGCAACGCGTTTGCGACGTCGGCCGTGTAATTTTCTAACAGGTAGAAAATTCTGTTGGCCCAACGTAGAGACGGCAAACGACCAGGGAGAGAAACGTGTGCGCCTGTGTGTATATTGGCGAGAAACCAGCTAGCGTAATAGTGGTAGAATAGAAGAGGAAAAATGGTGGAGGAAAGGGATGTAAAACGGGGGTGGGATCACGTGAGCTCATAGAACGAGCATAATACCATCATTAGGAGGGCGTCGCCGGATTCTTCCGGCATACAAAACTCGACACGAGGCGAGGGCTGGAACCGCTCTCTCGAGCCACGTGTACAGTGAGGAACAAAAGTGTAATGAATCAACAGAAATTTGCATAAAATGTAGGTAAAATATATTATTTCTCAGTTTTTAAAACTATTTACGGCAATGCCTCTATAGTGGACGCACTTCGAGATCACGTCGCGTCTACTAACGAGGGAAGTAGATATTCTGGGAATTGCTGGCTCGCTCTTTAAGAAAAATAAGAAACAATAATCAAAAAAAGAAAAAAGCATTGAAAGCTCGCTCGCCTGAAACAGTTTTGAAAAATGATGAGGATGACCCTGCGTCTACTATAGAAACAAAAATGTGTCTACTATCGGGACGTTATTATACAAATTGAATTTTGTCTTATTTCATGTTAATACTTATCTATACGAATGATAATTTTCCGCGAAAACAGTATTATTCGTTCAGTTCTGCCTTTTCATTGTAAATAAGATTTGAAAGGGGCGTAGAGGAGGTAGGGAATCCTCTGCTCGATTTTGCTGGCAGTTTGCGAGAATAATATCTTGAACGAGCAGGAGAAAGCACGAGGCGAAGGGGGAAAGAGAAGAACTGGCTCGATAATTAATTGGCTTCGCATAAGCTTCGTTGCAGCTTTCTTCTCTGTTGCTCGGCGACCTCCTCTAACGCCGTTCTTGCTCGCTTTTCTCGGCTTCCTATTTCTTATCCCGCGGAGAATTCTTGAAACCGCGGCTCCGTACGATGTCGTACGACCTCGAGCGCTGAGAAGAGAACACGGACGAAAGAGCACGATAATTTAAAGGAAAATCTTGGAACATTTGGATTTCGCGTTACGGGTTGTCTACCGATTCAGCAGTGTAGGATAACAGACCATCGTTGAAACTTTCCAAAATCACAACGGAAATATTGATACATTCTTTAAAACTAGTCGAAAATCTACGTGCAATTGTTTACCAAGCAAACGTTTGTCCTCGTGGGAAAACAGGATAACAAGGACTAAGGATTTGTCCAAAAAACCCATTCATGCTTGTTTGTTTGTATCAAAAACACGTGTTTTCCATCCCGAATAGAAAACATAAATACCAGGGTATTTGTTTAAATGCTTTTAAAAACGCGTTTGTATAGGACTGCAGTATTTATACTATCTTTACACGATTTTTCTACACTTATTTCAGTGCTTGAGAGCAAAAAATCATACAGATATTTTTCATAATTTCAATTTAATTTATTCTTTTCAACAATGACTTTCTATCTAAGCATAATAAACCTGGAATCAAGTTTGATCTTAATTAAACTTAACTGAACGTTAAAGCCGAATAGTGGTTAAAATTTTCAATGAAATTTCAAAGCCGTCTTCTTCGAGGATAAAGGTTCTCGCTAAGAAGAAAAATAATTCCATGATTCTTTGCAAAGGAACCAGCTTCGCGTTTGCTTGTACCGTGCTTTCCACCCTCGTTGTACAAAAGCAGCCTCATCTTCTCTGCTGCCCTTCCTCTTCTTCTTCTCCTCCTTCAAGTCCCGAAGATTTAAGATTCCGTATTAACCGCGAGTAAAAAGTTCCTCTTTATTTGCATCCTATCAAAGAGCTGCTTTTGAACGAGCCCCTTAAAGCCGAGCTCCGCTGGTCGCTTCGTGAGAACTTTTCATCGAACGTTATTCCTCGAGCTCGCTTGGTGTGTCCGATGCACAGAGACGACCTCTCTTTTTCTCTACCTCGATCCGCGTCCAACCTCGAAATTTCATTGTACCACCTTCAACGATTCGCCGGCAGCGATTAAAAGTCTCACGGAACTGGACGTTACGCTGGAACGCGATAGGAGAAGGAAGAAGGATCGACATCCAACATTGCTCTTGTAATCACTTCGAATCGCTTAGAATATACAGAGTGTCCCAGGATTTTTTAATTATACTCTACAAGTAATCACTTCGAACCACTTTAAATATTAAGTGTCCCAAAATTGCCTAGTCATTCCGTGCTAGTAATCAGTGAGAGTTCCAAGTTTGTCTAGTCACACTATGCTATTAATCCTTGAAGAACGAAGGCTGGATCGGTCGTGACCCAAACTTACAAAACATATAATTTTCAAATGAAAAAGAAAGTAAAGTGAAATACAAAATTAAATTTAAATTTGGGGCTCTCTCCATGGTCCGCTGTTCGAGGGTTAATAAATCGTAATTACGTTCGCGTGGTGATACACTTATATACCTTCGAGAATCAATAGCATTTCGAAATTTCCAAAAGCTTAGAATTATTACATCGAAGCCCCTCGAAACTTTCAAGAATCCCAAGATCGTTCAATTTCGAAATAATCGTCGAACTGATTCGAACACCTTCAGGGTAGTGTACGATATCGAATATCCATCGATAAACCCATAGTCCACCGCTATTCCACCAAGGTAACCCGAAAACTTGAATCTACGAATCTATGAATCGCGAGGAGAGGGATTTATCACTATCAGGAAGCTTCGAAAAATGGCGAGCCAAAGCATGGAAAAGAGGAAGCTCGGAGATAACAGTGCACCGTTGCCTCGACGAATAAAGGTACGGCCAAGTACTTGACCGAAGGAGGACGGAGTTTCTAAGGAGAATCCGCCATTGGGAGCCCTTTAAGAAAAACTGATATAAAGTAATGGATTTCCAAGGTGTTCGGTAATCACGCTGCCGGAGATAGACAGAGAAAGAAAGTGGATCCTTTCGAGCGTTGATGCGGGTTGGGATGAGGTTGAAGATGAAGAGGAAAGGAAGCGGAAGAGAGGACGAAGAAAAGTGGCGGATAGCTGTGAGGAAAAGCTTCAGGGACAGTCTGAGAAGTGGCATTACATCTGTCGATATCTCCATCACTTTGCGATAAAATAGAACTACGATGAACTCCTCTCCTCTCCGCCATCTTCCTTCTTCTTCTATCCTCATAATCTGTCCGTTTCTTTCGTTTCAACTCTCCGTGTCCTCGTACCGTGAAGTCGGCCAAGTAATTACAAGTTCCTCGATTAGATCCCATAGAAACTAGCTTCTACGAGCTGTGCACTAGAGATTCTACTATCAATCATCGATCAATTATCGATATCTTATTAATACTTGACGATATATCAAGAGTGTCATGGATTAATTTGGGGAATGTGATCAAATCCAAAATTTAGAAAATGAAATTCTTGTCCAATACAGCTTTTATTAAAAATTCTTTATTGTAATGATTTTTTCCTTTTCGTGTCAGCCATCGTTTTCTCATAATATGCAGGTTTTATCAGGTTTCATTTAAAGTCCACCGTCAGTAAAGAAGACGTTTCTTAAAATTTCTTTCCTTCCATGCTATCGAATCGGAATATCATGTACGCGGCTGGCATGTATGCGCAGCATAAGGTTGCTAATTTACGTGTGCATTTTTATGCATTCGAATAAACTTGGCGAAATTCTAAATTCGCTTCTGCATTCTGCGAACGACAAGATTACTTTCATGAATTAACCGATGCAACATTATGAGAGCATCTTGCATTCCATCGGTAGAGGGTTAATGCTACAGCCAATCCCGTACGATGCCGAAAATTCGATTCGTAGGGTCGCTATCGTGATAGTTGCGATTCTTCGAGTTGCTGTCGGGATGGTTGCAATCGTGCGAGTTGCGAGCGTACCGGTTCAGAAGCCGATGAATTACGATCGTGCTCGAATTTAGGTCGCGATAATTGCGAGCTTGCAAGTTGCAATCGTCCACACATTTGCGATCCTCCAACATCCTTGCAAAAGTTGCATTGATTTAAACTCCCGATAGTGTCATCGACGCCTGCAAACTGCATCCTTCGAACTATGATAAATGAAATAGAAGAAAAACAGAAACAGGTGAGATCGTGTTTTCCATCGCATTTCAACATACAAGCTTAATTACAACCACGAACGATCGTTACAAGGAATTCGTTCGAGTTGGATTTAAAGTTTTTCCTACACTGGAAACGATGTAGAAACAAGAAGTCAAGAGAAGAGAATCTAGCAAAGGAAGGCTCTCTGATAGTTTCACCGCGGCTGTAATTGCGCAAATTCCTATCCTCTGAACACCGATTACACAAATTGCGTTCGTTTGAGTTGCGATTGTGATAAACGTTAGTGGATCGTCATCCTACGGTTACTTGTATCATATCAGTAATAATTCCAGCTTCGTGTATATCGATCAACATATAATAACGGATATATCTATTTAATAATTACAACTTATAAAAGTTACAAATCTCGGTTCCAGAAATTTCAGCGATTTTAGTCTACTGATTGCACAGTTTAAACAGATTAAAGGAAGAGTCACGGTTAAGCTCGCCAATTTCCCACGATAACGGGGTAGAAAATCGTTCCAAAGCAAACACATAGACAAACATTAGAGGAAGAATCGAAAGAAACGGCGGAGGAAATAAAGTCGGCCACTCGACGAGCACGTGTAGCAAACAATCGTCGTGCAAACAGATCAGCGAACGCTTATTGCCTCGCGGAAACGCGGTTACAGCGATAACTGGCGTTAAAAAAAAAGTTTCTTCTACCCCCTCTGGATGCTGGTAAAGACGTCAGAAATTACAGAAGGAGCAGTTCTTGCCTTATCTTTTTAAAGGGACCCGCCGCACCGTCCCGAAGAAATGAGAAAACTCTCTCGCATTATCAGCGGGCATTACGGCTCCTCACCGATCCCGAACTGGGTCAATCCATTCGACGTTTTCCAACGGGCTTCGTATCGAACGTCGACGTATACCTGGAACGGTCCAAAACAAGTTGGAAAAATAGTATCCTACCGGTGGAACGGGATTGTCGGGAGCTCTGCTACGAAGGATTGAAATAAAAATCCTCCTCTCTACCGTTTCTTCCTTCGTCCATACTTCTTATCGTTCGCAAAGGATATCTATACATATATATTATCCGATCAACCAACTCTCGATCCGGTATATACACTAGTGGAATTAATTATGGACACTTTGTATAAAAATATTCTTTATTTCATATATCTGCAGAAAATGTATATTCTGCTACGCTAAATTGATACCGTAATATTTTTATTGTAATCTATCATGTTTATACTTAATATTTTCACATGATTTGGTCTGTAAATGTTTTAAAATTTCAATTTTAAAAAATTTAAACTGTGTTGTTATTTTTATTTCATTTCGCATGATGTGAAATAACCAATCACAGGATGAAAGGATATCCAACGAAATATTAATTATTTTCTACCTCCTTTGATATGTTGAAATTGTAATTTTTATTGTATATTAAAAGTATGGCTGTAAATGGTCTTTTTACTGATTTTTTTTATATAAGCGACGCCCTAAAATTAGAAAACAATGATTAGAATATAAAATATAAATTATTATATATTAAATAATTTGAATAAATGCGAAATTTAAGTAAAAATTTAAAAGTGCCCAAAATCAATTCCACTAGTGTAACTAATTTTTATCCGACTTCGAAAAGGAGGAAGATACTCAATTCGATGTTTCTTCAATCCAACAATCCGGTCAGATTATAACTTCCATCGGTAACAGCTCAATACACGCTTCGAAACAAACTATCTCACCCCGTTCGGTGTAGAAACAGATGGTGTCCCTCCATAAACGCCCGTACCGTAAACATTGTCTTTCCATCGGACCATATATTTTAAGTTCTCTCTACTCGAATGTTTAGACAACGTGCATGCTTGGACCCGAGAACGAGGGACTCACCGTTACGGTGTATATTTCTTACAGATAAAAGTCACCCCTCCAGCTCGTTTCTCGGTGGTAATTTCTTAGCGGCGTCGAAAACGGGGTTAATATCGGTGCTTGAATTTATCGTCACCATCCCTTTTACTCTTGTCCGCGGGAAATAGAGAATTCGTGAGGGGCTGCTGATACCGCCGTTGAACCTGTGAAATACCGACGAAACAACGTCGTTCGTATTGTATACATTTCATTATTCTCGAACTGGAACGCTTTGAAGTCCTGTTTCTCCCTCTGTCTTTCGTTCAACCATTCCATCCCGTTACACGCGGAATGGTATCAGCAAGGGAAGTAGGGCAGACCGGGATACGGAAGATTCAAATTTAAAAGCGACCCAGAAAGAACTAGCGAGTTTATCGTGAATCTTTCTGTGCTTTGAAAAAAAAAATCCAAACAAAGAGTATAAAAAAAGAAAATCTGAAAAACCACGTTTGTATCGTGTTATCCCTCTGATAGAAACGAATCGTAAGGAGGAATAGCATTAACATATTTGAACATTGTTACCCGAATTCAAATGTTTGTATCTGTGTCAAATCTGTAAAGGGGATGAGAATTTTTGCGATCGTTTAACACATTCTCTAAAGGAATTTTCAACAGTTTCGATATGGTAATTAAAGTACCAAAATTCATCCCACCATAAATCGCACACCATCCTCGTCTGACAATAAAACTTAATCCCCATTCAACCGATGTTCAGTTTATCTAGCCCTCAAACATCGCCATTAACCCTTCGCGTAACAAGCTGTGATCCAATCAGACAACGCAGCAAAAAACAAAAAGCTCCGAATCGTCATACGTCTAGACAGCATCAAGAGCGCACAATAAAGAAAAGCTATCGTTGGGCGATGTTGCGGGGCTGCATCTGGTCGCATTGTGATCTCGTTGCGAACGGTTCGAATAACCGTGAAGACCGTGTCTAACGATAACAATGCGATGATGAATGCTCGCTAACTAACGACCGTGCAGTTGCGTGGAAAAGCCCTCCGTGTTGCCCAGCGGCGAGCGTCGAGGGCAGCATCGGCGGGTACACGCGTGTGCGTGTCGTTTAGCGGCCATCCAACGGGAGTCACTTCAGAAGGGTGTGTCAACGTAACGACCAAAAAGGATACTGATATATTGCTCGACTGACAGTTTTACGAATGATCGGAGGAGCGTCGCCTTGTTATCTTCCGAGATACAGTCACCCGCCCTGATACACTTTTCCCTTCGTATTCCAGCGTTGAAATAAATACGCCCAGCGTCTAACGAGCAGGCAAGCAACAAGCTTTCCTCTTGCTGTTCTCTGGATTTGCACAGACGGGGGATGGGGTTAACTGTTGCTCTCGAATGATCTACCGTGCTGTGCTTTATCGTTGCTTTGTAACGGAAGTAATAGGACACGTGTCTTCTATTGAATTAAAGGATGGTTCGGGTATAATTGTCACATTTAAAGGTTGGAAAGAAATCTTCATAAAATTTTTGCAAAATTGCCTTGAAATCTGCAAATGTATAACAAGAAAATTAACATCGATCACCAACCTGCATCCCTTTGTAAATTAAAAGGGTATTTGCGATTTTGTGGTCACTTTTAGACCTTCCTTGGGAATTTTTTTGGGTTCAATGAAAAGGTTGCAGTATATTAATATTTCGCATATATATATGTATATTTATTAACATTTTAGCTGTACATGAAATGATAGATGTAATTTCATTATTTTTACGAATTCTGGAATATCCTTTGACAGTGATATTTTTTGAAAAAATTGATTTTTCGAAGTTGAAAACGCAAATACCCTTTTAAGTTAGAATGCAACATAGCAGTAGGTATATCTACAGCAATAACCGCATCAGTTGATCAAAACAATCTACAATCTACAAAGTGCAATCTCCACAAAGCATAGCACAGTCCAATAACGGCAACAATACCGATCGATCGACAGTGTAAACGATATCGACAAATTGGTAGGTTGGACGTATATATCCGACAGAGTTTGTTAGTCCCTGGCGCCCAATCTGTCACGCGTCGCTGCGACGTTTCCCTGTGTTAGCTATAATTTTTCGTCCTTACGTATATCTATCTGTGTACACCTTTGCCACATCACCGGCAGAAGTTTCGCTCTATACAAGCCACCCTTATCCGTCGTTTTTTCGCTACTCTTTCCTTCCTGTGTATCAACTTCGACGCGAAAGTCTTGGAGGGTTGCCTCTGTTGGTCGGCGTGTTTATTTCGAGGCAAGTTCGAAGGGTAACAGCGAGAAAGCGGCAAGAAGAAAAACAAGAAAGGGGGGGAAAACGAGAGGAAGAGAAGAAGAAGAAGGTACGAAGGGTCGTTTCTTTTTCCAACGAACGAGGTAGTTGGAAGAAGAGGGAGAGACGATTCGTCGGGTCGCGTAGGTGTTAAATCGAAGGGTGAGAGTCGAAGGAAAGGCGGGGCCGGTGAAGAAGGATAAAAGGCGGCGGATCGTGAAGATAGACGCGGTTTATCCCCCGCACCTGGGCTTCTTCTAATTAAGAGGGAGTACCTCGAAGGGCTGGACGAGTTCGTACGAGAGCTTTTAACCCGCGTGAAATGGACGAGCTTCGATCGGTAGATTGGGACCTTCTGACGTTCAGTTTCGTTACGGTTCACACTTCCATCGTAATTACTGTTTAAAATATAGAATTCAATCCTCCACTTTCATTTATTCGCAAACGATCAATTGCGTACACTCGTCCCGATACAATGCACAGTTAATTTCTATTGTTCTTACGTTTTGTTTAAACTTTAGCACCGTTGACGATGAAAAAAAGAAAATCGATCGCACTATTCTCGCGTAGTTGTCGAGAATTTCAAGCGCAATTCCATTAAAACGATCGTTGACTGGTGATTGTGTTCTTTCATATGTTGAAGTGCTGAAGTGGACATAAAAAATGAGTGGGTTCCGAGTGATACGATAATATTTCCCGATTGTTATGCTATTCTGTTTTCATTTAATGTTTGCAAACAGCGTCCACCGGCTACGTTATACGTGCACTCGGTTCTCTCGAACGGCGATTGATTAAACAGCGTCGAATGCATCACGGTGTTCCACTTGTGGCCTAAATAAGGGGGATTCGGTTGTTTGCCATTAAACGAACGAGATGCGATCCCCATGGGGGTGGTCGGCAGGGATCCCCGATCGGCTAGGAAAATTAGCGTGACTCGTAGTTATAAAGCTCTCGATCGCAGCCGGCGTCCTCTTAAAATCTAAATCGAACGGACGACAAGTTTTCTACCGTGCCACCAGGCTATTACACGACATTGTAATTTCGCTGGTATACAAAATCTGGAAGCGTGTACAACTCGAACATTGGCAATTTGCTAAGCTTCCCTGTAATCTGTGCCATGACCGAGTAATTAATGTTGCTCGAAAGTCGCCGACGAAAAAAAAAGAAAAAAGAACGAAGTACCTTGTAGATACGTAAAAGTGCACAACCCTACGCTATTACAGAGCCACCCTTATGCTTTATCGCTGTATTTAGATTCTTTGAGTAGAGGTAGCTTTATATCACGCTAAACTGTTACTAATAGAGTGCGGATACCCGACTCTCTGTATGCAAACAAAGAAACAAAAGAATCGAAATTTGCTTTGCATTCAAAGGTACTTTATGCGTAACCATTCACTGTGGTGTCGTCGGTTACCCGAACCAATAACCACCGGAAAAATAGAGCCTCCCCAAAGAAATGACATTTTCAAAACACCAGACACTCGAGCTTGGGTCCTTTTATCTATGGATGGTTGATCGCAGAGAACCGTGTCGTACTCGTTACATGCCCTTTTACCATTATATTTCCGCGACATTCTCGATCGATCTCGATAGACTAACGAGAGCCGTAGCTAATAGGGTGGTGCGTGTCCGATTGGTAACAAAAGCACGCGAGCGAAAACGGTATTAGTCGCATTGTACGAGGCAACCAGACAACATCATCGCACGATGCGTCGTCAATCCCTCGAGAGATTATTAACGGTGAAGCTTCTGACGCGAGCGCATCGTACAAAGGACAGACGGATCCGTCATGAATGCCAATAGACGTTTAGATAACCCCCTTTCGATAGGAATTACGGAGGGGGGATTAGTCTATGCTCGTGTCATAATTTCCACGAAGATTAACAGTCGCGATAAAACGTACAAAGGGGAGGGTTGCGTTTGTTTTCGGCGACGAAACTGAGCGGAAAATCTAGGGGTGTAGAATTGAGAAAAAAAGAAATGCAGCCGGCGAGAAAGGTAATTAAGTCCGCGAGATGTCTCGTTAAGATCGTTGATGAAGACGTTTGTCCACGGTGTCTTCGACGAACAACTTTTGACCGAGTGTCCGTTGGAAAGACGACGAAGGAGAACGTTCCGTCGTCGAGTTTCTCTCGCAACCCTCGTCGACGATAATTTAGCGAGTCGCGCAAACAGCGCAGGAACCGACGGCAAGGAGTTCGGGAAGTTCGAGTGGAAATATAATATTTCGAGCGTCCTGCGAGTCAGCAAGCTGAGGGGAATAATTCCGCGAGAATTACGTGACCATTCTGCATCGTCGGACCTTCCCGTCGCTTTCTCAGCTTCGTTCTCTTCTTTCGTCCCACGAGAGAAGACGAAACGCGCTTACTTTCGGCGAAGAACAGACTGGCTGCCTCTGATTTTCGAGTACCCGTCCAATCTTTCGAGAGTTTCGTTGTTAGTTTATATTGGACCTGTTAATATTTTCCCTACCCTTGAAATATAACAAATTAAATTAATTATTCTTTACTCTGGCTAAATTCTAATTTGCGATATTATTTCCTAGTTCGTCGTTAATACGTTGAATTAATGAAATAGCATTGATCGGTAGAGGAAGCTTATTTCGACGAAGAACATAATAGCTGCCTATGATTTTCGAGTACCCGTCCAATCTTGGAGATCTTTCGAGAGTTTCCGTTGTTAGTTTATCCCTGGACCTGTTAATATTTTCCCTACCCTTAAAATATAACAAATTAAATTAATTATTCTGTATTTTAACTAAATTCTAAATCGCGATAAGTGATTTCAAAGTTCAAATAATCGACGATCATAACTTTTAAAGTGCAAAAGTTAATTATTATCGAATCTAGATCGATCCACTGGATCATGGATCAGGATAAAGCGTGTAATTTGATAGACAACATCTGTGAATAAGCTCTTGGAGAACAAGTTATACGCCTAAACATCACTCACGATCCTCCGAGGCTACTTCTCTAAACCGATACGAAGCCACGAGTAATACGAGCTCGCCACCGGAAGCTAGTAAGTAGCTGAGCACTCGTCATTTTCTGGCAGCTTCCTCGTGCGGGTATCCAAACGGTCGGCACTCGGTGTACCCATGGTTAATTTCGTCTGGCTAAGTGTCTACCAGCAAAGACGCAACTATGCGGTAACATTGTGTGCGTGTACGAAGCGCACACGGTCGGGACGGTGCAGACCAAGACGAAATCTTCGGTGACGATGGTATGTATTCCGCTCGGAGACGACACGGACGAGAGGGAACGATGAAACGACAATTACGTTGAAATAGTGCTTCCGCCAAGAGGAGCACCAATACCCTCTTCCACCCGGCGACCATTCGTGTCCACCACTGGTCCCTGGTATGCGTACCTTAAGTACCGTACACACCAAACGAATTCGCAAGCTCACTAACGCTTTCGAATTAAAATTCATTATTTCTTTTCGTAACAATACAATGATACACTTTTCATAGATCCAGATCGTAATTAACTGTCTTTAAAAAAAAAGCAATTTAAATACTCCAGTGAACATTTCCCATCACTGGCTCGTGGAATGTGCACGCGGCTTTATATTTGGAACAGGATGCAAGTGGAGCGGTGTGTCTTTATAAATTCGTCTTTCGCTCCGCGGAAAAGACATCCTCGCGTCGCTAATGAGGGGAGGACTTACTCGTGCTTCGAATTGATTTACACCGCTCGACGGAATTAGCTTTCGCGACAAAAAACGCTCGTTCCGAGTTGTGATACATCGGTGCGTTTGATTCATTTGCGGAGGTTCTGAAAGATGGGTCGAGGGGGTATTTTTGGAAGCGGTATGAATGGAGGGAGGGATTCATTCATATGTAGTATGCGAAAGTTTCGTCTACGTGCGAATCGCTTCAACCCTTTAACCTGATAGTTTATACACGTGTACATAAATGAAATGAGGGATCTGTATATTATTTCCTTGTTTGTCGTTGGTAATACGTTGAAGTGATGGAATAGCATTGATCGGTAGAGGAAGCTTATTTCGAGATATCCGGGATAAGTTCTGGAAAAACTGTAAAGTACATGGTCGGATGAAATATTGCTAGTGGATAGATTTGCAACGAATCGAACTGGGTTTCCGGGTGTCATAAATCTTGTCCGCCTGCACAGTTTGAGGGCAATAAATAGAAAGGATTCGCTCGCTTGGCCAGAGTTTAAAGGATTTCTTTTATACGTGTCAATATAGAGCTTTGAAAAGAAGTTATTTAATAACACCGTTCTATCGTATCGGATAAATGATACAGATAATTCAATGAATCCTTTAAGACATCACAAATTCATATCGATTAGTTGATAACATTTAACAAAATATACGTCCATTGAATTGTTAAAGCGTTTTAATGGCGGTCAATTGAGACCACTTTGATATTAAACGCGTTACTTTATAAACTTCACCGTACCTTCGTCTACGTTTGCATAAAACGACGAAATTCACTTATCTCTCGAACAGCGCCGAAGAGAAGGTTCATCGATCATCTCGGTAAAAAGTATGATCGTTGTTCGAGCAACTTACGCCCTAAGGGCGTAACACGATGAATGAAGGGCCAGCGAACGGTATTGTCAACAGATCCTCGACAGCCTCAACAAGTTGAGTAATGAGTGGCGTTTTAGCCTGTAAATTATCATCGGGCTTGTTCCTCTCCCCTTCGGGGCTGGAATGAATGGCGCGTGACATAGAAGAAAGCTACACTCGACGCTATTAATAGAGGAACACCGCACAGGATAGAACGGAAGAATCCGTGGTCGGAAGTTGAAAGCTCGCGAGGATGAAGCGATTTTCGAGTTCATTATGCGGCAAGCGAAAGGGGAACGATGGGCTGTTGCGATCCTGACACTTACGAGCCGTGGTAAAATTAGTTTATACCACTTACGATCGAGCAAACGACGTGGCAGTTCCTGCGGACCAGTCGCAGTCGTTCACCAGTTTAATACGTGTGATGTACAGAGCGTCTCAAAAATTATGCGCATCCGGAAAACTGTAGATTATTCATGGTATACAATTTTCAAAAGTTAATTTAATATTTGATAATTTTCACAAAGAATATTATCCTAGAATCCTATTCAGAAATCCGAAAATAATAACTAACGACACTTAATTAGATGATTATCTTAATTGTTAACATTGATGCGCCAGGGTTATTGAATCTTGACACTTTAATGAACGTTATCATGAATTCCTGAATTTGTTATTTAAATTTTTCGGTATTAAAATGATCATGCAATCTTGTGTACTAAACAACTGCAGCCATGAAAGTGCATCTCCCAAAGTGCATTCACCAAAGTAAATTGTAAAAGAATTTCATGAAGTATTTTGAAATCGACGTGACTTGAAAAATCCGATGGCTGTCACTAATTTTCCCACTGATCGGAAACGAAAGAGGACGTTAAGAAAATTGGACAGAAGAAAGACGTGGGTCGTTCTTTGTGGAGAATCACTTCGGATAGAACGGTCCAAATACAGGCCAGCTTGAGGGACTGTCTTGCAGACAGAGCATATATAATGCAACGAACAATCGTGACCCTTGAAATTAGATTTATCCGGAGCTGCAGTTGACTCACGAACCGGAGAGGTCAGCTCTTCTCGTACGGTTGAAGATCGTGACCGTTTCTATCGTGGATCTGATCTAGACGATTTACATTAACGCCGATGACTCTTATCTACTTTTTTAAACAAATCATTTAATAACATAATAAAATAGAAAATATTATTTTTAATTTATCCTATGACGTTGTCTAATATGTGCTAAATGAACGCTGATGGATCTTTTAATTTTAGATTTCCTTTTATTACAAATGAATAAGCATTGATTTTTTTTTCTTTTTCAATAGCAATAGGGTAGATTTGAAAGTTCTTATCGATCCAGTTGTACACGCCGATTGCAAAACGATTGCTTCGCCTCTCTCGAGTTGGTGTTAAATTAACTTGAAAGCTCCGGCCACGAATATTGTGTACTTACTCGGCAGTTCGTGGCCCGCGTGCACGACTATGAACACAAATGGAGTAAAGCTTCGAGTTCGAGGAGGGAAACGTTCGTTGAATCGTACCAGCATTCTGCAGAATGTTTGTACTCCGTTAATTGACAATTCGACGATCATCACGAATTAACGTAATTATAGGGGACGTTGTGTAGTACGTGTGCATCGTTTTTTTTTCAATTGATGTATCATTGCTCCGTTTGCTTTAGTTTTACATTCTATCCTCGTTTGCAAATTTACTTTGGACGGTGTCAACGATTTATTTCCATCGTCGAGTCGTAGAAATTTCGCTTCGAACGCTTGAACACATTGGCCGAACAAAACTCAGTGGGGTCGTTTAATCGCGACCTTTAATACGCGTAATCATCGAACATAATTATTAACGACGTTGTGCGACAACGAGGACAGAAGCAGTCGAAATTCGAAATTTATTAGAATCGCGAGAAATGGCCGCGAGCAACGTAATTAATGAACGTCACGTAGAGTCGGCCTGCGAGCGAAATTAATTGATTCGTGCGACGCGTGTTGCTTGCTTTTTATCTCGGCCCGTGGCTATCATTAACTTCTCTTCGACTAATTATTCATCCGGCTCCGGTGTTAATGATTGCACAACGGTATACGAACAACGAGCATTAATGACACTCGTGACGTGATTTTGCGGTCCGGTCGTGTTCTACTATCACAGACAAAGGATTATAATCTTCTGATGAATATTCGGGAAAACCATAAAAGTCTTTTCTTTATTTGTATATTTTTCATTCATAATAATGGAAAAATAATTGAGAGACAAATAAAAGAACGTGGCACACGGTACGTTGTTCCAGCATGTTTTATGAAAGCTGATAAAAGATAAATTAATGTTATTACACGGTGAGTAGGTGGTCGATTAACAAGAGATATTTCGTGTCGGACAACAGAAAGGCAACACGACTAAATGGTCGATTGAAGAGCACCCAGGGTTCCACTCATATCAAGAGCAAATATTATTTATCTCGTAACAACGTTTGCCGTAATTGCGGCGATACGACTGTTTCCACGAAATTCCCACCCTAATTCCCGTTTTTTTTCCTCCACCACAATGAACTTGCCGGTGTACGCATTCGAGTTTAGGGTAAATATGTAGATTACGCTGTTTGAAATGTGGGGTGAACATTGCGTAAATAGAAACGATCGACGTTCGAGTCGGTAATATTACGATTAATTTTCCATACATTGTGCTGTTGGTTCGTGATATTCATATATAGTTGTTTAGTTATCGTTTGAGGTTCAGTGGGGGATTAAATTATTAGAGCCACGGTATGAGAATATAGGTTTCTCATATTTGTATAGAAATAGAGCCACGTTTTTACGTTGAATGACTTTTAATCAATAATTCTCCACTAATGATAACTTATAAAAATAAACAAGTACATTTAAATCTTTTCTCAATTCTTTTCGGCATTTCAGCTGATTGCTTTATTTCTGGCTCATACTTCTATCAAACATTCAATCAATTAACATTTATTACTAATAATAAATAT
Organism: Osmia lignaria lignaria; assembly: GCF_051020975.1. Lineage (NCBI taxonomy): Eukaryota > Metazoa > Arthropoda > Insecta > Hymenoptera > Megachilidae > Osmia > Osmia lignaria. The sequence goes on from NC_135041.1 coordinate 7,837,325, forward strand.
TTCCACAAATTTTCGATGGAGTTGAGGTCCGGAGAATTTCCAGGCCAGTCAAGAACTTTCACTTTTTTCAGCTGTGTTTAATACATCATACAAAAATAACAAAAACTCCGTTCAACTAGGTTTTCACTTAAGAATGAATAATTTTTATGAAAAATCGTCAATTTATGCGAGTGGCTCTAATAATTTGATCATCCACTGTAATTCATCGGTGGTTCAGGTTGTTTATAGGAAATGTAATTAAACGTACAGTTTCGAGCAAAGTCGTATTTGTACAGGCATGCGTTCTGCTCAAATTGGAGAGCAAAAACTGGCGGAAAAAGGTGATTTAAAAAAACGAAGTGGCTGGCAAACAATTACACTCGTCCGCGAGGGCTGCTTCTCGGGTCATTGAAGGCAGCTGCGGACGAATCGCACGCGCTAATGTCGCGTGCCTCGTAACGATCCGCTCGCATTTGTTATTCCACGGAAATGGGACGAACAGGCGGAGTAGCGAGCGTGCAAACACGGCATTATCATCGTCGTTAGAGAAAACACCGGCTTGCAGAGCCGTTTCTCGGCTCGTCGGCTCGGCGCCGCGCCGTCCGCTCGTCCTCTACCCGCTTCTTACTCAAAATAATGACGGCTTCGATGCCACGGTTCGCCGTCCCTTCTTTCCCCATCTTCCTCGCGACTCATTGAATCCCGGACCGAAGCTCCTCGAGATTTTTCCACCGTCGGTCCATCTTTCCTTCGGATAAAATCGAGTTTCCTCGCGCGGAAATGTCCCGTTGCAAGAGGGCAGCTTTCCAGCGATTTACTCGAACGATCGCTTTGATCGTTCGCGGATGCTGAGCGTTTCGTAGCGGCGATTTATTTTCTGGCGCCAGACTGGTGATTTAGAGGGTGAAATATGGAGGGGGTATTATGACGAGCGTGTTTAAATTCATCGGGGTAAACAAAGTCACTGCCATTTGGGTTTCCATTGAATTTTCTACGCTGTTAATGCAAACCTTAGATCACGAAGTCCTTTAGAAACGAATAGTTCTCCGACGATTTCATCCGACGGCAATCTAGACTTAACTTTACTTACTTTTCTCCAATCTCGTCAACTGTGATATATTCAAACTGTCACACGCTCGTGTCACAAAACTTGTCACATCCGAAACTTGCCGCACGTGCTTGGAACTCATTCGAACAGTTTCTAGCTACTAATTCACCAAACGTTTATCAGGTTCATTTATTTCTTGAAGATATTTCAACATTACTCCCCTGAACATCGATTCTGTGATATTTCAAAGATTGTCGAAAATTCCCAAAGCTGCAGCCTTCGAAAGATACATGAATTCGAAACGTTCGTTGCGTGTTCGGCGTGAAAGATTTGATTCAATGGGTTTCTGAAGTTACTAAGGCAGGGCTGAAAGCATGAAAGAAGAGCGGAGAGGAAACGTCAAAGCTCGACTCGTTTTGTTTCCGTGTTTCCGGTGAACCGTACTTGACCGACGGTTTCCCGGATTTCCAGGCTAATGGGACACTTGGAGGTTTCGTAAAAGGAACGCGACTCACGGTTTCCCGTTCGGAGAAATCGCGAATATCTCTGCAATCATCTTTCTTCGGCTGCTTTTCGACGAAAACTTGATTAGCAAACGGTATTCCATGCAGATGTAGTGATTGCAAAATGTTTAAAGAGAAAATTTATAACGAGTGATCGTCAAAGTAATATTAATAATATTATTTTTCTCTATAAAATAGAGAGGGAGAGGAAAGAGGATGAAGATAAAGAAGCAAAAAAAGGATAACGAGAAAACGAAGGAACGCGAAGTCGTGAGGAAGAAAAAAGGCGAACAGAAGGGAAGGGAAGGAAGGGGTGATGGCCAGGTATTTTTGCATTATCGTCACGTGCACAGTCTTATTACGGGCACACGTGGTGTAATATTCTCCCCTTCGGCCCCTTTCGACGTTCGCGTCCCAACTCGCGGCTTCGTTCGCCGGAGCATCGTCGTTGGCTGTCGCATTGTTAGAATGCGACAGGCGGCGTTCATCCACCACGGTATGGGGGAGGATGATCGAATAGCAGCAAAGTTTGCGGCAGCCGCGCCGATGATACATCCCCCTTGCTCGATCTTCGACGCGAACTTCGCGATGTGCCGAGAAAAAGAGAGACTAAGGGTAACGGAGATGCTGCGGAATTGTACGTCTTTGTTCTTTCTTCTCTTCTTAACTTTTCTAGGTCCTAGTACGACACGCAAAGCATAAAAAGTATCGCTAATTAAACTGAAACTATATACTCTATATTGGAAAAATATTAAAAATATAATCAATTCAATTTCTTTCGACTTTGATATTTTTACATTTCATTATTTCAGTCTGCACAAAAGGGGAATAAAATCTAGATTATAAAGTCACAAACAAACGCATGTAATCTCGAAAAGTCCATAAAAATCTCGCGATGAAACATTCACGGATTTCCTAAAAGAAAAAAAAGATGGATATACACGGCTTCTTTTATTCGACACGAGGTTGGTAGGTTAAAGAAAATCGCTGGTAAGAACGGTCCACTGGAGCCGCTCGTTAGCAGCTCCTCCAAGTTCGACACGGGGCCGTTTTCAAACGATTTCCTTGCATTATTCCCGTTGACACGGTTCGCTTCTGCCTGTCCCAACGATGACTTTGAAATGCTGACGATTTTCGCGCCGACAATGGCCCGGTAACGAATTGAAACGGATATTACGCGCGGCCAAGCTGGCACAAGGCGTAAGATACACGCGCGACAACGCGGCCGAGCACTCGCGCGTATGGTATTCACCTGTGTGAATACCGAGTTAACGATACAAAAAGGTGAAAACCACGTCGACCTACCGCTTTGTGACTGATTTCTCGCCTTTAAATCAGAAACTACAATATCTCTTCGGTATCGTAGATTAATTTTTTAAATAAAATTTCCTTAATGGATCTCGCAGCGAGAAGTAGGAAACGTAAAACTCAGACGAATATACGAAATTACTCGAGCGTGTTGGATCTCTCCTTAGACGCGCGTCGTGCATCCTTTAAAAAGCTACACCTTCATTGTCAAAGTGCACGTGCTCACCCTTCGCGGCGAAGGGGTTGCTCTTACGCGGAGCCCAACTTGAAAGCGCCTTCGCTTTGCGGCTATACTGAATGATACACGCGAATCTCTTTGAATCTTTCCAAATGCACACGAGCGGAGTAAACGCGATACGTCTTAAAAGAAAAAAGAAAACTGAATTAAGTAAACAAGATTTCGTGATGTAATGGCGAAGTAAACTTTTCAAATTTCCACGAGCCCAAAGGTAACTTAAAACTTCGGTAACTTAGTATATGGATAATCTGATTGCATAGAACTTGATCCGCATTATCCGTAATCATCCACCACCTTTGACCCCCCTGTTAGATCCCGAATCATGCACATCACCGTCTGAAACTTTAAATCGCTGTGTGCCATCGTTCCGTTCTATGGGATCAAAATACAGGAGGGGTAATACACTGAGGGGTAGTAGAGGGTGAGATTATCGAAGCTGGTCACGTTCGGGGCTGCTGTTCGTAACACACGCGCTGTGGGAACAAACGAGATCGCGTGGAAAAAAAAAGGGCAAGAAACGTCGTTCGATGGTAGACGTTATTACGAGACACGGTAGAACGTTAGGGGCGAAAGATCGCTCGCAAAGCAACGCGTCGAGGTGAGAGGCGACCGGTTAACACTTCACACCGTCCGGATGTATCAATTGGTGAAACCCCGCTGCTGAAAATTGTAGGGAGAAAAACATTTAACCAGATTGCCGAGCTGTGAATCAGGAAAATGAACGTCAACGGGTATAGCCGGATAAGGTGGTCGAAAGTGACCAAATTCGACTTGCGATGGCTCGTTCGATAGCTTATCAAGAAACGTGAACTTCTACGCATTTACTGCCTCGTCTCGTTCAAATTTTACAACATATTTAAAAATCATTGAAATCGATAGGTTCTACGCACCGGCTAATCCTTTGAGTTCTATATATTAAATTGTCACTTCAATTTGTAATTGTTAGAACGCATTATAAATGATTGAGATGTGCGTACGATTGGTCATCGATAGTGACTTGGATGAATTTCTGAGCATTTCACTGTGTAACGTAACCTCCCGCAGATGGGGTATCCTTTTAACACGACTAGGCAATAAAGCACGGTAGTTCGTGAAGGGAGCAGAAGAAGAGACAGGATTTACGCGGGATTGTATTACCGAGCACACTGCAGCTGCCTGGTGTCACATTTTATAACGTTGCGAGTGACATTAGCCCCGTCCGTTCTCGTGTTCAACTGTCGGAGACACGAGGCCACGGAATCCATTTAAAGATAGTACATCTGCCTGGCCTCAGTTAATAAGTGCCATTTACTCTGAACCGGCTACTTCGTACCGAGTTACGTCGATTCCTCGAATGATCGTTCCACGACATACCGATTTTCAAGAGGGACACTTCTATCTTTTACTGTCGTCGACGTTTATTCTTCGTTTTATTCAACTTAGCCGTTAAAATTTAATTATTACAGCTCGTAATAAGGAAAATTTCTTTTTTAATTATTACTTTAATTAAAAACAAAAGTACCACCTAAAAATACTTTCTACAACTTCTGCAGGCTATTCAAAGTGTTAATTATGGATAACAAGATTCTACTATCGATATAGCACGAAGATTCGAAATGGTATTACTCCTCTATCTACCAGAAGCTGATATGATTAATTAATTGAACATCTGTGATTGCTATTGCCGTGTCTCGTGATACGAACTGTAGTAACATAAATAAATGAGAACTTCGAGGCACGGTTGTTGCGTCGCTGCTTTATTGAATAGTTGATGAATTTCGGATTGGAACGAGGAATTCGTCAATTCGGTATTAATTCCATAATGTGAGCAATAAATTCATAATAAGCGTTTGCACTACTGTTTATAAATAAATGAATGAATAAAACAGAGGTGGATGCATCGTTCAACTGGTTGGAGGCCAATGATCATTTGCTCGGCTGACAGACGATGGATCCTTTCCTCGAAGCGTTTCCTCGTTACCGGATGAGATTAATATTCAAAGAGTGGCTCGTGGAAACGAGATCCTCGAGCCCCTGCCGCGAGGGGGTGTAACGCTCGTAAACTACGTGGGTCATCGAACGCGAAAGCCTCGGATATTCTTACGCCTTCAAAATCGCGATAACGTCGACCTTTCCTTCAAGGCGTCGCCTTGAATATTCACCACTGTCGCACCTGTTATTAGCGAGTGCACCCTTAAAGGCACAACCCCTGTCGTAAGAGGGTAGCATACACTGTTAGTACGTTTTTGTCCAAGGTAATATTATTTTCGAAGAATAAATTTCGAAGGGGTGAAATGATTCATGGCGCACGGCACGAAGATTAAAATTATAATCATTAGGGTTTCTATTAGGGATTTGTTCGCAATTAATATTAAAAGAACGAGATTGATAATTAAGGGTAAGGCGCGGTTAGAGGCAGCGGGCTTCGAAGCGTCAATCACGTTGGCTCGCTTGTTCTTTTACCGTGAAACGCGAACGAGCACCGCTTCCGACACGATAATTACGCTCTTCTGACGTTCGACTCTCGCGTGGTTAATTGCAATTCTTCGCTCGTTTCGACGTTTACGATGAACGCGTACCCGAGAACGAACGCGCCTCGAACGAGCGATTAAAATTACAATCGAAACTTTGTCGCGTCGAGAATCGTTTCGAACGAGTCGATACGGTGAATTACAAAGTGATACCTTTGTAATTAACCCTTTCTGTCGGAATGTTTCAATTTTCCATCTGTTAATTTCTTTAAGTTGCCATTTTTATGCTAATCTCTCGATCGTTTTACGATGGAATTCGATTAATTTTGACGGAAACGACGTGGAAGGATTGCAATGTTAATTGCCAATGTGACAGAAGAGTTACAGCGAAACGTCGAGCTGCGAATTTTCCTCGTAGCACAACTACTGCTCGAGAAATAAAGGAGTTGTCGAGCGAAAAATCGGCTCGTCCGCCGATAAATTTCATTTAACGGGTCCGTAACAAGGGAAACGTTCTCGTCCAGTCTCACCTTTTCCTCCATCGGACGGGACAGACTTCATTATTCTCCTCGCAGCGGTCATAATTTCCTTTCTTTTCACTGTTTTTCTTTTTTATTTCTCGCTTGGAAGTACGATTCAATTTCAAACGGGGAGAACGACCCCGAGTCGAGTTACGGATCCTTGTGTCACTTTACCTTTCTTTCGCGAGCGACGACGGGGTGTCAGATTTTTATTAGAAGAATTCTTTGAACGCGTCTCGGCTTTCTGGCTGTCTCTCGTACTCGACCGTGTCTTCTGGCTCTCGTGTGTCCGAACGTATTTCCACGGATCGAATAAACTATGCTTGATAACGAACAATTTCGAACGCCGTACTTCCCTTTGACCGTGTCTGTACCGTCGGGCTAGTTAGACGTTTCTTTTAAAAAAAAAAGCAAAGGAATTATCAGGATCCAACCAATCTGTTCTCGACACTCCCACAGTCGAGTTTCTTTCTTCTAATCACGCGTAAACAGAATATTCCGTAATTTTGCTAGAGTGGCTTGTAATTGGAAAGCGAGACTTTGCTTGATTGTCCAGAAAATTACCGGTGTACCAGTTACCATTTTTAGAAAAGCGAGTGAAAGTTTGAGAGAAGCAATTTTGGCAGCGGTATAAAGTAAGTAAAATTGCTTCCGACGTTTTCTTTCTTCCTGCAAATATTTCACAATAATATGCTTGTTCTATCGCGAGAGTAAAGCGAGCGTCGTGCGATCGCAAAAAGCAACGGCAATAACAGCGGCAACGGACGAGTCTTAACGAAGTGGCCAGATCCCGAGTGAAAAGAACGTTTGATGTCTGACCATGGTTCAGAGGCTGTATACAGTCTCGTTATCGAGCGTCCCGAGTAACGACGCGTTCGTTACATCATAATTGGATCACACGCTCGGCCCTATCCACGTCCTCGCGGCTCACCCGCTCCAATCTTCCACTCAGACAACACTCGACTCAATATGTGACAGCAACGCCACCTTCAATTACCCTTTTAACTTCCAATATATATCAGACGGCCGGACAATTCGTCCCCTTAATCGGTGTAGGTGTTGTTACGCGGCTAGCTACTAGCTGAAGCTTGATGGCACGTATCGTGAATGAGGGGGGGAAGGAAAACGTGGATATATACGGCGACAGAACCACCTGAAACGTCGAACGTGCCTCGAATTAGAATATTTTGCTGGAACAGCCGCGAGCACGGGGACGTTGTAGCGAAAGCAGAAATTTTATCGACGCCTCCAGGGATTCCTTGACTCGTGAATTTTCCTCGAACGTGCCACTACTCCTCGTACTCTGGGACTTGTCGCGCGATGACGAGACTCCTGTCGCCTCGCGAGTTCCCTTCTCGAGATGGTAGATTTTCCTGGGAACGTTTCCGCTGAACGTTCCTCAAAATTCTTCTTATTTCACGAATATTCCGATATTCGAATACGAGTTGAATTCGTGCCGAATTAAAATTCCATGAATTCGCAAACTGCGAGATATCATCCACCGTTAAAAATATGAAGAATGACAGAAGTTTGTCATTAATCTTCGTTGCACTCTGTCGCGTTCAGTTAGCGAATACATCGGAGAGAAATGAAAGGGAAAGAAGAGAAGACAGCGGGAAAAATCAGCTCGGTCAGGATTCGTCGAACGTTTAATCGTGATCGGGAACGCAATTCCGTTACGAGCAGCACTAATCAACTCCCGCGGCGCGGATAAAGCTCCTAATGAGATTGCGAACGTGGCGGGTGGGGTCGGAGGTGAATTTTCCGGACGGAGACAAATAAATACAGCTTAGGTTAAGAACCTTCAGACAGCTGTACACCGTTTCACTACGAACAACCGGATTCCTGATTGCACGTAACGGACAAATGAAGCGGAGGGTAGGAGTAGCTGAAAACAAGATGAACGACGACGACGACGTCCGACCGACTGGGGTACTGCAGAATAGAGGAGAGAAGATCGAGATGGATGCAGAGGGAAAAGCAACGGAAGAACGGAGTAAGCAGCAATTTGGTGCGTTAACTGCCTGGACCCCTTCTTCGAACCGGCTTAATCCGTTTGCGCGAGTAAATCAGTTAAGCTGAAATTGGGTTATATTTCCTAATCGATACGATGGATTAGGTTATCCTGCTGCTACGTTCGATGGATCGTTGCTCATGGTACACGATTCTCGCGATAGAACTTCGCGTTTGTAATAGTTAGGCTGCTGGATTAACGCGTTCGCCTTCGCAGTAGAAATAGACGAGTATAGTCAGACATATTGGAACATACTGACTGGCAGGATATTAATTGGTGGTCAATGCTACGAATTTAATTAAACGATTACAAAATATAAAAGGATTTTGAATACCAGTAAGATTATATACTAATAATAAGTTTTTGTAAATTTATAAAAATTTATTTTGATTTATTATTTTAAAAAATTTACCCGGTGTTAAAGTAGAATCTAATCTATTTTCAAAAATTAATATATTGATTAGTGAAGCTTTAGCTAAATTGAACCATTATATTGAGTTATTAAAGATATTATAGGGTGCAAAATATTAAGCATAACTGACGAAATTACAAAACGTACAAAAGACATTAATCTTAACTTAAATCTATCATTTTTAAATGAAAAAGTTTCATATAAATATTAGAAGAGGAATTTTTAAAAGTAATTAAATTAAAGAACTATATTTACCTAATTAAAAACTGTGGCTGTCTCTATGGTCCACCGTCTGGGGATTGCACAATACGTTGTTGAATAGATGATTTAAACATCGAATTCGAAAAATGTTACTGGCTGTCGTCCAACTTTTAAGACTCCCATTATTTCCCCATTAAATTTCTTTCGCCGTCCCGTTTTTGCCCGGCGACGAGTCCGCCGATACTTTTAGTAAATTAATTTTCTGCCGCCGTCTGTTCTCCACTTAATGATCCCAAAGAAAAAGAAATATTTATTACTCGGTATTTCTTTCTTCGCTTCTTCTGTTGCTCGCTCTGATAAAGCAACGAATGTCGAGACTTTTGCCAGTGATATTTTCTTTTTTTTTTTTTTTGTTCATTTATTTTCTCTTTTTTTTCTTCTTCCATGTCGTTTTCCGCTTCTCTCCTTCTTCGTCTCCTCTTTGCGTCGTGTCTGATTGCTTCCTGCCCGAGGAAATACGAGCGAGCGGACGTTTATAGGATCCGCGAAACGAGTAGAGCCGAGCCGGCGATTATTTATGGTATTTGTCGAGCTATGTTAAATAACTTATACGTTATGCGACACGAGGTGAGACATCTTAATGATACCCCGTGGGACGAACACGAGAACCTTCCGGTCTACGGGATTGGGAAGAGAAAGAAGAAAAATGATGTACGCTTTGAACTGACCTCGCGATTTCGTAGCTTCAGATTGCTTTGAAATGTTATTTCGTAAATATTCGCTGTCGCTCTCTTCATACTATTCATAGGATATTTCAAAGGATTTCCGAGCAGTTTTCATACAAATCTGACATAACGTTATTCTTGATGGTAGCTGATGAAAACGAATTAACGTGTAGAGCGGTATTTTAGGGTATCCACTGGTTTATTTAAAAAAATGAGTAGAATAAAAATAATCGAAATAACAAATTAACCCACTTTTTTTCATCTCAATTAGTAACTCGTTCTTCCGATTCTGTGGGTTAAAAATACAGGATTTACAAACGTTACAGTCGAATCCTCTCGTACAATCTCGAAATGATCAACAGAAGCTATGAATGGCATTATGCGCGATCCACCCTCTTCTTTGTTCGAAATCTTATGGAAGAATAACGAATGAAAACGGGCTAAGCGGCTAGTGGAATAAAACCGGCACGAACTTAACAATACCCCAGAGCGCCAATATTGAATTTTCCGCTTAAGATTCCGGTGGACTATGGGGGTGGGCAGGTGTTGCATCAGAATAGGGGCTGGAATTACGCGGACTGAACATGGCTGCTCGCAAATTTCGCCCAAAAGTCTCTGGTCGCCATTCAAATCGGGGAAAACTCGAACAACGATTATAGCCCTTGCTTGGACCAAGCTACTTTCTTCGATCAGTTAACCAGGCCAAGTTGTTTTGTCAATTTTGACCACTCGAGCATGATTTCTTTCCCCCCGGTTATTGGGGAGAGATTTGAGGGGATTCGAGAGGTCGGTACTCGTGTTTCCCTTAATTCGAGTTTCATTTAAGCGGCGGTTCCCTTAAATCGACCTATTACCGAGGGTGATTTTGTTGATGTTTCAGATTTACAATCTACTTTACTGTGAAAAATAAAATAAGATATATAATTATGAAGCATTAATATGCATAGGATATCCTTCTATTTTCTTTCTTCATTTGTAAATATTATATTCGAAAATCTATCTAAATTGTGACAATTAATATCTACACCAAATTCATTAAAAATTAAATTATTTTTTTATTAAAACTTCCAAGCGACTGTTTTATAATGATCAAAGCATTAATACGGGTACAATATAAAGGTGACATAAATTGATATTTGTGTATATCTATCCTTATTTAGCATCATAGAACACGTCCTCTAAACGTCCGTACGTTATCGACGAATCACCCTCTTATTCATCTAGACTCTCCGTATTGAATCCCTGTTTCAACGTTGCCCTTTTCATCCCTCGTTGGAGAAGATTCGGCCCACCTCTCGATACGGGGATGAAGATAAATATCGCTGATGAAAATAAAATCCTTGACGTAGGTCGGACGGGGCGAGGATTTAACCTGTCACCCTCTCCCTCATCCAGCAAGAGGGCCAAAACCTCGTCGAAAGCTGAACACAAACGCGTTCGGCTTAATGGGAGCGATTTTTACGCGCCGTCTCGTTGTCACCGTTCGCCAATCGTGCTTACGCTTCTTTTTTCTTTGGATAAACCTCTTTTTATACTCATCCTTCCACTTCGTCTCTTTTTATCATTGTTTTTCGGTGACATAACGGACGATCAATCGGCTGATGCATATTTTGTTCTTGTTATCAGACGAGCAACGACGGAGAGAATAATTGAAGGGGGCAAGATGAATTAATTTGAAAGTACTTGATATGGGTGGGATGGATTTCGCGTACGAAATTAAATGTCACCTTTAAAATTCTCATTTAATATTTTGAAGGGATTTAGACAAAAGGTACTAGGTATTAATACGTATTTAATTAATCATCTACACTTCTCAACTGAAATATATTAATTAGTATAGCTTCATGTCTGTATGTCAATAAAGATATTTTAATTAAAAGAGGTAGAATTTGTGCATTTCGGTATTGATTCTTCCCTCTTTTAATTAAATAATGTAAATTTTTATTAATTTGAACATTTTTATAAAATGTTTAATTAGGTTTTTGAAATTCACAGTATAAATACTCATATTCAGCCAGGCATACCTCAATATGGGTTATTAAATTTAAATTTATTATTTCAAATTATTAATGCCATTGCAATAAAATGTTAAAAAATATATTTTGTTCGTGACAGTAATAACGATGATTTGGTTTTTTATTGCAGGCTTCCACCACCTCAACAGCAGGTGACAGTCGGCTCGGTGGGTGGTGGTTTGGGTGCGGGCGCTGGAAATGGTGGCACAGGCACGGTGGGCGCTCAAGGTCAAGCCATGGTAATGCCAGGATTTCCACTCCGTGCAGCAGCGGTGCCCCATTATTCACCTTATTCGCCGTCACGTTTTCACATCGACAAACGCTGCCAGCATAGATGTTCCTGGAAATGTTTCTCGATCGCGCTGATCCTCCTGGCTGTTGCGCTCACAGCGATGTTGGCTTACTTCGCCAGTAAGTACAAACGTTATTACATTAAATATTATTTAAATTATGAAAAACTTTGTCGATTTTCCAATGCGAAGTTGAAACATTCATGTTAGAACTGACTTAAAATATTCTTATATTAACCATCGGACGGCGGACCATGAAGAGAGCCCCATGTGTTTTGTAAGTTTAGGTCTGAATTAACTGAAACTCCGCTGTTCAACGAAAATTAGAAACAATTCACCAATGGTTCGTGCAAGAAAAACATATAGGTACATCCTATCAAAAGAAATCGATGCCTGATCAATACTCTGGACAAACTACTGAAACTCTGTCGGAGGGAAAAAAAAATTGGCGAGAGTAGCTTTGCAAGTCGATCTCCGGTTAACAAGTCCAATAACGAGAAGAGAATTTGCTTTTCCGCTCGTTTCCAATGTTACTCGACTCCCCTTTTGGTCCGGTTTCACAGGATTTCGAGAGGATTGTGTCGTCGTTTGAAGAGGAACGAAGGTCGGATCGATCGGCACGTGCGTTTAGAAATTTGCTGCGGTGTTGCGGTCCCGTGGTAACGGGAAAACGCGTAATCAAACGGCCGTCTGGGCAGGAATCAAAATACAGTTAATTCATCTATTATGTATGAGCAGGTTGGTCGATTCGATGGGTCTCTCGTTGAACCGGCTCTTATTTACCGCTCACGTTGCGTCGTAATTTATTGCTACTCGGCCCGGAAAATCCTCCTGTCCGTTAATCTGCAATTTACGGTACAATAACTCATTATTAACTTGCAGATTCGGTTAGGCGGTCTACGATTCCACGGGTGCTGGTCGACGTGAAACTTCGATTCGCCTAACTTGTGATAATCTATGTACAAATAGGTGTACAGTACCGATCCAGTACCGTCGTTTCGCAATTTCCACACGGTCCACGTTCGAATTCGCCTTTAGCACTGTCATACCGTTAATTATTTCGATGCGATCGCATTTGATACCTCTTGCTCTGAACAACGAGTCGGGGAAATGAAATTTCAAATGTACCTGTACAACCTTTAAAGAGCTTAGAATATTCACAATTCGAAGCATTAATGATAGATAATTTTAAATAAAAGAAAATAATGACGTAAGAAGAAATATTGATAATTTATGATCGATCAGGAACGGAGTTTATTTGAACGTAAAATTGGTTCATTTCTTTGGAGTAATGCATCGATATCGATTCGAACTCACCCTCTAGTATCCCCCTGTGAACGAGGAACATCGTAATGTCTCGAGGCCGATCATTATTGGCCGGAAACGCAGTCCATGCTGTCGAACCGCTTCCTCGTGCTCCATCGGTCGGCAATATTTTCACCTCTCCCCTAAACCGGATGATGGTAACCGCCGCTCACGCTGCTAAACGAACCATTGCGCTAGTAACGTTACGACGTAGCTGCACTTCCTATCGAAAGATCCGGACTTCCGTCGTTAAACGGTATTTAATTTGGTGGTGTACAGCCCGCGGGAGCATCTGCGTTCACTGATCGTTTCTCTTCCTGGTATTTGCGTTCTCTCTCCGACTTTATTATACATCCTGACGTCTGCGTTTATTTAGCTTCTTATCAAACAAATTTCTCTCCATAAATGCCGTTTTGCGATATACGTACCACTTAATATCCAACATTTTATCTGTAAATTGCTAAGTATAATTGCACCAACATCTTATAGTAGGTACCCAATTTCCAGAAAATGTTTTATGCAACCCATCTAAAGCTACGAGGCTCATCGCTTGAAAGATCCGAAACAATCTCGAAATTCTGACTTAAATTCATAATGCCTGGAAAGTGAGTGAACAACCTCTACAATAAAACTTTCACAATTTTCAAACTACTCGTACGAACGGCAAACATCGAGCGTTCTCCTCGCCGCACACCGGTTAACCATTCCACCCCATAGTTGAAAGGTGGTGGAGGATGGTTAGGGGGATTGGATAAGAAGCGAGAGATCAAAGAGTAGCCGGGCGAACAGCAGGAAGAATCTTGAGAGTGGCTTAGCCCAGCCCCGTTACACGAAAATTGCATCCCCGTCGAGAGACGAGAGGCAAAACCAGCCCGAGCCAGGGACCGATTAGAGAAATTAACGCTCCCTCGTTATCAACGTGAAACAGTGGCCTCCAGGGGAGGTGGGACGGGAATTGTGTTTTTGCATTCAGTCCGAGTCGACAAATCCCTGAATCCAAACTGGCGGTCAAGGTCTCCGACGCAGCGGAATTACGGTTTATCTTTCGAAGGTGGAGGAAATAAAGGGGATTTGACGGGAAAGAAGGGAATAAGGGGGTGGAGAGAGTCACATTGTGTTACGAATACGTACGTGTACACTTCCGGTCAAAAGTATGGTAACTTATGTATTTGTTTGAACGAGAGTGATTTTTTGTATAAAATAATATTTTATTAATTTAATACACCGAATGTGGTAACAATATTAGCCAATGAAATAATCTAAAATTTATAAAATGAAAGACAAGGGGTCTAAGAAACTCAACTTTCATATCAGAAAGTTCGGCTCATATTAATTTCGTATCATTTTCATTTTCTAAATTTTACACTGTTTAATATCCCTCTATATGTTTTGTAAATTCGGGTCTCGATTTACCCATACATAATTAAGAATTAATTATGATTTCATCGTATTAGATTTGAGCCAACCAAAACCCTGTAATTTCATTTGGACGTTTCTGAAAATATAATATCAGATAAATGAAACACATATTTTCTAAATAATGAAAGAATATAAACAGGCAAATACTTTTGAACGACAGTGTATGTATGCATGTATATAAAACATTCTCGAATCTCTTCTATCCCCGACTGAACTGTCCCTCGAATCCAGCGTCTGCATTCTTCTTCTTCTTCTACTTCCGCCATCGTCTGGTCTCGCCATCGTGTTCCTTTCTCGCATGTCTGAAAAGCGGAAGGAAGAAAAGAGGAGAAGATTGCAAAGCCGGATCGGCCTCGAGGAGACCTCGCCAGCTGTTATTTCTGCATTCCGGTAAATCGAGTCGGGGGAATCCAATCTGCCTGTTTGCTACTGCATCCAAACTACTCTCTTCCACACCCACGCCTTCCACTCCGCCCCCTTTCTGACCATCTCGTCGATTCAGAACCGGGTCCACCATGGCCGGCTTCGTCCTATCAACTTTTACGTTGTTTTCAACCGTGAAACGTTTCACAGTATAATTTTCTTCATGTTTCTTATTAGAATATCTCTAGTACGAACGAAACATTTCAAAATGCGTACAACTTCATTTTCCGACCAGCTGAAATAATAAATAATTTATTCAAGTTTATACTTTCTCTTTGACGTTCGCATTAATCGGCATTGTTTTTCGGTAATTCGATTTACGCCTCGTTGTTTTGGCAGTGAAATCTCTTCCGGATTCTCCGCTCTCGACGTAATTTCCGCGAACGAGCAACAAAAGAGAGAGAGAGAGCTGGATCGATTGAACGAAGCTGCTTTTTCGCCTCACTTTAAATATTGCCCTCGTTACTTCGTTGTACTCCGGGTATTTGTTGTTGATGGGAACGTTGCTCGAATCGGCCGCTATTAATAATAGCCGACGGATTTTTGCTACAATTTTCTTCCTACGATTCGAGCCGTTCTAAAGACACGATATTCATGGACAAAACGAATCGCCTTCTCTCCCTATCTGCCATTTTTCCACCCTCGAGTACCTGCGTTTTGATTTTCTTCCCCCTTCTTGAATTATCGTTGCAGCGATACGAAGGGTGCTTCTTCTGAACAATTTTGAACATGAAATATCCTGCAGGATGTTTTTCAAATGGTATAGTATTCGCAGAAATATAGCACGATCATTATTCTGATTAATTTATCAGAAACAACCCGTTTTGTTTACATCGTGTGCTAAATTGCATGTAATATTCAAAACTCCGTAAGAAGCTTTAATTCTCTAAAGGGAACGTCTTTTAACCATGAATTTATAATAATTTATTTCCATGAATAGTAACGAAAGGATGAATGGATCGATGGTAAACATTTCATTATAACGCAGAGGAAGAAGATGAAAATATAAGATGAGCGTGAGAGAGCAGATAATCCTTGGATAATCCGGGAATCATTCTCGGGAATGAATCGCTCTATCGATCCGAGGGAATATAATTGAAAAAGTTGTTCCTTTGCTCTTGTCGATCGACTAGCCTGTCGTTCTCACTCGACTTCACCTTTTCCCTGTGTCGAATCAAACGTTGGCGAATCAAGGTGCGAGATCCGTGTTCCGTTCTATAAACCATTTCAAATTTCCGATCCTTTCGACACTCAACTTTTATTACCTACCTCTTATTATATAGAATTTTATATTTCATACAGCGTTGAGACTGAACAAATTGAAATATAACTTTGAAAAATAAAAAAATAAAGAAGGGTGGAAAACTTTTATTATTAATTGAAAATACATTCAAGTTACAGTTTTTCACATAATTCTTCAATTTGCTGTTTCAAATTGTCAATTAACGCGGCGTCGAACGTGTTGAAAGTTTGATTAACCCTGAAACGTTGACGGGGAGGATTGAAGTTTTTGCATTTAATGCTCCCTGACAAAAGCCAACCTTCATCGACGCAACGCCCGAGCGTATTTGAAAAAAGGAAATGACCACGGGCAAGAATGAATTGGCTCGTCCAATTACCACAATAGTCTCTCTGATTTCGCGTGTCAGCCGTGACAGACAAATTACTGTACGCCGATGGAAAAGTCGACGCATGCGAGCTGTCGCGTAACCGAGGAATCGACTCGACCTGCAGATACAACCTGCGAAATAACTGGAAAAGAAGGAAGCATCCCCGCGGGATCGACGCTGCCGTTATGTAACTATCGTTGGAAATTGAGTTGCAGTGAACTGTGAATGACCTCATTTCGCGAGCATCAGGAGCAACCGTGGCGTCGTTTTCGTCCTCGTTCCGTGTCGCTCGCCATCGCCGTTTCGATGTCCCTCTTCGCGTGTCACACACGTCCTTTTCGAGCTATGTGTATGTACACATACGTACACCTATGACATTTTAAGTATTCGAGTGAAGATGTATACTTAAATCCAAAGGATGCCTTTTTCAAAAACAGCGTTCGAAAAGTAGGACACTCGGCGCGACACGTGAAACAGTATTCACTGTGGATCGAATTCGGTGTCAGTAGTCGCGCGAATCCAATCCGAAACCGTCAAGATTCCCACCCCCTACCCTATGAATCCATCAGCGAAACGAGGAAAAAAAAATATATTACCAGAACATATCCGTCAAAGATATCGGCTCTCACGATTGAACAGTTCGACTACGATTCACGGTGACGCGTTCAGTGCAATAAGGGGTGAATGATAAATCAAAGGATAAAGAAGAAAAATTGATGACACCCGCGCGTTTATCATTTTTCTATTTGTCAGGCTGTTCGAGGTACGATAATAGTAGAGATCGAATTAGCTGGTTGCTAAGCCAGGAGTCATTAGACACGTTGTATTCGCTTTTAAAAAGTCTCGTTAACCCGGGTAATTAATTAATTCGCGCCAGACAACGGGACCGGATAATTAATTCAACCGCGATATCCTGGCTGTTGACAAAGATTTTACTGTGAGATTCATCGGGTTGTTTTTAACCCATATTTAGTCAGCAGAGGCAGTATTGACCCATTATATTTTATATCATTTCACATTGCAAATTCAAACAGGTTTGAAGAATTTATTAACCAACCCGATATTTCTTTGGGTAATTTGAAAATTGAGAGATGAAAATCTGAAACTATGAAAATCTCGATGAAACACGTAACTCCATTTTCTCAACCCGATTTTTTGCTATAAAACAACGTTGTACACGGGTCAACACACGCTATAAACCACGCTTGTATTCCATCCGAGAGGAAACTAATCGTGATCCGTTTTTTATACGTTGCGTGGAACGCTCGATTTTTACTATAAAAATCCTGTCGCATATATTTGACGCGTATTTTTCGCTATAAATTCTAGCCAGATACGATGCAAAATGTTCGCGACAAATTTCGTTATAAATTTCTATGACCTGTACGTAGCGTGTGATGTTTTGCTATGAACAATTTACGTAACACGTTGGATGTATAATTTTTTTTTCTTTTTTTTTCCTCGTTGTTACAAACTATCGACATATTAAACTATCTTTATACACATAACAGAACAGTAAGTGTAGTTCGAGTAACTAATATTGTTTATGTACAACGTGACGTTAATAGGGTTGTAAAAGGAACTGCAGTTCGGAACGTATGTTATGCGCTCAAGTTATTCATGATGGTGACACTATCTGTAGATTGGATGGGAGATGCTAGTTTTAGTAGAAGATCGAGCGATATTGTTAAAACAAATTCATATTTCATTCTTAATCTCTTTATTTGTACTTTCTCTGACCTGTGTAATAAAAGTAGCATTAGAAAAAATTTTCTAACATCCTAATCACACATTTACACGCATCTCTTCCAACGTATACACACAGAGAAGATTCGCAAGCATTTCTCTGTAAGCCGTTATTTTTCTAAACGTCGCAGTCAGCTTACCGTTTAAAAATTTCCTGGCTGTCTAGCTGCAGGAAGAAAGCATCTTTTGCCGTAGTCGCGAGCAACGCGAAGCTTTTATCCTCCGCCACGTTTGCCAACCAATTACCGGCCACGACAGTGGCGGGCATTAAACGCAGAAACAGAGAGGCGCGGCGGCCTTTATCATTCGGATTCCCTTCTTGAAAAGTTACCAGGCGAGCCACGCTCGGGGGAAATCTAGTGTCCCATCGTAATTCGAAAGCGATTGTTCGAATTTATGAAGCCATTAGGGTGCGCCAGAGACGTTCGACCGAAGCTCCTTCTTGATTCCTGGCGCAATAAAAGAGTCGCGATACGGTGCTATTTTGTCTGAAGTGACGGCCACCTACATTAAGAATATAACAAGTTGATTGTGCCCGCTTTTGTTCGACGATCAACGTCTGACCATGTACGCGAGAAAGATGGCTACCATTGGATTCGTAAACTTGAATTACGATGTAATATCCGTGATAAAATAACGTGATTATTACGAAGATCTTTCTTACGATCTACCTGGCTCCGCCGTTCGAGGTTTAACCCCTTGAGCCTGGGCCAATCGTGGCCCAAACTTACAATCCAGATACAATAGACTCTCGTAGACAAAGATATTAACCTAAAGTCAAACATATAATTTTTAAATGGTAACAGGATAAAATTTAAGAAATGAAAATAATATGAAATACAGAATTAAATTAAAATTGCGGCTCTCTTCATTGTTCGCCATTCGAGGTTTAATGCACGGGATATATTCCCGGCCTATATTTTTCTACAGAGACTCGATTGTTCGTTTGTTAAAGAGGAAACTATGTTTTCTTTTCAGCAGTGAGTTCCATGCGACCGATAGACAGTACGAAGTGTGTGGTGGTCCAAGACGTGAAAGCTGTCACTCACGAGAACGCGCACATTCACGACCCGATATCAACGCAAATACCCACGGAAGGTAAATATCGAGCGGTATCAATTTGCATCCACTATGCATGATGTAAATACTCTGGGCGTACGGCGTCTCACGGTAATTGCTTTTGGGATGTGTCTGCCACGTTCGAATGGCTTCCTCCTTGCCTGATATCGGGCATCGCTTATATAACGATGCGCCGACTACACCGACAATAATATCATTTCTAATATGTCACTATCTTCGTTGGATTATTCCAGTGAAAATATTTGTCGTACGGTTGCTTTTAAAATAATAGGTACAGCGTAGATGTAACATGTTTCACAAGACTTTATCTATCCTTTTGATAATAAATAGATTTTCAACAATTTTCAATGAATTTGAGAAATTTAAATAATTTTAATAATTTTCCATCGCTTAAACACGTGTACGGTATCCCATGTTCCACAGAATCACTGCCAACGAGCACAGCGGAACATTCGAGCGCGTCGGACAGCGCCGGGGACCAACAGAGCGATCCTCAGATCCAGCAGTCGGCGCAACAATGGCCGGCTGTGCTCGAGTTGCAAGCGTACAACGTTGCCCACTCGGCCGTCATACCGCCTTACCACTTCTGGAACACGGAATTCCGGAACAAGCAGCCCGCTTTCATCAGGTTGAACCTGACGTTACCATGGGGCGCGAACTTCGCGGTGTACGGTAGACGAAACGTGGCACCGAGCGTCACGCAGTACGATTTCGTGGAGTTCGTGAAAGGCGGCAGGGTTGATCATCGATTGAAGAGAGACACCAGCTCGGAGGCAGTTAGTTTTATGAAAACAGCCGCCCAAGAAACGCACACGAACGTCGAGAATCGGTCGTATCAACACGTACTGATCAAACGGACCATCGTGGAACCGATGATGGTGAACGTCAGTCTGCTTCAATATCTAGACACGGGTCGTTGGTTCCTTTCGGTGTACAATGATGAACTGCAGCCGTACAAGGTTACCCTGGTCGTCACCGAAGCCGAAGGAGTCTCGACTACCTGCCCAAACGACTGCTCTGGACGGGGATCGTGTTATCTTGGGAAGTGCGACTGTATCGATGGGTTTCAGGTGAGTATCCTTGGGTTTCTTTCAGGAGACGAGCTCGTTAAACACGGCTAAATGATCTTCTGGCTCGTCGCCATCTTGGATACTAGAATTAGCCACGTTAATTTGCACTGGTACCATTAGATTTTTAACCCTTGTTAGTAAAACATTTCTCTCGTGAGACTTTAAATGTCCCGGTACGACACATAAAATCTTTCCCAGGACAATTTGAAAAAGATTACAGCGATCGAATTGATTAGACCCTGAAATCGTATTTGCTATGTTATCGTTAGCGACAATCGTCGATCATCTTTATAAACGAAAATAGGTCGAGGATAATAGAGTGTACCGATAACAATTTCAGGGAGCCGATTGCAGCAAAAGCGTGTGCCCGGTATTGTGTTCCTCGCATGGACAATACGGCGGTGGTATGTGCCATTGCGAAGATGGCTGGAAAGGTGCCGAATGCGATATACCATTAGGTGATTGCCAAGTTCCTGATTGCAATCAACATGGACAGTGCGTCCGAGGATCGTGTGTTTGTAATCCTGGCTGGAAAGGTGTCTTCTGTGATGAACGTAAGTTTCAAATTCCTTTTCCTCTAGCAGTGAAACATTTCACTAAAAGCTTTAACAATTTTCATAAACATTTTACTGAAAAATAATTCTATAATTTTTCTTTTCTATTTTCTGATACGTTTATTTATTTTACATTTTTAATTAAGTCAACGTTAACTGAAAAATGGTTAAAATCAATTTACGCTGAACCCTGAGAAAAATGAAAACAACTTAAGTAGATGATAAAATTTTAAAGAGCGACGATAACCGCAACACGGGATACGTTTTAAAAAGAGGAGAAATGGATGAAGAACAAAAAAGAATAAACGTGGCTTGGAGCGACGGATGATTCAACTTTTCAGTTCATTAACGCCGACATTGTGTTCGAAGTTAAAACACGCGGGTCGTTTTACCATTAAAAATGAGCAGCAGAAAGGTACGGGCTCGAGGGTAACATTTACCTCGACGTCTATTTCTGAGTCGGATGTTGTTTCTTCATATTTGTCACGTCGCCATTAATTTCCCCATAATTCAAGCTCGTACCTACCCCTTCACATCCATGCAGATTCAAGATATTAGTAATGCACGCTACCAACTAACACACGTACCCGTACGCGTGTGTGCCTCGGTATGTAAGCTTATAATTAATGCACGCACGGGGTTTCTGTGAATTTACATACGGGTCAAACATATCGCGGCAATTCGACCGAACGATTTAGTTTCTCCACGATTCTTACGAGACGTTTGTCTGCTTCACGTCTCTGACCGCTCGTTAAGACTCTTTCTCGTAAGAGCACGGTAGAAAAATGACAGAATGAATGGGGAAATTATTCGCAAGAAGAAGGGAACGCTTTGTCTCTGACACGATCACGGGTTTCGTCGTAACCCGTCCTTCCCCTTTCATTTTTCAACGAACCAGTCACGATATTCGTTTCGCATTAGCACGGGGTGCTGCGCCCACGACCGAGGACACATTTGTTTGGTGATCAGGTCGTTTGAATCGGGAACAGCTGTGAAATGTTTGGAGCGGAAAAAAAGTGTTGGATTGATTGGATTTGTCTGTCTAAATTCGTTTCGTTATAAGTGCCATAAATTGCAATTCTAGCAATTGAATAATCAACACATTGGCTGCCTTTTGAAACGACAATAGTATCTTCTAAATTTATATAATTAAACATTCCAGTGTTTTAAATATAAAAATTCTTACATCATACGTGAAATATTTCTTAAAATTTATAAGTTATCCCGTATATTTCCGTAAGTTAATCGCAGCCCCATGTAAGACGGTGGATAAATTACAAAAATTCCAAGTATCGTTTTCTTCGCTTGGTGGAATCAATAAAGCTCGTGGTTTTCTAATAAAAACCAACCAAGTGATCCCCCCGTGTGATCGAAGCAGCCGCATAAGTAACATTGAACCGAAGAATCCGACAAGAATTTCCCTCGTCTCGAGCCAACGAACGTCGCCACGTGTATACATACATACATACAAATAAGCATGACCGCGGATGGTAGCACGCGACTCGCTTTGCCGGGACGCTTTGGAATTAAGTTTCATAATTTCCCCGGGGCAGCTGGGATCCGCGGGAATAATGCAATTGTTCCGATGCCATAATTTAAAAAGTTGGCCCATTCGTCGGCGCCCAGGGCGCAATCACCATCACCCCCGGCATCTCGACGACCTCCTTCCGGGCGACATCTTGAAAACAACGTTCAGGCAGAGACGAGCGGTCCTTTGGTTTTTTCATCCCTCGTCTATGGTTAAAAAAAAACCCTGTTATTCACAAAATAAATTCAATAATCGCACGACTCTGTTTCGTTTCCAGCCGATTGTTCCGATCCAAACTGCAGCGGTCACGGTGCCTGCGTTTCCGGTAAATGTTACTGCAAAGCTGGTTGGCAGGGGGAAAGATGCAACCAGGTCGACCAGCAAGTCTACCAATGTCTGCCCCGTTGCTCGGATCATGGCACGTACGACCTGGAATCCGCAACCTGTATCTGCGAGGGACATTGGACGGGGGTGGATTGTTCACAGCCGAGCTGTGGCCTCGATTGCGGACCTCACGGAACCTGCGAACAGGGTGTCTGCAAGTCAGTACACCTTCTGTATCTCTCTGTGCGACCACCTTTTGTATCCTCCTTTATGAGTCCTTCGTGGCCGTTGGACGAGTCGCTGGAATTAGGTTACGCGGACCAGAGAATGCTCTTTGCATTCGAATTGAATAGAAACAACGATAGCCGCGTATCGTGCCCCTTAACCTTTGCTCGTCCCGTGTTAAATTTATTTTAGTTATTCAATTTCACTATTCTTTTTGACGATTTTATTAATAGAAACGTGTAAAATACGTTTACGTTTACGTTTGTTGCACACTTATTGAGAATAATTTAAAAAATTATATAGATAAAGGATGAAACATAATTTAATGTATTCTTTATTTCGATAATATCTAACGTGCATTTCAACAAAAATATCTCGATTCAATTTGTAATTTTAAAGAAGAAACGTGAAACCAGTCATTTTGACTTGTTTGATAGTTCTAGCGTTGAACTCGAAATATTTGGAACCTTACTGGCAACGTTAAAAGCTCATATTGAAAGAATCGAGTTTTTGAAACCCAATTATCAGAATGACCCCTTGAAAAAGAATCCTGACGTGGCAGAATGTCTCAGGGAGTTGAAGTCAAGTATCAAAGCTAAAAATGGGTAAATCGCTGGCGATATCGAAAGCACGAAAGTTGAGACTAAGAGGAGTGAAAAATTACAAGAAAAAAAGGCTTCGTCTTAGGGGATGCCGACTTATCAGGACTGGAAGGACCGTCCTCTCTTCGTACCATTCTTTTGTCAGAATCAAGGACTCGAAAGAGGATCCCCTTTCTCATATTCTAAAGCTGACGCCCTCCCTCCTTATTCCATGCCGAGAGAGCCGCTCTGAAAGAGCCTCCGAGTGCAAAAACTTTCTATGGTCTAGTTCAAAACTGAACGGAACTCCACCTAACTGATTGTCTCTTTTTTCCCTCGCGTAAAACGTTTGAGGGAATTAAAGCTCGTCTGACACTAGCGATTCGTCCTTTCTGCAAATTTATCGTCACCGATCGATGTTTCAAGACGTCGAATAAGGAAATTCGGGTATAAATGATCTCCAGGTGCAACGATGATTGGACTGGTACGAAATGCGATCAGAAACCGTGCGATCCACGATGCGCGGAACATGGCCAGTGCAAGAATGGTATTTGCGTATGTAGTCAAGGGTGGAACGGAAGACACTGCACACTACGTAAGCTGAATTTTTCCCAAGTTTGTCGAGTCTAATTCGGGAACTTGTGTAAATGGATTGAAATCTTCTTGATAGCTGGATGCGAGAACGGATGCAGTCGGCACGGATTATGCACCCTGCAGGACGGCGAATACAGCTGCGAGTGCTCGACTGGCTGGGCTGGCCGTGATTGCAGCATACGTCTCGAAATGGAGTGTAATGACTTTATTGACAACGATCAGGGTGAGTGTCAGGAATTTATTAAACAAAATAATAACGTAATTAAAGTGGTATTTTACAATTCAAAGAGTTTCAACTAATCCAGTACTGTCCATGGAGGTCTTCCACAATTTCCATAGCCTTCGAAGCTTTCAAATGTTTCTAATTTTCAATTAAACTCGACATTTTTCCATGAACAGTACTGATCTTATCTAACCGAAAGTGTCTTTTTCATGTCTGTTTCCTTTTAATCTACAAAATCTTGTTCACGTTGATTCAACGTTATTCGATACTCAACGAAAATAAAAATAACTAGCTTTTAGCAGGACGGAAAGGAGAATTGTTCTAAGAAATAATGTTCCTCAGATGGCATGATGGACTGTTCTGACAGCGAGTGTTGCTCGCACGCAGCTTGCGCAGATCATATCATGTGCCTTACTAGTAATAATCCCGTGGACGTCCTTCTTCGAAAACAGCCGCCCAGCGTCACAGCTTCCTTTTATCAGCGCGTGAAATTCCTCGTTGAGGAGAACAGCGTGCAAAGCTACGCTCATATGAACGAGTACACCGAAAGGTAAGATCGATCACTTCTTCTTAACCGGGTTCTTTTTTCATTTAACCACGATATTTAACATAGAGACGCTTAGCTCTTTAATTTTTTTTAACGCGTGTAAGAGGGTAATGTTTAGACGAACGAGCCATTCGTTGTCTCTTAATCGTCGTTAATTAACGAAAAAAATTTATGTTTTCAACTTTTGCTGAAAAATAAATTCTAGATTAAATTTTATTCGAGAAGTACATTGAAAATTCTTCAACGATTGACTCGTTCGATATCCATCGATACGTGTAACGTATAACGAAAGGAGGATGTATAGCATAGCTGCGTGTCACATAGTTTGGCCTTTATATAATTACGAATCCGTTGACATTACGCGGTTTACTTTCTTCGTTTACTATCATCCACGAGAACTGCGCCAAGATCATTGATTTCATTCAGAAAGTGTATTATTTTGATTTCTTTAATCGCTCGTCGTACGGCACACCGGTGGCGTTACGTACAACCCGGAAATATGTGCAGTACATGTGTATAGAAAAAAAGAAAAAGAAGCATCGTATATCATTCGAATCGTGTTTGATCACACACAGACGATGGTGTTTCGCTTAAAGAGTTTTGTTTGCGTGTACCATTTTCCAACGAAGATTCACGATGGGGCAAGATATATCGGTACAACTTCCGGTACGGTAGACACCCCCAATATTATAATCGAAAAGTTGATTAAAAAAATGAAGAAAGAATCGTGTCACTGTATTTTATTTCATGGAAATATGAATTATTCGCGTTTGCCCCATCGTGAAAGACTTTTTGGTGACGACAAGACAAAAACAAAAAAAAAGAAGAAAGAGATTCAATCAGATTTACTTGTACCGCCATGCCAAACAATCCGGTTATATCCGTGACAGCTGAATTATCAAGAGAGCCCCCGGTGGGTGACAAACCCTGCCAAACCCTCGAACCATCCTATTCCTCGTGTTTCACCCCCTCCCTCCCCCGAATGCCAAACGCGTCGGTGATCGTCTCGGAAGCATTGTCGATCAAAGGACCGTCCTAACTGGCCATCTACGAATATTAATTACTTGCAATCTCGTCTTTCAAATATCTGATAATGCCTTATACATTTTACAGACAATTAATTCAAAGTATCGTTTAAATAATTTTCCTTCGTTAAATTTCATTGTTTATAGATTAGCTAAAATTCTGTTTGAAAGAATTAAAATTTTCGGAGTCTAAAATTATTTATTTTTCAGATATAGTTACATTAAATTACAGTTTCAATTTTTTAATATTTTTTATGTCTTTCTGTATATTAATTTTAATAAAAATATGTATAGGATATTGTATTTTCTAATTTTCTAAGAAATTAAAAAGTTCTTCTTAATATTTAATAAATCATCAAATTGTTAGATCTTTAACTGGTAATTATTCTACATTTTTAATGTATTTCTCCGTAAAGAATCATTTTCACGATTATACTGTTGATTATAATAGAACATCTTGCATATCAATGAGATAATTTTTCGAAAGCTTTGAAACAGCTTGAAATCCCATGAAGCCTGCATTAAGCAGATTGACGTGCTTCACCTTTTTTTATATTAATATAACAAAGTAGAAAGGTACACGAAGGTATCCAGAGTGCAAATATGGCCGAGGTAACTCGTTAAGAGGATAAAAGCAATGGAAAGCATGCGATGGGTAGCGTGTTCCATGGTCCGGAACGAGCTTTGTTCGACACTGATGAAGATTTGCTCGAGACGCGTGTGGCCCGATGCACAAAATGGCTGCGAGAGCATTTCGGGGGATTCGTGTATTTTGTCTAGTGTTTATCCTCTGTGTGTACCCTTGCCACCACCAGATCACCATTCACCCTTACAGCTCCGAAAAAAAAGAGGCTCCGTTCTACGTACAGACTGAAACGACAAAAATAAACCGAGAAAGAGAAGAAAAAAAAAAAGAAAATGAAACAAAGCGAAGAAATAGAAAAAGTCTGCACACGGAGAAAATACACGAGAGAAGAGAGACTTCGCTTTTTTTGTTCGGTGTCTTTGATTGGTCGAAAAGTTAAGTTCTCGCCGTCGCGGAAAACGTTTACATCGTTCCAGGCACTTTTCTTGTTGTCCGGAGAAAAAATAAGAAACGTCAGATCACCTTACCTTCTGTAATTGTTATACAAGATGCAGACCGTGTCGTATTATTTTTTTTTTTTTAATTTTCTTTGTTCTTTTCCAAAATTTCTTGTGATTTACCAGCTATTTCGGCCAATTCGTTTAAGCAATTTTTTACCAACAATGGGAGATTCATAGTTAAAAGCGCACGAGAGCGAACGAATTTTGGTTTTCATCGATCGTTGATCGTATCGGGGATGATTTTAATTGACTGATATATTTTTAATTGATTATGAGTAATGTGAACCTTAGAGGGTGATGAATACCATGATTCGTTCGTTTTCGAGTATAATTACTTCTAGAAATGGTAGACACAAGTTTGAAATCTCTCGTGGTTCCGGTCTGTTTTTCTCGTGAATCGTCCAACAATTCGTCTTCGTATGTAACGTTCTGCATATGATATACGACAGTTTCGTGTGTGTGTCCGAGAAAGAGACATTCTGGAGAGCTGTATGAAGTTTTGTTTGGTCTTATTGTCGACTATTGTTTCGCAGCGTCTCGAGAACGTTATTGATCATCGTTTCCGAGCACCCTCGTCTCTGCCTTGAAACCCTTCTTCGTCTTCTCCTTCGATCGAACGGTATAAAGTGTCACATTTATGAAGCACGCTTTGTTACGAAGTGTTTGTAAATGTTTCTTTAAATAGAGGATACGAAACTTATTTTACGGGACTTTCCTGGTTACATATCAAGTCAGAATTTTAATTTACACCTTCTTGTGTCCCAGTTGAAAAATATTCTTCAGTTTTCAAGATAATTATAATAATAACTCGGATAACTGTGCCATTTTTATTAAAAGTAAAAAAGAAGAAATTTAAGGATAAACGAAAATTCTTGGAACGAAAGCGGTCAACGGTCCATCTGATTTTAATCTCGATGGAAAATACAAAAGTGTATCCCCTGTCCTGTGAATCAGAAATTCAGACCAGCAGCGTCGAGATTGCTCGGACAGCATAATCAATATTCGAAGATCGTCTCTCCCGACATGGCAGTCCAGCTACGATGGAATCTCTTCTCATTGTCAGTCCAGCAGCTCTCCCTTCGAGCTAGACGGACACGAGATAAGAGGATCTCTCGAAACGCTGCCGTTTCGGTCTGTCTACTCTTCGATTCGATTCGATTCGATTCGAGATGCTGAATTCCAAAGGAAACGACATCTACTCGTTAACCATACCGGTGTATTCACTCTCTCACAGGTCAATTCTCTGAGAGACACTTGGTTATTACTATGTACTTTTGGCTCTCCGTCTCTTTCTCTCTTTCTATCTATATATATTTTTGTTTCTTTCTTTATATATTATATATATATATATACGTGTATAATCGTATATACCAAATAAAATGTGTGTGCGTAGTTTCCAACTTGTGTCTGTCACGTGTAATACCACTCTATGTTGAACGAGTGTGCGAGTGACTGCATTCATGTTGGCGTGACTGTGTCAAGATCGTACGTGTGATGGGTACGCTTGATTAGTGTGTGTCTACGTCTATTGTTTCTGTAACGGCGTGCGTAACATTGCAAATAGCAGTTTCATTCATAAAATTGATAAACTGATCGATCAGAAAATAAATACACAAAACGAGTTTGTCGGTGAACCTCTTGTTGTAGGATGCTCTGTTGATACAAGTCGATTACAAAGGGTAGAAAATGTTGCAATTCGAAAGAATGAAATAAATTATTGCTTATGGAATGTTACGTACGCGCCGTCCGTTTTTTTGCCCGCAAAACGCGGGTTCTGTGACCGTGGTAACGCCCTTTCTTCTCGTTGGTTTTTTCCCACACGTAGTACGTTCTGGAGTTCCTTTACACCGCGGTAAGTTGCAGCTCAAGCTCTCGCTAATCGTTCATTAATCCAAACAAAAGAAACCTTTATTTTTTTATTTATTTTTTTTTTTGAGAAAGAAAAAAAAAGTACAATCTTATTGCTCGTTTCGCTCGTACATTCATCTTACATGTTTTTTCGTATGCCCCATTATATGTATCTATCTATCTGTATATGTATATGTATGTTCATACCCTTAGCCTGCGTCTTATCACCTCTATCTTCTCTGTTTCAGTTATTTTTATTCTTCTTTTTTTTTTATTCTTTGTCCAATTGCTATCCCGTTGAATTTATTTTTGCCAATGTTCGATCATACTACTTTGCTTATTCGTCTGCCCACCATTTTGATATCATTTATTTCTAATCACTGTCTCTCGTTCTATTTGTTCCCTTCTGTCGCTCTTCTTTCTCTTTCTTCCTACCTGTGTATCTGTTTATATCGTTTTCAGGCTCGACGGCTGTCGCTAAATGTTCACCTAAAAATAAGTTTCTATAATTACGTTTAAAGTTGAAGATTTTCATATTTAATGGTAGAACCGAGGTTTGCAAGTATGGCATATTTAACAGTGATGCTAGGAGTATTGAAATTTCATTTACTTTGCTTCTAAAGGGTTACGATACCCCTTTAATTATTTTTAATAAATTCGTGTTGACAACAACACTAATATCCAAATTAAGTTTATTTTATTGTTCGAGATGGTAATATCACTCTGTGTTGACTAAAAGTAACACGAATCTGGGAATTTTTTTATTAGATTATAAAAAATAGAAAATTTTTAATTGCTTAATTGAAAATGACGAACGAAGCCACAGCCAGATAGGCCAATAACTATCTTCGCACCAACATTTAAAAGTACAGTCGTACGAATTGTCTTTGTGTTATCTGTGATATGTCGTCAGATCGTTGTCTACCCTTATGCAGTCCAACCTTCTGTTCGTTTCAATTCATTTCTTTTCATTATTTCGTTACGTCTGTTTCTTTGATCCGTTATGTATTGTCTTCTTGTCCATTTCTAGCGCTAAATTAGCTATTTATACCTTGTACCAACAATGGCAAAATAGTATGTTTGAGAATCGTGTATTTACGATACATACATATATACCATCCTCTATCTGGTCTTGTGTTGTTTTGTGTTGCCAGGCTTGCACTTTTTTATACTTGTACTTGTTAAACCCTTGTCGAATTTGTCTCTAGTGAACTTTGTCCCTTTAGCATTTATATTACACGAACGCTATTGACCTTTATTACGCGGCCTCTTGTGTCAAAACATGATGTATACATAAGTATATGTTGCGTTTCCATTTTTACGTTCAATTGATTGATTTTTCGTCGTTAACGAATCATTCCGATGATCTACGATCAATTAAATATATATGTACAATGAAAGTATGTATATAGAAGACGAGAGAACAGAAGCAACGATTATATGTACATACAAATACGTAGATCGACGTGTGTACGTAAAATGCAAACACGTGTTTGTTCCATCGACGAAATATCGGCAATAATTATATCGGAAACGTTTAAAACACTAGCTCTATATGATACCATATGATGATGAAAGAACACCTGAAGGACCATCCTTACACCCATTCTTGTCCTTTGTCTACGTCTGTTTATCACCTGTCTTCAATTGTGCCAATTACCCGTACACCAAAGCCCTGTGTCTGTCTTTAACCAATCCGTGCTATCTACCCACCGAAATGTGTAAATCATACCAAAAACACGACAGAGTACCTATTTAACAATCGATTATAAACGTTCGTTTTAAGAGAGAAATATTTCTTTCCCGTCGCGTTGCGTAATTGAAAAAAGAAAAAGAAAAAAACAGAAAAAAGAAATGACTAACTGTGCTCGATGTTTCGATTCGCGTTGGATCGTTTCATAAACGACCGTGCAAATGAAAGTTTCAGTGAAATTGTTGACAGAAAACGGAAGAAGGAGAAAAGAATATGATAGAAATGAAAGATAGATAAAAAAATGGAAAAGATCAGAATAGAGAGACAGAATTCGGCATTGCGTCAAAGTTACGCCGAGACACCGTTCGTTTCTCTCTTTCTTTCATTTTTCTTCTTTTCTTTTTTTTTTTTTTCATTTCCATTATTCAAGTCTTGTATACGCATAGAATTTCGACTCGGTGTATCGGCTACCCCCGCGAAATCTCGCTCGGTGTCTCGTGACACACATCGTTTTTTTTTCTCTGCTTTTCCGATTTGCGTTCTTTCGATTGGTTCTCTTTTTTGCGTTCCCTTCTTTATCATTCACTATGGTTTTGGACTTACCAGTAGTGACGACTGTGCCTGCCACCTTGCTATGCTCGTACTTGGAGGATCAATGATCGGACGTTTTTCACCCAAATCACCAAACAGATGGTGGCACATAACGATAAATAGTCGAAATTGACTTTTGCAAATTTTCAAGCAATTCAGAATTCGAATCGCTTGGAATTTTATTTGGGCCCTAAAAGTCTTGAAAATAAAATAAAATATTGATGAAGAATCATTTAAAAGCGACTTCGTTATATAAGTTTTAAAAAATAATAATAATAATACAACAATCACTGCAATATACGTGTGTGCATTTTAGGGGGTGACTGCACTACCTGGATATTTGTTTCGCTCTCTGTAAAATTGTTTTTTCATAAAATTCAAAAATATGTTTAATTTTGCGAGCTAATATAAAAAGCGAAACAAAACTTTTCACATCATTTAATCTGACTTTATTTTCTTTTTTTATAACTTTTAATGAAGGTTCAAATTGAAGCTGAAATTATTATAATTATTTTGTTGTATATAATATGGTTCCTCCAAGTTATAGTATTCGATGTATAATCGAGGCTAGTTCGAGATTCGAAATCGTTCAATTTTGTCGACTCTTCAAGGGGGGAAAATACGATCCTCCAAGAACGAATCATGCCCCCATATGCAATCCCTTAGGGACCGATGAATATATATATATACATTTATATTTGAATATCAAATGCATCTATGCAGCTTGTTATACAGTATACATCGTTCGTTTCGCTGACTATTTCGAAGCTGACTCTTCATTGCGAAGGGTAAATATGTAATATAAGGAATGTGTTATAGAGGGTGAATTTGAATGTTGAGAATCATAAAATTTATAAGGGTGAAGAAAATTATTCATTGAAAACTGCTCAGAGTGACTTTTATTGACAAATACCATAGATAAATAAAGTTCAATTAACTTATATAACTATAGTCTCAGGATCTTTTTTCTATTTTAGAATGTAGAACACATCTGCAAACATTTTCCAGATTATAGTATATCGAGGACGATGATTTCAACTATATAAAATCAGACTGTATTTTCATACATAAAATGCGTTTGAAACATTCAACAAACAAATATCACTAATTGTTCTATTGTAAAATAAACTGACCTAAAATAGTAATGAATGTTATTCGTTGAACGATTATAACAAGCTGCGTATGTATGCGCTTGATACACCGCATATTCTATATATTATTATTATTATTATCTACCTACCTACATCGATTTCATTATATTCAGCACAAACGCAGATCGCTTAAGATATTTCAGCTTCAACGTACTCCAATTTTACATATATATATATCGCAGTTAATCCAACCCTAAAATTTATTACGTACATACATATATATATTTTCATTGCCTTATTAAGTATCTAATTACATAATTAATATGCATGCGTTCTATTCTCACGAAAGTATCACTCAGCCCTTATATTATTTAGCTGCCTCGGGAAGATCGTTCTTTTTTCTTATTTTTTTTTCTTTTTAATTTTCTCCCGAAATAACAATGCTCGAAATGAAAGTAAAACCAGTATACCCACAAACAAGCCAAATGATCCAAAATACAAAGCATCTTTAAAAAAATGTACCTCAGCAGCAACAACAACAACAGCAACGAATGCAAGAAAGTGAATGAAACGAAAGAAAATGTTTTCATGAAGCTGCCAATACGTTCGTTTACAATAATACTAGGAGTTGAAAATAATAGTGATATCGATTTTGATTTTTGGCTATGAAGAATTTTAATTTTGAATAATTTTTATTATAACGAGTTGACTGCGAATGTTTATCCAAATTATTCGTATAACAACTGTTCGAAATCTTACAATCCTAATAGAACGAAAAATATAAAAATTCTAAAACCAATATTGAATCCGTGAGCAAAGTAGTTATTCGGTAGTTTACACGATTTATTCATCTTTCATAACTATTCGATGTGAAAAACCTTTAATATTATCAATCATTCTCTGTATCATTTCAACCCCTAAATGGAAATAGGAATACTGAAAAGAAAGGCTTTAGTACGTAGTTCAATTGCAAGCGTGTTTGAGAGCACGCGCCATCAGGTTTCAGCGCGTACACGCGTCCAGCATTGTTCTGTTTGTAAAATCAATTTGTATCGGGTTCCTGGGACTCGACCAACGGCATTAGCTTCTCTTGTGCCGGCTAACGCGACCGGTGAATGGTCGGCAGGAAAATGGAGTTGCGGATCGTATTGGCAGCGAAGTGAGAATATTGGATCGCATTGAACCGTTGACCACGGAAGCTGATTTGACAGACAGAAATCGATTGTTCGCACTCTCACCATCTCTCTGCCTTAGGATACACGCTGCACGAACGAACGAACGAACCCCTTTCTATATATATTTTTTTCTCTTTTTTTTTTGTTTCAAAGCAGAGAGAAGGAGAGAGATTCTCTCTCTTTTGTTTTTTTTTTTGTTTGCCATTGCACGGGATCTCAGATTCATTGAGCATTTGATTTGAAAGATTGCATCTTCTCCCTAGCATTTTGTTTCGTTCCACCTTTCTTTTTTTTTATTTTCTTTATTTCTATCCGGTCTATGTTATGATACGATTCGTAAGCTTGTGGATCAGCGTTTCCGAGGCTCAACGGATCAACGATACGATCCAATCTCGAGAGACCTCGATATATCTTTGATTTGTAACAGTCGAGTTGCGGTGATGCGAGGCCAAGTTGTAACCGAACAAGGAATCGGAATAGTAGGCATCAGAGTATCCGTCGACAGAGACCCTCGATTTGGATTCACTTTGACCAGAGCTGATGGATGGTGAGCATTTTTATTTTCTTAATTAATTCTAAGGTGCTTTCGTCCAAACTTAAACTGTATCACCTAACATTGCAACTATATGAAATTTTTGCTTAAGAACTTAAGTGCCTAATTTTAATCAAAGCAGTTGATAACACCTTAATAATTAATGATAAGGTATAAGCATTTGACATCAATCGTCAAAGCTAGATTTCTTTTCCGCAAATGTTCGTTCAATCATCTTCGCAAGCCAGAGGTATTATTTTTATAATATCCCGGTACATCGGTATTGAATCGTGATATGTAGCGTACGCCAGCTTGAACCTTCTTCGTAATAGGATCAAGGCTGCATTGTAATGAAGAGGAGAGAAGGAGACGCTGAAACACCTATATCAAACAGGTATATAGTAATCCTGGCGAGGATAATCCTGAAACACGGAGCTGGAGGAGTTGGCCCGGTAAACCACATCAAAGCCCAAGCTAATGATGTCGAAAGCTTCCTAATTACTCCGTGCAAACCTGTGTGATTAGTCTGACCTACGTTACCCCCTTCTACTTCTCTTTCTCATCGGATCACCGGCGAAATTTTACCATAATATTGCAAACTAACAAATGAGAGATTGTAATACAGGAAATCCACGGCTGAAGCTATAGCGGAACGAGAACGTTTTCCGGTCCGTCTCTCCTTCTCTGATGCTGATTCGTGTAATCCGACGGAAGTCCAAGCAAAACTGTTGTATTCACGGCTTCCACTTCCTATTAATGAATAACAGGAGTCCGATAGATTGGTAGTTAGTGCCGCCGAACTCTGATAAATACGTCGGAGAATGTTTGCTGCTGCTTGATTACGAGGACGGCTTACCTTGCATCCCTTTATTTCAAATCATGGGATTAATCCTGACCCAAACTTACGAAGCATATACAGTGACGTATAGATTAAAATTAGGCACTTAATTTTTTCAATCAAGACTTCCATATAATTACGATAAATTATTCAAGGACTTAACCCTTTCTCTAATCTATTAGATCTACCGAAAAAGATTCTGTTCGTTTTTTAATTAAAAGAAAATAATACATTTTCAATACGTTTATTAATATTTACCGAACAGTATAATTTCCATTGTTGTTAATGACTTCTCTCCACCGTGATGGTAATTTGTGGATTCCATTTCTGTAGATTGATTCATCTTTACAAACTTCTGATGACATCAGACTGAATTTTTAGATAGACCTAATATTATTATTACATTTATTTTCAACATCGAACTAACGTTCGAACTACCCTTCTAAAGATGGTGAATTTAGCTATGGTTAAGAGCGACGCGTATCCTTTATCGATCGACCCCCAGCCCGATGTAATACCGGAAGCGGTATAGTTTGAAATGCATTTACGTACTTCGATCAGGTTCGACGTGTTGGTCAACGGCGGTGGTGCAGTGACGCTTCAGTTCCAACGTAGCCCCTTCAAACCCCTTACAACGACGGTGTTCGTGCCATGGAATCAAATAGTGGTTCTACCACCCGTGGTGATGACCCTTAACGAGGAAGGCGAGTCTCATAAATCCAACCAACCCCCGAGTCCTGCTGTCGGTAAGTATTAACCCCCCTTATAATATTTCTTTCTTTTCATTTTTCTTCCTTTCACGTTATGTCGGCGCCAGCTCGTGTTACCTGTTAGCGTCTGTACTAGCGAGATAAATAAAGGATCGTTTCGAATCGTTTCACATTTCATTCATAATTTCTCTTTATTTTCTCCTTTACATTGCGTTCTTTGTTCATTTTTCTGTCTATAAGTATGTGTCACTAATCGTTCGCCGCTTCATCGAGATAAAAAAAGAAAAAAAAGAAAAAATGAAAGAGGAATGGCATCATCCGGACGTTGCTGATCGTGTGTGCCGTCTTTGTTCCGTCCTTAAGTGTTTTATGTTTTTAAGTTCCTTACCATTTACGGTGTACAATATAATAGGCTTCCCAGGGATATCGATGGGACTATTTAGCGATCATGGGCCCTGCCTGGAGCACGATCACGAGCTTCTGCGACCGATCATCGTCAGCACTTGGATGCCTGAAAAAGTCGGCGATCTTCCTGGCAAGAGTTTGGTGTTCGCTGAGAGTCAGGTAAACACAGAATCAATTTTCTATTCTACAGAAAACTTCGCTGTATTAGAAATATCGATGCCCGAGCTAGTAGCCGAAGGACTTGTACTAGCCAGCCGTGGTAGCATAGCAGTGTCCCTGTTCGAACGAGCAACTTCATACTAACTCCGTATGCATCGTTTCATTCCCAAGTCGGAACGATTTGAAATTCAAATGTCAAGCCTTAAAACCAAGAATCTCCACGATCCCTTGTCGTAAACAACAGTCTGATTCTTCGATGCTGCGGCCATGTTATCTGATCCATGTTGTTGCTTCCCGCAGATCGTTCAGGAGAGCATCGCGATTCCTGGCTCGAATTTACACTTGATGTACCAAAGTAGCCAGGCAGCTGGTTATCTGTCGACGGTGAGGATGCAGTTGACCGGATCGTTCATTCCAAAATCGCTGACACACGTGCACGTGCACGTGGAGATCGAGGGTTCGCTGCACACGAAAACCTACGAGGCGGACCCGAATTTGACGCACACGTTTGCCTGGAATAAACGGAACGTTTACAAGCAGAAGGTGTACGGGGTGGCGCAGGCTCGAATTTCAATTGGTTATCAGCATTCCACTTGTCCGTCCGTGATATGGGAAACGCAGACGGCCACCCTGCAAGGTTTCGACGTGGACATCTCGGACATCGGTGGCTGGGGACTGGATATCCATCATCATTACAACTTCCACGAGGGTATCCTGCAGAAAGGCGACGGCACCACGTTGCACTTCAAACAGTATCCTCGAACGGTGAAAGTGGTGATGGGTACTGGACTGCAGAGAAGCTTGGTCTGTCAGGATTGCGATGGTTTGGCCAAAGATGCTAGGTTATTGACTCCAGTGGCTCTTACCAGCGGTCCGGATGGAAGCATCTACGTTGGCGATTTCAATCTTGTTCGTAGGATCACGCCGGAAGGAAACGTCTATACCGTCCTAACGCTGAGGTGAGTCTTAACCCATCGAAACGTTGCCGTCTCGTAAACTTATTATAATATAACGATCTTTTTTTTCCAGCGCGACTCAAGTAGCTTATCAGTACTATCTCTGCGTTTCACCTGCCGATGGTCATCTGTACATCAGTGATCCCGAGAAACATCAAATATTAAAGGCATTATCGTTGAAGAACGTTCAGCATCCCAGCCTTAATATCGAACCTGTAGTCGGAAGCGGGGAAAGGTGCATTCCCGGTGATGAAAGTCATTGCGGGGATGAAGGTCCTGCCATTCGCGCCAAACTAGCTCATCCAAAAGGTAAAGTATTTAATATTTAACTGTATATAATGAAAGAATCTAATTTATTTTCGAAATTATGAACAGGAATCGCTATCGCTGCTGACAAGACTATGTACATTGCCGATGGAAGGAACATCCGTGCAGTCGATCCTAACGGTGTCATTCACACTCTGGTAGGTCACCATGGACACCATAATCATTGGTCACCAGCTCCTTGCGTAGGTGCTATCCCCGCGCATCAAGCTCAGTTACAATGGCCAACGGGATTGACCCTAAGTCCTCTGGATGGTTCCTTGCACTTCATCGACGATAGACTAGTTCTGAAGCTCACTAGCGATCTGAAAGTTCGTGTCGTAGCTGGCACACCGCTCCATTGCACCAGCAACGGAAACGGTAACGACAGTGACCTGACGAAGGTGAATTCGTCGATCGCCACCATTCCCAAGAAGCCTGACGAGGTTCTCGGTTCCGTGTTGGCTGTCAGCTTCAGTCCAACTGGCGAGTTGTACATCGCAGAGAGTGATTCGCATCGAGTGAACTCGATCAAGATCGTAGACAGCTCTGGGAAGATGTCACACTTCGCTGGACAACAGCAGGAGAGACTGCGTGGCCAGTGCGAATGTAATAATACAACGCCGAGCACCAAAGAACTAGAGAGCTGCGCTTGCACGGATGACACCAGCAGTACGGAGACTCTGTTATCCTCAAACGCGAAGTTCACTGCTATATCTGCTCTAGCAGTCTCGCCGGACGGTGTGTTGCACGTGGCAGATCAGGGTAGCCTTCACATTCTCGCCCTTCAGCCTTATCTTCCCAACCACGACGAAAGCGGAGAGTTTCATATACCGTTCCCACCTTCGAATGAGGTGTACGTGTTCAATCGTTACGGTCAACACATCTCCACGAAGGATCTGACATCAGGGAAGATTCGATACTCGTTCTTCTATAGCAAGAACACCAGCTTTGGGAAGTTGTCGACTGTGACGGACAGCGCTGGGAATAAGATTCAATTCTGGCGAGATTATAGCGGCGTCGTTAACTCTATAGAAAACACGCAAGATCATAAGTCAGAGTTAAAAATCTCCGCGGTTGGGTTCTTGGAGAAACTGTCCGAGCGAGGCAGAGCTGAGATCGCCCTCGCTTATGACGGGTCAACTGGCTTGCTTACCAGTCGATCGGGAGTAAGTATGAAACTTTTTATGAAAAGAATCAAATTGTTATTGAATTATTGAAACAAAACATGTTCTTTTCTGTAGGGCGGCGAAACGTATATATACAATTACGACAGTCTGGGTCGTGTGACCGACGTCATCTTGCCTACCGGTGAAAAACTGAAATTATCCTCCGACTTATCTGACGACGAAGGATTGTTGGTTAAGGTATCAGCTCCGCTTCAAGCCTTGTCGAAGGGAGACAAACAGCGAACCGTTGAATTTAGGATGAAGAACGAGAGGTCTAAAGTACTAACAATCACCGATGGTAAGTTGAGAAATCCGCTTTCACAGATATCACAAAGTACGCAATGCATTGCCAAACTCTTTATTTCCAGGCACGAAGATCAAGAAAGCGATCGCGTTCACGAACAGCAGTCTAGAGGTCCTTCTTCCTGGCGGTGGTAGAGTCCTAAGTGCAGCTACCACCAAGCATCCTCTGCTAGAAGCGGCCTTACCAGTGGAAGCTGAAATGTTACCTATGTGGAGCTACCAGCTAATGTCGCTTGGAGAGCTAACCAACACTATGACCACCGCTTATAACCTGGTCGGTGACGTCAGCCACTTTCAGCAGACTTTGAACAGAGAAATCTGGGTCAACGACACTCGCGTGATTGGCGTGGAATTCGAACAAGCATTCAGACGCGAGACCTTCTATGACAAATCAAGAAATCCTCTTCTGACGGTCACTTTTGATCCCGCTGGACTACCTTTGACCTGGCAGCCTCACGAACAAGGCTACAATCTCAGCATCACCTACGACAGATTCAATCGAATAGAGAGCTGGAAATGGGGTGGATCTGATGAATCCTATGGCTACGATCGACACGGACAGTTGGCTGAGGTTACGAACAGTCAGGATGGCACTAAACGTTACACCTACAACGACTTCAACATCCTGTCCAACATCACTCTAGCTAGCGACAGACACTTTTCTCTACAATACGACGACGATGGTGGACTGCGTCACATTATTCTTCCATCAGGAACAAAACACTCGTTCTCCTGTCAAGCTTCCCTAGGATTCCTCCGAGTAACTTACACACCACCTGGTAGCAGCAGAGCATACCTACAACACTACAGCCACGATGGAAACCTGCTGCAGACTGTGTTTCCAGGTGACGGTGCTCGTATCGTCTATAGGTACCATTCTTCAGGGCAGTTAGCCGAAGTGGTACACGGTGACGGGAAGAGCGAGATCAGATACACGGAGAGTGGTCTACCCTCTGAGGTGATTCATTCGGAACGAGATGTGGAATATAAATGGGATTACCAATATAGTGCTGGGCTACTCGTTGAAGAACGTATTGATTTTGGAGCTAAAACTGGTCTCAGCAATGCTAAATTCACATTCGATTATGATTCGAACTTCAGATTGATCAATGTTCAGGGTAGAATAGGTGGACAGACGTTACCGCCTCACACTATGGCTTACAGTGCCAGAACTGGTATGTTGGAGCAGATAGGTCAATTCAAAGTCACTAAACCACAGACGAACGAGACCACCGTGTTCGATGGCACAGCGTTATTCTCCAGAATCACGGACGACAGGTTCCTCGAGACCCAAGTGACGCTAACGATTCATCAGCTGGAGGTATTCAGAATGGAGTTCACCCATGATTCTCGTGGACGGATCAATCAGACCAGGACGTACACGCGGAACGTCGCTGTAAACACCTATACCAACGTGAAGAACTACACCTGGGACTGCGATGGTCAGCTAACCGGCGTCGAGGCTCAAGAACCATGGGGTTTCAAGTATGACGCTAATGGTAACATGCTGTCGCTGACGTACCGAGGAAACACTATACCCATGGAATATAATAACATGGACAGGATCGTGAAATTTGGCGAAGGTCTGTACAAGTATGATAACAGAGGATTGGTTGTTCAAAACGCTAGGGAAGAGAGGTTCAGCTATAATGCCAAAGGACTCCTCGTTAGAGCTGCGAAACGAGGACGATTCGATGTACGATATTATTACGATCATCTCGATCGTCTGGCCACCAGAAAAGATAATTACGGAAACGTCACACAGTTCTTCTATAACAATCAGAAACGACCCCACGAAGTGAGCCAGATTTATAGCCCAAGGGACGGTAAACTGATGTCATTGGTATATGATGATAGAGGACATCTTATTTACGCCCAAGTCTATCGGCACAAATATTACATCGCCACCGATCAGTGTGGCACTCCGATCATGATTTTCAGTCAGTATGGTGAAGGTATCAGAGAGATCATGCGCTCGCCCTACGGACATATCGTTTATGATTCGAATCCCTATTTGTATCTTCCTGTTGATTTCTGCGGTGGACTCTTGGATCAGGTGAGACACGATTACCACTGTTGCTCTTTATCAAAAATGATTAACATCTTCTTTATTTGATTGTTATTTCTGTTCGCAGGTAACGTCATTGGTACACATGCCGAACGGTAAAGTTTATGATCCACTCATTGGTAAGTGGATGTCTCCTTTATGGGAGAATGTACTGGACAGGGTGAACACCCCAACGCATCTACATTTGTATAGATTTAATGGAAACGATCCCATCGATGTCAGGCACACAGACAGACCGAATCAACCAACAGGTAAATTGATCTCCAAATGCATCTCATTCATTCTTTCCACATATAGTTAATAAATTGTATATCTTTCAGATCACATATCATGGCTGTCGCATCTTGGCTACGATCTGAAGAGTCTCGCTCCGCAACTGTTCCCCGATGAACTGCCAGATAGTTTAGTTCCACCATCTCTCGGTCCAGGTACCTCGATATTCGGTAAAAAGAAGAAGACCAGAAATCTTGGCGTTCAGTCCGGTTTCTTGGCTCACATCGCGCAAAGGCACTCGGGTGACGCTGTCAGCCTATCAGCGCCGCCTCGTTCGGCCCTGAAGAAGGACACCAGCGATCTGATACCTAGCCGTCTCGGCGCAGCCTCGGATCCTCCATTTGGAAAAGGCATCTTGGTGTCCAGAACCATGGACGGTCAGGCTGTGGTGTCCAGCGTGCCAACTGCCAATGCTATCTACGGGGACGTGTTCACTTCGGTGTTCAATCGCTCCTATTTCCTTCCGTTCACGTTCGTGGTCCACAGCGCCCAACAGGATGCTTTCTACTTTGTCAAGGAGGAAACTTGGAGGGCCAGCGAGGATCGTGGTCAATTGAAACGACTCGGCGGTCAAGTGAACACCACGTTCCACGAGAGCGAGAACGGAAGCGGCAGCAGCTCGTTGATCGACGTGAAGATCCACGGCGCCAGCTACGTGGTGAACCTTCGTTATGGCACCACCGCCGATAAAGAGAAACAAAGACTGCTACATCACGCTAAAGCGACCGCTATTCGCAAAGCGTGGCACAGAGAACGCGAAGCCTTGAAGGCGAACACTCCAACGACCATCGAGTGGATGGTGACTGAACAGGACGAGATATTGAAGTCTGGGTCAGCGTCGAATTACGAAGGCGAGTATATCCACGACGCCCAGCTATATCCAGAGCTGGCCGAAGACCCGTATAACATCAGGTTCGTGAAGAAGGCGGTCGATCCGTCTAGCAAGAAACGACGCAGAAGGAGAGGCGTTCACACCTGCAAACTCTGGTGGCTGGACAAGATCTGCTAGATCCGGTGCACGTTCTCAGCTACCTTGTCCTCCTCTCCTGACATGCCAGGAGAATTGTCCAAATCGAAGCAACAGGAATTTTGAAAGGACGCGGAGCGTGGAAGTGGAGAAGGATCCGAGAATGGATAGGATCGGGCCGAGGCATGGCCGTGGCGTCCGTATACACGCGTAATAAACGTACTGAACACTATCAAAAACAAACAAAAAAAAGTTTTATACCAAAGTCTATTTGTGTATTTCGAAGATGCCAAAAACATTTAACGTTATATCGATTATATTGTACCGCGATAGGGTGTAGTGTGTAAGGATTTCAAAAGGGAACCGTGCGGCGTTTTGTTAACCAGATATTTGCCTACGAGGATGCTGTCCGCGAAATCGTGACCACCGGTCGAACGATTCGTGGAACATGGATACGTGAAACGTCCCGTTATCAATGAAGAGGACCCTGAGGAGGTTCCTGTCGTTTGGGAAATCGAATTTCTCGAGAACAGACTAATTATACTCGGACGATATTTATGCAGAAATGGAATTCGAGGAAAGAGACTACGAGACGGGAAACGGTACGTGAATCGCGAAGGTATAGGTGAAGTTATGAAGCGCCACTACATCGATCCGACGTAAGACGCGAAGGAAGAATGAAAAGGAAAGCTGGCCATTCGTCGTTGAGGCGAATCGAGTGAGAGAAACTAGTCAATATATAGCTTTACATTGACGTATAAACTTTTTCCAATAGGATAAGGACAAAGAAAAAAAGATGATCGTCGATGATGTACCATGCGAGGAGCCGTGTGCACCCATCAATTTATCCACGCGATATCTTTTAGCCTTACGCTAATTTGGATCGCAAATGAACGTGGAAGGAACACACACGTATCTCAACAATGAATGGCCATGCGAATGATGACTGATCACTATCCAAAATATTGTGGAATCAGGATTCTAACAAAAGGATCCGAAGAATTAGGCTGTTATGCAGAAGACTGAGGTTCGATTTCCAGTACCCTGATGCCTATTTCTCACGGATTCCTACAATATGGCGGTGGACGAAGATCGATAGAGCGCAAGAAGATGAAAGGAAACGCGAATAATCAACGTCCAAAGATATTATGTCTTCAGGACTCCAGGATCCTAATGGAATCTGAAGAAGTAGGCTGCTGTACAGAAGACTATGGCTCGATTTCCAATGTCCTGACGCCTATTTTTCACGGAATCCTGCAGTATGTTGGTATAAAAAAAGCAGAACAGGCGATTAGGCAGTCGAAGAGGAAAGAGGCGTTACTAAGGTGTATTATAAATGTGGTGCTTTCTCGCGCGATGAAGAAAAATAGAAAAAACAAGTCGGTGCAACAACGTTGATTAACGGTGAGCGTGAATAATTAGAGGACATCGGAACACACCGCATAGAGCGTGGCTAAGTATTTTTAACGATGGATGTGTCCTAACAGAAAAAAAATATTCCCCCTTTTTAGCGCTAGCGTCCATTTCCTCGAGAATTGATGTCGCATATGCGTACGAATTGTTGTTCGAAAGGGAAACGTTATTATCGTTGTGAACGAGGGACGAATTAGATCCCCGGAACGACAGATGGTAACAAGTAAAACTAAAAAAAAAAATTCACACAATGAGTGAGTGAGAAAAGAGAGTGAATGTGAGAGAGAATGGTTAAAAAAACTCCATTATCGGTAATAATACGTATACACGATATTATTGCATATTTGTGCTTGCTGGATATGAATAACGGAACGTTAACTATGTTTCTTCACCGAATACTAAGTGTGTATATCTAAATTTAATGCTCGTCAGTACCGATCGTTTTCGCTGTGTACTGAACGCCATACCATACATCTACGTATGTAAGAATATTATTTAGCACCGATACCCTTCACCCACCCTCACACCCCTTAATTACAATATTATCTGCCTAAGTGGCTAGAATTTAATTCAAAATATTATATTAAATTTTTACTTCAAATGGTTCTAGAACCCCTAGGAATCTTTCTAAGACGTTATGAAAGAGTTTAAAAAATAGTAAGGAAGTGGAACTTGTTAAAGTTTAAAAAAAATTTTTCCT
This sequence comes from Osmia lignaria lignaria, assembly GCF_051020975.1. Taxonomy (NCBI): domain Eukaryota; kingdom Metazoa; phylum Arthropoda; class Insecta; order Hymenoptera; family Megachilidae; genus Osmia; species Osmia lignaria. Next base: position 7,881,563 of record NC_135041.1, read on the forward strand.
ATTGCTTAATTGATTTTAATCTCGTATAAAAGTGACCAAGATTGTCCTTGTTTTTTATTTGCAATTTAAAAGTTTAAATAAATATTAGGATCTTTAAAAGGTGCCAGAAATGACGGCATGCCACTTAGAGAGACGATACTGTATCTGTCTATCACGTAATCTATTTCCTTTCAAACGAAACCATACTTCCCTACCCTTTTATCGATTTCGTATCAGTTTCTTTTACTCCAATCGCCCCGACACGTTATTTTTTCCTGGTTTCTTCGAACGTTTGTCTACTCGCTATTGAGTATTTTGCAACGGCTTTAGAAAACTACGGCCGTTCACGGATAGATAGTCGCACAACGACATTACTGTCTGGATAGATGAGAAAACGAGAAAAATGAAAAAAGAATTATCTTATTACACTGTGTGTATAAAAGAACAAAAAAATTATATATATATATATATAAAAAGAGAGAAAAAGAGAAAGAGAAATAATATAGGAAAGCTTCGTGACGTATTTTTGTCTTGAACGAGTGTTTAGAGCAACATTATACACCGATCCTTGAAAGTGGTCCAAACGAGGTTAAAAATGCTCTTTTTTGTTTTTAAATATCGCACATAAACAATTTTGAATCGCGTTCTTTCTTCAAGAAAAAAAAAAATGTTCGTCCTTTCGCGTTTCCTTCCGACTTATGCTGCCAATGTTATTCGAATTTCCGTGAAAGGACGAAACGTTGAAAAAGGACCTCGAGATCGTTGGTGATCGAACCACAGCTCTTATTCACGTGGACATCTAAACCAGATCTTTCCAAAAACGAATCCCATGGTCAAACAATATCTTTCGTTCTACATTTCTTTTCCATGGTGCTGATTGACATGGCGTTAATCACCTCTAACACGATTTTCCGTGAATTGTATAAATCTTCAGCTTGTAAAATTGACAAAACAAGGCAGAAAAGTAATTTTGAACGATTCGTGTTGTTGGAACGATTACAGATGTTGAAAGTTTCTGAATAAATCGGTCATTTCATTTGCAACAACCTGATACTTGAATTGGACCGTTTCCTGTATATTAATTTTTCAAATTTGATTTTAAAAATTTGTTTTTGCAATGGGAGAGGTCATTAGAGACCGATACTACAAATTTAAGTGGCAAGTGAAAAATTTTAATTGAAAACTGACAATTTTATACCATTTTTTAGTATATTATTTTTTCAGTATATGAAAGTTTTTTATTTGAAAATTCGAATGCCTCATTTTAGTCGACGCATAATTGCATAATTTCGTAGGTCTGAATCACAATTGATAGAAATTTTTACAAGATTCATTCATTTTTCTAATGACACGGAAAGGTCTGATCTAAACACTCTGAATCTACTGACTCCCATCCAGAAACACCCTTTCCAGCCTCCTCATCCAAAATTCCCATTTATTCGTAATCTGTAACCATATATTAACGTTGAATCGGCGATGGCGTTCAAAGGATAATTGACTATTTTTGAAAAGACAAAGAAAGAGAAAAAGAAAGAGAAAAGTATCGAGCGTGTCAAATTATTAAGCGAATCAGTGCCAGCTGATTTTAAAAGACGGATTCAACGTGCAGGGTCTCAAGAATCAGTCAGTCCCAACTGTACTTCTTCGAGTATCTAATTATCGTTATAGAAAAAAAGGAACAGAAGTGACAGGAAAGAATTAAAATAAAAAAAATAAAAAAAAAATTGAAACAGGATTACAAAAGAGTGAATGGGTTTCGCTCTCTTAACTTCCGTGAAGTTTCGTCTCGTTTCGCTAAAAACTTTCTAAATAGAAGCAGGCGTTCGATTCGCGAATTACAATTATAAATATAAATCTATAAATATACGTATAAATAAATAAATATATATATATAAATATAAATATAAATAAACTTCTGGAATTAACGGGGTAGAACAGCTCGAGACGTGTCTCACCGAACGGTTTCGATCATCATTACTATTTAACTATTATCGCATCAATTATTATTAACAACCACGGGATCGTACGCGAAATGACGTGAAACAATGATTAATGATACGTGTAATATGTGGCCGTGTTTGGTGAATCCGTCGTCGGACCATGTGGTGTCTATTACTCGAATTCTCGCGAAGCGAAACCTCGTCCTTTTTGTTCTTTTTTTTTTATATTTTATTTTTTAACCCTTGTGCACCATTAAAATTGTTATCATATTGAATATCTTTCGATCCATAACAGAGTTAAACAATTTGGGAGTATTAATAATATACGTTACCTGTCGTGATAATGATGAAGCTAATCGATATCTTTGAAATTAATGAAAGGGAAGGAAAGACCAACTTTGAATAGCGTTAATATTGTACTAATAATCCAAGATACCAATTTCATAATTTTCATTTGAAAATTTGTCGATCGTATGCTTAATAACGAATATTTTAACAATTGTAATTATTTCGGGTTAATTTAACCTGAACGGTGCAGGAGGGTTAAGGTCGAGGTAATCAGGAACAGCACAGAAGTTTGAGCACGCGTTAGAACGAGAGTGATTTATCGAGAGAAAAGAATGAAAGAGAGAACGAAAGTTAAGAACGAAGTAAGAGAGAGCGAGAGAGAGAGAGAGAGAGAATGAATGTGCAGAATCTGTCATGCTGCAGCTACTACGACCACTACCCTAAAAGTAGATTACGCTACTTTGCCGCTGATCTAATTGTTTACTGTCACGTGTTGCTGTAAACCTAAACTAATACGATACGATATATTTTATTTATATAATCTAATCGACTGTATTTATTGTAAATAGTCACGATGTTTGCTATGATATAATATATCTGTAATTGGATGGAAAACCGTCTGATTGAACTACGTCCAACCCTTATCCATTAATGACCAAAATGTCTCCTTGTACACTTGGATGCAATGTAGGACTTTATTCTCTTTTTCTTTTTTCAATTCATTCTGGCAAGGATACACATCGCGAGAAGGAAATTTAATAACTGCAAAATTAAAATAACTTCAATTGTGAGCAATATTTCAGGCGCGAACGATGATTACACTTACTGCAATTAAAAATAGTAACACAGTTGATATACTGATTGCATGAACGTGAGACTTCAGTAAAAGAACTGCATTTTTCAGACATCCTGATTTATAGGATACATCAAGTGTCATCTGTAAGCACTGCAAAAAATAATTTTTAAGAAAATTGAATAATTCTTCAGAAGGAAATCATTTTTAATAAATATTTTACTTCTTCGATGTTCCTAGAACAACAACTTTTCGGAATGTCGATGGAATATTTAGCCCAGTCATTCGAGGAATTTATTCCGCAACATTTCAACTGAAATATAATTTTTCTTTAACATTTTTGAAGTATCTGAAGCGGAGATATAACTTCATGCTCACATATCTGTGAGTGTTGTCCCAAGCTTCCTTGCTTGAAGGCAAGGAATCGTAACGTCGGATGGAGGAGACCATGTCAGCATGGATCCTCCTGATAATCTCTTCAAATATCCAGAAACTCATTATAGCGCTAATAAATATGACGCATAGAAACAACAGATAGCACCATGCATACTACAAGAAACAGATTTTTAAAATTACAAATACTCTATAGCAGAGGAAGTTGAATCACATGAGAGTATAACTTACGATGTTTAGAAAATTCCTTCGTTTTTTAAGCAAGCCAAAAATTCCAAATAACGACACGAAAGAAGCAATTAAGCTTATTAACAGTAATGTCGTTACGAATAAACGTTGACCGATCAATCTCGACATTATTAAATTGTCTGTAAGTGTCCATATCGAAATAACGCTACCAACAATGCCTGCAAGCTTTGTTTAGTTTTTTTATTAATTTCTATACAATTTTATTTAGTCTCAGATACTCAGGAAATTTGGAACTACTATGATTTAATTCAATCACTCACAAACATTGCCGAGTTGAGCACTATAAAGACAAATTTAATGCATCGTTTTGACAAACGATTAGACGAAAATTTATGGAAACCTATTCCAAGAAAGTATGGCTTTTTATCAGTGGATGCGGTAGCATTGCTATCAGTAATGTCTTCTTCATCCTCCGATTCCGTTTCATCTTTATCGTTTCGATGATCATTGTCCTTTGTACCGGTGAAAAATTTGTTCCAATTCATGTGCGTCATTCAACCCGAATGTAGCTCAGAAAACAATTGAACAAAAATGACTTAAGGACAGGCATTCAAATACACTGAAGTCATTTAACACGTTGGGTGTCATAGGGGTCATCGATGACCAGTGACGCCATATGCATCGCATATTAACAAATTCGAGAGTCATAATATCAGCGCGGCACCCAACCTATTAATAATCTTTCAAGCTTTATTTTTTTGAAGTATTATTATTTTGAAGAATAACATAAATATTTTATAATTACAAAAGAAATAATACATATTTTGTTTACAGCTTTGCTTTGAAGATGACATATATTAGTGCAAAATATACTGATTACGCATGAATAATTAGAGAAATACTAGTTTAGGAATTATTAAAGCTTATAACTAAAAACGACCGCGAAAATTTCCTCTACCTCCCCAATTTCCACCGCCCCATCCACGTGAATTCTGCATTCCATATCCTCTATTGCCTCCACCTCTATATCCGCCAAAATAACTGTTTCTTGAATAACCACTACCTTCACCTCCGCCGCGAGGACTTCCACGGAAACCACCACCCATTCTCATCATTTTTGCAGGATTGCCGTTGTCCGAATAGAAATTGGTCGAATGTCCCCTTGGTGGCCTTCGTGATTGAAAACCACCACCAGTAATTTGATCTAGATTATAACGACAGGAATTCATTCCACATAATGACTTAATAACATTTAATACCTACAAATAGAAAAAATAAGATGTAATTATTTGCAATCATATTATGAAAAATAGAAGTTATCATAAAATATTACTTTTTCTTCATTTGGACTTAATTCTAAAATAGTTTCTGGTTCTTTTGCGGCTTTCACGACAAGACTTTCTAAAGCGGGTCGTAAAGCCACTATTGCTGCTGCGTGATTTGGATCCATATCTAAATTTATCCAATTATCCAATTTTACGACACCGTTAGTGTACTCAACTTTTCGGGAACCAAATAATAGTAAATGAATTGGCGATACCATAGTCATTTGTTTACAGGATACTGCTCTTGTACGAATCTGCGAAAGAGTAAGATAAAAATTAACATCAAATTATAATTATCTAATCGCACAAAGAGTATTTTACCTTTTCTCCAAACACGAAAAATGGAAATGGGAAATTCTGTTCAAAATTACTGCAATTCACTGAGGTCTTATGAATTAATGCTGCTTTAGATTCAGTGGTAAGCACCTTCCTCTTTTCTTTATGATAACAAACATTTGGATAGAGACCCATACATAACAGTGCGGTAATTGTATCAAGACGAACATCTGCACCAGCCTGATAATTCAATGGCGTGGGGCAAAGAGTTTCTTGCGGAAATCCAGCATTTTGTAGAAGTGCTTGCAATTGGTTCTATGTACAAATAATATTGTTAGCATAAATTTTTACGATGAATTAAATTAGCATATGTTTGGATGTACCTTAGCTTCCCAAGTAATCCTTAATGTGGGCATGCTTAAATTTTTGGAATCACAAAATGTTTGCTCCGCATATTCTCCACCTAGTCTAGCTTCTTCCCATGCTTGAAAAGCGTGTAACATTGCTACATGATCACTATATCTTGCACCGGCAAACCATTTTTGCTGTGCGGATAAACGCCTTACATCAGGTCCCATATTATATACTTCTGGAAATGTTGTACTATTCGCAGCCATTGTAGAGAGTGCATCACCAACTCGAAACATACAACCGAGAATCATCATTTTACCTAAACGTGGTTCTATAGGCAATCGAGCCAATATTTTACCTAGAGGTGTTAATTCATCATTTTTGTCTAAACACTTCATCTCTATAATAAATATAAAACAGTCAACATAAGGATGAATATTTAATATAAATATTTGGTTAAAGTAACATACCACGTAGTATGACCTCGGCTTCAATTACAGCATCTATCGGAGGTGGTTCAATTGCTTTCGATAAAAATTTTCCAATACTACCTAATCTTAATAGTTTAATACTTAATGCTAATTCATGTAAGGGCGTTCTGAACATTTCCGGGGTCATATGTTCATCCATTTTATTAAACCGTGCTTTAGAGCATAAATGAAAACAAAATCCCGGTTTAACACGTCCCGCTCGACCTTCCCTCTGTTCTAAATTTGTTCTGCTAGCCCAAACAGTAGCATAGTTTGTCATGTTATTATGAGAAGTAAAAAGCTTCATTTTAGCTTTACAAGAATCTATCACATAGACTACATCATTAATTGTAATCGAGGTTTCAGCAATATTTGTTGCTAAAATAATTTTTGTTATTCCTACATCTACAGGATCAAAAACTTTACGTTGATCTTCTCTAGGTAACTGGGAATGTAATGGTATAATTACATAATCTGGTCCACCATAAACGGGATGTTGTTGTAAATGTTTCATTAACGCAAATATTAAATTCCAGCCTGGTAAAAAAATTAAAACAGCACCTGGAATACCTTGTTCCTTGATATATCTCAGTAAAGCCTCTATGAGCTCGAAACTTATTTCTTTTTCAGTCAGTTGTGCCATGGCATTTTTTGTTTGGATAGAATAAGTTTCACCAATGACTTTATTCAAGTTTTCCTCTGGTTCTCCTTCTGTTGGTAAATCATCTGTATCCCGACTTTTACGTTTCTTGGAATCCATAGGTGGTACGAAATTTGTTAATTGTATACAATCTTCTAAAAAATATCGTTGAACCGGGTATGATCTGCCTGGTACTTCTATTATCGGGCAATTATTGAAGTAGTTGCTGAATAATGTTGTATCAATTGTAGCCGACATTAAAATAATTCGTAAATCTGGATACATATGAATCATGTCACGAAGAACGACCATAATGAAATCAGAATTGACATCTCGTTCATGAATTTCATCAACAATAACATGCGATACACCTCTTAAACCACCTTCTAATTTTCTTAAAAGTACACCAACAGTACAGAACATTATGCTACCATAAGGTCTTGGTAAAGCAGATTCAAATCGTACAGAATAACCAACAGACTCTCCTAAATTTTCACCTCTTTCTGTGGCAACCCGATCAGCTACAGATACAGCAGATATTCTCCTGGGTTGCGTAATTGCAATACTACAGAATGCACCTTGACCTGATGCAATGTAATCGTCTAAAATAAACTGACATACTTGAGTTGTTTTACCACAACCTGTGTTTCCTTGAATAATAATAATAGAATTTTCATTAATAGCATTCATTATTTCATTTTTCATCGAGAAAACTGGCAAAGTAGATCTTTCTTTAATAATCTGTTGAAGATTAACATCTTGTTGCAGTCTTTCACGTTGCTCATATAGTAAATCTTCTGACAACTGTTCTAAAGTCATTGCAGCAAGTGGTCCCTCGTCTATATTACAACCGGTCCATGGATCCCAATTTTGTTGTGGAGGAGACCAACTTACTACACCAGCAGGCTGTGGTACAGATGAAATAAAGTCATCCAATACTTGATTTGTTAATAGAGAAACAGCATTGGTAGATTGATCTTCTTGTTGTTGAACTGATTCCTATAATATAAATTTGCATTGTAAAATAAATCATATATTTATATATAATTATAACATGGCATAACTTGTAATAAGAATAACATTAATGTTGATAACCACTAAAAATTACCTCAACCGATTTGATGGAAATGGGTGTTACGTTTAAACTTGTAAGAACATCGCATATTTGATCGATTAATTCTGGTGAAATTTTAACTGGATATGGTTTCATTTGTTCTGCTTCTTTATTCTTTTTTAAAGTACCATTAAATGCCTCGATAACACCAAGATGATATAACTGTCTGACAAGAGATAAAGCACAACTTTTTGATGCAGTTTGCTTATTCGAACCAGTTTCCCGACCAGTAATGTCTAAAATTTATTTTGTTAAAATTTTTTATTGTAAAGTTCATATAAATAATTAAGCTATTTAATAACATACCTCTCCCAAGCTGTTTTACATAAAACGTCATTTCAGCCATGAAACTCCTATACAGAAATTTGTACTTGTATTATTAATATTCTATGTATACATGTGTGTATACAATATACATAATAAAAAACAATCACAATATAAATTCAACTTACATTTAAAATTTTTCAAGACCACATTGGAGCACATTGCAGTAAGTTATTGTAAGTGACTGCACCAAAACTGTTATTGAATCATTTCAATAGAAGTTCTGGTTAAACATCATCTCCATCTGTGCACAAGAGAAACAATTTTTTCTCTTGTACCAGCATTAAATATAAATGAACGGTGTACTTCAAAATGGTCTTGTGGAATTTCAAATGGTACAGAAATCACTTGTGCAATTGCTTCTTATTATGTTGTAATAAATCTTTAGTGTAATCTGAGACTTCAAATAGAATTATATTGCAGTGACAAATCCACCCAGTGCTACAGTAAATGGCTACATTGAAACAGTTCATACCTTGTATGATCTGGACCAAGTTGGGTATATTTATAATCAGTATTAATTTTATTAGTTTGCATAAATTGATGAAGTTTTGATTTAGCATTTTCTATAGTCCAATTTCCATGAATTCCAGAATTTACATCAACATCTTCTGCATCTTCAACTCTTTTCTGGTCTGCTATTCTATCCATGTACGTATAATTGCCTTGACCATGTTCATTATATACTCTATATGCATGTCCTATATCATTAGGACCCATTCCATCTTGAAACACAGATTTTGTTGTAGGATTCTGAACTTCCACTTTAATAGGTACTGTATCAAATGGTTGAAGATTGTTTGTATCTTTTGGAACATCATTAGCATTTACATGTCCTGTACGGACTAAATAATTAACGTAGTCCCTAGCTGCATTGCCTTGAGCATCTTTTTTGTTAGTTGAATTTCCTGCACCTACATAATCAAATCCAGGTATACGTAGCTCACAGAGAAAACGCTGTCTATGTTTCAACCCTACAAAATAATAGAATTAAGTAATTTTTAACATTACATTGCTTACAAAATAATTGTACAATACCTGTTGGTCTCACATCAAATTGTGGTTCTTTGCCATTTTTTGTACACCATTGATGCAGAAAAGATTTTATATCACCCATCTTTAACTTTTATTAGTACTTCAAGGGGTACGTTTCAAATATTTAATAGGTAAAATTGATAATATAACCTACACTATATAGTAGTAAATTCGTAAACACTGATTAGACATTAGACAGCATCTATCGGAAACAAAGGCAACTACTAGTTATTTAATATGTTCCATTACAAATTATTTCTGTGAATCGTATGTCCAAATAGAGACCAGACTGATATTCTTTGGGTCGGATAGAATAAAACGAGCACCCAAGGGATGATGTACAAGTTTCCAGGAAGAAGTAATTTGAAAACTACGATTTCGTTGATTGTTCACTCGCGAAAGACGTCAACAAGGTAAAACAGACCAGAAATTTAGTTTCTTGTTCATTCTGTAGGGCACAGTTCGTTCGTTTGAATAATAAACAATTGTAAAATTAAAAATAATAATTAAATAATTTTTAATAGAATAATTAAACAAAATTTTGCAATATACCCACGCGAAAATGTAAAGAAGTAAACAATTTAAATAGACATATAACAATAATTTGATTAATAAACAATTGTAAAATATAAAATAATAATTAAACAAATATTAACAGATATCAGATAGAAATAGTTAAATCTGCGGAACCGGTGAAGCGGAACGTCATGCTTGATTGCGCGCGTCGCGCGCCGGTACAAGCGCGACCTGTAGAGAGGTCAAATCTAATCAGTCTTATCGCGACCGCCAAAGGATATGGGTCGAGCTGTCAAACATATACCGGTAAGGGTTGACACTATGGATATTCGTGCATGGATTTATCAGTGTGTTACCACAAGTGTTACTGTGTGTGCCTATGGTGTTTCCTATAGTGTTTCCCATGTTTTGGAATATTTATACGGATATATTAGTGCGACTTATGGTGTGGTCACCCATGTGTTCTGACATTTTTATACAAGTGCATTAGTGTACTGTGTGATGTGGTACCCCATGTACCTGCATGTGCTTTATTGTGTTTTATGGTGTGGTTTCCTATGTGCTTTGGCATATATTTACGGATTTATTAGTGGGTTTTATGGAGTGGTACCCTATGTGTTTTGGCATATTTATACGGATTTATTAGTGGGTTTTATGGAATAGTACCCTATGTGTGTTGGCATATTTATATGGATTTATTAGTGGGTTTTATGGAGTAGTACCCTATGTGTTTTGGTATATTTGTACGGATTTATTAGTAGGTTTTATGGAGTGGTACCCTATGTGTTTTACTACAATTTTGCAAATATTTTATGGTGTTCTATGGTTTTGATCCTCATGTGTTTTGGGATGTATTTATTTGCATGTGTTTTACCGTATTTTATGATGTAGTTATTCCCATATAGTTTTGCATGCATATTTTTAAATTATAGTATGTATTAGCATATTAACTACAACAAATTGAGAGAAAACATATATCGTTCAAGAATCGTGATTTTTATGCTTCTAGATGAGTGCTTTGGCCAGTGGGGGTACCGTTTCTTTGACGAGCCAACAGTCGAGCTATGGATCAATCTAAGATGCGTGGCGAGTGCAGTAGTGCAAGTCAACGATCGGTGAGTCGCATGCTTTAAAGTTCCTCCGGTTCCCATCATGTCGTAGGACGAATGGTCCGTAGCGACACGGGAATTGGTTGTAATTTTTATTTTTTGAGCGAGTATAGTGACCCACGAATATCACTGTATCATTTTATACAATGATAATCGTGCAAATTGCTTTTTTGTGTATTTTATGCCTTAGCTCAGGATAGGGTTTTCTTGTACATATTTACATATATAGATTTCGAGTTTAAAAATGTAGAGAAGTCGGATGACCCTCCGACTTCACAATACACTTTCTTTTTTATATGTACAAGAATTTATTTCGCGATGAGCAGATTTCAATATCAAAGTAATAAGCATGAATGCTATTAATTATTATAACTACTTACTTTGATAACGAAATCGCTCTTGAAATTGAAACGTTTTTCCGATTTTACTCGTGAAATTGGCATCAGTTTAGTATATGGGCTGGCCCCCAGGCGGGTCGGTATTTGCTCTTCAAGCATTGTATAAAGTTCCCCTTTGGAACTTGAAATTCATTCTGTCACGTTCACGGTTCTCGACCCTAAACACTCATCATTCGCACTTCAGCCTCACGAACTCTATCACATAATCATTTATCCACCCACATACGCTTGTGTAATGAAATATTACCCCGTTAGGATTTTCAAGTTTAAGTAGTGTTGCGAAAAATTTCCGGCGCGAGAGTAAATATGACTATACACTGACTAGTATTCGGTGGGAATCCTTTTGGTTTTTATTTGATAAAATTAGTTACAAGGATTCCGCGGCATAAGACCGTGAACACCACCTCATGGGAGATAAAACCATGCATTACTAGGCCTTTGCAGGCACAGCCATAGAGTACGGAACATTTAAGTATGTTGCATCCCATACGCTAAGCTGTCTTAAAGTCCTTTTGCCTATACTATGGGCGTCCACCACTCGAACACGTTGGATGCAACGTGTTCGATGGGTGGGTAGCGCTCTTAGCGAAGGGGTGCACCCTGCCTGGGCCTAGAGCCTTAAACAGTCGGGGTGGGTGGTATGTAGCGTCGGGCGTAAGTCCAGGGGGCCTAAGAACCTCCGTTGCCAGCTGATATTAGCAGTGGACGAATGTTTGAGTCATATTTGCTCAATTTTGCTTTTCAGTATTTGCTCTTCAAGCATAATTTAAAGCTCCCCTTTAGTCATGTTGCTAGATCAGGATTTTCTATTTTAATTAGTGTTGCGAAAAATTTCCAGCGCGAGAGTAACTATGACGATGCACTTACTAGTATTCGGTGGGAATCCTTTTGGTTTTTAAACTCAATGTTTTATTTAATTAATCAAATTAGTTACAAGGATTCCGCGGCATAAGACCGGGAAACACCATCTCATGGGAGATAAACCCATGCATTACTAGGCCTTTGCAGGCGCAGCTTTAGAATACGGAACATATGAAAGTATGTTACCATATTCTAAACTGTAGTCCTTTTGTCTATACTATGGGCGTCCGTCAATCTGACACCGTTGGATGCAACGTGTTGGACGGGCGGGTAGCGCTCTTAGCGAAGGGGTGCATCCTGTCCAGGCGTTACGACGTCCAGGCGGGGTGGGTGGTATGTAGCGTCGGGCGCAAGTCCAGGGGGCCTAAGAACCTCCGTTGCCAACTGATATTAGCAGTGCACCATGTTTTATGTCATAGTTACTTAATTTTGCTTTTCTGTATTTGCTCTTCAAGCTTTATATTTGCAAAGTCGAACCACTTTTATTAAAAATAAAACCCCCTGGGGGGGCTAGCCCATATACTAAATCGGAGCCGTGAAATTTCGCCGATATTCTTACTATTAATAAAGTGAGGATATCATCTTTAGTTTTTGCTAATCATACGTTTTAGCTTAGGCATTTCAGCACACGTGAAGAAAACTGGTAGGTGAAAATACCTTTGGCCTTGTTCATTTTTATGCCCAAAGCTCATTCGGGTACTTAGATGTACTCGCGTGGGTGGAGGGCGGTGGACAAGGTTTAGTTTTAAGTGTAATACATTTTGGCGACTGACAAAAGTAGTGAACCAATAGTGAACCACGATAGAAGTTCCACATGTGTGTGTGTGGTTAGGATGTGGGATTTGTATCGTTTATTAACAATCTTAACTTACTATAACATTACAAAATACTTATCAAGAATAAATTGAAAAATTTTTACATTAGATAATTCAATAGAATACGAAAATGAAATGTATTACTTTAGCATAATGTTCACTATTATTTGTCAGTCGATTTCAGCAAAAAGGTATGATTTTATTAGAGTGTGAAAGTTGAATTGAACTCGGGTGTCGGAGGCGTCCCGGGACGTTCTCCCTAGGTGTAGGCATTTTTGCACCCGGGTGGTTGTATGAGAACCGTGGAGTGAATTTTTGTGAGAATGATTTTTGCCCTTTTTTAAATATAGCGATAGGCAGGCAGGTAGTTTACTTCTGGTGTGATTGAGTTTAGTTTATAAGTAGGCAGGGCCAGAGCAAGCTTTCATGTTTCTCTTCGTATTCTCCTCTAATACGTGAGAAGCTTGTATCTGGGGTTGGGAAACCAAAAATCAAGAGAAAAGATGAAAATGCAATTTAATTAATTTATCAATTAATTAATTTAGCATTCTCTCTTGATTTTTTTAAGGCCAAGCCTTATTAGTTTGTAAGTCGTAGTCGTGGTACTAGACCCGATTACAAAAATGAAGTATTAAAGTGAAAGTGCAGTGAAGTGAAGTGAAGTGAAATTAAAAAGTGTTTTGTGCTTGGACATTTGCAAAAATTGTGCAGGTATGCGAGTAGCGATTCAAGGGATCGTTGCTCGTTTACGTGTTACGTTTTTACAAATGTCTAAGCAAACGTAAAATTTTCGCGAGTGATTTTTGTGAGGCTATTGCCGAAGAAAGAAGAGGCTATATGCTGAAGAGCCCCGGCAAAATTTGCCCAGAAGAGGGGAACTACTAATGGCTCTCCATCTTCGGATGGACAGTCATTCTGTCACTATGCTCGCTAATTTGTTTTTTCATTTTTTGTGTTTTTCCTTGAACGGTATGAATAATACCGTCCAGGACGTATTGAACTCGACATTTTACGAGTTCGTTGAATGGTCAACTCGCGATTTTATTTCCCCTATTTCTTTTTCGTTTATTGCTTTATTGAAATAAATTATTCTTTTCTTATTGATTTGCACATCTATTATATTTCATGTTCTTATTTTAATTATGTTCTATTTATTTAAAACATACCCTGAGATTGTAATGGTAATTATATTTTCTATTGTCGGCATTTTTCATTTCAATTGTAGTCGAAATTATGATGTTAATTATATTTTCTATTTCAGCATTTTATTGTTGAATTATTTTTTAATTGTTACTGAAATTATGATGTTGATTATATTTTTTATTTCAGCATTTTATTGTTGAATTGTTATTTTGTTAATTGTTACAGAAATTATGATGTTAATTATATTTTCTATTTCAGCATTTTATTGTTGAATTGTTATTTTCTCAATTGTTTCTGCTATTAGGATGTTAATTCTATTTTCTATTTCAAGATTGTATTGTTTAAATTTTTATTTTATGTTGTCTGTTTTTAATGGTTTCACGTTATTGTTTATCTAATCCTAATAATTATGTTTTCCGTTACAGCATTTTATTGTTAAATTATTATTATTTTCTCAATTGTTTCTGATATTAGGATGTTAATTTTATTTTCTATTTCAAGATTGTATTGCTTAAATTTTTATTTTATGTTGTCTGTTTTGAATGGTTTCACGTTCTTATGATTTTAGGGTGGGTCACTAACGTAGCCACCTCCACGTGGTGTGACCTGGTAATTGATATCGTTTTCTGAAGATAACTTTTAGAAAGCGATATCAAGCTAAGAGCTACTATAAAAAGATTTATATATTTTTTAATTGGGAAACAATAGTTTAAATTCAGAAAAGTATTTTCGGGATTGCAATATTACCATACAGAACGTATAACTATAGTAATTTTATAATTCCTGAAAAAGGAATTTGTATGATTTTTGACTAATTACAAATGACTAATTACCTCCTTCTTTTCGAAGTCGGTTAAAAATAAAATAAAAAGAAAATCACAAAATATGGAATTTAGAAAGAACGAAGTTGTTTGATACGCAATGGTAGAAAGAAATCAACCCTGGCGAAGATATTTCAAGCAGAAACGTTGTACATTGGAAAGGCCATGACTTTATCCATGACTCTGGTCAGGCGCCAGATCTCGCTCTTGTCCACAGAGCACATAATTTCTGCTTTTCATTTGATAGAAATTCGCTACGTTGACTAACAAATATTTTTCTTATAACAATTTTCGAGAGGAATGCATTATTGAATGAAAGTAAAAATTTGCATAAATGGAGGGTGGATGGGATGAGGTAGAGCGGATCTCCAAACCGCAGCAACCTCCTCGTGGTGAGACCTGGGCAATCGTTATTATTTGATGACTAATTAATAACTGTATCATTATTTCTATGGTACATTTATTAATTATGCAGCAAATAATACGAGCGAAATTGCTGCGAAATTTATGCTTTTTTTTCTATTTAATCTCTGTTATATATTTTTCAGGAACTATACCTTTCAGATTCTGAAGTGTATCACATTGCAACTACAATTTTACGGAAAGAAAATTAATAATAACGAATGCATGGTCAATATTGTTTAATTATGTACTTATACATATAGCTATCGTAGCATACACGTGTCATTTAGGTGTATAGCATTAGTTGATATGGTTGATATCATGCGATAATTGAGGTGGCGCTTAAATCAGTTTCTGTTCGGCCTAATTTTCGATGAAACGTTGACTGTTTTACCGACGCGGAATTCGAAGTTCGGGCTCCACGCTAGCATCACCTTAATACCGTGTTGTATGTTACATACAGCCCGGTATAGTTGGTATAGTCCTGATCAGTACGTTTCGGAGTTTTGACCGGGAAGAAGTGATTTATTAATTAAAATACATATATTTACATTATTGAAATAACCGGAAAACAATAAAAATATCAAAATGGAAGAGAAATTGCGTCAAATGGAAGATGAAATGAACAGGTATTATGCACTTGTAAAACAATGTATGAAATTCTAACCAATTTTTCTTTTTATTTCATTGTTTCTTCTAAATTTATGCACATTTTTCTTTGAATATGCATTTGATTATATTATTTATATTTCTAAGAATATTTTATTATTTAGAATTTACATGGTAAATTGCATTAAGTGGTTCATTTGTTATAAACCAAATAAATTATTTCAAGTTGCAGATAACTCTATGAATAAGAATATTAATATTAAAGTATATGTGATTTTAATTAATTGTACATTTATATTAATTTTTAGGTTCGAGGCTGAAATTGGTAGTCAATTAGTTACACCTATGGTAAGACCTGTAATTGGTGCAAACACTTATAATCAAGTAGCTAGACAATTAGAGCAACATGAACTACCAACACCAGTTGTTGCTGCAGCTGCGGCATCATTAGCTTTTCCTCCAATGATGGGATTTCCACCTCCACCACCACCACCACCGCCACCACCTCCACCACCACCAATGTTAATACCACAGCAAGTTGCAAGACAAGGTAAATAATTGTAAAATACTTGAATATGTGAAAATATGAAAAATTAGGTTTATGATACTTATAAGAATGTTTGTTGCAGGTACGGTTCCTTCTATTACAACATATTCATCACCTGCACAGATAAGTAATCCGTATTTATCAAATATGGTGGACCCATGTTTAACTGCTACTCCAAAAACATACGAATCTACGTCAACACCAATGATTCATCCGGAAATTATTGAACAGATTATCAATACAAAAATTCCTGAAGATGACAGCAAAAAGAAGCCCAAAGTAAAAGGTGTTAGTACAGCAGCAGAATTAGCAATTAGTCAAGGAAAGGCTAGTTCTATTATGGCTAATGCTAGTGCAGAAGAGAGTCATCCAAAAGGTAAAGGAAAGAAGAACAAGAAAATTGTACGAATGGCTGGTGGACAAATTTGGGAAGATCCTTCTTTGTTAGAATGGGATGAAGGTTAATAACTTATCCATATTTATATTATTTTATTTAATTTTTAACACAGCTTACAATTTTATTTATTTTTTTTTTGTATACAGATGATTTCAGAATATTCTGTGGAGATTTAGGAAACGATGTCACAGACGAGATGCTGGTAAGGGTTTTCGGCAAATATCCCAGTTTTCAGAGGGCAAAAGTAGTTAGAGATAAAAGAACGAACAAGACGAAAGGATTTGGATTTGTCTCTTTTAAGGATCCTCAAGACTTCATCAAAGCAATGAAGGAGATGAATGGTAAGTCAGAAAATAATTATTCTTTTGTAAAAGAAATTGATTTTGATATAATTGAAACGTTTGGAGTAGTAATGTTTACTTCTTATAAAAAGTAAAATTTATTTTAGTGTATGTTTCTAAATTATATAGAATTTTAAAAAGATTTTGTAGTTAAAGTAAATCAAAGGATCATGTAACGGACCTTTAATGGATAGTGAGGTAGGGTTTTCAAGACAGGATTAAAAAAAAAGTAACAGTTAGTTAAAAAATTAAGTAACTATTTAATGGACTAGAATAAAAAGTTTTAAAGAGTATTTAAAAAATATTATATACAAAAATGTCGTTGAATAATTTAAAGAACTTTTATAAATGCTTAAAAAAACAAAATTATTTAAAATGCAATTTATGCCAGTAAAGTGAAGTTGCATTTAAGTACAGAGTATAGCAGAATACTTGTTTAAAGCTATACACGATTAAAAATTCCTACAGTTGACCTTGTATACCAATAATATGAGATCAATATTTCGTTCATACTGTAGTAGTTCATTTACCGAATGGACCCCAACCGTAAGATATAAAAAGCTGTGGTATTATTGAATACTGTTTTCGCGGTAGTGTAGGCCCTCCATTACGAACTGCAATGCGAGAATTAGATTGTCCCATCGCCGGGGTTGGACTGTCAACTGCTTTTCCCAATTCATGTTGTTGTTCATTACCTTCAACATAATATACATCATGAATCTCCATATCCTTATGACAATTTATTGTTACACTTGCCATTATTTAATCTTCTTACCTGCATAATTCCCGCGGGGAGCATGTGGATTCATATAAAGAACAGAAAAGGGCATACCACCAGCACCCCAACCACGAGACATAAGTACATCTTTCTTCGACAATCTATTTCCATTTCGTTTAGCAGCTAGTGGTGACAGACTGTTCTTCTCCAGTGTTGGAACATTATCGTCCCATGATTCTATTATTGTATTTGGATCTATATTTGAAGTTTGCCTTCGAGTAGGTGTTCTGAAGTTCATAAAAATTTATTTTTCAAAATGATGTTGCATAAAAACTGGTACAAAGAAATAGTAAAAATGTAGGTACTTTAATATCGGTAGATTGTCTGGTACGGTAGCAATATTTTTATGAACTTCCTGCACCGGTAACCATTCCCAACACTCTCCATTTGAAGAACAGGCCGATGTAATCATAGCATCCAAAACGTTCTGTTCCAGCGTGTTTCGCAGGTCCAACAAAGGCACTGCTTGACATACTACCCACAGTGAGTTCAATGCATAGACAAAGACAGTAACCCCGAACAGCATTTTTCGGCTTTTCTTCGTGTATCTTCTGATTCGTTCAATATTTTCACTTCCGTGAAACGGTTCGTAGTTCGGATACAGCAGCGTGTCGTTTCTTCTTTCGAATTCTGAAAAGCATAAATGCAACATTGTCAGCGTGCATTATGAGTTAACGTCGTGACGATAAGACGTGTGGTCACAAATTTAAAAATTTTACGACACTCAGCTATGTTGTTTACGATCTTGAAACATTTGTGCAATGAGTACGGGCTATTTATATAACATTCTTGCTAAATTTAGACCACTATTCACACGCTTGCTAATTTTAGAAATCGTGGAATGGGACCTGGATAGAAAATAACATTGTCACTGGTTGATAATGAAAGAGATGTGTAGGTGATTCAGAGAAGCCAAAGAGACTTTCTTAATTGATGAACTTTATTAAAAAAAAAGAAAGATTATTCATTTTTGTCAATACAAATTTATAATATATTTTGATTAGAAACATTTAGTTTTAATAAGGCTGACTACTTGGGACTGCATACTGTGGTCTGTGTTAGGGCTCCATTTCAATAATATTGCATGGAACATAAAACAACTACATATTTATGCAGCCCCGACTTGGCGTTTCAAGTATTTATTTCATCTTCGAGTATCAGTTTTCATGTTCTTTCATGTTTGAGCGATTTTACGATCTCTTTGGATCTCGCCGTTTCTCTGACAAGGAGAACTACCCAAGTGTTACACTCACTTATTAATGAAACTTTGCTAGCTTGTAGAGCTCATCGAGCTGAACACGCCTATACCCCGTTTTGTGGGCAGGCGACTAATTGTTTAAAAGATATTAATAATTAAAGTTAATTACTACTTACATTGAGAAGTATAACAGACTCACACATACAACTCGCAATCTAGAGATCTACGGTTCAAATCCTTGATTCCCAACATTTTTTTTTTTTTTATGATAATTTGTCTCCTTTTGAATAATTATTACATAAAAATTATCATATATATAAAAAAAAAAAAAATCCCACGGGAACCTAGGACTTGAACCGAGGACCTTTAGATTACGAGTCATGTGTTTAACCACGGAACAGATCCGTGAGTAGCAATTTGAAAGTCCTCGGTTCAAATCCTTGTTTCCCAAAAATTTTTTTTTATGATAATTTTTATGTAATAGTTATTCAAAAAGAGACAAATTATCATTAAAAAAAAAAAGAATGTTGGGAATCAAGGATTTGAACCGCGGATCTCTACATTGCGAGTTGTATGTGTGAGTCTGTCATACTTCTCAATGTAAGTAGTAACTAACTTTAATTATTAATATCTTTTAAACAATTAGTCGTCTGCCCACAAAACGGGGTATAGGCGTGTTCAGCTCGACGAGCTCTACAAGCTGGCAAAGTTTCATTAATAAGTGAGTGTAACACTTGGGTAGTTCCCCTTGTGAGTAGATTTACCCACGTGGGCCGAAACGTCTGAGTAATCGGCTGTTCGTGGGTTACAGCTATTTGATACACTAATTGTGTTACCATTTTGTAAAGCATATTTAATCCAAACAATCATGTTTCTACGTTGTGAAAAATTTAAACAAAATGGGATGTTGTAATATGCACAACGGATACGTCTCATTACCTTGTTCGGGAAATTAACGATATCGGCGAATTTGTGTTAATAGCAAAGGGAAATAGAATATTTTTGTCTTTACGTAGAACGTAGGTTTCCAAATTTCCGGCGTTTAACAGGCAATCATTTCGAAATGTCAAATGTTCAATTGAGAATAAATGTAACATAATAATTCTCGAAATTATTCCAATAACTTAAAAAATAATTCTACTTTTAAACAATTTATTCGGTTAAATAATTGTATATAGTAAGTGAAGGTGTGAGAGGGTAAACCCGCCCTTTACCCCACTTAGTTACGTCAATGTTCGAAATTTGTAATTTACCTCCTTTCCAAAATCACCAATTTTTCAATTGTAATTCGTCTTTGATAGAGTAGACAAAATTAAAATAAAAAATAATAACGTAGTAAGTTAAACATCAAGATCCCAGCCGACAGAGTTCAAATACTATTCTTAGGAAATTCGATCCTTTCGTACGACAAATATTTGTCAGATGATCCTATAAGTAATGCTGTTAGAAGATAGGAACTATCAGGCATTGTAGTATCGGAAGTGGTTTAATTGAATTATGTAGCATTAGATGGACTCAACTGCATATCTTTGTATCTTATATTTTTTGAAATTTCAAAGGGATTTCAATATTTTGCATGATCAATACCTTTTTTAGATGCAACTCTCAATCTTGAAATCTCAAAAAATATAAAATATAAAAAAATCTAATTGTGTCTATCTGGTGGACCCCTTCTAATGCCACATAATTCATTCATTAAACTACTTTTTTTTTTATACAAGCAAACGATTATGCTACTGTAAACCATAATTTCTATGCATTACTGAACTGACATCTTGCACACTTAATAAAACTCACAAATTTGCATTGTTTCTCTACGTGATCAATTAACTTGAGCCTTAATTAATCCATCCCTGTTACTATGTCTACACTCAGAATTTTATACTATTTGGTATTTTTTTTTAATTGAATAAAACAAATAAAAGGACAAAAAAGGTTTAGGCGCTTACCGTTGAAACACACGACCGTCGTTCGTCTCGTAAAGAATGAAGTTCGTTGTCACGGATCAGGTTTCTCGCAAGCACTCGGACATCCGTAACCCCTCAGGGTGGCTGCGACGGAGTGCGTCGCGACGTCGTCCCGTCACGGTACTCATTCAGCAACCCCTACCAGCTCCAATTTTCTCCATAGCCCCTCCACCTGTATCGAAACAACCAATTGGATGGCTCGTTTTCGACGACGACCCTCTCGTCGACGTCGTCCTGATCGTCATCGTCGTTGTTGTCTCCAGTGGTCATCGTCATCGTATTCTCTCTTGTTTCTTACTATTGCGTGCTGGTCGTCGTTCGCATTCCTCTTCTGACCCGATGAATCAGTATCATACGTTGCTCCGTTCCAAAAGTAATGAAATTATGTTTATAAATACATTTTTCTATGTTATATATTTTTCGAAATCAAAATGGCTTTGCTTCGGAAAGCATAGACGGATGAAAACGTTTTTTCAATTCCTTGAAAGGAACATTTTGCAGCGGTTTAAAATTCAGAACTCAATAAACTATAAAAATTAGACTGAAATATAGTTTTAGGAGACTTCAAAAGGAGAGTTGTTTGAATGGTTACAAAAAAATTAACACTTTGGGCCATTGTTATTTATACAACATCTTAGTTACAGTTTATTTGTTTAACGGCGGTATGGCATTTTATATAAACATTGCCTGTCTCCTTGACAAAAGGAATTAGACCGCAGCGTGCAAATGTTGCATCGAAGAAGACCAACGATGCAGCAGTATGCACTTGCATCCCTCGGTAAAGAGCTATTGACTCACGTGTTGCGTCCTATCAGTTGTTTCAATAATGTTTCTGGCACACCTGTTGCGTCTTTATTTTCATCAAGTACTTCTTATCGTCCCTTCACCTTTTTGAGGAAAATGTTGTATCAAAGTGGTAGTTATTTAGTGCTGATTCTCATTGATTTTTGATAGCCGGTTCGCCCAAATAACGAAGTTAAGTATTTGAATATAAAGGGGTCATCCTAAAAATTCATTACTTTTAGAGCAAACTATGTATGTACAACGTAAGTATGCTGTGTAGTGACCAGAAAATGGCTGTGAAATACCACGAATATTTCTATCGATATATTAATTCACGCCGAGGAACACGCTCGATTACAAAATAAACATATTGTCTACCGAGTCGGTCGTACATATTTTACGTGGGGTCTTCCTCAAGTAGGTGGGTTAAGCAACGGGCGCTTTCGCATTTTTTTGGCGAAATTCAACGATCTTAGCTTTCCGCGAATTTGGTGTCTCATCAACGGTGAATGCAGCAGATGAATGCGTCAGTGGGCCAATCTGACCCGTGGTACTTATCAAATATGCAAAGAATATTTATGCAAATGTATTGAAAGTGTTGAAGATTATTCTTCTACCGTGCAAATTTTACACGTTTTGCGATGTCTGACCAATTTATTTTGCTTTATTGTATTTAGTACACGATTAGCATATACACTCAAAATTTATACAACGTTTTGCCTTTTTAGAATTAGAAATCTTGAATTTATAACGCAACATTAATAATTTATCTAGAATCTTTTTTTTTTTGTTCAGGTATTAATATTTTCTGTTAATTAATTTAACGAGGAGGCCACCTCATTCATCTTAGATACATAGTGGATTTCGTGGCCAGAGGAAAATTGAAGAGCATCTTTAATCTTCCTTCCTTTAATCTTCTTTAAATTTAATTGTTATATTTCAATATTGTTTAAATATTATTGGAATAGAAGCATTTACTTTTGTTCCATAAAACTGAAGTTATCTACTATTGTTATTATACACTCTTTGATTAATTAAAAATACTCAATTTATACTTATTGAATTTTCTGAAAAAGGGCGAAAATGGAAAACACATAATTTACATTACATTTGTATCATTTTATTCATATATCTCACAAAAGGCACAGTCGAATAATACTTTCAATCAATAAATATATTCTTTGAGCAGGGTTATTAAAAATCGGTAGATTTCACATAAATAGAATACTTTATTAAGAAACTACGAAACATTGAATTCCCATTTGGGGGCAATTGGCCTGGAACGGTGCACGAGGGTGTTAATATATTCTCATCTGATGGGAAGGTCACGATTTGGAGAAAACCCAATGACGAGAAGAATATTAATAATCTTCGATCAATTGTAAAGTTACAAGTAGCAAGGAAATACATTAACGTGAAATCTTTGTCGTTCAAATCGAGCACGCGAATGTACGAAATTTTTGTTCAACGATTTTAGAACAGGCTGTTCTAAAATGTTCGTTAGTCAGCGTACATATCGGAAATTCCATTTGTTATTCTCACCTCGTATTTCCTCGTATCTCGGGGATAAAGTATTTCCCGGTGTCGAAATATGAATATTATGGACCACTTATATATTCGGACGAACTTGACTGGCGCAAACTTAATTTAGAACCGACCGATACCACATCCAAAGTACTCCTCAAACATGCTATATGTGATTCAAGAGAATAGCACTTATGAGAAACCTTTTGATACACACGTTTATCGTGCCTCTTCCTGTGTTTGATTTAAGCTTATCGGCAGAATCTTGAAAATGGGTCAATAAATTGTACTCTGTTAACGTGTGGAACGATTCAGCTACAAGGGAACAGCAATTTTCTATTTTTTTTTTATTCATGTTTTATGTGGAAAACATATAGTACATGATTTCAGGAGAAATGAGGATATGTTTGATTTAAGATTATAGGCAAAATCTTGAATGATAGTTTTTTATTTTTATTCTTTTTTTTTTTAACATTGATTTCTAATACAATTATAGATATAAAAATATAATTTCATTTAAAAAAAAGGTTACTTTGAAATTTTTTACATCAATGATTTTGGAGCAAAATGCTTTTCTTCCTTAGATGTACCCCTTAAAATAGTATAACTGTGCATGTAATGACCTTGCATCCTTTTTCTGAGAATTAACACTCTGCATCACAAGTATGCTCCATTTAAAGGTCTTTTAAAATTTTTTTTTTTTTAAATGGAACGTGTATTCGTAGAAATTAAATTCATTGAAAGTTGAATTGAATCCAAATTTCTGAACGTTGACCTCGTTAATCGCATTCTATTCTATATTTTTATTTATTAGTACGTGTACACGGTATACCTATACGTTTTGTTCTATTCACTCGCTTTTTTTTTTAGTTCCAGTGAAAAACTAGATTTATTCGCGCAGCAAAAATTTTTCACCTTTACTGCTTCGACTGTCACAGATTGAACTACTGCATCGTTTTTACTTTTATTTTTTAAACTGAGTTATTCTACTTTAAAAATAATAATAATAGTAATTTAAAAATTATTTACAAATAATTCCAATTATAGTATAAAAGTAAGCAAAAAAAAGTTCATTTTTGTTATGCGATTAATAAGATTGTTAATTGAATTTTTATCAATTTTTTCCCACGCTCTAATAATGACTGTTTATAATTCTTATAATGCTAGATATTTTTTATTCTCTTTATAAATTTGGTTTACAAGTATTCCTGACACATTTTCAATAATATTTATATAAAAATTTGAATATTATGATTTCTAAGTTATGCTGATGTGCATAGCCTCTTAACCTTTCTCACCCTGATGAGACACATATGTCTCAACCCGAAACGAAAATGTTTCTGACCCTAAATTTCTAACCCATAGTAAAAACTTCAGTAGGACGAACATTTTACGTTAATTGCCAGAGGCAAGGTAAAATGATCGATTTCTCAATCAACAGGCAGACGTGCAAACAGTATCGAACCAAATTCACGGTGTTCATACAAGCTGGAAATAATTAGAGGACCAGCCACCTTTGATCATTAACACGTTGACTGCTACGTTGAAACTGTTAAAAATTTCATTAGATACTGTAATAGAACTTCTGTTACATGAACGACCGTTATATGACCATTCTGTTATTTGAACAGTACATTTCCTATTACAGTACTGTATGTAACCATAATGTACTTGTATAATGGATTTCCTATGGAAATTCAAGCATCACCCACATATGGATCACGTGGTAGTGAACGCGTTAAATGTTATGGTTCATTATTGAAAGTGCAATCCATAGTGACACGAATTTTTCATCGCTGGCGGATGTATACTTCATAACTGTTACTTGAAAAAAAAATTTCACACGTTATGAAAAATGCTGGTAAAACGAGAGAATACTGGTCAATTAATACAGTACTGTCTATTGAAATATTTATATAATTTCACTGCAAAGTATTCATATTAGATAATTGGAAATTTTAACAAGAGCCAGTAGTCATTAAATAAAATAAATAGTAGTCATTAAATTAAACAGAACATCCAGTATATGTGCCAGTGGTGCGCCTAGTAGTATGCCGACAGTTTAGTCAGACGCAACAAGTGAATCAGTTCGAATAGAATCAGACCAAACTAAACATGAAAATGAATTTATTATTTGAATTTAGGCTTGTAATTCATAACAGTTTAGGTTCGAGGTTTAGTCACTGATATGATGATCGTTCGAACGGATATACGAGTGACTGTTTGAGGTACTTGCGTGACTCGGTACAACTTGTATCGTTGTCCCAGGTGGAACCTTGCACTCGCTTTGACTAAAATTACACAGCTGATCAGTGACTTTACCTTTTTTATCCGATCTTTAACTGTGATTACTTCGTTTTTATAATTAGAAGCGTTTGAAGTATTGTTAATTTAAGATGATGGCATGCATCGCGTCCTTTTTTCTATAATTCTTCATGGTTGATGATTTATTGTCTTCGCTGGACACCCCCTATGTTGCGACAGATCTGGAGAACGCTCCTCCATTTTCTCTAATCACGTAACATCTTAAGACAATAATTAGTGTAACCAATAACAGGCTCTGTATAGTCAGGATAAATACTCCTTTATTTTGGAAGATGTCCATTTGTATTCACTGGAAAAGGAAACTTGTGTCCCCTGTAAGAATAACTTTAACTTAATAAAATTGTGTTTTCAGGACGGTACGTGGGCTCGCGTCCCATAAAACTGAGGAAGAGTTCATGGAAGCAGAGAAATTTGGAGACAGTGAGGAAGAAAGAGAAAGAGAAACAAGCGTTAATTGGTTTGCTGACCGGACGGTGACGTGACACCTTCGCTCTTCTCTTCGTTTACGCCCTTAAGTGGATTATATGTGGTTTTATCGAAAAAATTCTCACCACATTAACGTATATAAAGTATTCTCCACGATTGATAGGTTCTTTTTAACAATCACAATTCGTTGGAGTAGATACGTTCATAAAAGTTGTTGAGATCGTAACATGCAATCAATTTCTATGTAATATTATTTGCAAAATATGAAGAAGAAAAGAAAATAAATTCTTACTTTAATTGAACTTTTTGAGTGGCGTTTAAAAATATCTCAACGTTGCATCTATAGAAATTCAATTAAAAGTTTTATAAATACAAAACTTTTGAGCCCAGTTTTCTTCATTGTTAGAACATGTACTATACATATAAAATCTAAGTCTGAATGAAGCCAATTATGAAATTAATTGCAGATTTAATTATAGCATGTTGATATTTTCACGTCAAACATGATCAAAGTGAACATACAAAGAACAGGAAGGAAATAAACGCGATTTATAAAATGTCTGAGTATCCGGAAATTACAGGCGAACCCGGAGAGGAGGAGACGAATCCTTTAGGGGTAGATTTCCTTTTTTACTCATAGAAATTTTATTTGTACATCGCTGATCATTATACTCCGAAAAACGTATAAAATGTAACGTACCATGAATTTTGAAAATGTAAAAAAAATATTCTTGTTCTTTTTCTATCAACAGGACTTTGTACCAGAGAAATAACAATTTTATAAGTTCTAAAAGATTTACAAATACTTCTTTAAATTATTACATGTAAAAATATATTTCGTATTAAAAATCTTTATACCTCATATCGAAGAATTTCGTAGTAAAAATTAAACAGTTATATCAATGTAATCGTAGTTATATGAAGGTGAACGAAACGAGAAGGGAGATCGGCATGGTCGAGGGAAAGCTTTGCTTCCGAATGGCGACATGTACGAGGGACAATATTGTAAAGGATTAAGACACGGTCCAGGATTATACGTATTTAAAAATGGAGCACGATACGACGGGCAATATAGACAAGGCGTGAAGTATGGTCAAGGAACATTTTGGTACCCTGATGGCACTCGATACGAGGGTAACAAAACAATGTACAGTACCGAGCACGATAGGCTTTCCTAGAAAAAATGGCGATGTACCTTCCTCTACGAAAGAGTAGGAATCCGGGAATCAAAAACATCCGGGACATCACCATTTTCCCTGGGGAAGCGTACTATACTCGATACTGTACGTTTAACAGGAGAATGGAAACGGGATACGAAATACGGTTTCGGTGTGTATTACTACGTAAATGGTGACGTTTACGAAGGTTCTTGGAAAAAGGATCTTCGACACGGTATGGGATCTTATCTTTATGCTGATACGAACACGAAATTTATGGGCACTTGGATCATGGATCGCATGCAAGGACCAGGACAATTGATTCACCCACGACATCGATTCCACGGATATTGGGAATTAAATTTGGTGAGACAAATTTTAATACGTTCCTATATTGAATGTTTCAAAATCTGAGTCCATTGGATAATTATGGTTGCGCCATTGAATTAAAAATAAAATGTTAAATAAAAATTTGATCACAGCCATACGGTCGGGGTTGTTTTACCTTCGAAAATGCTTGTATGCAGCATGGGCACTATATACATGTCAAAGATCCTGATTATGTTGAAACCTCGGAGGAAAATAAAGATGAGACTCAACCCCAACCTGAGAATGTTGAGGTATAATTTTATAAAAATGTTACTTTTATATAAAATAACCCAGACCTGTGAATTCCATATAAAAATACTTTGACCAAAATTAATATTTGTTTGAAAAATGAATGAATAAATATATTTTTGGAATAGAAAACGGAAAAGAAGGAAAGCACAGGACCTCCACCGTTTGAACCACCTCCTCTAAAAAAAGGTTTTATTCCTTTATGGCGAGCACGTTGTATTACACCTTATAATCCTGATTTATTACCACCTGAACCAGTACCTCTTCAGGAAGAGGTAATTATACATATAATTGAAGAGACAAATGTTACAAATATTTATAAAATTTTCCAAATTTTATTTTCTCGAAGATACAAACAAATTTTATCTTATTTCTGTACCATCGGTATTAGGATACCTAGTATACATATTTAAATTAAATATTGGAAAGCCGTTCGACGATATCCGGTTTCTGTATTTCACAAATTCGCTGCACAATTCGTGGGCATCTGGAAGACGGAAGTAGGCGAGATAAACGGTCTAAATTAGTTGCTTGTGGTCTGACAAGCACTTCCGGTCGCTTCCATTTTAATCCGACAGTTTCCAAACTATAGGTTCCATTGATAAAATTACGATATCCGTATCCAGTCATCTTTAGTTTACATAACACATCCGCTCTTTGAACAATTCAATTACCCAATTACTGCTTTATTTTTTTTAGTTAAAGATAAGTTCGTGTTGTTGCTTAATAATTTCTTTTAATTGTTTAGGTATCCTTGGACTCTCTAGTTGATAAATGTTCAGAGGATATATCAAGAGCTGAAGAATATTTGAAATACGAAGATGAATATGAGGGAGAATATGAAGAATATTATGGAGAAAATGATATAAATAATATTTGAATATAACGTGTACGTGGTTAGATGAAAATGCAGCATGGTCTTTTTTTTTAAGCAGTTTATTTAGGACATTATTATAATAACAAATGTGCGTGTGTGCCCATAATGTCGAATAACGTAAGAACTTGATACGTAGGCACGCATAGATCTTGTTGACAAGTCGCATCGTCAAAAGAGTGTACAGTGTATTACATTGAATCAGCAATAAATATACAACGCGGTTACGTGTATATATATTCGTATGTCTGCTAAGCAATACGTTCAAATCGAAGAAAATTGCAGTCTATTCGATTAACTTGTATGAGATACTTTACATTAGTCATAGATTACACCATGTATTTTTCCGTTTTCTTTTATTTCTAAGTTTTAAAAGCGCAAGCTCGCTCGATTGCCCGTTCACATGCGTGCAAGCGTGTGTCCAAGAGTATAATAAATCAAACGTAAAACACGGATAGAAATTATGGGGTTTCGACGTTATATACACACTTTTTAAATAGGAAGACGAAAATAGTCGCTTGAAAAGTAGGTAAAGATGTATGAAAGTGGAAGAAACATTACTTTTAAAGTTCTTATCATCCTCCTCAATCGGTCCCTAAATACCAATTAAACGTGACAATTTCTTTAAAAAAATTTTGTTTCCTCTTCTAACAATACTAATGAATACTGGCATTTGAATAGTTTCGAAATACTAAAAGGCGTATGTATTTAATATACATTTGTATATATCGCCCTTTAGTTTTCAAATAAGTCTTTCTTTTATAAAACGGTGTTATTCGACTACATTGACATTAAAGGCTCAATGGAGGTCGAAAAGTTTTTTTAAAAGGACGGAGGAAGAGGGCAAAGGAATAAAAAATGTGTTGCGATGTTTCGCAGTCTTTTCAACAATAAGCTATTTTATACGAGTGAGCGAACCCTTTTCACTTGCACTGGATTGTTAAACAGCTGCCGTTTAAGTCCTACGGTGTGATTCGTGATAGCACATTGACGGGAAATCATTGTTTATCTTTTGTATGTATCACAGTGTTCAATGACACCTTCATGTGAATATTTTGTGACACGTCCTGAGATTCTACTCAAGTAAGAATATCGTTACGAATCGTGCGCTGAAAATTCGGTCTACAACAGGTATACACAGCAAGTAGTAAGACGAACACGGGCGCCTGAAGCATTACGGGGGGCACCTTGGCGCCTTACGAGTACTTTCATATGCATGCCTGTTACGGCCTCAGCGATTTCTTGGCACAATATCAAAAGAATTCGCGATTATTGCGAAATATCCACAGCCCTGAATCGATTAAAACATTTCTTTTTTCTCTCTCTCTCTCTCTCTCTCTCTCTCTCTGTCTCCCTATCTCTCTCTCAATATACCAATTCTGAGAGATAGAGCACTTTTGCTATGTTTAATCGACGTTTAATTAATAGCAAAAAAATATAATACATTGAACAAATAAAGTATGTTTAAAAAATGAAGAGATGTCTCTACGAACGATTACAAACATTAAATTATATGAGACTCGAGTGCATTGTATGTGCGTTTAATGTGCAAATCATCCGTTCGTAGATTGTTGTTTTCAAGCATCTCAGGTACGTAAGCGTGGACGAAATTTTGTGCCCTGTTATGACGTGACTTAATATCCACAGACAGTTCTTTCATATTTTTTTTTTCGTTTTCGTTTTGATCCCAAAATAATAAATCTTGTAAATGACTATTTCTCTAAAATGAGATCGTATCGTTTCACATCAGATCAGGTGGTGGTCTCTGAAACACAATGCTTGCTACTGAAATGCTGCAAAGTCCAGCTGTTATCACTCCCAAGCATATGTAAACTGATGTGATTAGCCAAAAGGCAAATAAGTATAACGTCTTATTACAGTATTTTCCAAGAGCTGGATCATAGTTTGGTTCATACTCTTTGTACACCCACATTGAACCTACCAAATATAAAAAATGTTAAATAGACCGACTGTAAATGTAGTAATAAGTATCACAGTAGGATACTGATCATATTACCAACCTATAATGAACCACCCAAGCATAAAACAGTTTATTAATGTTTGTGTAGGCGATTGTCGTATTCTTTCTTCATCTCGTTCCTCTTGACGTTGACGTACTTTCGCAGACAAGTGTAATAACTGTTTGAAGACACCGAAACCACCACCCACTAATAAATAAACAGGAATATATTCTCCTTGTGGGCAATCGTATAGATAAAGTCCTCCAATTACCATCATACATATTGGAACTGCCATTGTTACTCCTAAGATAATGGTACATCCAACTGGAATTAAAACATAAGTTTAGTAGATAAAATTAGAGATACTACAATAAAATTAGGGATACAATTGTTTGCTTACTGGTGCCTAAAAGTAAGACAATAACATTTATCAAAAAATCAAACACTCCTTTGGAAACTTTATGAGCTTCTCTCATACGACCAAACAACGAATCATAGGATGGTGGAGGAGCTAGAAAAACACAAATTATCACCTGTTTAGATTGAAGTAAGCTAAAATACTTCCAGAAGAACATTACTTTTACTTTAAAAGAACTAAATATTTGTTATATATTAATTTTTACATAGTGTTAATGTAGCAAGACATAATGACTTTGTTTTTGCAATTATTTACCATTTGGATCTATAGCTTCCTCGTAAGAAGGAGGTGCACCACGATCAGCAGTTAAAGTAGACGGATGTCCAAGAGGTAAAATAATGTTATGATACGAAGGTGGAGCAGTATAACGAATCGTAGCTACTTCAGTACCAGGATTCACGCTCTCACTCGTATTGATGAAATTACTTTGATTTATTTGACTCAACGGCATTTCTTCGCGTATATTTGTTGCTTGAAGCCAATACATACGGTTCGCATTAAAAGCGTTACTGACAACAGCATGCATGTAATTTTATAACCTATAAAATGTCGGTATTTCAGCATTTAATGCGAGATTTAGAGCCGCATAGCATTAAAATATGGCACGCGATTTTATAAGAAGAATGTAATTCATCTAATTGAAACAATCCACTATTGTACACTTTGATTGTACTTGAATTGTTGACACACAAACAGAAGAAACTAAACACTCCGAATATTATGTAGGTACTATATTTTTAAACATTTATCCTGTTTATTTTAAATTCGAAAAGTGAAACGGAGAAAAACGTTACGCAACATTAGATTTCATTCGAAAAAAAAAAAAGAAAAAGAATAGAATATTTTATAAATACACGATTTGTCACACCTCCGTTTCAAGGAACACAAAACAATTTTATCGCGCAAACCGGCGTCTACATTTGATTATGCTCACTTTTGCCGAAGCAAACCACAATAAGATCGTTGCACTACAGAAGTATGCAACATTTATCAGTTTTATAACATAACAATATTATCTTCAAAGACACCATCAATTCGATATGCTTACATTTGCGCCATAATAAAACATGTGCGGCGTACTGCGCATTGCTGACAAGAAGGCGCACAGCTGGAATGTTGGTCTTATTGGTGAAATTACTGTAGAACCTCCCTCTCTTTAACGCAACCATAGAAATATGACTCATGCATTTTCGTCATTTGTCGAAACGATCGCATCTACTAATAAACGCCAACACACATTTGCTGTAAATCAATCGAGTCGGGTGGAGCGATCGAAGTTTTCCTCTTGCCCCTGAATGACCCCGCCAGCCTTCTTGCCAGTAAAGCACGGTGTGCATAAATTAGGCTCTGAATCAGATATCAAAATATCGATGATTCGATTACAGATGGTTTTAAATCGAAATTCTTAATTTCATTTGCGGGATTATTCAAAATATAGTTTTGATCTGTAAATTTGGTATTAATGAACGTAAAACTATTAACAAAACCCGCATAAATAATGCAATAAAAATACATTTCCACAATTTTATTAAAATATATATTACGTGATGTAAGGAAATCTCGTTATTATTTTATTTTTCATGGAAAAAGAGAGGAAGTGTTATATGATACGTAATTTTCGACAGATTTTTACGATAAATTTGTTAAGTAATGCAAGGAAAAAAACAACACTTGAGATCTGGTTTAGCTATTTTAATATTTTCCATCCACTATGACAAATGTTTTTCATGCATTTACTCTGATCTCCCACGATTTAATATTGATAAACAGGAAAATGTCACGCAACCATCGTTATAATGTTTCAATGAAAAACAATTGTTTAGAATTTATTGTTTCTGCAACGACCAATCGGAACAAAACTACACTACACGCTATAGAACATTTCTGACTTTAAATATAAGCCGTGAACTGGAAACAGAACAGTAGGATATTCTTTTTAATAACTATCAAGCGTTTTCAGTTGTAAACGCCAAAATGCAATCGTCCATTCCAAAATTGTTATTAGTGTCCGTTTTATGCGTTATTCCTTACGTTATGGTAAGAATTAGAGTTTGATGCCATGTAAATACATGGTGAAAAGTATTAAAACTGTTTATTAATATGTTTGAAATTGTTTTCTAGGCGGAGAACAAGGTAACTGTGCTTGATTTTAAGGCGGATGTTCCAGGCAATGATGTTATTGATTCCTGGTCTCACGATCTTACAAATAATGTTATTAGCTCAAATATCAACATAAAAAAGAATTGTCCAGGTGCAATAGAGGTAAAGAACGAAGTATACAATTAATAATTCAGGCAGATAAATAAAATCTACGAAAACTTTAATAAATATTAGAATAATGTACATAAATATTATACCATTTTTAGGCCGAGATAAAGGTATATAAAGGTGATGATCTAGTTAACCAAATGGTTCAAAATCTCAAACAACCAATAAAGGATTTCGAAAGTTACAAAATTTGCGAATCGATCGATAGTCCAGATCTTGAAGATGATTCCTGCTCAATCGCCGAAGTAAGTGTATTTATAAAGTATTCTTTTTTTTTTATTTTTATTTTTATTAAAGTGCTACGTATGCGTGTGGCATTGGCAAGTTTAAAGTTTTTTAAATTTGTTTAAATTCCAAGAATTATGAAAATAACTTGAAATTCGAGTCACTATCACTATCTAAAGTTTGAATCCTCTGTGTGCACGTATGTACATACGTATGTACTGTATGTATTGTACATACATGAACATTTTCTTGTTTAGGGTGAACAATCGGCGAAAAATTGCGATATAAGTGGATGGTTTAGTGACATGTCACCTGGAGATTACAAAGTCGAATGCGTTTTTAAACAAGCTGATGTAATTACCACCCTCACTCTTAATGTAAAAATTGAAAGTGATTAAAAGGGAATAATTTTACCGCAGCATGTATTTCTTAAAATATACAGTGTACTTATAAAATTATAATTAATTTTTAGTATTAGGAAAGTAAATTGTCGCTTTTCAACAATAAAGATATTAGCAAAGTACGAAATAATATTTTTCTAACAAACATTTAAAGATATTGTCTGTAAACAAATCTGTTTATTACAATTTATACAGCCTCTACGGTACATGTTTCAAAAAGTTCAACAAATTGTTGTGTTTTCGTAAAAGAGAGATAATAACAACATAAAAAATGGAAGTAGAGGAGCAGAATGCTAAATTTACTTATATTTTTAAGGGTTGTTACATTTAATGTATTTCTTTTGTTCGATACTTCATGTATGGACTTTGATTGAAGTTTCTTCTTTTGTGAATTACCAAGTATTTTCTACTGTGCAATAGAATAAATAAAAATATTTACTTATATCGTAAGAAATAATATTTTCAATATTCTTTATTAAAACATATTATTATTCGTTCAACTAGAGACCATATTTCTTATACGACGAGTTTTCGTTCGTTCTGCGCATGTTAACTCTGATTGGCCCAAGCATGCTTCGTCTGCGCAAGCGCATTGTCATACCAAGCACACATCTGGTAGTCTTATATTTAGTGTACTCTTCGACCTTTGAAGGTAACGCTTGTTTTCTCTGTTCGTATATTTTATTGTGCACCGTGTATATGGCCATGAAGTTAGAAATAGGAGTGGAGGACCTCCCTAAGCTGCGCGAAACAGGTATGTTCTCGTGTTGAAGGAATAATAATTATATTATTTTCAAATAAAATACAAACTCTTACTTTAATGTTAGCTCTTCTTTTCATAATTAATGTACTGGATGAATCAACAGTACTATCTATATACATATTTTCTATAGCGAAAGAAAATAAAATGAGTTGTGTATATTCTTATAAACATTTTTT
Source organism: Osmia lignaria lignaria (assembly GCF_051020975.1). Taxonomy (NCBI): domain Eukaryota; kingdom Metazoa; phylum Arthropoda; class Insecta; order Hymenoptera; family Megachilidae; genus Osmia; species Osmia lignaria. The sequence continues at coordinate 7,916,501 of NC_135041.1, forward strand.
AAAAGTAAAGCATAAAAGTCATTATAATAATTAAGTGGTGGATAACGGTACTAAGACTTACTTAATATAGGACAACTTAATTTGGTATTATTTTTTGGTATTACTACTTTTTTAAACTTTGTTGGTACATGTACCTGTTTAATCTTCCTGATACCAACTTTTGCTGGCTGATATAGACTATGCTATTATTTTCCGAAAAATGATTGTAATTATTAAATTATTTTTATTGCATAGTATAATTGAAGTTATGCTCCACAAGATAGAATATTATATCATATATGAAAACTCTTATATTATGACCCTAAACTTACTTTATTCTGTATTTTTTTTGTGTCTCCCACATCTTCAATAAATTCTAAAATTAATATTTACATTTATGCGTGTACCAAAATAAATATAAAGTATTAATTTTATGTAAGATACCTTTTAATGGATTATGAAACTTTTCATATGATTTCCTATGGATTGATGCTACATTTGTAATACTGGGATGCTTCAAATTGTAAATTTATTTTATTAACTGTTTCAAAATGCTAAAATTTAGGTACTTCACGTAATAACAAAATTCACCAAAGACGGAGACATCCAAATATGATCTCGGCCGCCACGTAATCGTATTTTTGAATTTGCTTTAAGAATATAATAAAAAATACAAATTCTTGTATAATGAGTATTTCACAGCATGCAATAATAAATTAAAGGTTACAATTAAATATAATAAATAAAAAATACAGAGGTTAACTCATACTTCGAATTCCACAGCCCGCTCCAGAGATATCGCGCGGTTTATAAATTCCATTTTTTGAACAAAACTTCATCTTCTGCCGTGTTTCTTGCATTTTACGAATCAGGTAATAATAATTAATATCAATTAATATTGATAATTAATTGATATCAATTATGTACAGTAAAATGATCGTTCAAAGTTAAGTCAGTAAATTATTTTTATACATGTGACGGTTGTCGCGTTTTTGTTTATTATTGTCTTTACTTCAAATACATTTTTACCAAATTGAAGATAGCAAGTTAATAATAAGATTTTAAACTTTAAAATATTGTTTACGCAAATAATAAAGAAGTCTTTATATTCTAATAAAAGTGTACTCTTAAAAAAAAATTGCTACACAATCATGTACATCTGTGGGGTAGATGTATGTACATTTTCTCGTTCGGGTAGAAATTATTGCGCACAAATCTTTTATTTTATAATGACAGTAATGTAACGCTGTTGGTATAAATTACGTAAATTTCAAGTACAACAAGATTTGGCTTCATCTATTCTCTGTTAGTATTATTATTACGTCTTTACAGATTATATTTGTGAACAAATATACATACATATGTATACGCAATTTTGAAATATATTAGCTAAGAAACATACACAAGTGTTTAAATAATTCATTAATTGTGTGTATAAAAAATACGTGCTGTGTTTTTCAAATACTTTATATTTCTGTATGCTTAACTGTTCAATGAAAGATTCATTGAACGAAATTATTTCCATTTGCTGATGACCTTTATACCTATTAACATAATGCTGACCTTTGCCTGCAGTGAAAACCAATCAGCTGATACTAATTTTCATAAAAATGTTTTTCAATTTCATGAAACGTCGTAGTAATAGTTCTATTAGTAACACATATTTGTGCGTTTTCATAGACAAATTTTCGTTAATTGGATTTTATTACTAATACTGGATGACAAGTACGTGTTTGGGGTGTCGAAAAGTTTCTCTACTTGGTTGTTACAAACATTTCTCTCTCATATCTTTTTTTAATGTGCTTTCATATTATTCCTGACATTGACAGCTATGTTACTTCAAAAATGTTTTTTTGGCAGATCGCTCAACATATTTGGAATATAGATTAATTATATTCTATTACGGTTATCGTTGTGAAATATGGATAACGTAACAGTGAGTAATGAATTTCATTTCCATGAGAAAAGAACGTTTTTCCTAACCTTATTCATCTTGTTTTATCTTCATTGCTGATATGTTTATGCGTAAATTTACAATTATAAGTATTACATGAATGAACATCATTCCGTAAATGATGTTAATATTAAGACTGTTGTTATTTCATGTATTTCCATACATATCATTTAAATTTAAGAATGTTATTAAAAGTTTTAAAATAAAGTTTTTACATAACAACTTATTAATATATGTTGTATTATATCTTTAGGGAATAATACATGCCATATACAGAGGGTTTGTGGATAGTTTAAGGGGAGCTATTGTTCTATTTTATATGGATAAACGTATTAATGAAAAGTTATTGAAACAGTCCCCTTCTAGAATAGAAACTCATGGAAAAGATATGGCAGTTGCACATAATCCTTCAAAATGTTATAATCAATTAAGGTACATAATTTATATAAACATAAAATTATAGAATTATAATATTGTATAAATTGTTCTGTGATGCATTTTCAGAGAATCCAAAGTGTTAAAAAGAACAATTCAGTGTTGTGCATTAAACGGTGGTGTATTTTGGGCTAGTATATTGATTTTTGAATGCGGTATATTACCATTACTCAAGTACTTACTAAGCATTATATTTGGTCATTCACCAACTATGGGTATGACTGTATGGTCTTGGACAAAACCATTTTTATCACTGACATTTGGCACTGTATGGGTACTACCCCTATTTCTGCTCAGTAGGATAGTCAACAGTTTATGGTTTCAGGTATGAGTTATTTCCTCTCAGAGCAAGAAATTTTGGCCAATAATAATTGGAAAGGTTAATATTTCATGCTATGTATTTGTAAACCATGTAGGACATAGCAGACAGTGCTTATAGGTATAGACAAGGAAGGCCGTTACTTTTGTCTAGTGTGAGCAAACTTGTAGCTGATACGCTTTTCAGCATATTAGTCCAAGCATTATTTTTGGGGCAAGGAATGTTGGTATCCAGGATTCCATTACCTCCTGTAGGTGATATTCTTGCCCTTATACATATGTGCCTTTTATATGCTCTCTATGCTTTTGAATACAAGTGGTTCAATATGGGTTGGGAGTTACATAGACGGTTAAGTTTCATTGAAAGTAATTGGCCATATTTTGTGGGTTTTGGTCTGCCATTAGCAGTACTTACCCAAATGCCCAATTCTTATGTAATAAGGTAAATAATTATTTCAAATATTACACTTTGCTTTTATTCAAAGAATTTTGGAAAACAGACAACTTTTATTTCAGTGGCTGTGTTTTTTCTATATTGTTTCCATTATTTATTGTGAGCGGAAATGAAGCAGAACCTGTAACTGGAGTATGGTACATATTTTTGGATTACATATCAATTCGGAAATTACTTCCACTTTATGACTTGAATTTATTGTTTCAGTGACTGTCCATTAAAGTTATTTTCACCAGTAATTGCGATTGCAAATACACTTTTCAATAAAACAATTGGACCTGCAAATAGGCGGTGACAGAAAGGGATATAATTTGCAAATTCGTTCGGAGTAATAAATATGTAGCAATAAACCATCTTTTCAGGTTTTTACATATTTTTATTATTTTCTATTAGCTGTATACTTCGTTAATTTTTCTGTATTAACAAAGCAATTAAGAATACAATTTTCATATTATATATGAATATAAACAAAATTTCAAATATAACTTTATGTAATATTATTATATGTAAATAGAAGGATATGTTCACAAATATGATGTACATACGCGGTAAGGAATATCTGTGAATGCTTTATACCGAGTAAAGTGTTATTTAAGATATACACTCATATCTGTAATGCTATTTAGAAAACCAGCATACACGTTCCTTGCTGTATCACACGAGATTAAATTAAAGCTCGCAATTTTATACAGTTTTATTATTAATATTGAAACATAAAAAGATAATGTTAGAATAATATTAAAAATATCTTTTACAAATTATATGCGATAGGAAAACGTCATTGCCTAAAAATTTGCACAAGTGAAAGATATATTTTTCTTGTTATACTTATATAGTACACTTTTCGTTGTAGTAATTAATAAGAAATGTACATGGAATGTTTCTTTTTTCATTCTTAAGTTTCATGTCTTGCTTTGAACAATATGATACTTGTAAGCTTCTAGCGATTAGAATGCTATAGGTATTTCAGTAATTTAATTATATATTCTATTGAAATGATCACGATATAAAAAGTAAAACATTTGTTACATCATAAACATATGTAAATGATTCTAAAGAAATGAAAAAATTTGTAAATATATCGTCTGAGCACATATATTTTATACTACTTAATAATTGTACTTGATATTATATTATAAGAAAGAATTTGTCGTCATTTTTGAAATTGTAAAGCCTTGACTTTTGTTTTACCATAACTAGTCAACTTTAAGACTTAGATTTTAATTTGTGACAATAATGTTTATTTTAAAAAAGAAGTTAGTTTATGTAATTATATTCATAGAATAATGAAGGGTGTTGCATAAAGCAACAAATGCATGTATTCAGGTTGTGCTTACGCAGGAGACGTTTAATTAAACCATGTAGCTTTGTAAGAATATAGTATAATCAAACGAAAGTTTCAGCTCAATATTTGTAAAATTACGATTTTGATTTTTGCAATTTTATTTATACATTATTTTAATAAATGTTACGTTAAAAAAAGATTATTTTATACATTGTAATTTAATAAATATTGCAAAACCATTCTTGAAATAGATATCGACTACTCTACCATTTTTCCATTTTTATATACATACAAGACCGAAAAATTATTAGAATAATTATTTGACAAACTTATATTTTGAGAAGACCGCCTAGAATTATTTTCAAAGTTCGACCATTGCGCCATCTGTACAAAAGCGGCGGAAACTACTCAATAAATTATCGACTTATCGACTGAACTTCCTCGGTAATCGACTCTTCGGCAATCGGTAAGTTAACGAATAGTTTGCGCCGCTTTTATATAGATGGCGCAATAGCCGATGGCTTTGTGGCGACCGACGTCGATGTCGATAAGGCAACCTTTCAAAATTCCCTTTTCAATAAATCTTTTAATTTGTACAACTGAATGTTTTAACTTTTAATCTTTAATATGGGATAAGACCCCATAGTTTGGGGTATTAGGAACCCCGAAGTACCGGCTATGCTCTTTATATATCGATATTATGGCATTCGGGGTGTCAGAGACCCCGATGCATCGGTAACTAATTTAGAAAATAATACTTAATAACAATTAAATTTATACAACATAATGGTACATTAAATAAAAGATTATCTTTCGCAGGAAACAAAGATAGTTTTGTTAATAGTGTAAAAATTACGCGAGAAATTCTTGAAGAGTTAAAAGATCCTTATCATCTGGTTCTTCTTTGATTCGATACGTGCTCGTTAAAGCATAATGCCTATGTAAAGCAGCAAACCCCAATCCCGGATCTGTTTCTTCCTCTGTTATTGGACTTGTTCCTCTTTCTACTGATTGATTTTTACTTACCTAAAGAATACAAAGTCAAATAAAACTTTAATTAAAAACATGCATTCTTGAATTACATACTTCAAATCGCTGCTGTTTGTACATAGCGAGTTTTCGTGTCCCAGGTGTACTTTGTATGAGATTTTGTACAGTAGGATGTGAAATTCCAAAGAAGTCAGCACCCTTTGGTGTTATTGAACGAAGTGCAGGAGAAATTGTCATTAACAATTTTGAATGACACTCATCAGGAGTAGATCCCACCAGTGATTGATCAAGATCATTATCAGATACTATTTCAAATCTAGAAATTTCATCTGTTTTATACTAGTACATAAATTATTTAAACAATTATATACCTTGGTTTTTGTCCACCATCTAATATTTTACATGTATATAAGCTTTTTGTTCTTGGATCTCTTAAGTTGGCATATACTCTAGTACTACAATAACCTACTGGATAAATAAGATCTTCTGTATGATATGCTATTCTATCAGACACTACTTCTCCAAGAGAATAAACAGTGAGATCACCCAAAGCAATAGGAAATATAGGTCTTCCATGTACATCCAATGGTATTAATTGAACTACCTTTCTTATTGTTTTATTGTAACGCTTGGCTTTATGTTTTGTTTCTGAAGAAAAATATGATTATTTGTTCAAATATAATACAACTTAGAATAATATTTTAGTACCTGAACCATCAGTAGAGACTCTTTTCTTTGCAGTCTTTTTAGGTGTAGAACACTCTGTATTAAATGAACCTGAATTAATATTATTTGATTGAGAACGAGCTACCATACTGGAAGGATCTATATCTCCTTGCTGTTGACATAATTTACGCAAAAGGAATAACCTCTCTTCCTTTACTAGCATCAAATTTTCTTGCATTTGTGCTACTTGATCACACAGTGCTGCATTTTCCTAAAATTCCGTTAAACGACAACTGTTATTCTGTTACAATCTACTCTATTTTATTTTAGATATTGATTTATTCCTACGAAATAAAAAATCATTAACTACTGTGATAAATATAATCTTACAAATACTGTATCCTTTATTATCCTTTTTAGTCTTCGATATTTCTTTTTATATTTCAGATTTTGCTGTAACTCTGCATTTTTTTGAAAATCATTATAATAGCTATCATAAGCCTGTGTCATTTTAAATGCATTAAATCAAAACACTAAATAATTAAAGAGGTTATGGTGATGATAAAAAAATAATCAATTTCATCAGTGACTACGCTGCAACAAGATTAGACATGCCTTTGTTTTCGAGGGGTTATGATTTTGGGTGTCCCAGGCACCCGAGCTTATCTGAGGCACTGACTACAGATCTAACAAGACTAAACGAGCCTTTATTTTCAGAGGGTATTGAATTTGTGCCTTGAGAACGAAGTCCTCACCCTTCCCTGGTATTTATTATTTTTCTCTCTTTGTGCGCCTCACGGAGCCCAACACTGTATACCTCATATGCCTGCATTCTCTACATCTCTACATCTGTTACATTTCGGCACCTGTTACATGTCTGCATCCCTTACATCTCTGCATCTCTTACATCTCTGCATCCCTTACATCCCCGCAACCCTTACGACTCTGCATCACTTACATCCCTGCATCCCATACATTCTTGTTTCACTTATACTCCTGCATCTCTTATGTATCTCACCACAGATCGGAAAATTGTGATGAATTTAATTCCCATTTTCGCCGCCAGATGGCGCTGTACCGAGCCGCGAGAATTAGTTCAAATTTTTGCCGCCAGAGGGCCAAAATTGGTGCATGGTTTAGTTCCCCCTTTCGCCGCCAGATGGCGCTGTACCGAGCCGCGAGAATTAGTTCAAATTTTTGCCGCCAGAGGGCCAAAATTGTTGCATGATTTAGTTCCCCTTTTCGCCACCAGATGGCGCTGTACCGACGCGCGAAAATTAGTTCAAATTTTTGCCGCCAGAGGACCAAAATTGTTGCATGATTTAGTTCCCCTTTTCGCCACCAGATGGCGCTGTACCGACGCGCGAAAATTAGTTCAAATTTTTGCCGCCAGAGGGCCTAAATTGTTGCATGATTTAGTTCCCCTTTTCGCCACCAGATGGCGCTGTACCGACGCGCGAAAATTAGTTCAAATTTTTGCCGCCAGAGGGCCAAAATTGTTACATGATTTAGTTCCCTTTTCGCCACCAGATGGCGCTGTACCGACGCGCGAAAATTAGTTCAATGTTTTGCCGCCAGGGGCCAAAATGATTGCACGATTTAGTTCCTTTTCGCCGCCAGATGGCGCTGCATCGATGCGCGAAAATTAGTTCAAATTTTTGCCGCTAGAGGGCCAAAATGGTTGCGGGGTTTAGTTCCTTTTTTCGCCGCCAGGGGGCACATTGCAAAGATGATTGGGCTGCTGAGACGTAAGGGATGCACAGGTGTAAGAGATGCAGTGACATAATGAGTAGAGGGAGGTAAGGGACGGAGTTTATAGAGCGTAAAGGGCTGGAAGGGGCACAGGGGAGGGTGTATGGGGTATTGATTTGTAAGGACCTACCTCAACATCGACCGCGCGGCCCCTCAAGTCAGAAGCGTGGCCGCAGTACCGCAGGAGGTCGGGACTGGGGCCCCGGTTTCCACTGCATGCGGCACGAGGAGTGCCGGCATTGGGTGTGGCCCCCGATGTCGGCGGAGTTTGGCACACGATGTAGGGGCGCCGATGCGCCAGTAGCTGGGGGGTCCCGGTGTGTTCGTTAGAGATCCTGGGACCCTCCCCATAGCCCAGTGCAGGCCACCGTGGTGGTTTTAGTGGGTAAAAATCCCACACTACCTCCGGCCCCTCCCCAGGGGGCTGGAGGTGTCTTTCTGAAGATTTCCACCACGTAAAACAAAAAAAAAAAAAAAAATGTAACGGATACAGATTAACAAGGGATACGGGGATAATTTACAATTTCATATAATTAATTAGTTTAATATGACTTATAATTAAACAGTTATTGAATGTTATGTAAATAAATAATTGAAAAAAGAAATCGAGTACATTAAATAGATAAAAGGAAAGAAGAACTTAAGTGAATTAGATGAATAAGTGAGAAAAAAACGATGTGTAATTAATAAATATCTCTGAATGGAAATTGTGTAAATTAAATATATAAAAGAAATTGGGTAAATTAAATAATAATTCAGTTGCTGTTTTAAAATGATTTATTTACCAAGACACATAATAGCAAAAGGAACGTCTTATTTATGCTTGGACCGAATAAACAATACATAAAGTATTGGTTTCGAATCGATAAACTCTTTTTCATAATACTATGTAATAATTTTATAATGTTTTATGTAGTTAAACATATGGTAAAAAACAATGATACTTTTTATTTACAAGTGATTTGTCTTGTCGAATTTGATAAAATTTTATACCTAAATAAGTCAGACAAAATCAGCACAAGACCGGAAAGTTATTAGAATAATTATTTGACAAACTTACATTTTGAGAAGACCGCCTAGAATTAAATATTTTTAAAGTTTGATCACTGTGCCATTTATATAAAAGCGGCGGAAACTACTTACTTAATAAATTACCGACTTATTGACTGAACTTCCGACAGTCGGTAAGTTAACAAATAGTTTGCGCTGCTTTTGTATAGATGGCGCAATGGCCGATGGCTTGGGGTGTTAGGGGTCCCGAGGCAGCGGTGATACTCTTTGCATAACATTATGGTATCCAGGGACGCTAAAATATGCGACCCATAGACTTTCTATAGAAAAATTGAAACCTCGGTTTTGAAATTTTTTATGGCAAGGAAGAATGCTAATTATATGAACACGTGGGATCTCTATTAATAATAATTAGAAATAGCGCTTGTTATGTACAATTGATAACATATCGTTTATAAATATTATAAAAATCAGGACGTATTCTGTTCTTTCCAAGCTGCAAAATTCGGTGATTGACTCGTGTGTATCGTGCAATTTGTCATTTCATTTCTGAAAATTACATTTTCTTACCTATAATTAATTTTCACCTTAGAATGTATTTTATTAGAAACATGGTACTTACAAAAAACGATCTCTGAGAAGAAATGCTCTAGGCTGTATCCAGTGTAACCTTTCGCCATTGTAACACAAGATCTGTGCCATTTTAATTTTCCTAATTTCTTCTAATTGACTCAGCGTGAATGATCCTGGACTATTCGCATTTTCGTACCAATATCTATCGCCTAAGAAACGTATTCTCATAATAATGAAAGTATGTGTTTTATAAAAATTACTTACCCAAACGAAGATTTCGAAAAGTACGACCTAATAAGCAAAGGAACGTTGGTCCCAAAACAGAATTAGGTAAAGGTGCTTCGGAAAGTGCCCCTGTTACTAAATCTATATCTTCTGTATTTCTGTGAAAAGAATTTTCGTCACACCTCAGGGTAGTGTATCTCCTTGATATAAAGGACGATAATAGAAACTTGCAAATGTTTCCTTACCGGTAAACTCTTCGAAGTCTATTTATGGTATCCTTGGCCATTAACCCTCTAAGATCGTCGAAATTATTGATAGGTGATAAATTACAGAAAGATCGCCATCTGACATAAGATGGTAAACCGTGATCCCTTCCTTGTTGTATGATCTGGGCAGCATAATCCACCGCAATATCGTTGCTCTTTCCATCGTGGAAATATCGTTCCAAAAGGATTTCATTCAGTCCCGGTGGTAATGGCTTCCTAGAATGTCCAGCTGTCGCGGAAATTAAATCTTGCATCCTAGGTCGTTATTAAAGCCAAACTCTCATGGGACAACGTGTTGGAAAAGTCGCTAACTTAAATTTCATTCAATTTCTATTTGAATATACATAAAACGAAAACAAGTGAAAATTTAATTAAAACGAAGAGGAAGAATTCCTCCTGGAAGTAGATTTTTTTAAAAGAAGAAAATAAACAATGATTTCAAAGAATAATAAATCTGTATAAAGAATAATTATTCTTCATATGACTCTTCGTGTTCTCCGATATGATTACACAATTCAGTTCAGTGACCTTTGCGCATGTAAGAAAGTAATGATGTAACTGTGATGTATGATTATAGAGCTCTATACGATACTTTCGAATGTAAAGAGCTGTGTGCCATTTAAAGGAACATCAGTTTCAAATTTCAAATTGAAAGTTTACAATTATCAATATAATAGCAATGCTACTTAAAGTAATTCAACTTCAACTGACCTGTAGCACCAACGATCAAACGATCAATAGCACCAGCTTCATAGAACTCTTGGGGAGCGTAGAAGGCCGATAGTAAAGACCTTTCTCCAGACTTTAACGCCGATCGCGAGTCAACTAGGTCGAGAGTTTTTGGGGTCAACGTGGCAATGAAGAAGAGCCCAGCGGAGGCGACTGAGTTTGAGAGTGTCGCATCCGTTCGGGTATCGTATCCTCGAAAATATCCTCGGTTTGTTAAACGTAACTGGTACCTTTCGATATTCACGAAATTAATCAATTTTCATTATTTATCATCGTTCCAATCAAGACAACTCTCGAATAATTTTTCTAAATCAAATTATAAGAGCCATTCGTTCGATAAAAATGTTAATTAACAATGGCATTAGAATTTCAAAAAATTGAACTCTCGAAAGCATATTAATGTAATAATAATTAATAAAAGAATGAAAAAGTGCATAAGAACGGATTGAAAAGTTTTGTTGAATTCGTTTGCCGAACGAGTGGAGCCTGTTAATCCGTGAAATTAATTATAAAGGTAAAAGAGAGTACACGTACTTGTCGAGAGTTGTTTCGCCGAGAACAACGGGCAGAAACTCGTTATAAGTTATATGCTCCATTTCCGCGATAACGATCCTTCTTGCTTCCTGGTAGAGTCTCTCGTCGTCCCAGTGAGGATTCAGTTGTCCCAGCTCTGTTGCCACTCGGTTATGTTCACGTAGAAAAAGTACGTGCATTAGAGTGAGACCGGGATTCTCGTTTACCCGGGAATCCCCGCTAAGAAAACACGGGAAAGCTTTGTTCACGCTTCTGCAACTTTCGTACTTGGTCGAGGGCATGGGCAAGTTCTTCCTTTGCGTATTAAGTAAACCACCCTTGCCGGATCGTAGCACTTTTGCTACCTCCTCCGAACTCCCATAAACCGGGGAAAGGTCTAAGTACGACGTTGCTTGGTTGATTTGTTGTCGGGGACCCAATTTGCAACCCTAAAACAAAACAAAAGTTCTATTAGATATAATTCAACTACCAAATTAAATTAACCTTTTATTACTAAATGATACCCCTTTAAAAGTTAATTCATCATGATTAATCGTTTCTATTATCAAATTTCTGCAGAAACTACGATTCAAAGAAACATCTATATTACTTGTAAAGAGTTTCCTGGGTGCGGCGCCGATCTGGAATATTCCATGCACCCAACAGCATTATCAGCTCGGATTGGAAAGCATTCCGGATGGAAATGTTCGTAATCGACGTCGCAACATTTCAACTTCGCTCCGTCGGGTAATTCCATCTTGGGCGTGTGCGCTAGATCGTGGACAAGAAACTGTCCAAATAAGGCGGTCAGTGCCATTAAATATGGATGTTTAAGATCCGATCCTCCGGAGTGTACCCTCGAAGACACCTCCCTGGCGCTGGGCAAATCTATCCGAGGTAGAGAAACACCGTCCACGTATTCGGCTGGTAAGAATCTCACGTAAGCTTCCATAGAGGCACCCCAGGTCGGATGTAAAGCATTGTTACATTTTCCGGTGTGCGTTCTGTAACGAGGATCTACATTCTTGCAGCTGTTCGTCAGTTGCAAAAATGTCGGCGAACCGGAACAGCTGATGGCAGCCACCGAAGGTAATACCGATGATGCCTCTTTGGAGGACATGTTCAAAGCCTCCACCAACATCACCGCCATTGTTTCGATACGCAATGCCTTCCTCGACAGATTTTGAGCGTGTTCGGTCATCTCGTGCGAGGCACCTAGGAACCATGACGGTGAACCGTGATTCAGATGGGTGTGAGAAGTGAGAATCGCTTGTTCCGCTTGATGGTACTTCTCCATCGATATATTCGTACGTCTGCCCAGATCCAGCAACATGTTGGACGGTAGTATCGTACTCTCGACCAGTACGAACAAGGCGAGCAATCTGCGAATCGCAATCTAAGGATAGGAAATACAAACTTGTTCGTGCGCATAGCTGGAAAATGGAGGATTAAAGCACCAAGGGTGAAGGTTTTACAAAGGCTGCATCAGTGGGGGCTGATAAATATTTTGGTAGTGGTGGAGTTGTAGTAATAAAAGTACTTATTAAAAATTGTAAAAAGTAAAAATAATAAAAATTGAAACATTTATTTTGTGTAATTTTATATTGGAACCCTGCATCCCTTATGGGAGAGTTACCACAGGGTTGAACTCTGGGACGAATGGAAAGTTAGCATTTCGAAAATTAATTATAATTGATAGTGGAAGCGAACTGTTGGGTTGCTTGTACAGAAAAAAGGTTAATTACAATGGTAAATGGTTGAAAGGAATGGATCTATGAGAACAGAAAGCACTTGCCCAACAGCAAGTATTTACTCAGGGGATCTTGCAATAATTCTAGTTACTTGGAGAGTAATCATCTGAGAATAAACTTATCAATTATATATAATAAGGTTGGAGATAATATCTTTGGCATTCGTGTCGTGGGAACATAATGATCTATAAAATGTTTCAATGTTCTGGTCTTAGAATTTCTAAGTTTCCAAGGAGATCGTGAAATCTGAAGTTCAGTATACATAATTTACTTGAGACTGATAATGAAAAAGAAAAATGGTAAAATTTCAATAATTGTAATAATTCCTTGAAAACTGAAAATTCACTATAAAATGACGTCTCTAAAAAACCTACGACATCATGAAAACAGAAAAGGTGTTGAGAACACCATAGCAATTTTACCTTCCTCCAGTGAACTCGTGAGAAATCATTTGTAACTACAACTATACAATGACTCCCCACATCGAGACATTGCCTAATAATTATTATGCAAATTCAATGCATGTTTTATAACAAAACTCAACAATAATGAGACAGGATCCATAATTAAAAGTACAATTGTAGGGTGGTATTTGGATGATAAGTCTCTACATCTGCACTGTAAATGAAATTAACCAACTTCTTACACGATGCAACCAAGGAAACGAGAATATTCACACGATTTTCTACTAAATTAAGTTTCTCGTTGGTAGAATAGTCAGGCTAATGAATTAGTCGATAGGGAGAGCATCGCGTGACTCGTTTCAACATTTATCGCAAGAATCACAATGAATCTTCGAGACCTTGTACAACTGATGGCATTTCGCTTGGGTCGTATTGTTTATCTTATTAAATCCATTCATCGATTTCACCTATGTTCTGAAGATAAGTCTTTCGATTAGGTCCTTTTTTTTGGTCTCAAGAGAAGACCGAGGACACGCTGCTTGACATTTAAGCTCCTTCCTGATTCTTTTGTGATTTTCTTACGTAATCTTCGTTGTTCCCGTGATTAGTGTTCGTATAAATTGATGGCAGCCATTATCTAGCTACGTGATTCGCTTTTACTAAAGAAACTTTTTAGAATCGTTAATTCTCTTCTGACACCGAAACCGAATGGTCGCACACGTGCTACGTGCCTTATTCGATTATTCATTTTACGGCAATAATTTTAATAAAAAGAAGGCGTTTAATGACTTTTAATTTAACGAATTAAATTATTATTTAGTAACTAAAAAGATTGTGAAATTATTTTATTACAAAAATAAGCCACGGTATACAAAATCATTTTATACAAACATGTGTTATTAAACAGTACCATATAATTAGCCTTTTAATTAATTTGTAATATTTAAAAGAAACTTTATATATGGATAATAGTTAAAGATGCGATTATTTCTAAAATAATCGATATAATAGTAATACTATTCGGAATAATATATTTCTTTAATTATTTAAACATATTTAATTTGGGGTACCGGTCGCCGTTATCTAAGTCCATTTTCACTGGGCAATTACCGTGTTAATTTAAGAAATAAATTGATAGTATTTTAAATATTTGCAGTTACAATGCGTTTTCACTCAGACATTTAACGTACTAAATACTCTATAAAAAAAAATAGCTTTAGGGTTGCGTTATCGATCATCCCAAAGAATTAAAGAGGACTCACCGTGATAGGAAGGCGAATGTACCGTTGATCGGTCTTCGTTTCATTTTTTCAAAACTGTAGCGTTAATCCACGATGAAATTCATTTGAATTGTCGTAATAGTTACACCGTGTGTTATGTGCAAGAACACGAAGCTGCAAAGCTGAACTAAGACCGATCCTCGAACGAAAGTAAAACTCTACCAGTCCTGTCCAGTCGGATCCAAAGAGTGGGGCCCCGTGCGAGGATAACGGTAATATAGGGTGTCAACAATATACAGTGTGTTCTACAGTTAAGAGATACGGTAAGAGTGTTGCATCGTTGGTTGCATTGGTGTTACGAGCAAGACCAAGGTTCACCTTTCATAGAATCAAATCCATAGTCGCGGTTGGACGTACAGTTTCAAGGACCACCGACTTGTGTTCGTACTTTCCTATCTTAGCTTGTGTGGATACATCCTGCGTGTTGCTCCACTACATATTTCAGATTTTTTTTTTTAACAATACAGTGCCATTGCGCTATGGTAATCGACACGGGCTTGACCGTAATGTCGGCTAAGGATTAACATTCTTGGAGACATCGCGAATGATCAACTGCATTATACCGCCTACGATCTTGCCTCAAGAATCCAGAAAAGGATATTATGCGTCGTGTGCTGTTATTTGTGTCGCGCGTGGGAAGACGTACTGAAAAATATAATCTAAAGAATGAAAGAGTTTTTGTGAATTGTCAGTTGCCTTGGAAATAGAAAATTAAAATATATTTTTAATGTTGAAAAGAAAGCTTACTCCAAATGCTATTACCACTATTCTATAGATGTATCTTTATTTGATTAGTAAATCATAATTTATGTTGGAAACTCAGCTACATCTCATGGATCCAGGGTCTCTATGTACTTGAAAAATAAAACTGTTATTCAGAGGCCTTGAGCACTTTTATTTTCGCTCCCTGTGCCGCTGCTTACATTTCCACTTTCCTTACTATGCTCTCATAGCAATCACTTATTTTAAATCGTACTGAAATTATCTATAGTTTCATTTGTATTTAGCGTTAACATTTATTGCTTAAATTACAGAAGTCGATTCTAAGAATGAACATCGTCCGTGTTATCGAGAACTGCCCCACTGTATGCTAAATCCCAATAATGTTCGACCTGGTGTTTCTTAAAGTGCTCCCGAGCCATCTTTTCGATCGGGCAAACCTTAAATTTGATCTCGCCGAAATGACGTTGTTTACTAGTACCTTCCCATACGAGTACACATTTGTTTGGTACATCGTTTCCATCATTGTCTTTTATGATGTCCTCCTCCCATTTGATGCGATGCATCATCAATCGTTTATATTTACTCAATTGCTTTGCTCCTCCTTCTACTACAACAACGTTACAATCCCGAAAGAGCATTACACAACCTGTGAGGTAAAGCTGTTTCGCGTTTGTTTCCACTTTGAATTTCTTTGAAGCGTTGTTTACGAGATCACGTATTCTGCAACAATAATAGTAATCACGTATAATCAGTATAATATAACTTTATAATTATTTATCTTGTTTTAAATGTACCTATAAACGGCCACGTGTACACCAAGCGTAGTGTCTTCCTTAAGTTTCCTCGCTTTCTTTTCACGCCGCTGATCAGCAGTGAGTCTTCGAGCCGCATTAGCATCCTCATGTGCCTTTAATCTTTTAGCCATTTGTTGCCGGACATGGGCTTCGATTTTAGTGGGGTCTTGTACGGCTTCTGTACCTAATACTCGCATAAGATTCGAAATCCGCAATTTTGGTTCCGGTGGCGGCTCAAGACCTAATCGAATCTTCTCCTGTTCCTCTTTCCACGCCTCTCGTCTATTTTGTCTACGCAATTTTTTACGTTCCTTCTTTGTTAAAAATACGGGCATGTATATTGGTTTCAATGGATCGGCTAAAATAATAAAAAAATAGTTAATTACTATCTACTAAGGAAATTAATTTATTAAGAAATACGTACTTGGCGGTCGCATTTGTGTAGGATGTTCAACAAGATTAGTAATAGTAGAATTTTTAATAGTTGTAGGTTCATCTTCATTTGAATACCCTCCTGTTAATATAACAGAATCCCACCATTCTACATTAGGCACATCTTCGCTAAGAGCTTCAGTTTTTGGCGCTATGAGCGCTAACTTTGTCGCTGAACTTATACCAGTTTTTCTAGCTATCTGACTAATTTCATTTTGCAATTTTTCCAACTGGGCTTTCATACGAATTCTTTCTGCCAACTGTTGGAACTTTCCAGGTTCGTGGAATTTCAACGTACGCTTGCCTCGAATCGCAGGTTTCACACCTATTCTGGTATCGAAAAAGTGCGTATCCTGAATTTCTTCAGGGCCTTTAGATTCTTGTAACTGTGCTTTGAATTCTTCGCGTTTCTTTGCGCGAATGTTGGCTTTTAACGTTGGCACTACTTGAGTAAGTTGCACTTCTTTGCCAGTTATATCTACAGTTCTTCCAGACTCATCTAAGATCAATGGAGTTGGTTTGTCTGGTACATTGACGTTACCAAGTAACCCTGAACTTAGTTTACTTCTAATTTGAGCTTGTAAAGCAGCAATTTTTCGTGCTTTGTCCGAATCTGTTTTACTTAATAAACCTTGATTATACATGCTACCCACTGTTGGTAATGAATCACGTGCTTTTAATAAGGGTTTAACTGGTGCTGATTCTTCTTGTTTTATAGCTTTCAATGCCCTTTTCCTTTCTTCAATTTCTCTTTGGGCATTAGCCATCATTTGTCTTATTTTGTCTGCTGAGAGCTGTGCCTCTGTTGTTTTTTCATTTTTCACCTCATCATCTTTGAATCTAGGCTTCTTTGCGTCTTTATCTTTATCTTTATCTTCCACATGATTACGTTTTTTACTTTTCTGTGCTGCTCTAGCATCATCGTATATAGCAAATATTTTCTCAGTTAATTTTGAAGCCTTTTTGTCTTCCAACAATGCAGATAATTTATCTGAAAAATATTAAATTACTATATTAATACCTTCAGTTAATATGACTGAATAATTTATTTAATTTATTACTGACCTGCTGTTTTGCGTTTATCATATCCAGAAGTAATACAATTGACAGCAGTGGTAACAATAGCAGGTTCTCCAAAACCAAGAAATTTATGAACCGCTTTTTCAATTTGTGGTTTCATTTCGTCTATTTCCTTTCTCGTTAAATACGACATCTTTTCAGGTTTGTTGCAAACAGTTTCTTTAAAAAGCCTTATAACTTAGTACAAAATTATTTACTTCACAACATAACCTCTATAAATTATAAGGTTAGGTATCGCATTTCAGTCATGCTATCAATTAGAAACGGTTATTTCATATTCTATACAGCACCAAATGTTCAACTAATTTCGATAGGATTGCCATGATATTTGTTTATAACGTAATGTTGGTATGTAAATTAAATCTCATAATCCACTATCATCGACATCACATTGGAACACCGTGATTGTTATTTGGCTATGTTCAGGTATTTCCCAATTCTCAGCAAGTGTTACCAATCCCTTATCGAAAAAAACACTTAAAAATTACGAAACTATGAATCTAGGAATATATGCGAACTTACAAAGAACATTACAAAGCTTGACGAGCGTCAATTCAAATTAAATTTGAATATGTAGTACTCGAATGTAGTACTTTTATGGATATTTCTTTTTATCGTCCAATTTGAAAGGGTGGAAATAGCTTTTGAATGGAAAATGTTGAAATGTACGACTACTGTATTTTTGCATGCTAAATTCATTTATATAAACAGACTTACGAAACAGTAATTTGTTTAAAATATATTTGACGTTTCGTACTATCAAAGAGTAGTTCAGGAAATGAAGGAATGTGGGTGCTGGAGAAGAGAGAGCTTTTGGATGTTTGAGAGGAGACAGTTCCTATATGAGATCAATTTGTTTTTTTAGTATTTTCATAACAAAATATATTTATATGAAAAGATGCGAACTAAACCTAATGTTAAATTTCTCGCAGAATGAAATGCGTTATATTTAAGAGTTTGTAGGATAAAATGATAAAATATTACCTAACAGAAGAAGGCTGCGGTAAATCATGTTAAGCTTTTAGATGAGATCGATAAGACTCGCAATATAAGGTAAACTTGTTAGAAGGAAATATATGAAGGCGTAAGGGGACGAAAGCAGTTTGCGGGGAAACGGAATGGCAGTGGACCGACGACCGCAAATGAGAATGGTAGAGAGAACTACGGTGTTCCACGCTTCTCTGGTGACCGATGAGGCCAATTCATGGAACCACATTTGTTTCATTCGAGGCTGTTGTTCGAAACTTTTCTGTTAATTGAAACGAAGAAATTGGAATACTGCTAGTCAAACGGTTATCTTAGACCACTGCCGGATGGGAATTTTACAAAAGGGAGAAAAAGGTACACCACAGGCGTGGACAAGCGGTATGGGAAATCGATTTAGGATGGCAGAGAAATGTACATTCATTAGACCACTTTAAATGGTCTCAAGGAAGCTTACCTGGTTCGAACTGTACAAAGCCGATTGGTAGCTGTAGCTGAAAGGAACGTTGCAGTTTTTACAGTCGCTGAAATATCTCTTGCTCGAGATACCATGGGCACTAAATAAATTATTACGAAATAAATTGCAAACGAGAAGCTGCAGAAAGATTGCAGAAATAGTTGCGTTACTTTAAAATTAATGAAAATGGAGATTGGATCAATTAATTACACAATTAATAAAAAGAAGTATAATGTAGTTTCAGAAGAAACTTCAAATGCCATTTTATCTTAAGAATATTGATGAAACGTTTATGTAATCATTTTAATTAAACTTTAAGCTAAAAATTGATATGCTATAAGTGCTATTTTATGAAACTTTTATGTCATGTAATATTAGATTTTATAATATCGTCTACCATTTTCAAATTTCAAATGTAACGATCAGTCTCGTGTACACCCTATCCTACCTCCTGCATGTTGGGAAGCGTTTCCATCGAATTACATTTGTAATTTATTTGGATGACCGGGCTTTTTTCTCCGCGGCCCAGGGTAACTCGCACACCTTGATAGTTATATCCGAATTCTAGCACAGAGGAAAATGTACATCGCGTGGTGCCACTAATATTCAGTCAGTACGTATCGGGCCAGCCGTGTTTCTTCGTGAATTTAACGATTTTACCAGCAGACGTGGCCACGTCCCGAAGTGATGTACGGTTCGCTCGTATGACTCGGCAGCTAATGCTTTAATATGCGCAAAGGGTGCCATGCTTGTGTCACGCGGATTACCGCTAATTGTAGTTTATGCTTTATACTATGCTATTCTCTGTACGTTCTGTCGAGCGTTGGGTATTCGATATATACATATACAGAGAATCCCTTGTGTTTACTTGTATATCAGTGAACGAACCTTCCCCAGGGTACCTAAGTACATATCCGTACAACAATTTGTATTTGCTGGATCTTGTTGTGTTATGTATCAGATACAGTTTGTACAAGTTGCTCGTTTCTGTTGACGACAATGCTGTCATTCAGATCAGACGGTTCTTTGGGAAAATTTGGAGAGTTGGAAAGTTTTGACTATCAAAATGTTTATGCGCTTAATTCCTTATTCCTTATTAATTTATTTTTTAAATGTATATCTTTGTAAAATAAAAATTCTCATATAAATAGAATTTATTATAAATGTAATTGTGTTAAATTGCTAAATGAGATTAGAATTGCAAAGATGACTTCGTTTTAATTAACGTTTCGTCGTGCGCTTATAACTGTTCACGTTATATTAACGTTTAAATGCATTGCATGTATTTGGTCATTTTGAAGTTAATTCGATTAAACGAAACCGAGATATCTATTCATATGCACGAACGTTAGCTACAGAAGCGCAACGCTAATTAAAGCTAGTAGGTGTTACGATCCTCTTAAATGGATTCGTTACTAGATACCTTCATGATGTGCAGGGTAAAATCGAAATTTCAAAGAATTACAGTTAATATTCGTTAAAACAATCAAGCTTAAATAAATTTAAGTTCTAAATTATACATTAGGTCAACAAAAACCTAACTCTGGTATTTGAGGGTTGAATAACCAAAACTATACATACTAATTAAAATATTAAACTATTAAGTAATCAAAGCAAAATTGTACTTATCCTTTCTGCTCCTATTTCATCTAATGCTACCCTAAAATAATTATATCAAAGTTATAAAAAAATGCTGCGATATCTTTTTTAAAATTCTATCTATCAAGTTGGTAATAAAAGTCAAATTAAATGAATTCGTATCGTATATCAGCCACATCTTTATTCAAACTAATTTCACGTTGCATGGATATAACTTTTACTATCAACCAGCTTTTAACGGCTTGTTAAAACATAATATGTAAAAAGGAAACCGTAAACTCTACACAGTGTTTTCTGGGATGATATGCTTGATAATGTCAGACAAAACTTATGCTTCTGTTGTATCGTTAATCTTCTGGTCAGACTGGTACACTTGTTCGTGTTCCACGCTTAATCTACTTATAATCTACAATATTCTTAGTATCTCTGAATAAGCTCGCCGTATCTTGTTCAAGATTTTTATCAAACGGCAATATATTATTGTTTATTCATGATGGTATAGAAATCTTGATTAGAGAAGTTCATAAAAACCAGGTGGACAGGGAATAATAAAATCGTAAAACTGGTTAAAGGTATAATTTATTGTTCGTTCACGTGTATCGTTTAACTTTTAGTTTCTCTTCGTGAACGATGACAAAAGATTATGCTTCAAAGATTAATCATGGCTACCATAGAAAGTAATTAACCAAAAGTCTTTTATCAAAATTGTGCAATAATTTTAAAAATCATAGCGAATTAGTATAATATTTTTTCTCACCTTTTTTAGAAAATTAATACAATCATCAAATTTAAACATTACATTAGAATTATATTTAAACAAATTTATTTTTAATATTAATAATGGTTTAATGAACACCACGCGTCAGTTGTGGACGGGTTATGCTAATTAAAATAACAAGATACATTTTCTATAATATATTTTACATTATAAACCAACCATACATCATCATAATAATATCTTATACTCTTAAGCCTAAGCGTGTTTTTAATCCTATATTCCCGTTTATATACTTCCTTCATATTTATACTTTGTTTACTTCTTCATAGTATTTATATATATATTTTTTTTATTTATTTATATTCATCATTATTTATAATATACTTTATACGCTATATTATGTATATATATAATATCATACATGTTTTCTTTTTTTTTTTTCTTAATTTCACGCACGTCCCAGGGCGTCTCGCGTTTTTTCATTCTTAACATCCTTTGAGAATTGTCTTTTGGAGGTATCTATCCTTATCTTTTTTTATTTTTTTCTTAAACCACGTGCACGTGTTCATTTATTTCATCTGGTAAAAGTGTCTGTCCGTCACGTCTATTACTTTTCTTATTTCTGTGTACCGGTGTATGTAAGTGTGTGTCTGTGTTACAAATTACATGTACATTATTACAAGATTTTCTTTGCCCTGACGTTGTATCTCGAAGCTGTGGCTAAATTGTATGCAACGAGGCTGCCATGGGACCCCATAGTCTTAAATCATTATTTCTTCTGAAAGTTACCGGAAAAGGATCTCACCCCTACCCTCGAGTTCCGGCGATACATAATTTTTCTCCATTTTCTTTCTCGTTTCTTTGTTTTTTTTGTTTTTGTTTTTTGACCTCAAAATACATACACACGATGAAGTGAAAAAAGGCACCTTACTCCTTAGCGTACGGTCGTAAGTGATATGCCGCGTACCGCGCCGAGAGATCGGGGTGAAAGTCGACCCATGATATAATTGAGGGTCTGTTTGACCCGCAGGTCGTAGGAAAACTACGAAACAACGAAGGAACGTCGTGATCACGTTACTGTAATTGTAATCCTCGCACGACTGATGCTGGGTCATTTCAAACCCAATTATATAAATAAAGAAGATTTATTTAACTAACTATTACTACTTTGATTTAAAATTTGCCATTTTATTTGAACAATAAGATAAAAGGATTTACAAATTAATAATCATAAAATTAACATAAATAAAAATTCTACCCTGCTCCTTTTATATAATGTTAATTTTAAATATAAATATAATACAAATTCTCTACGCAAATCAGCCTTTAAATCTGAATATAATTACGGGTCAAAATGACCCTGCATCGATCTGTATCTGAGAGTTTCTCTTCTCGAATCATTTTTTAAATTCTTCTTTCGCACATTTATTTCATTCATTCTTATACGGATGCATACTTACATTTTATCCTTCCGTGTCATTTTTTTTCCTAATTTCCTTTCGATCTACTCAATATAGGTGTTTTAAAGGACTGATGGGGTCGGTCAGGCTAGCCGTAACATCCTTCCCGTACATCGTCTGAATTTGTTTTCAAGTTATCTTACGGCTAAAAGGTATTTAACACAGTACATCGCGGCGTACGCTTTTTAACAGGTGTCGCGTTTCCGCTTTCGCCCGTTCCTCTTCCCATCTCTCGGTTTTCTAAGCTTTTATACTTCGATATAATCTCTAGTGTTGTCGGCTAATGTTATCATCTTACACATTTATATCTGTTATGTATATATAATACACATGTCCTTGTAATATTATACGTATGTGTGTGTATATATACACATATAGATGCGGTTTGTTTGGGTTTTTTGTAGTCTTTTTCTTTAATATATATATTTATATATTTATATGATAATATACATATGTTAGTTTAAGGTATGCTCGGTGACTACGTTTACGGCTCCTACGATTTTTTCCTTTTATTTATTTTTTTTTTAACTTTTCTTTTACTGCGTGCATCGTTTTCTTTACATTCTTGCGTTAAAAACTGTTTTCACGGTGCTCCGCATCGGTTATTCCCCAAAAATGGCCTGACTGCTGCCTTCCTACCCTTATGCTAGTTCACGATTCACCGGACGGCGGGGCTGAATTTAAGCGAACGACTCCTGAAAAGATTCAGAACTAACATTGCTGATTTTCTTCTTCGTGATAGATCTTTCATACAATCGAACCTCTATAAGGTTATATATTCTTTTGATTTGTTGCCGAAATTATTGCAAATCGAAACACAGGGTGCGGCGAAAGTTGATAAATATTTCATTACAAAGCATTTGACAAACCTTTTGCCGCACAGTGTATAAACTGTTATATTACAGTAAAATGTTATTTAATATATACAATACAAAAAATTAATATAAAGAAAAGTTGAAAACTGACAAGGGCAAAATATATTACACGAGCCTTACATAAATATTTATGACAAATTCTGAAATAATTCATTCTTAACAAACTTGAAATACTAAATAATTAAAGGTAAAGTTTAAATACATTGAATATAAGAAAAAGATGATTTGATATTTTTACCTTGGGGAATCTTGAGGGTGTTTTAGTGTAGCACTACGACAAAACCCACTTCTTCTTTTGAATTTTTTGGTTTCGAATTTATAAAATTAACTAACTTTTAAAGGTTCGATAGTATTTTTACTTAAAATTCATTGGAAATTTTTGTACAGAAGAAAAGTCAGCTAAGTAGGACTTTTTTGAGGAAGAAGAAAATCATTTAAACCTATTTTTCTGAAGATCATGCTTTTTAAAATAATTCTTATGGTATCTTGAAATCTACAATAAAGAGCAAACTTGAACATACACATGGAATTTTAACATAAATAATATTTCATTCAACATTTCAGTACAGAACGTAAAGAAAGAAAATAAGTAGTATGGTTTACAATTATCTATGATGCAAAATTGATTTTACATGATAAATTTAATACTTAAGAATATTATTTATATAATGTTGAAATTCTATGTGTTCAGTGTTGCGCTTTACGCAATTATAATATTATCATACGTAGCAAAATTAGGTAAAAATTAATTTCATTTTTTATTATGTTTCCAGTCTAGTCAAAGTATATTATTTTCCTAATACAAGAAAATCGTCAATTGAAAAATTTAACTACCTAATTCTCGTCGAAGCACCATCGAGTACAATTAACCCATTGATTTTCATTCTTTTTCCTTGAAACAAAATGGCCTAACCCAGGCCATTCGAGGGTTAAATACCGACGCAAGAGTTTGAAACAGCGTTTCGTTGTATCCTCGATAAAAGAAACGTAACATCAGAAGAAAAATTCCTCGTTTCCTTCGAAGCCGATACCGAACAACTCTCGATCCATCGTTCGTGAAAGCACCCCGGAACGTCGATAATTATTTCCATTTAGTCCTTGGTAAAAGAAACTCGTACAAAATCTCTAAACGTATGTTTCTTCAATGATTGTCGGCTACCGTATTCGGTAAAATTTCCACGAGAAGAATCTTTCTCTGTTAAAAATCGTCTGCGGAGAGGTATGGTCGTTCAGCATCGAAGGATTCGAGGAAACCAGAAGACGAAAGAAAATGAAAAGGCGACGAAGACTGCTGTGACGGAAGAATGTCGCCAAACCATGATACGTAATAATGAAAAGGGAGTAGAAGATGCCGGTAAGTGTGAAAGAAGAACAGAAAAGAGAGAAATTGGTCGTGGTAACGCGAGAATGCCGTGATTCGATAACGGTTAGGTGGTTGGTATGCCAGCTTGCTGAAGCTTAAACGACATGACGGGGAAAAAAAAAATGAAAATTGCACTATCGGACACATTTAAGGATCCTACAGTGTCATGAGAGCATGGACGAAGGACGAAGGCAGCAGCCGCAGCTCGTTTTTTCTTATACAACTGTTGTCTTTTTTCTTTTTGTTGCAGGGATTTTAACCGCTTCGAAACCCGGTTAACCCGTTGTAAGTCTTGATAGGTTACAAAGAGGACAAGGTAACTTTCCTTCGGAGATAGAGTTTCAGATAAGTTTCACAAAGTATTACAATCAATTTTCATTTTTAACTAAGGATCCTTGATTAAATGTTCTTTTCATGGAAGGGTAGTAATTGCATAAGGAATTTTCAGTATTATACTCTGCTTTTAATAATACTTGACTATCTTTGCTAATAAATCTTTTGACGACTAGTTTAGGGTTACAATTATTTTTATGCAAATAACAACTGCCATAGTTTAATACTCAAATTTAAGCTTGGAATTTTCAACACTATTTAAAAGCTGCTTTTTTAAATTAAATTATTTCTCAGCCAATAACAATGAAAATATTAAATTTTCACAATGCTATTTATAAGAGGATATATTGTTAGGTAGGAATTTATGAAAAAACTAGGAGGGGTTATTATTATTCCTCCTAACCGGGATTTGAACCCTGGTCAAACTGCGTGGAATTCAATTACCTTACACCCTAGCCCAACACCTGTCCCATCACGTTTTCTCTTTTATGATTTTTTTTTATGATTGGATTTGAAGGTTCCGATTTTACATTAAAGAACCCAATCTTACTCGGGTTAGGGGTTAAAATCCCTGAATTTAGTGTATGAACGTTTGCGTATGTGTATCGGTGTACTCGTGTTGTGCTGTGTTACGGTGCTGATTGTGATCTGCGGATATAGTTATTGCGCTATTTTTTTTCCATTTTACGTGAACATTTTTTTTTCTCTTCTTATTTGTTAACCTAGCGAAGCTAGACTAGATTAAACTACGTTTAGAGCTGTTGTTAAGTTTCTCACTACGTTTTACATGTACGCTGTGTATTTTTTTTTTTCTGTAAGAGTTTCGTGTACGTGTATCATCTTTTTCTTGTGCGTGCGTAAGTGTAACAACTGTCCATTTGTTATGTATTTCATTCTGGGCGCGATTATACACATGACTTAGGTACCATATATGCGTTTTATCATTTTTTGTTTGGTTTGTTTGTATTAAATGTATCACTCTTGCGTGCTCTCACTCCCTTTCATTCTTATTTCTTGTTCTTGCTCGAAGCATCACACACTCTTTTACCTAAACTTTTTACACGTTATAATTTTCCTTGATTTTCTATTCTCGCTTCGTGTTCGTTTACTTTCCGAAACTCCTACTAAATTAGATATACATTAATTATCTACTTATCACTTTATGCTACATTTTGGTTTCCTCTTTGCGCCACTTTCACTTGGCCAGCATCGTTTCCATTTTTTTTTTTTTCTTGATTTATTACCTAGACAATATATTCGATACTATCGCCTCAACGCTCAAGGCGATAATTTTCCAAATATTTTTTTTTACAGGACGAGGATCCCCGGCTGATTCTTTAAAAGAGTGGGGGGATCGCTCACTTTCTCATTTTTTTTTTCCGCTAAAAGTGGAATCGAGTCGAGAAGGGGTGATTATACGGGCGAAGGAAGTATTTAAGGGTAGAAAGTGTACCAAGACTTGTGATTTGATTTTCTTGCTCCTTTCTTTAATCAATTTTTTTTCTTTTTTCATTAAAAATCCAACCTTAGGATTTTGTCCTCGTACACTTTGACCCTTACCTATCCTCTTCTCTCGCTCGTTCCACTTCTCAAAAAATAACCTATATTTTTACTTTTTTCTCATTTTTCTTTTTTAATCGTTCGCCTAGCTAATAATGTACACGATATTTTGTTTCACTTACAATGTACTTCGAGTCGCCACTTAAAAGCTATTTTATCTCACGCACAGCGCTTTCTGGTTTCTTTTTTCTTTCTTTTTTTCTTCTCCTTCTTTCACTTAACGACGATTCAAAATAACAGCTCTCGTCGCCGCTGCACGATAGTTTATATATATATATTTTTTGTATTTATATGTATGTATATATTTATTTATAATTCTTTCGTTTCTTTCCTCGCGATCGGTATCGTGTCCTTTTCGGGCTGCGAATTATTACGGGTCGAGAAATGGAAAGTATTTTCTTGTTTTTTTCCTCAAAAAAATTGCCAATCATTTTACATTCACTATTCCGAGTGACATACAGTATTGAATTTTCAGTTATTTCGTTGTATTTTCGTACGATTTTTTATTAATATCTCGCGTGTTGATCAATTTTTTTTTTATATAAAAAACAACTGACGGACATACGGTGAAATATATTTGGTGTTGTTTCGTACCTTGGGCCACAATTCTTATGTTTTTAAGGTACATACACGATAGAACTTTGTTCATTGTACCTACAAGTTTTTGATTCGTTTACAGGTTTCTTTAACAGGCGAAAACGAACTTTACCAAACGAAAGTTTCTATTTGCAAGCATTAAGGGTTCATTCTAGTAATTAGGCTTTTCAAAATTTTTTTTTATTAAATTAATGATCCGTAATAAATTTCAATAAATATTTCACTACGTTTGAATTTCAATTTTTTGATGATTCTTCATACTGGGAAGACACTAAGAGATTTTCGGATCACGCATAGTCTGGAGATTTACATAAACTTACGTTTTATATGTTTCAAGCGTGTAAACGTTTGCTCGTGTTCGCCCACCGAAATATAGAACGATATTATGTTTACGAAGGAATTAATGGCACGAAATATTTGTGGTCCGCGAGATGGACTGAAGGCACACCTTTTATAATCCATAACCATGTGCTACCTATGGAATCACTCGGAAAATTCATTAATTTTAATGATTAATTTCTAAACCCTAATGTTTGATTTCATCATCATTCTCTCGTCAATTGCAAATTCTTAACTTCAAGTAATTATATAAAAGTAGAGATAAAGCAGTTGCTTCAGGAAAAAAAGAAGAAGTGAGTTATTAATTTCACTACACTTTTACTTTTAAAATTTTGGCTCTGGATTGAAGCCCTTATTAAACAAACCTTTATTGTTCATATATTATACATTTTCATTGATTTTATTAAAATACATAGACAATAAAAATTGACTTTGATAAGGGCTTCAATCCAAATTAAAAATATTAAAAGTGAAAATAAGGCAAATTAATAACCCATTTATTATTTTTTTTAAATATTTCTTTGGACTGAAATGGCAGTTCTACCTCTACTTTTATAATCATTCTTTCATGTTTGATCGCCATTCAATATCAACTTTTTTATATCGTTCTTTGATCATCGAAGTTTTGATTCGTGAACGTTGAACGTTCGTTTGATTCGTTTAAAGCACGATCCGTCTATATTTTCAATTAACAACAGTCACCGTATATCGTTTCTTCTACCCCCCATTTTCTTTTTACTCGTCTAAATCCCGAAGGTTTCACCGTATCACAGTGAAACTGCTGGATTTTATGACGAGACAGTTTCATTATCGATACGCAACGAGACTGTCGATGGATGACTCGAAGGGGTTGGAACGGAAGGAGAATAGCTTTGGATCGTGCTTAAAATCGAAAGGGATAAAACATGGGGTAAGAATAGTCTAAAGCTGAAGCCATTATTTGACAAAATACCGGCTGGAATTCGTCGTTTTCTTAAAAAGAGAATGTGCGACCTTCGAAACATCAATTTTGCAGAATTATAGGGGACATAAAAGGTTCTAAAATTAAAAAGAGAGATGAAATTTCATTCTTTGCAATTATGCAAAATAAAAAATATATATTCAGGACCATTTAGGACTCATTTTTACCCATTTCCTATAAAAATATGCATTTGCATAAACACCTACAGTATATTCGGACACATGCAATATTCATCTATTTATTATAAACAAACAAGATCATTTCTAGAGGTATCAAGAATGCCACATGTGGCAGCGGTTTAAGACGACATGTCACGTCTCAAATTGTTTTATTTAGATTATAATATATTCTATTATTGTTCCAATGCCTATCGCTGTTCAAGACTATAGTGGACTGTGCATTTAATGCAACAATGGGCACAGGGACAATAAAATGATATGCTATAATCAAAATAAATCAATTTAAAAGTGATATGTCGCCTTAAGCCGTTCCCACACATGTTGATCTTAATATATCTGCGACTGAATATCTAATGCAATATGTGTTATAATTTAAATAAACCAATTTGGGGCGCAATATGCCATTTTAAGCCACCATTACATGGTTTCATTTTGATATTCTGTGAATGTTTAAATCTATAATTGATAGAAATATCAAAATCGATCCACTAGATGGTGGCTATATATTGAACTTCCTATAAATCTGCAAAGTTTGGACCAAAATCAGTGTTCCAAAGATAGTACCACCTCATTGTTAATCATTCCTTTTGTTAGCAACTGGCAATAGTTTTGAACAATTTGATTTCTCGATACGACGGAATGAAATAGAGGCAACCATTGAGTGATCGAGTCAAAGGACAAGATACACATTCGCGAGGAATGAATTCGACTCATCTAATCTAACTTTCGTGCTGTTTGTGCAATGTGTCTACCTACGAATTGTTTAATTTCTTTCTCGTCTCTCTTGTGCTGTAATTTTCATTGTTGTTTCACTCTCACTCATTCTCACCCCCCCCCCCTTTTTTTTTATCTTATACTGTTAGCGTGCTCGTTCCCTTCATGCATGCTTTCAATCTCATTTTACCATTTTCATCGTTTTCATTAAATCGGCAAAGTCGAAATTCGGGACGTAAGACAGACCATGGCTCGAGATCCTTATTTTCATCCCTATATTTTTTCATCCTCTTTAAAATTCACCCTCCCCCCAAAAAAATGATCTATACACCCTTTCGTTGTCGCGAATTCGTAGTTTCACAAAGCTGGACAGCTCGAAGAGCGAGTTTACAGCAGAGAGACGCAAGGTATCGTTCTCTTCCCTAAGCTTAACGATTTATTGCTTAAGCGTCTTTAAGTGCAGACCTTTATTCCCGTTTCTTCTTTTGGTTCTATGGTATTATATAAAAATCTAAGGTATTAAGTTAAAAACCACGGTAGACCCGAAAACACGATTGATTGAGAGCCGACCGAATCACCGGACGCTACATCTGTTCAGCAAAAGACACGTCTCGGCGCATACGACTGATCATCTTTTATAAAAATATCCAACTGTCTAAGTGTCGCGATCAGAAGGATCAAATCGAACAATAAAAACGACTTCTCGACTGTTATTCTTGTATTCATTTTTTTGTTCTTTTTTCTTTTCTTTTTGTCTGGCGAACATGAGTCTGATGTACAAAGAAACGGAACAACCGAAGAGGGAGGTTCCTCTAACAACGACGAAGAGGAATCTCTTTGAATACGCGTGGATCTATCAGTTCCGTGGTTCGCGAGAAGATGAAACAGTTTCTCATGGAGCGCGGAATCGTCGAGTTTTACTATTCTTTTTAATTTTATTTCGCTTGGAGGTCTGTTCCCGCCGAATTTCGAATAGCCCTCGAGCAACGGTTTCATTATAACGTACCTACCTAACTATCTAACTACGGTTGGATTTTCGTTTATAATAACCCCTTCTTCTTCTTCTTCTTCGTCATTTTTTTTTTTTGTGTTTCTTTTAAATTTAATTTATGTATATATATATTCTTCACGAAGTGTGCACGTGTTCCGTTGATCTCTCCTTTTAATTCGTCATTTATACATCATTGATTAAATAGTTTCATTTTGTCGGCCGTCGTATCGCGCTTCCGTTCACGTCATCGACTCAATAAAATGTATCTTCTCACTGTTAAGCCGAAAACTACAAAAATAATGAATCCGGGTTATACGGGTCACGTTGTAATTGGCTGCGATCCCGTCGATTGGTTTTTCTTTCTGTCTTTCTCGGTGTCGGATCACACGGTATTTCTTTTTTTTTTTCTTCCCCTTTCTTTCTTTTCTACCATTCTTTTCGAGCTGCTCGTTTCTCTTCTTGTTAACCGATCCTTTTGCGGACGATGCGACACACACAGAAACACACACATACACACACACAGAGAGAGAGAGAAAATATTGGCTGTTTACGTTACAAACAGGTCTTTGATGATCACATTGGGTGGTCCGCGTATCCCGGAATTCGTGTTTCATTACCGAAGCTTTGACACTACCGTGACGGCAACGCTATCTATTAAATTCAAGCCGAGAGAAACGGTTACATTATCCTTACTAGACTGGACGAGAGGATACCTCTTGATTTTCGTTTCACGGTTACACCTGGCGTTCCTCTTTTTAGTTTCTTTATTTTCTCTGTTGAATTTGGACGTGAGAGATTTCTATTCGTTTCTTTCTTTCTTTCCCCCATTTTTTTTTTTTTTTTTTTTTAGAGACAACATATTCATTCTCCTTTTTGTCTATTGTTCATCAAGATATATGTATGTGATTTTAATTTTAATTTTTTTGAAAATACTTTTCCTAGGCGATTATTGCCCTTCTAGTTTTCTATCAAGCCGGAAGCGGCATGATCTTTGTCGCTTTTGCAGTCGCGGTGGCGTCGATGGTGACGGAAATTTTGTTGTTGTTGTTGTGGTTGTTGGTGGTTGTTGTGGTTGTTGTGATAATGGTGGTGGTAACTGTTGTTGCTGTTGTTGTTCCTGTTGGTTGGGTGTACTTGCTTACCATCACACTAGAAGGCTAGGCGTCAGCCAGTCCTCATCCGCTAGCTGGACCGCAACCAAGAACACACTTTACCATTTGAACACACAAATGCTGGTTAAAGTCTTGGTCCGAATTTCAAGAAAGTAATAGAAATATTTCTCGACAACTAGTTTCAATCCTTTCACTCGTTCTCTGACACGCAATTGCCTCGAATTCTTTGAATAATTATTATGTTAATACAAAACTAATTGAGGTTTGTAATTAATATTTTTGAAAATTGCCATCTTTTGTATATTATTGTGGTAGTATTTTAAATATTTGTGCTATACGTTTAATATGGCAGAGGAAAAAATTAAATATTGATTGCTGAGTTAGATTTATGCATTTTTGTGCATTGATTGCACTTGGCAACTATAATCATTTTCAAAACATTTATTTTCCTATCACTCAGAATATTTTAAGTAAATATCAAAATTTAACCCTTGCACAGCAATATCAAGGTCAATTATGATCCAGATCCACGAAACACTTAGAAAAGAAAAAGAGATTTATAATTAATTTTAGGACTTAGTCTGCCATTCAAGGATTAAAATAACAACAACCGCAATTAGTTTTGCACCAATTTTGATTTTTCTTTTGTTCCTTCTTTCATACAACCCCTTTCATTTCACACTTCACAAACATACACAGATACACACACTGATTCGATCTGAATCTACCTTTACCGTGACTCAACCTCAATTGCTTTTAACAATTTAAAAGCAATCAAAGAGATACTTGCCCTAGGAATTGTGTTGCATAACGGGGAGGAATTGTATCAGTGAGGTGTAACACGTCTTGTAATTATTTGAATCATTGTGTTCGAATATTTTGTTTCGTTTCTTTTGATGGATTAACGGTTATCGGCTCAATGAAAGTTTCTCGTTGGGTATTTTTCGCTTTTGTTTCTTGAGTCTGTCCCATTTAATTGGCATTTTATGCTCAACGACGACAACCATTCTATAAATGCGTTCTCCGGCGACATTTTTCGGGTCGATTTCGAGGTTGAGCCCGGTCGTAGATGCAGTATTCTTGATGCAAAGTGATATTTGAAAGTAAGGATAAGCCAGGCCGTGCGATGATAGTGGTAGCGATCACTGTGCCTGCGAATCGAAATTTGTAAATAAAAATGATTCTTTTTGAATGATTTCAAGCATCTCCCTTGGCCCACAAAAATTATTTCAAGTAACAGAGTCATCTTCTCTTTTTTTAATAGAAGAACCTTAATTATCCGTAAACTCATATAATAGGTATTATTTTTTATATAAAATTGAATTATTTCTTATTAATTCTAGTGTGATACAAAGAATTTTAAATATTGAAGTTTCAATGGATAATCAAGTGTTTTGCTGCCTACATAAGAGTTAATTAGATTAGCGATATATTTTGAAAACACGTTTTGTGAGGGAGATACTTGATTTTAAACAAATGAAATTGAATAAGCGTGTATTTTAGCCTTTGAATATTACAATAAACATTCGTGCATCGTGCGAAACTAAATAAAAGCGACTATAATATTTGTATAACTATCATATTAAAAAATTTTGTATGGGTTTTAAAAGAAATAAATAAATATAAAATGATGAAACTGTCAGATTGTTAATAATTTAATTACAAGTCAGTATGAAAATTTGTTCCCCTTATAAATTAAATCATGTGCATTTAAAAAAAGAAATCAGTTCGATTGAACGAAAAGAGGTATCAAGTATGAAGGTTTAATTCAATTATATATTTATATTGAACTCCGAAGAAATCAATAAGTTTTATTTAATCCCCTGTTTTTATAGATATTGAGGATAAAACGTTAATTCTTGAACCAATCGCAGCATTTGGATAATAGGAATTTATACTAACAAAAAGCTATTTTTTTATCGCACCAATTCAGTTCTTATTAGTTAATAATATTTTGTTAGCACTGTGCTGCAATAATCAATATAGAATCTAATAACATAAAATTGTTAGTATTCTGCAAAGTATATAGTAATAATTTCATTGTCCAATAAATTTTAACATTTTTAATTTTAACAGTAATTTTTACAATTAAATTTTATATTAATTATCTAGTATTCTTAAAGAAAAAATGTACTGGACAATGTTACAGCTGCATTCATAAATAAATTGTTATGAAAAATACACGAATGAACATTAATTAAAGCATTCGTTTAAAAACAAAAAGATAATTAGGTGTAAGTTGTGGAATTGCGTGCACCATAGAATAATTAATTAATTAATAAAATGCAACTAAAATTCATCGTGCAACGTGTGACAGTCGAAGGGCGTGGTATTTATTATGCAAAATGGGATATTCACCGAGACAGTGAAACCAACATTCCTATTAAAAAGCCACTCGTAACACAAGTTTCCATGTTAAACATCATTCAATCATTCAGTAGATCTTTTTACTGTATACAGAAGCCAAGACTGTATATGAATTTATAAAACTATTTCACACAATTTGATTCATTCATTGGATAGTGATTTTTCATGAATTTCATTTTATTTGATTGGGCATTATATTTAATATAAAATAAATCTATATAAAAATCTATACATAATCAAAATGCAGGTAAGATGTAAATTAACATATTTTTTGTAATATCCTTTTCTCCATAAAACACAAAATAGAAAATATGTTGATAGTTACTTATTTACAATTTCCCAATGAATGAATCAAAAATATAATATTTGATGCAAGAAACACGTAAGGCAAGGTACATAACATGTACCAAGAGTAAAAGTTTCCATACATATAACCAAATGTGCATATATATAAATAAAAGATAGGGAAAAGTAATGGTTACCTGGAACTGTTGCATCGGGTAAGCCATCATTTGCGCTGGAGGTGGCGGTGGTGGGGGTGCGGCTTGCACCCCTGGGGGTGCCGTGACCGTCGTGGCATGGTGTGGCGGTAACTGTGGTCCCCCCGGTAATCCCTGGCCCCAACCTGCTGCCGTGCCAGCGGCATGAACGCCCATTCCCATTCTGTATTTATAACACATTCCACATACATATGATTAAACCATGTTAGAAAAAAATAGAAATGACATTACACTATTACATTATGTACTTTTGGAGAGTGTTCTTATTTTTATTGCAAAACGAATTTGTAGTATACATAGACTAGCATAATAATTGAGTCTGAGAGCGCAAATAATAAATTTTATATATAGAAAATAGTAATAAAACCTATCAAACTCTATATATTCCTATTTAAACTGTTTAGGAAATCAAATATTTTTTTTAATAATATCAGACATAAAGTCACACGTTTTAGACCCATGAATAAATATGTCGTTCTATAAAAATGAAAGAAGGTTCCAAAGGTCTATCAACGACACAGTAGACTGAAAAGTTCAGGTTATCTAGGATGTGTTACAGTACAGGTTTACAATCGTGGTAATACTTGAAAAGCATTCGGGTACGATGTTTAAGGGCACCGTTTCACGGATCGTAAAAACCCTGAAAGATATTTTGCTTGCCAGAAAGCACCTCCGGTTCGTTCGTGCCGTGTAACCTCTAAAAATTGCGCGATCGGCAAATGCACAAATTCGATTTGATGTCTGTGTTGAGGGTGCATCGCGTACCGTTTTTACCATTTTCCTCAACGATCTGAACGGTTAGGCATTCTATAAAAATCTTGGGAAATAAAATTCCACCATTATCGTAACATTTAATGCGTTTTCATACCGATCGACGACGAAAAAAATTTCTTAAATTTACCAAGAAATTTTCTGTACACTATTGTTACTTTTGTTACTTGCTGTTTTTAAGCCATTCAAATTGATATAAATAAGAGTTAAAAGAGAAAATGGTTCACAAATGGTAAGGACAGATATTACAAATTGATGTAATATGAAATTAAAATATTTCAATGGTTTTCAATATTTGTAAACTGAAGTTCCAATTTTCAGAAATCGTAATTCCAAGTCTTTTTAACTTACATTTAACTTACTTTAAAGATGAAAAAGAATACTATAGTCATAACTATAAATTCGTTACTTTTGTATCATAACCATTTGTACTAAACTTTTCTAAGAACAACATGAAAGTTAATATTAGAATAAAAAGTTTCTCTATTTTGTCGAAGAAACCATTTAATTTAATAAATTGTAAAAGATATTCAAATAATTGTACTCTCAGGTCATTATTAAACAGTTAAAAATAACATTTCTCACTTTAAGAATCATTTTTCGTATTTCAGTATAGCTTCGCGACTGATTTATTAAGGGTAAACGTCGAAAAAGAATTCGAAAGCAACGCATGCCTAGCATTTCCCCAGCTTTTCTGCCATTCAAATCTCAAAGGGAGCGTAAAATGACAGTTTCAGCCCTGCGTTGCACGACGCACACACAATTGAGGGCTTTAGCTTATTTCCACCGTGTACCGTTTCTACTTTACAGTCCCGAGAATACTCCAACAGCATTCGGATACCCACTTTAAGGGCGTCGTTTCATAGATCGTAAAAGCGTCGAAAGATATTCTATTCGAGAAATTACTTTAAGCTTTATACCATGTGATCCTTAAAAGTTGTGCCCCTTTTGTACCGTGGCCATTTGCGACAGGGCGTATAGACATTTTATGACATCGTCAAATTTTCAATTAAATTTATTCACTGGTTTATCGTGAACGAATTCTTGCAAAATACGCATTGTTTAAATCTTGATAATTGCAAATTTACGAAGAAGAACTCAATTCTTTTGAAACACAACGAAGATGGAAACATTACTCTTCCTATTGAACGAGTAAAAATGAAATATTATTAATATGTACATCTTGTATAACGAAGTTTCAGTTTGTTTTCATCCTTTCCTCAAGCTTTTCATTTGTTTCTTTTATCTTTGGTCTCCGGAAATGAAAAGTGTTCGTTTTGAAGGAATCTTTGCAATGCCCGATATCTTTTAACCGGGATATCTGGAATGGTCAAATTAA
The DNA here is from genome assembly GCF_051020975.1 of Osmia lignaria lignaria. Lineage (NCBI taxonomy): Eukaryota > Metazoa > Arthropoda > Insecta > Hymenoptera > Megachilidae > Osmia > Osmia lignaria. Next base: position 7,953,334 of record NC_135041.1, read on the forward strand.
ACGAACAAAGAAATATTTCTGACAAATTAAAAGAATCGTTAAAAGCGAATGTATAGAACAGCGGTTGCAATTCTGGTGGAAAATTAAGTACCTACAGTGCCTACTACTAAAATTAATTTGCTCGCGAATAAATTTAATAAGTATTAAAATAAATTTACCACTTTTACATAATATTACATAAATATAATAGAAAAAGATAAGATAGATGATCATTTAAAATATCGAGAAGGTGGTTTGACGAAAACCAAAATGTTTCACTTAATTAGATATCGTTAAATGATAACTCGAAATTAATATAATTTGTCAATTAATACTGATAATTTGGAGGCCTTTTAAGGAATATAAAAATTGACCTATGTATTCCTATCTTATAAGGTATCAAAGGATGGAAACTACACTCGATAACTAGATATCTACAATCGCCTTTGAGTTTACTGCCGCGCCGTCTGACCAAGCGCAGACATTACTACTTGCCGGACCCTGTCTGACCTAGGGAGGGTCTAACCTAGAACCTCCTAACATTATAGACGAATAGGACACACGGTCTGATATTTTTGTCCTTATACTTGCCCTTTACTAACAGAAGCCGTAGGTAGCAAAGAATGACATACCTAGATTACAAGAAGTGGTTAGGAACTCACCCCATATATTGCGCCTGTTGATACCCAGCGAATTGTCCGTAAGTGTATCCTTGCATTCCTTGAAGAAAACCACCGGCCTGCATCTGCGTCGCTGTCGTTGGATAAGATTGGGGCGGATACCAGTATCCGAGCTGTCCAGCACCGCCGACGCCACCGACGCCTCCGACGCCCGCGACACCCGCCGCCGCCGCGGCGGCAGCTGCTGCCGCCGCGTAGTATGGGTACGTCGCCGACGATAACGCCTGGAAGAGCACGGGGATCAATGAAATAGAAAAGAATAAGAACATTGCCTCGATTTTATGCTTAACGATGTCAATAGGGTTAAGAATGGTAATATTGCTCGGCTAAGGATTCTCGTAATGCCTCACATGTGCCGTTAAATTGTCAGCCCACCGACGAACCGGCGATTACTTCAACATGTCGCAGGACCGTCTCGCCTGTTCGCTTTTCGAATTAGCGTGAAATTTCTTTAGATCATTGCAAGTGCAATTGCTGTGTTCATGGTACCGCTTATTGCCACGGTGGATGAAATATTGAGATAGCCGATGATAAGGAAAGAAGCGAAAAGAGAACGCTATAACACGACGTTCCAATGATATTAAATCGAAATCTTTTATAAGATGGCTATTAACGAAGTCTTATGGAAATTCAAGCTTCGTCTATGCACAGATATTTTTATAGAATTTTTCGGTCCAACTGCATCGAGCAGCAGACTAAGTCACGATGAGATGCGTAGTAATGCGATATCCCAGTAGCTGGTTCTCCCTGTGGGAGAACCGAGTTATGGGAATAGGGATCAATTAGAGCGATGTCACGGGCCGAGTAACAGTGGATGGATGGATGGATAGATGGATGGATGGGTGAGTGCAAGGGACGAGGAGAGGTTGTACTTCGGCTACCATTCCCAGATCGGACGTACTTACTCGTCCTACCGGCGCTAATTGCTAAGAGACCCCGACAGACACACTTTAGAGAACAGGCATCGTGAATAGACCGGAATCTTGCGCGATTCCCTGTCTTCCCTTCATCCTTCCGTTTTTATTCTTACACCCGAAACTTGAGCCGTGTAACCTGTTTTCTTTTTCATTTTTCCTGATTTATTTCTGATAACGACCTAAGGTACCTAGATACCTATTTCCACGCTGATGTTAAATAGTTTGAAATGGAAATGGAGCAATGACGCAAAAGATCCCTTTTATACTTTGGACTTAAGCTTTCTTCTGATTTAATTTCAATTGGAACGTTAACCAAGGAGATATGTACGATTTCGATCGAACGGTCTTATACGATAATGCGTTTGCCAAGATATCTCAATCCCTAATTCAAACCAAACTCAGTTCTAGTTCAAAGTGAACTTGGTACTAATTGCTACGATCTCTGGCACATACTCGAAACTTCAAGCATAGTTTGATCATGAACTTGTCGAATGACGTTCCTTCCAAATTTATATGGCTTTCTTCAAATTTCTTATTTCTTCTATGACTAATAAACTTCATTCAAAAGTTTGAAATTTCATTTGGCTCCTTATCGTTTACCTGTCCAGTTTGTTGAGCATTGTTTGGATCTCCGCTCTCCTTGCCCCAGCTGCATTTCACCGTCTGGCCATTGATATCGGTGTTGTGTACCGCCACAATAGCGTGTGTCGCCGATTCTTTGGTAGAAAACCTGAAAAAAAACAATAAAATTCACATTAGTTTAACAGCTTTAAGAAATCCCCTTTGTTTGTCGAAAATAGTACCCATAAATGGCACTCTTTAAAGCAAATTTTCAAACACCCTATACATTGCAATTTCATATATGTATTTTACCTATAATTTATTTCATAATAATTTGTATATCTTTTTTAAATAATCCACGTATGTAAATTGTATTTATTTTTCCCGACTAAATTACTATTTTAATCATTTCCAAACAAATTCCCTATCCAAATAACAGCAGATCGTATCGCTTTCAATGTACGTATCTCCTTATCTAGTTATTCTAAAACGAACAGGAGCTGATCGTTCGCCAATTCCAAGCACGTATCCCAACAAAATTCGATCAATTTCGTCGTTCTCGCATCTTACGAGGTCTGGATGGTAAATTGACGAATAGTAGACTCTTCACTCTGATGGTAGGAAGAATAAACGAAAAATCATCGAATTTATCAAGAGATTTGGTCTTTTAACATCCCGAGTCAAGGGATCCGTACAATAGAAGTACCGTTGAGAAGTTCATACCTCGTACTCGAGGATGGTCATCGTCAGCAAGCAACCCTCTTTTCTCACATCCAACTGTAAAGCTTGGACCGATAACCAGCAGTAGATAAGATCCTTTCTTTTCATCGAGAAGAAAGGAGCTCTCTCTCTCTCTCTCTCTCTCTCGTTCACATTTGGCTAGGTTCTATACACAGTATCCAGAGGAGTACGTCCATACGTCATCCCGAGATATTCGTTTCCGGGCTTCCTGACTATGGAAGAATGGACGAAGGAAGAGCAATTAGACGGAAGATATCCGAACGACGGACATTGTCCATGAGTGGCGGAACTGCCACGGACAGAGAAGAGATACCGGATGACGGAACGGTTGTTACCGTTCGACTTGGACGAAAGAATGCGACGGAGAAACGTCAACCAGGTCGAACGGCAAGGGTAAGAGGAAAGGAAGAGTTTTTTCCTACCCTTATTCTGCTCGTTTACCACCTATCCTCTCTCACGTTTCAGCTGCTGATGCTTCGAAGGTAGGTCAGAGAAATCTAGCTGTCTTTAAGAAGTACTGATAGATGCGCCTTTCGACGCTTTTTTCGACTCCTCGAGCTTCCTTCCATGTATGTTGCACTCGTTCATTTGTCATTTGTAAAATACTGTTCCAGAGTGAAAAGTGCTGAGTGGCTAAGATAGATGTTTAACCCTTTAAATAAACGGTTGACTAGGACATCTTGGAATCTTAGAATCTCAGAATTTTAGAACGTTAAAATCTTAGATCTTGAATTTTTGGTAATATCTTTAATTGAAAAAACAGATGGATTTGCGAATTTAGAAGGAATGCAGTTGTGTATTATATTTTACTTTATACATTAGATAAATTACAGCCATAGGTATCGTATAATTTTCTCTGTTTTACGATCCTCTAAACAGTGTATAGGTTCTTACTGCTTCAAGATCGTAAAGTCTTCAACGCTTATGAAACTGGTAAGTTTTATCACTGTGCACCCATTTCAAAGCTCATACCGCCTATCATCTTCGAGTCTTCGTTGATTACAGCATTTACGAAAACGAAAATTATTGGCAGGCATATCTCGCTCAGTGTTTGTACAATTAGAAAATGTTTTGTTGTTAAAAATATATTCACAGCGAGGTTGAATTCTAAGAAAATAACTTTAAAATGCATCTGAAGTTAATGATTTCTAGCACAGATGAAAGGATAAAAGCTGGAGCTAATAGCACGTGAAACTTTTTTGCGATAGCAATTTGCCTCAAAACTGAAGAGATGAGTTTCCAGTTGTACGCGATCTTTGAAACCGCGCAGTCATGCTCATTTTCCTTCTGCCTCTGTTATACTGGCATAAAAGAATATCGATTGAATGTGTAAGTGATTTTGGCTGCATTCCGAAATCAGCTGTTAATTTTGAAAGCACCATTGCACCCTTGTCAAATGCCAAAAGTTTGGATCAAGATTGAGACTGTTTCTTAACTGAGATTTTGGCAATAGGATACTTTTGGCTTGATTTCATATCTTATGAAAATTTTTAAAATAATATTATTATTAACTACTAATGAATCTTCAATTTTTATCACTTCGTTGAACATATTTCGTTTTACAAAAATGCAGAAATAGATTTTTCATATTTCGTGCCGTGGAAGATGTCTAAAATTTACGGCAAATTATTAATAACAAAGCAAAAATTTATCTGGCTTATATATTTCTGTACACCTATGAATATTTGCTGACAATAATTTAATAATTCATCATTTCTGTAAATTATTCTAGATATATCTGTGTGTACGCATAAATTGTTAGTGTTATGTGATAATGATCATAATTGTAAAAAGTTCAGTTTGAAATTAGCCACCCATTTAATTTAAATTTTAATCTAATTCCTCTTTTTAATTGTTTAAGCTCAATGTAACTATTATAATTTGATGCTATATAAATGTTTACCTGATAAATGCATAACCCTTGTCCTTGAATACACGGATCTCTTGGATGGATCCAAAAGGCGAGAAGGTTTTTTGCATTAATTCTTCTGTTAGACCATTGGTTAGTCCTCCGCAATATACCGTGCAGTTGGTTGGACTACTTTGATTGTACACTTCGTCGAATGTCAATGGCTTCGCATTTGCTGGAAACAAAAAATAAAAAATAAAGGTTATTACATAAATCTATCGGTTCATGAATCAGGATAATCCTACAACATGAAGCGACTTTAATAAAATATAATTTTTTGTCTGTTTATACATTGGCGTAATTAGGCGAGGGTCAAGGTGACCCTAGGACATTGTTAATTCCAAAAATTAAGATTGAAAAAAAGAGAAATTCATAAATTCCAAATTCAGGAGTTTGTTAATTCCGAAAATGAAAATTAAAAACAGAGGAATTGTTAATTGAAAAAATACATAGAATCCAGTGATTTATTAAATAAATCATTTTTTAATTAATCATGTGAATATGATACTTCATATGTATGAAGTCTGGATAGAGAATTGAAATGTTCATCATTAAACTTTGTTTGGAGATAACGTGTGTTACTTAATGTACACATGAACGATGAAGTAGAATTACGAATTTTCCGATCTAAAATTTCTCGTAAAATTGATTAGCTTTATGCGAAAGTTACACTTAAGACTAGTCAGCTACAAAGTTCACCTCTACTACGAAGATTAATCGTAAAATTGCAAATAAACGATGTGCTAGCTACAAGGAGTGTTAGGAAATTTCATCAGAAAATTAACAATCTTCACGGTTCATTCTTGTTCGATGCTGTGTTTAAACGATGACTTGTACAACATTTTACATCGTTACATAAACCAGTCAAACTTTGATAATCTCTGTTAAACGTACACTAGAGTTCGAAAGTTTTATGATACTTACAACGGAACAGCGATTGACTTTCAATTCTGAAGTTATAGGAGACCTCAAAAATAATAATTCTGTAAAATTATGCACCCCTTTGAAGCAACAGAGAAATTCGTGTCCACAATTTTGTAATGTTTAATTATCTATTCAAAGTTGTATTAAATGCAAAATCTACTGTAACCTACTTGTAAGGTGTTAGCTATGCTACGTCAAGGATTTATGGGTCATAATTAGCATTTCACAGCTGGATTATATTAGATTTCAGATGTTTATTAAAAATTAAATTTTTTGAAGTGTTCACTGAATTTTTCATTTAATCTAAATCAAATAGTTAATTAAACTCTAAAAAAATTTGAATACAAATTTCTCTCTTATTTTACATTATTATTACTTCCAAGGTCTGCTATAATTATAATAAAGTTTATGTCAAATCATTCCCCTTGTTAGTAAATTTTACACAAACTCAAGAAAAAAACAACATTTGTGAAATAGTTCAAAGATACAGAACAAGTATTTTGTTACATTTTATACAACAGTGGAAACGTGCAGGCAATAATGCAGTGATAAAAGATAATATTAAATAAATGATTTTCTGGCATTTGATAAATGATAGCTCTCGTGATAGTATTCCATCTTTTACAGTATTATGAAAATTGAAAATGCTCTTATTATATTGCCGCTTTAATGTGATAGATCTTCCTCCGTCTTAAGTTCACCGATAGCTGAGGAAAGGGGTCAGGTTTGACGACGCGGAACACGGCTGCAGCAGGTTAGTTGTTCAAGATATCGAACGGCAATGCCAAAGAGGTTGAACCCCCGTAAGTTTACGATCGTACGGGGGCTTAGCCTATACGAAGGTAGCAGGCCACGGGTGTAAACGCGACCGGTAAACCACGGCCTGTAATTGCCTCGTTCGAGGATAGAAGGTTCTCAGGACGTCGGAACGTCCCGTTAAGAACTTACCACGGGGACGTTCTCTTCGTTTCTGAAAGCTCGGCATTATCTCTTTATTGCCCCCTGAACGTTATTCTCAGTATTCTCGGAATGTCGTCCCCCCACTGGCTTGTGTTATCGGTTCGCTTTAAAAAAAAGAAAAAAAAAAGAAATTTCTTCCTACTAAAACGCTTACGTAGCTACTATAATATCGATTTTTCTCTCGTGTCCATGAAATTATTATTTCCTTTTTACGAGGCCTCGAGACTCTGCTGCTTTCGATCGATCCTGAATATCGTGAATGTCAAAGCATCATTCGCCGTTGGACACTTCGTTTTCTGTTCTATTGTTTAGAACAGCCGATTATTTGCCGATTTATTGAGCGATATAGCATTTAAAACATGATATCTCAATTTTATAACGTTCATAAAATTAAATTACAAGTCTGAATTTGCAGTAATTTAAAGCTATTACAGTTGTAAGTAGTACAAGTCAATAATTGTTGTCTATTTATTAAAGTTTCCATCATTTCATTTTGTAACTGCTATAATACAATAGATTTATGATTACAGTACAGCTAAACATTTAAAAAATAATATTTCAGTCTTAGGATATTAATAGAATTAGATTGAAAGTAAGCGATATTATAGCTGCAAGTAGTATAAGTCAATAATTTTAGTTCTTCTTACTTCTTAGGAATTGTCATTCTTGATTTTATATTCTTTCGAATCATAAAATATATGTTACAGTAACCTCTATATTTTAATAAATATCTTGTCAAAGATAAAAAATAAAATTTATGCTTTGTTTAAGAAACCTTACATAAAGTAAATTCAGATCAACTAGATAGAATTCTCTTCCATAGAATCATAAAGCAATAAATCATCTTGCTGTTAGAAATCTTATCGAATATTTCGTTGAACATTCCTTACATAATAAATGAATGTATAATATTATTGCTTTTATGTTGGATAATTTGTTATCCGATATCGCATAGAAGTTTTTTTATTGAGAAAGTTTGACGCGACACGCACAATCTTTTAATCAGGGGGGATACTTTAACAAGATGCAAATAATTCTCCTTATCGCGAACAACAGACGTGTTGGATAAAATTATACAGAAAAGTATAATGTATTAGCCCTGAACATGCAAAATTCTTTCGGTTACGTTACTTACAATTAGACAACTTTTTGTATATTACTTAATTCTTTTTCATGCGTTGAATTTAAGGAGCTCATTATCAGGGATGTCCATCAAGTGAAATTTTTCTAACTTAAATAATCATTTTCTAAATATTCTTTCGATTAGATGTTAAACGATTTCGTGATAGTGTTATAATATCCAAGTTAATAGGAAGTGAAGTCAACTGATTTTCCCGAATATCATATCTTCCCAGTCTATCCCTCAGAGAATCGATGCTCGAAAAATCAAAATTCATATCGGATGATCTATTCGAGAAATTGCTACGGAAGCTTTGAAGGAGTTACATCAGATATACTTGGCTGAAAAATCGAGGGGTTTACTGTAGATCCATACTATCATAAAGGTTTTCATAGTAGCAAGACACCGTGAATGAAAATCAGCTTTAAAAGAAAAGACCGTGAAGATGAGATTGGTTTCTCTTGAGAGGCTTCCTTAAGTAGAAAGAGTAACGATTTGCGATCGAAAATTCTATCCAGGCTTATTCGTGCCTGGAACTTTACTGAATTTTGAGTGATTCATCATCGATTCTTGTTTAAAATAATGTGACCTTATATCATGATGAAAAATGGCTGATCATGAATTGATATTTAAAATATCATAATTAATTTTGAATTTGTCAAATCAATACTAAACTTTGCAAATCAAAAATACATATTAATAATATATCAGACAAATTTCAATTCCTAGGTACTATGTTTCTTACAGAGGTGCTATGTGTTTGAAGGTAACTAGTAATTAGTAACAAATAGAAAATAATTAGTAGCCAATTTGTGTATCAATTCTCTCCCTTTAAAGACCTAAAATCATCTATTTCCTCAGCTTGATTTCCAACAACAGACCCTTCTTTCGAACGGTCACGAAGATTCAGTGATGAGAGTAAGTGACACATCATAAACCTCAAAATTTCCTGCATCATTTCCTCTCTTACATCCCCGTCTTTCAATAAGCGACCTATATTTCGCGCATGCGTGACCAAGAATATCAAAGACGGACACGTCTCGTTTAAGAAAATCTCTCTGGATCTATATTTACCGGACCTTCCGATTCACCGTGTCGAAGAATAAGGTGCATCGTGATTTATGGGTCGTGGCTTGGACGTACACTGAGTAATGTAGGTTTTTTTGGTTTAAAGGGAAATAAGGATGGGAGACTTACACCATTTACCTTTAGTTTTGACAAAACCCAGAGAGAACCTAATTTAAAATTTCTTATTTCCACATCTAAAGGACATGAACAAAAATGCAGGTGGTAGGAATTTTCGTTTTCTACATTTCCACATCTTTCTGCTCTTCTTCCACACTTAAAAATTTTAAAAACCTAAGTGTCAGTCGACTCTACATAAATAGTAGGGAGGTCTACCATGCTCGACACTATATAATAGCGAAGCCTACTATGCTCGATACTGTACATAAGTATCCGACTCCATTAAAGAACGAGCCTGTAGTTTCACGCAAGCTCGGTTCATTAGGCAGACTTGATTACACGAACGCTGCTAAATCGAACTTCAACATACTCAATCAACTCGTGCCGGTTCGAACTTTATTCTTATCTGGTCCTGGGAACAACTTGGCGATCGGGTAACTAGATTTATCGCATGGATCTAGGAACTTTTTACTCCGCTGAATCCCCGATAACTCGCCCCGTTCCGTTCGCTCCGCTCCGTCCAAGCCTGGTGTACCCGACGAGATGAAAGATCAACAAGAAATTCGTGGGGTAAACTCGAAATTTTCCCTTGACCGAGCCAGCTCGTAGTTTCGAGGTCAAATAAGAAAAAAAATTACAAAAATAAAAAAAAAATAAATAAAAAGGAAAGGAAGAAGAAGAATGAGAAAGAAATGGCGGGAAACAAGGAAGTGAGAAAAGAAGAGAAAAAGGAAGAGAGAGAGTACGATGTTGGACTTTCGCTTGCTCTCATTCCACGGGAAGGAAGTTTCCACTTTTCTCCATTTTATGGCGAATGGAATCTCTAGTGGTCGACGATGGAACTCCAGTGTACGTATCTCGTACCCCCTTAAATAACGCAGATACTTGAAGTTTCGTTGGCACTGGCCACCCTTAGCAAACGTGCCAATATTCCACCGGGGGGGAGGGGGAGGGGGGAAGGGGGTAAATTCGTGATAGCGACTCTCTTTAAGTGGACATTGGTCATTCGTCTTCGTTTTTCGTTTTCTTCTCTACCCTCCTTTAACTCCTGGCCATCTACAGATATTTGAATAATTAGTTCTCTCAGGCTGTATTTATAACTTTCCATCGGTGGCCCTTTAAAGCGTTCTATCGACCGGCGTGAGAAAGATAAAAATTACCTTTCTGCTCTCATTCTCTTTTCTTCTATTTCATGCCTGTGTCTCCGAGAATGCTCGCGCTACTGGCTCCCGCACTTCGCTATTGTTGTACCGTAATTGTTATCCGTTTTTGCGGTACTGGAACAAGCATTTTGAGTCATTGTTCTTACAATGACACTTGTCGAACAGGAATCGTTGCATCTGGTACAGGTATAATTTGGAAAGAATATAATTCAGTCAAATTTATGATATACATCTTTCTTCTATCTGTAGACACTACAGTTATCACTTCAATTATTTTTTTCTTTTTTCAATCTTTGACATTAGGTGTTAGTTATAATGTTACTAACCCTTTAGCTCATGATGGGATTCTTCATCAGAGTTTGATTTTTATTATATTTTTTTAATAGTAATCGTTTTCTATAAAGATATTAAACAAATGCATAAAAATCATGCACAGTGATTCAATATAATATCCATCAGTTTGATCAAATACCAACTTCAATGCTACCTTTTCAAAAAAAAAAAAAATAAAGAGGATGGATATAGATACAAGTTATTTTCAATACTCTATATTATGTATCACATAAATCTAATCTATAGTCAGGCAGACTATGCAGGATCGAATTCAAACTATTCACTACCTGAATTTTATAAATCCTTCGAAACAATACTTAATGACGATGATGTCAATAATATGCACGTGGATAAAAGTGCACAAGTGATACGAAGAATAAAAAAAAAATAGTTACGTACAATATAGTTGTAAAATAGTACAAGGAAGTGTGCGAAATGTCACACGAATTGCTGATTCTATCGGTGTTAATTGTTATTAAATGATTGTATTAATTTAGGAATATGTGCATACACATCGGTGTTCCTCGGGAAGCACACGTTTAATCTGTACCTTTGTTTCTAAAAAAAGAAAAACACTGCAGAATAGTAGAGGTGAAAAAGTATCAAAACTAAATAAAAAAATATCAAAAGTGAAGGAAAAAATGGGTGAAGAAAATTTCAGCTTTTAACTTTTCTTTTCGACCTTTTTCTTTTTACCTTGTTATACAACTTTACAATCTTTCTCTCTTTCTTGCTTCTTCCCACGTTTTCTACGATATTTTTACATAATTTGGAACGCCTCGGGTCAAAGTGTGTATCTCTCAAACAAGGGAAATACACGAGCATGCATACCGAAGCCAGTGTGTGCACATTGTATTATAAAACGTTACGATACAGAAAATTACTTTGAACAAAACTCGAACGATCCTGCTAAACACGTACGTACACGGTACAGGTAGATTTTATGCATAAATTGTCTACTAAAAACGGGAATTTATGGCTGTTTTAGAACGCTGGGCAGTCGAATGTACTAACAAAAAATATTAAATTAACATATGTTTACAGATTGACTTTATCAAGGTAAATGATATAATTGTATTTATTTTTGTAAAACGTTTTATTAATATAAAAAGAAACATTGGTTTAACCCATTGGAGATTAAGATATAAAAATCCAGTTATAGAGTATACTTGACTCATATTATCAATTAAAAAGATCCTTAAAATATAAAATTATCATAGCGAACGCGATAAGAACGAAAGAGAGAAAAATCTGTATGTACATACAAGGAGAAAAATGATAACAATAAAATGCTGATATTTTTCTCCACGAAATAACGTACGTATGTATTAATAAAGGACGAAGATAGTGGAAAATGTAAAGTTTAAGAGAACGTATAATATAATAATGTTAATTAATAAATACAACAAAGATAAGTAATGGTATAATATTAAGGTAATTAGAAGAAGTACAAGTAATGATATTTAAAAAGAGAATAAAGAAGTAAGAATAAAAAATGTATGAGAAACGTATTTTGAGTAAAGGGTAAATTAGATATAACGTTCGTAGCTAGCTTGCTTTGAGTTTTTGGTACACTTACACACTTTGTCTAAGCTCTCATTCCCTCTTTCTTTTTCTTTTTCTCTTTTCTTTCCTATTGTCCTTTAACTCCTGCCGTATCATCCTTCCTGCAAAATATCCGTGTTAAAACGACTAGTACGAATAGTAGCTCAAGTGCAACGACGCTCCCTATTGAATACAATTTTTATTATTCCACATTATTTATCTTACAAATAGGGAAAATACCCTCTGATACAAAAATGAAATTTTAATTAAAAATTGAAGCAAGATTATAAATATGTGTGATTTGATTGGAATTTACATTTAAAAAAAAGCTTCATGTTCAGTTTCCATAGCAGTAGAATAATAATTTTTTAGTTATAAAATAATCCTTACTTGATAAGGGTGCAATCTCTATGTTTACCAAGCTAAAATATGTAATAAAATAAAAATTTAATAAAATAATATTTATGAAGATATTAGTATTTGATTATGCTATCACACTATCCAAAGGTTAATGTTTTAAAATTTGTTCGTTCTTCCAACTCGGATAATTGTTGTTGTTGTTGTCGGTGGTGCTACAAGTATAGACCATTAAGTAAGACTTATTTGGTGTACCGTTCTAACAAGCGTACGGCTGGTAAGACGGCTGTGGATTTCTAAATAGAGGTGTTTTCGGTCTGGCAATCGATTACTGTAGAATCTGGAACTCAAGGAGACTCCTACAGTCGGGTCTAGCCATGCTGCTTCGTGCTCTGCTACGTTCTACATACTTGGTTTTCAACCCCCCTCTCTGTGCTAAGCCAAGATTTGTAGTTGCAGCATAAATTTGAGCTTTCACCCCTCTCCGACCTGCTTTAATAGATTAGTGTCCCCGATAAAGGAGTCCAATACGTGTATTGAGCCGTTTTCTATCCCTTCTTCTCTATTACCAATTGATTTAAATTAATTCATCGAACGTTTATTTTCTTCCTCTCGCAATGCAATGTCTTCCATTCTGGAAATCTACCTATTCAATTACAGTTTCTTTACCTTAAAAATGATAAATTATTGCATGAAGCATAAATTGAAAATAGAACTGCTAATTAAAAAAAAAATCAATTTGGTAATATAGAAAAATTGAGAAAACAAAGAGAATTGGGAAGCACGAAATATGGAAATTAATTCTGTCATCTTGTACTTTTATAATTAATTCAGTTAATCAAGGTCTTGCTGTATGTGAAAAATAATTTTGATGAATTATCAATGATGTTTATTATCTAAATTACACGTAGAGAAGAAACTTCATGCAGAATACGAAGAGAAAGCGAGCTACCCAAAGGTAGAAGAAGAAACGGAAAGTAAAGAGGGTGGCAGTAGTAGCAACTACGAAAAGGAGATAGAGTAACATGATGAGAGCAAGAGAAACCGATCTAAACGCTTAAAGAGCCACGGGGGTGTTCAACAGCGTTCCGCACTCGACGACGAAATGGCCTCCCACCGCTTTATCGAAACGGGAAAAGCAATCCTCTCTCTGCACCTTCGTTCGCCTTTCGCGTATGTGCCTATATTACCTTCGATCCGCATCTCCGCAAGCCCTGGCCATCCCCTACAGCCCGCCGACGTTTAACCACCGCCTGGAAACACTCCTCGAACCTCCATCCTTTCCTTCGCTAACGTGTTCGGCATCTCTTCTCGAATCAGCCTTCACCGACGAACTAGGAGCTATGTTCCTAACCGAGACCTCTCAGGAATTTCATTTCGTATGCTAGGATAATTGTACGCTGCAGTTTTACACACATGCTTCTTCCTCTTTTATCAAGTATCTCCTGTAACTGGCTGGTCTTGATAAGAACGGTAAGAGCGACTATAAGCAAGGTTTAATGTGACAAAATTCTGCTATATAAAAATTCAATGTCGAATTTATAACACGTGCTTAATTATTTAATTACAATTTTCATTCGCCTATATATCAGAGGATTACTGTTCGCGTTGAAAGGCAGAGCAGTATAATCGAAAGCAATTCCGCATACAGAATCTTATGCTCTTTCCGTGAAGTCGTTACGAAACTAATTTAAATTTCTTGAAAACATTAAATTCTTTGAAGCACTCTTAAAATTTTAGAATCGCAATTGACCCAATTGTCAGCCATCCCGTAAATTCAGGGAAACAAGAAACCGTTCGTCTACGTAAAAACCTGTCCCCCTTCATCCCCAACCGTCCCACGACTCAACGAATATGGATTTCCTTAAAATTGCTTAAACTTTCGAACGAATTCGAAAGTTTCACCCCGGTAACGACGATCCTCTAAACCACGAGAACATACGATAACTGTTTCATGCAGTTGTCGTATCCACCGAAAGCAATCTATCCGAGAAAACGATACGGGGCGGGCTGGGAGGAGGGGTGGGAAGAGAAAATAGTCGAAAAAAGAAGATTGCTCGCGGGAAAAGCGTATTATTGTGGGGGTTCGCTCTAATACGAAGGTGCTGATAGCTGTGATTGCTCGACCAACGACATAGGGGTTGGTTAGTGGTTGTAGCGGTGATTCTCCCGGCCACCACCCCCCGCAGTCACCACCACAAACATTCAGTCGCTTTTCAGCTCACCAACTCTTTTCCGTCGTTGTTTCTTTGCCTATCCATCTTTGTTGGCAACCGTGCCTACGCTCTATCTAAAAGGAATAATCGTTTTCTTTCTTTCATCATCATTTACCTCTTATTGTTTTTTTAATTAACATTAAAAGGGTCAAATTTTCTTATCTTTCACTTAGAAGGATCATTAATGCAAGTATCTTTGTATTTAGTTTTTTGATATTCGATGGATATATAAATTTACAAAAACAATAGCCTTTAACATTTGATTTCAATTTCTAAATTGCAGCAAAATTATTGATGCGTAGTCGATGAATGGTCAAAATTCATGATGGGTTGTATTAATTTGCTCGCTGACCAATTTCCTGGCAATATTAATTAACAATTCGAACGTACGATAAACACAACGATTGTTTTTCAACAATAAACATAACAACTGTTCAAATTGCTGTTGTTAAATAATGGTAGTTCAGAAACAATTGCGGTTCATTTTAGTATGCTGGTCACTTTTGATAATTAACAACCTGTTCGCAATATCGAGTGACAATTTTTTGATTGTAAATTGGAAATATTATTTTGACGATATTTACAGAATCAATTTCGTAATATCTTTACTTTTCAATTTTGATGTTGCCATTCCACACGACCGTAACATATCAAAGTTATTTGCAATAATAATTCCCTTGGTCTATTTCCATGCAAAAAGATACACGTTTCTACCGGTGCACTTGTGACCTCTGAAAGTGATGTACGATCTTGATTGGTTGAATCGAAGTAGACGTCGCGGAGAGAATAAACGAGCGGCGATTTATATCGGAAATCCGGCATGGGAAATTGCACCAGGACGGAGTAGGTTTATCGGTACGATTTGTATAATTATCAAAGTTTTTGGGACCAAATCGAACACGATAGTACCCATACAACTGCTCTTTCGACCAAACTCAATCAATCTTCGACACTGAGAATTTAATTTTAACTGTAAAAAAGAAACTCGTATATCTATCTGAAAAATATAATATTTGAAAAAGCACTGCCAACAAATTTGCATATGTACCGAAACCCTTTCAAAGTTTAATTCAACACGAATTACAGAGCACTCCATTGGAATCATACTCCTCAAAATGAAACAATAGATCACGTAAATTGATTCGAATAGAGAAAAGAACAGCTTTTAAAAGAAGTAGTTCCATTTTCGTTGTTTACACTGTCCTCTTGAAGTCGGTGTACCTTAAGCCGAGTTTCAATGTAATTATAGTAAGAGAAATAGCTTTCAATTGGTATTTGAAAAAAAAAAAAAGAAAGAGAGGACCATCTGGATGTTTTAATGGACGAATGGATCTTGCTACGACTTACTGTTTAGTTGTAGTTCAGTATGGTAGTACAGAAAAGATACATAGCCAGGATACATTGTCTCTGGTGCAAAATACATCTCCGGTAGAAGCACTTCTCGCAACAGTACCCAAAGGGACCCTGTGCTTCACCTGTACAGATCAGGTTTCGAAGTATCGCCACCTTCGAAAGAGGTCACCAAATGCGTCCCTCCACTGGTTTGTTAGCTTCCTGGTAAACGTACAGTGTAATTGGTCATTTTCTCATAATACCAGGACTGCCGGAATTCGATCAATAAACCAATTGGGAAAAATTTATCGATGGAAAGACTATAACAGGAACAAATGATTCTATAATATTACCGTCCATTTTTAATCTCAAATGGCCAGAAAGATTTATTCGGAAAATACAAATTGAGCTGAGATTTTGTGGTTTCAGATTAAAGGGTAGTTATCAATTAATTATAATCATTGATAATTATGATCAAAAATAAAATACTGTCATCCCCTAAAATTCGAGGATGTTTATTAAAAAAATTCAAAATCAAGGAAAAATGTTTTGGTAATGTTAATAAGATTACGGAAGATACTTCTTAACTTAAATTGCTCATTATTTATTCGCAAAAGCGAGCACTTTTTCCTCTGCTTTACGTTCTGCCTTGGGGTTAACTTTTTACGTTCCTTTTATAAAATATTTCCTGCATCATTTATTGTTAGCTAGACTGTAAGTTGCGATATCCATAGTAATAAGGGTAAGCGCGGGATACTCTGCAAGGTGCTACTTTTATTTTTTTTTTTTTCACTAACTCTATTATACGTGTAATTACGGACTTTACGAGTGGAAAGGCAGACAAAAAAGAGCGTGGACGATACATGAAGCAGGAGAAACAGTCGCGAAAGTTTTCAGCCCGGTATACATTTCGAGTAATCCATAATACTTGTTAGGTAAATCATTTAGCAGTTACGTTTTACTAGATAGTTTCAACGAGGAGGATGAAAACGAAGGTTCATCGAGTGTTACTCGTTGCTTTAACAGTTTATCGATCGGTTCACCCTGCGTGTCTCCTTTCTCGACACCTTTCGCATTTAACCGTCTGTGGACACGTTCGCATCCACCTAACACATGGTTAAACTATCGATATTAACCTGGTGACGACATTAGTGAAAAAATGTTATATGAAATTTGCGACAGGGTATCACGTATCTCAATCAATCTAAACAAAATTTTTTAAATTAATTCATTAGTTTCTTAGATTTGTTAATTTATCAAAATACATTATTTCTTAATATATTATATCTCTGGTATATTTATATGAAATTCAATAATCTATAGCAGTATTAATTTTATTTATTAGATTACGTGCTGTGCTCTATAGGGAATCTCCAAGATAGAGTTTAGTCACGTCAAAATAAATATCGGTTCAAAATAATCGCCATAAATATATCTCTAATTTCGGCTAAGAAATATTACTGTCTATTATTTTCACGATATTTCTTTACTCTATATATTTACACTATTTTTCTATTTAAATTCAAATACCACCCCCTACACAAGTGATATGGCAATAAAAGTATTAACTATATCTCCCAATAGAAATTCTGAATATGTAATATAAAAAATCTGCCTCTATATTTAATTTCACGTTACCGTGCACCAGTGCGATAATTACTATTCGGAACTCGACGGTATTTATCCGTTAACGATGCTTCGGTCCTTCAGACGACGTAGCCGTCGTCAACGGAACTCAGCTTCAGATTCTCCTTAGGTATGTACGTGTATATAAACCAGGTTCGAGAAACATCGATCTCTCGCGCCTTGACAAGCCACGTATTCCACGGAAACTTTCCTTTCCAAAGTAGCAATCTAACTTGTCTCATTAAGATAATACAATAACGTGATACAGTCGTTCGTAGACCGCGACGACGATCGACAGAAATTGTCAGTCGTACTGGCAATTTAAACGACCTAGAAGGCGAACAGCAAACTATTACTCCAGCTTAACTCTTTAAAAACTATTCGAATAGCAGCAGCAGCTGGAGTTTCCAATTCCTTCTAGAGGCTGAGTATCTTTGGGTCAGTTTGACTTCCAGACTCGGTAATGCGGCGCGATGTAAAACTTCCGGGTAGAATACGAAATCCGCGCGTGATTCGAATTACGGAAACAGGAGGTAGGACAGTTCGTTCCTTTGAGGGCGACGTAAATCCAGCAGTGACGGGAAAGGAAAATTCGACGTTTCCAGGGAAAGTTGCGTCGAAATGACGGACGAGACCGTTAGCTGGAGAACGCTCGAACGTTCCAGCTGCCAAATTGAAGAAAATTGGAAGCTTTGTTATTTACAATTGACTGGGAGCAGAAGAGGTGACGGAGGGAACAGCTTAGAGAAATCCCCTTTAAACCCTTCACCTTGTATTTCTTCTCCTTGTTTTTAAAATACATTCTCTTATTCTTGTATCCTTGTATCTTTGTTTTGATGAATATCGCAATGAGAGACGAACCAAACTCTGTCACTATCTATAGAAATTTTTTCCTCATTTTCTGCCACTTGAAGAGTTTATGAATTTTTGCTTTTTTAAAATCTGTGTTCTTCGGAAGAAGTTCCTTTTCCTTTCAGTAGCGAAATTGGCCATTTTACAAGAATGAATACATTGTTCAAAACTCGCAAATTTCATCAAACAACGCGAAAACACAGACCAAGAGTGTAAATATTGATTCTTTGATAAATCACAACGCTTTGTTTGCGGTTGAATTTATTTATAAAGGGAACATCGGGCGTTCAAACAAAATTTCAAGTGATACAGATCCGCTTTGAGCAGACACTTTGCGGCCTCGCCAGCCTCGCTCGAGATTTCATCACAGCTTTTCCAGCAAACAGCCGTTCAATGGTTAATCCCGCTTCGAATCGGTCTATCGATGCCAATTTATTCGCTGTCAGTGATCGATGCACGAAGAGGATGCCCGGAGGGCACGATTGCTTCTCATTGCTTCCAGTTCTATGATAAATGTTGAGACTTTCTGGAGTATAACCACCTCTACATATTTATTTACAAAAATATTTGGCAATTGTATGTTAGATAGTGCCAAAAATAAAATTAGCCATTTGAATTTTAAAATAAAAGACTTCCATAAAAAAGAAATTCTAAAAATTCGAATCCTAAATGTCAAAAGCCTCATGAGTCAAAATTGATTCTCCACTTTTTTTTTCCAAGTGTCCATTATGGGATAGTGGAAGGTGCCTGAAGTGTTCAAGGACTACCACAATTACCAAAGAGTGGGAAATTGAAAAGTAATTGAATCGATCATGCTAATATTACCGTTTGAAGCATTTACGGGGTTATTCCATCATTTTTGCAACTCGAACGTACAATCACAGATTCGCGTCCCAATTCGACTGGTTGGTTCATTTCCTAAGGGATACAAACTTCCAGTTCCGCCAGAATTCCAACAAATTTACTATTTATGCCGTTTCGATATACGCCTAGCCGTGAGCTGTTGTGATACGGGCAACCAATCAAAAACTCTGATCGGAACAACCGGCCAAGCCAGCCGTCGGCGCAACAAGCAGAAAGCTCGGTTCACCGCCTGCAGCGAGGATGAATTGGTGGCGAGCGAGCGAAAGAGACAGGGAAATAGAAAGCAACGGGCAAAGGTGGATAGAAACGGGGGTGGCAGAAGGGTACGCTCGTCTGTTGTTGGTAGGTTGTTCCGTTTGTTGACGTTTCATCCGACCATCGCGGGTATTTCATACACGGCCACGCATATGCGAGCACAATGATGTACACTTAGCGTGTACACGTTGCTCACCGGTAGAGAAAAGACCACTCGACTCGCCCCCTCAAGCTATAAAAGTAATTATCGCCGGTTGTTAACGATTTAGCGTGCGTGCGCTTTCGAGATCGCGTTTCAACGTTGCCCTCGAGCAGACCAGGGAAACGGATATTACCACGAGTGGTATTTAAGTGCGATGGGCATAAAGGAATCTATTGACGCCGCTTATGCTTTTGCTTTAATTACCGATTTATACGATGCCGCTAGCGATGTCTCCTCCCTCGTACGCTGAACATTGTTTCGGTCATTTTATTCGACTGCTGCGCTCTCGTTGATTTGTCAAAAAATTTTAAGATAATATCAATGCTTTATTGTTAATTACTGGTGACACTCGTCTATATTACTTTTGCTCGACTTTTGCTCGATAATACAGAGACCCACGGGCACAAATTGCTCAGACATGCCGAATGACAATTGAAATTCTTAGAAACGTCATGACCTAGTTTCCCTTTTCTAGAAACACACGCATCACTAGTAGCGATAGTAAAAAGACGCTGACTCAGCTTTCCATGTTTAACAGTCGCACAGGTGTCAAGCTTGGGTTAGGTCAGCAGAGACGTGCGAGTGGGAGGACTTTACGAGCGAGAAAGAAATTGCTTTTTACTATAAATGACGACGTTTAAGAAACTGTATGTCGTAATTTCGTGAAACAAAATTCACTTTGAAAAAGGAGACTTATCCTTTCTAATGATAGAACGAACGGATCTTCGACATAACTTATTTTTAATATTCATGGAGTTGAAACATGTTGATTCAAAGGACTGTTGCCTAAAGTTCACAATGTTTAGAAGATTAGTAATAATTTTCATTCCTAATGAAAAATATAATATCATAAGAAGTTACGTAGCCCGTGTAGCGAATTCCGTGCTAACAAAGTATCCATGGTACGACTAAATATTCAAAGTTTCTATTTAGCGAGAAAGTTCATGAACGGTGCGTAATTTAATATTAAGCGTGTTCGAGCACTTTCTAAGTAGTCCCCAAGTTCTCGGATTCCGTCCGAACTCGATTCTACCTTCGATCGTGAGAAAAGCGTCGGCAACTGCCTTGTAATGGAAGCTCGATGCACGGTATCGTGTTAAACTTTGCATTACTGATAAGACGAACCTCTTCTGCATATACACATGTATGCAGATGACATAAAAAAAAAGATTATTCATTAGTTTCCTTTGCGTCAGGATAAATATGTAGTAATTATCGAGTATTACGATCCTGACGACCGGATGCCATCTTAAGACGTCACGCTTACTATGGACGCTTTGGATCCGACTTAATTACAATCTTAATGACATGGTATAAATATTAGCGTCCGCTTAATTAATATTTTATTCACAATCATCAGCAATCTTAAATGTATCAAAACGACTCATGTGCTCTTTTTCCCCTATTCTTTTTTTTATCCCTTTTTTCCAGAGAAGATTAACATATTCTTTGTTGTATGTACGAACCTTTATACTGACAAGTGAAATGTCCGTAAATATGAACGTACCTTAACGATGAGACGGTTATTTACGAGTGGACTGCACGCATACGTTGCGTTCGAGTACACAGAGGTTGTAGAACGATGTATCCCTTCTATGTTCTCGAGCTGTTGGCCACTTTAGTACCGGCAAGCATGCCGCCAATTTCCAACACGGCTCGACACTTAACCCTAGCAAACGGACTGGCTCGCTTATTCAATGCTGCCACGTCGACTCTACGTCACTCCTGATGGACTGGTCTTCCGGTGCGTTAATGTTGCGTTAAGCCTGCCTTCGCAAATCCATTCGCGTGTGTGTACCAGGGTTCACGCATTATTACCTGTATACCAACGGAGAAAATTGGTCCACGTGAATTGGGGTTGATTTCCTTCAGGATTTTCCTATTTTCCTCCCTTACGACTTTTATTTCGTACGCTTCAACGTACCGGATGAAATATGGCTTTGTATTATGTTTCTTCTTGTTTACGGATGGTATAAGTCGAATTGATTAGCTCCCTTTTCTTTCTATTCTTCCTTTACGAGGTTTGTAATTTTTTCCCTTTGATTGAATCCCTTTGTTCATTATGTGACTTGTATTTTTTCACATTTACCCCTATTTTTCTTACATAATTGGTTTGCTTTCTCTTCTTTCTTTTACGAGGTTTGTTATTCTTTTTCCCTTTAATCAGATTTCTTTGTTTATGTTGACATTTGTATTTTCCCATATTTAATTGCACGCTCTTTTTCATAATAAAGTGCATATTAAATATAAAAGTCAACTGTTATTGAAAACATTAAAGTAATAAGAAAATGCTCAACTACGTTGACGAAACTGAATATTAGTTCCTCTATTCGATCGAATGGTTATTCATTTCGGCAATTCTAGAGTGGTTACGTTAACTTTCTTAACTTTGAGTAAAAGTCATAGAGAGTTAAATGCTAATAACGAACACGAAAACCGGTTGAAAGCGATAAAAAAAAGAGGAACACCACTGGAAGTCTTTAACGTTTCATTTTTCTAAAGGAAGGAAGCCTCATTTTGAAGCTTTCATTACTTCTGCTGTCTTTAAATAGGATACGAAAAACCTTGTTGCTTTATATCTCTGCAATAAGTTCCGTCTCAGAGATTAAAAGTCGGAAAATGAAGGAGGAGCCGTTTGGTTCTTTTAAAGGGAAGCGATGCGAAATCGACAGTAGTCACTAGTTCAGTTACAACTACAGTTAGATACAAAACTTTCGACATTAAACCGAAGCCCAAGTTGGTCTCTTTCACACGCCAGCAATCATATTTTTGCCTGGCAGCAAAATTATCTAATTGCCGGTGCTATAAAATATTGACCCAGTTGCTGACGAACTTCGGGACTCTCTCAAATTAAATGCCGCTTTGCCCTCATTATTCTCCCTTTTTTCTCAGTTTCATTTCTGCCATTGTAACTAATTAGACGAATTCTTAGAGAAAAAGGAACAAAAAGAGGGAATTCATTGTAACCTAATATTTTATGTCATATCATAAGCAAAATTTAATATTTTTCCATATTATTTTTCATCGACAAAAAACGACATTTTCTCCACGTTTTCTACAGAAATTATTTTAAATAATTTCTCCGCGTTTTCATCGTTAATAAAATTCAGTCGGACAATTATCATATACCGCGTTGGCGACGTTACCTACATCGTCAAATGTACAATCCTCCATTGGAAGTTTAACGTTACGACGTCTGCGTTCACCTTTTTCTTTTCCTTGAGCCGTGCTTCAGAAAAAGACGTGAAATTCTTCGCGTACCAGCCCATGAAACGTAATTTTGTATTGTCTGGCTGGAGCGGCCGTTTCCATTAAAAGCACTCACCTCGGCATTGAAGTGCGCTATTTGAGCCCATGCATTATATTGAGACTATTTACTGTCTCGAGTGTTCTTATTGTTATGGAGTAACGAGCACTAAGCCAGGGACATTTCGCGAACAGGCTTGAATAAATAATAAATTGCACGTGGAACCGATCCACGTATTAAGGATGAACGTTACAAAGAAGTTTCTTTAGAAAAATTTTTCCTTTCGCTCCGCATTTATATTAATCAATGAAATACAATTAATTACTGTAGATTTCAATTAACCATTTTCTCGTATTAATCAATTAAATATACAATCAACGAGAACAAGTGACAACAAGAAAATGTATCTGCAAGTATATACACGAGTTATGTTTTATTCTTTACTTTCCCTTATTGTGGAATGATTTTCATTGAAGTGTTTGTCGTGTCTCTAAAGGTATCATTGATTAAATAAACGAGAAATTTTTACGAACGTAAATGCGTTCAATAAGTATTGACGTTAATTACACTTGTAAATTAAGGGCCATTGGTTGGTTATCGATTAATTGAAATGCTTCCGCTTCCATTTTTTCTCTTACCTTTATTAATATTGTTAATCCACGCATTAACATTCTTGCAAAAAGGGTTTTGGTAGTAATATTTTGAAAGGGACAATTGAATTGAAACTTAGTTGAGAATTTAATTGAAAATTTTTAATTAATTATTTAATATCATCTGATTCGCGTGTCAAAATTGTACCTTTTTAGGATAAGACATAAGGATTGATAAACATATAAACGAGCCTTATGATAAGGGACGATGGAAAATGTGAAAAATGAAGGTCTGAACGAGAGAAGAGCGAAGGAGGTGAAACTGAATCAATAAGAAAAGCAGACTGGAAAATTGTCGAAGAAAATAGGATCTGTGACTTCGAGAAATTCTATTTCAAAAAGGATTTCATTTCTCTAGGTTAAAATTAAAATTCTAACAAATTCAATTAAAGTATTTTTACCACTGCAATGCACTTGAGAAAATAAAATCCTTTTAATTAAAACACTGCAAAGTGTGCCTTATGCTATATCAAAGTTAAATAATGACTACATAAACTGTTAAAACAAACAAAGACTAAATTAATCGACGGAACAGTATTATCCACTGAGAAATCCTCAATTTTCAATTACTCCCAAAAAGAAGCGTAATTTCGGCATCCAAAGTACGGGCCAACTGAAAAATCGACCTCTTAAAACGAATCTTTACGACGAGTTACCACCCCATTTATAGAAATGTAGGTCAGCCAGTGATTTACACATTGCTCAGCATTAATCGTCATTAGCTCCCTAAAATTAGCACCGTTAAAGCGAAAGGTAGCCGAGAACAGTATAAAAGGAGGAGAAACTCGGTAGGGATAGGAAGAATCCAATTGAAGTTATGAACTAAACGCATAATGAGCTTGGTAGGTAGCACTCCGTGAGGCAAGTAAGTATTATTATATTATCATAAGCGGCTCTTCTTCGTCGACCCACGGACTCCCGTTGTCGTCCATCCTCCGAGTCACCTCCGACCCCCTACCCCACCCTCTCACAACTCCTGTCGGCTAACTAATTTCATTCCGCAAGTCTTTAATTAGTATTCGTCGCTGAGCGTCCAAAGTTTTTCACTAGATTCGTCCTACCAGGACCGTTCACCCGTATTTGCATAGGCGAAAATTTCAGCCGGGGGGAACACTTTCTTGTCCGGCCAGCTTTGGAACGTTCAATATTCCGTCTCGTTGGGACTCTTCCGAAATTTCATATCGGCAAAAATGATTATTCGTTAATGAAATTTCCTCGTTCCACGTGTACGCAAGTTACAAATTCCTTTGTGACCGGTATACGTTATTTATACATGTAAATCTAATTAACGTGTACCTGCCAGGAAAGGAACGAAGAATAATTGCGAGACGGTTACGATCACTCGTTACTTTAATAAAACTTGTTTCATTTAATTGAAGAAGAGACTAATAAATATTGTGTGCTCTCTATGAAGTTGAAAATAAATATTGATATTGTTTTTTTTTTAAATGAATATGGAAACGTGATCTATAAAATAAATTCATGAGTGCAGTTTTCTTGGATTCATGCTGAAGGAAAAATCATTTACCATTTCACCGCGCGAATTTTCGTTTTTATATCTTTTAAATGCGCTCATCCTGTTCTTGGATCTGTCGCGTTTATCACCGTTGAAGGTTGGAAAAAAAAAATGTCGGAGCTTGAAGAATATCGGCCAAGGCCAGAGGTAGCTTAGAGGCGTGTCGTTTAAACTGAAAGCATTTGAAATCTTGCTGCACGATCTCTCGAATTCTAACGAAACCCTCGACTTTAGGGGAAAATCTGTTCCCGGCGAACAACTTGGGGTTTTTGGCTGAAACTTTTTGCATAATGTCACCGACCAATCATCCTCGTTAAACTCGTATTTTCATCTTTGAACATAAGTTTTTAAAGCTTTTCGTCCCCATGAAAAGAGACTCTATAAACTGTTCAATTATGAAATGTACGATGACCATTTTTTTCAAAGTTTTAGTGCACAAGAAAATTGTGAAATTATTTGAATTAAATTCTATTATATTTTAAACGTGCACATTATAATGAATGATGCACTGAAAATTGCATTAAAAGCGTAATAATAAAATTTCTCCAAAATGCATATTTCAAATAAGGTACTTTATAAAATAACATTATTTTGTCGACAATAAAATAAAAAGTCTGATCAATCTTGTCGACAATAAAATGAAAAGTTCAATGAAGTATAGAGACAAGAAAAAAAATCAAAATGCAGTATCATGAACGAGTGGGTCGTATTAATTGTAGACGCTACATGTTCAATTATAGCTCATTAAGTTCCTTCTTTTCTCATATTTCCGCTCGTTTGCGTAGGCCGTGCTTTAGCTCATCACCGTGAAGCCTTATTTTTACACTAGCTCCTTCGTTTCGTCATTGATCCGTGGTATGCGTTCGCATTCATCCGTTTTATTCGTTGAATAATTTTACTGCTTCCCGGCCAACAAGGACATTGAAAAATGAAAATAAACACCGTCGTTCCATTTCGAATTCACGAGTGGACGACGATCAAATTGTTGATGGCAAAGATTGTATCTCTAACCCGAATGTCAATTTTCATTACCGTATGAACGTCTATATAACTTGAAGTTGCAATAACACCCATCATATGGCAATTTCTTAATTTGATTTTGAAGATTAGATAGGTAACACGCAAATTCTAAGAAATGTAAAATATTGGGAAAGCAGATATAAAATGTAAATCCAATTAAAAATTACAAAAAAGAAAATCTCTAAAACTATAATACATATGGAAATGTAATTTTCATTGTGGGTCATATAAACTCGAAATGAGACAGTGGGGTTAATCGGGATAGAATCTTTGCAAATGGATCTCGTTTCCAAAGAAGAAAAAAGAAGGAACATTCTTGAAATCCATCTCGAGGTATCGATTAACAAACACAAGTGCTGCCTTTGCAGGCTGCTTTTTTTTCTTTTTTAGTAAAACAACCGTTCGCGGTGGAACCGTTTCAAATTTTTCTGAATGACGGGGCGAAAGCTCTGTGTGTCGAACGAGCCTTCCGTTGCTGCTAAAAGAGACAGACTTTTCGAACGGGTAACGCGATCGTGCGCATCCATTTGTGCAACGTGGAGTTTCGCAGATCTAATCGAATTCCGCTTACGTCAAGGAAAATTCCCCTTTCGCAAACGGTGAACACGATATTTAATTTCGACTTGGCGGTTTCGAGTTTCCATTGGTCGATCCTGTTGATATAAATATAGAGTGTTCAATCCTTTCCCTATCAAGGGCAGCTATAGCTGTCCTACGCGAAGGGTTTAAACTTTGAAATAGTTGACATGTAATGAAAATTAAAAATAAAAAACCCCTGCCATGAAAGATACTTTGGAAAAAGTTATTTTACTTGCGTTTGTAAGATGACCCTCAATATTGTATATTATTCTATTATTTTAAATTAATATAATGGTTACTGAGTGTATTAATATTTGAATACACTAATAAGAGGGTAGATTATGTAGAAATAAATCTATCTTTCAATCACGCGATCCGCTCATTGCAACAGAGATCATGCACCATCGTTAGAAACAATTAGAATTAAAGGAAAACATTTATATTGTTACTCACCTTCAGATTTTGGCGCGGGAGGTTTGCGAGTCGCCCAATTCGTTCGAATACTCCTGCTACCCAACCATTGTCCATGCATGGCACCGATGGCACTTTCCGCTTCCTGAAACAATGACAATAAAATTGAGCAAAAATGTTTCAGAGTATTATCGATCATTTTTTATAATTAAGTATTATATTACTGTTTAATTTTCACACTTAATTTCATTTAAACCCTAAATTTCACGCGATACAAAATCTATATTTCGTTTGAATCGATAGAAAAAAGAAATTGCTCGCATTTTGGGGTAACCGATACGAGATAGGTTTTCGCCCGTTCATTTACTCGTTGACTATGATCAAAGCATTTTCGATTTAGGGGGAGGCGTTCGTGTGCAATGGGTGCCAAAAAATAGAATGATACATTTACACGAAATTCACCGCTGCATACGATATTCCTTATAGAAACTTCACACCTATATTTCTATTCATATGTAGTTGAATATGCACACGACCGATCATACATGCATATGCTAACTAAATATTCAGGTATGTATGTATTAGAAATTGAACAGTCTGTTTTCCTATAATTTTCTTCTACTCTTGGATCAGCAAAGAAGAAACCAAGAAATAGATGTGTTATCCAGCGTTAAAAAATAGATCGAGCAAGTAGAATAAACAAAAAGCCGGGAACGTTACGACCAACAGCTAGAGACCGTAACTTGCAGTACACAAGATGGTAGCCGTAACTTTTATTTACTACTGCTCTGGTTTGAGAAGCATAGCACGAGTGGATTGAGAAAAGTGGCCTATTACTGTTTCCCCTGCATGGAACAGGCGTAATAAATACGTATACATTACCAGAATATTTTCCGTTTTACATTGTTACACAGAGAAAGTTTTAACAATGCTGTATCATAGAATCATCGAGTTTCTCAGAAAGTTCCTAAAGAAATTTAAATATCATCAAATATTTCTTCATTCGCCGCATTTTTATCGAACAGAAATCCAGGAAATTCTTCGAGGGAACTAGAAATTCTCTATTTTCGCCATTCAATTCCTTTCCAAACGTAAGACCCCGATTTCCGTGAGATGGAACCAGTGGCGGAACGGTGCCGATAGCGTCAGCCACGATGAAAACAGTTTGCTCTGTAGCAGTGTAACAAAGCAGTCACTCGGGTCCGTCTATCATAAGTCCATTACGCTATCCGTATGAAAAATAAGAAGGAGCCCTGCAGGAGGAGGCAGTCTGGGAGCCAAGAAGAGTTAAGGCTAGATGGAGGAGGGAGGGTGGTTCCGTGGTAAGGCCGTTTCAGAGAAGAAATGGATGTGGAATAACAGAGGACGACGTCGCTTGAAAACGCACACAGAGACGCCTGCGTCGCCCATAAATGCGAACGTTCGTGACAGCGTGCCGGTGGCAGTCGGATGGCTGATGCGAACCAAGGACGGGATAGGAAACCTAAAAATATTCCCGTCGCGGGGAATCCCTCCGGAAGGCTTGGCTGTTCGAGAAGCTCTTCACCAATGCGTATGAAGAGGGAGTTCCCTCGTTTTATTCAGTTCCCCTCTGCTCGCCATTTGCAACTTCTCCAGGATATTCTTGGGTCCATCTCGTACCTTCAGACGGTAACCTTGCTCTATTTCCTGGTCGCGGTATCCTATCCTCTCGTTTCCGGCTATCCTCGCATCACACCGTCACTCCTCTTTTTACACTCGCGGAGATAAAGTGTTTCCGATTCGAATTTCCATCCACGATATGACCGGAAACCGAGCGTCGCGTCGGCCTCAAAGACGATCTTAAACCTGCGCTCGATAAGTCGCCGGGACTTTTAACCAGGGACGGGGTCAAGTGGACACAGAGAATACGGTTTCCTGGAGCAGCAGTTTGTTTTTTTTAATATAGACCACTATATTTCTCTGGGCATTTCCGTGACCAAACCATCCTGGTGACCTCGTGCAAAACTACCTACTTCTCTATGCCCAAGCAACCATCAAATCGAATTTCTCGCACGGTCAGAAATGGTCTATAGACCGTTCGTGACTCTGACCAGGCGACACCCAGCTGCTTTACACGCATTACTAAGTCATAGAGCGACGGTACGCGACGTCGGATTACGTGGCTCTAACGAAATCGCGCGCCTTATTCCTGAGCGACGGCGACGTCACGGCTGCCTCGCACCCCGGGGTACCAACGATCGGGTATTTTATGGGGATATTATGTCGACGTCAGGGAGGCGGGGTAGAAGGAAAATTTTGGAATCAACAGCGACGTGGAAATTAAGAATACGAAATGAATTTTTTGTCGAACCTTTCCTTCCGACCTTATCCCGACACGGATTTTATCGATGGAACGTTATGAAAGCTTTTTTCGGGTTACTTGATTTATTGCTAGCTGGATTTATTGATCTCAGGTTTTATCGTTCCAAGTGGCCAACTTTTGCCACTGTAATATAATCTTCGTGTTGCTTTTAAGACGATTTTGTATGTGAGATTGTGATCAATTTTTTTTTTGTTTTATCTAACGCTTTCAGTTTGGGACCTGAACAACTTTGACAGTTTGTTGAATATTCTTGATTTATTCAAAGCCAGGTCATTTGTGATGTAGAACTACGAAATTGTAGAACAACAAATCTTTGTTCTACGGTGATCCTTTGAATATTAGAGCGATGTTACTATACGTTGACGATGTAACCTAGGTCCTAGTAAACTTAGAACGAAGTCTTCTACTTTTTCTTTTCACAAAACAATTATTATTCTACATTTATTATTCCAACTAACGGATTAAGTGTTATTTTCCGAAAAAATTCTCTCAGCTCCGTTAGGGAAGGGTAGCGATCGAGAGGATCGGAAGTCGTATTGCTTGAATGGCCGTTAAACGCAGTTGGATGTCGAGCGGGAGGGTGGTGGGTCGAGGTGAAACGAGAATCCTGGGAATTCGCATTTCCTCGTACATCTTAAAAGAGGTAGGATGTTGGACGCCCGGTGATTAGAACCCGCGATTTAGGTACGTGTATCCGGCGGTCGAAGGATATAGTGGCGGCAGGATACGGGAACGGGGTTTTCGGTGCCGAAGAAGGTGAGCCAGGAAGGGTACGGGGATAAGGGGGGAGAAGGAGAAATTTTCGCGTGTTCCTCGAGGTTAACGGAGACACCCGGAAAATTTATACTTCGGTAATAGTAATACCGTGGGTGTGAGGCAGGTGCCGGGCGGTTGGTCCAGATCGATAGAACATTAAAACAGAGGGGAAACGAGAGGGTCCGTAGCCTGGGGGCAGCCTCCCCGACGAATAACCTCGCCATAAGCGGACGAAGGACTTCTTTTACTCGCTCGTACATCTAACTTCGTCGTGATTTACGCGGAGGATTTTCGCGGGTCACGGTGAAAGTCGACCCACTCTGTGTTTCCTACCCGAAAAATCATGCTCTAAAGCCTGACACGTTTTCCGCTCTTCTCTTTATTTAATCAACGAAATATTTCGAGAAACCAGACGCATCTTGAATAGCCATGATAAATTTCAATTCTTCCTTGAAATATTGTTTCAAGCATATCTTTCAAATAGACATACACGTCCGGGAAAAAATTTTCTTTATCTTCCATTTAGTTTTCGAGAAAATGAAACCGGAATTGATTCAGTTCGGATATGGACAAACTTTTGATTTCAATAGAAATTTTTAATACGCTTTCTCAGCTATGCCTGTGATCGTTCGAATTGAAATAATAAATTATTCTAAGAAAAATAATGGAAAATATATAATCGTCTTAATTAGCTATTTGGAAGGTTATTAGCTAAAGACAAGCTTGTAGCTAAGGCTCTATCCTTAAAAAAGGATCTACTATCTTAGCTACAATTTTGTACTACCTGCATTATTGCAATGATAAAACAAGATTTTTTGTAACTTACTGCTTTTTTAACAAAGGAAACAAACCCATAACCCTTGGATTTGAGTGTCTGTGGATCTCTCACGACTCTGCAATCTCTGTAACAGAAACAAGAAAAAATATGTTAGAATATTGAAATTTTTAGTTATTACTGTGGTAAGAAATGTCCTCAAACAATTTTTAATTAACTTAACAAGGAATTTACATAAAATTAAATTGCAAAATATCCATGGTACTGAAATTTCTTTTAGAAAGACAGAAATTCTGTAAATCCGTTATGATTTAATAACGCCTCGACGAAGAGAACGATTTATTTCTCGTGCCAGTAAATTTCGAGGCATTCGTATTCCCTCGAAAACTGTCGACAGCATTGTCAAGCGAGTCAGAGCTGGACACCCTAAAATTCTTCCTCATAATTAAGATTCCAGAAATGCCTATCAGACGAAATTACGAATACTCCTTCATAGTCTGTAGTTGCTGATCTACGAAGTCCTTCTTCGTTTAACCCTCTCATATAACCAGCAGCTCATGTATGTAAGTACTCTCTTCCAAAAGTAATGAGAATATATTTACAAAAGTTTTCCTATTCAACAAGCCAGGAAGAATAATAATAGCAAGAAGAAGAAAGTACAATAACAGTGAATAAATTTCCATTACTCTCGCTAAGGAGCGTATCATGAATAAAATAGTTCCACAGCACTGTTTTTCTGTAGTTAAATAATAATAAGGCAGAATATTTTATTTCTTATACTTTTGTTGAGAATTAACATCAAGAAATATTGAAGCTAAAGCAACAGCCACTAATTGCTTCTTTCATAATTACCACTTTTCAAAAGAAAATTGAAATTTAATTACTAATGACGAAAGTATAATAAAAATAATATGAAAAATTCATAAAATAAAATTTTATGTTACAGTAGTTATTAATTTACTGCAGATTACATTATTTATTATAAATCAAGTTGAATAATTAAATTGTAGTAATAGAGAGACGATACGTGAATAGCGTTTATCTTTCTGTTGATGTTATCCCTAGGACCTCGCTCGCAATACTGACTCGTCGTCGCTCGAGTGCTCGTTATGGCCCAGTGGTTTTGTATACATACATATCACTACCTAGAGTACAGGCTCGAGCGAATTTGTTTTCTTTAAACAAAAATGCGAGCTAAATATAAATTTTGCTTACAAAATATTAAATTGTTTAAGAATTTGTTTTTATTGAATTTTATAACTATCTAGACTTTGACTTTCTGCGAAGATATAAATAATTATACACAGTGCAACTAGAAGAAGAAGAACAACAGCGTATGAGCATCCTCTATCATTTTCCATTTTCAACGTAAAGTAGAACATGAAGTGGTAAATTGAAATAAGAAGGTCAAGTAAGAGCTCGAATAGGCAGTAGTTTCCAGCAAATTTTATTTAGAACCGTTGTGCAGCACAAGAACCTAAATAAAGTTGTGGTCAACTGTACACGTAGGTTTTCAGTAAAGTTAGGCATTTACTTTCTCTCTTTATCATTAAATACTTATGCTCGTTTAAATTGCTTTCTCCGTTAAAGTCAGTATTTAATCAACTCTTAATCCTCCCAGTTTTTGCGCAATAAAGTCGAAAGCATACATTTTATCTTCATTTCTCATCTAAAATTAAAGATTCACCACCTTTATATATTTCTCTAGAACCTACATCTTCGAACATTTAAGAAATCAGTTTCAAAGTTTCAGGATTATGAATTTATTCATATTAAAGAATCAGCTAATTAGAATTAAGGAAGATACGAAATAATTGTATAATTATTTTGATAGCAATTTAAGCTTTTATGGCATTAAATTGACGTAAAATCTAGTGGATCGTACGATACGATATAACAAAAATACTTTAACGCGTTTCATAAGGGTCTCCTCGAATCGCGTCATTGTTTTCCGTGACTTTTCCGTCAATGCCGCGGAATGTCACAGTACTAGGAGCATGAGTAATAGTCAATATAAGTTAGATGTAGAGCACGCCAGTCGCATATGTCGTTGCCCACACTTCCAAGTCTCTCCCTACTCGTGGTTCTTTCGCATTCGATATAACCGGGGAACCCCCTCTGGCACGTTCTCATTTCAACCATCCCACCCCCAACCTTTTCGCCCTCCTTTTTCGTTCTCTGCACGCCGCCGTCGAGCGTAGGAACGAAACAATCGTCGGGTGTCGTGGATTTACGTTTTCCACTGTTAAAAATCGTAAATTAATGCACGGTTATTGACGCGATAAATCTCGAAATTTAATTCAAGTTCCATCGAGAGCTGTCCAAGCCCCGACGCCATCCCCCTTTTTTCCTCTACGGTCGGTGATATAGCCGCGACAATGGCGGAGCTTCGCGTAGCTTGGACGACAAAGCCCAGATAGGATAAAGAGTTAGTTTTTAGATTTATTGCCGGCCGTGCTGGCCGAACGCGATGGACGTCAGAATGGAAAGCAGCAACCAACGCGAAGCTCGATGATTCAAATTGCACGTCGTAGACACCGTGTCCGGTCGTACATAAGCATGGCTCGTCTTTCACCCTATCAGTCCACCCTCTCGAGTCTTTATTCTATCTACCTGTCAACGAGCTACGTTCAGACGAGTTTTATTTATTACTTCGTGGCTCGTGACGTTTCGAGCCGAAAGGAAAAACCTGAGCTATGCTTTTCGAGAAAACGTTGAACCGTTTTACGCTCCAACGATAGTGGTTCAGGCCAGTTTTCACTCGGATGAAATGTGTACAACGGTACGTGAATCAAAATTAAGATCTGAAATTTGCAGATTAAAAGAATTGGTATAACATTTGGGAAAGAGAAATTCAATTAAATTTTCTTGTTCAATTAACTTGCGAAGGTAATCACAATAAATTTCCATTTAACAGTTGAAAATTTATTGTACTAACTTGAATGTCAATATCAATATTGATTATCTGTAACATCAACGAGCTGTAATTACGAAACTGACATAGGAAATTACACCTGGGATTTGTCTCACATTTCATCCAATTACATAACAATAATTCAACGTGTGTTCGCACCTGCTACTTTAATTTAACAGTCAATCATCTGTACACCTCAATGAATATTTTCAAAGCAGACAAATAATGGAATGAAAGATTACCGTCTCATATTTCGTCCATTTAAATAACAACATTCAATTTATATAACATTTAAACGTCTCGATGAATATTTCAAAAGCAAGTTGTAATTTAAAAAAATTCTTTTTGAACATTTTCTATATCAGGCATATCAATTAGAGAATGGAATTTGACCGAACACGGAATTCGTTTTACTTTTGCATATCGAGCTACAAAAACTGCTGGCATAGACCAGCAAAATCTTGTCACCCATTTTGTTTTTTTATCAGCGAACCCTGTCCCTAACCCACGAAACTTTTACGCTTTAGCTGTCACCGGTGACACTTTTTCATCTGCTGTCAGTGTTCCATGGCAATCTAGGTACCCATAGAAGCAGTTTTTCTCATCGTCATCGGACCGAGTCGCGAACCCATTAATTACTGACAATAAAAAGGAAGACGCGTCAGCACGAAAATCTTCGCCCTTATCATCATACACGTAAGAATCGAACGGAACCAGCGTCGAAGGATATCACTTCCGAAAGACCGGAAGCATCTATACGCTGCGGATAAGAGATATGAATACTCGTTTCTGGAGCTTCATCAATCTATCCGTTAATAACTTGGCCACACTGTCATTTTGCTTGTTCGGCTTGATCGTTATCGTTACTCCTTTTAATCACACTCTGCTACCTTTCAAAGATCTCGAATAATTTTATATAATTGTTTCTGTTAACGAAGGTACAAAAAATTAATTTCTTAAGTAACCCACTGTCCTATGATTTTTCAAAAATTGTGTCAATCAGAGCCAGTTATTGATTGCTTTAATTTTAAGACGAATAAAGAAAATTGAAATCGGTGATCCTTGACTGTGCAAATTATAATTAGAATTAAACTTTCTCCCGAATAAAAATAATTTTCGATCGATCCGAGTATACCTTCGCGACAATACCGAACCCCAAAAAAGTCTACCGAATAATCGACAAATTTACGAAGGGAAGGGAAGAGAAAAAAAATGTTCAATATTTTTCAGCAGCCGTTGAAACAAGCCACCGGTGAACTATAGTCGGTAGTTATCGTGATGTTGGTAGAAAACGTTCCGGTATCGGATGAAAACGAAAGGGCGCGCAACCCGGAGGGGTAGTGAAGTGGAAAGGGGGAGGGAAGTTTGCTTACTTTTCGCTAAGTGCACTCAATGCCGAGCGCGCGAACTAATTGTCGGTGGGATAGGTTCGCCCCGACCATGGAGAGGATGGGGTTGAGACAAAATCGTGTGCTCGCTTGCTATCCAGGGACTCTCCAAGATTTCAGAGTGGGCTTCGATTTCGAGATCTCGACAAATGAAACGGGTCGTCGTGGAAACCTTCTCCGTCCAATTCCAATTTTTTTTTTTTTTGTCGATGTAAACCGCTTATTAGTGTTCCTGCCTCGCCGATTGCCATCGTTCTCCTTACTTTTTTCTTCCTCCGAACTATTTCTACGTTTAATTCGTTGGGACTAGGATTTCCAAGCGAAATCAGAACCAGGCGGGCCGGATTGATTTATGATGCTTATGAAATTTCGGTCGATCGTGACGCGAATAATTCCGGTTCGTGGCAAACGCGTGACTGAAATCGGCTAACGCGGATTACTCGAGTTTCTTTGGCGAACGGAAGTACGTATGTATGGTTCCCCGAGTAGCCGAGACGTCGACGAATCAACTTCTAACGTTTGCTATCGAGATGAAAACCGTGGGACCGTATATATACTTTCGAGGAAATACTTCTATTTATCCACAAATGCTGACCGTGAGAAATGACTTGAAAAAATAAAATAAAATAAATAATCCTTACATGTACATCATTTTTTATTCCCTGCTTACTGATATAGGATTTGAAACTTTCAAGATGATTTGAATTAAACTTGCATTCAAATATTTTTATGATCTTCATATTTAGCGCAAGAAGATTACGATTCGTCTGTTTATCATTAATATTTTCATCACTTTTGCATTATATTCTGTTTAATATCGGCTTACGAAACGAGCTGGCAGTTAAATGACATCATCTAGAACGTAATCTCGTAAAATAGTTACGGCAAAGTAGTTTGGTACAATAAGATGCCGTATAATCGTAATTTCGAAATAATGTCAGGAATATATTGAACAAGAAATAGGCTTCTAACTGCAGGTTGCCCGAGCAGTATAATACATTACCACATAATTACTGTGCAACTCCAACAGCGGGTTCAGTTTTATTTAAGTTCCCGGTAACTGTAATTATCCTATTTACTTTAGACGCAAGTACAACACCGAGCTTTGCACGGAATAATTTACCTTTTACGCCTTCTTAAATTTGACTTCTCGACCACTTTAAAGTGGCGTTTGATTGCGGGACCGCAATAAACGATGGTGATTATTGTTGGACGGTTTTATCTTTCGATGAACTCGTTGATTGCGAATTTATTTTCGTCCTGAACGTGATAATTTTCAGTCTGCCGTTCCCCGAATGAAAATTGCCCGAATTCTTTCCGAAACTTTTGACCTTTGATATAATTTTAATTTTTTGGAGAATTGTAAGGACTAATTATAATTATTTAAAAATTTATGAAATCTTCTAGTTATTTTTTAGTTTTAAAATTGAATTAAATTTGAAAATCTGCAGAATAGTTAATCGAAATATTTGTGGCTCCCTTCATGGTCCGTCATAATTTATTTTTGTACAGTAAAAGCCCACAAATTTAATTATCTTATTTGATTTAAAAAATAGTTAAATTAATATAAAAATAATTCCATACAAACCAATAGCATCGTTATCGATCATTATGAACCCTTCTTTCTACTCCCTGTTCACTGATTTACCTTTCACCCCCGACCGTTCCCATCCCCTTTCGTCGTCCACCTCTATAACCAAAGGGTTAACCGGGTCTAGCGTAAGCGAGATTATTACCTAGATAACTGGAAAATTAACTGCAAAATGCGCTGTTTTACTCGTGGGCAAACGGGGTTACGGTAATTTTAATAACATATTTATTACTCCCCGACTGTTCGCGATGAACGAACAAAAGGCTGCTCGTAGATAGAGGGGCGGCGAGCGAAGGGGGTGAGTCGAATCCGTAGGTGAATATCGATAACGCGTTGCTGATTACGCTCATGCTATTTTGCGAAGTTCGTCGGTGGTGAATTCGTTCGGGCGGCAAGCCAAGTATTGGGAATTTATGGGTCTTCTCTGCACCGGTGCGTGATACGCGTGTAATGTTTACGATATGACGCGATTCGCGTTGTCGTTCGTTCGAGGTTAATGGTGAATTACGGAAATTCGATGGATTCTACGGACACCATGCTTTTGTTTCTCTCCTTTCCTCTTTTTTTTTCGAAAAGATTATATAGGAAAATCTAGGACAAAATGAAATATTTAACAACGTTGCGTCCCTTATGGATTATTAATTCCAAAATTTAATCTTTCTACTTATTACCTTACAGTATTAGCAATGCTGCTATAAAATGTTTTCCTTTTTTATTTTTATCAATCATTTGATAACTCGTATACCCCAGTGAACGTGTTAAAATGTTGAAGAGCAATTTTCCATCAGAATGTAATCAGACAATTAATCCTATAAATCGAGCTCTAAAATCGACGTATAAAAAGAGAAGAGAGAGGGAGAGAAGAAAAAACGGTGAACCCGATTTCATTTTACAGCGTTTGCACTTTCAGTTTGCACGTATTTTATCACCCTCGCAAGAGACAGGTCCGAAAACCTAGATAGCTTCACGGATGTGTGTCATGCGAGTTAGTGACGGGTTTTACTGGCGCTCGTTTTACGAACGTATCGCTATCAAAACGGGTGACGTACTCGTTGTAACGTCCGCAGTATTCTACACGTTGTCGAATGGCCAGCACTCGAAACGAGGCTATTAGCCGGTGCAGTACTCTTTTTTTTTTTGTTTTGAGGCATGGAAAGAATCTCTCCTATTCCATACCCCGGCCATTGGTCAGCTATCCTCTCTCGCTACTGCTCCATTTTCGAACGTTTCGCGATTTTTTGCCAGGTAATTGTATTGCTGTTTTATGACTTTTAAACGGCGCCGGTTCGATCACGTCAAGATGCGACCGGATCGTTAAACGTTCGAATTATCTGATTAATGAAAGCGAGAGAATGTTGTGGAATTTTTTAAATCTTCCTTGTTGCTGATTTTACTTTAATTTTTCGAGATACTCGAAAGCAATGGATTCTAAACTACGAATATTTTTATAGGTAATAGAGACAGACAGAAACTTATTTTATCATTAATAGTGAATAAATTTCTATTTTCTAAAAATTGTAATTTTAAGCTAAAGTCAAACAGTTCTCAACGGTTGTAGTTTCTCGAAATTTTGTCCACTTGTCGATGTCTGTAAAACGTTCCCGATTCATCGTTACGCTTTCTCTCGCTCGATCTAGCACAATTTCAGTTGACGTAACTTCAAAGCCGTTTAATCCTCTTAACGAAGCCATACCAGAGGGACAAGCTACCGTCTCTACCCTAGTGTTCGGTATCTTAACCCTTCGTTATTTTGGCTCTTCTCCGAAAGTTAACATCAAGAAAGGAGGGAGTACTAGGTGTATAGACCCATCGACCGTACTTCGATAGATGCAAACTTTCTCAAACTATGAACCGATTCGTTGTTAACTCGTACTTGCAACTTGTTTTAGCTACACAGAAAGCCACCCCTAACGTCTTCGGAAGAAATAACGAGCCACGTGTTTCACTTTATCCGATGAAACTTGAAAAGGAAACCGACGCCGAACTTTTACACAACTTTACTTCTATATAATTATTAATATTAATCCTTGGTCGATTACTAATTATCAGAGTGTAATTAATATTAGCTAGAATAAAGTCATCAGGAAAGGTAAAATATTGAAGTTGATATCTGTTTATATTATGTTGATATAAATTTGAGATAAATCTGTTTATACTGTTGATATAAATTTCGCATTTTAAAACCATATTATTTTCTTGCTAAGAAGATAAGGTGGATTTTTCTAGAAATATATGTATTTTTGTATAATGTTTGCTCTTTTAAGCTGCTTAACAAAGTATTATTTTATTTCGTATATTTCGTTATATTTTGCATATTCTGAAATTTTATGTTACTCTTTTATATGTATAGAATATTTTACGTGATTTCATCCGCAGTTCAATAATAAATATAGAATGATTTCCATAATATTTTTAGAACTACCTCAAATGTTGCAAAATGGAAAAAGAGTTTGATTTAAGAAGATTCAAGTAGCTTGACTTTTTATCGTTCCTTAAGCTTCTTAAATTTTTCGAAAGAGGAAAAATAAATGATTAAATCTTCATTATTTATTGCTGTTAAGATATTAATAAATAAAAAATCACTGTTATGAAGTATCCTCAGGGAAATTTTTTCTACAATTTTAACATTTTTATAAATTATTCTATAATAGCACAGGTTTGTGTGCTTTTATAACTAATATGAATTTTTTATTTGTAGAAAAGGAACAATTATTTAAGTAGATCGACGTTTACTCGACGAATCTCCAAATCCTTGCATTCTTTTTGAAGAACAGTTTGGCGAGTTCCCTAAAGAAGGCACAGCAGGAAAAGGAAATCAATTGAAGCACGAAAGTAAAAAGGCAGGTCCGACTCTATGAAGCGGAAAAGTTTCAAAGCCTTACAAATATTTGCCGAATAAAAGTGCTTGAAACTTTGTGTTTGTTCGTTTTACAAATTTCAAAAATTTTCTGGCTAACATCGAGATCAATCGAGAGATTTAAAGCTCACGATATCTGCAATTCCCTCGTCTGTGGAACGAACT
This sequence comes from Osmia lignaria lignaria, assembly GCF_051020975.1. Classification (NCBI taxonomy): domain Eukaryota; kingdom Metazoa; phylum Arthropoda; class Insecta; order Hymenoptera; family Megachilidae; genus Osmia; species Osmia lignaria. The sequence goes on from NC_135041.1 coordinate 7,993,268, forward strand.
TCGCATAAGTAGCTAGTAAATCATATCTATATGGTTATTCAAAGATCCTTGCATAAATTTCGTGTCAAAACATACTTTCTTACATTCCAATTTTCCATTTATGCATTCACATTTCAAATTATTTCATTCAGTATAAACGAAAAATTATATTGAAATAGATTTTAATTGATTTTCAATCAAATATTTGTTGAAAGACTACAGTTTAACATTACAAAAAAAAAAATTGAATTTTAAAATATCAAAAGTATAAATTAAAAATTATTTATCCCTCTCAAAGCAACCAATCTTTCGTTAATATTAGTCTCATTATCGTTTAAATTTTAATCAGAAATTAATTATAGATGATTAATGATTAATCGCTTTAATTACTGGTTAATGATTACTAATTATTACTTGTAATTTAATTAATCACAATTTCTGACAATTAATTTTTTTTAATCGTAAGCGCTAATTAATCAAATTAAAAATTATATCCAGTACAATTTATCAATATAAAAGTGCATTTGTGTTATATCAAATTACCAAAAGTGCGCGTACTTTTAAACGTATCGAAAGAGTAGAAGTGAACACGTTTCAGTGGCGGGAAGAAGAAATAGCCTGCATGTGCGGTCGATGTATTCGTTGGAAATTCTTTTAGCATATTTTATTCGAGATCAGGCATAGGAACGCAACTGGGGAAGAGTAAAATACAAGAGGGAAACCGGGAGTAGAGGTCGCGGTATTGCAAGCTGTATCCCACGTGGGATGAAAGTTTGCTCGCGGCTTCGAATGCATTTATTCGAATCTTGATACAAGAAATTTATTCCGCTTGCTCGCTCAACCCGCCGTTATTCGATTTCTATTTGACGGCGTGCCTCTTTTTGTAATCCACAAAGCAACGACGCAACTCCACCTTCTATGATTCCAAAGATTATCGTGTGAATTGAAAGAAAGAAACTAAACCATTAAGTTGCTGATTACGAAAATAAGGAAGTCTGATACAATTTTATGACATAGAAGTATCTGAAAATGACACTAATATCTCACTAATATCCTTAATGCAAAATGCTATTAACATAATTGGATAACATAAAAATACCATAAAACGATATTTTATTCTACGTTAAATTTTCAATATGAAGTGTGCTTTTTAATGGTGATACGCTCGAAACTTTTGAGCAGCAGTGTACTTTTAAGATAGACACTCAAGATTTTGATGCACTAAGCCACTTACGTGTTTATTATGAAGACGATGGAAGATTTTAGTGGTCGTTGGTCGGCATAATAAATGTCGGTTCGATTGCAATAGGTACGAGTCCACGGTACCTATAGAGTACGATTTCGTTCGATAGGCCAATCAGTCGGGACGCGTCTGATTTAATGCGTTATTTTATTAGAAATCTATAAAGCCATCCAGATTACACGGGGAAAGGTTTATGGCTTGCCGCCAACCCACCAGATTCGCCAACCACCGTCTCTTTCCACTTCGAACCCATTTTCGACATCCAACCCTCCACCACCACTACCGATCCCTCTCACCCTCCCGCGACACGAGCCAACTGTGCCTGCTTCAGGGCGTCAACTAACCCTTCCTTCCTTCCTTCCTTCTTTCGGCTCCACCAGTTTCACGCGTTCTCCTCTTTCAACTTAACGAGAATAAAAAAGAAGCAGAAAAAAAGAAGAAAAGGGAAAAAGAGAGGACCAGTCGGTCGAGTCAGCGAATTAATTTATGCGCGGTTTCTTTTTTATTCGGCTCCCAGTCACACGGACGGTTCTCACTTCGAAATAGGGGAGGCTGCGAAGTTTCTCGTTGGTGGGTAGCTTCGACCGCATCCGAGATGTCCTTTTAACGAAGACTAACGAGGATAAACGAGCGAAACGATGGCAAGGATTTATAAATTCCTGGGAAGCTCGGAATTGGGAATGTCCTTAGGCTTCGTGGCTTCAACTGTTTCCCTCGATACGGTAGGGATGATTATAGATATTATTTTCCATTTTCACAATGCCAGATTTTCCGATAGTCGATCATTTTATGGTGTACAATGTAAAAATTCAGAAATATAATTTTCTCATTCCCAGCTATTTCTTTTTGATAAAATATGTAGTTTTTAAAGAGGAGAATTTAAATGAATTTTCAGTTCGACCCAGTATTTCATACATATTCAAGTACTTCTGAGTGTTACCCGACTATGTAACAAAAGAGACTGGTTTTATTTATCGAAAGATATTGATTCTCTAGAATTGCATAGAAGACGCGTGTGAAAATAAATCCTTAGAAAAGAACGCTTTTCGGTGGCGTTTTCTAACGGTGGCAAAGAGCACCATTCAGTCGCAGCATCCTCATTAAAAATAATCAATATTACGATGTTAACAAATGCACTGGTGGTTTTATCAATTGCCCGTCGCGACTTCGCCGCATTTTCTCCCCGCGTTGAGATCAATACACCAAGCCAGAACAACCATACCGTGGAATTATAGAAGGCATTCTTTTAAATGCAAGCATCGCGTCAACTCCCGGATGGATTCAGCGAGAGCGTGCACGATATTATTTGTTTGACGACTGTACTTTTAAATAAACGAACTGCTGGCAAACTGTTAGGAAATATGGAACAACTGGTCGCGACAATACGCGGGTAGATGAATTGGAAACGGTGTTTTCCACGATTGGAACAGGCTTGCTGCCTTTTTCTTCGCGCTGCTGATATTCGAACGATGATTTTCTAGGTACATTCTAGAAAATGACAGTCACTTCTTAAATTATGAGCAAGGATGGCATCAAGTTCGGTATGAACTTAAGGAAGAAATCCAAGAGCAATTAATATTATAGCAAATTAATTCTAAATAATTGTAATTTTTCAAAAATTAATTACCGAAGACTGCAAATACTAAAATGCTGCTATTGAAAGTAATATCAATTAATATTAATATTTAACATATAAATTATATGGAAATACAAATGCTTAATCATAAAACCAATAGAATTGATATTTCTTTTATAAATCACAAATTGGTTTGACACAATTGGTCCGGAAACATCGTTATATATTTTGTAATATTTCACGAAAATTTCAGCGCAATCGTGCACGAGCAATTTAAATTTTCTTTACCATTGGTCGCACAACGATTCTTCGAAACAATGAAAATTTACATTTTTCAAACGGTAGATCGACGGCGATCAGGCAATACCAATAATTTTTCAATGGACAAAAGTTCTAACGAAATTTCAATCATTACCCGCTCAGAAGTATCCACCGAAATTTTCATGTAAAACTTCCATACGTCAGGATTGATATCTACAGTCACACCGTACCAACGAAATTTTAAAGTTACAACTGCTTCGAGTTTCAATATTCAGCATCAGAGAATCGAGACATATATATTCATGTTTCACGATGCTTGCTAGCTTGTTGTTTCTATGCAAAATTTATTTCGACTTTTATTCGTGAAATTTTGCAAAACGCCACGAACGCTTCTGAATCGAAACGTTTAATTCAACAAAATCGTTGTTTCCTTTTTTTTTTATTTCGAACATTGGGTGTTCGATAAAATTTCAGGTTGCTGTTTTTTGTTTTGGCTACTAAATTATTACAGGCAACATTAGATTTGTGCAAAAATAATTGCAATTTTCCATGTCACGATATTAATTTATATATAAAAAATCATTCCCCATGTTCCTAAAAATTTCTCTTCCAGAGCCTGAACACATTTTCAGTAGAATTTCCTCTTGATGAAGTACCCAGACTATCCGTTATACTTCGTCAAAACTAATATCTTTTTTTTCTTCTCACAAGACACAATTTCTCCGACACTGTCCGGGCCATCAAGTCCGTTGCTTGAACGCAGTCTATTCATTCCAGTCTCGCAATTGTTTTGCAGTTTTAATATCCTAGATGGTGAATACCGTGGAAATAATAGTAAAAGGCGACACAGAAACACGAAGGTTGGTCGCATTTTAATTTCTCCATACACAACTATATCCATCGATCCTGACCAAAGATAAACTATAGATTCTGATTATAGGGTGATGAAAGAATAGTAAATTACGAATAAAAATAAAAATTTTATCAATAGAAAAATAATAAATTTGAATTTTTCAACTAATTGTAAGTTTATTAATCAAGGAGATCCTTGATGATCTTAGAAATTCTAACCAGGTCCTGCACAGGTGTTTTAATTAACAAACCCGATTCGAATAATTATCAATGGTACTGTGCAGAGCTCTCGTCCCGTTCGAATGGCCACTTTTCGAAAGTCAATGCGTCTTTTTGGCCAACTATACTCGTCAAAGGACACTGTTCAAGTGTCGTTCATAAGGTAGAAAGGTAACGAGGAACGCACGTGTATGCAAGTACGTTCCGCACAGTGAAACGGTGACTCGCGAATGGTGGAACAGAGAAAAGGAATATAATAGAGGAACAAGAAGAGGGAGAGAACATCGCGTAAATCTGAACGAAGGGTTGCTGAGCATGTTTGTACGCGCACTGTCCCTGGTCAAACAATGTCTGTCCGAAACAGCCGCGATTTCTCTTATCGCGCATTCAAACGCTAAATAATGGCACAACTTCGCCTTGGTCAACACCGACAACTTGGCTAGCCGAACGGTACGCTGCTAACGTGGATCCAATGAAACAGTGAGTTGAATTTTATGCCCGTTCATCCCTATAACCTCTCCTCTCCTCTTCTTCATTCGTACGTGTGTAACTTGCGCGGGATTTGTCGATCATTTTGAACCAACTATTGGGACGTTTCAAAGTTGACAGTCTGAATAAACACGCCTCCGACTGAAAAGTTTTCATTTATGCGACAAACGTGCGTTTGAAGGGACAGTAAATTATGAGGAAAATTCATAGTATCTTATGGGGTGGATATAAAATTTTATATTTGTATGTTTACCTAATTGTACATTTTTATAAAAAAGAATGAGGGAGATAAAATGCAATCAATATTGAAATTTAATGAAAGCGTTCATTCACCAATGTGGGGTGCAAAACTTTTAAACAAAGAATGACACTGACGTCGTTAACGGACACATAGAAAAGTCATTTTCACATCGTATAATACGAAACGGTAATCAGAAAGGTAGGAACGGAAAGTGAGGTAGTGATAGTGGTTAGCGGACATCCGTTGAACACATATTTGGTCAGGGATCAGAGAGAATAATCCCCTGGATTACCCCTGGTTTTCACCTCGAATCGTACCCCCATCATTGCCTACGTTCGAACCATCCGCTTTCATCCGATTGGAATATCGACCACGGATTTAAACGCCTTTCTGTCGAATTTCCAAATCCACGGATCGACTTTGCCCGATGGTCAAACACCCGCAGCGATGAGCCTGAGTACTTCTCTTCGAGCAAATTCATATTATGAGCAATTAACTCTAATGACAGTACCAGAACTGTTGCACGGAATGATACAAAATCAGGAAGACGTATGTTAGTATTTTTGTTTCAATAAATATTCTTACATAACTATTGTAATATCACGTTTCAATAAAAAAAAAAAAAAAAAGAAAGACTTAAAACACCATTTCAACTTCGTTTCCCATCCCTACGTATCTTACATCTCTTTTCCTGCTACACATCAGCAGCAGTGCTTCGTCGCGAGGAAAAGAAGAAAAAAAAGGGGGGGAAGAAAGGAAACGAGAAAATATCGTGAAACGAGTAAGTGTAACCAATTTTCTCGTTCCCAAGGGAATCACAAGAGAGCAGGAACATGAGGCTACGTGAAAGACGAACGGTGGGTTGGCTTCGTCGCTAAAACGAGGAGGCGGTTGAAACGGGAATCCTCGGAAAGGGACGTGCACCGTGGCGCGGCACACAGCGTTATTTTCCCGTGGCGACGATCAATCGAGCGGCAACGTTAGTTAATTCCTGAAGATCTCCGATTTCGTAGGTAGCCCAGGCTAAACGCGACCGATTTTCGCGAACCTTTGATCGTGGAAAATAGCGGACAGGGTGGAAAAGTCGTGGGCGGGTAGGGAAAGAGGGACAGGAAAGGTTCCAGTTGCGCACAATGTATATAGAGAGGAAAAGAGCCGGGTCGATACCTGTTGATACTTCGTTCAAATAAAAGTCAACTTGTACGGAGAGTGGTTTAAAAGTCGCACACACACTCGCAGCAAGGGGGCTGCTGACGTGTTTCCTACTATAACGTTCTCCTTTCACTGAGTTTCTTCCAGGATCCGGAGGAAGGGTGGTGTAAGCTCGAGACGAGAAGGACGGAGGATGGCTCTCGAGTACACGGAAAAGTTTGAGGAACTTTTGTGGATACTACCGCTGTCTGTTCCTTCGGGCGTTTTATTATTTTAACGCTTCTGATACGAGAGCTTTTTCTATCCTCCACCGACCGTTTCGGTCCCGGCTCGACTTTGCGGTTTTATTCCTTAAACAGACCCTTTCATCGATGCTGTTCCCCTTAATTGAGAATTTCACCTCTATTGTTGTTTTCGAGTGAAAATAAACGGGGTGGTTTCCTTTTCTGAACACCCTGAGTATTTTAAGAATCAGGAGGGAATGATGGTGTGTCGAGTTTTCTTCCGGTTAACGCTGGATGCCCCTTCGGGGATGTAAGCTGCGTTCAACAGCAGTGTTCCTGACGTTTCGTCGGCATGTAAATAGCTTTATCAGGGATCAGCAGACGCGCTGATAATAGTGTGCGTTGGAAAGAACACTTCGTACATGTATTGTATCTACGTTCTTGTTAGGGACCAATAATCGATCAATCAGATTTGAATAGGAATTATTAATTAGCAATAAACTCTGTCATAATAAATGGCCTGTTAAGCTTCAAATTAATGCACAATTGTATTTATTATTTTACAGTATTCTATCTCATTAAATCCTGCGAAACTTCTGATGCTTCGCGTTTGGTACTCGGCAACCAAATGTTTGCCCATCATAAATTGAACGTTCTGTTGATCGTGGACGCAATAGAAGGTCCGTAATCCACTCTGTTGAATATCTTAGAGATGTACGGTCAATACAGTGCATTCGAGCTGTCTATTACTCAGCTCTGCCGGTGCTACCGAGACATTAGGACACTATTGGTACATTATCAACGGGCATTAATACCGGCAGTCCGGGCCTCGCACTATCGCGTACCACGCTAAGATAATTACCGAGTGAAATATCGTTGTGTAAGGTAACGTCGTCGGTTACGAGCACGTTGGGACCGAGTTCTATCTGGTTCTCTCGATCAACCCAGGAATTTATCCCATTCCTCTCTTTTCTCGTTTGTCTTTGTCCATGTTGTCCGGCATTCACCCCTTTCCCTATTCCTCCTTCTCCTTCTTCCAGTTCGCTCGATTCTTCTTCCCGCTTGTTCCTCAGGAAACGTGGATTTCGGGCTCGAGTTTTCCCGGTCTGACGATTTCAATTTGTCGACCGGAAGGAAGGAGAGCGGAACTCGTTCGAACCGCGGAGGACGAACCGTTGGGAGGGTGTCGGAGGGTGAACACCAAGGCTAGTTTCTATCCTCTTTATTTTTCTTCTGTCGTCCCATTATTTTCCTTTCTCTTCCATTGTTCTCGGCATGAACGTGTGCCGGGGACCGGTTACTCGAACGCTATCATGCTTCGACGGTACTGGAAGAGGGACGAACGAAGAGAAACGCGTGGACGGCGGAGGGAGAATTTCGTCAGGTTGTTTCGACATAGTTGGCAGATGGGAATACAAGGGGTTGCACACGGTTAGGGGGATGCAACAGAGAGTCGAGGAGAGATCGAGCATGATAGCCGAGGCTGATTTACACTTCAACCCGGATCGAGTCTAGCCAACCCGTGTGCAAGGTTCGTCAAGTTTCTCAACCGTACTCGGTTCGAGTTGATAACTCGAGGGTAGCAAAACTCTTAGCCACGGTGATAGAGGAATCGGTATAGGCCAATAGCCAGTCGGTGTCGGTGACCAAGATGCCACCCCTTCCTTCTTGCGCTTCAAAGCCTCGAAAGTGCTTCACGCTCCTTGATATTGTGTTCGATTACTCGATGAAACGAGAGCTGCCGGTTAGATCGCATCGATCATTGATCTTCCCTCGCTGTTACTCCAATTTTAATTAAATAATAAATTTTGCAAAATTTGCTCAAGAACGTCGAAGGCTTTTTTCGCTCCGTGAAAAAGTGAAAAGAAAGAGAAACCTGGACTCTTTTTCCCGCCCGTTTGTTTGATCTCTCTGGAGGTCTTCTCCAAAGAAAAATGAATCCAGAGCCCGTTTTCGTGGAGGTTCATTTTTCCTTGCGCATTCGGATTAAAAAATCTATTATTTATGCACCTTCCATCTACCAATATCTTTGCATTCAACCGAGATCCTTCTTAAATTCTTCAATAGAACCGGAAGTCGCATGTTCATCAAGTAACATATTTCCTTCTCAAAGAAATTGAAAAATAAATACTTTATGTTATTGGATATTAAAAATCTGCATTTATGGTGCATTGATTTGAATTTCATTTAAATTTCATTAACATCAAATAGAAGGTTATTGATGAAAAACTAAAATTGCTTTTCGATGAAAAGAAACAGTTTCCGGGGGGGAAGAAAATCTCGAAGACAGGGCGTTTCAAACTCAATCGGTAGCGAGAGCCAAAGTAAATCTCCCAACTCGCAACCCTGTAATATCGCGAACGAGGCAGTAGATTCTTTTCCTTTTTTTTTTTTTTATTTTTGGCAAATCAAGCATGTGTTTACACGACGCCCTAGCTATTCGTTCTGAAGAGGCATAAATGTCGCGAGGCAGATTGGAAATGCTGCCAAGGGAGAAAGGCAGGCCTCTATGTACCCGAGAGCACAAAGGCAGAGGGTGACTCTTAACGGAAGAAAGGTACGGTTTATTGAAACAAACCAGAATCGAGGGTCGTGAGAGGGTAAGGATCGGGACTTGGGCTGGTAGTTTTACTCTCTGGAGATTCGCATTCGTTCGACGTTGTTCCTAAATCTCTCGCGAACCCTTGTTCCAAAGCCTCGTGTAGCCTGCATGTCGTTATCCTACGTGTAGCAGAGGGAATCGAATGAGAAAAAGAAAAGAAGAGGAGAAAAAAAAAAGAAACGAATCGTGACAAATTCGCTACAAACCGGTAGATAGCGTAGCCACGATTCACCGTTCGTCATATTTCAACGAGAATCGACTCGGGAATAAAAATATTCCCGTTTGTAAGGAATGGAACATCTAGGCTGGAATGAGAAACGGAAACGATTGACTTATCAAAAATCAATGCATATCGCTCTGAAAGAAACGCTGGCAAATGGAGCCTCTTGTTATGAATCAAGCGTTCATTTAAACTTCAAAATTTCACGTTACGTTTTAAAAAATTCCATCGAAAACAAAAAAAATTCTATCCATTCCTGACATAGAGTTATAGAACACACAGATCTCCATGTGTAATCAAGATAAAAACAACCTTACTTACAGAATGATCAGATATATTAATCCCATTTTTGCTGACTCTATTCTACCATATTTCTCAATCTCTCGACGAAGCATTTCAAAATGAAAAAAGAACCGAAACAAAAGTGGGGGAGAAAAAAGGAAGAGCATCAGCTATCCATGGCAACGTTAAATCATTACGAAATGAACGTTTTCATTCTGCGCTATCCTCCGACACCCCTCTTTTTACAGAGGAAATAACGAAGAAATCGGAACGGTGAAATTTATAGCCACACGGCAGTTAAGCTTAACAAGGTGACCATCGCGATTTCGATCTGGAAACGTTCCGTTATACCCGTGAATCGTTCTTTCTCGCCACGGGGTATCGACATACAGGCCGAGGCGTCCGATACCCATGTAACAATTAGAATTGCGGCTGAGTTTGGGGTTGACCGCGACAAAGCGTGCACCAGCGAAGTATTGAGCCGTGTATTTCACGGATCCCCCTTGTCCCTCGGTACCGTTGCCATTCAACCATCCCTCTAACACACACCCACCTAACACACGCATGGCTACGAACACAATCGCGAAAGCAGCAGCCCTTGCCTGCTCTTTCCATGAACGGACAGTTTGTACAGGTATACAGCGTTATATCTATGCCTCGTCGATCGTACGTTCAGACTGATCTACACCGACATGGGCTGAAACCAATACTGGTCCTGAATCGAGGGACTGGAACGACCCACCCTCGTTTCCAAACAGATTGGCCCCAGCCAGTGTTCCGCGTTACGAATACACGAAAACACTCAAATGCTTTAGAAATCGAAGAATCTGTGAGGCCGATAAAACGGTGCTCAACACGACCGTTCATCTAACCATTTTCAATGGTGTCACACTTTTTTGAGATTTTAATTATAAAGTAATTACCATGGAAAATAAAAATAAATTCAGATTCTTGAATCTACATAAAAAATTTTCATTTACTGCGAGCATCGTTTTACATGGAAAATAAACGTTGCAAGGTGTATGTAAAATTAGATGAAACAGTGGCTTGATGAGAACGGTGTTCGGTTAATAAGTCGGTAGCTAACCGAGCTGAGAGAAAGGGTGGTGGGATATATATTCATCGGCTTCTTGTGTTGAAAATAAATCTCACGCATGAATTAAATACACCCCGGTAAGGGGTGAGAAAGAAAAAAAGGGGAAAAGAGTGAGAGATTAATTTATTATGCTCTCGTAGGAATGAAACACGCCGTACATTGTAAACGGGCTCACTTATACCGCGGCCTCGTGTGCAACATACTTTTATAAATAGAAAAATCCATTAATTCGTTACAAAGTCGCGTATTTCCAACAAAAAACCTTTCGAAGAATACGTAACGCTCTTGTAATATTCATTGTCGCCCGAGTGCAGCGCAGTTTCCACGATAAAAACAATAGTGCTTCGACAATTTTTAATATAAAAAATTTAACGTTCCACTTCCACGGCTCTTGATGAACGTTTTCAATGCTGAATACAATATGATTTTCCGGGATTATTGTATTCTTTGTTTATTAATTAAAGTGAGCCTTAAATTTTTTATTATCCATTATCAAAGTTATTATGATTAGTAAATAGGAGATTATTTAGTAATTAAAATTACTAAACGAATAATGAAAAGCGTTAATATCAACATTATTCATTTTTCCTATTGCATGTAAAATTTCCCAACTACATTTGATTCTTTTGGTACCAGCCGTGTTTCCCTATGAACTCCCTGTACTTCTGACGATTCAAACGAGAATGAATAATGAATCGCCAAGGATTCCCTTATTTATGCGGTCGATTCAGACCCACGGTGTCTGGCATTACGATCTCTAACAACTACAGTCACGAAACTTGCGTTTCATCTTTCTCTGCTATCATCTATTCCCCCTTTTCTTTCATCCACGATTCGCAGGACAATTTGTTCTTTAGTAAATTTTCAAGAGTACATTTATCACGCTATAAATACGATCGAATTACAGGAATATGTACGCTTTCTATTCGAACCGACTATACCGAGCCAATATTACCTCATAGAGTGTATGATCATAAGCGAAACGCCTATACATTCGCGTGTAGTGGTATGTACGTACATGCATGATATTGAAACTGCTGAATGCATATGTATGCACCATGTATCTGGAGGGAATGACTTTCCAGATGTACATATCGTATGTTAAACAGCACCGAGTCGGAGATAATCTTATAATTCCTTGAACATTTCCAATAAAATAGATAAATAACGCGCTGCACTTTGCGCGTCGATTAACATTTCGATTACTGTGGCGAGGGTGAGCCTGGACGTTGCACAATCTTATTATAAGATTCTAAAATTTCACAATTCCAAAATTCCAGAATTATAAAATTTGAAAATTTCAGATTTCCAAAATTTGGAAATCCAGCATTTAAGAATTTGAGAGTTCGAAAATTTCAGAATTATCACTAATTGCTTTCATGGGAATTATATATGTAGATGACGAAAAGTCAAAGAAAAAAATAATACCGCATCGAATGTGAAAGGGTAGCTACCACAGTATCCACGTGGTCCAACGTAGCCGCGCGTATAATACGAGGAACGTTTACGACCCGAAATTCCGACAAAGACCTGGTCGAAATTTCGTTGTGCAAGGCTGCACGACGAGCCATCTACAGCCACGTCCACATCCATATTCATGCGGATCGTGGCTGGTATGCAAATAACAGTATAGGTTAAAACGCACTGCTGGGTGGCTGCGAAGGCAAGAGTTAGAGGGGTGAAAAAAAAGAGAGAGAGAGAGAAGAGAAACAGACAGGATATGGGTGACGGGATTTTTCAAAATGTGGAAACTAATATCACGATCTTGCGAGCTTCTTGACTGGCGAGACTTGCAGCTTCTGCTTGCCATCGCGTCTCATCGCTACGGAATATTCTGTATCCTCTTTCGACCCAGCTTCTTTCTTTACCTTATCCTATCCGCTTCCACATCATCGTTCTCGTCGCTCGCTCACCCATGCCACGCTTTTATGTGTCCTGTACATGTGTGTATGTGTATGTGCCTGTGTGCTACTCGTATATACCAAAGGGATGTGAATAACGTGCAGCCTAGCTGACAGGTACTGGTATCTATATACCTTGGCCACGATTCACGGTACACCGACTATCATCGGACCGCCTGCGTCGGCAAGAGAGAGCTTTCTTTATTAAAGCTCGACGGAGTGACCAAAATATGAGTTTATATCAACCCTCCGACCTTTCTCCACCGCTTTACCCTTCTAATGACGCTTCCGTAATCTTTCACTCGGCTAGCTGAGAAAAGACTAGTGTTTCAAGGATTTCATTTGCGAATCAGCGATGCTCTCATCAATAATTCTACTGATGATTATTAATATTTCATTGGTAATATGATGAAGATATAATAAAGACGATTAAAAAATATGCATCATAAAAAATTTTAATAGAACATATTTGAAGCAGAATGTCAATTTTATTCAGAAATTTTAGAGGATAGATTTTGCAGAGAAAAGAATAGTTTCATAAGGATGAATAGAATTAATGAGAAATGTATTAGTGGTGTGTGCTTTGGAAAACAAGCATAAATTCGATATCGTTTGCATAGCGTTTCTTCATCATATTATCAACAGCATGCACGGGTCCTGCAACACTTTCAGATAATAAAGCATATTTCTATGGAACCCTAGGGAATTATAGGAGCGTTATGGTTAAACAACTCACTGAACAAATGGTGCTCCAGAGACTATCGATTTTTAATCGACTTCGCGGTGTTTTCAAAAACCTAACCAAATTGTCAAGTATAAAATACATCGACTCTATTCAGTTCCATTAATTAAGAACCGAGGATTGTATCACTTGCTGTAAATTACTATAATACGATTAAAATATGCATAACATTATTAACATACATTCTTTTTCAAAGAATTATTCCATAAAGAATATGTGAAAATAATTTTTATACTTTACCACTTTTTGATAACAGTGGTATTAATTTTTATGATTAAAATTTTTAATACAGCTAAATACTAATTTTATAATTAGCGGTAATTAAAGCGGTAATGCAAATACATTATGAGTTTTGAATCAGGCTTTAAAACTCATTTAATGCAATGAAATATCCTTTGAAAAATTTATGTTATGATTATAGCAATTTTTCAGTTCTTCCAAAAATATTTGCTTGAATTTTAAGAACTAGCCACTTGAAACCCCACGAATTATGCTAACAATAATTGTATTTTTAATTTATTTTAATTATTACTTCATAATTTAAAGTTTAATTTTCCATCTCGCTGTATTTACAACTCGCATTCCCAACGTACCAAATCAACAGCGAAGAGAGAGAGAGAAAAAAAGAGGAAAATTTGCGAACCATTCTCGTCAGGAACCGCAGGAAACCTAAAAGTTCACGCGAATAGGTCAGCCCTTAATATCCTGGCTCCTTCAACCGGTTTCCGCAACTTTGACTGCAGACACCCACCTTTTCACAAGGTTCACTCACAAACGCGCACACACATATAAAAAGCGTACACTTCGAAAATCCAAGCTAACTCCCTGGCATTCTATCTTTCTTCTCCATCTACCTTCACCCTCGTTCATCGTTTTCTCATCCCTCCCAGAAAATCTCGACCTCCTTCTTTTGCTTGGTTTTTAGAGATCCGAGTTGCAACCATTCTACTTTCAAGGCTCTTCCTGGGCGATAGGTGGCCCGGGAGACGTGGAAAGGAAGGGGGCCAACGTCCAAGAAGAGTCTTTTCAAATCCCTCGGCATTTAAATATTCCTACTAATTCTACCACCACCACCACCACCATTACTACCCCTTCGGCCCGTTGAGTTTCGACCTACCACCAACCCCTGGAGCTACCCTTGCTCGACCAACGAACCGACACGAATCGCGGTTGTATTCAAAGAGCTATCCCCACCATCGTCTCTTTCTCCTTCCATCAGAGCACGTCTCCAACATGGATGCAAATGTACGGCAACACACAGAGAGAGGCGGCAGTCACCCCCGACATCGCAGCTTTCTCCTCTGTCCCTTTGGCTAGGCTGCTCGATCTATCCTGTACAGTAGTCCTGGCTGGGTAGTACAGTTGCACAGAGAGGTGTGCGTTATTGGGGAAAGGCAGTTTCATAGAAAGGCCGCCAGTTTCTGGGTCTGCATCGTTTTACGCGTTGCGTCCCGATCGTGAATACACCACCGACCCGACCCGCCACGCCGTCGCTGCCTTTATCTGTTCCTCTGGCTGCTGCGCTCATTCCGCATCCCTTTCGACGGACCTCTTTGTTCGAGCCAGCTGGCCAAGCACCCGTTCACGTCCGGCAAGAGCTGTTCCTACTTCTTTCTCGACGCGTACACGAGCCACCGCGTTCGATCCGCTCAACGGACGGCCACGGTTTTCGATGCGCTAATGCAAAAAGTTGCCAATTGAACATCGCGTCCTTTTTCGCCATGGCTATACTCCTCTCTGTCCTACCTCTTTTTACCCGGCTCGACGTTGTAATTACGATTGAAAGTATGTATGTATATCGACGAATCATCTGTTACGTTTCCTTTTAACGGGCTGGACATATTGCGCCCGTTACAAGAACGACGCTTTATTACTTGCCTTTTCCAAATAGGATTGCTTCCTTTGAGGCCTTCCTCGATTCTATCGTCATGCTTTAACATTCGTCTTCTATACCCTAATATTTTTATTTCTCTTCTAATATCAGCGTTGGAACTTGATAGTATTTATTTGGGAATAAGGAAAGTTATTTGCCATTTTCTTCTCTTCTTATTTTTATCACAGATAATTCAGCGATATTTTATCTAATTATACTCATATTTCCATCCATTTATTTCTACACGATCACTATATATGTATATATAATCGTGCGTATTCTTTCAATAAATATTGACCAATCTTAGACAGCCCCACCAGGCCATTCACTGTTGCCGCAGTTTATTCTGCCGCGTTATTAAGTGCATCAATTTTTCGCGACCCTCTGCGAATCTCACGAATTCCTGTAAGCAATCGACCGTAAGGAGAAGGGATCAATCCTCATCCTTCCGGACAAAGAATCGCCTCGAGGGGTACACAATACCGCGCCAGGATTGTGCCACACCGAAGAACGTTATTCACCGGATCGATGTTGATTACCTGCTTCTCAGCCCAGACAAATCGCCATCGATACATCGAGCGGAATTAGTAAACTGTTCCTTTCCATTGTGTCTCTTTGTCAACAGTATGAAAACCGCGAAGGTATGTACTTTGCGCTAACGTACTTAATCTCATTAAATTTATTAGATGGACGTGTCTGATCATTATTTTTGAAATTTTTCAGCATTTTGATAATTAATTAAAATGTAAGATTTTATAAGACTATTCTTCTAAATCTACCTTCTAATGGTCTAACGTAGTAGACCTACCTCCTAGTGGTCTTACCTAGCGGTCTTACCATTGGGTCTACCCCTTTGTAGACCTACTAAAAATGACAGAATTAAATTCTCCCATATTCCCATGTAGAAATAATAGCTTTACATTAATTAAGCCAGCTCAAAATCTAATTCAAACCCAACACCAAACTTAATTATAATTCTGGACCAAATCAACCAACGTACCAACTCATACACTAGTTAGAACTTAACATACCTCACATCTCTATTAATATTTCAATTAATATCATTGACACCTCCCAAGAACACGAAGAGTCGAGTACGCAACAGCGTGTGAATATTGCTGTCACGATTCATATGTCTGTTAACGGTGGATAGCCACGAGGAACCCTCGAAATCTAGGAGGGACTCATGGCAACGAGAGGAATGCTTTTTCCAGGTCGTAGAATATCTGGCAAACTGAGCCGAATTGAAAGTAGCTCCGTGGAAGAAACCGAGAAACGTTGGATTGGGGTAGACTGAAGAAGGGTTAGAGAAGCCAAGTGGGGAAAAGGGTGGGCACATATCATTGTGCCGTCGAGTGGCTTGAATATTTTAGTTGGACAACAAGTGCTTGGACTCAGTGTCGATACGCTTTCACTTCGAGGGTAGTTCTTTTCCTTACTTGGTCCTATCTCGGGGTACGGATGGTGGACGAGCTAGCTTACCTTCTTAGTCTTACTCTCTGCCTACGTTTCCTTTTTTACTTTCTCCTATTTACACCTGCTACGGCAGGTACGCTACGAAACGAGGCAGGAACAGCATGGCGGTACAAGAGGGCTGCTAGAACAAGAGAGGAAGTCGTGGATGGGTTACAAGCGGAACCGACACGGCGAAACGGAGAGACCGAGAGGAATAAAAAGAAGGAACGTGCTTGAAAAGCCTACCCGTGAAAGAGTTTGCGTTATAAGCGCACACTTTTCTAACCTAATGAGCAAAATACTACTCTATACCTTCAGCTCTAGCTTGGCCCGTTAACTGCCCTCACGTTTCTTCATTTTCAAACGTCTAAACGATATAATTCACAGCTTATTAACGTATTATCTGATTATATTTAATGTAACGTGATATGATTATCGAAAATAAAATAGAAAAGAATGTTATTCGTTGTACAGTCCGCGAAAAAGAACAATTTCAGTATCGAACCGTTCGCCATTGGTACAAATTCTCTCGGCAAAAGAATTAAAACTGTTACTACAAAACGCAAACGCTAAAGCATGAAATAAAATCCTCTTAATTTGTAACGGAATAACAGCACCGTCGCCATTCGGAATGCGAAAGAAGGAAGCGATGTATCGTGGCCATTTCCGAAAATGCAGTTGAACTCGTTCGTTCAGCGAGGCGACGTGAGCGGGAAGCAAATTAAGAAGGTAGAAAAAAGTCAAGAAGAGAAAAAGGAAAGAAAAGGAGAGGGGGGAGAGAAGGAAGAAAAAAAGAACATAGTAAAACTAAAAGCTCCGAGACAAGAATCGCGCGTAACATTGATTTCACCGGGGTTCGACTTCTGGCAAATAAGATATTGAGCTTCAAAGCGGGATTCGTACGTGGGCTGTTTTTGGATGTTCCACGACCCCATCTTCTCCGTCTTCTTCGTCTTCTTCTTCTCTATCTCGGTGCACAGGGTAACGGGAGTAGCACGGAGATCCTTAGCAAGGTTTACAAAGAGAATGCACAATGCGACCTCTTGCTAACATCTTTCCGTCCCCTGTTTTCCTTTTACCAGGCCTGTCTCTCTCTTCGACTAACTAAACACACACCTTAGCAGCCCTCTTCCTGGTCGCTCGATATTTCAGACTCTAAGCATAATTTTAGCCCCGCTGGACTACGGGATTCTTCCGTGGTGACGGAGAGCTAGCTCTCCTCATTGAAATTTCATACCCGTTGACCTACCTACCCAAACCCTTTACCTCGGACATGCCTGGACCGCCGTCAAACGTCTCGAAAATCTTCCCACCGGAACAGTCAACCCATTGCGCCACAATGTTTACATCGAATCTTTCGATGAATATTACCAAAAGTATCACTCGACAGAGATGATGTGCGTCACTTGGCAAGCTGTTGGCTACCTACTCGACGATAAACTAGGAAGAGTCTACCAAGCAGACAATTACGAATGCGGTGGGTAGGTACGTTAAAGGTGGTCATAACTATGTCACCGTTTGGTTGGACCAAATTCTCTTTGACTATTTGCCGAGAAACGAAGTGGTGGTCGTGGCCGAGGAAGAGAGAAGGAGAGAACTCTGGGGAGAGGTAGAGAGATGACCGGGTGGGGGACGGGGGACGAGGGTAAGTTTACGGGGTCAGTTTGTCGAGAGGCGGCCGTGGGGTTGAGAGCAACGAGTTGGCCGGTCGTAGGCGAAGTCAGGGAGCAAAGAGGAAAGGGTAGGTGGTGGCGATGCAGGGTACCGGGAGGTAAGAGAGGTAAGATTTAAACCCTGACAACGTCTCAAGTCCGAGTGCACCGGTCGTTCGGTAGATTCGGGCGCCTCGGCGACCGGCTACTATTACTACTATAACCCAGCCAACCACCGAGATCTGCCCTGGAATCCCCGGACGTTCGGAAGGGAGGCAAAGGACACCCCCCCTAGTCTCCGGGATTTTAAGTGCCTACCACCGAACCAGCGAGCTGCATTATTCGCCGACTTCCTTGAATCATTTCACGGAATATCACCCTCCACCGCTGCCTTCTATTACCCGTGTGACCATCACCGAGTTCCGCTCCTTATACGCGGTTCTATGTTACAAGAGAAGTCAAGCTATTGTGATTTTTGTCGAAAACAGATATTACTTTCTTCAACTTTTCGAATTTCCATCGCGTTGATGCTTATTGATTGATACGTCGATGTTTTCCAAACATTGCAGTTTATGTGTCTGGAGCTTGTATGAATCTGGGTTAGATTCGAGTGTGATTCTTAAAAAAATTTTTTTTTTACCCATCTGTGTTTTTGTGAATGTATGTAAGGTAATAATTAGAGCATTCGTTAAATGGCTCTCTGAACTCTCTGAGGATAAGATCTATATCGTTGGACGAATGGATCAGAGATTTCTCTCGCAGGATGACTGATCTATGAATTTCAACCACTAACCAGAACTCAAGACTATAAATTCACTTCGTAAACCGTGGCAGGAAGTCGCAAACCATTCAGAGAAGTAGGAGAAGCTCTAAGAACGAGCTAGAGGGTGAAGATGGAGGGTTGCCTCTTAGTAGAGGAACGAGTGATAATCTTAAAGGGTAATAAATCAAGTGACTGCACATTCGCAACATTCCCAGCTGTATAAATCCACGGGGAACCATACAAGATGCTTCTTGTGAATTGTTGATTATATTAATCTGACAATATATTAAGTGATTCCACGAGTAACGTCCTCGTTCATTTTGGACAAAGTAAACGAGCTGACGACAAAGTATCTTACATTTTTTTTAATTGTTTAGTAATATTTGTTTATATTTTATAGTATGAATTTAACTGTTACAATTATTTAAGTCCTCGTAAATTAAACAAAT
This sequence comes from Osmia lignaria lignaria, assembly GCF_051020975.1. NCBI lineage: Eukaryota > Metazoa > Arthropoda > Insecta > Hymenoptera > Megachilidae > Osmia > Osmia lignaria. Next base: position 8,012,539 of record NC_135041.1, read on the forward strand.
TCAACAGAAATTGCAATATAAATGCACGAAAGAATAAAAGGAAGTGTAAATTGATTTTGACAAAATAAAAAAAGAGAAATTGATTTCCACGTGTAAGAATTTTTTAATAGATTCGTGATAAATGATTTGTCACGATTGTTGCTTAGAATCGATATTATTTTGAGGCAGAGGATAAAATGTGTTGACAGTTAAATAGCAGTTGGGTCGGTATGAGAAATACTGGAATGCTTTGGGATAGCCAATAAGAGGATAAGTAAGTACGCAGCCAGCGAAAGCTCCGTAAGTAATAATTCTCTTCCACCCTCGAAACTCGATATCCGATGGGGTAAGCTATTTCGTCGGATTTTGCTTTGATCCTTCGTCCACTTTAGGGTTTGCTTCCAGCACAGGGGCTGACATGTGCATTGGCAAACGAAGAAAACCGAGACCGTTCGACTTCAAGGGAAATTATAGGAAATTTAAGAACCGAGAAGAATTTAGGAACGAGAAAAAGGACGGAAATTCACCAACATTATTTATTTAATAAATAGCGAGAAATATAATATATTGATTTATTAAATATTGCAAAGAATAACCTGAGATTGATATTTAAATATTATTCTTTGCTTTTCCTCCCTTTATTTCAAATTTTAACCGAGAAAAGAATAAATTAAAAATCTGTCTCTACTGAACACCGCGAACCAACGGTGGTACTCAGCGTGTTAAATAGTTCATTTTCTCAATTCCAAATCGCTCTAATTATCGGATACGTTCCCCAAACATCAGTATTCATCATCCAGCCTATTGTATCTGCTAATTGATAAGTTAGTCCCCGAACTTGTTTAACCTGAATGAGAATTCATATTTAATTCCGTACAATAGCAACAACGTTAGCATTGAATAGAATCGCCAGCCCCGTTCTGAATTTTCAAACGAAATACGACCTTTATTATCATTTTCCGGTGCCGCAGCTGCATAACATAATAGTCGTTGGAGAAGAAAAATCGTTTCTAAAGCGATTTTCCGCGCCGGCACAATGGCGATTGAAATAGCTCAATTAAAACGATAGAATGTATCTCTGTGTGTATATAATGTATATAGATATTCGTCGCGATACTTCGAAACGGAAAAGTCCCAAGGTGTATCGGTGCAATTAAAAAACTTCGATCGGTCGAAACTATCGAGTGGCGCTCATCAATTGTTCGCCTCGATTCGGGGGAGGAATAAGAAAAAGAAAGAAGCAACGGGTCAAAAGTGGGGGGGTTATAGGAAGAAGTAACACAAGGAAAAGGAGACAGTAAAGGCTGAATTATTATGTCCGGACATTACAATTGAAGTAGTCGTATCCCTTGGTTCTATCTCGCCGATAGCACGCGAAAGTTGTTCGTACTTTTACGGATAAAGATCTCGAACAGAGAAGTACGGTCGTTTGCAAACTAATCGAGCCGTCGCTTTTCCTTACAGGGTGTCGAAACTTTCCAAGGCTGTCAACTTTTCCTCGAAACCGCCCTTTACTTTCTTCCATCTTCCCCGTCCATCGTTTTTGCACGCCCTTTCTCTGTAACGACAGCGACGATCTGCGAAAGTGAAGCAGGGTCGCAAGATTCTTTCCTTCTTCTTCCTCTTTTTTTTTCCTTCCTCCCTCTTTCTTTTTATCTTTTGTCCTCGATGCTTCTGTTTCTTTACGTGTGCCAAGAAACAGCAGTTGTATTCGGCGCTACTTTAAGGAGAACATTTGAAAAGCGTTTTCCGCGTTACTACCACCCGCAACCTCCCTTAACCTCCACTGTTATTTCTGGAGCAGAGGGTCGATAGGAGAGTAAAAATATTATTCCATCGTCGTACGTGCATAAATTTTCCTCCTGTCGCCGGGAGTGGTTTTCAGAAAGGGGGAAAAAAAAAAGAGAAAATTGTTCCGAGAGTGGAGAGAAAAATCGAACTGTGTTACTTAAACGCTGTTGATAGAATTAATTTTTTGGATATTTCTTGCCACGTAATGGAAAGACGCTATTTTTTATTAGGAGCACTAATGTCAGCTGCACATGGCTGATTTTTTTTCATCACACTTTAAGCTTCAAATTAATGTACCATAAATTTCACCTGACGGTACTTTTATGTCATGAAATTATATTAGACTTTTTATTCAGCAAGCAATTATATTAAAAGACCATCAGCCTTTTGTATAAAAGGCTACATAAGTGGAGTCGTTTTCATGGTATTTCAAATTTTCGAAACAATATACCATAATTGCCATTTTATGGTACTTTTGTGTGATGAAATGATGTTAGACTTCTCATGTTTCAAAATCAGCCAGGAAGATAGTGAACGATGTCAATGACGAAGAGAAAGAATCAGACATGTTAGGTTCGCTAAATTCAGAGCAGCCAAACATAACTTCGTTAACTGTTAAAGTTAGGAGGTAAGGCGTTGCAGTTAAACCGCGTTTCAATTAACACGTACATCAATTACACGAAAGCGAAGGTAGGGTATAGAAAGGGGGTCGAAACGAGCTCGGATAGTTGGTCGAGGGCCGTGTATTTTGGGCAATCCGGTACAGCGTTAGGCCGTTAATATCGCAGCTTGATCTCAGGCCGAGAGAAGCAAAGCTCGCTTTCAGGTTTAAATGGCGGCTAAGTAAGCTTTACTCCTCTCGCTCTTCACCCTTAACCACCCTTCGCCGTTACGTGGGACCGACTAATACGTATAACTGTACCTTGCGGTTGCCAGCACCATCCGATGCATAGACAAATACCAACGCGGAAAGCCGACAAATATCATTCTTCTCTCTCTCCTTCTATCCGTGTTTTCCTCTTCGACTTATACCTACACCGGATTCTAACTTATAATACACGACGGGGTCGTTAGCGTCAGTTTCCTTCTTGGCTGTGATTAGCCTTTCCAACATGCTACTTCGCCAACTCGGCCGCGTCGTATACGCGGAAAATAAGGAGACAGAAACCGGAAGGAAGGCACGTGACGTCGATACGGTCTCGTGAGGTCGCGGAAAAGTATAACGAGCAATGGCCGACGTGTCCCTTGAGCAACCACGAAACACATTGACCTGCGCGAGATTTCGTTATTAATATTTAACCGCGCCGGAAAGATTAAAAAGTTTCAGGAATTTTAATATACCCACCACCCTCCGGGGAGTCGTTTCAACACGGAGACCACTGCCAGACGAGCACAAGTCGAGTTACTCTACGGTACCGCGGATAAATAATACCGATGTAACTAGGGATGATAACTCGATCTCAAACTTATTTGCATCTTATTTTACAGTTTGCTTCGTAACGCTGGAATAAAATACAAGCTATGAATTTCAATAACAATTATCGGGGAGAATGTTGCGGAACTACACCTTTCATTCGCAATAAAATTATACAGAACGCAAGATTGCAAATTTGCAATATTACACAATTTTATATTAAATAATTTTCTATGATAAGATAAACCTTGGGAAACTTAATCGAGAAGTGCAAATTATTATGAAATTTGTATATTATTATGTTTCTTTCAGAACTCTAATTACATTGCAATTAAATTGAAAACAATTTCTAAAAGATGTTTATGTTACGAATCGAACACAAATTACAAGAAGTCGGTTACAGATTGAACTCGTTATATTAATTAAACAGCGAATGAAAGGCGTGATCTAAGTTGCATAACTATAGTATAGTTTCAGTGAATCTTTCCACCTGAACAAGCGCGTAACTTTCTTGGCAACGGGACAATATTAATTGGATACATCGTCGCTAACTTTCGCGATGGTAACAAGCGTGGAACGACCATAAAATGGCATTCAAGGGAGTGATACGTAACGACAAACGATGAAGTAACATCCCTCTATCATTCTTTTCACCCTCCAGTTTCTGTAACATTACCCTTTCCCATTCTTTTATCAAATTTTTTTCAACGTTATGAAATAATATTTTAAATATACGCAAATCAAATTTCGTTACAATTTCGTAACTAACAGTATATATTAGCTGTCATACTTTAATTTTATTACAATTAAATGCTTAAATGACCATCATTACCCATTTCACCCTCTCTAATTAATCAGAAGCGTTTACTACCACGTGTACCGTAAGAAAAGCGTTTTCGACTGAGGCTGGTCAAGGAAAAGCGTGCACCGTTAGCAGAGAAAAAGGAATTCGATGGCGGTGGGTGCATAGAGAGAGGCAAGAAGGCCGCAGGAGGCGAGGGTAGGTCGGTTCAGGGGTTGAGGAGGCGTACGGGTGGCGTCGAGGAAAACAAAATAAAAGGGGAAAACCGCTGGCAATTTTTCACTAGCTTTTTTAACCGTGGCTTAGGTACTCGTAGAGCGAGTTTGAATCGATTTTTCCAGGAGCAGGGAGGAGGAACGGGGAGGGGTGGCGATGGTACCATTTTTCTGCCGTCTCCTTGTGCCAAGCGATGCGAACTGTACCTACTTTCAGCTGTTTCGTCGGCAAACGCGAATGTCACACTAAGTTCGGATTTTAGATCGAACTCCGAGATCCTGGAACTTACCGCTGGATTTTCCTGTCAAACGAATGCTTTGCTCGATACGCGGGGATTTCGGAGATTAAGAGCGCCGAGAAACGTCCGGGTTTAAACGATCCACCACTTACTTTCCCTCCGTTTTTGACGGTGATACGTTGCGCGCATAGAAAAACCCTGTTCCACGACCAGGCTTTTGTATACCGACGCTCAAAAATTTCCTCTATTATTTGCTTTTTTCAATGGTACAAATTTCTTTTGATACGCACACATTACAAATATAGCAACCATTGCAATAATAAACTGTTTTGTTCTACATACTGTGAATCGTTCGTGTAACAACTATTTCGGCGATGGCCACACCAGTGTTAAAAAGCTACACACGGATTATACACGGAAAATTTTGCCTTTTCTCGTGTATTTAAAACGTAAAAGTTTCGATCAATACTAGCCCGTCATTTCGATGTTGAAATATCAGCGAACAGTTGATATCATTTACGATTCAGACTCGAAATCCTGGCTTCTAGTTGAATATAATATTTCATGCAGGCGCGATAACAAAATACACACTTCGACAAATAGGATTTTACCAATGAAAGCCTGCTGAATATTTAAACAGTCGCACGAGGGAGAGAGACGGAAAAAAAGCATTTCATCCCGTGATAATAAATTACAAATACGCGTGACATCGAGACTGCCATTTAGATTTTACATATGGTTGTTCATAACAACGTACGGCTCGTATATTTTTCCTTTTTTTTTTCTCTTCAAGCTATTAAATATCAGGAAACGACTGTCGTTCGGGACTAATATTAATTGCCGCGCCGTCCTTATTTAATGATCCTATTTGTCTAATTATAAATGGTACTACTAAGTATCTGAAGATGCAATTAAATGTTATCAAAATAATTTAATGGTTATTAGAATTATTTGAACAGACTATTGTTGAAGTTTAAGCATATTATACAAATTATACAACATAGTAATTGCAATGGTATTATATTGATTAAATAATACAATTATCGCATCATTAATACCTTAGCTACCACGCTAAAATCACTAAAAATCTTTTTCGTGCTGATTTCATTAATAATAAATTAAAAATTAATATAATAAATTTAATTTGGAAATGATTAGTCATTCAGAAAATGAATTATATGGTTGTTAAAGTGTTAATATAAAGCTGGTTCACTTTATAGCGGATTTTCCATAAAATGCATTAATTTTGCTGTAATATTGGCCTCAATGAATTGCCAGCATATGTTATTTAATTCTGCTTACATCTGAATATTGTATGTAATCATATATACCCCCATTATACGTGTAATAATTATATTGTGTAATTTGTATACATTTAAATTTCAAATGCAACGATGTTTGAATAACCTCCTCGAGCCTGTGTATATTAAATTTGTTGGAAATAAAATTATTGTCTAATGGAAGTTCCATTGACTGATTTTGCATGAGAATCAAAATGTTAAACTACCTCAAAATTGTTTGATAAATTAAAGGTCCATTTATGAATTAATTAAATGTCTTACATATGGAAATTTCATATTTTTGAAGTAGTTAACACATAAAATATCATTGAAAAATAACATTATTTCTTTGCAAAATTTGATACTCTTCCACTTCTATATTTTTACCATTTCAAAAATTTTTTGTGATTTTTTGGGAAATGACGTTTCTAATTGGGAATATCTGCAGATGAATGATCAAATGTTACTAAAAATAAAACGGTACCGAGATTTCTATCAGAGATGTTTCAATTTTCAATCGGTAATAAATCGATATAGCGCATCGATTTATTGATACGATTCATCAGGAAGTCATATTTGTGTGAATTCATCTTCCGATATCGATGGCCGACTTTGAAAGCGGTCGACTCTCAGAATATTATCGTCTTCCCTTTATCGACCCACGAGTCGAGACGAGCTCAAGATATCCAAGCTTTGTAAGTTAGGTAGATCACGGATGATGGGATGATAAACATTATTATAGTTCGCTTCGATGCATCGTGAAACGTTGAATGTTAAGGACTCGTAAAAGTTAGCAACGTGAAGGACAACTTAGGGGTCGTTTAAGGTACAATATACCCTCGAAATCGATATTGCTTAATAAAATCAAGTATCCAAGTATTACTATCATTTTTTCTTTCATTAAACTGAATTAAAATAATTTAACAGCAATTATTGCTATACCTATTTTAATTAAATAAAATATTTCATCTGCGCTGAAATGTGTAAATGAAAGTAATTTAAGATTCATTTGAATGAAAGGTCATAGAACCCTGGCACGGTTAAGTAACATTACATACTGTTCGCGTAATGTTACGTCAGTGTTCACGTTATACAGTTATATTATCACTCGTATACCACCAAGAGGAGGGTAAGTCGTCTTTAATGAGCGAGATTAAGAGGACTTACGAGATTTCGCCGAAAGGAGCGAAGGCTTCCCTTAAAGTCTGCGTCTCGATCTCCGGGCTCAGATCTCCAACAAATATGTGGTAGTGTTCTGAAAAAGATACAAGTGAAACTGTTAGAAAACATTCTTTAAAAGAAACCAGTTAGTTTAATTAATTCATAAATTCAAATAGAAATTATCCTAATTAGAATTAAATCCACTAGTCATATTTGATATGTCACAAGTCTGGCGTAATTTTATTATATAAAAGTGTCACTAATTAAAATTTCAGAATAGTAGTTAAAATAACAAGGAAATTGATCGTGATGGACAAAGGGTTGCAGGAAACGTACAAACGAAATGCATTGGTATCAGCTGCAATTTGTATCTGTCGGTATTGTGCATACGTGTATGCAGGTATCGCACGTTAACTACAACGGAGTTCGAACCAGGTATCAACCAACGTGTGACATTGCTCGACTACTTAATTAAATCGCTTCCACGTATGAATGCACCGTTGCAGGGGAACAAATGTTGCGTCTACGCAAATCGTATCATTGGCTGATCGAGTGATTCCATTGTTTCTGAGCAGCTTTGTGATTTATAGAGACATTATCCATCATTGTTACCACGATATAATTGAAGTCAAATAAGTACATTCGACATTCTGCAAATTAAAGTGTTAAAGATATTAAGTTCAATTTGCAGAGGTGATGCGAAATGAAATAAAAGAAGATAATGAAAAAAAAGCTATAGTTAATTAACTTTGATTTAGAATTTTAATTTAAAGAATATGTTTCGTTTAGAAATTTGAGTGTCTGATTTTAGTTGGATGCAGGATTCGATAGATTTCGGTCGTGATTGACCCGATCATCACGGTTCGAAGATTAAAATTGATGAAGCTCGATAAATTTTGTACAGTTGACCCGACGACTTCTGAACTGTTCGTGTTTAATTAAATCGGTGATCAGTCTTCTCTGACAATTCATTATATCGCGTTTATAGAAATTTATAGGTAAAATTGAATACTCGTAATGGAAATTCACTGATTACTCGCGTTGCATGCATATAGAATCGAGCGCTGAAATTATGCGGCTGAAACTAGCATCAGTCAAACGTACCTCTAAACGCATTTAGAGTTGTTCCATTTAACTGATTCTATGTGAACACCGTTGAACAAGTGAGAACAGAATATTGATAATCACAGCGATATTTGTTAATTGCGATATGATTTTCATCTAAAATTTCATTTGATTAACGATAGAAACCACTTTATCAAGATATTCCAGAAGCAAATTTTATCTAACACATATTTTCGTAACATTTCGTTATTTTTATTATTCAAAATTACAAGGCCATAATATGAATATTTTTAATTAGGTAATTAAAAAAATTCCTAATGAAGGGTTAATTATGAGCAATGGATTCCTATAGAAATTCAAATATTAACCCCCTTGAGGTTATTTGAAGAGATCTTTTTTTAAATTGTAAAGGAAAGGAAAATCCTTATCTCACTCATATTCCTATCGTTGCTTTCGCAGAATGCCTTTGCCTACCGAATTGTCGACATTCGTCTTCGCGATTAGATGCGGTTGCGTGATAGACGGTGGCCAACAGCGAACATGATCGGCAAAGGACCGCCTCCAGAATATCGAGAAAATCCGAGGATGAACATAGCAACGGCAATTCCGGCGTTATCTACGCTCGTCTAGGGACAATGCATCATGCATCGCGTTGCCGTTGCTGCCGTCGTAGAAGCCAACGTTGGTAGTATACCATGGGCCATAGCGCAGTTTGAGCTATGCATTGGCCAATATGTCGTTCATCCCCTAAATCACGACGATTTACAGTTGAGCCCGGTCGCGCTATCAATGCCGGTTCGCGTATACCTAACCTACGCTCTTTCGTTTGTCACAGGATTGACGAAATAAAAACTGACATGGGAAAATTCGAGAAACACGCGATCTCTGATGCTTTTTTCCGTCGCTAGAATTCACTCGTATTTTTGTTCAACAATAAACGTATCGAAGATAGTATGGCAGACAGAAGGGAGGTAGAAGAATAGAAGACGGATTCCATGTTGATTGTATTTGGAAGAAAAGAATGTCTGATACAATGTTTCTTTGATTGTATGTACAATGTAATTGATAGCCGCCCCTATTCTTGAAGATGGGGATAAGGGTGTTAACCCTTTCGTTTTCTGATAATATTTGTGACATTGATCTTGTTTTATATTATTTTTTCATTTTTGTATTACCCTGATATGCTTGATCTATGTTTCATTGATATTTAGTAATATGCAATTTTTGAAACCATAAGAGTAATAAAAATTAGATCACACTTTAATTAATTTTATTAAATCACATTTTATTACTATTATTTTACATGAGCGAAAAAAAAAAATTTGAAACGTATAGTACAATTACGTTTTAACAAACCATGATAATAATTAACTAAAAAACAGTAAAGCATATCACTGAATTGTTTCATACCAGGTGGAAAGGTTTCCAGAACCAGTTTTTCACCATTCTGTTCTCTGAAATATTTTATTTGACAAACACGGTGAAGCTTAATTACTCTTTACATTGTATTATTTTTTCAAACGAGAGCTTCAACTCGTCATACACCAGGTCGACGTTTCAGAGAATTCCGGACCAGTGAAAAATTTATCGAACGCGATTTATACTATTTCACCGGAAGAATCAGTGAAAATTGTAAAATATTGTAATGTTTACCATTAATTCAGAGGAAGTCGTTTCATTATTTTCACGTTAAAACGCGATGACTATTTGTTTTTTATTTAAAAAATCGTACCGGGTCAGATTGATAATCGACTGACCGAGCGAAATGTCCCCGTTCAATATTTTAAATTGTTGATTCTTCATAATAGAATCGGAAATTTGTCGGTCGTTGGTTGATTGCAAACGGTCAAAGGCTCGCTCGTACCCATTGGCAGAGACAATTTTTCGCGATAGAACAAGCATTCATGGTGCTCATACGAGAGAACGTTCTTGCCAGTAGAACGATCAATTTATCACAAAGTGCTCCTATTATGCGTTCCACAATACACTTTCGATTCCGTGGCATTGTTACGAATCGTGAGACCAGCCATCGTTGGTTGAATGCATCATGGAAAGGTGTCCTCCATTCCAAACGTGGTTGGGTTAATTGAAGTAGCCTATCAATCGTTAATTCGTTTTATTTCCTAACGACAAATAAATTGATGAAGATTCAAAACGAAGAGATCTTTTTTTTTTATTCAAAAATGAATTAAAACTGGAACGTGTGTATTTTAAAACAATTATTTATTGCGTGAATGGTAATTAATGGTAATTTAGATTAGAAATTCATCAAAATATTGGACATCATTTATTTCCATTGATCGTTAGAAAATTATTAGTTTTTCTATAGTTCAGTTACCAATCCATTGGTAACTCATGGTTCGTTTTTCATGGTTAAACCAATGGTTGATTTCTTCTTTGTAACATCCTGGGTTCGTAGAAAAATTCTTTCACCGGAAGCGATTAACTAAATGTTCCAACGGGAGTCAATCTGGTTCAGATCCCGATGGAGAACCAAAGGTAACTGTTTATTACCGACCGTGAGAAATGGAACAAGAATCACGCTGGGGAAAAGAAAGGATGAGATCAGCGACCGAATACAAATGCGAGAATTAAGCGCTGATTGGCCTCAACTCTCTTTCCTTTGCGTGATTCGTCGGTTCGATTTTGAATCATGCCACGAGAATTTTTCATCCAGAAAAAAGTTGCAAAAAGGAAATTAACAAAAATTATTCATACAATTAAAATAGAAATTCCATAACACATCCATCTTTTAAATTACTGTAAAATTCAGTGACTCGTAAGAGCTTGAAAACTTTTAACGATGTAGAAAAGCAAGTTGCTTCATGTTCTCAGCTCTGACAGTAAATCGTTTTCCAAACATGATATTCGTAAATTGGAAACGAGATGGAAGAAGATTACCGAACAAAGTAGCAGCTACTGATTCAAATAAATCCCAATTGAATTTCAATTCACGTATTAAAAATTTGTTAAATTCTAAAATTTCTATGTAACCCAATGTTTCCATATTATACTAATCACGATAAAATCGGCATGGTAATTACTATTATGAAATCTGCTGTCAGCAGATTTTACAAACGATATGCTAACTAGGTTACCGACGCAATGGGTATGTACGTTTAATTCATTAGAATACTCTGGACATCCATTTAGAAAATTGTGCGTGTTAGAAAACAAGAGTAATGTACAAGGAACGAGAGTCGGTGACAAATGTCCTGTATCATGGTGCACGCAATGATAGCCATAACTCAGTTATGTCTAATGAGTACACGTAAAGCATGGAATAATCTACGAGCATGCATGTGAATCCAAAAATGGTATAAATTATGTGAAGATTGGAAAGGAAATTATTCGAGGAATAATTTCCAATATTTCTCTAAGTGAAGCATAGTTATTCTACATTCGTCCTTCCTAGATCTACTCCTGTTGAATCTACAAGGAATTAAAAATTCTCAGCTATTCGAGGAGGGTGTAATAGAAAAAAGTAGTGGAGTAAAGAGGTCACAGGTATAGAATGGTCGCGTGTCAGCTGTGTGGTGACCCATATTTCCCATCGTGGAGCGTAAGCCAAACCCAAGCTTATGGACACCACGTGTGCACCGATGCACCGTGAGGTCTGGAAGCGACCAACCAAGCCGGGATTCGATTCTGTTCACCCGGCTAGCTTTTCGCCGCACAGAGAATTAATAGAGGTCTCTCTCTATCTTTCTCTCTCTCTCTCTCTCTCTCTCTCTCTCTGTTGGTAACAGTGCTTCCTCGTGGGCATGGGCGTGCGTGCAAGCACCGTTGGCGCAAGCCCTCTAAATCAACATTTCACCGTTGCCTCGCGAAATTAAGGAAATCCTTGATCTACGAGCCATCCGTGTTCGATTCTTGATCTATGGCATTGCTCGGACTTTTGTGCGTCCTTCTTCGTATTGTCCTGCCTGAATGGATACCAATTCCTATCCTAGCTGAAATCGCGTTCCATTCTTACTATCCGAGGCTAGCCCGCGTATTATACGATATCCAACGCGATACGTATTGCGACCAAGGAAAGTCCGCTACGAAATTGCCAGTTTATCTTGCGACATGACGGAACGCGATGCTTTGTCGTTGTTATACGTTAGCAAAGATTTGTATACGATCAGACCGCGGTTCGGTTCAATGGTATATGGAAAGATCTTAAGAACTTGATCTCCTTATGGAATAAGTTTACTTGAGCTACCTCTCTGAGGAGAACCTCTTTGAAGCTTTTCCTTTGGGTCAATTTGGATTTATTTTTCAAATAATTGAAAGAAGAAAATTGTAGGACATGCATGTCATCATAACTGGAAATGGCAAATTGTAGCATAATAGAAAAACAATTTATTTTTAATATAATCGACTCTTTGGAATTTGAAAGTTTGCTAATTTGTTAATTTGGGAAATTTGGAAAATTTGAAAAATGCAATATAATATATAGCCAAGAAATGTTATAATGTATGAAGTATAGTTGTTTACAACTTGCCAGGTCTCGTTTTATTTTCCAGTATTGATGCGCTCAACAACATTTTCGCTTGGCAAACGTACATAAATCATGCTGGTATACAAACGACCATCATTCAACATTCTTTACGAGATTTCCAGACAGTGAGTTTCTAGACAAGATATCCACTAAATTATTACTCGAAACGTAACAGCTTCTATTCTCGCAGTCTGCCGTGCTTGTGTCTATATCACTTTCTGATGTGGTTCAGTCATGCAGGCAGAAAAATAAATGGGAAAAGGTAGAAAGATGATAAAATACAGCAACATGCGTTTTCAACGATACACCCTATCATTTATCGTCGTATCTGTATATTAAAAGACTAACAGCAAGTTGAATTTATCATATTATTATTTTATGAGTTCTCGTTATGTTCTGAGATCATTATCCTTCTCCACTTGATAGTGGGTAATTTTTGACCCATATCAATGACAACGAATATAATACAAAATATATAAAATCTTATGCGTTCACCACAGAGCTATAAAGTAAAGATTTTTAATTCCAACTAGGAGTAATTTTCTGTTTAAATATTTGGAAGCTCACGAGTTTACTATTGCGATGCAGCAGATCATAAAACATGAAGTACGTAATAAAACTGAGTCGCACGAGGTTTATTGCTCGGTGATGTAGGAAACAGAAGTTCAAAACGTGTTATTTCGACGAAATAAATTTATACCGAATTACACTGAACCTGTGTTAATTCCTAGATTATTATTAGTTTATTTTAACCATATCTCCTTCAATTCCAGAAAATATAATTATTTAATCAATGATAAATGAAGAAATAATTAAATAAAGTTCTAAATCTGATATAATTAATGCAACGATCTGAATTCTATTTAAAAATAAATCTATAACACCCTTAATCAGAAAATTCTCTGTGGATATTAGGACCCAGAAGGTCGAAACTATGATTTCATAAATTCTGGTTTAAACTTCAACTTGCCTAAAGCGGGTAAGTATCACCTAGGGGTCGTAACTACACTTTAATTTCAACGCAAGCCTCCACCATAAAATTGCACTTTTGACCTCCACTTCTTCATCCACAATTGATAAGCCTAAATTAGAATTGAAATTTTAATCCGAGAGACCTCGAAGAAATGAATCGTAAACGAAAAATCGGCTCGATAAATATTTTCTTCTAGCCAATCTTCTTTTCCTTTGTTCCTTCTGCCACCCGCTATCTTTCACTCATTTCATCACCTTCCACCGGTTATTCGGGACCCGAGTGGGTCAAGATGAGTAGTCGAAAATCGAGTTACAGCCGGAGGAGTGTTCCATTGGAAGAAAATAGTGGAAGGGTGTGGTGGAAACGAAGGGCGGTCTGATTACAATCGGTTTGATGGTCTATCCGCGCTGGTCGGAGGTTCCGGTGGGCACACACTGTGGCCCATTTTCGTGAATTAGTCCGAACCTCGTCATCCTATCCCACCATTTCTCCCCTTTACCGACACCATCGCATCGCGCCAGGATCTTTGGGACTATTAGGAAATCAGCAGGAAATTGACAAAAGTTTATTCTGCCAACGGATTTCATGTTCCCCGAAGGTTTTCCCTTTATTAGGAATCTTCTAATAAATCCTTTCTTATCTTCGCCCCAAAATCCAAGGAATTCAATCCAAGTCTGTGTAATAATTAAAATTAATTCTATACAGCATTATTTGAGATTGAAATTGAAATTTTAGAGGGTCGAATTAAAATAAGTAACTTAATGACAATATGTCTGAAGTTAATGAATCATATTGTTTTTTTGTATTAAATTAAAATTCGTCGGTTCCTAAGTTGTATCGACGGGGTCCAGACAGGCAGTGAGAGGTTAAAAAAAAAAAAAAATGCAAATGGGGTCAACAAACCGGCCACGTCAATAGTGGAAACGGGGAATGTACCTTAAAACTGTGGAGCAAAATGGAGCAATTAGGGATAAAGTAAACGAACCAGATTTCGCGGCGGCAAAATGCATATTCAGCGAAAAGCCGGAACAACCGAGCCGTCGTACTAAATCGACGGTTTTAACCGGCGTCTTTCCTTACTTGCTGCCGCAAATATTATTTATTATCGCGCGAGATTTCCATAACTTCATATTAAAGAATCCCATAAACTTATAAAATGGTGCTGTTTTCAATCTCGTCTGAATCAGCGCTCGGTACGAACATCTTTTTACGTTGGAACAATCAACGTTTAATCTTATATCTGCTCTTAGATTGAACATAAATAAAAAAAAGTATAAATAAAGAATTTAATTGTAAAACAAAATAAAATTGAAAATTAGAAAAGAAAAATTTTGATCCAAAAATTTATAGCTTAGAAATAAATTCCCAAAGCTTATAAATATTTTCATTCGTTTGAATAATTTTGATTTTCCCTAGAATTTAAGCAAAGCACGAGTTACCTATAATATAATTCAACCTTTATACTAACGTCTCCTCTAATATATCCTGTCAATAACGTATTGGTGTTCACAGGATATCGCATATTGGCTCGATTATTTGTATCGTCGTTCGCTGGACCCCTATTTAATAGCTGTTGTCAACTAATTTAATATCGAGCTTGCTCGATTAATTTTATTCGCTGCCGCAACTCGCATGATCCCGTTCTGTCGTATAAACGCATCGAGCTTATTTGAAAAGCAATTTTATACATCTCGATGTTGGTAAATTTCATTGGTGAAGCATGTTTGTTTATGATATTAATCGCGCCGTTTACAACGGTGTTTCGTTTCGATTAACCGGCTCGGAGTTATTCGAAACGGTGTATATTACTGTATTTACTTACTTTTTCATGCTGTTTATAAGCGGAACTGAACTCGTTTTTGAATGAACTTAGTATTAAAAACGTACCGAAAGTAATTAGTTCTTCGGTGACTTTTATACCGTTCTAGCGTAATTAACGGGAGCGCAAAGCTTCTGTCAATTATCGAGAAAAATGACTTTAATTTTGACCCAACGCACCTTAAATATTGTTCTTCGTGCTTTCAGTTTGCTTAACGAACTTCGCGGCTCCCGCAAAGTAAACACGGTCTGAAGCTTTGACGAGAGAATATTTTTTTCCCCCCGTTATTCCGTTATTTTTACCGAGGTGCAATCTAGACGTTGATTTTCCACCGCAATTTTGGCTCAATTGAATTTCCTTGCCCCCCTACGACGAAATACCGCAGTGCCGTTGTCTCGAAGTTCCTTCGCAGGCTTGCATAACAAAAGCAAGAACCAGAAGGCGAGGCTTGTATTATTACAATACACAGAATATTATCTAATGTATCTAGCCAGGCCCAGCCACGCTAAATTACTCTTGCAATTTTAATAGAAACAATGAAAGCATGCTTACTCTCGCGTCCAATTTTCAGCTTGCCCACCGAGTCCATAAGGCAAAGTCTACTTTGAATATTTCACAAGGAGAGAACGAACAGTAATTTGCTTTTGATTTCATGCTTCCAAAATTGTGGATATTTCGAAAACGAATTAATTACAGCCACTACGTAATATGATTTGTAAATTTCGATGTAATGTTTGCTGCAATCCACAACCCGCAATTTTATGTTAAGAATATTAACGAAACGTTTATATAGTCATTTTAAATAAACATTAAGCTTTAAATTAATATATCATACGTACTATTTTGCAATACTTTTATGTTGTAAAACACGTCAGACCTTCTATACTGGATGTCTGGCTACGGGTGGGCATCCTTTCAGTCGATGACAGCTGGGATGATTTCGAACAACTTTCTCCTTTATCAAAACACTTGTTAACACTTAGTTTTAAAATTATTAATGAAAAGCACCGACCAATTAGAGCACGCATATCGCGCAGGCTCAGCCGCGGGAGTGTCGGCTACGAGTACCGCGCTCGACCGTGGACGCGAACAAACTACTCGGCTCGTAGGTTCGTAGCTTACACTCCATTGGTCGCGCATGCGCGACCAAATTTTAAGATGCGAGCTCTTATTACTCGCAGTTTTTCATTAATAACTCGAAAACTAAGCTTTCACAAGCATTTTGGTAAAGGAAAAAGTTGTACAAAATTATCCCAGCTATAACTCCCTCAAAGGATGATCACCCTTAGCCACCCTCTATCTTAAAATTCATCATTTAATACTGGATAATCTAATTCTTCATAATTCCTTCTATGAAAATCTCTCAAATCCATAAAATAAATAGCAGTATTTTATTCCATTAAAAATAATCGTCACACGGCTCCTTCGTAAATTAAATTCAGCTTAGAAGCAGCTTCGATTAAATGACCCCCACCAATTCAGCATCTGAAGTGTGCACCATAAGGATCTGTACACGTATGGCAACCATGTGTGTATATACAGCTATCGTGTATCCATCAGGGTGCGTGGTGGCGCAATGCCAAATTGATGCTGTTTGCCGTCGCTCTAAGCCTCAATCTGCTCGGTTGTACTAGGACGATCCTAACACGCGCGTGCTAAGCTCGCCGCATTATGGATACGTTCAATCCATCGGCATAGCTGGTTGCGAGTTTCCGTCAAAGCGTTAGCTGTCGTTGCTGGGTTAGGTGTAGGATGAACGAAAGTATAGGAGGGTAAGGGAGTTGCAACGGCATCGTCGACGAATGACAAACCGATAGAATGGGCCGTAGCTACGAGCGAGGAAAACTTTCCGGGAAACGTGATTAACCGTTGTACATATTTACGCGGTGGGCGTAATAGAGAAAGTTCCGTTGAACGACCGGTTTCACCTGGCCCGATTAAGCCCCGCGAAGATATTCCAATGGCGAGATTATTAATTTCAAGCCCGTTCCGCGCGTCAAATACCCTTCCAGTGTTTGTTGTTTCTCAGTTTTATTCCGCAGTAAAGGAATACGTATTTCCCGATCCTCTATTTCTGAAATAACGCTGATGGTGTTTGAAAATTGTAAAGTTAACTTTCCTTTCTCTTCACGGTTTAGTACTTCAATTCTAGGGAAAATCAAAATTATTCCAATAAATGAAAATATTTATAAACTTTGAGGAGTGTTTTCTAAGCTACTGACTTTTAGATCAAAATTTGTCTTTTCTAATTTTCAATTTTCAATTTAGGAAAAGATGCTTTTCAAAAATTGAATTTAACCTCCTGCTGTATTTTTTATAAATTTGATATTAAATGTTTGGTCGCTTATCATCAGTCTACTACACAAGATTCATATAATATAGTTCTTCAATCTATTTATACAAAGAAAAAGGATTGATTTTTTTGATCTGTCGATCGGAGTTCACCCTCTCTTAAATATAGATTCTTATTTCTCATTGGAACTGGTTTCTGGCTGAGTACCAAGAAACTGTCCGACATAATAAGTTAACAATATTAGCACACATGTATGTGTAAAGTATTAACTTCGGCTTGATCCATTACTCCGGTGAAATCTCGTCGATTACACAGCAAATGTTTGCAAGTGGCCGAACCGATGTCGAGTATCGACCACTGCGTTGACCACCCTTGGGGTCGAGTTTAAGCGATGGTAGGCGGAAAGCTGTCAGTTCGAGGAGTTTCAGGGTAGTGATAGAGGAGGTAGAAAGGGGAATTGCTCTTTTTACGATGATCTAAAAGAAGATCGCGATTACAGGGTTCACCGAATGTCACGTCGCGATCGGATTTTTTGCGCCCCCAGCACTTTACCTACTGATATGAATATCGTTAAATTTATTCAACCGATCGGATCATTAAACTGATCCTATTCATGAATGATGTTCATCACAATAAAAGATATAATGAAAATTTTATAGAAAATTACATTAATTCGTTAAGGGACCAATCGATATAGATATTTGATTTATTAACATTAAAATTTTTTATACTACTTTTCATAATAAACGTATTTTGAAACGTAAGCAAATCAGGTCTCAGGAAGATATTGAAATTGATACTGAAAGGATTTCTCTGGCTTCAGGAACAGACCGAACGTGATGTACTTTTACAGGAACAGCTACAAAAGGAAAAAGATGGACGGGTTCAGCGAATACAGTGGAAAAAAAGGAAGAATGTAGCTTGTCGATGGCAACCGTAGCATCGGGAGAAAAGAGTAGCGAGAACACGGTGACCAACCAGCTCCGGAGGGAAACAAATTCATGTCGATGCAGCACAAAGTGGCGTCCACCACTTCTCAACCTATTCAACCCCTACCCTCAAAAACTATCCGACGCCCACCACCTCTCACACCAGAATCACCCCCGACCTCCTCTTCGACACTCGTCCAGGCGTTCCTATCGATCTCTAACCAGTCGAAAAACTCCTAGAAACCACCGACGACAGCTTTCGCGGGCGCCGCTTAGCAGGACGTCTACCAGGGGCATTTGGAAAGAGAGCCTTTTTGCCCGTTCGACGCCCCGGGGCTCGGATTAAACAGCCGGGCAAATAGAACGGAAGGAAGATCGGACAGAAATTGGCTTTAAATACACCGGAATAGCGTCCAGTTCAAATGCTTGGACGACTAGAAAGCTGTGTTATTGTATTGAGTGGATCAAAACTCACGAATAATTATTTACCTAATTAGTATTTATAATTATTCATGTAAAATTTGTTGTTATATGTAGACAATAATCTGTAACCCTTCCATCAACTTTATATCTGCACGATTGTTTAATAATAAAATAATTATTTTTCAATTTTAACGCAGTTCAATTTTACTACTTTTCTGAGAATTACTTAAACCAAGTATGAATTGGGTAAAATAACTCGAGAGATATTTACCACACCGAAATACACTCGCATAAATAAACTAATATAGCTTAATATGACCTAATTTAATTTTGTTTGTTGAAAACAGTGCTATTAAATGAAGCATTTAATTAAATTTGTGTTGTATGCGCTTCATAATTGCCACAGTGGAAATAACCGTGTTTAGTCAGACACACGTTGATATAGATCACTTAAGAATATTAGCACATCGACTCTTCAATAGTTTGTATAAAAAATATTTATCAAAATCGTTTCAACAAAATTGTTGTAACGATTACTCGTTAAAAGGGAATAATTCTATTATCCTAACCGATATCTTTCAAAGGAAAGTTAAATAATTAGTCATTCAGGGCATGAAACATAAATTGCTTTTACAAAAGGACATTTAACGAATTCTATACGCGTCACGCCCTTTTTATCAATATTGATACCGATTCGGGTAGTACACCGGTGGCAATGGGTCAAGCGATTAAACGTTTCCGGAGGCAAATTGCGTCGACTGCGGATTTCGCAATCAGATCCGGAATTGAATATTTCATTTTAAATCCGAATACCGCAAAGTACTACGTGTTACAGAGGAAAGCAGTCGATTAAACGTGTCGTTGAAAATCTGCTCTTTATTCCAAAAATGCGATTGAAGTAAAACTTTCGATTAAACCGCACACGTCACATTAATGATATTTTACATGATTTGCCGAAAGAGAAATTCATAATTTTCACGAAACTTTCATAAAAATGAAGGTTTTGAGGATTTTACGGTATTTTAACTTTTTAGTCGCTTATTTAACCAACGTTGAAATCTGAATATACCATGTTTAAACTGAAAAAATCCTCTCATACATAATATGGTTGTAAAATCTTTTAATAATGTTGGGAAATTTTTAATTATTTTGTTTGCTTTATGATGTTCATAATAACATATGAAATGTACATTTTAAAAATAAATAAATATACAAAAATTTAACTTAGAGTGTATCCAACAGAAAAAAGTTCATTAACAGCATAAAATTTGAAAGAGGAAACAGGAAACGTGTCTTTGGTTTCAAAGGACGAACAAAACGGCAATGGTTTTCCATCGCAATGAATAAATTGGTGATTGAGTTATCGAGATTCCTGGTCGATCGAGATTGAAGAAATTCGAAATCCATTCGTAGGAAGTGGCTGCCGGTAGTTTCGAGTACCGTACGCGTGTCAGAAAAGTCATCTTAGACGGGGTATGGCTGGAGGATAACGTTCTCTTCAGGGTGATAATGTTGCAAATTTATATTCCGAAGGCGATCGAGCAAAGCTGCTGAATGTGCACTCTTGGCCGCGACTGGTCTGCTCTTCCCAGGAACGCCACTCCCACTATTCCTAAACCACTTCCAATCGGCTCTTTTTCCACCGCTTCTCGACTTTCTTACCTTTTGTGAACGTCACAGAATTCGACGGTACTCGAGGCTCTTCTGTCAATCACCAATTGACAATCAATTTTTCATACCAGAATAAAGTAGAACAAAATGAGGTATCTAAAACTACGTGCAATATAACTGTAGTTTTATAAAGAAAGAAAATATACATACAGTTCCAATAAGAAAAGTGCAATTGCACTTTTTGGATGCAACGTTGCACTCATAAAATAAAAAGAGATACAACAATTTTTCTAAACTCTGTATTGACAAATTGTAAAGAATACTGAAGATAAATAGAAAACAAATTCGAAGAGGAATAAATCAACCCTCAGCAACAAGCACGAAGTATTCCGTAGATGTTAACGAATGCCTTAGCGACAATCTCCGGGAAAATAAATCTCCTATCGATCCCCTTTTTGATAGCAATATGCGGTCGCGTAATTCTTTCCAACGGCCGATAACAGCAGACAGAAAACAGGAGTTTTCGCACGGGACTTGGACACTTTTCCACCCCCCCTTCCCCGATTCCCGATAACTGAAACGATCAGAAAAGTTTGCGTAACAGGGAGACCCTGTTGGATTACTGATAGAAAGGGTGGGATGAAACGTGCAGGTATTCGAAAGGATGGGTTAGGTACCTAGGTCGAGCCAATGGAAGCAGATTGATTATTTGAATTGATCAACCGTAAGGTTTGTCAAACTTACCCTTAGATTCCGTATAAAGTCAGCCCTTTTACACCCGCGCTTCACTCGTTGCCCCTCTTAAGCCGTTCTCGCTTAGCAATCCAGCGTGGAAACACGCGATGCCTGCCAGAATACTGATCCGGAAACCACAATTAACTAATGGACGACCGTCCCAGGAACTTATGCGAACGCTAGTTTCCGCATCTAGACATCCCCTCAACTTCCTGGATTGAGTCGTATCTTATAAACATCCCTGCTGTGCTTGACTCTAAGTTGTCATGATCTACCCCCAAAGAACTTACGGCTCGAGTGTCGTCGAACTTACGCCCGGGATATCTATGCCTCTGTGTCATCGTGTGTTATGGCGTACGCGATCTTGCGATGGCTTTCCTGACTAATTATGCGCATCTTAATTTTGTTTATTATTCGTCTAGATAGAGTTTAATTCTTCATTTATTCCAATTTCCAATTTTGAAAAATTTCGATATAATCAGTATTCCAAAAATTAAATATGCTCCATATTTATCGCATAATAATTATTATAAAAAGACTGCTTCGTTTCTAATAGAATTTCTAAAAACTTTTTAAGCAACTTCAGCAAAATCTCATCGAACCTCTTGAAAACCAAACCAAAGATTCCAAAGTTCCATCCTCTCGATCGAACGATATTAATTAAGTTAATACGAACCAGAAAACGATCATCCTTTTCTTCGATCCCGGGGAAGTCTAGAGGGGGTTTCGATATCGGATAGCCTGTCGTTTCTTTTAGCCCCAAAAATGGGTGGCGTAGGAACACGGGCAACAGGGTGGGGCTGAAGTTGGAGAAAAAAAAGGAAGAAAGTTGATGAGTGATTTATAATAGGAAGAATAATGGAAAGTGGGTTGGAACGGTGAACGTCGGTGAGAAGAGTGAGGGGCTAGTCGACGGCTCGTTTATTAGTGGAGCACGCTCTTTCTACCCTTACTTTACCACTGGCGTGGCATGGTGGTAGGTCCAACGGACCAACAGAGTTGTAATTAATTACCAAAGTAATTACCTGATGATTTAAGAACCCACCCCGCTTAGTTCGCGCGCCGAAACTGAAACGAATTACTATTATCCATATCCGAAAACTAACCATCAGCGACAGTAAGGCGCGAACTGGAAGGAATTGGGGTAGGTTTACTGCGATGAAAGTTTTGGCTTAGTTCGAGTAAAGCACTCAAATTTAACGGTATAACATTTTCATTTTAAAACACTATGTATACGAGGAAAATATAGGTATATTTCATAATCTATTGAGGAGGATTTTGATAGTTTTCGTTTTTCTCGAGTAGTCATTAAAGGATTCAGACATTTTCCACGTCATGTTGATACTACTCGGTGTATACTTGATCCCATTACTACTCGAAGCCATAATGCTTGGAATATTAATATTCTTCCAAGTGTCGCAAACACGCGATCGTAAAACGGCCGTCGACAAACTACCATTTAACGATGGAACAATCTCTAACGAGCGTTCACCGATACCCGGCAACGTTTCTGTCTGTATCGGTTTTTGGGACACGCTCGTAGCGTGGCAAGTTATCCTTCTGGCAGCGTCCAACGTTTCCGTTCGCGTTAAATAGAAAATATTTTAATTGAAAACGGTAGGTCGTTTCAATCGGGCAATTTCGTGGTAGCTCAGACATTATCGATTTGTCGCGGATAAAGGAATGCCGAGATTAACATTCGAGTCTCGAGCGACACTTCGCACTAATTATTCGATAATTAAGAGACGTTGAAAATTTAGCCTACTGAGCAGATTGAATAGCCACGGATGTTTTTGTTCGCATCGCGAAACTGTCGCAACTTCGCTCCTCCCTTATTATTTAGCCCGACAGTAATTGGTTATTATTTTCTCTAATTTTGTTTGTTAATTAACACGCTGTCGCGTCCCTCTGTCGTGTATACAATGCCGATGAAATAATTGACGAGTATAGTTAGAAATTTATTGAAAATATTATTATTAAATATTAGGTTCATATATTTCAAAATCCTTTTATTAAAAATTATTTATGCACCAATTTCTCAAGAACAAACAGAAATTCTAATACTTTTCTCCTAAAAATGGAACAATCTTCCGTTCAAAAAATATGCTAAACTTAATTACAGATTTTATAATGAAATAAAAACAAAGAAAAATTTATGCATAATAATAATTAATTCCACCTCCTGTTCATTAACTTTTTGTAACTCATAAAACGCATACAGTCACGTTTCAAAATTGTTCACAAATTGAATAAAAAGTTATTCAAATCCTGAAGTTTCTAAGTTAAATTAAAATTATCACCGTTTCAACAACGAAGCAGAGAAGCACTTCCAGATCACGACAACTGTATTTTCGCGTATTTTAAAGCGAACAGACGTGTCGATTCAAGGAAGGCGATAAATGCAAATTTTCATTTTCACATGAGCATTGAAACAAGAGTTCGCGAGGCGGGAGTGGGGGCAGTAAAAACGCTCGTAATTTCGTTTCAGAGAGAGAGTTTCGAAAGCTTCCCATCTGCAACACAAGAATCCTTAGCCCGTGCAGTTTCACCGTTAATGAGTGAAACGAAGATCTCGCCGCTTTTTGACGGTATTCGAGGTCATTAGCGGCAAGAACGCCGGAATCAGGGGAGCTTATGTCGCTTTCCATTAATCGTGAGCGAACCGTGGTCCATACCTAGCCGTCTGCCGCACCTAACCTAACAACCTCACCTTCCCTTGCGAACCTAACCTAACCGACCAGGGTTTGTGACAAACTGCACAACGTGGAACTTTCTGCGGCCTAGCGTGAGATGGTAGACCGGCCGAAACTGCTCGAATAAAAGCGATAAAGATAGACACCGAAGGGTGAAAACCATTTACGAACAAAATTTTAAGTAAATATTAAAAATTTAAACGTTCACAGCATTGCTTCCTATAAACCCGTGTAAACTGTTCATCCCTTTTCTCACTTCAACCCCTGAATTTCGGTATACGAAATGGAAAGGGGGTATTTAAAGGTCTGGTTTGCCTTCGAATGGTCTGGTTCTTTCAAATTGCTTCATCGCCTCTATACAGAGAAATTGAAAGATCCGATTCGTGAATTTATGTGTTTGGCCTGTTAATTCAATCCCAAATGGCAGGTGAATCTCTTTCATTAATGCTGACGAATTTAACAAATAATTTCATTTCAAAAGTTATTTATTTATTCTTTAAAAAATTCTTGCTTTTAGTTATTCTTTAAAAAAAGAGATCCCCAATTTCCTCTGCAAGTGACACTTCGAAACGCTAATATATCCATCCACGGATGGTTCAATGGTACCCATCCTTACATTTCCAGTCCAGTCGCGTGGTACTCTTGGTATCTCCGAACCGTGAAGCGAAATCGTGGATCCGGTAAATCTCTTCCGGATCAGCCAGATGCACAGACAGTATATTTATTTCCGTATCGGATCACATTGTCAATTAATCCGCGAACCCGTGCCATCGATCGGATCGCCCGTTGCGTAAAGGGATGCACCTATAAAAGATCTCAAACGATCCGCGTTCCTTTTCCTTTCAGTCGTCGTGCTTTAAAAGCACGCACAAGTGTGCTCAATCTGGCACGATGCACTGTTGCAAAGCGTGCATTCGCGGACAGAAAAAAAAAGGAAAGAGAGAAAAAAAAAATGAACGGTGGCGCAAAGGAACGAATGGAAAAGAGGGCATCGCGTGGGTGGCGGTGGTGATGGGTGGTGTTCGCGGTGTTGGACCAGCAACGAAAATGGAGAAGGGGGCATAAGTAAAGGTGAGAGAAAGATAGGTGGATCAGGGTAACGAGCAAGTAGACGAGGAAAACCTCGTTGGTATAAGGTTCAGGGTGGTTTGATAACGCAAAGGGGATTGCGCACGTGGGCGGCAGAAAAAGAGAGGGGTGGAAACTGTGGTCGGGTGCAGTCTTGTATATAAAACATTCAAAAGGCTGTTTTTATTTCGGTGCGATTCAATGCATTCTATAGCGAAGACTTGCCTGCCTGGTTGCCCGGATGTGCCCCTGCTACACTCTCCTACCCCCTTCTTTTCCTCTACCTGCTACCATCGCGTTAACCCTCCTACCCTGCCGCTTCTTTTGCTACATCGGTTGCCGCCGCATCTCCTACCTTTCACCCTTCTGCCAGTCAAGCCCGTTTCCTGTCTGCATTTCAAATTGATGGATTTACCAAGGAGAGATGCAGAAACAGAGAGATGGAAAGAGACAAAAGGAGAAAAACGAGAGAAACGTTTACGTTAGCGACCGTTAGCCTACCTGTGCCTTTCTATTTAAACTGTTTTCATACGAATACTATATATATATTTTTTTTTTCATCTCTGCTACCGCTAACATGCCAGAGCACTAGCTACGCAACGAACGAACATTTGGCATAGTAGGTTTTCGTATCGCGACCCAGAATTCCCGTAACCCACGACAAACGTGGACGGGATGTTGGATGTCCGTTTCAAGATCTACTGACAAATACAAATGTGCGTATGCGAGGATCGTTTCAATCCTGTTGGACTACGGAGATGTTTGAAATTCATTTTCACAAATGTACGTGGTGTTTATAAAAATTCTTTTTTAAAAAAGAATCATTTATCTTCCCATAATTTCATTCGGTTAATTAAAAAATTTATTGAATATATCGATGCTTTGCATAATTTGTTAATTAAAATTTTTTATTTAGAAATGTTAATTACTCTAATACGTACGTATGTACTGGTCGAGTTTTCAAAATAGAATTTCTCGATAAAAAAGTATTTTTATTCTCTGTATGATTGATGTAAATTAAATAAAGTTGAAAATTGAATTAATTGAATGCAAATAAATAAAACGAACGTCTGTTCCATATGAAGCTATAAATATTGGTTGTTAAATAAAATCCTGATGCTAGAGACATCATTTACTTTGGACATTTTTACCAGCAGCTTTAAAAGGCGCATTTTAGGGGTAAACGAGGTCACCTGCCGGCATCGTGAATCCAGGCTTAACGTTAAAAAAGAAAGCACGTTTGTCTCTTTCATCGATTTTCCTACTTTTGTATCTTTGCTACGTTTCCTACAATTCAATTTAACATTGCATCACAGTGAACTTTCGATTAATCACGAAAATTTGCCCAAGAAACTGATTAAATTAATTATTATACCTAAGAATCCAAATCTACACCCAAATTTTAGCACTTAATCGACTAAGATTAAAATTATAACAATTTTTCTTAATCTGTTGGCTTTTAAGCACGAGCCTTCCACGTTCTTTTTACTTCTCTCGCGTCTAGAGCTCGATTGAAACTTACGAAGCAGCCGGATATAACGTAAAACCGTTCGTTCAAAGCCGAACAAAGCGACCCATCGTCGGTCTACCTTCGTGTGGGTTAATAATGGAATTATGAATCGCGTCGCGGCTAAACTTAATGCGATTTCCCTGTAAACCCCACCGTAAGCTCTGTGGCCGATCAATGCAAGCGTTATAAGACTCTGAAATATATATTTTATACGGCTTCCTCGTATCGTCATTACATTTGAACAATTCGTCTACCGATTGTTTTTCGATAAATTAAAAATACAGTGAAAATACTTAATAATAATCGACAAATCGTGCTTAAAAGCCAACGAATTAAGAAAAATTGTTAGTAATTTTAATCTTAGTCGATTAATTGCTAAAATTCGGGTGTAAATTGTCCCTTAGGTATAATAATTAATTTAATTAGTATCATTCGAAAATTATATATGAATGATGTACTATATTTAAATCAATTTATCAGGTGTCTAAGATGAAATACGTCCTAAAAAAACGAAGGTACATAATACAATGTCCATGTGAGCGACGTTTGGAGGTTAAGGTGACCCGGTGACTGTAACTGGCAGTCTAAAGTATAGCTCACAATGTTCGCCAAGGCGGGGAACAGACACACGGTGGCAGTTAGAGGCACGTGATCAGCATGCTAGATGGTCCCACATATTCTGTCTAACCGAGAAACCTTCTTCCCTCGTTCACCGTTTTCCACTACTCCCTTCACGTCCCAACGGATACCCCCTCGTCGGTGGCACGCTCTCGTCTGAAACCCCCGTCGCTGGCAACGAGTTACTAGCTTCCATCGTACCATCTTCTAACCAGACTCAATTCAGCCTCTATATAACGTTCCGCTTGCTTCTCCTTATCTTGTTCACTGAGAAATCACGCACGGCGCCGCTTGAAATTCTCGTGTCCAGGCCAATCGAGGGGCCATGACCACGAACAAGCTTTAATTAAGGCGACACTGCAGGACACCCGGTCTACTCCATCGAATTCAGACGAGCCTGCTCGATCAATGCGAACAGATAGACTAGATTGAAGTCTTCCAACTATGCTAGATGTGAAAAGAACGACCATGATACCCTCAATCCTGTTTCCTATTATGTGGTTAGGTCCTTTGGGAACAATATCTCCATTGATAAATTTAATTTTTAATGAATTTTTTTTCATGTAGCCATATTAGAATGAAAGCAAAAGTGAATTTAGAAATAGGAAAATTTCTATAAAATTTTGAATACTATGCCGAGGAACGCATTTATCTTGCTACATTGGAAAAACTAAAATCTGTTCATTATCGTCGCCAGGAAAATACTGCCGGTACGTGAATGCCGCAAGGAAGAAGAAAGTTATCTCTATGTGTAGTTTGTTTGAAATAGTACTACTTTTGTCAAAGCTGGTCTATTTTCGGTTATGCCAGTAATGTGAAAGACGTGATTTATCCAAAATCTCGTAATCCTATTTATAAAGTACAAAAGTGGTGTCTTATGAATCCGAATATGTTTGATCTAATATTTTCCCCCTTCATGATGAAAGATGGTAATCAAAATAAAATTTTTCAAAGTATAAAACTCATAATAATAATTTACAAAACATTTTCATATTCAACTTATACTTTAAAGCAAAGTTATTTGAAGCTCAAGTAGTAATAACTACGTAAGACGTAATAACAAGTAGAACAGATCAATGGTTTGTCAGACATTGTACATTTAGAGTTGATAAAACTGTTAATGTTAATTTTCCTGATGTTAAATCCCAATAGCTTCTAATGTTGAATATTCCAAAGTTGATATTGGTGTGAATATTTAATATGAAGATTTAATATGGCCCTCCCTTGAGATTAAAAATTGTCTGTTAGGATCACGAAGACGATGCATCCCGTTCGTCACCTCACAGGTCATCCTGACATAACAAAGTGGAATAACTATCCTGTGGGACGGCCGCAAGGGAAGGTCAGCGTCATCCCGACTTTCTTCGGACGGGAAAATAAATTCGTGTCAAGACAAATAAGCGCACTCGACGTCTTCGCCCCTGCCTATCCGCTTGTCCGCCTAGCTGCTACGCTTTCCGGCCCCCTTTTTACTATCTCCATCTTCGGCATCTCTTTTCCTTTCCTGGATACACGCTCTTCTCCATCCTCTTTTTCTGACCTTTCTCATCCCAAGAGATGCATCTCCAGCCACCCCCGGTGTCTTCATTCACCGTTTCTTCGACTCCTTCGCGTCACCAACCCTCTCTTCCGTTCATCCCTCTACTTTCTTTTTTTTCTCAACGATTTCGACTTTCTTTCTATCCTTTAGTCGCCCCCTTACGATCTAAGCAATTCAGGGTCTCGTGTGCTCTTTTTTCCTTATCTTTTCTTTCTGATTTTTTTTTTCTTCTTTCCTTCTTGCATCAGTCGTAGGTACTCCTCGCCCTACTTTTACCCTCCCGCCAATATTTGCTCTCATCTTTCGGCTTATTGGCGACTGCAAGGTGCAGCCGGCAAAGTCAGTTTCCGGTTGGGTATTGGCTTGGTGCTCTTCTGGAATCGACGCTAAGCTAAGTTAGCCTGATTTGTGCAAACTCAAGTCCCTTTCCTTTACCTTACCTGTTCACTTCTCTATCTCTATCCCGCCTTCTTCGATTCCGTCGTCTTCGTGCCCCCCCCCCCCCCCCCCCCCCCCCCTCTAGTTTCACGACTGGTCGATCTTTACTCTCAATCTTACTGCTGTTCGTTCGGGATTTCGCATTCATCGACTATGGTTAATTACGATATTGCTCCCGAGACGCTGATGGCCCCGGTTCCACCCTCCTCTCTGCTCGACCTCTCTCTGTTTCTATCTTCTTATTCAGGGTAAAGATCTTCGCGAGGAATCTTTGCACTTTGTGTTTGCACGACCCCCTACATCGACCAGAAACTTTAGATGTTTCTGGGAACTTTCTTCAAACGGAATTTTTTACGGTAATACGCATTTTCATATTTTGTCTGCCCCTTGCTCTTTCCAGGCCTCCGCGTTCCTCTTTCGTTTATTGTACATTATGTATGCTCTCTGTTTGATGAAATGGCAATCATTTTGAGACAATGGAATAGCAAGTATCTCTACTCCTTGTTTTCTTGCATAGAAAATGTTCATAGTGTGTTCCATTAATTTTAACATCAATAACTAATTACTTTATTAGAGAGTATTAAAATGTGATATTGTGTATTATTTAAAAATTAAGTCACGATCTTGATTCATTTTCTCAAAAAATTTCAATATTAAAAGAAATTGATTCTATTATTATATTAATAAAAATTTCATAGTAGCATCAAACGTATTTGTTTCAATCTTAAACAATACACCTTTCAACTTCTATTTCACTGTTGAATAGAAAACATAGGAAAATAGCCATTTACGGCATGAAAAAGACAACAACCCATATCCGTTGTTATTGCATTTTTATCCTCCATTTTGATCGTGCAACGAAAGTGCAGTACACTTTCGTGTAACATGTTTTTTCCTTGCAATAGTAGAATGTAGTGCGTATTTGCGTAACATATGTTTTTTATTACCATCGCTACAAAAAACCTTTCTACCAAAAGTGAAATAAAAACAAACTTCGCAGTTCGCTTGTGTGTGTGTTTTTCATTCGAACTAACCGGAAAAGTTTTCCCTTACATTATTTATTCTTTGTAACAAAAAATACAATTCGATTACTTTGAACCGGTCCATCGGTAGGAAACCTTTTAATCCTCGGGATCACGAAGTGCTTCCTACGAAGGTAGTCGCAGTTATTATTATTTGCGAATATTCTTATAGAGAATTTTCGTTTTAAAAAATTTTTAACACTTATTTAATTTTGAAAAAAAGACTGGGAAACACTGGTTCCATTCATCGAATACTTTTCATCGATTCTTTTCTCACTATGTTATTCCCCTTTTCATTCAGTGTTTGCCATGGCGGCACGATCTTTGGCCCATTCGAAAGAGGTACTTTGGTCGTTTCTTCAAAAATTCGATTGGAACCGTTCGATCGGTCTCCTTTTTCTCGATAATATCCACCTATTCCGATACCTACGAATACATATATCCAGCAGAATCGAACGTTCTAGATGTCTGCTGAGTAAGACGGAACGGTGGCTCACGATTTTCTCTCGAAACGGAACGCAGAATCCAATCTTACTCTTCGACTCTCCTGTCTTCCTTTTCTAACCGTTTCTTTCGCGGTAACGACTACGAACAGAGCTCCTTTTACCACAATCGGTGATATGTTTCAATAAAAGCCGAAGTTGTGTTTTATAGCATCCGTGAGAAACAATAGAAAGGTTTTTCGGCTGGGGTGGAGAAAGAGAATTAAAATAGAACGGTGCTTTCTTGGTGACCGTTTGCATGCCAGTTCAAAGCAAATCGATGAAACGAAATATTTTCTCTTCACTGGGAATCAAAGTTATTTTTCAAACTTTTATTTTCCATAAGAACGATGCTTAAGGAAAATGAGGTGGATTTTTCGAAGGAAAGATTGAATTAAAACAATCGTGACTGGGTAACGTTTCGATCCTAGTTTTCAGGTAGTTCTTGAACTTTATTAATTGTATATTTAATAGGAAAACTTGTCGAATAAAATGATTTTCTGTTGATTCAATATTATAAAAAAAAAAAGAATCATTCTCGTATTCTTTTTATTTTCTAGGCAGTTTGTATAGATGATAGGAAAAATAATGTATGCAGATTTGAATTCAACGACACGTAGCCAGACTAGGTCAATTCACCTCCTTTTCCCAGTTTCCCGTGCCCATCCACATTGGCCCTCACCGAAAAATCAGGAAAGTGTACTTGGCGAGGGGTGAGCATTGCACGATTTAACTCGAAATCCGTCCTGCCCCTTCAGGCAGTGGCCAGAGTGTAATGATGTGAGAAATTGTACTCCGATATGCAATATCGATGGGCGGGCAAAGAAGCCAATATCCATGCCATGATACAACCGTGTACGGTGAATTCTATGTACACGATGGTGATATGTGTGCTGCTCTGTTTCCACAGCTTTGCATATTTCACGGTCTTCTGGCTACTTTGAATTACCGAACGAAAATTGTATTAGCTTTGAAACACTTTTGCACGAATTGAAAATTAATTTTCACCCCCTTTCCATTATCATTTTCCAAATCTTGAACTACTCGTTACGAAAGTCTTTAATTTAATTTTAATTTAACTACCATTGTAGACATTTGGGTTCAAAATTTCGAATAATTATTACAAAATGAAAGTAGTTATTTTTCGCGTGATGCTAACTAATTAAGAATTGAAATTACCTAAGATTTTCACTAAAGTGCATCGTTTTTATTGAGAAAGTATGTTCCAAGCATATATGAATGACTTGGCACAGTAAGGAAAGCAACGAAAACATTTCTCCTTGGAACTGAGAATATTATTTCTCATTCGAAGGGAAAGTTAGGTTGAGAAACACTGCATAGTTAAACCCTCAACGGGAAGAGGAGCGGTAGGTGGGCCACGAAGAGGAAACGGTCGCCATTTCCTGGTGACGCGAAGACTCCCAACCCAATCCTGAACCATCAACCCCGAACGAGTACAGTCTCACTTGTGGCGATCTATTCTCTGAATATTTTTATAACATGAACGTGGTTTCTTTTGGAAAAGAAAATATTAATACGAGCATCATTCAATAATTAACTTTAGCGATTTAGCGATGTAGCAAATAAATATAAAAATAAAAACTACATTAACATTAAATAAACGTTCTTTTATTTGTCGATATGTTGTTTCCTGATGTATCTAAATTTTTTCAATTTTCACCGTACTGTGCATAATTTGTTTAACGATGCCAAAACGTGGCTGTAAATGTGTTTAAACTGACTGAGTCTATATCAACCGATTTATCTTCGCGTTAGCAATCTATGCAACGCAATGGTATGAAACGTTAATGAGTTTATTTGTAGCGGTTCAACATGTGTATCAATTAATACCAGCCAAAACACCGGCTGAAATATAAATATACTATTCGCCACCGATTCGATATAGTGGACGTACAATTAATGTTTGACGTGCCCATTGTGAGCAGAATAATGTATGCAAATGCTGAAAGTTGTATAGCATTCAGCGAACGGTACACCGTGTACGCCACAGGTGATTCATTTAATTCTTTCTCAGTTTATGAAACACAGTCCTTTATTCAGGATCGAATATTATATCACACTGGCTCTATTCCCCGAATTTTCGTTATTTTTATATAGTATCTGGGTTAAAGGAAAGGGATTTAAATGATGTTTCTGCCTGGGTGAGTAACGGTAAAGGCCTGTGACGAAAAGGGTTTAGTTGGTCGAATGTTAACCCCCTATGTACTCGTGTAACTTTGAAAGTAACGTACGAAATTTTTGTTGAAAATTCAATAGCTTCTCTTTGATATTCTTCACTATCCGTCACTGTGATTTATATTTAATGAAACAAAGTTTTTAACTTTTCTATTGCAGATACTATACCGTGAAAACTATATTCTGTATATTTCAACAATTACCAGAAATTTGTTCTTCAGTTTAATTAAAAACAAATAATTCATTTTTGTTCGATAAATTCTTCTTAAATTCACTTCGTATAAACAGTTTAGATTAGTTATTTGATCATAAAAATCGTCCGCAGGCCGGAGGGTTAATTATAGAAAGCTGCAATTATATTAAATTCATTATCCATTGTTTGGGCCTGCCCCATTTCGCTTCAAAATTAAACGAAGTGTATCTTTCTCACTTAATTAAAGTTGCGCCTCTGATAAACGCCATGGGCCACCGTTGGCACACGCAGCACGGAACATGTTAATAAATGAAACATCACTTCATCTCGTGCACCTCTTAATTTCTCGAATAAAGTTTTTATAAAATTCATTAATTTCATAATAGACTGTACACATTTGCAAAACTGTAAGAAATGCTATCGTTTCCTTTCAAAATTAATCACACTAAATAAATAACTGAAAGTTAGAAAGTAAGGCAAGAAATATTGAAATTAGTACAAAGCGGAAAACGTATTCTCTTGTGAATAGGGTAGCTGTAATTATATTTTTTTCATCTGAAATTAAACAATTTTTACTCACATTACTTTGTATATTTAATTACAAAGTAAGTGCTTTGTTTCTAGAAAAAGTAATTATTTCGTGAACCGTGTAGTCAGACTTGAAAATTAATATTCCAGTCGCAGAATAAAATTGTTCATTACAATATCGTCGATGGGTAAGGATAAAATTAAATTCACAAATAGTTTTATCCACAGAGCTAATTAAATACATACACGTATTGAAAGTGTTAATAAACAAATTGTGTAGAGAAAGAGATCTGAACATTATGAATTGCCAAATTAATTGAATCTCCCAAACTCAATTCTTTTAACAATACAATAATATAAACAATTATTGCATATAATAAAAAAAAGTAATTAAAAACTACTTTAACTCTTTGTGACAGCGCCGTATTTCAAAAAAATTTGTTTTCATTCCCTGCTACCTACTTTAGAAACAGCACTATCACGAAATGCAGTAATTCAGTGATCGAGGTAGACGATAAATCAGACCACCAGTAGTAAGACGGGAATTGTAATTCATTCGTCACCCGAATTACACAAATATGTGCACTCACGTCCCAAAAAATATATTTCCATTCCCTGATACCTAGCTTGAAACCGACAACGTCAGAAAACGTAGAAATTCAGTGATCGTGATAGACGATAAAACCGACCGCTCAGCGGTAAGACGAGAATTGTTATTCGTTCCTCATCGGATCAACGAAACGAAAGCACAACAAGTGACATAGCAATTCCGATGGGTGAATTTGAAATCGTCGAGCGGCAAACGGTTCGCAGGCTAGGTCGTTTCATCGTGGCCGAAGGTAAAGCAACGCTGAAAATAAATTATGCACGCACTTCGCGTACGAATGCGCACGGTTGGTTGGTCGGTGCTTTTCACGGGAAACGGCTTAACCGAGGGGAAAGGGTGGCCAGAGTAGGGTGGGCATGAAAACAGAGAAGGCCAGTTGACGAGGAACCGGAGGGGTGAAAGAGCGAGAAAGACGACAAGGGGGTGAAAGAGGGTGGATGGGCGGTTCGTGTGGAATGGGCGGTAGCAGAGGACTGTAGGAAACTGAAACGTGGCCAAATCGAAATTAACTCGCGCGTAATAAAGCCGCGACTGAAATATTAATTATCTGAAAATTAGTTGGATATGGGTCACCAGACGGTGAGTTATGCGGCTTGTACGTGCGACCCTGTGTACGTGTATGTGTGTGTGTACCAGCCGTAAATACGTAAAACGCGAGCATCCTCGTGATTCTTTTTTTTTTTAACCCTCTGTAGACCGGAAACGGTCCCGCTCCGCCCATCTCGAGCCCGGGCTTCTGACTTTCCCGCTGAAAATCCATTGGTCGATCCATTTACTATGCACGCTGTGCTCAGCCTTAAACGCGTAGAGCTGTGTACCCATTGGCTTTCAATTGCTGGCTGGATTTAAAAATATGTATTTGATTTTTGTTACCGTGTTGTTCTGAGATTAACATACAATGAATTTTTGTTTGATGGATGAGAAAGGGAAAAAGATATTAGCTGCAATAGGTCGAAGAAATATTGGCACACATTTCTTTTGTGGTAGTTGTGATTTCTTTAGAAGCTTGAGAACTGAAATATTGAGTTAAGAAGTATGCTAAGTGTGACTTTACTGTTAACTTAAGAACTGCAATATTATCATAATTAAACTCCTAGTTTCATCGTGATCACATTTTGAATACAATAATTGAAATATTGCATCGTCCAATTTTAAATACAGGACACACAATTTCATTGTAATAATTATAACATCATGATTATATTGTGAACTTAAATAATTAATAATTAATGACCTATGGGTCCTTAGGTGATATATATATATATATATATATAACTCGTTTGTATGACGTACCATTTCAGCGCTTGTTATAAATACGTAAAACGGGGACATCCCTATGGTCCTCTTTTCCTGTCCATAAACCGGAAACGGACCCATTCCGCCCATCTCTAGCCCGGGTTCCTGACTTTCCAGCTGAAAATCGGTGTCGCGCCTCACCGCATCGCCACGATACAAACTTTCTCGCGCCGAGGAGGACATTTACCACTGGTTCCTTCACCTCAACCCTCCGTTCAATCCCCGCATCCCTCTGCACGCGCCTATTCTCTCCTAACTTTATCAAAGTCGTTTCCAGGCAGCTGGGTTTTGCACGAACCGTGCCGGTTTGTCCGCAACGATTCAATCCGTCCGATGGATTTCACCGCAGCCAAAGAAAAATGCTCAACAGCGACCGGTTGAGTTACGATCTTCCCTCTCCATTTTTTTCTCCATTTTTTTTTTTAGAGGTTGATTTCGTTGGGTCACCGGACGAGGTCGAAGGTGAACTCGTTCCGGAAGAACGCGTTCCCGTGTTATCCAGATTAACTCGTCACTCTTCCGGCCCTATGTGATACACGTATGGTTGGCTGGATTTTTGCGCGAAATCGTTCTGAATCTTGTATGCGGGCGAGTGATTGATGCCGTTCAAGTGCTACGAACGCCTGGAATCGAACGATGCTTCTGACAGGGATCAATCACGTATCGTAGACATGTTTATGGATTTCATGAAATGACGCGTTTCTGGGTTCCTGTGTTCAAGGAGCCAACGGCTGATTCTCTGGATTCGATAACTGCAGCAAAATGTTTAACAGGGCAATGTGCTACATTGGATAAAGTATGGTAAAAGCGAAGAGAATGAGAGATAACTATCATTGTTATGAAAACGAAATTTCGAAAAAATTAAGAAAATTAATTCGTCAATTAACGCACTATATGTATGTTCGGTACACGTGTTCCAAGCATCTATCACTTCAAGAATGTACACGTATCAAGAAATTAAATGTAATGGTCAGTGTGTACATTTTGAAAATGTAAATACACTCTGAGGTATTTGAGGATACTTGTAATTAGATGATGGCAAGAGAACTTTGAGGAATCACTAATTAAGATTAAAATCAGAAATACAATTTTTCTATTTTTATAAGAAATTGAAGAAGGGTTGGTGGTTGGATGTGTTCAGTTTTTCTCATAGATTTAAATAAAACAAACGAGCGTGGTAAGAAAGAAATATCAGGCTATGAAATTGGTGAAAACCACGAAGGCATCAATGTACAGTGTGCAACGGTTTATGGGATGGGTCCGAATGGACCCGAAGTCCGCTGGGTGAGGGTTAAGTATACATTGGGGTACTGTGTACTCAGAGTCTAACAAGGGATGGCGCACGTTACAGCCACACAATCACAGTCGGTACTAATGGAAATAACACACACCTGACTTGCGCTAACTAACATTTAGTTCGAACATGGCGTACAGGTTCTGTTTGTTTGATTGTTTGCCAAAAGCCCGCAAATATTGGTCGATCCATTTACTATGCACGTTGTGCTCATCTTTAAACGCGTACCACTGTATACGTATTGGCTTTCCCGTCGGTAGCCGAGCTTAAAAATATTTGACTTTCGTTATTGCATTGTTCTCAGATTAGTAAACAATGAATTTGTTCCACACGATGGACGGACAGGAAACGCTCCTCACTTTCGACGAGTGAGCCTTTCAGGAAATCGATTAGAAAATTGAATACAGGTGTTGATTTATATTCAAATATCATTTCGGTGCAAAAACTTTCAAAACAAAAAAGCTGAAACATTTTTTCAAAATACCAATAAATAAAAAATTCTTATCCACTCAACCTGTATATAGGTGTTACTTTCTAATAAATTGTAAGGTGTTGGGGGATGAAACTTAACAAAAACTAAAATAACGAGCATCGAAACGAGGAATAGTACTGTTTTACACAACTTTGAAAGACCGTGGACCCGTTGTTTTCTGCCGTTTGGTTTTCGTTGTAACCAGAAAATACGGTGTTATTTGTCGGAAGTCATTGCCTCGCGGAAAATTCAACGTGAATCTGTGCGACCGCTACTTCTGCACCGACGATGTAATAAAGGGGCTGAAATGTAGTGAGTCAAATTACACAAACGAGAATTTATGAAACGGCCACGCGAGTACGACTGGTGTGCCCAATGCGTCGCCTGATGGTCTATACGACACTCCTGGTACTACCCCCTCTTTCACCCCTTTCCAACCACCCCCCAACAAATGGCGCAAAATTACATTTTATTTTTCCTCTGTTTCCTAACTGCCATTTTAAATTGCCACTATCCTTTGAATAATTAAACATATAACAGAACTGACTTATTGGTAGCCGTTTTTTAAATACCAATTCAATATGCAAATTTTTCACATTTTTCACAATTTCAACAAATTTATATAAAATGTCGAATATTGCACTCTTTTTAAATTTAAATTTCAGTTTTGGTAAATTATTTATATTTGATACTAATTGATTAATGCTATTTGGAAACTTATAATCATTTTTCTTTTTTCAATCCTTTACTCAGAATTTTGAGATTTATTTAAAATTCAATTTAAGTTAGATGAAAATGATCTTGCAAACATCGCATGAGAATTAAAAATAGTATACCTTGTTCATTGTTTAACTTTTTGACAAACTTTGACAATTGTTTGAAAGTTCTCGCGAGTTTGTTCATTCGATTGGTCCTTTCCTTAAACCATCGCAACTATTAGTTCCGAAAGTTCTTACCGACCCATCGAAACTGTCTTTGTAAGCTCGATAAGATTTTACTTCCTTTCTTTTTTTTTTCTAGGAACACCGAAGAAATCTCAACGAAATCCTTGTTCTACAAGTTCGTAACGACGTTGGGATTCCGTAAGGAATTTCA
Organism: Osmia lignaria lignaria; assembly: GCF_051020975.1. Lineage (NCBI taxonomy): Eukaryota > Metazoa > Arthropoda > Insecta > Hymenoptera > Megachilidae > Osmia > Osmia lignaria. The sequence goes on from NC_135041.1 coordinate 8,050,806, forward strand.
CTTCAAGTAATAGCTAAACAATATATTTCTGAAATCTGCTTTGTTAGTTTCACGTATGGTTATCACGGAAAAAGGTCCCTTCGAATGGAATACAAATTTTAATTCTCCTGAAAGGTGGAACTTTCATGGAGAATAAAAAAAAAAAAAAGTGAAAGCAAGTGGTGTGTACGTATGTCGAGTAGCTCGGACGGATCCACCATCAAGTTTTTAATTTAACTCGGTGCTACTAATGAACGAATTTTAGAAACTTCAACGAAAGCATCAATTTAATTTACATCGTAAATTAATTGTTATAAAGCGTTTCAACTTTTCGTTTCGAGAAACCCTGAAAGGTAGCGAATTAATTTTTACATTTGGAAAATTGTGGATGCAGCGAACGCAGTCTAATTTCGCGAAAATTGTCGCAAAAACAATTTATTCTTGCGATAAGTTTCTAAAATTAAGCATACCCTGGGAAACAGGAACCGTATTTAGAAATTAAAAAATACTGCACCGTTTCAATCCTTATTCGTATATTTGAAATTTAATTCCATTTCACAAGAATTTTCAGTTCACCTGTACTTAAATCACGCGAATCAGTTATCGTATTCATAAAAAAAAGAAAGAAAGGAAGAATCAATATCGGCCTAACGATTTCACACTTTTCCCTGTGGCCACTTTTGGCCACCCCGACGAATTGGATTCAGTTATTCCTAGCAGGTCTCGCGTAAAATTGAGCGGTCTGAGGATATTGGTGGAAAAGCCTGCCAAGTTGAAAAAAAAAGCGGTTAGAAATCGGGTAAAAGGGGAAACAAGAGGAAAACTCTCGGACTCGGGGCTGTTAAACGTCGGGAATCGAAACAATGGGCAGAGAATATGCGACCAGGAAAAGGTTTCCCCGTTCATTTCGTATTCTACGGAAGATTTACACCTTCTTATCCATTACCTCAGTTCCCTTCGATCCATGAGTTTTACCGATTTACTGACTGCTTCGAGTTTGCGTTACCAGGTTAACCATGTCAATCGTCAAAGTGCTAAACTGCTCGACTGTCAAAGTTGTTCAGTTTAATCTTTCTTACTAGCCAGTTTCAAACAGCGTCCGAAAGAAAAGAACCATCAAAGATGAATAACAAAAGTAAAGAAATATACTGGGTGTCTATGAATTTCCATCGTTTCGAATAACTATTTGGAACATTCAAAATTTTTCATTATTTTTAAGGCAATTTTGTTATCTAGTATTTTATATAGCCCCTAGCTTCATTTTTCAGTCATCAATGAATTGAGTTTTTGTACTCAGAAATAAATTTCTCAAAATGAACTATTTTTTGAATCTAACTCTTTCAAAAAAAGCTTCTGAAAAATTTTAGCAAGCATCGTATCCATAATTAAGATTAATATTTTGTACGCGATTACTTCGCACGTTTCGACTACAGCAACGACATCAATCAATCGATATAGGTCTTATTTCAAGCCGGCCCCAATAACGTGTCCGTCGAATGATTGAATTTACTCGAAATCCTCTGATGCAAGAAATAATGAAATATTGGAAATCGCCAGACGTCGGTTCCATTCGTACCGGAGACTTTAAGTCGACAGACACTCGATTCCAAAGGAAGCTTTCTTTCAAACCGGACGTTCAAATTGTCACGTTGAATCATCTAATAGTTAAAATAGATTGGTAGAGTCGATCAATAGAAATGGCTAGATCGCGTATCACCAAGTCGGATGAGATTCTCGTTCTAGAAGAGTAAAACGATTTTGCCACCAGCTTTTCTACTGGTATCCTATCAGTAGCTCGATTTCGCGACTGATGGCTGACATCTGCCATTTCTTTCTAAAATGCCAACCTTACTTTCTGATTGTACCAGTAATTTGAAATAAAAAAAAAATACAAAATTGAAATCGTAAAACTATTTTCTATTCATGAAAATAACACTTGACTTCGCTATACAAGATTGATCCTTTTGATTTTCTAATTGATAATTTTTAGGAGCCAGGAGTGGATTTAGGTTTCTGGGGCCCGGAGATTTGACGTAGTATTTAAATATAAATAATTGCAATATTTACGAATGATTGATGTAAACGGTTGTAAAAATGCAAGCAGCAGCAGTAACCCAACGAAGATACGAAAGATCAGTTTTCGTTCGTCCGAAGTGTTTTGTAAGTCTGCGTCAGTCTACTTTGGCCTGGGTCAAAGGGAAAAGCACACACGTTACGGTTGCTTTTTAACCTCTCTACTTTTTCATCGCGAGTTCAAAGGAGATATTATAGGAGTAAGGAAACAGTAGCAGAATGAGGATGATATACAGCGTGTTCCAGTAACCGTGGCGCAACCGAAAAGGGGTTGATTCTGCTTAAAAAAATTAATCATAAATGTGGAACAATTTTTTATATGATCTTGTTTACATTTGGACATTTTCATGCATCAAGTAAATATTGTTCAGTTTGAGAATCTGTTGGAATAAAAAGGTTAATACTGTTGACAGACAGTATTAGTTAGCAAGGGATGAAATTGAATCCTGTTTGTTAAACATGGTTACAGAAAATATTAAGTACTCTGACACGGGTCCGTTATCTTTTGCAATACAATAGACGGTCTTTAATCAAGCGAAACAGTGTACGGTGAAAAGTTTCTAAGCTATGATCGCAAGTTTGTAGTTCGCAAGTTATAATTGGTACGAGTCGAGATAGATCGAACTTTATTGGATAGAGGTTTTTTAAAACATCCTCGTTACTCGATTTAATAATGGATAAACTGTTTGATTTAGTAATGTGTTTTACTCTTTAATATAATCTCTAAAGATAAACTCGCAAAATTTCATTTCAACGATCCAAGTGTCTAACAAATTTCTAATGTAAAATCTTATTTAAAAAGAGCATTTTATAAGGAATTATATTTGACTAGGAATTATTCTTGCAAAGAATTCTCTAAAATTGAAAAACAAATTCATTTGTTTTATTTATAGAAAATGTCTCAGATATCAGTGGCTCATTACCTGAAGGGGTCATTGTAGTCGTTGAACATTTCTTTGATACTGTAGGTGAAAAACTAAAAAGGAGCGAAGTAGAAGGAACTTCTTGTTTCAAACTTTTTTATACACACTTTGAAAGAGTGTCCTTTGACCTCTGAATCGACTTTTGCATCGGGTAACAGAAAATTGTTTGCTTTGAAACAGTCAACAGTGAGAATTGTTTTTGTATCTCTATACAGTTATCATGATTTATAAATAAACAACTAATCGAAACCTATCAACTCTCCGCATGGGTATTCAATCTCTGCTTTCAAACATTGGCAGAAATAAAATAAAAAGAACTGAAACTATTGCAGGTGGTTGAAAAGTGCGAACGGGTCTAACGATAAAATCAGACAGAGGCGTCGATCGATGGAAATCAGGCTTTATTTTCGCGATCGATGTTCAGTGCGACCACGATGTGCTCGAGCGTGTCGGCCATGATCCCCCCGTGAAACCATTTGGTTGGTTGGGAGCAGCAGTGCCGCTTTGTCATCGAGATTTCGGTCAATTTGCGAATTATCCTCGATCGCGGATTTTAATAGCGATGCTGCCAGCTCGGTAGACAACTATGTGTGTATACACCCACACGTGTTCAGATGGTAGGGATATGTACGTACCCAGGGGGGAGATTCCCGCTCCAACAAATTTCGTTGGAATTGGAATAAAAGTAATTAGAGGCATTCGTGTCGTCCTGTAATTAGCTTGTGTGTGCACTTTCCAGCACGCTAGCCCCGACGACTAATGCGATTCTTGTGACAGCGTCGTCCAATTTCATGCCGCAGTATCGCAGCCAGTTATTCCAAGAGACACGAAACGCCGTTTATCTATCCGGCCAAATAAAAGAAGTAAGATGGTGAGTCGCAAGGGGGGGCAGAAAACAGGCAACAATCGTCAAGTTATTTCTACTTGGCTCGTCTTACGATATCTGTGTTCTGATGGAGAATATATACGCTAAGTAATTATCCCTTCGGTTCTTTGCACTTTCAAACGAAAGATTTTAATAGAGATTCTAATCAATCGTTATTGGAAAAAATTAAAAATTGTATTTTAATTAATTCTGTATAGAGAGAAGTTGAAATGATCCTAGGTCACATGGAATGCTCAATTGAGTACTGCTATGTACCCTAAAGGGTTAATTCTGAGGTTAACCCTTTAATTAAAGGAAGGTCTAAGGGGGTTACTGTAAAGGAGGCTGTGAAGTGTCTTGAAATATTTCTCAAGAGATAAGACAACAAGATTTTGTACGGTAATGGGATATCAAAGGCAATAAAATAAAAATTGGAATAAAACAGAATGAAGTGAATCGAGTAGATAAAAGAAAAAGAACTTATCAAGAGATTTCAAGTTTCTTTTTTTCTTTTTTTTAATTATTCCTATTCAGTAAAGCATAATATTACGTTCAATCTGTATTGAAACGAGATCAAACTATTCTCACTGACGGAAACGCGTGCTTACATCCTGCAGTTTCACTCAACAAGATCATTACTCCACCTTGCTATTATTCTCTGACCCACTTACTCTGCGTCCATTGTCAGTAAAACCTGTTTAACTATCTTTATCCACGCTGATGATCTCTATTTCTTTTTGTCCCAACTTGCTGCGTAACGAAGGAACTCTTCTTCCTCAACTTCCTCCTACCATTCATTTTTGTTCCGAATGCATGTCAAACACACGTAGACTTACAGCGTATCAATTTGTCAAAACATTTCATTAATATTCTTAACAGAGAATGATTGATCTTTCGTTAAGGAAACTTGGTATCAAGAGAAAGCAAATGAAAAACTCTCGGAAAAATTGAATATTTTCTTAGCATCGCTTTCGAAAATTGCCTTATCTTGTTCAACACTGTCCTTCATCATATCCCCAGGAAAGCTACTTAATTTTCCACAAAGACTTAACGTGTTTCGGGCAACAGTTTTCACCGTTGGCGCCGGTGATTCATGGCCGCGCCTCGCCATTGTTTTGCCGCCGTTTATAAATCACTATTAGTTTATAAATAGAAACTGGAGCTAATAAAGTTGCCCCCACGAGTATCAAGGTACGAACGCAGGCGCAATTTAAGATGCTTGCATTTCAGCACCAGAGTAATTATTCTCTCTTCCCTCTCTCGTCTAACCTTTAAAGGTTAAAAAGAAGCGAACACGAAAGAAACTCGTCAATCTGCCGATACTTTTCTATCGTATAAATCATTCGTGTCCTTACGCGATGCTTCGAACTTTGATTACGTTCTGTAATGTAAAAATTTCTATCCTTTTCTATAAAATCAGATTAACTAAAAATCTGGTAGATATTTCTATTCATTTGAAAAATATTCACGGTGTTCTTTTCGTCGCGACACCACCGACAAAGATGTGTCTCCATTCAGCCCGTTGAAATGTTAATGTCAGGATGAACATTAACGATAACGCATTGTCACGGTTGCGATTCAGATAAACTGTAAATTACGATTCAGTGGGGGAAATTCTTAGGTCCAACATCGCCATCAACGTTAATAACTACGAAATGATATCCAGGGGTAAGTCTAATTCGAGGTGGTCCGATTCAAAAGCATAAAAGCGTAGCCGAACATACGAGAGGACGTTTGACGTTAATTGCACAGCTCCGATGGACGAAGAAGAGGCTTCCTCCTTTCTTGGTATCATCGACAAAGACGGGTTAATCCGTTCCGCGCTATCGGCTGAGTCGCTCGCGCGCGAATGACAATGGAGGCGGACAACAATAGAGAAAGAAAGAGGACACAGATGGTGGATGAGAGAAAAGCAGGACGAGATAGAGAAAGGAAAGGAGTAGAATTCAGGGAAGAGAGGAAGAAGAAAAAAAAAACGTCGTTGGATCATTCGTGTAATCCTCAGAACAAGCCGTTTGTTACGACGCCGAGGGATTCAAGTGGAGGATCAGGAGGTTCGATGCCCCTTCTACGGGACCTTTAATTTACCTTCGGCTATCTTACCGTCCGATTGAAGAAAAAAATTGTTACCTAGAGGAGAAATCTATCCACTTGAAATTTTATATTTTTAATTGCTAGTCAAATCAATTCGGAGAGTATGGTTCGAAAAAGTACCCCTCAAAATAATCAAGAGATTGAATATCTGGTGGCAAAATTTCATTTAGATTCGAAACACAAAAAAATAAATTATATGACAATAAGATGATGAAATATGCAATGGTTAAAAGTCGAAGGTCAGTACTGAACGAAGAAAATAAGCTACTGCAATAAATTTTTTTGTCATTCGATGACTTGAAAGTACTACAGAGTACTATTTCTGCTACATCAATTTGAAATTTAATATACGACGAAAATGACCAATATTTTTAATATAGATTGGTTGATTACCAGTTACAGCGAACAATGACTGATTTCGAGAAAAGTACATCAAAATAGCAGTCACTCTATGTGAATTTGAAATGTACAGTTTTATAGAAATAATCGTACAAACGTTCCATCAATATTTTTTATACAAAATGAATATTTGATTCATACATTAGCTGATGTCCAATTTTTCATTGTTTATATGCCAAAATGGATTTTTCATTTTTCATTTTAAATTTAGATTTGTCATAGGCATTGTTTATTTCCGCTGGCAAATGTAGATCCATCGGATACTGCAACGGAGTATACCAGGAGGCGACGGATAACAGGCGAGACGTCTTCTCCGTGAAATTAGAAGGACGTTGTAAAGAGAGGAGGAACGTGGAGGAGCGTCGAACATCGAGAGAGGATTAAATGGCAAAATATCACTCAGAGAGGTGCACTGAGCTTGGAAGCTCCGGCATTTGAGAGAGAACGATGGCTGGTACGTGACCAAAATATTCTTCTCTGGGTTTTGCAACAGGAGGGACAGAGAAGGATAGAACGAACGGAATAAGGATGCGAGAAAGATAGCTGAAGAGACTTCACCGACCCTGAAATATATAGGGAAAATACCAGTGGATGGTCTAACGAGGGGACCTTGACCACCGATGTGCAGTCACAGGTACGAACGTGAATTACTCTTTGAGACACTTATATCAAATCTCTGGCAGATCGTGCGAGAAAATCCAATGGTTTGACACCTGAGAAATTTACGGTCGAGAATTAAACGTGTAATTAACGAGGTTACTTTAGAAAATCAGATTTTCTTTTATTCATACAGAAGCAATAAGGGGTAGAACTGAAATGATTTCTTAATTTATTTTTACACATTTTCAAAGTGTTCAATCACAGAATCACAGTAATTAAAAAAGGAATTTTTACAGAAATAGGACAATCTAAATTTTAATTATTCACGGGCATACAGACCAAAGTCTGTAACATTGTACCATACTTTTAGCACACAAAAATAAAACAGTTAGATAACATCATACCGAAACGTACTTGAATAATTTCAGAAGGGATGAAAATGCCTACTTTGCATTAACGTGTCATTTACCGACGGCTCGTCAGAAGTACTCGAAATACGACGGTTGTTAAACTCGCTATATCTCGAACGTTCTTATCTCACATCCGTTTCTCCCTCTTCAGCATACATTTCACAACGATCCATTAACGGCAGAGTCGCGTTAAAACGGCATCCTTTTCCCATTTTTTTCCCCCTCCTCCCGGGTGTACCTCGTCCTTGTTTTTCCGTTTCCGTTTCGCGGTTCTCAAGAGAAATCTCATTTCCTCCCTCCTTCTCGCCACCGTTGGCTAGACGACGTAACCCGACCAGCATTTTCACCTTTAACGAGCCCCACGAAGAATAACGTAACGCGCTAAATTAACAATTAAGACCTAAACGGCTGGTAATTAAGCGACGCCAGTGAATCCTGCAAGAACGGCTAAGCCGAGATGCAGTGGACCGTGGTGAAAAAGGGATCAAGGGGAGAAGAAAGAGAGAGAAAAAAAGAAAAGAAAAGAAAATGACGAAAAGGGTGAGATGAAGGAGAAACACAACAAAAATGTACCGGATGCTTCTGACGGTAGTGAGATAATGTAAAAAGCTTCCGTTTAATCCATGCGAGTAGGTTACTAAGCTGTCTGTCGGAAACTCGATGTTTTCCAACGGGGAAAACCTTGGTAACGAAAAAATGATTATTTTCCGAATGAAAATTGTTCGTACCAGAGGGTTTCAGGAACAAAATAATTATGAGAAGGTTGAAGGGAAACTTAAGCTGTCAAAGTTAAATGAGAATGGAAACAAAGTGGACGTTTCGTTAGTTAAATCTTATTTAAACTGAAGGAAATGAAATTTATTTCTGAGCGAAACGAGCTACAACTTATTCCAAGTATCCGAGGCTCACATTAACGGCTTATCAGCCGAGAGTTCACTCCCATGGTCTACTTTCTGTTTATCTGGTTACGTTCACTTTCTAAGGACTATTGAAATCGAATTTTCAAATTGTTACAGAGTTACGTCTATCTTCAGGCATTTTTAATAAACCTTAATAAATGCTATCTTGAGATACTTTTATGTCATCAAATCCTATCAGACTTCATACCTTTCAAAATCATCCCTTTAGTATTCAACAAAGTTCAATTTACTTTGCTTATTAAATTCATTTTTAAAAAATATATTTTTAAGAAATTAGGCAAAATTTATAATTCATTATACACACTATTTGATGTAATGTCTCAATTTCACCCCCTTATTGACTACACTGTCCAAGTATTTTTCGATCAACTAACATAACTCGTGGAGATATTGATTTCCTACGACACACGCCCGATTCTTTTCGAATCATTGTATCCGGAAGCCGATTTTGAATGGAAGCACAGGGTGCAGGGATGCCGCCAGTTAGAGGCTTAATTTCACATCTCATAAAGCCGTTGAACATTGCACCAGATCCTAGCAAGTACTCGCCATTATATCAAAAGCGAAACTCCATCGTTGAAAAACGAGCATCGGCTTCTCGTTACCGTCGCGCACGGATAGCTTCCACTCGTGTATCTCCCTTTCCCATGGCCAACGAGAAAGCTTATAAGCATGGGGGTGGAAGAGGGCTACCTTTCCCAGCAAGTCTACGATACAAATCGACCAGAAGCTTTTCCCATAGATACATATCCGTTCGACATATGCGTTCACACCGCGAATACATGCATTTCGGCTCGATGCTTTCCAAACACTGTTACCTTCGATACATTTACATATATGTACATATGTGTCCCTTGTGTCACGAAACTTCGATGGTCGAACGATCGATCGGGATCGAGAGTTTCGTGACACGTTTGCTGATTTCTTGGATGGATAAAACGTGTTATGCGGACGTAACTTCCTTTTACTTTTAGTAATTAACACGTATGTGATACCTTCGATTTCACGTATGATTTGAAATAGATGAAAATTAAATTTATAATTTAAATTAAAAATGCAAATTAAGACAATATTAATATCACAAATCGTTTCAAAATATCGAAACAGAAGGTATAGAATCAGATAAATTGTGGAAGTAAAATTTGATAGTAATTATCAATTATCAATTAAAATAATTTCACCATATTTCCTCAGAATATAATTTTACCTCAAACTTTGTAATATTGTAACATGTACCAGCCTCTCAATTTCAAACTGAACAAACCTAGTAAAATTGTAATCGTTCATGTAAATTAATACCGCTAAAATATGTATTTTATTCATTCATGTAGAGAGAAAATTATTATATATCCACGCTGAGGTAGACCGTAGAAGAGGAAGCTGATTTTTCGAGACTGACTGTTGTATTTCTCTCAGATACAGTAACGCGAAACAATTTCACGTAGAAAAGGGGACCTCGGTGCCCGAGGGAGTAATACAAACCTGACCCCACAAATATTCGCCGGTATGAGTATAAAATTTTCGTGGGCCGGAATTGGATTGTTATTTTAAAATGTACAGCCGCGAGCGCGATTAAATCGAGAGACTGGGCACGGGAACAAAGTGCAACACTTTAACGCTGGATATTGAAACTTCAATAATGAACACTTTGCATTTCCATATTTTTTTCTTTTTTCTTTTCGTTCATCGTACCAAGGAAATTGAACGACCTTTGCGATTTTATCGTGAAAATCAGGATGCGTCGAGAACACTTTATAATACAATTAAGAAAAGTATTCTGCGAGATTATCATTGAAATGCACGGTTCACTTTATTCTCGATTGATTACTTATCTTCGGATCTTTATATACATATATGCCATCCATTTGCCACATCGATTAATTGTGAAGAACAAAAGTTACAGAAATTATTAAAGCATCAATCAAGAGCTTGGGATGAAAATTTTAGAAAATTTAAAAACTAGAGTTAATCGCTTCAGCATATGAACGGCTCGTATAGGAATTAATTAAAATTACTTATTTTTTATTTTTGAGACTGATAACATATGATACCAAACTTCGATAACAGTTTATAGTGTCGTTTCCTGAATGGTGGTGTATAGCACCATAGTCTATAACACATGATAGCACATGGCATCATACTTATGCATATAATAGGTACTTTATAGCACCATTATTTATATGGTAGTGCATAGGACTATAATGTACATCAAATGATAGTAATATATAAAACTATAGAAATTTCCAACTTCTCGCACACCCACACTTTTGAGAAACGAACCCTACTCGACTCGACCCGATATTTTCTATACTACTATAGTATCACATCTATAGCAAATACCGCTAGATATTCGAAGAAGAAAGAAGAGATGGTAAATAACAGAACGCCTAAAGTATCAAAGGGATAGATAAACAGATCGCTGACTACAAGGTTAGAAACGTATTGTTTCTGCAATCAAAGCAAGACGTTTTACGAGCGACCTGCACGGCTCGCGGATCTCTTTCCGTTTTAATTAAGATAAAGGCAATAACTCGTGCTACTGCTACGAGACTGGCTCGGCGACAGTGGCCGGATTGTACGTAATATCGTTCTTCCGGTTAATCGGCAATTTACCGTTCACTTAAATTAAGATTTCCGTACACTACCGGTACCCTTATTAATTCTTTATTTTAACCATCGTGCTTCTGTAACTACCATCGCATTTACACCGGTATAGATCAAACGAAGGCAAAAAAGAAGGAAAGAATCTTAGCCCAGACCGTAATGGCTGCTTGATTTCTATCTAAATTCGTACGGGCACGAAAACTTGGTTACATCGGCTCTCTCCCACTGCTTCGCCCGAGGAAACGTTTTCTCTTTATTAACCACGCGACCTGTACAATTTTCACGTACTCCAAGAGTAGTTTTCATCGTTGATAGAACTTTCAATCACGGCTTAACGGCCGGATGAAAATTTTTTACGAGTTGCGTGGAAACACGTCCAACGAATAACCAGAGCGTATTAATTCGTTTTACTGTTTGTCGCTCGTTTACTGTGCGACGAGTATTGAACACTATTTTTTTTTAACCTTCATTACTGAATATTAAATACCATTCGTTCTTTTTATCTTCATCTAGATATTAGCATTTAGAAGAACAGGTGGTACGTTACGTTTTGACTTTGATAAATCGATGCATCGATTAATTAATTTATTTTATTGATCATTTGATTTTACGTAAATTCGCACTTTGAAAGTTATTTTACTTTTCTCCCATCCCGTTGTGCACGCTTTTCCCAGTGAAGGAAGGTTAAACGAGACATTATTGACCCGAGAAATTGTTGTTTGCTCATTCATCTTGTTGTATCCCGAGGGCTAAGAGGTTCGATAGTCTCGAACAGCCCTTTTTCCTTGTTCTTTACCCGGGGTAGCTCTTGATCGTGTACCGATCGTTCTTTCCACGGGCGACGGACGAGCTTGATCTCGTCATTGGTCAACGAGACGATCTATCAACGTTTGTGCCAGAACAAGAACCGCTACAAAACATTAGCTAGTCACGAAAGATTTTGCATCGGTGTTTCGAAACATCGTACACGTACCTTGCTACCAAGTCATCAATCTTTTTACTCTAAATGCGTTTCGGTCAGACTTTCTCGTAGTCGAGATGAGTCGCGATACTTGAAAGATGAGTTGCTTTAATTCACAGATGTCATGCTGTCGTTATTCGTTGAATCATTCTCTTTGATTTTCCTCAAAGAGCTTTTGACAATGTTATTCTTTCGAAGTAATTTATTTACTTGTTTAATTACGGGAAAGGGAAAGGAAAAGGGAAAAGAATGAGCAGGAACGTGCTCGCATTAGAAATGTATTTGAAACTTCTTTCAAAAGAAAACAATTGTCGAGTTGAAACAAAAAGACGTTCGAAATGATTTAGACAGCGAGCTAATACGATTATTGGCTGATGGCAGGAAATGAAAAGTCTACAAACTTTTTCAATATGTGAATGCTTGTCGACCTACTTATTTTCTGAATAAAAGTTTTTTACCCTGACAAAGCGTATACGTATAATACAGTTGTCGGTTCTAATCCGCAGAATAAACAATTATTAAAAAAAAAAAAAAAAACGCCCCTGTATAGTCCTTACATTCCTTTCAATAATACAATTTCAATTGAACGAAATTTATTAAAGAGCTCGTATGATAGATAAATTTTGTCGCTTGTTCTCGATTGATTAAACAGAAATTTCTAATTATATTTTAAATGATATACACTCTACTTGTATCCGAATTCTGGTATGATCAAAATGTTATTTTTCCAAGAGAAAATAAAAAAGAAAAGGTGACGGGCTGAAGAGTTTCTCGGTGTGATAGGTTTCGAAAGAATCGTCGTCGCGACTTTTATATCCCGTGTCCTCGGCACTTTGAAAAATGAAACTCAAAGTATTCTCGAAATTTATGTACTTGTAGCTTGTAGTCCGGATAAAAGTTGAACTAAAATGTACAGCCCTGGAACTTCTCCCTTGTGGGTATGAAGCATCCAAAAAGTTTCGGTACGTTTTCGATAAATACGGAAAGTTATGCAACATTTCGTAAAGGAACGAAGAAAAATAGAGAGAAAGCAAAAGAAGCGAAGCTCCAATACCCAGTGAATCGAGCAAATATTGGCATTTATCGTTGCTTTTTATCAATCTAACATCGCGACCGTAGAAATAAGACTGTATACTTTTACACCGTTTGCTTGTACGAAAGGAATGAAGGTTGATAGATAGTTTCGTTGACCGACAACGAAGCGAAGCTCGTCCGTCGTACGCGAGAAGAATGATCGGTGCACCGTCACGGGAGACAGTGGCAAAGGGGGATGGATAAAAGAAGAAGAAGAAAGAAGGAAGCATAAAGGACTAGGCGAGGTTAACGGAAAGACGGCCAGTTGGGTACCTGCCTATTATTCACGCGTCAGATAGGTGGCGGAGGGAAGGGAGGGTTGATCTAGCTCGATCTAGAAGAGGCCGAAGTGAGGCCAGACTTAGGAAGGTAGGTTAGGGGTTCGTGGCGAATTCTTATAAATCAAAACAGACACGCTATCCCGTCTCATAGGGTGTTTCCACCCTTTCCTGCCCCTGGCACCTATGCCTTCTTACCTCTTCACCTCGTGCTAGAGGCTATGGAACAAAGGAAAGATGCCAGGGTGAGCAACGAGGCGTATCGAAGAATCGAGGAGGAAACGGTGGATGGGTCGAATGAAACCCACCATGGCTGTATTATTGCGCTTGCCAAAGAATCGACGGGTTAATCGGTTCAACGTTAACTACAATTCACCCCGAGAAAATATATCACTCCCGTGGGAAGTGGTGCTTTTCAAAATTTATATACTTGTCCAGTAGGATTTTCTTATAATAATATAAAGTTAATACAGTGGTACCTCGGTATACGACCTTAATCCGTTCCTGATGTTTTGATTTATACCAAATAGGACGTATACCAAACTAACCTTTCCCTTACTTGTATGATCAGTCAGTTAATAATACATCAACTCCAAATATAATCGATTATTAATTTAATTTTTCCTCTGAGATAACTATTTAAAACTGACGCAAAATTCATAGAAAAAATTTATCTCGTATACCGAACAGAAGTCGTGTACAGAGCAAAATTTGTCACGTCCGACGTATTCCGAATTGGACGTGTTCCAAAACAGACGTATACCGAGGTACCACGGTATACAGTTCCTTTTGCCGACTAAAATATTTTAATTAACATTTAACTAATATTCTAGCATCGCTACGCCATGTGAAACAAAACGAGTCTCGCTCTTTATCAAAATAATCACACTTCCTTCCTACGGTAATCAGAACGACACAATAATAGCCTTGAGAAAGCAGCTGGTCGAAAGCATACGTCAACAATTACGTTTTCAACGAGAGCAACCCGTTTGTAATAAAGTGAAAATAAAACTGAAAAAGAAGAAAACTTACGGGGGTTCTGGACGTGCACAGGAGACGGAGGGTTGGTTCGCGTGACGACAACCGGAGGAGGCATCTTGGCGTGCAAAGCGGCCAGGCAGGAGTTCGCCACGTCGTAAATGAGATAGGCACTGTAGTATCGTCCCGCACTGCCCATTTTCAATTTATTCTTACCCGGCACCACCGCCATTTTCACGTCCACACGTGTACCGATCTATCCAACGTTCACCAAACACTCTTCTTGCCGGAGGATAATCCACACTGATCAATCAACTTGACCCCCGTACAAGCCACAGTCATCGTGAACGAAATTTTAGCTGTACAAGAGGAGATATAAGCGGTTCATCGCTTCCCGTTTCGACGTAAACACTGCGGACACGTGCGTAATACTGTGCGTCCTTTCGAGCACTGATCGAGCCGAATGTAGGGTATCAAGGCTTCGGCAATAACTACCTGTTTGCGATGTTATGATTATTGAAATCGAAGGTCGGATACTGTTACGCGAAAATCGATACAAATTACTATGAAACGCTGCTTTCTGATTGATATCGATGCTGTGTGCGTGATATCCTATTATTACTTGGATTAGTACGGGTTTTTTTATATTTGTCTTTTAGAGAAAAATGATTTAATTGGCGCGTTGATTGCTACGCTGAAAATAAATATGGCAGTTTCGGAAAAATTATTAGGTCATCTGGAAAATTCTGAACGGAAAAAGCTATCGCATTTAAATTTTGCAATTTAATTACTCCTGTGCAAAATTGATATAATTAATACTACTAAGAATCTGTTTTTAGTTTAGAAATTTTTTTTCTTGCAGATTATGTATTGGAATATTTATCCCAGCGATTAATCCTTTTACAACATTGAATTTGCATCCATCAGAAGGATAATTATTAGTTATTAGTCAATTTTCAATAACGCCGATAATATCCTGCATTACGTCTTTCAAGAGTACCGATATCAGGAGAGTTCGATCGAGGAACACAATTCATTCGAAGAATAAAAGCACGCTTTAGTCGAAACTTTCGCAATGGAGACATAAAAATCGAAGACACTGTAAAACGGCGGATTTTTATCATTCACCTCAACTTCTAACAATTTTTTCAAGAATTTCCAGCAACAAATATCTTCAAAGAAGCTCGTTAAACCTAAATCCTAGTTTGGAAAAATCGATTCTCTTGTGACGTTTCTATACAAAATACTTTAATTGGGGGGAAAATGAATACAAAAATATACGAACTTCTTGAAAATTATTATGATCGCGTACCATATTAGACAATCGGTGTATTAAATAAATTTCCAATCATTTAAAAGATTCAACTTTGAAATATTTATCGAGCAATACACACTTGGGAACAAATAAAGCAACCGGGGAATCTTTGTTTCAGACACTGATCCATAAACTAGTCTGTGACACTGAAAACGAGCCAGACTTGGCGCCGGTGCTTGGTAACAATAACGAAAATCACTGGAATCAATTATCCCGGGGCCCAAAACGAATATATGACGTCGTTGTTTCACGGTGACGAGACGCCAGCCACTGATTTCGATAGTGTTTCTCGGACACCGATCCGCGATATACGGCGACGACCAGTGGGCTGGCCAGTCGAACGGAAACGGTGCGGTTCCGCGAACCGGAAGCCTGGACCGGAAACGTCACGAGTCAACGGGCGCCTCTCTGATTGCATGCCGCAAACTCGGATAGATAAAAACGATCGTCGTACGCGGTCTCCATTTGATTACGTCGTCGTTGTTCTACGCTACCATGACCTTTTTTAGGCTTTCCAACTATAAACGGTTTGCGCAGTTTAAGAAAATGAACTTACGAACTTTCGAGTACACCGACCTTTTCTTTCCAAAAGCTTTCTGCACGATTGTGGTCGAATTTCGATGGTCTTCTTAAAATTGTGGCAATCTTGTTCTTTCGCTTTATTATCTCATTCGTGATTCAAGAGAAAAGTTTTTTAATAGAAAATTCGTGTTATAAATAAAATATAGACAAATAAAATTGTATTAAAATAAAAGAACAACATTCTTGTCACCACATTTTTAACCATTCGTAAATGTTTAAATAATTTTATTCTACAAAATGTTAATAGGAAAATGTAAAAAATTTTCATGCATCAGATACCTATTGGTTGCAAGAGACGTAACTCAAAATTACATGGAGAAAAAATGCATTAGCCGGGCTAAAACGAATTTCTAGAGAAATTTTTTGTTTTACTCCCATCAGTCTTGATCGCGTTTCCAGTAATTGACAGTCCAGTGTCCGGCTACGTTTCACACTGTGTTTCCACCTGTACGTTCTACGTTCAACGTCTATATTATCGATCATTACCGACAGAAATCATCACAGTGAGAAACAATGAACGTCACGCGGTCATGCTCCAACTATTGACGCATATAATTATCACCGGAATCGATTACATGCCATTTTGAGCCACGAACGTCGCAAACCGTGAAAGGAGCGTGAATTCAACTCTACGTGTCATCAAAAATGCAATAAGTCAAACAAAATTATCACGGTCATGCTGTTCGTTAGTTCGATTAATTTATTACAAAATAAAATGTGCACTGTTATTTACTTGAAAAAAAAGGATATTGTTAATAAAATAGATACACCAATATAGAGGGTCATATTAAAAACATCGTTTCCGTGAGAATGGTTAACGTACCGTAAGAGAGCGCATCGAAAGAAATTCACAAAGAAAAGTACAATATTTTTCACGTTGAAACGTGGCGTCACAAAAACTATCCGTCGAACGAAGATTAATATTCGAGCGTCGAGCAAGGAAAAAAGAAACATGAAGAAGATTCGACGACTTTTATTTACACTGCAAACACAATCGAACTGTAACCACAAACCACAAGCAGTCTGATTATTACACGTATACCACTAGCCAAAAGATTGGGTACACATATTAGTAAGAAACAATGGCAGAAGACTAATAGGAAAAATATTTAATTAAATAATAATATTTTTAACGCCTTCTAGAATAATTACACTGTGGATGTGTCTGTAATTACTGCAATTAAAAGATAGCTATACACTTTTGTAATAATAAAGCGTTAGAAAAACATGCAAGGATTATCATATTTTTTATATTACCTTAATAAGTAAAAAGTAATGGATTTTAATAATTATGTGCCGTTACAGTTTTGAAATTCATTAAATAAAAAAAAATAAAAATTGTGTCTTTTAATTAATAAGAATTGTCAGAGTCACACGATTCCATGAAAATTTCAAGTTATCTTAAACAAAACGTTGAAATGTTATCTCCGTTGCATTAAGAATGTATCTACACTTTGTAATTAAGTCTAATCTATGCACCGTTATCGACGAACAGTAATTAACGAAGTGAAACGAACGCGACGAATCACACGATTGTTGAACTCGACGCAAGAAATGATACCGAGCAGAATAATTCTAATTTATTGTCTCGATGGTGCACAATTCACAATGAATAATTATTCAAATGCGAGCAAACAAAGTAAATTGAATCCTCAGAGGCAAAGTTAAATGTCAGGTGAACAAACAAAGGTAATAACATGAATTTTGGTGAACGACATATGAGTAGACTGTGAATAAAAATTTGCTGAATCCTCTCAATTTTGACGAATATGTCATACCGAATAATTTTGAATATATAGGGCGTCTAAAAAAGAAAGGAACAGTGATATTATAGAAGGAATGTTTAGAGAAGGGGTTAGGGACTTTAAGGGTAGACAGCGTTTGCAAAATAGAAGAGAAAACTTTTTAATTTTGATATTTAAAAATTTTTAAATCACTCGTGTCCAAATTTATCTTTTATAATTTTTTCAAAAAATAATATTATTTTATCTTTACTTTCTCCTATTTCTCATCCTTACCATTTAATTTAATGAGTGTTAAAGTACATCCAAAGTATAACAACGAACACTATAAAAATGAACAGATTATACACAGTGCAAATAAAATATTAAAAATATGAAAATAAAATTCAGAATCAGTCTAAAATAATGAATTTTAAAGACTCGACACGTGCAGCGACGCAACGACGGTTTGTTAACAAGAACCGTAGCAAGGTAGGCAATACTATCAGTGAAATCGATCAACTATCAACACGAATCGCGAAGGTTACACAATGGTCAGTGGACACACGTGTATAGTGTACACGTCACGACGAACGAAGACGATCGAACGTGAATTGGTCGAACATCGTAGGCGGTGCTCAAGCGGTCGGAGTTGCACTGAAAAAGCACTCGGACACCTAGCTTAAGGTACCACCCACAAACACATTATCATACCAGTTATAAAACATGCTAGAGTGGTGGTATAGACATATACACAGGTGCGTGCACCGTGGCTAACAAACTGGACGAACATTTATCTACACGACAGCGTTTCACAATGCAAATACAGCGTTGAGTATAGTACTCCAATTGTTTTCCTTTAAATTGTAGTAGAATAAAAAATCATTGCAAAATTTATGCTATATCAGTGTATAATTACTGTGAATTTTGCTAATTGTGATACTGACCTTTCTCAGACCGCTTTGTATATAAATAATATATAAATAAATGTCTACTTTTAACCCTTTTCCTACAAATGGCATATACATATACACGTTCTGAAAACCACCCTGATAAGAATATTTTTAGGAAATATTAATAAATAATTAATTTACAAAATTTCAACAACTAAGTTCAAATGGGATTATTATTCCGTATTCGATGCATAATTTTTGACTAAAGTGCACCGTTGATATGCAAATGATATGAAATAAATATTATAATATGGAAGATACACGTCGCATTCCAATGTTTCTTCTTCGAAGGTCTCACTGTTCGTATAGCGGGGAAATTAATTTGGGAAACGCTGACGTAGAGACAAGTATCGTATCGCCGGGTGAGAAAGCCAGTTAGCTCGGTTACGAAGCGACGCGACTCGACGACAATGGACGCGCGACAGGAAGGCGGCCGTATCAAATGCTTCACAGTCGACACAATACCACGTACACAAGCGTGCACAAGCGTACACAAGCGTGCACAGCTGTGCCCGCGAACGTGAGCTCGACCAACGGCGTGCGGTGCACCTTGTCATTTCCGTCGCGAAACATTCGACCACGTTACAACGCTAATATCGCGACCGAGGGTGAAAGGTGAATATTTAATTTCATCCTATTGCTTCTTGATTACTTCTTTCCTCTACTATTATAAATCCATATTTAGGAATCAACATTTTTTGTTAGGGGTGCGATGGGGACAGCATATGGGTGTAATAGATTACTATTACAATTTACACAAATTATTTTTTATAAGATACTGAGTAAAACCATTAGGGGATCAAGAAAGTACATTGATGTTATATGATCTAATGATAAGCAATGAACATCATAAGTGGTGTTGGATCGATCTGAACATAAATTAATGCAAAGTGTACTATAATCATGTACATAGAACAGAGGATGCATCGATCGCTATTAGCATCAAGTCATTCGATCAAATCATAACACTAATGTTCCAAACAGAGCGTATACCACGGTTGAATATTTAATTCGTAGCGCAGTTACGTTTCAATCGGGAAATGAGAGGCTACTCTTGCGAAAAGAAGAGTTAATTAACACGCATGTTTTGTTAATGACTCTTTCGCTTTGTACGATCTATTAACTTTGCAAGAATGCTGTGTTGGAAAACATCGTTAAAATCGTGAATACAAATTCGACAATTTGCTTATAAATGATACTTTAATGTGATTCATGTAAATTAGCTATTAATTTATAACAAACCTCTACCTCTACACTTAAACATTAACCTTCGTTCAACACGTAAACTTTAACACTATATTTAATGTTTCAAATAATATTTTTTTATTTTCCTTTAGTATTGTTTGAATAAATCTTTTTCTTGATAAAACGCTTTCACGTATCTTTGGTAATTAATTAATTGGTAATTAACTCATATTTCTAGTTAATTATGTTAAGTTCTGAACGGTGGAATCAGGTCAATCTTGACCTTAATTAAATTTTCCTAAAGTTAAATAAAATTAAAATTAAATTTGTAACCCCGCTGTCTCAACAATTCATAGCCCGAAAGTTACGAATTTGGCAATTCTTCTCGCATTTACCTAAAATATGATAAGCGTCTTTCTTCGAGCGACAGTGTAAATTCGGAAGTATCGGTGGAAATTAGTCCGATAAAGGGGCAGAAAAGTAAACGAACGGATGGATAAAATAACGAATTATGCAAATGAATTCGAATTCCATTAAGGAAGTTAAATCTATTCTTCAAACTTCTTCATAAACTTTTTCAAAGAGTCTCCTCCCACGAACACGTTGAATAGTAACCATAGAAAATTGGGTGGTAAAATTGCCCCCCGTTTTCTACGGGAATATTTCACGTTGCCATCAAAGGATTAATTGAAAATGGAGATGACACTGTCGCCGCTTGAAAATTACTGGGAATGTGGATTAACGGAATGGCCGGGATAAACGTATGTGAGTAAACGAACCAACGTGCCAGGGACATTGTTGTACTATCGCGAAATACTCGTCCACGTTTCACGGTTTGATTTTGCAAACGTAACCACAAAACCGAACTTACAATTCTGCGTAAATCGGCAAGTTAAATAATTTACTTGCGAATGTAAACTACAGTTCCTCTGGAGTGGTCGCTCTTTCGAGGGACCCGCTTTTATCTTTTGTTCTATTACAAAACCATTATGGGAAGATAAAGAGTAACCAGGAAACAGGACATAATGCTTTCGTTTATTGTTTTCAATCTGCAGTTTTTACTGTAAATAGTAGAATTATATTTGCTTTGTTAAATGATCCTATTTTGTCTATTTTGCCTCGATAGAGTAGCAGGAAATTTATTTTTCAAAAGATGTGACAATTCAGAAAATGAAAATTAAAATATACTGACCTAGGGCACACCAATTAGATAGTACTGAAATTATACTATTTTTCTGATCTAGAAAATTTCTACAATTCATACTCTGGAGGTTGGAACAAAAATTCATATTTTCATTAGTGAACTCGTCAAATAGCAAAAAAAAGTTTGCCAATAGTGCAGGCTGTTACGTGTGGAGGGACGACAATCAGGATATCTAATTTTCGATGGTGAAATGTTTTACGCGGTCATCAGAGAATTAATTGAAAATGGAAATGTCGCCGGCAGCGTTCTGCAATTGCGAGGACCACCGTGGATGGACACCAACGGTAGGTGTGAATGCATGAAAGAGCAAACGGGAATAATAGCCATTGCATTGCAAAACAACTGGCCACGTTGCACCTTTCGTATACCCGTTATACATTCGCTAATTAGTTTATACGGCGCTATTATTATTTGAAAGCATCGCGTCGAGTGTTCCTGACCGCGAACAAATAATCGTTGTTATATCCTCTTTTAGGTTTGTTCGGTCCGACTGCATTGATGTTAAGTACGTGGTTGGTTTTTAAGATGAAGAGATGAAGAGAAAATGCCAAAATATTTCATATTTATCTTAATCGTTAAAGGAAGAAGAAGATTTCAATTCAATCTTTACCCAAACTAGTTAGTAGTGTGTTTAAGAATGTGAGAAATTTGTTTCTTAAAACACTGGTTAATGTTTTAAACTGCTGCTACTCATTTACATGGTCCATAGAGGATTCCGGTGATAAAACAATCTTTAATATCCGTTATCCGAGCACGGTATCAGTTCAGAATCTCCGAACTTTCAGAATCACTTCCGTTATGGTGCACTTAATTGCCAAATAATCGTTGGAAGGACCATGGAGCAGCAGATTAACGGCGTTGATACGTTCATTTATTTTCAGAAGGAAGGAAAGTATGGTGTAATTGTTCAACTTTATTATACTGTTACGTGATACATGTTTATATTTTTCCAAAGGAATTATAGAAATTGAGAAACTTAAAATTATATTTACCATGTGTGTAATATTTATTCAATTCTAAAATATTAACTTTTGAAAATAATTTTAAAGAATATTATAAGTGTCAATAAGAAAAATTAATTATATTCTGTTAATTAATTGCAAAGTTTTTGTTTAATACTATTTTGCAACATTTCCCATGTAAACCAAATCAATCATGCATCACAGTACAAAAGTAGACAAATAAGAAATCTTTGTGAATTTAATTATAATTGTTTGAATCTAGTTAAATATTTCAAGGTTTGTGTGAAGTTCCCAACCCCGTTTTTAGAAAGGATATTGGAATTCAGATTAATCTTCCCAATGCCGTCTCAGAGATCTTAAAATAGATATTTGCAACATAGTAGTTAAAAGGCAATCAAGTATTAACGTACTCGTGTTAATGCATCAAACGCGATTATTCCAACCCAATGACTCTAACTATCCTTTGCAGCTTACCACATAGTAGAACATTCTATCTATACATATACGCGTATGTTGCATATAAATACGTCCTTAATATGTAACAATCTCTTTATGTGCTATCAACAACAATTTCAACTAATAAAACAATTAATTTCAAATAAACGAAAACAATTCAACAATTTCTTATATACTATTTCCTTCTCGTTTTTCGAGACAGTTTACGTTCACGTAACTTTAGCTAAACAGAGACATAAATTTATTTCAGAGAGAAAAAGATAAGCGAAAGTTGTTTCAAGCAAATATTTGAGCACAGTTATACCAGGGATTCCATTTTATCAAAAGTTCAGATTCCAGTGGTAAAGTTTAAAATTGCATTTAAAGAGCAAATTTCTTTCTTGAATCAAATTTCGTTCTCCATTTTCTTTATGTTTACTATAGAAAACAGATAAGGAGAAAATTTCAAATTAAATTTCAAAAAATTCTACACATCTCTCATTATTAATTAGAAAGCTAAAACATCTTTTGTACACAAATTTATTAAATCGAAATTGATTGAAAAATGATCACAATGCCAAACCTATCGTAACATGGAGTTTCTGAAAATTCACCCCTAATTATAAAGGAAACTAATATAATTTGAATTCACAATTACCCAATTAAGAACTCGAGGAATTAAATTCTTAAACCCGAGTTCGTCGGGCCGTTTAAGGTTCCTTTTAGCTTTCTATCCGAACGCCTACGCATCGCTTGGCATTATCACCGGGCTCGTTCGTGTTCGGCATTGTTCACGTTATAATTCTCACGAGCCACGTTGTCTCGCGTGTGTATTTCCTCGAGAAACTTCATCCCCGGACTTTCGCGCGTACACACATTCGCAGAGATATACGTGTATCCGTTGCTCACCACCTACGCGAACACACTCAACAGGTTAGCGAGGGGGGTTACACACAACTTACAACCGTACCATGTACATCTAGGGGCAATTTGTTTTGTGTTCGGGTAACAGGGTCACGCGTTTTCCGAAGGTAAGCGAGGCAATTAAATCGCTAACGAAAAAACTTGTCTCACGAGCGAGTGGGAGCCAGAGTAGCCCTTCACAGGGAAACTCGTTGGCTCTCCACTCCAGTTAAGTGCACACTCGTACACGGCTACCTTCCAACCCGACGAAACAATGAATCTCTTTCGCGTCGATGATCGCCCCGTTCGCGAAAGATTGCCCTCCCTTAACGCGGTCTGCAGAAGAATGAATTCAGTGAAACAGAAGGATGCGCGTTACGTAAGCAGCACTGTGTAAGTGATCGGAAAACATTGAAACGAACCTCGACGGGGACGAGAAACTGCATTCACCCTGAGCCGTTTGAAATATGAAAACGATCGTCGTTAAATCGTAGCAGCTCTTTTTCGCTGTAGGCCATCGTTAAAAATTGAATTAAAGGTATATTTACGGCCGTCTTCGATACCCAATACATTGCCCAAATCTCTGCACACAGAAGTATATAGAATACAATTCCTTTTTCGGGCTACTATTAATTTAAGAAGAAACGTAGATGTTAGGTTCTTCCTAAGTGTTAGAGGCAAACGGTGGCAGGTTTTTTCATCCCTTGCTTTTAATCAAAGAAATCCTACGTTGCAGCCAATCGTACGAGATTATGGAAAGTAGACACCAAACTCTGGTCAGAGCGAAATTATAGAGGTGTGAATTCGCGCTCGGAACGCGGCTGTTTCCAGAAATTACGCAGAGGACGCGGAAGTGGCATTACGGTGGATTCGGGATTTGAAAATTTTGATCGATGATGATAACGAGGAGAACGCGGAGTTTCTCGAATCGAGTCAGCGGGGACGATAAAAAGCATCGGTTACAGATTGCGAAGAGCCACGAGAATGGAATGGCTTGGCCGAAGGAGAGACCGACCGAGGGGTTAAAGGTGAAGGGAGGAAGAGATGGAAGAAGAGCGAGTTCGTATTAAGGGTAATGGGCATTATCTCCATCGATCCTGGCTTACTATCCTACCACCACCCGACTCCCACCTCGCCCATCACCCGCTATTCCAGTGCTGCTGGATAGCTGGATGGTACGTTCGAGTTGGTCACGGACAAAAACGCATGGGTATTCATCCGTCTATAGTGAACGGCGGATCGTAAAATGCGGGTAGCTCGACTGAAAGATATCGCGTACTGCAACTCTCTTATTTTCATCGAAAAACATAATTACCCTGTGAAATCGGTGCATTTGTTAATGTCCCGTTTCGTTTTTCCATCTTGCGTTTTTAATCTCGTTGCTGTTGCTAATCCTGAAGGATACTTTTCCTGATATTTAGGGTATCGATTATTTAAAGCACGCTGATATTGCTGATCAATTATTAATTAAAAAGCGGACATCAGTTCTCTATTAGTATACACAGTGGCATTCAAAAATATGGAAGCACCTTGATAATAATTACAATTTCTTTTTAAATTTATTATTGTTAGAGATTTCTAGTTTCATCATTTCCATTAGTATCCTTTGGAAAAGAACAGTGGCGCGGTAAATATGTACGCAGACTGGGAATGGAATCGCGAAGAACCAAGGAAGGAAAGTTTTAAATGAAAACGTCACTTACAACGCGTCGATCCGCGACTTTTCTGTTCCCAAGTAAAAAGTAAATTCTTATTTTCGTGAGACGCGTTGAGCTCCGACGATCCGAGTAAATCCAGCATGCTCCTCCCGTCCGAATCATCGATCCGTAACGTCCAATCGGTACCAGCTGAATCGAACGAGGAAAGAGTAACGAATACGTTCTTTCACTTGGGCTAATCGTGGGTCAGTAATTGTACTTGCTATTGGTTTTCACCGTAGTTGCTGGATAATCAGTGTAAATTAGGCTGGTGAAGTTTCAAAAGTAACTTTCTTATCAATATCCTCTTTATACAAGAACCATGTGAAAATGTTCACTTTTTAAGCTGTTTAGCTAAGTTCGTTTTCTAAATGTGCCATTTAAAAACGACGAAATTTGGAACAATTGCCATTCATGTGTACAACAATAGATAAAGCAATAGTATATAGCACTGGAGCGTTCGGTTCTTTACGATAATTTCACCTTTCTTTCATTATTGCCGATCATTCGTGCGTAGTGCGTTAAATGGAAAGAGGGTGACGGTGACTAATTGTCGCAAAGGCGATCACGATATGTCTTTCCTCGTAAATCTGATTGGCTTCGCTTACTGACCTCGCTCGTAATCTTCTCGATTCGATCGCTTCCTGTTACATGTACACGATACCTTCGCAAGTGTCCGAATACTATCTCATTATTCGAAATATATTTCTCATCATATCAAATTCGAAAACTAAAATTCTGTACTAATTTCGTAAAACCTTCAAAGGTCATTTTACAGGCAAAATAAAAAATTTTATTTTATTTTTAATCTCATCCTATCGAAATTTGCAAGTAAATCTATTATTATTTTACGAGAGAAATTAATTTTTGTAACAATTCTTTCCATAGTTAAATAGAAAATTAAAAAATACATAAAACGCTAAGTTGCAATTTTGTAATACAATTAA
Organism: Osmia lignaria lignaria; assembly: GCF_051020975.1. Taxonomy (NCBI): domain Eukaryota; kingdom Metazoa; phylum Arthropoda; class Insecta; order Hymenoptera; family Megachilidae; genus Osmia; species Osmia lignaria. Next base: position 8,076,868 of record NC_135041.1, read on the forward strand.
ATCACTGTATCACAAGAAAATTTACTTGATAAGCAGAAACTTAGCCCAAGTGTTCAGCAGCTATTATTACTTGAGTGAGTGTCATTATCGCTTTAACGTCATTCTATTTTTGACTTGAAGGAATATTTAAAAGTGTATAGTGTACCTAACGGCATAATAAGCCAAGAAAAAGTATGTCGATCCATAATCCACAGATGTGAACACTATATTCGAATGAAACTGGAACACGTGGAGTACCTCTTGCAAAAGTGAAACTAAACTTTTACACTTTACACCGAAGATATTAATGCTCTAACACCTATAAACTTGATAGACCTATAGGCTTATCAGAATTTACTCAGTGTTATTTGGGATCGAACATTGTTCTTTTTCCCCCAAAGAATCGATGTTAGAAACAATGAAGGTGGGGTGTTGAAAAAAGGGACAAAAAAAAGGGGAGAAAAAGGGTATAGTGAAATGGGCAGATTATTGCAGCAGTTTCCACGGACACAGGACCGAAACGACCTAGCACCCTCTCAGGGCCGATGTAATAAATACGGAAAGAAAGTTTCCTCGTTAACCTATCGGGGATTCGACAGATCGTGGTCGCCGTTTATGCTGAATACGTAAATCAGATAAAAACAATCTATTCCAAAGTGAACGGACAAAAAATCCTCGTTCGTATTCAGCACGCGTTGTTAAAGATGTAAGGGCGGCTTTCACTTTGAAATTCACCCTTGTTAAATCTCAGTAACGATAGGTATTCCAGATTAATTTCTAACTACACACCTTTACATAGTTCGTTTTCCAATATCGTTCGACATCGTCTTCCGAATGGGTATTTTTTGTCTTGTTTAAAAATGTCCAGTCAAAACAGAGTCGGGTCACGATTGACCCGGCCGCTGGTATTCGTGGAAAAATTCATTTACGAATTTTTCTCGTTGCCTGGATGTACTACAACGTGATTGAAAGTGGTGTTTTGTGTAATACCAATCTCGAAACGTAGAACTCTTCCATCCCATCCTTTTTCAGCCTCTTTTCTTCCCGCGCCACCCTCTTCCCGTGTTCTCCATCTATCTTCGTTCGTCGAGCGTAATTCAATTCTCCGAGCGGAGTGGAACCATCAAAATATTAGCATATTGATCAACCTACCTCTAAGCCCGCCACTCTTAAATCCACAAGCGTGAAACGCACTTAATGCGAGCAACCACTTTGCCCGTTGCTACAACGAATTCGCTATCTGCCGCTTTTTATGGATCGTCTTATATTTTTTCGATACCGTGCCTCGAGAAGGATACAAGTTTCTTTAAGAAGACCGTTACGTTAATAAGCCGTGGATCCTGAAGAAATGATCGAACTTTAACGCGATAAAGGTGTACAAACTTGACGAGGATGCGATCTATCGTCTGCTACCTTCACTTATCCGCTAATAAGGTGACTAATGCGAAAGGTCGACGAAACTTTTGCGTTAGAGTATTAACGACGCAGCCGGAAGGGAAATAATTGGTCCGAGATGCATCCTACTGCTTCTTATTGATTACTATAACACTTTAACAGCTATAATACGTTTATACGTTTATACAAGTTTTGAATAAACTTTTCATCAATTTCTTGAGAAGTTTGCTGTTTTTAATAAACGAACGAATGAAATGCTCTCAATTACGGTTTGTCTTTGAATAATACAAAGAATATAGGTTATAACGAAGAGTAATAAGAGTGACACGTGGACGTGTCTAATGACCGCAAATTTTCACCCAGGGGCAACGTGCTTGAAAAGAGGAACCTATACCGGTGCTTGTCTCTTCAAACAACCCTCGTACGACACGCGACGATCTGATTAAGTTGAATTTCACGCTAGAAATGATTTTCGAGTCCGTAATAGAACTTGCTCTATGTATAAAATATAAAAACTGCTGGAAAGTCTGAAAATACTGTAGACGTTCAAATTTCATCATGGCATTCACATTTTACGATGTATCCCAATACGTTGTTTAAAAAGTAAAAAAAGATTTGGAGAGATTCTTCAAAAAATTGTTTGACTTTTGTTTTTCCAACTACGCGAAGAGCCTTATTTTTCTTCACCAAGTACGTAAAAAATGCTGGCATTTCAGGAAGCTTCGCTCGCAGCACTCAGGCCAGCACTTCGACGATCATTTGGTGGTCATTCGTTTGATGGATTAGAATATAGGACCCGAACGTTTTCCGCTGAGTAAGCAATTCATCCTTTCTCTGAAAGCGTGCAGCTCGCAAGAAGCTTCCATTATCTCGTATCGAGGCGAACGAGAAACTCGCGGGAGCCACGTACACAGCGGACAAACCATGATACCTTCATCTTCGTGAAGAAAGAAATCCTTTCGCAGTCCGGTGTCGATCGTGTCCAAACGAGTAGACATTGTTTCTCACCGAATCATCTTTCACGTCCTTCCACTCCTCTCCTGATGCCAAAAATCCTAGATTTATCCTTAGACGAAAACCGGGTCAGATTTTGCTCCAACAGTCGCGCGGCAGCCGGCCAACTTGTACGCAAGATCCACGTGTAATCCACGAGACCTCCACCGTTAAGGCGGATACAGAGACATTCGAGTAGGGATTCCTTGCGACGTCCACTTCCGTGGCGCTTTCGTTCTTTCGATGTATCTTGGCGTCGTCGGCTCAGCCGTCCCTATATCCTGCCACCGAACCAGTATTCTTAGGTAACCCAAGAGTATTTCTCTGTAAGCGAACGAATATCTTCGTACGCGACAATATCTGATCCCTATAGCGTCCTCGCCATATCCTTTTCGAATGTCCTGTTATATTCGAACAGAGGAATGTATGTACCTAAGTACGTACATACGGTACTGCTTCTAACAGTTTTTACCAGAGAAAACTGGTGCCTAAGTATCGACCGTGGAGTCATTCTCAGCCAAAACAATACCATCTTATGGGTTGGTGACTTTCTGTTCTCTCTATGTTTGCCTGACAATGGGCTAGTGACGTCGATTTCTAGCTAGCATAGATGGGATACGAGTCGACAGTCGTTCGGTCCTTTGGGTTTACCTTATGGCACCCCTATACGACTGACCGGCTGCGACGCTAGCACCGTCAAACTATACCCTTTTCGTCCCCATTCAAGTTTACTTTGGCGCAGCGAATTTCCAAGTACCGTTTTACGAGTTTTCCTTGCCACTGGGAATAGACGGATCAGTCGTTACGCTGCCGGGGTAAATGTTGTTCACGAAGTGACTGATTTCTCTCTGGTTATACGGCACACGTTCGCCTGTCTCCACGGAACCTGTAGGGATAATCAACTTTGCAACAGGATTACAATTCGTTTGCGACCGCTACTCGAAACAAGGATATAATACTTTGGAGCTTCGAACTGTGGATGCATGGGTCATTCCAGAACCGGACTAAAATCCGTCATACATAGTTATAGTAGAAAAAGACATTCGATGGCCGAATTATCGAGCGGCTACTGTAGTTGCAATGTAATACTCCTTTAGGGTGCATTTGTAACGAGTGTTATAATAATTATAAGAAAAGGAAATTTTTAAAGAATTTAATCCTAGAATAGCCGAGAATAGTCTAAAATTTAGAAAATGAAATAAGAGTTCAAAATTAAGTTTAATCCATTCACTATTGGACCATATTTAACCCGGCACTCCCTGTGTCTATTGCACCATTCCCTTTCCGAGTGTTAATTAAACGCAACTTGATTTCACTTTTTTAACAACAGCTCATTGTCAGTATCAACTTTATCCCATGCAATTGGCTTATTGAATTCTTGCATTTCATGTCGTGTATTGTTTACCTCAGTTTTATTTGTTACTGCAATACAGCCTGCTCGTATTTACATGGGTCTGTTTGCTGTCGTTATAACGGAATTCTATATGAATAAACGTTCGAAAATGCTTGTTCCATGTTTCTGTTTGTTTTTGATATGTCGGAGGGTAACGTTGCGCTTGTTTCGTACTTTAAATTCTATTTATGAAGAAATTTCATACGTGTATAAGTAATTGTAATTTAATTTGTTGTGTCTGGTATGAAGTAATTGAATTGATTATTAGAATTTGTTTCTCTTTAGAAGAGAGTAAAGTGGAGCACCTGTAACGGATTTTCATCAATTTTCATTTGAATGACGTGTTTTATTTTTAGCTTTGAAATTGGAATACTGTTCCAATCGAGAGATCACGATTTACGGAAACAATTTTTTCATTATAAAATTTAAATGTTTGTTAAAATATAAAAAATGGATTTTTGTTTCCTGTAAATGAATGGAAAATAGCAGTGTAAGCTCCATTTTAATAATCTCGCTAGATTCTAGAATCTGGAATTTATTCTACTTTCCCAAAAGCTAAATTAAATATCGTTCCACGTATGATATTCTATATTTTTTTTGCTGTGTACGGATATTGACAGTCTCTGGTGGCTATAGTACAGTAGGACATAGCTGTGATATTTTTAGATATTATATTATCGTGATTAATGCAAGGTTACTCTTTCCCTCTCTCTCTGATCGATGCAATAGTTTTTCAACACCTATTAGACTTCATTGTAATTTATGTCGCATTTCAATCAATATTTAACTATTACTATCCTCTTTCAATTGGTCAATAGAAAAGCGAAATTAAAAATGCTAATATCTATTATCATAATAGAAGTCTAATGCGAGTATTTCTAATCAGACGAATGAAAGAATACCTAACAACAAGAGTGGTGGATCCCAGTGGATATTCATTCACCTTACATATGGGTCAACGATCATTGTTTTTGAAATTTTCAGAATACCAATGCAAATCATCGAACAACGACCACATCGGGGAGCCGCTGATTTAACAACACGTGCATGACAGTGAACACGGTCGGAAAATCAGCCGTTGCGAGGAAGCAGTGAACGAACGAATAGGGGGCAGCAATTTTCCAAGATAGAACAGAAGTCGACAATGGCTGCACTGATGGGAAAGAGGCCGACGACGAAAGCGGAGGCGATGGATGGCTTTAGCTTCGGTTTCCTGACGAGGTTACCGAAGTTTCGTCCACAGATTCAATTTTAGTTGGCGCGCCAGCCCGCGCCACCACCATCCGCGCCGTTGAATGCCACGTAGGTACCTTGCAGAGGGTGGTTACCAACCCCCTCTCACCCCATCCCAAGTCTTTCTATATTCATCCTTCTACCGCTGCCACCTAACCCACACTCCTTGCCGGCCTCTTGCCAACGCGGGTTGCACCGAGGCCACTTTATTCAGCTCCGTTTAAATTTTCGCGTTTTCCACGCCTTCAACCTGATTGCGGTTTGTTTCGATCTCAACCGTCCATCGTTCGCGTTAGATGGATTTATCGACGCGATATTTCAACGAATCGATTGCGAACGATCGTTGGTAGAGATGAAATCGACTGCCCTCGAAAAGGATCTTGCAATTAAACTTTTTTAAACGAGAAGGAAATTATATTTTGAAGCTTTTGTAATGTGTGCCAAAAAATTGCTAGCTTTCAAATAGAAATTGGCATACGATGAAAAAGGAATAAATTGAAGAATGTTAGGTATAAGGAAATACCTATATATCATTTTATTAGTTCCTCGAACGGAAAATGCGTTTCTTATCGGGATAAAATCTTCTAGCAAAATGGTTAGCAAAGCTTAAGAAGGAAGATAAAAAGGAAAATAGTGAACGTAATGCATCGCGCGACACTGTTCGAACGCGTATATTTATCCACGTACGTGTGATCCAGAGGGTGGCATAACGCAGGGCTGCCAATAGGGCAATCCCTAGCTGTGCACACTTAGCACGTACTAACTGTAGTTACCGTTACATCGCGAGTGTACGTGTCGTGGGAGCATAACAAGGGCGCAAGTCCCGGCATCGTACCACTTCGCCACGTATACTCGTACCTGCGTGGCATGCACGTTAGGCAAGTGGATGCGTGGAATTTATCGAAGACCACCAGACGTCACGGCATTTCGCCCTGTATCGGTCTTAAACGTTAAATCAATTCTGTTTACCTTGTATTTAACCTTATCGTCCGAGCAGACGTCGAAACTCGAAGCTTACCGATTTCTGACACCCTCTTTCTTCCTTACAACACACCCCCATCCCACTCCCGCGCCCATTTCTTCTTCCGTTTCCGCACCTGTTCACGTTCGAACGCTTCGAGTACTTATCCCCGCTATTGCACGCAATACCCCGGATACGTTGGCTGCATTGCGAGCAGAAATTTTTGCTTCTACAAACGCGTTTAAAGGGGATTAGGGTAATACGGTAGTACGGTTTCTGTAATATCGTAAATCGAACGGAGGTGTACTTCTATTTGAAGATAGTCTTTTAATTAACATTTATAATCAGCGGTTAAATAAATAAATTTGATTCTTTTCTGTTTGGAAAAATAAAATACTTATGAAGGATACAAGATATAGGCTCTACATAAAATTTTATGACTATTTATTTTTTTTCTTTACCTTCAGCTACTCTGAAATTTTCTTTGTCAAAATCTGTATACCATGGTTCTGTTATTTTTACTCATAGGAAATGTCTAAATAAGCTCTATTCCTGGAAGTTGATGTCTAAACCTATAGTGTCGCAATAAGATTCTTGATTCCTTTCAATTTCTTCTTTAACTATTTATTGCACGTCACATTGGGTACAAGGTCTAATTCAGCAGTGTAACAATATCTCAGTTATTTTTAGTTTCGAATTACGAGCTGAAAAGCAACGGTGTGCTCGAGACGACACTTAATGGTAACAGTCAATATCTAGAAATTGTTCGTCGGATAGTTTTGCTTATTCAACCTTCAAAATTACATAGGGGGCTAAATACACGGTGGAAAATTAGACGTTGACCTCGTTGCAGGAATTTTCTCGAAACTGATATTTCTCAGCCTACAACGAGCAATTCGTGAATACTGTAACCGGTGATCTTCGATCAAAAACAGCTCGTTCGTATGACATTATCGACGATCCGTGTAATACGACTATCCGTCACATTGAACATACCGATTTTGGAAAATTTACGATCCATAAAAATCACCTTACGACCACTTTTAATCGTCGTCTTTCACGAAAATAACAGAAAACCGAGCCTGCTTGTTGCAAGATTATTACCGGCACAATTTGTAATCAGAACCCCATCGTGATTGCATCGATGAAATTGCTGTTATCGACTTATGGAGGGTGTTCTCGTGAGAAGAAAAAGCGATAAAAATAGGATTTATATAATATTTGATTGAAATTATACTGTTAGACGTAAAATATTATATATTAGATAATAATATTTTCATTTTAAAGCATAATGAGTCACACACAGCAATTTCTAATTTTATATAATTGATTGATTTTTAAGAAAAATTTCAGTCGCGTTTCTTTTTCTGTTAGACTTAGAAAATGCGATACGTTCGTTTTGATACGCAACGATACGTGGCAGAAGATTTCACTGGAATGAAGAAAAGATTCTGGCAGGAATTGTCGTTTCGAGTAGCGGCTACAAAGCCTTGGACTGAGGCCAAAGCTTTTTTCCGGCGGCTTTGTCAGCCAGCCGGCCGAGTTATAAATTTTTAATTGAGCTGTAACGTTTCGTCGGGGCTCTAGGCAAATGTTTATTAGCCGGTAATTACCGGTAGATAATTGGCCAGGCCCGTTTGAGAGAAGGAACGGTCACGAACGCTTAATCGGACGGAGAAAAGTCGACATCCCTAATGGGTAGCAATTAATTCCTGACGATCAAGTTTATTACTTTTGTCTTAGATAAGACCTGGAAGTACGGTGGGTTCGCATAAATATTCGTAAATTCTTAATTAGTAAATGAACGTGCGTGATGTCGTTTAGAAAGAAATTAGATGATTTTACTAATTATCAAAAATATACACTGCATTCATTAAGGTTTAAAGAACGATTTCACCCCCTCAGATTAACATCGCAAACGACTAATATTATATTAGAAAACATTTACAGATATTTAATCCTAATTAAAATTAGGATAAATATTTTCAATATTTTCTAAATAATGGACTCAGCATATTCTTATTTTCTAATCATTGTAGGGTTAATAAGAGTAGAATATGTGTGATAACGCCTAATTATTAACTAATAAGGTAGCAATATTTCTGCGATTCACAGTGTACACCAATTTTTATGCGGGTCACATCCAAATCAACCGGCCTTGCTATTCTCTCTCCCTCACTTCATACCCTACAAGAAGTTAGCACTTCTTTTATGAACGTCGGAATTGGAACACAGAATTGCGGTAGTTTCGCGACAAGAGTATCAGTATAGAATAAAACGGAATAAAAAAATTGCTCGAGTTGTTGCTTTCGTGCAATACTCTAGCCCAGATGGAGGCAACGTATTAAGATAAACAAAGAGGTTTGAAAAAAAAACCAACCAGCTTTATTTGGTTGGTTTTTGCTTAGAAAGAAATTCCATGTGATATCGTAAACGCGAGACCCGTCAGGCGATGAAATTAATTCGACAAACAGACCAAGAATTCAAAGATTCATACCTTTTGCTTCTATAAATGAACACGAATAGGTTCGAAAGCAGTTAGATGAAAATGTTAATCAGCGCACGAGGACACATTGTCAAATATTGTATAACAATTTGATGTATGACCATTAAGCGGTTTAAAAGAGCGCATCCCTTTGCAAGGATTTGAGAGGACGCGACGTATATCGTTCACAGGATTGACAGGAGTAACGGAGCATACTCGACGGCACAATGTACCAGTGAAATTGATCTTAGAGCCAGCTTCGATATGATAGCGGTAAGCCATAAATCTGCAGTATAAAGCGGTACCTGATTTGTTGGCGGCTGCTGCCGTATGGGTGAGCGTAGCTGCTGCGGTCAGCTTAGGCGGTTCTATCTTCTGCGGCATGCTGTGCGCCGGTATAGGTCCTGGATTCGTCATCGTGGTCATCGTGGTGGGCATCATCAAGGTCGACATGGTCAGCATCTTTGCACCGTTACCGTTTTCGCCGTGGCGAACTGTTCCTCCAGGCACGTGATCGAGATAACGACTTAACTGTCGACGGTTCGGTGTCCGCGTCTGATACGACAACGATCACGAGCTACCGTTTGATCAATCGGTGATCTGAGTGTCCCGCGACCGTGGCATCACTTGGTCAGTGTTATTGCGAAACCACTGGCACCTTGTCGACGTGTGTTGCGTACGGGACCGAGTCACTGCATGGTAATTTCTGCGATGTCTGTCAAACGCCACGTCACGAAGATCGCGGTTACTCCTCTCCTTCCCGGCATCACTTTACATCCTCCTCGACATTTGCCCGTTTCGAAAGTTTCTCGCGGCCAGCAGCCCCGTGTTGGCCCGAATATTGTTACGAGTTTAATTTTCGAAACTGAACGTGGAAACCACTAAAGCTCTCTAGGACGCTGTCTCCGGCGATCCTCGACATAGATCCGACACAGATTCCTCGATTTAATATAACGGGCCTACACGTGATCCTTTCTGACTCTAACCCCAACGAACCCACCAACTAAATTTCTTCCTTGCTCACTCACAAATGTTTCGTTTAGCACTCGTTCGAATACGATTCCTATTGGCGCACTTTCACTTCGGAAATATTGTTCCCCTGTTCCCGGCTTGTTCGAGCGTCCACGCAGTGGCGTGCGGAAGCACGCGGTGCTGCGTGTACCACGACGACTGATAACGAGTCGACACTCGACTGATCCGCGACGAGGATACGTCGGACGAAGTCGGACACTGTTTGCTAACACGGCGTGCACGGGCACAGGTGTTTGTATTGTGGATAGAGAGAAAGAGAGAGAAAGAGAGAGAGAGAATGTGTAACTGAGATCTTGTGCGAGAGAATGAGACAGAGAGAAAGAGAGAGTGTGAGAGAGGGAGTTGACAGGAACGACAACGACGACGACGACAACGACAACGACGACGACGACGACGGCAACGTTGACGACGATTAGAACGACGGCGACGACGTTTCTCTACGCTCTCCACGCTGTGCGCGTTACGTCACGTCCGGCCGAGCGTAGAGTCGGAACTCGTCTGGCGGGGAGAGCGCGAAGGGACGCCTGCCTTTGCCTGCCTGCCAGCCTGCCAGCCCTGGACACCCGCCGTCGCGACGCCCAGAGGCGCCGGCGTTCCCGAGCGTTCGCGGAATCGCACGAGTTAAGACGCGAGCCAGCAGTCGCTCGCTAACCGCCAAGCTGAAAGGGTTGCTCGATACGCCGGCTTATGAACCATTCAGCTTCGTTCTTTCTTTCGAATTACTCGCTATATCTTTTCTCCTTTATCTCTTTTTTCTTATTTATTTAATTGTTCAATATATATGCTTAATAAATATCATATTTTACCATGTTTTACTTGTTTATCTTCCTGCTTTTCCCTTTCATTATTTTTTTAGGATTTACAATTTTTTTTATTATTTGTTATTATTGATTAACATGTTGGGAGTTACTTTAAAATTTATATTAATATGATTATATTCATTGAAACTTTGATTTACATTAATCAAAACAATATTTATTCAACTTTGCTTAACACTTTTCAAAATAATGAAAACCAATTAAACTAATGACTGTATTCCTTCTTTGTTTACTTTTAACTTTCATTTAGCAAACCTTTCACATTAAGTAAAGAAAATTTCTCCATTTAATGCTGCTTAAAATTTATAAACGATTTAGAAAATTCTATTACTTTTCAATAAATCATTTGCAAATCAGTGTTTAAATATTTCCTATCAATTTCTATTTGTAAAGCTGGATCAATATGGCTAATAAAATATCATAGATACCGTACTCTTAGCTTTCATCTAATATAAGAAAGAAAACTCTACTATAATAATTAATGTTGCTGAAAATTTGCAAATGATTTTGAAACAGGTTTACCTCTTGGAGCTTTTAATGTTTCCCAGTTGTTTGTACGTAGTACAGCAAGGGTAAAACAATTAGCACGTGCTAGCAAAGTAGACGTACATTTAGAGGACGATCGATGTATCTGTAAAGGAAACTTTCAGTCTACGAGGCACGTTTTGACTTCGAAGGAAGGGTGTTCGTTTAGTGCCATCTGCTGTGCAAATACTTCGCATTATGTCCTGGAAATATTCACTTCACTTGGGATGCCCTACAGATGTTTGAACTTTTGGCGATTGACAGTGCTATTTCCACGTCTGCTGGTTATCGATTACTACTTCGAAAGGATTTCGCTGAAGATGTATATATGCCATTGGCAATTTGTTTACTTCCATAGAAATGAATCCACCATTCGCGTAACTTATTCTTTTTCAAAGTGATATTCACCATTGAAAAAATATTTCTAAGCATAATCACATAAATAAAATCTTGGAAGAATAAAGAGTTATTAGTCTCTAACGAAATTAAATAAAGTAAAATGCAAATCACTGAAAGAGCGATGTTCATTATTCAATGTTCCCCTTAATGCCGAGATTAATTTTTTATTGAAAATTCAAATTCCAATGAATTTTATAGTCATACTTCAACGTCAAGAATTTTCATAATTCGCCGAGTTTTTCAGAAGGAAAGGACACCTGGAGCTCAACATACTTTCTTCGAAAGTAATTATGCACCGAGCGTCTCATAAACCATAAACGGTCTAAAAAGTTTGCCGTATAAAACGATAGAACCACCGAAAAATTTTATCCCCACCCATGACGGTAAGATGGCAACGTGTATTTTGCAAATCTGTACTGAAATCTTCCCGGTGGTTTCTCGAGCAATCTGCCCTTAAGGACACGGGAATCCCCCCTTTTCACAATAACTGTAGCTGGTACGCCTTTTGTGCGGAAAAGATCCTATCGTTGAATCTTCAATATTCTTCAGGAACTTTCAACCGAAGAAGGTATTGTTACTGGAATAAATTTACCTACAAAGAGAAAATCCAAGTAGACCCGAAGCAAATGTTTTTGCTTGCAATTCGATGTCAAGAAGCTTCGTCTTATCTTTCATCGCGTTTATTTAAAAAGCAGCGGTATACTTATTTGCATGAAAATCCCCGTACAACAGATACACCAGCAAATTGACTCAAAGAAGATTCAGTGTTTAACTCAGTGTTTTTCAACATCTTATGAAATTGATATTCACATTTTTCACATTTTTAACAAAGAATTCATTTTTGGAAGAAGATTATCAGTTGGATGGTAGATGCTGGATCATCCAAGACAATATTATACAAGTTTATATTGTATAATAAATTGCAATCATGCCACTTGAATCGCTGAAACTTTTTGATTCTAAAGATTGTTTTAATAAAGATTATAGTAATAAAAAGGCACATGGGACGATGAAGATAGATTTACAATGGACCAAAAAAGGATTGCCAAACCTTGCTTTCTTGCAATTATTTTTTCTTTTAATGAAAAAGTTAATTAAAAGTTTGAACTAGATTACTAATTGAAAAGAAAAGCAAATAAAAATGGAATATATTAATATTTTGCCTAAAGTAGTTCAGACAACATACACATTATTCAAGAAAAATAAAAAATAATTATTTTAAATCATTATAATTTATAGATCATCTGGATTTTACATTTTATCAGTAGCATATACATATGATTTCCTATGTCGTGATGTATAATACATCGTATTTTCAAAGAGAATGGTAACAAGACACAGTAGAACAAGCCAATACTTTCGTGATCCACTGTGGCGAAGGAGAGCGCTACGTCTGACCCAATACCGTCCGTAACTACTTATCCATTAAGTGGCGCCGCACTTTGGTCGTAGATCGAACTAGAGTGATTGCAATGCTACTCTCCGTTCGAATACCGAAAGGATTTCATCGCTGTTTTCGGTAACATTGATGCAGGGCAAGGAAGGGAGCAACTAGAATACGTTTTCTCAGGGATTCTTCTAGCTTTTCTATATTTTAAATTTCTTACTTGTTTCTGTCAAAACTTATTAAGTTTCTTTGCACATTCTTACTGAACATACTGTTTCAAATTTCTAAAAAATTATCCGGTTATTATTAGTCATTTTACTAATTGCAAATAATTTTTTGTTGCTAAGGTCTAAAATACGAAAATAAAATTTCAGTTGAACAATAAAAAAATTAAATGATTATATTTAAATCCAAGAGTTTGAACACTAAACGAAACAAAATTGTATCCTGTAAAGCGTGAGTTTATTCTAAGCCTGGAGGGCAACGAATTTACGTATAATTAATCGCCTAAATTTTACTGTACGCCTCACACAGTACGTTTTTTACCTCACTATGCCAGGTAAAATCCGCTTACTGAATAACGTTTCCAAAAAGAATCGCCAACGTTACCGGAGGTCTGAGAAGTAAAAATGTTCCCGGCTATCATTACTTAGCGTGATTTACAAAACTACTCGGCACGAATGTTGGATCCGACGATGTGAAACGAGAACCAACGGAAAGCTTGAATGTACGATTTGTTTAAAAAATAGATTACCAGCGGTAGCATCGAAAGGGGTTCCTATATGAGTGATACAGCTCTTTTTTCAAATAAAAGAGAGGCTTTAGATCGAACTCCCAAAGGTCTTTGCTATCAATGTTTCTCGTCAATAAAAATGTACGTTTAATGGTTTGTTAAGGTTTCAAAAGGTTTGCAATCATTCAAAAATAATTACATAGCGTTTGTAGAATAAATTAAACGTTTAAGGATAATTAAACAAAACACATTTTGGGAGAGTTTCATAGTGACCGGTTTCTAGTAATTATCTTCCTTGAATTGGAGGTATTTTAATTAAATGAATAGCACTCTGTTGTGATATCTGTATGGTAAGTTTGTTTTGTAATTTCATCTTTTGTATTCAATTTTTGCTATTAACATTTAGTGGACTGGAAATCTATAACCTCTTGGATAGTTTCTGCTAACTTAATATATAACTTAAAATTATAATTTGATTTTAAATTCTATAAATCTTGATAACTATTTTCTGATTAAAATTTTGCATTAAAAAATGTTTTATTATTTATGTTTTTAATCCTATTTAAACTAATTTACATCCACTGCACAATTTTATATATTCATCTATATTTCAGATGTTTCAACCACCTGTTGAATAAGAATCACCTTATGTAAAAGTTCAGGTGATATATTAAAAAAGAAAAAGTTTAGTTTAATTTATAGACAACGAGTTTTTAATGTAGACGGATTAAAGGTATATGTTTTTTATAGAATAAAAGAAAGCTTAAAGATGGATAAATTTGTCAAATACCACTGAGCACTATAATCAACATAAAATTTCAGTAGTATAGACCCATATAAGTCAGACAAGTATTGATAACTGTAAGTAAGAATCATCGCTACGAATCTCGAAGTAACCACAGCCGTGTTGCACCGTTATGAATCTTTAATTGAACAGCATCATAATGAAATTCCAGAATGTGGCATGATCATTTTGATCCTGTGCCTTATTCTGATATTCAGAGAAGACGACTAACGTCGGGAAGCGTCTTAGTGGCTTGCGGAAGAGCTCTGGCTCATGTTCAAACTCATAAATAATTCCGTTTGTGATCGTGGGCGTAGCAGTTGTCGACTCGACGGAAGCACGAGGATAAACCGAGATGCGGAACGTGCACGTGGTGACGTGTACACCGACCACCATGGAATCTACCATGAGGTATTGGCAACGACCTGACAATCCAACCGCTCTTGACGTTCGTCGGGGCACGCTTTTTCGACATTTCCTTTTTTTTTCTCTGCGACCACCCTCCTCCCCTTTCACCCTTTTCTTCTGCAACCGTCGATACGTTGCCACGTAACGCATATTGTCCGGCACTTTGTAGTCGAAAAAGTTTGTAAAATGATCAGGGAACATGACTTGCTTTGAACGTAAAATTTTTGGCAATCATGTGCTTACTGAAACTGACAGATATTTTGAACGCGTCGAACATGGAATTTGAATTCTCTTTTATTTTGAATTACAGCAAGCTTTAAATGAAAGACAAAAGCTTTTAATTTTGTTTTTTCAGTATCGTTACATATAATTCTTCAATTCTTTTTTTCTAGATGGAAAATATAATTCTAGAATAGAACAAAATTTTTAAAATATAACAGTAGGTATTTATTCTATTGCTTATCACCCAGCAACAGTAAAGATAAATCCAAAAATTTCCATCCTTCCTGCCTAAAAAATATTAATACCCGAGAAACAATCAGGTAAAATGAACCTGAAAACCATCATTTACAAACGTCATTGCCGGTGAGTCAATAAAGCATTTCATAAATAAACGAAAAATAATCAGAAAGGAATGAAAAAAAAAAGCGAATCGATAAACATGGTGCTTTCGTAGCCGTCCAGCATAAATACGAGACCACGTTACACGGATGGTCAAGTTTTTCTCATGAAATTGTAAATCAACGGGGAGGATATCATAATTAATTTTCAATTCGTTCGAATTTACAACCAGCGATGGAATCAACGCGTTCACGCGACAATAGCAATATTTAATACCGTGTCCTGAAGAAATATCTTCGTGCCTGCCACTTTTTCGTTACAGCTAATTGAATTATACATTCATGGACGGATGCTGCACGGCAGACGCGAGAATAATGAAAGCGATGTAGCCTCCTCCAAACAAAGAGGAGAAAAAAAAGAAACGAAACTAAGAGTTGGAGGTTGGGGGAAATTCACTTGATTATAGGGAAAACAACAAAAGTTTTCTCTGAAGGATACCGATACAAGCAGGATGTACCATTATATCAGATAAGATTCCTCATTATCCAACTAAAATCTCGAATAATGAGGGATACGACAACCAAAGCCATGTTAGAAGGAAAACCATCCCCTTACTCTTCGAATTTCAACTCCTACAGTGGAGGGTAAAAGCAAGGAAAGAAGTTTTCAAAAACCTTTGCTGGAGAAAAGACAATCACATTTTGAACGATTTTTATTTTTCCCTATGTTAGTTTAAATTCTTTCGCAAATTGGCTGTTTTACGGGAAATATCCCGGAGATGGGACTGCGAAAGGAAGGGATGGGCTGGAAGAGAATCGTACGACGACGAGCGAGGAAGAAGGAAGACAATATAGAAGTAGATAGAAAGACGAAAGATGAGCCTCGGGCGATTCGCTCAACATTGCTATGTTACGGTAATTGTAGCTAATTAGAGCTTCAACTCCCTTTCGTTTCTCTTCTCTCAGTCCTAGACACCGCAAGACTTCCGTCCTTTTCAAAACGATAGAACGTTTCATCCATCCAGGATTATCTATTCCTTCTCTTTTATCAACTTGGATGATGCGTCAAAGTATTACGACATTTTGATTCAGAAACTGTAGGGGGATTTTATTGCCAATGTGAATTCTTATTTTTAAATTGTGGATTTGGATTCCTACGATTTTTGAAAAATTTACTTAATCGCTTGCCAGTCAATATATTTTTTTTGTATGTGCAAAATGAAGGATGTTCATTTTTCAATGTCAAGATTATATATTGATGCATTAATTAAAGAGCTGGTGTAATATTGCAAATATTTAGTAAACCTGACAGAAATTTTGTAATTTATTCAACTTTATAAAGATTTGAATGTAAAGCGAGTATCAAGATTGAGCACTGTTGAAAACAAAGCTGTTATCTCACGCTGCTGGAGACAAATGTACCTGCTTTAGAATTATTCTTACAAAACTTCACACGCATTCAAAAAATTGAAACTAGAACTTGTACAAATGTATTATGTTTTTAAAGTCACATGAATATTCTATTACTTCAAACGATCAACCATTTACATATTCATAGTTTGTACATATAAGACCTACATTTTCCACGTTTCTTCATTTACCAATTTACATACTTCCATACACATCTCGAAAACATTTAATGATTTTAATAATAACGAAGTAGGTATAAACACTATTACTCAATAATCACACTATAATTATATTTAATGTATATTCTATACTAATTAATTCTAATGAAATTATTGTATCTAAATAATAACTGAAAAATTTACTACCGAAGTCATGAATAACAAATGTCAACAAAGTATGGAATTTTAATACAAAAGTCCATCTACCAAAGTCACGAACACGTCATAGCAGGCTTCAAAGTGTTAATTACAACCTACATTCGAATACCTTTAAGTCGAGCGAAATCCCATTTGTACACGTCAAAGCAGCCATTGATATTTACAATGGTTGAATGGAGTCGGATAGTGAACCATCGACCAATTATATATAGTAGCCAGATGCTATGTCCATTAGCGTGCTCCTTTAACGAGTTACCCACCTCGAACCAGGATATTGTCTCCCAGAGTTTCACCGTCGTTACCACGCTCGCTTAGGTTTGATCGATGACTCCTCCATCGAGCTGATAGGCGACATCGGCTGCAACCCCACCGCGTGTACTTGCCTATAGGAAGTTCATGCCTCTATCGCGTATACACACGTATGTCAAGAGCAAGACTAACGGGGACAGCTTGTCCGCGTGACTATACAAGCCTGCAATGACATGTAGAAGAATTTATAGCTGTTCGGTTCACCTAAACATCCTTCAAAAACTTTCTTAATGACTTGCCTCTATGACGAACTACTATGTAGTACATTTACCCACTTTCGACTGCGAGTTTGATTGCCAGATTTAGGACACTCGTGGAATTAATCATACCATTAAATGCAAGGAAATTTTTAAATATAAATAAATTCTCCCATTTTTATACGCTTTTGTTAAATGGTTTACTGAATAATTTTTCAAAACAAGAAACTTCAAATTAATTTTTCCAAAAAATATATTTCTCTTTTTGGAAACGGACAATATATAGACAGTTTTTATTTTCATCGTTTTGTAAATTGATATTTTTTAAATAACACGGAATCACTGGACCAGATAAACAATTGTTCGATCGTTTCGCTGGCGACCAATTTGTAAATTTGTATGTTTCAAAAAGGGTCAGAAGCCAATGCGATTCGAAAAATTGAACCATTATTTTTTTAACAACAGATTTCAATTTACGTTGTTCCTGGAGGCTGAAAGATTTCATGAAAATCTGACGGAAAGCACGCGAATTCAGTTTCGTGTTTTCGCTGGTATCCGTGACGAGTTTATGGTCGTGTAAATTTTTCGCGATTTTTTTTTTTGGAACGAGGGTCGTTCTGAAAGAAAAAAAGATAGATACGTATCCTTTTGTCACCGCACGTAACCGCGTACCTCGAAATGCAAACAGAATTCACAAAATAATTAACAATTTTTCTACGTAAACACAGGTCACATGTTTCTTCATTTTAACGTTACCATTAATTTAATGGAAAACACCTTTTCGTGATAAACAAAATTATATGCACGCGAAACGAGCAGAAAATATTTTTAAACCATTTCGCTGTGGTAGAAGGCTTTTTTAAAAATTGTTTAATTAAAGGCTGGGAATTGGATTGTATCAAAGGGTCTAAAATTTGACAAAAAATTATATGAAATTTTTAGCACTTCTGAATTGATTTTCTGTTGGACGAAATAACGAAATGAAAAATATATTACTGAGTTATGAATGCTTGGATTTAATTTTTCCACCTAAAAATTTATTCGTTACTAACAGAAGGACCCTCAAAGCCGTAAATGTTTATCAAACCGTTAGAAGAGAAGAAAAGTTCCAGAAAAAGGGTAAGATATAGTTGTTCATCTTCAAAGTAGCTACGATAACTTGGTTCATGTGCGTGCAAGTTTCGTAGTTTCTTACAAAAGATCAAAACTGACGCACGATCCCATTTGCATACTACATAAACAGGAGTTGCAGCATTTAATAATCATAACTCACGGTTTACTTCACTTAGAATCGTACGTGATTTACCATAGATGCGGTGTATACAAAAATCTGTTCTACTTTGTTGTTTAGTCAATACTATACTTTTATGTGAACTCTTATTTTGTTTATTCTTCAATAAATTCGAAAAATAGAACATTTCATATTCATTTTTGCAAATAAAGAATTGAACTGGAAGAAGTTAGAAGCTATCTATTTTCGACGATTAATCAGAAAGATTAATATTATAATTGAATAATTTTAATTTAACAAGTGTCCTCCTTGAATCCTTAAATTTGTTCCTGGTATATTGTTTTAATTTCCCCAAACCCTGACCAATTCCCATCAACAGAAACAACGTGGACCTCATTTATGGATAGAAGCACGATTTAATGAATCCCTGCCAGACCTGACGAAGTGCTTGATACTCGAAATACATTAGTCCGTTCTATGAACTCCAGATCGCAGAATATCGAAAACATTTCAAATCACGAATCAGTTATTGCATATTAAATGATTTTGAAACACAGAAAGCTTGAAACGAAGCATCACTCACACAGCCCCAATTTAAAGCTTAAAGTTTGAAAGCTTAAAATTACTACGTAAATCCTTTGTTAATAATAAACATAGCCCATCATAGAGATTCGAAAAATTAATATTGTCTTTAGTAGATTTAACAGCTTCGTTTATCCTATTATCATTATAGCAGGTAGAGTGTAATTTTTAAGCGGAAACGCGTGCACACGCTTTCCTGTTCGCAGTGGTAGCCAGTTAGGAAGCAGTCAATAATTCACGCATTACTCTTGGTTATTATGCTAGTGTGGTCTACCGTACTCGTGCGGTCGCCAATTCGGCTTTACGTTTGCTTTGCCAACCATTATGCGGATCGGTTAGATATCAGCCCGAACCCTTGATGTACTAATTTGTAACCGCTCGTTGCTCCCGATAGAAACTCTATCAAATTATTTATGAGAAGTTGCGCGCCCGATCCAACCTTCCACAACGTTTCTCCCTCTTCTCCTTTGCCTTTTGTTCGAACACTTGCCACGAACGTGTATCCCACTTTGAACTCAATCTAGGAAACAGAGAAAGGGGTCGAGCCGGAGTATCGTTGCGTGTACATCTTCCCGAATTGTTACGCGTATATATCTGCATGATAATGGGGGTAGCTCTTGGCTGCGATCACATCTTTGGGCGCCTCGGTAATTTCCAAGCCTGCAACACCGGCCGAGATGAAACATTAGAGGCAGGAGTTTCCTATGGAAGTAGCAGGCTAGATTGCTTTTGGCGAACCATCTTGATTTCCTCGATGGTTTCTTCGAGCCTGGCCACCCAACAGCCCAGAGCTTCGCCTCGACCCACACCGAAATGACGTCGCTTTTATTGGCCTACGCGAAACGAGGCTTGATTTAATGTTATTGGTTTATTAGCGTAGCAATAGGATGGTTAATCGGTTAATTAACGACGCGTGACGACGATCTATTCAGTCTCCTACGATATCGTTCGTTTGTGCCGCATTAACGTTTATCTGATATATACGATCCGAATCGCAGAGTTATTTCCGATCGGGTAGATATAATAATTCACATTTTTATATCTTACGATCGCGTAAATTTGCTTTTTCCGATCTTTCAGTTAGTTGATTTAAGGGAATTGGGAATTTCAAATTGTTCTGAAATTATTTATATATATCGACGGATAATTGTACCCCAAAGTACAATGAAATATGATTAATTATTAGAATTAGTATTTGTATAAGATCGATAATAAATATTTCATTTGTATCGATCAGTATTCGGAATAGATGGTACAACAAGAAATTAAATGTCTAACTATCATTATTTGTCAGTCAGTGACAGTGAAAACGGATGAAGAGGAAGAGTAGAAGAAGGAAGAATATATCTTTTCCGCATTGAAACTGTAACTTTCGACTGTTTGTCTTGTGCTAATTAACTGAACATGAAATATTTCCCGAGGACGCCTGGGGACTTTCGTGTCGCACAGAAGAAAAGAAGCAGAATGCCGAGCGGAATACTATAACTGGATATTTTTCTTCCTTTACCTCGGCCGTATCTTCAAACGTTGCACCGAGCTCCGCATAATCTGCCTGCAGACAGTATTACTTTCTTCAATGCACAAGAACTCTAATACATTTCATAGTAAATCGAGGATTAATTTAAAGGCTTCTCCTTCTGCGATTGAAAAAGAAATTTATCTGAATATAAAAATACCATAAATATCATTTTTGAGAAAATGATTATTACATTACAATTTTCCGCTATTTTCTGTCCCTGAATTCTTGTGTAATTTTTCAATTCGTGAACGTTCTTCAACATCTTCAGAAACGTAACAACTTACAAGAGGAACTAAATATCCCAGTTGGAAAGATGGAAACCGAGTGCAATTTCCTCTCGGTAATAATCAAAACAATAGAACGTTTTTAAAAAAAGAAAAAATACCTTCAACCATCTAAGAATTGATTTTACAGAATAAATAGAATGGAAACCATGAAGAGAAAGAAAGCTGTTTGAAAAGTACGTGCGTAAAGTAGGAGAATGAATTTTCTTTTAAAACGTCTCTTTCATCATAAATGTTATTAATCACCGGAGGGCCTTTCGTCTTGACGATGTTCAACATTTAAGTGTCGAAGTTTTTTCCACTTTCTTTGCGAGTTTTTCCACCCGTTTCTTCCTCCCCGTTTGACCCTAGACCTGGCTGACGTCACCGACCATCCCCTCGCCCTGCTCAGCTTTAGCCGAGCTGAGTTCCGTTCAAAACGTTTGTCTTAACGAAGTTAGACTTCCGTGCTGGAGCGAAGTTTTCCGGTTCGTGCCGCACGATTTGCAACGAGAGTTTCGCCAAGTCTCTGGAAATATATATATCTGCCATACCTGGCCCGATGTATAACCAGCCCTCCTCCAGTCACTTTGGTAAGAATGATCGTGCCAGGGGAATTCTTAAGATTTACTCCGGCTGCATCTCGTTCGATGCTTCTAATTAAGTCAGCAATCGTGATAATAACAATTATCCTCGTGTGCACCAACTTTAAGCTCGTCGGTGATTAGCTCCGTTTCGCGATCTACTTGCTCTACCCCCCGCCCTGTTCATGGGTAATCAGGTCACGCATTACTTCACGAGTCTAACTAATAGCGGGGAAACTTGTTTCTGACACAAGTGAAATTCATTTCACGAGAGAGGAAAGATAATGTTTGTTGATGTACAATTTCGTTTTATTTTGAAAGAGTTCGCTGGAATATTAGGTTACCGGTGTGCTGGAGTATTTCAAACTCTAATACATTTCAAGTAATTTGTAATATCATCATTTCTTCAGTGAAATTTTTAAAGGATTAAAGAAAATGAGAAGAATAAATATTAACCGACCCAGTTTGTCCACGAACGGTTAAAAATAATAATTAAACGCTGCAATTTTTTAATGAAAAATTTTCATTGTACGATGAAAGAAATGTAGGAAATGAAAAAGAACCTTAAATTGTCACCGTTTCAGCGGTTCGTTGTTCGAGGGTTAAAGATAGAAAGAGCAGCTTAATATTTCTGTTCTATAGCTTATTTTTGTCCCGTGTCAGTATAATCGCCCGTGGAAATCGTACATTCACCCGTTTTCCCTGGTTTCTCTCAGAGATGAAAGAAAGCACCGAGACAAAGCAGAGAGAAACTGGCAATTTCGAGGTAGCGTTACGCAATTTACTGCCTTTTCTCCCTAGAAAAGTTCCAACTAAATAAGAGAGAGCCAAGGTCTTATTAGGCGATGATGGGGGCGATGTTATGCCGTTCCAACGTGCACCCTCCCTCTCTCTTTCTTTCACGGAAACAACACGCTCCCTTGAGTTAACGGAACAGAGACGCTGGAGAACACCGGTGGATGGAGGCAGTTTGTCAACTCCGGGCTTGTTTCTAGCCTCACTGAACCTAATTAAAGTGCTGCACTTTTCTTTCATTAACGTCCCTGGGTTACCCTACCACCCCGTCTTAAATTCAACATTCGCTTCTCTGCTTAAAATTACTACAAATGATCCGTACGATTCCTTGCTCTTTCTCTCCTTGAACCGTAACAACAAATTACGTGAATTACATTAAGAAAAAATTTCCTAACTTTGTTTTTACAAAGGTAGCATCGAAACATCGATCAATACAAAGCAGAACAGCGGATGCTTAATTAATTCATACGCAACCAGTTCCGTAACTGTAGCGGCTAGCAATAAATCGGCCATTGCCAGGGAAAACGAATCGTCCAGGAAAAGCTACCACGCGATCCGATTCTCTTTCAATTAATTCACTCCAACTCCCGGTGGAATTTAATCACAGGAAATCGATCGAAACATCCGGGATTTTTTTTTTCCCCCGAAGCAACGTAACCCTTCCTCCAGCGTCCATCACGGTTAAATCCACGACGAAGAGCTACGTTTACAATATCCCTTCGGTCCTAGCCCCAAGAGGGACACGGAATAACGTTGTAAACGTACGACATAGATACGTGTACCCCCTTTCTGATACCGGCAGCCTCGTCCGGAAGTCACTTCGATACGGTTCACTCGTCCGTACGTTCCGCAGAGAAGTTTCCGGCTCTCCGGTGAATTAACAACAACGCGGTCCGCTCTACTTGAACAGTCGTGTAATCTCCTCGTATAGGCTGTCCCGTTCCATAAACGTGTGCCAGAGCATTGTCGGTTGCACACGAATGCCTGGCTACCCAGTGGTTACGGTAATGAAATTGCTACGCTATCCCTCCCCTACAGCTGATATTATTCCGCTTCCAACTGGAATACCGACCATTGCGTAGGTTGGTTTAGGGACCGGCCCGAGTGATATTTCGAGAAGTTTCCTCCAGCTATTCGCGAGCTAGGCTACCATTAAGCACGTATATTGTCTCGGCTAGAACTGGAGGATCTCGTGCGCGAAAGATACCCCATACAGGTTTTATAGGTTCATCCCTATTCGTCTGTGTCCATCTAGTACATACACTCAACTTGAGTAATTATTTTCAAGTCCAAGGCTACCTTGTTTCGACCTACGTTTCATGACTTTCATGAATGTTTTATGAAGCTTTAGGTACTTTCGATTCAATTGATGGAATTGATGGACTGATGTGTTGTGGACCTTGCCCATTGGACATATAGTGATTCCATTGGAAATGTGAGGGGTTAGTAGGAATTTGGGGCATGGTTAATTAAAATTAGAGCCCGTATTCTACACGAGGACCTGACATGTGAACTTGATATACTTTGATATTTATCTTTACTTTATACTCATATTTATCTAATATTTAGTCTGGTTCATAATAAAATATGGAAAACGAGTGGTGTAACAATGAGCCCAGAAGTACTGTACAAGATGTTAAATACGAGATTGCGAGGTATAAATTACGGTGAAAGTTGTAAATGAATCATTTTGTAGGAAAGTGTGGGAGCAACCGAAGGTACATATTACCGTGCAGTGAGCATTCCTGTTTCCGTACTTGTCCAGTCAATATTTACACAGAAAACGCTGAGCAATGAATTCGTGCAGTCTCTGTGAAATGACATTTTATGTCATGTTTACGTTTTCATTATTTATTTTAGACGCTACCAGCTATCCTTCGTATAGTGCTACTGTACGTAATACAAGGAACGCAGTCTGTTTCAACAACGCTGAAGAAGCAAGATGTTTTTAAGGGATCAGTATCCGAAGAAAAACATTGAAACGTGAAGTTAATATTACTTAGAAATTCTTGTGATTTTTGTTACTACTTTCACCGCTTCAAATATTCATTGTTATATTTGCACTGGAACTATGTTTGCGATTTTAAAACATTATTATTTCATTAAAAATTAAAATAATTTAATAGTTCTATTCATTGATTAATGAAAAAACTAAATTAGTACACAATAATAATAATTATATTTTTAATATCTAATGTAGCATTTCTTAATTTATAAGAAAGAAAATTACTCGAAGCAAATAAAATTTCTAGTGATTTTATATTATCTATTTCAAACTATAACGCTTTGAATAAAACGAAAGCATTTTCACTTTAAATTATGCTCCTCTGAGAATATTTCAGAGTACAAAATGTAAAGGACCCAAAGTGTACGTATATTTCGATTAAAACATAAAGAATGTAAAAACTGGATCAAAAGGTAAAAGAGAATCACGTAAGTAATAACGTATAAGGAGTTTAAGTGGAGGGATTAAAGCAGAATAGCTCGAAAGTTAGCACTGAAGGAAAAATTAGAAACTCTGTCGAGTAGCTCTCACCACTTTTCAAGAACAATTCATGTTCCTGTTATGAAATATACCCCTGTAATTTGCTCTTTCGAAAAAGAGGATCTAGATGATACCAAGAGCCCTTTTGCAAAAGTATGTTAATCCCTTTGCTCGAATAAAGTACTCTCGAACGAATTAACATCGAACTTACTGAAACTTTCACCAAGATTCAACGTTATTTCTAATTTCCATTTCGTGTTCCAGGTAAAACCGGTGCAAACATGTAGCTAAATAAATTCATTGCTTATTCTAATGATCAAGATTATATTCGAAGGATAAACTTTATTACTTTTACGTCATATAATTTCTTCCTAATTATAAAAAACAAAAGGTGATACTTTAAAAAATATTATGCAAATTGTTTACAAAAAATGTAGTAAATTATTTATTAAAATTGTTTCGATATTCTGGGCAGAGCTTTACTTTATGCCTTAGGGTAGTTATTTTACAGTTTTCTAATAAATAATAAATTAATAGTGTCACCCGTGTCAAACTCCGTCCTATTTAATAAGACAGGGTTACAGAACCTTTGTTCGTAAGATTCTCCACATGTTTTATTCAGCGATTGACCCTTTCCGACCTCAAACTTTGGGAAACTTAAGCGATAATAAAAAATTCAATCGACCCTGCCTCTGAAATTCTCTTTAATTAACCTGGTTACTTTGTCCTCTTCAGTTTTCAGTTTGATCATTCATCTTTCCATTTACCGCTATCAGTATAGATAATGGCACTCAGAATTCTCTTTTTTTTTCTATTAGGAACCGTTTGATTAATAGAGGGTATATTTTCTGGAAATACCACTTCAAATTTTCCAATTAACCTCCTCTATTTCATGAAAATCCATTTTTCACGATTCTTGCGAATTGTGAATTCTTTTCACAAATCTATTTTTTTTTCCTGTTACTTTTCATTCAGTTTCTGGGTATTCTGTAATATTATTTTTGTTATGATCAATGAAACCTATCAGTTGAGTACGTGTGAACTCCCAGAATCATTTTAAGAAAATTGATGATGCTTATGTATCTTTTAAATAATGCAATACGGAATACAAATTGTTTCTTAAAATAATGTCAGGCACGTTCGAAGCATTTCATTTTACGTTACCAAAGAGCCCCTGTTGTCTATCAATCACAGCAAATATCGTTTTACCAATTCTATGATACCCAATATTTCCGACGAAATGATTTCTTTATCTTTTGCGTTATTCTGGTACAGAAGGAGCACATAAATATTATGGTAAAGTTTTGAGAATCTATTTTATACATACAAGGTTTTATTAATAAGACTTAGATAAATTATTCCGAAGGTGTTTAAACGGAATTGCTTTCTCAGATTCTAGTTCAACTTTCCATAGGAGTCGATGTTTCGATTAGCCTTCCTAGAAGAGCCGATTAATCCGCCACTTGTGCCGCAAGAACAATAGTCTCTGGTATTCAAGATTGGATAACCACGAGAGGATCATTATCATGCAAGATCTGAAAGTAACGGAAGGAAGTGAGAGCCACTGGTTGTCTCTGCAGCAGTTCAATTACAGTTACCCCGTTAACGACCGTGCCAGAGGGCCGATAATGTCCCGATACGGGTCAGGGGTTAGCCCGTGTTTCCTTTATGCTAACGAATGCTTGTATACCACACAGACAATCATATATCGACTAGCGAAGATAGCGGAGAAATTAGCTGAAAACGGCGAGTTTCGGTGATTATTGCGACGGTCAATCTTGACCCCCCTCCGCCCCCATAGTTATTCGAACAGTATCAGCCTCTTTGGCGTGAAAGCGCACACCAATTTCCGATGGTTAACCGAAATCGCGGGTAATTTACAAGGGACGTTTGCGTTCGATGGAAAGTCGATGGAAAGGATTTTCGACTAATGTTCGATTTGCAATTCTTGAATGGCTATTTTCGTAATTTGCTTTTGCTCCAACAATTATAATGCGAGATACAAAATTAGATATCGACAAATTATAATTATCATTTGGTACCATAGATAGAAATAAGATTAGTTTGAAGAATACTTATTTTAATTACTCATTGCTGCTTCGAAATTACTCAAAAAATATTTATTAAAATTACTACAAATTACTTGGAAAATTATTAAACAACTTTGTACCAAAAGAATACCATTCCTTTTTATTATAAATAAAATTTCATACTTTAAAAACTAATACACTTGTGCGAGAGAAAGATATCAGTAAAGAATTTAAAAGAAGGAAAAGGCAGGCTGTAAATCAAATAGAGATGAAGTACAATCGTGACATTGCCTGAAGAATGCTAACGGAATAACCATAATCATAAAGAATACGTGAAGTGCTTTCTATATAAGGGTAAATCCCCTTGGTTTCTTAATGGTAAACCTCATTTTGTATGTGTACTCCGAGCAGGGTTATCTCATGGGAGCTTTACAATTTATATTAATGAAGTCAACACGTGAACAAACAGGGACCAGTGTACTCGATATCATTTTCCTAAGAAGCGTGTTGATAGATGTGCATGGTACACTATCTTTTTAATATTTTTTAAATTGTCACTAATACCCTTGTGACTGTAATAAAATTGAGTATATTTTATTCTGAAGAAAATATTTGAGATAAACAAAAAATTAGTAGTAAAAATATAATAGAACGAAATATTTTTCTATCATGATCTACAATATTAATAATATTAGATTGAAATATTAATACAAGGAATAATGAATTACCTGAAATTACCATGAAGTCAAAATAACGTGTTCCTATTTAATCCGCAAAATTACAAAGCAATTAACCAAAGTTTCAAATGGAAGCATAGAGAACGGAGAGTGGTAAAGGTAATTCCATGGCTTTCCTTACGTTAATTTCCCTACAAATGAACGGAAAACCGCGTATAAAGACAAGATCGTTCCATTCCGATTAAGTGAAACAGAACAGGCACGAATAAGGATCCTTGCGATTTCTGAAATCGGACGTACGACGAGAAGAAACAAAGAGAAGAGACGAGCGGTAAAACGATGAGAAAATCTATGGGAACAGAAGAGAGAAGACCCATGGTATTACGATATTGTGCCAGCTCGGTGCTTCGCTACTTCGTATAACTATTAACGTGATAATATCTCGGCACGGAGAGGCGCAGAATGTCCAATTAGGTGTGAAAAGGGTGAAAATGAGCGAATGGATCGAGGGCGAGTGGGAAAAGAAAAAGAAAGAGAAATAGTACAAGTAAAAGAAAGGAAAGTGTGACAATGAAAGAAGGAGAACGGTGGATTTGAATAGGTGCAGTCTGTTTCACAAATTAGAAAGAAAGAGGAAGAGGGGTAATTTAAATATATTAGATTTTCAGATTTCCAAAATTCCCAAATTTCAAAATGCCAATATTCCAAAATTGCCAAATGATAAAATTCCCAAATTTCAAGATGCCAATATTCCAATATTCCAAAACCCCAAAGTTATGAAACTCCAAAATTAAAAAATTTGTAAAGCACGTGGCCCACCCTTGAAAAAAATCCTAGTTACGTTCACGACCCCAAGGTACAATTGCTCGAATTTAAAAATAGCAAATACCGATCTGCTCGTTTCAAATATAGCATTTTAGAGGAGAGATAAATTTCCAGGGAAGTAACATAGGTACATGCTTGTGAGATAGACTGTAAGTGGTCACCGTATGAGTAAACGGTGGTGAGGGTAAGTGGTACAGAAAAGGGTGTAGATAGATGCAGTAGGCGAAAGGGAGCAATAGAGGTAACTACTCGGAAAAGGTGGAAAGAGATGGATAGAGAAAGGAGGGAAGAAAGAGCAGGCTAGGCAACGTGGTTTTGCGCAATGCGCCCGCTACCGTTGCAGCAGGGTTTATTTCTGATCTCTGCGTAAGTTTCTCTCTGTTTGGGAGCCATCGTGTGACGGAGTGTTGGAGCTTGCAATTTTTTTACCCACGGCATTGATCATATCTTTATCTAGTATGCAAAGAGAAACTTGAGGCATCTTTCTTGCCAGGCATTGATCTCACTAAGGAATGGATCGTTTGTGCAGAAATGGAAGGCGTCTAATTACTTTAAATTCTTTAATTTAGTAATTAATGCTTATATCATGATTAACATCGCGAGGAATTTACTTAAGCAACAGAACCAGGCCACAAAGAAAATAAAAATTACAATAAAATACTTGACTTTGTTTCAGAGTTATAATTGTTCCTATATTTCAATATTTTCCATTAGTAAAGTAGACTAGTTGAACTGATTTTTATCAATTTAAGTATATTTTGTAGGCACGCTTTGAAACGTTACGTTACAGTAATTCGTGTGAACACGAACAAGTTGAGACTTAATTAAAGCAGCAATTAGTTTAGAACTTTTTTCATTTTCTCCAATTGTTACGTGACATAGTTATTGCAGTAAAAGGAATGTGTTAATAGAAATTACTAAACGTACAATGGCAACCCCAAAACTAAATCAATTTCACAAAATAATTAATTGTAAATTGTAAATTGTACCAGAAAAAGGTCTGAAGCTTAATTATTAGGCAAGTTAACAGATATAAATAATAGATATGAAATCTTTCAAAGGTATTAAATATCATCTTCCATATTTCCACTGTTTCTTGCCATTCAATTCATGACTTCGGCAGATATTATTTTATTTACTCTCGTTACTCTACACCACTCTAAAATATCAGCTATAATACGACCTTCCTTCAAGTGTATCATCGTGTATGTTTCTGCTCTGGAAATTCTAAACCACTCGGAAGATGAGGAGTTCCATTCGATCGATTGCCACTGATACGTACTGAACGGTCTCAAAAACGAAACGAACATGAATGTAGTCTGGTGCTAACAGCAAAGAAATAGAGGTCAAAGTGAACAAGTGTCAAATTTAATCTTGCTGATAAGTCAAGAAACAGTTGATATAATAAAAATTTAATAGCATCTTTGTTAAAAGAATTTTCTAATTACAAAATTTTAATATAAATAATATTATTTTCTTAATTATTTATCGTCGAAGCTCGTTGCAATTAGTCGTGTAAATATATTGTTAATAAATTTACCAAGTTAGTGTAGAGCGTGAAATATAAAAGCTTCACGATATTTTTATAAGTCCCGTGGAAATGTTTTTCCTGGACGAAAGTCTATCAAATGCAATCCCGACGCTTTAAACAAAAGTTATATGGGGACAAAAGGAAACAACTCGGACGGGGTGTAGAGAGGGTAAAGCGAAATGGAAAAGTCACTTTTCCGCATTATCTGTTGACAATTCATTATTGGACCCAATACGGCCGTTCTCGAATTCCAATAGCGGAAACTTTTCCACCGCGTAGCCACCCTGTCCGTACCTATTCTATCACAAGCAAGCAAACAAACAAACAAACAACCGACCACGATACAACCTTCACTCGCACTTATACGAATCCTCGAAACAAACCCGTTGCCGAAGGGAACAGTCCTCTGTTTGTTTGGAAAATAAGAACGCGTCGTTGAAACTTGTATATCCCGATTCGCAATGTCCCAATACTCAACCCTTTACCTCCCATTTCTTTCCCATTGTACAGTGAGTACCATACTATAAAATTTTAATATTTTTTTTTTATTTTCAGCTTCTTTGCAAAAAAGAGTGTTGTAAGAAAGTTTAAGAAACCCCTTGTCTCGTATAAAATTTTTTTCCTTTCCTCATTTCATGGTATTTTCATTCGTTCCTTGTTATTTTCTTGACAATATCTTAGCGATATTCTTCGAGTCATATTCTGGAGGGCTGCAGCATCGACGACTGGAGCACCCTTTGCGACCTTAATACTTTCAATTCCCTTTATCTTTCCCCCGTGTCTGTTTTCAGCTTCTTTCTTCGTGTCTTCTCTTCCAGTTCTGTTCACCAATATCATCGAGTACCCTATCTTCCGGTGCCAATTCCTATCTCGATTACACACCTGTACTACCCAGCCACATTGGTATTCCACGTCTCTAGCATATCGTCTCACCTTCCTATCCGCAGTTGGTTTTTCGACTACCTCTTCTTTGCCAATCGATCCTTCCTTTCCCTTTTCGAATAAT
Source organism: Osmia lignaria lignaria (assembly GCF_051020975.1). Classification (NCBI taxonomy): domain Eukaryota; kingdom Metazoa; phylum Arthropoda; class Insecta; order Hymenoptera; family Megachilidae; genus Osmia; species Osmia lignaria. The sequence continues at coordinate 8,107,774 of NC_135041.1, forward strand.
TTATTCGAGAAAAGGAACGGTTAATAATTCAAAGCCACCCTGTTCGTCGTACCGGAGTGTCAGGGGTAGGAGAAGTTTTTGGGACAAGGGATAACGGTTGCAGGAGCGTTCATGTGAACAGACTGGGTCAAATATACCCCGGGGAAAAATAATACCGTCAGAGTGTTCTAGTATACAACGTAGAAACACGCAGCAATTAAATTTTTCTAGGGGTAATATTCGATGATATTCTTTAAGCGTTTATATTTCCAAACAGAAAAAAATGATGGTTAAAAATAAAATGTACGTACGACGAATGGTACGAAAATAAATGTTCTGTCTAATTCAAGTCACCCCTAAAACTGTCCCAATGGTATCCGGAAATTCGATTTCAGCGTAGCGTGTATCACACGGAATTTCCGGAGGATTTCTCGGTGTCCCGCGGCGTAAGAACGAAAATAAATAGTGTACAGAGAAACAAAAAGGAGAAGCGGGATGACCGAGTGACGACAGGGTGGTCTGTTGAAAACGCAGCCGCGCATAATTCAGCGGTTTAATCGCGAATACAGCCACGGCACGCGTAATGAAAACGCCACGAAAAACAAGCTAACAGTGCCAGCAACATCAGTACCGTGTTACTGCTTGCTGGAACACAAACCAATGATATTTAGGAGGGTTGGAACGGATGGTGGACAACATTCTTGCGGTCAGACACTGGGTGAGGGGGATGGTAGGTCGTCTTCTGAATTCAACTCCTTTGCTTCGCTAAGTGAAACTAAAGAAATTTTCCATCTTCACTTTATAATGAACCAAAATCTCGAAAATGTAAATTACAAATTTGACAAAAGTTTCGATACAATCTCCATCCGTTCATTTTTATATAAATTCTAGAGCAGTCATCAAGAATTCATTATAAAAAGCGTAGCTAGAGGAAAGCCCTCGGTGTCTTTAAACGCGAAACTTTCAACACGCCGGAGGAAATCAATAATATCTGTATAATAGAGAACCATCTAGCTGGTTATCGGTTCGTGTCGTCGTTCAAACGAATCCAGGAACGACGCATGAATAAAAATCGAGGCCTTCAAAACTTCCGTAGGAAGTTCCTTGGGTAGTCTACTCGGTAAAAAGTGCGCATTTAGTAGCAACGAAACTTCTCCGTTAGTTTCTTCCTTTTTACCAGGTGGAAAAATTTTCGAAGTAGGACGAATGGGTGGGCGGGGGCGAGCGAGTGGTAAAGAAAAAAAGAGAGAGAGAGGGTGGTCCGGCATTTTGCTCAAAGCGGCCTGGTTGTTTAGGTTTTTAAGTATGCAACGAGTAATCTGGCCTGGCTTCTGGAAGGCGACTTCGTTACACTGGCGCGGAAGAACAAAAGCTGTTTCTCTTGTATTAAGTTTGTCGGTAGTCTGGTAAAACTGTTAGTTTACGCGGCTACTTTATTAATTAACGGAGGAGTCCGAGGAGTATAGTGAATGGGCGTGCAGTGTTCACCGGGTACTCTCGTTTCCGCCAACCTTTGCCTCCTCGTTGTCTCGTTGCTAATCGACGCGGAAAACCTCGAGTTACAAAACTGCGAAAAAATTCTTTTACCCCCGCTTCGTTTCATCTTCCTTCGTTAAAAAAACCTCGAACGCCTTTCCCTGCGTTCCAGGAAAACTTTCGTGCAACGATATTGTTCGTATTGAAAGGAACGACTTGAAAATAGAATTTTTGACAAGCGACAGAAGATGTACGCGTATGTAGGAAATTTTTGAAGAAAAACTTCTGAAATTTTAAGGTACACGAGAGACAACATTTTTAATAAACCTTCTCTATTCATCAGATCTAAATAGTTTCGACTTCTTTCTGTTTTACTTAAAGTGAAGCCTGTTCTCAAGGAAACTTGTTTCAAGTCAATTATCAAAGTAAAGAAGAGTACGACAGAGTTTCTAAGACAATTCAAGTAAAATGACCTACAGCACTGTCTTGTGCAAATGCAAGAAGTATATACCATACGTACACTGAAGAGGTACAAAAGTAGGTACATGTTCTTCATTAATATTATGATCTTATTAAAAATTGAGCGTTATTCTTGATTAACAAAAAAATATTGTAATATTTATGAACTGCTTACGGATGGCGAATTTGAAGACACGCCTTATATGATCCCTATATTAACAATATATTCAGAAGCTAATAAATAATAGATAGAGAGTAGAAAAAAGTCGAAGTTCTCCAATTATGAATTAATGTCTGAGCACCATTCGCCCGGCAGCTTCATATATATTTGAACGGTCGGTGATCCGAAGAAACGAGCAGTGACGTAGCCATTTGCATATTTCATGTTAGCCGTAGGCGGGCAAAGGAAAAAAGAAGCGAAAGGAAAAAAAAAGGTTGCTGAAGAAGCAGGGGAGCGTTTCGGTGATTAGCATGTCAGAGGGCGTGTGCCTCTACCTCACCGTGTCCTCATCTAACATTCTGTTTAATTCGAGCGCATTAGCTCGACTTTCGAAAAAGTAACGTGACCATCACGACGCTTCTAGACGTGACGCCGGTTACCTGTTATACGAGACGACGCTGGGCGTCAGGGTGGGATTCGTAAGGTGGCGCGGATGCTCGCTGAAAGTGGATATAACGGAAGGGTATCGAAGAAGAGCACGCGATCCCGCTAGGGAAATTAAAGAGCTTTTTAATCCCACAAGACGAATCGCCGGCATCTTACGGAAAATTTCATTTTCACGCGGCATAAACGGAAGATAATAAAAGTAAGCAAGCGAACGCTTAACATATTGCCCCGTGATACAACGCCGGAGATCTCCTTTGATCTATAGTAAGCTGCTTATCGGGGTATTAAAGAGAAAATGCAGCTTCCTGCTCTGCTCTGCCCGCTTCCTACAAGCCATTCCGTTTACGCCATCCTGAGAAATGGATTGATCCTGAGAAAGCTTGTTTCTTTTTTGAAATGTGGATTTCTCCGCTTCCAGGGGCATATAATAAAACTTATAGCAGAAATTCTCGGGATCTTAATTTTAAATTAAGCGTCTTTTAAATGAAATTTCAAAAATGACTTACTTCGGGAATGATTTGATGGAAGAACAATCTTGAAGAAAAATATGGTTAGAGGTATTATCGAAGGAAGGAAGAGATTTTTCGTTTCGCGGAATACTCGAACGCTAGAGATGACTTTATGCTCGAAACAATGGAAAACATGCTGCGTGCAGAGGAACCGAGAGAATGAAGAAGTTGAGGAATGTTGAGCATTGAGATAACTCAAAGTATTAGAAATTTCAAGTTGCGACCGCTCAGCTTTCGTGAAGGATCGTAAACGTAGCTGACTTTCTACAGTCGCGAAACTTCAATGGCAACAATTTAAGTAATGAATAAGAACGTAGAGCTGCTTTTAAAATATATTTTCCGTGTCACTTATGAATAGAATTCCATAAATATCACTTTCCATTAAATATCCATTATATCACTTTTTGATGATAATAAAAAAATAAAAGCATGAAATCCTAGCAACTTCCATTTTCGAACGTTTCCAATACAACATAAGGTACAAATATGAAACTTAAAAAATGCTTTTCATGTACCGGAATAATAATGATCGCAGTAACAATTTCAGCTGAAAACCTCCAGTCTTTACTCTATTTCCACGGTTACTTCCGATAATTAAAAAAGTGCCGTAACAAAGTTCCATCGGTACGAGGTTCCGAAAATCCCTACAACAGCCAATTTCACCTGGATTTTTCTTCTTTTGTTCCGAAATTTCACCTCTAACCAACGGCGCAGAACACTGTAACATTGGTTAAAAACGACGGAACCGTCCGATTCGAGAGCACGATGTTTTTCCGCTCGTAGAAGCGTACACAAACGTACGTCCATCCGTCAGTTTGCCAGAGTGTTTATTCAGAGCGACGTGGAATATGGAGGGGTGGTTGTAGGGAGGAACGAAAGGCTGAAAAGGGAGGGTCGCCTAGTTGAAGGGGGTTGGAGGGTTTGCTTGAAACTGTGCTCGCCCTTGGGCGTGTAATTACGCGCTTCGTTTCTCGAAAGCCTCCAGGGTCAACGCGAACTGCTTCTCTCTTGCTCTTTTTACAAAGGCACAGAACGATTTTCTCTTTTCATCACCCTACGCACCCGTCAACCCCTAAACAGGACATTTCACTTTCTTTCACTTTTTCTTCGCTCTGTTTTCTCGATTGATTTTCAAAATGGTGCGAATTGAGCGATAAGCAACCCCTAAGAATTGTCGCGACTTATGTTTCTATTTTCAGGGATGGATTATTCGCGACCCACGTGGCGTAACGATGGATTCACGGACGACCATGAATGTAAATCAAGCGGACTCTTGATTATTAGGACGGCCACTCAATTTCGGTCGTACGCGTTACGAGCACGTATTAAGCGAGTCGGAAATTTACCGTGAATTTGATTACCGGTCGTGCTTAATCGATGCAACGTAAACTATCCGGTTGATACGTTAAATATTTAGAGTTTCTCAATGTACGATCATTTGCATTAACGAATCGCCTCGAGGAATTGTTTTCGCGTGTAAGATAATATGACTAATCATACCTTTATTGTTAGTCCGACATATATACGCGAGGCTTGGTAAATTTTCGCGTATATATTCTGGGGAAAGAAAACACATTCTGTGGCGAACACGTGTTTACCTTCAACATCGCTCAGATCTTTGAGAAAGTTGTTGAGCATATTCATACTAATTAATTATTTATTTGTTTTAGATGAAATTTAGTTATGAAAAATAATGTAATAAATAAAAGAAACTCTTGCATATCTTCAAGATTTCTTATGGCATAAAATTTAAAATTGTTTCTATAAAAACTTTAGAATTTCAAAATGTTGGCATTGTTTTAAAGGGTAATTGAAATTTATTTTATTCCCTGTATTCAACGTTTTAATCAACGCCTAGCCACGGTGCACCATATAAAAGGAGTCGATTTCAGACCCATCTATTTCAAGGAAACGTAAAAAAGTACGTTCCAATTTACCTTTCAAACTTTTCTAGTAGGAAAACGAAGATTCTATACTTTGGACAATGAATCTCAATTTTCCCACCAAAGATATTCTCCACTTTTACCGAACGAAAGCTCGTAAAACTGAAAGTGCTTCAACTCAAAGATGGCAATGCTTTGCAATTGTATCGTAAACTCCTGGCAATGGTAAACGATAAAAGGATATTGCATAGTAAATCATCTTTAAATTTCAGTAAGAATTAACGGCGTCAGCAATAAACGTATTGGTATTGTTGAAAACTTTTCAATACTGCAACGTCACGTAAAATCTTTATTACGTACGGACTGATTTATATCTAAAATCTATCAAAGAGCATTAATTCATTTCTGATCGAAATAAAGATCGATCGCCCGATGAGAAAATGTTATAAACAATGTCGGCCAAATCTCGTTTAGACATCAAGGGGATATCAGCGTTGATCGTTTAAACCTGAGATACCTTTACAATATCAAGGGGGGAAAAGTTTGCCGAGCTTTTGACAGTCCTACCGCATAATTCTGAGAGCCGGATTGTAACGAGCTCTTCTCTGAAGTCGAATCTAAGGCGGAAACGCTGGCAGGTATGTTTTGCTTACAATTAGAGAGAACATAATGTATATGCTGGCTGTGGGTTTAAGGATAACGCTGGATTGGCCGAAGGGGCCTGTACGTAGGAACAACTGCCACGACTTCCAGAAGCAGCGAGTAGCCTGTAGTCCGCTCAGGTTACCGCAACATGCCGACGGCCTCTTGAGCCTGGACATCCTGGGAGTTTAGCAGGACGCTACCGGCTAACCTTACCAGTTCCTCTGCCCGTTTCTCTGCCTCGTCTCTGCGTTTACTCACAAAGCCTCGACTACAGAAAGGGAGGAGAGGTTAATTAATTAACGAGTTTTTACTTAGGCCACCGTAGACCGAGCGAAGGCCAGGCCACATCAGGCGAAGCCGGTAGCAGGGCAGCCCAGGCCAGGCCAGTTTCCTACCGTTTGTTTGTTGTATCCTCGGCTTGTTGGTAACTGTTAGTCATTTATGTAAACGTAATTTGGAAGAGGTCGGGTGGCACCAGCCGCAGGCCACATTCCGCGCTAAATCAAACATAGCTATATTCCAACGAGCCGCACGGAATGAACCGTAGGGGGGGGGAGGGCTTAATGCTTCGAAAGCGTATGAAGGGTCGCGACGAATACACGAATACCGTGCTACCACAAACTTTATCACCCACGGGCACGGCCATTCGCTCCCAGACAATGTTATTTCGTGCCTGCCAGTATATCTCCAGAAATGAACCTGCTGCTAGAGCAACTCCAGAGATGATGCTGTTTCTCTACCTTCCTTTGTTACCTTCCTTTTCAGTAGTTTCCTTTTATTTCTTGCTCTTGTTTATTCGATTATATGCATACCGTATGAGGAGGATTTTGATCAGCTTGGATGAAGGGATCGGTTGGTACTCGATATATACTCACAAATCCCAGTCAATTTGAAAATAAAAATTTTATTTCACGAAATTTGAAAATAAAATTTTTAGCTTTTCAAAATTAGAATTGAACGAAACACACGACTATGGCCTCTTTTAATTGAAAGTTTGGTGATTAATTTTGAAGACAAAGGAAAATGTAAAATAAAACAAGGAACAGAAGTATAAGAAAAGTAAAGAAAACTGTAACATGATGTAAGAAATTTTTTGATCTCATTAATCTGTATAATGAATTATTCTACCATGAAAGCGTATGACGTTGATTGAAAAGAAAAGTGTAATTAAATATCAAACTTTGTCAAAGATAAATGCATTATAAAATGTAATGCAATTAAAGGGTAGAGCTGCAAATGACAGGTTTATTTTAATCGCTTGAATTACACAGCATTTAATTGAACACGCTTTTCTATTGTATGTATATTCTAAATAAATTGATTCCTATTAATTACACAATTAATATGATTCAAAGTTATCTATGTATGAAAAACGTGATAATACGATTGACCAGACTTTTGGCTGGATGCCCGTTTCAAAATGGTTAATTTTATACTTGAAATGAACAAATGAAAAATTCCTTCAGCTTGAAGAGTCGAACATGTGTGCAATAATTATAGGAATGGTAATCACGGCGATAAGAAATTATAGCGGAATAAATCGAGTACCGAGGGAAACACGATGCGTACATAGGTAGATATAAAATGGACGTCGATCGTGGGAAGCACGAGCCGGAGCAACAGCAAGTGCCCCGTTGTGTACGATTCCACCCCCTTCCTCCCTCGCGTCCCTTGTTTTCTTCCCTCTCTCCATCATTCACGCTTTCACCCTCTCTTTTTATGCATTTCCCACCCCTCCGGCGGCATTCACTTTATTTACGCGCGTGGAAACAAATACAGGTATACAGAGGCACCATGGCCACCATAAAGGACTGCACGCATCCATAAATCCCAATTACAGCTACCAATGGTGCAGGCCGGCGGCCGTGACACGCCGCAAAGTGCGGCCCCGTCCATAAATTTCGTCCAGCCCGGACGTACCGAATTTTCCATGCAATTTGAATAAGAGATACGCATTTTCGGGGGGCGGGAGGGGGGTGGTTGGAAATATGCACGTGCACAGGGGGCTGACGTTCGTCCATCTGTGTTCTTCAATGCGAACGAAACTTTCGATACGAATCATCGTTCAAAGCGCTCCCGGGCTTATTGTTGGCGTTGCATGGCTTCGCTATTATTTTCGGATAAATTCGAATTCGGAAAAGGATCCCCCTGTACGAGCCAGCCATCGATTTGCTCTCAGGTTTCAAATCCCCCCGCCGGTGAAGCTCGAATGTCTCATAAACTATTCAAAATTCATTCCTTTTTCAATCTTTTTTTAAAAATATTTTTCTTGTTAATGGAAATTTTGATTACGAGATGGATGGTTAGGTTGACACTTAGATTTGTTACTATTTTAATTTATAGTCAAACCAAGAAGTAAACTTCCGATAAGCTTGGTGGGCCATTGATGAACGACGTGGCATTGAAACTTAAATAGACACCCGATGATCTGTGTTGAATTTTCTCATTAAGCTTTAAATGACATTCAAGAAAATTTATTATCCTGACGGTGTTCTAATTCTTTGCCAACGAACAACAGCAGCCATGGAAACCACGGATGCTGCAGCATTTTCGCGAATTTTGCTTTGCAATTTACCCGGAAGTGTTAAGCGCTCCGCTCAAGAATTTCGTAATAGAATTTGCTCTGAACAATGAGAATAAAACGAATGAAACAGCACCACAAGGAATTAGGAGAACAACGACACGGTCAGAAAGCATTTGCTTATTCATCACGTAATACACGTGTTATTTATTATATTTTTCTTCACCGTATTGTTCTTTACATCTTACCTTTCGTGTCTTTAGAATACATTTTACTATTCCATTTTTATAAACCCAAATTTGTTAGAGTCTCAGTTATATCTGGACGAGGTTACCTTTCTGGTCCACATTGTTCATCTTCATATTTTTAAAATTATTTTCAATTTCAAAATCAATTAAAATAATCTTTCATTCCCTTTGTAATAAAATTTGGGTATATTTTAATCTATAATACGCAGAAATTTGCAGACACATTCCTCAATGTTCGATAAATACATAAACAATTCTTATCGCTTCCTTGCGAGCCAAACGGCGTCTGTTTACCCGCATAATAATCAGCAAACTTGAAAATGATCGCATTAACGTAGCAAATCATTTCCTGCCACCATTATCCGGCTTACGCAATTCTGCTGAGGTCACGTAAGCACCAGCGTGTATTCATACGTGTATACAGCTTATTACTTGTTAATTCAGCAACTGTGGACGGAAGGGCACGGCCAGCTATGGGGTAAATATAGAGGGCTAGCGAAGGACCGGAATAAACTATACGTTTTGGGCTTGTCACATAAGGCTGACCTGCGCGACAAAACATATCCATTCGCTCGTGTGTTGGTTAGTCCGCCTCATTAATGGTTAAAGCTAATGCTTCAGGCTTAGGGCTAATGGAAATAACGCGATAAACCCTCTGATTCCGAACTACCCTACACTCTTCAACCACATCCTACTATACAGTAATAATTCACTGTATTATATGATTTATTTACTTCTTGATGAAAAATCACAGTTTTGAAACATTACTGGTACCCTCTTTCTTATAGGGGGCGTATCATATAAGGGATATTAATGTAACACTGTTATTTATAGAGGGTGTATCATATAAGGGTATTTCAATGCTATACACAATAATGTTATTATTAATTAAAATTTATAGCGAATTTCGATAATGGAACTAAGGGTGACTCGTTATCCTGTATTCCAGGAATAAATTAGAAGAAACTCGAGCGTAAGCCACATGCAACACGATTCGAAGAAAATTACAGTTCTTTTCCATTTTTCGGTTTGGAATCAGGTCGAATATGGGTGGAAGATACGAGTGGAACTCGAAAAGTAATAGCAGCCTCCGTAGGACCAGCCGAGGAAAAATGATAATCTTGTCCCACATGCAAGTGTATCCCTTGCATCTTGGCGAGCGAGCAGACGCATAAATAACAAAGTGAATTTCCAGATTTTTCATATGACCACCCGCTTCGTTTCTAGGGATTTATCGATCGAATGGTTGCTCTACCGCAGCCGGAAGGAAAGAAATCCACCCCCTAGTGTACTCTTATTTCGATCAGATCGAAATACAATGCCTTAGGCACTGAACTTATTGATAATCTTCTTTAAGAATTGATCTCCTGGCACAGGGTGCGTGGGGTTACCAATCATGAAATGATTTGAATATTGTCTTTCCCAGATCAACGTTGCTTTTAACCGTGTGTAATGAAATGTCAAACGCACAAAAACGCGACTGCCAGACACAGATATTTATTTTAATGGAAATAACTTCAATTATTATTTTATCTTTATCGATTGTTATTCTGCTTTAACAACTCTATATTATCACAAAAAAAAATTAATTTTTCAGATATCGGTAGAAATTATTTCTATCCAGGTAAACAATGGAGCTACATATAAACATCTCTAACATTAATTTCAAGAAATCTACAATAAATGCTCAGGGGTCTTATGTTGAGCAAAATAACGAAAGTCCTATTTCTTTTATTTATACCTTAATCAGTCCCATTGTTTATTGAAAAGACCGTGTACGTTGAAACTGTTCGAAACGTGAAGAAATTGATATTCTGTCGCGTTATAAAATAAATAGAGCAGACGTCGTCCAGCAAGATAACCGGTGCACCGTAAACGGATGTCTATGTTCGAAAGGGGATGAAGCAAAGAATCGAGCGATCATGCTGATCCTTTTCGTTGGTCCATACCATTCAGGCGGATAGCCTGTCGGCTATACCTCGAGTATATAAAGTACCAACGATGAGTCTGTAACGGCTTTTGCGACGAGATCTATAAAGTTATTCGTGCACGTGAGCAACTGCCGGCTAAACGGAATCGCGTTTATTACGACCCATAGAGCAACAAAGCACCCCCGACGCGATCCATCTAACCGTTCCTAAGGTTAAGGGGCATTACATTAATGGTTGCGAGGTGATCGTTGGTCAGGAGGGGTCGCGGATTCTCTAAGGGCACTCTTAAGTACACGATACTGGATATATATTTTTCTGGGAAGCACGATGCACGCGACAGACTGAATTGTTGGAAAATTAAAGGCAGCAGTTGCATGGAAACGGCGCTCGAATTGCATATAAATCAAATATCAAATATATAGTAACATTTTTAATGCAAGCAAGAAAAAAATAATATTTGAAATAATTTATTCAAATCTAGGAGTATAAAATGTTATTTCTAGTACTTTATAGAAAAATTGTTATTTCAATTAATAATTTCAATTATTATGAAGTAAAATGAATTTCTAAAAATAATTTTGTTCAAATTAATTACTCTATTAAACAATGCCAAGAAAATTGAGTCTGCTGCATGTTCTATATGAACAAACAGTTGATGAAACCAATCCAGTTATTCATCAATTATGAAACTCAAAATCTCCGGAAAACACTTGTACATTCAAAAATCCATATTCAACCGGTGAATCTGTCGCACGAAATTGTAGTATCTACACTCATTTTTCTCCTCCTCTTGTTCCTCTTTTTCTCCCGTCCTTTTCGGTAGCACTCCTAACCACCCCCAGGGCGCAACGGCGGAAATGCGTTGTGAAATATTTAACCCGGTCTCTCTGCTACTAGCCCTCCACCCAACAGCAAACCTTCTCTCGCTTCACCGATCTTTCTCTCTTTCTCTGTCCATCTATTTGCCTTTCCCCTTTCACCCTTTCTCTCTTTAGACATCCTCGCTTCGCAGATTCGATGCCGAGCTACGAACATCCGGTGCTCTGCATTATTAAATGCGCGACACCGACCTCTGGTTACCTTGATTTTATGGGAAATCCGTGAATGAAATAACTTGCCTTTCTTGTTTTCCTACCCTCTTTCCTATCAATGCCTTCCGTTTGAACGTGTTTCTTAGATAGACAATACTGTCGGCAATTTGTCAAAACCTTCAAAGGTTGAATCTCTTAGAAACTATAACGATTTACACGTAACTAAATTTCTATTGATCATAGAAATAATCAAAACGTCAATTTAGAGGGGTTAATTTGACGATTGACAATCAAATAACAACCCCCTTACGAAATACTCATTCTCTTCCATACCTGAACCGTCATAAAAAGATCTAATAAGAGATACCGTAGGTCGTTTAAATTAAAATAAAACGAACGTCTAGGTGTCATGAACGATACGAAAGTTTCTCAATTACCAACAGATACCGCATAATTACAGTCGAGGAAAACAGGTACGTCCGCTTTTAACCGTTTCGCTGTTAATGAAATTGTGGTTCCTTTAACTGGTAGAGGCCTGTTCACCGTCGATCTACCGTTGTAAAACTGGGCTTTTATATTCGATCTTTTCCTTATTTATGTCACGACACGCAGAGAATATGCAATAGAATTAGCTAGAACCCCGGTTCACGTTGGCACGCATTATAGTGAGCAGAAACGCAGGGAACAAGGTGGGTGAACCCGACCGAACCGACGACTACAACACGCCTCGTGATTGATCATTTCCCTTATCGTGGCTTTTATTTAAATTTTTAATTACACCACGGGCATAGTACGTACCGATCAGTGATAACGGGTTTGAATTACAATTACGCGCGTGCGTTTCTACCGTCTCCTATTGGCGCATAACTATTGTTCGTTCTAAGTCACCCTTACGCATTGCGTACATCACGGGGGATGTTAATTAACACGCATCGGGGTTGAGGCTGCCGGTCAAGTAAGTTTTCATTCTAATTTCATTTGACACGATTAATTATACTTATCATAAAATTCCTCATTCATGAAGATCACGATTAATTCGAATGGATGGATCAGCATAAAATTTCTTCTCTCGAATTACCGAGTATATGAAATTCAAAAATTGTATTCATCCCGCATCACGCGTACGATTTTCATTCGCTCGTAGAAAAAAGGAACAGGGGCAAACGAGGGAAAAGGTGAAACTTTTGTTTCGTGTTCATTTTATACACGTAGACGTGTTATCAATCTATCTAACGCGCGACCCCGGCTAAACAGTCATAAACAGGGAGCTAGCCAAGATAACATACACGTTGGGCTGCCTTTGCTTCTGACCGTTCGAGCGTGTGTAATGATATTAATTATTAAAAGCAAAATGACAACAGGCGACACCGTCAAAGCCTCGTAGCCGCGGAACAACGATGCATCTACCCCTCCGGTTGCATTATCGTTTTTATATATTTCTTTTCGTCGTGCCCTGTGCTCCGTTCTCCTCTTTCCACGGTTCGGTTATTAAAGGCCAAAGGAGAAGGAATATCAAGAAGCTGAAGCTGAGAGAAGCTAATTGCGATTCTCCAAAATTTCCCCAAGAAAAGTTTGACCCTTCAGAAGCCCGCATGAAGAAAGTTCTTAATAATACCGACTCCCTTCGGGCCGCAATCCATGTTGACCAGATAGCCGGAAAATCTGATAATTATGAGTTTCGCGAATGGTCGAGCTGTTTAATAATAATGAAAGGCGAGCGGCGATTATTGTTGCGCGAATTGTTTTTTTTGGAATCGGCTTGAATTTGTGTATACGAATCTGTTGGTACAAATTCATTGGGAAACGTGAATAATTCCCGTTTCGACAGAATTATCCTCTGTACCGTGATGATTAGCATTGATTATGCAAATCACGATTTATTATTAACAACTTGTTGATACCTGGAACGCAACATGTCCCTTCGAAGCTTAGATCTCTCCTCTTTACTGGATTAATAATTTCAATGCGGTAAAACGGTACCATTGATTAATGAATGGTGCAATTATTAGTACATGCTTAACTCGAGAGCATACGTTGAGGCAATAAAAAATTATGATAAATGAAACCAAAAATTATCAGAAAATCCTTATTCTTGAATTTCAATAAAAAATTCTGTGAAAAATACAATTTGAAGGTTGCAAATTCAATTTTCAATCTGGAATTAATTACAATTTCAAATGTTGATAATTTTATAACGTAAATTGTAGAAATTTCTGCCCATAATTCCCTCCGAAGAAAGGTATGAAATTAGAAAAAAATATTAAATCCCACAAAATATGCGTTCGTCGAAGTGTTAATATCAAAATGTCCAGGTTATAATTTGTACTAAAGTAACACCGTTGATAATTCCCGGTCGCGTGACGCCTCTTTTCTCGAATGATTTCTTGAAAGAACGTATCGTGATAATTTGCGGCAAGAGTTTTTTAAACTGTCCGGTTGATAAAGAGTGGCCGTTTAAATGGCTTTTATACGCGATACCTCGATGCTAATGAGCAACGGTCGTAATTACGCTTCAACCGGCGCCAAGTGGTGGCTGTCCAATTTTCCGTCTTTCTTTCTTATACAGATCGAGCTGTTCCTGGGGGGTTAAGAGCGACCCAGGAAATTACGAGGAGCGGGTAATGCAATTCCGCAACGCGGCAAGTGGACAGCGGCCATGGTTGGAAAGAGTTGGGTTGCGAGAGGGGCTCTCCGGCCAGCCCTGGAATTTGGCATTCCTGCAGCTCTGCCTAATTGCTATGGGCCACGCACACGAGGAATTAATAATTAAAATAAAATACAGCGGCGAACGGCTCTCACCCGCGCCCCTCCCACCCCATCGCGGCTCTGTTTTACTCGGCGACGCCGGGAACGTGAAGGGTGAACCCGGGTATACAGCGAGGGAGGGGTGGCGTGTGGCGATGGCGGCAGTCGTGCTCTGGTTTTCAGCCCCGCAGGCTGTAATATACATAATTAAACATACGTGACTTATCTGCTGAAAAATGTTGCGTTTAACACCCCACCCGTCCCGCAAGAGTAGCCGTGCCACCTCGCCCCTTCCCACCTCTTCTCACCCCCTTGCGACTTCGTTTGCCATCACCCCAAACCAGAGAGCGTGACATAGTGCGCGTGGTTCCCTGCAGATACCAGTGTATCGTGTGTCCGTGGTTTTCCAAATTATTTTTTTTTTTTCATCATCCTCACCCCTTACTCCGTTTCATCCCCTTTCCTACGCTTTTCCTTCCCTTTCGCTGTTTCCTCTACAGAGCACGATGTATATCGGACCTCTTGCATTTGTGCCCGTGTTTTCCGCCGCGTCAACGCTGCTGCGTTTTGTATCGCATTTTATTAACTAAGTGGCGCGCCAACGTTGTAAAATGTTCTGGGAATTTATCTTTCCCCTTTTTTATCTTCCTTAACTTCCCTTTTTCAAACACAGTATTTGATCTTAACGTTGAGGTTTATAGATGATATTTAGAAGTGAATTTTAGAATTTAATAAATTATAGAATTTAAATATAGAAAGATCAATTCGTGGAGATTATAAAGGGAAGGTTATTTTTTATTCCAAGCTTCAAATTGATATGTCACAAATGTTATTTGATATGCAAGAATCCGATAACAGCTTCAGAAATTGATAAATGAAAGTTTTGAAAAATCTTTTCATTTCATCGGTGGAATTTAATATTTGTTGCGTGCCATTTATTTATTTCCTGTGACAAGTCGAGAACGACAGGGGCATGAAGCTATGCAAATGATTTTGAAATAAATACGTAATAACTAACACGGTGGCAATCACAAGTTGAAGAGAATGTTCCGCATATGCACGGCCTCAAAGCCTATACTTTCCTTCTTCCGTGCATGTAAATATCTTTTTAGAATATCTAGGTACTCACGTGAGGTCTGGATATGTACGTAATTGATGAATGTATGAATATAAATCGGTCTTGTTAATCTCGGCAAAGTGTCAACATCAGTTATTCTTCTAACTGATAACGAATTCCCAAGACATCGAGAGCCAGGTCAAAAGTCAATAAATTGCTATTCCAACAGTGTAGGTATACCACTCGTAACACTTTCATCGATTTCTGGCATCCAATCGAGGACCGTTAAATATACCATTTTCCACGATAAAACTGAGTGTCAATTAGCGCGATCGATTACCACTTGTTTCGACGATTAATTACCACACGGCTCGTTATGCACTCGACGAGATCCGTAACCGCAGATGAAATCGTTTCACTGTTTACCACCGTTCCCGTCTCGAAAATCGAAAGCGCTATCGATCATCCGTGAATAAATCTGCTGTAACCCTTGTTACCAGCTTCAAACGTCATGTCTGAGGGTAGGCAACAACCCTACAGCTGGAATTCTATCGACGAAACGATGCTTCTCCTTATTTTCAGGACACACTTATGGTTGAGTATGTTCTAGGAATATACGTGAAATATAATTGAATCTAGATTGGCGTGAATGTTGTCAAAAATATTGAATTTTAAGTAAATTATAAAGAAGAGCCTAAGCTTAACTCAAGAAAAATATTATAATTTCACAAGGAGACTTAAAAGCACCAGTCAATTAAGGAAATTAATAAAAGAAATCTTGTTCATAGATTTTAAAAAATCCACAGAGATAAAAATTAACGAGTTTTGAATTAGTAAGGTGTTAAGTGGCGAACAATAACAGACACGTGACGCAGTTGTAGAAGTTGGATATCTTTTTTTTTTCTTTCTGCTTAGGAAGAGCTTTTTTTCTGGGGTCATTTTAACAATGCAACAGGGAACCTCGACTATCTCGGCCAGTATTTCAACGTGATACCAGTCTGTGACAAATAGCTACCGATGTAATGAATATGAAACGCAACCCCTGGACTCGCTTGCTCCTGCAACCCTTTCACCCCTACCAATCTTCCGCGTACTATGACGTACAACGATTGTACACGTGGTGCAAAGTTGAATCAAAGCATGTACAACTTGTTCTCCTTTGCATTTCGAATACTTGTCACTATCTAACGCGTTATGATTTTAATTACGAATATCAGCGACAGTGTTGAACGTGAATCATCTTTTTGCTGTTGAAATTTTCATTCGTTCCATTATTCGGAACCAGAGTCTTCTTCCATAATAATTTATCAATTGATAATATTAGATAATTGACGTATTCGCATGATCGTGTGACAAAGTTAGCTGAAATTGTCTTAACGATGAAATGGAAAGAGTGAACGGAGGAACGGAAGGCTGGCACAGCATGACCGAGTGAAATTTAATTGTGTGGAAACTCTTGCGTTTAGCTATTGTTAGATGCAAGCACGGGGGTTCAACTCGAAGCAACCCTTGCAGTTTCATAGGGGTTTACTTGAGTCAACCGAGCAATTAGCATACGACGTAGCTAGCGAGGGCAGGTAAGAGTGAGAAATAGTAATAGGGAGTAGTACGAAAGTGGGGAGGCGAAGCTTGAACGCGCTTGGTACAGGAGAAACGAGGGTGAGAAAGGGGTTGAACAGGCTGTTTGTTCATTTGTCGTGGGATAATCTCTTCGTACACATTGCTAAAAGATGTTACATACTGTCTTTGGGATTTATCTGTACTGCTATATTATGATCGTAAATAAAATTTACACATAAAAAAATAAGTTTTTTAATTTCTGATTTTAAGGAACCCTTTCAAAATTTCTAAATTCAACGCTACTTTTCGTTTTGATATATAACACCTTACGTTATTATTCTTCGATTGCAATATTACAGCGTTCAATTTAATGTCGTGATCTTAATATCCTACCATTACGATACATCATTGCAGAATGAAGGGTATGCGCATTCGATCAGGAGTAATAAATTAAGTGAATCCAACGATTCTTTTTAACGAACAGAGGAAGAATGATTGATCGCGTCCCTGCGAAACTCAACGTGTCACATCCGTTTGATTAAATATATTCTCTGACGAGCGTAAAATATCCGAGGTACTCGTACGTAAGAGGCTTATCTCTTATCAGTCATCCCCGAATAATGTCGCAACGAGCTAAGCATTTTTGATGGAGAACGTTCGTATCGACGTTCTTAACACGCGAACGGATATGCAATCACTCATTCACGATTTTAACAGATATTCGGACGTGATACGTTGCATTCGTGGACAACGGAGCGAGAGATAAATGCTCCAATGAAATTTATGTCAAAGATAATTGTCACATTGCTACGACGTCAGTCAAGTTTTTTTCAGATGGAAAGAGGAGGAAATCTCTGGTTGCCACGTGTGCAGATGTTTTCCTCGCTCGTTTTGCTCACCTCGTGTCGGTACGTGATCGAAATTAAATCGTGTCTCGAATAGTTTGCGAACAGCCTGGCGTTGAAGAATAATTCCATATTTTCGTAATGAAATAATAATTTAATTCGACGACACTCAAGTGCGTTATGGTCATGAAAAGCAATTGGGGTTTGCGATTTGCAGCAATTTTCTAGAGTAACCACCTATCTGTTTCCAACCCTTTGGGATAGTGTTTAGAGAATTGCATTACCGGAGGCCCGTTCATGCGTGTAAGCTTTGCAGTCTATATTGCGAATTTGTAAACACCGTTACACCCCCTGCCCATCGTATTGCGACTAGAGATAAATTTGTCAGTTAATTAATGCCGGCTACAACAAAGCGAATAATTAAATTACTGCTCGAATTATAGCGCGTTTAATCCTGTGAAATGATCAAAGCAACATTTGAACCACCGACCGCGCAATACCTGTCGAATAAAATTATTAAACAGCGATAGAAAGAACTTTGATTACACATAATTTATTTGAAAAATAATCAAACTGATTTGTATTTCTTAGTAATCTTAATTGAACTGTAATTATCAAAAATACCATACTTTCTTTTATTTTCTATTAATTATTAAATTACGTTACCTACATCCGAAGACATTGGTCACAGATGACCCGCGCGACAATCAGCGTGTTAATGAGTATCGTTGATTCAGTCAGTTTCGATCGTTCGAAGCTTTGTCGTAATTGCTTTGGCACTGATTAACCGTTCCATTCACGAGCCAGTTTCCCTTTCCCAACGCCGGTTGATTCCAGTTTCTACGCAAAATCTCGAAGACCGGCTCGGCTAATAGGCAAAGCATTCACACCAGGCTAGTTCCTAACGTCACTAGGTGAAATCGATTTTCAAAGCGTACTTGAACCTCCTTTAGCCTCTCCGGTGGTCGATCGATCGAGCGAGCGGCCGCGACGAGGGAAAGGTGCGAGTTTAATGAGTGTTGGCATTCGATTTAATACGAGTGTTGGTTTACCTCTGATCATCTCGAACCGAGAATGCGACGAAAATTGCAAACGATCGAACCGTGGAACGAGAAATTTCAATCGAGAAAAATACTTTGATATTTTCCTGTTTACCAAATATGGTAAATTGCCGTTACTTGTACAGGTTTCCTATCAAGGCCTCAATTATTCTATTTTCGATCGAACTTATACACTATGACCTATGTCAACGACGATGAGAGCACATCGAGCAGAGTGAGGGATTATCCGTGGAAAGGGGCTGAGAGGGCGAAGGGAGAAGCAGCTGAGAAGCACGCATACATCAAATCAAGGAACTTGAGGGATCGACTATACCGTCCGAGGAATTCGTTCGTGACACGCGGTGACATTTGACGTGATCTATGGCTACGAAGGTACTGCTTGTCTCTCTACATCACCACGCGTCGATACACATAATATTGAGTAATTACTTTCTGATTCCGAAGAGACAGCACCCGCACCTTCGAGACTACCTTTATTGTTTCTTCACGCTTCGAAGATTGTTCGGAAGGTGACTGAAGTTATTGAATTGACTTAAATGGTGTGAACTTAAAGGAAACTCTTAGGAATAGATTTTCAATTCTTTAAGAATTGAATCATTCAACGATAATAGTCGTAAATCAATTAAAATTTATCCCAACTTCACTATCCAACCTTTTGTCTCAGCTCAACGCTATCTTCATCAACGTTTCCTTTTTCCTTCCATCTATTAGAATCTTCAGAATTTCTCAAGTTTCTATAATACTTATCTTACAAAAAAAAAAGAGGGAATACTTCGGTTGTTAAGGGTTAATTAACGGTGTCTGGTTGAAAGGAAACTTTGACCGGCAAGAACGCGGTAGATTAAACAAGGACAAACAAACGAGGTGGTTCAGGAAAACAAGGGGGGTGGGTTGGTTGGGACGTCGCTACGTGGCAAAAGGAGCCCGGATAAGGTTGCCAGAGGTCCGTTGTACGTTTAATTAAGAAAAAATCCCATAACCCGCTAATGGGCGTAACGGTGTCGCCGAAAAAGAAGGTAGGCACCAGAAAAGAATAGAAGAAAGTGCCACGGGTCCACGGATTTCGCTGCGCCACGAACAAGGCATGTGCCCTTAATTCCGTAATACGAATATATGCAGCTACAACCGAGGAGAAGAGGAGGAAAAACGGAGGGAAGCAGGGCGTAATGCATGCTCGTCTAAGTACAGTCTGTAATTATGAAATAACCCCGGGACCCTCTTTACGCTTCTATTATCATAGCTTTTTACGCCGGCACAGGAGAAACCACGACAAATTTTTCCGTGCCCAGGGTCCGGGCTCGAAAAGTCGTTCTCCATTTTCCTCGTTTTCCCTTCTACCTATATATCTGGTACAACCAAGACCCGTATGCTACCCGTTCCCTGACAACCTATCGTCATTGTTTTCGTACCTGGCCCTCTCGTTAAATGTGATGTGTTTTTTTTACCCTTTCTAACCGACGGTACTACACCCTGCATCCCTTTTTTCCTCATCCTTTCTCGGATCTAACTAGATTTTCCACTTCCATTGTTTATCGTGTATTCCATCGGGGATAAAGTGATACACGCGTGTTCATAGCGGCGAGAAATTTCAGAACTTTTGCAATTTTAAACAGAGTTACTGTAGTCTGAATGGCATTCGTCGTCGTGTAATCCCTTTGTATAATTCTGTTTCCGGGTTTCATTTGCGAGCTATCGGTTTTTCTGATTACAGTGATCGAAAACAGGGTTGAAATTGATTGTTGCCGCGAATCGTTTCTATTTTTTATTATACCGATTTTTAGTTAAATTACTTTGCGTAGTTATTTTCATCAAATTTTAAGCTACAAATTGACGTGCCACAAATGTTATTTTGCAATGATTTTATGCCATGAAATTGTGTTAGAATCAATTAGTTTCAAGATCATTGATTTAATGTGACAAAACAATAAAAAAATATTAGAATGATAAAATATTAGAAACATTCATGAATATTCATCAATTAGCCGTCGTCTACGAATTGCGAAAAAATAAATGAATATCGTGCGATTATTAATGCAGCCGTCTAAATTTTGTGTAAAATATCGATAGCTCAAAGGTCGCGTTGATTCCCCGGGATTTTTCATGGTATTGCAAATTCTGGATAAATCATAATGCGCAGATTTTAATGGAATTACGAGGTTCTGAAATTTTCTGGTCGCGTCGGCAACAAGCGTCGGCGGGCGAGCATACAGAACAAGCGCAAACAAAAATATGCAACGGGAGTGCACAATTTGCAACACAGATATGGACGAAACCTTTTAAAAGCGTGCAGCGTGGCGTGGCTGCTAAATCGTGAGTGATAACGGATACTAATGCACGTCAGCGTTTCGAGCGTTTCTGGCAGGATAGCTTTTAATAATATTCGGTACAATAGCACGCTGAATGGTTAATGCAAGCTATCCAGACAAACGTATAACAAACAAAGGATGAGCTGAAAAAAACGTGTAAACGAGCCTGTTTCACCTACAATTTACCTGTACCTTCTATTACCATCTGATATTCAATTTCTGCACAAACAACAATATTGATCGATAATAAAATTGGGGGAAAAAAAAGGCTGTTATGATTAAATATTTTATTTATCAGTAGAAAGAGATTATTTCTTAATAATAATTAGAATTTTGTTAGAATTGCCACGTTAAGTCAAGGTTAATTACCAGACATATTTGGGAGATTGTAAGAAATATAATTAATTGTTGCACACAATTAATCTTACTATAAGGCTTTGTAATTAAATGATCCAACATCATGTTTCAATATTTCCTATTGCTAACCCAGAGAAGTCAACAATTATAGATCCTATCCAAGATTAGATTCCATTGTAAACTGTTATCTACACGAACAGTTTGCCTCTGCACTTAGTACAGATTTAATTATCTGTTGGATTCTCTTGTTGGTTGAACTACACTCATACATACATACAACATAACGTGGTCTTTAGTAATTAATAAGATTGTTCTGCTATATCATTACAATTCCGACGAAATAACGAAATGAAAATATGTGTTAAATACTTGAAGGTACGATTTTTAAATACATAGACGAACTTTATTGAAAATAAAATTATTATCTCGCCAGAATTTTCCCAAATTTAGCCTGTCGGTGAAAGCGTTGAAAGCACGTAAAAGCGTCTATACTTTTACATATGTTGTTGATATTTGCTTACAGCACATGAAGCTTTTAAGCTCTCTTTGTTTATTGATCGGATGGTTGTTGCATCGCAATGAATCCAGTTGTCGGAAGGCCATACAGATACACACATACAACTTACCGCGATAGAATGCGGAACTAGAAGCGTACGGTAACACAGGCACAATGCTTGTCTAATAATACCATTTCACGTCGATCGACGAATTAATCTGCAGCTAATCCGCTGATTAAAATCAATTACAGCAGCCAAATCGCGAGACTAACTCGAACGAATAGGCGCCAAGCGTTGATTAATGACAAAAAGCTATCCAATTTAGTGCGATACGCTCTCGAAATGCGAGCAAACTACCAGGTGTAACAATTTCATTCTAAACATATACCTATAAATATAAATACATGCTAAAAATTGATTTCGAAAATGTTGATCTTAAAAGTCTTGAAAGTCTCGAACTCGTGAGAACCTCGAAATTTCCGAAAGTATTGAAAGCCATGAAACTAGCGGAGCCCTTATCGCGGCGAAATTCCAAGCTGTCAGTTTGGGATCGAACGCGTTAACCGCCCATTTCGTTTTCGCCGAAAGGTAGGTGGAAATGCGAAATGGAAGGGGGGGAGGGTGGGTTAAAAGCAGATGGCCAGAGGATGATATAGACATGGAAAGACCGAGTGAGCCGAAAAGGCTAGAGGAAATAGATAGGGCCATCCTGACACGGCAACCGTTCGCGCTCGTCGCACGGTATGTAGAGGTTTAATGCGAGCAGACTGAAATGCAGACCGGACTCGTGTACCTGAGGTCGATGGAGTGAGCTGGGTAATGAATAGGGTGTTAGTGAAACACGATGTAACTGCTAACGTTGAAGCGGCCACGCGGCCGTATAACGCGTGGAATATCCTGGCTAAAGGACGGACACGCTTAGTCCGCGCTGGTATTGTGTCCGTGACGTCAACACGTATCGCCTAATAGTTGTTTCAACGAAATGAAGAAACGCTTTTTATCCGCCTTGCGAAAGAAAGAAGGTAAAGTTGATGAAAATATCGTGGAAACATTGGAAAGTGCCTTTCGGATATATGATACTAGAGTGAATACGGTCGAAAGTTTAGTAGACTTTTCAAGATATTGAAGTTCATTGAATTGCAACTGTTATGTTTCATATTTATAGTGGATTAATAGCTTTGAGAACGATTAGAAATATAATTACAATTCTAAGCTATAAATTGATATACCATGCTATGAAATCGTGCCAACTTTCAGCCATTTAAGAAAGCAATACTAAAATTCACCAGCTGTTTAAACGCGAGCGCAGACTGAAATTCTGTTCAGAATAAAAGAAATATGTACACGTAGGTGCGGGAAGAATATTTTGCACGTGGTGAAAAGTGAGCTGGAATAAACTTCTCGGCACGTCTTGAGATAAAGAGTCCGATACTAGGTTCAGTAGAGAACTCTTGACACCGTCGAGACAGTATGGCGTCTCAGACGAGCAATACCCTCGTAGAGACGGT
The DNA here is from genome assembly GCF_051020975.1 of Osmia lignaria lignaria. Lineage (NCBI taxonomy): Eukaryota > Metazoa > Arthropoda > Insecta > Hymenoptera > Megachilidae > Osmia > Osmia lignaria. Next base: position 8,130,999 of record NC_135041.1, read on the forward strand.
GCGAGGAATTCAAAAAGACGAGATTAGTCGCGCGTGTGTGTGGCTGGTGGTTCCCACTTAGAACCGTGTCTCGCTATTTACTATGCAAATAATCCATTCGACTCACCCCCTCGGTGTTTAGTTGCACACATTCAGCCAGCCGGCACAAGTTCCATCATAAATATGTATCATCCGGATGTAGCTACGTATCTAAATACACACAGCTATGGGCACACGAATGTATAAGTGTAATCGCTTGCATTACTTATACGCCGTTTTCGTAGACACAGAAGCGCGAGGATCCACGCGCTGATACGTTAAGCGAGCGATGTGTTGGACCGTGTCTTCCTCACTATACAAGGCGTCTCAAAAAATTTTAATTGAAAGCGTGGAAATTTTAATTGAAAACTTCATCATTAAAATTTCGGTGCCTTCACCTCGTACGATACTAGATTAAATTATCCAATTTAACATCAAAACGAAAATAAAACAATTTCGTCCATCAAATTTTATTTGTACTCAGAAATTTTCTAACTATTTTTATTTCAAAGGCACATCTTTTTTGAAACACCCTTCATGCGCCTATACGCAAAGACCCTCACGAAGGCTGAAGGATAGTGACCAAAAGGTAGGGTATTAAGGTGTGTTCCCTGAGAATGATTTTTAACACGTCCAATTAGAGAGGTACATGTTACAAACATGATTTTCATGGAAGACAAATGAATTTAATAAACGGAAGAGCGGGCCAACTTAGGGGACAGAAGCGAGCTGCGCTGTTAGGCGGCATATGGAAGCGACGCGTGTCTGAATACGAGCTACCCTCCGTTTTCTACGTTTCTACAATGCAGAGCTGTAAGGGTAATTATCGTCGACGAGATACACTTTACTACCACCTGCGAGGCTCGTGATGAGGAGCGCCTTACGCTGCCAAGTAAACACGGCGGACAACAACGAAAAGCTAGAAAATTCTTCGACAGAGGACCTCTGCGAAAACGTTGCTCCGCGCTAATGAAACTGCTACCGATGCTAATGCGACCCACCGATGCGGCCAATTTTGAGGTTAAGGACGTTAGAAAGAAATCGGGGGGGGGGGGGGGGGGGTAAATGTGTCGGAACTGAGGGACACCGACGTCATTTTCCGAATAGAAAATTATTTTTCATGGAAATTGTATCGATCTACGAATATTAATAAATTCGACAAATAGAAATATGAACAAATTTAAACACCTATAGGATGCCAGAGACTAAAATATCTAAAAGGAATATAACAGAAACCAGAGTGGCGATAGTTTTCAATCCATTTATACTAGGTCAGTTTTGCCCAGGGCTCTCTAATACACTTTTACACTATGAGCACGAGTTATAGTCTTCCCCTGGCCAGAAAAGCGTCCATTCATTCGAGCCGTTCAACAAGCGCACGAGAAAAGTTGCCGCCATCAAAGACCCGTCCGCATAGCCGAAGCCACGAATGCCTGGTACTTTCAGAACGCATTTGCATATCCACTAGTTTATACCTGTTTGATATCGAGCAACACCGTGCTTCCTGTACGGTCGTTCTCTGTCCATCCCATTTCTACCGATCTCCTGGTTCGGCTATCGTCGTTACGTCGTTGCTAATTTAAGGACCCGGACGATCTAACGACTCCCCATGGTCCCGGGGAGTAGCGTGCTCTTTCGGTTGGCCTGGCATCGTTACCTGGCCCCGATATTGCCATACGATGGCCTTGCTGGTTAGGGCGATGGTAACTTTTAGCTACACATCAGTTCTATCACTTTTTGTAGAACGTCTCATCGGCCCACGATGGCCCCACTGTACGTAATATTCGTTCCGGGTACGGCCGCGTGCTGACTTTAAGAGAAGGATCCCTTTGGGGCTGGTTAAACACACGGAACTTCTTCCAACCGTTCTCTATACGCAGTTAAGAATATCAGAGAGCTTCTACCGTGCCTTGTTATCAGACAAGAATATAGGAATCGTGCATTTGTAATAGCCTTGCCGAAAGTTACCGTACGAGAACTTGGGAAACGGGGCAAGTTATCGGTATTTCATCATTAGTATTATGCACAGTAAAATAAGAAGAAGGATTTTTCTGACTTTCTGATTAATTTACTATGGTTTTTGTATAATGGACTTTTGCAAATTTAATGATAAATATTAAATTTTTTTAATGGTAATTTTAAAACATCCATCGTGTATCTACTATTTCAAAATGTAAATATACATTTATCTGTTTAAACTTCATTGAAATAGGGTTGATTAATTTGCTCGCGAGAGAGGGTAGCAAACGGCTAACTTGAACCCTTCTAGGATCACCGTCCATAAATCTGACGGTCAAACATGTCTCGACCGATGAAATATGATCTGCAAATGAAAATGTCCGAATCTGTCGAACGCCTGTCCAAACAAATCATTCTTGCAGACATTTGGACAAATTTTTGATAAGGAACTTTGATAATCGAAATTTTGTTGCAGATACGGTAAATGAAATAAAAATTTTGCAAAAATTATTACTGACTTAATTTTATTTCATGCTCTGCTTTAATTTCTCAGGTGAAACCACCCTAATTGAATTCAAAAACGATAGCCATACTTTTTTCACGTTTATTTCCAATTTGATTTCATTCTTAATACCACTACCATTTACTAGAATACACGTGTCGACCCTGGAGCATAATTTCGACGAAAAAGAGACCATTCGTCGTGATGTAGGCTAATTCTGTATCCCTCTTGGGGTACAATATAACTCGTCCTTCAGGAGCGAGTTAACTATACCGGAAACTCTTTATCGCTTCCTAGCTCCTCACGGCATCGTGAAAGTTTATAAGCGATAGAAATATCAGCCTTCACAACGATTACGAAGTTCCTTAATCTTCTGCAATATTTTTACACGTTTTACATCTCCATATATGTATTCAGATAGGGGAGTTTACGAGATTGTTCGTTTACCAACACCGGTTCACGTTGTTAAGAAATTCATGTCGATTTTCAAAAACGAAACTTAACTCGTTACCAGGAAAACTTCGACTTATCCGATACAATATCTACCTTTACCCTACTAAAAAGTAGATTATCTCCAAGTATGTTCATGTTTATTTATACTTTTTAAATAAAGAAGGTATTGTATTATCGTGCAAGGCAATTTTGTACTCTGTTTAGATGAACAGTTAATATTTTTACTAACAATTTGCATTTATGGACTTTCAACAATTATTACTTTTATAGATTTAGTATACTAAAGTGATTGCTTTTTTCCTTGTGATCCGTGAAAAGTGGAAAAAGAATGACAGTGTCAAGATTATTGACATTTTCATCATTTTCCACAGCAAAGTTAATAATTACGGTTTTCTTTTACAACTAAGACACATTAATTCAACATTTATAACTTTCTCCATCGTATTCCACACGGAATTCTGATCCTTTTTCACTTCAAAAATCATTTTCTTTGATAATAAAGTGTTACTAAAATTGATGAAAAATTATTTGAAAACTTTGCACACTCTTAATACAAATTTTCACCAAGTTTCTTTTTCGAACTTGCAAAACAGTCAATCAACAATTGTTGTAGAAACAACAATAGGAGGTTTAATCGAGTTTCGTGGTTGCTGTGCGTGCAGGCTCATTAAATTGACCTCGTATGCACGCACGCCATTTCCTTGCGACGGAATGTGAATATCGATTACCACGGTCGCGAGTTCTTTTTTTTAATGGCAAAATCACTTAATTGCGGCACATAAAATTTGCAGAAACTCGAATACATCTAGGAGAAAGTGAGTCCAATTTGTATGTAGATTTCGCTTTAACACGGTCCTGTTTATAATAGAAAATTCTAGGCTTCAGGATGTAATCATCTCTATTCAGCCGCATACAGGCTTGTTTTAGATGCGAATGCATTCCAATTTCGTTTCGTGTTTAACGTGCATCGAGAATTAAACGTTCGTTGCACGCGTTATCAGTACTCTCGAAAAAATAATAGCGAACCGATAAAATAAAAGTTCGTGTACCGATTGATATCTTCCTTTTTCTCAGTAATTTTATATTGCATCAGCTTGCTTCTAAGAACATTTATATTTGTTCGAATAAGCCTCGACAATTGGGGTATTTTGGCTGGTAGATATATATGTGTCATTGATAAATGGGTTCGGGTTAGATCTAGCCTAGATTTGGGTTAGTTAGAATAGCAATAGTAAACCATAAGGCCATAAACTATCATTTCTAGAACTATTATACAATTAAAAATTACGATTCTACGTGTTAACAAAGGATAGTGAACATTTAAAAAAAATATGTTTTCGAGCCATGGCAACCGAATAATCCAATTAAGGCTAATTAAATTTATGTCTCCATTAAATTTCGGTTTCTAAATAGAGTGACACCGTCTTATTTCAGATGAAATCACAGATCGCGAAGTGGAGTCACGTTAAGCCGTGTCATTTTTTTTCCATTTTTTTTTTAATTTGCAACGAGCTGTCGTAGTTTTTGAAAGCGAAACGGGTCGTGCTGTGAAGTCCTCATTAGTGCATAATTACCGCTAAATGAGCGACAACCGGGCGAGACTGCGTGGTTGCATCGTTCACCTGTAACTCAGCCCCTTTATTCTGGCGACAATTACTGGCACATCGATGCAGTATCGTGTAACATGTAGCTGCTAGATCAGCAGTTACGATAAGCCAAGAATTATGTTGACAGTGTTAGTGAGTGAAACACGCGTTAAGTTAGCTGGCAGGTGCTTTTGCTTCTGGCTTAAGACAATGTAGTTAAATGGATCTTGCCAGAGGTGTGCAAACTCTTGCAACTTGTTCCTAAGATTGAAGATAGAATTTTCAGTTCACATTTCATCGTAATCAAGCGTTACGATCGATTTCGCAGCTACTAACTTCCAACCAGTTCGTTCACTATGACTTTTATGCGAGATAATCATTGCCCGAATGAATTAATGCTTCGCACTGTCGCACGTTGTGTATTCATGGAGCTTCTGACATTCGAAAGGACGGCCGAGCGAGGACTTACGAGAAAGATTATTAAAGATATTTTTCTGGTGTCGAGCGACGATACTAATGCGTACGATTTTTCGCCGACCAGGAATACACAACTCGTACGATACGTTCTTTATTCTCATGCTTCCAAGCTGCCTCTGACATCGGTTGAAACGTTAGCCGGTAGAAAAGCGGTCAGTTTATGATGCGTGCTCGTGTGCAGGATGTGTGCTGAACGAAAAACCGCATAGGTGTTTTGAATAAACTGCTGGCGGGCACGCCATAAGCTACTCCACGTGACTACGACCATTTTCCAATGCGAACCAGTGGATTAACGGAACACGACCGCTTTAGGGAGGAGGTGATGGGGAAAAAATTCAGCAAAAATTTGCATCGAACTCGGCCCCGGCCCAGTAAAAATGCAAATTTTACCGAACACCCGGGCGTGACTGGTTTTTTTCGTAAGAGGAGGGGTGGAAAAAAAATCCGAGGACGCAAAGACAATAAGTATTGTCGCTCAAAAAAAATGACATCCCTGCGACGGGATGAAAAAGGATGATGAAAAAAAAAGGAGCCACGATAGAACATGAAAACCGATTTATTTAAATTTTGATGAATTAATCGGTACCCGACGGCAGCGTCTCGTTACCATAGTACTTATACTTTGAAATTTGTCCCTTTGTAAAGGTTACAAGATTGTATATTGGAAAGGAAAGTTATTATCCAATCTGTTAGCGCAAAACAAGTGTTTCACAAGACCGATTGGCAGCTGTGAAAGTACGAAAAAGAGTCCGTAGAAGAGCGTAAAAAAAAAGAGGAGAAAAAAGGCGAACGTGTGTGTCGACCACTCTATGCAGCATAATCTTTATAACCGCCATAAACTTCATTTTTCATAGCTCTCGCGAGCTTTTTTACCCCCCATACCTCTTTCTGTTTCTCTCCCTTAGGCACGTGTCACGGGGACAAAATAATTTTCCTTCCGTAGTGGATAAGGCTTCCCTAGGTGAATTCTGCATTTTAAAATTACTTGTTTAACCGGCTAGAGGGGTAGATATAAAGTGGCGTGATTCATTTCTTCGTCAACGCTATATTTTAACGCGGTGATCGTTGCTCTTTCGCACGAATGCTTCACGAGGCAGCGCGGTTTTTTATTGGAATATTAAATTCGAAAATCAGAAGACAGAAGCGCAACTAGGGGGTTGGTTATAGGATCATTATAATTGCGCCACTGTCTAAAGAGGAGATGTCGAGGGCCAGTTGTGAAACAAGCATCCATTTCACAAAAGTAAATACAGTGTTTCAAGCTGCCAGTATAATTTCAGTTATATTCAAAAAATTTTTCCTCCATCATTTTATTAAATATTCAAATTCCCGTAGCACTCAACTTTAATCCCCAACAACCACAATCACTGTCCAATTACTGTACATCAAGCGTGCAGTTACCAAAACTCGAGCAAGCAATCTCATTATAATCCATCTACCGAACAAACGAACGTCACGTCAGGAATGATCGTCGAAAAATAATAAAGGCACCCACAATGCTCCCTCTGGCACAGAGAATTTTTCCAAAAGTAAAAACACTGTCTGATGGAATCAGAACGCATACCCGCTCAAAACGGCTTATGTATCCGGTGTGCGTTTAACGAGCGCCGTAAAACGATAGGATGTTAAATCGCTCGGCCATGTAGGACACACATATAGCAGGATTTCGCGGGGGTGAGAGAAAGAGTTGGACTGCGATGCTGTGCTGTTGCATAAATGGCGGTATGTTCGAGCAACAAGAGGTCAGCTTATTCACGCCACCTGAGTTATTACACACAGGGGATCGCAGTGATTCTCAGTGTTCAATATCGTGGTCTTATGCACGGATGTTGGATACCCTCAACCGGATATGCTATGGAGTAACCACTGCGTAGTTCTCTCACGAGGACTGTTAACATGCTAATGTTCAGTCACCGAACAAGTTCGACTACGTTCATTTTCTCTGTCAATTCTTTTTAGACTTTTCCCATTCGAACCACAGAGACTTTATTTCTTTACGTCTCGATGCCTGATTATGGCAATTTTTCGATTTCTGCCATGGGAATTAGCGTTGGTGGTTTTTCTTTCTGGTAGTTAATCTTAATAAAATGTATAATTGTTAGAATTTCATTGTTAAATATTATTCTATGTTGAGGATAAACAGCATTTGCGAAGTTATAATATTGAAAATTTAAACTTTTATGCTTTTAGCTTCATTCAATTTAAATAATAAAAAATGCTCTTTCATTTCCGTTTCCATGATGTTTTAAAGTTGCTGAGTAGATTTTTTAATAATAAATAAGAACCTTATACTACGAACTTAATTTTTCAGTCAGATTTTGTAATACACTGAAAATAGTGAAATAATATTATTACGTTTCAAATGTACATTTTTATATACATCTTTCATTCTGTATATACATTTTCAGCAAAATTTTTCAATCCAAATGATGTCATTACATCCAAATTTTAAATATCCAGCCATACCTCTGATAGAATTCAAACTTTTAACCGGATTTTTCAACAGACTCGAATATCAAAATGACTTCATTAAATTTCAAATTAAAATTTAGTTACAATTCTCGTTACAAACTAAAATTCTCAGTTACCTTCTTCTTTTATTACGAATTATGGTTTTCCTAATTATTTTTCTCGTTTCAAGTTTAAATTTTTAGTTATTACTATTTATAACAAGAAAAAAAGTTACGATCAACAATTTAATCACCTAAAAAAGGAGCTGGAGTTTCAAAATCCGAGGAGCACGGAACAATCGTTCCATAATCCAACGAGAAAACCTTTCTTTTCTCTAGAAAAACGGTGAAAAAGAGAGTTCGAGATTGGCGCGGTATTTTTCTTCGAAGCAATCTGCGAGAAACGTGCTCGCAAGAAGCGGTCGGTGGTTCGACTTCCGGTTGGCACGCGGTGGCACCGTTTCCAAACCGTGTAACGTCCATAAAAGTCACTCTACATCGTTCACGTGTACGTTCGTGTGTGCTAACACATGTGTACATAGGTGAAGTTTGGACACACAGGAGCGGCCACGTGGTTGCATTAACTTGATTAAAGCGCACATCCTTCCATCAACGGAACGTCGATGAGCGCACGTGAAAATAATCCTTAAAACTTCCGAGTCCGTGGAAAATAACGAATTCTTTTTTTCTCCGTCAGATTTCCTTTGTAACAGAAAATTGCACTGGGTTCTGATTGTTTTCAGGCCACTCTCGCGCTGATGGGAAAACGTAATAATCACCGGTGTCGTATCTGTAATTATCTGCAAAAGCATACGCGGTTTGCTAATGCTATCTCCCGCTACTTTCATCTGTTTCCGGCTGCGTTATAAGCAATATACTAATGTGAAATCGCGATCCTTGCGTCTAATAACAAAAAGCGTGAAAAACTATATCTCACGTGCGATCATTACTTTCATTATTTTTTAATAAAATTTCCTTCTACAAAGGTGTGAAAAAATATCTGATTAACATTAGCCTTTTCGATGGAAAATATTCAAATTTCTAAACTAGATTATAATACTAATATTACAACCGTAAGATATGAGTCTAAAAAGATTCGACAGCAATGATGCGAGTGTCAAAGCACAATATTTGTCCGGTCGCTTTCGACTGCCCAATTCAATCTCGTGTTACCGGAAGCTCAATTTCCACCGGTTGAAAAATCACGGTCGTTCAATCAGACGGCCATCAACGGTGACGATCGGTCGGTGCACGGACCGAAACGAAATTTTCTATTTTCTCTGGAACGAGCGTAGCTTGATTCGACTAACAAATTCGAGCCATAAATTGCGGACGGTGTAATCTCTAGTGGCAAATCTCGAGCGTGCATGTTGAGAGAGCTAAGTGACATAAGCTTCGAGGACAGAGCCGCGTATCCACGTGTCTATTACCCGATATATGATGGGAGCCCTTCTCCCTACCTCATTGACCACGCACTGCCCACAAATGCCATCCGCAGTGCTATCGCCACACAGGGATACCACTGGGCGGCGATACAGCAGGGGTTCGAGCAGGATGCTGCCAGGACGGTGTGCATCGAGGTTTGGTTTCGGTACAACGTCGAGGACAAAGAGAATACACGATGCACTTGTCTATCGTGCCCGATCCTATTCTCTCGGTCCATCGAGCTCATCGTGTCGTCCGTTAAACGCCCGTTATTCCTGAATGACCCTACCTTCCATCCTCGTTCGTTTACAACCCAAGGAATCCGGATTCGAATCAACCGGTACTAATTGGCGGTGGTTTCTTTCTAACCCGTACCGATTGTTAGGACGAGTGATTACTGAATTCAATTAGCTGTGCCGCCAGGAAACCTTGAAGAACTACGAGAGCTTAACGATTTTCCGGAATGTGTTTATAAACACAATCGTGTGGCGAACTTAAGCCTTGGGATTAATGAAAGAGAGTATATATGTATATGTTTAAAATTTTGAACAGCACCGTGTTTGACACACTACACGGTAGTTCTAAACGAAATGAGAAAAAAAAAAGAGTGGAAGAAAACAAATTACGCGAGAACTAATGACGCGAATTAGAGAAAAATATTTATACTCGCGATGAGGGAAGGGCAGCACGCGGACGGGTCGCTTCGAAACACAAACCTTTACATTATTTCCACGTACGTACATTAATAAAGAAACACGACTCGTGAAATTTCCTGCTCTCTCGCGAGTCATTAAATTTAAGTACCGCGTCGAGAGGAGTGAAAGGAAAAAAAGAAATGGAGGTAAGCTCGCGAAAGAGAAAACGTGCGACAAGGTGAACATCCACACACAGGGTGTTCTGAATTATATGAAACAAGCCAAAACACAGAATAAGTTTTTTTTAACAATGGAATAACTGTACTTCAAATTTTCCTCTTCGATCTTTTGTAATCTGGTTCAACCGTTTGTATCATCACGTATACACAAAAGGGTTGTACGTGAAAATCTTGGAAGAGTGCGAGAAATTTAAAACGTACGAGGCACACGGTCTGTAGTAGCATGGCAGAAAATGAGAGACGCAAGGAAGACAGCTCGTGTTTTGTTAATAACGATAACAGCCACGGTAATGCATATAAACAGCAAAGGCGTACGGTTTATGGTATAACGGTGAACGCTTTACCGGAGATAAACGGAATACGGTAGTGGGACTCGCGGTGTAACCCCTTTGTGCCGAAAAGCCCCGTAAATACTGGCACGATTATCCCCTGGTGCGATTCATAATGCAGGAAAAACGATGCGCGATTACGCAGTCTACCAGCCAAGCTCAATCTGACTCTACACCACGACCTTCCAATCCGCTTTTTTCCTTCTATCTTTCTCACTTTCTTTGTCCTTTCCTTCTTTTTCCATCCCTTTTTCTCTCGCAACACTTTCACTCTATTTGGCGATCATGGCGAACAAAATGGAACTCGGATTTTCCTCCTTCCAGGAAAATTTGCATCCTTCATTTAACCCTTTCTTGCTCAAGAGAAGAAAAAATAAAGAAACCAGAGGTTTCTCGTGATAATTGTACGAGATTGAGTTCAAGAGAAAATAAAAAATTGTTTATATAGATGAAATTCATTGCTATTCGTCAGTTTTCAATGTTACGACTCGGTGATTCCATATATAACGTGCAAAGAATTTCTTCCGTCTATGTCCATCGACGGGAAAGCCCAAAGGGTGAACACGTGTGTCTCACTCCCATAACACATGTACGGTTGTTGAAGTGGTGTGCGTGTTTGAAATTCAGTGAGGTGCGGCAGCAATATTTAACTCAGTCTGAAATTCTTTTTTTTATAGACTTGTAAAACCGTGACAGGCACATGGGACCCGATCCCACCTCCTCCTACAGCCCCATCCTTCAGCCATGTCTCTTCTCCATCCCCTAGTTACCAATCCTCTCCACCCTATCGTATGCTTGTACCATCTGAAACGGTTAGACGGTAGTCCCGTCGTTCTTTCGACCAGCATTTCCATTGCTGGTCCGCTTCCACCCTACTCGAATCCTGCAGCAACTCGTGTACACCCTCCGCGTATACCCCATCGCGCTATACGTACTTCCCCGCGGACAAATGCAAAACTAAAACGCACCAACCCTGTTCTCTGTGTGTAAATATGGTCGGGAAACTACTGCACTGTCGTTGAACGGGGTGAGCATACTTTTTTTCCAAGCTCGAACCACCGTTTTCCTACCCCAACGATTCGCGTTCTGCCCTTCTACGTGAAATAGCTAGCTAGCTGTGTGCAACGCTTTTGCGGCTAGAACCGAACCGGCGATGGGCCGCGGTTGTTTTACTTTTCCGTAAAGGGATGCTAGAAAACTATGGCACATCTGCGCACCTACAATTCCGACTTTTCTGCTTTAACGAAGTAGAGCTCTAATGCTCTACTTACATGCCTTTGCAATCCGATTCTAGGACGTGCATGTACGTGTAATTTTCTGTTGTCTATACTCGAATGCAATGGAAGCTACTGTTAATTAAAGAGTGTAACAATATTTCCTGGATAATATTTAATTATACACGAAGCCGTTTGATTACATTACTATATTGGTGATAATATTAAATTAATTATCTTTTCATTCTTTTTAATTTTCATTCAGAAGCCTCGAGAGAATTGTTTAATTAATTTAATTATCAATTATGGATGATACAAGTCCTGTTTATTGAAAGTAATAAAGCAATCCCATTCACCATCGATCGAAAATGTATAACTATACAAGTTTCGAGTTTGTTTCAGCCGATGGACAGTGAGCTTAAACCCATAGTGGTTTATGGTAGCTCGTAATGCATGCTCAGGGAATTCACCGCGTATAGGAATGTCGTCTGAGGGCAACGATACACCATACATATCTGTATAGAGCGAAGGGAAAGCTTGGATGTAATGAGAGGAGATTTCGGCGGTTACGTTCAGGTGGAGAGAAATCTTTCGGATTTTTATGGTTTTAAATCTGGTCCGTGATACGAGTCATAAACGGGGTGGACATTTTATGGGACCTTATAACGTGTAATTGGGATTTATACCAAGGGCGATGGAATATACGTAAGCAGCTGTATAACGTAAGTACCTATGATATTTCCGCAATAACAAAGGATATAAAAATTTACGCTTCACGTTTGATAGCAAATATCCTAAACTGTGTGGCCTCGTCATTTTCTTTTCTATACAGAAATTATTTTGCATTTTGACATAGAAATAAATGAGGATTCTAAGAACATCATGGAAACTTTCCAGAAATGAACTTCTGTTATTATTTGCTTCGATTTCAATATCTCAAAAGAAAGAAAAAAAACAATCATTTTATTAATTAATGAAAATTTGTTCTTTAGAGCGTGAGAACTTTGATACGCTTTGGGTGATATTATTACTAACACTCTCCCCTCGGGACAAATTATCCACCTTCTGATAAGCAAATACTTCTGCTGGTATTTGCAAATGTAATTAGCGAAATGGAATGCCAGAGTGTATTTAATTATAATAAGTTTGCCCCTGTTAATTGAAAGTACTTGCGGTGTAATGAAATTTTTCCCGTCTTTTGTGCGTTCACAAAACACGGAAATTAAACGAGACATCAACGTTAAACAGAATTTAAAGGAACGAAAATGAACAGGACGGTACGCGATGCTAATGCGTCGGAGATTCTCGTTTTCGCGTGAAAGGTCACGATTCAGGGAATCAAATTTGTGATATGGTTAAACAAATGGAGGTATAACGAAATGCTATTTGAAGATCTAGATATCAAAGCTGGTAGATAAAATTGCAAGGGACCATTCTTTTGTATATAGAATAACGCAAAAAATTAATTTATACGTGAAAAATTTAAGTTTGCAAATGATCTGATATTAGTACCCAATAATTTTCTGGATATTTCAAGAATCCTAGCAACCCGAATAAAACGCAAGGGATAAGGCAAAGCTATTCGCGATTCATGTGGAAGGATATCAATATTTTTTTAAACCATAAGCAGTGGAAATCCCTGGAAAGGAAGTACTTATGATGGGTTTACTGGTCTGCGGCTGTGTTTCTACAGAGATAGGGAAACAGAAAGCGAAAGAGCTTACCAAGTGACGTACGTTTAATGCCTAACCACCCCTTTCTACCGGACAACCCTTACGCGTAGAAATTATAGCACGAATACACGAAACTACTACTTCAAATTCTACGTCGTAATTTCGACCGATTCATGAATATCCCCATCTTCATCTTTAATCATCGTTCGAGGAGAAATCGAGAGGAGTATGGCTGAAAATTACTGGGCTGCATGATAATTTTCCTTTTGAAAGACGTCCGTTCTTGTTGTTTAATTAGTCGAATATTCAATGGGACGTGTATTTCCGTAAATTTAATGCACAAAGAATGACAAATTAGTCTCTTTCTACTGGCTGTACGCCAATTAGTTGATGAAAAATTTGCCATTTATACAGGTATCTGTTTGTTTGGCGTAATGGAATCTTCGGAACGAAATATTTGCAAATGTTTACCTTTCGTTATAGATACCATACTATGTATCGTTGCAAATTTTTAATTATTTCAAGTATGACCATAAATAGCAGATAAATTTTTAACATTTCGCTAATTATAAATAATTTTTAGAAAGAATGGTCTGTGATCGCAAAATTAATATTTCACAGTGATGAAAATCGCTAAAATATATCTCATTCAAACACAAAAGTCGAATGTGTTTATTCAAATAATGATAGCAGGTTTCAATTAATAGCACAAATATATATATACAAGAAGAGTAACTAAATGTAGCCCAGATAAAAACTGTAGTTAGATGTTATAATGTGCGATAATAATTTTAAATAATTCCATGTTTCAACAAATGAACATTTTAATAAGTTCTATTATTTTTAATTACATATAACTACTTTCCTCTAGAAAATTCATGCTTTTTTAAATTCTATTTTGCGCTTATTGTGTTTATTGAAAATATATTTTAGCATATCAGTAATATCAATTTACATACGAGAAAAAAAATGGGAATTGTTAAGTACTCACTGCTGGTGTCTTGTTTTGGTTGGTTTCCCGGAGACGTCACCCAGTTAACTTTCATCTCCTGAAACATGTATAATAAAAGAAATTAATAATATATTTGTATCTGCAAGAAATAAAGCGAAAATAAATTACATTTCTCTTGTATTTGTTTAAAGAAATAGCTCTTTTCATAAACAAATGTTTATCGTAACAGTAAGTTGTAATTATTATTTTTTAATATCCTGGGCAGTTAATAAAGTTACTTCATTCTTTTAATATTGAAAAAAGAAATAACTTTAATCTTTAATTTCAGAGTTTTAATTAACTTTGTAACGATTTTTCTTTGCAAATGTTCGTCACATCTGTAAGTCATAACCATTACTTTTATAGCACTCTGTACAGTAATTAAAGCTCCTTGGTTCGTAAAATTTTAAATTTCTAAAGCCTCATAACTTGTACATCATTTTTTAAAAAAATTATATGAATTTTTATTTTAAAAGCGTAAGTGGAAAATTATTGCAGAAAATATTTCCAATTTCTCTAACAAGAGTTAATAAAATAATATACAATTATTGAAATTAAAACTACACAAATTTACAAAAATATATTACATTTATAATATAATAAGATTATAACAAAGATTTATTCAAAAGAAAGCGTAGTATAAGAAGGTAATATACCGAAGACAAACAGATTTTGAAGTTTGTATTTCGCGCGGTTGCCGGTAGGTTGTGATTGGACGACGACATTGCTCGAAATCGGCACGCGAACAGGATTTCGACCGAAACAGGTCGTCAGTCGTTCGTGAGTCGTGTACCGTAAAGGTTTAGTTCTGTGCATGAGTGAATGGTTCAAAGACTTTCGGTGAGACAGTAAACAAACTCGTCGAATGATATCATCAAGAGGATAGTGTTTGGAACTTACGCAGGAGCAATAACCTCTGAGAGTTGACTGACGCCATGGCAGGGCATCTGATTTCGGTGAGTACACACTGTATTAACAAAAGTAAATTCTATTTATACAGAATCAGGATTCTATCATTTGCAAACACGTTTCTTTAATTTCTTGTTAATTCTCTACATATTTGTGTGACATTGAAGAAACAAATTTTTACTAACCTTTGTTCTTGTTACTCTCGTGTGGAACGAATATATTCAACTAACAAAGTTTACACGAAAAATTCAATTTACACTATTAAACTAGATAGATAATTACGTATAAATAGATATTTACACTAGTTCAAAGGTTTGATTTGAGTAATAATTTCGTCTTTCTAATAACTTGCACGACGCGAGTGCAAAGAACCGATCGCGTAGAATGACGCTCGAATTTAGCGCATGCGCAGTTCAATATTCCAACATGGCGTCCATTTAGTACATTTTTAAATTACTGCGCAGTATTTAAATTTATATGGGACTCATATTATTCGTTTTTTTAAAATGAAGAACAGAGCTAACCATTATTCTATTCGATAAATATATTATAATTATTAGAGTATTTTTAATAAAAGACACTAGATCTTTTAAAAATGGAATAATTAGTTAATAAATTATTAAATATTAGATTTCCATTTCGGATTGATTTCACATGGAATTGAATGGGGTTAAATCAATATGTTACTAAAATTATAAAATCGCTGACCAAGTTAGGGCAGTTTACAATTGGACGTCGGTGAACTGATCGCGAAACAATCCCAAGCATCATTTCATATTTCGGCACGTAAAATTTTGGCATAAAAGATCGCAGTAAAAGAGGAAAAGGGATCGGTTTTCTAGGGATTCAAGACAAAACACAAGTATACGATCAAATTTATATCGTTCGGTTCGCAAGTCAGACACCTTAAAACGGTTTGGCTGATAAAGCAGCTACGGTTTCTCGTTGTACGAACGAAATCTTGCTGAGAGACGAGCAATTCCGTTTATAGAGAATCGGGTTGGTCTTTACTCGCGAAGACGGCTGGTAATCCGTAGCAACAGGAAGCGGTATCACCGCCAAAAAGACGTCGGCTGGCGGAAATGGGACGTGTCGGGGTGTCGTCGGGTCCTAACAGATCCCATAAACTGGATTCTTTATGCATCGCGATGTACCTAGCCGTGACGTTGCAGATACTCGGAAGATAGTAAAAGTCATTTCGTTAAAACCACTTGCAGGGATGGGAAAGGATGTAGTTCGAAAGTAGTTACGGCTTCTTTTTATCATGTTCAATTTCACATAGTGACAGAAATTATTAGTTAATAAATCAGTTACTAATTAATAAATAAGGAAATATAAATGGACTATAGGCATTCAATATTCATATTTTAAAATAACAAAGATACGATAGAAATTTTCAATAACAATTTGAAACAATCCCTTTAGCAAAATTAAAAGCTACGGATTATGGTTACACGGTTTATTTTATCGGACGATTATTGTTATTACATCATTATTAATTCACATTTAATACATCAGTGAAGGTAAAACGCGAAACATTTAACTGCATTGATTTTTAAACGTATCTAATTAATAAAATTATTACTACCGAATTAATTATTGTCGCATTTAATACATGTTCTGTATTTAATGCAGTTGAATGAGTAATTTTCCGTATGTACTTTACAAGCTGGGTATTATTCAATTTTAAATAAAGTGGTCGTTTGTAATAAACGGTATATTGAATATATATTTGTATTAATTATCATTATAAACTCTTGTCATTTTCAATGTAATAGTACAATATTGGTTAAAGATATGGAATCACTGCTTAATGAAATTGCAAAGTGGGATTTTTCAAATTTCTAAAGCCTCTAATTATCAACTTGAAATGAAACTTTTATTGTGAAATGAAATCTAGTAAGGGTGCAGTGTATAAGTAAAGGGGTGGAATAATGGTGAAACCAGTGATATCGTAAAATCTTGTTAGCACTACTGTAGACAGACTTAATGGAAAAATGGTGTCATCCATGTGACCATACATCGTCGACCGTATCAGTAGTGTTAATTCGGTACACGCGACGCGTGTGCTGTTGATATTGAATCGTTACTTCTCATTTTCTTAGTCGTCTATGTTGATGACTTTGACATTCTTCGCATAGTGTATATCCTGAAAACTTCTTGAAACAGTTGGATGGAAGATATTTAGACGTTGAGTGAATTATTCTAACTAACTAGTTAATAATTAGCTATTTGTGTAATTATGTTAATAGCCGACATTCTTAATTAACAGCTGAATAAAAAATGCTTAGGTGTGGAGTGAAATGTTTTTAATAATTGTAGAGATATTCAATAACTTTATGTATTAATGTCGAAGGAACAATATTTCACTTCCCTCTTAATATTCATTCGGAAACTGATATTGTAAAAGTTCAATTAATATGGTAATAAGAAATACATAGACAGAAACAGTTTCCTCTTCTTACGGTTCTATGAACCTTTATATTCTTTATTCTCTTGAGGCTATCAAATGTTGTTTTAACAGAAACGTTCTTGATACAAAATGTGTACACTATTTGGAATCACAAAAAATATAAAGGGTAATAATTCAAATAAGTAGCTGTAATTTCTTAAATAATTCTATTTTACTTGGCTGACTATTGATTATCTTCTATTGTTTATTTTCCATTCCATGTTTTCCAAGGAAAACAGTATCTTCCGTCAGAATGTGTGCTCGTGAATTGCGGCTTTCTTCTTTAATTGAAATTAATTCTATAACGGAGTTCTTCTTTTCCATTCAATTTCCAAATTGCCTATTTTCCGGCATTATCCTTTGAAGAACAATATTTTAACGTCATATCCGTTGATGTTCTTTTTACTATCGCCTGCGGGAAACGATGCTAACTACGCTCTTCGGAGTTTGATATAATCAAACGATAATTGAACCGAATTGTAATGAAAAGTGCAAACGGAAGCAAAATACTGTGCTCGATAAAGCGTTTGCGCCGACGAGATGCTTTGTTCGATTACCAGCACGCCGCAGCTTTGTGAAATACTTTATAGATTATATACGTATGTAGGTACATGTTTCGCGTATAGGAAAAGGAAGCTACACCTAACTGGCACAATAAACGACGTTAATACTCTTTGCTGTTATCCTTATTAACGATCTGTATATCGTTTGCTTTATTAACCATTAATTATTCAATTGTAAAGAAAATTAGGTACAGCAACTGGAACAGTGCATACGATTATTAAATATGTAATACATCGGTTCGTCACATAATTTATTCGCGTTTTTATTTTACATTTTAATAACGTTTTCATTTTCGTTGATTTGTTTTCAATCGTTGAATTTTTTACCTACTTTTCGTACGTCTCGTTGCACAGGTTCCATTAATTGGTATTCAAATTGGTATTAATTGGTAGTCAATTGATGATTTCGATCATTGTCGAAAATGTAATGTTAGACTGAGTAGGGAGGAAATTCTGCCGACATTTTCTCGCGCAAAAGCAATGTTTGGATAGTACTTGAAAAATGGCACAGACCACAGTAGCTGAATACTGTAATAACAGAAAACTTATGTTCTCTACCAAACCGATATCCGGCCGTTGTCGAATGAAGTATAAAAGGAACGGAGAAAAGTATTCGGTCCTTTTAAACCCACATGAAAAATTTGCCCGGTAAAAAAAAAACTGAAATTTAACTGCATTTAACATGGTCCGCCTTTAATCAACGCTACCAATTTAATTTGGTCGGATAATCAAAAAATGACAAAGGAAAGAGATTCTGGAAATTTTAAGCTGCAAATTAATGGGTTAAATTAACCTATTTATTCTTAGAAGTTGAAAATATATTATTTCCAAGATATTATTTTTAGTGAAGTGAATAAAGATAAAGATAAAATTTAGATAATCATGACTAATTATAAAAAATTATAGTTATTCAGAATCTAAACATCACGAACATAATATCATTAATACTTACCGCCCACATTTATAAAAAGGCACGTGCACCCAACGTTTAAACGCATTTTCGTCGATACAGCCGAATGAATAATTCATTTCCTCGTCTGTTGGAAATTATAAGTCGATAATCGGATCAACTGCCATAAAATCAGGTGAACACCGTTGCGCGATAATCTCTTCCTTTGTTGAAGCCGAGTTTCAGTTGTGCGTGTTCAGCTTAATACGGGCATCGAAAGTTCAGTTTTAATAAATGCGAAGAAAAAAAAAATAATACACGAGCTGTTGAAAAAGTTGTTTCGTTATCCGAAACTTTTCGTATACTTGGCTACATACGCACACCTTTCGAGAGTTCCGCGAGACTAGTTGCGGCAGATGCGCGGCAAAACAACATGAACAAGTAATGTTACGCGAGGAAACTGCGGTGTGGAAAGAGGCAAGGATAAGGAATAAGTTAGTAAACGAGTGACTATATAAGTAAAGAAGCAAGTAAGTTAGCAGAGAGGATGTGGGTGTACCCAAGACAGTCGGGCCCGCGGCGTGTCCGCAGCAATTTGCAACTTTTAATAGTTGGTCCGGGTTGCTAGCCCCTTCTTTTATAGTTTATACAAGCAGTGAGTTTATATGCCTTAGTTTTGCACAGTTAATGTGACCGCGGTTCGTGCCCACCCTCGCTACCGGATGTCTTATTTATGCTAACTGCGCGCATCCTGCCCCGTGGTGTAGAGATTCGAGCCGAGGGTGCAAGGTCAATCGTGATTTTTGAAACCTAGGTTCTCGAAATGTTTAATAAAAAATTGTATTTAAATTTACATAAATTAACGATACGATCCTCTCCTTAGAAGTCATTACTTAAAGCATCAAAGATTCTAAAATTATAATGGTGCTAAAACTACCACCTTATCCCACGTTCTGGTCAGCAAAGAGTACGAAACTCCAATAAAACGAGTCAGATTCGATCAGAAAAATTCCTTGGTCGAACACGGGCACTTTAATGCAAGGCTTAGACCACGATTACATATCGCAGACCCTTTAGGTTTGAGTTAGTAGCCACGGGCATCGGCGGGAAGTCGGGTAGAAATTGCAAGCTGCTGCATTTTTGACCTTAGCCAGCCTGTCGGTCAGATATTTATTGTCCTATTATCGTGATTGATGTACGGTCGGCTGGCCAGCGGTCCGCTATCTTATATAAGTAACATTTAATGGCGTATAGGTCGTTTCGGACTTTCACATGATGAAGGGAGGCCGCTTGTCTTGTTGTCGTCCGACATTACGTGGGCCGGTTTTGCCGCAGCCACCACCCCATGTGGTCCACAGGGTTGCTTGCACGTTTTCTTATACTTGTATCTTCTTATTTTCCAACCACATGGCGCCATTAGTCGCCACGGCACCAACGACGTTTCTCGCCTGCTTCTGGTAATAAGTCACTGAAATACTATCGTAAGGAATTTACGGGACCCAGGGTTACTTTTCCTTAGCGATACCATGCAACCACGTAAGTAGGTACTCTGCGCCACTCTTTGCTAAACTCACAGACGATCCTCCTCTCTACCTACCGGTTCTGTCATAAATTCCCTTCCAAAGTAGCAATACCAACGTTTCGTTGAATATAAAGGAGTTATCGAGCAAGTTCCTCGTCGTTTGTGAATTTCTAAGTTCCCTTGCAAAGTATGCATATGTTCGGAAAATCCTTCCAAATAGGTAACTTCATTTGTTCATTATTTATAAATATAATATATTATTCTTACTTGGTGGATTAAGATTTCTGAGCTCGAAGATCGTAAAATTTTCTAGGCTCCGAATTCCCTTTCCGAGTTTCGCAATGAACCATTTGATGTATAGAATCTAGTAGCAATTTACTTAACGTCCACCTGTCATATTAACGAGAAAGTTTGTCAGTCAATTTTCAAGCAATTTTATATAGTTTCACGGAATTACAATCGATTCACTGTCCAAGCTGAACAGAATTTTCTACATGGTACAGTGTACACAGAAAAAGTATTTCCTTGTGTCAACTTTTCCTCGGCTCTACTATTTATTCATTGACCAAACCATTTACCCGTCGTTGGCGTGCGCCGGGCAACTTTCCATTCTTGTTCGAAAAGTTAGGGAAACTACCCCGAAATCCCAGGTAGCTGAACACACGTTCGAACACTGGGCTCGATTCATGTGTGAGTCCACAGAGCGGAGCAGTTTAAGCGATTCTAGTCGAAGAAAGAACGAGAAAAGTGTAGGGAAGGAAGCGTTAGCAGTATGCGAGTTCTCAAAACCTTTAACGCATTGCCCGCCGTGTCTAAACAAAGAAAATTTCCTCGGGGAATCGCGGTTCCTGCAATTTTCACTCAAATTATTTCGTATACCACAGACCTATGCGCATTTATTTCTCACCTGCAATTGATTTTCTCTTTACTCTTCACTGAAAAAAAAGAATCACGAGAGTAATAGGAGAGTCTATAATTTCCAGAGTAATAAATCATTCATTATTTTTTTCAATTTTCAAGTCGAATTTTAGTTGATCCTGAAATTGGATACTATCTACAATTTTCGCGGTGATTTTTCATCCACGGTGTCATAAAAATTAATGAATTAAGAGGTGTCGTAAATCTTCGCTTTTGAATTTCTGTATTTGTATAATTGTCTGATGTTCGAATGAAAATGGTTTGAAATAGATGTCGTATCTCGCATACATCTTCTTTTAATTAATATCATCACCTTGATTAAAATGTTGAAATTTATCCTTAGTGTTTAGATATGATGATTCAAATGTTTCATTCTTTATCAGTCTATCTTCAATTTCAACAAAGTATATTGTATTGAACGAAACGAGAGTTTACACGGTGTAACGGAGGCAAGGGTTATCGTGAAATCTGTGAAGCTGTGTTATAGGGAATAATCTTTCTGTGTACCGGCGGTGGTTGGCAGAGACGGTGATTGCATCCGCCGTGGTGAACTGCACTTCCGGTCGTCGTAGACCGGAGGAACACTCTGCCACACCGCACTAACCTATGATATATGATTACGCCGCGTGCCCTCCGTTCGTATCATGCCTTATTATATACAATATTATATTATACCAGCATACTGAACCGCGTTGCCATCCAGTAGGCCCTATACAGAGTGTCTACAAATGATAGGAACAAATTTACGCAGTGCGTTAATGAGGAACTGATTCACTGCTCATGATTATTGCTTCCATAATTTCAAATTTTCATTTGAAACGAATAAAAAATTTCGGGGAAAAAGTACACTGGGGAGATTGTTACGTAAAAGTCAGTGTTCCTCTAGTTGGTTGGCAAATCTACTTGAAGTGTAGAAAACCGATTTCTAACCGATATACAAGCCGGGTCTCCGCCAAATATGCATCCCATGTGCCTCGTATCTACCATCGCTTTAATAATACAGAATCGATCCTCATAAATCGTATCCGTTCGACTATCGCACGCATGTTGAAGCCCATCGTCTACGTGAGCAATTCTCGGGGTCGTACTGTTTCACATTAAAATATGCAAAAGCAACGGGGACGATTGTTGTCGAAAATACGACACTCTGAAATGTAGTAAGAACCGTACTGAATATAATACATGTACTATCATGTATCGTTCTTTATCAATTTTTAATCATGTATGAAGGTACTTATTAAGTACACAAGATGATTTTTCAAATAGTTTTCTAATTGTTTTCTTAAAGATTTTTTTTACGCTTAAGTGAAAACAAGAGTTATTCGGCAAACTACGCGAAATTCATCTCTGTAGCGACTTGAATATCCGTATTGTTGCAAGCCCTTCGCGAAAGAGGATACATAGGTACTCGTTCTTTTTTTTTTTATCATAGATGAAAATTCTTCTTTCACAGAACGCGAAGATGAAAATGAAAATTTATGGCGGGAAACAAAATTCCAGGCGAAATAGGGTTGGAAGGGGGAAGAACCAATTGCGAAATTTGAATATTCTATTCGGTGCAATGTTGTACGTAAAATGATGCAGCCGAAATGGAGTTGACCTAAAAAGTAAATCACAAGTGAAGAAACTGGTTTATGTAAATCGTTCTTCAACCATTTTGCCGATCGGAACCCGCGCAGATACATCGTGCTACGGTCGAAACACATACAGAACGGGGAATAGAGACAAAATGCGGGAGAAAAAGAGAGACGGAGATTTGTAATGCTCGAAAAATCGTAATAAATGTATGAACGTGAAAATGAAATGCGTCGTTCGGTAGATTTCTAAAATATGCTACGATGTAGCTTGAAATTATCTCCCTAAATCTGTCCTCTTTCAACAAAAAATCAAGGGTAAATATTTTTGCAAATAAATATGATTTTTGACAAAGAGATCTTATCAAGGAAAATTAGTTAGCATTCAATTGACAACACAATAATGAAATGAAATAAGGAGTTCTCGTCTTAAGTAACTGATCACCATTCCATATAAGAGTATAAAGTGGAATACAATTGTTTTTTTTCTTCCACCGCGTAAAACGTAGTTTGCTCATAGTTGAAACAACAGGATGACGACGAACGATGTGCCACGCATTCCTCACAGAAAGCACGTATTTCGTGAGCTAAGGTTAAGCGAGAAAGCTGGGGCACGCTTTTGGTACGAGCCTCTCTTCGTAAGCGCACCCACCCCCGAGGAATGTGTTCCTCTTCAAGTGGCTCTTCGTCTCTCGAAACATTCTAAACGCGTGACCTGCCTCACTTCTTTTTTTTCTAACTATAAACGTAGAAGTTTGAGCTCAAAAATGAATTTATCATGAGACAATATTGATATGTGCCTATCTTAAATTTGTGTAACTTGTAATTCTTTTTTATTTCGGTCTTATGAAAAAATTATAAAATTAGTTTACACTTCTACTTTGTAATTAACTAACGAGAATTACTTTGCCAAAGTGGCAATACGCCATTGCGTTAAGCGTTAATTGTTAACAATGAGGCGTGCACATTAAACTATTGAAAGCAGCAAATAGTCATGAATAACTAACGAGAGCCGAGCAGCCGTAAATAGATCTTGTACATATATTGAAAGCAGGATCGATTGAACACAAGAGGTAGATAGTGTTTACGTATTTAAAGGACGGGCAGGCTTTGTTGCATATTCTAACGCATTGCCGAGATCAATGTTTCATCACAGGTATCAACTAAACACAGAAGCCAGAATTCAATATTTCCCATAACGTGTCAATCAACTGACAAAATATCTAGTATACCTCGTAAAAAATATATCCACGAGATAACAGGATATAACAATATCTCTGTCAGAATATTACAGTGACAAACTGTCATAGGGACTGTAAAAAAAGAAGTAACTCCATATTTCTGTAAACAAATTCCGTATAATATTTGTGTGCAGAAATAATGACAATTTTCTAAAATTTGTTTAGATTTATACTGCAATCAAATAGGGATATTCCAATGAATTTATATAAATAAATTTCAAAAAAATTATATAAATTGTAACACTGAAATATTACGATGTGATTGTGAAATCAGAGTTTTCTAAATGAAATTTATAGCAAAAATAAATGAAAGACCAATGTCTGTCACCATTATTAGATTGCAATCAAGTAGGATAATGACAGATAATAACAAGTTAGAAAAATCTAATGCCAAAGAGATGAACGAAGTAGTTTGTCGAGGAAAGTGCCATTCGTAGTTTCCACGGTATTGCGTCCAATTGAACTTCACCGAGTTCTTAATCCTTTTCGCCGTGTTTCCTCTTTAAAGCTTCCGAACGCTCAAAGTAAACTTTCGCATTGATGCTGGAAACTCTATAATCGATATGGATTTATTTGGATCCGCGAAAATCTAGCATTAACGCGGCGATAAATACGAAGAAATGCATTCGAATGCATAATTACGAAACAAGAAGCTTAATAAACGCATCGCGACAGGGTTAAGAGAAATTGTAAAGAATAATTTCGAAATGTTGATCAGTCAGATGCTTCGGAAATGAATTCTTGAAGACGTAATTGCTCGCTACAACTTCGAATGACTTTGATTAATAATTAACCTCTAATCGGTAGCTAACTGACTCGCTAATCAACGTTTTGTGAGTCGATGCGACCCCTGCGTTTCCGACTTTAGAAAGCATAGATGCTTCCGATTCTGAATGATTCTGTTTGCTGACTGATTGCCGGTTGACTAGATAACTAACTACTAACTAATCACCAACTTCAGAAGGTACGGTGACCTCGTTTCCGCTGTGTCCATAACACGGTTTCCTTGGAGAGAAGGTGGAACCGCACCTGTCCTGATAATTCACTGGTTGGCAGAAATTTAACAACGATACACGATTTCAATCAGTTCTTGATTATTTCATCGAAGTTCTTCGATATCGTTGAAAATCAATTTCCGTCGTAGCTCAGACGGCTACTTTCTAGATCCCTGTAGTTTTCAAGAAGCGCTGAGATAACGAGGATGAATCGAAGCATACACTTTCCGGGTAACATAAAATATCTGGCGAAAGGCAAGGGGCGATAGATAACTTCCTTTGTTTCCTTGGGCCCGTCTTGTTTTCCCTTTAGTTCAGTCTCGCGTCACACGACGATTCTAGGAAAAGACGCCCGGCGTCTAGGCTGTCTTTGACTGGCAGCCCCGGAAAAGTGGCGAATACTACAGCTACCGAAGTCAAACGGTGAATACTTCCGTCGATATTTAAATTCCGTGCCGAAAGACGAGGAAGAGGAACGGGAAAGTCAACGACAAGAAGGGTCACGGACGTTGTTTCTCTGACTTTGATCCTTCGAGTAATTACATTCTTTCAGTTCGTAGAACGTCCCCACGTTTTCCAGCCTCCTACCCCCGAAAATCTCCTTTTCCTCTATATCCCTTTTAAGCTCTTATGAACTATACGCGAGATCCAAGCTACGATTCCGCGTTAATTAAAAATTTCTATAGCAAGTTCCTTAGATATTTCGCTTACCACGTGCCATAATTTTCTTTCTTCATGCTTTCGTGTAACAAGGTAAACCTCGAGTGCAGACTGTACGTAGGTTCGACCATTCTTCCAGGTGAGAAAGGGTAGAAAAATTTCCATGGCAAAGTCTATGGGGGGGCCAGGGAACGTAGCGCCGGGATCCGGGGGTTACTCGGTGGATAGGAGGTGCGGAGGAAAGGAAGAAAGCAAGGGAAGCATCTGGGCAGACTCGCATGAAACTTTAAACCGATGTTTTACGATGGCTTTTTGTTTCGCGTGTTTTATTGAGCAGAGAGCGGATATTCACGTCAATCTCGCTCTCTTGCAATCCGCGAGAAACAGCCAGAGAGAAGACTACACCGATCTCTCTTACTCTCTCTTTCCAACCCCTTCGTTGGCTTGGGTTTCCGCCATCCCTTTTCTTCTCCTCTTTCTCTGGTATTCCCTCTGAATCTCTCTCTAGTCCTCCACCATTTTTCATAAAACTTTCAGCATAACCCGGTGCCGCTGTAGGTATATGCAAGCGACAGCAGCCGCCTCCGAGTGCCTCGAAGGAAGATTTTATAGGGTTATAGATTAAAGCCTCGGTATCCTTTTGTACTTCTGAAAGACTGTTTAACGCGCTGAAGAATATGGAATGCCGTTTTGATTACGCGCGTTACAAAGGTCGCCTATTCTATCACGATGGAATATTTCTGCTTGGATAGTGGTTGAAAATTCATGTTCATATTAGGACGATTATGGTCTGTCTCTTTGCCGTTAACAAGTCCTCTTGCTCTGAAATATGGAAAAAAGAAAGGAAAAAGAGAAAGAGATTTCATCTAGGGGCCTCGTAGGGTACTTATCAATACACTAATAAAGTATCAAAAATATTAATTTTCTTATTCTTAAGAGTGATTAGGCACGAATAAGGCATAGTATATTTATGTATTGAATTACTCTATAAACCTACAAATTAGTGAGTAAAAATCTGCAATGTTTTTTTGCAAAGATAAGCAACTTTCTGATAAAGCATTCACTGTTACTACTTCGCTGTATGTCAGTCAAATCGTTGACTTATATCACTTCCAGTTGACTATGATACTTCTTTATTAGTAATTGCTCGAATTAGGAAGATTTATTTTAATATTCTTGGATATTTAGGAATATAAATGAAAGATTTATTTAATTATTAATAGGATTAATAGAATTTAATAGAATTCCTTCCAAATTCCAAATTCTTTCCTGCAGCTGTATTGTATCACTTTTCATTTATCGCTTCAACTATCAAGAATTTCAATTACGTATTTATTTATTTCGAAAATTCAACTAAATCTTTCGTCACGTCCAGTACAAAGGACACGAAAAGAACTATCGGATAACCCGAGCCGAAGGTAGAGAGCTCTTTGTGCTCGAAACAAAAGAAGTATATCTCTAATCCCACGGGGATGTTCCTTAACTAGAAGAGGCAAATGAAGAAGATAATGCCCGAGGAAGAAACGGCAGCTTCCTTTGGGTTTGACCTCCGCTCGAACGGAAAGCCCCGGTAGTCTTTGTCTGCGAAATTAAATGATAAAAACATGTCGTACTTCCGTATCACCTCGACTATGTTCACGACGCTTCTATTCACCTTATTCCTGCCATTATCCCCCTTCTCGCGTGTCTCACCCTCCCCTATATCCCGTTGTCCCGCTTTTAATAAGAGATTTCACCGAAACACGAAGACTTCCTTGTTCGTGCTTCCGTTCTTTTCCAGATACTTTTCTCTGCCCTATGCGCCATAATATCACGACGATACTTTGCATGTATACAGCCTCGAATGAAGGGCCACGAAATTTTATCACTTGTTATATTTATCAAAGTATCAAGAGATACATTTCAACGTTATTGATTTTAGAAACATTTTCCTTTGGACAAAAATAGGGAAAAATAAAAATTCACGGTTATGATATTTCCTTGTCAACTGGGTTTTTCATTATACTCGCAATCTATCGCAAAAAATATTTCAACTCCAATTCATCAAATATGCATACGCATAGTTCAAGTAGATAAAACCATCGAGAATAAGACCCTCGTAAATTTGCAACTTGATCGAAACACTTTATCAAATGAAAGAAAACGAATAAAAATCGAGATTCCTCGTTTAATGGTGAAGTATGCAAGATCAAGGCTTCAAAGTCATCGAAATTTGAAAATTCGATCTCATAAAAGAATTAAAAATTTTAAATCCAGTATATGACGAATATTCCGCAGTAACTTTTACTCGATATTGCAGTACAAATTCCAAACGATCGTGAATTAAAGCTCGTTGACGTACCGAATCTCATGAAACACTACCATCTATCAATTTACACGGCTTATACTTGCAATAAAAAGGATCGTATGACTCTTGCCTGTTCTTCGTTTCCATGTTTCCAGCCTCCCAATTTAATGCATTAGAAGTAGGTCCGATTTTGAATGGATATTTTAAAAAAGACAAGAAATACTTTTAAGCAGACTCAAATAAATTCAGACGAAGTGGATTCAGATTTTTCATAAATACTTTAAAGGATGTTAAACTTCATTTTCAAAGCTCCACAAGCACTGTTCTTTCCACTATCAAATCCAATATAACTGACTGAACAAGGGTGTATTTCTTTGAGACACACCAGGATGGAATGTCAATCGAGACTGATTCAAAAGCATCGCGTAATAAAAGGGTTACTATTCGATGAGAAAGCAAGAAAGGGAAGAAGGAAGGGAAAAGACAACGGTAATCGGTGACATTACCTCAGGATGTCTGACCGTGCACGTACATCTTCCACTAGAAGGAACATCCCCCGTTGGCTGGAACCGTTTCTTCGTCTTTCGTGTGTTTCTATCGTCGGCTGTCTTGAACACGCTCAGATCTTGCTCGATCTTGCCCCGCAAGCTACCTGTATCCCATGTCCCGGAAGTTTTTCCAATGATTCCTTGGTTCTTTTGTGTTTAATCTGTGCGCCACAGAGGACAGATGTCAAAGACGGAGGAGAAATATTTATGAACGTCGTGATAACGCTGGTGCACCGTTACGGGGATGGTTTCTGTTATTGTGGATTGATATGGTAATTCACTTGGACAGAGGAATGTAATGCAGTTATAAAATACGGAATACGTGTAAGCTATGGGATAATTCTGTTTTTTTTTTTTTTTCTGGTTGAGCTTAATATATGAGTCTGCGAGTGTGGTTTGCAGGGGGGAATCAATTTTGTAATAAATTTTATCTAAGGAGAAATAAATCTGTTATGGGTTACGTATGATATATTAACATTATGGGATATTTTATAAGCAGTTCTGGATAAAATACACTTTGGCTCATATCTGCAACCCACCCTTAAATTAGCATTTACCTTTCATTGAAATAGGCAATCATTTTTCAAATGTATTTTGCAAGTAGAAAATTATTCAGAAACTGTTTTTCAAATTTGGAATTATCCTGAAACAAAAATGAAGTTTCCTCAAAAAATTATACGAAATGTTATACATTGACAGTGAAAACTATATTATTTTTTCATTTACTGCTGGTAAAAAACATACTACTTTTCAAATTTTCATATGAATATTTTAATTTTAATTAAAAATATATAAAACTGCCCTTAAACTTTCTTGCAAAAAAAAGCAAACTCTCCGCACGAAATAAATTGTCAAATATAAATAGGAATGCCCGAAATTGGATTCTTTAAATTTCTATAAAAGTATTTTACTCGTGCAAAGGAATTTTAACGCGTCAGTACGCTTATCACTAATAAACGAGACGAATGAAGCATAATGTGTATAAAATTCCAGTGCGAGAAAAACGGAAATGTTAAAAACGGATGATGTTGTTACGTTCTAATCTGTGGGTGAAGTTGGTTGCAAAGATTAAAAAGATGCAGAGGGAGAAATAAAGCTTTTAATACACAGGGGACCGATGTTTCATATTAAACGGTAGCACAGACGGAACGTTATTGTAGAAAAATTTAAAATCTTAGCCGCGTTAAGGTACATCTTCTGGACGGACGGGCTTAAATGTTAATTTACACGAACGTTCCTGCAGGAAAGTCGTTGAAACGTTTGTTTAGCCTTCTGTAACGAATGCGTCTTCTGCTAATGAAATCATTCATAAAAGAAGCGAACATAAATAACGTCCATGAAATTGGATGCTTCGTGCTGTAATCAGAGTTACGGAAAATTCGTTGGCTGAAAAGGGGGACGAAATGGAGGAAGTGAGAGAGGGCATGACCGGAAGGTCGGTTATTTCCTGAAAGTATTTCATCTGTAAAGCTAAATTTTGTGACGTATCGAGGAGAGTATTTCTTTTGTTCATTGACGAAAAGTAATCTGTCGGTTCGTTGTTGCGTGACAGCTCGAAAAATTAATTCTCTCCGTACGATGAAGCAATATACTTTTTGAAAGGGTCTATGGTTTCAATCGTTGTTTCATCTTCGTAATTTCCTGTGTTTCTCTTTTGCTTTTTGTTTTTTTAACTATGCTAGATTGAATGTTGCTGGTTGGTCGGAGGTAATTTTAACATTAGCTAGGGAAAGTAAAACTGAAATTAGGCAAAATTTTTTATATAATTTCTTGCTAGTATTTAAATATTCTTTGTTCAAAAAACAATTTAAATCTTTAAGAAACGATATTATAAAATTTCATATTGTAATTTCTTATTATAAAATCGGATAAATTCGCATCGGATAATTAACTCCTCATGCTATTCTGTACTAACGAAATTTACAGCACAGGTTGTAATTAACTTAGATGAATTCATGGAGTTTGAAGTTTTACAGAATGAAAGCTACTTGTCCAATTAACTTCAAACTCTTAAGATAAATAAATACTTTAATCGTCTAAAATTGCTAGAAGCAATAACTTGATACTGGTATGCAGCTATGTATGTTAAGGCGTCAGTGCCGGCTCTCGGACTGGTTTATTTAGATTACAAAGTATCACGTTACTACCTCGATACCCATAGCTGTTCCAACCGAACAAGGAGCAACAACAACAACAACAAAAATAAAAACATTGTTCCTTGTTCGTTCGTAGCTTTAGGTTAGCAAGAGCTTTCGGCGAGCAACGTGGCATCATTAAAGCGCGTTTTTCCAGCGGGTCTACCGATTGGTCCACCTTGGAGGCTGCGCATCCGCGCAAGTATGATATTGGCCAGCGCACCGGAAGACAAGGTAACCCTTGTGCCTTGCGATTGGTGAGGGGCGGAGCTAGCCAAAGCTTTCACGAAAGCTCTTTCTCCCTCTTTGTCCAACCCTGAAGCTCTCTTCCCTTGCTTCTAACGTTCCACCCCTCTAGTTGTTGGCTAAACACGAAGGCCTTCGTTGTTGCCGCAATTTAGGTCACTTCTTTCCTCTTTCACCTTGTCGTAGATTTTGTTAACCAGAAGGCTAAACAATAGCCCGTGCTTAAAATTGTTTCGGTTGATTGGTTTGATTAATTGATAGAATATCGTTGAAGGCATTATTCATCGATTGTATAAATTATGATCTGCAACCGGATGTTCGCGCGAAGGTAAGCATTAGTTCGAACATTCGGGGTATCCATTACGCTAGGTGGACGATACTTCTCTCGAGGGAGGAGGATCGGGATAAGTCTAAGTGCGCGAAAGAAAAATAGCAGAGGGAAAAGAAGACGGGGATTCGAGGTGAATACCGAGATAGTAAAGTTCTGCTGTAGGTTCTTAATAAATATATTAGCAGCACTGCTAGGTCGAAGGAAATGACCCCACCTGTTCCCTCCTGGGGGTGAGATTTTAGTCCCCGACACCGCGAAGTATGCTTAAGATAATCAAGCTTATCAATAATGAAAGGTACGAGCGAGTAAATAGGTAGGGAAGCGACTTTTACCTCCCAGTTCTATACAGACAGGAATCTCTTGTGCTTTCTGGATTCTTGGATTCTTTCTTTTAATACTCCTTTATATTTCATTTTGTATACGTTCTGTGATTTGCTTGCCATTCTGAGAAGAAATTTCCCTTCATTGCAAATAAAATATTGGAATTTTGTATAGTAAATCATTGAATACCGATTGCCATAAATTACTGAAATCATACTGGAATCCTTTCTTTTGTGATTCCCCACCTCAGAGTCTAAGTTATGGATTTCTTCGTAAAAAATTATTATTTTGCATATATCTATTACATCTAATAATAGAATTATTTAAAAAAGAAATCAAGGTAGAAAATTGATGGTTCGTATCGATATAAAAATCGTTCCGTTTCATCGTGTGGCTCGAGGACTAATTAAACGAACACCGTGCGCACAAAACTGAATTAACCGGCTAATTGAATAAGCTTTTATAATTGATTTAAATAATTCCTGCTCGTCTAAATTAATTCGCCCGGGGAACTTGGTTATCCTCAGTGGTAACGAAGTCTCGATTCGTTTCTTTCCGCCACCGAACTTTCGAACTACTTTCAGGCTTGATGTCTGCCGGGTCATACGGGACAAGAATGGTCGGTCGCGGTTACCTTTATAGCATATTTAACGAGCCAACGAAACCTTGCCATTCTTATTTCACCTCCAAGGAAAGTTTCTTCTCGATAACCACGCCACGTGCAACGGAACAACTTGATTAGCTTGAATTTAGAAAGTACAACATCAACGGTTTATTAGGAGTCGTTTGCGAGACGACACCGAAACCGCTGCTCTTTCATTAGAAATTAATGAGCGACCTGTCCTCGGGTTCTACCTCTTTCTCGTATTTAGAGGGACACGGCAAAAGTTCACCTTTACCCCGCCGCTGGTGAATAAAATATTCGCCCGACGAAACAGTAGCACACCGGTATACACGAATTGTCGGTGAATCAAAATTAAGCTGCTCACCGTCCCAGGCCGGCTAAGAAACTGCGACAGCGATGAGGAATTAAGGGAAACAGAAGGGAAATACCTCTTGGAGATTAGACCGAAGGGACGAATAGAATAGCTGAATCGGTGATTAGCTTTGGGATACACATTTTTCTTCCCTTTGAATCGAGGTCAAGACCTCGTGGAAAAGGTTTCTTCTTTTTCAAAAAGAATCTTCATTGTCTTTATTCTTCATAATTAGTGAAATATTTTGTTGAACTTTTAGCGCTCGGTATATTTCAAGCAAAAATTATTGGGATCCACTGCTAAGATTTAAAAATTAATTTTTTTCGTATGGATTAACTGTCTGCCAATATTTTTTTAATCCACTGTGTTTGATTAAACATTTTGGAATCCTATCAAAATACTTTCTTATTCATTTTCAAACTTCGTATGATAGAAGATTTTCCATGGTACCAGTTTCTGGAAAATTACAACGTAGAAGTTTCGAAACATTTAAAGGAAGCTGAGAAGGGGGTATAATAACACGTATAATACGACAGTTCGTAAGATCCGCCCAACGTTTCGAATCAAACTACTAATGGCAGTTGGCACTCGTCCTTCAGGAGCGATTTTAGTCGAGACGGGTTCGCATTAAAAGTAACCCACGTAGATGTACGATTTCGTACATCTTTAAGTAGAGAGTTACAAGGACCAAGTTAGAACTTGCTCTTAGTACTTCTCCGCGTATTTTCACCATTGATGTTGGTCTTCTTAACTTTGTAATATACTATTTTGGCAAATTCGCTAGCTCTGACTTCTGTAGAGTTTTATAACAGCAAACGTGGCATCGTTTTATATACTGTAGATGGAAACTTTCTATAAGGCATAACAAAAATCATAATTATTTATTATATTATCTTTTTTTCCAAAATACTGAGACATCTCTCTTAAGAACTTTCTACACCTCCACGCACTTCGTTTATGATTTTTAAAACGAAATACGGTTGCAGTCGACAGACATCCTCTCGTGGCATCAAAGATTCAATGAAGAAATCCACGGATGCTATCCCTGGTAATCCGTCTCAGATGGAATCTTCGAAGTAGCTGAAATCTCGTGTCTTTACATTAGCAGATCCGAAATGTCCCGGCTTTCATCCCTGCCCTGAAATGCTATTAGTGTTATACGTCATCCGGATGCGTTAAGCACCAGGTTTACGATGACTTCTGCCATTTTTCAGGCAGTAATCCCTAATGAAAATTTTCATTAGTAATCCATAATTTATAAGTGAAAATACTTTATCGTTGAAACATTCTCAATTTTTGCAAAAATTTGAAAATTTTGAAGGCTTTGGTTAAATTAAGCTTGCTGAACTTTCAATAGCATAACCATGGACCTTGGAATTTTTAATCGCGAAATGTTTAAATTTTCAATAACGCTTGCATCTTGATTGGTAAACCGCGAAAGCAACACCACGAAAGTGTTTTCGACAGAGATTACCGTTTTCCAACAAGGAAGTAATCGTAAAGCAACGTCCTATTATTACACGCGTCAACGTTATATAGGCCACATCGAAGGAATCTCGTAAGCTGTGCCGGCAAGAAGTATAATTTACCCATTTAAACGCCGCTTTATCGGGAATGTTTTAATCGCTGCACGTGATACCGGCTAGTATACGCCGTTTTTAACTAAACCCTCGCATATATACTTTACGCTGTTACCTACTATGATAAACGTTTCTAAATGAAAAAAGGACCGTACGCAAGCACGTATTATTTAAAAGTATATGGGGAACGTGTACGTAGTTGTTTTTAATTGATGCATTTTAATGGGGAGTGCGGGTATTGCTAGTGACGTTGCTACGAAGGGTCTTTGAATAGTAGAAATAAAAACAGAAGTCAAAATATCTTTCGTTAGAACAGTGCCATTTTTGTAAGATATAACAAAATTATGGATTTAGAATTTAGTATATCTTACAATTGACTTAATCACTGTGAGATCCAAAGCTATAAGTAGAATAACCAGGATATAGTCAGACATTACTTTACGAATCAGCTCAATCAGCTCATCAGCTCATTGCAATAAGTTAAAATCGGAACTTTGGCTACTAAAATGTAAGAAAATAATAAAGAAATTTGAAAACTACCTTCCTAGTTTGAGGGTGAAACAAATTATAAAAAAAAAGAAGTAATAAAGAAACGATATGATAAGTGATGGAAGAGTACAAGTATATTTACTAGAAATATGTCTGAAACAATATTTCATTCGAGTCACAAACGTCAATTTCTACTAGCCATAATGGTGAACTACTTTTTCATAATTTATCATAGTTAGCTCGCTGAGGGTGCAACCTAGCTATTTCAAATTATCGCACCTTTTTCCCAAGCTGCTATAAATACGCAAGCTATGCAAACATCATTGCATGGAAATTTATGCGATTGTGCATGCATACATGCATACATTACAGAATTTATGTGCGTGTCGATGGTAGTAAACTACACTTTTTTCCGGTAAATTTTTTTTTTTACGTCGAAACGCGGAAACTTATCTCTAGTTTTCTTAATGCGAATTGCAAGCACAAGAAATGCTGCCGCCATTGCGTAAAGAAACTGATTGAAAGGATTATTTTTTAAACAAAGGAATCTATGAATATTTTACCCTTTTTAATGATTAATGAGACTACGTCTTCTACTATTATTATAACATTATTAATATCATTCCCCTTGGTATTACTGTAGCATTATTATTAACACACCGGTGCTCTTCAATTTCTCTGCATTCATTTAGCATTTAATTATTGAATTATTAATTCACGGTACAGCTCACTGCTCGCCCCACAACAGTCAAAATGTTAATCATTGTTGCTCCATATCATAAACATAATAATACAAAAAAAAGCACCGACAGTGTACCTCGGCGACCAGTTGTTATAATTTCATTTCAGTAATTGTATATCGCATACGTGCGTTCCAAAATTAATTAAATTAACGAAAGTATGTGTACATGGTTATTTTACATCCCCGCTGTAGCACATGAGCATGTGTACGTATGATAATAGTCATGTGTGTGAGATTCCATAGCGTGTAGATACAACGGATAGATAAGTACGTAAGAGTGAGGTTACGATGTGCTAATTGGGTTAAGTGCTCTCTTGCGAAACGGACAACAAATAAGAACATTATAAAGGCCAAATGGACTAAATAGTGTAACTATTCCTTCTATGGTCGCTCCACTTTTTCGTTTCGCCAAACACGCTTTACATGCTTCTTGTTCATACGCGAGCAATAAACCGCGAGCTAGAATGCTGGAGCTTTTCGGTTTCCACATATGTTTCGCCAGTATCTCGTACATTTTAAACATGCGGTTAAATGGGCCTGCATTTATATAAACTTTTCTATGTATTTCATTTTTAACACTTTTATTTTATTTATTTTATATTGAAAAAGATATTACTAGGAGAATTACATTTGGAAGATCTTAATTTTCAAATTGCTGTTCTACCATAATAATTAAGGGAAATAAAAGGAGAATAAATGTGAAGTGGTTGGAACTTCGCTAAAATTGAAAACTCATAGACAAATTGAATATCTGTCGCTATCGATGCTATCGGTAATCCATAAAACTAAATTAAATTTCATTCAATTCAATTTTCAAAATTCTGATTTAATTCCGTTCAGAGATATCGACAGTTGTTCACTGTTTAAAGACAAACACGAAATCATGGAGGAATTTGCTTTTCAGATGAAGACTCCTACTGCAAACAGGGAAAAAGGGAAGAAGGTGCGATAATACTGGACGGTTTGACAAGGAACGGAAGAAAACGGCAAATGAGTGAGTGAGTGAGTTTTATGTTTTATGCCGGTCGGGTCGTAATGCTCCGAGATTAGCATAGTACACGATTGTAAAAGCACCCCTTGGCAAAATGCAGAAGCCGCAGAGACGGCACCTTCGCTTCCACCGGCTACAACGGCTTGCCTTTAACGTCCGAGTTTTCCATGTTTTTCGCGACCGCGAAATTATTTTCTGAATTTCTCCGGTTCCTCGACGTTTCTCTCCGCTATCCCTGGCTCGAGACGCGCAAATGCGTTCGGCTAGACGCGAACGCGGAACGAAAGTTCGCGTGGAAGACGCGAAACCGCAAGGAAGGAATTCTTTTCCGGTATTGTGCCGGATTAGTACCAAGAAAGGAGAAGATTCTAGCAATACAGAAGCTAATGAGTTTGGCTATGACGATGGTAAAGCAGAAACATTTAGACTCGGAATTTTAGACTGTTGAAATATTAATAAGTGAAGGGGAACAAGGGATACTTTATCGAAAAGCAGAGGGTAAAGTTAAAACGTTGTAGGTGATTATTAAACTGGTTAATAATCGTATTACACATCCGATGATAAATAAAAATTGTTTCAATTTTGTCACTTTCCACACGACATACAATTTATAAATAAAAATTCCAATTTTTAATTTTGAAAGAATCTTAATTTCTATAATATGAAATAAGGAAGATGCAATGTGTCATTGGTTAAATAGACAGCAGAAGTAATTTACTTTCGTTGGTAGAACACAACGGTGGCTCGTATCGGTGATCAGAGACACGGGTGAGAAATTTTCTCTAATTCGGCCCGATGAGAAATGGACATCCGGGTAGAAGCGGAGAGTCGAAGCTCGTATACCGTATCCGTATCGAATCGCATTGCATCGAATCGTATCGTATCGTATCGTATCGTATCGTATCGTATCGTGTCCAATGGTATCCTATCGTATCGCATCGCGTGGAGTGTGCGCCCGCTTTATTGTTCCATGGAAAAAAGAAAAAGTAGAGGAGGATGGTGCGGAGCCGTGGAGGCAATCCGCGACCGGAAATTTAAAAAGTTGCGCAAATACACAGGCTACCACCGGGGGGAGTTAGATGGGAGCCAAGGGGACGTGGTGCTAGAAGGGGTCGTTTAGTAAGTTCACCGTTGTACAACAGGGACAGACTTCCACGGGATATACGTATACTTGGAAGGTTACCCTGGCGAAATTACATAGTTCCGAGCAATTCGCATCCGAATGACTCGTGAATGATCAAAGCTAGCATGCTACCGACTGATATCCACTGCTAAATACTTCTCCGAAATACTTGCACTCAATTTCTTTTCTTTCTTTTAAACTGACAGCGGCATACTTAATGCCCTCGAAACTGATGCAGATCGTATCGAATGGTTCCTCGTAAATTGAGAGACGTTCCCTCGAGAAATAAAGTGGTTAAAGGCTGTTTTAAAAAAAAGTTATTGCTGTTCCATAACAATGATTTTCAGTTTTTGTTTCAACTGTGCTAGGTCCCTGTAGTGTATTGTGTTTTATAGTCTTTTATTAGCTCTTTGGTGTTTCAGTATTTTAGAAAATTCTCAAGAGTGAAAGGAACCTTCATATTATATTAAAACTAATTATTAATTATTATTGTTAAATTAGCTTTGAAAAATATTCTTCATACAACAAGCAAGAATTAAATAAGAAACTTTCATTGGAGCAATTAAAAATTTCAATCATCCCTTTGCAAACTTTTACCCTATCCGACACATAAATGTTTTTATTGAACTTAAAAAATGTAAGTAGTTTTGTTATCCAATTTCACGAAGAGCGGAAGACCATTAAATTTTTGTTCAAGTAATTTCTGTAAGCCGCTTACAACTTTGGAGTTATCAGTGAAACGAAAAATAATATTCGTTTATTTTTGACAAAGTTTCGCGAGATCTATCAAAATATTAGATAAATTAAATATCTTTATCTATTGTTATCAATGTTACTGAAAACAGTAATACTGTACATTTTTATTACTTCTTTTCGTGTTATGAACAAATCATGTTTGAGTTTCATGCATTGAAATATTAGCATCGACCATTTAAAATAATTTTCCTTTCCTTTAATATGGCACGAGACTATTACGTTGAAAGATTACAAATTACCCTTTTTAATCATGCTATCGTATATACTTGAAAAATATATTAACATCAAACGCTTGCCGGAATTTTTTCATACTTGTAGACACGTTGAGCAATTACCGTTCGAATACATTTACATTTCATTATCAATCAATTTTAACATCATTCTTAATCGAGGAACAATAAGATTTAATTAAAAGAAGAATCACTTTATAACAAAATATTTATTGACAAGTATATTTCAAGAAAACGTTTAATTGCATGTCGTTTTATGAAACCACGTGAACTTTATCCGATATTTAATATTATAATTTCCAATAATTTTGCTCGTAATTAGAAGAACTTTACAATAGAATTTAATGTATGCAGGAAAGTTCGAAAACGTCAGGACATAGTTTTACCTGTACAATGGCTTCGTTGGTGTATCGGAGTCGCTCATAGACGCATGCATGGGCGAAATTATTGCCAATAAATCATCGTGATACCATGGTAGCACACTCTTATTGTTTTAGCTACGAGAGTTACAGCAATGGAGAAATGGATCGTTATTCAATACCGCAAGGAGAACGCGACATGGTACAGCGATTCTCTGATGATTCATGTTTCGCGTCTTCCTTCGATAAATTTTTTTTTCTCACCAGTTTAAACAAAACGATACCCTTTTGTTCAGAGTAGATTTTATTTCTCCATCGTGTTAATTAACAAAATAGTACATATCAGTTTTAAAAAAATGCAAATGCCCTTCGTTTACAAAAGGATTATTAGGTAACTACTGTTTACTAAAAATTGTTCAAAAAGTAATGTAAACGATAAAAGTGTTATAAATGTGATTTGAATGATGAACGTTTGAGTTTACTGTATATTTAGTTTCATGGAGAGCAATGAAATGTAAATGTACGCGTTGTAAAATTGCATCCGGCCGAATGAAAGCGTTTAATTGGTTTTCACGCTGTTTGCGTTAAACGGAAATTCCTTCGTGGCTGCAATATACCCTACGTAGAGACGGAAACGTTAATAGAGATTTTTAATTCCCGTGTAATGGAATCAACAAACTGTTATTAATTTCCACATTTGTAACAAAAAGTCTATGGAACGTTTATTATTGGAATTATTTGAGAAAAAAATACATTCGGTGTTGTTTATAACAAATACAAATATTACATTTTTGACCCTATCACACGATTTTAAAACCAAACTGAACTATATTAACAACAAATTGTTAATTAATAAAAGAATAGAAGACTTAATAACCGAATTGAAAGTTAATGCAATAAATGAATCAAATTTTATTAATATTATTTTATAAAATTAAAAACTATACTCTTGTGATATATCGATTCTAATTTGCAAAATGCCATAAAATTACAAATTTAATTTAATTTGAAAGCTCGAAGAATTAGTTAATGGAGAAAAAATTTAATCGATGAGTAATTATAGGAAATTTTTTAATTAAGAAGCTGTTTTTATATTTAATTTTAAGCTTCTATCATTCGTTTGAAATGTCCTCACCCCACTACATGGTGGAGTGAATTTTTAATGAAACAATAACGGACTGTAATGCCTTAATACCGGCTCGGCCGTTTTTCAAACGCAAAAGCAGCCGTTCTCGAAATTAAATTTCCTTTGTGCCGTCGGTCGTGGATCGGAAGACAATAAAAGAACGACGATTGGTTGTCGATTTTGACAGAGAAATGTAGAAACAGAAAGGATGATATCACGTATCCGTCGAAGTAGCTGGTCGAAACGAATAACGGAACTTAAACCTCGAGGGGGAGAAAGGAACGCCAAAGAAAAATGGCGGATGAGAAGGCTGTTGGAATAAAATAAAATATCGGATTCCTCGTGTATGACTGACACGACGTTTGGTGAAAGATCTGTTTGATGTTTTCTCCATATGCCCGACAGCGATGCCCATTTCTTCTGAACAACGTCTGACCATAATCGTGGAACAACCGGTAAAAGGGGTGATTTCTCATGCAAAATAAATCGAAAATACCAAGCTTTCCTTCTGGGACGATCAATTTTACATTTTATCGAGTACTCACATCACTTGCAAAAGTGAATTTTAAATGATAGAAAAATTGCAGAAGGGATGATTCCTTATTACAAAAAATAAAAAATAAAAATCTGAAGTTTTGTTCTTGAGAAAATTAATTTTAAATGTTTATACTATATTCTTGAAAACTAATCAAAAATAGAAACTTGAGATATCGTTAATTTTTGTTTTCAAACTTCATTTATAAAATAATATTTATATTTCATAAAAATGATATTTCTGTAATACTCTGACGGGTATAAATTAAACTTTCTCGAAAAAGGTTCCAACTTCTTATTCCCTAACATTTTCAGTGATTTTCATAAATACGTGAAAGTTTTGTACCGGTATATTCGCGACGTATTTTTTTTCCCCCGAGGTCTGTAAGCCGTTTGTGACGGCTGGCAAATTAAAAACCGTCCAAGTTTTCAGACCGAACGTGTCTCGACGAACGATTTCAAGTAACGACCGGAATAGAACGGTAAGTGTACAAGTAACGATTTAATAAGGGTGGATCACGCCAAGTTTCCGGCTACCGGGCTATTCTCACGCTTAAGCAAAACTTTGATTTATAATACAACTATATGCGAAACAGCGACAGAAATATTGCAGTGAAATGTAATGCAGAAATTATTTCGAAATTTCATGTAATTTCCTGAAAATATTAGGCCAGTAACTAAATACTAAATTACACCATATTTTAACCCTTTCGTCCGAGAAAACGAATTCTGGTTATCAGGTCTGAAATAAAACATTTTCTTTTTTTATTATAAATAAAATTATTTGTTGGAGATAGGTTTCGTATGGAAATTTGAATGCTTTATAATAGTTCATAAATTGTTGTACACGCTTCGTAGATTTGGGTCACGATTGATTCAACCACCTGCATTCTAGGGTTGAAGTTGTAAAAAAAAATATATTTTTAGAAGGTAAAATATAATCTTGACTCTAGAAATACTAATATTGAATATACACCTAATTTTAAACAGGAGAAAATGAAAATTAATTGATAATTAATGAAATACTTTAAGTTACCTCTTACGTTTGAGAATTTCGCATTCTTCTTATAACTTCAACCCTCCTGTCTTCTTCATCAAAATTGTATAATAAATGAAAAGAATGGATGAAAGGAGGCATTTGCCCGGTCGTTTATGACTTTTTCAAATCTTCGTCGAATTTTGTCACCTTCTATCATCATTTATAATCAAGAATATAATGAGTCAGAGACAGATCTGTTGACTTTTAAGTTTCGTTCGATCATGGTTACGACCGTACTTCTAACCAGACGTTCCCATTCCTCCATTATGAATATTTACGAACCTATTTCCGCGTCACCCTTGCAATTTCTCAAGCATTATAAATGTAGAAACGATTGAGGGAAAAATTCAGTGTGACAAATGAGAAAACATATCAATCAGAATAATTAAAAAATTGAAGAACTGCAAATGTTAATTAATTGTTCAAAGTTAGGTGTTTATAATATTCTTCTTTTTACCTTGAAATATTTTTCAAAG
The DNA here is from genome assembly GCF_051020975.1 of Osmia lignaria lignaria. Classification (NCBI taxonomy): domain Eukaryota; kingdom Metazoa; phylum Arthropoda; class Insecta; order Hymenoptera; family Megachilidae; genus Osmia; species Osmia lignaria. The sequence goes on from NC_135041.1 coordinate 8,172,963, forward strand.
ACCGTAAAATATCATTTTTTTTCTTGACCTTAATAAGTAGTTCTACACTTAACTTCCACTATTTTGAACAAGCCACTCTTAACTTTGAGTGCTCTTACCTTTGACTATTCTTAACCCTCCACCACTCCTTTCCATTTATCGTTTCGTTACATCTCCGTTTCCTCTTTCTTCGTATTTTCCATCACTTCTTTCTCTCAGTAAATGATCATACTAAAAAAAATTTTACGGCTATATTCTGATATGACAGGCAATCATTGTTAGGCAGTGTAACGAACGTGCTAAACGTCGCGATATCGAAAGAAGCCGGATTAAAAGGAACAGTTCTCGCTTCTCTAATACGCCAAGCGTTTCTCCTGGTAAACGTCGGCAATATTCATTAATGAATATTTAAGTAAGATGAAGGTCGTTGAACTTTCTTACGTACGGTTTAATGCACGTGCGTTACTCGCGAATGCACGGAACGATCGATATGTGTGCCGTGCATACGTGTCTTAACTTCGTGTAAATACACACGCGTATACGCGATGTTTATATACTTGTCACATGAATTGTACACGCGTGAACACTTGGGGGAAACCTCAGCTTTGTAGAAGGCTGGTACACACAGATATTCCAACGATATTAACAATGCAACGCGTACCACGACCACGCGCAGAATGCATAAGCCGCGATTTAATAACTGCCAGAAAGATTATTCCGTTCTATTAGAGGAAATGTTTCAGGCATTTCCGGTTACCCAGTAATCATATGTAGACGTTAACCGTGACATTTCCCGTCGTTTGAATACCTACACGCGGAAACAGCCGGTTATTTCTCTCCGAGATCTATTATTCTATTAGCCGACACTGGTACCTTGAACCGTTAATTTTTATATAAATAGCATAAAGTTTGGAAGATAAAAATTAATTACCACCACGGTTTCTCGAAGTTGAGGGGTAGTAATACTTTAAAGACCGAACGATTTTGCGGCGAGATATTACAAAGGAAAGTATCAGACGAAGCTGATGCAAATCTAAATTGGCAAACAGAAATCCCGTTGCCATAGCGTTAACGCAACCTCGGCTAATAAATCAGCTTTAATTCTTAAGATGAAGTAATGTTCTGAAACGCTGACTCTAACAAGACAATACGAACTCGGGGAACGATTAAACATCCGGCGAGGCAAACATGCAGACGAGAGTTTTCGTGATGTTTCATTTTAATCTGAGTTTCTCACCGAGTTGTTCTTCGCTCCTGTCTCTGCTCACGGTGTAGACCTCCTCTCCTCGTTAAGGAGATACACGAGCCCCGACCTTGTAAGTTAGTCCCGGACTCTTGATTTCCGACTTCTCCATAGCCTTCTAATATCTTGGAAACTGTTATCTTCAACTACTGCTATTTACTTTGTACTATTTATTGTAGTATTCTTCCCTATACCTCGGATTTCTTATCGAAATAAAATTTTTGCATATTTTGAATATATTTGCATTAAATGGTTTTAGAATTTTATTTTACATTTAGAAATATTGATATTTCTATCAAATGTGCTAGAATTTATTGGTGTATCGTCAGTGAAGTTATTTTTAATAAGTTCTGAAACTTTCATCCTTTTTCACATTTAGCAATAGTATATTTCTATTAGAGATCAGAGTTTCGTGGTTCTTTCATGTGGCCATATATGTACATAAAATAACAAGGATCATTATAAGAGACGATTGTAGCCTCAGGCATCGAAAACGTTCTTTCCATCAGGCATAGAAGTCATAACGAATATAACAAGGGAGACGTTCGAAAGAAAAACAGATCGTCGACGTGAAATAATAAGATCCGTTTCGTATTCTCTGATTCTCCTATACATTCCATTAAACAGTAACTTGTTTCGTCTTACTATTCAGAAATCTGACGACTTTAAAACAAGCTTTCCCCGTATAATTAGATCTTATGGATCTTGCGTACACCGTGCACCATTTAGATTAATTACCTTAATTATACGCGAGACACCGTGGCTCTCTGTTCATTTTGCAAAAAGCCCTGGTTTAACGTCTCATTCGAGCAATTTTCTGCAAGTTTTAGCTAGAATTAAAGATAACTTTCAACGACAATGTACGTGTTCATGCTATTTCCACGGGATGGAACAATAATAACTTTCGATGATTACTCTTTCCATTTAATCATTGCATTATACAAAATTAGTGGTATCTAATTTTCCATTTAAAAACAAAAATTTTTTGGAAATGTTACTTTTTCAAATAATAATCTATTTCTATAAAGAAATTGTAACAAAGTCTTCTGATTGAAGAGAGTTTGATTGAAATTACGATCAATATCGCAATCGACGTTTCCATTTTATTCATCAGAAGTGATGTAAAGAAGACGAACCTTGTGTAAAGGGAAATGTTTTCACGAAGGAGAAAATATTTTGTGCTGTTCCGGCACAGATAATTATGGACTAAATAAACAAACGTTACGTCTTCGCTGGAAGTTTCACCATCTTCCGTATGAAGAGGAATGAGTTCAGCGTAACTAAGGGGAGAAGCATACATCCTGATGAGAAATTCTGAAGCGTAAACTTCGAGAACATCCGTTTTTATACGGTACAATTTGCGCTCATGACGCGAAGCAGTAACTTTTCTCGTGTATTAAACCGTGCCAACCGCAAGCATTTCCCTGCCCATACTTCCTTAATTAAAATATTAAATCTGCAAGTATCTTTGTGACGGATAAGAATTCTAAAAAACTATGGATGTACACCATACTGATATTGGTCTACTTTCCTCGATACTGTGCATCCAACTTGGGGAGTAACAAGTAGTAAAACCCGACATTAGTCAGACTTAAGAATCAAAGCTGGCAATACTCAACATTTATGCAGTTATTTTAATCATTACTTCCGTTTTTATTACAAAAAATAAAATCAGCATTAAAGTAATAGATCTTTCACCAGAAAGATGAAGTACATTTAAAATTCTGAAGATTAGCAATTGATGAAATAAGGTACTCCTGTATCAGTGATTCTCAGGAGGCTACGGTCGGTTCGCCAGGAAACCGGAAGGTCGTTAGTTAAAATTGAAGGAAGAGGAAAAAAGGTGAGGAAGGTTAGGTAATGTTAAGAGTGGCAGAGGCAAAGCCCGATACGTATTTAACTCACGTGCCTGCCTAAGCCCGGAAATCAATCGGTTCTCCCGAACGAATTCGACCAGCCGTCAGACGAACACTACCTGACGAAAATCAAAACCTTCTATCGAATCGTTAGCCGCAAAATGAAAACGTACTTTTTCTTCTTTTCTCGCGGGAGCTGGTCGAACGTGCGGTTCCCCTATCCGCGTATATTGCCTCCCGTTACATTTTCCTGTTTATTTAACCGGCAACCGCAAAAATTTTTAATTAATTTTTTTCATCGCAATTGCATCGCCCGTTGCTCGTTTTTCTTCTCTTTTAACTAGACGTAACAAGGGGAACTGGTATTTAACTTTCGCGACAGATTGTTAATTTCGCTTCGTTTGTACATACTTTAAAGGTCAGTGAAGTTTCTGTTTGAACAGGATACCTTGTTTCTTTGATTGCAATTTTTGTGTAACGTTTAACGTAGAATTTTTCTGTGCCACATAAAGTAGTGATAACGAGGAAAGGGAATTGTATTTTGTTGAAATGATTGTTGCAGCAATGTTCATTATTATTGATGTTTGTGAAATGAGAATGATATATTTCTATCCAATTAATAGAAACAATGTGTTATACGTATTGTTCAATTATTATTCAAACATAAATTTTCTTGTTGATTTATAATATCGAGATTAAATTGAAGCAGTAATAAGCAGGAACATGAAATTATTTACATATTAATAATTAGGAGTTGCTCAGCACGATCGGTGACGCGAAATGAAAGAGTCGATTAAATATGGAAAGCTTTTAGTTATTCGTTTTAATATGTGCAGTTAAGTGGTAATTAAGCGTTGTTTTTCCTGAAAGCGAAGTGCAATTAATAAGTCGCTCGTGCAGCAACACGAGTTACCCACTTAATGTAATTAACTCGGTTGAAAAGTGAAAAATAACGCGAAATATGGAACGCATTAGTTATCATTTAATTAATATTTTGGTGAAAAATATTATTGAGAAGGAAATAAATGAAAATGACGATGAAGAAAATATATAAAATGTTAATGTAGGACAAAAATTGTATAAAATATGTAGACAGGTATTACCGATAATTAACAGAAGGATGATTACATACGAATATAATTAACATATTGACTGCCATGTAGGTCATCTATACAAAATGTAATGCATTCGAATAATTAATATAAGAAGGGGGAAATAATATTTTAATGTTATCATAAATTTTATTTGGGATGTAAATACTTAGCAAAATAATAATTAAAGTATTAAGAAAGAAAAATTGAAACTATACAATTACCAACTTACCGCCTAGAATACAATATAAAAGTTTCCTCGTGATACTCATACTGTTTACCAAGTTTACGAAGATCGGTTGCTATACGTTTGCGAGAAAAATGATGCTCGTAATCGGGATACTGGCTGCTTTTGAGGCGGTTCTTTCGCAATGCGATCCGTCAATACGACACGTCGGAAAAATATAACGATATTGCGTTTAACGTGCTCAGATATTGCGAGCTACTGTGCCCTGGTAATATTGACAAATGCATCCTGTTACCATAATAGAATAATGGAGCTTGAGGTAACACGAGAACGATGTGTAAAAATGCTATTATCTGACGAGCAATAATAAAAGCTGTGAGGGTGATTCTACTTATTTAACATTTGATCTTGATTTATAAACTTTTTTATACTACTATATTATTTTAATAAAAATTTGATTTTGTAAAAATAGCAAATTGAAAACTTGAAATTCCGAAGCTAGAAAATTAATAATCCTAATTGATATTAATTAGAATTTCAATATCTCGTGGTTATTACGGTGTTAAATACATACCTACGATTTGTCATTAATAGCTTATAATTAAAGTCCTTTCTTTTTTGCTTTTTTTCGAATTTAATATTTTAAGGATTTCACAATTTTTATTGCCTTCACCTAAAATTAATTTAGACCTTCAGTCTAACATTCTAAGATTTTTGAAGGACATCGTAGCTTAGACAGGAATGTGCCATCAAAGAGGAATGTAAATATACATCTGTGCACATGGACGGGTCTCGCACAGCCGGGTCCAGGCATTAAAGTTAAGCCTGTATTTTATTGGATGTTCGTATAAATCAAAAGCTTCGGCTAGTCAAATATTGGAAGCTTTGCATACGCCAATACGAGCCGGTGATGTACAAAATGCGGATACCTGCCTATCCGTTCCCCTATACCTGATTGGACGGCTGCTTCTCATAAGCACAAACATGCGTCATTCATGCAAGCCTCGGCTATCTATCGGTGTTTATCGCGGCCGAATAAAAGCGTTCCTGTTTACTTTACGGATAATAATTAGTCGGGACCGGCTTATTTGTGAGGCAAATTACGGATTTTTAGCCCGGTTACCGGTGTTGCTTCCACCGGGAAACTTTACAAGCGACGTTAATATTTACTGTCCATGCAAATTTGTTCCGTTTGTATTGGTAAGCTGGAGAATCCGATACCTATGGAAATAATCAAATGTTGATGATGAAGTGAAGTACAGATAATCCATGTATAATGTGGTGCTACTTCAACGAAGTTGTAGTTGATTTAATACTCAGTCCAAAATCTGGCATTTTTCTTTTTCACTTTTATTTATGGATGCAAATTTAAATATTAAAATGTTGATAAATATATGGGGAAAATTTTGTGAAAATTTGTCAAAGTCTATATAATGTTTTTTTTTTGCAGTAGAAAATCGTCTCAAATATTTTAACATTCGAATTTAGTATTTAGTAAATTTCTATTATTATTTAATCCCAATTAATTGTCAGTACAGATAGCCATCAATTTCTTCTTAAATTTACACTCACCTTAGTCCTCATTATACCTTTTGTAAATTAGCAATTCTTTTTCGTTAAATTCCACACTCATAGCATAAACTTTTATTACATCCTAGAACGGTCCTGAAGAATAGAATAATTCCAGTAGCTCTGTTGCTACATGCTTTGCGTAAAAGTGGTACAGGTAATGCAGACCGGCTCGTATACGAGTACGCACGGCTTAATTTCATTATTTCGAGCAATGCCTGAGACCACAATGGAGGTGCTAAAAAGAGAAAGGCCAGAGGGTGGATACTCGTTGTCCGGCAGAGGTAAGACTTGCAAAACCCAGGAGAAAGAGCAACGATGACATTTTCCTGCTTTTTCCCCTTGTTTTGTTAAGTGCGCCATACCTATGATACTACCTGGTACACAATTACCGAAGTAAAGGAAGCAAATGCGAAGGATAAAATGCGAAGGTGACGTTCTTTTGAAATGTCCACGGATTGCACGAAAGATTATTATCAAAAGGTGTGACCTTTCACCGTGATTAAAATTACTTGGAATATTATTTCAGAACTGGGAAAAATTTCAAATTCACCGAATAACTGGATAGAAAATTCTGTCCGAGCAGAATTACGAGGATTTTATATTTAATTTTGACAGGTACATTAATATTTTCACTTAATTACCGAAGCTGCTCGAAACAGTACACGTACATAATTACGTTCATAAAATTGTAATTCAAATTAATTAAATTACCTCGTTATAAAATGATCCTCGGGAGCGTCGATTTACAATTGAAATATCGCCGCTTAATTTCACGAAAGAAATTAACTTTTAATTTTATTCGTATCATTATGCAAGACACATTGGTCAGTAACAAAATGGAAACATAAATAAAACATTAAAGGAGACTTGGCTGATGAAAATGAAGAATGGAGAAGAATATCTACGGCAAATTTAACGAATTAAACGTGCTTGAAGGGAAAAAAAAGAAAAAGAGAAAGAAAGTTCTCTTGGTTTAAAATGGCCTCTGTTGGCGGTACACTCCTGTGGGAACCAACACATACACACCGGTGTACGGCTATACATTAAATTGCATCCCTGTTCACCAACAAAATGCCCAAACTGGCTGGCCGCCGACCGGAAGTTTTAACCGGAAGCAGCCAGATGAACGCTGTGCGCGTGACTTACTTCGAATCACGCCAAATTGACTTTCTACCTAGCTACGCCCTGGTCTGACGTATCTCTTCTGCAACGAGAATATCGCAAAGCCAGCGAGAAAGATTGCCCTGCTGAGAGGGACAGACAAAGTGTACCTTGTATCGTACCTGTACGTGACGAAACCACGGGGTTTCTTCTAATAATGGTACGTGGCTTCGGTTACTTTCTTATTTCCTGTGCTCCGATAACGTCTTACAATTTATTTAATATTCATTAATATTTTCAAGTGACGTTTCTAACAAGTAGAGTAGCAATTCTACAAAGCCCTATACAAATTTTAATGCAGGATAATAGACTTACGTTTAAGAAGAAAATTATTGAAAGAAATTTGACGTACACTAGTTTTTTTGCCCTTCGTATAATTACTCACGGTATTTAATTTGATGCGAGCCCGAGCGAAGCCTGTTTCTACTGCAAATTAATACGATGGAAAGGAGTTTTAAGGTAACGCGTGTGCATACTAATTAACCCCTTCGCATGAGATGTTACGTGGGAAATAGCGAATGGAAGGCCCCCTCAAGACTTATTATAATTTCTGCGCTCGGTTAATTATATACACGTACAACTCGACGCTTGTAGCAGGGAGTATGGGGATATTAGCTCATTAATTCTTACCTAATGTTATTTTACGAAGCCAACATTATATTGCGTTGTAACTCATTATAAAATTGTTGCTGTGAAAAATTCTGTACTGCCATCCTCTAACGCCTTAAATCGTATTCCCATTGTGATTAATTATTCATAAGGGACTAGGAACTTTACATATCTTTTTTTTAGAGTGTGCATTTTACATTTACATCTACTAACTTGTAACTTGTTAATTCACTGATATTATTATTAAAAGAGCTTGGAATACACTGTTGGATCATAAAGTAGAAAGAAAATTGGTCTAATCAGACACGTGTCACTTATTCAGATTCGATTCACGGTTACCAATGCATTCTGAAGCGAACCTATTAAAATCTAGTGACGTCCTTGAAGGATATTCCAACGCCGGAAGCATCGATGGACTTTTCTTTTTGGATGCTGCGCTCCTGGTCCCCGGCCAAGCGCAGCCTCTTAATAATACATTTCTGTTGAATTCCTGCCAAGCCGATAATTTCGATCGGGGCGATAGTTCAAAAAAGATGCTGCTGCCATGTCAAAAAAGGATCTCCTTCGAGGCGGCACGAAAACGTTGCACAGCTTAACCCGGGCCACTTTTCGCAACTCTCGTTGCACCGAATTGGATTTCCGACGTTCCCTCAAAAATCTCTCGGCTAGCGAAAAAACTCGGGCCAGACGCATCGAATTGTTGACTTACACTACTTTCTGTATCAATATTACTGGCGGCAGACAAGTTACGCGATAGCAGTTCGGCAAACGACACGGTCGGTACGCCTTGTAATCGAAGTTTTCCGCGGAAAGAATTGAAATTCGACGGGGAAAAAAAGGACAGGATTTCAGGTCTCATTTTAGCGAACGCGGTCGGAATTCAACGCGACTGTTGACGCAGTGTAGCCGGATCGAAAGAAACTTCGATGTGCATTTGCATCCGAGTATGCGTCATTACGTGCTCCTTCGGCTCTTTTACTGCGCTGTCCTATGCAACCGATGAAATATGTATTATCTAGCGTGCTTCGCGCATAATGCAAAGTATTTTAAGTATCGAAATAAGAACACTGGGGTTGACGTGATTTTTTACGAGCCTCTTTAAGAGTCAGAGGAATTTTAACAGGCGTTAGAAAAAAATTGCACGAGAATATGTATAGAATATACAGCAATTTCCCTGACAAAAAGAAAGAAAAGTGAAAAATCGGTAGCATGTTCGACGAGGAACAAGTATTCCCTGTCTCTGTCGTTACATGGAACGCGACCGGAATTCTGCTGGTCGGTAGCCGCAGAAGCGTCGACATCGTTGAGCGTCGGCCGATTTAGCGTCCTTCAGCGTGCGGTGTACACACGTGGCCGTTCCGCGTCTTCTCTCCTCTTCGTTTACCCATACACGTGCGACGATTTTCATTTCGCGCGTTACGTGGAAGGGCCAGAACGCGTGGTTTCTGCGGCACCACGCGCCCCTCCTATATCATCGTTTAAAATAATATTGCGTCCAAAAGGGGCATTCGCCGCTCTCATATCCGCTGCGACAAATCACCCACGCCTAGCGCCTACCCGCGTGATATCGTCGCGTTAGAACCGGCCACGGAATCGTGGAGAACCGAAAGAAACGTGGAGAAAAAAAAAGCGTTGGTATTGTTATTTATACCGGTGTGCTTATTGCTTGATTTGATTAATAATTCGCCTGGAGTTGCGGGGATGAAACGAATACGTTTTTGAGGTGAATAATAGTCGGGATCGGGGGTGAAGTCGAGGATGTCCACTTGAAAGATAAGGATATTCCATTTAGAATGTAGGTGGTAACGATTTTGAGGAAATAACTTTGATTATGAATCCTTTTGATATACTTGGGACAATAATTATTAATTAATACAAATTCAACCTCGTCAGAAGTTTTAAAACATAACAGATGAATTTTATTTAAAAAATTTCCAACCCTCAGGGCTTGAATTTTCATTGTTTGACGTTGAATGTAATATTCGATGCTTGTGTAATTATAGAGAGTAATTAATTGAATATGCTTATATCACAGTAACGAACAAAACGATCAAATACGATGCTAATTAAATTAACATTCTACTGAAATACGTGTAAATTGATATTTTACGCTTTGTTCTTCGAGGCGAATAAAATGTAATTCCTGGGATATGAACTACAATTACCTCGATCGTGCTAATAAAATCAACGTACGATAATTTCTGAATTGTCGGCTCGTTCGAATGAAATAAGTCGTTGGCCGTTGTTAAAGTCGACGTAACGGATGTGTATTAGGGGTAGAAGTCGATCGTTAAAGCAGCTATAAACGCCACGCAACGATATAATGTTAACGAAGCAATTTCGGTATCACCACGTTCCCTTTAATGATTGTATTACACCACTCGTTGCAGATAGAACATAAGTAGAAACAAATGGTCCCGACATTGTTCTCGGCGAACGCGAAACTTTTGTCCCCTGACCAGACACGATCGTAATACTTGCCAACAATTTACCTTCTTACCTTTCTGACAATCGATTCCTTCCTTTTGTTTCATTCTGTTTAATCTTATATCTTTAATCAACCCTTTATACGCTTCTCTAACTTAGCTAGCTTTCCTTTCATTTCGTTTGCAATTTGTTACGTGATATTATAGAGGAACAATACTGTACTCCTTAGTTCAGATTTGATATCTGCAGCACCTAATTAATAATACATTCGTTGCTCGTAAATTTTTGAAATTTTAAAATAAAATAAAAAATCCTAATAATCCCATTTGGGTTTCCATTTTAACCCTCTTGTTCTTAAGGGTGACTAAGGCCATCCACTATTGAGTAGTCACTGTATGTTAATAAATACAGTCACTGGAAAGTGCTTTTACGACAAAAAACATAAGCCAGAGGGCAAAAGTTGCATAGACTCGGCCCAGATAATCTATCCGTCGTGCAGATTCATTATCCAAAGTTTGTGAAACAGAATGGATAACAGTGACAGTGGTGGCAAAGCGGTCGTACCAAATGAACCGCGTGACAGTGATCCGAAGTGGTAAACGTCAAAACTAGTCAGACCGACACTCGGATCGTGCGACGTGTGACAAAGAACTGTCTTTGACGGATGTCGATTGCACGGAACGTTCGTCGGGAAAAGAGGTGGTGAAAAGTCGATCGATCCTCCGCCAACGCTTCGGTAACACTCGAACTAATTATTCGAACAAATTATCGACAGGATTAAAGCAATTACTCGTGGCGCCTGATTACCGGGTCTGAAATCGGAATTGCATCCAGCTATCGTTTCCCGACACCGTTCCCTTTCATTCATTCTTCTTTCATTGATATTCTGTTTATTTCCTTTTTTATCACATTTTTACCCTCTTTAAGTCTTTCAAACCTTCATATCATTTTGCAATCGCTGATTTCGATTCAATTTATAATATCTAAATGAAACAGTTCCAATATTTGAAGTCTTCCAAAATGATGTCTTTCTACGTCAAAAGTCCTTTTCATGTTAATCCAAGTCTCAAGTTGTCCCCTTTCATTACGTAACTTAATTTTCCTCCCGATTCAGGTTCATTAATTTTCAACCAGAGATAGTATAGTGACTGATCTGGCTACACTGTGACCACGTATATACTTCATAGTTCGTGTCGTGCGACTTAGTTCCAACTGGACATTCATTCAGCATAAATGAAAGATGAATGGGTGGTGATATCGAGCACACGTCACGCGATACGAGCATTGCAACATTAGTCTCAGCCTGGACACGGTTAAGTAATTAAATATCTCCGATAATGATTACCTACGGGATGGATTCGATGCCGGTGAATCGCGAAATCGCGCTTCCGTTTGTCACCGTTAAATTGTCTGTGCTAGCTGTTAACGGAGCATTAACGTTAATGAGTATATTGTTAAAACTAGCATGCATTTCGATTAGCCGGCCAATCGAATTTGTTATCGTTAGAGAACGGAAACGCTCCCGACCGGATGTTTGTGGTTTTATTTGTCGCTTTGTTTTTTTCGCGTAAACCTACCGTGGGTTGCTTTGGGAACCGGTCATCCGGTAAATCTTGAAATAATGACAAAAGTTACGAACTTCCTGTCCAATTCGCTTGCTATGATCGTGATAAACGTGGACGTTTCGTTTAATGAGAATAAACGATTTTGAAGGAAAAAAAAATCAAATGAACGATGTCAATTTTTCCTGCTCTAGCCGTCGTTGCTGTGTTCCTATCACGAGGGAAATATTTCTGTTTCTGCTAATTAATTTGAACGACCTGTGCTGTAAAATATTCAGATTTATTTGATGAAAGTATCTATATCAATTTTATAGCTTCTATATTTTTTAGAACACAGTTAATTTGAGATTATGTTATTTTGAATAGTTTTGAAATTAAACATTATAGAGGTTATAAAGATTATACACTGTAAATTTGGAAATAAAAATAGTAAATTAATGTGAATAAAAAATTGCAAAATTTAATTTTCTCAAATAAGTAGATTGATGTGAATTAATAAATTAGATAGAAAGGATTCTCTGTTAAAGGTCATGGTGAAAGAAAGAAACGGAGTAAAAACAAGCCGCTTGTTTTTTGTTGCAGGGAATAACCAAGACGAGCTAGAAGATTGGTCAGAAGATTGGTTAACCAGGAGGAAGCTACATTTTATTTACGCGCAATTACATCCTGACTAATCGTCCGCCGTGTAGTACATTCGGGACCCTAATTTCTTTCTTCCCTTTTTTTTTTATTTGCTTTTTCGTACCACTCCGACAAACCCATATCCGAACAGTCTCCGCAAGTCAGCCATCGCATACGGCTTTTTTGTTGTCTTTTTATTTTTGTTTTTTTTTTCGTGAGTTTATGCCTCGACAGAGGGAGAAACCATTAGCTGCCCTCGGGCCTCCCATCTCGCGTGAAGTTAATCGAAAAGTATCGATCGTGGTTAAATTGAAAAAAAAAAAATTCTTTTAATGGATATATCGTGTCTGTGTGCCTGGAAATTAATAACAAACAAATGGACGTATAGGATTTCATATGGTGCCGTTGCTGCAGCAACACGGTGAGTACCTACTTTGGTTATAAGCATGCAAAATATTAAATTACCAAAATATTAATTATTAAATTAAGCATTAGTAATTTAAGTTAGTAAATTCATAGACAGTATCGTGTTCATAAGAAATTATGAAAGTGAATATAAATAACCGGATATCCGTACAAGGTTTGAATCACAGATGATCATGATTGAATATCGAGATCTAATGAAACATACCATCTGTCAAATGCATAAATGACACGGTACTTCGGTAACGTTAATAGATGCAACCTCCTTGCAGTCACGTCATTCGAAAATTAATTACAGTCGCTTGTGGGTTAGTAAAGAACAAGGACTGAATAATTAACTTAAACCATATCGTGGGCCGTGCTAATTATAGGCCCCTCCTTTTCTATTCGCCTGATTAGCATATTCGTTAATTATCGGGCCTATTGTAACACAGTGTGCACGTGTGTGTGTATATACTTGTAATAGAAGTATGTCTTTCATGAGCTTGCGTGCGTTAATATTCGCGTGAACGTGCGTGTCACGGATCCGTGGCATGTATGTTGACGTACATACGTATGTGTATACGTGCTTGGCTGGCAAACTCCTCCAAAATGGAGTAAACTGCCGCATAAGTTTCCTCGTTTATGGATACGACTATTACACAACATTTCAGAGAATATTTTCTAGTTAACCGTACGATACTAGATAGTACAAAATGGAATACCGTTAATATATAATTTTCCTCTTTGAACTTATTGCCTTGTAAATTAAGACTTCAAGGTAATAGGGTGAAAATAGTTATGGGAAAATTTTTTTATGGAAATATTTTTTAAATAACTAGTTACCAATTAAGGAAAATTGATTGGAGAACGATAAAATTGTGACATCGTTCAGATGAAGTTGTAAACGCAGTAATGGAAGGCCAAGTTTACGCGTATACGAACGTTTATCGCGCCATGTTGAGCGGAACACGCAATCCCTGGGTTACACACCCTCTGTAGTGCATTCGCTAAGCGGAAATACTACTGAATTCCTGTAATCCCCTTTGGTCGTGCTCACAAGTACGAACTTTCGAACGTTCCAATCGTGAAATCGGTTTCGGTGCTACAGGTTGCGTTTCAAACGGTCCTAAAATGTATCGAACGACAAGATCGTGTCACCTCTCGAAATTCTTTCTAAACAACATCATTTTTTTCATGTATAAATATCCAAAAATAATCTGAAAATTTCAAATGGATTCGTCGTATAATTTAAAAAAGGAAAAACATCCCTTAAATTCAACGAATTGTCATCAAACAAATTCTCAGGATCCTCCCATAAATCGCATTTTCTTCGGCATAATTCATCGAGTTATTTGTCAGAGGAAAAAAGTAATAAGAAAGGTGCAATTACGTAATTATCAAAGCGGAGCAAAAGTCAGCGACGAAGTGGAAGAAAGAAAGATGTTCTTAACTGCGACCAGACCGGAACAGTTAAAGAACGGAAGGAAAGAGGGAGAGTATCGTGTCGCGTCGTGCCTATGGCCAATAGTTTCACTCTGCCTTCACCGATAAATGAGCAATAATGGTGGCTGGTTGGGGTAATGGTTCCGTTTAACGCCTTCGGCTCGTTCGTTCGGGTATCGTTGCCTCGGGACTAACGGCAACCAGCCAGAAAAAAAAAGTATATCGGTTGCACTGTTCTATCGAACGAAAGCGGTGGCCCGTTATGTATAGGTTTTAACAGCGAATGAAAAGTTTCACCGGTGAAACTGCCTTTCTTTTATTTCGTTAAATCAACGATAACTTCGACATCGACGCGTTTCTTGATGGGGTTTCTGTTGACCGACTTTCGTGCTGGCTACGTGTCCTCCTTGTATAATAGTTGCTTTCAGATCTGTCTAATTTACTACTTTCTTTCCGGGGGATGGAAATGTCTAATGTTCGAATTGAAAAGATTTTTAGAACCGTGGGATCGCATCTGACTCGAAAGTTAATTATATTCACTGAATTTATTAATAATGTAAAAATTTTATTATTTCTGAAAATGTTGAAAGATTGTGAAAGAAGAAAAGCTGAAGACTATTTTTAATATTAATTAAACTTACGGTCGTCAGTAAAGTTTTGTATCAGTTATTCGTGAAGTGGAATATAACAGAAGGATAGAACAATATTTTGCAGCAATTAAGAGGCCGAGTAAATAGTATTATTACTAACAACAATATTATTCCTTTCAATACGGTGACAATGCAATTCAAATAACTAGTCGTCGTGGAAACAGCACTAAATTCAACGTGAGCTGGAACAATGGTTCGACCACAGTGGCGCTCTACTCTCTGAATAAAGTTCTCAGTGCGAAACGAAATTGAAGGACTATTTATGGAATAACTGAACAGTTTAATTTGCCTGGGAAACTCGACTTCAAACACGATTTGTATTCATTAGGAACACGTAGACGAATGTAGCCACGTCTGAAGCGAGAGTTGACAACGTAAAACAAGAAGTGGAAAAGGTCACCCAACAATGGATACGCTGAAGGATTCCCAGATCTGAATTCGGTATTCCCAGTGTCCCGAAGTATCCCAGTTTTCGTTCTACCGTGAAATAAGTCTGGGACCCTCCGAGGCCACACAGTGGCTGACTATTTGCACTTAGCAACTAGTGGTGTGGTGCCTAGGTGCTTTTCAACTAAAATACTGTTGCCCGTTGAAACGCCTTTACCGTGCTAAGGCAATGCGCGTCATTTAAATTTTAAATCTTTTTTCGTGTAGATACGCCCGTTTAATCCTGTCGAATGTGTTTAGTAACTGTTGCATCGATATTCGTTGTTTTAAATTCATCTGATACTTTTTTGTACAGATAGAGATGAGATCAAGTTCAATATGTATTTATCAATCTACTTGTTGAATATTATTTATAAAATTGTTACTATTCTGCACAATATTTGTAAAATAGATATTTGCAAAATTTAAAGATGTAATTTACAGTTTGAAGATTAGATGGAATCATTTGATTTTTTTTGCTTATTTTCAAAACATTTAAATATTTTCTACATGGCACTGAAATTACATATGATTTGCTTGATCCCATAAGAACGAAAGGTATATTATCATTGGAATATTAACGAACGGATTTTATGGAGAATTTATGGGGAAAATAATGCGAGGGCAATTAAAGTTATCTATTTAACTAACGTTATTGACCGCCGCATTGGTTACCACTAATTACGCAATATTCCCCTATCGAAGCATAATTAATTATGCTCCAAATGGTTCTAATGAAATTCTTCCGCAAATAAACAAATCTCGTGCGCACAACTGCGCATCGTATTAATCAATAATTATTGTGGAGAAAAACATGTTTGCCCGATATACTGACCAGCAAATACGCAATTATTATTTTGTTTTAATGATTATCAATTTCATTTATAAACACACAAAAAATGGGAAATTGCTTGCCACGAAATTAAAATGAGAGCGATCGCTTTGATTGAAAATTCTTAGCAGGGAAAACGAGGGTGAAAAATTTAATTTCCAATTTAATATTTCATAATTTCATTGAAATAACCAAAAGTGTGCAAAAATTTAATCAAGCCCATGTGATTTTTGTTACCCCGTGCTGTCCAAGGATGAAAATGGTGCGCGCTCATT
This sequence comes from Osmia lignaria lignaria, assembly GCF_051020975.1. Taxonomy (NCBI): domain Eukaryota; kingdom Metazoa; phylum Arthropoda; class Insecta; order Hymenoptera; family Megachilidae; genus Osmia; species Osmia lignaria. The sequence continues at coordinate 8,189,302 of NC_135041.1, forward strand.
TTGCATAGCACCGAAATGCAGCAAGATGAATTTTGAGCAACGACATACGAATAAAAGGAGTAAAATGCGAGGAGGGTGGGGCGGAGGAGGGGAACCGCAGACAGCACGGTCGTCTCTCTGTTTTCAAGATGAGCATCGTTGGTTGTAAATCATAGAACGCGATGGGTAGAGCGACCGCGTGCATAGACCCGAGTGATGGGGTAGGGTGCAAGAAGAGGAATGTTCGCAAGGTGGGCGAGGGCAGAGGGCAGAGCAAGCAAGTCTGTTGGGAAATAAGGAGGCAAAGTTAAGCTCTCATACCCTACTCCATCTCGTCGTTCCTTGCCCTCGGCAAATAGCTATGTAACCCTACTATATTCCATCCCTATCGCGCTAACATTACATCCGTTTCGTTCAACGTGACGAAACTAACCCTCGTGTTGACGTAACCGCCATCGTTTATCCATTTCCCATACATCGTCAGATAGTTATAGTTTACTCCGTCTTGTTCTTCGACGTGCCTGCACGATAAACATTATAATTATTTTTTAAATACGCCTCTACCACCCCGAGGATTAAATGGACTGTAAATTATGAATAGAAAATTTTTATAATTTCAAGATAAATTCTACCAAAAATAATTTAAATTTAAAAGCGCAGAGCAGGAGGATTTAGAATCAACTTGTAAATTCAATCTTCTTCATTAAAATTTCTATTTGAATATATTACTTTCAAAGCCACAATCATTTTCTGCGCGGTATAATTAAAGTCTCTATTTACGTTTGTCGCGAAAATACCCGAAACGAATATTATGAGAACCATAAACGTCCTGCGTACTTATACGTTAAGGATTTTATACGGGGAAACATAGATTCAAAAGCATTTAGAATGTGGATATTTCATAATACCTCGCACATGTGTTACGCAAACCTTATCCATCTTAACCTTGTGTGTACATATACGTATGTGTGTGTTAAACACCAACGTTCCAGATTTATCCGACTCATATCTGCTGTTCTGCGGAAACGTTTCGCAAAAAGAACACCTTCACCCTGTCGCAGCCATTAAAGCTGTGTACGTGCCTCTATTTCTTTGCCGACAATTCCCGAAAATTTCACCGTGCACGCGGGTCAGATGCTCGAGAAAAAAAGAAAAGGGAAAACATAATATTGTTCGAAGCACGAGATTTAGGGAAAGCACGATTCGGTTCTAAATTTAAAGGAAGCATTACTGCGGCACGGATGACATGTAAATAATATTTGGGATATTATATTGCTTTGTAGATTATAATTAAAGTCACGTATTGAGGTCGAATATCGTAATTAACCCTAGAAAAGGGAGGACTCATACATAATAACTCATTTCTAATGCTTTCTATTTTGAATAATATCTTTACTAATATTAAAGCACTTGTTCAGCATTAATCTTGAAGGCATAAGTGAAAATAAATAACTTTTTGGAAAGCTTTTATATGAGAAAAATATTATATTTTTAATATTTCCTAAGGTGTTGCCCCGCCTTTAGTCCTTTTAGGGTTAATTACATGAGGGTTTGGGAAACCCATAGGGGTGATGCTTCCATCTTCATAGAAATTCATTATCTGTGTCATTAAAAATTCTTTTATTTTCCTAATTAAAAATGTTCATATTAGATACCTGAATTATGAAAATTAAAAATACTATCTAATGAAACTATCAAATGCCTCAGCGTCACAGTTATTGTGTTAATATGAATTTATAAATTCACGCAGGGATATCAGAAGAAAGGTATTACTTTGAATATAAGATTCAAAGTGACACGATGCGTTTTGGATCTGTAATAAAAACCACGATATAACGTCTAGTTTCTATGTTTTATCGCGTATTTTTCGCGTCAGCATGAATGCCGAAAATTCGGTGACAGCAAGCGCAGAAAACGTTTCATTCTTCGAAATCTTATTTAGAACGTAACACGGTATACGGGGTGCGATTTTTCGCGCAATATCTCGTTCACAACAATTCGGCGTGCAGGAACGTGAATTTAATACGCGAAACCGGCTTCTAAATCTCGAAATTGCATCGTGAGAGACGTGGAGCTAGTACAGAGAAAATTCAATAGTGTTTGCCATCTAGGTGAATTGAATATTTGTAGATTAATTTCATTAGCTAATTGCTTTGAGAGAAAGTTCACTATGTCATCACCAACCACAGTAGCTCAATTTAGGGGGTGGAGGTCAGTTGCTCCTCCTATTAATAAATACTAGAATATTTTCGATAATTTCAGATAATTAATAAGATATAAATAAAAATTTTGTTAATCCTCCAATTATGGTCGAATTACTGACCAACCAGTTGACACCCCTTTATGATTGACCCTAATATTTAACAAAAGAACCTCATCATTTGAAACAAGACAACCAGTCCTCATGTTCTAGTATCTGGTTGTTAGTGAAAATAACTTGGCGAGGTTTCTTATGAAAAACAGCAGGAACAATGTCGCGTGAAACACGCAGCAGAGGTTCTAGCTAAGCAGACGCGAATGTACATGAACGTCCCCTATGCCACAGCATTTCTATCGCATGCAAGCCCTAAGCAACGCCAGAAGGGGAAAAGAGAATGTGTAAAACATTTCACAGACTTGAATTTCACAAACTGCTGTCAGCTCGATTCTGTCCACGGGCTTTGATTGTCATCGGGCTGCATGTCGAGTACATTGTGGGACAGGATAAACAGCCGCAGGCCAGTTGCTGTCGACCAAACGGAAACATTTGAGGGGGCTTTTGTAAAAAATTATACAACAGTCGATATTGTTTATTTTTGTGGAGTTGATAGCAATTTTTTATTAATTATTAACGCACTGATAATGATAGAGTCATCGGTACCAACAGTACCAATTAAATGTGCTTTGAAAAATAGTAGCAAATTGAAAGGTTGACACTTGAAATTTACGACTTAAGTATTTCTATTTATTATAATTAGAGTAATGACCTTGTGTAATGCTTAGGAAATTGCAATAATTTTAATTTTCCTTATATAATAATAATATGGGAATATCTGTTCCTCTTACATACATTTTATCTCGTATAAATCTGATCCAATGAATATGGACTTATCGTCGTCAAAGGGTTAATGCACCGTGAAATCGAACGTAAAGATATATTCTTATTTATTCATTTTAATTCTAAGGGAAAGGAATTTTCAGTTTTTTCTAAATACATTATTGAAATGAAACAAATGGAAAATATAATAAATGTATTCCACTAAAGATGAATTTCAATTGTTAGACTAGTTTATAACTAACACGATTGAAAATCGTGTTCCCTCTGGACGTTCAAAATTCAATATACCTAATTGCTGTAAACTTTTTTAATTAATCGAAACTTACACAACAGATATGAACGCAGTAATTGTATAAAACATTTGTAACGTTTTATTCGTTTCCTAGCAAAGGGAATTAAATATCCTCTTTATATTACATATTGTGCAGGCATTGGAAATATTTTCCCGAAAAGCCCTTTGTTACAGAACCCTTTGTTATTAATTATTTCTGTTTTAAAAAACAATATCATTGTTTGAATATTTTTCAAATATAAGTTGAAAAAACCAAACAGCTCCCATAAACGATTCTTTTATTAAATCAAGAAATTTCATGCTGTATTTTCCAAAGCGTGATAATATAAAATGAAGAATAATAATTTATAAAATTGTGTACTGGATTCGTGAATACGTAACAGCAGCTATCAAAGTGCTAACTAAACATGGAGTCTACGATGCTAGTCCGCTTTAAAGCAAAGCATTGATTTTACCCCCGATGAACTTGAAGCGTATGTAGTGACATGGTATGATGCCAGGGTGGAGCAGTTAGGGGTGCAATAGTTTCGTGGTGTCCGATTATCAAAGAGCTGTAAACCTATCCACGAGACCCATGACGAAGTTAGATCTGGTTACTCTGATATTAAATTCTCCTTTAAAACCTTATGCCCGTCGAGCGTTCCATCTAACCATGATTCTAAAACCGTTTATAAATTACGTATGTTTATGCAAATGTATAATGACAAATTCAAAACATTTCATTTTTTAACCGACTCGAAAAGGAGGAGGTTACTCAATTCGATCAGTATGTATTTTTTTTTTTTTTTTGATTCATTTATTTCAGTATAAAATATTTATAAAATTAGAATCAGGGAATAATTTATGCAATAGAAAGTCTGGAGTAACTTCTCAGATGAAAAGAATTGAATTCTCAGATTTACATAATTCTTTCAAAAAATGCCCAGAAACCGAGAAAGAGAAAGAAAAAACAACCCGTCCGTTAAGCGTTAAGGACGTTACATTTGATCGCACCTTAAGGCAATCCCCGTAGCTAAGGGGTTAATTTGTTTACCCCATAAACGCGTGCCAATCGAACATGATTCATTTGCACGACACGAAGCAAGAAGATTAGAGCGTGATTTAGTGAACCTGCGCCGTCCAACAAGAACTCGGCAGATCTATAGAGGGTGAAACGAGGAACACAGCAGTAGGCTGGTTCCATTTCCGTGTCGAATCGTACTAGAATCCGAGGCTGTGCATTAATTCCAATCCTAAAAATAATGATAGCGTGCCTCTAACCAGGAATTCCGAGGGATCATAGAATGAAAAACGAAAAGGAGCCAGTGCCGGACCCCGCGGACTTAAGACGGAACGAAAGGACAGGCACGCTTGGCGCATTACTTTGTACAAATAACGCAGCCCGGTGTAATTTGCGAAATTCCCGTTATTTTACATTTTAAACTAGAAAATAAAACGGCCTGACCGGCGGCTGCTTATCCGCTTCAAGGGATCTCGATGGTATCGCCTCTAGTCACGCTTACGCTGCTGCAAGCAAACCGGGCACGACTGTTCTGAAAATTACTGTACCGCCATGTACGTGGCGTGAGTATTATTTCTTCTCTCCGGCTTTTTTTTTTTGCACCCCAGGCACGCCACCCCTCCGCGTGTCCTCGGTTCCCTCCACTTTCCATGGAATGCGTAGATTCGAGGCGGAGTACCGAGCTTCGAAACTTGTCCGCTTTTCAGTTTTCCTCTTTATCAACGTAGGGGCATCGGGACGTTGCTTTTCATCGGGAAAAAGCGAACCCTGGCGTCATCTTGTGATTCCACCAGGAACTAGTAAAACTACCCCTTCGTCAGAGGGGTTTTAGGGGTGGTTTCGTGGTAGGGGTAGCATAGAGGGAGTGGGGGTAGAATGTACAAGTCCATGTTACCCTCGTCAAAATTTAGGGAAAATTTCGACGATACAAAATATGGACAATAAACAAAAAGGTAGTGCTCTGCGAAAGATTCCCTTTTTATAATACATTAATAATATATTAAAGTATATTTTTAACCCCTGCAATTAAGACATACTGAAACGACTGGTATAGAATCACATTGATAAGAATCATTTTTATTGGTTCGGTTTTTCTGATGTTAAAAATATAAATTTTATTTCTTTTAAATTAGAATATGATTTTTCTACTTATTAATTACATACGAGATACTTGGGTTTGAAAATAACTTTTTTGCATATCCTGATATTTTACAAAAAATTAAAATACGTATTGAAACGTTCTCCAAATGTTTAAAAGAATTGCCATGGGGCTTAAATTATCGTTCATTTAAATTATTCGAACTTCGTGATCCGTTACATTTGTAATTTTCATGATATAAAAAATATTAAAATACTTGTGTAGCTTTGCAGAAAAAAAGAATTTGCCTCGTGAAGAGTGGACTATCTGTCGGTCTTCCCACCACCGGGGTCGGTACATTCGGTGGGGGTGAATCGATACAGCCACGATACAACGAGTTAAGTCTCGAAACTCGAAATAGGGGTGCGCACGCACCCCCTTCTATCGGCACCCTATCGAGCCTTGAAACAATGTAACAGCCAGCGAATCATTTCGTCGCGAAGAAGTGACTCTATCAATTCCATTCGCAACACGTATACTTTAGCTGACGACAATTTTCGACATTAATCAAATCGTAAGTGTTCCAGTTTCGATTCTTTCCAGGAAGGAGTGTTGTTGACAAAGTGTTGTAACATGTTGTGACCTATATCTACAGACCCTTACGTACCTAGTTACATTCATTCACGAATTCGGTTCATTCAGAGGCACGTGAAGATGTAGTAGAGCACATTCATGTTATAGATGTTTTTTTTAAATTATTGTTATAGATTCTAGCGGACAGAGATATCAGATAACTTTCTGTTTTGATAGATTATCACACTATACTATAGCTATCTAGGAACCATAGTTCATCAGCTTTACAATTTTTAATACTGATTGCTAAATTCATTGAGACAGCATATTTTGAAAGTTATTTACGTCAATATAAGTGGCAAATAATTTTGTGCAATGACCTTTATTATCATGCTGCATTGAATAGGTTCATTTTACACATTGCTGCTTTCTCCTATTAATTTTTCATTTTATCGTGGTATACAGTAAAGAGCAAAACTGAATATGTGCATGGAATTTTAATACTAATAATATCTTATTCAATGTTTAACCCTTGCATGCTTGATGCAGGATCATTTAGCCACCAAAGTATGTATGTCCTAAAAATATGTAATTCAGAATAATTTGTACTACTTGCATTTAATTTTTGTCTAAAAAAGGGTAACACAATTCCTTAGAATAAAAAACTTTTGCTAAATACTTATGAAAGGTTCTATACTTAAGAACAATCATTTTTTTGGTAACAAATGCCTCGATATTTTATATCACTCTACTATATAAATATATTTCTGAATAAAAAAATATTTTTTATGACCCTCCCTTGAACCTAAAGCGTCCTAGGGTTAATGGAATTTGTAAGCAATCGTCGTGTGAAAAGAATATCGGAAGAATCGATAGAATAACGAGGCACGAAACACCAAAGAACTCGTGGAATCGAGAAATAGAGACACAAAACGGACAACACTTTTGCAGGTATCGTAGCGGACGTACGTGATCGCGCATTGAATCTCATTGGTGATAGCCGAGAGTGGCGGGTAATATATCCAGAGCAGTCAAGCCCCTTCCTTCTGTACCCCTCTGGGTCCTCTAGCCCCGACATCGAACCCCGTCCCACGCAATCCACCCGTCCAGTGTCCCCGGTGTGCGGCCATTGTGCGAAGCTTTGTTCGAACGGTGACGGGGTCACATTAATCTGTCTCTCACCCCTTCAGCATACCGCGTACGTTATACGATGTGCACCAACGTATTCCCCGTAGGTACACCACCATTCCCTTTTACCCTCTTCGATGTACCGACCCCCCTTCTACACCCCGTGAAAAGTCAATCTATCGACCTGTCACTGGTGTTGATCGTAAAAAACTAAGGAATTTGCAACGAGGCGTGTTGAAAATTTTAACCATTATAATTAAGAAATTTTAATGACCTTAAAAAGAGATTAATGGATTTGCATCGTCGTCGCTACAAATAAAGTGCACTTTTAATATTTTTTATTATAATGTATCGAGCTAGACATGTCAGTTATTCGAAACTTTTCTGAACTTTTCTTTACTTCCAAACTTCTTCTTGTAGATTTTCTGATTGAGTAAAATGTCTATAGGTATTTGATAGGGAGCAAGGGGATGACCACACCTCCAGAGGGTGGGTTCAACTGCGCGCGCATAGTAACCTTCGTTCCTATCGGGGATGTTACCTATATTTGTTCACATTCGGTCAGAAGCCAGTGTGAAGAACACATCGAGCAAGTACGATGATAATAGAAACAATTAGATACAGTTATCAAACGAATAACTTAGCAATTTTTAATTGAAAGTGTTCAAGAACTTTATTTTTGCATGTAATATAAGTAGGGAGTGTAATCGTTGATAAAAATATTAAGAGAATAGGAAATTGTTGATTAGAAATATTAAATATCATTATTTTCCTTCTTTAAATATTAAAAAATTATTAAGAACTATTTACATTATTTTAGAATAAGAAAAATGTATAATTCGAAATAGTCATTGAAAGGCTATTATTAAATATTGAATATCCATTTGAAAGAGGAAATTGATGCTTCGCAGATCACAAAAAGAAGGAGATATAGATCGATATATCCGGCAGTATCTTTTTATTTTCACGAAGATAAAGAGGACAGGCCGGTGTATGTACACGGCTTGTATTTTCCCGGAAAAACTCCATTAAATCACTGGAAAATCTGTTCCACCGTGAGTGCCATGGCGCGGCAGAATAAAGAGGGGCTTATTATAAGCGACGGTAATTCTCGAATAAATAACCGTTGGCTTGTGTGAAGATCGAGAAGGGATCGTGGGTGTAGAGGAAGTCGCGGCGGAGACGGTAGAAAAAGGAGTGTCGAGGGGGGGGGGATAAGGGGGTCGTAGGTGGTTGATTTATTTCGGCGCAGCAAAGATCTGGATTCTCGTACGTGCCCCGTGCCTCAAATTACCAACTTATAAACTCTCACGACCACCCCTCTATTCACCCTCATTTTCTCCTCCTTCGTTTCACCGGTTCCAAGGGCCACCAACGACCTTCTTTGCACCCTGCCTACCTCTTCAACAGAGTTCCCTATACATCAGCCCATTCATCGAGCAAAGAGAAAGCAGGAAAGTAATGCACAATTTTGCCGCCCCGTTCACAAATTAAATAATTAAATTTTATTTCCGCCGTGATTTGAGACTTACCTTGATGTCTGGAACTGATGACAGCCATCAGGAGTGGTGGTTTCGGTCGATTCGTACTGTCTTTTGGGGTGTCTTACCTGAAACAAATTGTTCAAAATTTGTATTATTTAAAAAATATGTCGGAATTAAGAAGATGCTAAATTAAAAAAAGAATAGAAATTTATGATGATTCATTGAACTGGAAAATATACAAAAATTGATTTCACCCCCTGCACCCTTCAATTATTTTCACTCGTGTGCACCAGTGTTTAACAAACGATCGATCCTCCTTTTGCGCAGCTGTTAGCGTTTCATTTCGTTGTGCAGCTTGATGAATCTTAATTAAGTCAAGGTTGGGAAAGAAGGCAAAGGGAGAAAGTCAAGGAAGAGGTAACGAAGTTAAATGCAAAGGGTGGCCAGGAACAAGTCAAGCAAAGTCGAAGTTTTTTTTCGGCAGCGTTAACGCATTTAATTTATCCGACGGTAATGGGGTGACGACGATACGATGAGCAGCGGAGGAAAAAGCTCGTCGGGACGGGAGGGGGTGGATTCTGTCCCCTTATTAAAATTCATTAATTTCGTCCATCTATGAAAGTTTCATTCTCATGCAAATCCGAGCGATAATCCGCGCGGAAAAAGAACGAAGTCGGATGACTTTAGAAGAGTCACAGGCTCTCTTGTCCGTATTCGAAGACAAACACGGTAGACGGGTGAAAATAAACCTCCTTACGTAAGTTTCACGGAGACTGATTGACCCAGTCAGCATAAGACTTAAAATTGATGAACGCAGTTGACCGTCCAATCGAATCGAACGTGCGACGAATTAATAAACCGTAAAGCTGTACCGTTATTAATCCGTTTAAAGTAAATAAGATACATCGAAATGTAGAACATGCCCGATCGAGCTTAAACAGGGCCGCGACCCGAACAAATGGACGCGACAGAAATCTGGCACGGCGTGCAATGAGCGATTGCGTGTTCCCAACGGTAACCTCAGAAGGAGCGAAATTTTCCGACCGACAGCCACGTCAAACCGATTTGTCGTCGGGCTTCCAGAGAGAAATGCGAGCCGTTTCCCCTGTCCGTAGACGAAACGACCATTTTCTATGTCTCGAGGGTCGCCCATGCCCCCCGCACCCAACACGTTCCTACGTGCACTCCTTCTACCCAACCACTATTCCTTCAGTCTCGTTCTCTCTCCTTAATCCCTATCTATCGGTTGTTATTTATTTAGAACGAGTGGATGAATGGTAGCTCTATCGGTACCCTAACAGCAAGCACATCTCACTACTTTTCGTCTATATATTCGCTTGGTGTAATGTTTCTCTAAGTGGCTGTAGGGCGATTTTATTCTATAGGTAAAAATACGTCGAAAATGTTCTGTAAAGTTTTTTTATAGGATGCTTTGTTTTCAAGAAAATTGATTTTTAATTTATGTCTGTAATATCAGCAGTGGAGGATAGGTCCAGGTGGTATGGCACCTTGGCTCCTAACATTATCGAATCTTCAGTATCAATAATTTAATTATTAATGTAAATTAAAATTAGTATAGTTAGTGAATGTATCATCAGTATTTATTATAATATTAGCATCCCTTGTAGTAGCTCACAGGTAATGGCTAGAAGTAATCAAATAGAAGCACATCTTCTGAATAGGTATTTAAAATCAATTTTCTCGTAAACCAAGCGTCTTACGCGAAGCTTTTATTTTGATTTTTCTACGTAGAAGCGCCGTTTACCTGATTCTACCACCTTTCCCATCACATCCTGTATACACGAACAGCTTATCGCGTTCATGCAACATTAGGCTTCTCCGTTATTTATCGTGTTTTCAACTGTTCCGCTTCTGCTTTACCTTCTTCTGTAGCCTGCTTTCGAACCAGTTAACACATTCTACGAGGGTAACCGGCAAGGTTCCAGGCAAATCTGCGGCGAACGACTTGTTTCCCGTCTTTCAAGGCTTATTTGCCAGCTCTTACGTGACTTCCGTCAGGGGTAATGCATATTGCGTTTATGAGTTTGTAAGGAACAGGGATGGACGAATGACAAGGGTAGAGAACACGAAAATGTTCTTTGACAAATAATAACACGAAGTGTGGTCCTGGATTTTCCAGATGTACTCTGTCGCCGAGTTGAAACAAGAGAAATATGGCGTGTCAACTTTTTAAGAACATAATGCCATTTTGATGACGCACGTTAGAAGAGGTGTGGCTAAAAATTATTATATCTCAGTTTATTACGAGAGAGGTTGAAAAATTGGTAATGGGCTGGCTGTACCACAATGTTTGCGTACTATTTTGTTATTAAACATTCGAGAAATCAAAGCTTTGCAGTGGTGAAATGTAATTTGGTTTGCATATTTCGTGCTGCAATCGATTCTTGGCAGGGCACGAGAGCTAACACTGGCCTAGCTTTCTGCTTCGACGGTTATGTTAATACGAGTAACGAAGATAACACAACTGCGTGCTGGATATATATATTTTTCCATCGCTTTTCCTCCCTTTCCCTTCATTTTATGCACCACCCTACACGACGTCTCCTAAGATCAACGACGGTGCGCATAGAAATATGCAGACCTTCGAACCGGCATGAATTCACTGCATAATCATGCAGTCAATGAGCTCGTAGGAGCTAACCATGCGATAAAGGAGAAACGATGGGGGATTTATGGGTGTAAGTATTGGGCTTGATATCGATTGAAGACACACGTTCAAACATTTTGTTATTTTCTCAATTATTAAAAAGAAAAGCGAATGTAATAAATTGATACAAATATCCTAAAGCAGCTGCAGTGTATTCTTTCTATTTCATCGAAGACGTAAGCGGTCTGAAGCAGAAAGACAGGTCGATACAGAAGAGACTGTAACTCTTATCGCGAGAAAGCCGGCGGCGGAAGAAGAAACATCCCTCGTAAATATAGAAGGTATAAAAGCTACCCTTTTGATGGAGTGGGCTTTTAAGGGTCGGCCTGGTATCGGAGCCGTTCGTTCACCGCAGGATGACCAGAAGGATCGAAGGGTGTGCGGTCTGTGGACGTAGGATACCAACCGTGCTTAACGACCATCGTTTTACGGCTTTCCTATTTTGTTTAAAATCTAACCATAAAGTGGCCATCAGTTTTCACCGTACCCTGACATTCGCTATTATGAGTTTTAAGGCCGTACCATACCATGAACCATCGTACGGAACACAAGTTCTGGGATGGTTTACCTTCTAACAGTTTCCAAATATCAAATTTCAATTTAACTTCTATTTGATTGTATTGTAAATTTAAACGGCAATAACTATTATTAATTAGCATTCATTGCAGCAATTTGGAAATCATCAGCTAGTAATTAGTGCAATTACCGTAAAAATTATATTTCCCTTCTGACACTTTTCACATGTGTTGTTTTAGAAAGCTATATATTTGAGAGGAAAAAAAAGGAGGAGCCATAGCTGCCCCTGACGTGTTGGATTAGAAGGTTATATACATTTGAAAAAAAAAAATAAAAAAAGAAATCACAGCTGCTCCCATTTTTATCCTCCCGTATATTTTCGCTTATTTGTCTCGGGAAACGATTTCTTGCGAATAGTGTGCGATGATAGAAAGCATCATCGAAATTCAGAAGGAATCGTCACAAGGTATTCCCATTTCCGGCGTGCTTTCCCGGTCATATGGTATCGCGCGTCTTCGTGTTTGCGTAACGATATCAACGAGGCGATAGAGCCATGTCCGCCTGGGGTGAATAACTTACGCTTATCCGCCTGAATTCTCACGCTCGACGCCACTTAAGGATTCATACTTCAATCGAATATGAAAAATCCTTCAGTTAATTTTCTGCCACCTTGCAATCATCGAATTCAAATTTTCAAACGAAGGAATTTTATTGTGATTTAGTGGTATTGTGTTATAATAAAAAAATGAATTATGGCTGTCTGTTCGTCGCGTTCGAAATTATGCATTGAAAGGGGACATGTGGACGAGGGGTTATAATTTTGGAAAGTAACCAGCCCCGCCGGAGCTTACCGTGGCCATAAAGCTCTTTTATTTCTACACAGCGGTTTTAAAATACCACTTTTGAAATGTGTAAGGTGAGGGTGGAAATGGATCGAAGAGACACCGAGAAGAACCACGAACCGAGACGGCTTCAGGGACCAACCGTGGCTCGGCTACAAAAATACAAATGCTAGCTTCCCCTTCTAGTTGTGAATTCGAGAGGGTTGGACGGTCATACATATGGGGCCAATTTACAAAAATTATTCAGAAACCAGACGATCCCGCCTATCCTCCTCGCGCGTAGCCGTAAACGCGTATCATTGTCGAAGGATTTGAGAGATTTAAAGAAAAACACGCTAAAAAAATGGTCCGACAGTGGAGAAAAATCGACCATTAGGTTTCATGAAAAATGTAGATATTTTAACAAATTTATAAGTGGAATCTTCAATATTGATAATGAAAAACATAATAAATACAAAACCGAAACACTTTTGAATGCTTTACGACACTGGTCGCTGTATGTCTGCACCACTATTGACTCGTACTACTTGACCGAGCTTCTCCAAGTATTATGTGCGTTATGGTCAGACCATATCTTCTCGACAAACGAAAACTGTCAATAAATCAAACAAAATACCATGTGATCTTCTAATTAAAATGTAATAAAATTGTTAATTACAATACAATTATTATAATGAAACTTGATGTGCCAATTGTTTTGGTACTGGAGACTTCGGTTAACCATACTTTGAATAACAATAGCTTAACCATGAGTTTGGTATATTTGGAATTGAGCATTAAATTATTGATATAAATAGAGTAGAAATAAAGAAAGTTCCATTGTAAAATTCATTTATGAAACGGTCCCTAAAGTGGCTCCAGCTTTATAGCTATTTCAGTTTTCATTGCAAAGAGCCATGACTCGACGGAGAAGGCACGAATATACTAAATAAATAAAGTACAATGCGCAGAAAGGCACAGACCCGAGACTCAAAAAGTAAACTAAAGGATCGTGGAGTGGCTGGCTTGCGGAAGAACACAGAGAAAAGTTGAAAAAGGAATGAAACTCGAGGTGGAGACGAAACCCCCCCGGGTCACTCGTCCGACTTTGCGAAATAAAAACTCGCTTTACAGGAAGCTTTTATTACGGCTTTCGTTACCAGCTACCAGGTTCCTTTCAATCGGTTCAACGAGTGCCTAGTTTACCAATGGTCTCTTCGGGAATACCTCTTCTCCTTTTTTTTTCTTAAGAACTTCTATCTTCTGTTCTGTAGTTTCTTTGTCTTTTGGTTACCCTCCATCGTGCCTCTCTTAATCTCTGTATTTATTTTTTTATTGTGTACCAACCGCAGTTCACACTTCGACTTCTATGTACGTCTTATTTTCTATTAGTTCTATTAACGTCTTATTTTCTATGTACTTCTATTATTTTGATGGGCACTTGAATTCGTTAAAATCTGTCGAATAATAAAATATGGATATATAAATATTATTTACTTATTGTTAGATGAAGAAATTTGTATCAAAGTTTAGTCGAAGTAGCTAATCGAGAAGTTGCCGTTATGCTTCGATCAGGTGAAGATTAATTTCTCGTGGTTAATTTGGCAATTAATTTGCCAAGAGGATAAGTGGTTCTTACATCAAGTTGAAGGAGGGCCTGTCAAGAGCACTGATTGAAATGTAGGGTAGAAAAGCCTCGGGCGGTGGATTCGAGGGTGGAATATTGGGGGAGGGGTGGGCAAAAGTGTGAGACGCGCAATTTAAAATGGCTAACAACATACCGTCAAAGAAATGATACTTCACTTAACCAGAAAATACTTTCCACCCTTACGAAAAAGTATAACAACGAAGTTTTTGAGAAACGTTGAACGAATGATTTTTCAATTATCGTACACTTTGGGAAATTTATTTTAATCTTCCAAATTAAATCACGAAGGAGTTGATAGAACGTTTCCAGTCGCCAATACCATAAGTTCTTTTTCGACCCATTCCATCGAAACATCCGTGGAATGGAGCATGTCACAGAAATCTTTGGTAATTGCGCACAAGATTGGAGAAAATTTCGGTCCGTTTCCCGAAACAACGGGAAATACGCACGCCTGCCTGCATTCCCCTTCTATCCTGACTTTCTTCGTGCTTTTTCTGGATGTAATAAACGAGTGGTGTTTGGAGCGGAGCTCGCAATTAAACCGTATATACAAACGGCGTACATGCCGTGTATGTACCGAGCAGAGTCTAGGCGCGGAGCGACTGGTAAAGCCCGTTTGTTTTGGAAATTGCGTTAATTTGCCAAGCGCAGACCGGCTGATTTTGTGAGTGACGTCGCAATCACTGCGCAATCACCGGAAACGAACGAATCGCCGAGGTGAACCGCCGTGGTTACCGTGTACCAGTAGGATCGTACGCGTGCAGCCACCCTTTAACAATCGGATTCTTCGAATTGCCATGTCGTGGAACAAAGAACGGACATACCTACCGCGTGCAATCGGATACACACGTGAAACTATAATACAAGATTAAACGGAGCTAAAGATACAGAAAACAACGAATTGATATTAACACCGCGACCATCGAGTGTGAGTCAGAAGAGGGTCTTTCTAATTTTTTGCCAACATTAAAAATTTAATTTTTATTATTGATAATAGAAATAATTCAAATGGAGAGAGAGTGTTTGGCAGGGACGTTTAAGATTGTTTGTCGGATGTACACTTTGCTAATTAGCATTTTCAATGTAGCATCGTTAGATTTAGTAATTAGCATCTTCGATACGTCAAGCGTTGAATACATTATCCCGTGAAAACATCGTTGTAATTACAATGGCTTGGCTGGAGGGAAGTAGCTTGTAATAACACAGAGGAGGAGACTAGCTGAAATCTAAAGTGTCATCCTGTTAATTAATCATATATTAATTGGCAAGAAAAGACGTTCGTCATCCAGCGAAATTACTTGATCCTGAAAAAGACCATCCTGTCGACCTCTTAAACGTTTTCGCTTACTGTTCATAATTAATTAGTATGTATTTAAATATAAATCAAATATAACAAGCAAAAGATTGTTAATACATTAACAATAATCTCAAATTTAAGGTGGTAAATGTTTCTTCAATGGAACATGCTATTTATGTATGTACGTTCTCGTAATTAATTTACGTACCTCCGTATTTTTTTACATAACAAATCAATGAAGAAAATAAATAAAAAATTAGGAAATTAGTAAATATTAACATTAATAATGATTGGTAGCAAAAGATACTTTTCTATACAATTTCTAAACCTAAAATATTAAGTATTTCTTAATCTTCTGATTAATTTTGAGATTGAAACACGTAGAAGCTTCCAAAAAAGCCGACACTAATTACCTTTGATAGCAATAGTTGTTTTCCACTAATTAACTGTACAAATTATATCCCACAATGTTTACCACCCACATACACCAGTTTCATTAAAAATTCCGTCTGTATTGCCATTACTGTTTAACCAGTTTCGTCCGATTGCAATCGCTATATGCAACTAGCACCGTTGCAAGTATCGATTTTTCGCTCTGTCTGCAATTACTGGACTCCCTTGCTCGTACGTTATAAAAATCAATATTTTCCTGCGTCGGTCCCTACATTATGATAAACGTAAAAGGAACGAGCATTTCATTCCGATAGGACATACCAGAAAATGGTAGGTACCGAGGTAGAAAACCTTTGAGTGGACACGTGTAACTTATTTTTCAATTTGTACCAACCAGAGCCGACCCTATCCGAGAGGGTATAGTTTTTTTTTTGTGAAATCAATCACACGTTATTTGCTGCCACATGTCCCTGCTGTTAGCGCGGCAGACAGAAAGAGCGACTACAGACACGAGAAACAAGAGAAAGGGAAACGGAAATAGTATTAGAAAAAAAAGTGAACTCCTCTCATATCGGCCTAAAACACGCGTCAAATCCTCAATAAAAAATCTGAAAATTTATCTGAAGATATGGCCATGATCTTGGAAAATAGTGTAATCAATTTCGAAGAAGAGATCTGGTTCAAATTTTGTAATTGAATTAAGATTAGCGAGTGTTGTTAAACACGTCGACTATCGCAGTAGAAAAGTCAACGTATGGTCAGACGCTTTTAAATTAAGTTTCTCATTTTCAATGTATCGAGCTATTAATTTTGATAGAAAATTTTACTTCATTTTATTTTATTCAAGAATGAAAGTAAACGTTTTGAATACAGAAAACCCACGGAAATAGTAGAATAACGTGACATCATTGAATATTCTAATTTGATTTTATTCAAAAATAACAGAATGTCTTTTGAATACAGAAAATCCAGGATAACAGAAAAATAATGTAACGCTATAGAATACTTAACAAAAGAAAAAGAATGTTATACAAATGCATATTTGCATACACAGTTATCATAAATCAAATACAGGTGAAGCTTAAAAACCAGTAAAACTCCCTTTAAATGACACTGGTACGATATAAAAGAAACTCCCCTTATATAATCGATGGCTCGACAACAATGCTTCTGTCCACATTGACTATCTTGGCTGTAAATAAAAAGTGCAACGTCGATGAAAGCTTTCCGGCTGAAAAAGTATATCGCGAGAGGAAAACCAGGGGAAATCTTGAAAACGAGAAAAAGACCGAAGGAACAAAGAAACGTTCGCAAGCTTATCGACACGGTGCTTGCAGCTTTGATAGTTTTACATCAGATCAATGTTATTTTAACTTTACGTAACGTTACGTGTTTCCTTGTCATTTCAAAATATTATTCTTTCTTTTAGAATCCACTATTATGTCGTTTTACGTAACATTTTCTTATAAATACGTAAAATAAATGGACTTAACACTGAGCATTCAAACAGAAAATAAACCGTCACAGTTTCAAATGACTGGCTGGACATGTCTGAGCTATTCACTACATGCGAAAACTCGTTTAAACTGGCGTTTTACGTAAAAAGAATCAAAGGTAACATTGCCACAGGGGGTGAGATTCGAGGCAGCCTTCTCCACCCAGCAATTTACTTTGAAATCATTTACCTGCAGGAACGATGAAGAGGGAGAAAGAGTGAATTGCAGAGAAGAGAGAGGAAAAGGAAAGGGGTGCACGGCAATCCAATGCTTTCGAAAAATTACACCCGTAAATTTCCCTGGCAACTATCATCATTTACCTAAATTTGATGGTGGAAAGTTGTCTTACCAGGACAATTGTTTTCCCAACGCGACTAGCAAAACCGATTTTAGACACACGGTAATTGTTTGCAATTACTTCCTCGCTTGGAGCTAATTTTACTAGCTGATTTTTACCTTTTCCTTTTTTTCATCCTCCGATCCAACCCCTATTTCATCTTACGGTAGTCCATGAATTTCCCTCCTTCGATCTTTCGTTACTTCCGTCTCGCCCTGTTAATAGTTAAACGACTCCTTACGATGACGAAATTGAACCCCATCCCCTGGGACATTTCAATTCCAATCGTTTACATCGCCATCGGCTGTCGCAGTCTTTCAAATTATCTTTTTAATTGCTCGATCGATAGAAGCTAATTTCCATTTCAGTCGACAAATAATAATTTCTATTACATATCTATAATTTTAAATACTTAACCCTTCTTTGCATTGTGTTGCAAATATGCTAGCTAATTGGTAATATTAAAAAATGTTACTTTCAATAATTTTCTGACATAGGAAAAAATTTGGTTTTATTATTACCACTTGAAAGAGTCGAAAAATAAGAATCATGCAATGAAGGGTTAATTCGTGTTTCCTATAAAATTTTCATCAGAACGTGTTAAAATGGCTGACAAGTAAGATATCGCATCGGTAACGGTAAGAGGAGCTGGTAAGATAACAAATCTTGCACAATACAGAGGAGATTCGAGACACGAGACGGGCTAAGGTGGTGGCTTTTGCTTTGAGATACGGCGATACATTCTCAGCCGTGGTCGTAGCATTAGGATTAACATTCGACCGAGCTAACTACCAGCCAGACCAGGATTCTCCAACGAAATTTACGGTAACTCCGTGTTAAACGATAAAACCAACAGTGGCTTTCTACCAGAGAAGAGACGAAATATATATATATATATGTATGTGTGCGGGCGAGTATGTATTTGCATGACTGAGAGGACTATAGGGAGGGAAAGGGACATGTAGAAAGAAGGGACATGGTAACGTCTCTTGTCTCTAGTATGTGCATACTGCAAGTATATTGTACGCTAGAATGGTATATACATATATATATATAGTAACGAGCCCCTCCATATTCATGGTGTACGACATACTCGCGCAAATTTAATCCACCTGCACACCCTTACCCTTGTTCACCCTCCGCTTCTTTCTTCCTCCACCCTCTTTTCCTCCCTTTCCTCTGCTTCTTTCTCTTCGTGTAATTTTCTACATCGAGCTTTTCCTCCTTTTTTTTCTACTCCCCCTCACCTGCTACGTACGATGTATGTACGTTTTCCACCCCTAACCTGCCATCGACACGTTCGATTATGCACTGTCAATATTTATCAGCAACCATGCAGTTGCTTCGATCGAGTACTTCCGCCCTCTTATTTTAAAACACCACGTGTTGTTGTAGCGCTTTTGTACATTTTTTCTTTTAATTTTTATTTTTTTAATGGGATTACTGACGATGGTTTTTCATTTTTCAAATTATAAATCAGTGTTATTAAGGGTGACTGTAATGATTAGGGCTGATTATAGTACTCGAATAATACAAAAATAATATTATTTTTATTTACGTGTATACGATATAAACGTCTGTTGGTCGATTGTACGTGAAATGAATTTTGTCCTATGAACTTTTCGTCGCCTCCGTGTAAGAATAACATTCTGTGGGTGGGTAAGGGCGTCGGGGATTTGTCTGGGACTATCTAGAATCAATTCAGTTATAGTAGTCAACCCCTCGTAGGGAAGTTCAACCCTTAGCCGCTCCAGTCTGTCGGCTGTGTCAATAGCTGATAGCATTAGCACCACCTATTTCACGCTACTGTCATATATTAAAGGCAGCAGAAATTTCGGTCATTTATTACATAATCTCTCATGTGGGAAAGGTCTTACATTTTGATGTGAATCGTGAATGGTATTCAAAACCTTCGGAGCGAGGGTGAGTGAATCACAAATAGACTGAATCTTTCGTTATACAACGTTTAATGCTTCTCGTACAATAGAATTTCAGTGAAGAAATATTTTTCGTTTGGAAAATATGGATATAATAAATTTTTTAATTTATGATTCTATTTATCTGCGAGGGATTAGAACATTAAAAATGCTTAAACAATTCTATACATAAGAATAATTGAACGATTATAATTTTATTTGCCAAGGCAACATTTATTCTCGTTCAGTTTGAAACGTAGAATTTGTCAGAAAATGAGAAAGTCGATAATCTTGATCTCGCAGTCGGAAATCGAAATACGTACACATGCTCCTCGAATATTCGAGGATCCCGATGCAATCGTGGAAAATTGCAGCTTTCTCTCCGCCGGAAGCGACAATACTTTCTCGTTTCTGGGCAGAAAAGGTTCCCCCTTTCGTGCGAACCTACCACCGTGGAAAAAATCCAATTCGACGTGCCGATTTCGCGACTTAACCTCTTAAACTTGCCCCAACAGATATTCATAACTCTTGCTCACATACACACACACACACATGTACACGTGGATGACGTAACATGAGAAATGGCTTGGAAATACACGTCGCCATCCTACCCTGTCGATTCGAATAAACGCAGAAACGGTACTTGTCAACGCAGTAAATAATCCTATTACAGAAAGTTGACGCTTGCATTAGCAATACTTGTAAATTCATTTATTTATGAATTGTAGATAATTATTGTAAATTCATCTGTATAGACTATTGTCTGATTGAAAGTTGACAAATATGTTAATTCGGAATATGTACGTCCTACGTAAGAAAAGCCATCGTTCAAATTTAATCGTAGTCGTTTCAACTTTGAAACAATGCAGACGTCGCTAAACACGGTCTATTTGTTTCATGTTTCCTAAATTTCGTCTGCTCGATAATTTCTTCGGCATCGTACGACAGAACGGGTTTCACTCGTTACGCAAGATATGCAGCATCGAATTTGCATTTTTCGACCGTAAAGCAAGAAAGAAATCCAACGACCCGGTTGTTTTCTCTTTCGTGTATCAAATGCTTTTGCAGCAAAAGTCGCAGCTTTGCAGGGCATACTTAATGATACTTTGAAAGCTGCTCTTTTACCGGTTCCGATTCGCTAGCTGCCCACGATAATAGAATTCAGCCCCATAATCCAGTGTTTTACGAGAACTGGCGGAGATAAAGATGGCGAAACGAGGTTTCGAGAGAGAACGAACGAAGGGCCGTCTTTGGAGAAAGACAAAAGGGCCGAGGGGTAGGGCTGAAGAGCAGGGCTTTCGAACGAGAGCAGAGCGATAGACAAAGAAGCGGACGGGCGGGAAAAGCTTGTTTTCTCGGAAGATAAAAATGTTAATTTAAAAATAAGGCGCTAGTTGGGATTAATAGGGTAATAAAAAGACTCGTTTCAACGACAGCATTTTTCTTCCTCTCCTCTTCTGCTACGTTTCCGTCTTCCGCCTGTCTCCCGGCTACGAAATGGGATAATTTAGAATTATTGCAAATTAGGAAGCCGGAACACCACGTTGTTTGCGAATAATAAAGCTCGTCCCACGGGACGTCGGAAATCGGATGAAAAGGGGGATGGAGGAGGTTTCTCGTGGGTCGACATCCGGCGACATCAAGTTTCCCTGTAATGCGTTACAGAATATTCAATTTATGATGGGATAATCCGTGCTTTTTGTTTCCATGAATTCATGAGTGTTTGATATGCTTGCCAAGCTAATAAGAATTATTTCAAAAAGCATAAATTTATGCTGTCGACCTTTTTAGTTTATCTAATATTATAGCTTTCTTACATGGAAGCTATTTATCTTAAACGTATTGATTGCCATCTAACGATTGAGGAATCAAATGAATAATTTTCAATGTTAAGCTTTTAAATTACTTTCTGGAGATATTTTCTACAGTAAAAGTTTTTAGTGCTATTTCAAGTCAAAAAAATTTTAATACTTGCCAAGAATAACGAACATTATTTTATGTATAAAATACGTGAACAAAGCCCCTTTCGTACATCTATAACAATGAAAAAACGCGCATATATGAAACACGAAATATTTCTTTGGCGAGACAGGAAACGAGAAATTTGACTCGCTATCAGCGAATATTCCCGGTAGCCGACACAAAATAACCCACGCGTTTTGATAAAACGCGGCCGCTTTATATCGTTCAACGTTGAATTGCTCCATTATGACGAAGCAGAACGGACCGGTCCGTAGGCGGCTGCGTAAATCAAAATCTATAAAACTTGTTCCCGGACGAACTTTATTAACGACCACCTGGTTACGATCTGACAGGTTCAAAGCATGGAACGAGGCGCGACTACCTATCGTGGCGTACGTTATCAAAGTCTCAGGTGTATTTTTATATTTCCTGGCAAACCAACCGGTCGAAGGAGAAAAAGTTGTAACAACCCTAACTCTCGTGGGAATGTAGCACCAAGTCCACGAAAAGTGACTTCCTGCATCACCAGCCACCTACACGTACGACCTTCTAAGGAAATGACGGAGAAAAGAAAAGATAGGAGAGAAAAGAAACGTGTTACTGTAAAAGGATGGTGTAGTAACCTAAAATGCAGTATTCATATAGGGTTGATCATGTAATTAATTTTTCTTTGAAAATTAGCAATTAATTAACTCTTTCATTATAAAAGGCAAGAGTAGGCATTACCACCTTGAAACAAAAATAATATTAACCCTAGGAAGACCAAGAGAGATGGGAGATTCGTCGTACCCATCACTTGAAAAATATTGAAAATATATTATTTTTAAGGTGTTCGGTATAAAGAAAACAGCCTATAGAAGGATGGTAACCTCGAACGTTGAAAGGGTTAGTTTTTAGTGTTCTGTTGTCTGTTTGCCGCGGAGAAAAGTAGCGGATAGATATCCAAACACGTTCTCTTTTTCTTAGTAGTTTCACTTGGTCTCGGTGTTATGAGAACCACGGTAGGAATACGTTTAGAAACAGCTCTGTAAGAAGAAAGGGATAACATTCTCGTGTTCCAGGAAAAGCGAACTATGAGCTGTTTGGTATTCAGATCACGATCGGTGCTATCTGTTTATTCCGAAACAACCGCGTCTCCCTGAGCACCAACGTTTCCGACGCTCTTCTTCCTTTCTTTTATCGAGCTTCCTTCTTCGCGTCGGCTTTGTCTATTTGCATCTACATCTCTCTCGAAAGGTACATTTTTCCCTGTATTTATCTTTCTTGTAAAACTGATCGACGAAATCGATGAAACTCGCGTATTATTGATCGTATATCAGAAACAAATGTATTTTCTAAAGGAAAGCTAAACGTAGGTAAGGAAGCATAATTAGTCATTATGACTTTAAAAATATTTTGCCAATAATTCAACACTGTAGCTTATTTCTTCAGGGTTAATTTTAAATATGTAATCGTTACTTAAATTATTTTATAACTCGAATACTTAAAATTCTTTTGATCAGAAATGCAAGATAAAGGTCGAATAAATTAACGATCCGTATCAGGTGGATTTCGTAGGATCCTTTCCATCAAAAACGTTAAGTCAGGATATTTTCCTTTGACAAATGCGTCTTCATTGGCCCCTTATTCGTGACTGTTCGTCTATGAAATGCCTTCAATCGAATCAACGTGCAATCACCTAAATTCCTCGAGAATTTAATCAGAACGTGAGCTTTCTATCCTTCGCTCCTCTCTCTGTTTCTCTTTGTCCCTCTGACAGATCTCTCCCTCGTTCTCTTCTTCTTCAACCACGGTGCTTGGTGGTTTGCGGACAATAATTTCTCCGCGCATGTTTGCCTCCCTGGTCACGTGCATGGACTTCCAGTGGCTTCTTACAAGTTCAACGGACAAGTTTGGCTCTTTTCGTCTTTCGATATTTAGGTTTCAGTTCTTGGCCCGTAAAAACTATCGCTTGTTCGTACACGACCTCCTACGTATCAGCTAAACATTTACTCTTTGATAAAAAGTTCAGCGAAATTTTACATTTTAATTAAACTCATCCTTTTTAAATCATCCTTTTCTAATTAAATAAAAATATCGATATCATTTGTTTGATACAAAACAGAGGAAGTACGCGAAAATTTTTATGAAAATTTCATAAAACCCGTAGTATGGCAGCGTCGAATTTCCGCGGCGATCAAATATCGTCGGGACAGCGCGTACAACGGCTAGATAAACAGAAATAAAAGGCCGAAATTAATATCCATGTGAACCTCGTAATTGGATATTGTCCGGTCGAATTAGAGTTTTAATTTGGCTAGGCAATGCCCCGCGACCCGTGCCATTCAGTTCCATTTCTGTGAACCGATTGGAAACGAGCTAGCTGTTGTTGGACGCTAAGGTACGATACAACAAAACGGTTAATCGCACCGAATCTATTATACTGACATAACTAGTTGCTATTGTTTTAGATATTAGAGAATTTTCATCATTAACTTATAACTAGTGAAACGGAGTTTCGTATCAAATTTTGAATTATTTTATTTTATATTAATACAATTTTTCCTTAGATTACACCCTTAAATAATTTTATAATATACGTATAATAACGTCCTATTTTATCGCCAACAATCTCTATTCCCTTTTTCGCTTCTTTTCCATGTATAGGTTTTTCGCTGCCCCTCACCCTTCATCGACTATCCGCATCCCTCGAATTGCTTCATTGCTGGTCATCCGTCTCTCGCCTCTATATTCCATCCTTTTTTTTTTCGCTCTTATTCTCCACGATTCTCGGTCAGCCTCGGCGAGACGAGGCTCGCGGAAGGCTGAAATATGCTGACTTTTACAGGCGACCGAGGGCCGTGTCAACCAGAGAATGGGAGGAACCGGGAACGAAGAACGAGAAGGGACTAGACCACAAAGGCTGCGGTCGTGCCGATTTTACCGGCAGACGTGTCCTCGGCAATTATCGAACTTTTAAAGTCCGAAAGGGCTCTGTTACCCATTACCTAACGCTAGACACGTCCATTGCGAAATTGTCGACGCTTCGTGCCGTTACACCCTTCGCTCATATTCCTGGCTGAAAAATAAGTCGCCAAAAGAAATTCCTGCTCTATCAATGAATTAACGTTCCTAACAAATAATTCTTTAATTTATAATCGAAGCAATTTCGAAATTTTTAAAACTCTCCAGTTAATAAATTTATTAGTTAAAGCTTCGATGACCCGAATAACGATTACCGTGATATCCGTTTAGTAGGTAAAACTGGATCATAAAAGGCTAAATATCCAGCATATGCAGGTAGGAATAAAAGCAACAAAGTTTTTATCTCTCAGCCGTCGAAGCTCGAGCACAATGCTTTTGTATACGTGTTTACCTGTATATCAGATTCATTTGATTTCGACACGTGCACACATGACCCACATAGCACATAGCTTGACCATCCAGCACGACAGAGTTAAGCGCGAAATTCCACGCTCGAGTAGATAGACAGACATATGTATGTATATGGACGCTCGTACGGAATGCACGTCCCTAGTTTGCAAACTAATCGACAATTCCCTCTTCCAAGTGTTATATACATAGCATCGCTTGGTTTGAAGCGTTGCGGACGGTTTGGTCCCGGGGTGAGATGCATGCATATTTGGCAGTCGGACAGACTTGTACCACGGTATATAACTTGTACCCGGTAACGGTTCGGTAACGGTCCCGATATGCAAATATATTCATTACGTTCCTCGGTCATATCCTCTTTAACTTCCGGCCACCGTGCCAAAAACTTCACCGGCAACGATGTGACCCTGCTATCCGTAAATCGACCCTCTTATCATTCATCACCGGATTTTTACTTAATCCCATGATTGTTCGACGTATGATCGATTGAAAATCCTAGGAACAATTTAAATATTTTCAAATAATTATTCTGTTAATACTGGCTACTCATTTGTATATCGATGTTGAAAATTTATCATTTTCCACTTGGGATATTTCAAAATTATTATAGATTTCTATTTTTCATATACTGTTATAACTTTTTTTTATGAAAAATACCTATTTATTAATTAGAGTAATTATTATTTTTGCCATGTTTCGACCTTAATCTGAAGTCCGATGCTCTCAAAAGATGCATTTTAATTTCAATGCTTCAGAAGATTCATCTTCGACAAAGCGTAGTACTCTTTGAACGGGACGAGACATTGATTTCCAGATTCCGATTTAGATAGCGTCACTCACGCGTGCATTTACGTGTACATTTCTCGTGTGACACTGACACAAAGCCACGGTGAACGAAAGGGGCAACCTAAATCGTTTATACCTTTTATTTAGGTGTACTTAACAACCTTAACAAGGTTGTATAGAATGCTCCGATAAGCAACAGTCGTTTAATCTGCCATTATTCTCTATTTGATTCATTCTTATTTTCGGTGGAAAATTGTCAGTGATACCCGAAAGGTGTGGGGGAACAAAAAGGAAGGAAATCCGAGTTAAAAAAAAAAATGGAGAACCGGATTCGCAGTATCTTCGAGGATATTGTGCCTGGCGTAGCTTGAAATCGCGTTTCCTGAACGCTTCTCTCTCTCCTTTCTATTATTTTCCTGTCGTTCTTTGTGTTTCGCGTTGAAAACTTTTGTCGTTCAGCTACGCGGAAATCAGAGAGGCAGAAAGGAATCTGGTTTGACGTCGTGTACCAAGGTTTTTGTTAGAAATTATACGTCGGATAATCCGATAAGTATGATTGAAGAATATTCGTACGATTATTAAACGAGCAGGAATAATAAGTCCACCGTTATATTAAAAGAGAATCTTATCTATGAGGATCGATCAAAGTATAGAATTAAGTTTCAGTAGAATTTTTAATAAATTTAGCCTAGTTATTCATATTTAAATTAATCATTAAATATTGACATGAATTATTAGATGTTTCGAATTCATCGTGTCTTAATTACCAAGTTAATATAATGTTCAATAATAAATTGTTATTTTATGTGTCTTATTGTTGCGACGTGAAGCAGTTGAATGGAAAGCAGTAAAATTGAATGGAAACTTAATAAATTGCTGGAGGAACTTGGGGCGTTTGCATTATTAATTTGCTGGAAATAATTCTGATTTAAGTGCTCTGGCACATAGAGGATAATATATATCGTGTACAGTTGCAATGGCGGTATCTCGTGCCAGAATTCCACGCAGAGTTCACAAACCCTCCTATTCTTGCTTGAGGCATCGTCTCAACTCAGCAATGTGATTTTCATGTTTTCCGCGTGTATATTCGTTTTACTTTATGTTCTAGAAACGATGTGATAATTATACATTTAAATATTCCTCTTTACGTTCATCTACATCCGTTAAATTAATTTTTACTACAAATTTAATTACCAGTCTGTTAATTGCAGTAAAATTATTTTTAATTATTTTTCTGCAATTTATGATTTACAGATTGTAGATTATTAAGAATTGCAATTTACAGACAAATTCGACGAAGACATTGATGTTAGAAACAAAAAGTGTAGAGACAAGCGCCAAGGTGTAGAAAAGGAAATGCAGCACACGCAGTAGAGATACACGTGAAATTTTCAATTTTGTTTAAAGTTTCAAGACCCTAGTGACTTTCAAGACTTTATAAGACTTTCGAAGTTTTCAATACTTTTAAGGCTTTCAATACTTCGTAGATTTGAATAATATTTGAGGTACTCTAAAGTTTTCGAGAGGCTGATACGATTGAGAATTTTTGAGACAATGCATCGAATACCATTCGCTGAAAAATTGTGAAACACTTACGTATGTGACCAAAATTTACTTTATCTTCTCTTAATTCCAATGGACTTTTTCTATTATTTCTTTTATCTATTTAAGGTAAATAGTTTAATTCGTTTCATCAAATGATTCTGTTCAAATAAATTCACTTTCAGGTAGAAAATTTCCTTCAAACACCAGAATTTACATTTTCGTGAAATTTTCCTGGCTCCATTTATTGTCTTAAACTCAAAAGTCTTATCTACATCCTTGTTCTGATCTCCGTCTGTGTTAGAAGGGGTAGTCAGTGTGTGTAAAAGGGGGATGGGTATTCCTCCAAAGCCTGTCCTAAGGGAGTTTCGACTAATTTCCTGGAGGTTCAAGTCGCGATAGACCGTTAACACCCTTGCTGCGAGGGTAGGACAGACGCAAGGGAATGTGTGCCGACAGAAGAAGGAGAAATAGACACGGATAGAGTGAAAGGGTGAAGGGAGGAAAGGATGAGACGTTCGTACAGCAACGAGGAAGACTGCCAGAAGGAGGATGGTAAAAGTGAGAAAGGGCTGAGAGTTTCGAGTCAAACAGAAACTTGCCCCTTTTACTCCTTGATTCGCCATTCCTCTCTATCTCTCACTCTCTTTCTTCATGGTGTATACCTTGTAACGGCCGGAAATTTGGAAACTTGACACTGCGAACCGGATCGCCGCGGTTCTTGCACGAACACTTTGCAGTTTCTTCGCTGGACAACGTTTTGCTCGACACGAGAAACAGTCCTACCCTTTTGTCACTTCACTACCACCCCATCCTTCTAAACTGCACCCTTAGTTAGCTCTGTTTTTACAGTAAAATTTCACGTCTCTGTTTCTTCGACCTACTTCCGGTATCGAGTTCGTTCCAATTCTTTATAATTCATTTTCTTATTTTTGTAATTGAATGGGGTGCATTTATTATGATAGTTCTGTTTGGTAAGAGGGTACCTCAATTAACATTTCAAAAAATTACAACATAACTCAAAAAATATTTTTTGTTGCAATGGAATTTCATAGAATGTTCATCAATAATTATTAAATGCTTGTACATGATATCTTTCCCTGTAGCAAAGTAGATCCATCGTGCTTTAAATCTTCGGCGACGCGATAAAGCGTATGCCCAATATTTTTCCGTAAACACCCCTTGAAGGTTCGTTTCCATCGAAGCATCGTCACTCGTAAGTGGAATCGTTCCACAACTCATTGTCGCTCGATTAACCTTTTCCCTCATGGTTGGTCGAGTGTTTGTTTCCAAATTCACGAGGACTTTCCCCTCTCCTTTTCCCTGGAACCTCATCATCCTTGATTCTTCGTCTCTTTTTTATTCCTCCCTCTTTTTATTTCAATCCTCCACGGTTGTATGTACCTAGTAATAACACAGCCTGAACGTAGAACGAGAAAGAAAGGGACAAAGAGAAAGAAAGTTGGGGGTGGGATCGGCATGGACGTATACCCCAAGGAGGAGACTGAGCTTTATAATAGCACGATGGAAATACAATGGCACCCATTCTCTACCTTTCTAGCTCATCCGTCGTCCTCGGCCACCCCAGGACCCTCTCCACCTGTACACCTGGAAACTTTGCATAAATATACTATATAACTATTGTTTCACGAACAGCCATTCGTGGCCGCGTGGCCGGTTATTTATCGTTGTGGGTTAATGAATTTCCTCTTTCAGCCTCGATTTATTGGCTAATCCGAGCCGCTTGCCGTTTGAATAACTTGTAGTGGTTCCCTCAGGGTAGAAATCGAGGGGGTAGAGTGTCGAAAACAGGGTTCCCGAACTGATATCCTTAGTCGGTTTTGTTTGTTGTCGGATCCCTCTTCTTTAATAAGCTGTTTTCTGAAGGAAAGCTTCTTTCATGGCGAGGTCTTTGCGATGAATAAAAATCGAGGCGAGAATTGGAGCATTCATTGAAAATCACCTCCGAGAATGCGAGCGTTTTTAATTATGATTCGAAGAGTCTTTCGTTTTTCCTTTTTCTTCTTATATCAAGTGTTATCTGTATTCGAAGGATCGCGAGGAACGATTTGAATTTTCAGCGAGATTCTGACCGAGTGGCTGATGAAATATTGAGCATACTACTGAATGAGGGAGATATTGAGATACGTGACTTTTCAATCAAATGACGGTATTATTGGCTTCGGGTGATTAAAATTTTTATTTAATTTTCTTCTGTAGTAAATTAAAGTGAATCATAACTGTCTTCAATCCCGTGAAATTGATTTTGAAGCTTAAGGTGCAAAAAAGATAATAACATTACAAAACTTTTTACATGCATTGTAATAAAATTTATTAACCATTATCTTTCATTATAAAAATATTTAAAGCAGTAATGCAATTGCGTATTTCGATAATTTTTAGGAGTAATTGAAATTTTTGCTAAGATTCTGACTAGGAGGATAATGAAACGTTGAATATACTACTGAATCTGTTCCAAACGATTAATTTTTGGCTGCAATACTTTATGCTGTAGCGCGATAAAAATTAATAGCTGCTGTTTTTCACTAGAAAAATGTTTAACGTAATAATATATCATTCATATAACAGCAAGGAAGTACATATTTCCAAATTTTTCGTGATTTACTGATTCGAGGGCGGCTATATTATTGTCTATACTATTGTGAAAGCTATTGGGACTATCTATTTCAAGCAATTAATTCTTTTGATCAATGTGTTAGCTTGATAACATTATTCACAGTATTTCTATACATATTTCTCCCCAAATTTTACCACAGAGGGATGTAAAAATTAAATTAAAAATGAATCCAAAGCTTACTTTGATCGAACATTTTCACTTGTTAATAATTCTATACAGAGAATTTCTTACTGTACAACGAAAATCGCAGTAAACTGATTTCTAGCAGTAACTTTTACATCCAACAAATCATTTCATAAACCTTCTAAATTAATTTTGCGCGAACTGTGACCTCTAGCCGCTCTTTTGTTCCATTTCAGTTCCAAAAGAACAGCGAGGAAGATTTCGCTCGTGTCGTGATTTGTGCGTAACAGTTAATTCATTTTCCTCGCTCGTTCTCTTTTGCTCGTAGCAGATTGGCGCCGACAAAATCCACAAACGGGAAACTATTGTCGGCTTGTCTGCCTATCAAGCTTCCTCTTTAGTCTTTTCACGAGCGTAGAAGAGGATTCCATGACTCCTTCTTCCTACCACTTTCGCCAATATTCCGCCTCGGTTTTGGGGAAGGAAAATCACGTTTGGCGGGAAACTATGGGGCTGCCGTTTTATTAAGGCCTCAGTTTCTATGCTACTTTATGACCTATCCCGAGGAGTACGTAACAGAACAGCGTCCAATATCGTAAAAAAAAAAAGGAAGATATTCCTGCGGTCACAGTGATCATGCGAATGCATGGACGGTCTTAGACGTTTGGTCATGCGAACGAGGAAGTTTTTATGGGTTACGTGGCTGAATATAGAATCTTATAAGTTTTGGCTGGAATTACTATAGCAATTTCAACAATACACACGCGTAATACTCTATTGCTAGAAAAAGAATATTCCTGAAAATGAAAATGATTGAAATCTGTTCTAAAAAATTGTCGAATTCCTTTTTTTAAATTTCAGTATTTTTATCACATATTATTTTAAATTGAAACGTTATAATCAGAGTAGAATACAAAATGGGGTCCTTGGACTTCTTTCAAATATTCTAATAGAAGATTTCCATTATTTTCAAACGAAAAGTAACAGACATTGTTCCTACAAATGCGAACCCCAAAGCAACGTCGATATTCGAGCTGTATCCCTATGGAACTCCTATTCCATTGAACGAATCATACGCCCGCGCATGGTTACCATACATTCCATGTATCCTACCCACCATACCGAGGATGAATTCCCATAGTGTCCCGAATGTGTAGGGTTGTATCGCGAAAAGGAAACCTGTCGTTGGGCCGGTTTCTCTATTTCCAGCATGTTAATTGTCAGTACTCAGCAACGGCACACGTGCGAGAAACGCTTGGGCTATTCATGCAAACAGTTTTCGAAAGTTTAATCGGCGCATCCGTCGGCTGTGCCGTATGGTCGTTCGTTCGTAGTTCATGCGAGCAACCGGCAGACAAGGACAGAGCTGAACGGGAAGGGTGAAGGGTCAAGGGAGGCCGGAAACAAAAGATAAAATCGAAGGGTAGGAGAGAAAAGAGGGGCGGCACGAGAGCGGCGAAGCGGATGAAAGAGCGAAAGCCAACAGGACAAGAGAGAACAGAACAGTGAAAAAAAGTGGAATGCTAGGGTGAACGTATACCGGGTGTCCAATTTAACCTATAACAATCCTCTTATTTTCTTAAATAAAATAGTACATAAATAAGCACAGAATGGTCCGTTAATTTTTTAAGGAAAAAATTAAGTAGCGAATATTCAATGTTAAATGCTTGTAAAAATAATGGGCCTGTTAATTTGGACACCCTATACAGTAAACAGAGATGGAAGAGAATAGGGGGTGAATAAGACGGAAAGAAACGGATTGACGTGGAAGGGAGAGGCAGATACAGGGCGGGAAAATCGAGGAATAAAAGTTGTTATCTACCACACAGGTGGTGATAAGGCTGCGATTTGTTTTCACGTGAGGTTCCTAGGCATAGATTAAAACTGTTTAAGCCTCGGATATCCCGCGACGCGACGGTTCCTACACCACTTTAATCTAACCTCACTGTTCCCCTGTGGTATCCACCGTTTCGAGTTCACCTCCTCTCCCGGAAACGTATTATAAATGTCGTTAAAAAAGGATAGGGAACCAGTGGGGAGGAAGTTAATACTGTTTCACGTGGATGCATCATCGAGGGAGGAAGATTAATGGAATATGCGGCGAGTGGTCCCGTTGGAAAAGTTACACGCCATGCCGGCTCGATGGTTACACGAACCGGCTCGTTTCGTGTTTTCTCGTGGAATTAGCATGAATTAATAGTTACAACTCTACGAAAATCACACGAATAATTTTCTTATTTTTGATCGTATTTAATGAATTTAGATGCAAGTCGTGATTCAAAGTACAATTCTGAAGCAATTTAAATTCTTTTCTAAGAAACTGTAAAGGATTTAAATAATTTTCTGACTAACTGCGTATGTAAATATTCCACATTAACATTTAGTGTAACGAGCAATTACTGAAACGTCTTAATTGAAGAGATGGAAATGACAATGGGCCGAGGAACGGGCAAAGGATAATTTTAGTCTTCTACTCTTCCCACGTCCGTTTCCTCAATCGCTAAGGTAAAATCGATACCGTGATGTGCAAGGGATGTTTCCAATTATCGCTAACTATCGACAAGGACGAGATATATCGTATCGCAATCACGCGCACACGTACGCCTTAATGTAACTAACGAGACCCGCTTAAAACTCCCGGAATTTCCTCGTTTATGAATAAAACGGGACCTGACCAATTAATAAATATAAAAACATTTTTGCAGTTAATTAAAATAGATAATAATTATGATAAGTGGTAGTCATTTTACAGAAAACATAAATTAAACGAACGATTACATAAATAAATGAGTACAATTTTAAATATAGTATTGCGATATAGAAATTTTTAATTTGAAAGTATCCTAATGTAATTAAATATTAATGTAACGAGAGACGTCGTTATGAAAGGCAAGAGGAAGGTGATAGAAGTGCGTTTTACGCGCATTTCAACGGTAATAAATCAATCCTAGGTGATTCACTTCACTCCTACTTCCTCGTTCCACAGTTTTCGCGATCAGACATGCGATGTAACAATTACTGCTCGCTCTCAGCGTCATTCGCAATATCTATCATCCGCAAAAGCTGAAGGGGAACGTGGCCCGATGTCCCTCCCTTCGGCCAGCAATTTTAGGGAAGTGTGTATCATCACTCATTCTGCTTCTACCTACTAAATGATGCTTTCAGTCAAATATTCAATTCCTACGGTGTAGAACAAGTTCCCTATGCTCAAACTGATGCTGGTTTTCGATTCGAATGCACTGTACAATATACAAGGCGACTTAGAAATCCTTCGTTTAGTTTTTCTTAAAATATTTCTGATATTTAAAAAATTAATAATTGAGAATGTTAAATATAATGGTACATTGTCCTTTATAAAAATTTTCTAAACGTTCCAACTGTGTTATTTACAAAACAAAAGGTGTCGAATCAATTTGTCTTTATCAAGTTGTCCAAATGTGCTGCCGCGTTAAATACCTGGGGATGTTGAATAGCTATAAGCGTTCAGCACTTCCGATGCACCGCGAAAATACCACGTAGCTCTCGACGATGCAATTCCTCCGCCGGGTATTCCTATATAATTACTGAAAAATAATGCTCTACCGTGCCGCGTGCGAGCGCAATTAAGATCCGTAGACGGCGTAAAGCGTCGAGATTCCGTTGGTTGCTAATTACACGGCGCTTCGCGGTTCTTATGCGCCTACCAGCCCAGATAGGTAGTTGGCAATAAATTTTCTGCTTCCCAAGCAACGGCTACACCAGAGCAAATCCGGCTGAGTTACGAAAGAGAATAATGTTTCGAGATGCATAAGGTTAACGCAGTGGCTGAAGTTCCTTCTGGGGTATCTGTATGTATTTTGCAACAATACTATAAGACGTTTAACAAGACTATACTAATTTGTGCATCCTCTGTACAGTATCAAGAAAAATAGGCTTCCCTTGGAAAAATGGAGCTACAGGAGTAGGATTTTTCAAAATTTGTTGAAAAATGTTTAAACAAATTTATTTAGAATAATTTGTAATTATCTGAATGTATTGGGTTGGTGCATAAATCTGTGCCATTTGTGAAAAAACGAGTAATTAATGAATTATATTTATAGCTCTTTCCCAATTAGTCTAATTCAGACCTCTTATTTTTACAGTAATCCATTAATTAATGACTGTATTCATTCGTCCTCGATTATCCATTTTCAATCGAAAATTACCATCGTGAATTTCAGACCACGTTTGAAAAACACGATGTATTCACAAAAGGAAAACGGGGGGGAAGAAAAGAACAGCACCGTATTAGCGTTTCTCGCTTTAAAATGCCGTTAGCAACAGCTCGAATAAACTTCTCATAAATATAAATAACACGAGCTACCAAATGAAACTGTGATTCTTGTCGTCTAAGAATTTTCATGCAATATTTATGCCAGCAGGTGTAGATACACGCCTAACGACACTCCCTAAGCGTTTTCTTCGGAATTCCGCTTTTGCCCGTAGAGAAACAACGATCCACCGCCCGTTCCACCCGTCCGCGTTGCATCGCGTAAATATTTTCGCCCGGAGAACAAAGTCGCCGAAGCGTAGGAGCTGAGAAATATTTAATGCAATATACCGTCGAACGTGGTGTGAATACACGGTACGATGCGTTAAACGACCGTTTGCTTGTCTATCTCTGATCAAGCTGCAACATTAATGCGCCATTTACGGTAATGCTTGGAAACGGGCTGGAAAAGGGACTAGGTGTTTTGTTCTTCGTGAAATTTTATCCTTTTATGCACATACGTGCTCATGGGTTGCATACTATGACTTTAAAATGATCAATATATTTGACAATGAATATATACTGTTGGCTCGAGGGTTTAAGTTAGGTTAATAGGTTAGATAAGACATCTCATAATAACATTATAGGACAGTAGGGAGTTTTGACACTCTCTCAAAATTACATTGTTTTCATAACATTTTGAAGGTGTACAACATATGGTTTCATGGGTTTAAGTTAGGCTTGAATTAAATCTAAGTTAGATTAGGACACTGTTTATGGACCATTGGTGGTAATTAAACAATGGGCATACATTATTGGTCCTTTGGACCTAGATTTAGTTTCAATTGGGTCTGTGATAAATAAGGCAACCATAGATCTGGGTTAGATTTGAATGTTTGAGATCAGTGAAGTACTGAATGTATGTAAACCATTAACATATGAATTCCGTGGAACCTACATTAGGTCTAAATTAGGCTTGGAACGAGTCGTTTACCATTTCTACTCTTCAATTATACAGATCAGATAATAATTCCAAAACTTCCATGGAACTAAAGTTGCCGAAAGTTTCCGAACGATACACGCGTATTAAACTAGGGCTCTAGAGTATCTTAACCGAGTAACCTCGACGGATGCATCGATAAATTTTCATTAACCAGCCGGATGCACGACTTATTCCGGAAGAATGCGTCGTTAAATCTCGGATTCCGCGAAATCCTTAATAGCCTGGTAGTTTATGAACTCGGCGTATTTTTAATGAAACGTTTAGAAAAAATAAGAAGTGCCTGTGTGCAAGTTCTCATTTCTGTGTGTCAGTGACCCTTAATAAATCTCCGTGGCAGAGCAGCCTCGTGGTCGGGAAGGCTGGTAAATAAGCTGGCCGAGTTTTAATTATTCCTATTTTCGCATCCATCGACCGGTCACGAGTTTTTTTTTTCCTTGCTCCCTTTCTCCCTCAAGATTTAATTATGGAAATCACAGGGCCACTAGACAAAACCAATATTTGCTCGAGTTCTTAGATGGGGTAAGAGGACCGGGGTAAAAGCGGCACCAAGAGGTCCAGGTAGGATTTTGCAACTCATAATCAGGCAGATTCATTTGCCTCGGTACATAAAAATATAATCTTTCACCTCCTCTTTCTACCCGTCCTGCCTCCTTGTCCTGAAAAATACATTACCAACTTGAATCGTAATAGCTTGCGCTACTGATTAAAACACAGCATTAACGCCCTATGCTGCATAGAATTACGGGGATTGTATTGTTGGCCGGACGCGAACCCTTTCAGGAACGGCCAAACTAGGAAAATACGTAATGCGAATGATGCAATGGAGAACTTCGTGTTTTTTTCTTTTCTTTTAAAAGAAGGTAATTCGCTATTTGTTTTTGGGGATACATTTTCAAATTAATTGCAACGAAGGTTGGAATGGAAAGGAGAGAATTATTTGAGAACGGAATTTTTTCATTCTTAATCACTTCATTAGCAAATAAATGATTACAATAGATCTAATAGATAATTAAATTTATTTCTGGATTGAATCTTTTGCAATTAGAATTTTATTTTAGTCAATTACTAAAGTTTCCTTAAAGTAATAATTAGAATTTAATTTCTAATCAAAGATTGTATCATTAGAGGTTGGATTTTAATTGTTAATTAAAATACCCTTAAGCAAGAGATACATAATAGAAAATTAGCAATTACTGCACAGATTTCATTAACTATATAAATTATATGAAGAAAGAAGTTTATAAAAGGCGCAAAGTAGTGCGCGTCTGACTTATCATATGTCTATACTACTGAAAAATTCGTACTACTGAATTCGATAACAAAACTCGATTACGTTCCTCCATCTTTTCTTCTAAATTTTTTTATACGTCTGATCGATGAAAATAGATGCTCAGATTGCGTGTAATTATTCAAAGTGTTTGTTAAACAAAGCATTATAATTTCTGAAAGGTATTTATAGCATGTTTGTTAACAATAAGTCTTTCAAACCGATTAGCTATCGAACGACTGATCAGCATTAACGTGTAATTTTCCAAATATCGAGGCAAAATCCGTGACGTTATAATCACAGAGACTAACATAGCACCATATTCGAGTTTCATAAATTTACAGTTTGCTACGTGGGAAAATTATAGTGCTCGAAGCGGTGGCCTGGATGAAATGCAAATAGAGCGCCATGCTTCAACTTATCTATTGTAAATCCTTCGTTTTAGAGTGAACTTTTGCAAAGTAATTTAACTTCCAT
Organism: Osmia lignaria lignaria; assembly: GCF_051020975.1. Classification (NCBI taxonomy): domain Eukaryota; kingdom Metazoa; phylum Arthropoda; class Insecta; order Hymenoptera; family Megachilidae; genus Osmia; species Osmia lignaria. Next base: position 8,226,363 of record NC_135041.1, read on the forward strand.
AGAGGAATAATTTCATTCATTTATATAAAAGTTCCGTGTAAGTATCCAGGGGTAAATCCCAGGATTCGACGTGAAGAAAGTTGCCAGGGCAGCGACTCTAGAAATAACGCTTTTACCGAAACAGTTGAAAACTGGAAGAATGTAATTATTCATCCTGTTTAACTTACTAATTACGATGTCATCGTCTTAAAGTAACGGGACATCTATCGCTCGAAACTGGCACGTTTACCAAAGAAAGGTAATTCAATGTTCCTCTAATTTCCTCTATCCCTTCTGTTGTGGTTAATTGATTTAATTAGCTTCGTTTGAGCATTATCCATGTTTTCTTTGAAACTCAGTTGTGTTTCTGAGATCTTGATACAATACAATTTATTTAATTAACACTGAAATAATAGGAGGCTTAAATTTATTATATCCTAAATAAAAATTACTCTGTACAAAGTTAGAAGTATTTTGTAAATTACGTTTTCAAGCAATGTTAGTTAAGGGTCAAATACATAAACTCATTGAATTTCATATTTGCTAAAAATGGCAATAATTTATCTGAAAGCCTTTCGCAAATTAAGCATCGGTATGAAATCGAGGAAATTACAAGTTGCTTGGAACAAAAAAGTCCTAACGACGACCGTCACGACAATTATTCATTATTTCTCCCCTCTTGCATTTCTCCATGAAATCTCTAATAACGGTTACTGCATCTAGCTACTGTTCGAGTTTAAAAGCCTCCTACCCCGTACGATCAAAAAAAAAAAGCAAAGAAAAGAAAAGGAAAACCGACGGTAGTCAAGCAGGTAATGTATCCAGTTAAAAGTTTCCCAGGTTCGCCGAAGGAGAGGGTGGAAAAGTTCTCAGGCCGTCGCCAAGTATAAGGGGCCAAGGTGCCAGTAGAGACTAGAGATTGTGCATTTGTTATTCATGGGGACCGACGCTTCAGTTGGCTTCAGCATTTCATCGTGTTGAAAGTAGCCGCTTTCACTGTACACTCTGCCTATGCAAACTGGTCAGAATATCTATGTGAGAGACCCATAAACCATGACGATCAAAATTTCTAATTTAACTCCCTTCCACTGTTTCACTCAAATTCTTCCAAAATTAAAATCTAATATTTATTATCCGTAATAATTTCAATAATTTCATACCATTTTAATAATTTCCTAATAGTCTAATAAATAAATGATTATTTGTCACCCCTAAGGGGATAACTTGAATCGGTCGTCATAACGATAGCAATCTTACACAAATCCACATGACATCGCAATTTTTTTTTATTGAATTGACACGATGTCGGTCAATTATGGGCCCTCGTGTTCGCAAAGGTACAGGGACAATTTTCACTGGACACTACCTGTCGATATTCCCCTCGTACATCTTCCCCGTTATAATGTGCACTGAAAGGGAACTCGAATGAAGGGTAGCTGGAACGTGGCAGCTCGAAACACCCAACTAACGATGAGGTAAAATCAGTGCAACCAGAATCAACACCGTGGCTTGATTTTTAACCGTATTGATTTTCCTGGTAATGTACCTACGTGTACTCCATGGTGGAGTTATGGTGCTGATGGGACACTTTGTCGAATACTGATAATGAAACGAAATATGATGTTAAGTAGATGACATTAGATGAAATTTATTATTATATCTTCTTAATTCCTTAAATTACCTCCACTTTTCAAACCACTACAGTGTTTTCCTCCTCAGAATATATCGCTGTGCATGAAAGTACCATTTCCATGGTGGAGTATAAATAAATGGGTATTTCATTATGCGAGAACGTCGCATTTTTGAAAGCATCTTAAATTTCTCGGGTGACTGTTTCCTTGTTTTTTTTTCTTTTTTTTTTCAAAACTACTCAGAAGAGAAAGCGTGAGAAAGAGGCGCTCAGGTGCATCGTCTTCACGATGTGGCTCGAAAGCGTTGGGGAACGACGATATGAAATTTTTCCCTTGCCTTTTCCCTGCCCTTATCTTCCTCGTGAGTTGTCGTTATTTCGTTTCGCCCTTTCCCCCTTGGCCGAAGCGACGAAACTCATCGATAAAATGTACCAACGAGTATTCCCAACGGAACGTTCTGTTTCCGGCAAGTTTTGCCTCATTTGCAGTTAACACTTAACATGCAAATCATTCTATAATTCTCTGAAACTTGCCGACAAAAGGAGTTATTCTGCTATTTTGTCACCAGCCTGGTCCCCGAAGTTTTGATTATATTATCGTATTCGAGAGACTTACGGGAAGAAAGTTTGTCAAATATCGGTTCGAAAGTTATCAACGTTCGACGGATAGAAAGTGGAACGGCTAGAAATTCGAATCGAGCAATTTGAAAGTTGTCAACGTAGGAAAATTGTAACGCAACTAGCGGTGGAATTGATTCTGTACTTCGAAATTAATTTCAGTGAAACTGAATACATTTAATAATGATAATAAAAATTTACACGTTATATTATATGGATATTCGCTAATATTATGTGTACAATTTCTCGCGCCACTTTTCAAAGACACAGAAGCGCGGGAAAATATTTCTACCTCTAATATTTTATGCAAATATACACTCATGAGAATTTATGAAACTTTACATTTTTACTATGTACATAAACAGCTCGAATCCAATTCTATGTTATTATAATATCTTATTCAGTATCCGGATATTTATCAACAACAATATCCCTTCTGGTTAATTTAATACACGCCACAACAATTCCATTGTTGCTTAACAACTGTAAACGCTCATGCACGTATGTTTAATCAAACATAGAATGAAACACATTACATGAACGAAAATTTCAGTGAAATTGCACAGTAGTGAGGATCGAGCGGGCATTTCAGGAGTAGTTGAAGCGTGGTGGTAGGCGGAGTATTTCGCGCCCTCTCTTTTTCCCGAAAAACGAACGTGAATCGGGAGGCTCGAATTAGCGTGAGATTTCGAGCGGGTTTGATGGTAATTGGAAGCAAGCGTTTTTACCCGTTTTCGTTGCAATTGGTGGTGGGTTTGGTAGACAGGTAACGCGATAGGTATTTGTTTGCCGAGGGTACGGATAAATTAATCATCCGTTAAGCTTGGGCAAGACGCGTTCCCCGTTGCTGCTGGTTATTCCGCTTTAATCCAACCAGCTTCACCCCTTTATACCAACGACTTCCCTTCCCTCGTTTTAGTATCATCTCCGTGACTGTTGTGAAAGAGACGTAACCCGAGAGATTCTCGTTGCGACAAAGTTACCGCCTACTTCAATACCGGCTGGATTACGTTATATCCGCAATCTCTTCGTTCTCCTTAATCTTGTTCGGCTGCCACGTTAATTCTTTTTCTTCTTTTTTCTCGCCCCTGAGCAATGGATCATGGAATCTCTGACCATAATTTGAACAAATTGCACCGGTGAATGTTGCTCAAATGTCGAAATTATTAAATTGTAATACTTATGAAAGCATAGAATTATACCGTATTCATTGGATTTCCCTTTCGTTTTACCTACTTTATTTTATTTTAAAATTCATTTTCTGAAAATGAAAATAATGGTAAATTTATGATCGGGTATACTTTATATTACACTACCGAGTTCCTCAGTTTACGTCGATCTTTCTACTACGATTCTTCCTGAGAAAAGAGCAGCTGGGCAACTTTGGTATGGTAATCAACCTAGTATGCCACGAAATGTCCTTATCGAGTGTCTCGTCGATGTCCCTTTTGTATGCGGAAATCGTACACGGCGCTAGAGGTGAAATTCGGTTCAGATTCGAGGTGGTCAGCAGAACGAGTTTCCGGTCTGGAGATCCGATAATCTCGATTGCTGCACCGTTCCGCGCATGGAGTTGTCAATCAGGGTTGATGGTGTCCCGTTGGAACGTCCGCTGTCTATCCGATCAGTCGACGGATATATACGTGGTCCGGACACGGTACGACATCCGTACTATTCATGCGGATCTATCTGATCGTCTTCCCGTTCATGACCTATACTATGATTACTTTGGATATGAACTATGGAGCCTGGATGTTGTATCAGTAAATGTTCCACTCTACTATAGTGTGACATTGATCGGATAGAAGTATGAAGTTATTTCATAATTAATATTATTATCTCAATTAATCAATGAGGATGAAGAAAATGAACATTGTTACTATTGATATTGGAATATCAAGGCAAAGTCAAAATGATCCATACAAAATTTATTTTACTTGAAATAAATATTTTTTGTCAAACCCAGAAATGCTTTGTCCATAAAGGATTAAAGATCAACAGCAACGCAAACAAAATATTAATTGACAAGTGGACAGAAATCTCCAGATTCAGGTCAACCCTGGAGAAGCAAACTTCGATGTTTACGAAACGTCCACAAGACAGTAAACAAAGCAGTATGTAAACTCTAAAAGCCATAACAACTAATCGTTGGTTGTGTTTACCAAATAGAGTAAAGGAGAATTGTAAACCACGTGGCGATGAGCATGTGCCGAAGAATATCGAAAGTTGTATCCGAGACAATAGTAAAGTTTCACGAGTTTGAGCCACTAGAGAGAATAAAGAAAGGAAGGAAGGCCAGGGACATAGAAGAAGGAGATAAAGCGAGGGTGAAAGTGCAAGAGGGTATATATAGGAAAAGGGTACCGGTGGGTGCCCAAGGGTGGTTAAAAAGGGGGTAGCTAGACGAAAAGGGGGCACCAATGTCTTGGCTTGCGAGCTTCGAGGTCCTCCCGTCACCCAATCACGTCCTGGCGAAGCTCGCCATATTTCGCGGGGCGGAGCCCTCTCCTCTCGCGACCGACTCAGCCTCTGTGTTCTACTATTATTTTAAACCCTTCGCTCTCTTCTTCCCGCTCGCCGTTCCTTGCCCCTCTCGTTCGCCAGTTTCCATCCCCCCAAGTCTTCCTTACCACCTCTGCACCGACACCCCCGTACGATCTGGTCCCGCTACTCCCCTTTCCTCTTTTCTCTTCAGTTTCTCCTCTCTCACCTCTCCACTTTAGATCTCTCCCTCTTTATTCTCTATCTCACTTTATCTGCCCACCTACCAACGTCGTCTCCTGGCCTCCAGGCAGAGATGAAAATTTCCAGACTCCTCGCGATCGAAACCGAATTGTTATTTCACGAGGTAGTCGACCCGTTCGCCAACCCCTCCAAAACCGACCAAACTCTCTCTTTCTCCTTTGCCCTTGGACAAGAATTACACACCGAAAGTCCTTGCTCTAAGCTACCTTACTCTCTTTTCTCCACTTTCCTTCTTTCTTTACCTTCCCTTCTGCGGTGGATTAAGAACGGTGCTACCATGGGTTCAACTTTCTGAAGGGATGATGCTTGTAAGCTGGAGATCGGACAATAGGTTCATCAGAATCTTTTCAAACTAATCTAGGATTAATTGATTGGAATTTACATTTGGTTACCAGAATATTTTTAGATTCGCAGTAATGTATTAATACTTGGGAAAATATTTTATCAACATCCTAGCTGAGACGATTTACAGTAACCATGTTTGTGCTTCAGAATTTATTACTTTTCTTATTCCCATTATTCCCATGGCTCTGATTCTTTCGCGAATCCGTTTCTTTGAGGGCACCTGGGAGATCTTTGAACGAATGGGCCACGGTGCAAAAGATGGATAGAAGAGAAGGAAGAAAGGTAAAGTACGGCTACCTTTCTCAGACAGGTTACATAAGCAAACTCGTGAACAAGCTCTTTGTCAGGTGTAAGAGAACGTTAAAGAGGCTTACGTATTCCCCGATAGAAACTGCAAGATGCACGAATTACAGGTACAACCTCAATGCGCTTATTTCGCTGCGGTCTTTACCAGGATAGACGGTGCACAAGCTTGTTATTCACCTTTGCAAAGATTTTACGTGAAAGATCGTCCGCCAGGTCAATTATGACCTAAACTTGTGGCATATATACAAGAATGGATTAAAATTAGGCATTTAAAGTTTTTAATAAAAAATTTGCATTGAAAATAATTTAGAATTTAGAAAATTAAAATTAAAATTTAAATGTTAATTGAAGGGTATTGGAGAATTTAGTTTATTGGTTTCATTTTGAAATTCGAAAAATAATTTTAAACAATTCGAAGAGAAAAAAGATAAATTGAAGGATAAAATGAAAGTTCGATAGAAAACGGGATACGAAGGTGTATTCGACAGGGGGAAAGAAATATTTCTATTCAAGTGACGTGGCTAGCAATCTTACGGTAATTAATATGGCGGTCGTGTCTAGTGATTCAGCTGGTAACCCAATTAACGGTGATCTCGGTACTGTAACGCATATTTAATATGCAAGCGTTGTCGCGGCTGGTTCTTCGAATTCCTGTCATGCTTTCTAGCAAAGAGAATTACTGCATCTTCCTGGCTTACCCAGACATGTGCCAATTGTTTAATTCAAATACAAGACTGAGTAATAATTGCAGTGCCAGAACAAAAAGTGTGAACTTTCAATTAAAAAGGAAAAACGTTGAATTAATTTTTACTTAAATAAAATATATGTTTAAAGAAGAATAATATGTTTTGTATAAAAAGGACCTACGTGCCCTGAAAAACCCTTCTTGCATTCAGCAGCAGGTAAATCTATCAAATGACGTAACGTCAGCTATGCAAAACAACGACGTCAATCGTCTGCATTCGTGTAAATATATCAAAATGGCGATCAACATAAGACGGTCAATTACACGGCACGAAGAAGCATTGTACAACAGGCACGATAGCAGAGCAGAAAGGATGACTGCGGTAGGAAAGGATAGATAGGAGAGAAGGGAAATACGTGATGTAGATATTAACTCGGTTCTGGTCTGGCCAAAGGGTGCTATATCGTGGCTGGTCTCGTTTATAACGCGGCCGCTTATGGAACGGACAATATCTTTATCTTTACGAGGCCCTAATGTTTTTAATTTCACGAAGGATTATCGTAAACGAAACAAGACCTGGGCGAAACGGAAGCTAACCCACCCTCCACGGAACTACCTCGTTCTGTGCCACTTTGTTAACGGCCGCGTGTAAACCTTTGCCTTTACAACGTCCAGTTAAATATTAACTGTTTCGTGATAAACGATGCGGCTGCCGGATTTCCTGTTCTTCCCGGCTTTCGTCAAGGCTATGCTAATCCGACCAAAGGGTTCTTCTCTAATTTCGTAAACGACAAATTGGCTAGCTCGAGCAGTACATCGATCGCTTTGCCGGTCATGCCGACAGAAAACTGGGGCTCAAATTTACAGTGGATTGTAACTGTATGATTACAGCGAAATATTGTTAACCAATTGATGAGGAGGTAACGAGATTGTACATCAAACGGTGCTGGCTTTTTAAATGCACCAGACAATTTCGCAGTGAAAGGGTTATGAATGAAAATTAGAGAACGATTTTTATCGTTACATCAGAAAATGCATTCTCATTGCACTCGAATTGGAGTAAAATTTGTGGTCGCTGAAAGAACCAGTATTACAACAAATGATTCCATTTCTGAATCAAGTGAGCTTTGAAACTCAAGATATAGACGATATACGTGTGATTGCTCAGCTTTCCAAAGGAAATTTCTAACCATCGATCACGTGTCCAATGCAAGACACAGTAAATTCAGAACGAATTGCATCTACTGGGGGGGTTGATCGAACTTCTGCAACTGACACGAGTGATTAAAAGTAATTTTAATGCAACGTATCGTCGAGCAAATTGAGGAACTTAAAAACTGTCTCCGTAGATCGTGTTCTCTAATGAGATGTTCTTTTTCTGCTTTTAAAAATGTGTTTACCTCGTCCATAATTGAAATGAATTTCCTTACAAAAGAAGCTAAAAGCTGAATAGCTCGAACAAATGAGAAAATGTGAAAGCAATTGCTTTCTGTGTACATGGAATGTTTTAATCAATTTCGTTTTTTTAAAGATTTCTTTGCGTGCATAGCATTGTAAAATAACAAAATTATTAAATTAAAGCTGTAGAAAAGTATGTAAGGTTCTTTATAACAATTACCTCGGTACGAGTTTTTACCTGCTTCAGAACCCCCATCAATCTCCCTGAAAAAGGCTAACAAAACACTATTACAGTGAAAGCTCTTAAAAGAAACGTGTCAGGTATAAACCACCCCTACCGCCACACATTTCTACCATCTTCTATAGACTGATCAACAAAGAACAGATCAGTTAATTAAGTCGATACTCGCAGTTAGGAAGACAACGTCTCTGCTAGAAAATTACACCATCTCGTAAGTTAAGGGTGGTTGTTTTTTCCCTCAGATGAAGACATATCGCCGACCGACTGGGTAGCGACTAAAGAAGCAGTATACAAGCAAGAAGTGATGTACAATATTGTTAAAAGCATCAAAATAAAAAGATGCGGTACAGTGAACAATGCCAGATGATACTGTGCACTGTTATCAAATTTTCTTTTTATTGTGGAACATGGCAATTATTCCGACAATTAAGGACAAATTATTTGAAAGTTAAATTAACCACTTGTTTTATAATGTTAAATTATAGTGTTTGATATTATTATTCGGTCACGGGCCATAATAACTTTGCACTCTTTAAATGCATCAATCCCGCAGCATTCAGCTTCCAAGAATCAAGAAAAACTTTTGGGAGTGTATTAATATTTCGTTACATAAATATTCAATGACAGCAGTTAAAACAGCTTTGAATGAAATTTATGAAGTGGATTGTTGTTTATATAACCGTGGTAAATGCTTTTCAACAGTAACTGACAGATACTACAGTACTTGTTGGTTATTAGCCTTTTCGTGTTATGGATTGCTGACTTTAATTCAAGCAGCTGCTCGAGTAAATTGGAAATTTCCACCGAATTCAGACAAACCAAGAGGGATATTCTCTAACGGCTATGTAAACAGGATCAATGCTTGAAGATTCCAGAGAACGAGAGAGAAAGAGACAGGGTACGATAAATGGAAGGCGTCAAAGCGAAGAAATGATTGTGTAAGGGAAAATCTTTGCCCTCTCATTTTCATCCACTTGATCGCCATTTTATCAATAATAAGTTCATCACTGCCAAAATGAACGATATTCTGAATCTTTTCATATCTAATTACAAAAACTATTTATATAAGCTTGGATAATTATAAAGAAATAATTAAAAACGCCTGGTTGTCGTTTACAACAAACAATGAAAAGTCTATTGCAATTTCATGACATAAAAGTACTCCAAATTGACACTTATGCCACACCAATTTGAAGCTTGAAATTTCAAGAAAATTACTGCATATATGCACCCTCCATTAATTTTTGTAATAAAAGGATACCACGTTCTAAAGTGAATGCCCTCTGCCACATCAAGTAAAACTTTATTTCCTGTTCCCTTCCTTTTCTCCAGCTGTCTTTCACACTGGAATCCATTTTAAACTCATATAAAATTACTCTCAGCAATTCTATTTCCCTCATCTTCCAAAATATCCCAACCGATCGTTACACTTTACAGTGGTATTTTTACCATGAGCGTACCTGTTAATTCGAGTATCCTGTACGATATATTTTCTCTTCTATTTTCGATGGTATTACAATTTTTACATGTTACAACTCAGCCAGAATGATCCAGGAGGACTATAGACTTTTGCGAATAGCAGAACGACAGGATACACCCCATGGATAAAGGGGACAGCATGGAAAGCGGAGGATAATAGGGATGAGTGGGCCAAGGGGGTATGAATCAAGCTGAGCAAACATTGAACTTCGAGATACGGTATCGCCACACGAAAGCTGCACACCATGGGCAAAGAGAAGGACCCACCTCGAGGTACACCTTAGCGATTACAATTCTCGACCCTGGCCCGTAGTTTCTCCTACACAGAATAGCATCCCTCGTTTAAAGGGTGGAACAGCCACGTAACTCCGGCTCCTTTCACGACGGAATATGTATGTGCCAAATATTGGTAGTACCAGACCACGGTGTATGTTTGAGAACGACAAAGTTCGCGTAAAAATGTTGGGTGGACTTTTGAAAAGAGACAAACACCGCGCTCGGTTTGGGAAAGTGAGAAGCGAGGTGTAAGACGAAGGAATTTTAAATACAAGCCAGGGTGACTTCGAGTAATTCGTTTGAGTTTAATGTTTGTCTTTCCGCTTCGACCAGGGCTGCTGGTGTACCCAGCAACGGCAAAGTTTCGGAATTATTAGAATTACTGTAGAAATGTTGCGACCAGTTTAGGCGATTCAAGTTTCTCGTGTATATTCAGGATATTTTGATTAGTTTGTTGAAATTAGTTATCGACGATTTGTTTGAAGAAACATGTGGGTTAGAAAAATTCGAAAAACCGTGGAACTTTGATTTCAGTTTAGAACAATTTTTAGTTTTAATAAGTAGGAAAAATGAATTTTGAAAAGTAATTATTATTACTATATACAATTACTGTAATATTATGTCAAGAAAATGAAAAAAGTTGCAAGCTCTGATCTTGGTAAATATCCTAAAATGAAAATACTGGAAGGTCAGTGTCTGCATTTTTCGGAATCCTAGTAGACAAGGAATATGACGAGGGAGGTCGTCCTCTGAAAAAAAAGGCGGTGACTACAAGAAGATAAGGGTGCGTTCGGCTCGTAGAAACGTAACGTCTCTCATCCCGAGGGATATCAGAAGAGTAGCCTCCCTCTGGTCTCTTATTCCCGAATGTTTTAGCCAACCCCGGTTATACCAGACCGGAATATCTTAAACGGGCAGGGACTTTTTAAGCAAAAACTTGATCGTTTATACGGCGCACAGCATGAGACCGAGGGGGGGTTGACCGAGTCGCCAAGCCTGCCAAAACCCTGGCGATAAATCGTTAATATTCTAATTGGCAAAAAACATACAAAGAGAGCAGCAAATCTTTGGTAAAATGGCGTAAAATACGGCTGCTCTTCAGATTTGACCGGCGATACTCATAAATTGATTACCACTTGGGTAATTAACATAGGGTCACATGGATGGTCGTTGAATCGATTTTCACACTTGTTAAAATTGAAACATTAATTTCATTTTGTTTGTAATTGTTGAAGAGAGTTTTAAATGATTAACCTTCATCAATTAAGAGTTTGATGATAACGTTAGTTATGGCGTGAAATGGTGATTAATTGCTCGCTGAGTAATAGTAACGTGTTTGATGAAAGATTAGCCTAATGAAAAGTCATGAACGAGTTAGGGATTATAAAAGTAATTATACAAAGTGATTACACATAGCAGTCATTAATAATCAAAGTTCCATCTTTTTTCACTATTAATTTAAAAGTTCAAAGAAACGTAAGAGCCTTTGCATAAAAATTTAACAAAACCAAGACATTTCATGGTCCTCTATGGATTCCTTCGCGTCGACACAGGTTTAAAAGAAATTAAGTCGTCGCTAAACGCAAACATGAAAACGGTCGGCGGACTGAAAATCGGGTAAGAAACGGCACAGTTTAGAAAGAACAAATGATAAAGGAGAGAAAGAGGAGAAACAAGGAGGCTGGAAGAGAGAGAGAGGATCTTTGTGCGAGTTGGCACACAATGGTAACGCGAAAGTCAACTCCCTGCCGCGCCGGAAGTCGACGGTCGGCCATCTTTCCAACCGGATGTGCATCCTAAATGTCTCGCAGGGTTTGTATATACGAATTGTATACGGCATTCTCCTTTGCCTTCCATTCTTTCCACCCTGTTCCCAGATTTCCTGTCTCGTCTTCCACCGTTTCCTTTCGCTTCCTTCTTCGCTGCCCTCTTGCGAGAAAATTATCACGGCCGAGCTACATAGACAAATATGCAAAATGAGATGCAGAACAAGGAAGAAGACATATGGAAGTCTATTAGTCACTGGACAGCTGGAGAACATTGGCAAATAGCATCCTAAGTCATTCGAATTATTTATAAATAAATTAACAAAGAAAATCATGAAACACCGTAAGTGGCGAGCAAGGTGTCAGAAGGGACGGTAATGAAATTTGATAAAGTTATGTCGCAGGGCTGTGTCGTTCCCTTGAAGAATTGTACGAAATGAACGCGATAAAGAAATGGATGAAGGACAAGACGAAGGAGTACGGAGAAAACGGCAGGACGATTTACGCTTTATACCGTGCGTCTTGGTAGGATGCACCGCGACGGTTTATGCGTTTCTCGTTCGCTGCTTTCCCGTTTGCGACTTTATACCGTTGGCGTGCAAGCGCTTCCAGGCAATGCATGTAAATGCATAACACCTACCGTGCGTGCATCGCCCTGCACCGCTTCGAATAAAGTCGTCTTCGCTGTGCAGGGTGTCACAGAAGTAGCGATCATTGATTGGTACAGGATTTTTCAGGTCATTACGAGCGAATGTTTCTAAAGAAATTTGGTCAGAATCGATGAATATAGGTGTGCTTTAATTTTAAAGTATTGTAACACCTTGGATGAAGCAATAGACAGTGAAACGACACTGTTGAACGGGATGATAATGGTAACGCTTGGAAGTGTCGCGGTTGACGGAAGATGGATGGGCAAAGCATTGATACCGATGAACATTGACACGTATGTTTCTGTGTATGATCGATGATACAAACTTCACTTTGAGATATTTAGATGTATGATAATTGATGGAGGTTGCTTGTCTGTTATTATACGAAGAAAATTTGGAGAAATTGAGACACTTTGAAAATTGTGATCATTTGATTGTTACTTTGATATCTAGAAAATTTTAATATTTCAGCATTTTATTTAAACAATTAATTATCTAGGAAAATTTTTAACATTTCCAAAGTCTCTGAAATCTGCAACTCCATCCTGACTATAGTAAATTTCATTTAGAAAATTGATGAAAAGTAATCAAACCAGGCTGGAAAATTTCTAACAACATTTCCGAAGTCTCTAAGGTTTCAATTTCCAAGGAACTATAGTAAACGAATCGAGAGCCTCCAGTTATAATACTCGAAGGGGTTGAAACAGTTTAGAGGAGGCGTGATAACTTCCGTTTAAAGTTGACCGAGATAAGAAACGATAACAAGCAACGAGACAGAGAAGAAAGGAGGTCGAAAGATCGGTAATACCCAGGGGAGTGGTTTTTCTCGGAGAAGTGGTGTTCCGACAGGAAAGAGGAAACTGCCTTGATCCGAGAAATATTCTACAGAATGTTAGGAGAACGGTGAATTTCGTGGTAACTCAGGATTGCATGTCGGTAAATCCTTGAAATTCTTTGATTTAGTTTACCGCCCTCTCTGGCTTCACGTGTACACACACGTGTTGAAAGCTGCTTGTTCGCATACAACACGGAAATGCAAAGATAAACTTGAGGAAACGGGATCACCCCTGGATAAAGAAGCACTCGTGACACATCTTATTTCATTGCGCCTTCTATTCGCCCACCGTGGTTCCTTGTCTCATTTTAACTTATGGCTTGATTCCAAACGTATTTGCAATTCTTTAGCTCGAGGATATTCAAAGTGTCATCGCATTAGAATTCTACAGCAAGTGATTTGCACTATTTTTTTTTTTGCACAATGTTGCACAAATTATTAATGAAATTCTACAAGTCACAAGGTGCAAATTACTAGTATAAGGTAGAGATACTTTGAAACTTTTTATTCAATTTTTGAATTTCTGAATCTGGAAATCTGAAAATTTAAGAATTTGGAAATCTGGAAATTTAAAAATTTGGGAACTTTTAGAAAACAACTTGATATTTTTTTGAAATGCTACAAGATGGGTTATCGGTACGATACTAAATCTTTCGTGTAATCGTTTTACTCTTCCATTTCAGTATGTCGAAACAGATCGACATGATCTGGATTTTCACACTGACGGGATTCATCGCTTCTCCTCTCAGCCAGACGGCTTCATACTTTCCCTGGGGAGAGATCAAAGAATTCGATCTGCCATTTTTCTCTGTTCCTTTTTTTCTCTCGATGACATGTCTCATCATCGTGAATAGGAAACTCCAACAGTTACATGACTTCGATCAAATTTCATGTTTATTCCTTCGAGTACGTAAATAAATTCAAAAATACGTGAAAACGTCTGATGCCATTATAAATAATATTTTTGCGATTAATAAACGAGGACGAAAAATGAATTTTTTAGTGATTTTAAAAGATAAATACTCGAAAGGTAGAATATGAAAATGTAAATAAATATAAATCCGATTATCAGACAAAGCAGCGTGCTAAGAGGTACCAAACAACACTATTGCATATATTTCAACGCGAATACCTGTTACAAAACAGGCATGCAAACAGGATAGATTCTGAAAACAGAAATAAACGATAGCACGCCATTCGCGAATATATTTACCGTGTCAATAGAAATAAAACTAACAGAGGCTGCGAGATTTATTCAGCTCTCGTTTATAAAACGCGTGTAATACAACATTTCGTCGGAGAAAGGAACACGAGTGCCGCTCGTGCAACGGCACTTCATTGAGAGAGGGAAGGAGAGAGAGAGAGAGAGAGCCGTGCAAACCAGGGGTGGTTCTTGTAATACCGCCTATGTGTACGTAATTGCAAGGACTCTGCTGTACCGTAAATTCGTTTAATGCGCCACAGATTTAGCCCGTAAGTGCACATAATGATAGCAACCAACTATTTGAACTAGTCAGCTGAGCCACGCTATTTCTCGTCTTAAATAACTGAATAGTGAGGTATATTTTCGGTTGTTACCTTTAATTAACCCTTCTTCAGAATCTAGACGAGAAACGTTATTTTTACAAATATATTATAAAAAAAAGTATATGAAAATTAACATATTCATTACCATATCACTCATTCGTGAGTGGCACTTGAATTTTTATAGGGCCCCATATAAAAATAGCAAAATATTGTGAAAGTAATACATCAAATTTTCGAAAGTTTCAATGAGTCTAATGTGATAATTAAAGTGTTAATTAATCAGATTGCAATTTGCATCTGCCAGATGCACCCTTTATTATCCTTTGGCATTCTACAATATTCCCCAGTTTTCTGATATTTCTTTTTCCTTTCTCCCCCATTTTGATTATTCGCGAAGCCTAATCAAGAAGAGTAAACGGTGGAAGTCTTGAATAGGGGTTGGAAAGGTGGGAAGACAGAGGCACGTGGTCGGAACGCGTGTTACAGGGGTGAGTTAGAAACGAATCGATGCATTACCGGGAACGGTCCTCGAAGATGAAGAAAAAGGGAGACGAATAGAGAAAGAGCTATAAAAATTGACACTTGGACGAAGACGGATGGAGAGAGAGTCTGATTCAAGGGAGGTTGATCGATGAAAAATAGAAAAAGAAACGCAGGAGTATTGTATGCACGTGTACGAGCTGGAGAAAATGTTAAAAAGAAAATGGCTGGGAACACGAGCAGGTAAAATGGTGGTAGTATACGGTAGGGTAGTTAGCCAATCGCGCTGCACAGCTACAACGGATGAATATCAATGAGGGAGAAAAATAGTCCCAGCCATCGGCATTTAACAATTTTCTTCTTGTTGTTTGAGGAACAGAGAAGACACGATGGGGAGGATGGAGGCGAGTTGTGTCGCGATCGCTTGTTTACGAAGGGGCTGATTGAAAACGCGGTTTCTCATCGAACAATCCGGTTAGAAAGTTCCGTCAAAGTTGCACGAGAAATCGACGGAGAAACTTCTTTATTACGCTTGCTGAATAAAGACATGCGCTGCTTGAACAATCTTTCGTTCAAGGGGTTGTAGTAAGGGTAGATGAATTGTTTAGTACAGAAATGTACATGTGGTGTGGTAAAATTGATAGGCTGCAGTAAATTTTAGAATTTTGGAATTTAAGAATTTGGGGAATTGAAAATTTTAGAATTTGGGAAGTTGGACATTTGGGAATTTGAGAACTTTAGAACCTTAAAATCTCAAAATGGTAAAGAGGTAACTTTAGAACTTAAAACCTTAAAATCTCAGAACGGTAAAAGGTTACAAAAAATAACTTGATAAGGAGAATATAAAATAAAAAAGAAGAGGAGAAAAATTCTTCGTAAGAGGATATTTAAAGCGTTGATTAATAGATGAAAGAATGCAATGAAAATTTGAAGAAGAGGACTTTTTTAAAGAGCTATGAAGATTAAACGCAACATGTAAATGTACAAGTTGATTCCATTAATCTTTCGCTTACTCTATTCTAGTTTCAGCTCTACGCCTTTTCCGTCAGACGAGCTTGGTTTCAAAAGAACCAACGGACGTAAGAGTTAGACGGAAGCTGAAAGTTGAACGAAGAGTAATAGATGACTGAAGGAAGAATATGGCTGTAAAGAGATTGAGAAATGAAAAATGATGTTAAAGGAAGGAATGGACGAATAAAAAATTGAAAGATGAGGAATTACAATACGATTGAAGGAAGTTTTATCGTGCAACACAATTGCAACACCTTATGCAATTCCTAATATAAATCCTAACAGTAACATGAACATCAAAACATATAAAAATTGAGGAATTAATTCTCACTTTGTTAATTTACCACAATTTTTATTTTGCTAATTTTGCTAAATTACCACAGCCTTTAATTTAAATAAGAATTCTTAAAGTTAACAAATTTCTATTTAAAAATCAAAATACCGTCTCTACCTTCGCTTCGACACTTTCTGATATAGCGAATAAAGAAAAATGGCAAAGTGACCGTGGTGGAAAAACTTAGCAAACTTTCTGAGAAAGCTAATAGTATACGGTGTGATGAACAAACGACAATGGTAGAGAGAAAATACGGAAAGAGAAATACAAGCCGGTAGCCATCTCTCAAACTTACGGAGCTGCGCATCCGGTGTATATTTTGCTGGATGTTTTCATATACAGTGACGTAAACGAGGGGGAAAGAAGAGGCAGCACTCCGTTGCTGTAAAACAGAGCATTATTATCCTTCTAGTCCATTAACCAGGACACTACGGAGGCTGGGAAACCGGGTGGAAGAGGACCCCACCCCTTTATAGCAAAAACCAAAAACCCGGGCAACTACCAGCAAGGGCCATTGACTCCAACACTATCGCCTTTAAACCTCCGACGTGATTTATTTCTCGGCATTCTTGCTTTTCGATTTTCATCTGTTTGTTCGAATACTTTGATCAAAGGACATTTGTTTCTTTATTCCTTTTAACTCATTTTTCAAAACAGTATTGTTTTCTTACTAATTGTGAGTACAATTGGTGCTAATGGTTTTCACTACTTTCTTTCATATTTTCCTCTTTTGTTATAACGAGTATTTATTGTTGTGCAATTTCGATTATAAAAGCAACTTAGGTTTCTTTGTAACTTGAAAAAAAAAGAGATGATTAATATTATTTATTAAAATGCAATTTAAGAATTTTCAGAAATCACAGATATTAATAGTTTTCAATGAAACAAATATTACTTTACCAAAAGTAAAAATGTATTATTTTTAATTATTAATTAAAAAAATTATAACCGAGTTTCATATTTTAATTAATTATTAAATATATCACATGCTCGAAAACTCGTGTATGTTATAATTGAAAATTGCAACGATGAGTTTTGTATGTTGCTAATTAAGTGCTGGTAACGATAAAATATTGATCAATAATACAATATATAAAAATTGATATCCAGAGGAGAGTGGATGGAAGATGTATTTGATCGTAAATCAATAAAACGTTGGTTCGTTTGCATAACATTTTCGCTAACACCTCCACATAATTTACGTCGATGATCGATTACGGTGGCCCGCTAAAGACGCATTTGTATGCGTTTCATTAATAAATCACAAGCGGTGAAAATTTTTGCATGCAAAGCAACGACGTAAATTAAAAATAAATACGCAATCAAGGCGGGCGTAATGTCTGTTGCATGAAACTAATGAGGACAGCCGCTCATTTACATTGAATCAATAATCAAGAAATTATACCTGCATACAGATACGTACACATATCTGCACATATGTGGCGTTGTTATTTTTGTAAATGCTGGAAAAAGCATATCGCACGGTATAAATTACGTATAAATTAAAATCAATTATTTTTAATCGGATTTAAGAAAGGATCTGGTATTTCAAACGATAGCCATGGATTTATTTTAGTCCGTACAAAGTTTCACTTTGTAAAGGATTTAGTTTTCAAAAACGTATTTTGACGTGAGGGAAAAAGACTTTAATAAAGAAAATATTATTAACAGTAATTAGTAGATATTTAGTATTTATATTAAGGCTTTGCATAAACCGTCAGATGAAATTTCATGACAGAAAAGTATTACAAATTGGGGCATATTGTATATCAATTAAAAGCTTAAAGTTTGATAAAAATGGCTATACGCTTGCACCTGTAAAAACTCCATTTTATCATTGTTGATGCTCCATTTATCACATCTACGAATCAATAACACCTATATCAAGTCAACTAGTCTCGCATTACAATGATCATCTCAGTGATACTATAAAACTTTCACAAAGCTTACTACACTCCAACAACTGTCTTTAAAAAGCTCTGGAAAAAGACCTTTTCCCCTTTTTACCTTGATCCCATTAAAGTGAAATGCGTATGGGGGGTATGCGTTCACGGCCGTGGAAAGTTTCCTGGCTCGGTGTTATGCATCCATCGTTGAAATATCTGGAAAAGTCTCCCTTCTGGCGAGCAGGCAACATAATATCAGTCTCGCCAGTATCTAAGCATATTTAAGCCTGTAACGGAGGAAGAAATATAGGGAACGTTCTTGGAGACCGTGGTTGAGGGGTTGACGTAAGGGGATGAGGGTGCATACCAAGGCTTTTTTATACACTCGCGTCGAGAAAGGTTATGAACACGAAGTTAGAAGCGTATGAATAAAGTGGGCAAGTTTTTTGCCACGTTAATATCACCGGGTAATGTTCACGCCCGGTTTTAAGTATTATATACGTTGCTCCGTTGATGCAACCGGCTAATGTTCGAAGTTCCGCCTTCCGGCTTTGGCGGGAACATTTAATCGACCGACAGGCGATGAGTGACGCTCTTGTTGCCTGTAACTTCTTTCATTTTGAAGGGCTGCTTGCCAGGAACTGCAGGCAATTCATAACCATTAAAGTATTCCTTTTTGTTTTAAGTTAAGGGTTGAAATTTCAGCTTAAATGATATCGGTAGGTAGTATAATAAAGGATGTAAAGTATAGTAAAGGATGTATAATAATTTTTAAAAGTAGAGAAAAGTGTAACATTAATTTCAGTGTGTAATAAAATTTTATTTTAGACCCACTTGGTGCGACGCTTTAAAGGGGTGCAATTTAAAAATAAAATAGAAAGAAATTCATCGTTACTATAGTTGAAAATAGTTTTATAAACGTTGCTCTAGTAATTCCAAGAGCCCTAAGGATCAGTCCAACGAGCATCAACACAAAGAACGACACGATTGAACGCTTACGTAAAGGAGAAAAAGCGCGATCCTGCTAATCCGATTTCAGGGTGCCATTAAACGCATAATCCTGTCGAATTATTACGGATCCGCGCACACACACACACAACCGGTGAAAAATGCCTACGTGTTCGCGACTGCTTCTGGCACCTTTTCATCCCCCTTCCCAATCTAACGCCTCTTCTTTTCCTCGTACAGTTCCATCGAGCGCAACCATCTTTCGCGTTCTCCGCCTCAGCAGGCGGACGATTTCTCGTTCGATCGATCAACAACCGCGAGTCGAGCTATCGGATAAAGATTAGGCGCAACGCGGTTAAACCGGGCCGTTGAAAAGAGCCGGCAAAAAAAGGGGGAACGATGGAAGAAAAGTGAAGCTTGCTTAGTTTTTTGTACGCGTCGCGCGGACGGAGACCTCGGATTAACTCTCGTTCGTTCGCGATACGAGCTGGTACAACGCTAGACGGACAAAGGGGAGGAAAAATAGGAGAAAAGCGACGAAGATGGCGAACGTCAGACAGCGGGGGGGGGGGGGGGGGGGGGGAGGAGATGGAGAGAACGAGAGGAATGAAAAACGGTTGAGGGTGAAAAAAGGGGTGTAGTCGAAACGTGGAAGGGGATGATGACGAAGAGTGAGAAGCACGAAGGTGGGTACACCTTCATAAATACTTCAGAGTCAGACTTCGAGAATTTCGCACCCCAATTCCGGTCGACTAATACTCGGCACGCTCGTCGACGAGCAGCCGTACTCGCGAAACCGGGGGTAAAAAGAGAAAAAAAAAAACAAAATAAAAGGCTGTCGTAGATGGAAGGCGTACCGAAACGCAGACTGCACAGATTACGGAAATAGACTGATGAATAAAGCGGATGTATCGTTGTCTGATAGGCACTTGAAAAATCCCGTTCTCCGGTAAAATCCTGTACACAGGCCGTTCTCAATCAAAATAAAATCACGATAGGAGGATTCGAAATTAATAACGGAAACGTCGCTGCGTGTACGTGATTTTTGCAAGGTTTATCGTTTTTTATTTCCACGTCCATTCCTCTGTATCAGCGGTCGCGATCGCGAAACTTCGCGAAACAATAGCGGCCACCGCGCAGGTATTATTTCAGTTTTACCGCAAACGTTATCAGAAACGCCATTCATAAAACGGAGTCACGTACCGCGTATATCCACGCCGCGGCACGGTAATCAACCGCGAGCAGAGAAATTAAAACGTTCGATTTTTCATGCCACCCTACCTACCGGCAGTTCGTAATAAATGTAAACTGTTCGAAAACTCCGCATTCCTCTGCCCATCGTACACTCCACACCCCCATCTGAATATTATACTGTTTTGCCAACACATGAATATTTATTATAAATCAGTGGTTGGGTTCGATTAATGCATAAATCTAGTGTAGTGTAAATTTCAATAATTAATTTATTTCAAAAAAAAATAGAAAAAATACAGATAGGACCAAAGTTGCCTTATTTTGCTTTCTTTTAATATAATTTATATCGACACCGGCTCGAAAGTATCACAAAATATAATAATTTGTGGCGCATCAATTTAAAGCTTAAAATTTGACGCAAATGACCGGAAGCGCATGAAGTGTTTTGAATACAAAGCATGGATCAAACCTTGTGCCAATTAGTATGGGGGGGAGGATATTAAGAGACATTGCACTTTTCGAGCAGGTGAATTTTCTAAGGGAATGCCCGTGTGTGTCTAGTAAAAGGGTACGCGTGCAATAGACGTAGTTTATTCAAACGAGGCAAGAGAAAGCTATTGAAATAAGTAGGGTCGAGTGGTAGATACGATATAGAGGGATCTCGGTCTCTTTCTACTGCACCCTACCTCTCTTCCGGCCCATTGGTCGCCCTCGTGATTTAACCCAGCGTTCTGTTTTCCAAACGGCGAAAGGGAAGTGACTGGAAGGTCTTCTATGAGGAGCGCCGGTTCATTTTTCCGAATATCAAGTACACAGTCCGTCTGGGCTCCATTCTAAACGCGTAAATGTTAGACACGCTGGTTTGCGGAACCGCTGGTACATTCATGAAAGAATTCTTCATTTGTGAATGCTGTTGCTCGTAATTAGTCTCCTTTGATAATTAAAATTTTCCCGGATGTTTGGCTGCTTTTTGCGGAAATTAATTGTGCGGTTAATCCTTGAGTTGGATCGTAACGTGTCCAATAGTAACTCCAGGTTTCATCTTCAATTTCTATGTTCCGGTACAACTGTAACAACTTTATCTCGTTCTGAAAAATATTCTAGCCAATCGTGATAACTTTCAAAAACGATTTCACGGCTGCGTCCAATCTTCGCCTTCCAATCGTCCATACCTTATCCAGGATATTTCTTCGTATATTCAGGGTGAAATTGCTAGCTTATTTCCACGGGATCACCTTGTTCGTGATCGTATGTACGCACATGTACGCCGGGCGTAATATCACCGTGGCGAATGGTGGACAGTTGGACAAGACAGAAAGGAAAGGCAAAATAAGGCAAGCCAGGATTCCTTTGGCGAACTCCAATTTCCCGTGGATGGTTGTTACCGTATTGCTGGATCTCGTTTCTCTAACCGAACTCCCTCTCGATACTTCTCAATCTTGCTCGAACCGTAGTACGCGTCTGTCAGTGGCTGTCGCTGCCGCGAGTTTGGGCCGGTTTCCAAGCACGCCCGCGGAACTTTCCCTATAAAAGTCAACGATACGATGAAAATAAAAGGCGACATCGGCGTAACGCAACCGCGGTTACCGATTTCCACCGATACGACCGACTTCTGGTCATGGCCAGCGGTGCATTTTCATTCTTCGTGTATCGAATTTCGTTTCGGGCTTCGACTTTTAATATCCACGATCCAACAGCGCACCGATTGGAATCCCGTTTTCCAGTTTCAACGCGAGTTGCGGGGAAAATATACCGTTTCGCTTTAGGCGATACCGTTTCGCCTTACTGCTATCATTTTCTATAGTCGAAAAAAGATTCTGGATTTTAAGGTGAAATGCACTATCTGCATACGGGAAGTTTTTTAAACTGCCAGTTCTGAAAGATTCGAGCAAAATATATAATTTTTAAGAACATTGCCACTTGCATCATATGTTGAAATATAGATATAAATGTTCTTCAATGATTACTTGTTGCATTTGAAAAATCAAGTCTTTACAAGCACCTCGTGGCACCCATCCACGTGTCTACCTGGAACACCATTCCCCGTGTATATACGTTTCAAATGAAAAGGGAAAAAAGAAAACGGCAGAACAGCCAGACGAGGGGTACCGTTCGTTCCCGTCTCCGGAGCAAACGGAGAGCATTGCAATGAATGAAATCTACAGATGGCTGATTTCGGAACAACGTGGCGATGGATGTTTGCACTAGTGTGGGTGGGTCCAGCGCAAAACAAACAGGGCTTACCGCATTGATCGCCGTAATCCCGGACACGTACGTCGTCTCTCTTCCTATACGCCTCTCCTCCTAACTCTCCTCGATGTTTCCATCCCCCTACGTAGAGAACCCATCCCACGGTACCCTATGTCCCTGGTGGTACGTGCCCGTTCGAACCTCCTCCTGGCCAACAGAGACGCTCCTACCTGTGTACGAGTGATTCGTGCGTGTGTGCCTTTGTGCTTGGGCGCGGATGGATTGTCACAACAGCCGGGGACACTAGACTAAACACTCCAACGATCGTGACCATCGACGGAGACAATGTGTTTCCACTGGCCGGGTAATATCCGTGACAAGATCACTCTTCCCGCCACTACCATCCTTCCAACCAGTATTCTAACCTTGGATACCATGTGGAGATACTTGGACGATGTTAACGAGATAAATGTTACCATCCAGGGGGTGAGATAATCGCGTAACGTGATACTGTGACTTAACGTTGGATAAGGTTCGGAAAAATGAATTTGGATTAATAATATTTTGACAGTCGGTGCCATCTGTTTTTGATTTTGATTTTGACTTTTGAAGTATAAACTGTCATGAGTGTCAGTGGTGATAAGGATATGGTAATAATGGAAGGAATAGTTTTCAATAGACCGTTGTTAGTGTATCGAATTTACCAAACATCAGTTGATGAAACGGTATTGAAAGGAGGAATTGCAGCAGAATAATTAACAGGAGGCTGAGGTTCTCGTAAAATGAGTCGATTAATCGATAACATTAATGGATAATGAGGAGTAAATTAGCTTCTTGATGGAAACGAAACGTTCCGAGGCCGAAAACGAAATGAGTAATCAAGGAATCGGTTAATTGTGGGGGTCATGCTTTATGGTACGCTTCCTACTTTCCCTCGCTCATTATAGAATACGAACAGAAGGTTAAAAACTCTAGGGTTCCGGCATGATTTATAAGCCGGGGGTGGAAGTTGAACATGTGCTGTGCATTAAACTTTACAGACTAACCCTATTATGTTTAGCTATTGAGCAAATTGTATTTTATATGGCGACAAATTTCAAATAATATTACTAATCATTTTGTAAAATGAATGTTGAGAAAAAAAGTTGCAAGATCCGTATGCAAATTATCAGTGACGTTGAATGAAGTATCCAATTCCATGAAACTGATGGACGAAGTAAATTTTATTAATTGCAATAATTACGTAGGAGTTTCGTTAAATAAATATCGATTATCGATACTGTCATTCGTCTGGTACATTCAACAACGCAAACACGCGAAACAGAATTTTACGGCAGCTTTAATACAGCACACGTTCTGCCATATGTATTTTTTTTATTTTTTTATTTTTTTCGCCTTTGACAAAATTGTAATTGCTACAATCTTCGCAGCGTATAGTCGAATTGCTTCGATAACAGCAGTTAATTGGTTCATCACTGGTTGCGACGATACCAATTTTATGTTTGAAAGAATTTTCATCAAAAAACTTGATTGTTATTTTTTACATCGGAAAAAAAATTCGAACAAAAATTACGCTTCAACGTTTGAGAAGTATCGATATCGTACGGGAGCAATACAAAATTCAGCTGCCATTCTTGAAACTGCCTTTTAAACTACCAAACTCTCAAAGAAACGTCTCCATGACTTCTCAACGTTTCCCCTCGTTCCAACACTTTGTCTCCATCGTTCGATTCCCTGTTCCTTTTTCCCTCTGTAGTGTCGTTTAACATCGCGGCAGGATCGAAGCGCGGTAGGATTATCCGAGAATCCTGGATTCCAGGATGCCTAGTAACGCTCCAGTTGTTTCAACGCGATATTCGTGACTCGATTTCCGAGAGTGGCTCGTTTCCTGCCGGCATGCACGAACCCCCTACGCACGTGTGTACCACCTTCGATTCTTTCTCTGATATTCACAATCTCGTCGATTCGCTGTCTCTCCGGATTTGCAATAAAACGTACCATTACGTGTTATGGCAATACTTCAGCTACTCCCTATCAGAATGACATTTACAACAATTTTATTGCTAATCGTCTTCCAACCATTTTCATATCCTACATCTGCATACTGACAAATTAACTGTTAGAATTACAAAAATTTGTAATAACTTCTAAAAGCGTGGTTCAATGAGGTACCCTAAATGGTTCAAGGTGTAACTTTTATTCGCCTGTTTTGGAAAGGGTTAAAAAAGACACTCAAACCGCAAAGAATCAATCTACTCGTCTACAACATTCACACAGACACGTAACCGCCTTCTGGTTCGTTGAAAGTCACGAGTTAGAGAATAAAAAGGGAAGAGTAACAGCAAGGACGAAACTAACCCCGCGGCACATCCAACGTCTAAAAGTGATTGCGAACTTCCCGTTACGGTCCGTGTACCGACTGACGAGGTCAAAGGGCTGGTCTACAACGTGAAAGGAGGCAGGGTTGGGTGGTGTCGAGTGGGTGTATCCAGGGCTTGATAGTTGGCCTCCACGTTTCATTAGCCCCGGCGGCTAACTGTTAACCGACAATTTAAACAATTTTTAACTTCGAAACTTCAACCCCTCGACCGCCCACCCTCCTCCCCTTGTATACAGCCTGTGGCGTGGATGACAGCAGGTCGGACAGAGGTTGCTCGCAAACGAGTACAGCTTTTCCCGGTGCTCCTGGTGAAAACAGAGACCGACTGTGAGTGAAATAAAAAGAGACGGGCAACAACTTCGCGATATGTGATTATGGTAACTGTTCAAGTTGCAAATCGATGCGATGTAAGGTAACTCGGCTGTGACCGACGGAATTGCAGCTTTTTTAAAGATTGTGCTGCGAGTTTTAGGTGCGATTAAGGTTCAGAGATTAACGCGATTAAAGATTAAACATTTATTCTGAGAATAGAGGGGATGTAGAAAAATTATTATAATATAACATTTTCATTGACATAGTGTAAGGTGATTATACGCGATAATTAATAAAAATATGATTCTAGGTTTTTCTTAATTAGTAGTGTACGTGTATCCCAGATGGAATTAATTTAATTAGAAAAATATATGGCACTAATATTGTATCAATAACAGTTACAAAAAATTTCTATATAATCAAATACAATATAATGCATTATTTGACAGCATTTGAGAAATTTTAAATCAAATAAGATAAAAATGGCCAGCATACAGTGCTCCCGCAAAATTACCGAGTCTAGTCGCACAGTTTGACAAGCAACCTAGTCACCTTTAGAGTGCACTCTCGAACGCATTTTGGGGCCAGGCAATTCGGCGATTTCACGATTCCATCATAACGGGCAGCAACAGCAGCATCAGAAATGGGTGTACCGTATTGAAATTTTTGTCAGAGAGAATACGAGGAATGCGTTTCTCCCTTTGGCCTGGCAATAGGGTACCGGAAAGGGGTAACGCTGGCGTAAAGGCTATACGGAGAAAGAGAGGATCGAAGAGGAGAGGGACGGAGAGGAGAGGAGAGGAGAGCGGTATTTCGATGGCCTGTTGCCGGCACGCCGCACGCCGGTAATATGCAAATAGCGCGGCCGAAGCGAGCCCGTGCGATGACAGAGGGGGGTCGGAGTTGGGGGTGGGTTGTAGCTTCGACGACGGGGTAAAGGGCGGAGAAGGATCGAATGTACGTAACTGTACACGTCGGCTTTGATCAAGTGTAACAGCCCTCTACGCTGGAGTGAACTCGATGAACGTTACGCGTGCAACCGTGGAGTGTGGAAGAATTTCGATTGTAATTTTCTCGAAAATTTCAAACGATTTTCCCCTCCCCCTATATCCAACCCCCCTACCACCCTCTTTCGCCCGAGGCTATCTATCTATCCTGCTTTGCAATAAATTCGCGCGTTTTCACAGTGCACGCTCGTTGACTACCTTTGAATTCGTATTAATAGCTTCTTTTTCATCTATTTTTTTTTTCTCTTCTTTTTTCTTTTTTGCCGGATCAAATTCGACGAGTTTGCAACAATTTCAAAGGTTCGACGGAATGACGTGGATTTTCGAAATTCTGCACGGTTCACGGTTCCGGCAGCTATGCGAAATATGCTGGTAGATAGAATAAGCTCTGATTTAACGAACCAAGCACACTTTGTGCGACACTGTCCAGCGAAATGTCATTGTCCTTTGTTGATTAATCTGGAATATTTCATTTGGCAGGGATATTGTATCGGGTGACTTTGAAAAGAGATGAAATTATGAAAATATTTTCATTTATTCCAAATATTTAATACATAGCTGACAGTCTTTTTTTTAAAAGAAAATTTAATTAATATAATTTTTTTCATAATTTATTGTTTTGATTAGAATTATAAGGATAGTTTTTATAAAAAATATCTTCACCATTTGTGATTTTCAAGATAAGAGATAAAGATCACTGCTTTTCTCTTAATTATTTCTTTAATATAAAGTAACGAAAGAAATGTAATGTTTTTCATTTTGACGAGTGTGCTTGTTCCAGTGTTAAGCGCTTGTAAACGATGGACGAGCTTCCAAGAATGTTGCCGGGTTACGTTAGGTATGCGGCATGGGGTCACAAACGAGGCCACTTCCTCGGTAATCAACAACGTGAAACTTTGTCCAACTTACTTGAATTTCCGACAACCTCGACTCAGACGTTTTAAACGCGAGTGTGCTACCTTCGTTTCTTGTCGCAATATGTGACACAGAAATACGTAAATAACAATCTTTGTTTCATCAACTTAAACAAGCATTTGATTTAACATTACAAGCATCAGTCCGAACATTTTTAATTCCATTTTAACTATCTTTCTCTTTATTCTCTTTCGTAAAAATGCTTCCTCTTCGCAAAAAGAATGCGTAAAAGTTTAATAACAGAAAATTGTTGTTGAATCAAAGCGTACCAGCTACGGAACTGTCTTAACCGCTAAATCGTACGGTTAAAAAACTTGGAAACTGTAAATAATCCGTTCCTTTGAACGGCGATTTAATATCTCCCCAACGTAAATTCAATTTTCTCCAAGAACTTTCAAACGACAATTGATAAAGTACCGTGCGCTACCACGGCGTTCTATGCTCGCGAAAGTTTAATTTGTATCAGAGCAAACTTGAACGTAAACTGCGGAACCTTTCCGCTACGACTTCAAACATAATCTAATAATACCTTCATCCTTGCGTAAATATACCTTTCCTCGATACAAGGGAAACGGTCAAACGATCAAGATCGACTTTCTTACCGCATAGCCGGTTGAATATACGAAGTTTGTTTCAAAATCGATCACTGCGATCCGAGGATCAATGACGCATAGAAAATGTTAAGATTATTCAAAATTATTGCGAATGGACTTATAATCTATCTAATGAGACGAGTCGGGATATATTTACAAATTCACGCGCTCGACGCAGGGCCGAAGCTCAGTTATTTCCAGTTCTTCAAACGTTTCGGTCGAGGTTTGTGTACTGTGAGCCGGGCCTGCTTCGAGCACGTGAATTTTTTAGCATTTACCGTCTCGCCTCGTTGGATGGAGTATAGATTTGTCGGTACATCCCTAAGTTTCGGATGAATTTGAATCTTAGCTAAATCAGAGCTGTGCAAAAGGTTAAGGAAACAGTTCGGTTCATCAGCTGATCGGGGGTGGAAAGAAGGAGGGTGTTTGGGGAAAATCAAACGAAAAACGGGGGTTGCAAGTATGTATGTATAACCAGTGGTTCGAGGGATTCTTAGCGGAGCATCGGCGAAGGAGATAGGAAAGGCAAAACGGAAGAGGGTGAAAGCAGGATCAGGACGGACGCGGAGGACGATCCGGCCTCCGTTAGCAGCATATTGTAATGCGCCGAGAAGTTGGCGAATAAATCGAAGAAGCGTTGAGAGTAAAATTAGATAACAACTCCCTGGCTCTGGCTGCCTCCAGTAGAGAGCCGCTCTTCTCGAACTTTTAAGGACCATCCTCTTATTCCCTCCCTCCTCCCACCTTCCACACCCTAACGGTCTTCCCTCCTCCTCTCTCGCCGATTCCTCTGTCCTCGTTCCTCCATCAGACTCGTGTTTCCTTCGGGAACAAGGCGAAGCCGATCCTTCTACCGGGCCCCGAGGACGACAAGGATCTTACCTTCTTCGCCCATTCATTTATCTGAAGTTTACATTATTAGGCGTCACTGCGTTTCAAGAATGAATTGCTTTGGATCAAGAAAAAAGGTAAAACTTCCCTTCAGGCTAAACGTTTCCGTGAAATTTGCACCCTTTCTCACGGTTACTTCAATTACTTTTCTTTCCTCTAACTGTTAGGCGGTGGAAGTGTTACGTTCGAATATCTATTTTGTAATTAAACGTTCTTCGATTTTAAATACTGGGTAACTTTCAGACTTTTTTAACAGTAAATGTTGAAAGGGTTAAATTTTCAAGATTCAGATATCAATCGAGGAAGTCCAATCATCTCGGCGCCTAATCAAATTAGTCGAACAACGAAACCGCGTCAACAATCGTGCCCTTCCGTGTTTTCCCTATCGACGGAAGGGGGGCGTCGGCGTTTAACGACGTTTCTTACGAGGTAGGAGGGCTAGGAACGAGCCGGGACAAGAGCGAAGGAGAGATAAAACAAGAAGATGAGGGGCGAATCGTAGACGAGGTAGCAGAACCGGCTGCGTGGAACAGGAGCGAATCAAACGAGCTATTAGAGCCGTGTTACGAGAACCTTCGAAGCTCGAAACTAACCCTCGTCGTCTGCCGGACCGTGTGTCGCCTCTGGGCCCCGAGGGAAGCAACCAACGGTCTGCTCTGACTATTACATTCTACCACTCACTGCCTGCAGCGTAACAATCATAAATCTTCGCGCACAGCTATCCCGTTACTTCGACTCCGTCCCCATACCTGTCACCTTGTCGAGGTAAATACCCTGCTCCTTAATCTTGTCGCAACACCGAGCTGACTGTCACGCGTATCCTCTTCGTTGCGGTATGCGCCCATCCTCGGCATCTGTAATGACGGCCTTAAGACCCGTCGCTTGTAACAATATATGTTACAAGCCAATACAGGCTGACAAGTTATGTTACCGTCTGACAATCCGTTTAGAAACCTGCTCGTCGGTGGGACATGTGCTTTCAAACAAAATTACCTGAAGTAGGGTTTCTTCTTTTTCAGTTTTAGAAGCTGGTATTTTGGGGGATGTAAAATAGATTTTGTTGTATTAATGTAGTTCATTTCTTCTGAGATGATTTGATGACATAAAGGTATCACAAAATAGCTCGTATAGTTTGTCAATTTGAAGTTTAAAATGGGAAGAAAATCATTGCATAGAAGCACCTTTCATTAATGTCGAGTTCTTCGAGTCAAACAATTTGTAATTATTCCTTAACAAATATCCCGTTTCTAATCGCTTCTATCTTAAATTGTTTATCAATTTTTCAATTTGTTATACCATAAAAAATCTAACAGTCTCGGTTATATAATTTCTTCTTAGAACACCTTGCATGTAAAATACATTCTCAGGAAACCTGAAGTAGAACCCACCCCAATTGTGACCTCGCTTTGGGTACCTTCCAATGATTTCAAGGATGCCAACTGTAACCCACCCACTCAACCTACTCGAAAGAAGTAAAAATCAACCCTCTGAAACAGCTGTTAAGCTTCGAATTGAAAAACGTAGGGCGATGTCGAATTCCCAGGCGGTACGTCACGGACGCTAATTATGTTTCGAGTGACGAGATCAAATAGGAAGCCGGAGAGACAGTTCTGTATGCAGAAATGGACACGCGAGACTGCGTGGTGGAGAACGTTGGGCGGTGGTTTTGGGGCGGGTGGAGTGAAGGGTGTAACCGGGAACGGCAAGCGTGGCGGTTTTGCGGAAAACCGCAGGCAGGCTGAACCCGACGGATCTGGAATAATCATTTGCAGCCCGAATACATTACCTGTGCAATTTATTTCGGTTTTGTTTCCATGATTTAGTTCGGTTGTTAGCGTTCAAGCGACTGGCTCCAACAATCTACCCAAAAGGGCTGAGATGATAAATATAAAAAAATGAAAGAGTACGCGTATTAGAGATAAGGAACGAGACAACGGAAACGCGTTTCATGTTTCGTCTGTTTCTATTCATCACGTTTTCACTATTCTCTCTCTTTTTCGTTCAATTTCTACCTCTTTCTATCTGTCGACCAACCCTGTTGTACGGCAGGCGTGTTTCAGCCAGCCGTCTATTGATTCCTGACGCGGGAGTAATGTTCTTCTATTAATGATCATGTCCTGAATAAATCACTCGATTAAATGGGTTCGTTGTTCGTGTGTACTCATCGCTGGACCAGCGTCATCCCTCGCTACGAGAATAAGCGCAAAACAAATTGACAGTGACCAGCGGTGGTTATATCCGTCTCTGTAATTCGTTGTCCGTGGTAAAAGGCGATACCCACCGCATTTGTTTCGTTTACCATCGTGATTAGGCTTTCGTGCTTCGTGGAATTTTGTTTGACTAACTAAACGTGAATTTTGAAAAGTTCTGCAATTCGTTTTAGAAAATTACAATGAAATTTAGTTAATTACACGTGATCTATTTATAATAGTTTTTTAATGCTTGAATAACAAATTGGAAATTTTATATAATTAATATCTTTAAAGTAATGTTAAAAAAATGTTTTACGAAATTATTCTATAGGTTTAAAAAAATCAAAATACAATTATATGAAGTAATATTTTGAAAGATTAAATTAAACAAAATGAAGAGAAATAGTAGAAAGACTATGCATCAACGATCTTGTAAAGTGTAGCACGGTATCATGAAGTATAATTCTCTTCAGTCTCTTGTTAGTACACTTTACTACTGTGTTGTGCTGTAATTTATCCTGCAGACGAAGATTTCGCTCTTGTTCTGGTAAACTCTGTATCCACCACGAGCACACACGAACGTAGAAAGCAGAGGAAGTGAATCTCGATTGTTTCCCCCTTCGCGTTCTAATATTTACGACATTTAACCCTCCTATCTTAGACCCGATTTTCACGGTGAATTAATAATTAAACTTACGTAATGATTGACTCGTAATTTAGTACGACGAATTGCTCTTTACCGCGCGTTTCACCTTCTCGAAAATTTCTATGCTTTCAAAATCCTCGTGAAACTTCTTGCTATTGTTCTCTACAGTCAACGAGCCAAGTTACAAGTATACTTTATACTTAAACTAATTATTCGTTTAGTACATTTGTTCATTCAAATCTTACCATTGGTTTTACATTGTAGCATTAGAATTAATGGAAGGTAGAGGTTTAATGAAAGTAAGGGGTGAACTTATTAAAAATTAATTCTGTGCTTATGTAAAATTTTTAGATTAAAAAAATTGGCAATGAAATGTTTTATTTTTGAAATCATGAAACACATGATCATCGAGGTGTAATTATTTTTATAAATATTCGAATCGTTTTTTTCACTTGGTTAACTTCGTACCGCTTAAGAACCTTCTTTATTATATTAAAATATTCGAACGCTCGATAATTAAGCGACAGCTTAATAGGGGAAAACGCCGGTCAAAGTGAAACGATTCGATTGAAATTCAATTGCGCTCAAAAATTGCATCGAGGCAATTGTGTTGAATTAATAATTGATCATTGGAAATAATTCGTTGCATCGAGTAATTGACACAGCTTCTTTTAATTTTGTTTCCATACCAATTGAACACCATATTTTATATTAAAGTATTCGTTATTGTATGAATTTTTTTTTCAAATTTTAATACATGAAAATATTGCGCGTGTACCGAATGCAAAAGAACGAAACTGATTGACAGCAACATAATCAATTGACAAAATATTGGGTCGACTGGTATGAATTTATGAAACTTAACTTCCTCTGGAACAGACATGAATGCTGACGTTCTCACCCCTTACAGTACTCCAGGATGGATTTTGACGGAGAATCCGATTATCGAAAATCGGGGTTCGGACATCGCGCAAGCGGAAATATAGCAAAATTAGCTGCTTGCCGCTTTCTCGTTTCTTCCATCCCACCAATTCTGCACGAAGTGTTGCTCGGATGCAAATTCTTGTGAAAATCCGTTGACGATCGTTTGTCCGTTGTTTCGTGAGGAGTTGTTTCGAGGAGTCTGGATGGTCGGGGCAGCGACGACAGGAGAGAATTAGCGTTGTCGGTAAATGGATTACCCGGACAGATATTACGAAACGTAGGGGCTCTTTGATGAGCGTCAGTTCGTTTATCGTTAATTTACAATAGTACCTACCACGTCCCTTTCCACGTTTCCCTGGTACGCACACATCGCCACCCTCTTTTCCACCCGTCTCCCCGTCGACACGCCAGGAGAGAGTATCCACCCATTCCACTTAACCTCCCCTCGCTCCTATCCCGAATCGAATTCGAGGATGACCGGAAATCCCACCCCTTTCCGTCGGCTCGGGCCACCAATTATTGCATTGGTAATCGATTGGATTATCAAAGTTTTGATAACGCATCGAGCTCTTCCGGCCGTGCTGCGCTACCCTCGGCGCACACCCTTCTCACATCTCTCCTATCCACCCCCCTTCTCGTTACCATTCCACTGTGTTCCGTGCCATGGCAAATTATTTGCTCCGACGAAGCATGAATTCCAACCGTAATTACATTTCGCCTGATATTCAATTAGAACTGCCGGCAACGGCTATCGGCAACGGGGGGGGGGGGGGGGGGGGGAGAAAAAAAAGGAAGAACGCGATTCGGTTGGAGGTAGCCTGCGAAGAAACTGTAGGGCTGCGCCAACCGGAAACTGGAGGATCAGACTCCAGGTAGATCGTCTGTCTGATATTCGACCGTATCACGTTTGTTACGACAGAGAAATCAAAGATGACCGGTCGTAATTAACTGGCAGATTGTAATCTGATACGAAACAGAGCTTTGGTGATTGAATCTCTTAGAAACATCATTGATTAACTCCGCTTTTAATAGATTTCTGAGGTTCATTATCTAAGCACGTAATTAATAGATTGTGATTACTTATGCGAATGCATGTTTTATATAGAAGATAAATAAATTCAAAACATTTAGTTAACACGTAGAGATTAAAGTTGAGAATTTAGGAAAGAGTGGAATTAAAAAAGAAAAAAGAAGGAGAAGAGTAAACAAAAAGAGGAAGGTAATAATATTTTCGAGCCTGTTTTTCTCAGTATTTTTACGAGAGACAATGAAACTGTGCAAGGAAAAGAATTACCTTTGTGTAAAGCAGCTCATCACCTTTTTTATTTCTTTCACTCACGTAACCTTCCGTGATAACACATGATATAGAGCGTGCTAGAATTTGAAGATCTCGCGTGCATGCGTTCAACGCGAGCAAACAACGCGGGTTTTGTTTCACTATCCCAAGTATTTTCCTCGGAATCGTTGCTGGTGATAACCGACGTTGTTGCCTTGAAAAATAACTCTTTCGATAAACTAACAAAATTTCAATATCGCGTTTCAGTTGTTCTTTCATCGAACGTAACTAAAATTTAGTTTAAATTAAAAATTCATTCGATTATATAGCACCTAATTTGACCTTTAACAATTTTGCAATATACATTTCACAAAATTTCTCCAATACGTCGAAATCGAACCAACCACCAATTATTTCCCTATCTCATCTCTCCAATGAAAGCACCTCAAAAAAGAACGACGGGAAACAACAGAATTGCGGTCCAGGTAGATCGTAATTCGAAAATAAGTAACGGCCAGTGTCGTCAATAAATATCCAGTCAGGTGGTAGTGGTGGTGGTATACGGGGGGTGGGGGGTGGCTAAGTTGATCACTTCCGGCAAAGATCGCAGCGTGTCGCGTACTGGACGACCATAAATCCTGTATCCAGGACGACGGGCATCTGGTTGGAGAACCGTTTTTCACAGTGTCCTTCACGTATATACGGGGGCCAGTTCGTGGACAGATTACCGTGGGCGCTAGTCGCAGTCACATGCCGGAGGTTCCCTCGGGAGTTTAATTTGCAGTAATGGGCGCATCCTCGCACGAACGAAAGATTAAAAGCACCCACCGACGGGTACAGTACCATGCAACCTCCCCTCGTCATCCTCCACCATCTTCTCTGGCTGGCAACACCGACGAAATGGCTGCTCGCCCCCGTAGCCGTCAGAAAAGAACCAGTTTAGATACCATTTAGCGCTTTCCACGCTTCATCCTTATCCTTCCTCGTTTTCTCCGCTGATTAAATGCGAAATTCCGCTCACTTCTTTCGCGTTCATCAGTTCCACCTTCAACCCTCGTCTCACTTCTCGGCCGGTCTTCTCCCTATTCTTCAAACCAGTTGTTTCCTACGTCCACATCTCGTTTTCTATCCTTTTCACCCGATTCTTGTCTGTCTTTCAACTTCTCTCTGTGATTCTGTTCCGAGGATATTGCTTCGCGTTGGACCGAAGCGAAAGACGCTCACATCGCGCCGATATTTGTTTAACGCTAATTGGAAAATGCTTTCCGTCTCCCGATACAGGAAGTTCTTGAGTGTCGCAACTGTGTCGTTGCAAGTGGTGCATGGAACTTGAGCTTTGTTCAATATTTGTCGGTGTCCCTTTCATTTTCTACGTTTCCTTTCGACGTTTCGTTTGTTGTGGGAGAGAATTTTTACTCCCACATATAATTTATCTGTGATCTCATTTCTTATTAGCATAGATTCATCGCATATATTATTTTCATTATTATAAATTTCATAATGTTCCATTTCTTTGCAAAGGTATAAAAAGATCCTGAATAAATTCGTTTATTTCATTTAATTGATTTATAACGATAAATATGCCACGTTATAAATTCAATTTCAGCACGATTTCCATCAGTTTAGTATTACCTGGAATCAAACTTGAAAACAAATGCAATTCTCGCATCATCTCGTAACGTGAATTCAATAGAAATTCGCACACGTACAGAATAATTTCATCGTTGTGCCCGATCGAAGTATAAACTTTCCGTAATTCGCACAGTTGATGGAAGCGGGAACATTTCCGGGAAACTTTGAACCGCTTTATATCGATAGTAATATTCTTGGTGATAAATGAGTCTCGCCGAAGAACAAGCTCTCAGTTTTTATTTTATCGAGCCACGGTTCTCGTAGCGGCAATGATCTGTAATCTGCCCTTTCCAATCGTGCAACCGCGTTCGCTTCTGCAAAGATACCGTATCGTCGAGGCTCGGGTTCATCAATGAGGAGATAGAAGAAGAAAAAAGAAGCGGAGAGGAAACGGTCCTTTATGTGCAACGGCAGTCTGTGCTCTGCGAAGTTCACTGATCCGGCTGTAAAATGGTGGTTTCACTTGCTGCTTTTGACGTACGATGATTCATCGTTCCTATGTCATTTGTCTCAATGCAGTCTCGTTTCCCGATGTCTCGCGAGACGCCAATTCCAATTGCGAAATGCGCCTGCTACTCCTCAAACAGCTAAAATTCAGCCACAGATGCTAATCAATTTCATCGGAATCAACTGGGTATAGTTAATTCATTATTAGGTCGTTGCATATCGAGTGGTATATTTTGGAACGTCTCGTTTCTGACGCGATTTCATGACATAAAAGTGTCGCGAAATGGCACTTGCGACACATCAATTTAAAGCTAAAAGTTTGATGAATTCGACTATATAAATGCACTCGTTCGTAATGTTAATACAAAATGGCAAACTATCAAAATAAATTGTAGATATCAAAGTCTATACCTTTGTGTTATATAAATAAAAAGCTATGAATTTGGTTTATTTAAACTTTTTGTCCACCGTTGTACACGTTTGGTACAAACGACTTGTTCCAATACAGAAAACGTGGAAACCTTCAATTTGCCCCTATTAATCGCGCACTGATCGACGAAATTCACACTCTCTGATCCAAGGGACGGTTTCGTCCAATAGCATTCATGCCTAACAGGCAATTGAACATCAAAGGTCTTTAAACGTTTGATGTTCCTCATCTTCCTACCCAATTGATGCTACGAGCATCGTGTTGTAGTTACCGTTTGCCAAACGGAAGCTCGCGTGACGTTCGAATTATTGGTTGGAATTTTCAACAACCTATTTCCGAAACGAAATAATGAAAAACAGGAAATAAACGCCTCTAATTGTGAAACATTTTATTACCTCGTTTCGAAGGAACTGTACACGAAAGGTTGCAATACATACAATTCGTCTTCCATTTATCCCTTCAAGGTAATTTTTATATTTCTACTAATGAAATGGTTGAAATTTATTGCCTAATAATTCGTAGGTTTGTAGGACTTGTATTGCTTTACTAAATTGTGCTGTTGTTCGAATGAATAATTATTAGGATAACATTTTCACTAATCTAATTAAGAAACAATGTTCGTGATTAACTAAAGCATCGGTCGGATTAGTTAGGTTAAATGCGGGTGTACAATAATTCGTCTGTTCCTATCACGGTACACGTACAGGGTTCACTTTGATGACAGCGCGTTTTAGAATTGACACCTCAGGCTTTCTCATCGAACTAAGTTTCATTGTCGGTGACGTATGCTTCCCCGTTTAGGAGGACAAGTTTCGGAGATGGCTTCCTCGAGAGCCAGCGGCACGAAACTCCCACAGCGGAAAGTCTGGCTCCGAGTTAGATTAAGCCGTGGCCAGTAAGCCACCTTCAGAAATTGCTCGTTGCCCTTCGGATTTCATTAGCGTTTCAAGCGAATCTCATATTCCGCAAAGTGCTTTTCCAGAAATTTGCGGTTCCCTGGCTCTCCCTAACTTGAACAGAATGAGAGCAGTTTTTCCCTCTGAACGCTTCAGCCTTCAGGCCGTTTCGCCATGGGAAAAGGAACTGTAATTTTTTAATTGAACGTCTCCGTTGGAACTCAAATTTAGCTTTCTTAGAAAAGCATCTGGTAACAAATCGGACGAATATTAAAATGTTTGTAGGTGAAAGTGGCACATGGAAAATGAAAAATTTTGAAAAATATTCAAAGCAACATCAAACGCTTTCTCAGATTTAAAGAAGAAACGTATTACAATCGAAACCGTATTATTATCATGAATTTCGAGTCTATGGCTTGATCATAAAGGCGGCAGCAACATTCCCATAAAAAGATCGCCTTTTGAATACGAAAGCAAAGAAGGTGCAGAGAATCGAGGAAAATCTGGAACGGAACGTATCAGTGATAAAGGGATATTATTCAGAGCGAGGCGTGTATGTACGAAAAGCTAAATGGACGGATAAGCTTGCTCGAAGAAGTCTGAGAAGCAGGCGGTTGCTATTCGCGATGGTTCTCAGCCACGAATCACGCTACTATTCTCGCTACGTTCATTTCATTGCTATGCAGCATCGCGAGTTGAGCGAGCCTGACAAACACCGCTATTCTACCGGAGGACTTTATTGACTTTTAAGACGGCCGTAATTAAAATGTAAAGGGTTGTCGACTCGCTCGTCCCCTTTGGCGCTCGCTCAAACTACCTTCCTACCTAATCTCCGTTTCGTATCACTGATCATAACAAGGGAGATGAGAAATTTTTTGAATATTAAAAAAATAGAGACCTTTTGAAAAATGTGACGTCCTTGATATAAAAATAATGTTTCACTATACTATATTATATAGCGTAAGCCGACGATGTCCATCGCTGGGTATAACCGCAAGGCATCGGCCGTTCGTACTTGATATTTATTGGACGTATCCACGGAACACGAGGGAGCACATCCGGTATAATAATATCTATTTTCCGGACGGCGACGCGGAATGAATGGAAGCTCGACGAACAGAACGAACCGGAGGGAACAGCTACTAGACGATGACGTTGACAAGGGGGTGGTACGTCGTATTTCGAAACAGAAGATAAATAAAATAAGGCGAAAGAAAATAAAATGGGAAGTCGAAAAGATCGGTTCACAGACTGATGATGACGTTACATGATTGAATTGTTCATTAACTGGATCCTATCAATTTCTCTTTAACAGCTATCCACTTGAAAAATAATGCAAAATAATTTTTAATTCGATAGGTTATCGTTTAAGTTAAATTTATTTTATATAAAATGACGAATTTTTATTAATATACTATTCTTTTAATTTTTAACTCTGATGGTTGGTGTAAAATTGATAAATTCAAGTGGAATTTCAATTTGTGCGCTGATAAATTGTAAGGATGCTAGAAAACACTTCCTCGAAGCAACACGTGAAAAGTGCACTGTCAAACACTGGCACACAGCGGTCCTACTTAACACCGTTTAAAAGCACAATAACAGTACCTTAATTGAATTTTATCGTCCACTTCTACCGGACCTCCAACACAAACATCAGCGAAACAAAACTCGCGTCCTCGAAACCTGTTGATACAACCAGCGAACCTCGCCAAAACACGTCTTACGCTTCTCCTACGTACTTTCGTCCTTGTTTTCCAAACGTTTATGCATATTTCAAGGACGCCTCGTCTCTCCCTGCCAACGAGCACGAATAAAAAAAAAAGAAGGGGGATGAACGGTCTAAATAAAAGAAAGATCCCAGCGACAGGGTGGTTTCCAACGAGACGCTCGTTAAATTGCCTCGTGCAGCACTCGCGGAGTGGATGGAAGAAACAGGACGAGGGTTAAAGATGAAGCGGGAAGTCAATAGTTTTCACGCGAGGCATTTAAATGTATTTTATTTAACAGGTGAACGCGCAGCAGCCGTTTGAGCTTTCTCCCTCGTCGGATCCTACCCTCTCCTCGACACGTCTTATTGAGAATACTCGTTAATTACATGCCCACCCTTTCCACCCCCCCCCCCCCCCCCCTTCTGTCAAGATTCAAAGTACTCGGCGAGGGGTTTTTCAGGTTAGGCGAGCCGGAAAAGAGACAGGTTTCTATCCGTTCGAATTCTTCCGGCCGTATCTCCCGACCCTTTGACTTTCGTATTTTATCGTTCCTTGGACGAACATGGAAATGATAAAGGTTCGGTTAAGTCCATCCAGGGTGTAGATTCAACATTTCCAAGAAGAAATGTTAATTCTTAGAAATCCATTTCTCTAATGTCATATTTCAATTTGACCCTAAAATAAAACTATTCTAAATTAATGAAACTGTGATATCTTATCGCTAAATGTGGTTGAATTATTCTGCTAATAACAAATTCTTAAGATAATAAAATACTCAAACGGTTGGAAAATGAATTCCCGTGTTATGTACAATTCTATTAAAAATTATTACATCTTCAACCCTTGTGAAAACAAAAGCAGCACCCCAAAGAGATGAACAGATCGATTTGACAAGGTACTCCCCGAATAACCATTATATTCGGTACGTCCGTGTAAGAACAACAAGATATCAGCTTTCTGAAACCGTGAGCTCGAGGGGGTAGACCAACATCCATTTATTCATAGAGCTCCATAAATAAATGTATGAAAGCAACGGGACGGTAGAGAGGCGAGCAGCTACCTGGCCGCTCATCTTCCACCATCACGACTATACGAGTAGGTAAGCCAGCTCTTCTTTTTTTCCACCCCCCCCGCCCAAGTTGTATACATTTATTGCACGATAAGCAAGAAATCCAACAGGCGTACGTTTTAACGTTGCCACAAGCAAGCACTTTGCAGGACGGACCATTTAACTGAGAACTCGGTGAATCCTACTAAAGTATAAAAGCATGAAAGAGACCTCGGCTCGTAATTTATATACTGCACGAAATTGAAAAGATTCGCGTGTACCTTCATCACGTTGACGAATATACGCGGCTATCTGTACGTCGAAATATTATACGTGTACCGCGACACTAAGTTGAGTATAATTTCATGTGAATGAGAAAATTAAAACCTTCTGAAGTTTTTCGTCTTCTCTTTCTTGGCTGTGTGATGAACCGTTTAATCTGTCGTCTGTAGATTAAACAGAACATTCAATTTTTAATTGCACTCGTTAGGTGCACTAATTAATTTGATGCACTGATTAATTTTTTCCTCTTTAATTAAAAATTCATTTCTAGAAAATTAGAACAACTTTAATTATTAAAATAAGAATTATTGTTGTATGTATTCTTGCACCACTTATCAGTAGCATTCTAAAATTATAAAAATGGGTGAGAAAATATTCATAGGTAAAACAGTAATTGGGAAGATTTAATAATAAAGGCACTCGATTAAATATAGAGAAGACGTATTGATTTGTTTTAATATTGTACAATATTAACTATCACAGTGAAAATGGACTCATAGAAACTACTTATTAAGCATATGAATAGGTAATGTTCAAATCGAAGCTTCCAAATGGCTATTTTACATTATTGACACAACAGTAACACTATGCAAAATTGATCTCCTCTTTCATTTTATTAATTATTCGATTACATTAAATTCGAAGCATCTATCACCGGTGACCATTATAGCAGTTAATTCATTAAAGATTTATTTCTTCGTCTAGTATCTCAATCTACTAATTCAAATGATTAATTTTGTTCTTTTCTTTCGAATTATTACACTGAATTAAACTCGTAAACTTCATCACGGGCAAGTTTTGATTTTGCCATCCAACTTTCTTACTTCCAAACAAGCAGAAGGGTTTGCTCAAGAGGAATGACACTCCCCTTTGTATATCACAGTCTCGATGATATTTAAAGCGAGTTTCACTTCAACACTTATACGAATCAAGAGGCCGACAAAAAGGAAGACGCATCGTTGATTGCGCAAAGGGTTAAGATTACGTGCAGAAAGACAGAGAAGATGATGATGATGATGAAGAAGAAGAAAAAGAAGAAGAAGAGGCTGAAAAGAACGAAACGGAAGCTTTTGTTTCGTGTTTCAAGTTGCTCCCAGAGGACAGATTAACCCATACTGTCTTTCAGCCTTCTGGGAAGGAAAAGAAAGGGAAATAACAAGTAGAGAAGGTGAGTGGCACAAGGTAGAAAAGTTGCTGTTGTATGCTGCCTAGTTTACAATACAGGATTAAGCCAAGAGACCTCGTTCCTCTGCTTCACTGCTTCTCTGAGCAAAACTTAAAGCTCTTGATAAGCTCTGCTACTATCTTGCTCACTCTAAAACCACGAAAATCCCCCCACCTCTCCTCTTTTACCTGCACCATTCGAACAGAAATACTTTGCTCCGTTGAAACGAAACGTCTACACAATGTGCCGTCGTTCCAAGGCATAACAGAGGATTAAAAAAAGAAAGGAAATGCAAGCACGATTGTTGGAAACGAAACTCGAGACGGGTCGGTGCTGAAGCTTACTCCTCGGTTCTGCTTTAATTTCAACCCTCTCTACCCCCCTTTTTAAGGCGGAAACCGTCGACGCTAATTTATCTTTAGGGATACCGGCAATAAAACATTTGAGAATTTTCTTTTTTTTCAGTTTGGACAAAATGTTAAAAGGTCGTTGTATTTAGAAAAGAAAGTTACTAAAGTTTTCTAAATGTTTTTTGAAAATGGTAATTTAAAAAAGAATTGATAGGAACTGGCAAAGTAATTTGTGATTGAGAAATTAATTTAGTGATTTTACTGTTACGTCTTCCACATCTTTAATTTTTCTGATGGATATAAATGTTCTTCCCCGACGTATTTTATAAATATTTACCACCATTTAAGTAACAATTTTTATTTTTCTATCTATATATAGGGGATGAAAGTTCTTGCATACTCTTAATAATTATTTTTCTTTAAAACAATCCCGAACACGAACACCGTATCGTCCATATTACGATGGAAAATATAATGAAAAAAGAGAAGAGACGTTGCTATCTCGGTGGACTTCGAAAATATGATTTCATTTATGAAATTACCGTAGTGTCTCTGAAGGGGAAGAAAATAAGATCAGGCTAAGTCGAGCACATTGCTGGCGATACCTAAGGGGTGGCTTCCACTCACATGTCCGAAAGAAATAGTACCTATAGACTACACAGGGATGGATATAATGTTATGGTACGTTGACCACCACGGCCCATGTAGTTCCTAGGATGTCGGTGCTGCCACGCTACGCTGGATTTACTTCTCATACTCTACCGTTCCTTCCTTTCCCCCCCCATTTTTTTTTCTTCTTCTTCTGCTCCTTTTCATCCTCGTTTTTACTTCCACCGACGTAGCTGCGTACATCATTCCCCTTTGCATTCTTCATTTCGCTTGATGTTGTAAAAACGGTGCTCTGGCAACGGGGCTTAATCCATTTAGCCCTGTTTCTTCAGCGCCGTCAAATTAAGCGTAGTGCTTCACGAAATAAATGTCTTCGCGGCTTTCATTCGAATATCGCCGGTGTAAATTCAATTACGCCCCTTAATTGCAAAATTCACGGCTTCGTTTCTCCGATCAATTTATCTACAAATTATTTTAACGTGTTTGTTAAAAAATTATGATAAGAATTAAAAACTTTCTACTCGTGCTTGATTCTTGCAAATTTATTACGTCCTCTTTGAATTAAATTACTCGTAAATAAAAATGAAATTCGTGATAGTAAATCTGGTTTCAACCGAGTGTTCAATCTTTGAAAAGTATTCGAACAAGAGTTTGATGAAACATGGCAAGGAACCAATTAGAAACGAACTAATCAGGGAAGTCATGGTGAAACGGTGTCGGCAGGGACAGAAATGGCTTTCAGGAAACGGCACGTCCGCGGATAGAAACGGAAGTGGCCACGGAAACGTCTCGGTGCCTCGCACCGTCTGCAACCAGGACAAACCGAAGAACCGAGATTGAAAGTGATTAATCCCGGCCGATGCGATGGGCGGCCCGGAAGTGTGCGTGCGTGCAAACGCAGCATAGTAGGTCACAGTGACGTTAAAGGGTTATCAGATAGCCGTGGCATAAAGCATTTCGGCGGGAAACGGTGGAGGGTGGTGTGTTCTATCGTTCTATTGGCATACCGATGGTTACAGAAGGGCCCGTTAACACGTGTAGCCAACCTACACGCTGCTAGATGTCTGACAGTTTGGCATGTTGCCTTCCACCACCACCATCGGCAGCCAGGGTGAGGCTGCGTATCGTCACGGTGTCGACACGTTACCATGCTTCCACGTATGTGCACACGCACGCGTTTAATGCCACGGTAAATCGGTCAAGCTGTGACACACCACTGGCCTGGCTGATCGCTGGCCTATCTATGCAGGGTATTTCAATTCTTTCTGCTCAAATTTTGTTGGAATTTTCTACAGATACAAATTTAAAAAAAAAGAAAAGAAAAATTGTTTATCTATTTTTCTTTCAGAATTATAAATAATTATCATGGTACCTTTAATATTTCATTGTACCAATTAAGGTAAAGTACCGTTCAAGTTTTCAAAAATTTCTTTTCTTAAAATTTTACATCTCCAAAAGTCTAATTATCCCATAAAAGTTTTTAATATAAATTTCTTTTCACTGTTAGTTCCCAAAGTCTAATATTGCAGATTTCAAACCACTGAAAGCTTGCATTTAAAAAATAAAAGAAATAGTAAACCACTTCGACAGAAAGCACGCCACATCCGAGGAAGTATGGAAATTCGAAGGTTGTATGGAGTCAGCAACAGTTCGAAAAGAAGGAGGGTAAGGTTCGAAACAGTATCATAGGGAACGGGCATAGTTATTGCTATGCATATGGTAGCTCGAACAATAAAACGAAATAGCTGGGAGCGCAATAGGTTTAGCAGAGTGAGGACGGGATTTTAGAGTCGGTTTTAATCGGATTATCGAACTGGGACCAGGTGAACGCGACGAGACGAATTGCACGAGTCCTCCTTCCTTCTCTTTCCGACTTTCACACCCCTTCTCACCTTGTACACGAATTTTCTGAACGTCGCACTTTACATTTCCACCTTTAGTTTCGTTCCGTATCTATGAACCTCCCTTACAGGTCCACGAAACTGCGTCCATCGATTTGCAAATACAGACTTATCCAGTCTGGTTAAGGGTGTGTATACAGTCAGATGCAAAAGTGAGTTTACACTACTATTATACAGTGATACAAGAGAAATATTTTATCAAATATCAAATTAACCCTCGCACAGCAATTGAAGATTTCATCCTAGCCACAAAAATAATTTTTTAAAAATTTTATTTGCTATCTTACGTAAAAAATATTTATAATATTTAGTCTAAATTCGATCCGGGTTATATTTTTCCATATAACAATCGGTACCCTCACTTTTTATTGTAACTGTAGATACACCTGGTGGTGTCGTTCGGTTTTTGCGTGGATAGGTAGGAAAGAGGGCGTATAAAAGAGAAAGAGAGTGAGATTCAAAAGCGAGGGTTAAAGGGAGC
Organism: Osmia lignaria lignaria; assembly: GCF_051020975.1. NCBI lineage: Eukaryota > Metazoa > Arthropoda > Insecta > Hymenoptera > Megachilidae > Osmia > Osmia lignaria. The sequence continues at coordinate 8,270,972 of NC_135041.1, forward strand.
GAAGCGGATACCGGGTTAGCACCGGATTGTATCTACTCGAGCACGAAACGGTTTACATTTACTAAAAGTTTCCAATTGCATGGAGCACGCCGGATATCCACTCTACTTTTCCTCCTTCCGAGGATGTCATTTTACTGGCGGCGATGGGCTGACTTGGATGCAAGCGACGACTACGAATACCACCCTCCCGCCTCTTCTTCTTTCTTTCTCCCTTTAGAAACAGCGAACGACTTCAAAGTCGTAGCGGTGAATCGTTTCGCAAATCCTTCGAGGAGGCGTATCATCGGCCACCTTTTTCGTATACCCTTCGCACGCTTCCTGTGCCCGCGAACCATTCAACTTTGTCTCTCTTTACCGCCTCTCGTTATCTATAATGGCTTTTCCTCTCCTTCTTGAACGGAACTACAGAAATCCTGTCTACCGTGTAAACTCGTTCGTCCTTTACAATTATACTGCGGATTCAATGATATTACACCCGGTGCTGTCTTCCGATTCTCGAATGAAATTTCCGAAACGTAAAAGGGAGAAAAACTATGATCCTAGGAAAAAGATTTAAGCCCCCCATCGGGATTACAGCTATATTTAAATCGTAATGGAAGCGTTGGATTCTTAAAAAAATGAAACGATTTGCCGCGGGTATTCGAGGATTTAAGGATCGCCGATTTAACCGAATAAATGCAAAAGGATTTTCGCAAACTTTCCTTGCTGAAAATAATCGTTTACGAAGGTCGCCGAAGAGGACAGCGTGGATTGGATCGAGGGTCGAAAAGTGGGTAGCGTTAGGGTTGAAAAAGCAAGCCGAAAGTAGAAGGACGAACGTAAGCGAGATTTTCCAACGAAACCGAGAGAGAAAGAGGTCGGACGAGCTGGTTACAAAGTTGCGAATTAAAAACACAAAGAAGGAGGAGAAGGGTGAGAAAGGTGGTGGAGGTCGATCGTAGAAGGGTAGATTTGGGACAAAGGGTGGCACGGGAACAATTGCTTGTAATCTCCTGCCCTTGGAATAGCCCTGTCCTGCGTTGCTCCGTTGAAACTTGGCTCACCCTCACCCTTAATCCATCCTGGTATCGAAACCACGATTTTCAAGCCGTAGCCAACCGGTTCTCGATGAGCGGCTTGTCAGATCAGTCCTGGTACAATGAGCCGTTTAAATGAATCAATTTTTGCTCGATTCCGCTCGGAAATTCCATTTCCTCCAGCGAGAAGCCGTCCCGAAGAGCTAGAAGAAGGGAGGATAGCAAATGGGCGGTGACGGAGACGACTCGTAAAAAGAGGCTAAGAGATTTTCGTGGAAGAAACGTTACGTTAGGAAAGGTGCCGTGAAAATAAGAAGCTCGAGTGGAATTAATATCGCGTTTTATGTCCGCTGAAGCGAGAATGATACGGTGAAACGAGGGATCCCGAAGTGCATTGAATATGAACGCCGCTAAGAACATCTCCCTCCAGTCGTTTAGAAACGTTTCGTTGCTTCCGACAAAAGTATCCTGATGTTCAACCCTTTTATTACTAATTGAATTATAGTTCAATTATCATGTGTAATTAATTTACTATCTTCGATGGAGGAAACGTATTGAACGATCCTCGCTCAATCCTCTCATTATAATGTACAAACGAGCACTTTGGTGAAAAAAATGCAGGAACATAGCAACGTGGCAGTGGTGGAAATTATAAAACGACGCGGTCGAGAGCCGGCATCATCGTGTTTTCGAGCAATTAAACATTTCCATTTTCAATTTCTCGTTGGCGTTGAACGTCGGACCACGGTCGGCGGTCAGCCTGTGGCTGACGATCGTTGATTCGTTTATCGTCGATCTCTCTGTTCCTCCAGCGATATCATCTTTTTCGCTCTTTCGTTCTATACATCTCTCTCTTTCTCGATTTACCTTCCTCCTCGTCGCCGAACCCCCTTGTTCACCCTTTCGGTCTTTGTTGCTTCAATTTTTTTTTTCTTTTTTTTTCGTGGTTTTCCATTTCGAGCAGCCTCGCTTCAACCCCGACCCATCGACAATCCCGCCATTCGAATCACCCTCGAGAATCGAACGGATACCAAGCAATTATTTAACGCCGCGTACTGTGGCTTCGGTTTGTCTCGTTTGAAATACGCCAGAATTTCTGCCTCTGTATCGGCTCGAACACCTCTCGCACCTGCCGGCAGTTTCATCATCGATTATATCCTATTATCATTGTACCGTGAAAACGATCCCCGCGTGCGTGGAATAAATATTCGATGACGGTACACTGTTTTATCCAGTGACTGCAGCTGCTCGGCATACTTGCTCACCCATCAAACTCGACTACATTCGAAAAGTTTATAGAAATTAAAATTGTTAAGCTTTCAAAACCTTTATGGTTTCGATCTTTGAAATTATAAAAATAAATGCGAGTGTTTTTTACAATATTTCTGTGTCATCAAATGATATCAGACTACCAATATTTAAAAATTAACCATTTGGCATGCAAGCGAAATATATATATATATATATATAAATTTTGATCAAAATCACGGAAGATTCAACGTTTTCAAACTGCTACCCCCGTTTTTCTTCCCTTCGACCAGCCACCATTAATCAACCGTGGCGGTAGCTTTTAAATATCCGTTGTGCGTTTTATATCGTGTTTCCGTGCTGCCAATTTCTACAAGCTGGCTCGAGAATTTATCCGTTCTATCATTCACGGATAATAGATGGGAAACGGTGGCCCGTTGCATCGTGATAAATAGGATGCAAGGTGGTTGAGGAGAATCGATGGAAGACGTCAAGCAGGATAGGAGGTTTCACGAGAAATTGCTATAAGCATGAAAATGTGACGAACGCTGAAGAATTCTTGTATCAAAGATAAATACAACAATTTCATTATTTTCTTTTAGAAAGCGAAGGTTGGTATTAAATGAATTCGAATTCAATGAAATTAACGAGTCATCGATTAATCGATGGTATAAATTTAATTTATATAAATAATTCAAAGAAATTTGCTCATCTTCTCTTCGTTCCTCTAAAAATAAAAAAGAGTCGTGCAGCAAAGAAGTGTATCACAGGACCAGGTAAGCTTTTTAGCAAAGGAGGGTAGTGGGTGGTGCTTGTTAGGGAATTCATTTCAAATTCACACTTGTGAGAAGCATTGTCCAGAGACCAGCGCGTTGCTGTATCCAGAAAGTTAACATTCGTAAGGAGTGTTTTGAAAGTGAGTTTGTACAGGCACGTTAGGGAATTCATGCACGGATACCTGAAACGTGGCTTAAAACGTTAACGTTACCAGGCACCTTTGTCATGTCTGGCCTGTGGAGCCCTCCCGGTGCCTCGTTATCTTTTTTTCTTTTTTTTTTTTTTTATCTCCTACTCGTCGCATCCTTCTTCTAGAGATAGGGAAGGCGAGCTCACACGAGACACCCACATTAATTATTTTTCTTCGTCCTTTTGTTTTGCCCTCAGCCCTCGTGAGCTCCCTCGGTGGCCGCCATTTTGCAGGAGACGTCACTGACCGCGGATAGCTAACATGCGGCTAGAGTTCTTTTGTCGCAAAAAATATAAGCCGGAATTCATTAAAACAAAAAAGAAATTAAAAATCATTTTTGTTCTCTGAAAAATATTGCAAATATAACTTTCCATTTTAAACATTGCTGTTTGATTATTATCTGATTGCTATCACAAAAAAATAATAATTTTCTTTACAATACAATGCAATGTTCTGAATAAAGATTAGCCTTGTAGGAGATATGGTAAACGCAATATCTTCAAGGTGTTCCCGACAAAGACATTTTCGGCTTCGATAGCATCCGTAAGCCTGCACACGTTCGTGAAGCGTATTCTGCAACGTGTCTTCAATTTTACCCAATAAAATGGAACCTAGCGCCTTGTTAAGCCACCCTTTGGCGCTTGCTAGTAAATTAATGAGCTCACTGCAACACTACACCGTGCAAACCCTTATACCGTCCCGGCTACCCCCGTGTGCTTCTCATCCCCCCCCCTCTGCAACCACCCCGTTTTACTTCGTTGCCAGTCTACTCGCTCTACGGTCTACTCTCCTCGGTCTACTCTCGAAACCAGCATTAAATCATACATCAGCGCACGATGTGGCGGATGACGGGAACGGGGGAGGAACAAGCGGGTGGTTCGTACCGGAGAAGAGTAAAACGGGAGAAGAGCTACGGGGGTTGTCGCGTATCCTAGTAACCATCACTCGGATGAGAGGCTAGACTTTGGCATGGTTTAGAAGAAAGTAACTGCGAATAATCCAGTTGAATTAATATTAGATAGATTTTGATGAGATACGTGTACTTGCAACACATAGGTTATATTATCATTACTTCCAACGAAGAACTAATACGGATGAGAGGTTTAGGCAGTTGTTTTCGTGAAACTTTAAGCTTTAAATTGATATATCACAAGTGGCATTTAGCGATACTTTTATGTGATGAAATCGTGTCAGAGTTGGCATGTTTCGAAATTGGCCATTTGATATGCAACAACTTAATATAATGTGATACAGGTAACCATAGGTATTTCGTAGCAATTCAGTCGATGTTGCGAAATAATTCGAACTACCTTTATAGCCGTATTTTAAGGTTAAAGCTTTCAACCGATCGTGACGAGTATTTCTCAGCATGGTAGCTAGACGGTAGACACTTTATGCTCGCAGGCCATGGCGGCATGTCGGTCCGCAAGTTCGCGACGCTTTCGTGACTCGCATGCGAGTCACTAGTTATCGTCGAGATTATATCGTACCCCGTGAACACGGTATGCCATATTGACCGTTGGTTGCTTATTAGTGTCGTTTCTTCATCATCGATCAGTCGTGTTGCACGTTTCGAGGGAATAACGGCGGCGGTGGGTGAAAAAATTTTCGCTGAAAATTTCAGCTTCGCACCTACCGAAATTAAAGCGAAGCCCCTTCAAACTTATGATTTATGCTTGCGCTGTAACTTCCATGAAATTTATTAGCTCATAAGTTGGGTCAAATTTTCATGTTTACGCGGTGTACGCGATCACTCACGAAAGTCTTATTTTAATTAAAACGAAGTATGCTTTCGTTCATGAAATTCAATTATTCTATCGAATAGCTGGGAATAGACGGTGATATGATCGTCATAGAAACACGTCTAAACGAAACAATTGCAGAAGTTTCTGATTCACCTTCACGTAGGCTAATCTCGGCCGTTAACTGCGAACAACAGCGTATCTCTGGCTTAATGTCCATCGTCTCGACCGCGGCTTCCCGACGTGACAGGGCATCGCTGGCGTTCGCATCAAATTTAATTATTCCGGAGACGATCACACGCGGTAATTGGCGACGCGCCCCGCATTCATTCGCCGCACCCACGACCACCCACCCGTTCCGCCCGCTCGCCCGCCGCGCCGCCGTGCGCCTCTGATTTTCCATTTGCCCCGGGAATCGACGGCTGAGTTTCGTCGACGAAACCGAGGCGTTTCGCCGGGAACTCGATTGCGACCGCCTCTATCTACCTCGACAATCTGTCAATTAATTAACGAAAATCACGTTTTTGCTAAATGAACAGCAGCAGACGGTGTTTCCACGTGCCTCGTCGAATTCAGCCTTCGAGATTGCCCGTTTCAACTGCAACGGCTAGCCAACCGGTGCTCGTTGCCCGTGGCCGTGTGCGATTGCTTGAACGTGTTCACCCTCGCCGCGAATTACCGGATATCTTAATGAGTGCCGTAATTAATACGGACGCAGATTGGAGAGACGTTCGCCAGGGAGCGGGGCCGAGATAGCGCTTAACCGGAACGTACGGGCTTTGTCACGGACGTGTACAAGATAACCGTATATCTGCTGTGAAATGCAAACCGAGCCGACGACCACCATGGACACCCTGCTGCGCCATCCCAGAATGGGATTGCGGTAGATCGACGCCGACGAACCGCCCGTCTGTGTATGTACCTTCGTACTCCACGGCCACGTTCTACGTTTCCGCACCGTTGGGACACGACAATTACCGACGCCGTGATTGGAACGTTAAGAAGTTCGAAATTGCAGAAAATTCATCAGGGGTTTGTGCTTTCAATGATGAATCGACTAAAAGTCGGGATTTGTTTTTTATCTTAATTTTTTTGGAATACTTAATTTCTTAATTAGATTATTAGGGATAGACTTGAAGAGGTGACGCTTAGAAAGGGTTGTTTTTGTTCTTGATTGAAATATTAAAAACTAAGTTTTTGATAGGTGACTAAGAGGGGTGAAGTTTTCTTTTCTCATTTAGTTGAAGGGTTGGTGATCATTTTCTTACTACCCTCTTTTACTTCGCACGTGCAAATGGATTCTTGGAGAGGTTCATCTATCAGCCGGTTAAATAGCTGGATATTCATAGATCGTTGCAACGGGAAACGGGCTGTATAGTTCAGGTCGTTTATTTCCCTTCGTAATCACTTTCATCGAAAATGCGGCGAGTTGGAGGGCGAAAGTTTTATGTTGCCCCGTAACACTACGTCCAATCCTGCCGATCCTCATTGCCTTCCAACGCTGGGCATCTAATAAATATTAACAAGAACCACGACGAGATGGTAATCCGCAGAAGTTTTTCTTTGTGGATAGACTGGCAAGGAGATGTAAAATGGAAAGACGCTGGAAAAAGGGGTTGGAGAGCGACGAGTAGTTGGGTAAAGTGAAAGAGGATAATTCAGACGGGGAAACACAATGAAAATTTGACAATGTAAATTATCCTGTTATTCTTCTTCTTCTTTTATTATCTTGCCTTCCGTCCTACTCGCCAAACTCGTCGCTGGGAACTTTTCAAACGATGTTTCGTGTTGCTTCAGTGAAAAGGAAGCTGCTGATGCTTGCTGTAATATCTATTGTCGAAAGGATATTTCCTTCAGACAATAATTTCGTTGAGGTGTAATAAGAAAAATCATAATATTATTGAAAATAGGATTAACTTGAAGTGTATTTTATAAAGTTTATTTGCTTTACTTAATCTGTTTACTGCCTCTGACAACTATTTTAAAAATTTCATTTAAAACCTTGAAAAACAACAGAAGAATATTAAATTATAAATTATTAAAATTAAATGAAAAATATTACCAACTCATAACGATTAATTAAATTCTAGAGAACGTAAATATGTACAGCAACTAAAAAGAGGCAACGCATACACAAACAATTCGTTATAAGTTCAGTCTTTACCAGCATAAAATTCTAGATAGCAGCCTCCATTAATTGGCGTATATCTGCACAAAATTTCGCAAGACCAGCTCGATATCAACCATGAACGTATCCAATTAAATGAAACTTGCCTGGGAGCTTGTTTGTTACGATTAATAATCAAAGTAACGAGGATAAACAACAATTGCAAGTGATAACAGTGTACAGCAGGCAATTAATTAGAACCTGCCACGTGTGATTATCTTAAAGCTCGGTATACAAATCAGTTTTCAATTACGGTTGTTCGATGATTGTGCATATCCCCGCGGCGTTCGATGAATCAATCCAAAATTTCAAAATCATTTTTCACTACAGAAAAAGAAATTAATATTCAGTCTGATAGGAAATTGTTAATTTTTTATTCTAATTAGTATTAAGTGGAGTAGATAAAAATAAATGAAGAATGTGATACTGGCTATCAAAGGGTTAAGTTAGAGCGTGAATTGAATATTCATAAAAGGTTACATTTATCTCATCATCATTATTTTGCTTATACGTCGATATTTTTCATTCTGATTTTTAGTGCACGTACCAACGAGTCTGTTCAAGGATCCATGATTTATCGGAGTTTAGCGTTTGTACGAGTAGTTTACTGGCGTGCAACGAGCTATTTAAACGGAACAGAGACTAGGTGTATTGTTGTTAGGAGCATCTTGGGAGCAACCAGGTGCTCCCAGTCGGTCCCTGAGGAGATATCAGGAGATCCACGGTAACCAGGAAATATATATCTCGTAGACAAAGGTTTCGCCGATGTCACGGCAAAAATCGTAAACGCTTGAATCCCGGACCAACGCAATACGATCTTTCTGATTGCGAGAACATAATCGTTGAAAACACTCGATCATTCTTTGTTTCCGGCAATACGTTACCTCCCTGTTACTACACCTTGCGTGCAATCGTGGATGCATCATGAATGATTAAAACACCTCTTCACGCGTTCTCTTTTTTTTTTATAGGAAGGAAAAAGTGTGTGCGTGTGAATTAATTAATGCCGGTGGATTAAGTTGGATAGAAGAAACTGGGGAATATTTATGAACAGATTGCGCGTTGTAATGATTGATCTGTACAGGGTGAGTCACGTAATTTGACCATCTGCAATGACTGTTAATTATTGTAAGAAAAAATGTTTCGTATAAGGGTGATGTAAAAAATATACTTTTTTTTATATAGGCTACAATACTGTAATATATCGCCTATCATTTGATAGAAATATTAACAACTATTTACCAAATATTTTTTAAGAAATTAAATCATTGACTGCCACGATAATTACCGGTGACATATGTTTCAAATTTTTTATAATTAAGCAATTAGTAATAATCAAAAAAAGCTTTAAGTAGTGTTAATATTATACTATTGATACACAGTAGCAATTTCAAAGGTTAAATTTAAAAATTAACCAATCATATAGTATGTCTGACTATATAAGGACTTTTCTACTGTGACTATGATTATTTCTTGAAATTAGTTTCGACAAGGAATACAAATCGTCTTTTGTCTATGGATACTTGTTAATTCAAGGATCAATCGTATCGAAAATTTCATTGTATCGAAACAGCTTGATGCAATTGCGCGAAATGCAAATTCTACGATTATTTATTCAGATGGTCAAAGACGATGGATACACAATAGATTTGTATAACAGACCAGGTGAGGTGAAACGGATATCAGCTAACCGAATCCCTCTTCGTTTCGTAGTACGGATAGCCATATTCGTGTTTACAATAATAACGTGTCTCTGGTTCCATCCAGGTATTCTATATACATATATAAGCAACAAGCCAAAGCAATTACCGTGGTCCAGGGTATCGTCGTTGTTATGCCAAATGCTGTACTCCATTACATTGATTAGTAACGAGAGACACGTAACCTTCACGATTGACAGTGATCATTGATCTACCAATTTCGATGTAATCGATATGTCAAGGACTTCCTCTTTAATCATCACGTTTGATTAACAATGTTGTATCTCTACCTTTTTGTTGTATTAATGAAATTACATGTAGAGGGAGGAATTTAATGATATTTGGATCACGTTATTAAAATCTTTCTGATTTTATTACATATCGGAATTTTATGGATGTAATCTTGGAGGCAAAGATAAAATATATTAGAAAATTAGAAAATTTTGAAATATAATTAGGGAGTTCTTAATTAATATCGTAGGGATTTGAGATAATAAAGTAATTTAGATAGAAATAGATTGCTAAAAAAGAATATAAATTTCAAGTGGGTATTACAAAATATTTAAAATTCTCTGACGTTAATTACAATGTTGAGTAAAACATGTCATCCCGAAATCCGCCGAAAATGTATCATAAATGGCTGTCATGGGACGCGATCGATTCCAGCTATCGCAATTTTGCACGGTCATTCCAACATTGTACACGCACAAAGTGGATAATCCCTTACAATACGAGGGAACATTTTATTCGTGTCAAACGATGTGCAAAAAGAACGATCATGGGAGAGAAAGAGGGCCGAGAAAGGTGAAAGGCAAGAGGATCGTGGAAGGAAAAGCAAAACGAAACCTCTGGACGTCGGACCGGCATCACGTTGCCCACGGGATTAAAAATCTCCGTAAGAAATATAGCCATTGGAGAAACTCTCATTTGCAATCTACTTCTCGTGCCCTCGATGTCTCGACATCGTACTTTTTCTTGACAAGACGGGCAGCAGGGATCATCCTCGTATAAAGAATGAAAATATGTATTAACCTTCGAAGGGTAGTGGTTGGGTCAATTGTGAGCCAGACGTACGAAAGGGTGCATTAATTAAAATTTTGATGGTAAATAAAAAAAAATATTGGCATATATAATTTCATTTTGAAAATGATACTTTAAAATAGTAACATGATATAATATAAAATATAATATTATAAATACCTTATCTTAATGTATTTTTTTAATTAAGAAATTTATGGTAGATTTAATTAGATTTATCGTTGCATGGATGAACGTGTTAACAGAAATAATAATTTTATAGGGTTGGGACTGCACAGTAGAATACACTATCAATTCAATTAGTAAAGTCGTTAGTACTGATTAAAACTTATTCGCATAGTACTAAACTTACTTAAATATGTCCTACAGTGTCCTTGCAATGAAATTATCTGTTGCTACAGAGAATTTCATGTCCGTGCTCAGCTACTGCTCGTAGCTATTGCTAAATATCATTAAAATTTTATGTACCAGTACGTTTCAATAATTTTACCGGCGGAATCTTCAATTACCACGATTTTAAATAAATTACACTCTGAAATAAGTTAAGATTTCATTTAGATTCTATATTAACTGAAAAACCGTGAAAATATTTAACTAAAAATTAATTTAGAAATCAAATATTAATTAGACTTAAGGTTATCCTCGGTTTATCTGTCCGGTTTCGTATCCATTAAAACACCATTAAAAACAATGATCGATATTTACGTTCAGAATTAACGTCGAAAATAATGCACTAACGAACAGCGAGCGAATGAAACCGCAGCCTAGTCAGATAACTGAAAATTTGCAACTAAATCTAAATCGACGAGCTATTAACTGTCCGCGATAGCCGAATTTGATGATCGAACGGTAATGCGAATAATAATGACCTATATAACTGCGATAAACTTTGATATCCATTGCGGCTGTAAATCGTTGACCCATTTAACAGTTGATGACGAGTTGGTCATTTCGAAAACAAAGAAGATATTCCAAAACACATTATTTGCGTTTTGGAAATTTTTTTTTTATTATTCAAGTATGATTCTTTATAGAAATTAACTCAATGCCTATAAATGAATAAGTTGGCTATATAATTGACTGCTGCTGATTTTTCAGAGAAGTCAGTGTAATAAATTAATTCTCTAATTACTTATCGACAATTTTCCATAGAAAGCAACATATCAATTCTAAAATTACAAACTAACAAGTTAATTTTGCAATTTTACAGTGGTCATTGTTGATTCCCTGCGGAATATCAATATAACCCCGTCACACCATATATCTCACTGAATCATAACGAAACGAAAGAAAATATAGCCCATCTGCAACATCCATAAAGCGTGTCTGTGAAGATCAAAGACGTGTTGGCCACGCGGTCGAACAAGGCAAGCGTCATGATTCAAAGTCCAGAAAGATGTTCGACACGCACGAATACCTGCTGTACAATCCTTATTTTCCTTTCCCCGTATCCCGTATTTTCTCCTACCTTCGTTCACGTCTCACCTGAGATCCAGCTGCCCGTGAAACGGGCTTTCGGATCAGCCAACGCTTCTGACCGAGGGGTCCGCGTGTTGTTGCAGTGAGATCGTGCATCGGATGATGAGGAGGGCGGAGAAGGGTGGAGAAGTAGAAGGTTGGAAGAGGTCGAGGAGGCGATGGTTGAAGGTGGTAGAGGGTCGAATGTTGAGAGAGGGTGGGGGGTTAACGACCCCGATAGTCGCGATAGGACGTGCGTGAGCCCTCGCACGACTGATTACGAGCGAGCGACCCTTTGACGATCACGATCGACCAACCTAATGCACGAGAAAGAGAGGGAAGAGAACGGTTTACGGTCTAGATGGAAAGAGAAGAGAGTAAAGCTGCACATGTGATCGATCCGAGCGTGAGCGCCGAAGAGAGCATCGCCTTAGGGGCTCTCCAGAGTGAAGGGGTTAGTTACACTGATGTGGTATACGCGGCTACTATCGTGTATCAGCCTAGATAAATCACCGGATGTACTTTGAGGCACACGCGTTGGGAAAGACGTCGTATTAACGTTTTTGCTGCCACCGAGGAGAACAAGAAAGTTTCATCGGTCGTCTTTTCACTTCGGGAGATAAGTACGTCCTTTGCATTTCTAAACATTTTCTTTTCCTCTTTTTTATAATAATATCGTAAAATGGCAAAGAATTTCTCTATGGCTAGCTTTAAATCTTGATCTCATCCTGGTTGTCGTACCTTAAATTTCCACAGGACGAGTCGAACGGCGAATCTAATCAGGATACACCGAATCGTTGGTGAAGTTATGCGAGATATAGTCATTTGTGGACCCTTGAATTCGTATTTATGTTTGTACCCGCCGTTTGGCAGCGGCTGTGGCAACGGCGGCGGTGAGAGTCTCGTGGAATTGAAATGCAAATAGTGGGATCCGGGATGCAAATTCCGGTTGCACGGGGTAACGCCAGCCAGCCATCCTGAACGAATGAGCGAACGAACGAACGAACGAACGAACGAACGAAACACGGCCCAGGGCAGGCACGGATCAGTTCAGAACGGAACCAAAAAGGAATGGAACTGAGTGGACTGCGGATAAAATGAGGTGGAGGGGGTGAGAAAGAGGGTGAGCGATGAGCGAGGTTGAGGAAGAAAGACAAAAAATTGATTGCAATTCGGCGCCACTCTCGGCTTGCTCGAGATAAAAGTAATGCGTTTCGTGCATAACGAGTCCCTCCGCTTCTATCCAACCCTCTTATCCTCGCGTGTTGCCCGCTTTCTATCCCAAACCATCCTTCCACAGTCCGTTGCTTTATGCCGCCTTATTTCGTACCGCCACTTTGTCTTCGGCTTTCCGGGACTGCGACTTTATGGACTGCGATTTCGATGAGTAAGTTTGATCGTTTCGCCGAATCGATGAACTGTTGGCGATCAGACTGAATGGACCGCTGAGAATTGCCCGATAATCAATGAGAGTGATTTATATTCATGGAATAAACTACCTGACACGTTATCTACCCTCCACGGATAAAATAAATATCTAGTATTCCTCTGGAAATGAAAAATTTAACAGAATTAATATATATTCTCAAGGCTTGCATTTTTATATTTAAATTAACCCTTTCGTTATATGGAATGAATATAGTCAGCTGTCATTAAATACCTATGGTACGCTAAGGGTGTTATACTCAGCTATCGTTAAATCCCACTTATTATTAAATAATTAAATAAAAATTTTTTTTCAGTGGAAGAGATCAATCTCGTTCCTCAGCATCCTCAACGAGATCCAGAACAAGGATCAGTTGAATGATACGAGTTGGTATTTAATATTACCGAATGTTCGGTAAACAGGTATCAGAATTCAGGGTAGCGCAGAAATATCGGCAATTAGTGTCGTGGAAATGAATATCGTTTGGTAAGCTGAGTGTCATTACACATTCACGAGATGTGCAATGACGCGGACAAGTTCCAATACCTACTTGCGTAATTGTTAATCGAATCAACATTATAAGTGGAAACGTGACGGAAAATTGATATGCACGACGTATGCAAGTTGGTGGGTATGCAAAACAGAGAGCCCTGGCTAATACTGACAACCGACAACCTCTACCCATCCAACGAATTACAGACGTGCTCCGCTGGATGGTAACTACGAATGTCCAATTACTTCCTGTTAACCGTCCCGATTGTCGTCCATCGCCATGCAGTGATACTTCTATCTCGAAATAAGCCACGGTACCGGGCCAGTCATTGCCGCCAACATTCTGCTTAATATAATTACAAAGTATCGATCCTGTCCGGTGCAAGCGACAGAAGCAAAGAGGACGAAGGTCTGGCTAAACGTTTTGGCTATTATCATTATCCAATCCTGAACTACCTATCCTATCTGTTCCCTTTTTTACCTCCTAATTACAATTTGAAAGTTTTATTGCAAAGATTTCCTGCAACGAAATATATAAAAAAATACAAAGGCTGTGTATTCAAATATTTTTTTTTTTGCCAAAATAAATTTAATAATTTTTCGTTTTATCAATTCACCGCTTAACGAGGTCAATCACGTTAGATCGGTGTGTTCTACGATTGGACGGACAGAAAGGGTGGAGTGGCGTTGGATAGAACATGCTGGTAGCCCGGCAAAGCGAGTACCATCGATTACGCTGAAATTAACATTTAAAACCGGAAAATTTGCAAGCACTGGGAAGGCCAGCGCTGTGCTAACTGTGGACTATACCGAGCCACCGTACATAATGCAACCTGCATACAGGTGCATTCTCGTTACCAAGTGCAAGCAATCCGTGAGGGAACAGCAGAGAACGGGGTAACGAGAGAATAGAGAAGGATATACGAATAGAGAAATAGAGAAACAATGAATTACAATGCTGCAGGAATATCGTTAAGAAAGGATTTCCAGGTTTTCTGAATTCAAAAATGTGGATATCCTTTGGAAATCTTTAAAAATATAGATATGTACTCATATTAACATTTCAATGCTCAAATTATGCAGACAGAAAGGAAAACAAAGGATAATATATATTTTCTCAAACAGAAAGCTGAAATTCTCCCTCAAGAAGAATATGCACATAGGAAGAAGAGAGGGAGAGAAGGGATCACCCACGCTGCTAAATGTAAATGTCCAGCATTTGTTACTCGGCCTGTATGACCCGTTGTTTATTTGTATCTGCGTGAGCACGACACATTCAGAAGAGGTAGACATAGGGGAGGAGGAGGAAATGACGTAGGTAGAGAACGAACACCCCTTCTGTACCTGTGTCCAGTATTCATTTTTTCATTCTCGCTTTTGGAATTCTTTTTTCCTCTATTTTTGTCCCCAACTTTCTACCTTTCTCTGTAAGCCAACGTAACGGTACGTCCATTTGTAAAATTTTATGGTAGCACCCCCAGTGCGTTCCATCTATTATGTTCCTGCAGCCGGATTCCTTTTTACGAATATCGTTTTAATTACCGACCTCGCTGCCCACCAAGACTAAACGTCGTTGCAGATCGATCTGGGGTGTCCAGGTATACATCCCTCCCCCTCGTCGGGACTATTTCAAATCCCGCGGAATTGCATCGCCTCCCTCGCGGGCTTTTCCACCCCCTCCCTTTTCCGCGTGTAATTCTCTGCGCTCGCGTCGTTCCGGAAGCGGGCTTTGGAATGGGTTAGGTAAAAGAGCAAAGGGCTGAAAAAATTTGCTCGTCGATCAAAGGGTTTAACGGGAGACCCAAGGAGAGACGATTAGTCACGCGGTCGCGCGTACACGCGACGCTTTGGAGGAAACCACCACTCGTCTGATTATATATATTTTTTTATACACTGTGATTTTAGAAAAAGAGAGATCCAATGAATACTTGGGATGGTCATGATTAGGTTTAAATGGTCTTGATTTAGTTCAAATTTCAAGCCAAATGCAATTTGCCCATCCTCGCAATTAATAAATGGACGTTATTTTTGATCGATAAGAATTAATTAAATATGACAAAAAGTAATTTGAGTAAAGAGGTCAGATTTTCCACTGCCTAGTATCCGCCTCATCTCTTCTAGAATCTAAGAACCATCCTGAGTTTTAATTTTAAATACACGCCCCTTTTTTAAACAACCCCTTACAGTTATCAGTTGGAACCACCACAACCGGAACTTCGAAAGTTGAGTAATATGTTTGAGTTCGTGTTGCGCGATAGTAACACTTCTCGGCAATGACCGAGTATCATATTTCCAGTTTGCTAACAACTTTCCACATTTGCCTCAGAATCCTTCGCGATTTCGCTATGTACAACTAGCGGGCTGGGAAGGCTGGAATTACTCAGGGGTATATATATTTTTCCGGTTACTCTTCTCCATAGTTTCGGCTGCTTATACAGGGTGTCCTAGTAATTATGACGGAATTCAGAAATGTCAATTTCATTTTAGAAACGGAATTACAATTTTTGTGATACTTGTAATTATTTCGAAAATGTAATGGGTGAACTTTTTTGGTTAGTTTATACTTTTATATAATTCTTTATATAATCCTTTGATCTTTGTTAGAAGTAATTACGAAAAATTGTTTACTCTTTGCTGTTACCCTTAATTAGTTTTCAGTCTAGGTCCTTTTTCTTTTCATTCGTGGAATATAGGTGGAACACTGTCAGTGTAAATATTCTATTTACATCGTAGAAATGGAAAAATAATTGAGATAATTCTTAACTCTATTATCGTAAATGAAATTACTTGATTGAAATGGCAGAAGGGAGAAGCTTATATCAGTTGTAAGAAAGGAGAGTTGAAAAGGAAGGTCTTGAAAAAGAAATATCAAGAGTTAAATGTTTTAATTCTTTATAATCATCGTTAGCTCATTACTTAAGAGTACTATTAATTAAAAATTTAGAATTATATACATTTCATGTTTCGTCTCTATTTCAATATCAAGTAACAGTTAGCCCCGTGAAAAATCGAAGGATCATCTCGCGACGGTTATATTTCATAAGCTCCGAACGAATTGAATGCAGTGGATGCTTATCTTTATCTGATACCACGGTCGAACTTATGCCGACAATAGGAAGCAGCTTGAGCTAATAATATTCTTCCCTCGCGGGCAAAGGGAGGCGGTAAGTTCGGAATCAGAAAACGGCGAGGGTTACTTTGGTGCGCGAGCCTTTTCCTTCGGCAAGTTTCTTCTTTGTCCCGCAACAGGAGCCTTCCAGCAGGCGGGTTCTCTTTTTTAAACTGACAAGAAAAGCATTGTGCAGAAAACTTGCACGCGCCGAGCGAAGCCGAGCCAACGACTGGTCGTACTTGTACGAGGGCCGCCACTCTTTTGATATTTCAACGTAGTAGACGAGTGGCGTGTCGTAATGAAATCATCTCCAGTGCTTTGATCTTCCCCTTGCTCGCCTCGCTTCTTTCCACCACGAGCAACCTCCGCGTCGCTTTCCCTTGAAAACGGGCTATACGCAACCCCTAGTTCCGACCATCCTTCTCCAACCAACTTTCCACCACCACCACCCCCTCTTCATTCAACATCTCTCTCTCTCTCTTTCTCTCTACCCCCTTCTCTCTTCTCTTCGCTTCTTCATAACTTCCTCTTTCACCCACCCAACCTCCAACACCATCGTTTCGCTCGTAATGAGTTCCTTCCGCGCTTTCTTCGTCACTGCGATACATTTTTACCATGCGAGAAGCAATCTCCTAATTATGGCAAGCGCTAACTGGTTGTCCTTTGTCGACAGAACGGCCCCTTTCTTTCCTTGCCACCGACAGTCGGCACGTAATTACTTTCTCGCGAGAAAATGCACGCGGCCACGAAGAACGGAAAGCTGTAACGGGCCCGCGGACCGTGATAATTCATCGCGTACCAGTTGTTAAACGTCGAACTAAATTAGATCAACGAATTTTGGATGTCGTTTAATGGATCGGGAGGTACCTTTTTTTTTTATTGGAAGGTGAAGGTTTAGATTGATTACTATGGATATTAAAATTTGTTATTATCTAATAGATACCCCATCATTACCCAGTATCTATCGTTCGAATCACTGGTACCCATAGTAGTTGCTAATGCGTAATTATTCTCGAGTAATACACCATCCTAACGAAGTTTACCGATATCTAAACGAGTAGTTGTTCCTGGAATAATCCAGCAGGGAAATGGCTTTCAGAAGCATCCACGAAAGTGTTTGCATTAAACACAATAAAGTAGGGACGATCTTTTGAGAAGCAATAACGCGAGGCACGATCCATCGGACGTTACATCGGCGGACATTGAAGTTGATCGATACAGGAGATAAGAGCGTCGAACAAGACACCAATAGATAAAGCAGAGGAAGAAGGAGGAGTGGGTCGTTCTTCTTTGTACGAAAGAACCACGAACCGTGGGTAGGTATATAAGGTGTATCGAGCAACAAGGACTAACGGCCTTTAATTAATAAAGTTACGGGAACAACTCTCAAAGTCTTCCTGCTCCTTCTACGCGAGTCTTCCCATCGGCGTACCAGCTATTTCCCTTGCTTTAGAAATTCTCCTATTCCCTTTCCGCCAAACTTTTCTTCTTTATCGCTTCTTCCTCGAACGCTCACCTTGCAAACTTCTAACCCTTTATTGGATGAAAACTGCACCTTATCTTCAAGGTTTACTTGTATTTCCATTAATTGCAGCCTCTTGATAATCAGTAAGCGTTTCAGAGCTTCCTCCGGTGTATATTGAAAGCATTTTCAGATTCGCAGAAATAATTTACAAAGTATTTAGTCACCGAATGCTTCACATTTAGGGTGTTCCAAACAGAAACACATATACCTAAGAATTTATTATAACAAATTTTGCAAACATTTCTATAGGAATAGAATTTTATTAAAAATTATTTACATCTGTTCCAATTAATACTATTATTAATTAATTGTCTGTTATTCGTAAATATACCCAAATGTGTTCTATGCTGTGTACACGTAACAGTATATAGAATTACATTGTTATGCACACAATATGTAAACTGTACACCTGGGTATACACGAAACGTAATTTATATTAATATTGTCTAAATGCAGACACGTTCCAAGCTCGGTTCATATATTACAAGAAACTTGTGTTTAAATGAAACACTTGTATTATTTTCATAAACGTGTACATATATCACTGTCATTCCATTTGAAATAATGTTAACACGGTTATTTCTGGTACCTTGATTTTCTTGTGAAAAATATTATAAACTTCAGGGGACTATTTACTTTAATTTAACCTCGTTTCCTAAAAAAAATAGATGAGACGATCAATTCACACGATTCCTTTGCTGACGTCTCCACCCTTTTACACTCCTGGTTGATAATTGATAACCAGCACGATACGTCTTTTCTTCCGATCGGCGAGCCGGCGCCAACGGTGAAGAGGGTCGTATCTCGTATCATATCGTTTCGTGGAATACCACGCGAGAGAGGAAACACCACCCGCGGATTGCCAGACTCGAAGAATTAAAGGGAAGTTCTCGGATGGCTGGCAACGGTAGCGTGTCGCTGCGTATCTTCGGCGACGGTGGCTCGAAAGGAACCCCGCGCCGCGACTTATGGCTCGCTAAAGAAAATTGACTTGAATCCTAGCCAGGATAATAAAAGCGCGTCGCCGCGAGGATACACGGGCGAGAAGAATTGAAGAAAGCAATATGGACATAGGACTGTGAACCAGAAACTGCCTACAAGATTGACCGGTCAAGTTACTTGAATTCAACTAACAAGTACAACTTATTTACATTAAGGTAAGGTGATTTCAAGTTTGGATTCATTCAAGTTACTTGAATTAGAATTTGTACTTGTACAAGTGAAGCCACTTGACTTGAAGTCGCTTTAATTCAAGTGCCATAAATTTAAGTAGTAGAGCTCTTAAATAACGCAGACAGTATTCCTTTCTGTAAGAACAATTCTCCTCTTCTTTCGTGGTACTTGAAAGCAAAAGCACAAAATTGATATCCGTCCTGATAAATATCCCCAGAAATTTTTAATCAAAAAGTTCAGTGGAAAACGAAACCAAAAATTAATATAATGTTAATTGTCGTTATAATTGCATGAATAATTTAGCGATTCAATCAAAGGATAACACTTTGAAGAACATAATTCATGCGTTAATGCGTATTGTTGGCAATAATTTTCACGCGACAACATAATAAGTTCGTTTTCGATAAATACATGTTGACAAGGTCAGGTAAAATGTATACGATCCCGGTTGGATCATATAAGCAAAGAATTGTTATTTTATTTATAGTCGGTCAGTTCCGATTTTACGTTCAACTGAATGCATTGAATTGAACCGGTGATATGTAAATCAGCGAACTGGAATTCTAGTAACTCGATGATAAACGGCTCTGTCCTGACTATTGAGACACGAGCATTATTTCTTCCCTTTTTTAACTGTCACGATCACCAATGATGGATCGGAGGATTGTTGGGATATTCCTGTTAGCTTTGAACAGAAACGGGGTGAAAATTCATTGCACCCTGTGCGACTTGCGATTCTTTTTGTTCCTTATCGTAGGTGCTCATAAACAAATCTTTTGTTACTGTATTAACCTATAAATGATAAAAGGGTTAAGGTAGTGTCCTGAGTCTAGACTACCCAAGTGAGTATAAATCTTGTAGTCACTGATATAATATAGTAACTACGATTCTCCATGTGCAGCATGACCTAAAGCCATCCAAAGGTATGAAGACCGTCTTCGCTGCGATGCCTTTGGGGCACAACAGGAAGCATGATTCTTCCAGTTGAATGAAAATATTCCAGGCGAGAAAGCATGATGAAATAATGATGCAAACATTCTTTTTACCTTATTCGGTGTCGTCGCTTGTTGCTGCGGCGAACAACTGGTGCTGTGTATGGTCGGCTGGTTAGTGGTAGCCGGCACAATGCCTTGGTGATTCAGGTGGCTCAGCTGATTGAGCTGGGTGAGTTGTTGCGGTTGCTGCACCGGATTCTGGGTAGTGGCCTGCAGCTGTTGATGATGCGTCTGATGCGCAGGGTGGGTCGTCTGGTGATGCGTCGCGGGGAAGGTGGGCACCGTGAACGGGACGAACAGCATCGGGCTGCCGAGGATGTGCGCACCACCTCCACCCAATGCCCCCGTCTCCTCCCTACACCTTTTTCGTGGGTTTTTGGGCTTTCGATAACTCTTTTCTTTTAATCCATCAATCGTGTTTCTTACTTCGACGTGAACTACTACGTAATACTCTTTATTTTGTATATTGTATACTTTTGATATTGACTAAACACTGCCGACACGACGACGACGAGCAGAGTAGAAGCAGATGTAGCGGTAGTAGTAGTAGTAGTAGAGGTTAGAAGTAGTGGTAGTGGTATTGGTAGTAGTAGTAGTAGTAGTAGAGTTAGTACTATATGTGTCGAAGTGAAGCTACTAATGTATGTTTAGTAATTTACTATTACCTGCACTCCTGCCCCAGCCCCTGGTGCTGGGGGTGGGCGTAGGGGGCGGCTCGGACGGAGGTGGTGGACGCCACCCTCGCTACCCTCAGCGATAGACCGCCCCGCTGACTGGTAAGCTGGACCGAAGCTGGCTGGTGATCGCTATGCACGCAGCAACAGGCACGGCAACCAATCGGTTGTTGCTGACTCGGTATAGCCTGGAGGTGATGAGTTAAGGGGCCCCTGGGCCCCGTGGAGGAGGGAGAACACGGGTACACCCCAACAAGGCAGCCCACCACCGCAGCCCCGGGGCCCGGTGCACTTGGTGCCAAGGCGCCTGTGGACGAGGCCACCCCAACCTCCCTGGCCCTCCTGCAACCACTGCACCACTGCACCCACCCTCCTTGTTGAGGGCTCTGATACGGCCTACTGACGCCGAGCGTTGACCTGGACTGGACCACTTCCACCTGAGCCTCTTTATGTTCACGATCCCCTGCGGGCGGGATTTTGCTGTTTTGCAGCTCTCCTAGGGTAGCCAATTCCAACCGCGTTTTTTTTCTTTAATTATCCTTGACCTTCTCACTGATTTCTATCTCCGACCGGTGTCAATTAATTTGTCAAATCTTCAGACGCTTCACTTCGACCTGCTTCCTTCTTCACTTCCTCGATTGGACCACTCGCTGTGCAGCTCTCTTCGCAAATAAGACTATCGAAGTCAATGGACGTTCTGTTTATTTCAGTGATTATTTCTTTTAAATTCAACAGACGTTTACTCGCAAGTAGTCAACAAAATCAGCTTCTTCGTTGTATAAATTTACTCTAGCTCCTTCCAAACTATGGAGACGCGTTTCTCGCAGGACGTTAAGGGCCAGTGGACAGATGTTCAACTACGATTGCTATAATCAGTCTTGATGTATTTTAATGCACCTTTAATTGTCCTAACAGGTTGGGTAAGAAAGTATTGCTCTGCGGAAGTCTCGTTTGGTGTGTACCGAAAACCCTTGGCGTGGGTGATGCACACTCATAACCACGTGGTCGACTTCGGTAGCCTCGTACGTCTGTCCCTTAGATCACCGCACCAAACACGGCTAGCATGTTTAACTTCTCGATACAGCTGGTAGAAAGTTTCCTTTTATCCTGTAAATCTTTGAAGAACGAGTTGCAGCCGTGGCCGGTATCAAATATTAAAAACCCGACGCCGTATTTGCCGGTTCAACAAGTACACAATTGATTGCTCCCCTGTTTCTTCCTTTCGCTAACCAAGTTTATCCGCTGCCGATGTTTGTGTCGAACTGTCAGCAATATTTTCTCGCCAATTCGTCGTGCTTTCGCATCGACTCTGCGGTGGTCGAAAATTGTAGCAGCTCAGCACTTCCGACGTTGATGATTCGATGTCCGCAGGAAATACTGTTTCTATTCTCACCGGTTATCACGATTCGCGCGCACAACTGTAGAACACGTTCCCTGATGAATTCGCACGATGATCGCGACTACGCACCGTCACTGTCAAAATGGCATCTCTGTTTCAATTGTTGTTTAACACTGGTCATTGGCTGAAATGCGACAAACCGTGTATCAGTTAGCAAGTACATCAACAGTCATCGTCACATCCGTTATCCTACGTGCAACAGCAGCAACCTCGATATTTAACCGATTAGCCTGCCGTGTATCCCAGTCAGGAGGTCCTCGCAATCCTGTTGAATGAGGACGAAGACGCGACGGGCGGAAAAAGAGGGAACCTAACCCGTAATGTTGGAAGGTCGCTCGCCGACTGACTAGCACTTCCGTTCAGGCTGTTGTGCGATTCAGAGTGGGGGATGCTTCGTTGGGTTGTTGTGTGTAGGGGCTGGTGGCGGTGGGTAGACTCGTTGGTTGGTTGGCCGGGGTGGTTGTGTGTGCTCGGCTCGTGCTGTGCGCGGGAAACCAGGGGGCTTCGAGCCTTTACAAGCGACCCGGCAAAATAGCCACCAGTTTCACGTGGCTCGCACTACCTTCGCATCCAACTACCTTCCTTTACTTTTTCCTGGGCGTCGATATCACTTGCCGCCGGATCTCCTGTACCCTTCTTTTCTTCACCTACCAACGGCCAGTGGTGTGCAAGTATTTAGGCCATCTACTACGAAGTGTCTTCAGCTCTAAGGACACTTCTGCACGTTCTCTTGTCCGTCAGATCAGTGCGGTACCGTGGTGGTCACTCTGTTAGGTCCAAACTAAGGAACAATCTTTCCGTGCTGAATGTATAACAACACTAACGATACACGCACACACTCGGTTACAAGAAATCCGAAACACTTCACCTGTAAAACAAGCAGAAGTTACGTGGACTGTCAAGAAACTTCGCGAAACCGACAGGCGAGGCTGTAGCCGTCGGATAGAAGCGGAAATTCGCGGGTCACACGGTTCCTCCTTGGTCGTTGGTGCACGTGCTCGAGCGGTTCCTCCTTTGTCAAACACAACCGGTAAACACACTGAACTACGCACTCGGAGACACGAATCACAATGGATACCGGCACTCGCGTGGTCGGCTCGAAATGATCCCGCTGGATCGAGATCACAACGGGTAACGACGGGTAAAAAACGAACGAATCGGTCCGTCAGCGTGCTCGGCCTGTACGCGTGCGTCGCCGTAGCCGCTTGTTGTGTTTACGAAGCACCGTTGTGTGTGTGCGTGTGTGTGTATGTGTTGGTTGTTGCGGTCGGGCGGGCTGAGGGGTTGAGGACGGAGAAGGGTGCCGTGTCCTCGTGCGGAGGACACCGAACAACCGTAGGGAAAGATGGACAAACGGGGAGAGACGATGATGCCTAGTGGCCTAGTGCGTGGCTATGGATTTGCTGGAGCGCTGTGTGACCTGCACGTAGGTAGGTAGCGTGGAGACAAGAACCGTGTATCGCAATGTATCGCGGTGGTGGCGACGACGACGACGACGACGACGGCGGCGGCGGTGGCGGCGGCAGCGGCAGCGGCGGTGGTAAATGGAGGGGTGGCTTTGCCAGGATGGAGGGGCGAGTGGGTGGAAGGAGGGAGTCTGACTCGTTCCTTCGTTCCCTCGAGGTGGTGGAAGAGAGGGTAGATCGGACGTTTGGGAGACCGAGGGCGCGCAAAGCGCCGTTGCTCGGGGGTTGGAAACGGCTGCGAGTGGAACTGGCTCTCGGTATTGTTTCACCTGCAGCGATTTTTAATTATAATCTTTCCTTCTTTCTCTTTTTTTTTGTTTCTATATGATTTCTAACTAATTCGATGGGACCTATCGACTGACCATTGTCCGTTAATAATCACTCGATCGGGATTTGCGTTCATGTCTCGGAAGTGAGTGGTATGGTTGATTAATTTTCATATCCTTTTGTTTATATTGAATTTAGGGAGATGAATAACTGTGGATAGTGATTATTAGTGAATCGGATTTAATAGAAATTCTTGTGGACCTCAAAGATCCTGTTTCGATCACTATGAGTTGATAGGGAATTAACGATCCGTATTGTACTTTTAGTTTCAAAGTTTATGGAGATTTAAAAAGTTAATCTCAGCGGACAGTTTGGAAAATAGAAAATAAAAAGCTCGAATAACTTTTTTCCCCCTTTTTTTTTCTTTTCACGAGGCAAATTAATTTGTTCCTCCTCGTCTTCGTTAGTTGACTACGAGGCGGGAATAACCAAAGGCCTGTGGTCGGCACAGCATCGATCGGTACCCGTCATTTTTGTCCACTTTGTCGCGCGTGTTAATTAAAAATTGCTCACGGTCATTGTCGTGGAAGAAATCACGCGGGTCCCTGTAATTAAATCCGCGATGAATTCTCGTCAATCGACTATCAAGCAATCATTCAACGGCACGCGAACGCTCTGTGATTTAAACATTTCGTATTTTCGCTTGTGCCTGTCGAACAGGCACGATTTATTAATTATTTTCTATCTAAAGCTCTGTCAGATTGATACTTTCGAACTATTATAGAATTAGATAAATGAAGATCAATATTTTAATTAATAATACTTTCTTTACTTAAGCACTTACCTGTTTATAGAAAGAGGTATTTTGTTTAACTAGTAAATAGAATTTCTTCGATTCAACGCCCTTTTACCTTCATTAATTATCTCCCGCGGAAAATGCATGCACGCCTTGCAGGGAACCATAATCGGTTAATCCCAAACAATATTAAAAGTTAATCAAGTTCCAAGGCAGTTCACGTTCTAACAAGGTGCAAGCAAACTATGCATTATCACGTCGTCAATTTATTTCTAGGGCAAACTTCTAAACCGTAGCATTACTGTTCGTAAGTGTCCATAAACCGAAAGAGTTACTCCTTTCGAACTCATAAATGCTTTACGATCATGGCATCCCATATACCATTTGGTAATGAACTCAAATCATTGCTCTTCATGATCCTCACTGGAATGATACGAGACCAAGCGATAGCTCCCTATCCTAGCTATTAATTGAAATTTTAAATGGTTGTTAAAAATATCTCTTTATAGACCATAGGATACGAGAAATAAATAATCTTAATATTTTAAACATTTAAAAAAACTACACGAGTTATATGATATAAAGTAATGCAACATAATGATTATGAATTGCAATTTGGACAATGATAATTTTTTTATTTCACCATCTACTGGAGATCTGATCCTAGATCTTCTCCTCGCTTTGTCATTGCCATAAACGTATTTATCTTCGTCGAACGTTTCCACAAGAGTGGTCGATGTTTCCCGCAGGACAAACAGCATCTAACAGCCGCCACAGACACGAGTCGCACTTTGCGTACGGTAAATTTCGTATTTTCACGGCTAATGACTGAGGAACGAAACGGTAATGTATTCCATGCGGAACATCTACTATGCGCTTACCATTAGCATCTGTAATGCGTGCCTACCCCTTGCCCTGGCCCGCGAGCGTTGATGCTCGGTGTAAACCCATCAACGGTGCCATTTGTAGCACCGTTCAGCGTTCGTGTGTGCAGACAAAAGTAGTCTACTGCTCTCTGTTACGACACATATGCAGAGAGACAATGATACTTAGACATTAAGTACTTACTGCATGGCTGTACTTCTGAATAGACGTACCAAATGATCTTCAATTCGAGATCATCCCTTGACAAAGGGAGGGTAAAGAGAATTCAATGGGTAGTGGTTGGTCAGTTTAAAGGAAAATTACCATCAACGTCTTCCTATTGCAAGATGATGGCGTTAGAAATCTATTAATCATTAATTTTTTGTTTTTTAATATTTTTTTGAAAATAAATCTTGTCACTTCGCGAATTAAAATGTACAGAACGATGCACGTTATTTTTAGCAATTTTATCAGATATTTGTTACGAATAATATATAATGGTAATGAGTGATTAATTCTTTCCAAGATTTCAAGCCAATCGATGTTCTTTTCATCCTAACGCGATAGCTAATGTCGCGATGAAAAGAGGCTAGAATTGACAGAAGCCATTTGAAAATCGCAGCAGTATGAAATTCTAGGCATTTTTCAGCCGGTTGGTAGGAAAAGCTACGATAACCAGTGAAAATTAGATGCACCATTAAAAACGTTTCACACGTCACTCGAACATAGCACGTCGTTATCGTCGCTTGTCGCAGTTTCTTCGTGACGTCCTTCAAATCTATAACGATTCTTATTTATTCCTGTTGAGCTATGAAACTGTACGATACATTGGCAACGTGTAAATACTTGATAAGATATTTAAGTTTCATTAATTCTTATTAAGTTCCATAAATGCAAAATTCATTTGATCCTTGAAATTATTTTTCAATGCTGAAACAAAACTGTTAAACAGGAATGAAAATCTTTCCTTATTCATTCATAGTGGTACGAAGTGTACAATAATACAAATTAAAGGATAATAGGATAGTAATTCAAAATTTTTTATAAAATTTGACAAGTACGAATCTGTCTCTATAACTTCACCATCAGTCAATAATTGAAGCATAGTTGGGGAACGATACGTGTTATCCGTAGCGTTTAACAAGTCTTTAAAGTCGTTAACGAGGCATCTCTCTGTTACCATTACCCCGTAGTCCATCCTTTCGTCGAAAGTTTAAGTCAGTTTCAATTTCTGGTTTGACGTCACGGTATGAAGGCTGGCCGGGTGAATCGATGTCGATGTGTATCCAGGGTGAATCGCGAATCACCTGGTCGCGTGTTAGCTCGTAAAGACTTGGTTTAGCTGGAAAATTGCAGCTCGATCCGCGTTTTACGCGCAATCGATGCGAATTTTCCTCTTTCCAACGGAACGACAACTTGCTACGCTAGCGAGTAGAAACGAACTTGCGGATACACGGAAGTAAAAGGATGGGGTGGCACACGTGGACGTAGCCCTCTGTCACGTACGAGTACGATGCGGGATAGCTCTGTACGATATGCAGCCATTTGCATACATATAGGGTCATTATAAATATACCGACTCCCTATATTCCTGTCTCTCCATCGTCCGGCCCATCAGCAGCAGAGTCGCTCGCAAACTGTCCGATGGCCCCGCTTATCCGTTATTGCGCTCACCGCCTTCACAGTCACCACCCCCACAGGTTCGCCCTGTTTTCCAGTCTCAACGGACATTTCGGACCCGAACAAGCGTTTTTCACGCAGATTGAAATCGTTTCGAGTGGGAGGAGGAAAGCGTTCCTCTGACGAGATTATGAGAAATGTTAAATCAGTGAATTTGGAGAAAAATTAATCGTTGTCCAATATAAATTGATTAACAATTTTGGAATATTATCGGTCGCTGTCAAACGGGAGTAAAGCGCCTGGTGGGTGTAGTTGCTAACCCACTCAGGTTAGCTTGTTCGACCCAAGAGCAAAATTTCTTAGGCTGATGCAGAGTCAAGTGTTGGGTCTTCCGCACCCGATACAAGTACCCGATTGGCCAACCCTGTGAGTATTCTACGCACTTGAAGGGTGGCTGCTGGGGAGTGGGTATTTTTTAACGCCGTTGCGCCCTTTAACACCGTCGGTATAAGCAGAAGCTCGGTACGGCAGGGCGGGTTTTTAACCCCCCAAGGCTCCAAATTGACACCCTGTGGCTGTCAAATTTCAATAGGAACTGGTAGCCAATAAAGATTCATAATTCAAATGTTTCTTATTGTGATCGAGATTAAAAATGTTAACGAGATTTTTCATCTGCGAGACATGGCATAGCATTGATCGCTTTCCATTCTCAAATTTGTTTACTGTACACGTCGATAGGATGCGTCGCAACACGCATAAATTATAACGATAAACATGTTATTTATACGCGGACATAAATTAGCTATGCTAATTTCTGCTGATCAACGCGAAACCGCATTTGAAACGGCCCAATTGCTGGTCGAATAAAAACCAGCATCGAATTCGCTTGCGAAAACTCATCAGCGAATTTATGATTGGCAGAAAAAATGTAGTATATGAATGAAACAAAAATTTAATATAAAACGATGGTATATTTGGAACAAATATGACCGTTAAACAAATGACTATCGCTGGTGGTTTTGCGTGAGAGGCGAGGCGTTTGGAGTTTGGGATTCATTCCCTCGCAGACCGAGGTACGACGACGGTGTATTTTAATAAACCTAATTTCTCAAACGTCTTTTACATATTAGAATTAATTAAATTATCCTTCTTGGATAATAGCTAGTTATATAATCATAATTAGATACATACTTCGCTCAAACAAAACTATAAGGAAAGTGTTGGAAGAAAGAAACTCATTTAGCAAAATTACATCAGAAGATACATCTTGCTGGTTGTTTCACACAAAGGTTACCGTGCGAATTAAGTTACGTTTCTCGTAACCGCACTATTACAAAGTGCAACGATAAACCGCGTCGAGGTAAAAAAAAAAGAGCTAACAGCAACGGTCGTTAGTTTCCCTCATAACATACCGTGCCCTCCGCTAATCTTGTTTTGTAGCATGAAACCGTGAACTGTCTTAAATAATTGTAAGTTTAAACGCGTTTTTCCGCCGGTCGAACAAAGGAAACGAATAGCCAAAGGGAAGGAAGAACGTCAGCCAAGGAAAGTTTACAAAGCGTTTGAGGATGGCGTATACGTTGCCTTCCTCTATCCAGCAGTTTCCCTGAAATACTGGATAAATACTTGGCTGATCGTTTACGTTGGAAGCGAATAAACGAAACTTGTTTTTCCGAATACTTAACCTTTCAAAAAAACTATCAAGTAAATTTTTCTAACTTATATAACAAACTAATAGAACAATGACTCTTCTTTACAATTAGAAAAAGGTAATAGCAAAAGTAATAAAATTAGTAAATTATAATAGTAATTAATAATTAGTAATTAGTAAATAGTAAAAGTAATTTAAACAAAAAGAAAATCATTGAGTGTGGAATTTTATTAATAATATAAAATTTATAATTTCTAGAAGTTGCAATATTTTTCTCGAGTCATTTAATAAGAATGACATCATTTTTAAAATGATCAGGCAGAATAAAACGCATCTTATAAACCCCATTCTACAGTACCATTCGAACCAATTCACTCGCCATGAAAACGAGAATTGTTCGACGGAAATGAAATCAGTATCCGCGTTACGATGTCGTGCACGTCAACGAGGGGTTGAAAATCTAAAGAAAGCATAACCGACTGATTGACAGGGCTCCGGGAAGGCAAACTGGTAATATAGACGTCTCTCTCGTTGGAACAGCATAACGAACGGTGTCCGCCCCTACGCTGGAGTCCTTTGCATAGCCGGAGGGAACAGCCTGAAATTCCAGGGAAGATTAAGACGTGCGGATTTGGGGGTAGGGCAAGCGGAAAAACAGGAGCTAAGGGCAGAGAACGGAACCTTAGCTCGCGGCTACGGAAAACCGTAGCCAGCCTGTTCGTAGATACCAAACCTCCCCCTTCTACCCCCGTCACACGCTTATCCCGCGTTCGTCTTCGTCGAGACTTCTCCTTCTCGCGGTGCCAAGAAAGCTCAATTTCAATTTCGAGCCCCGAGGGTGTCGTTCCGAAACGAATATAATTATACGGAATAATTCTGACACAAGGAGAGAGGGGGTGACTCGAGCTTCGGCTCGTGAGAAGGAAGCCTCGTTTAAAATGGGCGGCCTAGGGTGACTGCCTGCACCTCTAAGTACCGAGTACTTCGCGGTTATAGGCTCGCCCTTACGCACACCCAACACCCGTCGAAAGATAGCGAGTGCTTAATGGTTCGAAATTCCTGCTGGCGTGGAATGACCTGAATGAAAATGAAGTCAACTATTCGAGCCCCAAAGTTCGATATCCATTGGCGTAATTAGGTAGGAACCAGGGTAGGCCTGGTTCTACCCAAAATTTGACATAACAGGCCACTGCATTATAAATTACTGACGTAAGTGAAAAATTAATGTTAATTAAAATAGGACTGTTTTAACCCATTTTTAAAATAATAAGTAAACAATATCTCATTAGAGACTCGGAATATTCAAAGACTATCATTCAGATTGCGAAGCAAGAATAAATTGCAATTTGTGATTATAATTATTTTCTGTTAGAAAAGATTTAGAAATTTTCTCACTCGTGTCATTATTCAAATAAACCAATGGTGTCAAATTAATTCCGAGTATTCCTCCCATGGGACAGAAAATAATTTTTCAGCATTTCTGGCCATGAATTCGTGTCCCAATCATTTCATTCCCTTTTATCAATTGCCCTTCGCCGGAATAACTTCACACTTCTCTCGGGTTCTCCTTCTTCAGGGCTGTTCACCCCTACTTTGACCTATCTTCCATCTCTCTTTCGTCCACCCCCGTCTGAAACCAACTGAGACGAAGGCAGCTCGTTCCATTATCCGGTTATTAGCCATCGGGGACCCACGAAAATGTTACGACTTGAATAATTTGTTTCAATGTAATTTCCAATTAACCGTTTATCGTTCATTTCAAGAACAAACTCGTCTGATCTTGATATTATGAATTGTATGCGGTATCAGTAAATCGGTAGATCAATTTTATTGATAAATCTTTTCACAAAATGTATCATAATATAAATTAAGTATAATTGCAGTATACCGAATTTATTTCAAACATTTTCTAAACGGCTAAATTTTAAAAAGCCATCCCATTTAAATAAATAAATTACAGCAATTTCTTTCACTTCACATTATTCTATTTTCCAATCACATGCTCGAAGAAAAAACTCAAATTTCCCTTTAAAGGAGCGTCGTCAAACTCTTTTAGAAGCATCGGTATTCAAGAAAATTATCGAAACATTTGAACAATCAAACTCTCGTTTCTTCTTCTCGACCC
Organism: Osmia lignaria lignaria; assembly: GCF_051020975.1. NCBI lineage: Eukaryota > Metazoa > Arthropoda > Insecta > Hymenoptera > Megachilidae > Osmia > Osmia lignaria. The sequence goes on from NC_135041.1 coordinate 8,301,893, forward strand.
GATATCTGTTGTTCCCTTTCGAACCTGTCGATGTAATCGTGGAAGCTTTCACTAAAATTAGACGGCAGTAAAATCTGAAAAGGCTGCTCGGAGGATCGTCTAATATTCGGAAAACGAAGCGCGAACGGAGATTCCAGAGGTGAAGTTTCGAATGTTGAAGCGTTTTCAGAGTTTGCCGTGTTCGAAGAGGAAAGAGGAGAGAAGCGGTTGTGTCCCGAAAGGAGATTCCAGAGAAGATTAGGAAGGCCGTTTCAAGACGAACGGAATCATCGTGCCTTTTGGAGCTTTGGAGGATATCCAAAGGGGGAAAAGGGATTCCATGAGTAGAAGTAGAAAGACGAAGCTACTAGATTGCAGCTCGGCACGCGTCGCTTAGCGTGGATTCTAGAACAGACGAAGAAGAAGGAGGGTGAAGAGGAGTACGGATGGCAAACGAATCGTTTAGGATTCCACGCGGTATCCTTCGACCCTTTATCCTTCTCTCACCCTTTACGTTTCGTCGCTGGAAACTGTTTTGTCGCACCTGCAGGATTTATAAGCTGTTCCATTTTGCGCGCGGACCAGTGTTATTGAAAGCGACAACAAATTCCTCGGCTGTCGAAGGGTCGGCTGAATTTTCCGAATTACTTTTAAATATCGTAGATATCCTGGCACGATGTGCTGGTCGTCTCAAAAGAAATGGACATGTTCAAAATTGTACACCAGAATTCTATCTACAAAAAGGTGAAATCGTGAAATCATTTAATCTATTTTAAACAACTAACTTTCTATTCATTCATAGAATCAATGAAAATGAACTGTTTTCTATCATAACGTAACTTTATGTCATAAATTTTGAATGCATAAAACTGAAACAACAGAGCTCGAAATCGATATCCAAGCGTCTGTGATTACGAAACGCAATTTGTTGGCCAGATGATGTTGGGTAAGAAATATTCAAATACAGTGTTTCATATTCAACGATGATTTACAAGTAAATTGTAGATTTATTTTAGTCTTTCATGAGCACCACTTTTTTTTTATACGTATCAATGCATTTAAATTAGCTATCTTAATCACACGCGGACAGTATGATAGTGTGTAAGCTCGTTAACAAAGAAACTATACAGGTGGTAAAATATAATTACTACAAAATTAAAATTATTTTTTCATTTGAAATAATTTTTTATCGTCAATGTCGCAAAATGCAAACCACATTAATTTTCCAATTCCGTTGCAAAACATTCACCAACGCAAATTGCAAGCAACGATCAGAGAGCGTGTCGCGTTGCGGTCGACGATGACGAAAAAGTCCTGTGTCTACTACCCCCCTCGAAAGGACCTTAATTAATTTTCGTATCCAGCCGCTAATACCTCACGGGGGGGTGGACCACGCTCGAGCTTTTTAAACTTCAAAGCTTTCGTCGCGAGGGAAGCCAAAGTGGTATGAGGCGGATACGAGAGAGATAGCGGGAGAAACGGAAACAGAAAGAGGGAAAAGGAAAAGAATGAGATGAAAAAGGAGGAAAGAAGAGCAAGAGAGGAAGAGACGGTGATTTAAGGCTCGGTTCTGCGCTTAGTTCTCTAAACATTTTAGCCGACCTTATTTCGCCTGCATTATTTCAACGTTAAGACGAGGCTGAGGAGCTCTACGCCTTGAAGTAGTGCACAGGGGCCTGAACCTTAGAGCCTTCTCTTAGAGCAGTGATCCTCAATCTTTTTTTTTTAGCTATGCACCCTTTTCATCAAATATCAAAATGCCATTTCATTTTCCTTAGTTAATTACTTTTATGAATTAAAATTACTTTTTATATTACTTTTCAAAAATCAAAGAAATCCTTAAGCAGTACTACTATGGCAAATACCAGATTTAATCATGTAAATTAAAATTCGATAATAAGGCGTGTATTTTATACAAGTTTCATTTTTCTTTTGGAAATTTACCAAAAATTGCTTTTTTATGAACTAATTTATTTCAGGTGCTAAATAAAAAGTTTCTACTAAATGGAAATTTAATGGAAGAAAATTAGTATGACCAAATTGATTCTTATATCACTTCATATGAATCTAAAATTTACCTCTGGTTGAGAACCAATGTCTTAGAGAGAAGCAGAATCGGGGCTTAAGAAGAAAGCTCGCGGGTCGGTTAAGTGTGCTGATACATAAATATGCGATTAATCAAGTTAACTACCTCGCCGTGAATGCTTCTTCTTTTTTTTTTCTTCTTACTCCGCGAGACACAGGGTTTTCTCTGGTTTTTCTTTTTCAACGAGACGATGATGGCCCCATGTGCCTCTGTCACGGCAGATGGGTAAATAGAGCCATTCGCCTAAACGACATCCTGCCAAGCGCATTATGCGAATTCTGCGGTGTACAAAGCGCTCGTACTCGAACAAATGACTCGTGAAACGAACCACGATTTTCCCTCGGATAGTTTGATCGACGTGTGGATATTGTAATTCATAGTTCGTGAGCTTTCCGTTACACGGATCGTGAATTTACCCGTAAACAGTAGAAACGGCCATGTCTGACCCGGAACGCGATAATATGGATCATTGAGGACAGACGTGGTCATCGTTCAAATAATATTTTTATTATTACTCAAGAAACAATGTATTTAACTTGTTAATTGTCACAGTAGAAATATCCATGTATAGTCAGACACAGGATAAAATAGAAAAAAAAATGAATTTCTTTAATAATTTCTGATTGTAATTGTAAGTAGTTTTGTTTCTTACATTATTAGTGGACTTTTTGAGTTTTCATTCGAATGAAAATTTATATAAGTATATCCTTTTTAGTTTCTAAATTCCCATATTTCGTAAATAATTTACTGTTATTATTCAAAGCACAGTAGCATCAAGATTTTTATTCTTTCTAATTTTACGAGCTGACCCACATACTAGTTAAAACAGTTCGCATTTTAATGACACATCAGCGAACTGCGTTTCCCTCTTTAAACAGGAATTAAGCACAATGCTTTCTTACATGCGATGCAAAAGTGCGCCGGTGACCGGAATACCACAATATGCTTTAAAGCGTTTAAATCATTTCAATAGATTTCCATAAATTTCATAAAATAGGGGGGATTTGAGGGTTGTAATTGCTTGAGACGATCGTTTATCAAAGAATTTCTAATAAAACGAGTTTCTATGAAAATTCAAACGTTATGCACTTAATACGTGGTAACTCAAGTATTATAGGAAATGAAGGATTTTCTTCTTCCTTTCTATTACCACCTTCCCCAAAAAAATCTATTGACATTTCTAACACAACCCCTTATTGCAACCACCTAGCAATATTAAGAAGAAGCCCAGACTTTGGGCCTGGTCGTGAAGAGCCGATATTAATATATTGTTCGTCGTAGTAGGATCAATTCGCGTAGCTGTTTACTCGGCGCGTTTCAATTAATGGATATTTACCGTGGTGCTGATGTTTGCCATGTACAAGGGTAAATACGATTTGTCGTTTTAACTGTGGTGACTGCGTACGGTCGAGCACCGGGGCTCATAAGCCGTGAAAAACAGGATCGAACGACAGGATAAAGTTCTCTCTTTATCCCGTAGACGGACCAGGGTATAAATGTCGCATTATTTGTCCGTCATTTATTTCTCTCTGCCGGCTTTCGATACACGCTAACGAATGAATAATTAAAAACATCGGCTGGAGTAGGGGGAGGGACCAATGAGCGTCTCTTGACGTTCGGAGGATGCGAACTAAATCGTTAGTACGGATTAATGAAGCGAACGATAAGGGTACACTACGACCCCCTCGCGTTCCCTTACGGAAAAAGTGAAACGATCTCCCGTTTCACGCGACCAGGATTCCCCTGTAATTTCACGTGTGTATCGCGATGATTACGCGCGTTACGGTTACGTCGAATGATAAATTGTACGTTTCAGGGAACGAGCTGGAAACGTGGTGGAAATTCACTCACACGTACTCGTAAATTTGTGACCGATTCTTGGATTCCGCTTCGTCGCTGGTTACCGTTACAGAAGGGACGAATTAATCGTCGCGCTCAAATTTTGATGATTGTACAGCAATAATCGTATCGCGTTGCGGGTGTAGTCATCGAATTAATGGGTGCTGGAATTTCTACGAGCCTCTTCCCGCTGTTTATCGCGAACAATAAAGCGACTCTGTCGAGCTATCGACTATTCGCAAGTTTCGAAAAAGAAAAAGAAGCTTGTTCCTCGTAAAAACCGAGATCACCTGGGCACGATCGAGCCCGGGCAGCTGGAACTTTTCGATCGTACGTCGTTCGAAACGGCCAAGGAATTTAAAACGCAATCGCTACGACGGGAAGAACAATAATTCACCTCGAAAGTGGCCGTCTAAAAAAGCAAAGTAATCTCTGCCAGTCTGTCCCTATTCGAGTCCGTAAATCTCCGTGCACGATTCCGTTCTGCATAGCGGGTCACGGAAGTCAAGCACGAGGAATCAAGGGAGAAGAAGTAAAAACCGTAGCCGTATCCTCTAATAACCTAGGCCATGCTCGTATTCTACAGCTCGCAAACGGTCACCCAATGTGGCTGTTCGCCACCCTCCGTGGACGGGGATGGTTCTGGCCGCGTGTTGCAAATGAATCGTTAAAAGTCCAAACGGCGAGAGAGGAAATCGATGCACCAGTAAAATGATTTCCCGTTCGGAATCGTAAACGTTCGCGCTTTTCCTTCGCGATACTGAACAACATAAATCTCTCGGTAAGTACGTACAGGGCGTTAAAAAGATAATGGTTATGGTTCACAGTCGTAAAAATTAATTAACCTGAAGAAATAAAATGATATTTCAATTTTAATATGCAACAACCTTATAAAGCGTTTTGTATATTCTTAACGAGAACAATAAAAGGAGGCTTTGAAATTTAATTTCCGGGTTCTAATTGATTGATTGATTACTGTAAGATTTTTGTTTGATAAATGTACTTAGGAATGTGGTGATGGAAAATTAACTGTATAGGACGGGGTCGTTATTTTTTCAACAGGCTGTACAGATGGGCGAGGATGGTCGTGGTAGGTTGGTTGTCGAGTGTCTGGATGATGCTGGTATCGTATAGCTGTTGCACACCTCTAATATTGCGTGCGTCAGTGCTGAAGTATTTACGGCCAGTGGATCGTATAAGAACGATGCTCGCCTCTTGGATTCTATCTTACCCCGGCTCTTTTTCAATATGAAAATCTCCCTTCCGTAACACTTTCTGCTTTACGACGCCGTCCATGCAGATACGTACGCTTTCCGTCCATGAATTTCAAATAACGTATCGTTTTATGGTTCTCGGTTAACGATGTAAGTTAATTACATTTTCAAATGGAAATAGGGGATGCGTAGGTTGAGCGATGCAATCGTTTCAATTTTTGTAACAAATGCATTTTGTAATGTATTATTTGGAATATTAGAAACAGATAAAAAGTATTTTAAAAATATGGAAATTATTGGATACTGTGGATCATTAATGAAATTAAATTCTTCAAATTTAATGTAATATGAAAATTAATAAATATTAAGGATAGGAAAACTGCAAATATTGTTGACATTATATTGCAATGGAAAACATTATATAAATATTTATTGCCACCCTTAACTTCTCATGCTTGCAAGTGTTCGTCAACTTGTTTACGCAAATTACTTCTCTTTCGAGTGCTCATTCTGTTTGCATTGAAATGTTACGGATCATATGAAAGCATTCACCACTTGTCCTTTCACTCTCCACTCGAGAAGCTCTTTGGGGCGAGAAGTTTTCTCACCTTGACATTGCATACATTCGACACGAGAGCAGTGACTACAGATCCAATAAGACTAGATATGCCTTCATTTTCAAGGGCGTTTGAATTTGTGCCTTGAGAACGAACGCCATTTGCTCTATCCTAGTATAAAAATGTGAAATACTTCGCACGTCGATGGTAATAGCAAATTGCTTTGATATCAAAGACTATTACTCATTATCGGATACTGTCTCTAGCTCAGCCTTACCATATTATAGCAACAAGAGCCAACTGATATAGCCAACTGATTCGTTGGCTGCGGCACCATAGGCAACCGTTCGACCTAGAGCGAATTGAAACCCTGTCAGTCCTACAGCGACCGCCAAGGAGTACGGACCCACCTGTTAAACATTTAATCTTATCTTTCTGTGTGCTTTCACTCACCATTCTTTTATTTATTATTTTACCAACCTTTTCCTTTCATTTATTATTTTATATCCGTTCGTGGGCTTCGGCTCACCCTTCCTAGTTATATATTATATTTTTGACTTTATGGGCCTGCATCCCTTACATCCGAGCATCATTTACACCTCTACATTCCATACATTCCTCTTTATTTTTTTATTTTTTTTTATTTTTACGTGGTGGAAATCTTCAGAAAGACACCTCCAGCCCCCCTGGGGAGGGGCCGGAGGTAGTGTGGGATTTTTACCCACTAAAACCACCACGGTGGCCTGCACTGGGACTATAGGGAGCTCCCGGAACCTCTGACGAACACACCGGGACCCTCCCAACCCTGGCACACTGACGTCCCTATCTCGGGGGAGGGTCTGATATTTGTGGTAACCAGTGCCAAACTCCACCGACATCGGGGGCCACGCCCGATGCCGGCACTCCTCGGGCCGCGTGCAGTGGAGATCGGGGCCCCAGCCCTGACCCCCTGCGGCCCCGCTTCAAATCACGTACATCCCTGCATCCTTTACATTTCTGCAGCCCTCACATCTCTGCAACCCTCATATCCCTGCAACCCTTATAATAACTATATTACAAATACAACATTATATTACAAAAACTGGTCCGAGTAAAGGTAAGCAAAGGTAAGTGTACAAATTTAATTCCAACTAAATTTTTCCCGAAAAACAGCGCCCTCTAGCGGCAAAAATGTGAACTAAATTTTCGATGTCGAATCAGCGCCATCTGGTTTCAGAAAAAGGAACTAAACTTTGCTGAAATTTTGGCCCTCTGGCGGCAAAAATTTGAACTAAAATTCCGACCTCGAATCAACGCCCTCTGGCGGTAAAAAAAGGAACTAAATGTTGCTGAAATTTTGGCCCTCTGGCGGCGAAAATGTGAACTGAATTTTCCATGTCGAATCAGCGCCATCTGGTTTCAGAAAAAGGAACTAAACTTTGCTGAAATTTTGGCCCTCCAACGGCAAAAATTTGAACTAAAATTCCGACCTCGAATCAACGCCCTCTGGCGGTAAAAAAAGGAACTAAATGTTGCTGAAATTTTGGCCCTCTGGCGGCGAAAATGTGAACTGAATTTTCCATGTCGAATCAGCGCCATCTGGTTTCAGAAAAAGGAACTAAACTTTGCTGAAATTTTGGCCCTCTAGCGGCAAAAATTTGAACTAAAATTCCGACCTCGAATCAGTGCCCTCTGGCGGTAAAAGAAGGAACTAAATCCATCACGATTTTTCACTCTCTGATGGGTGCATCAGCATGCCAGGGATGTATGGAGTGCAGGAATATAAGTGACACAAGGATGTAAGGAACGCAGAGATATAAGGGATGCAGAAAATGTAAGGAATACAGGCATGTGAGGGATGCGGGGATATGCGATGCAGGGAAATAAGGATTGCGGGGATGTAACAGATATAGCGATGAAAGGGATGCGGTGGTATAATTAATGGAGGAATACATGGGAATATATGGGATACTGGGATGTAAGGAATGCAGGGATACCATATAATAATTTTTACAATTATGAGTTTTACAGAAATTTGCATTTTCTAACGAAAAAATCATTTTTGATGCGATCATTACTGTATTCACAGAATTTTATACATAAAAGAGCTGGAAAGCAGTCAGCCAATATTTTTCCAGCAAAAGTAATGAAACATTCGCGGAAGCGTTTATAGCAAGCCGTAAACTCATAAGCCCATTCACCTCGAAGTCATAAACGAAAAGTAACATTTCCCAACCTATGGTTAGTCCGTATGTACAGCGAGGATATTAAAACAGTCTATAGAACAATAGTAAGATAAAAGTTGTTCAGGGATTATTCATCCCTTAGAATATTGTTTGAAGAATAAATATAAATTTCAATTAATTATGAGATTAATTATGAAATAATAAGGAAACGTAAAATATGCTTTAGCACTTAGTAAAAAATTATAATTTGATGTGCCTAATTTTAAGATGTAAGGTATGCTTTAAAAGTTTCTAAATTAAACTGTTTTACACCTTAGTCTATAATATTAACATCAGTTTATCAAATTATTTGTAATCAACTTACTTTTTGTTATTTCCCGATGAATTGGAGAATGTGTTCAACGTTGCCTCAGGTTCACACGAGAATTCACGTACCGGGTACGGTGTAATGACATAATGACGTGACACTCGGTAACTTCGTTCACCTGAAGCATTTAGTTTGGCCGGAAACAACGTTACGTGCTACACGACGTCGTAAAGTGTCCTTTACCAGCTGTTTCTCGGCTACAAACTACAAAGTGTATTTTTCCATCTTCTATTTCCTCACCACGGTGTTATCTAACGTTATAACGCGGTGATGATACGAGTAAAGAAAATTGTATTCAATTTTAAATTTAAATTTAATTTTAGGCTTTCATTTTTACTTTAAATAAAACTTCATTCTTATATTTTTCTTAAATTTTAATTTATGAAAATTATTTTTGCAATATACATATAAAAGTCTTCACTGACAGGGCAATTTATTTGATAGTTTTTGAAAAAAGACAACACTAGAATTGGAGGTGGAGTATGCAGAGGGAGGAACGTAGTAAAGGCATAAATATTAATCGTTCAAAACATGTAAATACGTAGGGGGTGAACTATGGCGTTCAGGAGGACACTGCAACAGCACGTCCATCCCAAATGGACCATTATTCTATCAGCCACACAAACTGTTGGGTAACTCGGTCGAGCAAAGCGGCTCGTAAACTCTCCCTTGGTCTTCTAGTCCCAGTTACAGAGTTACAGGACAATGGGATGGAGTGCGTGAGCTACCCTTCATGTAATATAAGTATTTGAACATCTTCGGATCATCAGAAAAATATAAAATTCTTCTCACTTATGAATAAAATCAAAACTCTACTGGTTGAATTAAAAATTTCAAAAATAATTCATTTTTATAGCTGAATTGTTGCCATTTATTCCAGTTTTTTAATGGAACCGTATACATTTAGTTTTAATTGAAATAAAAATACATATGTTTGAATTAAACTTTATTATAATACTTATAGATGATAGTGTACCTACATCGTTCGACGACCAAAAGAAGAAAGATGAGAGGTTTAATTTTTTCGAACAGTTGCCAGAAATAATCTCCTGTTCGACCTGACTAAGGCTGATTGCTTGATTTCGACAAACATCACTCGTTCGAACCGATCTTCTCCTACTATTGCCCGGCTCTATTCGGTCTCCGTGAATTAGGCTGTCGTCCAACCGACCGTCCTCCGCGGACCGCATACCAAATACACTCGGAATTTCCGGTTTCTTAATCGAATTAAAGCGTACCTCTGGTACATCGTGATGACGTGTACGGAACGAAGCTTCAGCAACGTCAGGATGACAAGTGGTGTATTTTATTTTCTAAAAATTTCGTAATCTGTATATATTAAAAATTAACTTACATTTGTAAAAACAAATTAAATTGAAGAAATGTCACCTGTTTGAAAATAAAGATCAATTGTGTCAATTGGATGATGTATCTTGCAAAATTGTTGATTGATAGTATAAATGGAAATCACTATAGGTATCTTTACTGATTTCTCTCTTCACTCAAGCCGAAGATCTGTGCAGAAGACACAACGAAGGGTGGAACGAGCGTTAATATGGAAGACAGGCTGAAGGAGGATGTACGGCAGGATATGCTCGAGGCGCATTTCACACAAAGTTCTGCCGACTAGGTAGGTACAAGTTTTAGACCAAATAGCATCCCTCTTCCCTCCTCAGCTACGTTCCTTAATAGATACCTACTTCATATAGGACTACACCTACCGTCACTTACTGTCCTCTACTTGAGTGTAACTCTTCCCCATAGAATCTTATCCCCTGGTGTCCTTGCTGGCTCCCCTGGAATCAAACTTCAACGTACACCCCTGGATGTGTATTCAAATTCTGTTAGTAATTAGTTTCTGCAATTTAAAAAATTGTATCCAGTATCAAGGTTCGAGTATCCAAAGTTTGTAGATCTACGTTATAATTGACCCAGTTCTATCGTTCTATAATTAACACGTTCTATAGTGACATGTTAATTATATGATTGCCACTGTAATTTAATAAACCAATCGCCATTTCAATTTTCTTTATCTCTGTGATGCAAACACCATAATGTTTCTTACACCGCAACAACACAGCCTTAACCACCGCATTAACAGCTAATTGCAATTTCACATTTCGGTATTTAGCAGCTTGCAAACTCGAAATTGAACTGAAATCCGTGGCAGGTGTTTAATGATCGTTATACATTGTAATAACTATTAAACAGGGCTTAATGATAATTCGTGCATATATGAATCGGGAAAGTTATAGAAATCGCAACTTAAAATCACCGCAATTAGCATAAATTCCATTTACCATCGGACTGTTATTTCCAGGGTGAGTGTAAAAACGCATTAGCATGCCAGAGATCTCTGTTCCCGTTGAATGCGTTCGAATTTCTCGTGGCTGGCTAAATTATGGGCAAATTTTCAAATTGCCACTGTTTTCTATAACTATTACGAAAAACTTAATTCTCTCTTGTTGGTTTATTTATCATTTTCTTTTCTGTACTACGTAACATTAATTTTATGTTTATTTAAAAACAGAACTCTACGATAAATCTGTTAATAAATATTTTTGATATTTTTATTGCAACCCTTTAATATAATTCAAGTTTGTTTAACTTAGTAGCTTTGGAAACGTCGCGAATTTGCAATTTGATCGTTTTCTTGGCTCCCTCTTTCTACGGTGCGGGAAAGGGGATCCTTAATGATTGCGCATTGTCACGAAAAGAAGGAGAAAGGGACAAAGCGGGCTGTGTTTAAGACCAAAGGGGTTTTTTTTAATAAGCGACCGACACCCTTCTGCCGCGATCCGCTCGCCAACCCTTTATTCTTTGGATAGAGACAAATATTCAGCCGAGGGAAAAAATAACGTGACGCCGCTAGGGTTGTGCCCTCAAGACTCATCCATCCTCAGGATTGTGATAAATGTGGTTGGTTAATAAAAAAAAAAAAAAAAACAAAGAAAAAAGAAACGTATCCAACCTGCGAGAATTTGAACATCAATAAATATTTGAATAGTTTAATTATTATTCTAATACAGAGATTGTGATTTTATTTTTTAAATTTTGATCACTTTTATTCTTCTTGTTTCTAAAATTCAATTCTATGAGTAATTTCACTCACTTTCTACGATCATGATGTGATTATAGCGCCGAATATCACAATCAGAGCCGAAATTCGAGATTCATCGGTGTTTCAGTACGGTGATTATAACAACGCCGAGGTAATCATGATTAGTCAAATTGACCGCCATGAATCCGGAATGGAGGGTGAACAAGGAAGATCGAGAAGCGAAGAACTAAGTGTAACTTCAGCAAGTTCGTGAGATTAAGATTATGCAGGGAATTATTCAGAGTAATTAAAATGCAGATGCGACGCACAAATCATCGTGATTTTTCGACTTGTTCAGGGACCTGCTCTTCTCTCTCCTTACTTTATTTCCCTTCTTCAATGAAACTTTTAGTAATTTTACATAAAAAATCCATTATACATAAATGATTCCACATTTTATCTATTATTTCTTATAATGTCTCAACGTTGCTCATACTTTCTAATTAATTCGAGTGTTCAGTAATATCCGGTACTTAATACTCAAAGTGTATTTAAACTCGAGTATCTGGTATTTGAAATTAATAAACGCAGCACCTCTCGTCGATTTAAATTGGAAACAAATGCTTGAAACGCTTATCACAATTGTATTATTTAAAATCGCAAATGGCTGTACCTCGGTCGTTTCGGCTTTGTAAACCAATTATGATTTCAGACTTAATCGGATCACCGAGCGAATTTGTTTTATTTAACGGTGCCAGCTTGCCGTGCGTTTTAAATATGAATCCGAAAATGATTCGCCGTGAGAACGAAAAAGCCAGGATTCTACGTGTACCAATGCAATTAGCCTGTTAATGGAATTATCGCAAATGGAGATTAAAAATTGAAACGGTTGAACCTTGTCCAATTGGGAGTGGTTGCATAAACGTAGGACAAAGAACGAAAGATAAATAAAAATCAAAACAGGAGTGCATATTCTGCAACAGATCATTGACAATTACGTCGTTATGTATATCGATGACTTTTGTTTAATTGATTAATTCGATAATCGTTTGTTTCCGCTGGATGTATGACGTTTTAATGGAATTCGCCGAGCAGCCACTTCGATAACGAATGCGTTTCCATTTCCAGAGATAAATATGTATGTATTTTTTTTTTTTTATTATTATTATTTCCATGAATATTTACAGAATCTCGTTTTTATGTTTATCAATGGAATATCATCGAGAAATGTATTATATTGGTGAAAATTGTTGAAGTAGAATTGTGCTGGCTATTATGTATTATTTTCAACAATAATAAAAATAAAATTTGTGGTTGATATCCCGAAATTTTTAGCGGGTGATATTTAAAAATATTTTACCAGGAGCAAATTAAAAGCATAACCGGTCTTCGAGTTCCGATCGAACGAATTGATAGTTAATTACCGGGAAACGGGGGTGGCTTGGATAACGAATGGGATAGGATGTCGGTGTAATTCACGAGGAACGGATTTTCGTGTTCCTTTATACGAAACGTAACGCGGAGCCGGATGACATCGGGGGTAACTGCAACCCTCCTCGAATCTTTAACCTGCCGGAACTGAATATTTAACCTGTCTCGACGAGAAGGGATGAACCGAAGAGAGATACTACCATCGAGGTAGATAGATTCGCGTTCGTTTTAAACGACCTGTCGATTCGTGTCTAACAGAATTCCAATCAACCCCTGCCGGTCAATCTTGACGAATCTCGCCAGATACCGACTATTTTTCTCGGTGAAACTGCGAAGGGTGCGAATGGACATGTAGAAAAGTAAATTAATGCAACGTGTTTGTCGAATTCGAATCAAATTTGTGAATTCAACAGAGCTTTTTTATTTTTTGGAATCCTTAAAATTTTGAAAATTTATTATAATATAAAATCGTTTCTTTTTATGATTGCAATCACAAATTATAATTGGAATGTTTTTCATTTATGCATATTTATAGACGAAAAAGGGAGGATATTTTGTAGAAGATATTCATTTATGCAACAATTTTGATTCTTCAGCTTTTGAACTCTTTTCAAGCAACTCCTTACTTGCTCATCATTTATCATTACGAGCCATTCGAGCTGCAGCAACGTTAATTAATTTTCTTTTAATTCGTGAGATTAATGGATCGACGGATTTTACCTCATTGAAAGGAAGGCCCTGCGGTATTTATTGATCTTTTAAAAGTTCCTCAACTATCAGTGCATAGCGGAAAATATAAAGGCTTGTTTAAAATATTAAACGTAACTTGAATTTTCCTTTTTTATCAAGGTTAGCTCAAATGTGCATCATATTTCAGATGCACAAGGAGTAATACTATTGTCACTGCTGCCAGCTGTTGCTAAATGATGCTATAAAGTAACTTTATTCCAGCTGTCGCGTTCATATTATCTGCTAAATGTCCTACAGTTCACTTTGCACCGAATTTAGACGTGAAAATATGCAGTCAATCTTTTTAACTTGCACGAGATGCGTTCGAAAGAAATGATTTCTTCTAACTTTAACCAATAATCTGTTTCCTATTCACGTACCATCGTTTCTTAATAAACAATTCTTCCCGTCGAAGGAAAATATACTGCTATTAATTTTCAAATAGAAGAACGATAAATTATAATTTTAATTTTGACAGGATGAAATTTGATCCTCCGACAGTATCCAAGGATTAAATTTAGAATCACAGCTATGTATATCTACAATTTAAAATAGCATACAAATATCAAATGAATTCTATTCGCTAGAGAACGTTTGTTCCCGGCTCTATCGGCTTTGTCAAGTGTTTTGGACCGATAGAATTAGAGCACATTTGTGCCGTTTAATTAATACATCTCGGGATATCCGGTCGAAATGGAAACTGCACGTGCACGATATCGCAGATGGCTGTATAGTTTTGCACATAATACGCGATGCATGCGGTTGCTTATATACATTTAATAATTAGTTTCATCGACTACAAAATTATACGTGAAATGGAACCGACAAACAGTATCAAAACATTCAGTTATAGAATAGACAGATGCGCTGAAATTATTCGGACGAATTTCTATTGGCTAACACAAATTGGTATAAAATGTATCATCCCAATTCAAACATATTAGTATTCGTATCTCATTCGAAAATGGAAGAAAGTTGAATAGAGAATTAACAATAATTCTTACAAAAAGGACTTTCACTATTTCTTTTGCTATCTCAATCAATTGCAACGTTTTGAAATGACGAAAACCCATCGTTTAGTAAATTAATTCTTCTAACTTTTCAACAAAATTCAAATCATCTGTTTCAATTTTAAAAAAGCTATTTTATTTAAAATAGATGAGAAATACCTTTGCAGTCCCGTGTATTTTCCCTCGATAATTGAAGTGTCGTAAAACCATTTCGCGACGAATCAATTAAGCGCGAACAAAAAGACAGGACGCTTAAGAAACCGATGACCCTCCGAGCATGGAAAGACAATCCCGGGACAAGGTTTTCGATGACAAATGCAGCCTAACCTAGCAGTCTTGCAAGACAACGCGGGAAGAACAAAGGACAAAAGCGCGGGAAAGGCGGCATGGTAGGAGTCGGAGGGACTCGGAAATAATGAAAGGGTGTTTATCCAGAATTAGGTCCAACCCCCGTGGTACCCCCATAAGTCCATCGTTCGCTCATTCAGACAAATTAGCCCAGCGGCGGCCCTTTGTAGTTTCGCGATTCAAAGCGCGTGTTACTCTTACCCGGTCGCATTCGTGTTGGCAGAGCTCTTCAACACTTCATTTAGACTGGCTCCGTGAAAGAATATAAAGGATACCAGACCGTCCTGGTTTATCGACGAAACTCTACGTTTCCTGGTTCTAGGAAATCTTTTCTTTACCCGTCAGCTTATCTTCCTTCAATTATATCCGATTTCGTACCGTTTGGTTGCTGGCATAAAATAATTATTACCAAGATAGGATGGCAAAGAATTCTAGCCTAACGAAAGTAGGACCATTATTTCATTTAACCAGTGGCAATTTGTTCATAAGAGCTACAGGGTTGAAAATCAGAAATGAACCAGCCATCAGGAGTTGAGGAAAGTTCACGGTGTTCCATGAGGAATTTGGAGACTATATAATTCAAATTCGGGCCCATCGTGTCATTAATTTTCTCGATATAAATTTATATCCCAGTTTGCCCCCTCTGCACATTTTCAAGGTTGTCAACAAAGAATAAAATAATGGCAGATTTCTAAATGTGACAAAGTTTCAACTCGTCGACAGCGAATACGAGAAGATTTACTTTTATACGTACCGTTGAACCCCACGACGTGTACATCAACTGATTTAATTAACATGGATCGCACCAGTCAGCCTGTACGCGTTTAATGATGAGGATGGTTTGCGGCTTCACGTTGCACTGTCTCTAATAAACAAGCAACGGTGACATCTAAACTGAAATTTCAGGAAACTACTCGTAAGCTAGTGGTGTAGTCTGGTTCTATCTAGGAGGACTGCCAAAATCGTTTCACTTAAGATATTTTATCTTGGATATTATTTCCTGTTTCATAGTAATTTCGATAGAGGATGATATTGGAAATTGTAGTTTTATCGATTATCTATTTTTGTTGCGAACGAATGAATTGGTTTCATATTTTTCCAGGAACTCGGTAAAAATGATACATTTAAGACTAAAAATGGATGCCTGTTTTTTGCCTATACTATTTTTAAAAGAAATTAAATTAGAAATAAGAAAAGAAGCTCACTCTTGAAATTTTTGTGACAATGAGAAACAAACCAAATACCGGTTTTTACAATTTTGCGATGATTTAAGTAAAAAAATTTCAACATCTATCCTCGAAACGATGGTAGACACAGCAATTTAATTCGAGAATGTAATGCATTTCACGAGAAGACGAAGACATAAGTAAACAAAAACGTAACTGGACGTTCAGTCACGAGAAGAAATAAGAATGAACGTTCTGATTAGAAGTAGAAAATGATAAGAAACGATGAGTTAGCCTTTTAGGTACATTTAAGAGATGAAACTGAATCGTTTGATTGATAAATACAAGAATTCGAAGCGAAATGAAAATAACGACTACCCCTTGGGAAACTGATTTGAACATAAATCATGACACACATTTCTGTTTCAGGTTAATATAGAATACTTCCATGTGTATACAATAGAAAAAGAGAAATGTGTGTAAAAAAGAGATGTCGAGACAAATGACTTTCTTAATGCTTTTTCTTTTAAGGTATCATGTAATAACATTATAAATAAATTTCATTAAACCATGTGGATTACTTAGTAGTATAACAAGATGCAATATGTCATTACACTAGTATAAAATAAATAAAAATAAATAAAATTATAAACTCGGTACATAAAGATCGATGGATCAATACTCCCCGATCGCAGAGGGTCGTTCAAACCGCCCGTAAGCAGTAGCGTAAATTGCAAAGAAAATAAAAGGGAAAAAAGACGGAAAAGAATACTCGGAGGAGCGTAAAATCGTGAAAGAAATTCGAGCAAGACGGCAAAAAAATTAAGGTAACATCGAAGAGAGAGAAAAAGGAAGTACGATTGGGCGACCGTAAAGGCATGTCGAAACAAGCAAGCGTAAAAAACAGGATGCAATTAGTGTTGGCTTTAGAGCAGGCATGGCCATCCAGTACTAAGTATGAGCGCTCCCTTTCATTCTACTTTTTTTTTTAAAGAAATCAGTCAAAATCAGCACAAGAGTGAAAAATTATTAAGATAATTATACGATAAACTTGATTCACATCATACGCTTTGGTAAATAAATGATTTTTAAGAAACAAGTGTCGTTCCTGAATAATTAATTTAATCTCTGCACCCCTTACATCCGTGCATCCTCTACATCTCGTATATGTACACCCCTACACCCCTATAGTATCAAGGATAGTATCAAGGATAGTAGCAAAGTGCAATGTGCCCTTTAAATCGAGAAATCGCGACTTCAGAGATAGCAACAATGTTGCAGAAACGGGAAATTCTAGGGTCTTAATGGCATAACAAACGAGAGGGCGTGAGTTCTGGTTTTGCAACATTGTTGCCAACGGCCCCGACGGCCCCACAGGTTTTGGTGGTGGAGCCGTCATGTCCGGCGTTGAGGGGAGGGCTGGATCGCCCCCTCCTTATTGGTCCTCCGTGTTTAGTAAAACAATTAGTAGAACAGCCACGTTCTTTCTAAATCAGCCAACTTACCGCTGGTTTACTGCATACTCGCGTACACTCGCGTGCATGCTCGCCGGAGCAAACTGTACTCGTGCCTGTTTTAGAATAAGTCCTCCTGCAGACTAAACTCCCGTGAGGGAGGAGGGGAATTCCCGGCGTGTGGGTGCCTGTGCGAGGGTGCCGTAGCTGCAGTCCTCTTTGCGGCCCACCCTCCGTAATCGATCAATTGAGAATCGTTCAAACGACAATCGATTTCGAATCAATTGGAGCCACAGTGTAAAACTAACTGGATACGTATTTCTCCGGTCGCCACCCCTTGGCCCACAGTCGACTTCCTCTCTGGCAATTGCTCCATTTCTTTCCCTCTCCCTCCTCCGACCGTGAAACTTCCCTCTTTTTTAAAACCCTCTCGCGCTCGTTGCCTCCATCCTTGAACGTTTTTTCGTCTTTCTTTTACTGCTAACACCGACCATACTCGGTTCTTTGTTTTCTATCAGGCGAACACAATTTTGGTTACGGTTCATTCCATTCGCCTTTATCTAATTTCTATTAGAGAGCAACCATCTGTTCTTTCTTTACTCGTTGATGCACGGCTGTTTCCTTTCTAACTATGCTTTACTCCAACACTTTTCTTCGTTGTATTTTACTTTCCTTTGTACCTCTAAGTGATTTTACTCTTTATAAATCTTTCTTCGTTGACTCCTATGCCGTGTTTCGTGCGCGTCTGACCAAACGAGCCGGTTACTACTCGCGCGTCTGACCAATGCCACTGTTGACTACTTGCGTGACATGAGACTCGCTAAGGTCAGATTCACATAGGAATATCTCGAATAGTAATTGGTCGATTTTAATGAAACTTGGTGAATTTATAGAGTAATCTACGACAAAAATAATGATATGTCTTGTTGATACCTAATCGTACTTTAAGAGTGTGAAACTTAAGCTCAAAGTCAAATAGGCGCTCCTACCTTTCCACATAGTTATGAGAAAGAGAAATTTAATCGAGTTTCTGAAAGATTTTAAGAAAGAATTTTTTTAAATCAAGAATAAAGGACGTCACTTAATCGGAATACAATCAATGAATAACCGAGGAAATTTATGGAGTGATTCAAAATCAAAAGAAACGGGTGTTATCGGAAACTAACGACAACTGGAGATAGGAAATCTCATTAAAATTCTGCAAGCTGAACTTTCAAGTTTCCTTTTTCCTTCCCATTTTCCTTCTTCTCAATTTCTCTGTTCCACCTTTGCACGTTTCCGTCTCTTTCTCACCCGGTATTTCGATTTCATTTCCTTTTTTCTCTCGCTTCTTCTGTTGATACACGCCTCAATATTTTCTTCCTCGCTCAGACGAAGCAGGTACTATAGAATGTGCTCGTCGAGCCACGAAGCACCTGATAATTTAAATCGAACGAATCGAGCTGCATGTAATTCTCAACACCGCGAGAGTTAAACGATCACTTCGCCAATGCCTGGCAATCTGCGAACTTCGCGAAAATGTAGCTATTCCGTTGGTAGAATATCCGGAAATTATTTTCCTAATAGATTTCCATTCATCCTTAACGACGAACGTGAACGAAAATATAAAGATCATTGCATCTTCTAAAAGCAACTTTAATCAATTTATATTGGAGAAAGAAAAAAATGAAATGAAATCTGAATTAGATATCCTTATTTTCTTTAAAATTAAATAGAAAATTTGAATTAGTAATAAATTTTGGATCTATAGCATCAAAAGCAAAGGTGGAAATTAATTGTATTTCTAACAGGTACAACTTAGGAGAATTAATCGTTTCGCACGACGCACGTACGAATTATCTTCAGAAACTCGAGAACACGAGGAAATTTCTTTCCGGTAGCTGTTACCCCTTTCGTTTCAACGGGAAAAGTAGGATAAGGCTCGGGACAGCCGAGAAAAGGGGTAAAGAGTTGGTGAAAGAAAGATGGAAAGGGGAGAGAAACTTAATGAAACGCGTCTGACGAATAGACCAACTAATTGTATCTGAGAGGAATTAATAAAAACGTCTGATGGGCCGAACTCCCGGTAACTCCAAGGGGTGCTTCTCCATCATTTATTTCATTTTTCTGAAAGCGCTGGTTAAGTCCCTTCTTTTACTCCACGTAGCTGACATCCGCTTATCATTCAGCTTAATGTATTATAATTTTTGATCATTTCGTTCTTATCGCTTTATACATGCATGTGAAACGAACGAAAATGATTTTCTATACTTTGAAAATTTTCCAAATAGTTCATTGATACTTGAATAATATAATATTGATAGTTATTAAATTCTTTTTAAATTAACTATATAAACTAGAACCACCCCTCGTCCAGATTTTCCAGCACTTCGGTTATAACTTTCGATCCAAGTAATGAATTATTTGCTAATTGCTATTAATTAAGGCAAATAATGAGATAGCTGGTAGGGACGGAGTGGATGGCAAGTGACACAACCGGATGGCGAGGTAAGCAGGTCAAGGGAGGGGGGGAGGAAATAGGAAGAGAGACGGAAACTGGTCACCGGCTACCAGTTGAGAAGGGTGATTTACCGAGGGAACAGCAGGCGGTGTCCGATTATTTTTGGTTTTAGCCATGGCGGCCATTATTTTTGGTCTCCCGCTCGCCGCAACTTGGACTCTGCTCCGCCAGAAATTTAGTGTAACCGAGTTTCGAGTGCGCAAAAAGCCATGCTATCTAGGCGAAAACTGTGCAATGTATATCGGTGAAGGACGAATTGTACCTAGTTTCCTTTTGACATTGCCGAAGATGAAATTACAAAATGGACCGGAAATACTTTCCGTGAAATGTTCACCAAGCTGTCTGAAAGAATCTCCATTACAAAATGCCAATATGAAGTCTGACAATCCCTGATTCATCACAAAGAGTTGATTCGGTAAATCTTTTCGGATTATTCCAGCCGATAGCATCATACGTTCCCTCTCTATAAACGATGAACGGTAACGGCCGCTAAATAAAAATGCGCTATAATAACGACACGCCGCGTGACGACGTAGAATGAGCCAGAAACGTCCGCAACGCTTTGGCAAATGCATCTGTCAGCGAGGGAAAACGCCACGGGAATAGCTTTCCTCCAACACCGCCGCCGCCACCCTTCCCATCTTCCCTCGAAACCCGTCCAGTTTCGCCTCGCACTCACCCCCCTCCCACCTTTTCACCCTTCTGTCGATCGTTCCATCCCTCTCACTTTCTCTCTATCCCGTTCCCGCCGGCAATTACTATAAATCAGAATCGCAGTCAATATTTAATCCTCGTGGAATGGTGTTCAGCGAACAGAGAGAGGGGTGGAATGGGACGGTCCATTCGGGAGGGGTGAGAATGGTGACCACCGAGAGGGTTGGTAGGAGGAACTGATGCAACAATGCCAGTAATGCGATAAAATATACTACGTGTCGAGCGATTGGAGAGGGGAGGAAAATGGGCGAAATGTCCGGCAATGTTCGTGCTGGTGACCATCGTTCGTTCGTGTTTCATTCGTTCCAGTCTCACGAACGTTGTTCCGTCGACAGAGTGCTTGCCAGATAGACACGGGGCTCGGAAAAAGGACGGAACACGGGCTCCACTTTTCCGATGGATATTCGATACTTCCTTTTCATAACTATCCAAGAGTTTCGCATTATTTTTGTAATTATTCCAAAAGAAAAATTCTACAAAATCTATAAAGTGGCTGTATAATGAATAATTTTTATTTTAACATTGCACTAACTCAAAATTAAGAAAAATTTTCATTCGCCTCATGGAAAACAAAACGTATACTCAAGATTTCGAGTCCGAAGCAGAATTTCACCTTTTCTGACTCGAATTTCCAAGGAGGCGACATTTAAGCGCGCAATTTGTGCCAGCAGCAGCAACAGAAACGATCTCTTCCTTCTTTTTCCCTTACTCACGACCAACTTCCCTTAACTACCTCTAACGCGACAAAAGGACGGAGGAAAGAGAGGCAGCATGCAAATGAACAGTCTTAAATTGTTGTCTAACGTCAGCGATTTAATTAAAATGCAAACACGCGTGTGCTCGTAAGTGAAATAAAACTACGATCGGTTCGCGCAATTACAAAACGATATCTGTACCTAGTGATGGGCTAGCAATCCTTCCTTCTTTTTCAATATCATCGTGATATTATAAAAAAATATTAACCCTTTATACGACAAAAAAAATATATGGCTTACAAATTTTTAAATAATATTTAAATGAACAAAAGCAATTTTATCAGGATGAAAAAATAAAGTTTCGTAAATAGAAATTACCAATTTGGTACTTGTTTAATTACAACAGAGATCTGATAGCAATAAAAGCAAAAGGGCCAACGATGGTGGAAGTTAACGATCTACCCGTGTACGATCGATGCACATAAATGCACCGTAATAAATAATCGTGTAACCAGATCAACTGAAGCAGGGACATTCTCGATCTCTCCATGGAACAAGTAGCAGCTAATATTTACAATAGAAAGCGAAGTGGTCGCGTGCTTGTTGGTCGTAAACGAGGGAATTGCAGCAACTTCTGTTTTATTAGGAAGGCGAGTCCGGCAGCGTACCAATTCCAATGTCATTATTGCGGCAATAGTGGTTCGTGATCTTATTACTGTCATTATTATTGCTACCATGGCCGGGCGGTGCGGTTTTCTGCGATTCAAACCGCACGGTCATCCCCTTGAAAAAAAAAAATATATATATATATATTTTTTAATAACCTGTCTGATAATGCTACGCGATAAGAAAGAATCGATAGCTCGGAATGATTAATGAGGGAAATTTTAAAAAATATTGAAAATAGTTGACTGATATCGTGACACATAGTCGGCAATAGAGGAGTCGAGAGTCTCGCAATGGAGATGAAGTGCCGCGAGGGCAATGGGAGTCATTGTGGGCAGAAGAATGGTTTCTCAAGGGTTGCCTCCTTAGGGAAATCAGAAGGCAGTGGGCCTTCGGGATAAACCAAGCAGATCTCGACGGAGGTTCGGCAAAGTAGCTTGTCAATAACTTAAATCTCAATCGTAACTTGCTGCTCCCAACTGATTTCCGTTTCTGCGACTCGTATCTTCCGCTTTCCGATATTCATACGCTGACGTATCTTCCGCATGGTTACAGAGAGCATCCGGATCTCTGATTTCTTATCCGCCTATCCACCTCTAAAGATTCCTCTCGCTGTTTCAGACTATTTCCCATTCAACGCGTTATCGTGTTCCGCATCTTGAAAGTACTTTCTATTTTATGGTGTATGATTTTATATAGTTGCCCGTGGTACGAAATTGGACGACCATTTCAAGTTTCATTTTCTATGAATTGAGAAGCAACCGAAGATGTTTATTAAACAAAATTTCATTTAACTTTGATCTACTGTTATGTAATATATATCAAAACCATTGCAATCAACCAATACTAATAAATTTTTATTAAGTCTTGATAAATTCTTCTGCCTCTTTTTAACACTTTCACTGCCACACTGAAGTCGTTATAAATTTCATTAAGTATTACTTTTGTCTTCAAAAATCTTACCTGTATTATCTTTACAATATTTCATTATATTTTTATCTATTATTTCAAGTACCTAATAAGATTATTTCTAATTAAGTCCATGAATTCCTATAGAAATTCAAACGTCACCCATATATTGGTGACATGGCAGTTAAAGTGTTAAAGGGTTAATCAAATGTTCTTATAGATTTACGAAGTGGGTGAATGTGAATCGGGTTTTAGATTCAATCTCCATCGGCGATGAAACGTCTGCGAAACAGTTTTCTTCTGCGATCTGACAAGAGGAGGGATTGTTCGTCGCATTTAAGACACTTGTCCCGGCTTACTTTCGTATTAATTCAAGGCAACACCGTGAAATTACCCATGTACCATCCAAGATAGTTCGTGTCCTGTATATCCTTTGTCCGTGCCGTTCCAGCTGCAGGCTTGCCACGATTTTCAACCGTTCCAGGATCGAATTAACTAAGTATCTGGCAGGGAGATGCATCTCTCGCGAGCTACAGATTGATCGTGCCGAGTTTCTGGCGAGTTTCAGGCGTTAATGCAACTCATCGTTCTTCTTCGTGTCCTGTTCTAAGAAGAGATTTGTTCTACTCCGCGGCGCGGCTCGGATTTCTCCTCGGAAAATATTCTTCTTCGTGGCGAAACGGGTTACCAGAGACAGAGAGGAAACGGAAAAGAGATTTCCCGTGACGAATTAGTTGTTGATAGAAGTCTTAATTAGAATCGTTTCTGACGCGTGTTTCTTGTCGAATTTCTACTTCGTTCATTAACTGATCGAATAGTACGGTAAAAATAGTGATGTATAATTGAACGTATTGCGGGAAGAATCATTGTTTTCTTTTTTTAAATAAATTAAAATTAAAAATTTCCATGTATTCTTGAAATTTATTGTATTGATAAAATTTCAATAAATTGAAGTATTGTTTAAAAAAGAAAATGAAAAGAATGAATTTTGTTTTTGTAAAATATTCATTGTTTATAAACACAGCTGAATATAAAGCTTCTACATTTGAATAACAATTGTCTTCGACGTTTATGGAAGTTTCTGCGGCCATGAATCAAGATATTTAGTTGGCGTCTTACAATGCACTGATTTGCCTCGAGCAATTTCACCAATATATCGAACTACCGTATAGAAATTCAGGCAAACAACCTACACGGTTGACCTATTTAACCCTCCAATTGCCAATTTGACTAACCGATTACTTGCTCAGCCGCGTGACTATGGTATCCTAATCGTTTGTTACTCCTATATAGCAAGCTAACCCTTAATATATGCGCATGTATCATTTCGACGTTATTTAAGTTCCAAACTGAACCATCTTCGATATTTTGACTAAAATTAAATTTATCGGTTTTTAATACCACGCGTTAGAAATGAATATTTAAAGGTATAGCGTAAAATTTAGAAAATTTAAATGAAATTAAAATTCGATTGATCGGCAAGTATCGGGAACATAATGCTAACGGTGAAGGGGTTAAAGCATTTGTATACGTCACGTGGTAGAATGTTGCTAAGTCTATCAAACCACGTGCTTTCTCATCAAACACATCCATCGCCGTAACGTCTGGAAATGGAATTGCCAATCCATCTGTCCGTCATTTAATTTTCAATATGAGCATTGTGCTACCGGTGTGTCGAATGGTCGTCGATGCATCTCTCGTGCAGCATTCAGTTAATAGATCTGTTACGGTAAGTAATGTGTGTTTCCAACCTGATATTTGCACTGTACACAAAC
This sequence comes from Osmia lignaria lignaria, assembly GCF_051020975.1. Classification (NCBI taxonomy): domain Eukaryota; kingdom Metazoa; phylum Arthropoda; class Insecta; order Hymenoptera; family Megachilidae; genus Osmia; species Osmia lignaria. Next base: position 8,326,537 of record NC_135041.1, read on the forward strand.
GCGAACACAATCACTTTAAGTGGATATGTATTCCCTGTATAAATGTTTTCATCGTTTACGTATCCTGTTCCGGGCATCTTCGCTATAATTTCGGTATAGTCATATTCAAAAGCGAATTATAGTAAGCTCAGAAATTTAAGCAATGGTACCATATTATTTTATTAAGCGCATAAATTAAGTTGTTGCTCGGTTTGAAATGTTTTAATTAAAAAATAAATTTCTCAACAGAGGATCATATGACCCCATTCTCCTTTATCATGATTCACATTTAATGACTTAAATAAATGAATTAACAACGAACGAATAAAATTCACAGAACATTTCATTGCCAATATCCAGCAACCAAATTACGACAAACTGCATTGTTCCCCAGTATGTGCATCTATATCCAAGCAATAAATCTGTAGCCTCTTTTGTATGCAACACAAAGCGCCGGTATCGAGGCATCTCCTTAGCTAACTAGACAAACGCACTGTGTAATTAATACTATCGCTATCAGTCATCATCGACAATAACACGGAAACGCCACCGCAACTACGGTATCCTATAAAGGGTAACAAGATAACGACGAGGTCACAGAGTCCCTGGTTCATTGTTCCTCCATTGACTTCGTCATGGTCCGTCCTGAAACGGACGGGTGATAGACCGTCTATGATCGTGAATGCAAATCGAGAAACAACACGTCGAATCACCCCTTTGATCGTATTAATAATCTTACTTGGGGAATTATATTCGCCACGCACGATCGCGTTCCTCGTGGTACGTATAATTCCGGGGAGAAACAACTATGTTTGAGCAACAGAGAGAAGGAGAGGAAGAAAATTCGAAGGGGTGAGTGAACTAACGCGAAGGCGGTGGCGACGGGGTGAACGGAATGGTATGGGACACGGGGGAGGTAAGTAAAGTAAAGTCAGCGGCTGTATCACGTTTAAACTTGGGGTTAATTCCCCTACTCGTTACATAGCAAAATGCCAGCACATTTTCCTTAGCGATCCGTTCAGCTGCACACTTAGGTCCGCATTGCGGAGTTAGGCGCCAGCTCGGTCATAAGAAATCCTTTTTCCCTTTTCAGCCTTCGTGACTTATTCATCCACTTTCGTGCGAGTTATGAGTATTACCTCTAAGTTTCTTATTCCAATTGATAGATTAGAAAGACACGCGAGAGTTAGAAAGAAGAAAATGTTAAAGTGTCGGAAGAAATAAGCCCGCCTAAAGCTTGTCCTTAACCGAAACACGAAGGTAGGGTACAGAAATGTGTGGAAAAGGGTTGCAGAAGCGGTAGGTGAAGTGACGAGTGAAAGGGATTGGCCTGACACATTAGTTGGCGTATCCAAGTTCCAGGCATCCAATCTATTACGACCAGTTCGGAATTAGTAATGTGTCGACGGTAGCGGCGAACTCGGGGATGCTGGTGGTGGTTGTCTAAAAGGAGGAGGGTGGAAGAAGGTAGAGGTTGGGCTGTAGAGCTAGGCTCCCGGAGGAGAGCCCGGTTGGCCAAGGGTAACAGAAGCAGCTGACAGAGGGTCGAACAGGGAGAACCGTCGTCAGAGGGGCAGGGGAGTAGGCGACATCAAAACTTGCTTGAGCGAATCTAAACTAACCGAGTAACTCTCCGCGTTACGGTCCGCGATATACGTCGCGGCAGAATGGTGAATCGGTGGGCTCTGATGGTGTTAGTATATGAAATGGAGGTCTTGCAACATGAACCAAAAGCAGAGGGGAGGTGGCGACGGGGATAGAGAGGGTTCTGATGCCGAAGGTGCGAAGCAAGAAGAGGATAGAACAGCGAGAGGAGAATAAAGGAGGGAGCAATGGAGGAGAATGAGGTAATTCGCGCGTATATCTCGAAGCATGTATAATTCTGACCGCATCCTACCAAACTATGACATATTCGAGCATTAGCTATTCCAGCTGGATCCCAATACCTTCTCTCCAACCTCTGGCAGACCCTTGAGTACAGCCTTAACAGTTACCTCCTCTCTCTTCAACTTATTATCCATCCTTCTCCGATGAAAACCACAGTCTACCTCCCCGCCTCTTTGCCTGCTTACTACCGCTGATTTTCCCGCAACCGACTCGCGACGAACACCGCGAACACGGTTTGTGACCGTCAACGAGCGAACTTTAACCGTACATAGAATTTCGGATACGCTGGATTCAAGGAACGAGGGTGGTTCGAGACAGGGAGGTCTCGAAATCCGAGCAAACTTATCCTATACCACGTAGACGCGGTTTCTCGTCGCGCCATACGGCTTGTGATGTGCGGTCCAAGTATTAAGAAACCGTGCATAACGGTACCAGCGTCGGTTTCTGAAATTACATCGAACAATCAATACTTGTTAGAATAATAAATATAGACAAATGGGTACTTTATGAATGAAAGCGATACAGTGGTCCTATATAGTGGATCTAGCTTCTGGTGATCCTTTTCCTCTATGGTCCTACCTAGAGGGTCTACCTCCTGGTAAATCTACCACCTGTGGGCTTACCTCCTGGTAAATCTACAATGCTGTGGGCCTACCTCCTAGTAGATCTGCTTGCTGTGGCCTTACCCCCTGTAATCCTAGACCCTTTATCTAGTAGACCTATCTTCTTTGGGCCTACCTCTTAATAATTCTACCTTCCACTTACATTACCAACGTAAATTAATTTTAGTACCAACTCAAATAATTGAAATTCCAAAAATTTTCCTTAGACCCCATTTTTCTCTGTACAGAAAGCAAGTTATTAAAATAAGAAATGGTAAGATCCTCCCAGAGTATCGTAGAACCTAGTTGCGCAACGTTCGGAAGAAATTGAAACAAGAGGAAAAACGAGTAATGGGGGTAAGAAAAGTTGCGGGGAAACGATAAAGCAGCTGTAAACTCAGCGAGAGATCAAGATAAACGGTTGCGGTGGATAAGAAGGAGGTTGTAGAAAGTGAGAGATAACTTTGGACTTACCTCGTCCAGGAAAAGTCTCTGGTTCAAGGCTGTTAAAGCCACGGATGCGGCTCTGTGGTCGGCAAACTCGACGAATGCGTAGCAATCACTTTCCACCTGAAACAGTGACAATTGTTTCGTTTACAGGATGTATTAAGTTTCTTACTTGTTCTTAGTAACTTGAAAGAACAATGTCATTCCCTTTACTTAAAATCTCTTACCTATCATTACTTTATTTTTTCAAATATTTCGAAGTATTTAGAGTTCTATAAAGATACCTTTGGATAACCCGACATGTTTTCAGATAAATTATGCACCAGAAATCATTTAATTTTCGCTTGTACCGTCAGTTACATGGCACCCTGTGTATCCCGAGCGGTTGTAGATAACAATGTTGTTAATGATGCGTTCTGCACGAGACATTCAGGATTTCCAGTGGGACAGATGCGAAATCAACTGCCTTCCACTGAAATAAGACAAATGCATTCGTTAAACAAAGATCATAAACCTTATCACACAGGTTTATTTGCAAGCGCACTCATTGTTTTCGTATAAATATAGAGACACGTGTGAGCATTCATGACATCTAAGATTTGTCTTCAACAATAATTCAACGTTGTGTTTATTACGATACACAGGGGTAATATAACGTTTTATCGCTTTCATGGATGCCAAAGGGAAAGGTGTTAAAGAGACGTTGTAAATTTTATTAACATTCAGGGAGCGAGTAACATTGTCGCAAGATATAGGATGTATACCATCGTTTCAGCTTCCCTTTATTTTGAAAGCTGTAAAGTGTCCTGGAATATAAAGCAAGCTTTTCGTTACAGAAAGAAGGAGAAGGTAAATATGGTGCGTATAATGAGAACGATAAATTTCAAAGTTCACAGCTGTTTCAGCGTGAAACTTTCCTGCTATTAGATCGATTCGTAAGTAATCCTCGATTGGAAAATTCTTGGAAAATTATCGGCGAACGTGCTTTGAAGCGTAGATAAAGTATCTGCTTTTTTGAGATAAATAAACGTGAAACTTTATATTGCATACTTTTCCTTCAAAATTAACATACTTAGCACCAACCTTTAAAGTATAAATAAAAATAAATAAATTTTTGAAAATTTACCAAATGAGAAAAATATTTTTTCTTAAATTTTCTAATTGTTAAACTCTAATTAGTGGTGAGTATAATAAAAATATGTCGTTTGCTGTAGTTACTGTCAATCGACATAAAAATTCATTTGAACTCGTTTCACAAAGCTGGTGAACATAAAATTTCGAGTTGGTTCCATTTTATTTGGTACGTCGAGCGCAGTCGTGGTCCCGTGCCAGGTAGCGGCGGTAGCTTTGGGTCGAAAAAATACGTAATAACGGAAAAACGCAGCTGGGCGTAAGTTAATTACAAGTAGCTACTCGCAAAGGTGCTAATTACTTATTGTAACTTTCTGCGTTAATTGCGTCGGGTAATTGCTTTCGGTAATTGGCCGTCCACTTACCCGTACGTTTACCTGTGTAATCCCGATAGCCACTGTGCAGACGATAAAAGTTCTACCGATCAAAATGGTCATCTCGAGATTCTGTTCAATTAACAGCGTTACACTGAACGTCTTTTAACTTTTTCATCCTATCTAGGGACAAGTGAACGGGAACGGAAAAGTCATGGAACGCTGGGACCAAGACTAGAACATCCAATTTGAGAAGTTAGGCAAGGGATCGAGAACTGTTGCTAACTTCTTTAATGAACTGCGTTTAGGTCTCGATTCGTTTAATTCGATAGTGCTACTCTTATCGATTTATCGATCCAAAGTAAGAATTTGATTTGTCTTAGACGATGATCAGAAGTCTGAGAGTACCTGGAAAAAATTCAAATTAATGAAATTTAAGGAAAAACCCTAAACTAGATTCAAAATATTCTGTAATTATAATTATAATAGTTTCATTTAAATTTCGTTACCTTTACTCCTTTTATTCGTCATTTTGTTTTATTTTATCTGGTCGAATTTCTTTTTCAACTAAGTATCACGATCTCAGCATTGAGTACTTAATCGCTAAATATAAATTGCGATACAAGCTTCAAGTGTACCATGCCGGAGTGCACTAAAGGTTTTTAATGAATGCTATTTAACGCTCTCACGCTCCAAGCCAGTTTTTACGTGAGAGCTAGCCAGCAGTCGTTATTATTTACGAGCGTTGCACATTATCCGGAAAATATGTGATATTTGGCGCCGTTCGTTCGTACCATCCATTAATCTCGCCGATGAAAATTGGTTTGCATTTCGAAAACGTGCCCCTCTGCCCCTTATCCAGTCCCGCGGCGATACTTCCATTCAGCTTCGTCATTCGTCGGCAAAGCACAAAATAAAATTGTATTATATTTTAGATTCTTTTTACAACTGTTCTATTATTTTATACTTCTAAGTTCCCTAATTTTCCTGTTTAACTCTATTAATCAATTAGTAAATATTTTCTATCCATCTATAATTCAATTGATGTAATTCAGAAAACTTGTGCAATAAATAAAAATATTAATTATTATAAGTAAAATTTCTAAAAGATTCCAATACCTCACTTTTCCAGCTTCGTCCCTTAATCTCGTTGACCTTCTCCCCGAGCAATTCGTCAAACTGCTACTTAATCAATTGCTTCCGTCCACCGAACAAAAAACATCGGTATAGCAATGAAACAACGGATCGAATTTGGTGATCGGTTAAATCAAAGCGTCGACGAGTTGGAGTGTTAGGTTGTTCGTCCCGCAGGGTGCAACAGCGATGGTCGGAAGCGAACAATATCGATGGATATTGACGGTCCGTAGCAAGGTGTGATCCAGCAGGCTGTATTTCGGTGACGGCAGGAACGCATTAGCCTCGCTGTTTGTATTTGGACAGAGGGAAGCGTTGGACATTGTAATTAGGCACGACACATCGCGCCCATGGGACCGAGCTAGCAACCTTCTCCGTTCCACCGGTTCACCCTCTATCATCCGGTATTCTCTAGACTGCGACCTGTGTTACTCCCAACGAGCAAGTGGAAGGTTAAAATTTAGGTGCATCGATTTCCTTATACAGGACGTTTCAAAAAAGATACATGCCATGAAAAATGAAGGAAAAGTCATTTACCAAAAGTTATTAATTCCACTTGAGTTATAGCATCCTCTTAAGTATCCTTTTCTATTTGGACCAAGAGTACGTAGCAATTCTGCACCACTGTACACAGCTAGGACAGGTACTTTGTTACTTCAATAGTTAAATGTCACTCCAGAAATCAGCATAGCGATCCAAGATGGCACCTGTAACAGACATCACACCACCGACGTTAGAAAAATTAAATTATCAAATGACATAGTGGATACAGAATCACATACGATGGAAGCAACAGAGTCATTTAAGAGAAGAAGAGACTAAGAGGTCCATTATCACGTTACCTCGCGAGTCCGCGTCAGGCTTTAAACGCATCTCCCGCGCGGAATTCATCCAGCTTAGAGGGAGGCGGTTAAGGGTGGTCGAAAAGGGTCAAGCCTCAGCACGCAGAAGAGGAAGAGGTCGGTATGCTTGGCATTCAACGTCCTCGTGGAATGCAACCATAGCGCGCACGTACTTCATTTCGGCTGATTATGCTCGCTGCCGACCGCTAACCACCGACTACGCGTCCTACCCCGACCGGCCTTTCCAGGCTGCCTACTCTACCCTGTACTTAAGGTTCGGGATGTAGTCGTTGCGCCGGCTACTTCGAAACCGATCACGATAGCAGTGTCTAGTAGCCGGGCGAGCATGTGTACTAGGTTACGGATATGGATACTAGGCTGCGTGGCACTGGAAGCGGTATACCAGCCTGCGTGGACGGCGCTGCGTTCGGGGACCGTCCAGCTAAATCACTCCCTAATGGAACGAGCCGCTAATCTCTGATAGACTGCACGCTACCCTCCACCTCCGGCCATCCTAGTTCTATATACGTTTCCTCTCGTGCTACATTTCCTCCCTTCTCTACGACCCTCCTTCCTCTTTGGATCGTGAACTCTCCCTGTGTACTTACGGTGCTGCCGCAGCAGCAGCTGGGGCCGAACATGCACGCATATGTTGCACCGTTAATTCTACCCTCTGACTGGCATCCGTGCCTTTTGCTGCCGATAAACGTCTCTCCCTTCGCTAACTCCGATCTCTGTTTCGCTTAACAAAACGTTCATGGTGTTGTCGTGATTTTAAATGCCTTCCTCCTGGATACATTTAGAATTTTAATTTCAAACGAACGTTTCTTGCATCTCGATGGAAAATTATAATACGAGGAAGGATTTCTGAATTGTGCCATATGCTTCGTCTTAATGCAGTTTTGAAACTTCTTACTTGCTTCAATGGGAAAATTTTCAACAACGATAGTATTTCCACAATACGTACGGTTAATTGCTGTCTACATAAATACTTCGGCACACGGTGACAGTTCAACGTCCCTTTCGCCATGGAATTTTAAACTGCTATCAACGGAACGTGCGGAATAAGGGACACGAAATGCACAACACAAAGGGAACGCTTTTAAACATGGAAGTTTAAGGGAGAGGAGGGGTAACGCTCGAGTTTCATACGGCACAAGCCACAAGCTTGAAAGGCAACCTCAGAGGACACGAAAATTTTAGAATAAAATTCCGTCCAGAACTGCATCACGTGGATGGAACATTCCATGGAGGTTCTAGAACAGTGAAGAAAGTTTCGCACGCTCGGTGTATCGCAATTAAATACATATATATGTATATATATTACCTTTTTTTCCTCCCTGTACCCTCTCCAAACGTCGCCCAGTGTACCCTCGTCATGGAAGGTGTATTACGTGTAACCTAGGGAAATTCACGCAGAGAACACAAGGGGCCTAGCGTGATGAAGGACTGTAAATTTTCGTGGTACACGCGGTCCGTGCATAAAATTTTGCAAAACAATCAATTAACCGGCAGGAAGCCTCGATAATCCGTCCGGTCAATTTGAACGTTAGTTGAAAATCTTCGGGCTTCCCCTCACGAAACGGGACAGGAACCCGGGATGCCAAAGTTCCTGGAAAGGGATGGTAATCTCTATTGATATCGCTTTTTCAATTCTAAGGTATTTTGTCACGAAACCTTGGGATGATTTTTATATTTTATAACGTTTCGAGGTTGAACACTATTTCAATGGTGTTTCATGGAGGTCATCATTGATGGTTACTATAAATTCAATTTGAAGTTGATTAATTTTGGTGTATCTTTAATCAATAGTTAAATAAAGAAAATCTCATTATTCTCACTTTGCAACACACGTTAGTTCTCGATTTTAGTTACGACCCCAGGATCGTCCTACTTTCTACGACGTTTCGTTCTCTTTGAAAAGAGAGGATGGAGTTAAGATGAGCAAGGGGTGGACGGTGTCTGATCTGGCCAGGCGATCTTTACTACCGAAAATCCATTATTTTCCCCATTAGATCGCTCGTCCCGATCTTCCGGGGCAGGCATTTTCGTTTAGCAGTTTTTCTTCCGATTCACATCGTTTATGACTACCCGACTCCGTTGATCCCCATCCACTATTTCGTACCGTTCACTATGGACGATCTCGCACCTTCGATAGCTCGCTATTCGAGACGAGAAATCTCGTCGATCTCGTTTCTCTGGCTTCCAGCTTTCGCCACTTTTTCTCCTAAGCAAAATAGTTTCTGTTAACATTTTCAGTTCCGTGCTGGATCAGCCAGAAATCATCGTTTAACAATGATTCCATTTAAAAAAAATTTTAAAGTAGGTATTTAATTTTTCTATTTTCTTTTAGTTTATTTAATGCGAACTTCATGTATTTAGGTGTCTGTTAATAAATTAGTAATAATGGCAGAGCTACTAGTATGTAACGATACAAGAGAAAATATGATTACGATTATTACTCTAGTTTAATCAGTCTGCTTAATTAGGCAACCAATTCAGTTGATTAATCAATTTTGACCGGCTGACCTATTTAGTTCATTAACCTGTTTGGAGAGTTAACCGCTTACCTGATTAACCGTGTTTGGCGGTTTCGACGATAAATTTTAATTAACGATGTGCCCACGATTTTGGCATTCAGAATTGTCATGCTAATGATATGTGTTCCTTTGTTCAATAAATCTCGAATTCCTTTTGACAAGAAGTACAGTAATGTTCCAAATTTTCCAGTCCAATGATGAACAATTATATTATGATTGGAGTCGTCTAATAATAAACGAACTATACACGCTTTTTCGCTGTGATTTATCATAAGAACAATGGTCATGTATAATTCTTAAAAGTCGTCGAAAAATTCCGTGCAGCAGAAACATTAATATCCGAATATTCAGCATGTCCTCCACCCTTCGGTGCTCGGGTCACATTCATGTCTAGGATCCTATGAAAAATCTCTGAACGACAATGCATCCGGTGACTATAGGATGCGCCACTGGGGGTGTAAAATATTATGAAAATACGTAATATCTGATGATGGTTAAAGCCACGGATATGAGCCTCGAGCTGCTGGCTATTGCCCCTCAGGAAACCTTGCTTTTATGGAGTTTTTCCTTCTCTTTTTTTTTTATAACGCTGTGTTACCTTGCGGACGTCAACCATGGCTTGCATACCCTTGCAAAAAAGCACGCCGCCATTTGAATGGTGCGTTATGGTGTGTATCTAAAATGGTTCCCATGTAAACCCATGTCGCTGAAGCTGTTGCATTCTCGAATGCAGGTAGTTCTCGCTATCTGTAAAAAACTCTTTTTGGATATAAAAGAAAAATTTTGACGCGTATTTTTTGGGGGTGGAAACATTCCTATTGAAGGGGTGTGAAATTAGGACAATTATGTTAACGACTTTACTTATTAATTATTCGATAATATTAAATTATTAATTGTCAACGTGGTAACGAACGTGTTAAAAATTATTATTAGTTGAAAATTTAATTTCCAGTTTAACGCGAAGTCAATTAAACCTTCCAGGCACGGTGTCATAAATTTTTCCCCTCGTATACCATCCCTTCGGCGTTTACCCCGTTTGCGAAACTGTTCTTTCTAGCTGGCGACCGATCGATCGAATTCAGGATTACGAGAACGAGGGAAATCACTTTGCAACGAGGCCGATGGAAGAGAAACGCCTCCAGCAACCTTCCAGAAATAACCGAATCATTTAGATTTCGAGGATCTAGGAGGAGGTGGTGGAGGGGGTGGAGTGCGGAGCCAGGCTGTTGCAGAGGCAACAAGAACAGCTAGGATGGTGAAACGAAGAAAAAGGAGAGGTTGGGTGGGATGGTCTCTCGCAGGGTGGAAAAAGGAAATCTTTTATCGATACCGACGGCCCTGAAGCGGCTACGAAGCGGCTACGAAGCGGCCTCTTTCCATCGTCTTTACTTTAGCCCAAGATATACAAACAGCTATATGTATACATAGCTACGTAGGTGATCGCAGCTCTTTGGTAAAGCCGATTTAGGGGCTGAAGGAATACAAGCATACCGGAATCCATTTTTGAATAATGAAACGGAAGATGCGAATTAAAGCTTGCCATAAAACGTATAATAGACGGGGGAGGAAGACAGGAAATTACCGAGCTACTTTGCTTTTAATAATGGATCTCTTTTGTGTGTACTTGTATTCAATGAAATACTCTTATATTGCATTTAATTCCAATAGCTATGACTCAACAATTGCAAACATAATAAAAAAGATTTGTTTTTTAATTACTCTCTTGAATCTTAACTCTAAGGTTTCCATAGCTTGAAATAAGAAGAGAAATTCTAAAGGGAGAAATTCTCAATTTATTATTTTCTAAAATCAGCAACAAGTATATAAAATTATAGTTTAACGAACGATTCATCTCCTTTTTCAAAAGTACGTAATGCAACGTCTTAATTTCACTCCCTGGTGCATCTGACAGAAAGGAGTGCAATACCTTGCAGTAGGGTTCGGAATGGAAGAGAATAAATAAAGAGAAACAAGAAGAATACGAAGAACGTGGTGTGGATATAGGTGGTCAGTTTCCGGTGTCTGGTACCAACGTGAATGCCAGCATAGGCCTGAATAAGAAGGGGTGGATTTCAGAGGCTTTAATATGAATAGGTACACTACGTATGTACTCTATTTCATTTACCATGGTTATGTAGGTAGAAAAGGGTAGGTTGAGCTGTTGCAGGAAAGAGAATGATAGAGGAAGAGAGAAATGGACATATATATATATATATTTTTCAGGGAAGAGGGCCAGCCAAATGCCTAGAATTGCCTCGCCTCTTCCGTGTTGGTGTCCACTACGATTCATTACCTCTCTATTCATCGACATTACCGACGGTACGTTCTGCTGGGCCCTCGAAAATCACCCCCACATCCCTGTACCCTCCTCTTTGCCACTCTTCAACGTCCTTTTACACTTGGCCTTGTAGTGACCACCCCTAACTCACGCTTAATGATCGTCTTCTTTTGTCTTTGATTATTAATTGACTATTGAATATTTGCCTCGTAATCTTTATACGTACAATCATTCATAGAATGAAAGGTGCATAATTTAACCCTTAACAGATTGACTTCAAAGTTGAAATCATCTATCATTTTCACACTATTATTCGTAATTTTTATAAATTAACAAATTCCCAATAATATGGATGATAAATTTGTATGGAAATTTAAATATTACCCATATATGGATAACCAATGTATTAATAATTCAGAATCAAATAAATTTGTTCATAATCCGAATCTTGAAAATTTTCATACACGTTACATTCATCCTGGGATGTGTGTATTCTTCCAGTTATGCATTCGAACGTGACTGCAATTTGCTTTCACGATACATTGTATCGGGTAACAAATTATAGTACGACAGTGACGTAAATATGTTTGCATGTGTTACGCGATACATTTTCGCGTTTTCGTGTTTCGTGCATGAAACCGTAATACATGGAATATACGGGGGTGGTTTTGCGCCGGGTATTGAATTATATTTCGCGTATCATTTTGTTTTCACGTTGCTGCTAATAGGCGCGGCTGCTGAAAGCAACCCCCCCTTCCCTCCCTCTCTCGCCCTCCTCTTAATTTATTATGAGAGTCGCGTGTTGAAGCAGTGCGTACATTATGTACGATTTTTGGCAATCGAACAACGTGTACGAACGGTGGCTGCTAAAAGCAACCATTTACGTTTTCCCGGTTTCGGCTCGCTTTTAAACGAGAATATAATTTAACGTATCGACAAGTTTGCAAATAACCTTTGGATTTTCAACATTTTATGACATTAATATATCTTATCGTAAGATTTATCTTCTTATTTCATATTTTAAGCAGTGAGATGACAGTCGGCCTTTCTATATCTCAAAATTCACCATTTGATATGAAACAATCTAACGTTTATTCAACAATTAAACGAAACAAAGTGTAATTAAATTATATGAGTTTCGATATTCAGAGAATCATGAGAATTAAAACTTTCAATGATGCAAGACGTTTTAGTGAACCTTCTGTGTCTGATGGTCGATTATCGGCGCGAGCAAAGTCGTTTTGGCCGTTAAATATTCATAACGATCGAAGAAGTTCGGCGAGTTTCAGAAAAGAAAGGCACGCCGCCGTGAATTTCCCCGTGAAAATTCGTCGTCTGAGTGTGCCGAGAAAATAATAGCCGTGGTTACCCTCCTCCTCTTCTAGCCTTTAAACGATCGAATACGTCCGTGCCACGCGACGAGATTTATGCGTCGATTATTTATCGCGTCCCTTTTCGTCGTGGAAAATAGAAAATATGCTTAAAAGGGTGAGGAGGGAGGCCTCGCTTCCGACAACAAGTTCCCGATAGGTATACTTAAAATCTCATTTATATTGTCCTTGCTATCTGTCGGTATATAAATTCAACTATTCGATATTTCCCTCCACCTGTTATAAAAATGCTTTGAATTTCTCTTCTCAAAGTAAATTGTGCGAACATTTACTTACAAAATTGACGTAAGTTAAATGTGCACAATTCTATCGGTATACCATTAGAAATTCATAAATTAACAAAAATTATTTGTAATACAAACGAAAGTTTATTCGATCAATGAATTAATGGCTGGACTTTATGGTGTTAAGAATTTATTGGAGGGGTCGAAGGTGGCAAGGTGAATGCCATTTTCCTTCGATAAGTAATGCAACGATGTTATAAAGGACATAACTTATTCCGACAAGTCCACTCGCAAGAGGCGAAAAGACGGCGGCACGGGAAGGAAAAGGGAAATACAAGATGTGGGAATAAATAAAGGAAGCCGATCTAACGTGCTTACGGGGCAAGGTAACCGGTTTGAGATGGTTTAAAGCCAGGGTCCTTCGGGCTTGGGTTCAGGTGGTGTTGCAACCAATATCGTAAATCCCGATCGACTTCGAGAGAGAAAACGGTTTTCTTTCACCTTTTCCTTTACAACCACCGCACTCTGCCTGCCTTCTTTTGCATCTGTGCAATCTCTTCATAAAGTCGACGATAGGATTATGAGGCCGCGGATTCAGTACAAATTGTAAAAACGGATAGGCAGAGATGTTTCTGCATTCGACTTCGATCTTATTCGAGTATAAAAGTATAGTCAGTGAAAAAACATTTCCTACGTTATTTCATTTTGAGATATGATGTAGCATTTATCTTTGAAAGAAATAAAAAAGAAATTACAAAAAATAGACTGTATTAGTTATTTGACTTTTCCGCAGAGCATCATTTCTTATTTTCAGTGAAACAGGTAAACGAAAAGTCAGACATGTCTCTTTCAGTTCAAATTCAATATAATAAATTTCTTAAACACAGCTTGGCACCATCAGATAATTGATATTTTGTCAATAAAACTGTAAGTATAAACAAAATCTTCAGAAATCTTTGTTTCCAGTGAAATAGGTAACCGTATAGTCAGACATACCTGTTTCAAATTCAATAGAAATAACAAAACCGAAGCATAACACAATACCATCAGGCAATGGACGTTTTATCGATAAAATTACATTGAAGAAAATGACGGAACGCAAGCTTTTGTTTCTCTGTAACATATTTTCAACCGGTTGAAAGGATCGAGGCGTGGAAATTTCGAAAGCGCGCTTGTTCTCGGTACGGAATTGATACTCACACTATCGAAATAGGATATCTGTGAGAGTGTGTGTAGAGGGCAGAGCAATTCCTGATATCGTCCCTGTCGATCAATCGATGCGTGGGTTTCAATAATCCAACGGATTGTTATCGGTCTCGTACATAAAACTCTGGCAGGATATCGCGCGGCATCCCGACGATAACCGATCGAACTTTAATCGGGGACCTCGTCGAATTGGATAGCTGACGTGTGATCCTCTCCAAAATCCACGCAAAACGCGATATGCCAGAAATCAATCCCCGATGTGTCATCGCCGACTTTGGTCTTACTCGTACTAGCACACAACCGTACACTGTTCCACCCTGTGTCGAATTGAAAACTTTTTGGCGATATATGGAACGTCAGAACCTCAGCTTTTTTTATACTGAACGCTTCAGTTTTCATGCCTCGATACGAAGCAGTGAATAATGATAGGTGGAAATAGAATTTGAAACAATCTCGCTTTTGACTAGAAAAGATTTGATTGAAATATAGATTGATTTTATATTTTTGAGAATTATCTAAAAACAGAGTTCATATATTCAATATTCAATATTCTTTTTAATGAATTGTTTTTTTTTTATTAACCTTGGCGATTAGTTTGAGAAAAATGATATAGAGATCGAACGGGTCATTGGAAAAGATAAATAATTCAGTGAAAAGCGTAGGAATTTCAAGCATTCAATTATTTACGAAGTTCATCGCGTCAGGTCACCGAAACCAGAGAGCAATCCAATGGCGAGTAATTAAAACTCATGTTACCCAGCCATGGGTCGGTTAGAAGTGGCGTTGCTGAAAGCGTTTCTAAACTGGCCAACGCCAGTTTTCGAGTTTGCCCCATGAACCGCCAACCGAGAAAATTGTTTTCGGTCAAACGAAGCATTTATAAGCCGTAAAAAGCCTGCTGTCGCATTCCAAACGGGCGATCTATTAAATTTTTATGAGCTTTTTCACGAGAAAATCCCCCGCAGGCACATTCGATCCTGTCGTTCGCTCGGTTTCAAGTTTTCACGGACAGATTGCGATGAAAAGTATAGATTAGAAGTCAAATATATATATATATAAAACCTCCCTCCCTCTCTCTGACTTGTTTACCAACCCCAAAAGTTTGAATTTGCTTTAAACGTATTGGAAAACACAGAAGAGCTGTTTTGAAAGTACATATGCTTTGGACGTTTTCAGTATTTTTCAAATGGTGGTTGAAAGTTATAAAATAGATAGATACTGGAACAAAATACAGTCAGAATAAAGCAGAAAATATCTGAAGGAAGTTAAAACTGTTGGAAAAGTTAAACGTGTAAAAATTTTTAATTTTATGAAATTTTCTAGTTATTTAAATAATTTTTTTGTTTGAAAGATAAACTCATATTCTATTATAGAAGAATTTTCAAATTCGATTTTATGAAGAACGAGGATTTATATAAAAAAATATTATTGCGGAGCTAAAATTAGCTCCAACTTTTTCAACACACTGTATAAATAAATGTAAGATTACAAGAACCATTGATTTCATAAAATATGCGACCATCAAAGTGTTAACAATTTGCAAAGCAAACGTTCGAATATTTTCATGAACGTTCGAAATCTGAGCACACAGTGGTTCGTGTGTCGTGGTGGTAAGGTAGACGATGGAAGGGAACGGGGTTAGGGTAGAAAGGGTAGAGAAAGAGGAGGTACCATGCGTCCAACTCGGCTCGTAATGAACTTGTGAATATTTAGTAGAGTAATTGCCCCTCGTGGCGAGTCTCTGGTGCGTCTACAGTTATAACGGGTGTCCACAAAATTCAGAAGCAAAACCAATATCAGTCGACCACCTGTGCTCGACGTTCATTATGCGTCATAGGCGTACATACGTGAACGAAGGTTGACTCTCTCGTACTGCTGATAATTTGATTTCTCTTAGGGACACCAGAGAATGACCAACAACTACATCACAGCATGTTCTCTTTCTCTACCTATTTCAATGACTTTGCCGTTACAATAGAATTTCCCCATTTGCTTCTGCTGGATTCTGTATGAAGGCTTTACGTGAATGCGAACCGTACATCCTCTGGCCATCGAGTTAGAACCACTTGCTAAAGGACAATGTTCAAAATAGGAGAATTTTTGGAACTCACCGAAAATGAAAAATTGTTCTTTTATCTTTTTTTCTATAAATTCTTTAGATAAAACCTTTTATTATTTAAAAAATTGCAAATTTTTAATCGACATAACGTAGAGTTATTTGACAATATTGAATATATTACTAATTAATGATCCTAGCTGCATCCAGCAATAAATTCAAGTAATTTGATTCACCTGCACGATACAAGTATTCGACGACAAGAAAAATACCTATTTAATTCGTTCTCGAGGTTGTAACCTGCTTTTAAAATCCTTCCAACTTCTCCTATCGCATATTTCTTTTCTCTGTCTGTGGCAACAAAAGGAAATTCGAATGGCACGATCGGCCCGGTTAATTTATGCTGTCTGTCTAGCTAGGTGGTACGTTCTGTCAGGTTGCTAGTCGCGGCAGGTGGTGAGATGAAATTAATAGCCAGACATATATTCTTTTTTTTTCAGAGGGTAGAAGACACGAAGAAAGGGAAGGAAGAAGGAAAGAATACCGATTATAAAAGCGTTCGGATGGCGTGCAAGAAATGCAAAGGCCTCCATTGCACGAGACAAGCTTAGGCTTACTATTATTGCGTGTCTCCTCGGACTTGCACATTTATAACGTGACTGATAATTCTTCTACCAGTGGATTATCGTTTTTTAATCGACCTCCCAGAGCGTCCTTACCCTTTCCTTATTTTCATTAATCTTTTCTGTTAATCCTTCTGTCAATAATCAAAATTATCATCTATGATAACTGGGTATTTCAGATGGTAGTTTTTACTGACCCATTCTGAATAATTTTTAGAATTATCGTAATAATATTTTTTTAAATTTAAATAATATAAAATACAATTGTTAATCAATTGTAAATGCAATTAAATATCCCAACAAGAGTATTTAAATTATCTTAAAAACCACCCCTGCGATGCCATTCTATACACCAGCATAGTTTCCCGAGTTTCGGGTCAAATATAACCCGAACACGGTCATAAATCTCGTAGCAGCGAATACTGGAGTTTGCATTCATGGCTATTAATCATAACAAGTCGTTCTGTATCCCCCAGTTAAACATCACGACACCATCGTTTCTGGTGTTCATTCGTACCGGAGGACTTTACAATTCAATCTCCTCTCCCTGTTCCTCTCTCCCTTCTCCCTCCCTCCTTTTTTTCATGAATAAGTAGCAAGGTAGAAAATCGTTCGATCCGTACATTATCGGCACGATCGATGGAAAACTAAGGCAAACGATTGGAAGGAAAGAAGATGAAAACGTAAGCGTAGCCGATACGTACGATGAGGAACAGATGAAAAGGGAGCTTACAAGAGGACTTTCGAATTCCCTGGGGATTGGTACCGTGTATCGTGTGCAAAACAGGAGAAACGTTGAACTAGGAAGGCTGCTGTTAAAGTGGGCAACGGTGAAAAAGAGAAGAAACTAGAGAAAGAGAGATCTCATCAGAACGGCGACACTTAAATTCCCTATTTCGTTTGGTGCTCTCAATTCACCTACCAAACACACACACACACAAAGAGAGAGGTTGTTGAGTCGGTCCTGTGCAACGAGGACATTTTAGTCCGTCAGTTAATGTCGTATTCTAGATGTAAAAAAGGAAAAGAAAACGATAAAAACGGATCGAGACTTCTTATCGGTGCGAGTCAGCTACCGGCTTGTGCTAGCTTCTCGTACACTCGTATGTTCCTTTTCCTTCTTCCACCACTTCCTCCTTTTCCTCTTCTGTCTGTTTCTTCTTTCTCAGGAATTCCTTTTTTACCAACCTTCCGTCATTGCACCCAGGAAATATAGCCGGTTTTGAAGAAGTACGAGGGAAATGTTAATGGAATCTATTCTTGTTGTCAAATTGGAAACCGATCGGGCGTCTATGTTGGCAACTGGTTATGAAATAAATGCTTCTTTGGGAACTATTCGAACGGTAAATGGTCTAAATCGAAGTCAAAATTGAGATTTCACTTCGAATTTATTAATTATTCAATGAGCCTTTTTTGATGAGTTTAATGAAAATGTAGAATTACTACTAGAATTTCATTATGTCTGACTATATATTGATTCGTTTCACTGCAGTATTGAATATATGGAAGAAAATATCAAGCTGCTAAGTAGAATTTGAGGCATAAATAAATTAATTCTACAGTATCGTTAATTAAATAATGCATCATGAAATTATTAATTAAACCACCAGTTAAACACGTAGTACAAATATTAAATAACTATTCTATGGAAACCACGACAGAAGTTTAATTAGAGGTATTCAAATTATAAGTGTACCTTATTAGAAGCACTTAATTGCTAATTGTGGCTTATTCCGGTGCACATTGAGAACAGAAGATCATTGAACGTTCTCTTCTAATCCGGCACAGTAATTAACCCATACGAAGATAAAAGAATTTTACTGAAATTCAAAAACTCAGCAAACAAGAATAATTAAGTATTAAAATTTCTGCATTTCGATACCGTAGGAAAATTTTCTTCAAACGTTATCGAAATAAAACTTTATTCTAACAAATCACCTCTGATCCGTTAACTTGCCCCTAAATTTTCACCGACGAATAAAGCTCGCAACAATCTAAACAGTTCAAAGCTAAAGAAGCAAAAGAACATTCAACAAAGTGCGAAACGAACCGAACAAATGGATAGGTTGAAACAGAGAAAGAGGTATGTATGTATGTTACTAGGAACTCTCGCCTGTATTTATATGTATACGTGAATCAGAGAGAAGGAGTAAGAAAGGAAAGAGAGAGAGATGGAACTTTGCCTGACATTCGGACAATGCCGGCGTGGTGCTGTCGCGTTCGGTTCCTGCTTATGGCGGGTACACAATGCCTATTGTCGAGCAGCCTACTACACAAACGTGTGTGCCAACGCTTCCACATAACGGGCTGGTGGTCTAGGTTCCCGTTTTACCTCCCTGTTTCTCTTCAACGGCGCGCAGGTTGATTTTTCTTGCACCCCTAACAGCAAGAACCGGCCAGAGTAACTCACGGCTTCTGGCCAGGCCAACAAGTCCTCGATAAAAAGATATTGATTTCTTATTGTGTAATAGCCCCGGGAATTTCACTGACAGATTAAACAACAGATTATACGCAAAAGATTAATGAGAACAGTTAAAAATGCTGATACGTCTGATGGTTGAGAACCATCAACTAGCATGTATGAATATGTTTTTTCATTCTCCACTTGTACAGCCTTCAATCCTGCTTCTGATAGTACAAGCGTGAAAAGGGCTCAGATATACCGTATTTAATTCTTTGTAATTTATGACTAGATTGAAGGCTCAATCAGAATCCAACGTCAGTCAGGTGCAATCCTAAGCTTTCCTAAGATTAATTAGAAAAATATTGAAAAATTCTGCTAAATAATCTCAATATTTATTATTTATATTTCGAAGATTAACCCTGATTTTCTCACTTACTCTTTTGTATTATTCAATTTTAAAACAATTCATTTCTAAAAAATGTAAAATATCAAACTAAATATAAAATTGAAAAAGAACATTTTTAAGAACATAATACACATGAAAATTGTAATTTTCATTGTGGGTCATATAGGCCCGAAGAGAGATAGCAGGGTTAAATGAAAATTTCCAAATTAAGTATTTCGTCGAAGCAAGGTTATCTCATTAAAGGAATAAAATGGTGTGACACCGGTGCCAGTAACAGAAGCAGGATAGGTCCTCGACGAATATTTTGGCGCAACGTTAACGCTAATATCCCGATTTGCCGGCTGTTCACCGATACGTAGTAAAGAGAACGAGAGAAAAGCGTGGCTGCCATATTGGCATACACGCCGCCTGCGTTTTACGGCCGTATTCAGCGATTTTGCATATCGAGCATTGGATTGTGGAATGGGAGAGCACGGAAGTGCACGGGACCAAGAGAACAGGATGGAAAAAGGGGACAACGTAGTTGTCCTTACCCCCTGCAATAGCCCATTCACCTTTTCCACAACGGTTCGCAGGCCTTCTTGAGAGCTCAATTTATGGCGAAACTGCCTTTATCGCTGGTACAGAGTGAAGATGGCCATTTCAGGGCGGGCACAACTGTCACACCTCCCCTTACAGGCGTATGCGACAATTACACAGCTCTATTATTCCTAGTGTCAGTTGGTAGGGTGGACTCACGATCTTCAGGCTCTATATTAAAAAAATATATATGTCATTGAAGCTACAATGAAGCTACAAATTTATACTTAGTCCACACATATGTAAATGTATGTATTTTATAAAGTTGAAGAATGAATATAAAAGAACCATTTTTGGAATAAAATACCATTCGTATATAAGTGTATTTTATTTCTACCGCTCAAATATTCCCCCTTTTTGCTGCCACCCACTACGAATTAACTTCAAAATTTCAACTCCGCTCCCTTTCCAACGGAATCGTTATAATTGAATAACCAGTGAGATAAGCGAGAGTCGTTCGCTTTGACCGTCACCGGTTTGCTTTGCAACTCGCCGTCCAGCTTCATACGGGCCGATTCATTTAACCCTTGAGTGTCTCGAGTCCACTTGATACCGAACTCCGCCTATTGTGTTGCATGTGACCCTGTGCACGCTTTCGTTTCCGCGAATCAACCGGTTAATCAATTTGTAACGTTCGCTACCCATGGATTCTTTTTCAACGAACCCGGCTACCATGATCGAGTTCCGCTCGATTAACGAGCGTATCTTTGATATAGAAAACGATTCGAAGGGTGGTTAAAAAGCTCGGGGATCAAATAGATTAGCCTTGTGCAGCTTTCGTTTCTCCAGCCGGTGTACCCGTAGCTATTTTTCAGGCACAAAGTTCCTTTCACGTGAACATTTTCGCGATATATGTGACTGATTGGAGATAACGAATAAATGATGAATTCGTAACAAAAACGAATTCCATGTTTGAAGGATTATTGGATTATTATTATTGTATATTACATCATTCCATAATAATTCCATAAAAATGAGAAGAAAGTAGATCCTGATAACCTTTCGACGTCTTTTAGAGCACATTCTTCTGTTTTCAGTGAAACAGGTCAATAAATAGTCAGACTAACCTGTTTCTGCTATTCTAGTATTATACAATTGTTTAATTTTTACTAAGATTATCGATGAAATTTTTATGCAGTTCTTTTTATTAAATTTTAATCTTTAAATTGATGTACGATAGGTGTGATTTTGCAAAAATTTTATGCCATGAAATCATGCCAAAATTTCTGTATTCCTAAATCAATCTTTTAACATGCAATTCTTGTTTTCTTTCCATAAAACTGAAAATGTAAATCATTATAATTACAAAGAGCATTAGGCAAAGCAATTTTCTTGAAAGGCGGTCAACTAGAAATAAACTGAAATATCTGACGAATCTGAAAGGAGGAAACTAGAACGAAATAAACAGGAACAGAAAGCAGAGGTGCAGATATCGAGGGGTGGCTTTAACGGCCTTCTGTTTGGTTAACTGCATTGCTTCTCAGCACGCTGGTAATTGCCACAATACGGGGTGAGGAACGAAAAAGAAAACAACGATCCAGGAAATTAGAGGAAATGGTTAATCGAACGACAAGTCGATCCCTAATTTTCTTCTCGAGGCACATCTTTGCTTGTGATTGCAACCTTTCGTTTCTTCTTCTTTTTCTTCTAAAACGAAAGAAATTCGATAAGAGTACAGGTCGAAATTAGGTAATTCTAAAAGAATACCAATTCAAATAAATTTTCCAAAAGAATATAAGAATGACTCGCATGACTATTTTACATCAAAGTATGCACTATAATGTGCAATACTTTCAATAAAACGGAAAATAGAGTAAAGTGCTTTCTGTCTCGTAACTTGGCGCTGCTTTGAAAATTGCAGAGGATACTTGGTTCATTCTGAGCACGAACGAGCCTTACGGAAATTTGGATTGACCCTGCTGGCGGTAGAACAATACTTGGACTTGTGGCGAGTGAAAAAAAGAGAAGAGACGACAGTGAAAATATTTGACCGCAGTGCCGTAAGATCTCTCGGTGGTCATCTGATATTTATGAACAGCTGTGACTCACGTTCAAAAGAGTACAGAGCGCACTTACTGCTGTCGCACTGGGAAGTGCATGGTAACTTATAGAGGATACAGAAGACGAAAGGAAATATCATTTTACCTTGCTATAAATACCTTATGCAACGTAAATTCTTATCTGTAGTATTACGAAAATTTTAGAAAATTGAATAGTATAGAATTGTTAGCTTTCAACAAAAATTATCTTAGAAACGATACAAATTCCTTATACATTTTAAGACAAACTGTAGAAATTTTAGTAATTTATCAACAACGAAAAAATGCAATAGGATGCTCGATTCTTAGATTATTATAGGAAATTGCTATTTTAAGAATAATAATTAATTATACTACACTATTGAACAAAATATCAAAAAATGATAATGTGTAACCGAAGATATCTCAAACTATCTATATCGACGTTCAGATTTTTATTGAATAATTAAAAACGTCAGTGGCAGATCTCTGTGGAGCTCTTACAATCTCGAGTAGGGTAGAGGTCCCTCTTGAAATTTGCATAGCTGCTTCAGCGATAGGAGTTTCGTTGAAATATGGGGTTTTATTATTTTCGAGGTACTTCACTCCGTTAAACGCGCAAAGGAAAACTGAGCGCCAGAAATAAGCGGCAAATAGTAGAAAGTATAGTTTCTATTCCAAGTTTGCGCACCTTTGAAATAAAAATAGAAAAATAGGAAAATAAGCACACGAAAGTTTAAATTTTAAAAAATAATTATTTCTGTCTGACCGCTCATTGTACCTGACTACTTATTATGTCTGACCATATATTGTGTACGACTACTGATACATACTACTTATTTCTTTATTTTCAATAACGACACCTGACAAACAGCAAAAAATATTTTCTTCTTTATTTTTCATTGTTCGTTTTGATCTGAAACGATCAGATCTGAAATTTTCTTACAAGTGGAAGAAGGAAAACCAGATATATCAGTATCTGCCAATATGCCAGATATTGGCTGACCACTGCTGAAGATTCTACTCGGGTGTACCAGTGGTATAGATGATATAAAGTAGAAAACTGATAAAGCGACACATCGGAGACGTGGCGTTTGTCACACGTGTTACAGATATCGACACTGCGTTACCAAACAACCCTTGTACTTTTACAAATATACGAAGCTTAAGAAAATGAAAAAATTCCCAAAAGCAATCTATCTAATTTAATATTTCTTAAATATTAATTTATCCTAACAATATCCCAACGCCTAATGCAGACAGGTACAAAAGATGAATAGACGAAATTTCCTGAATATTATGGACGTCTCGGTGAACAGTAGACTCAGCGGTATTTACTCGATTTTCAAGGCCAGTTTGCGAATTACTCTCGCGTCTTGCCCTTCTCGGTCACTTGGCAAATTTCACCGTCGTCTCCGCTAATCATCACCGAGCACTCCAACAAACTTTCAAAGAGAAATGAACTATTCATTGCGGTCGACCCTTACGGCGCATACCACCCAATAGCACTCCCTCTCCTTCACCCTCCTTCGTCTTTCCGGCAAACCACCTCGACCTTACCCATTCACCCTCTTTGTTCCATCCTCATTAATTCTATCATTCCAGCTTCCTTCTGTCTCTCTTTCCACATCCTGCAGACAGAGTATCGAAGGAACGGCCTATTTGGTACCATAGCTGTTGCTCCTATTACCGCATCCTTTCATAGCACTAAATAATTCCATTTAATTATTCGCCCTTTGACCCGCGAACGAGCAGAAGGATATTATTTATCACGCTTTCCGAGTTACTTTAACGACCAAACCGTGTTTGCTACCCTCCAATCTTCACTCATTGACTGCTACTTAGTCGTCCTCCTTTATCCCTTTCACACTCTCTATTCAGAAACTTGAATGGGGTTAGAATTTTACGTTTGATATGTATAAAGTTACTTTGGTACCATTAATACCTTAAGTGAATAGCGGTTAGACTCACAAACATTTCTATTTTACTATCTATAATGTTTTTTTCTAAATTTCATAATGCTATTTATCGTTAACTGAATGATTAACTAAATAAAATTATATAGAAGTAAAAGTAGCTTTGGGAGTAGGGGGTAGTTTTCTATCCTTCGAAGCTTGTACCAACTCTACACTGTGTAAGTTGAACTCTTCTTAAGGGTGTCTACATGCTATGCACGATCGCCGGTAATGGGGTTGAGGGAACGGTGGCGGAAACAGAGACAAAAGGAACACGACTGGGTTTGTGAGCTTCTCGCAGAGGCTGCTGGCAAGGATCCTTCGAGTCAAGCAAGTTTGGTCGCTTAGTCGAGCTTACAGACTCCTATTTACATTAATTCCCAATAATCGGACAACAGCATCCGTCCTTAATCGAGCTCACCTTATGAAACGATCTCCTGAAATCGCTTTAACCTTCTTACACATTGTTCCTTGGAACCATAGCCACGCACCTACCAACGCAAATCCGTACACCTGAAGCGAAAGCTCATCGAGTTTCTCCATTTGCATCCGTAAATGACCTATTTTCCATAATGTTGCAACTGGGCTATAGTGTTCCTCGCTCGGTTATACCTCCGGCCATTCTGGGTCAATGTTTCAGAGAATTTTCGAAATAGATGTCGCGCATTCTACTTATTAGGTTGAGATTAGTTTGGTCTACTTTTGCAGTTGAAATTTGTTTAGTACATTAGTTTTATTGATCATAGTTTTAAATTTCTTTGTAACCGGACTTGGAATTCTTTCGGAATTTCAAAGAAAAATGTTTTATAGATTTCAAGATTCTTGAAACGATCCACAGAATTGGAAAGTAAAATTCTTTACGAAAGCAAGTGGCAAGAGCAAATTGCGCCGTCCCTGTTCCAGCAGACAATCTGTCGCCCTTTTCCATGCCGCTACTGCTCGGTTACTCTTGGTCGGCTGGGTCGGAAAACGCGACGCATCTGTTGCCAAATTATTTTGCCCACGGATCCGTGAAAAATTTCCCCCGCTGCTATTATTGTTCCGTTGCGCGTGAGAATCTAGTTATTTGCTCATTTCGTTGTTCCTTCTCGCGGCCTAACCGAGGAAAATAGGTGATGACAGTTTGCTGACATTCCGCGAACCAACGGAAAGAATTTCTTAACGAGCAGTCGGTGTTCAACGAGGGATAAAGAGGGTGAAATGGAAAATTTTAGGGTGTTGCGAATGATAAATGGAGGTTTGATGAAGAAAACGTCGAAGGTTTTGGTAAAATGAAAATAGCGATTGAAATGATAAAAAGAAAACAATATGAATATAAAAGTAAAGATATTTCCCAAGGTGTTACAGATTTAACGCATTCCTGCGTTGAAACGGTTAAGAAATTTCTTTTGTCGTAAGTTATCGACGCATGTCGGCCTTTAGAACACGCGACAATCGTTTGTCTATCGACAAGATTCCAATTCTCTCGGTTAGGGTGAGGCGAAAGCAGAAAAAGGGGAGAAGAAAATTGTTTCTCGTGGCACACAATGAAGAGGGGGATCGTCTTCCCGACAACACGGTTAGGGTGATAAAAATCAAGAACAGTTTGCCACTCAACGTTACTTGGAACGGAGACGGTTCCACAAAAATGAACGTTCGATTGCTACCTTTCACAGGATTGTTATCGTATAAAGAGATCATTGATTATCTAATTTATTGGACTTAAATTTATATTTATATTCAACATTTTTCCATGTTAATAAAAACGAAGAAAATGAAAATAGCATTGACATATCAAAAACCCCCATAAAAAATTCCAATTTTCGATTAACCCCTTAGTAATCCTAGATAGTTGAAACACCATGGACAGCCGCAAAAGTATTTCGACAAACCGCATCGAGTACATATGAAAAGTCACCCTCTACAAGCACTCGGTCTTCGAAAGAATACCTGATCGCCTGGGGCCGCAGTGTTGTGAAACCGTTCGACCCTCGATCGAAGGGTCAGGAAAGGGTGAGAAAGAACACAGGCGTCGTCAGATAGAAGGGGTGGGTCGCAACTTAGAAATAACAAGGCTGAATGACAAGAAAACAGTGAAGAACGAAAGACAGGCGATTCGTTTCGTCGCAAGACGGGGATGACTTCGGGCCAACGGAACGGGGCGAGGGAAGGGTGTCGGAATCGTTCGACGAAAAGGGTGGCGCAAGGTATAAAGATAAGGGCGTTACGTGAGCGACTCATTAAGGGATGCAAATTAACCAGCACACGACGATGCTGTCCCTAGAAACTTTGTACCTAAGCACCCTAGACCTTCTAGCCATAGTTCGCCGGAAGTACAAGGTGCTTCGAACCTTCGGTTCAAGCATGTAGCATGCATACAACCTATCATCCACCGCAGCTGCCACCTTTGGTAACGGAGAAAGAATACCGACAGCCTGCTTCTAACGTCTTAGAAATGTTAATTTATCAAAGAAAAGAAGCCTATGACAATAGAACCGACCCTGACCATTTTACTACAAGTTACCTAGAACAAAGTCAGTACATTCAAAATTTATATTTTATAATAAAAAAAGATATTTATAAATTCCATCGTTTACATAATTTAGCAATTTAGTTTTTCACAGTGATAAATAAATAATATATGCAGTTCGGAATAACTAGCCTATGAAATTTTCGCTAATTCAGCAAAAGTTTCCCTGTTGTCTTAATTCAGTCGAAGGCAGTTCTGAAACTTTAAGGGGTCTTTTGTGAACGACTGTCCGGTTACCCTATGATTTATACCAGCTTTTAGTTGGTACGCCCGCAAAAAGCTGACCCATTGGACGTATATTTCTGAACAGAGGCAAAAACTTTTCACGATACATTGAAACGCCGTTGAAAGAGAATACTAAATTGAAAAATTCTCGTCCCTGGAAAGAGCTTTCTAGTTAAAAAAACTTCGAAATACAAATAACTCGCGTTCAATGGTGAAACGGGTTGAAGCTCGAACGACTTTTAAGCAAAACGTCAAACGCAATAATAACGAGCAATAATATATTTACTCACAAAAGGAACCGTCATCAGTTTTTATTAATCATAATAAATTAAACTACAGCCTTTTGTTCAGCAAATTCAAAAGAATTTGAAATGTATGACAAAACTTCTTTCAATCCCACTTATTATGAAAATTATTGCATAATATATTTTATGTATAATTTTAATCCTATCATCTGTTATCTGAATATTTTTGTCTCATTAGTTTTGATCACGGAGATTCTATAATAGTTTAATAAAGTGAAACATGTCTAACGGATACTAAATAGAGATTCTTAGATCAGAGTCAATTGATAGAAGTACCGTTGGCCAATAGAACCGGTTGGATCTTCGAACGAGAGCAAATCGACCCTTGGAAGGGTTCCCTAATTAAGAAGGAATGCATTCAGGGTTGGTAGGCAAGTAGGAAAGCAGTAGGGGAACAACGTTCCACAGCTTCCACTGGGCGTTCTTAGGGAGTATTAGTGACCACTCTGGAGATCACCCAAGGGCTTACCTTTACGAATTTCCGGCCTGCAACTATCCAGTTCATTCCCACCTCTCGTCGTTAATTCATCCCTGCTAGATTGACTCAGGATACAGAGAATTCGACAACTTAACCCCTTGTACGAATGAGCGAAGGAAGATTAGAACACTTACTGTACACACGTTCAAATACAGCAAATGAGAATAAAAAAATTTATCACCACCCAAGGTGGTAAATTTTAAATCATTGTTACATTAATTCGATCAGTTTTGCCTTTGATAAATTTTAAATCATTGTAACAGTAATTCGATCAGTTCTATCTTTGATAAATATTGAAAATAAGATTTAAAAATTTACCATCACCCAAGGTGGTAAATTTGAAACCATAATAACATTAATTCAATCAGTTTCACCTTTCATAATTATTAGCTTCTCAGTATCCAATTAACCTTCATAAAGAAATACAAATTTTGTCTTCGCTAATAATCGCAGTTACCAAGCAGCAGACCGGTTGGAGCTCGATAATATCGTCGAAGGGGGTGAAAAATTCTGCACGCCATATTCTGGCACGTCGAAAACGGATTTCCAGGTCCGCTGAAATATGTATTTGAGTTTAAAAGTTGAGCTATTTGTCTTCCTCACTATTTATCTTGCCTGGCGAGCCAGGCAACCTGTGACGGCCACGGTATAAAGAGTAAAATTCACTACCCTGTATAAGCGTAAGGTAAATGTAATGTAAAGTAGAATCAGAAGCTGCCTGAATTATTGCTCTACAAACTTAAAACCCTTCCTTTCCCTCCTATTACTACACCTATGTATCGTACATCTTTCCTAACCGTGTCTGAGCGTTTTTGCATCATGCCAAACCCATCATCGTTCCCGTTGCAAAACCTTTCATTCGCGGAGAATCTCCATTGTACATCGCGAGACACGATTAATCATTTTCTAACAAGGAAGACGTTCCATCGTTTTAGGCTTTCTCAAAAGGGTACGCGGTTAGATCAAGTAACGCGGCAAGATAGTAGGCTGTTAAAGAAGGCTGATGGAAAATGACGTTATCTTTTGGCGTAAGTTGGCCGAGTCACGAGGGAGGCAATTCGTAATTGCTTTAGTTAAGGAATGTGCGTCGCGCTTGGACGTGGGATAAAAGCTGGAAGGAGGAAGTAACGGGGAAAAGTAAAGGGGGTTGATGAGAGGGAGAGAGAGAGAGAGAGAGAGAGAGAGAGCAAGAGTCAGGGGTAAGTTCAACGGCATGGGGTGGCTATGAATTTAAATTTCTCTAATTAGGACGCACGGGAGATGCGGTGACGCTGTTGGTAGCTACGACCCCTCCCTTCAGGCCCTTTTCTTCCCCTCTCCCTACTGCCTTCCAGCCCCATTCTCTCTCGTGATACTCTTTCTTTTGTTTCTCCCCATTGTATACGTGGTCTGGTCTAAAAGTAATGAGACTATATTTATAAAAATTTCTTTATAGAGTATCTTTGAAAATAAACGCGATAGCCTAGAAAAATGGAAGGAAATTTTAATTTTATCCAGTGCAATTATTATATAATACTAATTACTAATTTTACTATTATTATTATAATTATTAATCTGTACATAAGGCTACGTGATCCAAATTGAGCATGAATTTGTAATAACGTGTCTTGTAATTTTATTGTATAAAAATATTTTGTTTCAATTTCTATATAGAAATTTGGTCTCGCTCTTTGGGTAGAAACTGGTATATGTGTTCCAGCATAATACCGTAGCAAACCACAAAAGCCTGGCGTTGAAGTAACTCAAGTAAGAGGTGGCTCGCGTTCACCGTAGTTGACACCACCTGACTCAGATTTGTTGCTTCTCACGTTCTAACCGAAATTTATTTGATGCCGGCTCGCGCGGGTTAATTAACGCTTCCCGGAAAGAGAGACACGCAAAGCGGAAGAACGAGAGAAGAGGCGAGGCTGAGAGAATGAGCGAAACGGAGAAAGAAGAGGTAACGGAAGAGAGAGAAGGATGTCATAGGGGTTTGAAGCAACGCGAAGAAGAGTGAAATCGTTGCGACAAAGTGGTGTGAAAGCAATTAAAATGCTTGCACTTTCTATAATGCACTTATTAAGAGCGATTAACTGTTCTCTTAGAGCGCAAAAGATCAGTTAACTCGTCGTGTAAGTGAACAGTTTTTGCAATAATTCAGCTGATACCTTTTGTTTCTATACAGAATAAACATCAAGTATTCTAAATACAGAATTTGAAACTTTAATTATTATACGTTTGTATGATTGAAAAAAAGGAAGAAACGTAGAGAGGAGGCAAAGGGACAAAAAATTCGTGAAAAACATCTCAGGAACTATTCCGATAAATTAAAGCGGTCTTCCTTCGTCGTTATCCGTCCGGATGAGTGACCTGAGCGGTGGTAAGGAATTTTCAGGGAGTTTCAGCGGCCATTAGCGAAGACGGGGACTAAGCCGACGATTTAACAAAAAAAGAAGGAGGGAAGAAGTTTCCGTGATGCATACATTAACCCGTGTAACTGTGAGCAGCTACGCCGATGTGTACGAATCTTAATTCTTTCTTTGTTATCTCTTTCCACTAATTCACGTGAATCGCTCGGGGAAAAGGACGAACAGAGGGGGGAAATAAGAAAGAAAGGAAAAAAGAAGCCATGGCCAACGTTTTTCGTCTTCTTTGTCTCGAGAGATTAAAGGCTTAAAATGTTCACACCCACCCCACATATTTCACCCTCGACCCCATGGCTTCGAGAAGCCCAAACTGTTTCATGAATAATTTGCCGAAAACCTAGCCAACTTCGGTTACACCTTGATACATGGATAATGTAAAATTCACGAGTGCAATAGACCGTTCTTCATTCAACATTCTAGTGTTCGTTTTCTGTAATTAATAAATAGTCTCATCAATTTTTAAATGCAACAGGTTGTAGAAATTATAGAAAATATGGAGCTTCAATCTCACCTGACCTAGCTTTCTTCACCTTGACGAAAAACCTTCAATTTACATAAATTTAATTAATTGAACAAATTATAATTTTTGTAGTTGTAATTTATGTAGCAACTGTTATAGAAAAGACAACACTACTTAAGTAACAATTTTCTAAATTAAACTGCACGAGCGGGAACTTTAATTAAGTAAGCACATATTTAACTTTAATTTGCGAGATAACATAGAAAGCACTTTTCAAAGTTATTAAATCATTTTGTGTAAATTTTGAGATAATTATTCTTAGAAAAAAATTCCTCTCGTCAAGTCAAAAGAGGCAATAAAATAGCATCGCGGAAACATTGACGACTAACGTCCGATAAATTAGCTACGGTTGTGTTAATTAAAGGCGCGAAAATTGGTCTGAATATGGAGGATGGTATCATCGATTTCATATCTAATTAAAACTAAACTGCCGTCGAATTCATAAAAATGCGATAATTAAAAGTATTGATTACCGATGCGAATGACCGATGCGAGTAAGCTGGCAGCTATACGAGAGGGCAGCTTGCTTCGTACACCTGTTCATTAGGTAATGAACTTATTAAATCAGAGGGAGGTGCGGCTTGGTTAAAAAAGTTTCACCAACCTTCGCGACCTTCGATCCGTTCGTAAACCTTTCCTCCCCTTCCATTCGTTCAATTACCCTACCAAAAGGATTAAATGTTATTGGAAACAGTAACGGGTTTAACTAAATCTTCTCGGTAATCGTGGTTGAACAAAGATTAGATAAAATATCCACTTTCATTGCGCGGAGTGGCCCTGGATTTTCTAGCTACCCTATATCGGTCGTAACCTAATGCAGAAGGTAATTCTAAGGGGATGATATTTGATTGCTATCACTTAAAATAATAATAGCAGTGAAATAGAAATAGGTTAACAAATAACAAACAGACTCATAAATAATAATTATTTCGCTCATGGACGATAGTCCCATAAATATTATAAATAGTAATAGTATGAATAATACATACTACTAATGATAATAATATCAATAATTAATTCAAATGATAATATGCTTTTCTGAAAAATTACACCCCAACCATTAAACAATAACCCGATAACTATCGATCTCCAACGATAAACCTTTCAACCCCTTAACTCTATCTACAAGAAAACAGCATCCGTCCATTATTACCACCTGATATTTTCATTCGAACGTCCGTTCGCCCGTACGGAAGGTATTATTACATTTCTGTGGAGTGTAGAAGCAACTTTTCAGTGTATCCAACTGAAACGTTTCAACGTAGGAAAGGGTGTACCCTCGACGTTCTAACCCGCATAACCGAATTAACACCGTCGGAAACCTGCTACAGGTTTACCCCCTTGGTACAGTTTAATCCTGCGTTCCACGTCCGCGTCCAGCGGCAAACGGCGACGGAGCTCGTTGAAACGTAGATGGGAAAGTGACGTAAAATTTAAGAACCGCCCGCATTAAAATCACTGCCCTACCCACGGTATTTCAAACCGCCCCTCGTCCCCGCCGTTCTGTCGCGTACACCCCTTCTGCGTAGGCCCACGAGTGTATAAAGGGTTCGCAAAGTGACTCGAATTACCGCACAGTCGACTTTACGAGACTAGCTATTGCTAATATCAAGAGCATAAGGGTTGCTCTTCTTTTCCCTTCCTCGGCAGCCGAGCAACCCTTACGGGCAAGCGGAAAAGCAGCCTCGAAGTTAGAAGTCCCTCGGAGAAAATCCTTAACCATTCGACCCTCTGTGACATTTTTAGTGGCCATCAAAAAGCAACGCCGGCTTAATTATGAGGGCAGAACCAGAAATCCTGATGCTCTTCAGCCACCGCCAGCTTGTGGCCATTTCAGTACACTTCCCTGCCACTTTCTTCGTTCTTCTCGATGGTCCTTTCAAAACTCTGCCGTACGAACGCCTCGAGGAATCTTTTGTTTCTTTCTCTTTCTTCTTTTTTTTTTCCTCTCTGTTCCCGAAGGGAAAGCAGCGCAGCGTCGAAACAAACAATGGAATCTTTTCGAAACGCGACGGTCGCTTGCAAAGAACTGTACGTCCGACCTTTGTTTCCACGAGACGGATGTAGGTGAATAGTGATTATTCGAGCGAAACCCTAGGATAGCTTGATATAAGTACGGCTAATCGTAGATTGAATTCGTGAAAGATGGATTTAATGCCATAATTGATTCGACTGATAAACATCGGTGATTTCGCGCAAAGTTCTGTCTCTAACCGCTTGACAGTGCGGGGCAATGCAAACGCGTTCAAAGTTTGCCTCGTATATTTACCTAAGAGTTGTCTACGCAAGCACCGTACAACAGGTTGAGCACGAGTTAGCTCCTCTCTACCACTTGTACCAGGATCTTACAAATAAAACGTTTGCCCTATGATTCTATCGTTAATGATAATCATTTGATCAGAGAAATATTCAGAGAAGAATACAGGTGGAAAAATGTTAGATGGATGTTCCCTGAAGAAGGTGGGAAAATTTGCAACTTTCTCCGGGTGCTAAGAGGACCAGAATAGGTGTTGAAAAACATCGAAGCACTTGCGCGTGCATATTGCGGAGAAAATAGCTTAGTTTCGTCGTGGGAGTGAAATTAGATTTCGTTCGAGGAGACGTTCCAAATGTTCACTCTTCCGACCTTCTTTCCTTTATCTGTCACCTCCCCTACCCCCTTCTTCGTCACTGGCACCCTTCTCTTCAACCTGCTCTCTTCCCTTTCGGCCGTTCTTTTTTCTTCTTCTTCTTCTACTCGAAATTCGTTCTCTTCTTCGCGCTGGGATTCCCCGTTTCCCCCAGGACACTCGACGACGTCGCGACGCTCCTCCACGTTCCGTGGTACTATGCATATTTCACCGATTTTTATGGAATTCCTTCTAGACTCGTTCCTTCTCCTTCAAAGCTCTGCAGCCTATCATCTCGCTTTCCTTTCCTTCTTCCTTTCTTTTTTTTTCACGTCTGTCATTTTTCCCTCTCGTTGTTACGCGGCGTGTACTTTAGCCGTCCCGTAGCCCTCCTTCCAACCCCCCTGGGGACGGATTTTCTACGGAGATTTTCCGATTAACCCCGTTGAACCGTCGATCGATCAAGCGGAACAATATCCCGCTTCGATGTCTATGAATAACCCCCGATCTTCCATGAATCCTCGTATACGAGCTTAGTTTCGTCAATGGTAACGGATAATCACCGTTTACTGGAATATTGACGTTTGTTTCTTTGACAGTTTCGACGCGGTGCGATTGTTGATAATTTGTATTGCTTATACTATAATCGGATAATTGTGAATTTTAAGTTTACATTAGTTAACAATTTTTCGTTGATTTCATTTATTAAAACAAAGAAACGGGTCTAATTTCTTTTTTACGCAATGTATAATAAAGTACGAAATTGGTTGACAAGATTTCGTTATTACAACGAAAATAGCGGTACACGGTTTTCGACTGCCACTCAGGATGGCCTGTTTGGCAATAAATTAATTATGCAAATGAAATATTGCATCGGTAATGGGATCAACTTAATTAGAAATTATGTGCGCATGCATGTAAGTTATATCCTTAAATTCCCAGTATTTCTCAATTATCCAGCTAATTACGGCATCATACGGGCCAGTGACATTTGCTGCTTCTGCAATTGCGTAATTCTGACAGAGATGCAATGTTGGAGAATAATTATGTCAATCAGTGTTTGAATTACGCTCGGTACTTGAGTGTATTGAGTGCACGGAACAATCATCTAGTTACCTATTTTTTTTAACATCTCCACCAATTTTGAAAATATCACTTAATTTATATTATTACTATTATTATCACTTCTATCACCATTGATATTATTAATACTACTACTGCTGCTACACTAATCTATTATCACAAATGCTAATGAAAGTCTTCACCTCAATAATATGCTTCAAAGCATTCAGAAATCCTGCCTCTGAAATGTCAGACGAACATGAACAATCACACCCTAGATTTAATTATAATAAACATTTACTTTTGTTTTTTAACCAACCAAACCAGAACCTCCTTTTAGGAAAACTTTGAAACGTATGGTAAGTTGTCGAAAGAGGTATGAAGGATCGTGAGCGCGTTTTAGGAGGTACCGGCAACCGCCTATGGGGCTATTTTATTTTCTAAGATTTCACTTTTAGCGACTATACCTCGTTCGAAAAGAAGAGGGGGAAGAAAAGAGAATTTTGCCTAAGGCGAACGAGGCTACGGCATGCAGACCGACCAACGATACGCCTGAGACTCTCTTTCTGTCAAGTCGCCTTATATTTCGTATATACCACCCAGGAGGCGCAACGACGCTCCTCTCGAGATCAGTATGACTGTCGGTGTATACGTATACCGGCTCACTATGGAAATAAAGCACTTCCAGAGCTTCGCGAGAAATGCATACGTTCCCCCTGGCTACCTCCCTCTTGCGGGAAACCCTGCTCCTTCGAGATCTCTGGCAATCCCTCCTCGTCACCAGCCCTCTCTGTTTCACGAGAATACCGGTGATACCTCTTTCGATTAAAGCTACACGAGAAGGAAGTCGTTACGGTTCCTTCGAGCTTGTCTGAACGCTAACGAAATTCATTTCGACGTTGCTGCTTGCTCGCATGACGGCCATTTTCTCTCTTGTTTGCTGGTTAACTTCAACCATGGAACCAATTTACGCCGTAAGGATCCAGCGACAGAAGAGGATGGTATCCGTGTTTGTTGCCAGTGTTATGCGACAACGCCTAACATTCTAGGATAATGCTATAGGGTGCAACAAGGGAACCCGAAGACGTTCAAAGAGCAATAAGCTGGCGAGGCCGACGTTTTTGGACGCGAAGTAAACTCATTGGAAGGTCGCGTTTAAAGATTAGATTACATTGGGGAGATAAGTGGAAGAATAGCTAATGCTGATACCTAGAGACGCGGAAGATAATTGGAAAGCTAGAGTAGCAAATGCTATGTACCGAAGAGCATGGAAGGTAGCGGAAAGGCTAGAGCAACTAGCTCTAAATTCAGGCTAGAAGATAGCGAGAGGGTTAAATAGCTAGCGTTAAATCTAGGGTCGAGGGAAATAGAAGGCTGGAGTAGCTAGCGTTAAATCTAGAGTCGGGAAACATAGTTAGAGGGCTCGAGTAATTAGCGTTAAATCTAGGATCAAGGAAAATAGCTAGCGCTAGTATAATAGAGAAGATATACCACTCGCTACTCTTGACTTTTCGCTGTCAAATTCTTACAGTACACCCTGTATCTTAGAATGTTCAACATTCGCGACGAGAATTCCAGGCTCGTTCGGATGCATCTTCTTGCGTAACGAAGCGGCAGGAAGTAGCGAGCGGAAGAAATGCTTCGGAAAGAAGGAGAAGATGAATAGGAGGGAAGAGGAATAAGGTGTGCAGTTATAATTTGTGGAGGGAGTCTGACTTTAGCTTGCTAACGACGCGGAATGGTGATGTACCAGTTCCTTGGTTTCTTGAATATACTTGTCAACTCCAGTTCGTTAACCGACACAGTGCAAATTGGACATGTGTATTTGTCCTTGTTCCTTTTTCATTTTTCTCGAATATATCAAAATGTTAAGGAGATTGCCTTAATTGCAACTGGAATGTCTTATATTTATATTATACGAAGCTCGAATCAAGCGGAAATTCTCGCGTTACTGTACACGCCCGGTTTTATACATAACTTAAAACATACGAACATTCTCATGGTTTAGTCGAGTTTCAGTTTCCAAAGGAGGCCTTATACGATCGTATTATCTGGTCCGCGAACAACGGAATAATGAAGGAAAGGAGAAGAGCCAGGCTAGGCAGAAGCGAACCTGAAGAGGGAAAGAAACGTAGGAAAAGTGGAAGAGGATCGAGGATCCGATGGCAAGTGAGAACGCGTTAACCTAAACGCCATAGCGTTTCATTTACATAACCGTAATCCTACTTAGCGGCGGATGCTTAATTCCTCTCGTACGTTTTCGTTTCGCCGTCGTGCTAGAATTTCGGCCAAACACTTTCCCCGACATTTTCAAATTGGATTCGCAAACATGAAACACAAATCTTGGCTACTGAAAGTTGGGATTACAACTAGTCGAGTAAACAGAAGAGAAAATGTATATGTATCAAATTTTTGGAAATTCCATTGAGTATTTTTTTTAAATTATTAAATTTAGAAATTTGAAATTTAGTAATTTCAAGAATGGAAAAATTGGTAAACCATAAACGATACTAATTCTATGCAAATTTTAAATCTAAAGAAGTAGGCTTCTGTATTGAAACTTCTATATTACCTAAAATTCTTTTTTAAGTGGTTATCGAAAAAAAGGGATACAGGTTATCACCCACACAGGACAAAACCAAAGGAATCCTTCTATATACAAACACATCGTATATTTACACGCTTAACATAGTTCCGTAAATGCACGCATAATATAAAAAGTACAGTCGCACACGCGGTGTGTTGAACGAATGACAAAATCGATCTCTTAACACCTTAATTACCACCCTGAAAAACGATACACTTTAACAATAATTGCCATGTAATTAATGAAATTTCATGTTTGTAACGTTGAACCATCGATGACTAATTGTGGCAATTAATTTGTTAATCAACGTGAACGATACGTCATCGCACAGGACACTGTCTTATTACATAAAACAATAAATTAAATTACATATAAAGTATAAAAAGAGAGATAAAGAGAAGGAAGAACAATAGGAGTTAGAAGGAAATTGACATGTTTTATGGCTTGGCAGCTTAGTAGCTGCGTGTTTCTTAACAACCGAGCGTCTCCCTAAGCTTATATACGCTCTACTTATTTTAACGTATCCGCAATACACCAAGTTATGCATAACCATTCGACCTGGCAGCACTATAAAAGTACAAGAAGTTTCAAGATTACTCTGAATACGAGACGTGTGCGTCGTTGATAACGTAACGGCGTTAAAACCCGGCGTCGATGAACGGCGCCTGCCTTGCATGCGAAACGCGTTAACATTTTATTACCTATATTTCTGGCCCAGGTTATATATTTCAGCATGTGATCGCGTCGGTTATCAACCGTACCGGACGACAGAGTTTTACTGCTTCTCTATATACGACTGACTCGTGTATCTTTGGGTACTTGTGCCTCAAAATGCTTTCACTTATTAGAAAAAGAAGAATTTGATCTAGCTCTGCTAATACAGGAAATTACTATACAGATATGCATGAAAGTATTGGAACAATAATATAATTACACGTATAAGATGGAAGGCAGCTCCATTTTTACCATTTTACCATTTTCAACGTTTATCAAATTATTACTGTAGTTTAATTAGTTACCGAGTTGATAAATCTTTATTTCTATTCTTGACAAATTTTTCATAATTGAAGAACTATTAACCCCTTGCCCTGCAACGTGGTTAAATTTTGAGTTTAATTCTAATTACTATTTCCTCAACCAAGGATCGTTGAATGCTATATACAGGTGATTTTTTATTTTTCTTTATTTATTTTAAAATTGGAGCAATAAATAGTTAGCTTTGACTGATGCAAGTATCGAAAAAATTGCAAGGGATTAAATCGCTAGGCGAAGGGGTTAGAACGAAACTGCACTCCTCTTGCTGTGAGGTCCTCCATCGCATCAACGCGTTAGAAGATAAGAGTTTAGTATCGAAGGAAAAAGTAACGCTTCCACAGCTAATCAGCACGAAAGTGAATAAAGTCGTAAGATCTCATTGTCTCCGGTGGATAACTGGTATAATGTATTCCATAAAGAGCAACGGACTAGATATATACATATCTACCTGTTATCGTGACAAAGGTATGCAAAACCGTGTTGTGTATCGCCCGCAGACTCGAGCAATGCATTTCACTCGAAAACGAGATTTTTTTTTTTCCCTAGAAGGTAAGCGATATTACTCGAAGCTGTTGAACGAGGTTTTGAACTTTCACCTCGGTGAAGGTTCGCCACGGAAGAAAGTGGCTCGATAACCGTCAACAGTTCGCAGTCCAACGAGCCAGATGAGTATTGCAAGATGTTGCGACCGATTCGTCAATGAAACGAGCCGAAAGAGGCGACTCTAAGTTCGCGAATGGCCGTGACACGAATGGTCCCCAAAAAAGGACGACGTCGATACTTTTACTCGAATCGTTCACGAGAAAACCTCTCTGTCTCGTTGAAGAGTTTTCAAGCGAGAAAAGACCGTCGAACGCTTCGATTCTTCTATTGCAATCGAAAGAACACTTCACGACTTTGAAACCATCGATAACCGTCTACCTTTTAGCGAATGGGAAATTCAACATTTCACGCCTGGCTTATGTAATCGTTGTTTAAATAAGGAACGAGAATTTGTTGAGTAAAGTGGACGCTTTGCGTCATAACCGGTCATCGATGCGTTAGCCAACAAATGATTGTCTTTCGTTTCCTGGACGAGCGAAAAAGTTAAGCAAATTACAGCCTTTTCTCTTTAATTTCGACGTGAAATGCAACTAAACCTACATTTAGTTGCACTCGATAGAGAAGTGTACTCGTTGACTGGAAACAACACAATAGAAAGAATCGAAATGTCGAAGTGATTGAAAATCGTAGAAATTTTAACAATTTGACAGTTCGACGGCTATATATTTCATGGAATCAATGCCTTTTATGATTTTATGTCGAAAAACGCTATCAATCACTTCAAATCACCAAAGATGATTTTACCGGATATGATTTCCTATCTCCAGCTTGAGACAGGATTGAGCGGAAATTATATTATTGTACCTTACTGTTGTCTTCTGAAGAGGTTAAGAAGACTTCTCTTTACTCGCACCTTTTGCATTCTCCAAGGCACCTACTTTCTCGCGTTTCGCTACTGACCTGGTCTCCTTCCGGGAGTCACTGTATTGATTATTGAAGAAAAGAGCAACAGCTTCCTTCTTCGAAGCGTCTGCTTTATTAAATTCACTCTCGCTCCTGTCGCTGGCCAGTTCGGCCAATTCACCGATATCCTTCTTCCCTGATCCCTCCTCAACAGTAATGTAATGTCCTTTGGGGATATCCGCGTTCCTAGGTTCAGCTAAATTACTGTACACGTGTTGCAACGACTGCACCTCGGGATGACCTTGAACCTGTACCTGCCCTTGTTCCGGTTGTTCAATGGCCGCGAGGATGTCCTGCAGGAGTCCATTGGACAGGACCTGGTCGTGTCTGATGCTGCCGTCCGAGTTCTCGGTGCCTAATCCACCATCAGCAGCCTGGATCTGAAGCATGTACGTTCCCTTAGAGCCCTGAACCTCGAAACCATCACCTCCGCTCGATGTTAATCCCTTGGCCAAAGACAAAGCTTCACTGCCCTCCTGGCTGTTCAAGAACTGGCTAGCATCCACCTCGTTGGACCCAAGATTCTTAGCTTGACCGAATCCCTGCTCGCTTAAACTGGCTGTTAGTGCTTCCGCCCTTATGCTATTGTCCTGAGAACTCGGAGAGAAGGGAGAGTCTTGGAACTGCGTGACAGGAGGAGCCGAAATAACATTAGCCACATCGGACGACTGGCTATGGTCACTGGCCAGGATGTTATCCAACTGCTCCGGAGCGGTCTGTACTCCTACAGGATTGCCGTAACTGTCCTTCAGATTCGTCTTGGGCTGTTCGTAACTCTCCAGGTTCAGTTGGCTGATCGATTGAGGCAGATCCAGCGAGCCTACCTTGAAGTTCTGGCCCAAATCGGAAGAAAGAGACTGGCCTGACAAAGCTGCACCGAAGCTGTGCAGCTGGGGTCCTGAGTTGGCCAGGTAGTTGCCAGTATCCTTGAAACTGTACTGCGTACCTGTGCCCGTCTGTTGGAAGCCACAATCGTGACCACCGTCTGTCGATAATGGTAAACTCACCACAGGAGTGCCATAGGTGGTGGTTATGGTATTGCCGATGCTGTCGTAGAGATTGTTCCCAAAACTGGTGGAGGTCGAGACGAAAGAAGAAGCCGGACCAAAGTTTGGCGCTCCGTATGTCAATACCGGTGCCGGGGTGTTGAAATTACTGAAGGATAACGGCGTCCCGTACTGAGCGTTCGGTGCTGCTATCGGCGAGTTTGAACCGAGGTTCTGTAATTTCTGGAACGCCACTGGAGCGCTTAAGCTAGGCAATTGCTGTTCGAACGACAAAGTCGAAATGAACGTCTTTGGTGACTTGGCCAAGTCAGCGTGTCTCGGTGGTGGTACGTAGCGATTCAGGTTGGTCAACAATCCGCTAGGGATGGGTTCTTTGAACTTGATCGGCTCGCGATTACGAGGCGGTATCAGAGAACCAGGAAGTGGCGGGGGAGACCTGAACGCGCCATGAGGACGATGATGATGTATGTTCTGCTTAAAAAGCGAACTGCCGTGCAGACCAAAAGAAGAATGCGACGACGCCCGTCCTGCTTCCGCAGACTGATATGGTTCATTGAGCGAGAACGAAGAGAGAGGAGGGATACTGTAGGTGTCCAGTAGAGGAGGTGGAGGCAAAGGTATGCCAGATTCAATAGAGTTCAGTTTTCCGAATGAAACACCTGCCAATGGAGGACCATAACTATTAGATAGTCCATTGGCTGAGAATTGACCCAACGACAAGTCGTTTCCTAAACTCTGAAACGCATGGGTGTCTCCGAATCCAAGATTAAAATGAGGAACACTATCCAGCACTGGTAATTTTAACCCAGACAGATCCGAAGATAACGGCGAAACTGTCGGTAGCAGCTCGAATCCAACTGTTTTGATGAGAGGCAGTGGTTCAACTTTAGGCACCCCGTACTGCAGATTAACTGGACCAGATAGAATCTTCTCAGGTAGGTCCTTCTTCGGTGGATTCTGATTTTCATTATGGAATGGTTCGTACTCGGGCAGTGATGGCGGTGGTAATCCCGCATTCTCATTGGCACCCAATTTCACGGAGGTCTTCAGATCTTGAGCTTCAGGATTGTGTATCGGAACCCCATAGGAATCACTGGGCACGTTTGGATCGTCCTGCAAGTTCGAGGAGGAACCTTCTACCGTCTTGGGCTCGTTCAATGGAGGACCATAGGTGTTCGAAGGCTGTCCATGCTGATTGCTCAACCCAGCAATGGGCTGCCAGCCGTCGTACTTGATGTCAGGTGGCGTAGGTGGTGCTGGGACACCTGGCGGAGGAACCGGCGGAGGGGGTGCGTACAAGTCACTGGTCGGTGGTCCATATTGAGATTCAGGCACAGCCGAAATCGCTGGTGGCGGTGGTGGTCCATATTCGTCGTTCGGTTGGCGGTTAAACTGGACGGCGAGTTTCTGAGGGGGTTCGTAGGTGTTCAAAGGTAGAGAGACGGAGGGCTCGAGTACCGGTTTCGTTGGTCTGTGACCCGACGATGCGATGAATTGATTAGACACGCCGGAAGTGAATTTCAATGGAGGGCCATACTGAGGCTTCGGTGGCCTAAACGAGCCGAAGGAATATGGCGGTCCGTAGTGTTGCTTCGGTGGCCCGTAGTGAAGCTTCAGCGAGCCAAAGCTCAGTTTCGAGGGCAAAGGAGACAATGGAGGACCGTAACTTTGTTTCGGTGGACCGTAGAATGGTTTGATGTTCCGTGGAGGTCCGTAGGAAGACAATGGTGGCCCATATACCGGTAACGATATTTCTGGCGGTGGAGGGGGATATATAGGCGTAGGTCCTTGATCACCTACTAGTTCTGGCGGACCGTAAACTGGAGCTGGTCCCTTCAAATTTGCCCCAATTGGTGGTCCATAATCATCAGCTGGTGGACCATAAGAATTACTTATTCTATCATCAGCTTTAATTTCGTTTTGTTTATCTTCCTCGCCTTTGACAGACGTTTGTGGCTGCACCTTATTGACTACTGCTTGAACATGATGTCCAATCAGCAGAATGCTCAGCAACACGATCGACATCTGTAACCAAAATAAAAATTTTCTTCAACTTTCATTCGATTTTAATAATATTGATAACAGCTGTTGTCTCGAGCTTGATTGCAATTAAGTTCTTCATTACGGGGTAACGAAAGTAAGAAGTAGGTGATTATTTAGTGGATAGTTGTAATTACGAGCTGGAAGTTAATGGGAGGTAAATGGAGCGTGAATTGTAAGTAGCTTGTGCATTACTTGTGTGAAATCATTAAAATAAATACCAAACAGATTTTATTAAATATGCCAAGTACTCTGAGGCTTTTAATTTAATTAACATTTAATTAAAATTAGTACCATTATATGGTAATTACCGTTCAACTAATAGCAGTGATGTAGTTAATTTAAATAACATTTAATCAATAATAATTACTATTATTATAAAATAAATATTATTTATCTATGATACTACTATATAACTAATACTGTTGTGTCTTAATGCTGTTATTTATTAATAGTAATTACTGTTTTGAATGTTTCTTTCGTCGCTCACGAAAAGTAAAGACAAGATTAGAACAGTTCCTAGATTTTGGATGAGTTAGCTAAACTACTATGGCATCCTCTCCAGTTCTAATTAGTTCGTCGGCTGCATAACTGTAGCTTAGTATCGCGTACACATTTCGCTTGTGCATTGTCTACAAACTCCATATTGAAGGCCGTGGGAGACTTTAAGCTAGTTTACGACCTTGGTTGCCGCTGGATGAGGTAGTCGTTCCAATGTACGTGAAAATTATGTGAACGTGCATTTACTTTACTCGCTGCGAGTATTAAACCTACGGAACCGTGAATAATTATGTTAATTGCAAAGATGCTGTTCCATAGAATGATGAAAGAAATGACAATTTCTCTTTGATCTATGATTGTTTCCCACTTCAACTCACTGATTGAAGTTAAACATTGCTACACGACAAGATAAACATCTCTGATTGAACTGAGAGCTATTTATGAATTTCTTTAATTATTGCATATAATTTAGATTGCAAAATTGTAGAATAAGGATAAATATTACAGGTGACACTTTTCATTTTCTTTGGCAAATATTCGAACTACATAAAGACATAATTGAACAATGCTTTCACGGTCCGTTTATGATAATAGCTATTCACCATATCCCATAACAACCAATTTGTTTTTTCATAAAAGATATTAAAGAGGGGACCAGAAACCTGGTTATTGCCATTAAAAAGCCATTCATGGAAGTTTCAAATGGCACAATGACCGAGATACAAGGTTAACATAATATGCACTTTCTCTCAAGTGCAACGACGAGAAGTGCAATGCACGAATGCACTGAAATAAA
The DNA here is from genome assembly GCF_051020975.1 of Osmia lignaria lignaria. NCBI lineage: Eukaryota > Metazoa > Arthropoda > Insecta > Hymenoptera > Megachilidae > Osmia > Osmia lignaria. The sequence continues at coordinate 8,370,138 of NC_135041.1, forward strand.
TGAACAGTAACAAAATGTAAACTATCAACTCAACACAATCTTATGAACATAATTTTGTTAGTTTTGATAGAAATTTACATTGCTTTCTACTTTAGCAAACATTTGGAGATAAAATATTGAAATATTAAATTATTAAACAGGCAACTTGTGATTACTTTTAAAATTATCAAACTTCTTTAATCATTTTTATTGCATTCAATTACTGCAACATCGCTACTTTCTACACTTTCAGGTTAAATTAGACAGTAGAAGCCATAATCACTTTGATCGTGTTTAGCTATTTTCATAATGTTGATGCAACACCGTGCCAAAGAAGTGTAACATTGTTTTCCATTAATTAAACAACTGAAAAGTTTTTACTTTCACGTGATAGAAATATTTTCATTTCATTTGAACTATTTGCTTTAATAATCGACAAATTATACTTCTATTTTACTTGAGAAATGATCGACGTTGTCAATGAAAAAAAAATCAATGAATTGACAGGTTGTTATTTTAATGTTAATAACACCCATAGATTAATGAGAAGTGTTTATACGATAAGTAGAAAGGTGTCAGTCGAAAGGGAGAATAATTTCTCGACTTTAATAGCTCCAGTTTCTCTTGAACTCCGTGTAAAAAATGTCATCTAACTTATCCACCCTTAAACACATTTTATATCAAACTGAATACATAAAACACATTTTACAATGCACTCAAATTCAAAGCCTATTATATGAAAAACAGATACGTGCAACGTGAAAGGATTAACAGTTCCTCATAAATTCAAAGATCATTAACATCCATCAATATCATGATCAGCTTTCCCAAAGTTTCGTCTCGAAAGAAAATAACATCCTTCCGGTGAATTGCAACAGAAGGTCCCTCGAAGCGATCACAGATCACCTTAATTCACCTCGAACGATTAGTAAGAATATCAAAGAACTGGATAAAAACTTGGTGATTAACACTGCATAGAGTACACTGAGCAGAAAAGGCAAGTAGTCACTTGGACGACGATAAAATCCACCGATCACCTACCTTGATTCCTACCATGCTGCACCCACGTTAAATAATTGTCCGCACTGCACACTAATCAAACGACACTATCAGTTTCCTCTTCCTCTTCACTGGATCCTCTCGATCCAAACGAAAGATAGTTTAATCTCCTTCGGACTTTCAGTCGAACACATCGTTGCACATCATCCTGACGCTTTCGAACTAACAGCCACGAGACTCTGTCACTACCAACACAAAAAATGCTTGTCCAGGTACGAACAGTCCACTTATATAGACTCTGAGAGGGGTACCGGTCGGAGGTATTCTCCGTTGAGTTTGCTTGAGTAAATCGAGGAAACGACAGACACAAGAGGAGAGAGAGAGGGAGAGACACGAGAGAGGAGACAGTGGGGAGAGACGGTACCCTCACACGACCAGTTAAAAATTCTCTTTGTAGAGAAAGTAGGCTAGCCCCTGTCTCTGACTCGACGAGGAAAGATGCGCTCGGAAGTGTTGGACCATTGATATTTATTGATCCTATCAAATGAAAATATTTCATTTTTGAATCTTCCTACTTGCATCTGTGACATAGCTAATATTGAATGTATTGGATGAACCAGTGACTTAACGAAAATCGAGTATCACGTCTTGAAATTGAAATAAAACACAAACTATTTGAAATTTGTTAGGTTTTTTTAATTTAACGAAAAATCTACGAAGACATTAATTATTCTTGGGCTTAATCACCCTAGTCGACCTAGTTGACCCAGTGGCGAAAAAATTCAATGGATGGCCAATTTTACGAAGAGGAATCAATTGGCTATTGGATTTTACACATATTTTGACGAATTCGAATGCAGTTTGTTGTACGTATCACTGTTTACCATCAATTAAAAGTATCACAGTGATAACGTTCTACCGAGTTACCAAGCTATCTAAAATCTCGTTGAAACAGTTAATTATCGTACAACAGCAATATAATTCTCAGTGAACAAGTGAACACAATGAAATAGAAACGCGACCTGTTTCACAGCTTAGCTGAAACGGAAACCAGCATTTCGCGTGTCAAAATCATTCCGAAGAGTTTGGTGTAATCTTTTCCACCGCATAAAGTGTTCTTCGTTAAGGCAAACTTTTGTATCTTTACAGAAAACAGAATTTGAGAGAAATGTTTTGATCTATTTATTACAATAAAAATAGAAAAATTTTAAAAATCTCAAATCTTGTTAATTTAATCAAATCCGTCAACGTTAAATAAAGGATAATATTTAAGAATGAATATTAATGGAAGTTCCTTTAGTTTACAATGTCATTAACCTAAGGCTATAAATGCCCCGTAGTTCAAACTTCAATTCTAACTACATGTATAACGAAAATTCAACATCCTTTGGCACTTCCTTTTGAGTTGTAACAGGCTCACTTCCACTTTAGATTCATGTACATACAGGAGTTCCTACAAATTACAAGTAAGATACATGTTCCTTCCCTTAATTAACAAAACGCTTGAATACATAAAGACATTTCAGGAAAATCCCTTTAGATGTTGCCTTAGCTACTGTCAGCAAGATTCTGTGTCAAATATCTTCTGACGGAATTTGGAATATTAGTGAATCAATTACACTGCTTCTATTCATAATTATAGCAATTACAAGTGAAATATAATTAATGGAGCAAATATTTTATCATAATATTTTAGCATCCTTTAAATTTCAAATATCCAGCTTTCTGTATGCTACCTTACAATGCCAGTCAAAATAATATTTTTCTACCATTTTCTATTAATTATTCGAATATATCTAATTTGCCATGCTAATCACCAATAACTCCTACGTCATTCACTTTTTATTTTATTAACTCTGATTGCCAAGAAATATAGCTGCCTACTACTATAACCCTTCCAACTGATAATCTTAATGATACCATCAGTATTACATCATTTTTCAAAGGAATGTTACCAACCTCTCCCTCTATTCTTGACTTTCAAATGGAGGACAAAGTTGATTTAATTAAGAGCCCTACATACCCTGTATACGTTTTAAAGACGTCTCATGTACGTGGATAAAAAAAAAAAGAAAAACGAGGAGGAGAAAAGAGGCTTCCGGAACACGTGCATGCAAGATGAAACGTTACGTGTATGTATCCGCGCAGCTCCATTCAGGTCCATTACGTTGACATCAATAATTCAAGTGAAAAGTGCCCGTCCCTCACGGTTTCCCTTTGCTTGCCGGTCCACCGGTATATGTCGGATGCAGAAGGTCGAAAATAACGAAACACCGACAAACGGGATTGTTTCGATACCGGAAGTCACTGCAGTATGCAAACACAGAAAAGGTAGCCGATCCACGACACGTGTTTGAATTAATTGTTCAACTCTCTCGTGATTTTTCAAACGATCTGTTTTCGTTTTCCATGACTTTCTCCGTTTCTTTTGTTTCCATTGTGATTTTCTGGATTTGGACCAGAACGGGAGGTTCTTTTATGGATGTTTGATTAAAACCCGGTGTTTTATTTGGTTGTTGCATAACAAATGATCGATTTGGAAACGTACAATTTATCATTATTAAGTAGCTTAAGATATATATCATAAGAATAAGAATTTAATTATCAGCTCATTACGTGAAAAGAGGTAAGTGTTCCGCGATGATTCACGGAACCTGTGCTTCAAACTTTCACTGTCCTCGCATTGCTCAAGTTTCGTTTAAAACAAATCATTCTGAAATTCCCAAAAATTCATTTCCCTCGAAGCTATTTTGTTCAAAAATAAATAAAAAATTCATACTCTGATGATCAATCGTCTCAAACCAAATTTCTTTTTATCGCTTTATGAATAAAACTAATCGCCACTCTGCTTCCCAAAGAAAGCAGAAATCTGGTCTCCAAACACTTTCTCGAAAAACCACGCAAGATATGTGTAAATTCGTCCTCTGACCGAGAAATTTTGCGCTGAATATTCAACAGATGATTATCAACGATGTCATTCCCTTTCACGCTCAAGATTCACACGAACATGTTACCTATAATTCAACGCTGTACAAAGATCCTTTCGTAAGGCGAAGGGTATGTATAAGTCTGAGAACGAACCACGGTCAAGTTGAATGCTCGACAGACATTCAAATTTTAGGGTCAAGTCGAATGGAATGCACGCAGGTGTGGCAGCATCTCGCACACCCAGCTGAAAACTTTCTTCTTTCTTCCGCTCGAGGTCATCCCTGTGACATACGTTCAGAGAAATCATTGGACAAAACGGAAGAAGCTTCTATACACCGGAAAAATTCCAATGTTTATGATTCTAACTCCTCTGATAAATGAAGATTCCATTGAAAACTATAATAGAATTTTTCAGACTCTATAGATGAAGTTATATTAGATTATAATTAAACTTCAAAATCATCATCATCATCATTTACTGGTTCATCTTCCAGACATTAATTTGTTACAAAAACAGGGGATATATCAGGATAGAACATGATCAATACAGTGATCTAACCCGTATTCACGAACAGAGGCAATTTACTGAATCAATATACAGATTCTAGCGCGGGTAGATTAATTAGGAGGAAATTATTATAATATCGGAAAATCTGGGAAATACCTATGCGGGTCATTTATCAGAGACTGTTGGCTTATCGCACCTGATCTCAGCGTAAAATGAGCTAAATGTCTGGCCAATGGTGTGCGAGCACAGCTGGTCCAATTCGTAGCCGAGTTATCCAGCAGCGACTCGGTCTAATTAATGTTTGCTTTATGTCGTTAAAAAGGTGGATGAAACTTTACAGCAGCTTACTGTTCTATGTATCACAAAACTGTCCACCCTTTTAAAGCCTAATAAATAACGTTGAGAGCCATTGCGTTGGTGAAGCAAAAAAAAAAAAAAAAAAGAGAGGAATATATATGTTTTGCTTCCCCTCGAATCTGCTGAATGGAGATTTTTATGTCCAGTCATGTGTATGGTGACGAAATCTTGTTGACCCATGTTACCCATGTTTCCTCTTCTCCTGGTATTGATTTATTTTCAACGCGAATGTAGAGAAAAATCGTAAAATTTTTACAATAATATTGACTTTCCATTTAAATATAAAATAATACACGAATCGAAGAACCATCTACAAAGTGTATGAATGCATTGTTTCATTATCCAACAAGATACTTCAGCCAGAACAAGTAGCATTCTCTATGACAATGAAAAACGGAAATATACGCTGGCTGCTGGTATTTCCTTTCCATAAATTCGTCCTCGTAAAAAGGAACGAGCCGAGTTTTCGTAACACGACTGTCTCCATAATCGAGAGATGTAACGAGACACTCGAGAGAGGGTCACGATGCAACAATGAAAATTCGGTGTATCAAGTGCTCGCCAGAGCCGTTGGTTCACTTCCGTTTACGCCCGTGTCATAAATGTAACAAATATGGAGGAATCATACGTGCACGTGTGTACACTTCACTATTATGACCATCTTGTTTTACAATTCGCTAAGGAGCATGTGTTGTTAAAGAAGAGAAGTATAAAATAAAAATAGATGCAACGAAGATAATGTATGAATTAATTAAAAATATTTGTTAAATAATTTGTCGACTTTCATGGAAAAAATATCCAGAGATGCACAATTTTGTCATAGAAAATGATGAGTAAAAAATTCAATTCGTTGCATGAATTGGAGCAGTAATCGCTTACACTTTCCGGCAGAAATGTAAATCTGCAGCACGAAGGCAATGAAAGTTTTCAGACCATGGTAAATGGAGCAACAAATTACAATATTACGTGTCCATTTCCAGCGACAGGATATTACACGATGCGTGTATTATGGCTATGATCGTTAGACTGTTCACATACCGAGATACACACTGATCTGATGACGGTAACAGCTTCCTGTGATTGCTGACAGCAAGCAAATGACTGTTTTTAAATGATTTAAGAGTCTTCTTCTTTTTTGCTTGACGCGTCCATGATATCTCAATGTATTTTGAAATATAACAGAAGATTATTCATTTGTTATAATTCAAAAATTATTTTGCCAGAAATGAGCTCCGCAATTTAATCCAGAAAAGGAAAGTCAAGTTTCTTCTGTTATTAGAAAACATTCACGCAATTTCAATACTGTTTTTTCTACCCTAATGTCCATTCCCTGTTCACTTTCGTCACGCTTACATATCCGCTTCATTTTCACCAGGAACACCTGTATAGGATGACTCTTTCGCAGTCGAAAGCCCGGAAGTGACCACACGTCGGGATTCTTGCACAGTTCTGGGTCAAACCAGGAACGAATCGAAATTTACAATTTAAACGCGGATACGTCGGAGTTTTCACCGGATTGAAACAAGAATGAATCATCTGGTGAAATTCTGGTGGTTGATGATTGCACCGGATGTATAGGAAAGGACGTGGCAGAAGAATGACGGAATATAATTAATATTTCCATCTTGAATTGAGCAGTGAATGCAAAATGTGTCATAAGGTTTGTAAAAATAAATTCCAAGATAGGATCCAGAATGAAAAATCCATCTTGGGATTGTAATTTAATAATTGAATTTTTCTAACAAATATATCCATGTATAATGATTGATTAAATAATGAATTTGAAATTTTATATAATTAATATTTAATGAATCAATTAATGAGCCGATTTGTTCAATTTAATTGCCAATTTAATAGGAAATTAAAAATAATGATGCTGTGTAATTAGAAACTAATTGGTAAATACAAATTTTTCCAACAAGTTTCTACTTTTTTTTTAGTTTTTAGAAAGTCGTTTCCAAAAATATGCGTAGTACGTACATGTTTTATTATCAAGGCTCGATTTCACGAATTTCGTTACAAATCTGTGTCGTGTTTTCACCGAAAATATACAAGCGTAACACGTCGCTATTTCGTTGTTTTATATTCTGCAGTTCGAAAATCGCTACAAATATCGACAAATTGAACCATTACGATCGCTTCGCACAACAGATTTCTTCCTATGGAAATATATTTACCGTCATCCCCGATAAGGAAGTTTCCGTGAGCGAAAGTAACGTTCTGGGAAGTGGTTGTTTCTTCAACCAAGCCACGATTCGACTTTGTTTTATCGTTAAAACATGCAGAACGTAATCATTCCTTAGAGAGTACACAAAGACACGTTAAACGGACTCAAGTACCTGGAACCGTAGTAAGAATAAACGTTTTGAAACGATAGAAATCTTGGCTTGACAAAACAAAGAGAAAGGATCCTGTTTGAAAAATTTCCGGATTCTAAAGAGCATTCGATCGGTGAAGAATTTATTCATATCATTGAGTGAAAGAAACGATGTGTCCACAGATTTTATGACTGTGACTAAATCACTCGAGACGAAGAGTTCTTCACTTTTCTTTCACATTCTCAAGGTGATTGCTTATATAGAAAGTGTTTCTGAAATAGCCATTTCAATTTTGAAATAAACAAAATTATGATCACCATTTACACTACACTTGTTTAAATAATCCAATGAAATTTTGCCAAAAAATTTTACAATATCGTTGCCAACTTTTATTTACGATGTGATCTTTTCTTGGATCGTCCTTGGATATTTACAGAAACGCCAAAAATTATATATTGTTTTCTGTAAAGATGTTAGTTATAAATGATACGTAGTAACAACTAGTTTACAATAGCCAGTTGTAAAGCATAACAGGTGCGAGACAAGTTCATGAGACAAGGACGCTTTCACAAACCTTTGACGGTCATTTAATGGACATTCCGAACTTCTAAACGAGTTTAATGTTCCGCTTAATGCGTTATACACCTTTGTGAGATTTATAGAAGCAATTCTTTTTATCTGTACGCATGGTATGAAATGAAAATTGATAATACTAAATTGTAAATTGATGAACCAGCCATTTTGTATTGAAAATATTAATGAAATTCTTATATACTCATTTTCTTCAAACTTTGAATTTCAAATTGATATAACACAGATGTTATTTTGAGATACTTTTATGTCCCAAAACGGTGTCAGATTTTCGACGTTTCGAAATGTCACCGAAAACTGATAACTTTTGATTTCTTAATGAAGACCCTCTAAGGAAACTCACTTTCCGTTCCTATTCCACTTTAAAATCAAAATCATTTGAAACTTTCTACTTCCTATACTAAAGAATCTTTTTTCCCCGTTACCGTTTCACGATAATTCATTTAATCAAATTCACCTAACGTACGGGACCGCGTTTCCCACTGTTCTTACCAATACCCATGATACGATGATAAGAAAGTCAGAGCTCGTTCTACGTTCAACGAGAACACGATGAACTGTAGAAAAGGAGCATACGTCGAAACACGTGTCCTGCATCATCACGGTCATGTCTATTCAGGTGTAAAGACCCAATACCCATGTAGAGACGGTTAAAAGTGGTCGGTGAATCCCACGCTTGGAATTCAGACTCTGGAGAAAGTACAGTCCTCGATTGAACGACCGTGAAGTTGATGCCTACCCGTAAGAATCTACTGTGTGTTGCTGAAATAAATGCTGAAACCTTGAAATTAGCAGTGATATTATTAATATCAATATTAATTCATCTAACAAATTTGCATAGTCCTCCGTTCATAATGAATGCCTTAATTAGAAGCTAATCCTCCAAATTACTATTTTCAGCCAGTCAGTGATTCAACCATAATTATCCAATAGGGGGATCGAAAAAAGGTTTATAATTTTTTAATAAGAATGAAGGAGTGCCAATTGATCCTTCTGACCTAGCGTAGTTAAAATTTTCTCCATTTCTCCGAACTAAACCGTGTTCCATCCGTCGTGTTGTTCGCAGACACGAAAGATTCGCGAGAAGAAAATTGAATGCAACGGAAAGGAAGAAAAAAGAAAATGGGGCAAAGGAAACGGCACGCGATACGACAATGCCAAGACCCAATGAACTCCAGACACCCGACAGTCTCATCAGCTCGAAGCTGGTCTGATCTCAAGCCAGCTCGAACTTTCATTCTTTCATCGATCAGAGGATACCCTGTTCGCGATTACACGCTGCCTACCTGTCGACCCGTCCTATCACGCGATCAACGAACAGAGAAGGAAAATGAAACAAACAGAACCGGGAGAAGGGATGATGACGACGACGGTGAAGCTGATGGAGGTGAGACAGAGGTGACGGGCATCAGATGATCAGAGCCACGTGATCGTTTTCTGCACTTTCTAAACGAGACGTAAGGTAAATCGTTGAACGATTACGAGTAACTGGGAAGCCTAAGCCAAAGAGGGACATTGGTGTGGGTCACTGCGTGCTAGAGACGATTCGTTCCGGTTCGTGAACGACCCGTCGACGGTGGGTAGTTCCTTTCTCCGGAAAATCCGGTCGCAATTGCGACCACTCGTCGCTCGGAAAGGAAACAGCGAAGAAAGAGAACAGCGTGGGTCATTGGCGGGAAGAGGACACCTACGGTCTGACCAGAGGTTAGAGGAAGAGGGGTTGATAGGGTACCTTGGCACGAGAAACCTTCACCATTCCGGACGTGGTCCAAATGAATTCGTTCCGAATGCAATTCGCAATTTGTCGTTAGAAGCGACGAGAAGCGAGACAAATGCCCGAGACTGTTGCGTTGTAAATGCTCATCGCGGTGTAATTAAGTTCGAGCCTGGCGCACGGACCGCGTGTTCGTTGAATAAGAATGGTGTGTACTCGATTTGGCTGAATAAACTGTCACGTACAGGCTGACGATCGATCGGCTTGGCCTTTACCCATGCTTTTCGGCCACCATCCTTGTTTACCATTAATTCAAACGATTTCTACGTTCCAGCCTGATTCGATACGTGTGATTCTGCTCTTCTCTTTTTTTTTTTTATCTTTATTCCTAACATCTTTGCTACGACCATCTTTGATAGAAAATGATTCTGTATCTTTATATATTAAATTGTTTAATATACAAGTTATTTTGTTACCATATTTTTACCATATGAGTTTTTGTATGCAATTTCTATTTCAAAATTTCAATAGTATCTTCGCTATTTTGAAATGTAGAACTTTAGAACACCTGTAATAGCAAAAAAGTTAATCACTTTAAGATTAATCCACAATAATTTCAATTTCAACATTTTTACTGTGGCAGTCGACATATTATCACATTTTTATAAACATGTTATTATTAAGATCTCCTTTTGAATATATCAAGCGATGCGCATCATAAAGGTAAATCGATTTAGTATTCTTTTTATGTTAACGTCGATTGTTGCTTTCGATAAAAACGAGTAACGAATCGTTAATATCTGATGCGCTAGCTCGTTCGAGCACATTAGGACTCTAGATTTGAAAGTGCATTCATAGAATCACGTATGAAGAGAAATTTTCCTAGTTGCATCATGTACAGGGCTACCAAGAGGAAATTTGTTTCAGGTAGCCTTTTTTCGAATGACCAATAACTTCCGGAATTTTTTGACGCGTGATGTCACACAACTGTGATTCAACATATCAATCGTATCAACTTGTTCGACCGTTTTCATTTAAAACAATTAAAATCATTGTTTTTCGAGCACAGTCAAGTGAGTATTTCATACTTTTATGAAAAAATATATTGCACGTTATATCGGCGTAGTAGAAATACTATCAATATTTGTTATGGACAAAAAAGGAGATAATTAATCATCCTTAAATACACATATAGTTATTTGTAACGAACTAGAGAGAAAAGAGTTAAATGATTTAGACTTCGAAAGAATTCTAACAGGATGTTTATAGATAAGATAAGAAATCTTTCCGGAACTTGTAAAGTCTAGTCACTAGTGTATAGATATCTTCCCGTTTATCCTACTTTCACTTCAAATATTTGAAGTAACTACATGTGTAATAGACATTTGGTAACATATAAGTGAAAAAAGAGAATGAATATTTGTTCAAGACTCTTCGTATTATAAATTATTATACAACTACTTGTATATACTTATTTGCCACTACCTACATTCTGTAATTACATTTCTACTAAATTCATTTATAAAGAAGATGAAAAATGCTGTATTTCATCCAAAGTTATAGCTATTTTTAGTTCTAAAAAAAAGTAGAAATTTCACTAAAAGCCTTATGTAACAAAGATAAACATTCTTCCTTATCACCCTTGTATTACGATATTCTTCAAACAAAGAAGTATTAACCGAGTCAGCAAATATTAGCGAAAGATTTATGTAACGAATACAAAATATTGCGTGTCTTCCTCTTACAAAACATCGTGTTCTATCGGCGCAATCAATATTTGCAAAGATCCTGATGAAAAAAAGTTCACTGGTGAGGCTTTCTTTAAACGAATTTACTTGATTAACATTCGTGTAACAATTTCCAAAATCAAGTCGTCGCTACAGGGATCACGTATTGGGACCACTTTCTTATTGGAAAGGACACCATTCACTAACGAAACGAGAATTCTGACATACACCCTCGGGCTCGTTCATGGCCCACATATATGAATATCTTTTGAATATAATTTCCGGACATTTTTGTTATATTCTCAAACGGATGTTGCCTACATTTAGTTAAGTTTATGTTAGAGGGCTATTTTCTTCAATATATTGAATTGAAAATTTATATTTCGCAATGCTCTTCTGTCGTGAAATGTTAATCAGAATTTCGATGTTTCGAAATCAGTCATTTGTAATATGCAGCGACATAAGAGACTGTTCGGCAATGGATCTGAGTTCGGAAATGAACCGAGTTGCTGGCGCAAGTTTCGCAAGTGAATTCGAATGTGATCAGCCAGTGTCATGACTACGTAACGAGATAGAAGGGCATAAGGCCAAGGTGTCGAGCTGTCACACGCGGTAGAAGGCCTAACTGATCGTAACCGTAACCAGACAGTCCAGATTCCTCCACCCTTCCGTTACTAGATGATACGAAGCGTGAAATCAGGTTCACGTTCCTGTAACGAGCAGATCAATGCACGAACGTGTTTGGTTTAACGATCGCTGCTGACGTAATGATCCTTTATTTATGCTTATTTGCCGGATATGTGGTAACTAGATTGCGATTGCTCATGCAAATATATATTTCTATACGATACCGGTAGAACTACTAATTGTTCATCGGATATCTTAGATCTATAATATTTCCAGATATCGATACCTTATGATTGCAGTTATTGATGAATTGTTAAAAATGTAATACTATTTATATATTATGAAATATTATTGAGTTTTGATACCAAAAGGATAAAATAAATGGTCAAAAGTAAAACAAAAATAATTAAATTTTAATTTTCCTAAGAATATCGAGTATCATTTATGAAATGAAATGATATTGTGGAATTAAAAGTTTCTATTTTTAATTAAAGTCATCAGCTACAATTACTCAGAATTCTGTTGATAAGTAAGCCGTTGTTCATTTGCATTTAATAAGTACATTAAGAGATTAATGAAGATTCCCACGAATAGTGAATGGAAGAAAGGAAATAAATAAATTCGAAGTCCTCAAACCACAAAATTGATTGTTTCATGTCGAAAGAAGTCGATGTCATTTCACGAAGATGAAGAACGATTCTAGGAGAAAGTGACTTACCTCACTGCGGTCGGTCTCTCATGCTCTAAACTACATCCGGATATTTCTCTATTTTAATCTTCTTATTTGGAAAAATTTGATTCCGTGATGTAACACATGAGTCACGCGACATAATTGATTACTTACAACAATACTACACTATTTGAAAGCTAATTACTCGAAAACAAAAAGCAGAGGTATCATTCCTTCAATTGTAAAATTCAAGAAAAATTTCTTTCTCCCAAATGGTAAAAAGAAATAGCAGAATGGATGAATAAAAAATAAGTTATTTTTTTGCAGAGCCAGTCACAATTTATAATCAAGCATTCATGATTAAAAAATTTATGAAATTCAGGTGCGAATAAGGAATGAAAACCTACGCTTGTATTAAAATGAAAAAAAAGAGGAAGGTGTCGTTTCTAAACTAATAAAATTCAAGAGAAAGCGTTCCTCCTTCTCAACTGGGGAAAGAGTAATTCCAGAAAGTAGACTTTATGATATATTAATTTGGAAGTCAAGCAAAACACGTTCTGTCCTCTTGAACTATGAAGAAGGGAAAAAAAATACTGGCCACCTGGTTAGACTACGAGTAGAAAAGTTGCAAAGCTAGTGTCGGGTAAAAAGTAGAAGCACAAAGTTCAAGAATGTATTAGGTCAGGAAGTTCAGCAACGTACACAAGCGTCACCTTTCTTTTGCCTGATGAATATTTCAACAGAAAGACGATGTAAACTATGTACGTCTTGCAATACCGACTTTAAACTTATTTAATCAAATAAAATGAGCCTCCATGCGCGGAAGTTTGCTCGTTACCGCATAAGATTCATTAATTCATATTGCAACGCTTCAGAAACGCCGGATTTTTTTTTAATTTTCTTTCTTTTCAGATTTTTAAATTGCTGAACATGAGACATATTTCGTTTAAACGTGGTTCTCGTATTTCATTTTCAATTATATCATATTTTTTATAATTTGCAACATTTTATGATATTTAATGTTCAATCCCTTGTACCAAAAATGGTGTAACATATTCTATTTTCCTTTTCATATGTATGCTAAACTGTGTATCGAATTATGATTTATTAATACACTTTTTCATGATATTCAGAACTGATAGCGATTAATAAATATGTAGCGAAAGAGTCGAAAAGAAGACAAAAACTCTTTCAGAATTTATAACAACAGCAATTTACACGAAACAACATGAAGAGTCACGAAAGGACCACAACTAATTTCCTCGAATACAAGCAATCGATTCAAGTTCTTATCGGAGCCAGTAGTATGCGGCTCGCAATATCCAACGAATTAATTCAAATCCAACTGGTACGGGCAGCCGGTGGCTGGTTGAAAGGTATCGCTTGCTCTTTATTAAATGTCAGATTTTTGGCAATGTAGGTCGCTCGTTTAATTTCCGCGTCACTCAAGGACGACGAGAGGTTCGGTGTCCCGTGAAAACGGAATAAGGGAGAGGGATGTGGATGAACATGAATTCAGCGAAGAAGAGAAAAAAAAGGCGGGAAAGGGCATAACTGAGAAAAATCAAGATTTGAAATGATCAATTTGAAAATATTATCAGCTATACGATAGCACGAAACCTGATTAAACCATTCATCAAGGATGACTTCCTGTCTTATCTGATGAATATGATAGTCTAATTATACCAAACAGCTGGGATTTTTACAAACACCTAATAGATTAACAAATAAGGATAATGATTTATGCATCAACCCAATATCACAACCCTGAAGGGACGAAAACGCTGAAAAAGAATTTCTCTAAGAAACAATTATTTTATCAATCGGTCCACCCTATCCCTATCCTTACGTCCGACAAAAACATCATGGTCCTTTTTTTTCTCCTTACCTGCCTGTCTATCCGGGCAAAGCACATCCGGCTAACCTTCTCGCGCGTCTTTCACGAAGTTCACGAGGCTGCCAGCTAAGAGAAGTAAGCCTGTACACCGGAGGGTTGTACTTACACACCGATTCGCTACTGAAATACCAAAGATTCCTACAGAGATTGCGGACGGAATTTCGCCGTAGTGACGGACGAACTCCTCTCCCTGCCCGCGTCTTCTCTTATCTTAGACCTGCCGGTATTACAGCCTCGTCCTCTGGTGCCCTGAACGGGAGAAGGTATCCTCCCGGCAGACAGATAAAATTCCAGGAAAAGGGAAAAGGCCCTCGACCGTCTTCCCCTTTCCCTCTGGAAACCTGAACCCCGGCCGCACTGGCGAAACTGCGTTCCCGTATCCTGTATCCTATCAGGAACTGCATCCCCCTTTATCCGTGACCCCGGACACTTTGCTCAGGGATACCTGAAATCGAAAGATCCTGGTTAGATGAATCATGTGGTATGAGATATTTGGTTCGATGAAATCTCTCATCCCCCGAAAATGATATGTAGATTTCTTCTTTGCTGAATAAAATATTTATTATAACAGATGGAAATAATCAATAGATTTTTCAATCAATTAATATTTTCAGGTAGAATAATTCTATTTTACGACTTTCCTGTAATTTTTCATGTAATATAGACCCTGATGAAACGATCTGAAAACTTCTGACATGAGAAATGGATTTTCTATGAAAAAAATATCTAATTCACCATCGTATGAAATTGTTTAGAACAATCTCATCGTAGAAATGTATTTGGAGCGTGTGTAACGTACCAATTGATCATAAAATGATGATTTATTCCCTGACTTTCTTCTGTTTCCTGAGTTTACTAATTAGATGTCTAATAATGATAGAAATAAAACGAAATGATGTACACTTTGGTGTTATTGAATTGAAAGACTAGAAACTTCGTCTACAGTGAAGAATATTTTGAAGATACTAATAAAATAGTGACATGCGATGATTCGATTTCCAGATAACATTGATTCTTCAAGGCTAAGATAAACTTGAACGTCCGAACCTGTTTGCTGAAGAAGAAAGTCGATGTTCCAAACTTGATTCTCGAACATTGACCTAACAACTTTCTTGATGCCCTCATTTTTCCTTCTTCATTCGGTTTCTTCGTTATTTATGATCACGTGTATACAGGGCGTTTCAAAAAGGTTGTATCAAAATAAAAAGAAACCAACTATTAATAGCAAAACAAATTTGCAAATTTTCTACCCACTTTTTATTCAAAGTGGTAATTATTCCAGACAATCTAACAATTAATAAAGTTTCATAATTACTATACACGTGATAAGGTAATTCTCGAGGGAAATTAAATTTAAATAGGTACAACCAGAAACTGTATCACAGAAACAACATTTTTTGTGCCCTAGTTAATTAATGGAACCTGAAAAGATACACCTGCTAATTGACACGTTTCTGCTTCATTGTATACCTGATTAAGCGGGTACAAATGAAATATAATTCCATTCTACGTTGTCGAATTTATATCGTTAACCGAGCGCCACTATTTGACGATCGCTCTAATTAATCTACTAATTAACAACAAGAGCACTCGACCATTTGTAACGGTGGATCGTTATTAACTTTACCGTTACATTAACGCACACTAAATCGAATGAAAAAATATAATTCAGAGCTGTACAAATTAACCCCGTGTCACGTTTATAGCTCTAGATGAAAGTTTTAACGTGATTGCGCCTAACGCATCCAACCTTGATTTATTTTACAAACTTCTCGTTATCGTATTTTATTATCGACATCGCGCCACGGTTTGATAGAATTTTAAATGAACACTGTTTAATCGCGTTGTAGAGGCGGTGCAATTAATTAGTGGGACAGAATTCTTAATCACGCTATTGTTACGGATGAGAAAATTTAATTTCGAACGAATAGAGTTGACGTGGAAAATTGTGTCAAAAATATACGAAAAATTGCAAGGAACTTATTATTACTAAAAGTGTATTTCATATAAAATACCTGCTGCTAAACTAAATTTAACTTTAACCCTTTTAAATTTAAATTCAACCCTTCATTCAATAAACTAAAAATATTCAAAATAATAAATTCTTAAATAACATAACCGAAGCAATAAAACAGCTGAACGTAACAAAGGGAAACAAGAATCCTCTAAGTTCAATGTTGCTTTCAAATATCTTACAATCCTTTCAAACATTGAAGGAAACACTTTCCTCGAGTCAAAGAACAAGGAAAAGCTAGAAACCGCTGAGGGATAAGAAGATGACGAAAATAAAGAAGGAGCAGACATTAAAAGGATAGCGCTTTGAAGCCGGCAAGACGTTACTCGAAGCGTCACGAGGACTTTTATTTATGAACTATCCACGTCGCGTGATTTACGAGGTGAATCGTTGGTCTATGAACGTGGATGTAGGTGCCGGCTGGTACGAGGAAAAGAGTTGTTGGAACTACAGGAAGGAAAAGAGGCTGGCGCGAAGAAGGAATAAAGGAAAAACAGGAAAGAAAGAAACATCCAGCGAAAGTAAGTATTAGGAAGGTGCAAGGAGGAACAAAAAGGAAATGAAAAAAAAAAAATGGAACGAAACAAAGTTGGAGACAAGCAAAGAAGCAGCCGCAAAAGGCCACGAAGTCACCCACTGTGGCTGCACCTTCCTCTGGAACGTCTCCAAATCTACTCTACAACCTTTTTCTATTTTAGCCCCTTATTTTTCCGTTCTTCTGATTTATCGTTTTATTGTTCGGCAGCCGAGTGCTGATACGACCGCCAAAACCTACCATCTCTAACAACGCTTCTCTGTCTTATGTTCCTATTTGTACATAATTTCGTAACGATGCTGGGTCTGGAACCAACTACATTTCCGGTCAAGAGTTTCAGATCATTTCTGAGTTGAAAAAAAAAAAATGAAAGATTGAAAAATATTATTGCGATTCAGTGTTTTCATGATACAACTAATATTTATACATTAAACTTTCCTGTTTTTCTCCCTGGCAATATACTTCTATTATTTCCTTTTCATTTTCATACGTTCACATTTCTATCTCTATATTTTTACTTCTTTCACTCCTGCCCTTTTCCATTCTCTCCCATTTCCCTGTATTTCAATTTTCTCTAATTGTATACTTTCCACGTTCTGCTGTTTCAATTTCTTCTGTTTCAGTTTTACCTTCGTATATTTCAGTAACCTGTAAACATTGCAGCAAATATCAGAAACGTTTCATGATCAAAATATTTGCATCGGGTAAACACGCTCTTCAAATTAATTTCAAATTTTCATTGGAGATTTAAGTCAACATCCGGTATCACGATAACTGTTAACGTGAATTTAATATCGGAAAGGCAGAAATGAAACAGCGTAACGTTGTAGTACCCAATCTATCGCCTTTAAAAGATTCAAGGGAAGACATTAGACATTCTTATGAACATTTGCCAAGTAAAGTACAGGTTCACTTCCTGTGTCAGTTACTTTAGTTTTATATGAAGAAGCATCCAAAGACTAGGTTTGTGAAACAATCACAGATTTAGTTACGTTCCTTGAACATTGATGTCGTGATTTTGGCGAATCTCCAACGGGACAGAATGTATCTTTACCTTGTTAGGTTCTCTCGAATGCTGGCTTTTTGTTATTCAAGGATAAATAATCTGAATCTACTACCAGGCATTACTTTTTTATTGGCAGGTTCTTTTATCAGATACTGCCAAACCAGCATAGAATATATTACAGACAACATTCGACAGTGGATACTGGGTCGTTCAAGACCTTACCTTACATTTATTTTCCATTGACTTGAGATTGTGATAATTGGGTGATATTCTAATGATTGAAGACATGAATCGATAAATGAAATTTTTGAATTGAACAGAAGGAGGATCATCATTCATTGGGAAAGCAAAACTTGAATCAATTAAAACTCGATATCGAACGTAATTTTTGAATAAACCCGTCCACGTTAATCGTGCCATTTCCCGATAACTTATCGCACTTTACAAACGGTCGATATAGTTTTCGGGGCATGTATCATCCGTGGAAATAACTGGAATGCTGCAGGCGAGTATCGATGAAAATTGCGAGTGTGTATGGAAAATACAAAGTGCGAACGAGTGTGTTACGATCGCGGCTCGTTTATCTTTGTAATAAACTCCGATGGGCAATCCCTTTCCAGCCGCGTGCTACACTTATGACCCGACAGCGTTAATTACCGGAATAATTACTACGGTTAAAAATCCAAGCATTGCATGGATACGCTTTGCTAACGATTAGATCAAACCAAACGCGTGATTCGTTCTTAAAATTCCCATGGGTGTACCAGGTCTTACAAATGAAGATAAATTAATGAAATCTTTGGTAGAAGACTAAAATAAAAATTCGAATAAAAATTGAGATTAGTCTGCTGAAATTTGACCACTATTACTGCTACATAGTTTCTTCTACATGGCAATGTATCCACAGATTCCTCAGTCGAATCTCAATTTTTGGAAAAACGTAAGGTACCTAACAGTGTCACGATATCTGGCCCATTTCAAATGGCAGACAATTTCGGGAACTCGTTATCAGTGTCAGCACGTTATTCGAAATGAATGGTTAACCACGTTAACGGGGTCATAAATGCGTACACTGGCCAAAAGCTGAAGATTAATTTGAAACTCGAATTTGATCGCCAAATCTTGATAAAGTAAAACGAACAACGGATTCGTAATCCCGGAAAATAGCGCGAGATGGATATGTGCCAAAAAATCGCCTGTCCAATCTGAAGGATCGAACAGGCAAAAATCCAAATTTCCAAAATTCATGCAACGATCAGTTTCCTACTGATCCATAGGATTAAAATTCAATCTTTTGCAGATGAATTTAAAACAGTTCTAATCTTGCCTGTGTCATTTAATTAAAAACTAAAATCCACACACAATTTTTTTTTCAAATTCAAACCTTTTAGTAATAATTCCTGTCAGTTTTGCGCAAAATTCAATTTGCAACGTATAAAATAACAGAAATGGTTAAAATCTTGTTTATTTTCAATGTTTACTGAACAAAAACCTGCTATGCGTTTCACGTTTGAAAATTCCTATTTAATTAACGACACTCGAATAAAAAGTTTATATAAATGTCATAGAATTATTCTACGACTATTAAATACATGATATTTTAAAAAATAAAAAAATAAAATAAAAAAAATAAAAAATAGGAAAGCATGCCTCAAATCTCAACTCAACAAGGAATTAAGGAGTACAAGTATTATCGTTGGGCTAAAAAGAAAAGGCATGAACTCGTAACAACGTGGATTCAATAAACTTCAACAACAAAAGGATACATAGAAGGGTAAGTGCAGCAAGGTGCAAAAACTAACACGATTGCGTTCACAATGGCCTTGCAACATAAAATCGTAATATCTCGAGCAACCAAGTTGAAGTTACAACGAAAAGTGGCCATTAACCGTCATAAATACCGATAGTTAAACCGGGTAGAAAGGTTTCACGAGGGAAATTTAGTTGATGAGATTCCAGAAACGAGAACAGGAAACAATGGTTCAATAAGTCAGAATAAAACAATTGACACACTTATGTGAAATATTTGATAATTTCCAAATTCTACAAATTTACAGAAGACCTCAGTAGAAATTATTTGTCTCAAAAGTTTGAAATCTTCATTTAAGAAATTACTATAAAATTGAAAAAATTCATCTAAATTAATTACTATCTGTTCCATAAATTTGATCAGCATATAATTGCCGATTTGAAGAACCGAAAGATAAATAAGGTCATGTAAATATTATTTTACCTAGTTTCATTGCAACAGGGTTAAAACTGAACCGAAAACTACTCAACTGTTTCAGAAACGCAAAACCGTACAACAATTGCATGTGCAAAGGCAGTGCCTGTGCCTCTGAGAAGCCACGAAGTATCGCGAAAAACTTTAGTTTTGCCGCGACGATAAATCATCGTGAAATTCGCCCGGGCTGACAGGCATGTAGTTTTACGAGGGACTGCACGCAAAATGCAAAACAGCCCCGCAGCAACCTTATGGGCTTGCACCGCAATTAATTAGCGTTTCGTGATACCCGTGCATGTGCCGAACCGCTCTCTTTTTTTTTTTCTTTTTTATGTCAGCTAACTAAAAACTGCTCGCACGATAAGCTAACGCCATTCGATGATCCCCCGGGACGTGGTAGCACGGTTTTAAAAAGGACATGTAAGATCCGACCTATGATTACCACACGTTTACGACGGAACTGTTCCAGAAAGGAAATCAAAGATAAGAAGTTTAACCACTGGAAAACATTTTTTTTTTTCAAGTTCAATATGTTTATATTTATGAATCTTTCTACCCCCCAAAAAAATATAATTAAATGTGTTAATTTAATTTCTATCGTACCTAATAGGAGAATTTTTATATTAAACAAGAGAAAAGAACAGGAATATATGTACAAAGGAAAGGGTACGACATAATAAAGTCTCCCTGCTACAAGAATAACCATATTTTATTAAAAGTCTTGCACACATGAGAACGTACAGCTAACTTCTCAGAATGCAAGGGCGTCTTTGAAAAAATTTATATATCCTATGTACTTTAGACTCATTTATAAATCATTTATAAATTGTATATTTACAATAAACAATACGATTAACCTTCGTAACTTTACTTTCATCTAAAAACACCCCTCTTTTATCACGTGTGTTTACACTCTTTCAATGTTTCATCCTAGAACACCCTCTTTGAAAACCCAAATTGAACGCCTTAAGCGATGTGCTCGAAAATTTTCATAGTTGACTAAACTCTGAAATAGCCCTAAGCGATCATTATTAACACCGTACGAAGGAACAATCGAGTGTGGCGAAATTTTCGATAGAATATCCTAACGCAACCTTTGTACAGAAACAAATTTTTTGATTTTCATCGTCCATCAAACGTCAGGTACAATGGCCAGCATCAACCTGATCAACAACTGTTAAGTCCCCCCACCGTAACCATGATTTATAAATTACAAATTGGGACGATCATTTGTTAATCATGATTTTCGTACAAAACCAGCCTTTGGCGGTGGCCCGACGGTTTTTTCCGCTATAGGCGCGGTTGGATCCATCCCCGTGGGAGACACCGATGGCCTTATTTCACACTTGGTAGTTGAAGAGGTAGACGACACTACAGACATAGAAGGGGACGTCCTTTCTATCGACAGTGTCTGTTGAGGAAGTTGTGCGTCTGTTTGGATACCAGCTGAACCGTATATTTCCTTCAAAATCATCAGCATTGTGTCCTCGGACTCCCTGTACAAACAAAACACTTGCAAAGTTGAATATCTATTCTTCTTTCTTTAATTATTTCATTAAAGTGAATCTGTGATGTGTTTATGTTTATTAGGTTACTGCATATCAAATGGGTGATTTTGAAATATAGGAAGTCTAGCACAATTTCATGACATAAATGAGCTTACGCTGGATCAATTTAAAGCTTGAAGTATAATACGATGTAAATGACCATATACATGCACCTTTCGTTGACGTTCTTAATACAAATGGCTTATCATATAATGGCAGTATTTCGTGACGTAAATAATATAAACAATTTTACTAACCAGTAGCACACGTGACTTGTCAAGGCAAAAATATATTCGTTGATATATTCGAACGGCGCTTCCTGAAGAACGTAATCTATTCTTCGACCACCGTTCAATTTACCGATTTTTAACTCAGCACCACCGTCGTCGTTATTTTGTTGATCTGTCACCGGTGGCGTTTGTTGCAACTGTTCTTCGACAACTTTGTCAATTTCCCGTTCGAGCAAAGTGTTATCGGGCCGATGGAACAGGGCTAATTGATAAACCGAATTCCATGTGTTCTTCACGGAATCGATCACTTTTTGCTTTAGATCCGCTCCAACGCGAGCCATTGTTTCTTTCAATTCTAAAATTCAGGTCAATTATTAAGAAAATAATTTTAGCAAATTCATGCGCCTTTTTGAAGATATTGCTTTACGACTCCATTCATTTTTATAAATAGCTGAGTGAGAAAATGATTTTGACCAATAGAAACGACGATAAACCCACCGATTACTTACCCAAATGCATTCTCTTTCGTCCTTTGTGATGAGGAATTAACATTGGCCGATATTTGTTAGCTTCCGGATTGATCAGAGCTTCTACTCTATACGCAACAGGATCGAACGGATGAAAGATATTGAAAAAAGCTGGGCACGTTGGCAATATAAAATCTTCCCCAAGCATATCGATACCTCGAACCGTCACGAACATACCGACAGGGCTACCGAGAGCGAAAAAGGCACGTGGGTGAAAATTTAATTGCGGATAATTTATATAAGGCTGTCCAGTCCCGGCAACACCCATCACGTAATTTATCTTTTTACTAAGACTCCGTTTTAAAATTCGATTAGGCGACGGTTGAGATGGATCAGTCTCCTCGTTCTTCTGCAACAGAAATAAAACACAAAATTGTGTTATTATATCTTTTGTCGCAATTTTTTAACAAAGCCTGAAATAAGTATTTATTTTTCCTTACTTGATCCTCGTTAGCTTCCCGATTATCTTCGTTCGATTTATCTTTAGGCAATGGTGTCTGATGGCACAAAAGATCGAATAAAATCAAACTACCCAACGAATGACCACCAAGATAAATTCCACCATTGAAATCTGGATTTCTCTCTTGGAAAAGAGTGTACAGTCTATTTATCTCGATGCCAACAGTCTGCATGATAGTTTGACAGTACACGGGACTAGTATAGAAAAGTATGTCTAGTAATGTATCGTTGGTGAAGTGCCGTAATTTTGGTATACTCTCTAATGTAATTGCTTGTAGCTTTTTGTCAATTCCAGTGTCCTCCGAGTGCAGTGTCGTGTGCCAAGAAATCGGTAAAACTTCTATCCGATTCACGACCCTCTGTTCACTGGCAGTTCGGTAATGGGATTGAACTAACTGCAAAGATATGCTTCGAAATTCATCCACTGTAATCATACGATTTGTCCTTATTACTAAATCTGATGTGAAATTATATTAAATAATGTTTGGTAAACTTGAGTACTGATGTAATTCTTCAAAAGTAAAAAATTCTTTTTAATTCATAAATAAGAGTTTACTATAATTTTTGAAAAATCAATCAGTGCTCAGATTTATATATTATTTTATTGATTTAGGACGTACCAACTTCTTCTACGGTTCGGAATTTCAAGTCACAAACGCTTCCGATACCGTGAACGAGGAACAAAAGATGATCCACTTTTTCAGGTTCCCCGTCTTCGATATGAAACTCGTCCATACCTCTTTTAATCACCCTGGGTCTACTACCAGCACCCTGTAAATATGCACTGTCCTCTGAGCCCTGTACAAATTGGGATTGAACATTTCCAACAGAGCCATGCGTGCGTGATTGAAAAAAAAAAAAAGAATGCGTATAAGCGGGATATAATATAAAATCTAGAATTTCTTTTTTTTTTTGTCAAAAATTATTCTAAATTTCTAAAGCTAATATTAAAGCACACGCGTTTCACTGAAGCTATAAATTAAATGTTTCTTAACTGTAAAAGCAGTTTGCATTAGACACAATAGTGAAAGCGTGTTTAACTGAAGTACTTCGATAATTAGTTAACATTTGATGGGTATTATTGATAAACGCAAAGAAATAATTAACCCTTGGATGATGGTACAACAAATATTTTCAAATTACAGTTAGAAGAAAAATTTACCGTGCTATTGCCCCAGGATGCAACTAATTCCTGAGAGCTAGGTGTCAAATAATGAACCTGAACCGTGGCACTATGGAAGATAATGTATTCCCCATTGTTTAGATCAATCCTTCGGTTCCAATTATTCGTTATACACGCTTGTTTATACTCTTCCTCGAGTTTCAGGGCAGTGCTCTCATCGTAAGGAACGTATCTCGATTCTGTTGGTCCTTTGTAGAACCATGAACATCGTCTAACTTCCGTGGATTTTCCGCTCCAATAAACAGGAGATCTTTGACGTCGTAAAATGTCAACATCGTAACGACCCCCGTCGGTGGCGACCGTCGTTTCAGGGGTGATTTCGGTGGAATTATAAACCTCTTCTAAGCGAAGGCTATCTCGCATGGAGAAAGGAAGCCATAACACTTTGTGTTCCACCTCCTTGCGATAAAACCAATGGTGGTACACCGATCTGTACTGCATACGTTTATCTGACGGACCAGCAGCCTGAAATTTATTACGAACCGATGGGTATTCACGGTTTCTATTGGTTACGGTGGAAAAAACTATGGTTTAAAATTCATTAACGCAAAGCTAAAATATTCTTATTTTACGCAAGAGTAATTTATTTCTTACTTTCTCGAACGTAATAACTTTACGATTACGCAAGCGAAGAAATCAGATTTTCTAACATGTTAGTTATCATTCACTCTTTAATTCCTTCTTTCACTGCTTTAATTAGATCAATTGTACAATTAAAAAATGTAATAACGTTATGAAACGATTACTATTACATAAATTCATGCGTACAGAAGTGATCGTTATTCGTAAATGAATAAAAAATGATAATAAATTATATTTGTTTGTGTATGCATTCTAAAGCAGACTTTGATAATTTTCTGACTATCTTAACATTAGGTGACCATGAGAATCTATTACAAAATGATTAATAACCTGACAGCCACAGTGAAAATAACTGTACCTAATATATTTATTTTATGATATTCTGAATTAATCAGCATAAATTGAGGTAGGTAAGCTGGGAGAACGTAAATTGATCAATTATTTGAATTAGATATCTTACCAAATTCTGAAAACTAGTAGGCACACCGTCGGTACCGGTCCGCCCAGCCAGCGGGTTAATTGACATTTGAACTGGACTCAAAGTAGCCGAACCAGTGGGTTCAGGCACCGTTGTCATCACAACTGAAGGAAGGAACGCACTTCCGATTCCCCCTGGTATTTCTTGTGTATTCACTAATCCAGGTAAATTATCAAAATAACCTTGAGTTTGATTCACAACCGGTGAACCATAGAACTGATGCGTGGATATATGTTTCTGCAATTCGGTGGGAAATTGCGCAGGGTTATAAAACAAAGGTGGCTGTGGTGATGAAGTCGACGAACTACATGTTTCCACCATAGACCCTTGATTACTGTCCCATGGATTTCGTGGATGACTAACGAAAGAGGTAGTCAATGGCACTTGCTGCAGATCGTTTCTCAAAGAACTTGTCGATAAATCAACATTCGTGTTGAAGAACGTGCTGGCAGGCGGTGTGAACGTATTTAAAGCCTCAGAAAACGTGTTCAAATTTGATCTCTGGTCTGCGAAGAAATCAGCACTCGATGGGAAAGACTGTGTCTGAAAGTACTGTTGCGATGAAACACCATCACTTTGCGATGCATCGATCTTTTCGTGTGCACCACTTGATTCTTGATGACTCAAGTTAGATCGCGATGCTTCCTGACTCGCTATAGGGTCACTCAACGTGTCTACCTTTGGCGAATCACTATTTTCCCTGATGTTATCCGACTTTACAACGCTAGGGCTTCCGACAGTTCGATCTTCCGCTTCACTTCTGTCAGGTTTCGTCGATAAATCCTCCTTCTGTTCGGCCAACAAGTGTTCTAACTTTTCCGAAACTTGAACCGCAGAAACTGGGCCGAACGTTACGGTAGGTTTCTTTTCTGCGGTGGATTGAGTTACGTTCTGTTTTAAAATCGAATCCGACCGAGTCGAGCTGTTATTTGCTTCTTTCTCCAAGTTGGGCGTCCTTGAGGAATCTCGCTTACTCGTGTAACCATCGAAACCGAAGAAGGAAACGTTGGCTGGTGTATTTTGAGGAGTAGCGGGTTCCGGAAATTCTGAGAAGATCGGTTGAGAGGATGATAAAGAAACACGTGGCTTCTCGGATAGGGAAACGCTGTCGCTGGCTGGATTTTTATTTTGAGATATTCTACGAGAAGGGTCAATCGATCCTGTTGTCAGTGGACTAGCTCTGAACGATTCTTGCTGAGAATTTGACTCGGATAGTTCTGGAGTTGAATGTTGTATCGATGGCGAAGATGTAGTAACTGATGGTTTGATGAATTGAGTACTTTGAGTCAATGGCACAGGTTGGTGACTCTGAGTCGACGAAATTGGTTGACTACTTTGAGAAGATGAAACTGATTGATAAGTTTGAGTCAATGATACAGATTGATAACTTTGTGGCGATGGAGTTGGCTGTTTACTTGAAGTTGGCGAGACCGATTTACTACTTTGAGTAGAAGCATTCGAGTGGTAATTTTGAGTCGACGAAATTGGCTGAAAGCTTCCAGTAGATGTAATTGACTGGTAACTTTGAGTCAGCGGCACGGATTGATTATTTTGAGTTAACTGAACTGGCTGATTACCTTGACTCAACGACACAGGTTTGTAATTTTGAATCAATGGCACGGATTGGTGACTCTGAGTCGATAAAACTGGTTGAGTACTTTGAATTAACGGGACAGATTGGTAATCTTGAATCGATGGTACCGGCTGCTGAATTTCAGTCGAAGGGATCGATTGATTACTTTGGATGGGTGAAACTGATTTATAACTTTGAGTAGATATAGTTGACTGGAAACTTTGAGTCGATGGAACCGGTTGATGATTTTGAGTCGCTGGAACCGACTGGTAAGTTTGAGTCAACGGCACAGATTGGTAATTTTGAGTCGTTGGAACAGACTCGTAAGTTTGAGACGGAGAACCGATTTGGTTAGGATTAAATATAGTCGGAACCGCGACACTCTGAGGAACGAATGCTGACTGTACCACTGGAGTTGAATACTGCTTGGAAGTATTCGAAGTTAAATCAGGTGGTGGCGCATATTTCAGACGTCGTTGATTGCCCAATCGATACGAAATAGGTCCTGAAAAAATAAATTCTCTCCTTTAACAGTGACACCACGTTACTGTTCTAGGATTAAAGCAGTATGTTTCAATTCAAAACAAAATTTTTTAATCGAAATAAAAGCTATCAGGAGATTCTAATCTACTTATACAAAGATGAAAATTTCCTACTCAAACAAGAAATTATTTCTAGAAAAGAAAATCAATGAGTTCATATCATTTCAACATTCTTATCCCACGTGTTTACAGAAGACTATCTTTTTTTCAAAAATGAAAAACTTATTCATTAGCTTTTATTTACAGCTTTCCTATGTATACTATATGTAGAAGAAACACGTCATTCAAAAGATAACAAAATTGACAAGTTATAAACGCCTCTAGTCTTTAACAGAAAACGCTTTGTATAGACGTATCATATACGTGTGCGTTTAAACTGTATTCAAAGTTCAAAGTCCATTGCATTCGTTAACGTAATCGATGCATTTTTTCGCAAAAAACCTAAGACGCTATTAACACATTCTTTTCGGGCGTCCACCACATAAAACGGGCAATTTTATCAGATTCGTGCGTGAAATTACGTTTCTCGTAAAATAGCTATAACGTCGGAACTATTGATCACGTCTCACAACGGTTGACGCTTAATTTTTACTGTACAACGCGTTTTAAACGTCTCCCGCTCTCTACCAACAGTATGCAAAAGACGCGTTTAAGCGTCTCCCGCAAATAACGTATTAAAAATCATAAGACAATAAGACATTAAATCAGTCATTATTAATCTATAATTTGTTCAGTGATTAGATAACGATTGATATGGTCAATTCTAAGAGAAAAAAAATATCTTTGGTAAGCAGAATACACATATCTGAATTTCTTTGACAAACATAACGTAATTAACATTTTAACGTCAACGTTGACTCATTTATTATAAATCTAATCCAACGAGGAGGAAGTGAAATACTAAACTATTATTGCATAGAATTTCAGCGTCAACAACACGTTTCTAACCAGGAAGTTTAGAAATTTACAAACTTACCGTTAGTCGACGAAGGAAGCGTGGGCGGCAAGGTCGGTTGCGGAGGAGCTGACACACTTCCGGTACTGCCTTCAGCGGACCCCACGAAATTCGTACGTCGAGGATCGTGAAAATTTGCAATTATTGGCGGTGACGTGTCTCTTAGAGAATCACGAGGTTCGTGCGAAGGCACATAAGGATTACTACTCTGGTGTTCTTGCTGTCTATTCGTCTGAGATCCTGGGGAATCACCCGTTATTGACGACAGAGTCAAATTTGGCAAAGAAGACAGGATAGATGTAAAGTATCCTTGTTTTGCTGGCTGATTTACTGAATTCTTGTTCTCGTCGGAATTCAAAGGAATAGGTGTGAATTCGTTCTCTGCATCGGTTGAAGTCTTTTGATTGATTGGTTCCTGCCCTACGAAGCTGTCCAATTCAGCATCTAATACAGAAATTTTTATTATCAGTCGAGTCCTTCGTCAAAGAATTTCGTTTCGCTTTGAACAAATGTGAACGGGTTACACTCAGTTCATATTGCAATAGTACAATTGTTGTTGTTTTTCTAATATTACATAGATTTCTTTCAAGATGATTGCGACACATTTGTAGTCATTGACGTAATATTACGCTTCTTCTGATCCATACCTGGTTACTAAAAACGTAGACATAAAAACCACCAAATCCATTTTCTAAGAAACAAATCTCCTTCCACTTCAGTTCTTAGAAGACATTAGGACAAATGACCTAGATTCCTAAAACTCTATTACCTACAGGCATAAACTTACATTTATAAACTTAATTTATACACTGTTATTTATTGTATTCGTGAATATAAGAATTTTAAATAATTTAATGAACCATAAGAAAGGAATGTTATTAATCCAATCTCATATTTCTTTGCACCCCAAAAAATATATAGAAATAATTCCTACATTTTAGGTCCACATAGAAATACTAAAATTTCAAAATATTAGGTGGATATATAATTTTGTGGAGCACCATATAAGTTTCATCACAAATGTCACTCCACATTGGAAGGTGTTAAAGGTCTCATAGTTCCTAATAACCGTAAAGACGTCAGCTGGATTATTCAGAAACGGTCAATATTGAACAGGATACAATGAACGTAAGTCATTGAAATGACAAAGATAAAGCTGGTGTCTCTTTTTACTCGTGTCGATCGCGCTAGGCATCCTGACAGACCTCGAATTACTTCGATTTCTATACACTCTATCACATCCTGTACACGTCAAACACCTGCGATTGTGCAACGAAAGCACGTTTACACCTAGATTTACTTTGTCTGTCGTGTTATCATTCGAACGGACACATTACCCTTTTGTAAACGACCAAGCCCGGAAACCTTATAAAGTAACTTAACTCGATTTTTATTGCCAGTCGCCCGTTAAGATTCTTCCCGAAACATTCGTCATGTATTCGCAAGCATTATTTTTCTATTCGGTGATCTATTATAGTATCGTTCGCGTTCAGTGTACCGCGATCTTTCTTACCACCCCACCTGTAAATCCTATCGATAGAGATTCCAGGGACAGGTGGAAATTTTTGGAAGAAAATGTGCCGGTGGAAGAAGGCTCACCACCGTTTGATTGGAAGTTTCAAAGAGAATTACCTTACGAGGGTGTTTCGATAGGAGGTTGGGTCAATAATGAATTCTTTCAGAAGTTCAGAGAAGACAAGGGTGAAGGAACTGTGCTGTTCTCGGTGGACGAATGCTCTAGGTATTTATAGATACTCAGGATATTTAACAGGGTATATCTACTTGGATACTTCCAAATTTTCGATATTCCTTTAAAATATAAACTTAATTTAATCGAAGTAAAATTAATAATGTTAAAACATGTGGCAATTTACTTTAGTATATTCTTTTGATACAAAGGTACTGTATCAAAAATGGGTCCGGCAAGGATGACGAGGATTTTCAATATATAAATCTGTTTTGGACTGTTAATATTACAGATATAACGGGTAAGAAATGCTGAAAATGCAGCGTACTATTCTAATCTTGAAGATAAGTCAAAGAAGTTTGTAAAAAAAAAATTAACTCTAGCTATCATCGACAAATAGAGAATCTTACATAAAGTATCAGCGACGTTGTGTCTACATCACTAATTTCTGATTTGGCTATCAATCACAGATACAGACATAATATTTAGCTAATAATACATTCAATAACAAAACTACAAACTTTTATTTGCTACTGTTACTATATAAAAAAAAATAAAATCAAACTTTAATTACAAACATTTCAGGCGATCTTTTATCAAATGATCTGTCAAGATTAATGCCAGAAACAAATGTGCAAGGTTCGAACAACAGCCTCGGAAAATGTCAGGTAAAGTTTAGTTTAATTTGTACAAACACTCCAAAGGCATTCGCAATTTTCTTTATACTTTTAGATTTACCTTGACCTGGATTGCAACACAACTGAAACAGGAACTGCAACGAATGATATGAAAAATATATCTAAAAACGTTAACAAACCCGATTTTCAACCCTCTGTACGTATAATTTATTATATAAAATGATATATTAATTAAGTCCATTATCTTTTACCAGGTAAAATTAGTGGAAAGATATAATTTAAATAACCATACTGAAATAAAGTTTATGGTGGATACTGTGATAAACAGAATTATCATAAATGTGGATGGGAATGTTTCAAATGCTATGATTCGAGTACCAATTGGTAAGTGATCATAAAATTTTAATTAAATATTCTAAAAAATTGGAGAACATTGGTTGAAGTGATCAACATTTTAATTTCTGGATCATATCTAATAATTTTTCATTAATTAAAAAAAAATAGAAACTGTTGTTTATTCCATAGAAAATGACCTATTCAGTTATAAATAAGTTTGATAAATATTAGAAAATATGCCTACTGAATGTCATAAAATTTATTGAAAAATTTATTGTGATTGCGAATGCTATTTGGTGAAATTTCTCGTTGAATTTAACACATCAATCGAAGCATCGATTGTATAGATTATAATTAATCGATACAGGAATTAACAAATGCATAGGTGAAGGTTGCAACTCTAACCACGTGCTTTAGTTCTATCGTTTCTAATACGGCCACGTTCGCTGTGTAACGTAAACTAAAAATAATTTTCGACACTGGGGTACGTAGGTTGGCCCGGTGAAATTATAGCACTAGACAATTTCACGTATGCGTTCATTGTAAGGCAGGTGCGCGTGTTTTAATAAAAATGCTTATTAGTATCTCTACGATAATGAATAATAATTATTCAGCGATTCTAATTATTAGAAGGAAAGATCCCAAATTTGAAAATTTCAAAAATTATAAAGCTTTGTGAATATACGGAGGATATTCTCCTAATTGCAACACAATTTTATAACTCTGCAATTTTCAATCCAAGAGGATAAAAATACCCTTAAACCTTCCATCGCTTTTCTTTCTTTGCTCCGAAAAAATTTTACAAACAAAAGTTTCTTGTTTTAATATTAAAAAAATTGTTTTTATTATATATTTTATAAGGGCGTTTACTATCCTCATAAGCTAAAAACGAACACCAGTAAAGGAACTGCGTGTTAATCAAAAGGCCATCTACATATTCATAAAGTTTCGTCATTTCTTTTTAATCTTCCTTCCATTCTTCCCTTATTAGTTTATTATACACACCTACCTTATATTGTACTATCGCACACTCTTGTTTCACGTCAGACATTAATTTCCACGAATAACGAATCTAATTCCTCAATAAAAAATGACAAACGTATGATAGCCAATATGTTACTCTCACTGTACATCAACAATTTCACATATAGCCTACCGTTCACGAGTATCGACCCCACCATGATCTGGAAGAATTCCTTTCAATCGTTTTCACCATGAAAATCTAACCAAACAACCCTTCACACAGAAATGTTCATCGCTATTTGTTCTCCTATAAATATAATCCTCCCAGGAAATGACGTTTGCATGCTTTTATATTAACGATAGAAAGACAAGTACACGGAATTTCTTGTTTTTTAATTAACTAATGCAACAGCTTCGAGGAACGGTCGTGAAACAATGATCACTTGGACACGCAAGGGCTACGCGAATGGGGTCAGAATCGACACACGAAACCCGCCACCTGGCGAGTGGTGGATGAAACTCGTAGGGGATGATAACGCGAAATACCACTTCCAGGTTGAGGGCGTCATCGAAGAGAACCCTCCGGGCAAACTGTTTTCTCCGGCACCGAGAATAAGTGGTAAGTGAACATTTTTGTCAACGATAGGGGGTTTAGAAACCTGAATTGTTCATACTTAAGGTGGAA
Source organism: Osmia lignaria lignaria (assembly GCF_051020975.1). Lineage (NCBI taxonomy): Eukaryota > Metazoa > Arthropoda > Insecta > Hymenoptera > Megachilidae > Osmia > Osmia lignaria. The sequence goes on from NC_135041.1 coordinate 8,402,617, forward strand.
TTTTGATTTACAGTATTTTTTACGTAAAGGGTTCAATATATAATACTTTTCAATGTATCGATCAAAAGTCAGATCTCCACGCGTGAAAGACAATAACAATTCAATTATCAATACTACATAGAACACCATACATGTCAATAAACGTATCCATCAAAAGAACAAAGAGTGATACGTTTTGTTTTACCAGAATAAAAAAATGTTGATAGGAGTCATCTGTTCCCATTCAGAAGCGGTAAAATCAAAGGAAATATAACAACAGGCAGTATTCTGTTTCAAACCATACTGCTTCTCGTATAGAGATTCTATACCGTACATCGTAATTGTTTTTGATAGAGAAAATCTTTTAATATTCCTTTTGACAAATTTTTTTTAAAGATGAAATATTAGATCTCTTTAAACATGGAAGCCAAAAATAAAATTAGAATTATTTAATGTCAACATAAACTTCAATCTCATTATTTGTTTTAAGACTGCAGAAATTATTCTCAAGTCACGAACCGTACAAAAACAAAAGGCGAGCCGAATTTAGCCCATCGACCATACTTTGCTGACCCAGGCTACAGTAGATAAATATCCTAACACTTTGGCCACCATGACTAATTAAGCAAATATAAACGGTAGTTTTAAGTTAAATTCTACTGAAATAGCAAATTAAAGTATTATATTAAAGAATCAATCTTTTTTATTAATTATTAATCAAAATTTAAAGCACCTGTCGCCAGTGACCATCATGATAGCCAACGTGTAATTATAATAATTTATGACATAATCTGCGGTACTAGATATGGCTGTATCTACTGTGGTCAACACGTTGGCTGCCACAGTGAATACGGACGTACGTAGTAAGACCCCACAATGACCATTATCAAGGATACTATAATTTTTTTAATTTCTGCTATTAGCATACCATTTTACATTAATAACGTAATAGTGATAATAAAATTTTCTTTCCTAATAATACAACCAAAAATTTGGATCACCAGTCAGTGATAGTTTCCATAATACAACTTTCTGAACAATGATACCAAAGTGTACAAATTTGAATCAATCACTGGTGACCTCCACAACACAAATTTAAAAGAGGTTCAGAAAGTGCATAGAGAAAGAAAAATGCATACACTTCTCTGAAACAATACAAGGTGCAATACACTTGGTGTAGCCTGGTTTCTTAATGGCAACTCATCGATCCGTAGCTCGTGACACAACGAAAGCTTACCTCGATGCAATCAATGGACGCGAACAAGACGTAACTAATCGCGAAAAAATGAACGAAGGATAACGGACACTCGGTTTGCGAATCGTCGACGAAACGGCATCGAGTATGCACGCGTCGTTCTCCACAGTGTTCCCGACGCCGCGTCGTCCATCTGACAACTGGCTAGGCGAAAGAACCAGCCGTTCTCACTTGCTGGCTCGAAGATACGAGCTGTTGTGCAATCCGCTATGATCGTGCCCTTTGCTCGCCAGCTCGCGTGTTCTCTTGACGCACGCGGGATTCAGGAAGGAATAAAGATTCGCTAATTTTTCTGCTGTTCAGATTAAGAACAACAGCTGGAGCGTTAGGTCAGAGATGTCCAAACCTTGCCCCGGCCTGAGTGGATCTCTCCCACTATGGCAGCAGAGCACCCCCGTCAGGGGAATTCCCCTCGACCAGACTCGGTCGGTAACATTGGTAACTGAACTCCTCAAAATACAGTCGAATAGAATTATAACTTTTCATTGCATTATTTGAAACCATTTACTGATCTCTATCACGATTGAATGATCTGAACCCTTGAAGCTAGATTGGCTTCTAAGGCTAGAACCTAAAGTACACTAAGCATAGAGGCTGGTAGCAAAAATCTATTTACTATACTCGTGTAACAAGGGGTTAATATAGTAGAATAAATGATAAACTGATGGTATAATAGGTGGTAGCAATATTACCTTATCACTATACTTTCCCATTCTACTCCAAAGATTCTATTAATTGTACCAACAAAAGTAATCTAAATAATTGGCGATAAAACATGTTTCGACACATGACCCACAAGTACTAATATTGAAACGTTCAGAAACTTTCTTTTTAAATCATTGTATTTGTCTTGTTTCAAAATTATATTGTTTCTAGTACGATGAGATCCAACCTGTTATTTTACAGTTTCTTCTATTCAGTAAGATGACTCTATCTACGTACGTAAATGCACTTGGTTTAATTCTCCACTGATAAGAGCTTTCAATGGCAACAATCTGAAGCAAAATATTTATATCCATTGAACGGGTTACGCATTCGATAGAGATGCAAATATCATTGATATTGTAACAAACAGAAATCATATTTCCTCTATATTTATAGTCATGATGGTTTATTACAAAAGCATCTTATGTCTCACTGTTATGACTTCAGGAATTTTTCTAATTAATCATACTACGCAAAATTTATTGAAATGACGTGTTAAACATTTTATAAATATAGAACATTACAAATAAACTTCCTTAAAAAATGATTCTTTAATCATTTCGCTACTGGAACCAGTCATTTTGATTGCTTTGATAGAGAACTAATAGCGACTCATCATGTGTTATGCAATTGGATTCCACTTTTTATGCCTTTTTGCCCAACAAAAATTGACGATCATTAAGAATTCAAATTATGCGGCAAATGAACAATTTTCTTTCAGGAAATAATGGCGTAATAACGATTACACCACATCGTTTAAATATTAAACGTGATCCGATTCTAAATATAGAAGAAAAATCCGACGATTTCCTGAAGGTAAAGTAAATTGAATTCTTAAAATAATAAATAAAATAAATTCCTCTTAATATATTTCAAAGAACAAACAAAATTTAACAACGACAAGCACGTAATTAATCCTTCTAGACAACCGATTCGGAAGTAATTAAGGCTGAACAACGTAATTTGGACGCAAGAAACAATTCTAAATTAGTGGATGATAGAGAGATAACTCGAGAAAGATCGTTGAAACGACGAACATTCCTCCAAGAACAAAATGAACAAGCAACAAAGGAAGAAACAAATAATAGTGAATCATCGGTGTTTATTTCTAATACTGATAATGAATTTATTAATTATGCCGAGTATGTTACTTTTATGGACGATGATGGAAACGCAACTATTCCGAAGAAATTCGATAATGGTGACCAATTATTTGAAAAAATGTTTTCAACCGAGGTAATTTTATTCATCAATCTTTTCCTAAAACATCTTTTGAATTAATCAAATAGTATGAAAGAAACTACTAATATTTATTCACTGAAAATTACTTGATTAATACAGGAACAGGAAAAAATTCGTGCAAGATCCTCAATCGATGCAGTTGATAATCTCGACATTGATAACAGTGAACCACTAAAGGCAAACAATATTGATATATCTGTGAGAAAAATAGAAACCCTGGACAATGATGAATTATCTGAAGAGCTGGTAAATTATGCCAATCAAAATACTATTGAAGAGAAAAAGATGCTCATAGAAGTAAACAGAAACAGCAATTTACTTGTCACACCAGGAACAATACACAGAATAGTTTTTGATGTAATGAACAACTGTGTTTTACCAGTTAGATATGCATTTCAAGTAAAGAGTACACCTTTTAAACTATACAATGTTCAACCCCTCTAGTAAGTGATGAGCTGCCAACTAACATTATAATTATTTATATTGTATCAAATTTGATTATACAATAATACTTCATTTATTATTATACATTTACAGTGCATGGATTTATCCTGGACAAATGAGTAAGGTAGCAGTGGATTTAATTGTACCTAATAATGCTGCACCAGATACAGCTAACACAGTTACTTTCTTTATTGTGGGCACAGAAATAAAGGAGAAATCAGTATATCTATATGTACAAGGTTCAGTTTCGAAGGTAATCATAAATACATCTATTTAAATATTAAAAAATCTCTTTCATTTAATTATTAAATGTTGCAATGTTTAGTTGACTGATGATGTTAAACCAAAGATCGAATATTCATTCAATAACAATTGTGCTGGAAAACTAGCAAAAGATCATTGCTATAAATCTCACTGGAGTATAGATGTTACAATTGAAGACTATGATTCAGGTATAAACTAGAATTTTTAATTTGTGTTTACAAATAAAAACATTTGTTCCATCTATTGATTACAGGTCTAAAGCGAGTAATTTCATCTCCAAGGAATATTTATCCACGTACAGAATTTATTAGTGGTACAAGGAGTCCTGTAACATTTTATTATTCTGCTACCTGTTGTGACACAAGTGCTAAAATTACAGCTATAGATCTACTAGATAACTATAACACCTATACAGTAGATGTTACAGGTAATAATTTATATTAATATTATTACCACAGTGGTTAATGCAAATCTTTAATCTTTTGATAAACATATGGATATATTCCAAATGTAAGTTACAATTACGATCACTCATACATTTATTCTTCTAGCATGGAATAACTTATCAGAAGCAGAGATAGCAGCTATTACAGTGGGAGCACTGTTAGCTTTATTACTTATTATTTTGATCATTATTATAATAATATACTGCTTTCGAAGAAAGAAGAGCCTTGATCTGCCTTATACACAAAGATATGGATCTAGACCTCCAGCAAGTGCTGAAAGAACTAACTTTTAATTCCTCATTTCTACTAACAAAATTTAAATTATACATGTAATATTCTTTATAATTTAGATTAACATTATAATTAAATTTTATTTGTACCACATATATTTATAGAAAATGTAAATACTTAAATTTTAACATTACTTTTATTATTACATATGACTGCAATTATACCCTCCATTTGTATTTTGTACAAATATATTTTAGAAAATAAAGATATAATTGTTATATGTATAGTGGCCTAAACATTAACGTTTATCTACCAAAGATTACATAATAAAATAAATATTACAAAATCTAAAACCTAACACTTATTTAGTGAATTATTATGAAATCATGAGACAAATTATATGAAACTGGTTAAACCTACATATCTTTGATTTGTACATTGCTGTATTTCGCAATATGGAATGTAATATAGATTCAATTTTAAAAAATGTCACAGAAATGGATCAAATATCCATATTTATTTTATGGATAAGAGTATGAAATGCAATAAATAAAATTATATGGTTTCATGATTTTAAGATTAATAAAAAGATAAATGAACACCAAAGGTGTAATGTTTGCTTCATTGCTGATCACATAAACAGAATGTATACACAGATGGTTGATTAGATACTGATGCTACCTCCAAATGTACGAAGATAGACAAAAGAAACAGACAAATAAACAAGAACGAAATCAATTAATATTATAATAGCTATTATTTATAGGTTCTGTCACGTGCTGATGAAATCAGAAAAAATATAAACCTATATACAAATGCCCCACCCAGGTGTTTCGCTGACAGACTCACCATCGCGGAGTACCGCAGGTGTAGCAGGAGTGACAGGCACCAATAATGCAGTTTCGGCAAAATTGTCGAAAGGGAAACCTTCACCAGCTGCTGTCAACAACGGATTTTTTACTTTACGTGATGCACCACTCATGTTTGCACTGACGTTTGCACCACGCGCCTGAAACTACTGCCATCAAAAGATTTCTAAATCATAAAATACTTAATTCACCATAGAGTACACATAACTGAACTCTACCGCCACGTCCACGTAAGCACATATGTTATAGAGGGCGCAATAAACAGGTCCTCTGGTATACCTCTCTGATATTACTTACGCTACTATACCGATTTACCGACGGCGTTTTTAACAAAACACCTCGTTTTTAACAGAAACATAATTAAAATTTTAAAAAAGTCATTCTGAAACAAACCGTGAACTTTATACTCGCAACAGTAAAGTATTCAACATTACAAAGCAAAACTCTATCTTATTAGAATTAAATTAGACTTAATTAGAATTAAAATTCTATATTAAAGCAACGCAAAAAGTAAACGCGATATTTAAAGTTTGCAACACTAAACCAAAATCGCGATTATCTTTTGTACGAAACACTAAATTGAACCGTGATCGATATTCATACGCAACACTAAATTCAAAACGCGATTTGCCCAAAATCATGGGGATCACGGGCCCCCTCTTCTCCTGAAAATCTAAAACTACAACTACAAGCGAGCACAGTGACAAAGTAGTAACGATAATGATTTCGCATCTTTTGCAAAAGGATGCGAAATCATTAGTAGTTCCCCTCTTGAAAGACAGTTTGTCGGGGCTTTTCGGCACATGGCCTTTTCTTTCTTCGGGTGGTCCACCCACCTGAAACTTATATCTAAAGCTCGAGACTTGCAAATTCGCAAAACCAAAAAAAAACAATCAACAAAAGAGAAAAATCACGAAACTCTAATTGACACGTGGATGAAAAAGGACTTTATATAAGTCGTTGTTCGTGCACACGTGTCGTGCTCGAGCAGAACTTGTGCGTTTGACGACTAACGTCGCCATAAATTTGAAAAATTGTACAGATAGAATAGAAGGCGAACGGCATACTCCTTTCGCGTTAATTGTATCGTCAATTCTTAAAATATATTCCAGGTACAGATTGATCACACGAAAACGCGCCTACCCGACCAAAAGACTGTAACAACCTGCCCTGGCCCTACCTACTTACAATCTATCACACACACCAGAAGGTAAGCTACCTACCTGCCTAACCCTATATTTAAAATGTGACAAAATCTCATTCTCACAAGAATTCATTCCACGATTTTCTATCACTCCACCCGGGTGCAACTAAATAAAATTGTTTCTGTATTTACTTAATTTGAAAATATTTCATATTCCACGTTTTATTATAAAATTGTATCATGAACATTTAAAAGCATTCATATATTTCATAAATATCTATTGGAGTATGTGGAATAGAAATAATATTTAAACGCGAAATACAAGAAGACCTAGCCTGAACTAAATGAAATGAAACACAATAAAAATGTTACTACTCATGAGTATAATCATACCCATGGTCACTATGCTCGCCAACCACGTATACAACCAGTAACCTGTGTCGATTCGGACCATTCGTCCTACGACATGATTGGGCACCGGAGGAACCATAAAGCATGCGACTCACCGTTCGCAGATATACTCTTCTTCCGACAGTCAAGAAAGAGGATGCCAACAACCAGGTAGCAGGTTGATACTCAGAGGAAGAGTGAAGTCATCAAAAATGTTATCGAGGAAAGTCCAGGAACTTGGTAAAATCCAAGGAATTAGGTAATCTGCAACAAACCGAAAAATTATGGTTAGGTTAAAAGAAATACATTAGAACCAAGAACATAAGAAAATTCAATAATGTTTAAGGAATTATCGCTGTAAAAGGAAGATACGACAAGAGTGAAAAGTTTCAGCTTACTCATTTCTGAAGGCAATGTAGAATTGATGTCAGACATCATGAAGCTGGACTTCTCTTGAACTTTTCCTTCTGTTTCTCGTACTTTTTATATCACGGAAACAATTTAATATAATATTTTAATACAATTTATTCTCACTTTCCACAAACACGTACACTCAGGACGAAGTTATGGAGGGAAGTGACGTATTAGTCAGACCTGCGCACATGGCTGACTACGACGATTCTGATTGGTCGAAATGGGATGGCCAATCATCGCCTTCGGTAGAAATTTAGAATCGTGTACTTCAAAACATTAATACTAAAACAAACGTTTAGATAATAAATACAAAAGAACAAAATGAATAATGTATTTTTTACTTTACCTACAATACCCATCTTGTTTTAAACTTTCAATCACGTTATTAGAGTTCATTTCCTGATCTGAAATACCGACGTCGCGACAAACTTCAGTTTTATTAACTGTTCTATTGCGCCCTCTACGATTTGAAACGATGATTTTGAGAACTACATCAGATTAACCAATCGATATGTCGTATCGGATGATAATTAAAAGAAAAATGTAAATGATTCAAAAAACCTGTCGCGTAACAGTTCGGTCTCTCCCTAACAAAAAGCTCTTCCTCTTCTATTATCCAAAGCCCTCAATTTTCTGAACTTCTTTTTTAATAAAAACTTTAAAGTGAGTTTGTTAATAAATAATTTGAATTGTGCTACTTTACTATCATTAATTAGGAGCATCAATTAATTTCCAAATTTTTAAGTCATTATCAATGAATTCAGATAAAATCAGGAAAAAAAGCAATTGATATATTAGGATTAGTGAATTCAATCGCTCAATTACTGTCGTATCTTTGGTTCTTAAATTATTTCTAGCGGTAAATAAGATCGAAGCAGGATTTACCTCGCAATGTTACGATTATGTTTACTATTTTACTTGTGCCTTGCAATTTATACAAAAGCTTAAAGCAAATAATAATACGTGCATTTTCAAATGCTTGGCAAGTATAACTTTATTACTCATTGATATCGAATTTATTAGAACATTTTATTAAAGACGGTGTAGTACCAATAATAAGAATTGTAATCGAATTATGCTCATATACACATAATATCTAAAATTATGTTAGAAATATGCTTTTGGATTTGGAGTTGTTACACGGTCGTGGGTGGTACTGCTGTAGGCCATGCTGTTGTAGGTAGTTCTGTTGTGGGTGGTACTGTTGTGGGTGGTACTGTTGTGGGTGGTACTGTTGTGGGTGGTACTGTTGTGGGTGGTACTGTTGTGGATGGTACTGTTGTGTGTGGTGGTCGTGTTCCTGGACGTGGTGGTCGTGTTCCTGGACGAGGTGGTCGTGTTCCTGGACGTGGTGGTCGTGTTCCTGGGGGTGTGGGTCGGGTTCCTGGGGGTGTGGGTCGGGTTCCTGGGGGTGTGGGTCGGGTTCCTGGGGGTGTGGGTCGATGTTTTTCCGCGGCGATGTTTAAACTTGGCGATGCGCATTTTGCGTGTTCGGGTGAATCGCAAACTCTTAATTCAGCGTTGAAATGAAGACGGCCAGGGCAATACATTGGCCATGCTATGCCCTGGTTGCAAGAGTAGTAAGTGGTGCAATCGTCTGGATTTGGAAGTAGAGTAACATCCACATCATTTTCTGGTGGGCAATGAACCCTTCTGGTGCCATAAGCAAAGGTCACGAAGACAGCAGCAAATGCTACCGCAAATGTAGCTAAAAATTATAAAACAGTCCTTGTTAACATTACTTTGAATTGCTAAACTAAACAATACTTTAACTAAAAGTCTCTAAATATGTCCCTCTGTACAACTAGATGCGATAGAAAAATATTTTATTACAAATAAAAATCTCAATTGTATACTATCTTTCCTGTACTATATTAAAGTTTCTAACTGAACACTAAATTCTAACGAAGCAATATAAATAAAATCATAAAACATACCTTTCATTTTGACTTTGTAAGACGCTTGTTTCGTAGTCACAAACTCTTGGTATCACCAGTTGCAATGGATATTGCAATTATGCGACTGCAGTTAGAAACTTCCTTTATATACTACCCAGTTGTACTTTTTTTCACATATCAGTTAAACACTTGTCGATTAAAATATAATGATATCTCGATAAGTGATGGGGTGACAACTTCAACTACGATTTTTCGTTTCTTTTGCTTTTTACTCAAGACTGATTCACGTTTGTTTTTTTGTGCAAGCTATCCATTCGATTTTACAGATAATACATCAATTAAAAAAGTCTAACAAATGTATCTTATATTATATTCAAGCATGACCATAATTCACTTCAATGAAAGATTGTTCCATTTTTCTAAATAATTAGTTTCGAGCAATGCGAATTGAAGTGTTTGAAGTAAAATGATTGTTTTAAGAAAATTAGCTTGTTGATTGCCACATGGGCCTTTGGTGATAGGATTTAAAAACTTCAGATCTTGATATTTAATATTTTAAATAAATAAAGCAGAATCGAAGTTATGTACCAATATATCAATTAAATGTTAAGGACTCGATTATTTTTGAAACAATATACTATACGACTTAGATTATAATAACTATTCTTGTGCATTTGTTGTAAAAGTTTAAATTATCGTAATCTGTAACATGTTTTTAATAATTGATAAGTAGAAATGCAGTTATATCATTTTAGAAATTAATGAGTGTGTTATCATGAAACGCAAAGATAATAAAGAAGAAAATACTGATTAGAAATCTTATCACAGTATTGAAGAGGAAATGGGGTCTTAATTATTCTCAATTATTCTCATATATTTGGTCTTGTAAAATGACTAAAAAAAAAGTATAATTCAACGATAATTTTTCGATAAATTGAATGCATATTTAGATCTTTTTTTCACGAAAACAAAAACGTATGCTCTCATTATGAGTTATGTGAAAGATAGTGGATATTCAGCGCTAATTGTAAGTTCGTTTTATAGGGACTTATGTTCTCTTTCAATGGCACTACTTGGTGAGGTATATTGCAGTGAGCATTTCCTGTAGAAAACTGTTTACAACGTTTGATTTAAACTGCTAAAAATGGGAGTAAAAGATCTCTGGAATATTTTGTCGCCTCTATGCGAAAGAAAACCAATGTTTGAGCTTCAAGGGAAGACAATAGCTATTGACATGAGTTGTTGGGTTGTAGATAGTCAAACAGTCACTGATAATCATGTTCAACCAAAAATGTACCTGAGGTTTGTATACCAGTATCACATTTTATGTATGAAGTAGATTAGAGTTGGATAAAAATAAATTATTATTACAGGAACCTGTACTTTCGCACAGCATTTCTTCTTATGCAAGACATACTACCAGTCTTTGTGCTAGAAGGGAAAGCACCAGATTTGAAACTTAATACAATTGCAAAAAGAAATGATAACCGTAATGGAGTTAGAGAAAGAAAAACTTCTCGCAAAGAAGGAAGACCACAGTTTAATAGAATTCTTAAGGAATGCAAAGAGTTGCTTAATTACATGGGTTTAAAATGTGTACAAGGGCATGGCGAAGCAGAAGCAATGTGTGCTTATTTAAATGAAGATGGGGTATGCTTTTGCATTTGCACATCTTTAATAAATAAAAGTCTTCAATTTTTACTTTAGTAAGTTATTTTGTAGCTTGTTCATGGATGCATAAGTCAAGATAGCGATTGCTTTCTTTATGGAGCAAAAGTAGTTTACAGGAACTTTTGTGCAAGTGCTCGAGGAAATCGTGGGGGCACAGGTGGTGCTGTTGATGAGTATAATATTGACAAAATAGAAAAGATATTAGATTTAGGAAGAAATAAAATGATAGCATTGGCTTTATTATGTGGATGTGATTATGATGAGGGATTAAATGGAGTAGGCAAGGAAGCTGCTATGAAACTGTTCAAAATTGTAAAAGATCAAGATATCATTGAACGGTATAATGTACAACTTGTAATAAACTTAGTTATGTGTTTTATAATGTACAAAATTATTACTGGTTTCTGCAGGATAAAAAGCTGGAAAACAGATGATATTTTAGATCATAAAGAATCAGAGTTACTTTCATCAAATATGTGTTCATCTTGTGGTCATAGTGGCAAAGTGCAAAAGCATACAAAATCAGGTTGTATAGACTGCGGTACCGTGGTAAAGTGCAATAATTCGTACAAGTAAGTCTTCATCAACTATGAACACCATTTCTCAAAAATGTATGATATTTATCGTCGTATATTTTCTAGGGAACAGAGAGCATTAATACTGAATGAAATTTCATTACGAAAGAAGGCACTTCTTGTTCCCGATTTTCCTAAACAAGAATTGATAGATGAATTTCTTGTTAGAAAAGATTCGGTACCTACAAAACTGGATATTCAGTGGAAGCAACCACAAGTTGATAAATTCATTGTAAGTTTTCATATAAAATTCTTACTGTTATTTTAACTATTAAATATGACTGAATTTTAATTAGGACTTTGTGGAACGACATTTATGTTGGGAGCCACAGTATGCATTTGAAAAAATATTTCCCCTGGCGACACGTTGGCAACTGTTATATCTCCCAAATATTTCTATTGAACATCGGTTGTCAATACCTGATTTATTTATACCTGAGAAAATAAAAAAGATTCGAAATATTAGATCTGTAGCTTGTTATGAAATAATATGGAAAACTGATCACGCTGTAATAGAAAAATTAAAAGAATATATAGCATTAAGTAAAGATAATGATGCAAGTAATACAGAAATTTTATCTGAATTAACAAGCATTGAACCGCAAGCTGCTGCGAAAGAATGTTATACAGAGTTAGTTGAAATATTTGAAAATACAAGAAATGTGAAAACAAAGAAACGAACAACTAAAAATAAAGCACAAAATAATGTCGATTCGGGAGGTATTATAAAAAATAAAGCAACAAAAAGACGCCAGAAGAAAACTGAGAAAGCCCCTATAAGCGTAGAAAACAATAGAAAGATTGATGAATTCATAGGTAAAGATCGTTGTTTATCATTGGAAGAATCGTTTGGAAGAATGAGTATTACTCCCAAAAGATCTAAACCTTTAGACAAAGAAAAACAAGAAGAAAATATTAGAATAAAACGCGGTCCTCAATTAAATAAAGTACTGCAAATAGAAAAAGTAAATTCAAAGTTAAATAATACGTTAGATAGAATGTTTAATGAACTCTCACCTGATGATTTTGTTAGCGATAATGATGATCATGATTTAAACATGTCGGAAATAATCGACAATATATGTAAAGAAAGAGTTTTCCAATTCGATGTCATGGAAGGTGCAGACGTATGTAAAAATGAAAGAAGTGAAAATTTTAATGCAGACAGTAGTACAAAGTGTTATGAAACAGAACATACTGAATGTAACGCGGTTGCCGATGAATCTATAAATGAATTTCCTAGCATAAGTGAATCTTATGTTCCACTTCATGAAAGAATAGGAGCTTTTAACGAGAGCAATGAATTTCGAAATATTCATACAAAAAAAAATGATTTTACTCTTGGAATTAATGATCTTTTGAATGATACCGATGCTGACCAAGCAGAACTTTAAACTTTTTTCTAGAATTAATATTTATTATTGTATTGAAACACTGTAAATTATTTTTATAATTATTGTTATGTAGTTTTATAAGGATACTTTATTTTTTTAACTAATTTTTGTATTTTTATATACTGTTTTTATATAAATAAAAATAAGTAATGTACAAAATGTAAGGAATATATAAATTATACTGTATTGAACCTTGGCTGTCAATGATATATCCTATAATTCTGAACGTGTAAAATTAAGTTACCATTTCGCGATAAGAAGCGATTTATCTGCAATCTCTCTTAGCTTTCGGCATCCCTAACACGTGTTTTCGAATATCATTTTATCGCACGTCTCAATACAATGCCTATTGATTTGGTAATCTATGAACTTGTCGTTCGATTTCTTTGAAATGTAGAATAGTCATCTCTATGTAAACTCTTTAGGTACTATCTGAAGGTCACTCTATGTACGTAATCGAAGAAACCCGTTGAGAAATCATTAAAATATAGAGATAATTATTATAAATGATAATTCAGGGTCTAAAGAAATCTCTAACTTTTCGAATCTAACGTAGTTAGATAATGTAACGATAAGACTCGTCAGATTAAATTTTCTCACACGTGTATCTGTTACCAAACTGTATCAAGGTTTTAGCCTTACTCTTACTACCTGCCTAATAGATTTCATATCTCAAAATACGGAAAACTTAATCCGTTATTGGGATTTTATTTATTTGTTAGAATTTTCGAATTTTAAGAATGTTTTAGATAACAGAATTTAATTAGGTTTGTGCATAGGAGACATTAGGTCCTACTTGCACCTTACTTTGCTTATCGTTGAAGCAAAATGATATAAAAGTGAAACGTAAATAATGCATTCAATATATTGCAATTTTCTGTTTGTTATAAATTATCAAAATGAAGGAATGTGTTAAACACAAAAGACACTTTATGTTCACGAAGTTTCTTTTTTTTTTAAATCCAGGCCGATTCCTAAATGCCTTTAGATACGATAATTGTTCAAAGATACGAAATTCTTGTTCAAATACTTGGGGCCGATTGATCATTTTCTGATCTCATGGCCAATATATCGTATTTCTACATTAATAATATTTATCACAGAGCAGGGTGATAAGAAATAGGAAGATACACAGAATTGAACACAGTTTATGTTTGTAGATGACTGAAATTAATTGGTCGATTCACTATATATAAGGAAACCAAGATTTTATCGAGCACACTCGTGATTGATTCGGTGATTTGGAATTTTGACTAGTCCCCATCAGCTGAATACAAAAATGAAAGGTAAATTAATTGGGATGAGTATCAATTCACAATCAACATTTTTTAATCCATTTTAGAATTGATAAATATATTATCAGAAAATTGACATAACATCTACCAGTGCTATTTGTTTTTACTTTGGTCTAATACCTGGCGAAATATTATCACTTTACTCGTCACAGTCATTATAAATCGCTTTTGTAGAAATTTTATAAAATTGCCCTCCTTTCTTTGAACGAAAGTAATAAAAAAAAAAAAGTGAATATTTTCATAACAATAAAAAAAAATGAATACATTATACGAACATTAAGTGTTGAATAGCAAAAGTCGAGTCAATTATGACCCATACCTCTGAAATATATTATATAATGAAGATATACCTGTTAGTACACACTCACATACTATTTACTAAAAAATTTCATTTCCTTTCTTGCAAGTCCTCACCTTAGTTTATATTTTTCAGGACTATTTCTCATCGTCTGCGCGGCCATTGTGGTCTACGTACACTCTCAGAGCATTGAAATAAGGTGTCCGGAACCCGTGAACGACAAGTTCACTTTACTTCCTCACCCGTGCAAATGCAACAGTTACTACGTTTGCTACGGTGTATTACAAATGTCTATGCCATGCCCTGCAAATCTTCACTTCAATGCAACGGCACAGGTCTGCGACTGGCCATGGAGCGCAAAATGCACCCTTAACCCTGCTTGTCCACAAAATGATTTAAATAACAAAAAAATTACACTTTAAATACTCTCTTTCTTATGTACGATATGTTTAGCTTTATATTTGAAACTGGTATTGGAAACAATTTCTAATTAAACTTTTGAGTTATCTGCGTGTACCTCTTCGACGAGATGCGTTTTCCTTCACAGTTTTGAAAATTCTGTTTATTCGGATTGTTTACTTATCTGTTTAAAACTTAAATTGTTCTCGTATTATTGTATATATATGTATATATAAAGAAAATTGAATAAATGGCATTGTTTATTAATACCTAATTTTTCACGTTATTAAATGATGCGTTAGATTAACCTACCCTCAGCAAAACTTAATCCAAAATTAATGAAAATCTATTTGAGTAAATCAAATTGTTCGCAATATCAACTTTGATTTTAAATGGTAATATCTGAATGACTACGGAATGACTAACTGATAGTATTATATCTATTACGTCGTAAAATTTATTCGGAGCTTTTGTTATCTGTTAATAATCCAATACAATCGGCACGTTATGATGTATAAAGTAATACATGTCGCGTTACTTTTAATGCTTTTTAATACGTGTTTCATCAAAATGTATTTCTCGTGTTAAACATGAATTCGATAATAAATACCTGAAAAAGATAGCACAGCGGCGAACTAAGTCTCTATTATCTTCACAAATCTGTCATAATCAAAATAAAATTTATAAGAAATTTCCGTTTCTAAACTACATTCTATAGAATATTAATGATTGAAGGTATTAATATTTTGGAAACAAAACTAATAATGGATAATTATTACAACTAAATTACAAAATTACAACTAACATTGTTAAATATATTTTACAATCCTTTTTGACCGTACAATAATGCATTTTGAACTTTTCAATAAGTGAATCGACCCCAGCAACAATTTCGATTGATATTTATATCACATAATGCTTTTTGCCTAGAGAACAACTGTGAGCAATTTCAATCCCCTATCTTTAATAAAAGAAATATCTGTAAAATATTAAACGAAATACTTTTAACTTTAATATTGCGAAGTTTTAGTTAATAGATTGCTTTATTTGTAATTTTTAATAAAATACAATAAACAATTGATTTCTAATAGGTATGTTTGCTTTATTTTATATTTTTACTTTTCTTTTCTAAAATCCAAAAACGTAATATTTGCCATTAGATCTGATAATTCTTCAATAAGATTTCGTATCTTATTGAAACATTGAAAATTGATGGATTATATGAATTCTTCACGAAAATCATACTTACACATAAAAAATATCTATTGTGATGGAAATGATAAGAACGGTAGGGAAGTGGAAGAATTAGCCACCACCGAAATTGGCTGATATTTTAATAATCAGTCGATTGACTATATAAAGGGAATCGACAATTCTGCTACATAGTCGTGATCAAACTGCTAACACGAATTTTTGGAAAGTTCTATTTCTCGAAGACAAAATGAAGGGTAAGTTTGTTCCACAATATTCCACATCATAAATTTCATATAATTTATAACTGTTTCTTTATAATATTTTCTTTGTCATCTCTATTTTAATTAATAATTTGATTAATAAACAATACGGGAAATTAAAACAATAGGCAGTCAAATGGAAGAAATAATTCAAAATCATTGAATGTTAAAAATGTTTAGAGTATATAGTACTTATTAGACGAAAAGATCATAATAAATATAACTCTAATTATTCGATTTTTAAATAAATATTTGCAACGTGTGCTTGTACTTATCACTACCACCTAAAATAAATCTTCGAATACTATTACACTTAAACAAAATCATTTCAATAGTTATTTTCAATAGTTCATCCTTAAAATATACCCATTTATGTCGAGTGCAAAGGGTTCAAGTTTTAATAGAACTTCCCACCGTGCGTTTCGTTCAAGTAACATTTTTATTCTGGTATATAAGAGTAATTAGATTTGATATTTACATTTTTCAGGATTATTTTTCATCACCATTGCCGTATATTTGGCCTACGTCGTATATGGTCAAGCGCCAACCGTGAATTGCCCGCCATACGACCAAAACTCAGATGGGCCACTCCTTGTTCCTCACCCGTGCAATTGCAGCGCTTACTACGTCTGCTTCTCACCTGTAAATATTCCCATGCCATGCCCTGTGGGTCTTCAATTCAACAACGCCACGAAGAAATGCGATTGGCCATGGATTGTAAAATGCAGGCCTCAAATTAATTGCCCGGGTGCCAAGATCCAAGATGCAGTAGAGTCTCACGAAGAACTATCTCGAGAAGAAGAGGTAGTAATCCAGGAAGAACAGGGAGAAGTATCACGGGAACAAGTAGGAAAACTATCTGCTGCTTTCTTCCACTAAGAAGTATCCTAAATCTACTTTTCTATACATAATGTGTTTAATGTTGTAATATGTATGTCAAATCAGTAATTTAAATATCATTTATGTTATATCTACACATGATATAAATTAAAAGTTTTCATACAACATATCTTTTTTATTTTGAGCTTGGAAAATCTTTCATGCACCACCTGCCTTAATAATGAAAATTATTAATTATTAATTAATTAGTGCGATAGAGTGTTAAAATTAAAGGATTTTTACTTTTCAATCGTCTTCGAATCTCTAAGGATTGAACTCCAATATGATCAAATCATGTCGCGATTTATCAATGGAACTTGTTATCTGAATCCAACTGATGAAGTGAATCATCCTACAACTATGTTTCGATAATACCTATTGTTTCATTTGCATAACTATAACTTGTTCACCTATTTTTTATATTAAGATTTTAATTCAATTTCGATTACTTCAGTTCAAATTATTTGTTTCTCTAAAATACAGAAAAAGCGACATAAAATGTGTTATATCATAAATAGAAATTAAATGAGTTATACAGAGCTGAACATAAAACAAAAATTTAATTATCTTGTTCTTTATCGTGTACTATAACTATATATTAATAGTGTTTGTAAGTGTTTATAGCTAACAAATTCTTACTCGATAAAGAAATACTTGAGATATAACGATAATTTGTTGAAAATTTTGATGACATCATTTGGAAAATTTCGCAATTCATATCATGATTCTTGTCGATTTTAATAGAATAGATTATATCATTATTAGTCATCTGATATTCTGGAAATTAATTAATTAACCCTAGAATATAAATAAAGTCTCCTAATCCAGATGAAACTCTATAGGATGAATCTAACCTTGGAAGACTAATACTTCAGAACTATTTTGAATTGTTGAAAAGAAGTTAATGGAAAAATTTTTTTTTTAAATATAGCTTTCCTTTTCTCTAGCCCTGCAAATTGCAAATTACAAAAACATAGTGTACCTTGGTTACAAGTTTTGGAATTGGATGAAATTTCTGGATTATTTTTCAATTTATAAAAAGGATTGAACGATATGCTTTTTAATTTTTAATCTACATAATCGACTACTTTAATGCACATTTCGCTTACATTGCAATTCTAATTTAGTTAATCAAACTAAATCTTCAGATTTTAGAGTCCAAAATCTTCGTCTTCAGAACTGGCTTCAAAGTCTGCGTCATATCCTGACGGTGTTGATGTAGTAGTTGTTACAACAGATGATATACAGTTCGCTTGCTCGGGTAAATCGCATACTCTTTCTTTGGGGTTGAAATCAAGCCCATCCGGACACTGCATCAAATACGGGATGCCATCGTTGCACAGATAGAATGTTTGACAATTATCTGGATTTGGAAGCAGAGTAACGTCTGCCTCATTTTTTGGCGGGCAAACAACCGCATTAGCAAGACTAACCACCAGAAGTAGAAAGGCTACCACCGTCAAAAGAATTTCAAATACCCCTAAAAAGTGTAAAAGAAAATGTCATTAACGTTATGCTTACAAATTTTCAATTGCTAAGTTCAACATCTCCTAACCCTTATCCAGATAATAATCGAAGACCATTGCAATATATGAACATTTCATAGTTGGTTGTTAAGGTAAGTTCTTTTAAATGTTCGTATTAAATTATAAATAAATGAAAACGAGGTTAATCTTGACTAGGTAAGGGTTAAATAAAAAATATGTTAATTTTCAAGTTCAATAACTGGATAAAATTTGACCCTGTCGAAATTAAATTTATAGTTTTCCAATACGAAAATATTAGGTTGATCAAAAATAGTTATTTGTCAATAATTAATATGAACACTCACCCTTCATTTTTTGATTCGAATAAATTCACTGTCTTTTCCGTATCGCTTAACAGTACACACTGCATTCAGCATGACTGCGATTGCAAATCTTTATATACACTCGTTGTGCATTTTTCTACTTGAACATATTAGTCAGTTATCACTTGCAACATAACGATATCTTGATAAGTAGTACTTTGGTTTCACAATAGTAGTACAATTTCTGTGAAGAGCTAATTTATAAATATTCTTCATTTTCTAATTCTCAGTTTACATATTTGCTATATTTTTCTAAAAATTTGCATAGAACGAAAATTTATCATTTTATCCTTTTTATTTTGTAAAATATTGTAAAACCATTGATTAACAGTGAACATTTGGTATACATATTATATATGTAACAAAATTTCCTATTCTTGCAAGTTTTATTGAATTAAATGAAACAATACGGAAACAATTGTTTTTCGAGCAATTTCTTGAAACGTTCCGATAAGCATTTTTATAACGTTCATATAGAATTAAAAGTTATCGTTATCGTTGATGTAATTTCCTTCCCTGAAAACTCGAAATGTTGTTACACGATACGCGTTATCAAACGGTAGACTTGTTTCCACGAAGTTGGCATTGATTATAAAAATTAAAATAAAAAATTATGATTTCACATTATTGCACAATACTGAACACGGTAGGCTTCTCTAGGAAAAATGATAATACCCCCTCGCCGTATGAGAATAAATGAAAATGAAGAAAATTAGACTTATTGTTAATATTATCATGAAACTAATAAAGTATAATATGAAAAAAATTCTTTTTCATCCCCTCCTATCGGACAATTATTGCTATATACTATTTGGTATCATTTCCTAATATCCAAATTTGTATAAAGTGAAATATAAAATTCGAAAAAGCATCACTTCCATGGGATAATAATTTAGGGTTGACATAGTCAAAATTATCCGGAGAAAGCAATAACAATCTTTTTGGATTTCAAAAGGATAGCTTTCTGATCTAATTAGCAAGATACAGATCACGATTCCTGATACTTTGAGAGGTAACATTAGAATCGTACGTTTGGTCGGTATCACCGTGAAACGAAGGGTTGTATTGCTCCCGATAAGACAACAATTTCGTGTAACTCACGAATCAGCCGGGTGTGAATGTGCACCCTACACACGTAACCGTCACATATATGCACAACTGAACACACTCACCCACGGTGGTGTCTGTATTAGAATCCGGGGGCGGTTAAGGGAGAGACCGTCAATGGGGGTGGTTACTGGGATTTTCAGTATGCGCGCGATCGCCGTGCCGAAAGCACGGTTGCAGCGTGTCCGTTCGTGTTTCACTCTTAAAAAAGTGACAATTAAAAAGGATATAAATATCGTGTACCGTGTTGAGGAATAACACTGTTATTGCATCAAATAATTTTTATTACGTGAAAAATTAGGTGGTTCGTGAATATGAAATTTAAATATTAAATATAAAAATATACAATTGAAACTCAATATCTGTAAGTGAATAAATTAAGATTAATTATGATTTTGATTATAATTGAAAAATCAATTCATCACGAATAGTGAGCAACGATTAAGAGTTTCTTAATTAATGACTTTTCTCGTCAGAAGAAAATTTGAAGAAAGTCGGCTGTTTTGGTAAACAACATACAAGAGATGTTTCAGCGTAGAAATAAAGGATCACGAAGGCAACGAGAAAAGCTGCAAACGCGTTGAAGCGGAGGAACGTAAATTAGGTATGTGTGTACGTGTGCGGGGGATGAACGAAGAAATTCGTGAATAAGATCAAAGAGAGTAGAGCTCGTTTCTTTTTGTGCACGCTACGGATATAGACGTGTTCTACTTCAAGGGAAATGAATTTTCAAGAACGTTGCAATCCGTACAGGGAGTAGATTCCAGCCACGGAACCCACTTTTTTGTTCCACCATTGTTGACATCTTTTTTTTCGAAGAGGTTGGCGAAAAGAACTATCTTTGATGGGCCATTATACCGGTACCATTTTATTCCCGGAAATCTGTAGTAAGGCATGACTTCAGGAAAAGGTCAAGCTTTGTAATAATATTAATATGTATAGGCTCTTTTTATTAGAAGTATTAAATAATGATTTGATGACATAAAAGTATCGTGAAAGAACACTTATGGTACATCAATTTGAAACCTGAAGTTTTCTAAAAATTACTACACACATATATCAATGTTTTCAATACAAAATGGATGGCTGCCAATTTTAGAAAGTAATGGACACCGAAGCAGTTGTTTTTGATGTCACAGTTTGTTTCGTGAAATTCTGACTCAATTTCATGACATATGCCACATATGTAAATTACTACATACATGCACCTTTCATTAACGATCTTTATGCAAAATGGTCGATTATCAGTTGCACCAATGAAATTAATGTACTGATGCGTAGGGGAAGCTACTGATAATACAATATTCAGAGAAAGTTCCATTAATGAATGAACAATAAGACACTTTTTGAATTCATTTTTATCAAAATAACATGTATCATTTTAAGCAACTTGAAAAATAATATTTTTCTTTTTTTTCCTTTTTGACCCCCACGGCATTCAATTCATATTATTTTATTCACGAAATACATTGCTGATATCTTTTGTGGGCTGAAGAAAGTCCCCGTGTAATGGACCATTATGCTGGTACAGTTTGCCCTCAGAAGTCTACGGTAAAGCTCGACGACAAACAACCGAGTTCACTCGTGAATCTGCGATCGATACGTTTTAATTTCTGTACTTGAAGGTGATACGTTCTGAGCATTCCTTTTGCTCAGATTTTTCACAGGAATTTCGTTTCGTTCTTTCCTAGATGCAACGCGAACGTCTGCGATTTCTTCTTTTCTTTCTTAAACGAATAACGAGGTATGCGTAAATTACAATTGAAGCCCTAGATAAGATTTTCGAAGATATCAAAAAAGAAGATTTTTAATTTTTTTAAAGGGGGATGGGGGACTGAACCTTTTGAACTCCCCGCCTCCATTTGCGCTATTGGAGGAACTTACAGTAAACAGGATGCAGCTCCATTTTTTACATTTTTTTGCTAATTTACCCGAGGTACATATTTCATCTAAATTCGATGCTTGTACCTCAGCTGGTCAAAATATTTCTTTATCGTTACTGTGACATCAGATATTCGTCGCAGTAATTAGATTTATGCTTCAAATCGATCGAGTAATTAGTATTAATATCTCGCATGTGGTTTATATCCGACATTGGTTCCCAACAAATCACCAATGTTTGCTCGGAATATATACCGGGAATTTGATCGATGAGATATTGAAATGAAGGATTGAAAAATTAATTGAAAATTAACAAATTTACTATAGTTGTACGTTTAAAAACAAAAGATTCAAAAAAAAATTCAGAAGAAAATTCAGAAGTGAAAACATTAAAATAAAAATAGAAGCAGATGAGTTATTGTTTCATATTCATAATGTAAGGTGTTATAAATTTTCCGCGAATAGTGTATCGTTTAAAAGTCTTGCGAACTAAGGATTTTAAGAGTGCGTTTGAAAATAAATCTTTACTTTGTCATATTTTTCTGGGACGTGTGCTGTGTTGCAATGTTATAAATCGGGATTTCACAGCTTTTCATGTTCTGCCACGCGAAAAAAACGAATTTTCTAGGACGATGCAATAAAAAAATTCTCTTCCTTCAGTATTTTATACGTGTCCCACCTAATACTCACAACTATAATTTTTTCATGTTTCAAATATGACTTCCAGCTGATTCTATTTTCCTTCTGAAACGTATAAACTTTTCTTTTTTAAATTACAATGGAACATGGATTTTTTGTCATTCAAAATATTGTATTATTTTTGGCTGAGCTTTCCTATTTTTAATTTCTTTATTTTTGTTCCCCAAGAATCAGCTGGAAAGTCGAAATGCGGTGAGATAACGACGCAGAGGGTTCCTTCCGGTCCAGGCTTAGCGCGCGAAAGCGCTTCCTGTTCAATGATATTACTACATCTTGATAAAAACGGGATTTCTTTTATCGGCGTGATTTCACCGCGGGTACCATTGGCGTTTTGCCAGCAAACGACACTTTGAATTGCCTCGTTAAATTTCCTATGAATACTTATTGTTAGAGACTACGAAAGAGATTTACACACATTAAAGGATCATGGAGTTACGATTCTTTTCTCTCTTCTCCATCGCGCGAATAACGTCAACTCATGAGAATTCCTAAGATACTCTTGCCTTTATAAAAAATGAAGCAATTTATATTTATTTTGTTCAACTATACAACTACAGGAACAAGATCAGAGATTTTAATATTCAGCATCATTTTATATACTAGGACTTTGTACTTAAATTCAAATGACTATCAAAATTTATATTTAATCATTTCAAAATACCTAATAAAATAAAATTAATTTTCTTAAATCGTATTCCGTTTCACAAACGAATTTTTTCGTTTATTTGTCACGATAAAAGTGCACAAAAGTTTTACATCTCGTAGTCAGTAATGAAGTAGCAGGTTTGGTGAAGTTTAAGCTGGAAATTTCTTGAGTGATATTAAACGCACTTAAAAGGGGTACGTGATAATTACTTTTCAACTAAAAACACTTAGAGTAATGTAAGTGAAACACCAGCCAGTGTTAGAAAGTTTTTGTGTTTTCTTGGCAAGTTTAGGGAACAAACGTAACTCGTCGGGAGACGTAATGCGGAAGTTGTATCCCTGGAAAGAAGAAAACTGTTCGACCAATAATTATTCGAGTTTAGTTGTTTTCTCGTACCGGTGTTTTACTGGTATTGTGCTTTGATGTTCTGTATTAAAACGAATTAGAGGTTGGCCTAACTTCGTTAATCCTTTGAATGCAAAATTAGTGGTTGCTAGTTGTAGCAAATCCTAATGATTTCAAATTCATGAAATCTGATTCAATTTGATGAGGAACGAAATATCGCAAATTAGCTCTTGTATTTTATACATCATTTTGAAATTTAAATGAATAATTTCGAAACATTCAAGCTTATATTGAAGTTAATGAATTAGTCTGCAATATATTAAGAAACGCAGTTCTGTATAAATAGCGAAAGTTTTGAAGTTTGAAAATTATATTCAATCGTAGACGAAGATGGCATCGTGAACTATATTTCGTACAATATTTCGAACAAGTCGCTGGATCGTATTGTTCAGTAGGATAAGTAAGTAATTCGAACTAGTTGGTACCTAGCAGTTGCTTTAAAGAGCATAAATACAAAGGAGACCCGTAACGTGGTTTTGCCATTCAACCACGAATCGATTTATCTCTTTTTGTCTGTTCACTTCTTTGCGGAGAATCTACCCTCCGTTAATATTACTTTTAGATTATTCAAGATTGTATCGAAAGGGGAAAAGAAACGATGAGAAAATTAACGCAAAGTGGCGGTGAAATATTGAATTGAAACGTCTGAATTGGATTTATTCTATCCAATTGAAAATATTAGTTCTGAATTGAGGTGAATAAAAATGAAATAATATGTTGGCAGGAAAAATGTTCATAATTTAACTTAAACCATAATTTCAGGACTACACGTGGATTACAATACCGCGGCCATTCGGATCACGCGCGAACTTTCAGCTTCCTGAACGGGAGTATCATAAAAATTCGAATCACCGTTCGCGGGAAGTAAAATTAACATAATTTGAAAAATACATTCGACGGAGCAGAAAGGCGTGAAATATTATATTCAAATATTTGCTGCTTGCAATGCGATGTTCTCAGAACATCTCATAATTTGAGCATCTCATAATCTCATATTTGTATTTGCACATACAAATTAACATTCAATTGTAATTAATAGTTTTATAGTTTTTTAAATAAATTTTGAAAAATATTGAAAAAATAGATCATTTCCATTAAATTGAAAAATTAATTTAAATAATAAAAAAATGTAACAATTTGTTAAACCGTTTTAATTCTTTATGTATAACTTAAATAACATTTCAAAAACTTTTTAATCGCCTTAAGGTATTATCATACTTGTCACAAAGGAACTTCATTTAAATATCATTAAACGTTCAATGGTTCTGTTTTTGAGGTAAGCACAATTCTGCAAATCGCCAGGATATGAAAGAAAATAAACGGGCCGTCAAATAACTCCTCAAACCGAGCAGAAACTTTAAATGAGAAATTATAATTCCCACTAACGAGGTATCAAATGAAAAGGGGTACTTTCTGCGCAACCAACTAACACAATTGTCACCGTTTAACCGTCTTAATAACAGTTTCATTTCCGTTATAGCTAAGTTTCCGTTTCTGGAGAAAATCATTGGAAATTACAGGGAGCGTGAAGTGTCTCGGTCTCACAAGTTTCATAAGAAATAATTAATGGAGAGGAGTAATACTTTAAGACACACTGATGATGCTGGTGGATCTTCCCTGTCAAATCTTCCAAATACAGGATGGATCGAAAGATTTGCTATTGAAGATTCTTATTAAATTTTGTGGAAATATATGTTTAATCGGTTTTGGGTAATAATGTCACCAATTTTATACACGATATCTATCAACGTTCCAGTTGCAATGCTAATAGAGGGTAAAACTACCCGCTATCCATTTGTATCCATTATTTACGATTTCAACTACTCAGTTAAAGTTACAAGAATTATAGATGTTTTTGTGTATTTCTGTATTTCTCTGCGACACGGTTTCTTGGAATTGTACTTTTCTTTAACAAAGTACCACACCGGCGTCTTCTTACTTTGATTTCCCTGGCAAATGTCAAATATCCCGAACTATCCGGGACAAGACCTCGGAAGTGGCAGTTGGAGAATGTTTATTGGATGCTTCTGCACAGTGGACAGTTTCAAATTGACTACGTGTTCTGTGTACATTTTTGATTGATTGCTTGCCTCGAGGCAACTAGGAACTCGAAACTTGAAATAAGAAGCTTCTACAATAAAGAATATCATTTTTAATGGTAACGTGTACCTGTTATATTTTTCTAACAAATGAAAGTCATTTATAAGTTTAATATATTAAATTGTTAAATTGTCAACTACATTAAATGCTGTATTTGATATTCAATATTTTTCTTTTCTCCTTTTCAAAAAACTTTCATAAGGAGAAGTCGAGACAGTAGAGGGTGCATTTGCACCTTAACGTTCTTTACCTACATTCAAACTTTAAATTGTGTTCGACAACTTCTTTTGCAGAATTTAATTAACTTCCACCTGAATAAGTGCTTCTACTTTGATAATGCATTCGAATATGTAAATGAGTAGTACTGTTATGCACATTGTTTAAAATAAATATAGGAGTGAATTTGAAACAACAACGATAACTAAGAATTCGCATGTTTGGATCATTTTCAAAACAGAAAAAAACAAATGCATTTTGTGCAAGGTTTAGGAAGAAATATCCTACGTTGCGTCTTGTACACAATTAAACATCAGTAACGTGTTTAATGAGTTCGTGGAATCTAATTGTAAGTATCGAACAATACATATTGTAGAGACTTAGGGTGCACAATAGTCGAAGAGAATTGTTCCAACAATAAGCATTAGGGAGGCTTCTCTAACTACTCTCCCAATAACTTCAATTTCCTTTTGTTCTGTCAAGGGGACAATTTGTATCAAGCATATTTTTATTATTCCAAACGTAGATGTCCCCTTTCAATCGTACTTCTTTCATTTCCATTCGTTTATTAAATACGTAATTTAAAACTTAATATAAAAGAACAGCCTGAAGACACATTGTTTTATTTAAAAAGAAAAGAATCAATCTACGATGAAGAAATTATCAATTGATCACTAGCGAACGCATTCAATTATTTTGTGGATATACTCAACTTGAATTTCGCCTCTTTCTTCAAGCTTAACATTTCTGTTCAGCGATATCGGTTGAACATTAATATGTACTTCTTTCTCGCGGTTAGGTTTAGTGTGCCGTTAGAACATTATGATTTCGAGGGCTCGTGGAAGAACGCCAAGTTTAATTTGGCGACAAGCCAAGTATAATTTTCACGGGAAAGTGATGATGTTATCTTTTGAAAACTTGCCCTGATAAATTCATAGTAGCGTCGCTTTGAAGGAACTACATCCATTTGTTCGTGTAATAAACAGCACCCCCAAAAAGTTCAGCTCGTTTACTAGTTTGGGTTAAGTCTAGAATTAAATTAAAATTGTTATTTCAGCGGTCTACAACAGAAGGTGATAGATATCATCTATGATGATACTAATACGGTTTAAAATTATGGTTGAAATTTCAGAAAAGATACTGACGACAGAAATTCCTTGAAATTGTGAAAAAGTACGAAAGTTATAGGAGGAAGGTTAGAGATTTATAAGTCGCTGAAAAGTTACGTCACGTCAGAATGTTTACAAGAAAAACTAATAGATTTTAGTAGGAAAATTTGGGAAGATATTCGGTGGCCCGCGGTTCGGGTCAAGGAGAATTCGAAAACTCTCGATAGGTCGATAGTGCAGTGACGATGAAAAACCGGAAATATGTCTATTGGTATACTTCTTAACATTTTGCTCCGATTTCCAATTCTGATCTAGACTTTTGGAAACTTTTTCAATGTACAACTTTTGATGATATTGACTGCATTTCCTTAAGATATAAAATTTCTTGTATGTACATAAAATCATAGATCATTACATAATAAAATAGGTGACATTCCTTTGCAATTTTTTTTTATATAGTCCAGGTAATTAATTCAAACTCATTAATCATTTAAAATAGAAATTGAGGAGAGTTACTTTTAAGTACCTATTTGATAATAAATAAAAATACTTAGCTTGAAAAGATAAATTTTGCAAATTTAATTTAATTAGATATTTCAAGGAGAAGTAAAAGAAAGCTACTTTTAATTGCTCTTAATTAATATTAAAAGAAATGTGAATTGAAAAATTGATTAATTAATTAATTTAGTTACTATTGTAGGTATATGAATCATCTAAATTGTTCATATTAATTACCTCTGTTATTTATAAAGGTATGGAATTGAAAAATTGTTACTTTTTTAAATACAGCACGTAAATTTAATCTGTCAATATTTTTCTTTCTATCGAGTACAGAGTACGACTTGATCGCTTCCAGGAAAAAAAAGAAACCCAAACAGTGATCGGAACGAGATTTAGGAATTCCGGAAATTTTAACACGTTCTTTGAATTTCCGGAACAGATCGAAACGTTTGCAATTCTATACGATTTCAGTGCACGATAGTGACACAAGTCTGTTTGATTGACGCTCGAATCCCATCCTACTTTTTTATCGTTTAGAAGGGAATCACGAACAACGGTTTTCCACTATGGCCCGACCGACCTTTCAGATATATTTTATCACAAAGCAAGTTCGGTTTTACGCTAACAAAATACATTTTTACAAAAAGAAAAAGTCAGTTATCAAATCTATACTGCTTCTCGAAAGTCACAGGATATCTGATAAATGATTGCAATAAAATTAATTTATAAAAATAAATTTCTTAAGCTTTCATTCAAAGTTTGAAAGTTAATTTTGCTAGTTCTTCTAGTTATTCAAGTTTCTAGTTTTCTTGTTTAACTTTCAACACCTCCAATTGTCTGTTGCTCTATTTTTACACTACACTAGATTTCTAGTGTCTCGATTCTTTCTATTGTTTCTATTGTTTCAGACTTCAATCTTTCCTCCTTTTTCTGCTGATCTAGTTTTCTACTATTCAGCCCTCTGATATTCTAAATTTCCAATAACTTTCTATTTTTCTCCAACATTCCAATAATTTAAAGCTCTGATTGTCTAATGCTTTTGTTTCGCATTGCTACCTTCTTTTAATATTCAATTATACGTTTTAAAAATATAAATATTCATGAATTTTCAAAATACTCTGTACTGAATGCATAATACAGTAGAGATGGAGTACATATTTCAAAATAAAAGAAAATATTAGGTTTTGAATAGCGGTGAACGATTCAAATCTTCCATCAACGTATTTTGATAACCTGGTTGAATATTGACACGAAAATCGTTCAATATCTGTGCATACATATTTTTATTGGCCACAGAGATCAGTCGTTTGTGTATATATAAATATTACTGTTTCCGTAACCCCATCACGGTTTTCCACAGTACACCAGACTGCATACACAACCAGATTTCGCATTCACAAGGATCTTTTCACATTTTTAATGTGCAAATTTTACTTTGACATCGCTAACATTTTAAAGCAATTATTCACACCAACACCGCTAAATTTATGAATATTTATATCCACAGGTTCGCATAAATACAGCAGGCGTTCATATTTCAGTAATCATCGACCTATACTACTTACAACGTTAATTAAGATTTCTATAAAACTATTAAGGAACTATACCATTAATAAAAACTTCGGTAAAAGAATAAAGGCATCAAACACGGTGGGAATTCAAAAAGTCATAATAATTAACCTCTTGACCTAGAATTTAATTGATATGTGCGCATACACAAAACGTCTCAAGCAATTCGAAGCGAGCTATTATTTGAAATCATTTCAATACAAATAAATAAATTATGAGGATGTATTTTTATATATTCTACATCTTACAATATGAACCTTACACCTTAAACAATTCACTACATAATTTTTGTTTATTTGTAAATCCCAGGAGAAATATTATTTATTTTGTCAAACATAATAGAAATTTTGTTAAACATATTTCTGATATAAAATTCTCAAAAGATTGTTAATAACAATAACATCTGCAACATCATCACTTTCTTCTACTATTCAATTTCGTTTTATACCAGAGCAAGTATAAAGAGTGCAATTAGGTAATTCCTTAACTTAGCATTTTCCTTTGTTTCATGAAATGCCAAGGATTATATAGACTCGTAAGAATGCTTCGATCCAGCTGTAACTCGTAACAAAGAAAAATGCTGATTTAAGTTCAGGTCTGGTATGTAGAAAAGCTGTCCTAGCATATTGAAAGGAGCTTTTAGGGAAGGTCGAATATATGCAAGCATACTCACAAAATGTACAATTCTTAATCGGAAGAATATTTTATAGAACCTCGATCAGGCAGCCAAAGTATTAATATCAATAATAAATTAAAATACCCTGATTCCGTATTTCTATTCGAAGAAAAATTTGATAATCACCTAAACGCAATAAAGCCCTTAATATCAGAGCTTGACAGATCCTGATTGCGAAAGGAAGTGTTATTTAAATCGAATTCCCGTCGGAATTCTATCAGCTGCATTATCTGCCATTCGTTGAGAATACGTGACTTGTGAGGATTTGGCTGACGATAATGTCCGTTACGTGTTTCCTTCGTGTTGCAGACCTTGCAGAGCTAGTTGCTTCAGAAACTACGCTCAGGATACATATTTAGTAGACCGCGGATACGCGAGACTGTGCTCGGACCGTAAGGAAGAAAAAAAGAAAAATTAAAGAAATATGTGTAACATCGTAATTGAATTCACTCTTATTCCCATTTTGCATCGTGGGACATACAGGATTGATGAGCCTGAACAATGCACCTAGAGACACTCGAGGGACACGGGAACTCCATATGCTATTTTGAAAATTCGTTTTGTCTGACTTCTGTGGACGTTTTAGAGAAGTTAAACAAACCTGACACTTCGCGATGAATGGTAACGTTGTTCACGAATATTATTTTCCACAATAGAGTGCCTTTTGTATTTATCTGTTTAATCGAGAGTTACGCAGATTGAAAGGGAACGATAGATTTGTAATTATGATTGGAAAAATGAATATCTCAATTTTGTTTAAAATACAGGAATAAATATGTAATAAATCATAAATAATCTAACAGATCATTTGTGACGTTGATCTTATCGTTAGATTAGGAAGACTAAATTAAATAAAAATGCAAATATACAGTATGAATTAATTAAATGAAAAAATGAGAAAAGAAACATTAATCATTGTTATGGAAGAAAGGAATTGAAAATGATTTACTTCATTCGGTAAAAGAAAAACATTTAAGTAGAAGAGTGCACAAAATTTCTTTTAATTATTTTTTAATTTCTATGTGTTTTAAAATTCCTCGTTGGAGATCCTCATGAATATTGTATATCATTTGTATATTCCGGAGTAGCAAAGAATTTACATTCAAAAGATTTATTTGTTTCCTTTTTATTCTTATATTCTAAAGTGTAATGAATACCTAAGTAAGTACTCTTCTCTTGGAATTGTAATTAAATATTCGCTGTTATTCTAAAAATATCTGAATAAGAGTTCTTCAGATAACAAGTGAATTTTGAACGATTATTTGCATCTAATTATTAATTAAACAAACTTGCCCTTTGTACCATTGCAAATCTGTATAATCTTTGTTAATTAATCCTTTTGAATATTGATTATTGTCGATTAATAATTAAACGTTCGGTAATACATTAACCTGTAATTAGCATTTGATGCGACTGAAACTGTAACAACTGTATCAAATTACGATAATAAGTCGTGGTATGTGCATAGATATTATAATTTGAAATTAAAATTAGTTAGAAAGCTCTAAATTCTTTCTAATGAATTTTAGATCTAATTTTTCTAAAACAAATCACAAAGAAGCTCTAAAATAAAACACAAAGGTTCTATTTATCAAAGAAAAACGAATCATTCATAAAAGCTTTAAACATTTCTTCTTCCAAAAGCATGTTTATCCATCAGAAAGATCTCCCTGGTGACCAAAATAAAGTTCATCGAAGTTTCTTAATCTCAAACTGAACTAAATAAAAATCTTTTAAAAAAGATTTAAAGGGCAAAGAATCAGTACACAAAAATACATTTATCCAGAAAAAAAAGTGTTCTTAGTGGTCAAAATAAAAATCATCAAAATTTCTTAATATAAAAACAAAGTCGATGAATTTAATTCTTTAAGAAAATAATGAAAATTCTTCTAACTGCTATACTGAAAAAAACCAAATCATACACAGGAAGTGTAAAATTTCTTCTTTCAAAGAATATATTAAAAGGGTACCAAAATAAGGTACCTACTTAAAGTTTGTCAATCTCGAGGCAGCAGAAAGCATCAACTTTGTTGGTAAAAGTCAATACACAACTTGGTGCCCCATACGCGAACTCGCGAGAAGTAATCTTTATAAAGCAAAATGGAATGGAAAGTATTTTCCAAGACCCAAACTATAACCATTCGGAATAATTTAAGTATAAGATCAAACCGCAGTCAAAGTCGGACTGGTTTCGTTTGCATTAAAATAATCACTTTTTTTCCATCTTCTTTGAATCGTTACTGCGTGCAGAGTCGTTTGATTTTCAAACGTTTAATCGAAAGGTAGACGATACGGTTCTATCCTGGAAGTTCGCACGAGGTGGTCGTAAAGTTGAATGGCACATCAACGGAATCGTGATAGAACCAAAAGATGCATTTGCAACACCTCAATAGACACCTGTGTCACCTTGTCTCCTATTTTCCATTTAAAACACGACAAACTTATTCACGTTGCCATACCATGTGAACACACATTGAATATAATTAACATTTTTAATAATTTTCTAACTATTTGTCAATTAGTACTTTCGAGAAATTAT
The DNA here is from genome assembly GCF_051020975.1 of Osmia lignaria lignaria. Classification (NCBI taxonomy): domain Eukaryota; kingdom Metazoa; phylum Arthropoda; class Insecta; order Hymenoptera; family Megachilidae; genus Osmia; species Osmia lignaria. The sequence continues at coordinate 8,435,160 of NC_135041.1, forward strand.
TTATTTCAATCACCCCCCTTAATATTAGCTCATTAACTATTTGTAACAATTAATAATAGTAATAGTGATAAATTATTTATTAATGAGCTAATAGTAGTAAATGAAAATAAGTTATTAGTGAATGATGAATAATGAAAATAGTGAAATAACAAATAAAAGTTAGTTGTATAAAAATCATAGAAAATTACAGAAATAAAACTCGAAAATGGAGAACATTCAGAATTTGTAGAAACAATTTTCTGAAATCGTAATCATTCACAGTGTATATAACTGTGAGTACAAATTGCGTAATTTATTATAGTATACAATATGCAAATGCAAAAGAACGAAAGCAAAGGAAAGGAGATTGCTAGAACCTAATGGTGCATCTTCGTCTCTGTCCTAACAAGCAGAAGTTGAGTGGATGACCCAAATCCTGAAACAGCTCGTTCGTAATTAGCAATAAAAATGAGAAAAAAGAAGCAGGGTGACTGCCATGCCACAGGAAGTGAGGGACGATAAAGAAAAAGAGAAGAGAATGAGACTGTTCTGCAGTGTGCGACGTTTAAACGAAGAATGATTAGTGTGCTATCTCCAGCAAAAATAAGAAATAGTAATGTAGAAAACCCAAGATAATTTTAGTTAATTTTTCTAATTACTTGTCATTAAACTGAGGAAATTCAAGCAATTATAATGAACATAGGATGATTCAAAATAAGGATAAGAAAATATTATTTTATAAAAATGTGTCGTATAAATACGTAAATACATATGGTAAATGCTGATTTATACGGTTGCAAATATTGCCAATATCTCGGTGTAAATTTACGATTGCGGTGAAGCTTTTCGTAATTCACATTATTACCAGTGCGGTTAATAATTATTTGTTGGCTCCTATGTAAGCATTAATGAGGAAACATTAATTACTTCAAATTTTGCAAATACAGCTGAAGCGAAAATAATTTACGATTTGTTCATTAGGAAATTCAAACATAAAATTTTCCAAACTAAAAGAGCAATCGTAATATTTTATCTTTTTCTTAATTTAAATTATTGGAAATTTCTATTGATCAGATAACAACAAATATTTAAAAAATATTAAGCTTTGGAAATAGATAATAAAATGATAAGCTAAATACTAAATATAAATAGCGCACAATTTTCTAAGAGAATTAATACAAGTGAAGTTTAAAATACATTATCTATTTTAAGGACGATATAATGAGGCAATAAATTATAAAATAAATTTATAACACATTCGAGTTATAATGTATTTGCGCTTCTAGTTGGAAATAAGCGATAATTTTATAAATTTATGCGTTCAATATTTCCCGTGTTGCACTTTATAAAATAGATACCGTGTACTTTATGAGGTCTCTCAAGGTGCGCTCTATAAGTACGCTGTATATACATATATTTATTATAGGTACATATCTATAGACTGAAGCGCGTTCAATAACAATTGCAGTACTTATTTAAAATGAGAACTGTTCAATAATAGTCGACAGAACTATTCGTCATTAAAAAGACACCACGAATTATTTTGTAAATCTCGCTTGTTCTGCAACGTAGCCAGTTTTTATAGCCATTACGTGCACCCGAGAAAAGTTATTGCTCGTTGTGGGTAGTTTACTAGCTCTAATGCTCCCGCAGAAACCGTATATATTTCTACCTAACAACAATGTCGGTAATGTCTCACTCGGGTCATATAGAAGTCGAGTCGTCACCATCACTAGGGATGGAGCAATGTTTTAACTGGCTTAGAGAAATTATGACATATCGGTAAAGAATATTTCATTGAATATTTTATTAAAGATTTTTGTGATTAATTCGTTTACTGCCATGAATTTTGGCATAACTAGGTGTAAGGGATGGGGTGAGCTTTGTCCTCTCACTGTTTTGATTTTAAGGTCCTAAAGTTCTAAATTTTTAAAATTCTAGAATTCCAAAATTCCAAATTTAGAAATTCCCAAACTTCCAAATCCCCAAATCTGCCAATTTCCAAATTCTCAAATCCCCAAATTCCTAAATTCTAAAATTTCCAAATTCCAAAATTTAATTGCAAAAACTCTTGCTATAACCTCAGTTTAACACCTAATCATTGTAGAATCAAACCTGACAGATTAACCTAAACAAACTTCAGCTAAAGGGGTATTTAGTTAATCCGAAATTGAACAACTCGCATAAAATTAAGTCAAGTTAAGGATCGAAGTTAGTTAAACTAAGCAGCTAGAGAACTTCGTAGACCGTAGGGTCGTAACTCTTGTTAGTTCTAGACGAGAATAGTGTCAGGACGAAGGAGATTAGAATATTTATTACCACATTAGAGTATATTATACTCTATTGCATAACACCATATTACACTCTGCACAGTTTACGTACACCGTATGAATTCGAAATTTGAGTATGCAAAGGTAGAATTTCGTATCTTAAGAGGGACCAGTTGAACTGACCAATTAAGTCAACCTGTAATTAAATTTCATAAGTCGAGGTACGCAAGTTAGATGAGTTATAAGACGTGTTTTGAATGACTTTGCGAAATGAATATAATCCAACCATTAGATACAGTATAATTTTATTGGAAGAGGAAAATATAAATTTACTTCTAAATCTAGAAGTAAAAAATTTGCCCTATTCAATCATTCCACAGTATCGAATGAAAAACAGAGTTCACAGAAAACCATCATAACAACCCAAGAGTTAATATTTGCAATGTATTACGTTCTGCAAACAGATGATCTATCGAAGAAAGATAGCAATATCAACGATCTTCACCAGTTTCTTTTCGATTTCCCCAAATTAAAAAGAAACATCTAACCCGTAAAATAAACACTTCTGAAAGGATTAAAAAGACTCTGTATACCGAATAAAAAAAATCTACCAATTCTTCCAATCAGCTTCTTAACTTCTAATTAAATAATTATCGTCGTTACACGACATTTACTCTTGCTTAGTCATTAACAACATTGTCTACTAGATTCTATTTGACTGCATAGAAGTAATTGCTATTCGATAGGTACAAAGCATGCTTTAAGTGGATCCTCTTTGACTTGAACAATTCGGGACAGCTTTAAGCGAATTCCCTTTATCACAATCGGGAATATATTACTGCTGGTGTTTATTGTACTTTGATAACGACACGGATCCATTAACCACGTTATCTCCTTTACAAAAGCCTCGAGCGAAAATAGTCTAACGAAAATAGTAGCCGGCTTTTCAGAACAAATTCAATACATCGGCCGGTTCCTGTGCCGTACGATTTCTACCGATTACCGGATCGAAGAAAGAAAGGGAAATAGCTTTGGGTTTTAGCCAGGGTTGCTCCTTTGAAATCCGTACTCGTTTCACCCTTTCAAACGTCTAATGTTTTCGATATTCGACGAGCAGAAGATTGTATCGGCAGCTGGCCATCCGGTGCGCCGCGATTTCTTCTTTTATTTGCCGCGTTTGTCAGAAACTGGTTAGCCGATATTTCATTGGCACAAATGGAACACTGTTTTCTATACGATCATTTAATTGAAACGTCCTTTCGGGTAATAGAAATTGAGGATTAGGTGAAAGACAATGTTGCAATTTCGAGCTCAGTGTGTCTATATGGCAGCATTTTTTTTTTTTAAATGCTACAGAAAAGTAGCAGTTCACAAAAGTTGAGAGAAGACAATTTCTTTTAATTTTACAATTAAAAATAATTTGGTCTGGAAAGGGTTATGAATATTTCGGGTTATTAAAAACGAAAAATTTGAAGGGATATTTTAAAAATAATTTTCCTTTGAAGAGAATAAAATTTACATATAGAGGGTTGAAATCAAGGGTCGGGTTTGCACTAGAAATAATATAAAAAAGGGAAAAGTAGAAGCGTCAGGTGCGTGTAATTTTATGCAAGCCCGGATTATGTTAAACTAATCTAGATGCAGTATAATCAAAGGGAAGCGAGGTAAAAGAATAGAGCAATTCGTCTAGCTAGACCCGGTGCAATTCACTAATTTTACGCAACGAGAAGCCCCTACTACGTTCACGTCCTGTGTAATAAATGGAAAGTTCCAAGGAAGGTATGTCGCAAATTAGAATGGACGAGAACCAACCTAAAGACTTGTAATTATCACTTATCACCCAGGCTGCTTTAACATTTACCTAGGAGCAGCAACTTTGATATCAAATAGCATCATAAAAATGGCTTTACGTAAACACTGGGACAGAATAATAAATTCACTTTTAGTGTTATCTAATCTTCTTTAATTATCATTTATCAACGCGCAGTATAAACGTCTAATGGGATATAATTTGAATATTCGAAGGCAGTGTAAGAATGAATTTCAGGAGGAGCATTACCATCCAGTACAATTTCATGACTTAAAAGTACCAAAAAATTATATTTGCGCCACATAAATTGAAAGCTTAAACTTTAAGGAAAATAGCTGTATATATGCACATTTTATTAATGGTCTCAAGACAAAATGGCTATAAATCAATTGCAGCCTATAGTGAGGTTTCTATTCCTTCCACTTCAAAAGCAGTCATTTTGTATTATGAACATTAGTAAAGGGTGCACATATATAATAATTTTCCTAGAATTTTAAGCTGCTAAAGTACAAGCGTTATTTCCCGAGACTTTTCTGTCATTAAATCATGTTAGTAGCCGGCAACCACCCTTTAATGAAGAATTTATTAATTATCGCTCCTAACGTAGAATAAGCTCGTGCAACGCGTTCGTAACCTATATGCACCTACCATTATATCCGTTTTCACGAGGGGTCAAGCTGGCACAAGCCAACTAATATGTCGTAGTAAACGGCTCGTTAATATCTTTCAACGAGACACCACCGTTTATTCATTTTCCTCGCATTCGTCCTCCATTTTCGTCGCTTAAACGACGATCTACCGACTGATTCTTTGTATTCATCCCCCTGTGTCTAATCGTAAGTAAATAAACTACAACCGAATTACTCCGTTAATCTTTTGTAATTAACGAGGGATCGAAATTGTCCGTGCAAGTTTCGTTGAAGTCGGGGAAATGATATCACTTCGTAATTAATTACTCCACTCGTTGATTGGTAACTTGCCTAACCAGAAATGATTTATCGGTCTCTGTTCGAGATCCATTTTGCAAGTTTCTATATTGCTTTAGTTAAATTTATCATGTCAACAACGACATATACCAATCAGTTTTAATCAATCTTTCCATTTTATAATTTATAATTTATAATTTATATTTGAAAATAGCATGGATGTTAAATAACAGGCATGTCATATAGAAACCATTGACACGTTATCTCTGGCAACACATATTGCGAAGGATAAGTGAAGGAAGTATTCAGTACAATAGGAAATTACCCTCTCACGCGAAACCGCGGCCTTAAATCGTAAAGATGACGACGATGATAATAAATCGCAGCTGTTGGTAGATCCATAGGGAAGCTTTAAAACGATGATACACACGCGTAAAATAGCATCAGCGATACGTGAGTTCGTCATTAGTGGCGCAATTTATGCGCGAACAGATACGTGACATTTACGACAAACCGATTATCACAATTGGTAGTTTGGTACTCCGTTTAACAGAAGACAATACATCAGTTATCGTACCGCGTTCATACATCGATCTTAAACGTTATACCAATTATACCGTTTCAGTTCGATAACGCGTGAATACTTAATCGAGTAAAGACGTCAGAATTGATTTCATATGTGCCTTTGAAACCGTAAATAGAATCTGCCTTTTGAACTTACTTCATATTGAAGTTAACAACAAAAAAGGAGTGAATGTTTTATATCAGTCAGATGAATTGCGATTCTGTTTTATTAAAAGATAGAACATTTATTTATAGTATTTAGGTATCAATGAAAAACAAAAATTAATGTTCATTTTATAATTTAGATTTAGAACGTGATTAATTTGATAGAAATTTATAGTAATTACTGTTATACATAATTGTTGCTACTACAGAATAGTGTATATTTCAAAGAGAACATATGCTTAGGTGAAATAGGAGAACGCGATCAAAATTAAAGCCATTAACAGCAGAAGCGAGGAAGCCATTTAATTTAAGCAAAACAGAGAACAAATTAACCATAACTCTGACAATATTAATAGCTTGACTCATGTTTATTAGGTTTCGCAAGGACCATTTGCATTTAAGGTTCTAAACCCTTCTGCTAAATAGTTGATACAAATAAATTAGACAGAAAAGGGGAGCAATAATAACCTGGATAATTTCTGAAATGAAATTACGTAAATAAACAGTTGACATTTCTTTTCCAATGGTAACAAGTTATCAAATGTACCTATTTGTTCATGTTACTCGTAAACGCAATGGAAAATGGCAGAGCTGCAAAATAATAAATAAATTAGAAGTGGAACAAAACAATAGCAATGCTTTCATTACTCTCAACAATAACGTATGAATGTAAGCGCTTCCATTGTAGAATAATATTTTTTCTTTCTTTCACCCTTATCCGACTTTACCTGGGATGTATTTTATCATTCACGTTTCAATTTTGCTAAAAAAGGTCAACAAAGTGTAAATCTGTTCAAACCTGGCGAAATTACAGATAATTTCATGGCTAAGCAGAGCGTGGATTCTGGAAGTGACAGCGATTGTGTCACGAAATGACAAGTTCATTATACATACGGTGTCTCTGAAGTAATGGAGAAAGCTCTATAGCTGATAAATCGACTGATTCATATGTAGCTACCTAATATTTCGACTACGATCCTGTGCTAAGCTATGAGATACAAAATTATTTGAGTCAAAAATGTAGGAAATCAGGAAATGAAAAAAGGAAGTTGAAAAATTATGAAATTGGAAAATTAAAAATTTGACAAATTAAGAAATGAGAAAATGAGAAAGTGAAAAAATTCATAACTAGGAAAATTGAGAAAATTGGAATATTATAAATTGAGGAAACTGATGTTTACCCAGAAATCTAATTTTAAGCACAATTTCTGTTCACAGAAACAACATCCTGAAACGAAGCTTTCAAGCTGTAGTTCACTTTTCTCATCGGATTCGGGGTAATGCTTGCAAAACAGAAGCCACCTTACGACAGGAGGGCGATAATCGAGGATGGTAAGTCCTTGTTTTATGCGCGATGCTGAAATGAAACGACGAACGATGATACAGCAAAACCAAGCCAGGAAAAAGGCAATTTTCAAGCAACTTTTTTTTTCTTCGTTTGATAAAGAAATGAAGAGTTGAAATGATAAACGACGTAAGTGCCAGAAGTGAAGATTTTTTTGCACTTTCAAACTTGGAAAAAACATACTACCAATAAGGTGGAAAATCCTTTTTTCTAAAATTTGTGAACTGTTTTGACTTTAATACACCTAATGACTTTTCTGAGAAAAATGTATCATACGTAAATTATGCAAAACCTCTGAATGGTGAGGTTTGCGACATAGACGAGGTTTATGATACGAACGTGACTTCCTCGCTGTTTTCCAGACTTAGAATTAGTAAGCTGTCTTACTTTAGTTTCTTTCAATTTACTTATTTATTTATGGACCGAAGAACCTTCAAATTTAATTAACATCTTCAACGTTATACAGCAAATCTAATTTAATTAAGCAATTACTATAACTTATCCAGAGCCCACTGATTGATCTAAAATTCGCTTAAAATTCTTTGGCTTTTTTTAATCAATTCAAAGTTAATTCGACTAAATATGGTTCTTTGATTCATTATCATTATAAAGGTTCATTCATCTAAAGCTCTTTGACTTTCCAGCAGTACGAGAGTCAATCCATCAAAGGCTTCCCAATCTTCCACTAATTAAGAGCAATAAAATTTGGCAAAGTTTACGGAATCCCCGTAACTCTTTATCTGTCATGTATGCGTAGTATTCGGCCAGATCTGAATCGCATTCAGCTCGATTGCATTGTGAACTGACATCCCCGGTGCTTGTACTCTGATGGCTGCATTCATGAGAGTTATGTAGATAATGCAATCATGATTTCGAGATGTACACGAGCTTTCCAGTGTAGCACCAGTATAATTGCCCAAAACATGTGTACCCAATTTATTATTTATTTTTTTTTAATCGGATTTCCACTTATCGCCATAAAAATCAAATAAATTCGTTGCATGAGAATTTTAAAGCTTTGTTCAATTGAAATTGAGCACCTCTGATAAACATTTTTATAAATCAATTTATAAGTCAATTTATAAGTCAATTTATAAACCAATTTATAAATCAATTTATAAACAAAAAAATGCAATTCGGTGTAATTAACTGTGAGCGAAATTTTAAGACGGATTTTAATCAGCGTAAAAATCATTTTCATTTCCATCGTTTCCAATCAGGACATTTGTAACCCACAAATAATAGATGCATGCATACAGAGCGCAGTGCCGTTACGGTATAGTTTCACCCATGACCCGATTTTCAACAATTTTGTATCGATTTACTCGTCCCGACTGTAACGGGACGAAAATTTCAATCTTCGAGACAATTTAATAGTTATTCGCGGAACTGTACATAACAAAGTGAAAACTTTATCATTCTCGCTAAGTTATCGTTAAATTTGTTTCAAAGTCAAAGGATCACTGATTCTTTAACTTTTGTGAAACATAAAACAATTTTCTAAATACTCGCATTTTAATTGAAATTTTTACTAATTGACAATTTTCAATATTTCCTCATTGAATTATCAATAATTATTGGTTGAAATTTTATAACAATGATTGCTTTTTAATTACTAATGTAAGAAAATTATTGATATATTCCATGAACAATTTTTTTGTAACTACCAGAAATTATGTTTGTTACCTTCTCACTTGTAATTGCAGTCGCAGGTGTCACAATTATACACGAGCTAAACCCAAATAATGCATTAACAGAAATTATGTGTCGAATAACGAGCTGCATTGTAATCAACATGCGTTTACTTTAACGCTAGCCGGTTGATAAGGGAATGCTTTTAATCACCTGGTGCAGATTACCATAAAAGTGCAACGGAAGCAGGGGGGTACGGCACAATTAAAAGTTCGCATTTCGTTGCAGGCAATTAAACACAGCTGCCGCCAGAGGAATAGTTCAATGATGATTGCGAGAGCAACAATATTTTAAAATTACACTCCCTCGAATTAATATGAAATTATGCCGTCTCTATTTTAGGAAAAGCGAGGTGAATTATTTGAAAAATGTATTAGAAAAGAATATTAATTTTTTCATTTTCTAATTCGCTGATTGAAACATAAAAGTTCTAACATGATTTCATGACATAAAAGTTTGATGGAACAACACTTATGGTATATCAATTTGATTGATACAGTTCAATGAAAATAATGACATACATGCACCCCTCGTTAATGTTCTCAATACAAAATGGCCGGTTATTAATTAGCGGTGAACATCAAAGCAATGCAATTCAAGAGAATGGGTTGTTGATGATTAGTCTAGCATAATTTCATGACATAAAAGTATCCCAAATTGACACTTGCATTACATAAAATTGAAGCTTAAAGTTCAACGAAAATGTCCATATAAAAGTTTCAATAATATTCTCAATATAAAATGACTGATTCTTCGTTAAAGCAAACTATGGCTCAACTTCATTAGCAAATATGCAACAAGTTCCATTCTTACACTTTCATTGTTCGCTAAAGATGTTAATATTCTGACACTCAGTTCGCTTAAACAGAAAAATACAGTTTCAGTGAAAGAATCCCTCCACTTTAAGCTGATTGAATTTTTCCGCTATCATTGCAGAAACATCGAGCAGAGTAAATAAAATGATAATGCTTGGTCGGAATACTTTTCTGAAAAATGTAGATCCACGTTCAACGAATTCCCTCTGCTCTTTTAATTCCTGCTGCCAGAATTCTTCACGTTAAAACGGAAATTAAATCCGTTGCGCTACGCTGTTGACAGCAGACGCTTCATGAATCACAATAACCAGTTGCCTTGCATCATAGAAAACCAGTGTTTGCATTTTCAATTTGTTTGCATCCATCCGCTGCTTCCGCTTCGAATTTCCCTATCTCGTGTAATCTTGCTCGGACACTTCCCAGAAATTAACAATAAGATATATTTCCGGTACCAGTCCGGCTTTGTAAACAGACAATCAAACACCGTCTAAATTGTATTTTACAAATATTTGTAACACAGTGGTTACTATTGTTTTAGGATCTCAACAATCTACTCATAGATTTGTTTAATTCGAATAAAATTCAATTAACAAACACTTGATTATTAAAATTTTGATGTGCTAAAATTTAGAAGACCTTTTATTACTTTTTAATCAAATAAAAAAATGTTTTAACTGTTTCTTATTATAATGAACTGAAGAGATTGGTAGCTTTGAAGATTTTCTTGGCTGTTTTTTTTTTCAACATTCCAAATTCGTTGGTCAATTTCTTTCTTAATTTTCCAAATTGAAGGTTTATTACATTGTAATAAAATGTACTTTCACACTATGATTGCCACAGTAGAAAAGCTATGCGTGGTACTGTACAGGATAATATGGATTAGCAAGGATATTAAGGATTAGTTTCTTAATCCAATGTTTCAATTTGCTGTCTCGTATTACTATTAGGATTTTAATGGCATTTAGAATTTTCTTTCTGGTGTAGGTAAGAATTAAAACAAATTCATGAAAAGTTATCATTCAAATGCTATTTTGTAGCTGAAAATCTATAATAAATTAAACACCATAGAAAGGATAAAGGATACAAATCTGAACATGTTCATGAAATTTAATTCCAATATTATCTCTTCAACCAAAAGGCCATGATTTAAGCGGATAAGAAATTTCTCATATTTCCTGGTTTAAAATGTTTTTACAAAACTTTCCTATCATATTTCCAATGAACAGCCATGCGCTTATAATACCGCAGGACTCACAGAATCCATTAAAATTTCATCAGAAGAACCATAAATCTGATAACTTCCCACTTATTCATCTTACATAATTACGTGTAAGATGGTGTCTGGATTTGATGCAAACATTATCTATGTCTTGAAGAATTGAAAGAAATATCCTCGTAAAGTAATAGATTTAAGAGGATCGCTGATACAAAAACGATTAATTAAGGGGTGAAACCACCCTGGAGATCTCAGGGTAAATCAGTGTAACTATCACACTGATTTTCTGAAGAAATATTTTTATATGTATTTATAAAATAGAAGTTCATGCAAAATGACATAATGCGAGCTCGAATTACAAAACTCTGCATTTGATACACTTTTTCAGTAATTCTTGCAGATATCTCGAAATTAACAATCTTTTGAATCTACTACTTTTTCAGTAAACCGACGATACGTTGTAGCAAAAATACATAAAATAGGCGTTCGCGTGGATTCACAAAACGACGAGATAGAAACCAAAATGCTCGTTGTTGTCTATATGTCGAGGTCATGGATACACGGCCTAGCAACGTGCAGAAATACCAGACGATTTAGCAGGCTGGTATGACCTCAGCACGGAGTGTACTTCCCTGGTATTTCCCTGATATTTTCATATCTATCCGAGACGGTTTCCACGTCGCTACTTGCCTGCCCTTCTCAGCTTTGCATGTAAATGCGCATCGGTGCAACATGTCCAATTACGTGAACGATTATTGTTCCCTTAACGATCGCAAAGAGGAAAGATTAAATGTTTTACTAAATAGAAACAATGGCTCCTTCCAAGACTTTAGAAAATGTTGTTGGAAATTTGTTAAAAAATATAACAGAAGCTATTTTGTTTCAAAATGAAAATCAATAAAAATCGTTTAATCAATTAACAGGTAGTGTGATTGATTTAAAAAATCTATCGACACCGTCAATGAATCGAATCGAAAGTACAGAATACACGAATTGTGAAAGATTAAAATTAGATTTCTATTTGCCTGAATGCGTTCGTTATCTATTGATAACCATATTCGCAAATTTTACACGACAGAATCATGTTTCTATCCGCGTTGTACGTGTTATCGGGAATACGCGATTTAGAAACTTAATATTAACACGCGATCACTAGATTGAATACGTAAATAACTTGAAGTTTAAAGTGGCTGTATAGTCGGGCCATTTGCATATCCAATATCGACAGAGAACGGGAAAGCATTAAGTAATGTAATCTTACAAATATAACGCAAACCTGAAGGGTTAACACGAAAATCTGCTTTAATATTCAGATAAAAGTCGTTTATAAGCTACGAATACGAATAAAATATGTTATTTCACAAGAAAAATAATCAATATTTTTAAAAAATTGTTAAACATTCTAAGGATAACATTTTTAATAGAATTAATGTGTATAATTAGAATTAAGAATGGAATGCGCGTTAATTTTGTGTTTCTCTGTTTACGTGTAATTAATCGGCGAAATTTCAATACGCAATCTCAGTTTGGAACAGCACATGCAATTAGCAGTTGGAAGTGATGCGAAATCAGTTTAATTCTAAATTCAATTCTGCGGTGAAACGTTACATCCAATCGGGATAAAACATCGAACAGCACTGGCACGATGGCCGATTTGCATTTTAATCTAATTCCCATTGGTATTCCTGTGGTAATCACGTTATAACCAATTTCACAGATCAACCGTTTTTTTTCTCTCTCAGCTTAACGCAACATCCACAGAAAATCAATAGTGATTAGCTTTACACCTCCGTTTAAACTATTTTTCTCCGTGAATCATTTTTTATCATCCGCATTTCCCATTTATTCCTTTTATTACTTTTATGAAAGAATATTTTCTTCTAGAAAAGTTTAGTTTTTAATTTATAAAATTTAAAAAATAATTCCTTCAATTGCATTCACAATACGTTGTTATTTAATTTTGTGTATTATTTTGAAGTTAAGGAGGTATTTGAAAAACTTGTATTCAATAGTATTATGCAAAAAGTTGAAATTTGCTTTGTATTAGATTCTTGTCAAGTAGAATTTTCAAACAAGTAGGAGCATACTTTCAGCTTATGGAAAGTTTTGGTCAAAGCTGCTTACTGTATATACCTTTCGTAATTTTACTCTCTTGTCTTCTTCATTAAATTATTTTATATTTTATCATAACTTGAAAATAAAGTTGATTTTTAATTCAAGGAAAATTATTATCTTTTCATACAGATATGTAATCTAATCAACTTTAATTATACCTTTTAATTAAACGATAACAACTTATTTCCAAAGATTACATTCCTTCAATGAAATGAAATTTTCATCGTTATTTATAATTGTCACGTTTCTATTGCATTACTTATTGATTATTTATCATTTTTCGAGTCTACTACAATCTATCTACTACGCTTTCACCATTTTCCACTTGATTTATTATTTCACAGTTTGATGCTCATTAAACCAATGAATTCGTAATAACGCACTTACGATACGTGTCCACGTAAACTGATATATACATAAAACATTTGCTTTCCTCTTACGGTATCTCGTTGTTTAAACAACTCGAACGCCTAGTTAAACAGCGTTCAAATAATTAGGAATTTCTATTGTACATACACTTCGCTATATTAATTCCATTTAATGCAATGATTCACTTAACACTGACAATTGTGTCATCTATAGAATCATTTAAATAATAATTCATTTTATTTTTAGACCAATTATTTAAAAAATTGTTATTATATTGAATAATTAATATTTCACTGTATTATATTTTCATTTCGAGGAAAATCATTGTGGTTCAATAATGATATATTCTATACCAGATCAAGAAAGCAGATTGGTGAATGGATGGCTGTAAGGGGAGATAGGATCCAATACACACACAGCAGAGATCTATCTAATACCACATGACACGAGGCTACTATTGAATTCGTGTACACAAGTTTCGCGCGTCTGAGAGTCGGATATTTTATGTACTTACATCCTTCAGGGTGAAGCAGTTACATAACAAGTGCACCGTATGCGTATGACACGAATAGAAAAGCCGATTTCTAGGGGAATAAGACAGAATTTTCCCGGGGGACTTAACGACAGTTGCACGATAAACGATTGTTTTTCTCATATCCTTATGACATAACATGACATAACCCGTTTAAGTCATCAGAAGTGCACATATGCAAAAGTTTCTACCATTTTCAAGGTAATTTTCTTCGATGCCACATCTCTTACATAATGGAATACTTTGCCATTTCTAATAATTATTATTACTGAGAAATAATTTTGATGAATTGATGAAGCAAATTGATAATGAATGTAATTTTATACTGACTAAAATTTAACGTTAATGGTGTACTTTTTACCATAGTAAAAGCAGTAACAGAAACGGAAATAATAAGAGGGATAAACGAATATTAGCTTTTAGCAGAATTCTCCTGAAATAATGGAGGGTGTTTCAGATTTTCTACGAGTGGAAATAAGCGAATAAGTATCAGATCATGAATTATTTATCGAGAAGATTATCGAGTTTTGCTGTTGCTTTTGGCTCAATGAAAATCTCTCGACGATATGTGGCATTTTTTCTTCTTCTTCTTCCTTTTTTTGTTGTTGACTTTAAATAAAAATATTTTCTCGGTTCCGGGCACAAGGGATTCTAGTTACATTCAAGAGTGCATGTCGTTTTTAGAGAAACACCTATTTCGCGTGCAATTAGCTCAGTACTCATTCTAGCTTATTAACTGAACCAGCACGGTCCTCCGCATGTTGCACGTTGAGAATGTAAAAACTTGAAACGAAATAACATTTTTATTTCTTTGAAAACCGTTGGAAAATTAATATTTCTTTAACTAACGTTTCTATATTTGTAAAATTTACCCATTCCGCTAATTATCACGCGATTAATAAAAAAAGTATCAAGTACGTCTAGATTTTTAAAGTACTCGAATTAACACGGTCGAAAAAACACAGAAAACTTTCATTTCAAACTCGAACAAATGAGCAAAAGTAAATAAAAATTATTAAAATCAGGATAGATGCAAATTGCATTTTTATTAACAATTAAGGTAGATAAAAGTAAATTTTAATCCATTTGCGATCACATTTTGCCTAATAAAACAATAAAAAATCCCTTGAAATATTTAACACTATCTCTGAGGGTGCCTATTCACCTGAGAATAAATGTCACGCGAGAAATGTTGGAGAATATTTTTTTATAAGTGGAAATGTTGCGAGAGTCATTCTCAGCATAGTATTTATTTGCAAAGAATGCTGTTGAATGTACTTAAAATACCCAAGAAATATTACAAATTGAACAGTACGAAAATTAATAAGAAGGTTCATTAGTTTGATTTACTAAGGTCAGTATTTTCCAACAAGCATTGCAAGTATTTTACATTGCGACAAGCTCGTTCACTCGGAAACTAATAATCAGTCAGATGATATCCGGTTCGGGTGCCAGGAGGACAGGATCGTTTAACGAGGAATGGAAAATTCATTTGGAATTAATCTTCCGGCTGATAAATCGTTTTAGATTCACCGAAAATGGCCCAGATTTACCGGAAATTACTACTCGTCACTGCAGTTTCCAATGATAAATTCTGCACTTTTATTTGATAATAATATTCCAAAAGGGAGTATTATTATAAAAAAGGCCCTAATTTTATTTAATTAAAATCCAAATCTCTACCGTCCTACCAGAAATTTTCCCCAACTACCAATGGGCGGTCTACCCTAAAATAACTCCCAAGAGAAAGGGGTTGAAATATCAGTGCCTAAAGGGTGCGGAATGTAAATGGTGATCGAGACACCTGGAAACTTCGTGACCTACTTTTTCCCCTAGAATACGCACGATGCGTATAGTAAAGAAGAGAAAAAGATATCCTCATCAGTCTACGCCCTACACTAGTGTAGGGTAGGTCAGCGAGGGAGCGAGAGATCCGACTGCGCGAGAAGAAAAGAAGAATAAAGCATATGAAGCTGATGTTCCTTTCAAGAGAAGCATATTACATCCAGAATTTGCCAAATGATCCACTCTTCATTTTTGACATATTTTTAAAATACCCACAGTCAACTTATTAAACTATTGAAGAGAGTATTCAAATAAAAGGCATCTCCATAACTAAGAGCCACAATTATTACCTAAAGTACCTAAATAAAAATTCAAGCCATATAGATTACTATAAGTTCGCGTTTGAATAAATCGTTTGCAGACAATATGCAAATTAAGTGAAGAATATATCGGTATCAAGATCAACCTCGTTAAGGTAAATTTATTGAAATTCGAATTCTGCAGGGTTGACTCTAGGTACGGGGACTGCAAAATTGTTTCCGGAGGAGATTAGTGCATCCTTGCTTGAATTGAGAACCCCTACATCGCGGAAATTTTAAAATGCCTCGATCTCGTGATTGGATGGCATTAGGATAAATCAGGTGAAAAGATTCATGCAGATAATTTAAACTATTTTAGGATTGAATTTCTATTATTTTAAATAACTATTAAATGAAAAAATATAAAAATTTGTCAAGATATTCGAAAGGCTCTATTTGTATTTCTTAAATGAAAATCCTTTCTCATTCATTATATCTTTTGAGGGTAAAATGTATGAAATTAATTAATCTTATTGATAGCACCTCATTGACCATTCGCGGTATCATTAATACAAAACCAGAGTTTCTAAGGATGCACCATCGATTTGAGTATGCAACACGAATTCCCTTTCCGCGAAAATTCCCTTTCCTCTTATTTTTCCCATCGATCGACCACAGTCTGCTGGTTCATACTTCTTACGCTCTACCCGTTCATCCACTACCCTTCTGTGAATCGTGTTTTATACATCGGGAACCATCCTCTGGTACCGTGTCAGAACGGTGATTATTTATGACTGACCGAGAATTTCCCGCCTTCCAGCTGGGAATATCTCTATCAGTATTTGATCGATCGAACTAGCAACTCCTAAATTATTGGACCGGTTCAAGGCTGAATCGAACAGAATTTCTGTTTTCTTCTTATATTTCATTCCTACTCCAGTCGGGATTAGAATTGTTGTTTATCCAGCCAGTTGAAAATTGCTGGCATAAATCATAGCATTTTAATATTTAAAGGGTGTTCGAAGTTGGTATTCAATGATTTCTAATTAACACTACATACAATTACCAATGAATCAAGATGACTGATTTCAAGTTTCTTATTAAAATTATAAAATTTTTCAAAATGTTTTTGTTGGAATATATGCTGACATTCTTTATCCATATATTTTTCTATTTTTTTCAACACTTTGGTTCTAATTAAACCACCTCATTAACATTTTAAATATTGACAATTCGTCAATTCGTCAAATATTGACAATATGCATCGATCGTATGAAAACCTTTCTACTTTCAAGAAATATCATAGAAAATATAACTTTTCTTTTGAATTATTAATAATTAGTGTCCTTAATTGAAAGTTGAATTAACATGTTAAGTTTCTCTGAAAGGCTAATTCAAAGAAGCAAGTCCCAGCTTTCGCTCTAATGAAGAGTCTTTTGAAAGGGTTAAATCACTTCCCGAACTTTCCAATCGCTTTTCATCCCCTCTATTTTTCTCTTTTTCACCGCACACTGCTCACAAGAGCGTTTCGGTAGCTCCGTAGAATTACTTGTTAGTGTCGTCGCGGAAAATTAAGTACCGTCGAAGGAAGCGTTTCATTTCAAACACCAGCTGGCCCGGCAAATTTCGTAGAGCTGAATATTTCGTGGTATATACGCGAGAGTTTCCCTGCATTCTTAGTACGCTGCATAATGACATGGAAACGTATTCTTCCCGCCTTGTACTCGCGACGTTTTTTTAGAACATCGTCATTTCAATCGCAAGCTGGCACATTCTTTCTCCCCGACGACGGCAGCCTAAAGAGATTGAAAAGTGAAGAAGCCTCCCCTGTTCCGCGTAAAGGACAGACACGTGTGAACTAATTTTTCATCCTTTCATGATTTTAACCCCTTTGCCGTTAAAGATCTTCTTTGGCCCTAGACTGTCCGTCTATGGTCTTATAGACTAACGCGATGATTAATATTAATTATTTTAATCCATCTTAAATCTGTATCGTTTTTCGCTGTTTCAGCTGATTATGATATTTTTTTAATTTTTCTAATGAAGGCTATACTAATTACCTTACAGAAATATTTCAACAAATAAGAAAATAAATAATTATACATCTCACAGAAATGTTTGCGTAATTTTATTTTTTTATTAATGTAATTTGTAATTTCCATACTATATGCAAATAATTTGAAACATCTTGTACTTTGTAAAAGAAAGCTGAACCTCGGGTGGAATAAGAAGAAGCGAGGAAAGACTATTTTTTTATCAGAAGAGGAACAAAGATTCTGCAAAGAAAAGCAGTGTCGACACTGAATGTATTTTCTACGGCCATTTGTTCTCTGACTCCACGGAAAAGTGGATTAGATGTTTAGAATGTTGAGATTGAAAAAAGGACCAAGATGAAGACGTGTAAAGAGTTTTATCGTAAATGGAACAAAAAGTATTATCATAGTTTCAAAAATTATTTATCTACTTTATTTTTTGTATTTATCTACTCTATCTATTTACCTATTCATCTATTATCTACTACCTGTTATTTGATTTAAATATTGATTTAAAATGAAAATCAGTTGTTCATCTAACAAAAAACCTTCTAATTCAATAAGAAACTCATTTCCGATGCGAGCACATTAAGTGCAAATGTGCTTACTTATGAAATATACATACAGTTTAAATGAGGACAGATACAAGTTAGTTTCACGCTAGACTACAAATTATTCTGTGCAGATGTCTCTAGGTTTATTGGTAGCAGAAATTTATGTCCCTGCAGACTTAAAATCCTAACTACAGCATGCAGCTGAAATATCCTATGCATTTATTCCACGATCACGTTATGTGTATATCTTATTCTAAAACTGTGCAGTTATAGGTAAGTACGTGTACATCGTCTTTGTAAATTAAAAGTATCAAGAGAAAGATAAAAACCAGGTGGAATTTAAATTAAACGAATAAAAGTTTATACTAAAAGGATAAATAAGTATGTTAAAGATTATCATTTAATTGGAAAATTCAAAAAGAGAACGTGTAATTAAACATAAGTTTATTAAAGATAAATTTGCCATTCTGTTTTTTTATTATTATTAATATTCGGGGCTCAGCTACTATAATTTATCTAATTCAATCCAACCCAAATCTAATCTAACTATAATAAACAATATAGACTGAAATCTGAATCATAGAAAAATGAGTTTCAAGTCATACTTAGAAACGAGTAGTAAACTCTCAATTGGATCTTAACGAACAATTGTATCATCGTAAATCAATAATCTTTCATCTGTAAAGTGTTAAATCCTCGGTAATCAAAACGATAATTAGAATGCCCAAGATAGCATGTAACTCCCAATGAAATTACATTCCTTTACGCTTCTGCAAGCATCGCATAGGAAACCTGAATCTTGTTCGAGTTACAGAAAAGTGGGTTAATTACAGTCTCCGAATGTTATATTTGTTGAAGCAATATTACGTTTATTTACTCCCACCACTTAATTGCAGATTTTAATTCCAATTTAATTCACACGTCTATATAAACTCTACTTTGTCACTATTATAATGATCTTTTAACTATAATAATTTAAATATTTCTTTTGCCTATTTTTAATATCATAAATGATGTCAAAATAATTATATATATATATATATATATATTATTATTATTATTATACTCTAAGCCCTAAGTAAAACGATTCTGTTTTTATTGCCACTAACTGAAAGTTTCTTTTCAGTAATTATATTTCGTGGTTCACCAGACAATTCGAGGATTTTCTCTATCTCTAGGAAGTAGATACCTTTCTTAAAAGTACGGTCGTAGATGTAGGTCGTGGATAACCCGCGAGCTCTTCTGTATGCGATAACGTTTTCACGCTGTAAAAAATAACGCATTACTACCACTACATTATCATCCAACAACGGAAAATACTTTGCCTGTGGATTGCTATGAAAAGTCGGTCAGAAACTTGCTTTGAAAATTCTTAAGCTCCTCCATTGAAGTTATTAATTACGAACAATGTTGGAATTTATCCCATTCTCGTGATTTATATCAATAGTTTTCTACTTGTTCTCAAAGTAATGGCTTCCTCTAAATCTGTTGATTGCTTTGATTACTTGCTATGAGATTTTCAACAAATGTTACGAATTTAGTACCTCTTTCGCCAATTTACCCCTTCCGAATGATTCCTTTAAAAGTCTACGTACGTATAAAAACAATACTGTTAAAATATTATTATTATTAACATTGTAATTTAACATTGCATTTTTTATTGAAACATATCTATTATTTTTTTAATTTTTCAATCTCTAATGGTATGCTATTCAACACTAATTGAAAGTCTCTGGTGAAATGTCAATTTCATTAGTATTATTTCCTTCTGTAACAGTTGATATAAAAAACTTCAACAATTTTTAACTTTTGAAAACGGAAGTTATCTTTCAGTAAATTTTCCTCCGGTCCTCGAATTTCTCTCTATTCTCGATATTATTTTCCTTCGAGCATCCGCAGTAACAGAGATACTTAGGTATACCCTTTCAGAACCTTCTCCTCTGTACATTGTTCTCTTTTGTGGAACGTAAGATTACGTTGGCAATCGAGAGTGATCGAGGCAACATAAAACCCGGAAACGTCTTGTTCGATTGCCGTGAAAGAAGTAATTGGGATAAAGAGTCTTCTTCTAGTTTTACAATGCCCGGAGGTTCGAAAATCATCGGAGAAAATTTATCTTACAGGAAACTGTATGACACTCGGAAATGCCCAAATTGTTGAGCAGAGATCGTCGTCGATGGACCGGGGTTAAGCGTCATGGCGAATCAAACGACCAATTACTATGGGGACGTTTATCAATGGAATAGCACCGTGTCGACGACCGAACGAAATATCCAGGCGGAATATTATCTACCGAATTGGACGGACCTCGTTTTAGCCGGCCTTTTCACCATGTTAATCATCGTCACTATAGTAAGTTTTCCATTTTCTTTCTTTTCTTAGTTTTAAGGTCTAATTGGCAAGTATATCAATTCTTCTAATTTTGGGTATTAGGGTAACTAGGAGCCTGGGTGGTTCTAGTTTTCCATAATATCTAGACTGGCTTCTTCATCGTTCTGAGATTCTGAGATTCTAAAATTCTAAGATTCTAAGATTCCAATATTTTAATGTTCCAATGTTTTAATCTTCTAATGCCCTAATGTAGTAATGCTCTAATGTTCTAATGTTCCAATGTTCCAATATTTAAATATCCTAACATTCCAATATTCTAATGTTCTAATGTTCTAATGTTCTATTATTCCAATATTCCAATATTCCAATGCTCCAATGTTCTAATGTTTTAATATTCTAATGTTCCAATGTTCCAATATTCCAATATTTTAATATTTCAATATTCTAACACTCTAATATTCTAATGTTCTAATGTTCTAACATTCTAATATATATTCTTCTCACTCATGTCATGTCATTTTAGAGTACCCGAATATTTCTAATAATCCTATTATTTTTCTGTTAGCTATGTCTGAGAAACGGGTATTGAAATACCGAGTGACATTATCGAAAGAATTTGATTTGGTTGCTG
The DNA here is from genome assembly GCF_051020975.1 of Osmia lignaria lignaria. Taxonomy (NCBI): domain Eukaryota; kingdom Metazoa; phylum Arthropoda; class Insecta; order Hymenoptera; family Megachilidae; genus Osmia; species Osmia lignaria. Next base: position 8,456,591 of record NC_135041.1, read on the forward strand.
GTATTTGCTTTGCCCTTTATTTTAAATTCCAAGGCAGCATATCGCCTGAGGTGTTTAAAAGTTTCTGTATACTGATGGATTCGAGGAGAAATTCAAGTTTCGAAAACTAACATTTTCTTTAGTGTAATATAAAATCAACCATACATAGCAGGTACATGGTAGCTATACAATAGCTACATATGTAATAACTATGTATACAATAGATGATTCATAGCAGCTGCACAATAACTGTACGTGGTGAATTGCACAATTAAAAGGGCTTACAATTTAATCTTGCTTCGAGATCGAATAAAAAAATTGTGAAATTGAAATTGAATATTGCAAGAATATTTATTTTTCTGTGAGCCCATTTATAAGTACGATACGATAAAAAAAATGAAAAAAAAAATTGATTTTCCAAATTTTTTTAGAAAATGCCTCACTCTTAAATTTAAAATATCTAATGAACTATTGATATTTTTAAACTTATTACTCCTTAATACCTTCTTACATAAAATTCCCGAATCCACCTAAAAAAGAAGATTCAATTCCAATGAATTTCTCTGAATAAAATACAGATTTTCTATTTTATCACAGGTAGGCAACACACTGGTTATCGCGGCTGTGATAACAACTAGGCGCCTTCGATCCGTAACTAATTGTTTCGTATCCAGTTTGGCCGCTGCGGATTTATTGGTCGGCCTGGCTGTAATGCCACCAGCAGTATTATTACAGGTATATAAAGGTACTTCAAAACGGTGTAAACAATAGAAAATCATTGGTCAATGATGTTCACGTAGTCGTTCATTCGCGAAGTTCATCCTACCATACAATAATAATGGACCAAGAGACAAAAATGAAAAAAAATTCTCGATAAACTTTATGGTACGCGAACACATTCGAAATGCAGTGTAATACAACTGTTGTTTAAATTAAAAAACACTATTAATTATTGTTCACCGCTTATTAATTAACGGGGTATTAAATCACCATTGGACACTGGATATTAATTACTTATAGGAATGAATAATTATGATTTGACGATTATAACATTTAATAATAAGACTAGCCATTTGAACAGTGACCATTTAGAATAAGAATTGTAGATTCTTCATTTGCTTTTCGAATGTGTTTGCTACTTGGCTCAACAACGTCACGTGACGATTACCAACATTGATCCTTCGTTCTTCTTGAAAAGCGAAGAGCAATTTTGCATATAGATTGAAGCGGAGTCGACTCATAATGAACGAAGCGATCCAATCAACTAAATCCTACGGAGACGTTTCTTAAAGTCAAAGATTCTCATTGCATAGTTACATTCTCTTATTTACGAAAATAGCAAGTTCAGAAACTATCAGACACAGAGGAGAAATAATAGTGTTTTCAAGTTCAGTGTAAATTTTTTGTTACTGCTTACTTTGCAAATTTGATTGATAAAATAACACTGTACTTTCGAGGATCTCTGTTAGTAAACGACGCAGACTATGAAGGAATACGAATGAGTATAACGAACGGAGGATAGTCTCTGAAGTATCCTTCTGGTTCGAGAATAATTCACTTCTAGCTTCTTTTTAGTTGACGAGCTAAAGCATTCGGTGTAATTAACGGAGCTCAATTAAACCTGAATCTTTTATAACCTATCCACTTCATCAAATTGTTCGTTAATTCCTATCGAATGGTAGCATTCAGTCTCTACCTTATGCATACAAAACAGTCTTTATTTTATGGTTTCTATTCTATTTCCCATTCGATGTAACAGAAAATAAATATGAAAATACCCTTGAAGAAGTCTCCTCCATTTACCTTCAATCCTTGAGGTTTAATCCCTTGGATACATTTACGGATTACAATAGAACAGGGTAAATTGATAGAAAGAATTTGCAAAGCAAATTAAAAGTTTCAACGCGATAGAAGTAGCGATCGCTTTGAAACACAAATTCGTTTGCTTTTTATTAAACAACGCACTAGTTTAATCAAACAAATTTGACGAAGCTCACAGGTGGTACTTGGGAGTTGGGTGCGGTACTCTGCGACTCGTGGGTCTCCCTCGACATCCTTCTATGTACTGCCAGCATTCTATCGTTATGTGCCATATCCATAGACAGGTAAGTCATTTCAGTAACAATTCTACTCAAAATAGCAAACCATAGTACAGTAGACTCTCGTTATATCGCCTTCGGGAGGTCTGAAGGGGTGAAAAATTTGTCAAACTTCCAAGGTTTCATTTTAAGGGGAAAGAGAAAATCAAAATAAAATAAAATTTTTATAAATTATCATAGTGGATGAATGGTACTAGTATGCTTTAAAATTTATGTAAATGTCAAATCGCTCACGTGGCAATATAACGAGAGTCTACTGCATTCGAGTTAACGCACTATGGATCAATTTTTCCTTCCATTTTTCTTTTCAACATTATAATTATAGAAATAAATTCCAAGAATTGCTTTATCAAATTTTTCTTTCAAAAAATAGTTTGCACTCAATTAAACATAAATGAAGTCTCGTGTTACATGACACATGTTTTAAGAGCTCACAGTTTTATCTTTCAACGGAATTCAAATGTACGATAAATGGAATGCTCAAAGTGGACCGTAAACTTGGCAAAGAACTTTTAATTTTCAACGATGACCCAGCAAACTCTTTTATCTATAAGCAAAGATCGATACAAAGCCCAAGCACAGGGAAAAGCTTATACGTGATCGGCCAGTTAATTTGTAGCAAAACTGTGTCTTCTTCTTGTTCACAGGAAATCTTCTTTAAAGTTCGCGCGATCCCTTTTTCTACAACATTCTCGTCAACTAAACGGGAAACTTGCACTCGTGAAATTCGATAGGACGTTTTATTCATGGCGCATAAGAAAATATTACCAGGGTAATCTCGTTTCGTTTACGTGCCATGGTTTCGAAAATAGAGGAAACGATTGTACATGATAGGCGTTTGTGTTTCAGAAAAATTTCGAAATAAGATTTTCTCAGATAATTTAGAAACCACTCGACGAGATCATTTGAAAGATTTCGAAAGATTGCAATCAACGACGGAATTAAAATTCCTTTTAATCGTTTCACAAATTGCTTCATCCACTTTGAAAAATCATTTCTTTCGCTGCATGAAATGAATTTAACGTTTCTGTGGAAAGTTTCTGAAAAGAGTGTAATCATCATTGAAGGTACCTAGCCGTAACTCAACCACTGATATACAGTCGACGACGAAGAAGCAAAAGATTAGCTGGTCTGATGATCGTTGCTGTGTGGGTGTTAGCCGGTGCTATAACCAGTCCACCTTTACTAGGATGCTTTCCACGGGCGACAAATCGTGACAGTAAAAAATGCTCGTACAATATGGACTCCTCGTACGTGATATTTTCCGCTATGGGTTCGTTTTTTTTACCCATGCTGGTAATGCTTTACGTTTATGGTCGGATATCCTGCGTGATCGCCAGCCGGCACAGAAACCTCGAAGCCACCGAGACCGAAAATACTCGACCACGACGAAACGTTTTGGTAAGGATATATCTTCAAATCCATTATCTTTATTATGTACACACATCCCCGCCAAATAAAATTGCCACCTCTAAAAATGATATGAAAAGTGGTGTAATCTTCTCTTCAATGAAAAAATTTAAAAACCGGTCAATGTCGATTAATAATATATGAACGTGAAAAATATACAACTAAATCAGAGGAACCTTTTGTACAGATATTTCCCATAAATATCGAAAAAGAATTTTTTTCAGTAGAAAATTCTATTTGAAATTCTCCTGATTCATTGACTGGTGGCACGAATCGAACGCAGATTTCACTTTGAATGGAAAGAGCGAGGAGCTCGTGTAAATGAGAAATCGATTGGCAATTTGAATCTATTGATACTAATGCTTGCAAACCTGTTAAGACGGCATAGTTCGACAGCTTTCCACTGCCAAATGAGAAACACGTGAAGATGTATTTACGTGTACCTTAAATTTGCTCAATATTGCCTTTGATACTAATATCAAAATCTGATACGATTTGTAACACTTTCATCAGAAGAAAAGGAAATAAAATGGCAATATTTCATACTATTTTCAATTTATCTCATTTTAAAATTTAGGAAATGAAAATAATATGAAACACAGAGTTAAATTAAAATTGTGGCTCTCTCCATGATCCGCCGTTCGAGGATTAATAAAGTATTATCTAACTTCCCAATTATGAAAGGATATTGAAATGACTGATTTCAAAATAGGTTTGAAATTACTTAAAGGAAATTAGAATCAATATTGCATAAGTGTATTTATCCAAGGAACTAATTACCAGTTAGGTAATAGCTGCTTCCTACAAATATCTCTCATTTCATTAAGGAAGTTCCGTCGAATGAATTCCCCTTGAGAATTTTTAATAACGAAACGAGGGGAAATAAAAGTTAGTATTCCCTCATACGTCCACTTTCATTAAAGTCATCATGCAAACAATTGAAAGAATAAATATATGCAGATTAATAAGCGAAAAAATGATTACCCATCTAGAGAAGAATAAAGCTTCTCAAATTTAAATATACGACGCTATGGAATACTAGAATTATTTTCCCAATATATTAAAGTTTTTTAAAGAGCCACCAATTGCAGTCGATGCACCATTGTCTGGGTGCACAATTGAACCTACATAGATTTCGTACCAATAGATTCAAGTTAATGATGATTGCAGATCGAACGAGCGAAGAGTATCAGGATACGAAGAACGGAATGTGGGACCGGAAGTGTGACATGTGACAGAGGCACTGACGAAGTGGAACCACCGAGCAGTAGTAGCAAAAAGTCTGGAATCGTTCGAAGTCATCAGCAGAGCTGCATTAACAGAGTGGCAAGGGAGACAAAAACAGCTGGCACTTTAGCAGTGGTCGTAGGTGGATTTGTGGCCTGTTGGCTACCCTTTTTCATTCTATACCTGGCTACCCCTTTCGTGCCCATGGCACCACCGGATATCCTGATGCCAGCACTTACTTGGCTAGGTACATATCTGTGATAACATTACTCTGATTGAAAATGGTTTCAACCGAATGGGAATGGTGTTTCATTTAAAAAAAATTTATTTATTTCAATCATTTTTTGATCCTCTTATGTTGATATAAATTTAACATACATTTTACCTTGTAATTCTACCAGGGAACGAGATGCAAATTTTATTTGTGCCTTCCTTGTATATAGAAAACGAAATTATATTTTTAAAGTTCTGCACGGCAGTTTAATGAAAATTTAAATGGGACAAACGGGTCGCTAGAACCGTAAAAACATTAAATTATAAACAAACAAGCGTGTAATGTGCGGGATTAAAACCACAACGTACTCCGCTAACACGTACGCATCTTCACATCTATTTTATCTAATTGTCTTTCGCTTTCAAACTCATAAAATTACGTTAACTTTCATTTTCTATTAAAATTACAAGGTAAAATTAAATTCTTTTCTCATGTGCCCTTTTTAAACCTCAAAAACGAATAAAGGGAGTTCGAAACTTTAATTACTGGAGTTTAATCCTTGAATGGCGGAACCGAGTCAATCGTGACCCCGACTTTGATTCAAATTAAATATTGAATACCTGTAAATATATTGAATAATTTAAAAATTTTTTTGTATTTTAATAAAGTTTGATTTAATTATGGATTTTAGGATGGATTAATTCAGCCATAAATCCATTCATCTACGCTTTCTACTCGGCTGACTTCCGGCTCGCATTCTGGCGGCTGACGTGCCGGAAGTGCTTCAAAAATCGAAGCAATTTGGAGCGAAGTAATCGTAAACTACCGACTGCAGGGACTTGGAAGAAAGAGACGTCGAGAACGTGAAGATCGAAGACTAAAATCACTGTGATTTATCTAAAAATCCAAATCACGTTCATTTAATTTATTTCAAATGCATACTGTCATTTAATTCCTCGGTTCTTTTTTCTACCTGAAGATTAAAACGAATAATTTTATTATTCGGACAGATAATCTTAAAATTTCGCACTTTTTTCAAATTAGACTAAAATATAAAAATACGTTATTATCCGAGTATTACTCACGGTACTCTTGAGTAAAAGAAGAAACAACCAAGACACTTATTTATCTAAATTCTAAATAATTGCGGTCCTAATTGTAAGAAAACTATAAAACTGTGTTCTGTAAGAAGGAACATTACATTCGCCTCCACTCGATAAAAAATCACCGATACAAAATAATAATTAATCAATCGTAGGAAAATAGTCTTCGTTTGTCATTACGATAACTTGTCTATATCTATCAGCGCATAATTGATCTGTAAATGTAGAAAGTACGCAAGTATACGGATTTTATAATGTCCCGTTGGTCTGTTTTACTTAAATCCCTGTCAACAATTTTTTCCAGATTGTAAATTTGAAACAAGAGCTAATTACGTACATAACGAACTCGTATGGTAGCGTCGTTGTAAATTAGCACAGCAAAGAATTAATTAACTGCTTGACCACAATGGGCTGCTTGTTAAGAACTTTCGCAGCTTTGCTTTGTTACTATCTTCGTGAAACGATACAAACGTGTTGTTGTTGAAATTTAAATACGCAATGGCAATAAGTAAGAATCTTCAGATGTATCAAATTATCGAATTTTTGTAATTAAACCTTCTCTTTAATTATGCGACCTTCGCCACTAAACATCGGAATAGGAGCAGTGACTACAGATGCAAAAAGAGACACCCCCAAATGAAATTAAGGGTACACAACGACTACAGAGCCAACAAGACTGGACATGCCTTTATTACCGAAGGGTGGTAATTTCAAGGGTACGCAGTACCCCAGTATGAAGTTAGGTTTCCACAGTTGGTATAACAATTGGATCTGTAGTCACTGGTCATATCTAGTGTTGAGAAAAGGGCTGAATCAACCTCCCCTTGCTGCTTCTCTTGTTGCTGTAATATGGCAAGGCTGAGCTCAAGACACTGACTGACAATAAGTAATGCAGTATAGTCTTTGATATCGAAGTAATTTGCTATTACCATCAAAATGGATTAGACTGTTGCAGTGCGAAGTATTTCACATTTTTATACTAGGATAGAACAGATGGCGTTCGTTCTCAAGCATCGAGACCAACCTTCGGATTCCGCGTCGATAAAACAGCCCACGGTTTCTGTGAAATCTGTGAAAAAACATAACAGAGATTAAATAGAAAAAAAACGCATAAATTTTGCAGCCAATTCGCTCGTATTATTTGCTGCATAATTAATAAATGTACCATAGAAATAATGATACAGTTATTAATTAGTCATCAAATAATAAAGATTGCCCAAGTCTCACAGTCTCGCCACGAAGAGATGGCTGCGGTTTGGAGACCCGCCCTACCTCATCCCAACCATCCGCCATTTATGCAAATTTTTATTTTTATTCAATAACATCATTCTCTTGATGCACATTTGCAAAACGTTTCGACTGTTGTGCAAACGAACAACAAAAGGAGCATTATCTTTATTCACTACCTGCCTACTTATATTTTTCTTTCCTAATCCTACCCTACAAAGTTATTTAATTTTGATTACAGATCTGTAATTAGTAATATGCAATTACATATTTGTCTTACATCTAAATACTAAGAATATTAAATCTAAAATTTCCTAATTAAACACTGCAGTGTTTAAACTTAATTATGTACTTATTCAATTACTTAAAAATCTAAAGGGATATAAACAAATAACTGTAATAAATTTGTTGGTTTGATGATTCTTATCAGAATATTTTCTGAAACAAATTAAAAAGGATTAGGTACAATTTCAAATCACTTTTACATCACTTTTACATCACTTTAGTTAATTGAATACCTTAACTTCATACTTCCTGTAAAGATATTTCTCTGTAACAGAAAGTGATTAATTGAATCTAGATAAAGACAAAAAAAATTAATAGCTGGAAAGAAGATACATCAGTAACAATAAAATTTTACAAAACTCAAAATGGTTGTTAATAACTCAAAATCAATTTGATACAAAACATGAATTTAAAGCAAACTTCAGTACCAAAATAAACGTACAAAATAGTACGTACTACCACGACTCTACTCGACTTTATTGCATTACATTATTCAATATACCTTTCAATGCAAATTTATTGTAAAAAATAATCACGAGCGGACTTTGCTTTTCAGGAAAAGAATTTGAAAATTTATAAAAGTAATTTAATTAGCTTCTCCGTAAGCTTGAAACAAAACATCGCGATCAAAAATTAAAACTAAACAACTCGAACAACAATTATCCACTAGTTTTGTTTAAATAAAGTAGAATTAAAATTTAATAAGTTATCTCGAATGAACAAATATTCCTTGCAATAATTTATCACCAATCATCACAAAATAAAATGAACTTTCATTTTAAATGAAACTTTGAATAAAGTTCTATTTAAAATTTTATCGTATTTAATAATATTCTGAAAACATTAAATTCATATATTATTTAACAGTATTTCCAACAACCGAATGTTCAAAATTTTCAAAATTAAAAATAGGGAAGAAAAAAGAATGGGGGCGGGGCAGTGGGAGGGAGGGTACAGGGGAACCTGAAAAGAAAAGTTTGACTGCCCATAAGAGCAATCCCTAAGCAAACCCTATAAAACAAACCGAAATCACACGCAACACTAATTTTAAAATTGCAAACATTCTGAACTATGACAAAACATCGGCTGGCAACGAAGGGTCTCACGCCCCCTAGACTTACGCCAGACGCTACATACCACCCACCCCGCCTGGACGTCGTAACGCCAGGACAGAGTGCACCCCTTCGCTAAGAGCGCTACCCACCCGTCCAACACGTTGCATCCAACGGTGTCAGATTTGCGGACGCCCATAGTATAGACAAAAGGACTACAGTTTAGAATATGGTAACATATTTTCATATGTTCCGTATTCTAAAGCTGCGCCTGCAAAGGCCTAGTAATGCATGGGTATATCTCCCAGAGATGGTGTTCACGGTCTCATGCCGCGGAATCCTTGACCAGCAATGGATTCCCACCGAATGTGAGTCATAGTTACTTCCACTAATTTAATAAATGCAAAAAAGTAAAAAATTTAATAACAATCGCGAATTCATTCGCAACACTAATTTCATTAATTATATAATATGTACAAAAGCGTACGCGTGAAGGCTGCTTCATTATGCGCAACGCTAAGCTGAAAAAAAGAAAAAAAGAGAAAACGCGAACTGTAACGCAACACTACTCAAATCTACCGAACTTTGTAAGACGCAACACTAATCTAAAAAAGGGGTACAGCCAATCCAAGGCTGTACCACGGCAACTGGTCCATAGCTGCCTTATGGACCATGGCAACTCCACTGGATCGTTTTGGGGCATTTCATCATATATCGCAACACTAATGCATAACGCGAATACTCATTACCGCAACACTAATTAGCAGGGAACTCTATAAACTAATGCAAAGCAATCGCGTATTTAAAAGTCGCAACACTGGGAAACAATCGCGCTAATGTCATTCGCAACGCTATCTTTAACAGACATGTAATTAAAATGCAAAAAAGGGGGATTCTCAAACCGTGAATCTTTTACTCGCAACACTAAAGCAATGAACATTAAAAAGCAAAACTCTCAAAAATCTTAAAGCAATCAACATTGAAAAGTTAAATTCTATTTTAAAGCACTGCAAGAAAGAAACGCGATATTTAAAGTTCGTAACACTAAATGAAAATCGCGATAATCATGCATACGCAACATTAAATTTAACCGTGATCGATATTTATTCGCAACACTAAATTGAACCGTGGTTAATATTCGCAACACTAAATTGAAAACGCGATTTGCCCAAAATCATGGGGGTCACGGGCCCCCTCTTCTCCTGCAATTACAAAACTACAACTACAGGCAAGCACAGTGACAAAGTAGTAACGATAATGATTTCCCATCCTTTTTTGCAAAAGGATGCAAAATCATTAGTAGTTCCCCTCTTGAAAGACAGTTTGTCGGGGCGCTTCGGCATATAGCCTCTTCTTTCTTCGGGCGGTCCACCCACCTGAAACTTATATCTAAAGCTCGAGACTTGCAAATTCGCAAAAAAAAAAACAACCAACAAAAAAGAAAAATCGCGAAACTCTAATTGACACGTGGACAAAAAAGGACTTTATACATATAAGTCGTTGTTCGTGCACACGTGCCGTGCTCGAGCAGAACTTGTGCGTTTCGTGCCATCGCGATCGCGTATGACGACTTATGAAGTCGCCAAAAATTTGAAAAATTGTACAGATAGAATCGAAGGCGTACGGCGTACTCCGTTCGTATCGATGGTATCGTCAATTCTTCAAATATATTCCAGGTACAGGTTGATCACGCGAAATCGCGCCTACCCGACCAAGAGACTGTGTGACAACCTGTCCCGGCCCTACCTACTTACAATCTATCACACACACCAGAAGGTATACTACCTACCTACCTAACGCTATATTTAAAAAAGGCAAAATCACATTCTCACAAAAATTCATTCCACGACCCCCATACACTCCACCCGGGCGCAAAAGCCTAAACTAGGGAGAACGTCCCGGGACGCCTCCGTCACCCGAGTTTCATCTCACATCATACTCTACGGTACGTACCATTTTTCACTGAAATCGTCTGGCAAGGCTAGCAATCATTGCATATAATGATAATTACAAAATTTAATTAACTACTTTGATATAGAATATTTCATAATAATGGTAATAATCATGGTAATAATAATGGCAATATAGTAATAGTAATGGTAATAATACTATTTGGTTTGTACGTTCATTGTACATCTTGTTGAATGAAATATTATTTCAAATTAAAAGTTAAATGAAAGAGTTATTAAACCGACGCAATCCCACAGCCTAAAAACACACACACCATATGTGGAAATTACGTCGTGCACGATATACTAACACAATGCCAGCCGCTTATTAATTATTATTCTTATGAACTAGGTCGTCGTGCCCATTGCCTCTACCCATCCAAGTAGCACCTGGGCACGTGAATGGGCTTTGGCAATAAACACGGAAGGGATTAAACCTGAAAATCCTGATCTACAAACATGATTAGTACATAAACATCTAACGGGCTAATATTTCACTATTTTAATAAAAGTGACTCGACTTTGTAAATATAAAGCTTTAAGAACAAATACTGAAAAGTAAAATAGAGCAACTATGACGCAAACATGGTGCACTGCTAATATCAGCTGGCAACGAAGGGTCTCACGCCCCCTAGACTTACGCCAGACGCTACATACCACCCACCCCGCCTGGACGTCGTAACGCCAGGACAGAGTGCACCCCTTCGCTAAGAGCGCTACCCGCCCGTCCAACACGTTGCATCCAACGGTGTCAGATTTGCGGACGCCCATAGTATAGACAAAAGGACTACAGTTTAGAATATGGTAACATATTTTCATATGTTCCGTATTCTAAAGCTGCGCCTGCAAAGGCCTAGTAATGCATGGGTATATCTCCCAGAGATGGTGTTCACGGTCTTATGCCGCGGAATCCTTGTAACTGATTTGATTAATTAAATAATACGTAGGATTGAAATTAAAAACCAAAAGGATTCCCACCGAATACTAGTCAGTGCAACGTCATATTTACTCTCGCGTCGGAAATTTCTCGCAACACTAATTTAATAAAGGCAAAACTCTAATAAAAAGGAATTTAATGTCAAAATTGAATTTGATATTTTATTAAAAGCAAAATGACTAATTAAAAATTCTTTATAATGAAAAAAGAATATATTGTGAAAATTAATAAAAGATTAAAACATCCTCGGGCGACTCCCTCCTAAGAGTAAATTTTCAAGAATAAGCAAAATGTGTTGAAATAGATCACTCTGACTTGGAAATCTACCCGTCACGAATTGTCTTCTTGCACATAAATTGTTCATTTTTTCATGAACGTTTAAATAAGTTAAACTTCTCTATTGAATGAATGAAATTTTAAAAAATTCTCAAATTATATTTGAATTCATAATGTACAAAATGTAATTAAATCAATGTAATAGCATCATTAATACGTATATCCAGTATACATATTACATAATACTATCAATATTATATTGCTTTGAACCATCGCAATAACTAAGTCAGACAAGCTAAATAAAATTGTTTCGGTATTAAAATATTCTAATTCCACGTTTAAGAACATTTAAGAACATTTAAGAGCATTCATATATTTCATAAATATCTATTGGAATATATGGAATTGAAATGATATTAAAACGCGGAGTACAAGAAGACCTAGCCTGAACTAAATGAAATGAAACAATAAAAATGTTACTACTCATGGGTATAATCATACCCATGGTCACTATGCTTGCTAACCACGTATACAACTAGTAACCCGTGTCGATTCGGACCATTCGTCCTACGACATGATTGGGCACCAGAGGAACCATAAAACATGCGACTCACCGTTCGCAGATATACTCTTCTTCCGGCAGTCAAGTAGGAGGATGGACAACACCAGGTGGGATGCTGCCTTGTAGGAGAAGATTCATCTGTAACAAAAAAAGAAGAATTACGGTTAATTTTGAAAATTATCAATTTTTATTCTAATAAAATTATATATGAAATTGAATTTTATAAAATATTAGCAATTAAAAAGAAATCTCAATTATCAAGTGTTGAAATTGAAAATTATTCTATTTTAATAAAAAGCAATTAAGTGACGTACCAAGACGGAAGTCGTGAAGAAAGCCATCATCAGGATATCCAGGAACTCGGCAAAATCAAAAAATTCATCTGTAACAAAACAAAAAAGAATTACGGTTAATTTTGCAAATTATCAATTTTTATTTTAATAAAATTATATATGAAATTGAATTTTATAAAATATTAGCAATAGCAATTGAGAAGAACTCTCAATTATCAAGTGTTGAAATTGTAAATTATTCTATTTGAATTAAAATTAATTAAATAAAGTAATAAGATACTTACACTCTTTCCTCATGGAGCAACGCTCAAAACTCCTCTTCAGTGGTGCACTGACTCTAATACCGGATATATCGAGCAATTTAAAAAAAAAAAAAAAAAATAAAAATAAAGATATGGAATACTAATAACGCGACCGTGAATAATTTCCAGCGAACAATTGTAGTGACTCTACTTTCACGATGAAAAAGGAAAAAGCAGAGCCGCGATACTCTAGAAAATATTTTATAATACGCTGCAAACACTGACTCTACTTTCGCGTGATTCCTGATTGTACAAACGCAACTCTATTCAGGGCCAGTTCACCCTTGAAAAAATCAAAACATTGAAACTATGTTCGTACAAACACTGACTCTACCGACCGCCTTGCGCGCGGCCACAACAATTCCTGGAAGAAAAGATTAGTGAGGAGGTTGGGATGGGTGGAAATGTACAAAACAAACATTCTTCTTATTAAGCGTTTGTTAAGGAATACTGTTATTATGTATAAATATCCCTGTTCGTGAAATATTCTCAACGAACACGAATATTATTCAAGTTGAACATTGATCCTAGATTATATCGTAATAATGAAATGTTTTAAATAATTGTTGATAATTATTTCAACGAATATTACAAGAATAGAAAATCGTTGTTAAATAAATATAATAAACTATTTTATTAAAGTAGAGGATTTCTGTTGTTAAAATTGTAAGCATACTAAAAATTGTTGCAAATTCTATTACGTCGTGATTTATAAATTGTCTAAATTCTTTTCAATAAACAAAGTCCAATAATTAATCACACTTAAACAGCATGTAATTTAATAACGACCGAAAGCTGTATATTATAATACAATTACTACGATTTAAGGAAAACAGATTGTTTTCAATAATCCAAATATCATTAAATAATTGCAGAAGAGAAGCAGTTATCTGCAGTAAAAGACAAACTGTTTCAATTTTGTTCTAATTTATAATAGATGCATGAAACTACTAATTAAAATTATTCAATAAAACGAAAAACTAATCATCCTTTTTCTATTAATTGATAAAAAAAAAAGAAATGTCTCTAATCTTTTCTTCCTTGACTTGGTACCAATTAATTATCAAAAATGCTTACAATTAACAACGAATCAATTAAAAAAAAGTAATAATAAATGTTTATAAGTGATTACAATAAATTAAAACAGTAAATTCTTACGAACTTCTATTTGAAACCCATATCAGGTGTCATGACGTCCTTTCAATATCCATAAAATATCTGTAACAAATAAGAAATACGAATTTATGTAAATAAAATTTAATCAACAATAATAAAATTATTATTAATAAACGATCGAACTATAATTTATGTAAAATATTTTAATAGGTGCAATGGATACCTACTATTTATGCGGAAGGATGCTCTCAACACGTCTTATCACTTCGACGTTCGCGAGAGAAATGGCGCAATCTTCCTTCGCGCCGAAGACCGGTAGGCACCGCTCGGTGCTGTTCCGTTATTGGCCGATACCTAAACAAGTACACAGATAGGTCTAAACAGGAATAATATTATGATGCTCAAGAAAGGAAGTTATTAAATTAAAAACAGCAAATTGTGTGAAGCAGTACTAAAAACATTCGATAATGTTTAAGAACTTAACGACATAAAAGAGAAAATAATTCAGATTCTGTTGTTTCACTCTCATTGTGCATTAGGAGCAAGAGCAAGAGCACAAATTTTCAACTCGCGTATTTTTGAAGAGAACGCCGAATTAATGTCAAAGATCAAGAATTCAGACTTTTCTTCGATGTTTCTTTCTATTTTTTGTACTTTTAACACCCGATCGGCAATTTAATATTTGTCATACTTAATTTAATATTTGAAGATAATTTAATCTTACCTATTGCAGACACGTGAAACACAGCAAAGCTTTGGAGAGGACTGACGCACTTCACCACACTCCGCGCACCATAACCTTCAACGATGAATCTGATAGGTCGAAATGGAAGGATGCCATAATGGAATGACCAATCACAGGCATTGGTAGAAACTTCGAATTGCTTTAAAACTTTAACAGAAAGATTCGTTGAAAATTATTAACGCCATATTGAAATAAGGTTAAGATTATTTTTTTCAATTTAAAGCACCGAAATATAAGAAAAAAGATTGAAAAATACATAAGATATTAATAGTATTTAATAAATTATCATCATAAAAGCAAAATAAATGAGAAATACAGTATTTTAATTCGTATCTATGTATATCGGCAAAATAAGGTATAAATTTTCAGCTTACGCACTTCTGAAGACAATGTGGAAATGATGTCAGAATTCCGATCTTCTTCTCAACTTTGTCTTCTGTTTTTTGTATTTTTGATACCTAATACACAATTTAATATAATATTTTAATAATATTTAAGGCGATGCAACAGTCGAGCCCGCTTCACATACACCAGCTGCGAATGAACTGCCCCCTACAGAAAAAATGAGGAACTAAATTTATGATCTGTTTTACCTTTTTGACGTCTTTCGCGAGTGAATCATGAACGAAATCGTAGTTCTCATTTTGTTCTATCTGACCCAAAAAATGTTAGTCTGGTACCCATTTGGACATAAAGTTCGTACAAATGTTTATATTACGTCGACAGACATCAATTTCAATATTTTATACCTTTTTGACGATTTGGTAATATAAACACCAGGGCCTCTTGAACACGTCCCCTAAATTTCTTTGCAATCTATTCAATAAGGACGACATAATTTGAGAACTCGTTTCTGGGGATTTTTCTAGGGACTGTCAGTAAAGTTTTCAACGCTTGCATCTTACTTCGGGACAAAAATATGCAAACAATAAAATACAAAAAAAAGAAATACTGTACTAATTTTTCTTTAATATATCCACAAAATCTAATAGTACATACATAAAGCTGTTCCTCAAATTTCAAGCAGCATATAAATAAAAATTTTTCATTTCTATTTTACAATTATATAAATGTTATAATTACTTGTGTAGAGTACATTCTTCTGAACAAACATGATCTAAATAATATAGTAGATCCATGTCAATAGTCTACTGTAATGCTCCATTAATCTTTGCTGGGTAAAGTCATTCGCATCATCGTTATTCTCAATATTTGGATCCGTATTAATTGTATCAATTTCACTTGGTCTTACGATACTACTTTCACTAACGAAAGCATCATTAATATTACTCTCTGAACCATCTACCTAAAAACCATATTAATTTAAATGCAATTAATATTTAAAGAATGTTTTAGTTATCATTACCGTGGTATCGTCGTAGTCTAAAAACTCAGTGTTTTCATTTTTATCATTAACTTCTTCGTTGTTCTGAGTTCGCCAATAATCTGAAATTTCTCCATACAATCCTGGACTTTCGTTTATACTGTCCACGTATTCGGTTAATTTCTTATCCTCTAATGTTGTATTTAATTGAGATACTAGCATCTTATTCTTTTCAATGGCCAAAAGGAAAAGAGTTAGTAACATTAAAAATTTGTTTTAGTAAACAAAGTAGAAATATTTATCACGTTTAATGTTACCTCTTCATCAGACACTGTATTCTTGACATTGAAATGATCATGATAATCTGGACTTCCTGTCTTCAGAACCAGATGCGTGTATTTTTTTAACATTTTACCTTCTTGATGCAAATGAGGAGCGTATAGTATAATACGTAAAGGCAAAGCTTTAGGTTCTTCATTCTGAGCATCCTCATTTGTAGAAGAATTATTATCTATATTCGTCTGATTATTTAATAAAATGTGATCTCCCGTTCCTGTATAACTTTCAGTCATCCCTGAGTTTGATATTGTACTCGATATCTGTATTTGTTCTTGTTCTTCTTTAACTTCAGATGTTGTTCCAATTTCTATGTCTGTAGTTGAAATAGTACTTGGATTCGTACTAAAAGGAGTAATAGTACTCGTACTTTGTTTATTATCAATTTTCTTTTTATCCGGATCTAAATTCCCGTTTAAATTCATATTTTTTAAAAGATACTCTTCATAATCCATTGAATCGCGGTCTACAGACGATTGCACCTATTCGTTAAAAAAACAAGTCAATGTTTTATATTCTTCATTAAAGAATCTTTCAACTCATTAATTCCCATCACGCGATATTGCGGTGGTGGTACACAGCGACCGATTAGCTTCTTTACTTATAATACTTTATAATATAACATTGCAAGTATTTATTATTTATGCGTACACGCGACTTTGGGTATTAATGAGTTAAAAATCAGTACAGATTGTGTATAGATGCTTACATTGCAAGGACCACAGGGATCATCTTTGTACGTTGAAAGAATAGCCGCTTTAACATAAGGGAAGTATAATATGCTCCAGGGGACTATAACTTGATAAGTCAATCTTCCACAACTGTAATAATAATTATCTATAATCATTTAACTTTATGAATACTAAATACAAGTATTATAATGCTTTTATCGCTTTTCAAATTTAGAAAATGCTCACCGATCGATGATTACCACTTCATCCTTCAAGGCGCGAAAATTTTCCCAAATCCTCAACTTAAGATTATCTTGAATGAAGATAATATCATATTTACTCTTTGTAGAATCATCGAGTACTCTCTGGTCAATATCAAACAAATATTCGGATTTCCATACATTCTTCGATATTTCCCTCCATGTTTTTATCTCGACACTGTTCTCCGTGTTCCCTTCCGGCAAACCCGATGGCGGTGCCACGCAGAAGAATAAGATATTCGTGAACCCAGATTTGTCTAGTCTTCTCTTCAGTAATTTCAACCTTGAAGGGAATGACTTTAAAGTATTTCACCTTGTGAAATTTTCAAACATATAAATCAAAGATATGTAAAATGTAACGCCGGTAACACGCGTGTGAATTTAACCCTTTCGCTTCAAACTCAAGTACAGCCGTGTGCTATTTAAGGTCCCTTTAGTTAAGAAAAAATGTAGGAGAAGGATTGTCTATGGGGAAGACATTTCAAAAAGTCAAATTTTCATTCAAATACATCAAAATATGAAAAACGATCTTAATTATTTTCCGGCGATTCCGACCAATTGCAATTTTTCCAATTTCTTTTTACACTAATTTCTCTCTAACTTCTCCAAAAATAGAAGTTGTTCGGACCAATGTTTAAAGAATTGTTCCGTTCTGAATAGCGTCGGAATATTAAGTAGAGTAACTGTGTGAGACGATCGTTGGTTCAGAGACTTACATGATTGTCTGTCTATAACTGTAGTACCAAGAGGGATCAAAAAATGCGATCACGTTCACGTGTGCCAGCTGACCTTTCCACAGATTCGTGGCACGGCATTGCTCGACGTATCCACGATTCTCTCGGCTCTCCTCAAACTGACGGAAGTGACGAGAAGGAGTTTCCGGCGTACGCGGAGATCTCTGACCGATGCAACCGGCGACCGACAAGATAATCAGTATCCCATTGAAAATCGACATGATTCGTTTAGTTTTAACCGTGACCGAAACCGCGTCCCGTTTCTAACTAACAGATCGTTTTTAGAGAGGAGTTCCTCCCTCTAAAAATAGAGTCGATGCGTGCGATGGGCGAAATAAAATACTGATTCCTAATGGGAACTGGTAAATTTCACGGATATCGATCGACGAATGAAAAAAAAACTGTTTCTTTTTTTTTTTTATTTGAAGAGAGATGAAAATTCAGGAAACAAAGATACCGAGACACCGCGGACTAGTTTAAATCATCATCGTTTGAATCGATGTACGCGTGTCGCCTCTTTAGCGAGATTTTTCAGTGAGAAAAATCAATTTATATACGTCGTATTGATGCGATATGCATGCGGGTCACACGGAAACTGTAGCGTTTTTCTGACCTCGCATGCCGCTACCGCGAACCACCGTTCCTCTTACACGTGACATAAATATGACACCCTTCCAACGTCAGGAAGTCTACTCTATCACATCGTAGACTTAGATTTTTATATTGGACTCATCGATTCTTAAGTAATTTTAAAAATTTTTATCGACTTTATTAACCCTCCTGCACTGTTTAGGTACTGTTGATCCTAAATGGATATTCAATGTCCATTTTTTGGAATACTATAAAATTGAAATGTTAATAAATAAAGAACAAACAAATTTTATCTATTTTTCTTCCATCAAGATTTTTGGAGCTACCTCTACCTGCAGATAATAATTCTACTCTTTTATTAATTACAAAAAGAAATTTGTTTAAATATTGAGAATCTGTAATTTAATTTTAAATGAAGTATTGTCTGATGTGTGTCAGCATCATCTGTAAACGGGTTATAGTTTATCGCTCTTACGTAGTACATAGTAACTTTACGTTTTCTTAACGTCAATCTATTAGAGAATTATCGAGCTTCTTAATGATTAATTTTAAAGACAGATCGAAAATGAAAATGATATAAAATATGTTAAGTAGATCAGTTATACCAATTATAAATATTCCATATTTTACTATTTTTGGAAAATGAAGAAAATTAGAGTTAATATTATCAAAGTCCTAATTTTTTTTATCCCCTTATTGGATAATTGTAGATGCTCCACTGATTCCACCCTCACATAGGTACACAATCATGACCTTTTTAATAATCATGAATTATTCTTTGATTCCTAGATTATAGACACGCATACGAGGAAGTGAAAGATGAAATTTCTAAATAAATCGAACATCCGTCGAGATGAGTCAATGAGAACGAACACGTGTTCACGGTATACGAGAACGAAACAGAGAGTCCCTTGTTCTCAACTTTTCAAAGCTCGAATACAACTTGAACACTCGTTTACACGATTCCTCGGTCGAACAAGTAACATCAGTTTGCTCCAAAGTATCGACAGTTGATCGTTCGATGCTCCACCGGAAATAAGTGGCTCGACGAGAGTTCTCCATTTATACACTGGTGTTGGTAGATCATTGATAGATTTGAAAAAGTTCATCGAGAGACACTCGAATGATATGTGCAAACGTAGACGAAAAGTGATCAGCAAAAAGATCATGACCAAATTCAAAGTATCATTCGCGTAGAAAGAGTGTAATTTATCAAATTTTTAAAGCATGTAAATTGCAAACATGATCGGTTCGATCACGAGAAAATGCATATTGATCGGCCTGTTATCTCGTTTGTTGATTGCAATTGCATTCTTCAATGACTTTCCTCGATTTAATGAAGATTTCCATTTCGAAGTGGGTGCAGTTAATAACACAGCATCGTTGATTATTAATTTTAAAGAAAAGAGACACGTGAATCAACATGAGTTTAATGAGAGCCTGGAGAACGTTCAAAGAACGTTTCAAAATAAAGCTAACGCCTTGTCGCATCTTTTGAAAATTCATATTGATCATTTGAGGAATGAAACTGATCAGGTAATTAAGAATTTTTATGCTGCTTCATTTCTAATTTCTAATTCGTAAATATTGCCTATCAAATTATAAATGAAATGTAATATTTTATAACAGAAGAAGATAAAATATTTATTTCCTTCTTTTTCAAACTTTTCAAAGTAAAATATTTAATTTATTAAATAATTCTTGTCAGATTGAATTGGTATTCCTCGTCGATGCATCAGGATCGGTAGGCCTGAAGAATTTCCAAAGTGAACTGAATTTCGTGAAAAACCTTTTATCCGATTTCTCGGTGGAGCCATCGGTAACCAGAGTCGCGATCGTGACGTTTGGTGGCAGAAGAAACATCAGACGGAACGTCGATCAAATATCTCGTAGTAGTGGGATCGATAATAAGTGTTATTTATTGAACAAACAATTAAACAATATCACTTATACCGGTGGTGGAACGTACACGAAGGGTGCTCTTTTAGAAGCCTTTGTAAGCGTTTTTTCTTTCTACAGATTAATATTAATTTTGAATATTTAAAAGAATGATCGAATAATTTATCAGAGGATTCTCGAGAAGGGTCGACCAAACGCTAGGAAGGCAGTGTTTCTAATAACAGATGGATTCAGCAATGGAGGTGATCCTCGTCCTGCATCGAACCTTCTGAAAAATGCAGGTGCAACGATCTTTACTTTTGGAATACGTACAGGAAATGTAGATGAGCTTCACGATATAGCTAGTTATCCCGGATATACGTACAGCTATTTTTTAGACAGTTTCACCGAATTCGAGGCTCTTGCTCGAAGAGCTTTACACCGTGGTGGGTATACGAATTTAGACATCTATTTTATATAGAAATTAGAACAAATCATAATTGATTATGAATAAACTAGGAAATGAATTGTGGCGCAATCGTTAACCAGTGATAGATTAACTGAAACGCGTTATCTATCATGAATTCCTCTCGTTTCCGCTGTTACAGATTTGAAAACGGGCAAATACGTGCCGGTGACGTATCCAGATAATTGCAATCTCTTGTGCAGAAATATCAGCGAAGTAGGAAACGAGCGGAATTGCTGCGATAATTCTGCGACCTGCGCCTGCGGGACCGCAACCGGTCATTACTCTTGCATCTGTCCCACTGGATATTTTGGTTCCGGTTTCAAGGGTTCTTGTCAGCGTAAGTTTAACAAAAGAATTGTTCTTTTTATACATTTTCAAAATTCGATAAATGTTTCTGTCAATTTTTCCTTTATAATTATTAAAATCTATCTTCGTCATTTTATTAAACTGTTGGATGACAAATAAAACATGAAAATTCTGATATGATTTAATTACATAAAAATATCACAAAATAGCGTTTATTAATTTTAAATGAATTAGGTGAACTAGATTAAAATTTGATGAAAGAAAACGACATAAATATTTATTATATTTAACGCTAGAAATTTTACTAAAGCAAAAAGATGTGTATTTTTTTTTAGCTTGTCCAAATGGTACATATGCTTCCGGTGAAATCTCTGGAGACTCAACTTCCATGTGTATACCATGCCCTGATGCGAATCATGTGACTATTAAGATACCTGCAACATCAGTGGAACATTGCGTTTGCGACTCTGGATTCACTACAGATGGACATAAATGCGAAGGTAATTTGTAAATTGTTCACACCTGCGTTTTATTACAAAATAAACCCTTTGCCAGCTGCGAGTAGAGGAATATTTCCAGTTAAGAGTACTACGTCTTTCAGAGGATCTGGATACTGCGGTATATAAGAACCGTATTTTTCTAGTTGAAACTTCGGTTTCGAAGCAAGCCAGCCATACTACAATAATTCGTACAAAAGAATTTTTAATATATTACTAATTTTAATTGTACTTTGCTATCCTAAGAATAGAAGGTTCTTATTTCTCTATACATGGGGTGTTAAACACCTCACAGTAGGGAAATGGGGTTGATTTTACTATAAAGTTAAAATTTTCATTTCAATAGTAAAGTTTCTTATTATTATAATATAGCAATGATAATTTAGAAAGTTTATAATATTTTAAATAATCAAATTTCTTTTGATTACTTCGCCACTTGTAGTAACAGGAGCTGGCAAACAGGTCTTTCCCCCCTCTCGTACGAATCCCTCTGTAGGAAGCACTGTTTGCTTTTCTTTCCACAGTTCTTCCAATTCTTTATTCAATTTTCTTTAAAATCAATCATCAATCAGTATTAAATATTTCTTCAAGAAATTATACAATTCAATTAATTTAATTGAAATACATACGCCTGTTCTTCCAATAACCATTCGTATCTCTGTAACCATTTTATTTGTGACCATCTTTCATTTTTCATCCTTTCAGTGAAATTTTTGGAAACCGATACGAAATCGCGAGCTTTGAAATCGCGTGCGTCCATTATTCCTTTAAAGAAATATTCTGTAATTAGTTTAACAAAGAGTTCTTGTAAAAATTTCTTCAACGTCCTGAAAATGGCTTTTATCGTTCATTTATCGTGAAGTTTAGAATTATTCAAGTAATTTTTCTTATTCTTTTCTTTTGATCGCTTACAGTCATAACATGTCCAAAATTGAAGATACCTGAAAATGGATATTTAGTGAAAGCTAGTGCATGTAACAACGTTGTGCACGCAGCATGTGGCATAAGATGCAGAATCGGTTTCTACCTAATAGGTGATAGTATTCAACTCTGTGGAAAAGACGGTAGTTGGTCTGGCAATCAACCAAAATGTCTATGTAAGTCTATTCCAGTAATCAATAAATTACAAACAAAATTATTATAATAGAAAATTTGAGACTTGTTAATTTCATGCTTTGGTACAATAGTTGTAACGTTAATTTTATTCATAGTAAAAACTTGTCCGGTGCTTCGTGTTCCTGCCCACGGTCGAATGCGTTGTCAAACCGAAGAAGATCAGCATCGAATCACAGATAATTCTACCGCGTATCCCATCGACACTCGTTGTCAATTCAAATGTGAGATTGGTTATCAACTTCGAGGTAGTAAAATTCGTAATTGTCTACCATTAGCGCAATGGGACGGATTAAAAGCTACTTGTAAAGGTATATCCATCATTTACCCCTCATACAATACAATATTACAAAAATTAACGATTCTTGACGAATTATAGATTTTATAAAACAGTACAAAATGTATCTATCCGATTTTTTCTTATTTCCTTTGGAACAGAGTTACAATCTAAAATCGTCTAAATGACATACCCTAATCACCCTTTCAATAAAGATTCTTCGGTTAATATTCGCAGCAATCAAATGTGAACCATTGAAGCAAATAGCAAATGGTCAAATTTCTCCCAAAGCATGTTCTGGACCAGAAAAAGTACCATTCGGAACGAACTGCACGATCACGTGTAAAAAGGGTTTCGTGCTTGAAGGACCAAAAAGTAGAACATGCGGAGGACGTTCTGGTATCTGGACTCAACGTCGAACCGTCAATCGTTGTGCAGGTTGTATAATAATTTTTATTTATTAATGAAATTGAATTGTTTTAATCGATGGTTCTTTTCATCTTCAGATAAAACACCACCCTCGATAACGTGTCCCTCTGATATAATCACAGAGAATCTACCGGGAAAGAATTACGCATACGTTAATTGGACAGCTCCGACAGCTATCGATAACGTGGACGAGTCACCTACGTTATGGAGTAAACCGTACATTAATTTTCCATGGAAAGTGAAAATTGGTACACGTACAGTGGTGTACGTGTCGCAGGATTCATCTGGCAATAAAGCTAGATGCAAATTTAAAGTTAAAGTCCTTGGTAATTATTTTGCCTCTGTTAATTACTTTATCATTTGTAAAAATATAAAAATGTGAGGATGAAGTCATACTTTCCAAGATTTCACAGCTACCTTTCTTTCTTTTTACATGGATCGATTCTTGTTTTTAAAAAAGTGAGAATTATAATTACACACTTCTGCTGTAATAATTTTAGATAAGGAACCACCAATGATCGAGAATTGCATAAATCCTCCCATACTCTACACTGACAATGGAATTGGCGTATATAACGTAACATGGGATGAACCTGGTTTTTACGACAATTCGAAAAGCCCCGTGCAGGTGGAACAGAATTATCATCCCGGAGAAAATATATTTCCTATTGGATCAACAAAAGTAGTATACACCGCTATTGACATGTATGATAATAACGCGAGTTGTATACTGAACGTTACTATAAAAGGTACGAATTACAGTAGACTCTTGATAACTTTCCGCGCATGGTATTGTAGGGAAGGAAATTTCTGGGAAATGGTTACTTAACAAATGTCCCCATTGTAGAACTAATATATAATACTTCACTAGAAAAAAAAGCATAACGACACATGATTAGTATTAGTAAAAGTACATGTGGAGGGTAATAGACCTCTGCGGAAAGTTAGCGAGCAGCAAGTTATCAAGAGTCTACTATAATTGAATATCCCACAAGATATGATAGCAAGGTTTCTTAAGAAGTTATTATTAAATTATAATATATCATTTATCTTTATGATTGATAGACATATGTGACGAAGTTCCGAAGGTATTAAACAGTTACTCAAGATGCTCTAACTTATCAAATGAAACGAATGAATGTGTAATAAATTGCGATGAAGGATTTGGATTTGCTACCGAGGATTCAAACCATCAGATTGTGGAAGATATATTGTTGTTAAAATGTAATACGAACAATTCGAGTTGGACCGAAGAAGATTACATGCCTGATTGCTCAGGTGTTTTATTTCATTCGATTTATACAAAATAGTGATGGAAATTTTTGCTACACAAAAGTCAAATTACCTTCTTTTTTTTGTTACACAGAATCGAGTGTTCCTAAAACAGTGTCTCAAGAAGGAAGCATCGTGTTAGAAGGAAATGTTTCAGTCGTATGCGATAATCAAACAACCCTTCGCGAAGTAAATTCATTTTTATCTTATTGTTGAATTATAGTAAAAATTCTTTAATCTTTTCTTTACCAAATTTTCTATTATTATTTTATTTTAGTTGAGCCAATATATTACCGCCGATTTGAGATCAACATTGCTCGACATTTGCGGAAATGACATCGAATGCAATCTCATTACTTTCGATCCTGAATGTGAAGAGAATCTTTCTGCAGGAGGGAACGTTTATTCTAACTTGACAAGAAGACGAAGAGAATTGAATTATTATGACATTTCTAGTACTGAGTTACACGAAATTGATACAATGATAATGAACGGCGTCAATAATAAGGAAAAACGAAATGCTAAATTAAAGGATAATAATAAAAATAAAGCAAAAATGAAGAAGAAAAAGGAGAAAATTGAAATAAAGTTCAAATTTTTAGGTAAAATATTCTAGATAAAAATTACTTAATTACTTATTCGTAAGATATTAATAAATAATTATTTAACGTAGGAAAAATAATAGAAGAAAATTTTGAAAATCCGCGAGAAGGGGTACAAAAGTTGAGACAGAAAATCGAATCATTGTCTCAGTCTGGAAAATTGAATTTGTTAAACAATAAAACGAATGAAGAAATTGCAAGACTTGCATTGAATTTGCATCTCGTTTTCAAGAATTTCCAGGAGCTTTGCGAACCAGGAACCGTCTTAAAAAAGCATACTTGTGGTGAATATAATAAATCATAATATTCATTTGATATCATAATTCATTGAAATTTTATGGTAAATTTTATTTGAAATTTAGTAAAATGTCCTTTGGGTACCTTCTTCGATTCATCGACTAAACGTTGTCAGCCGTGTCCTTTCGGTGAATATCAGGACACAACTGGATCCTTAAAATGTAAACGCTGTCCAGAACACACTTTTACAAGAAGGATTCGTTCAAAATCTTTACGAGATTGTATACGTAAGTATTTCAATAAATCCATAATAAATTAATTACTACTCCAAGAATTTGGATACTTTATAATTTAATTTTTTGATTTATAATATTTTTACATATTGTATTAAGAAATGAATACCACAAATTTCATATAGATTTCATTTCCTCCAGGTGTTTGTAGACCAGGATACTATTCACGAAGAAGACGTTACTATGATACAGGTTTCGCTTTAGAGCCTTGTCTAATGTGCGACATAGGATTCTATCAATCCGAATATGGGCAAACTCATTGCCTTCCATGTCCGCCTAATACAACTACAGAAAATCGTGGAACTAAATATTTCAATGATTGTCTGCCATTCTATGAAACTGAAAGTGGTGTCTGTGAAACAGAATCTTGCTTGAACGGTGGACAATGTACGCAAGAAGAGGATAGTTTCAGTTGTGAATGTCTGAACTATTATATTGGTACGAGTTTAACATTCTCAATTAAAGTACATATTATTAATGATTTATAGAATACAATGTTTTACAATAATTGTAATACTTATAGAGGTAATAGAGTTACCTATACATAGGCCCAATTAAAATAACTGAACCAAAATAATAATTAATAATTAATTGATATCAATTGATATTACATTTATATTACATAGGTTCAAAATGTGAAACATTTCGAAATCCATGCGATTCTTCGCCCTGTTTAAACGAAGGAACATGCAATGTGCAAAATTTTGGAAATGGTACAATTTGCTATAACTGTGATTGTACAAATGGATATTCAGGAAGTAATTGCGAGGTAAAATCATCTTTTCTTTTCATCGAAATCAAAATTGTAAATATATTAATGATGAATGCAATTCTTTATAGTTATATATCGATGAGTGTGTTGTTAATCCTTGTTTAAACAACGGTACATGCGTGAGCACTGAAAATGATTACACTTGCGAATGCAAACACGGTTTTGAAGGTACGTATTCAAATTATTTAATATTATGAATATTGGAAATATTATGAATAATGGAATGATTGCGAATATTTCTGCAAATACATATTTTCTTATCTCTTTTCGTATTGCGTGAGTCTAATGAAAAATTTCAGTCTAATAAAGAATTTATGATTGTATTAAAAAAATATATTATTTAGGAGAATTTTGTGAAATTGCTATGAACCATTGTGATCCTTCGCCTTGCATGGAAGGATCCACTTGCAAAAATATTAACGAAACTTGGCAGTGTTTTTGCAAACCCGGCTTTCTTGGTCGTTATTGCAATTTGCTGCCCTGTGATTGGTTGCCATGTAACGAAAATTCGTACTGTATTAATATAGAAGAACGAAATGCAACAAGAATGAGTTACAGGTGAATGTACTTTTATGGAAGGCAGTATATTATTCATGATAAAATAATTATTTACTGTTTATCAGGTGTGAATGTATCGATGGATATATTGGAGAAAATTGCACGACAAGGATTGATCATTGTAAAAATGATCCATGTTTGAATAATGGAAAATGTGTTAATGGTGTCTTCAATTATACCTGCGTATGTTCTGTTCCATTTACAGGACGCCATTGTGAAACTGGAAAGTATAGTCTTGATAAATATTCTTCTATTTTATTCCTTATGGAAATCAGATTTTGATTATTAGTTTTATTGTTTATTACTGCTATTGGAATATTTACTGTTCATTTACAGAATTGTCATCCGATTATGTTGTACAGTTTACTAAATCCGGAACGACGGATTATGTTAGTATGAAAGGACCAGTGACGAATCTCTTAGAGGTATTTGAAAAATACTGCCACTGTGATAAAGCTTTAAATTTATTACTTTAATAAGTAGATTGAAAATAATTATGCAAGTGCATATTTTCTATAAATATCAAAAATATTAGAAAAATATTAGAAATAAAATAAAAGAAATAAGATTTGAAGAGAAATTCATTTTACTATCAATTCTTTTCGGTATATAAATTATTTTCCATATATTCTACATTATTTGATTATAAATTTTAGTTAACAATGTGCTTATGGCTTCAATCAAAGGATACATTTAACTACGGTACAGTGTTATCCTATGCAACAAGTTATTACGATAACGCGTTTACTTTAACCGACTATAATGGGTAATGTTCCTTACTAAAAAAAAATGGAAAATTTTTATAGATCAAAGAAAAACAACATGTCTTAATCTTGTAGGCTTGTAATATATATCAATGGTCAGAAAGTAGTGACTGATATTAAGGTAAACGATGGTCACTGGCATTTCATATGCATTACTTGGGAAAGTGAATATGGCTATTGGAATATATTCATTGATGGATTTTTAAGAGACAATGGAACTCATTTAGCAAAAGGAAGTGTAGTCCAAGGTACGATGTATTCCCTTTGTTTAACTTCACAATTTCAATTTCATTTGTTAGAACAAAAAATTTTTTTCTCCCTCCTTATTAATAATTACTTCTGTAATTTTTATATTTGAATATCTGAATATGTTACATTTGATTTGAAAAACTTAAAATTAATTACTTTGAAAATAAAAAAAGGTAGTGGAACCCTCGTGATTGGTCAAGAACAAGATCGTATGGGGGGCGGATTTTCGGAATTAGAATCCTTCCTTGGAAAATTAACTTTGCTGGATATTTGGAGCACAGTTCTAAAAACGACAGACGTGCACCACTTATTCAACACCTGCGACAAATACCATGGCAACGTAATCGCATGGTCACAGGTGCAAGAACACATACACGGTGACGTTGCGGTAATTAGACGTTTCTTAAATTGAATAAAAAGAAAAAGATACGTGTAAGTTTCTTTTGGAATTTCATATTTTTAGATATTAGGCAGTCCATTTTGTCGTGGCTGTCCCTTACCCGTTGTGCCATTTAAGGGTAACATAAATGTCAGCGATGATGCTTTGGAAATTACTTATTATTGCGACAATGGTTACATGGTGCGATTTTATGGTAAAGAATACCGATCTTTGAGAGTTAAATGTCTTAAGCAAGGACAGTGGGAGGGATATTACACACCTGTTTGCACCAGTAAGACAAGAAACTTTATATTATTATGCTTAATTTAAAAAATTATTTTCTAATTATTTTCTAAGTATTTTAAAAGCTGATAATATTGTAACGTATACACTGCAAAAAACCCCGAACATACTTCTATCAGTGATCTCTTTTTTAATATCAAAAGGAATACAAAATTATAAGAATCCTGAAGGTGTAACATTTTACCATGTCGATTATTTTAATTGCTACAGCATTTAATGTAGGTATTTCTTATTTTCACTCGAGGAAGGAAATGTGGATTTCCGGGGTATTTTCCACGAGGTCGTATGCACGGTAGATCGTACTTATATGGGGATGAAATACGCTATTCGTGCTTAACTGGGTACGAGCTTCGAGGAAATCCACGTAGAATTTGTACTGCCGACGGAAGGTGGAGTGGATTACCTCCAATTTGCATAGGTAAAAATCCTACATTTAGGACAAGGATTTTAGAATTCTTTCTAAGATCAATCGTAATCGCTTTCTAAATCATTTCCTTCGATAGGAAAAACGTGCAAGAATTTACTGGCTCCAGAAAACGGTGACATAGAATATGTGATAGAAGAATATGAAAGGGATGATCTCTCTATTCTACAGGTGCGATATTAATTATCATTTAAGAGATTAAAAACAAATACTTGAGAATTTTTCATTTATAGGTAGGGCAACAAATTGAATTCAAGTGTGATGATGGATTTCATTTAATTGGAGAAAAATTTCTGACGTGCCTGGAGTCTGGAGTATGGGACCATGATAGACCAATCTGTGTAGCTAACGGATGTCCACCCCCAAAAGAGTAATCGATACAGATTATTTAACAAAATATAATTTTATATCAATAACATACTTAAATATTTATACAGGATCCAACATGGCTATATGATCACTGAAAACTCGAACAATCTGCAAGAACCATCCACCAGAAATTTCATATTACAAAATACAAATAACACTTTCGAGAGGAATTATCATTTTGATGAAATTATTGAATATAATTGTCAATCGGGATACAAGTTTCGGGGTAATTATAATTTATCGACAGAATTTAAGCTTCGATGTGCCGAGAATGGTACCTGGATTGGATTCGTTCCTGATTGTGTTCCTCTGAAATGTCCTTGGCCCAGCATCATAAATAATGCCAGAATATTTTTAAAAACTGAAAACGACACCATTGAGCTCTTCAAGAGAAGACCAACTAATGTTACAAACCTTGAAATCATATCGGAAGAAAGCGAGGATAGCTTTGAAGAGGATACAATTTTAGAAGAGCAATTTATTAATGGATCAGAAATTCTAATAAAATGCGACATGGGATATAAATTGATTGATAGTGATGTTAGAATTTGTATGGATAATGCAGAATGGTCATCAGGTTCTTCATCTTGTGAACCTCAAGAGTGTCCTCTGTTAACCCATCCAGTTTTTGGACTCTTTTATAAAGGGATGAATTTAGATAATCATACAGATATTTTGAGGAATGATCAGAACATGAAGTGGACTGACAGAGATTATTACAGTGGGTCATATGGAAACATTGAATTTTTCGTAGAGGGCGATACTTATATGAAAAGAATAATTCTTAGCTGTAGAAACAATATAGAAATTAAACTGAATGATGAATCTGTTTCTAACTTAACATGGTCTTGTAACGAGTATGGTGAATGGACAATAATTAATTCAATGTTAAATACTACTACAATTGAAAATTTATTGAAGAACAAACTGAATGATATTTGCCAAGAGCTTATGTGTGCTTCAGTAACAGTAAGTAATATAGAATTATCCTTTGAATTAAATATGTTCATGTAAGAAACTAAATTTGAATTTACTATTAGATTCCAGAATATGGATACATTGTTAATAATAATTATTCGAGAATAATTAATAGCACTGTTACATTCAAATGTCGTCAGGGTTACATTATTGAAGGCAATGAAATGTCTGTTTGTTTGCCAAATATTACTTGGTCTGCTATTCCCTCATGTAAACGTAAGATAGTCGTTTATAAGAGATATATGCATATTAACATGTCATCGAAAATTAACGTGGATTATGTATTTTAGCCGTAACATGTGGGAAACCACCTAAACTTACAAATGCAGTGATAAAGGATACTGTGGAAACAGCAAATTTTACATTTGGTGATACAATCACTTATAAATGTTTGCCTGGATATTTAATGTTTGGCCAACCGAATATGAGATGTCTCGCAAATGGAAAATGGTCTAGGACATTTAGCAAATGTTCCAGTAAGTTATATAGTATGTAACATTGTACCATGTCTTTTCTATCAATTCATTTTCACAGGACTTTCATGCAATAAACCAAAATTTCCAACCGGTGTTACTGTTCGCGGTCGTTCGTATTTGTATCAAGATCAATTAACTTATATATGTCCTGGTAGTAAGAAACAAGGACTAATCACATGTCAAGCAAATGGACAATGGAGTGATCCACCAATTTGTGACAAGATCTAATATGGGAGATTACTAATATAACTATATTTCTATTTGAGAATCTACAATAAATCATCATAGCAAATTTATCTGACAGATTTTTTTATTAAATGCCACAATTATTAAATCTTTGATGACTTCTTCATTTTACATTTGGTAAATATATTCTCACAAAATAATATCACTATACAAGAAATGGTGTTCTGTCAATAATGAGTTTCAATTGTATACTTAAAGACAATCTACACACTTATACGCGTATTATATTATAATTTCTGAATAAGGTATAAGTGGTTTTAAATCATTAACGAGTGTATAATACTGAGCATTTGTTGAGACTTCAGATTTTATCTAAATTAGTCGATAAAATCAAACTTTTTACTGATATAACAAGAAGTTGTATCATTATATGCAACTGATAAAAGATGTTGGGATACAGCAATATTTTTTTTTTAAGTAGTTAGTAATAGTGTTACTATTACTACTTTGTTAGTGTTGCGTATAATAAAAAGAAAAAAATAAATATATGTAACAATACATTATTAGTAATTTACCACATATACATCTGTTCATACTGAACATCACATTTTGGTATAAATAGGATTCATACATGTATAAACGCACTGTATCAGAATAGCTGGTGAAGAGCAATGGAAAATAAAATCGTGAAAGTAACATGTAGTACGAAAAATTTGACTGATTTATGTTTATCTAAAACTGGTATGATAAAAATGGAGCACCTTTTATGATACTTAACTTGCATTAACATGGCTACACTAAAAGGAGTTATTCCTCTCAAACAAATGTCATTACTCAATATCCCTAATTTATATCTAAGATATTGCTTAATAATACAGTTTAAAGAAATATAATTTAATATTACTTACTGAATTTAAGTATCTATGCTGACTTTTAAAAATCCAATTAAACAATTATATAAAATGATCTCTTAGAATGAATAAATTATATTTTCAGTTTCGTAAATAATAATATTAAAAAGCTTAGCCATATTAACCTAATAATTTATCTACATCACTGAACACTTTTCAGAGTTCTGATTTTGAACTATGAGAATATTTAGGTTTCAATTCTTCAATTCGCTTAATAAAATCTGTCTTTTCTATACAACCTTCACATGTTTCATCCCACTCACTCAGGATTTTTTTTAAGTCACGTACTTTGAGTTTCTTCAGGTCTACAGTGTTAACATCAATTTGTTTTTCTGGAAAGAAATCATATTGTTATACTTTCAACTCCTCCCCCCAAAATACATACAAATAATAAAAAATAAATATACCAAATCTTAAGTCACATATTTGAGCATCCATCTTTTTCAGCTTTTCACATACTTTATTTGCAGGCATAGACCAAGATATGGGTTTACTCAATTCACCTAAAATACCTGTTGCAGATTCTTCTAAACCACCCAAATAATAGCACTACAAACAAAATAATTAAACATCATTAGAGATTAATACATGTATCACTACGATCCTTCAATATTTTTTTCATTATAATAGATCCTTACAAATCTATTCTCCTTGGATTTAGTTCCTTTACAAAATTCTTTAAATGCTGCTTCTATTTTCTTTGTATTTTTCTTTACATCATCACTTAAAGTATTAACAAATTTCTCCACAGTTGAAATACATACTGCAATACCACCAAATTAATAAAACTCACAAAGATAAATCATAAACAATAAAAAAAACATAAAAACATTTACCTTCACATTCATCATTTTTTAAAGCTGTAGTAACAGATATAATTCCAATAATTATTGAAAAAATTATCAACATTGATTTATTCATTTTGAATGTATAATCCGCTGAAAAACAATAATTTTTTTAGTTATATCACATAATGTAACATAAAGTATTAATAATTGCCCCAATTTGCAATTTTATATAAAACAGAAGTTAAAAGGTCATACCAGAAACATATTTTTAACAAAAGAAACGATATTAACATCGAACTACATGTGTATTTTACATATTGCTCTTTAAAAAATGCTTACGTTTACTATGTTTACTAGGTTACAAAAAAAAGCAATAGGAGTATGCTTTACATACCACTGTACCAATAATGTAATCAGATAAAAAATATGTTGATTAACGTGTAACACAAATATATAGAATCCTTTATCTTATGCAAGTATTATTTTAATGAATTACTTGATGCAACTATGTACATCAATCTTATACACGCTTCGTTTTATACACGTTGGATTCTGTCAAAAGCCCGGAATCCCAGCTGGCGCATTCCGATTGGTCCTAACATAGTATGACGCACATTTAATATAAGTGTATTGTGATTGGTTAAAGATGAACTGGTGAAAAATTAAAAACAAAACTAGCAAAGGGAGTCATGGGAATATTATATTATCGAAGAACTCATTATATAACTAAGACTAAAGACTGTAAATCTACGTTCTGTAAGACAAACAGTAGGTCTTAACAATATATGTATGTATACCGCAGTTCACCAGAGTCCATAACTGCGACGCGCAGGTTGGAAGATGGTGGGGGAACGCAGCGAGCTCTCCGCCAATCGCTTTCCACTTCGTTTGGGAGTATCGCCAATCAGGGCGAAGATGCGTACTGGAGATGCGCGAAGAACGAAAACTGGTCTTTTCGCAGTTATGGACTCTGGTGAACTGCGGTATAAATACATACATACATAGATCTACCCTTTTAGAGATTCTTGTGTGGAAGTCCTATTATACAGGTCTCTCCCGCTCCACGCTAAGGGATAGTAGAAATTATAATGTGGCTAGCTGCACTAGAAACTTTAAACAACGCCACACGTCGGTATTGCAGCGGCACGTTTTAACTCTAAGATTGTTTAGACAAAGGCATGTCTAGTCTTATTGAATCTGTAGTCACTGGTTCAATCGTATCACTTCTTTTTGTGTATATACAAACCTTTTTGTTGTAAAGATCATATTATTTGGTATAAATATATACAATTAATTTTAAGTTTGGTATATTCCTAGTTCCGTTCAGCAATCGTGACAAATTATACGTCGTTTGATTCGTTTTATTGAGTAAATTAATAATATGATTGCGATTATTTGCGAAAATGTATTTGTGAGTTTAAACCTGATGCAAAAAAGACAAACGTTTTACCGTACGGTACAGAAATATTTCAAACTTATCAGTAAACCCAATTAATACTGGAATACTGAATTAAAACTATCTCGTAATTAGGAAACGAAATTCGTTACCGAACAATGAGAATATAATGTATTAGGGGAAATATGTCCTGTGAGTCCTTTCAAGATCGACAGGAAAACGAAATTGAGGTTTTAAAGGTATGGTATAACATATTGAACTTTGTTCATCTTAAAGTTTAAAACATTGTAAACATTACATATTCATGAATTAAATGATTAAAACCCTTTTTACAGGTAAGCAGTAAATGCTATGTATATGCTTAAAAGAGAATTTAGGGTTTATTTCATCTCAGATATTTGTCAGATGCTTATAGTGGCTTACCAGAACATTTGAAGCTTTTAAAAAATGAAACATATGCATGTGTTAAGCTAAAGATATCAGAACAATGATATTTTGTTATGTGCTCATTGGTTTATCAGAAAGTTAAATGCTTTTTTAATTACAGAGTATCTTTGGAGATGAACTTTGTGATTTAAGAAATAGAAAAAATAGAAGGAAATGGCAACCGTTAGATGTCAATATTACTTTAACACCTCAGAAAGGAATGTCAGGTCCAGCCAAGGTGTATGTACAAATAGATTTACGTGTAACTTGCAGCGATAGATACCCTGTAGAGTGAGTATGGTAACATAATTTTTTGAAATTATAATTGATTCCTTTAAATCAGTGTATATCCTTTACTTCCTCAATATCAAATTTGAACTCATCTATTACACTTTCTCCTACTCTAGTATGGTTCAATTTTATATTATACTATTAATGATATTGATGGATTATCTACTTTGGGTGATT
Organism: Osmia lignaria lignaria; assembly: GCF_051020975.1. Classification (NCBI taxonomy): domain Eukaryota; kingdom Metazoa; phylum Arthropoda; class Insecta; order Hymenoptera; family Megachilidae; genus Osmia; species Osmia lignaria. Next base: position 8,492,103 of record NC_135041.1, read on the forward strand.
TTGAAATTCAAGAATTTTCAACTTATACCCTGGATACTGAGATCGTTGATACCGATACGAGAGATTCACAACACTTTTTTATAATGTTATAGAGTGCCAAAGATAGTGCTAAAAAATGGCAGAGGTTTATCTGATCAACAAATTGCGGTATTATATGATGAGTTAATGGAACTTACAAAACGACTACAAGGAGAAGTAATGATTCTTGAATTAGCGCAACATGTTCAGAAATATTTGTACGAGAACAATAAACGAAGATACAACAGTTTCTATGAGGAGATGATCTCAAGGCATCAAGAGAAAATCAAATATGAAATGTTAGAGAAACAATTAAAGGAAGACAAAGAAAGACAGGTGGGAAATGCATTGATATGGGCTCATGTTTCTTATAGGAAAGTGCCAGTGTATTTATACACAAATTTCAGGTATTACAAGATGAAGTACAAAAAAGGCAAGAAGCTTTAAAAGCTGAACTTCGGAATAGAAGAGAGTCGCTTCGTTTGTTTAGCGATGCATCAAATAACTCGTTTCAAGTAATACCCTTATCTTCCCAAGAGAAATCACGAATTTACTCTCGAAGAAGATGTGTCAGTACTTCCGAAACTTTGGATGGGGTTTTATGCGAACATACGGGTACGAAATTACTACATTTCGATCATAGCAAAGGTACAGTAATGCCTGAATGAAGGGCACGACGTCCTCGCCATCATATCTATATCTGTCTTTGATCATAATTAATAATAATTTTTACAGATGATCGAGAAGTGTACCGAGCAAGATGTATGGGACACAGTACCCAGGGATCGGTTGTTTATGCAGGTGTTGATACAACAACTGGAGAACTGTTTGCAATTAGTGAATGGATGTTAAAAACAACTAACAAGAGTAATGAAAGTAATACTCAACATGTTATCAAGCAAATAGGAAGTCTTGAACAAGAAATAAATCATTTGCATAAATTGCATCATCCAAATCTCGTTCATTACTTGAACATGAAGTATTTGCAAGATGGAGAAACTATAGTTATTTATATTTTACAGGAATTTGTGGTAAGTTTGAACTGTGAGAGGATTCAATGAAAAATGAATATTGCAGGCATCAAATTTCTAGCATTAACAAACATTCTTTAATAAATAATAATTATAAAAGTAGTATTCCGATTACTTAAAATCTGTTTCATTGTTAACTATTGAATACCAGGTTGGTACTAGCTGTTCCTTTTTCTTATTGGAAAGCATCCCAGTGGACATCGATCTTCTTCGGTATCTGGCGACTGGAATCCTTTCTGCCTTAAGGTACCTTCATGAAAATAATGTTGTTCACAAGGATCTACGTGATACAAGTATTTACATTGATCGTACAGGACTGGTTAAACTATTAGATTATTCGCTGAATAAAAGATTATCTGATATATATCAGTCATGTACCGCAATTAAATCAGTGCCAGATTTTCCCAGTATTCAAAGCAGAGGCGGGAAAAAAGCGGATATTTATCGTTTTGGTGCTTTAATGTTTTCCTTATTAAATGGAATCGTTGTTTCTGGAGATCAAATCGATCCAACGGTGATAAAACAGGTATATTTTTTATTTTCCGGAAACGTTTAGATTAATTAGTGTTGGTATAGGAAACAGAAAGTAACTTATATAAATTTGAACTTTTAACCATTCATATTGATATTTTATCAAAGAAAGTCTGCAGAATTTTTTTTCAGTTTCTCTGTAAATTTTCTCTAAGATCTTTAAATGTTTCAGCCTGATCTCCAAGATTTCTTATTAAAGTGCCTTATCAATGATGAACGAAAGCGTTGGTCAGCTGAACAATTGTTACATCATTCATTTATAAAAACACCTTTAATTCATGCTTTATCACCTCCAAAAATACCACGAAGAGATGAACAGGAAAGTCAAGAACCAGAGGAACCGGATACTGATATTCGGCAATATGTGCCTTTATTAGGTGGTCATTCAAGAATTACAAACGAGTTCGAAATTCTTGACTGGCTTGGCCGGGGTGCTTTTGGTGATGTTCTTAAAGTGAAGAACAAATTAGATGGTGGAGTTTATGCCATTAAAAGAATAGAACTGAATCCTAAAAACAAACAACTTAATAGAAAGATCACCAGAGAAGTTAAATTATTATCTCGGATGAATCATGAAAATGTAGTACGATATTATAACTCGTGGATAGAGAGCTGTACTATAACTAATAAAGCAGAAGAACAATCTTCCGAAAAAACATCTTCAGAAAAAAAGAGTCCAAATCTTCTTAATGTAATTATTTCAATTTTTTTATAATTGATTTTCTTTTTACTGATTTACGGTTTAGCGTTATTCGCTTTTTATTGTGTTCTTGTTAATAAAAACATTAGAAACATAAAAAATGCTACAAATTTTTTCACATTATAAATCATCTACATGTTAATGCCCAGCATTTAGGTATGGACGATATTGAAAAATTGGCACCACCGATGCAAGAAGTTGAGTGGAATGTTTCATATAAATCAAGAACGAATGCAACCCTATCGGCTGATAGCGATGACGACAACAGCGATGCGTCGAGCGATAGTGACAGCGACGAAGATTGTTCGTTTCTGTAAGAAACTCAATTTTAAAGCAATGATTTGTAGATAATATTACACGAGTAACTTTTTATTTTAAAGTTATGTAAATTAAAAATGTTTCTTCTTTTCAAGAAAATATACTAGAGAATGTATTTTTTTTTGTAACATATAAGTTATAATAAACTTTTCAGGATGCAAAATATTTTAAAAATCGACTCTTCTGACAATATAGAGTTCGAAAGAGATACAAATTGTCAAACAACGATATCAAGTATAAGAGAAGATGAAAATGGAACAGAAGAAACAGTTAAAGAGATTCAATTTATGTACATACAAATGGAATTTTGCGAAAAGAGCACATTGCGGACCGCGATTGATGGAGGTCTTTACAAAGATCTCAAAAGAGTTTGGAGATTATTCCGAGAAATTGTTGAGGGTCTAGCGCATATTCATCAACAGGGTATGATTCATAGAGACTTAAAGCCAATGAACGTATTTTTGGATAGCAATGATCATGTAAAAATTGGAGATTTCGGCCTCGCGACTACGAATATATTATCAACATTTGTACAAACTATAGAAACTGATAAAGAATCGCAAGGCCTAGATAAGAGTAAGTTTCACAAAGTAAAAATTGATCCAAATTTGTGAAATGATCTAATGTCAATGAATTTAGGGATCAGTTTTGGCACGGATGATGTGGGTTCCCTGACAGGACAAGTCGGTACAGCACTTTACGTAGCTCCAGAACTTACAACGAAAGCAGCGAAAGCCATTTATAATCAAAAAGTTGACATTTACAGTCTTGGAATAATACTATTTGAAATGTGTTACAAGCCTCTAACAACGGGAATGGAACGAATAAAAGTTCTACTTAATCTGCGATCCAAAGAAATTATACTTCCATCAGAAATGCAGCAAACAGACATGTCACGTCAGACTCATATTTTACGGTAAACATTATAAAACAAAATGTCTGTAGCTTTGATACTTTATTTAATTTATTATTGCAGATGGTTATTAAATCATGATCCAAGTCAACGGCCTACAGCTCAGGAACTTCTCTCTTCGGAATACCTACCTCCTCCTCCACTCGAGGAAACAGAATTACAAGAAATGATTCGACGTACTCTTTCGAACAATCAAAGCAAAGCATATAAATATTTAATATCATGCTGTTTTATGCAAGAAGTTTCACCAGCTGACGATATTACTTACGATATGAATGTACCATCCAGAGGGCATATGAATTTTTTAACTTGGAGGAAACATCAAGAAGGAGTTAAATGCAAAGTAATCGAAATTTTTCAAAAGCACGGAGGTGTTTATTTAGGAACTCCTTTGTTGATGCCAAAATCGCATCAGTTTTGTAGTTTTTCAAATTCCAGTGTGAAATTAATGACTCGTAATGGGAATATTGTTTGTATTCCTCATGATTTGCGTGCCCCATTTGCAAGATACATTGTATGGAACAACATACCACACATTAGAAGATACGCTATTGAAAGGGTCTTTAGAGAGAAGAAGGTATATTTGACATTCTTGTTTTATTTCCAATAATAAGAATTTTACTTCATTTTGGTTTACTTCGGTTTTAATTAAAATTTGTTTCATAAATTTTTAGGTATTAGGTTTTCATCCTAGAGAACTATACGAATGTGCATTCGACATAATCAGTCCTACTCCTGATAATTTATTAATGGAAGCCGAATTAATATACATTGTTTGGGAAATAATCAATGAGTTATCTTTATCACAAGAACGAAACTTCACCATTTGTCTGAATCATACTTCATTACTACAAGCCGTACTAATGTACTGTGGAATTGACCAAGAAAAATATCAAGATATTTATTCGATACTTCGCGATGCACGTGATGGAAAATTTTCAAGGTTTCAAATACAAACGCATTTAATAAGTTTATGTTTGACTGATCAAGCCATGGAAACGTTGTTTAACTTATTCGAGAGTGAAAGCTCTCTTACTAAAATTCACAGTATTTTGAAAACGATTGCGAAAAGAAAAGGGGATGCTGCTACGTTGGCTAAAGAAGGATTGAAAGAAATTGAGCGCGTGATGGAAAATATTGAAGCACTTGGAGTGAAGGTATAATTTTATAATATGAAAGAATATCTAGTTTTCTTCTCAAATTACAGTAGTATCCGTCTATAGTTTTATTTTTAAATATTAAATGTTTCAGTGGTCACTAGTTATAGTACCTCTTCTTGTACATAATATAAATCAGCACAGTGGTATCATCTATCAAATAACTTATAATGTCAAAAGACGAAGAAGAAAATGCGGAGAAGAAGTAATAGCAGCAGGTGGACGCTACGACAAAATGTTATCTTCTTTTAAAAAAATTCTTGAACGTACAGGAATGACTAGCAAAGAGATCAAACAATATGGTGCTGGAATTAGCGTGTCACTAGAGAAACTTATATCTGTCGTTTCAGAAACTACTGAATCTGTAGAAAGCAAACATGGAATGTATGTTGCCATTTCCTGTATCGGTAATAGTTATAGAGAAAAAGAAATGATTGATCTTTTGAAAGAATTATGGAGTTTGGGACTGAAAGTAACAATTCTAGATTTAGCATCCGTTGAAGAAATCCTTGAGCATTGCCGAGAAAATCTAATCAATCACGTTATTCTTTTAAAAAGTGGAGAAAAGGGATGCGTAAGGATTCAAAGTTGGGAACGTGATAGATTTCAAGAGAAAAAAGTAACCAATCAGGAGATTGGTGAATTCTTTCAAAGACTGGATAATTCTATGCCTATTTTAAATAGATCTGAAAGCAAAACGATAACAAACGACAGTTGTTTAAGTAATAATAGTCCGGTTAATATTAATATCAATTTTATCTCGTCTGAAAAGTCAGAAAAAGTTTCTGGAAGTTCTAAGAGAAGTTTGAAGAATTCCATACTTGCTCAAATGTCAACATATTTTCAAAGAATTTCACATAAAGTTCCAATCGAAATTTTTGCAGTATCCTTAGATATGAGTGTCATAAGGACGATCATATGTTTTCTGGAAATTGATGAAAAGGAACATGACTTTTTGAAAAGTGTGCAATTAATCATAGAGAAGTAAGTTTATAATATTTCTGACCTAATTACCAATAAATATAGTTTCTACAACTAAAAAGACCATCTTTTTCAGACATCCAAAACATAAAAAGTATATAATGGAAATATGTGAAGAAATGCAAGAAGCGAGAAAAGAGAAACAACGACCGGCACTAATACTATACAGCTTAATGGATAACCAGTATATGACTCTTTTATAAACAAGAATGTTTTCCTACAAAAGATTCATAAAAAGATATGTACAAGATTATAAAAATAAGCGATGTGTAACGTAAAACTGAATCTTAATAAAATGAGTTATCTTTTCTACACTAATTGACACTAATTAACATCATGAATGGTACTTGCCAACTAGTTTCCACTGTTCTCTGATAGATGCGCTAGTGTTCTACCTTTCTGCAGTGACTACAAATAGTCATATGTATGTATGTGTGTATGTCATCCCCCAGTGACTATAGATAGTAGTCACTGCATCCCCCTTTTAGTCGCCTTTTACGACAGGCAGGGGATACCGTGGCCGTATTCTACTCCCCCCGAGCCACAGGGGACTCCATGCAGAACTAATCTCATCTGGGGGTGTCTGAGACCCTGTAAATCATGACCCCTCGAAAACAAAGGCATGTCTACCTTTTTTTTTTGTATTGTAGCCATTGGCGGTAGTTACGATGGTGACCATCAGTAACAGTTAAGAACACATGTTAACTGTACCGGATTTATAATTGCTTTTAAATTGAGGAGAATGGCTAAAAAAATAAAGAAAAATGCTAACAGTGTAAAGATAAATAATACAGATATTAGTGAAAAAACCGTCGACAAGGTAAATATTTATAAATTGTATGTAATATGTAATAATTATATGTTTATATGCATGGAACATGTTTTATGAAATATCTTTATTTATTTAATATTGAAAATATATGTAATATTCATTTCAGAAAAAGAAACAGCAACAGAAAAAGCTTGATAAAAATAAAGTTACTATCATTAGAGATCAAAATTTACAGTTCAAAAGTAAATTGAAAAAGAACAAATATCAGTTAGCTAAAAAATTAAAACAAATACAAGGTGAAGAAAAAAGTCGTACATTTACTGATATTGTAGACCAGAAATCTGTGAAAATTTTGAACCCAAAGAATAGAGGTGAAGGTCCAAAATCTAAATTTCAAATTGTGAATAAAAAACAAAGGAGAAAAGGTAAAAACAGTGAGCGGCACAAACATAAAGAACAAAAGAAAGAAATGAAACAGAAAAAACAAAAGAAGGAAATGAAACAGAATGAACATAAGATAAAAATTAAAAATTCTAATCAGTCTAAAAGTAAAACTAACAGTGATAAACAATTTTTAAATGAAAAGCAATGTAAAAGTACAATGCATAAAAAGAATAAAAAACAAATTGGTGATAATAAAACAAAAGTTGATTCAGCACTACATAAAATCAAGAAAAAGAAGAGTACTCCAAAAAAGCATCAATTAGACATTAAGAAATTAAAAAAATTAGTAGCTACTAAACAAGAGGAAATTAAGGATCAAAAAGAAAATACAAAACCACGATCCTTAAGAGAGCGAATGATGACTAAATTGAAAGCATCTAGATTTAGATATTTAAATGAATCACTTTATAGCAGTGAAAGCTTAGAATCTAAAAACTATTTTAAAAATGATCCTGATGCATTTAAAGCATATCATGAAGGATACAAACAACAGGTTGATCAGTGGCCCTTAAATCCTCTTGATATTATAATAACTTCAATTAAAAAGATGTTGGTATTACTATTATTTCAATTTTAATCCTTTAATTTTTGTATTAGTAATTCTATCTATATTTTAGGCCAAAGACACATGTAATTGCTGACTTTGGATGTGGAGAAGGCAAACTTGCTGTTTCTGTTCCCCATAAAGTGCATTCCTTTGACTTTATTTCGTTGAATGAAAATGTAACTGCTTGTGATGTGGCACACACTCCATTATTAACAAGTGGAGTAGATGTTGTTGTATTTTGTTTATCTCTTATGGGAACTAATCTTAAAGATTATATTATAGAAGCAAATAGAGTACTTAAGAAGAAGTGAGTATAAGTGTATAATTAAATGTTAATTTATTGTATTTATACAACAATTAATGTAAAACATGTTTGCAGCGGTATTTTGAAGATAGCTGAAGTTGAAAGTCGATTTGAACAAGTAGAAGATTTTATAAAAATATTAGAGAGTTATGGTTTTAAAAACACCTGGAAAGATTTGTCCCACAACTTATTTTATTTCTTAGACTTTAGAAAAGAGAAAGACATAGGTAACAAAAGAAACAAGTTACCTCCTATTGTTTTAAAGCCATGTTTATATAAAAAAAGGTAGTGTTAAAAAAAATGAACTTGTATAACATATCACATGTACCATAAATGTATCTACTTTAATAAAATTATCATGTTTTTTATTTTTATTCTACGTTGAGTAGTAAGTATAATATTAAGTTTCAAAATACAAAAAACTGTCCCATAATGTTTTGATACCATATTCCCTTAAAATGAAATCAAATATACTATGGAAATTTAATCTATGTGCCTGCTTAAACAATGTGCTATTCTTTAAACACATTGATCTGTTGGCACAATATACATACAGCAGCTATAAGGTAAAATTTACTTACTTTATTTATAACGAAATCATTTTATTAATATAATGTTTTACAAATGCTTTTATTACATAATATGTCCCCTTTTTTCATTTTATATATTTGAAAATCACATGATTTAAATTCTCTTTAAATTATTCATATTTATACCATCTAGAATGTCCTCTGTTTCATCTCTCAGATTTTCTACTTTTTCCAATATAATCATCTGTAAAATTTAACAAAAATAAAGTTAAAGTTAAAAATGTAAAAATGAAATATTAGTATGCACTTAATCTTTAAGGTAGTTACTTTAGCAGCTTCAATAATTTGTGTAGCAACTTTTTTACTTAAATATTGAATTTTGTCTTGCAAATCCTTTGGCTGTACTTTAGCTATACATTGTACTGTTTTGAAACCTGCATTATACAACTGACGTGCTCTACCCTGGAATATAATTTGTTATAATTTAAATTTATCATAAACTTTTAGTATTGCTACAAAATAAATATAAATTTCTTACAATTTTTACTGATGGTAAGTCCATTAGCGCTTCCAATTCCGAGGGACAACAGTATGATAACTTTTTACTAAATGTATTTAATAAATCTTGAAATGCCCAAAATTCGTTTAATTCCTACAATAAAATTATCTATTAAAATGTTGTTCAATTTAAACATAACGTCTTTATTAATTTACCTGACAAAATCGAACCACAGAAAATGCAAATGATGATACTGCATTTAACAGATTTTGTACAACACCTCTGTTTACTTGAAATTTTTCTGCTATAGCATACACTTCATGCTGAGTCCATAGTTCGTATAATATTAACGTTACGTAAAATCGTTGAACCACTCTTGGTTCCACCTTCTATTATGTTTAAGATCATTTAAATATAAAAATATATTTGGTACAGAAAAACTAATATTTTTACTTACTTTAGGCATTATACCATCGCGTATTTTACTTATAGTTACTTCATTAATTCCAAGAAGTCTTGCCGTTTTCATTTGTGTCTCTGATAGATTGATTACCTAAAAGTTTCATAAGAGTATTAAAAAAATATTATTAATAAGAATCAGTATTAGTAGAAATTACAGTAAAAACATTACCACGTCATAATAAACAGGTCCCACTATTTTTATCTGAGATGTTATATCATATGGCGTAACAAGATATAACAGATGTAAATAATCAACAAGAATTAAATGTTCCTGTGTTTTTTTTAAATCTTCATATAATGTATATGCACACTGCATATCGATGCAACCTCCAATGTAAAAATACAATTAAAATAATGAATGTCAGTTACTTTATAAATTTATTTATTAATAAAATTAATTATACCTTTCATAGCTGCACGTCCTAAACTGCATAATTCTAGTTTAGTGTCATTTCTAATTTTTATTAATTTCTTTTCTTTATTTTCTATAACTGCATCATTAGAATTTGTAATTTGTGAAGGAATAACAACGCTTATATTTGGTTTAAACTCATCAATATTTCGGCTAGGATCTTTTATTTTCAGTACACCACTTTTCAAAAATTCAGTTATTGTTGTGTCCACAATGTGTTTAATATTTACATCTAAACGCTTTTGTTGAATATTAAGTAATGTTTTTTTTGAAATTTTATGTAATTCAGATCGAGTTGTTGCTATAGAAGACAATAAAGCGCTTAAAATTAAGTTATTTATGCCTCTGTCTTTATTCACGTGTAATGTGCTTAAACAATCATCCATCTTAGATTCCAGAAGTTCTTTTACCTATGTAGTAAATGTTAATATGTAATAACCGTTTTATATTTGTAAATTTATTATAGTTATATGTTAATTATTACTTTAGATAACTCATCTCTTTTACAGATAAGTATACTTTCTCCTATGTTTCTCATACCCGTACGTCCAGCTCTCCCAGTCATTTGCTTATATCTACTTAGGTTTACAAACTGGTTACCAACATATGGACATCTTAGTATTACCTGTTATATATTTCTTTGTAAGAATAAATAAATAATACTACTATAAGCAGTGCATAATAAATGAAGTACCCTTCTAGCTGGTAAATTTACTCCAGCTGCTAGTGTTGATGTACAACATATTACACAAAGTGTTCCTACTTTAAAAGCATCTTCCAATAACCGTCTTTCTTCAGTTGTAAGACCAGAATGATGATAAGCTACACCAAATGTTATGGTTTTCTGTAAGATAGGACAAAGACCTTCTTCACTTTTAAGTGCATTCAATAAATTTTGTTTCTCATCTTTCTTATGGATTTCCAATGATCTAAAAATGTTTATACATATAAATAATTATAAAAGCTACAATTTTATACAAACAATTAAGTTAGAAAAGATCTTACTTGAATAAAATTCTAGTTAATAACAGCGCAACGTTTTCGCAATTTTTCCGACTTGAACAAAATATAAGACATGAATCTTGTGGAATTACATCCATTACTAAACCACCAAGTCTATCTGGATCTATGAATGCTGCATCACTTGAATACTTTTTAAACAAGTAAATAATTTAAAAACAAGGATAAAAGTCTATTAAATGTAATAATTTATATACTTACACGATAATTAATTTTCTTCACATCTGTTAATATTTCTTCTGCTGTAGGATCAAATAACCAAATATTGTCCTCGCATTTAACATATTCTTTAATTTCAACTGGACGAAAATTTTTAGTATACACATCTGCGTTTAAGAATTCTGCTATTTCATTCAAATTACCTATTGTTGCACTCATACCAACAATATGAATATTTTCTAAAATATCATTCATTTTTACTTTTATTAATTTCTATTAATTCTATAGTAAAAAGTATTCAAAATATGTATATATTTTTTACCATTAACATACAATGTTTTTGCTAAAATAACTTCTAGTGTAGCACCTCTTCCTCCACTTTCACCAAGTAAATGTAATTCATCAACAATTATAGTACCAATCTAAAATGTTTTGAAATAATTATAGTACATCATTATTAGGATATTAACAATCTTGTTATTTCATTTTATATTTTTACTTACTTCATTAAAACGTTTTTCTTCTATTAAACTATTTATTAGACCCAATGCCTTTTCTATTGTACACATGTATATACTCTTCTTTTTACGACGTTTTTTTGGAGGATAAACTCCTTTTGATGCAGCATATTCCTCAATTAAGAAATCTAATTCCAATGCAAATGGTGCCATTGCTTGTACCTGCGAATTATAAATAAATATGCATGTTTTATATAAGTGACTGAATTATACAATGAATCATTTATTACATTATACAAATAAATGCTGACCTTTTCTTGTACTATAGCAACAAATGGTAATATAAATATTGCATTTCTTTTATTACATATAATTTCCTTCAGCATCAATATTTCTGCAACCAGTGTTTTACCTCCACTTGTAGGAAGTGCATAAATTAAATTTTTTCTATTTCTTATTGCATCTAAACTTAAACATTCATCTTGCCACTCTAAAAACATTAAATGCTTGTTACAAGATATTAATACTATATTCTATTAACATTAATGAATACAATACTTACGATATAATGTATTAATACCCCTAATTTGTGAAAATAGTTTCTTTACTGTATTTGATAAACCATAAAATGTATCATCCTTTATTGAGGTTGAATGATTAGTATCTATACTCCATCTGTTTATTTTCTTATCATTTGAACAATGTACTTTACTTGGAATTACATTATTATATTGAATTAAATTTCTTTTCAATAACTTTACATTCTGATGTTCCTTATTTGATGTATGTATATTTTCCATGAAGGCTGATTCTCCACTATAATTCTCAAATGTTTCAGTGGCAACCTGTTTTTTAAAAGTAAAAAATTTTATAATCAGTCATTAAATATACATATATACACTAAATAAATAATTCAACTGCATTGCATAATACATAAAATATATATTTCACCTATATAGTAGTATTGAAGAGAACAGTATTAGAATTAAGCAAAAGAATACAATGTAGAATTATTTATAGTACACTTTTAATTATTTTTTAAAACAATTCAAATGTTTCCAAACTTCTTGACGGTAGTATATATATATATATATATGTATATATATATATGTATATATATATATGTATATATAAATTATAGTGATTAAACACTCACTTGAATACAATGTTCCATAGCATCATTTTCTTTATTAGATGATTCTAATTGTGTGAAAACTTCATTTAAAAATGTATTATCTAGCCAATGATTGTTTGCTTCAGGAGATATGCCATGGAGAATACTTAAAGTATTTTCTTCCCTAGCTTCAATTTGAACATTATTTTTACTTTTATCAGAAACTTCCAATTTTTCATTACTTTCACACGTATCTCTCCATTTGTGTGTGAAATTGTCCAAAGTTTTTTTATGCATCTCAGGACTTACTAATGCTTCATCATCTTCAATACTTCTTAATATTGTATCATCCATAGAAAGAATGGAATCAATAACTTGTAAGGATTTAGAAACAATTTCATATTGTCCTTCTGAACTTTTATTTACATTCACGTGACTATTGTTTAAAAAAGAATTTGTATTTGGCATAATGATTATATCAACAATCATAAACAATTTATCTTTAATTGTACAAATATACATATGTTATCACAAATTATGTAAACATTTAATCAAAAAATCTAATCATAAGTAAATATTATATATGTATACATTTATTCATTAAAAACAAAATGATTGTATCTTTATTCCCTTGAGCAGTAAAAATTGTACATTATATATACATATTTACTCAGTTTATTTCTATTCACATAAATAATATGTATAATTAATTCAACAAAATTATATTTAACAGCATCAGCTGACCCCACGTTGTGAATAGTTGTGAGATAGGTATACAATATATTGTATAGTGTATATATATGAATAGTCAAATGTTACTTGCTAAACATAAAAAATAGAGAAGTGAAAATGAATACTCTTGCGAAGTCTTTTGTGCTTAGGGTAAGTTTAAATATGTAGCACATAAAAAATGAATTCTGCAATTATTTAACTACATAAATAATGTAACATTGAAGGTTAACCCAGTACACTCAGTAAGAAATGTTTCGGCGAGTTGTACAAGGCATAAAGATGATTTTATTAATCTAATTCATCCGGAAGGCCAAGAACCTACTATACCACAATATGTTGAACGTAATGAGGAGGGCATAGATGTTAAAAGAGCTCGGTAGTAACAAATATTAATAATTAAAGTAACACTGTATTCTTATCTCTTATTATAAAATAATTTTATTACAGGCTAGTATATCAATCTCGTAAACGTGGTATGTTAGAAAATGGTCTTCTTTTGAGTACATTCGTAAAAAAATATTTACATGAATTTGATGATAAACAATTACAATTATATGATCATCTTATAAATTTACCAACAAATGATTGGGATATATTTTATTGGGCCACAGGCGCAAAGCCTACTCCAGCTGAATTTGATAATGAAGTCATGGATTTATTAAAAAAACATATTAGAAATGAGGATCGTCAGGCAAGAATAATGCAACCTGAATTATAGATATGATAGTATTTAATAGTTATAATTTATAGTACATTTAGGAACAATAAAGAGAATGTTACCCTATGTAAACATTATTTTCCTATTATATACATAGGTAAGTGATATTCATTGTAAATATGATCTGAATGAAAACTATTGCTGTTCATTTATAAAAATAAATAATTATATTGATGAGCATAACATTGTTTTCTAATTTTTTATCAAATATAAAATATACACTGTTCTATTTTAAGTTACTATGAAAATAAAAAATTTTATTAGTAAATTTTATATAGATACATATACATAGTTCTTAGAACTTTTTTTTTACAAAATCAATACATAATACTGTTGCATTATTTTTAGTTAAAAAATGGCAAAAATGCCAGTTTTTTATTATGTAACAAACTAAATCATGTATACAGAACAGTCATGATCTTATATCACACTCTCATGAATACAGATATATAATACAGAATAAATATATTAACCAAATTGCATATATCTATAAGGATTCGAGCTATAGTCTTTTTTTGTATTTAAACTTACAAGTCCAGGACCTTTACTTGAACTTGAAGCTGCATTTTTTCCTTTTGTCGTTGTTTTTCCTTTTTGCGTAGTACTAATATAATTAGAATTATGATGTAATACAAATAAAATTAAAAATGATAAGTATATATTTATACATTTATATATCTTACCTCGTTGTAGTGCGTTTAAACTTTTTCATTGTGTTTCGGTAATTACTTTTACCTTTTCTTTTTGTACCTCGGCGTTTGTTAAAGTTACTAGTAAAAGAAGAAGTGTCATTATCCCAAGTACCATCATCGTCGTTATCGCTACCGTTACTTTCCGCTTGTTCTTCACTTAATAGTACTAAAAATACAATTGTTCAATTAGTCAATTAATATAATGTTCAGAAAGTAATATAATGTTATTTGTACCATATTTCTCTGCAGCATATTTTTGAGTAATATCCAACAAAGCTTTTCCATATTTTTCGAAATTTGCTTTAGTTACATGCGGTATTTGTAACATAGCTTCTTCAGTGTCTGGAAGTTTCTGGCTCATTGCTCTGATTGCTATCATATTCATAACTGAAGCCGCTGAAATATCAAGTGCTCCAGCAATTCCTTTTATTATTTCCATTAATTCTTTGTAACAACGTTCTTGTAGCTCTAGAAGAACTTTATCGATCTTTTTCGTAACCGTAGATACTGTAGCCACTGCATTAGAACTATTGTTAGATGATTTCATGGGAATTTCCACCTATTTTAGAAAAAACATTATTATATTTTAATGGATATAAAAATTGGTTGTTTAGTTATTTATCGTTTTTATTACCTTTATATCCTTTCTTGTCATTAATTCATTAGCATTTGGACCAATCTTTAAATATGCACAAGCTATTTCATTATTTATATACATTGTTTCTTGTAAATAGTCTTTGAGCACCATATTATGTAATAGGCGTTCTATATCGCTTCTGTTCCATGATCTTCCACGGCCATATAAAGGCAGTTTATTAAGACCTGTATAAAGATTCAATAGTAATATCTTAAATTGTCTAAATGAACTATACATATACATATACATATACATTTATATCTTATACCTGTTTCTCTTATTTTCTTGAGATCACTTCCCTTAAATATATCTGTAAGAAGTACTAATGTAAGATTACAACTTCTCGATTGATTAATATCGCGTACAGCTTTCATAATTTGTTTTGCATCTTCCGTTGCATTTAACATTGTAAAATCATCCTGGAAGATATTATGTAATTTTATAAAATTCTTATAAATTAAAAAGTATTAATTAACATAAAATACATTGTTTCGAATTTTACTTACTTTACATCTACAATTGTCACACGATGTTGGTTTATTAGCGATGCATTGTTGTCGATTGAATACTTCTCCAAAATAATTAAGTTGCTGCGTTCTGCGACAATCTGTTTTATTCTCACAAAATGATACCATTTTAAATAAATTATCTATATTAGTTTTTATTGCATCAGGATTTGAGTTGTCCATTTCAATCATTTTTCTTATTCTGTGCATATCAACATAATTATAAAATAATATACAATCCGCGTTCTCTCCATCACGACCAGCACGTCCACTTTCTTGATAGTAACCTTCGATAGATTTTGGAAGAGCTGCATGGATTACAAAGCGTACATTTGGTTTGTCAATACCCATTCCAAACGCTATTGTTGCACAAACAACTTTTATCTAAAATTTATTGTATTGTATCATCGTGTATTTATAAATAAAGATTATAGTTAGTTAAAATATAATTCCATACTTCTTCTGAAATCCATCGACCTTGAATATTACTTCTGTTATTGTCTGTAAGCCCAGCATGATAGCTTAATGCTTTAATGCCATTCTTTTTCATTTGCATCGCATAATCATCACATTCTTTACGAGATAAACAATAAACAATACCACAGTCGTTTTTGTACTTTGTATTTATCATAGCTATAACTTCATCTGAACAATTTTTTCCCTTCTTTGCAATTATACTATACCTTAAATTCGGCCTATTGAAGCTCGACATAAACCTGAAATAAAAAAAAGGAAAAATATACTACAAGAGACAAAATTAATTTTAATATAATTACATACCATTTTGGTTGAGTAAGTCCTAACTGATACAATATGTCAGTTCGAACTCTGGGTGTAGCTGTTGCTGTAAGAGCAATCATTGGTACTTTAGGATATTTATCTCTAAGACATTTTAATCTTTTATAATCAGGTCGAAAATCATGCCCCCATTGACTAACGCAATGTGCTTCGTCAATGACGAACCTAGCTAATAATTCTCTTTCATACAAGGTAGTTAAGAGATTACAAAATTTTTGAGATGCAGATATTTTTTCTGGAGTTACATACAGTAATTTAAGAGCTGGTTCTTTTTTTGAAAGTTCTCTATATATTCCTTCTGCTTGGCTGTCTGTAATTGTACCAGACATATGTGCAGCTGGAATCTATACAATATTTATTAAGAAATTATAATTTAAAAATTACAATCAAATATATAAAAGATACATATATTATTACTAAAGTAACTTACATCAAGAGAAGTAAGCTTCTGTACTTGATCAAGAATAAGACTTTTCAATGGTGAAATTACAATTGTAATTCCACGTAACAAGAGAGCTGGCAGTTGATAGCATAATGACTTTCCTCCTCCAGTTGGCATTAAAACAAAACAATCAAATCCCAACATTGCAGCATTAATTGCTTGCAACTGATTCGGTCTAAATGAATATAATCCAAATTTTTGTCGAAAAATCTAAAAGGTTAAAAAATATCGTTAAATGCGCCAACAAAAATATATTTATATTTTTCTACTTATTAATTCAAAAATAATTTAATAACAATTTGTTTGAATAAAAGGAAAAAATAACATACTTCACCTTTAACATTTCTCGTGAATGCGGATATGTTAATCCATCAAATTCACCACTAACACCATCGTTTTTGTAGTTTCCAGTGAAAATACCGATTTCAGTATTTGTTTTAGCTGTTTTTTGTTGTTCTTTGCCATATTCATTATCATTAATATTTTGTGTAGCTACTACTTTAAATTTTATAAAATTAAAACATATAATAATAAGTAAAAAATTATAATTAAGTCTCACCTGATTTTATATTACATTCTTTATTTAATGCAGGAAACTGTTCAAGTTCTTGAGTTAAGCAGTCAACTATATCTTCAGAATATAAAGCATCATCTACGATAAATTTTAATTATAATATATATATATATATATATTAAAATATTTTTTAGAATTTTATGAATGATATAGTTTACCATCTACATTCAATGTATCAAACCAATCCTGTTGATTATTTTCACATTTCAATATTTCGCTACTTCGAAGGTCTTGCTTCTTTTCTTCTGTGTAACATGCATCTTTATTGATTTCAATTCGTTTTGCTTCATAATTATCAAAATTTGTATAATTATCAGAATTAACAGTTACTGCTTTAGAGTTTACAATTTTAGACTGTTTATCTTTTTCCCACATTTCTTCAATTTGTTTTGCTTTATAATCATCAAAATTTATATAATTATCAGAATTAACAGCTACTGCTTTAGGGTTTACAATTTTAGACTGTTCTTCTTTTTCCCATATTTCTCCAATTCGTTTAGATACTTCAGAACCTATAGTTGCTTTAATGGGTCTTTTTAACTGAAATTTACTTTTTTTCCCTTGAACTAAAGAATCAGTAGATTTTACTTGATTGGGTGAACCATATGAATTAATAATAGTATCTTTTTGTTCTTTTACTTGTGATTCATTCTTTTTCTCGAAAAATTGAGAAGATCCTTTTACTATTGGTGAAACCGTATTTTCCATTTTCATAGTATTAATGGAACTTGATTCTGTATCAACCAAATTAACAGTGGATAAATTACAGCTACTGCTATCTGAAATACTTAAGATTGATTGTCCTCCTGAAGTTCCAATTATTTTAGATAACGGTGAACTATTTTTAATTTCACATAATTTATCATCTGCAGGTCTTTCATTTTCATCAGTTTTTACGTGAATTAACTTTGTTTCAACTAATCTTATTTTTGCTTTGACATGTTGGTATAAAATTTTTAAATTCTGAAATGAATGTTTGTTGAAATCCGGAAATTTTTCTAAAACAGGCAATGGAATTTGATCTAATGCAGCATAAAATTTTTCAAGAACTTCTATTTGGAAATCTTTCAGATGTTTGTATCTATCCTCTAATTTTTGCTTTGTGACCTAAAATCAATTTAATAATTTTAGTAATTCAGCAAAAAACAAAATATCACTTATTAAACAACATGGTATTTACAGGTACTGAAGACATTATTGGTTTCTTCCTTGAAGATTCTATCCAAGGATCCAATTGTTTTCCTAAACCTAAAGGTTTCAAATTTAATTTAAAATCTGGTCCTATCCATTTCTTCCTAGAAATTTGGATAGGACTATGCTTAAAACTTGGACTACTATCTGAATCCGATATTATGAAGTTTTCATTCTTTATATCAGTAGAATATTTCCTTGGAGTCCTTGGACTATCATCTCCAATTAATTTTTTTTCATTTATTTCTGTTTCATAAACATTATTGTTATCAGGTGATTCTTTAGAAGATACATCATTAATGGCAGACCTACAATCTTTGTTTACAGATGGAGAATGTTCATTTATTATTGATTCCTCATTGCTACTGTTAAAGATTCTATTCTTTCTATTTAAACTTGAAGTTGGTTTTACTCTTATATCATCTTCACTATCTGATGAATAAATAACTTTTGTTTTTGATTTTTGTGTGTTTTCAATTGTAGAAAATGTTGGGTTACATATACTATTAGATAGTGTTTCCTCTTGCTTAGCATCTTGATTATCTGACTTTTTAATAATATTAGAAGAATCACAGAGTGACTCATTAGAACTATCCTAAAATATAATAAGCAACATGTCAAATTATATTCATTTACCCATTTTTTATACATTATATAAAATAAACATACAAGAGATATAATAGATGATTTAGTATTCACTTCTGATTTCTTTACATTATCAGACTCATGATTTTTACACATATCCAAACCTTCATTTAACTGTAAATTTATATTTGATGCTTTAGGGGTGCTATAAAAATTCAATAATACATTGTATTATTAGCATTAGAGAATTATTTAAAAATATTTAATATTCTTAAAGTATAAATAATATATTATGCTACAATATTTTATAGTAATTTAAATCATATATCTTATATAATACAGCATTAAATGTTATTAGTAAAATATTTTAAATATATATATTTTTCATACCTGGATTGCATCTGTTTATTTTTCATTCGTTCAAGAAATCCTTTAAATGTAGGTTGTATATCATTTTGGCTCAGTGGAATTTTCTTTGACATTTTTTTGAAATTTTGAGAATCATCAAAATTTCAGTCTTAAATATATCAAGATATTGCTCGATAAATGTAATTGATTATGCTTATATTTAATTGTATGATTTGTATGCATGTGTAATATTAATTATTATAAATGAACATAATACATACTAATTATAAAAAGTAATTGAAATATTACTGTAAACACACATCTCCTGTAACTGCATGTGTTTTGAAAACACAAAACATCTTTGGTGTTATTATATAAATGAATCCGTAAGCAACTTATAAATTAAAATACTTATTAAAACCTTACTTTGACACAAAATTAAACATTTATAAACATATATTAAAAGAAGTTTAGTTTCATTTATAGTATTTAAATATAAAGAAATTTATTCTATTACTCTTTACATCTTACACAACATATATATTATTCTTCACATTCTAGGCGCCACAAGTGTAAATCAGTTTCAAAGTTAAGAAAATTAAATAACTAAAAGTCTCCATATTCAGAAAGTGAAGGATTACGTGAATGTATGTATACCGCAGTTCACCAGAGTCCATAACTGCGAAAAGATCAGTTTTCGTTCTTCGCGCATCTCCAGTACGCATCTTCGCCCTGATTGGCGATACTCCCAAACGAAGTGGAAAGCGATTGGCGGAGAGCTCGCTGCGTTCCCCCACCATCTTCCAACCTGCACGTCGCAGTTATGGACTCTGGTGAACTGCAGTATAAGTACATACTTATTCATATGTAAAACTTGACTGTATACTGTAATATTCTAAATATATGTATATATTACATTTTGTGTATGTTTTATGTTTATTAATATTTCTTTATAATAAATTACAGTATGAAATAATTAACTTTTACAGTATGACAACATGTAATAGTTAATAGTTCCTACATGAACTATATCGTTCCGTTTACCTAAGTACTGTGGAACATCCAAATGAATTTTATTTCTGTATATAAAACTTGTTCAAAAAAGATTGTGTGAATATTTTCTTGTAAAATAATATATATAAACGAATTATGAAAGATAAAATACACATCAATAAAATCAAAATTCTTTGATTTTAAATGATAACTTATTCTCATTGTAAATTACAATCATTAGGCTATAAAATGCAAAGTTAAATAAACTGGAAATGTGCACAAATGAATGAAGTTCTACAACTATTTTATTATCAGTAAATATCAATAAAAATAATTTCAGTAAATATATATCTTTTCTAGTTTTTCTTTTTATGTTACAGGTATATGGAGTATGAAATTATTTAATATAATTCCTGTAGAGAATACTCTTTATTGGGATTGAAAATTTAATGAAATTATTAATAGAATCAAGGTCTTGAAATTACCCTAGCCTAGTGTTGATAACCACGTCAATCATTATCAGTATATATAATGTAGAAATGCGTATGGTTATTCCATTAAAGTGAAACAGCTCCATAGAGTAACTTCATTTATATGGCACATGTCTGGTAGATTTCAACATTTTATTAGATTATAAATACCTGTAGTTTTAATGTTAGATTTATTTTTGTTTCCGACTAAAAATAATGTTTTTAAAATTATGAATATTTCTCATATACATATGGTTTTAATGTTTAAAAAATTTGTATATACATGAATTGTTACGTAAAGTTTATTTTGCAGATAATGTTTAATAATGGACCAAATATGTAAAGAACCACACCTTAATATAACAATAGATGAAAATGAAATTGTCGATGGTGCTAAAGAAATAATTAAAAGAATAAGACCTATGTGGCCACTAAATAATTTGCATTTTAAGGTAAAAAGTTATAAAATATAATCTAGACTTATATAACATTTTCATGTATGGATGTGTAAATATTTTTTTTATAAATATCTAATGTGGTGTTTATTTTTATTTATGTACTGTATAATTTTTAAAAGTTTTCAAATAAAACATAAGTTGTACTCAGATATTTATAGTAAGTCTTAATATATCTTATAATTTTATGTACTTAATTTTTTTTTATTAAGTGAAATACAGAATAAATAAGTACAGTAAAAATTATAATAATAAACAAAAAAATTAGGGTCAATGTATCCCCTATCTAATACTTAACTTTATCTATTGATAACATGTGTACTTTCTTTTAGTTTGTCATGATAATAGGCACCCTACTGTGTTATCAAATATTTACCACGCTTTTAATGGTGGTCTGTTTTTCATGTTTTGATTATGTAAATAACATTTACAGTACACATTTTTTTTGGAAAAACAACAAAAACAATATTTAAGTATACAATCATATTAATTTTTACTTCCAGATATTTACTGATGGAATCACAAATAAACTTATAGGAGTATGGTATTCTGGGCATTACAATGATATGGTTTTGGTTAGGGTATATGGACATAAAACAGACTTGCTCATTAATAGAAAAGACGAAACAAGAAATATTCGAGTAAGTACAACAGTAAAAAACATTGTTACATAAATAAAGAAAAATAAAGATACATTTTCATTTTTCAACAGATATTGAATAAAGCAGGTTTTACACATTCCCTTTATGCCACATTTAATAATGGTTTAGCTTATCAGTTTATTGAAGGTAATACTCTTACAACAGAGACAGTTAGAAATCCCGATATATATACATTAATTGCTAAAAGAATGGCCCAAATGCATAAGCTTAACCCTGATAATGATGAAATACCAAAACAGGCTTGTATTTGGAATAAGTTGGAAAAATTCATGGAAATAATGCCAAAAGAATTTTGTGATGATACCAAACAATCAAGGTAATGTGTTATAGTAAACATTACAATATTTAATTTATATTATATATCTGGTTTATTATTCTCACTTTCAGGCTTGAAAAACTCATAAAACCGTTTAGTGTATTAAAGCAAAATTATCAACTTTTAAAAGAGGAACTTACAAAATCAAATAGCAAAGTAGTATTTGCTCATAATGATCTACTACTGGGAAATGTTCTTTACAATCAAAAGGAAAATTCTATCACTTTTATTGATTTTGAATATACTGCATACAATTACCAAGCTTTTGATATAGCAAATCATTTTGCTGAATTTGCTGGTAATTTGAACATATTTCTAAATATGATTTCATATGAAGCTATTTTGTAATTATACATAACTTATTTTAGGTATTGATAATCCTGATTTTTCTCTGTATCCTGAAGAACAATTACAAAAGAGGTGGTTATATATATATCTTCAGGAATATAATAATGTAAACTATGTACCTGAAAATGAACTTAATTTGTTGTACGTGCAAGTAAATAAATTTGTTCTTTTATCACATTTTTTTTGGGGTTGTTGGGGACTTATACAAAGTGAACATTCAACTATTGACTTTGACTTCTTAGAGTAAGTGTATAAAGCATCCTATTTTCACTAATATTTTTCGTAATAATTACTAATTATATTTGTCAATCTGTATACTGTTTTGTAGGTATGCTGCAATACGATTTAATGAATATTTCAAGTGGAAAGAAGAATATCTTAACATGGAATTGTAAAATTTGTTGTTATATTTTTATTGTTTGATGTGTTTTATGGATTTAACATTCCAATTTTGTTGTTTTTTGTTTGTTGTGTTTTGTTAAAGTAACATTCCAAAGTAAGCATTGATATTATGTAAAAATTGAACATTATTTATATATAATAATGTACATAAGACTGTTATAAATATTAAACAGTATTACAGAAATAAACAAAGTAATATATGGAAGAAAGATACTGTCTTTATAACAGTGTTTAAAATAAAGCAATGTAAATAACGTATTTATGAATAAAAATATATTTTTATTTAATCAATAATATCCTCATGCATGTTTTTAATATTTAAAATTTAGGAATATTCCTGTAGTCATGTTTTGCTACTTTTCTATATTTGTTTTAAAATTTAGAACATCTTAAAACGTAAGTGTATTTATTACAGGTAATTTCAGTCAAATGATATATTATTAGTAGTTCATAATGTTGAATAAATAATAATTCCTCCATGTTCGCATATTGTTCGCGTGTATAAAATGAAACAGCAATTATTCAGTAGTAAAAGTGAGATTTATGTATTACATTGATAATGTCAAGGAACTTTATTTTTATATTTGTGAGTACGTATTAGTAAGTATGTATGTATGTACATATGTTTAAGTCGGTCAATTGACTAGCAAGTATGTTTTCGTCTGGGGTGATCACGTACGCATCTGCACGCACCTACCATAAATCAGTGTTTATTTTTAGTAAAGACTTGGAAGATTTTCGGAAATATTTGTAAATAAACGCGATTATACCCAAAAAATGTAGAATATTATCTTTTGATTGAAATGTGAAAAATCATTTGAAGCAATATATACATAGAAGCTCTGAATATCGCTGTATTAAACTACCTGTTTATACGGTGTAAAACTCAGACGTAAATATATTCGACAGATCCACGAGCTTCGGTAAAATTCGTTTACTTGGCTTTTAAGTGTGCGAATCTGTCACAGTATATAAATCAACTTATAACACGAATCACATAATAGAGATAAAACAAACATACATGTATAAATACCGAAAGTAAATATAGCTTTTTAACGAGGTGTTTTCTTTAATCAAATAAAAACAAAATATTTCAGATTTAATAATAGCGCGAAACTTACGACTATTAAAACAATCAACTTCCCAAGTAGAACTACTACATATTTTGTACTTTCTATTGTTCTGTTTCAATTATTTATAAAAACTTTGATTACTTTTAATTATAAAAGCTAGATGCTATAAAGAACAAAGGTCTAGAAATATATTTCATACACTACGAGGAATATTAAGTAAATTGTGTATATATCGTGTATACGAGCCCCGGTATTGTGAAACAGCGTGGTGGTTTTTTAAAGTTTCTTTTAGAAAACGTATACTGATTGTGTAAGATGCATATTGCATGCAAATGTTTAAACGTGTCCATAAAATCCAGGGGCACTGAACTACAAAAGGTCAACATTAATGATATTGAATTGACACCTGAAGAACAGAATGATGGCTTTTTTCATCAGGTGAGACTTTTTTTCCTGCAAAATTTTATTTACAAATGATGTAATTTTTTATAATTTATAGTTATACATATAATTAATAAAGTAATTCATAATGTTTAATGTATACTCGCTGTAATAGAAAAATTGCTTTTTGTTCAACTAGAATCTTTCAACTATATCAGAGCTTGAAGGTATTACCAAGGAACAGCCAGGTTTAGTGGAAATAAGAAATGTAGGATCATGGGTTATTCACCGTTGTTATAATTGTTCTATGTATACACATGCTGTTCATAGAGACTATGGTGCTGCCTTAGTTCTTATTAATACCGATATTGTTGTGAGTATAATATATAATTTTGTACTTTTACATATACTTTTGTTATATCATTAATTTTATTGTAGACTTCACCAGAAGAAATCAATAAATTAAGGTCTAATCCAGATTATAGTCCAGTGTTTAGAATAATAATTGCTCACAATACTTTGGATGAACTTGACTATCTGCAACAACCTACCAAATTTTCTGGTAAATTTAGATTAAAATTTAATAACAAATACGGATGTATTCAATTCTTCTTAAGTATATAAATTGCTTATCTTATGTTACCTTAGTGTCACAGTTACCGAATAATATACAAATGGCTTTGGGTGGTCTTCAACAGCAACTTGAGGAAGCTGTTCAACAGCAATCTGCTGAAATAGAAAATAAAATTCGTGCTTTTACAACAGAACAATATCAATTATTAGAGCAGTTCCGTGAAAGAGCTCATAACGAACATAGATTATTAACAAGGTATTGTTTAATGACAAAGTTGTACTTAAGATTTGTTTTGATTTTTCTTTCTAATATGCAGGTTTTTTATTTCAGGTTAATATGTAAAGGAGAAGAAACAAATAGATTAACAAATAATATAGAAACTCCTCCTACAACCCCAGAGAATTTTACAACCAATTTAACTACCTCTACAACAAATACAGTAAATACATCACAAGTAATATCAAATGAAACAAAAGTGATTACTGGTCCTAATATTAAACAGAAATCTGGTGCTAAATATTTTTTAAGTACACTTGTTGTAAGTTTATATTTAGGGAAATATTCGTTAAAAATTATAAACATGCATTATAATATTTACATAATATTTTACAGAATGGTAACATAGATAAAAAAGACAAATTATATATATGTACTAAGGACCCAACCAGTTTTGACACAGAAGCTTTGTTTCCTTTGGAAGGAGTGGAAGACGCTATTCCTAATGATCAAGTTCAATCTTCAGAAGAAGGGTCTGATACAGATGGTTAGCTTATATGTTTCAATGTTCATGATTATTCATATATTTAACATATTTAAATAATACTATTGACAATTGCATTTAGATTCAGGTCAAGATGAAGGAATTCACATGCCAAGAGGACAAAGAGGTGGACATCCTACATTAGCTAAGTCATTACCAGTTAGCGTTCCATCTTTTCCTTCATTTGTACGTAGAACAGTTCAGGATCAAGATGATGACCAGGTATTATTCTTTTTTCCTACAGTTTAAATTACCTCTATTATTAGGTTTATAATATACATTACTATACGCATTGCATACGTGCATATTACATACATACATTTATTTTTTATTGAAAAGAATAAAACGCTATTTCAGCTGTCAAGAGATCCACATGATCCACATAATATTCGAGCTTCGATTAAGGCTCTAGCTAAGAGTGTTCATGGTGATACAGTATTTGGAGATTTACCACGTCCTCGATTCTCTACTCAAATCTGACTTCATGAGAATTTCAAAGAAAGAGAATAAGTTTATGTTAAAAAAAAATGATTACACATATAAAGTACCTATTATCTATAATTGTCTTTCAGTTAATGTTACAAGCGATTAATGTAAGCTAGTGGTTCTCAAACTTTTTTGTCTGGCGGCACACTGAAATCATTAAACAAAATTCACGGTACTCCTATTATTATTATTATTATTTTTTGCTTTTTACAGTTAGTAAAGATACGATTGCTTTTTACATATGAACAATTTAAAATTACGCTGCACCCTTGTGGCGTACTTGCGGTATCCAGTTTAAGAACCACTGATGTAACAAATGCAGACTAAACATAGAAACTACGAAAATATTGATACTTCGCATGCTTTGAATATATTTTAGATTAACAAACTATTTCGAATTGGAATTTTGTTAGTTTGTTGAATTATAAACGAAAGAAATTTTCATACCTGCCTATATTTGAGGCTATATTGTATACATAAATATGCTACATATATATTTGTTACTAATCGTGTAATGTGTGTAGAAAATACAAAATTGTTTATTATTAAAATAAGACTGCGGAATAGGTGATTGGGAAATACGCAATGAAAATCTCAAATGTTAAAACTACTATTAACGTGACGCATTTGCGTTCCTTGTGTCCAAGGCGATCACTATATGTATGTCATCGCTACCTGATCGGCATTCGTTATTCTTTCTGCATGAAGCAGAATCTTCTCTTCTCAGACACGCTCGAAAATTGTAATTTAAAAGACTTTAAAAATCAACGCAACATGAGATTTATGATGCCATATCTGAAATAAAATCGCACTAGAAACAAGTTAAGGGGCAAGGAAAGTTTTTTTTATGTATCAATTAGTAATTAAGCTATTAAAGTGATAATTGTTTTCTAATAATAATTATTTTTACAGTGTATCATTATTATTAGATGAAAAAAACATTTTAAATTGTCATAAATTCAGTAACAAATAACGTACTTCTTTAAATGATTTGCAAATTTTTTGAATTAAAAGAAGGTGTGTACTATTTTGTTCAAAAAGTGCAATGTTTTTGTTTCTGTTTACTACGTGATTTATTGCCTTGAATAGTTGCCGACTTTCGGTATGATTATAAATGAAGTTGAAATTACTATACTCTTGTTTGCAGGAAATGTTTTTTCATTTGTAAATCGTTTCTGTAAAACTGTATAAGATCATTCTAATATACAAGTATGTATGTTGATACACAAAAATGTATGTAAAACATATTATTTTTTAATAATTAAAAACGGATATAAAAAGAAGTTTACGTACGTTTTTGTACAAATATGTTCCAATAAATTTTTTTACTTTACTTTTATATTTTGAATTTACTTTAAATCACTCACTGTATTATCTTTTTTATAGATTTATGTAATTAGTTTCCTAGAATTTATAACTTTTGTACTAATTAATATAGTATCATGTGATAAACTGATTACAGATTAGAAATAATGAATTAGTACAAAAAAATATGTGGCTTTTCTAATCATGTAATGCACGATTACAAAAATATTCACGAATGTTTTATTGATTAAGGTATAAAATTTAAGTGCTTCGAGAATGTAAAAATTAACTGACGAAAAATAAAATGTTGCTTTGTAAAAATGATAAAAGAAGAAGTTTACTTGAATTGTAAACAATGTGTTTAGTATAAATTTATTCACACCACAAAATTTGATATATTTGTTATTATATTTTATATACAGGAACATACAAAAAAGTAACGTTAAAAAATAGATCGTTAGATTCAATACATTATAAAAATTTATTTTATTTTTAAGACAGTTCAAGATTAATAACATACCGGTGGTTCATGAAAGTATACTGTATGTTTGTACAATATCAAATGTCGTGTAACTGAATTACAGACTCTTTAAATGATCTTTTCTCCCTGATTGTGATTAATTATAAACAATACTGCGGTATACGATACGTATATTTATTTAGACAGGGCTATAAATTAAATAATTTCAGTTTGCAATGGACATTCGTATGTGCAGCTTACGGCTTTTGTAAACATAATTTAAATATTATTAATGATTGATTGCAGCTTTATTTTTTGCTGCAAGTTCCATTTGTGCAGCGGCTACAGATTTCATACCCTCTTGCACAGCAGATAAGTTTGCTTTCCAAGCTGCAAGTAAATCACGTAATTGCATCCATTGTGGTCGACCAAATGTTCTATGCATGGTACTTGAAATAAGAACTTTACGACCTGCTTGATCCATACGAGCTCTAACGAGTTTCGTCTTTAATACTGAAAGAATAAAGGAATTCTTTTTTGTCTTAATACAAATAATAAACAAAATAAATTCAATGTATAATATAAATGTTGGATACTTCGATAGCTTAGTAAAAACCAATTTTACTAAGCCAGTACAGATTCTTTTTATATACCCTGTATACAATGTCTCCATTTTGATAACTGAATTTGGAGTGCTTCTTTTTGTTCACAGGGTAAATGTTATGTAATGGAACGTCAGAATTTTAACTGCACTATATTCGATATTACTAAGAACTTGAAAACGTTATTTTAACAACTTACCATCAATAATAAAACTTTCTACTTCATCCTCATTAATTTGCAATTCTTCTTGAATTGTGTCAAATGACATTTCAGGATTTGTTTCTGCCAATTGCATGAATGTAAGTAATCTCATCTTTTTCATGTTTTGTTCATGATTCAATCCTAAAAATACAGTGTATATTGATGATACCATGATATATATTTTTCATGAACTTACTACATACCAAGTTGATGTTCTACAAATTCTTTATGATGTTGATAGAAATGTAGATACGCAGGTAATTTGTCTTGAACAAAGACTAGGAGCAGATCGTGAATAAGTTCTCCTTCTAAGAATCTTACAGGTTTTAATGCTAATAGTGGATCAAGTAGGAATGTATTTGGGTCTGCCAGTGCAGCTAAAATACAACGTTGTGCATCTTCCCTGGCAGCAGAAGCATTTTCAGCTGTATAAGTGCCTAAAAGTTCTACCATAACTGCAGCAGCTTGTTCCCTATTAGGGTAATTTTTTATCTAAATATCATTATTATATAATATATAATGTATGGTATAAGAAATTCTATTTACCCTTGTTTACAACTTAGAAGTACTTCATGAAGTAGCCGAAGTAACTTTTGCATTTGTTCATTTGATGGTGGAAATGATGCAAATTGTTGCTTCAACTGATCTATTCCGCTATATACTGCTTTTACTTGATCAACATTGCGAGCAATTTGAACTAAATGATAATAGACATGATATCTCATGGGAGAATCGTCTGACAAAGATTGAAACAATAGCCATAACCTGAAAACATATTGAATTATTATATACTGTGACAAAAATATTTCAAAACATTTTTATAAACTTACGCTTTTAAACATACTAATCCAAGTTTATATCCAGGTGCTTTTGTTAACTTTTCACAAAATGCTAATATTAAATTTTCAGCCCTTTCAGTAGGAATCTGAAATAAAATATTGAAATTTATTTCAAGGCTTTAAGTTACACAAATGTATTCTACTTTAGAATTTTTAAAGCTATGATACATACCACTATCATAATAGATACAATGTCATTTAAAACAGTTTCTATTTCATTTTCATTTCCTTCTTTGAAACAAGCTTCACACACACCAATAATTTTGTGTAAATCATCTTCTATACCTTTAGGAGATTTTTCTTCACTTATTTCGGCACCCAAGCTTTTAAAATACACCCTTAGTTCTTGTGCCTGTAACAAAACATACGATGTAGAATATTTATTTTAAGAATACACTTTTATTCATATTAAAATAAAATATTAGTAAAAGAAACATATATCTGAAAAATTAATGTAACCTATACCCTACGGCAGATTGTAATAAACCAGTTTATAATGTATTACAAGTATCTTATGAATAACATTATAAAAATTTAATTATTTAATATAATGTAATTACTACTTACCTGATCCTCTAAGGGCAATTCCATAAAAATAGGTGGAACCTGCATTTTGATAAGTACCACCACGTTTCTAGCAAACCCTACCTTAAAAAAGAGTAAAGTATATGTATATATAAGTATGTATTTAGATACAATGACTACAAATTCAAAGATGTCCAGCCACATAGAAAATATGACATTTAATGGGATTGCGGTATATTTCCATTAATTTTAAATAATAAAAAAAAGGATCCTTTTATTACAATTTTTTACAAAATGTTTTTGCTGCTTACATTATTATTTACATATGTTAATGTGTTAATAATATTAGTAACAATAATCGTATAAATATTCCTTTTTCAAATACAGCGCTGTATTTCACATCGATTCTGATTTCCGTAAAGAAAGGTTAGTCCTTTTCCGGGTGGGTAGCATATCGAGCAAAATGGGTATGTATTGAATGTTGGAATTATATTATTTTTAAAACTGATAGATGTAAATAACAAAGTTTGTAATGTTTAAATCGTTTTCGTAATACATGTAGTTATAATATTTTTAAATATCCAATAATAAAATACCTATTGGCTTTATTTTATATCACGTTACGTTTAACACAACGTGGTTATGTGTATGCAGTTTTATGTAGGAATTATACAAACTGTAGTAGAATTATGACAATTATTTTAGTTGTAGCTGTAATTAACAACATTTTTCAATTTGTCATTAATGTAGTGTACAAATAATAGCATAAAAATGCAAAGATATGACAATTAAATTTCATACATAACGTTTTGAACATGTAGGTAAACCTCGTGGTCTTCGTACTGCACGTAAGCATGTAAACCACAGGCGTGATCAACGATGGAACGATAAAGACTACAAGAAGGCTCACTTGGGAACAAGGTGGAAGGCCAATCCATTTGGTGGTGCTTCCCATGCTAAGGGTATTGTTTTAGAAAAAGTGTATGTATTTAATAATAGTAACGTTTCAAACTCGTTTTTATGTGAATATGCTAATTCAATAATTTTATTTTGCAGAGGTGTGGAAGCTAAGCAGCCAAACTCTGCTATTCGTAAATGTGTGAGAGTGCAGCTTATCAAAAATGGTAAAAAGATCACAGCTTTCGTACCTCGTGATGGTTGCTTAAACAATATTGAAGAAAACGACGAAGTCTTGGTGGCAGGATTCGGTCGTAAGGGTCATGCCGTGGGTGATATTCCGGGAGTCCGATTTAAAGTAGTAAAAGTTGCTAATGTTTCACTACTTGCATTGTACAAAGAAAAGAAAGAACGACCCCGGTCGTAAATTCATTGTCATGTATTTCCAATACATCTATACAAATTTTTAAATAAACTAGTATTTTATTTATACCTTCAAATACCTGTATTTTTATGGCTATAAAAAAAAATACAAAATTACAGAAACGATAATATTGAAAATCAGTAATTATTTGTAACATTTAAAATTTCCTCAGTAGCTACAGCAGTCTCTTCAACAATTTCACTTAATGATGTATTTATTTTGCTTATTTCCTTTGGTATACTTGCATTACATATTTCTTCCTTTGCTTGCAGAAACTGAAAATCCGTTTAGAATAAAAAGGGATTAGCATAGGTAAAAATATTATGTTAATTATTTTATAACAGAAATATATGAAAATATAAAACCTGTGTTAAAGATAAAAAATTAGAATATATGTTTTCTATATCAGCATCCATGGAATACAAATTACTTCTTGTACTTTTTGTTTTAAGCATTGGCCATGATCCAATATTTGAAAAAGCTTCTATGAAATTTTCTTTCTCTGTGTTAAATATTGAAGTTTGCTCTTCCTCATTGTTCTCTTCTCTTTTAATCTGTCGTATTAAAATTTATACTTTTATGTACTCCCAAAAATAGTTTTAAATGAAATTTTTACCTCTGTCGGATGTTCTTCTAGATGTTCCTTTTCTAATTTACAACTGGAAGATTCATCCAACTGCTTTTGTAAATTATCAAAATACTCCAGAGCTTCAGAATAACTTAACTTTGGTTTAACAATAGATGTTAGTGCACTTAGATCTTCATTAATATAGACCTAATTCAAAATATTATTATATGTATATACTTAAACTAAATATTGTGTATATTTATATTCAAACTTCTTAAAGACTTTTACATACATTTAATATATCATCAATGGATTCTTTTTCTTCATACTCAATATCAGATGATTCAATAAACATACACTTTATAAAATCTAATAATAATCTTAAAGTAGAAAGTTCATCTTCCAACTTACAATTTCCCTATAAAATAAGTTTTATTGTTTTTCTATGTAAATAATTTAAAAGAGCTTAAATATAACCAGTAACATACCAGTAATAAATTTTTGTCAGTGCAAATTCCAATTTCAGAATAACATTTGAATAATTCCGCTAAAAAATATAATAAAATATTTGTCATAAAATGTAATGTATTTGTTTATTGATAATGTAAAAGATACCTTCTAAAATATCGCCTTTTAATTTTTGTAATTTAGTAGCTATTTCCGGAGATTTCTCAGTCAAAATCCAAGATAATAATGAAATTCTACTTTCTCCACTAAGAATCATTGAATATACATTTTGAGCTACTGTTGTTGTAATTTTAGGATATCGTATTTTTACTAAAGTATTATAAATATCCGACATTAATTCTTCTGTGTTATTCATTGTTGAAGTAATCTGTTTTTGTATATATCACTTTTTGTATTTTATTTCTCAACTTACTTATAATTCTAATTTTTACAACAAACAGTTACTTCTCATTTTAATTTTTGTAGCATGTTGTAACATTAACTATACAATGAACTCAGAAAGATGACAAGATAATATGTATCTATACCGCAGTTCACCAGAGTCCATAACTGCGAAAAGACCAGTTTTCGTTCTTCGCGCATCTCTAGTACGCATCTTCGCCCTGATTGGCGATACTCCCAAACGAAGTGGAAAGCGATTAGCAGAGAGCTCGCTGCGTTCCCCCACCATTTTCCAACCTGCGCGTCGCAGTTATGGACTCTGGTGAACTGCGGTATACAAACGAAGGGTGGAAGGTAGAATAATTTTGTATTTACTTATTTCTTGTTAACTATTTATGCTCATAATTTATATATGTATCTAATAGTATCAATGTAAAAGCATCGCTTTTTAAAGTTAGGTTATGTACTGCACAAACTATACATATGTATATATAGTACTGCAAAACTATATTATTAATAAATCTTTATTTTGTTACTTCTATTACTCATAAAAGAGTATTTATCTATCAGTTTATTTCTTCCGGGATTACAGCAATTACAAAATATTTTAAAAAGTTATCAGGTTACTTCTTACATAATGTACACATTAATAACTTCAAAAAAAATGAAAAATTATAGAAATAGTTTCCAGTACCTTTTCGACACTCGTCTCACTTTATTGCCTTTGCCATGGCACGCTTTACACATTCATTCTGCAAATTAAGTTATTTAACTTTCATAATTCAAATTTACACATTTTATGTAAATTGTTCTTATACATCATAATTAACTATATACATTTTAAACTACTAATAAGGCGGCGGCTGATGTTGATAATGTTGCGGTGGTTGACTTAAGTGCCGCTGTAAATGCGTCACTAGTTGAGGAGTTGGTTGTTGTCCACCAGCATTGCCCTGTTGCTGCTGCTGCTGTTGTACTTGTTGTTGCTGTGCTTGCTGCTGCTGTTGTTGCATTGCAAGCATTTGTTGTCTCATGCGCTGCTGATTTATTGCCTGTTGCTTTAATCAAAATGATCACATTACACATTAATTTATAGTATATTACATAACCACAGTTTTACAACCTGCCTGTTGTTAATTTTGTTGTATTGATATACAGCGATTTTAACAACTAATCTAACGAGCTTACTTGTTGGAACTGTTGATTTTGTTGCAACCCAACGCTGGCAGTACCTACTCCTGTCACCCCAACTGTACCAGGTTTTCCACTAGTTTGTCTGTAAGGTGGTGCTGGCTGATTTTGAACACCGCCGGCCATTGGACCCATTGTATTCATAGTAACATTTGGAGCCTGAAATACAATATAATATTATAATACAATAGTTATTTTTCTTTTTTTTTCTTTAAGTAGTACCTGAAGGTATGGTGGCCTGGTAGCTCCAGGTTGTAATCTTTGTGGAATATATTCTTGTCCTCTTTGAGGTCCCATTATTTGTTGTTGATTGGTAAACATCATGTTCTGTTGTTGATTCATTAAACCCTGTTGCTGTTGCTGCTGTTGCAATAATTGTTGTTGCTGCTGTGCTTGTTGAGGTGCTTGCTGTTGTTGTTGCTGCTGTTGTTGCTGCGGTATCATTTGCTGACCTCCATATCCTGCATAATTTTGATTCATTCCTACAAAAAAATATTGTATATAAAAGATCCGAATAGTTCCTATGCAAGAAAATAAATTGTAAATGATAATTACCTTGTTGCATTCCAGTGTAAATTCCTTGTTGCTGTGGCTGTTGTTGTTGCTGTTGCGAAGCGAACATTCCCTG
Organism: Osmia lignaria lignaria; assembly: GCF_051020975.1. NCBI lineage: Eukaryota > Metazoa > Arthropoda > Insecta > Hymenoptera > Megachilidae > Osmia > Osmia lignaria. The sequence continues at coordinate 8,527,106 of NC_135041.1, forward strand.
TTGCGGATTGATGTTTGGAGCTCCATGCTGGGCTCTTAATTGCTGCCTGATAAATTGTTGTCTTTGCATACCTTGGAAACCTGATCCACCGACAGGTGCAGCATTTGGTTGTTGCTGAGAACTTATTAACTGATTATTCGGTAATCGTAAACGTAACATATGAGAAAGAGCCTGTTTTGACTGATTGTTCATGCCAGGTCTATCATATCTTGGTCCAACTGGAGTTGGTGGTAATTGCTGACCGTATCCATATTGTTGTGCTGGCGCGTGAGTTTGTTGATTAGCATACCATGCTTGCTGATGTTGAGGTGGTTGACCAGTAAACATTCCAGGTTGTTGAGAAACAGGTACTTGTTGATTTCCAAATGCTATCTGTTGTAATTGGTTTGCTGGTTGCTACATAACATACGCATAACATTGAAAAAAAAAACTGAAAATGCATAATTCAATAAATATTGAAATTTAGTAAGAACCTGAATTTGTTGCGATACAGGTGTAGTAGGCGTAGCTGCTCCTTTATTTCTCCTGTGCCTTTTAGATTTCATAGCTTTCCCTTTGCCATTGGTAACAGCAGTACCGATTGCATTACCACCAACGCTACTTGGTACTCTTCCAGGAGAATCAATACTCATTGGAGTATCAGCCTTTCCAGGCTCAGATTCCTTTTTGTCTGGCTCTAAATCTTCTGCGGGTAACGGTGGTGGATCTAAATAATGGCTAGGTGGTCTAATCTGACTGTGAGTATGGTAACGTAGAAGCTTATGCGCATTTTGGTACGTGAGAGGTTTACGTTCCAATCTGACTGCTCTAAACCAAGCCCAAGATATTGGTGCTGGATTTTTATGACCTTCCAGTACTTCCCAAGCAGATACCCTTTGAGAATCACACACTTGCAAGCCCTGTTTTTTATCGATACTGTCGAATCCAGCTATCTTATTGCCCTTCGTGTCTGTTAGACATCCGACTGGTTCACACGTAATGACTTCCATCGTCAATTTCGGTAAAGGTAACAATTGTCTAACGTATTTAATACTTGGAGAATTTCTATCACCAAGTTCTTTTTTTAATTTTTTCATCAAATTTTGATAATGTTTCTTATTCTCATCTTTTTCAGATTGTGAATCGGAGACTAGGGTAGAGTGTATTAGGGTTGCTAACATATCTATGACAGTAGTGAATAATTCAAAATTATTATTTAAATCTATAACGCCGTAGCTAACTAATTGAACTAAGAGAATAGCCCAGTCAGTGGTAGCAGTTGTATTCCTTTGTATCGTGTCGAAAACTCCACCAACAAGACTAAATCTTAATTGTAATGCATCCTGTAACACCTCTCTAGTTTTAGGATCTTCAGTAGCAAAGTTTTTCTCTTCTTTAGTAATATTCAAAAACTGCGTCAGCTGTGAATGTAGTGACATTAGTAAACCTTCCCTTTGATCATCTTGGCCTTTAAGACAAGTTAGTACTAGCGAGAGGAATGGTTGATGATTGAAGAGCGACGGTGATTTTGATCTACTTCTTTCACGACCGGCAGCTGTTTTCGACCAATTACCAGATTCCAGTACTTGACCAGCTACTTTGAGAACTCGACCTTGCACCGCACTTGGTAACTTTGAAACAAGCGGCGCAACTAACCATATGGAACCAGATCTTTTGTCTGATTTACTGGACATTGTATTTAATTGGAAAACGTCGATTGCAGCTTTAGCGACAGTATCTAACCACTGTGAAAGGTCGCTCGATCCTGGGGGAAACTGTTTGTACATAAGTTGCAAATCGAGCCACGACATTCTTAAGCTCCATTGCTCTAGATTTTCCAAGATGTTCGTTATGTGAGTTTTTTGGTCGATAAATGCGTCTATGGAAGTCTCTGGATAACAGATCATATGGAGTAATCGTTGAGCTTGCCGAGGCGTTAACATATTATCAAGTAACATGTCAGGATGACAAAGTTCTTCTGGATTTTGTAAACACCTCTCTAGTACCCATTCTTGGCTACAGATTTGTCTTAAAACGTGCTGTGCGAAATCTGATAATCCTTTAACATTTTCGGTAGTCATTCCAGCACTGCTATTAGACGAAGACATCGCTAAGTCAAGTCCTAAGTCATCGCCACCTCCTAGAATGTCACTGGTACCTAAGATATGACTGATAGATAATTCACTTGATCCACCAGTGTTCACACCAACACCAACACCAACACTAGCTGGTCCACCTGCTTTGTTAGAATGATTCATCGGTACGTCTGGTTTCTTTGGCGGTTGCTTACCGGCTGTTGCATCAGCAACAACGAGGATAGCTTTAAGAACTGCTAACACCGGACCAACTCTGATGTTGTTATGAGCAGCTGCCAGTAAGTGTCTATCACAACTTAATTTTATACTGTAACCCCTGGAGTTTCCATTCGGTAAGGGGTGAGGGCTTGTACTCACAGAATACAAAGCTGGTTGAGGACATTCGACTGTTTTAAAAAGACGTAAAAGCAAATGACACGTTAAACGTGCTCCAGCTTCAGCTTCCATGTCTGCGTCTCCACGACCCTCGTTACAAGCTTTAACTAAGGATGGCAGTGCTATGTGCACAACAAAATCTTCTAAAGAAAAGCAGTGTCTTGCTGCAAAAATAAAATACTATTAAAAGGCAGACCTATCCTGGTTCCTCCATAGTTACACCAATGATTGTAACATAAAATTATTATCAAACATAAAATACTTACCAATTAAAATTGATGTGAACACAGCTAGAGAATTGTGTATGCTTAAATCTTGTACATCAACTTGATTTAGAACATCAATATAAAATGCAGAACTGCCCGAAGAACAACAGAGTGCCATAAGGACACCTAGCCACTCGGCATTAAGAGCATTGCAACAAGCTGTTAATTCTGCGCACGTTATCGCAATATCGTTTAGTTTATCATTATCTGTTTCACTACAAACTGCAACAATTGCGTTGCAAACAAAACTATAACGATTCGCCGGTGTCTCGTTTAATTGTCTAGCCCATTGTGGTTCGATTTTTCCTCCCCGCCTTGGGCTAGTAAAAACATCCACCATAAATTGTGAATTATATACATGACTCGATGTAGTCGGTTGCAACGTACTGTAAAGGGCTGTTCGAATTTTAGGATAAGCATTACTAAATGCTTCTACTCCGTGCGGCTTTGTTTTTAACAAAGAACAAGACGAGTATAAATCGTACAGATGCGCTAATACACATCGTTCAGCAGAACTGCAATCGCTAGGATTTGATACGTGTTTCACAACTTTACAAAGTAAATCAAATACTGCCGTTGTTTGTTCTGGAGACACTGAAAAAGAATGAAATCAAGTGTAGTTATTGTTTATAAAATTTGAAAATTTGTTTCAATTTCACCTGTCAATACTTACACAATAAACAACAATGATATCTTCTTAATACGCCTACAACATACAGACTTAAACTGGTAGTATAACTTCTAACAAGCTGACTATTTCTAACCGTTAATTGTGCTTCAACTTCGGGTAATTCCTTTAATATCTGAATACAAACGTCTATCAAACCATATATATTTAGAGCTAGTTCCATCAGGTCGAACAAAAAGGCTACATGTTCTTGCACTGGTAAATAAGACGACCCAGCCAATGCAAATGTATTTAACATTTCAATAACCTGAGTGGCGCACTGCCATGTTACTACATGCTGATCAAAATAACTTAGATTCTGAAACTTTAAGGTGATCGCCTCAAAGTTAAATTCACTACGGGAATGTTTTTTTACTTTTCCACCTTCTGCAACATCGATACTAAACTTCTTTCCAAACAATTTACACACTTCTTTTGTCATCTTTTTAACAATGTGCCTAGCCTCGTCTCTAACACGACCTACTCCATATAATAGTACGTGTCGTTGATTACAATCATGTTGACTGCACGTTTCATCCTTTAAACATGACGATGAAAGATTTATAGTACATTTCATTGTATCGTTAAATTTGTATTATATATTAAATTTTGACAATTACCTGAGGTAATGGAAAATGCGTTGTGTATAATAAATGTCTACTATGACTCGATGGCATTTTAGAATCTAATCCCTCTTGGGTTCCATGTCCAGCTAATGCATCTTCTTTAGGACTGTCAGGGGCATCCATACTATTCTGTTGATCTTCTTTAATATGTTGTAACAACTTGTCTAAATCGTCATCAATTTTACTATCGTCGTAATCCATTGTACGTCCGTGATCTGTTACTTCTAACTTCGTTGGTTTTAAATCTATTCCTGGAAACAGGCTGTCTTCGTCAATTGGTTCCCGATTACTCGGTGTTCCGGGTTTGCTAGCCGCAGGACCTAAATAAAACAAGATGAAACTGAGAGAAAATTTAAAATATTAATTAAGAAGATTATAGTGTACCATACCTTGTATAAGGTCTCCTCTAGAAATAAGTGTACACATGTAAGCGTCATGTGAAAAAACATCATGCCTAATTAATTCTGAAAATAAGTGAACCAAATTCGTAAACTGAACTTTTGATTGAGTTGTGGTATTATCTAGTACCGGCGCATCCATGTCCAAAAATTTCATGAGTAATGGTTGAAATATCGGAAGCACAGGCGGACTTCCGTTACTACAGATGCTATCTTTATCATCATTATCATTTGTTTCTCCGGTAACTTCGCTTTGTCTTTTCTCAAGTAATTTCGCAACTGCCATCGCTCTATGTTCTCCCCATCGTTCAGCGCTTACAGCCCACTCGCATAAGATTTCAACTACAGCGGAATCTTGTTGCGGATTGTATTCCGGTTTTGTCTCTCGTTCATTGGTGGTATCTTTTGGCGGTGATGTAAATATTTTACCATATAAAGTATCTAACGAGTTGGTAGAATCCATTCTATCAAAGCTATGCCGATCTAAAGCATCTAACGCAGCCAATACTTTAGTCGTTGTTATACCAGCGCTACTTTGCTGCCATTTATCGCACGACCATTTCCCTTCAGCAGCTTGAGATCTTGCTCGAATGTTTTCTTGAGCGACTTTTAGCTGTTTTAGTGTAGGATTAGTTGTAGTTGCGGGTGGAGATGGTAAAGTTGTCGGAGGACACGGTAAATAATCCAACGGGGAACCATTTAATACTGATGGAGCTTTTCCTTCGCCGACGCTATTCCACACTAATGCTGTGGGACATTCTAAAGTAATAACCTAAACAATAACCAATTTGTTCATGTAGTATGTTAATAAAATAAATTATGACATCTGTTACGCAACAAAAATTTGTTACCTGTATTATTGTTGATAAACTATAAATCACATCTCTGTGATGCGGACATGACAAATAGTCGTTAAAAGCAGCAGTTAATGGATTTTGTACGTGACTAGCAGTGGCAGTGTCTTTTCCACCATTAACTTCGCTTTTAGTTATGGACGGACTTTGCGGATTGCCATTAGTTTCTACATTACTACACATATGCGCCAATTTACGACAACACAGATACGCCAAACGTCTGGCTAATAATTCAGACTGCACAAATTCTTCTAAATATTGTAGCGCTAGTGGCAACAGAAGTTTTAAAATACCATCCTCTAAAGGAGAAGATTTAATTTTGTCTAATAATTCTAAAATCCATTGTAATAATTCTTGCCTATCTAGTAATCCCTCTTCAAACATGTACTTTGCCAATTGTACACAATAATGCCATTGTTTCAATGCTAATTTATGTTCTTCGTTCATGACATTTCCTGTTGTCACTTGATTACTTGAATTTGGTGTAGCTGGCTGATTATTAACAACTCCATTATTATTAGTAGTATTATTATTAACATTACTGTTACTGTTGTTGTTACTGTTGTTGCTTCCAGTACCATTGCTATTACAGGAATTATTTGCTATACCATTGTTGCTAATGCTATTCGTTATATAATTATTTAAATAATAATATTCCTGTAGTTTTGAAAGTTGATCTTTTAAGAACTTTATGAGGGTTCCTGTCCATTCTAAATGAAGGAGCAAAGAAATATTATTAATTAAAACTATGATATATATACATATTAATTCTCATACTTCTTGCTATGATGTATTTTGCATGTACTACAAATCCTTAAATTATGAATTTATTTACCTGTAGTTGGATCAGGCAGCTGCCTCTTTTTTATTTTGGCTTCAGAAACTGCTACTGTATAAGCAGAACTAAGTTTAATGAACCAGGCTGCTCTGAGCATCGGTACTTGATACTCGCAAAGCATCATAAATATTTCTTCCTTTTTATTAAAGTTAGGAGCTTTCTTTGCAAGAGCTATTAATGGTTTACAACCAGACAGATCTTTAAACCATGCCTCTATGCCATTTTTAGTTCTTGCAGTTACTGGCCAGAAGTTATCCTTAGGATTGATCTGTTGCCTCTTTCTTCCTGTGTCCGGCATGGTAGAGAGCTCTTCCTTTTTTGCAAGAATTGCATTGAAATACGCTCCCACTTTAGCAGCGGTGACATTACAATGTCTTGCTGTCCCAAATTCATCTGATAACTGAGGCATCGTTGCAAAGCCATGTTTGACGTTTATAGAACTGAGTTCGTCCTCTTTCTGTTTGGGTTCTTGAGGATAGACGTCAGGCGGCCCTAATCTAGGCCGTTTTAGTGGCCGTTTTTCATACAATATTCCCATCATGGTATAAGGAAATGATCAGAATCAGAATCATAATAAAAAAAAGAACACTTCAAAATTTATAAACTCATTTTTTAAAGTTCCTTACGAGATATAACCTGCGTTAATGACATATTTACAATTACCCAACACCGTAAACGGTAACGCAACGACAGAATGCGACAGAACCACTATGCGTATAGACTAGACTTCCAGGTGGCGCGTTGAAGGCGTAAAAATGTGTCCGGGTAACTATACTTTAAGTTATCGTATTTATTCATTACAGTAAATTAATCTGAATGAACCAAACAAGTAGCTGCATATCTCAACATTCTCAAAATATAACGTAATATTAGTATATACAACTGTAATGCTTTTTAACAGTTTAAGAATTTATGTTCATACTATGCATAAATACCATTAAATGAGGAAATTGTTAACATTTTTAAATAAACAGAATTTGTAAAGCAAAGTAAACTATTTTTACATTTAATTTGTTGGGAAATATGATTGTTAATTCTTTCTAGTATATATTTTAAATTGTCTAATACCAACTATAGCAGAAGCTGAGCTCATACAATGTTGCAACTCCCTAAACCTCGGATTATTCACACGACAACTAAGTTGCTGGCTCGAAATCTCAGATTTTTCATTGGACAACAATACTATTAAGCCCGATACCTCAAATTTCTCATTTAGCAACAATGTTGCGAACAATTAACTCTCGGAATGCGTGTAGCAACAATGTTGCAAGTCCCTTTAAGGAAAATGGTAGTCTAAATTCAATTGGCTTATTTGTTACATCTAAACTGTTCGATCAGACGAATCAGTCTCCCACATCTAATTTTATTTCATTTTCTTCTATCTCCAATGTAAAAAATTGGACTTGGACCGCCATTTTCCCTATAGGGACGCCGAGCGTCATCGAAAGTATATCCCAGTTCACCAGAGTCCATAACTGCGACGCGCAGGTGGGGGAACTTAGCGAGCCTCGAACTCCCACTCCGCTAGTCGCTTAAACCGCGAGTTTAATATACAGGATGAAACAATAGTACGGTTGAATAGGAAGAATACAGAATGATACACGTGAGTAAAAAACCGTGCTACCCATTATACACTCCAAATGATGCACTTTCGCGTAGATGCACCGCATGGAGGCGCCACAGCGACATTGCGCAAGCGTATGGAAGTGGGAATATCGCCAATCAGGGCGAAGATGCGTACTGGAGATGCGCGAAGAACGAAAACTGGTCTTTTCGCAGTTATGGACTCTGACTCTGATGAACTGCAATATATGTACATACATACATACATACATACATACATACATACTATGTACATATGCATGTGTTTGCTGACAACCAAGTTGGTCAAATTGATACTAGTTCAATAAAATTCCTAGAAATTAATCATAGTTACTCGTAAATCGAATTGTAAGAATTATTCGTTATTTGAAGCTTCTTGCTTAGTATTTCGTTTTAATTTATCTTTCTAAATGTTCGGGTGAAAAAAATCAGTTAAATGTTTAGTTTTAAATTTAAGTGTTAATTTTTAAGACTTGTGATAACTGTTTATAAACGGTGACATACGTAGTGACTAATAGAAGCGTTTGTCTACTTGTTGTGCCGATAAAAGCTAAATTATTTTCCATATTTCAGAATTAAATAACAAATGTAAATCATTTGATTGATATCCTTTATTCCGGTAGTTTCCAAACGCGTGTAATAGCAAATATGAACTGTTACTAATCTAAGAAAAAATAAATTTGGTAAGTATATATCTTAACCCTTTCGACCAGCGTTTTTCCTGTTTGGATTTTATCTTTTTTGTTTTATTGCCTAGCTAAAGATTATCCTACACGTTACTATGTTGTTTACTGTCATAGTTGTCAATCAAAGATAGTAGTATATAGTCAAATAAAAAAACATACAATAATGCATACATGTGGCACGTATTGTCATTGACACAGAAAGGGTCAAAAGGGTTAAAAGGAAAGAAAAATGACGTATAGAATATAAATAAATATATCATTGGACATTACTGAGGTTCAATAATTGATGTGAGCAGTAAAATATTATTATATTCCATTGTATTAATAATTGCTGGCAAATTTCAGAGAGCTGGTAAAAGGATATTATATGCTGTACTTTAATTTAATTATTTCATTAAAACAATATAATAAACATGGAAAGTGAAATTATCTGTATTTCATCAGATGATGATGAAAGTATGGAACATGTATGTGTATTGCATATATTATAAGTACTACCAATCAAACACGAAAAAATTGAAAAAGTTATAATTTCCTGATTGTTTTAGAATAAAACTAATAATACAAAATCATCGGTCATCAAACAGACAAAGGATGAGCATTCTTCTTCTATAAAAGAGAGAAGTACCTTGAGTCGAAATGAAATTACGAAAATTAATAAGAAGAAGAGGAAAATATCTGAAGTTATTGACGAAAATGATGCTTGTTTTAAGAACCAAGCAAAAGTGATTATGTGCACAGAGGATAGTATTACTAAACGAGATGCGATAAAAAATTCTGATGAATTACCAACTGTACAGAAGGATAACACGTTATCCTCTGACGAGGATGTAATGTTATTAAAACCAAAGTTAGTTGTAAAAGAAAAAAAATCTATTTTCCTAGAGGAACAAGATATATTTCCCATGTTCATAAGTTTATGTTTGCAAAAAGACCGTTCCGAGGACATGAAAACTGTCGTTAATAAATTAAAAAGACGTTATGAGCATTTGGATCCTACGTATGCTACTTCTGAAACTTTCATAAATTTGTTAAACGAAAAAAGAAATGATATTATGCTTAGCAAAAACAAGTTATATATACATATTGCTGAGGTAATGAACGAAATGAAAAACAATTGTAAAAAAAATTCAGCTTTGTTAACAAATGGCGCAAATTGTGTTACTAATATCAATAAATTGAATACTGGTAACAGTTCGGCTAAGACATTGCGTTCAAGTACGTCACATAATACTGTTAGTGATAATGAAGAAATGCTTACTACAGGTGAGAAAAATGATAAGGATGAAAAAAGAGATGGAAAACATAATTCTCAAAGGAAAATTAGAGTAATATTAAAAGCAATGAGAAAATGTGAAAAGTATATTAAACTACTGGAAGAATCGGAAGTAGATTTTGACCAGGAAAATAATAGTAACTACATTAAATTGGAAAGGTATAAACATCGAATAGTAGAACTTCATCAAATATATTGTGAATGTATTGGAGAAAGTGCTGATGCAGGACGACAATATTTACGACCAAAACACTTCAGTACAACCGGAATTGTTTCTGTAGATCATGCTATTACAAGTTTCATCAATTCCAAAATGTCGAAGAGAAGCAAATTGAAAAAAATTGGCGCTTTTACGAATGCATTAATATTTCCAGATTACCGGGACATCTTAGAGTGTGTTACAAAATGTAATGAAATGAATAATTTAGGTTTGGATAATAAAAAGCAGCAACAGATTGGTGAGTTACAACTGAATATAAATTACAACCGAAATTTATGTATTATAACTGAATTGTAATTTCGCTGTTTATATTTAATATTTGTTATAGCGAAAAAAGCATTTACCGAATTAGGAGAATATTTACAACGTTCTAGACGTAACGATTATTGGGATACATTTTCTTTATTTTTTGAAAACAAAGATGATGATGATCCCGCTTTAAAAGATCGACAGTTAGCGGAAAAATTGATGCAGAATAAACAAGAGGGTGAGAAGAGGTTGGCAAATGTATTTCAGGAGTATGTGAAGAAACAAGAGGAGAAGAACGATCATTCTATTGATTCTGAAACATCATCGGAAAATGAAGAAAATGAAGAAGATTGCACAGAAAATGAAGATATGGATATTAATAATGAAACTGATAACATTAGCGAGGATGGTACAAGTTTGAATAATGATGATAATAAAGCTAGTACAGATGAGGATGAAAATGGTATAGATGGAAGTAAACAATCTGTAAGTAAAATGGATATTAATAATAAACCTAGTGTAAATGAAGTTCAGTATAATGTTATAGAAATACGCGAAAAACAGCAAACAAAATCTAATAATAAATTAAAAGACAATGTTAGTAACAACAACTTAAAAATAAAACAAGTTGATATTGATGAAAATATATCTAAATCTGAACACACACAGTTAATAAAAGAAAATGAAACAATACAATTGTCTGATACAGTGCCACATAATTTAAATACTTCGCCTGGTTTAATACCGTTAACTACATTATCTATGTCAGATAATAAAATTCCTATTGAGAAAGCAAAAGGTTAGTGTACAAATGTACTATTAATAAAGAAGAATTAATCATGAAAGAATGAACAGTGGAATTTAAGGTTTATTATATCTGTGTGTTGTAGAGGATGATTCTAACATTATAAATGAAAAATTAATAAATGAACCGCCATCGGAGGAGGAAAAACCATTGTTACGAGTACGTTCTTTTGCTAAACTTCCTGGGACATGGAAAGACATTCAAGAAAAAGTAGGCCAACTAGATAAAAATAATGATCTTATAGATCTTACACAAGAATCACCAAAACAAAATTCTACTGCTCATCAGCAAGCAAGTATTCAAAGTAAATCTAAGGTACTTCCTACTACGAAAGATAAACGCAAAATGTTAGTAATACCATCAGGTAAACATATAATTAAAGTACAAAATGTCACAAACAATTATATGAGAATTGGTTCTAAAAGCTCAATGGATTTTAATAATAAAGCTAAATTGCAAAAAGAAGTTGTTACATCTTCGTACCAAATAGTAGGTAACAGCAGCAGAACCACTACTATACGCCTACCACCAAATCAAAATTTTAATCGGGAAACGAAGGATAATAATCAGGGAAATAGTTCACAAGCAAAAAAGAAGAATATTATCGTACAGGTACCTCAGGCCGCTCAAATTGTACTTTTACTCGGCAAACAAAAGGAAAAAAGTTTGCAACAGTCAAAAACAAACGTATCTGTGTCACAGTCTAAATGACAGAAACAGAAACTGAAGGTAATTCATCTTGATCATTGTTATGTTAAGTTATTAACAAATGACAGATGACCACTGACTTATGATAAATGTAATAAGTTTTTCAAAATAAACCATTTGTAATTACCAATACTGTATTAGTACATTAGCATGTTACATTGAATAAATTTTTGTATGAATAAAAACATATTTATGGTTTTTGTATGCTAAATATTTTTATTACTTATATGTAAATTGTTGATTTTATTAATTTATTAAACCATGTTATAGTAAAAGTTGGATTACTACCCGAAAATTGGGACCCAAACCGGGCATTATCAAGCGGAAGTGCTTTTTTGGTTCTTAGAAACGGCTTGGGCCGAGCGTTTGAATATTGCTGAACTTAAAAAAAGACAGAGAGCGCAAGAGAAAAAGATTCGAGAATCAATAAAAACTTTTATTGTTGTATTAATATTGTCTCATCGATATTGCAGTTCAGATCAGGTTACACTATTCGCTTGTCCAGCTTCGCAATTCTTCAAGGAGATCCCCTTAGGTGGTGAATTCTCTTGAATGGTTCCCGGGGATGGTAACCGGGTAGTTATCCAATGGATCTGCCCGGGTACTTATCCAACTTTTACTGTATTCAGTATAATTTTTGTCAAAACAAATTCTTCATCTGTAAATTTTTCCACGATATCAAAATGATCGATGTTATCTCGAAGAAAAATATATTGAACGTTATCCACTATTGTAATAAGTTTCTAAAATAAAAATAAACATCATAAATTTCTGTCAGTAGAACATCATCCAGAATAGATAAACCCAATTATTTATTTATCTAGAGTAGTACCTGAGCACATTCTCGTGATTCATTGATAAGCCCTGGTGAATCACATTCTGCAACAGTCACAATAACTTTCACCCCTTGAATTGGTTTATTGTTTTTAGTATCTAAAGTGGTAAAGCTGTACTCCACGATTTCATCTCTAAAATGTACAAAGCAGATTATTAGGAAACAATTTATTAGAATTTTTCAATACTTACTTTGTTAATTTCAAATTGTCATTAATGGTGGTATTAATCAGAGGTTTTAAATTAAATACACCGCCTATTAAAATGACACCTTTTAGTAAATTTAAATATCCACTTTTTGTTATTTTTTCCATCCATAATGGATCAAATAAAAGGCTTGAAGCCAAATGTGCACCAGCACTATGACCAGATATCCAAACGCCCCTGTATGAATTTATTCAATGTTATTATTTTATATTATTTCTTATATACATATATAAATACAGTCGATTTATACGTATATATATATCGTACCGACTTCCAAGAGTTAAAGCATATTTCAATATTTGTTCAATCGCCTTTTTTATTTGTGATATTATATCTCTAAGTTTGACTGAAACACAAAAAGAAAATAAATTGGAACATTATCTTTAAATTTCTATTTAGAGGTAAATAGAAAAGAAAAGGAAATAAATTTACCATTAGGACATAGATCATAGCCAACGGTAATAACTTTAATCCCTTTGCAAATTAAAACAGGAGCCGCGAATGCTGCCATGTCTTTACTACCTTCTTGCCAATAACCTCCGTGAATGAACACAAATATTGGAGCATCTAAAATATCATAAATCTGTCAAGTTAATGATTTTAAATTATTCAAACAATTTTGTACCTTTGGGTAAATCGATTCCATATATGTCATATTTAGTTCGATCCGTTGTTCCGTACGCAACATCCAGTTCACATTTCAAGGTTTTACGAGCATTTTCGGTCACTATAATAATAAATCAATTCAAACGATCGTAAAGTAATTTAATTTTTAAAATTCATACCTTCTTTGGCGAATTTGTAATAGTGTGCCAATACTTCCGCGTGGCCCAATCGTTTGCTCCATTTACTCGGAGTGTAATTAACTTCCTGCTCCTAAAAAAATCATACTTATGTAAAAACAATAAAATTATTAATCAATATAAACTTACGGAAATTGACATCTTCGATCGGCAAGTATAAAAATGGAATTTCAAAAAAAGAATTTTCAACACTAATCAAGCAGTTGCTTTAATAATAAAGATGTTTTCTTCTCTATCGATGGATCACTAAAATTTTAATTTGATTAACAATATTTACAGATGGACAGAAATCTTTTTAGAAAACACGATTTACGATGGATAGTTACAAACTATCAACTGCAATATGTTCTCTAAGTTTCATCTAAGTCATTACATCGTATGCTATTTGAGAGTACTGGGTGGTTGCAGATCGCGCCACTGTTATTATACTTATTACCAACAAACGCGAGTGTATTAGCCACAGTGTACTAGTCTACTGTTTTGCAACAAATCGAACCGATAATGTTACTTATTAATTCAATGATTTTGTATTTTTAAAATAGTTACGAAACAGCAGGTATTTAGCACATCTATATTATACAAATGTATGTATGCCTTTTATTATATTCATCAGATTATTTTGCTTACATAACACCGTTCAACACGAATTTTGTTTTCCAATAGCCATTGGGTGATCGTTGTAGAGCTTCTCATTCTGAACACGAATCCGAAGACCGAATTGCTCTGTTACCCTCAGTTTTCGAAAAACACAAATTTTTGTAAAAACGTGTTGGGGGGGGGGGGGCGCGGAAACTAAAAGCGCTAGGACATTCGCATTGGTCTTAAAAGATAAAGGAGAGGTTCGCGGACATATTGATATATATAGTTATTATATTACGTGATTCTGAATAGATGTAAATGTCGATGAAAGTTTTAAAAACAGCCGACGCACGCATTTCCTACGTATTACTTTTGTTCCTTATCTAGCGCGAATTCTCTATACAGTACCGAATTCTGTAGACATTTCCGAAGAAGAAACTATGGGGGGAAAGTGTTGGAGCAGTATGCAATTCGAGTAAATCGAAAAAATATCTGCCGGTGACGCGTGCACGGCGTTTTGCCGTCAGACGGCCATAGCTCGTTCTCTTCTCATTAAAACGTTTTATTACTACAAATGTGTAAGACATGTATAATACATAAGAAAATAAACTAATTAGGTAAATAATTTAAAAATAAATGCAACTGTACACCATTTAGCTTAAAGGTTATTACTATAACCTTTAATAGAATCAAAGCGAGAGAATATATCCCAATGTGGTCAATGTATTAAAGTAGAAGTGAATAAGGCAGAAGTCATGATCGGCGTAGCGACGCAAAGGGTGAAATATGTAAGAAATATGTGTGCGTTTAAAATATACACATCCTATACCAGATTCATGGAGAAGGTAGCGGAGAATAGGGTACGAGGGTCGAAGAGATTGAAAACCAGAAAAACCGGTCTTTCCTTTTGGCCCCACTCTTTCGTAATGTGCACACCATTCTCTGTGGAGGAGTCACAGGTAGGTCCATAGCAGCTGATGTATCGGGTATCGTGCCACGTCGACGCCTACCCACAGACCACAGGTAAGAGAAACCTTTTCCAGTCAAAAATTCGTCGGTTGAAGGGATATTTTGCTCGAGAGAGCTGAGTAATATACAATAAAATGCAAGCAGTGGGATTGTTGACTCCACTGTTCTACCATCGTCGAACTCAGTATTTACTTGACCAACAAACGGTCACGATAATTGCTCAATTCAGAAATCCCTACGAGATGTTGGCAAAGGGAAGAGCTTTTGACAATTTAGCAGACAATGAATAAAGCGACGATAAGTTCATATGGTAATTCCATAAAGCTGGAAAATAAATTTGAGTATCTTTTCTGGTCGCCTTGATGGTCCTTCTCAGCTTACATGTTTTGTAACCGGTTCTCCAGTGCATACTGGGTTAATTTATTTGACCTACCAACTACTACGTTCATTTCCAATTAGTTTCCACGACGTTAAGTAGGTATCCTTTTATATGCATTGTCTTCGCTGGAATTCAGGATCACGTCGTTAAATCGTGCTATTAATAGTACAATTCTATTGGTAACTTACAAGTTGATACTGTATTATGGAACGTAGGTGTGAAGCCCATCACTAAAATGACAATAAATATTTCCCTACGTGTCCACATTCCTTTCCCAGCCTATTTAAACTTTTAGCAGGTAACCGGTAAGAGAAAGTATTGCCGAAGGGCGATTGGTGCTTTTTGAATGTGGAGGAAACCAACTATTTCCTTGAAGGTATTTCGATCTGATAAGTCTCAAGATATTTGAACTTGACTTAATGCAGCAGAAGTTACAAGACAACATATTCTTACCAACGTGCCCGTCAAGTGGAGTAAGATGGAGATCACGTTTCTGATGATTCTCTGGAAGAATGGAGAGACAGCACATTTTCGTTGGGCAACATATTTTCGTTGTCAAACCTGTTTGGTCCTGCCTGTCTATTCTTACCTTGAAATAGTGTGAACGATCGCTGAAAGTATGCATAGCTGTACCGTGAAGAAATTTCTCATGTAAAAAGTAACTCAAGTACTACAAATATAAAAAATATTTTCATTTAAGTTTGCTGTTAATTGTAAATTACAGTATGGTAAATGAGGCTTTCTTTCATTTTTTGTTTTGTTAAATAGTTATGATTAATGCAAAATATTGAAAATTTTGGGTAAAAAAGAACTTCGATCCTGCCAGGATTCGAACCTGGAATCTTCTGATCCGTAGTCAGACGCGTTATCCGTTGCGCCACAGGACCGTCCTTGATTTAGTATTTTATCTATTCTTACAAGTGGTACAATTAACGAATGTAATTAAAATATATCAGTACAGCATTTCTTAAACTAATAAAGATAATAAAACATAAAATGTTTTAAATTATTACCGTGTGTCCGATTATAATTTACGATACAGTATAATCTGGCGTAACAGTACGCAATTATTGGTACAAACAGTTATAGAATAAAGTATTGATTTCTATGTTTTATACGCACTTTCCCATGTTCTGGATTCAATCTTTTATTCTGGGAACATCAATACTGGTCCAATTATTTCCTGACAGTTACATCATTTGATCGCACATAACATGATGCAGTAAAATTATCTTGTAGAAGGCCTTAAATAGAATGCAGTATCATAAGTTCTTTTAATTGATAGCAATAGCACGTGTAACATTGCAGATGTGTAACGATAAGAATGCTTGCGGACAATTTACTTTGCAATCTGATTCCTTTGTTGGCGAATGGATTGTACTCATAAATTCGTAGAATTCTAAGGTCTATCAATTATTAAGAAATGCTAATTCAACTGAAACTATGATTTCTTTGTTGATTTCACATTAAATAAGATTTATCAAATTTTAAATTTTTAAGTCTCTTTTTAAAGTCTCTAATCAATAGAGACTAATTAAAAGGTAGCAATTATTTATTAGCGATGATTGTCGTCCACCGCAATATCAGCTTAGATCGGTGTAAAATTTCACACGCAAAACGATATGTAAAGCTTGGTATTTGTAATATGAAACATATAATTTATACAGTATCGTTAACTGTTTCGTGTAATATATACCGATTATGTGTTCTACATTTCGTTCAATATGGATAAGACTGATAAAAAGTACATAATACAACAGATTTGGCGGCATAAGACGGAAAGCTGGATAAGTACAGTAACAATTATGATTACCGGTAAAGAAGTAATCTATAGTTACCTATTTGCTGGATAACTGTTCTATCTCGATAACTATTCTATTCAAACTGTTTGTCAATTCGGTTCCAAGCGACATTAGTTCAACTTCCGTAAGTACAAGAGAATGCAAATCTAGAAAAAGACAGAATTACCCTTAATGTAAATTTACACGAGCAAATATTGTCAATCAACTTTTCTTAAATTTGTGCAATATTGTGCATGAGAGAAATGCGAATCTCTCTTTTTTTTTGGCTACGCGTGTGTACCGAACAGTAGAGACTTTACTGGAACCGACGTTAACCGAGTTCGATCGAATTCATACGAACAAGCCCAAGTTTCCTGTGATCCAGAGCCGACGCGGCGGTTGAAAAAGACGAAAAGTGGGGTTAGGTTGTAGTAGAGGGACGAACGATAGAGAGAGAGAAGTTTTCTCGTGTCGTAAAAGTGGGGATAGAATCTCAGTGTGCAGCAGAAGCAAACATATAGTTCTGCGTCCCCGAGCAGGCTGTGTAGGATCGACGTTGCTGGACAGAGAAAACGTTTCGTAAAGCGAAAGAGAGAAGAAAAGAATTACCGACGAAGGAAGGTAGAAAGAGAAGAGAAGAAAAGGGAGCAACAGCTTGTGGAACGGCATGTCCTCGCGTGCTTGTGTCGTACAGCGTTTCTGAACGCAGCCATTACGACAGAACCGCTCTCGGTGACGCTTTGCTGGCGGTGGAGCTGTGCTCACGCGCGCAGTGGTTACGGAACGATCGGAACGAAACGCACGTGTCTTTTTCGGTGAAAAAGAAATTCGTAGTGAGAAACGGTAACACGAGGGAGAGACTACTGAACAAAATTATTAAAGCGTGTTTCTGTGTGTGTGTGTGTACAAGAGGCTTAGAGACGCCTCTTGGCGCGCGGCGTCACGTCGCGCGGGCATTAATATCTCCAAGTGTCCAATTATTCAATTAGTCGATTATTTACGATTGTAAAAAATCGTGAATCTTTGAACAACACGATTCGAAGAAGAAACAACAAACAACAACAATCATGTTTGACGTATTCGGCTCCGTAAAGGGCTTGCTCAAGCTCGACTCCGTGTGCATCGACAACAATGTGTTCCGACTGCACTACAAAGCGACGGTGATTATATTAATCGCTTTCTCATTATTGGTCACGTCTAGACAATACATAGGAGATCCCATAGATTGCATCGTAGACGAAATACCACTTCACGTGATGGACACGTATTGCTGGATTTATTCGACGTTTACGATTCCCGATCGTACCGGCATCGTCGGCAAAGACATCGTACAGCCAGGTGTAGCATCCCACGTTGAAGGGGACGATGAAATTAAGTACCACAAATACTATCAGTGGGTGTGTTTCACGCTATTCTTCCAAGCGATACTATTTTACGTGCCACGTTATCTGTGGAAGACCTGGGAGGGCGGTAGGATCAAGATGTTGGTCTTGGACCTTAATTGTCCAGTGATGAGCGAAGATTGCAAAACAGAGAGGAGAAAGTTGCTGGTCGACTATTTTACCTCAAACCGGCATACGCAAAACTTCTATGCATTCCGATTTTTCCTGTGCGAGGTGCTGAATTTCGTTAACGTGGTCGGCCAGATCTACTTCATGGATTTCTTCCTAGACGGGGAGTTCACAACTTACGGTTCGGATGTGGTGAAGTTCACGGAAATGGAGCCGGAGGAGAGAATCGACCCAATGTCCCGTGTATTCCCGAAGGTCACCAAATGCACCTTCCACAAATATGGTGCGTCCGGCACGGTGCAGAAGTTCGACGGTCTATGCGTGCTGCCATTGAATATCGTCAACGAGAAGATTTACGTGTTCCTATGGTTCTGGTTCATCATTCTGTCCGTGTTAAGCGGTCTAACATTGGCCTACCGTGCTGCGGTTGTAGCTGGACCAAAACTTCGCCTAATCCTGCTACGCGCTCGATCGCGTCTTTCACCACAAGAAGACATCGAATTGATCGCGAAAGACTGCCAGATCGGTGACTGGTTTGTTCTTTATCAACTTGGAAAGAACATAGATCCGTTGGTGTATCAACAGCTCATCTCGGAACTGGCCCTAAAGCTTCAGGGAAAAGAACCCGTTTAGTTTCCATTATAATTAATATTCCTTTTTTTCTCACTTGTTTATTCCTCGATCTTTAATTTTGATTAGCCAAGTTAAAAGCCGTGTACCGTAGTTAATTCGACGAATTGAGGGGCCATTTCCCAGGTCATCGTTGCGACCCGAGATTGCATTCCATATTTTTTTTTTTTTTATGTTTGATAAATTGTAGACGTAAAGATATCGATGATACATATATTTTTTTTTAGTTGAACTATACAATTCATTCCTTCTATCGCGCCGTCTTGCGCAAGTGTATGCTTCTATGTGGTGATCGTAGATACATGCATTTCTGGTATTTGACCCTTTCCTTTCCCTCGTCTTGCAATTTCCTCGGGTTCGTCCAATAATCATTTTCTTTCGGTTTTTTTTTTATCTAAATCCAATTTGGATGGTGCTTACGAGAAGCGACAGTGCCAACAATGCGCAAGATTTATTTGGAGATATCATCGGTTAAGTGGAGACAAGAAGGCAGTATAGATTGCTACCTTTTATTTTTCTAACGCCGCCATTTTTACTCGACTATAAAGAATGATTCGCATTTACTTAATCGATATCTCTTGATAAATCTGTAAGCAACGACGAGGAGACGTACGTGAGAGAGTGAGAGAAAGAGCTTAGTATTAAAGAAAAAATAAACTCCTCTGATACATGGAGGGCTTTGTAGAGAGACTCTGATTGTGTGATATAAAATGGACGACGACGTTCATTTTCTCTGCCTTTTCATTTCATTTCACTTCCTTTTTAAACATTCAAACTTTGCTAAGATGTTCCTTCGATGGGACTCCCCAATTGTTTTAGTTCCGAGAGAAGAATGAAGGTGGCAAGCCTGCCGCGAAGGGTTGGTACGCCTGTACTATCGTTTCGCATGGGATTTCGAACGTGTCGTCCTCCAAGAATCGTAATTTCATTGTCTTACCAGTTATTTTTCATATTGTAGACGTAGGACGTACACATCTTGTACATTGTAGACCATCTTATGAAATAGAAGATATAAATTTATATTATATATAAATATATACAGGGTGTCACAGAAAATCTCGAAACCCATAGCTTCCTGGTGTCAAAACAAGTGAAGAGTAATTAAAAAGTTGAAAGATGATAGTTTCACATTTGTTTTGACATGGAAAGTTTACCTTTTTTGGGTTGTATGATGTTTTTGAGGCTCCCTGTGTATTATATTTAGAGAGAGAAAGATGGATATATAGAATGAAATATATATGTGAGAGAGAGAGAGGGATAGAATGAGAGAGAGAGAGAGAGAGAGAGAGTGCGAGCGAATGAAAAAGACAAGCAAGTAAAATAATTTAGAAATACTGAAATTTTCTTTCTGTAACACCTTCAAATATTCTATATCGAAGGAACAAATAATGAGAAAAGTGAAGAAAAAAAAAGCAAGCAAACTCTGTGAACATGTAAGTTTCTTTTTCTCTGTCAGTTGGATTTACTGCCGAACTGTTAGAAACCGTCCTTATTAGGCAAATATATTCCCTGTTTCACGAGCAGGAATGAAAGGAAAATTTGAAATTCGAAAAGACAAGAATAAACGCTTAGCTGGTAAGAAATTAGAGTAGTATCGCGCCTCAGTTATCCGCCATTTATATTTTTGTGGAATTCATGCTCAAAGTAAGACTGCCAAGTAATCGGGACACTCCATATTTCTTGTATTTTGTACCTATTTAGGATTGAATAGAATTTAGAATCTTTCATTTACACTGGTTTATATATTTCCTTCTCCCTGCTTCCCTGCTTTTTTTTTTTTTTTTAAATATTCGCATAATATTTTCTCTAAGATTGTTCCTTTTGTCCCATCTTGTTACTCGTTTCTTCTAATTTTTTTTTTTTCTTCTATAGTTATCGTAGATATCCTAGATATTTAACCTTAATCAAGGGGAGAGTCTGGACCCAGTCTCTTCAGGATCCACCGGGGAGGGATAAAGAATCAAAAAGATACCGCAGTTAGCCTTAGTACCTTCGGATACCTTCATATCTTTCTGATTAAATGTTTAAAAATATAAAAGAGTATCCTAAGGGCTATGATTTCTTTAAATGATAAATTCGTGTCAGTGAGAGGGAACAAAAACTTACTGACCGAAGGAGAAAGAAGTGCCTACTTTGTATGCATGTATAATGCATCGGATTTGTAAGCTGCATTAGTAAATAGTGATAGCATATCGTTTGGATAAATTTTAGCAGTAAATAAAGAGGATCATACGCACACATACAATTTGTATCGTAAATGTGTTACGTATAGTAGTGAGCATGATAGACTTCCCTAGGGAAGATGGGGATGTAGAGGGTGAAGATCCCATCAAAACCCTAAAAAGAAAAATTAATATAATAGGTTTCAAAACTTAAATTTCTAAATTCAAACTTTTAAGTTTACAGGTGGATGGGAGCCTTTTTCACCTAGAGCGCCATTTTCCTTACTAAGTCTACCATGCTCGGTGCTGTACGTGGTTCCTTGCGACTATGTTAAGCGATAAGATATATATAAAAATATATATTTTTTAATATATAATTATATATTTTATATATAATTATATATACATATATATGTATACATAATTATAGTGAGCGTCCTAGTTCAGAATTGCTGGAGATACGAGTGATAATTGATTAGTAACGACTGTTTATGCGTTATTCTCCTTATTATTTAATAATTCATGGCTTTTGCTCGTTGATGCTAATTCATTGTTTACAGGAGACGAGGAGGTATCGTTTCTTTATCGCGACAAAGTATTAGAAATATAAATTGATTAGTTTTTAAGGTTTATGAACAATAAAAAATTTACTTTTACGCCGTTTGTCTTTATTGCGTCCAACGATTATTGTGTAACTACTGCCCAACTTATGTTTCTCTCGCACAAATGCGCATGGAATTAAAGAAATAAATGTCAGCGAGTAATTTTAGTAGTTCCTATCATTCTTATTTTACCTTTACCTCTGTCAGATTTGGATTTATTACAGCGGACCTCGGAGAACCTTAGCCAATATTTCGTTGATAAGTTTTTAGGGACCGATTAACGTTTAAAACAATATATAATTCCATTAAAAAAAAAACAATATTGACCTTGAAATTTTTGGAACATCTTCATTTCCGGTGCTGAGACATGAGTCATGTGATGCTCCATTCGGCGCCATTTATTTTTTTCTATTTTATACCATTTTACAATCATAACTTGGCCCAGTAGGTTGGACACCCTGTATACGGTAGCTTTGGATCAATATGAAGAATTAATATACACACTTAAGGGAAAATTAATATCGTTACAATGTGTCATAAACAGTTGATATATACTTATCAAGTCTTATTCCTCAGTGAATCATTAACACGTTAAAAACAAATTATTAATCATATAAGTGCAAGGCTAATTTATAGTAATCTAAGACAATTGTAGTAAGATTAGTATTAATCTTCTTTGTTTTGGAAACTATTTTCAAATATTAATTAACGTTAAAGCTTGAATATATAGGATACCAAAATGGTATTTGGTACCAATGGTACCTAAGAATATCTAATGGTATCTAAGGAAGCTCAATGGTACTTAATAATATGTAAGGGTATCAAATGCTAAAGGGTACCAAGTAGTATTTAAGGGTACATAATGAAACCGAATATCATTTAATAATAAGGGGTATCTAATAAAATATCAAGGTTACCGTAGAAAATAGATACGAGAGGTGAGTGTAAGATTGGTACGGGTAATTCCTGTACGAGATAATGGGTCGATTTCACGGCGAGTTAAAGCGGACCTTTGCATCCGAGTTACTAATCGGCAAAATGAGAATAATCTTCGTGTCCCCTGATGCAGCGCGGACAGAGGGATTTGAAATTGGTTGGACCTCGAGTTGAGTTTCGTTTCACTGATCATTAATTTCCAACACACTTGTGTTGTAAAGACCCCCTGCAACCATTTTGCGATTTAATAAATTGCACCGGTGTACCGATAGGAATCGTACACGGTGCCATCGGTTTCATTAAGATTTGAGATGAAATTGTAATTGAGAAGTAAGGTTTTGAGAATCATTCCTTTTTTCAATTAATGACAGACACTGCAAATTCGAAGATGTAAAAATATTAACGTTGCAACAGCCACTTTGACAAGCTGCAAACGGTCAGGTGGATAGCTGCGAGGTAAGGAATAATGAAACGTAAGATGTTTCGCATACACAGGGACGAAATAAGCCAGAGGACAGAATTTTCTTTAGAGGATTCGTTCGGTTTGCAGGCCTGGAAGCGACCGCATCAGGGGCAACGGCCGGTCAAAGTCCTACCTTCGACATTCTATCCCCTCCATTATCTTATTCCTGTCTTTCTTCTTTACTGTTCCACCTTTCCATACGACTTAACTCTTCTTCCCCCTTCAAACCCGTTTCACCTTTCCTTTTTCTTTTGGATTTACCTTTCTTGTCCCCTGTTGCCTTCAGCCTCATATTTTCGGCGTTACCTCAGCTATTCTCATTCTCAGGCTTCCATCTTATTTTAAAATACATGAAAAATTAAAATTAGCCAAATTTAAAAAAATGAATTATCCTTTTGGTACTTTTAAAAATCACCCTTTTTAATACGAAAAGTTATAAAAGAGAAATAATTTTCAGTCTTTGCATGATAAAATAGTGAAAGGAAAGGGATACTTAAGAAAAATGAGGTGTTCCTGTTTTGCAGATTCTTTGAAATCACTGAAATTGCTCAGGTTTTCCATTACTCGATGATAAGCCTTATATCTCATGTACATACTTGTAAATAGAGAAAAAAAAGAAGGATGTGATGATAAGTGAAATTAATTATCACGATTGTGGTATGTTGCGATTTCAACATGATTCGGTGAAATCATCTATGAGATTAAAATTAATCATGATTTTGTTTCGTAATCCTTACTGGTGTATTACTATACTCTATTTCGTTCACTATTGATTATAAAATTGGATAAAATTAAGTAGGTGAACGAAACTAATACTCCTGATCATTAGTGTTGCTATTGTTTAACAAACTCTGAATAACTATTCTAAGATACCATTAAGGTGGGAATCACAATCAATGAACACAAATAGATATGAAAGATTGTAAGTCTATTTTTAAAGTCACGAGGCTTTTTTTTGTTGCCTGATAGGGTAAATAATTTATTTATCCAATTCCATACTGTATGCAGTTACCCTACATTTGTAAACACATACAATGGCCTTAACAATTCACATTACTTAATATATTATAAAAACAACTGAAATATTCAATATAAATTATTGAAAAAAAAGAACAAATTAAATTAGAGATAATAATAATTATAAAGCACAGGATTGATAGAGATATAGCTTCTCTAATTAAAAATCAATTAATACCTTGACTTTTCAGTTTCAATGATAATTAAAATAGCAAACATCAGTATTAATTTATTAGTAGAGATAAAGCTATTTTTGTTTACTGATAAAAATGTAGTACGCTTGAATGAATATTACGCATCGTTCGTACTAAATGTTTCTACGAGTTCAAGATTGAAGAGAGGATCAGTCCCTTACATAAACTTTATGTAACATGTTTCCACCAAACTCTCGGATTAAATCTGGAAGGCAGACATTAAACAAAAATTAATTTAAAAATTTGCTCCACATCATAGAATCTTGTTCATATAAAAGTGGAAATATTTTTCGCTGCTCACTATTGCCCCACATAGATTTTTCAGAATAGGTATCAATGATTCCTATTGCGTATTTCAATTCCAGAACGATGTTATCTGTTCTTATCAAGAAGAACAAGTATCCGTATAATAATGACTATACCTACTTCGGCTAGTTACGAGTTTCTTGAAGCGTTGTCACTCAATGCTACTGCGCAATCGTCGCCGTTGATAAGAAGTAAGATTTACCGGCTAACAGAATTCAGTATGTATTCGATCAACAATCTATCCATCAATATCGCGGAAAGTATTCGGTGCGTTGTGTTCATTCGTAAAAATAAAAGTGGTCCAGCGGAGTCTGAGCGTGCCGGCAGTGAAGCGGTTAAGCCTGAGTGTCCCGGAAGCAGTCCGGGAGAGCCTGAGCGTTTCGTGGAGAACCCAAGACCGTCGCATCCTGTGAAAACCAACTAGACGATTAATAATAGATTCTTCAAGATGAGCACTGTTTTAGCTACGTTTGCGGTTCTCAAGGACCATGTTAAATTAAAGGTCACACAGGACTATGTGGCCATCGACAGCATGAGTAATGAAAACTTTTCTACTTGATTTGTTATGTTTTTTCTTTGTTTATGGTAAAAAGTAATTGGTGAATTGCGATTAGTTTTCAAGTTACACTACAGGGTCACGTTTCTGATACTGTTGGTTGCCACGCTTCTGGTGACAGCTAGACAATTCATTGGAGAACACATCAGGTACCGAAGGTTTACACATATTGTTTGAAGTCTCAAGACAGTTTTTGAATATAGATTATGAAACGAAGAAAAGTGTAAAAAGTCTATCTGTTAATTGAAAAGAACTATATTTTCTGAAAGTTACATTTTATTGTTTTGACGACATTGTATCTACCTTGATTAAAGATTTAAGATATACTGATAAACTGATAAAAACTTGTTCGTACAGTTTTAATATTACAAGGATTATACATTGTTATATGTACTTATGAAATATAATATTTCATTATATTTCACTGATTTTATTATAAATTATGTTGTAATTTCTAAATATACGTAATGTGATAACAAGTTTATTAAGTAAGACATTACAATGTAATGATTAAGTATTCTGTTATATCAGTATCAGCATATCTTGATTATATTAGCTCATCTCATAAGTTCGTGCCGTTTTTTGAACGGTCCCATGTGTTAATGTCTTTAAATGTGTATGAATTGTTGTTTTTGGTATTTCTAGAATATGTGACATCTCATGGACTGATAAATTAAATGATTTCTCAACAAGATCTTGAATTTTGTCTTCCTGTGTGTGAGAAAAACGATCAGAACGTTCCTCATCTTCTAAACAAAAATTCCCATCTTTAAAACGTGTAAACCATTTTCTACAGTTACGAGATGAAAGAGCAGTTTCTCCGCAAACAGCACATATATTATTTGTCGCAATTGTTACCGAACTTCCTTTTCGAAATTCATATAACATTAGATGTCGGAAATGAATACGAATTTCACTCATCATTTTTAACTGTTAAAAATCAATCCGTTCACTATTTCACGATCCCATACCCATAAAAATCTCTTTTAGACTGCCCTCAAACAAATAAACTGAAGTGCATTGGTTTCTTATCGCCTTGTGTTTATAAATCGAGGCGTGAAATGTATACATACAAAAGTCGGCACGAACTTATGGGATGACCTAATACATAATTAGATGGAATGAGTAATTCATAAACTTCAGATAAGACTATTTATAACATTGGTAATATAACTGGACATAATGCCCAAAGAAAACGATTCACACCTAGGATTTAGAGCCTCCCTAATAGCTACCCAGGGTAGCATAGGTTCAAGTACCTTATCCTAAAACCCCAATTTATGCCGGGAAAACCAAAATTTCTGAACAGCTTAATTATCAGTAAAAGAAGATTATCTTAAGCCTTAGGACTTAAGGAAACAGTTTTCTTCTGTTTCAACTATTATACCTGAAAAATTCCACAACACTCTAGGACGAATACGACCCATGTTGAAACAGAAAATAATGAAAACTGTGAAACAAAGTGAAATAAAAAGACAACTAAAAATTATTTAAACAGAGGTAATAAAAAATATGTTAAACACCATTAAAATTTCTATTTTTACGAATAAGGTGCATTGGAGGTGCTGGGATGAGCGATGATCAGGTCAAAGTGATCAACACTTTCTGTTTCTTCACATCCACCTATACTGTGGTAAATATTAAACTTATCTAAGTAGAAAATTTAATGACACGAAGCGATCGAATCGCTTCAACAAAGGTGTTATAAGTTTGGAATGCTGAAAATAAATTTCATAGGTGAAACACATGAACGCCACAGCGGTTGGACTGGGCGAAGTTGCACACCCTGGCGTGGGACCAGCCAGCAGAGACGATCCCGTGGTGCACCATGCCTACTACCAATGGGTGCCCTTCGTTCTCTTCATACAGGCGATCTGCTTTTACGCGCCTCACTACCTGTGGAGGAATGTTGAAGGTCAGTCCCTCTACTTACCTTCGAACCGACCTTACGTACCTTTCCCACATACTTCTATTTGCTTTCCTTTTGTCTGGAAAGAGATTTTAATATTTTACCAGCGAACGATCTCCATTTATTTAGCAAAGCATAAAAAATTATTACAAAAAACAATTCAATAACGAAATACCATCGATTGATAACTTACTGCATATTCATAAGAAGCATCAGTTAAATGGGTTATTCTTGATAATATTCTTGACAAGATTAAAAATTATAATCACAATTAGCTACCTGGTAAATGCCAACCTGTTTATAGCGTATACTGACGTAGTTTAAGGTAAAAAATATGCATTAATACAGGAGGTCGGCTGAAAACGTTGGTGTCTGGTTTGCACATGGCGTCCTTGGCTCTGCGCGAGAAGTCTTTTAAAACTGATAATGGCATTTCGGTTCTCTCCACGAGCGAACGTGACGATAAAATACGACAGATTCGTGTCGCTTTCTTAAACCGTGTCCATTTGAATCGACCGTGGGCGTACTACCTGGGCCTCTGCGAGGTTCTCAATTTTATAAATGTCCTGGTGCAAATTTACGTGACCGATTGGTTCCTTGGTGGAGCTTTCCTTGGACTTGGTCAGGCAGTAGCCGCGGGCAGTGCTAATGGAGAAATGGATCCTTTGGACGTTGTATTTCCCAAGGTGCATTATCTAAGTATTCATTAACTAGTATTGTTATCTGTTAAATACAAAAGCTTCATTCGATGCTTTGGTTTTGATCGACATTCCAGGTGACCAAATGTGTCTTCCACAAGTATGGTGCTTCGGGAACCATCCAGAACCACGACGCGTTGTGCGTGATGGCGCTGAACATCGTTAACGAGAAAATCTATCTGTTCCTCTGGTATTGGTTCATCATTCTTGCGGTGCTAACCGGTTTAGGTTTGCTTTGGAGAATACTGACTATGCTGCTGCATGCCAGGTTACTACTATTTATTGCCTATATGTGGTTCTACGATTGTAATCTTTCCAAGAATTCTATTCCTGATTCTTCTGGTCCTGTCTGGTCAACTTTGTTTCCAAATTAACAATAATATTTTTCATTTCTGTCGTAGATAATCGTTGTTTTAATCGTAGAGAATTAATTTTTCACCTAAAATAATCAGCTTTTTATTGGATCTTTGCAAATCATTCAAACATGTTATTTCATGACATGTGAGATCTATGTTATCAGAGGAGATAAAAACAATGAAAACGTTTTTTTAACGTGTCTTATATTTCATTCTGTCTCCAAGTTACAGTAATTTTTGTCTTTCGGTAAATGTCGTTTGGTCTTCCTTTTTTGAACGAGTCTTATCTCAGATTTTTTTATCCAATATTTCTTCAAACCATTCTAAATTCATAAATTAAATTATATACATATCACAAGCAAATGTTTTCAGGATTGTACAAGAATGCCTTTGATATATAGGTTCATTCAAAAAAGGAGAACCACATAACTGTGAATTCTATCACAAAAATTGTTATAATTTGGAGTCAAGATTAAATATGATATTCCTAGGAATTTTCTCCATTATTTCATATCTCTAAATTATGGTTTAATCGATCCCACATATTATGAAACATCCTGTATACTGCCCCTGAGTTTCCAATTAACAAATTAGCTTCTACAATCACAATTATTCATTCTCACCTCAATTCTTATAAAAATTATTTCTTTAATTAATTAATTAAGTACTTTTTCACCACATAGGAGTACCCTGTTCAACAAAATGGTGTTCAGTATGGCCTGTCCAGGGAGATTCTCACCATGGAACGTACTAACAGTCACTAACGAATGTCATTATGGAGACTGGCTGTTTCTTTATTATATAGCTAAGAACTTAGATAATTATGTGTTCAAAGAACTTCTACAAAAATTAGCTGAGGATCTGCAAGAAAGACGAACTCTAAAACAGAATCCCCCTCAAGAGGAGCAACCGTTAACTCATTGAATATCACTGGTTCAAGGCTTTCAATCGAGCATGCCTAAGCTTCGACCAAAGAACATTTTGTCTTCTACAGACAATGTTTTATACTGGTATATATAATACCATACAATCGACTAGATCCATTTTGTAATTAATTTTTCAATTGTAATACTGAAATAATTTTTGCGGTCATTTCTTAATCTTTTTTCTTTTTTTAAATCAGTCATAAATGACAATCAATTTTTAATTGTAAGATATTATTATCGAACATAGTATTTATTGTATTTATTTCGTAGAAATATTACCTAAAGTATGACACAAAGTTAAAATTCCATAGAAGTGGTACTGCTGTTTCATATCCGACGGTCTTTTGATAACATTTCATATCACTGGCGGTGATAATAGTGATCCAACTGAAAGTGTAGAGATTTTTCGAAATCTTCTCTTTCCTGTAATGTAAATAACGATTGTATAGTACTTTTTTTAACTGAATGTCAAATTACACTGTTGGTTAAATAAAAGTATAACACAACTTGACAAATTCAAGTGTGCACAAAGTAAATACGCTGAACATATTGAACTGACCTCTCCAGCTGCATAATAGTCGACAATAGTAATCATTAAATCGTTCGGGAGGTTGATTGGCTTTGCGACATGGCTTGCCCTCAAATTAGACCATTCACGTTCACCTGATGAATCAATTTAATCTGATTACGAACTAGGTTGACAAGGAGAGTGTAAGACCTTCGGGTTACCTAGACTTTGAACATTATTTTTCGTCATTTTGTTGCCAAATATCACTATATAAAACAAAAATTGATAAAACATCAGTTTGGACGTCTGGTACTTCATTAGAGAGACACTGGAATAATTTAAAAATAAAAATTTTATTTCACAAGACGCAAGGTTTAGAAATCTAACGTTTGTATGTACTTTGCAGTCCTTGGTCTTGTTTTTTAAATTTTTTATCAGAAGGTTTGTTAGAAAACATTCTGCTACTCCAAGGCTGACCACGGTTCAACAATTACCTGTAAGTTTATCTTAGAAATGACAAACTTTTCCTTCTTGGTAACAATTCATGGGGAGATTCATGATTTCAAGAAACACTGACGTAGAGGCTGAATGCATCGATCGCAAGAAAAAATTGTGGACCGGAATTACATTGAAATTGAAATCACAGAAAGCGGAACGGGTTCATTGTTATACATATACCGTCATAAATTATTTTTAATTTAAATGACATTCTTAAAGTAGAATTTACGTAACATCATCTTATATTTAATGCTGGTGACTTTATTTGCAATTTTAATTTTCTTCCAAATTTTTTATGCAACGAAAATTAGGTACTAAATTCATTAGCATTTCGACTATGTATTTTCATACTTACGTTCAAAAATTAACAAATTTCATATAGATATGAATTCATCGACATGAACGGAACAAACTGATTACACAATTGTCAGCTTTTTATCAGTAACTGGCGGTAAAAAAAATATTTGACCTTGTCATCATAAATACGGTAATTGAATCTGCTTCTTTAGAAAGAAAAAACGACTTGATAAGAAACCATTCGTCACAAAACTTCTAAGACAGGAATTAAAAAGAAAGGAAAAAGAAAGCAGTTCATATAAATCAGACATTAAAACGATCAATTTTAAAACAATGTAAAAAGAATATCTAGATCGAGTAAACTTAAAGAATAAAATAAACACTTAGGCTTGAATTCTTTCTTCGCCTGGTAACAGTACCTCTTTAAAGATACATATGTACTATGTATCTTTAACATTAGCACTGGGTGCCTGTTTACATTTTCTTGAGCCAGAGAATATTTACGTACTCGATGAGTTTTGAACGTTAAAATCTTCCACTATCGTACAACGAGCAATCGGAACATTTACAGAGATATGTTTATATACACAACATACTTGTATCAGTACGAATGATAGAAAAACCAAGAGGCAATGAAAACTTTCTGTACATAACAGAAATATTGATCAATGTAACCTGTGAAATATTTATACATTTACAAACTGAATTAACCATTGGTGTAATTAGAAAAGTGTTAGGGTGGATCTGCCCCTTCTTCCAAAATGTAGGTTGGCCCCCTCATTACTCTAATAACAAGATTCTAAGGTTCAAAAATTCAAAAATTCCAATATTCTAGCATTAAGAAACCTGGACTGTGTCTCTAAAAAATTAGAGACACATTGCAATTGACAGAAAACATTTGTCAGTCACGATGAAAGTTGTTTAGCATGGTCAATAAAATGTTCGCAAACGCAGTAGATTAAAAGATAAACTGTGGAATCTCGTTACGAGATCTTTGTTAACTTCTTTCGCGTGCGTAGCAGAGTAAGCCACGACCGGAACACAATTCATTATGTTCTCTCTCACAACCGGGAAATGACGAATGTGGACCGCGGGAAGGCTGTTCTGATGACACGCTGATGCATTTGATGCAACTGTTCAGATAATTGTCTGACACTACGAATTTTATAATATTAATATTATAATCGAATAATTAAAAGAAGAAAAGATTTTAAAAAAATTCTAAGTGTTATTGATATTTTCTGAATATTCTGAATTAACGAATGAAACGTTTGAATTTGAAAATAAAATGATTGCGTTTAAATGATAACGTGTTATGTTACATCCGTTTGCAGCATTCAACTTGCTAAATTAAAAACCTTATTGTCTTGACTAACAATGAGATCAGGCTTACAAAAGAATATCTGCAGTTGCATCAAATATGTTTTTCAAATGCATCGAACACGCAAATAGAAAAAAATTTCGAATAATACCTACGTATCGAGATCAAGATCAAGTGTAATTGCTGGTTAACTCGTGACTTCCTGCAACTTATTTTCTACTTCCTCTTTCACACAATTCATTCTTGAAACGAGGAAGATAGTCAAGAATTGAGATATTATATTTTACATTTTACATCGATCAAAATATGAATTCTATGAATAATGACACAAACAATTTAACCAATAATTGGTGCATGAAAGTGAAATCGATCATACCGATTCCTTTCGCCACCTTCACTTTTTTTCCTTCCTGAAATTCCTCGACTATATCTTTAAATTAATATTATAATATTGAAAGCACGATAGAAAATTTCAATAACGTAGTTAGATCTCATAATTTGTTAGCTTTCGAAAGGAGAGAAGCTGTGACTCACGAAACAGCTAAGTTACTGTGTTTACTCATTCTGGAAATCTGTCTCTTTGTCGTCAGTTCAAAGGAATTTCTTTCAAAGAACAAAGGATGTAAAAGGAAGACTACAAAACCGTAGATAAATATTAAGAATATTAAACATATAAACTGATTAATCGATTAATCAATTAACACTCAAGTAAATAAAGAGCAGGGGTACAAAGTTAAATGTCTTCTAGATTCGTCAACACAAAGCAGACTATTCAATCAGCAAAATATTTCAGGAATGTACTTAGCGTTGTCCCTTTATGATCGAGTTTATACCTTGAAGAGTTCTGAGCAATTAAGCGCAAGGCCTCTTCAAGAGTAAAAGGAAAGTGGATCAGATGAGCCCTAAGGCATGTTTTCGAATCTCCTGAACTCAATTATATACCAATTGCTGTGAACCTACTAATGGCACAGACAGTAATCTATACTTTCTATTACAAAATAAGTAACACAATTTCGGTAGAATTTTCTCTCCTGTACATTTGATAGTCTCCACCGGTAGCGCAAGTAAGATATTCTGGGAACGTTTGGAACATAAGGGGGTATAGCGAATAAAAATGCATTCCGTATTTCGTTCAGTACCTACATTGTACCTTTCGTGACTAGAGTTTCAATTAACTCGTGTCTTCAGCAAAGAAACACGAGTTTCGTAGAATAAAGAAAAAAACAATGAATAATATCTCTTCTTGTGAAACGTATTAGGTGAATTTTTTAAGAGATGCATTTTTTATTTCTATCTCCTCAGAAATACAGTTTCAAAAACCCACAGTACAGCTAGCCAAAGATACAGTTAAATGACTGTAAGAGAAAGTCTCTTTCATCCCAACAGAACAGTGGGCTCTATATAAAAAAATAGTGTGGGAAATTGGGCTTGAGGACATAAATTAGTGGAACATTCAACAACCCTCAGGTCATGGATCAAATGAGCAACAAGTGGGTTCTCAACTTGGAATCTAAACTATACTTTTGTTCATGAATTTTGAATTATCTTCTTGGTTCGTATGATTTCTACATACAAATATTCGAGGAAGCAAGTAAACAACGGTAGCGTTATGTCGAAGCTGACTTTATTCGAAACGTGTCTTTGGTACTGGCGAAGATCCACGTAGCACGTGTGTGCATGGATAATGAGGTTAGCCTGTGGCTATCGTGTAAACCTCGGCCACTGTAAAGGTATTTACACAGCGACTTGTTTAACTCAACGCAGGCAACAGTGCCCTTATACAGTAAGTTCCAGCTTTTCTTTTTCTCTACATACATAAGGACACGCCTTGTGTGCTGGATGCAGCTCTGTCCCCTGGGTAATTTTCACTCGTCTGCCTTTATTTGGAATTAAAACAATCTGTGCGCCTTTTAAACTCGTTGGACGAAGGCTTAGAAAATTGTGACACTTTATAAATGTTTTAAAGATATATAAAATAATTTCTGTCTACCCTTGACATGATCTCAGAATATTTCATCTGTCAGATTGTGACATCAGACGCCATTAAGGGGTCTGGTCGCTTTCTTTTCTACTCCCACAATCTTATCTTTTCAACATGAGCCTGCCTCTGCAATCTACCACGAAATTCTTATTCTTGAACGGAGACCACAGT
Source organism: Osmia lignaria lignaria (assembly GCF_051020975.1). Classification (NCBI taxonomy): domain Eukaryota; kingdom Metazoa; phylum Arthropoda; class Insecta; order Hymenoptera; family Megachilidae; genus Osmia; species Osmia lignaria. The sequence continues at coordinate 8,561,345 of NC_135041.1, forward strand.
GACTATCAGTGAGCAAACATACACAGGTAGGTATCAAGGTGAGGGACCGAAAAATGCCTCATAAAAATGCCTAACTGCTCAAGAACCGTTATGTGTTCCTCTATAAAAACTTTAAATAGAAACACTGACTTTCTTGCTTGAAGACATTAAAACAAAGACTTTTAATAAAGCTAGAGAAACTGGTCTATCCAGCAGTGCCATCTTAAGGCATGTGCATGCTGGGCAGTCGTCAGGATCCCTATGATTGGACGGTCTTCCAAATAAAAAGCTTATGGTAGAAGCTTCAGTATACTGTTTTATCTAGCATCTACAATGCTGTTAAGACGGCTCTACATTCTAGAGAAAAATCTTAGTTACGCCATTGTTAGTACTACATAAATTTCTCAAATATTCAATGTAGGATTATGCAGTTTAGTTTGAAGAACTACAAGGACCAGACGCGAGCATAGCCGACATACATTCGTCACAATTGACACGATTGACTTGCAGTGGTACTCAACTGGACCCTATCCATATAAACAGCTTTGATGGGATTTAGAGAGTGCATATGCTTCAAATATTGAATCAGAGAGGGTCCATGGTTCTTATCAGAAAAATTCAGCCTATCACGAAGGGATAACAATTTATTCGTTTACCTGGTTGTACAGTCTACTGCGAACAACATCGGTGGAATTTATATAAGCTCTGGGTGGAAACGACTGCTTAATTTATTCAAGATTCCGGGAAATGCGGTTTAAGTAGCATTCTTAGTAAAATGCTCGGTTACCAGCAGTGAATTACAGAATACTGTGGATTATACAACACCGAAGGCTTCGTAATCTAACTATGTTGCGTTTCTAAATTCACGGATGCTGTATTCACTATACTTAGCAAGCTGTAAGTAAAGCTATACTTATTGCTGTACTTACTATTATGTAGTACATACGCGACCGAGCGTACAGCGTACAATAGTTACGGCTTTTGAACAGGTCACAACTGACGAAGATAGTGGTAAGATTTATTGTTGACGAAGTTTCATAGAGCGATCCAGTTGAAAGCGAAGAGGAAAGAGCAATTTTTCGCTGACAAAACGAGCGATTGTCGTCGTTCATAAACGAACTCTAATTAAGATAATTGTGACTAAGGACGCATATAAAGCGTCCACTAGTAGAACAGGGGACGAGCAATAAGTTGAGCGCTAGTATTTTACTGACTGTGTAAGTAGTATCAGGGATTAATAGTTGAGCAGCAGCCGAAAGTAAGTCTACTTTGTTTTCTTTCATTAAGTATTTTATGCTTTTTAATACATTAAAAATAATACTCCATCATAAACAAAAAGTAATTATACACCTTGAAATAGAATCTTTCTTCCCTGCGCTTGACTACCTATTTTTCTATCACCCCGTCTAATACATTCTTGATCCTTGATCATGGAACTTCGTAACTATTGACTCTCGAGTCTCATTGCATAATATCTATCAAACTGAAGCAAAGTCAATATGTACTCTCGGTTGATATCAGTGACGAGTGAGGGGTACGATAGGATTCTTAAATATAGTCACGTGCCTTGACCGAGTTTAACACAGCCCCACGTTAATGTGGGATGATATTATTCAATAGATAGATCGCGAAGAGGTCATTTTTCGCTCGACCGATAAGACAGACGGTACATTTTCGCTAACGAAACGGGTCTCTATTTCCGATCTTTTTTTATCGCTTGCACATGGCGAACGCCATGATACGAACATGGTCACGTGGATCACGGGGGCTGCATGTAGTCTAGAAACCGAGATGCTGGGGTCATGCGATATCCTGTTGCGACGCGTCTGCACAAAAGCTTAAGTTACATCACGTTGCACATTTGGACCGGTTGCTACGAAAACGAGATCACCAGCTATGTATTTTACGGAAACACGATCGGTTAGTGAAAGGAGGCTCCTCTCTCGTTGTTAGTTAGAAAATTTAAAAAAAAGAAGCAGTAAAGACTAACAGAAGGAACTTGCAAATTTAAAGCAATATAAGGAATGAAACTACAAAGATACGAATATATGTTCTTCTAGGTACTCTGAAGGTCTTGCACTCTCTTTATCAAACAGCTGCTGCGAACAAACTAAAATCTTATACCTGTTACCACCGCCATATTTTCCCCTTAATTTACAAAGTTATAGCCAAACCCTTTGTTTCGTCCCTTTCCCAAAGCCTTGAATTGAAGAATGACTCCAGGTGGCTGGACACCGGATAGATCCTTTGCAAGGTGGAGTTTGAGGAGAGCCTGAAAAAAAAGGTCGAAAGTTAGTGAAAATGAAGAAATGTGATAATTTTCAAACTTTCAAACTTTAACTACTTCCATAATAATCATTCACTGACAAAACTTTATGACTTAAGTTTAGATGAATTCATTAATTACAGGAATAGAGTTTATTATATTATTGAGGAATTCTGTAAAAAGTGGCTGGAGGAGGAAATAACATGTGAAATTGAAAAGTCAAGGACGCAAGAGAAAGTTGTTCCCGAGAACAGGACTTAGCCTTGTATCCATCATAAAATGAATGTATTGAGTAACGATGTCCTTAATGATTCTCCGTAATTTTAACCTTTCTTGGACCGAATTATATTCAATGTTTCGTTCAAAATATGTTAGTATGTTTTAAAATTATCTCTTAATTATTACATTAGTCATTGATAACTTTATGACAAAATAATAATCGTATGACCAAAGTCACAAAAGCTGTTTGGTGGAGTTAATGTATACACAAATATACAGGGTGTCCGATGTAACTGGGCCCAGTTGCATGAGACATCTTGTATAATGATTATTCAGGACAACGCAAACATTGAGCCTCATCTCCAGGGGATTTCTCCATAATGTTATAAACACGTGTGTGACATGTGTCGCAGTCATTTTCACACCGTAAATGTTTATTGCTGCATATGGTATTACCGAGTAAATGGGGTCTGTTTAGACCACCCAAATCGTTTCAATGATTCTATTTTCCTATTCATTTCATTTTACATATATATTTTACAAAAATATTTTACTGGAATATCTGACAACTTTTATTACCGGATGCTTCAATTAATGCATTCAAAAAGTATACAATATCATTTTAAAAAATTTAGGCGATCCATATATTTAATCAAAAAACATTTTTAAATCTTAAACAATAACGTATAACTATAATCATGCATAATATCATTTAAAACAGAAAGTTTTAAAATGCCCATTGTTTCTGCAATAACTCAATATACTGCCGTCCAACAGGATCCTGAACAAATGATGGTAGGTCGAGGGATGCTGGTATTTCCGTTCCATGGGGTAACACGCAGTCCTTTCAGGGTCTCGTGCATCTGGTCACGTACACAGGCACAGCAAGCTCCACATGGTGAAACGACAAAACGAACGCCTGGAACGTGAAAGAAGGAACACGAAATTGCTGATATTGATTGCATAATGCGTAACTCGCCCTACCAGTTACGCATACGAATTCATGCTTTCGTCACTGGGTCTAAATAAACAGAGAACATCAGGTAAAAAGGATAAAAAATTTCTTCAAAGTATAAATTATAGTTTTAAAATATAAGTAATAAAATTGAAAAAAAAAATTAAGTTATTATTTATAATACACCTAATAATATGCTAATAAAGATGAATAAGCATGCTAAAGTTTAATGAAACACACTGTATACAAAAATGTGATGTATTAGCAACGTTTTCAGTCTGAGATTGATCTTTGCCTCTCCTTGTATGCTTAATAAAACATTAGTTTGCATACATACATAAGTAGTAACAACAAGTACAAAGATAACATAAATTAACGTCAGTCTGCTTTATATTCTTCGGCTTCTAATTGTAAAATGTTTCAAGAAAAGGTCTAAACGTTCACCAGAAGAACAACGGACTGTAATTTTAGTTGTAATTCGCGAGTGTGTAATAACAATGTTAACAACATTAGCGTAAATATTAAATGTCGTTTGCCAAGTTAATGTGCTTCTTCTCGGTCTATTTACATTTAAAATCAAGGTAAAAAGAACTCATTAAATCAATGTTTTATGAATAATATTTTCATTCAAAGATGACAAGGGAGATCTAGTGTTCGATTCTTATAGTGGCCTCAACGTTCAATTGAATTTAACGATCGAATTAAAGCGATTTACTTTCATTACGATATAGCGCAGGATGAAGAGGTCGTGCAGAAGAGAAAAGAAGGAGAAACGAGTAACTGGAATAACGGTAGTAGATAACGGCGGACCTAAGGCGCTTTAAATCATCGGCATGAAAGTTCTTACTTCCAACATTCTTTGAAAAGCATAACTAAAATTGTATTCAAAAATTCATTTATCTTTGTAGAAAATGTAGGTACCGTGCCTCTTTATCGTGCTAAAATCTAGCGCCCTTAAGTTCAACTCGCAGAGATAGTCTCTAGTTTGCTATAATAAGTGTATCCTCTTCCTACCCTGGTACAAAAAGGTTGTTACACGTGTTCTTTGATAAGAAAAGAAGGTCTCTCAAGATTTCGCAATATTTTAGAAGCGATTACGAGATTTGGTGCAAACAAATCAGTTAAAAATATAAACCCATAAAGAAAAAGAGATGGTAGGCATAGTTAAACGCAGGAGCACATACTATGGAAGCAGGGTACGAAGCATGCACAAAGGAGGGGGAGTTGAAACAGCCGTCGGTCCCCCACCGTTACGACCCCCACCTCCTGGGCCCTCTCCTACTCGTTTCGACTATGGCAGTCCCCCTAGCAAGATCGAAAGAGGTTCCCTCTCGCCCCTCGTTTGAACAACAAGCCACTGACTACTCTCGTCAGTCGACGTTGAAGACTGCTACGTACATACGTGTATATGCCGACACAATTCGATGTTGGTTCGCACCCGTTCGTACGATCTGTCTGCACGATATCGAGAGAAAAAGTGCCGCGCAGAGGAGAAGACAGAGAAGGAGGTAGAGGAGGAGGTGAAGGTGGAGGAGAAAGGGGGAGCCCTGAGCGGCAAGAGAGTTCGGTCCGGCTGTTGCACAATTTTGTGTCAGCCTGTGTTTCTCGGTGAAATCCTCAGACCGACTCAGAGGAAATAACAGGATTGACAGTGAGTGTCGTATATCCGACACGAAGTTGATTGGACGCGCAGGCGTGCGTCGCGGGCTTCTTTGAAGATCGAGAAACGACGAGGCTCCCTCGTTCCATGTTGCGCATTTGTTTATCGAGATTCAACTGAACGTAGTTACGCGTAGAATCGATCGATCGGTGAAAGATGCGAAAAGGATACGTGTGTTTCGTCGACGCATCGTATAAGCAGAGTTGAAAACTCCTGACTGAGGACAGTCGTGTACAAAAGGCGAGCGCGTTCGCGGTCTTGTTCAACGTTGGTTCGGTGACCGATCGTGCGCGCTCCCATCACCCCGTAAAAAGAATAAGAAACAGCGAGTGGAGGAGGAGTAGGGCGGAAGCTTAAGGAAAGAAGGACGCCGAAGGAGAAGGAGAAACAGGAGAAAAGGAAAAGAGGGAGGCACGCCGCGTGGACATAGCCGTACGATCGTCGTGTGTCTGTTTCGTTTGGTTTCGTTTCGTTTTACCGCTTTTCGAGCGGACCCGCGGTAGATGAGGGCCCGCGAAATTTCTAGTTGATAACGATTTTACCCGATTCTCCTTCTCGTGACACATTCCGCCACGTGGACGTTGTCGCGTAAAGAAGATTACTCGATTGTAAACAAGCTAAGAAAACAATCATGTACAAGCTACTAGGGGGTCTTGGCACGTTCTTGAAATGGCAGGAGATCACGACGGATTCTATGGTGTTCCGGTTGCACAACCACTTTACGGCGGTGCTACTTTTCACGTGTTCGATGGTGATCACGGCCACCCAATACGTTGGTAATCCGATCAACTGTATCGTTCAAGGTTTACCACCGCACCCTGTCAACACTTATTGCTGGATAACGTCTACGTTCACTATGCCGGATGCATTCAATCGGCAGGTGGGTAATCTCGTTTAGCGACTGTGCCCCTAATTTTCCGACTTGGATCTACGCTTGATTATGCTTGTCCTTTGAACCACCTGTTCCCAGCTTTGGGAAGTTCAACGATCAAATAGACCATGACACATGCTGTACATTGATAACTGTAGAAAAATGTTGTATCGACTAATCAACGTTAACAATTTTCTTTTTTTATTTCTAAATTATTTCCGATTTCCGTTCTAGAAGACAATTTATCAAAATGGAATTTCTGTTTGTTTAAAACTACTTTTTGCCACTAGCGATAGTGTTACTCAACCGCGAAGAGTATTTTATACCGATAGTATGAGATCTAATTGCCAGCGAGTAAAAAGAACATAAAACAACGAAATCGCTTCAGGTTACCCCCGAGGTTATCTATAGTTTTCTTCCAATTCCTCTCACTCTTGCCTTGTACATTAACACATGCTTTACGAAATAAACTCGCTGTATGATTATTCACAATTCTTAAGAAATAACTTTTGCAAAACATTTGTTAAATTAAAAAAAAAAGAAAAGAAAAATCATACACACATTCTTAGTAACAAATTTCCCGCCAATCGAATGAGTTATGAAATTTTGGTACACTATGTTTAGGCGGCAAATTTGAATCAGAAATATGACTGTAGATCTCTATTTAACCTCTTACTATTATTAATGTATGAGTAGCACTCTTTATAATTTTTACTGTTTTTTTGAGATCGGTTCTCTTAGATAAAACAAGGTACAATGCTTTCGTGAACTGAATGAACGGATCGCTTATAAATACGTACGGGAAGTAGACGATAAATGAACAATATAACGATGCAAATATATAAATTTAATCAAGTACACCTGCACTCTTTCGTCATTATCCTATTGTTGACGAGTCTGTTTCTTGTTAGGTCGGTATAGAGGTGGCGCATCCAGGAGTGGCCAACGACTTCGGCGACGTGGACGCAAGGAAATATTATACGTACTACCAATGGGTCTGCTTCGTATTATTCTTCCAGGTAAAGGCTCGTTTATCGGTAATCTTGTACGGGTGACAGATAAGACTTAGACAGCTGCACTTTTGGTTTAGGTTTTTGTTACATCCGACTGGCTATTCTCGTCTTTCCGTATTGGATATCCGAAACTGTGGTTCGCGCGAATGCACGAGCCCTTCGCGTTGCTGATTACATATCTGACTTCTTATTTCTTCGAGAAAATGCTTTTATCTTCATTTTAATTTAATTACCGCATAAAACTGTTCTTGATTAAACGCTCTCATTAATAATGACGTCCAATATTTTATCTTACAAATATGGAGGCACCTCCATTTTGTATATTTATGCAGCATTAAATGTCTATGGTTATTACACATAATATTTTAATAATAGTCTTTGTCATATCCTCCATGACTAAATTAAACGAATATGTATATTACATTCAACAGGCATGCTTGTGCTATGTACCACAATGGTTGTGGAACATGTGGGAGGGCGGTTTGATCAGTAAATTGGTCATGGGTATGAATCACGGCCTCGATAAACAAGAGAACATTCGGAAGAAAAAGTCCGTGTTAATGGATTATCTAATGAATCATATTAGGGTAAGTGATCCTAATTAAATTCCTGTTTAGGTGACATTAAGTTTACTTTTGCGAACTTTGTCTCAACTGGTTCATCATATTCAGCCGCTTTTTTAAAAAGTGTATTTACATTGTAAATAATAATGGGATGAAATTAAAATTATTTTAATCTCTAATCGAACCTAAAGCCAAATTAATACAGCTATGTAATTTCAATATAGCGGACTACTAACTTCACTTAATTGAAAATTATCCAAAATTTATTTAGTCTATCTCAAAAATATTTATAAAACGCAAGAATTTATTAAAGAATTTTCAAGTTCTAAAAGAATAAGTACTTCAGCAAGGGTTGAGAACGTTCACAGAGATGCCTCAATTGGTCAAAGTGTCACATACTGAAATCTTAGCCAAGGGAAAGGAGGAAAGAATAAGAAAGAACGGTTGAGACGATTCGGTTAGATCCAATTTAACCTCGTTGAGTCCAATTCATGCCAATTCACCGATCGCTTGTTCTTTCAGAGTCACAACATGTACGTGTACCGATACTTCATTTGCGAGGCGCTTTGCCTAGTGAATATCTTCGTTCAATTATACCTGATGAATCGATTTTTCGACGGGGAATTCCTCAGCTACGGATTGCGAGTACTGCAGTTTTCGGAGGTGCCACAGGAAGAGCGTGTGGATCCCATGGTCTACGTGTTCCCTCGCGTCACCAAGTGTCTTTTCTATAAGTATGGTGCTTCGGGAACGATACAGCAACACGATTCCCTCTGCATTCTTCCATTAAACATCGTCAATGAGAAGACGTATATCTTCATCTGGTTCTGGTTCACCATTCTATCCATCTTGTTATTGGGTCTGATGGTATACAGAGCAGCCATCATTTTTGCCCCGGCCGTGAGACCGAGACTGTTACATCTCTCCTCTCGGCTATTGTGTATAGAAACTTGTCACAGTATCAGCAAAAAGATTGATCTGGGTGATTGGTGGCTTCTCTACATTCTGTCTTCCAACATGGACTCACTAATCTACAGGGACTTCCTCCAGGAACTGACCAAGAAGATGGGCGATAGGCAATCAGCTATGGCTTAGATTGATAACTTTATAACAAGAATTTTCGTTAGAAAGGCTGAACTGATTCGCTGAGGTTCATCGTTTGAAGGCAGGTTCATTGCCTTTAGTTGACCTCCTTCGGGGAATTATAGGGGGGAGAACACTGACCACCGTTGTCTGCGTGGAAATCATCGCGTTACAAGAATTACTATCATAGGTAGCGCCTTCAGAGAACAATTGTTATGCACGACTGACGTATGTGTGTTCGTAAACACGCGATGACATTCGGTTTTGTATGTACACAAGAGTGTGACTGTGTGTGAGTACGAGAGAAAGTATCGTTGTTTCAACGGTTATTCCAAGAACTGTTTCTTTATTATTATTATTTTTTTTTATTATTCTTAATTAGTGTTCGTTCTCCAAAGCAACAGATCTATTTTATTGCGAGAAGTATTGCTCAAAGTAAATCGAACGTATTTCTATGACAGAGGAAGTTTCGAGGCGATGAGGATCTTAGCATACGAATACCTTTTACTATGCAACATTTTTCTACTGTGAGGTCATCTCGACTTTTATGCTATCCTATCGTGATTATAATGTGCACTGTCGCAAGAAATCTTGCTCTCAGATATTTCTGTGTAGCATATACGTGATCCAATTCATTGAATGATTATTCTTTCTAAGTTGTCAACGTATGTGTTAGTTTTCAAAATACCGTGACTAAGTAATTAGTTGCAAAGGATGCATATCAATTTTTATTGTAATTTAGAGATATGATTTGTATTGTCAGGTTGATCAGAAAGTTCTGTTGATTTTTGCAAATTAGTTTCCTAGTGATAATGAATGTGGAATACAGTTATCTTTCTGTTTGCAGTTATTAAAAAAAATACACAAACTACGTTTTTTAGAACCAGCAACAAAATTTTCTGATCAGTCTAATATTTGCCCATTTGTGTTCCATCGACAAAAAAACATTGTCGCAGAAGACTTGTATTAAAGTAACACGGATCTTTTTTTTTTTAACGTCTATGTCCTCTGTTTCTTAATTAATTTCTGCTGTATGTATCAATATAAGAATTTACGAGTGTTAAACCGATTGTGTATCGTATATGATGTGTGTTTCCTATTGGAAAGTAAGAGAAGAAAAGAAGTTCGACCGAATTTTAACGGTACTACAATTTCGAATGTTTATTAGGTAGAACGAGTAAGGTTTTATATTGATATTATGAATATTATACGAATATTATAAATATTCGTGCAATTTATGCATCTATTGGTTTTTTCTTTCTATCTGATATTCGATTATGGTAAAAGTTTAAATTCTACCGCAATCGTCAGTTGGTGACAAATCAAGAATGATTTTTTTTTTAGTTATTCATGCCTCGATATTGGTCTTGTGTTATAAACTACAATATATCCCATAATCATAGGAAACTTGAGACTTAGGCTAACATCTGTAATTCAATGCTTTCAAAGTTTACAGATACTTTTCCTATTAGCAGCTGACTGTAACATAAAAGACATTGAAAATATACTGTAATTCTAAGACGTTATGCTTTTTCTTTAATATTATTGTAAAAGTATTAAAAAAGAATAAAAGTTTCCTACTGTTTAAAAAGAAAATTGAATTTTTTAATTTAAATTTTAAGGGATTGTGAGTCTTATATATTTCAGATGGAAGTGCTGATAGAGGGGTAAAGAGATCGGGCTGACGATAAAACTAAATGTTTTGATGTCGGCGTTTTCTAAAATTTACACGGTATGGTAATGCGGTTTGAAACTAAAACGTTGGCGCGTTAAAATCGGCGATGGAAAAGATAAGAGAGACAAGTAACAATCAAAGAGTTTGTGTTACGCGAGGCACGTTTTCAGTTTTCCGATAAGATTTCTGTCCTTCCGGTATTAAAATCTTGAATGAAATCAACTTGTTGCGTAAACACAAATGATGTAACAGAAATTGGCGTATCTTGCGGTCTGAAATGCCGACATCGCTCAAAACCTCATTTCTGTTTCGCTGCGCACTCTACAATTCACAACGACGATCTTAGGAACTACATCGGGTCTAAGGATCGATGACTAGTCGATAACTAACAGTAACATAAAAGTGAGCTGAAAATGCATTAAAAATAATGCAAAAATTAATGAAAAAGTATAGCAGAAATAAAATTAAAAAGAAAAAACAAAGAAGCAAATCTTAATCTCGCAACCAATTACTTCGTATTATTTGCCGCATAATTAATAAATGTACCATAGAAATAATGATGCAGTTATTAATTACCCGCCAAATAATAACGATTGTCCAGGTCTCCACCACGAGGAGGTTGCTGCAGGTGGAGACCCGCCCTATTCTCATTCCATTCTCTCCCCATTTATACAGATTTTTATTTAAATTCAATAACATCATCCTCTTGATGCACATTTTCAAAACATCTTTGTTGTGCAAATGAACAGCAAACGGAGCATTATTTTTATTCACTATCTACCTATCTACTTATCTATTTATATTCTCAATTCTACCTCAATATTTTTTTATTTTGATTACAGATCTGTAATTAATAAATATGCTATTGCATATTTGTCCTACATACTTGTAAATACTAAGGATATCTGCCTATACGAGCGCTCGTAATAACATCAAAGATTTGCTTAAATCAAAATTCTCTTAATTAATCATTGCAGTGTTTGACGATTATATCTTAATGATTTTATGATTATTCTATAAAACCATAAACTTACAACCTATACGAAAATTTAAAAAGATATACATAAATAAATTGTTGATTTGATCGTTCTTACCAGAATGCTTCCGTGATCGATATTCATTCGCAACACTAAATTAAAAACGCGATTTGCCCAAAATCATGGGGGTCACGGGCCCCCTCTTTTCCTGCAATTACAAAACTACAACTACAGACAAGTACAGTGACAAAGTAGTAACGATAATGATTTCCCATCCTTTTTTGCAAAAGGATGCAAAATCATTAGTAGTTCCCCTCTTGAAAGACAGTTTGTCGGGGCGCTTCGGCATATAGCCTTTTCGTTCTTCGGGCGGTCCACCCACCTGAAACTTATATCTAAAGCTCGAGACTTGCAAATTCGCAAAACAAAAAAAAACAATCAACAAAAAAGAAAACTCGCGAAACTAATTGACACGTGGACGAAAAAAGACTTTATATAAGTCGTTGTTCGTGCACACGTGCCGTGCTCGAGCAGAACTTGTGCGTTTCGTGCCATCGCGATCGCGTATGACGACTTATGAAGTCGCCAAAAATTTGAAAAATTGTACAGATAGAATCGAAGGCGAACGGCGTACTCCGTTCGTATCGATGGTATCGTCAATTCTTCAAATATATTCCAGGTACAGGTTGATCACGCGAAATCGCGCCTACCCGACCAAGAGACTGTGACAACCTGTCCCGGCCCTACCTACTTACAATCCATCACACACACCAGAAGGTATACTACCTACCTACCTAACGCTATATTTAAAAAAGGCAAAATCACATTCTCACAAAAATTCATTCCACGACCCCTATACACTCCACCCGGGCGCAAGAGCCTAAACTAGGGAGAACGTCCCGGGACGCCTCCGTCACCCGAGTTTCATCTCACATCACACTCTACGGCACGTACCATTTTTCACTGAAATCGTCTGGCAAGGCTAGCAATCATTGCGTATAATGATAATTACAAAATTTAATTAACTACTTTGATATAGAATATTTCATAATCATGGTAATAATCATGGTAATAATAATGGCAATATAGTAATAGTAATGGTAATAATACTATTTGGTTTGTACGTTCATTGTATATTTTGTTGAATAAAATATTATTTCGAATTAAAAGTTAAATGAAAAAGTTATTAAACCGATGCAATCCCACAGCTTAAAAACACACACACACCATATGTGGAAATTACGTCGTGCACGATATACTAACACAATGCCAGCCGCTTATTAATTATTATTCTTATGAACTAGGTCATCGTGCCCATTGCCTCTACCCATCCAAGTAGCACCTGGGCACGTGAATGGGCTTTGGCAATAAACACGGAAGGGGTTAAACCTGAAAATCCTGATCTACAACAAAATGATTAGTACATAAACATCTAACGGGCTAATATTTCACTATTTTAATAAAAGTGACTCGACTTTGTAAATATAAAACTTTAAGAACAAATACTGAAAAGCAAAATTGAGCAACTATGACGGAAAAATGCTGCATTACTAACATGAAAAATGAAAAAGAATTTAATGTAAAAATTGAACTTGATACTTTATTGAAAGCAAACTGACTCTAATTAAGAATTCTTTGCAATGAAAAAATACTTTACTGTGAAAATTAATAAAAAAATTAAAACATCCTCAGGCGACTCCCTCCTCAGAGTAAATTTTCAAAACTATGCAAAAGGTATTCAAATAGATCACTCTGACTTGGAAATCTACCCGTCGCGAATTGTCTTCTTGCACATAAATTGTTCAATTTTTCATGAACGTGTAAATAAGTTAAACTTCGCTATAGAATGAACGAAATTTTACTACTTGTAAAAAATTCCCAAATTATATTTGAATTTACAATGTACAAAATGTAATTAAATTTAAACGTAAAAGTACCATTAATACGTATGTCCAGTATACATATTATATTACCAATATTATATCGATTTGAATCTTTACAATAACTAAATCAGATGGTATCTGACTTCTCCGTTAAAGAAAAAATAAATAAAATTGTTTCTGTATTACAATATTTCATATTCCACGTTTTATTATAAAATCGTATCATGAACATTTAAAAGCATTTATATATTCCATAAATATCTATTGAAGTATGTGGAATAGAAATAATATTTAAACGCGAAGTACAAGAAGACCTAGCCTGAACTAAATGAAATAAAACACAATAAAAATGTTACTATTCATGAGTATAATCATACCCATGGTCACTATGCTCGCCAACCACGTATACAACCAGTAACCCGTGTCGATTCGGACCATTCGTCCTACGACATGATTGGGCACCTGAGGAACCATAAAACATGCGACTCACCGTTCGCAGATGCACTCTTCTTCCGACAGTCAAGTAGGAGGATGCACAACAACCAGGTATGAGGTTGCCATATAGGAGAAGACGGAAGTCGTGAAGAAAGCCATCAACAATGTCCAGGAATTCAAAAATTCAAAAATTCATCTGTAATAAAAAAAGAAGAATTACGGTTAATTTTAAAAATTATCAATTCTATTTTTATTTAAACTTGCACCGAAAACTGTATATTATAATATGTATAATTGCCATGATTGAACAAAATCAGATTGTTTGAAATAATGAAAATATAATTAAATAATTGCAGAAGAGAAGCAATCATCTGCAGTAGAATACAAATCGTGTCAGTTTTGTTCTAATTTAAAACACCCATGTTAAACTACTAGTCAAAATTATTTAATAAAATAAAAAATTAGTTATTCCTTTCCTATTATTTGATCAAAGAAAAAAAAATTTCTCTAATCTTTTCTTCCTTGATTCTGGTATCAATTAATTATAAAGAAATGCTTACAATTAACAATGACTCAATAAAAATAGTAATAATAAATATTAGTAAATTGATTACAATAAATAAAAACGTTATCAATTCATCCGATATCAACTGTCATGGCGTCGTCTCGTGTGGCGTCTTTTCAATATCACCGAAATATCTGTAACAAATAAGAAATATAAATTTATATAAATAAAATTTAGCCACAGCAATACAATTATGATTAACAAACGATCGAGCTCTATAATTTATGTAAAATATGTCAAAAGATAAATTACGCGTACCTATTTTACTTATACGGAAGCGTACCTTCAATACATCTTATCACCGCGACGTTCGCGAAAGGAATGGCGCGATCTTCCTATGGCGACAGTTCAGGATTGCTCGGCACGATACCGAAGCAGGTTAGCGAACCAGTCACGCGATATTACGATTCTCAAGGAAAAACGTTATCGGATTCTTTCGTTCAAATTCAATAATGTTTAAGAAATTAACGATATAAAAGGGAAATAATTAAGATAATGCTATTTCAATTTCAATCTGAATTCACGACAAGAGTACAAAATTTCACCTCACGTATTTCTGACGGCAATGTGGAATCTATGTCAGAAATGATGAATCTAGACTTCTCTTCAACTTTTCCTTCTATTTTTCGTACTTGTTATATTAGAAATGCAATTTAATTTAATATTTTAACACGATTTAATATCACTTGTCACGAACGCGTGCACTCAGAACAAAGTTTCAGGGGAAAGTGACGTAATGAATTAGACCTGCGTACATAGGCAATGAAGACGATTCTGATTGGTCAAAATTATATGCAAGGAACTGCCATTGGTGGAAATGTAAAACTGCATAGTTCAAAACTTTAATACTAAAATAACTGTTAAAATATTAAATACAAAATAAGTTATTTATAATTAACAAATAAATAAAGAGAAATATATGTAGTACATAAATAATTCCTATTGTAAAGAAACGGGTATTAGCGAAAACATAATTGGTAAAAGAGACATTTGACGATGCGCCATCTCTGCGCTAATGAGGTAACCTAGAGGTTTACTCAAGATTGATCAGTTGTTCCAGTACAACGAAGATCAGGTAGTTTGTCAAAAAATGGATAGAAACGTTGACGAATAGATGCACGAACACCCGGATTAAAAACACGTACAGGTACACAATTGACATTTGTACAATTCAAATTATACAAATGATACTTGGATAATTTCTACACAGTACTGTCTAATTCTTACTGTAATCATAAATCCTGACCCTTGCTTTCGCGATTTCGTAACGGCGCGGCGGTTTAAGCTTTGCAAGCTTAATGATGATCCGATGCTCCAGATGTATGCGTATTTTTGTATTGCGCAAACCACACTAAAATATGTGATCTTGGAAATTTGCTCGTATAATGTGAAATTAACGTTCTCTTACAGAAAATGAAAAACATGATTGCTTTTAAATCATGATTTCTTTTTCTTTGCTCTGGATATCAACAGGATGATTCAATATTCTGTTTTATCACACTAATATATTTCTTTTAATAAATATGTAGTCTTATGTGAATTCAAAATTGTTATTTTTAATTTTAATATTATAGTTTCTTACTTTGATTTATACGCGTGTTCTATACAAGAGTTTGAAGTAGACTCTTGATGCACATGTGCCGAACGGATAAAAATAGATTAAATTGTCCACGATTGAGATTGATTTGATTAATAACAAGACTTGATGCCAAAACCCGACATTCTCGATATCTGCATAAGATTTCTATTATCCGAAATGGGATCACGTTTAGTTTCAAAAGATTATTAGGTTAGGTTGAGACATATATAGTATCGTTTTACAAATGTTAATCAAAATCAAAATATCCTATTAAATGAATACTCACCTAATGCAGAGAAAGTCAGTAAGTTCAACAGAAAGTTCAATCTCTATATAGATTTGGTTGAATCCGATCGGTGTAATGTACATGGATCAACACGTTTTCCTAATGAAACACGTGTTACCGGTGAAAGCACACAAATAGAACTCGCTAGCGCGGATATGATTGATTTGTGTTTAAGGAGTCGGAAAACGGGAAGTGAGCTGATTGACGTGTAGGTGTTTCGAACCGTTTGGACCCGAGCACAAGACTAAATTGATTATTTTCTTTTTCACGATACGCATTGCTTTTGAATTGTGTTCGGATGCCGGGATCGAAATGACAAAAGCCGCAAACTTTTCCTTTCTATTGCATCGCTCTGATGTATATTTCTTTTCACTGCAGCCATTCTAGCCCTTATCATTTTAATGATTTATTATTTTATAAATTTTCTGTATTAGATTACTAAGGCAACTGTGGCTGTGGGGTACCACATATCCTATTCCCATAATTGGTACGTTTACTATTATTCTACAATACTATTCCAACCTATATCATTTTATATAGTATTTCAAAGAAACGCAATGATACATTGAAACCGAAACTTAAAATAAGTAAAAAAAATGTAGAAGAGGGTGCTTCAAGTAGTAGCCACTGCAGCAGCCAGGATATTTTAATATTTCTATGGGTAGCCGGTATTTTCTGAGAAAACAATCATTGCGCTTCTCCAAATACTATTTTATGTCACCGTAATCCTATGAAGTTTTGACGTTTCTTGAAACGATAGATGAATCAACCTAGCGAAGAAAAAGGAAGAAAAAAGGAGAACCTGAGGGGACTTGGACGGTAGCTGATTTGACGTGGAATGTTCTTAAGATTAATTTAGACAGAGACCACGTGGCCGATTGATCTAAGAGGAAAATTTCTAGTGGCAGCAGCGATCCACGTGCTAACTGCTTACATTTCGGCCACGAAGGGAACACTTGCAGCATGCTTCCTTAAATATAGGCTATTTAACCTTGCCTGCACATCGAACATATTATAACCGTACCATTTAGTAGGACAAAATTATAAGATAATCTCATTCACTCTACTAACGTATAGCAGAACCTCATCTGAAACTAATAAGGAGATGTAAGTGCCCTGATAGAACAAATTAATTTTTTTGATACTAAACTTCATTCATTTAAATAGACATAATTCTTGAATTAGGCCGAACATATTAGAAGTACTCTGTATGTGTATAAAATAAAGTAATGGATAGGTGGATGAGGACTAGCGAGAAAGATGTTGCGGATGTCCCTCTGGTGGCAAGTACTGGTAGTATCACCACACAGAAAATAAGTTCAACGAATGTGTATCCTGTTCTCGACAAATTGATAAATAATCAATCTCATCAAGCTACATGCTTCATACTTTTACACTTGACAAATTTATCAACATCATCACACTGCTTTATCTGGATGAATTGGAATTGTAAGTACTATTTAAAATATTCACTGAAATGAGTCAAGGATGGATGTTATAAACATGGATTCATCTTTGACTCATCTGATTGTTAGTATAATGTAAAAAAGTTCCTATTTTTTAAAATAATTCCAATGAAAAAATACGATTATATCTGCATTGAGAAATAAAGTTAAAGATATAGTTGATCAAGTTTTCGCGGGCTGGTCCAGCGAACCAGCACACGCGACGTGCTGCGTTTTAATGCTTGCGCTTCTACGCTCGAACATTTCGGGTTTGGTGTTTCTATTCCTGGAGCGGGTTGACTCCTCGCTCGGCTCCTACGGGAGGTGCTATGCCCTGGCTAGCAAACACGACCAGTCGTGGCGAGTCGAGGCGAGTCTAAGCGTATGGAAGCGGATTAGTGGACGTGCGCGTACGATCAGACAAACCGCATGCTGATACTCGTCTAATTTGCTCGCGATCAAACATCCACGTTTTCCGGTCTCGAACCTCGGATCCGTTCGTGTTTCACGCTTCTCTTCAGTGCAAACATTTTACAACCGAGTTCTCGTTTCTTTTTTTTTCTCCTGATTCGGAGAGTGTATTGGAGCGTCGACGAAAGCGGTGGCTGGTTTCGCGTACACCAGATTTAGTCTGGAGAAGAGCCGCATTGTCTTCGGCAATTTTGTTCGTAAAATTTTCAATTACTCCAACTATTTCTGGGCCTGAGCTCACTATGATATATTTGTTACGACAGCGACAAAAGCGTGAGCTGATCGCAGCGTTTTTGACGTTCGTTTCGTGACTGAAATTTTTGGAAGAAATTCGATGAAGTTTAAGTCGTTTGAATACGAAGCTGATGTTCTGTCAAAGAAATACGGGAGGTGAATCCCAAAACGGAAGTGTGGATGATGTTTGAAATTAGACATGAAATGATTCCATGGTTATAGAAATTATCTCCTTGTTTGGTGTCTCTGGGAAGATACTTGGATTTCCATAGGAATTTAGTAATTAAAAGCACATAAATTAAATCATTGTAACATCTCAAAGTTGGATTCCAAAGTGTTCTCATTGTCAGAGCCCAATTTTGGGTATGAAGGAAATTAATGTTTAAAATAGAATCATAAATGAGATTTAATCGGGTAATAAAAATCAAATTCCAGGAAATGTCTATGGTTATATGTATGTTATTTCGACTAATTTTAATTTAAGGAGATTTTTATCGAATGAAAAATATTTACGCAATTTGTTACACTGTTTTCACACGTTTCAGCGGGATAAGTTTCTTAACGTGAGTTCATTGATCGACGAGAAAAACACTTGGAACACGTTTATCTTGCAAATTATGTTAACTTAAAGCACATCTCAAAGGAGTACGAGCTCCGTTTAGTTTGACTAATTTCTCCTTTCCTGAAAATCAAATTGACTCGTTTATTTTCCTCAAAATTGTCTTTTCTTGGAACCTGACGCTTGTGTATGGGAATTCAACGAATTTTCATGGGATCAGTGACCCTTTTATCTCCATGAAACTATTACTTATAGATTTATTTTTGAATCCCTAATTATTTTTGTTAAAACTAAATGTACTTCAATCTTAGCGTGGATTGAGAATAGCAAATTTACCCATATACTCTTCTTCTTTAATTCTAAAAATTTCTTCGAAAAGGAAAGTGTCGGCTATCTCCTCGAATTTGACCGCTTATTCGTTCCATTATTTTTAGACAATCGCGTCTTGTGTTACAAATAGTATCACGAGGCGTTATTATCGTCCATCGTATGACAACCGTTGCTGCACTCGCTAAACCGAATCTCCGAAATATTACTCGAGTTCGTAACTCGTCTTCGTCTGAAGAAAAAAAAAAAAAGAAAATTTCTCGTGGGTGTGTACAGTGCTTTATGTGACAGCTGTTGTCTCCCGACTGAGGAATGCGTTTTCATAGGTGACAAATCTTTCGAATCGCTTCCTGCCGACACATTTATCCCTTTATCTTCCATTTGCCACCTATTCACTGCTCATCGAAAGCAATTTGTGAAAATATTCGACGACATTCTTTTATAGCTTATATTAAAAAGAAAGCGAAAAGAAATTCTGAGGAAAAATATTAGAGAATTAGACGAAAAATAATAAAATAAATAACAGTAATTGAGAAATTTCCTACGTAATGACATAATTTCAAATACTAATTACCATAGAATCTCTTCATTGATAATTGGCGGAGAATTTCATTTCTATAATTAATGGCCAAACGAGCGAGAGGGTTTAAAAATAATTCTCTTAATCTATACATAGATTCGCATGTTAATCGTCACGATATCTTTGTACAGCTAGAATCTAACCAGTTAGTGTCAGTATATTTTAAATTAGGCTGCAAATTTTTTATCGAATATTTCTTTCGCTGTCAGTTAATTGAGCAGCTGATATTAAACATACTTTCTTGATCATATTTCATTCTACACAGAAGAAATGTTTCAAAAATTTTATTTTGTATAGTTTTAGAGTCTACGTTACTCTGAAATAACAACTGATTTTTAATTCTAATAAAGAATTATTCATTTTAGAAAAGATCCAAAAGCAGTGAAAACGTATTTCCGTCCGTTGTCATTGTGTGTATTTCCATGCTACCGTCGCGTTGGTTGTCCGGTTCGCGATAAATGGTTTTTGGTACGCTTAGACGCTAAAATAGAATGGCACACGAATTAGACAAAGTTACAATAACGTGAACAAGCCCGCCCCGTTTACCTATTTTCCCCGGTGTTCACACGAGACAGCTTCATCTTCGGGCACCGGTCGTAAAGATTGTCAGACGAGGATAGTTTGTTTTTTTAGTAGAATGGTGGACCATCGGATCCGAAAAGAGCCAGTGAAACGTGGATCGTTTTGCAAATTTATACCCTTCGTTAACGCTACCGATCAAACTAATGTCACCGTTGGCATCAGGTTTTTGAGATGATGGATTAACAGTCCCTAGTGATAGTGAATGAGAAAGGTGTATTCATAAGTGATTAGTGAGGATATTTCATTTCATCGAATCGAATCGAACAACGAATTCGCTAAATCTCTCCTAAAACATGAATGATCCCGACGGAAGTGTGCCCGTGTCCTCCACTCGGACGTCCGTTTCTTCGAATACTTAAGTTTCCAAGATGCTCTGAATCGAGAAGAAGGAGAAGAAGAAGAAGAAGAAAAAGAAAAAGAAGAAGAAGAAGAAGAAGAATGCGCAGGAATACCCTGATGACGGCACAGGATCCGACCGCTACGAAGGATCCTTCGCTGTCAATATCTCAAGAAACCCCCAAGAATCATCAATTTTTTGGAAAACCGGACGTTGAAGTTTCCTATTGACTTCAAAAGATTCCTTCACGAGGATATCTTTGAAGTCGTCGCTGCTACCAGGCAAGATTCTTGCTGGTCGACTCAAAGATAGATCAAAGAGGGCGAGCAGGGGGGAAGGATCGCGAAACCGAGCACGAAACATGTGAAAGGCGTGGATCCAAAGGATCGACGGACGATCTTGGAGTCGTCGGTGATCCACTGATACCCTTTTGCCCGCTCTTCTTCTCCAATCCAAGATGCTGGACATATTTCGGGGTCTGAAGAGCTTGATCAAGATCTCCCATGTGCACATCGACACTGCCGTTTTCAGGCTACATTACAGTCTGACTGTGATCCTGTTGATCGCATTTTCGTTGATCGTCACCACTAGACAATACGTTGGTAATCCCATCGACTGCATCCATAGCAAGGATCTACCCGAGGACGTGTTGAACACTTATTGTTGGATTCATAGCACGTACACGATCACAGCTGCCTATAGGAAGAAAGAAGGTTTCGAGGTGCCTTTTCCTGGGGTTGATAATTCCAAGTCGCATCCGGAGAGCGAGAGGAAGGAGTACAGGTATTATCAGTGGGTCTGCTTCATGCTGTTCCTTCAGGTAATTAACAGTTGATACTTGTTATATACTAGATTTTTTTCAAAAATCTGATTTTCAAATAACTTTCATTGAGTTTCGAAAGATATTTGACAATGAGTGTTTACGAGTACACTCTGTTTTTCGAAGAAACCTACAGTATGCTAGGGCGATTAAGTATTTGTTATTTTGATTCAGTATAGTGGGATTGAGCAAGAATCAGAACGATAAATCTGTTGGAGGCTATTAGCGTTAGAAAAGAATTATAGATGTAGATAAAGTTGAGATTTATTAAATTAATTTTAGCATGATTGTTGATTACACGATGCGCGGGGGTAGTGAACATTCGTAAACGAGGAAAGACGGATAACGAGCGAACTGGTTGTGGCTACGCTCGAGGAATTTACTCACTGCTTACAGAAGCTTATATCTAGTTCATTGCCAAGAAGGAAACCCTAAGCATATTAACCCCTTAAACCTGCTACTTCGTCGCCGAGGGTCGCTGTCGTGCGAGTTGCCTTGACGTTCGGTCAAAGACGTTCCTCCACCCTCACCTTTTAACTGATCACTTCAAGTAGAACGCATGTTCTTTCACGGAATTACTCTCTACACGTACTTAAAGAGTTTCCTCGCGATGGTGTAGCTAAAAGTAGTGAACTTACGCTTTGTATTAACCAATTACATCTATAAGGGAGGTAAGAGATAAGAATTTATCTTTCGAAAACATTTCGAAAAGATTTGGATAAGTTTACATTTTGTTAGGTATTGGATATTGAACATTTTATGTAAGGATCCACGTTTGAGTGTTTTATAGCCGTTTTATTAACTTTTTATTTATAATAATAGGGGAGGAACGATAATAGATACTGAAGTCATCATAATGAATTATAGAGCACCGAAGCTAACAATTAGTTCAAGTTTCATATTCGACCTGGTCCATTATCTCGCATAATATTTCCATTAAAATAAGATGGATGATGTCCAACTATCTTCAGCATAATTAAAATTATCACTGCTATTCAGATATGATCGAATGGTGGCTCTTGATCTAACTATAGACCGACAATGACCCGAATGCTACTTCTACTTTTTACTCCCTCATTTCTCTCCATACCCTTTTTTTTACTCGTTTCACGACAAGTTCCTCTGGCCTCTGGCCAATTCTTAATAATCGCGATATATCATTGCACGCAATATCACAGGGTGTTTTTAATTTCTTTTCTAGATACTATATCGTTGACATAAATTAACAATGTCTCGAGGACTCGTGTTAAAGATTTCGCTTATCTCCTTGAACCTGTTTCGTGTAAATGATGTTAAAGGGCTTGTATGTTTATGTTAACTTGTTTTAGCACCAACTGCTTTACATTGTAATATGATATTGGGTATAAGGAAACTGGTTTATAAGTGGTAGGCGATAAAAGAAGAGGAAAGATTATGGTTCATTTATACGCAACAGTGTCGTGTTCAGTTTACAAAAAATAAAAAAATATAAATAACCACCTCGACGTGATGTTCAGGCTATAATTTATATGGGGGAAGAGGGTAAGGAGGGAAGCAGTCCCAGACAGGGAATAGATGTAAAATGGTTACACGTGAATGGACCTCTACAGTCAACTTTAAGAATAATTTCGGGGGTCCATCTATAGCGTCCTGAAAGCAGGGAATTATCGAGCAGTTACTGTACTTAGAAGATCATATAAGTTATGTGTTCAGCATCGAGGCCAAGGGATGCCTTTCAAGTTCGGCCAGTCTTCTAACGGCTTGCTTCCGTGCTCCACGTGTCTCTGTCACCGTGTCCAAATCCTTCGTTTTCTGATAACAGTGACACATTTTTCTTTTTTTTGTTTTGTTAACGCGTTGACTGCCACAGTGATGATAATTAGTATAGTTAAACACATTGTAATTGCAGTTATTCAATGGTCTCATTTATCATCTTCCTACCATTTGAAATTTTCTTTAACTTTGTCTTCTTCCAGTGATTCGATTATACTGAAATTGTGGGGTCATCCGTGATCCCTGCGGCAGTTAACGTGTTAATAGTGAAAAATGTTATTTGTCTCTGGACCATATACGAATTCGTGAATCCTTGACATTTCGTTGTGTAAATGATTACAAGATTTTCAATTATCGCAATGATGACCGAGGGATCGAAGAGAAGAAACCGTTTAACACATGTACTCCTCAGGAGGAAGAAATGACGAGTCTGAGTCTTTCAATAATAATTTATTTTACAAAGTGGTAGAACACCAAGATGTGCATAATGATATTATTACTGTCTTTTCGACTGCAAATGGTGTTTCCCAATGGGAATCGCGAAGAACGTGGTGAAGAGAATGATAGGGACTGTAATGTCTTTCACGAAATTAACATAAATTGCTAAAACATTATGCTTTCAAACATAATCTCACATTGGGAGTCTGAAGGTGATTAAACGAAGACGGATATTTTGGAAAAGATTAATTTTGAAAATATTAAGACCTTTGATTATTAAATTTCTATGATTACAAAAAGAAAACCAATCCTCAAACTAAACTTCAATATTCAGAGCCCAAAGTTGCAGTTATTATCCATCGAGTTAAGATCACTTCGAAAGTGAAATTCCTGTACAAGCGGATTCTTCAAGTTTCTTTGATTCAAGTTAAATCTACCGCAAAAACGGATTTGTCTAACGAAGACGAAGGCGATTGTCTTCTGGTCGAGGAAGAGGGTACGCGAACAAAGGCGGTTCGCCGTCCACGACGTACGAAAATGCCTCTAATGCTCAGGATGATCGACGTTTTCGGCTACCTGAGGTCACTGTTCAAGGTGCAAAAGATCTCCGAGGACACCATGATATTTCGTCTACATTATCGTGCGACAGTGGCTCTTTTATTAGGGAGTTGCTTGACTTTGGCCTGCAAGAGTATCTCCGGTTCGCCTATACACTGCGAGGCTTCCGGTTCCGTGGATAAGGTCGTTTTGGAGACGTTTTGTTGGTTGCATACTACTTATAGTATGGTGCACGCGTTTAATATGACCCTTGGACAGGCGGTACCTTATCCTGGTGTGTCGAACAGCAAAGGCGAGGGGATGCATGGCCATACCTCGCATCCTTTGGTTAAACAGCACAAGTATTATCAGTGGGTCATCTTCTTTCTGCTGTTACAAGTATGTGAGAATTATTACTGCGTTGAGTAGCATTACCGTTAGGTGATGGGTAGAATAATAGTATGTAATAAAGAGAGGAAAAGGATCCCTAATTTCCCCCATAGCTCTTAAATTATTATCAGAATACTTTTACCGAAATTCTGCGGTATTGTCTAAGGTATCTTATACCATCAGGTCGTAGGGTTCTATTAGTTATATGATCCGATATTTGATCATATTACCAGAATCCTAACTGGGATCTAACCTAGTCTTGATCAAATTACTGAAGCTCTGTATAACTTCAAAGAATAAGACTTGTTTAGACAAAAGAAGACAGGTTTTCATACCCCACCGTTTCGTTATCGATCAATCTTAGCTACATCATAATCATACACATAAGTCAAGGTTAGGCCGAAGACCTTCGGTTGGCTTTGTTCGAACAGTAATAACCTCGTCTTAATACAGAAAATAGGCAGATATTTCGTCAGAAGGTTACTTTCTACGTAATTAGAAAAGAATTCTTGGAACCTCCTCATTTCTTTTTTTCGCATTTCTTTCGTTCATCTTCGTTGAACGTAGGTGTAACGAAATGGAAGGGAAGTGTCACTCGTTCGAAGAGAGATGTACCATAGGGATTTCCGCTTGTTTGGCCAATTTTACTCATTTGCCGGCTGTCTCCAGCCGGAACATTGCTCTTTTTCCTGGGAAGTGCGAACAGTACGTGTATCCAACTGGCACGTGAGCACGATGTGAAATATAGTTAGCTTCGGTCTATTTTCATCCATGGATTTTCCCTTTTTATTGGACCCGCGCGAACGCCGCGTAAAACAAGCGACCCCTTTCACCGACCAAATTTTTTTCTCTTCAGTAAATTAAAGAATTAATGAGGTTCATAATTATCATTATTTCTTTCCCTAACGCATGGATTGATCGCAGACGTCAAAGCGTATTGGTCCGCCATATTGAAACATGGCAATAACTTAATCAAAGATCTCAACTTCATTTTCTAAATTTTATATTATTTCTTTTAGATACCATATTTCTGGTATATGTACATACGTGTTTCGTTTGTAGAACCGGCTGCCATTACTTTTGTCAAAAGGGGTGTATCATCGTACACTCCAGATTGTTATTTTGTATGGTTTACACAGATTTGTAAGTGTATAAAATGTAAAATTGTATGTAGTTAAAGTATTGACGTCTTTCGTTTTTTTTTTTCTTTTATATAATCATGTACTACTGTGTGTCACTTGGCACGCAGCTAAGGATACGAAATTAGATATGTATTTCATAGGGAACGATAAAATAGCAATAAACGGTGAATTGATTAATTACTGTTGATTTAAGAGCAATTAATTCGTTTAACGAGTTTACGTTGTCGCGGAAGCGCGAAATGTTTCGTATTCCATTAGGAGAGTCGTTAAATTTTGTAATGTTGCTTTTAACGCTAGTTCGTTCGGCGTTTCACGAAGACATATGAGAAATAGTGACGTAAAACTGGATAGCATATTGTTTTATAAGAACAGAAATGGACATTTTCATTCGTATTTATCCAAATATTCATTTAAATGACAGTCTAAACTTTTAAGATACGAAGTAATAGAAATATAAAAAATGTTTATTAGCAAGAGTTACATGATATCGAAAAAGCAATAACATAGCAGTAATAATAATTCATAGTTATACTGGTACTATTTGTTCATGGATGATCAAGAATCTTTGATTTGGAGTTGTTTTCAATGAGCGAAGAAGTTTGCCGCGTTGTGTACTGAAAGGTTCATTCACGTTTTTGGCACATCTGGTACATTTGTTTGTGAGTTTTCAGCAAATAGAGTGAAATAACACTTGGATTTTAATGCGTGTTTCAGCGTGAAGAGAGAAGACAACTCGATGTTAAAAATAAAAAAATCACTATCTTTTAATTTCCCCAACTAAATAATTAGCAGAATTAAAAACTGTAAAGATAGTGTGAATAAATTATAATAGCCTAGTTTGATTAACATTTGCAAAATTTTGTTTACAACTCTACCATTTTTGCAGACTTGTAAAGTTTTAACAGTTTACAGAGAGATAACGGCTTATTTCCGGCATATGGTTCCCTTAGAACTTATTCTCTTAAAAAAAATTAATCATCAATTATTTAATTTCAATTATTAATCATGTGTCTTATTCTGTTTCATAAGTAAAACCCTTGTCATAACATTCTTCAATATAAACAAACT
Organism: Osmia lignaria lignaria; assembly: GCF_051020975.1. Classification (NCBI taxonomy): domain Eukaryota; kingdom Metazoa; phylum Arthropoda; class Insecta; order Hymenoptera; family Megachilidae; genus Osmia; species Osmia lignaria. The sequence continues at coordinate 8,588,036 of NC_135041.1, forward strand.
TCGAGCACGTAGCACACAGTATCGTTTGATTGAACATTTAGAAATGACAACATCAAACGAGCTCTTATCGTAATCCCCACTGGAAGTTAAGGGAACACCAGTTCCTCGTGGCCTTTCATTGTTCAATCATAACACATTCCTCAATTGTGTTTCTTTTACTACCGGGTTCTCCTCATGACTAAACCGTGCGAAATTGAAGAGATTCAGATGTCAGGGCAATATGGTGCTAAAATGAAATGTTAACTGCTGTTTCTCTTCAAGACAGTGAATTATTATAATACATTTTATTCGAATTACTACTAAAGTTATTCTTATATTACATTAGTGAACAGTTACTGTTTGTGTATACAGGCGATCCTCTTTTATACGCCACGATGGTTATGGAAGGGGTGGGAAGGTGGCAAGATCCATGCGTTAATGATGGACCTCGACATCGGCCTTTGTTCCGAGGTCGAGAAGAAACAGAAGAAGAAGATGTTACTTGACTATCTCTGGGAAAATCTTCGCTATCACAATTGGTGGGCTTACAGGTATTACCTCTGTGAAGTTCTCGCCCTGGTGAATGTTGTCGGTGAGTGGCACGTTACTTTCTTTCCCGTTTCTTTCGGTCCGCGTCATTTTTAATATATTTCTCTGCGACTAGGAAATTTATTTACATAAAATTAACGACAAATTTTTACTATTTTTATACTTCGAATCGTTCAGATTATTATTTTTAGCTACATAGGTATTTAAGCTCGTTTCCGATAGACTCAGGGACGCATTTTTCAAATAATTACACAGCGAAAGTAATTTTGGCACGTGTCGTTAATCCGTTTTCATTTGCTCGAAAAAAGTCTTCTAAGAACGCGAGACGAGTGTCCCTTTGATCTTTGACTTCTCTTTGAAAAGAACAAACCTCTGTCTTTGCCTTTTTTAGTTATTTATAAAACTACGTGCCTGAATTCTGAGTCGCCTAAAAATGCGACTTTAAGAAAAATATAACATCCTGGGTTAAAAAGTAATTGTATAAATTTTATAGAGTTGGTAGATAAATATTATTTAATTCTTAAGAATACATTTCGTTTTTAAGATTCAGCCATTCGTTACATTGATGTTCCATGTAAAATTGAACATCAAAGCTCTTTTTGCTCGAAAATGTTCTAATCCAAACACTTTTGTGTTTCAAACTATCCGATATTGTATGTTTCTCTTTAGCCATCACATTCTCCCATTTACCTTTCCTTCGCCATTTTATTCAAATCCCATTGATATGTTTATCTTCTTTCGGATATTTGTTTTGTTACTTTTAACGATTCCATAATTCTTCGGAAGCTGACGGAATTTAGGGTCTCGTTTGCTTTTGTTTCATAATTTTTCTTCGAATCGGCACATTTCTACGATTTTTTACCAATCCCAAGACTTTCGATACGTTCGTAAACTTCGTCTACATGTAATTGTTACAAGGAAATTCGAATAAAAGTCATTTTCATCATTGTCTACTGTTTTAGAAATCATCGTATCTTGTCTCAAAATGGGACAAATTGAAATATATTAATTTCTTAAAATACATAGAAAATTAAATGAAAAGTAATGAATTTCAATATTAACTACAAAGGCTAATATTCATTTAACCCTAAATTAGCACAAGTTAATCACATGAAATATTGGTACGGAAATGAAAAGTGTGTAAATAGTAAATTTTAAAGAGATAGAATAACAGGTAGCCAGTGAATGAGCGATTCACAATAAAATTTGGCAACGATACAGCTGGCCACCTGCTGCATTCGAACAACGAATCTATGCGACCGAGTGTCACTTTTATTTAATGGCTACTTTGCTCTCTGACATTCCTGTCAACCCTTGACATACCATTCTTCAACGTTAATACTCAACGTTAAATAACATTTATATAGTAGATACATTAAGCAGGGCTCAGAGAAAAATACTATTAGTTAGATTACTCGACAATACGAATCACAAGAAGGATTTAAATGTGCGCAGGTCAGATGTTTCTGATGAACCGCTTCTTCGACGGTGCCTTTTTGACGTTTGGTATCGACGTGCTCAGGTTCCTCGAATCGGATCAAGAGGACCGGGTCGATCCAATGATTTACGTGTTCCCACGGATGACCAAGTGCACCTTCTATAAATACGGCGTCAGCGGTGAAGTGGAGAGACACGACGCCGTTTGTATACTGCCCCTGAACGTCGTCAACGAGAAGATATACGTATTTCTATGGTTCTGGTTCCTCTTTCTCGGCGTGCTCAGCTTCGTAACGGTTTTATACAGGGTGAGTGGTCTCTTTTCAACAAACAACAATATTTTTAACTCTTAAACAGCAAAATTTTCGGATGGAGCCTTTAGTCTTGAGAGAGTGATGGATAGGATAAGGAGATCGAACCTAATCTACAATTTCCTAGAACCATGTGTAAATAAAGCTAGCGATCATTCCTTGACTTTTTGCAGATCGTAATTATATTTTCGCCGCGAACGAGGGTTTATCTTCTAAGGTTGCGGTTTCGTTTGGTCAGAAGAGAAGCCGTAGAGACGATTGTTCGAAGGAGCAAAGTAGGCGATTGGTTTCTTCTCTATATGCTCGGTGAGAATTTGGACTCGGTGATATACAGAGACGTGATGCACGAGTTAGCGAATAAGCTCGCGTCCAGACACCATCATAGCGTGCCTGGAATCAAGGGAGAGCTTCAAGAAGCCTGATGGAAGTGAGTAATTAACATAATTTTCTTATTACTAAAAACGGATAGCTGAAAATCACCAAGGAGCCACGATACAAATTTTAACATTCTAAAAAGTATTAAATCGATTTGTTTGCACTATAATTTTCACATTAAAAGATTACATAGGTGTCAACTGATGGTGTAGGGAAGCCTACACTAGCGCCCTCACCTTATATCGACGCTTCACGATTTTACGCCAAGGACAAACGAACCTCGCTCTCGTTTACCTCCAACTGTTCTCATAGTATTATTACATATATTGTGTTATATCTGACCGGTAATATCAACGTTTGAATTGTCGAAAGCACTTAGCTAGAGCAAAGTTACATAAAACTTTTGAACAAGGCCTCTCGAGCTTCGACATGTAACATACTGTCGATACTCGACCTCGCAGGCATAAATTCACTGGCAACAAGCTTTTGACACTAACACGTTCTCCTATTTTGAGCCGTTTAACAGCTTCATGCGAGATGCATTCGTTCGTTACATTGAATTTTAATCGCCCAAGAAACAACGTTACCCGGAAAGTAACGGCGTCCGAAATATCAGCTACAAAAGGGAAGAGCGCAGCACTGAATGTTTCTCAATCCTCTATACGTCCCACCATCATACGATAAACTTATATGGGGTCATTTTCTTGTATTTTTTTGTTTTTTAGCATTAAAATCAAAAGACAAAGCTATAATTTGCCTGAAAAATGGTTTTAATTAAAAAAAATTTAATTGTATTTTCAGATTGCCTCGGAGAGCCGTGGGAGCGATTAGGATTTTCGAGGCGAGTAGAATACTTTTCGGCCAAAGATGGAACGAACGATGCCAAAGATGGAGACCCAAGGATGAAATAGAACGGATTACATTTTTATTTACAACTCGGCGTCTGTGTTTTTCTTATCTATTCGATAATTGACTGATGTGTACACAGGGATGATCATAGTTCGATGAAGGTTGATCATTTCGCGTAAAAGACAAATTGCCATCTTACGACGATCTTTTTTTTTTTATTTTTCAAGTATTCACCGTCGAGCTCGAGTTTCGCGAAGTGGACTCAAAATTGCATCCTTTTCTTTTATGCAGTTCGAGTCTAAGGGACATCAGTATAGTTTTGTAACCGTTGTGAAAATCGATGACGAAAACGAAGATACATGTATTCCCTTTGCTTTAAGCGTTCTACCTCGTTAAGTTTCGCTGAAAATCGGAGTTTGACACTCCGCCATTTTCTTATAGACACACCGGTAGGGATGCAACGAGGATCGATGTATTTTCTTTCACAAAGACTGTGCGAGAAGGAGACTCGTGAGGATAACTTTTACCAATGACTCTTGAAATAAATGTATTTTTATTTAAAAGGTAATTTAATAAACATAGTTTATCATACTAATTGTGGAAAGATATTGTCGTCGAGAAATTAGCGAGAAATTTTCTGAGATTCTCTAAGGGGTTGTTAGAATTTTGTAAGACTAGTATAAGAAGTATTTCGCAGGGGTTATATTAAGACCTCTGTAACAAAAACTTGAAAATATAAAAATAAAATCAGTGGGTTTTGCAGCAATCTTCTTCAGGATAATTTCAACGAAGCACCACCGTTACTGCAATTTCGACAAACGGTGCAGGTTCCTCGGGTACAATTGGCAGTTTCGTGAGAAGAGGATCAGGATGACGATGGGGTACGGGTCACCATATTCGGAAGTGCGAGGACCAACCGGTCCGTTGGTCCTGTTCGACAGTCACGAAACAACGGGTTTGAAAAGGAGACAGAGGTGAACGCGTTCCTTCTTTGTAATCTGATCGAGAACACTGGCATTTAAAGGACCCTTTACATCCTTTCACTGTCCACGCCGTTGGTCCAATCACTGCCCCGTATCAATTCCGTTCTAGTATCTATTATTTTTCTATTAAGTTCCTGTTATGATAGTTTCATCCAAATAGATTTTTCGTTTATTTTTATCTTTCTATAGATGCTGGAACGTTAAGCATGTCGATTGACACTGGTAATTATTAAGGGAAGACCCAACCACTAAATTTTTCTTAAATTCTTCCAGAATCAAAAGCAAATGGTGGTGGGAGGCTCCCTCTTCTAACCTTACCCTTAACTAAAGGAAGGTTAGGTTACATTGTCCCCAAGTGTATTCCCTAATAGTGAAGAGTAGGGGTTAACATGCCAAATAGTGCATTGTGGTAGCGGCTTAAGGCGGTATAACATACAGTCCTGGTATATTTGACTTCTAAAGAAAGAACCAACAGCAAAGGAATATGTTAAAAATGTTACTCTTCTTTTTTTGCTGTTGGATTCCTTTATTCAGAATCATCTGTAAACAGCACGGTTAAATTATCGACATTTCATAATTGTTTTCTTTGAATGAAAAGAAAGAAAGAAAGTTAGAAGAGATGAAAAGAGACGGAAAGTTTGGGTGTGGGTGTCCAAGGTCTTCAGCTTGCCATTTACGGCCGTGTATGAAACCGGACACAGTAAACTGCGACAATGAGCGAGAAGGAGGTAAAGTTGAAAAGAAACGTAAAGGCAAAGCGTGTTTTGGTCTTATCGCGAGCTGGCAAGATGGCTTAAATCTACATCTCGAAGGAGTTTGACTCTGTTCGCTCGCCATTCATTCCAGGGAATTCTTATTTCACACTTGCTGTTAACGAATTGAATGTAACAATTCTGCAAACGTCTTTGCGGGGTGACATTCTTCGTACTTTCTTGAAAATTAAATGTCATATGTAGAAAATAAAATATTCCACTTTCGCTGGTTATTACGTAAAGAATTGCCTGATGTACGGTTATGTCATAACTGCTGATATGTCTTGTGCCGTATTAACAATTTATGTTTCAGCTGATCCGTCCGATGAAACTTCATAGTTTCACCTGTAATTTTGATTACCAATTAATTTATCAGTTGGCCGAGTTAATTCGACCCAGACCTGCTTTGGTAAATATTCATCATTTATTGAAGAGTGCATCTTCACCCGTAGGACCATTCATTACTTTGTTACCCAATCATCACCCAAAATCTCAAATTCCTTTGAATTTTGAACTTGCTAAAATTCTCTTATTAATAAACGAAGGAATATCGTAGGATAAATTTGACAGCTTCACAGAAGCCGAAGACATCATGTAGAGTATCTGGCTGGAGGTTGCAGAGTACAGGGCGACATAAGGCCACGCATTCGCAGGCGTAAATAGGTGGGTGGATTGGGTAGGCAGGAAGGATAGCCGTAAGAACGCGAGAGTGGCGTGTACACATGCGAGGCCGTGTACACCGTAGAAAAGAGAGGGAAGCAAACCGCTCGGTTTGTTAAGAGGTCTCTCCTGTCGCAGGTAAAACGTCGTCTCTGGAAAGTGAGTTCAGTCGCGGCCGCGCGATCGCGTCGAACGATATTTGTCTGCGCGTGCAGCTTGTTCACTTCTAGGAGCGTTACCGTTTGGCTCCGGGAAACATCGGTGTGCCTTGAAACAGCATCCTCGCACGTTGCCAGCGAGCGTACCAACCAGACAAGGTAGGAGAAACTACCTGTTACGTTTACTACGTCGATATGAAAACAGACGTTGTTGGTCGGTTTGGCTAAGCATCGCTTACCTAACCGTTGTTCAGTGACAAGCGCGATGTTTGTCAGCGTGAATCGTGAGAGTTCGGGACACGGATGCGTGCACACGATGATTCGAATTGGATGACCACATTCGCGAGATACACCCACGTAGATCTAATAGAAAAAAATTCAATGAGGTTTGCCATTGAATTTTATGACACTAAAGGTCTCTGTAATTCCATACTGACAACGACGGTTTTCACTTTCTAGAAAAAAATAGAGAAAAAAAATATTACTCTTTCCGGGAATGGAATGTATCGTAGCCATTAGCATGGCTATTAATGGAACAGGCCGGTCGGTAAGTTTAAGAAAGCGAACGGGCGAGCGTGCAAATTAATTACTTTCACTGGACAAGTTATGAAATGAAAAATTTCTGATGTGGCTCCGCCAATGGGCTCCAGTTACTTCGCAACGAATAATCCCTTCGTGTCTGGCTATTATACGGAACACGATCACGCAGGGAGGTCCTCTTTTTCGCAAACTTCTACATTTCGGACCCGCAAAACGACGAAACCGCGCGGTTAAACGACTCGACTCGGCTCGGCTCGGCTCGGGATTCCGTGCCTCCTCCCCCTCGTCGAAAACCGGTCCTGCTCGCGGCCGCTAGCCGATTTTGCCTGGCAAATACGCAAGATCGCCATCTTGGATCCGCCGGGGATGACGTCATTGGTACAAGGCACAGTCGCTTGCTCAATTCTAGCTGCAGCTAGAGATGGAAACATAGGCCGCGTTCGACTTGATGCCTTGATATTTCCTCCTTTGGCTTTCTTCAATCTTTAACCAATTTTAAATCACATTATTATTCATCTCTTTGCATGGAATGTTGAAACGTGGAGGACAATGAAGTTAGGACTTATGTTCCTATATTTGAGGGTTTTAGGGTAAACTTAAATAAGATATCTCTTTTCAAAACCACTATTATTGTCTTTCGATGTAATATTAAAAAAATTATTTTCTCTTCTTTTTAAGTATATTTGAAATTTTCATTTTTCGGTATTGTAGTATGAAAGAGTATTTTAAAAAAGATTTGTATTCTCTGGTATAAATTGTTACGTCTGACGGAGGAAGATTCTTCTTTATTTTCTGTAGATGGAATGAGTCGATTTACATAGGAACGTGACCTGTATTGAATAATGGGTAAACAATGGGATTGTTGCTGACGCCTTACGCCCATTAGATCTTGACATCGTTGAAATGTCTCATTCTTTTCCCATTGGGTATTCGGATAATTATTACAATTTTCAGAATGTAAGTTTTGCTATTTCTTTGCTTGCGTCAGGCAAAAGATAAGACGTCCCACTTTCGAGGAATAAATGTTTTCTTATCATTGTCGTTAACATTTTCTTATGATTTTTTACGAAGGCAAATGACAATAAGAAAAAGATTTATAAATAGAAAAAATTCATTGGGATTTTACAAACTTATCAATTCAAATTAGCAATTTAAAATTCACCTCAAGTATTTCTGCTGATTTAGCACGATCTTTGGATTTCTAAATGCAAATTATTGGTTTGCAATACCGTAGAATTGCAACTTTTACTTTTGATCTTTATTTCGTTTGATCCTTTTTTAACTCGTGAAGTGAAATGACCCTGCTCTTCGAGCAGCCAATGCTGCGACCTGCTACGCTCCTCTCCATCCTTCGGTATGCAATGTTAGGTACATATAAATATGCAATAGGACCCATCCCAATATGAACGAGCCTTTAGTTACCAACTGCAGATGAGTTCAATTTAATATCCCAGATTAGTTTTTCAATTATTCTGATAACCAGCGGTTCAACTACCCTTGTGGTATGCTAGACGGCGAACTCGGTATATCAGCGGTATACTACTAGTACATTCACGTTGAATTCGATCACAGCAAAGGGTTAAATACAAATGGTACATCGTATCGGCTTGTTTGTACAGTATTTTTGAATGATCCGGTATATTCACGGGCTTCGTGCAAGGGCAACAGAGCATATACGAGTCCAAGTTTTGCGTGTGCGTGGCCAGTGAAAGTAGAGTCTTTGTGCAATCAGACGACGTTGTCTCCTTCGGATACTGGTTCGACTTTAAAGGCTCGATGCCTGTCTCCTAGACTTTCAACCGGACTGGGTGTTAACGTCACTCTTGTTATGTTGGCTGCCTTCGTTTTTTCACCGAATCGTGCAACATTTTCATTAGCCCCTAACGTATAATAATCGTAATGATAAACTGAGACGTTTAGAATCCAGAGATAAATTTTTACGATTGCTTAAGTCCTATTGCAATCGAGGATTATCTTCTCAATAACAGCAATTAATCTTGACAGCATTTCATGCTATTCATTTGCTGTTCCATTTAGGGTAGTTAATTATAAATTATCAGTCTCTTAGGAAATATGGTAAATAAGTATAATTTAGGGGTGTCGAATGAGGACATATTTGAGAAGAAATAGAGACAGATTTTTCCTGCCTTGGTATTTTATTTTTAATGAAAACGAAAGTAAGAAAAAGATTATTTTATCGTGAATAATAGTGAAGCTTGGTTTAGTTTTCCTATTGAAATAAGATGAGAAACGTGATTTATGTAAATATACGAACGGAATTCGTACCAAGGACGGAGATGCACTGACCTCCCTTGGCATCGAGAAGAAACAATCGTGGGAGAAGAGTGTCGTAGCTTGACATTCCTCGTTGAATCGTGAATTGCAAACACGTAAGAGGAGCCTACACGAAAAATACATGTCCGAGCGATGCGTTCGTCCGATTTGGCGACTTTGAACGTGATCGACAAGACGATTCAATTCCTGTACCTCTTAATCGACACCTTTCACGTGACGCTCGTCCCACCATTGATTCATTAATTTTTGCACATGACGTTACGAGTCGTGATAAAATTACTGAAAAGGGACTTATTGATATTTTTAATCCCAAAGGTCAAGGAACGGATTTAGTTTATATTCATTCTTAAATTTTTATTTAGGGTTGGCCAGGTCCTCCAGCTTTACTGATAGCGAATTTTAGAATTTTAGAATTTCAGATTTTTGAAATCTTGTAATCTTAGAATCTTAAAATCTTAGAATCTTAGCCTCTAATTTTTGGAGGTACATTAAACAGTTGACTTCATTTCTCTCTCAAAATACCATCCTTCTCGTTAATACCAATACTTCTACAATACCAAGGCGTATCGTAACCCGTACCTATACCTTTTGCACCATTCCTTCAACTCTTTCCTTCAGTAAAATGTTTCCGTTACGTTTCAATTATCTAACGGAATGCTAGTGACCGGTGTTAGGTATTACCCAGCGCTAGGTGAATTGCTCCCATAAATCAGAAAAAACAAATGGGTATAGAAGGTACAGTAACTGCTCGATAATTCGCCACCTTTGATGCTCTAGAGGTGGAACTTTCTATGAAACAGGAAATCACCGAGAATACCAATGGTATGCGTGTATTCTTCACAGTTTGTTTATGTGACACAGCACATTCATTGACTATTATGACCAACAACGGGTGTTATTACTGGAGGGAAAAAGGAATAGTCTTATGGCTGTGTGATGCAACACGTGCAACTTAGTAGTGCCTTGAAGATTGCTCAAGTCCTATGCATCGCTGAACCGTGAAAAAAATGTTTGTACGAATGTTTTTTTTTATATCCATTTTTCCATGCCAGGTGGAAGAGAAAACGGAACTATGAAATGAAATCAACACTTTCTAGAATGTATCTTTTTTACCGTGTTATCTGTTCTATTGAGAAACATTTTTGTGGTATAAAAGTATCGATTAGTTTAATTAGAGGTTTTTAGAAATGGAATGCCTAACATACTTACAACAGTTTAGAAACTTTGCAAGCATCTATGCGACTCGTGATTTCTAAAAGCCTTTTCGAAAATATTTTGCTCCTGCATTTACGTTCTTCGTACGTATATAGACTTTAAAAATCAACTTGCTCCTTTCAATGTTCAAGGTCTTTCAAGGAACATTCACTATTTAATATTCAATCGCCAACGCTCTTTGTGAAGCATTCAAACTATCCACATCCTTTTTCTTAATTTTTAAATTTTAAATCTAATGGAAACTGTACCATCAGCTAGTTCCATTGTTCTTCTTTTCTCAAACAATATTTCTAAACTTCTAAACGTTCGTCATCATAACGTTAGATAGAAAGAATCGAGGTCTTCGCGAGATGGTGGGCGTGTGCGTGTGGAAGACAGGAAACAGTCGAGGTCGATATCGCGTCATCTTCATTTCACTTAATCGTCGAATGATCCACGAATAAAGGAGCAATAATCAATCCTCTATAAATGATAAAAAAGAAAGTTTTAAATTTACGATAGAAACTTGATACATTATCTGAACATCACACGAGTGCATTCAGGGTTAAAAGGATCAACGTAGATCAGATAGATCAGGTAATTAAGTAACGTTTTTTGTTCTCAGATCGGCGGCATGCGATCATCGTAGCGAGCGTCCAGGGACAAGGGGAAGAGATTTCAATCGTTTGAGCGGCATAAGCGATAAACGTGAGTACCAAGCAAATTAAAGAAACAATATGATTGTGTTTTAATATAATTACAGAATAAAATTCTTTTGTATTAAAAAAGACTGAAACATCCACGAATGATAGAAAATATGAAATTTATTTATTTATTTTTTTTTGTATTCTTTATTAAGAATTTGTTGCAGCCATCAATTAATATTAGATTAAAAATTTTCATTTGAAATATATATTTGATATTTTGACAGTAACGGAGCGGTGTCCAATTAGTTGTAGACAGTAGTACACGTATACTAGCCCGCCATTGATTCTGTGTAAAGGGAGCATTACCACGGCATCCTAACGGTGCGAGTGCATCGAAGCATGCCAGAACTTTCCTTCGTGATCCTGCATCACGCTACGCAAAGAGCTGTGAGTTTCGGATAAGCCAGGAAGTATCATAACGATTGTACGCATCATGCAAGCTTTCTATTACGAAACTCACAGTACCGTCTAACTTCGGTTGGAACGCGACACGGAAGAAATTTAATCCTCTAATGATTCCTCTTACAATTAGATGCTGATCCTTCTTGATGCGGTTTAATCCTACTCCTTCCTTGCAATTTTATTCATTAACGTCTTCTTTACTGTACTTGGTAATCAAAATCAAAATTAATAATTTTCTTTCTTTTTCATTTGAAAAGTTATTAACGTAAAAATAACTTGTGTAATTTTGTGAATACTTTGGTACAAAAATTGGCAAATATTGCAAAGTAGATGAATTAGAAGAATATCTGTAGACACGTATATCTTTTCAGAGGATATGGTGAGTTCTAGTAAATGTACCGTAAATTGGATTCGAAGAAAGCGCAGTGCGAGACGAAATTTCCGGGAATTTTTCACCCATTAGTATTCCTAGCTTACATCAGAGACGCGATAGAATTTCGCGTTGGGTGAGGCTGTAAAAAATGATTCTGCGCAATCCTTAACCCTTCGACAAGGATAAATCCATGTATGAGAATTCGAAGAATATCGTTATAATGGTTACAATTTCCATAAGTAAAAATGTAAATCATGTAAATTGTTAGACATACAGATCACTTGAAATGACTAAGCTTGGAATATTCTTCCTTTTTTGCTGTTCGTCATCCGATTGGATCAGCCAGTTAGGTACAGGAAATAAAAATAATCAATCGTCGTAAATTCAACTTCCGTGACGACAGTAATGAATCATGCGTTTATACATCAACCGGAAACATCATTGTTTAATTCATACCAGAAACTGTGTCCGTGATGAATCTAGCAAATGATAGTAACTTGGAGAATCATTCCTTTTCGGAGACAACTCCAGATACTTGATCCTTTCTTCGTTATTAAAATTTAAAATACAAACTACGTTTGTTTATTGCTACCAATGGAACCAATAAATTCGATGTACCTAACAGTAAAAACCACGAATCCTCCAACTTTCAGTTCCACTTTTCCTTTCATCATGCAGTGAAGCAACGCGTTCAAAAACTCCGTCCTCGGTTTTGTAATTCAACGTAAATTACCGTCACCGTTAAGAAATGAGCACAGAACAACTGAATGATACCAGTTTCTTATTGAACGCTGTAGCACGAGGAGAACGAGTAAAAATCAGATCGAACAAGCACAGTGAACGTCGGCTATGAATTCCATCTGATCTGACATTGAAGCTCGTTATACATTATGGCTTTCACGCCCCGAATGGGAATGTGATGTTATAGAATGATTTCAGGAATTTAGCAAATGACAAAGGTGACTTGCAATACGTGCACTGTGGGTTTCCCTTTTAGGAATATATTGTAAAAATAACTAGAAAAATAAAATTTAATATATACATATTTATGATTAAAATTATGATTCTCATAGGGGCATTAAATTTGAAGAGGAAACATTTTAGTATCATCACTGTTACAGTCTATTGATTTAAGGTAGTTGGAAGGTTCAGTTGAAAAATTAAATGATCAGATCCTTGAACTCCGTAAAAGGAGTGTTCACTTTCTTTCCTACTCTCTTGGCATTAGTTTTCCTTCTACTAAGTCTTCTGATATTTGCTGCATATTCTCGCCTTGACCCACCATGTGGTTATTGCTACCCGGGGCTTAGCCTAAGTACCTTTGGGGCTAATCTAATTTCCTTCAATTTCCTAATTTAAATTATCATCATTATAACGTCTATGGTATTTGACATTTTTTAGTTATTTAACTAAATTAAATTTATATCACTTCAATCAATTATGATGCTCATACTGTACACAGAGCAACAATTAAATTTAATTCAATTCCACGTAAAGTTGCGACTATTAATTAACATAATTTCAGTGTCATTCGTTACAACATAGATTTAAATTGTATAGCGACTTCTCACGTTATTTTTGAGATTGCATCGGATAACATGATGCATCACATTAAACCTGTAATTGTTCATGAAACATTCAGTTTCTAATACGTCCATTAATATAAATTTCTTTTTCTCTTTTTTTATTTCCAGATGCTGCCGCGATTGATAGCTGTGCTCTGTACAGCACTTCCGGTAGTGCTGTCTCAGAGCAACTATGCCTCTCAGGGCAACAGCATCGAGTACCAGCCAGGTTTGCCTCCGAGCACGGTTCTAAATGGCAAGGTAACCAAATTGGACGACATCTCGTCGATGATATTTCTGAATCGCACGAAGGCGTACCTGAATTGCAGCCAGGGTAGCATGCAGGTTGAGTTGAAGTTCGAGGAACCGTTTTACGGTGTCGCCTACGCGGATTTCGATCGTAACAGTGCCTGCATATTCAAAGGACGCGGATCGACCAGTGCTAAGTTAGAACTACCTCTAAAAGGTATGCTCTCCCTTTCGTGATTTACAGTCTGTTTGCTTCGATCCACCAGAGACTCAAGTTTTTCTTTTTACGAGTCCCTAACCATTTTGAAACCCACGCTAGGAAAATAATATCGTATGTAAATCGTGTTGTCGTAAATCTAAAGAAGATTTGCTCCCATCACTTGATATTGTAACTGAAGAATAAGGAACATTAAATGATTCTGGATCCTTTGGAATTTGGTGATAATTAATATAATACTAATTATTCATAAAGTATTGAAGTTAGGGCAGTAGGTTTAAATCTCTTGGATTAATAATAATCAAATCCCCATAAGTTTATAAGTAAATTGGGTATACTTGATATTCCAGGATGTGGCACGAGGCAGGATCCTCAGCGCGTGTTCACAAACAACGTCGTAGTACGTTTCCATCCTGGTCTGGAAATGGATGGCGACGAAGTAATCACTATAGTTTGCAGATACCCTCCGCCTGTGGCGCCCAAACCGCCAGCGCCTCCTGCCAGCATGTGAGTTTCACATTCAATTTATTTAACATTCATAACAGATTCCACTTGATAAATTAAATTTTCTTTCTAAATTGATCATTTATCGTGTCTTTCGATACAATTTTGGTCATTGTCTGCAGATTGGCCATCCCCGCTCCTGCCCCGTTGCCCGAGCCTCCACTCAAGGGATTCCAGATACTCCTCATCATTTGTGCGATCCTTTTCCTCTCGTTGCTGTTGCTAGGCCTGGGATGTTCGTACATGTGCCTGAAGCGCAGGAACGTTCGCGTGATACACCGTCATCCATTCGGAAGTGACTCGGGTTCTGAGATAACGAAACCCTCCACACCTAATCTGGGCAGTATCATTATGTTCGAAGGACTGAAGATTCCTCGGCCTAGACCATTCCATACATCTACCTCTACCACTGGTAGTGATACGCATTTAATGAACCCCTCGCTACCCAGCGATTATCCGAGCGAGACCTCCGAGGTATGTATCTTCAATTGTTGGTCATGGTGATTGCACTTGGCGTAGCTTAGTAATAATTGGATTTACTGTTGTGGGCAAAGATAATCTTTGAAATCTATCGCTTTAACGTTTCTTGGTACGATGGAAGATGGCGGCACTATCTTCGGAAGATTAATTCAAATTAATCCTTATAGGGTGACGAAGAGCCTTCCTTGCCCGGATCATCGGCTGGTTCATACGACAAGCAGGTGTTCGTTCACCACGAGACTCATCAACGCCAAGAAATGCGTACCAATAGCTCTCTATATTTGGATACGGTAGCTGCGGAAATGGAGACTTCATCGATGACGGCAATGAACGCCTCGAGATCAACTCTGCCCCGTCACATAATGGCAGTGCCCATCGAACCAAAGTTTGATGTACAAATGAGGGTGACGAAAGTGCCGCCAACTTCACCTAGCCCACTACCCTCCGAATCTGACATAGCGAGTGTTGCTTTAGAAAGGAATTTGACTACCATCTTAGAGAAGGAAGAGTCTAGCCTGACCCGTAGTTTGGAAAGTCCACCCGCCAGGACTACCTTCTCATACGTCCCAGAACTTCACGTACCTCCCGGAGGAAGCTCTTCCACTTCGACGATATCCAGACAACAGACTCCACCGGTTTATTCCAGAATCCTTCGAAAACAAGCGGAAAGAGAGACAACCACCAGCACCAGTGTTCTTCAAGAACGTATACCATCGCCCTCCCCCGTCGAACAGCCGCCCCTTCAACATCACGAGATTCGTAGGCCCAGATCATTGACTTCCTTAAACACAGAATTAACGGAAACCCGGTCCTTGACGGAGGTCACTGACCACACTCATGCCAAGTACAGAGTGGCTAGCATCCTGGCACCTACGCCTCCACCTCCTCCACCGATTGTTCCCACGGTCACGAGTACACACACTGCCGTACAGCATCGCGAACACCGGCTGTTCCGCGAGGAAGTAACGGAACCATTGGTGGAGCCTCAGGTGGTCGCTCCAAGACGTCCAGAGATAACGACTCACGAGGTGGACGACGTGTTCCTGAAGACAGTAACGGAGAAGAAGACGATCGAGGATGTGGAGCGACATCGTCGTCAGGTAACCGAGTACCGAGCTAAGCCTCCGCCAGATCCAAAATGGGACGTGACCATCAGGAACTATCCAACCGAGAATCTCCCGCCTCCTCCACCGGAATGGGAGAACTTCTCCGACGTCAGTTCCAATTCCAATCTAACCATCACTAACGAGCCCACAGGCATCCAGACCGACGCACCGATAGACGAGGAAGCGGATGTGAACATAGAACCTACGTACACGGCCCGTGCTGAAATACCTTGCAGACCACCCCCGGTAACACGCCGCTCGGTCGACGAGACCGACGCCGACTGGTTCAGCAGATTGTCCCGGGTACTGGACCCGCGTTACGTGTCCGAGTTCACAGAGGAGGAACGTGCCAAATGGCGAGAGATAATCACCACAGACAGCACCCTTAGAACTCTGCTGACCGAAGCCGTGGTGAAGGAGGACTACGAGCTCATACGCAAAGACGCCAGATATACCAACCTGTTCCCACCAGCTAAATGGGACGTGATCATTCGTATCCTGGGTCCTCCCTCGATGCATGCCGGGTCTACGTCCTCTTCGACTCATGGCAAGAACCATGGCCAAAGGTACAAGAGGTCCAAGTCCTCGGAATGGGACACTAGGTCCAGAAGGTCCTCTCTGCCGACGTTGTACGAGTACGAGAGCGACGGAGGAAGTTCCGCCCACACTCACAGTCACCGGCTGCAGATGTCCCAGTCGACCACGGCGATGGGCCAGTCGCGCCTGCGTAGATTAGGCTCCAGTCACAGGGGTACAGGTGGCGCCAGCGAAGTGGACGTCAGGTCCATGTCCGAGATGACTGTTCGTGATTTCGCCAGGGTGGACCGGGACGATTTGACGAGCCTGAGCTCCTTCGAGGGAGCTGATTCCCTGGTGAGATCTCTTAGCCAGCCTAGCTTAGCCAGAAGTGGGTCAGAGTTCACGGAACATTGGGGTATACCATCCGGGATGATGGATCTTCCCCCCTGGGCCGCCGAAGAGGGTTCTAGCTCCGTGGAAAGTACACCTAGGGCGGTGAGAAGAAACGATCGTTTGGAGGTTCTTGCTTCATTTGACGATCGCAGACAAGGCTCGGCCACGACCAGATCCAGCCGGTACGTGGAGAGAGAGCTGAACAGTGTTCGGGTCACCGAGGGCCAGAGAACTTCGAATTGGTTCCACGACGATTCCGAGCCCGAAATGCAGATCTGAGCTAGAAACTCGGGTTAAAACTGCCCTTGATTGCCTCCTGTTGCCTAGGTCCTTGTTTCATTCTAGGACCTATGTTGCTTCCGATCAAACGCTTCCTATTCTTTTCTTTGAAATGTGTAGACTGTTCTCACTGCCCTGTCAAGTATCGTATACTCATTTTCTCCGTATTTGACAGATCGGAAGACGCTTTTTTTTTACGAATTTCTTCGAACGAACGGTTACGTACTTACGACTCAATGCGTTGGCTGTCATGCGAATCGGTTGGGACGGTTCAATAAAAAATGTATTTTTCCAGTCATGGTAAGGAGATGTGCTTTCATTTGGATTAGATTGAAAATTATATCGAGATACCGAGCAGTCAACATATTGATGAACAATAGCCATTCTCTCCACTTGCCACTCGGGTTTATGAAAAGAAAATGGCGGACTCGACGTCAACGAAACGAGTGGAACTGTAGACTCTGGCTAAACTGTCGAATTAACTTAGAAATTAACTCGATGAAAGTTTAAGTGTAAGTTTATCAATTAACCAGGCAACAAATTTGCTTTTCTAACGATCGATCACCGAATGCCGTATTTCAAAGATCTCTATGATCCTTAATCCTTAGATTCCTAGACGGAGTAACTTGGGTCTTTCACATTTTAATATTTTGTTTCCCTTTTCTTTTTTTTACAAGCAAGTTAGGAGGAGCTCTCTTTCCTGCCATCCGTCCATCGTTATTTCAGATTATGTCTTACATAATTTCTAACGTCTAAGATAGCTAATTAGAAGAATTCCTGATGGACCCTAGCGACCCCATTCTGGTCTTGTGCAAAGCAAAGATTCAGTATCTAAGGGTTAGAAACCACCTTAAGATTGTGAGACGATATTTAACACGTTCGCTACAATTGTCTGCAGACTTATACTAAAAATTTCTGATTTTCAAATATTTATTTTACAAGTATAATTAATGTAAATATGAAATTTTTAGTTATTTACACGTATCGTAACGGTGCTAAAATTTACTGAATTAAATTATCTCGAAAACTATTTTAAACTCTATAGAACATTTTATTTTAATTAAAAATTAAACAGGTTCAATGGCAATTTTACAATTTATATTTTACAGCTCCCTTGCCTTACTACACGTTCCTGCTTAGTTGGGTAGATCTACCCATATCAGGGAGGTATTAACTATCATTATTCTCTACAGTCTTATTTTAACAAAGAATCATTACCATGTACATTATATAGTCTGGCACTACTCATTTTTCGTTTTAACTTTCAACTAATGTGATATAAATCCTCCTTCCAAGACGCACCTGGTGCGTCGTAAGAAAAAGTTAAATACAATAAATGACGCACCTGTTGCGTCGCGACTAGCAGATCCTATGCTCTCTAAATTTTTGTATAGCGTATACGGAAATTAGAACACCAATGTCGAAGAACAAAGAAGTTAGCGAAAGTGTTAAATATTCAGTCGGTGGTACCGCTGCGATAATAGTACATTTAAGTAGGTAAACGAAACATACGGTGCTGGGTTATACGCTTCAAACAATATCTAAGACTTCCCTCTTCAAGACGTACTTTATTTTCTCAGAGTTGAAATGTATTCCATAGGAGGAATGTATGAAAGTTTTGAGAGAGGTGTCGACCGTGTGAATATCTAGTTTATTCACAATTTCGTACATAACCTATTCAAGGACACTGCAAGACACTTACGTGTACGTTTAATCTTCATCTTTGTTTTTTTCTTTTGATTCAGCGACCGATCCTTCCTTATCCTTCTTTGTATATTGCTAGCGTGATTCAATAAATAAAGAGACAATCATACGTAGCTTTAAAACGGTTTATTCAATGAATACAACGATTTATGTATTTTAAGGAAAATATATGTATTGTATACATGTTTTGAAACATCAATGAAGCGTGTAAGGAGTAGCGGAAACCTTAACGTCATAATCGAATTAACGAAGAAAATAAGTGAAAGAGAAGTGATTCCTGGATCTAAAGAGACCCACCGATGGTAGTATGGATGTTAATGCTTTTGCTATTAATAAAAATTATTTTTTTTTTCTAATTTACATTTAAGCGTGAAAGAAGAAGTATTAAAAATCGTAAAGCAAACGATTGGTTTTGTCATTTCTTATAATACGTAGGCACGGCCCCTCCGAGATTTAGTAAGAGGCGGCCATTACCCTTTGGACTTAAGGAACCAAACGGTTGTAGTGCTCCTTGGAATTCCAATGGCTCCACTTCAATTTAAGGTATTTCATACTATTTTTTTTACATAACGTGGAACATAAAATACTCAACACGAATTTTTTTGTTTTTCAATAATTTATTCCTTATTTATTAAGTGTTATATTTTTAGTAGTATTCATTTCAAAATAAAGTATCCCAATTGTAATTTTTTTACACAATCAAATAGTGCAAATCCTATTTTCTACAATTAGAATTAAATACATACATCTTTAGACTTAAATTTGTAATTAGTTGTTATTTTAGTTTAGTTTGTTAATTTAGTAACATGTATACGTACGTTAACAATATAAATTTAATTCTTGTAAATTTCATAATTAAAGATTAGAACTAACTATTAACACTAGTTAATGAATTCTCTTTTGTTGCTTTAAACAGAGTAATTTAGCATATTGTTTCATTTATATTAGTACTTCACTCTTGTATAATATTAGCAATACAATTGATACAGTAATAATATAATAAAAAATTGAACGCCTTTGAAAATGAAAGAAACATTTATGAAGTAAAGTATAAATGAATTCGTCTAAATTCTTTTTATGAAATAATTGTTTTATTGTCAGAGTAATAAAAACTATTATGTATATAAGATTTTCTGGGAGAAGATTAATATTGAAAACATTGTAAAGATGTTACTAGCATCCCTTTAATTCTTTTTGTCTAAAATCAAAATATTTCAGATTACTAATTATTCTTAGTTTTGATTGAAGCAACAGATGTTAACAATCCAGTAATATTCAACGAATAATATAATTAGCAATCTTATGTAATCCAGAAAGAACATAAAGAAGAAAGAATACGTAACAAAAGAGGGAAGTAAATTATTTATATAAACAAAATTTTAATTAAAATTAAAAACCTTTATAAACAATAATTATCACAGTTTTCTAAAAGTTTTTACGTCTATGGAACAAATGAAACCAGACACTCAAACGAAGTCCAATTTTGCTAAATAAATTAAAATGGCGTTTATATTAGGCAACTCTTATTCGCTTGATTTTGGTACTATATACATTGTCGTATTTTATACTCTTCCAGTACCATGTACATTAATCGGTAGCACTGATAATGTTCAGTCGGCTGACATCATAAGACGCCAAGCTGGTGGAACCCGATATCCTACTTACATCATAAGATGCCTCAACAATACACAGAGTTTTGGTAAAAGTATTCGACCTGAAGGGACTCGAGAACATGTATCTCAGCCACAAAATTTTTATGATTTAAGATAAAAAATTGCCTAATGTAAATGTCATTTAAATAACGTCTTCGCATCCATCCTCAAAACAACAGAGTACGTTATGGTTAATTAACCACATCCGTACTTAAAACGTCATGAATCTTTTTTAGTAAAATTAAGGTATTAGGGTATGTATTTACTTGAGAGTAAAAGTTGCACAAGAACCTATCGAAAGTTTTATTCTCAAGTAATTAACTACCCTTATCTGATATGGTACATTAAGTATCATTAAGTGCTAAGAGTATGAATTCGTCAAATAATTATGTCATAAGTGTACAGTGAAAGTACTATTCAATTTCAAACTATTTATCTATACTTCTCATTGTAAGTACATGTTTTATTTCAAATGTTAGTAACATACCTTTGGAGAAAAGTTTCTTTAATAATTGATTTTATATTTAACCTTTCGAATGAAAATCATAGTACGATCAGAAGCAAATAAATAAATAATACAAAGGGATGAAACAACTAATTATTTTTGTTAGTGTTGAGTGTAACATCCAAAGGTTCGTCAACATTTTGCGATGGACTGAACTCTTGTTGTTGAGGCAACTGACAGAATAAAGTTGAGATTGGCGTGTGCCGAGGTGTGCCTTTCACTGTAAGATCCATCTCTGCCTCTTGAGGCCTGTCTCTCATAGGTAGGCTCGTGTCCCTTTCCACTGGACTACCACATATCCTTGGAGGAGAACCACAACCACATTTCATTCTATCCGGAGACTTCTCACAGGACAACGAATATCTGAAACATAATAGTAATCTATTGCATTTCAATTATGATTATTATTACATAATTTGATTAAATATATGATTTTATAGTAGGCAAACAAGATTGAGCGAATTTGGGGGCTGGAGTTTGATCTTTATTTCATTATCCCATTTATAAATTTCAGGGACAGCTCTTACCCATGAGGAGGTGGAAGAATCCTGTAATCCCTGCAAACGGACAGAGCCGGAGTGTCAGACATTTTATTAGCACTGATCGATGCCAGAGGTGAGCCGTTCGTGGTAGCAGAGGTTGATGGCGGAGGTGGTGGAGGTGGTGGCGGCGGCGGTGGTACCGGCGACGCTGCATCAGGCCGTTCTAAGGATGTCGTCGGTGGCGGTCGTAGAAGAAGAGGTGCCGCACTTCCTAATCCTAAACATCGCATCCTCCAGGCGTCTTGTAACAATTGCAGTCGTGCCTGTTTCCGCCATTTTGCTCGGCGATTTTGAAACCAAACCTGAAATACAGAAAAGCAATCTTACCTCCTGAAAACAAATTTTGGTTTCACCGATCAGGGCAAGGCTTTTTTCAAATGTAATTTACAACTTTTGC
Source organism: Osmia lignaria lignaria (assembly GCF_051020975.1). Lineage (NCBI taxonomy): Eukaryota > Metazoa > Arthropoda > Insecta > Hymenoptera > Megachilidae > Osmia > Osmia lignaria. The sequence continues at coordinate 8,609,712 of NC_135041.1, forward strand.
AGACCACATCTAAGGTTTCTTAGACATTGTAATTTAATACTTTTAGCCGGTATGTCAACGTCAGTCGAATTGTGTGGAAATACCTTCGACGTTCTAACAATGAGATTCTTCGCATTCTCTACAAGTTTGGCACAGATTCGATTCAACTTACTGTTACAGAACGTCATTGTTGATTGTTAGTGGTCTTCTTGAATACGAATCGCCTTTAAAAACTTGATTAACCCTGCTTTTCTCCTGACCTATACTTCACGTTCGCGTCTCGTCGGGTCATAGTGACCTGATGAACAAAAGTATGACATTTTATAAATGAATATTTGTTATGTACAGGAAGATTGATATTATACATCCGAGAACAGCAGGGTTAAGCCTCCACATCCATCCATTTTTTTTTTTTAACTTTTCATGCAAGAAACAAAGGCTCTCTTTCTATAATCTGTTTTATGATCTATGGTATTCTGTTTTATAACGTTGTATTACAAGAAGATAATACATGTAAGTATTAACCTGGACACGAGCTTCTGAAAGCGAAATTCTAAGAGCAACTTCCTCTCTCAAGAAAACATCCGGATAGTGGGTCTTCTGGAAGAGGGATTCCAATTCTTGAAGCTGCTGTGGAGTGAAAGTTGTCCGATTGCGTCTCTGCTCAGATATAATTAATAATAATTAATTATATATATCGCTTGGTTCATATATCGATGGTCCGGAGAAAACAACGGTGCAATTGCAAAATTGCAAATTTTTAATTAAATACGTCACTGGTCTCAGGATACCTAATTCTTCAACTATAATAATTGCGTAAGAAAAACTATACATAATTGCAATATCATTATTTAAATCACTTATTATTATTTTATGAGTAAATTATCACAACATCGCTTTGTGCCTAATATAACATAAAAGTATTTAAAATATGCTAACAATCGCTTTGTTCTCAAAATCATCAAACATTTTTTCATTATTTAATTACAAATAGGACTAAATGAAATTGGTTTCTTTTTATCCCCTGAGTTTCTTCCAATTGTGCCATTGTTCTTCCGGACCGACGACTTTACTCCAGTTATTTTAAATTGCGTTCAATACAGTATGATGAGCAAAAGAAGAGCAAAAATAACTTATTTTATTGAACTGCTTTACCATGCTTATCATGCTAATGAAATATGATGTAAATTACAGGTGATGGCACTTCGTTAACTCCTTCCGCCGGTTCGACGTACACGCTCACGTAAGTACAAACTTATTAGTTTTCTTTTCATTAATAATTTGAAGTTGATCAGACATTTCTATTAATAAATTAACTTAATAAATTAGCGTGAACTAATTTATTAATCTATTAACCCTCATTGCTGAGAAAAGAACGTAACAAAACGAAGATTTAAAATAAAAAACAGAAAATGGTAAAAGCTTTTGCACTGTATTTAGAAACAGGTATCTAATTTGCACATTCGTCGACATTCCACGTATGTAGATACACATACATGCATTATATTCATCTATTATAATGAATGACTAAAAGTAGGGTAAAAACCGAATACCAAATATATTTGTTCTTTTAGAGGAAATACAATAGATAATAGAAACGAAAAATTAAAAAAAAGATTTCTTTGTATAGAATAAGGAAACTGTCAATTTATACATGTTATCACTTTCAGCAGCCGGTTAAAATACAAAAATTTATATTTTATTGGCCCTTTTTATCTAGATTGCCGATATTCAAATCAACTATGCTCTATACACACATACCTCGTTTTATTGCGTTTTGATTTATTTTACGAATTGAAAAGTTTATGGCAATTTTATGTAGAGAAAGTTTATCTCTGTTATTTTTCCATCAACACGTGTTCACTTTGTGTCTCTGGGTCACATAACTTCTATAATATAATGTAATAAATAACAAATTTAATACAATATAATAACTGCTTTTGTTAAATATAATTATTGCTAAAAATCGGGTGTTTCACTATCTTCTTTATCCACTTTATGTCGCACTGGTTAATCTTTAAGTTCCTTGTCTTTGGCTATTTTAACTTTTTCACTTTTGTGATGATTTAGAAGCAAACCCGATGCGATATCTCCGAGGTATGCTTGTACATTATAGTGTTCCCCTACTTTTCTGTTACAAAGAGCAATAAAAATAAGAAAATTAAAATAAATAATAAGCTAATAGTAATTAAAAAATTAATAGTCCCTTTGTTCATACACTTCTAAAATTAATTATTTTCTTCTCCTCATATATCGATTAAATGATGTCGATTATTCTCTCCAATTTGTTAATTATTGAACATCCAAATTACTCCACAGATTCTGAATCTCCTATCATACACTAAATTATGTTCACTGTTGAATATAAATTCTTATCTTTTCAATAGAAAGATGACAATGATTCACTAAGTTGATTAATTAAAATTACAAACGCAATTTGAGATTCTATGCATTTTGAATTATTATTCTTTCAGATACTTTGTTATTTATCATCTTCCTAAACGCGTTTAAGTTAATTGCAAAATAAATTGAAAATAAGAAGAAAAGGAATAGTGGGAAGAAGAAAAGAGCAGCTTGTAGGTGATGCAAATTGAATATTAGATACAAATAAGCAAAAACATGAAAAAAGAAAGAAACAGAAGCAAAAAAGAAACGTACACTGACCTGACGACGTCTTCCAAACATGTATTCGGTTAGGAGGTCTGCCTGAGGACCCAAAGGTGATAGATACGGGCCTGCCATCACTTCGAAAATCGGGTTGTTCGCTGAAATTATCAGGACTCTGTGGATGGTGTATTTATTTTCGCTTATCCCTGGATTCTCACTGCAAGAGAGTCGCTTTATCGTACTCGATAGACGACACCGAGGTAACTGAAATCTCCTACGGAGAATTCACCCCCGATCAAGCTCCAAGTTACATGACGGAAACGGGGGTTGGTTTATTTCAGGGGATTGGTCCAACCCATTCGGGGGCGGCGCCACTTCCATGGAGATATGTACACACCCCTCTTGTGGAAAATTCACTAAATCGTAGCCGCGCAGAACTTTTCCTCTAGAGAAAGACAATACTTGATTTTTAATTTTTTAAGACTTTTCCCTTCGTTATTTGAAATATCCTGTGTTCGCGAATTTTTTACTTCATTTTTTCCATTTCATTTTTTCATTATAGGGATTGTGTTGGTGAACTGTTTTGTTTATTATTTATTAATCTGTCAAATGTTAATTTTTCATTTGTAATTTGCATTATTTCATTTTTTCTTTTTTATCAATATATGGTTTCGAAGGAACATGGAAAATGGTTTTGGGAATTGAAAAAATATATTACAGGGAATTGATGTATGATATAAAAATTGCAATTTCAATTTATTACGATATTGTTGTTGGTACTTTACGAAGAACCACCCCTTTTTATCAGAGTCATGATATGTTAGGTACATTTTATATCATTTCTTAAGTAATTTAAAGTGGACAAAATTATATACCTAAAGTTCTAATAAAAAAAAACATAAATAGTATTAGGTGTTATAAAAATTGATTATCAGCAGTTGAAGAAATGAAATCGTGCGAAGAAAATATACAAGCATTGAGGTATAATAAAATATTAGGGCCTGTAATTTGTACTTAACACTTTAAGTAGTATAGTCAATCATATCTCAGCCACCCCTATTCACTGTGAACTCTCTAAACTCTAAACCACCTAGTTGCAGGTAACTTTATCAAACACTCTAAACTTCGTCTACCTAACAAAAAATAATTAAATATCTTATAAAATTACTACCTATAAGGATTTCTCATTGTACTGAAACTGTTAACTACAGAATGAGAATATAGTAGATGTACCTGAACCTCTGGATGTTAGTGTATATTCATGAACTAAAAAAAAGAAGAAAATAAGAGAATAGTAAAACTGAAAAATGGAACCAAAGTAGAGAAAATAATTATGGCAAAGAAAAATGTATAAATGAGAACGAAGAAGGAGGAACGAGAGGTGGTGGTATAAGAAGTAGAAGAAGAAGAAGAAGAAAAGGAAAGACGTATATGGGTATTAGTGATAAGTCGTAGCGTAAGCCAGAAAGTGATGCTCGGTATTCGTGTACCGCATCAGACAGGCACATACCCCGAAGCCATGTAATTCATTACTAAAGCAATCTCACCCTCCCCCATCTCTACCCCTCTCCTAAACCCTATCCAACCCCGCATACCCTCTTCTGGCTTCAGCGGTGCGCGCGCGTTATAATATAAAAAAAAAAAAAAAAAAAAAGGAAGAACCAGCCGGATGAGGAAGAAGAAGGGCCTGAATAGAATAGCGCCCCCTGACGACAAAACAAAATGAAACACAAAGCCGTGTTTTCATAATTAAAAAGATTGCATGCACTGAGTACAGTTCTCTCTTGCTCTCGCTTTTTCTCTCGTTGACGTTCTATGCTCGCCTCCTGTACGGAGCCTTTCTGTTCGCTACGCTGTATTTCTCTTTTTCCCTTTCCATCTGATTTTCTCTGTGATTGTCCGCCAAGCCTTTCTTCCTGGACGACGCCCCACCCTCTTTTTCCTCTCCCTTTCTCTCTTCCCTTCTATCTCTCTTGACTCTTCCCTTTATATTTTCGCCGCTTCAATAATCCAAATAATAACAAAATATTTTCATATTAATTTTATTATAATATTTCATCATACTTTTTTTTTTATTGAATCAACACTTTTTATATATTCATGTAATTATCATAATTATATATAAAATGTGTTAAGTAATTAAATATGATAGTCTTTGCTGTGGTATTGGTTTCCATATGTTTCTGTACTATATTATTTAATTCAATACGGAAACAAAGATCATTTGAACATTATTTTCTGTATATTTACTTATGTACAAGGTATACGTTTTTACTCAATGGTCGAAGGAATAAGAATAGATTGAATGATTCTAAGGGGTGGATAGTAGAGTCATAAAGGTCATTTATCGAATAGAATGTTTCCGCCCTTAACCGCCCCCCGTAAATCAACCACTCGCTATTAATCTGTTCCTTTCTTTTCCTAGTCTGTACCTATAGTTCTGAAATCCTAAAATCTTATTTCAATTTTATTAACAATCGTTTCTAATATTAATATCTAATTGCCAATAGCAGCGTTATTCATATAAAATGATTGAATTGCATCAAAGTGATCTTGTAACATGTTTTAGCAGGTCGTTTAAAAGAGACTGTAATGACTACATACCTCAGAAGGGTAATGATCCCAAACACTGAGCCCGGGTGTACGCAAATTAGCATCATGGTTTGACTATCTGAACGACCGCATGCCAACCTAATGGAAAACGTACGTACAGTTATAAAGCAAAAGCTGCGATGAAAACGTATTTGCAGTTTGAAGGATCCAGTGAAACATGTTAGCAAGATATGATCATTACTTGAAAACCTAATGAGGTACTTACCCAGAAATTAATCAATTAGATAGCAACTTATATTGCATATTTTGTTTCAAAGTATTTTGTGATGTAATTATGTAATTTGAAACATTCAAAACTTGACACAATTTGATGACACAAAATCACTGTAAAATAACATAATTGTTATTTTTTAGATAACTATATTTTTATTGCAAATATTTTATCAATTTTACAAAGTTCGAGTCTCGAAATTCAGGGCCCAGAATAAGTGCCTCATCTGCACAGTATTAAGGGCAGTTATGCCCTTTTCGTAATTAAATTGCTGGTTTTGGGATTATTTGTGAAAAAGATTACTGGTGTTATTACAATGAAAATGTTTCATTCGTATTTGATCTCGTTGAACGGATGACCTGCAACACTCCTCCTTTCCGCCCCCGTTTTGTCCGACGCCCTTGTCATGACGATTTCCTAACCCAGACGATTACTCATCATCCCCCGACTAGTTGTACAACAGAACGACTACACTGACGAGGTTATTTTAATCAACGAAACCACGTCCGCCTCCTACCACCTTTGTCCCCAACCCCCCTTACAACAAGGGTGCACATGAAACCATAGTGCAACCAGAGAGATCAACAGGACGAGTCAGACAACCGGATGTTATCATTTCTACAACATTTCCATTGTATTCTGCATTTCAACCCCCAGAAATCTTTTACTCTTTATTTCCTCCTTTCTACCATTTTCTTTTGATTTATCTCCTTTGTTGCGTTTCATTTATCTCATTGTACAGATAATATTTTGCCTTTTAAAGGACCAATCAAAATATTTTTATTCTTATAAAGTTTTTCATTTTAATTATTCGATAATTTTTTTTTTATAAAAATGAAATCTACAGTCTCTTTATTTCACAACAAATAACAGTATATGGTATTCAGGAATTGTTTATTATTCTAAATGTTAATTTTTGAATTATCAAATTTCCCTTATCAGTTTGCTCACATTTAAAAAATTTTTCATTTAAATGTAAATAATAGAAACATATGGTTTTCAGTGTTTTTACTGTATTGTATATTGATTTTCTCCCACTCAAGAGACTTCATTAAATCGGCTTTATTTTGATGTTTCTTATTACGTACTCTTTGTCCCAACTCATTCCACGTGTGCTGAATAGAATTTAGGTCAGATGTTTACGATCGCTATTGGAAAACACAGATTTTATGTGGCAAACCAGTTCTTAACGAGACTGGAATGCTTGGAACAATGTAAAATTTAGAAAAGGAATTTTAAATTAAAATTAAGCTCTAAATCATTGGTTGGATCCATAAGGTTCAATATCATTTTGTTAATCTGGCAACATTCTATTATTATTCTTACTAACATACCAATAATTTCAGGTACCAACTCACCTGGGATGTGTACAGTAATCTTACCAACATCACTGATTAATTTTCTTTTGATAATACTTTATCAATGGGGAGAGAAGCAAACTTTCGCTAGATGAACAGTGTCAGTAAGTACTTAAACAGTATATCAATCATTTTGTAACATTATAGCTAGTTTCTTTTATACAGGGGGTAAGCAGATACTAGCGAATAAGCAATACTGGTTGTTGCAATCCAACTGCATATAATATTTCTATTCTATTGTATTGATCCCATCACAATATTTATTCTCCACGTTGATATTATTTGTGTTTATAGGATTGATAAGGCAGACGGAATTAAAAAAAAAATATATATGGTAGAAGGTTCTACAGATGCTCATTCAATCTTTGTCAGTAAAATTACAAAGGTTTTTATAACTCATCCCCTTCGAACTGCCCCCCCGGCTCACCCCTTCCTCAACCTATATGCTACCAATACTAGTACCAGCATCAGCACCAGCATTACCACTGTTACCAGCACCCAGTACCAACATCCAAGAGTGCTACCACCACTACTATCACTTCCACTCCCTCCGTTACTGCCACCACCATCACCAGTAGCAGCCCTATAAGAGTAAGAAGAGGGCAGTAGAGGGAGTAGCAGCACCAGTACTCTATTCATTTATACATTAACGTAGATCCCTCTGCAGAAGGGCTGCGCAGGCTCGACAGGCGAGGATGGTAGGCAGACTTGTGAAGAATTGAATATAATGCAGCCCCTGTCCGCCGTTTTTATGAAATGCATAAATAAACGAAGGCGAGGGACGATTCTTCGTTTTTACTATAAAAGAAGATTAAAAATCTTCGCTTTTGTTCCGCCAGGTTTTACTCTCTATCCTGCTGCTACTATTTTTTTTCTTCTTCTTCTTCTCTCAACTAATTTGCAATGTTTCTCTGCTTACGGTGGGTCGCATTAATATTTGGACACCATGATGTTCGAACAATTATTTGCAGTTACGGTTGTATGTTTAGGTTTCTTAAAAAATCTTTGAACGTTTCTTCTATCAACTTTTTTAACCATCAAAGGGTTAGAAATGGTGAATAGAAGGTCAAACCTTGTTCCAGAAATTTTTAACTCATTTCATAAATTAAAATGTTTCCCAATTATCTTAGCGAGAATTCTTCGATGTTAACTCTTGTTATTGAAGAAATTACTTTTCTTATTTAAAATCTTTCAGGAGCAACCATTTCCATTAAGCACACCTTTGTGACGCAGTAGCTGATACGAAGAAAAGAAAGGAGGAGGAGGTGAAGAGAGAAGAGAAAAAAAGTAGCAATCCCTTTTCTTCATAATGTGACAATGCGACCCGTTTATTGAGTCTCCTTTTAACGTCATCGAGGCGATTTCGAGTTGCATCCACCGGAAGTGCCGATGCGAAAATCTACGCATGGACACCTCCTCCTCTCTTTCTATTTCCCTTCCTCTTCTGCTCCGTCTCTACCACCTTCGACTGTACCACTTTCATTTTGCTTTAAAAAACCAGAAGAAAAGATAAAGGGTGTAGAACGAAAAGTGCCAGCTGAAGAGAGGACATGAATGGTTTCTTCGTATCGTTATCGTTTACTATGGAAGGGATGAGGTTAGTCATTCTTGTACAATTTACATTTTTGAATTAATAAAAAGAAAAGGAATGATTCCAGAATAATGAGTAATTTTTTGATACCATTTAAATTAATTATTTTTATTGCTCGAATAAAAGATTACTCGTTGTTCTATGTAGAATAAATTTACTTTATTTTTCATTTTTATTCGAGATTATTTGTTGTTTTTGATTACTTGCAATTTAACGCGTCGGACTACACATGGCCCTTTTCACTGTGGCTAACTAGACACGGGTATTTCTACTGTGGCTGACTAGACACGGATATTTCTACTGTGGCTATCAACGTGTTCACACGTCCTCCAGTAGAAACAGACGCGTATAGTATAACACAGTGCAATTGTAATTATTCAGAATACAATCGCTTCATTTTCCAATTTCAAATTTGCACTTGCTACTTAGAGTTTTCTTGAATTTTATTTTTCTTCTAATTATTCCATTGCATTAAGATTGTGATGCTAGTCATTAGTGACACCCACAGCATTCACTGTCTTAATAACGGCTTTTAAATTGGAGCTAGAATCAGAAAGTTTCCTAGGTATATCAGGACCCAAAACTGAAAACTAAGATTTAATAATAAATTATATTATAGCATTGAGACTCAGCTTGTCTAAAGCAGACATAAGTAGTACTAATATGTATCTATAAAATTTTAACCAGGTTCATTTTTGAATATAAAAAACAAAATATCACGGTGCCCATGAAATATTATAAGAATTGAATTTGAAACACCACCCCCTAACACGAGGGATGGGTTCATCTTTAAGAATGTAATATAGAAACGATGGTATGCATATATGTACAATTATGTACACGTAGATGAAGGTATGTAAATATCCAGGGTGTACATATAAGTGTATATCTTTAGATACAAAAGATAGAGTAGAGAGAGAAAGGTGGAAAGGGGTTGACGTCGAAACGAACATTGTGCGCCATAACGTAGCAATAACAGTGTTCCATTATATGTAGGTAGACCGGTGAGGGAGGAGAGGTGGTTGTGATGGTGGTGAGATTGCAAAACATGCCTAGATTAATGTTTTCTCATTCCACGGACCGCTTGTACAACCTCCATTCCCCTCACTACTGTGATTCGCTCGCCAACCGCTACCCTTTCTATGCCACGTTCCACCCCAGAATCATGGTAGCTCTGTCGCGTGACAATGAAAACTACGAATTGCATTGCGTTTCTACCTTTCCATAACTACCCCTCCCTTCCTTCTCCCTTCTTCTTTCCCTTCCATCCGCCATTCCTTCTCCTACTCCTCTTCGCCACCCTTCCTACCCCCTTCTTCTTCACCCTTTCCTTTCCCGTTCCATCCACTTTCTCCGTTTCTTACTCACACGAATTTTTTAATTTACTTGCATCCAATATCTTATCCATTTATTTTTACTCTAACTGCATACTATTTTTGAAAGTCGATCGCTTGCTTATTTGAACCCTTTCGCTATTAGGAGTGATCATAGTTGTTCAAAGTGTTTGCATTTCAATTTTCGTATTACACCTACGTTGAAATACCTGTTGAAGAATATTAAATATTCTTATTTCGAAGAAATGAAGCGGGCATTTTGATTAATGTCTGGGATGTCCACTGTATACTGGGATGATGTAACGATCTTCAGAGAAAGAAATTAAGTGGAAAACCACCCCTGACGTAGGACGATACAAAGTAGATCGTTTGTGATTTTTGAAGAAGTATATTCAGTGGCAAAAATCTCTTCCATTCATAAATTTTTCTTTAGTTTATAAAAATATTACCGTTTGCATAATTTATCGTTAAATTTATTTTCTTCTTACTGTATAGAACAATTGATAGATAATATTTTCTTCTTTTTTTGTTAGTGTAATTATTACTTTTCCATCGAAGCTTGTAAGCGCGCAATATGGAACACGTCGAATGCGTGCAATATGAAACATGTCCCATATTCGCAACCCTTTTTTCATCACTCCTACGACGTCAAAGCAATGACAAAATTACATAGCATTTACAGAAATTATTAGAAAAATACCTAAGAGAGAGTGCAACAGTTCTGTTTTATAAAAACATAAATTATAAAGAATCATCAGACCACGTACTTTCTCATATATTATACCTTCAATTCTGATGAATGATTAAAATTACTATGAATATAAATTTTATAATTTCAAATAAAATAGAACGATTTCTTAAATATAAATGTACAAGAGACAGGAAAATTATTATCTTTCATTTCTTCTTCGTGGTTAGTATCAAGCGCACTTCAGGTAGAAGAAATCTATTCATTAGTACCATCTTTTTCTGGGACTGAAGGTGAACGGGAAGGCGGGAAGTGAAGGAGAGCAGTCTGGACTCCGAGAATTCCCTTTTATTCGCATTATTATGGTAATGACACTGAAAAGCCGAAAAATGTCAGGCTTTTGTAACAGAAGGTTTGTCCGCCTGGTCCATTCATTGATTACGCCCCGTCCTCCTGTCTTTTTAGATGGAACTTGTATTTGTTGAGCAACCCTCTACAGAAAAGTTAGTGGCTATTCGTACCTTCGGACAATGTTTTCACCAGCTTCCACTAATCGGTCATAAAAAAGAAAAATGCTATACCCTACCTATCTAATTTTTATTCCATTAATGCATACGTAGGTATTTTATTCAGAAATGTGAAAAAAGATCGTGTATTTCTAATTTGATAATTTATCCTTTAACTTGCGTTTACATTATTAACAAAATTGCAAAAATTATTTTAAAATGTTATCGAAACTGTAATATCTTAAAATTTGATCTATACAACGTTAAAATAAAATAATTTTATTTTGAATTAAAATTAATAAAAATTCCGACTAATTATGAGACAGATAAAACATAAAAGGGATATAAAAACCGTACTTATGCAGATTGAGGAATATATTGATGTGTAGACATTGATGCAGGTAGTCAATACAATTAGGGTTGCTGGTGGTAAAGGACTGAAACGTCTCTAGAGACTTGTATGAGCGTGTCGATTCAATCGTATAAGTCAATTACCGATAATTAGAGGATGGTTTTACGAAGAATAGAGAAATTGGATGTGCGCCTTTCTGAATCTTTGTTAATCAGTTCCATTTTGCAAAGCATCACTGCCGCAGTTCCCTCGACGACTGAATCGAGAATTCCAGGGCCGCCTATCCTTTCAGAATTTTCTCATTCTACTACGTCCAATTTCAATTTCTTAATTAAAGAAATGGATTATGCATTAACTATCTAACAAAACGTTAACATTATTATTAATTCATTAATACTGTCATTTAATTTATTTTTCCTTCCAAAAATAGTATTTCTTCTCACAATACAATGATTATATCCATGGTGTTAGATTATTAATTTTATGTTTTATTATGGAAAAATTGTTAGAATATCGTAAACGAAAATTATTTGTCTTCTTATAAATTAGAAAACTTATAGAGATTGAAAACTTATTTTACAGCGATAACTGTGTTAAACATTATAACAAATTATAATAATAATTAAAATACAACTTTCAATGATAAAAAGTTATTTTTTATGGTAAATTCAAGATTCCAATTTTGAGAGTATAGAATAAAATTGATGATAATTGATGAAGAAAATGAATTATTTAAAATGTTTAGAAAGAAATTGGAATAAAGGAAAAGGGGTAAACGAATATCAACGAAACGAAACCTCATTGCTAAATAATTTTCAGCTTATCGTAGGATTGCGGCCCTGTAGAGGGTAGATCTAGCTCGGTCCGCATCCGCAGAAGGGTGGTTTTAATTACCCCTTCCATTACTGCAAAACCAACCCCGTTAGTGGATTCATTTAGTCACATTACCAGACCACCCTTCTCCCTCTACCAATCCTCTCTTTCTCCTTCCCTGGCTCTTTCTCTTTCATTTACTCGCTAGTGGTTGGTGCATGTTTCAAACCAATATTCTGTTTCTCGTTCTGACTTCTTAATGAAACTTTCTGTGTCTTCGTATTCCATTGAACACCGAACTTACTGCAATATTTTACTTTATTATCATTTTCCTTTCTATTTTATGTATAAACAAACATTTGGAATAAATCAATGATTCAGAAGTTATTTAATTGCTACCAGTAATAAGTAAATCAAGAATTTTTAATTCAAGAACATTGATTTATTTAATATCAAACCTAAAAATTGCAATACAGACTTATTTGTATTTTTTGAACCAGAAAGCAAATTTCCGTTTGATGATGTGGACAGCAATAATAATCAATTCCAAAGTAATATCCGTGGTGGTGAAGATGAGAATCTCTGTTAGTATCTCACCACCCACGAAGGTATTTTACTTTTAGCTTGATAAAATAATCTCTAATGCAAATTTTTAGTAACGCTACCTAAAAAAATTTCGAGCTACAATTAACAGCCATACTTATCATAATAGCATTTAATTATATCCTAATTAATAATCTATGGTGTTGATACAACATTATACGCGTGAAAAAGTGTAAGTTGTTTATAGAACAAGGGATGTAATTTAAATATGAATAAATACAAGAGTCGATGAACGTTATTGGAAACATGTATATGGAGATACATGGGGAACAGTAATAGAGAAAAAGGTAGAAAATGGTGAAAACGAGGGAAAAGAGATGACGAAAGGAAGGTAGCAATAGAGTGGTTTCTTGTAGGGTAGAGGGTTTATACAAAATGCGGTTTTCTCGAGCAGTACCGTCTTCGAACTTCTGAAGCCGAAGGCCTTTAGCAGCCCACCCTTCAGCTAGATTGGATGCGTTTAATTACCCCTGAAATATCGTTAATTACTCGACATCCGAGCAAGTTCCGTGGCACGGTTGGAAGTTCGAAACATACGAATTTCCTTGTTTCTCATACAAACTCCGTTCCTTTTCTACCCCGATCTCTCCGATCTGCTGATTCGTTGATCTACCGATCCAACTAGTAAACCGATCTATCGGATTCCCACTTTGTCCTCATTATCTGGACGGTTGCTCTTTTCATTTTACTCCTTTTCCTTCTCCCTTCACTTTTCTACAACCTATCTGATATATTTCCCGGAAGGAAATACGCTTGGATACTAGATTTACCAACCAATCGATATCACTGCCTTCAGGTTTCTTAATTTTAAATTAACAGAATTTATTAACACTATTAATTTCATTTAGAGAAGTAATTAAGAAATGATGACACTTTGGTAGTTCTAAGTTACATTAATAAAATGAATTGTTAATATTTTCAATAATTCATTTTATCCAGTGTTTGATTTGGTATGATTATTTTTATTTCTGTGATACCCGAGGTGTTAAGATGTCGACGTATGTACATTTCATTACATATGTAACTTAACTCGAACAGGTTAAGTAACAAAGGTAGATTACTAAACATGATTATTTTACGATCTTATCTCATAAAAGCAACCAACCATGAATGCATACAGGGAACAATCACAGACGGTTGCTGTCGGGACGACATGTCGATTAGTTCTTTTAATCATCCTCTTACACAGGGTGCATCATCTCTCTTTCTATTTTAATCTCCAAATTACTTTAGCTGACTTTTTGCCTGAAATATTTTCAGGATTTAAAGCTTTATAACATAAATTTTTGCATTTATTTCTTATTGCTCATATAATAATTATAAATAAAAAAAAGGGGTGAAAGATAGAAAATGAAAATTATATAGAATATAAAAATCAAAGTTAAATTATCCAGTATAATGCAAATTGTTTTGTTATAAAACAAAATTATAAACAAATTAAGAGAAATGATGAAATGTAATATCGTTAAGTAATGACGCACCCTGTAAGTCAACAAAGCATGTGCGGCCTACGCGATTAGTTTTCATAGAAGATGATTTTAATGGACGCCCAACTGTTCCCCTGAGTTTTCAACAGCCCCCTAGTAAACGACTCCCTTTTCAATTGTTTACCCTTCACCACCAATCCCTCTGTCCTCTCTCACAATAGATCATAGATTACGTGAGAAGATTACCATTCAGATCGTGTTTTCGAATGTCCTGTTATATTCCGATTAAGAATAAAGCGTTACGAGTAATTACTCAGTCAATCTAATTGAAAATCACTATAAATAAATATACAATACTACATCACTTTTATTATTATTGTTGAAACAAAAATAGTAACGTACTTAGAATTGAAACCACATTTTTTTTTTTTTAATTGAATGGGTCAAACGTGACCCAATAATACAATTTCTTTCTCCACATCAGCAGGGAAATTTTGTATCGAATTTTTCTAAGTATTTACATAACTATTTTATTCACAATCGTACCATGATCCAAAGCATATAGACCATGTAATGGTTTAGTGATTTCTGTACATACACCCCATACGTTAGCTGCACCCTCAATTACCAGATTTGAACCCCTACGAGCATTTATGGTGAGAAATTAAGAAATTGGTAAGAAAAATATTATATTAAACCAAAAAGTTTTGTAGATATTGGATTCTGTATTGGAATATGTATCTTGAAAAGATCATATTTTATTGTGTTCCTTTGTGTGCCAGCTTATTAGATACCATTTATAGGAAATAAACGAATAACGACGGTTCGTATTCAACGACTCACTAGTTGGATTGATCAGGGTTGAGAATCTATTCAGTGGCATATATCAAAAAATCAAAGATGCGAAGTACAGTAGGGCGATGTAATCATCGAACCGCAACGAATCATTATTTCCATCTCAATTAATATTTTAATCAAGCCTCTGCACACCACGTTGTTCCATTTATGGCTTCGTTAATGTTCGTTTAACCATTCTCTTAGGGTATACATACCGCGACCTCCTATTTGTGTAATGCTAACGAGAATAATAAAATTAACTAACAAATAATAGATGTAACTTGTCAAAAGAAAAAAAAGAAAAGGAAATTAATAGTTCAATGGGGTTAAAATCTATGAATTAGGGGATGAAGGATTAGTAATTATGAATTAATAATTATTCGAAAATGAATTTTTGTTGAAAAATAATTTTTATAGTTCTGAGTGAATAAAAGATAATTAATTGAAGCGAATATAACGGGAAGAAAGAGAAGTAGAAAAGGGAGTAAGAAGAACAAGGAAAATTCCTATTGGACTCTTGTTTTCTGGAAGAACGACTCGTGAATCTCAGTTTCCCAACGAAGCTACCAATTCTAAGCATCTAGAGACGAAAAGCAACTATGGTAGGAGGCCAGACGCGGCGATCAGTTCGAACAATACCCATTGTCCAGCATATCATTTTCACGATTTTCCATCGGTCGACTTTCAACCGAGGAAGACTTCGTTCAGAGCCACCGATGAATATCGTTCCTCGATTTTCACTACCGCTATCGTACCAGCACCTTCTCGTTTCTCTTTGGTAGATCACTCGAGCGGATAAAACGAACACAATGCCTTTTGTTTCTCATCTTCAACGCCTATCGATGCGGGGATTCGTCATCCTCGAGAAATTGATTTTTTGATCAGGTTTTGCGATCTTTCTTTTCATTTGACGAAAAAAAAAGAAGAAGAAGAAGAAGAAAAAATGTTTCTTCCCCCCAAAAAGGTACCTGTTGTACCAATTCTACTTTTCATCCAAATTTGAATGAATTCGTTGATTGAAATAATTAAAAATTCTATTTGACTATCTGTGGTAGGTGAAAACAAAAAAAAAAAAGAAACAGGAGGGGAAAAAAATTTGTCTTCTCCCGAAACTCTGAACTGACAAGTAATCATAATTTCGACAGAGTCAGTAGTATTCAGAGTTTGAGATACATAATAAGCCTGAGGCTGCGTTCACATCACAGAGAGACAGTCCGATACGAGTGAGTAGGTACATTATACAAACGGAATATCTACCCCAACCTACGCCAACCTACCCGTTGGCATCAAACCAACTACAACTATTATCACCGTTACCGCCACTACTCACCCTCTTATTGCGTGACTTTATCCTTGAGAGGTATTCCCACTATCTACTGGGTGATTTTTCACGAAACATTCCATTTAATCATCATCTCTTCGATTCTTCTATACTTCCCTTACAGAATGGATCATTTTTATTATGGGAAAGTCCTGAAGACAAAGTGATCTGGAAAAAAATTAATAATTTTACTGCTACATACTGCTCCTTGAAATAAGTATTTAAACTTTGTCCTGATTATTTATTTCCATAAAATCATAAATAACAGAGATATTTAGGTATTCCCATTTAAATGGTACACCCTGTATTTTTAATTTATTATAAATAATAAGAAATGATGATTTGAAGATTAATCACCCGTTAGATACGCCTATAGATATACTGATACGACAAAGAATTGATACGTTCCTTTCGTAAACGTCTCTCTTTTCTTCTTTCTCTTACTCCTTTTCGAGCAAGAGTACCGATAGATCGACAATGGAGCACATCTGTAGGTACCACGAAACAATGGCTGCCGCGATTGTGGAACCTATTGCGGATAGTATTCCATAATATACCCTGTTGTTTCTGCTCCCGCGGATAGTGCTTCCAGCACGCTCGATGAAAATATATGGCCCTCTTTCCGAAGTTTAGATTGACACTAGGTACAATTACTATCTACTAAAATAATTTTTCTTCATATTTTATTTATTTCTAATTCTTTTGTTGTTAGCTCTTAATTACGTTCATTATTATATTTCTATATTTAAGTTCAAACTTGTCAGATAATTGTTAATAATTATATTTGTGATTACTGATTGTTTATAAATGTTTCTTTAGATAGAATGGGTTGTACTGTTTAACGAAGAAAATATGCTGATAGAAAATTCTTCTTCCCTATGTCATTTTTTAAAAATATTAATGTTTCTTTAAATATTTCTATTGGTATAGTATAATCAGAGCAATAAAACGCATGGTGGCCCAAAACACCACTGCGAAACCCAAAGGGGTTCCCATTTTCAACCCTTACTGTGGTATGGGCAAGTACCACCCTATTAGAAAAGATGATGACCGGTCGTTCTAAGGGAGGAAGGCAGGTATTTTTTCCTTTGCCTACCACTCCATAGTGCTTTTTGATAAGGTGGGAAAGATGCACGAAATCCCCGCCTCTTGAGGCACCTGTCGTCTGTAGACCCCAAGTACCACTTTCTGTTAAAGAGGGAAAAGTCCTAAGTCCCAAAGTGAGATAAAATTAGTGGTTACCCTGCACATTTTGTGCTGATAAAAAACTCATTTATGTAAAATACCATAACTGACTTTTATTTATGTTTTACATTTATAATTTAATAATGAACGAATATACAATATTAATATTGTACAAAGTTCATACTGAAAAGTGCATAGCATCGTTGAATTATACATTAAATTTTTAAGGATCAATGTATTGTACAGTATCGAGCATGGATAGACTTTTTTAAAGAAAAACGGGGATACCATCCCCCATAGGTTTTCAAGTCCTCAGCTCTTCTTCACAAGTATTTCCGTACTACCCTTTAGGTGGCCCCAAGGAGAATGATGATGGGAAAGGGTCTCACATATAATAGATCACTTTTTTTAAATCACTTTTAATATTAATATCGTTAAAATTAAGATTTTAAGAATTTCTGCACCCCCTGTAATGATATTTTCTCCAGGGAAGTCTACTCGAGACTGTTCAATCTATCCTAAGCAAAGAAACGATTTTATAGATATCAGGTACATAATACATTCTATTATTGTAGTTTTATTTTTGAAAAGCAATATTTAGTAAAAAAAGCTAATATTTATTTTATTGCACTTATTTGCAATTAAAACTGGATGCATTATATATAATTAAATTATAACAAACATTCTATTAATTAGTAAATTTTTCATATTTTTCAAATAAACATTATAAATATATGAAAATGGTAAAAAATTGTTAAATATTTAAATGATCGAGAATTCTTTGTAAAATAAAATTATTATCTATAGGTGGCAGACACGGATGAGATCAAATTAAATATCCACTTTTAATTGCAAATAATTCTATTATATTTTGAACATTAGTGAAATTTCTTAATTTACAAATACAATGCAACACTTGCAAAGCATGAAAAATTTCATATAGCAAATGAAAATCAATGCCATAAATATAAATAGCACTTTTCATTGTGAACATGTAAGATCATAATTTAATTACTGGTCGTGCATTTTTCGATTGTTCCGCTTATGGGTATAAGAAAATGAACAATATCTTCTGTAAGGTATTATGTAAATGGACTTCAACTTGGACAATAGATTCCGCTATACGTTCTTTCCTTTAAAACTCAATTATAGTCATGCAATCAATATGTGACGATGAAAACATTAGCAGAAATATGACGATATAATCCATACGTTAAAAATGATGTATTTCTTGTCACCGTGCAGCAACAATTGAATTTATAGTTTCTCAATGAAATCAGGTTCTTTGGTACTGAACGATTTTCATTATCGCATATATATGTACCACTATGAATATTCACATTATAATAAACTAAATATGTACGCAACTTAGTTTCTAAATAAAAAACGTGTTGATAGTAATAGCATACTTTAAATATGAAAGAAAGTACATTTCATAATGAAATACATAACATTTGTCAACATCATTAAAAATTTCATTTCTCCGATTTCTTCTTGACGGAAAAGAAAGATCAATATCTGAAAAATTC
The DNA here is from genome assembly GCF_051020975.1 of Osmia lignaria lignaria. Taxonomy (NCBI): domain Eukaryota; kingdom Metazoa; phylum Arthropoda; class Insecta; order Hymenoptera; family Megachilidae; genus Osmia; species Osmia lignaria. The sequence continues at coordinate 8,628,666 of NC_135041.1, forward strand.
AGTGGCTTTCATTCAAAAATAATAACTATTCAACATGTACCTAAAAAGTGTTATTCACCACTAATTTTGACTTTTACAATTACAACTCAGACTTACACAAATAAATCTGCGATACTTCTTACGAATGTACTATTCATTCTTACAATATGTTACATCATTGTCATCAATTTGAATTTTATACACTTAATTGCTTAAAATAGTGTCTACAGAACACTGACATCGTTGAGGGCGGAGCATCGATTTTACATAACAGCTTCTCTTCTTTTTCCGTTAATCTCTCTAACGATAGCGAATATTCTTTGTCGAATACACCTGCAACACACGAATGATGAAAAAAGGGGTAATTAACCTGATTCACTGTCATTCGATAGTTAAGAACCTACCTTGATCAATATTTCCTCTACCCAAAACGGTAAATGCCAAAAACAAGATATCCCGATATATAGAAAATAGAGATTGATCAGCTGGATTTTTACTTCTTTCTAAGGCCACTCTTTTTATAGGTTCCGCTAAATCATTTCGGCGAACGTAGGTAATCACTGACTGCATTAAACTGAAAGAAAAAAATATATATACTGTTTATATATTTTTGCTCAAAGAATAAAATGAATCATGGGGTAGGAATGATACTTTAATTTACCTTTTATCTACATTATTCAACTTCCACTGGAGGTACATAGGCAAGCGATCCATGTGAAGTCTTTCGTTATCCCACATAGTTTTCACACCCACCGCGTTATAATTAATCTGTTCCTTCTTTTTATCATTACCCAACCACAAATCCGGAAGGTGACTCGATAAATTAATTCTTTCGAAATACCATATAAGATTCCAGTATACTATTGGATGTTCGTCGATAAATTTATGCTTTGTAAGACACGTGTCACCTTCTTGACTTAAAACACTTTCTAGCTCCTTCCTTAAAACTAGAGGATTCAAGTAGGGTACTGTGATGGGTTCTAATAATTCTTTTGGTTTATCCAAAAGTTCAACTAACGCTCCCATTAGAGGATCATTTTTCTTTTCATTTTCTTCACATCTTTAGAAATATAAATAATATAACATGTATAATATCAAATACATAATATGATAGATTTTACGTACCTGTAATCCAATATCGTTATAGTAAGTAGAGGTACTGTTGCTTTATCGCAGTACTGACAAACCGTATTTAAATTTGAGTCCTCCGGTTGCCAACCAGCCATTATTTCCTCGTCGTAAAGTATAGATGCACATTGATGACATCTACTTGCACTAGATAATACGAGTTCAATAGCAATTCGTTCATCTAGTTCTCTAGAACCTTTTGGATATAAACTCTCCGCCAAATCATATAATGTATAAGAATCTAAATTTCCATCTCCTGTTTCAATAAAATAATATTTCGTTTAGAAACACATAAAGTATACGTAAAAAGTAACATTTGTAACTTTACGAACCAGACATTCTAAGAGGTTCATTTCTATCCTGTATAGATCCATCGGTCATGGAATCTAAAGATTCGTGTGATGCCCCGTGCATTATTTTATATTCCCGTTCCTTAAGTTTTACAGGTGTGCTTGTCGCAGAAATTGCCTCTTTAATTTCGTCAAACTTTTTTACCACAGTTGTAGCAGCAGACTTTAGACTACTTAAACCACCGAGTATTATTTCATTAGATTTCTTTCCCGTTATACTTGTGGAACTGTAACAAACATCTTTAATAAGACTTTTGTCCGAAGTTGGCCAGCTTCTGTAGCTTAATAAATAAACTTGTCTTACCCAAAACTCAGTTTCAGACTTGAACCCAGACTTGAAAGACTCGAAGTAACACTATCTTTCTGGGACCAAATGCTACTTATTTCTAATCTTTCCCGTTCCTTGTCTTGTTCACCTTGCTGTGCTACGGAATGCGGCATTGTTTCACTCCTCTGCAACTGACCACCTATTGCTACACCAGCTTCATCTACTGTTTGATGAAACGTCGCACTACGTGGTAAAATACTACTGCAAAGTTATGATATATTGTGAAAAATATGAAAGGAATTAAATTGATTAAAAACACAAGTAATAAAAATTAAAAATATACCTTCGAAATAAAAGGGGACCCCCTGGTCGTTCCTCAACGTTGTTGAAGATAGTTAAAGTACACGTTGAACAATTTGAATCATTCTCTTCGGAAGGTGAAACAACTGGTGTTTCGTCGTTCATTAAAGCACCCAATGGGTCATTTTCTGTAACTGGTGTACGAACCGGACTTTTTAGCGGTGATTCCATATTCCGAATCATTCTAGAAAAGAAAGGAATATAAGCAACACGATATTCAAATAATCTTTTTTTATATAATTACCTTTGATTCAATTGTATATTATCCAATTCTTCTGTTTGTATAACATTTAACGCTGAATCCTTAACGATACTATTCTGACGAGGGAGCTTCTTTATTTCAAATGGTCCATAGTCTGGCAAATCTGAGACGGAACTGCCTTTAGTAGCTATCATCGATTAAAGTAAAATAATAAAATAAAAATCTACCTCTAAAGAAAAAAAAAAGGATATTGAAATAACTTAAAACAATACTTACAATCACTATGCGCGGCCTCGGTGTCTTGAGAATGAGAACTATCAAGACTAGACCTAGAAAATGCATGTTCCATACTTGCAGTTTTGCCATCTACAGCTAATAATTCTGCATTTGAACTTAGTCTTCTTCTTGCACTTCTTTTACCGGCACGTTTAAATAAAGCTGCTCCAACAATAGCGTTTCGCAATTTATTCCACATCAACTGACTGGAATTTGTCATATCAGATGGCCAAGTTGCTTCCAGTACAGCCTATAATAATAAAGAGAATGATATTCCGGATAGGATAAAATCGAAATTTTTGTAAAGAGAAAAAAAATTGAACCTTGTTATAAAATCCATAAGTAAGAGCATTTGGTTGAACTCCACTACGTTTCATATGAAATAATAATTTTACTGCTAGAACAGGCTGTCCATAAACACCGCACAGTTGCATCATAGCTCTATAGCAAACCTAAAATTGATACCTTATACGGTAAGATTCGTTAACAAAGTTTAATGATTAAACAGTTATTTAAATATGTAAGAATAAAAAAATTTACTTCTTCGATAGGATCAAGGTGTAATTTTGGCATTTTAACTAATAGATCGTAAGCTTGATGTAAAATTGTAGCCGGCTGATTGGAAACTTGTAACATAGCTGGTAAATGCAGGAACCAAAGGCTATAACAAGTGCCGAGTAGACATCTGCCCCACCTATCTGGCATTGCTGCCTAAAAGCACGAGATAAGTATTTTAAACATATTTACCAAATACAGTACCTTATCACCTCCATTACAGGCACCCAACTGAACCTTCAATGAGTACTGTAAATGGTAATCACCAACGATCTCCACACTATTCAAGATTAACAAATGAAAATTAATTTTAAAAAGTACTTTGATTACCTGTTTACGCGCCATCCTTTGCGCCACTTTAATTTCATGCTTGGTTCTGCGCGCCATAGGACTTCCTGGTATTATTCCGAAGGCACTTAAGTTCGGATTTTTTATGTTGAAATTTTTCAGTGGTCTTATTAGTTCGGGATTTAATTTAAACGTGCGATATGTTATCGGCAATTGATTCGGACCAGCTTCCGGTGGAGGTATATATACGGTTCGTTCACTATGTTGAGATTCATCCAACTCCAAAAGAGGCACTATAGAATATATTGAGCAGTATTATTAATGTTTATTAGTCTATTCTAGCAACCATATATTTTAAAATGGTTACTATTTTCTATTTTCTTACTATTTTCTTCCTCGATGCGCTCTGTACATTCGTCAAAAAACGCTAAACCAGCCATATCCATATCGGATACAAAGCTTGTCTCTTCTATAAACCTGAATCAAATATTGCAAATGAAAAATGAACGATATAAAAATTTTCTCATGTAATAAGACAATATACCTTATAAACATCTGAGTCTTCACTAACATACTATAAAATTTTGCATGAGCCTTATCTCGGCTTCTGAGAAACGCTTGTATGTTAAATAAACTGGTTGGATCAGTAGAACCAACAGTTGGAGCTTTTGTAATCGGCAATAAAAAAGCACGATATCCTTTTAATACCGTAGCAGTGAATCTTAAAAAAGCATCCTGAATCTCGAGTTCTATAGCTTGTTCTTTTCGTTTTAGCTGAAAGTCTTTGTCAACACTGAATTCCTCGTCATCTGTATCTAAAAATTAAATCAAACGATCATCGAAAAGAAAAACAACAATAACAATAGCAAATTACCTTTCATAGATGAATATCTCTTTCCCAAAGAAATCAATTCCGAATAAAGATGATCCAGACAGTTTCTAAGTTGCCTGGCTGCTTTTTTAGGCAATAATTTCACATTTAAATATTTCTTGTCGTCACAAATTGCAATATTGTTTGTGTCTAAATTTACACAATTAACGTCAGAGGGAGGATCGTATAAATCAAAAAATCTAGAATCAACGCCTATTAAAAACGGTAATGGTGCATGCAGAACCTAAAATACAAAACATAGAATGTGTTATACTGTATCTGTTGTTTATCAATTGGCGAGGTATAAAAATATATTACCTCAGCTAAACCTAATGGGCACAAAGGTATATATGGACATTGCCACTTAAATGGGAATAGTATCATAGCGATTGCTTCGCTTACTGATGTAAGTACATCAGGACGCAATGAATGTACAAGTATTTTCTGTTCAGTAAGGATTAACAATAATATAAGTAAACAATTGTCAGGTCCTAAATTGATGAGTAATTGTCGAAAACTGGCACCAGACCTAGGTAGCGCCAAATCTTCTGGCTGAGTCAAAACCAATCTATCATTAGCACTTAACTGTACGAAAATTCTTGGTCTTTGTGGGCTCGGAAATGGTATGTCGTACAAAAAATATGCTATATATTTCTCAATAGGAACGTTCTGCAGTTTGTTATTACACATGCTATGTAAAAACACTAAAAACTTTTCAAATGCGTCAAAAAATGGCCAATGAGACAGGATGCATATAGATTTACTTATATTCAATGATTGAGTGGCAGGATTTGTGAATTGTAACTTTTCCAACTGTGCAGGAGTAAGTTTCTTAAATATTCCAGGTTGTTTGTGTATTCTTGTTTTCAACTCCTGATAGTCAATATCTGTGTGTTCAACTGGAACAAGAAAGAAATTTTTAATAATTTAATACTCGACTGTGAAAGTCCCGCGTGTGGAGAGGAACTCGTTCAATCGGCAATATAGCGAGAGTTTACTATATGTATGTTCATACCAGAATTCTTCATGTTCTCCATGAGTACATCAGTAAGTGGTTCGTTTTCTTTAAAATTTGAAATATCTATTTCTAATTCAAGTTCTTCATAAAACGTTATTGCCGAACCGTATATCTTTTGAGCTGCATCTGCCACTGTTAAAACAAATGTTGAAAACACTGGCTTAGGTTTGCATGCAACTTTCGGCCAGCATTCAATCGTTGCTCCCATCGGTAAACAAAACATTGCGACAGAATTTGGGAAGACAAAACTGCTATAATCAGATGTCGGATATTTGAACAATATAGCAGGCTTAAATGATATTAAATTTGCTCGATTCATGGATTTCTTATAACACAAATATACGTCGCTGCCCACCATGCCTTTATTCAAATTTTTATTAATAACACAAAATGCATGTGGGGGCGTTTCTCCTTTATTTGTTAAGATGACACATATGTCTGTCACCACTAATGAATTGCATGCCATTTTATGACTTGCGCGTCTGTATGTCACGAATATTTTTGACGACGAATTATTCACGTTCGCTAGATGCCCTTTCGGAGTTTCCAATACCATTTCCGCATCCTGCATTATACGTTCTTTGCCATCATATATTACACCTGAAATTGTCACTTGTTATTAAATGCATACCTTGTTATAAAAAATATTTATAGTATTATTTATTTCTTAACTTTAGAACACAATGCTCAATGTTTTATAATTGATTATATGAAATTACATTATAGGGGGGAATATTTAAATCTTATACATGACCGTTCAGGCTTATTTTACCTATATCAACTAAAGGAGGTTTGTCTCTTCCTCTTCGATAACATAAGTAACATTCATTTGTTCTTAAACTTCCATGATTTAAATCAGCAGGCAGACCTGACACAGTGTGTTCTAACACAGTATATCCTTCAGGACATTGTTCACCCAATGCTGGAAATATAATGGCAAGATCGGTAATTGGAGGTTTCATGTGCACATCTTTGACGTGTGTTCCTTCTTGATACCAATCTTCTAACTTTTCATCATTTTCATTATCACTGGCAAAATCATTGTCTTGTCCTGGTAAGCCAGCAATGACAAAGTAATCTGCTACTCTCCTTTCATCCATGGTTATCTAATCATTAGAATTCAGGAATGTTTACAAACTATAATATAATTTAACATATAATTCTACACAATAAATTAACAAATAATACTAACTTTAAATAATAGAAAAATCCTTCACATGGCACTTAAACAACCCTCTCCAAGCTTTCCTCATATATTTTTTAGATTATCTTTATTATTTTCTATTAAAAAATACTTTACTCAAATAATAATCTTTGAACAAATTATATTGCACAAACATCCTATAAATACAATGAAATAAGTTAATAAGTAATAGTATTAAATAATTATATATTATTATTGACTAACACTCATATTAATACAATAAAAATCATTGGGTTACCTTTTAAAATTTACATTTATTTCAATCATTCCATTTTTTCTCTCATTAATTTCTTTGAATGTTTTCAAGGTTAGTATTTATAGAAACACCACATTTAAATTTTGAGAAAAATAATAATACATTTGTACACGTATTTACACTATATTTACAATTATTTTGTTAGAAACATATCTTTTTCAAGTGTACAATTTAATACATACTGATTTAAATTGTTTATGAGTTACTCTATACACAAAATTATGAAATAAGTATTTTTTTTTATTTGTTAATCAAGAGAAAAGGTTTTAAAATAAATAACAAATTACAAAAGATTACAATAATATTGATAATACTTGCAGTTGTTCACTATACTTTATACAATAATCACAACAAAACGTTTTCAACAATTCGATTTGAAAGTTAAATATTTCTAGGTTATGTGTCATACCAACTACCTTACATATACGTTTACTCTAATCAGGGGAGACGTTATTGAAATGTGACGCAAACTTTCTACTGAAAACACTTTTTTTGTAGATTAAATTTTTATAAGGTTTTAAATACACGTACCAGAAGATTCAACTAAACATTGAGAAAAGAGATTGAACATAAATTTGTATCACAAATTACACAAATACGAAATGTTTAAATTAAGAAATATCGTATGCCTGTGTTTGGTACAATAAGTGAATTAGATCTATTATTATTTTTTCTTTGAAGGAATATATAGGCAAGTAATTTTTACATTTATATTAACTCTTTGAAGTCTCAGGTATACAATACGTATTATTAAGTGCCGTGAATATATATTAATGAACCTTCTGTTGAATATTAACGAGTTATTAAATTAAATGCGGGTAACACTTATACAGCTTTTAAAATAAAATTAATGACGTAATGTTTTTGTACTAACATAAGAGTAAACAATCTTTCTAAACAAATAACATATTTAATATAGGGTATGTTTTTATTTATTATAGATATCACAATTCTACACAAATATGATTTGTTGATATGTAAAAAATTTGTGTAAGGCTTATGTAACACGAAGTATGTAAATGTCACTTATAAAATATTAAAATTCTCGATAAACGTATAAAGAATAACCATTTACAATGGAAACATTAGGATCAGATGCTTAATTGTTCTGTAATTTGTGGTTAGGTATTTACTTGCCAAATTATTAACAAAACATTACGGAAGTTTGAATAGTAAAAATATCAAAAAAGAAAAGTTTATAATGATTTGTTATTAATTTCTATACCAAAATGAAGATTCAAAAACTGAAGTTAAGAATACTGATCAAGATATGGAGTATTTAAAAACAAATTAGATATATAAATATAATTTTATTTTTTAAATTCTTTAAGGTGATGCGAGCGTCGAAAACTTTATCGACAGTCCCTAGAAAAATCCCTAGACGCGAGTTCTCAAATTACATCGTCATTTCTAAACAAAATGCAAAAAGATTTGAGGGACATGTCCAGGTGGCCCTAAAGAATGGTACTCTGGTCCTTATATTATCCAAATCGTCAAAAAATTATAAAATATTGAAATTTATGTGTATCAACCGTCAAGAAAATGGCGGATCGGACTCATCTGCATCAATTTATTCGTAATATAAACATTTCTGCCAATAGTTTGTCCAAATGGGTACCAGACTACCATTCTTTGGGTCGGATAGAATAAAACGAGCACCTAAGGGATAATATATAAGTCTCCAGGAAGAAGTAATTTGAGAACTACGATTTCGTTGATTGTTCATTCGCGAAAGACGTCAAAAAGGTAAAACAGACCACAAATTTAGTTCTTCGTTTTTTCTGTAGGGCGCAGTTCGTTCGTTTTCTGGGCTCGACCGCGTGCTCATTCACAGCTCGTATATGTGAATATGTGTGCGTCGACCGAATCGATTGATTATAATTTTTATACATATTAACATTTCGCTTATGCGTACATTGCACATAAGTGTCAAAATTTATATCTGAAATAATATGTTCTTAAATATTTCGTATCAAAATCACGCCATAGGAAAGTGTTATTAAAGCAATATTTCCCTTTATTTATTACATAATTACAATAATATAAAATATAATACAAGACGGTTGTTGTTAAAAAAGTACATTATTCGATTTTTTCGCTGATATTTATTGTATGAACGATTCCATTACGATTAGCATTACAGTTTCGAAACTTCTACCAATGGCTGTGATTGGTTGTTTCATTCGGCATCCTTTCATTTCGACCAATGAGACACGTCGCTGTGTGAGCGAGTGCGTCGATTTGTGACGCAGTACAGCATTCCTCTTCGAAGCTTCGTTCGTCTTGCACGTGTCTGCAACAGGTAAGATTAAATTATCTTCAAACATTAAATTAAATTGTCTTTCGGATGTTAAAAGTACAAAAAATAGAAAGAATAGCTAGAGAGAAGTCTAGATTCCTGATTTTTGATATTAATTCGAGGTTATCTTTAAAAATACAAGAGTTGAAAGTTTGTGCTCTTGCCGCGATTGTACAATGAGGTTGGAACAGCAGAATTTGAATTACTTTCCCTTTTATATCGTTAATTTCCTAACCAATAGTGAACGTTTTTAATATTCTTTCATACAATTTACTGTTTGATATTTAATAACGTTATTTCTTGAGCATCGTAATATTATGAGACCTGTTCGTCTACCGCCTTCTGTTCGGCTGGGGACGAACATTACCGAATAATACCGAAGCGGTGCCGACCGGTCTTCGTCGGGAAGGAAGGTCTCGCCATTTCTCTCACGAACGTCGAAGTGACAAGACGTGTTGAGAGCATTCTTCCGTATAAGTAATAAGTGAGCATTGTATCTATTAAAATATTTTGCATAAATTATAGTTCGATCGTTTATTATTGTTGATTACATTTTATGTACATAAATTGGTATTTCTTTTTTGTTACAGATATTTGATGGATATTGAAAGGACGCCATGATATGGGTTTGAAATAGAATTTCGTAAGAATTTATTGTTTTAATTTATTCTAATCAATTATTAACATTTATTATTACTTGTCTTTTATTGAGTCGTTGTTAATTGTAAGCATTTTTGATAATTACTTGCTACCAAAGTCAAGAAAGAAAAGATTAGAGACATTTTTTTTCTTTAACCAATTCATAGAAAAAGAATAATTAATTTTTCATTTTATTAAATAATTTCGTCCAGTATTTTAATACATTTGTTTTAAACTAGAACAAAATTGAAATAATTCGTATTCTACTGCAAATGATTGCTTCTCTTCTGCAATTATTAATTATTTTAAACAATCTATTTTTGTTAAATCGTAGTAATTATATTATAATGTCCAGTTTTCGATGTAAGTTAAAATTAAAATGGAATCACGTTTTTAAATCACATGCTGTTTAAGCATGATTAATTATTGGATTTTGCTTATTGAAAAGAATTAGATAATTTATAAATTACTACGTAATAGAATTTCCTACAATTTTTAATATGCTTACAATCTTAACAACAAAAATCCACTGCTTTAACAAAATAGTTTATTATATGTATTTAACAATGATTTTTTATCCTTGTAATATTCATTGGAATAATTATCAACAATTATTTAATACATTTCGTTATTACGATGTTATCTAGGATCCATATTCAACTCAAATAATATTCGTGTTCGTTGAAAATATTTCACGAACACTGATATTTCCATTTACACATAACAGTATTTCTTTAACGAATGCTTAATAGGAAGAATGTTTTGTTCTTTTTTTTTGTATATTTCCATCCAGCCTCATCCCTGCTCACTAAGCTTTTCTTCTAGGAATTGTTGTGGCCGCGCGCAAGGCGGTCGGTAGAGTCAGTGTTTGCACGTACTTCCAATGTTTTGATTTTGACAAGGGTGAAATGGTCCTGAATAGAGTTGCGTTTGTACGATTAGGAATCACGCGATAGTAGAGTCAGTGTTTGCTGCGTATTATAAAATATTTTCTAGAGTATCGCGGCTCTGCTTTTTCCTTTTTCATCGTGAAAGTAGAATCACTACAATTGTTCGCCGGAAATTATTCACGGTCGCGTTATTAGTATTTCATATCTATATTTTTATTTTTAATTTTTTTTTCTAATTGCTCGATATATCCGGTATTAGAGTCAGTGCACCACTGAAGAGGAGTCTTGGGCGTTGCTCCATAAGGAAAGAGTGTAAGTATCTTATTACTTTATTTAATTAATTTTAATTCAAGTAGAATAATTTACAATTTCAACACTTGATAGTTGAGAGTTATTTTTCATTGTTAATATTTGATAAAATCCAAATTTATATATAATTTTATTACAATAAGAATTGATAATTTTCAAAATTAACCGTAATTCTTTTTTGTTTTGTTACAGATGAATTTTTTGATTTTGCCGAGTTCCTGGATACCTGATGATGGCTTTCTTCACGACTTCCGTCTTGGTACGTCACTTAATTGCCTTTTATTAAAATAGAATAATTTACAATTTCAATACTTGATAATTGAGAGTTCTTTTTAATTGCTATTGCTAATATTTTATAAAATTCAATTTCATATATAATTTTATTAGAATAAAAATTGATAATTTGCAAAATTAACCGTAATTCTTTTTTGTTTTGTTACAGATGAATTTTCTTCACGACTTCCGTGTTCTCCTACAAGGCAGCCTCCTACCTGGTGTTGTCCATCTTCCTACTTGACTGTCGGAAGAAGAGTATATCTGCGAACGGTGAGTCGCATGTTTTATGGTTCCTCTAGTGCCCAATCATGTCGTAGGACGAATGGTCCGAATCGACACGGGTTACTAGTTGTATACGTGCTTGGCAAGCATAGTGACCATGGGTATGATTATACATACCCATGAGTAGTAACATTTTTATTGTTTCATTTCATTTAGTTAGGCTAGGTCTTCTTGTACTCCGCGTTTTAATATCATTTCAATTCCACATATTCTAATAGATATTTTTGAAATATATGAATGCTCTTAAATATTCTTAACTGTGGAATTAGAATATTTTAATACCGAAACAATTTTATTTAGTCTGTCTGTAATAGAGAAGTCAAATACTATCTGACTTAATTATTGCGATGGTTCAAAGCAATATAATATTGATAGTATTATGTAATATGTATACTGGATATACATATTAATGATGTTATTACATTGATTTAATTACATTTTGTACATTATAAATTCAAATATGATTTGAGAATTTTTTCCGAGTAGTTTAACTTATTTACACGTTCATGAAAAAATGAACAATTTATGTGCAAGAAGACAATTCGTGACGGGTAGACTTCCAAGTCAGAGTGATCTATTTCAACACATTTTGCGTATTCTTGAAAAGTTACTCTGAGGAGGGAGTCGCTCGAGGATGCTTTAATCTTTTATTAATTTTTACAATATATTCTTTTTTCATTGTAAAGAATTTTTAATTAGTCATTTTGCTTTTAATAAAATATCAAATTCAATTTTGACATTAAATTCCTTTTTATTAGAGTTTTGCCTTTATTAAATTAGTGTTGCGAGAAATTTTCGACGCGAGAGTAAATATGACGATGCACTGACTAGTATTCGGTGGGAATCCTTTTGGTTTTTAAACTCAATCCTATGTATTATTTAATTAATCAAATTAGTTATAAGGATTCCGCGGCATAAGACCGTGAACACCATCTCTGGGAGATATACCCATGCATTACTAGGCCTTTGCAGGCGCAGCTTTAGAATACGGAACATATGAAAATATGTTACCATATTCTAAACTGTAGTCCTTTTGTCTATACTATGGGCGTCCGCAAATCTGACACCGTTGGATGCAACGTGTTGGACGGGCGGGTAGCGCTCTTAGCGAAGGGGTGCACTCTGTCCTGGCGTTACGACGTCCAGGCGGGGTGGGTGGTATGTAGCGTCTGGCGTAAGTCTAGGGGGCGTGAGACCCTTCGTTGCCAGCTGATATTAGCAGTGCACCATGTTTGCGTCATAGTTACTCTATTTTGCTTTTCAGTATTTGTTCTTAAAGTTTTATATTTACAAAGTCGAGTCACTTTTATTAAAATAGTGAAATATTAGCCCGTTAGATGTTTATGTACTAATCATGTTTGTAGATCAGGATTTTCAGGTTTAACCCTTTCCGTGTTTATTGCCAAAGCCCATTCACGTGCCCAGGTGCTACTTGGATGGGTAGAGGCAATGGGCACGATGACCTAGTTCATAAAAATAATAATTAATAAGCGGCTGGCATTGTGTTAGTATATCGTGCACGACGTAATTTCCACATATGGTGTGTATGGTGTTTTTAGGCTGTGGGATTGCGTCGGTTTAATAACTTTTTCATTTAACTTTTAATTTGAAATAATATTTTATTCAACAAGATGTACAATGAACGTACAAACCAAATAGTATTATTACCATTACTATTACTATATTGCCATTATTATTACCATGATTATTACCATTATTATGAAATATTCTATATCAAAGTAGTTAATTAAATTTTGTAATTATCATTATACGCAATGATTGCTAGCCTTGCCAGACGATTTCAGTGAAAAATGGTACGTACCGTAGAGTGTGATGTGAGATGAAACTCGGGTGACGGAGACGTCCCGGGACGTTCTCCCTAGTTTAGGCTCTTGCGCCCGGGTGGAGTGTATGGGGGTCGTGGAATGAATTTTTGTGAGAATGTGATTTTGCCTTTTTTAAATATAGCGTTAGGTAGGTAGGTAGTATACCTTCTGGTGTGTGTGATAGATTGTAAGTAGGTAGGGCCGGGACAGGTTGTCACAGTCTCTTGGTCGGGTAGGCGCGATTTCGCGTGATCAACCTGTACCTGGAATATATTTGAAGAATTGACGATACTATCGATACGAACGGAGTATGCCGCTCGCCTTCGATTCTATCTGTATAATTTTTCAAATTTTTGGCGACTTCATAAATCGTCATACGCGATCGCGATGGCACGAAACGCACAAGTTCTGCTCGAGCATGGCACGTGTGCACGAACAACGACTTATATAAAGTCCTTTTTCGTCCACGTGTCAATTAGAGTTTCGCGATTTTTCTTTTTTGTTGATTGTTTTTTTTGTTTTGCGAATTTGCAAGTCTCGAGCTTTAGATATAAGTTTCAGGTGGGTGGACCGCCCGAAGAAAGAAAAGGCTATATGCCGAAGCGCCCCGACAAACTGTCTTTCAAGAGGGGAACTACTAATGATTTTGCATCCTTTTGCAAAAAAGGATGGAAAATCATTATCGTTACTACTTTGTCACTGTGCTTGCCTGTAGTTGTAGTTTTGTAATTTCAGGACAAGAGGGGGCCCGTGACCCCCATGATTTTGGGCAAATCGCGTTTTCAATTTAGTGTTGCGAATATTGACCACGGTTCCATTTAGTGTTGCGAATGAATATCGATCACGGTTCAATTTAATGTTGCGTATGCATGATTATCGCGATTTTCATTTAGTGTTGCGAACTTTAAATATCGCGTTTCTTTCTTGCAGTGCTTTAAAATAGAATTTAACTTTTCAATGTTGATTGCTTTAAGATTTTTGAGAGTTTTGCTTTGTAATGTTCATTGCTTTAGTGTTGCGAGTAAAAGATTCACGGTTTGAGAATCCCCTTTTTTTGCATTTTAATTGCATGTCTGTTAAAGATAGCGTTGCGAATGACATTAACGCGATTGTTTCCCAGTGTTGCGACTTATAAATACGCGATTGCTTTGCATTAGTTTATAGAGTTCCCTGCTAATTAGTGTTACGGTAATGAATATTCGCGTTTTGCATTAGTGTTGCGATATATGATGAAATGCCCAAAAACGATCCAGTGGAGTTGCCATGGTCCATAAGGTAGCTATGGATTGGTTATACCCCTTTTTTAGATTAGTGTTGCGTCTTACAAAGTTCGGTAGATTTTAGTAGTGTTGCGTTACAGTTCGCGTTTTCTCTTTTTTTCTTTTTTTCAGCTTAGCGTTGCGCATAATGAAGCAGCCTTCACGCGTACGCTTTTGTACATATTATATAATTAATGAAATTAGTGTTACGAATGAATTCGCGATTGTTATAAAATTTTTTACTTTTTTGCATTTATTAAATTAGTGGAAGTAACTATGACTCACATTCGGTGGGAATCCATTGCTAGCCAAGGATTCCGCGGCCTAAGACCGTGAACACCATCTCTGGGAGATATACCCATGCATTACTAGGCCTTTGCAGGCGCAGCTTTAGAATACGGAACATATGAAAATATGTTACCATATTCTAAACTGTAGTCCTTTTGTCTATACTATGGGCGTCCGTCAATCTGACACCGTTGGATGCAACGTGTTGGACGGGCGGGTAGCGCTCTTAGCGAAGGGGTGCACTCTGTCCTGGCGTTACGACGTCCAGGCGGGGTGGGTGGTATGTAGCGTCTGGCGTAAGTCTAGGGGGCGTGAGACCCTTCGTTGCCAGCCGATGTTTTGTCATAGTTCAGAATGTTTGCAATTTTAAAATTAGTGTTGCGTGTGATTTCGGTTTGTTTTATAGGGTTTGCTTAGGGATTGCTCTTATGGGCAGTCAAACTTTTCTTTTCAGGTTCCCCTGTACCCTCCCTCCCACTGCCCCGCCCCCATTCTTTTTTCGTCCCTGTTTTTAATTTTGAAAATTTTGAGCGTTCGGTTATTTGAAATACTGTTAAATAATATATGAATTTAATGTTTTCAGAATATTATTAAATACGATAAAGTTTTAAATAGAACTTTATTCAAAGTTTTATTTAAAATGAAAGTTCATTTTATTTTGTGATGATTGGTGATAAATTATTTCAAGGAATATTTGTTCATTCGAGATAGCTTATTAAATTTTAATCCTACTTTATTTAAACAAAAGTAGTGGATAATTGTTGTTCGAGTTGTTTAGTTTTAATTTTTGATCGCGATGTTTTGTTTCAAGCTTACGGAGAAGCTAATTAAATTACTTTTATAAATTTTCAAATTCTTTTCCTGAAAAGCAAAGTCCACTCGTGATTTTTTTTTCAATTTTTCCATTTACAATAAATTTGCATTGAAAGGTGTATGGAATAATATAATGCAATGAAGTCGAGTAGAGTCGTGGTTGTACGTACTATATATTGCAGTAGAAGGCAGTTGTTTCAATTAAAATATTGTGTGCTATTTGTCGCGAAATGAACGAATATTAAATACAATAAAATGAAATAATTAATGTTCTTAACTCAAGTCACTTAACTCAAATATATATTTTTCTGAATTTTTTTCTCTTTATTTTGGTCCTGAAGTTTGCTTCAAATTCATATTTCGTATCAAATTGATTTTGAATTATTAACAACCACTCTGACTTTTATAAAATTTTATTGTTACTAATGTAACTTTTTTCCAGCTATTAATTTTTCTTTGTCTTTATCTGGATTCAATTAATCAGTTTCTGTTACAGAGAAATATCTTTATAGGAAGTATGAAATCGGATAATCGACTGGAAGAAATGTAAAATAAAATCTAGCGTCCATAAATGGAATTCAATGTATCCAATTAAGTAAAACAAGGTGAAAATGATTGAAAAGGAAAAATGATTCTTATAAGTGGTAATATTTGAACCATACTATTTTCAAAAATTGTATTTAATCCTTTTCTGTTTTTTCAGGCAGGTTGTAAATTTATGATTAAGGCTACACGAGCCTTATTATTTTCTTAAATTATGTTTAATCCTTTTCAGTTTTATTTTAGGAAGTATTCTGGTGAGGACAACAAAATCAACAAATTCATTGGACTTATTTATGTATATAGTCATTAAGATATAATCGTCAAACACTGCAGTGTTTAATTAGGAAGCGTTAGATTTAAGCGAATTTTTAATATAATTACGAGCGCTCGTATAGGTAAATATTCTTAGTAGTATAAGTATGTAGGACAAATATGCAATTGCATATTTATTAATTACAGATCTGTAATCAAAATCAAAATTAAAAAATGTTACGATAGGAATAAAAAGCAAAAATCTACGTAAATATATGTATAGATATGTAGATAGGTAGGTAGTGAATAAAAATAATGCTCCTTTTGTTGTCCGTTTGCAGAACAGTCAAAAACGTTTTGCAAATGTGCATCAAGAGGATGATGGCATTGAATAAAAATAAAAATTTGCATAAATGGAGGGTGGATGGGATGAGGTAGGGCGGGTCTCCACCCGCAGCAACCTCCCCGTGGTGAGACCTGGGCAATCGTTATTATTTGATGACTAATTAATAACTGTATCATTATTTCTGTGGTATATTTATTAATTATGCAGCAAATAATACGAGCGAATTGGCTGCGAAAATGCTTTTTTTCTATTTAATCGCTGTTATATTTTTTTCAGGAATCTATGTCTTTAAGATTCTGAAGTGTACCACATTGCAAATACAATTTTACGGAAAGAAAATTAATAATAATGAATGCATGGTCAGTATTGTTTAATTATGTAAGTACTTATACATATAGCATACATGTGTCATTTAGGTATTTGCGAAAGGTAATGTAGTATAGCATGCCGTTAGTTGGATGCAATACTTCAGGTGGCGCTTAAATCAGTTTCTGGTCAGCTTAATTATCGATCACACATGGCCTGTTTTACCGATGTGGAATTCGGAGTTCAGTCTCAACAAGTAATCGTTTTTTGCATAGAGTTTTAGGGGGGACATGAGATATATCTTTATGGCCTACCCCCATATAAATCTATAGTAATAATAATCAGTAATAATCATTTTATTTTACATAAATATTCGTATTACACTAACTTCCAGTATATTTATCCTAATAATATCTCGTTTTATTGCGTACGACCGAATTTTCGAGATAAAACCTTGGGAATTCCCAATACGATTACACTGTTACCAAATTAGTAAAATTGTAATGTTAAAATCGCAGCTTTGTTTAGAGGTGTTTAGAGACAAAGTTAGGGATAAAAATTAACGGGGTAGTTCCTGGAAAGTGAGGACAAATTGTTACTTTCACTCAGTGACTACAAATGCAACAAGACTGAATAGTATAAACAGTTTGGTAAAATTGAATCTCATCGTAGTAGTATTAGTCCATATCAGTCTCGTTTAGATTGACTAATATATTTAACATCATATAGCAAGAAGGGGAATTAAAGGTATTCAGTTTTTACGTCGTAATGCTAAAAAATATATCATTAGTCTTAATATACAGGGTATCCCAGGTTTAAGGTGTAAAAAATTGTCAATATATTCAACATATCAAATTTCTCTATACAGATGATGCATTATGTTCTTTTACTCTTATTTTCTTTATTATATTTTTTAGATGTATTTGATAAACGAAAATTATTAATTTTTATTCTTTTTGTAGGAATTACTATTTTATATAATACATATAATTATACTGTGGCTACAAAATGTTCACATCGAGGAAAACTACTTTGTTGCTTTTCTTCTTTTTGTCAATATACAAATTAAATGGCATTCAAAGTTCTTCTCTTCCAGTTGTTTTATGGCATGGAATGGGTAAAATTTTTATTTATTTAAAAACTTTTATATTATGTAGAAAGTAGCTGAACTTTATTTATGATTTCTAATATTATCTTTTTCAATGTATTATAATTAAAATCCAGTATTAAATTTCAGGAGATAGCTGTTGTTTCTCATTTAGTTTGGGTGCATTAAAAAAGCTAATAGAGGCAACAGTTCCTAATATCTATGTATATTCCATTCGTATAGGAAATAATGAAATAGAGGTAAGTCTTCTTATCTAGACTAACAATAAGACTAATCCAAGCAGACACTTCAATGTGCTTTCAATGTGCTATTTCCATTTATGTTGAATATTATGGTTCAAAGTAAAGAATGACTTCACAGTTACTAATAACAAATGAGAAAGATTTATATTAACTGGGTCAGTTATGCACAGAGTGAGATGAATCAGTTTATGCAAAAAATGTACATATGAGGACAGTCTGAAAAGTTCTCAATCTAACAATGAAAGAACATTTTTTTTTGTGTGAAATATGTTTTATTTTTCAATATAATCTCCTGAAGCTTATGGGAGGAAACACCATTTATGTGTCAGGCCGAGAACTTTTCAGACTGCCTACATTGAATTCTATTTAACAAGAAATGCAATTGCATTTTGCAAGTTCATTAATGCACTTATATTAGGTCTTTTATCAAAACATTTTGTTATAACAGCATCAAGAAGACTTGAGGTGATAGAAATAAAACAAGAAGTAAAAAATCTGTGATGTGTGTGTGCCAAAAGTGCTGTGATTTCCCATTATGGTTGTGCATTTATGAAATTAGTTAAGAAAATAGACAATAGTACAGCCAAAGTAAGTAAATTGTAATAGTATTATCAAATAGCTTCATGATAATGAAATTGTTATAAGAATTATTATATGTCTCATTTCAGTAGGTGATTGTTACATCATTCCAAAGAAGATGACTCTGCGTAAGTTTACAAAAATTCATTTCCCCTTTATTTGAACAATATTGAGTACTATGTTTTTACATTAATTACATTAAATATATATTTAAGCAGTTAATATTATACAAAATATTATTCAAGATTTATTCCGAAATAGCTATTTTAATAGCTAACTGTTTGGCTTTTCTTATCACAGCTAAATCTGATGCAGATAACAAACCATTTTCTTCGTAAAAAGAAAGTAGCGTATCGGCTGCCGAAACTACATTATTTGGATGATTATTTTCAGGTGGAGCGTCGTTGTCATCGGTATCTTCAAGAAAAACGCATTTATGTTAATGTTTTCAACATTTTCCTTTCTGTGAGTAATAAATCTTTTTTTTATTAAAATATATGTATTTCTTAATTAAATATATATACCTTCTTTATAATCTACAGCTACCATTGCAATTAACTCTGAATTCGTCGGTATTGCTGATTCCTCATTGGTGTCTTCGTCTTTCGGATTGATCCAATTCTGCACTGATTCCTCATCAATATCTTGGTACTCGTTAATTTTACGTACGTTGTTTAAAATCTCTTCATTCATAATACTTTCATCCAAATTTTCATTAGTGTTTTCATAGTAGTGATTGGGTAACAATTTTTTCCAGCACTTTAAAATAGTTGTATCATTCACAGCATCCCAAGCATCACTCATCCAGTAAATAATGTCCTTGATAGTGATTGATTTCAACTGAGTAGTCAAGTTTATGCCATTCTTTTGTGCAAAAAGAATTGAATGTAAAAACAATAATTTATAATGCCTCTTGAAAGTCTCTATTATATCCCAGTCCATAGGTTGTAAAAATGTTACTTTTATATCCCCTTCATAAAAGGTATTGAAAGAGGCATAACAAGGCGCATAGTCGAGCAAAAGCAATGCCTTTGCTGGAAGACCTTTTTCTTTTAAAAATGTTGTTACCCGAGGTACAAACTCATTTCGGAACCAATCTTCAAAAATTTCTATGGTAATCAGTGGATTTGTTTGTTGAGCATAATGAATAGGAAGCAAAGTTGGTGACAAATTTTCTAATGCTTTTGATTTGGTAGAATTTCCAATGGCAAGTAATGGCAGCTTCAATGTTCCATCTCCATTGGTACAAATCATGACTGTGAAGCGTTCTTTATTTTGTTTAAAATCTGTAGGCTTAAAGTGCAATTTCTTTGGCATCATTTTAACATTTAGACTAGTTTTGTCAGTTTTAAAAATCTGACACAACGTTAACTCGTTTTCTCTCATGATACTTTCAAATTCTTCTTTAAGAATAGGAGCTTCTAATGAATCCGGGGAAAATCTTTCCCCGCATGCGGCGTGCTGACGCATACCATATTTGCTTTTCCAGTGGCTTAACCATCCCTCACTAGCGACAAATTTCTTTTCAATTCCCATATCCTTGTGCAGTTCTAATGCTTTTCCTGAAATATAATTCTTCAGTTAAATAATATATATTTGAAGAAGAATCAACGAATATTTAATTTCATAATAAATTTAAAAATATTAATTACTTATTACTAGAGGTCCCGTCAAAGTGATTCCCCTCTCGGTCATACAATTGTACCAAATGTATAATGCTTCTTCGAGTTGGTCTAATGCCGTTACTCTTATACGCTTTGAATTATTCGTTAGTATATAAGTACTATTTATTTCCTCCAGCTTATAGCGATTCTTTTTCCAACCTCTCAGTGTTCTTTCCGGAATACCATATTTTTCCGCGATTACTTTCATCGACTTAACAACGTCCAATTCCTCCAAAATTTTTAATTTTTCCAAAATACTAACATTTTTACGTTTCTTTCTCTCAGGTTCGCATACTCTGCTTTTGTTGTCTAGTTCCATTCTTTTCTTGTCTTCTCTAAAATTACAAAATTACAGAATTGCGGGAAAACAGCAACAAATTTATTTCAATTATTACATCAAAGGTTCAAAACAGAATTTATAACTACAGGCTTAGTAAAGCCTGCAAAGTTAGTAAAAGTGTCTTAATACAACACTCTAAATATTAGTATGGCAAGATTGAGCACACCTACCTTGCTAATTACAGTAGATTCGTGTTATATCGCCGCGAATGGGGTGGAATATTTCTAGAAATGGCGATATAGCAAGAGCCTCTTCCATTAACGGTCGAAGTCATGGTTGGAAGGAGGAGAAACGTGGACGAACGTCCACCTTCATCTTTCTGGGCTATGATGGTGGGGAAGCGCCATCAGTGTGCGTAAAAGTCCGTGTGAAGGGGAAGTCGCTCATGCGGCAAAATAACGCGTGGCAATATAACGGGAGTCCGCCAAAACTAAATAAAATTTAAAGAAACAGTATTTCAAATATTAAGCTACAAAGTTCAAATGAAAAACCATATCAACTAATCTACCATCAATGTTTTCTAACATTATATTATAATGTTTCAGGATGTGGAACACAGTTATTTTGGAAATATCAACCAAGATATACAAGAGATCTGCCAGCGACTATCAGCAGATAAACGTTTCAAAGATGGTTATAACGCTATTGGATTCTCGCAAGGTGCTCAATTTCTGTATGTATTATTTTTAAAAATTATTTAAGTATAAATTGAAAGTAGCTGAAATTGCTGATATTTAATGTGTTACAGGAGAGCACTAATTCAAAGATGCCCTAATCCTCCGATTAAGAATTTTATTTCTGTGGGTGGTCAACATCAAGGTGTTTTTGGATTGCCAATTTGTGGAACTGTAAAGAAAAGCGTTTGCAATTACGTAAACCGAATGATCAAATATGGAGCATACTTAAAGTATTTATTTATATATGCAGAATATATTTCGAATAGATACAGAGTTATCAAATCTTTTTATTTTATATAACAGATTTGTTCAAGAAAAGTTTATTCAAGCTACTTATT
Organism: Osmia lignaria lignaria; assembly: GCF_051020975.1. Taxonomy (NCBI): domain Eukaryota; kingdom Metazoa; phylum Arthropoda; class Insecta; order Hymenoptera; family Megachilidae; genus Osmia; species Osmia lignaria. The sequence continues at coordinate 8,650,697 of NC_135041.1, forward strand.
GGCACGATCCGTATCAAGAAGAAGAATACAAAGAAAAGAGTACATTTATGGCGGATATCAACAATGAACGGTATATTAATGAGGTATGTTTTATGACAATAGCAAAGCTGACCAGGTTTAGTCGTAGTAACCGTTCGATAATTATTGATATCAAGGTGTCTTCTAATGGCGGGGATTTCCCGGAATCGGCCATTTATTCAACAGCTAATAACATGCGTATTTCTCCCTACAGCTCATACAAATGTTACAAAATATTGTTATTTCATTTACATTTTCAGACGTATAAAGAAAATCTACAAAAGTTAAATGCCATGGTGCTAATTAAATTTGCTAATGATACGATAGTTTGGCCTCGAGAAACAGAATGGTTCGGATTTTACAAACCGGGACAAGCAACAGAAATTCAGACCTTTGAAGAAACTGATTTATATCGCAAGGTATACAATATTACAACATTAAATATTGTAAACTTCAGTAAAATTAACAAAATTTTTTTTAGGATCAACTGGGACTAAAAGCACTACTCGAATCAGGAAAAATTCATTTCCTATCAGTAACTGGAAATCACCTACAGTTTGCAGAAAGTTGGTTTATCGACCATATAATTAAAGCATATTTAATGTAACTATCAAATTATAATTGCTGCACTTAAATAGCTCTCATAAGTATAATTGTGATAATATTGATACAATAATTGTTCCAAATTGCATTATTTATATATATTATATTATTACGACTTTATATTATTTGATATGTTGTTATTGTTATAGAGTATAGAGAATTCCCTTTGAATCAACCTGAATTTGATTACTGTTCAGAATGAAGAAGCAAGCCGTGTCCAACGTAACTTAACTTCAGTGATATTACGGACCTGTGCGGGTATTAGTAAAGCCTACGTGATTAAGACCGGTGACCCTTTTCATTTTATAGTATTTCTTCTAATATTTTTGGAACTGATTGTACCATGGTGGTTCGATAAATCGTCGCCATATTAACATTCGGCTGGAATGTCCCGCCATCGTAAGTATGTATTCATTATTCATCCATGCGCGCGCAAACTACTTTGTTGTCTTGTTCATACGTTCAGTTCCATTATTTACTCATTTTCATATATGTATTATTAGGAATCGTGATTAGAGGAATTTTTGGAAAGGGTTTCAATAATTGAGTCAGAGTAACAAAATAAATTTTTATTGTTATAACTGAGAAGTCCATTCTCTCCCCTAATTATTAGATATTCTTCTAAATTAAATCTGATTTTTAATTTTCAATAATTCGTCTCTCACCCTTTTCAAAATTTTCATATCAGAAAGTGATACGAGGATACCAGTTTTTTCAAAAAAGGAGATGGCACAGTCCAAACCCTCCATTGCTTGTGAAGGTGAAATTTCACTTTCTGTATAATGGTCATTCTCTGTTTCTGTTATGAACAAAATAACAAATATAAATATTAAATTCTAATGTGGAGATTGGGGGTTTGAGCGAAGCATAGCGTCGTTTCCCCGGCGCCTGGGCTTTCCCGTGATGGCCGTAAGGTGTCGTCGTGCATGTAAGTCGGTGTCGTCGTGCATGTAAGTCGGTATCGTCTTTTCACAAGCGGTCCATCACGAGACTAAGTTCCATATATAGAAGTTATGAGTTACACTTAGAACCCAGGCGTCTAGAATAGGGACCGTCCACGTCAGTCCCACTCACTGACAAGTCTTAGTGGACGGTTCCCGAGACGGGGAAACGCCCTTAACTTTTCCGGCAGGGATCCTATACGAATTTTCTGTAACATACCAGTTTCATCATTGCCAGGATTCTCTACAGCATCAATGATTTCCTCATCCGTTAAGGTTGATAAGCCATCAGAATGGATCCATTCATTGATTTCATCTAATGTAATATCTTCATGACTTCGAAGTTTCTTGCACATTTGATAGATTTGTTCAGAAGAAACATAATCAGGATTATTATTATCTTCATCAACCGGCATATTTAATAATTTCTTCCAAGAGTTCGAGATTGTTTTCTCACTAATTTCATCCCATGCATCACCGATTAAATCAATTGCATTTTTTATGTTAAATGACCCTATTGCTCGACTATAATTCATTCCATCAGCCTGAGCGTTTATTAAATATTTTAAAAATTTTGCCTTGTATCTTCGTTTGATTACATTGATGACTCCTTGATCAAGGGGTTGTATAAGTGGAGTTACATATGATGGAAAAAATATTGCTCTGATCCCATCTACAGTTAGCATATTTAGTGATGGATGTGACTTGTCATTATCCAACAGTAAGATTGCTTTTTCTGGTAGTCCTCTTGATTTTAGAAAAGCAACAACCTGGGGAACAAAGTCCTCCCTAAACCATCTCTCAAAGATGATTGCACTCATCCAGGAATTTTTCTGATTTGTATACTTCACAGATAATAACTGTGGTGCTATATGTTTCATTGCTGCTGGCTTTTGATGTTTCCCTATTACTAGTAATGGCATTTTGAATGAACTATTAGCATTGCAACATGCCATTACAGTCAGTCTATCATTAATTTTTTTATGCCCTGGAAGTGGGTGCTCTGTCTTTACAATTGAACTTCTATTTGGCATCATTTTAAAATAAAGCTCGGTTTCGTCCGCATTGAATATCTGATATAAAGTTAAGTTTTCTTTATCTATTAACTCTGATATTTCAGTGGTAAATTGGTTTGCTGCTTTTGTATTTGTAGATGATGGTTCCCCAGATGGTGCTATGGAACGAATACCGTTCCTGAATTTCCATGTACGGTACCAACCATCACTTGCTTTAAAGGATTCTGAACCACCAAAACGCTGAAAGAATTCCTGAGCTTTTGCTGAAAAAATTAATGTTATAATCAAAGTAAGACTGCTCAGTAATAATCTTTCAATTAATCTTTATCTCAATTTAAATGGTGTATAAGATATTAAGACAATACCTTTCACTTGTATAACAGTGAGTGCGTTGTTCCTTTTTTGTTCCCCGTGGAACCAAATCGTTAATGCTTGATTAACTTTCTCAACAGGTGATAAACGTAAGCGCTTTGATGTTAATGAAAGACTGTGTTTTTCCAATTTCTCCCTTTCTCGAATCCACCGCCTTACGGTAGTTTCGCTGATATTATATTCCATTGCTATTTCAATTGTTGAAAGACCTGCATCTTTCTTTCTTACTGCTTCTAATTTCTTTTGCAGTGTTAAATTCGTAGATACTTTACGTTTAATAGAATTCGTACCACTCGTACTTGTATTTGTATTTATAGCCGTACTTCTATTTGTACTTGTAGTTGTATTGGTACTTGTATCTAGTTCATGTGGTTCTACTTTTATTACAATATTCGTGTTAGACGTTGACATAATGACTATGTTTTGATGTATTCTTTATGTGCTTTGAGTTTCTCTGGCTGCTAATCTTTTAGATCGCTTGGCTTTAACTGATTTAAATTTTAACGGCCGCTGGATAAGTAGCTGCGGTAGTGGCTGTGGGGGCGGAGTTTTACGGGAAGCAGCAACTTATCGAGCGGCCAATAACATGCGTGCTCTCCCTGCAAAAGTCTATTCACTTTCTTGTGCGGTTACATATAGGGTGACTCGCTAATTTGAATATTCTTCGCTCTCAAATAGTGAATGGTATAATTTGATACTGGGTTATTGTTGATACTTGGTATTGTTGATACTGGGTTAAACATCACCCAACATCACCAATATTTGACTCTTATGTTTCGTTAGGAAAACTTGTTAAAAGGGACGGCATTGATGAAACATCAATGTAAAATCGCTACAAAATCAAGGCTAATAAAGGCAAGAATTTAAAATAGTGACTTACGGGAGATCAAGAAGATGAAACTATTTAGAAAACTATGCGTTTTGTTCCTGACAATAGTAAACTCAACCACATTGAGCTGTAGTAAGTGTTCGATAATTGTTCACAATGAAGATTTCAGCAGCGGCGATTTACAGGAAGCGGCTGTTTATTGAGCAGCCAATGGCATGCGCGTTGTAACCGTATATAGCGTAGGCTATAAATTTTTAATATTACGTAGAGGTAAAGTATTTGTGTTTTTCCAAAAACAGCCACTCGAGTGGCTTCTTCGTTTTAATATTCCTTCTAATCCTGTCGAAATCGCCGTCAGATATATTGGTTCCACATAAACTCTCAGCCAGAATGCTAGCGTCCATACACATGCGCGCGCACCTTGCTCTACTGCTCATTCCTTAGCTGCTCGATAAGTAGCCGTCTTCTACAAAAGCCCGTTTTTGAAATCTCAAATTCAGACCCTTATCAAATAGCCAATGTGATGTAGAATTCACAGAATAAACGAGTTTCTGCTTCTGTTGCGTATGTTAGCTCTGATTATTTCTAGCAAACTTTTGCAGGTTAAAATTTCTATAGTTTACTTCAGAACTTGTAGAAAATACGGGTTCGCTTCTCGTATTACTGCTCATATTTTTTCAACAGGAAGAAAACTAATTGGATAATTTTACAGTCCGAGTTTTTATTCTGAAAAAGTAGGTGTTTACATTGTTACAATATAAAAGTTATAATTCAACATCTGATGTACTTAAAAAAATTGACAGAATACTTTTCAGTACATCGTTCTACATATTTATATAAATAATTTATTACATAACAATAACAAAATAGGTAATTGTCCACTGAAATTAAATTTAGATAATAGTAAAATTTTCTTACCTTATGTTACATTAATCAAAGTATAATAGTATAACTATAATACTTATGAAGAATAAGAAAGTAATAATTAAAGTACATGTGAAAGATTCATGGTCCATATACCTTTTAAATTGTATCTTTTTTTATACTTATAACTTTTAAATAAAGTTCACAAAATATTTTTATAAACTCTGATATATTTTGATATTACCTCTAATATCAATTGTTTTCATATGGAAAATAAAATTATAATATGAAAAAATAAAACTGTAAGTATAAATATAGGTGAAAAATGTGTTCTATCAATTAGAGTGTTTAGGGTATGCAGTTAAATCAAGGGTTAGTACTTTACTTTCCAAACATTCATCAACCTGTAATTCAAAGAAAGTAGAGTAACCTTAATATTCTAATTATGTATATTTTATATATACTTACATCAGGACAAATGCCAATCAATGCATCAGCATGAGAATAAAATTCCTCTTTCAATGATATGACAATGATTTGTAACGAGTTTGTTTTATCGCGTATATAACTAGCAACCTTCCCTATATTAGTATTATCTAACGCAGCATCAATTTCATCCAAAACAAAGAACGGTGCAGGCTGAAAGCTGAAAATATCAACAAATTAAATTATAAATTACATGGATGTTAAAAATTAAAATATTGATTGACCTTGTACCGTTTATTTTTAAAACATATAATATATATATATATATATATATATATATATATAAGTAGTAAAAGATGTATATAAGTTATTACACAATATATATGAATTTTAATATTAGAACCTAAGAAATGAATGATTGCATAATCATAAATACCTATGAATCGCAAATAACAAAGCTAATGCAGCAACGGTTTTCTCCCCACCAGACAAATTAGACATTGGTTGAAATCGTTTTCCTGGTGCAACACAGTTATAGTTAATACCATCTAAATATGGTTCCTCAGGGTTTTCTGGCCCAAGAAATGCTTGAGCAGATTGATTTTTTGCTAAACTCTAAAATGGAAAAAATATTTTTATGTTAGTTCAATGTATGACACAAAAAGACATGTACAGTTTCCTGTATGTTGTAAGTCAACCTTATAAATAGGGTCAATTTCATTGGCCACATGCTCGAAACAGGCCATAAATCGATCATGTCTTTCCTTTTTTATTTTTTCAAATTGTGTTTTTGCTTTCTTTGCCTTTTTACGAGATTGTTCAAATTCCTCGTTAGTTTCTTGTAATTTCTCTTTAGCAAGATATAATTTTTGTATTGCCTAAACAAATTGCGTGATTACTTGAAGAATAATGAAAGCTAATGAAACAATATTAAAAAGATAAGAAATATTTTTAATTATTATTTTCTACCTTCATATTAGGAGCTTGAATACGTTGAATGGTATTTTGTAAATCATTAATTGTTTTTGTTAATTTATCAGTAGTTTTTTTAACATCTTCCTCATCGATATCTTTTAAGTTTTCAGGAAGAAGAGCATAATCTATAGTAATTCGTTTTTCACGTTCATACTGTTGATGAGTACTTAAGGAGGAGTCATTTACTTCTGAACTATTACTGGTAGTACTTTCGGTCGCTATATCTTCCATATTTCCGTGAAGCATTGGAATTGCAATGTCCTCCATCTAAACAACATTACAGCATAGGTAGAATCGTAAAATTAATAAATCTGATTTTATTTAATATACCTTGCATTGCATCAGAATAGCATGACGTTCAGCTTTCTTCTGTTCAATTTTAGTTTCAATAATATTCAATTGTTTCTGAGCAGATTGTATATCTTTTGCTATTGCTGCAACCTCTCGCCTAATTTTAGTTATTTCATCTTCTTTCTGATCAACTTCCATTTTCTTTGCATTTCTTGCCGATTTTAATTGTTCCATTTGAGTTTCGTCGTGATCTATTTCTGCTTTTTGATTTGATTCAGTTTGTCGCGCAGATTCAAGCTTATCCTCTGCATCTTGAACGGCTCGTTCCCATCGTAAAACATTACCTAAATTTTTCGGTGTTATTTTATCAGAACAATTATTAAAGATCTTAGAAATGTATAAATGTAAATTTTAATTACTTTCTGTATCACGTTGCTTTTCAAAATCTAATTGATTATAGATACGATTACACTGGTTTTCAAACTCCATCCTCTTCTTTGCTCTTTCTTGTTGCGATCTGCAATGTTTGAAACAACCATAATAATTATATACATATTTTTATATATATTTGTTGAATTTTTATGTAGGGAGTTGCATACCGTAATTCTCTTTCTTCATATTGTCGAATATTCGATACTCCTATCTGTTCGCAAAAACTGGCAAACACATCGTCTTCGACATTATTCATTTTTTCTTTAATATTTTGTATTTCTTGATCTCTCTCAGCCATCGTCTTTTCAATTGCAGCTATAGTTGGCTATGTACATAAATTATATTATCTCTAACATGTAACATACATATATGAAATAATCTAAATCTATACTTACACCAAACATATTTAATTCGTTTTGAAGTGTTTCTAGCTCTGCTTCAAGTTCCGCAATTTGTTTTTGCTATAATAAATAATTTGGTAAATAAAATTTGATATTAAAATCGTAATAAAATTGTGACTTACTACTTACTGTAGCAATCAAATCACTTTTGTTATATTTTAAACGCGTTTCTAATCCACGTATTTGTGATTCGACTGTATTTAATTCAGATTCTTTTCGTGATTTTTTTAATGATTCACGTAATTCTTCCGTCAATTTTTCCTGTAAAAGATGTTGAATTCATTAGCCTTTGAACTTAAGTAACAATTATATACGATGTAAAAATATCCTACTTTTTGTGCTTTAAGCTGGGACATCTGTTTCTCATCCCACCTCTTTGCTTTCTTTGCAAGATCTAAACTACCACCAGATATAATTCCAGCTTTCTGGTAAAATGTTCCATCCAATGCAACGCACTGTAATTATACGAATACCTCATGAGCATTTGATTTACTCAATATTTGATAAATAGAACTGTTGCGTACATACATCGTATCTTGCTTTCTTATCCATCTCATATGCTACTTTATTTGCATCTTCCGGTGTTTCACATACAAGAGCATTATTTGTAGCAAATAATACTGCCCTATCAATATCCTTAGGTGAAAAATGCAAAACATCATACAATAATTTCACATTTTTTGGTTCTTGTATGTTTCTGAAATAAATATGTTACAATTCTCAAAATATATGAAATATATATTATATATTTATAGAAATATAGAAATAAAATATATGCAATATTTTTTGTTTTATATTAAATTAAATTTAACATTAAAATGAATTACTTAATGTACCTAAGTCTTTCTTTTAATGGTTTTGCTTGAATATAATCAAGAGGAAGAAATGTTTCTGGTTCAAGATATTGCTCTTTCAGATACTGAATACACTGTCTAGCTGTTTTCTCAGTATCAACAACGATAGCTTCCATATATTTTCCAAGAACTTTGGTAATTGCAACATTATATCTTTTATGAATGGGTTCGCACATATTATACATACGGTCATACTAAAAACAATAGCAATTATGAAGCAATTAAATAGTGAAATGTTTAAAACAAATTACTCACGAGAGTAAAATAGAGCATGAAAAGTAATTATTTATTTACCACACCGGGAAAGAGGCGTTTGAAATTTTCTACAATTTCAGTTTTCTTCTTAGTCCTTGATACTTCGTGTTTATCAACCTTCGCATCACCTAATTGTTCCGAAATACTTTCTAATTCTCGTTGTAGGTTTTGTATTTTATCTTTTGATGTACCAACATCAGCTTGTAAATCAGCTCGCAGTTTTTTCTGATCTTCCAAAGCAGCCTCAGATGTTCTTATATGTTCTTCTAATTTCTCCACTCTTTTGAGAGCCTCATCTCGCATGTGACCTTTTTGTTTATGCTTATTTTCTATCTCTGTCTTTTTTCTTCCTTCATTATCAAGTCTGTCTTGATCTGATTTTTGTTCGCGATTAATGGAATCAAGAAGCTGAAGGTATCTAGCTGATTGTTTGCCAGCTTCCTCTTTTAAACGATTGTATTCTCTAACCTTAAGTAAATATTTTAATCAATTAAAGATTGTGGATGTATATTAAAATATTTTGTACCGTTTATAAATTTAAAATGAACATAAATGAATACCTGTTCATCTTCAAGTTGCACATCTCTTCCTTGCAACTGAGATTGTCCAGCAATACTTGCTTCATAAGCTGCTTTAGCTTCTTCTACTTGACGCAATTCTTCTTGAAGTTCATGTATATCTTTTTTATGAGCTTCATCCGCAATACGTGCTTGAGCTAACGATTTACGTGCAGATTCTACTTTCTTCTGCATATGTGCAACACGTTCTTTCGCTTTAATAAATGTGGGTCTTTTCTTTGTTATTTCAACTTCTACTTCTCTAATATCCTGCTCTATCTTAGCAAGATCTCTTGCCAATTTACCAGCTTCCTTCTTCTTCTCTTTCAACAATTCATCGACTTTTTCCTTTTTCTTTTCAATCTTTTCTATTTCATGTTGTTTCTTTTTCTGTAAAACTTCTAAATTTTCTGTACTTTTTTCATTATGAAATAAACGAAATAGTTGCAGTTCAACTTGTTTTTCCACCTATAAAAAGATATAATCAGAAAATGTATCTAACATTCAAATGTATATTAGATGTTGTTGTTGTTGTTTATTTGAATGAGTCAGCAAGTTAATTACATATTCTTCTTTTAAACGTTGATATTTTTCAGCTTCCTCTTTTTCTAATTTTGCCTCTTTCCTTTCTGCTGCAATCCCTTTCTTTTTTTGATAGGAAAATTGAGTTTCCTCTTCTGCTTTTAACATTTCTGCTCTCAGCCTATAAAGTATCACATATTGCATTTGTACATAGAAATTATATAAATGTGTATGAAAGTTACCTTTCATATTCTGCTTTTAATGCTCCAGAATTACTGATTTCTTCAAAAAGAGCAGTACGTTCCTTTGGATTTTTCATAGCTATTGATTCAACTGCTCCTTGAAATACTAAGAAATTTTTTGCTTTGACATTAATACCAAGTTGTTCTAACTCATTGAGATATACTTGACTGGTAACAACCTATATAATATACATACAAATCATTTAAAATGATTTTTTCTTTTACACAAATATGTAAGTAAGCTTTTATTTTTAACATATATCAAACCCACGTTATTATTTATCCTGTGCTCTGAAGAGGATCCTTGTACAGAACGCATAAAACTTTTCTCAGAGCCATCTTCTAATTCAAATACAGCAGTTACAGATGCACTGTAATTTATAGTAATGTCAATGCACTAATGTGAGTTTCTTCCATAGTGGAAGATATACAGATATATAAACACACACATAACATGATGAAGAAGTAAAAAGGATGTATAAGAAGTATTAAGAAGTATTTAAGAAGGATATTTTTAACCTTTTTACTAGCAAAGGCATAAAAATTTATAACATATTCCATACAGGAAATTGAAAATACCTTCGTGCAACTGGCATTCCTATTGATGCTCCATGAATCAGTTCGCTAAATCGCTTGACACGTAAACTACTTGTTTTTTCTCCCATAACAAAACTAATCGCGTCCATAAAATTAGATTTTCCTGTAATAAAGAAACGATGTATTGCAAATTTAAGATTATTTTTGAAGTTATTTTCGCTATCATAAAAGAACATAACCTACCAGATCCATTTGGTCCAACAACAGCAGTAAACGATTTTAGGGGTCCTATAATAAGTTTTCCTTTGTACGATTTAAAGTTTTCTACTTCGATATGTTTCAAAAAAGCCGGCATTCTTGAAGTTATTAAGCAATACTCAAATATAACAGCAAAGTAGCATAATTGGCGCCATAAAGTTTTTATCCCAAACACCATTACATGTATGCGTAGTATCACCACAGTATGTGGTATCACAGCCTAGAGTAGGCTGTGCTAGTATACATCATGGGTTATTTGAGACCCCTAAAAATCATATCCCCTCGAGAAGAAAGACATGTCCAGTCTTCTTGTATCTGTAGTCACTGGCTGTATGCGCAAATGTATTATATTAAATTCATTTGAAGTTAATTTTCATTTTGGTGCAAATGTTTCACTATTGAATTTGTTGTAACACAATGTATATATATTGGTCATGTAACATAACTGTGGCATGGTGTTTATGTTATTTTCGTTATTTCGTTAAATTTGTTAATGTGCATTATGGAAAAAGATAGGAAAAGGAAATTTGATAGTGGTATTCTTTCAAATTCTTATCGTGAAGGTATTGGAAGGTAAATGAAAGATGTAAATTATTGTTATAATCATGTACAGTACTTACAACATTAATGTGAAAACCATAATAAAATCTATAGTATTACTTTGTCCTTTTTCTATTTCTATAATGTATTTAAAATACTTTCAACTTTACTAAAACTTACATATCTACTTTGATTTTATGTCTGGTATAGAGTGTTAGGAGTAAAAGGTCATATGACCTATGAATTACCTCCGGAAACTATAAAAGAGAGGCAAATATTTTGGGAAAATTTCTTCCTTGAATATTCAGAACAGGTGTGTATAATCTTCTTTAACAAAATTTAATAATGATAATGATGATATGAATTAGCTTTCAGATGATATTGAATTCGATGTCAAAACGTTTGAACTATGTTCAAGAAAATATCAATCACCAGCTGTAGATAAACGTAAAAGTATTGTACAACATTGGGTTAATACTAGTTATTTACCTTACCAAACGAGTATTCATAAAATTGGTTATTTAGAAAATAACCATTTCAGTATAGAAAGAGGATTAAATATGAGCTATACAAAGCCACATTGTAATGAAAGTTTTCTTAGCAGTTCTGTTGATACAGCTGCATATATTTTATCAAATACAAACACAACAAATAAAGCAGATACAATGGTTATTGTAGAAGGAGCAAAACATGATAATTTAGAAAATGTTTCTGATATAACATATTCTGAAAGTACAGAAATATCAAAGATTGCTGATATAATGCATGAAAATAATGGAGAAAACAATACCAGGGATAACAATAATAGTAACAGGAGGCAACATTCTCCAGTAACTACTGAAATAATGACATGTACAGTGCCACAGCAAAATATTGATACACAAGAAAATGTGGACATGTTAGATCAAGCACTCAATACGAAAAGTCCATCACCTGATAATTGTGAATCTTATTCTTGCAAGCTATCAAATAAAGTATCTACACCAGAGCATTCCAAGGAAAGTTACTTGAGAAGATCTTTACTGGATTGCAGTGCTATTAAAATAAGACACCGTAAAAAGTTGTACACTGGTAGAGACTCACCTGTTGATCTTATTACTATGGAACACAGTCATAAAGAAGTACTATGTAAATTAACCCAACACATACATCCTGCATTAAATTTTAAATATCCATTACAAAAGAAGAGAAATATTCGTAAGAAAAGAAGCTTCAAACACTGGATGGTTAATAAAAGTTTAATGAATAGTACTCTGTCTATATCAGATTCTAAAAAATCTGATGAAGTAGAAAATATTAGAAATTATTCTAACAGATTATCTTCAAAACTGTATGATCTTAAAAAGCTTGACGATGCACCATGCGCGAATCGAGAAATTTTAAGTAATTCAAACAACACCCAAGATTTAAATAAATGCAGTGAGAATCAATCTATAAATATGTCTCGATCAAGCCAACCTGTTAGTAGAAATCATAAACGAGATTCTAAGAACAATGAATTGAATGATAAAATAATTCAGTCAGAAAAAGTTAATACAAGAGCATCTGACACATTCAGTAACTTTAAACAATCAACAAGCTCGAATTCAGTCATTCGGACAGTCGACAGTCGGAAGCATAAAAAAAAGTCGAATAAGATCATGAATGATCCCAAAAACTTGAATCCAGTAATTGCTCTAACAAGATTATCGAATCTTGATATTCTGAAATATAAAAAATTAAAAAATTACTCACACAATTTACATCCAGTGGTTTGTTTAAAACGATTATCAGAATCTGAAATCCAAAAATACAAACGGCCAACTAATATGATGAAAGATAAAAAATACTTAAATACAACAGTTAGTTTAAAAACATTATCAGAAGCTACCATTAAAAGATATAAAACTGCCCATAATATGAAAACGCGTAGTAAAACTGATTTATTATCTGATACAGTTAAATTATCAGATAGTAGTATGAATAGATCTCAGCTTTCATTAAGAAACAAAGCTAATGGTTTAAAATCTCCATCAAACATCATTAATGTAGGAAGCTGTGATACAGATAGTAATCAAAGTACTATTTTGATTTGTAAATGCAACAGTAAAACATCTGATAATGCATCTCTAAGTAATGTTGTTAGGTCGTCTAAAAAACTCGCTGAATTTTCTTCCCCAGTTGTTGAAACTTGTAGTAATAGCAGTAGATTAAAATTAAGTGAAATAAACAAAAATTTTAATTTGAGAAAAGATATAACAGATAGACAAAGCATTGATAATATATTAAATACATCCATCAATTCACAAAACTATATATGTAATAGATCATCTTCTCGTAAATCAAAAACATCTAAAAATGGGTACAGTGATAATGTACATACAACTATTGATAAGAAGTTGAATCCAAAACATCGTCGAACAAACAGAGAAAAATTAAATGTAACGAAAGAACAAGATGAGAATGGACGTAATAATTTAATTGAAGGAGGAATTTGTAATACAATAGGTAATGAGACAAAATACTTAAGTAAAGAATCAATAAGTACAAATTACATTTTTAAATAATCGAGTATTTTCAGTTTTAGGAAAACATAAGTCTGAAAAGCAAGCTGTAGTAAAAAATCTAATAAAAACCTTATATAATGGTAAAACTAAGAAGAATAAGAACAAGTTTAATAATGCAAATCGTTTGCATTTTGAAACAAGACTGTATGATTCTGATTCAGAACTAACTTCAGATTCTGAATTTCATTCATAATTGTCTAATTAGTTACTTTGAAAGAGAGTGACTACAAACAATCAAGACTTGGTAAAGGAAAATAAAGGTAATAATTCAATGAACACCAGAGCAATCCTCTAACACGGATTCTCTATGGTAAATATAGTAGATCCCTGTGTAACCCGGATTTTTCTATAAATACAGTAGATATACAGCATAAATTTTTCCCTATCAGGATGAAATAGACCCTTATACAGGGGTCTGTAGTATATGCTAGGTATTTTATTATTAATTTTATATGGACAAAATAGTATGTAACATACTATGCATAGTAATACATAATAAATTATATGACTCTTTTAGTTTTATTTTAGGTAGCAATGTAAAAAATACATAACAAAAATTACAATTTGTTCATGTACAAAAATTTAACGAAGCTAATGAAGTTTTTTTATCATGTGTAGTAATAAATTGTATAAACATAAAACTTCCTTAGTTTTTAATTAACGAACTGCAACGCCTAGCACGTGTTGCCTTGAAAGTGCTAAATGAAAAGATTGAGATACATAACCGTCAAGTGTAAATGTAGCGCTTATAACGTTATCAAATCCAGCATTTTTAATATGCGTGATAGGATCAATATCTAAATGACAGCCACCAAACAATGACGGCCATATTCCTGTTTGCGATAATATCTTTTGTAAATATCGTATGAAAGTTCCTTCGTTTGCAGGAACGTGTTCTATGAACAAATATTGACCACCCTGAAATAAATGATGATTTATGATCCGGATATATATTTGATTATATCAATATACAGTTTAATAATATTCAAAATGATTATTATGTTACCGGTGCTAGTACTCTGCGAATTTCTTGAAGCGTTGATTGTATCGATGTCACCGAACATAATGATCTTATTGTTACAACTACATCTACGTATCCTGTAGGAACATCTTTCAAGGAGCTACCATCGCCAATAATTACACGTTCAATGATAATATGTGAAAATTGCCAAGAACGATTTCCTTTTATTAGATATTCAGCCAATCTCACATTTCGGTCAACGCCAATCAGATGAGTATTATCTGGGTAAAACTGTATATTTTCACCTGTAACGTTTGTATTCAGTATACAGGAACTGAATACAGAGGCTACCCATTAAGTTTGGGTAGCCCTTTAATTCCTAATATATTGAAAATTTGTTTATATGAAAATGGCATGGTGAAAGAGAGAACATTCTTTTTATATTATTATTTAACAAAATGATTATAGTGTACAGAGCAGTTATAGTATAACTGAAGAGTTAACACGTTCAGGCCCAGGTGGGTAGATCTACCCATACCGTATCAGTGGAACAGATCAATGATGCGACATTCATGGACAATGTGACTTTTGATTATGGTAATTACAGTTAAAAATTCAATCATATTGAAAATACCAATGGTCGGATGTATCATAGGTCAAGGGGTTAATTTTAACTGAACTCGGGCTCGAACGTATTAAAAACCCCTGAACGAATACTACATGCAATGCGCACCTGTTTTAACACCAATCTCTAACAGGCGGATACAGTTCATAGATCTCAATACATTATCACTTGAAACAATATGTTGTAGTGATTTAAATAGATGTTTCTTGTAAGACGTTGCTAATTCTGAGCATTCAACTTCGAAGCCAGTCAGATAAGCCTTGTAAATCGTTTTCTGTAAATCGGACCATTTTCGTGATATCCAAATTGTCAATAGAACGAGAAGAAGCGAAGACAATCCATAACTTGTTATTATATCACGTATCCACAAATCGCTGTTACTCATTTTTTATTATTATATTAAGAACACTTCACTGGAGAATACACTTCCAAGTTTTATTTTTAGTATTATTTAAATTCTCTTCAGGAACTAGAACAGTACCTTTTGCGCCATGTGTATTTCATATTTTGACGGAAATATTTTATATCTCATTATTTTTGTAACAACTATGATCTTTAATGCAAAATTTTGATAGAAGTGCCGAACGTATTTTTAATACACACGCACGCGTTCAGAAATCGACTGTTTAGTGAAACGCAATAAATACGGTTTGCTAATCGTGAGTGATAAGATAAGTATTATAATGTCCACATTTTCTACAGACGTAATATTTCTTATACAAATAAATGTGAAAACCACTCACAAACCTTCCATAATTAAAAAAGAAAAAACTATTATCATTTAAAATTCAAAGTTCATGTTATAACATTTTTCTCAGACATTATACGCAATGTCTATAAATATTATAATAAATAAAGGATATGTTTAAAGTTTCACGATTCGTCTGGCAGAAAGAGAGGAAAAACAATAGTCAGACGTTTTCGAAATGCGCGAAAGAGGTCCGAAGTTAACAAAAGGGGGCAACAGCCAGCGGGCAAAAAGAAAAACGCTCGAAACGAACATATCGGTCTAAGGGGTGTATGATTCTTTGTCACTCGAGTTTTAAGAGTGACCACAAACAAAACGGGTTCGATCAATTTAGTCTCTCAAGCGAGTGCGTGCATTCGTTCGCCTCTTTTCCCTCGCACTCTAGCAAATACGTACACGTATCACGGATGGTATACACGCATAGATCCACGAGTTTCACATGTACGAAACTCGAAATTCGTTCGATTCAGAAGCATTTCGTTAGCTCCGGAGAGGCGTTTTGTTGTTAGCATTGGGGCGGAGAGGAGGCCGACCGTTTTCGTAATGGCTCGTTGATTCGAAAAAAAAAGAGTCATACATACGTCCTTCCTCGTTCATTCCTTTTTATTATTTCTCGTCACGCGTTTGTCCGACTGTTTGAACTGGAACGTTCTACTTTTAAAACACTGTTGGACGAAATTAAGAAAAATTGGACCTTTAATCCATTTTTCTAATTAACTTTCTTACCATAAAATAAAATTTATTTTTTAATGTCAAAAACATATTTTTATTAATTTATTAGAATTCATGTGAAAAAAAAATGTCAGTGGAAGTAATTTGCATATTTAGCAAAAGATATCAGGCACTTCAAATTATTATAGATTATGTATTGGAATTAAATATGAAATTTTATATCAATATAGTTTTGTTTATACAATTTGTTTTATAATTCAGAAATATAAAAAATATAATTCAAAACTAGAATTTTATATAGAACAGCAGGTCGCCCCTAATAGCAGGCAACCCAATACACACGCGTGAAAACTAGTATAAGGGGCCTTTCTTAGAAGAAGGAACCTTCCACCATTTTACAAGTATCTAGGGGAAACCTAGGAAAACCTTTTCTTTAGAACTTCAAAAACCCATAGTGGATTTTGAAAATTTCCCCCAGCTCGAAAGAATGTTTAAATTGTAAGATACGCGACCGTACAAGTGCGTAGAGTAAAAAAGAAAAAAATAGCAACGCCAGCATTTACATACTTTTCAGTCTGAAAAGATCAAACAGATAGGTGGGTGGTTTGCTTCGTGCTCACCAATAAACTGGCGGGGTGCTTGAAGAATTGTTCACGCGGTTGTACGTGTCCAACTTAAATTTGCTGACGTGCCTTCGGGCATTCTTGAATGACAGAAAATCAGGGTGTGGGGAACAAAGAAGACGATAAGTTAAATTTGTTGTCCATTTTCACTTTTTTCCCGGATTCACTTTTATTCTGGGGCTAACTAGGATTTTATTTTGGGTCAGATCCCACAGAAATTTTGCAAATTTAGAATTTAGGGCTTCTGAGATTTTGGTAACTTGGAATTTAGAATTTTCGACTTCTGAGATTTTAGTAATTTAGAATTTAGAATTCTAAAATTTTGCAAATTGGGAATTTCAGAATTTTGGAATGTCACAAATATTGAAATTGTAGGGGAACCAGTTCCTATTTTTGGGGGTCCAGCCCCCCTAGTCCCTACCAACTTACACCAATAATTTCGAATACCTTTTAAATTATTTCCTTGTTCTAATATTAAACATTTTCTTTCAGGGAATGGTGTAAACGTGGAAGCGACCCAAGTAGTCTTCCTTCGTGCAATAAACCGCAATATATATAAGCAAGTACTTATCGAACGATGAAGGGAATCGACTTCAGCGAAACACGACACTGTGAGGTATACAAGACGTACTTGAGAAGAAACTCTTTTTTTCAAGTGTCGCCACGGCAGCGAAGTCTACGGCATTGTCTCCATTGTTGGCGAATCGTAATCAATATTTTCACAATATGGCGCCATTGTGCTTAGCACGAGCGAGGTGCAAGGGTTCTTGGTACACTCTGCGAAGCTTTTATCCCTCGGCACCGACGCGGATCATTGTTTTAAGAAGTAACGTAAAATAAAGTATCGCCAAGCGACGCGTCCTCTATATTCATCGTATCCACGGTCTCTGATGAATATCAAGGTATTTAACATCATCTATTTTCATATGCGAGTAGATAAATGATTTTGATGAAATTAAGCTTGGAAAATTTTTCAATAAATTTTACATAACTACAATTAATCAAAATAATTTTCAAATGCATTGACAGTACTTATAAATTAGTAGAATTACAGTTGGGAAATTTGAAAGGTGAAAGAAGACAGGGTCTGCTAGAGAAGAAGAAAATGGTGTCCTCGTGCTGGCATGCTGCCTTAACCTCGGAAATAAGTACTTCTCGTAAATCACCAGTACGGTCCATTACTTTCTTGCTTCATCTCGAGTTTCCTTCATGTATTGTAATCGTTTACGACTTGTTTGACGAGTCTAGTTAATATATTTATTAGTTTATGGCGAGGTACCGGTACATTTGTTTGTAGCGCGTGTTAAAGCAGTAAAGTACCACGCGACACCCCATTGCATGAAATATGACTCCGGAAGAGATACCTTGACAAGAAAATTACTTCATTTTACCATCGGAGGTCATTTTCTCTAGAACTTTAATCCCTTGCTATATTTTCGCTTTTTATATTGTCTGTTGATCGAATGCCCCTTTACACATACTTTCGTACACGTTAGTAAGCTTCTCTGTCAACATGAAAGGCATCGAAGGGGCTCTATTTATATTGCCAATTCCAAAAATTTTGCGCTCCTAACTGAAATTATAGCGAGAGTTTACTGTACAAAGAAGAAGGGAATTTTTGTTAAGAAAATATGTGTATTTATTAGGAACATAAGGGCTGTAGGAATAGAAATCCTTTCCTCGAAAAATCGGTGTCTGGCAAAGAGTGTCGGCAGGAGTTTGTGCTTTGCCGAAGGCTTTTGTCGGCACTGTGTGTAGTTCGATCGTGGGCGGAGCGTCGCGGTGCGCGGCGTCGTGTGTGAAGCAGAAAGTGTCAATGGATGGTATTGTTGGCACGCCGATGCGTGGCGGGAAATAATAAATGGCCGTGCTGCCATGTTCCAGTTCGGTAAAAACCTACGATATCGGGGCAACACCCTCTTTTTTCCTGCATGCTGTTAATGCGCAAAATCTTTGCACCGTTCTGTACCTCCCTTCTTTCCTGTCGGCCAACCTACAGACACCTCTGCTCCATCAAAATGAAATCTATTCAGCTCAATGGATTTTGTAAAAACTTAATACCGTGGCTACATTTCTGACATGGGATACCCTTTCAACTATACTAAATGCTTCTTACCCGTTGGTTCTCTTGCTTTATAGTAATATCAAAGGGTGCACTACAAGACATCTGATCGTCAATGCTAAAAGATCCGTTCACGCAATATCGCGTGCTCAGTAGATAATACTTCGACGCAGTGGCACACAGCGACAGACTGATTTTTTGGATTTGGCACCCAAAGAGATAAATTCGAAAAATTCCAATGCAAACATGGTTCGAGGATTAATTTACAAATTTTACAAAAAAAATGGAGGAGTAATTTAAGAAAAGATCAAATGAAAGATGCAACCAGAGAGCAGGAATGGTGCTGTCGCTCGGAAAACGGCGGGTGGTCGAACAGCACGGTTGTAAATTACTGATGTTCATTGCGTCACGGTTAAACTTACGGATCTATGGAAGACATCCTGAAAAAGGAAGACTGCCGCGTGGAGGCAACTCAGTTTCCTGCCGATCCCTTTCGGACGTTTCAGAACAATGGAACGCTGGATCAATAGTTATTCCGTAAACGGCAAAAGTCGCATCTCTTTTTTTTTTCCACCCCTCGAATGTTCCACGTTCGAACTGTTACAGATTTTGAATGGCACCCGTGACAATACTGATTATGCAGTGTCGTAAAACACTAATGCCCTATCATGACTGGGACCTTCTGCTGAGAAATTTCGTCACAGAAAATTCTGACCTTCCACGAATTGTAACATCTTCTCGATTGTACAGTAGGGAGCAAAATAGACTTCTTCAAAGAAAAATGGCACTCGTCGTATTGAAAAAATAGATTTACATCTCAGCATGCGGAATAAGAAATAAATCCAATTGGAAAGGGTAGCTATTTTTCATCCTGTTTTCCATGGTGCATTTTCGTACCTGGAAAAACACCGAATGGTAATCGTAGCAACATCGCCGCCGCGGATTCCGGCTATACAGTATAGGCATTATCTTGGTCGTTAGTTTTGCTAGGAGCATCTGGATCTGGTATAAAAGCCGACCACCACAAACAAAAGGTCTCACAAATCGACAGCTCCGCCCCCAAAAAGAAAGAAGTCAGGGGCCTGCACCGACAATACCCTGGCATGTTTTTCAACATTTAGTCATCATGACTTTTCGTCGGCCCTTTCGACCGAAATCTCCGCGTCGAATTGGAAACTAGATAATTCAATTAGAGAACAGCTGCCTATACATCTATACGCGCAGGTAGAAGCCATCTAGGGATTATACCTATGGGGAGAGACCCGTCGAGAGACGCGAAAAAAGAACCCTCGGCCACCCTCGTAATTTGCTTGAAACTCTTGATATCTATATTTGCAACTCGATCTTACATTTCTTTCGTTGCTTATCGACATGAAGAAAGATCAGTCTTACCCAGTACGGCAACTAAGGGGAGAAGGTTGGAAGAATCGATTGGCCCCTATTAAGAAATTGAAAATCTTTTACAAAAGCAACATTTATTTGTTTAAATAAAAAGATTTCACTAATAATGTTACTTGAATCGTACAAAGGAACCCAGTTGCTGAAGACGAAGCCGACACTTTAAGAGAGCGATTATGCACGCAATAAACAGATTATCGTCGATGGTGACTCCTACAGTGAGCATCGAATTTTCCTGAATACTCGTCCGGATCAGCCGGGCACCGGAAGACACGAGGTAAAATGTGTCGGAGGAAAGGTTTCCTCGAGGACAGTCACGGTAAATTTTTGAAATTAGTTGCATCTGGTGCTGCTTTTCTTTTCGAGACACTGCGTCGTCTAAGTATATGAAACAGACACTCGCTTTCCTTCTTTGATGCATTCTGAGAAGCGAGTCAGCCTCTGTGCGCCATAACGTTTAAACCTCGGCGTCTCCGAACGCGATAGCGCGTGATCGGATATTTGGCATCGACTATTGTATGAAAATTCTTTAAAGTTTTTAATATTAAGGCTTTTATTATGGTAAGAAGATGTCGAAAATGAATTTATAGCAGCTTGAATCGGGATCGAACGTTTGAAAACGAATAGGGATCATCGACGGTGATGATTCGAGCAGAGAAATTTTTGAAGGAGAAATAATTTGGATTTATCGAAGGATGCTTTTGGCAGAGGGGGAGAGGTTGCCAGGTGTGAAACCGACGTGCCCTAACCTAATGGAGCCACAAATCAATGGTGCGATGGGCCATCATTACTTTTGCTAACACAACGTGTTTACCACACAGAAACCGACCAGCAAAGCTTTCCCGCCACCACCAAGGGCAAACACTGATCCACCTCTCATCCTTTACGCTCAATCGCTCGTATTGTAATCCGCCATGTACCGCGTGTGCAGGAGAAAAATCATTTGCCTCATTCTGTTTGCTCCTTCATGCTAATCGAACGAGACTAAAGCTGACCCCTGTCTTTTGTACATCTATCTATCCACAGCCACTTTCCAACAGTACAATACATCAGACAGCGAAGTGAACAAATTTCGCCATTGCATTTAGGTTGTTTTCCATTTCATTCTTGATTAGGTACATTTACTATATGGTACGTTAGGAAATTTTTCAATAATCTCATCTTTTGACGAGTCCAGGGCTCACCAATTTTCAGGAACAGCACCGTTATTTGAATATTTTATACAGTGATTTTTAGTGAAATTGAAATTTTTAATCGATATACATAAGTAGTATAGTATTTCATAATTATTTTATGCAATGGTTTTGTATCAGAGTTTTGGCCAATAGTTATGTCAATGTAAAAATGATCGAAATGTTTCAGGAGGTCGATGAATACAATTGGATACATTTTTCCAGCCATGTTATTCATAGCGAGGAAGCTTGCGGATCTTTGAACAAGCCACAAACAAGCAAACAAAGAGACGCGGCTCAATTGTCGCGTCAGAGTAGCGGGCACAATACGGATGACAATTGCATCCAACAATAAGGTTATCCTATACTACCTCTTGGTAAATTAGTCGTTCAGAACCCTAGAACGAATTCTAGGGGACGCGTTCACACGTCGTTCCTAGTTACCAGTACAATGGTATCAAAATGCTGTCATACGAGACCTCCTGTATCTCCCGATCGGTTTTACCTAGACTTCCTCGATGTAACTGTTTTTTCTATTCCTCTCTTTAGAAAAGAGATTTTTCTGTGGTCAATTTTCTGTGTTCTAATTCAAGCAACTTTGTCATGCCCTTTTGGAAAAATTTTCACCATTTTTGATAAATTGTGCTAAAATAGAAAAAAGAGCAATATAACAAGGGTATTATTGATTTTAAATGGAGCATTATATGGCTATTTGCGGGGATCCTTGATATTTAAGAGTATCCGAATTAGGTGGTATTTCAACAATGTCCTTCATCTACAATGGAAAAACCTACGTAATCCTGGTTCAGGATAATCTGACTTCAATAGAATGACACGATACGAATTTTAAGTAAAAATGTACCGCTTAGGTTTCTAGTGGTTACAAAGGCACTTTTCCGACCACTTATCTAGATACTCGTTACGTCACTCCCTAACACTGTTGTAGAATCTCTTAAGATTCTAAGAGTTTTGAATTTTAAAACTTTAAAATTTCAAAATTCCAAGACTCCAGAATTAAAATATTTTTAAATTATAATATTCCAACTAAAGTAACGAAGCTGGTTCACCCCACGAAAATGGCCCTACTTATCCTAATGGTAACTGTATCAGAATATCAATTTCAATATTACACTAATTATTCAATAAATGCACAATATTAAAAGTATTATATAATTACATAAATCTTTCAATTCCATCTGAATATTTTCATGGATATTTTTTATGCTTAGTTCCTTGTTTAAAAGATTCAAAGCTATTCGAATCTTTTCCTTCTGATAGATATCTCTTCAGATAGGAGTTACTTTGGTTGTGCGTAACTCGATACCTAGATTACTAGAGGGTAGCAAAAGAAAGCGCAAAAGGAAAAAATGTATGTATAGACCCGAACCAGAGCAGGGGTAGAACCGTTGTATTTGCTCAATTTACAGTTGCGTAATTTCATAATGAAGACCCAACGTTTCTTCTTCCCTTTATCTTTCTCTCTCTTTCTCTTTCGTACGATTGAATTTTCCATACCTAAAAATGTTACAATAGATTTGCCCTTTTGAGAATCTGCGAGCGAACAAACGGTCACAAAGCGTAAGTCTTATTGGGGTACAGCCATGAAAGTGTCATGTTTCTTGGTTGTTTTTATGTAGAAGGAATAGAAAACAAATCAATAGGGGTAGTTTTTCAAAAACAACTCGTTTTTTCTTTTTGAAAATCGATAATCAAACATCAAGTTAGGCCTGCTCTCCCAATAATGTGGACTTGCACTTTTATTATTATAAAATTTTAAGATTCTATAATTGTAAAATTCCAGAATTCCAAACTTCCAATATTTCAAAATTCCAATACTCTAAAATTCTAAAATTCTAAATTTTCAATATTCAAAAATTCAAAAATTTTAATGTTCTAATATTCTAAAATTCCAGAATTCCAAAATTCTAGAATGCACTATTAATGAAACTAGAGCAGCTAGCCCGCTCCATAGAAAAATCCTAGTTACGCCACTGTAAATGAGTAGAATAAGAGGGTTAATTCATGAAAGTATAGGAAATTTCAAATAAGGAATAGAGATTGTTTGTATAGTTGGCACGCAGGCAGAAGCGTACCTTTCACGTTTCTCCCTGCTGTTATTGTTTTGGATTATCCGTAGCAAAACTTTATATGTTTGGAAAATTTGACGAGGTACCTTCTGCTTTCTGAACAATGAGCTATTTACTTGAACGCAGTTGAGCGTGCACATTTCAATAGCATGCTTTATTTTTCCAATACCTTATTTGAATACAAAACATGTAGGTATGTGCGCATGCACTTTTTGCATTCAAGGTGCATAAATTTTCGCGTAAGCACATAGCATAAGCAACGAGTGTAGATATTTCTGTACATTGAAATATAGCATAAAGATCCAAGGAAATCGTGTAAGAAAATGTTTAATAACGATGATCACCACGATCTCCAAGCATAGGAATATTATAGCACGTCTTAGGACATGCATAATGGCGGGTCACCGTGACTAAAAGGGCTAATCATGACAAATGCATCCGTTACTGCTTCTTCAGGGGTGTGGAAAGGCCTCAGTGCCATTTCCTACCTTGCTATACATATGCACATCTTTATTTTCACGATAGATTATATTCAGAAACATCCTATCATTATTATTTATCAAATGTATTTTTAATTATCAGTCATGATCAAGTGATTACTTTTGGTAATAATTCTACTGGTAAAAAATTAAATCTAAATCTAAATTTTTGCTAGGTCTTAAAAATTTTATATAAAAATTACACGTGAAACGGTTTGGGTATTGATAAATGTCAATTTTTCGATTCAGGTACACTTTAAGCAGGTAGAAAGTTGGCTAAACGAAAATTGGGGGAATCCTTTCATAAATTTATTATCGAAAAACGGTTTGACCTTCGACATGAATGGGTTACGAAATTGAACTTAAATTTGGGTTTCCAAGGGGGGCAAAAAAAAAGATGTGTAATTTCCTAGGAGCACCAGCTGGTATCGGGTGACCTGTACGTTTCCTAGGGTAGAAAAATAAATTTTCAGAAAGAAAATTCAACCGCGTAACCAGCCATCCGTTTGATTATACGTAATGATCGACATTTGATTCCAGAATAACCGTGGATAACGTTACACGTACCAGGTAGCCCAGAAACCCTCCAGCTTTTCCATCGAAGTGATTTATAAAACTTTCCAACCGAAATAATTTCGGTGCAATTTTTCCCCTACTGAAATTCATAAAAGTTTCTTCAGTTAGTGATATATTTTTTAATTTATTCAGAAGTAAAATAACACTATTTTGCAACTTGAATATAGAAAAATAAGACTAATGGCTATAATTGAATGCAAATAAGATAGCTGGTTCACAAATGTTTGAGGAATGGAAAGCGGTGAAATGAAAGAAAGATGGAGACATTTTTCAAGAATTCACCGTACACGGTAGCCAGGCCGAGATTTTCAAGAACAATGACCACTCTGATGATGACAAACGTCTTGTAACACGATACGCGACCATATGCTGTCAGAAACTACCCTCTAACATTAATCGCGATGCAGCGAAGCATCTGTGTATACGTGTAACCGTACAACCTTGCGGCCAATAACGAAACGAAACATCATCGAACAACAAAGGAGACCGTGACTTGAAACCCTGCAGCTTGATACAAATGTACAGATATGCAGGTTATAGAATTACACAACCGGATCAAAGAGGGTTGGAAAGGGCATGGCTTCTTGCCGATCTATTTTATTTTTTCTAATTTCAATATACATAGTTTTGTTCCACGTTATAATTGTACTTTTTTTTTAAATTTTAGTGTCAAAGTACACTCGTGATCAAATCAGGATATCCTAGGAAAAATGGTAATGCCCCGAGTTCTTGTCCTTCCCCTTCATAGGGGAGAGGTGACATAGGAGTTTAGCCCTATCACTTGCATACATATGAATTGATATTTATTTATTATTCATATTTCTCAGTTATATACCAAACTTTGCAATATTTAACAATTACAAATTATATTATTCTTTTTCTAAATTACTTTTAATATTAGTATCGTGAAAATAGATCCTTAATTTTTTATAATTTATTAATTTCTCTACGTTCGTATATCAAGAATTAAAGAAAAATGTTTAGTGTAAAATTTAGAAAATTAAAATAATATAATCTGAGTGTTAATCTTTAATTATAAAATGATAATGCTAGTGGTAAAATAATTAAAGTAAATATTATCGATAAAAATCAAGAGCTCGTGATGTATAGATCAATTAAGAAAATATTTTTTATTGATCACGTTTTGACAGATGCCGTAAGGATACGTGGAGGAGAAAGCAATTTATTAATTAGCGGCTCTGCCCGTTCACTGTCAGAATCTACTTCTTAACGACCTGATAATTACACATTTGATGCGATCAAACCGGCACGGTTGCTTTTATGGTGTAGCTGACAAGTTCGTTTGAAAAAAGCCTTTCATCAGACAGCTACATCCTTCTCTTTTAGTATCACCACCTGCCCTTTTCACCAATTATTTGTATTTAGTTGTACCTTGAATTTCTGCTGCGTTGTTCTATCATTATCTCAAGTCATTTTATATACCTTTATTTGCAATGCAAAATTAAAGAAGCGCAACACAGAGTGCAATTGTTATCGAATGAAGGGAACCATTTTTATAATTATTAAAATTTCTTTCCTTTTTAAAAAGAAGAATTTATTGTTGCTTCACTTCGAAAATTGACTCGCGTTTGACCAAGGTATGAGGCTCAATATATCCCTCGGGATTTTTCCTCAGATCCAGATTATAGATTTCGAATATCTGCAAAAACGAAGGAGTAGGAGGAGAACGTGTCGCGCACAAATAAATCTCACTTTCTGAAGAAACTTAAGAATCGTGGTGGAAAGAAGCGCGTGGCACGAACGAGGATCAATACATCACTCTCAATCATTGCCAGGCTTTCTGTCTTTTCAAACGTCCGCGCCGCTTTTACGGCAGAATTCGTAGCAATAGCATGATCCTGGTTTGGTCTCTTCATAATCTTGAGTTACCTATCCTTCGGGAAACTCCAACTATCCCGAAGGGAGTTCTTTTACGAATCCGATACTAACGAATTCTCCGGAGATCTACTAAATCTTCTCTGGTGACACAATTCGTTTATGGAAATCTGTTCATTGCTTGGCAATTTTTCATATTATTAAATTGCATGCTGTTGTTAGTTTATTAGATTTTCCTTATCTTCTTCTACTGTAATTGGCTAGAAACAAGGTGACCTTAATATTTTAACTTAGGATTTCCATGTTATCGTGAAAATTTTGGTAATTCGTACGACAGATGTGGAAGCATGGTAATTCATCAATCACCAGCGTGTTACTTCGATGGACAATGCTGTCAAGGTTGTTTTGGCATTGGCACCGTAGGCGGGTTCCAAAAATGAATGGACACCCGCGAATCGGAGGTGTAACCAATCTTGTCCGCGTACGATGTCTCACGGGATAACCCATTATGTTTGTTAAGTATTCGTACGCCCATCGGGCAGATTTGCGCCCACTTCGTTAGAAGACGTTCGACGCTGATGGATCAGCGAAAGTCCATCTTGTACAATGTCCAAATATATTCAAACTATTCTATCGTTAAGATATGGAAAAAGATTCTTATTTAATTATCATAGAGTACAATTTTTATTTAATTAATTGGAAAAGAACTGTAGCTTGACCCTTTAGTCGGAATGTCTCGTTAAATTCAAGATCATTCACCTTTCACCTTTCATACCTGACCATTGAAAAGGATACCTACAAATTATTGATGTGGGTGCAAATGATGGGCGAAGGAACGATTATAATAGAATGTAAGGAGAATGAATTCAATCGAGCCACGTTAAGTTATAATTAAATTATAAGTAGCAGGTACCATGAAATGTTTGATAGGTGTTAAATGATTGTCAGTCTTATGAAAAATCACTGTCGTTTCATATAAAATTTTTATTTATTATCTCTGATGTTTCACCCATAATTTGCAACCAAATTCAAGCGTACTATTTTATTAATTACTCCAATCGATATTCAATTTATGAATAAATCAATGGATAATAATATGATGTATAAATATTTAGTACGATGGTATTGAGATGAGATGATTAAAGGGTGAATTGACTACCGTTAGGAGTGTCAAGAGGATAGCAAGATTCGACGAAACTTTCATTTATGTTTGACAAGGCCTGAGATATTATCCGTGGGTATAATCCTATTAGATGACAATATTTTTAATTCCAGGCAGGATGTAACAGGATCAACGAGAGCCAGGGTAATGTTATACCGAACTTACTGCTAATCTACTTTGAGTCTCTCTCGGCGAAGGAGAACGGGACAGGGTTAACTTTTAATCTCCTTAAGTTTTAGATTTGAGAAGACGAACCATTTTGTCTTCTCCTCGAATTTGCAGGTAATACGTAATCCTCTTACAGACGTCAGGTATCAAGGAATACCTACGATGCTATGTTTCCCGCATTATTTTAACAAAAAAAAAAAATTTTCAATATTTCTGACATCGTTAAAATAATTAAGACTTGGGATACTTAAGTTTTAGCACTTCTTTGCCTTATTAACCTTCGGATGACGGACCATGGAGAGAGTCCCAATTTTAATTTCATTTTTTAAATTTTACATTGAAATGAAAGAATTTGTATTCGTAGTTAATGATCGATTATCGCGACAATTACTCAAAAAAAAAAAAAAAGAAAAATGATAAAAGGACAGCTTTGACCCATCCGCGCTATTAATTTTTACGTTTGTTACGCGCGTGGGTGGTCGAGCGAGTGTTCTTCAATTTTTCAACGCTGCGTTTGGTATATTAATGTTTTCTTGACACGGAAAAGCCACGAGTGAAGCTCGAAGGCGAGCATAGTTTTTAAAAAAAGGACACGAACGCTCTCTGCCTTTATACGTATACCGAGGTGTCTGTAGGGTGCTAATGACGATCGATTATCCTGTATCCTGGTGGCACTGTCTTCCTCCTTCTCTCGCCTTCTCCTTCTCATTCTTCGTTTTTGTTTGTACCGCAATCGCTCGAACCCATTTGTCGCGGACACCTATTAGGTCTTCGACTAAAGATCCTCATATTTCAGCCTATCCGATATGAAACGGACCGGCACGACGAGTTCCGTGCACAGTCAACCAGGGACAAATTGAGAAACGACCAACGTACAAACTCGTTCTTTTTCGATTAAACCTTTCGTGATCAGAGCATTTCTTTTTTTTTAGAATTCTATGATAATTACGCAAAATGTGATCTATTTTATAGAATCTTAATTACTTTCACCAACTCCTATATGTTACTCTATACAACGCAGGAAATGAAACGGAGAACGGATACGTGTGTC
This sequence comes from Osmia lignaria lignaria, assembly GCF_051020975.1. Lineage (NCBI taxonomy): Eukaryota > Metazoa > Arthropoda > Insecta > Hymenoptera > Megachilidae > Osmia > Osmia lignaria. Next base: position 8,679,796 of record NC_135041.1, read on the forward strand.
AGGATAATGAGACGAGGCTGTTTCAGAGTAGTTTACTTTTTAACACGTACCTCTATTGAATGTCTAGCTACAAAATGGCTGCTATGCTGAATCGAAGCGTGATCATTATGGAGAAAAAGAACGAGTTAATTCTAGGTTGTCTTTCTGTCGGTTCCAAGGGTAACACCCCCTGTGTTCTCGTCTGATGAAACAAACAGAGGAAGCACTATAGTATCCTCGTCCCTTTCTCCTTTCTACAACACGTAAGAGAAATGTAAAGCGAACAAACAATTTAGATAGCGAGCACGTTTCATTCTAATTGAACGTTTCATCGGTTAAAATGGTAAAATGGGACAACTGTAAACCTTTTGTTCATTTATTACCTACCTACGATACGATGCAATAATTTATCGAAAAGGTTATCAACTTAAACTCTTCTATCACATTTCAAATCATAGATCAGGTAAAGAATATAAGAAAAAGGTGGAAACAAAAGAGAGAAGGTACATAGGTATCTATCGTGCTGTCTCGTAAACTATCCCGCATTCAGTCGCCTGTTTCCTTTCAAACAGGAAGGAAGATACACTTTACGACATCGAGGAATAGAAAAAAAGACTACGTCGTATTATCCAGGATATTGCTCACATTGTTGTACCGTACTTTATGAGACAGTTTAGAACACACGAAACTTGGTCCCGATTATTTCCACCTCTTTGACTGCATTTATGTGTGTTTCTGTTTGTTACATCACCTTGCTATCTTTTGAAGGAACGTTATTATGAGAGAAAACGAAAATTGTGGGAAATGAAAATAATACGAGATACGGAATTAAATTAAAATTGGGCCTCTCTCCATGGTCCGCTGTCCGAGGGTTAGTATGACAAAATTGTGTACGTAGATCTACCTCGTAATGACAATAGGAAATTGTCACCTTTGATTTTTGCTTAGGTAGATAGAGCACAAAATAGAGATAAGAATGCAAATGTCGAAGGGGAAAAGACATGTGTTGTACGTACGAACACTCAAAAGTGGGATGCGTTTGCACCCTAAATAAGTGTAACCGAAAACGATGTGTCTGCTTTATCAATGTATCTTTCCACTTTGAGGGATCAAATAGGAGGGGGTTCGTAGCCATTTTCAACACGTCAATAGAATACTAAAGTACAAATAAAAAAGCTGGTTCAATTTTTTGTTGGTTCAATTTTTCAAACCAAAATTTAATAAACTTTCAATTTTTATTGATTTATCTATGATTCAGTGTTAGTTGAAATAATGAAAGATATAATAGTAATGGTACTATCAAGTTATAAAATGGTAATTCAGTTGGTAACGTGTTAATAGCCAAACAAGTTTGTAATCTGTCAGAGAACCAGAACACCGATTTAAGATGATCATATCCTTAGACAAGGGTTGAAAATTGCAGGTATAATGTGAAGGATAATATAATGGCAATATAATGGTAACACTAACCGACAGGAGCATCAGACCCTGGTTTCGTATGATTCAGTGCTGTTCTTTTCACGGTATACTATTCTTTACCCCTCCTCACGTCCTTTCTTTTCTCCCTCTCGATATCTAGATTACTATCTCTTCTATTATTGTGTAAGTTTTCACGTACCTTCAACCACGCCTGTTTTACATGAAATTTAGGGAAGTTATTAAAACAGTCAGCAGCTGCTGTCTAGAGATCCAAGTATAATGCATTTAAATTTTAACAAACCAACAGAACAAGATTTTTCAAATATTTTACAGTGACAAAAAAAAATAAAATAAAAGAGAATGGAGGTAGATAATAATATACTGTTATTTGTCAATATACAGGATATTATTATATTATGGCACCCATAGATGCGTTTGCCTTTATGCTCGCATTTTATATGCAATTCTACGCTGCTCATTTCGTCTCTTTCTTTTTCGCGGCTTGCGCTTCGTACCGGGCCCATAATACCCCACATAAGTCATAGTGATGTATTTTTCCTCTTACATCTACATACGAGAAACTTTTTACAGGACCCTAACACATCTGCATAAGCTGTTGGTTTATAGCGTGTTCCAAACGTTCCATTCAAATGATCGACATAATTAGCAGTAGAACTACCCTTCCTTATTTTTGGCCTTGTTTAACAAATTTTAATTTTGTTCAATATCGAGTTAGAAAAATTGAAGAAATTTAAAATCTGATTAAAAGATGGGAGTAATACTGAGTAATCTAGGAAACGTATTTTCGAGCGAACCCTTAAATGGGAGGAGAAGTCGAGCTTTAATAAGCATCAGGCATGTGTGGAATGACACAAGGGACAGTCGACAATGGACGTATAACTAGATCTGGAGCAGAGGAAAAGAGGGTTGTCGGCGGGTTATAGGTTTAGCAAGGGTTGCCGGAATAGGGTCAGGAACTAGCGCTTCGTAAATCATTGGTTAACGCACTGTTTAGCTGGGGCGGTTTCACGGTGGGTACAGTACATACACGATTTTCCAACACTAAATAATTCCACCATTTGCAACCGGTTACAGATCCCCCACCTCTTTTCTTTAACCCTCCGTTCACTATGAGAAACAACAAATTGACGTCTTCATTTGGGATTCAGGAAATTTTTAACCATTCCATGTGATCCTAATCTAATTCAATGACCATTTTGTACCATTTTATGGCACCCTTAAGTCATCAGATTCTATCAGAATTTTAATGTTTCAAAAACAGGTTAATATATTCACAATAAGGCTATATGCAAATTTTTTCGGTGCGGCAACAACGGATCAACGTCATTAACAGGTTGGCTCGTTTCAACATAGCATTCGTCTTGCTTTTGGTATCGCGCCGGCGAGGATCGCGGCTATAATCCAGCCTGGTCGCGTTTTAAACGACCAGCACGCGAAGGCGACATATTTATGGCTTGTTTTTAAATATTAAATGATGCAAAGGTACCGCTTCGCGAGTTCTACTGGTTCTCGTTGATAGAGACGTTAGCCAGACGAAAAAGCCGAGCGAGCCTGTGAACCGTGCCGAATCCTGAACTTGGATTTATGAAGCGACCGAAAAGAATCCGTGCCATCCCTCCTTTTTTTGACCATTCGTTTGTAATTGATGCCTTTATTCGAACGCTTTATACAGGGTGTTTCGTGAAATACGCGATCGTTCTTGGAAATAGAAGATTTCTGGCGGAATTCATCGTACGATGTTAATTACCTCTTTGAAAGAGAATATCTAATTTATGATGATATTTAATTTAATAAGAAACACTTGTTTTATGCAAACCGTTCGTGGAGAAGGGTGTAATAAAGCAGGATTTCACCTATTAGCGTATTAGATATTTACTTGGCTGCCATGGTAGCTACTTAATAATGTGGTAACCGTACGTCTAAAGGTGATCTGTTATTACTTGAACGATTCAGTGGTAAAGGCAGGTGGATGTACTCCCACAGCCAGAGCAGGGATCACCGCCTTTACGTTGCACGAAAGCTAGACGCGATCCAACCGATTCCGGTCTAATGATAGACCGGAAATCGAGTCGTTGTTGTATGCACGTTCTGTCTCTCTTTCTGTCATCGATCGCGAATAACAAAACGCTTTCGCGATATACATATTTTGTAAATACAATTCTGTTGGAAATTCAATTTATTTAATTACTTCAGGGATTAATTCTTCTGGATTTGACTAATTAGAAAAAGGTATTATCTCCATGTTAGTCAACACCATCGAAATGATACTCGTAGAAAATTTGCAAAGGGAATTGAATTCGGATGATAAAAGTAAACAGAATCGTCTTAACGGAAGCATACATACAAGTTTCCCATATCTATCGATATTGTCACAGCCGAGCCCTTATATTTGGGAACTTTTGACTTTGCGAACACCATCTGTCTCCACTTACCTATCCCCGTGGGTCTTGTAGCGTGACCTTCTGGGAGACACATAAACGCATACATAGGCAGAGTGTGGCGAATACCAGCGGCTGCGAGCCTGTATGATTTAATGTCGCGTATTCGCGCCCCTCCCCCAGTCATCGGTGTAGTAGAGGTTAACACTTCATATGGAACCCCCCTTGGATGGACAGGATGGGCTGGATACGTTTTAACAGGGGTAGAAATACATTGTGCTACGCTTACATATTTATTGTGCAACAAATAGGCGTTTGGTGTTATGATACCACGGATCTGTGCTACCAAACTGGTCTAAGGATTTTGAGGATTATAGTAGAAATTGTGAAAATAGGTACCTAATCAATAAGAATAATTAATGGCGCGTTACTGCTATTAGGATGACGAGAAATTTTATGGATTAGGTATCTATTTTTCAATTTTTCCAGCTGGACATTTGGTAAATTTTTAAAGTAAAATTGCAAATATGATTACTGCTTATTCCCCCAATAACAGTTTTCTTAAAAGTGGTAACAACGTATTGAATTATAAATAAGCTTGAAATTAGCCGAAGTTTTGCTTCCATACAACGTATGTTCACATGCGTGCATTCTGTATTAAAGATTTACTTGTAACTGCAACTTTGTCCAAGTTTATGATTCAGTTTTTCCTACTTGGTATACTTATATGAACATCTGTTTAAAAAAGAAACCTACTGTATGATTTGTTGAAAAATTACCACTAGGGTGATACACTTTGTATCTAAATATTCATTGCAGCTATAATGAAACTATAGGGGGCGAACAGATTAAAGTGTTAAAAGCTGTTTTTTGGGAAAGCAGTAATAATAGCAGACAAATTTTAAGGGGTCTTTTATATGACATGAAATACTGCTGAAGACCCTCCAGGAAAAGGATGGTTAGCCTCCAATTTCTCTTTTTCTGTTTAATGGACTGGTGCATTAAATAGGAAACAATTACATTTGCAAATTTCTGTAAAATTGATTATAGCAACAATTTTATCTAACAGAAACAAAATTGTAATACTGTTAATGTTACCCACAATTCAAACCTACTAATATTCTAAAGAAGTTTTCTGGTAATCCTATAAGGATGGAAGGGTGGCAATTCCATTATTAACACTCGATATAAAAGCTGTACAGTACTTGTCCGATAGATCGGATTTTCCGAAGGGTTATATAAGTACACATGCACTATTTCGTTCATCTTTTTTAAAGCCACGTGGACGCAAAGAAATAGTTCCACACTTCTCTATCTCATAATAGATTACTTTTTCTCACCTCTACGTGTTGTAACCTGGTGAAAGGATCACATAAAGCAACAGAAAAGATTTAACCATCCTAATCTCATCGAACTGATTCAGACATTCGGGGGAGATCAGATTTTTCAAGAAATCGACTGAAATTTTAGATTCTTTGATACTTTTCCAATATCTAAGAATATTGTAGACTTTTCTTCCAAATTCTGCAATATATTATATAATTATTATTTTATTTATAAAGAAATACTACAGCTCGGTATTTTACAAAATAAGTTATTTGGAAATAATTTATTTTTCAACTAAGGTTATGGAAAGGTGTTCAACCCTAGTGGATTATAATCCAAATTTAATGGGATGATCAGTGAAAGTGGGGCGTTCAATCGTGTCCGATTTTTTTTCTCATAGCGGTGAATTCAAATTAATCAATTATCCTCGTATTAACACCTTTATACGTGGCTTGAGTTTTCAAGTTCTTTGGTACTAGTTACCTGAACGATTCATCACGGCTGCTGCCTTTTAGAGTACATAAGATCGTGAGACTTTACGGGTTCGCAGGTAGCCGAATCGCAACCGCACGTCTCTTTTCACTTTCGAAACGCTGCTCTCCTCGAGAACGTACGCTCTCTTGGCTGCTCAAGATTACCCTAATGGAATTACACATACCGAATAGAATTATTCGCCGGTACTAATTACGTTTTCGAGCTTATCAAATACGATTTTCACGCTGTTCTACCTATATTATTTAATAAAAACTTCACATATTTATAAATAGGGGTGGTGGATCCAGAAGTCCTATAGAAGATAAATATGATTATTTGGTGGTTAAAGTTGTTAAATTGAATAAGGAAAAGGAAATAATAAGGGGAAGGATAAAGGGATGACAAGAATGTCAGTCTGATTTCCAGTTCCAAGAATCCACCCCTTCGATCGAATTCTTCGTCATTTACGTTATTCGGGGATGACAACTCGTTCGTGAATATGACGTCTCTAGAGAGGGGTTAAAAAGGATCCAAGAGGTAGTATTAAATTTAAATGGTGCTCGAATTTTTTTATATCTACGTTAACTCGAGCGTGCGCATATGTGTCAGATATTCCTTCCTCTTGGTTCCATACATGTCCCCATTATACGAGTTTTTAGCTATGATTATGAAGAATACAATGGAATGGTTAAGAAATATATTATAGACAACAGTTGGGAAGGGGTAGATACTTAAATTGGGCTATGTAAAAGCGGAGGAAAATTGAAACCCTTAAATAAAATTGTAAAATACAGCAATAATTTTCTATCGTAGTTACAAAACAAATTAGAAGAGTATTAGTTTTGCTTGAAAATGGATCGTCTACCTGTGAGCAAAATGGACGAATTAAGTAAGCTCTATGGTACCCTAGATTAACCACGATATCCCCATTGATACATAGACTATTTAACAGTGGAATAAGAGGAAAAGGATTAGTAATAGGCGTCAGAGCTTACAATTGCAATATGAACGGAAGTTCCAGTGAAACTCGTCGAGAAAGCCGTAATTTACAACTGCACAATTATACACGGTTTCGTGAACAACAAACTGACAGACAGACAGACAGACAGAGTGAAAGACAGTCCAGACAGAAGGTAAGGGAAAAAGGGGCGCGTTTATACCGTTGCCTATGTAGAACCAGCGACGAGCAAAGACAACTGGGACCCTGTCAATTAGACGGATTACAAGAAATTTTTAACTCCTACCGTGCTACTGATACACGCTTTTCATCGTACCTCCAAACAAGTGTGACGTCTCCAACCGCAACAAGATTTATTACTTTAAACCGATGTTATTTGTCCGATAACGGTTCATTCTGAGCTACTACTGTTAACGGTGCTGGACATTTTCGGCAGGTAGTAGATGTAAGGGTGGATCTTAGACATGCTCGATAATTCGCTGCGTTTCGGGCTTTGAGAATGGAAACGGGGAGTTATAGGGCATCGATGACATAGGCTTATCTTCTTATATTAATTTTGCAAGGTTCCGAGTGAAAAGCTTCGATTGCAAAATGAAACGATGAAAATCTGAATAATTGCAATTATAGTTATTTCCTTGAAAATATTCTTAATTAAATACTTGGAATTATAGATAATATTGAAAAAGCGATGCTTAATATTTGTTAGCGTTCGAGGTGTTTGTAACTTAAGAAGGCTTAATGTTATTGGTTACGGAATGAATCAAAAAAGATTTAGCTGATCTAACGTAGGTAGAAAATTGTTCAGTTGGTTCGGTCACGGGGCTTAAAGTAATTTTCTCAGATGTTGCGGATAGGCGTGGCAAGGTCTCCCAGTGAATGGGATTTTAGCAAGAAAACAGGCAATAAATCCGCTAATGAGTGTTGTACGCGCAGGCGCTAATCTATGCAACCACAACGGTGCTCCGCCCTTCTTGTCACTCAATGGTAGCCAAGTCACTTTCCGTCCTTTCACTCTGTACCATGGAATCCGCAAACGGACTAACTAGGAGTTTTCATTAAAAGGATTATTGATGTAAACACCGTAAATCATCATCCACTTACTTGGAATTTGTTGTTGTACCGATTTACCCAGAATCATCGTTCCATTCTTCCATTCTTGCGGTAGAATTTTATTTCAACTTTTCTTGGGATTTTTGTATTTTCACGGCTACAGATTTCATTTTTCCAATATATGAAAATCCTGAGTGCCTAATTTTGGATCGTTATTGGATATTTAATAAATGCCTGAGAAATCATGCATAGTCTTAATCCACGGACGGCGGACCATGGAGAGAGCCTCAATTTTAATATAGATATATTTGTGTTTCACATTATTTTCACTTTCTAAATTTTACACAATTCCTTTGAAAATTATTCTTTTTACATATGGAACTTTTCAGGATAAAAGGGACTCAGGCTTCACTGTTTAAAGGTTAGTATAAACAATATATATGATAACTAATGAATGAATAATGATTGTTACTATTAGAAAGGATTAATAACGTTATATATGGGTAATAGAAATTGGATAGAAGCATACGTCTTCCAAAGACTGCAATGGTACAGTTGCATCTGTGTCAGGAAGACGATGAAATGAAGAGGATGAGGGTGAACGGGAGAGCGAGTGTAACCCAACCCATACCGGATATGGATACCTGTCTGTACCGCCTCCACCAATCGCGACCGACGAATCAGACGCGTATCCCCCTGGTTAGGTGTACGAATCGGGCGGGACCACTTTCTACCCTTCTCTTCTTTTCTCTCTTTCTCCCTCTTCTCTATAGTCACCTTTTGCGGCTGTTCCAGCTCCTTTTATATCTTTTTCTTCGATCTTACTGTAGGAAGAATGATCTACATTGCGCTAGCAGTTTCCTGCCGACTTTCCTCCGTACTGTTTCACGTCTAAAGTTCTTTAACAAAAGAACAAATTGCAGTGGATATAAGTAATAATGATATTTAAACATTGGTGAAATCGGAAAAAAGGTAATTGCATTTAACGTTTTCGATGTTGTAGGTTGTTGAAATTTTTATCACGCAATATTGCGTGTATGATCATTAGACATAGGTAACTGTAGTTTTGTAATTATTATTATAATAATAGACGAATGAAATTGGTCGATTCAAGCGCAGTTTAAAAAGCAATCAGATGCATATTGCATTTGTCTATATCAAATTATGCGTGATCCAGCATCATGATTCACGTTTTCAAGCTGAACAAATTTCGAGATGACCTGTTAATGCGACTCGACCCTGTTTCGTCGTCCCCAATTTCTTATATTCACTCTGCCATCTTTCTATAATATGCGTGGTTAATCTGATTAAATCATTTAAAAAGAAATATTGAATAATAAAATTCTAAATTAAAACCAGACAAATGCAATGATGTAGAAAATTGTATTCCTCGGCTTTTAAATCCGTCAGAGTACAATTCATAAGAAAACAATGATTCTATTAAATTTTAATATTTCTTTATATTTGTCTATCTTTTGTTTTTAATTTATGTGAACTTGATTATTTATACTATTAGCAGTTAAAAACGTTAAATACATTTTTATATCGTCTGGTAAGTAATATTGTTGAAAGATGCATGGGAATATTTTGAAAATTACCTCACTAAAATGATTACTTTCGTCACGGTTAACCAGTTTGCTGATTCGTTTGACCTAATTTGTTGCAGCATGCGCAGACCGTCTTGATAAGGATTCGACACGCGCGCCTGTGCAAGATGCGAATGACTCGTTCAGAATGGATCCACATATTCGACGAAAGGAGAAGATTTGGAAGGTGGCTTAGAGGAGGGAGAATAAAATGAATGAAGAGAGAAGCGATCTTATTTGACCCCGAGTCCATTGCGCGAGTTAGCGAACCGCCGCGATCAGTTGGGGTCATACAAGTCGCCACCCCAATTCACCTAATAGGGACAAATATCATAATTGCTGCTCCTTCTTCTTTGCTAAGCATCCAAATAACTCGATGCTTTCTTGCTTCCTTCTACCATGATAGCATCTCATACTCGTGCTGTATCTAGGTATGCAATGGATACAATTTTCTATTCTTTTTTCTTTTATTTTTTTAAATTAATACTTGATAAAATAATCTTTGGGTATTTTAAAAATGTTACTTTACGTCTTGCGATGGTAACATAGCTTTATCCAGCAGTGTAATGAAATGTAATAAAAATTAAAGGATTGCAGGGGGGTCGAAAGAGTCAAACTTTCGAGGGCAAAGAGTTCCGCGGCATTTCAACCTGATGTGGGCGAATGCCGCGCAGATATCCACTTGACCCGCGCCTCGACGGTATATTTATCTACCTAAGGTCTGTGGTGTCAACACGAGTCAACAGTGGTCAATAAGCAATCAACTGACCTCGCGGCCTACGCCAATCTTCGCGAGTTTACAGCATTTCTGACACGCTTCGGAAAAAATCCCGATCGAATTCCTTCATTTCCAAACCAGATATCCCATCGTTCTATCTAAAACCAAAGAATCTTTTGAAAACCATGAAGTTCGAAAGAAGGCTACGCTCATTTGCCCGGAGTGTAGCCTTTTAACAAAATGGCTCGACATCGCGGCATGGTGTCAGCGATTCACATTAATTCATTCGAATTAAGCGTCGTAACGCGCAACTCTGCTCCATAGCACGGATTTATTGAATCAAACGGTCGAATGGTTCATCGGTTATGTCATCGACTAATTTCGTTTCTCCCTCCTCGCAAACTTTCTTGAAGGGTTAAATTAAATTTTTTAGAATTCTATTTGTGGAATGCGTGCAGCCTGACGTTCGATAATTTCCTGTCTCTCTGAAGTGTCCATCTGTAAAAGCCAGTATGCGGGGAATTATCGAACGGTAAATGATCGATAAACGAGGAGAGTGCGTGTACGAGTTAAAACGGTATTCCTTTGCTCTTGTTGGGAAAAGAGGGTGGTAGTTGATAATCGAAGTTCTGTGACAAGTTCCTTTACCTTCGACGTCTTCTCTCTGAGAAAAGCTGTCAGAGTGGTGGTCTGGCAGGTTACGGTTTCGTGACAATTGTAACGTTGTTCGTTCTTCGACGTCTGAATCATTGATGAATTGGCGATGGGGTCGTGGGAGTGGGCAGCTGCGGTCGGCGACTCTTGTGTCGCAAGGTGCTCCTCCGTCGTTTTCCCCCTTCCAGGAAACTTTGCATGTGTCTTTGATCGTCTATGCAAAACATGAGAAATTGAAGCTTATTACAGCCTACGTGTACCGATACCTAATATTCTGTTTACCTAATGAATATTCAATGGCCGTTTAAATGCTACCACTCAAGCACATTGTACCGGGTTGTTGAATTAATTATGAAACATTAACTCGACAACCTTGTTTCGTACGATATAAATTAGATTTCAATTCACAAAATAATACCAAGCGGTTTATTTATCCTGTTGTACAGTCTTCGACGAAGGTTTACGATAAACGAATTATCTTATAGCATTCTGTTGAGCTATTTTCAAGACACATCGTTTAATACCTCTGTACGAGTTTTAGATTGTTTCTTTTAATGATTTCTTGCCGGTGTATGACCAGGATCGTTACAATAGCTGTTCTTAATTACATACTATTTGAAATGTTAATTTTCTCGCCCTTTTCTAAAAGTGGCAGAAAAATATGATAACGGCTATGACTTTATAAAAAGAAATCTTCAATTTTTAAATTAAAATCCTACTTTCTTTAACACTTTGTGTGCTATACATTTTGTCTATGGAATATTATATAAAAAAGAATTTCAGAACGCCTGACTTCTCTGGCATCCAAAAGTATAACACAGTGCGATGGAATTAATGATCAGCGATGCTTAAACTAAATAGATTAATATGACCGATACGGTCCCCGTGAGCGGTCACCGATTAGAAAAGAACGGGTCGGATCGAAAGGAATACTAAGCCGTTCGGAAATCAGTTATACAGTTAAGAAGTTAATCCTACCGCCTGGTTGTTGCCTCCTTGTCCAGGAATGGAATGCGCGTGTACGAATCGTTTCGCAGGACTTCGAAAGAGATTGCCGTGTGATAGATCGGTCTGACCTGGACGGGAGCGGACCGGACCGGACCGGATTTCTTCTCCCTTGCTGCGTAGGAGAGCTTTAACTCCGCGTTTCAACTGCACGAGTGCTCCTCGGTTAATGGAAATCGCTGCTCTTCTTATCATGGCAATCCAAGTGCTCTTAACGCGCGGCTATGAATCTGTATCTAACATAGATAAGCCTGCGCCTCTACACAGTTCCGGTTCCATTGTTTCCACGTCCTGGCTGTTCACCTCCGGCTATGCAAACGGGTTGAACATCCAAGAAAGGAAATTGCAGTTCGCTTTATTCCGAATTACATCTGCTCGGTGCAACAGACGGGTATTCCCATATTAGTTGATCATTGATATTTTGAAAAGGAGCTTATCTCCGTTAACCGTCGCGATTCGCACAACTCTATCTGAACATCTTAATACCGGGAATTCTTGGACGCGCATTGAATACTTGAAACGTCGTGTAAACACGCGGTAGGTTCCCCGTTTATCCCCCCGGATCCTTTCAGCTTTCCCAGCTTTGCCTGCCATTGCTACCTACACACGCCACTCGATGTATCAATGCCATCGATGCGACAATCCAAATATTTGCTAGTAAGATTAGCTCCACCCTCTGTGGTCCACTAGCTTTTCTCTTACTATTTTCTTTTTCGTCCCTGAAGTCTACCAGGGATGCGTCCTCGGCATCTGTCCGGAAACCACCGCGCTCCTATTGTCACAACTATGATACCATAATCGTTACTTGGGTATTTTGTAGATTTTTAGGATAGCTTAACGATAGGTTTCTATTTGAGTCACTTTAACCCCCTGTTGCCTAATTTCTTTGATCATAGTAAAAATTATTTAGCTTAGAATTAAAAAATTTCAACTTTCGAATGTGAAATTAATTTATAATTTTTTATATTTTAATACTAGCCTTGGGATGAATTTTTAAGTGCAAAGGAATCACAGAAAATGTCATCAAAAGTTTAGGGTACCCTATGTCGCTTGCCTCATCGAACTCTTTCCCGATTAACAAAATAATGGCCATGGTAATCTGAAGGAGCGATCTTATTGCGCGTTAAAGCCGAACAACAGCCAGGTGGTTTCTGGATGCGGCATCAAAGGATCCTTCCTCTTCAGCGCAGAAATCTGCGGCTGATCCTCGGCGTTCAGCGGCTAAAACGATTTAACGAACGAGTCAAAAGCCCGTGAAACGCGTTTCTGGACGCAATGGATGAAAAGGATAGCTATACGTAACCGCGGGAATCCCTTGAAACTTTTAGTCGCTGAGGTAATCTTTCTACAGGGTTACCTCGAACACTTTAGCGGACGCTGCTGAAAGATTTCCGTGAATCGTGGTACAGAAAATTCATTGAAGTAATAGAAAAACAGTATTGTGATAATATTGTAAAAAAAAGTTATAAAGAGTGAGGAATTCCATCCGGTTTTCAGCTCTGATTGACCATACCAGAAGCTGTTAGTTGTTTGATCCTTAGACGATCAATTTCGATGGTCGGCGAACGTATTTGCCGCAGGACGTTAACTGTCGAAGGGTCGAAACGAAAGCGGATGCACGTAATCGTTTCTTAGTCGACGTCAGCAGCTGTCACTGTTTGTTGGTTTGCGCTGGGGATTACTTGAAAATAGATCTCGTAGGGAGAGCACGTTGAAACCCAACACCAAACTTAATCCCTATTAATGATTACGCTTAGATACGCCCTAGGTATGTACGTTAACATGGATTAAAAATATTTACTAGTTTCACCTAACGTGTGGATACATAGACCCATTTCGTCAACCTGACATTTCTATCTATTTATTTTTCATAACAAGTTGTTATAATAAATATTTCTACCATCAGGGCGTATGTATAACAGGGTGAAGTAAAAAAAACTTTGTCATTCAATTGCGAAATAATTTTTGATATGATAAAATTATCATAATCGCGTAGCCATACGTGACAGTGGCGGTCAATATGTAAATCACCTAATTATTTATTACATGTTCGTATATCAAGCTTAACACCTGTTTTGACACTTAATTCAATTGATACTGGATTTACATATGTTTATGTATCCTTAATTATTGCTTTCAATTATATTCTCGTTAATAATGAAATTTGTTTGAATAAATAAATGAAAATATCTCGGTAGGGTAAGATGGTATAGGAGTAGGCACTTAAGATTTAAAATTTTAAAAAACAAAGCGATGCGTTTTATTTGAAAGAATATCGATATAGATAATCAAATTTTAAGTAACAATCAACAGTTATAAACATTATTGATGTCATTTGCGTACTGTTGTACATACGGTTCGATAAGAATACGACAGGTGGTCGAAAAGAGTATTGTTTCGAAGCATAATGAACGTTACGGACATAAAATTAAAAGTATCGTGATAGGATCAAATTTCAAATCAGTTAATCTACCTCCGCCTCGTAAACTTCTTCGTTGTCAGTTTCAAAGGGTTAAGTACGTACCTCGGGCATCCCTCTTGTCTTTCTATATTCTACCTATACTTATCCCGCTTCAGAAGGGCTAGCTTCCGTTTCCGGGTTGGCACGTGAACCACGAGAACCTTGAAGAGGGCACACGTTGTCATGGTATCACTTAGGCACGTGGTAGTGCCTGAAAGACCTTCCGTGATCCAACATGGATCCACTCCTTCGAACACTCTTTTATCAGGAACACCAAGGGTGTTCTCTTGTCCTCTGATTTCTTCTTTAAAGGGGTACTGTGATATCTCGTATCAATTCGTATATTGTTCTTACTATTATATATCAATAATTCAGCATAATTATTAGTAATTGCAGTGTAATCAAGAAGGGGCTAATTCTTCCTAAGAAAATAAATAGAAAATTATATTTGAAAATTTTTCAAAATATTTCAATATTAAAATTTAATTTTCTGCTATATAAAAATTAATTATTATGCAGTATTTTTAACTGTATATTTATAGAAAATCAATATCTCGTCCTTGTTTATTCTCATTCAAATCTTAATTCTTCGGTGACACGTGTTCGCCAAAATAAAAGGTGTTTGGGCTGCACACGTGTCGCAGAAACCGACGATGGCTGAAAAAATAATAGAAGAACTAATTATGTAAATTCTGTCGTGGGAGCACAGTCAAACGATGAGTCCGGCTGCCTTATCAAAATACTCGAAAAGAAAACGTACCGAGAGCACGTACATATCACGTGTTATCCCGCTGAGAATGTTAGCCTAGCTAAACTTTGATGAGTTGTTTGAAAAATCACGTTTCACTCTACCCTACAGTGATTTCCTAAAATAAAAAAAAAACAACTGAATCGCTGTGTTGTAATTTCAAGATAACGAATTGGAGAAAATCTGACTTATTCCGTTACTTTCGTTGATCAATGTGTCTATCGTTCGGGAATAGAAAGAAAAGAGAAGGGTTACAATGGTTAAACTGGAACGAGTGATGGACGAGAACCGACACCTGGTTGAACAGCGAACACACACGAAACGCCACGGGACACGAACAGGAGGCTACCCATGTAACGAGTCTCTACCTCATAAAATTTGTTTTTTCAACGATCGATTAAAATTTCAAAAATATCGGCTGCAGGTTAAGATGCAACGATATCTTACTAAATTTTCACACCATCTTTTTATATAACATCCATTAAATCATGATGTTCTTAATGCTTTTGTTACATAACTTTATTACAGAATTATGTAACTTTATGGGGTGAATGTTTAACATAAGAATCGATTATTAATTTAATTCTAATATTTTCTATTGATATAGACAAGAAGATAACAAATTAATATGAGATGTTTAAAAGTGTCACCAAATAGACTTTTTTTTTTAAATTACTAATATTAAAATAAAATTCCATATTAAGTTATTTTGTATCTCCGAACAGAATCTTGTATCTTCAACATCTACACATCTCCAGATCATATATGTAACTTGTATCCTATCTAGTTTCAATACCAGTAAATTATTTATAATTGCATATTAAAAATACCGAGCGGAGGGCACTCGTATGCTATAATGGGATTAACGTATCATATTTATAAAGTCCAATAGGAGATAGTGTCGGTAATTCGCTCGGTCATTAATCGTCCACGGATGATCCGGTATAATTGCGTTCGGGATGGAGTTGCGCGATGCAGGAACTGCACGCGAGAATCCACCGGATGCTGTTCCGTCCTCGAGAAAAATTTGATCGCGGGAGCCACGCGAAGGATCAAGATTCACTAGTCATCATTCTAATTAAGATCTCACAGATCAGCCACACGCGATCATGATCCAACGTTACTAAATAATACTATTCATTCCTGTTAATAATTTTCCACAGAAAAGAATCTAACCCTACTGCTGTTTATATAAATTCACTTTAGAAATATCTATTTTACCTAAATGATTTAACAGAAAAAAAAATATTAATTTTGGTCCTCTGCACTCTTTGGGATAAGAAAATCAACACGTTATGGTTCTATGCAATAGTTTTCATTCTGGATCACATAGACCCGAAGAAAGGCAGCGGGTTTAATATCTGCTAATAGTGTTAATGGAGATGGTTGTAAGAGAAGGTCAATTTGTTGGAGTTCGCATACTCGTACGCTGACATAAAGAGAAACTGCTTTGGTAAAGGATGAAGAAAAAAAAAAAAAGTGACGGAGGGAATGGAGGCAGAGTAGCTGGACGGAAAGGCCATTTCTGCGAGAGCCAATTACGATCCAAGTTGGCGTGTAAAGGGCAATCCTATTTGCATAACGCGTCGCGCGAGTTACCGCCACGAGACCACGATATCTCCATTACACGCGTCCTCCGCTTCCTCCTCTTTTACTTTCTTTCTCGGTTGCCGTAGATCAAGCCCCGCTGGGCTTTTCGACTCACCGATTATTTATTGAAACCGGTGACTACACCGCGGTCTACATTGAGTAGCATTCAACAACTACGGCTGATCCTGAGTTTCGCCGAGAAACATTTTAAGCTGAGTTTACACGCTCCTGCGATTTGCGCGTACTCATTCGAGCAATTGAATTCGTACAAATAGATCGATCAGTTGTGAATAGAAATTCGAAGTTGAATTTTGAAAAGGAATAACAATTTTCTGTTTAGAAAATTTGTAAATTACGTAAAAGAAAATTTATAATTAAAAATATTTTGTAACGAGCTGAATTGAAATGGTTTTACAATTATATAGAGTTTGAACGTAATAAAGATGGAATATGAATAAAGGAAAAGTATTCTACTTTTGGGGGTCGTTTTTCTTTCAGGGATGATGTTTCGTCGAATCGTTTAGATTCCATCCTTAATATTTTTTTCACGGTAAATATATTTTATTCAACACGGTTTTGTTTACAAATAGAGTGCGGACAAAGCATTCTCTCACCCTGGTCATCTTCTTTTTCCGTTTCTCAGGCGCGTTCTTCACGACGGGAGGTCATCAAGGACCCCATTTCTTATGACGTCATTTATTCTCGATTCTCGTACCATACGAAGAAGCGACGTTCGCGTGTAGATCCCTGCTAATTTCAAACAGATTTATTGAGCCAACGATTCTCTTGGAATTTAATACGATTCTACGTGCTCGACGACGAATGATCGAAAATCCTTTCAACGAACTGAAGTACTCAATCTTTTCTTCCTCCTGCCTCTATGCAAATTTTTGGCAAACTTTATTCAACATTACAATAGCTATTTGCAATTATAAAATATAGGAAATATCAATTTAACGATATTATTATTTATTTAGTAGCAAAACAAATAATTTTGAAGATTAATTTGCTTTACCTGCATTCGTTTCAATTTTGTTAATGAAAAGAGAAGGAAGAAAGCAAGTGAGAGGAGGAATGTTTGTGGGGATATTAAATGGAGTCGGATGAGCGCGTAAAGAATGTGAGAAAAGGAAGGACCGCGTGACGAAAAAAAAAGAAAGATGAGCATTAACGTCTTTGATGTGCCGTGAAGTCGAAAATGTGTTTCCTCGTATCTTGAAGGATCATGAATTGTCACTCAAACTCTATGCGAATGAATCATTGAACTGTGTAACTTCAAAAATTTCACCCTCAGAAATTTTTATTAATCCAAGTCCTCAGTCGATACCCAATAAATAGGAAAATAGATTTTCGAAAATTTTATAATTGCCAATATAATTTTTCTTCTATATTTATTATTCTACGAACCCAAGCTTCATTAGAGAAAAAATATTCCTAAATAGATAATTAACTTTAAAGCGTATCATAGCGAAATATTAATATTTATTGATACTTATTGATTTTCTTGTTTAGAACGATCTCGAAGGAAATTTGTGAGGGTGGAACTCCTACGAGCTGCAGTTGGTCCTAAAACGAAAAAAAAGAAGAAAGAGGGAAAGAGGTATCCACCGACGATCATCCGGCTACAGGACGTTGTCCTGGCCATTGTTCCGTGGATGAAGCAAGGAACATTGTGCGCGTTAGAAGAGAGGTTCGCACGACGGTAACCTGATTGACTTATCAATAACTACGTAATTATAGTACCAAAGAGTTGGTAGAGCTCAAAACAAGCCATAATAAGACGCAGGCTTCTTTCCCACAAGTAACCTTATATCCCTGACGAAGGAGACCCGTGCCGCGACCGACGTCTTTTCAGCTTTCAGCCTTCGCCTGAACCAGCCAGAGGAGGTTCTTTAAGAAGATGGAGCCTTCCAGCTCCTTTTCTCTCTGTCTTCCTCTGTCGTACGAATCATTTTGACCGTGCCACACAACACCGCGGAACCGTAAAGTTTTATGTTGGCAGACTCTATTGAAGGTTTCTGTCCCTCTACCTATTGCGTTGCTCGTTGTTTTGGTCCTCGCCCCTTTGTCAGCGAATTAATTTATTACGACCCAATTATCAGCGCGTTACCTGCCCGCTTTATACCTAACTCCCGTTTCCTGTTTCTACACGCGTTTCAACCGTTCCGTTTCTGCTCCCACAATGTCTACCACGATAGGGGAGAGGAGGTGGCTCGTTTACAAATTTTTTTTACATTTCAACAGGAGGAATCAATTTCATAAGAAGAAGGTTATACCTTAAATATCTAAATTCAGGTGTTCGATTTGAAAATTTTTATAATTTTCATAGACTTCTATGAAATTATAGCAAGTGCTTCGTGACTCTTGAAGAGGAGTAAAAAAAAAAATTTCAGAATGACAAAGGGTTGATAGTACACTCCTGCCAATTCGAATAGCTATCTGTGGCGATAAATTGATATCGTTATCAACAAATTGAATTGTGTAACGGAACATAGAAAGGTCCGAAGTGGCTTTAGCGTGAAAAGAACATTATCATGCACATAGGAGCAAGTATCATGTTTGTCGATCTCGATGATCTAACGAAAGTGACTATTCATCTTTCTCTTTCGATCTTCTATCGTTAAATCCTTTGCCCATTATAGTGTTTCTTCCTAGTCACGTTCAACTGATCGGAACAATCAAAAAAATGCGACTATAGTATACCATTTATTGGTACACGATTTTTTTCATTTAAAATAAATATTAAAATTAAATAAAAAGGGGTAAAAATTATTTTTATATCTTAGGTCCTGGCTCTGTTTACATAGAAATTTGTTTGTTAAATTTTTGTAAAAATTAATAATCATTTTGGTTGACAAAAGAGCTATCACAGATGAGGGATCATTGTTTCATGGGAGCAGGTAGCAAATCTTTGCCTAGATAGTCGCTGGTAGACTTGTTTCTCATTAATCAATGTCCGTTCGTAAAATTAATTGATCATATTCAATGTTTTGGCAGTTGGTTTGCTTACGAACTGTGTCGATGACGCAACAAACGACAGCCCTTTTTTATCGTTGATCAAAATAGACGAAGAAGCATCGAAGGATTATTTTCGACAGTAGTGTCGAATTGAAAAAATTATATATTTGACAATGAGTGTAAAATTCTTTAAAAAATCTTACATTAAAAAAGGTGAGCACCCACGTTTGTACAATACAAGGTGCTTCTGCAACAACAATGTATGTCTTAAAAAACGTTCTCCCTCATCTTTTCAAAGCAACACGTGAATGTCGAATAAAAAAGCAAACAGGGAACGATCGGCACCTTTTAACACCTAGCCTTATTGAAGTTCGTCGAAGCAAATCCTACTTTTAGGTCACCGCTCCGTTTACGTTTCTTTTGGTTTTTTTAAGCCGCAACATTTTTTTTTTAATCAAACTTTTATATTGACAAATAATACAGGATAAATATCTACGTTAAAAAGTAAATAAGTAAAAATTGAATGAGATTAAAAAGTCTAAGTCTGCCAAGTATAAATGAAAAATAAAGGAAAAATATTATGGGTACTTGAGAATGGTGAGAGTGGATTTTAGAGATTGGGAATATCCAACACCATTGGTAATATAGTGGTGAACGTGTTGTCAACATATTTTTCATTCGAACAGTACGAGAAGAAACGATTTGTAGGAGCAACGAAGCGGGGGTGTCACGTCGCATAATGTGCGCGAGAGGACGTCCAAGGTGTCCAAAGAGGGTTGGAAAAGATGAAAGATGCCGACAGAAAAATCCCACGACAGCTCTCGCTCCGACACACAATGGATGCTCGTGATTTTGGATCCTTCGTCAAATCACCGAAAACTGTCTACCACCTGCTGCTCTGCTTGTGACTTTATTTGCAAAGTTCTTCCATCTTACCATTTTCCCTTCTTTTCGCCATTTAATTGACTTTGCCAATCAACTATCCTTAATTGATCAAAACTTACCCTTTAATATATTACAGCACCACGAAATGTAAAATAATCCTTTTCTTATAATATCTAGATAATATTTGAAAATGGTAACGGAATCATATTAGAGTTTTTCGGTAGGAACCTTTGAACGTCCATCTTGCGTGCTTTAAATTCAAGTAGGCTTTGATACACCGACGTATTTATCTGTTTTATCAACAGACGTGTCCAGTAGAACGGACGTGTACGGTGGAACTGACAATACTTCGAGACAGGAGACCATAGGTTTGTGGATCCCCTCGCGGAGATACAATAGCTTGAATGACTTGCTATAACTATACATACCTACTTAGCTATGTAGCTGACAATGAGTTACAACTTACTGCTGGTATGAAATATATATATGTATATATCTCGTGCCAATTTAACCCTCTGATCGAACCAATTGATTTCTTCGATTGCATCAGGAATTATTTTCTTATAAATTATTAACATAAGAATTATTATCCGTTTAAAATAAATTCTTCCTATTATAAATTTAATTATTAAACCACCCAATTTGTAATATATATATTTGGAGGATAGAAAGAAATATTTAATGCATACCAAAAGGACGATGCATTAAGTCGGTGCATTGTATACCCTGAACAGGTTTTATCTGACAGTTCTATTGGAGTGTGAGCGAGTGTCACGCGTGTAATGGATGTATTGTAAAGGCCCGTGAAGGAATAATGCTCCTCAAAGTCGTACGCGACGCAACATCTTCTTTGAATGATTCTTCTCGTTTTGTTTCATTTCGTTCCGTTTAGTTGTATTCGGCTCGTTTTCACTTGGCCCGGTGATCGCCCTGATCAGAGCAACCTGCACGTGCGAGTGGGCCAGAGAAATGATGCGGGTGTCTGCCATGTCTGATAATTCCATTAGCCTGATGTCGATGACGCAGACCAGATTGATTTGATATCGCAACGATATCTCCACTGACTAAACGAGAACGGTCATTGGTCCGATTTGGCATATTGGAATGTTCGATATCTCTGATCAAAATCTACAAACAGAAGAGAAAAAACAAAAAGGAAAAAAATGAAAAGGAGACCAAGAGAAAAATGGTACATCTCTTTAAAAAAATTTTTTTAAATTATTGAAGGGATACAATTTTTCAAGGGATCGCCGGTGAAAACAACAAATATTTTCTCTTTGTCACGTCGATGGAACGAGTTGAAGTTTTTGTCCGTGAAGAATGTCCATGTCCGCGAGTTGCCGTGAAAGGATAATCCGTCAGCGAGTCTCCTCATCCAACGGAGGAGCTAAACGCGGCTGTGCTCTCCTTTTTCCTCCAGCACGTTCTTTTACGCTGTCTCCATTTTAATCCTCCGCGTGATTGCATGCTCGATACCAGCTGAAACGCTCACGTGGAAGGAAGGACAAGCGGCGTGTATGAGAGCCTGCCAGACCGTAAACCCTTTACCAACTGCACGAGAAGGGGGGGGGGGGGGGGGATTCTTTTCTTCTACTTTTGCCTCCATCTTCTCTTCTCCTTTTTCATATTTTTCGACATTTCTATTTTCTAGTTGGAAATTTAAGTGATGAGCATAAGGAGATCATCAACAGAGAATTAGCGAGCGTTTACTGTAATATATATATTTGGAAAAAAATGGAAAATTTTCTTACCGA
Source organism: Osmia lignaria lignaria (assembly GCF_051020975.1). Classification (NCBI taxonomy): domain Eukaryota; kingdom Metazoa; phylum Arthropoda; class Insecta; order Hymenoptera; family Megachilidae; genus Osmia; species Osmia lignaria. Next base: position 8,701,760 of record NC_135041.1, read on the forward strand.
AAATGAAGAAAGAAGATTTCTATAAGAGGGACAGTGTTCGAGTGAAAAATAAATCAGTGTTATTTGTAAATGCGAGAAAAAGAGAAGAAGAGGGTGGAAAGGCGCGTGTCAAGGAGGTAAAAGGCGATCATTAGCTGGTTGTGACGAGGCATACTAATAGGCAACGGAGAATAGATGTCGAAACTTCCATGGACCTGATACAAGCCGGTCCCAAAGCGGCTCCTTTGAGGGCCTCGATACCTCTTCGTTCGCTTCACAGAGCCGAAAACCAGCGTTACGACAGATACACCTAACATCTCGACGACTTATTACTTACACCGTCTCTCGGGTATTTATTATTCATCCTTCGAACTCCACCTCCTCGTTCGGATGATGGTTTCTGACAGCGAACAAACGTGCCGTGTTATCGATTTAAAATCGTTCGGAAATCAATGAAACATCTTTATTGTAGCGGTGATAATGGTCGTTAGGGGACAGGAGCTAGGATCATCATTAGTGTCAATGTTAAATAGTTGGAATATATTTTTTCATTTTAAATTCCAACTGATACTTTTCCTCAAAACGAAGATACTCATTTTCAAGATGAACTTTCTGACAAAGCTTTTAGTTTTAACTGATTTTCGTTGTAGCCAGAATTCTTTGTTCCAAAGGGTATCGATTTCGAAGAGGAGAATCTTTTATCCTTTGGTGATCTACGTGAGAAAGGCAGGTACCTAAAAGATCCATCAAGAATCAAGTATATCGATGACAAAAACTAAAAACAGGTGTCGAGAAATCCTTAAAACAGGCTCATCGTTTTGACAGATCTTTCCTCTCAGGATCATTACACGACCGACTACTTTTTCTCGTTTGTATCCTCCCTTGGGAGACAGAACGAGAAGGGAAATAGAGATTTTTCGAAAATAACAGATGGATTGTTTACCTGGAACTCTGACAGAGTTATTTATTATTCGACTTTGGATTCATGCAAATACATTACCTTGCATTTCTTTAACCGTGTTAATTAACGTGGATATAGCGTTAAATGCAATTATAAAAAATTTCTTATTTTGCAAAGATTATTTGCAAGCTGTATTCTCGAACTGTTTGCCAGTGAATACACACCTTAATGTATTCGTTTTAGCTGGCGAACCGGTTAGTTGGAAAGGAAAGAAACAAAAATCTGTAGCACTTTTAACTATATACAGACGGAATATATGTGTGTTATTGTCAGAATAAAAGTAAGAGATGTTGGAAAATAAAGATCTTTATTGCAACATAATTTTTAGTACAGTGTATGCTATAGAGGGATTGAAGGTTACAAGATTTTCTTTCAAGAAAAATGTTCCACCGGTAAAATCTCAGCTAACTACGGGATATTATTGAAATCTCTCCTGTACCTTTGGAAACTCTTTGAAAAAGCAAGTAGTGTTTTCGAAAATATTGTGGAAAATATTTATAGGATTTGGAAGGTACAATAGACTGTCTACAGTCATTAGGGGCGATTAGATTTTCAGCTAGTTTTCTTCTAGACATATTTGCATGATCGGATTTCTTTCGAAGCTCATTCACCCTCTTATATAGTTTCTCTGTTACACTTCCGGTAGGCAGCATTGATTCCTCCTTCTCTGTTAACCTCTTAGCTCGCGTGGCTGCCGACTGGAAGAAGGGTTGTCGGCCGGCTGGCCAAATATTTGTCGTAATTACTCCCGGAAAAGGGCTTTTTCTACTCCAAAGTCCGAATAATCGCATTCGAACGTCCATCGGTGCACAAGCGGATTTTCGTTGGATGCTATTATAAGAGATTCCTTTCTTGTCCAACCGGAAACAGCTTGCTTTTGCTACTCTGTCGAACTAACAAGTTTTAAGATACAGGAAATATTAGATTTCTAAATTTCCACATTTCCAAATTCCTAAATTCTGAAATGTTCTATTTTCCAAATTTCCAAATTTTCAATTTGTCCAGCTTTCCAAATCTATATTTGAAAATGGGAAATTTAGAATTTGGGAAGCTGGAAAATTGGAATTTAGAATTTGGAAAGTTGGAAAATTAAAAATTTGGAAACCTGAAAAATTGGAAATCTGTAAAGCTAAAAAATTGGAAATTTGGAAAGTTGTCTGTTCTTCAACGCTTGGGAGTGTACGGGCACTGGACAGCAATTTTCGAGAGTTTGCAAGTTAGCGAAAGAGGATAATGCTCGCGTTGCAAGGATAAAACGAAAGGAGCAGGAGGCTGAAAGAAAAGGAGAGTGGCGGAGCTAGTGGGAACTCGTTCGCTGGTCGAACGAAATCATCATGATCGAAGAATAATCGAGTAGGACAGCTCTAACGGACGGTGGCATCTCAGTCATCGGCTGCAATCCCACGGCAACGTTCCGAGGCAAGGGTTGGCAGTTAAGATGGATCACCATGCGGCACGGCGTGTGTCGTCAAAGCGACGAGTTCCTCCAACCTCTTTCCATGCCTCGAGCCGAGTTTACCGGGTAACGAATAACTCTATACATGCCAGTTATTGTGATTTTATTCTGTTCGAAACGTGCCTAGTGTCATACTCTCCCGTCTATTCCACTTTGACGTCCACCTCTCTCGCGCCATCTTCCTCCGGCTTCCTTCCATTTACCACAATAACTGTCGCCTCTTTAGGAGTCGCCGATGCACGATGATCACTTTATTTAACCACGTTGACAACCGACATACTCCTGTCATATTTCTTTTATTCTTATCGCCGTTAACTTTGTCTATTTGTAACAATGCCGATGAACGCTCGGCTATGTTCCTACTGACCTCCTTTGTTCATTCTTATTTTTTAAACGTCATGATCCTTTCCTCGATGCGTCAGTGCATACTCTTTGGAATATTAAAAAAAAGAATTTGTTTCAATTACTGTAGACTTTGTTAAATGAAAGATGAAATTAATTTGTGAAAGGGTATCCTCAAAATTGTTAAGATAAGATTTCATTGAATCATAATTTAAACAAAAATTTAAAAAAAAGGACACTTATTAAATTGTAAAGATTCTAAAATTATTTAAAAATAATTAATATTCCCTCATATGTCAATAGCTGTACGTCCCTGCATAACATATGCCGATGCATTCTTTATTCTTGTACCAGAAACAGTAATTTCGAAAATGATGATGTATCAACGTGTCCCTGTATCAATTAGCCCGCCACACGATTATTAATCATATGTTACTACTATCGGTAATTAGCTGTCGAATGGTGTCGTTGTTTCAAAGATAACGTGATGTAAATTACAGTGTCGAGTAGAAAGGAGGGATGATTCCAGCAAAGGGTGCTCCAAAAAGGTAACACTCAATAATTTGTATAATGAGCGTTTCACACCCGGACCGTTTTATCCGTTCAATCAATCTATTCCGTATCGCTGTTAGCAACGTGTAACCGTAATATACAAACACGCTAATCTAGTGATTCGACACCCCATTCTTTCACCCTGCTGTCATCTGTTCTTTTTTCGCAACGCTCTTTGATCGGTTTAATCGCTGTTGCGTGCAAACGTGCAAATGTTCATTTATAAAAGAACATTTTCCACTCCTAAAACCATCCCTGCAAAATTTCTATTGCTTTTCCCTTTATTTTCGAGTTGCCGAATTTCTATTGTAAATAAAATAACGTAATTTTGAGTTTTTTTCTCACGGATATTAAAATCTGTACGCAATGTTCTGTAATGCTGCTGGTATGAAAGTAGGTAATGGTAATGCAAATAGCTGTGAAAAATATTTCTAATCGGCAATCATCGATAGGTACTCGAGGAAACTCTGGCCACGACATCGATACGTTCTTTTTCATCGATTCTTTAGCGTCATTGATACCCAATCATCCGTTCATGATCGTTTCATTGTCAGAAAACAGTTGGAGCTAAGTTTCTCACAGCCGTTACCGCAATCTCAAAAACTCGTTCAGCCGCGAACTTATAGTAGTTAGCTTTCATACATTATCCATGAGATATTTGAAAAATTATTCAAATATTCTTTTATTAAAAATATTGCAATATTTTATAATATTTTAGTTGAAAAAATTAACTCCTCATCTTTAATAATTAAACATTAATTTATATGAAATTTAACTGTTGTATCAGGTAATTTAAGTAACGAAAGATTTGAATCTAGCGAGTAATAAAATTGTAATTACCATTGATTCGTCCAAGTAGATGAACGGCAGTGAGACAGAGAGCTCTCGTCTAAAGTAGATCAACACGTAAATTAAGTAATAGATACCGAGTGTTATATGACAGCGATCTAGAAAAATACCGTGTGACATCTTCACTGGACCAATTAAACGCCGCAGTCATTATTAGTAGTTAAATTGAATTAAATCAAGCTAATAAACGTTGCTAGTCGTCTCTTCTTTGATCCTCCGATGTTACTTTTCCTCACGCCAATTTGGCTTTCTTAAATAGATACTTTTTTCCTCTTTAATTCCTATAAACAAAAGAAGCTTTCATTTTTTCAAAATTAAATGACTTATTTCAACAAATAAAACTTTAATTTCAAAGTAAATCTTAAAAAATAATTTTTTTAAATTTTCTATTTTATAGAGTGGAATAATTTGTTTTTCGAGTGAGTCAAATGTCTGTTGGGAAGAATTCAGAATCTCACAGAAGTTCAGTAGAGAATGATTCACATGATTCGAAGAAAATGCGTTCGGAAAGCGAGATTTCGGCATGATCCATTGGAGCGATCGTGGAATCGATTAGGTTCAGCATAAAGGTAGAAATAAAGGGACGATTAGGCAGTACAGGGCTGGAGGACAGGGAGTTGGTTTTCGAGGGCATTCGGAATCGTTAGTGCACGCCGTGTCCCGTGGAGTTCGATCAGCAGGAATCCAATGCTGTGCAACAAGTGGCCCCCGAGGCCAAGGGTTCCTTTCACTTCCAGCAAATCGTTCGTCTCGAAATTCTCTCTTCAATATTTCTCCCCACGTTTACACCAGCTTGAACCTACTACCCGAAACCTACCCATTCCTGTCTTGAAAGCTTGCAAAACTTCCGCCCTGTCGATATACTTTCAACACTTTGAAAACCATCATTTCTTTACTCAAGTCTAAGTTTCATTAGTGTCATCTAGGTGAGGATTAATCTTTCAATTTTAGTATTTGAAAATTAAGAATTCAGGAATTTGAGTATTTGAAAATTTGGGAATTTTAGAATTTGAAAATCTAATAATGGTGAGGGGGTCGGTACACATTTTGTGAGACAGGGCACCCTGATTCCTATTTAATTACACTAATAGGTATATGACACCCTTCTCATTCTGAACGAATCACGAATTCCGTCCACACTTCGAAATTCCAAAGAATCTGTTTTTCAATTGTCCAAGCTCACAGAAACAAAAATACAAGAGAGAAAGAAAGAGTTCACTAAAAGAGGAATAATAAAAGAGGAGCGGAACGATTAGTTACAGGCGACGTTCGACTTTCTTGTCTTTATACCAACGATACATTCGTATGCAAATTTCCCTTAAACTATAGCTTCGCTAGTGATCGAAGAAACGACATTTACAAACGACAGACGACATAGATTAATCTCTAAATTGTCGCCGTTTCAAAATCTGTTGTGATTTCAATGACGAAATATTAGAAAACATCAGACATAACATGACTCACTCCATTCAGAGTTTTTATAAAAAGTATGAATCTTTAAACAGTGTTTTATTATTCGAACAACTCGTGTATTTACGTCAAACATTTTCAGCAATTACGAGATGCAAATAATATAATAATCATAAACAAAGAAATATTTATGAACTAAACTGTTTTTGTTAGTTATTGAATGGTAAACTTTACAAGCAAATTTTAGGATTAGCCTGGACAAAACTGATTCTTGTTTAAAGAATAAAAATTCAATTTTGAAATGATAATTTCACTAAAAAATGGGTTAATTAATTTGTACATCCAATAACATATACAATTTATTTAATCCAATTAATGTACCTAAGAAAAAATTTAGTTTTTCTGTACATTCCCGTTCTCATTTAGCGTCTGGACGGAGAAGAAGAAGAAAGAGGAGGACAAATTAATATATCCGCTTTTTAATCTCACTGTAGAGGTTAATTCCAGCAAAGGGAGACGAGAAAGCAAGATAACGTTGGGGGGCCACGCGACAGGAAGACAGTTGACTCTGTCTGCCGAATAACTATTCCCCGCTTCTCTTCTCTATCGTTCCTCGTGGAAACTTCTCAAGAAGTTCGAGGAGCCACGATAATCACGTAATAGCGCGAGCGATTAATCAATTAAAAACGACAAAAGTCACGACCCCCTCTGAATTCCGTACGCGTTACCACCAACTACTCTCGTCCCTTTCACAGCAAACGAGTATCAAGATTTTTTTACTCCAACCAAACTGATTGTTTTTTTCGCTCTTAATAAAACCCTTTAGGCGCTCTTCAAAACGAATACCATCACGAAATATCGTAAATTTTATTGTTTTATCATTTAGACTTTAAAGAGAAATTTAGAAACAATTTTCAATATTACAAAATTAATTTCTTGTTTAAAATATAAAATTCAAAGGATTGTGTTTCTTAAAGAAATTGAAAATTAGCAAAATGATGACTCGGACATTTTTTTCATTTGAAAAGAAAAATCCAAATGTCTTACTGTTGCATCAGGTAATAATTGGATTAATTGTATATGATTAAAGTGACAAAGAAGCGGCTGGCGAGGATCTCTGGCATAGATTCAGGCACGGAGGTTGAAGCGGTCGCGAGCAAAACATTATAATCTAAGGTCATAAGAGCAAAGACGTCGGGGAGCGCAGGAGGATTTATTTTATGGCATGTAATCCCCCGTGTCGAGATGCGAAAGACCTGTAACTCTTTTGTTGGCACCACGGGGTGTCCACACTTCCAAAGCAACCGCTAACTAATTCCTCTCGTGAATGCTCGGCCCTCCACCATTAAGCCCTGTTCACTATGCACTGCTCCCCATCATCCAATCGAATTCTTTCATTTTTTTTAATCCGCGACACGTTTTCGAATCCGTATATCCTATGGTTAAAAGAACCGTTTTACGCTTCTTAATTCAGAAACTCTCGTTCAACGATTAAACCTACGAATTTCACCAACAAATTCTAATTCTTCTCAACGAGAAAAATGATTTTTTGAAATTTTGCAAGTGAATTTTAAAGAAATGAACCGGAAGCAAAATGTAGACACGAAGGAGTTGAAGAAGAACGGATGCCATAAAAATGGTCGCTGCGCATCGTCGACCAGCCCCATTAACCGCGGACGACGCGTTTTACGGAGGACCAGCGGACTTTGTTTGTACGCAGAAATTGCTGGAGGGACGCCCACTCGCAAGACGCAGGAAACACAGATCCGAAGAGGACGCACGCGACGTCACTAGTAACGATAACACACCGTCTCGAATAGCGTGTACGCACACGCATAACGCTGAGAGGCCTACCACGCATCCACCATCATCGAAGCAATCTAATGTTGTCCACGTGCGCTTTTGCGATCGTCGCGAGTACTCTGGAGAACAGTCTGGAGAACACGAGAGACCCAGCAACTCGTTTCAACCTACTTCAATCCTAATACCTCTAACAAACTCCGTACTTCTTTAATTTAATTTTCAAGCATACTGTTAATTTACACGAGTGATAAGATAATTTATTGTTTTGAAATTGCAAATGATAAAAATTTCAATTGGCTCCGTCAGAGGGTTAATGATACTTGACGTACCCACCTAGACTAGACAAACAATGATCGGTACAGTTTGAGAAGCAGTTATGAACAATTTCACAGTTATGCGAGTAATTCGAAGCCATTATGGCTTGTGATCCTCGTAGACGCGAGGTCATCGAAAATCGAGAGGGCATCGCGTGCGGGGGCGCCTTGTATAGCTCACGATCAACCGCACAACAAATGCCTTGCAAGTAATCCGTCTAGACGAAACGTAATGTCACCCTTTGAACACGCGGGTACTGTGACTAATCGATCACGACGCAGCCGGTCTTTTTGACCCTCTCCTCTAACTGCATCGAATTTTAACCGAGCTGCCTTTTTCCTCTCATCGTTCAACGATACTCGTGACGCTTAATCGATTAACATGTTCATTGTCAAACTTACTTAAAATGTATACCAGGATATTGGTCTAAAGTTAAACGTATAATTTTTAAACGAGAAGGTTTCATATATTGGAAGAATAATTTTGGAAGGAATTTAGGAAATAAAAATAATATGAAATACGGGATTCAATTAAAATTAGGACTCTCTCCATGGTCCGCCGTCCGAGGTTCGACATCAAATATTAAACTATATACATATAAATAAAAATATTTTGACATGTCTTTATAATATTCTCGACTGAGCGAATAACTTTCTGACTCACTCGACAGAACCCACGAAATTAACGTATCAAATCTAGTGTTTCAAATTAGGAGCATCCTTTATATCCATCTCTACCCTAGGCACGAGTGAGCAGACATAACATTCGTAAAAAGGGAAGACAACCCGAACCCATTCACAAACGAGCGCAAATAAGAGCGGTGTATACTTCTAGTTGAGGTTTCAGTCGAAAGTACATGACGAAACACGAATGACACGTGCACGCTCGCAACACAGCTTAAGCTGTTGTGAATCATGTGTTAACAGGACACGCATACAAGCATCAAGGATCTGGGAAATAATGAAGAGACCCGGAAGGGAAAATAGGTGGAGGTGCAGTAGAGCAGAAGAGGTTAGGGCTTTCCCATGCTGACTTTAATTTCACCCATTGTTCCCTTGGCTGAGATTGATCATTTGCTATCCCTGTTTATTCACCATCGATCGACCTGGAAAATGTTAATCAATTTCATAGTTCAATGGAATTAAAATAAAAATGAAACTAGGTGTATAAAAATTCAAAGACTGAATATTAATATTATTAAGCGTGAGTGTAAAATGAAAATGAAAAATGTATGTTTCTGGAAAGTATAAATGGTGAACCAGTGTCAGGCTAATGGAACAGTTTACAGAAAGGGGTTTACTCTTGATGGTCCGAATGAAAGTGTTCTGTAAGAATATTTAATCAGACTTTGATTAAAAGGGGTAGCAAAGGATATCGAAGGGATTGATTTCACATTGATGGATAATGAAAAGGGAAAAAAAAAGTCTTCCGGTCGTAAATTTTCGCGAGCCAAAGAAGCGTGGTCGGTTCCAATTGAATCGGTCAATTCTGGGGAGAAAAACGGTGGCATCCGGCGCGCGCTGTGGGGTCAAGTAGACGACCTCGTATCCTGGGTCTTGGTTAGACCCTTTGCCTCATTGACGGCTGCGCCCACAGGTCAAACTCCTTGACTTGCGACCGCTACCAGCTGCCCCCTAGACCACTTCACAATTATTCTTATCGTTCATATGTGTACACGTTGCGCGTGTAATCGTAAATAGTACTCACTGCATTATTCGTTTCATTCATAAATTCTACGATTCCAAGAAAGCTTCAACGAATGACTATCACGGCTACGCTTCAAACGGAGCAGACCGATTCATGGTGCAGGAATGCCTTAGCCATCGAACGTACATTCGCGCAAATCAAAGTTCTTGGAAAAATATGAGTCTACAATTCGATGAAAAAATTAGAGTAATTTCAATTATTCTGCGTCGCTCATTGGTAACATTTTAAACGTGTCGAAATATGAAAAAATATTGAAATTTCAAATTAACCCTTTCAATGGTAAGGGTGATAAATGGTGCGATAGAAATTTTAAAAATAACGAGGCTATTACAGTCTTGTGAAATAAAAATGAAATATAGACTAATTTGACTGATTGTTCTTTTACAGTATTATTTGATCATTTAGTAACTGGAACAATATATCCTTCCAATGATACGTAATTGTTTTTGAAGAACAATGTTCAAGGTAGTTTCATCGATTCTCGTTAATAGCGGTACAAGTTGGTGAGAATAATAGGGGTCGTTTTGTTCCACAGCTGTGCCACTTGTATACATAATACGCGCCACTTACGAAATCGAGCATCAGAGGGTTAAACCCGATAAATCTCCTTCGCTCGCCCTTTTGCTCCGTCTTTTTCTCTTTGTTTTCATTTCTACGCTACTCATTCTCGAATCTTTGTTCCCTACGTAACGTCCTGTTTGTTTTAAAGGGTCACGAGTGCTGTTCAAATGGGCAACGGGTTAACACATCCAGAATGTAGACACGTTTTCATGATCGTTCTGATCCCCTTGCGAACCTTCCTCTGCAACAAATCAGCCGTTAATATACGTACGTACACGCAGGAATAAATTCCTCCTCTTAAACAGGATCAATCGTTATTTTGTTCCATTATTAACAATGTGAAGAAAATACAAACTCTTCTAGCTTTATACACAATTAAACACAATTTTGATATTTTCAAAAATAAGTTTTTAATTAAAAAATAATTAACGTGATAACGGTAGTTGGTGATCAATTTCAGAATTAAATTATCAGGAACAGGTGTAGCATTGTAGGGTTAAAAAAGAAACGAATAATTTGCACTTTCTTATAAAATAACGTAACTTATAAATTGATAATCTATCATAATCGAATTTATCTCTGGAGTGACAAGTATCACGGAATGTTGTAGGTCTGCCGCATCAGAGGGGAGGATGGGTCAAGGTAAAAAGGGGAGACGGAAAAAATGTTCGGTGGAGAGTATGCAGTGGGTGGCACGCGCCCAATGCCGTAACTTTAATATATAAACGCTTAACAGGCTTGGTGTAACACGAGACACACCGGAAGGGACGTCAGCCGAGTGTCACTCAGTCATTCAGTCAGCTCCACTCGTTTCGTGGCCGCTTCTCGTTCGCTAACCTCCCTCTTTCTCTGCCGCCCCCCTGTGCCATTCTTGCGGTAAGTGTTCGCGCGAGTACGTCAGCACGCAACACGCACGTAATGTACGCGCACGCGTACCCGTACTCGCACTCCTATTTCGAAGGATGAGATCGTGTTTCGAGCAAACCGCGATAAGAGGCGAGGGGAGAAAGAACACCAGCCTTATCTAACTGTTAATTCACTCCGACCCCTCTCCCCCCTCTCTTTCGAGCACGCTTTCTTTTCTATTGACGAATCATCCCTCCTCGGTTTTCGATCTCTTTCATTTCGCCTGAGAATTTCGAGGTTTTTATTAGGTACTTTATTACATTTTTTACGTAATAATTGGGGGAGGAAAAATATAAATAATGTGACTTTAATGATTACTAATTATAGGATGGTAAAGCGATTAAAGTCTAATATGATTTTTCTTTTTAATTTTCAGATTCATATTCTTTTGGCTTTACCGAATGGACATCTCCCTTTAAATGGTACGAGATTGAGACACCATTGAACCGCACGTTTAAATGGTCATTTATTAGAAGTGCGGGAGACAGAATGGGAGAAAGCGAGGATACAAAGACACCAGCATTGATTGCACTTTAATTCACCTTCTCTTTCTCTCGTTCCCTCGAAGTCTATTCCACTCGAATGGGTCAAACGTTTAAGCAGGAAGTGCATCACCCCGAGAATACGAGTTTCATCTTTCATTGACGAAGAACTTCTTTTTACGAACTCGTTTGCTTCATTACAGAATCAGTGTTTTTGTTTAGAGACCACTTTGGTTGCATACGGACCATGCGAGTATTGGTAACATTTTAAAGGGCGTTTAAAATTTCAACATCAAGGCAATTCTTTGATTATCTTTGTAATTTAACAAATGTAACATTGATAAGTAACGTGGAAAGAAGCCAATCGTTGTACAAACAGCTGATCTATTTAGTCAAGCAATTAACTTTGAATTCTTGAACGTCCTCTATCTAAGGTTTCTTTTCTCATTTACAAGACGTTTGAATTGAGACAACCCTTTTTCTGTTTTCATCCCCTCAATTCGTGTATTTATCTATTTACCTATTCCTTACGGATAGATTACAATTCCGCAACAGTGCTGGAAAAAGCTTTCTGCGGGAATTCTCAAGAAACAATTACCAACCTAAACGAAGTTAATTGAAGCCATTCAAGATCATGGCGAACGTGTCGGTGCCGGTTGTAGACGAAGACAAGAAACAACACTGTAAACTCGGTTTTGCTGAGTTTACTCGGCGTGTAAACGAGCGACTGCTCGTTTTCACCGCGCCTAATAAAGTTAAATGAAGCGCCTACGAGTGTCTTTCTTGTCCATCTTGGCTCGGTCTTTGTCGTCAAGTCTTTGCGACACAACACATTTCCGGCCGTTATCCCTACCTTTCAACCCCCAATTTATTTTTTTGCAAAGGCAATTTTAAACAATATTATTAATATTTACCAGTAGTCTATAAACTTTGTGATGGACAAATTTTCAAGTTTCCAAATTATCCAACCTACATTCAAGTTTTCAATTTTCCAAATCATCCAGCATTCAAATTTTCAAATTAAAAATTTTCTACCCATCGCTGATTTAAATACCTGTATAGAAGATATTGTTGACCAAGTTCCTTTTATTCTGCAATCAGACTTATACGATGAAGGAAGCAATTGGCAGAATTTATTTCATTGATCTAACCTCGACTCCTTTTACTTTCCAGCCTTTCGTGTTGTTTGTCGCTTTCTTCTCCTCCCTCGACGTTTCAACAGAGACATACGAGTAGTCCGCTCATTCATTCGGCTGTTCGACGACCGTACATTCATTCATTCATTCATTCATTCGTTTAACACTTTTGTGCTACACGAAGATACGGGCCGTCTGTCGTTGGCGGTATGCGCCTGGGAACCTCTTAACCGTTTTGTATAACGTGATTACTTCAATCCTGTTTCTTCCCTTTACTACCACCCGAATCCCGGCTAGATTTTATTAAATCTCGTAAACATAATCATAAAATTCCTTCGTCGCACCATTTGTAACCATTAATAATGCGATCGAGCGAATATCCTGTTTGTTGATCAATTCTTTTTTTTTTTGTTTTGTTAATCAAGGTTATGTCGTAATAGGTATTGAAAAGACGGATGAAAAGTGGGCGTCTTCGAACGAAGGCGACGCGACTGAAAGGCCGCAAACTGGTTCGCTCCAGACGTCTAATCGCGAGCTCGTAATTGCTACCAACTATGCGGAGGTGGCGATGAACATGGTACTGTTGGCGGCCTCGCGTCCTCTCTCTTTCTCTCTCAAATAAATTAACCGAGTCGTCTTGCGACAGTACGAATACTTACATAGGTACGCGGCCTTACGTCATGCGCGCGTGGCTGGCTAACGGGGTACTTGATACTATCCTTGAATCTTACTCGAAATTGGCCGCAATCAAAGTGCCACGTCAACATCCCCTACGCGTCGCTACTCATCCACCGCGTTTGACTCATGGAAATCGAACACACTTCCGCTTAGAAGAATATTTTCTTCCATGGACGTCTGAATTAATCATAGCACTATTTCACTACTTCTTCCTTTTATTTCTTCGTTACACATTCGATAAAAATAATAACCGATTACAGAATAAACGTAGAAATGTAGGAAGAAGATTTCAAAACGCTCGCTACGAAAATTCTGACGGTTTGAAAGAAATGTCGGAACGCGTTTGGAATAAACCGCAAATCAACCACCATTCCTCTCACGGCGCATCCCCATAGGCTAGAAATTCGATGTGAAGCCCCTCTTTCACCCTTGGGTCCCAAGTGGGACAGTTACCCTATGAGAAGAGGAAACCTTCTGTTCGGAAGCAAAAACCAGTCTATTACTTTGCCAGTGGGGGGGGAGAGGAAGAGATAGGAGGGAGAAAGAGGGTGAAACTATATGGAACGATTGGTGCAATGCGCGCGTATGCACAAAAATAATGTAACACGGTACCATTGAAATCTATTGACGCGACACCCTGTACAAATGCGTCGCACACGTGTGATGCGCCCATTCTGTTTACGAATCTCGGACCAAGGGTGGTTATATACATGTGTTCGTGACTTCTGTGGGAACGCAAAATGGCGATGTCAAAATAACCGCAGGCAATTTTGGAACCGATCGGACAAGTTGGATTTCTTTTGGAAATTTCACAACGGATAGAGACGGATGTCGATTATTCAAATTATTTGAGATCCATAAAAGTGATGGAAAATATGCGAATCTGAAATAGTAGATAATTATTGTTAAAGACATTGAATTATAAAAACTAAAAGATTTCAGTATTGAACCGAAGATTATTAAATATTTTATTATAAGCGTGGCTCTCTCCATGGTCCGCCGCGCCGTCGGTGGGTTAATTACCCACTCTATGTAAACGTGTTATATTGAAAAGTTTTATTTGAAATAATATTTGAAGTATTATTCACAATAATTTTTCTCATTACAGAAATCAAACACTTTTTATTTTTATATAAAATCTCTATTTGTTTAGTTGTGCCAGCTGTTACAATGACACTCTGTATGCATAAATTAGCGAATTATGGCATCGTACCAAGGGCTCCGAAAGACATCACGGCAACCCTAGTCACCGACTCTGCGAATAACGCTGACGACATCGACAATAATGTAATAGCGCAAAGTAATTCAGCGAGTTACCGACTACTTACTAAAATGCCAGGAACACTTACGATCTTTACGTGTTTTGCAAGCCCTGCCTTCTCTGTTATCAAATTCAAGCAGGAATTGCAAATACTTTAAAAAATACAAATTTATAATAACCTGTAAAGAAAATACAGTAATATTAAAAATAAAAAAAAATCTTGAAATTAATCCGTGAATAATGGATGACGTGGTAGTTATACGCATAGCGGATGCTGAGTCAAACATGGCATATCCGCAATCAAATTTTTATGTCAGATCTTTATCTTGTTACAAATTTCAATTTTTTAAATTATATTACTGTTTAGGGAAGGTTGTAAGGAGGGGTTGTTATAACGGAGAGGAAACATTATTTAACACTTTAGTTTTTAATGCCTCGTGTATCTAGTAATAGAGACATTTATTTTAGGTAAAAAAATGGTACTATTTCTCAACGAAGATAAAGATGAACATCTATCGTATATGTACACGGAGAAGTAACATACGTACAGACCACTTGGAGCAATTGACCACGCAAGTGTTTACGGTCCCCTTCGGCTACGTGATGCTATGCAACATTCGTTTAGTCTTGCTTCGTATGTTGCTGTCAACCGTTATCAGTTCAGTAGTAATGCGCAATGACAGAGCTAATTTCTAACAAGTATTTCTGTAATTAGCAGATTTGCTACTCGCGATCATGCGTTACCTGTTCCAATAAATCTGATAGTTGTGCATGAACGATTATTTATTTAGAAAGACCTCAAAGCCGCCGATGAAAGTAGTTTATCTAGGTGCCGTTATTGTATTTTTAATTAAACTATCAACTTTGTGTGATTTGCAACATAGTAAACTGATATGTTAACACTGTAATTAAAACGACGGACGTTCAAACATACGATTACGAACTTTCACTTAAAAATATTGCAGCTACGTTTCATTGGATAATTAAATTATCAATTATTCTTTTCTGAATATTTATAGATATTGATAAAATGGAACATGTATTTTTAGTAAATATTAGCTAATGTATCCCATCTTTACTAAAAATTATTTTTGCTTAAATTTTGCAAAATCAAGTAAGAAATAATTGCACAAAATTTAAACAAAATTGTTATCATAATTCTAAAGGAAATTAGGAAAAGTTACTTAAATTCTTATGTATTTTGTGATCGCGATGAAATATTTTCAACTAGCGAGTGAAAAATAAAATATTCGATGAAAGGAAAGGTGCATCGGTAATTCCGAACGATTGGAACGCAACGTCAAAGAGGAGGTTTAAAGATAGAAGAATGCGAAACACGTCTGTCAGTGGAGAGGCCGCGGGACTCACAATCTCATCTACAGATCTTAATCGGTTGCCTCTCTCTTTCTCTTTCTCATTTGATTCTCGGCCCTTCAAACGCTTCAACTCCCCGTTCAACGTACACGAGCGTATGCTATTATCTTATTTACGCCTCATTGTCTCAATGTATCATACCAATATCGAGCGGTCGCTAGTACCGAGCAACAACACGTTCCTGATTCGTGTCCACGTGAAAGTAACCCGCCTAGAATTTCTAAAGTACGCTCTATCGATTCCAACCCCGGAAAAAGAAACGAGTCTCACACGTAACAATTCATTGCTAACCTTTTCTTCTTCTAATATCATTAGTCTCCAATTCTAATTTCTGAAAATTTTTTAGCTTTGATCTTTCTAAGATTATTTTTCCACCGAATTCCCAGTACTGCAAAAACTACTATCAACATCCACGTGTAGATAAAATCTGGATTTTCATAGGAATTTAAAAAATATTTTTTTTTCTAGGAGCAAAGATCTAGAAAAGAACAGCGCCGGGTGAGTTTAATGGACGGACCTCGAGGTTAGGATGGTTGGTAAACCCAAAGGACGAGGATACTCGTGAAGGCCGTTGGACGTTGGAATATGGTTTATGGTTATATTGAAGCAGTAAAGCAATTTCCTATTTCGAAGCTTTCGACCTCGCTTCGTTCTACCATTATCCATTGACTTTGCTCGGCGAAACTTTTATTCCGTGCTGTGTTTTGACAGCCGGCGGGTTCTGCCTGTTACTTTTACGATCGCCGGAGATGGGATTTTAGCCGCGTTCCGCGATATTTATTACTCCGTGCAAAGTGTACACTAAACCGAATCAAAGGTGTTAGAAAGAAATTTGTAAGTTGATGGTTTGAAAAAAAAAAAAAAGAAAGTAGACTAAGTAGATTAAGTAGTTAGTAGCACAACTAAGGGTCAGCAAGCCTATCCATTAGGAAATTAAAAAACTTAAGGACCAAGGATGATTGACAAATAGTAGACAATGTTTATCTAGAAAAGTTTTGAACATTTATTTCGAACGATCATACACACGAGATCCATGTGTATCCACGACTTTGTAATGTATACATGTATACATATACACTATATCCATACTTTTACGAATAACAATCTGCGACTATGTACATAAATTAACAAAATCGAGGAATCTCGATGACCACGATAGCTTCAATTATCACGTCGATCCTCGTTAATTGAGACCAAGATCGAGGCATCGCGGTCAACGATATCGAAGACCAGAGATCAATCTAACCAGACTTATTTACAGTAATACATATATTATTCTACGTTTCGAAGATCACACTTGGGTGGCAGGGTTGAACATCCCCTTAGAATCGCATTTCTTTTTTTACAGTTTTGGTATCGGTTCACGTCGAGCGTTTTGAACGTCGAGTTCCTCTTTCTAGTCTTTACGTTCTAATATTTACAGATGAAGAGAAAATAAACGTACATACAATATATCACCGCGTACGAATTAACTGGGACGAGTAGGAGAAGTTTCCTATCCGACGTACGCCAATCCAACATAGCAGTTCTCGGAGTCGGCCCAGGCTGAATAAACCGTAAGTCACACGAACACGAGTGGCGTAAGGCCTAGATTGTTCAACTTTGCCTTCCGGTGAGCACTGTGATCGGTTTTAGCAACAACTGCGGAGGACTGTGAAGGAGAGACCTCGGTTGTTGAACGCCAGTGGAGTTGCAAATGGTGACCGGAGGTGAGTGAGGCGACATCGGTTCAGGACTGCTTCCTGGAGACGCGGTGGCTGAGGTCGGTTGACCCAACACCGGGGGTTGATTTACGTGATACCTGGCCGGCTGCTGATTGTGGCCGAACATGGCGGCGGTGGTTTGATGTTGTTGATGCGCCGCCAGTGATCTGAGAGTGGAGTAGAAGTCGTACGGATTGCCGGAGATGGGGATCCCCGAGGTGGTGATGCCGTTTGGATATCCGGTGGCGGTCGGTGGCTGGAGCAGCCTTTCCATGGAGAAAGGTCCGTGTGCTGGAGGTGCCGCGGTGGCTGGCAGCGGCTGAGGTTTGCAGGGCAAATTGCTGGTCGAGCTGGTGGCCGCGCCGGGTAACAAGCTGGCTGGATAGCCGGCGGGAGTGGAATAGGCGCCGCTGGCCGGAGGATACGCGGCAGCGCGATGCAGATACGGAAGCGTGTACAGAGACGCCGGCCATCCGGGTGGCGCGTATGCCGATGGATACAATCCACCGAGTACCACGCTCCTTTTGAACGCGGCCAACCGAGATCTGGAGGCTGCGGTGGTCCTCCTGCGGAGCTTGCCGGTCGTCCCGCCGATGAACACATCCTCAGAGCTCGGGTCCAGCATCCAGTAGTTCCCTTTGCCCGGGTCATCGTAGTGGCGGGGTACTTTGACGAAACACTTGTTCAACGAGAGGTTATGGCGAATGGAATTTTGCCAGCCTTGTTTATTGTTCTCGTAGTAAGGAAAGTGACGCATTATGTACTCGTAGATGCCGTTCAGGGTGAGCCTCTTCTCGGGACTCTGACGGATGGCCATCATGATCAATGCGTTGTAACTGTAAGGAGGTTTCTCGCACTTTTTCTTCTCGTCACTTTGCCGATCTTTGGAGTCTTTCTGTTCGGAAGAAGAAACTGAGTTCGCGGCGTTTCTGGAGCAATCCAACGGCGGTGTTTCGGTGCCACCGTCCCCCGTTACGTCCAGATCACTGGAATCCTCGCTATCCTCGACGTGACTGATCTCCGGGGAGGTGGACCGATTAACCGATGGTGCCGGAGTCCCGGCACACGCTTCCGGCAGGATACTGCGGATACTGAAATTGCTCTTGAGGGCAGCCCGCGGTGGTGGCGATGCTGTCACCGTGTGCTGCTCACTGGAACCTTCCATATTCACCATACTTTCGACGCGTCGCTTCGAGAATTTTTGTCGCACACTTTTGATTCTCGCGAAACGACAAACGCGATTTTATGATCGATTCGACGAACACATAAAAAAGTTCACAGATTTCAAACGGAAAACACACCACAAATTTTGTAATAATGTTTTTCCTCAGAGTTTATAGTCCTGTTCCTTGCACGGGTCGAACTGGTCTCGTAAGCTAGAATAGATGTTACCCCAACAGAGCGATACCGCGCATTTGCCGTCATCCCCGCCACGCACCGTATTTATACCATCCCTTTGGCCACGCCTCCTGAGCTGCCGACGGCGACAGCAAACAGAGATCGGACCAATCAGCACGGTTGCTGTGCGCTTTCCACCGGCAGCTACGTCTCCCCCCACCATGCTGTTTTGCGGCCAATGTTTGACAGCAAATAATGCAAACAGCGCGGAATTACGACGGGGGCAGGGATTTCGATGGTGGCCGATCGGGCCTGCGCCGGTGGTGGGGTGCGCAGCCGCAAGCTAGACACGAACCCGCGAACCCGAGTATCCAAACAAATCCAAACGCGATTGCTGCGTTTCTACGCCCTCTTACGGCGGCCAAAACTCCGCGGGAAACGCGTTCCTCGTCCACGCATGAATACACCGTACAGAAAGAGGGTGAATGCCCTTTGTTGCTGCTGCCGATGCTTTGCCAGCTTACATTGCCGTTCGATCGAATTGTACAACCTTCGAAATCGATACCTATCCGCGATTATTTTTTTATAGTGAGCGTTCCATAATTTCGTGCATTTGGAGACTAGGGGTGAGATTTTTAGACACAGGGAATTATGGTTTATATAAATCAAGAGAAAGGGAAATGATGGATTTTCGTATGGGTAAGTATTAAAACAAAATAGAACACTTACCTACTAAATTTATAAATTATTGGAAAATTTGTCATTTTTACATTAATTTGTTATTCTAACTCTAAGGAGTGTTAGATTCGCTTCGCTACAGCAATTAAGTAAATTAAGTAAAGGTAATTTATATACAGGCATTGAACACGATGCGTTAATTATTTAGAAAATAAAGAAAAATATACGAATAAACAGCCTAACGAAAGTTCAACAGCTACTTCTAAGAAAAAAGTGCCACTTCAATTTCGACGTCATAGATGTACCTATTACAATTAGCAATAAAGGTTGATTAATACAACTTAAATCCAAGGAATTGGAAAAGGAAAATGGACAATTTAGGCAACCATCGCACCCTGAAAATTGTATTAAATTTCGTCATTCAAAAGGTACAATAGAACAAGTGATGGAGTTTGATATTTTCAAGAAAGGAAACGTTTCAACTTAAATGCACCTGATACATTTCACTATGTAATAGTTGTGCTTAAGATTAACTTGTAAATCAAGAAGGATAAATGAATAAAGAGTACCTACCATAGGGTAGTGGGCATTAATTAGCGAGGGTGGTGAAAGAGGTATTAAGTAAAATTATTTGTAACTGATGTACAAGTTTGTACTTGCAAACTGCAAAACTCAATATATAGCTAAGGAATTTGGTTCACCTCAGGAAAAAACTTAGTTGCACCCCTGAATGTACTATATTTACATCTTGTTCAATTAACTTTTTAATTCTTTTACAATTCGATAACAGAATATCATAGTAAAAGTTAACTAACATTATTTACCGTTACGGTAACAGCGACCGATGATCGGTATTAAACAGAAGAATAATGTCGAATGGCAAATTTCCAAATCGATGTATGGCGTTCTAAGTAGCATTAATGGTTTTCCCACTAGAAGCGCGTAAGTTACGGTTTAAGACGGTAAAGGTATAGGTATAAAGGGGAGGGGTGGCTAGCCCACGACCTGTTAAATCGGATAAACTCAGTCTATTGTTTCACGTTGTTCGACTAACAGGATTAAGTCGTAGGAAATGAGGTGACTCTTATTTCCCGTCACCTGCGACAATAACTATTCTATTTACGTTCCTGAAGCCATTAGTTTCTGATTTTATGACCGATGTTACATCGAAGAAACCTATACAAAACCGCTGTACCCGGGGGTAAAACCATATATCATACCTCTTTCTAGAATTCAATTTTCAAAATTCCAAGCTCGCTTGTCAGTTGTTCCTGGCCATACCAAAGTGTTTGTCAACATGTTGGTCACGAAAGGGGGAAGGCAATTTAGACACTCTTATTTCAGCTGCTTACTAGGTAATTATTTTTTCAAGTAAGTAATTTACAAATTCAAACGCTGAGTCAACCTTCTTTAATTGATAACAAGAATGAAATAGAGCCCCTTTTTTGGAATTTGTCAAGGATTTTATATTTTGTTTTTTTAATTAATTTGTCAAAGGTTAATCTTTGCTAACACTTTTTCTTCTTTTATTGTTAGAATAAAATTTATTTATTTCTGCGTTTAACGATGCTACGAGAATGAAATGAATGACTAATTGTAGATTCTATTCGACGACAATAGCGGATGATCGTGACAATGGAGACCAATCGTTTAGGTGGCTCAATCGAATCGTCTGGACGAGATAATGGCCACCTGTGAGTTCAGAGACGCGTCCAAGCATAGTAGTCGGCTCGTTTTATGTGTGTGCCGTTCTTAAGGACGCAACAGAACGCACGTTTTTCGGGGTAAAGCTCGTTAATCCTAAAAAGGCACCGGTGTCTACTCGAAAACGATGCCTTGTAGATTTCATCTTATTCCGGTGGGAAAAACTCTTGGTGGTCGAAAGAAACCAGAACACACGGAGGCGCATGCCTTTTTCAAAAGTCAGCAAATGAGAAACCTTAAGAACTTGAAATTTTTAATTTTTTCTTAAGAATTTATACAAATTCTCTGCAATTTTTCTGTTTTTGTTATCGTGAAAAATTTTATTCTATTTTTTTTTTATTCATTAAGAAATCTAATTTTAGGCTTCGAAGGGGTTGTTAAAAATCTTAAAATACATTAATCTATTTGCATAAATTTCAGGAGGGATTGCGAGGAAGAGGGGGATGCGGCTGTGAAAGATGACACGGAGGGAAAAGGCACGTGACAAACGTGAAAAAGGGACGCAAAAGGCAAAAAGGACGTGGGTTTCCGAAAGGAGGCATCGGAAGAAGCAAAGAACGTTTTTCGGGTCGCCGGTACATCTTTATACGAACTGCTTGACCCCCCATCGTGAAAACGTCGTCACCCCGTGGCGACCCATCGATTTACCTGTATCCTTGCTGCTCCCACTTTCACGCTGTTTTCGGACTTTCCTATCCATATATTTAAACCTCTCACAGCTCTCACTAACTCTAATAATCGAAAAGTTTGCCAAATTTTTTATAAACATCGATAATTTATAAATTTATTATTAGGTGTATTTTAATAATTTTGATAACAGGTACTTCATGATCCAACATTTTATTATGGACTATTGTTTCTCTGCATTGAAATGATCTGTTTCCAAAATATTTATTTATTCCGTTAATAGATTAATATTTTTTTATTTGTTCACAGAATTTCAGAAGTTCCTTTTTGTAATGCGATGAGGTGGTTCGAAGCCGTTACTAGCTAAGAAATTCGGCACAGGTCTCCGAACCGTATCAAATCTTAGTCCCAGAACGTTCATTACTTCATTATCGTAGAAGAAATTCGTATTCGTTACAGTTCTGGAAACCGGATGGGTCGTCTATTTTTTTCTTCCCACGGGAAAACTCGAATTTTCCAAAATAGGAATTTGCTATTTTATCTACAATAAGAATTGTTGGAAAATTTCTTAAAATATTTATCAAAGTATCATAGTACTTTGAAAATCATCCTCTCCTAAAAATGTTTTTCTAAAATACCACTATCCAGTATTAAATACTGTCCAAAATTACATGATTTCCCCTTACCTATTTTACTAATTATTAAATAAATTTTCGTTTCAGGGAAGTCTACCATGCCTGGCACTGTACTTCGAAATAGGAGATTCGAGGGATTTGCTGAAAGACCGTGCTCGAACAAGCGGTGGTTCGCTGTGAAACTCGCATCCGTGTCGAATCATATAGCCTGGCCACTCATTACGTCATTATTGGAAGAGTGCGCCAAAGATTCGAAACGAAGCCGTCGCAGCTCCATGACGTCCACTTCCAGCTGTGCGTTCCGCGTCTTCCGTTTTTCGACTTGTCCTCGGCTGTCCTTTTTCACGACGTAGGAAAATCGATTTTCCGGAGCGCACGACGTCTGCGTTCCCATTATTTCATCCCCTTTTCACGAGCAGCCGGGGACCGATGCAACGCACAGGTACCAGCAACGGATCAACAAACGACTCTATTTGCTCAACAAAGCAATCTCCTGTCCGGATTCCTCTTTCTTTATCTTTCGTGCACGAGCCACTAGCGATTCGGCCACGTGTCTTAAAATAATCATTCGTATCTGAAATTTTCTGATACCCACACAGGTGCACGTGAAGTGGTGCATCCTTGATTTCGCAGTCAGCAAGTCAAGCGGATCTTCTCGAGGAGCCAAGGTGTTAAAAACGGCGAGCTTAAGCCAGAGGCGAAGAATAAAAGACGGGAAACGAGATAAACCAGCTAATCTTTGACCGTTTCAAAAGATCATCCTGGTTGAAGTCTTGAAAAAAGAGTTCGACGCTGTTGTGGTTGAGGAAAGTTTCTTGAAAAAGTCAAACGAAATCTGACGTTCCAGCGAGATCAAGGTACCCCTTTAATGTGATTTTCTGAACTTATAAAGTTAAGCGGCGTTCACCCGTCAGAGTTACTTCGTTAATCTATGGAAATGTAGCTAGTGACTTGTTTCATTGATTTTTGTTGGGTACCTTAGAGAAATGTTACGTATACTTCGTTGGAAACAATAACCCCTATTTCTTTCAATATCTTATTATAAAAAATAGTCAAATAATAGTTGAAAAAAGGGAAAAATACTCCTTTATATACATATACATTATAAATAACATATAGTTTGAAAATATTTTCTTATTCAAAGGGTAGGAACTGTGAAAGGCAACGAAGAGGTCCTCTTCCGTTCTTTTTCTAAACCGTCCAAGTTGTATTCACGAATTTGTGAATTTTTGGATTAGCATCCCTCTTTCTACCTTTAATCGGGATTAGTCAGTTCTGAATGCTGCCACGGTACAAGTGGTTTATAAAAATAATACGACGAGGGTGTGGAGTAGAGTGAATGCAACAGGGGTGGTCTGTTGTCCGGTTGTCCTGTCTTCTAAACAGGGGGGGGGGGGGGGGCGGCGTATACCTTTGTCAGAATTAGAAAACTTTTATTCCTTCTCGTTTTTAACCCGATCCTGAAAACTTTTCACTGAGATCTATAACCCTTTCGCTGTTGAAGTCAGAATTTTCCCTTCCGTCAAAAACAGGATTGATCCAATCATAAATAGTTTGAAGTTAGAATCTAGTTTTTCAATACGAAATAACAGTGTAAATTGTGAGCAACGTAACGATGAATGATTGCATTCATGCGATATTAATGTCTGTGATCCACACTAGACACTTAGCCTTAATGAATTCTATTGACAGACAAAGCAGTTAAAACGGCTCTCTCGTTGAAGTTATAAAACGATTGATTCTAATGCAGCAATCGTCTTGACGAAAGAAAGCCAATATTTGCACGCACAAAAGATGGATTATAGAATGTCGTCCGACTAAGTGATTTAATTCACTCAACGTCCGGTAACTTGGTATTTGAACACGGTCACTGTCTTTCACGAATATCCATCCAGATCAATGTTAAACACACGTCTAGTCTATTTTTTAATCAAACTTAATGAAGAAAGGAGATATTTTTGGCTTCTATCACTGATAACCCTATCAATTTATCTATATTAAAAAAACAAGAATGTAAAATAAAACCAAGTTGCCATATTACCATTTTTCCCTTTAGCATTTTCATAAATACCTAAGAGCTCCGAGTTTCCGTTCGTGGTTGAAAATAGACCGTCTATTACGGAAATAGAGACCTTGAGAATTTCTGTGGCCACAGCCATTATAATTCAAGATTTTTCTCCGGGCATCGCAAGGGTGCCGTGCAAAACACTGATTGGAATGGGGCTTATAAATTTTTCCTGCTCATAAACCAAGGTATAACGTCGTAAACTTAGGTTCCGAGGTTCGAATCTTTACAGAGGTCATACTGGCTGGCAGCCGCACAAAAACCACAGAGGATCCACTATAAATATGTGACCAACGACCGCAATGGAAGTAGCAGTTTTACGAAGTTACCTGAGAATGAACGAATATCCTGCAACTTGCCCTCGCAACCCTCTATAAAGTTGTGCAACACCGAACGAATTGCGTTGCCTTCTGTTTCAAAGTATCAAACCCGCAAAATAAGTAATAATATAATCCTAAAATTGTTTAATTATGACTGTATCTTAAAATAGTTGGAAATAATGAAAGAGAATTGAAAGGGGAAAAAAAATGGATGCCCTAAAGAAAAACATATGTCAGTATAAATTATGATCGTGAAAAAAAAGTATTATAGATATGAATGATACGCTACATTACAGAAATATTGCGACTAGAGCCGACTTTTTACGCTTACGATGCGAATATGAATCCGGATCATACTGCTCGCTATAAGGTTTCGCCTTTCTGTTCTTACAGGCATCGGTAATTGGCGTTTGGTTACATCGATAAAAGTATAGTATGACAGATTTTTCCTGATTTTATGTCTATGTATATCACTGCATTTCTAACTGGTATCAATATTTATAGCATGCCATTAATTCCGGAATGGATCTGCCTCAATTCGACAGGAGGGTTCTTCAATCAATATGCGAGTACAGGTTTGAAATTTCAAACCCAATAAATGAAAGGAATGTTTTCATTATTTTTTGTCTTCAAATAATGGTCCAACTTCTGCAAGAAAATTCTTTATAAATAGTTGAATATTTTTAAAAAATTTTAGATACAATTTTAGCTAGAATGGTAATAAAGATGCTTATCTACTGATTTTTGAAAGCAAACGATATGTAATCTGCGAATTTTTAGATGGTACTGATACTTCAGTGTTTTTACAAGTACCGAAATGTCCAGACTGTCCTGTAATTCGATATCCTATGTACAAACGGTAGATGATATCTCAGAAGATACAGTTCTGCTTTTCTTCATATTCCAAGTACAATGGATCTTTGTAATCCGATCATTTCCTTAGCCTTAGACACAGGTTTTAGCAACAGTGAGTTTCTTTTTCGAAGGAACGTTTTTTTGGGGGAAATAAGAATTATTTACGACCTGTTTGTGATAAATGATTAAATAACAAATTTGAAATTTTATATAATTAATTTTATTTTTCATTAATACTGAACAAAATTTCGTATAATTAGTATAATTACAATTTCCAAAAAGCACCCCTTATCAATGTATGATTTTTAGTTAAATAACAAATCTAAGATTTGATAAAACCAAAATTACCATTTAATACACAAATTTTAGAACCATCATGGATAAACCATAATTTACCCTACTACCTTTCAACCGGGAATCAGGTAGACACTTTTCGGAAGTCATCACCCATTCCCCTTCTAAACTATTCATTAATGTAAGGCGGTCACACCGATGGATTCGAAAAGTTGAAAAGAGGGCACGTTGTCAGAGGAACATACACTCGGAGGCGTGAATACCAGGATGATTGGATAAAGAGGAAATCTCCGGTGAGGTTTTGTACGATTCTCGGCTTCTGAAGTTACCGGACAAGCCGCCACAATTGACCCACTCTACGAACACGTCCGATGGAGGAACACGCGTCCCGCTGAGGATCTTACGAAAAGGAAACGTGGTCGCGAGTCTTTTTCATCTAGAACGGTTCGCTCGGCCTCAATAGGGAACAAATAGCACCGTGAACAGCAACAACAATGACAACGGAAGATGAAGTCGTTAAATTCGTCCTCGTCGCAATGTACGGGTGTTCCGTTCAAATGGACCGAGCCATAACTTGCAAACGGTAGATAAAAATTTAATTAAGAAAAAATTAGATGCCATCAAAAGTGGAAGGGTTTCAAATAAATATGCAATTTTAATGAAAAATATTTTTAGATATAGCAATTGATAATTAGTGAGATATTTCAAATGTTATTATTATTAAAAGTTTCAATAGCTGATTGACGACAGTGGCTCATCAATCTACCATGTTTATGTTCCTCGGTAATAAAATGATGGGAGCACGAATCACCTAACCGTCTCCACCGATAAGTCGGCTCCTAATCTCGTTAAATAAGATTTACATTCGTCGACTCTGTGGTTCTACGAAATATGGCTCGACCAACAATCGACGACTATCATGTTACTGACTACGGTAGCTTAAAGCAACAACGTGTAAATAAACCATAGTCACTGGTTTATTTGCTCGGAGAGCAAATGGTATGGTTAAAGTCATTCCAAGGGATTCTTTGGTTAAACGTTTACCGATAACACTAAGTGCCTCTGTTTTTCCCTTCGTTAATAGCCAAATCATTTGTAAATTTTATGTTTGCAAATAGTTACACCATGGTTATATGAAAAGCAATATAATCACAGCGTTGCATGGAGTCGTTTTTGTTGCAAAATAATGAAAAAAAAAAAAAAAAGAAGAAATTGTATTGACAACAAAAGCTTATTTGTCTGGGGAATCTCAGAGAGGAGGATCGTTCGTATTCGAATGAGGAGCAGGCGGAGAAGAAAAAAAGATCTCGGCGAAAGAGAGAAGAGAAGGTTTACATTGATGGGCCACGGTTGGTGTCGGTGTTTCAAAGCGATCGCGTGTTTTGCTAACATCTCCAAAAACAAAGTGTAAACTAACTAGACGTCTAGTCGATGTTTACTCAGTACCGAGAAGCCCGCCGCGGGAGAGCCGATGCAATAACAACCGTGCTTGCATCTTTTTATCGCAGCCTGTGGAATATCGGAGTCGAAAATCATCGGGTCCTTCGAATTTCTTAACCTGTCGGGTAATACGATCCTGTTCGTGATCCATACGATGGTTCCTCATAACGAGCAGTCTAAAATAACCTTAAACTCTCAATAGAATTATATATTTGAAAGGTAAGGAACTTGTAAAATTTTGTTTTGAAGCTTGTTAAACAAAGCAGACTTCCCTAAGAAGATCCTCTACTTGAAAATGATCACGGACAATGCCTAGATCTTGCGTATAATTAAAGAATATTAATAATAAAATTTTCGCGCGTAAATTACACAGTGGTGGCGCCACCTTCGCCACATCGCCATTTTTATTCGATAAGACTACCATACTCGGTACTGTACCACTGCAATTGAAAAGATCACAGTCGAATACTGCAAACATCTTAGAAACTATAATAATTTTCTATTGACTGTGGAAAACGTTGAGTTTGAGGGATCAATTTGCTCAGAAAAGCTTAGGAATTAAATAACTTCATAGATAAAATTTGTATACCTTTGCGTTGAACATTAGTAATTTTTTTAAGAGGTCCAAGAAAAGTAAAATTTAAACTAAAACGAAAATGCTTGGAAGTTTGAATGAAAAAACACGACAAAGCTGCCCCGGAAAAGGAGGGCTGGGGCTTGTCAGTTGGTAGACTGATCAGAGGAGCTTCTAGGAAACAGCTCGGACCAACGCTATTGGATCGAATGAATTCTTGCCGAGAAAAAAGGAAATGATCGAACAGGCCCCTCTACCGCCATGCAGACGATAAACAAACTACTTGGAGGCGGTAAGCGTCTCTGAATCTTTGAAGATCCGCCGTTGATTAGTTCCAGTAGGCGAGAGCAACCATTCCAGTCGACGATGACCCCTTCGAAAACATAATTAGAACATGAATGGATTTCAATCGTATCAATACTGGCTTCTTTGCTCGGAACTTCCGTTTGCTTGAATATTCGAACTTCCTTAATAACATTAATTTATGCGCAGAGTGAAAATTAGTGAAATATCAGCTGAGGATCTTTTCTGTGAAAGATTGATGTTCAAGTGTTAATAATAGTATTGGTTACGGAAGTGCTACTTCAGCTGATCATCGATCGGTCTTTCCGGAACAAATTTCCGCCAATGGAACGTTGAACACCGCGTTGAAGAAGCATCATGCTGTGCAAAATCGCCAGGATCTCTTGGTCATTGTTCCCAGGACACGCGCTCCTTTCTGCAACGACGTTTCCAACATTTACCGTGTCCGTTTTGGTCAAATGATCAACTCCCTTCTGGCATCATGACCTTTCCTGCTGATCAATGCTCTTCGTCTATAGTTGACCGTCCTGGGAACATGTACAGAATATTATTTACAAATTTTATATTTCTAAATCAAATCTTACAATTAGGAACTGACGAATACATTGGATGTTTTATGCATTTAGGCCAAACTATTAAATTTCTAAAATCTACCCTAAAAAATAAAAAAAATATCGAAAAGCCTCTTTCAGTTTTTAAAGGATTCTCCGAAAGAAACAGACACAGCTAGAAAAGATCCATCAGGTACACAATATTTGAAAATGCTGTCACTTGTAAGAAATTTTTCCCAAGCGAAAGAAACTTTTCGATTCAAAAGCAATCATATGGTATTCATGTTGGAGTCGCATGCAAATTGGGTTTATAAAGCCCTTCCTTCCTTCTGTGAATTCCCTTTTAAAGATGATCCCATGATCCATCATTTCGTAGCAAAAAAGTCTTCAAAGTCACCCTCTTGGAAGAGTGTAACTCTGAATTCAATTGACACACTTACAATCTGTTCTAATTCAACTTTTACAAATTTTTTAAATCGTGTCTTTGTTAGCGTTGAACAAAATTTCATGAATTTCAATAAGTTTCCCTTAGTTAAAATTATTTTATTTATTTCTTAAAGTTACTTTTCGGTATTCGCCATTGATTTTAATAATATCTATTACAATGTACTTTGGTTGTTAATTTTAGCTGTAGGTGTGATTCCCTTTAAACCTACAATTAGTCATCGGTAAGTCACTTCGAGTATGTTTATTTTAACACAATCCTCGGGTTTACAAACAGAAAACGTTACACGAAACATATGCCTTGAATATGTTTTAGTATATCCCATCCATGTGACAAACGTCAGCGTTTAAGCATGATACAATGACTTCAAAGAATAAATCTCAAAAGAAATATAAAATTAAATTAGAATTGGGGGCTGTCTCCATGGTTCGCCGTCCGAGGGTTAACTTGATAGGACACACATGAACTCTCAGAACATAAGTATCTATCTGGGATATTTCCTTTTAAAAAATCATTTGTGTAAATTAAGATAGCAAGTTGTAACATTTTCAAAAACAATTTGAATTTGTATTAGCGAGTAGGAAAATGATTACCATGTCCTTGTATGTCAAGTTAAAGGATCCATGATGAACGAAACTAACTAATCGTTGAAAGTAAGCTGAACCGGAACCAATATATAACAAGAGCTTCTGAAATGTGCTTCACATTTCGTCGGTAACTCGACAAATCCCTTGGATCTACGACCGAGTGGTAACTGGGACGACACATTCCACCTTGCACGAAAAACGAAACGCCTGCTTCGACAGAAGTTTTTACAAATAGCTTTCCTAGGAGACGATTATATATCATGGAGGTTAATCCTTCCAAAAGGAACGCATACTACCACTATTCTCCCTTTTAGCATTTTCCTAACTCTTCTAGCTAGTTTCCCTATTACTATTATTGGACTCCATACTGCAACTCCATTGTTAATTAGTTATAACCCTACAATAGCGGATGTAGGACCAATTGTGAGCTCGACTTACAAAATACGTGTAAGAATACTTTGACTAAAATTAAGCATTTAGGCATTTTAGATATTTTGGAAAAATAATGTTTAAACAATTATTTTTATTTCTTTGTGTATATTGATATCAGAATCTTGTTCCTATACAGAATGCAATAAAAGAAGAGTAACTATAAGACGAATACAAAAATAAGACAGGATAAATAACCCTTGCTTTTACAACTTACTACGACAGCTAATTAGTTTACACAAGTCCATTCGAGTGATTTTAAAGGATTTTAAAGGTGACACGCTACAGTTTGTTCATTTGCATATTTCTTCTTACTTAATTGCCATATGAAACCAATCTCCACAAGCGATTCCATCTGTTACCATTTTATCAATTAAATGTGTATATTATAAAAAATTGATTGATTGAAACGTTTTACAGGTTCGCAAAGTCACGTACGGTCAGTTTGCCGAAAGTAATATTTTTCGTGTAGAAGAAGGTCTACTTGAAAGGCTTGTTAGCGACGAGTTGCTCCTCGATGGGGGTTGTTGTCGGACACAGGCAGGTGAAAAAGTTGAATGCGGTCAGTGTTAAAGTCCGTTTGTTATATTATATCGTTCAAAGACCGAACAGATTTGCGTTACCTATGTATAATAGGGCGTGCGCGCATCCATTCTTACAAACCTCCCACTTTTCTCTCGTTGCTCCTTTCTTCTCAGATCGTTTGCGAAGCGTGCCCGGAATCGAGAATGGAAAATACAAAGAATCACCGGGTAGTTTTTAACACCATTGGGGGAAAACGACGTCTTAATAAACGGCACCAGGTGATGCGCATTTCGGTACACTTTAAAAACCTATTCATACTCGTTTGACCAATCCTACGAAACCCGAACAGTTACTCTAATTTCTATTACTTGTATAATTCCAATCTCAGTATTGCATCCTTCTTACACTCTTACCGATAATCTAATTTTATTTATTAGCCCTGCATTTATTTTAATTGTAACATAATTTTATTTATAATCCTAATAAAAATGGGGGTTGATACTTTTTTTAATTCCATTTCTTCATGGTAAATATAGTCAAACACAATATATATTTTATTTTCGTTTGTAATAATTAATATATGCTGAAGGGTGAGAAAAGTACTTCATTCGTGAAATTGTATGTATCACATGGTCCATTGGCAAAGGTTAGCCACGTTGAGGTGAAATTAAATTTCGAGAAGTGAAAATACAAATGTATGATGACGGGGAGAGGAAGTTGGGTATTTAGACGATGGATTCACGTGGCGAGGCATCTGTCGGACAACTTAACAACCACCCTCCCTTTGTCAGCCCTCCTTTCATTCCCTTTTTATACTGTAGCACTGCGGGGTGATACACGCTTGAGACACCCCGCGGCTTTTTCTTCTTTTTCGCTTCTTTTTTTTTTCGCCGACAAATAAAGGTTACTACACGAGTAGATTACGAGTGTAACGAGTGTAACGCGCAATTAGAGACCATAGAGATCGTATATTATTAGGGAGTAATTCTTTCTTATCCAATGAATAACGAATGTGTATATACATATATACAGCATGCATTTGAAATTATACGATCCATTAAACATTTACATCAATCGAGATATATTCTGTGAAAAGAAGAATTAAATTATTAACAATAAATGATCAGGGTGCAAATATTTCTTTTGATATTATACAAAATATGGTAGGTGGCATTTCATGTTTGCAAAGTTTTCCATTAAATTTGTCGTTTGTCTGGCAACGACTGCTACCTATCCGCGTGTCTACAAAGTGTCTACACGATTTCACACGGTACTCTATTTAGCGCTTGTTAGTGTCGACAATACACCGCCGCAAATTCCCTTAACGAGGC
Organism: Osmia lignaria lignaria; assembly: GCF_051020975.1. Classification (NCBI taxonomy): domain Eukaryota; kingdom Metazoa; phylum Arthropoda; class Insecta; order Hymenoptera; family Megachilidae; genus Osmia; species Osmia lignaria. The sequence goes on from NC_135041.1 coordinate 8,733,936, forward strand.
CGATGCTTGCATTATGCGGCGAGGGTGTAAGTTCACTGCACACTCTCTGCTAGATATGCAAGTATGCGGACACCAGTATACTAACTACCAAGTCCGAGAAAAGTATAAAATTGAATTTCGTGACGGGCATTCTGTTCCCAAAGCTTCGACGAGCATGACCGTCGTTTTCGAATGTAGGATCAAATTTTACGATCGATTTCCTGCTAAGTTGGAAATAACTGGATCGACAGTGATTTATCGAAGCTGGCGGAACGCTTAAAATAGCTCGTAAATGGCCAAGAAAGTCATAGAAAACAAGTCGTAAATGTTGGGAGATTAACACATTGTGCCTTTTTATGATTTCTATTTCTAAGAAACGAGATTTCGCAGGTGTATATTTGATATTTTTAATCAAAGTTTTAAAAATTCAATTCCTTTTCTTTTCCCTTTGTTCAAGAAGAAGTTTTTCGTAGCAAATTTAGCACCCTGTATTTTTCTTCCAGAACAATTAACGGGATTATCATCTTTTGTTGAACTATAATAAAGGAGTCTGCGTAAGCCGAGTGGGGGTGACTTTAATACAAAAATAAGGGGGTACGCTAATGACTTGTACAAGCACGCACCATTAGTCTCGTATCTTCTGTCCATGGTACTTGGTCTGTCTATCTACTTTAACCGATGTAAGGCCGCGTGTCTGTCACCCATCTTTTTACTGTTTTAACTACGGGAGATCGGAACGTTCTTGCGCTAGGCACGTGCCCTTTTTTCCAAATTAATACCATAGAAACACTGACTGATTTGCAACAATAAATTTTCTCAGGTCATCGTTCAGAAAATTTACATTCACAAAAAAATGTAAAATTCGTAAGAGAAAAACTCTATTTAATTTACCGTACAATTTTCAAAGATGAAAGAAATTTTAACGAGAATAATACCAGTTGAGAGGGATGAATTTTGTACAGGGGTAGACGCGGGTACATCAAAATAGAAAAGGGAGATAGAAACTCGCCGTGATATTCACGTGTCCAATGTGGACATCGACGATGTCATTAAACTCCTCGTTATGGGAAGCCGAAACTAAACCAACTCGTAGCGGGTGTAGCCGTACGAGCGGCAAGGGTACACGACCTAACACCGACGGTACCGAGCTTTATAACCAGACAGACTCACCTCGGTGATTGGTTACATTACCGATACGCGCGTTTCTCGTCACGACGCTGCTGTTACAGCAATCGCGGTGAAACTCTCTCTGCCTGTTCCCATTTTCGCGAAAACAACACCATAGAAAACGTTCCCTATCTCTTTCTTTCTTTCCTTCTTTCCTTTTTTCATTTTCCATCCTGAACGTGGTACAAATTTTTAAGAAATTTTTGTCAAATAGAAAGACACAAATAATACAACCATTTCTTGAAATAAATCATTTTCTAAGGAAACGGGGTTGAGGTACCGTTTTTAATTATTTGAGAAATTTCATTTTTGTTTCTAGAAAATCAAATTATTATATGTTATAGAATTGGTAATAAGGAAGATCCAGAGATATTATATAAAATAAATATACTTAGATAATAAAATTGAGAAATTTGTTAAAAATGGTTCAATTACAATAGAGAAATCAATTTGCTTGTACAAGGAGGGACTGAATGGGGGGCTATGGGATGTTCTAGGAAACCTTGGGAATTGACCGGTCCGGATGTCACATTTTGTCTGTGCGGCATGTTCTCACCCTTGTTGGGGTTTCGTGCCCCGTTTGCACGCGTTATAAACGCACGTGCGTTAAACGTACGCGTTTCCCCTTCCCTGTACCACCACCCCTTCGTTTTCTCTCCTACGACTCTGTATCCTCTTTCATCGAATGATTTGTCTCTGCGGTTTCCACACCAACTTCAGATACAACTTTATCCAAGTATAAGCACCATTTGTCATCGACGGCTATTGTCAGTAACAATGAGATTAATCATCGGTAACAGGCAATCACTGAAGCCTGAACATCTTTATATATATTTAACCCTTCTCTGGATTTTCGTAGATAATGTGCAAGTACCATTATACCAAATTAATTTTCTTTTCATTATTTAAGAACTTGACGTGACAATAAAAGTATAACAGAAACTATGCGACCTTCGTAATCCCAAAAGGGGTTGAAGGAATAATAAAATTTCGAAGGTGGAATTTCAAATTTAAAATTTCAAAGCACCATTGAATTTCGAGGGTATTAACATTGAATAATAGAAATAGTTCCGAGCATCAATTTGAGAAATAATTTTTCTTTGAATAATTTAAGTATGTACTTGGAGGGTCTGTACATTGAATGTAGACTGGTTTTCTCGATCAGAGCTTTTGCGAAACAGCTGTATCTACGACAAACAGACGTTTGTCGTGCCTCGTTACCGGCCTTTTTTCTCCTCTCTGAAACAAGAAGCTGGCATCAGGATGTCGTTATAACGCGAGGCGTCCACTTTTTCACACTCCTCCTCTGTATGGGCTTCACCCTCAAGCCGTCGCTGTCGTTCGTGGTCCTTGTGTGCTACAAATAAAGCTCTTCTCGAAACAAGCAGGGACAAACTGGACTTCCACTGGACAAATTGACACCCCTAACAAACACGTACACACGACATCAGGGGCTCTCGTCTTTTCATCATTCGAACATGTTGATCCACTTTTCTACCTTGTTTAAGGACCAAATGCTATTACTATTGTTGCCAGTAATTTGAAATGAAAAATAAATAGGGACTACTCTCTCGATTGTAACACTTCTGAGAAAAATTCTTACTTCCAATTTCTATATTTTAAATAAATATTTTCAATGGACACAAAATTTAGAAATATAGAAATTGAAAATATTAAAATTTTTCTAAGAAAAATTATTTTACATAAATTTTAGAAAGGAAATTGTATAAAGTAAATTGGATTCAACTATGGTTGTCGCGTATGTATCACCAACTGAGCATGATATGATATAGATTCATGAAGTAATAGTCACGTGGCGGACAGTGATACAATATCAGGAAACGATTCGCCACGTGTCGTACAACGTAAGTTCAGTAACAGCGCTCTCCTTTCATTATACTATAGTCACCCCTGGACGTGTCCCCGGCGATCATAATCGCATTTGGCTTCTGGCTTTCACACAGAAATCACGCCTGATCACAAATAATGTCAGCCGTTTCTGAACAATGAAATAGTACAATATAGACGTGATGCTATTGCTCGCAATTACATTTCTATCATCTATTTCGTTTCTAACGAGATGGAGAATTTTAATATTTTCAAAAATGAAAATATTTGAAAAGGTGACAAAATTTTATGAAAGATGGGTCAAATCTCGATGGTTCCACAGAAATATGGAGGCGAAAGGTGAAAGAGTAACCGAGAAAGAGAAAGCTCCAAATGACCAGCCATAACTTCCAGCCGCATGAAATTGACGCATAAATCTGTATTTCGTGATTTACTGCTTTTACCAACAGCCAGACCAAAAGGAATATCCGGTACGAACGGTGTACGTTCAATGCTATTGCAGCCGCAGATTCCCAAAACATCGTAGAATTACGGTTCGGTAATACCGAGCGTTCGTTTAACTCTACTAAGGATTCTCGGTTGATTCTTATGGTTATCTGCAATTGCCCCATAAATTTTTCTTCGTTTCAACCAAATGTTCAGGGCATCTTTGTCCATCGAAATTATTCTATTTTTCAGCTGTTCAATTCCTCGAATGATTTTTACCAATAATTTATTTAATCTATCAGTAGTATGGTTATTTTGTTACATAAAATTCATTGAACATCACAAAAATGTTCAGAAATGTATTTCATTTAAAAATTAATTAAATTGCATTTTCTTTTTTTTTTAAATAAAAGTTGCTGGAGTCTGATAGATTCCTCCTTATTCAATTGTATTGAGATCACCTGAAATTAAGATATTGAAATGTATTAGAAACAAGTAAGAAACCTTTGATTAATTCTGTTTCAGATTCTAGTATTTGGAAAGGGGTGGTCGATGAAAGATCCCACGATCAGTTGAACGATACCCGCATCTTAACATCCGCCGGTATACCATTTAGCAATAATTTAGCCCACGTCGTCACGAAATACTATCGAAAATATTCCGAATTCGTGTGGTCGTTGACTCGGAGATCAACCTTTGAATCCCACGGGTATATTGTTGTCCAATGACAAGTTTGTATTTACACGTCGAATGCTAAAATTGCATGGTGTAAATACACCCGTATGAGTCCCGCAACCGAGGGATAATATTGATAGTGGTTCTCCTCTTCGTCATTCATTTATATAACACCATCATCGTGCATTCTCCTCTTGTCGAGCCTTGCTTTAATTTCGTTCAAAATGCATTGGATTCAAGATGGAAATTTTGATTAAAAAAAAAATAATGATTGCTTTGTTAATTTTACAAATAATTATCCTCTACATGGCGAGCCGCTAAAATAGCATAATTTCAGTAATTTTTATATTGTAAATTTTAGAAACATGTAATATTTGATAGTACTAGCACTATAATATATATAAAAATAAAAAGAAACCTTGTGGCTATATAATAGAAGGATTAAGCGATACGAAAGTATCAAGGGATCAATTCTGTCTGTATAGGAAAAGAAACTTTTCAAACCTTTTCCTCTGTGGTTTCTTTCAGCATCACTGAACCCTTCAGATTATAAAAAAAAAATACTTCTAAAATGATTCTAAAGTTCGAAATTTATCAATCGCACCTTGTGAGACTTCAATCAATTGTTCCCATGGGTGGCACGCCAGATTCTCCTGAAAGACAGGTAAGAAACAGAAGATATTCAGGCAAGGACATTGACAAATATACCATTCTATGGAACTTGTAAAAAATTGTAGAATTAGTTCCTAATCCTCTTAAGAATTTGTAACAGTTTTTTGGATCCTTTGATCACCTACCTTCTTTCATCCTTGCGGCATATTTTTCATCTTAAAATTATATATGTATAAAGGTGGTGCTTAGAAAAGGTGACAATTGAATATTGTAATATAAAAAAAATATTTAGAAATTGTTAAAATATTTAAAAAATTAACGATCCCTATGTATTCTTCTTTTATTGAAATTTTGTGTAACCAATATTATTAACAATTTATATTAATTTGAATATCTATAAGGACAAAGAATTGTTTAAAATAAATGAAATAATAACTGTATTAGATTGTGAATAAGAATGATGCCAGATTGATGCATACTGAAATATCCTTTGAAACAGAAATGAGGCAGAAAATAGAGAATTGCTGAAGAAAATCTGATTTTGACCTTTATAATCTTTTCCGGTACGATTCGTAACTAATCGCGGTCTGCTACCGAAATTCTCAGTCATTGACGACCGAGTAACCCGAATACTTCACGGATGTCTATTCTTTATATTATTCCTTCAGTTTCACCCTGCGGATACTCGCCGACTTTCTCAAGGCTCGTGCGGAGAACCGAAAATCTGCTACCGAATTTTCGAAAAATCACCTTTCTTCTATGATTTACAAGTCTCCAAAGTTAGTTTTGTACACCTTTCAGGTCAGCGGTGACGAGAAAAGGAAGAGCAAGCCGTTGGCCAATGAGATGCGAAGGAACAAAGAGAGGAATTGGTGATAGAAGAAGAGAAAATGAGAGGTCAGATATTTCGCATTGGAAAGATAAAGCTGTCTCGAGGCAACGACTTCTGGTCCGTAACGTTTCACTTTGGATGGTAGCAGAGATTCTCCTGCAGGCAAAAGCCACCCCATCGAGGCTTGCCACAACAATTTCTCTGTTCACGATGTAGGTTACCGAGACGATGCTTTCAGAGACCTTTTACCCTAGTGCTTTACTGCCCTACAATAAATCAATTGCTACCGACTGCCCGCCAAGGATGCACATTCGTCCTCCAAGGATCTTTTCGAAAGTTCATCGACAGGACATTTAGGTTTACCGATGGTGGACCAATGCTTACGATTCCCTCACTGCCATAATTTTTAGAAATTTTCTACCTACCATTTTTCTTTTTTTTTTTTTAAATATTTCTAAATATTTAAAAAATATTTATTTTTATATTTCAGGTTATTGATGATAGACCAAGGTTTATGATTACCTCGCTACTAAAAGTAAGTACATTATCCTTAGAGATTTATTCTCCTATTTACCATTTTTCATTTTGCAAAATGTTTGAATATTTAGACTTTCGTAAGTTACCATAATGTGACTATACCAAAACATATTTTATTTATAATTATTTGTACATTTCAAATGTTTCAATATTATAAAGAGAAAGTCCTGGTATAATGCAAGAAAGAAATTACATAATATAATACTATAAGGAATTAAAAAGAAATTATAAGTGTAGTATCGCGATAACAAATAATTAAATATATTTCAAATATTTTATTTCACTCGAACTCAACTTTATGCTGAATAACAGGATCATTTCTACTTCAATAATTAACTGATTATTTCAATCAAAATATCCTCTTTCGTTCATAACTGGGATCATTTTATGAGCCAGTTTCACCGCATCAGGGTTTCTAAAAACATCCATTTTAGTTTCACCTGAGAGCTTTTTAAGAACCACAGTGAAGTCTTCAGTATCCTCCTTATTCGCCATCATTCGTAAATAAAGTACGATTCCAGAGAAAACTGCGTATATTCTTCGTTTGTGTAATGCGTCTTTTAATTGTTGCATCGTTGGTGGTTTTGTTTTGCAACCTATGCTTCTCATAGTTTCTTTCAAAGTATTTAAATAAATTTTCAAAAAGTAGTCGTCGTTATCGTATTTAACACTGAACTCGGGACAAATGTTCAGGAAATATATTAAATCGATGACTGGAGAAGTGTAAACAGCCATTTGATAGTCGACCTGAAAGTAAAATTTAAAAAAAATTAATTTTTCATTTATTTTTCCAATTATTTTATTCCTGTAACATACTATAGTGCCCACTTCAAGTTTTGAGGTTGTAATGTTTTCAGATTATATTTTAAATTATTACCAACAAATTGAAGATAGCATCCATTGTTATTTTATCTGTAATTGTACAATGTCCATACAATGTATTCATTCAAAACAATGTTAGTATATTACGATTTTAAAAATTTTTGACTTTTGACCTTTGAAGGCGTGGTTTTTTAAGTCTATACAATGGAGGCTTATATACCATCCTACGTCTCTGCAAATGTTCTATCTAACCTTGTTTCCGGGTGACATCCATTTCTCTCTTCCACTAATTATCCCGATAATGAGCTCTTTATTCGAGTATTAATAAACAATTTTTGTTATCTCGTGCACGACCTTACTGACTATTATGTAAATAACGTCTTGTAAAGACATTCAATCAGTTTAATATGTTTGTTTGATAAAACAGTAAGAACGTGATTAATATGGTTCTGTGATAGTTTACATTTGAGTTACTTATTTACAAGACGTAATATCAGAAATGCATTTAACATTTTGACGGTAGCTGTCGCGTATTAGTGATTTCATTTTTCATGCCTTTATTCCTCTGCTTATTTTTATCTATATTTAATGCGATTTAAAAAAGGAATAATTTAACATCTTACGTTAAATAAAGCTACTGGGAATATTTTTCCATTTGATATTTTCCTATTTTTCCATTGGAAATTTGAAATATTTTACATTAGAAATTTACCTAATTTTCTATGCATTAGCAAGTATTAAGTGACTGGAAAAATAAAAGCAAATAAACGTCAAAAGACTTATCGTATCGAGTAAAATATTTGTAAAACTAGTTTCACTTAACTGTTATCGGAAGCGCTACCAATATGATAATACATTTGGCCTTGAGATTTATGAAGCTGTATTCTATTAATCATATGCAAAACTCCAATGAATCATGAGTGATAATGATTCACTTAATCCTTAACCCCATGAAAATGAACACTGCATTAATGCAACACCTCACTTGCAATTTTAGAAAATATTCATTACCAAAAGAAGATCAGTCGGTTCGCCTTTTTCGTTTTCCTTAAACATCATATTGTTGATCCAACAATCTCCATGATTTAATACACAAAATTCATCGGGATCGTATTTATACGCGTCAATACAACGGGTACCAATAGTTTCCGCCACTTTAATTAATTTATCCGCTGCGTTCGCACATTTTTTGTCTTCCCAATTTCGTATCTCATTGCTTATTCGTATAAGACTTACTTCCATCAGTCGTAAGTAGCTTGTCGGGCATTTAGGTGACACTATGCCACCGTTTCTGAAAAATTCAATCGTTTCTGGATCCTGTAAAATTTATTCGAAATAATATTAAAAACCAATTGAATTAAAAAAAAATTAGAGAGTATTGTATTTACCTTTTCGAAAACTGCAACAGACCCAGCATGTAATTTCGCAATTTGTTGAATAGCTAAATTACAATGTTCAAAGGACAACCCTTTCTGTCGATTTTTCATAATGAATCCTCTGTTTTTTAAATCTTCCATCATAAGAACCGGAGGATTATCGCTGCCGTACCACAAATGTGGTCCCAATTGGCAACTCATCAATTGTTTGATTTTTGGCAGAACATCACGTAAGACTTTTAATTCGATCAAAAACAGATCCTGCTGACGAACAAGGTCTCTCGGTACGTCGTTTAAGGGTTCAATTTTAATAAAAACATCGGTCGAACGTTCAGATTTCGTTTTCTCCTTCTTCGATGTCACGGTGTATCGTACAGAAACTTCAAACAGATCACTTAGAAAATTCAACCCTATATCCGAGATAGGATTGTTCTTAATTTCCAGTACCTGTACCGTTTCGTCTGATTTCCTCCGAAGCGCTTTTTCGAACAAGTGTTTGTCGATTTTCAAATGCTTCACTTCCATTCTGTAAACTGCCGGCCAATTATCAGCTAATTAACAATTGTTTATATTTAGTTGTAAGAGTTTATCTGAGAAAAATACCGGCTGTTTTTCCAGTTCACCTTCCCTCCTGGATACCATTTAAAAAGAAATAATTTTTTACAAGATAATCTTTGTCATAGTTAACAATGTTCAGGTATTAATTTTCACCTCCTCGTACTAATCATTATTGATGATAAACTCATACAATCATTTTTTAAATTTATAAGATAACAAATATAATGTTTATCTCTTGAGAGATTTTTCTTAAAATAGTACTTACGTGTTTTGTTTCATATAAAGCTTATTATTTTAGGTTAGATTTGATATAATTTAGGTTAACTCTATTTCATCATTTTTTTTTTTTTTTTTTACTTATCAGTTAAAATTTAATTACTGAAAGTGAATTAATTAAATAAAGTTCAATGTCATGTGAGTAATGAGCTTGGTCTTCTGTCATAATATACAGAAGATTGTTATTTTTACAAAAAATAAAATACTGTTCCATGAATATATAGAATCTTCATATTCAAATATAAATTACATAAATTATATGAATAATATAATTCTCATAAAAAACGATACCTCTTCGCCTGTGTACACTTTTATTGATACTCTCTCCTTATCACATATACATTCTATTATAAATTATTTATTTTTATTTAATATCACACGCTTTCTACATACACCCACAGTTACTCCTACTTAATATTCAATTTTTCCTGTGGAAACTGTTCTTTTATCGGTACAATTATTGCAAATACAACTTTCGACAGTTACACAATGTTACATATTATTTTTACTATTTTATTCACATAGAGGTGAAACTAGAAAATAATGTAAAATGTAAAACAACGAAACCGCAACGTAAATTACTAACTTTTACTCACAATATCTACTGTACACGCAGCTAAAACAATTTTGAACATACCTAGATTTCACAAAACACGTTCGAATTACAGAAGATTTTCTAGGTGTGCAGATACTTTTGCCCCACGGAGGAATGCTCCTTTCTCGTCACGCGTATAGACTCGATTGACTGCTGCCTACTCATTATACACCACAACTGTGTCATTGGGTTGTTATTCGTTCCGACTGCACTTCACTCTTGATAACAAGGAAGTCATTTCTCAGGGCTGTATCACATTACTCAATAACCCGTTATTTATAATTGGATATTCATTAACCGAGCCGCACAAATATAAATTAATTTACCCCTTTAAGTAGACAAAACTTATGAGAAATAGAAACGTTTTTAATTCATAAATGTCCTCTTAAACGCAAAAACTTTTCATATAATTATCTCTTCTTTTTTTTCTTTTGCTGATTTTAAAAAAAGAAAAAAGTGAAACCAGAATTTGGGATCCAGTTTAAAATTATAACCGTGGCGGTCGCTTAAACAAAGCCCGGCCGACTATAAAGGTAAAAACAAAATAGAAGAAAAAGAAGAGGGATGATTTATTATACTTGTGGACATCTTGGAACATTTCAACGATATTTCGAAAAGCTTCTTGCCCGGTGAACTGCGGTAACCGAGGAAACGACTGTTGGCTTACCGCATGTCTCATAAAAGTTTTTACCCCGGGAAAAATTTGTTGGAAATGTCGGAGACGAAGGTGAAGAGAGAAAAAGCGATGGGAAAACGAGAGGTACGGTAGCCGTTTTGTGGCCCCCTATAAAAGTTATACGATGGGTCCGAGATCGGCGTGGTACTCGAAAAATTTGCCATCCCCGAATGATTTGTGAGCTTTCCGTGATTCGACCTGGACCGTGGTTTCCCCTTTATTCTGGTCAGTTTTTTTTTACGGTTAATACTTTCCAACATTGAACTCATTTCTATCTTCATTAAATGAAAAAAGAGTTAACGACTTAAAAGTTACTTTTCACTTTTTTATACCTTCTAATATTTCGCAATTATATGCACAACACTTAAGTGTCTATATTGCAGATATACATTAGGAAGAGATACGCGAATGTTATCGTAATTGCTCGATATGTTATCAATAGACTTCGAAATTTATTGCAGAATTTATGCAATTATAACATATCAGAAAGTGCAAAATGTTAAGTTAGTGCAAAACATGCTCAAAATGCTTGTGAAATATTTTTAATACGTGCCTATGCGTATTTATTATAATTATAATTAATTATAATTTGTGTTGCAATACTTAGAGCCCTTCCTCTTTACCTACAAACGTCTTCGTTAGATTAGAATAAATGTACAGTACCGAGCATGGTGGCCTTACATAGAATGGGAGGTTCCATGTTAGGTTAGATTATGTTCTTCCATGGTTCCTCAAAAATCCAGGAGCCTACATTGCAGACAAGTGTACTAGGTGATGGGAGGTAGCCCAAGAGGTGGTACAAGTACAGTGTCCCTTGGCGTGATGTGCCATGGTGCGATATGGCGTGGCGTAGCGTGCCGTGCGCGCGAGTTGAAGGTACCCCCTATGGGTTAGGGGCACCCCTACCTCGCGACGACCGTTTGTTCAGTTTGGTCCGAGTTTACGAGCCTGCTGAGCCACAAAATTTACGGTACCCTCTTAAAAGCGATCCAAACACGTACCGGTCCATTCCAGGGCATCGTTTAGGAGTATGGCGTATACCTTGCCACGCGTTTTGCCTCCAAAACTCGGATTCATGCTGCTGCCCTTTATTGCACTGCTCCTCTCCCCTTAGTTTTCCTACTTTAGTTACTTTTTTGTTACTTCCTTCCTTTTCCTCTCCTTAAATCTCAACATTTTTTAACCCTTCCATCATAGAATGTGTCATATAATTGATCGCACGATCAGTAATGTAAAAGTTTAAATAATTGCAAAATTGTAAAATTTATATGGAGCATAGTTTTGATCTGGAAGTTTGAAAAATATCCACGTATTATTGAATCGGGTACCGCAATAAGAGACCCCTCATGTGCAAGCTCCTTGTGTGTAATCAAGTTAAAAATTTATATAAAACACTGCCAGATGATCGCGAACGATGTTAGGGCAGAATGACATAAACTCGGTTATATAAAACAAATGCAGGAACACGCGAATGGGAAGCCCCAGTGTATCTCTGTAGCAGAAGAAACCCTTTCGAAGAATCTTTACATATGCATGGACCACCAGTGATACCATAGAAAATCATCACCCCTTCCACAGCACACACGAGCAACCCCCTTTTGTTTTCTCTACGTCATAACATAGTAAAGTTTATAAATACACTTCGTTGATAATGAAGTAACATTAATGAATTGTTTGATAACAAATTAATCATTGATTTCTTCATTTTACTATTAGGGTACAAATTAGGGTACATCCTGCTTACAGAAATTACAGAAATTCTAATTGTTGAGAATAAATAATAATTAATTAGTAAATTTTTAATTTCAAGCTCTTCCAATTTTTTAGATTTAATAATAGGACATATTAAAAGTACAAATTTAAAATTTGCTGGTTATTATTTCAAGACAATAATTTTTTACCAGTGATAGGAGCCACCAGTAACCCCTAGCGCATTCAAAGTTGTTAAAGTGAATAACTGTGCTTCGAGGAAGGGAGAGATGAACCACGACAATAAATAGGAAAGCGGAGAACTTTCACCCTACAATCTTCCGGAAAACCTGACCTCAGAAGAAACAAGATCTATGCAAGATTTATTGAACGTGGATTTCTTCTAGGTAATGGTGGTCATCTTCGAAGTTTCTATGATCGTAAAATAAAATTGGGGAGTCTCTTGTTTGTGGACTACCATTGTTCCATTAATTTCGTTTGCAAACTATCATTGGCTCGTATAAAAGGTGGAAATATTCGTGAAGAAATACTATAAACCTAAATCTCTTATATTGCACGGATCTAATTTAACCTTGGTGCTAATCATAAACCAGTCATAATACTTGTGCATATAGAGAGGATAATAATAATATGATGATCGTAAGCCATTATCTGATAAAAAAGTTAAATTCGTGTTATCTTCATGGATTTTACAATCTTATTTTTAATTTAAAACTAAAAAATGAATAATATTAAATTATACTTAAATTGTTGCTATTTGTGGCGACTGAGGGTAAAATTTGTTAAGCTTATATTTTACAATACTTACAAGAACAGTAACTACGTGTCGGTCGGCATACTGCAGCATCATACGAAACTGTCAATTAGGAATCTGTCGGTGATTTCAATATCTGCTGAATCGATCCTTTTCGAACCGTTCACAGTATGTCAGAGGTAATTGTTTTCCAATTTGCTTTGCTTTGTACTTACGACGAATTATTTCTCGAAAGAACATAAATATATACATGGAAGATAAATGTTACTTTCATTAAATTTATTTATCAATGTTGGAAATATTTTGTTTTAAATGTAAATTATTGTTTGAACTAAATTATACGTTTTAAGTATCGAAACAATGTTGAATGATACCGCCGTCGAATGAAATTAGTGTTTCACACAATTGAAACTTTCTGTCAAACATATCACATCTTGTAATTAATTACTTTCTGATAACTGAGGATGAAACAAAGAAGTAATATTACAATTGAATTAATGAGGTGTCCTTCGGCTACACAAATATGTTCTATAATTGACGATAATTAAAAATACACACGTGTTATCCGAAATGTGCAAATCAGGAATTTATCATTAAAAAGGAGAAACAAATACAGAGGGTGAAAAACAACCGAAGAAAATTCAGCAAACTTAGTTTTAATATTATATGACGTTCTTCGAAATTTCAAAATTAATTAATATTAAAATTTGAAGCAAAACATTTCCTATGCCATATTAGAATTGTTAATATAATATTAATTTAATACAATAATCTCAACTACGTATGAGATAATAAGTTACGAACATTTCCATTCTGATGCGACATCTCTTTGTGCCTACTACCAATTTATGAAGCTAATAAATCAGAAAACAATGAGATATATCAAATAATTAATATTAATAATCGAACGTGTAATGTACTATCACTCGTCTTAAAATAATTTGATATATTAAAGAAGACTTGTCACGGTTTATGGACATTGAACCGTTAATAATTTATTAATTGAATCTGTTAATTTAATGTGTGACTGATAGGAAGTACCTATTTTTGCTCTGAAAAATAACAATGTTGCTGATAAAAAGAGAAACGATAACAAAATTTTGTTTAAAGTTGTACCAGGTGTATATGCGTATATACAGATGAAACAGGAGAGACTTTCACAATTCTGTATCTGAGTAGCGATGATATTATTTAACAAACAAGCCGGATGGAGGGCTTACCAGGGTACTGTTACCACTAATCTTTGCAACGACTTTAGCACGCCTACATGTGAACTTATTCATCGGTAATTAAGAGATTAAACCGTGTTGCATGACACCGTCTTACAGCCTCTCTTCTTTTCTTCTTTTTCTCATTAGACTATACGTTTACTAAATTACATATCTGTTATCTCGATCACCTTGCTAGGTGTACACTTTACGTAACGAAATACACTATTTCCCTGGATAAATAATTTGCACGGAAATAACATATTACAGTACACTAATATAATTTTCAAATTTTTAATTACAAGCTTTGTAAACACTTCTTTCCTTATTAGTATAATAATAAGTAATGCTGTCGAAAATAATTTTTTTTTTAATATGGAGTGTCGATCGTTAATAAGTCTGGATGGATCAAAGAAAAATTCTTATACACTGGAGTATTTCGAAGCAATATTATTTTTATTCTCTTGTAAATGTAAAGAGAGAGAAGCAATTGTTCAAAGTCCATAAGGTCCAGCATTTTCGAAGGCGGACTATTACGCGAATGCAACGGGACGTCTCGATTGGTACGGACGTACAACCACGCACGTATTCGCGGTACAAGACTGAAAGGACACGTCTCGAATATTTTACCCCGGGAGTTTTTCCTCTTTAATTGATTCAATCGGCGAAAAACACGGCAGGACCGCTTCACCCTCCGGGAATGTTCACCCACCTCCACGTCATCCACGCTTTCAGCAACCAACCACTGTAACGAGACGCTAGAACTAACCTCCCTTTTCGATGAAAACGCCAACCCCTCTTCGCGGTTTACTCCCCGTTCCCTCTCTTTCTCTTTGTCTCTCTTCTCCAACTTTATTTTACCTTTTTTTTTATTATTATTATTTCCACCTGCTCGCCGCTTTTTCCCTTCCGCGTCTAAACTCCCTTCATTCTTTGTAATTTATCAATCATCACCTGTATAGTTTCGTTTCGAAACTAGTTTAAGTTCCTTTTCCTAAAGAAAAGAAAAAGAATTTAGGTTTCTCTAAGGAAAATGACGTTGTAAAGGAAAAGACCTCATCATTCTCTAATATTCAATAATTAAAAATTAATATCTATGATTATAATTATGATTATAATTAATATCTACATATTGCTTAAGATTTTAATATTTTTATGTATAACTGGCGGGGCCTCCTTTCTCGACACTGTACTTTTCTCCATTTAACTGGTACTCCCTATGTTTTTTTGCTTCCTCTAATTATTATTATACTCAGGAATATGTAAAGAATCTGTTCTTCTTGTATTGAAACACTTCTAGAGACGTCGTATGAAAACATTTATGAAGATATATGAATTGAAACATTATTGACATTTTCATTGTACATCTCGGTTGGGAATGTTCTGGGAACAGAATTTTCCATAAATTACTGAAACTCAGAGATTTTCGGTTTATTATTTTAATTAGAGCCTTCAGGCCATATTTAACGAGTGTCTGCATTCATATTGTGTACCTCGCTGAAAGGACCATGGAACCATGATAATATTATCGTTTCTGTGAGTGTAATCCACTCGTGTAACAGTACGTTCCAATTTATTACTTTTTGCATTTACTTATAAATAATATCGAAGAAAAATTTATTCCGTACTTGTTACTTTCTTCTGTTTCGAATTTTAATATCATAAAAAATGAAACAATTCAACGTTATTTTAATAAAAAGAAATAACGTAAAGAACGTTTCGGTGTTTTTTTACCGGTTCTACGGGAAATCCGCAATAAAATTGTCATAAGCCGAAAAAGGTCCAGTTTTTTCCGTTACTGTGACAACAGCAATGGCACTTATTTTTTGCCGTTAGATAAGTCCCGTTAAAAAAGGCGTAAAAGAATAATTTACAACCCTAACGTTTTTTTAATCGGTCAGTCAAAGAAGGTAAAATAGAAACATTTCTGCTAGGTAAATTTCTTCGACTGGCATACAAAAAATGAAGCGCGTAAATTTTTAAGGGTTGAATGTTTGCTCGAAAACAGACAACCTCCCTATAAACCGATAAAAATCCGTTACTTTAAGAGATGACTTTTTGACTCCGTCCTTTTTTGTCAGAAGTACCGCTTTTTTGCCTCCAAGGATGCAGCATTTCAAACAGTTCTTAAAATCAGTTGCAGACAAATCTTTTTGCTTAAGATTCATAGATTCTACAATATTTCAGAGTGTTAATAACTAACTAGCGGGAAGTTGAAGAATTTATTTGTGTAAAAGAACAAAGCACGCGTCTCGAATAAAACGCAGATGGGGCCAATATTGATCAAATAGCGCGTGGAATATTTTGAAATCGGATATTTTACTTTAGTGTTCATAGAGTTCAGAAGAACCGCTTTTAATGACCCGGACGTGGATAGCTCCACCTAGTAATGTCGTATTCAATTCCAACCTCCGCACAATCTCAAGGTAAATCTTCTCCTGATTCTTCAACCCCTTTCGCCCCTGAAATTCGGCTCATGTTACTCACTTTGTTACCTCTTACGTGTGCTGTTCGCTTTAGAGTTTGCGTTCATTTTCTTGCTCCTTTTTCAAATTGTTCAAGGAATACCTTTGTAATGTTTTGCAATAAGTTCTGTCAATTAGCGTTTATTATTTTTCATAATTTATATACACGTAGTTGCGTACTTATTTACGTGAATTGATTCTCCGGAACGTTTTACATAAACAGCTTTGAAAGGGTGAATCTACATAGAAAGAAAAATGGATTAGAAATGTTCAGTGATATTTTTCTGTACAAGGCTTCATTTCTGAATAAATTAATCTTGAAAGTTCATTGAAATTTTTATATTTTAAAAAGATCGCCATAATTTAAAAACCATGTGGCGCCGACTAGTGGTTGGTGCTCAAAATGAGCTTTTTGAGTTCACCGATAGAGAGAGCGCAAAAATTACATCGAATTTTAGTTCTCGTCGTTATCATCAGACGGCGTCTTTTTTCATCATGGCGTCGCATGTTTCCCTAATAATCGCGGTTTTTTTAATATGCAAAAATTCTAATGCGTCTGTCACTTTTTACGACAATGCAAAAAATTAAAAAATTGAAAGTAATGATATTAAACAATGCCCACTGCGCAAATGAACTTTGCTTAGAGAATAAAAATACGCAGAAAAAGTGCGATTATATTTATGTAATAAGCCGCGAAGATTGCGCAACAGTATTGAACCTTCGTAAAATTAATTTCTATCGGTCCGATAATCGAACACGTTTACTCGTAAAAACGGTTCATTTCGTGGTTCACACTGTCGACAGTCATTTTTATCAATGAACCAATTAATAAATCGCATAGTTTGTGCCAGTCAACAAGCGTTGCTTAGTAAGAAGTTGTGCACTGTTACTGTAAGAGGATTTCGTGTATCGGCTCAAAATATGGTTATCGCTGTAAGTTGGGCTTTGTTTGAGATTTAATAAATAGCAAAACAGAGAATTTATTTATCACAACTTTTATGATATTTACAGACTATATTTTTAACCATATATTTTTATGGTTCATCATTTAATTTATATACAAGTTATTGATTTCTCTGCGTAGGTTGGTGATAAACTACCGGCAATTGATCTTTTTGAAGATACACCCACAAACAAGGTGAATCTTGCAAAACTTGCAGCTGATAAAAAAATTGTAGTCTTCGGAGTACCAGGAGCATTTACACCAGGATGTTCAAAAGTATATATTTTTGAAAGCATTTCTTGTTGGATTTAATTTAAATAAAAAATATATTATGTACTTTAATACTGTTTAAATTTTGTATAAGTACAATAACATTTTAGACACATCTTCCTGGTTATATTCAAAAAGCTCAGGAATTGAAATCTAAAGGAATTGCAGAAATTGTTTGCATATCTGTAAATGATCCATTTGTAATGGCAGCATGGGGTAAAGAACACGGAGCACAAGGGAAGGTAATATATTTTATATAAGTAGTTTGATAATTAATTTGTATATGAAAAGCTGGACACATTCTTTTAATCATTGTTTTTATATAGGTACGCATGTTAGCAGATCCTGCAGCTCAATTTACAGATGCATTAGGATTGTCTACAGATTTGCCTGTACTTGGTGGAAAAAGAAGTAAGCGTTTCTCAATGCTACTTAATAAAGGAGTAGTTCAAGAATTAAATATAGAACCAGATAATACAGGTCTTTCTTGTTCCTTAGCAGAAAATCTTAAAATGTAAAATGTGCATTTCTAAAAGTTATGTAGTCATATTACTATTTATAAGAGTATAAATTCTTGATTCTATTACAAGCTGTTGTAATAAAATATTATTAAACGAGTCGTTTATATGGATTACTATGTTGAACTCAGCTTTTTTATTGTGCCAATGTGTTTTCGCGACATTTTCCTGATAAAACAGTTTCTACAAACAATTGTTGTTTTTTAATCATCAAAACTGGTCATCTAAAATCTTCCTTACCCGACTAAAACGGTATCTGCCTTTGTTTTTGTGGACTCATGACATAGGGGACATGCCTTTGTTCTCAAAGGGTCCTGAATTTGTGCCTTGAGAACGAACGCCATCTGCTTTATCCTAGTATGAAAATCAGAAATACTTCGTACTGCAACAGTCTAACGCACTTGGATGGTAATAACAGATTGATTCGATATCAAAAACTATACCCCATTACTCATTCTCAGTCAGTGTCAGGATTTCAGCCTTGCCATATTACAGTAACAAGAGGAGCAGCAAGGAGAGGTTGATACAGTCCTTCTCTCAACACTAGATATGACGGTTTCACCACCAAAATGATGAATGAAGTGATGAATCGTATTCTGTTTGTAATTTGTTAAAGATCAAACAGTTGTTTTATATATAGAAAATATAAATACAATTTGAATTTAATCGGTAAAACAGAAATCTAACTTAACAAAGTGAAATGTAAATCCGCCATATCGTTTCGAAAACTTGATCGGTATGTCGTCGAGTAGTTTGAGCCATTTTTGTATAGATGGTGCTACAATCGAAAAGTAGAAGTATATACATACACCCTCCTACTCTTTTGACGTCCGAAGACAGACGGCTCCAGCGCGAGGCGGCTAATTTATAAAATCACCTACATACGTGGGAACTATACTTGACTTCATTGTATATTAATTTCATTTTACTAAATTTGAAAATTCTCACAATTTTTTTAGTTACTTTTAGTGCTAACGAATCGCTCGTTAGAATTATAGCGCAATTTGAAGTTGCCTCCAAGGCTTGCAACGCTCGGTATGACAATATTCATATCACTGTTTGGAAGTACCGTCACATAATATAGTTAATTGTAGCAGCTTTCAACATTGTGTTCCGCGTTCCTTCGAGATGAATTGAAATTACTGCCAGGATGTCGGATTACTCGACGGATTCGTTGGAGGACACGAACGAGGTGTCTCCGAGGAGTCCAGATTCTTTGCTGAAGAACAATGTCAGTCCCAACCTACAGCCAATTAAAGCTACGAATGATTTATCACACGATGTTGCCTGTCGCTTGAAACCTACCAATTCCCTTTTACCACGTAAACAAGGCAAGAATAAAATTATCAATGCTTCCTGTTCATTTTATATTTTAACATAAAATCGACGCAAAATCGCTTAGGACACCCTGCAAAAAGTATATACATGCTGAAAATTTGATCTTTTCTTGAAAAATGAATGGTCTCGAGGAGAGTATCGATCCAACCGAAGAATCTGTCCCTCCTTAAATTTCTCTTTTTTAGCTCTTCTGGAAATGTTTCAGATACCGGATGTAATGAAACCACGCCGGGCATTGGTGCCAGTAAAGACAAGGGGACAGTCGGCAGCAGGAATGCGATAATTGCGAGCGGAGACACGTACAAACGACGACGCCCGGCGTCCTCAAAGAACAGAAAAGTAGACGTCACGGATAGCCTTAAAAGAAACGTAAGATCACAAGCCTGCTGGGTATTCATTTTAACCATACCATCAAGTAGCGCAACTATAATTCAAGTTCAACGAGGGTCAAAGTCTTTTCATAATAACTAAATGATCCGTAATCGCTTCATTTATACAAAATTAATGTTATATTTATTTCAACTCCTCAGAATATAGACAATTCGAAGCAAAAGAAGGAGGTTGCCAAGAGGGTGGTTGCACCTCGGTGTACCAAAGGTTCCGCAAAGGCGTTCACGTTGAAACAAAATTGTTGCTCCAAGGAAAGTTCGATGCCTGTGAAACGAGAGAAAAAATTTGGCAATGTATCCACATCGAATACTCGACAGACGATGGAGTGTTCCTATCTGGAGCTTCATTGTCGCAGATTCAGTTAGTCTAAAATGAGATAACGTTCTGCCTTCTTCTGTGATCGACATAAGGTTGCGCCGGGACGATACCGGAACAGCGCAATTTTCTTTGGGAACGTTTACTTTGGCCGTGATTAGATGTCCCTTCCGCGTCGGTGATATATATATATATATCCAAGGCGGAGGATTAGAACACACGTTGACCCTTCCTTGTTTGTTTCTTCCCTTCTCATTTATTTGCAGTCCCTCTGCCGTACTGCTTTCTTGTTGTTTGGACGCATCGAGTCTTTCTGCAATTTCAAACGTGTCCACAGCCTCGACTCGGTTCGTGAGAGGATTGTTTTCGGACGGAAGGACATTTTTAAAATGTTAGACGCGGCAGGCTGCAAAGTATTTGAAAATTACACAAAGGAGTTTAAAGGGATCTTGGAGTTTATACCAGTTTTGGAAATTTCCAAACAATCAACTCGAAGTGATTTAATTTTTCCCAAAAGCAATCAAAGTACACACGAATTCCTTTTTCAATCCTCCAGTAATTTCACCCCACTTCTTTTTTAGCCAAGAAATAGTAGTTACAGGAATTAGTGTCCACTGTATGGCACTAAGCCAATCACGAACAGCCCCTTCTTCGTTCACCCCTTAACTCTATCACTCTCATCCTGATGACATTGGGATAAACTTCGTTCCAAACGTGTGTCATAAAATATTACACATATTCGGTTAAGCTTTTCCTTCCGTGTCTATCGATCAGTCACGAGTCCGTTTAACGTAATCCACGCTCTTCAAACATTAATTCGATCCGTCGCGTCGCACGTGTTGCCCGCAGTTTGCAGCAGTCATCCCTTCGGGTGCGGTATCGTCCTGGGGGTCTAGCGCACGAGCAATCTAATTTAAAGCGATTCGCGATGTAGAAGATCGGCAAGAAAGATGCATTTTCGTATCGCGTTGCTCGCAGGTGGACCATGGTACACCGTTCGATCCCCCAAGGGTTCTACCTTGTCGGTTTGGGGGGACAGCCACCAAGAGGAGATCACAGACGACGAGACACGTTCGTTGGCTAGCCCGAGGGACGATCAAAGCGAGCTGAGCTTTTATCGGCGTCTAATCGAGGCATCCAACGATCCTTTGGCCTCGGCCATCCGATCCTCCGAAACTGTGCATCAACCAGACCTACAGGACACGGACCTCCTCTCCTCCTCCTTCTCCTTCGACGAGAGAGTTAAGCAACCGTCCGACGATAAATCGAAGAAGAGCGTGGGATATCGGCCGTACACCATCGAGGAGTACAAGACCTTGTCGATTCCGAAGCTCGATCGATCTCTTGGGCCCGATAAAGTCGAGATGCAAGCGAAGGTAGGTTCGTTTCCTTTCTTGACTACCTTGACTATCTTCTTGTACATCCTTTGACCACGCTTAATTGCGTTGGGATTTATTCGTCACGCGATCATGATTGGAGGACAGAGGATGGGGAATGATGTTGGCTGTGTAAAGCTAGAGTTTACTTAGCTGTGATCAAAGATGAGTATTTTGTTTTTGATAAGTAAATTGGGTAATTTGTCAAAGGTTCAAAGTGACATTATTTCGATACGTGATATATACAGAAATATATTTGTGGGGCATTTTTATATTCATAAGACAGGAATTTCATTTTTGATGATTCGCGGATAAGCGTCGGCTGGTCGGTTGAAAGTTGAGTTACCAAAAGTTCGAACAGAGACATCTCGCAATCTTGTTTCCTTGTCCCACCGGAAGTTAACCTGGCGGCGACGGGAAAGCGGAGTAGAAGAAACTTCGCTTCCGTCGACCCATCACAGTTTACAATTTCACGGAAGACCTAAAGCGAGTTAGCTTGTCGCCCGTCTTCGTAACTTCAATCTAATAAACATGCGGCCGTTTCCTCGCAGCTACCTTGTCATTTACTTACTTCCGGTTTCTTCGCATGAATTCTGTCGAACTTGTGAATCGAAAAATACATACGTGGAAAACTATCGAATAGAGAATTTCTTAAAACTATCTACAATACAATAATTCTTCATTTTATTAAATTCTTTGTTATTTCAAATCCATAAAAGGGATGGTAATATCAAAGACACTCGAATTAATTAGTACATTTGATAATTGCATACGTTTCCTTAACGAGCCACTGAAAGATATCGTTTCACGATGAGAAAGATTTTCGAAAAGTCGGTCGCGATGCTGTTCTTTCGAGACGGCATTCTGAGCGGCGTGCCGACGTGGCTCCGGTAGCCGCGCGACGCCGAGCGTACGCCGGGGAAATAGTTGTCGTCGTCGTACTCAGAGACACAGTAGATTCCAGGAGCCTTTGAGCTAAATACTCGAGAGTCGGCAGGGTGTTCCGTAAATTTTTCAGACTCCATAGTACCGCGAACTGAAATTCAAGGGGGAGAGAGTAAGACGGAGATCAGCTGCTCATGGACTCGCGCATATTTTCCTATAGACACGTATCCGCATTCCTGCTCGTTTCCAAGGAACCGGAATTCCATTGATCTGATCGCGTGCCGTTATCAGGAAAACGATTTTACCGGATTGGAAATTAAAATTTCAATGGATCTTCTGCACACTGACCGTCATAGTTGAAATGTACGCTCATGAATAGTCCCTTTTATCGTCGGCTCGACGGAAGTTGTACACAAAAGGAAATGTACAAGCCATGAGTTCTTAGAGGAAAGTACAGCATTTATCTGTAGGTACATGTATTTGTCGTTCATTCTTCCGCCATTATCTAGAATTGCATTAAGTTGGTAGGAGGGAGATAAATGCACCGATACACGGTGAATAAATTTGTTCCTGGCGGACGCGTCGTCGGGAACAATTTAAATGAAATGCCGACCGAGGTCAACGAGCTGGAACAAGGGGACAAGAGAGGTACGCCATAATGCCCATAATTACACTGACTCTCCAGAGGTTGTATTAATATTGCCCACGGTTTAACTTGCCATGATATTAACCATGCAACGACGTGCATTAACTGGTGCGGTTTCGCGACAGAATGATGAGACGGGTAAACAGAGAAACGTAAAAACAGGGGTATGTACACGGAAAGTGAATAAAAATGGGAAAAGTGTAAGTTAGATGAAGCTGATGTGACTCGACGTTGACTATTTGACGCTGACGATTCGACGCTGACAATTCGACTCCGACAAACTCAACGCTGGCGTTATCCTATATGGAGTGTATATTCTGGACGCTTTCGTTTCGATAACAGAACGAAAGGGTTAATTAAAAGGCAACAAACATAACAATACGACGCACCGAATTATCCCCTTCCGTCCGATAGAATTTTCTCTTTCCTCCTCTGATACTTTTGTTCGTCTTCTCTATCCGTCGGTTACCACTTGCCCCACACTTTTCTACCTAGTTCCCTTTTGCACCATCCTCTTTCGACGAGCATTTGCATAATCTACTTTACGTTGCATTCGGCCGGGCCAGTCGGCACCTCGACGATTTTCGCTGTTAGCTCGATCGATCGATCTTACTACAACTTTTAACGGGCAAACTGCTGCCGGATGCTCGTTCGCAGAGAAATGAAGGGTACTGATGGAAGGTAGAATTGTCAGATCCACCATGGGCAGGCAGAGGGTGTTGCGTCGCGTCACGGGGCTTTCGTAAAAAGTAAATAAAAGCGTCGGGATGTCGCCTCAGGTCTGTTTAGCTTGAAAGTTTCATCGAAGCGGTACCTGCTTCAGGGATTGTTTGTTGTTGCAGAGAGAGTGGCTGATGCGGCGAAGATCATACGGGAATTCAGTCAGCGCTCGTAATTGTCAACGCATGTTGATGCAAGCACAGAAAATCAAGGTAAGTGTCTACCAATATTTTCATTGTTTACCAATATTGAAGGCGAAGCTTTGGAGACTATGCTTAGTTACAGTTTCAAAAATAATAAATAAAAATATTTGTAATATTAATATTAATACTGTTGTAATATTGCAACGAATACCACATAGGTGCTTTTAAAATAATCATTTTCACTAGTTTATATTTGTTCGATGTTACCTGTACTAAGGTGAGTCGCATTAGCTGCGATAATCTTACTCGAAGCTACTGAGCTTCCTCATTTACAAGAAACGTAACGTCTTTGTAATCTTCTTCGTTCTTTTAATCTTCTCCGTGTACCATTGTCTGAAGTAAAAAGTTGAGAAGATAACAGTGCTTTGCTTTTACAAAAGCAAAGTTCTACAGAAAAATGAAAAAAGAAAAAAGAAATGAAAAAGATAAGAATTTTAAGCTAAATTATATCAGGTCAATTAAAAAAAAAATCCAATGTTACATATTTGAGAAGATTTCCAAATGATTTAAAGCACTCATGAAAATAGTTATTAAAATGCCAGTGCTTTCATCGATAATTTGAAAATTTTAATGCACGCGAATGGAAAGTTTTAATTTGTCAAATGCGAAATGAATTTCTTTTAACTCGTGGCGCTGAATAATTTTTTTTTTTTCAATAGCGGAAAAGCGTTAACGCGGAATTTATATTGTCGTGAATCAGGTTTGCGTTATTGGTCCTCGGAATTAATAATATACTGGAAAAAAGGATACTCGAGGCGTGGCAGGATGACTAATTGACATCGTCCACCATTTGATACATTCAATATTTAATTGCCAATTAGGGGATGCGAAGAGGTGTCCCGACGAAAACTGATTCGTTTCGCTCGTTCGGCGCGAAAGTCAAGCCTCGTAATGGTCCACCGGAAGATTTATAAACGAAATTAATTACCTACGTATCACTTTCGCGTTAATAATGGTCCCTCCTTTTTTTTCTCTCTACCAATTTGTCACTCGTTTCATTCTTCTTTGGTTACGCATTTTTATCCTCCGTTCATTAACCGATATCACGACAGAATTCTCATCTTCTAAAATCCACCTATTAATTTTTTTATTAAAGAGGTATAATATCGCATCAAATAAAATGTACATCGAAGACACCTATACATTATTACTACCTCTTCCAACATTTAAAGATGAAATTTGTTTAATAATAACCACGGTATGTTTAAAATATCGAGTGATCGATGTCTTCAGTTGTGCTCATCTTTCACAGTTCATTGTTTTTAGGGATAATCTATGGAAAATTAGTTGTTGCTCGTTAGGTTGGATTAAATCTAATCATAAGACGGACGGCGTGGAAGGTAGGAAAAGGACAACGGCTAGCATGGATGCCGTTGGCCGAAGTATAGACCGGTATCCGAACGGAAATCCAATTATATGCACAAAGCGAGGAGTGCAGGCCGCATCTACCACAGGCACAGGGATAGGAATTGGGTATACCGGGGTGAGAGAACGTACAGAAATTCTCTACACGTGGATAAACCTACGTTACATTTGTGGAAAGGGGAACCGGGTCCCCGTGACTCGCTTACCGCTACCGGAATTAGATTTTGCTTACTTTCGTCCTTGCTAGAGTGGCCTCCGCTTGTATCCTCCTCATCTGTCCGCCGGGGTCCCTCGGTATCGATAATCGCGGCCTGAATTTCAACGAGTTACGCCCTTTATGCATATATTTCTCCCTCCCGCCGCAACCCTTTGAAACTTTCTTTGTCCCGAGGTTTGCGTACCGTCGATACAGCTGGTCACCGCAAAACAATTTGCAAAGGAATTCGGAAACGGCTGGCAACGTTTCGCTACGAGTCAGCCATGCTGACGGCTAACCTGCCGGCGAAACTATTTCTAAATAATTTTGCCGCTCGACTCCGTCGCGTGACGTGGAATTTTTCAGCTGACAATCGTGTTAGTTGACTTTCGGATAGTTTCCGTGGAACTGCATCGCAAATACCATCGGTTTACTACGGAGAAAACGTCTTCTGACGAATATGTCAGAATAGTGAAATATTTTAAAATTGTTGCTTAATTTTACCATTTAGATATTGTAAAATTAATTTCTTTTGTTGTATTTGCATTCACTTACAGATATCTTACTTATATGTTCATAGTTGAAGGACGACATCGCTGAGAAATGTTTCCTGCCTCCTTTGAAGGATCAGGAGATGGATGCAAAGGTAACTGAAGGGCTCTTTATTTCGGCACCTCTTTCTGGGATTGTTCAATGATCTTTTTCAGACATCAGATAATTCGATGTCTTCGATGATATTCGAGGATCAAGGAAGCACTTCGAAAACCAAAAGCGAACATAGTAGGAAGACTTATAAGATCAGCAAGGTAACTTTACCGAGGAGGTCGAAGAAATTCGAACGAACGTCTAGCTTCTGTTCGTCCTTAAACTCGCGCGACTTCATTGAAGATTCATATTTGGAGTCCCTAAGGCAACGCCATCTTTACGAGAAGGAGATGGTGGATCGTATAATAAACCGAGCACTATGCTCCCGAGAACACAGCAAACAACTTGCTGCATAATTTAAATCTCGTCCAAGAAACTGTGAATACAACATCTGTTTGCTGTTGATTTTTAAATATGAACCAGTCAAGCAAGCTATTTTATTTTTTACTCCTACAAGGTATCGTTAATTATTTTCAGCATCGTATTCTTGCCAGAACTAATTGAACGTTCAGCGCATATGGATGACTAAATCGTTTGCATAAATCGGCTTCCTTCATCGATCCTTCTATCAGCAAAGTCATTGTGTTTTTCACTCTGTTTCTTGCTAGCGCAACAAAAGGTTCTCGCGAATAAACTACAGGGCGGATCTTTGGGGATTAGTCAGCGAATGAAATATTTAAACTTAATTCCATCGAGGTAAGTTATTCATTGGATGTTATCTTGGGCGGTTGGGCTGGCTTGGTCCGTGTCGATATACCAGTCGCCATAGGGGCGGTTATACGGCTGGCCACGCGTAACTACGTACACTTTTCTATTCATACAGCAACAAGACCGTATGATACACCGGGGAACCTGTACACCCGTACCTTGTCCCCGTGAATTCAGAAATTATTCAACGCTTTTTGACGTTTCGAGTATCGTACGACGATCCGGATGTCGCTTACGTGGACCCCTTAAGTCGTATCAAGGATCCACGACACGGACATAATCCACGGAGACTATATTTATCCACGATTAACCATCGAAAAAGAATTTAAAGGACCTCTTTTTCTTATTCTTGCTTTCTTGTACAGGTTCTTTCATAATATGCGAGTCACATTTTTGTGGTGGACGGTAAGATAATCCATGGCAATTCTATGGATCATTCTACCCATCAAATATCATTTATATACGAATTGTATACATCTGCAAGTATAGTGGGTTCCACAAGTTATGAAACGTCCCATATACCGCGAGCGCTCTCATGAATAAGTAAGCGCGTGCAGGTAGTCCTGCCGTGAAAAAGAAAAAAAAAGGAAGAGAAGAAAAGAAGAAAAAAGCAATTTTATACCGTACAACCGAGTCCTTCTTTTGGAACGCCTCGTTAAGAGCACAACTCTGTTAATTATCTTTCGCAATAATCTGGCAAAATTTTTGGCCAACCGTGCGCGCTGGGCAGCAACAGTGAAAAGTTGGATGCTGATGCGGCTATTTAATTTCCGCGACGCGGTACGTTGTTATCGAGTTCGTGTTTTAACGTGTTATCTTCGAGATAGCAGAAAGAAATACAAATACGATAGAATTTGTCCAATGTTTTAAACGTTGAATAGAAGTTAAATTGAACGTGGTGGTGGTTTACTCGAAGGATCGAGGAAAATAGGATTCCCAGCTACGTATCGACGCGAAAGTCACGTGTGAAAGTATCAGCCGTTGAAATCGAATTTTAAACAGTCTTCTCCACCCTGGTCGACGCTCTAGCCTGGCGACACTTGATCCAGATTCTACGATAAACATTTCGTCAACGCTTAATCTCCATTACCGAAGCGAATTGAATCCGTAGATTGGCGAGTGGTTTAAAGGAAGCATTTTTATAACGATGGTACTCATCGTGGAAACTTAAATTCAATGGAGTTTCAATTGGAAACAAACACCCGTTTCCACCTCGACATTTACTTCCACTTCTAATTAATTAAAACTTACAACTCTTGATATATACATTTTTCAATTTCAAAGATAACTTTTTAAAGAACACTCCTCTCGGTGATAGTTTCATCGTGGAGCGCGTTGAAATCCGTGTACACGGAATCGATACGGAAGTTGATAGTTTCGCAACGCGTGCCGTGGTAGGATCGAGTTTTCTCGCGGATTACTGCATTAGAAGGTAGTGGGCGCAAATTAGCGATGCATCTCGGATAGATTTATCGCGGTCAGATTAAGATTAACCCTAGGAGAGCGTCGGAATAATCGATTTCCGGGGGTTGCATTTGCGCCGCCGTGGTTGTCGCGTGATTGCAGCACCCCTGACGGTGGTTCGAGACACTAGCTGGCTTCTGACACTACGGGAACCAGGAAAAGTCGTTGGGCACGTGGGCGTGGTCGTGGTAGTGTGGTGAAACAGTGCACACGTGCGTGCATACGTGCGTGCAGCTGTGTCGCAGCGGGACCGGATGCTGAATGTACGGGACGCGAGTTCAACGGCAGAGGTTGGCACGGACTGATTTCGCCATCAGACTGCCGCCAGCCGGCCAGGTCTGTCTCGCGTGCCAACACACATCAATGGTTCAGGTGAGCGATCTTCCTGTTTCGTCGCATTCCGAATCGTCCACGGCATCTTCTTAATCGATGATCTTGTAACGCGAGATTGTCGAAGATTCTTGGATATCGCGACGCGTACGTACTTGCCCGGAACTGTTGTTGTGCAACTACCCCAACGAACGTCGCGTGCGAGATGTCGCTGCTGTAGGAAATGGACGATGCCACTGTGCTCACGTGGCTATTGTTGCACCCCCTATGCGTGACCTTGTTTCAGTGGCGCCTCTCGTGTTTTCTCTGTTTTTGCCTGGACTATACGGTACTGTAGACTCGTACTCCTTGGATAACCCTTGGAGAAAGGGGTTAATCGTGGATGTGATAATGATAGCGAGCTAGTAGTATAAACGATTATTTATCAGGCAAATTCATCAAATTGATAGCTGTGCCATTGATTCTATTATGATACTATCAGGAATTTGATAAGGACCTACCATTTATTTAAAACGAAAATTTTAATTAAAGAATCGACGGAGAAAAATGTGTTGCAATTCGATCTAGTATTAATCTGTCGGGAATAGAGAGAAATTCTTGAGGGTTAAATGAGAGGCGTAAACCCTTAGCCGGCTGGTTGTGGCCCTTTATGTAAATGGATAATGGGTCCTCTCCGACACTTGGCCCGGCTTCATAGACGACTAGTACACTTCTGCCTACATACATTGTAACGCCGAAGGGTAGTTCATTAACTGTCGGACTCTGGTTCGATGAGAGTTACGGAGAGCCGAATGGCTTTGAAGTTGCGGACGCCTCGAGGGCGTCCACTGTTGAACAATGAGAATTATCTTGTCTTTCCCTCTTCCTTTCTTCCTATTCCCTCTCGTTTATCCATTGCCTTTCCATTTCCATATTCATCTCTTTTTAAAACGCGCCAGACTTCTGTAATCGAGTTGTTTCGAGCAACCTAACGACCGTTATTAAGATCTTCAACCTCTACAGCGTCAGATTAGGGCGGATTACTTTTATATTTTGCTACTTCACATCTGATTATAATTTTTCCATTTTCTGATAGGGGTAAAAATTTATCCCATCGATAGATGACCTTTTCGTCGCAATTTTAGGATTTCTTACCAACTCCTAATCGGTCTTGCTATTATTCAAATCAGTGAAACGTGAACGAAACACGTGTCTTTTTTTCCTTTCCAAATCCATTAGATTGGCAAGCCCGGTATATTTCTGCAGCAACTACGCCAAAGTGTATCCTCGTTGGCGTAGCCAATTATTGTGGTCAGCGAGGCAAACGGAATGGTCGTCTATCGTCGATATAATTACAGGCAGAAACGAAGCACAAATGGCATCGTGAACAGGCACAATGAGGGTTAGATTGAAAATTGCTCACGGTTCGTGGGAGAGTGGAAATTTGCGGAGGCTGTGTGAAACGGAGTCTCGACGAAATTGCTTTCTTGCTCGAGCCGAGTTCTTGCCTGCCGTTTATCAATGGCCACTTACACGATGCATGGAACACGGTGAAAGTGCAAACCTGTGTTTTTCGCGGTTCCATGCACCGGCTAGACGTAAAAAGGGAAAACCCGTTCCGGCCGGGGAAAATGCTGTTGAAAATTCTCCCATTTGAACGTTTGCTCTTCGTTTAATACCGTTTGCTTAACGAGAGAATAATACGTTTGAACGAATCAACCGGCAGCTAGGATTATTTTAATAATTTTGTAAAAGGTTGCTTTAAAAAATGAGATCGTTTTAAAAAATGGATTTCATTAGATTTGCAAATCATACCCCTTGGTGATATTACCTTTTTAAGCTTCGCGTTATTTAATGCGAACCGCGGTGTTCGTTTTAGAGTTACAGGGAGTGTAAAAAATAATGTAACTTGGAAAATATGCAAATATGATATTCTAATGATAGAAAATTTCTAGTTAGAACGTTCACAATCCGCTTCTCATCCGTTTAAGTGTTATTTTCAATTCGCTTGCCGACTTGTCTGACTATACACTGATTATACTACTTAAGTTGTCTGCAATGCAGTTTGGAAAATATGGAAATATAATATTCTAATGATAGAAAATTTCTAGTTAGAACGTTCACAATCCGCTTCTCATCCATTCAAGTATTGTTTTCAATTCGCTTGCCGACTCGTCTGACTATAACCTGATTATACTACTTAAGTTGTCTGCAATGCAGTTTGGAAAATATGGAAATATAATATTCTAATGATAGAAAATTTCTAGTTAGAACGTTCACAATCCGCTTCTCGTCCGTTCAAGTGTTGTTTTCAATTCGCTTGCCGACTCGTTTGACTATACACTGGCTATACTACTTAAATTGTCTGCTTATTCAACGCATCTATCTAATTTTCATTTTTATCACATGGATATTAATATAATATTCGAATTCTAGTATTTTCGTCATAGAATAAAAATAAAGAATAGAAATGGGAATCGCGAGTTCACGAACAATTTACAATCAATAAATTATCGGTCAGTTTGCAGTTGGAATATTGAGAGATCGAATGTTCCCGATCAGCATGGATAGGTGCAATTTATTCGTCTCATAGATAGTATTTCTGACTGGTGGACGGGGCTAACCGAAATCATTCGTTCGATCAGGTATACGTACGCGCGATACCACGGTGTGTAGTAGACGTGCTAGATAGATTTCTCTTGTTCACCCCGTAACTTGTTTGATTTCAATCATTTTCGAGTGTTTTCAATACATTTTCCAAGTGTTTTCGATGGGAGCCCGTCAACGGCGATCGAGCTATATTGTTTCATCGTTTCCGAACGTTTTCAACGGGATCGACGTTGCTGGATGTACAACATCGAAAACGTCGAATTACACGTCGACGTCGTCTGATGTTCCATCCACTCATTCCGTTATTTTCTTGACGTTTCACGTTTTCGTCACGGAACATTCATTTTTTTTTTTTTTTTCAAATCCGTCCAGTGCTATTCCATCATCGAATCGTGCTCGCATTTTTATTCTCTCTCTATTTTATCGGTTAATCAACTTTTCGAACGTATCAAGAATTCTCATGTACATCGTTGAAATTAATATTAATATCGATTGAAATATCTGAATGAAATTGCGGCAAAAGGGTGGACAGGAGGAAAGTTTAGAGTAACGAGCAGTCAAGTCAAGGAGGTTCTTAAATAGGGAGGATTTTACTTACTTCCGTGTGCATCGGGCACCGGTTAATTACGTTTGCTTTTCATTAAGCGAGTCGTACGACTATTTGTTTTCGCCTGACCGGCGGGAAATATATTTTTTTCGACTGTTCAACCGCCAATTTATGTGGTGCGCGTATAAATACGCGGCGGAGGTTTTTACGGTAGGTCAGGGTATACTTTTAAACTCGTTATTTCCTGTTTGTAATAGAAATTATTTCACCGCAGGAAGATTTCTCTGCCCGACAGTTTTCGTTGCACATTTTTTCATTTATTATGGAAGGGGATCACTAATCGGTTAGTGTCTCAAATCTATAATTGAAGAATTAATATCCGAAAGAAAGGGTTAATAATTTCAGAAGGAGTGTGTGCTTCGCGATAAGTGGTATCAGAGTTGAACAACAATCTCTTCTGCACTCTTCTTTAGAACGTCATCCGGCTACTCGGTTTCCGTGCACGACAAAGCTCGCTAATTACTCGGCGAGGAAGCACGCGCTCCACTCTCTTGACACGATTTACACTTCCAGAAATGGAATGGCCGGTACAGAAGACACGGGATTCGTAAGATCGCGAGTTTTCACAACAGCCAAGCCAGTGCCCGCTTTCTTTTCCCACCGTTTCTTCCGGTTCCGGCGCCGGTCTGTTCCTGGCAGATCCGAGAATCACAGCTTGTTTAATTATCTCGGTAGTTATGCAAAGCAAATACGTGCACCGGTGGGGAAAATTGAAGACTTGCTAATTATCGCGTAAAGACGTAAGAAGAGGAAGAAGAAGAAGAAGAAGCAAGGGATGTAGAGAGTTTTCGGGGAGGGGATGAGACGAAAGAAGGGCAGTCGTTTAATTGCAGCGGTTCACCACTCGACAAAAGTGGCTTTCGTGCTTTCCGGACTACGACAGTTATGCCTGACTTCCAGCTATGAAAAGAAATTCCTTTTCGAGATTCCATCGAGGTTGGCTAATTATTTTTTCCGTTTTCCTATTTTCCTCTCTCTCTTTTTTTTTATTACATCTGGAATTGAACGTTTGCAATTAGCTTAGTGGCCAAGAAGCTTTCGTCCATAGACGAAAGTCTTCGAATCAGTGACGTTCGTTTTCGATTAAGTAATTAAAATTCTGAATAGCCACTATCATTGTTAATAATTAAACTTTCGATAAATCCTATCGTACGCGTTATCATTTTCACGGTGGCAACGAAGGTGGTAAATCGTTGCCCGAATCTTCGAACATTTTCGACTCGGCAGATCCGCGAAATCTCCGTGACGATATCGTTAGAGCCTTGGGTATTTTTCGTCGGTTCGATAATACGTACGTATGCTTATCTAGCCGGTAGTAAAGTGGGCTGAGATATAGGCGCAATTCGTTTATTATCGTAAACCGCATCTCTTTCCAATATCCCTTTCACCGGATGTATTCGAGTCGGGAGAGGTTGAAGGCATAGAGATGGGCCGCGTCGTTTCAACCCCGAGGAACGAGAGAAAGAGGGATGAACGAGAAAAGGAGGGGAGAGTTTCAAAGAATTTCCAATTCTCAGCTTTTCAACGACGCCGCCTTCGACGCTTCGTTTGCGCGTCAGAGAGACCGAGGGACGAAGATGGTAGGGCGATGAAACAGGAAAGGGATACAGGGATGGGTTGGTGGGTGGTCGAACGGCTGGAGTTGCCGTAATGAATCGTATTCAGTTTATTCTGGGCTAAGTTACGTTGCCGTGAACGTTGCACCGACGGTAACGGCATACAGGCACCGAACTAGAAGTAAAATGGGACTGTAGGAAAATTGAAAGGCGGAATTTACCCTTTATCCCTTGCTACCATCTTCCCACCAGTTTTCCTCCTTTTCCAGCCTACGATGTTTCTTTAACTCCTTCCCACCGTTATCTCTTTCTCCTGCTGATTTAACCACTTTATCTCTCTCGACCTCCGCACACTTCCTATCAATGCATCCCTTCCTCGTCCCGTCTTAACGAGTAAATCGAAAACTGAGCAACAAAGCTCTACATTTATATCAACTATTCAGCACCACTGAGAACGTCTACAGACAGGGACTCTTAAATGAAAGCCGTTAATGGAAAAATTTTATTTTCATTACAATTCAATGCTGATATCGTTCTCTTTTGTCTATTCCCTACCGAAAATCCTTTGATCCATTAAAGCATGATACCGTGCTTTAACATCGTTTAATGCATTTCCTGTACTGTTCGTTACACGCTGGAATTGCGATTACAGGAAGGATAGAGTTCCGCACGAAAACGGGAGGAACTGGTATGGTGAATCGTGCTTTCAAGCTTTCGTCCTGCATCGTAGATTCAGTACCGGTAAAGCCTGCACTGTGGTTCGTGTGTGACCTAACGAAAGCCCAAGTACACAATTTGATAATGGGTTAGCTGTGTAACGTGCACACATTTGCCAGGCCGTAGTACACGGGCCGCACACAGGATACACTGAATCAGTAATAACAACGTGTTTGCATAATCAATCATGCTCTTTCTACCGTTTCTTCCTATCCCGTAGCCTTGTTGCGATCCCATGTTTTCGAGATGAAGATGATTAAAGGTGGATGATGTTATCCTTTCAGTTCCAAAAACGCGTCTTCGTTTCACTTGTTTGCTGTGTTAATGACAGTCGTCGATGTATGGAAATTCCTTTCTCGTGTAACGTGTAGAAAGCAAGATAAAATATTTGCGTACATTATTGACGTAAAAACAAGTTTTATATTGCTTCGTCTTCGTATCTGGGGGAAAGATATTTATTGTTAAAGTATCTTTTCAAAACATCCCTTATTTACTATTTCCATCAATTTGTTTTATTATTATTTTAAAATTAGAAAAAGTGGAATAACACCGTGATAATTTAAAACTAAATATTAATCCATATTTCCAAAAACATTAATTGAATATTGACAAAATAAATGATTGAAGTTCGATAAAACCACGATAAAATAAACACCATCGATCAATTATCCTGAATATTCAATTTACAAATATTAATATTAATTAGCGTGGGATTATTTAAAAAATATTGAAGGTCCGTCCGAGGTGCACTTGTTCATACACGGTGCGCGTACATTATTCCCTGGTCGAGTTTCGTCATGGGTAATAATATGCAAATGAATATTCCGCAAACAGTATGCAAATAAATAGCGTAGTCTAAATATGGAGACGTCCGTCTTTCTTCCTTCTTTCTCTTCTTCATCCCCCTTTCTTTTTTCCGCGTCGCGTCAGAATAAGTTAATACGTCTGCGTAAATGCGACGGAAACGGCTCTCGAGGTTCAGGTAGTACCGAGCCGCGGTCGGAATTTTCTCGCGTTTTACAGTACAGTGCACAGTTGTACGGGAGGTTAGTTTCGGCTTGTAAAAATCCCAGCTGCTACGGACGCGACCGGCTTCGCCATTTCTTTTTTTCTCCTTAGGGTGCACGCCGTACGCGAAGGAAACTTGCCGTGTTAAAGTAACCCGAACGACGTTGTAGAAACTTTCCGCACACGTGTCCCCGTCTTGTCTCTTCCTTATTTTCCTTCTAATTTTCCCCTCCAGTTGCTGAAAATCTCTGTTAAATTTATTAAAAAAGAAAAATTCTAGCCCCGATGGCGAGTACCCCTAAGTTTCCTTCGAACAGAGTAATGGAATGATCCCCGGTATATATCATAGAGCACATCCGCGTATTGTTCCTAAATAGAATTGTATAACGCATAGACGATCGTAGTTACAAAACTAGCACGACGTTTCGCACGATTACAGTGAAGATAGTATTATTGGAGGTGGCGATTATCCTGCCAAAGGTGCGAACCAGTATTTCGCTCATTAAACACTCGACCCATTCTGACTGGCTGGTTTATATATGAGCTCGATTTTAACGGACCCTGCAAAGTTGTGCGATCCATTATCGTTCTGGCCGTTGTTTCCACGCGAAATTTCACCGGATTCCAGCTGGAATTCAGCCGTGCACTTTGGTGGTTACTCTACTACACCGACAATCTGTTTCTTCCGTTTACCTCTGTAATTGCGCTATTATTACAAGTGCCACGATCCACGACTATCTCTTTTTCATCGGAAACAGGTTTTTTTTCTCAAATTATTAGATGCATACGATATCTGATGATATCAGGAATGAGTAATTAAAATAAACGTGAATTTCTAAAATGAAGAACATCGCGTTGAAGAAGAACCGCAATTCCTTGCGAGTAAAAAGCAGCGGAATGAAATGAAAATACTATCTCGAGAGGTATGGTAATATTTATCGAACGAAAAACACATGTACAAATGAATATCATCGACAGAGAATTAAATTAATTTTAAAATACAAATCTGTAGATCGTACGATATCGGAACAGCAATAATGTATTTCTAGAATTAATCCGATGGCATGCATTTTGTGTAAAATACTTTGGTTTTATTGCAAGATGATTGTCTCAATTGATTTGGTTTTCCATCGTGGTTGAAGTAAAATCTTTATGGACTGAATGTTTAATGAAATTCTATCGTGCAAGAGGCAAGGTACTATTTACATAGTAGAACTTCATTAAACCTCGCAGTCTCTGCGGATTACCCTCCTCCTTTACTCTTTCTGTTCTCTGAAATGCAATTTTATAAAAGTCCCCGTGGATTTCGTCCAGTATCACTATCTCAGACATGGTATTTTTAATATTAACAATGTTTAAGTTAAGAATCATGGAGGATATTTCATTTCATCTTGAAAGGATCGAGGTGTTTATTTCTTGATTTATTTCTTGATGAAATAGATTTCGGTGGAACGGGTTAAAATACTTATAATTGCATTCAAAGATATTCCTGCCGCGTTATTCATTGAATGTCCTTGAGTTTTCCGTAACATCTTTGCATCGATCCAACAGATATTCGATGACAGAATGCATCGTGCATACATAAGAATCCTCGTTTGATGCGATATACATACCCGGTTTCATCGCGCAGCCTACATTTAAGGAAATTCACTGAAACGGATATCGGAGGAATCAAGTCACCGGAAGTGTATGATGTAGCGACCTTAATGTTTATATAAGTTATATGTGAGATATTTATTTATTTAAATTATTTGCATTCACTCAGAATATTGACTAATACTCTGTAATTTTTATTAGCTTCGAAAAACGAAGTTACTATAGCTTTCTGAAAATACAAGGTGCGTCACGTAATTGGGTTGAGTTACGTCTTAAATTTGGTAAGAGATATGGAAAAAGCTATTGATGTAAAAGTTAAATGGTATGACTTATAAAAAATGAGTTATCTCACGAAATATTGTGGGACGACTGACCAGGCGGGCGCGGGACATTTGACACCGCGAGCCGATTAGTTTATCTTTATGAATGTGTATGTGTGAGTGTGTATGAGAGAGTGATATGGGACGCTGCGTGCATGGCGAGAAAAGTGATTGAGAGTTGAGACGTTGAGAAGAGAGCATCGAGAGAAAAACTGCTGTTATAATAAATTATATTTTACCTACCATCGCGAATCGATTATTTACGCGTTCTCTCAAATCCCATAGATGGTAAGGAATATAATAAATGTAAATTCATTTCCGGGATTAGTAACATGATTGGTGCAATTATATTTCAAGTGTATGTTAGGTATGTGTACATGGTATAAATTTATAATCTGAGTCTTTTATAAGATGCATGCAGTTTACAAAATGATTCACTTAATATTCATATTTGTCGCAGAAGTGATATTTATGAAAAAAATGTTTTAAACAAAATGCTTTCTTACACCAAGAGCATCTAACTGTCGGTGTTCCATCGCGTTCATCGGATTGATAATCATTTTTAACCACTGTATTACAAAATCAATGCTGTGAACCAACTGTCGAAGTAATACATGAGGAGAGAACAGTTTTGCCATGAACAGAGAATAAGTATTTCTTTTGCATAAGGTATTATACACTGATATAAGAACATAGTTTAAATTAAAAAATGAATTTCTGTGATACAATTCAGTTAATTATAAATTCTCTTATCTTAAGAAATCGAGGAGTATAACCGAGAGTAAAGAAGTTTAATAATCACAATGGATAAAATAACATCCCTTAATAGTATGTTAACTTCCTCGTTTTATTTCTGCAATGCTACTGGCAGTAACAAACTGACGACCTGGTAATTAAGGTGATAAAACAAGCAACACCGGTTATGCTTCGGACAGATTCAATACACCATTACCGAGGACTTTGTTTCTTATCGTAATACTTGTTTACACGGTGTTTTGCGGCGGAACAGGTGTAGCATGATTTTTGCCTGGAAACTCAGTTAGCAACTTTCAAAGTTATAATCGCAGCCATATTACGCTCGACGTTTCATAGTCGTATAACATAAATGATATTTCATTTTCGTTTCAATTTTCTTCCCTCGCGATCAAAATCAGATATCCTTTTAAAATTATCATTAATAAATCGTTCTATCTATTTCTTCACTGTACAAACTTACCAGATACTAATGGAACTGTTTCTTGTATTCAGTTTGGATGTCGACCATGGAACCTCAGTCTGAAGAGCGTGATCGTTCTGGCCATCTCGAATATACTGCTGACTTTCCTGTTGCTGCAGTCGGAAACCTGTGTACCGGACGAAGTGCCCAGAGATATGGAATCAAACGTCATAACCGAATGGAATCTTGGTACCCTAATCAAAGAGCAACAGTCAGAATGCGTAACACAGGATTACCAGCCGGCGTTACCAGCTGACGCGAACAGCTTGAAGATGAACGTAAAGCTGGGACGATGGGATGCACGTAGAATGTTTCGTACGTTCGACCACGTTTTGGTGGGTTCGAGTTTCGTCGAATTATCGCAAGCTTACCGCGTTTGTCTGGCTACTCAGAGTTCGGTGGAGAAGTTGCACTCGTTGGTACAGGCCGCCCATCAATGGACGGGTCCGATGTCGGTGGCTTTGTACGCAGCCGGTGACGAAGAGTTCGAAGTTCTTCAGAAGTACCTGGTTTATCTTAGAAGATGTTACGAACCTATCCGAGAAAGGGTGAGCTTTTCCTTGGCCGTGCCGAGGAGTAGACCGCCGAAGAAACAACCTTTCGAACACGAACTGCCCGATAACGTGGATTGTGCCAAACCGGAAGGAACATTGAACGAATTGATGAACGGGATCTCGAACGAGCAGACCAACTGGAGGATACACAACGTCTATCCTCAGAATCATATGAGGAATCTAGCCAGGAAGAACTGTCAGTCCGAGTACGTGTTCCTGACAGACGTCGATATTGTGCCGAGCTACAATTTGACCGGGGCTCTCGACGAGTTCCTGAGAACTGATAGCTGT
Organism: Osmia lignaria lignaria; assembly: GCF_051020975.1. Classification (NCBI taxonomy): domain Eukaryota; kingdom Metazoa; phylum Arthropoda; class Insecta; order Hymenoptera; family Megachilidae; genus Osmia; species Osmia lignaria. Next base: position 8,773,218 of record NC_135041.1, read on the forward strand.
GATAAGTGCGCTTACGTGATACCGACGTACGAGCTGGACTCGCGCGTCAGATTTCCTCAGAATAAAACGGAGCTGGTCAGGTTGGCGAGAAAAGGGCTGGCCAGACCATTCCATCAGAAGGTCTTCATTCACAATCAGTTCGCCACCAATTTCACCAGGTATGCAATCCTTTCAACAGATTGCTTAAAATACTCGATACTAAATAAATACTAAAATAAATAATTCTGTATCTTTAGGTGGATACTGGACACCGTTCCGAATCATAAAAATGATGAAAACGTAAGGAGTGGCAAGGTGTACATCAGCCACGACGTGACCAACTTCGAATTCCTCTACGAACCTTTCTACGTGGCGAAGGACATTGTTCCACCCCATGACGAGAGGTTCATGGGATACGGATACACGAGGAATACTCAGGTACGCGTTGAAAATATCAATTTTATAACGCGTTTGCAGTTGAGAAAAACGGCAGTGAAAACTCGTGTATCGAGCATGCAATATCGAAACACGAAAAAAATATACATATTCGAATGGCAGACGGGAAACATGGTGAACGACGTACTCGTGTATGTCGGTGGGAAACAGAGAAATAGCAGGAAGTGTTGAACGGGGACACGAGAGGAACATGGGGTAGTTTGATAGTCCGAAACTCGTCCAAGCAAATCTCGTACCCTGGAGACATTAATTGAATTACATATTATCATTGCCACCGTTATCGTACGATGGAGGCTCATTTCGGGAGAACAAGCATTATTCAATTTAAACTTGACACATCCCCGCGCCGTCTAATCGAACGTTTGCACATCGATGTTACGTTCTAGTAATAGTGCACCGGGTAATTCGTGTTTCAAACTCTACTTTCTACACCCATTAACAATTTACGTGAACATCCTGTTACTCGCCATTGTTATACCAAATTGAAAGTTTTTCTAATACGATTGGATCTAATCGAAGGTGGCGAACAGAGAGCGCCTTGGCACGTAACTCTGACCACGCAGTAGTATAAACCAGTATATGTCAGACATACCTAGAAACAGTAAGTTTTTTGTATACATCTGACATTCTATTGTATTCCAGCATTGTTACAATCACATTTTCTATAAAAATAAGAAAAATTCTTGTAATTTAAATCAGAGAATCGGAGTTGAGTATGCTACGGGTTTGAGCGCGCAGTAGTATAAACCAGTATGTCAGACATACCTAGAAATAGTAAGTTCTTTTATACATCTGACATTCTATTGTGTCCCAGCATAGTTACAATAACATTTTCTATAAAAATAAGAAGAATTCTTGCAATCTAAATCAGAGAATCGGAGTTGAGTATACTACGGGTTTGAGCGCGCAGTAGTATAAACCAGTATATGTCAGACATACCTAGAAACAGTAAGTTTTTTTATATATCTGACACTCTATTGTGTTCTAGCATTGTTACAATAACATTTTCTATAAAAATAAGAAAAATTCTTGCAATCTAAATCAGAGAATCGGAGTTGAATACATTACCGGTTGCTATTCTTGGATTTGGAACACCGATCACTGCCAACGTTTCGTCAGGGACACATTCGGCGAGGAAACGCGAGATAAAAGAAAAGTGACACGCGTAGAGGCGTTACACGCGCGGATAACGCGTCCAGGTTTTTTTCCAATGACGTTGACGTTCGCGAAACAACCCCGTACGGGGTTTCTCTGTCGGAAATAACGAAATTCCATCATGCGGCGAAAATCCGAGCGCCGCGTAGCTACCTTAGCCGTATTCGTAGAACGAAGTATGCCACGGCTTCGGCAATAAAACGTGTGTAAATCTACATGGCCACGTACCGTGGATAACACACCGTTAGGAAACATACGTGTATGTAGAGGGGTGAATGCGAACCGGTGTTAGGTTGCAAGCGTAACATGTTCCCCGTCCGGAGGGCTACGTGGCCCTTGTACATTGGTATTCGCGTCTTCCCTGCGGTTCGTTCGCACAACATCCACTCCCCACGGAGGAATGAGAATGGATATCGTTCGCTTCTCCTACCCTCTTGTTGTACTCGCCCTGTTCTCTCCAACCCCTCGATCCAATACAATCCTGTCGCGCCATTCTTTCGTCGAGCAACCGGTTTCCCCTCGACCTTCGTGCACCTAGATTTATCCCGTTTTGTCTTTCCACCCTTGCCTCTCCTTCTATTTTCCATTCCCGCGGATGCAACCTACCACCCGTCGCGCGTCGCGTCGCGTCGCGTCGCGGCGCTCCAGCCCGTTTCGCAAGCGCGTTGTTTCGCCGCCTCCGGCCAGAGCAACACGTTTCCGGCGCCTCGCAAACGAGCCCAGACACATTCGAAACGGCTTCCCCAGCTTTTTCGTGTTCACTGATCCGTTCCCGCGTGTTTTCTCTCCGCTCGTTTCGGCAATTAGGCACCCTCGTGAATGCAATCGCCAAGACAATGAGTTTCTTAACGGATTATCGTGCACTTTGTTATCCGCGATATAATTACGCGTGTATCATGGATTTTACTATTTCACAGAACAAAATTATATAAAATTTTCAATGTCGCTTTGTTCATCCAAGATTTACATCTATCTTTCTTAGCAGAGAACGGTTATATCAACAGGTAACGTTCCTTTCCCGAGCGAAGATCGTCTCGAACGACACACTTGAAAATATTACGCTATCAACAAGTCGAGTGGCGTCTCAATGAATTTCAGAGCGGCTCGTTTCAATATTGACCTTTCGACGTTCATTTCGAAGATTGATTTTACGATCGGCTACGAAATTGATTGGACGCGATGGCGGGGAATGGCGGTGCCGTGAGCGTCGGAGACACGCGAACTTGGAGATGCCAGGCAGCGAATAAAACAGAAAGAAAACGGCTAGGCTCACCTGGCCTCGTCGATTGAACGATTACCTTCGAGGCTCGTCGATCGGGCCGCTTTTCAATAGAATCGAATACATTGAAAGGAAACGAAGCACGATGTTATTTCCAAGTCTATTGTCTCGCGATGAATAGAGAATGAAATTTAACCCCTAATCGGCAACCTGCTATTTTTATTAGCAAATCAGACGAAACAAGACGAAGTGGAAGTAAACGAAATAAAATAAGCAGGATCATACGTTATCCTGTTCGTTCGTTTGTTCTTAGCAATAAACGAAGCGTACCTATTTCATTCTTTAACGATATTTCTTTTGCTTCGTTTCCGTCGCTTATTAACCGGGTAAAATGACTCGTTTAATAGCAGCTGTTATCGATATGTTGTAATTAACTCGATTCCGATAAAGACGTTACCGTCCACGGTGAACTTCCCTCCAGCGAGAAGCTTTTCCAAATGCATCTACCTGATAATGGCGGATGCATTAAGCGTAAAAGAAATAGAGATCTAAAATGGGTTCTCGTGAAATCGATGTCTAATGAAGCTTTTTAGTAGAATCGTTGATATATGTACAATATAATTAGCAAGGAATTCCTCAATGTCGATAATGGATCCTTGTAAATGATTACGATTAATCTTATTATAAAATATCTATTGTTCAATTCATATTTATTAGCTATAAATTATTATCGTTAAATCTATTATAATCACGGTCCATTATTTTGATGAAAGAATTCAATGCATTCTATTTCTGTCACTTTATTATAATGTATCTCTATTATTCATTAAGGTACTACTACTACTACTGATTTAATGGACGAGGAATAAAACGTCCAACGTTTATAATAGTACAGACACACGCGAATCCTTGCATTTAAATGTCACGGAGATCCTCATTTATTTTTTCGAATCGAAATGGAAGGGTTTCGCTCTTTCAGCAGCTGACGTTTTATTCGTCGGTGTACCTTGGCTGTCGGGGGATGTAAGATAAGGGAAGACACGTTACGCTGGAACGCTTTATTCGCGAGGATTTGTACCGACGTGCGATCGCATAAAACTCAATTATCAGATTTACTTTTCGGTCCCGGCTGCTTTCACTTGGCACCGGCGTTATCTGGAAAAATTATACGCCACTGTTTACCAAACCCGCTGGCTCCTTTGGATGCATCGTCACGTATGACCCTAATGCGTGATCTCCGTGTGGTATTCATCAGCGAATTTCGATGAGAGGGATGCACCGTTTCGAACCCGGGCAATCGCTAGTCAGCAAGAAAGTAGCAAGGTAGGAACGATTTTCTCTTGGAAAATCGCTTTTGTACCTCTTGATCGGTTGTTTATGGTTATTCTTAACGAATAGAAATTACATTACTCTCTGAATCGAATTTCGATTAACGAAGCAAGAAATAGATGTACCTATGTAGACTCTAGGAATTGTTTAGTGAAATTAACGTTTCCTTATTATTTCCTACGAGACTGTATTATATTTCGATCAGACGAGATCGTTTAAACGAGGGTAATACCTTCATCCCCTTTACGTTAAATTTAATCAGCCAAATTTCAGGAACACAGGTATATCGAATAAAGTGTTGGGCGGTAGTGTGGCGTGTCATGATCGTAATGGTCCATGGTGGCGATGGTGGTTTCTGTCAATACCGAACCGTGAAATTAGTTCGAACACACGTATCCAAGGTACAATACTCTATGTGAAACACGATGGCGAATTCTATTCTCCTTGTATTTCATCCATGATGCTTCTTTGTTTTATTATTCGTTTGATTGTTTAAATCGGGACATTAACAATTTAAGAAAATTTCTAATTTCTAATCGGAAAGCTGTGTAACACTGTGTTCCCTGTTTTTCGTTATCCAGCCTTCCTTTTAGAAGCGAAAATAATTTCCGGGGTGTTCCGCTTGATAACGTTGGCCATGTTCGCGCACACATACCCGGGGTTGCACGAACACCTATAAATAAACAGGATATTCCGTATTCCACGCGTGTGGGTGCACGAAGGTTAATGATCAGTGCGAGCAGAGAGTACAACGGGAACGCTTCAGCATCTCTGTATTCCTGTTGGTGGGCTGGAAACAAGAGGGAACAAGCAAAACCGCGCCGGGTATGCTCGGTGCGGCTAAACGAAAGAACGATCGCCGGCTACCGTCTACAGAAATTGCGTAAATTTACATTAATACAACGTCTGGATATCGTTTGAGCGGACCGCCACGGAATAACGGCGGTTCTGGATGCGTTGAATTCCATGGATGATTCCGTTTGCTTTTGAAAAGTTTCGCCAGTTTAGTAACCGCAATTTCAAACCCTCAAAGCTTCACCGATCTCGTTACATTAGAATTACTTGTTTGTTTAAAAGCGGGGAGAAAAAAAGTTCTTTGATGGTTCATAGGTATTTCGGATGAAAGATCTGTGAAATTGAATGTTTAAATTCGATAAAATTTCAAAAGATTCGAAATTTACCATTAAATATCTATTCTGTTCGTTTTATGACTTTCAAAGTGGGATATGTAATTTTTTATTTTCATTTGGTATATTTAGTCAACGAAAGTACAATCATTTGAAACAGTCAGGTCGTACAAATAGAATTCGTTGACAAAACGCCGAGACGCGCTAATTAGGAAGATACGTCAACTTGGTTACGTTGTTTAATGTAAGCTGTGCTCCCTTGAAACTCGGGGCAAACAGGTGCCCTGTGACTCGCTTGTGTCGCAAGAGCTAGAAATGTTTTACACCGACAGCTGCAAGAATGTGACCCGCGGGAAACATTGCGAAGGGAATTAATTCTCGTTCACTGGCTAATTAAGACGGATAATCGGGTAGAATATATATTGCAAGGGACAATTCAGTTTTACTAATCAACGGGACAAGTGTCCACGTCGACGGGGACAATTTTAGTATAATTTTCAACTCGTTTTTTCTTTTCTCCAAGTTTGGTAAATTATTATAATTTACAAAGAAAATCTACTATGCTATTTTTCAGTCTTTCGTCGTTAATATATCAAATTTCTGATTCTTTAATTTTCATTTCGTCACATTCGATCAGAGGCATAGTCGTTAGATTATGCCACGATATTTCGACTCGGTGTCACGTTTGAAGTTGGTGTAATCAACGGAACACTCGTGTTGAAAACCAGTTGTTGCCACATGCGCGTAATTATTCACTGACGTGTCTAGGAAACAGGGAACTGAAGATTAGACGCCGTCTATCAATTCCTTTTGACGTTGTCGGAACCATCATACATGTGTTTCCGCTTTGCAAACGCGGCGTTCCTTTGCATTAATCACGACCAATCTTCTGTCGTCTGCCATCTGACGAATTTCGTTATCTTCTCTTAATCAAATTATTTTCTATCTCTTGAACTTCTTTAAAACACCATTTTATTATTTGCAAATTTGCAGCATCGAAAGCATTCATAGGCTAATAAAGGGTTAAATAAATTTTAAAAAATTTAACTTTTCAAGAAGGCTAGTTTGAAAAATGGTAAAAATTGTAAGAATTCCTGAAATTGTGTAATTGCGAGGATTTTCACGAAACGACGAGCCAATAGTTAAAGTGCAACCCTAACGTTATCTCAGCCCGAGTAATCGCGTACAGAACGTCACGTACCACTTGCCATTGTTACGTACGATTATTCGCGAAGATGTATCCCGAGTGAGTAACAGCAGGACCGAATCCTGTCTGTTAAGTCTGTCTGACTTGTCTAGGTTGGCAGACCCGGGCTAAGATTGCCAGCCTTACCCCCTTACTCCCTTCCTCCTCGCCATTCTAATGCCGGAAACACGGTGTTTCCTATGGAAATGTCACTGTCCGAGGGATATCTATGGGACGTTTACGCAAACTTTTGAAACTGTTTACGCAATAAAAACTTGCAAACCATAGAAAGACTATAATACAGTTTGGCGAAGTTGCACCGTTTCTGCGGCTCGTCGTGAGAAACGGAACAATATAAGGACTAGGGAACACTTTTTCGATTTCACGAAGCGAAACAAAGGGATGTCTAGGTTCAGTTTTCAAGAGTATTAATCGGAAGCTTATAAACATTGAGCTTCAAATTGACGTAACAAAGGTGCAATTTTAGGATATTCAGACATCCTCCGTTTCGAAATTGGCCATTTGATATTCGATAAGCTATTAAACCACCATCAACATTTATTACGCTATAAAAAAGTAACCATTAAAGTGTCGTTATTTGATATCGAGGCAGATGAAAATTACCAGTACAACACCGGTTAAATATCTTATAGATCCGTGGATCGTTTCTTGTGTTATTCATGTGTTTCCCGCGCATATACGTGCGCTTAGATAGCGGCGCGTTTACGCTGTTTCGTGGTTGTGAAACGATCCAAGCAAATCTCTGCGGATTTTAAATTCGAACAAGGAAGCATCGAATCCCGAGGCAGGGTCGTAAAGAATCTGGTTCACTCGTTTGCCGTTCACAATCTCGTCTCGGCTGGTTGCAGTTACCTCGGATCGAATCAGACCTGGGGATTTCTGCTTGTTATCGAAACGTTCCATTCGCAGAATCTGCCAGGTCGAAACATTTAGCCTATCATAGCTTTTCGAAGATATTTACATTTTTCAGTGACGCGACAAACTTATTATTCCAGAATAAATCGTTGAAAAAATTTGAATTTTTATATAAATACAAATGTTTATCAAATAGGTTTGCAAATTGGAACATTTTGCTTCTATTGTCTATTTCACATCAATAGTAAATTTGATCCTAATCTTTTCGACGATTCCTATTCTTGCGAATATAGAAGAATGTTGGTAATACGTTGAACTTTAATAACGATTCCTGATTCTCTGTGCAGGTGTACGAGATGTACGTGGCCGGTTACCAGTTCAAGGTACTTTCCCCGGTTTTCACTGGTCATTGGGGTCTGCAGACTAGAAAAACCAGGCCAGCCTGGCGGGAACGACAGAACAGTGCCAACCGGAAGCATTTCGAGACGTTTAAGAAGGAAGTCTTTGCTCGGTACATGCGAGATCCCTTGAAGATGATGAAGAATGCCAAGTGACGAAAAGTTCGTCGGAGATTTCGCTGATCGATCGCGAGATCCTCACCACCGTCCTTTTCATTCGTCAGACAAATTCAGATAACAGTCGTCTCCTTTTTTCTTCTATCAATCGTTCTCTAACATTCTTCAGATAATCAAATGGTTTTCTATATATTTTCTATTCCTCGTCGTATAACGAAGCTCACAACACTCTAATAATAATTAACTCTTGAGGCGAAAGGATATATAGAGCTGGTCTGGTGCTTCCACCAATCATCCGGTGGTGCACGATTATTTCAGCCATCAGAAATTCATCCATCCATTGTTCGGCGAGTTTGATGGTCTCTTCAGCCTTTCTGGGGGGGACATGAAAAATGAAGGGCTTCGTCCGCTTAAGGTTGATCGTCCCGGAAATGATGGTTTTGTTTAACTTACAGCTAATGGCCGTTATTCAGCCCAAGCTTTATCGGCTTGTTCGAGTCCTTTCCGCTTTCCCGGGGAATTTTGCGTCTATACTCGATAGCAAATTACTCGATGGAATGGACAGAATATAACAGATTGTCATCGTTATTGACCAGATAATCTCCTGTACGATCACCTTATTCCGCGCTTCGACACTTGTGAAATTTCTATGTCCTCATTCTACTCCACTTCATTAACAGAGTTCCATTATTAACAGAAAAACGATCAATTTTATTTTCGAGAAATTCTAATCTATTATTTTTATAATATTTAGTTTTGTATATTAGATAGATTTTCAAATACTCGATGAAGGTAGAGAAATTGTAGTTTCTTCCTCGTTCCTGGCCGATAATAATCTTTCATTGGTTAACTCTGCAATATCCGTCCCGGTCAATCGGTGACATATCATATCTGTAAGGTTTAACAGAAATCGACGTCTCAAATGAGAAACTCTGAGACAGAGTATATCCGAAACGATAAGTCCAACGTCAGATTGCCTCAGTTCGCAATCTCACACACGTATCGTTGTAGACAAGAAAAACATTCAGTTTCACGATGGTTGAAATGGCTTCGTAATTTAGGGTCCAAGGTTTTATTATTTTTCTCAAGTATTAAATTCAGAAACTTCCAAATTTTTCCTAATGATTTTATAAAATTTATCTGATCTCAAATTGAAAGTACCAATCGACGAACAACAACAACAATAAAACCATACCCAATAAATTTCCTAACGAATGAAGGGAAGCAGGACGAACCACTTAGAGATCCACAGAATATTTAATTCGGTGGAACCCTCGATCGGTCAAAAGACACGATCCTAGTCCACTTCCGGTTCGCTCGTTCCACTGCAATCACAGTCCACTCTAGCTGTCCCCATAATGCGTTTCTCGTCCGTTTCCACTATCCCCATTATCCTAGAAATCGTTCGATATGAAATCGAAGTAAAATTCAGATGTCGGTGAAAAATGACAGCAATCGAGGATGGTGAAAGCGAAGGTGAAGGGAAATAAGAAGGGACGGGAAGTTTTCCTGCAGATTCCGGCAATCAAGTAGCCGCGATCAGCGTGGATGGTGGTGTACTCGAAGGTACTTCCGGTTCATCGATTCGCTCGTACGAAACTAACCCGCTTGCTGCTTCCACTCACGAATCCCCAAAGTCATCAGAGACTGGCATGCGGGATCGCGGAATAAATGTCTGCCTGTGAGTTTCGTAGCACGTGCAGCAGGCAGGGAAACGAGGCTGGGGAACTTAAGCGAACGCAGCTCGTTAACTGTCCGTGATTTAAGAGGGAACGACGTTTAAGTTTCAGATCGATCCGGCCTCGTGTTTTTCCCTTTCTTTCTTTTATCGAGTGTGTCCTCGAAGAGCTCGGTAAGAGGATATCTCGTTGGGAAATAGCATTGACGAAGAAAGAGAAACGAGGTTGCCTTGTAACGAATGCAATTAACCTGACGAGAATCAATTTTTTCATTGATTGGTTGTTTTAACAGCTTGACAGCCATGGTCATTAATGATCGACGTTTCGAAGATATTGATTGGTAATTAAATTCCTGTACTTTGAATGGGGTTAATAGTGTTTCGTTGAATTTCGACACTTTGATGGCCGCGAGCTTCATCGAACCTACGGCCTTGTACTAATTTTTAATTATAGTTTCCTAATCAGAGTCATTAATTAGCGGTACCAGCCATCGAAGTGTTAATAAAAGTAATTCTGCAGGAATCGTGAGTTTCGAAGATTTTTAATACTTAAACAATTGGCACTAAGTAACATTAATACTTCATTATTAGAAGATAGATGTTGATTTTAATTATTGCAAACTAATTCACTTGATGGAAGCTGCACTATGAATCATTAGTAATTTATGTAAATAGCAGTGAATGTATTACGTAGCTTTGATTATCCTATCAAAATTTTATAACAATTTATAAATACTCTGCGTGTTATTTTTGAGACGATCAAAACTTTTAATATTTAATTCGTAAAAAAAAGGAAACTGAAAATTTTTAGAATGCTTTGAGGGACGGTATTTTATTTTCCATCCATTGGATTCGATTTTCGGTTTTCCTGCTCCCTATTCGTGGCGATTAAAAATAAAATTACATGGAAATCGGATAACCGAGTCAGGCTAATGGAAGTCGCGGGTTCCCCTCTTTCATTTTTTAACTATTCCTACGTAGCTACGGCTGTTAGCGCCTAAGGGTCGTCGGTTGTGCATCCCTGATCAAAAAGAATATCCCCAGATTAAAGTGAAACACAAACAAGGTTGACGTCCTCGTTCAAAAGTTCTCTACAACACGAACAGCGAGAAAGCATAACGAAAATCTTTTTACCCCTGTTTCCTCTAGCGATACTGCCACCGTATTTATTATACGACACACGTGGATGTTATGGAATTATCCTTTATTCGGACGTTTCTCGAACAGACGAGACAAACAGATTTTTGCATATAGCGTCATGTTTTTAATCAATGGTACCTGGATCGTTTGATCAGGTATGATTCACCATTCGGGAGTTAAGATTCACTCTCGCTGTCTCGTTCGTACAGCAATGACGATTGCTTAAAGATTCGCCACTGGTAACAATTATAGTCGAGACATTTTACAGCACAGAGTTATTGTATATTATAATGTTTTAACGGATTATGTGTAAACAACTAAAACGATTGTAACACGAGACGATCACTGTTGAATGAGACACGAATAAATTAATGCAAAGTATCAACACGGATTACCTATTCCTCCATAATAACAATTTCTCATTTTATTTTGAAATTTCATTGAAATATTTTGCAATTCATCAGAAAAAGAGGTGGAGCGATATGAATGCACGAAACTGCAATAAACAGTGCATTTCATAAATGCACAAAGAACAGTAATAAAAATCATGTGTGGAAATAAAAATTTCTAGTAACCAGGACACCGCTAGTAACAATCGTAAAACTTTTTCAAACACGTTTTAGTAAGTTTTATATTCACGTTTTACCAACTTTTATATTCGCGTTTCTCGTGATTGTACAGTATATTGCACGCGAGCGACAGTACTTTTCGGAAACCTAAAAAGTTTATAATAAATGTTTTTTTTCCGGCTGCAACGACCGTCGAGTTTACAAATGCTTCTGCAGGTGGATTGTTTTTCACGTTGGTTCAAGTAGAACCAACGTAACACGTTCGATTTGTAAAAAAGCACAGACTTATTGTTATTGATCTTTCTTCTCGCTCTTATTAATTCAAATCTGAAAACGCGTTTCGAACAAAATTGGATTCTTAGGTGTAAGAAGAAAATAGAAAGGCTATTTTCCGATGGTAACTAGGAAACTTCACCACGGAGCACGATGTAAGTTCGAAAAGCGAAAACTTTGCAATCTCTCGATATATTGGTTTCCAGGCAAGTGTTTTCAGCTAAGGTGGTATGTAAACTTTCCAAAGAATGTGCTTTATTACATTTTTTTTCCACCCTCTTTCACGTAGAGTGGTTTCACTTATCGAAACGCGAAGAATGTCTACGGATATCGATAGGGTATTGCATTTTCCTCTGTTAGCGATGAACAGTTGAAACTTTATTGCCTTCAAAATAGCAAAATATTGAAACAACAATACTCAATCTTTTCTGTACGATAATCTTCTTTATTAAGTTTCAAAAATTAAGCCATCGGTCCCTAACAGCCAAGCAAATGTTTGAACGATCTCGATCGCTTTCGATGAGACTATGAGAAACATGTAACAGTATCAGGTCATTAGGGAGGAAATTGTCATAATGCTGAGTAATCCGATTTCATTCTGTGCCAATATTGAACGATACGGGTTCGGGATGCGGTAGTTTGCTGTAACTAAACTCCGTATTAAATGCACCTACCAATCTATTGAGGTACATAGTGGTTCCACTAGCGACGGTGTAATCAATTGCCACTGCGATCGTTTGATATCGCTGCGTTTGAATCGCACATAAAGCACGGTATTCTTTTTTTAATTCCCTCTATCAGCAGCGAAATAAAAGAGGCAGTATTTTATACCAAATCTCTATCAATTTAAACAAATTGATCCGAGACATTTTGAATAATAGAATTGCGAAAAATCCGGGACATAACTCTGCCAATTCAGATTATAAAATAAAATTAATTTGAGTGCTCTGCATAATCTTTCATATTAAATAATTAAAAAGCGCTTCAGTGCTTGCTAATATTTCTCCCCAAAGCAGCTCGTACGTTTCCGCAACAATTAACGACGTTGACGTGTCTACTGAATGGTTCTAAATCGAGTGAGACGAAAGGGATGATCCATGGTACACGGATGGCCATGTTTCCATCGTCTCGTTGTTCCCACGGTTTTCGCCGCTTTGTGCAATTTCATTTTGCTTTGTTGCTTTTCAGCTCGACTCACGGAACGTTTCGTTTCGTTTCGCGATTCGTTCGGCAGTTTAATTCGTTTGTAGACGAGAAGAAAAGCGGAAAGTAGCTATCGTAAGACCATACCGACCACACTAATTCCTTCTAATCTTGAATAATCTCAACTAATCTCGAGACATCTTTTCCACCGTCACCGTTGAAATAGATTCGTTTTCAATTAGAGAGAACGTTTCGTTGATGACGTTCACCTTCGTTCGTTGAAATTTCGCGAATTCGCGACGGATTTGCCGTCTGAACGAATTACACGGATAACCCACAGGGCCTCGTTCCCTCGATAAATCGCGCGCCGTTAGAACTTCCGGAAAGCGTGCGTTCACGAGAGGGATATTTGTACGAGGTAACTCGACGAGGGACTTCAATTCAGGATATTAGATAATGCTCTCTGATCTCTTGGCACTTAAAACACATTCAAAGGTTATTAGCATTTGCTGATAATTTCAACTGATTAATTAATCACTTATCACGGTATATATGTACTTGAAAAAAATCGTCTTCTTTTAAGAGAAGGAAGGAAACGTTGCCAAGGATGCAACGATTGACCGTGCAATCGTGGCTTTCTGTCTTATCACGGTATACCTTTAACATTAATCTGGGAAGTGCTCTTTTGAACCGCATAATAATAGGCTTTGTTCGTACGGAAGACGGTATTCAAGCGGCCCGATGGTCTGAAAGAATATTTCAGTCGCGATTCTCAGAATTTTTCCACCGGTTCAAAAGAGAGAAACTCGCTCTCTGTCCCCGGGACAGATCGTTTGTTCGATCGATTCGTCGCCGAGAACGAAACCGGCTCTCCAATGGAACGTCGATCTTCCGTTTCGATGAAAATTGCAGCCGCGACAGACACGACCGATACCCGTGCAAGTATTTCCCGCTGACAGACGGGCTAGATCGATTTAATCGCGCTAAATGTTGTCTTTCAACTGGTATGTTCGTTGGTCTGTCACGAGTAGCCAGGTATTCGGAATTTCTGCAACCTATGGGTTCTAATTAAGTCTGTATACGTTAAGATGATGGATCGACGATGTTTAGGTACTCCAGGGTGGATTATTTAAGTAATTAATGCACGTGGACATTATTTTTAATATTCTTTTATATTCTGAACCGTAGGCAAATCATTTTACCGAATTGATAAATGTCAACTAATTAATTTTGTTTAAAACAGCTGCAACCCCCATAATTCGACGAAGTTATTGTACCTTCTTTTTCGGATAAATAATGTATGTAATGAAAGTAAATACGCAAATCCTAAAAATTACAGATCGTAAACGTGCGAAAAGGCCACAGGAACGAAATCGAGCGCGTTCCATGAGACAAAAGCGATCGATCGCCTATGACGAGCGGTCGTTTCAACCCATTCGGATCGGAATTTCCGCGAGACTCGATGGAATTCGTTTTTCACCCGGGTAGACGGGCGAAATTTGCCGAAAGGTTGCCGCGATGGAAGGAAAACACGATCTGCGTGTGCAAACAATTCTGTCAACGAATTTAATTTCACTGCGATGTAAATTTGTATCCGTTCGGCCGAACAAAGAGAAAAGGGTACAATTAAAATCAGATACTGCTGCCTCCGATGCTGGCAACGTTTCCCGAAGAGCCTGAAACATACGAACACCGCAACTATTCTTCCTTTTTAGACTTTTCGTTAAAGCCTCCTCTTTTTCCTTTTTAATCGCTATGAATTTATCGATGATATATTCTCGAGCTGGTACAATTTTGTCCATTATAAAAGAATTATTTATTTTTGACTCTGCTAAGCTTTCGATATTCTGAAAATCTTCAGGGAAGAAGAAATTCTTCAGAGACAAAGTCAGACAGAATAGGATCTTACATCTTCGGTAGCGGACATCTTTTACGGGGTTTTCGAGGCTTCAGTCGAAATGTACGAAGACGCTGGGATGGTCGTTATGAATAATACCTCTATAACGTCTGGTCCGTCGTTTCAGGATTTCAATTGTTAAACCCCGGCCCCGGGAGGGAGCGTGAACGGTGAAGAATAGTAAAGATGAAGTCCCGGCACAATACTCCGTTTCGTCGTTCGAAGCCGGCCAAAAGCTCATTCCGCTCCGTCAGCCGCGACGCTTCGAACGATCCTGCACGACGAATCTCAGCGACGATTTGATGTTACGACGTCGTCCAAGAGATTCTTGAAAACTGACGATAAAACCAGACCCTTTATCCTTGAACTTCTCACTTTCACCCTGAGTTTTCATTGTGATTCTTCGAATTAACCTTCTATAATAATAAAAATCTTAGAAAAAAAAAAAAAGTAGAGGATGGTAAGTTTTATTTATCACTATTCTGTGTCTCTTCTAGAGTTAACGCTAATTATGAACATCCCCTTTCAATTAATAATTTTTTCTCCAAGCAGATTTCTGAGAAATCACACTCGACCAGTATCTCGGTAACTTCCTCTTCCCTCTCGGATCCTGTCTCCTTGCAATTCAGCCTGTCCGTGTCCTTTTCTCTGAATCACGTTCGTCTCGTCCTTTTTGTCGCGCTACATATCTGTTTCTATCCGATGAGTCTGCTCGTCATTCGTTCAGTCTAGCTCGACGTCGAAAGACCGCGTCCTTTTCTTCCTCGGCTTTCGAGTGTCAAATATTTGCCAAGCCCGGGGCTCGGCACGATCGTTCTCGAGATTACACGGGAATGCGGGTGATCAAAAGTTCGTCGTTGAAGCGAAGAAAAGGGAAGGGTGTCGTTGGATGGGTGGATGGACCGGAGTCAGAGAGACGGATGTAAAGGAACCGGAGGATAAGGGAGTGGAAAGGATGCTGGCTGTGAAGGTAGGATCAAGCCTCCGGACCCTGTGCAAGACAACCTGCAGCAGGAGAATCGTTTTGTAATTGATAGGAGTGTTTGTTCGCGTTTGTAAATACCATTCCATTAGTGGTGCCGCGAGCATGAACTACATGAACTTCGCTGCACACCAAAGTTTCCAGCTACCTCGGTAACTATCGCCACGCACGGCAAACGGAAGTGAGAGAAATTGAGAGCCTCTATCGTCTAACTCTCAGCTATCTTCCCTTTCCCTTACCTGTTCTCTAAACTACCCTTCCACTTACACAGGCTGTACCTTGCAGAGGGTATCCCCTGATTTTTCAAACGTTTCAAATAATTTAAATTAATTTTACCTAATATTTTATAATATTTTATAGTAATATTTATAGTATTCTGTATCCACTAGCTTTTCTTTTCTTTCTTTTTTTTTAACTTCACCGTCTTACTGTTTATCTTTCTTACGTTATTTCCATTTTTCTTTGTTATTCTTCCCTCCACAGAGCTTCCTCCTCAATTTTTAATTTCCAAGTGATTTTTCAGTCTCTCCCTTGGACATTTCTGTCTTCCCTTTTTTAAACAATTCTTCTTGTTCTTAAAGGTGCACTCTGTCTCATCTGTTTATTAATTCGAAGCTTGTTTCCACATTTTCCTGTTTTCTTTGTATATCCCTTTCAACGGTAATCATTTTATCTATTTCATTTCAGTCTCCTTCGCCCTCTGTTATTATTTCCTCTATTTTTTTCCCTCTCGTCCCATCTTTTCTCGCAATTTTCCTCCAATCCTTTTTCAGCTTCGTTGTTCTTTCTCCGCCAGTTCTCTCTGCTCTCCGAACCATAACGTTGCTCGTCTCTCTTTCATCCTCGCTCATCTCGTTGCTCTGCCCCTTTCGGGGCGGACCGTCTACTGTACGCTTACACAAATACGATTATGGAGTTACATAGGTGCAACAGTAACGCGTGAAATTACACGTGCTGCGATTGTGCATTATTTACGTACATCACGATTTAGGAAAATTTTCAAATTTCTTTTGTTTATTCTAATTTCTGCGTCAATAGCGGTGCGTGGAATTAGATGCAATCGCTTTATTGAAGAGAAGGCACCCACACGCTTTGTGAGCTTACAGAAACCGATGAGGCAGCCGATATTAGGGGTAACTCGATGGATTATACGGCTAATTTCTAAAGTGGTCCACAGCCTGCCTGAATTATGCGTCGGCTGCCTTAGCATCCCGACGCTCGACCGATCGATTAATATCGGTCGTATGGTTACCATTGTCCGTTCAGGACACCTATCCTTGCTCGACCTTATCGGCCGTGTCCTACGATTTGTCAGAATGACGCATACATTTGCGCATTATACCGGAAATTCTCGAGGAACGACACTATCCGCGGTTAATTCCGGTTTAAGGAGATCGACGCTGGAATTTCCATAGAATCGATTTCATTCCGCGATGATTTACGAACGACGGGAATAATTGAAGGAATCCGATACTATCGGATAGCTTAAATTTTTCATCCAATGTACGAGTTCGATGAAAACACTGAAAGAGGAAGGATGATCGGTGAATGGGAAGCGGAATTCTCATAAACAAAGGAGGATTGTTTTATTCCGACAATCGTCTCAGGAACGTCGAGGACGTTTCACGCAGTTCAGAAACGAACGTGCGATTTTATTCGCGTAATTTCGAAGCAGCCCCGGCATGAACGTCGTCCCGTCTTGAATTTTACGACTGATCGCTCTGGGAGACGCCATCTCGGTTGCTTCCCTTCATAGCCTTTCGCGAAAAGAGGAACGAAATTCCAGTTGCCTAAGTTTTTATCCCACCTCCGGAGGATATAAGCGAGATTTTATTTTTCCTGATAGATCTGGAGTTTCATTTGGGATAGCAATCTTAAATTTTGTTGCACGTTAATAAGTTTTGTAATTTAAAATAAGAGATTTTGGTGTAGCGATTTTGGTTGATGTTAAGGGATCATAGATGGACCGGGTTCTAGCAATCACGTTTGAAATTGTTGTTTCCGTGGGTTGGCCGCAAGCGGAGATGACGCGGTCCGAATGAAACCTACACCCGGCCACATAACGAAGTCCGCAATATTTGTCCTGGCAATGAGTAATTAAAATGCAAATTACGAGTCGCGAGTAAATATGTTTGCACGAGTCGTGCCAAATGCAGCCACGATCGCTAGGATTACCCTTTCACCGGCACCCGATAACGTCCGCGTCCATGGTGTTTGCCGTTTTCCACCTATACCGCGAAAATGTTGCCTCGTTCACGGGAAACAATTAAACGAAAGGCTTACACAGGGCTATTTTCTCAGTCATCGCGGATTATTGCTTTTGAATTCGTTGCCGAAAAATAGCAGGGTTCTTTTTATTTTCCAATGTTACGTCGAGAGACGTAGTTTTATGAATTTTCATTCTGTAATTTAGTTTTTCTTTTCTTTCTCCACCTAGTGTCTTCGCCTTTTCACTGCCACCTTGTTTGTCTTCGCGCGAGGCAAATCATTTTACGGTTTCCAAGCGACGACTCGAAACTCACGGTATTACAGAGCGTGGTAATTACCACGGTTCTGATTACCCCGCCAGCCGAAGAGAGATAATTACACGCTATGTATTCGCCAGCGCGACACTCAAACTCTACAAAAATAATATTATTTTTCCTTTTGCCTCTTATCAAGAGCCAAGCAATAAACTAAAGGAAATTATCAGGTAAGGATCACGAAGAAATAGGTATAACACGTTCGCCATCGATTCGATTGTTTGTGTAGGTGTTAGGTGGTGTAATTACAGACGTAGCAGCTCGGTCACGGCCGGTTGAAATTCATTTGGCAGCTGGTAATAGAAAAGCGAACTGTACGAGGTCAGAACTCGAAGCTTATCGAGAGGAGACCGGTTGACCGGAAGCGAGGACGCGCTCGCGGCTAGCCATCCGGTTCCGTGAGGTTGGGGTTAACCTGGTGGTCGCCTCCCAGAGGCCTTGTACTCGGAAATAGACTACGGTATATACGGTTTACGATGCAACTCCAACGGGAACAGTCGGGATACTATTGATAACACCTTACACTCCACTTTTGTTTTAACAATAATCCTCCCGTTTGAATCCATTTAGTGCTTTCATTTGTCCCTTTGACACGCTGATGCTATTAGCTTTATTTATTCTTTCAAATATAAATAGAAAAATGATCCATCTTTCACCTTATATTATCAAGCTCTTATTTTGCAATATTTTGCAATACGCAAACCAAAGGACAAGGGTCCTGTTTATTTTACCCGGATTAAACGCGACGTGCAATAGGGTAATTTTGGCAAAGCTTGTTTTCCGGGGGGGGGGGGGGGGGAGGGCAATATCTCTATTTTAAATTCAGCCAATGCGGTGGCAATAAATATGCACCGTGATGTTATGCACGATGTAAGAAATATCATATTTCCCTTTATACGAATCAGTATCTAAATGGTATTGCAAGGAATACGCCAAGAAGTACCGGTCAAGTCATAAACCAAGGCAGCCATAAAAGTCTAAATTTCGTACTGCGTAAACTTTAAACGCGAAAATTATTCAGCTCTCCGCGAGTATATTTAAGTAACGACCGTTACGTTCACTATACCTAGGCACTAACTATTTAACTTAAGACATTAACTCTTTAGTCGCTGAAAGTACGATCGCGATCGTCTGAAGAAATGCATTCCCTTTCTTTGATCTTTCATTCGACCTTATGTTATTTATTCCGGTATAAATTGAAGCAGATCGCAATCAGGGTGTTAACCATAAGCCGATCCTTATGGTATACCCCAATTGGAATTCCTTTAATCGTGTTTAAAGCTCGCTTAATCCGACCTAAGACGATGCTCATTGCGTTTTAATTCCCGGCAAATGGTCCCGGTCGGTCCAAGTTAATCCCGTGTCTATTTGCGTCGAGCAGGAATTCCGCGCGTATCGGCGTCCGTCGCGTCGTCGCGTAAGGAATTCCGTATTAAAAGTTTACCTCGTCGTTACGACCAACCGCTTGCGGCGAACTGCAGGAATTCCGTTATGCGACCTACCAGAAATTCCATAGTTACCTGTGTTATCCGTCGTTCCAATGGCTCTCGTTCCACTCTCGTAATAGAAATCGAATCTATCAAGCTTCGACTCCTTATCGCTTCTTTGTCACCAAATGTTCTTCTAAATCATCTCTCCATCGCATCAGAATTCGTCGCACGATGTTGTACTGAAAACCGTGAAGGATCATCAACGGGTCGTTAGATAAAATCCCGAGTGCGCTATCAACACGGATTTTATCTTTCATTCTATTTCCCTATTCTGCTTTTCACTGTCAAATTAGAGGGAGAGTTTTGTTCGTTGCTCGTTGTCAGGTTGAATTTCAGAAAAAAAATTCCTGCAACACGTACAGCATGCAGGATGGAGAATACGTGAGACAGAATCACAATAAAAGAGAATTCTGCCCGAGGGTTTGATGTAACGAAGGCTGTTGTTTTAGCGCGCCACACTGGCAAGCGTATTGTCCTGTACTCGCTTTAATCATTCACGGTGTAAACAAGCTAACAGTCAAAACGATAAAGCTACTCTCCTATTATGACTCGAATATCAGGCCGAGAAATTTTGCCCCAGGCCATCACTGCTAAATCTATCAAATTGATTGGAAATGTAAGATTCTTGTGTAATTATTATTAAAGACTTTTAGTTTAGACTAAAGATTGCAAAGTTCCAGCGGCACGATGGGGTTAATAAGTGAAATAAAAAAGAAATTCAGAAGGTATTCATCTTCTGACAGGTTAACGTAAGACGGAAACGGTAGTTGGCGGTTTCCTTCTGACGGCAACCGAATTTGATGGGGTATTTTCAGTTACGAATTACCTGCAACGTTGGCTTCAGATCTTTTCAGCCATTCTACACGGTCGCGTACTGTCGTAGAATTTTACTCAGAATTTCTATACGATGCCGGCGCACCGCTAACATTCCGGGGTCGCGTACGGTGCATAAAAGCGACTCGTTGGAAAACGTTCACGTAGGGTAAGGAAGGACGAACGCCTAAGGCAGCTGCTTGCAACCCCATGCTACATACGTTCCACCGTTTTATTTCGTCATTGTTTTCCCGGAACTTTTCGTCCGCTTCTGCGAACACGACGACCGTAAATTCACT
Organism: Osmia lignaria lignaria; assembly: GCF_051020975.1. Taxonomy (NCBI): domain Eukaryota; kingdom Metazoa; phylum Arthropoda; class Insecta; order Hymenoptera; family Megachilidae; genus Osmia; species Osmia lignaria. The sequence continues at coordinate 8,793,866 of NC_135041.1, forward strand.
ATTTCCCTCGACGCAACTCCTTTCACCTCCGCGCGACACGTTTCTCGCTTCTTTCCCTCCGCTTCTACATATATATTCCATCTTTCCTTCTCCTTCTTTATCCTTCTTGATTTATTGCCACGTTGTAATTTCTGTATCGAGGGCCGAACGGACACGCGAAAACTTTGCCGCGAAAACGATACATTCATGAGCGCTTCTCTTATTTTCAAACTTTTCCCAATAACTAACGACATTTCCGGCAGTTCGTTTCTCATTTTTCCTACCTTTAAGTCGCCGTTTTTGCGACACCCACGTGTTACCAGCTCGCGTGACAAATAGCTCTTGCTTAAACAGCGACAGCTGCAGTAAACGCGTTTATTTGTGTAATAATGAAAGAATAAAATCGTCGATGTCGTTGATATATCACAGAATGGGATGTGATAGGGCGAGTATAATTTTCCGTATCACGGATACTTTATATTCTTATGGCGGGGCTCTTCTGTCATATTTTCGACAGAATCGAGCAAAAGGAACAGTGTGACAGGACGAAATGGAATGCCGTTTGTGGGCTTGTCACGCGCGACAGGAGCCACAAAACGGCTTGGTCTTGCGAGGCTCGTCGAAGCGGAATACGAGGAAGCAGACAGCAGAAGACGAAACGCTACAGCCTGTCGGGATTATTTGCACATCATGCCGGCGGAGAGCTTTGCCGGAATCCCCGCGATCGTACGCTTCAATCGACGCATCGTAAATCTTTGATTTTGATTTAACTTTGCATTGAAATTCGGTTCGATGAAATTTCTATGAAATTTATCATTGATCTTCAAATTATTTAACTCGCTGATGAGAAATGAATACATTCGGTACACATTCTAATTAGCCCGTTTGTTTGTTAGATTTGCACAGCGAATCGTGTGCTTTTATTTACAAAGCAATTAATATTGGAAACATGTTGTGCCTGACGTTCAGTTGTTTAAATCCATTTAAATGAATAGTCAAAGAAACGGGTAAGAATTATCGAACAGACTAAACTTTTAGTCATTCGTTTCAGCAGAGACAAACATTTTATCGTTCGCAGTGGATTTCTCGTGTATCGTTGGTATCGCGTTTCCCGCTTTTCAGATAAAGCTGCAGGCGATATGGATATTAAGAATCGATATTTGAAACATTATGCGCAAGGTCAGTGAATTGAAAACACAGAGCCAGCCCCTCGCTGCTTTTCATTCTACATTAGGATTCAACCTTTTCTCCATGGATTCGGTACATACATACAAGAAATTCGTCGATCTATACACGCGTTCGTTTCGCAGTTTTAATACCCCGCTTATGATTTATGGATCAGAATACATATTGCATCTACTGGACCGGTCGCATTAATGTTCACGTTTCTTTGAGGGATTTGATGATTCTGGTTTCGCGACAGCAAAGGAAATTACATGGGGAACGGTGCTTTGAAAATTTTTCTTAAATTATCGTTCCTATTGCAATACCTTGCTAAATGCAAAAAATCTAACACTTCGTTACTCTTATCAATGTCCGCCGAATGTTTCCGCTTTTCGTTATCAAGAATGTAACCGCCGGAAAAGCTGCTATCACCACTGTCTTTGCTTGTATGATATTTGTTAATACTCGAGATGGGAGAGCTACTATTTGGATTAAATGGGTCTCGGACCGCGGGCCTACTTGCAATAAGCATGTGCAAAATCTATGTTATGTGGAATTTTGGAATAAGATAATTTTCATGTGGAAACATAATACTTGTAACAAATTTATTTGAAATGAATTTCATTCCATGTCACCTGTTCCATGTTCACATGCTTATTAGGCCGCGGTCCGCGGTATAAAATAAGCTCAATGGCACTTTTGACCATCTTATCCTGCTATACACTTTGTACGGTTACAAGCAAGTCGGCCGGTTCGAAAATATTAATTGCAATAGCTGGCCTCGAGCGGAGTAATGGCGCAAGGCGAGGAAGGAAGCGCGAATCGCGTTAAAGTCCTTAAAAAGTAGCGGTCGGACGTAATCTTAAATAATGTCTGCCATTCGTCAGATGTTAAATTTTAGAGTGGCGCCAGGACAAATGAGCGGCTGGATGGAGTTGCAAATCAGGAATTTGTCACGGGGAACCGCTCTTAAACGAGTGTCCCCGGTTTCAGAACTCGCGGGCATTTCGTCTGATAACGCTTTTAAATTTTCGTTAGCGTACCGTTGCCTCTTCTAAACGACGTAAAGTAAGAAAAACGGTCACACGAGCAAGGAACACAGTAGACATCCCTTAGTCTATTCAACCACTACGTGCATTTATATCGCTCCTTTGGTCCTCTTCTTTTTAAATTTTCAATAAAACAGTAAGCATAAATTCTCTCACTCGTAGATTTTCATCTTTTTAACTCAAAATAATATTTGTTAACAGGACTTAACTAACCGAAGTGCAATCCTTTATTTTCAGACGGTATTAAGGGATACGTATCATGGTCATCCGTTTGAACCGAAAACGGCGAAGAACAACATGGCCAGCGAATCCATTTCGTACGCTCTCCACGAACAAACAATCATTACAGAGTTCACGGAACCTCGGATGAGCTCGAGAAAACACCGATACAATCTCGGGCGTGTACCGAGCTATTTTCAGTGTTGCCTTCTTTTATTTCTTTGTTTGAAACAACGTCGTCTTGGAAAAGCCAGGACCCTTCTGCTCGTACGTACACCCCCGCAGACAGCGATGGTATTTGTGTACAGAGCGGAGTTTCTTCGTTCGTTTTATATTATTAAGTTTCTAACGTACTGAAAAGAGCCGGCGGAATGTGTTACAACAGTCGGAGTAACCGTGAGCTGGGAGCGACGCTAATATCGCCGAGGATCTTGCCAAATTGTCGCAATAAGCGTCGCAATGTCGGTGGCTTCTTGCGACACCGTATTCTGATATGTTTTAACCGAGCACGGGAGATGGTGGCATGCAACCTGTTCCCTTTTGGTGATTACACTCACTACAGATCCAACAAGACTAGACATGCTTTCTTTTAGAGGGCTTTTGAATGTGTGCTTCGAGTAAGAGCACTGTCTGCTCTATCCTAGTAGAAAAATGCGCAAAATTTCGCATTGCAATAACCCAATCGCGGAAAAAGAAATTTTTTATTTCATAGCCCGTTTAGAAACTCCTTTCTCTTTTATCATAAGCTTATGACAAAGACCTGCTAGGCAGCTATCTTCTTTCTATAACAAAGAGTTTCTACCCAAGTTCCTTTATAAACATTTTCAGCTAACTTTAATAAATTTTTTACAAAAATAATTAAAACATGTTGAAACGATTATAACGATCCTTAGCGTAGAGGAACGGCAGGTAATTGCAGTTATCTTTAACGAAAGAAGGTTAACGAGGTGCAACCGCGTTCCATAAACGGAAAGTCTGCCAGCAGTCTAAACAGCGAGCGTTCACGTGTCATTATACACGCCGGCAATTGTCAACTTTCGGACAACGAGTAGAACATTTTCCAGCTTAATGTGCCTTTTGGCGAGGGTGCTGGTGCCGTGGTTCTTACCGAAACGAGCTAGGAGGTCGTAGTGGCAACGACTTTTCCATGCATACCTCCTAGTAACCGTGCACGTAATACGAGTTACGTCATTAGTATGTAATAACTTTGACACAGTAGTTGCAACGACATTACCGGTGCATTAAAGTTAATTCAATATCAACCGGAGTTTCTCATCTTTGACATCTTCACGCCGCCCCCGCCCCCAACCCCGCCCCAGAACATTGGACCCGGGGATTCTCCTTTGTCCCGGTGCACTTGGCGACGCGGAAATCGTCGAACTGGGGGAACGAGCTGCCGCGAATGGCGCTCATAAATGGTTTCCATGGTGTCGGAAAGTTTATCGAATCGGAGCCATGGTTTTCGAATTAATCTCAACACCGACGCGATGTGGCGTCGATTGGAATTAAAACGTTCACCGAAACGAAGAGGAATTCTTTGAATTATTGCAAGATATTTTATAGAGTGACTTTGGTTTCAATGCACTTGATGGTTTATTTATTTAAAACATTTTTAAGCTCCACCACGACTATTTTAAAATTGTTTTTCCCTCAACCACTTAAGTTTATTTTGTTCTTTAATCGATCGGTAATTAAGTTGTCGTAAGGGATGATAATCACGTTTTAATTCATCGTTATTTCGCGTGTTCTACAGCGAATGTGGTAGCAGCTACACGGAATAAAAGTAACAGTCGAATGGTGTTAGCAATCGGTGACAGAAAAGTTATTGGATCGTGTCTGCGGTTTAATAGGATTATTGCAATGGCCAGTCGAAAGCTATCAGCTCAGGCTGCGACGTCTCGAGGAGCCTCGAAATTAAACATTTCTGTCTGTGTCTCTCCAATGTTCCAAGGGAAAGCACTACTTCCATGGCTTATACGACTTTCTATCGGTTTTCCTTCAATACGAACTATAACAGCATCGATATTTTATCTCCTACATTTTTCGCTCCTGTACAACGACTGCTGTACTCTTTCCAACATGCGGGATGTTTAACCCTCGCTAACCTCGATATCGGGTCACTTTTGACCCACATTTTGAGCGACAAAAGAAGTTACTCATCATCGACTGTATCAAGAGAAATATTGATGTTTTCAGTCCACGTTACAGTTGAATACAGCAAGGATTTAAATAGCTAGCGCAGACAGGTGTATATTAATTGATTATATATTTTCTATATTTCTAACATGCATTTTATAACATTCTAAATAAAATTTATATCAAAAACGAAAACCATTCACGTCGAGAAATTTAATTCTTAGATTTTACAATATTATTCATTTATTCCTATAACACCGTTTTGAGATCCTAGTGGATCTAAGAAAAGAAACTACCTCATATAAAGATACGTATGATGATATAGAATCAGGAATGCTTTGAGACCCTTGTAAAACATGCAACAGGATGTAACGTGGAAAATATTGCAACCCCTATGTTATACCTTGGATCGCGTTACATCCGGGGATATGTAAGGGTTTAAGCAATACCTGTTACTTCTGTGATCCAATCCTTTACTTCGGATGTGGCTGTGAAAGCCGTTGGATATTTCGAGCTGCAAGATCGGCTCCACGAAGTTATACCTTAGAATTAAATCATCTTCTGTGTTTCTGCTCTTAGATGTAATTTTCATTCATAAAACTCACCGAATAACATGTTTTCAAAGATGAGAGGCGAACCGGAATCACCCACACACGGACCAGCACCGTTAGACAAGGCACAGAACATCCTGTTCGTTAATATATCACCTCCACTGGCTTGCTGACAGTTCTCGTTGTTAATTTTCTGCATGGTGCTACGTAACAATTCCTCTGACACGGGACCTAACAACTGAACAAACTCGTTCGAACATTTCCAAAGCGGATAACAGGAAAAATTCTGAATTCTTACCCTGGATGCACCCCAACCGAGGACTTGCACCTGCACGCCATCCTCGATCATCGAGTGACTTTGAGGTAATTTGATCGATTGCTTCATGTTGTCGTATTTTATACTATCAGCAAGCTGAAAGAAATATACACGCAGTAGTAATTTGTTATTACAAAAGACAAAAATAGAATTTGAAATATTACCTCGATGAGACCAACATCGTAGTCGTAAATATTTTCGTTAAACGCTGGATGTATCGTCACACTTTTCACTCGGAAAATCTCACCGTTCTCGTAGTAATGCGACGTCCCTGCTCTCACGTGAAAGCCCTTCACCCGTATCCTGTAAAAAGTATAGAAAAAGGAAAGTGGGATATCCCATTGAATAGATGAGTAAAAATACGGTGTATTAATCTTGCCTGAGAGCACACTGAGCCGATGTTATTATCCACTTTTCACCGATTATACTACCGCCGCAGAAATGCTCGACTTCGTGTCCGAAAAACGTGCCATTATTCTGCAGCGAGACCTGCAACCGGAAGTAACGATTCTCTAAATGCCAAATCGACCGTGATGATGTATCGTGCGTGGTACTAACCGCAAATGGATATTCCTCTATGCCAGCTTGGGCTCCTCCGATGATCCTTGATCCTGGTGAATCCTGCTCTTGCATCGGCACGATTCGTTTCTGATAATTCCCTACAAACGTACAATTTTGGACGTTCGATATAGATACTCGATACATGGTTTTGGTTAATTTAATCTAGGTATTTTATTTGGTAATTTAATTCCTTTGATGAACTCGCCAATGTATTGTTTGACGTTAATTGAAAATTGTTTAATTACTAAAGTTTCAAAGTTTAGCAAATTATTGTGTTACATTTGTAATTGAATGAATTTAATTCAACACAATATTATTATACTTAAACCATATCCGGAAGCCGTGCAGAGCACCGAGAAGCCAAAGATCATCAACAATGACGAGTACATGGTAACTACTTTTCTGATTATGAAAGGTACCGAGTGTTTCCTTATAAAGCAATCGCCACGTAACGTTTGCATAAACAATGCGATTTAGCGATTACCGTGTCCGTCTTTCGTTTATCGGGAAGCTGTTAATGCTGCTAATACTATGCAATTAAGGGCTGAACCATCGTCAGTAAAATGTTTTCCACGTGTGGTCAAAAAATGGCTCAAGTTATTAAGATAACGGCGAAGGAACTTTAGTATCCACATCCGTGTTGCAATGGGTCATAAATTTGATGTTTTATTGGAATCCGTTTTTATAGAATTTTTGGACACGTTTAAGTACAAGTAATACTTTGTTTATCATTTTGTAAAATCGTCTCGTCTGCGTTTAAACAAAAAGAACCTCGTCGATATGAAAAATTGTTTTCAATATTACAATAGTTTCACGTGGAAAGTAGCTCGATGCGTATTGAAGCTCATTGTTCGTTGCATAGCCATTGATTCGTGCAAATATCGAATTAATAAACTCTACTCTCATTTAATACGTAACGCAGCCGTGATTTCATTGTTCCCAGTTGAAGAGCCGTTTTTTGTCGAAATTCATCGAATTAATTAGCCGGTGGCGTGAGAACCGTGTTGGGTCGAAAAATAATTTTAATTACGTGCCGTGTATATGGTATACGGATGATAAATGTTGTGTCGTTTGTTAACGGCAGGGCAGAGAAACGTGTTCAGCTCATCACCGCGACCAAGTAACGTGATATTTATTATCAAATTAACATACATCACGGATCTGTTGAAAATCTCTTGTTGATTTTCGCTCGTACGCATTAAAATATAAATTACCTATCGACGATTTCGATGTTAAACAGTTTTGATAATTTTTGCTGTTATTTTTCGTTAACTTTTTGATTAAACGTAATCTGCCAATGACTGAGGTAAAATTTCTTATCTTTAATGAAGAAAATAAATAACTCATCTTAATTGACATATCTATTCTTTATAAATAATTTATTGTTTTATTAAGGGTATGAGATAATCAATTAAATTAACGATAATGAACTCACGAAACTTCTACGAAAACCATATACATATAATATAAGACACGATTAATATTTTCAACCAATGTTTGCTCCACAAATTTGTTATTAATTAATATCGCTTCCAAATGTCAACAAGGTCATTTAATAAAATTATTATATGCATAATCGTTATTTGCAAATATATTACTGCGTGTATAATTTTCTCTTTCCAAATATGTTATTTGCATGTTAATTTAACACTCAAGTAGATGACCTTTTGAAAAATAATATTTTGAAATTGCCAACTTAAAATTTTACTACGTATGTAGCACATATTCAAATTATAAGTATCGAAATTTTTAATTTTTTGAAAAAACATGAAATTTTCAACACAGAAATGTAAATCTGGCAGCTGCAAAAATCTGCGAGAATAGTAAATAAAACCACATGCAAAAATTTGATCGAAAACGAAAAAAAAGACGCATTCAATATCACTCGTTTGCACTGCGACTGTAGCCATTCACTAAAGGTACTGAAAGTTGAAATGTTTCAAATTTCCAAAATTTAAATTATTCAGCTTGGGAGCAATGTTTTCATCAATTGAAAACATGTCTAATCAATCATTAATGGTAATTGAGGGTCAAAAGTGAATGTTATCATTAACATCAGCAGCACGTTCCCGAGCGAGAAGATCGTGTTTAAAACGCGATGTAATAGCGGATTTTACGGTTTGAAGCTAATTATCATTAACCCGCGAAACGAAATACGAACGAACGTGGACAAGAATTTCTCGTCGTTTTTCGATGAGCAAAAATTATCGCGATGATTTTTGTAACACGTCAGCGTATTTTATTTGGTTGCGACCAACGTGTCGGTATTCATCTGGCCTTTGCCAACAAGTATGGCGAAAATATTTCACGAGACGCGAATGAACGCTGGAATTCCTGCAGAATGTGCATTCGCGACGCGGCGTGGACGCGAACCCGCTATAAATTTGGATAAACGTCGCTTCGCGCCCATTCACCGTAATTTCAATAATCGTATCGCATCGATACGACGAGTTATCTATTTTTTATCAGCGATTGCGTGACGCTCTCGCGGGACGATTAAGCGTTTCAATGATGAACAGAATTGCATTATTTATCTGTCGCAATTCTGTAGCCCCGAATGGATTTCTTCAACTTTCGAAACTGACGAAAGCGGAATTGATCGAAGCAATTTCCGTAATACTCCGAATATCAAGGAAATAATTCTTAGGAATGATATTCTAGCAATAGAGTATCTTCTCCTCTAATAGTTGCAGCATTCAGTTTCTCAAAAATGCATCGCTATCTCGTTGCACAAAAATGCGAGAAATCGGATAAAAATTTCTAGCGAAAAACACGCGTACAGACTCGTATAAATTCCATGAATTATAATCAGCTGAAATTTTGGAAACGATCGAACATAGAAGAAACGCGAAGCGTGTTCGCGCGTTGTGTATTGTACGTGTTAAGCTCTAGGCGTAGTGCGTCGCGGTAGAAACTAAGCATTAGGAGTTGGAAACTTCGAAGAGATTACGACGAATTAAGCTGGCAGCAAGTTGGAGTACGAGAGGGATGAAACGTCTATCCGGACTTCCCAGAGAAACATCGTTTCACGTAAGTTGCTGTACCTTAAACAAATCATTACATTTGTTAACTTCAACGCTTGAAACCATCTGCCTTTTCTAAAGAAAATACTCTCATAGATTATGATAAATTATTTTTGTAAACAACACGTATTTCTATCATTTTTATCATTTTTATCATTTTTATCATTTTTATCATTTTTATCATTTTTATCGTGATCGTTATAATAGAAGTGTACGAACGCAAATCGATTGAGACAACTATTCACATCTTTCGAATTCTTTAAACTACTCAACATATGAACAATTTGTAAATAATAAAAATTGATAAATAAATGATACGAGATGAGTCTGACCGGAAGCGTGGTTATCTTGTCTCGACGACGTATGACGTATCTATTAGTATGCTGTAATCAGACTATTTCAGTACTGATATCAAATCTGTGATCTTATCAATTTCGCGGTAATTGGTGTAGCTGTTCTACCTTTAAAGAAGTGTAGATGGTAAGTCATTGAACACTTCACCGTGAACCATGTGGCGACTGTTGGTGTTGCTCTCGGCCAGCTGGTACGTGTACAGCTACAGCCTCGGACCTAGGATCATTGGAGGAGAAAACACGACGATCGACAAGTACCCGTATCAAGTAAGACAATCGCAGATTTACAATGATTTTATCGCGATCGTATGGGGGCTGTCCATGCGAATGAAAGTTAGAAACAACGTTTCAGCGTGTACAAACAAAATAACACGTATCCTAAACAGAGTCTCTGTAACAGGTGTCTATTCAAGTCGGAGGCAAACATGCATGCGGTGGATCCATAATCAGCGAAAACTTCGTGTTAACAGCGGCGCATTGTGTCTATAAGTAAATGTAAACCGAGTTACGAGACGCCGACGGCACCAAAACGATCAATTATTAATTACCGAAACAATTTTCAGTGAATTATTTCAGGATGTGACAGTTCGCGTGAAGAGTACTTATAGCGAGAAGAGTGGCGAATTGATCGGTGGCGTTAAGTTCATATGGCCTCCTCAGTTCGATAAAAATATTTTGGATTACGACATTGCTTTGTTAAAGGTAGTATATGGATAATATTTTAATTTGGTAAACATAAGTAGGCAACGATGCCTGTTCACAGCTTCCAAACCCTATAAAGAACGTGAAACCGATTAAGCTGGCAGATGCTTCGACAGTGGTGCCGGACGGAAGTAAAGCGGTGGTAACAGGATGGGGTCGGCTAGTGGTAAGTTCTTGTCAACCGTGTTCCTGTGCATCGTTTTGACAGCTGTTGCACCGGTAAACTTTGCGTTTGACGATGGCCGAGTCGATGGCTTCGGTCAACGGTGACGTTCCCCGAGTCTGATTACCTATTGCCAACTCGTGCAAACATCAACGTTCGTTTGTCGATCGGTCGACAATGTTCGGTGGTCATAGTAAACATTCATCGAGTTTGCACTGTCTCGAAACGATGCACGCTCCGCAGACATCCTGCGCGCTTCTGCATCGTCTGGTCAGTTGCATAATATGCAGCTACTTGCAGCCTGGCGGAGGGATGTCGAGCACTCTGCAAGTTGCTACCGTGCCTACGATTAATTGGGCAGAGTGCAAGAAAAAGTATGCTAATTTGAAACCTGGTGTAACGGAGAGGATGATCTGTGCTAGTAGTTTAAACGGGGAGATGAATGTATGCCAGGTAAATGTTCTGTTAAATGTAGCGACGCTTTTTCTGAAACGAACATAATAATTGTAACAATTTTTTTTGCGTATAACATAGGGTGATTCCGGAGGTCCACTGGTTTTCAATGGCGTTCAGATCGGTATCGTTTCCTGGGGTGATGGATGCACAAATCGTGGAAATTATGGGGTGTACACGCGGGTATCCAGTTTAAATAATTGGATACAAAACACGATGAAAGAGATGTAGCGATCGAGGATTCACTTGAAAAAGATGTGAAAATTATAATAAAATTTTTGTACCATAGTAAATTTTTGTTACTAGTTATGACAAATTGAACCCAGCTGAATAGAAAAGAAATAAAAAGGGAATATGATAGAAACACGATGAAAGAAGTATATTTTCAACGTGAAGCTCGCTAATGATAAGGTAAACAGCTTCTTGTGTGCACGTATTCGAAGTTAAGTTTCTCGTTTCCACGTTCTCACCTCCTCTTTGTCACGTGGAATTATTAATTTTACAGCTGACTCGATCGTGCCACGGGTATTCTCGTTGGCGCGCCATTGCATAGATGGTTTTGCAGCTTTGCACAGGTGGCTGACTCGTAAAGGGCTGCTGAAACGAGCGTCGACATTGTACGTGACGCCGTTGATCGGCATCTTCTCGTCTCGTAATGAGAACCAGCAACGATTTCAACAGAGTTTAACTGGCCCTTTTACGTTGCTAAGAATCAAGACGAACGTGACATCTTTAAATTCAACATAGATACTCGGACAATTGGGAAAAACAAAATTTCCCAATTTGTTTTTATATTAGTAATTCCAAATTTAATCATTATACGAGATAATTCATTCTCAATATCTCTGATAACTTCTATTTATCAAAATACCAAGAAACGCTATCTCTATCTGATAACACTTCGAAGAATTAAGAATCAAAGGGCAAAAAGTATCCTCGTTATTAATGACATTTATATAAGAAGTGTGCTAATTTGCGAAATCCCGTGGGAATACTTTCAATTATTCGTAACCAATTTTTTTTTACGTACAATGCGATTCCGAAACCGTGTTTCTTTTTGCCCTCTCGTTCTTCGACAGGGCACGAGTTCGTGCTCGTTACAACGGTCGCAGGGACAACGATTGAGAAGAAAAAAAAGAAATTCAACTTAATTGGTTCGTACCGAAGGAACGATGTTATCGCGAGCTGGCGGTGTTGAAGTTATATTTTAGTCTTGCTCCTTTTTACGTAATCCGTGCGGAATCTAGGTCGACGGTCTCGAGACTTTCCTGGATCGGAAATTTTTCTCGTGTTCGGCTAAATTGATACGAACGACAATTAACCCGAATATCGAAATAAAAGAAGGGCGAGCCTCGTGTCGAACAGCTAGTCCTTTCGCCAACTTCCCGCCATGTATACCTGCTTACCGTTCTTGTTATTGCTACTCGCTCCGTTCACATTGTCGCAGTATTTTTTGTTCCAACGTACGTACACTTGGCCTTTCAAACGCCTCGTTCAATGGAAACGTTTCAATTGATTTTAACGAGGAAAATATTCTATTAAACTCTATACTGCTCGACTTTTTCAAGAAATCCTCTTTGTTCAGAGAAAATGTATATTTATTTGTAACGCAAGCTAAATTTTATATATTACTGTTAATATATTTTTTAGAAGGACAGAGGTTGACACATTTGAATATCATAAATTTATTACAATTGAATAATTGAAAGAAAACTGTAAATATCATTAGTGCTATATTAATTTCCGAAAGTAATAAGTAGAACGTTTCTACTACAGTCCTTAACGTGTTAATTGTATATTTACCTCAAAAGTAGAAAGTAGAAAGTAGAAATTTTAATGGTATACAAACGTTTCTATCTATTTTTGTATTCTACTTATTCGATTGAATTAAATTTGTAACGTTAGTCTTAATTTCTCGACTTATACTTTCAATTTGCCATTTTATATTACACATTGACATAATTACTATTAATTTATTGCTAAAAGCTTTTATTTTCTCCGATCACTCAATTATACTCGTAATACCAATAACAGATGATGCTTCTGTTAATAATGCATAGGTGTCATATTTTAACAAAGTACAGATTTTAATAACAGATCCATTATTAAGATTATTCATTGATAATCGTGTTATTTTATTTGAATCATTCAACATGGAATTATTTGTCCGTCACATTTCAATTGTTTGTTCAATTTTTGATTCGTCAGAGAGAAATTTCAACAACGATTTCTTCTGTGTTCGTTCGATTGATTTTAAAGAAGATCATTAAATCTGGTGGACGTTCGTCGAGCAACGTTACTGCTTAATTAGTAGTTTTTCAACGAGCATGCAGGTGGAAATATAATTTCAATTATTGATTTTTTCCAGTTGATGAGGGCCGTATTGTTGGAGGCCAGCCAGCGAGTATCGATGAACATCCGTATCAAGTAAGTATTCTAAACGATTCGAGCAACTGGTGAAGACTGGTTCAAATCTCTCGAGCAGAAATATGTAAAACAGTTTTTCTTCAATATTGCATCGATTATACAACGTGGTTTTTGACACGCCATTAAATTTACAGGTATCTCTGCGATTTAACAATCGTCACATATGTGGAGGAGCAATTATCAGCGAGGAATGGGTCATCACTGCGGCCCATTGCGTTCAAACGTACCCCACACTTCTTTCTTCATTATCAAGTGTAATTAGTCTTCACCCCTTCACTAACCAGTGTTCTATTGTTTCAGGAAATTCATTCGATTCGTTTCGATAAAAGCTGGCACTTCGGACCTCAGAGACGATGGAATCGTTGTCTTCGCCAAACAAATCATCAGCCATGATAATTACATGAGAAGAAACGCGGATTACGACATTGCTTTGGTTCGGGTAAGTTACATATTTATTTTTCATAATTAAATTCATTCTAGTTTACCTTGAAATTTTTATATTTAAAAATATTTCGAGATCACCGGTGCAAAGTGCATCGAATCTTAAAAATGATTCAAAGTCATCAAAGTGTTAATTACCGCGTTGATCCATGAAAACCGTACCCGTTCGCAGTAGAATGAAATTTTGTACAAACACATACCGGTCAATTGGAACAGCCGAAAAACAAGAATCAAAGGAAAGAACAAATCATTGCACGGTCTCAAAGAAACTTTCAATCGATTCAGAGCAAACGGAACGTCAATCGGCGTCGAGTTTATTTATCAACGGGACACGGGTCTCCCGGTGGAACAAAGCCGAAGAATTCAATTATCGTTTCACAATCAATTCCGCAATGCACAAGCTAGCCGGTTGGCAGCGTTGAAACCAATTACAATTTCAGTTGGAAAAGCCGCTGGTGTACAGTTCATGGGTGAGACCGATTCTGCTGGCACCGATAGCCGATCATTATACCGCCGGTAGCAAGGCGGTGGTCACCGGTTGGGGAGTTTTGAGAAGTGACGGACCGTTGACCGATCAGTTACGTAAAGTCGAGGTACCGCTGGTTTCTAATTCAGAATGCTCCGAATTATACGTGACCCGACCGATCACTTCGAGAATGATTTGCGCCGGTTACGTAAACCTCGGAGGCAAGGATGCGTGTCAGGTAATTACTCTCGCTAATTGTTCCTTCAACGACTCGAGCGTGCGGTTAATCTTTTTTTAATCGCGCCATTAAATTCAACTTTGTACGTTCACTTTGCATTGTTTTTTTTTTACCACGAAACGAATGTCAACGAGAACGTTTGGTAAATGATACACGTCGATTTTTATGGAACTTTGAAATCTGTATTAAGATCTCTGCTTGGAAAGCAGTTTCCATTTTGCAGTTTTTTATATTTCGAAAATGTGGAGTGATTAGTGAAATTAAAAATATCTTTCTCGAAGCTTTATCTTCAATTTTCTCTGTTTTCAAATCTACTATTACTTCTTGTACATACGTATTCTAAGACATAGCCTCTGAACCGTTCAAGTTTTCACTGAAACATGGAGAGGTATGTGTATCTTTGAATAGACTGGAGAAACTTCACTGCTTGAGCTGAGCAGCGAATGGAAGTTAATAGAAGTAAAGTTAACGTTTCCCGTTCCTTGGTAAACGTTAAATGTTTTAAAATTGAAGAAACGTATATCCATTTGCGCTTTCCTTTAAGAGAGAAAGTTCCTCACCGTTCAACCCCTTCCATCGGTGTTTGTGTAATCTTCGCAATACCTTTGTTTCCGAAACATTGGTCGATCCAGATCCAAACAATTCAATGACGATAATATTTTTCCTATTATGTAACTTTATATTGTTTAAATTTTCGTCCACAGGGTGATAGTGGAGGACCCCTGGTGCAATATGACAAACTAATCGGAATCGTGTCGTGGGGTTTCGGATGTGCAAGACCAACCTATCCGGGCGTTTACACAAGTATCACGGCTCTTCGAAGTTGGATCACTGAGAAAACCGGACTCTAAATCATTCCTCTTTAATTACCAGCCTGAACGTACAAGCTCTAAAACGTTTTAATTTATCCCTACGCGACACATAATTAAATTGTGCAAATATTTCCGCACGGAATAGTATACGAATAAAAATACTGTGATCACCGTGATTATTCAACGTTACAATGACGCTTTCGAGAGAAATAAACACGAGAAAATTGGAGCATTTGTTTTTTAATCCTGCTCGTTTGGTTATTAAAACGAGGCAGGCGGATAACGAGCTGATTCTGATGTACGAACGTAACAAGTGGTCCTATAATTGAGCCGATTATATCTGATCAAAAGCATCTGCTATTTAGTCGCACATTGAACGCGAAAAAATATCATTAACCTGTTAATGAACAAGCTGGTACAGGCTAAAAGAGATAATTGACAACTCGCTCGGTTCGGTATTTTATCGTTCGTAATAAGGTATGCGTTCTATTAAACCGCTAATTAGTTCGCGCGACGATCGATAATCGTTCGATGCTTTAATTTGCGATTTATAATTGGGATTATAATTGATACAAAACCTATAGCTCGTTCGATTTCGAAATAAAGGGGATGATAATTTCCTGGAATTCTTTTTTATTCGAATTTTAAGGGTAGAAATTGTTTGATTTTAGTGCGGTAAAGTTTTCTTGGATGAAAATTTTCTTGTTACTCGTGTATAGTGGACGTCAGTGTTCGTCGAGATCCACGTTAGGTAACTGCTGACACGAACATACACGGCTGGATGTATCATAGTTTTACACCCTAATCCATAGGATAGAACACCAATCAGCGTCTGGCCTTCCATCAGCGGAGCACCGGGATCACCCTGCAAGCAGACGAGGGTTGACAGTTTCAGTGATTACTTGCAGTCTCTCTTCCTTTGATTTGCTAATGCATTACCGATCTGCGAATTTATCTCTCTAACGTTTGATACTAATTACTTTGAAAATAAAATTTTAATTCGCCTAGAGGAATCGTGTAGAAGTCGAAAGGAATTAGAAAATAAATTCCTCTATATTTTTAGTAAGATACACTGACAATAATGAAAAATAGAGTAAAGGGAAAGATTGAAATCTATTGGCAACGATGACTCGACCGAAAGCTACCGTTCTTTGTACAGTCCCGACGAATTTGATCGTTATTATGATAACGATGGAACGTGTAGGAATCTCCGCGCTTTATGACAATTTTCTATTATGTTCGATGAATAATGTTCAGCTTTTATTCAGCCGTCCGTATTCAAACGTTCCTTATAACGCGACGAATCTTTTGTGCCTTTTCTGAGCGAACGACGTTTCAGACAGAAAAAGGAAACGATGGCAAATATTGGCGTAATGATTTCATTAATCGTTTCTATACATTTGATGCTCCACTTCGGGAAGAGAATCTTCGATGAAAGAGAGATGTATCAAGATGTTCGTGCATCGTTCAACGTATTTAATATTCCACTCATCGGGAATTGATTTCTTCGAATTGCAGTCCAGAGTCAAGCATATTACACGTCCGAAGCGTGTGAAATCGATGCAGCCGACTCGACGATCGAGTTAGTTCCGTTTCAACGGGATTGCCGTTTAATTGTTCGGCCAAGCACGTGTAAAAGGCAATCAGAATCGCGTCAACGGGCCCTGTAATTATTCGTTTATTCGTTTCACATTTTTCTGCTCGCTGCCGGCGTCACGCGTTTCATTATCGAGGCGAGCAAGTTATTACGAGGCGAGGACAAAGGCCGTTACTCGCGAATGAAATCGAATCGAATCGAATCGAGCGCTCGAATGCTGAGAATGATTGCCTGCTAATAGACAAACAACTGGCAATAATAGAATTCCAAAAATTTGAATACACATTGAAATCGAATTTAAAAGGTAGTACCAATCACATTGTTTTTACTATAATGAAACGTGTAATATAAGATCAGATTTTTATAAAATGAAAATTTTTATCAAAATCTAGAACATCCGAATTATCTCAAATCGAAACTAATCGTTCTCAATTAAAATTCGATTTTCAGACCCAACGATTAACCTCCTTTCTCAATCGCATATCCATTTAGCGATTAATTCCCCTAGGAACCTCTTATCTACCGAATCCACGATCAGAGTGATTCATTTTCTTAATCATAGAGTTGTCAAAGCTTCGACTGGCACGATTTCTAGTTCGCCTGCCACGTACACGCGTATACGTCGAGTTTTTGGGTGCCGAGGTTAGTATTGTTCCTAAAACAGTTGTAGCTGACACTAAAACGGTCTGGTAACGCGTACACCCTGAGAAGCGTCGAGTGCAGTGCACTGAGCGACGCTCGCGTCGAGTGGCGTCACCCGCGACGAGGTCGACGAATCTCCTCGGCAGACGCTTCAGGATCTTAAGTGTTCGCAGGGTTGTCGTGGCTCACGAATGCACACCGTTCTCCCTTTTCCTCTCCGCGAGCCTCGTTTCATCCCTCAATTTTCTCGTCTCCGTCTTACCTGACACGTCTCCACCCCCTGAGTCATGTTGCCCGCGCAAAGCATACTCTGGAGGACAGGTTGGTAGGGGGGCATTTTCGAAACGCAGCTACTCCGATTCATTAAAGGCACTGTCGTCACTGAAAGTCGAGATTCCGCTGGACCGGGCTGAAAATAATTTTTCTATTAGTCTAAGAGCTCTGATACTCTTATATTTATCTAATTTTTTTTCTAGTTTAATTTTCGAAACGTCGTCAGAGATCGTTCGCACAATTTCGTCCCGAAATTGGAATCCCTGTTACACTCTGCACACCTGTTCATCCCTTTTTTTTTGTACAATCGAAAATTGGTCCACGTAAAATGTGTAAGCGCTCGGTTCTCGAATATAGATATCTAGTTTTCGTATCCAGACTAAAATTGAATCCGATATCCCGATTAAAGTGAATAGTAATCGTGCCTGCGTTTTAATGATCGCACGATAACACAGAAAGATAATTGTTACGGGGTATAAAATGGATGACGTTACATTGAAATGGTAACACGTTTCGATCATATTTCACGATTTTTTCATTTTATTTCTCGTCGGATAAGAACACGTACACACGTGTTAAACTGTACGTTGATGAATTATAAAATGTATTCGGATAATTGCTGAATGGTGTTCGTGCTTCCTGTCATTTTTTCCGATAAAACGACAGCGGTTTTATTTTATTAATAATACCACAAACGGCACTTACCAGCGTCTGCTTCCAGCCTGTCACGAAACACATCGTTCCATAATCGAGTTCGTAGTCCTCGTTTTCTGGTACTCCGATTGGCAGCAATTTCTCTCCGAATTGTACAGGAATTTTCAGCTACGTTCCAACAGATTTCGTTATAACGGACTGATCGAGTTCTTTTTTATTACCGATATTTGGTATACAAAAAGACGATTCACAAAAATGAGACTGAGAACAGGATAAATAGGTACAGTATAGGAAAATTAAAAAATATGCATACCTTTATTAGGGCGATGTCATTGAGTAACACGTATTCATTAAAATTTTCGTGTACAACAACGTTGCTCACTTTCAATTCATCTCCGCCGGTGGAAAGGGTGGATGTACGCACTCGCACGGTCACCGTGGACGGGTCTGTCCTGTAAGCAATTACGTTTTGTTGTTTGTTCTCTTGTTCGCGTTGATGCAATTTGCTCGATGCAACAACGCGAATTCCGCGAAAGATACTCACCGAAAAACGCAGGACGCAACGGTTACGATCCACGATTCGTGCATCAGTGCACCGCTGCACGCATGAATCCCGTGTTTCTCGATGGACACCTGAATTCAACAAATATCTGTCAGTTGGTCGTGTGGTACACCACGATCCATGAGTTTTAAATTCTGTTTTTCCATGTCGCCGATTTTTTTTTGTCCCCCGGTTATTCGATTGTATTAAATTTGATGATTTGCACGACATTCTTTGAATATCTCTGAATATAAAGGTAAGAGGTGATATTTTAACTTACGTGGTAAGGATATTCTCTGATATCCACGTATTTGGTATTTTCAAACACAGTCTTAGTATCACAGAAAATAACGCATACAAGTAATAATATTTTCTTAAACATTTCGATGTCGATTGAAGAATACGACTGTCTGAACTGAATTCTGGTGAAAAGTGATATGGCCAAATATTTCGGCAATGAGAATCGTTATCGAACACCGGCGCCCATCAAAGGTGTTCCACCGCCCGAAGTTCAAAAAGTAGCTATTCGTGGAATTTATTTTGGATGTGAAGAAGTATTACTCACCGTCGAAAAAGTTTCGTCGTTCCGTCGAAAGGTACAAAGCGCGATTGTGATTAGCGATAACGTATCGACACCGAGATAATGGAAGAATCGTGTCAAGATTCGTCGCGTCCCTAATTTCGAGCAATTTGTAATTAATCGATCGATCGTGCTAGATAAAACGTATTTCTTGTACGTATCTATGTATTTTATGTGTCTTAAGTGTATCATCATTTTTCAACATATTTTCATATCGAATCGAATACAATAATATTTTGAAGAAATCGTTGCTTTGTTAGATTACAAATGAATGATGACGATACATGGAAGATAAAAAACCAAAGCAGAAGAGCGTTTCAAAGCGTTTCAAAGCCAGAGTTTCAGCATAACAGCGATCTTGATCGAACTGTCCAACTGAATAAACTATCGGAGAAAGTTCGCGGTGTTTTCAGGATCAAAGGTGGCCAAACGTAAAAAGCATTTCGCGGTTAAACAAACTATTTCATCCGTCAAACTGTCGACGAAAGTCGGTATCGGATTCGCTTTTTGTGTCCCACAGTTATTACTCTATAATCTAGAAACAAAACGATGTACTACGAACAAATGGATATACAGTGGATCAGGTATCATTGAGATAATTATAATTAGAGATTGAAACATTATAATGTAATGTTATAACGAATATCATGGAGTATGATATTGATTTGCCTGCTAGCTTGTAAATCGAAAATAAGTAAACGAATTGTAAATTTACAAAATATCAATGATTTTATTTGTACATATATATTAACATTTTAATTACGTCGCTGATTTCGTACATACATTAAAATAGCGATTACATTTTCCACTTTACTGCATTACACTCCACTAATTTCCTTAATCCAAGAGCGTAAATTAGCTACGTTTGTGTAAACACCTGGGTATTCTGGTTTAGCGCATCCGTAGCCCCAGGACACGATACCGTAAAGGGTTTCGCTGGCTGTTAACGGTCCTCCGGAGTCACCTTGACAAGAGTCCTTTCCACCTTCGGTGTAGCCAGCGCATATCATACGGCTGGTTATGGCATTCAGTCCCTGATAAGCTTCCTCGCACTTTGTTCTGGTTACTATGGGGATAGATACCCTCATGAGTTGCGACGATGTCATTCCACCTTGCTGTAACATAAATTTACACCGTGATCGTTCCATAGCTATTTTCAAAAAACCTCGATAGTGTAGGCGTTTAGTGGTGAGGGAGAAAGGGTTTCGTCTCCCCGGACACCTTTAGTTCGGGCCGGGGACCGCTGGGTGGCGGCGAGATGATCGGTGACAGTGTTCTCACAAGCGGTCGCCCCCGACGACCCCGCCTTTTTCTCCCCTCTCCTACAATAGCTGGTGTATTTTTTTATTACACATCATTTATTTTTAATTTACACTGAATTTAATGTTGCATTAACTTACTCTGAGTGCACCCCAGCCAGTTACGTTCACCATGGTATCAGCCGGAACCTCCTCGTCCGCTAACTTGATAGGTTGTACAGTTGGACCGAAGCTGAACCCACCACTGACCTGAAATAGAATTTTTATAATTTTTCTTCTTTTCAATGAATTAATAATATAATTTCTTTTGTAGGACACATACCTTCAAGAGCGCAACGTCGTGGTCGATAATTGTTCGGTCGTAGTTGGGATGTATCACTATGGTGTCAATGAGGTAACGAGTTCCAAGATTTTTATTACTGTTACCAGCTCGAAGACTGTAACGGCTGGCAACTGATCTGTAATTGATGAAACATATGAAAATGCCAACGATTCCAGCTATCTGTGCAGCTGTGCACGTTGCTCGTTCCGCCTCGGTTAAACTGGCGGCTGTTTGTTCGCCAAAATATGAGCATGGTATTTGATGGCCTTATTGTTATTGTATAATAGGTAACCGGTAATCGTGTTGGAATTCGAGCTGCAAAGCCGATTTAATATCGCGATAGCTTTCGTAATTATTATCGTGATCGGCCAGCAAACGCTGCCAGGCGCGAAAATGCTATGGATCATCCCCTGATGCGACGGTGTCACGATATGCTATCTCACGCTAATTGAATCGTTCGAAAAGAGATAGCGAAAGTGTTGTTATATGCAACGTATGGATGAAGAGGAGAATTTATTTTTTAAAGCTTTGTTGGACTTGGAAATTATTATATAAATAATCAAATTGTGGGCGTTCAAGATTAGGTTGAAATCAAAGTCGATTTCTGGGAATTTATGAAAAATAGTGACCAGGGACAATGGAAATCGAATCCAAATGTTCAGGGTTCGTATCGGGCTAATCCACCCTCGACTTTTCTTAAAGGATATAGCATTTAAAATTGATTTTAATTTTAGATTAATGATATAAGAATATAAAGCGAATTAAAGCATATCAAAGCAAGTGAAAGCAAAATTATCGCGCATCAATCTGAAATGTCAATATAACAGGCAACAGGGGTGATGTTTACATCTGCTTAGCAGGAGCGTACTCTGTTGTTAACTTAGCGTATTTGTGTTATTACCCGACGCAATGAGCAGCAGTGACAGCCCATTCGCTGCTGATGATCGAGGCACCGCAAACGTGCCCGCTGGTTTGCAGGCTTAGTTGGTACGGATGCTGACGTATGTCAGCCTCGACTCCTCCGACGATATGGGTATCCGGAAGTGGAGGGTATCCCCTCAAGGCGGTGCCTATAACGGTAATCAAATTTACATTAATTCCCACTAAAATATTTTTCTTTTCAATCAAGTTAAAAGGTGCAGTACTGTTTCGCGATAAAAACAGCGAATGAAATTATTTATCCAGGATATTTTTGAACGATATAGCGAAAGAAAATTAAAGTAACGAGCCCCGTGTACTCTCTTTTCTTAGCACTCACCGAAGCATCCAATAATAAAAACACTCAGCACAACGACTCGTAACATCTTAGTGCAATATCAAAGATTGTGCGCCGTGCACCGCTTTTATACTGGAAACTTGCTCCTCTGATTCAGCGGAAAAATCCTTATCTGACGACAGTGCAGCGTGCTTTGCGCAAGTAGCACGTGGTGCAAGCATTCGTAATATCGTAGTTACCAAGGATGTGCATGTAGAGGGGGTGGTGTGGGCGGATAGCGTAGGAGAAGAATAGCTGCGCTTTTTCGCAGACGCGATTCTAACAATATAGCGAGATAAAAATCACGTCGTAGTACGCGAGAGGCGCGATAAGATTTTGAATGAGCGTGCACTTTGCTCGATAAGGGATTTTCAATGACCTTACTCGTTCTCGGCCGTTTCCTCTTCACAATGGACCTCGATCTGGTAACGAGCTTCTGCAACAGATTGCTCGAACCTTCTTTCATGGCAACCTTAAGCTTCTCTTATACCGGTATAAAGAGATCGAATGTTAGTTTCAATTTGAATTTCAAGAAAAATATGTCTATCGATGGAAGATTTATTCAATTTCTAGTGATTCATAAAAATGTTTATCGTCTATAAATTTTGTCGAGTGTCAAGCATCTTGAGCAAAATTCTAATTCACACTCCAACCGCTGTTGTTCGATTATTAGCAACCAGGGACCGATTTGCCGGTTTGCGATCGGTGGTTAGGATTTGATGGCTAATTGCACATGTTGATTTACACATTTTGCCAGCAAATATATGGATCGCTGGCGATTGTCCTGCGATTAAATATCCTGCAGCGTCCGCTATGGTGCAACCCTACGATTGGATAGGATAAAGCGAAATACCGACAATAGACATTAGTTAACGACAATTCCAAAAGCCAATTGTGTAATCTGTCTCCCGGGCTTTGTTCGCTTTGTCATTAAACTCCTATCGTGATTGCGACGAATCGAAATTACTCATGCTTTTTATTAATCATTTTCTCTTATTTTGAAACAAAATGTAACGTATTTACCAATGAAAATTACGGTAATAAGCAGATGTCTGGTAAACACGGAATACACGTTGTTTTTCTGTAAAGTGTCTTCCTATCATAATTCCATTTTATCTTTTCCAGCTACTGAAACGTTGAAAATGATTGATGTTTATTTCATTTTCACAGCATGATTCGATCGTTGCATTTCGTAAAATTTAATTATCTCGTGATATATTGTGATAGAAATGCAAAAATAGCAGTAGAGATTAAGGTATCATATTTTTATATACTTTGTTTTCGCTTATCTATCGAAATTCCCCATTATCAAGACAATCTATCGTTGATTGATTGTATACATAAAGAATAGGTCAAGTTAAGAGAAAAATGTTATTTAGGGTAATTGGAACAAATAAGATTTCTGTTTGTATTTTTGCAATAGTAGAAGAGATTAGAATGCATTGACTGATTATTATCTATATCGTCGTTCCAACCAAAAGGAATTCGTATTGCGGATGACAGTAGTCATTTTTTCATGTCTTATTTGAATTCCTTCCCGAAGGACGATTAATTTTCACGCTGCACAACTTTCGATCCGCGAAGAGGATATTCGAAGACGATGGATCGAAGAATCGTGGGAGTCCCATAGCTTTCGCGGCAGAAATTCCATCGACATAGCTGATTCGTTTAATTAATTAGTTTTCGAACCGGGGAACCAACTTCTCGAACGGATAATCCGCTAGTACTTTTTTCGTAACCCACATTCGTGAATTGAACTTTTCTAATGGAAATGTTTTTTGGAATTATTTCATCCTCTGTGTTTATTTCTCGATGAAAAACACGTGGACTACTACAAAAATTCTCTGAACACCTAAATTATAAATCTTTATTTGAAAAGTTACAAGTTTTGCTGACAACGAGATAAGAATTAATAAAATTTTTATTCTCAACAAAATCATGAGAGAACCGGTGTTCTGTAACATCCACCAATATGCGGTCCAGACGGCACCCTGTCTACTTATACGCCATATTTCGAGGATTGTTACGAGGCGTCGCGACGAAAGAGTACCACGGCAGACTGCGCACTTGCCGACTACCACCGATTAACATATAAATCAAATCTCTGCTGGTTCAACCCTGTCCCACCCGTTTCGACCTTCCGGCACCCTTCTTCACCGGGTTTTCGTCGATCTCGCGTAAGATACGTGTCCTTCGCAGCCTGCGCCGGTCCTTGTGCACGCTTTCAACTTCCGCCTCGTCGAGAAGCAGATGCTTGTCCGGATACGAGCTTCGTCGCGGGCAAACTCGACAGACTCGATATCCTGATTGAATATGTCGCGAAACGGAGGTGGCGGGGCGTCGGGACAGGCCGAGTTTTCCGGCCGAAACTTCTGTCCAACTTGTACGATCACCATTTCTAAAGTAGATTCCACTTTCGTGATGAAGGAATTCATTTTTTCAAGTGGTTCTTGATTCCCGAGGAAGATTGATATGCGGATGTTCGATCTGAAAGTTTTGAGAAAAACTTGCCAACGTAATAACTTCTCTATAAGGAGTAATAAGAAATGTGAAGCATTAAGAATCGTTGATTCTATGAAGTGTTAAGATGAGACAATTAAAGCTGAACAGGATGGTACCGTTATCGGTATCACGGTTGTAAGGAAGCTCGATGAAGCAGAAGAAGAGGTAGGATCGTTAGAAATTTTCCAATAGCTCGAAGCGAGAGCTCGACGACGAAGAGATTGCCAAGAAGATTCAGACGGAAGGAAGCGAGAACGCTTTACGTTGGGCTGGTTCGTTTCCTTTCCGAGCCATGATGTGTGACCGAGGTGGGACGGAGCCTGGTAACCGTAAGTCTGCCTTGAAAGGACTAACGAGCCCCATCCTGAAAGAATTCTTCGAGCTGCCGTCCAAGCCACCGCCACTTACTTCCTCACCGCGCCGTCTCTTCCTTCTTCCTTTTTTCTCCACCCCTATCCGTTCCTCGCGTCCTCCGCTTCCTGTTTCTCCCTTTCCTACTTGCTTCATCTATTTCGTCCGTCCCTCTTCGTCCCCTTATCCTCGATCCTGTTTCTCCTCCACCATTTTCATCGAACACCTACGTTGTCCAAGGTTTCCAGCGTGATTACTACACGCCAGGGACAGGGGCAGCGTGTCGTATGCAATTTCCACGCTTCGCTCGACGTCGATTTATCGGCGGTAAAAAGTCGGCCGGCAGATTCGCGCCGGAAACGGCAAGATCGACCAGATACGTCTCCTAACACCCTCTTTTTCCACCCCTCCGTTCCTTTTTTCCACCATTGCGCCGGCTGGAAAGTGTAATTCCGCGGTGAACACGAACGAAAATACGGTACTCGCGGCGGCATGATTGCGCCTGGCTGAAAAGCTTCGTAATTGGAGGAGAACCGAACGAGCAATCAGTGGTCATTTCCTTCGGTTCGTTTTTCATGAAACTTTACCGTCGTTGAATATAGATTCATTGATGTTGCTTTCCTGTACTATTTCATAGAATCTAGATATTTGTTTTTTTGAAATAATCTATTACAGCATTCGTCGCATTAAAGTTTGATCGTTTGAACACCATAACAGTGCGATTGCGATAATATATTTTCTTTCGAGCAAAGAATAGTGAGTAATCCTACGGTATTTTAGAAATTAAAAAATGATAAAGAAAAGCTTATCGAATAATTGTTCCTCTTGCGTAGCTTCTGGCGGTGAATACAGAAACACAGCAATTTACAGCGGCAGAAATGCAAGACACATCGGATATATAATTGGCTTGTACGATTGTACCGAAGTTCTCGAAGGCGCGAGGATTACCGCGAACCTGATTGTGCCTCGAGCTTTGTGTCGTAATTTGGATCCTCTACCATTCCTCTGCTATCCTTCCAAGTGTGGGGGATTGAGAGCGGAGCGTGGCGTTCCCGGCGCCCCCGGCGCCCTGGGCCTATCCTGTGATGGCCGTAAGGTGTCGCGCGTGTAACTCCATCCTTTCTCGCAAGCGGTCCATCACGGGAAAGGCCCAGAGCGTCGGGGGCCCACACAAGTTTCTATTCATTCTTGAAATGATATCTTCATTATCGAACCGTCCGATAAATAAAATCACAAAATTACATAGCGTCAACAATAAAAATTGAAAAATCTGTTCTACAAGTGAATAGCTCATAGAGGCACGTAAAAAGCAAGGAATTAATTGCACGAAATACTTGTCTAATTTATTACACGCAAGTGCCAATGTACTTGTCTGCGGTCAATTTTATATTTCATCTTGGCCGTTACCGCGAATTCCTGGCGGTTCATCGTCAACTGAAATATCTGTCGTGTATCTGTGTAATATCGCGCAATATTATTTGTAATAAAATTTAATTAACTTCACCGCTGCGACAACCATTAACGTCACGGCCGGTGCATAATACACGACGGTAAATTACGTTTGATGTATCACCCCGTTGCAACGCTCGTTTCTGCCTACGGTAATAACCGAGAATTGGACAACGAGGCGCCATCGGCGATTAGCTACGCGCCTCGTTAAAGCCGTCCTTCCTCGTCCCTCATATTTTTCCAAACTTTTCCGTTTCCCGCTTTTCCCACCGAGGATCGTGACAACGTGCCGTCGCTGGGCTCGATCCAGCTGCCAGCATCGAAAACGTTCGCGTTCGTATCGCGTCGCACAGCGTACGGTTATTTCCCATGGCTGTCATTGTCCGGTTAAATTAATTCATTAAAACTGTCGGGCTCTGGTAAACATCGACGCGACTGGCGAAGGGAATGAAAAAGTACACGCGATCATGTCAGTATCGTGTCGGTCGGGTGTTTTCTTAAAATAAAATTCCAATGAAAAATTTTTCAAAAGTAATATAAAAAATTCATTCGATCGACTGGACCGTGTTCTCGAGGAGACGTACGAGTTACATTAGGACGATATGGGGGAGGTTTGTTCAGCCGTGAACGGGTTATCCGGGCTCGTAAGTGATTGGGAAACTCGGTAAAGTAACCAGAGGAATAATCAAGGTTTGCGCTTCGTACGTCGATTCTCGATGGCTCCGACCCCTGTTACAGACGTTCACCATCGTCAGCGTGTAACTTGTAAAGCGTAGATTGAAAACAAGAGTCGGTGATGAGGGTAGATCGTAGAGAACCCTCCGGCTAGATGCCTGATCTGCCGGTTAGCCAATCTCAAACCTATTTCACGTTATTATATTTGGACTCGTAGAACTCAAACATCTGTTACCAGTCTAATTGTTATTCAAGCATTCGAGTTATAATTTATTTCGAATTCACTGGATTCGAAATGAAGGGCGCTCGATAATGTTCCACTGGTTTGCATCTCGAGTTTCAAAAACCCTATTTAATTAACAAACCCGAGAAAACAATAGACCACTCGGTCGATGAGTGTTCGACGATCGAAACGAATCGATGATTTTAAGAAAATGTTTGGAACACTCGATGGGCGCTTAATTTAACTTGCAATCGAAACGTTCTCGAATAAATTCCATTAATTTCGTAAAAACATCACGATGCTGGTGAAAATTGAACAAAAATTGCCATCGTTAGTAACTCGTCATTAATTACTCCCGTTTGTACGCGTCAATTAATCAAATTGAAAATCGCGCGGAACTGTTCGAAAGTAGTGGAAAAATTGGTGAAAATGTTTTGAAGATTTCAAGCGACGAATAACAAGGTTGGCTCGCTCGTAATGCGAATATCTCGGTGTCGGGAAAGAGACGACGATTTAAATCGGACTACTTTCCAAATTTGCTCGTGTGCTGAACATTTGTTTTCATAAAGAGGATAATCTCTTAGGTTCCATCTTACTGCCAACGTTGCACGAACTTTACCTTAATCCGTTACCCGTGGACTACCATTCTCGGCGCAACTTTCAGGCTACTTCTTTTCGCTGCTTTCACTCGTGTAAATCCGTACATCGTGAGTTATGCTGTTCGAAAGTAGAATCCAGCGACAAACATTATTCCGGTTGCTCTCTAAATTATTTTACCGTCTTCTTAAACTGGCTCGGATTTCACGCAGATATTTCGGATTTTCCCGTACAATTTGATACTCGAGTGTCGCGTTTCCCGCTGCTGGAGACCAACCGAGAGTTCAGAATCGTTGCAACGAATCGTTTTCTATTTTTGTCTTTGAAGTCATTAATTATCACTCGAAGAAATATACTTAGAATTTTCTTTTTATTATTATCCTCGTCTAGATACTTTCATCATATCTTTTAACTACCATGTTTTCCCGGTTGTATGGTAAAGTTTGTGGTAACTATGTACCAACGAGCTTTACGATAAGACACGTTTCGGGCGAAGTATTTTGGCATAAAATAGCTTCCTAGCCGGTTGTACGATTCGTGTAGATGGTAAATCTTGTGTTTCGAGAGCAAACGTTGTAGCACGTTTTGATAGGAGAAACGTATCCTAGTCTGTTTGAGATAATCGCATGCTTAGAACAGGGATTGATAGACGAGCGTCTGAAACAGATTCTCCTAGTACAAGTTTCGGATATGTAAATAGGTTGAACCAAGTGGATTTTGGTAGTTCGAAATGTTAGATTGAGATTGGCAGCCGTTTTCAAACAGCCACTCCAAAAGATATTATAGAAGCAGCTATACAGCGAACCGAAATAATTAATCACTGTAATTTTTATCGCGACGAACGTATTTATACGGCTTATTTTAAATTCTCTTTCGCAAAGCGTACACGGAACGCAAGAGCGCATTTTAATGACACCGCAATCGTGTAAATTAAAAGCGCATGCCACGGCTGTTCAGACGAGTAAACAATTTACTGCGGCTACGGTAAAACATTTGCTCCCCCATAAACAAACGAAGCTATCCAATTTGTAGGAAATGCATTTATCCTGGCTGTAGGTGACCATCAATGGCAAGTATAATGGACGCTGTGTTAACGCTGGCAATGTTAATTGCTCGTTCAAAGCTGCTTAAATTACTTCAATACCCTGCGTATCATATCGCTCGTTTCATATTTTATTAACCAACTTACAAAGGGAATTTGTAGATTGTTTGTAATATTTTGTAATCCTTTATAATACCAAAGCATGCTTATTTGTCACGTTAAAACATTGACGACATAAAAAATAATTGCTTATTTCTTCTTTTTAATGAAAAAAAAAATGCGTTCCAAAAAATTCACCCATCATTCATTGTGGATGAAAACAGAATGAAGCTGAAAGGGGGTAATTTCTGTAGACCCTCGTAGAGTGTTTACGTGATAATCGCAGATCGCCAAGGCGAACGTGCTCAAGCGTTCGATCAAAAATGCATACTAACACGTTGCTTGTCGCGCCAATCGAGTTGCACACAATGCAGCTGACTGCATCGAATGCCTTCGAGCGGTGCAATATGCGTGAAACGTGTGACACGCGACACGTGTCAAGCTCGGCCAATCGACCACGCAACTCGATTTATGCCCAAACATACGTAGCGAACCGTAGCAGGTTAAATTATTTCGTGAATTGAGCGCGTACCAAGGCGACGCGACGATGACCCTAATTCCGATGATTCCTATCCATGAAACGATGGTATACCAGTTAGATAGAAACACGATTATTAATTATTTTTAAGTTGAAATCGGTATCGTTAAAGAATACATTTAGTTCCATTTCAAGTTAGCTGATATAACATTGGGGGATGAAAGGATTAATCAATTCACGTGCAAGAATTCCATCGAACAAGGACTACTCCCTTCGTAACCGGTCTCGAAGATTCGGCAACTAGAAAATTAAGGATTCCTGTTTGATCTCGAGCCCCCGACACTTTGAATCATTATGCATGCCGTCGGGGGGTGAGCCAAGCGAGGGGTGAAACAACTTTCTCCTTCGACAGAGACGAAGGGAATTGGTTCAACGATGGAGGAGGACGAAGCGAGGATAGACGGAGGTTCTTCCTGTCTCTCCTCCTCTTTGGCTCTTGCTACCCTTGCATAATGCATCGGGAAACGCCGTTAAGGCAAAGACGAAACTTCCCTGAAGTGGAACGCCAGAAGCACACACGTCTTAGCTTGTCTCCTTTCGTCATCTTCTGGCTACATTTCTTATTTTTTTTATTTTTTTTTTCTCACACCTTCATTAAAATCTTGTTTGACAATAACAAGTGACCTATGTCTGTTCGAACCTGTTCAAATCTGGATTGAATATTAGGGTTGAAAGTTAAGATAGTAGAAAGTATAAAACATCCTATTAAATCAAGAGAAAACAATAGTATAGTTGCCCTTTCCTTGTATTTTTAAAGATTTAAAAGCATTTCGATTCTATCTTCGATATTTCCAATTCCCTGGCTATCCTGGTTACAACAATGTCATTGTTGCTTTAATTCCCAAGTATCGACCCCATTTCTACATCATTAATCGCAAAAAACATTTATTAAACGAAACGTCGCCGTTCCTCAACAATGGCTCCTCCATTCGAGCAGAACGCCATAAAATCGTATCGTTAACGCTACCGCAACCCCCCAACAATCTTACCTTCTAAAGTTAAATGGAAGAATTTGTAGTTTGATCCTTGAATCTTTGCTGACTCCGTTAATTTTATATCGGTATATTCGTTAACCAATGAATTATTAATTCCAAATGAAACTAGTGCAGAGGTGATACTGAAAATTCATATATTCAATGAGATAACGTTAAACGAGATTATTTAATACACATGGATATATTATTCTACTTTGCAAAGTTATATTTAACTATTATCTATTTTTTTTATATTCATGATGCTAGTCGATCTTGTTCCATTTTTTTGCATACTTAGATCTGCACCACCATTGTAATATTCGAACGAATATTATTATACTTATTATTATTATGGTAAATGATATTATCGAAAGGAATGCAATAACGTCGATATTGTATCTTTGATACCATGGATCGTCTGCTCCGCTGAAGTGGAGATGTGGAACTTCTTTTTGACGCATCACATACTCGATCCACCACAGAGTATGATTTTTACTATCGTAAGGCTTATCATTCATGAGTTCCCTTAATTTTAACATCTTCGTTTTGTATCTGTAAAAGTGACACGAATTCACGCGAATTGAAAATTTCTAAAGACACACAGGCTGCATGGTTCAAAGTAAACCCATGCAATTATTAATGGTTTGGTCGTGGTTAAGCTACCTTTCATTATTGAGTACATCGTTAATAGTCTCCCGGAAAGTTTCCTCGTCGTATTTTTTAATTTCTAGCATTCTACCAACTCCATGCGACACGAGTTTCTTGATTCGGAATATTTGATCGACAAATATCGGTATTCCCACGATCGGTACACCGTAATGTATAGCTTCCTCCGTGCTTTGCAAGCCTCCCTGATAGACGAATAGTTTGGTATTCGGACGTGCTACAATAAGTTTCTTTTAATTTGTGATCGAACGAACAAAATGGGAAAATTCTTACCCAGGACACTTTGTTGAGGGATCCATTTGCTGGTGAATATATTTGGATGTTTTGGCAGTACATTATTCGTTTCGAATTTCCAGAGAATTTTGTACGGTAACCGAGAAAACACATTGAAAATTGATCTTATGGTAATATTAGACAGCAGTGAGGAACTAACGATGGATCCAAGATTCATGTAAATGAAACCATCGTGCGCCTTTCGCAGAAATTCATCCATATCCTGCAGAATCAATTTGCTGTGTAATAATCTATGTCTAACTTTTGATAAATTTTTATTTATGAAAGACACATACCGACGGCAAAGGTGGAGGATTCTCCATAATATGGAAACCATTGAAATAAATAACATTTGGTGTCACTGGTTTAGCAAAGCCGAGAAGGAGATCATGGTTAACCAAGAATAGGCTTATATTTCTTCTAAGCTCGGAGAAGGAAGGTGTATCATTTCCAAGGTAGCTTTTCACTAAAGCATGGACCTGCTCTACTTCAAAATTATACCAATCATGGAGTACGAGCATTGTATAGATGAAGTTTCTTACTTTGAGACAAAGGGACATGTTCGGTTCAATGAGACCGTCAAATTCCCAGTGTGACAGATGAGAGGGTAGAGGAGGTATACCCCACATATAAGAATGGTGCGCATGAAAATCTAAAGTGGTAGTACCTGATAATGTAAGATAAGTGAGAAATTGCTGATGAAATTGAAAAATTCTTTAAAAACATCTCGGATTTGCTTACCAATTACTGGAATATTTAGTACACGAGCAACATAAAAGACTCCGTGGCTATACGCACTCTCTGCAATGATCAAATCGATTTTCTCTTTGCTGTTCTTTCTATAAATCTTCTGTACATCAGGATGCTCGAAAAAGTATCGCGTGAAATTATATAAGTAATTCTTGATATGCATGTTTATTCCCATAATACTTGGATAATTAAATATATCGTCATGAAATTTAAAGTTCAGCGATCTATCATAATTTTCAGAGAAATCGATTTCCGTGAAATTAATTAACGACAGATTCTTCGTTGGGAACGATGTTATCATCACTATTTCATGGCCTCGTTTATGTAGAGCTAAACCAAGACTCCGCATCACTGATTCATGACTGTAGAATGGTGCCTGGGTTATAATTAATATCCTTTCACAGGTCACTTGATTGCTTAATGATACAAGAAGTACGAGAAATGGAACTAAATGTTTCGTTCTTTGAATACTCGAGAATTCGTACATTATATTAATTTCCTGCCTAATTACTGGTAATTTTATCCACTGTGATTTGGTTTAACTACAACTACGATAGTATTTGTCGAGGACTGGTAACTGTTTGGAGTACTAGAAAATCAAATAATGTGATTTTCTTGAAGGTAGCCCCATTCTATTACGTATTCGACGTGCCGTCACGACAGTCATCAGTGTTATCGCTGAGATTGTATTTAATTCAAAGCAATACATACATAATTTTCTTCGCTCATTCTCTTCACGTGCACATCGTCGGTTTTCACCATTTAACATACCTCGCTTGTTGCATCTGCCGGTCATTTCGATTGTCCGTCTTGACAGGTCGATTATAAATTTTATCACCATGAAATTCAAATTTCATGTTCTTCATTTTAAAGCAAGAGGTAAAAAGCGAAAATAAATTTCGATAAAAAGTTGCTCTTAGTATCGTTAGTCAAAGTTCAGCCTAACAGATTGCTAACAAAAATTCAACTAATACACGTATTTTGCAATTTTAACTTACAAAATTTGTACATATTTTTTAATTTTCTTTCGAGTTAATTGGACCGGAGATAGAAAAATTAAAAAATGCTTTTTACATTATTTACCTAATTATCAAATCCTTTCATCCATTGAATATACCACGTGCGATCGATTAATTCATCCACGAGTTACAGAAATTCTAACGAACCGTTTTATTCATATTCATATGTTCATTCGCTTTGCAGCTAGCTTTGCCGAATAGAATTTCAATTTATTTTTCAAAACGTTAACCGAATAAAACAATTTCTGAGGAAACATTCGGTAAGAAGGAGAAAAGAAATCGACGAATATTTTTACAACTGCAGGACATGTCACCGAAAGTTCAATTAGAATCGTTAAAACGTTAATTATTTGTCGAGTTAAGCACCACACACGAAAGGGGTGTCCCGTGGGAGAGACGCCGTTTCGAAACAACATTCAAAACCCTGCCATTCGGTTCGCAAACTATTTGCTTTCGCATTACGTTCATTTTATTCCATTGACGAAGTATGCAAATTTCCAAATTAGCTGCAATTCAAAATGCAAGTTTTTGTTTCAATGTTTAAATGTTAAATAATAGGGTTGATTAAGAAAGTTACTAATTTCTTATTATAAACATGAATTAGAATTGAATTGGAACATTCAGGCAAGGATCTAATTCATCCGCAGTATCTTGATTGTTCCGAGAAGTTCCATAATTGTCGCACAACGGCGAAGCTTGGAAATTCCATATCGGGAGCAAATGCAATGTCGACAGGAGTAGGCACTAACCCGTAGAATTACATCAGTTATACCATAATCGGCATTCGCCTAACGCTTAAGATCGAGCATGTATCACGAGCCATCACGCGGCAACCTATTAGCTAGCTGCCGGTCTAGAATTTCGCGCAAACACGCCATTCCGATCACGCAGTCATTCGCTAATGAGCCATCGATCACCGCGTGTTACCATCGACCACCATAACATCCATTACCTCTTGCGAGCCTCTTCGAAAGTACGACAATACCATCGATAAAAGCGTTCTTCCGTTGGAATTCTATTCTCCTTGGCATTAAACAATCTGACTTCTCTTGCTTCTTTTTTTTTTCACCCGTTGTTCGAGTACGTTTGTTACGAGCAGTATCGTCGGCGCTCGATGGCAAGCGGAAAACTTTCAAGTAATATTAAACACCTGTCAAACTACGGCATCTGGTAAGCAAGGGGTGGGTTATTCGTCGGATAGGGTAGCCGATGTACGAGTTCGCCGCGGCTCAGGCGAAATAGAGTTACGAGTGCTTTTCGAGATATTATGTTTGAGTTTGGCCCGTAATATACGCTCGTGGCTAGAGTCTCGACGTACATCGTGGTCCGTTAACGATGGGCGCGGAAAGACCACGGGAAATTCGTCTGTATCGTGTTTGGCAAACGCTGGAATCGTATACGGGAAGAGCCGGTGATTTCGAACTAATGACCCGACGAATGAATCGTCTTGCATTTAACGAAAAATTTATAATTGCTTCGGATTTATTTTTCCGTCGCTGAAATCAATGGAAGTTCACGTCCCAGTTGCAATTTACCACGGAAGGGAATGTTTACCAAGCAAAAGAACCAGCAGCGTGGTTCAGATTTATTGCGTCCCTGTCTCAGGGATAGAAAGAAACAGGATCTTCGTTGTTTATATTTGCTCAAACGGTGAACTTAGTCAATCTCGTCGGTGTAAATGGATTATACCTCGTCCCCTCCATCGCAATGGACCGTGAGAGTCGGGATATCGATCGGGAGTAAGTTTTTTCTTGCGCAGTCTTCGAAGGAAACGAACTTTATCCGGGAAAGTAGACAACAGCCGACTAATTGAAGTATTTTAATTATTTCGTAGCCGAAGAGGTGAAGTTTCCGAACAAGTCGGCTGCTTTAGAGAACTTCCCGCTGATGTTTCAAAGCGGACCGTTGTATGACAATTAAGCCGATAATTTAAGCAATATGAACTTTTCTACTTAATGAGCATCACACAAAGAACGATTAATTAGAATCAGTCGAACGTGATCACTTGTGCCCGTCTAAAGAAATTTATTTAAACGACCGCCTCTTTTTTCTTTCCTCTTTGAACCGTTACAAAAGTTGTTTATCCGTTACAGAAACTCGAGGTGCAATTTAGAATTGCACGTACTTTTGTAAAAGAGAAAAGAAGATCGTAGAGCTATAATGGAGAACGTTAATTAATAGATGAATTGTCTTCGATTTTGCAAGGAAACCTATCGGTATGTCATATTTCTTATATAGTTCAGTGTAGCAGAAGCGAATGTTCTTGTATGGCGATAACGAAGACAGAGTAGGGAAAGCTTCTTAAGCTCTGAAGCTTAGGCGGCATTAAATTAAGCTATTCAGGTCAGCGACGGATTCTTTTCTCCTGAACTCTTTGTTCAAAATAATTGCTGTCTACAGTATTATATAATATTAGATGTGACACATTGTTATAATATTTCATTTTTCGGTAATATTCTTAGTATCTGTTATTAAGTTCTTATTATCCACTTTGATGGAAGCTCCAAGTCCCATAGAGCAAAGCCTAAGTACCGTGCGTCGCCGACTTTCCGGACGGATTCTTGGTATCTATAAGAAGGTATAATGATCAGTTCTTTGGCACCTGTTTAATAGACAACGAAAATTACATTTTACCAAGAAAAGAAGCGTCTGGCGGGTAGGTAGGTACGATAATTCGTATCGTGTTACGCGAATCGGAGCAGTCACGGAGTAAGCGTTGCATCGAGTCAGCCCGATGTAAGCTCTCAGCTTTCTCGGGCTAACACGTCGTAGAACGTACCGCAATTTATCTCTGCCACCTATGGTCGTCCAGGTCCGGTGATTCAAGCACGGTAGGACCGTTTGTAGCTTCGATTCTGTCATTAAGGCAGCACTCATGGTTTATTCAGATGACCACACCGGTGAGGACCCAAGCTCGTAGCCAGGGACGAGCTTACGCGGTTCTCTAGAGTCACTTGCTCATTCAGTTGATTACGTCGACCCACGAGCACGGCTCCCCCTTATGCCTTGAACACCCTAATCCCACCCCCTTCCTAGCCAATGGAGAGATACCCTTAAGGTGTTTGCTCGACCATCCAATACGACTAGCTTAGTTTCGCCCTCTTGTATCTACTGAATCGATCATCTTTGGTTAACATAAAATACATCGCCAGCTTTGTTCGTTCGTTCTATTTCAATTCACCGGTCGGGATTGATACGGGTGATTTTCTTGGTAGTAACGGTTCGAAGGACAGGCCACCAGTTTTTTTCTCTTCGCGATTAATAACACGGACGTGGAGGTCAGTCAATCTGTCTCAATCTTTCTTCTTGATAGATCTGTTCTTAATATACCGTGTTTCCCCTATTTCCCCTATTCGCCTGAGAAAAAAATGGAAAACTATTCTGTAATATTGTACATGTAAAGTGAAATATTTTGTATTAAAGTTGCAAAATTATTTTTTATATTATTCGATGCTTCAATTTGCAAATGGATTGGTAAACATGATTGAGCTTTCTCGAATTCATCACGCAATCAATATCATACGAATATTGGTGACGGTGATCCCTGAGATATGACGCTTCCTTCGTCAGGAACAACTTTTACCGTCGCCACAGATGTTTGAATATTCAGGAACGGATCTGTTCGGTTCATCTGTCCACCTGAATATTCAATGATTTCGCTCGTTCGTTTACTCGTTCGCGTAGTCTTGCTTCCCGCGTTTCCACGCTGTTCCAATCAAATCCTTCTAACCGTTCGTATGCGTCGCGTTCACAAAGCTTCATCATCGCGGTGACACGAATTCTATTTTCTTCTTCCTTTTTTTTTTTCATCCTCTTCCACGTGTAAACACACATTCGCACAGTGTTTATTTCCACGAGAAAATCAAAGCGTTTTCGCGTCTAGATTACGCTGCGAAATAATTGATCAAACATGCTTTCCCTTGCAACCATTCGATCGAAGGAAAAGCCATTTTAATTTTATCTAAAATAATCAGCAACGAAATACGAAAATCTTCGATGTTAGAAATAAAGTCTGTAACAGATTGGATTGTGTCAGCGGGGAATGTTTCGACAAACACGGAAGAAAAGCCAAAGCGGAATGCGTTCACGTGAAAACGGGAACTCGAATGAAATTCCTGTTCTGTTGGGGTTGAAATCCACGTATGTCAGACGATCAAACGACGATCAGATCTTTACACGCAACTAAATTCCACCGGTGGTGCACAGTGTGGAAATGGCAAATTAAAATTTTGAGGGTTGCACCGGTGTCCGATACCCCGGGGCGGTCGCAATTTCACGGATGGCAAAGCAAGTTCGACCCATGGCCACAAAATCGTTCCCGGCAAATTAATACTATCTGTGTGTGTTATCAAAGCTACCGTGTTTCCTGCGTGAACTATTCTCTGTAAAGTTCCTCGAATTGTTAGATCTGGACATCGTGTAGCTTATAAAAATATTCAATTTTTATTAAATAAGAACGTAATTTCGATATTTAATTTTTCATATCACTATTCTTCATTTTACATAGATGGTAATAATTTTCTTTGAATCGTTACAGTTGAAGGGTAATTACATTTACTTCAACGTTGTAATGTTTTCTGTTTTCATAAAGCTAGGTATTATAAACCTTTATTGCAAATTGCCTTTGCACCTTTAACATTTCAAATCCTTGCAATTTAAATTTTCATAAAAAATATTTTTATTACAGTAGATTACAGTAATTAGTGTATCAAGAATGTATTATTTGATGTATAATAATTTGAGAAGGTCTTGAAACGTTACGTTTCATATCATCAACGCAATTTTCATGGAAATATTTGGGTGTAAAGGGCAATTTCACCCCTAATTCTCATGGTATACCCGCATTGTTCGCTGTACACGGCACACGAGCAATTTAATCTCTTAATATGCTCGCTTTGAAAACACGAACGGTTAAGTATAGTCTTGTTTCTACGTAGTAGCTTAGCCTAACTAAGCTTCATCGATGTCTCGTTCGTCAGGTAGTCGGTAATCTGGGCTTATGCAGATAGGAGGATCAGGTCAGATTAATTACTCATTCGGTTCTTGGTTGGGCCCATTGACTTAAGACTCGCTTCTGCACTTTGATTGGATCGGATGTGAATTGAGGAAAAAAAGGTACCAAGTAATTACATGGTACAGGCATTATCGTTTAATGAAAGACCATACCTGTCATAAAATAATTATAATATTGGAATTTGATTTACTTGATTATGTTTTAATTAATCACTTATTACGCGCGGTAAAGAGAAGACACGAGACGGATGAAAAGCGTGGTTGGAGGGGTGGACTTTTTGAAAAATCGAGCACCAGGTTATCGGGGTAGGGGGTAAGCAAGAGAAACGAGGAAACTCGTACATTGGACCGGCGATTAGAGGGGACTTTAAAAGCTTTGGCCAGTGCAATAAGTCACCGAGCTGTGGGAAAAAACGGTGGATTTCTTTTTTGACCAATAAAGCGTGCTGCGCGTGACCAGTGTCCCGAGGAACTCGGCCCAGCTACATTTTCACCCGTATTTCGCTATTGCGGGGCAAGAAACATTTTACAATTTGTCCGTTCGAAAAAAGAAGAGAAACAAGATTGTCCATTGGCGAGACCGTGATTATCGTAATTTTGCAGGTTGAAAAGCACTACCAAAAGGATCGGCGAAATATTGACGCTAGATCCATTGAAATTTCATTGAATTAATTTAATTCGATCGAAACGAAAGTATGACTGATTCATTGACTTCAATTCATGGAAGTGATTAATCATTTAAGCCACGACTTTCCTCAATTACACCTCCAAACCATCAATCAAATTTTCAGAATTTAATGGATTATATTCTTTTCGATATTTTATTTTTGAACTGACCAGAAATAAAAAATATTTACAGATTATTAAAGGTAATATTGGATTATCCGTACAGAATTAACCTGAATTTCAAGATTACCAGGAAAAGGTACTCAGTGTGAATTACTGCAATGTTTCATCTTCCAAGAAGGTATACAAATCTTTGACTGAAATTCTGAATGCAACATTCTTCCACGATACAAGCTGACTTTTGTATTAAAGTGAACCGACATTGAAAGCGAACCATTGACATCAGAGTGCGCCTTGCAGTTGGAAAACAAAGGAGAAAAACAAAAGGCAACTTCAATAGCCACATTTTCGTCCATTTTTCGTATTCCTATCAACATTGCATTCTGTGAAAGAATCAATAACAAATGAAAATGGATGAGTACAATAGTTTCGAACGAGACGACGGCGAAGAAGGAAATATTCGAGGAGAAAAAAAAATGTATTCACGCACTTTATATTTTCCAGGATTTTCCCGATACTCCCGTATCTTTTCGCTCGGGGGAGCAAATTATTCGAGGAATTATCCAAGCGACGGTAAAACTGCGAGTCCGCGTTTTTTCGTTTCCGATGAAAGTGCAATGTCACGTGCTAAATTGAGATTTACGATTCGAAACGGTGGACGTTCGACGTTGAAAGCGGCCCCGCGAACTTTCGCGTTTCGATTACACCTGCACGGGACGTGTCGAGCCTTTATCATGAGATTTTACGAGAAATGGTGAAACGCGTTTCACCCTTGCGTCGAAAGTTCCGCGTTTCGTGGACGTCGCTGGAACGACGTGTCGCCGGCTGGTCCTGTTGCCAAATGTTTTTACGCTTCGATGCTTCGTCCAGTCTAAAATACATCCTAAAAGTTACTGCTATTCTCGCAAACCCAGTTGCCGACCTTTTTTTTTGCCTCTCTACGCGCACCACTGAATCGCCAAAAACGTCGTTGAAAACCGTTTTTCTGTGACCTGTTTTATGGTTGCTAAAATATTTACTTTGGACAAACGAGGTGGAATATTTTGGTGAAGAGAGAAATTTTCGTTCGAATGAAAATGTGCGCATCTGCGCTCTGATTAATACTTGATTACCTTCTTTTATTGTCAATTGAAGCTATTTATATATTAACTCATTTCGACTCCGTTGGAGACAAAATTTCAAATAACCGACGAAAATTTAAAGCAAAAATAATTTATTATCATTCAGAAAGTTCAATGAATCGGGATCGTCTAATGCCAGTCCACTTTTAGCAGCAGTGTAAATAATTAAAGGAACACGCGAAAGAGGATAACGATCCGGTCCGATTTAGCACGCGATAAAGCTTCCTTGGTCGTTTCGATGAACGAGCACGCCACTTCTGATCCGCCCAAACTCGCACTTATTACCGTGGACAACATAATACCGGCGTGCCAAGGCAGCGAAAACACGGAGTGCAGGTAGCCAACGAGTACACGGCAAGCTTGGGTTAACAAGAGGCCGATGCCAAGAATCCGGGACACGGTGGATGTTCCATGGGTTTCGCCAACAATTTATTTGGATCGTGCACCGAGAAGAGTAACCCGGATTACCAGGAACGGCATCTTAGCAAGAAACTGCCTTCGTCTCTTTTCAGCCCACCCCATTGTGGAACGCTCGGTAATGTACACTACTTAATGCTTTTATAAGCTAGTGTACGGCTTGCTTTATCGTCGTCTGGCCTTGATTTATCGTTGATTTAACGCTGATAGCAGCGAAAGTAGCTTGAATAAATAAGTATCCTTACACCTTTGTGGTATGCAGCATTATTTTAATGAAAAAAAAAAAAACAAACAGAAATTCATTTCTCGTTTTCTCGGATGGAAAACAGAGAAACGCGAATCCTCGACGAATGGATCGACGAGGTCGTAATCGGGATTGTTAAGAAATTTTGTCGATGCAGCTGAGAATAATAGGTGTGTCGTGAGCTCGATCTATCTTTATTGGGACGAAGCCAATGATTATCGTGCCTATCTCCCATAACCCGTTTATATTTCGCTAGTTTCCTTTTGTAGATACCGCGTAATTTCGTTCATCGTTTCCATCGCGCAACTGATTGCTCTGGCCCGTTTCGGGTCAACGATATTTGCATTCAATTTTCATTGTGTCATGCCCGCTTCTTTCTTCGATTACCCTGGAAATACCGTGTTACGGTAAGGAAAAACGAGGACTCCTTGGAATTTATTCGATATTCCTGTCTAAACGGAAATCGTAAAGTGCACCGTTTGTTGAATTTCTAAAATAAACATTGCACGACATATTCAATTACTTCTATTACTTATAGTAATATAGAAGGTATAAAGGAGAATAAATAAAGAAGAGAAGAATGTAACTGCATGAAATGTTAAAAGAAAATATTACGTGGTTCCT
Organism: Osmia lignaria lignaria; assembly: GCF_051020975.1. Taxonomy (NCBI): domain Eukaryota; kingdom Metazoa; phylum Arthropoda; class Insecta; order Hymenoptera; family Megachilidae; genus Osmia; species Osmia lignaria. Next base: position 8,835,405 of record NC_135041.1, read on the forward strand.
CTCGAAAATTTATTCAAGATTTGGATAGTGTCCCGCAATATGTACACCGTCGAAATAGCGTTTTGATCAAACGCGATAACGGAAATAATGTCGAATCTTGATCGTAGAAGGAAAATGAACAGGCAGGTATTTGGGTCAGAGAAAATGAACGAGCAGGACCGGGTTTATTTTAGCCGGTCGACGATACACGAACATCTCATTTTTCAGAAGGTTTCGTTTCCCTCGGCGTACAATTTAAATATGACCCAAATACAACTAGCGTCGACGACTGTCATCTGAATACCGACTGCCGAGTGTACGGTGACAATGCTATTCAAGAATTCAGTTTTCAAATACGAATCAACCGACTGTAGTCCCAGCTTCGACATGGCTGTTCGACGTACCTTTCTAACGTCGGATACCTCGCATTAATTAAGCCACGGTTGTTCATCAATCTTACGTTCTTTCGTAACGTCTCGATGCAGCAGAAGATTAATGTGGATAAGACAGAAAACTAAAGGATAGAGGAAGGTTGCATCGTTCAGTGAGTTGCAGTTATAAGGCATTGTGCTCGAACGGGGGGCATCGTCGATTGATTTAATTAATTTAAATCATATCCACTTAAATTACATATTTACGTGGAAATTCAATTTAATTATTCTTCCGAGAAATCGTATTTTCATGATATTTTTTTAAATTTCCACGATAACAAACGGGTTCGTTTCGCTGATTCAAAGGACGGTTTGAAAGCCACGAAAGGAACGAGACAACGTTAACGATATCATTTCTGTTTTTCATTTTTCTTGCCATTATGTTTCTGGTTGGAGGTGCATTAGATTGTGATGCATTAAAAAGGGCTGTCTGACTAGTTAGCCACGGCTAAAAGCACGTAGACCGTGGAGATGTAATTTATACGGGCACATATCAAAAGAAAGAGCGTTGAATTAATTAATTGCACCCGGCTAAAAATGCAGCCGGGTTACTTTACAAACTTTATTTACCTTAGCGCTAATGCACATTCGAAAATGCATGGGCTTGCAGCAAGGTGGAAACCCTCCTTCGTCGGCAGGTTAAACAAAAACCATTCGTATTCTGGAATTTCCATTACGTGCATTCTTTTCTATACCGAGTAACCGAGTGATTTACGATGCCTGTGGTCTCATAAAATCTTATTCTTAACGAAGATAATTTAATGAAGATCTTTCGCGATCTCGATGCAACTATGACAAATTCATCGGATTCGAAAATTCTTTTCCTATGATTACATATCCGTAGCCATTAAGAATTTTTACCAACTGATAGAGATTATGCTCTAAGATGATAGATCGATAATTAAATTGAATATTTGATCAAAAAGTGCCCCTTACTGGTAAGGTTTTACAGCGAATAACAGGATCTGAAGAGAGCTAAAATCTTTACTTTGCAATTTTGATGGTTGACATCATGTATTTGTGATTTAGATGCTTGTGCCAATGTTTGAACCTAAAGCGTTAACTTGAGGATGTTTAGAGATAAGAAAAATTATTTCTGCAGTTTTCTACTGTTCTCGGGTTTATATTAATTATCGACTTTTGTCGATAAAAGTTTATAAATTAATGAATTGTAACGAATCTGTCGATGAAACAAGGGAACCTTTCTTCCCTTTCATCCTATTTTCCCACGAAACTATCGACGTGTAATTAAGCATTTAACTCATGAAGTCGGGACACACGTTAACTGGTGATTTCGCGGCGGTACGAATTTCAGTTCGCGTTTCTACACGCAAATTATCTTCGCAAGATGGCGCCCTAACGTCTCGGTCGTAACATCTGATAGTCCGGTAAGTGCAACGTTAAAGTTGAATATAAGGTGGTGCACACGGTAGGTAGGAGGGTTGACAGGTGGCGAGATAACATTCACGGTAAGGGAACGTCACGTTTATCGTTAAAAGCAACTAGGGAAATTTTCGTAGTTTCTGTGGACGTTGTAATACGTTTCTCTATCGTTTGGTGGCACAGGATTCACACCTTTCTCTGATTCTTCAATTAGTCAGAATACGATCCTTTGATTTAATTATATTAAAGCTACTTAAAATTTTCGAAGACTTTTCTTTTAGATATATTTGTATATTAAATTCCTAGTAACGCTGATCCAGCTGGCACTCAATGTGTTAAATTTCTTGCTTTAATATCTTGCAAAATTGAAATTAAAATTGTGATGGTTACAATGGCGCGAGTGAAATGTATTTTTGCTGCGGACTGGACCTTTCGCGTCAGTTACAGACGCACTCTGCAACGATAAGAGTACCTTTACGGACCGTTTTTACGGGACACCTCTCCATAGAATTTCTTCCAACCTTCGAAACCGTCCGTCGAAAAGCTTTATACTCGGTTGCTGGTTAAATTGCACGAAGTGTAGGTTTCGACTGGTGTTGATGCACAGCTTCCTCCAGTTTGAAACGAAGGAGAAGTAGTTAACAAATACACTGATAATGATCGTTTAAAAATATCCCTCCATAACGTACAATTTTATATCGTTACGTGTTTAAACATCGTACAATTACATGTTCGCGTGTATCAAAGGAAATAATAGTTTTCGTCGAGTGTAAACTTTTGAATATCATTGTTCAGTTTCTATTGTGTTCGTAGTGGTCATATTTTCGCGTGGGTGTAAATTTTGAAATTGTAATATTCGTTCGAGTTCTCTATCTTTGAACATTTCAATCCGATTTTTATATCTTGAATTCATTAAGATACCAGCGAAAGAATACGGAAGATTAATAACACTTCACCTAGTTCTGAACGGAAGATAAAATGTGATTAATAAATTTCACGGTATAGTACATTAAGCAGAGCTTCTTCGTTGCACGAACGATTAATTCCGGTTATCTCGTCAAGATCGTCAGTAACGAGGATATCCTTGTTACATCGCGAACTCCTTGTTCAAGGAGGATCCATCGTTTGCATTGCTCCTTTTTCCTAACACAAATTTATGGTTCACGAGGAAAGAACATTTTAAATTAACAAAGTACTTAAAACAGCGATACTTAATTGCATTCTTCTGAAGCGTTATATGAATTTTCAAATATTTCACGGTGTAATTAGCGAGTGAACAATTAGCAGAAAATGTTAGCACCGAATCTGTAATTCGTATTGTGATTTGAAGCACGTGCAAAAACCTCTTAATTACCATCCACGAATTCGTAACACCTTGAATTGGAACATTCGAATTGATGTAATAACCGTAAGTGCCTTCTCCATTAGCGACTCGAGTTCGTTGTTCAAATTGCTGCCGCTTCATATTCGAATCCGGTTAAACTCGACCTTAAGAAAGGTCCTATTAGTCTTACCACCTGCCGCCAACACTCGTCATCCAGCTTCTACGCGTTTCTCTCCTCTTGGCTGAGTCGCAGACCCGTTGCGTGCCAGCTTCTTAAGTGAATTATGTCTCGGTGTCTCCGGTCGCAAATTAAACGCGTCTCCAGACGAGTATTAATCGACAATTCGCGTAACGCTGTTGCAACTTGACGCTAGCGTCATCGGTTTTCGAGACGCCTGTCGGTGCGTCGCGTCGTGCCCCGTCTTATTCCATGAACTTCTACCATCTGAAGTGAACGTATGATTTTGTTAACAGGATCATCGATCTCAAATATTGAGCGCAATATTCTGGAACGCGTAGCAATTTTAAGATTAACACGTGCAACCACCAACGTTACAGGTGCCTAGGATATAAGATTTATAGATGCCAAGAATCCGTCTAAGGCATCGTATTTTCAATTTTTATAAATATTTCATTTCATTTTTTATTTTATTTTTAGCAGGTATTCATTGGTGCGATTATTGATGACACAAGGGTGGCTCCACGAGCAGTGATAGTAGCCCCCATTCATAGGGAAGGAATTAAAGGGATAGTTATCTGAATTAATTTTTAATATTCAAGGATCTTGAATGACGATATCCGGATAACTGTTCCATTGAGCAAGACTTTTATCTCATTTGCGACGCACCTTTCGCGATCGTTCATCCGTTCTACGATCGATTTCGCGGTACGGAGATTCCGTTTAATTAAAATGCATCGCGATGGCTTTTGTTCGCGGTGCCGCAAAGGGATTAATAAGTCATATGTGTGCACAGAGCGGAATTTGTGCCGCAAAATGCGACTCGTTCGTTCGCATATCATAGAGAATCATTTTTTATTTTTCAGGTACTTTACCATAGTCGAGCTCGTTGGAATGGAACGAAGATCGTTGCTTTCATGGAGGCACTTTCGAAATCATGAAATTCACTTGTTTACTTATCATCGAAGATTCGATAGTGATTAGCGGCGCGTGTTCGACACAATGTATATTCATGGAAGAGAATGATTTACAAAATGTTAATCAATATGCAACGATCGTCCATCAGATGAATTTTCATTTATGTAGATCTTTTAATTATCCACGTTTCAATAATGTCGCATTAATTGAAATATCCATCATCTGTATTTGAACAGTCTACTCCCGATTACACAATTATTGACCTATACTACTCGCAGTGGTTCAATTGCGTTCTTGAATTTTTCAAATATTTCTTTGATATCGTTAAATATTTAACAGGGCTAAAATATTAAAAACCTGAAAACAGAAGTGTTATAGTATAATGGGCAATCAACAGAACATAATATAAAAAGCGTGAAACATATCGTAACTTTAAAAATGAAAAAAAAATGTCCCTAATTTGACACGAAAAATACAGATATGACATCAAATTAATGAATCAGCAGACATTTGTGACGAAGCCTGCGGATGTTTCGTGCGCATAGAATTAATCCCGAATAATGTCCTGCAGACCACGAGACACGCGATCGTTGAAAATAAAACGCCGCCACGAGCACGGACCTGTCGTCAGCGAGGATATTTTTATGGGGTGTACAGCGAGTTTTATGGCCCGTGCACGAGGAATCATTGATTTCCAGCCGAATGTCCGAAGGTTTTCCTCCGTTTCGTCGTTGAAACCGAGCGACCCGTTAACACGATAGCACCTTCAAAAACGGCTCAGTCACGTCCGTACATTTGACTTCCTTTGTTCTTGCTCGATTTGGCTGACTTATGGCACGTATAGATCACTGAAAACGGCGTACATTAAAACACATCTACTGCCACAGTGAATATACCTACGTTTAATCAGACGTATCAAAACAACGTTCTATTTTTAACTTATAATATTTTCAGTTTCTTTTCTTTTTTCAATTATCCGAGCATTCGAGAGAGTAAATCAAGCTACAGGAAATTGAAATCAATTATTCCATCATTGAAAAATTGCAATTCTCTCGTGACTGTTCTTAAACGCGTTGCTCGACGAAGAGCTGTTTTCAAGGTACGACTGCCTTTCCTTTCCCAAATTCGATTAAATTCGTTCGAATGGCGCTTCGCTTAAACCGCGTTTCAGCGATCGAATCGAACGAGCAGAGAGGAAGCAATGGAACGGAATTATCTGAGCGTCGGCAAACGTATTTAACGTGTCGCCGTTGAAATCGAACACGCGTGTACAGGACAGGCCGAAATTAATAGACACCCGAAACAGTTTAATACTTTCTCCCGTTCCGTGTTACCTGGCACCCGCAGTTATTACACAAGTAAAACGTTCCTGTCGTCAAACGACCGATCTCGACGAAGTAAAACAGTTTCTACTTTAATTTTAAAACACAATACACAAGTGAAAAATTAAAATATGTAGAATATAGAAAATTTTCATTGAGAAATAGAAAGTTATCAGAAGGGTAGAAATTTTATTTTCAACAAAAACCCAATTACATGCAGCGATTATTATCAAACGATAGGTAAAAGCGATCGAATCTTAGTACATATTTGAAAAATATTAGTCAGCGAACCCTTCAATTTTTTGTGACGCTTATGGTATCAAAGGTCTAAATAGAAAACAGGCAAGTTCTTATCGTAGATGGGGCTTGCCGTTATCTCTGCCAGTTCAGTCCGGGTAAATCTATTACAGAGATATGTCTGCCGGTGCCAGGAAGAAAGTTAGTAAACTGGGTCATCTGATAAAGGAAGGAAGCATGGTGGCGGCTTAAGAGCGATGTACGGACGCGTTGATATCAGTTATCGGTGCTCGTCGTTGTTAGCTTTTTGCTCGATTGACATAGGTTCATGTGTTTTGTCCATTCAAACCACCAAAGGACTAATTGTTTCTTCGTGTCTTACGCTGCTATGCAAATAGCTACTGTCTGGATTAAATTTACCGTCGCACGATTTATGGATGTCTGTTTAAACAGAAATTAACACGTTATAAATGGCTCGCGAGATTGTATTCTGCTTTTTTTACGAACCATGAATAGTTTTATGAAATGTCTGCAAGGAAGGAATTTGGAAAATTTGTAATTTAGGTTCATTCGTTATTTTTTTAACGGTTTCTTTAATATTGATTGAAAAAATCGAACATTCAATTAATTTAGTGCTAGTAATAGAATACACGATCAAAATTTCATTGAAATCGCTTCAGGGCTTTGGTAAAAAATGGGTCAGATTCGATAATTTTTCATATAACAATATATCAATTATTTTTTGTAAAGCATTATACTTGAATTGAAAAATGAAATATTCGTATTTTCATTATGATGTGACGTACTGCACATGATTAATTTCACTCTGCCAGCCAACACGTTGAAATTAAAATATTTTATAAACGTGTTCAAAGAAGTCCTCATTTACACCGTGAAATTCGTCTGAGGAATAATTAATGAAACATATGTAGATTAAAGGTGGTCCGTTGTGTAATTTTAGAACGGAATACATAAAGTCGTAAAAAATTGGTCTGTTTGTAACATTACCTTCGAGTAAGTCTGCAACGAAGCCACGAAAAATAACAATACGTATTATTGCCTTCAAAAAACCGTGTACGGTTTCTATGAACGTAACAAAGCGTAAGTAGAAGCGTGTTGTAACTGAAATTTGTAAACGTGTTTGAAGCGGTGCACCGGGAACACAAACTGGGATCCTTTCAGTTCTCGTATGCAAAACTCAATTTTAAAGCAGCGCAGTCGGAATCCCTTTTATTTTTTTCCCCTCGTGTTTCTTCTACACTGCCCTTGCCGCAGATTTTCCCGAAAAAAGTTTGCCACTTTTCCGTACTACTTCCAAGAGAACTCGTGACTTTTAGCGAGAAGTCGCTTTGAAAATAAAATTCCGCGTTGCAACGTCTTTACGCGTACGTAAACCCGGATGTTTTACAACTAATAATTTGATTAATGTAAAATATAATTGCATACAAATTTCAAGTTTCTCGGCTCATTAATTTTTAATTTAAAACATCATCTAGAAATTACTTCTTTGAATGAGAATATCTGTTGAAAATGGGATAAATTTTATATTTTCTGCTGCAAGATGCGTTTGATAGCCAAATATTTCGAAATGCATCTGAAATTGTGCATTTTCCCTTGCAGTAGATGTTGCAGTAAAGAAACATCTATTTGCTTCTTTGAAGCATAGCTGGAAACACATTCTCTTTGCCTTGTGCCAAGACGTAACAAGAGAAACACACGAAACTGCGTGGAATTTCGTTGCGTTCCAGAGACCGGTCCATTCCATTTTCCCTTCCCACGGAAGCGTTGTTTCGATGCAACGCGAAACTGATTTGGCAATTTAATTATTTCTGGAATCCAACAACGTCCCCGAAGTAATTGCGTTTATCGAAGACGATTCGAAAACTATGCGCAGTTCTCAGTCTTAATCTCTTGACTGAACCGTGTGCACGTCCACGTTTCATCTTCTCCCGAATTGATTGTGTTTTAATTAAGACTAGGAATTTACCAATCGAAATTTATATCACCGATCGTGTCGAGCAATTGATTTATAGAGAGGATGAAAATTGAAAATTTTAATAATAAATTAAATATCATTAAAACGATCAGAAAATCAGTGGTGATACAATAGGCGTGCTAAACAAGCTCGTGGATATATTAGACCAACTTTGAAATGAATTTCAATTTCATGACACTGATTAGTGTTGAATGAGTTCCGACTAATCATCAACCGGCCGGAGACGCGTTGTTTCCTCCACGTTCGGTCGTCCCGACGAATCAACGAAACAAACGTCGACGGCAAACATCCACACGATGCGTCGCATTAAATCAAAATACATTGCATCGAGCATATTATTCACATATTATCAGAGAACGTGATAAAATGGGAATTTGTTAGTAGACATAATGATACCGAAATACGATAGGGTTAGGCTATTATTTCGCCAGTTAACAAGTTCTCATTATACAGTATTATTCCTTGAATCGAGTTTCATTTCCGCCTTATAAACTACCACGTCCGTTTATACCATTTGTAAACTTTCTACACTAATTTATACTTCGTGTTTCTTTCATTTAAGTTATCAAGTTTTTTGAAACTCTGTTGTATGCCTTGTACTCTATAATTTATACTAAAACGATTCCTTTGAAGTTTAATGCACCAGAAACATGCTGCAATTTAGAAGATTACCCTAATGGAAAAGAATTCGATAGTTTTGCATTTACGAAAAATTTTTCAACGAAATTTTTAACTGTGAACGGCTTTCAACATAATTAAAAAAAATCCGAAATTTCACGGATGTTTATAATTGAATGGATTAATTCCACGGCAATCAGTTCGTTCACCAGTTGTTACGGTATTTCCATTTGAATAGACCTACATACTGCTTCATCTCTACCCATATGAATCTCGGTAAATACGGCTGGATGTAAATTTTCTAATTACGTTAATGTACAACCACGAAAGATCGATATTTTTTTCTCATTCCATTACCTTTTTTTGTTCTTCAATTCTCCGTTTATACTTGCAATCTACGGCTAATGCTTTACTGAGAAAAATCAACATTTCTCTAACAAAGCATCAAAGATATCACAGTGTATATAGAATAATTAAAAAAAGAAAGTAACATTGAAAGGAAGGATATTCAAAGTAATTACATACAATCGAAACAATACTTTCGACCACTGAAACGATAGAACAAACCAAACGAGCTGGCCAATCCCATGAAAAGGAGGATAAATATAAAAAAAAAATATCAAGAGGTGGAAGCCTGGAACAAGATAATCGAATAGAGGATGGTCGTTCTGTCGCTGCGGGGATTTATAGAAAAACCTTTGTGACTCAGTTGCCATTGTACGCGTCGGCAATTTCGCAGGGCTTTATTGCGCATTCCGACACTCTTCTCTCTTCGATTCGCTGGATGGCGAATCGAAATGGTCAGGAGAACGGTCGAAGAAACAAAAGCGAAAGAAAAAGCGCGAAATAGAGGAAAGTAGGAAAGAGACAAAGATACATTGTCGTCCATAAGTGGTATATAGTTTATTCAATCTACAGTAGTCGAATTCTGGAAGGTACTAAGGGTTGTAAATTTTTCTTCATTATTTTTTTTTTAATTTTTAAAAATCAACATTTGAAATATTTAGACATAGACAAATTTGATAAGTGCCTTAATTCTTATGGACAACGGCGTACCCGAAATAAACAGTCTTAGGAAGGTGAAAAAGATAAAAAGTGACGCTGGATGCTTACACCGTTCAAGGCACTCGCTCAACTTTTCAAGGATACCAAACATTCGGTAATTGCGAAAGTTTTATACCTTAAATTCCAGCCAGTGGCTTGTCTCTTTCTGATCGTTCTTTCACAGAGAGTCAGCCGCGGCGCAGGACGAATTCCTTTGCCGCGTTCTAAATTGCGCGCCGATTCTGACGAGGAACAATCGTATTATTATGCTGGTCGAGCGTCGATGATACGACAGTTGGTTCGTTCGTTTTTGGATCGTCTCCAACGTCGTAGCCTAGCTCGTTACCTCTGCTTTTACCCTCTCGATCGTTACCACTTGTCCTCTTCGACGGTAACTCCTCGATCTTCGCGATCTACCGCACCCTCGCCGTTCCTTTTCCTGGCTGCATCCTTCATTTGCGAATTTTACACGTGACGTATACGTAGAAACTCTTCGAGAAAGTCGGCAAATTTGATTTTCGAATTTCGCGCAGCGGCGAAAACGAAGTTCCGTCGGAAAGTATATAAACTAGTTTATATTGTATGTTTTTACACGGTAGAATAGGAATGCAACTTCCCGAGAAGTTAGAACGCATTTATATATGAAAAAATTACGTATCAAAGTGATAGTTTCTACCATTTTTATGGTTATGGAAAAAAATAATCATACAACAGGCAACTTGTTGGAAATGGGTAGTTGAAATAATAATACGTCGTAAACAACGGCATCGGCACGTTGGCAATGTAAAATATGTTTAAATAAATTCTATCTTACCAGAGCGATTGTAGGTTTCAAACTGTGCCCTTACTATGGCGCGCTTTGTTATTTTGTTCGAACTCGAGGTTCAAGTTAATCAGTTCTTGCCGTGACCGTCCCTGTGTAAACATGCGTGCGCTGTGCCGGTATCGTACCGATCTGAGATGTTTTTTTTTTAGTGTAATTATGCACGTGCACTCGGGTGTGTTATGACGTTCAATAATATAATAATTTTTTATTTATTTGGAAGTATTAGCATGCTGCGCATTTTAATGTGATCGCGCATGCGCGTGCGAATGTATTATTGCGCGTCTACTAGTGGTGCGCATGCGCGTGGGAATGTATTATTGCGCGTCTACTAGTGGTGCGCATGCGCGTGCGAATGTATTATTGCGCGTCTACTACTGATGCGCATGCGCAGTTTTTACCGCGCTCCGAACGTACACAACGTGCTGAATTGTTTATTAACGTTATTTACAAATGAAAACAAGTCTAATTGTGCGAAGACTAGTTGAAAAGCCGTGAAATCGTGTGATTTAAATTCTCAGAATAGAACTTGAACTAACGTGGAGTGACATTTCTGTGGTGACGCTGAACGGAAGGGCACCTAACCTCAATCGCAGGATGACGCAGTTCAACGATCGGTGAGTCCATTATTTTATAGTTTCTTCAACAACCAATTATGCTCTTAACTTTCTTTGTTTACAAAATTTCCGTTCCGTCGAAACGGAAACTTCAATAGAGTAAGCGACTAAAGAAATACAGAGAATTGTGAAACTACTGGTACTCTCTTGATTAACGATTCGGTTTTCATAAACGACGTACTTGAATATATTTGAAAGAACGATTAAGGGTAATCGAGCTACATTATCGGTGTTGGATTAATTATTGATTTTATGATTATTACTGGGGAGCGATGAATATTTTAGAAATCGTTATGTAAGGCGAGTATAACAGACATTCAGATACGAAGTATCCTATTTTAATCGTAGAATTACATTGAAAGGATCTTTCAGTCTCGCTGTAATTTCGTTTCCCATTGCTTCCGTATTTTTTAACAGCGGGTAATTTATTTCAATCCAGCGGTGCTCATTAATCAACTCGATAACCATCAATTTATGTCATGTACGATCGTACGACTTACGAGATTCTGCCAACAGCGTTTTCTTTAATTCATTATGACTTAATTAAAAGTCTATGCTTTCTTACAAGTACCCATTTGATTGTAACAATAGAATTTTCTTTATTGGAACATTTCAATCAATTACGCCTTCTACGTCTATAGGATGTCCGAAATGATCAATTAAATTACTACTGATCAAATAGATAATTTTATTTATAAATCGATGCTGCTGTCAGCCGCATTACGAGTGTTATGTTTATCGAGAAGCTTATGACAGGAAGATATCGAAATTTAAGTGGTGCTTGTTCGAAAGTTCGGTCAAGCTTGGCTACGAAACGCCTGGAAAGAGCCGCAAAGTCGAAGTCTGGACTTGGAAGTTGCGTTAAGTTTCGGGATACGTCTAGACGTGGCCAGCGGATACGTACGACATAAGTTTAATCTCGAATTGGACGGCGGCAAGAAGCTTTCAAGAAGTTTCGGGCATGCTGCCGGAATGTTTCGACACGCAAACACACTTACGTTTACCTTTCGCCACGAATTCCGTACGATATGCTGAAAAGATTCCAGCTTGCTTCTCGATTGCCTGGAATCCAGCATCGCTCACGCGAAAGCTGAACCTTGCACCACTGAGATCCCTGTGAAGGGAATCTCCCGGATCTCGATCTCGTTTCAAACGATTTCAATCTCCTTTTTTTTTGCTTCTTATTTCTCGGAAGTTTTCAAATTTCAAAATTTCTCATTTTCCTAACAATTTTTATTTCTTTATCAAAATCCCAGACAAACGAAAACTATAATAAAAGGAATTACCAATTTTTTTAAACGCGTTGATCCAGCAAAATTGGAAAAACTTCTACAAAATTTGATACATTCCCGTCGTGTGTATTTTGTATTTATCAAAGTGTACTCGTCAGATCGAAATAGGAGCGTTCATTGGACACGTTCATTTGAAGTATTAACCAACGATCGGAAGTGACGGTGAAACGTCAGAAAGTATCTACTAGTTTTACAGACGGCTATCATAGCCTGTGTTTTTTTTGTACTATCGATGTAAAGTCGACAGAAAATTGCTGTCGGATATCCGGTCCGGGAAATGGAACAGTGAATATTTCGAGGAAGCACTTCGGAGCGATAAATATATGTTATGTTAGTGGTAGGAGACTTTCATTCGGGTCCGAACACGTCGATAAAAGCGTTCGTCCAGCCAAGGGAGCAAGGTATCGAGGCAGCATTTGTTTATTCGAAATCGATGAAATTTGTCGCAGTGAAAATTTTATAGAGTATCGAACGAGCAGTAATAGACTGGAAATTCTGCCCGAAGGGAATCGAATTTCTATCGAGCCGGAACACTTTCAAGCGTTTGATTCTTGCGTATACGCGTCGAATGATATTGCCTCGCAACAATTGTACAAATAGGATTGTTCGAATTCATACACGGTATTTTATTTTTTTACCTTTTGTATCCTTTTTATGTTCATACATGAATTGCAGAATTTCGGAACGTTCGAACTCGGAAGATTAGAATAGAAGCTTTCAATAAATTCGACGAATTATTTCCTTTATCTTTTGTACGACTATATTTCTATGAAACTTTTCGGTCGATACATTTTTATATTGAAAATTTCTTTGATGACATAGTTACTCCATGTCTATGACTCGTTAATTGCTGCAATGTTGAGAGAATAAGTGTAACGTGCAATCGTAATTAACCACAGCTCAACGTGACAATTCCGAGTGGAGAATATTCATCTTCGCACGGAAGATTTGGTTTCTCATTTATGAACGGCACATGTTCAGCTGTAGACAATGAGACAATGCTCAGCTGTACCTCTGTTTCGCCATCTGCATCCTGCCACGTCCTTTGTGGATGAGAAACTAAATTTTGAATGGATATGCATTCGCACAATCCATGGGATTTTTGTAATATGTAGGCAAACAATCAACCACTTGATTACATTTTATTTCAATTATTCTTTCAATTTGTGACTTCAATGAGTGCAGATTTTTGAATAACAGAATTTTGCTAAATTATTTTCTATTACTTTACTGGAAGAGCTGAATGGATGAAACAATAGAATTCTTTCCATAGGTAATTAACAATGCATAGAGCATTTTACAGATGTGAAATAATTACTTACATTACAAGAGAAGGAAGTATGCTTCGATAAGTTTTCTTTTCACAATCATAATCCCATCATTTCTTCCCGGAAGAACAGTTTCTCGGTTTGACCATTTCTGCCCATTAAATTAGGAATAATTTTCTGGCATGATAAATGCATTCGAATTCCGACGGGCAAGTCGGTATTCGACCCAAATTGCGAGTCGTAAATAATCGTTGGAAAACGGGCCCGACAAGAAGGCAGCAGATTCGCGTCGAATCCGCGTTGTCGCGTCTCCTCGTTCCGTCCTCATTTTCCGCCGTTTGATTTATCGTCGCGTTACTTGAAGCGTCGTTGGAAAATATTATACGTCGATCGTGCATATTCCTCGCGGAGGACGATCGTACGCGAGCCGTGTAAATAATGTAAAGCTTGGAAAAAAGCGTTTCGATCGTGTTCTCGTAAACCGTTTTTTGCGGCCCGCGTGCCATTCCGCTCGATCGTTTATGAAACGCTCGCCTCGCCTCGTTGCCCGTAAAAATCTTCCCATTGAAAACGAACGACACGTTGTAGAATGTTATTCCTCTATTCGCGAGAAATATTTATAAACGTTTCGATTGTAGTCATTACATTGATAGCGTGTTGCGTTCAACGTACCGCGTGCAATGATTGAAAGATAAATTTGAAAGCGTATAAAAAGAGAGAGAGAGTGAAATTGAAGTTGTGGAAAAGTAGCTGAAAAGACTCGGAGGTGCAAAAATTCTGTATATAACAGAGCTTTGTCCATCGAGATCCGCGTGTTTGGGGCAACGAACATTCACCGAGTGCAATTATTCCCCAAGACGGAGATAATTCGACGAATTCGCGTAAGGCTATTCTTAATCCGGCTTATCCGACGTACCTTTGTCCCCGTTCAGAAACTTGCCGGGAAACCGGCCCCTTTCTGCACCCTATTTCCGCCCCTTACCGCCGCCCTCGTCCCTTCGCGGCGACTAATCTTCTTGGGTGCTAAGCTTCTGATCAGAGATTGCGGCGGTCGCTCGGTAGTCACCCCGTAACGGCAAGTCAATCACAAGAAACGTGCGAATTTATTACATTGAATTCGGGGTATCAATGTTTGGCCAGCTCTCAAGAACTTTGAATTGCCAGCATTAACTCGTCGTCGTTTAACAATTTTCCTGTTGATAGAGAATCGAATGAAATAAAAAAAAAATAATTTTATTTACCGTTATAGAAAATGGTAGAAAATCAAATCGTACATCGGATGATTGATTTTCATTAAAGCACATTTCGTTGTTAACGTCCCAGATTTGTTAGCTACGATTACTGCTGACGCAGGAACGAGTCTTTCCTCGGTGTTACCGGATCGTGTTTCTCTGCTGAAACTTTCCGCTATTAAACTTACGTCTACGCCTTTCGCGTGTAATCCAATCCATCGAGAGCGTGTTGTTGATCAGCGCGGTTGAAGATTGAGCACCTGTATGCTGCGGGTAGAAAGTTTATTGTCCTGGCTAATCAATCTACCCCTTTCAATAACCAGCGTGTATATGCTCGCGTGTATTCTCTTTCCATTCTTCGAATTAACAAACACCGAGACGTGAGAAAAGAAAGAACAGCGTAGGAACATTAAAATTTAATTGTCCGTGTTACAACCCCCTAACGCTGCAAATTACGAAAGAAACGCGAAGCGAAAGTATAATGAATGCATGTAATATAATCACAGTCTCCTATAATTAAACCTTGCGATATAATTTTCCGACCTGGATCCAAGGATCCGCCATAAACCTTAAATTTCACGCGACACGAAACGTGTGAAACACCTGCTGCGATGAATCATAGCGGCGGAGCTCCTCGTTTCGATATACACCGTGGTACAATTAACTTCCATGAATTACACTTAATCACCCCGTACTCTCATCGTCAGATATCCCAGTTGCAAGTGCAACGGGATGGAGAGGAAGCTCGTCAAAGCGTCGTTCGTTGTAACCCGGAGAACCGGAGGTATCGTTCGCGGTAACCGAGGACAATTTCAATACCTAATCTCAGTGACAAACGGAGGGTACGTACAAGTAACCCAAACAATGGCTACCATTCGAGGTTGATGGGTTCGTGTAAAAGGAAGCTGCATGTTCGATCCGCTTGAAATTCCATTCGGAATTACAATCTCTCGAACGACTACGCCTTTCTCTCGTAAGCGAAGCAAACGTTGGATAGGAGATCGGTAAGGTAGCGAGAAAGGAAGTTCGGCTGGTCGAGGGACAGGAAAGGCAGGGTGAATTTTCGTTGAATCCCGCGGACACGAGTTTCGCTGTCGGTCGGACCTCGTCAAAGCTATCCCCCGCGACATTACCGGAAATTGCGGACACTGCCTTTCCCAAGTCGACTGGCAGTCCGGTTGCGGCACGAAGTGCACGAGTTTTGCGGCGAATTCGACAGCTTGTATGCATTATACGCGCAGGTGTCCGTGCCGGTGGTCCGCTTTCTGCTTGTGGAAACAAGAATAGCCCCCTTTTGTGTACGCTCTGCACATCTCGCGACTACATTAATTAAATACATGCTCTCTCTCTCTTTCTCTCTTTCTCGTTTACCCTTTAACCAACCGAATGCTCTCCACCTTTGATTGCCCATGAAGTTCCTATTGTATCCTAGATGACCGAGACCTCGCGGCTACCCTCGAGTACGATGTTTTAATGAAAACTCTCTACTCTGGTCGGTTGAACGGCTCCTATTCATCAACGGGATCATACTTTGATCTTGCACTTGCAGTTTCGTGTTTCGATCTCCTCCTGTACGCACCGTTTATTTTTGCTAACGTTGACCCTGGCTTTTCTAGTATATCCTTGACGCGATTTAGAATCTTCTTTAGGTTTGCGTAGATTTCGATTATATACTGGTAATGAACTTTTCAATTTGTAACATCAAAAGCCAGGTGTATTGATCTTCAAGTTTTTGTTTAAAATCCTCTATGAGCTAAGTTTAAGAATATTATTTTTGAATGATTTATTAGAAATAAACGGAAGGATTTTCTGTGATTTTAAGAGTGCACTCTCAAGGTGTTAAGGATTAAAAAATAGTGGATTAAAATAGATTCCATATAAAACTCAGAATTGGGCTGAGAGGGTAAAGTATTTGGTATGAGAATATTTCGGTCGCAAGGTAATAATTTATTTCATGTAGAAAGAGAAACGGTAAATCGTGCATATGATAACAAGAATGAATAGAAATGATTAAAAAGCTGGGCTCAACCGGAAATCTGAATTTCTATTAATAATCCTTTGAGGAGGAGCGGGTAATCGTGCTTTCGAAATGACGACTGCTGCTTGCGATGCTAATTCCTTGTCCATCTGCTTCCTAATCGGATCTTCCTGTTACGCTCGGGAGAAAAGTTTGAACCGCACTGCGACTCCGTAGAGGAGCGAACATTCGCGAGCAAGACAGACCGAGTAACCTGCATTCTTGGCGAAATTGCCATCAAGCCTTTTCCTTGCAGTCTGCCTTTCAGAGGGACACGATGGAATTGCATTTGTGACACGGGACACCGACACCTTTTCACGGTCGTTGGAAAACCTACGCTCCCTTTGGGACGCGTACACCAATGTCGCGTTGGTTGGGTGCATTATTAAATGTTCGGAACTGAGATACTGACCGTATCGACCAAACTATTTTCTTTCGCATTGTTAAAAATTGAAATTCCATTTAAATTATTTGTTATTTCAACCCCTTTGTGTTTATTCCCTTCTTCGATATTCTCACGTTGTTTCTTTTTATGCGGCAGCATTTTATGTGGCAGTCGGTATCTTTTTCACAAGCGATAACCACCTCGTTTATAGTAATCGCGATTGACAACGTTTGGCAAGGAATACCACGGAACGATAGTTTCATCCCCTGGAAATGAACGCTGTAACACTTTGCTAAGCTATACCGCGACATGCACGTTATCGCTGTCATAACGTGCTCGTATCATCATTACGTTCGTTGATTCGAGTACCATGACTTCGTCGTTCGATCCTTTGTAATCCTAGAGGCGCATTTAGATGGGCAATAACGAAGAACGATCGCTCGTGCCAACGATTTCGGTGAATTGAATCGTAGCTTCCAGGGAATTAACTTGGTAAATAACGTAATACAATTTTCTCAAATCTGTCTATTCTTTATTTACTTTTTCAAAAAACTTTTCTATTCTTCGTACCATTTTTCAATTTGCAAACAAGAAATCCGTTTGAACACTAATCAGAGCAGTTCCATCGTTGTTCGAGCGAAAAGCCCATAGGTGCGGGCTGGTGCTAGCGGCTCGATTTCAAAGTGAGATTTCGGGAAAAGATGCAGGTAAACAAACACGAGGCTCGCTTAGAAGGCGGGAGCAAGCAGGAGCGAGGAGAGGAAGGAAAGATCGTGGAGAAAGATGGAAAGAGATAGTTGGATGAGGGTAGAGGGAAAAGTCCAGGGGTGGCTGGTGCGCGGGCGCGGCTTTGCGGGTCAGAGTGCGCCGGGTATATAACCGGGCGGATGCCGTCGTCCTTTAGTCTTGCGCTTATCGTCATCGTGACGATCCGCTCGGATTCCACGAGCAAGCGGTCGCGTGTTCGCGATGTACGATCGACGATCGGTAATCTTCGTTCGCGCGTTCGTTAAGTTTTAGCCGCTTCGAGGTTAGTTCGTTCGGTGACGCTGTGAGGTGAACTTCGTTCGCGCATCGACGTGGATCTAATTGAAAAATCCTTCGATCGACTCGTGTAAAATATCCGATATCGGATCTTTGCTGATCAATTATAGTTAATAAACACGAACATGTCTCTTCGAGTCTCGGGGATAAGTGACGCGTCAACCTGTTGTAACCTTGTATCGGGTACGCCATAGAGGCGTGTAAACAATTCATTGAAGACCTTACGTAGAAGGGACAGTGCGGTGGAAACTTACGACGATTATTGTTCGCTATTCGCCTGTCGAAAAGGTATCTTTCGAGAGAAGACGTGGAAGTAAAAGATTCTCGTACGAGTGCTGTCAAGGGAGCGGAAAGAAAATGGTACCGGACCAGAGATTCGATTGTCCGACGCGAGAGGCCGCGAAATGTGGAGCGTGAAAGTAGCACGGTTGAATGGTGGAAGAATCGAAACTCTGGAGTAGCGGAAACGAAGGGCGGAGAAGGGAAAAAGGAAGAAAAGAAGGAAACGAAAGAAGGTACTGCAGGGAATTCGAAGCTGTGCCTCCGGTCACTTGCGACTAGCCGTGTGTATGCATAGGAAAACCGTGGTAATAGAAGAGCCCCAGCCAGCACGACGCGTATCTGGGTCATACAGCCGCTTCCCTTTCGCACGCGTCTCTCTGCTCTGTGCTCGTTTCCCATAATTTTGTGAGATTCGCTGGTACCATCGTACGTCGATTTACCGTCAGAACGAACGTATCCTTTGTTATTCTTAGATCGAAAACGAAAAAACATGCAATTACGTGTAACGAGAAAACACGACAAAGAAACGTCCTGCATGAAAGTTCGCTGGAACACTTTCACATAGACGGATAGAAAATGGAACGGAAAGCGGTGGCGTGAAGCGTGTTGTACAAAGTTCCTAGATGTCGATATTCGTGGGGGAATAATCGCAAAAAAACGCGGAAACGGGAGCAGACTTAAAGGGAACTCGGTTTTCCACGAGCCCGTGCACGGTTCGTTGACGTTCAAGATCTAGAGAGTCGTTGCACGCGAGCTCTCGTTTCGACTTCTTTGTTGAGCGCGGCGGTTTGTCGGATCGCCGCGCTTGGTTAAATCGTTTGCGTAGACGAACGAGGTTGTCGCGTAACAGTTTCGATGCCGGCGATGGTAACGAGCTGTTACATCGTCACCGGATGGAAAGCAGGATATCGAAGAGGGAAAAAAACAGAGTGGTGACCGTGGAGCTAGATTCCCGCGGGGACAATCCCGGACGAACGAGCCACCACGCGAGGAACTATTATCTGTGTGGAAGAGCAATCAGCTCACGCGAAACCCGTTTCTCTTTAGAGCGGACACATCGGACGCGCCGGCACGGTAAATAATGAACCTCCGCAGTCATTTATCAAGCTCACCGCGAGGCCAACGAATGCTCAAAGTAGCCCGGTTGAAGTAAATGGAAGAGTGCAACGCGAGCTGACGGCAGGTAGCAAAGCGCGCCCGCCGATCCCAGCTGGATTTCGCTCGCAAGAAAAATAAGACCGTCACTCGACGTTGCTCACGGTATCTCGATCGAACGTACTTACCTTTCGTGATCGTGTTCGGGGGTCGGTTCAAGGTAACGAACCTGGTCGTCTAATTACAAACCAGGAAGTCTCCTCGAGTCTCGACGATTCGTGTCTCGTCCGTTCGTATGTACACAAACGTTCGATGTCGGTGTTGTGGCTGTCTTTGAGATGCGATCAACGGCCGAATCGTGCTACGGTCAACCGCGTCCTTGTTCTGCGAGGTTTTATCAACGCGACAGATAACGCCGTTCCGAGAGGGTTCGTGGCTCCATGAAAGTGATCATCACCGAGGATCGTGGCCGAACGTTAACTCCGTTTTGTGCGACGGTGTAGTTCGGGTTTCGGTGAATCATGCGGCGACGAAACAACAGCAACGTCGGTTGTTGCTGCCAGAGCAACAAGAGATCCGGTCGCGCCGGTTACAACGACGCGGACGGAAACGAACCACCCGGTTGGTGCTTGTACACGAGCGTGGCTCTGGTAGCCGTTGCTTGTTACCTGAACGCGTTAAACGGTGATTTCGTGCACGACGACATACCAGCGGTGGTGAGGAACAAGGACGTGCTCGCTCAAACACCTTGGACCAGCGTCCTCAAGGATGACTTCTGGGGTACGCCTATGCACGACATCAACAGCCACAAGAGTTACAGACCTTTGACCACCCTCACCTTCCGGTGAGTCATTTTTCTTTTTTTTATTATTAATAGACAGACGATGTCAGTGATTATTGTATGGATTATTATTGTAATTCTTTGTAAGATTTTTAAAAGAACTTTCATATTTCTGTTAAGTAGAATATATTAGGTATACTTTTCTACGTTTTAATTAAAGATTTATTTTTAAAAAGTCGTGCTAATTTTTATCGTTATATTCTCGCGCCACTTTTTAAACACATCGAAGCGTGGGAAAATGTTGAAATTTAAAATAGTAATTAAGAAGGCTTAATGCTAAAGGCACCTAATATGTTTTTACACAGCAACAATTAATCTCGAAGAGGTGTTTTAAATATTAATGAAATTCTAATATTCTCACACATATGGTAAACGTTACAAACTGCTTGTGATATAAAACGAGAACAAGGTTAAAAAAGTGACGAGATCGATGAAAATTTCCGTAAGTGGTTGACATGGAACCCGGGCAATCAACAACGCTATATCATTAACACCAATTCGTTGCACGGTTAAAATTAGTAGACAGGTTTGTAATTAAAGTTACGTATTCGGAATAAATTAGCACGAGCGTGATCGTTTCATTGTGTTATCGCGAATAGTATAATTATACGTTGCGTTCCGTTTCAAAGTCGGGTTAAAGCGCGATCGTTTCCAGTCGATTCTCTACGACATTTCGAAAATCTAGATCGTAGAAAGGTGTACGGTTATCTCGTGAATTTCAAACGAACCGCTTGTAACGCGTCGCGAACGTTCGTGTACCTCGAATCCTCTATCTAATTACCTGTAACAATACTTCCAGACGTCTGGCACGGTTACTTCATTCAACGGATCCGTCAAGCTTGTCTTTAATTTTAATTAAATGAATCTCACGCCGCGTCGCGTTTCTTCCTAGCTAATGACAGGTTCAACTCGGGGAGTACTTTAGCTTTGATATTAAATAACAAGGAAACACAAGCACGTTACGCAATTGATTTTAATGAAGTTTTCAGAAAAGTACTCTGAACTGCATTCCTATAACAATGATAGAATAACGGGCTGATCATAAATACGAAAGCGTGTAAATGCATAAAGTTTCTGCAACTATAGAATCATAATTTCATGGTCAACCTCTATCGTTTCTTCTACTTTATTCTATACACCATCGTTCTATCGCAATTACATAAGTTAAATTGATCTCTATGCTTGTAATTTCTAACTTCTCTGTATATTGAAGGTGATAATAGGTATTCCATTTATTGTACGTATAAGCATTCCATACTCGCCGAAAATGTTGGCATTGTCGTAGTATATTCTATCATCAATCGTTCGCATGTTATTTGATAACAAATTCTGCCATGTAAACAGGTATCCGAAAAAGGTATTTGTTTAAAAACGTAGAACAGCTTCCATGGAAACGTATACCTATATGTAAACTAGTCGGTTAAAAAAAATATAGATGAATTGGAAGTTTTATATTTCACCGTCATAACAAATATTATTCAACGCGTCGAATATCTATATTTCGTACTCGACAAAAACTACCCTTGTGGAAAGATGTGAAAAAAAACGAAAAAGGTCGCGGAAAAAACTGGAAACAATAATCCATAGTTTCAGAATGAAACTGTTAGAATGAAAAATTAAAACATGATTTCTTTTATGAAAAGGGTTGATATTCAGAACAACAAACCATTTCCAAGAAAGCCACTCTTTTGTTGAATTCAAACGAAAAAAAAACTGCTCTCCTCCTCTTTTACGTTCACCGTTCACCCTCCATAACGATAGAAAATTGCTCAATTACACCGTTAGTCTAGCAGGTTCGGTTCTCCGATCGTGTGAATCTACACGACACATCTGCATCGGACAATTTCTCCACCGACTCTGTATTGATTCTCTCGGCTTGAACGGAGAATGGAAAATTACGGTGGTGCGTGTCCGATGTAGTAGGTAGCCAGTGCCGTATGGTCGGTCATGGGTCCGTCCGGTGGTGGTTAGGCGCGGGTTGGAAGGGGTGTGACAAGAACCTGACCACGAGAAACTGTTGGGACACCGTCGTGTTACATTGTATCCGTGATACGCGACGAGGCCGTATGCTTTCCGGTTAGCGGCGATTTGATGCATGGATACCAGTTTGCCACACTCCCCCGCGCGATACTGCATATTGGCTGGTATTGGGCGATCCATCATACCGCAAGACACCGGCACATCGCTCATTCGCCTTAACGCTCCAGATGCTGTTGCCAACTTCGACGGCCAGAGATACTCGGTTCATACGTTCTCCAGCAAGGAACGTAGGGATGGGGCCAAGGTGGAACTAGGAGGGAGGCTGAGCATCGCGCTTTCGCGTTTCGCGCGTTGCCGGAAGTGGAACGCATCCATAATTCCTGAGGTTGTAGCGAGACGAGAAGGCTATACGAGCTCAGCCAGTCACGTTCCTGCGTCTTTAGATTACGGGATATTAACGATCCGGACGAGAAAGGGCATCGTTTCCAGCCAGTTTCCATAAGTGTCTTCTAATCGTTCCATAAGATCATTTTTTTCTAACGTTGCTTTCGAGTCGAGTGGATCTCATTATGATTAACTAATTGGTGCACTTCTAAGAACGAACTCGTGAATCGAAGAATCATCGTCTTACTTATTGTTTGCCTCCACTGAAATTAAATTCGACATCAGAAGGATAGATGTTGAATTGTATGTATGTCGGGAGGTATCTGGTTAAGGGCGATGCAATTGGAATTTCTCCACCTTATATTACTTTGCGACCAGACGAGAGTCCATCCTGTATATAATCTGCCGAATGTCTGGGGAACGTGTTGTCGGGGTAAGAACGTCGATGAGTGGTGCATTTTATGATATAGTCTAAAAAAAGGGACTGAGTATGGTGGGAGAGTTTTCTCTGGAATGGAAACATTCTAGGTGTGTTTATAGTTAGTTGGAAAAACGAGACGAATCGAATCAGACGAGTTCTCGAATAAAGAGTTTGTTATGTACATCGAACTACAAATATTTTCTGCTATCTCCCCATTCTTCCTTACCCGAATCACTTTTGATCTATCTCGGATCCAATACTAGATCTTTGTCAGAGGAATCTTTAGCAGAGATACTCTGGTTACCTAGAAACCTAGGAAATGATGATTCTTGCCTGACGTTCGTCAAACAGCGGACTTATTAACACAGTAACTCAAACATCTAGAGAGAAAATGACAGAGAAGCAACGGGTGGGTCGAGTTACGTGTGTTTATAATTACTGTTTCTTTCGTTTGTCAGGAGGCCAGCCTGCCGATGACTCTTTCAGCACGGTGTTTTGCTTACGGCGATTTACGGGTCAGAGATTCCGAACAATTCCAACCCCACCTCTGCGTACCTTTGCTACACGTTTCATTCGCTGTTTTTCTTCCCTTTACACCACCTACCATCCTTTGATCTCTTTATTGTCGGCAGAACTTTGACGCCGCTTAGAATATTTCGCTCTCAGAATTCCGAGTTTCGAAATGAAAACGTACTGGCGAACCTGAAAGTTTGGAACGCGGGCCCCGGTTGACCCGTGCCGCGTTTATTCTAGTAACCCCTCGAACTTTGCCCGGGATTTTCGAACGAGAATCGTTCTAAACCAACCATCGTGGTAAAACTGTGCGCGAGTACTCGGTCGAGTACACGATTCTGTACGTGGTCTATTCGGTACGATCCTTTTGTGGTCTATTACTGGGAAACGGAACGAAATACTTCGATAACTTATAATTTTTGGTCGAATCGATCCACCATTCTTGTCATTTTTATTTGGTACCTTTCATCATTGGCACCTTTTGAATTTCCTAAATTTCTAACATAATTCATTAGAACATAGAATATCTAACGCAATCAAGCTTCGTCGTTTCCCTTGATAATAGGGTTAAACAACGAAGCAAATTCAGGCAGAGATTCGCGTTTACAAACGAGTAGAAATTCTCTGGTTAGATCGGCCGTTGGATTTTCGCTTTTGTAAATAGGAACAAGCTGGAAGTTACCAGCGATTCCCCGATAGAGAACAAAGCAAAGATACGATCAAACCACGATTCACGCTATCGGATCCCGATATCGTCTCTTTATTTAACCACCAATGTTAACACAATGACGGTAATATCGCGAGATCGGCGAGGCGAGAAACAACTTGTCAATTCAGTTTTACAATTGAAAACGATGCATAAGCGATAGGGATGTCGTGGTACCATTTAATGGTACAAACAAAAGTTCTGTTTCTTTTGCCATCGTTACAAGCGGAACTTTATAATGATGGAAGCGTAATTAAAAATCCATTTGTATTGGCGTGAACAACGTTGCCGGCCGTAATGGTTAGCGAAGAATTTTCATAATGCGGTTCAGAGATGTTTCGATAGGAACCGGCGTACCCACGCGAAAATTTAGAAATTTTATTCGCTCCCTCCCCCTCCTCAATGAGATTCAAAACGGAAAAACGTGTAAGGGTAGTTCTAGGATTAAAAAGAAAAGTTTAGATAAATACGATTTAATGGGAGCTGTCGTATTCCCGGGCGAATACCGAGCACGGATGCGATGTACGAACGTAGAATACTACGAAGAAATGCAAATGTTTCCGCGAGGAGCGGAGATCCATTAAGCTTCGCGGAATCTTGTTTTCTCTTCTCCTCTTGGCTTAATCCGAGCATCCTCTACTTTCAATATTTACACTCGTCCATCGAAAAAAATGCGTTATATAAAGTTAGGAAAATTAAGAAAATATGCCTCGCGCTTTTCATCCAAGCTGCATGGTTTATTACATGAACCGTTTAAAAATTTGATGAATTTATTCGCAAATTTACCGTGTATGCCAAACTTGTTTTCTAAATTTTATACAAATATAACAAATCATTTTAAATACTTTGGGTGCGATTTTTATCGACGAATTTGCGGTTCTTTTTCAACGTTTATCCGCGAGACTCTTTGTACCCGTAGAGTGACGATCGATATAATCACATTTGCCAGAAGTAGGAACTTATACCGCGTCTCCCAGGAGAGATTCTTTGTTTCATCGCACGACGGGCATAAAAATTGTCAGACGATGAGTTTTATTCAGGAAAGCTTGTGTCACAAAGCTTTACGTTGCAAGCTTTTGTACCGGTCTTTATCCAATTCTTGGTTGAGAGACGGTTTTCATTAGGGGCTGGTAGATACGTGAAAGGAATTACCGTCACGAGTGTGCATTCCACGTGATACATTCACGATTCTTGACGATTTTTGCATTGATCTTTGAAATAAAAAAAAAGCTCGTCGAACACTTCAACTGATTCGAGTATAGAAACAAAATATGTGGATTATAGAAAGATTATTTATAAATTTGGTAAGGAACATTAATCGAATTTTTCGAAGTTCTTTTGCATTCTATCCAGTTCACTCTGTTCAGGAATTTTCCGATTAAACAGCCGCATTGCAGGAGTCTGTAGATTGCTGTACGCATTTCTGACTATTCGTGCTTTTAAGCTGCTGCGGTCTCCTGTGACCTCCAGTTACGCGCAACAGTGGTTTCCGGAATTAACAGTAC
This sequence comes from Osmia lignaria lignaria, assembly GCF_051020975.1. Classification (NCBI taxonomy): domain Eukaryota; kingdom Metazoa; phylum Arthropoda; class Insecta; order Hymenoptera; family Megachilidae; genus Osmia; species Osmia lignaria. The sequence goes on from NC_135041.1 coordinate 8,861,240, forward strand.
CGTGTTGTTTCATCTACCGCGACTTACACCTGATTTCGTGGCAAAACCTAAAATACATTCCCGAGTTTTCTGTGCCGATGCTGAAAATTTAATTCTTTGGAAATAAACGAAAGTTTTAATAATTCATTTCATTCCATTACTAGTTCATGGATTAAATGATTGTCTAGTGAATTTATAAACGGATAGTCACAGTTTCTAATTGATACACTAATTTATCCAACAGGAATCATTTAAAATATATGAGAATTAAAATAGGCGATTCAGTGTTGTTTTATTATTGTTACGACGAAGTTAACTGTGGAAGATTTTATAAAAGTAATATTTATAGAATATTTAATTGATAATAACTTTAATATTGATACATAAATTCAAATGTAAATAACAAAGTGAATCAATATTTGTCCTGTGTCTGACCAGTGACATAGGTAAAGCGAACGCAAGTAGTATAAGTCAATGCTCGGTCAGACATCTTCTTTAAAATCATATGGATATGCACAATTTAATAAATTCAGGTGAATTTTATGTGATTTCATTTATTAAAATAGCATTTATTCAAATTTCTTCAAATAATAAAAAGTTCAATTCAACAAAAGCAACAACAGTATTGATTGCAAAAGCACAAGAATGAGTTTTGTGGAAAAACGAAAAATAGAAAAATGTGATAGAATATCGATATTCAGTGAAAGGTATCGAGTTTCTCAAACATCGAAAAATCGCGTATCCTCTTTCTTTCGTGGATTTTCGATTGCGATCATCTTCGGTGTTGGAAAGCAGAGAGGAGGATGAATTTTACGAAACGACATCGCGAAAACGGTTGTTTGCCAGACGATGCAGAGGCTTTGCATTGTTATTATCGATGCGGGTAGAGGCAAACAAAGTGGTAACGAGGTGAGCTACGTCGTTGAGGTTCACTTTGTTTCACGTATAAACGAAAGCACGGTTGATCTCTCGCGATCCTCGACTCGAATGCTCGACTCGACGAGACAACGGAACGACGGAACCACGGAAACTTTCGAATTTCTCCTCTCCATCGAGCGAACCTGCTAAACTATTACGTTTATCGTGACTCTTTTCACCTGGAGAGCACGTACCGGCCGTGGAAAGATAGGGAAAAGTTGGTTCGCGAGCAGTCACGACGCAGTGAATCGACGAAAGAGATAAGACATACAGCCGAAACGGTCAAAGGGAAAGACGAAGAGGCGGGATAGTTTCCTCTAGAAGGAATTTGCAAGTTAGCTGTGTTACGTGCTCCCTCGACTTTCGTGAAAACGGACCGCTGCATCGGCAAACCGTGCAGGTTCGTCGAACGAATTTTGAATACCGAATGATTGCTTTTTCTGATACACGACACACGCCGAGGCTCGATAATCTGGAAACGTGTTAGGCTTCTTATAAATTTCAGATATTCTATGAATTTCTGCTATTAAGGGGTCAAGTTAGAATATTTCATTCGTACATTCCTGCGGAATGCTTTGTGGTTTTAAGATGAATTGTTTGCTATCGAGTTAGATATTTGAAATATTCAGGGTACTGTTGGAGTTATACTTGGATACAGGTAAATAAAATAAAGTGTTGAATCGATTGGAAATTTTTTTATGCTAAAATAAGAAGCAGATAACGCTTGTCAGGCTGATGTTTATGAAAATTTCAAGTGGTTTTTGTAATTGAAGTTTCATGCGTCCTACAAAAGGATCCAAGTGAAAATAGACTCGTGAGACAACCGATTCGAAAATTCATTTTCAATTAGATTATTGACAGGATGTAAATTGAATTCCACGAGTAACTGACACTCGATCCTTAGCCATGCTTTATAAAATAAGATTCAATAGTTATACTATTACAGGAATACGTGATTATCATTTCGCTTAATTATGCAGCGAGAAGACAGTCTCTTCGAATAATGGAACATTCAAGAGTTAGAGTATTAGGATAATGGCTGTTGGAGTAAGGGGTAGTTTCCCTGTACTACTTTATTCCAGTGTATTCATTTTGGAATTTGCATGGGCTCGAGCTAGTATCTGATGGTGAATTTCCTTCGAAGCACCCCGTACACCCAACGATACACGCGATCTTTCGATGTTGCTAGCATTCATGGGTGTTTCACCGTTTAGGACTGGTTAAATCACGATTCATGAGAGAGGGACGAGCTTTCTCACGGTAGTAGGTTCTATGGTGATTTACGAGCGGGGCCGCGAGCGACGATGAGCGCGGTCCGCGGCGTGCATGCCAGGGAATAATTATTATTAAATTACTTGACCCGACGCACCAAGCGGAATCTCGTTTCACGGCGTTACTGACACGCATGAATGATTACGTTTCAGACCCTAATTTAGACGCGCGATATCGCATTATACAGCTTGCCACGTACCTATGCTCACATTCGATTATGCCGCGCTACGTTTCACCTGATGTCTCATTCGACTGTACGATTAATCTGGCCGATAATCATCCGTGAATGATTCGTTCCCCGAGGATCGCTCAAAACTATCTATTTGTAGGATTCATTTCGCTTCGTCCCTCTTTGTCCACGATCCAACTGGCGATCTTTTGAATTTTTTTCAAACCTCTCATGTTGAATGTTGAAATCAGCGTGAAATAATCGAATCGATTCAATCATCAGGAAATTCAGGCGGCAAACAAAAATATTCGCCTCCGCCCCCGTTTCGATTCAATTCATTCGTTTCGTTTGTACGCAACAACAACAACCACAACAACATCAACATCATCGATTGCCCTCTGTTTAACGGGGTTTATAGAGGACATACGCATTGATTAAACGTTCACGGAATATGTACGTAACGTAGAAAACTCGCGGTGGGTAGAATCGAGTTGCGGTGTGAATTCTGTACGTCACCGTTGCGACGACAATCGAATTGCGGTCGAGATTCTGCACGTCATGCCACCACTGACCGGTAGAATAACCAGAGGTTAATGATAACCGAGGAAAATGGGTCGAATTTTAAATTTCTTAGTAGATAAATGATTCTTCTCGTTCCGAGCGTATCGAACAAATTTTTATTTTCGATTCAAGACGCGAATGTAATGTAAGAAATTTTAAGTTCTTCAAATCAAAGCAATTTCTGTAAAAAAAGTCGAACGACTTTCTTCACAAGGTAATTGCAATTGTAGACAATTCCTCGCTGCTGGTTTTTTTTTTTCGAAGGCGTTCTTCGGAAGCGATATTTCCTTCGTTTCATTTCGCCTTATACACAGACGACGGTGTCGCGGTTTTCGTCTCGACCTCTCTAACCGTGGATCAGTATTTCCGTGGACGTCTTTCTTCGGCTCCGTGCTCGAACTTGTCGTTCGCCAGTAAAAAGGGAATTCCTCGTCTCGACGACAAGAACGTACCATTACAGAAGGGCGGCGACGGCGGGGGCGGCGGGGGTGGAAGAAGGGGGGTGCTCTTTCGGCGTTGATCGTGACGAGGAATCCGAAGCGAGCATTTGTCTTCTTCGAGGTGTATCCAGCCGTTTATTGGATTCGTGAACTTTGCCACCGGGTATGTAATAACCGAGCTGGTGAAACCCCGTAAATCCGTGAGCAGAGAGAAGAAAAAGAGAATGAAAGAGAGAGAGAGAAAGACAGGAGACACTCTTAAGAACTCCGGACAGATGGAATGATATTATTGTGCCATTGAAACGAGCACGGTATTGAAAAAGTTTGTCCTCGACGTATTCCGATAAATGATTAATGCATGGCGGCGTAGAAAGTTCACCAACTGATTTCTATTCCCCCCTCCCCCGCTGGAAATAATGATTTTCTTCTTTTCAAACATCATTCAGATACTTTGCTGTTTCACTTGGTTATTTATGAGCCGGTGCATTCTGTCGCGAACGGTAAATACCTTTTCATAGATTTCGTACCATGATTTATTTATAACTACCCATCTATAACTTTCTGCCTAGTTAAATTAGCATGAATTGTTGAAAAAATTATAAGGGTTTCGCATGTTTTATTTTAAACGGTAATGTAGAATTTGTAGGCGTTTAGTGTAGGGGGAGAAAGGGTATCGTCTCCCCGGACGCCTTTGATTCGGGCTGAGGACCGCTAGGTGGCGGCGAGACGACAGTGTTCTCGCTAGTGGTTGCCCGGCATGCAGTTCGGTATCGTTTGTTGTCAGCGCCACTGACGAGTCTGACAGACAATCCTGAGACGAAAGCCCTTTTTCTCCCCTCTGTTACAAATTTGAAGAATTGTTAATAATAGTGATAAATTCGTACGCGTCATTTAACGAGAAAATTCTCACGAAACGCGGTAAATTCGTGGACGATTTGCAAACACCTGATCGCAGCACTTTGTCAACGATTAATTCTACGCGAAAGTATCGACAAACGGATCGATAACGAATGGCCAACTACTCTCGATACGTTGAGTCATCCCGTTTTCAGGGTAAATGCATTTTCTGCGAGAGCTTCTGTCCTCGCGATTGTAAATGGCGAGGATGCAATATGCAGTCGGCTCGACGGCTGCGTTTACCGCAACAGAATATCGATGCCATGGAAAGTTTGGTTATACGAATTCACCGTGAGGATAAACTTTCTGGATAGCCGACGGCTAGCTGAATATTCATCGGTTCGGCAAAAAACGCAAAAATTTCCCCCTCGTTTCCATTCGATTCATAGTAATCTTGTTTTAAAACGACTGCAGTCAATGACTCATTGTCAGTGTTGTACCGATAAAATGGCAACAATTTTTTCTTTCCAAACATATGCGAAAAACAGAGAGTTTGTAAGATGGTAATTGAATGAGAAACGGCAGGGATTTTGTTTTACGGTAAAGAGAAGACAAATGAATCGGAATCATCTTGGCTGAAATGGCAAACGCGGATCGGACGAGCCGTAATTAATTTCCGATAAATGGCAGCAGAGCCGAGCAGGCGTATATTGGAAATTTGCGGGATTCGCGACTTGGTTTGGCATTAAAATTGCTCGATCCATTGAGTCGACAATTTCACGATCGCAATATCGAAATACGACGCGGCAGGCTGTTCAATCGCGAACGGAACGAAACGAAACGAACCGAACCGTCGACGTTTCCCCTCGTCCTATTCACGCTTCGGCCGTGACGTATTTTTAAATACTACCAACGGGGAAAATCGAGTTACAGAGGGGATGCGATTTATCGATATGCCTGGAGAATAATACGAAAATTCATTTCGTCTCCGTGGAAAAGCTTACTCAAATAACAAAGCTCAATACGAAACGTGTTTAACGTTTCGACGTAACAGCGCCACGTTTATTTTCATTCCGACTAATTCAGCATTCAATCGGCATAACGTCGGTAGTGTGTATCGATTTTAAAACGCGTTTTTAACCTTCCCTTCACTCGCATAAACATCCGATTGAAACGGTGCGCGATGTGCACTTTACCGTCGCTCTCTGATCGCCTGCAGCGATTTCAAGAATCCTCCAATCGAACGCGTAATCGTGAAACGTATCGAAACTGAACATAGAAAAATTTGATATACAAAGGAATCTTTTTTTAGAAATAATCGATAGGATTTTCGTTTGTCGAACTACTTTATGATAATGTATTTTAATACCAAAATCGTATTAGTCTAGCCAGGTAACATAAACGAAACTGAACTTTCTATCTGTTAGTTTAGTCGGCTAAAGTCGAACTTTCGTAGAGCGTTGAAACCTAATCCTTAAATCTTGGTGACAAAGTTGTAACACCATGGAACAGATTCAACCGCCAACGCGCATTACCGTCATTATTACTTCAAGTTTTCATTGCTTTTTATCCTTCAACCTTCTTTGTCAGATATTTTCGAGACAGCTAAGGGTGTCTGCAATCGAGGAACAAAGGGACACGATCGTCGTGAAAATTCTTTAGATACGATCGCGTTACGACACACTCGAAACTCTCTTTACGAGAGTCCTCGATGCCGTGGATCTGAAAACTCGGCTCTCTTCAAGTCGAGGTTACGTTTCGAAATGCGTGAAGGGCCGATGAAAATGGAACAAAGATCGAGTTAAAGTCGAACAGCATTCGGGGACGTGTCACCTTTTCAAAGCACCGTTGACATCATTCGCAAATTCAAGCAATAAGAGGTTTCCTTATCGAATTTTCATCAAAAAAAGTTAACTAAATTTTTGCTATAAATAGCAAAGTTTTTCTAGATGTTTGAATTTTTAGACTTCGATAACCTTTTAATTACTGCAATGAATATGTTAAAAATGTTTGATTTTAATCGCTTCTAATTTAATACACAAGAAACCCACGTCGTCGAGGACGAATTTTCCCGACAAGCGACAAGATTTATACCCACCAGGCTCCAGGCGCGAGTTGAAATTAATGTATCCAAAACTTTTCCTCGCGAATAGTTGAATCGTAACTTCACAGACTCTATCTCACCCCGTTATTCATTGAATAATTAGGCGGATCGTAGGTAGATGGTGGTGATCCGTTAACATCCACCAATAGCGTATGATTTTCGAAATTTACTTGATTGCGTTAGATATTCTCGAGAACCATGCAAAATACTAAAATTCTATTTAAATCTAATATATAATAACGAAAGTTTTGATAATAGCTATTTTATAATGAAAATAATAGCGTGTGTAAGTTTATTTTCAACAGACCGTACGTCACTTGATTCGTGTTCACGTTTTCGTGACTAAGGGTTGAAGGGTGCCGTGAGTGTACGGTGTAAACTCGATCGTTCGCATGCATTAAAGAACACTTCTCCGTAGTACCGATATTCACGATAGTCGATATATGCTCGAGTACCTACTTTATCGCATCCTCTTCTAACGACGACGCATAATTTTCATCCGGCTAGTACGCATCCGGCCCGTGTCACCTTCATTGGCGAATACATTAATAATTAAGTGTCTCCTTCCACTTTTCCCAGAAATGCTGATTATCAGCGTTTAATTATTACCGGCTAATCGTTAAACGTGTCGCTGGCGAAGCTTGTTCCGTGATAATTAACCGTGACGCATCTATTGTTGCTCGTTTTGCCTCTGTTTCGTTGCTCGAATTACCGCCTCGAATTTGCATTAATAACTTAAAAAGGGTTTTTGGCCAATTTTCACACCTTCCGAGGTGTCGTGTTTCCGAACCGATGAAATATTGAATATTTTGATATTTATTACCAAATACAAATAAATTAACGTGAAAGGAAAGGTGTTAAAATATAAAATTCACAATATTTGGGGGTAAACCGCGAGGAACAAAAACCTTGCGGCTAAAAAAAAAAAAAATTGTGTATATGTGGTCATAATGATTACGCTTATAGTAACCACTCTTTGGGTTATGAATATGATCGCTTATTGATTGATGTATCGATACAAATATGACGACGCTGAGTCGTTATAAGCTGGACCAGTTGACGGCAGCTATTGTAAATCCTGGATTTGGTTTTGTTTATGATTGTTTTAAATTTTAAAATGGTATACTTGATCACGTACCCTTGATGTAGAAAAGAGCCAGATCCTCTTATATCACTTTTAGAGAACTTGAAGTAAATGCAAGAAAAAAATATAGCTGTGGTGTCAATGACGTTTTCTATAAACTGTTCGAGTGCATCTCGCACTCGACACGGCGTTAATTTTTTCCAGACGCGCATCTGCCAACCTAGACGCGCGAGATTTAAATGCTTAGATTCAACAGTACTAAATGTTATATAACGCACAAAACGTAAAATGAATTAACGTGATCCGTGTTATCTCGTAGCGAGGTAAACATAATAACAGTAAAATGCAAAAATGCTGCCAGCAGCGCTGTCCGTTGGAGTGATAAGGGTTAATTTATATTATTCACACCAGGCGTGCAATAAGTCATCAAAATTTGTTATATATTCGTTCATCATGGATAAGCAATACGATATAACATTTTCAAGTGGCGTGTCGGGGGTTGGAAGTTTGGAAAGGGTTGAAATCCGTACTTTGCCTTCGGCTAATTCCTAAATTAAGCGGCGCGCAGCACTTTATCAGGAGGAATCGCGCGAAACGTCACGCGAGAATATCGCGCGTTCGTCTCGACGCGGTTCCCTGAACGGTCGGCTGGAATTACACCCTTAATCGCGAATATTTATCTGCAATTATTATCGTCGCCCCTCGAACCGGTAAAATTACGCGCATTTACGTACCCGGATGGCCCCGAATAATGGGACGGTTTAATTGCGTGACTGCAGTACGAATCCTGGGAATTGCACGAGTCGCAAGTGTGTACGTGTGCACGTAGAATGTGTGTAGGTGTACGTAGGCGCACGTACAGTCTCGCTCGCTGACTGAGTTAAGGCAGCAGGGCCGCTTTGCTGCCTGCTACACCGGATAGTTAATTACTTAATTACGTTGCCGTAATTAGCTCATAGTTTTGAAGTCGAGCGAGCGCGAAGGTGCACGATCAACGAATCGCCCTGACAATAAACCGTTCGCGTTGACAAAATTCTCGTTCGCCCCCACTTCTTTGCTCGTTTCGATGAAAATTCTCTCAATTTTCACCTCGATCTACTTTTAGAAGTAGTCTTGCTGTTCAACAGATCGGATTGCAACCAACGGGTAATCTATTTCCGTGAATTCAATTTTAAATCGATTCCTCAAGCAGATACTTCTCTAGAAGATTTAATTATAGTATCTTTTTTATTACCGCAATAGATTACACTTTACGATATAAATATACGAACAGCTTTTCCAAGAACATCGGCTAGAAGCTTCTAAAAGCTTTCTCTATTCCGTATTGTGCATCATTAATGAATTTCACTGTGATTAACACATCAATTATGAGGAATTAACGTTAATACATTTTTTTCCCTGAACTCTTTAGCTTCGGTTGCTTGAATTATTGAAACTTGAACGGTTCTATTATTCTAAACATTTGTATGGTAATAGTAAGGAAATAAGGAGAGGAATGGAATGAGCTGGACTACTCCACGAAATGGTGGTACCAAAGGATTACCGAAACTTTGTTTGCATATAGACACGCTTTCGTCCCGTGAACGATCGAATTTGTTGGTATTTAAATTCTAAGCACGAGCTTATCCCCGAGCTTCTGCAAAATATATTTAACTAGATTACCTTTGACGCTGGTATCACGTTGCTCGTTGCAACGAGAGCAAAGCTTTAAAGCTAGCTCGGACCATCTCCGTGGACGCTTTTCCGTTTGTGTGTTTAACGGTAATAACAGTCCGGATCCTTTGAAACTTGTGTTCACCGTCTACTCCTCTTTGTCTCGAGTACCTTTTCGCCATACTCTCGAGGTGTCAGGTACATTCTTAGACCAGTCCATCCTTTGCATTTTGTTTCCGTGTTGAAACTGCTCTCGTGTTTCATGGAAATTTTTACAAAACGACCTGTGCTCGTTCAACTTCTTGCCTTCTTCTACCGCGCATCGTTCGCTAAGCTGTTTAAAATATCTGTCGTATCACGGTTTTACATTTAAAAATAGGCAGAAAGTAACGCGTTTAATGGTCACATCCGTCCGGCTGGTAATTTAAATTTCAACAACGCGACGAGACACGGGACTCGTCGGTCTCGAATTCATAGGATTAACGCGGCCATATTTTCCGCGTTGCATTTCGCCGACACGACACAACGAGTTACATCATGATATAATGCGCGTTTGTAAATCCATTTTATGTAACGCTTAAGTTCCGGTCCGCTCGTTAACTCGGAAAATTACCGAGGTTTACTCGTGTGCTTTCGATCGAACCGCGCCAGCTTCCGTGCCGATTGCCTGATTATACACTGGCGCCCTCTAATCACGCGATTTGTCATTTCTTTTTGCCTTTTTTTTTTTCACGATGGCTAGATGCAAAATCATTGCGATATCATATCAGCGGCGCGCATTTACGTACATTGCACGAATCGTAACAGAAATCTCATGCGATCTTAAACCGGGAAATATAAAAATACGCAGCCTTCTGTCGCGATAATTTTGCTCGTGGCTCGCCGAGAATTCCGCTTTTCTACCGTACCGATATTGAGTCGTTCAGACCTCATTATGTATCATGGCACGGTAAAGGTTTCCCTCTGGTGTCGCAGACCGTGTTTCCACTACATGGATCAGACTTCCCTTCGATCACAACCAGTACGTTCAGTCTGGCTTAATGAAATAAGCGGTGTTATTAAAAAGACCTATCGCGGAGCGGTTCTTGGGCACGGAAACACCGTCGGTTATTGAGACGTATCGATCGTACGGCAGAGAATGCTTTTCTTTTTCATTTCCCTTTTTTGTTCGTTCATGATGGGTATGTTTTATGGGAGAGCTGTCGTGGCGGTTTTTAAAAGGTTTGAAATGCTTGAGAAGATTCATTGTTATCTGGTGAGTTTCATTATTACGAAACGTCTGTGTATATACATTTTATTGTCAGTTTTAATGAACAATATTGTAGTTACAAATACCATAACCCGAGTGTTATTAATTTTCAAATGATGCAATCGGGTCAACTATACAGAAAGCGAAATCAAATTACGTATAGAATAGCGTTGCTCTTTGTGGATGAAACATTCCACGGTACAAATATATTATTTCATTGTTGGTTACAAAAATCAATGTTATTCGTTCAGTTGGAAAAACTCATAACATGTTGGTACAAAGGAATCGAACGAGAACGTTCTCGTGGAAACGAATCGGTCGCGTAACAAAAAGCAATCACAATTAATCGAGGTACGTTTCGTCGGTGCGCTCCCATCAACGAATCGAATTTCATTGGCGGTGAAATTTTTTATTTCCCATTTTCTATGAGCCTCTCTTAAAACAAGGAAAAGCCTGGCAATAATTTATTCGAGACGAAAATCGAAGAGGTAAGAGTCAGGTTCCGCTGGTGTTTCCCTAATGACTCGGCTCCCTCGTGAAATTGCTTATTGCTTGTCAGTTTTCCCCATTGGCCACTCCGTAATCCTACCGGCTTTAGATCGAACAGATTGCCTCTTTGTTACCAAGAAAAAAAACAACACGAATTGTCGCTATCCAACATAGCTCTGCGAATGTTTAGTAATAAAAGTGTGTAAAAAAAAAAGAATTGCGAACAGAACGAAACAAACAAGGGGTGTCGAACGAAAACAATCACGAAACAATCGTTGGAAAACAGATGAAATCACGCGGAGATTTTCGAGTAAAGTTTTATCGGTCGAACGTCGGCGTGTCGCGCGATTTATTACAATAGCCCGAACGGTGTATCAGGCTTTTCGACGCGATATATTACAGGTGTATTGAGCGAAAACTGAGGGACCGGTGTAAATCGCGCGCACGTTCCAAGCGTGAAACTGAACACCGTAGATTTTGGGGGGCTTCGATTCGCCGGCACACGATGGTCAGAGGGTGAAATCGTTGCGGTCAGCTGGATTAGGTCTGATTCGATTCTGGCGCAGCCTCTTGCCAAGATCCATTTCCTTTCCCGAGGGTTGGCCGTTTTCGAATTGGCCCAATATCGCTGGCTACCATTCCGTGTCGGGGAGGTGAGAAGGGAAGGAAAAGTGTCATCGAAAGCCCTCTTTAGCTTTTCGATGTCCCAGCTTGATAGTGAAATGATATAAACGCGGAAAGGGAGGGTATAATGTTCAACCCTATCGTAGTTCCTCGCAGGGAAGCAATCTTGACCGAGATTATCTCGGTCTGGATAAAACTTTCACGTATTTCTGGATGTTTGTAACCCGTATTTCTCCTTAATTTTCCGCCTATGTCTTTGAAAGAAATTGCAATGCGAAGAACTTAACCGTATTCTAGCAAAATAAGCGAAGATGCGATTAAAATATTTCAGTTTTGAGAAATTCAGAAACGCTTATAGAGGAAAGGTAGGGCGATAAGGTTGCAGCTCTTAGTCCCTGTAGGAGTCTGAAAGCAATGTTTCCGATCCTCTGATTGAGGCTATGCGGTGCATAGTCGGTCGATGCTTACTATCTCTTGGCACGCCACCACCACCGCGGTCATCAACCACCGTCGTCCCTGTTATATCCCTGCACACGGCACGCCAATCCCTAATCCTGTCTGGTAATTGTTTTTGTACCCCCTGTGTCAGCCAATTATCGATTGAGCCCGAAAACCGGCCGTAATCAATTATTCGAAAGGCTAAACCGTTTTGCACGCGACTTACTACACGTGTTTCTTTCATCCACCACGCGGTGGTTTCGACTCCAATTTCGCGTTAACACTATTATTATTACTTCTCGATTTGATCAAAAATCAATGAATTTTCATCATTTGTAAAATTGTCTAAAAGCTTATTGCATGAAACTGAAGTGGTAATATGAAATTATTATAATAAAAGTGTTTGGAATTTCGAACCTTTCAACGAGAGAGCAGCTAGAAATGGATTAATAAACGCCTCATTTAGGTTCATTAATTAAATTATTTAAGCAACATTTCACGATTTTCCGAGCGTTTTGTGTGATGCTACGAACGCATTCTACGTTTGGTTCCCGAAATCGGCTGAATATTCGAGGGATTAACTTGTGCCAGGGAATTTGGCCAAGCTCGAAACGCGGAAATTACCATTAATATGAATATTTTATGCCACCCCGGCGATGTACTCGGATGTTAGTTGAGCATCGCGCGTGGAGGAACCCGCGAACGGTGAGGATGAAGCGATACTTGCCGGCACAATAACACCATATTTATGTAAGCAAATTCCCTGCCTCTCATCGGTAGAGGCTTTCGAAGAAGAATTTGCATTCATTTCGGTGTAGCTTATATACCAGTTGCTCGAAAGCTCGTTCCTTTTTCATGCAAATTTCCGACGACTGTGTCGTACCATGGGGCCGACCGAGAACCGAGAACCTCTATCCTCGAACCTGCTTCACAAAGAGGACAGTTAACTTTTCTTTCCACGTCAACGTAACTTAAAGTCGCAACTTTTCAAATATCGCGCTGAATGCATGACAATTCTTCCTTCTTCCTCCATCTTTCTATCCATTTATCGAAACTCTATTTAAAGTTTCTTTTATTCTTCGATTTTTCTAACGTAACAGTGCTATCGTCACGTTTTATCACCATGTTTGCGGTTCAACTTTGCCAAGTGTGTTACTTCTCGAGGATGAAGATGAACTGACAGGAGGAATTGAATGAAAATCATCAAGAAAGGTGTGGGTTAGAATGACGCGATTGATCTAAATGACAAAGGTGTTTGGCACGAAGACAAACGGCTGTCGAACGCCATAACGGATACGTATGGATACCGATAGCGGAATATAGCAAGGTTCGCTGGCGCGTGCTACATATTTCGGCCAATTACAAGCATCCAATTATCGAGGCACCGGCCACGGAATCGGACCGGCCGATCGTTACCCTCTGGCACACGCGAAACACGTTTCAGATATCGCATCGCGTGCTTTTCATTCTTCGCCCTCGCCGGCCCCGGAAACGATGTCATACGTCATTGCCGGTTTCATTGTGACGTGGAACGCACCAGCGGCATCCAATTCGATTGCGCCTCGTTGCTGGCATTCCAATCTCTCTGCACTTTTGCCGGCCCCGATTGCCGAATATACCGCTCGTAAATTGTTCCAGCTATTGCGAATCAGCTGGCCATCGAATGTAAATATTCGATCCACGAATCGTGATCGGATAAGTTGATTTAAGATTTCCACGTAGCAAATATTTTCGTCCTGTACAATTTTTTTCTTTTTTTTTTTTTCGAATATTCTTTTCGATGAATTTGGATTTTAATCAGCCTGTTCGTATATAACGTAAAGAAGCATATTGTAGGAGGGCGAAACTTTTCATGTTCTTTATATTGATATACTAAAAATGCGGCGGAGTTACTTTGAAGATTATGGTAATGAGCTTCGGTACCGATGTCCGTGGCATCTTAACGAGTTTCGCTGTATTATAAGTTTTGCGAAAAGTTTCAACTTCATTCAGGAAGAAAACTCGCTGCCTGAAACGTCGCTTACCGATGCTCCAGTCGTCGCTACGTTAAGAGACATTATTCCGGAACTGTCAAGCAACGAGCTGCTTGAAATATCATCGTATTCTTCTCGCGTGCGAAAAGTCTGCTTTGTTAAATGAGTTAATTCGATTCTCCAGGGTCGCGAGACCTTCTTCTGTCCCATGAAATCGCGAAAGTACGAGGAAAACGAAGATTTCTGCGTTTTCCGTTTCGTACTAGAAGAATAGGAATTTAGAAAATTTCAAATCGTCTTCAATCGACTATTTATTCTACCGAAAATTAGTATAAGGGCGGTGTAATTAGGCGGGTCGTAATTAGTTCCAATTAAGCACCGTTTGAGGAAAACTGAAAGGAAATTTGCATAAGATTTTGCGTGCGATTCCACGAACGAATTCGCGTCGTCAGTTGGTCGGTCGCTCGTTAAAGTAAACTTTTAGCGTCAACAGTGGACTTGCACTCCCATTGGGATGTGCCGGCGTACGATAATGAATTTCACGAAGACAGTTTGACCTCGCTTCTGGCGAGTAAATCCTGAAGGATCATCCGGTTGTACGTCCAACGAATCTTCGCTAGCGAGAGAACGCTACTCTTTTGACTGTCGTTGATTCAAGAATGGAACTTGCGAAAAGTTTTTCGCCTCTTCGCGAGTTATGTCGTAGAAACTCGAACCGTGTCGTCGTTACGATTCAGCTCTCCTCCTTCCCTCCCACAAAATCTAACTTTTCCAAAGGGGAAATTCAATTCGAGATGTTTGCCTTAGCGCGCTGATAGTGACTCCCGAACTTTGTTAATTTTGATTGATGTAGTGTTTAATTTTCATGAAACGAAAAGCGTTCTCAAAGCGACCGAGCTAATCGTGAGTAACGGATCATCGTTTAGAGGAGGCGCGATTTAAATATGCCGTTTCATTTCTGCAGAGATGAAGTGAAATTAACAGCAATTATTTCTCGCTTGCGAGAAAGTTTAGCCGTAAAATGGAAAGCTACGAATGAATATCTATTTCTCGCCGAATATTCAGAAAGGTGTGTTAGCGAATGATGAGGAAACAGCAATGTCGAACGCGATACGGAAGCTGAGAACGCGATATTAGGTACGAATGTTTCTCTGCCAGCTATGCATCATTGATATTGGCCAGGATGACTTTCTGCTCGAGCAATTATGCAGTCCGGCACCTGCTACTGATAACGTTCCATCGATAGACCGGATGCATCTCCGACTGAAATTCGGGAACTAATGGCTGACTGGCCGTTCGCTAACAAATGGGAGACGGTGAATCGTGATTGTTCAAACGATTCTTCGATAAAGGTTAAACTTTCCAATTTAGGAGCTGAAATTGTAGCAAACAATTTTAAAGAAAGTCTTGTTGTAACAAACTTGACAAATAACAATCTTCTTATCTAAACATTATAATACCGTTAATTAGAAGCACGTAGCGTGTGCACAATGCATTCATTAGTCACATAGATTAAGCATGCATGTAAGCCACTGTTGAACTTGTGTAACAAAGCTTAAAGGAAGCAGTTTAGCGTTGATAAACGGCGCTACCAATTACAAGTTAGCTAGTTTAAACATACTTAAAATTACGATCGAGCAGAAACAACATACATATAATATTTTCACCGGTGACATTTCAGTTGAACAAATTTATATAATAATTATCTTCAGGTTAACAATTAGATTAGGTTACGATTTATCGTGTATGGATCCCTGGTGTTCCAATGTGCAAGTGCACCTGAGTGGCAATTTAGTTAATTGGGTTAGATAATACGATAGAAAAGATAAATGTACCAGTTACGTCAGACTAACACACTCGACAGTCAAACAAGTTATACGCCAGTTTTATCTTCGTTTTGTTACAAGACTTGCCTTCGCGAACGGTTGCAAGGATCCTGCATGGGCTATTATAGTAATAGACGTGCCGTATATCACGGGAATACAGTCCCATGTGGGAAGAAAGCTATCGCCGCTTCTAAGATGCACGAGCATCGAATAAATTCTCTAAACCATTCGGTCGAAACGATTTCTTATCGAATTCCAGTTATATTACATTAAATGTTTCTTATAAAACATCACGTATGTTTGTTGTAATATGTAACTTCGAACGAGGTACGTATTGTCAGTTACACTGGTTAAAGTTAGAATCGTTTGACACCCGATTTGTTTTCTCTCGGCTATTTGTCTCACGAGAAAATCGTAATATCCTCTCGCTGTTTCCTTCCTTATACGCGGTGGAAACGGTGTCTCCAAGTAAAACCAACAACGTCTCTGTGAAATGGTAGAATCTTGATAAGAGGGAAACCGGGGTCGCGGTATACACGGGACATACAAGAAATAGAAGCAGCAAGCTCTCTGCTCACGTAACGGACAAAGTTCATCCGGAACGGAGCTGTTGCGGCCGGAGTTAAGGCTGCCCTCAGACCGTTCGTTAGGGGGTTGTTTTTGCCCTCGTACACCGCCTAGGTCAACCAGAAGCACCCCCGCCGCTTCTCTTCGACTTTCTCAGACGCTCTTTTTTTTTATTATCACGTAGGTAATCACGCTGCCAATTATATTTTTTGACAACATTTTTGTTGGTCTGAAAAGGGTGCAAAATTGAAAGAAAAATAATACATTTTTAAGCTCATCATCATTAAAGCCTAATGAATTCGTCTTGAGAAGCACTATTACATGATCTGTAAAAAAATATATAGTTCCATTTAAAAAACAAAATTTGACCATCATATCTCTTAAACTAATAATACAAAACATAGGCCCTATTTTATCCATTTTTTATATCATTAATAATTACGGAATAAGAGCTCTGTCAGTTGAGCTGGGACATATGAGTTCTGAAAAACGGGGTTATAAGCGTCTGGAGCATCCCAAGACGAAACGCCTTTTTCGGTTCCTACAATTCTTTTTACGGGAATTTTCTTACATTTGCATCCAGTAAACTAACATTTACAATATTAACACACTCAGACAGCGAAATCGGAATGGCTAGGAACGTCCATTAAAAGCGACGGTGCTGACTGAAAGAATTCCATAGGGAAAGTTGGCTGCGTTCGTCCCACGAACGGACGAAGCTTTCGTTCCACTTGAAAAATGCATTCGCCGGCTCGTTTGCGAGCGTAAAAAGGACACATTGTGTTTACGACTTTCCGCCTTGGATTCTATTGGATTTCCGCGTCTCATTCGGCCAAGCACACCGGCGCACCGTGAATTCCGCCGTGAAAATTTCAGACCCGATGCTGGTTCGAGCTCGACCACCCTTCCCGTTTCGCATTTACTATCGGACACCTTTCTCCCTTTAAGAAAAGAGAGAAAATGGCGCAATTCAATATCAATCTTGATTAACAACAGTTTTGAGTAAAAATAAGACGGAACGTGTATTCAGTCCGTTGTCCTACTCGCCACTTTGCGGATCCTCGTCTTTGCGAATAAGTAAATACGTCGGTTTCGTGCTGAGAGAGTGCCGGCCCCAGGGTTGCTTCGAGATGTTTACCATTTATTAAAGATTCTGCAACACTCGCGTGGCGGCCTCGTTTTCCTCTTACCCTTCTTGACGAACAAGTTTTTTCTCAGCCTGGCCAAAGAGCGAGAGGGTAAATATGAAGCTACTCGTAATACCCGGGCAAACGAAGCTTTAATGACGTTCGGAGGTCGTAAAGGGAATCTTAAATATTTGAATATTTTAAGAATGTTTAACTTGAGGGGAGGTGGAATCGTAACTTTTGCTTGTTCTTCGAAACGATTCATAATGATGTATATTTGGATATTTTTATTTTCTCTTTCAAATTTATTAACCTCGGCAAACATGATTCATACGGTTCGATCGCATTTAACCGCAAACGATTCGAAATTTGTATGCAGACTCGCGTATATTTGCTTTGCCCCGGTAACAAGGCCACGATAAGCTAATATCTTCTCGTCAAATAATAAAATGTATTATACAAAGCTGATTTGCATAACGTGGTTCCATGCGTGTTCGTGATTTCGTTCGATAAAATTCGAATACGCGTTTCATCGAGCGCCTCGATGTTGATACGATTTTCATACATCGTTCAGAAAGCAAGTGACCTTTTATCGAGCCTCCCTTCGACGCGTGCAACCGAACGCCTACGCGCAACGTTCGTCGTTCACCTTCTCCTCTGTCTGCGTTTCACCCTCGTCCCTTTGTTTCATTGATTTATGGATCGACACGAATGTTTCAGCGCGAAAGATCGAAAGCATTGGGTGTAGCCATTGCCGAATGATTTCACGAGATCTCAATTCGCAGCCCTGGGATTCCTTTTTCGTCGAGCGAACGTCGTTACGCTCGTGAAATGGGACGATGAAGAAAATATAGCCGAGATCGAGGAACGTCAATTTATTTCGATGTTGTAACACCAGTTCGCGAGTCGAAACGTAGGTTTACAATTCAACTGGAACCTCGTTATCGAGGCTTTCTAAAGAACGATGGTTTTTGGGGAATGATTTTTCCAGTATTATTATTTCTTGATCCATATACAATATCATAATCCGTATTTATATTAAGAAAAAGAACATAAAGGTTGTTTTTCATCGAAATCGATATTCCGGCAATATCGTAAATTCATTTTCAAAGGGATCGTAACGTGTTCTGTTAAATTTTTACCTTGATAACGGCGTTATCTTTATTTAGAAAATATACACTCGAAAGGTTGATTGGATTTAGAAAGTAATTGCACGTCGGGGTTGCAATTGAAGCGGTCAATTGGTAAAAAAGAGATCCACTTGGTTCTTCGGTCGATCGAAATCGATCAACATCAACGGATATCCGCGGGTGGTGTTTCATCGAAAAGTGATAAATCGTTGGTCGTTAGCTGCGGCAAGATCGTTATCCGGACAGGTATTATATGGAACGAGATTTCATGAAAATCGAGTACACGATACGCTCGATCGAAACGGTATTTATAACCTTTCGTCGGTAGCTCTCGGTTGGTTTTATATCGAACGCAGAAATTGGAAATCGGTATCCGGCTTGGGTGTCCTCGAATTGATTTCCCTTCGACTAACAATAAACGACGCCTACGATTAGACGCGAGCAAAACGAAACGCTCGAGATCGAGTGGCAGGGAAATTAAACTTGTTCCCGGCTAAATTCGAGTCAAATTAAACCGGTTTACTATTTAAACTGCCCGTGATTAAACGAAACTCGTACACGTACGTTTTCTTTGTAATTACCAACGAATTCACCGAAATAAATTCAAGTTGTAAATTTCAAGTAAGTAAGTAAAGAGTTACTTGTAGCCTTTTTAAACGACCTTCTGTAAGTGCTTTTAGGAACGAAAAAATTACATTTTTTCTATTTCAAGTATTTTGTTGCATTAAGCTTCCAGTTCTGTACACAAAGCTACGAACTAATGAAAAAAGAAACAGAGGAAATTACAAAACTCTGGATAACCGAAATCCGGAGATTAATCAAGGTCTTACTATTCCGTAGATTGTAACTAACGATGAAGAAATTTTAAACAACAATGTGCAAGAGTTTTGTGCGCTTCAAAGAGCGCCATCAAGCGTGCGTTTTCATTTCCTCGTTCTATTTATCCAATCCACTGGACAGAGTTTCCCCGCGTGTTTAATTTTTCTCCGTGGCAGAAGATTCAAATTAAATCCACCAGCAATTTAATCGAACAGTGACGAAGTAACCACGATGTACAGGGTGATGGAAATAAAATCGATCGCTAACTCTTTTTAATTCGATTCGATTCGACCAGTGTATCAGTGCAGATGTCGATAATGGTAATGATATCTATTAACGATAATAGTATTATTATCTATTTGATTGCTTTTATTTACGTCGGCCTGTAGTTTCGAAAATAAAAAGGATAGCAGCACGAAAGGGAAACGGGTACAATCGGATCCCCCGTTGTTTTTCACGGTGCGATGACCAACGTTCCCCAATATTCCCGTTCGCGTCAAAGGGTACACTCGCAGGTATAATTAGCGGATTAAATTCGTCCTGAAATACCGGGCAATCGGGCGAAATACTCGGCGTACCCGTTGATTTTTGATTACGCATCGGCACCGCGTGATAACATTCGGCCGCGTTCAACCGAGGTCGTGGGTGAAATCGTTCGAAAGAATTTATTTCACCAGACTGCTGCCGCCGTGTCCCGCGTTTATTCCCGACTATCGCGGCAACGCGATAATCGTCGCCCTGTAATAACAATCGCCGAGCCTTCCAACGACATTTTCGGTTATTCGCTGAATTTCCAACATCGCCAGCTGCATCGTTCCCCTATCTCATCTGCCGAAGGTGTGAACGTTCGCATAAATACCGGCTCGGTCAGTACCTAAAACCATTTCCCTCTTCGCGCTAAACGGGACAAAAAAAATTAATATTTTTCCACCATTATAACGGGAATATCCATTTGCTTTTATATCCCAACGTTTCGCGATCAACGAAGGGAAATTCGTTTGTTTGTTGATTTTCATTTGAAATACTAATCGTTCGATGAATAGTTAAGAAGCTTGCTGGTTTTTGTCAAATGTCAACGTCTTAGCGTGAACGTCAACTTCTTTTCTTAAAAAGAACGCCATCAGCATTATTTCAAAAATTTGAAATCAATGACAGCTGTGAAAATTTTTAAATGACTCGATAGAAGTGAAACGAACACGGAAAGTGAAAGCGATCAATGGAAAGCTCGTTTATTATTGCAACGTCACGTTTGGCTCCAGTTTCGCGGTTGTCATCAAGAAACATGAATTGGTTTGGCGGCTTCATTTTTCACACCGAGCCGACTCGCAGAATAAACCTCGCAGGTGTCACTCACAATGCGTCTCTGGTTGCACAATGCTCGCCATTTTGGCAAGTCAGCCGTTTCAATCAGCGTGGCGAGCCGCTTTTTCGTCGCGCGTCGATCGCGTACGCGTGGCTGTCTTCGATGAAAAAGCCACAAGGATTACAAGAGAAATGGAAACGAAAGGGATGGGGGAATCCATGAAATCTCGAAGGGCTATTCGTCATTCGCAGCGTCTAAGAGGGTAGAAAGTCGGTAGAATTTCAGTCTACCGCTTGTTTCTAGACGGAAACAAAGATCTACGCCTAACGAATGGAAGAAGAAATTTATGCACCTTTGTGCATGGAAATGCTTACGTAACATGGAGAAGTGTATTCTTTCCTGGTCGGTTTGTTGTGATACGAGTTTGCACCGTAATAAGCCACGAGAGACGTGGAAATAAATAATGATAAAAAAGAATAATCCTACCCCGAAGAAATTATTTGCAAAATATAGAAGCTTTCTACTGGCAAATTAAAAAAGGAGCAGCAGATCCGAAGTGACAGGAGATGGAAAAAGAGAAAAAGGGAGGTTGGAAAGCGTTTGAAAGGAAAGGAAAAAAACGTTTATCGAGCGTGAGCTACGTCGTATCCGGCCGTACTTTTCACCGGATTACCAGGTACGCCGGAATCGGAGGTTGCTCGACTCGTTTCCGTACCTTTGGCTGGCCTTTCCATCGGAAATAATTACCCCGTCTGTAATCGACGGCCGCTGATCATCCTCAGTCGGTTAGAGGGAAGAATCTTTCTTCATTTTTTTCTCTCTCTCCGCGGGGATAAGATCGAGCTTTCAGAGATGGAAATAATGCGACTTGGTGGAATCGTACACCCAGGACGGAATTGTTTCCACGAGCAGAGCCAGGATCCAGCCAAGCTGATTCTTGGCAAGCGTTGTTGATGAGGATGAACGATGAAATGGCTGGCCGTGGTTTGCTGCTCTGCCCATACTATGGAGTCGTGTGGTTGATGAATTGGCGCTGGGCAAACCGCCCTCTGCCCTTCCTATTCTTCCGCCCTCCACCATCTCCCTTTTTACGCTTCGTGCTCTTCTCTCGCTTCTTCTTCCGTCTCTTGCTCGACCACCGCCTCTCTCTTGTTCTGTCTTTAACTAACCTTGCCTCCCTCCGCCACCTCGTCTCTTCGTCATCTTTTCTCTTTGCCCTCCCCTTTCAACTGGTCGCTATTATATCTATTCTTTCTTCCATTATAATTCTTCCGGGGAATGTCGGTGGCTATCACCCATCGCCGCTCTCACCCCACCGTTCCTTTTATAATTGTTTCCAGGGGGTATCTTTCATTTCTTTTTGTCGATCAGCCCCCTTTTACACAGAGACTAGCCGGGAAAGCTTCGCACTTTGTTGCACTTCAGATCATTGGTGTTACAAAGCTTTGTTTCAGGCCGATGTTATTTTATATAAAAAAAAAGGGGCGATTCATGTATTTTCAATCGAAGGGCTGGTGAAATTTTATCGAAGGATTTTGTATTCGTTGAAGAGAATTAAATGGGTCATTCGAGGTCGGGAAAACTAGACACCTCTGCTTTAGAAACTCGGAAAGGAACATCGCGAGAGCTCTCATACTTGGCTTATAGTAATCGCGCCGCTACTTTCCATATACCCCCCTTTCCTCGACGTTTATGCTCATAGCCTCTTTTGCGGTACGTTTTCGAGGACACCCTGATATGGTTATTCTTTAGTCGAGGACGAGCCGGGAAAGGTTTAATGGCGGCTAATAATCGGAGAGCAGCTCGCTACAATACGCCACCGTAACACGGGCTAAATTAAGGGTTGCGAGACGTTGAAGCGACAATGGATGGTTGTAAATTTTGACGGCTTATCGTCCTCTATATAAGTTTATTCAACGCGTATTCGCTTTTGTGAACACGCTTTTGTTATTTTTACGCTTGTAGCTCGGTCATTTTCTTTTGTCTATTGTTTCGAGGTTTTGATCAATTTCTGCTCTTTTCTGCTATTCCGATATTGCGATCTCATCGATCAGGCCATTGATTCTTGTTCGCTAGTAATCAAAAACTCAAATTTTCTAGTTCTGCTTGATAAAACCTAATTTTTATTTGTAGCTTTATTCATGGATTAATAATCAGAAATATTACAACTACACATTACTTTTCCCTAATTTCTAATGATGTTAAACCTAAATTTCCTAATGTAATGACTCAATCTGTTACTCGGTGTTGTCAGTGAAATTTTCATGGATATTCAACCCGTTAATTACTCGTCTTACATTAAGTATTCAGGTCGTTAGAAGATGTCTTGGGGGTAGCCTCGGTAAAAGTTTGATGTCTTGATTACAATTTTCCACGAGATATTCTTGGGAGGAAAAAACACAAGACACGAAGGCAGGTAAAAGGGATTTCGTATACATGATGTATTACAGAGTTCCATCGTGTTAAAAGTTCACCGAACTTCCGTGCGTTTCTCATTAAAACTTGTCCATTCACCGATGAAAAATTAAATTTCGTCCGGTAATTTGCTCAACAATATTTTTTCACGTGTCCCAAGGCGAACAACGATAATTTATACCTTTAATCAGGAGCTAGGGATGCGTACCCAAAACTTTGTACAACAGGTGAATAGCAATCTGTCCGGCTAATCAGTCACGCTGGATTAAACAATTGTGTTTAATCGAATCGAAAGGGAATATTTCCTCATGATATTTTCGCGGCTATGCCAACGATGTTTTTAATGTTTCGTCGTTGATTAACGAAAACGGTATTTTCACGGAAAATTCAGGTACAGGGAGAACGCTCGATGCTTTAATTACCCTCCATCGACGTACGGTAGCACGTGTGAGCTTATAAACAATAGAAGCGCGGCTTGCAATGCTTTTCGCTCATTTTCACGCACTTGTTTCATAGTCGGTCTTTCCAGGAAATTCATAGAAATTCTGGAGCTTTTGGGAAAGGATTTTTGAAAAAACCGGATGAAAATATTATCTCTTTTCGCTTCGATGATTTGAACGTGAATACTGGAAATAAAAGGATCAATGCGTTTGAAAAACCGGCTAGTGGAAAAAAGGCGTACATGAACAAATTTTCACACGTTATTTTTCTTTGAAGCAAGGAATCTCTTTTATTTTTGTCTGAACATTCGGTTTTCACGTTTCGGTGATTTTGTTCCTTTGATAAAGCTACCGATTAATCTGTCCACCGTCTGTAATTTTCTTAATGTCCTAGCTGCCTTTGGTAAGAATATATCTTGAGCGAGGTAAAAAGAACGAAGGGATGTCTCATTAATATTAAATTCTTAACGGATGAAACGGTCAGACCGTGGAAAGGAGGAGAATTCGCCATCCTCAAGCGCCATTTTAATATGTCAACCTTCCTTTTAAACCGTGGCTTTCCTGTAAAATCACGTGACAAATGATAGAAAAGAGAATACCGGATGAATCTTTCTAACAGAAGGCTGCCATTTTCTGTGCAGTGTCTTTTTGCCTTTTCGTTCTGTTCTCTTTTTTTTTCATAACAAAAATGTTCGTTTACCAATAAATTGATGTCCTGTTGTGGTCACTCGAATTTCATCGAATTTCCACGTATTTCGGGATTCGATCCTGAAAATGCAGCTTTCAAAAGGCTGGACGATCAAAAGGGTTATCATAGAAAAATGTCAAACGCGTCAATTTCTTTTTTAACCTGCCTGATCGGCTTCGTACAGTTTGTTTAACGAGGAAATAACAGGGCAATTGTGCGCTTGATATGAAAACGGCTTTACAAATCGCGCAACGAACATTTTCGGTGTTCCCGTTTATTATCCGAGGAACTGTACAAACGGCCGCCATGTCATCCTGTATGATCGCCGAACGTGGTGGACAAATTTATTTAATTTTTTCGAAAACGCCCTTTAAACAGGAAACCGTAGCTTTCGTTTCGCGCGGTTTCCGTTCGCCGCGTTGATGAATTATGTTTTTGTCGAACGGTAAAATAATTCTGGCGAATAGCAAGCTGTGATTTTTACGATATTACAGTTATCGTAAATATTTATATCAAATACATCAACGTTATTTAATTGCTATTGACACGTATTTTTCAACAATTTTTTATAAAAACTCTGATTTTATTTAAATTATTCCTGATGAATATCAAAATCTTTGTTACCGAAAGAGGAAGGTTCACGTGTAAATTTCAACGGCAACGAGGTGTCCTAAATCTGAGGTAACAAAAACGCTTCTGTTAAGAGCAATTTAGCTGTGAGCACTCGCGTTTGCCGGTGCACTACCTTCGGTGTTGATGGTAAAACTTTTTCACTGGTCGAAGTTTTTTGAGAACTAGTAAAGATGGTTAAATTTCATATCAAAGAAGAGACTCGTTGGAAGAGTGACGTTACGATGTTTTCATTGGGAAATCTTTGGAAAGTTAGATCTTGTAAAAATTCAAGATAGATGGAGGTAGCTTTAGGGTATTCTCTTAACGCGACCAAAATGGCGCTCGTCCATTAGCAAAGTGGTCTCAATAAAATGGAACTTGTACTTACGTTTCGATTCCCTCTACTCTCGATAGAGACAAACGTGTATCGATAGAATTTATCGTTCGCACGTGTTTCTACACTTTTGACCAGAACGAAATTTGCAGCTAGCTATAATAACCGCGAAAGACGTGAAGCACGTGGACTGAATATATCGTCGCGTTCGATACTTTAGAAGGACGCGTTTGATACTTAAGAGGCAGTCTTGTTCGAACTTCCGTCTTCATCGGTCGTATAACAGAAGTAGCTGTTGCAACGATGCCGGAATAATTATTAGAATCTCCCGACTGCTTGTACTCTATTTCATCGGTCCGACTTTGAAGAGGATCCGTGAAGTTCTCGTTACTGATCTAGTTAGAGAGAAACTGGAATTTCTTGAAACGGATCTTTGCGACAAATGAAATTTAACTTGAACGATCTAGTTATAAACACGTCCCCGCCTGAATTGAATATGTTTCCGACGTGAACGGTATACGAGTGTCCTACTTGTACCAAATTTCATCCACGTTGGGACAATTAATGTTTTGTTACGAGCGCATAGATGCAAATAGAACTTTATATTTTTCAATCCCTTAACCCATTTCTTCCCAAAAATAAAAATTCTGAATAAATATGGTATTTTGTCATCAATTTCACTTTGAAATAATTTAAACAACATTATAAATATTAAAAACTAGCAGTATGTGTTGTCATTTGCACCACACTCGAATTATTGATTCAATATTGAATTTCACAAAGTTTAAATAAAATATCGCGATTTTATTGAGCGAACAAAGAATGTTTATCGAGGAATTAGAGCAGCAATCGGACAACAATTCGCATGATCGCGTATTGTTCGTGGATTCTGATTCACGTGAAGTTCGCGTACACGTTCGCGAGGTTCATTACGACCCCCTTTCGGTGTTTGTCACGATGACACATTGTGAGAAGTTCTGACAAATACTCGTCTTCCCCGCGAGCAACCGTCGCGTTTCGGTTCTTCCGTCGCCGTCAGAAGCAACCCCTTCGAGATTCAACGCTCGCGAGAGCGAACGTTTCGTCTGAATTTCCAACCTTGATTAAAGACTTCTCTGTATTTAATGTAATTTGGTAGTTTCGTGTTTCGACGACGAACGACGCGACGACGACTTTGACGCGTTACGTCCTCTGCTCCCCTGTCATTTGTTAGTTTTCTGACGACGCCTGTTATTTGTCAGCTTTTCGCATTAAACTCGATGCGAATAACGATCGAATCATCCTCGTGATTACACAAAGCTCGAGAGTACGGAGAGGTTTTTATTTGAGAATTTTTTCATTAGAAATACAATTTACAATTTGTAGTTTGAACAAATTAGCCAGCATCGTATGTTTCGCCAAAATTATATAAATATTAAAAAAAAGAAGAAATTGTTTGCTCATCGAAACAAACTTCGAACACGTATGAATAAAAAGTAAAGGAAACAATTTCAGAAACTTGTTCGACAGGCCGCTTACAAGGTGGAGCGTTGAAAAACAAGCTTGCATAGAATTTGTTCCCTCTCGAGAAACTTTCATAATACGCGAGATCGTCGGACACTGGTCTGTTCATGTTAAATGCATACGTTTCCTCGGGACAACGTCATTTAAAAACGTTGAACGCGAGGCGAGTCGCGTCGCGACGCTTGGGTGACACGGTGTTCGGTATGGCCGCTTCAAAGGTGGCCAGCAAAGGGTGTGAGGTGGAACTAGGAGGCTAGCTGCATCTCAATGTGACTCGCATTATCAACGGCTGATAGGTCGACAGGTGTAAAAGAAAATTAAGGTTGAGCGTGTTAACGGGACGGAGGCGAGCCTTTGATTTTCACGCGGACACATGAATGCACACAAGCGTCGCGCCGTCTCGTAGCTGGCCTTTGCAGCTTTCTACTTCCTCTCTTCGTCTTTTTTCCTCTGCTCGCCGATTAACCGGTGCATGTAATTACATTATAACGTATCGAATTTAGCGCGGAAGCACATGGTCAGCTCGCGATAATGGCCGCTACGTGAATCGGTCGTTGCGCGTTAACGGCTACGCGAAATTCGACCAATTAATCGGCCACGAACGACGCGTCGAAAGGCATAGGACGGACAAACGAACGAAAAATGAATAAATAAATAAACGGAAAGGATGCGTGGGACGAGCTGATCGGCTGCTTTGATCACCGGTGTTGCTGCGAAGCACGCTGAAATATTCACGCGGATGAGACGCATCGATATTCATTGTCCCGTCCCGTCCCATCTCGTCATTTTCAGTTTTATATTTCGGCTTTTTCGCCCGCCACCACCGCGACGTCGATTTATGGTGACGCCTGTCCTCGCGCACGCTGGCGGCAAACAAAAACCCCATGATAACCCGGTCGTCCGTTCGATGAACCATAACCAACAAACGTGTCTATAATATTCCGTGATCAAATGGAAAACCTGAAGTATCCTGTACAAGTGAAATTTTGAGAATTACAGAAATTCTCCAAATGAAAAAGTTTCTATGAAAGGCAAAGGATCCATAAATCCCGTTGCAACTTGCGACTTCAAAACTTTTGCTCTCTTCGGTGCTTCATCAGATATACCACTATCTTAAAATTGTAAATCTAGACTTCAGAATGAACGCATAAAAGATAGCCTGTTACTTTTCGAGATTTATCATTCCGTTAACTTTAAACGCATTTGTAAGATTCAAAGCCATTCATGGTAATTAAATTACTTAAATTACGGTAATTAATTTCCGTTTCTATACAAACTAACTTGTGCCAATAGACGAGAGTGTTTGGAGTGAACGAAATAGTCAGCGGAGAGGGGTTTAAGGAAAAGTAAGGTAGTTCAGGCAGGACGAAAGAAGCGATAGAAAACGTCGCTCGTTCGAATCACTTTTGCTGGTACGCGATGCGAAGGAAATAGCGGGGGCGCGGTAAGGTACGTGGCGCTTCCCCGCATAAAATACTTTTTCCCCGTTTAATCGAGCTGTCGTCGAAGTCACGTAGCCTCTGCCGACGCTGCAAGAACAGATCGTTTATTGCGATTCCAGACTTCGCAAGGTGGTTATACGACCGCGTTAAGTCATCGTCTTCAATTAAGGGTAATCGGTAAATTGCTCTGCCCGCTATCACCCTCTGCACCCTGGCGGCCAAAGTCACGGCACACCGGCACCCTTCTCCGACCAATCTGAAAGGAGACTTTTCCCGTCATCCGAGATACGGCACGGATCCTACTTCTGCCGTCGTCGACGCTTGCATGTATTACGGTTATCTCGACATCTCCGCCATCGGGTTGTCGCGATGATTCAACGTTGAATACATTCAACGAAAGCAGGGGGACGGATAAAAAGAGTGTCGTCGCTTGACGTATCTTGGAAAGGGTGTCCATGGAACGCGACAAGATTTCTCAACGATTCGTCGACGTGCCGACTGAAATTTCGACGCATTAGTTTGGATGTTAAAGTGGTCCAAATACGCTCGGATAACTGACAGCAACACTCGTCACAATGTTCAGTTGCAAAAATGCTTTTGACAGCTTCTCCAGCGAGTTTCGCTTTCGACTAGACAGATACTCGGAGAAATTTCAATTTCGTACGACTCCTCTATTGGGAATTTCATTCGAAATATAACTCTTCTGAAATTTTCCATTCGCATTCTGATTATTTAGCGGGAAAGTGTATCATCAAGTAAATTATTCGTTTTCCCGTAACGCGAGGTGTATCTTTTCACGTTCTTGAAAAAGTATCTCCTCCCTGGAGGGAAAAGGTGTGCTCGCCTCTTTGATGTAGCCGGAATTGATCGAAAGGTAGTTTTACAACCACCTTTATTCCAGTCACCGATAACTTACCCTCGCTGACAGCCCGAGGGCTTTCGATCTTATTCATCCACTTTCGCATCTTTCGTTTACTCTCCCTGCGAGGGAGTTACGATCACACGACACTTGGAGATTCAGTTTACCAGTAAAATACGTGGATCTACAGGTTGTTTTATAGCTCGTTTGTTCGGTGATCGAAAGAGGGATTCGTGTAACATTAGAAATTCATATTCCTTCCGTAATCGGTAATTATCTTGAATTCGAACCTTACTAAAGTGTAAATTCAATGGAATGAAAACGGAAGGTTGAAAATTACAGAAAGCAGAATTATTCGCTGATAAACCAGACTCGCGAAGGAGAAAATATACATATATTAAAATTCCTTTGTGAAAACTACAAACTAAAAATGTAATTAGGTTAGTTAACACTTCAAACGAGAAAGTTAAACTTGTTATTCTACATTGAAGGTATAACGTGTTAAAAAATGTGTTTCAAAATTGTGCTTCAAATAATGGGTATACATATTTTCTCTCTGTAAATCAAATTTACACGTGTTTATAAGTACGAGGTCGAAGCAAAGTTAATTTACTTTCATTTTAATTAAACATTATTATTTTAATATTTTAAATGGGTGCTCAAGCTTCTCCCTTAAATTTATTCTAGAAAGATGTTTAATTTATTTCCCCGGAATGCAGAACAATCTGCAACCCTTTCTCGCAACAAGTAATCATCTCCAAGAAGGAAATGCTTTCGTGGAAGGTAGAATTTGGTTTATTAATATGATGAATGACAACGGGGTCAAAGTTCGGCGAGACCTGGGTGCAGCAATATTCCATGGAGCACACGATGGTGTCTGTATTTCTCTGACGAATACAAATCGTTACTCTCTGCCTTGATTCTGTTCTCTTGCAAAAGTTTTCGCGCGCCTTCCACGTACAATGGAAAATGAAACCAGATCCTCGTGTACCTACCGGCCTGTCGCGACGCTCTGTAAGATTTATCGTGAACACTTCTCTCTGAAGAGATAGTAAATTGCTTTTATCCTTGTTCTTGAACATTTTTCTTGCTATACAACAAATATAGACGTATAAGACCTTGATAGTTCGGTCGAAATAAGACCATAGTTCATATTAGGTGACACCTAAATTTCTACAGTGTCTTTAATTAAATTGTAATTCAATTTATCTAGAATTTTCTAATAAACAAACACATCTGCTTTCATGATAGATAGTAATTAGCGAAACAGCTAATTAGTATCTCTCAGAAGGAATATGTAACCGATTCTTGTTCAGGAATCTATATTTCGAGTTCTGTAGGTTCATAAGCTCGTACTATCGATTATTATCACTTCCATTACCATCTAGCGTGCATCTGAAACCTAAACGGAAGCCGTTCAGGCTTGATGGCTTGCCGATCGCGTTACTACTTCGGCTAGGTATCTGTACAGCCTCCATTATACCCTATTCGTATTGGCAATTAGTGGCCATCAAATTCGAGGCCGCAAACGCGATCGTTATCTTCTCTGGTTAATCGCTGATTATAAGCTTGTTTGTTTTATCGCCGTTGAAACACGATAGGCTAATAAAGTTGATCGAAATCGATGGATCCATCGTTATTCCTAATCTTCTGACATCTACTGCATTCAAATTTTCTTCAAACTTATGTATGTAACATTTGATTCAAGCAAAAACTCGCTGTTTTTAATGAATCTCTACATTCATTACGTTTGACATTAAAAAAGCTTCAGATGTTTCTCTTCAAAAGATAAAATGCGACGAGGAAATTCATTTTCGACAAACGGAAAGCTATTTTCCCATGAAAATTTGAACACAGGAGAAACAGAAAAATATTGTGTAGTTTAAACACGTAGCATGAGATGTGCAGAGATGTTTAAATTAATTTCGTACATTTTCTTTTTTTTCGACACTGATGAGATTGAAAATTATGAGTAACTTTATAAATAACGATAAGAAGGAAAATGACAAATGAATCTTTTCTGGATTTCAACCAGCGCCACTAACGAAAGTATCAGAATTTAATTAATCCTTCCGTGAATGAACATAAATACCTTGATCTGAGAAACTTGGCTCAGTAAAGAAGAGAGGAGAAAAAAAGATAGTTCCACAGGGTCTGTATAACTGCCGAGGGGTTTGAAAGGTTAAGTGGCCTGTTAGCAGCGTGAACTCGAAAGTTTCGTTAAAAATGTAAGTCTCATTAAGGCTCCCGTGTCCGTTCTATCCAGTGCCCTAGCAGAATCCTCTCGCGAACGCGTGGAACGAAAGAGACGGGCGAAGCGAGCAGGATAAACGATTCGGTTAAATATCTAATAACCTCATTATCCAACGATTCGTCGCTGAGCAATTTACTCGGCAAAAATGACGCTGAGAAGAAGAAACATTTCTCGAGAGGGTTGTTTTTTCGGGAGACGGCTTACGTTGGACGAACAGCACCCAGTACTTTTCCACGTCGAGAAACAAGCAAACAAATTGCTCTTCCTGTCGCCAACTTCTTGGCGAAACTCGACGATCGGTCGACTTGCTTGTCGACAGTTTCGTATTCGGGAATTTCATCGATCTTCCTCAAAGAAGATAACAGATTAACGAGCATCACAGGTGCGTTCGAGCTGTGTCGCTTCCCGAAGCAATCGATCCAACAATCGCAATTCCATTCTATAGAATTCTTGTTCACCAGCAATTTTTAGAATTCAGTGAAAGATTTTTTCACGCGTGAAAAGTAAACCAAGAAACCAGCGTCAGAAAACTTAAGTTTTCGTCTTACTGATTATTAATATCTAACGATAAATCGCTTTATTTGAAAACTCGCAAACGGTGGTAAGATTTACAAGCAGATAGCGAATGGATTTAGATTTTTCTATCGCGTCAGCCCCTCACGAACTCGGGTATTAGAGAGCATTAGGCTGTACCGGTGCTCGTTGATTTAATCGGCTCGGGCATGCTAGAGCGTGGTCGCGATTATCGCGACGCGTGTTACGCGTACGTTTAATCGCGTGCTCATTCGTTTGTTCGCGTATCTCATTCGACGGTAAAAAGAACAGCGACGAAACGTTAGAGCTGCGTGACAATGCGATACCTGCTGCAATCTATGCATTTATTTGCGCTGAAATTTTCACTCGTTAAGATCGAACGTTTTCGTACGATCGTACGTCAAAAACGAAGACGTAAAGACCTAAAAATACCAACAAGGTTAAGGAAGAAATTAGTAGATATGCAAACAGATACAAAGATAGAAAATTGAATGAACGTGAAATCAGTAAATAATATAATTAATGGTATAACAGATCCGATAAGAAGATGAGATTCATTATCGCGACGATAACGCAGAGAGACTAGCGTACGATGTTATCGAGAACACCGGCGAACGTAGATAATATAATTAGAGGAGTTTCAGCAGCTAATTATGTTGCTCAGCTATTTACATAATTAATTAGTAGGTTGGTACGACGGACCCGTGTAACTGGTTGGAACACGTCGATGTATACGTGTTCACGGTACACGGCATAAATGTTACACCACACTGTCTTTTGCAAGTGGTAAAATCAATAAAATTATCGAAACGTTTCATTACGAATATCAGAGATCTGATATTTATCCCGAATTATCGAATTCATGGAATTCGTGTCGGTACTTGATCTAATTAGAAATTTCTGAAAAAAAAAAAAAAAGGAAGAAAGCCGAAGTGGGTGGGAAAACTCTGCTTTGAAAGTAGGAAAAGCTGACCGTGTTTAGCAGTACTGATTTCGCGACACGCGTTCGTTAAAAGTTTTTTACTCGTTCGAACGAGCGCTACAACTCGTAGAACTTGGTAACTTTTTTTTAAGCAACTCTTAATAACTACAGTTATCAATGGCGGTTCAACTACTAGGATAATTTCGCTTCTTGTCAGACTATTTTCGCGTTTAATATCTGAAACCTTGTCTGAAACGGTAATTTTAAATATTTCAAACGTGCAATTAAAAACGAGCTAATCAAGATAAGTCAAGAAAGTTTCATGAAATTCCAGCATTTGCATTGTTATCTCGGCATTTGGCTACGCGTTTACCAACAATGGTGTGATATAAAGAGATTCATAAAGAATTCACTGTAAACTCGCTTCGTTATTTTCTGATGCCAACGGTAAGTCCACTCCTAACACACGTTACAGCCGAGCCGGTATAGAAATCGAAAGATACACAATCTACTTTCCCCACGCAAGCCGTGCAACTCCGTACAGGAACTCGAAGGTACACAATCCTCTTTTGCCACGCAACCTATGGAATGGATCGATCAGCCTGGTCGAACCGATGAATAATTACACCATCGAAGGCTACGCGAATTCTCTTCGACGTTCGGGCTACATGAAATATGCGCATCTCTAACGATCCTCGCGTGTTAAACGGAAGACACCTTTGCTTCCAAGTTCACATTTATCCGACTTCCATCATCACTTTCGTCACAACTCGCGTGATTTCTTGTTTTCTCTTCCATTGAACGAGGAAGGGTTGCGAGGGTCAGAAGTGGAACCACTTCTGGCGGTTACAGAATGGCACGAAATAACGGTTTCGTTTTTGTACCGCGATTTTCTACGAGTTTCAAGTATTTTCCATAGAAGGATCAACGTTCGAGATCGAACTGTTTAGTACACGTTTGTCTTCTCGCGATCGCTCGCGATCGAACAGGAGATTAAGGTAATAACCCGTGTCGCGTTATGTCGCTGTTACGAGCTGAGACGGCTTACTCGTCGATTCAGCGAACGAGATCGTCGCAATATAGGGCGTGTCTTACAAAGCTGTCGATGTGAATATCAAAGTGAGCTACGAGGTAAAATTGTTCGCGTGGAAAGCGTACGAGAGAACGATTGCTCGAAACTTGGAATAGTTACGTTTGGAAACGATAGGATAAATGTACCGGTTAAATTTATAGCATAATTTATCGCTTTGAAAATTCACAGAATATCCAATGAACCTCTGTATGATAAATATGACAAGCACCTTCGTATGCATCTCATAAAAATAGAGACTGTAGGAGAAAATATTCTCAATAATTATTTAAGGACCATTTAGTATATTAAAGGATCCAAATTCTGATTATTATGCGACCCTAATGATTTCTGATAATTTATTTAATTATTTATTTATTTGAATCATTTTAATTAACATGTTGCACAGACGAGTATTACTGCTATTTTTGATCTTTAGATAATACGTAACGCTCAATACACAATTCGCTGAGTCTAATGACGATATCCGTTGCATTTATCATCGTAATTCTCCCTCGTAATCCGCAACTTAACGTCATTACAGCAAGGAATATCAAATATACGCGTTCCACGTAACAACGCGTTCTTAGCGTTCATCGGTGATCACATGTTCCATATCCCCGTTAATTAGCCCGACGATATCCGAGCGATATTCGATCGTGCCTAGTGTCGCTTTTCCTTAATTAATGCCGTAAAATTAATTCCCGTAAATCCAGTCGAGTTACGAGGTGCTCGGAGGAAATGAAATCAGTCAACTGTCAGAGGAAGATTGGTGAAAATTCAAGATGGGAAATAGAGATGATCCCGGAGGAAAGGAGAGAGAGGGAGAAAAAAAAATGATGTTAGGACAGTGATGCGTGAGGTCGATCCTTAGGCAAACGTAAGGACGACTTCATCTCGGTGCTCGACGAGAACAAAGCTCGCAATTTCGTTCGTCTAGAACCTTCTGTCTCGCCATTATCCACCGTCGCACTGCATTTCCGCCTCTATTACCAGAAAATAAGGTGCTCGACCTCGTCTACCGAGACCTCGTTTTCAACTACGCGTATACTATTTCTTGCAATATTATAATATTGTCATATAGGTAATCATTTGCTAAAAATATAAACGACACGCTGAAATTTTAATAATATTTAATCAAATTCTATGTGCTAACTATAAATGGGTGATCCGAATATAGAGATTAACCGAAAAGTCATGCATTTAAGTCACCGTAAGAACTGTCAAATTCATGGAATCCTTGAAATACATTTCGATCCACAATCGGAAAGTAATTGTTTTATTCCAACTAATTTAAAAATTTCTAAACTCTCGAATACTGAAATTTTTAAATTCATGTTGATAAATCTAAGAGCCCTGTACCACCTCAGGAAAAGCTCCTAATTACATCAATACGGAACACCAGCTGTCAAAGTGTTAAAAAACGAAAATCACGTGAAACCACTTTCGCTTATGCGAAATCTTCATTGTAAAATATTTCAACTCCGACCCTGAAAATGTATCTCTAATTGTTGAATACTTAATTGCGATATCGGAGAAGCTGACGACCCACAAGACAGTCTTTTCTTCTTACTATTTCCTTCACGATATTCGATGTTCCGGTATGTGTTTAATAATCTACTTTCTTCTTTGTAAAATGAAAATAATCATAGAATGCAATATCTTGCTGTTTACTTCGTAACGACTTCTTTTTGAGAATAGTTTCGTTCTTACTTTTTTTTAACGTTGATACGTGAAACCGCTCTCTATAACTCACGATCTAACAGTAGACTTCATTAGATTATTCTCCACGTAAGATATCTAGTGCACTTGTACCTCTTCTCTGTATTATATTTCGTTATTCCTGAGGATCAGTTTGCATCTCTCCGAGGCTCAACTTAGTTACTATTTCCTCAACGATGTTGAAGTTACGGTGGGAAGAGTCTCGTAAACTGCAGCGGCTTTTATTAAAATACCTGGTGGTTATCACTTGGACGATGGGGTATCGGGTCGAAAGTGCAGCCGGGGATAACGAGAGGTTGCATGCTCGGAAAATAAATTACACGCGTGTGTGCAACGCGTGCGTGCAGCTGGCCAGATAACGCGATTTCATCGAAGCGCGCGACAACGGATCGACAAAAAGGTACTCATCGGATAACGACGATACAATATGTATATAATGTTTCTGTTGCCTTTTATTCGGGAAGAAGCTTGTACAATTAGCTGTTTACGATACATTTATTTTGACAAAGAATACTTTTTTTTCGCTTACTGAAAATAGGAATGTTTGATAAATATCGTGAAATAGAACGTGTTAATTGTGTTCCCTCAAATGGGATACATCGAACAAAGTTACTTGGCACGAACGAAATTCTAACCGCAGCAAGTTGTTCGATCCTTCTTGCAAACGAGATCGCAATTCCGATAGGCAACTTGTAATTACTCCGTACAGATGGCATCGGTGAGTTACAAGACCACAAGGGTGTCCTAGGAGTTTGGTGAAGTTATTGGGCAAACGCCAGTCCACTAAATTTATTATCAAACCCGTTGATAAATTCGTGAAGCGTTTCTGCTATTTTCGCTTCTGTGATCCAAGTTATCACTCTGAATCGGTATAATTTAAAAGCGCGATAAAAGTGTTACTATTCGATCCAACATCGGATCACTGTTCAAATGTTAAGCACTTTGAGCGCCTTCAGTGATTTCGAATTGAAAACAAATTCGACGTCCTCTCCGATAAACCATTCGGTTAAATATTTAGTCGGTTCGTGGCCTCTCTCTGTCTATGAAGGCTCAACGAAATCGCGTGCAGCTACGTACGCGTAATAATCGATAATTAGACCTCTTCCACCCGTGGTCCTGTTCGACTGAAGGATGTCCATTTGTGAAACGCGATAGCCCAGCAATGCCTATTATTATCAGTGGTAATCCCTAGATAACACTCGGCATAGCTAGTAACAGCGTACTCGCTTTATTGGATTCACCGAGTATTACTCGACAGTGGTACACGATTCCGTGTCCTTGTTGCCATGCTTTCTTTCCTCCTCACCACCTGATCCTGATCTACCTTCACCTGGCGTCTAGGTGTTCATCTCGAGCGTGAGAAACAAGAGGGGGTTGGGGGTTGAATTAAAATTACAAAGCCCCCGTGGAAGCCGTAGTTTACCGGGCCAGAAGCGGGTGAAACGTGTTCACCACGGTGTGAATTATTAACGCGAGCATTTCTCATTTCCGGCCCGCTCATGCGCGACAGAAATTATTGGTGATCTCTGCAGATATATTATGCGGCCGCCACGATTTATACGTCATCGTGTGGGGTAGTGTACCGGTTGCATCGATCCAACGTGGAAAGCGTACAACCGACTCTCTTTCTTTCTCTTTCCTTCTATCTTTTCCCTTCTTTATTTTCCTTCCTCCTAGCGTGAGGCTGATGCAGGAACACGGGTCGGGACAATAACCGTGCGCACCTTAAATAAGCGCATGTATTATTAACGATGTAGAAAGATGGCTGGCACGGAGGTGATGCGCTTTCTCCCTGGTAGGTGGTTGCTGCGGCGGTTTTGATGCTTCTATTGTAGCTGAACGTGTGCAGCAGGAAATTTAAAGTTTCTCTTGCTTTTATTTTCGTTCTATATATTTTTCTCCGCTTCGGGGTATGGGATTTTTAAAATCCTCCTACGGTGTTGATTATAATTTTGCTTTACCAAGTTACGTCTTTATTAATAGTTTGTACTTTTCGATATTTCTTGTCATTGAAGGTTTTATATTTTCGATATTACTTTATGATCCTATCGATTTCATCTCGGTTTCATTTACAACCTCCGGAAGGCAACAAGTGCCACGAAAAAAGGCAGCTAACGATAAAGCATACAAAAAGGATAAAAGAGGGCGAGAACGCGGTGGTGAGAAGAACAGTAACGAGAATAAGAATAGAAATAGGAAGGAAAACGAGGTGGATGCATAAAAAAGAAACGCGAGAAAAGGGTGGCAGAAATTGAGCTCGATAAATCGAGGGATGGCGGAGATAGAAATCCGGGCTAGTTGGGCCGTGGAACGCGGTCAACCATCCGTGATGGAAGAAATTTCCGGGGAAAGTTTTAATCGCTAATCACGTCATCCCGGCGAATATATATGTATCAGCCGGAAGGGATGGTAAATAGGTATTTCTCGGGACGAGAAAAAGCGACGAGGAAATCCTCTTATTTCGAGGCAGCTGGGACAGGCCAACCTGGAGAACGTCGACGTGCCGGACGGACACGTTGCCAGCGATGCGAAAACTTCCTGCCCACGTAGAAACGATGCGTCCAACGTTTTAGTCCCGTTCTCAGCCATAATGACACCACTGTACACCCTTTATCACGTGCCCTACGAGGATGGGTATTAGGAAAAACTTCTCCCCTGTCCTTCTCCGTAGCTGGGCAAGTCGTGTGTCGTCGTCAGGTGAGAAGAAAATCACGGGAACGCGAAAAAAACGAGTGTAAAATTTATTTTGGCAAACTTTTAAACAAACATTTTTCAACGAAACGTAAAAATAACATCGATGCTTCGCGCAGCGTGCTGATATGCAATCGCTAAAACAATATACCTGAAATATTTCCAATAATTTCATACATTGATAGGAATCCGATATTTCATATGCACCGATAGCGAAATCGAAGGGAATATATATGGCGAACACTTATAAAAATGTATATCCGGTGAAAAATCAATGTCGAACATTATAATTGTAACTTGTTATAGGAGAGAAGATTTCATTAGGACAGAGTCGATAAATACACGGTACGTTTTGACACGAGGGAACTACGATTTATGAAATTAATAAATTCTCTCCTCCTTGAATGTTTCACGACGGCACTCCAAACCGAGTGACTCAAAAGCTATAAATTGTCGCGCGCCCTGTTCGTTTCACTTTTGCAACTCGGCTAGCTGACGTATAATACAGCACGAAATATACGACACAACTTGGTATTAGCCTTCGGGCTACTTTTACGTTACGAGACGCACAGCTTGTTACACCTTGAAATATTCAACGGTACCAGAATCTCTGGCGAAATTCGCACATGCAAATTCGCCGAATACGACGCCGGTTGGATGTCGTATCGCGTACCATCTGCGCCAACAGTCAGCCCTTGTAACGAAAAGATGCACAGTCTTCTCGACTGGGTAGACGTTCGAACAGAGAACGGAACGCGTTTCTGTATCGACGCCGCGCCGGAGCAATTTGCCGCGACGACATCCTTCGTGATCCTTCGATATGAGATCTTCTCCCCGCAATCTGTCTTCGTATCGCGTCCATAAAACTATCGTCTACTTCTTCCACTATTTCCTTTCCTTCTCGTTCCCGCGCCTACCGAAACTGACACGTGTGAAACGTGACATATCTCGTCGATTTTACATCGCTATAGAGTCACTCTACGTTACAATTTTTTTTTTTTTTAAATACAAATGTAACAGAATCTTTCCTAAATCGAAGGCAATTCGCAGAAGAGTAGGTGCTTCAAAAAGAAAATATTCCACGCGACTACCTTTAGGAACTTTCAATAACGCTAGATGCTACTTTGCAGCCTCGGGATAGGGTGCTTCCGCGTCAGGTGAAACACAGGTCGACGCACGCAGCAGCGTGTCTTGTGTGCTCGTCCAAGGTACACAACCAGGCTGTTTTCGTAGAACAGGTGCTTGGAGACAATACGAGAGCCTCGAGACGAGAGGTTTCCGCCAGTCGTCGTATAATGAGGCTGGCCTTGTTTCGCTCTTCCACGCTGGAGAACGCTGATAAGGGCGTCTTCAGGTGGCCGACTGGACGAAGGTTGCCAGGCGAAAAGAGACCTCGCAAACAATACTACGGATCCTGGGCCTCTTCGCTCGACTGCGTTAATTACAAGGAAACGTAATTGGCACTGGTTAAATCTACCTCATCTTCTACTAAAATCGTGTCTTGAAAATTTTTATCAATTCACTATTTTTGGTTCGTTAAGAAGAATTTTATTTTGTCAATCTCTGAATGCTATTATCGGAAAATTTGTATTCTCCTTGAATACGTTCTTCAACGAACTGATAGCTGAAGTATTTTTTACGGTACGTTTTTAGAGTTTCATTGATTGTACGATTGAAGTGCGCTCGTACGTTCGATACAATTAGAAGATTTTCACCAATTAGTCCGATACGAATCGTCGTTCTCGCGAATTCGCTTAATGAAACGGTTCGTTTATTTTTATTTAATTCTCCGTATATTTTGCACGCTCGACGACGCTTCGATGAAAGAATGGCAGGTGGTCTAGCGCTGTGTTACGCAGAGCACAGAAGCTCATCCCCTGGGGCGGATACCCAGAAAAGTAAGAAGAGATTTCTAGGGGAGTCGAAAGGATTGTATCGAAGGCAGTTTCGAGAAGGTCTAGGATTGTATCGAAGTTTTCACCGTTGCAAGGAGGAAGTCGAGCGTGCACCCACCCTATTCTCGTTTTCTGGGTCAACAAGAAGATGGGACCTCGTCTGTGATCCTTCGATTTCTGGCGTATTCTTTCAATTCATCAGATTTCTCTAGCGAACGAGGAGAAAATATCGTTTCTAACTAACGATGAGATTAAATTAGAACTCCTTTTCAATTATATTCTAATTTTTTTAAATTGATGGACCGCGACTATAAAGAACGAGAATTAGAATAAAACCAAGTTCTTCCTCTTTAAAATACTGTAATGTGGAAACTTTCCATGGAACTGGAAGACTTACAAAATATGTTAATTTCTGCACTTCGTAACAGTATTAAGAGTTTATACCGTAAAACAGTGAAACCGTTTCGTTTTATCCGCTTTGCCGGTGTTTCACGCCGAAAGTAACAATATAACTTGGCCGAGACAAGTGACAGGTGCGGGCTGAAAGTGAAATAGAGAAAACAGGGAAATTCTTTCTTATTCCTCGCTCTTCTTATCCCTCTTCTCGGCCTGCTTTTGGCATAGAATAAGAAGGATAGGAACGACACGTTTCTGTCACAGTCTGACGCAGCACACTTCGCTAGAAGTTTGGCTTGGAATTTTAAAGCACTCACGTTCGAGGGGTTGAGTGGTTAGGTCAGTTGGGGTGAATGAATGGTTAAGGAATAATTGAAAATCTTTTAACACGTGTTTATTACTTATTCTATTACATCATCGACAAATATCAATATAATTATAGACATTAATGCTGATGAAATTCAGGTTGAATTTTAGAAAATGGGATACCTTCCGATCGAGCTGATATTTTTGCCATAGATAGTCTTTGATCTGCCGATTCCAATGATGGCCATCCCATCTCTTAACCTCCTCCCAGGGGTCAGAAACTGAAATAGGTCCAAAAAGTGGTTTTGGCACCGATCTCAGCAAGTACATCATTCCCAACCAAATCTACAATGATCCTACGAGTAATTCAAACACATCGGTGCAAAAAATCATCTTTTGAACCACTTCAGTTTCTGACCCCTGAGGGGGAGGAGTTAAGGGATGGGATGACCACCATTGGAATCGCCAGGTCAAGGGCTATCTATGATAAAAAGTCATCTCTATCAGGGGGTACTCCATTTTCTTAAATCCAACCGAAATTCATCTTTCATTTTACCTGTTGACAGGTAAATGAATTAGATTCTATGCATTAAATAAAAGTATCTCGCCCGTACTTCGTTGAATTGGTTCCGCTTGGACTAGGTGTCTTCTAACCATTTGTAGCATCGAATTTTCCAAGTGGTCGACTTGTAACAACGGTGGCGAGAGCTGACAGTTCGAGCGTTTGCGCTGACCTTTTCTCGAAATTACACGAAATCTATCCCGAACA
This sequence comes from Osmia lignaria lignaria, assembly GCF_051020975.1. Taxonomy (NCBI): domain Eukaryota; kingdom Metazoa; phylum Arthropoda; class Insecta; order Hymenoptera; family Megachilidae; genus Osmia; species Osmia lignaria. Next base: position 8,902,653 of record NC_135041.1, read on the forward strand.
GGGGCTGAGTATTGTTTCCACGTTTCTTCATTGTTCCGCAATACCCGACGGAGTTTATACGAGGAGCAAAGAAAGAAAAGAAGGCACAGAAAAGACCAGGTCGCGTTGCGTCGTTCCACGCCGAGCTTATCGTCCAGGCCAGCTTTAGATGAAGGATCTTCTCGGTTCCCGAGCAAACCGTCTCTCCCTTGGAAACTTCGTTATATCTGGCTTGGAAATGTATTTCAATTCAGTAGAAAGATACCGTCTACTCTATTTCATATGGATGTCTTTGTATCCCATGCGGCGCGAGGGAGCGGTGCGTCAGGGGGTTGACGGTACACGCAGAAAGCGTTTAGTTCGGCGCCGCCATTTTATCCCTTAAATACCCAGAGGTATTCTTCCCACGGAATTGTAGCTTTTCCTCCGCTCCTCGTCGTTGAATAGCCTTGGATATCCTGCTAGGATGAAGCAGTTACCTCACCCTATCTACCCCCGTTTCTCTGTCATCCTCCTCCACCCCCTGCTCTCTTTTTTTCTGTCTTTCGTCTTCCTTTTTTCTCCCCTCCCTTCTTATTCTTCGTTCTCTTGCTCGCGAAGCAATTTATACGCGCCTCCACCTTGCAAACAGCCACCCATTACTCGACAACAATAAAGCTTCCCGAGCTTTGCGAACACATCCACGGTTGCATGCTCGAGAACCAGCAACTACCCAAGATTTATGCTGTTCGTAAGTTAAGAATCGTAATAAACACTCTAGGTCCAGGGAACATTCACTCTTGATAATCATCAGATATCTTCGACGACTGTTTTGGGCGCGTTAATTGTAAGGGGTAGTCGAAAATTTAATAATACACGTGCAGAGTGATTTTCTAGGACGTCCGTTGGCTCGTTTAAATAATTCCCGTTTGATTGATTAATGCGAATACCATTTCGCGGACGATAAATCTAGGATTCCCGGAATTGCGAATGGTAAATCCCTGGAATCGACCACGGCTGACGTTAGCGTGTCGCTTGGATCTGACGTTTTATAGGGTTACCTATCGATATCCAGGACAAACCGACACGTATTCGTGCCACAGTCGTTCCAGCTACTTTTACCTGGCTCTGAGAAGCAACCACTTTGTTGCACTTCGAGAAATATCAAAGATTACTCACTCGAAAGTAGTTTTCAACTCCTCGATGCCTTCGAGATTAAATTTTCGAAATTTTTCAATTAAAAGTTTCAGAATTTTCCAAAGGAAAAGCAAGACTATTCAGTTTACTGTAATTTCGCAGTTGTCAACCCAAACCAGCTGTCGTAAACTTGCAGCAAAAAAGGAAGAAAGATGAAATGAAATGGAAAGAAAGGAAAATCTGAAGCTCACAGCGTATACAGGCGGTCGTAAATTCTCTACAGGTTGGAACCCAACGTACGTTTCAGTTTTATGGCTCGAGCTTAATTGTAAAACCGGCATTAAATCAGCCGCGTTAAATACGTTTCAGTCGTCAGCAACGAAAAGTGAATAATCGCGAATTTCATCGCCACCATATGATGTTTACCTTGCTGTGTCACTCGCGTTTAAAGGCACGATCAGGCAATTAAAGATGCGCGATCAGAATTCATTTTTCGCGTGCAGAAACTTCGCTGAACTTCACGTGCTACTTTACGACGGCCTCTGAGGCCGATGTACTGATTAATTTGCTAAGCGGAGAGATACAGACGGATAAGAAACTTTTAAGGGTTGTGTCGCGTGAAAATTGGTCAGCTGCTCGGTTGCGCTTTATGGTAATTTTCCTTTCGTGCACTTCTAACGTGCGCTGGTTTTTATGTTCGTTGCCTATTTTAATTTTCTTTAGAAAAATAGACGGATTCGTTTAAATAGTTCTTTTTCAAATAATTTTCCAACGTTATTTTGAGCAGCATTATTTAACAATTAATTCGCCATATTCCTCGTTATCTCTCGACTAATAAATAATAGAATTTCCATCGCACGAAGGAGAAGCAAGTAAAAGAAAGGCGATAAGAGGTCGGAGCAGAGGTGTTTCTAATTTCGTTGGTAACTCATTGTTCGTTATCATCGCGTTGTTCTCCTCGGCTGGGATCGTGAGATCGTTCGAACGTCGTGTTTAATGCCCGGCCAGGGTAAGAAAGGCCGGAACGCAATTAATCGTCGGACCAGTTGAAGTTACCGGTGCAGTTTCGTGCAGTGCACTGCAGCAGCGTGCAACTGTAACGATCGCATCCTGCGCCCGTTGCAACGGAACTGGCGGCAGCTCGTTGCTGCTTTTCGTCCTGACCTTTTGTGCAACTGTTCCCCGCCGAGAAACCGGATCAGCCGCTCGTAAACTGCCGTCGAGTTGATTGTGCCGATAAAAAGGGTAACGATCAAACGCTTCCGTAACGTAAGTAGCTGGTAGTCTGGTGTTAAAACGAGTCGTCACGCTTGTTTTCTATCTACCTTTTTGTACGATCGAAACTGCGCGAAGAAAATGAAGAATTCGATGTTCTGACACTTGTCAAATGAGCGTTTTTCAAGTTCAATTAGAAAGTAATTAGATTTTTAGTTGTCCGACTCGGTTAGATAGTATTACATTCAGTTTATAATAGCCCCGCTGAAATTGATTGGAAATGTAATTTGGAACAGATATAATTATTGTTATTGCAATGTCATTAGCATGCAATTATAATAATTTTATTGTTTTATACGAATGCTTTAAGGGCTGTCAATTGCAACCGATGATCGGTATCGGTGGTCAAACAATTTAGCCGACATCGTGTTACAATTTTCTCGCTCCTTTTCGTAATTGTTTACAGGCCGCTTGAATGGTCGAATTAAATTGGCGGCAGTGCGGTTTCCGTGGCTACCATGATGATGGTACTCGATGAGCTTCAATGGATTTCGTCGATGCGATTGTTCCCGAGGCATGAAATATAGAAAATTTTCAAGCTTGTTAACGTTTAATATCGAAAATCATTGGCCCTGCAGAAATCAACGAATCAAGCGGTTCGTTTGTCCTGAAATTACATCGTCGTGTAATTATTTATAGAATTTCTCAACGAATTTTATCGACGCGACGTTTCGACGATATATTTTCATAAATTTTCTCCATAAAATATAATACACGCGGAGGGCAGAAACTGTCTCTTTTTTATCATAACCCTTCGTTTAGTGAATTGAAATTATCCGATGTATTCGAATTCAACGGCAAACAATGGTTATAGGAACGAGAGCGAACTCACTTTCAATGAGCCACGTTTCATCTGACTTGCGCCACGTTTTCAATAGGAATTCTGCACACGTGTTCACCTTCGATACGAATAATTAATTCGTGAACGGTAACAAAAGCTCGTAGATAGTTCCTTCTCTTCGGATCGTTGATAAAACACGTCGAATCACATGGGGTGATGGAAAACGGTATCTCTAACGGCGTTTCTTCACCGGCTGTTCCTCATTATTTACGGTCAATTTAACGCGGATACGCAACAACGCACCTCGACATAAAAAAGAAAGGGATGTAACGGGCATAAAAAGTGTTCTACACGACTTTTTTTCGAGTCGTAACTCTTTCGATAAAAAGGTATATCTGGGTTAAGCGCAAAGTACTGTTTTATATACCTTCATTCTTCAGCGTAGCTTAACATTAGCAATTTTATCGTCGATTGTTCTTCCTCAACTTAATCTGCATAATTAATGTAGCTACATTTTCTCACCTTATACTCGTATCTCAAGATATCTTCTACCTTTACCGTGATACATTTCATCCCGAATAAATGACTGGTCTTAAAAGAAAGTAAGATAGACTATTAAATTTTATATCAATGGACGTACTGGTTGTATTTTAATGAATTTTCTCTTAAACGGGCCAAGTAGACGATTAACCGCATTTAATTAGAACCGTACACGACAAACTATACCATCGCGTAATATTACGCAGAGTCTAATTCCTGCAGAGGATCGAGTAATTATCGTTGTTTCGTGTTGCTTGTTGCCGAGTATTTTTTTCCCCTTTTGCAGTCCGCTTGTAATCTGCTCCTTAACGAGCCACGGTACAGGGACACGCTCGATCGGACGGTTAATTTGGACGCAATGAAACCAACCCTCCGACCGTTCCTCCCCGATCGGAATGCCAATACAAAGGGATTCGGGGCGAGCACTAAGTCGGATTTTCGCTTAGAGATATCAGGGTTACGTCCGACACCATTGATTGGTGGCACCGTTCCAAATTACCCTTTAAACCGTCCCATCACTGACACGAAATCCTTCATTTTTCTCCCTCCAACGATCACTTTTTATGCCCTCGCTTTCGCGACTGACGTGTAATTTCTCTCGACATCTGCCCGTATCTCCGCCCTCCGTACAGCTACAAAAACTGACAGCAAGTTCGTCCAAGTTTCACTGCATCAAACACAATAGTAGCTCTCTCTGTAAATCCTCTTTTCTTCGATGTTTACGTTTAGTTCTTTTGATCGAACGGATCGACGTCGATGCAGCTTAGAAATATTCATTCTCTTTCACTTTTTCAAGGATTTTAAGCAAGTACAAGAAATTTTGGTATTCCTCAATCATCTACCGTCTGTTGGACTCACCTTGAACGAATGTGTGATAAGAGGTGATCGTTAGGAATCGAGGATGCATAACCATTTGCACAGCTCGTGTGCCAGCATTTCCCAGGCGCATTATCTAACTAATTAGAACGCTGCTGATTAAGATTACCACTCCCTTAATGGTAACGAGTATTTACCTTCGATCCGCGAGAAGATCATTCCGTGTAATGCAAAGAGCGAAGCATTTCGAAGCAATAATTTCCAGCGGGAATTGGATGGATAATGTACAGTGATTACGAGGTATTACGTAGGAACATCGTGTGCACACCCGTTCGATAGTCCTTTATCATGTTCGACATGGACACGCCATACTTTCCAATACACAATCTGGGAAAGGAATGAAGCACGTCCGTTGATATATGGCGCCACTCAAGGCGTATAAGCGGCAGTAATTCACGGTATTATCTGATCTGGATGCGTGGCTATGTGAAAGCGGATAACAGGCGCGAGAGTAACAACAAGAGGATAGTGTAGAGGATGGTGAATGTGAAGGGATGACGAACGAAACAAAAAAAAAAGAAAAAAGAATAGAAGAGGAATGGTTATCCCCGGCGATGGTTTACCAAGGATCGTCAGTGTATTGATTCGATCGATTCGAATCGATGCCTTGCCACATAGCCTTTGATAAAGTGCTGCACCGAGCGTACGGTGTTTCACGACTTTGTGTGCCGATTGTTGTAGAGTTGCTCTATGCACGTCACTGGAAAATTTCAGTATCGATAATTCGTTCTTCTTTTTTTTTTAAATAACACTGATCAGTCGATACAAGCTCGTAAAATTTTAAAATCGTTATCAGGTTTCAGACTGGTTGAATGAATACCATTTCTCTACTTACAGTTTTAAATATTAATTTTAAGCGGTTGTTTTAATTTTATGTAAAATATCAGCGACAATTAAGTGGATGGATTAAAGTCTGACAATTTGTGTATTCATTTTTGAAGGCTTTTTATTGGAATATTTATGGTTCGTTTCTAGCACTCAATTAACATCGATGTAACCACGGGCTTTTCGTCCGCCCGACGAATTTCGTCCCTTTAGCCTATTGTTCTCTTAATGAAATTCACGACTACCTTCCCTCAACCATTTATTTCCTTCCCACTCCCTTACTCCCATTATTACCGTCGTTGAGGGTTTTTATTCGCTGCGTCTTGCCCACGTTATCCTGCGGTTCTCTTTCTCCACCCCCTGCCGTTCCGCCTGAGGTTTATATTTTTCGTAATTAATTGGCCCGGAAAAAGACTTCTAAACAATGGTTAAGTTCTCCCCGTGATTTTCCCGATTCATGAAATAACGAGGCGCATTCATTGTGTCCTATAGTAATCGCGAATGAACTGCATTGCTTATTGTGAAACGAAATTACTCGCTGGAATTCCTCGTGTTCATTCTGAGTAATATTTATCGAGTCAGATGGACTTCTTTCCTCCCTTTTTTTTACTCGCGAAAAGAGAACAATGAACAGGACTTTCAGACGAAATTGTATTAACAAAAGAATTTTCTACAGCTCGTTGTTAAATGTTGGTGGCTTCAATTCGTTGCTTTTTAGACGTTGTAAATTTTATCATAAATATTATTATGACTTTCGAGTCAAAGTAGTATAACATTTTCGTTCGTTTCCAACTGTCCCGCCGAACATATGCTACACTATGAAAATGCTATTAAAGACAGTTCGCAGGGGAAGAAGTAAGATCGAAGTCAGTGAATGTTAGCGATATATATCATCGTACACTTTCTTGCTGATACGTGACTAGAAGCAAGGGAAGCTGGTTCGTTCCTTAAATCACTGAAACACCGCCAGAGAATAGTAACCGGTATCCTGACCCTAGTACCATATTCCGCTCACGATTTAACCAGAATAGGAATGTCCCGTGATCGTGTTCTGTGGTTCACGACAATTCCTCGAGTGAATATAAGAGAATAAAAAGAAGGAGAATGGCAGATTGATCTGAATTGTCCGCGATTATTCATTTCAAATCAATCATTTCTGCAGACACAAAAGCTGCAAAATAGTGAAGATGACAATGAACATTATTTAAAAGAGAACAGTTGTTTCAATTTGCAACGAAAGTGTTCAGAAGGTATTCTCTTTTTGAAAATTTTCTTTTAAATTCTTTCATTCCTCTCGCGATTGAATTTTTCATTCCTTTAGGATCCGTTTTTTTTTCTTTTTATTTCTTGCCGTGATACGAAATGTTACAAACGCAAAGTTTCATTACTGAAACACAGACGGGTGTTCCGAATACGGCTTCAAGGAAGCGTCAAGAGTAATCGAGGCTCGTATCTCAAAGCGAAATTTTTTCCGGTCCTGATACAAATACGTGTTAGCAGCAAACACGGAAGCGTTAATGCATGACGGAAGAGCAGGAATAAGTATCGATCGGCCGCAGTGGTCGACTAGTAGTTACCGGCGAGCATGGTCAAACAGTAGTAATAGAACCGGTCGTGGTTAGCCAGTAGTAAGAGGGTAGTTGCGGTCAGACAGTTAGTATCAGGTCTCGCTGCGGTCGCTCGCAAATAATAGTTTTAGTCCATCATATTGTATTCTTCCTTCGAAAATGTCAACGTGAACGTCACGGGAATACTGAAAATCTGTGGGTGAAAAAAGGAACACGTTCGATGATGGAAAGTACTACACTAGTGGAATTAATTCTGGACACTTATATTTTTACTTGAATTTCGCATTTATTCAAATTATTTAATATATAATCATTTATATTTCATATTCTAATCATTGTTTTATAATTTTAGGGCGTCTATTATATAATAAAATCAGTAAAAAGACCATTTACCTCCTTACCAAAGGAGGTAGACTAAATATTAGAAAAATTAATATTTCGTTGAATATCCTTTCATCCTGTGATTGGCTATTTCACATCATGCGTTGTTTCGTGTTGCCAGGCGCATTTACTGCAGAAATATGAAATAAAGAATATTTTTATGCAGTGTCCAGAATTAATTCCACCAGTGTGTATTTAAAGAAGACACAGTAAAACTTGAAAAATTTTCATCTTTATTCAGAGCAGAAAAACATTCCAATTTCTTATTTTTAAACCATATTGCACACTAAGCCAATTCGATAAATACATATTCATAATTAATGCAAATATTAGGATACATGTTATCACGATATCGGTTTATTAATTATTTATCAGTATACGTTCTACATTTTGGTATTTCAGGAATTTTATAATAATTCCAGAGTTCCATATTGATTATTTAAATAAGTTATATAGCTATATAATAAATACTGAAATCTCTGTCGCTATAGGGTGGATACGAATTCATTTGAACGAAAAACTGTCGAGGGATCGTATTATTGCTGGCGAGAGGAATCTATTTGAACACCATTCACGGCGTAATTAGGCATTCAACCGATTCGGTCTTAAGCGCTTAATCGGCTTTGTTTCAAGCTGACATCCTCTTAAACGCAGGGTAAGCCAGGCCAGCCTGTCTTCAGTGGTTCGTGCTTCGAAGCCGTTACTTGTTGACAAACGAGCCTTACATACTTTTACCGCTCGAACGAGCTAACTTAGCCGAATAGTTTTCCGTGAAATATTAAAACGTCCGGACAAACATTAAGGACTTGATTAAATTACCACCAGCCAGGAAGTTAGGCCGTGTTTACAGCTTGACGCCGACCGATGGAAACGTGCGGCAAATATCGTCGAGATTCTTGAAAATCTGTCGTATAATTCATGCGATTAAAAGTCACGCAATTTCAACGGGTTGTAAATGTTTTGCGATTGAAGATGAAAAATTGCTGTTTAACGCGTTTATAAAATTACAGGCGACCTGCACGTTTCTCTATTAAATATCTTAATTTTGAAGAGGAATTGAACATTTTGAATACACGATCATTGATCGTTAATCGAACCTGTAATATTGACCAGTGGTGGCAGAGCATTAATGGGAATACGTCAAATCACGTAATAGCTCATTTTGTTTTACACGATTGCGCAACTGGGACATAATTACGTACGTCACCGCAAGCATGATTCCCTGGACATTCTACGGGGAATTGGACATTGAACGAATATCGTGCCCTAAAGAGAACTACGATATACATCGCGGTGATGCAATATCCTAGTAACCAGAACGAACTACGTTGGACTGATACAAGTCTGCACTTTAATAGACGAATTCCGTTCTCTATGACGGTAACGTAGAAGCTGCACCAGATTAAACCTTGATATTTCATTTCGAATAAGAATGTATGATTGCGTTTTGATAGACACGTTTTATTATCTAAAAGAGAATTTAACTCGATTGTCTATGAAATTTTGAAAGAGAATTCGAACAATTTTATTTAAACAACAGATACTGTAAACATTCAAGGAAAATAGAAGGTAGCTCAGAATATGGAGTTTGTGTAACAACGCGACAGGAGACTCATGCATCACGGCCAAGGAAGTCCTGTGAGTGCAAACAGGAAGATCCTAAATATGCAGCCCTCATACCGTTTAGAGCGCGAGTTCCAGTGCACCCTAGCGCCTTGCGAGACGAGATTGCGTCTAGGAAATGTTTCAACACCGTCGTCGGTCTCCGTTTGTTAAATACATACGGTGAATGCGGGAAATGAGAGCATCCGTTTATGAATACACGACTGGGTTATCGTTGTATCCCCAAGAATGAGCCTGCTCAGAAACGAATTTATTCATGAAATGATATTTTATGTTCAAAGAGATTTGCCTGATCTTCGGACAGATCTGTTGCGCGTGGTGTTACAAGTAACAGCGTTAGTTGGGAGTTGAAATGTAGTTTCTATTTATATGATAAATAACACGGTCTATGCATTAGCGTCACTTGAAAAATTGGCCTGGAAAATAACACCACAGAATTAATAAATTCCGAGTAAGCTAGACGAGAAAGATTTCTATGAAACGTCTGGCAAGTGATGCAAGCTACTTCTTCTTCTTTCCTTAGGGGTGAGAAACTTATCGACTGAGTTTATTTTTAAAGATCTGCCGCTGTACGACAGATCAATGCGCAAGGTAAAACACTCGAGTCTCTACTAGTCATCTTCTAATATCTGCAACTTGTTAATCTCAATAAACAGAGAAAAGCGAAACATCGGAGTGTAATGATTTATTGAGCTAGGCGGTAAAATCTGCGTGCAAACTTGCAACTGACGCGTCCGAGTTCTTTGGTTGATCCAGGGCCAAGGAGACGATGGGATACGCCTCCGGTCGGCCAAGATCCTTGACACCTGGAAGAGGGCCAAAGTTGGCTGCCGCCAGGGGCGTCGAACTTATGCCGTCGGCAGACTTTCAAAATTATTGCCGGCCCGCGTCAGCAGCTACGCTGTTTGTTTTCCTCCTGATGGTGGCTCGCTTGTCTCACCTATTTTTCTTCCACTTCCTTCTTCCTATTTCACCGCCTTTGTCGTCACCCCTTTCATCGTCTTCGCACCTCTTCCTCCTTCCTATCGTTTCCTCTGTAACTGGAATTGATGTTCGAGCAATATCGACGAGCGTGTCTATCGAAGGAAATAAAGCATTCGATGATCGATAGCCGGGAAACGAGAGACGTCTACGAACTTTCGCGGGAAATGTGCTTTCATTAAACGATGATACTCGGGACGTCGCTTTCTTCTCTGGGATAAGAAACAAAATGAAGGAAAGAAATTGTATAACCGGTTGCGGTGAATAGGGGTTGGAAGAAAAAAAAAAAGAATGAACAGCGGACTGTTGCGGAATCCGATTATCTTGCTCGACTTAAGCGGATTTTTCTGAAAACTTCGTCACGACCATGCTTCAAATCCGTTGTACTTACAAATGGGAAGACGATGGCGCTCATTGTTTTTCAATTGCACGAATTTAAGGGTCGATGAAAAGAACTAACGAGGAGTAAGGTATCCGGGGGATGAAACAAAAGCTATTTAATCCCAGTAAAAATTATCCGCGGTTGCGCGAAAAATTTATGGAATTATTCCGTATGGAGTGTTAAAGTTCAAGCATCACCCGTGAAATAATTGTACATATTCTGAAAATATTATAACACAAAACGTTATTTCAAAAGCTTGAAACAAACTGCATTATTGTTGAAATCTGGCCTGAAAATCGTGTTTTAAATTGCAGTAAATTGCATTTGAAGTAGTCATTTATGTATCGATTAAAAGTTTCCGAAGATAAATAAATCATGAATTGATGCAATTATTTAAGGACAATCTGTAACTCACCGGTTTCATTCGAAGCTACGTTACGAGGAGCCGGTGATTTCAATTACCGTCCAATAACGTCAAACGAAATTGACCGTTCACGGTGATACTTTGGTACAAGTAACGACCGAAATTAGACAAGATTTCGCTCTCACGTTGCACACCAAAAACCGATCCAACCTTGTTCAATAGTACTCTAAAGTGATATTAAAAATGAACGCTTTATTTAATCCAGAACTCGTTTTAAATACAGAAACTTAATAATTTTCATTCTTTCTCTGTGCGCATCAGCTTTACATGAAATGATCATAACATATAGAATTACGTAAAGTTTAATATTAAATATTTTTTGCAATATTAATATTCAGTACTGCGTTATAACATTCACGTATATTGCACGGATATCCCGGAACGAATTTCAATTCAGTTTCATCTTGTATTTTCAGATTGAACTACCTGATGTCAGGATTAACGCCAAGCTGGTACCATGCGACGAATATTGCCCTGCACGCTATTGCATGCGTTTTGGTCACAAGGGTGAGCCTAGTGGTGGCAGCTCTTCGCCCAGGATTTGCTGCCCTGGCAGGCTTGCTGTTTGCTGCTCATCCTGTGCACACCGAAGCGGTGAGTAAATCTGACCTCACAAACGTGTACCATAGTTCAAAAGTCTTGAGGGGTTAAACTAAGTACCTTGACAAGTTCAAAAAATATCGCATCTACTTCCGAATCTTTCTTTATACCAATGAATCTTCATAAAAATGGTACGCTAAATTAACTGAAATCGTTCCCTTCTGAAACTTTCGACGCCTTTTTCGTTGCGTTCAAGGCGTTAAATAAAAAGTATTCGCCGCGTATGGAATGTTGAGCTTAGAAGTGTTCCGTCCTCAAAGGGCTAACAACCCATTAAAAAACCGAAGTACAGTTACGAAAAAGTTGTAAATTCCGAAAGGAAGTGTAAACGTAAAGTTAAAAAGTGGATTAGGTTGACACGGATTATCTCCTCGGGTATTGAAAATTATTAATTTCCGGAGATTAACTGTTGAAATTAATCGAAAATTTTCACACACGTGTGAGTGCAAACTTAAGCCGATTGAGGGGCAAGTCTCTTGTACTTCTCGTCCCTTCGTACACAAGAACAATGAACTTTGGCATCGGCTATAATGTTTGCTTACCGAATCTACGCAGGCTCGGCGTATAATACTGACATTGTACTCGTCATTGTTGTCGGTTATCTGCTATTTCAGACGGTACAGGTTTAAAGAGGGCTTAACGGGTTGAGAAAGGACAATCAAAAGGATGCACATTTAGTTGCACCATTTTAGGGTTTCAATTAATTAACATGTCCCATGTCGCATCAAATTTGACATTTATAAGAAAAATTGACGAATCAAAGTATTGTAGATTTCTAAAAACATCCTTCGTTTAATTAAAATTTTGCTAATGGAGTGCTAAAATTGTAATAAATTGAAATTGACAGATCATTGATATCGAAGATTTTAATATATCTTCTTGAAGTTACTTAGATCCGATTTGTAACCTAACAGTTTCCTTACTAAGTGTCTGGATTCGATAGAATCGACACTTAGATTCGATAGATTCTTACAAGATTAAATATAGAAATTCGTTGGACGATGGAAATTTATTCTAAGATTTTCAGAGACCTGTATATAATGAAACTTTAAACTTGAATTCTATTTCATGGAAAAATTGTATTCCTCAATGGCCAGATGCCTTAAAAATTAAATATTCACGAAATTATACAAAATAAATAGAACGCGATTTCTACGCTGCTGCGGTAAGAGGGTTGGAATTTGCATTTTACGAAGTTTGAGATTCTCCAATAACTAAGGAAAACTCGTGAAAGAGAAGAAAAAAAGCAGGGAAAAAAGTCGGAGTAATGAGTTTTCCAATGATGAAGCTCACGCAGAAACTCGTCGTTGAAACATTACGTTTTGGGAACGAAACTTTCCGAGGGAGTGTCATTAGCGTAAGACACAAATTTTGTAGTAAAAATTACCGTTTGTACACGATATTGATTATCCGACCGACTGGATTGCCCGTTACATACCCGAGTCCGTTTGCTGGTCACGCACTGAATCCTGTTACATCAGCTGGGTGCACGCGTGCTTTCCATGTTCGTGTGTACCCTACGTGTAGACGGTGGTGTTATTACAACGATATCATGGATAAAGAAATCGGACATGCACGTACGGTAGTAACTTGCTGTGACATTAAGTTGAAGGCGATGTCGTGACTCATTGCACGCTCTATCAACGTCTTACAACATCACCTCAAAGCTTCCATTTAAAAATTCATGTATCGCTGACAGGAATACAGGTACAGTGAAATTTCTGGAACACAATGGAGACGAAATATCCAACAGGGGTTCGGTGATACATTATTTTTAATTCTCTTAATTCATTAATTGCTAAAAGGATTATTGTTAGAGGATTTAAATGAAGGTTATAGAATTGGAACAGTACATTTATTTTAAAATAGAATCATTTTACATCTGAATGAAGATTAATAACTCGCACAATTTTAATATATAATATAACATAGTTCAATGTACCAGTAGAATCGCGTTGTAATCCAAATTTACTCCCGGCTGAAATCCGAGTTTGGAAATCCAGCTGTCATAAGTCGCATCCAATTTGATCGGTAACCGTCATCATATTGTTATTCAACCACTGCTCCGACAACAGACGCAGAATCTCCCTTTGTTTGTCGTAGCAGGCGTTGTTTACCGAAATCATTAAAACCCTGTTCGGATTGAATCGTCGATGAGAACAAGAGGGAAGCGAGGCATGCGTTAATCAAGTTGAACGATGCGACGATGCAGAGCGGAAAAGGGTTTCGGACTGGTTGCGGCTGAAAGACCAGGCATAGGTGGCCGTTTTGATCGTGATGCCCATTTATCCGGTTGTTCGAATGGGTTCTTTGTGCCGATTCCGTGCTGGATTTGCCTTTTCGACGGGGATGCATGCGTCACGACGCTCTGTTGTCTACCGGACGCGTTAACCATCGAGGAGGACAACGAGGCGGACGTGCTCCTTGTCGAATCAGTTTGCGTTGCCGGTGTTTGCCGAAATGATCAAGCGGTGAAAGCACCGGCCGGTTTCTGGCTGCTTGTCAGATTAAGCCCTCGACCGAGCGTTGAAAGGAAGCGCGTTAATTAAGTACAACAGCAGTGAAGCGGCTGTTTCCAGTGTAAACCCTGCGGAACAAAGGATGAACCGGTTCGGAAGAGAAGCGACGAGAGAGTGTGAGGAGTGGCCTCGAACGTAGATGAAGAGGGTCACCGACCGTCCCTGGACTTCATCGAAACCCGCGAATTTTCACGATCGATCGATTATCACTAGCGTCGAAACTGTTAATCGGGTCAGCATTCCCTCCTCTCGCACCTGCCCGCCATCAATTTGATCGGTAAAAGAGAACCGGTTGATCGTATCGGAACGGAGAACGGTGCTGTTCGTTTCACCAGTTCTTCGCGCCTGCTTAGAAAAGTGAATTCGCAGCCGTATACCGTGACGTGTTTCCCGTAAAAAGCCTTTCCGCGCGTGCTTTCACGGTGGTTCGTGTGCACGACCAGATTTGGCGTTTCTGATAAATCGTGCACGAATACCGCGTTTACCGAATGCTTCTCGATGCGGATGAAATTGCACGTTCGAGACGGTGATTTGGTGGAAGTCGTTGAGGCCGGGAAAAATGATCGTCTACTCAATTACCGTCGGGAAAGGTGAAAATCACCGATGGTTCTGTAGTCTGAAGTAGGATTCAAATTTCCCGAGAAAGGATTGGTAAATTCCATTGATGGTACTTGGTGGTTTGTCAGCGAATGTTCATGCGTCTTAGAGGTGACGTTAAAGTGGCATCCTTTTTGTACTATTCAGGCACTTTACGCATTGCCTCTGCCGTTCAACTTTGTGACGGAAAATTAAGTTTGAAGGAGACTCGAAATATTTCCGTAATTGGCAGGCGTATGTACGTAACTCTTTAGGCGGAACTTGCAATCAAAGTCGCAGCCCTGATTCGCGCCCGACAGAGCGAGCGCTCCTGCTCAAACATACCGGAGATCGTTTGAGAAGTTTAGTATTGACGATAAACACTGGCTATTAAAGACTCGTCGATCGATGCACCTCCTTTAAACCCAATTTTCCTTCACAGTTACATAGAATCGTTGCCTTTGAATTAACTTGTTTTCTGCTCTACTAACTGGACCGGTATCGAACCGATATCGCGTCCTGCATTAAGTATCTATTATTTCTACTGAAATAATCAACCAGTTTGAGGATGGGAAAGTTACTTCTGTGTCGAACAGAGAATTAAATCGGGAAAGTGATTAGCTTAAAAGATCGAACTAGATTGAAACTACGTCCAAACTGTGCTCTGCTAGCCGGTATATAGTGGCTGAACTTTGAAACATTTCCCTGAACAACGCTCAGCTAACTTATCGCAAGTTTATACACGTTGCGTGTAAACACGATGCAAAGCTGCGGAGAGTTGTACAGAGTTAAGATTTAGTCGATACGCGTATAATTCAAATATTTTCGATTGTAATTTTCTCGAAACTAACGTCAAACAGTAGTCTAAATAATATAGGTAATTTCTAACATTTTTAATGCTATCCTTTTACCCATTTTGTTTCTCGTTGACTCTTAAAGATACTTCTCAGCAATTTGCATCAATTTACATTTTGCCATTTCCGTTACAATGGAAATATTCTGGTTATTCGATAACATCTATGAATTTCTTCTTTCGTTCTCGAGTTTCTTGCTATGCTTCTGGCTATCAACTTTTTCCCATTATAAATTGCACTTGAAATTGGCTGCATCGATTTTCCTCGATACGTGGCTACTTGTACGAATTTTTGTTGTATCGAAGACTTCGAATTTTCAGTAGAATTATAAGGAATAAAAAATAATAATGAAAAAAACCATTAGGTGTGCATGCATAAATTTTCACTCAAAATAATAAACTAATAAATATTGTTTGCGAACAACATCGCAGCAATTTGTGATAAATCAATTACGAGTCGTAACAATGCTGCAATCATTTTTTTTTTCACTTTAGTTATTCAGTTACAACATATTCGAATTTATTCCTGTGACAGTCGTATTGATACAATTAATCAAATAACTGTTTGAAAAATTATTTTAACGAACCGTGGTTCAAATATTACCACAACTTCAATATTATTCAACTAAAAATATACTGCGAACCGCATAAAATATACAATATGTTTTTCTATAACAATGGTTTGAAAGCATTCTAATTTGAAAAATTGTTCAATCCTTTCGTTCGTTTCGAAGAATCCCGTTTAAAATAGAAAATCGAGGAAAAGACGAGAAATGGAAGAAAATATGCGTTCCGCGAATCGTTGGTCCGGAATGTTTGCGTGTTGGCGAACGGGGGTGGCGATGGGGGGTGGTGAGCTGGGACGAATCTCGATGAACAGAATCTCCCTTTTACCCGAAGAAAACTCGACGCGAGGAACGCGAAACGTTTTCCACTTTTCCACGGAGTTATACGCATTCCCGTGAAATCATTCGTGAAATCGCGAGCCACCCCGTTTCTTCGTTGAAACACCAGGCTCGGTTATTTTCGCGAACGCGCTTCGTGTCATCGAGACAAAAATGGAGGATGATGGAAATTAAATGTAGCGACAGGACGCATCGACGACGTTGATGTAGCTCGAGGATCTCGAAGAATATTCGACGCGGGAGAGGGCAGGAATTTCATGGGGGTTGATGTCGATCACGAAGCCGGTTTTCTTTTTCCTCGAAAATCGAGAAGACCCCTCGAGGCGACTAGACGAACACGGGCAAGAAATTTTCAAACTATCATACATCATCGAACGAGTATATCCGGTAAAAGCCGCGCTACACGGGTTAAAAGGAACTTTTAGTCGAGTTTCGGGGGGGAGAGATAGAGGGGTGAATAGAAGTCGAATTTAAAGTAGGCCGTCGCAGATATATACGCGTGCGATGCAGTGCGTCATTCTGATTTAGAAATGCGATCGATGGCCTGGAAATATTATAGGAGGTGCCAGCTTTTCTTTGTAGTAAAAATATAGAGAGATCGATGTGTCTGAAATATCCTTTCAGAAGAGAGTAATCGCGTTCCAGATCGAACACCGCGAGATAACAGAAACAATGGGTCAGCAATTTTTGCAAAGAAATATAGATACCATCAGTTATACGAAATTTTGTAGAAATCCTTACTAATTTCTGGAAAAGTAGATAAGCTAAGGTTGTATCGTTCTTAACTCAAGTATTCACCTGCTTGAACGTTTGTTAGAGGCTCTAGCATTCGTGCAATTGTTCTCGTTGCTCGCAATAACGGAATCTTCCATAAACGTAAACATTTCGTGAAATTTCAAATTCCCCTTGGCAGATTACGAAAATAATTAAACGGAAAATACAGATACGTTTCTTCGTCGGTTTTCCTCGACAGATACGCCTGAAGATTCGCCTCTATCCTTTTAATCCTTTCCGCGTAACGGGTATACGCGAAATTGTTCGCCAGACAGAAAACACTCCTGCCCGTTTCTACCAATTAGACAAGGCTTTGCCGGATAATCGAGGATCGTTACGGATGTTGCCTCTCTGTATTCCCGTTAACCTTCTTATTACTGTTTGCCGAATAGTCGCGTAAACTGCGACGCTTACGACGATATTTCACAGCTCGATAAGGATAATGGGGAGTCCTCGAGTTAAATTAACGGACCACTTTTCGGCTTGGCATACATTAACCAAGTAATTTACGAATAGTTCTGGACGACCATAGGTTATCCTACTCGTATGTCTTCGAAAATCTTTTCACGATCATTCTTTACTTTTCTTGACTATTATCCCACCTTCTGAAGCTTTATTGCGGATAAGCTCCATTTCGTATGGTTAGGGATCTTAATCTCTCGTCGCTCTATTTAAAAAATTCTTCATTTCCTCGCGGTTTGAAATGACCATTCTAAAACGACTATGATGGAAAATCGTTTTGTCGCAAACAAGTCACGCATGAAATCGTCGCGTGCAGTGAGCAATAATGGCGACCAGCGATCGTAAAAACGGTATCGTCGCTGTACAATCGCCAAAGCGTGGATTCTGTGTTTAATGGTGGTGCTAGCGTGATTGCTTCAAAAAGCGAATTACTTCAAGAATACAATTTAGTGAAGTTCAAAATGATGTTCAAGCAATAAACTTCAAACTTTCTTCCTTTCTATACAGTATATGATATTCTTTTCATTAATGTGAACCTCTTTGCTGAATAATACGAAAGCACCGTGGTGAATTGGTTCAAATCTATTGTCTTCCTTATAATGGAGTAAGCTGAAGCTACGGTAGTTTCTTTCCGAAAGAAGGTATTCACTTTGATGACTTACTCGAGAAAATTTAATTACGCACGGTATGCTAATTTTATATATAGAACAAAAGAAGATGAAGCCAAAGCTACCTCTGAAACATAGCCTGCAACTTAAGAACCAAATTACACCAACTTCCTCTTACTCTGTCTCGCTCTCTCCCATTCCCAGTAATTTCACGTTTTCGCGAAGCTCGATCTCGCCTCCTTGTATTCAGGATTCCGTCGAGTTCCGGCAGTGTACCGGTGGCAAGAGAGAACGGTAACAAGGTCGATTGAAGGTACCTTTAACGCGTATTATTAACGAGCAATGGCGAAACGTTGAGTCATCGGTGACCCAGATAGCCCAACGGGCAAAATGTGATTCGGGTCATTATCGAATTATGTTAATTAAGAAAGAAGCAGGTTCGCGCGAAGTAGACGGACGTTAAGGAGGTCCATGAGACATATTCATTATCTCACGGGCCATCGATCCGGTTCCTGTTCCCGAAGGGAATTCGCGAACACCGGGCCGGCCAAGTCAACGACGAGCTGGAGCTAACAGGGCGAGTTTAAAAGTGATTTATCTCTGATTTATGGCGGAAGGAAGCCGACCCCGAAACGGAAGCCGAAAAGTTTCTCGGCTCCTCGGCGACCAGGCGGAAAGAATTATCGGCGGGGCACAATGGACAGGCGGTGATATCGTTTACACGTCGAATCCCAGCACCGTTTGTTCCGCGAGCAGATCGCTAGGGAAAAGGACAATGGCGATTCGTTCGTTGGCAAGAAAAGAATTTTGCGTACCACCGCGATCCCTGCGCTTCCACGACGCTCTTAAATCTTGAAAAGTTTTCCTTAGAACGCGATTCGCCAAGAATCTCATGATTTCTCCTAAAAATATTATCTACGTGAATCTGAGATTCATTTGGGAAGAGACAACAAAGTTTTCACATGTACACACTTCTATCACAGTCGACTGCAGATACGTACATAATTGATTCAGAAGCATTTCCTTGTTGCCGGCAAAAACTTGTCTCCGCTTCTTACATACAGTTGCACCAGCTTCCGAGATGCTGCGGTGAAATATTCATGCTGACGGAATTCGAGGCCGTCAGCGCAATCTGTGCACGATTCGCGCGCGAACTCGATTCAAAGCAGAAGAGGTAACCTCGTTTCTCGTGAACGAAAGTTTCCTTTTTCGTCTTTGCCGTCGCGGCGTTTCTTTTCCTTTGAATCGACATCGAGACACCGAATGAAATATCTTGCCCTATTCCGGAAACGAACTTCATCGTACGAACTACTGGTCAGAACTTGCTATCGCTTTAAATCCCCTTTCAACGTGGTACTATAAAATTATTAATATATCGATCGTAGTTGATGAATTCTTTGTGTTTTGCTACATTCTGAATCAATTGCATCTGTGATTTTGATTTGTAATGATCCCTGGAGCGCAGTACGTGCTGTTACGTGGCTTGTCTGACCAAGCGTTGACCTATTCTACTCGCCCGGCGAAGTGCTATCGTATTGGATCTTCCCGACCAAATATTAACCCTATTTCATTTGTCTGGGCAAATACCGACCTTATTCCACTTGCGTCATACTATAACATACTGTTCCCATTCTACTAACAATGACGATTGAATATAAATAGGGTACGGCAATTTATCTTTCAAGTAACTTTGTATTATAAATATTTATTCAAACTTGGAACCATTTCTTCGGTAACTAATTAGTTTCTAAAAAAGTTAGTTAAAAGATTTTCTTACAAATTTTCAAGATATTTGCTATTACTTTCGATCGAAATTGTACTTAATCCCCTAATGGTAGAATAAAGGGAGATTTTTCATGGGAGATCGATGCTTTAAATTCTTGTTCGCTATTCGAACACCACGGAAGTAATAGTTTCGATCGACCAGTTCGATTTCACCGAGCGAAATGAAAAGCTTCAATTTCGGGTGAAACTATCAAAGTGATCCCATAACATTTGAAACGGTGGCGGGGCCATTACCATTCTTTTTCCTCCGATACTGTTTGATAGCGCGTTTAAAATTCGCCTTATCCCGAAGGAGCTGATAGGGAACGGGTTAAAGGGTAAGCCCGACTATCTAGAGCAACTCGAAAGCATTAGTCGACAAGTGCATTAGTCGGCATAACTCAGCCGCTATCACGACGGTATGTAAATGGCTGAGTTGTTACTGGGAGTATTCTCGAGTCGCAGATAACAATTTCTGCTTGATAACACACGCCGTGATAGATTCTCTGCGCATCGCACGCCAACTTTTCCGCCAGTCTGCGATTCAACGTCATAGAAAATTGATTCGGTTTGCCGGTGACTGACTGACAATGAGAGACGCGACGTTCGTATTAAACGACTGTCTCTTTCGACAAATGATCATAATTATATGATACGGGTGTGCAGAAGAGACGGTCATGCGAATGTTAAAGCCCACGACGAGTGTCTGAAACGGCGCATTAGTTGGCCGCAGAAGGAAATTCCGTGGAAGCCAGTCTTGACTGCGGTTGGAAAATGGTTTTATGCAAGTTGCAAGAAAAGAGGCTTACCAACTCTACTTGGGCAAAGGGCTTTGCCACCGCGACCACTCGCTTTCTTTCTTCGTTCTTCAATTTCTACCTTTCCCTTTCTCCAAGCGTTTCGCAACGCAGCCTGCAAAACTTTCTTCTCGAATACGTCGAAAGCTTCTAATACATCTGTGCGTGTCCAAATAATATTCGAATGGAAGCTTTGTTCCTTGATTAAATTTTTAATATAACTATTCTCGAATCATTGACCTCGTTTATCTGCAAAATTGTTAATTTGAGACAAATAGAGAAGAGAATCGATGATCATTTATATTTGTGCGTCCTGCCCGACTGGTCGGACGTTTCTTTAAAGGATATTACCTGAACTCGAGCAACAAAGTTGCAGCGGAAACAAAGAGACCAGGTTGATTTGCTTTTAACGAGCATTCGGTAGAACGAACATCGCGTTACCGCGTTTAACGAACCGATTATCAACGCAGGGAGGAGGAAAGAGGGGAAGTTTGCCAAGGATATTCAGGACTATTCGATTATCGTGAAAAGCGATTTAGCGCATCGTTCGCGGCGGCTATTTGCAGCGAGCAAGCGATTTCCATGTAACGTCAGCAGATGTCGTGGGATGGAAACGATGGGAGAGTGTAATGCCTCTTAAGGGCTGGCATTTTTGTCGATAATAATATTCCCAGGGAAGATTTATCCTCGTCACGTAAATGGGATCGCATCGATTCTACTTGGGAAAGGAGGGAAGGGGTTTGCTCGAATCTAACGAAACGTCTCTGATAGTTAAATTCCAAGTGGAATATGGTGTCACTAGAAAGAGTTGATCAGATGTTACATTTTCTTCTATTATCAGATTCCAAAAAAGAATGTCTAAGAGTTGTTGAAATTAGTTCGGATCTGTAATTGACAGCTTAATGGTGTTAAACGATGGACGATAAAAAAGGATTTTCAATATCAACAATTAATCTTCAATTTATGAGAAAAGCAGCTGCTGTGTATCAGAAGTACAATCGATCGATCATTAAGTCTTGGACCGTGATACTGATAAAAGTCGTAATTAAGAAAATAAGGAAACAGGGAGAAAAGAAAATTGCCAGGTGGCTTTCTCTTTCAAACCATCCATTCCATTACCGTTTCACGCTTGAAGCGGGGTTAACAGCGTCGTTATCACGATATAAAGCGGAATGGGAGCAGGCGAGGATGAAAGTAGACGATATTGTCACGTTCCAAAGCGTCGCTTCCTTAATAAGCCTGTTGTAGTAGCAAGGATTATTGGTATTCCGAGCCGTCCTTCCGTCTTTTCGTTTGCCGTTTCGCGGACGAAATTCGAGGGAATTTAACGACACTGTTGCCAGGGTTACATTCCCGGAATGGAGTTGGCAGCTTGTAAGAAGATGGTGCTTTAATAAAGACTGCTATAATATTAAAGCGGCGGATTGCCGCAACGCGTAACCGCGAATCACGCGACTCGCTAATGTTTCCAGCTCCTCTTCGAATGTCCCAACGTTTATCACGTACAGTGAAATCTTTCTCTTCTCGTGTTTTCTTTCATAGAATCTTCTCTACATATAATCCTTCGACGACACGTTGGAAATTGCTTTCGAGAGACACCTTGAGAATAATTTCTATTTGCTTCGGATCATCGTTTCGCGTGTTGCGAGATACAAATGAAGGATTTCGGTCTCCTTGGGTGGTACAGGGAATCCCAAATGAAGGTACGGAAATTTAATTAATGAAATATACTGAAATATCCTATCCCCTTGGACCATCTCGTGCAAATTGTCTTCTAGAAATACTTCGGAAATTATGTCTACTTGCTTCGAGTCATTATTTCCTGTCTCGCGAATTACAAATTAAGGATTTCTTAATGGAAATATAATTTACGAAACTTAGTTGAAATTCGTATCGTTACCTTTTTGAGTTATTAAAATATTCACGGCATGGTATGCTCCGGAATAATTATTATTTCCCTTTCGGCGCAAATTTTGGTGTAATTTCAAAATTAACCCACTTTCATATTTATGTTATCAAACGAAACCCAAAGCTCGTATACTTAATTCAGATAACGCTATAAAAAGGATCACGCTTATCATACGTGCGTTGTACTTCTCAACAAAGGGACACTTCTTCAGTAGCAGACGCCGTTAAAATCGCTTTTCCCCCTACCTTTGTCCATTATTAATGGTCGTATACCGTGATAAGGTAATCGTAGGCTCGCTTCTTTTCCCTCAACATCTCCCTCTTGACACTCGTACACCTTATGTTAATGCATCCCAATGTTACTTGTGGTTCATTTATGGTTAGGCAGAGACGGGAAAGTGAACTGTGTGTACGTCGTTTCACGGTTACGACGTCGTTACCGTATCGGTATATATATATATGTATACTTTGGAGACGAAAGAATGCCACGAGGACAGGGGATGAGGGTGGATTCAGTCGCGAGGGACACGGTTCATGGAACGACCACTTTATCCATCGCGTTGGGTTTCAGGATAAATTAAGCGCGACATTTCGTGGGCGGGACTATTTCTTTGCTGCTTACACGAACCGGGGGGTAAAAAAATGCTGTTGGGCAACCCTCCTTTTGATTGGGGTAATAGAAGAGTTTACTGCTTTCATAATCTATGTTATCACTCTCTTGCCGCTCTCTGTTTTCACAACAGATTCTATTCAGTGCTTCGGTAGAATAATGCATTAAATTTTCTTAACTCACTCGAGACTGGCCTCTTATTTTCTTTTTAATATAGTCCCATTCCACGAGTAAACTCCATTTATTTAACCCCATTCCATTTTATTTTACTTCTACGAAAATATGACCCATTGTTCTTCGACGTTCTAAAGTATTAACGCAAACATCCGTATAATACCAGGAAATTAATTAATTATCTGGAATATTGATATTACGCGGTTAACCTGATTTACCACATATATTATATGTGTACATGTATATATAATATAGATTACACAGACACCTGATAGATTCGTCGGTAGATATTGAAAATATGAGAGGCATTAACCGAGGTAATTACAGTTGCTAATTACGTCGAAAATTCTATTAAATTCTGTGTAAGGTTTCAATTTATTCAAAATTCCATATAAAACAATCGTTCATTCAAAGAGAAAGCAGGTGCAATCCCAATGAAACCAAAGGAATTTCTCAGCCGATGGTGCCTCGAATGGTCTCGTTAATTACACGCACCTGTGACTTTGGAAAAGGTGAAAAGAATGTGATTAGGTATAAGAGAAGGTCGAAGAAGGGCGGCTTGAGACGGAAACCAGTGGCGGAAGAAGAGGATGATCCACCTCGGAGTAACGAGCGAACTCCTGCGGAACTACCACCTCATATAATCAATTAGAACTCTTGAACGAGTGAGATGGTAATGGAGTTGAGCTAAGTACAAACTGGAGCAAACTGGCGACGACTTGAACGAACGTATCAACCATCGTCTCTTCCCGATAACCGCTTCCTGTCCACTTTCTCTCCGATCTTCGATAATATCAAGTTTTATTACACATTGTGCCAGATTAGTGTTGCCTGAATAGCTCGTTAACTTTGATGTATCGCAATTTGTCGAAATTACGAAACTTGATGATATTTTTGTAGGTAGGATATTTTTGTAGGATATTGTTAAAGTACAGGGATAATTTTCGATGGAGAGTATAGTAATAATTTATGAAAAGTACTAAGAGGGAACTTACGTAAAGCTTATTTAAAATTTATATACCTGAAGTATTCACAAACGAATCGACTTTTCGCTGTTGCATTAAGATTACGCGAAAGCTTAAGGAGAATCTTTCAGCGTTTAACGCCTCCGTTTTAATCCAACGAGCCATTTATAGTCGCCACTTAGGATAATCGTCGGTCAGTATTTTTTTCGAAATTGCCCATTATCCCCACCTATGAATTCGCAGGACACTGGGGACGCGTGAAAAAATCTATCACAAAGTGGCCTGGGTAATCTCTGTTATCTTAAGTAGACCTTTCGTTTATGGCTCCTTGGTCCTTGAAGAGGCCACTTTCGACTCCATCCTCATCCCCTTGACGTTGACGGAGTATTGTTCCTCGACCGAGATTTTACCCGGACCACCCGTTCCACTGTAAGGATAGGGTAGATAAGAGGACGAAGGACAGGATCGCCGGGAAACGTCACCTCTTGTTTATCTTGTACTGATTTAGTCTTAGCCCATTTCTGACGAATCTCACCCTTGAAATCGCTTATTAGAATTCACGAGGTACGATATGTAGCGTGGATGATATAAAATTACTCGAAAATATTGCGGTGTTGACAAGAGAAATTGTTATTAAAAATAGTTAATTAGATCCTCTTTGAATAATTTAATATGTAGAATTTTAGAAAAATAATTAGCTATTTAATATTCTCGGAGTTTGCAAACTTCTAAAGGATTCAAGAAGTTACCTGCTCGTGTTCGTGAGTAATTCGAAAATGAAGTTGAACGGATTGCTTGTTACACGTAATTTAAAGTTTCACGTAGAAATACGTCTTCCGAATAAAATTACAGTTCTGTAAAATTACCGTTTCGAATGTAATCATTCTGTCGTTAAAATATTCCTCTCTAAAGGGTGGAACGGAACGCCTTCGTTGTCTACTTTCCATTTCCTTTTATTATCGCCGCGATGATTTATTGCCTTCTGATATAAACGGCTACGCTAAAAGTGATATTCATCAATGTCCATCGCGCTGGTAATTACAGTCGAAATTTAATAATACCATCGGCAACTGTATCGGTTCTCCCGGTGCCTCGGTATCCTTGCTACATCTATAAAACGTACGAAATTAGGGGATCCGCGTGTGTAACGGTGCTTCATTAACGGTGACGTAATTTATTGCCGCACGGGACAGTTAATAATGATGAGAATTTAATGGGGAAACTTGGAAATTTCCGAGACAAACGTTAATCATTTTTCAATCGTAAAAAATGCCCGTGTGTCTATGCACGTTGTTAATCACGTTGTCGCGCCTCGACGAGAAATTAATGTAACAGAATGAAAAATGTACCTCGACTTTCTACTTTGACACGCGAAATTGAACAAAACGATGTCGTCTCTAATTAAAATAAATTTCTATCTAAATCATTATTCTTGTAACTGACATTCTCTGATGGTTGCGACTAATAAGTGAACTTGTAACATCAATAACAACAATACCGCGAACATAAGCTCGGTTAAATGGAAATCGCAAAGTCGATTATAACTATTAATTAATCGGATTGAAACTGAATATACCTGTTCGGTGGTAGCGAACGTAGCGCAACTCCCTGCAAACGACGTTGCAAATTAGCGCATAATAGTTGTTGCGTCTTGGAAAGCCTCGCTCGCCTATCTTTATATCCGTGTGGGTGGAAGCAATTGTAGCAGTTAATAGCGTTGAAAATTAATTAATCGAGAATGACACATTGAAAACGCACCTACTACGCTATTCTGAGCAATGAAACGGAACAATAGAAGGAAGGGAAATGAAAAATGAGAAAGGGGAGGAAGGAAAGAAAAGTAAAAGCAAGGAAGTGGCGTTGATCCAGTGGTACATACGACTCGTCGATTCTCGAGGATGTTGGCACACAGGAGACACTCGGCTTCAGGGTGATCCTCGAGAAGCTCGGTTATTCACTGCTGGCCGAGTTGTCAATAACTTGGCCAGCCTCTCTTCTCTTTCAATTCGTTCCTGTTCCTTTGGCTCGCGTGTACGTTCACCTTGTCCGTCATCGCGTGTGCCGTGAAAGGGATTCTCTCGTTGGCTTTCATCGTGGCCTTCTCGTTTTACGCCGCTAAATCCAATTTCACTTTACCGCCCCGTACATCCAGAGAGGATCTTCGCGGTAACACGCCTGGCCATTGTGCCCTTTCGCCGTTTCCCCCCCTTGTTCGTCACGAGGACCAACGTCCTTCCGGTATATGCGCTCCCTTCTCGTTAACTTGATCGTTCGACATTTTACAGTAGCTTGTTCCTTCCTCGGTATCAGCTATGAAAAGATTTAGGTTTGCGCTAAAACGCTTGACGATGTCGCTTTAAACTTATACTGATTAGAGATGTGATTTTCTTTTGTGAAATTGGTAACACTTTTTATATTTTTTGGGAAAACACTGATTATTTCTTATTATACGTTATTTATTTTAATAAATATTTAATTCACTGTTTCTTTGGTGTTTCAGGTAACTGGCATCGTAGGGCGAGCAGACGTATTGGCCTGCATTTTCTTCTTGTTATCCTTCCTCGCCTATCACGGGTAAGTGTAATTTAATTGATATAAAGTAAAACGAAATTTTGATCGTCTGTCAAAATTCTTAATCGACGAAATGCGAGGAATAGTTCACTGAAATTAGCTAACGAAAATGCGCAAACATCATCCTCTCCCTTTCTCTATTCGCATCTGTACGTTTGGGTTATGAGTAACCTAATAAGGTAGCAGTGTCAGAGGCATAATACAGCCATAACTCTGTGGAACTTAGCTGCTGCTGCACATACATACGTCACCGACGTCGAGCGTCGTTTAGCGTCGGAACGACGCCAGTCTGACGTGGAAACAGCAGCCCATTCATTCGTGTGAGCAGCAGAGTGCGAGTGGTGTATGGAAATTATAAACTAAACTAATTTATGTGGCTCTCGATGCTCCATTAACTGTACACTTACCGTTAGTGCACGTTCAGCTACTCGCTTACATTGATCTTTTTCTAATTTTGCAAAAATCGATATAAAATTTTAGATTTTTTAGTTCCATTTTTCAGATATTATTTTTAATCGTAGTTGATGCATAATTGCAAATGCTTTGTAGATTCTTATCACGGGGAAATGTAAAAATGGTGTCATCAATCGAACGGAAAATTTGCGGCGAAATATCGCAGCTCTTTTTATTTCATGTATTCAGGCAGGTTAGCGTTTCATTGTACCGGTGACTAAAAGCCATATTTTCAACCCTGAAACGAGGCCTCCTAGGTGAAAATGTAATCCAATAAAAGTAACACTCACCGTTCGGTGAAATTAATTTCCACGCGAGACAGGTGTAATTAAACTTGAACCTTTCACGGTCCGAGTGAAATGAGGGCTGGGCTCGTGCCGGATATCGCAATCGATAGCGGTGTATTCGGAACGTACAAACGTGTACTGATCCGGCGCACATTTTTACCGTCACGGTGAAAAGGGAAACAAATATCGAAAGCGGCGCGAACCATGTAAAATACGAGGTATATCGAGAGAAACGAAGTCGTGGTGTTCGCAAACGACGGGGAAAACTACCTCTCGGTTGAAAACGAATGTCGAACCGGGTCACTGTGTCAACCTTCGGGCTTTTAGGTAATGAATCTCGAATGAATATACGTATTTTAGAAAGAAAAAATAATAAAAATTAGAAAAGAAATAGAAAGAAGATGAAAACTGTACGAAACGTTTTAGAACAAATGGTTATTATTCGAAATCAGTGACATGATTTGTCGTGTTGCGAAAACGTATTCTACTGTTTGCAAACGGTGTAGTTCCTTTGAATACTCGTTTCTTTTTTTACTTTTTACTTTTTAATTTTATTCGGTTCATTGCGGTTTTCTTCTTTTCTTCAGGGAGAATAAGGAAGCGATCAATCGAGTCATGGAATATAATTGAAAGTACAGAAAAATTGTTTGCAAACATCTTCTATACGCGGTAACACTTGACAGGATTGGGAAGAAACTTTCAATTACATTTTTACTCTCACCGGAAATCACAGTAGTTCATGTCGATAAGTTTTAACGAGCATCGAGTTCCTTTCATCAAACTTGTCGCTAATTTAAATGCTCTTTCGTGTTTAATCTCTTGGCAAATTATATGAAAAGTGGCTCGAGTTTCTGATCGTTTCAGCATCGTGAAACTCCGCCGGAAGTAGCAGAAGTATTTCAAAGAAAATTTCGAAACGAGATAGTAACGATCGACGGACAATCGGGGTGTAGGGATAAAGCGGTTGTCTCAGAATCGGAAGAATTCGTTTCCATTTCGCTTTGGTTTAAACCTGTCCTTTCAACGGAGATGCTTCTCTTTCACGTAATTGCCGCCTTTAAAACCGTCGACCTGAATCGACCCTCCATTCTGCGGCCGCTTATGTTCGCTCGCTCGGAAATTAAGTAGTCGGCCATTTGTGTTGATCAGACGCTTCGATTGAACGTCCTCCGCCATTCGATTCACGACAACTTCCACTGTTTCTTCGATGATTTCGAGAGATTGCTGTTCGAAAGAGATTGAATTGATCCATTTACCGGCTCTTCCCAAGTGTCCTTTCCTCCCAAAGTAAATTCATTGATTTGTCTCTGTTACATCGACAGCGTAGACTATGCTTCAAAGGACAGACATCAAATCAACGCGAAAACATTACTTAACACCTTCGCTATATTCACAGTGAAAAGGCTAAATTTACAGTAAAATATTGTAGGATGCCTGCCGAAAAATTATGGCGTTTCGTCTCGGGAACCGTCCACTAGAACTCGTCAGTGAGGCTGACGTGGACTGTCCGTGCTCCAGACGCCTGGGTTCTATATTCTCAGATCTTATTTATAATATCGAAAAGGCTCGAGATGGAGCACTTGCGAGAAAGGATGGAATTACACGCGCGATACCTTGCGGCCATCACAGGAAAGGCCCAAAGGCGCCTGGGGCGCCATGTTCCGCTTATAACCCCCGCAATATAGAATTATCAAAATTTATATCGCCATTATTATAGATTATTACGTTTTTCGGTAACCAATCTTAGTTTATTCAGTTTCCTTCTGCAAATTACAATTCGTGGAACAACCTTTATCACCGCGAGGCTTCCACTTCCGGGGCAGTTTCTTTCTCCGCCGGCAAATTACCGTGGAATATCCGATAAGTAATAATTTCTGCGCATAATCTTCCAAGCGCAGCGAGCACACGACCGAACGTTTTTGCCAAGAGCCTCGGAATTCAGCACCTCGCCCCGTTACGACATCCGTCCATTAATCTTACTTGCGGGGCTTTGATGTAAATTATAAGAAATGCCGTGCCGTTCTGGCCAGGACGTCCTCTTGCTTTTTACGCGGCAAACGGTCCACGCTTTTACCACCCGCCGGACTTGTCTTGCCTTCACCTGCGCCCTGCTTTCGTAATCCCCAAAATGTCTTGTAACGGATCCATTTCTCGACCGGAATTAATTAGAAAAAAAGCGAGTATTAGAAAATCGTTAACTTCCATATTGTTCGATTAAAAAATATTCTTATGGGAACCTTCGAAAGGGTTTCAAAATCGGAAACTTTATATCGACTCGTCCAATCAGATGAGTTTGAACTCTGATGATCGAACTTGATCCGCTTGTAAGTTAGGAAGTTCGGTACCACCTTTCGAACCGTGGCGACCGAACTCGAAACTATGAGAATTCGAACTCTGTCGCGAAGTAGGAAACTTCTGCTCGGCTTAGACTTCTTCGACTTGCATCTGTCTGTAACTTCGTAACAAATTTTGGGAAGATGTTGCATCGTTAACAGAATCGCACAACCTGAAATTGTATACATTAATAATCTCATTACTCGTTCGGATGTATAAACAAAATAAAAAAAAAACATGATTTGAGGACTTCCTCTTGTCGGAAGCAGGAAATTAACGTTACCGATCTTTTCTCTTCCCTCCTTTTTTTCTATCAACCAGGAAGCTGAAACGAATTTGAGCGAGTTAAGAGAAGAAAATTGTGGTTTAATTACCGTGAAAGTGTAATCACGACGGGGAATTTAAATAGTTACTTAATTCAGCGGAGATCTTTTAGATTCCGTTACAATTGTTATCGATAATACGAGGATACATCTTTCTTCTTCCTCTTTAGAAAAAGGAATTATCATTTCTAAGGATATCCTAATTTAATTCGAAGGGAATGAAATAATTCTCGAGCAGCTGTAACTTGGAGAACGGTGACGTAAAAGAATAGAAGAAGAGAAACGAATTGCTACGTCTCTGTTATCGACGATGCGTCTCATATTTTTATCTGGATAAGAAATTTTTCAGAACTGTCACGTTAAAACGACAGCCTGTAAAGTTTCTTAATAAACAATTTAACTTCGTGGAGAAAGTTGAAACAGCTCTCTGGTTAGCTGTCGAAGCAAGACTAAGCGCGGTTATGAAAGAAACGTTAGCTATTTCGCTTTTTAAAAGAAACATCGACTCTAAGAGCTGCGAAACGTATGCTTTTGACACCTTTCAACGATCTTATCGTGAAATATATCTTTCCTCTGATTTCGTTCGATAACTTTCTCATTTTCAATCGCCCTATCGTGAAAAATATAATTCGTACGCGGTTGAAAATCTTTTGACAAATAATCGTGTCATTCGCAGAGTTCGAAAATAAAAATTGATGCAAATGGATGGTTGAGATAAATATTTACTTAAAATGCAGTATGTAGAATAGAATCAGCGATCATTGAGTGAAATTTTAATTTAACCCGACGATTTAATGCGGAACGACTCCTTCGGGCTCTCATTATTTTTCGTACCACGAAAAAGTCCCAAAGCTCCTTGCTTTTTTCACCTACATTTTATCCATTTTCCGTAATTATCCGCTAAAATAGAATGCAATTTAGATATACGATGAGGAAGTAACTATTCTTCTCGCCACCTTGATACAAAGATGGGTCAAGTTTATTATACGTTCTAATGATCCTCGTTAACCTTTATCCGATACGCGTTATTAACCCCTTGAGAGGACTCTTTCAATTTGAACGTTTTCAACGCTGATTACATTCAGAATAGTATCTCGATTCGGTGGTAAGTAAATTTTAAATAAAGCTCGGAGAAAATGGTGGTTCCAAATTTAACGTTCTCTAGCGATTCTTTTTTCATTCTAGATTGATCCGCGATATGATATCTATAATAACAATAATTTATCCGTGCGTCCGTTATCATTAGCAGAAATCATTATGCCATAATTCTTAGAAAAAGGCCGGAGAAAAAAGTACATAAAGAATTTCTAAAAGTAATCTCTGCCTCTGTTTGATACATTAGGTTGCTTAGTCAGCGATCATTCTCAGCCTTGTATTTTATCTCGATCTAATGTATTTCGTGCATGACGAGGCAAGAAAAAAAGAAATTATCGGTACCGTTTCCCCCTTTGCAAAGCTTCGCTACCTATTATAAGGGAAGAGAATTTATGCTTTCACCGAATACTATATATTATACTTCTGTTATGGTTACTTCAAGACATTACTCACCGAACTTATGTGTATACTTTTAGCTGGAATTGTATGTAACTTTCCAGTCATGTTGGCTGACACGATAGAAACAGCCGCGGTTAGTACGACACCTCGGAATATAATTTTTCTTCAGGATATTAGGTAGTAAGTTTTTATTTTATCGTCTCAATTTTCCCTTGAGAATTCCTAGTGCAATTGCACCTACCTTCTCTGACCATCACAGGTTATTGTTAAAATAATGGAACGACGGGTGAAAAGTTTATTGCATAACATTTTGAATTTATTTCATTTACAGACAGCAGACGGCTTACGTGTGGAGCAGTGTATGTCTCGGAGCGTTGTCGATGCTGGCGAAGGAGACGGGCATTACTGTTTTGCCTCTAAACCTTCTTTACGACCTTTGCCGTTCCTGGCATTCAATCAAGAGGTAAGCGTTTAAGCACGTGCAGCAATTTGGAAACAGGACACGCGCCTGCCACCAATAAATCCCGAAATAAGAAGTAACGATCTGTCCCGTGCTCGCGTCTCACCAGTTCTCTGGGTGCCTTCTTTTATAACATCCATCGGAGGGTAAATTTTACCTCGGAAGGATAATACCATCTCGCTTTGGTGTACGCTAAAGTCTTTTCATCTTCGTTTAAATCATGAAAGTCGGATCGTTTTAAAATACAATTTTATTTCACATTTATCATTAACATCTCGTCTTCGTTCATCGCAATTGCAAGAAATATCCTTGCTCGTTAAATGTACTTTAAAATATGTTAAACATTTGCACCATCGCTCAGCGGCGAATTTCTTTCGAACATTTAGAACAATTACAGAAAGTCGAATGCATTAATCGAGGAGGAACTCGTGCAACGAGCAGCAGAAATTATTCCCCCTGATCCTGTCTGTAGCTACGGAAATAAAGTACGTTTAAAAGGGAAATATAAAATCGCGCGGCAGTATGTAACGTGAAATATGGAATGTGATATAGGAATATCGCGAGCTGCTCCTTTGCATACAAGTGGAAAATGGGATTTGTAGGGGGAAGATTTGCGTTAATAGAGAGATCCGGCTATCATCGTTAGACAAAGACGATATCCAATGCTCGGCCGTAAAACAACGAAATCGGATTAACTGTTTACAATGGATTATGGGGGACCATCGTGTACGAAACTCGATCCTTCGAGGGACGAGAATCGATGGAATTAAATTCACCCGCGATTCGAGTTATAGCTTTCGAGTAAATGTAGTTAAACGAGGGAAAATAGTTAAATTTGTTTATTATTAATTAGTTAGCTAACATGTTTTTCTTTTGTTTTTATGTTTCAGGTCTATTTTCGAAGCCAGATGGAACGACGACTCGAGACACTTTTCTCGTCGCGCTGCAGTTCTGCTGGTTTCGGTAAGTTAATTAATAAGCACTTAATCGTAATCAGAGATAATACTTAAGAAATTATATGAAATCTATACTAGGCATTTGTTCCTCCTTATTATTATAAAATACGATCCAGTTAAACAAAACATGTCACTGCGAAAGCTTACGATTTTTCAAATCACCCCTCAAGCTTCCTTCGCTATAATTCAATTATTATCATGTCACATTCGAATCGAACAAACATCTGACACATCTGTTCGACAATAATGAACAGGGTGTCAGGTTGCACAACCATCAAGAAGGGAAGAATAAGCTAGTCGAATCCTTTTAACGCATTATGCGAATTCAATTGTGCCTAGAAGCCTTCTAAGATTTTCAAACGAATAAGAATAACGTGTTGAAGTCCATTGGATGCGTCGTAATCATATTACTAATATGATAATTGTAGAAGGGATAAAGAAAGTTATTTGAACAAGTTATTTAAATAATCACCCTTTTAGTTAATTTGTCCGATACATTTAAAATTGATGGTATTCTTGGCTAGGACATCATCCGCCAGAATTTCGAGCACGTTTCAATGAAACGGTAACATGCCAGCAGCAATCGATAATAGCCGTGGGCAAGCGTTTTCAGTCGAATTTATTCGACCATTTAGCCGGAATTATCGCGAAGGTCGTTTACGCGGATATAACCGAGAATCCAGGGGGCCGATGGAGAACAGGCCCTCGACATAATACGAATGTACGAGCTTTGTGCAATAGAGGAGGCAGGAAAATTCGCAAAAGTTCCTTCGTTACGATCGATTGAAGCTTGGAATATTGTTTTCGTGGTTTGCATTTCGCGCATTGTTTCCGGGGCACAATGACCTTTGCACTGCATTAGCGGTTCGCGTGAAATTCCGACCAACGTTTTATCCAAAATTATTGATTCTACATTTAGAAATTTAAATTTGAATTGCCATGATGAAGTTGCCGGTGTCCTAGATGATATTCGACAGCGAACAAACAAAATAAAGATACTGAAATCCGTGGATCAAAATGTTTGTGCTCCAATGAAAGATACGATAACATTAGGGTATCTTGAAAGGGTACATAAAATGCAAGGTTCGTCGGAAACAAGCAATAGCGTGGTAGAAAATTCTAAGAAGCTCATCTCGCGGTATTTGCAAACTGCTCAGAACCGCGTCGTTAATTCTTAACGACCGATATCCTCCGTTTTTATCGTCCGGTCGCGGTCGACCACCGATGTTTACAGCAACTCGTGCCTTAAGCGAGTTTAACGATCGTTAACGCAGATACACTCACCGCTGAGAGTTTCCTTTTACGATCGCGCAAGATAAACTGCGCGTTCTATCGAATTGTAGGGCTGCCACGGAACTCGCCCACCCTCCTTCATTTCGATGGCAAACGATCGATTCGCAATGCTAGAAATAAAATAGAACAGCTACTATGAGAATGCTAAAATTATAAGTCGTTTCTCATATTCACGAATTTATTTCGTAAAAATATTAGAGAAAAATATGAAACAAAATAAAATCCATGTAAAAGTGATTTTGATCAACGCTTTCTAAAATACTCGGTTACTTTTAATGAAGACACGATTGATTATCAGTAGGAACATTACGCTTCGGAATCCACTGTTAAGCATCTGATCGCGCAATCAGTTAATTAAACGTTCGCATTCAAGTGTTAACTAGACGGATGGAATTATAATCACCCCCGGCAGTCTTAAGATAATTCGAAGCACGCAGATAAGATTCAAGCGGCAAACCAATCGACCAAGCATCGGCATACTGATGTAGAATCAGTCAACAATGCGTGTCCCTAATGCATCGGTTTATCGATTACGTCCGTTACGTTGCACGAAACCGCAGCGTACTCTCGACTGTAACCGGAAGTAAATACTGCTCGATCAAAGCTAACGCAAGCGGGTACACTTGCATTAGTAATTGCTAACTCACTTGGTAAATTGCATAAAAATTTCACCGGCGAAATGCTGGTATTTGCAGACGGCATGATACGTCTATCTAGATTTGAACCTCCAATTATAATAGTAAAACGTGTTATATCATTCTTTTAAATTAAACACAATAGTCTTAAATGAATATCAACAATTTCTTTATCGCAAGTTCGCAAGTTCAACGAGGGAAAAATATGTTGAGTAACCCTCTCGGAAAGGACATACTTTGAAACGTGTAAGTGGCAATAGGTTGCTAGAAAAAGGATGAAAAGGGGGGTTAAACGCGTATAAGGGATCCTGTACGAGGGTTCAGTTCGCATGCCTCCCTCGTTTCTTGACATAAATTAGCATAACTCGGAATCGCGTTCGATTAAACTGCCTTCCGTGCTCACCCTTCACCTTTTTTACAACCTCTATGATACTTTACATACTCGAATATCCTTTTACCTACGATACAAATTACGTACCATCGAGAAAAACGATACGGTGGGTGGCGATTGAGTCGAGCCCGGTGAAACTTTCTGTTAATTTCGTAATCGATGATATTTCTATGCGAGCGTATACACCGACCGAGGTCGTTAATTAAGTCAATGACCCTTTAATGAACTTTGCTTCCATGGGCATCGATTGTAACGCGTAATTTATAATAGCCGTTTCGTTATTTTACTCGTTACATCAACTTAATTAAAATTAATGAACTACCTGCGTAACGTAGCTCGATATTAATTGGCGATTCTATTAATTTTTATTATAAATCTTATTACTGTTCTTCGAGAACTTCCTTAAATTCTACAAAACTTCTAAATTTTTCAATAACGCAAGATTTAGATCGAGTGTTTCTTCTTTTTTTTTTAAATAATAGGATGCAATGGTACCACAATACCACTGTACTCTTATATGTCAAACGAACAAAGATGTAGTTTGTGGGACCACGATACGAGGACGTCGTAAAGAGACGTCGAGACGGCATGGCACCCGTATCGAGTACGGTGGATCGGAAGAGGGTCCCATCTACCGATGTCGGTGTCGGTGTCGGTGTCGGTATCGGTATCGGTATCGGTGTCGGTATCGGTATCAGTCTCTATCGAAGAAGATATGAATACCTTGGATTGGCAGATATTGTCCGACTGTAGGACTCTTCTAGAAACCACTCGTCCTCTGTATGTCCATTGGCAAGAACATAGAGATCCTGGCAACGGCAGAAATAGAAAGGGGTTCAAAGCGTTCTACAATAGATGAAGAAGGGTAAGGTGTAAAGAGTCGTGTCTAGAAGAGAGGATGGACTATGGGGCTTAGGGAATTGGCGGGAAACGTGACGGAAATGCGACAACGAACGATTCTTTGATATACCGAGAATGGATTATTTTCTGGTCCAAAAATTCTCCATTTTATTTTAAAAATCTTCGTATAATTTAGATGAATTTCTAAATAAATATAGAACGTTGAAGTGGTAGAAATTGAATTTTAAAATAAATTATAACATGCAATTTGATATTCCTCGGACTTTAAGGCAACGCTGAAACTTCGTTCTATTGTGGATGTATAAATTAATCAAGACGTTATTATTAGAAAACAAAGACGGCAGGAGTACACAAGCGAACCGTGTGCTGTATTTCCGCGTGAAATTTTTAGCTCGTACCCTCGTTTCTTGTTTTCCGTTTTCCAAGCTAGCTAATGAAAGCTTCCAATGCTTCTAGCAATGTAGCGAGTCATTGAGCCGCAAGTCGAGAGGCTCCTCCAGAAAAAGCTAGTAAGAGGCTCTTCCGCAATCTGCATTCCCTTTTGTTTTATTCTCATTCATCTTTCGAGCCGTGTAAACGGCAGATAGAGAATTCGTGTTTTAGAAAATACTAGAGTAGCCTACTGTGCAGAATTTTAGCTAGGTCAAGTTTTTTCAATGAAACTGGATCGTATTAATATTTCGATTCGCCGCAAACACACGTAAAAAGCTATAAGCTATCTTTTATGCGATACTGAAAAACGGTAAAAGCGGATGAACGAGCTTTTACATTGCGCGACTAATAAACATTAATATCCATAATACGCGGGAGGAACAAATAACGCCTTTTTACGATGACAAAATTCCACTTTGGTACTTTCCATTCGTACACAACGACGCGCATACGTTTGAATAAATAATCAAACACACCGATATGTTTTCTCTCGGCCCTGTTAAATTCTCTGTGCCGCGCTTGAAGTTATATTTGGAGTCTGGCCAACGAGAAAAATTGTCGCGTAAATACGTGACCGTCGCAATTAAGGGGTCTCTTTATTAAAGGATTCTCTTTTATTTACAGTTTGGTGTGTTGCTTGTTGTACGACTCGCCCTCCTTCATGGCGCTCTACCGAAGTTCTCGCCGCAGGATAATCCAGCAGCTTTTCATCCCTGTTTCCACGTTAGGTGAGTAGCAACATAAGTCCTTTATGCTGCGCCAGTCGTATTCGAGAATCCCATTACAATGTTTCAAAACTCATCGTGGTTCTTGACTTACGGTAAACGTTTCGTATCGCCGGTATCAAGTGAACAGAAAATTAAAATAACAAATAGCCAGGGATAAGATTTTACGGTACATCGAATATTTTTGCCTTTTAAGGCAATGAAAGGCAATTTTGTACAATATTTCAAGTAATAACTAGAGCATCTCTTGGAAATCAATATCACTCCTTCAGTTATCCGATCCATGCCAGTTGTCCCTATTCCAGCA
Source organism: Osmia lignaria lignaria (assembly GCF_051020975.1). Taxonomy (NCBI): domain Eukaryota; kingdom Metazoa; phylum Arthropoda; class Insecta; order Hymenoptera; family Megachilidae; genus Osmia; species Osmia lignaria. The sequence continues at coordinate 8,940,441 of NC_135041.1, forward strand.
AAACATACGTTGCTCCGAGGGAGTCCCAAGGGAAGAAGGGGTGACTATCTACAGACGAAACAGTCACCCCGAGGCCAAGCAAACAGAACGCTACGTCAAGCTTCGCCTCTCTGCAGGATATCCTTCCTGCACGATCTCCCTTCTACCCCTACCGTCTGAAGAGCCATCGTTTATATCGTACCCGTTGCTTTCAGACTGACCCGAATCTAGCAGCTAGTGCTCGGAGTTAAAACGCTTCGCTCTTCTCTCTTTAGGCTGCGCTTCCAGCGATATCTTCCAACTTCCGAAGCGTCGATCGAATCGTTCGCCAACGAGCAGCATTCTCGTTCGTATTCCGCTACGTTTGAAAACGGCCGTCTCGCCTTCAACTTTTCCAGTTGCTTACTTTACTCCATTTCGGGTTGCTTGCCGGATAGGACGAGAAGGAAAAGGAACTCGATGACTGGTTGCGTTTGTACCGTCAAAGAGCCAAAGCTCGTAGAACTTTAAAAAGAAAAAAAAAAAAAAGAAAAGAAATTCTCTCGATCGACCTGTGTAGAAGTGGCGCACCTTTAGGGCCGTTCGCAAAGGCGAAAAATAGCGTTGTTTTGATTTTAAGTAGATTTCTTGCTGGTTTCTTTCGACTGATTTTATATGTAAATTGATTTGTTGATACGATTTTTAATAATATCACAGCCTCGTAAATATTAGTGGCGCGATAGCAGATTCTTCTATCTATGAACGGAGGAAACAGGAAAGAGGGATGAAGAAAGGGGTGCAGGGTGGTTGGAGAAATGTGCTGCAAGCTCGTCGCATGCTCAACGAAAATTTCCGAAATATACGACTCGATTTTACGGTTCAACGGGCATGTCCAGCAAATCCGATTTCGCTATCTCCCCGAAGACTGACGATATCGACTGGACCCGGTAGCTATCACGCCGCGAGAAAGGAATATGTCCCGTTGGTTTACGCGACCAGGAAAATAGAACCGATCCCCGTGTAACGCTCCATTTCGATATCTCGATATGACGCGACGCGTTTCCTTTCGGCCTGGCCTGCTCCGCTCTGCTCCGCTATGTTCGCTGTTCCACCATGTTACACCGGAACGTCCGTGGCTACTTCCGCTGCCACTAACGGAAGAATTATTGTATTATTCGAGGAAGAGAACGTGCTCGATCCGTTTTCCATTTCGTGTCCCAGTTTTTCAGCGAACGGACCGGTTACGTATACCGGAATTGTGCCGTTTGATAACGAACAGCCATAACGCACCGGCGTTTTAGAGGGTGAAAAAGAACGCTTCTCTCTATTAATTCTACGAACCGTTCCATTTTGCAATCTATCCGGTTAAATCGAAAATTTCCCATTGAAACCGTGTTAGCAAACACTGAAAAATACATTAATATTTTCCATTACGTTATCCGTAAAGACTATATCCCGGGTGAAGTCGTATTCTGGATCAATAGAATCCTTGCACGTTAACAGTCATCCCGGTTACTCGCCGATGCGAGAAGCAAAGAGCCGAGAGTGGAGGCTTTACTTAGCAAAAGTACAGCCTTAGGAAACGTTCGATAATTTTAGCATATTGAAATATTGTTTCGTTCTTTTCGTGCCGTTCCGTCGTATCAGCGTATCGGAACCTTCCTTTCCGAGCTCTGCTCTTGTATTTATTCTTTTTCTCTTGGTGCTACCCTGGCCCAGCTTCTTTCCTTCTTCTATTCCTCTTTTTCCTTCACGATCAACCAACCGAACAGACAGGGGTTCGAGAAGATATTATGCGAAATACTTTCTGCCCGGCTTTTAGAAACCGGAATACTTTACGAGATGTATAATTTGGCCGGATGTACCGTCGTTTCGTAAAATTTATGATCGTTCGAGCCTACGTCGAGTTAACCTTACGCGAGTGTGTTTCTTTGTACTTTCGCGAAGAATCATGTTGAATTTTCAAGTTTTTCCCCCTTTTTTTTTTCTTTTTTCAACGATTCAAACTCATATGTACGGGTACACGCGACGACAACACGTGTCCCAGGGATGAGGGTGCAACCGGAGGAAATTCGAGCGCGATATTTCGCTTTCCAGCCGTCTGTTAATATCGCGCGACCTAGAAAGATTTGCGAAATTACTTCCCCGCTATGGGCCGTCTGGATGAGATTGAATACCACCGAATAGCGGTCGCGCCATTTTACGGATGATAAAAAGAACTCGGAGGCTTTCGAGGTACTCGGCGTCGAGTAAATTTCATTCTATCTATTCGCTAGATTTGAAATATTTACGCTTCAAGTATTTGCACGATTCTTTTTCGTTTAGCAAATCCTTTTTGTTGGAACAGAAAATAGGGGGATGGAAATATAAAGAGTAATACGTATGGAAGTAGATTGGCGGAATCATTAATATTTAAGTATCGCGCTTTAAAGGGTGAACGAGCTTTCTAGCCGAGCTCGTGGTGTCGAGCAAAGTGGTCGGAGTAACGTGAATTTTGTTACCGCCGCTTATTCTCGCAAAATGCCGCAATTATGGCTTTATTGCGGCATGCACGGAACTACAATTTCAGACGAGGCTGCTTCCAACCAGTGTTCCACCTTATTTTCGCTCGTGTCATGAACGACGGGTTCGATAATAATTCCTCTGCAGACGGAATTCCAGTGACAAAATTGAACCTGATATTCATTTCGCGTAATACGCGCGTACGTTTTGCAATTTAAAAATCGAATTTCCGTGTCATCGGCTTCCTCGTCGAAAACAGAAAAACCAATCCTCCTATCAATTTTTAAATAAAATCAATAATTCGCTTTCTATTTTAACCCGATGGGAATTAAATCAATTATATCATCAGAAAAATATTTTTTTCCACTTGTCAGCCTTTTTACAATTTCCCTATGCAAGGTTTAATAGCAAGCACTTATTCGTCCTAATATCGTAATTTTCACGGCGACTATTCGTGTGCAAGTACGCAAGCGGTGTATAACAAGCTTTGACGACAATCGTGCCGCAGCCAGGTTACAAGGGAGCATAAAAGAGCGAACTTGAGGGGTGAAAGACGTCGGATATGGGGTGTGAGCGTAGGAACACGACAGTTGAAATGGTTAAAGGGACCACGTTACAGTGGTATCATGTATCTCGTATAGGGTGTTCCTCGGTGATTAATTCCACGTGGAATCCAGCCTCGTCCATCGTGTCTCATTCCGTTGGCAACGTTACATGCCCCTCTATTCGTATACAGGCTCGACGTTTTCGCGTAAAATATTAATTACGAGCAGATTCGCGCGGCGGAAAGCCGGCTGCGCGTGTGTTTCGAACGTTTCGCGAATCGAACAAAGGGCGAATGAAAATTCCAATGAATTTTCACGAGAAAACCGCTGTGTTTTTTTTATCGATTCAACGACGACGGCAAACGGTATTATTCGCGGAAAAATAAATGGACCGGCAATTGAATTTTGTTTTTAGTGGAATCGAGGATGGAGAAACGTATGGACGTTCCTTCGAGAGGCTGAATTTATTTCGGGCCATGTTTACCCTTAAAAGTCAAGCATTCGTTGGGCCATTCTTTTTTACGATTCGAGCAGACTAAAAGTATTATCTCTCACGCATGGTTCGCGCAATAAATCCTGGCGAAAAGGAATCTTTAGCGAGTCAAACTTCTCTATCGTATGTTAAGCGGTCCTTTTTTACGATTCGAAAGCTTTGCAACCGACTGAGAGTTGGCGTGTCTTTTACATTTAATATCCAGTTTGAAAACTTTGTTTATAGGTAAGTAAGTATGGAAAGTTATGAATACTGTGTCTCATCTACGCGAGCGTGCTTTAACGCCGGGTAGACTGGGAATGATTTTACGCTAGTTATTACCAGAGTTTATGACATTCTTAAATCGCCGTGAATGTTCGTCAGAATGTGTATTCAGGGTGGACTCTCGGAAGAGTTCCCTGTTTACGTCTGTACGCTTGAAACTCTTTTGAACGATGATTCTTGGACAATATAGCTTCAAAGTGGCTATAACTTTATAGCAATTTTAACGATATCAATATTTGATATTAGTATTAAAAATAACCTCTGAATATAAATAAAATTGTTTCATTTTAGAATCATTTATGATCCACCCTCGTAGTGGTGAACATGTTTAGCACACCATGCGTTAGAAGTGCCTCTTTATTTTTCCTTTAAAAATGTATCGTACCGGGGAAACTGTAATAAAATGATAATTAATCGTCACAGTTAACCATCAAGTTTAATGACACAACCACGAGCGATCTGCATAGCCGATAAAAACGCAACTATTCGTGACTGGCTGCCCCAACAACGCGCGACCAGCGAAATCGTTCCACGTAGCCACGATCGTTGCGCGTAAATTTTCGATGGATGGATAAATTTCGTTCGATACAACGAACGGAAAAAAAAAGAAAGAAAGAAAAATTTATTCCTCGTAAAAGCTTTTATGGCGGAAATAAAAGTTGCCCGCGAGCAAATTCTTGCCAGCGAAAAATGCTTGGTTTCGTTCCTCTCCCGTATATTTTTTACCCTTTGTATCCCTCTTCGTTCCTTTCCGTTCTTCGTCTTCCTTCTACAGTCTCGTATGATGTATTTCGCGAGCCACATAAACAATTTGAACGCACAAGCTGCACTAGAATCCGGGAAATTTAGAATTGCTACTATATAGACGTACGAAGCAGCTGGGTAACAAAGTTTCCTTTCAACTAACGTTTTAACTCGTTTAAATTCTTTTCTGGATTTTGGAACAACTTTAAGATCCTCTGAACTGTGAGAGATTCAAATTTCTGTGGCAGAATTTCGTATCATTTGAAGAATCTTGGAATACAAATTTCGTGTAAAATAAATAGAACGAATATACATTTATTCGAATAGTAACCAACTTTGATCTAAGGTTGGCCAGAAATATTTGACACCCTGGGTATAACATCTATAGAAACAAGATTTAAATTCACGTTGACAGATAATAAAAATAAAAGATTCAAAGCAACATTGGGAAGACGAAAGACAACGCAAGCAAAATCAAAATTGAACGAGTGCTCTCGTGAAAAGCATCTTTCGTCGTTGGCTCAAGCACCGAGCTCCGGAATTTAGGCGGCACTTTCATATCTCTGTATTAAAACTACACGAATTCGAGTAGGAATTCACGGACGTTTCTTTATTTCCACGATTTACTCTCGCGTTCAAGCATCTGCGCGCCCTAACACGCTGAATTTCGTTTCATTCGAGAGAATAAATTGACAATACTCGGTTGATAATTGTCAAGAGCTAAACACTCGAACAATCCCTTCGATCGAAGCTTCTGACAATCATACGAATAAACAGTAACTAAATAATGTTTACCAGTGCTGGCGGAGACGTGAGAAGAGTTTGACGGAAAGAGGAAGAGAATAGAGGGATGATGGAGCGAGAGTATGCTTCTACTCTGTGATTTCAACGGTGAAGAAGAACAACGGTAACGGTAATGCTGTTAGACCATTTCTGTCGTGTCCCCAGGGGTATATGCGAACACGAAATGTCTCGACCACTGAAAATTCCAACGTTGCCTGAGATAAAGCGTTTCAGACAAAGGTAGCATGACGGCACCGCTGAGTGCACGTAATTAGTTATATCCGGCGGGCCTAGGCGGTGCCGCACTCTGACGAGTCCCCCGCGGTAGTAAATTTTATACTTCGCGACGGGACAAAGGGACGAAGATGATATCAAACAGTTTTTGCGACTTTCACGGGGGACGTGCGACATCAAAGAATTAGCGACTCGTCTCGTTATTGGGGATGGTACAGGGGGGTGTCTTCTCGCGACGCGCGACTCTCTTTTACCGGCAGAAATCTTATTTTTGACATTCGCCCCCGTGAATGAGATATCAAACGCTTTGCCAACCTGTTTGTGCGTCGCTGCGATAACTTTCCTTTCCATCCTTTCTTTATCTTCCTTTTGAATCCGACAATCTTCTACTTGAGAAAAAAAAAATAGTCCTGATCAAATGTAGCATCGTACTTTGATCTTGAATTCTGCTAGAAAAGATTGCACGTACAAAAGGTACTCCGGGTCTGGAAATTAGCACGATGTTCCATTGGAACGTAATTTTAAAGAAAGAGAATAGAAATCGACACGATGAGAGAGAAGAGGAAGAAAGTAAAGTAGTTGACTGGTAGAAAGAAACAAGTGTCGGCTGCAGAGTATCCAATTAGCCGGTACTCAAGGTAGGACAGTAGACGGTAGAACGTTGAAAATCGCCCGCGGGTATCTTGGCCTACAACTTTGTCTCGATTCTGTAGCTTCGTACGTGGCCACTCGACTCGTCCGAGTCGCGTTTTCACCAGGCGTTACGGTTTCTAGTGCACGATAGTACTACTTAAACTCGCTTGGTTTGCCTTCAACGAGCATCGTTGGGCTTCTCCTTAGTCCGTCGCGTTTCTTCCCCCGTTTCGCTCGATCTTCTTCATTCAAGGCTACGAAACGAGCGGAAAACCGTCTGATGTATGCCTGAGCTCCCACGAGTGTTTAGAACGACACCCGTCAATTGAAACCCTTTGCGTGTGTTTTCTCTAGTACGTAGAACGGCGAGCACGCAAGGTGACGTAGGGAAAGGAAGCCCCATCGGTTGCTCGACAGCCTTAATGCTTGACAGTTACTACTTACACGGTGCAGCCGAGCTGTACAGTGGTACGAATCAACGTCTGTCGCGACGGGCATCGTTCGAAACGCTTACGGCTTACGTGCCTCCGGCGTGCACTGACACACGGTTAACGGAAATGCGAACGTTTTCTTTGGCGAGGATGTTCGTGGTTAGGGTTGATACCGTGTATACTGCACGTTTTTCGCCAGATATTAAAGTTCGCCGAGCTGCGGTGCGCGTAGGTAGAATGTAATATCGTGTCGTAAAGTCGAGGCGAAACGATTCTGGATAATATAAGTGGTGAATTATTGGCATGGAAAGGGAATTTCGTGTGGGGTCTAGATCTCTGTATGGGATAAAAGCGTGCTGCGAATACGAGGCAACTGCAACTTAAACGATACTTAATGCTTATTTTTTGTTTGACGTAAACGATAGTCACCTATATAAATAAGAATAAGCTGGATGAAGATATAAGATGGGACACGAGAATGAAATATAAAATAATAACAAAGGAATGGAATAGAAATTGATAGTGATATTCTTTTATTAAAATTAACATCGTATTTTCAATTTCTCGTATTCCCAGCAGAGCATTATCTTAATTATCCCTTGAAAGCTGTTCCTAATGCTCGTCCTATTACACCACTCGGCTATCCTATAAACCGTCACAAGGGTCGCCGTTAGCACGCGTTTCACTGTTGGCTACCCAGCTACGGGAATGTAACTCTCTCATTGAAACGAGCCAGTGTAAATCCTTCAGGACCCTCGACGCATACCGTAGCCGCGTCTAGAGGAACGATCTCAGTTTACCTTGGTGCGTAACACCATAAGTGTATTCACGTATCGTCGAGCGGCGTACTCAATTACGAGTTTCAGCCACTGACGGAGACGGTTTCAAGTGCAACGTTGAAGGGGTCGCATTTCCCTGATGAGACGTCACAGAACGATAATGGCTTGGCTTTTCAGTCTTAACGACGCTCGAGGACAATGTATCATCGTTGACGGGGAACGGGATAAATCTAACGCCTTGTGGGATTTCTTGCTCGCCCGGCAATGCTGGTGCTCCCGGCTCCCATTACCATTTTCGATTTACGACCAATGTCACCGATATTTCACCAGAAATACCGTGTAATACAAAATTCGCACAGAATGCCAGCGAAGAGTATTAGTATTCCGGATGTGTACGACGACTCGTGTGGTACGATGTGTCAAGGATATTAGCAAAACATCCAGCCTTGGAAAATTAATAATGGCGTAGATAGAATAACCGGCTAAGAACTCCATAGATTCCATAGATTTGGATTTGATTTCGTTCTCGATAAATTTCTACAATTTTAAGCAACAAATCGATATCTACCTTAGATAAGACATTCAAAAGTAAGTCGATCCTCTTGCTCGCCTCGTCTACGGGTACCATGACTGGAACAGGATCTCATCCGGATCGCGCGGATACCGCAGGGGTCGTCGTTGACAACCCCGGACAACGAATTCCTTACAAAGCGGTCTCATACCGAACCTGAATATTTGGTTGCATCGTCTTGCATTCATTACAACACGACACCAGACACGGTACGCTATGAGCAGTGAGCAAAGTAAAGGGATGGCATCGTAAGTGAATCACGTTTCCTGAATGTCCTGTGACTCTTGTACGACGATATCGTTGATTTCGAACAGACCTTCTCTAACCGCTGCGAGCACAGTGAGGTAATACCTATCACCTTCAGCTGAAATCGAATAACGCGATACTTCGTCTACGATCAATCAATTCTCCGCCTTTCTGAGAGTGTTCTGAAGTCCTGGGGAAGTCGAGTAAATTACTACGAAACTAAGACCATTGCTACCGCCTTAGCAATCCGGCTAGATTGTTGAGTCGGGATTGCGAGTCGCAAATTATCTGCGTAGAGAAAACCACCCACTAATCCTCTCGCCTCCTACCCTCTTTCACTTTGTATTCCTCCAGCCAGCTTTCTATTTCTGACATCTTCTCTAACGCCTCGAAGGAATGGGATTTCGCAAGATGATTGTTGCAATAAATGTATCTCGATGATAATTGTCAGAATTTCTTTAATCGAACAGTTCGTTAATTGATATAGTGACGTAGTACGAGGTGGATAAACCAATTCGTTCGCAACTAATCGACCAAGCTATTCTGCTAAATTTCCAAATACAATTTCGGAAATATTATCGAAGCCGGATATACACTATTCGAGCCGTATTGGATAGCCGATAGTGTATCGAGAGCATTCAATGGCCATCGGTAAATATAACGTGGATGATCCTCTCGCATCTATTGTGCCATGTAAATCGCTTATCATCCTTTCGAACGTTTAATTGGCAAAAGGCAAGCGTTCCAATTAAACGTTGCTTTAAAGCATCCCAAGTGAACATTTGTAATTGTTTCCCATCATAGAAGACATATCACTTTACGTAAAATATTATATTAACGAAGACGTCTAATTTTCGAGTGCAGATGATTAAAATTATTTACTCAGTTATTTTAGGGTTCCTAGTTTTTTCTATCATTCACAATAAATGAAACAGTTGATCCTTTTATAAGAAGATCTAATTGTTCTCGGAATTAAATTGACACCCAACAAAGAAAAATACGAGACGTTTCCGGTTGTCGCGAGGGTGCAATGGATCGTTTTTCAACATTTGTTCCAAGGATCTTGAGTCTAAGCAAGGCAGACGTTTATCGTCCCTCGGCTCGCCAGTAATTATTCTTCTCTTCGCGTCGCGGAGGAGACTCGATGCTCGCGTGCACGTTCAATTAAAAGCGACGGGAGGGAGGGTCAAATTAATACGAACGCGGTCATTAACGACGAACGAAGCAAACTCTCTGCTCTCGAAGTGCAAAAGGGGTTGATGGCAGGCATGTTGCGCGATACAGAGAAAGTAAGAAGGGGTGGGTGGCAGGGTGGTTCGACGTCGAGTTGCAAGCAACACCTCTGTACGCCACTCTTGGCTTCGATCCATTTCTCTTTTCACCTCTACGACAGAATCGTTCGTTAAAGGGGAACGATGATGTTGATTCCGCTGGCTATCGTCTGGGAGACACGAATGTTGCTGCTAATTTCTGGCGCATGAAATCAGGTCGACGTACAAGTAATTAGAGAGAATCATTTTCCTTATACAAATTGTTAATAATACAACATCGCTACAATATTCCTTGCGTATTCGATAAGAATTCCTTTTAGCACCCCCCTTCAAATGACTCAAAAATTACCAGGCAAACTTCTCATGAGTTGTAAATCAGAAAAACATTAACGTGGAGGCGCGGAAATTGTATTTTTGAGAACAAACTTTTTGTTGATTCTACAGAATAAAGATGCGAGATGATATTGGTTCGTATAGTTGTGATTGAGAAAGCAAATGAGATGGCGGCCGAAAAAATGCACTCACAAACACCGTAAATGAACTGTCCACATAAATCACGACGGTGAACTGATGTGATTGATTAGATGAATTTAAAATCTCGTTGTTATTGTCTGGAAGAGTAAGATGGTGGCAATTTTTCATGAACCAAGAATTTCCGCGCCACGTGACTTACCCACGTGACCCTATTATGCATGAGAAGTTTGCCTAATGATTTTAAAGTCAATTGAAAGGTGCTGCTAAAAGGAACTTCACCCGTGTATTCTAATAATTTTTCAAACGAGTGTCCTCGTTTCTCGAATGCAAACAAACATTTAGCTCTTCCCTCGATGTCAAACCAACAGTTTTCCTTTCAGTAGACGTTTTAAGTCTCTTCACGAAGTCGACGTAGCGTAAGCAGGCAAAACCATTCGTAGAAATAACACTGCTCTACCGAATTCGTGACGTCGATAACATTTACCGAGTACAATCTTCTTTCCTGTCGTATTTCCCTAATGCATCGAGCTCGATTGCTTTTCAACCTTGCGACTCGTTCGATCATATTGATGGGTACCAAGAGAATATCGGCGATGTCGTTCGATAATGGTTACGTGCCGAGACAAAGACGCTTTCGTGGCTGTACAGAGGGATCGGTATCGACAGAACGAGTCAAAGGATCGACGATGAGAGGCGGCCAACAGGGCCGCGTATACGTTTGATTCCGTGCACCGGTGCAATACATCTCTGCTCGGTTTACCGGTAGCCCGACGAGACGGAAGTGTATCGTGGCCGGCGAAGCGGGCACATCCGGTCTACAAGATTAATTGCCAATAAACCTGCATTACAGGGACCTCTTCCCGTCGCGTCACTCTTCTCGTGACCCCGTCTCGTTTCCCGTCCACCTACTTCCTACCACCCTTACACAACAACCTTTTGCCAGTTTTCAATTTAGTTATACCTTAACCCCTTCCAAACAGTCCTCCTGTCTTTTTCACCATTCGAAGCATTGCTCAAAGTGTCCGTGAACTGTGCGAATCTGATAGTCCTTTGAGCAACGAAGCATGTAATTGAATTTAATGAACGTTGGGCTACAGACTGACCTAAATCAGTGGAAATCAATCAATCCCTTCTGACTAATCGTATCGGATAATTGTAGATTCGTCGATGATCTTTCTCATTGATTACAATAGTCTTACAGTGATGTATCAAATGAACGTGTTAAATCTGGAGAATTTGTAAGAAATCCTCCAGTTACAAAGCAATCTATTTTAAAAATCCCTTTAAAGACAGAGGACTAGGTCGCAGATAAGATCAGTTTCTTAACGGTTCCAGGAAAATCTCGTAAAAGAAATGCCCCGTTATAAGAGACACTTTGTAGCTGCACTTAGCTTCTTTGTTCATCTATTTCCATTCATCCGCGAAGCGAGATCATCCGGTCGAGCTTTGGAGCGCACATAAAGATAAAAATCCCTCTTTCCTTTCGGAAATTTTTCACGATACTTCTTCGCGCGAGGCCGCGCCATCTCCGTGGTATCGCGAATAAAAGTATTTCGCCTTTACTTTCTTGCGCTACCTTCTTTTTTCTTTTTCGGCGAGAATTTCATTAACCTTTTTCCATCTAAACGAACGAAACGCGTTTGAATCTGCTCGAGCTACTTGCACGAGTCGTCTCGTCATCGTTGAAACGGACGGAACAAAGAGGAAGAAAAGAAAAAGAAACGAGAGGAATAGATTGTATCGAAACACGTACGTGACTAATTTCTCACTGAAAAATGACTATCGTTTGCGTGTCCGCCGGCCGGCAACACAATATATTATGCGCACGATTAATCTTACTTCCAAATCGTCTAGCGGCTGCTTAGAAACACGTTGAACGAATCGATCTCGACACTATCTCGCGCCTCCGACGATTTCAGGGAAATTGCTTTCGTACGAATTCAAAAGCATGCTTTTCGACGACGATCAAAGCTTTTAGACGCGAACGATGGAACAGCGGCCGAGACGATGACTCGAAGTTTATTGCGTCAATTAGCTCTTTAGCCACGGGCTCTTTTCGGAGTTTCCTGTTCGAAAACGCCTGTTAACTCCATCTATCATTTATAATCGTCGTAGGATATAATAATAATAATAATAACACTAAGATGTGACGATTCAAAGTAGCGAAACAGGGACTCGGAAGATCCTGAAATTTAAATCTAGTATACCGTTCGAAATTAAATTCCCTTCTTATACGCTATCATAGTGCATAAAATTTCAGGAAATCCTGGATAGCATATTGCGAGGAAATCGTTGCACCGAACGAGCTGATATTCGTATTCCAAGCAGAACTTCTCCACGATTCTCAAGAATATTATTCTCTACCTTCGCTAAAACTAATATTTCCCAACGATTCGTCTGTTATCCGTGATGCTTTACTATAATCCGTTAAACGTTGAACAAATTCTTCCGAGAATGTACAAAAGGTACGAAATGGTACAACTGTTTGAATACTAATATCCCGGGTGATAAAGTCTCGTAACATAGCGATATGTGTCTCGGTTGGATGACAGAGCTCATCGTTCAAATTTCGCGATCGTAAATGTCGAAATATACGTTCGTAATACGCGTACGTGTCCCGTTCGACGATTTGTATTCGAATTTCAAAGGAATCTGCAATATAAAGCTACCTGTTAGAGCCTCACTATAGCTCCATGGAACGTACTCTTATTCCCTGAATGGCAATCGAGTTTAACTGCCATAAAGATAGAGAACGAAACGTAGCTAAGTTCTTTAAAAAAAGAGAATAAAAAAAGATGAAATGTCACACACAGGAAGCGTAAAACGCGGCTGATGGGTAAATATCAGTCCAGGTTGTTCAGGGTGTTCTTTTGTTTTGCGTGAACGTGAAGTTTGCATGCTGTATCGGCCATTGTGCGCCTGAATAGCAAAAGTTTCGCAAGCTTTTAGTAGCCCTGTCTTTACGTATAATGGTCCAGCTAAAGTGGATTAACAATTTCTCGTTGGGCCGGCCAGTTACCGAACCAATTTCAACGCATCACGGAAACTATGGAACTTTAATTTTATTTCTTCGGCCGAATTTTTAATAAATTCACTTCATTCAGAAACTTTCTATTGCTCATCGTTCCTTGGAAATTATAAGAAATCTACGAATAATAGATTTCTATAAAATGATTTGATGTTCTAATACGGTCATACATACATGTTTTCATTGAATGCTGACTTTAAGGGTCGTTAGAGAATTTAATTTTTTCGCAGTCACGCGGAAGAAATACTTTATCAAATGAAATCTTCACCGGTGGTGCAATTCAAGTGCCGGGTAAATTAAATTCTAGAGACACGTGTCGCGTACCTTCTATTTATTCTTCTTTTTTTTTTTTATCCTCCGTTTTACGTTCGCTAGCAGACGTTGAAATATTTGTTGGAAAATGCAAATCGTACCCGGCTAGGTATTGCAGGAATTTAAATTATAACTTCATTTCATCCGGGGAGGTGTAAATTTTCCGCTAGCTTTTAATTTTACGAAATAAATGTGCGAAAACCCGTGGAATATTTTAATATAGAAATATGACGAAGATAGCATGTTTCGTTGTCGATGAAAATATTTTTTTCCCCCCGTTTAGTTTCGATGATATCAATTTACCCAATTTGTTCAAAGGTCAACCGTGCTAACTTTCTCAACTTTTCCCCGCACCCTCGTCAAAGTTAAGACATCCATGCTCGATAAATCAATTTCTCCGGGCGGATCCCCTAACGATACGTTTGCACCGTCCTGTCGTCTGTTCGCTATTTTTCGCGCGTTTGATTCATAGGACGCGCGAAACGAGTGCAACAATATGCATCCGTTCCAAATAACGAGTAAAAGCCTATAAATCCCCGGGTATTCGTCGTGCGTTCGCGGCAATATCCGGTTGGTTTATATACGTATTTGCAAAAATCGCGGTCCGTTCCCGTATATACGTCAGACTGGAATTGTAAAATCGTCCACCCCTCGGTGGAAAAACGTTCACCGAGCTCTTTCGCGTAACAGTACGTGCCGTGAGCGGTTGATGTATGCGTCGAATTATTATTTTGACGTTTCGGGTCAGCTTTTCTTCCTACATCTCGAGTGTACGCTTCTTAAGCTGGCCACAGCCATTAATCATGTCAGCAAAATAAAAGTGTGCCGAGAAAAATGATACGACAGAAAAATGAACGTCAACCATTGAATGGAATATATTATTGTTATTGTTTCTTGCGATTCTTCCGTCTGATTCCAGGTTTTTTAAAATTTGTTTCTTTTCTTTTTAAGGAACATCAATCAGCATTAATTAACTCATTAGACGTCCGCTACTGTTACGTTTATGAATCATCTAATTTGCAATTTTTTGTTTACAGTTTATATTATTCTGACTTTTAATATTATGGTAGTGAAATGAAATTTCAAAAATGTGCGAATAATTTTGTTTTTAATTAAAAGTTCTTTTATGTCTCTGATATGTGCAGCAGGGAAATTTTAGAAAAGGAAAATGTACAATACGAAGGGATGTTCATAAATATATGAAATTTCTATCAAACTATTCATTCCATTTTTAATAAACGTGTGTTATGAAATATGTAGTTCGCATGACTAACTTTCTGATGCTATAATAATCTCGAAGCTGGTTAAATTGTTGAATTAATTTAAGAGATGCAAATACCATCGATCAATCGAGCTATTTCGTTAATTTATTTTTCATTTCCTTACACAAGGACAGAGCAGAACGTAAAATGAAATTCTGAAACGCGAAACGTGCCAGAACACTTTCGAAGTGTAGACACAAGGATTTTGGGGAACGGGTAACGCAGCTCTGGAGCGTTTCCATGTTGGAAGCCTTTAAATATTAATCTTTGCCGGAAGAAAATAATCCGGCGGTATTTTCCCCGGCTGCATGCGATGTTTGTGTCGAAAATTCTTTAACCAGTGTAAACAGTCGTGTTCCTTCTAAATCCTTGCTCGCGTTGTTGCTCTATACGTAACCTGTTTCCGTGCCATTGTTGGTAATATATAGCATTGCGGTTTGATATGAGCTTAGAAACGAAATATTTCAAGAATGACCGCATTGTTAAAGCATTACAACCGAACTGGAGTAAAATATAAGTTGCTCTTAAATCGAATATCATACAAATAACAGAAATATTCCGCTTTTAATTTATGAAGAAACATTCTACAATTTAGTACAAAATCAAATACTCATGTTACAAATAATTTTTTCGTATACAGTGAGAGGCAAAAGTGAATAGACACTGTTCAAAATAGAATACCTCGGTTAAAATTGAACTAAATAACTTAAAATTTCCGAAATTTTAATTACTTGACTGATCTCGATGAAATTTTTACCATACACATAACTTATCTGAATCTACGAAAGACATATTTTAAATTTTCATTATAGACTCACATAAAGAAGTTGAAGAATTACCATTCACTATTTTTTTCACGATTTCAACAAATTGTAATTTTTTAAAACGATGAAAATACATATGTTTGTGAATTAATTTGTATAGCTTCTCGAAAAAGCTCAAATTATTTAGTCCAATTTCAATCGAGGTTTGCCTCTCACTGTATAACAGTCTGCAATTGGGATACGTATTTCAAAACGCGATTAATAAATTACATTTACATATTCCATTTCATCTTCGACAGAAATTCCGCTTGATATCGGTGTAAATGTTGTAAGAGAAACGTCTGTACCAAGAGACGTTCGAAAGTTAATTTTAACAACGTCCATCTAACTTTATCCTTCGCCGAAGCTAACAAGATCCAGTTGAACGTCTTGAATGTTACAGTTTTATATTCCGTCCAGGAATAAACGAACGTAACAGCGTTCGATAAATCACGTATCGGTTCTGCTCGGTGTTGAAGTTTCAATGGTGTCTAAGAGGATGAAGCGTATCACTGTATCGTTGAATCTTGAAACAAGAGGATTCAGCGGAGGGATTAACTGGAATATGGAACACTGGAAATCAAGGGGCTTCGTGTCGGGAAATCCAGTCACGAAAGGGCAAACACAAGACACATTGTACCCGGGGATGCTCGGATCAGTTTACCATGACGGAAGCTGAGTCGGAAGGTCATCTTTACTCAGTGAGAAGTGGAGTATACCGCAATGCAGTTCGGGATTACCACGTATCTATCCCGTCTACCTTATCCCATATCCTTCGCCCTCTGAACCCGTCACCTTCTCTATGCACATAATGGCACTGCTGCGTACAGTCGTTTCTGTGCGGCAACTCGTTCCGAGAGGTGGTCTCGGACTTTCAACCGCAACCAACGCGATGATCAGCATTTTCAGAGAAAAACCTATGACGCTCCGGGGACGAACTTGTCTCCCATGGAGTATCATAGTTTTTTAAACGACGCATAGGAAAATTTGATGGTACCGATACGAAGAAAAGAATGGACGTCGATGGACACATTTTCAGCTTATTAAGAGAAACGACGAAGCGGCGATTCAGCTTTGGGGCCGGGATTATAAATTATACGACAACATCGCTGAGAATAAATTACCCTCTTGTCTCTGTGCGTGTGAACGCAGCTCGAATCGTAATCACAAGGAATTATCGTAGTTAAGTGTACTCGTAACGGCATAACGCGTTTAATTAAGTCTGGCATTGTGCTTGCGATGCAAAAATGATGAGCGGTAGGTAGCGTGCGTTTCTGTGCCACGACTATTTCCCTTTCAATGAAAAGCAACGCGAAGCACTCGGCTGTAGGGTGTTAATAATCCAGAGTAAGGCTCTTTTAAAACAAATCCGGCGGTGCTCTATTGTTGAACCAACGGTAGGTAGTATGTGATGAAAACGAGGAATGTTTCGCATTGCTCTTTACGTACGCTAGGAGGTAAAACTAGAAGTGAAACAATGCCACTTTGCGCTTGTTATATTTATATTTTTCAGTTGTCCCGTCGTCGTCGTCTCTCTTTCTCTCTCTCTCTTCCTATTTCATTCTGTCCGTCGGTTCTTCGTTAACGCAGATAATTATGTTCCTCAGAATTTTGATGCAACGTAGTCAGTCATAAAGCCAAATGAAATGCGCGCATTACTTGATTTATTATACGAAATTGTTACGAGAGGAACACACGCGAAGCTCGTTATTCAAAAGGGAACGCGTTAAATGAAGAAATGTTTAACTACCCGGCCCCATTTCGAAACAGTGTGTCGAATTTTTTCAAATTGTTTCGCGATGGAAACATGGTCTTGATTAATATTTCAGGTTAATTAGTCGAAAGCAAAGCTTCGTGTTGAACGTCTACGTTTTTCATTTAAATTTGCAATAGGGGTTACTTCATTTGCGTTTGTACCATCATTCGTACGTCGCTGTATACAATTTCTAGAAGCTCCGAAACACCACGCACGCCACATACCGGCGCCGACGACAATTAGGAAGGATCATACGGCAGCAGGATTAACACTCACTGCGGAACGGTGTGAATATTTAATAGCGGGTTATGCCGGTCTTGTTGTGTGCCTCTCCGCTTATGCGGCAAACAATGGAGCTGCCGAGTAAGCCGCTCGTAGGCGCGACGATACACGGGGCCATCCTCCTCGAAGATGGCTGAGATGCTTGCCATAGAACGGCCAGGCATTATATCGGTGATTATATCGGTAGATGCTGATAGCAGGAAAATGGAAGCCCCACGTCAGCATTGGAGGGTGCCTCTTCAGCCGGCGTCGTTCGACCTCTTCACCATCACCCCCTCTGCTCGAACAATACCAGCCGCGTGAACACGCCGTTCCCGCTCGAAGTATCGTCGACCAATTTTCGCGGGAAAAATAAGAGGGAAAAAATGACGAGGAGAACGTGATGACGCCTGGAAAAAGAGGGAAAAGAAAGGGGCTTCAATTGACTCCAAGATTAAATTTTTTTTTTTTTTAGAAAATCTAACTAGAGTGCTTTTAGTAAACGAAATAGTATAAATTTCGAGTGATCAAAGTGCTGATAATAATTGATTTAAAATATCGTTTGAAATCAATTACGGTAATCGTGATATAATATGTTTGACACGGAATCCTCATCGAAAACAACTCGCTCAGTTGATTAAACGAAGTACAAAGTGTTTATTTGCGTTGACGTTTAAACGACGACTTGCACATTTAGTATATCATTTCACGTAATAATGTAATGCTTAAATTTGGTGTAATTAATAGACCATGCGTAACGTTGAGAAATTACTTGGCCATTTTTTATAATTGACGTAGCCCGTAATTTAACGTCAACTGTCTGATCTCATAAAACATGCAGTATTTTCGTGATCACATTGATCGAAAAAAACACAAGGTGAAATTTGTTATTTAACAAGCCTCGACGCATCTGGATTTGACACGTTCGACCGAGCACTTCTGTGACACATGATTGACGCTTTTGGATGGTAATAAGCTTTACGTGCCAGGAGCATAGCATCGACAAGCACGCTGGTAAAATACGATTATTTCGCAAAAATTGCGCAACGTAAATTTTTCTGATACAAGATATTCTTATCTCACGAAGCATTTTTACAAATTCCATAATACCACAAATTTTTAGGTATTCTTATTTACACAGTCCACCCTCTACATCACCCATCGCTAATAAGCGTTTCAATTTTTTTTTGTTCCAGATTATTGACGTTCTGTTACCTTGCGGCTTTGAATTGCTGGTTGCTGCTGTGTCCAGCGACGTTGTCACACGACTGGCAAATGGGATCCGTTCCTCTGGTCGCCTCTTTGGCCGACACCAGAAATTTGGCCACCTGTCTGTTCTTCGGTGGCTGTCTAATTCTCACGTACAAAGCCTTCACGGATTTCGAGGTGAGTTTTCACACGAATGACAAACGAAATTTCTCGTTCGCGAAAGGTTTATGCAAATTGCACGGCTGGCCATTATCGCGTGGCTGGCAAAAACGGCTGGCACCAGCAAAAAGTTGGATCGCTGTGTCGTGGACGTGTATCCATAAATTACCAGTTTTATTCAGAAAGAACGCGTTCCCGTGTCACGTACCCGCCTACCAAACGTTAACTTTTAATTACAACGACAGGAAATTACAAACCGAATGAGACGGATATGCGTGTTACGTAATATGAAAACAATCCTTGCAACAACTCTTGATAAACGTTTTTGATTAGATTCATTATATTATTGCGAAATTTATTCATTCTTTTCAAACTCTAATATATTAAAAAAGATGTACAAAAAAGAAAAATGAAATAACCGAATAAATTATCATCGAGGAGAAGTCATTTCGTGGCTAAACGTTTCGGGTCACAAGTGCGGGGTGTAACGAACCGCAAAGTTCCGTGTTGCTTCTGATCCCCGCGGGCGTAGCGAACCGCTTCTGATGAAGTTGTACCAGCCTGGAAAGCCATAAAGAAAGTTTTGCGACGCGAGTCAAGCGACGGCAGAGGGATGGCAACCCTCGGACCTTTCTGTTTTTCGGGTCATCCGTCAGCGACGCAGCTGAGCGTTTACCGTAATGTCCTCTTTAAGGTTGAACGTGTACGAACTCGGTGGCCACTTTTCTCGAAGGAGGCCATATCTGTGGTTTTAACGTCGTCTCACCCCTTTGCTCACCCTTAGCCAACCCTTCTTGCCGTCGAAAGAGAGTGGTGGCCGCGGTGCACGTTGATGGAACCGGCAAGGAACGGATATCTTCTTTGAGAACGAGGCCGTTCTAGTCCGCTTTCCCGTCGTAATCTTTGCGCCTAACATCCGATTTGAGGGACGTTTCAGTAATAACGCCCCTCGGCATTGTTCTCGATGCTGTATTGTCCGTATTCAGCGCACATCTTTGACACACTTTCGCGCTAAGAAGAAAGAACCCGGAGAACCGTCGGTGGGTTAAACGGTGCGGCAGAATGGACGAATATTCTTTGAGAGTTGATCGAAAAATCGATGAAAGTTTTAGAGTTTGTTGCACCACTTGTAGTAAGGTGTCTGGGTAAACGTCACGTTTCGTTCTATGTGAATTCAACTTTCCAAGTTGTATTATTTCCAGAGTTCAACGCGGTATTTGTGAGAAATGGAATGGACGCAAGTTGGTTCGTTTAGGTACTCGTGTGTAATCTTGCTGCAATATAGTGAAACGAGAACAGTTTTATCGTTAAACGTGGTTCGTGTTTGCTGAACAAATTTGAAATTAATGAAAAATAGGTATTTCAATTTTCGTTGGTGAAGTAAAATGAAAAGTGCATCGCGTCAAATAGCAAAATGACGATCGATCATCTACTAAAAAGACGTTTGTTTATATTTTCCACTAAACTAATACGTTTATCGGTTTATGGTGATTCTGTACGAAGATATGCAAATATGCCAGACAGTAATTATCCCGTTCGTCCAATGGAGCCCATAGAAACAGGAAATGCATACAGTCACCAGTCACAAAACTGCTGATCCGAAATTGATTCGCGCCAAACACGTCTTTGAACAACAATCAGCCTCGCATTTGCTCATTTCCTGCCCCGTAATCGTTTAATCGCCTGTTCTTTTTCTTTCGAGCTTATTTATTCGCTCTGCTTCTGAAAATCGAGGGTAATTTAGTGGGAAGACACTTTTTTAAAAATTGTTCGGAGCAACAAATAATATAATTATTTCTATATCCTGGGAAAAGTAATAACTTTCATTGGACAGAAATACAGGAAATAATTCATATCACAGATAAAAATGGACAGATGTATTTCATCAAATTAAAGATAATTTTTATTAACGAAATACATTTATATTTACAGTACAGTATTTATAACACAGGAAGGTAGTAATTTCACTGTCGTGGCTAGAAACATTATGATACATTATTTAATTAACGAATGAAGAATGTTGAATGATTACAAGGGAATATATGTGTTTTCGTGTTTACACGTCAGTTGAATTAACAAGAAACTAACAAGATTAAATAAATCCGATGATAATGTCTATCTTTATGATAGACATACATCTTAATTGAATAATTTATAATATTATAAGATTAAGTATTAAAAATATCAAATAACACGATTATTTAAGTATTTAGCTGATAAGTAACTTCGCAAATCTTATTAAAAATGAACAAATTCAATATTCTTTTACGATAATTTTGTGATAGGAAGGTTGCAAATTTAATTGCAAACTCGATAATTATCTTATGCTGCTACAGGAATATTTTTGATTGCATTCTTTTTATACGATTCACGAATTTCCTCGTACGATTTCCTCGGCAATAATAATTTGTTTATGATGGAAGGTTTCATGTTGTTCACGGCTGCAACTTTGACGGGTCCCTTTTGACCCCATTTCACCACGTAGACATCCAAATTAGTTGTATCTGACTCCTGAATAAAAAAAGAAAAGAACAATCCATTACGTACCACCAATGGGAAAACTCTATTTGCAAAATTTGTTAATTTTATATTTAAATGAAAATTAGGGAAATCAGTTCCTTGGAACTTACCTTAGAAGTCTCCTTAATGATCTCAGCATTTGACGTTTTTGTATCAGACTCATCTGAAACAGTCTTCTCAATTCTCCAGGATCGTATAATCCATAGAAGGGACCTAATCATCCTGTGCACCGTTTCAGTCCAGCTATCATTTTCCAAAGATTTGTTAGATCCGGACTTAAGAGACTCCCAAGATTCAGGCCATTCATTTTTATTCACATCCTTTCTGAGTGGTTTCGCAAAGTTCCTCGAAGCTGGGTGTAGTTTATCCACGATTCCAGTGTTCCAATCCTCGTCGCTGAGTTCATCGTTGACCAACTTCTGATCCTCTTCCTTGGAAATCTGTTTTTCAGATTTCTGAGCCATTGGAACATTAAGAATGCTAGTATCTTTTACAGAAACTGGCTTTGCGAGCGGTTTAGGCGTCCACTTTTTAATCTGATCGTTTCTAATTATCTCTTCGTTCTTCAAAGGCTCCTTTATTCCCAGTTTCTCGAGTTCTACGTCCCCTTTATTGTTCCAGTTTATAGAAGGTTGCTTTTTGAGTGGGTTAGGTGGCCATTTCTTAACTTGATCGTTTCTAATTATCCCTTCGCCCTTCGAAGACCCCTTTGTTTCCTGTTTTTCGATTTCTATGTCCTCTTTGTTGTTCCAGTTTAAAGAAGGTTGCTTTGTCAGAGGTATAGGTGCCCAATTCTTAACTTTGTCGTCCTTAATTATATCCTCACTCTTTGAAGACGCTTTCGTTTCCTCTTTTTCAATTTCTATGTCTTTCTTATCGCTAATCATTCCTGATTGCTGCTTTTTGAGAGGTATTGGTGCCCAATTGCCAAGTTTTCCCTTTCTAATCGTTCCTTCGATTCTTGGAGATTCAAATTCATTAGTATGCGTTGCTCCGACAACTTCGTTCAAATATCGTACAATTGAATCCTCATTCGCGACTGGAGGGCGTGCTTTACCAGTTGTTTTGGTATTCAAAGCAGCCGGAGAGCTGATAATTGAAGGCACTTCCTGTTTGTTGTCTTCGATTAATTGCTTCCCCGCGGATATTCGCAAATTGCTCGCCGCCATTCCATTCGCGTTCAATTTTGTTTCGCGCGAATCCCCGGGTAAGTTCAATTTGTTCCACGACGATTTATCATTCTCCTCCAAACTTTTGACACCTAAAACGGGCGACCAAGGTTCGTTTTTCCCTGGTATTAACGCGTGCGATGCCAACGATGACTGTTCCTTCTCTTCGCTGACA
Source organism: Osmia lignaria lignaria (assembly GCF_051020975.1). Taxonomy (NCBI): domain Eukaryota; kingdom Metazoa; phylum Arthropoda; class Insecta; order Hymenoptera; family Megachilidae; genus Osmia; species Osmia lignaria. The sequence continues at coordinate 8,963,023 of NC_135041.1, forward strand.
TTATTACCCTCGGCGGATTTAACATCCCCTCGAGACGCCTTCTTCGTATCCCAAAGACGTTTAATCGATTCACTTTCATTCGGAGAAACTTCCTTCTCGTCTTTTTGTTGCTTCCAAACGTGCGTGTCAGATTCTTCGGGTCTGAGTCCGTCCTTAATTACTCGAATATTACCCCCCTTAGGTAATTCAGTAACGCTGTCCTTCGTTGAAGAAGCTGATTTTAACTCGACGTTGCTCACTTTCGAGGTAGGAGACACTTCTTCTTCTACCTTGTCCTCTCTTCCCTTTTTCTCGGATGACAAATTACTAATCACTTTGGAATTCCTCTGTTTAGACAGATGATCTTCAGCTACGTTTTGCTCGCTTGTTTTCTCAACCTGCGATTCTTCTTTAGCTACTTGATTAATTACAACTGATGACGCACCGCGCTCCTTAGAGGCGTTGTCATTACGTTCTATTGATTTAGTTACTTGTCTCTCCTTGGAAGTTTGTAATTTTTTATCTGTAATCATCCATTCCTTTGAAGAGGCTATTTTTGAACCTTGTTTTATCGTTTCACTGGATTTTGAAGTAATCTCTTCTTCTGATTTGCTACTTACATCTTGCGCAAGTGAAAGCTGTTTCCACATGTTCATCTTCCTCGAATCTTTATCCTGATTTTCAATCAGATCGACTTTATTATCAACCTTGTTAACACTTAATTCAGTAGTACCTTGTTTCCAGTTACCTTTTTCGTTTAAACCATGCGTTATTTCCTTAGTTTCTTCCGCTTTCTTCTTGGAAGAAACTTGCCCAATTTCATTCGTCCCAGTTTCCATGGTCTTTTCAGTGTTCTTTCTATTTTGATCCTCGAGAATCTTGTAATTCTCATCTTTCTCGTGTGCAACTTTTTCAGTTTCTCGTGTTCCTTCCTCTACTTTCTCAGATTCTACGATATCTCCTTCAGACTTGCTCGCTGTTAACAGAGTTTTACCTTGATTTGATATTAAATCAGTTGCTGAAGTCTCTTCTTTCGTCTTCTTTTTAAGACTATCCTGTTTTACACCCGTATCTAATAATCTCTCGATACCGGACTTATCTTCAGCAACAATTCTTTGTTTATTTTCTTCAAAAGGTTTTAAAATTTCAATTTCACTTTCTTCTCTGGGTATTTTTAAAGGATGCTGGTTATTTTTTGCAGAATGTGGAACCATCTGATGAGTAGCTTCGCGTGATTTACTCAAATCCGGGTGTAAATCGGAAACCTCGATTTTATCTTGATTATCAGCACCTGTGGACGCGTCATTTGTAATTGCTGCAGCCGTGCCATCGTTATTCACGTTCTCAGCTGACTGTGCTTTGGCTGTATTACCTCCTCTCCAACGAATCGCTTTGTTTGCGTCTCCTAGTTTCATGTTCGCTTCAACAGATGTATCAGACGATACGTCGCTTCTTTGGGAAGAACTAGGACTTCCTGTTAGAATGCTGCCGATGGTTGACAAGCTTCCAGCTTGTCCCATATTCTTATCAGGTACCATGGTTTCATCCTTGTTCATGTTTTGTTCTAATGTAATGGTTTTCACATTTGCAGGTTTAATTAAACCATTATCAGAAGTCAGATCATTTTTATTTAATTTTCTCCATATTTCACCATTATTTTCAGATTGTTTTGAAAGTTTCTCTCCTTCTTTGCTATTTTTTAAAATTAAACCGCTTTCTTTAGAGATTGCAATGTCTTCATTTGATTCTTTTTTTGCAATGACTTTTTTTGCCGACAGATCGCTCTTTTGTAAATCACCTGATGCTTTAAGATATGTGTTCTCAATGGAAGATCCAGTTTCTTTGGATTTGCTGCTCCTTTCATTGCTAGTCTCAGGCCATGCAATTTTAATAGGTTTCTTTTGGAGGAGTTTGTTGTTTGTCAAAGACTGATCATTTTTATCTTCCTTGCCTAATAACGTAGACTCTTTATCATCTTTCTGTGCAGGAATATTAATATCTGCCCAACCTTTTCTCCTCCACATATTACTCTCGGGTAACTGAAGTTCCTCGTTACGTTTAATGTCACTAGGCTCCCATGGATTGAGTGCTTCCAAAACCGATGGCCCAGATTCTTTTTTTTCCGAATCTTCTCGTGGCAGGTTCTTCTCGTCTAGACCGTCAGGAACAGCTTCTGTAGTGTGTGGATTGCTTGACCACAGAAAACCTCTCTCTGGACTCCACAATAAGCTCTCTGTTCCAGGGTTAGTTTCTTTTGGAATTCCTGCTTCAAGTCCTTGCTCTTCCCATCGCACCGTTTTACCTCCTTTCAGATCTTCTGGTTCAAGCATTACTTTTTCAGAATCCTTAGATATACTTTTGTTAATTTCAACATCTTTGGCTTCCATTTTCACTTCTTTTGAATCTCCTAATCCAACTTCTCCAATTTCTATGCTCTGTTTCTTAGATTGGTTAGACTTCAAACCTTTCATTTTGACGCCTTCCTCCATTAAATTCTTTTCTAGCCCTTCAACTTTAAGTTCTTTCTTTACAGAATTGAGCAACTTTCCTTTCCCAGCATCTACATCCTCCTCTATCCATTCCCGTTCTTGAGACTTCTCAACCCCAATCTCCTTCGATTCTATCTCTCCCAAACCATTCCTCTCACTTTCAACTTGAACCTCCTTCTTCTCTGACTCTGCTGGCTTTTCTTTCTTGTCCCATCCCTGCTCCTGAGGCTTCTCAACCTGAATCTCCTTCAATTCTATTTCTCCCAAAGCCTGCTTTCCACTTTCAACTGTAACCTTCATCTTCTCGGTCTCTTCTGGCTTTTCTATCATGGCCCATCTCTGTTCTTGAGGCTTACCAAGCTCAATCTTCTTCAATTCTATCTCTCCCAAACCCTTCCAATCACTTTGAACTTCCAGCTCCGTCTTCTCTGACTCTTCTGGCTTTCCGATCATGGGCCACCCCTGTTCTTGAGGTTTCTCAAGCTCAATCTCCGTCAATTCTATTTCTCCCAAGCCCTTCCTATCACTTTCAACTTCAACCTCTTTCTTCTCTGACTCTTCTGGCTTTTCTATCCTAGCCCATCCCTGTTCTTGAGGCTTTTCAACGTTCACTTCCTTATTTCCCAAACCCTGCTTCTCACCTTCAACTTGAACCTCCTTCTTCTCTAACGCTTCTGGCTTTCCTATCATGGCCCATTCCTGTTCTTGAGGTTTTTGAACCTTCACTTCTTTCCCTCCCAAACCTTGCTTATCACCTTCAACTTGAACCTCCTTCTTCTCGGTCTCTTTTGGTTTTTCTATAATGGCCCATCCCTGTTCTTGAGGCTTTTCAACCTTCACTTCATTCTCTCCCAAACCCTGCTTCTCACTTTCAACTTGAATCTCCTTCTTCCCGGTCTGCTCCGGCTTTTCTATCATGGCCCAATCCTGTTCCTGAGGTTTCTCAACCTGAATCTCCTTCAATTCTCTTTCTCCCAAACCCTGCTTCCCACTTTCAACTGTAACCTTCATCTCCTCGGTCTCTTCTGGCTTTTCTATCATGGCCCATCTCTGTTCTTGAGGCATATCAAGCTCAATCTCCTTCAATTCTATCTCTCCCAAACCCTTCCTATCACTTTCAACTTCAACCTCCTTCTTCTCTGACTGTTCTGGCTTTACTATCCTAGCCCAACCCTGTTCTTGAGGCTTTTCAACGTTCACTTCCTTATCTCCCAAACCCTGCTTCTCACCTTTAACTTGAACCTCTTTCTTCTCTAACGCTTCTGGCTTTCCTATCATGGCCCATTCCTGTTCTTGAGGTTTTCGAACCTTCACTTCTTTCTCTCCCAAACCTTGCCTTTCACCTTCAACTTGAACCTCCTTCTTTTCGATCTCCTCTGGCTTTTCTATAATGGCCCATCCCTGTTCTTGAGGCTTTGCAACTTTCACTTCCTTATCTCCCAAACCCTGCTTCTCACCTTTAACTTGAACCTCCTTCTTCTCTAACGCTTCTGGCTTTCCTATCATGGCCCATTCCTGTTCTTGAGGTTTTCGAACCTTCACTTCTTTCTCTCCCAAACCTTGCCTTTCACCTTCAACTTGAACCTCCTTCTTTTCGATCTCCTCTGGCTTTTCTATAATGGCCCATCCCTGTTCTTGAGGCTTTGCAACTTTCACTTCCTTATCTCCCAAACCCTGCTTCTCACCTTCAACTTGATCATCTTTCTTCTCTAACGCTTCTGGCTTTCCTATCATGGCCCATTCCTGTTTTTGAGGTTTTTGAACCTTCACTTCTTTCTCTCCCAAACCTTGCTTTTCACCTTCAACTTGAGCCTCCTCCTTCTTTGACTTTTCTGGCTTTTCTATAATGGCCCATCCCTGTTCTTGAGGCTTTTCAACTTTCACATCCTTATCTCCCAAACCCTGTTTCTCACCTTCAACTTGATCATCCTTCTTCTCTAACGCTTCTGGCTTTCCTATCATGGCCCATTCCTGTTTTTGAGGTTTTTGAACCTTCACTTCTTTCTCTCCCAAACCTTGCTTTTCACCTTCAACTTGAGCCTCCTTCTTCTTTGACTCTTCTGGCTTTTCTATAATGGCCCATCCCTGTTCTTGAGGCATATCAAGCTCAATCTCCTGCAATTCTATCTCTCCCAAACCCTTCCTATCACTTTCAACTTCAACCTCCTTCTTCTCTGACTGTTCTGGCTTTACTATCCTAGCCCAACCCTGTTCTTGAGGCTTTTCAACTTTCAGTTCCTTATCTCCCAAACCCTGCTTCTCACCTTCAACTTGATCATCCTTCTTCTCTAACGCTTTTGACTTTCCTATCATGGCCCATCCCTGTTCTTGAGGCTTTTCAACTTTCACTTCCTTATCTCCCAATCCCTGCTTCTCACCTTCAACTTGAACCTCCTTCTTCTTTAACGCTTCTGGCTTTCCTATGATGGTCCATTCCTGTTCTTGAGGTTTTTGAACCTTCACTTCTTTCTCTCCCAAACCCTGCTTCTCATTTTCAACTTCAACCTCCTTCTTCTTTGACTCTTCTGGCTTTTTTTGCATGGCCCATCCCAGTTCTTGAGGTTTCTCAACCTGAATCTCCTTCAATTCTATTTCTCCCAAACCCTGCTTCTCACTTTGAACTGTAACCTCTATCTTTTCGGTCTCTTCTGGCTTATCTATCATGGCCCATCCTTGTCCTTGAGGCTTCGCAACCTCAATCTCCTTTATTGCTATCTCTCCCAAACCCTTTTTCTTACTTTCAACTTGAACCTCCTTCTTCTCAATCTCTTCTGGTTTTTCTATCATGGCCCATCCCAGTTCTTGAGGCTTTTCAACCTTCACTTCTTTCTCTCCCAAACCCTGCTTCTCACGTTCAATTTGAACCTCCTTCTTCTCGGTCTCTTCTGGCTTTCCTATCATGGTCCATCCCTGTCCTTGAGGCTTCTCTACCTCAATTTCCTTCAATTCTATCTTTCGCAAACCCTTATTCTCACTTTCAACATGAACCTCCTTCTTCTCAGACTGTTCTGACTTTTCTTTCTGGTTCCATCCCTGATCTTCAGGCTTATGAATCTCAAGCTTCTTAGTTTTCTTTTCTTCCGGACTCTTCTCTTCCCTTTGCTCTTGAATTTTCTTTTTTTCAGCCGTTTCTGACTTTGATTTTTTAAGAAGTAAATCCTTCATTTCCGGTTTCTCTTTGTCAGATTCTTTTAGCCCATAGTTTACTATTTCTGTGGTTTGCTTTTCGATTTTTTCAGATTCCCATCTTCCTGTTTTGATGTTCTCTTCTTCTTCATTTTTTTTCCTGCTGTCTTCTTCTAGTTCCTTATTTTGAGATACTTCCATTATATGGTTGTTCCTTTCTATGTTCTGTAGGCCCAGCATCTGTTGTTCTGGACTGGCTGTTTTAAGGCCCTTATTATTCCAGTGGTCACTGCTTGGTTTCCACCATCCCGCATCTTCTGTTTTCAATACCTGTTGTCGTAGATTCTGTTTCCAATGTCTGTTTTCGTCTGGAATTTCTGCACTCCATTTTCTTACCTCGAAACCATCTCCTGTGGATATTTTCTCTTTTGAATCCTTCAGAGGCTTGTACATCTTCCAACCTCTTGGTCCATGTTCCTGTTTGCCCAAATCTTCTATTCCTGACTTTCCTGCTGCAATTTTTTCTTTTTGCAAATTGTTCTCTTCTTTTTCTTTACTTTCTCTATTTCTCTGGGGGACCTTTTGTTCCATGTTACTCTTCCACATGTGACTCCTTGCTCCTCCTGATTCATCTTTTTCTGATTTCTTTTCTTCAGAAGATATTGTTTTGTCTTCACCACGTTGACTATATTGGTTTCTCTGTTCGCCTGCCAGAATTTTCGACTTCCACGATTTTAGTTCATGCGACTTTAACTTTTCGTCAGGGATCTTCTTATTAATAACTAGAATTCGATGTTTCTCATCATTTTTTCCCTGTATTTTATCAGATTGCCTAGTACTCCATAAAGTTTTTATTCTGTCATCGCTTGTTTCTTTTGATGGTTTCTCCAACTGTATCTTTTTGGAACTATGTTCCCTCTCTGCCTTCATTTTTTCGTCTTCTTCTCTCCAGCCCTTAAGTTTTAACATTTCTGGCAATTCATCTACTTTTTCACTACCTCTTCTATTACCTATATATCGATTGCTCTCGTACATTTTATCATGAGCTTTATGACCGTGTAGCATTGTATCATACCGTCCAGTGCCCTTGTGTTTGTATTTTGAACCATGCTCCAATTCATCCAGCAAGAGAAGTGGATCGGAATCAAACAAAGTTTTGTGTTTTAAATATTTATTTATCCTCTCCCCTTCTTCGTTAGCTTTTCTATCGTCTGAAGAATCCAATGATTTTTCACTTTTACTTCGTAAACCTTCCAAACTTCTACTACTCCCTTCGCTCTTTTTCGAATTATCCTCATTGATTTTCCAATTTTTTACATCCAATCCACTGTTCTTCCACTGTGAGTTCCTTTCTCGTTTCCAATCTATCCTTGATCCCTCGTTTCCTTTTATTTCTTTTAAATTTTCTTTCTTCCAGTCAGTGTTCCATTGCGACGTAGGCAATTTTTGCACCCTCCAACGGGCACTGGCATCTTCATTTTTAATTTTCTTCCCGCGATTCGACCACTCAGGTCCTTCCTTCCAGCGTAAGTTTGTTCCACTACTAATCCATTGTCCATTTCGTTGCTGGCTTTGAATTATCGCACTTCTGCCTGGAGCCAATGATTCTGAATAATCTTCTGAACTCTCTGGTATCAGGTACATGTACCAATTATCGTTGATTGGTTTGTCGCCAAGTTTCTCTGCTTGGTCTAATCTCGTGTATTTCGCGTCCTCTGACGTGAAGGAATCCCAATAGGGTCCTCGATGCAATGATATTTGCTCGTTAGATTTTGACGCTCTTAGATTTCCCAGCCATGCTATTATCGGAGACACTTCACTTTGCTTCTTCCTGTCCTTTTCCTGCGTTTTGGTTGCAAATGTTTTCATAATCATTCGAATAATATCATAGATAAATTTTAATAGGAATTAAAATGACAATAAATAAAAATATATAACGTTGTATTGTCAGCTAGATTAAAACTCTTTTGAAAATTATTTGTAATATTAAAAACTGTCGAAGATCGAAATATAATGACTTGTTGTTGAATAAAATGAAAGTATCGCATGATTTATTCAATGTATCTAGAATGTATTAATCAACACAATGATTTCGTTACATCTAAAGTGAAATAAAACGAGTGTAGGTGCTTTAAATTCCTTGTGCAACGTCGACGAATCTTTGATCATCTTTGATCTATCCAAACATACCTCTGCGTCAGGAAGCAACCCTCCCCAATCAGTTCCGCTCGAAGTCTTTTGCGCTGATCCCGTTTCCTGAAAGCTTAATCCAGCCTCTTTGCTTCGTGATTTCTGCTGTCCAACCTCCAAAGAACGTTTCGTTTGAACATTTCTCGAAGCAGCTTCTACATCGGTGACGTGTGACCGTTTCACTGTCGTTTCAACGCCCACCCGTTTCTCTGTTTGCCCATTCGATTTCTTTTGCTGCTGAATCTCCGACGAGACGGCAACACAGCAGAAGAAAAGTGATAAAAGTATCGTTGGTATCTTCATCTTCGCCGTATCATTGGACACTGTTATCGTTTTTAGCTGATTCGTCGATTATATATACTGTTTGCAGCAATTGTAAAAACAGTCTGCACGTGAAACGTGCGCAATTGTTGTTCCAGCTCGACCAATTCGTTCCCGTTGTTCCGCTTCTATTTCCGGGAATCACTTTCGGAACATCATGTACTTTAGATGACACTTTCAAGATGAATTGCAATTTTTGCAAACGTCTCTTCGTTGATCATAAATCATAAGTCATTAAGGTTCTGCAATTAAACGTAGTTTTAATAATTTATGATAATTTTACCGTACTTAGCGTGTATGGCGTTAATTAAATTATTATTATTATTGTTCCGTGCGATAATGGAGGTTACTCGCCGGGTAGATAGCTATGTATGCCAAAGGGTTAATAATGAATTTTCATAAAATTTACCATTCGGAGTCAATGTTATTTATAATTAATTTTGACAGAGAAACATAGCAGTCTGGTTACGTGTAAAACTCGAAATTCGAAATAATGGGAGAACAAAAGGTACGAGAAAAAATCCCAATTAATATTGTAGGAAGGAAAGAGGTGGATTGAATCGCTGGGTCAGTATTCGTCCTAAATTTTTCCTTCATTGCTACATTAATTTATTATGTTGTCTGTACCATCAGTGATTGCTGGTTTCCTCATATTTATATTCGAAAACGTTTGCCATGCGTTTATAATTCTTTGAAATATCTCGATCCACGACACAGTTTTTCAACTTTCGTTGAAACAAGTTGAAGCAGAAACGAAACGAAACGTAAGAGGAAACGTTGCGATCTTTGTAAGAGGAAAGTATTATATATTTAGCATACGGATAGAGGGGAAACGCAACATTGTGCGGGAACTGGGAACAGTTTCATTCTAAGGTGAAACTCTTTTCATCGCATTTAACGCAACAACCTGCATTTCATTTTCAGCAACAGAGGCACCCGCCTCTTCTCCTTGGTTGGATGTTCCTGGTACTCCCGTTCCTGCCCGCATCCAATCTTTTTATTACCGTTGGATTCGTCGTCGCGGAACGAGTGCTCTACATGCCCAGGTAACTAGTAATTTATCCTCACCCTTTGTAATTTTAAAAGTCAAAGAAGACCGTCGGATCCTAGGAGAATAAACGCTGCGAAAACTTGCTAATCAGACTTCTACCGAACACGGTTGTTATTCATATTTTGTCATATATTAATAAACATCGATAAAAAATGAAGAACTAATAATCTTACAGTGTCGGATGGATTCTACTAGTCGTGTACGGGATGCAAATCAGCTGGACGGCTATTCCCCGAAGAAGAAGTCTGATCACAACGGGGATAGTTCTACTTCTGCTGTTAGGATGTTACAGAACGGTTCTTAGAAACCGAGATTGGACTTCAAGAGAAACTTTGCTCAGGTTAGTGAAACGCTATATTCGAATCGATCATCCAGCTGTTAGTAATTAATATAATTAGAGATGCAATCTGTCTCTTTACACATTTCAACCTGTCAAACGCATCTTAAGAAAGGCATTGACGTCTTCGTTTTAATTACGAGTAAACTTTGCACCCGTTCAAACGCAAATCGTTTATTTTTCATCGTGCACCGAGGCTGTCATAACATTAGTCCGATAACGATCGCGTCGATAATAGAACGAATCACGTTGAGGAAACAGACGCGCACTTTCGTGTACCCGTCGGTGAAGATGATGTAAAGGAACTCGCAACGTCGCCTTCCTTTATTTACAATTGAAAGTGGCGCTTGCACAAATTTCATCTTTTCGAATTCACGGATCCAGAATTTTCGCCGTGATAGAAGATTTCGGAGCGCGACCGTGTTTCTTGGGACGCGTGAAAAATTCATGAACCTTTCGTTCCTTAGAAATTCGTCTGGAAGCGTGTCGACGCTTTTTGCAATAAATTTTTTAAGAAATCGCAGCATTCTAACATTCCATATAGCTCTCATTTTAAAAAATCTTGATTTTGCGAAAAGCAAGTTGAATCTTGCTTCGACAAATACATTAGTCAAAATCTAAAATTAATTCCCTTTGGTAGAAACTTCCTTTATTTCTACACTTTTTTATTCAAATAACTGTCGTTTCAAATTCTGTACTTCGAGTCTGTTCTCTTCTAGAATTTCTTCCTTTGGATCTTTCAATCTGAATTCTTGTTCAAAGATCCAACTTCCCTTTTCTCTAAACATTCTATTCCAAAGTTCTCTTCTTGCAAAATCATCCCTCTTAATTCAGGTCAATTTATTCTGCATTAACGTTACTCTACAATTCTTCCCTGCTTATCTCTGATCCTTCGATAAATCATCGATATTAAAAAAAAAATTGGATAAATTGTCGCTAGAAGTTTCCTCTCGGTTAGTTCGTGCAGTGGTATTCATGGGAGGGTGGGTTCTAAATTCGTCGAATCGCAAAGTAATTCGACGAAGATTTACGTCAGGCTTTTCTGCCACCAGTGGAACAACGCGGCTGGCATAGCGCCAGACTGGCGCTTGCACCTACGTACACGTGTATAAACCAGCTAAAGTCGCGCGGAAGCGATTCGCTTCGAATGTGACCAACAGGATGGATAAACGTTGGTGACGAAAGAAAAATCGGGACGTCTGATCTGACCTTAACACGTTGTTGTTGCAGAGCTGGTCTACGGTCTCTTCCCCACAACGCCAAGATGCATTACAACTTCGCCAACTTCCTCAGGGACATGTCGCAACCGAACCGTGCGATCCTGCATTACCAGCTGGCCCTTTGGTAAGTAACCCTCTGTACACGTCGATGTTGCGCATTCCGCTCGAAAGCACCGGAAATACGACGTCACCGGCCTCTTAGCGGCGACGCAGTTCATGTAGAAGCTTTCGAAAACGCTGCCAGCAAATAGAGACACGCTTTCACCGGATTCAAGAGATTTCACCTGAAAGGGCTGGGATACGTTCTGGCAAGTGGGGGGTGAAATTGTGTAGGGAGCTTGAAAGAAGTTTCACCAACAGGAATGAAGGCTTATACATTTTTTTTTTTTTTTTCTCCTTCTTCCGGAAGTTTAGAGAGAATTCGGGAATTTTAGTTGGGACATTTTCAATCGTCAAAAGTGGAAAAATTGAATGAAGAAATTAAGGGTTTGGAAATCAAATGGCGCCACTTTCTTCTATCTCGAGCACTTACTTTCTCTAGGATACATCGCGCAAAGTCAAATACTGAAAAAATAAATAGCTGGAGAAAAATAAAGATATTGACACAGTGAGACAAATGTTTACCGAAGAATGTCAAGAGAGAAAACAGGTTAAAGAGATAGGCAAACAGACATGATTAACTGTACATGAAGAAATAACTTTCTTCCGTGGTAATGCAATCTTAAGAACACAGGCTGGGTGTTTATGGAGAAAAGATACGAATACTATCTTTACAAACACTCGCACAAAAAATGCTTCACAAAAATGCTTCTAGCTTTGAACTTGTCTCGGATGAATTAATTTAACTTCTGATCATTTGAGGAAACAGATGGAAGCTTGCATAAACTGATATACTCACCGATACTTTTCACGATTCAATCGGTCGATCCCCTGCCGTGTTTCGTAACTGATCTTACAAGAACTTCGAACCACCTTAATTGCCTCTCGTTACGATTAATTCGTAGAGAATCGTTATTTCTTCAACAGAGTTATTCCTCGAAGTAATCGTACGAGTGTCGCGTACCAACGGTTTCGTTTTTTCTTTCGTTGTTGCCTTTGGTGTTCTTTTTAGCTGGAGGGATGACTACGCCCTGCAAGGAGCGCGTTTATCAAAGCGGTGTAAGAGGTTTACTGACAGCGACTGGTATTCCGATAATGAAAATTCCACTTCCCCGTTCACGCGAATCCTTTTGAAGTCGATGCTTCAATGAACCGTTCCCTCGCTCTTTTTCCTTCGAACAAGGCCACCACTTCGTGTGTTTATTTTTTTTTTATATTTCTGTTTTGTTTTTTTGCCATCAGCCCGGGTCATATTTCAACTGTACTTCGAAGTTTCATCTGGGTGGAAAATTTGATTCACGATTTTGAGTAAATTCGTTAACGCGTTGTTTTGTCTGTGCCATGTGAATAACCCGAGACGTGTTAAGTCGTTCGAGAAATTGTGATTTTAAGGAGGTTTTATTATTGAGTGATGATAACCTTGCAATATTTTTGGATTCGAACGTGGTTTGGACTTTCGTTTACGTCACCGTATTTTGTAATTGTAGCCTTGGGAAATGAATACAATTCGAACGTTGTTCTGGTGTAGGAAGAAATATATTTGTCATATCGAGTTAACCGATTATTCTCTTAGGATATTTCTCAGAACATTAATCTACAAATTTCTTTTTTTTTAAATATAATTCCTAAATAATAATCAAATAGTTGAAAGCATTGATCCTCTTTTTCCAAGATATTCATTAATCATTCGAATTTACTTGCAACATATTTCAATTCTATCTCTACTAACAAGTCGTTATTTAAAATCACCTGCTACCTGTGTATATGTACACATATAACGCACACATATGCAAATATCGCCATGCGTTGACGACTCATCGTGTCGGGGCACAAGTGTGTAAAACAATTGAAAATTAATTTCGTTGCTGCGTACGCTTGACACGTACAATCTTTTTTGAGCCACTGGAAATAACAATACACTCGAGACAAGTCGGAAGGTTTTTCGTTTATTAAATTTTATCGGGTATTAATTAGAATCGTTATCGAAACTGACAATTCCACTTCGTTGTTAATTGCGTTCGGTATTAATATCGAACAAATGAAAACATTTCATAAATTTGTGTTGTTAAATTGAGTACACAGTTATTCAACAAATGGACATAAACGGAGGTTGGTACGATTGAGTAGAAAAAACGAAAAATAAATTACTCGTTTTCAATTTAATAACTATGCGTTCTAGGGAATCGAATCTTGGTGCAAATCTCAAAATCTCAAAATCTCAAAAGTTTCGCTTTTTGAGGGTTGAAAAATTTGTATAGAAATTCCGTGAAATTCACATACCCCATTGTCGTCGTTCATCCTCAGCAAACCACTATTCAAAGATCTCTTTTAAGCCTTCACGCCCATCTGTCGTAGAAAAAAAGGAACAGCAAAAAATGAGGTGATTTGGTAGTTTTGATAGATGGTGTTCAAAAAGTAGATCGTATATTTGAAAGAAAAGGCAAGAAGAATGGATAGAGGATGAAAAAGTGCAGACATCATATTTTTGCGATTGAACATGCGCTGGGGATGACAAGAAAACGAACAGCAACGGGTACCATTGAAAGGAGAGAATACGATGAAATACCCCATCATATGAAAGAATAATATTTGGTTAACGAGTAATTTTAGATGGAAAGCAATGTAGATTGTCATACTTACATACAAAAAATGTGATTAAGCAAACAGGAACGATCAACGAAACGGGATCGTAGAAAGTCAACATCTATTCCGATTTGGATAGAAAGCGATATAAATGGAAATTTTAAATAAAATTTCATACAGGAACTTTTTCATACAAAAGAATAGAAGAGGAAAAATTAAAATAGCGGAAAAAAACTTTATTCGAGAAGGTTTCGAAATCTCCTCACTTTTATTTCTAGATATATAAACAGGAGAAGTACAAATATTAATTTGAACATTGACGTATTCGTTATCAACGGGCCAGTCGGTCTTCTGAAAATTTCGTCATTCTTGAATTGCAGTTCAATTTGGAAGTAAAACATTGATCAAAATTTGGGTGTGATTAATTCGTGAAAAAATTAAAAGCCACTTGTAACCTTCCTCGTTTCGGTCACCCAATTTTTTTTTATTACATTTTCTCAAAAACTCGTCTCGTTTGTCATTAAATGGGTGCTTTGCAAATAATTGTATCAAAGATGATTCGACGAAGATGCATCTTTCATATTTGGTCGTTACACGATTACGAGCAACGAAAGATGAAACGAAGTTCGAAATCAACTTGGAACTCATGAATACACGCTTCCATTGTAAACGAGGAGGTTCCCATCGAATGGACACAGACATACTCTATTCTGAAACGAGGAGGCGCATTCTCATCAGTATGGATATCGAGACGAAGAGGACACGGCAAGTTGGAAAGAACAGATTCGCCAGTTTCACAAGAGCACGAAAGATCCCGCGATGAATTTCCGCGAGGCTGAAGAATTTTAATCGGCCAACACTTTCATAATCTTCGCACGGCTCTGGCCGTGTTGCAATTCTTTTGTGACGTCTATCTACTGGGATGGGCAATGTTTATTAATGAAAGAGCCCGCTCGTACGTGTATCGAGGTTAATTGAAAAACACCGATCGAAATGCTGATAGCCCGGTTCGAAAGGTTCCGCTAACTTAGCATGCGACACGAGGAAAAAATTATATTGGAAAGAGTCTTTTCGAGTGTCAAAGAAATCCACGCCTCATACGGAAAGCAATTTGATCGAGCTGGAATTAATAATTCATGGAGAATTCGATATTCGCTTTCAAGATTTCAAAGCATCGATATTCGTCGGTTGTGGGAAGCAACCCTTATTAGCTATCCAATCTTTCGATCGAATAAATTGAGACAAGTTTCAAAGGTGTTAATTTCGTGTCATTGAAAATCAATTATTGATCAATATCCACGCTGTTTTTCTTTTAATTAATTTATTATTCAGTCATTTGAAATAACATCCATCACGATGGACGTGATTTCCAGTGTCCTAAAAAGTTAAATCAGTGTCGCAAAACGTTCGCATTGCAACCGCCATATCGCGCCATTCCCTTAAACCATTTCGAAATTTCCTGCGCCATGAAGAAGTGCGCGCACAGCCAGACTAAGGCCGCAGGAAGCCAACAAAAGTGCATTAATTAGCCACAGGTTGGGCGGCGGTGCACGAGATGAAGTGGTAACCTCTTCGCTTCTCTTTCTTCTTTCTTTCCTCTTCGTCTATTCCCTGCTGTTCGACTCGCGCTACCTATTCCTCTCTATCCCATCTTCACTCGGCTTCCCTCTTTCTTCTACCTTTTTCTTCCTCAGCAAACCGCAAGCCACTTCTTACGAACGGGGCTAATGCAGCGCGCACTAAAGCCGGCTATCTTTGGCCGGGTCGAGCGCGTTCCTCGCGCTTAGCTAAGCTCGAAACGGCATCGATCATTACTGAATAGGGTGCTAGAGAATTTCTACGATGAACTGATCGTCGACAACGGGAATAGAGTTCAGCCTCGAGTTCCGCTTTGATGTTTCGACGATCTTCTCCGTTTAGAATTACGATTTATCTTCTCGATACACAGCCCTGTTCAGCAATTCTGTCGGGTGAAATTTTATCACCGTCACGGTATTATTCATTCATTCGCGTAACTTACCGTCCCCGAGTGGCTTTATATTTCCGCGATTCAACAACGTGCAGTCGACGCAACAGCGTTTCGATCCGATCGTCCGATAGTAATAATTATAAGCTCGCGCGATAAATATCAAAGTCATCGATTTATTTTTCGATCCAGGCCATTATTCGACTTCAAATCTAAGCATCGACAGCTTTAATTCGCGATCGCGCGGTCTCTCGATCGGGCGATATTTATGGGCCGATCGGGGATGTAAGCTTCGGCCTGTTTCAGCGCGCAAATTGTTCGATCGTTACGTAAACAAAGGTGAACAAAGCCTGGCGTGCAAATGCAACACTGGGCGCGCATATATCACGGATATAATTGTAAAAATCCTTCGTTTCGTCGCACTAACGAGGCCCTGCGCGGCGAGATTTATTTCCCGTTCGCGCGACTCGCGTTTACTCGAAACAGGGAACGATTTAATGCGGATATAATTGGATTTCAGCGAGCGAGACGCGACCGAAATTTCACGGAATTTCTACATAAAAAAGGTACAGAGCTGAGGTTTCGATCAACGTTCTACGAGGTGTGAAACTGTAACCGCGTCCACGGTTATCTCAGATATATCAGATTAAATGAAATTGGATTTCTTGTACAGAGTGCCGCGTCGGTAGAAACGGAGACTAATTCTATATGGAGAAACAACTGAAAATTATAGGATAAAGAGATTTATATGTGCAACTTCGTTTTATAAATACACTTTCAGAAATTGTTAAAAAATATCGAACAAAATTTCCTATCTTTCACCAGAGAATTGCAACATTACAAGGAAACAAAATTGATACACAATAATAATCCCCGGTTTCATCCCCTTTCGTTTGCTAATCATCAGTCTCATCACAATAACGTGATATTTGCCCGCGAAAATGCAATCAATCCGGTAAACACAGAGGAGAACGTGATTGATGGTAACAAAAAGAAGAGTGAGAGAGGAAGGGGTAGAAAGAGAAAGAGAGAGAGTAGAAACGATGCAGGCGAGAGGACGGTTGCAACTAGATGAAAATTGTACTTGGACGGTGCATTCTCGTTGGTCCAGTTGGGTCGCTTGTATGTAGATCTCATTTCCTAGGCTCACGCCGACGACCGTCCTCTTCCATTCGGCCTTTCTTCCTCGCTCCGCATCCCCTCGACGCACAGCTTCCTCCAACCGAGCGGTATTAACTCTGAAAAATTGAACCTTCGACTAACTGCCAATTTCCTACGTTTGTTTCGCTCGGCAAATCGACGCTCGAACATTCCTTTTTCGCTGACCCGCTCCGCTTCACCTGATTCGTACATATCGTTCCCGCAGCTCGTTAGAGAATTATTCTTTTCAAATGGTAAGAATAACTTGAAATTTTATCTTCATTATAGCAATTTCCAATCTGCTTCTTTTTTTTTTTTTAGAAGAATGTACCTTCAAGTAGTTGAAGTATGTTTGATTTCTTAAAAATAATACTTTCAAGAAAACATATTTCAACCGACGATGTTTACTATGACTGACGTTCATCGTCTTCGAATCACGTTGCTTAGAACTTTGTATATTTCACACGAGCAACTCTTTTTCCTTGTTGACGTGCCAGCTGGATGAATTAGTTTTCGATCAGACGCTCGAAATTTCCCCGAGGAGACATTGCTTGAAGTTGCCGACCCAACGGGAGCGGCGCATCAGCTAAGTAATTTAAAGTAGACCGAGATTGACCCGGTCTGTGCGCCACTAATAATTGAGTGCCTCTGCTAGGGCGTCGGAGTTCCTCGAGGAGCCGGTGTGCAAGTCGTTTCGCGGCGGTGCTCGCAGTTGTTATTGCGTTCGCGGGAGCAATGGCTCCGGGTGTCTGGAGAATTGTCAGGGAAGAATGGAAAAGGGGTTGGACGGAGAGAAATACGTAGTGAGTCGATGAAATGCCGGCAGGATCGAGGAACGATGCGGCTCGTGTTTGCTTTTCATTCGTCGCGAACCTGTCCGTCTTCCCGAGACGTTTCCTCTCCTTCCTCGTCCTTTATCTTCTTCTCTGCCTTCGTTTCAAAAAGACACATTCTCGCGCAAGTTTCCTTGTTTCCTCCTTGCTTTCCACGAAACGTCCTCTGATTGCGTTTCGAATCTATTATTAACAGAAAATTTATAACCACATTAAGTTACTTCGACACCTGCAGCAATTAGAATTTATAGACGTGGCGATAGAGAACTTTGACACCTGTACTGGCTAAAATTATATAGTTCTACCAAGTTTATTTCTCCATTCGCAACGGAAATACAGAAAGTCCGATAACACAATTACAACCTTTGGCATTTCCTGAAAAGCGAAGGACCAAAGAACGTATCTAACGATAGTTCTTTGCACTTTGTCCCGGTCGCTAATTAAAGAGCTGCAAAAGCATCAGCGATGTATCGACGTTCGTATCGAGGACCTTTGTGTGCTCCCTCGCGTTAACGTCAAACATATTTCGCAGTAAAAAGTCAAGGTAGATCGCGGTGACGCGCGTCTGTTACCAACGGTGGATCGTGTACAAAGGTTTTCGTCGATGAATGTTTTACGATCCAGTAGAACGAAAGATAGGAAAACGGGGAAACGTGACGCGGGGCTTTGTTATTATTGTTCGACGAGGAACGAAACATGTATAAAGCTGGCGGAAGTTTTACAGGTGTGTTACGCGGTCTTCTATTCGCGATAATGCATTATGCGATTGCAATTTTACGACGGCCCGGTTTTACTATTATTCGAGGCTCGTGAATCGACGAGGGCCGTTCGACGCGTAGATATACAGTCGGCGTTGCAGTAAATCAAGTGCGAGAAGGATCCATCGAATACGTTGATCCGCAATAAAAATTCTCGGCTGTGTCGTGGCTCGAAGTAGACGACTCAGCTGAATGAGAAGTATATTCTCGCTGCGAGATACTAATGCACACGATTTTATTGTTTATCGATTTAACTGTTCAGCCATCCACTAGGCGATATAGGTGTCCAGAACCGTCTGCCTGTAGGAAATTCAATTTTCTTAGAGGCACTAGCGTAGAGGGAAGAATTTCAAACGTTTATTACATAGTTAAGTTAGATGTTAAGGTTTTATGTTGACGTATACTTTATTTTAATTTAAACCATTCGAAGTTGCAGTATATAGAAAAGCGTAGTACAGCAAAGTATTTTCCAAACTACATAGAGTTAATAACGATGGATTGAACAAACTTAATCTTCATAATATGAAAGAAGCGATAAATATTCATTAGGGTTGATAGCAATAATTATTCCGCGCTATGATGTGATCCGAATTCATGATATTTCGGGGGTTCATTTCAACGGATGAATAAAGACTGAAAACGTTGAAATGTTAAACGCTGAATACATTAAAATATTTCCTCTGCCACGCATGAATATATAAAACGGGTTAAATAGCAACATGTGCGCGAACTTTCAATCGTCTTGTTTTTCTGACCGATTACAAAGAACGATAATAAGCAGCGAACATGTATCCATGGAATCATGCAAAACGAACATCAAGTATGTACGATAAATGTGTGGAGGCTATGTAGGATCGTGGTAGAGCATCGTAGAAACACCGTGGCCAATTTATTCATCAGCATTTCCGGAGGATGAACAATACCAATCTACAATATGATGCGTTCGTCGGTCTTTCCTAATACCAGCGAACATGCTCCTATCATTATTCGAAAACTACAATGATCTATTTACCTATGGTAATGCTTTCAGAGAGAGGGTTGGTTCTCCATTTAGCCGATGATAATTGTCGGTTCTTCTTCTTTCCCATTCGCCATCGAAGAGGTGATAAATTCAGGCACTAAATTTCGTGAAATTTTGGGTTATGCGTGTTAGAAACATTAGAAATTTAAAATTTTAAAAATTTTGTTTTGTGAGATGATCAGAGTAAACGATAAAACAGAGGAAAAAGGACGAAGCAGATATTAAAAATCATTATTAGCATCGGTCTCGTATTTCAATATGATTTCTAACCAGCAATAACCTCGCGTAGAACACCATTATGGCTGTATAATGGGAAGTTGGATTTGCTATACGACCAACCGAGTCCCTTCCTCTTCGTTGCTGCTTTATCTCTGCCGCTTTCTGTCCTCGCTATCCAGCTTTGTCGTTGCCTTAACTTTACGATCCGCTGCAACCATAAACTCGGTCTATCGAAAATTACGACGGGATATCCTGCAAGAACCGAACTACGTGGAACTGCCATCAAGGAAGTTTTCCCGAATATTGACATCATAGGGACGCATATTGTTCGCGTCCATTTGCAAACTGTGCGTCGACGGAATTAATGAAGATCCATGAAAGTACGATTCCGCGAAAAAGAGGTGAAGGTTACGTCGGTTTAAGTGATACGACCTCTTATAAGTCAGACATAATAGCGTCTCGCGTATGGCTGACGTATTCTACTTAATCTTCATGAAACCGCGTCATTCGTCCATTAGAGGAGCCCGACAGCAGCGTGCCTGGATCAAAAAAGACCCAGTCATCACCGTGTTAGAGTTAAAAATCCATCTATTTCTTATTTAAACGGGGTAGGTTTATGTTTCGGAAGAAATACGAACAGCCGTACACGGTACACACCTCGCGCGTGCTTTATCTTCTTCTTATAAATGAAACAAGTTATTTATTATCCAATAAAGAGACACTCGTGTTGCGCGACACCCTTGTGGGTGCTTTGCCCGGGATTGTATCCCCCTGACGTGTAAATATCGAGGTTTCTCTGTGACCCTCTCCGGAGACCGACCAGACACGTTCCATCTTTCATCCCCTTTTCGACAGCACCCGTTTCCCATCTTATTTGAGAATGTTTTGAGACTAACGACGATTTCAATGATCCACACTCGATTAACGAAAAAGAAACGGGTGAAAATGTGTCGAGTTAACCCTTCGCTTGTCAACCGATGACAGATGAGAATTGAACAAAGTAATAATTGAAAGAGAAGATAGTTGAATATTCAATGAAACGAATACTAAATGATATATTCATATTCTACGATGATATAGGGGTTCGATAGCATTGAATACGAACAGCCAGTAACGCGTTATTGTCACGTATCACCACGATACCTGTTTCATTATTTATTCTATTACTACATGATTACACTGGGAGAGAGGAAATTTTGCTATTCAAATCATTGCACTGCGGATGCAAAACGAGCAAATCATTCCACGTACCAAATGTCCCCAAGTTTCATCATTAATTTAATGTCGAAGAAAAATAGGATAGCAAAGAATTTTCCAAATGACCTCAGTTCCTTCGATCAGTCAAAGAAAACGATTTGTTCTTTTCCTTGTCGAACTTCTGTTCTTCCACGGTCCCGGGAGTGAATTACCGCAGCACTTGTGCGAAACAAAAAAATACGATTGCATCGTCGAAAGAAAGGAGCAAAACGAGCTTTAATGGACACAATTTCTTAAATTGCAGATGATCGTATCTTGCGGAAGGACTTCGTGCCGAGCTGATTCGCGAAACCTTTACTGTTCCTGCACACGGAACGTTCGGCAGAAGCGGCATTGATTAAAACTTTCCAAAGAAACTTTAAACGTGTTGATTGATTGATTGATTTTCGCTGAGTTTAGAACTGGGAACGTTTTACATTCGAGGATGACGCGACGAACGATGTTTGTTGTTTAAGACACCGAAATGTTTCCGATAGATATACGTATAGAGTAATTTAATCATCGAGAAATCGATTTCTTTTCTTTCTCCTGCCGATAAGATAGAGTCGCCTCGAAACTTGTACAGAGAATGTCCGTTAAAGAAGAGTATCAGGGTCTGGCGTTGACTTTGATGAAACGTTTCGTGCTTTTAAGTAAAAACGTTGAAACGCTCTTTTTAACAAGTTCCTTTGTATCCCTCTCCCCCCCAGGACGGTTTTCAAGATACCATCAAAGGGGCGAAACTTTGGAGGATAATTTTACTCTTTAACCGAAGCTTTCGTTGTTGAAAGAGAGACCTCATTATGCTCACTTTTCTGGTGTGCAAAGTTTTATTGAAGTTAAAATCGAATATAACTGAGAGAGCTAGTGAGACTAATATATTTTCTATAATTGAAACTATTTCATTTCGTTCAAACGATCGGAGTGTTAAATTCATAGAAGAAAAGAGTGGAAGAAAAATTATCAGGGAAAGATTTAAAAGCAGGAATTTATATTCCACCTTTTCAAGTTACAAATTGAATTTTTTTTCATTCCCTAATTATTTCTCTTCGTTTAATTTGAAATTCTCATTTAAGTAGCAGTATATTAACAAAGGTATTACACTTCCAAAGTTCATCGGAAAGCTCATCAAGAGAAGCGTGAATTTGATGCGCCCGGTCTTGGCTGTTCCGTGCTCTTGATGGCACGCGTGTACCAGCGAGAACTTTCCAGCGAGTTCTGAACTGCAGTCGATTGATTTTCTCTTAACTCGATCTCAAGTTATTCTCTGGAGCGTGCTACGCGTCTTAAGGATCTTTCGAGGGGCTGCATCATGAGAAAGTTTAACGAAGAGGGTTGAATTAACCGACGTAGGAGCCGCAAGTTCGACGGCACGCCCTCCGTTTTTCTGTTTACCGCCTTTTGTGCTACCACAATCGAACGTGTGGCGGGCGTATCGATCGAACGAGCACACCGGATATCGTGCAATATTTATCGAACAGAATTCAATCGAATCGTATTGTTTGCAAAGGAAATTGAAAGATTACTTTGGTTAACAGGAGCGTTGTTTTCTGTAACAAAATTGGACACTGGCATTTGTAATTAAGATGGATTACGATAAAATTCTTATGCAAACGTTACACCATTTAAGGGACAAATAATTTTTACCTTGGCAATCGGTCAATTCAGCGCGAAATCGCCTGGTGCGGTTCAATTAGTTTAAATGAAAAACGTGGAGAAGATGGGTTTTAATTCTTCTGCAAATAAGATTAGTTTCAATGGGTAAACGTTAATTTAAAAAGGGTACAAAAACGTGGTTATCCGTGAAAAGGAAAGTATACCTTCTTCAGCGGCGATGTTTGACCATTTGCCGCGAGGAAAATAAACGAGGGGAAAAAAGGAATGTGAAAAGGAGTATTCTGCTCGAAGTTTTCACTCGAAACTCGTAGTTAGTAGCCTTTAATTGAACTTATTAAAAAAGTCTTTCAAACGGACCTCGATTTTCCGCGTCCGAACGGCTCTCAAGAACCGCCTCGTCTTTCGCGTTTCTATTTTAAGCTCGTTCGCGAGAGTACTTGCGTTTACTTTAAATCGAGAATCCTCTTCGTTTGAGTGACTCGTCCCGTTCGAACCGTTTTCATCCGTCCATTTCCGAATTATTCTTTTTCCGTTTGGATCATCGGCAATAACACGAAACGTTTCTCTCGGAATATATTCCAACTTTAAAACCTTCGAAAAACATTGAAACACGCCAGAAGGTACAAAATGCTGTTGGAACCTTGATATTTATAAGAGTGCTGAATTTTCTACCCTTTCTATTTACATAAATAAAAAAATATTGTTGCATTCGTGTTTGTACTTTTTGATGTCTCGCGATGTGGGTCGATCTGGAATGACAGAACGCAACGGCAAACAGTGCATCTCGCGTTTTAATTTTTAACGACGCACTCCTGCGCGCTCTCTATCAGCCTGGATTACTATGTAAAATTCCGGACGAGAGGTTGCGATTTTTGACGCAACCATCCTTCCATCCGTCAGGCTCGTTCCGTGGATTTCAAGCCACGCGTTACCTCGACATTTTCGAGGATCCCGTTTTATCCCAGCTACGCGTTCCTCGGCAATCCTCTTTTCGAACGGTGCAAGTAAACACGGAGAGGAGATGGTTCGACGAGTGTCTTCTTTTTAAGACGGTGCAACGACTTTGCCGCAATGCGATCAGCGCGAATTTCGTTTCGTGCTTCGCGCGATGCATCGAACATACTTTCTTCCTTTTTTCGTTTCACCCACGCGATTTCGTGTCCCGGGCAGATACGGTTCGTCGAACGATCCATTCGATTAAGAAAATCGATCCAAGTTGTTTGCATTTCGTCGAGGTATACAGGAATATGAATATGAAATGATGACGGGAAAGAGGTATAGATACTATTTTTATTACACACATTCGACAAGGACGTTCGGTGAAATAAAAGAATCAGGGACATCAATCCGGTCGATCGGTTGAACAGCAGATTCGTCAATTTTAATCTGGACGTTTCGCGCTAGCAGAATCAGCGGAGTACGGGTGACAGGCGTCAAGTCTGGCGACGATGAAGCAGAAGTTCGATACAATCCTAATAAATTCCGTTCCTCTTCCATGCAGTTATATTTTCGACGGAACAATAAATCTTTAAACCGTCAAATGAAAGAGAGGGTGGAAAAAGTGCTTACCGTCGAGATATTTCGCCAGGGATCAATATCGTTCCCCGGGAACTTAAATACAGATGAAACTCGGTTCGAGGAGTGAAAAAACAAAAAAGGGATAGAGGGGGGAAAAAAGGAATTGGAAGGACGAAAACGAGAAAATAGAGGGATGGGTAGGTAAAGAAAGAAGAGGTACAGGGTATCCATTGCGAAAAGCGTCGAATAAAACGGATTCGCCGCGGGAGCGTGAACATGCATCACAGACTGGATAGAATACCGGTCGGATTATACTTTTCTTCTTTTTTTTTTTTCTTTCCAAGCTGCCCGATCCACTCACGTCGGATTCCTTTCTGTCCCTTTTATCCGCTTTCTTCATTTCACTGTGTAACTCTTGCGCGAATCCTATCCCCGTATTTTTCTTCGACCTCGACGCTCCCTTATTGAGCAGCCAACCAACCCCTACGGACCCGTTACACCGTTACGAAGCAACTATCCTCGGATATCCTACCCTCTGGATTATCTTCCTCTCTATTTTTTTCTTCTCTCTTTTCTTCCCGCCTCTCTGTTGCCCTCTTCTCCTCTAATATTCCGAGACGGCCCGTGTGTTACCATCACCGATGACCTCCTTAATATCGAATATTACTCCGATAAGACCGCACCATTTCGCCTACCATCTCGACCAAGTCAATTTGCTGTTACAGATGTCACGAGGCTAGGGATACAGGGACCACATGGCTGCTGAAAGTAACTTCATTTTTTCTTTTCCTTCTTCTTCTTCCTTTTCTTTCTTTCGGGGGGACCAAATGGCAACATCATTTAGGTTCGAGTTTTTTTGCGTCAGAGGATATTTCTCTTCTTCTTTTCCTTTTTCATTTCGAAAGAGTATGGCTTGATTTCAATTGGCAATTACGTTTTTGGTACCAAAATTCAGCCACCCTTCTACGAAACCTCGAAGCTGTAGGTGACTATGTGTCACGAAGGGGAAGGATTGCAACCGAAAGGGTGCGAGTGACATTTTATTAAGTACAAAGTTTCATGCTTACGAGCAATTTAGACGTACACTATGAGGGCAGAAGTTTCGCGCAGGGTTGCAGCATGCGGGAAAATCATTTGAACATTGGAACGGTGATTTAAAGAGGTCCCATTTATTCGTGACCCGCGCCTCTGTTCGCGGGTTCCTTCGTTTTCTAATTATGTATCGTTGTCCGCGATCGTTTAAATGTAACACTTCATTACGCTAGAGCGCTTGTTTCCAGCACAAAAGGGAGTAACGTGAATAGGAACCATGGTATAAGTGAATTAATTGAATTTGACGTGTTGTTGCGTGCCGCGAACGCATTCACCGATTGTTACGTGTTCATTTCCTGCGAGGATTTTCAAAAATAGAGGAAGAATAAAAAATATTGAATGTGTATGGTGACGAATAGTTCGAGTACTATGGTATAAACGAGATTGTTTGCAAAACGCTTTGGCGAAACGTTATATTTACAAACGGCCACAAAATTACTTCTGTACATGGTGTTCACTAACATCTACCCTTTTTTTTTTAATAAATCGAACGTTTTTTTAATTTTCATTCGATAACAGCTTGTGAGATTAATACAATTTTAATCTCATAAAATTTTTCTCTCTATCGCTCGAGAATCTTTTTTTTACAATGATTATGTTAATTTCTTGTGATATAACTTTGACACAATCAATCATGCACTTTTATTAGTTTTCCATCAGAAGTCGCAGCTAATTTCCGTGCAAGTTAAACTTTCTTTGATTAAACGAAAGATTAATATTCGTTTCCCTAAGGTTACTATTTATTATGCATCGACGTTGACGGTCAGAAGCAACATTGTTCTTTGATTCCGTTGAAATTACAAAGAGCAGTGATTGTCGATAAGAAAGTTTAATTCAGTTTCTTGAAGTCAGTTTTCCTTGAAAAATCGAGCTTTCTTAATAGCGTCGTTACTTTGCGGAAATTTAATATTGTCTTTTAATCCTTGCGCGATGCTGCTTGGAATTGCGTTGTTTCGAAGAATCGCTGCGAGGATGTACGTTTCCTGCCGGAAGTTAGGAAAGTTTTGTCAGAACGTGTTTCTGCCGTGATGCATTTTCGCTAACCACGTTGCCTCTAAATTGGATTCGCAGAAACGGAAGCGATAGAATTAACCGACAGCAGAATTGTTTCCTTAAACACTTAAAGTTAATTATTTGATGAAAATCAAATGTCAAATTGCGAGTCAGAGAAGTTGATACGTTTTAGAATGTTGAAAATTTAACTGATTATATTCTTAATAATTTACCCTGATGAGACTTTACCCTCTGACAGTCAACATATTATTCGACAGATTAACTAAAATATGAATAAAATGTACCTATAAATGTTCTATAAATAATTATTGCAAAGTATCTGTTTCTAGCGGATCGGTTGGGTACACGGAGCACCCAATAAAAGACCAAAGAACCTTCCGCAAAATGTAATTTCCGGTCGAGGAAACGAAGCGGTACGCGCGAAGGAATTAACTAATTTACCTCTAGCGTTGGCGTGTACGCTTTTTATTTGTCCACAGTGACGCGTGTACGCTGGTAATCCTTAAATCCTCGTCCACGGAGTTGCGTCGAAACCACGAGCTCGCCACTACACTTTGTCACTGTCATGAGATTCATGCCGCGTTGCTGTTCGTCAGTTTTCCGTTTTTTCTTTTTTTTAAATTTTATTTTGAACCTGGAAAACTGGGACAATTTCGCGAACAACTGGGTACCGCAGGACGCACGAGTAGCAAGGTAGAAAGGCGGACCTGTTATTGACCCTTGCTACTTGGCGATAATATTAAAGCCACTGGGACTCGTTAGATTTTTCAGAAGAAGTTAAAGTGTTCTATAGCTGCATATTATCAGGGTAATAAATTTTAAATGAAAATCTCCAAAGTTCTTTTAAACACGAATTCACACCGGAACGTTTTCCGACAGTAATGTATCGTTAGTTCTGAATTGCAATAATTTTATTATTCCGTTTAAAATATTTAATAGCAATTCGTTATCCATTTGTATTTTCATTACATTCCGCGCATTTATATTTGAAAAAGGATACCGAGAAACGATGAGAATTATTTCAGCGTTCGACTCGATTGCCAATTATTACACGTGCACGTATACCACACGTGAAACGGAATTACCTTGCCGATTAAATGCACCGTGTTCCTCGGATCATTAATCACATTGTAAATAAGCGGCGTTTATTTGATTACAGGCTGTGGCCGACGTACGCCAGCGCGCATAACAACCTCGGAACACTCACTGTGGGTGATCAAGCGGAGCAACATTTTTTGGCAGCGATACACGCTCAACCAGGACACGTGAACGCTCATTATAATCTTGGTCAGCTCTACAGGTCAGTAATAACTTGACAGTAGATTTAAAAATTATTGATTTCTTACTTTTGCCATAAGAATTATGGCCGTTTAACAAAATTTTCCTGCGGTACGATTAAACATTTGTAAAACCGCTCTTACCTGGAATACCCATTAATTGGACTAACTCGTCTGTTCGAGAAAATAGTGAAAAAGGTTTTTGTACGCAAGAGAAACGAAAGCGAAATCGAGGATAAATATCCAGCAGCATTGAATACCCGGTGGTCTAATGGAGTCCTCCATCAGACAAAATAATCAAAGCCGACCAAAGAATCTCGAATTCAGCGCATCCTGTTTTATTAATGGTGCATCGCGATATACCGAAGTACATATTATACGATAAATTTAGCGTGGCAAGGTAATTCTGGTGGTGAGGTCAGAATTAAAGTTTAATTAACGTCTCTGGCTTGATGAATTAAAGTTTAATTGACGGCAGGGGTGAGGCGTGCACGCAGCTAACACAACACCCTTCGACCATCCACGCGTTGCTTTAGAAAATCCCCATACAATACCGACTATAAATTTTATTTATGAAACAGCCTAACATAATTGAAGCTGTTATTTATTAATTTTCTACTTCTGTTAATTAGGAAAACGAACAGAACGGAGGAGTGCATACGGATGCTTCAAAAATGCGTGTCTCTTGATCCAGCCTACACCCCCGCTTATTTAGTTTTGGCGAGATTGGCAACCGGTCCAGCCGCAGGGGTGCTTTTGAGACACGTGGTTCGATTGCAACCGAGAAGTCCTGATCATCTCGCGGAATATGCGTCCTGGTTGCACCAGAATGGTAAGTGGGGGACAGTTAACCAGTTTTAAGAAGGACGAAGGCCGGTGTCCCCGTAGCGACGACCGAAAGTACGGGTTAAAGCAGTTTGGAGTAGCGGAACAAGAACGAAACTCTGCTCTGTAATAGCGTCGCGGTACGTTCTCCACTTTCTACTCACACCAAATTGTCCTTCGTCTCTTCAGGTAAATGGTTACCCTCCCTGAAGTACTATCTCAAAGCCATGGAGGTCTCGCCATCGCATAGATCGTCGCTCCTGGGAACGGTCAGGATCCTGAGGTCGCGGGGTCAATGGCCGAGGGTGCATCAACTTATCACCAGGTGAGCATCATATTTCTCGAGCAATTAATCAGATCTATAAATTCCACCGTAATAAAATTTTGACGATGATTTTATACGAGAATGGTCAAATTCTAACTCTTTGACGATAGGTGTTAAGTAAAAAAAAAAAAACCAAACCGTTAGTTCTTCGAAGAGAAAGAACTTTGGGAAACAACGAATATTACTCGTCGGAAAGAATGCTTTCCAACTTCACAAGTTACCAGTCGAAAGAAATATTAAACATAAATTTCCCCTTGCTGGCAATCACGTCACGGTTTCACTCTCCGAGGTAAATTAGCAAAAGTAAACGAAAAGTCTGTGGGAACTCCTTGGTTCCAGGGAGTTCCAGCGAAAAAAGGAACAACCGTGTCCACTTGGCGTGCAAACGAATCGTCGAAACAGCTTAGCAAGTTCGGCTCTCAGAGTTGACGCGAAACTTTCATCCCTTGATGGCAATCGCGACCGTTGCCTTCCTTTCCATCCCTTCAACTCGCACGCACAAAATATACTTGTATAGGGTAGGGCAATAAATTTCTAGATAAATCCATTCTTCGAAATGGACGGATACTGGTATATAATGTTAACAAAATTTAATAACTCTCAAGATATTTTTAAAGTAAAATATTTCATACAAAAATATTAATTTTTTTGACATTGACTTGTGCAAAAAAATATGCAGTTCCATTAAAAGAAAGTAGAGTGGAAATTCATGCTGTATAATTTTACAATTTCCATACAAATTAATATCCTACATTAAAATTTCGAGTTAGGAGTCGCAACTAGATTGTTTTAATTAATAAAAATAAATATTTATTTCGTCTGACGTGTGATAAAATACTTTTGAGCTGTAGTGTAGGTAGCAATGCAGCGGGATTACGGGGTGAACAGGGTGCACGGCTTTGCGTCCTTGTCGGCTCGTTCTTTCACCCTCTTCTCTTTCCTCTTTTTTCTCGAACCTCGCGTACTGTAATCCTCTGGTGCCCCCGCAGTGCAAATAGCGTCTATAAAACAGCCACGGTAAATTTGCCAGCGACGATTCGCACTGTTTTTGCAGCTCTCGCTTCGGGGGTTGCACGATCGAATGCACACGGTCGGGGGAATCAATTCTTTCTTGCTGGCCGAAATTATGGTCCCGTATCTCGTGATCGATAAAAAAGGTCGTACGAATTTCGAGAATTGCAAAGGATTTCCTCCTCCTTCCTTTTATTTTGAAGAACAGAGCGTTGTTCAATTAGCGAGCTTTTATGGATCCCCGATTGAATTTAATCCCCTACGGCTGATTTTTTATGCCAGTTAATGGGATAAATTCATCTCTGCTTTGTTTTAATATCTTAAAGAGGGTAGTTTTTTGTCATACGTTAGGTTTATTCTTTAAATGGAGGTATTGCGAACCTTTTACCGTGGAAAATGCCCGTGCGTCGCCGACTTTCCGGATGGATGTATGCCATTTCTATCCTATTCCTGAAAATATTCATTGGCTGTTTAAGTGAATTTTGCTTCTAGCGCATACACACCTAGTTGCTTATAAATAAACTATAAAGTGATAAATTTGACAAGTCTCACACCCTATTTTCGACCGTTTTATTGTTCATCCCCGTTCACTACATTCGACTTATGAATTATTCATAAACATGAATTATTCAATGGAAGAAGTGCGGAACTGGTCAACGTTTAACCATGAGCTCTCCACAGTATATAATACAAAACATCGGTTGTGTAAATCGCGTATGAATTATGTCGATGGCAATCAATGAACAAGTAGAGCAGGGAAGCAAAGAACGTTAAAGTTTTTGAAGTTAGTCGAAACAGATATGTCAAATTGCCGGGGTTTCTACATTGTTGAGTTCCTGTTAACAGTTTATTTATTTCACGTCAATTCGGTACACGATAGATTGGTTTCTACCTTGTAGCGGCTGTACAAATGTCGGATTAAATTCTCATAAATCGTTCGTGATTCTCGTCGATTGGTTCCACATTCCACTTACGTTTCAAACCCAGAAGTAGATTGTATTTCAGATTTAGAGGGTATTATCGGTCATTTTATTTACTCGCCAACTGGTATCCAACATAAAAATATACTACTGCCAGGTAACGATCGGCATTCAGAATTATTTGAAAGAAGAAAATGAAAATATAATTAGCTGCTTCGAATAAGTTTCAGAATATCTCTAACAGGCAACTATAAAAAGTTTTCAAAGGATATTAAAAATTTCTTAGGTAGAGTAACAATTTTCTTAAGCAGTGACCTCATTTCTTCCACTACATTAACATCAACAATAACTTTTCCAGCGAAATGTAACTTATGTAATTGAACCAATCCTACACAGCGAAGGCAAGTTCACCAAGTTAAATGACTTCTCGCTTAAGAATTTCCTTCTTTTATGGCCACTGTGTACTCAAAGACAAGTTTGTGAACTTTGTTCGCCCATTGAATCACGGTCCAATTTCTTTGGAGTACATTTTTCAGAATTCTTGTCCAGTTTACCCAGAAGGGTGGGTAACAGGATTGTAAACAGCTAAGCTGAACCCTCGCAAGATCACTGTCCATAAATCTGGACGACTAAACACGTCTAGATAAGTGAAACGTGAGCCTCGAATAAAAATGTCTAAATGTATTATGATGATGCCTCTGCGCAAATAAACAAACAACCAAGTGAAAAATCTTGGTACATAATTGATGTATTCAAATAACATAGTTAGCAAACGCAATTAAATTTTCATAATTTTCGAAATTTTCAACGTTGGAGCTGAAAATGTAAAACAATTTGGGGATAAACATTTTCAGCTGCTTTCTGCACTAATAATTTATAAGTGTTTTCGTTCGTCGATGGAAAATTTGATGAAAGCATTAGCAGCTGGAAGCATTTTCACGTGTTATGAGCGAGCTTGTTGGAATACACGGTCAAAAGCGTTCGCTTTCAATCAGAACCGCTTCAATACCATGCTAATGCGTTATGGAAAACAAAATTACGCGATACACGGGACTGGCCAAAAATATCGGGGACGCATTAACTCCATTGACGTTGTACACGAGTGATTTTACCAGCTCGCGGAAAATTATCGAGCATTAGCTTTTATTGCAAATAAAATTTGTAAACCTCTACCATTTATACGTAACTATCTTTTGTTTGTAATACGAAACTTTAGTTTAAAAAAGTTTTAAGCACCATTAACTAATCGATTTAAAAGTTTTGGAAACATTTGTTTCAATAATACTTTTCTTAATAAACTTACGAATCAATAGATGGTTTTTCTACATCAAATTTTGAAAATATGAATTTCATCTTTCCAAAGTATGCTGTCGCGATAAATAAAATGACCGAGAGATTTTCATTGAGACGGGCATCTTTTTTAGCGTCTCTTTTTCGAAAAGCCAGTGTGCAGGAGAGATGATTCCATAGGCAACGATAACGTCGCCACCGTTGCGTTAAGCGCTCGTCGAGCTGATAAATCGGGAATTTACTGACGCTATCTCCATTTCTGTATTTTCGGCTGGACGGGTCCGGGAATCGTGCGTAGCAGGTGTTAGCAGATTTTTCGGGAAAATTTATTTACGAACGACCATACTTTTCGAACGTCCACAGAAAAGTGTGTGGCCTCGAAATGTCAAAGCACCTAGAGTCACGTTATAATCCAGAAAAATAGAATCTCCTGGGATAACAATTCTTTCGTGTTGGTTTCAATTTAATGGACCGGGGTATAAAAATGAATTTCAACTGAGAAAAATAGTCACTTTTGATCACCGACCGTCTATTTTTGCATCCGTTTTTGGCCTTTGCCTAGCTCGCTAAATGGCAATTTTATAATTCATAGAGTACCGAGATCCATTCTATCTAACGGTGCTGTAGCAAATGGCCGATTGAGCCAGCTTCTCGTTACCGCTTTGTTAGATCGTTTATTTTGCATAAATGCTGAAAGGTCCATTTATTCTACACGTCGACGTAACTAACCCCTTCCTATTTTTAATCTTCCAAAAAAAAAGATATATAACATGCTCGCTACTAGTATGGGATTATAGTTAAGTATACCTAAATGACTCTGAAACCCCCGAACCTTGTGCATTTCGTTTGTTACAAAAATGTTTAAAAAAATAAAAAAAGCATCGAGAGTGAGTGGCGCATAACACCGCTATATATCTACCGGAAATTATATTAAACATAGGAACAACTTGAAACTCTAGCCGGATGCGGAGTAATCGTGGTGCGAGGAAAGAAAACGAGAAAAAATCGTGCGCACCGGCGACGGGGTCGAAATAAACGCGACGAGAAATTTCGTGAACCGAGGAGAAACGGAAAATACGAACGGACGGTTCACGAGGGTGCGCACCCACGTCGCATTCGATTACGTAACACGGAAACACGGCTGGCATCGTTGCCTAGAATCTAGCCGTAACTGTTCTCGGATAAATGCAATGGCCTTGATAACGATCAGGATTATTCAGCTGACTGAATGCACCCGCAAAGGCGCGCTCGAGGGTAGGCGATTCGTTCGGCGAGATATGAAGGGGTAACTTCTAGTCAGCCTAACGTCACCGGTGTTTTGAAATAGAAGATACTTGAAATAGGTAGTTTCTTGAACAGAAAGGGTGAATTAACAGGGGAATAGTTAACGCCGAGCAGTTATCTGCTAACGATGTGCGAAAACGGCGAGGGGGATGAAACGAATCGCGAGGGGCGGAAAAGAACGAACGAGGAAACTGGAACGTGGTATTTTATTCCCTTGCGAAGCTACTCGTTAGAACGAGAAACGTTTTATCTTGTGCAGAAATTCCAAAGACGATACAAATTCTAGCTGACTTTGCAGTATTTTAACAACTATACGAAAATTGTTATATTTATTTCACTACCCTCGGTTCACGGTATTAGAGGCTATTCGGAGAAATCCAAACGTGTCGGAAACAAAATATTCTCCTGTCATAAAACGCGAACGAAAATTTCTCCAGCCTGAAATATAAACTGTCACCATGGTTGGCTCGTTGATTTTCCAACGTCGTAGTAGCGACGCAACA
This sequence comes from Osmia lignaria lignaria, assembly GCF_051020975.1. Classification (NCBI taxonomy): domain Eukaryota; kingdom Metazoa; phylum Arthropoda; class Insecta; order Hymenoptera; family Megachilidae; genus Osmia; species Osmia lignaria. Next base: position 8,996,267 of record NC_135041.1, read on the forward strand.
GGATCGAGTTCTTAAATAATTTTCATCCGAGCAGCGGCTCTAGCGCAGAGCAAAATATCAACCGTTCTCAGGTTAATGTTGCGAGCGAAGTATGTGACACGATAAAGGATCGTGGAAGTCGACTATTGACTCCTGATATTCACCCTCTTTTCCGCCTCGTAAACACGCCGCTCGGCTGGCGAAAAAAGAGACCCGTAGAATGAACTGTGCGCGCGGAAGTGACGCGTGAAAAGGGTATGTCATTTACGAATTTATTTTATCGAGAGGGTGTGAACGGTTCCCCGATCTCGCTGCCAGAAACTCCATCACCGTGAACGGAAGCATGACTTGCGATCGTCTGGCAATTTATTTCGCGGCTACGTTAAACTCTTGTTCTATCTCTTATTACAGACCGTTATATTTCTTCTGGGAAAAAGAAAAATGTTTGTCTTCGTGGGTTCTCTGGTATCTACCATTGCCTCCTGCTACCAATGTATCTTTTTATAAAAAGGGTAAATTTAACCCGCCGAGCGAATCGTTTTTTGATCGTCAAAGAGTTGGAAAATAAATTTTAATTCAGCTTTAACGAATTAATCTTTCAGAAGGTTAATACGGATTCATTTAATTCGTAACGTGTGTACGTTTTTCAGGTGGCACCTGATGTTACGAGCGAAACGTGGCGGACTCATATATCGTGGCGACCTTTATATACGCGCGTGGCAGCTGCAAAGCGAATCCCGTCGCCGAGCGCATCAGCATCAAGCGAATATCTGCTTATCGGTGAGTAGAAAATAAAATAACACATAGTGGTAGTTAATTTTTTATTACGCAAAGAGCTTTACAATATAGCGCCAGCACAATAGTAAGAAAATTGTATTATCCTAACGATGCTATTACACAAACGATCAATCGTTCAATCTGATTTAATATCGAGCCCTGAGAGGATAATAAAATTGATCACTCCCTGCAAGTATTTCCACGAGAACGACACGATTGAAAACGGAACGTAGACTCAACACAATATTAATATTTCTATTTAAGTTTCCAAGCCGGTTGACGTTGATCTCCTTTTACGATCCTTTTATTACACTTTGATCCGTACGTTTTAATATTTCTCCCCTGCTTTCACCGCGTTCGCTTCATTTTGCCTTCGGATACCTTTCCTTGGCCCGGAAACACCGCGATAAAAGTAATTGAACAAATTAGTCGTGCCACAGAGAAGAGAGCCGGATACCGCTGGTCGGTCCGCAGTTCCATTCCGGTGCACCTCTTAAACCTTTTCTTTTTTTTTTTTTTTTTTTTTTTTCGGAGATTAATTGAGATTCTTCGGCCACGTCGTATCGCCATAATTTTAATTAAATAGATTTGGCTCCGCTCATTCTCCTTTCCTGTTCTCCTCGTTTCCTATTCACCCGGCGTAGCCGTGGACGGTCCTGCACTCGGCACAATTCGTTCCAGTCGTTAAAGATTCAACTCGTAAAAACTTGGCTACTTTCGGCTGCAGTGTCTCTTCTCTTTACCCTTTTCTTTTCCTTTCTTCCTACCCTTTTTTCCCTCATTAACGAAACGCCCTTTATCGATTGTTGCAAGTACGTTGTACCGCGGTAATTGTTAACAATGTTATTCAAATTGTAGAAGATTCCTCGAATCCGAACTTAAAATGTATCTCGGATAATATAGCGACGTGGGAATAAATTGAAATAGTAGCGGAACTTTTAATACACTTTTAAAATCCATTAAAACTTTCATCATCACGAGTCCGAAACTTAGAAGAGATCGGTATTTTAAGACTTTCGAGCGAAATAATATGTTAATAAATTTGTTGTTCTTTTAACTACCTTTCGCTAAATTCGTTCTTTCGTTTGGCCGAGGAAGCTAGTACCCTATTTGTCCAACGACGCGTTGAAAAGGCCGAGGCGTCGATCGGCGAGGGGGTGTGGGGGGAAGCTGATTAGCCGACGGGACAGGGAGTCCACCCTCTCGACGCGTGTTCTCGACGAGGCGGCAAACGTCAAGGCTTCCCCTTCAAACACGTCGAAATTGTCTGTTGCAGGAGGGCGGTTGTTCGACGCCCCGTGTCGCCAGCGTGTCAGTGCAGCTCGAGCAGGACAGCAACAAGTCGGAGCAGCTGGAGCGGGCGCCACGTTGTAACGTACGTACCTGTAGACAGTCGAGAAAAGGGAAAACGCGCGTCACCGCGCCCGCACTGCTCGTACAGAACCTCCTGGAGACGCTCTAGCTCGACCAATTATTCCACTAACTACCTGTTTATCTCTCTCTTTTTCTCTATTCTGGTCTCATCGTCGACGAGAACCTGACCAGGCACACACGGTGCCGATTCGGGAAGCAACCAATTGCTTCCAGCGAGTCCCGAATCCTTTGTGATCGAAAAGAGAACGAAAAGCGGACGTGCAGATTTTTTGGATCTTTCTGTGTGTGATACTTATCCTGTTTTCGCGACGATCGACGATTAATATCGACCGTTCGATTTCCACCAGGCGGAAATTGCTTGATTGGCTAGATTTTCACGAAAGAGAGGACCAAGAGCGAGCCTGTACTTCGACCATGATTTTGTCGCTGCGTGTTACGCTAACTATATTCACGCCGACAGCCGATTGGCTGGCGTCCCTCCTTCGCGTGCCCCTCGCCAACCGGCTCTCCGGCGTGAATATAGTTAGTGTCACACGCCGCGACAAGTTCGATGCAATTCAGTCAGTGTACATCGAAAACCAAGAAGATGAGAGGAGAAGTTTGTACGAAGACGTGATAACGAAAGGTAAATGGCTTCGTTTGAGTGATAAACGGCGTTGGTAATATAGTTACTACTAATTGCGTCGTGATGTTTCTAATACGTATTCGCTGTATTTCGAGTGTGCTTTCGACGTTCTCAGAGATACGCTGTGCTCGCTGTGTCGATGCTTTCGATTCCGTGTCGTTGAGAACCGTGTAAATATTTATTCGTCGTAACCTTCGAAACGAAATAAGCGATGTTTTTTTTCCAAGCAACTTCGACGCTCGAGGGTGATTTCGCGCTACGGAGAGTATTTTTCTGTCACGATCGCGTTCCTATGAGACAGCTATGCATCCTCGTTGCGGACACCGCGGACTGGCGGGTCGGAAAACTCCTCGAAACGTGTAAATATCGTTGCTTTCGGTCGGTGTCTCGCGACGACACGGCTGTAAATCGAGAGTCGAGTCACTCTTGAATTTATTTTTCCCACGACCACGAGTTTGACGATGTCGACGTAGTACAGAGCCACGTGTACGTGGCTCGTTGTCCTTCTGTGAGCATCATTCTTTCTGTGTGCGTGTTTTGTCTTCGATTGCCGGACACGTAGCTCTCCGAGCACGCATGTAATTAAACGGTGCCAATTTTAGAGTAATCAAACGTACCGTCGGTTTTCAGAGTTCGGTACGATTTTTCTAAGGAAATCGGTTGAGAAAACGTGCATTGAGAAAAGGAGAATGAAAAAGTAATAATATTGTACTTCATACTTCGATGAGCTTTGTTAGGCAACGTTTCCAAGCTCTGCTAAAGCATTGTTTACTTGGAACAATGAAATTTTATAAAATTTGTCGGTAAATCTTATAATTCGAAATTTCATTATGTTTGAATTGCTTGAAAACTTGCGAAGAGAGTTTCTAATATCCATCAGTAGGTACACATCCATTGAATTAAAGTTTCATTGAAGCCCGTCTTCTGGTAGAAAACGGTTCGGAAAGCATCGAGCTGACAAATCGGGGTCTCATGCATTGCTGGTGCGCTCGGTAGCGGGTTTCAATTAAAGTAAACTTCAATCCTGCTGGAATCTTTTGTCTGTCTTCCCCGGGTTCGCGACTCATCGGTTCGATAGTTTCTTGTTTAAACGGGGTCGAATGTGAGGCAGCACGACGTTCGGTCTCTTTTCCTTTCTCGTTTTAGTTACACGCGTGCTGTCCTCGTAAATTGTCGCTTTAAACGGGCGCTGACCGAAACGTTGCCAAGACTTAATGGAAGACCAATGTATATACGTTGTACACTAAAGAGAAAAAAAAGGAAGAAAAAGGAAAAAGAAAAACAGAAAAAAAAATCCGTGAAAACATCGAAACGTTGCGCGATGCTTATTGAATTTCTCTGCTAGGAGTATTATCGTTCGAGTGATAAGAAACCGAGTCGCGCTCGGTAGCTTTAGAAGATAGACGGTCGTACGTGGGCGTGATCGAAGCTTCAAATAAGATTCGTCTATGTCAAAATGCACAGACGTGACGCGAATTTGTCCGTAACAATTTGCGTTTGTTCGTACGTATACTCGTACGTTCTGTGTCGTCCCCGGTCTCCTCCAACCCTGCCCTTGTCTCGTCGAATATTTTCGAATCGAAGCACGTTGGTGACGAAATGGAAGAACGACTGTCATTGGCCGGGCAGCAATTTACCCGTACAATAGCGGAGGATCGATCTGGTTTTTTCCCTGTAAACGAACCACCGTGGTCGATGGGGTAGTTGATAGCCGCTCTAGGTCGATTCGATCGAGATGAAATATTTTTTTAAAATCTGCTCTACCGCGATATCGCGTCAACGTTGCTTCGCTTGGATCGTGTGCAGGGTGTTGCGTGAACGACATAGTTTCGAGAAAACGAGAACGAACGAGCGAGGGTAGCTTTTTCGTCTTGTACCGACGTTACGGCGAATGTGAACGCGTATACTTGTATATATTAATACCTCGGGAGCATTTTTCATTTTCACTCGAAGCTCAGTTTATACGCTGGTGCAGTTTGCACAAACTAATTTGCTCGTACAAATTTGCCCAAATAAATTGAATTGATAACCCTGTGCGCATGTTCAGTTCGGTTTAAACAAATTTTGTAGTTTGCTTATTAATTTTGCTTCCGGAATGGTTCTGAATATATTGCTTACCCGACAGAATTTCTATCTTTCACTGTTATATTAAAATCAGCTAATACAGATAAAATGAACTTAATGATTTTTCCAACGTACTTGCACTGTTAATTAAAAAATTCATTCTAGTTCTTAGATCGATAGAATCTACCGAGTTTGTGCAAATTATATTAACGTACAAATTCAGTTCAGAACGAGGAACGTTCGGTATCATTCGTCGTTGTAAGAAACACGCAACGCCTCGCATACTCGCGACGAGATTCGCGTGAAAATTGTTTAACGAATCAGAATAACCGAACAACGTATCTTTCGTTCGGTGAGAATGAAATCGATGTGATTAAGGATTCAGCCGATTCCTCGGGACGACGATTGTGAACACGTTATTTTATTATCGTAACGAATAGCTACGAAGAGGTATTTATATAGCTATGCTTTACTACCTGAACGGTACCGAAATTATTACAATAATTGCTCAGCAAGAAATAAGAAGCGAGTTTTTCATCGCTCATTGTGTACAGTACAACTTACACGAATAAAAAAAAAAAAAGAAAATATTAGGACGGTTATTTTCTCAACCGTTGAACAAGACCGCGCGAAATGTAAATTTTGCGATCAGTTTCCCTCCCCCATTCATCGTTTTATTTCTCGTTAACCATAGAACGGAAGCCCTGCAACGTTGTACGACACGGAACAAATAAGGAATAGAGAGAGAAAAAAAAGAAAGAAAAGGAGCAGACAAATCGTGAAACGGCTCAAAGTTTCGAGCTACGTTGATGAATCGTCAGTCAGTTCAGTTCCTACTAATTTTTTTCGAGGGATACCGAGTGCGGAAACGATTCGCGGATTAACTGCTTGTCGCGTTAATTTTTTAGTTTTTCTTTTATCTGATTGGCAGAATCGACCGCGTTGAAATTCAACGATGTGGTCGAGATAGACGAGATTCCCCGTCGATTATAAGTCGATAACGAATGATAAAGAAAATCCTGATTTGGAAAAACGAAATATATTCACGAGGATGAGATATAAAGAGAGATCGAAACGAAACTAGTTGTCGATAAACGCGAGATCGACGTGGAATCAGTCTGCACACGGGCCGTATATAATTAGCCGCAAAACTTGATTAGTCTAGGTTATTACTCCATAGACCAGTTTGTACGTCTAATTACAACACGTTATTGCGCATACTCACTGTGAATACGAATGCAATTATAAATTATCATAATAAAGTGTATGTTTATATACATGTACCGGGTATTCGTTCAATTTATGTTCCGATATCCGACCACCGCCAATATTGCCGTACCCAGCCGTCCTCAACCCTCATCAATTATCCAGTTTTAGCCCGTTTAATTACGGTCGCTCGGTCAGAATCGTGGTTTCGACGATCGGAACCGGGACGAATTTGTGGATCGCTTTCGTCGCGACTAACCAACGATATTTCTACGTGTCCCATTCGAACACGTGCATCGTTCAATTTGCGGATCACACTTCGATTGGTAGAATGAAACGTCGTAATTCTTCCTAAATTTCCGATTTTGTCGATTTTACTTTACCCGCCTGTAAATCGATCGTTTTTCGTACGGTTAACATTTAAACGCGTATAAACGTAGAATTATAATTTTAAAGGTAATTATTTTTATTTTTTGTTTGTAACATTAATTTATTTTTCCGCAGTTAGTTATATTGGAGAACAGTTGACAGTACGTGTTGCCGCGTTAGCATTGAGTTTGCTTCGACCACATTTTTATTCGGAGAAGAAAAGCTTCTATTAGTTTTGGCTTTCGAATGGTTTGTGGATTCCTAAAGATTCCTGTCGTCGAGGTTTCGCAAACATTGCAGTTTGCTTCATCAGCAGCCGGACTGACGTACCGAAACAGTGAAAAGTCAGCGAGAAAAATGATCGAATATGGTGATCAACCGTGGGCGAAAATCAATATCATTAACGAAGTCCAAAAAACTGAAAAGTTTTAAAGCCTTTTTCATTTGGTAAGTATAGAAAATTAATTCCATATTTCCAACTTACTTTCCCACGCAGAATCATTAACTTCCCGTATGTACAACGTATTCCCGTATTAATTACGAACGCGTAACAAAATCTAATAACCAAAGTTTCGATTCGTTAGCTGTAATTTTGCTTTACACCTATTTCGAGCTGGTATCCTGGCACAAAGATGAATTGAATAGTTCACGTACCTCTCTAAATTCGCCGAGTTGATACCGATTCCACGTGATTAATCACTGTAATTCATGAGCGAATTTTCAGCTTGCCCCATTAATTCGGAAATCCAAAGTACCGACTGTATTAACCGTACCCACTCGTATCGGTTTAGTAAAGATCCATGGATTAACCGATTAGTTTATTTTTGAACACCCTCCAATCTAACGATAACAGTGGTGAAAATAAACCACTGAAAATGCCATTGAAAAATTAAATACCAATGACTTTATATTACAATTTTCAAAAACGAAATTTTCTTCGCACGTGATTAGGACGAATGATATCGTCCTTTATCGTCCTGCTGGCGAAGGCAACAGGGGAATTCAGCTTACAGGCTTGACAGGAAGCGTCGGTCTGGATAAATTCACTAGGTATCCAGTTGGCTCGCACCTGAGCACACCTGGGGAGAGCGAACGAGCGCAGGTGGTTTTGAAGAGTCCCCGGTATTACGGTCGGCTCACAATGAACGTGTCGAACGTGGGGCCGGCAACACCTGGAAATAATAGAGCTCGCCGCAATGCAGAATTTCGGTGCTCCGGTAAGTATCGTGTAATTTTAACGGTAATTGCTAGCGGTTTAGCGTGCCACAATTGAAATAGCCCTTATTTCGCCGGCCGTGTAGAGCCCTAGCGAGGTGGCGGGCGAGAGGGTTGAATGGGGAGCAAGAGAATCGCGTTGAATTCCACGTGATTACGCGAGGGAGAGAACCGTCCCTTTTCCGTCGCGACGGTAACAAAATAGACCTAATATTCTGATTAATGCAAGATGCACGCGTCGAGCCGCGTCGCTCGACCCTGGAAATTTGCTTTTTGAACGAAACAATGCTCTCCACGGAGTCCCTTTAAATTGCTGCGATCCAGTTGAAGCAGCCACGCGGTTTTATATTATTTCCTTCCATTGTTATCTACATTTTGACCGGATAACCTTTTCTCATTGTTTCGCGAAACAGCCAGCAATCTGATTCATATATTTTTCTTTCTTTCTTTAATATTAAAACAATCGACGTTGAGAGAAAATGAATTGGAAAGATAAGTAAAATTTTGCGAAAGTTCATTTCCTATCTGTACGAGCTGGTGATTTCACGTCGATGACCCGGATTGAGGGTAATCGAGAACTAGGCTTGCCCTGCGAGCTCGACGTCACAAAGTTGGTTGCGTCGTTTGCGCGGCCAGTTGCCAAATCCAATCAGGCCGATAATTGACGCGGCGTTCGCCAACCTATAGGCCGGCCTGATGTTTTCCGTTTAAATAAATCAAAAGGCCAATCGAACGAATTTAAAACGCAGCAGACAAAAATATAGGGGTAGAAAGTGAATGGTGAACAACTTAGCGGTTCCATTGATTTCGCCGTAAACGTCGATTATTCTTCGTATTCTGTTGAATACAAAAATGAATTGAAAGTGCCTTTCGCGTTGAATTCGACAAAGCGACTTCACGGCCGAGTATTTCTTCGATCGATTTCAACCAAAGAAGAGCTCCATCTTATTTCGATGCTTTTCCAAGCTTTCCGGAGGAGATTTATAAATATTAATGTCCGTGAAAATTGTATATACGTCGACGGAGGATCTCCATGAAAATGGAGCCGCGGGCGAAAGATTTATGCGGCGAACGGTTTGTATTCGAAGCTCACGAATGCCCTGTCGTTTTCATTGATATTCCCTGTGATATTTCGCGGCTGTTATTCGATTTCGCACTCTACGTTGCTACGCAAACATCGGACTTACTTGCAGTCTCTTGATCCTCGATAAATATTTTTTCAAATCAAACGCGAACGACAAACACAGTAATCGTAAGAAATATTCGTACAGCGAAGAATTTTAATTAAAACTCCTTTTGTAATTACCGATCGTTTATCGATGGATATAAGTAAAAGTTACCGTATCGCAGAAAGAACAATCAGTATGAACGAAGGGTAAAAAATCATCGATCCGTATCAAAGTGCCTCGGGGCTTTAACGCAACAGTTCTGTGCCGACCATTTAGATGGTCCCACGGTTCACCGAGCGAGCCAGTACTGGAAACGCAAACTGACCACCGAGGTCGGTGGTTTTCCCGTTTCAATTTTCCTCGCTATTCCTTTCTCCCATCGTTGCGACTTTTTTTTCCTCATTAACAGGAAACGAGGAAAATGTTTCTCATTTCGAGCAGGATCAATCATTTTTCCATTACCTCGCGTCGTTAATGATTTATTCTACACAGCTGGAACACGCGTGTTACGAAATGGGACTGAAATGAAAATAATTGGAACGAATGCTTCGTAATTTCACTGTGTATCTTTATGGGAACTGTGCGCAGTTTGATTTACGCGGCGCAAAAGACGGGTATCACGTTTTCGATGGGCGGATTTCCCGATAATGGCAGCTGGATCTACATGATCCTAGTACCACCTGGGAATACGAATCAGGACATTATCTTGGCGTGCCGTGGCACCTCAGCAACCCCGAATGGATGCGCGTTCCGCTGCATCGGCCACCCCCTACGTGATTGGGATTCGTCGAACGAGCCTGCGTTATTCCTTCTTCTGCTTAATGACCCTTTAACCGAGATCTCCGGAAATCTCGTAATTTTCACATCCGACAATTTTCTATAGGAATTTTCCGTAGTTTTCAAATTCCGTATCACGAATCGATCAGATCTATATTTAATACTGGATAATCATGAGAGGGGTTGTTATTTGCATCAATTAAAAAATATTGGATTCAAGATGGGACAGGATCGAAGTTCCGTCTTCTTAAAAATTCGATATTATCGACAGGACGTTGAAACGATGGAAAACGTGATCAGCTTATCCGGGGCGCATTTTACAAGCAGCCTCGTTTTCGTCGGATAAAATACGACGAACCGAACTCGACGCAGTTTACGTCCGTACGATAAGCTGGAATAAAATTATACGATAACCGTAAGCTTCGGAACGTTAATTCTGTCACGGTGCAACGTCGTAAAAGATTACGGCTACGTGCTGAGAAACGGTTACTCTTTCATCATGGCTACTCGTATGCAAACAGCAGCCATTCTTTCTCCCTTCGCGTCGAACAATAGAAATCTTCTCGCGGTTGAATCACGGCCGGTATGAAAATATTGATGAGAATATCGAGTTGCCGGGATGGATCGTAAAAAAAAGTAAAACAGAAGGGAAACGAAGCAGGACACTGTAAAATCATGACACGCTCCGCTGCCGATTTTGATCCTGATCGTAAAGGTTCGTGCAGCGGGTTTCTGTGTTGCACGATCTGGGAAAAGCTGGAAGAAAAGAAAAGGTTAATAGACAGGAAGAGGCAGGATAGGTATTTCACAGTACGTTCATAAGGTAGAATCGAGTTATTACCCTTCCTTTATTACCTTTACGTTCGTACGTGTATCGAATACGCACTTTATTTACCGGCTCGCCCGCTGTTTTATCCTTCTCCACGATGAGATTCGTGGTTAAACAAGTCTTCGAACGAAAATTCTTTTTCGAGGAGAAGAAGGAATTTGTCCATGAAATTGTTGTCTTTTGTAAAGTTTCTGAGACAAACTCTGTCAAATACAAAACTATATATTTAAGCTTGAGTTACTTCAAAATGGAGGAATAAATAAAAATTGAAGCACCATCAAAAGCAATAACCTGATACTGACGTATACGCTTACATCGAATCGAGGAGGCTAAACAAGTAGCTTTGCACTGACGAAACAAGACACTCGACGATCGGAGGGAAGTGAAATCAGACACCTCAAAGCGGTCAGCAACGACAGATAGGTCCACAGAACATTCAAGTTTCCGGACCGTCTTCCTGTAATTATACTTACCACCTAGGAACTCGCTTTAAACCGCGCGAGCACTAATGTCTGACAAACCCCTTTACTTGCTCTACTTGAAACCTCTCGTCGATTGCCACAGACACATCTCCTCAATGGAGTACAATTACTATAGTGTCTTTGAATTAATAGAAATTTAGTGAAAATACAGGAATTAATACAGGAAATGATTTTTCATTAGTGAATATTTTAATGTTTAATCAACAAGGTGGTATTTCTGTAGAAACATCAGAATGCAATTTTAACGACAAGAGGTTGGTTTATATTTCAAATATTAATCTTTTGATATACTGAACATTTAAATAGACCAGCAACTGTACTCGTAGATAGCTATTTTAATTGACAACAAGAATATGAACTTACGTTTCTTAAATAAGATATTTGTTGTTTAAATATGTATATGATGGTTGTTGTGCTCAAAATTATCGAGCTCTTAAATAATTAATTAATTTTCAAAACAAACATCTATTAATTTTTAAATAAAGACATGATTCTACTTCGATTTTTGAACATATATAGGATGTTTGGCTCTAAGGGTGGACACTGTAGCTGGGGTGATACTGTAGAATTTTTTCCTTAATCAAAATGCTTGTTAAAGCTTAGTTTTTGAATTATTAATGAAAAACAGCGAGTAGTCAGAACACGTCTAGTGCGCAAGCGCGGCCGAGGGAGTGTAGGCTTTGAACCGACGCGCATCTTAGTTGGTTCGCGGCCTCGGTCGAGTGTGGTCCTTGGAGCCGATTCTCTCGCGACCGAGCGTGCGCGCTAAGCGCGATCTGATTACCGAGTATTTTGGTAAAGGAAAAATTATTCAGCATCACTCCAGCTGTCACCTCCACAATGGGTGCTTACCCATAGCCGAACAAATACAATAAATTTTTGAATGTCAAAATGGAAATAAATACCTGCGTACTCTATTATTAAGATAATTGATCCGACAAAAATTGTTTTGATCTGACAAGATGATCGATTTAAGAATCAACGACAGTAAAAGCTACTTCACCAATTGAAGGAGAAATAGGCCCTATCGTGGTCCCGTGAAAAGAGGTAGCCCGGTTCCATGCAACTCGGACAGATGAATGCCGGCGCACTAATGAGCCGTTAATGGTAAATAAATGGTCCAGTAAGCGTGCCTGCATTGCGCCAACCCGTGGGACGTGACGTCAACCCTACGTCACCATTAATTAATGAGTGAGCTTTGTTCTTGCCCGGTCAATTACATACAATTCAGCTTCCAGTTTCACCCGTTCCGTGTCACTTCGAATCTCAATTCACCCCTCGTCTCGCGACTTTGACAACGTCGAGGGTAAAAGCTTCCGGTGAGGTATGTTTTCTTAAGCAAAATTTCGAACTTCAATGTCTTGAATAGAGAAGCGAATGTACAAGTGTTAGTAACTCAAATTTAATTAAGTAGCGTGATTAATGATAGGGACTGCATTATGTAATTTATTTTGAGCGACTAAGCAAATCAAAGGCGTGCATAAAAATTATCATATTTCAAAAATTTCAATACTAATGAAGTGTATCTCTCTCTCTCTCTCTCGAGGACGAAGTTTACGACGTCCTCGAGGAACCCCGGGCTTAACGTAACGGCGAGACGATAAATAGGACGAAACTTTCGGGAAACACGGGGTCGACAAAGGATTCGACGACGATCGTTGCAAATTTATCGACTGACTTTGAGATTCCTTCGAAAGTTTGTTGCTGTGGCGAGGAGCTAGCTTCCGACAGCTCGGCGAACTTTCGTCCGCTCGAGCGAAAAAACATCATCACGGGCTTTTACGAACGAGCTGCTCGCGAGGAAATCGAGAAAAATGAGTTTCTTCGGGACCGCGTGCAAACGCTCCTCTTATCAGAGGTAGAACATCCAACGAAGTAGGTAAAATATATACTGCCTTCTGTGTCCATTGCGTTGAACAAGATGGAGAAGCAACGCTCTAGTAGAGTGTAAATCCACGGTTATAGCCTGCGATTCCGGCTGATTTACTTCCGGTCGCTAGAGAATCCCGGCACTCTCGATACAGCCAATACGATTAAATACGGTCCCTTATCGAATTTGAATGTCCGTTGCTTGCGCTCGGTTGCACGTTAATTGAACCTTCGTATTCATAGAAATTTCATGATATTAGTTATAGGTGTACTGAAATTCTATTCATTGTATTTGGGAAATGTGTTTAACGTATTGTTCGCCAGAGAACCTGTGTTCTATTAACGCGTTGAATGCCGCATGAAATTTGCTAAATGCTTCGGTCGTTGTAGTAGAAAATTTTACGCGTACCACCAGAGATTTTACGATCTGGTATAAAAAACATAGCATGAGATAGGTAAAAAACGGAGGAAATATTTTACGCAACATCGAGTTACGAAAGGGTGAATCCTGTTAATTCAGAAACGCGCACGCAAGTCCGTAAACCTTTACACCGTATTTTGATACATCGTTTTATAGGTGTAACTTCAGTGATCCTTACTGTTAAGGTGTGCCAGCGGACGGCAAGTAAGCACTATGGCGAATCGATATGACGGAGATGTATTCAACGAGTCGGAATCCTTACGAGCGAGTATAAATCAGCCCCGCGCGTAAGCGACACACGTTTCTTGTCGATTCTTATACAGAAAGCTCAAAAGCTCCGTCATTTGTCCCCGAAGCTTTCCTCTTAATACGCTCCTTTTTTCATTTCTATCTCGAGTAAATAGAGCCACGTGTCTTCCTCGAACACACCAGTTTCCATGAAATATGATTTCTCATTAGGGACTACTGCAAGAGCGTTCCAGTTTTAAAATGATAATGTTTATGGTCGATCCTTCTTTAACATGGCCACCTATTATGGTAGACCCTGTACATTCGAACAAGACAGATCTCAATAACGTTTCCAGTTTGATACACATGGCACGTAGATAAATACAATCAGTATTAGTACGTGCCTGTAATCTATTAACCATATGTGCTTGGATTCAGTGTAGCGAGCAAACAGGTTGTCACCTACGACAATGATAAAGCGTTTAATCTGAACAGGTGTTTGAATTCTGGTTACATGTGCGTCGTATATACGTATTCCGCGAGAAAGTCCTTCAATCAGGATACAATATTTGTTAAAAATAATGTTAGAAATAATTATAATTCATTCACATCATTAATGAATAATTCATGCCATGAATATAGAATTTGACAATAGTTTTATTTGGTTTACAGTGTCTTATCGAGGCAGTCTTTCTATAAGGTTGTAATTAGTTTTCCAGTCCATTTCAGAGACAATCGAAGCATGAATATGTATTTACTTATTAAAGAGTCTTTCGTTCAGGAATACATTCCCTCAAAATGCTCTCAGTTGCCGAATAACTTGTTTTTCCGAGAATCTGTCCTAACTGCTCTTCGAAAAATATTGCTCTTGTTTCCTGCAATATGCAAAGCATTCCATTAAAACCGCCGAGTTAAATCAATCAATTTGCTTCGACATTTTGCAAACGAAAAATAGGACAAGCGAAATTTTCGACGATGATGACGAAATGAATGACAAATACTACTGCTCTCTTTTTTCATAAAAGTCAAAAATTCTCAATATTTTTGCTCTTGTTTTTGTGGATACGTGTAGTCGATGACAAAGAGACATATTTCTGAAATTTCGATTCTATGACCCATATAATTTTATATTATATCTAAATTGTAGCGTTAGAGACCACGTTACCATTAATTTCTGTCAATTCCGCTTTTCAACATTTATTTCTGAATTTCAATGAAAATTTTCCAAAGGAAAAACGTTTCACTTTATTTCCTTTCACATATTCCAGGGAATGTAAACGCGTAGGTAATAGCCGGTAGCGTTCGGTAAAGAGGCGAATTTTCTCTTTCTTATCGACGTGCTCGCCGTCTCGTTAAACATTCTGAAGGTGAAAAAAAAAAAAGAAACAAGGAAAGTTTTCCAACGATATTTTGCAAGTTTTACAGACCGTGCTTACAGCGGAACGCGTCGTAGGCGAGTGAACATTACATTTGCCTGTATCCCCTTGCATCAGATCAAGTTTTCGTCGCATTCAATGTCGACACCTGATCTTACGAACATTTTCCGACGAGTCTTCGGAGAAAATCTGTCGTGCGAATATCAGGGTTGCCGGTTCGATCGGTTCGACGCGACGTTCCCACGGCGATTTCACGTCGCGAAACTTTGATGGCTGCCGTAGGTAGCACACCGAACGATAACTTGTCCACGATCCATCCTTCAGTAGCAACAGCAACCAAGCCAGCTACGCGAGACTTGTATAGCGAGTTTGTTTTATCGAATTTTCAGCCGCCGTGTACACCGTATGGCATCCAGCCTCGGCTTTCCTTCGAACGATATTACTTTTCCCTTAGAGAGCCGCTGCGACGCGACGGGTTGCCCCGCTACACGGCAGTGCAAAATGAAAATAAAATAAAAGGAATATTACGGTTAACCGGACGGTGAACCGCTTCTCTTCCTTTGGCTTTATCCTTCCCTTCTAGCGTTATAAAATGCATCGCATAAATGCGTTCCTGTTACTTACCGAACGTATTATTTCGTCTTCAGGGGGTGGATACTGCAGTGATTTCCCTAGTCTTTCCACTAAGTACGCTTTAATGCATATTAATATGATAACTAGCATACTAGTAGTGGCAGCCGTGGTTTCGTTCCCTTTGCTAAATTATTTGTTTATTTATTAACGGTAGCGTTACTTGATGGCGAGAGAAAATATACACAGGAGTACGGGGGATTAAAATAATTCCGTGGAAACGCGGAGAGATATATTACAGTGGAAAATATTGTTTCAGAAGAAACGTTCGCTACAAACATGAATAAACGAGCTCGACGTTGAATAGCTACCCCTGTCAGTTAGGCATGACAGAAGAGATTTCCATATAACGCGAGCCGGTTAAAAATTACAAGATAATTTATATCGGTATCAAGCACCAACGGTCTCGTTTCGCAGCTGGAAATCTGCGCCCATCGCGGGATGTAAATCTCATTAACGAACAAAGTTACGAGTTTAATTCGGGAATAAAAGCGGTTCAGCTGGGCACAAGGGAAGCGAAACAGCGCGAAATGTATTTTAATTCAAAACTCCCATGAAAATATGTCAATTAAACGTTAACCATGATGATTACGATAGAATGACAGACGCCCAAATCGTTCGGTTTATTATTCCAGTTACGAATGTATGGGATAATGAAATTATTGATGAAATTTTAATCTCGATGTTTTCGAGGTCCCATTATCTGTGGTTTTAAAACAACATTAAAGTTATGGCTTCGTTAAATTTATCAATATCATTAAACATTTTGTCTCTTAATTTTCATCGATATAGAAAATTATTATCAGACAGGTGATCTTCTAAATCACTATTAATGCGTTCCGTTGCATGTGAAATTAAAATTTATAGCAAAGGCTCGAAGCTAAATTCAAAAAATCGTTGCGTACTCGTTTCGATTGTCTCTGATAAATATGGTCGGTTATCGATGGCCAATAAAACACAGAATGCAGTCTACAAATGCTCTAGAAAGTATAGCTGCGATCAAATATCACCGCCCTTTGTTTAAGTAGAAAATATTCTATAGAGAAAAGATAGAGCATTTTTGAGGGATTTTATAAGAACAAATATTTAATAAAAATTTGAAGTTGAAAGGAAAATTCATTATTTTTATAATTGAAAAATACCAGCCATATTTCCATACTTTTGTTTATTCACAAACGTTCGATTGCACTCGCTCGTTGATTTGATGCATATTTCATATGCATTCTCTTTGCATTCCAATTCTAAATACTTCAACGTACTTCTCTCGCTGCACGTACACGAGCAGAAAAATTAAATCAAATTTTTTACACTTCAACATAATTTTTTATTTTAAGCATCGTTCCAATTTTTAATGCAGCATTTTGAATTTTAAAATTTAATTGTTAAAAGGATATTAATTTATACCTATGTATTTGTCAGACTTATAAATCACGTTTTGCTTTGAATTTTCCATCAGCGAAAGGGTTAAAACGAAACAGGAAGTTGCATCGTGTAAACGCGTTTCATGGGGTATCAGTGTGCTTCATTAAATCGGATCCGATGTTTGCGATTACTCCGAACAGTTCGAGCGAACGATTTCCATTGTAAAACGCGATAATCGTCGCGCAACACCGTCGCCGTTCATTATTAATCCCCCCTTGCCAACGCTATGTAATATTCCACGCAATAAACGGATTCCGTTGGCAGGCAGCGCGACGCTCGCTCAGATAATCTCGCTGGTACGCGACGTTTTCGCATTTTCAAAAATCGCTACAGAACGCAGGAGCCGCGAATTTCATTTGCCTCGCCGACGACGACACCGAACGCCGATATAATCTGTCCCGTACCACGAGGAACACGCAGATTATGCATTATTAATTTTAATGGAATTCGCCTGCGGCGCCAACCGAATGCTGCTATATAACTTTGTGCGTTTCACGGTGACCGGAGTCGTTCTTTTCTATCAGAAACAATCATTTTATGTATCTACCCTGGGTTCTTGCATTTTCCTCTGTAATTGAACATTTTTTACCGATCTATTTTCCTTTCTCCCGCGTTTAAACAGAATGCACTTTAACGGAGAGCCGCGCGTTGCAGTTTTAAAGTCGGTACATCAGCCTGAGGCGTCGGGCCTCGATGAAAGTAGAATATTGGAAGCATTATCGGTCGATGGGTCGAAAGTAGCCGAGGACTATCGTTCTCGTACCACTCTATACCTCGTGCAGAATAGACTGTCCAAAGCCAATGGATGCGGGTAACATGTATAATGCATGCTGGACCCCTTGATCCGTGACCCTTGCTGATTTCTTCCAGGCGACCCTTTCACGACTTCACCCCGCTACTCTACCAACTTTACCGTCTAACCGACTATTTTTTCACCACTTCCAGCTAAATATTTAAAGGCTTTTATCCGGTCTCCGGGGTGTCGTATCGTCAGCAAGCCTCGTAAACGCCGCGCTCACCTTGCGGAAACGAGTAACCGACTCGTCCAACCGCGGACGTACCAATGCCTTTTTTTCGATACCTGTGTACACGCGAAATAGAATTTCGTTGCTTTCCGTGTAATCCTTTTGCCGGATAATGCCCGAAAGCAGTACGATACGTTGCTTTGATCCTCTTTCCGGTGTACAAAGTAGTTCAGCCGGAAAGAGGAGCGCTGGAAACAAGGAGACACGTTTACGTTACACGGATGAAAATTCAATATTGACAAAGGTGCACGGGAAAAAACTGCAGTTTATGCTTTTTAAATTGAAAGAATAAATTTCTATGAAACTAGCTGGGAAAGCTATTAATACTGTGAATACTGTATGAAAAATTAATATTGTACAAGACTGTAGCTTTTTACAAGATTGATTGATTCAATGAATCATCGATTCGCTCACGTAGTTCGATGCCGAGGAAATTTTCTTGGTAACTTCTTTAGGGACCATCCGTCCCTTTCTTTCTTCGTAATTTCATTACCGTCGAGTTCTTTCTGGCACAGAGCCGGGCCACGCTAAATCCAGTCACGCACCTCGCCAAAGAGAACGCGGTAATTTTATGAAACATTTTCTGAATAACCCTGCAACAAAGCGGTAAATTAAATTTCTGGGGTTGCTTCGGTCCTGCCGTGTGTGTAGCGGGCAACATCGTCGCCCATTCTCTCCGTTCCGAGAGGGGTAATTTTTTTCTCCGCTCCAGCTTTCATTTCTCACCTAGCGTTATTAGCGACCTTATTTATTTTCCTTGCTCTTCCTTCCTATACCCCACGCGCTTCCCTTTCCTCTGCTTTTTCTCTACTTCCTTCTTTCGCCTCACAAAAGAAACCTCTGTCGTCCAGCTGCGCCCTCGTTCAACGACAGACAACAGCTCGAAGCAATAAACGGAAGAAATTCTGTTATTAATGTAACATTCCATAAAGAATATGGAATTATTCCATGACTACAATACAGCTCGCAGCATCTGACACTGATAATTAACATTTTCAAATATCTTCGTTATTGTTGCAAAAATCATCGGATTATATTTTTACTTCCCGAGGAAAAAAAGATACAATTATCGATTCACTACGAGTATTCAAAAAAAAAAATAGCAAACCTTTGCCTTCAAAATTTTCAACGATAAGGAAATAAACTAAACTCATTTAACAGACATTTTTCCGCATGCAGCAGATCCTTCTCGCCTCGCGATCGATCGATAGCGGGAAGGTTAGCGAGAAAAGCGATTACGGCCAATCTAATTAACCAGCGTCCCGACGCTTTGTGCATTGCAGCTGCATCAAAGTCGAGGACGAGTCGTTGCGGTCGACCGTGATGAGGTGAGGGAGGGAAGCGTGCGAGAAGATCCTTTTCGAGCTGATCGACGGGCACGAGCAATGAATACGAAATTGTTGCCACGAATAGTGGATAAGGGACGCGAAGGGTGGCCGGTCGGGGGACGGCTAGGGCGAAACCTTTGGCCGTCTAAGCCGGCGGATGAAGAATGGCAGCGTAATACATATTTCATCCATATTCATTCGGCGTTACGCGAGCGTGAACCTCGTTAAACTCTTCGCAGGTGAAAGGTGAGCGATACACGTGGCGCTGGCTCGTATGCACGGAATGTCGAGCATCGTGGAATCCAAACCACGCTATTGAACATTGCGATGTCTCTGCTGTCAGGGGGTGTATCGATTTCCGGTTGGATCGGGCCACTACTCACTCGGCTACAGGGATTTCCGGTCTCTGATTTATTTCGCTATTATAACTACGTACCGCACGCTATCGTGTCGATTATTAAACGAGCCACTAGCTTTTTCATTTTTTTTTTTTTTTTCCTATCTTTGGTTAAAGCATCCACTTTGATGGGTTGCGTGTTTTTGGGCGAACCATTCAGTGGATGATCTCCAGCGATTCGATGGAATATTTGAAAAAGAGAGTGCTTCAACTTTTTAATACGTTTCACGTGCATTTCTCGTATCTGTACCGATGGAATGGCCGTTTAACGCTTAAAATTTTCTTGTTAATTATTCATTCGATTCGCCAATCGAGCTCCCAAGTGGAAGAGCAAAATTGAAGGAAACCGGACGTATAAAAGCCTCTTCTCTTCTCTCGTCGACGCTCCTTCGAGACTGTATCTCCAACAGGTACAGGGAAATTTTCCGTGACGTTATTTACCATCTGGTTAGACACAAAGTTGCAGTCGCTCGTCCCGAATATTTCCAGATAAGCGCTCACGGTCGTCTCGGTGAAAACACGAGCTGTGACTAATTGTGAAACAAGATAAGTTTCCGGCAAACGGGGGGGAGGCCGGTTCGGTGCAAAAGCGAGGAGGGGCGGGGAAGTTAGGTGGCCGGTAAAAGTTATTATTCCATCGAGTGGCGCATCCTCGCAGATCATCCGACCATAAAAAACTAATTTATCCGAAGGAAATGGAGACGAAGAAGGGTAGATGAGAGAGAGAATTGGTACGGTCGGTCGCGTCTCTTGAATGGGTTGCTTGGTAGGCTGTGTTCTCCTTGCCACGCTACCTGCCCGCCTAGCTATATCATTTTAAAGACGTGCCACGAAATAAGTTTATAAGTAGTCTGCCGAGAGTTTCGTCAGACCCGCGCTCCTCTCTAAGTAGTTACCAAGTAGTTTGCGCCGGCGGAGTCAAGCTTCCCCTCGATATATTATGTAAGTGCGGAGACGGTGGTTCCTCTTTTTCCTCTTATTCTATCCTTTCACTGGCTTTCCCAGTTTTCTTTCTATTTCATTCTACTTTACGATTTTTCTCTCAATTTCTCCTTCTCGCGGCTTCTTACTTTCAACTTCAAACTTTATTCTTCGAAACTCAATGGTATACGTTTAGTCTTGTTTTCTATACGCTTTTCGAAATTCGTATCTTGGACTATCCTATAAATTCGTCGTAAGTTTCCTTTACATTCGGGACTTATAAAAATTGATTAAGGGGGGTAACGTTAATTATAGTTCGGTGAATCACAATTAACAGTAGAAGCATGGCGTGATGCAGCGTATAAACCCCAAGGTGTCTACGAAATAAATAGAATCCTTTCTACCGACAATGAGATGTTGGCGAACGGCCATCTGGCCACGGTCGACTTTTATTTTCGGCAAAGTTTAGATGGTTGCTACCGCTACCTTAGCCCCTGAGATTGACGCACACGGGTTCCCGCGCTTAAAAGCTCACAGTCGTAAGTAGAAGTGCATTCGTTCATTAGTGTAAGACCTCTAATTGGTCATTAGTAAAGTAAGAACCACCGACTTCCATTATTCTCTCGGAAGTCGCAATAAACTTTCTTTTCTCCGTGACAGAAAATAAGAATTTCATTTTTCGATGTTGGTACACAGTCAGTGGTAATAAATATTTCTATTAGGGGTAAGAATAATAAATTGAAGGGCTCGTAACTGAAAAGGTCGAACTTCTCTTACCGGTATCATTAAAATGAACGATCAGTCTGACTATCGTGCCGTGGTATCAAAACGGACAAATATAAGCACTTTCGCCCCGGTGCCAGCCACATTCTATACCTTACTCGATATTAGTTGAATTATTGTGCCTGCCCGTACAAACTACTCGCGTGCTTCGTATCGAGGAATCAAGTTACAAGCTGCGCTTCCATTTTCTGCAATTCCGTTTGCATATAGACACGTTCCTTGATAACTGGCCTCGTGTTACGCTGAATTTACGAGCTTGCCCGGCGAACGTTGCCAGAGGCGAGCTTCATCGAGGGAATATGCGCTTACCTATAAACACGAATCTTACAATTTCACTTCCGCAAGTAGTTCTCCACCCTCTTGTTAACCGCTACGCAACCTTCAGGATACTGTGTAACACGTACACTCGAGTACGAGTTTAACCCTCGAGACAGTGACGATTTAAATTAAAATCTTTCGGGGTATGGAAAATTTCAAAACCGACTCGAAAATTCTCTGCTTCGTCTTTCTAAGCACGTACCAGCGAACACGAGTGTCAAAATTTAAAGGGGGAAGTTAAACGAGGACGATAATTAGGAGTGGTAGAATTAAGGAAAGGACAAGTTAACGAACGTTACCGCGGGAACAAGATGAAGACGATCCGGGTTATTAGGAACAGTAGAAAATAGGAGCCAGTGCCATTCGCTATGCCACCTTCGAGTCGCTATCATCCTTACTTACGAGGGTCTTGATACCACACTCAGTCATCCTGTTCAGACACTTGCCCTCGAACTTCCCTATGTCTTCATCTTCGCTCTCTATGCATTCACTGTCGCAGGCGTCATTCTTCCTCGCACGAACGCCGCTTCGTCTTACAATTCCCTCCAGGACCGAGGATGTTTTGAAACGGTGCCCCTATTGTGCGCGACATAACAATTTCATGGAAAACAGTTTAAACTTTCGGCCACGTAACGCAATACTTGTCCCTGTTACCCGGAGAGTCTTTTTATACATGCGGGTCACCGATTCGATGCCCGAAGGAAATCGAGGAGATGGTAGTTCCTGAAAAGGAAGAGAAAAGGTAAAGGGTAGTGCATTTCGTCCAAGGACCCGATAGTGGACTCGTCAATAAGGTTATCCGGTCGACTGTTACCTCGAACCCTGGAACGATCGATACAAGGACCCTGAAATCTATAAAATCAGATGGTGAAACTACGACTTCGGCACGTTTGAATTTTCTTTCGTGGAAATCAATAGTCGCCTACTCTCCGTGACGTTCAATGACATCTGAATCACTTTTATATAGTCACAAGCCACAAGAGCTGCGTCAACATGGAATCAACACCAGCCACGTCGACTGGCAGAGCTAAGTTAATCTGTTCGAAGCTCTTCTCGCATACTAAACAGCCTCTTAGCCTAGAACAAGGTGTTTTACCAAAATGCCTTCGTGGTAGCTACTTACGTATGTAACGTGGCGTCTCGAGTTCGTGCACGTTTCTGACACCGACCGAGAAGAAATACTTGTACAGTGTTCAAAAATGGTAAATACGAAATAATACAGACAGAAGAATGTACAATTTCGAGGATATATATTTATTGATGGTTTGTCGCGAGCTGGACGTGTGACTTTAGTGAAATAGAAGACAAAAAAGAGGAATTCGTTGCGGTAAGGTACGACGTGATCGATTTAAACAGTGATTGATAGAGAAATCTGAAGATCCGAAGACAGCAGCGTCAATGAACCATGGATACGAAGCTTGTTAGATCGATCGTGATGGATCGGGGTGCTAAAAAGCTCTTGTAAAGCTGCTTACGTAAACGAGAAATTGTTTGCGATAAAACTTTTAGTCGATATTTTCTTGTATCAAGGACTATCAGATTTCATTTAATTTCAACTTAAGCATAATTCAAGAAGTGATTGTTCTATAGTAAATATTTCTAAGTTCCATTTACGTCGCTTTGCAAAATAAAGGTTGGAGCTCTTACGTCTCAGAGTCGACGGCCTAAGTACCGTGCGTCGCCGACCTTCCGGAGCGAATTGATAAAGAGAAAAAATTTGAAGTCCCTATCTCGCCAGTTTGATTTACATAATCTTACGATCCTCTACGATTTTTCCAATCACTTCACTGGAAGGAATTCCTTCTAAACCCTTGGCCTGTTGTCTCGTGCAGTCGTTGGTAGAAGGGTTAACCATACACGACAGCGGTTTCCCAAGAGGGTTGGCTCGTTTTTAAGTCGAGCCACGTTTCAGTGCATGCTGAATCGTTACGTGAGCCGGATATTCTGGTGCAATAAAATCTCATACTTGACGACAGCTCGTAGAAAATGGGAAGACCTAGAACAAAAGTGGGAAAGTAAATATAAAGATCGATCGCAATCCCCCGGTCGCATCAGCCGTAAATTAGCAAACAATGACAATGCTGAAATATCCTGTGATTTATGATTGCAACCGCGATCTCTTCTAAAAAATGCTGATAGCCTTTAGAAATCTAATGGCATATAACTTGTGCTGATTCTAAATAGCCTTCGCGTATGAATAGTAAATCGTCAACTTCGAAGAATTCTAACCATGTAATGAAAGCTCATACATCTGATAAGGGTGTTATAAACGAGTCTCAGAAAACGGTCTGCGAAGAATGATATTCATGCTCGTTTTAAAATCGAGGTTCTCCAAGTACGTACAACACGTAGACAAATGATTTCCACCTGCTTTAGTACTCTTTTTCCACGATTAGCAGACACACACGATAAAGCATGTTTTCACGTTTAATGTCAGAGATAAAGGCTAATTAGATGAGATTACTTCGTATCGATAAACCGAGCAATTTAGTTAGAAAGAGTGTGCATAAAGATCTGATATGTATAATTTAAATGAAATTTTACTGTGTCATGCTTCACATTCTTTGATACATTGTTCTCATTACTCCACGTTTCGCTTGCATAACATAACACAAATATTAATTTTATTTCAATAGAAATTTTTCCCGGAAGAGTATTCATTTAAAAGAAATAAATTTCTCAGGAAAATAGTTTAAAACTTTTTGTGATAAAACGTTATTATTTATTCGACCAGTGATGATACAATTTTTTTTCACAATTTAATTAACGGTCTTTGCTAATAGCTAATTACTTTTTAAAATAAAAGAACTTTCGTTCAATCCATAAAAGTGCATCGATAGAATGGTTACCGGGTTGCAACTCGCTAGTAATTCTTCCGCATTAATAGAAAAACTATCTGGCTCGAAGCTAACACTTTGCCCGTTAGACTATCGATCGAAACGAATCGTTTAAGCTAATAGCCGGAAGGGTAACGCGAGAAGTTACCTAGTCAGCTACTTCGAAAGGTTAACCGTGCTCGCTTGGGAGACAATAACGATAACAGGTTCAACGTAAGGCACCGATTGGGCCGCACCCTTGAAACATGAAATCGAATTTGCATTTACGAAATTCAACCCGATTCGAGCCACGTGCAAAATTTATAGCGATACCCTTGCCAAAATGATCCCCTGAATTCAGGAATTTCACCAAGATTAAACCACCCACCATTTGATGGACTTATTATAAATGAAGGTTCAGGAATTATTAAAATTATTTGGACAAATGTACATTTTCTGAATAATAATTTGTTCGGCTCAGAAATTAGAGATAAGATAGGCTGTATCGTTACTGTTCGAGTACACGTCGAGTTAGTTCACGTTTCCAGCTTGAATTATGCCTCGTTTCGTTATCAATTATGCCAAGCCGCAGCCACGCCTCGAGATATAATACCTATCGAACACGGAAAACAACGTCGAACGATCGCGTCCAATGATCCGTTTTAACAGGCTACAATAGAGCTTTAACGGCATGCCGTTCGAGTCTTGGCTAATCGATTTTGTCTGGAATGCAAAGAGACCCTAGAGACCCTCATCTACCGAATGATTTCACTCGTGCGATTAGATTTGTTGGGATATTCTACATTATCCCACATTTTCACACTTGTATTAACGAATGAAATAAAATATATATATATATATATATATATTGCAAAAACAATCGTTATTTCGCGTGTTAACGAGAAAATGCTAACAGGAGTGATGCAATTAATTTCAACTCTCACCGGGTGAAAAACAATTTCGATAAAATATCGACGATTTTTTCCGATATAACGAAAATTCGAGCATGGCATATTTTATGCATTAAATGTAAATCGCCTCGATTTTTGAAAAAACCGCGAGCGAAGAATGCGAGGAACGCGAAAAGAAATTCCATCATTGATGTTCATCGGTAATCGTTAAATTAACGAGTCGATTGAGGATGCGATCACGTGATCAGAATACCTTGCTACCCTGGTTTCATTAATTTGACGAACGATAAAACTGTGAAGTGGCTGGTGTGTCAAAGAACGCGGGACGTTTGATGCTGCGCCGGTGAAATGTTGTTTCGAAAAAAGCGGCTAGCGCTTTTATGAAAATACACGAACGAATTGAACGTTTCGTTTATGGAGGGTAGTTGAAAAAGAATGAAAAACATTCGTGCTTTAATGTATTCGCAGAATACATATTATTATTTGGTAGAGACCATTTTCGTGTTCTTCGAGTATATGTCGCGTGTCTGCTCCCAAGGAAAAACAGAATGGTATTTTCGTTTCGAATTTAAAGAACCTGTATGCGAATTGCTCGGGTTGAAAGAATTATTATTTTAGAGAGTCACGTAATAATGGAACACCCTGTGTCTGATTACGTATTGATTTTTCTACTGCGAAACAATATCGCGTCGCTCCTAACCATTCATCACACTAAAATATGCCGACGCGGCGTTCAATTATTTAACAAGAGTATAACGTTTTTCACCGATTCCTCGCGGAAAACATCGCTTTTTCCTCGCTATTAGTGCGTTGATTCTTCCGCGCCATTTCTCAATTACACTCGCTCGTTCGCGTCGATTACACGACACGAACATTTCCTGTCGCTTCCTGTGCCCGTATATTACACGGAAAATTCAATATAGAGATAGTTCGTTGATCAGTGACAAACGGAATACTGGTAGGCAGTTTTCTCGCATTGGTACCGGCTGACCATTCGGTAATTATGTCATAAATAATGCAACAATCTGCTTCTCTCTGTGTGTGTGTGTGTGTGTGTGTGTACGTAATTTTGGCATTAGATGAAACTCTGAAAGCAGTTTACTGTTTTAGCGGATAAATGCGATGCATATGGCTCGTCTGTGCCTATGTATGGCGAGTATAATTATGGAGAACTCGTTACTGCTGTAATCGTATGGCAAAATTGTTCGTTTCTTCTTTTTTTCACAATGGTGTACCGATTATTAGCCGACGTGCGTGCGAAAGCTTACAAGCAGAACGTAATTATGTAAGTAGGCAACTGTAGAATTAAGTATTGCGTGCTTGAAACAATCCACCGTTAATATATAATTATTAGCGACGAAATTGGTACGAATACTGAAGCACGAGATGCATGAAAGTTCAAAACAATTCTGTAACATTTTCATTTTATGAAAAGACCGAGATATACGTGGTAACTTACGTGTATTGTCATCTTGTAAGCTTCGAAAAAGAATTTAACTGAGAAACGATACGAATTAAATGAATCGAAAGATGATTTTCCGCGGTTCGTATCGAATCGAGCGTAAAGCGTTTCATTGAACGGGTATTCGATTGTCGTGGATCGACAGGAAAAACACGATAATTCCTTGTCCACGGGGGTAACCGGTGTGCACGCGTAATGAATGTCTTGCTGGTCGTTTACATAGGCATTTAACCTGGCTGTGATTTGCACGACCTTGGACAAATACTGCAGACGTATCGGCAGATGGAATATTATTTGCAACCGGCCAGGCTGACGTGCACGTTTTCGTTGCACGCGTTCGTGCTCGGAATAATGCCCTGCCGCTGCTGCGGATGATATAACGCCGATGATTAATTACATGGATGGAAGTACCGGGAAAAATAATGGGCGTACACGCGGACACCGAAACGGAGGATTTGCGAGGACGAGTAATGCACGGCTCCTCGTTCCCCCGGCTGATGCGAGCCTCTGTACGTGTCTATTTCGATGATCGAAGATGGATATAATTCGTGATTAATGTAGCTTGACATCGCAGCTGATGCGCTCGTTAATCGAAATGACCCTCGTGTACGGTTACCTTTTTATTTTTTTATTTCCCCAGACATATTCGACTGTGGGGACGATTATTAGAATTTAAGGGAATTTCGAAATTTGTCTGAATAACTGGGAGGCATCGAAATTCCCAGCTTGGAGGCCGCTCATTTAACGGCGCGACGTGATTGTACACGAGATAGACACAATCCCTTTGGAGTTGCCGCAACCCCCAAGAACGTAGTTCGCAGACAAATCTTCCCGCGCGACGTGTGTCTCTCCGTAACGAGACTTGTGCGCGGAATTAATACCGCACGCGTTTCAGCCGTCGACGCTTATTCAAGGGGATTCTCGTTGCACGCTCTAAGCAAGGAACGTATTAGCAGCGAGACGTATCGTCGGCGATAAATTTACAATAGTCAATGAAATTGCCGAGCTCCGTTTGACGGGAAAACGAGCAAGTAGAAGACGTTAGTATTCTGGGTACACTGGATACACCAGAGACCTTTGAAAAATCATTTCTCGCCGTTTCATATCGTTTCGTCAACTTTTTAAAATTTAACATTACCAATCCGTGAAACCGGAACTCCGGGTAAATTGAATTTCGAATGAAGAAACTCGATACGGAGATACGAAGTGGTTGGCTCGAAATGAAATGGACGGTAAAATGGCAAGGAAAATACGTATTTTTAGAATTTTACATTTAGTCGCTCGTTGCAAAAATATATTTTACTTCGGTGGATAT
Source organism: Osmia lignaria lignaria (assembly GCF_051020975.1). Classification (NCBI taxonomy): domain Eukaryota; kingdom Metazoa; phylum Arthropoda; class Insecta; order Hymenoptera; family Megachilidae; genus Osmia; species Osmia lignaria. The sequence goes on from NC_135041.1 coordinate 9,024,355, forward strand.
AATTGGTGTCCGTCCTGGTAGCAGGCAGGAAATAATAGACCGTTTTCCGATGGAGTTTTCCACGGTTCAATTAAAGGCCGTCGTTCGAAGTTGCCGATAAAGTCGAGCTACACGAATTCGAGCGTGGCAGTAACGAGAATACGGCACAGATGTGGCCAATTTCCGTTCGAACGAGCGCGGAGGATCCTCGTCCTTTGGCAGGACACGATCTCTCGAACGATGAAGGAACGCGACGTACGAGTACGCAGATTTTATTACGGTCTACCTTCGATTCCATTTCCATCCGTTCGAAAGCTCAACATATGAAGCTGACACCGAACGTGTTAATTAATCTCGGATGATCGGGATAATTTGCTGCACCGTTTTTCCTGGTCGCGTTAAGATTCCCCCCCGAATTCCATTACGTGTCATGTTACCGCGACCGCTATTGGGTAATTGTAGCGGTGTAAATAGCAAGCGAAGGCAATCAATGAGCAATTGAACGAATGCTACCGGCGGCGCATCGACACACGACGTCACCACCGCAGCTATCTGTCGACCTACCAATTCCATCACGCTCAGCCAACGACTGGTTGTCCTATACATAGCGGGTATTTCATTCGGTGGTCAGCTCGGCCAGACGCCCATTCTGTCACGCTCCGCAGCCTCTCTGTCTCTCCGTTCGTCCCGAAAAGCCTTGTACAATTGTACACACCCTGGTTACTCTGTGATCGTCCTGGTATAACGACACGGCCGCGCGTGCCTGTGTTATCAATGCGACATTACCACGTTTACCCGCCGCATACACCTGTCTTCCGTTCCGCGACACCGGAACTCCGGTTACATTGCCACCTTCCACGCTTTTTCTCATCGTCGCAACAATGTTCGTATTCGGCTACCTTCAGAAAGTATCAAGTGTAATTTCCTGGTAACGGATGAGCAAACGTAACGGAGGTTGCTATTTGTCAGACAGGTGATCGATGGTGCGATTCAAGTGGTATTTTGTGGTTTACGCTGAAAGTTTTGAGAATCCGTCACTGAAATGGAAGAAGAATTACGTGCAATAATGTTGATGCATCTGTTGAAGGATTTCGTGCTCATATCGTGGAAATTCCACGTTATTTTACTCTAGACATTTTGATTTTGAAAGCTTACCGTAAGTTTCTTTTGATTACGGTTTTTAAAATAATTGGAGTAACATTCGTATGGATTCTTTTTTAAGCTTTCGACAATTCAACATTTTATTATCCATTATAATCATTAACGCTTATACCGGCACTCGATGCATGTTTCAATTCGGTATTACCTGCTTCATCGTTCGTATTACGTTCGTATTAATTACGTATGAAATCGATGATAATGCTTCGAGCTGTTGAATGGAAATCCTGCATCCGATAGCTGCACCTCTTGTATTAATAACTTTGCACCCTGCTATGCAAGTACCTATCGTTATATGAATCAGGAATCACTTTTATTTTGTTGTATCATCAATTTACAAGCTTTTATCTGTCATATTTCATCCGTTTCTGTCGCTCTATTTCTTGATCGTTTTTTTTCGCACATCACCCTTCCAGCTTTTTCTTGCCTCTTCATCCCCAGCGAAAGTCTTTACCTTCTCTCTCGACCCTCCTCCACTCTGTTTCATTTATTTCCTCTTTTCACCTCTGTCCCTTCCAACCTTTTTTCCCCTTATTTCCTCGTTTTTACCATCTGACCTCCTTCCTCTCTGTATCTTCTTCGTATTTCTCTCTTCCTGTCCCTCTTTGTTCCAGCGGATTTAAGTATTCTTATCGCATAGACTAACGCCACTCCTCTGCTCCTACCCTCGTGGATAGGGTGCCCAACCCTGTCCGACCATAAAGTCACTTCGACGGGGTACGGACCATGCTTATTTAAATACTCGGACGAAACGATGGGATCGTAATCGCGAGCGAAAAGAAACGTTTCTTGGTAGAATGAAATTCTCTTTTTACGACTCACGATACAGCACTTCCTTAACGCGGAGATTACCATGGCGGTCGTCAGTGATACACACCACGAATGCAATATTTAGTAGAAACGAATGAAACGTAAATTTTCGTTATTTAATCAATTGTATCAAAGAGTTTGATATTGGACAGAATATAATATCGCGTTATCCGATATTATCAGCAGCATCGTATTTATCCAAACATTTTCATCGAGCACGCATCGACGACTTTACGAAGGTGTGTCGCCCGTGTGCGTGTTCAGTCGATTTCCTTTTCCGCTGCTTCTCCTTCCCGTACTCCCGCGAAATCGTGCACCGAATGGAAAGCTACATCCACGGAACACGTGGCAATGGAGAAGTCGAATTATCGCACACTCCGGCAGCGAATGGCTTTCCAATCTGAAAGCTTGCTAGCGTTCGCGCGGATTTGCCGCGTAATTTTAAGCGGCAAATGAATTCGAAAAGGCTGCGCCCAGGGAATACCGTTCGCTCGAAACGACGTGAATTCTTTCTGATATTCTCAAAAAAACTGCTCCAGATATTTCTCTACGCGTTCCCTGTTCCGTCCCTACCCCATTTTTCGTCGGGGCATATTCTCTTTCGTCGAAGCCGTTCCGCATGGATGTGAAATTAAATTTTCCGACCCTTCGTCGATATTAGCGTTCGAGAAAAATCGATTTCAGCCTTGGCTAGCCTGCGTGCGAGCAACGTTTGAATAACCGTCGATGATCGCAAAATTCGCTTCTTTTCAAACGGCTTTAATCGCGTAATAAGTAAACGCGAATTCGCGGGACGAAACGATTTCGGGATATTAAATGCAACGGACGGTGCGGGCGAGAAATGTACACGTAAGATAGATAAAGTCATAAATCGAGGGTGAACGGATTCCAGGTCAACCGCAGCCCCATATGATAACGGTAATATCGTGGCATCGGATCGATTATAACCCATAACGAACGACTAGCACCGCCTGTCGTGTCGATGATTTACGAAAACCCTCGATTTTATGGCGAAATCGTACGATTGTTACCGTTTGTTTAAACGCTCATTGTTCCATTCGATTCCTCGAACGTATAACTTCGCTGGGTCTTGTTTATATTTTATCAATTCCCTCGATGATATTTTATCAAGCCAGCAAGAAACTACGAAAGGAATACGAGAGATACTCTAATCTTTGATCTGTACACTCCTGATTCATCGCTCGATACAAGAACTCCAGGATTAATCCTGGACATCGTGGCGTGCACGTTTCAGCATACTGATAAATTGTCGCGAAAGTAAGTTATCAACGAGCGACAGGAAGAAAGAGGAAGCTGCAACGGCAGCAAAGGCGACTGCTGTTGCAAAAGAAGGAGCCAAGGGCCAAGTTGGACGAAGGAGCTTAGCTCGGGAACCTCTCCTCGCTTCCGGTAATACCATCGTCGACAGTCAGAATTACTTGCCTTTCGCGTTAGTTTTGCCTTATCGTCCATTAAATTCAAAATCTAAAGACTTCAGACGAGCTACGGATCTATTCGTATCAAAAGTCGTACCACCATTAAATTTAAGAATATTAAATGATACTTCGAATAATCCTTTATAAACCAGAAATATTGGCCATATTTGTCACAAGAATATATAGAATTATTAAAATTTCATTAACTTTACAGAATTTCGAATTAAGTTTATTCATACTTGGGTGTTGCATTTGGAAACAGCGTTATTACCTAAATATGTACCTCGTAACGAAGAATTAATGTTTCATTTTATTATATTTTCAATGTTTCAATGTTTGAATTATTAATTAGTAATTAATTCGTACATTTCATTTACATGAACACCTATGTTAAATTTATTAACGATTAATCTGAATGACGCGAATTTTGCTTGGCAAAATTTCCAACTAACCCGTGCCACAGCGTTTCTCATTAAACTATATTGCCATTAATATGCCTCGCTGAATTGGATAGCAGCACGAAGTTAATCAAAATCGTTTTTATCGCTTATCCAACGGCGGCCTCGTCCACAAGTTAAACGGAAACGGTAGAAAATTTATTAGGACGTTTCTAGGTTAATGAGCGCTTGTGTCCGCGATCGGGGGACGCTATTTTCACGGTACATTATAACAGTTTCCAAAATAAGCTACCCGCGGTGCAAAAGTTAACGCTAAACGCGTCTATTATTTCACTGATCGATCCTGAATCGCAACAATCAATTATTCCGAACACCAGGTACGCGTTATGATTTCAGAGAATTAGTACCTTTCGAATCCCCTATAAATTAAGTTGAAACGCAACGAAAAGTCTTCAATAAAATTCAAGAAAAATTCCTTTTCCATTATTGAACTTTATACATTCCTCAACGAAGAATCTCTGTGATTTTCAGAACAGCTAAGATGGTAGAAAATCAAACGCATTCATCGCTCAACAAACCGTTCGTCGAGTTCAAAGGGAATCATGTACAAAGATACGTATGTGCCATACAAGAGGATCATCATCGTTCGATGCAGTATCGATATCGATATTCGCAAAGCGGGCTCGCTTTGACGGCGAACAGTCGACGATCAATAGATAAGTTACGGTCAAACGGAAATCCAGTCGAGTATATGTACAAGGTAGGTAGCGTTGGACAAAGATTCCGCAGAATCGCATTGAAATTCAGTGTCCAAACCGAGGAGGAAAAGGGTGAAGGTCGCGACGTAGCAATGAGCGGGTCCTTTTTCTCTGTCGCAAATGCAGCTGGTGGTAGCTGGCCGTTTGAATGTCGGCGAGAAAGAGCGGAAAAGAAGAAGAGGATAGGTTGACGACGGGTGCAAAGGATGCAGGGTGAAAAGGGGGTAAAGGATATCGGCTCGTCTCTACCGTTGAGAACTTCTTGATGCAGTTCTGCCCGGATATATTCGGGCAAAGTCGAAAAGATAGCCAGCCTTCCTATTTCATCGCGGCCCGTGAAGCGTGCCATGCAAACTTCGATCCCTTGGCAAAAGCCCTCCAAGTGTTATCGATAGTACGTCGGATCGTGGCAGGACCTCTCGTAAATACTTAGCCAGCCAGCTGCTTGGATATTCGAGACACGATGCCGGCTAACATCGATATCCTCGGTTCATTCATCTGAAACTATGAGACAATTTCTCAGTTCTCGAGGATAGTCGATTGGGTCTCCATTTGGCAAGATGGATCTTTCTGATTTCTTCTTTCAAAGATAGCATTTATCGTTCGAAATTGAACCATTTTAGATTCCATATTGTTAAATTTATATCTCGTAAATCAGAATTTAAATGCATTTTATTATTATACATTTTCGTATTGACGAAGCTATTTTTCAGCTTATCAAAATGAAAGAATGCAAGGGTGATCACAGAAGATCACAGAGGAAAGGAAAGATCGGAACGCTTCTAATCAGCAATCCGTGTTCACCGTGATTGTCAGATTGAGTCGAACGGATTTAAACGACGGCTCGTTTATTCCGAGCGTTTCAATTTTGCCCCATTTGCGCAAAAGATTGCACTTTGAAAGAATCGGATCGACGCGAGCGTGGAGGGCGTTCGTGTTACTTGAGAAACGACTTCCATCCTCTCCCTCGAGGAACAAATCGCTCGTGTATTAGTGGAAAATGATCTAACTGCTCGGCTTCTCTAGATTACTTCGGCTGAAAAATGATCGCGCTTAATCGTGATCACTCGACGAAATTGGAGTCGAGGATCGTTGCATCGTAAAATGAATTCGAACGATGGAAAACGTTCGAAGCTGCATCGAATAATTGATTTCTTTTTAGCATCTGATGGTTCAATTGCCCAATTAATTATTTAATCAAATTAAATGCCTGGTCTGATGAAATAAATATTCGCGAAACTGTTCATTTTTAAAACGTTCTCTACGTCATTTCATTCAGCATAAAGTAGTCAACCTCTGAACATGTCCGCTTCGCTCTAACACAGCGTCACAATGGAAATCCTTTGTTCGTAGCGGCAAACGAGGCAGGTAGTCAGCTTCATAAAAAAAAAAAAAGAAAAAAGAAAAGCCGAGCCTTCTACAGCCATTTTCTCGCAATTACATTCAGACCAGTTAGCAGCCACTCGGCCAGGCATTGTCCGCCAAGGGGACAGACTAGGAAGTGCAAGTTAACGTTAACGGACTCCGTTGTAGGAGCGTCGACTTCGTTACAGCTTGTCGGCCGCTCCGCCTCGCTTTTGTCCCCGTAATAGAGTATTAAGCAGTTGGGATCTGATAAAGGCCATTTCTACAAACACACTGTTCCACGTCGCGAGAGGTCCGACTTCACGCTGGCTACGGAATCCAACGACCAGTCACGAACGATTTAGCTCAAGAATAACAGTCCCGACAAAGGGATCGACTTCATTTAAATGTGATCTTCTCCCCGAGTGACGGTATCGACCCACCACGTACGAAACGCTTAACATTTCGTTTGCATACCTTTCGAGGGCGAAAGTTTCCGACCGAAACAACAAACCGAGGAACTTCTTTCACGGTAGGAGTGGCCTCTTTACGTTTTTTCGCTCTTTTCGTATTTCACAACGGCGATGGAAGTTTCCTTCGGATTCTGCTGTTACTTTAATTAAGAGGGAGCTAACTTTCGAGAAGGAAATAACTTGTACATTGAAAAATGACTCGGTTAACAGGCTGAATACCCTCGAAAATCTAACGTCATCAATGTAACGAGCTCTTCCCAACCATCTCCGTGGAAGATCGGGGCATAGTCGAGCGAATTCACGAGCGATCCCGAGGTGGGTAGAGAAATTTTCAAGAGAAACGAAACCGATTTAAACAAGATCTTATCCATACTGCGATCGATCACGTGCTCGCAGCCGGATACTTGGAAAATGTTCGCTATTTCTTTAGCATCCGGTCCCGAGGAGTCGGGGCTGGCTCGGTGAACCATCCAACTTTTTACCGCGAATGAAACTCGAACTTTTCTCCTGTCCGATACAAGTTGCCCGACGTTTAACTGCTTTTATAGTTTATAAATATGTTGTCGGACGCCAAGCTGGCGTGCAATTAAATTCTCCGCAGTTCTTGCTGGTACGTTCGAGAAATTTTCCCGGTTTCACCCTGTCTACCGTCGACGTTTTAAAAAAGAAGAGAATCTAATAAGAGTCGATAGTGTTTTTAGTAAAAATTTCGGAGATGGAGGAAAAATAAATACGCGAATAACAGGAGCGAAATGGAGAAAAATTTTTTAAATAACTTTTTCCTTCGCACGGTCCCGTTCTATTTTAAAATATAACAAGCAGCAGAAGAATGAAAGAATTGATCATCTTTCAATTTGACGTCTAGTAAAGAAGGACGTTTACGAGCTCCGTAGGGAGGAGCCGAAGTCATCGAAGTGATCGTTTCGAAAAACGAGCAATATAGAGAGGCTTCGACGGTGAGAGAAGCGGATTAATGAAAAGAAAATCGATGGTACGGGGTTATCGATGGGTTGAGAAGCGTGCGAAAGAGAGTGCAAAAACGATGGTGAAGAGGATGAAGAAGAGGAGGAGGAGTACTCGTAAGCCTGCAAAGATTGGAAGCGAGGTGTAACGTGGAGCAAGCTGCGAGATGTTGGATCGCAAGCAGCCGGATCAGGTTGGAAAAGTGTTTAGGGTGGTGGGTTATGCTCGACTTCGTCGGCAAATGAGATCGAGTGAAAACTGTTCGCGAACCGATTCTCCGGCTGGAATGTATCACTTCGGTGTAGACGCGGGTGATTAATGGGCTCCTCATGGAAAAGAATCTCGTTTACGTCGAAGAAAAGCACGACGTTACCGACATGCCACGATTACAATTGATTCAACCTACTCTGAAATGTGTTTCACCCCCGACGAATCGAAACTTTCTCGAGAAACTCTCGTCCTGACAGTTGTTCTATCGCTTGCTAACTACCATCGGCAATTTAAAAAAATTCGCAATTCATTGAATGGTACCACGGCAATCTCGTTTAGGCTGTATCTTGTTCGACGGTTATGAAATTCCAAGAACCTTCTCGTCGCTCCGATATTAATCTTTTAATCTTTGAACAGTGACGATGAAACCGTGGCGAAGTACGCAACTCAATTATAATCAACGGCACGGTACGCCGAAAACTTTTCATCTCGTGATTGATCAATGAAAAGTTTCACGGGCATGAAAAAAAAAAACGTCTGATAAAGAGACGGACGAAGGAGATACTTGGTAGCTAAGATGGACGGGGTTTCAGAGGGGAAATAAGTCGAAACGAGGCATGCATCCGTACACAAGAAGCCCAGTGAAACAGCGAGGGGATCAAAGTATTGGTGGACATGATAGAGGAGCATGTCCCGAAGCGGCTGAGAGCCGAGGCCAGCTCGTTGCTCACTCGAGAGACGAAGATGAATGGCATCAGCTTGAATCCCGACAGAATCCATCCACCATCGACTTACCAGCCTGCAAGGCCATCTTCTTCTTCTTTTTCCTCGATTTCTTCGCTCCGTGCGATTACCTTCGTTGGAAAATTTTTACCACCATTTTCGCGAATTTTATCTCACCATCGTTTCGTCCATCGACGAAACAGAATTGAATATCCTCGTGTTAAGTGTCATTTTTTAAGTTTTAAAAAGGTGGGTCAATTTTATTCAGAATCAGTTGCAATTATTTAAAGTGTATCATTTTGTAAGGGGATGATTAAGTTGAAAAAGAGATAAGGAGAAAATTGTGGTGAAAGTTATTGCAAAATACTTGGGGGAGCATAATTACCAAAGTATCGAAAAGAATTTCATTGGCACGCCGGCTGGTGAAATTTACTCGGAGGAAAAACTGAAAAGATGTTCAGTTGATCGGGGGAATGCAAATCTCCGGGGGCTTTTAATTAGCTGCCGCTCCCGTTTAAACGCAGCCTAAGTTGTTCCGTGACAGGGTCTGAGATTCAGGTCGAAATTGAATTTCACCAAAGAATGAGAAGAGTTCTTCGGGAAATCGAATCAAGGCCAGATCTCCTGACACCTCGTTAAATGGAAAATTCCGTCGGATTTCAACGAGGACAAAAAAACGCTCGTTGACGAGACGTTACGTTATCATCGGCCAGTAAAAACCGATGTAATTTATTTTAATATCTAGAAAACCGGTATATTAAACTTATTGTAAATTTCATCGTTACTAAAATCTTTGGAAAACTTTTCTGATGAAGCTTGAAATTTTGCCTGTTCGTGAGTTGACAAGTTTCGAAAAATGGAAAAGGATAGGAAATCGGTTAACGGAGAGGGACGAGATCGTATACGGTCCATGACAACATGATCGAAGCGGAACGAAATGATTCTCGAGGGAGACACTCTGTCAAATCAGCTTCTGCTGTCTTTTATTATGTTGCCCTTTAGTGCTGCACCAAACACCAGACAATATGCTTGATTGCTCTGTTCTCCAGAAAGGGTTGAAAATTGAATTCACAGCAATTTTATTTTTGCCAAGTCATTAAAAATCATTGTGCGAATCAATCGACAATTAAAAAGAAGTAAATTTAAAAAAGGGACCTAAATCATTTAGCAAACAGAAAAAAAGATAAAAATAAGCTATCGAGAAAAGCTACGAATCACTTAGCGGTTAAAAAAGGTGGATATTCGTAGATTTTAGCGCTATATTCGATAGTTGGTATTATCAATGTACGTCCCGTGACGTTCGAGGTAGTTCCCGCGATAAAATCTACGGAATCCTTGCCAGAAATGAGGTCATTCGAGTGGAATCGAACTTCTGTATCTCCCGATTTCCTTACGCGATTTATTCCTACGATTTTTCGCGTAAGGAACGAAACGTGTTTCATCGTGCTGTATTATTTCAACGGCGCCAAATATCGCGAAATGCGAATAGATTGGGGCGCGAAACTGAAATCGTTTCTTCTCATAATTCTATCGCTACAGTTCCTCTTCGATCGTATCGATAAATCTCTGAATCCTTGTTTTATTAGAGTTCGTTCCACGTTGAAATTTAATCGATCGATCTTGACAACTTTCTTAAGCTTTAAACAGAAATTTTATTACCGACTGGAAAACTTATTCGTTCGGAAAATATGAAGAACATAAGAACGTTACTTTTCAACGCAAAAATTCCAGAAAGTTGTTTTCCCAGTGCCTTGCAAGTTTAAAACGTCCATGTTTAAAAACTTGTAAAATGATATTCGGTGTATTCAAGTTGCAGCTTATAGCGAGTTGTATATTTACAAAGTTTGCAAGCCGGAAATGAAAGTTGGTAATTTACGCATAATGAAAGCTGGAAAAATATTTTCTAAGAACACTAGTTTTTCGTGTTAATTACTTGCTAGAAACAGCGGCGAAGTGAAATGATGTATCACGTAGCTGAAGAGTAAGAAGAAACGCTTGAAAATGGTAAAAGAATTGTAAAATAAAAATCTTCTTCCGACGATAATCTTCTTTAACGAGTGTTCATCAATCTGAACGGGAGGAAAGAAAAGCGTTCGATAGACAAATATAAATAACGTTGCTTTTTCATCGACCATCGACATCATCGACGTATTGGCGGGCACAGCAAAATGAACCACGTTCTTTTGCAACCGGGTTTTATCGAAGTTTATCCTGGAGAAAGCCCTTTAAAGGACAGTCATTAATCAACGCGTTTTTTGCTGTGACGTCAACTCTTCACTTTTCTATGCTTTGCCATTGCAACCGTGGCAAAAGGTTCACCTGAAGCACGATCGCGCTCGTTCGATATTACCCGAACATAAATGGTAGAGTAGATTAATTAAACAAAAAGAACAATAATTGCCACGAAAATTGCATCTACAACACGAAAAATTAGAAAATTACTTTTTCAGTATCTTTAACGCCACGAGGGAAAACTGTAATTTAAGCAAGCAACGTCGTTCTTTATTAAAACCAACTCATGAGCATGAATTTTCCTGCACTAAATGTTGGAAGCATTCGAATGGAAAACTCTGATCAAAGGTGCAAGTTAAAAATGAGGCAAGGCTTTCTTCAATAAGAAATAATACAAAATAAAACCCGTGGATATATTTTTCAACGATGAATTCGCAACCCTAACACAAGGTTGCGAGACGTACCGTCCATCTATACGGGAAACGACACGTGTTACGTCGATACTCGAGGCGCCGAATACATTAGGACGTCTGCTTTCGACGATTACGTGCTTCAAATCTATCGACTTCGAATATTTCGCAATCTGATGTCAACTTATAATAGTTATAAATTCCACGAATCGAGGACTATAGATAAATGTTTCATTCCTTTATAAGTTTGACTCATGAAAATTAACTACCAAGATTTCTCGGTAGACATCTGCTTTACGTATCTAATATTCCTTTAATTTATAAAATTCCTATTATTCGTACAGTTCTGTCGATGCCCCAGAATTCCTGTTTCTGCGTTCCATTCAATTCCAGCTCGTATTTTTCAAACCACGAGGATCGCAGAAAAATCTCTCGAATCCACTAAACTTCTACGGATTACCCGAACTTTCAAACATTCTTAGCCTTCCAGATTTACCAGAGAATGCCACGGACGAATCTGAAACGGAGTCCCGCGATAATTAGATTAATTTCCATCGGTCCGTTGCTTCTAATTCAACGCCCTTCGGTTGGTGTAAACGAAAAAACGATCTCAGCAGTAGGGACAAGACGTCGAGCAGTTTCAGGGAGTTACATTCCATCGTGGATTTTCAAATTACCGGATTATCTGGATGAAAAGTAGCTAGCGCAGCGAGTATCCGGCCCGCTTAGCGTCGGCTTGCGGCGAGCCCGGCTTTAAGCTCGATTATGTCGACGCGACGCCTCGGCTCGTTTTAAATAGAGAAGAAGAATTGTGCACCCGCGGTTCAGTCGGCTGCCTGAAATTTCATCGTCCCATAGATTCCGTGCCCTTTCCTCCAAACGATGTTTTATTTCTTAGGGAAACGCTGTTTCGACATAACCGCGCGCCGAAGTACGTATTTTAGAAACCGTTCCACGTAATATCCGTGTCGCACCGCGAACAATATCCGTGTCATTCAGCCTGTCTAAGTAAACGACGGTATTTTAACGCGATCGCAAAATCGATGCAAACCTAATATAAAAGTTTTGTACAGGTTCGTTCTAGAAACTAGGACGACATTTTGTCATTTATTTGACGAGCACAATTATTCATTTTATCATAATTAAATTTTCATTATTACATTTTTTTATCGAAGGATAATAAGAAAAATAAATTTAATATAAAGCTTAGTCAATTTAATTCGTTCTATTTTAATGATCCATATACTTAAACTTTCGTAACTTGGTATACGAAAAGAAAATCTACAGGAAATAAGTAAAACACGTCCCAGTCTCTAGAATCAGCCTGTACATCCGATTGCAACCGCTATATAACCGTGTCTCGCGTTCGCCTCGCTTATCGTTTGCATAATTCCCAACGATCCGGCAAGTTGTTTGGCAAAAACGTTCAACGAACAATCGTCCACCATCTAACTGTCCTACTGTAACGATCGAATAACTGAAACGTCCTCGTAACAGGCATGAGATAATGCGAGCGAGAAACGATTTCGCGTAAGAACGTTTCGAAACATAAACGCTTTCGCGATGCCAACGATCCCGATATCGTTATGTCACTCGATTGTTCGACGATCGATCCGGAACGTCGCGTCGTTTTATTCCCGTGATCATGGAAAGCGTGAAACCGCTTCGTTTCACGATTTTTCACCGATCGCTTGATGGTTCATGGCTCGCTTTTCATTCATTCATGATAACGTTTTAAAAGGCAAGCTGTGTTTTTATTATCCATCCTGTCATTCAATTTATTCGTACCAGATTGTAAATCACTGCATGTAGAAGTTTGAGTGTACTTGTAAAATATATGTCACTGATTGTATGAACAATCTACTCACTTTTGTTTTTCATTGAGCTTCGATTTTGAAAAAGTCCTCCGTTTCGTGTTCGGGTCCATTTCGCAAACAGAATGATTCGAAGCTATTTGAATTTGAATGAAATGAAATGGTACATAGTATTGGTAAATAGAATTAAATCAAATATTAGGGGTATATGAAAGTTTTTATCGCGAAAGAATAGATAACAAAATTTTTGCTAAGTATCTCGTTTATTGAAATCAACAATTTTTATAATAATTCATAGAAAATGTTTCGCTAAAAATAGTTCAGGTAGGATCTTACGAAATCCTTTTGATTTCCAATATCCTCCACGGGGTATCCCTTCTTCCTTCTAGAAAATTCGAGGGAGAAGAGGCGGGTGGGAGGAGCTGGATAAAGCAGCCACTGTCGAACTTAACCAACAAACAATCGACATCGATATCGGTGAATCGACGACATGTGGTGTAGACTGATCGTGCTCTTTTTCATTTTCTGCTGTTCGATCGAGGCACTCGGCTTCGACGACGTCGTCAGCGTCGAGTCGCTTCGTCGGGACGTTCGTGAACCATTACCGTTCGCCACGGAAGTCGAGGACCTGCTGGGCCAAGGAAATTCACCGGCGAACGATCGTGCCTCTAAAAAGCATATGAAAAATGTATCTGGTATGTTTCTTTTGTATTTTTGTTAAACAGCCAGTGATCTAATTGCTAATTTAAAAAAGGAATACCGGGAAACATTTGTTAATACAGCTGTTGTTTGAATTCGATCGATCACAATTGATAGGAAAATTTTATAAGGTATCAAAATTTTTAATACTTTGAAATTTCCGGTTGAAATTCAGTCAAGAATAATTAATGAACCTTTCGCACCACTTTATCGATATCACAGTTTATTTATAACTGGGAACGATGAAACACACGAGGAGTTTGAAAGTATAGAATAAAATTGAAAATGTTTGTCCACGGAAAAATTCAACAAACGATGAGTTTCGTTCTTCGAAACATTATCAACACGTCACAATGCGTATACAAATCTTTCCACTCGAAAGTGTTGAACAGAAGGTTTCAATAAATTTATCCGAAACAAAACGTGCAGAATCTGCGTTCGATAACTTTCATTCAACAAAAACAAGAGTTTCTACAAAATGTGTGTCGATTATTTTATTATCGCAATAAACAGATCGGCTCCTATCAAAGACCGGTTGAAATTAATTAATACGATTCTTTTGTGAATTTCTACAGGATGAGCTGTTTTATTAGAGATTTTGTTAGTTACCTAATTAGAATAACAAGCATGGTTTTAGGCAAGTCGGACGAAGGAGGATACTACAAGACGTACGGCAGCGACGCGGAGGGTGAAAAGGGTTACTTGAAAGCAACCTTTAGCAAGGGCAATCACGGATACAAGAACCTCGACACCTTCCACAAGCAGGATGGCGACAAGTACGCATTCGAGAAGCACATTGCCTACGGCAAAGCGCAGGCTGACAAGAAAAGTGGCCACAACGTGGCTGCAGCGTCTCGTTCCAGCAAGGGTGGCGACTACGAGGGTGCAGGTACAATGAAACTGCGCAACTTGAATCACGTAATTACAACAACGGAAACGTAGGAGATCTCGTGTCTCGTTAGAGAACTTGTAAACATGAATTTTTCTTTCTAAATAAGATTTCATTTTTCAAAAATATCCGCTTATATTTGGAGGTCGATGGCATGAATCGATCTATATTCGATGGTATTAAGGGATGGAAGGTAATTGAAAATTTTTCTAGTACCCCTGTCATACGGTTGATTAATGTTCCCCAAGTGGCTTAAGGTAGACACTAATTTTGAGTTAATCCCGAAGTTGTTTCTTGGAGAAAACAGCAGTAAATATCGCTGGGTAAACATCGTTCGTAAAGCAGATCCGCGCCATTAATCCCACAGGATACTTTAATGAACGTCTCTCGCAAGTTCTCTTTCGCAAAGTTCGCACGACTCGGCTATCGATTGCCGATAAAACTATACCATCGGGATAATGATATTAACCGAACACATTGACGTTGTCGCTTGTCGCTAATTTTAACGAGGCGCATGGCCATTTTACTAATTATTTCATCGAAGGACGCTGTTCCGACCGCTTGCAGCATCACCGACGGCTCGTTTCCTACCTTTTATCCTCCGAGCGTCATATTTCGATGTCTAAACGATCGTAAATTGAATCAATTTACGCTGTCCGTTATATTAGGCTTCTCTTCATCGCGCTAACATTTTTTGTGAATTTTCTTTTTTCAGGTACCATCGTGGATTCTCACTATACAGCCGACGAAGGGGACCATGGAGATCACAGCGGCGAACACGTCGAAGGTGATCACAGTGGTTATAGCGAGGGTGCTCACTACACGGATCATGGACCAGAATCCTCGAGTTACGGTCATAGCGAGGGCTATGCAACCAAAGACGGTGACCATGGTTCTTACGAAAGCCACAGCTCCTACTCGAGAGACTACGGGGACGAACAAGGAGACCAGGGAGGCCATTACTATTAATCCTTAGCCGACTGAGTTGCTTTCCACTTGTCTGCCGTTCTACTCGAAACCTTTAGACAATGGAGCTATCTTCCAGTCGTGACTGTATTTCGAGCTTCTTTGAGAGATTTGCAACCTGGGAAGGTACGATGCAGGTTGATTTTCTTGTGTTTCTGTACACTCGATAAAGCTTATCCTAGTTAGTGTGGTTATCGGTTTGAAAGAACGCATTGGTACCATTTCTGAGCATAGGTTGCTCGTAAATTAGAAGGGTAATGGTTGGAAACTAAACGTTCTTTGAACACGTTCATGGGTTGAAAGAAGTGGGTTTCTTTAACTTGTAAATTGTTGGGATAATCTATTGAGATTTGTGGTGAAGAAGAAAGGGAAAGTGATATTTTGTGTGATACGATAGCTTTTAAATAAAATAAAATATCGATAAAATTTAAGTATAAAATAGAGCGAGCTCTAATATTCATTTTTTACGTCGAAAATGTACTTCGTATACTTTCGAATTCGATTTTCTCCAACATGAAACCTCGTTGTAAATTACGCACAGCATGAGTGCTTCTTGGACATGGAGCACCAGATGCAGACGAGTGATCCTTGAAAAATGTAATCCAACATATTCTGCAGCAATTAAGGAACGAAATCTTGACGAGTCAGCTAGCTGAAATGGAAGTATTATACATGTACAAAAAAATATCAACGAGGGTACGCGAGTTTTCGAGCTGCCATTAAATCTTTTTTTCTATTTCAATAATTCTAATAAATAAAAGTCTGCACTCAAATGATGCTCGAATATTGAAAAAAAAACCATTCAAATTTCAATAACCGTGCAAGCTTGTTTAAAGGTCTATAAAAGCGTGAATAAAAAATAATAAAAAAGATACACTATCATTAGGTCACTGAACTTTTTCAGAAAAATTGTAAAATCGTTGAATCGAAAGCTTTATTATGAAAGAAAACTCGATGATAGCATGTACTGATTGTTTTATCTGTTAATGCGATTGCGATTGAAATTACGATTATGCCCGTTCGATATTATTATCAAATATCCAATCAATAGTTAATGCAGAAACATCGCTGTCGGGGATGTTATCAAAAGTTGATCGACACGATTTGATGCAATTAAGAGTTGAAATTTCCTCTCCACTCTCGTGCTATCTATCGATAGTTGAATCGTTGCTTCCCAATAACACGGGTACCAATTAGTTCAGAAATACTCGTAACGAATTCAGCGCGTAATTTTGATGCAGTACAAAGGTGGTGTATCGTTATTGTGAGATTTAATGGTATTACGCTTGTACCACATTGATGAGCCGATCTAAATTGCAATCAGTCACGGTCCTCTGTTGTTCGTCGAAGCTCGTTACATTAGCATTGTCCATCTATGGCCGATTATTAGCGGCTAATTCATTCCTACACCACGATATTAAGCGACAAGTGGACAATTGTACTTAGCAAGATGGCTAATTTCGTTCTTGATGAGAAACAGTTTCGCGTAACTGAAACCGTTCAACGCGTTTACCATAGGCAAGCTCGATCGATGATAAAGATAGCAAAGAGAATTTATTCGAGAACTGTTTTTCGCTGACCTGTCGAAAGGATGGGAAATAAAGAGAAAGAACAGTTGGCAGGGAATCAATTTATTTCGTAAGAAAGGAACTACGTAGCTTCATTTCTTTTTTTTTCAATTTAACATCGTTCTGGTTCGATGTAACCATTTCGCCATGTTGAGCTCATTGGAAATTTAATCTTATTTGAATTATAATATCCACTTCAGTGTAGTCGGCTGTGTAGTTAATTAACCCCCTGATATTTTGTGACCGACTATAGTCATTGGTAACGAAAGGGTTGAACAAAGTATCCATAAATAGATAACGTATCAGAAGCAAACGTATCGAAAGCGCTCGAAAGAATGCTTCTCGCCATGTTATCCCTTTTATACAAAGATACAAAAACAACGACAGCTGTTTAAACGGCGGGCAGAGGTTGGCGAAGATAGGAGAACGGTAGTACAAGTCCGGGGAACGCCATTAGCATAGGGTTGAACCGAAGAATCAGCGGAGTGTTCGTTAAAAAGTACGCTCGGTCACGCGACGATCGCATCAGCTTTCTCGCTAGCAGCGACGTTTGACGCGACGGTGCGGGAAACAGCGGCGTTCCTCGACGGATTTTGCAATTATTTATAACGAGGAAACTTTCGGGACGACCAACGGCAGGGAATCGGTTCGTTAATTGCGCGAGATAATTATCGTTAAACGCTGCGCGTGACGAAGGATGATTCTTCTGTCATCGCGAGACTCGTCTAATTCGCAGCTAGCCGAATTCGCGAACAATAGCAGCGAACAGTAGTCGATGAACTTTTTGCATGTTGCTGCGGTCATGATAACGAAACAGCGAATAAATTTTCAAATGCTTATCAGATTCGAAACATGTAAAGTCGTGATTAAATTTGATGACATTAAAGTACTACGAAATATCACTTACGGCGTGTCAATTGGAAGCTCGAAGTTCGATGAAGACCGTAAAAGATAAATGGTCGAATCAGACGGAATTACCTCAAAAATTTCATGGTGCGTTAAATTCGATCGTACTTGTTGCTACGAGTGAATAGTTCTCGAATCCGAAACGCTTTCGAACGTGCACGCAATTCACGTTCGAGTGTACTTAACCAGAATCACCTCGTACGCCTCGTAACAACCAAATCGAATAGTCGAATGTCAATGTTAGTTAGCCTTCTTCTCGCTCGTGAACAGAGCTTCTGGAGTGGCTCCGAATTAGAGGACAATTTCATTAGTGTTTCAAGAGATAGTGCCAGCTCCACTGTCCAGTGATTTTATTCATTAAACAAAAGTACAGTGTAAAAAATGCTGGATTCCTGTGAATTTACAATACAACTTTTAGTTTTCATGACATTTCACTGTCAGATTTACTATTAAGTGAAGATGCACCTTCAGAGTTCGGACTTCAGACTCATTAGCCTTTATCGCATAGTAAAAAGTTGCAAGTAGCAGCAGCACTTAGTTGAAATGTTTTCGAATTAACCAGTGGCACTTGAAGGCTTAATTTAATAGTCGGCGGCCTGTTCTTTCGCAAACGAAAGGGCTAGATACTCTTCAGCGGCGATCCAGCGTCGTTGGATCTGCTTACAAAGCAATTTCTCCATCTGGGAAGGTCCAAAGGGAACACCACCTAATCTAATCTCCGTTACGACGACGCCGAGTCCAAATCGAAGTTGGCAGAGCCTCCGGTATCCGGTTTTCTCCCTGTCTAAAGGAGAGGCCGATGGAGAAGCAGGGTAGTAACCAATCTTTATCTTGATTATGCAGCGCCAACGCTGGAGGAGCCAATCTCTAGCCGAACTGCCTGCCAAATAAGGTCGTAAAGAGGCTGAATCTATCGATCACCGTTTCAAACTGCGAATTCGGCTCACCTGATTTGCAATGGAGATCAACTTGAAGCTGGATGGAGGTGGATGCGCGTCGCGGAATAAGTAGCCGTAAAGAAAACTCGACTTTGTATCGAGCGAACAGGAAACGAGCTGCTATTGGGTTATACATCGGCACCTGATGCGAATTTTAACGACCTGCTAAAGAACTCGAAGCCGATTCGTTAGACAGAACGATGTTGATTAATTGATTCAATTTAGGCAAAATTAGATATGCAATTTTTTGAGAAAATAGTATTTCAAGGGATAGTATTAGAATAAAATATTTTATTTGTAGCCATTTAAGTGGAGGGGGAGAGGAGGGTTTCGTCGCCCCGGATGCTTTTAGTCCGGGCCGGGGACCGCTAGGTGGCGGCGAGATGATCGGTGATAGTGTTCTCGCAAGTGGTCGCCCGGCATGCAGTTATACATATAAAAGTTCAGGATTGCGGTATGATAGGTGTCTGGGGCAGGGATCGTCTGTTGTCAGCCCCACTGACGAGTTTGTCAGACCATCCTGAGACGAAACGCCTTTTTCTCTCCTCTTTTACATATTCTTTATTACATTTTACATTAACTAAATCTTCCAAGCTTAAGCATATAGGAACACTTAACTGAATGAGCTTGATGAACTCCGACAAAGTTTTGTGCATTCGAATGGTCGCTTCATCAATCGATTTAACGATACTCAGAGAGATTCTGCGAGCTCCAGAGATTCTTGTTACCTGTGCTAACCTTTGAGATGCATAGATCGAAGCTATGTTGGGAAATTTCCAAAGTCCTAAGATAAGGTCGTCAGCAATGGCGAGACAAATGGTTGAAAAGTTAGCGAAACTAATGGCGATACATATAGCTCGACGAAATCCGTGAAATTATAATTAGCAACTAGAAGAACGAATCTGTGTGACAAATTTCAACCAGAACCTTCTTACACATCGTACATTTACCAATCGTTCCATTTTCAACACTTGATAGAAATCATTAGCTAATAATTTCCGCCTTTATTATACAAGTGACAAAGGAAAAACTTGGATCGATCTTGCGTCACATTCAACAGTTGAACGATTCCTGTTTTTCGACCAGAACAGTTCGTTACAAGCTCAAGAAAGTGTGAAAGCTGGAGCAGCGTCGACGAAGGTTTGCGGTCGAACGAATGAAAGTGAAACCGGCAGGAAGAATCGGATGCCCCTTGATAGAGTAACCGAACCGTGGATATTTAAGTGTCAATTCTTGACGACGTGGTCGTCAGTCGCATGATCGTGTCGAAGCCGACTCGAGATGCTGCGCGCCGTTTTACCTATCGTTCTCCTCGCATTTCTACTTCAAACATACCAAGCTCGAGAATTAAACGTACCTCGCGTTCGTCGAGACGTTCGAATAGAAGATAACGATGCTTCTCAAACGGTATTGTCCGAAATTTCGAGTGCAAGCACGAAGGTCGGCGATTCGAAGGACGATCTCGTGACCGCTGCGTCGGGGCATCAGGGCCATCGACACGAGTCCGGCGGCGGTCAGAGTCATCACTCGGATCATCACGAGGAGCACGGCGAAGAGGATGAGAAAGGCTACAAGAGTCATCATCATCACGATAAGAACGACAAGGGTGAGCACGACAAGCAGCATCGCGCTGGCCATCACGAGGAACACGGTGGCCATAAAAAGGCACACCACGACGAGCACGAAAAGTATGGCGAGCACCACGAGGGTGAGAAAGGTCATAAGGGTGGCAAGTTCGGGGAGAAGAAGGGTCATAAGAAAGGTCACAAGACCAAGGGCTATCATAATAAATTCCATAAAGATGAGTATCACAAGGAACACAAGTTCTACGATGATTACCACAAAGGGGGACACCACAAGAAACACGGCGACTTCCATGGTCACCATGAGAAGAAGGAGGGACAACACAAGAAGGGTGGTCATCATCATTCCGGTTACCACGAGGACCATCATGGGAAAAAAGGACACCACGACAAGGGTCATGTCGACGAAGAACACAAAGGTCATCATGGGAAGCATGGACACGATGAACATTACAGTCATCACGATTCTTATGGGAAAAAGGGTGACCAACATGCTGGCAAGAAATTTGGATACAGTAAAGGTCACAAGGGTTGAAGAGTGGATTTCTATGGTGTTGTTGCATTTTGAACTTTTCATTTTCTTAGGCTTTCATGCCGTTTATTTTTATTTATTTATTACTGTTGCGTTTGTAAATACAAAAAGAGAGATATAAATGGAATATTTGTATTAAAAGAAAAAATTTGGTTTCGTAGCTTCGTAATTTCTTGGAAGATGGAAGAAAGTCTGTTTATCCACCGACGTGGCTACTTTTGTAACATATTTTACGGAATTATGTTTTTCGCTTATAAAAGCAGAACAGTATTTGTGCTGCTCGCGTTTAATACCTCGAATATTTCACAGCTGTCAGTCTTAAGTTTTTCCAAAGTGACGGTGAAATAATGTATCGCGGGACGATATATCGTGGCCGGTATTGTGTAAATACATTATATAAATACACGGGTCAGGACGTAGTTGCAGGAGCAAAACGAGCAACTATACTGTGTCTCGTGTTCTTTTCTTTCCTTTTTACCCTCAATGCCGAGAATAAGTTTCTCTTCGCCTCATATTCATCCCGTAACGTATCACCATTAATCAAAGTAAGACGCGTCGCTATTCTCTTTCGAATTTTCGATGAAATTTTCATCGTTTATCGTTTCAGCGTGACAAAAGCACCTCTAACGAGCCCCATTAAGTTCCTGGAATTTGGTTACGTAAAAATGATTTTATCTTGCAATTTAATCCTCAATTATAGTAAATTTATAATATCATCGACCCCCTAACAGTCAACTTATTAAGAATAAAGACTCATGGTACAACAGAAGTTTATCGATGCACTTTATAGCCCGATTAATATCGCTGTCGTATAAATTCCTTTCGTGTTCATCGCATTCACCTCATTCTCCTTGATCTACGTTCACATTAATAGCGTCGCTGTTTGCACGAGCGTTTTCCATCGTGTTTCTTTCTGTTTACCTATCCGCCAGTCTGTCTCTGTATAATCCCGCACTCTTCGAAAGCTTTATTTACACCTAGCAGCGCGATGAAAATACATACCTACTAGCATTTGCGCGGCGTCATGCTCGTGAGAAACGTCGACGTATTAACGAGAAGGAAAAATAGAGTGCTCGGTGCAAAAGCAAGCGAGCAATCGCGAGAGGAATGAGAAATTTCGATTTTCCATAATTAATTTCAAATGTTTCCTCGAAAACGAAATCCGTATACTGGATTTTCGTATTCTTGTCGCACATTTTCACCCGAGTTTACATGAGTAATTTAAACGATCCCACTGTCCTCGTCTCGCATTCTAAATTCTCGTTGCCTTCTACTCGCGTGCCAGCTTATAAACTCCATTTAATAACCTCGTTCGCGACACGATTTTATTAAAACGAAACCTTGCGAACTATTCGGCGACGACGTTCACGTGATATCTGGCGAATTAATAAGTCAGACGTACCAGAAGGTCTTGCTTTAGCTTACTAATTCAACTCGTCTGGTAAACGTCTGCGGGTTACATCGATCGACGGTCTCCAGGGTAAATCGTGAAATTTTAATCCGTTGATCGTGGAGAATGAGTTAACTATCTGTACCCTGAATTTTTTGCTCGAAAAACCAAGAAACATGTACAGATTTGACGGTACATGCTTCCAATTATATCTTCCTGTTCGTTAATAACAAAAACATGGTTACATAGGGACAAAGAGATCTCGTCGATCGGTTAATTAAGAATTTAATCAGTTGGTTAATGAACGAGTATCATATACAACAAACAACAATGCAGAGCTTTAATATGCGCACATTATAGGTAACACCTCGTAATTTTGTTACGATGTAAACGTGCCAGTTTTCGTTCAATTATCGGCGAGAACTCAATTATAATTAGCGTACCGTGAATAAAATCGATCGATTTTCGATTAACCGGTAAAAATATTCGATAATGATATTATAATCATTTCAGACACCTTCAGTTAATTAAAAACACTGGAAAATAAATGGAGCTTCGAGTAGTTGAATTTAGGTAATTAATTATTCTTTGAATATGTACAACGTGTTATTTCAACTAATAGGGGGTGAATGGGCAAAATATTCGTGGAAACGTTTCACGCATTTCAAAGGTCGATTTAATTTGCGCAACTTTCACGGTGAAAAAGTAACACGGTGATAAATGAGGGCTAACTGAACGACTGAAATCGAGCGGAACTGCGCCGAGATAATCCCGTTCCGGTTTGGACAGAATGTTTCCGTGTTAACTACGCTTTTATAAATTAGACGAGAAAGTTGTTCCCTAGTTGTTACTTCTACGTGAACGAATTGTCGCCAGCTAGGTATCAAATAGAGAAATAAAATTCACTTAACTTTTTCATGCCATTTCCACCATGGCTTTTTTTTTTTTATTTCAACCAGCAACGACTATTTGTCCAGGGAAATTGTTTTATCCAAATTCGAATTAATGTTCACGATTTTCTAAAGAATTTCTATTAAATTATAATTAAATATCTAAAGAGGAGATTCATCAGTGATTTCAACTTGAAAATATTGAAATATCCAGGATTGTAACCAGGAATTAGGCGGTACGAAACTTTTGCGGGCTACTGTATCTTTCACCCTTTACCCCATTTTTTTTCTCACACTAGCAGTATTCTCGCTTAATCACGCGATTCTGTGTGTACATACAATCACGTACGTACACAGAGGAAGAGAAAGAGAAAACACAGAGGTGGTCAGCGACGAGTGAACGAGAACAGTCTAGGTAGCATCTAGCGCATTCACCGTGGCACGGGGTTTGATTAACGATTCCACCCAGTGCGAATGAAATTGCCGTGGCCATTTGTGGGTCTATCTAGACTGGATTCCGGTGCACCGGACACGGATTAACGGAGCTTTATACGCTTCTTTCAGGGCGAAGCCCGGGATGCTCGGCGAGCCAGCTTGATCGAGCTCGCCCATTCTCGGCCGGAGATTGCATACAACCGAGCGGTTCTACTTGAAATTCTCTGGCGTGTGACAATTCCGTCCTCCCTTCGTCCCTGAAACACACCCTGGCCATTGTTTCATACCGAGATGCGCGCACGTGTGGCTGGCTTAATTAATCTAATTGGAGTGGTCGTGCAACTTGGAAAAGAAAAGAAGGAACATCTATGCTGGAGGCGGACATCATACGCGAACACAACGGCCTGTTAAAGGGGCCGGAAGCATCCGTCTCGTTGGTACTTCCGATCGATCGCGCGAGAATACATAGCGATTCGAACAAGTTAATAAGTACTCTCGAACGTCGACGAGAGACACGGAAGAACTACGATAGGAACAGCGTGAAAAATTACCCGTGTCTCAGCCATTGGCGTAACTAGGATTTTTTTTTTTTTATCGACTCTGGTTTGTTTCGAGAAAATCCGAGGATAGGTACTCGATTTATCGATTTCCACTTTCGTTCGATACGCTTCAGTGTTCGTTAGAGAAACAGTGTTCACTAAGTTTTTCCTTCTTTTTTTCCGGAGAATCGTTGATGGCCAATTAGCAATATGGAAATATAAAATAAATTTATAAGGATGAAAATGTACGTTTCATCGTACGTTTTACAAATGATGCAACGAAATACTGTGAATTAGGTGAAAACATCGAGGATGAACATTGAACAACCACGTCCGACACATCGTATTTCGTCGAGTGCACGATCGTCGAATTACAAGCCTTTCTTTCCACGGTTCGGAATGGTGGTGAGGTTTTTTGCTGGAAAGCCGGAAACAAGAGGAGTGGAGTGGACTTCTTCGTCGAGCAAATTCGATCGGTCTCGATTAAAGACTTTCTTTTCGATTTAACCGACTGCAGCGGGTATACGCGATTGATCAACGGCACATCGGCAATTAATCTCTTTCTTCGAGCTACGAGAAGACGTTGCCGTTACGAAATTGCTACATTTAATTTTAGTGATTCGACATAGCTCGTGTTTTCTTCTTCCTTCTGGACAGCTTGCACCTCATTACATCGTTTTAAATTGAGCCCATCTGCGGTGAGACCATTTCTGCCGAGCACAGTTTTAATAACAGTTTGTCACGAAACTTGTTAAGCGTCGTATTTTTATGACAAATCGAACAAAAGTTTTATAGACCTGAAATCGACGTCGGCATGGAAATGAATGATATTACAGGGGTATATATTTTGTTCATCGATGTGATCGATAGTGGTAGTTGATGGATAAATGGGACGTGAAGATTTATTAATAATCAAAGGAATTTATGAACAGTCAAGTAATAGGATTTGTCATCCTGATATACGTCGAACTCACAGTGTACTAAAAAGTACTCTCGGTAATAATTCACGTTGAATATAATGAGATAAAATCTATGATATCTGGATTTCTTTATCACAAATAAATTTGAACCGTATTACTGTATCTCAAAATTCTTTTCAATTTTCATATTTATTTAGTCTCTTCACTCTTCATAAAGTATGTTATTTTTTGCGATGGTCCTTTATATAATGATTGTTTATAATCCCAATTTAAGCGACTGCAATTATATTTTTAGAAATTCGGTTAAATCCTTTCGTATGCAAATGAACTGCTAATTCCAGCTTCTCGTGGTTTATGTCAGAAGTATCTATTTGCGACCAGAAGTACCACTAGCAAAGCTTCACGTACAGATAACATATTGATCTTCTTTAATTTTCTACTGACCGGTCGCGAATGTGTATCTAAAGTTGGACGATACCATTAATTGGAAAGGTATATATTGATTCACCAGCCGTTACTTCGACTCGCACTGTATTTTTCTTCGTTTCTATTCCTGTGAGTGTAGAATTCGTCATTCCGCTTTAGATAAACGTTTACGTTTCAGCAAAATAATTGGGTCGCTGTTTCATTTTGAATCATTTAAAAGTGGATCTATCTAGGTATCTATGCTAGAATCAATTGGGATAAGAGGGAAGTATGTTCGATCGAGTGAAGAAATGAAATTTAATTGTCAAGGAACAGTTTTATTATTAAAACAGTAGCGCAACAGATTTCAAGGTGGCGTTTAAAATTAATTAACGACGAAATAAAAAACCAACAAGCAGCGCAACAGTGATAAGTAAACTTGGTTACATCAGTTACATCGTTACTGTTACATTCTTCAATGATGATGATGATGGCCACCACCGCCACCATGGCCTCCACCGCCGCCACCACCGCTCGAATAACCATGCTTCTTTCCTTCATGATGTTCACCCTTTTTACCATAATCTTCATAGTGCGAATGATGCTCGTCGTGTCCATGTTTACCATGATAACCCTTGTGATCGTCGTCGTAATGTCCTTTATCAGAGTGACCCTTCTTTCCATGATGGTCCTCGTGATGACCAGAATGATGATGGCCACCCTTCTTGTGATGCCCATCCTTGCTCTCGTGGTGTCCATGGTGATTGCCATGTTTCTCGTGATGTCCACCTTTGTGGTAGTCGTCGTAGAACTTGTGTTCCTTGTGGTATTCATCCTTATGAGCTTTGTGATGATAACCATGGGTCTTCTCGCCTTTTTTGTGTCCCTTCTTGTGTCCATGCTTCTCGCCCTTATGGCCTTTCTCGTGTTCATGGTGGTGACCATGTTCCTCGTGCTCGTCATGGTGGCCCTTCTTGTGTCCACCGTGTTCTTCGTGATGTCCTTCGTCGTGTTCCTTTCCATAATGGCCGTGGTCGCCTTTGTCGTGATGGTGATGGTGTTTGTAACCCTTCTCACCCTTTTCCCCATGATCGTCCTCGTGGTGACTATGGTGATGATGACCGCCGCCCTCCTCGTGATGATGCCCGTGATGATGACTAGCCGCCATCTCTAGGTCCATTTCGTTCCTTATCTCCCTAGCGGTGGTCAGGGAGAGCCACGCGCAAACCATGGCTAGAGCAAGCCAGAGGCACAAGCTTTTCGCCATGTTGGTACTTTGTAGACCAACGAGTGCTATCGACTGATCATGTCGCTTTAAAGCAAAGCTTATATACCTGCCGTCATAGCTCGCGTTTTATACGTAATCGCTTTCGTTCCCTTCGCAGCTGCTCGCTGGTACTACACGGGATTCTTATTTCGTAAACGTCACCAGCCCGTGGCTCATATCGTCGCGCCAATACTGTTTTGCATAAAGTAGAAATTAGGCACGTTAAACGGTCATCAGTGGAATAGAATCCGCTACAAAGGTGACCGTATCATGAACAGCTGCGTGCAAAAGGATTAATTGCGATACGAATTAGCATGGCTGATAAGAAACAAAGCGAAATGTCCACAGACGTATCGACGCAAGAACTTCATCAATTATGTGTCTTTCTCATAATTAAATAACGAACATTACAAAATAGTAGCATTGCGATTAGAAAATATTTCTTTACGAAATGATGCAATGGTTTATTCATTTCTTTTGCTCGTGATTGTACCCTAATGATCAGTATTTTTCTCGTGAATTTCTGTTACAGTTGATAAGATTCAGGATGTTTTGAACGCATTCAGGTGAAATTAGTCGTGATTTTATGTGGTGCGATTGCATTACTGGAAGTGCTGATCAACCGTGTCGAGAAATTCCATAAAAGGTGCACCACAGTCTGATCTGTTTTGTGGTCGACGAAAGTACATTCATGTCAATAAATGTAACTGTACTTATTTTCTCTGATAATCATCTGACGACAGATGCTTATCATCCATAAAAATCTGTTACGTTCGAATACATGACATTTCTGGTATCGTTTCCAGAAGGAGAAAATATAAACATGCCAATTATCATTAAACAAATATATCATTAAACATCGATAACGAAATGCAGTAGGATAATTCTTAGATCCTGTTTGAAATCGATAAAAATCGAAATGGAATCGTCGTTACGGTGCACGATGACACGGGGAAAGCGGAAGCAGAGAAAAGTGCCGTTTCGGAATAGAACCGTTGGATAGTTTCGGCAACCGTAGACGCCGATATCTATCGGCGTTGCATAACGATTTCGATCGACGGCGTTGGATCGACTGAAATCGACAAATTGCAAGCTAAAGGGGTTAAGGAGACGTTACTTTCGCAACGGTGTAAGGAGCCAGGACCGAGTCGTTGCTTCCTAATATCGATTTATACCCCGTTCGAATATATAACCCGGGCCTGGTGATCGGATTAATCATACCGAAAGCAGCGACGGAGTCGAACGTTTCGATACCGCTGATCAATTCCCATCGATCGCCCCACCATGAAGTTTCGATTGCCGATTTGTCTGCTGCTCGTGTGCTTAGCCTGTCAGTGCTTGATCGACGCCCGCGAGATCCGCGAGGATTACGATGATCTAGCCGTCGCGGCCTCCCATCATCACGAACATCACGAGCACGGCGGCGGTGACGAACACCACTCGGATCATCATCACAAGCACGGTGATCACGGCGATAAAGGCTACAAATCCTCTCACCATCACGAGAAAGGTGACAAGGGACACCACGACAAGGACGAGCACAAGGGACACTACGACGAAGAGGAAGGACACAAGAAGAGTCATCATCACGAAGATGGTTATTATGACGAGCACCACAAAGGTGAGAAAGGAGAGAAGGGGCATAAATTCCACGAGGAAGGACATTATGGTAAAGGGCACAAAACCAAGGGACACCATGAGGTCCATAAGTTAGACGAGTTCAAGAAGGATAAAGAATTCTTCGACGAACACCATGATTCCGGACATCACGAAGATCACGGTGGCCATCATCACGAGCACGAGCACGAGAAGGGCGGACACTTCAAGAAGGGACATCACGACCATGGAGAACACGATGATCATTACGGTAAAAAGGGACACCATGAGAAAGGACATCACCATCACGATCACAAGGGTCACAAGAGCGACGATGGCCACGACGAGCATCATCATCATCATTCTCACCACGGCAAGAAAGGAGGACACGATGATCACAAGTCGTGGGGCTTTAAGAAGGGTCATTAAGGGCCAATCTCATTGATTGTTATGTTTGTTGAGCATCGTGTTTGTGTTGGTCTTTGTATCTGAACGAAATAAATGTATTCTCAGATCGATTTAACTTGGTCGGAATAAAAGTTTCTATCTTTTACAATTTCGTTGTTGTTTAAATAGGATTAGGAATTGATCGTCACTTGTTAGGTGATTCGGTTTAATTGCAGTCCGATACTTTTTGCTTCTCCCAGAAAACTTGAACAAAAATTCTAACGAGCGTTTCAAAGATTTCACAGGCTGTTCAATGCAAAAAGAAAAAAAAAAAATTGAAACACGACTGTTACAAAACCTTCATCGGCAACGCCTCAGTGGTGTTTGACGAATCAATAACTTTTCAATCGATAACGATTTTTGCAATAGTTCAATGACCTCACGTTTTCTACACTGAACGAGCCATTGCACATTTATCTCCGCAAAAAACTGGGTCAATAACACTTTCTATATTAGTTACCTAATTTGATGGAGTAATAATATGTCCACTGCAATGGCTGAAATTTCTGCATCAGGTATCAACAAAAATGATATCAAGGAAAATTGAAGAAATAATAAACTCATTGAATTGTTTTATTACATACAAATGAAACGATAACAAATAGAGTTATGAAGTTGTATCAATGCTCGGACTTGTGTGTTTTGGCGAATTTAGAATCTTCTTCAGAATCATGATGCTCATGATCATCAAAGAACGATTTCTCGCCTTCTTCAGCTTGATGACCCTGATTCTGATTATCGCGATGTCCCTTCTGGTACCACCCTTTCTTTCCACGATCCTCGTGATCCTGTTCTGAGGAATTGTGTCCACCTTTCTTAGAACCACCCTCGGCTGTCTTGTAACCCTTGTCGAATTCCTCGTGCTTGTCGAAATGTCCTTCTTTATGATCCTCGTCGTAGAAATCAGTCTCATTCTTGTACTCGTCTTTGTGGTACACGTTGTGGTAGCCACTTGTCTTGTGACCTTTTTTATGCGACGACGACTGTCCATAATCGTTGCTCTTCTTACTTTCCTCTGCTTCCTCGTGAGAACCGTGTTCTTCAGCTTTATCTAGATGTTTCTTTTTGTGTCCACCTTTGATATCGTAATATCCTATAGATTCACAATCAATCATTACACACTATGACAATGAAAAATTATGATCCCAATCCAAAGTCACCAATTTTATCGTTCAACATTATTAACTTACCTTTCTGGTGTTCTTCATCATCTATACCTTGTTCACCTTTGCTATGCTTCTCACTTTTCTTATACCCAGACTCTCCCTTTTCTCCGTGCTCGGCGTGTTCCTCCTCTTTGTGCTTTTCTCCATGCTCAGAGTGTTTTTTAGCTTCTCCCTCGGCATCTGCAGGTTCAAAAGAAGATCCATCGACAGAGCCACGACCACTATAATTGAACTTTATCACACCACCGTTAGAATCACCATGAACGTCTTCATCATCATCCTCCTCGCTGTCATCTAGCTCCTTCTTCTCGTCGTCGTGATCCTCTTCAACGTCCTCGTCGTAAGTATCTTTCTTTTCCTCTCTTTCGTGTGTAACCTTCTCAGAAACGTAATACGGTGCACGTGGTTGCGAGGTCGCGTGTTTCAACGATTGCTGGTTGCCGTAATTGGCAGCTTCTTCGTGCTTCTGGTGGATAGTGCGCGGAACATCGTGGACGGTCGCGTAGGGTTGCTGATGCAGCGTCGTTTTAGGAATGGCTGATGCAACAGGTGCAGCGGACTCGAGAACGTAGTGCACGGTGTCCGGTGTATGGTAGTACCGTCCACTTCCTTGATTGGTGTACTGCACGTAGTAAACCGGAACTCCCTGTTGCTGATTGTACGTGTACCCAGTCGCCGAACCGTCCAGATCGGTGAATCTCGTCTTGGTCATCGTGGTACGCTGGATTCTCGTCGGCACAGCATCGTTCCGAACAACCAGAGATATGTAACATATTAAAAACGTTCTCGATAGCATGCTTGTAACAACTGATTCGATCTACGAGATTGTTGCTCTGTTATTTCACGTCCAACTGGAACGTACACTGGTGTGTCCATGAAACGGCGTATTGCCTTATATACACACGAGAACGTGATTCGATGGGTGAATAAGGGATCGCAGAGTGGAACCGAGTATTCCATGGTCGAGCTCGATAATTCAAGTACGTCGTGTTATTGACGGCTGGCCAGTCTGCTTGTTCTACGGAATCGTCGCGATTTGCGTAATACCAAGGGAACGCTTCCAGCGCTGATATAATAGAAACGCAAGCTTTGAGAATCCCTAGACAGATATATCAATTTCTGGAAAAAAACGGCTCCTTCGTGGCTTTGATGGATGTTTCGTAAAATCTATGATTCCTGTCATTTCTTGCTCGTTGTTATATTGAATGAAATTTTATTTAAACAAATAATTTGCAAAATGATTATTCTTTAAATTACATTTGATGTCTAAAAGAGTATACGGAGTTGAGATCGTATTTCGATCGTTCCAATTCAACCACGTCGATGCGACGAGAAATACTTTCCCAGAAAACCGCGGTTTGCTCGAAACCTCCACATCCTGTCGGACACATTCTTTCAACAGCACTGGGCGAGAGGCGATCGAATTGAATCGTTGGGCGGACCGCGTGACGTATAAAAGAGCAGGACTGATTGCAGCACGATTACAGTGCAAGAGAACCAACAAAGCGGCGTGCTTTGGAACCAGTCGTATACCCGGCATGCATCCAAGTTCCATTTAATTCGTGAATACTCCGTCGACGGAATGAACGTCTTAGGGATAGGGTGGTACACCCTTTACGCGTTCATCTGCGTTTGCGTGCAATTAATCAATGCACGAGGTATCAGCGTGTACGTAATCAATCCGAGAATCCACGATTTAAGAGCGATCGAGATGGAACCTATTTACGGACAGATAGCCAAGTATCCTCCTCATTTTATGGGTAAGAAACTGATTCCGATAAAGGAGCCCCGGCCGAGCAGGAATCTCGCTCTGCCTCTGGAACCGGATGCCGAGATGCTACCAGCTCACTACGAAAGAGTGAAACCTCCTGGAGTCGACCATATGGAATTAAAATACGCTGAAACACAGATTGTAAAAGACATTCCAAAGATTCAACCTTCGAAAGCTCCTGCTCAGACTAGACGCGCTCAACAATCATCCGAAAAGCAAAGATCAGAGGCTAAGAATGATAAAAACGAATCTCAGAAGACGGTTTCTGTTGAGATCAAAGAAACAGGCGATGATCTGACGGAGAAGAAGAAAGTCGAGTATGTCGATGCTGCAGGAAGGAAGAAGGTTCATGATGATCATGATCGCGTTTCGAAACATCATACAGAGAAGAGTAAGAGCGCAGATGATGTTTCTCATGCAGCAAAGAGTAACGATAAAGTGGACCGCGTGGCGACTGGTTATCGCAATATTTATCATAAGGACGAGTACAAAAAGAATCACGATTTCTATGATAACGATGACCATGGTGGGCATTCGAAGCAACACGGACGATACAACGAAAGACACGTCTCCACCGAGGGTACGTTCAAGAAGGGTGACTCTCATGGTGGTAGCTTCGACCAGGGCGAACTTCAGAAAGAGAAAGGGGCAAAGAACTCCGGGGCGAACGGAAAAACCAAAGGTCACGATGGATTTGTTTAAAACTTTCAGGGGTTCGCCAGGCAGAAACAAGGGTGAAAGATTTCGCTTGGTCGAAACGAAATAGCGTTAGCTTTCTGTTATAATAAAACACGAAGCAAAGCGACGAGGGGTTTGTTTGTTAATGTAATAATCTTGTAATTGCTGTTCGTTAATTTCTCATTCGTTCATTTAATCCATTGCTCGTATGTTGACGAGAGTGCTTGGTACAATTGCAATGTATACGTATAATATGATCGAGAATAATTGCATGCCCCATGGTAGATTGTTAACGTAATTTGTATAGTGACTCATTATCCGGACACACTGATGGTCAAAATAATTCGAGAATCATCTGTGGAAATGACTTCATCAATTACTCCAATTCGACGGAAATAATTATCATGCGAAATTATTTTTGATAAGACCCCTTTTATCGTTCGATGGAAACGGTGTCTCTTGTTAATTCTATTATCACTATTCAGTGGGTGTCGATACTTTAACAATACAATTTGATATCAATACCAGTAATCTATATAAATGACACCGACGTTGGTGATGGAATAAATCTAATACAGACTTAATAATATTAATAAATCTCGTTTATTTAACCTTTGAACAACGTTGGAGCATCAATCGTGGCTCAAAACTACGAAACGGTGCTTTGACTAAAATTAGGCGTTTTAAAAATTTATAAAATGAAAAAGGTTAAATCGTTATCTCACTCCTTTATTCCTTCGACCCACATACGCGCACAAATATGAGCGTATAATTTGTACAGTACGTTTATCGTAGGTATACACTTGTCTCTATGATACTTAAGTGTACAGACGTTTGTGGAGCGTGTAAAATCGTATGGATGTACTCTCACACCTTTGCTTCTCATTGTATTTACCTGTCGGGCACAGGTCAGCCGACAAAGATGGCGTGGGTGGTGAACTCGGGCGCGTGTGGGTGCCCGTATATCGGCGACGGTGAAACGCGCCGCGAGTAATACATAAATCAGCTAGTCTGCTGGCTGCCATATCATTTCGTACAATGAATGAATAGAACCGTGTTTGAATTATCATTCTCTACCTTGCTCTTTCAGAATCTAGTTCAACCGGTGCCCCCATCGAGAATTGAAATGTTAATTTTTCAATGAAAATAGATCTTTACTTGTACAATACCAGCGAAAGAAACATGTACACAGGAACACCGCAATTATTTATGTAATTAACAAGGTCGGTTTAATTAAAATCGAAATACGATAAACACATCAGGGTGATTAACGGTGTGTTGAAAAATAATTTATGCTTTCGACCATCCCTGGTCCCATTTTGTGGATAATTTGCGTTTAATATTTGTTTCGCGACGATTAAACGAGTTATCGAATTAATTTGCGGTAAATATTCTGTTACGATATTAATGCAATTTCGCGCTGGATGGCCGATTATTGTTAACGCCCTCGGTTTATCTCCCATCGATATCGACGATTTGGGTTAATTTTTTTCGTTGACGTTTGAAACGACCAGCGAATAGATGAATTAAGAAACGAGAACTTTCGATACGAGTCAAGTTCTACTCATACGTCTGCGTTTCTACATCGTTAGCCAACTTTGTCGAATGTAATCTTTAGTAGGTGAAACGTCGAGTGGAGAATGTTGTTTTATGAAAAACGAATAAGAGATGAAACGAAATGGCAACGTACCTGTTGAAGTCATTCGGGAATTCTGTTGCCAAATGCCTCAAGCGAGCCTCGAATTGCAACGGATTCGGAAATATCAGAGCTAATTTTCATTCCACGCCGAGGAATTTGCAAACAATTTGTTCCGTAAGTGAAATTCCGATGTGTTCCCTCCAGTTATTATGCAAATCGTAGTTTCTAACCTGTTTGCGTAGCGTTTGACACTTGTCAACGCATCGCGATCGTTTCCAAATGTGCATGAAAATATTGAATTTTAATACATCGATCTCGTACTATTTGACGTTTTGAATATTGAGTTCAGGTTACCAACGTCTACTTCATCATGGATTTATCTGGCAATTTAATTTCAATTTTTAGCAGTGATTTGAATTTTGTACGTTTCAAAATTTCAATCAAAATCATCGTCCACCCTCTAATTGTAATTTTTTTATTTTTCAGGATCGTCCTGCTTACATCACGCGATTGGCTCTGCCGCCCGACTACGACAACGTGGTGGACTTCATGTGCGACGTGTACTATAAAGACGAACCAACAATCGTGAACATGGGTCTGGCCGGCACAGAGGCTCCTCTGGTCTGGAGGAAAATGATGGACGATCTAGTGAGGTGCGGATTGTCGTTCATCGCGGAGAATCATGAACATTGCATAATCGGCGCTGCACTGAACTCTCCGACGACCCCGCAAGAGATACAAATGTTGTGCAATTTAGCGAAATGCTGCCAAACCGAGCCCATTAGTAAAGTAATCGAGTTCTATGCATACGTGCTGGATTCAGCGAGGGTCTGGGAACGTTTCTGTGTCCACACCATCTTCGAGCAGTCCAGTTTGGCTATAAGCGAGGAGTATCGCGGTTTAGGGATCGCCCAGAGGCTTATACACGAAAGTTGGATCCTGGCGCGTGATTGCGGTTATCGGTTGTTTCGAATGGACTGTAACAACAGGTGAGCTGAAATACTCGATCTTCTAATAATACTTTTCTAAGACCCCAAATTTTTCACAAGTGCAAAGATGCAGCCAAGAAATGCAACTACTTTTTTTATTACATACTTTGTGACTTTCATCGTCTTATAGGAAAAAGATTCTTTTATTTCGATTCCTTTTCGAACGGAGTAACTTGTCCGCTTCTCCAACAATCCTTTTAGAGAGAAATAACCGTCGTATTTCCAGCAGTGAAACGGAAAGTTTTATTTCTTCCTCGTGTCCTATGGTTCGCTCGATTTAAAGAACTTCTCTCTGATGCACAGTTACTGCGCGAGAATATGCCGTGGTTTCGGATGGGAGGAAGTTTGGAGGATACCATTCAGCCAGTATGTGAACAACGGTGAGGTAGTCTTCAAGTGCGTCAAGGAACCGCACACCGATTGTCAAGTATTCGTTGATCGCTTGAGATATTGCAAAACCTTCCTTCTCCCTTATAAGAAGTGTAAACGAGTCACGCCACCTCCGGCTTGACAGAACGTAGAATCTAGCTACGTATAGAATGGTATTAGGTATGGTTAATAAACATTATAATTTCATTGCAACAATGCAACAGCTCGCAGCTAAAATCAACATCGAATATTGAAACTATTACTGCTTTTGTTTCCCGTGAATCAACTTGCAGCATTGACATTGTTAGAGCCCGAAGCATTGTTTGAATTTCACGTTATCTCCAACATTTGCGAAATTTTGAAATTCCTATTGCTGAATTGCTATTTCAGATCGATTTTGTCTCAGCATCGTCAACAATTGAAAATTAATGACAAAACATGCGCGTGTGCAAGGTTATTGATCGAGATATTGAATTATCGTTCGTATGCTATAGAATTGAAATTTCTGTGAAATATGCAAAACGTGAAAATTAGGATCGTACTTTTTATATTAGACGCAACCTTGTTGGTTACTCGATCGATTGCATCACGTTTCGCATAATTTAGCGCCAATCTCCGCATTAGACATAACGGTCTCGCCGTTATTGCTACAATACCTCCCTTTTTGTCAGCTGTCAGGAAAGTTGCGAGACAGAGAATTGGAAATCACTTTTAAACAGACCGAAACCGACGAAGAATTTCGCGGGTTCATCGACCGTTCGATCTGTCGAGGCCCGCGAAAGTTCGCCAATCGAAAGGAAATAAAACGCGGTAACGTTCAAATGAAATTCGCCATATTTGAGTTGTAAGCCGGTCCCGACTTTTCAGCTAGAACTTCCGCTTTCCTGGACCGTAGAATTACAAATGTCGATGGAGTTTCGAACCTGAAACGAATTCCGTTACCAAGTTCCGCCGGCGAAACGGAAGTTTGACGATCGCGAAACGTCAATTAAACGTGGCAGGGTAACATGTTCTAACATCTATGCTCCGTATCATAAAACAGGGTTTGTATCATAAAAGAATTATGTAACAAATTAAAATCTTTAGAATAAATTAAATTTCGAAAGGAAATTAGTAATTACAATTAAACTTTTTGAACTTAATGATAATATAAGAATAAGGATTAAAAAAAAGAAAGAAATCACAACTTTTACGTCTTTGTCGTTGTGAAACATATTTGTTTGTGTTCACAAAGCTATAAGTAATAAAATATCTCGTAACAATACGCCGTGCGCTTTTATCTCATTAAGTATTAACGTCGTTGTTAGCTTCCGGGCAAACGTTAAGCCAATAGGTAACCAGCGGACTTAATTCCTCGAGCGTTTTAAATGTACGTTCCGCACAAAGTCTCTTTTACCTTTGACAAAACGAACACGCCCGCAGAATCAAACGAGACGTTCCACAAAGGTACGAAATAACGGCAATTACAAAGTGCGGCTTTTATTGGCGCAATTAAACGACGAACGCATACATAAATCTTTATTTAACGGGTTTTAAACGTGTCCAAAGGAACGGTGCAAAAATTCTGGTTGTCCGAGCCGGACCACCGTGGAAATTACTTTAAATAGTCGGCGTAAATTAGCTTTAATCAGAAGAGGTGTCATTCTTTCGGATTAAACAGGACCCCTTTTATAGCTCTATAAAACGGACCGGTGTGACGAGGAAATTAACGCCCGACTCGCTTCAGGTGGACATAAAACCTTGCTCGTTTCTTTTTTCCCTGATTTTTCTGTCACTATGAAACGTTTCCGTTTCGTTCGAGCCGAATGTGCACTGAAAAGTATATTTGTTCATTCATACTTTTTTACCTTCGTGAAATACGTGTTTAGTTTTTGCAATCTCGAGATACGAATACCGTGATCGTTAAATTTTATCAAAATTATCATGAACGTTTTCCGCCGAACGCATCGATGCTCGATCATTCGATCGGACGATTTATTTAGCACAGCGATGCTAGGAGCTGTTCGAATACACCTGATCATAGTTCCAATCCTACGGATTACATGAAATAGTCGATGGTAAGGAGTCGGAGAACGAAGTGCATCAACGAACGGGACGGAGCCGTTCTAAATGCTAACGAGACCCTCGAAGAAGCTCTCCTCCTCCGGAGGCTACGATCCGCGACCGACGAATCTTCATTCTTAGTCGATACACGCGTACTTGCCACGTAAGCGCATGCATTAAATGCGTTTCCAGTGTACGTCGAATCAAAATCAAATCGAGTTTGGAACGTGGTCGGATGGTTGCGGAACCGAGGAGACAGCTAGAATCTAGCCCGACCAAGAGGCGACGTCGGTCCCCTTAACTCACCCCGAAGTTTCTCAACTGTAATTCCGACTCGATAGTTGCCACGGTATTACGGAACTACGCACACCACCTTAACTCCATTAATCATTACGGCTCCGAGATCGGCAGTGGATCGTTTTTGAGAGAAGGACCGAACGAACAGTCGCTACGGCTCGAATCCTAATCCATCTTGGATGGTATACTTACGAGCGACGTCGATCTTCCTGCTACCTAGAAATCGAGCTCGACTCTTCCAGTTACGACCACGTCGACGGTGATCCCCCTTTCCGGTCGATTTTAGAGACAGGAACGATCCATTTGATTGCGCTCGACCCTACTTTTTTCCTAGCATTTAAAAGTCCATCGCGAGAATTGAACTCTAACCCGCGAACAATAAGCGATTTAGAGTTCCGTTAGAAAGGAAAATTAAATCTCAGGTCTCTTCTAATTCTCGACGAGGAAACTTCGGTGAATGGTAGACGAATCCTCAGCAGAAACGATGTCACCCCCGAAAGGGATCCTTGAACACCGAATGGCGCTTGACGTTTGTCGTGGGTTCCGTGCACTTGGACACGCCGAGCTTAATCTGCATAATTCTAACTACCGGTGTAGCGGATCCTCGTGTATTCCGTGGAACACGCGCGTCTAACGCCCGCAATTCCACTAATATCGGGAATTGTTCGTCGAATTGAAATAGTTCGAGCCGGGACTCGGTTGCTCCTCGAACTAGCCTCCAGACCATGCGTGCAACCATCGTCGTGGTAAGTTCATTTCACTAAAGCTCCTTGCTAAATTGTATCGCGCTGCAAACGTCGCAGTCTTCGTAACACCCTTCAAAACCGAACGTAATTCGCACACCTTGATATGCTTCGTTATTAAACTTGGAGCTGTCTTATCGAAGTTGCCGGTCCTTTGATACACAGGATCTCGTTTGACGAGGATAGATGTGAGAAACTAATTAGCAAAATTTGTAACTCGAGATTTCACGTTAAGAGGATTTAGATGTATCTTCAATTGATTCTGAAGAGAAATTACAATGGTGTACCACGTCTGGGAAGACGATTTCTGTGTACGGGAAACAAGAGGATCGGTATGAAACCTGGCATTCCTTTCTGTTAGCAAATCCCTTCCGGTTTCATTCTCGTTAGAGTGTATACACCGTGTCGCCAGGTGTGGCAGACAACACTGATCGACGAAAGAATTGGATTTTGCTGTCTCGCGCTACCATTTCCCACTTTTATCCTCCTTCTACTTCTTATATTCAACAGACCGTTTTCTTCCTCTTGCCACGCCGTTTTTCTTTTGCAATGGCGCATTCGAGACCGAACATAAAACACGACGCTGCTTCTCATCCGGCGCTTTAACTATTTACTCGTTCCGAGCAGCTCGAGCGAGCATCGCCTACCATTGTTCCAGGATCGTTAATAATTCTTCGGTAAATTATCGTGCATTC
The DNA here is from genome assembly GCF_051020975.1 of Osmia lignaria lignaria. Classification (NCBI taxonomy): domain Eukaryota; kingdom Metazoa; phylum Arthropoda; class Insecta; order Hymenoptera; family Megachilidae; genus Osmia; species Osmia lignaria. Next base: position 9,063,423 of record NC_135041.1, read on the forward strand.
ATTGAAACGAAGTTTCGTGTCTCTCAATTTCAGCTAAAATTCGATAAACTACTTCATCGTTTATTATATACATATCTCATAAATTTCCTTGTTTCTTTTGAAAAATCAGGCAAATTATTACTCGCTTGTCGTTCGCTAATTATTGTTCGTCTCTCGAGTTCTCAGTAATGTATCTAGAAGGTAATTTAGTCTACGCTCGTTTAGGGTTAATCATTAACGAATATCTCGCGATAAGAGTGTAATTCGCTGGTATCCACGTAGCTAGATCGCTCTTGTCAATTGGACTGCGATCCGTGGTGCAGACATTTCAAGAGATTCGGTTAACTGGGAAAATCATATCGTTGTCACACCAGCCAATGTGTTTCAGTTTCGTGTTGGTAATTAGGCTTCCCTCGCTGGCAACGTGCACGTCCATTTGGCAGATGAACCTAACTCACCGAGTATGGATCCATTAACGCGTATATTCGCGCCAAGGAACGTGCACACCGGACAGTATATAGGGTGTAGTGCAATTAGTGGTGTAACTTGGGACGAGGAAATTCTGAATGACTAACCGAGTAAAAAGTGTGAAATAATATGTCTTTCTACATACCTTTATTAACAATGAACACGTACACTTATGTATTTAAAAAAAAAATCATCACGAAGGTTTGTAAATTTATATACACCTTTGAAAAATATCTTATCATCGAATATGTCAGTGTTAGAAACTTAAAATGTATTGCCCTGATAAAATAATGAGACAGTGTTTTTAATTAACCATTTATTGCATGCTGTGTTCTAATAGTAACTGTGTCTCTCGTGTCCTACCTCTCCTTCCAACCGTTCGCTTACAGTCGTACCAATCTACAATAGTCAGAAATGTTGTTAAATGTAATTGACATGCAACCTCTATGAATGTTGCTTCGCGCATAAACTATTTCGAAACACCCTATATATTCTCGACGCATCCCCTGATGTAGAACCACTACCTGTCCGTCTATATCACTAATTATGTGACACCCTGTGTGTATACAACAGCTAACATCACCGTGAATGCATACGTGCATCCACCAGGGAAGGGCATGAACGCATACAACAAAACGAAGCCACCGATCTACCGTATTCTACAAACATCGCGGTAACAATGAGGAGAACCCTTTGCCTGAGCGTGGAACGCATATCTGGCTCCGTTTATGGAATGCGTGTGTTGCCGGTGCAATTGTGACGTGGACATATCTGCGGATCCAGTGAGATTATGCTACCCCAGCTTGCGTTACAACGCTATGCAACGTATGTTGCATACTGCCATTCCCCTCGTAAATCGCCTTGTTTATAAACGTGTTTGCTACCGGCTCGAGATTTCCTCTGACGTTCTTAACCTCTGGCTAGCTGACTAACCGTCTACATATTCAGTTGGCCTCTGAAACGCTTCGTCATAGATGTATTATAATTAAACGTAGGCAGAATTTTTGCCTACCGTATCTTTCGCTTCGAATAGGGAGAAGGAAAATTTATTAATGCACCGATAAACCAAGGCGCACGGTCTCTCTTTTTTTATTTATCCCGTGTATGAACATGTTGAAATGAAAATACTGAAACGTCTACCCTCGTTCCTGCTAAAATATAAAAGAATAGAAACATGAACGATTCAGGAGCGATACGGTTAGTCGAATAAGTAAACACGAAAATTGCTGTGCAGTTTGAAGGGAGCGATCGCGTCGTTACAGGGATCGCACGTGTGGAATGTTGAAAAGGCAAGCTTACGTGCAGGGCTGCCGCTTTTCTTTATAGCGTCGCATACGTAACGCGACATCCTTTCTCATCCCGTTAACCCAGAAACACCCTTGTCGCTCGTTTACCTACACCACGGATCCCTATGTTTTTACTTGTCGCGCGTTTGATTTGAAACGTAGTTTATGACACTGGAGTGATGGCGAAGAAGGGAAACCGGAATGGAACGAGGCGCGTTACCATTCAGCCGCATGGTTCTGGGCGCGTATAAAAATACAAACAGGAATGAAGATGGAATGATCTTAAAAGCAAACTGAGAATCCATGTTCGTTTTATTGCGTTTCCATAGTGCAAAAGAAATAGAGAAGGTTTCGTTCAGATTTTCCTAGATTTTTCAGCAAGGATAATAAATTGCAATTAAAACGCTTTACATTATTCTAAATTATCGGGGACGAACGATTCAAGCTTTTCTTAGAATTTCCGAGTCCCGACACCGAGTCCTCTGCCCGTAAACTTCGTTTACATAAAATTCCCATTTGAAGCTTCATCGTCACTTACACGGTACGTTAAATCCCGGCACGATTTACTCCCTCGCGAGGAAAAATCTGGATCCCTTTCTTATCTACACAATTTTACGCGCAATTAATATTTACACCGCGACACGGTTCTCCTTACGGAACATTTCGCGACGATCAAACACGAGCCAAGGACGCGATAAAACGAAATCAAGAGGGCCGAAAAAAGTTGGCTCGATTCTTTTGAAATTCTCTCGAATAAACGAAGGGAACGAAGTCGTTCGGTACAACTGCCAGTCGACCCCGTAAATATCGCGCACCATAAATACCGTGCGAGCTATTTAAACTTTTCCAATTACCTTGATATCTCCCATCGATGCCGTCCTCGCGGTGTTCCAGACTGCTCGGCCACCACTTCCGCTGGAAAGGTTTCATAAACAAGCCTTTGTCCCACGGTCGATCCGAAAATTCAATTGGAAAGTTCATTCGGTCAACGTGAGGAGGCTGGAAACGTAGCATGCCACTTTTCTGTCGGACCCGCGACACCGAGTTGCCACCCCCCTGATGCCTTCAATTTCCTGTACCGGTTTTCCGTCTGACAAGCGTTCACCAGCTGATGTACAGAGTTCGTTTGTTCGTATTCAACCGGGAACAATTTCATTTCTTTTGCTTTCTATTTTTCGTGCATGCTCTGTGCAGTTCGGTTCAAAGAGTGTTGTCAGCAAAGTTACAAACACGCTGTGATTTCTTTTTTTAACGATGTTTTTTAAATTAGGCAGCGTTAGACCGTTCTAAATGGCTGATATCTACGGTAGGGCGTCGTTTGCAACACGCTCAGCTTCGGTCGGCTCGCGTTATTGTCAACAAGCCTAGGCGTTTATTATATTTGTCCCCGACGTTCCCGGCTCGCGCACAGCAGTAATATAATTCAGCATGCAGGGCTTGCTGAAAATCCGCCGAGCCGCACTCGCTGATGCTCTGTTTACCCGAAACGTGTCGGAATAATAATCGCGGGTTTGTTAAATTTCAACGCTTCGAACGGTGCGCGATAGACGGCCGCGTTTGAGTGCTGGAAATCACCGTCGTAGAATTTTATTTATTAATACACCTAATTTGAAATACCACAGAATTATCGCTATATTCTTTGGAACGTCGCAATCGCGTTCGCGAGGATTCGACGAACGATCCGGGGGGAATACGAAATCCTAGCTCCATTATATCGTACAGACGTCTCTTATGTAAAAGACAATACCACCGTCGGGTAACTGTTTTATGCCGTTCTAACAGCACCGCGGAGATTATATGGGCTCTAGCTGCAATTTGCAGATCGATAGATTTTAACGCACTTGGCAGATCTCTCGTGCAATTGGAATGTTTCCAGCGGGAACGGTCCAGGGACGTTAGTCGGCTACGTAATTGGTATTCTTGACGCAGGAATTCATTTACGAAGTCAACGAGCGTGAAAGAGACTACGAAAGATATTTTTAATAAAGGAACAACGCTCGGTGGTGATAAATTCCTCGCCGCTTTGTTTCGTTCTTTGTATTCAAATTCTTTACCCGTGTGCAAGCTTCCTCGTCCTAATGACGAATCTTCGAAGTTACTGGCTATAGCAATCTAGCATCTTTCCAATCCCTAATTGTATTTTTAGAATCAACAGTCACGGTAATAAAATTCCACGTTAGATTCGCCGTTAATTCGACGTTAGTCTTTGAAATACACCAGCAAAGAACAAAGGCTCACTGAATCAGCTGTTCAAATTTTGCTTGTCTAAAGAACCATTAATCTGGCCACTTTCTACCATTATTCTTTCGACTGTGCCCGGGCTTAAATTGCAGGATATAACGGCGCAAGGAAATTCGAAGTGCTTAAACGAGCACTAATGACGAATTTGCTCACCGCTTCACGGAGCGCCGCGCCGTTTTCTCCGATTTTTCCACTCAGCTTTGCTCTCAGACCGCCTGCTGACGGATATAATTACAGTTGATACCGGATTTACCTTCTTCACCCTAATGTAACGGCAAATATTTACGAGTCGTCGGGGTTTAGGAAAATCTTCCGTGGAACAAGTAACAGTCTGCCTACACTTTTCGTCGGCGGACCGTATTTGTCCATGCCTATTCGTATACCTTCGCATTTCGCGAGTGTTTTAATAAAAATAACCTCAGACTTTTCCACCGCGGAAACCGCTACCCGCATTTTCCAGACTTTTCTCTTCTTGCTTCCGCGGCTTCTGTTCTTCTTCGCGTTAGTCTGGCAAAAGGATAAAACGAAGATGAAATAAAGGAAAGGTAGCGTGCTTAGTCTTCTTTTTTCATCCCTTAATCCCATTCTCGTTTTCTTTCTCTTTGCCATAATTAAAATGATTAACTGTATTTCTAATACCTCGCGCGGTTGATCTGACCATATCTTCGTTTTCTACTCACGGTAACTCGTTTCAAAAACTTTGACTCTTCGAGCCGTCCATTTAATGAGACCGTCCGTATCCTGTTTCACAAGACAACCGGCATAAATTACAAATTTATTTCCAGCTTCGATTTGTCATTGACCGGTGGAGAGAATTGAACGGCGATGAATCGAAATAATCAAGAAGGGATTTGCATACAACGCGAGCGCGGAGATCGAGTGTTCCTTTATCAATCCGGATGAATTGATTCTGAAAGGAATCTTGATTGCGCGTCGACGACCATTCAACGAAGGATGCACATCCAACTTTTCGATCAATCGTCGGGCCCTTACTCTTATAATCGTTACGACGTTACAAGAGGCGGGGCTAAACAGAATATCGGAGAAACGAAAAGGGATGAAAATGGTCGGGTATTTGAATTTCCCGAAATGTTTCGCCGCAGTTCTCGTAGCGAGCAGCAAGTTGGCTGAAATAAGTCGTAACCTGGCTGCTAAACGACCATGTTTTTGGACGTTTTGCGTCGTTCCCCGATTAACGCGGCTTGTACTCGAGGATTTTGGAACATTTTGCAATTAGGCGAGGCTACAGAAGTAGACAACAGAGAGTAATTATAAAGTGAATATTAAGTATAAATGGATATTTTGAAATCTTGTTAAGCTTTTCTCGTGGAGCTTAAAATAATGAATTTCTTTAACCCTTTGCTCTCGTCCCTTTACCATTTCAGGTAAAATAATAATTAATTGGTGCAATATATTTCCATTACAGTAACAGTACCATAGATTACCCTACGGTATCGCGAAGGAAATCAGAAGGTACGATCGCAGGACTATCGTGACTCGAATCTTCGTGTTTATCTATGGAAATTGTAAATTCCACTGTTACAAGTAATTCGATGCAGATCGTCCAACGAAGATGGTAATGCGACCGATAAATTTCCATCGCACAAGATGGAGGTAACCATCTACATCTGAACGGGATCCGTGTTCGTTTCTAACTGGACGTTCATTTCAATTTGACAGCATATTCAGCGAGTTCGTGCCGCGCAAATGGATCGTTTCCTTTATACCATCACGCGACTGATTCTACAATTTTCACTCGGTTTAACTTGCTTCTTGTTTCGTATCGCAAACAGATACCGTCGACTCGTTCTTGTTTCACCTAAGACACTCGTCACGCGACATCAAAGCTTTGCAAACGTCCCTGAATTGTCGAAATGTAAGATAAAAACGATCAAACGTCTTTGAAACATAAATTTCACGTTCGAAATTACTATTTAAAAACCTCGCTACCGTTGATGCACCCAATGAAATCAATGTTATATTTTTGAAATCACCAGTTTAGAAGTCGAAACGTTTTACTAAGAAGATTTTTATAGGCCCCATGTCCATTATTTTGGAATATTCGTGCAGATTTGTGGTTGAAGTTTCCCTCTTACTAAAGAAGTGGAATTTCCAGCTCGTCCCTTGTTACCCAACCTGTATTATCCATGGATCGCAACTTAACGCAAGTGATTCTAAATCATCCGGCTAGGGGTGTATACTCGCGCGTTAATACGGTGTTGTACGGCTCTCGGCGTGCACTTTATCAAATTCTATAGCGTTATAAGCCGCTCGGTAGGTAGCTATGCGTCCTGAGGGAAATATACTTCGTTCCCCGGGAAAGTTCTGCTTTCGGGAGGAAGAATCTCAAGTTTTAAATAAATTAAGCCTTCGTTTCCGAGAGCCCCGTAGGCGGGGGCTCGGTCGTTTCAGTTGGCCCGGCAGCGACTGAATAATATATGCTTCGGCAGGCAACCGAGGGAAACTCGGGGTCACGGGGAAAACGGTTCGGGAAGTCGAAAGACGAAAAGAAAAGGGCTCGGAGGGCCTAAATGCGAGGCCGATAAGCGCGGATACTCCTCGGAACGTTTACGATCAGGCAAGTTGAGTGGCAGCGGAAGTCTGTCGTGTGGCGAAAGGAAGAAGGAAAAAGGTGCAACGAACGGGAAAGAAAGGACAAAGACCGTATACAGGGGATGAAAGAGGAGAGAGCATCCCGAACTTTCTCAATTAAAAGTTAATTACCTTTCGGCTAAGACCACAGAATTTCAATCGGCCGACGAATAATTGTTCCCTGCGTTTGAACTACTGCCGAAGTAATTAACACTGTAAACATTTACTTTTGATTCCGGTTAATCTTTTTATTTTCACTTCGTTCCCATTTATTGTTTCCACTATATTTTTTTTTCTCCCTGTTGTTTTTCCCACTATTTCAGTCGTTGTCCGTCCACGAGCGATGAAAAAATGTAATATCGTTCGGTGTTTATTTTAATACGTGCGAACGGGAATTCTGTTGTTTGATTGAGTGCAAGAATCAAACACCGGTGCATACATTGATACAGCATCGATTTCCTCGTTGCTCCGTTCGAATGAAATTTCTGGTCGATCTTTCTTCTTTAAATAATATCCTCCACGCTGTTCCACTTGAAACGGAATAAATCACGACGAGGAATAATTATGAATTCATTCCATCTTCGTGAAGGAATATTAATCGTTCGAGTGGATATCGAAGAATGGCATTAAATCGATCAATTAATTTCTTCGTGTGTTAAGTTTTCGTATCAAATCTTCATCGATCAGCGTGAAAATATTTCAATAAGCAACGGTAAGAGAATGGAAGGAACCGAGGTGAAATTATTACGTACAAAAGGCGTGAAATTGAATGAGAATACCACGGGGGGTTATGGAGTTCACGGTGGTGGTATAACTCACTCAGAACTCGGGTTAGAACTCACGGGCAATCGAGCTATCTCTTGTACCGCTGCCGCTTTCATGGCTGACCACGAAACCCCTTTGGAAGCTGACGGAACGTGATGTAGAACTGAGGATGTAATTTCGGTACACGTCTCTGTCGGCGATCATTTCGATGAGGACATTTAATTAATTAATAACCACGGGATCCTGAACGCCTTAATTATAACGTGATTAATTATGTAATCGTCGAGAAGCTGGTCCTATCCAAGTTAGAATTAGTCTCTTGTGTAACCAACCGCTCGTTTATTCTCTCTTTCTTTTCCCTTCAACCCCTGTCCGTTTCGATCCCCATCGCTTTTTCCCGTTGGACGAAAATGGGTCTCGAGAGGAACGACCCCTTTTACACTTCTGGTCCGACCAGATTTTCGGCCGAAGTTAAGGTTTGTTCCGTGGGATGAGTGGTTCGACATAAAAAAGCTGGAAGATTGCAAAATCACGAGGTGCCACGAGCACAGTCTACGTGGTCTGGATTCGGGAAACGGATTCTTCCAACCCCTCTCATTTCCTCTTCGTTGCTGTCAGTTGCATCGCGGTTCGATGTTGAGGGAATATTTGCGAAGCTTCGATAAGTGAAATTCTATCTGAGCTACGCGGATGGACGGTTTAAGAACGCGCCGCTGTAATTTTCTGAGAACCGTGTGTGCGGAATCTGGTATCAGGGTATAATACGACCCACCCTTCTCGTTCGTTCAACAATCACGATTTCCACTGCTGTTTCCGTCAGAATGGATCGTTGTGTTTCGACGTGATTTAACGATTGCTTGCTCCAGAATTCATCTCTACGTTAAATTGCACTGTTCTAAATCATTTTTAAAATTCATACATTTTTCTATAAAGCTTCTACTTTTTATGATATCCCTGATATTGTTAATCAACAAGCAATTCAAATATTAACGATTGAAATAACTTTGAACTAACTCGCTTAAAACCGTCTAAGCTTCGTGAAGTCAAAGGAAGTCGGTGTAAGTGAATATCTATACTTTCTGTAGAAAGCTTCCATCACCACTTCTGATACCCTGCAACTTGTTAATTAATAATTGACCCAAATACTGACCGTAGAAATAACTTCGTACCAACTCGCTATGAAACTTTCTAAGCTTCATCAATTTTCCAAATTAGAATATATAACCGAAGTTAGGAAGAACGAAATAGTACACGATTGCAGCAATTTCCATATTTCATGATTCTGTGCGACAAACATCGCGCTCCCCGGGGGAATCGCATAAGTGTCCGGATTGCATGAAAAGCAAGATTGTTCCCTTGAAACGGTGTCGAGTTCCGTAAGTCACCATTTCCTGTCAGCCAATGCCAGCTGACGAGCAGAGGCAAGGAAAGTTCGGTACAGGGAGGCGAGGCGCCAATAACGGGTAGCTAAGTACACAGACGCGGTGGAAAGGGGCGCGAAAACGGGGTTGGAGAGAAGAGTCTTAGAGGAAGGCGAGAACGGAGGTTTAAGTAGGATTCTTACGTCAGTCGGATTCCACTCGAAGTAGCAAAGAGAAAAGGTCGAATGGAATCGAACGCATCGAGAGAACGACGGAAGGGTGGCTGGATCCTGTGGGTGGTTGAAGGGAAAGCAAACAAATCGATGTGCAAGTGCGTTCTTGATTTTATCCCGGTTCTTTCATTGTTGCCTACTCAGCGACACCCTGCTACTTGTCCAGATCAAAGAACACCCTTAAACCCGTATTCACAGAAGAAAAAGGGCGATCACCTTCTATCTTTCTGGAGGGTGATTAATTTTTTAATCAATTAACAACAATTTTATTTAAACAATGGAGCCCTCTCCTTACTACTGTTATTTGCAAATTACTCGCTGCTGAAATGAAATTCGAAAACAATGCCTTTTCCCTTATGAAGCCGTCTAAAACAAACCATCAACGTGGTACACGCTTCTACGTCGATGAATTTACTTTTCACCCACTCGACCATGCACTTTGCCAGCTGTCGAAACGCGAACAAGCAACCAGAAGAGCTTCATTTCCAAACAATTTGCAGGAAACGAAGCAACGAGGGTGCTTATAGTACCTTTTCCAACCACTGTTCCAAGATCTATCTTCCTTGGAGTAAGGATCGTTTCGAAATTACAGCAACAACCCTTATCACCCTTCTAGCTGCCTCGAATCGATTCGCGCGACGTTTCGAGCCATTGGTTCGTTGAAAAACACGAATTTATGGGAGTATCATTAGCCGAGTAATCGATGAGAATGTCGTATCGACGATCAGAAGTTTCCGATATTCCACGATTGCCGTGCGAGTCGACGACGTTCGAGAGATCGCCTAGGAGGACAAGGGTGGCGGATTGAAAACAGAACGGAAATAATAAAAGATGAAGAGGCCGGGAGAAGAGAAATCCGGTGGGACTACTCGTTGGTACTATATTCTCGCAATTATTTCTCCGGCAGTCGGTGGAAAGGAACAGAAAAGGTGAAATAAGGAAAAAGAAGGATGGTGAACGTAGAAGAGGGAGAAAGGGTTCCTCTATAGAAGAGAAACTCCCACTCCCGCGAGGGACAAACTGAATTGGGGTGGTGGGTAAGGCTCACGGTGAGCACTTTTGTTAATTAAATGCCGTTGTTCGGCTCGTTTAATCGAGTTATCGTTTAAACAGCGTTCATCCGACAAAGGCTCCCTTAAACGGGTTGTATTTAAAAAGCAGTCTCTACGTAAACATATCAAGCTTCTACGATCTTCTTTTAATTACAGGCATTTCCTTCTGCCCTATGGACGTACCATCATCAATTTTCTATGTTTCAAAACAAAAATCTTTCAAATCAGAAAACATAAAAAATTCGCTATTCAAGTTTCTGTGATTTTGAGAACACTCTAGGAAGATAATAATGGACTAAAAATTTATATAAATTTATTTCTTCGGGCCATAAATTTTTCTGAAGACATAATATCTTAAATTATTAACTTCCTTGAATTTCCCTTCACGCTTTACTCTTCTGTTCACCCTTCAACGTCGTCTTCTCAGTTTTCGTTTACGATCTTTCAGCTCTCTCCTGAAGTTGACGGATACAAAAGCCTCGATGAACAGTCGATTAGCCAGGTGTTGCTCGATGAAACGTCTTTCTCGGCTGATTACCCTGTTCAATTCACTGTCCGCTTCCTTGTAGTCGCCTTAAAAGCTTTTCTTGCTTCTGCCTTCCCGCAATCACTTTTTCACAAACGATAACGCCGCGCAATCTCGTCCGACACTTTTTCACGTGGGATTCGAGCGCCTAGGGAAATATGATGATCCTTGGGTACTGGCAAGATAAATCTTGTCGATGTAGCAAGGATTCTACGAGCCGTCCGGAGGCTGATTATCCTTTCTTCTTTTTTTCTCGTCGAGCAAAACCGCGAGAAATAAGTTTCAATCTTCTGCTTATTTATTCGTCTACAATGTAAACGAGTAAACTGTCTTTTACATTGGAATTTGCGTTGAAATGACTATTTCAATTAACGAGTTAAAGAATTCTGATTACACTCGGTAGATCAGTAAGCAAAATTACAAATATAGGAAAACGTGTCGCAGGATGTTATCGCAATATAATATTGCAAAGTAAAAATCTGACAAATCACAGGAGTAAAGTATTTTTTCTGGTGTTGCGATAACTGTTGGAGAACTTGTTAATCAGCGACAAAGTTTCCTCGTAGCTCGAAGCGAGGGAAAAAGCAGCAAGGAAGATCGAGAGCGGCGGAAACTTTGTCTCGTTCCGACGACCACTAGCTGGAATTTTAATTAATAATAACGAACTGCTCGCGTGCCTGCAGGCTATGTTTCGCTAGTAACTATCCAAAGTTGAAATATTTCGGGGTTGCTCCATGGAATCGTGAACTTCACGCTTGAAATTACATCGCATAACGATTGCCTCCTTTCAATCACAATACACTACTATATTTATTAATCCAAAAATTATTTCAGGCTATGATAAATTTGTGTATTTTCTGCTTATTATCGAAAACGCAAAATTCATTTCGAGCTGACTTTTATTATTTGATTACCAGGGAAACGGGAATATTTTATTAGCAAACTTTGGTTAATATGCAGGCAAGCAGAAATGGAGTGATGTAATTAGCGAGAAGAGATTTACGATTCAGAGAATTATCAAGGGTGAATAGTATCCGGAGTTTCTAAGCTCGGGCTTTGATAGTCAAACATTTGTCCGAAATCGTTATTGATTTGAAACTTCATAAAATTCAGCTAATTCAGAGATCTATATTATAATATCAAACAGGTACTTATTAATCCTTCGCGTTCCATAATTTGATGACAGGAAATATTATCTCAGGATGATAAATGTCGTAATGTAATGAAACTATCAGTAGTGTCTGTTACGTAATATCCTTTATTATTTACCTAATTCCACTGAAATTCCACGAACGTTTTAAACAAATGAATCTGGGCCAGGATGAAAACACACTCGCGAGCCTTCCAGTCCGTTGAATATCCGCCTTCAGTTGCATCGTAACCAACACGGAAGCGTCTTGGAGGATGGAAACCGATGCGCTCTATGGATTCTGAAACCAATGTCGCTGGGCAAACTGGGTCAGCTGCGACACCTTGAAAGCATTTAAACTTGCACCTAACAAGGTCTCCTGGGATCTATCGTGCACTGTCTGCTTCGTGCAGACTATCTATAGGTATTCTGGCCGAGCTGCTGGAAACTTTGGTTAAGGTGGATACCGGATAGCCGACAACGGAACGATGCTTCGAACTGATTGCAAACTAATATCGAATTCGATTCTGGAAGGGCGTGCGCTGCATTGATACGAGGTAACGGGGCTCCTCTGCTGTATAATTTTCACAGAAACTGGCCTGGACACCTAGCACACACACACAAGAAAAAAAAAAGTTAGCTGCCAGACCCTTTAATTAACGCACAATTGTTCCGTCAAGATCAACCGCTTGTCATTGAATTGTTAAGGAAATTCAGCAACGTTCTTCTCGTTTCCAGTGATTCAAACAAATGGTTCTTAGGATTGGGAAGGGTCGGTCGTGGCACTCGACGAATTCGTAAAATCGTTGGAACCCTCGTAGTACTGGAAACGAACAATTTCCAGGGTAGTCGAACCACGAGTAAGCAGCATTCATCGATGGAAACTCCGCGAACTTCTATGGATCAAACCGCTCTTGGAACTTCGACCTCACCCTCTAGTGGAGTCGCTGTCGAATAACCGTGGATCGGGCACGATATTTTTTCGCTGAAAAATTTTTAACCGGCTAAAATTGAAGAACGTGCTCTGCAACAGAGCTACCGAGACTGTTCGAGCGTTGATAATCGGTATTTATCGGTCTGCTCCACGGCAGACATTACTGCAACGCTATATCTGCCCAGCAGAGCTAATTGCACCTCCCTGTTCGAAGCGAACGAACTTTTCCAACGCTTGAAACAAATGAAATGGTTAGAAACTTTCTCTCCAATTATGTTTAATAATCGGATCCTTTGAATCGAAGTGCTACAAAACATAATGATGCATTCTATTTTTATAAAAATATGGTGATTCACCTGGTTGAATTAAATGAGCAATTATTTTCTTAATTAAGTCAAACATAAAAGCAATGTCACAGCGATAGAACTCCTTCAAACTACATCGTAGCTCGTGCAAACTCTTCTTCCCTCTTATTTCTTTTTCTTTCGTTTGCTATTGCTGTTTTCTATTCCAGACAATGTACGTACCTCCAGTTCTCGTTCCTATTCTCCTTTTGTTGTTCCTTTTAGGAACGACTCTAGCACGCGATCTTTCGCATTTAATAGCGTACACCTATACGCGCACACGAATGATCGTACGTGTATTATTTATAAGTAAAGGTGTGTACGTGTGCAGGAAGGTTCGCAGAGAAACGTGGTAGAGGCTATTAATTCGATTGCCAATCGATTCAGCCTTGCTTCGCTGTGCAGTGGTACACGTCGACGTCTGGCTCGAGTGGATTTTTCATTTACCTGTACTACTTGGTGGTCGCGATGCACCTACATAATTAATTGTCCCGGCTGAAAAGGGACGCGATTGGTCTTCTGGTTGGGGAAAAAACGTGTACACAGATGCTTCTATGCAATTTTGACGTCGCAACACGTCAGTCTCTCGGTTAATTAAATTCTTTTTTACCTCACCGAGAGACGCTGCTGTTTTTTCTCTTCTTTCAGTTATTCCTGGATGATAAGAATTTTCTGATTGAAATGCAAAATGTTACTCGCTCCGTGTCTAGACGAATAGTTTGCTCAATAAAGGAAACTAACGGCGTTAACGAAACACGTACCTCGAACTTGGCAGCTTTGAAGATAGATCAGTTCGCAACAAGGTTGACCCGTTGGATTTCGCCAGACTACAAAATTGCAGTTAATATACAAAAGAGAGCGAAACGATTCCCGGCAGCTATTGCGAAAGTTCTCTCACCGCTGCACCCATGCTCTTGCTATACTTTGCCTCTTTTATTACGTATTCAACGATGCGTTCGTAATTTTTCGAGCACGTTACGATCCATTCCCTCGAACCAGCCGGAATTTACGGCCGCGTTTGAACGCGTGCAAATGTATGGTAACGCAATGAACAGCGTGAAAATTTTTTTCCATTGAACTTGACCATCGTTCGGGTTACGAATTTCCTGACCAATGAATTCCATGGATATCGAGTCGCTTCTAAATCCATATAAAAAATTAACTGTTTAAATTTCTATTTGGAATGGTCTGATATCTTTGATTCTGTGCCTGTAGAACGATGAGATGGCGAATGGGCATCTAAGGAATCCGTCCTTTCAAATGGTCCTTAAATCGCATTTTCTACGAGGACGACTCGCACAGAGGTTGGCTGAAACTTTGAAACTTCGTCACTACTTCCTCTCGCTCTTTTTATTCGAACCCTTTTGAAGTAGCTGCCCTTTGCAGTTTCGACGTACAAGTTTCGCATTAACTTTGTCTGTCTTCAATTTTACATGACTCGCTGTTAACCCTCTCAACGGTAAAACGTAAGTTGATACGCGTTAACGCGTTGAATGTCTAGAGAAATCATTCAGTTTTCCCTTCAGTTGATCGATTGTATTAAACTTGCATAGATGAGTTTGTAACACACAATTGAAGTTACGTACGATAGTTTTCAGCAGAGTGTATTTCGAGTAATTACTTCGGAATGAAGTTATAAAACGAATCCCATCAACAAAGTTCGACGAACGCCTGACGAATAAGCTGCAATTATTTCAACAATCGTTACACTTTTTATTCGACGTCGTTCGGAAGTTTCTCCTTAAAAGAACAAAGTCCCTTTTGCTATCTTTCCAGTATTTACGACTTTACGATCATTCTTCACCCACCGCTAGCTTCTTATCGTCCCGTGTAATAATTTCCACGGAATTACCATCGGGTTTCACGTTCCAACGGCGAATCATACAACTTAAGGGAATTATTCAAAAATGGGAACGTCACCGAGCCGAAGAAGATGGCGGATTAAAGTAACGAAAGAAGAAAGTCGACGAAGACTTGAATTGTGACGTTCCCTCGTACCAACGAACGAATTAGTCCCGAAGATTGTATAGGCCGACAGACTTTTCTCTTCATGGCCACCTTGATTCGATCTTTTATTCCCCCCTTTACTTCTTTTCCCTCGAAGAGAAACGCGGTCGGGATAGGCGAAACGCGACAGAGAGGAACGTTTTATACGTTCATTAGTCACACGTACCAGATTGAATTCCTCTCGAGCTTCCCCACGGGCTACAATCGTGAAATACGAACATCCGTCGGAGGATACGAAAAGTTTTTCCATCTAGAAAATTTCATGAGACAGATGAAAGTCCTTGAAAGATAGATTTCCATCTGCTACCACTGGACGAGGAGCATCGAACGTTGACGTTCGTTATCGCAGGCACAGCGGAGACCATCTATTATCTGGCATAGGGGTGCAATGGCCACGTAACAATGAATGAGGAGCAATGCGGAGATAATTTGTCAGCTTGAAGATCTAATTTGTAGCCGGAGTGTGTTTATAAGCTGATGCGACGTATAGATATAGGGTGTCTTGTTTAACACGTCGAATGTGTCATGCTTAACATAGTCTCGTCATTTTTATTCTTTTTCGAAGAATTAATTTTCACTTCACTCAACTATATCTTAAGTTCTGATAGTTGATAACCATTATAACAGTCAACGTGTACTAATGTGTTTAGATCATTATCAAATACTTACACTTGAAATCATTTATAATCGTCTCCCTTACAAGAGACGAAAGGTACCATAATCGAGTCATTAATTTAAAAGGCTACTAGCGAGTTTGACTGGCCATTTTTTCAAAATTCCTCCACAGTAACCCATCGCGACATTCGCGCTAATTTCACCGACGAATTTCGCTGAAATTAATCGACGTGTACTTTCGTGGTGAAACAGCATACACCCCCTCCAGAACAACACGGACAATTTTTTTAATTAAATTCGTTACAAGCACTGCTTTGCCGTGCATGGAAAATTTTTCACCCCGTCACGACAGCCATAAATCATTGGCCGGACGCGACGACGTGCGATTGTGAGAGGTTAAAATATGTATCGGACGTTACGTACACAGGCATCTTAAATTGTTCCATACGCAATGACGTCCCAGCTGAATTCTCTGTCGTGCCGGGCCACCGCGGCTATGATTTATTATCGGGCTGAACGGCGCTTCTCGTAATTTAT
Source organism: Osmia lignaria lignaria (assembly GCF_051020975.1). Classification (NCBI taxonomy): domain Eukaryota; kingdom Metazoa; phylum Arthropoda; class Insecta; order Hymenoptera; family Megachilidae; genus Osmia; species Osmia lignaria. The sequence continues at coordinate 9,079,492 of NC_135041.1, forward strand.
GCACGCCGACCACCGTTGCCTGCCGTTCGCCCGTTCCACAATGCCGGCTGCAATTTCGCCGAACGTCCGATGGATTACCGGCAAGTCGCAAAACAACCCCCACGGCCATGCCTCTCGACGAAAGGAGTTATTCGCTTTCGATTCGTGGTTTCGTGCGTACACCTGGAAACCCCGTTGTTCCGTTAATTGATTCGTCAATCTGCAAGCTCCCCTTTCAACCCTGATTACGTTCCCTCGTAACGCGACCGTCTATGTCTTGCAAGAATATCTTGTTCGCGCGTGGACGATGTCAATTTTTATCAATTACACCCTTGGCCCTCGTTAAAGATTGCAAGCTTTCTGCCCAGGACGTAATCCTCTTTCCTAAATTAACTTTTTTCACCCTCTCGGACAAGCCGACCCGGAGAAAGCCATTATCGTTCAGGCTATGTCCTCCTTTATGTCTGAACCTTCCCTTCTTTACGCCGTTGGTTTTGGCAACAATCTAGCCGTAAATTTGCCGGTTAATTCTTCGAGGCCTGTGTTAACCTATATAACACACGATTTATTATGGCTTATAACGACGGCTCGGTTTTCGGTGTCTGCCTCCCCCCTCGAGCTGGCTCCTACGAATTCGTTGCTTGAACGTCCTTTAAGAATCTGTTTGCTTGCCAAATGCGAATTCGCGTTGTCTCGTTGCAATTCTTGAGACATTGCGGGGGGGTTGAAAGGAACGAGGATATGGGGTGGAAGAGCAACGACTCTCGGTGTAATGGAAGACATTATCCCCGGCGACCGACCATTCCTTATTAACTGCACTTTCACGTTCTGCTTCTTAGCCTCGGACATTTCGTAATTGATGTACACTTGCTGTCGTTCCTTGCTGTTTTCTTCGAACGCGAGGAATTATATTTCGTAATAGAAGAATCTTGTGGACAGATTTAAAGTATTTAACATGGAAATAGTTAATATATGAAGAGAATTTTCGTTGTTACATTGATACACCCAAAAAGCACGATATCCTCGACGATAATTCAAATACGTATTCACGGTAGATTACACAATTTGCCGAGTTCTTCCTACATCAAAAAACCATTGATATCCTTTGAACACCGATTGTTGATACTTCAAAGCCGGGAACAACTGGCGCAGCATGATGTTACATCGGGGCAAATATAAATCCGGCAAAATTATCGCGAGCTCGGTGCCGCGTATAAATTCCGTCCAGGCAAATAACAGGAAGCATTAACGGGGAAATTTATCCACTCATTTGCACTCGACGTAACTCATCGACAATTTAAGGGGTCGTTACGGTTGACCTCCCTGCGCTGGATAAACTAAATGTAGCATAAACAAACGCGAGAGTTAAGCGATAAAACTTACAGAAATTGCATGCAACTCCGTGTTGGTCGAAAGGTTCGCTTTTCCTTTTTTTTTTTTTTTATTCTACCCTTGGTTCTGTCACCGTGGGGTATTTATCTCGTTCACATGGCTCACCGTCAGATGCACACGAGCATAGACAACGACGAGAGCGAAGAGAAACGACCGACGACGATATATTTTTGACACCGTCACCGACCCGCCAGCCATTTACCCCAGTTCTATCCGCGTATCTCGTTTACACCGAACGTCCCTCGAAAAAAGCACCATGTTCCTTTTCGCGCGGCTGTCACGAAATTTACCGTGCCGGACGGGATTAATTTCGTGGGTTTTTCGGGGTGGTCAGACTTTTCGCACGGGAAACAGGGAACAGGGGATCGATCGATGGAAGGCAAGAAGAAAATTGTTTGTTTTGTCTGGTCATATAGCTCACGCAATCTTTCAAATAATTAGAGGGATGGTGATTAAAATCGTGGTGTAATTATTATTGTACAGTGCGTTTTCAAAGGTGGAATTTACATTTCATTTTGTTTCGCGTGGTAAATTGTAAAAGTGTATCGTGCCGCATTCATCGACAGTCTCAGAGAGGTAAGATTCTGTTCAGGTTCGCTTTCCTGATTTGATTTGAAATGCAAACGATGGTAAAACGTCGGGTCTCTCATTAGATCCCGCTGTTTTTTCGCTTCCTGCGACGTTTTGTCCGCCACGCACAGGCTGCATTTTCAAACAAAAGAGCTTGGAATTTCACTGAACTAATGAAAAGTATCTCGTTAAGTTCGATCGACAAAAATGTGCTCCGTGCGTCCGACGAAAGTAAATGTACGTAGACAATACATGAAAGAAGTAACGAGAGGGTGGGCGGATGATGAAAAATGAAACAAGAGAAGATTCTATGCCGAATTTCTTTCACTTTTTCATTTAATATTCGCGTTGTACAATTTTAACCAAATGCGAAATCAATAATAAACTTTATGTACACCGCATCTTATTATAGCAAAGTTAATTTTAACATCGAGTAATGTATTTTAACGTAATTGATTTGTGAGAGAAATTGCTGATACTTCAATCCGCTAGCAAAGGGCAGAAGTAGGAAAGATAATTTCATTCCATTAACTAATTAACTTCAGTTCACAAATACAGAACAATATTTTATAAAACAGCCTCAACGTATGGTGTGCTTTAGGAAGCTTTCCAAACGTACAAAAAGATTGTTAAAGCACGAATTCTATTTCTGCATTACGTAAATGTAAATTTCAGTTATTTTAAAAGCATAAAATGTAACTGACTTTTGAAATCACACATTATTACTTTTGCAAATGTTTAAACATGCCGTCCACCCCAGATATTCTTTGTTTCGTTACTTTAAAACGAATTTGCAAAGGATTCTGGATTATTCAAAAATTTGAGATCGATTATTAAAAATGTAACAGTTATTTAGTGGAGGCAGAAGAATAGATACTAATTTTAATTTAACAAATATTTTATTCGCTTAGTCGTGATATAACAAATGTCCTTTGATTCCTCCGAGATGATCACAATGAAAGTTTCCATCAAGATGATATTCTGAATTATTAAAATAGTCCTCGTCGGAGTACATGGAGTTTAGCCTTAATAGGCGGGTTAATTAACGTCTTCGCGTCACGGACAGCCAAGGATTCATCCCCTTCGGGTACGGTCTCGCGTAATTCGATTTTACAATGAGTTGCGGACGAGGATTCGTGAACACGTTCCTCATTAGGCGATCTCGTCCGAGTCCTTTGTGGGATTCTTCTTTTCCCGACCGTTGGAGAATTCACGACTGCTAGCCACGGAATTAATTCCTTTTTATATGCACCCACTGGCGTCTAATTTTCTCACGAGCCCCCGGGAATATGACAAATGGATCCCTTGATCGTGCCATCCGCGTGAATTTCGATGGAGAATCCATCCTTCTTCGAGAAACGCTCGTGAACCGTCTGAAGAGGGTGAGAGTGGAAGATCGTTTTCGTTCTAGTACGAAATCCTATTTGGATACGATCCCTTTAATCCGGACTCGAAAGGGATTTCGGGGATAATTTTGCCGAATCTATCTTAATCAGCTTTCCGTCTGCTACAATTCCAACGAGGAATTCGTCGATTCGTCTGGGTAGCGTCAAGTGCTAGACACGCTTCTAATAAAGCGAGTTCCAATTTCATCGATGGTTTCACGCTCGATCGTTTCATCCAGTCTGCACCCCTCGTGATTCAACACCGAAATAAATGAATCGAGTTCGGACGAACGGGGTTACTCGGTAAAGAAAAAAGAAAAAAGGTTGCCCGCTAGGTTCTTGATCTGGAAAGTTTCTTGATTCTACTGCGTAGCAAGGGGAAAAGCGATAAGTTAAAAAGGTCGAATCGCGCCTGGGGTGCAATAGCGTAGCCGCAATGGGATGGTAATAGTACCTGTTACCATCGATCCCTTTCTCTAGTTTTTCAGATAATATCAGTCCCCTGAAATATAAAATATTATGGTATCAAATATATTCGAATATTCGATAAATACATTTTCAATTTTTCAATTTAATAATTCTGCATCTATTCTACGCAATAATTCTCCGCAATAGTCTATTTTCCAATAACTTCTCCGATAGTTAGAGTTTACACCATGGGTGAACGATTTACACTCGAAGCTACTTCTGATAGCAACTCAATCCAGCGTTTCCCTAAACCGTCGATTCCGTTCGTCCACGGTGGACGAACTGATCGAGATTAATCGCATTCCACCGATCGGATCGGTCGGTGGTTGTAGCTTCCTCTGATTGACGACACCGATTAATGCAGGTCGTCAGATTGTGCCCAGGGTTAAACCGTCGTGTCCTCGAAACGGACGCGTTTCGACCGCGAGGAAATGTGCGCCACGTATATGTATACCATGTTTGCCTGTGAGAATCGCGTCCACTCGTATTCTCATTAACAGCCAGATGGCTGTTGACGCATCGTTCGCGCGTCATCATCCCTGTACGTGTCCTGCTCGCTTCCGGTTCGTCAAATCCCCCGCCGAGACAAACCATCTCATCGCGAGAGTTCCTCTCGAATGGTTCGTTTTCACAGATGCAACCACCGTAGGTTTGGGTTCGTTCAAGGAAGTGAATAATTCATCGAGTTTCCTCGGAAAATTTTAGGAAAAACTCGTACCTTCGCGTCAACGTCGCTTGTTTTCCGTTTTTTTGTTCACCATGAATTCATAGTTCGTTAGCGGCTGGTCAAACAGAACGGCGACACGCGGACCGCATGCGCCCCGGTGCAGCTGCTTGGAAAATTCTATGGAACGGGTGTTCAAAAAGTCTTGCTACTGATATTTATTTCTGTTATCTCAGAATGTTTCAAAAGTTTTCATTCTGTCTATTTTAAAGTACTGAAGAACAAGGATCTAACATAAGTTCCACTCGAAACAGAAGAATCAAAGTCTAGCAATGAGAGTCCACAAACTATTCCTGGAATCTGGTACTTCTGACGCGTGATTCTTATGTAACTTTTAACGCTGATCACGAATTTGAAGTCCGTTTAGGCTACCGTTAAACGGTTCTCGAGAAAAATGAATTTTTCTGATTAATTAGTTTTGATAGCCAATTAGCGCGTTAACGAGGGAAGTTATGTATCAACCGATGTTATAACACTGTGATACTTCAGATTTGTGATCAGCATTAAAAGTTATATAAAAATCGTGTGTCGAAAGTATCAGATTCCAGAAACAGTTTTTGAACAGTTTTTGGACTCCCATTGTAGATAAGTACGGTGCGTCACCGACTTTCCGGACAGACTCTTGATAGCTGTAGTAGAGCATGATGCAAGAAAGTCTTCAGAATACATATTCGCTTCAAAAATATCTTTAATACGTATCGGAAGGATCGTAGATAAGTACATAGTTATCAGTCGAATGGTGTCAGAGATAAAGCGATTCGTAGAATGGCAAGCGCTTTAGGTGAAATCAATAGGCCGGTCGCGTGTATACGTGAAACTTGAATACGAAATAAAAACAGCGGAGTTTCGAGCTCGTTCGTCGAAAAACAGAATAATAGAAAATAAAAGAAAAATACAATCTAGCTGAAGCCGGTCGTTATCGAGTTTTCACGCATTACCTCTCTGTCTGCCTCTATTTCTGGATGGTCGCTTTTAATCCGTTAAATGTCATTTCCTTGTACGCGTCAGCTACGGACCAATGAGCTTCGCAGGTTACGAATGTCCGCCACTTCTCCTGCCATTCAACGCCCGGGATCCAGGCATCCTCGAGTGCTCTCTTAGCCTATTCCCCCGGCGATTCCATGGGGATTCATCCCCTACGTATATACGCGTGCACATCCACGCGTGTTTCGTCCAATCGTGCCAGCCTCGTTCGTCGATATGACACCGGAAACCGGCTCCCTATCGGGGTGAAAATTGCACCGATTCCTGGTGCGAATCTCGTCACCCGTCACCTGTAGTCTTTTCTAAGCATTTAATTCGCAAAAAAATATATAACAACGTAGATGGAAGGATGTAGAAATAAAGAAAAAGGTAATAGAATGGCAATATTTATATTTATTTTTGTTATAATAATTTTAAGTAGCACAATCTTTGCTTCGCGATCCGATAACACTTTCTTGCGTATTTCATTAAAGTTCGCGACGTGAAACGGGCGCGTGTCGGCGCGAGAAAGAAAAGGAATGAAAGCGAGCAACCGTGAAACGTGTCGGTGCTGCTTCGACGATGCAGCGTTTAATCGAATTCTTCCTTTTTCCCTATAACTTCCGTTTCTCTTCTTCCAGCTTCTTCTGCCTTCTTGTTCCCGTTCGTTGTTTCGAAAATTGAACGAGCTAAAGGGAATCCGCGATCAAACAGCAGACGTGCTTTCACGGAAACAGAGACGATTGTCAACCGTGCTGTTGAATGTCTCGTGCGAGCTGATTCTTTCTTCCTTCGAGGGATGCAAGGGTTTCCAGGAATCTACTGAAATGGGATGTAGATTTCTTAAAAGACTTGAGGAAAAGTTGTACGATCGATGAATGAAAGTTTCGGAGAAGTGATAGAGCTCAATTAAGAAATTAAACGCTTAAAGCGTTAAAGGAGATTCTTAGTGATACTAAAATTATTCTGGTAATTTCGTTACATACTAATTATCGTAATCTTCAAGATACTTAAAATGAAATGGTGTCGCGGTTTCGTTTAACCGTTTCGATATTCTGCTCCATCGATTCGTCAAACAAACTGCTTTAATCAATCTTTCGCGCCGATTTACCGGGTCATGATAATCACTTTGAATTCAATTAACAGACAGTAAAACGCGGCAGAAAAATTACATGAAATATTAAATAGTTACAGAAATATTATTTTCCTCGGTGTCGTGTGATCTTCTTGCATGCATTTGATATAGTGGTGAAAATGATTACATACAGTGGTGCCAATTACGAGTTATCGAGGACAATTAACGTACCCGGCGTTTATAATAATTGTAGTGTATAAAGTTAATGGAATAAGAAACAAGTATACCACGATCGTATTGAATTGCGTGCCTTCTGACGGAAACGTTTTACGAGTGCACTATTAATATTTTCGTTTTATTGCTTTGTCAGCTGAGATAAAAGTCGAAACGACTGAATAATTACAGCAGGATAAGTACATGTTTTAAAATTACAAAACTAATTTACTTCTAGATTCATAATCAGGCCTTAATTAGTTTAGTAGGTTCAGTGCTAATCTAGTTGAACTAATGTATTATAGGGCAGTTAATTGCAATTTTCAAATGCCGTAATTTATTTCATAAAAAAATAGTTATATAATAGAAGAATGACTTTCATTATTTTCTTAGAAGATAATCTTGAACGCGAGTACCAATTGCGTTATCTACAATGAAGAAACACGTGTATTGTGTAAGTTTCATGTTTGAAATGATAACAAAACTATGTTTAAACATACATTAATACATTAGATAATATGTATAATGATGAAACATGACATTAAATTGCAAAGCTATCTAACATAGTAGTGACTTGCATATGATAAGCGCGATGACGATGTAGATGAGTAAACCGATGTCATCATGCAAGTGGTAGGATTTCTGTTGGTGGAAAACGGTTTGCATGTTCTCGAAAATGTGAGTGCCAGGCAGTACCGAGGTCGAGGTACGCGTTAGTCGACAAGGACGAGACTCTTCTTAATTATACCGGCGAACCCTGAGCGAGACACAACATGCGAATAGCACCGATTGCTGTCTCGAATCTGACCGCACGATGAACTTGCAGAAGAGTCCCGTTCGTGCCTTGGTAACCACGAATCGCTCGCGTGTCTCGGTAAAATACGAATAATATTTCTTCAACAGCTAAACGTTGCTGCTTCCATAGCAGTCCGTTAGAATGTACAGGAAAATTTATTTTAGACGGTTAACGATCGACATTAAACTCTAAGCGATCGAAAGAGGTAATATAATCCGTCGTGCACCGAATTTCAATGAATTCGTGCGGGGGTGGATCTGATGGGGTGGCAAACGTCGTCAAAACAATCCTCCGTGAAATCGAAGGAAAGTGTTCTCGCGGTTGGGTAACTTCTCAACGCGATTTTCCACGGGGTGAACGTCGCGATCGTGAAAATCAAGCGTTCCTAGGAGAGGATTTTAGCGGCGACGACGGTACCGGAACGCACCCAACGGCGTCGTTTCCGGTCGCAGTCGGCTGAACGACACCATGGCGTTCCAGCTTCGCGAAACGTGGCGTACCGTATACGCGTCGCGTGTACGGATACGCTTCACGATCCACGTAGCTATGCAATTTCTTCGACGGGATGGAAAAGATCGATGGCACTTTGGCAAGCCACCAGAGTCTCGCGCGACCGTGCAACACGAACCCCATCCATCCATCGTGTAGGTATCTATTCGAATATTACAGGGTGCTTTAGAAATAAGAGATATTCAAGAAGAAATTGAATTTTCATAAAAATCAATATTATTAAAAACTCTGTTACTTATCTAAATAGGATTATATTCAACACGGGATGAGTAATAGAGATAACAGGGTATGATAAAGATAATAGATAATATTTGTTAAAAATAGAAATATTATCTTTAGGTTTTTCAGAGCTACAGTAGTCAATGAGTCAACATTGATAAAATGTATTTGAAGAGTGATCGCTGTTGAACAGATTCATAGTTTGGGAAAAATACGATTGTGCATATGATTTTTCCAGCGCATATTTTTGAAACACCCTATGCATTCGCATAGAGCAGCTCATAAAATCCAGCCAGCTGTTTATCGATGCAGTCGAGCGAAAAGAGACCACGATCGTATCAGCTCGAGTTCACCAGCAAATGTTTGTCTACAGAGGAATTCGTTCCATTCGCTTGCTCGGCCATAAACACGCTTTCCACGAATCATGCTGATTGATGAGTCTTTTCGCAAATCCGTATCTAATTCGAGCTATGAAGATAGAAACGCAGATCACTTTCTTCCTACACCATCGAAATAAATAAAAGAAGAATCGATTCGAACGAAGATTCGATCGGTGCGTACGTTGCAGAAATGAAATCGAATCGAATAGCATCGGTGACCGAGAAAAATCCAAAAATTATGTAACCCGTCTTTGGTAAAAGCACCAAACGTTCGAAATTCTATCCTGGAATAATTGAACGGAAAGTTTCGATGGAATGTGATCGATTCGAGAGACGGTGTAACAGAAACGAAAGCAGAAAATCGTGCAGGCAAGCTTCGATCCTTTCGGTAGAATCCAATTTTGGTGTTCCCCGCGTGAAAAGTTGTCGCCCCATGCTCTTTTTTACCCAACTTCGAGGAAATTGAATTCCGCTCGCGATGGCTCGTGAAGCGGACAATTATCGGTGATTTAACGGAGGTGGTTAAAGAACGTGACGAAGCTGCTCGCGGAAAATCGTTCTGCTCTCGCGTTACGTTGCGACAACACCATCGGAACAGGATTTCACTTTGCTGATCGAGAAGGGAAACCGAGTTTGCGGCTTCTTTGGAAAAAAAAGAGCGCAAAGTATAAGAGAGGGAAAAAAAAGGAAAGAAAAGATGGACGAGTTCGTAGACGTTTCTCGTGAAACACGCTTCGTTGGACGAGACAAGACGAGCTCTTACTTTCGAACGAATTTCACCGTTTCATCGAGAAGTTGGTTTCACTCGACCCGCCTCGTGTATTTCTATGCAAATTGACCGTGACCCGTTCGAGGTGATGCTCTCTCTATCAAAGGTAATTTTCACGGTTACCGCGTCTGATGGCGTAACGACCAATTGTGCTGATGTTGGTCTACGACAATGATTCGCTGCTTCGTATAGTCGATTGTAAAGTATGCTGAACTAGAATGTGACGCTACTGATCCAATTAGTAGCAATTGTCGGTTCATAGAGCAACAAGGAAGCGTACAGTAAATCGCAAAAGTATTCATATCCTGTCGATTGCTTGCTTTTCGTAATTCATATTTCATTAATACGCTCTGTCTATCTTCTTAACACACAAAATAGATTTATCATGAAATTTATAGTTTAGTAACCATCGATACGATATCGATTTTGATTAAAAGTCCAACACTTTTTAATTTTAAGAAGGTTCCATAAAATGCTAGTCATTCCTATGATGATACCTTGCTTTATATTTTTATTTTGGTTATCACTGTACAACTTGGATGTTATATTTCTTATAGAAAAATACCTAGTATCTTGCTTAAGAGGATTATTTATTTCAAAGACATTGTGAAAAAGAAACATTTGTAAAGTGTATTAACTACGATGATTTGAAACGAGGTATCATTTATCAGCACATCTTCTCGTGTCACTTCACGTGCTCCGAGCAAGTTACGAAACCATTAGCCGTTAACGATTAGATGTTTGCTAATGTTGCAGCATGTCTACATAGAAATTAATTCTAGATACGGAACGGATCTTTGTTATTTGACGATAGATTAGCGAAGGATGCGTTGAATATTAAATGAGATTAATCATGAGTAAGCGTTTCTCGTTTCGCTATCGAAACTTTGTTAAGTTAGAAATTATCGAATCAATTTCTTTCGCTACGTATCAGACATGACGTGACTGTAAAGCGTTACTAAAAAAAATTAAAAATGATTTGATTTCATGAAATCCAATGACAACGCAACTTCTACTTTTCACGTGGACTGAAATAAAAAATTCCATTTTGTACCATTTCATGAAAAGTTGCAATCGTACGTTGTGTATCTGAACGTGAAGTGGGATGTAAATTCTCCTTCTCCGATGTGAACGAACAAATGAAATTGTTTAACTTAACCCCTATTTCAAAATATTGCAAACTTATCAAAGTTACCAAGATATCGAAATCGTATATAAGTTCTGATCATCAGGAAAACGATTACCAGTTCAATTAATCGTTCGAGTAAAAGTACACGTGCTCGTCCCACGTGTGATACTGTCAAGTGATCAATTACGGATTTATTACTAACTGTCAGGGTTATTCATTCGAGAGAAGGTCAGACTGATCCACGATAAAACTAACATCCCCACATCTCCAAATAGAAATTATTACTTCCATAGATAACGGTTATGGTAACAGACATTGTAGCCTGGTGAACATAATGATTCAGCAATAACAGTGATAGTTTGGAAAATAAAGCGCTGCTGATATCGTACCGCCTCGAAGTTCATATTGCGCAAACATAGAAGTGACGTGCAGGTTTTCCTTTTAGTAGCTCCCTATCCGGGTATCGAAACAGTTCATCACCGCACCGAGAAGCATGAAGTTGAACGTCGCGGTCGTGCTGTTCGTCGTCTGCGCGGTGTGTATTCTCGAGGAGACTCGCGGCGCCAGAATCTTGGCGGTGGTCCCGACGCCATCGTACAGCCACCAGATCCCGTATAGAAAATTATGGACAGAATTGCACAAACGTGGTCACGATGTGGTGCTCGTTACGGCGAATCCGATTGCCAACATGACCTCGAAGAATTTTACTCAAATCGACATAAGCGGTAGTTACAAAGATCTGCAGGCCCTCAACTTCTTGAAATTACGATTCGAAGGAGTAAACTGGATAACGTTCACGGAGAATTATTTATTCGACTTGAGTACGACTTTCGCTGAATCTGTTCTAAACAATACGGAGTTGCGACGATTGTGCGCGCCTGGCAGTAATGAAAAGTTTGACGTCGTTTTGACGGAGCTACTGTACATGCCTTCGGTGCCTGCCTTAGCTTACAGATTCGACGCTCCTCTCATAGGTATTCCTTTGAATTTCGATCTATAACCAATTAACGCCTAACAATTTTCAATAATTACGTTTCTTACGATCGCAGGATTAAGTTCGTTAGGACTCGTTGCCATCCACGAACATGATCTCGGGGGATTCGTATTGCCTTCTCACGAGTACACTTGGGAGATGGAAGCGAACACCGGTTCGAACTTATCATTTTGGAGGAGGTTGTGGAATTACGTATCCTTGTGGCGAATAACATACTCGATATACCGTGACCTCATTCCTCGCCATCAAGAGATAGCCGAACATTACCTCGGTATGCGTCTACCTCCGCTGACTGACATTGCGAGAAATACTAGCCTTATATTCGTCAATCAGGCGGATGCTTTGACGCCAGCTCGTCCGAGGTTACCGAACATGATCACCTTCACTTCTTTCCACGTCAATGAAAATCCTGCCCCTCTGCCGAAGGTACTTTCCACCTTGAACGGTGCAAATTATAAGACTCGTTAAATTGAGACGACGTTAGCTTAATTCGATAATATTATCGCAGGACCTGCAGCGTTTCTTAGCCGAAGCGAAAGAAGGATTCATCTACTTCAGTCTCGGTAGCAACGCGAGAAGTGCGGACATACCGATGGCGGTTCAACAGGTTTTCTTCGACGTGTTCGCGAAATTGCCGTACAAAGTCGTGTGGAAGTACGAGAACGACTTACCGGTGAAACTCGACAACGTATACGCCTCGAAGTGGTTACCTCAACAAAGTATTCTCGGTAAAGCGACATTTATCTTCCACGAACGCTCGTACCGTAAACAGGATTCTTCCGTTTTATTGCCACTAATCGTCTTTCATTGTGTTCGCAGCTCATCCGAATATCAAGCTGTTCATATACCAGGGTGGATTACAAAGTACGGAAGAAGCTGTGAATTTTGCTGTCCCACTATTGGGCTTCCCGATTCTTGCTGATCAAGATTATCAAGTAGCCAGGATAGATACTCTTCGCGTTGGAAAACGTTTGGAAATTCTAACAGTCACGAGGGAAGAACTGGACAGCGCAATTAGGGAGATTATCACTAATAAAGAGTGAGTATACGTAAAATTTCAGAATATATTTGCATTCAATTGAAACTTATTTTTAAATGTAAGGACACTATGGCAATGCAATAATCAGCGAAAGTAGATATCATGAAATTTTATATTCGTAAGGTCAAGTCGAAATGACAAACAAAAATTATAATCATTGTTCCAGGTACAAGGAGAGAATGCTTCACCTTCGGGATCTCGTTAGGGATAATCCATACGATTTAACGGATAATCTCGTTTGGTGGACAGAATATGTGATTCGACACAAGGGTGCACCTCATCTTCGTTCAACTTTAGCCGGACAGCCTTGGTACCAGCGTTACGACATAGACATAGTGATGTTTTTAACGATCGTTGTATTTGTGATCGCATTGAAATTGGTGAACATTGTTGCTACACTTGCAGTGCACCTTTACATACGATTTTTGAGCTCTGCGGTGCAGAAGCAAAAGATAAGTTAGTAATTAAATAGGATTAGGTGTGTCACAAGATAAATTTCATCGATCGAGAAACCAAAAGTTAATCAAGCCTACTGTAAGTTTAATTAACAGTTTAACGGCTGGTGTCTCGTGTTCACATCATTCTCTACTCTATTTCTCTTAGTCGTATTGTGTACGAAGAAAGTCGCATTGAAATATTTTTATTTTAATAGCAGCGTAATTAATGTTAGATTCTCAGAAGCGTTGCACGTTCGTTCGTCATTGCGAAGGTGTGTAGGTAGGTAATTATGTGATAACGAATTTTTTTTCATTTGCCGGGTTTTCACGAGTAATTATTCAACGTGATATCACTAAAATAATTGCTTCTCGGTTTTTAAATTAACGGCATTGGAACAATTATGAATCCTAAAAACCAAACGGTGACAAATAAAATGGAAAATTCATTTCAATCGTTTAATTGTACAAATCAGTCCCGATGCAGCAATAAAATTTAATATCTCTGAAATTTAGATCGATGATGTTCGATGTCGTTTTACGATTAAATCCATTCGAATAGAAACAATAGTGACATTTTGCAGAAAGTTGTTCCGTTTCATTCTGTTTTCCACTGAGCTTTTATTAGCCAGCCACAACTTGCGATTTAAACTGTTCGAAGGACATTTCCCGAGAGTAATGTCTCTCGATTGCGCTCCTTCAAGAGTTTCAACTTCATTTATCGCTAAAATCGAACGATTGACGGAAAGGTTCTGCTAGTTATGAACGATTTAACGTTCCTCAAGGAAATTCTTCGATAAAGGGTCTAGCCGTATAAGCATAGTGAATCGGCCCCAGTAACAATTTCGGTTGATATTTATATCACATAATGCTTTTTGCCTAAACAACAATTGTGTGCAATTTCAACCCCCTACCCCCTCTAATAAGGGAGATATGAGGGTAAAACCCAAAACCTTTACCATTTTTTTTCTCAGAAACTATTTAAGATATTTGATCATATTAAAGTGCAAATAGTAGGTATTCATTAGCTGTATATCATATTTTTTTTTTCAAAATTTTTATTCGATGATTAAGGGTTGAAAATTAATAAATAAATCTTTGAAAATGATTTTTATAAACAATCCCTTGGATGACACCCACCGAAAAAATTCAGAATAATCCTTTACTATTTAACTATTATCTGTAAAAATTTCAAAAGTGTCGGATTGGTACATCATAGTTAAAAAAAAATAAAACCAATGCAACGCCCTTTCATAAGGCAAAGCCGGCCTGAACGTTAGAGGCGCTCAACCTAACCGACCTACAGGGGAATACGTAGCGCCGACCCGCCACGTTTCTCGTATCAGAAACAGCTCTCAGAAAAGTATGAGCTCTTCTTTCCCTAAACTGTGTGTTAATTAACAGTCATTTATTTAAATAATATATTAACAATTTCAATTTTTTAATTAAGTTTTCTGGTCCTAATTTTTAACGTCCGTGTTTTCACGGTGTTTCTCGTTTTAAGTATGTGGGAGCCCTAAAAAGAGCTGATTATGTTGTACGTTACAAATGGCACCCTTATATAAATGCAACTAAGGTGTTCCTCGTTTTAAGTATGTGGGAGCCCTGAAAACGGCTGATTATTAAGCCCTAAAAAGAGCTGATTGTGTTATGTATTGTCAGGTTGAAGTATATGATTTGAAACAGAAAACTCAAAAAGTTTTTTTAAAAAAACACGCTTGTAAATAAATTTTAATCTTCGTCGCTATTTTCATCAATAACTGGAATAATGTTAGTTTTGTCAAATAAATGAGTTAAAATTTCGGACGGTTTAACTATTCTGGATTTATAACGCGCATGGGATAAATAATAAATGATCGCGACGACGTGGGAGCAACAACCTACCGTTCTGTTACCAATCGGACAATCGCATGCATATTGGTTTATACCCGCGTAACTATTTACGTTTGATTTGTATTCTATGTAACAATTGTAAGTTTTACCGTTTATATGTCGCGACCGAACTTTCATTTTTATAATGTTATTGTTTTGTTGTAAATATTGTACATTTAACGCGTCATGTTCGTCCAATAATTCCGCAAGATAACGTTTTTACCGCGAGATTTTAAAGTTTGCAAATTCTATCCAATTAACGACTCCTCTATATTCGGCAACAAGAGGGAACAAGACAGTGGACACTAAAATCATGGACTCAGGATCGTACGCTTTACCCTTTATGATGCGTTTATTTACACGCCAATTTAGGCTCCGTGATTGCGTAAAAAAGTATCGAGGCATATAAAACGCATTGGAAAATACACCATTTGTACCATAAAACGCGCTTAACTTTTTTCTGGACACCCATATACTTAAAACGAAGGTCATCTTAATTGCAGCCATTTCCAGGTAGTACTGGTACGCTATAATATAATTAACCCTTTTCAGGGCGACCATATACTTAAAACGAGGAAAATCTTAGTTACAACTATTCACAGGTACCAGCTACAATTTAATTAAAAGTAATACGTACGTGAAAAGGTAAAGACGGAAATAGTTATAGAAGTCTATGTTCTTTACAGCGTTGAATAGAATGATATTGCAGTTATACCTGTGATACCTTCTTTGACTATTAAAAGGATAACTAATGGCATCTAACACAGTGCCATTGTTCAAGACATGATATAAATCTGTGATTTAGGGCTCCCACATACTTAAAACGAGAAACACCGTGAAAACACGGACGTTAAAAATTAGGACCAGAAAACTTAATTAAAAAATTGAAATTGTTAATATATTATTTAAATAAATGACTGTTAATTAACACACAGTTTAGGGAAAGAAGAGCTCATACTTTTCTGAGAGCTGTTTCTGATACGAGAAACGTGGCGGGTCGGCGCTACGTATTCCCCTGTAGGTCGGTTAGGTTGAGCGCCTCTAACGTTCAGGCCGGCTTTGCCTTATGAAAGGGCGTTGCATTGGTTTTATTTTTTTTTAACTATGATGTACCAATCCGACACTTTTGAAATTTTTACAGATAATAGTTAAATAGTAAAGGATTATTCTGAATTTTTTCGGTGGGTGTCATCCAAGGGATTGTTTATAAAAATCATTTTCAAAGATTTATTTATTAATTTTCAACCCTTAATCATCGAATAAAAATTTTGAAAAAAAAATATGATATACAGCTAATGAATACCTACTATTTGCACTTTAATGTGATCAAATATCTTAAATAGTTTCTGAGAAAAAAAATGGTAAAGGTTTTGGGTTTTACCCTCATATCTCCCTTATTAGAGGGGGTAGGGGGTTGAAATTGCACACAATTGTTGTTTAGGCAAAAAGCATTATGTGATATAAATATCAACCGAAATTGTTACTGGGGCCGATTCACTATGCTTATACGGCTAGACCCTTTCCGGTAAAACGTCTTATTATTATGCCTCACTTCTATTTTTAATATCCTCCTCGATTCAACAACTTCAAAGCGTATCTAGTCGATTGGAAATTATTAAACCCTCATTCGATGCAATTAAGAAATGGACAACTCTTTAAAAAAACGATAAAAATAGTACCAATTTATTTGATCTAACTGATTTAAACTCTTCCTATTTTCATTTACGATTAATTATAAATTATAAATTATAAATTGTAAAGGGAGCCATGTATCTGTTAACGACACGAATCGAAACTGCAGCGACAATTACAGCAGTGGTCAGTATTATAAAATATTCCAACTATGTAACAATTAAACTGCATACATTATTGCTGAGCGATAACATTCTTGACGTGTGTCATTGATATCAATAATTTGAATACTTCTAACGTTTACATTAATGTAAATGTCCAATGTCACCTCGGCCATAAATCCCATCGCTCGCTTTTACAATACGAGCGCTTTTACAAACGTGATTATTTTCCCAGTTACACCACAATTTACAGAATGAAGAAATCCCTAAATATCACCTTTTTTATTTTCCCAATTTCATTTAAACGTATGCCCTAAATTCGTCTCTTGAAATGTCTACATGCAATTAATAATCCCCTTACGTGGTAATCCTCGAACATCGCGTGTAGTTTAAGAACTGACAGAGACTCTAACGTTATACGTGACCGCAGGACTAAGCTCGTTAGCATTACCCTCCGTCAAGGATCACGCGCTTGGAGGGTTCGTGTTACCCTCTCACGAATTCACATGGGAAATGAAGGCGAACGTGGGGACCATTCTGGAAGAGACTGCAGACATTTCTTGACGTTGTGATCGTGGTATATCAGATCATCCCCTAAATAATGTTAAGTTTACTCCATTTTAATCGTAAACTAAGATAGGTACATATAATTTTCGACTATCATTGTATTGGACTGTCTCGATTTTAATTTCTGAAAGATCCTACAGCGCTGCAATCGAACAGAATCGAAAAGTCTCTTCACACTAGCGAGGAGATTATCAGAAAACGATAAGGAGACGGCGATATTTTCTTCTTTTATCGAATGCTTTCTGTCCAGTGAACCGGCGCTACAAGGAAGCCTCTTTGTTTCTACACTTGATAACACGTCCCTCGCTCGTCCAGGACACTTTTCAAGCTCCTTCGACGATCTGGCAAAGGCAAACGCCTTCGAGAATCACGATATAACGGACAGAAAGCCGTTTGTCAGGAACGCGACTCGAGTGACCGGGGACAAAAGAAGTGGAACTGAAAGAAAACGAAACGGAGAAGGAGAAGGTGCAAAGCTGCACCTCGCCATTGTTTCATTGGATCTTCCGCCAATTATTGTATCTCGTGTCGTCGCTGTGAACTTTCGCAATTAGATCTCCCGACATCTCGAGAATTTTCAATTCTCTCCGCGTATTTTACCCAGTGCTTCGCGACTGAACGAAGAGCCATTTTCTATTTCTTCCGCTGCTCGTCGAATTGTCGACAATTACGGAGTGGACTGTTTCGTATATATAAAGTGCTTCCTCGATTTGAGATTCTGGTAGTTACTTTAAGCTAAGTTAATCTAATGGATTAAAGAGTGATAGCAATGCTGAAGTTTCATGAACACGTGCGAGGAAACGTGAATGAAAAGATAAATAAGCTGTTAAATTATACAGTTCTCTATAGTCGGGAGTAAATCTACTGACTTGGATATCTGTTTGCACGAAGATTCGCGATGTTTTGCTGATAAGAATTTCTATCTAGATAACGGGCGCTCTGCTTAAGCTTCGTAACTATTTTGATAACAGAGTGCAAATACTAATATTACACCTAGGAAACACACTACCGAATGTAGAAATAACTAAATTATCTATTTTCAGTGCAACGTAATCAAACAAAATAGAAAACCAACCGTACCAGAAATAGATCAAGTTCTATCGTATTTGGTCAGACTATTCTTCTATCTCTACGTCATCTAAAACATTTACTTGCTCCTTCGTCTCCTCCTGTAATAAAATTAACTGGATATACCAGCATTTCTCCAGACCGTTGTCCCCCGAATTTACTTAGCTCTCCGAACGGTGGATGGCTAATCCCTCGCATGGGATTCCAAAGCACGGATTTCCAGGCTCTCTGCATATATTATACGCCCGTAATATTTGCACTGGAGAACGAGGATTCTTCAGGATTTGCGAGTCTGTCCTTAGGCTCGCTGCTGCTTTTATTCTGCACCATTTCGGACGTCACGCTGTTACCAATTACTTCCGTTCACACGAGTCAACGAGAATAGAATAGAAAATGGATAACAACACTTTTTGGTCCGATAAAATATCATTAGTCTACGAGACACGAATAGATAGGTGTTTCGAGTTCAATTGTATCGTTTTCGAGTCAATTCTCAACGAGACCTAGCCGCGTCCTGAATCGTTCCTAATTTGCATGGAATTCAACGTTTCTCGGTTATAATGGCAACACGAGTATACCATCGATCCCGAATACGGCATCAAACGTATCATCCCTATAAATCATCGTGTCGTCCATGGGAACAGGCAATTGATCGAACGCGTGTCTGTATTCGATTGTTTCGTACGTTTACGAGCCGGTCCCTAGACGTTACACGCACGACGTTACCAGATAATTGCAGGATATTCCGCTTGCCAATTTGAGATCCTCTATTTTCCATCCTGCTTTTTTTGCTGCCTAGTTGAATAGGAAGCTGTAAAAACGAGATAGGAACTGGAACATTTACAACTCGAACCCTTATCTCTATCCCTTCGTACCTGACGCCTTATCTCCCCCTCCGCCAATTCGATTTTCCAATCGGCACGGACAAACGCACGTCGAATCAACTCTCCTCCTTTAAAATCGTGACTCATGTTCGCAATTTATTGCAATACAAATATAAGAATATTGATTTTTTAAAAATTTGTAAACAAAAGTTGTGTACATAACGGGAAACGAAGAACAAATTGCCATGATCAATCATACTCTTATGTAAGATCATTCAGAGCACGACGATTACGATTATTGGTCAAGTTTTCTGTCACTGATAATCTTCTGCCACCAAGTAGCGGATTTCTTCAAAGTTCGTGGCCTATTCGGATCGTTGAAGTCAATGGATACGATGCCAAAACGTTCACTGCAAATTGATACATTTATATTTACCACGCAATGATTAATTCACAATAATACGCGAATGAATGATAATTTCTTTAAAATAAACCACGGTTCTTTGATCTTCATTTTTCTATTTGTGAACATGGAAAGAATGAGATTCTTCAAAGGTCCGAGTTTATAGATTATTTCTGTTTACGCAACTGTTTAACAACATTTGAATTTTCGAAATATCAAACGTTTCGTAAAATCTTGCTGAATTACGAAGAAGTAAAAAATATACTATTACGTAAATGATAATGAACATCTGATGGAGCAATCTCACGTTACGTACACACGGCTGAAAGAATGTCATTAATTTCGTAAACACGTACTTGTATCCTTTGTCCCATTCGAAATTATCAAGAAGTGACCACAGCAGGTATCCACGCACGTTGACACCGTCGACATAGTGAGCGAGAAGCATCTGTTTTAAGTACTCGCGATAGTAATCGATTCTATCGTCGTCGTTTAGAGTTCCACGATCGGAGAAACCGCTCTCAGTGATATATATGGGTGGATTTCCATAGTGCTCTGCCAATTTACGGAGACAGAGTCGAAATCCTTCAGGTACAACCTACAATACCAAGATAATCATGAAAACTATCACCTCAAGCTTCCCTCTTCTATTTTGAGGCTATTGCATTTATTGTTCGAAAATGTACTCACTTTCAACCATTTAGAGGCTGATGATTTCCAAGATTCGTCCATGCTTACAAGCACCATTTGATCGTTGTCTTGAGACGGTACCTCTCCATAGGTACCATTTTCAACTATTCTTGATGTGTAGTGATTTAAAGCCAGGAAATCAGCTGTTCCCCTGTTATAACAACAACGATACTCAATTCGTCGCTCTAGATTACATCAATTGCTACGATGAAAGCATCGGATCATGTTTTATAAGTGGCAATTGAGTCAAGTTATCAGCATCAAAAATTTCTACGAGACGGAACATTATGAAATACCTTATGTATTGGATCCATTCAGCACCAAATTCTGGAAGACGGGATCTGGTGAAGCCTTGTTCGAGACTGCGTTTAGCGACGAATTCTTTCATTACAGCTGGATAGTCACCGTTGTAAATCGGGTTCAATACCCATCCGCCATTGAATTGGAATGCGATCTCAGCTGCCGCCTCGTCCTTTGGTGTTTTCGGGAAATAACCAAACACGTTGTTTAATATACCAACTTCGCCTTTGTATTGTTCTTTGAATTCTTTCTCGTAGATCCTGTAGGTTCTAGCGTGTGCTTTTAGAACGTTGTGGAGACACAGGTACTCGCCGATACCATGAAGTCTTTTTCCGGGCGCGTGGTTCCCGTATAAGTAGCCATTTCTGCAGATTTCCTGCGGCTCGTTCACCGGGATGAATCGCTTTATCTTTGGTGCGAACTCCTTGAAGACGACCCTGGCGTAATCGGCGAACCACTCGACCATCTCTGAATTCGTCCAACCGCCTGCATCTTCGAGAATTTGGGGATGGTCCCAGTGGTAGAGCGTGACCATAGGCTCGATATCGTTCGCCAACAAATCGTCGATGACTTTGTGATAATACTGGATGCCATCTCTGCTGATTTTGTTTGGGTATCCTGTCGGTAGGATCCTCGGCCAGCTCAAGGATAAACGGTAGGACTTGAACTGTTGGAAAACAAAGATGCGAATGGTTTTATTTCATTTTGGATAAAAATCAAAATTTTCTTTCAAGCAAAATGTTATATTTACCCCAAGGTTCTTCAAAATGGCTACATCCTCCTTGTACTTGTAATAAGAGTTCGCAGCAACATCCCCCGTTTCGTTATGGTAAACATGGTTACCCCTCTCGTGGCTGAATCGATCCCAAACGCTTTCACCTTTGTCTGCGTTAGCGAGGAACAAAATGTTAGAAATGTCGGTCCGAGGGTGAAAATTTGAATTTGAGGAACCTACCGCTCACGTTCCAAGCTCCTTCTATTTGATATGCCGCTGTCGCAGCTCCCAGGAGAAAGTTTGGGGGGAACTGTAGATATTTCTCATTCTGCTCCACCAATTTGCCACTCGCAGAGCTAGAAAAGACAACCTTATTGGAACTTGATGTTCGAAGGGATAACTCTATTTTTAAAATGTCACCATCGTATGCCGAAGCTGTGAATTTTAACAGAGAATTTATTTCACTTTAGAAAGATACGAGATAATAATGATTAAACAAATATTGAGTGGAATTTTAATTACTTAAGAGACACAGTGTTTGAACAGAAAGCAATTCGAGTAACTTACATCACGAGGCAAAGAAAAATACTGGATCCCAGAGGCAGCATGCTGAACATGTTTCTGTTTAGGAAACACAAATGGACCAAGTTATCATTCGGGTCATTTATATATTTCATGCTTACATGTTATCGAGTATTCTTGATAATACAGTGTACATACAAATTGTTTGTGTCTCTTTCGTACCAGACGAGCTTATCTATAATTTTAAGTAATTAACCACTCAGTATTATCAATATCTGACGATATTATTTATCGGATCGTATTCTTATCGTCCGATTGAATATTTTTCATTACATTACGCATCCGATCACAACTTTTCCATTCACTCGCACAGATTTGCATTGTTCGCGAAAATAATTACTATGAATTTTCTGTCAGATGCGAGATAACTTAATCAATTTCTTACGGTTTAGATGACCCGCATTGAATTTTACAACTCGAATTACTGCAACGACAACTATGCAGTTAATAGGAACACAGAACGTGTTTAACAGATTTCTCCTTCCAGGATCGTGAGACGATGTTGAATTTCTACGAGAGGATCTTTCTTACGCCACGATAGGTGATAGGTGATCCCCGCAAGAATATTTTACTTCAAAGCTATATGAGCGGAAAAGAGAAACGTGAAAAGTTTCATGCCTCTTCTACGTTTTGTTTCTCGATATCCTGAGACGAAACATGTTGCACGACCACCGTATCGTTCCAGAAGACACAGTTTTACGACTGTTTGCGAAGAAAGTGGATCAAGGGGTATTTTCTCTGATGGATAGGCGACATTATACGAGCGACAGTCGCATCTATGGGAATCAGGACGAACATAATTCCATTATGCAGAACAACAGCGATTCGAAGACGACAGGAGGATGTAAAAATGTGTCGCGTAATCGAAACAGATGTTTTCGGTAGGTAAAAAGAATTTTCTTTTCAGTATAATTTTAGTGTTGAAAATTAAATCAAGTGTAAATTGACCCTACCTCCGCATCTTCATCTAACAAATAAGGTTTTAGGCGATTGTAATTAACGAATTGGTTGCCACATTCTCCAGAATGTCTTGCCATTTTACGTGAAAATTTCAGCCTTAAAGCTTACGTTACCGGATTCTGTACACCGACGCCATACTTTCGGCCTCCTTAATTGAAATATGATTAAGAAATGTTGCCGCGGCAACCAAGCTTCTCACTTCGCTCATTGTCTGAGGTAATTCGGCTCTTTCTCGCGAGATAATGCAATAAAAAACTTTCCACTTCTTCTTCGTCGCGTTACCAGTCAACATCGGGGGAAGTTCGGTAAATAGGGTGCCGTTGATTGGCTACCACCAACATACTGAACTCTCATCAACTTGAAAATAAGGACGAAAATTCTTTATGAATATTTCCAATAACGCGATTTAAGTATTTGCAACGATAACCCAGCAGGGTTATCGATAAAAAACAGGGAGATATATCTTACGCTGAATTTTCTGTTACTATAGCAGTAAATAATTAACAATACAATTAGTGGCGTGTTTACTTGATTGAGATAACAATTTAATAATAATATCTGAATAATCGTGTTGACAATCACTATTAAGAAATTGTCGAGTTTAAGTTTCAAATGATAACAAAAGGGTCAGATAAAAAGCATACCTAGTGGTACTGTTTCTATCTATGTCGTTGCTTCGTGATAAACAAATGAAAATAGATAGTTTTTTTATTAGTTACTCTATTATATTATATCCATAGTGTCAGTTGCCGGTGATTCCTCGTAAAGTCA
Source organism: Osmia lignaria lignaria (assembly GCF_051020975.1). Taxonomy (NCBI): domain Eukaryota; kingdom Metazoa; phylum Arthropoda; class Insecta; order Hymenoptera; family Megachilidae; genus Osmia; species Osmia lignaria. The sequence goes on from NC_135041.1 coordinate 9,103,076, forward strand.
ACGTGTGACTCGATAAATGATAAAACTATAGACTCTACCATTGAATCAATCAACATTTCAATTTCTTTTTAAAAAACAGACAATTTCAAGCACTTTGATTGCAAGCATTAAAATTACGAGATTTGAAGGTATTAACGGGCTACTTGGACTAACGATCGAACTTGAAGATAGCTTTAAGCCCGGCTTTATTTGCCGATTAGCGCGCACACGGTTTGCAGTGAAAATTGCCCTTATCGTGGTGTAAATACGTTTATGTGGGCCGTCGAATCTGTGTAATACATGGTCATTTAATTTATACGCAACGCAATATGCGTCGCTGGTATCTGTTTAATAAAAAGGCAATGAATTTCAAGTCGCGGAATGAATACTAAATGAGCTGCAAGTTAATGAGAATCTTTGTTAAGTATTAAAGCAACGTACAGGTGATATCGTGTGAACGTAACGAGACGATTTAATTGATTAGTACATTTTTTTAACACTTCTAAAATCTTTAAAAAAATAGAATTTTAACTTAAAAACGCCTCGATTACATCATTTCTTCTTTTTTTCCCTATACATATATTTTTCCGCAGAGAATAGTTCGGCTTTGCAATCGCTTCTTTTTTCATTTTTTACCCATAGATCTTTACACCGAATATCTTTACTCCATATATTTTTTTCCTTCTTCCATTCTCGATTATTTATTTCCAGTTTTATTCAGAATTTATCGCGAGTTGCATTCTACATCGTACGTGTCAGATAATAACACACCATCATAACGCGAGCTCTCTTCTGACAATTGTAATAAAACGAAAAATCCTAATGATTAATCACCAAGCTATCGTCGCGTCGGTGCTCCACTCGGTGCAGATGAAAATCAATTAAGTCCAATAATCACAGTTAATTTAATCTAATGATTAGAAATTGAAGGAAAACAAATTCTAAATTACACTACTCATTTGAAAAGAATAATCGAAACACTAGGTTAAGAAATTCATGCTGGACCGCTGCGGAACAGAAACTGGTCAACATCTCCTTCATGTATGACTTATATAGTCGTATTTGATTCATCAATATTTCACGGAGAACTTGCACTTCGGAACAATGACAGTTTTATAGACACACCAGCAAATGAGTAACATGAATAATTGAATACAGAGATTGAAACTTGAGATTTACGCGCCGTGCAGAATAACTACATACGTCTCTGTCCAGAATATAAAGGCATTTCAACTTTTCATCTAAAGTAAATGGGGGTCAAGTGTATATTTTAAATTGAGCGTTTAAAAATTGTATATCCTCATATTTTTATCTTGCAAAATTATCAATTGGTAAACAATTACAAAAAATTTCCTTACGACAAAATCTGAGCTATCAGTGGCGATAGTAATATCTTGCCCACTATTAACTCACATTGGCAAGTCAATTGGTTAAGTAGCTCCCTTACTTCATTCAATGCGAGTACTTTCATTAACATTCGTTCTTGAAACGCAAATTTTTCAATTACACAGGCATGCTCTTATCGAATGATACGCTTAATTATTTGTTCTATTTATAGCACGAAATTCATAAGAAAGGAGAAGTCATTTTTAAAGCGTATCACAAATTAATTTTCTGGAGTGATAAACTTAGCAGGAATTACATTAATCCTTAGATAACCTTAGATAAATGAATTATATTTATTTACAAATATCGACAATAATAATAGAATTCATCCTTGATTTTTATACGAACGAAGATAATACGATGTATCTTCTTTTGTCTCAAACTAATATCTATCAATTTTTAATTTTCCCATTGAAAAACCAATCGAGAGCAAATAGATAGGAAGGTTTTTTTCTCACCCTTCAAATCACAGCTCGATAGTGTGGGTGTGGTATAGGTGAGAGGGTGGACAGGAACCGTTGGTGTTACGACGAAAGGGCGGAAAAGGCAGTGGGGTTGGAACGGATCGAGAATCTGGTGGGACGTAGCCACCCCCTTTATCAAAGGCCTTGGCACTTTGCCACCTCGCACCGCATAATGAAGCAGCACGTTGGGCTTCGGTTATAGCGGCGCCGGGGCTTGTGTTTTGCCTTCCGTAGAATGGTTTATTGTGTCCCGAGCCCACCCTCGCCTCCTGCTTTCTCCTCGAAGCTGCTCCTCATCCGCGACACTCGCATCGACATTCGTTGCCTTGTGCTCGACAGCCACGCTGAACAAAGCAAGCACATGTACCCGGTAATAGGCGTTGTTCAGGGATAGGATCAAGTTCGATACACGTGCACTCAGCAATTCGAAACAATTTCAATAAAAAAAAAGTATCGTAATGTAACTTCCAGTAGCAGTGTTAAATCAAAAATTACTGTTTTGTTGATTCTAATTATCCTATGCTAGAGTCTAACGTTAACGACCCAACAAATTATGCAAGAGACACGTCTACGATGTTTGGCATCTCTAATTACAGTCTATACTCTAGCAGAAGTCAACGACCAGGTGGATGTCTCCTCGAAGGTGTCTGAGACACTGCAGAATTCAAGTTCTTCTCCCTGGAAGTTTGCAGTTAACCACGGTGTAGCATATCATCGAAAGTTCAAGGCATGCTGCAACAACAAAAAGTGTTTTATTGCCATGTCAGGAATGTAAATTACTCAGGCTGCGACCGTGTAATTAAGTTCAACCGGTGTAGTTAAACGAGCTTACACTAATCTTTCAAACGTTTTCCTCTGCCCACGGCTTTATCTGATATATCTTCCACTCGAAAGAAGAAATTATGATGACACAATAATCTTCGATCTTATAGTTATTACCGCGAAACTTTGAAATCCGAAACATTATTTGTAAACGTTTTATTAAGGTTACAAAAGTTCTCGGTTGGCAATTATCAATCAACGTGCTTGAAACTTAACGAACGCAGCCGATTAAATAGTTTCAGGTTACCCTTCACCTTTCACGGTTGAAAGGAGAGTTCAATTGAATGTCGATGAAATTCCTTGGAACTCCGTGGCCCTCGTTATCGAAGGAAAAGTTTAAAGTCACGAAGTAACGTTGCTCACCCGATCGCATCGACTCGAATGATCTTGGATCGCCTTGGTTTACCCAATTCCTCGAAAAACGTTCGAGACGAAGGCGTCGTTTTCGGAATTATATTTTCAGAAATAGTTTTGCAAACGATCGAATTATCGGATGACAAATCTGAAATAACAAGTGTAATTTACATTACGGTTTTATCGCTCTTTACTGACTGGTACTCGAGTGTTTTGATTAATAAGTTTGCTTATTTGATTCTGGGACACTTTACTCGTATCTTTCGATAATCGATTATGGAAGAATACGACATACATCTTTCGATCAATGTAAATAATATCAGCTTTCGTATCGATTCAAGAAAATTACTTAGAACTTTGTTGTGATTAAATTTTTTCTAAGAAAATGAATATACAAACGTACGAAAGGATTGGCAAATGATTGAACCGTGTTAATGGTGGCATGTGGTGTGAAAAGAGATCAGCATACACCGTGCTAATAAATTTAATGATACCAACATATGTAACAGTATACTTATTGCAATTAAACACTTGATAGTGTCTTGAAAATTGATATCCCTTTTCAACTTGATTTTCAAACGCCATCTTCCTGAAACATGGTACTCCTCGACGAATCGAAATTACTAGAGAAAACAGCCATCATAGAAGTACGATTGATTAAAAAACTACAAAAAATCCTTTTTAAAGGTTGAATAAAAATTCAATTCGTTCGGTAGTGAAAAGTATATTACTTGCGAAAGTAATACCAATCCTTTTGATAAATCGATGAAACGATGTGCGTTTATAAGCTGTGAAGAATTTCATTTCTCTTAGAAATTTTTGTCAAAGTAAATAGTTTGCAGGCGTATGTTCGTTCAGTAAGCAAAAACGTATCGCTTTTGAAAGGAACATGAAATGCAGTTTCTTTTCCAACTGTTTGACGAATTTATGATTTTGTGTTTATAAGCTGCAAGAAATTCTCTTAGAAACTTTTTCAAAGAATCAACCCTTTGCACTCCAAGTGTCAACTCTGCTCTACACTTTGCAATTTTGTTCCACGTATCCGCTCATTTAGTATTAAGATTAAAATTCTGCAAAAATTAAATGAAACATCCCTGACCTCAACGATGAAAAAAAAGGTAAAATGGAAAATTCATGACACACGCGTACCTACGCTTCGCTCCGTTCGTCGAGGTGGAAAACACGTCGAGCCACTTAATATTATTTCCCCGGGTCTGGCCTCTTTTCCAGCGCACGTCAAACAGATCTTCGAAAGGAAAAAAATGTTCTTCGTGACCGTTGCTGAAAATTGCCGTCTAGCAGCGTAAAAATTCTTCCTCCTGATGAAGCGGAAAGCTCTTGCAAAAGCGTTGAAAAGCGGACGAGTAGGTCCGTCGTGTTTCACAGTCGCTCTCCTCGATTCGTCGATGCCTTTCGTACAAAGGGTAACCGGAAGTCGGGGTATCCGGTCACGGAATTACGCTACCCCCGAGGAATAAATTCGCGCGGACGCTTCTCTTTCAGCAACTTTCTTCCCTTCTCTCCTCCAATCCTTTCTACGATTTTTGAACGAGACTGAATCCGAAAATAAAAACGATTGCATTTTATCAGATAGATAGATATAAAAATCATAAAACGAATGAAACGGAAAAAAAATCCGAACGAGTTGAAGATCATTTTAACAGGGTACAAAACGAACTGTATTTTCAGATACTTCGTATCAATTCTTTCTTTTTTTTTTTTCTTTTTTCAAAAATGAAAACTCGCGGCAGGAAATCGAATCGAATCCTTTATCAGTTTCCATAGTACACCGAAGCCGGGCTAAAGTGACTTTCGGCCGGTGGCTCCCGATGCGAGCTCGAAAGCACTAAAATTTAATATTCCGCGCGTTTCGAGTATCCCCAGATGATAGCGATAACGCATCTAATGCCGGCTGTGCCGAATCAGCTATTGAAATTTCAGTTATCACGGTATCGCGCGACGATCATTCCATGATTATTATTGCTCTAGTTTTATTAGTAATTAAACCGTGCGAAATTGCGTTGGACCAATTTATCTAGATATCGCGCGAAACGCCAAATTGCACGCGTTTGAATAAAATTCGAGCAAACAACAAAATTTTTTAATATTTTGAAAGAAACATTTGATGCTGAGAAAAAAGCTGCAACGTGAGGTGCAATTATTTAACAATGCATATTTATGTAAATACATATTCCTACAAGGACTAGGATAAAAGAGAGGATTTTTAGACAGAAATTTGCTTGAAAATATATCCTTTATTTTGCATACGTTACATAGTACTACATCTTCACTTTCAATCAACAAGTAATTACTCGACAGACGTTTTCGAGACAATCGAGCGCAAGGGGTTTACGATAATGCACAATGTAATTCTCATTGCACCGTTTGTGAACCATTCACCGAGTATCCGTGGTACGTGCTCGAACAGGAGATGGTATTATTGCCTCCCGCAGGACCTTCCCGGAAATGGGTCAGGAACGCCTGGCTGCTTGTGCTCAAACGCGATAACAACCACTTAGGCATTGTTCCCTACCTCGGATCGAACATACCTTTCGAATCGTTCTGACAATCTGTACGGTGACATCGATCTTACATCCTTATCAACTTCGCCTACTTACGTTTAGCGTCACTTCATACATCAAGGATCAGGTTTCCAATTAACATTAAAACTACCGACGTTTGATGCACACTTATTTTTAAGTTGAAAATAATGTAGATTACTAAATAGATAAAGGATGAAACATAATTTAATATAGCTTGTATTTTCATTCTTTAGCTCGATAACAGCCAACATACATTTCAATAAAAATACCTCGATAAAATTTATAATTTAAAATAAGAAACTGGAAACCAGTCATTTTTACCCCTTTGGTAGTTCTAGTGTTAATTCCAATTTCAAATTCGAATATTTTTTCACCTTTCACCTTCCATGATAAATTCCCTTCCAAAAAGGTAGAAATAACTTCAGCTTTCCATGGTCGATACAAATTCGAATAAGGGCGATGTTGCTTGGAAACGAGATCCCGGATTCCAACCGAGATTTTTCTGATTTTGGAACGTGACTCGGGTGAAAAAACGCCGCCGTTTCTGAGCACGTTCTTCTATTACTTTGGCAGGAAAAAATTGAAACATTCTTCCTGAATAAATGCCAGATAACTTGGAATAATTCTTTGGATGAATTGCGCAACGTCGAAATCCGGATTACGAAGACCATTTTCGACAATATTGAAATTGTAAAAGTGTATCAGGTTATTTCATTAAGTCTTTGCCAATTTTTTTTTTTTATAAATAAAATTTTCCACTTTGGATGGAGTTTAACGGTTGAATATCAGAAACAAGAAGGGAATACTTCTGAAATAACCAGGTACAATTATTCAGTTCGCAAACGAAGCTCTCGAAATTTTCTCTAAAATACAATCGATTCTTCTTGGCGTTTTAAAACTTCCATTTTCTACCGAAGCATCCCTCTTCAAGAACGAAGTTATTCCGGCACAGACGCATCGCTCGGTCGCATTGCTATGCATTGTTTGAATTCGATCTACGTTCCTTTGTGCGAGCTGCATCGAGATTTATTAAAATGCAGAAAGGAAAAGGATTTCGGGTAAGCAGACGGTAAGTTCAATGGATACGCGAATGGGTAGAAACGTGTTTCCTTCGAGCAGTAATACGCCCGGCGAGCCACCCCTTTCTCAAACATTGGACTCGCTTTAAGTTTTGCCGAAGTAAGTCTGCGCTGATGGGAATAAAAGTGGAAAACTCCTCTTCTTTCAAAAGCACGGGAGATTATATCAAGAAAGATGTCGATACTTTATTTTTCTAGCCCCGATATTGCGAGCCAACGAGAGCAACAAAGAAGCCGGCTAGCCCTGGACAGAGAATCCTCCGGGATCCTCTCTGCAGGAACAAAGCACGATCGATCGTCCAGTCTTATCGCGAGTTTACAGAGCTGGTCAATGTGTAAGGGGGCCAATAAGACGGCAGTTACTGTTGCTTCTGGCCACAGATTAAAACGATTCCGTTCCATGTTTCTCCGCTTTTCTATCGTTTCTCTCCTCGAAACTCTTTGATAACACATGCTGGTAACCGAGCTCTCCTTTATGACGGCCAACTTTCGGGACACTTGGTCACACCTTGTCCAAGATGGATAAACTCGAAACATTAGGAAAGAAAGGTAGGAAATTAATAAATAAAGTGATTTAATATAATAACACTTCGTTCAGTTGCGTATCGTACAATCATTTTACTTGTCAATGAGCGGAAATTTAATTTTATGAAATACATGTTATTGTCGAGTTATAATCAGATATAATCTGAATCTGTCCGTATGACGTGGTAGAAAATTACCCGGGCATAAATGTTATCTCTCGATAATAATCTGCATCTTGCTTTGGAATATGGCATACGTAATTGAATCATTCGAAACAAGCGTTCGATAAATATCAATTTCTAAGTATCTAAATTAAATAAAAAATGAAAATCTTGCGCGGAATATTACAGAAGTGTTGTAAACGCGAGTGTCAAATATTATTTTCTAATATTATATCAATTCAAACAATCATGAAAATCAATGCGCATATATATTGTATAATATATCGCGTTACTTTATCGCAGGAATTTTGTCACGTGCACAAGTTGCATCATGGGTGCATTAAATCAGGTATCGTTGTGCCGTGGCAATTAGAACAATCCCGCTTCCGTTACACTCTGTCCTCTGACCGATGGAAGAGGTTCATTAGCAGAGGAACGTTTCCACGAATCGATCACGCTCACTGGGATTCGATTGCGTCGCCTTTGTGCGCGTGGAAACGAAAGCGTGTCCGCGCCGCAACGTGCAATCTCGTTCGAGCGACGACGGCACGGTGAAATTTGCATTTTGGATTTCAAGAGCGACGATGCAGCCAGTCTGCGGCACGGATAATAAGATAAACCAGCGAATAGTTTGCTGATGCATTGCCATTCGAACTGAACCAATGCTTTCAGCGGACATTTCAACGAAATTTCTACTCCCGCACTTTTATTCGTGTGTTCGCTGATTGATTTTTCGAATTTGCCGCGTGCACGCGCACCGGAACAGCCACGCGTCCGGCCCGGGGACGATAAATCCTAATGCAGCATTTGTCGATATGTCCAGGTGAAAAAAAGGGGTTATTCCGTTTCGAATGAAATACAGGTTTGTAAATGAAATTGGTAGCACTTGAGATTATGACAGTGCTAGACTCGAATTTTAATTATTCAACGCATGCACCGCGGGAAGCAACATTCTCTTAACGTACGAATAAGCGAATAAATAATTTCCACGTGAAAAATATATGAACCCGGCCGTTATCCGTTAAGTGCACTTCCTTGTCCTCCTCCTTCTTATCTACATATAAACTCCAAGTATCCTTTCCGTTCGCGTAACCGTGAGAACTAAAAAGATACACGGGTAATTTCTAACCGTGCAAATTTTCTTCTCGTGAAAATAGTTCGAATTATGAAGGAATGAAATGAAAAAAACCAGAAATACTGTGTACCGTTTTTATGAAAATATTTCTTTTGCAAACAAGGTTCCGTCTCTCCATTAACCGCGTTGAATTACACGCGTGACGATAACGCGAGTGTATGCAATGAAACAGAGTAAAATTCCGCGGAGAAATGAAAGTAAAATCGATGCCGGAAGTAGGAAAGGTGGAAAAAGCAAGGAACTGAAACGGGTGTACGCGAAGAGAAATGGGTAGTCGATGTTTATTTCATATAACACTCGTACGTGGTCAGACTGGAACGTTACGTGTCGCCCCAGCTTCCACCTCGGCCCGGAAAAATTGGGCGTTTTGCATAAAAAGCACCGCCGGCATTTCCAGCTGAATATTAGCAAGCTGAATTCTTGACGATATACGTGCAAGAAATCCTGACGGATGGAAGGGCGATGGTGGCAATTCGAATACTAAATCACCGGACGTAAGAGGGTGCAAGCGAAAGAAATGGGAACAGTCTTTTAAAAGACCGTGTTTCTTAAAATATCCTGACTTTCTTAAAATTATCCTTTTTTAAATAACTCAACCTTTTAACAAATTAACAAATATCGACAAGTACGGCTGAAAGTAAATCAGATTTTTTCATCCAAAATGATAACACAATTTTCAGAACACCCTGTGTATATTCAACCCTCTCGACATTTCAATATTCCAAAGAAGCTTGCACATGTGGCTGTTTACAAAATTCAGACGTCGCAAACAAGCTTCATATAAAATTCCATACAACCCGCTCTTTCCATCTCAGCAAACATCGAATACAAAATATGAATTCATAAAACATCTGACACCAACGTCCATGGAAATCCTTCTAATCAAATCCGACGTATTTTATCAATCTTTAAATAACCACTTTCATCTACCCAGTCTGAAAAAGTCAAACGATTAAAAAAAACAAAACTGGAGGAAAACTTTGATAGAAGATTTTCTCTTGGCGTTCCGTTAATTTCAATCCAACCGTGGTGAAAATCGATCGGTCGTGGGTGGAGGTGAACAGTTTACCTTCGATCGTTCTGTGTCTCACTTGGAGGAGGACAGTGGCGATGAGATTACGGATAAAGCCGTGGTAAACGGAAAGACTTTTCATAAGTTGTCGTATTACAAGGAAAGGGACGATCCAAGGAAGATTTACGTCAATCCAGGGCCTGGTAGCAGCTCCGACCAAGGGGACAAGTAATCAAATTTTACCGTAAGATGATGGCAAACACGTCGTGTATTTGTCGAACACTTGACAGAACCTCTCGGGTTCGATGGTTTTCCGCGGTTCTACGTCTGTGATACGCGAACGGCAAAACCGTTCCTGATTGCGCGAGAAAAAGTGAGTGACAGTAATCGTTGCGCGACTACGTGAGCCGAGTTTTTCGCTCTTCTCTGCCTGTGAAAACATTCCGTGTACTTTCAGCCAGCGAACAATTCAATTCGACCGAAAGTGACACGATAATCGCTCTGGTTTCCCTACCGCGGACTTGCTAATGGAAAACGATTACGCGGACGAGAGAATAACGGATTGCTTGCTTGTCACCTGCCGATCGACTTATTTGTTTGATTATTTTCTGTTTTTAATTGTCGAATGATGATTCACAGAAACCTTATTTTTGTAAGTCCTTCGGCAATAAATGCTTCTGATGAGCAAATCAATTATTTACAGAGTACCTAACGAAATTGAATAAATAAATAATGAAGAAAGTGCCAATTACTATTAAAATTACACTAGTGATTAGAGATTGGAAATTAAGGTGAACAGATTACTTTTTAATATCCTTAATAATTCATATTGGCACGGCTGTTTCCAGGTACAGCGGGTTCGATCTTAAACGGTTATTTAATTTTATAATACGAATGGTATTTTACATCTACTTAGCTCCGTTTTTCTTACCTCTGCGTGTTTCCAAAAATTGGCACTTAGAACGTTGGAAAATTAACATAATCTGATTCGAGCATTGATTATTAATAAAATACCATTTAGGCAAGTCCGATAAGTCGATGGTAACTTTCGCGATGGTTCGACAATTTTGTATCTGAAATGACTAGTTAATCGCTCATTTTCATAATTTTCATTTGCATTTATATCCCCTTATTATTCCAGACCTGAAGTTTCGGCTTCGTAATGAGATTATTCTGTTCAACCAGCATGTCAACGCACACTGCCACCGTGCACCGACGCGAAATCCTACTGAACTTCCGCTCAAACTTTTACGGTTAATATTCAACGAAAGGAGAAAGTGTATATGCGTGTGTTTGAGAAGAAGATGGCAATACGAGACGATGTAAAAATATTAACAGCTAGAGGAAACAATCCCTTTCGTCAGACGATGTCCCTCTTTTACCGTTCTCTTTCGGTTACCTTTGTTTTACGGTCGCTTTCTAGTCTCGTTTCTTTTTCCTTCCTACCACAATTCCTTTGTTACCAGATTGTAAACGTTTCTTTTTCGCCTTCTTACTCTATTTGCGCATGTTCCATTTACTTTCGCCACTTTTCTTCCCTCTGATTTTCTTTCTCCTCGCACCGCGAGGGCCTCCGATATCCGCCACTATGAAATAATTGATATTCTAAGTCACATTAATGTTGTATTATTGTACTTTAAGTACTTCAACTTGACTCTCGTACATAGTTGAATACGCTACTCTATCGATGCGTACACTCTAAGGAATAATTTCGTTTCCTGAAAGGAAATCGAACGTTATCTGACACAGAATGCATTCTACTCACGCGACATCCTGTACAAGGAGGTACCATTTCCATGAACGGATATAAAACTTCTTTGCACAGCAATTCCGTTATAGGGCATTAAAAGAAACCGTAACAGCATCAAAAGTATCTGGGAGGAAGCATTGATCGTTTCATTCAAACGACGCTTCTTAAAAAATAAGTATCAACTGCTCGCATGATAATTTATTGTAAATTTTACTATTTTTTCGATTCATTTTTCATCGAACTCTTTACTTCTTAAAACACTCTTTAAACATACCCAGACGTAATAATACCTCTAGCACGATTCCATGAAAGGAATAGAGTTCATCGTTCTTCGATATTATACGTGCAGTTAATCAAATGAAAGTCCTAGCCGTATGAAATCGGTCGGTGTCGCATAAAGGGAATGTTCATCATTAATTCAGACAAGAACGATTTGAGTCTTCGACTGAGACTATATTTACGCGAACTACCAAGATACGAATCGATACACCTGTTCCAAGAACCAATAGAAATTCCTTGACACGCCACACTTTACTTCTAGAAATATTTATACGACGTAGAACGGTATCGTTTCGTACCCATATTTTATTTGTCAGATAAACTACACCTACGAGACGAGATAGAACAGCGCAGCGCAAAATGATCGATATATCTTTGAAAAACTAATAGCTTTTCAGATACTGGAGCTGTGGATATTTAGCTCTAAGCAAAGACAATTCATAAATCACTAGATATTGAATGTTGAAACTTTAAAAGTTGTATAATTTAATTAAAAGATTTATCAGAATTACAAATCAGTTTCTCGAGGGAAATACCTTTATTTTTTTGTTATTTTTTTTTGGGACGTGGAGGGGGTAAATGCTTTATGCATACCAGGTGGGGAGTGCAAGACCGGTAGTGTGGGACTTCGTATACCCACTAAAAACCCTCTCCTCGTACTTACCTCACCCTTGATGGGACCCCTGTATGCCAGTCTGTCTTCGGACATGCACGAAATAGGAGGGTTTACTCTCATGTTCGACTATGTGCCATCTATACAAAAGTAGCGGAAACTACTCAACAACTTACCGACTGGCTGAAAAACAATCAATAAGTCACAACATACCGACTATCGGACATTTATCAGTAAGTTGGTAGCTTACCGACTACCGTAGGAATGCGGATCTTTCAATCAAACGTACACCCTCGAGCACACTCGGCGTTATTTTCTGAAATAAATAGTTGGTCGCGAAAGCAAATCGGTTCGTTAATTATTCAGTAAAATGAATAACAAGCTCGATTCAACAGTCGGTTGTCAAAATAATTAATTATAGAAATACAATAAATTAAATGAACGCAGAAAATAAAATAAATCCGTATCCCCTCGGCGGCGACTGTAAGACGTTTCACTCTCGCCAACTTTTCTTCGCTCGATAAATTCTCCAACAGTCGGTATGTTGTCTACTTATTGATCGATCGTCAACCAGTCGATAAGTTATTGAGTAGTTTCCGCCAATTTTGTATAGATGGTGCTATGGTCGCAAACAAGAGTACTACTTACCTATAGTCAATGACACCCTCAAAGGGTTACTGGAGAGCCTTTATCATTTTCGTATCGCATCCTGCTATACCAACTATGATAGGAATTCATACACAGCTCTTTCTGTGGTAGGAATTAAAATTGAAAATACTTATTACCAATCTGACAGTTTGTATTTTCAGCTACAGATATTGAAGTAATACCTTTCAGAGATTATATAGGAATCTTATTAATTTCGTCTGTAATTATCAATGCAATCTGTATTCGGAAAACTTAATTTTTTAAATTTTCAATTTTCAACTTTTTAAGTTCAAGTTGATTCTACGCACAGCATTATAATGAAAAAATCGTTTATTCTATTTTATAAAACGCAACATTTTGGCTTATTAATCTTGATATTAATCGTCAGATGGCGAAGAAAGTACTCTTTAAAACGTAAATAATAAAAATTGTTCGCTCATATTCTTCTGATACAAATTCTCAAGTTTGAATATTTAGTTTTCTTGAAGTTTTGATTCGACACAGTTTTCAAATAAGAGACACAATGTTCCTTCCTTCCATTCTACTTTATTTTTACCCTTTTTTATACGGCTCCACCAATGCTAAGTAACTATATTTCAACTTGAAGCCACATTAAAGAATCGTGACGAATTAAAACGAGTATGAATGAAAATTTCGACGCCCGTATAATAAAGTGGTCGAGCACTTGAATTACGAAGAGGGGTTGGTCCCGTGCATAATTCGAGACACGAATACCGTTCGTGTAAAACACGAGTGTGCAGAGGAGCCGGGGACACAAGAGAGAAACCGATTACGCAGACGGGAGAGAGTGTCGATTTCCCCTGAAAATGAGCGGCAAGAAAATGAGCCAGAAGCCGAGAGTCGCGCCGTCACAGCTGCCCGTGGCGAATCCGTTTTTAGCCCCGCGTTGGGGTTGAAGAAACCCCCTCGATCCAACGCAGTCCATCATCCTTGTCGACGACTTGTCAACTCCATTATGTTATGAACAGGCATGTGCGAATATTTCTTTTTCGCTTCCATATTGAATCGTTCGAAGACTATTTTTCGGGTTAAACAATTTTTAAGCTAACAGTCTTCATCTCCATAAATATTGCTATTTCGAACTTCAAAGTTTTTCAAACTCGTTTATCGAAACGAACACGATAGAAGAACAAAAAGAAAAAAAGAGAAAAAAGGGGAAAAAAGGAATCTTCTGCGAACCGAGGTAAATATCATTACATGGCACGATTCGATTAAAATGTTATTCACGTTCATCTAGGCGAGGAACGCGCAAACCTCGAATATAAGCTGGCCGATAGTAAAGCGGCGTAATGTAATTCAGACCGGGCTGAAAAGCGACGGGGTGTTCGTATGTACAAAAGGAGAATTGCTGCTGCGGTGGTGGGCCAAAACGTGACGCAGCGTGACTCGTTTACTCGCTACGGTGGCACAATGCGTTCGTCAGTGGCGTAACACACACACATTATGGGGTGGATTCGAACCCCGAGCTTCAACTCCGCGATCCTGTCGTTTATGAATTGAAAAACGAGACGAACCACAACCATGGTCACTTTAATTCAGATCCCTATCTTTAATAATTATTTTACCTAGATGAAGTGTTAAACTTAAAAGCTTCAGAGATAATCTTAAAAAAATAATATCTTAATCTTAGTCAATTTCGTGCAAAATTAATCATCCCCAAAAATAAGGGAAAATAGTTAGAATAACAGGCCGTATCGTCGTGTTCGATCTCGCGAATTGCACTCGAGCGAAGCCTAGCCCGAAAGTGTAGCGGTATTCATAGTTTGATATACAGATTCGAACGCGGGCATTAACGCGGCAGACCTCCGCGCTCCCATGAAGCTGATTGATTACGCGAGCTCTCTCCGCTCTATCGCAGTGCACCGATACACGCTGGACCGGCTGGTTTTGTACGCGTTGCTGAAAGGGAAGCCGATGGATGCCTTTTCAAGCGCGTGAGATGTTGCCCACTTTTACCGTTCGCTCCTCCTATTCGTATATACACCAGAATCCTCTCTCTGATGATGCTACTCTCTTGTCTTTGATGTTAAACACAATCGCCGCTACTCTTTAGCCACTGTATACCAGCGATCCTCTTCTATTCCAAGCCGCGACTGATCCTTCTCGCGTTATACAGTAGAATGATCTGTTTATATGGTAGCAAAGTCGGGAGCTTTATTAAAGAGAATGGACAGGAAATTACGTGTGACGTAATCATTTGATGATCGCTCAAAGATAGAAAGAAAAAGGAACGGTAGTTGGGTGCTGTTGAGAAATGAGAAAGAGAAAGAGAGTTTCCTTTAGGGCCTGCTACTGGATTCTTTAACAGAGTTTAGTTTACCAATGCAAGTAACTTGGCTGCAAAATAAAACGATACATATTTCATAAGACCCGGGGGTTCGATGGTTACCGAATATCTGATTATATTAACGTAACCAGAATCAATTCTTCGCGATGCTCGTCACCCTTCGTCTGCCGGCCTGTTATACGATTACAATTAGCAGCACCCCCCTTGCGTATTCCCTGATTACATCAGAAACGAGCCTCCGGAGGTCCGCACAATTGGGTAGTTATCGATATTGGGATAGGGAGGATGTTTTGTTCGTGGGGAGTTAAACGTTGTGACTTTCCTCGTTACGATAACCGGCGTTGCTTTAAGCAAACGATAAACAAAGAATCTAAATAATCATTTAGACGGCGAAAGAACATTATTTTCACAAACCACAATGATCTTCCGGCATTTAGAGTTTCCGTACGAGCCCGGCTCACTGCAGCTGGAAGTAAACAAGCAAGTGAAGGAATACCCCGATAAAATAGTGGTAATAGAATGGAGCAGATAATTTATGGAGAACCGTAAGGTCGTGGAACAACATTATTTCCTTGAGCGTACAGCAACATCGTCGTCTTCATTCATGGTATACATCCTCGAGAACTCTACGTGGCATCAATTCATCGTGGACTGCACAATTCGTCTCGTTCTATTCAACCGTAGGAAAAACGGAGTCAATGGGCCGTCGTGCTTGTTCGTTCCGGGTCGGGGCTTATTATTACGGACTCGAATTATTTCGGGGAATAGAGACGGCTACAGGTGTACCCGTTCATGGATACGATGGGAGGATACATTCATCGTCGTTCGAGCTCATTGAGAAAAATTTCGACCGCTGACGAGTCCATAGGTAGAACGATCCTCGAGGGAGAAAACTCTAGCATTAAAGGATCGCATTCACCGATCCTTCGACGAACGTCCGAAGGGTGAAAAGTGTCCTGGCTAGCTTCGTTTTATGCCAACAGACGGTCAACGATAATTGTAAAGGTGGAAGCACCCTGTCGTCGGACAATGAACACATTTGTCAAGGGAGTATCGATGAGCACTTCATTTTTCGAGACGGTGAAGAAGCACACGCCCAGCCTCTTCTAAGATTCCTTAGAAGCTACCTTTCAATTATTGTATTTATCTGTACCACGTTTAATAAATAAATAAAAACAGTACATCTGCAAAATATTTGGCGTTAAAATTAATTAAAATTTCTAAGAATATTTTCCTATCCCTTTGAAATTTTTCGGAGAAAAATAACTCGGGAAATTTTCCCTAAAATGGTACCTATAATACGAATCTATCAAATTTCTAAAGATGCAGAAGGAAATTTGTACAAATTATCTATACATCAATTTGCTGAGTAGCCTATAGTAGCACAGGTATTCGTATTGTTCCCTTTTACCATTTCGTGCCATTCTTTGGCCATTTCTCTTTCTCTCTCTGTTGCACCTTGAATCGTGTGACCAGTGCTGCTGGCATCGTCATCCTCGATAGACCTGCACGTTCACCATGCGGTCATCCGTTATGGTTACTGGTCGAGTCACTGAAATCTTTGTCCAGGACGATCCTCGAACGTCGATACGACGAACATTAATGAGTATTGATGTCCTGTTCGCGATCGATCGGCCATCGCGATAGCCGTTTAGCGGAACTTACATCACACGGAAATCTCGTTTGGTCCCATCGATACAGTTATCGGGACACTTTGAGCTCAGCTTCTAGGAGGTAATGCCTCTTTCCAGTTTACATGTCTTCGTACACTTCGTTTCTCGATGTTCGAATTTAAAAGGAATGAAAATAAAAAAGAAATTTGACGGGTTTGAAAACTGCTTAGCATCGTAATGAGTTATTAAAAGAAGTTATGCGCTAGTGAAAAGTCGCTTGACGCGAAGAGAAATCATTAAACACTCCTCTTGTTTCGTTGTCAACTAGCTCTTCTTACACTTTGTTGAGTTTTACCTGATAAAATAAGATAGAAATAATTAGAGACGTAATGAGCTTTTCAAGACAGATTTAGGATCAAGCGTTCATTTTTCCAATATTCTGGTTTAATGTACCAACCCAACTGGCTTTATTCACACCCCCTTAGATTCTTGTCTGTTCGAGAAGTCTCGCGAATGGTGCGAAACGATTCGCGTAGCCATGGCAGGAAATAATCGAGCGGTATTTTCGTGCTGTTTGCAAATTGTATCGACGACGGGAGGTCTAAGACCTATCAGCGGAATTCCGATAAAAAGAGCGACGGAGGGTGGCACAGCTTGATCGAGGGGATGCTCTATCGCGGCACGCATTCGGTCGAGCAGTCGAGAGAGTCACGAGCTAGGGGTGCAGGCACGCAATTCCACCCTTCTCCCTCGCGATTTTTCGAAGAACGAATCCGCGCGTTTACCAACAGGGAGGGTGCGTGCTTTGAGCGAAGAGAGGAGCCACGACGAGGTAACGCGCGAGATGACGTGCGGCGAACATCAAAGAGTCCGACGTCTTTTAAAGACCGCCACCGCCTTACAGTTTGCTCCTCTTTCTCGATCCTTCTTCCTCTTTCTTTGCTCTGTATCCTTTCTCGTGTTCTTTGTCCAAGTGACTCTCGATTCACCGTACCGGCACGCAGCGATGGCCTGCTAGTCGCTTCGAATCACCTGGAATATTTTGGAGAAATTAATAACTCCAATCTGAAGAACGACAATTGTAATTCGAAGAACTGAGAAACGATGATTCTCATAGAGAAATTCTACCTTCACCCTTAGCCTTCGCTGTTGATGCGGTGATTTCGGTGAAAATTCTGGCCATCGGTCCTGCTGGACGCCCTTTGTCAGCGGTAGGATCATCTTTCGCGGCGCGTCCTTTAAAATCAGATAGCAGGTCCAGAGATTCGGAGGAGGGTTTCTGTGGCGTCGTGGCAGGCAACTTGATATTATTTGTCACCCTTCGGTCAGCCAGATTAGAGTGGAATCGTAGAAAAGGGATTAAGGGTATCCAAATATCCAAGCCAGGGCTAATAATGAGGCTAAGCAGCAGGAACGATTGTCGAAGAAGCCTATGGCCTATTTTCCGTTCGGTCCTGTCCCACTGCCACCGTTTACCGGACCACTCTACCTACGACAATAGAGACCCTGCAGCTCGGGTCACGTTCTCCCATGGATTCATTACACTTAACGAGGGGTTTATTATTTAAAAAGGATTTACGTTAATTCGGAGATGTACGAAGGAAGTAGGAGGAAGAAGATCCTTTCTCGAGGAGGTAGCAAACAAGCGATTATCCGTTTGGATCGAGCGGAAAGCGAAAATTGAAGGATGCTCCGGGTACGTGCCGTTTAGTCGCTCCTTTCAGCAATTCTTTCTCCTTTTTCCTTACCTGTATCCTCTTCACCCTTTTTCTTTGTTCTCCTTATCGGTCGATACGATATCGTAGCCTTTTTCTTTTTTATTCTTCACTCTTATCCGATCCGTTCTGAAAAACGTTCGGTGCGAGAGAGATACGGGGGAAGGTTAGAAATGCCTCGTGGTATAGGGTAACGCTCCGTTGACACGATGATGGATCGTCCACCTTGACCGGACAGGTAGACGTACATTCACGGGTACGCGCTGAAAGTGTGTAATCGTGGCGGCACGCAGGTACCTTTACACAAGGGTCAACAACTCCATCAAAACGTGAAAATCATCTGATACGTGTTAGTCGAGTTTGTTCGAACGATCGTTGGCATGCGACGAACGCGAGGAAGCCTTGAACGCGTTGGACGAAAAGGAAAACACACTTCATTTACTGTACTAAACGTCAAAAGGTTTGGAAAAGCTTGAGAAATATTGAGAAATCTTGTTAATCAATCATCGACTTAAGTATACTTAGGCAATACCTGTACCGTCTATCCTTTCTCTCAGCCTTTCTCTTTGTCGGCAAATTAAAAATTTGCGACTGGAAATATAAAATGTCCACGGTATAAACGCTTTAGAGGGGAGACCTTTAATGAAAGTAATTGTAAAGTAACAAATGTGATAATTAACGTCTACTTGTGGCTCGCAATAAATCTTTCATCGTTACTTCTGGCCCGTTGTAAAATTGCACAAAGGAAACGATCAAAATATGTGATATAAGTGAAAATCCTGTGGTAATGCGAATTAATTCGATAGCCGCAGCGACGTTATAGGATTCCCACAAACTAGATTCAGGCCAGAAGAAGAAAGGATGAAGGGTGAGCGATTACAATGAAGGTCTTTGCACGGAGCAGCTAGGAGTTAAGTCGTGGGTAATAATTACCGATCCCTCGTTAGCACTGCCAATAGAGTGCCTCGCCCACCTGCCCACGTTATAATAATATAAGCCGCCTCTTTTGCGGTTCGCAGCCCTCGCACGTGCCATAGTCAGAAGCTCCTTTATTCCTTTTCTGCCCTTCGTTTCTCACCCTTTTGTGCCTTCGACCGCTGCATCGGTACTCAAGGCTCAATGTTTCTTCATTCTCCCTCGCTACAATCTCAGCCCAAATCGAAATACATTATCTATTCTTTGAAGAATAATTTTCGTTCCAGTACTTTGCTTCGAGAAGCCGACACTGTGAACTTTTCTTAATTTTAGCACACTTTTGTTAGTGTCACGAAAAACGTTTAAATTACATTTGTTACAAAATCTTTTTTGTAATTCATCTATTACTGTTATTTCGATATTACTATGTAATTAACAGGGCAAGGTTCTCGTTCGATTAATTGCGTTTATTCAGAAACGATCAATCAGCAATTAGCAATCCACTGTCCAGCGCGGGGTGGTCAGAGGATATGGTTCGAAGGATAAAAACAGAGTACAAGGGAACACGGTGTGTGATTATAAGGCGTAGTAACGAATTATTCGTCTTGAGTGGAATCTGTCATTAGCTGATACCTATCAACAATATCCTTCGTTTATTGTTTTCAATCGTAGGTCTTAATTGAAATCATACGATTAGAAAAAATGATGTTAGAAACAAAGTGTTTTATTTATTTATCATGTTCGAATTGTACGATGGATGATTTGGCGAGCCACGAAGATGTCATCTAATCAGGAAGAACAAGTTGTACGTGGCGAAAAAAGGAGGCGTACGAAAAGTAATACAAGATACTGACTCTAATTATGAATCTTGAGAGCTTGGCCACCCCTGATCGCTACGTTTACGTCGTTCGAGTGCCGTTTTGTTTTTCACTGCCAATTTGCGGCGCGGAGAGGAGGAGAAGAGAACGAGGCGACGGACGTCTTGGTGGATGAAGAAGAGGAAGAAAAAGGAGATGGTTCTGGTCACACATGACAATGTACGACGAAGGCATGATGGATGAGGGGGCGGCTAGTTTACGTGATCGAGACATGATCACTAGCAAACGGGGTGGTCCGGTTGTCCATCCGTCCGTTTCTCTTTCTTTCACACGGGGCTGACTCGTCTTCGCGTCTTTTGCCCCGTCCTTCCGCCGCCCCTCGCCTCCCGTTACAACGCACACACCAGAGCAGCCGAACGCACCCCTGTCACCGGTCTGACCGATCTCGTTGTCATATTCTACGGACGCGTCTGTACAGAGCCGAGAGAAGCTGCTCCCTTACGATCCCTGCGTGCCAGTGCCTTTTATGCCTGGTTCACACTGTACATCAACCATCCTAAAGATTATTCCGTCCTATCAACGATGAAAAGTGGACTGCCTTATTTTCCTGCCCTTTGGAAATCATGCTAGGTAATAGGTCGTGTAACGATCGTTCTTTTCAATCGAGTATCTGCACGATCCTATCATTACATAAGAATATTTGGAACCGATTGAGATAAGTGGACTCCGTTCGACGTCAAACCGGGGACCAAATGATCCAAGATGACAAGTTCTCTACGAAACGGTGCTCGGTGTCGTTCGCACGATCCCGATGCTGAAACATTTCCGAGTGCCGGACGATTTAAATTTCAAAGAGGGCCTACCGGCCCGAACCGTCCTCTTACGCGCCTCTAAGATAATAAGGGTCTGCGTTCTCTTCGCTCTTTTTTTTCACCACCCTCCTTCTTTTGATCACCTCTTTCGATTTACATACGGGACAACTGGTTGTGAGCCGACGAAACGCCGCTGAAATTCGTACGGACGTCGAGAGGTTCCACGACGAAGGCAGAGAAACGCAAGGCTCACGCTGTGACGATGCCCGATCCGGGCACGCTCCGGGGTTTGACGAAGGAACGTAGGGAACGGATAGGAGGTCTACTCGCAGGAGAAACCAGTAGCCCCTCGTCGAAGTATCCCGCTGACCTTTCTCGATGCTCTTCCTTACGGAGGATCAACGTTCAGCGAAGTCCTGACGTAAGGAATGCTTTGCCAGTGCCGAGAGAGCCGAGCTGCTCGTTCGTGCTACCGGACCGAAACGTGAACCTTCGTCCTGATTTCTTTTCATCCTCGTCTCGCCCTCCTTGTCCCTTTCCGTCCTTTCGTTTCTGGCAACGACGTTGATTCCAGATATATCAGTCGGGCCGCGAAAGGCGGCCTAGACGTCTAGTTTGAAAAATTCTTAATTAAATCTCTTGGCTGGACGTCTTGCTGGCAAACGACGAGGCGATCAGGGATGTGGCCGCGTGTGGAATTAATAATGAGACTATTAGCGGATGTCTTGTTGTTGGCATATTGTGTACCGGAATGTTGTTTTATTTTTCATCGGGAGAATATTATGTCAGCTGTTGGAAACGTGACGGAGATTCGGGTACTAGAGACAGTTGAAAATATTTTTCAAGTCTTTTGTTACAAAGAGCGATAACGGGGAGACCATCAGGAAAATTACAGGAACGATGCTCCTTTTTCCCCTATCGAGACAAATGCAGGGGCTCGATATTCACGTAGGAGAACCTATCGATCCTACCAACGAAGGACATTCGTTTTCATCCTAAATCCAACGAGATTGAGGGATACGACTCGATAAACGCCGTCGCAGAAATTGATTTAGAAGATTTTCACGGTCCGTTTGCTGGTGGCCTCGTGGCAAAAGAAACGGAGAACACGTACCGTTGGTCGATTCGACGTTCTGTGGTCGATCACACGCAGATGACCAATCAGAGGCAAATCGTTTGCCAGGAGTCAGAAAACGAAGAATGGACCACTGTGCTGCCTATACGTCCTACCCTTCGAATGATCGTTCTCTCTGGATTCGTCTGTTTCAGAGTTGCGTTTTATGGCACCTCGTACATTTTCGTTTGCACCCTTCGATCGCATTCACCTTTTCCATAATATATATCCGAATGTCGGTCAATATTTCTACTGTTTTCTTGATCTTGAAAAATGTACATATATCGTATATGCGCACAGTACGTGCATTTGAGTATATGTACACAAGTATATGGGGGTTGACATATCGCGCAAGTTAAGATAATTGGTCGTACGACGATCAGGACAAATATTATTTCGCAGAAGGGCGTGCAGGGATTATATTTGTATGATAATACTCCATGCATCGATGGTTCCCTACAATGGCAGAGGGGAACATTGGTTGGGGGAGCGTTCATTGATTCGCTTTGCTATTATTCGTTGTAATCGCTGCTTCATAAATATCTGCGAATTGACTTTTCTCTTGTCGAACGTTTACCTAACAGGAGTACCTTATGCGGAATCGCGGTTAATGGGAATCGATCTTCGAACGCAAGTGGATGCTGTTCAATTAAAAAAGGAAAGCTGTTAAGATCGTGAGAAATGAAGATTTCGTATCAGCAAGGGGAACGCACGAGTGCGGAAAAAATTCGAAGCGACGCGTTCGAACGATTCGAAAATTCGGTAGCTTACCGTTGCCCGAAGATGATACCGTTGTTGGTGTCCCTAGGGTGCCTTTGTACCGGCGCTCCGCCACCCCCGCGCGAAAGCCTCTGCTTAAGGGTTCGGATAAGAAGAAGAAACAAATCCGCCACCTTTCGGATATGAGAAGACGAGCGATGGCCGCTGCGATAACCGACCGGTAAGCCGTCTAGGAATGCGGCCTCTTCGCTCCATCTCCCTTTCTATTTTATTCTCTCTCGGTTTTTCTCTACTCCAGTCTGACACGACATCCGAGAAGCCTTCATCAGGACCCCGATATCGAATGGAGCTCGCTGGCCAACGTTACCCCGTCGACAACGTATCGAATACACATTTGACTCGATCACACTCGACCACGTCCCTTCGACTTTTCGGAGATTCAAAAGATTCTTTTACTAACTCGAACCGTGAGAGGCATATTATAAGAGGAGAAACTATGACAAATTTTCAGTAAAAGGAGATTGAATTTTCTATCGCATCAAAAGAATTGATTTTCTATCACTCTTAGCGGATATAATAAGACCGCAGAGCACATCAACGGTTGTTTAGCACTCTAAGGGTTAACCCTGGTTGCTTTCACGTCTTTAATCCGTGGAAATTGTGTCGGCAAACAGAACGATTGTTCGCCAGTAGGGGGGGGGGGAATAGCCCAGGTTTACGTCAGGCCGCTCATTCTGAAAAGTAATCTACACCGCATTGTCGGCCCGTGGAAAAATAGAAGGTTGCCCTGCTCGTCCACGGCTCATCCACGAGGACTTAGCAGCACGTTGGATCTTCTCGCCGCGCCGTTTAACGCGGCTGGCTTAAGTTCGATTCACAGAACGCGCAGCTTGATCTGTCACGGGCATTGAGGATCGCGGTCGGATGATCGCGCGTAAGCACGTTATTCGTAGCGGCTTTTCAACCGCGCGGTATCGTTGCCTCTTATAGGGGTTGGTCCTAGCCGTTGCATAGATGGAGGGGGTAAGTAAGTCCCACCACCGTCGCTACTCGGATTATCTCTGGGCGGTACGGACACCAGCTTTTTTTTTTCCTCGCTACCTGGACGACCAAGTTTGGGTGATGCCAGCGTTACCTGGTTCGGTTCCCCGCCGGACGCGACAATGGCTGAAATTTCTCGAGAATGGGCTGTTTCCTTCCTTTTACTTAGACTCTTCTGACAATGAGTACTTTGAAACGAACACCGGACGCTTTTCGAAACGATCATGCGCCGAAGTTACGTTGGCTGAAACACTTTTCGAAATTCTTTCGATTTTGGGCTGAAATATTCAGCCCAATATTAATATTAACCCTTTTGATTTGACTATCTTCACACGAGCGTCGAAGATGGCTTATAATTTATTTTTCGCTTTGCATTTCACTTTGAATTTATGTTATATCAAAGTGAAAGAACCGCGGTGCCAGGGATATCCAGCGGTAGCATCTTCGTTGGATGATGCTGTTACGGATCGCAGCTGTGTGCATCGGATTCAGGCTACCTAATTTTCGAGAGGGCGGACGGGGGGTAAGAAACCAGCTGGAATCTACGGGATCAGGGGAGTGAGGGCATTCGGATGCGTCGAGCCGTACAACGAGCCGCCACGAACTAAGGGATGTTCTTCCATCCTGTCCTTGTCCCTCCGGCCTCTCCTGGACTACCACTTTTTATAGTGCGCCGGTAGACGAATATACATATAACTAATACCTACCCTATTGCGGGCACCCCTGGCTCGAAGGGTACGTCGAGACTTAAACACCAGGATACTTACCGCATGTTGCCATAATGAGCGGTGGGACCGGGCTAAGAGGGGTGAAAGAGCACCCCCATCCAGTTGCTTCTTTTCATTGAACGCCGCGAAAGGCGGCCAATGCCTCGAAAGAAAGATTAAAGTGCCGCGATGCACGTCAGTTTGTTTATCGCTCGTTTTCTTTTTCTACCGGTTCCTCGCGGCTTCCTCCTCGAGCGGCGCACGCACGTTGAGCTGATCGCGAGGAGAACGCCGCTACTTTTTTGTTGCAACGTCCTTTTGACGCGAGATCTTCTCTTCTTTTTACAATCTCCTCTTATTCTGCTTTTCTATATCTCTTTTTTGCTTGCGTCGAGTACAGGGGGCGTTGATCGAACGATTTTTTGCTGTTATTGAATTTTATTAAGGGGAAGGGGTTAATATACATATTTATAATCATTTATTGAACATTTTTTTTTTTGTATCGCATTAGTAAAAATCGATAAACGAAAGGAAAGAGATTAAACGATTCTTTCGTGAATGAAATCAATGCTCGCAAAAAATTCGATTAAACGAGTACACTATTAGCAAGCGTGTATTGCCGGTTAGTATCGACAAATGATACTGCATCGTAATTATTATCGATATCGTGTACGGCCTGCTTGCAAAATGTATTCCTCCTCTGATGCGCATACCAACATGTACAAGGGTTCAATCGCGGTTTGACAAGGGGTTGGAAAATCGGGCCGAGGGATGCGAAGGGGGATGTTTCGGAGTAGGGCGGACCAGTGAAGGGAAAACATGGTGGCCACTGGTTGCGGCATTCATCAGAGGCGGTACTCTGCGTACCTTTTGAGATCTACTCTCTCTCCTTTCTTTCTTTCTTTCTTTTTTTTCCTTTTTTTCGCCGCATCGCATCGTTCACGTGTGCGCACAGTACAGAGCGAGGATTGTGAGAAAAAAAGTTTCCATTGAAAATATTCGCAATAAAAGGGGCCGCCTTCGTCGGCTCCTTTCATCGGATGTTGCTCGTTGCTGGAGAGGGGAAAAAATCGTCCGCTTGTATTTACACCTACTTTCGGCTACTTGGAAACGCATTATCGCGCTCCATTCGGGCCGCACGGTCTACGTGCTTTTCTGAAAAGTTTCACGATTTAACAGATACTCGCGTGGGCGGTGCATTGCTACGCTACAGGAGATAAGGGATGTTTGATCGTTATTGTTTCGTTCAAGTATGTTTGTTCAATATAGGAATATACAAATTTCTGTGGCAACTCTTGATTAATTGGAAAATTCTTAACCCTCTTACTATTAGAGGTAATTATAGTCACTTGTCCTTGTCTGCAATATATGAAAAATGTATGAAATAAAGGAACAAGATTAAATAAAACAAAGTTACATTCCTCTTTCTTTTCTTAATTATTCACAGTTTATCATTTCTTCAACGCTCTAACTCGTTACCATTCATATCTATACAATTTTTACTGTACATTGTATTCTTCACATTTCAAATCCTTTAACCGTAACACAATCTTCAATCCTTTCAACGGCACATCTTTTTCTGTAGCAATATCAATTAAAATAAAATAAAAAAGAGAAGCGTAGAAAATATAACGAGTTCCCAGCTACACGAACGATAACACAATCGTGAAAAGAGCATTGAAAAACGAGGGGCGAGCGAACAGGTAAAAACGGGAACGGGACGAGCAGAAATCACGGGGAAATGAGTTTTAATTACGGAACAGAGGGGGAAGAGCGTTATTCGGGGCGGCGAAAGAAAGAAAGAGGAAATGCTGAGGGTGCGGCACGGATCA
This sequence comes from Osmia lignaria lignaria, assembly GCF_051020975.1. NCBI lineage: Eukaryota > Metazoa > Arthropoda > Insecta > Hymenoptera > Megachilidae > Osmia > Osmia lignaria. The sequence goes on from NC_135041.1 coordinate 9,129,421, forward strand.
GAAGCATGACGGATGTTTTCAATTACATTTACAGCACTCCCTAGCATCGGTGTCTGATTACACCGAGATGTCGGGAGCCTTGGTTGCCACAAACTGCACTTGCCGTTTTCGATGCCGCCGCGTCAGTCCCGTGCTTCATCTTCAGCCCCCGACTCACCTAACTTACCGCGAATCCTTCCCATCCCGATGTCGTCGTTCTCTTCGTTGCCATCGATTCTCTTCTGGAAACACGCCTTTCGGTAACTCGATACATTTTTTCCCTACGTCAAGCCGGCCCACTTTGCAGTTTCTTTGTGGTTGGCGCCAAACTCCACGAACCTAGATCCATCTTTTCTTTTTCACATCAATTTTATCATAATTTCTATTCAGCGCAAATGATTTCGTTAAAAAAAAAAAATAATATAGGTATCAAAGATTTTTGAAGATTATGTAACAAATTTTCAAGCTCCTCTGTATCGAGTTTTTCAATAAACGCGATTCAGCTGGCCCCGGTATTATATCCGGGAATCGGATGGTCAGAGCCTGGAAATGGACAATCTATTGTTTACGCGGATAATCTTATTAACGGTACGTTAATCTCCGTGTCCAGCGGCGTTCAAACAGCCGTGTCGCAGTTCGTTAACTTAATGGTTATTATTAGAATGAAACGCGGCTCGCGAGCAATCCGGATAAGCCGAAAGGCAATAAAGAGGGAATTGTAAATGCTTCGGTTGAAAATGTTGCCAACAATACAAGCCGGCCACGAGCGGCCCTCGTCTCTTCCATTCGCGTTAATCGTTCAAATAATACCGGTGAATATGAAATTCGTCTAGTCGGAAACGCTGATACGCGGCATCGTTTTATTCGCGATTACGCGACCGTGCAACAGATCCACGGGGGAAAAAAAATATATATATCTTTTCGACTCTCGTTTCGAATCCTGCAGGCTTGTTCCCCCTAATTATTAGGATACGGCTCGTCGTGGCTGAATTGTCCCGTTCTCTCTGGAACGCTGGAAATTATCAATGTACACGGTGGTTGGGTTGATTTAAACAATTGTTTTCTAAATGCACGGGCAGACTTCTTTTTTTTAATTTGCATTATAACAATGCAACGATACGATCAACGTGAAATTCGTTCGAAATTAAAAGAGAAATTGTGAAAATTATTCGAATTGGAGTTGAAATGATTTCCTGAACTGCCAACAGAGCCGGATGACACATGGCAGTTTTACGAGGAAATCGTTGAACAAAATCGATGTTCGACATTTGTGATTCGCGAGGATCGGTCGACGTTCGAATGGTCGTGCATCGAACACATGCCACTCGTCGGTTTCGACTTCAACTTGATAAATCCAATTGTACGCGGTGGATAAGCTGAAAGGTACACGAGGGGCGTGACGAAAGGATCACTCCGAAATTCTGACAACGATATGACTGCTACTCGTTTCACGGAAGCTATTCAATTCTACCAATTCGTTACCGTGTTTCGAACGAAACCCTGTATAAGTTAACGCTATGGAGTTACCGGTGATCGACGTCTCAAATATAATGCAATTTAAAAGCTTAAAAAAATTCTTAAAATAGGTCAACATATAATTTTCTAAAAGGATCCTTTTTCAAACCAAATAACCATGAAAAATATCTATTTAAAATTCTCAAGGCCAAAAACTCTAACTTTGTACTCTAAATCCTTAAAATTCATTGACAAAAATTCTTTGAATCGAATGGTAAACACTTTGGTTGAAAAATATATTTTGTTAAAGGAAGATATTTTGTTCGCACGATTGAGTGGCTCCAATATAAGAATGCTCGTAAATAAATTACTTTCATAAGGCGGAAAGCAAAAACAAGATTCATTTTATATTGTCACAAAATTAGAATTTTCCTACGGTCATTGTTGATAGCAAAAAAAAAGCGGGTGTTCAGTTACGTGGTCAACGACCGAAATAAATGAAAAATATCACTCAAACGTCGGTACATAATTATACAGGTACATCTATCCGGTACTCACCTACCCGTTATACTATAATTTGGTTTTCTAGTAATCGTCCGACTATCTCTTTCACCTTTCCTTCTTTCCCTCGTTTTCCCTCCTTAAAAGCTCCCTCTAAAACGAACTCGACATGAAACATTCCGCTCCTTTGAAAATCTTTCCGTTGTCGTAAATTCATGTCAAAAATTTATGAGGAATATCATTTAGCACGCTAGAAAAATTGTGCGAAGCAAAGTGAAATCTTTAATTTTTTAATATTTTATTTATTATTTTTTTTATTTTCTTTGCAGAAGGTATGTCTATTGTTTAGGGTTGATTTTAGGGATACAGTTTTATCACCTTGCGTTTCGATTTACTCGAAACTTGGTGTTATTTTCCTCCAGAAACCTCTGAAAATACGCCTTTTACCGGATGTCTCGGTGTGACGGAACTTTCGTTGAATGGCCCGTAGCACATGTCGATGCTCCGACCTGATCGATTCTCGTACACCGCCACCAATTACCCACGGATCGTTGATTAATTGCACACTCGGTCGAGTACACGTATTTAGCGGCGTCGGTAGCGAGATCGGCCGTCCTTGGCGGTGAATCTTCGATGTTCTTCCCTCGGGAAGTTCGGGTGTCGTGTGACCATTCACGTGTGGCGAAACCAGCCGTGCACAGGTTGCTGCCTTTTTAACTAAACTACGCCGTTTAAGTAAAAAAAGAACGGGACGTCGCGTCGCGACGCCGCGCGACTCTGTTTAAGGGAGAAAAAGGGGTGTAAATACCAATGAAGTGGTAACTGCTTCTCACGAATATACTGCTCTGCTGTTTGTCTGGAAATCGTACAATACACCCTTTTCATTTTTTACTCGATGTTATCAAGGTTGTCTCCTTTCTTTTTTTTAAATACAAAATAATGAATTAGAACGTTTTAATTTTTCAGCTGATGGACGAAAAGCGAGGCCGTCGGTAGGAAAACAATTACGAATATTCAATACGATCAACAGGCAAAAGGGAAGGAAAAAAGCTTGTTCATTATAAACGGTAATTGATATTAAATCGGCTATTCATCAGACTTCGGTGTTGCTGAATAAAGCTCGAATGAAAAAAGCAACGATCGGTAGGAAAAATCGGACCACGTTCGTTGCATTTCGCACTCTAAAATAATTAACGACCGTGGAGTGAATTTTTTTTCGCGCCGCGAGCATCGCCGAATGAAAAGGAACAATCGCGGGAAATTTATAGCCGAAATACGTGCGTGACAGTTTGTCGCGATCCATTATTATACTCGCGTATCGGTGTTTCGCGACCGACGTTGGTGAAATGCTACTTTTTTCCCCTTGTTTTCTGGCCTCCGTCGCGCTACTGAATTAGCGCTTTGGCAACAGCTTCAAACGGGAATTAAATGCACAGGTAATTGGAACATAATTGGAGCCACCTGTTTCGTGAAACGAAGCAAAACATCGTCGGCAAAGAAGTTTGAACAATTGTTTTACTAGTGTTCTGATTTCTTATCCTCCATGACAGCAAAGTGTTTACGCTAAATTCTAATAATTGCAATCAACCGATGCGATGTAAAAATAGAATCGTAACCCATTGATCGAAATCGTTCCACATACACTTCATTGCACGAAGCTGTCAAACACGAGGCATGATTCGACGACGAATATTTTTCACTCATCAATCTTTCCTAATCATAGTTGCTCGAATCCTAAACCAGGCGTCTTTGTGTACAGCAGCGAAAAGGAGGAAAGAAAATGTGTAGAAAACAATGAGGGGTGGTTTGAGGCGGGACAGGGAGGGAAGTGGAAGCACGGCAGAAAAAGGACAGGGTGAGAAAGAAGGGTAGAAATAGGTAGCGCGATAAAGAGGCGAAATACGACACACGTTCCATGCAAGAATCTCTTACACGCATACGTACACTCTTTGCTGGAGCATGCACACTCTTATACACACGCACACACGCGCGACGCACATATAGCGAGACACGCATACGTACAAGATCGTCGACTTACCTCTTGGCGCAGAAGTTCGAGCGGGCAGCCGAAGGCAGAGAGAAAAGAGGCAGTCGGATGACGACGGCCGCGACGGCGTTGCGTGCGAGAGTGGCGTCGCGACGCCGGGCGTCGGCGTGCGTCGCGCACGTCGCGTGCTGCCGCGCCGCCAAGACAATGGCGTCCTACAGAGCGGTCCAACGACAAAGGGTGCCGCCTTCCATAAGCGCCGCCCATTTTCACCGTCCTCGCTCGTCGCTCGCTCGTCGCCACGAAACGCCGGCTCTGAAAAGCACGACGCTCTTCTCTCTACTGTACTGTTCGTCGGGATTTCATCCCCACCTTTGGCCAGGTTCGGTGAAACAGCAAAGCGAGGCGTCCCCGTCGGGGTGCCGTTGGCTCCACCCAGATATAGGCGCTACGCGAAACGGGACGCTCGCCGTACTCGAGCCACCTCAGCTTCGGCGACTTTGCCCGGAGGCAAGGCAACCTCGACAGCCGGCTATCCCCGAGCTGACTAAAAGAGAGGGAGAGACGAAGAAGGGACGAGAAAGAAAGCGGATAGAGGGAGAGATCGTATAGCAGAGAGAGTGTAACAGCAAGGGGTGGGGGTGCCGAAATCGTGCGGCAGGGATCTTCGCATGAAGGAAGGCAGACTCTGGTGGTCAATCGGGCGCCGCGCACCGCAGCAGTGACGCGTCACTGCACCCCTGTTTTCGAGTTGCACGTGTTTCTTTCCTCTTCACCGACGATCACGTTCAAATTCACCTCTCCCGTTTTTCCCTTGGTCAGCTTGGCCCGCGACCACGCAACGTGTACGAATAAATTATAATCAACATCGTGCACGCCGGACATCCTGAACGAAAAATCGTGCACGTATCGTCGATGGTAGGAGGAACGCGTATTTCTTCTTACCGACGTCGTTGTTACATCGCCGACCACGGGTCTAAAATATAAATTGTGAACGAATAAAATCGTGGTCTTCTTCGTTGTTGTGCCGATTCAATCGAGAGGACCAAGATCCTCCGTTTTAGAGATCTATCTGCCGACGCTACCTGTGCTGGATTCCGTTAACCAACACGCGCCACTTTCGTTTTAAACCCACTGTGCATTCTCAGTGATCAGTGAGAGCGTTCACCAACACGAAGATCCGTCTAGTTTCGGAGTCGTGGCGTAACACGAGGTCGAGCTTCGTTTGAAAAGTGCTGTGAACAAGCCGCGGAGACACGTAGCTGCGGATTGTGCTTTTAGCTGGTGACCGGATCCGGCCTGACCACGGCCATTCTCGACACGGTATGTTTATTACTTTTTGTTAATTCAAGTGTCAATCGCGAGGAGAAACTTTGTAGACGATGAGATTCGATCAGTAAGTTTGGATAATAATTTTGTAGAAGATAGAGAATTTATGCTGGTGGTTCTTGTAAAAATCTTGTTAGGATTCATATCTTACAATTGTGTTTTCGACATGTTGAGTGGCACGCAAGATTTAAGGCTTACGATAAAAGTTAAAGAACTGGTCGACACATTGAATTTCAATGCTTAATTATGTAAAATTCTGATTATACCATGTTCATTTTGCTTTTCCTCGTGTTATTTCAAAGTTTATCCGAAGAACACTCCTTCTTCGCTTAATTAAAGATGCGATCTAATTAAAAATAGAGAGCTATAATGCTTCGAGATTTGGAGTATTCACGGCAAATGAAAGTTACCGCGAAAAATAGGATTTAAAGTCTGCCGCGTGTCTGATCCCGGCGGGGTTGTAGTTTCGTTGTAAGGTTTCCTACTTGGACAAATATTGTGGCATAAAATTGTGCAGCCATCGTATGCTACAACTTTTTCTTATCGCTCTATCACACAAAATTATAAAAAATTTGCATAATTAACATTTTAAAATTTGTTGCTCACGGTTACCGACGCATCGTTAAGTGTTACAAAAGTGCAACTTAAAATGCTTTTAATTTTAACTACAGTAATCTACTAAAAATTTGAAAGAATTGCTTCGGAATCGATTCTATCAATGAATGTAATTTTATAGTTTAGTGTAACGAACTGTTTTATTCTTTTTTAATCGACGGAACAATTTTTTCCGTAAATTTGTCGACTGATGGTCGGGGAAAATGGCGATAAACGAAAATAGACGCAAATTGCGCTCGCCACAATAGTGCTGTTAACACTACAGTGGCTTATTGTGATCAGGAGTAAAAGCTGTCAACTGAAAGTGAATTGCATCGGATTTATTTCGTGGAGGGACGTGATTAAATAACGCTGCTACAACGCTTTGTTATTTACCAACGAAAATCTGTCGAGGATGCCAATTACTTTATGCACCGCAGAGGAAACGAGGGTTATTTACGGGTAATTCGTTGAGGACGAAACTAGATTATAAACTTCAGATCACAATCAAGTTACTGTTACATTTTTCATCGTATACTACTGTTTTTCTTGCTTACACTTCATGGGAAAATAGTTATTTTAGTTCACCAATTAAAATAATTAACTTATAAGAAATAAAGTAGAATTGATGATTGGATGCTGATTAAAAAGTCAAAGGGTGATAAAAAATCAATAGAATTTGAGTTGCCGTTCGCGTGAATATTTATCGATGATACAAGTAAATTTTCCATTGTGCAATCTATCTATATTTGAAGGAAAAGGGTGTAGATAAGTCAATTTTCGAATAGTTTCCCGCGCGTCCCGTCGTTTCCACGTTTCGCGCTGATCGAGCTCTCCGTCGGCGATATTTTCATCTCATTATACTTTCAAACTTTCGAAACTACGAGTATTATTTCGAACGGGAATAAAACAAAATTTTCCCCTTTATGAATAATTTATACGATTCGCCGCACGAATTAGGGATCGGTCGGTCCAACAATGGCGCAGACACAGCGGAACACACCTGTCCGTCTTTATTATTTTTACACGAAGCCGAAAAAGAAGACCGGGCACGAGAAAAAGAAGAAGATGAAAAAAAAGAAACATCGCGCGCTCATTGAAAGTGATACAATCTCGGAAAATAACAGATGTCCCCTCGTTGCTCTCGAGTGCTCGACAAAGAAAGCTTTCGCGTACCTCGGAGATTTCATGGAAAGCCCTTTGTTGTACTTGAAGCGCTCGAGGGTGAAGAGACAACGAACCAACCGGCCTTTCTCGCAGAAAGATTCACCGGTCACAAATTATTTACTAATTCTGTTCACCTTTCTCGATGAATCGCGGGCCACGAAGGATTTCGCGTGACAAACGAAAAAAAAACAAAAAGAAACGAGCAATTTAAACGAATTAATGGTCAGAGGAGGAAGGTAATATATCATGCGCGTCGGACTGAATGACGTGTGACGAATTAGGCACGATTTCATCGGTTCAAACGTGAACGGGAAGTCGCCACAAAGTCACGAGCCGAAATCCTGCCCCTGCGTGCACGATCCCTTACGTGCTCCTTTTTGATGCTTTAGAAAATACGGTAGGACCGTGATTATTCGAACTAATTGGTTACAAGATGACCGGATGATCGAACGATCAAAATTTTCATATTGAGTGTTATAACAATTACCGTTTTAACACGTTTTATCGTTATTACACACGTCCGTTTCTACTATGGCAGTCGACGCGTTACTTGGATCATAATGTGTCTTACCACGTACGGCAATTATCACTGTAACAGTCGGCCATCACAGTAGAAATAGCCACGATTAGTACGACACGCCATCTAGTATGTATTTCTTAATTATCTGATCGTGACAGCCAATGTGTTGATCAAACATTTGGGTAATGAAATATTCTGCAGCATAAGAAGATATTGAAATTCAAGTAACAACCATTCATTATGTTGTTACACATATGAGCTTCGATTAAATATCGTTCTTGTTAGCATTAAAAATGTTTCCGGTCATGTTTTTACATCGTGTGCTGTTTCAACGTTGTTTCATTCACTAACGATGCGTATCCTGGTTGAGAAATCTTACATAGATGTGTAATTTTCATATTATAAATTCAAAACTAAAATACAGATAGTTATTTGGAAAGAAAGTACTATAAAAAGCAAGAGGACAAATTTGCATTTCGTATTCGCAGGTAAATAGACAGCGGTTCTGTTTGTATTTACCGTACAGAGTCGATCGAAAATTGTCAGGCATTAGGTTAATGCAGAAAAATTCCCGACTCGTTTAACGATGTTCGTTAATGAGGTCGCGAATTCGCAAGATTTTCCACGAAAGCGTTTTCATTGAGAGGAAAAGTGCTTCCGCGTCTCTGATTGCAAATCGAGCGTCAAGGATATCGTTAAAGCATGGACCAACCCCTTCGTCACTTTGAAACTGTTTTTCGGTTCAACCAAGAACGAGAACGTAATTTTTTTTTTCACGTGAAACGTACGTATCTCGCGCAGTCGGCAGAATTAAGTAATTTAACCCTTTGAAAAGTACGAACGTGGATTTACGTGTTACCTTAACCAACCTGCTGCGGTAGGACATGTACGTTCTTGAAGTTTGCACCAGTAATATAGTTTAAAGTAAAACGACGTATGTATATAGTCTTGAAAAAATTAATTCATGAGAGAATTACTTACTTCGCACCGCTAACGCGATAAAATAATTTTCAGCTAACCATCGATGGAACAATTAGTATTTCTTTTTCTACAGCAGACAAATAAATAAAACAATACTTTGAAATCTAATTTTTAAAACTGGTGCAGATACGGGTGAAACGAACTCAAAGGGTTAATGTGCCACGACTTCTAAGCACGCGTCGGCAGTGGAGAACGAAGAAGCTGAGTAATTGGTAAACTTTGCACGGGCTCGTTTAATTTCTACGAGAGTTTAAACTTCCTTATGTTTCGCGAAACTCGAATGGATAATACATTTATTTCGGTGCCAATTGATTTTCGGCGAACATCCTGAGATATATTAATTTTAGTGTGGTATACTTTCAAGAAAATCTTGTTTTGAAACGATCTCAATATAAAAATACGTATAATCTTACAACAGCATTCCATTTATCCTCCATTGCAATAGTCTCGTAGATACTCGCAAGGTAAACGGCCTGTACTTTTTATCACGATACAATGGCGATCGCGTGATCGTTAGGGTAGTAGCGTATATAATCAGTCGACAACGATACAGCTTGCACATTTTGATCGAGACAGATCGTCCATAGGCATCCGCTGACCCTCTTCGTCGAGATGTTCCTACGAGAATGAAAGGAGCTAACGATCTACGAAGCGAGCCGAATGATAATTAACACTCGCCGTAACTGCCGCGTGATTAACCGTGATGAACGAAAACGACGCTGGAATGCGCGTAGGTGAGCGTCGTTGTAAATTCGCCTTCAATGGTATCTCGATCGCTAAACACCATATGACTACCGGTGTAAACATCAGCCTGACCACAAAGTATCCACGGATAGGTACAAGAGTTGAATTACATGGTTTATAGTAAACGCTTATTATCATCGATGAAGGAAATGATTTTCTTCTGTGTGTAATATGACTGGATCTTCCCTAAAATAAAAAAATCATAAGATTAGTAAAAAATTTTGAAATAGCATACGCTAATCGAAGAAAAAATTGCATGATCGATTTTGCGATCGCAATTTGAAGGGGGGAAACTTTGCGCGTCGCGTGACGACGAACGAGGGATAAATTTATACGGGACGTAATCAAGCTTGGAAAAATGGAATAATTTACCGTCGACACAGCTATGTTTATTATTCCCGCCGCAGTGTTATTTATTTTCTGGCTGCATTTTGAAATTTGCTTTTGGCGAACCAATTTCGACGTAGCCAATATTTGCCCCGTTTCGCACGCGATATAATCCCCTGAATTATGTTCTTTGAAGCGGCCGCCGTTTGTACGCGTGGAAGGGCGCGTGAAAGAGCGTGCACAAGTACAGAAATCAATCGAGTTTTCATGATTTACCGTCGGCTTATGAAATCGTTGCAACAATATCGAGAGTCATTTCGATAGGCGGTTTTCGACGTTTCACGCGGAAACATTGATCTACCTTTACGCGCGGCTCCAAATCCGTCGGACACCGAGATATTCGATGTTGCTTCCCTTTTGTACGCTTCACGCGTATATTCAACATATTTCCATTATTAATCCGACGTATTTCCAATGTTTCTCTGAACATAGAGAAATGTTCAACCCTTTAAAAGGGGGTTGCTTTCATATGGGTGCTATTAATGGATCAATTAGTAATTAATATTACTGATTCTAATTTATCGTAGAATCGTGGTTTCATTATAGTTTACACAAGTACAGCACCTTCACCTTTCGAGACCGCTCCGAATCACGGCTTGCTTATCGGTATGCAACACATCCTGTTTTTAATTAATTTATGCTCGTGATAATCTGACGACACGAGAGTTGGAAATTGTATAACCGTGCGTTTTGCAACAACAACAACAACACTCCACGATGTTACTTCGCTTGGCTAACAACCGCTATTGTTCGTGAACCATCGTAACGCTAAGGAAATTATTTCACCTTCTCACTAGCTGTGTCGACACGCTCGCGTTCGCCTTCTAACTGAGCATTCTTAATGATCAGACTGTTCAGAGTTTGTATACAGTCGGTAGAATGCTTCTTCTGTAATTCCTTTCAAGCGGTAAATTATGAAAGTTCGTTTGAAATCAAGGTTCGGTGATAAAACAATTACACAAACGTAATATTTTCCATCCAAGTTTAACTCATCGCGCCACTCGGTGCGTAATTCTTGTGTTTCAACAACCCCATTAACCGGAAGATTCAAGTTCAAATTAAGCTTTAACGGAAGACGTCGACAAAATGCACGAGTTTGCTAAACACTTGGCGAAATAAATTTTCGTTTATTTTAGCGAATCTATTCGTTCTTACTAGAAATGCTGAAAGATAAAAATCATTCTTCAATGTTTCAAAAGTACGCGAAAATATAATTCGGCGAAATAACGTAGGTAATATAAGCGATAAAAGTGAACAACACCTTTTGTGTGTGACAGAGGATACATATAAGAGAGGCAATGTATTCGCTTTGAAACGGAAGCAAAAGCACGTGCTTCGTTTGGCATGAATAAACACCCCGGCCGTTGCCGTGGAACTAAGCAAGCTTTCGCTTGTAAATCTTATGCATTAGGCTTGCGTCCTCGTGACTTCCTGCTGTCATTGTTTTGTTATAATGTATTGCATTGTGATTGCGTTGCAATTATAATTTTCCTATGTTCTACGACTTTCATCGTTGTCACCGTTTCATGGATAATATTACCTTATTGTGTGCCACTACCAGCAACTTGTCTGTAAACTTAATTAAGCAGAGTCAAAGATCTTTCCTAGCGAACTCCTTCGTTAAATGATGTAACCAAGTTTATTTGATGTAACCCCGTGAAGACATGCCACTATAAAAGATTGAGAACCAACAATTTTGTATGAAGAATATTTCTGAGACGTTCATACAATAGTGTTCATTACACTTTGTTCTTTAAATTGATATATCATATGTGACATTTTGCGACACTTTTATGTCATCGAATGATGCCAGATTTTGTATATTTCAAAATTGTCACATGTATCAACCATGTACTCGTATGACAAGTGTTGCAGGATTTTCAAAGAAGACAAATTCTCCAATTTCTTGAGGACGATTAATGCGAGGAAGTGTATTAACTGTCGATCGCGTTGTTCGGTTTTCAGCACTGTGTTAGCGTGGCCGGAGGTGGCGGCGGCGGCGGAGGCGGAGGCAGCGGCGGCGGCGGCGGAGGAGGTGGCGGTGGAAGCGGTGGCACGGTCGGCGGCGGTCGTCTGAACCTGCACCTTCGTCCTTGCGGAGGCGGCGGTGGCGGCGGCAGCATCGCCGGAAGTGACAGCGCTTCGGATTACCCGCCAAGTGCTGCGGCAGCAAGGAGCAGGGAAGCGGCGGCGGCGGCGCTGCACGCGGCAAGAACCCTGTTGGGGGCGGGGGTGGCCAACCCTTGCTCGCCCACCCCCGAACCGCCCTTCTGGAAGATGCCACATAAAGGTTGGTCAAACTGCTTTCTTTGTTTACCTTCGCTTGGAACCAATGAAATTTACAATCTTGTCTTTCTTAACCCTTCTATCAGCAATCTCTGTACTCGGTTATCCATATCTGTATTTTGTTATTATTTTTATTCATTAAACAATTTTCCGTCGATTTACGTTCTTTCATTAATTAAAAGTTACGAGCACTTTATGTATTTTGAAGTGATTAAAATATGAAACTGGTGTGTATAAAGTATTTTTATCTCGCTACGCTGTTTTTTGTGTCAGCGTAAGATTTATATGCACGTCCTATCGACCGGTTTTTGTTCGAACACCGCTCCCGCGAATAGATTATTCTAGTACTAGTTCACTTATCGCCTACGAAGCGGTTTCAAAGGAGTACAGCCGTTGTGTTGTATCAAGCATAGCGGTTTTATCGTTTTTTTTTTCCTTGGCGTTTTATCACGTGTACCATTTACCTGTATATAGGCCTTGCATCATGTAAACAAATTTATCTCGTGGAAGTAGTAACTTGGTCTATTCGCCTTTTACCTAATTCGCGTAAAAAAAGGAGGTACGTTATCGAGAGTAATTTATCACGGAATAATAACGCATAATAGTAATAAGAAAAAGAAAGTTGCAAATTAAGAACGGCGGTGTTTCTTTCGGAGGCTGTCTCTTTGCCATAGAGACAGGTTGTTCATGAAAGACAAAATGGAATTGAATCTTTAATCATGAAGCCTGAGACACCGAAGGATGCCCGATTATCTGTCATTCAGATACTGTATCTGCTCGATCCGGCTTTTATATCTCGTCGACTGTGCTAATAGAAGGCCGTTACAATATGGTCGGTCGTCGGTCGCCTTTCGTATTGTCACCAATCGTTAACGTCAACTTTGTGAACAGTGTGCCGTGAAATCCGAGCCCCATGGATTTTTTTTTTTTATCAATATGTTCAGAACCGACGATGCGTCCTATCCCCGGGATGGATTTCGAGTTGTCTCTAAATGGGACGAAAAAGGTCCGAAAGTTCCATGAATTGACCGGAACCTCGGTTTAGCTCGATGTTCAGTGTTTCAGCTCGCATCTTTTTTTTTTTTATTAGTTACGAATACTTAAATTTAAGGGATGAAATCACCCTTCCAAAGACTATTAGAGGTATAAAAATATACTTTAAATTCTTCCCTTCGTCAGTTGTTAAATGATCAAGGAAACCCGGGTTGTAACACCTTGGCAACCACAAAAACTGCAATAAGGGTATAGCGAACTGGTGGTAAGATCGAGTATTCGTGGCTGTAACAGTGTATCCTTTCTAAACGCGTCTCAATTTACATCTTGTTACCTTTCCGTTAGCGTGCTGCTCCTCTAGGATCATAGGTGGTTCGGATCACACCGCAGCCTTCGGCTAAATTTGTGACCTTCGCAATGAGTTATACGAGGGGCGAGCAAATACGTGTACGCTTATGGGCTTAGGTGGGGCTCGCGGTTACCCCCGGGGTTAGCCGGTAACCCGACACGCCTTTCCTTGGCTTCTGTCGAGCCAACAGCCCCTTCACCGAAGACTCGACGGCCGAAGGGTGGCGCCTTTTACCGAAAAAGCCTCCGTCGATTCGGTGCTACCAACCCCGTACTATACAACACTCGGCACAATCGGCTCTATTGCCTCGGGTCAGACCTGGATCAGACGTTGGCTTTAATAAGCGGGATCACCTACACCGCCAATTTGTCTCTCCTTTGTATTAGCTTCATTGATGCCTCGTATTTTATAAATCGTACACGTGACACTATTGAATTAATTCCTTGGCTCGTATCCTATTCGTTAGGACAATATAGAAATTCTATTAATGACCTTAGAAAATCATCTATGGAATTAAAATTGAAAATTCAAAAGGGGTTAAATCTGTGATGCTGAATAATAAATGTTTTCCAAATATAGGTTCTCCTAGAATCGCTCCAAGTCGGCTTCATCTAGCGATCTAATAATTCTTAATATTGGTGGTCTGTTAAAATACTTGGAACACCAGCAGGTTCAGACTGTTGTGCAAGAGGGGCGTGTATGTTTATCCGAAGTTTGGGTCGGATCGTATTACGGTTGTAGGCACGATCGTAATACCCGTGTTCCGGGGACAGAAGAGTTTTCCCCTTGGAGCGTGTGCAGTGTTCGAGCATCGCGTATAGTTGCGACGGAGACCGACGAAATACCCTTGCGGCATAGGGTGCCCCCTTTTCTTTCTTTCCACGCTTTTCTCGACTCCGTTCGTTCGGTTCGCTGTCTGACCCCCTCTAGTTTTCCTTCCTGCACCTCTGTCTGCTCTATAAAAGCCCCGTAGCCATTCGAATCAAACTGCCGATTCATGAGAGCACTTTATTTCGTGCTAGGCTACAAGATTTGTTAATGGTTATGGGTTAGCTCGTGCCGTTCGGCTCGCGTGCCAACCGAGGCTGCGGAGATTACCTGCGCCGGCTTTCAAGGGGTAATAAATGTCGAGGGTGCAGGATTATCCGCGGCTAGGCAATAGGATATCGTTGGTAATACATCTCGAGATTTTCCGTTCGTTTCATAATTTATGCCGTCGCAGGGTGGAACGACTGGCGTAGCTAATTTCCTTTGCTTTATAATATCCAGTCACACTCCTGATACAACTATATAATTCAAACCTGAATGCTGTTATCGATGATATCGTAAAAATATCGATGATTCGAGATAAGATTGGTTAAGCGATATATGACTTATCTTGCCCCGAATCCTTCTACAAAATCTATTCGGAAAATTCTTTAGATGCCTCGTCCGATACTTAATATTTCGTGAAGAATATCAATACAAATCGATGGATCGAGAAATTTTGGAGAAAGTAAAGAGCTAGACGAGAATAGCAGAGAAGCCCGCGTCACTTCAAATTGCCCTGTGCACATTTAAATACCAATTACGTAACCACCAGTGACTTCGCAATTATAATTAAGGAACGCGCTAAGTGTAATCACCCGACAACTAACTTCGATGCGATGGTCCCGTGGTTTGTAGGGTGAAAAGCGACGAAGACACGCGATGCCTTGCGGCTTTAATAATAAGAGGCGCGGTAACGAGTATATACGCCGTTAGTATGGCGTTGCTTCCGCTAATTCAACGCCGCTTCTTAACACTGGCCGTAATGAATTCGTCAGAGGAAGAAACGAGGAAGCAAGAGAGAAATCCGGTGGCAAGGGTGCGAGAAGGGTGAAAGACGGATAGAGAATCCTCGCTCTTGCCGCGATTCAACTCATTACAGAATGTATGCTTCGCACGCCATCTTTGATGTCGCGTTCACAGATGAAACTCTTGCTTCCTGGATGGCGTGAATTTAGTTTGCCACTGAATCTCTTCCTCTCCACTCCTTTTCAACCCTCACCAACGACGTGATAATAACGTTTAACGAGAGTTACTTCTCCGTAGAGAATAAATAAAACGCGCCGTGAGTTTTCCCGCTCCAACACCGACGCGACGCGGCTCGGACCCGTACGAATGAAAGGAAAATATTTTCCACGAGTATATTATTCACGCGCGACTCTTCGCTTAATAGGATTCCGCTTGTTACGTCTTTGAACGCTATCGAGCCACCGAACGATCATCCTGAAACCGTGGGGCAGATTTCGAGCACCCTGTGAATCTACGCGACAGGAAAAATTGTATTTAATCTCGAGTGCTTCGTCGAGCCGGAAGTTTGTTGTTTCGAGGGTGTATCTTCTAACAGAATAAAAATGGTGGATATTCTTTCCGTACGACAAATGGCAGACTTAACCCCTTATTCTTTCACTATGAGTAATTGTACAGCAAGTAGTATTAAACGATTCAAAACTATTCTTTCAAATCGTCAATTTTGACATTTCTTTATCATTTTTATCACGATTTCAAAACATTCAACCTGAATACCTATTAATTTTGTCATGTTTTGACGTTGGTTTCGTAAAAAATCATATTTTTTGGCAAGCTTTGAAAATCGAGCGTTTACCTAATATGTTTTTAAACGAAAATAACACTATATGTTGGAATTGAAGTATCTCGATTGAACTTTGTGTACGGTGCCCTACACGTGAAACGAGTCACGGGACTCGTTATTTTCGACTGAATGCCGCTGGAAAATTACCAGCTAATTACAGGTATAATATTATTGCGTTCGATTAAACATCCTGACGCAAACTTTTTCGTCATCGATGGGAACTGAAGCGGTGTATTTGCGTCGCGCTGTTTTGTTTCTATTATTGGATAAACGATCAATGCTTCCTTTCCAAAGATCCGTTGCTGCTTCGTTTTATTTCAGATTCATCTTATTTCAAACCTACGAATGTTTAACGAATTACGTATACTCGTTGCCTGAGGCCTCTGTAAAACAGAAGAATAAAGTACGATAAAAGCAGGGAATAATTCCTCCCAAAATTTTTTAAACATTCTACATACTTCCAACGAGGGAGAACCACATCCAACGATTTACGAGGAACAGTTAATCTCACGTGTTTCATTTGTCGACAGAAATTGCAGCCGAAATAAAGAACTCTATAAACAGAACGCAGATATCGTGAATAAAGTTGCAAGTACCGCGTATTTTGAAGAAAATGCCCCGCAGTTATTCCTGGTTGCGTTGTAACATACAAACAAGAGTATTTTGAATAGAAATTTCATTGAAAAGAAAGAAAAACGTACATATTCGTATGAAACCAGACTATGAAACTGTGAAACGATATAATTCGTCAAGAAAAACTGTTACGTGAAACCGTACCCTTACGAACGTTAATGCACAGGTATTCATTTGAAGCAGAACGGTGAACAAATGTCATCCGTAGTAAAGTATCCCCGGGAAACACGTTTGAAAGAGAAGAAAGAAAAAAGGAAGAAAGATTGGGCATTAATCGGCACGGAATGTATTTATATGCCTTAAATAGCAGACAAGTATTTCCGCGCTTAAAGAGAACGAAATGGCAGAATTTTCCCGCTCTTCTGCTGCCCCTCTTGTCTACGGCGTAGCGTTAAGAACGGGTAGGTTCAGGGGTTGTTTGGTGAGGGAGGCTGGTCGCGGGATGGCGAGAGGGGTTGCTCTGCGAGGCAGAGCGAGGCGACGTGGACTCTGAACGAGGGTGGCAGGGGTTCAGCGGGGTGGTTGGGAAGAAGAGGAAGGGTGCCGCGACGTCGTCGTCGTCGTCGTCGTCGTGCGACGGCAGGATGGGATTTAATCTGTGTCCCGTTTCACGCTCAGCCAAGTGGAACCTTTTTGCCTCACTTTGCGGCATGACTCGCTTTTGCGCTGGTCGTCGCGTAGATTAACGCGAAATTATATATAAAGAATGTGTGCGGACGGCGTGTGCACGGGTCGTCGGTGTCGCTACGGACGATTCGCTCAGCTCCTAGAGAGAAACAGAGATAGAACCGACCCGTTGGTGGAATAAAGAAAGGCTTATACTTTGCGCCTTCCTTCGACCGTCTTTTTCTACCTGTACCTCGTGTCCAAGTCACACCTTCTTTATAATGAATTAAACTCGTGAAAAACTAGACCGAATGACTGTGTTGACCCATAAAGAAGAGAGGTCGAGATTTCAATGCCCTGATAGGCACTACCTACTTACGCCAATACGGGGGTGAAAAAATAAATGTACGATTATCGGGTGGAACGCATAAAAAAGAAAAATGGATTCTCTTGGACGGTTAGAGTGTTTCCGATTAAAAGCTAATTCATCGCGAACGTTGTAAATGCTGTTGGATACACGGCGATCTCGTCACAGTGTAGCGTCCTAGGGTACAGAGCAAAATCTGTTCGCTTCGAGATAATCTTTGGTCCGGTGAAAGGATGTACTATGTAATTTTAGATCGTCAGTAGCCGACACGAATGTTCAATCCAACTTTATCTTCAAAGATGACGCGTAATACGCTCAAAGCCGTTCCCTGATTCGTACCGGGCCCTTGAATGCATCGAAAACATACCTCCGTGTCTCGTTAGTACATTTACATACGCGTTTATTGAACTGGCCCCGGTCCAATGAATATTCATGGGGTGTCCGCGAGGCGATGTGAATTTTTCGAAGGGTAGCCGCCGTTTTAATCGGATCAAGGAAAATGTCTTAACGTTGGCACCGTTGTCGTCCTTTTTCGTTATGCATAATCGAACGGACTTTTACTTTCGCTCGACGATCATCGAGGTCTTTGGTGTGATCGTAAAATTACTCTGTAAAAAGCTCTTTTATTAAACGTACACGTTTAATGCAAAATTCTTGTTTATATCATTATTTTCCCTTGCGCGTCACTTAGTCGGAGGTATCCTTCGTTCAAATTAATGCACTTAATTGCATCCTGTCGAATGTCATTTTCGAAGGTTATTATTTCTTGTATTCCACCTGCGATATTTATCCGTTGATAATTAAAAACAGTTGAAAAACGTCACAGTTGAAAATGTAGAAATTGTAAAATTCGCCTCGTCAGGGTGTACGAGGTCGCGAGGGTGTTCGAGCGACGGAAGCAAGGAAAGGCGACAGACAGTTGCAGACGCGGAAACGCGCATCCCCTTTGAGCGTGAAATAAGCACGAAACGCGTGGAATCTCGGCCCTCTCGTGTCGCCGGTAAAGGCTGATGAAAACCCGTGGCGCCACGTAACACACAAAGTGGTTTCATACACGGCCGTACCAGGCGAGACCATTCAAATTGCGTTTCCAACTATTTCTTGTCGTTTTACGCGACGCAAAAGCGGCAGATTAATTAAATTCGTTAATTGCAAGATGCATTTAGCGCGTGCAGCCTTCTCCGTGGCCAGCTGGGTGTAGAACATACAGCCAGTCAGCACGCGTTTCGTTTCACCCTTATTCTTTGCACGCTGTCGGCGTTAACACGTAAATTTAGAATAGCCAGGGACAAAATATTAAAAGGCCCACTTTGCACGTCCGCACAGTTGTTTCTTCGTACCTGTTGGCAAACAGTTCATTCTTTGTCAGTGGGTATGTTCTGTCATTCGAGAACAGGGTTCCTGTAATTTTTCTCGTTGCATTCAATAAAAAAAAAGTTCATTGATTTTTAACGAAGCTTATTGCAGTCTCGTCTGTTTGCTTCGTTCAGCGAATGCAAATATTGTTGCAGTACTTTTTTTTAACGTTTGTGTATCTAGATTTCCAAATTTCCCGTCGGATTGAAACAATATAAGTATTAACAAACATGTTTTTTTTATATGTCTGTTTAACAAATTCGGAAATGCAGCTAATTACTTATGCATTACTTATCGTTTCACTTCGAGGTGTTAATTCTATGAGTTGAACCGCATCGATGGCATTTAGCAGTTGAATGGCACAAGTTCGACACAGTCTACGCATCCCTATCCTGATGAGGATAGTGTACACGCGGTATAATTAGATTAATAAGAACGTCGCATGGACAGGAACACGCATGGCTGCTGTTAGGCCAACCAGACACCCTGGCTAAGCGACAGGATACACGTTGCACGCGTTTTGATTCACAGAGGAGGACTTGATGCACGGGGGTGGTGCGGGTATTGGCGGGGGTTCTATGGTCGGACAGAACTCAATATTTGGGTGCTCGGCTGCAGGACATAGCGGGGTTAACCAACTTGGCGGTGTTTACGTCAATGGCCGACCATTGCCAGACTCTACAAGGCAGAAGATCGTCGAATTGGCCCACAGTGGTGCTAGACCATGCGACATCTCGCGAATACTGCAAGTCAGCAATGGATGTGTTTCCAAGATACTCGGCAGGTCAGTGATCGTTGTTAAATTTTTTTGTTTTTCATCAGATCCATCGGAATGTTTCTATATCGTAGAAACGATTCAAAAATTGATTTTCCTTTTCAGGTATTACGAGACAGGCTCGATCAAACCACGCGCAATTGGGGGCAGCAAACCACGCGTGGCGACCACACCGGTAGTTAACAAAATCGCCGACTACAAACGAGAATGTCCGTCGATTTTTGCTTGGGAGATTCGTGATCGACTTCTGCAAGAGGGTGTTTGCAATAATGACAACATACCGAGCGTAAGTGCAAGTACAATTTATTTCTAAACACGTTGACTGCCGTTCGATATCAAACTGCCGAAGTTATATCGTTGACTTGCAAAATATTGCAAGCCAGAGAGTTAATTATCTGTCATTAATGAGACTTAAAATTCTTCGCTGTTAATCGACACAGAGAAACTCTAACAAACCGCGGGAGAAACTGAGCAAGAACGAGTTCCAATCGTTGCACGAGCGTAATTAGCAAATGACCCTGCTCAACCCGGGCTTAACCGACAAAAGAAAAGCGCAATGACTCCGCGGGAGACGAAGCCGTTTCGGCGACGCGTTCTCGTCCAGGGGATGCTCATTCGCTAGACACGTAGTTGCTTTGTATGTGACGGTGGTTTATCAGGGTGCGCACCCTGACGGTCGGTACTTACCCGTCGGATCTGGCCACTCGACCCTAATCAAAGTCTCGTCAATACGATCGCTTGGGAGGGGTAATCGGTCCATTACGCGGACCTCGGCATTGTCCACCCTCGCTTCGCTGATCGCCCTTCTGCGATCCATAAGAATCCTCTCTGCCGAACGAACGTCCGTCTTCCAAACATCCTTTCCACCCTCGTAGGCATCGATATTCCTCGACGACCCCTTGGCTGTTGCCTTCGATCCGAGACATATTCCGAAAAGGTCGCCAGGTCGCTTTCGGCTCCGAGTTTCTTCGAAAGCGTTCCTCTCACCATCGGCCACCATCCCCGCGTACCCTCGTGATTCCGGGTGTCTGTCACGCATACCGAAGGGGATGATGGCACGCGTACGAGTCGTTATCCGTCGGTTGCTGAAGGAACCACTCGCTTTTGCCGGTTACGTCGTCGCTGTTCGGAACAGAGGAAGAACGGAACCGGTGAGGGTGATCAATCAGCTTGGCTATGTGCACAGAAACGAGCGCATCCCTCTCTATCGATAGATATCCTACGTCGTTCGTAAAGAAACGTCGAGCTCGTTTCGATGGCACGGTACGTTTCAGCTTTTAACTCGGAGTCTTTATAATGATCACCGTGGCCAGGCTTGTAAGTGTAGCCGAGGCACACGAGTAACAGCGGTGAGGATCGCGATAGAATTGTCCGTTGCTTGTAGAATTGATAGAGAGAGAGAGATACCGGCTTCTAGGTTGTCGATTGTATAGCGGTCTTTTGAAATCGGTACCATGAAAATGGTCGTGCGTTTGAAAGCTCGTGTTCGCGAAGAATAAAGTACAGTTATACGTATTGGCTTATCTACAATTGACTTTTCATCAATTCTGTTCAGATTAAAAGCGTCGATTTGTAATTGATAAATCGTAATCGATCTTTTCTAGTAAATTAATCTTAAACGATCAACCCTCGTCGCTCGCAAATTCACTGCCGGTTCTAGGAAATTGCGCGAAGCTATTGAGAAGCAGCGTAAAGCAGTTGCAAACAAACGAAAAGCGATCCCGCGGCAGACCAAGCTACGTTCCTTAACCGGAATCAATCCACCGTGGGTTGGGGGTAGGTGGTTTGGGGATGGAAAGTTCGTATCGCAAGATTCGCCTCAATCCCGCGGAATAATGGCTGCGGGAGAACGAAAAGGACGTTTCCAGACTAACTGCACGTAGCAGCGTAGGTAGGTAGCTAGCTAGCTGCAGCCTAGGCTTTCCATCATCAAACCAAGCAACCTAGCCGCTCTACGCTCCGCTCCACTCGGCTCCCGCCGCACAACAGCCGCAGCACCGATGCAGACCATTACACGCGCGACCGGACACGAATAATTGTGCAACACGCTTAACTGATCCCATTCACCCTGATTCTACCCGCTTCCATCCGCTCGTCGGCGACTAACCCCGTCGCACCCCATTGCCGTACGATATGTACCCACCGCAACAGCCAACGCCACTACCACTGCCATCGTCGTCATTGCTATCATTACAGTTAACGTCGTTGTCATTGCCGCCGAGACAATTGTCGTCATCGACGGACCGATCGAAGATACAAGCATCGATTTGCTCGCGACGGTAACCCTCTCATCCAACTTTCTCTTACCCTTTGTTACTTCCCTTTCACTTTGATTTTGGAAATTAAATGCAAACGGCGCGGTATCGAACTTTGATACGTTATCATCCTTTACACCGTTTCTATGTAATCTAGCTATTATCAGTTGCAATTTGAAAATTAATATTTTCACTGCGGTGTAAAAAGACTTTTAAACAAATATTAAATGTACGTACTCGCACCTTAAAGGAATTTTTAAGAAACATTAGATAATGTTGCATTATTCCCGTAATTGATGCCCATTGTTCGAACGATCTCTTCGCGTCGATTATTCGCGACAAACAAAGTTAGCAGGCAAAACGTTCGTATCCTTAGAGACTCTGTTTACCATTGAACTTAATATAATGGGTGTTTCGCTTATTATAAAGCGTTACTCGAGATATATAGAACTCCGGCACTCGACTCGATCGATCCCATCGAGTCGCAAACAAAAAGCGCGATTGAATTTATCGGCTTTCATTCGGCGTAATAACGCGGGCCCCACTTGACCCAGCCTCGAACGTACGCAGCACTCGAAGCAACAACGTCGTTGGCACCCGACGGCATACAACCATTATTCCGTGGGTCTTAAGTCGAGCCACGCGAGAAGGATCGGCTTTGCACTCGTCGTACCTCTCTCGTCGAACCTTTCAACGAGAAGCCCGTAATTAAGAAGCTTCGCTCGATATCCTCCATCCGCAGGGATCCATGGGAGCAGTGCAGTTCGGGTTATGTTCGACTTGCTGCTGCACCGTCGACAAGTCGATGTTGGGGGTTGAGAAGAGAGAGAGAGAGAGAGGAAAAGAGAGTAGAAGGAGAGGGTGGTTGTGGGTTGGTGCAGCGTAGAACAGCGAGACTATTATGTACGAGTCGAGAGCACAAGGCTCGCTCCCGTGGCTCGTTATAACTTTAGAGTTAGCCAGTGGTTCGGTCGCGGTACAAGGTGAAGAAGACCGCGCTGCCGTTGGTTAGGGGAGCGAAGAGCCATGGAAACCGTTTTATGTAATAATAATTGGATGGCGGTGTCCTTTCATCTGGGTAGTCTCTCCCTCAACGTGAAGGTCGCTAAAGAGAAAGAGAAAAGAAGAAATCCTGGTGGCGGGAGGGATGAGCGAGAGACAACCGATGTAACTATGGAAATGATTGTCGCGCGACGAGCAAAGAAGTCGGACGAAACTTTTCAAAGTCTCCTCTCTCCTTCCTTACTCCGCGATTCACAATTTTTCTTCGCTCTTCCACTTTTAATTAAGCGCGAATGACGTTCGAAATTCACGGTAATCGATTAAACGGCTTTTTTTCCCCTCTCTCTTTTTCTCTCTACGGTCTTTTGTTATGTTGGGTGGTAGAAACCGGTGGCCCCCCAATGGCAGTCAACGTGTTAATTAATTAAACGATCGACAGCATGGTCGTTGTTGACATCACTGAGATCTTTGTAGAGTTTTGTAATAGAGATTGGTCGTTGGTCCGTAGGTATCGTCCATTAACAGGGTGCTGAGGAACCTGGCCTCGCAAAAGGAGCAACAGGCGGCAGCGGTACAAGCGCATCAGGGTGCCGAGAGTGTCTACGATAAGCTTCGGATGTTCAATGGCCAGGCTGCAGGTTGGCCCCCGGCATGGTATTCCGCTACGCCCTCTCATCATCCCTTGGCCACGGGAATTCCAACGGCGGCAACCCCCGGTTCTGGCCAGTCCTTGCTACCAGGCAGCCAACTTCACGGTCGCGACGATTCCTTGCTGAAACGAAGCGGTAAGTTCTAATTATACTTTTAATTGTCAGGTCTTACGCACTACTCGCTTAAGAAATTTATTATTTTGCTATTGACATTCGTATTAACAACGAACGTTTATTGTTACATCTTCGTCATTCTAAATAAGGAGACGGTTGTTGCATAAATAGACACGATTCGAACGTTACGAAATATTCTTAATTGTCCCCGTTTATTCAGGGTTATATGTATAAAGAGGGCGGGGGTTCGCTAGCGGAAGTATTATTAGTTTCTTACATGAAATTATTGACGCATAATTTACGGTTTTGCATGGATTCAGTTATAAACGGATAGTTGAGTAACTTGTTAATAATACCATTGTTACATATACGGTATACGCATTTGAACACTGAAATTATCAACTTCGTTGAATTGGCAATTTTCACGTGCCTTGTTTCATCATTACTAGGTTACTAGGTTTTATTGTAAATAAATTGACACGGTTACGAGTGTGTTTAAAGATATCATTTGAAACGTTTCAACAGATCATTGTACGTAAATGAAATTTTTGTCGCTGTTCAATGTCTACGTGCTTCTGGGTATTTTCTTTCTTCCTTTCACGTGTTCGAGAAGCTATAGAATCAGACAAACGTTCAGAGGAATTCGGTCTCAATAGTTGATCCACTTCTTCTCGAGCGTTGGCAGATCCACAATGGTCGAAGGAAGGTAAAAGTCAAGGGAGCACCCTCGAGGGTATTATAATCTGGTGGTACGCGCGCGACACCCTCGCCTTTCTCGTTTTTACGATTCTTCAGCGAACGAACCCCAGCATTGTGCCGAGGCTATAATTCCACGATACCCTCCTCGCGCATCCTCACCGTCGCAGCTAGTTGCGACTTCCGAAGAAAGGGATACCTGGTGTCGTTGAATCGAAACGTCTCTCCTAATAGGATCACCGTAATCGGACCCTGCGGTGCGGATCGCGTCCGAAATTGTTCCACCGACGACAATTCCGTGTGTAACCGCGCTCGATAAGCAGATTACGGAAATTATGAACGGTAGATTATTTTCGTCAACGGCCAACAGCTCTTCGATACGATCTATTAAACCGGGTGGAAAATATCTGGCTGTGATATCCTTCGAATTCCTATAATTACAATCACGAAATGAAATTTCGTCTGTGTCTAATCCGAACAAGGGTTCATCGAAGATCGAGCGTTGATGCGTCGTCACCTAGAAAATTAAAGCCAACGATCCGGCCAGCGAAACGGACTCTAGCCGAAAATCGTCGGTCGTTACGCGGCCGGGAGGGGTGTCAGCGAGAAGAGAAAAGGGAATATTCTGTGAGGGTTCCGTGAAAGAGAGGGAGATGATTCCGAGCGAGGAAGAGGTTGCGGGTAGTGTATGTTTGAGGGTGACGGTATTTCGAATCGGCAGAAGGGTACGCGAGAGGCGGTAGGTGGTGGAACGGGGATGGGGTGAGAGATTTCGTAGGGTCTAGGCGTAGCAGGCTGAGGAAGGGGAGGGATGCGATGCGCGGGAGATGAGCGAACGAGAAAGCGAGCAGCTGACGAGCGAACGATATATAGGTACATCTAGAAATACATATATACCGCGTAAGGGCAAATATATAGGTAGACGTAGAGGACGGAGGGACGGACACAGGGACAGAGGGAAAGGGAAATGGCAGGAAGGTATCGGGAGGGATGGAAAGAGGGCTATGGCGAGGGTTCGGTGCGCAGAGGCGGAAAGTAATCGCGGCTCACCGGGAGCCGAGGGCGGCTGTGTGCGTACGCGCCAACACGAGTTACTATCAGACGAAGGCTATGCGGATGCCTAGTCCTCGGTTTGTCTCTCCGTGTGTCTAGGAATCCCGAGGACCGTTAGTCCGCGTCGCTCGCTGCGAAATCACTGGAACTGGATACCACGGGACCCCAGGTCCCCCTTAATTGGATCGCACTCCTCGAGCCAAGCGGCGGAAAGTTCGAATGGCACCGATCGTCGAATCGCCCTCGCTTCCCGCCTATTCCGAATTTTCCGCGCGGAACATCCTCCGCTTGCCGCCTCGCTAAATTAGCCGCGCGTTCCAGGGTTAACGAGAGAATAAGCCCGAACAGGCGGGTCACGCTTGTTCCTTCGATGTCAATTACCATGTTCCATGGGTATTCGCGAAAACTTTCGCTGACTTTAATTCGATGAACGTTGTTATTGCTTTCTTGGGAATGGGAATGCCTGAACGAAATCGAATCGGTTGTCTATAATCCCTAAACCCGATGCTACGCTTTGAGACAGCTGGTAATTTGTTTGACAGTGTTTTTGTTCACGTGTGCTTTCAGACACCGGTTCTTTGTTGTCGCATCAGCAGGAAACAACGTCGGATGGTAATTCGGAGCACAATTCGTCCGGCGACGAAGATTCGCAAGTTCGGCTGAGGCTAAAACGGAAGCTGCAACGCAACCGAACGTCGTTCTCCAACGAACAGATCGACAGCCTGGAGAAAGGTTAGTATCGCACCGTTTTTGTATATAATTTCATTGAAATTCTCTCGAATACAAAGATTACGCTAAAACTTTCGAAGAGAATTCTCGAAATTTTCATCGTAAACTCTTCTAGCTTTCTACTCTTTTCGATTATAGATCTCGTTCAACGCGATATTTTTCATGACTTATAAAAGAATAAAAGAAAAATACGTTCATCTTCAACTTTTCACGATCGAGTAATCGTGTAATTCCAATACACGCGCGCGTATTCAGACGGACGAAATAAATTGCTGCTTTTCCTCGAAATATCGGTCTCTCCCGGAAACACGAGCGGCCGGTAGAAATGCTTTAATTGGATCCGCGACCATTCAAGTCGGCCGACGTTCGAGTATCGTCGATAATTATCCTTTTAATCTTGTCCCGCGGTGAATCGAAATTATGCGCGATTAATGCAGAATTATACACACGAGTGTACCATGTACGCGTTGCCCGTACACGTAGTACACGTGTGCGCGTATATATCCGGTGCGCGATACACAGCAGCCGACCTAGCGGAGGCACGTTTAATAACGAGCACTTGTTGCAAACGGGTTTCGTTTTAGAATTCGAGCGGACACATTACCCGGACGTGTTTGCACGGGAGCGTCTCGCCGAGAAGATTGGATTGCCTGAGGCACGTATCCAGGTGAGTGTGAATGTGCGAATGCGGCGTGTGCCTCCTCTTTCTCGTTTGCTCCACCCACCTTTCTCTCTCTCTCCTCTATTTTTTTGTTTCTTTCTTTCTTTCTCCTTTCGATGTCGCCCCTACTTTTCTCTACACTTTTTCACCTTTCGCTTCAGCTTTTTCTTCACGACTCTTTCGACTCGTTCCTATCTCTTCTATCCCGCTTTCCACGTCTTCACTCGTGGTTGCAAACTCCGCTACTGCTGGTGCTGCTGCTCCTGAAGAGGGCGGCTGGTAAGTGCGACGACGCCCTTTCGCTTAAACGCTTTAAACGCGTGACCACGGTACGTGGGGACGTCAGACACCTTCGACGAGTGGAAATCCGTGAGCACCGACCGCCTCAGGGATTTTATCTTCCCACTGCACACCGGTCTTTCTTTTCTATTGGCCTCTTTAACGTCTTTGCGCGACACCCGGCTTCCTCGTTGCTTCTTAACCCAGGGATCTCTTCGAAATTCTCTGTCGTAGATGAAACTTTGGTTCTTTCAATCTTTCCTTTCAGCTCTATACATAGATTTTTCGAAATTTTTCTCGTAGTTGATCTTTGTAGAATTTCGATTATACGTAACGTTGATATGGCTAGTGGTAGAGCAACGCTCACAGTGTATCGCAATTAATTAATATAACATCAACGGTTGCTCGAGCCATTGGGGTGACGTGTACGAGCTAATATGTACGCAGCCTTATCGAACATTGTTTGGCCGCGCGGTGCCGTTGGCTCGGCCTGTGTTCGACCCTCTTGCTATCCGACCGCCCTCCCTCACCTGGCTCACCCTGGGACATAGGGGGTGGTGAAGTGGCCGGCGGGCTTTCGCGTCGATGGTAGTAACCGGGCGCTGAGCGTTATGTGGACGTACAAACAGTGCAAGACCATGTTGACGCATGTTTTCAAGCCTCGTTGGCTGGTATTGATCTTGCTAAGTGCAGGAAACCGGGAGTGCCGGTGCGAGAGGCAAAGGCAGAGAGAGCGACGGAGAAACAGAGAAGGAGGATCAACGAGTGAAAAAGAGGGATAGAGAGAGAGTAAGAGAAAGGGACAGTGTGCGAGAGAGACTGTGAGATAAACGGAATGAAAGACAGAGAGGTAAAGGGGGTAGAAAGGAATCGTTCCACCACCGGACTCGAGCGTCGTCGGACAAACGAACAAACGGAGGAGGAAAGAGAGAAGAACGAACAGACGAGTAGCAGAGAGACGCTGAATCTATGGGGTAAAACAAAGCTTGGCGTGGTAGGACACGGCATGGCGTGGCACGGACTCTCGTCGACACGGCACGGCTAGGCAAGTCATGGCATGGAACGTTACGAAACGCCACATCGCGGTGCGGTATATCCCGAGCCAGTTGTGAGGGATCCAGCAGACGGCCTAAGAGGGTTCGAACGCAACCATGGCAACGTCGAGTCCCCAGGGAGGTTGCCCTCTGATTGGTTGTTCCTCGCTTTTCCACCTATACCTTGAATACTCGCACGAGTTTCGCCATGCCACGCAATACTACCGTTGCCCGATTATCATCTATGGCGGTGGACGAATCCCCCATGTGCGCGATGGCCGAACCACCGCGATCCGACAAACTTCACACCTTTACATTAGGAAATCTCATCTTGTCTCGCTGGCCATTCTTCCTTCTACAGAAATTCAAGAAGATATATTTTTTTAAATTATCCATCTCTTATTGCCTAACGAGATTGGTAAATACGATAGATCTCATCACGAGTACAAAAAGGATAATCAAAAAATTAATACAGGTCCATTGTAACAAAGATTCTTGAAAATATCAAAGAAGAATTTGAGGAAACTAGGATCCCTTTGAATCGCCTCCTCGGGACTTTGGAATATCGAAAAGTATCTCGCAAATAAGGGAGGAAACGAGAATCGATCGTCGATAGAGGAAGAAAGGAAAGGAACGCTGAGGATCGAGACGGGTACATTTCTTGGTAGAATCTCCTTAAAATTCGCGTGCGACGCCATCTTCTAAACATTGCCAATCAAAGTAGAAGGTACCCGTTCGCCGTGAAGGACGGGAACGGTGGTGAACCGGGTTCGTGGAATTCCGAATGGATCGATTCAAACGAGTTTTCGGGACGTGGTAGGACGAGTTTACGAGGAACGACGGTATTGGGCGAAAGGAGCTCGCTGCCGGCGAATGGTGGAATATTTGCCGGTGGGGTGCTAGAACACGATTTGCTACGTCGCTGGCAGGATGAAATTTATTTTATTTGTTTTTCTTCGTGATTCAATTGAAGGCCGCCGGGTGTGCAGTGTTCAAGATCAAGTTTCGTCAGGGACTAAATAATCCTGAATTTTCTTCGTCGACCACGGTGGTCCCGCGATCATTCTGCGTACAAATTAATATCCTTCAAATGAAACTTGTGATTACGTTAGATTCACTTTGATTCGGCTTTATTCGTGAACATTTTTGACCATAGAATACAAATGGGAACCAAAAGCGCATCGATCTGAAAATCCTTTCCTTTCTCATGCATTTTGTACATTTATATAGAACATCCATTTAATACTTCACGAATTGAAAACCCATTTTGATTCGTCCTGTTATTCAATCAGAATCGAAAAATTTATGTGTGCTGCAATATGTAGAAACTCGTAGTTTGAAATACCATGTACACCATGACATCATTTGTTAAATGCCAAGCAAATCGTTGCTCCCTTCATCGCTCAATTTTTTCTGCCTACCTTTTTCTGATTATATTTTTCGTTTCATCAATAACTCGACCGAATGCATACAAATTAGCAGCAGAATCGAGGGAAATAATGCCGTTGGCTGCGTTCCACTCGCGCATTGTTAGCGTCCTCGCTGGCGTATGGTAATTGAGAAAGTTGCGCTCATTGTTGGCCATCGAATTTTTATATCGTTATTCTCATTATCGTGCAAACGTTAAGCGCTTTTCGCGAACGAAATAGCCGACGTAGCGATTGTCGGTTATTAATAAAAGCGCTGGTTGCGAATCAAAACGTGCTCGTTGCATTTTTTTTTTCTTCTCTTCCTTCGTGTAAATGAGCCGAGCAATCGATTCGTTGAATTATGAAATGGCGTTGCTGTTTTCGCTTGATTATTCGATTTTCTCTCCTTTTCTTTTGCGGAGGGAAGAATATTTGGTAAGCGCGATTGCAGGATAAATTTCGAGGGTAGGAAGAATGACGAAACGCATCAGAGGGAAAAATTACGATGTAATCTGGAGCGTGTTTATGCGACGAGTGGTTGGGGATCGGGGAAAATCGACATATCGAAGGGAGAGAGAATCCTCTTATAGCGACGAGGTATCTTCGAAATCAGGAAATCTGTGGAAGCGCGACAAAGAACTTAAGCTCCGATTCGATGTTCCAGATTACGGATTATTATAGTCGTCATCTCGGAAGTTCGTGTAGGAAATCTTCAAGAAAATCTGTCATCTATGTCACGTTCCTGATTTTCATTTTCACATCGATATTGTCATTTATCGCAAATGAATATTTGTGTTCCCTCGCATTTCTTCCATGGAATAATTCTGACGTAGTATTATTCTATTAAATTCAATAGCAATATCCTGAAAGCAAAATCGAGCGAAAGAGCGAGGAAAACCCCGTTTCCGTTTGTTAAGAATCAAACTACACCGACACAATTATACCCCTTTTTCTCGCTGCCGGACGTACCCTATTCTCGATCGCCGAAAACGAGCGTTCGTAAAGAAAATCCGCGATAAAGAGGACGAAAGGAAAGAGAGAGTAAGAGAAAGGGACAGGGTGTGCAGCGAGAGTAACTCAATTTCCCATCCGACAACTGCTCGATCGCAATTAACAAACTGCAGCAGAGTCTCGTGTAAACTTGACTGCGGGCCTGGGTTTTCCTACGGGGTAGAAAAAAAGTATCTAGATTTCACGCTGCTACTGCGTGGCTGGGTGGTTGAGAACGGAAAGAGAGAGAATAGGGATGAAAAGTGAAGAGCAAACGAGAAAAGGGGAAAAGGGAGACGAAGGGTGGAGCAGAAAGGGTGGAGGAGGAGAGAATGGGAGTAAAAATGGATGATTGGAGGAGGAGAGAATTGAAAGAAACGCGAGCACGCGACGAGTGTGAATGCAGAATGAACGCGGGAGAGGGCGAGGATGGATAGGTGCGGATAATGCGAATACATCGCGCGGAGTGACGCCCTTATCGTGACAAAAGCACCGTCATTGCGTCGGTTGCAGGTGTGGTTCAGTAATCGCAGGGCGAAGTGGCGTCGAGAGGAGAAATTACGGAACCAAAGGAGAGCAGCCGTCGATCAGGTAGTCGGTGGCGGCAGCAGCGGTGGTAGCAGCAGTACCGCACCCCCGGCTGCAACCCCTGCAACACCACGGTTACCCTTAAATGCTGGATTCAACGCCATGTACTCGTCGATACCGCAGCCGATCGCTACGATGCCCGACACTTACAGGTAATTATTCTCTCACCGCTGTATTTTCTTTCGCCACCCGTACCACTGCTTTCAACGACTTTTATTCGTGTGCGATATAGCGCGATGGCCGAGATTTATTGTTTAACGGATTTGCCGATTGAACTAGAATCGTAGAGATTGTCAGATAAGAGAAACAATCGTCACGAATCGTCGGACACGTATACGAAACATTTATAGCGCACGTTCAATTACTTTTTGTACGAGGAATTACCTAATTTCCCGAGAAAAGGTTGCCGCGTAAAGTCTCGTCAACTATTATCGACTAGTGGTACTTAAAACCGTAATAGGTCGCGACTTGTCAGACTAAAAGATCATTAGCCACGAAGAAGCCGCTTCTTCTTCTTCTTCTTCTTCTTCTTCTTTTTCTTGGAAGAAGACAGAAAAAGCTCGGCTGGTATAGCTCGCGAGATGGTTTGACGGAAGTCGTTTCGAGATCCCGTGGAATCGCGGAGATTGGCCTGCTCCGGTTAACATTTTCCTCTGACGCGGATCCGTTTTCTCGCAGCTCGATGTCAAGCAGCTTGGGCGGGTCAATGGGTGGAAGCTGTCTTCAGCAACGCGCCGAGGGATATCCAGCGTACGTGTTCCACGAACCACTTCACTCGTTGACGCAGTCTTACTCCCACGCACACAGCACTGCTGCGCACTCGCAACCCCATCGTGGTATACCGACCTCTCATGGTGGAACCCCCACTACACCCGGAGGACAGCCTGCAGGACCAGGTGGTGCGCCCTACCAGCCGACGACCTCGACCGCTACTGGTGAGTTTCCGCTTAAGGATTGTTTGTTTGTTCTTGCTGAATCTTCAAGGCCGTCTACCGGTACCCGCTTCGTCGCCACCTCTGCTTTACGCGTTAATCAAGGTCGCTCGTAGCTAACTCTGCCAGCAGAATCGTGTCGTGCGCCCTTTTCCAGGCTCTACCGAGATGGATACTGATTTTTGATTACGCATTTCTCTATGGGTGGCGGTTAATTACGTAAGAAAGTCAAATGACAATATTTTTCCGCTTCGATTTTTCATGGAAAACCATCGTGTCCTTTTATTGCGAATCATCAAGTTTTATTAACTTCGATATACTCTTGGCGGGCAAGTGCTGTAAACAATGGTTCTTAGCTGGTAAAAGGCTTGGAGAGCGATGCTTCACTTGCGAGCTTTACGCAGATAAAGTCGTGGAAGGCGAGGAAAGGAGTAGAAAATTTCGATTCGTATCGCGTGCTCGCGCCACTCAACGCGTGTCGAGTTTGCGGAACACAGGCCTCCCGTTGAAACATACTCGTTCTGTACCATTGAAACTGTCGCTTGATTACACACACTCGAGAATTCTGAACGCGCAACTGTGAACAGATGGAAAAAAAAAAAACAAGGAGAAGTACGCGCGTCATTGCGAGAAACTAGTTACCGTGCAGCAAACGACACGAGTGGAAAATACGTTTAGTTGGCGCAAGGAAGTTTGTTCCGGCCGGAGATACGATTGACGCGGAAAAACAGAAAATAAATTTTCGCACGTTCGTGTTCCTCGCTTTAGTTTGTTCTTTTCATTGTTCCCCGATGTTTGTCCCCAACGTGATTCTCTTGGTACAGGATTTTATTCTGCAGCTAGGGTTAATATTTTTCATCCCCCTCGGTGGTCGTTTCTTCCGCGGTGTCGAGAACGAAATAAAGCGTCGGGGATTACTTAGGAAGCTCTTTACACGCAATCTACATAGCGAGCGTATCTGGCGAGGGTTGCGCGGTTCAGGATGGTCGAGACACGGTACAGCACGCTGGGTCGTTCGTCCACGGAATTGTAAAAAGGATTTTAAAACAAATCTCGTATGGCGCCAGCAGGCTGAATCGAAGAATGGGGGTGTTCGGTGGTTTCCCGTCCCTTCTCAACAACGTAGCTGCTGAATTTTCCATTTTCTCGATTCTCACTTTCTCCTTGTTTCCAGTAGTCCAACCTTTTCTACTTCTTTCTTGCTCGCCCTTCTCGTTTCTTTCTACGTCAACTTTTCCTTCTCCTTCTCCGCTCGCTGTTCTCTCACCCTCTTCATTCTCGTTTAACGAAAACTGTGGAGGCTGGACCCTCCTCCTTTCCCTGGCTCGTTCTTCTCTTCTTTCTTCATCCAGCTTTCGATCTTTCTCTATCTTTGTCGAATCGGTTCGCACCGTCTCTGTCGCGGCGGCTCTTCCTCTCTTCAGGGTATACAGGAGGGTGAACAGAGGATGTGGATGGGTTGGGTCTCGCCTCGGCTGGGCGAGCGCTCAATAACGTGCGAACCCAAAGGGGAGGAAATACGGGGGTGCGCGGCGTATCTACAGGAATGGAGTGGAACGCCGTAGAATGGTGGAATACTGCGGAACACGCGCGGCATTCTTCTTGTCTTTCTTTCTCTCTTTTTCCCTAAACCGTAACCGGTTGCCTTCTTTCCGCTATTCCATTCGCTCTCATCCGCTCCGATTTCCTCTCTTCCTCCTTCTCGCTTCTTACGTGCGGAACGAACCGCAACTTATCCATCATAATCGTTTTACGTGCATGAGCGCGGCCAACTTTCACCGTGCTCCTCTCGTTACCGTCGCCGCTTTCGACGTTTTGCTGTCCCGTCTGCTCGTTGCCCTATCTACCACTGACGTATCGCTTTCGAGGTAGACGCGCTTCATCTGCTCGATTATACCGAGCTGTACCGGTGAGGAAACACGGCTTGTCGGTTTCATTGACTCGGTAATTTGTTCGGCGATC
Organism: Osmia lignaria lignaria; assembly: GCF_051020975.1. Classification (NCBI taxonomy): domain Eukaryota; kingdom Metazoa; phylum Arthropoda; class Insecta; order Hymenoptera; family Megachilidae; genus Osmia; species Osmia lignaria. The sequence continues at coordinate 9,163,401 of NC_135041.1, forward strand.
TGCTATAAGGATAGCATGTACAACCATTGGTTTATTAATTAATATTTCCTTTAATATTGAAGAAATTATGTTGAATCTGTTTCAGGTGTGATATCAGCTGGCGTCTCGGTGCCGGTACAGATCCCATCGCAAACCCCAGACTTGACCGGCAATTATTGGCCGAGGCTCCAGTGATCCCAGCTCTTCGGGTTCCCGCCCGCGAGCTTGCTCGTCGGGCAGGAGAGCCCGCCACCACCGACAGCCACCCCTGGTGCAGTGCCCCGGCCGCTTCTCGCGTCCCTTGGCATACCAACGCAGCCACCACCGCACCAACCATCGAACACGCCGGCTACCACTCCCGTGCACAACTCCGACACCAGTGAGTGAACCACCGATCAATCTCTCTGAACGCTCTCTTTCTCTAAATTTCGGAGATGATGGTTCTCGCGCGTACGGTTACTCGACGACGACGTCGCGTCGCGTACCATCGGTTCGTCGCCGTCCGACGAATCGTTCACCTCGATCACTGCGACAACGAAGACACGCGTCCGATGGTGAACCTAGGAGTGAGACACGAGATTCGTCATTCTAGTGCTTAACTTTCGAACGACGGTGACAGGGCCAACGTGACCCGCACCTTCGAAACGTGTAAAAAGGAAAATTTAGCAAATCATCAAGGATTCGGCTCCGTCATCCGAGGGTTAATATTATGGAAAAAGGTAAGATGGTATCAGTTGTGTCGCTTGTTCGATGATTTGGTTCGAATTATTAGTTTTATTTAGATTCTTCAGCAAAGAAACAAAATTGAGCGATTATTTTGCTTTCTACTTTATTTCATTTGTTTATTCCTGTTGCCGCAGCAGAGAAAAATATTTCCTGAATATAAGATTGCTTTATCGAATCAAATTTCTTATTAAAGGTGTTTCCGACTACTAAAAGTTGTTGTCGATAGCGGGAAGATTAAACGAATGGAGTTCAGAAACCTGTTAAAGAAACGATGCAACAGGAGTTTAAAAAAAAAAGAAAAAAGAGAAAGGAAGAAGCGTTAACGAGCCTGCTTTAATTCGATTAATTACTCTCTGGAAGTTCGCCAAATCTCACGAAACGAGCTGACACCACTGATCGCTACTTTCGCTGACCGAAAAACAACAGCACACCTGCGCTCAGAATTTACGATTATCGTTCCCTTGATTCGACCGAAACAAATCCGAATGGAACTTTAATTTTCTCCACCCTTGGTGCTTTTCATCGACGATAATCGCAAGTTCTGTCGTCGTTCGACGTGACGGAAAACAAACATCTCCGCGAATCTCAACGAATCTTCGACTCGCTAATTATGTGGATGTCATAGACGTATACGCATGACCCGGGTCACACAGGGTATATTATCCATCTGCTCACGACAGTGTACAAAAATCAAGATCACCTAAAACGTTCGTTAGACGATCCAACATGTGATTCTCACTCTATGTAAAAAGGAAATAAATGACTAATAAATGGCTAATAAATTGTTTTCCTTTTCGAATCGACAATTTGTAACGCTTTATCGAGCTCTCTCCTCGGCGCTTTCCTATACGCATGACAGCCGTGAATCGCGTGGAAATTTCGAGGGATTCGAAGACAGGGTAGGCGGGTTCCCGCTGCAAATATTCTCGCGAGACTTTGGGGTGGCTGGCAGCCTTTGTAAGAGAGGGAAGCGCGGGGATTGATAGCTGCCTGGAGGGTGGCTTTTTTCGCTGGCCGGCCATCACGCTTATTCGCAGATATGGCGTCGACTGACAACCTTCTTCGAACCTGAAACTTCGCTCTTCCTGAGTGCTCTGAACTTTTCTTTCCTCTGTTTAAGAATGACAAATTTGCCATAACTGTTTGCTTCGATATCACTCTAGATTTAACTCCTAATTATTTATTTCCAGCTACTGAGAAAATGAAAATTCATTCTAATAAATTTTGAACAATCATGAAAGAAAAATGAAGTGTTAATCGTTATCCAGTTGGATCGTCTTACGAACGGTGTTCAAGAGGCTGATGAATCCTCGCGTAATCCCATTAAAAGTCGACCCTCTTTCTCCCAGACTTCACGAACGGTTCAAAGATAGCATGGCTTTTTAGAAAAGCGTGTTTCTCTCGAGCTTCGCCTCGGAACTGATTTTCCATCAGCTACTCTCGTAAACACACTCGCACGTTGTACATTTTCCCCGGCACACAGACGATCGTAACATCCTTTGGTCCAACCCGCGCGATTCTAGATTAAGACAATCCAAACCGTAGCTGGTAACGAAAGGAAATACTCTCGCGTCGATCGTCGTTTGACGAGAAATTTCCGTGGAACGCGACGTTTCCGCGTTTCTCATCCGAGACGTTGAGAATTAAAAGCGTCAGACTGCCGTTCGCGTCTTACGGAACAATGTAATCGTTGATTCAAATCGAGGAACAGTTTCGATTACGTCGCGACAATGATTGCCAAAAATAAATAATTTGGTAACACGCAGGCTGTGCCTCTGTAACAGCCTCGTGACTAACGATCGAACCACGTTCCTTCGATCCTTTGTATAAAGACGATTGTAAAATAGCATTTGTTACTCTCCTTAGCTTGTATTGTACATTAGAAAGAATATCGTCGACACGCTGGTGTATATACGTGTAGGTAATAAGCGAAGACGGTAATTTCGGCACCGTTCGATCGTATCATTTCATAGAGATCGTACACTTGCAAACTCTCTTTGCCTGTATATTCGATGTTCTCCCTTGAACAACGTACTTACGAACAACTTTCACACGACGTTTAACACTTCGACTGTTACGACGGAGATTTACAGAAACTTCAGTACAATCAATTTTATTTTTTAACGAATCTAATTTATTTTCTTTCGTACGAATCATTTCGCAGTGAACGTGTTAAACGTGTGGCTCGAAAGTTGATACATTTATTCGCTCGTTCTTTCCAACACGGAGTCACTGTATGCCGCAAATATATCGCACGTTTCGCGCGTAGTTTCGAAACGAATTTTTAAACGACCAATCACAACGAACAAATTCGAAACATGAATTTTGAAACGAAATCCACTGAAGCTGGTTTGATTCGCTCCACGGAAATTGTATCAACAATTTCACGATACTTAAAGGATTGAAAACAAAAAAAATCGTTCGAAATATCTTTTTCTACGGTGTGAATCCAGTTTAGCACGGTGACGAAACGAGGGTTCAAAGTTTTCAGGAAAATGAATTTCCACGGCATCCGACCACAAATACACGTACACCGAGTATCGCGAAGGTGGAAAAAATTATGGTACAGGGTAATTTGATATATATATATATATATATGCACTACCTCAGACAAGGCTTTTTACGCGATATAAAATTTCTAATTAATCGCATTAGCGTTAAAAGGAAAGGGAAAAACGGAGGTGACGGAAGAACGCAAGCGCGACCGCGAAAACCACTCGAGATTTTCGTCGGTCGAGTTGCATGTAACGCAAACACATACACACAAAGTTGGGTCGACTCGTCCGTTTGACGCAGTTCTTCGCGCGATAACGACCCCTGTATGAAAAGCGACGCGTGCTTCTCCCTCTGTTTTTCCCTCGGTTTGTTTCGTTTGACTACTCGCGCGCGACTCGTGCCCGCTGTTGTAGTCGATTAAACTCGGTCGCTGATTCGTACCTGATTCGAGAAACACGGCGTTTAAATCGGTGACTCCGATCCACTGAATCTCCCTCTCCTCTGTAGCAACCTGTCTATCCGTCATTCAACAGCTTTGTCGTCCCAGGACTCTTTGGACGCGTACAGACACGTGTTACCTTACATTGTAACATATGCCGCATACTGTAACATATAATTGATTGTTTCGACTGTTCGTAAATGAAGCATAAGTGGATGAAATGAAATTTACGTTAATAGGTGTCTGTACGCGGTTTTAGATCACGCTTCTTTCCCCTCTTACGCCATGCGTACACATCCAGTCACAGCCATAACGTATATGAGTGTTACAGACAGCCAAGCAACCGTTTAATTAGATTTCGCGATTCGATCGCCGGTACACAGTTCGGAATGAGTTTTCGCGAATGAATGCTGACCAATCGCGTAAGGTCGCAGTGTAGATAAACAAACCATAACGATTTGTCCGCAATCGATAGGGTAATTAACGAACGATTGCGCGGAGTCCTGGTTTCCCGGAGACAAGACGGATGCATGGAAGAAAGAACGATGCGTTAATAAACGATGCTCGCCTCTTTCGCGAACCGTTGTCCCCTGACACGACAACGTTTCCTTGCGACGTCGACACCCGACAGCTGGTGTACCAATTCGTCTGAACGTTTTCTACGACGAACAGGAGAATTGTACTTGTACATTAGTAAATTTATATTTTTGGATGAACATGGGAAAAAAAAAGAACAATGCAACCACGTGGACGAACGTACCGCAATTAGAAGAAGAAATCTTTCGCGGATCCATACGAGCACACCATTTTGGCTTGCCACCATTTTGACTCTCCGTTGTCGAGAGGGTCTCGACATCGAGGTCGAATCCGCATAACGTGCCACTTCCGCGTTGACACCATCGTCGAGAACCAAAAATAATTCTCCTTTCAAGGCATGCTTCAAAATTCGCTTACTAATTTTTTTTCTTTCTTTGCAAACAATCGTTTCATTTCTATCGACTTCATTTGCGCACAATTCAGTCCGGGTATCTATCCAGGTTTTGCAATATTTTTCAGATATCATTTGATGACTTTATGCTTTAAAATTGTTGACAATTTTCCATATCGACCCGTGACGCGGAAGTGGTTACGCAAGTTTTCTTATTATCTGTAATAATAATACTAATAACGAATACAGTGTATGAGTATTAACAAATTTATTAATGAAAATAATATATTATTGCGATAGTAATCTACGTAAGTGTTGTGAATAATGAAGATAATATTGTTGCTGTGATTATCTTTAAGATTGTAAGTAGTAGGATATAGAACCACTGTTAGGTGTCACTGTCTCGATTCAATAAATGTTATTTCATTTTAATGACAATGCAAGATATCTGGATTCGTTCATAATAAAAACACCCTCGTAGTTCCTTTATCTATATGTGGTGCATACATTTATTTTAAACTTATATAAAACAGAGATTGGTTAAGGTAAATGTAATATTTACATATGTAAATATGTTGAATGTTTTCTGCCTCTATGGCTGCCACGATAGCCATGATAACTCTGACTAAAACTATTTAAAGTTGGTATGCTAGGTGCACTAGGCGCGGTAGGCTCGCCAAGTAAATGTGTTGTTTCCTCTGATTCCACATTTGAAGGCTGACATAAAATAGGCACTGAGAAACCCTTTAAACAACGCCAAATCGCTAGTAAAGTCCATAATACAATTAATGTTATGTCTGAAAATATAATGATGTTTCAGAAACCGTGAACGGTCATAAAATTATTTAAATATCATAACTAGTGAATTATCACAAGCGGTACCTTTGGATTGAACCGGAGGCTGGATAATGGCAAATCTGAAGTCAGAAACGGTACATCTTCGCGCAATATTTATGATGATGTATTTCAGAGCAGATCCAGTATAATAATCGAACGGTAAGATTATCATATAGGATCCAATTATGGCACAGCTCAGAAGGCCACGGGTGCACGAGTATAATATTAGTTTGATTATAGAAACGCTAACAGCAATAGTCGCAAACAATGCCCAAAAGGCTCCATCGCTTTGCGTGATTATAAAGGATTCTGAAAAAAAAATTTTAAGAAAATATCATGTCGCGTATCTTTTGTTGCTAAATAAATTTGCCATTAAATAACAAAAGAAAGAAACAAGCTTAGCCGATGTAGTTTCATCGAAAATTAATTTATCGTTAAGAGTTACCCCGCGTATGTACGAGCCCTCGTGCCTCTGTTGAGCGCACCAGGTTACATAAACCACGAGAACGTAATCAAACTATGCGAAAGACGCGACAGACAGCGAGTAGAGGGTGACCAAGTCGATCATCTGTCGACAGGGTAGATCGGGCCGATACTCTGTGCAGTTACGCATGCATAGACCATGTAATCTAAATAGGTCCCGAAGCTAAATAAATACGGGGACACAATTAGGTAAATGTGAATCTTCCAAGCTGGTTAGATCGCTTCGTGGGAGTTCGTGCAGGGGTTGGGGTTGGGAACAGTATACAAACGAGGAGTTTCTTTTCGTGTGCGTGACATATACGTGTGAGGGTGGTTGCCGCGTTATGGTGAGAAAGGTAGGAGGCAACGCGAATGCCCGTTGCTGTGCTCTACTGCATGGGGGGATTCGGCAAGCGAACTTTCCACATGAGCGAACAACATTGATAAAAGCTACAGGGGGACTCTCTGACCGTGCTTCATCCCTTCGCCAAACTCGAACTAACTTCGGGGGCGGTCGGCTCTGTCTCCCTTTTCTTTTCGCGTTACTCCTCTCTCCGCTTTTAAGCCGGCTTTCATTATTTTCCTATAATTTACTACAGCCCCTCTCTCTTTCCCCGGTCACGCATATAGAATTGCTTTATTTCCAGACACGCGTTCGCTAACGTTTCTTTCTTCCGTCTTACACGGATGTACCTGGGAAATGGAAATAGGCGACACAACCGAAAAACGATCCCAATGTGAGCACAAGCAATAGTCTGAAGACTAGAAAGTGTTGGCACAATCCATACACCGCTGCTATCACCAAGCCTATCACCCAACCGGCCGTAATGCTTTCTGAAACAAATGATACATATTCATAAGATGAACGTATTACCTTTACGGTACTGTTTAACATGCCCGGGATTAAGTATCTTATTTTTCTTTTACGAATCTGACTCTTGTTCTTAACGCATTACCTTATGCGCTATCATTTTATAATAAAAGTATGCTAAAAAAATAATTTATATAATGTGTTTTATAATAAAATATGACATTGCCTGTAATGTGTTAACAACAAAAGAGTAATGAAAACGAAGATTACGCGCTTACGTCCTGCGGCGATGTAACCGATTATCGTTGCAGTAAAGAATACCGGTACTGTTTTGTCGACTATAGGACATTTGTGCCCGCAGAAAACCGAAAACAGCCCTATGAAGAAACAGCAGGCGCAGACGAATTTCGAGTACGAATCATCTGAAAGAATTTTATCCGTCAGTTTAACGATCGTTTCGATACTTATGTAACGTGAAACATACTCAGAACTTGGCACGATTCTGGATCTCCTACAGGATTGCAGCCGTACGATAATGCTGGAACGTAAGCGGCGGAATATTTACCATAATTGGCCACTGCGACGTAAACCGAGCCAGTTCCGGTGTACGCGTTGAAAATTCGTCTCATCGGATTAGAAAGAACCGAACTCGTTATCTATTGCGAAATATTCTTCGTTGATTATACAAATGTATAGATATAAAAAAAATATTACAAAATGGTAATTGATCGCAATATACAAAAACAAAGCCTACTTGATTTATTTGAACTTTCATTGTCTTTTTTTTTTTTTATGATCATAAGTACAATTTGCGAATAGAGGAAAAATGGTGAAGTATACCTCCTGACCATGTTCCTTAATGCTGCTTGCGGTCAACATACTCGTGATGTACGAGAAATAAGTTTCAACAGATCTGTCCTGCTCAGGTAAAAATACCTGATACATTTCAAGTGTGACTGGACTTTTCTCACAGGTTTGTGCCGTGCCATTGATTAAGGGTAAGGAGGCTGCTTGCACGTCGACTACTATCATAGTGTCCGATGTAAGCACTTTTGCGTATGGTGCAATTTCGGTTTCGAACTCCATGTTGCATCCACCCGGTATGGGTGCTATAGTGAGAACAATTAACTAATGGACGAGGTTGCTCTGTTCTCTACTGATAGGAAATTTATTCACACGGGTTTGGAATTTATCCAGGATATATAAGGTATTTTGGAGGTAACATTTAAGTGGACGTTCAGGTGATATTTATTCGAAATTATCCGCGCTCTTGTTCATACGTTCATTCATAGATTTTCTATTTCGTTTGACAGCGAGAATGTATTCGTACGATCTTTATCCTAAATAGGATAACTTTGGAAGTTGATTATAGGAATTACATCGATTAAATATTTTCGAAATCTTAAGTGGTAGATAAACACTGAAGTTTGATAAGTTACAGGATGCGGGGGTGATTGTTGCATGATAAGATGAGTTTATTTTTATCGCTGATATGAAATTATCTAAATATCGACCTTCTTTATGAATGAAAATTAACAGACAAGAATCATCCAGAGATGTCATCGAAACAAATATTAAGCGTCTAATTCGAAAGTTCGTAAAGTCAAAGGAGAAAATCGTAAGACTTTATTTTAAAGTGAAATTCTGACAAAAAATATAAACGTACCGGAGTGAATACTCGCACATTAAATAGTAATTCAATAAATTAATTTAATTTCTATTAAAATTCAATAAATAGTCATTCATTTTGCCTATATTTCCGAATTGTATTCATTAATTATATTTAAAATATATGATTTACGTAAAAATAATTAGTACTCACCTTTATCATTGTAACCCATAATAACAAGCATGGCCTTTATAGCATAACTTTCCTCATTTTTGAAGAACAATGTTGATACTTTATTAAAAGTGGACTTGACGTAAAGGCCAATGTTTGATCCATATATGCTTGTTTTATAATTTGCATCATAAGATAATGTAACTGGATGCAGGTGAGCATGAATTTGAACAATGTAAAATGCAATATTGGAAGAAATGTTTGTTATACTCAAAGTTACATTACTACTGGGTGAAATGTATATTTGTTTGATGTATGGTATACTGTCACGTAGATTACGTAGATTTATCTCTAACACACTGTCATCTGTAAAATGTATTGTACATTACTTTCAAATATGTCATAAAATTAGTGTTGGCAATGATACATTCTATAACATTTAGATAATGTTACAAGATGTGCAAATCAGAAGTACTATACCATTAACCAATTAATAATGAAACAATTAAGATATTATATTGATTAGTAATAGACATTAAGTATATGAAAATGATATAATAAGTATGAAATGTGACTTGAAAATATTTAAGGAGACATATATAATACATTTTTATAAATTAATTTATATTTATAACCATCCTTCTTCATATTTATACAGTTATATATTTATCTTATGTTTGACCTTATTCCTAACAAGATACAAAATTTCAAATGTATGGTACACATACCACAAGGTGACCTTTAGAATTAAATAAATTCATACCTGATAAATTCAAAGTTCATAAGTTAGAAATTGATGTAAAAACCTTTGCAATAAAATTTTAACACAATTTATCATAAAATATCATTATATAATATATTAGAGTGAATAGAATTCAAATTCACATGAAACTTAAAATAGTTCATATCAAATACAAATGATTACAATAGATAAATAAACAAAAGCAACGCGAATAAAATTCCATTTCTGAATAATTTGAAACAAATACAAAACGATAGGTACATAACACTATTCAGATTGGCTTGTTCCATAACAGAAATCGGTTGCGTTTAAAATTAAACTACCACAGTATACGTTTACAGGAAAATAAATATCGTCAGAACGCGTATCGGTGTTTGAGGTTATGTGCTTACCATCGTAAACTTCTAATTTTTTCACCGCAGCTACGCAGTTAGCCAGTAGTAATAGAAAAATTAGTAGCTTTCTGACAAAACTGCGGTTCATGCTGATCAGAGTTACGAGCCGCGTGACACACTTATTCGATTAAATTGCCGCAAAGCCGAGTCGGCGTGAAGCTACGGAAAATCAGTACGGCGCAACAGCTGGTAGTTAACAGTCGGCTACATGCCTGAGCACGCTATACTTCGAGTCTCGACCGCGTTGTGCTCTATCCTGCTTGGGAGCATCGAAACGTCACTATCCTGGTCATTCCCCTTCTCTATCTCGCTGCCGTGTTTAGCCCGTGCTTCGCGAAATGATCGCGAGGTGGAGGCGCAGTCGGGCCAAGATGGCCACGCTGGATCAATGAAACGCGAGTAATCATAGTAAAAACAGAAATTGACAAGTGTGCAAGTGAACACCAGACTTTGATTACAGTGTAAATGGACCATGGGGAAGGATCAGGAGCTGCTAGAGGCAGCGAGAAGCGGAAATGTCACCGTGGTCGAGAAGATTTTGGGTCAACGAGCGAAGAGGAGTGGTCCACTGGCAAGGTGGGTGTCACCGTAAGCAGACTTTGCATTTCCCCGTTTCTTTTCCCTTTCTCGCATCCTATTTCACGCTCGTTTCGATAGCTATGATTTCATAACCTTTGTCTCCTTTCGATTATACGAAAAACGAACTGGTTGTCTGTCAATTCGTCGATTGGTCCAGTTACATAGGTTGTCCACGTTCGTTCTTGAATCGCGAGGGCAGCCGATTTCTGTTTCGTTGATAAAAGTGTTTATACGGTATTGACTGCCGTTCAGATTGGTCCCTTTCATCTCGTTTCCGAGCACTTCCGCGTTGGCTTGATTAACTGGCTACGGATAACCGTGTTTTAAGCATAAACCGAATCGAACGAGTCATTACGCGTACCGGTACCTGCGTTAAATTACCTACGCTCGATTGATCGCTACATTTTTGCAATTAATTCCGTCAGTTTGCCAGTTTCCGAGATACTGGATGCGTGTTCGCCGTTTGTACCGTTAATAGCACGAATCGTTCCATTGAATAGTTTTCATATTAATTAAGCAAAAGAATGTTGTTTTAAGCATGATAAATCATTCAATGTTATTCAATTCTCCTATATTTTGCCTGTACGTAAATATATATTTTTTATTCATGAACCATTTTTAATAGACACTCAATTCCACCTTCTCTAACCGGGTACATAATTGGATTCACGATACCCGTTTCATAAAACTTACCAACCGATGTGTTCTTCAACTTAGTTTGCCTATTATAATCAGCAATCTCATTTTTTGTTAATATACATTGCATAATTTTTGCGTGAAAATAAAGCTCGCCGAGCGTAATTTTCCGAGCGTAATCAGTTTTACTCTGAATATCTATAGGGAACACGTCCGTACATGTGTATGCGCATTATTGTCGAGCGATTATTCATGATTTTACCGTGACCATGAATCACCCTGCCTTGCATACGATATATGACGAAGATGCGTTGATATGGACACGCAACGATCCCACTATCAATTATTGAAATTTCTGCTCAACGTTTCAGCGGGACACGTTTAACCCGTGTTCGATGCACGTCTCGTAGCCGTGTCGTGTTTTACGTGTCTCTTTTAGACGCGTTTTAACGCAGCAGCCGTTTAATTGAATTCCCTCTGATAACCGATGAAAAATGAACGGGTCTCTGGTAGAGGCACGTAACGTCTTCACGACTTATCGGGTCCTGCTATTTTCTATTTATGGAAGCAGATAAAGAGGCTTATTTGGTGGGTAGCTATTTATTTTCAAGGGTCAACGATAAACCACTCTTGGACCTGATAAATCGTCGAAGACGACTTACAACCGAGACTGTGATACTTTTTTTTTTTTTAATTCCAATCTATTCTCTCAAAGAAGATATCCCTGTAAAACGTGAAATTAAAATTTACGTAACATTCTGTTACAACGTTTTGTATAAAAAACATAGTACTTAAACTGATAATTTAATCATTATCTACAGCGTGCGAGAACAGAGACTTCCGTGTTTCAACTCCAGTTCCAGAGCGTAAAAACTATCAGCCTAATAACTGAGTCATCCTTCCGAGTTAGCGTGGTTCTGTCTAAAAAAGTATCATTTGCATGCACGCATGTGCGCGGTAACAGCTTGAATCTATTCCACGTAACTTGTGGATCAATTCTCAGAGAAGATGATTGCTTGATAGAGTAACTCGAGGAATCTGCGCGCATCGAATTTAAACGAACGCGCGTCTCGACTCGATCGATAATCGTGTTGACCGTTCGAAACGGATCGATAATGCGGTACGGTAGGCGATTGATGGAAACGCTCGATCGTCCGGTGGCTTCTTTATTGACCCAGTCCCGCGAACTTGTCGACAAAGACGACTTTGTCGACGCCTCTCACGCTTCCATTAATTAAGTCACACCGGGTCGGATCGAGTCGGTTCGGAACGGGACGAATAGCTGCGCCGTTTGTTTTCGAGAGGGTTTGATGCTTGTGTGCCCGTGCATCGAGTGCATTCACGCATTTTAACACTGATTATCGTTCACCAGTAAAAACTGTCGAATAAAGAGAGAGGGAAAGAATAAGCGAAAGGGTGTTCGAGGCATAGGGTGCAACAGATGTAATTATGCGAATTGTATCTGTAATAATATCAAATGATTTCTGTTTGCAGTAAGGCAAATTTCAGCTTCTATTGATATCGAATAATGGCTTTTGTTCTTTCTTGTAATTATCAAGGAGACAGATCGGTTAATTACTTGAACCGCAGCCTGCAGAAATGAAGAGAGGTGGCAAGAAGCGTTTTTCTCCCCATCCCTTTCGGTGCGAGCGAGTCGGGTTTGAGCACACGACAGATCCTAAATGTATCACGAGTAACCAGCTCCTCTTCTAACAAATTGCCTCTTTTACTCGTCACCAACCGTGCAACTTGTCCATAACTACAAAAGCATGCCCGCGGCAACTTTCAACCACCGATGCTCTTTACTCTCTTCTGCTCTCCTGCTCGTCTCTCGTCACCGAGGCCTCGAGATCGGCTCGTTTCGTCCTCTTCCACCAGCGTCAAAACTCTTGCTCTGTTCTCGTCGAGAGATCACAGGGAAGCAATATAAAACGACCACAGCAGCCAGCGGAGGGAAGAAATATTTTGCGATGCTAATCGCGAACTGGATGCTCGCCACTTTTCGTGTACCATTGCCCGCGAATGCGTTTATCCTTTGTTTGCGCGACGTGTTGACTTTCGGTCGGGCAATAATTTTAATCACGATCCTCGCGGGGTTACGAGAAAGGGCCCCTCTCATCTGAAAACGTCGCCTACGGCGTTCCGTGCTCCCGTGGACCAGAACTTTTAACGTCATCGGCTCACTATGATAACTTCGTCCTCTCTCTTTGATGTCCCCTGGGTACCGGCGGGCCCGTACCAATCTCCCTGAAAAAGAAGAATTCATTTTTTAATTTAAACTCCAGCATTCGTCGAAGTTCACGGTCGACACTACTCGGCTAATAATTCTTTCCCCTTTTTTGTTATTCTAATTTTTGTCCTATGCAGATTAATAATTTATCTGGATATACTATGTATTTTTTTGTAGGAGAGGGGAGAAAAAGGTGTTTCGGTCTCGGGATCGTCTGTCAGACTCGTCGGTGGGGCTGACAACAGACGATCCCTGTCCCAGACACCTATCACACCGCAATTCGGAACTTCTATATGTATATTTGAACTGCATGCCGGGCGACCGCTTGCGAGAACACTGTCACCGATCATCTCGCCGCCACCTAGCGGTCCCCGGCTCGAACTGAAGGCGCCCGAGGAGACGAAATCCTCCTCTCCTCCTCCACTTAACGCCTACATTTTCTTTACTCTACCTACCAACAATTTTTCTCCTTTATTTAATGAGAAACGAAATTAACCGCGTTAATTCAAATTTAGAAATGATTACCAGCATCGTTTCTCTGCCTTCTGTATTTCTCTGTCGGTTGTCGTTACCGAAATGGCATTAAATTTGAGCATTACGAGCATTCCATCCCTCCGCAACGATTCCATTACACTCGACCGATATCGTTGTAATGTTTTGTTCGTTCTCCGTTCTTCCGGAAGAAGGAATCGATGCGTTAAACGATCAACGAGGGGATAATTAGCCGACAAGCAAGGCATTCTGCCACGACGAGGAACGTTCGCGTTCACCGAGTTCGTTTCTATACGGATCGATGGACGATCCTCCCTTCGAGCACCGCCCTTTTTTCCTCGAGGGGGCGCGAAACTGCATAAAGTGCAACTATAAGAGAGTCTTCGCTTTTCTCTCTCAACTTTTTTCTTTCTTTTTTTTTTTCGAACTGACACTTGGAGTGTTTGCGAGGTAGCAGTTTTTCACGACATCAGCACGTATCGTGCCCTCTCTTCGTTGGAGGAATTTATCGATTGATGCCCTAACATCCCTCGCGTGCGTGCACCCTCGTTGCTTTTGGTCCCTGTCTGTCTCTTTCACTGTATTCCTCCTGTTTCTTCTTTTTGTCACGCGCACAGCACTCTTTCTTTCCATTTATTCTTGTTTTCTTTTCCCTTTTTTTATTCTCTCGAACACCGTACATTACGTACACTCAGGGGTTGGAAAGAGTTACGATATTGATTTTGATTCTTTACCATCTTCTGAATTTTTTTCTTCTCTTCCACTTTGTCCTTTGATTTATTATTAAAATAAAATATTATTTTCTGATTTCTAGAATGATTTCTTATTTCAACCTGCCATTTCCTTGTTTTTCTGCTCTTTCCGTTAGCCCCGCTTCTCTTCCCCTTTCAATTTGTACTCATCTATTTATTCTCTTTCCTTCTTCGCCTCCCTCTCGTTCGATCCGCGACTGTTTCACTTTCTTTCTCCTTCTTCGAGCCACCCTCGATCTTCCTAGTTTTCCTCCATCATCCACCCCCCTCCGGCATAAGGGTGCGTTCGCACTAAACACTCGCGTCTGTGGAACCGGAAGGGGCTGGATAGAGGTTCTCTTACCCTCGGCATTTTATTGCGCCTCTGATCGTCGAGTGGCCGGGGAAACCGCGTAATTCAATGACGAGAGGGGTGGTCTCGCCTGTAAATTTCATTTTAAACGTTACTCTTATTGTTTATCGACGTTCCGCGATTCTCAGCGATACACGGCATTCGCTTTGGCTAATTTTTACCGCAAAATTTAACATGTTTAAATAAAATAAAAAAAGGACGAGAAAGTTCCGCGAATGTCGATCAATGTAAACGTTCTCCAGCGCTTGTTCAATTCTCCTCGTCATCCGGAACAAAAACAGTCTGTACAATTATCCTCCTCCTCAGTGGCCGAGCATTTTTGCCGTTGATCGTTCGGTATTCTTGATTAAAACCGGCAAGAAATCGCCATTATGGATCTCTGACAGACGTTGTTCGTGCTTTCGTTCGGTCTTCCCCGCCGCCCCTTCAGTTCGGCCAGCTATCTGTATCTTTCGCGTCCCCTCATCGTCCAATTCGTAATGTCCGTAGACGTCGAGGGCACTGGGCGATGTCCTTTTTGCAGACAATCTTCGAGCTTTAATTAAGGAACTTGGGCAAGCGGATAAACTCGATGAATGGGGCAAGCGAGGAACGAGTCGGAGTCGAGGGTGCGACAGACGGAGAAAGACGGAGCAGAAACTGCGAAAGCAACGGGACAGGGCGCAAAGGGGCAAACGAGAAGTTTTGACGAAAGAAAGAAAGAGTCAAACTTTCCCGACTGGTACAGCAGAGGAGTCACACGAAGAAGAATATGGTCATCCCGCGATATTTTAGTCCGTATCGATTTTCAAAAATTCATAAAATTATGCTTTATCGTTTCATTTGAGTTGCATTGCAATATTACCGATGTGTTATCGAGACCTCCAGATCCAATGAGAAGAATCGTGGAAATGGGGGATATTGGCGGACAATATTGGTGTAGTGGGTAATGTAGCCGACTGCGTACCCCTCTGAGGGCTCGGATTCGAGTCTCGGGGGATTCGCTATTTTTCACGAATTCTCCTACTGACATTTAGATTGTAACTTGTATAATACCCTCAGTGAAACGTAAAAATGTTAAACACCAAAATCACTGGATACGTGAAACCGAACGTCAAAGTGTTAAAAGAGAGTCAACTGGCACTCCATCCCTATCCCTGTCGCGTGGGGTGCGGAAAACAAATACGCGCGGTTTTGATCCGGTCCATGAAGAGAAGGAGAAAGGCGCAGCAGGATAGCTGCGTAAAGACAGCGCGACATGCTTGGAGAAGTAAAGGAAATAAGAGAAAGAGGAAAATTCAACACGTGCCGTCCTCCTCTTCGCGTTAGCTCTTTCCTATTCTTCCTCTGGCCGAAAGCTCCTCGAACTTCCAAGCGTTGCGAGCACTCCGCGGAACCCTCGAGTGTTCGTTTCTTTTTCTTGCTGCCCCTCGCTTGCCAGACCCGGCCAACCCCGCCACTTGACGTCGTTGCGGCTCCTACACCGAGCGGCTGCCGAGTTTGCTTTCGTGAAATCGACAGTTTCTCTCGTTTTTGATCTTAGTTACAATGGATTAGAGGGGATCAGAGCGGTTACAGGGCCTTGAACGATCCTGTATACCGGTGTTATAAGCGAGTGCACGCGTGCCGTTACCGCTAGCCGATGATTTTAAGTGGCGGTATCTGAAAGCTTAATGACGTCGTTGCTTAATGACGACCACGTCGACGTCTACGACGACGACGACGACGACGACCGGCAGGAAGGTTCTTTGATCTGCCCCGTTGCGCGGAGAAAGGCCTTCGGTTCTCATAATTGTTTTGGGTAAACTGAATGCGATGCTTTGATGCCGGCACCGACGTAAGCGTCGATTCAGAACGCGTCCCGTTAACGAGGTAAATCCAGCAGTTTTCTGCTTTCCACGGGTCCTCGTCTGGGAATGAGTACGAAATTGTTCGGAACCGAGGTAAACGATGACAATAATGACTTGGATCCGGTTCGAACACCTTTGTCTGGCTCCGCTCTCGCGTGAATGATCGTTTGACGATGTTGAACGTATGCACTTCATCTTGATCGCTTTTTTTTTTCAAATGTGAAGTTGAAAAATCTTGTGTTCATTTAAGGGAAACGTCTGCAAAATAGTCGGGCAAGAATCAACAAAATTGTATCCATAATATTGAAGCAACGCAGGGTGCAGTACTTTCCATTTTTGTTTGTTTCATTGTTCGATGCAATTGCTTTTGAAATCGTCGTCAGTGTTCGATATTTTTCTGCATTTATTCCGTACGATATTTACCATGTTTACAGCACGCGTATATCGATGATGTATTGTTTTGACAAACACCGGCCTTTCCAAATATTTGTTTGCATAGAACAATTTCCGATGAACACTCGGTATTGGTAAACGTCATTCACCAAAAAGTGTTGGCGTTCCCGAGTAGTATCTTTGCTAATTACACAATCAGCTGATTGAACAAGTTCCATGTAACCGATCGTTTTCCGCTGTTACAAATTTTATTTGTAATTCGTACAATGAATAATGAGGACAATGTATAGTATCAATATAGAGCAGCTTCATTTTTAATATTGATACGAGAGGTATAGCGTGTGACAGTTTGAAGAACGAGGGTAAACATTCATATTTTTATGAGTCTATCTTTATATCGGAATCGTACGAGAACTAAGTAAATACCGTACCTTCCTGCTCACCGTTATGATGTGTATTAATAGAGCAAGATAAATATTGCTTTCCCTTGCGTTGTTTTCCCTATTCGTCGAACGGCGAAAATAACGTGCTTTTGCAACTTTCGCTAAATCTACAGAGTTGCTTTCGTCGTTGATATTTCAGTTGATATAATTGTATCCGTTTTCGTCCTTTCGATAACCCGATTGATTCGTTAGGGCGAGAATACGTTCTAATTGCTTGACTTGTACAGCTATTCTAATTGGGGTGACGTAATTAGCTCGTGCTCATATTTTGAAACGTATTAATTTGGCAACTAACTGCGCAATTATCTTATTCTTAATCCTCAGTATTCATTTGCAGAGGTGTTCTGATTATCAACTCTGTTAGAATCGATCGGTTCTTTGATCGAGAACACTCGACTCATCGAGGGTGGTTGAACGACTTAACTCGAATACAGTTAAGAAGATAACGTGATTCTTGGTATCTGTAGCTGTTCGATCGAACGAAGAAAAGGTCACTTCGATCGAGATGGAAGAAGAAGGTGTCGCGTTTGTCCCAAAGGGGATGAACTTTCGGGGGCACGTTTACATTGTATTCGAAGCAGGGAGAGACGAGCGTTTATCTCGCCACGGACGCAACAAAGGCACGTAATGAGAACATGTGTTGGATGCAGGAAGCTTCATTAGCGAACCTGTTCCTGTCCGCGAGCTCCATTGTGTGACCTAACTGTCTCTGCCGATACTCTGATGCGTTGCGTTGCGTTTCGCGTGATTCTTTGCCTCTGAGCTCATATTGCCGCCGGGTATTAGTTACCGCCAGTAAACATGAATTCCTAATTGCGGAAATGGACGCGCTGGCGACCCGACAATCAGGCTGCTTCGAAAGCCGCGCCGAATAAATGCGTCGACGCCGTGCATCGAGGGCCGTTTTCACTATCGAGGAATTGTTTGCACGCTTCAACCCCCTGCGCCTTATAGCATCTTACGAAATAAATTGCTATTCAATGATACAATTAAATTAAATTTCTTCGATTATTATAAATATCTCTTTTCTTTACAGCTTACGGCGGGGTCCGGGGGCTAACGTGCAGGATGCTAGTGGATATTCTGCCCTTCATCACGCAGCTTTGAACGGTCACAAGTACGTTTCAAATAATCAAATTTCATCGTTTGATTAAAAGAAAAAAAAGAACTAGGTTCCTACGTTATTTCCATACCGTCGTTCCATGTTCGTGAAATTCTAATCGATAACGACGAAACTTTCTTAGCTCGAGTTTCTCATTAATATTCCTTTCGATCGGCGATTAATCGATGTCGCGCACATTCTGACGATAATTTGGGGAAACGCTTTTATCCCCAGGGAGGTGGTAAAG
Organism: Osmia lignaria lignaria; assembly: GCF_051020975.1. Taxonomy (NCBI): domain Eukaryota; kingdom Metazoa; phylum Arthropoda; class Insecta; order Hymenoptera; family Megachilidae; genus Osmia; species Osmia lignaria. The sequence goes on from NC_135041.1 coordinate 9,182,051, forward strand.
TTATTGCTCCAATATGAGGCTTCCACTAACGTCGTCGACGCTAAAGGCTCTTCGCCGCTTCATTTGGCAGCTTGGGCGGGCAACGCTGAAATCGTGCGGTTAATTCTTACCCAAGGACCTTCGGTACCTAAAGTGAATCTTACGGTCAGTAAACTTGTTCCTCTTCATCTTTTTTTCTTCTTTGTTTATAAAAAAAAAAAAAAATAGTAGTTGCGTGGTAACGTTAACGTTAATAACAAATTCGTTAATTGCACCGTTTATTTATTTTAAAAAGTAACTTTTATTTTTTATATATTTTCTTTGAATATTTTTAGTAACGCGTGAGGTTTATTGTATCTGTCATGAAAATTCGTTTTCTTATTTTTCTATCTATTAAATTAATGATGAGTAACCTTTTTGCTCGTCACTTTGCTAGATAATTACATTTTTCTATAGTCTTGGTTGTTTTTTTCTCATCGAATATACATATAATATGAGGTTGCGAATCGAAACGAAGTATCTGTTAAACCCGAAATACCGGCTTTGTATGATCGCAGACGAAGGACAACGAAACAGCGTTGCACTGTGCAGCACAGTATGGGCACACGGAAGTGGTGGCACAGCTGTTGCAGTACGGATGCGACCCCAGCATCCGCAACAGCCGGGGAGAATCTGCGCTCGATCTCGCCGCGCAATATGGCAGGTAAATTTCACCTACGATTTTTCCCTTTTTTTTTCTCATTATTTTTCTTTCTGCTCGCATTTTAAACTATGCATAATAATTTCGTGGCTGTTTAGCCCGACGAGTAATTTGAAATTCGAACGGCTTCAGACTTGTGTCGACCTCTGCCACTGAAACCGTTCGTATAATCGACCGTACACATTGAATAATCGATGAGCCTGCTAATTGGCTTTGTGCTTCTTCTGTAAAATTAATTATCTTTTATAGATTGGAAACCGTGCAATTACTCGTTAGTACGTATCCAGAGCTGATCGTGCCCCTGCGAAATTCTTCCTCATCGGTGATTTTCCCTCATACTCCGCTGCATTTGGCCTCGCGAAACGGTCACAGGTAAGTCTTTCTAAATGTGTATTCTCTTTGTAAAATTTGATTTCTTTTCGAACAGTTTAAAAGCTTCGATAAATTACATACTTCTATCAAACGTTCAATCAGTTGACATTTATTGCTAATAATAAATGTTCCTATAAATTTTCGATGAGGTTGAGGTCCGGAGAATTTCCAGGACAGTCACGAACTTTTTTCACCTGTGTATCATAATTTTACAAGCATCAATACATAATATAAAAATAACGAGAACTCTGTTTAACTCGGTTTTCATTTAAGAATTAATCATTTTTATGTAAAATCGTTAATTTATGCAAATGGCTTTAATAATTTGATCACCCACTGTAGGTATGTTGCTTCATTTAACGAGTTACGCGTGGAACATACGATTGTTGAAAATTCCATTTGATATTCTCTGTCTCAAGTTGTGATTCGGATTGTAACGTGTCCAATAACCATTCGTTCAGCAGTTCCACGCTCTCTTTATTTAATCAAGCTGAGCCGATGATCGCACGGCGTTTGATCAACACGCGAGGGTGGCGGCTCGCGCGTTTACCGCCGGTGTCCATGAAATCTATTTTATATTGCATTGCAGATCAGGATCGTTGCTGGATTATTCATGACTCGCGGAACCGTGGCGAACTCGTGTACACACTTCGACTTAGCGAACGGGTACACGCGTCGCACGATTAATTTCTGTTTGACATTTCGGGATTGAAACATTACATTCGTAAATAATATTCCGACTCTGTGATATTCATTCTCAAACAATTATACCGTGGTCAAACGGACTCGATTATGTAATTAGGAAATCAATTCCGTTCGACTGCGATCAAAAACACGTATGAAATGGATCACTTTGTATATGATTTATAGTAAACTATAATTGAATTGAAAAAGAAATTAGAAATGTTGATCCAAACCGTTTCTCAGATGGATTTACGAGCGGTTCTTCAAGTTCGCGTCTGAGAACCGCGTACAGATCTTTTTTTCCCTTGAACCGTTCACGCTAATTACCGAGTAATGCGGCTCGCGCATTGTATTCCGGCACAACAATGGACTCGTTTCAGCTAACCATAACGATGTCGAGCCATTTGCAGCGTTACCCATTAGAGCCAATCAGAGAGCACCGCGTTGCGTAATCCCGTCGAATACGATACGTACGTCCTCCAACTGGTAACTGGGAAGCGTCGCAACCCTCTCCTGGTTACACGCTCTATAACCATCATCCTACTACCTACCGATTGCCCTCTCGTTCCTCTTGCGTTCGATCACCGACAGCTCTTGTCCATCGGTGCGCGCTTTGCTAGCTACCTCTCGATTACGGCGATCCTATTAATCATTACCTTCGAAACGTATCGACCTAGATCGCTCGATGTTCATTGGTCACCCTGCGAATAATCGCGATTGCTCGACCAAAACGCCCAGGACGTTTGATCCTTTCGTTATGGGGGGTAGCTATGGCCACCCATCGTTGAAAGCTAATATGCGCCAAGGGTGACTGCAGTCACTCATCACTGCCTGCTGTACATAACTGAGAATAATCATAGCTGCTCTATTGACAATTTTGTCTATCAGTATCATCTGTAATTCAAAACAATTAATATGAGCGTTTTTAATTAGGTAAGTAAGAGAATGCCTTAAGTGTAACGTCGATTTTGGAAATATCAATTGCGGAGAAAATAGATGAATAATAGGTGAAACGGTGTAATAGAGTGAAAGGTTATTTTGCAATCGAGAAGAATGCGTTATGATCAAAAATTGGCTGGCAAATGTCGGCAAAAGTCTCGTCGCGTTCGATCGATTTGCTAGTATTTGCACAAATAATTGGCGATTGTTACATCGCGCGGCAAAAATGTTCAGTTAAATAAACGATATTGTAAGCGCGGGTGTTTGTTATTCGATTAATCGTACCGTTCAATCGGATGATACAAGATTAACCGAATAATCGGACGAGAGGTGCTGTGTGTAATTAAATAACGAAAATGAATATCGGCTCGGATTTGAAACAATTCTTTGGACGAATATTTGTAGATACGTATCTTTTCAAACACGTTGATTTTAATTTATCGTTTAGTTAACGATCAGAAAATCATTTCGCCGAAATTAGATTTAGATTGAAAAAGCGCAAATTCGCAGAAGCGAAAGAAATCAGCGGGGTTCGTTTCGAGCTCGTGGAATGGGAATTGTATTTAACGCTTTGCTCGACCAATTCATTCTCATTTAACATCGCGGCGTCACGTCCATAATCCGGCTGGTAAGCCTTTAAAATAATCGACGTTGTTGGGACCGAGCGTGGGAGCGGGTAGAACGGGGTGGCGGCAGAGGGTTGAACAGGGCACGATCGAAAATCGTTTGCCGATCGTGAATCGCCACGAAACGGCAGTCACATTGTAATCGGGTATAACGTCGGTTTTTCTATGCAGCCTCGCAGCCGGTAATCGCTTTAACTGGCGCTCGCCGCTTATAATGCGATCGCGTCGCGATACACTGTCCGATGTATGCATTTTCTGTCGTCGGTGACGCGTCGACCCGTTCGAATCTCCATCCCTCTCTGTTCGGGCTTCGAATCGTCGCCGATTTCGTGACGGGAAACCACGGCTCCCAGAGGAGCGGGACTCGTTTTATCGGACGAATTTTGGTCGAAAAGCGTGGCTCGCGCGTGAACCGTGTCCCTCTGTCGTTGATACACAGCAGAAATGCGGTGCTTTGAGTACGCTTGTGTTCCTCGCTTGTGTACACCGGATATATTTGCCAGCACGCGGACGCGCGTTCTCCGCTCGCCGCGACTCGCGGCGCGGACTTGCTCTGCTTGTTTTCGTTGACACGTTGACTACCCCCGGTGCGGTGCTCACCGCTGATCGCTTTCATGGATTTAATTCAATCAAGTAATTACAATACGGAAAAATAAATGGCGTAATTATTGTCGAAGCGTGTCGTACCATGTGATTTTTGTAATTATAAATAATTATATACCATTGAAGCGTCTTTCAATCCTCTGACAATTCGATGCAGCAGTGCTGTTAGAATATTTATCTTGAAATCATTCGCCGAAGCGGAAATCCTGTCCATAACCGGGGATCCTGTACTACTTGTTTCGATGAATTTCGAGCAATACCGGCCAACCCTCATCCCGTTGATTAGATTGCAAAATCTCCGGCGTCCTTTATGGACAATCTCCACGGTCAAACAGCGTACGGTTTGCCCGCGTGTGTACGAGCATTTTGAGTGTTTGGACAGGCGCGAAACTATGGTGCCGGTGGCGTTGCACGACCAAGCTTCATCGTCTACGCTCGTTTTCGGCGTTTCCTCTGGCTGTGTACGTTCGCGGCCACCGCACCGGTCCAACTGTACACACGTAGCCGGCCACGTCGAAACGCAACGGGGATTCGCTTGTGTACCGATGCACACTGAGATGATTGCGTTCACGCACGCGTTTCACGCGCTCGCCACGATATTTGGCGGATCTGCTGAATGCGTGGGCGGTCAGAGAGCGAGATAGAGATAGAGAAAGAGATTCCCCCCGGACAGAGAGACGAGCAGAGAATGATAGAGCGAGGGAAGGGACGAAGGGAATGGGTGGAATGGGGCTGGGAGTAATGTCTATTATCGGATTCAATATCGGTGCTCTTGGTAAGCCAGTATACAAATACCCCTATGGCAGGGTAATAACAACATAGGTGCACGTGAATCCGATTCCCAGCCACGAATCCTATATGCGACGGATGGCTGCGGTCACTGCAGTTGCTGCACGCCACTCCGACAGATACAAAACGAAATCTGGGTTTTCTGCTGCTCTACGTGCACGCTCGAAATGGGAAACGCGTACACGTGGGCCACTTTCAGCCGTGGTTCCATCATCCACACCCATCCGCGTACGGTTCTTGGATAGCTTTCGTTCCACTATGCCAATGGAAATGTTACGTATGTATGGCGAAAGGAAATCGAGTAATGGTCATTTACATTCGATTTATTAATCGCTTTTGGCCGAGTCGTGTAAGAGATTGATCCTCCAGGGTGTTTTTCAAAAAGCTTGAAAGACTGAAAGAGAAATCGTAATGGCACAGATTTGAAATTTTCACGATGACTTTGATAGATTTACTTAATTCTCGCGCGGTTGATAAATGATTTAATTTAACAAATTATTGATTTTTAGATCTCGGTATTGGGAACACAGGTCGAATTCATGGAACCTGTATTTTTGTTACAGAGCTGTCGTGGAGGTATTGCTAGCAGCGGGTGTAGACGTGAACACGAGGACGTCTGCTGGTACGGCGATGCACGAGGCGGCTCTATGCGGCAAAATGGAAGTGGTGCGAGCTCTTTTGGACCGTGGGGTCGATCTTGGTATCCGGGACTCGCGACAGAACACGGTGCTCGATCTTCTAGGACAGTTCCCGCCGCACGTCACTCAGGACATTACCGCGGTGATAAAAAGTGCGTGTCGTTCTCCTTGCCAACCTCGTATCTCGATAACGCGTAAACAAGTTGTGCAATTAACCAGGCGAAAAAACGACGGGTTTCATTACCGTCAATCGTTACATGCAAGTAGGTGACGATGCCTTGTGTTCGACGCTACTTTCCATCCAATTTTCGCCTCGTTAAACGTCCTCGACGAATTTGCATGATCGCTTTTTGACACGATCTAATTTCACGGCACAATGCGTGACCACACGTTGGTATTTTTTTTTCATTTCTTTCCTTCGTCATTATTTTTATATTATTCGTATGTTGAATAGAATTAATTGAATGCAAAGTGGTGTATCTTGAAAATAAAGTGTAATTGAATTCAGAAATGCTATATTAAAATCAACGATTCGAGTCTGCACATTCATCTATATTGCGATCAGCTCAAGATGGTTGGCAAACAATGACAAATATAAGTAACGTTATGCGAGGGTTACGCCCTGTATCCAAAATTCGTTGACACTAAATTATAATGGTGAACAACGTGCATTGAACAGGGCATAGGTCTTCCTCTGGGGTGGAGAGCGACGCCGACAGTGAAAACTTGCCACCTATTCCGGTGCAGGGAGGCGATTCATTGGGCAGCCCTTACGAAAACGTTCGCCCGGGGGATGATCTCTCTCCGGCGGAAGGGACGTCACCCACTCAATGGCAGTTCTATCATAAGCCTCGAGACGACGATCGCCGTGTTTCCGGCACTTCCGTTATGTCTTTGTGAGTATCGTTTTTTACCCTCTTCTCACTTTAGCTCGTGTCTGTCTTGCTTGCAGTTCTCCTTTCAATCGCTGCTCATCAATTCTTTTACTTGCGCGTTATCGTGCTTGCAACTGCGTTCAGTGTGTCATATATTTTGTGTAAATAATAAAATTAGAAAAGCAGAAGTAACGATAGGTTTCGACAAACTTGAATAATACAAATGGTAGATAGCATGAACAAATCAATCAAGGGGATGATACTAACACGTTGAAGAGGGTCACCAATGTAACCTTATGCATCGCATAAGAAACTGTATGAAAGTTTTATAAAATTCACCCGATATTCAACGTGTTAATAACGAAGATACGGGTCATGAAATATCCACGTTCGGCAAACACAACCCTCCCCGACAAGCTACACGCATCGATACACGTTCATTCGCGTTTCCCATTCCGTCTACCGTACACCGCATCACGAAAGAAGAAAGAAAAGGAAAAAAAAACAAGAACCAACAATCGAGCTGAGCCAGCTAGCTGTTCCTCCCGTATTTATGCTCATCTCGGCGTCATCTTGGTCGAGGAGAAAAGAATATCGCGTCGGTGCATCGGATAAGAGCTGAGGTCGGTAATATTTTCTAGAAAGACCGGATATACGTATAGAGGAGTATGGAACGGCTTTAATATAGGAGATGTTGGGGTAAACAAAAGCATAGACGTGGACCGGGGCACAGGGAGAGTGAATGAGCGAGCGATGGCGAGCGCGAGTGCCCTCCGCTGATGATGGTTAACAGGGACGTCGGTGGTAGCGTTAGTACCGATGCTGGTTGCACCAGGACGGGAATGGCCAGAGGAGGCATAGGAGGGAAGCTTCTCGACCGTCGACCGAAAAGGGAAGCTGAAAGTGGAGGTGGAGGAAGAGGTTGGAGGAGGTGGCGCGGCCGCGTGTAGCCCCAGCGCGTTAAGCACCGCTTGGCTTGGTTTAATTTTCCTGATGTAGGCAGGCGATGGTGGGTCCGACCGCCTCGTTCACCCCTGGGTCACCCCCTCGTCGTATCACCCCATTGGTACATTCTCTCTTTCTCTCTCTCTCTTTGGGTGTATGTGGCAGCTAAACGCGGCTGGGTTGGCTCGGACAGACGGAGAAAGAGTAACTCGGCCGAGCAAGAGACTGACAGAAGGAAAAAGATAGATGTTGAATGGTGGAAAGAAAGAGGTAGGAAGAGAAAGATAGAAAGGGAAGCGAGAATGGTACCAGGCTCTCCTCACCTCCACCGTCAATGTTTGACGTCGGTAGCCGTAGCTCGGCCGCCTCGAGATGAATCCATCACGTTAAACAATGTAAATGTTAGCCCGTCTCAGCATAAAACTAATAACCATTGCTCTCTCCCTCGTCCTACAGGCATGGCCTCCAGCCGCGGTTCGCTGCCTCCTCATTCACCTCTGCTTTCGCTTCTTTCTAACTCCCACCTTCCTCTTCCTTCGGCTCTTCTCTCTTTCGGTTCCTCTGCTGTACGCCTTCGGGACCCGAGGTCTACGTGACCTCGTTAAAAAGTCGCCGCTCGTCGTGCAGGGCATCTCTGGTTAAACTTACGTATTGTCGAAAAAGGAACGACGATGCTCGAGTACCATTCTTCGCCCGTTGTCCGACCGATGAACGACCTCTTTGTTTGTTCCCTTGGGAATCCATGTTTCTTAAGTACCGCGTAAGATATTTTCTGAAATAAATAATCGGTGAAGAGATGCCGGGGGGGCGGGGGTTGAAAAAACGACAACTTCGAACGCTTTGTCGTTAATGTTAAAAAATAATGAAAATAGGTTAGACGGGAACGCTGGATGGCAGATTGTTCCGCGCTATGTTGGCTTCGGTTTTGCTTTCGATATGCTAGATAAATTAGATATGGTATCTGACGGTAGACGCCGGATTGAAAATTTCAGTGAAGACGAACGGAACGGGGGACCAGTGAACGGAGTACGGAGGACCCTCCAGCAGACAGAGGACTCCGACCCCAGTTCCCTCTTCGACAGCGTCTTTATGTCCATGTCCGACACTCTGAACTCGATAAATACTTTTGAAAGTTCCGATCAAACTCCCGACGACAAACCACAAAACACTACCACCAACAGAATACCATTAGCACAACGCGACACGACACGGTAATAACACGAAACCATTGCCCGATAGAAATGGTAGCGCTTTAGATTTTTGCGGTGATAATTCCTTTACCTTCCTTAACTCGTTAAGAAAGTTTTAAATTACATTGAATGATGTTTATCGTCCAAAGCGCTACTAAAACTGACGCGCTAATTAAACGTAGTGGGTGTAGAGAGAAGCCAGAATAGAAAACTAAGCAAAGCATTAGAAATTCCAAGTTAATCGTGAATTGGTCCCGTTGAGACGTTCAGTTTGGTTGCACAGGGGTTCCGACAGCGGACTGTACCAAACGCCACCGGTACCCCGAGGAACAATGGAGGGTAGCTTCGTGTCGGAGGATCTGTCCTTGACATTACCCACGGGATACGGGGGTGGCAGGGAGTCGGACCAATTGAGCGTTTCCTCGTCCTCGAGCGTCGGTGGACCGAGCCCTCGGGACCGGCGTTGTTTGCCCAACGATTCCAGCGCCGCCGGGATATACTTGCCAATGGCACCCTTGTCCAGTTCTCTTCATAGCCCTGCCTCCAACAGTAAAGTCTCGGTAAGAACGAGTCCCTTTATCGCCAACGAGTCATTGACTCTCGTTGATTTCGCAAAGGATTGTCATTACTGATGGGATCAAGTACTTTGCGAGTAATACTTGTAACACACTTGAATTCCATTTCTACTCGCGAAAATACGTTTGTTCGAAGAAAAATTTTGGCATACTATCCAATTTTTATTTATTTATTTATTTTTTTTTTCATTTACGTCCAGATTGAGTTTTTTAAAAATCAAAGGAATTAAAGAATTGGATTTCCAATCTCGAAAATCGCCGGTGAGATTTATTTGGTGAATCGTTTTTCCTTACGCTTTTCGTCCTTTTCTCTCTCTTCGCTACTGCTGTAGATTGATTCTTTTTCAGCGCGAAGAATTCTAGCGTATAACGTGGCAATGAATCATCTCTGCGCCTTACAGTTCGTTAACGTGGACAAATTGATCGCGTGGTTAATTGGCCCGACAGCTCGACGTCGGCGAAATTTTTCCTTCGAACGAGACGGCTTCCGGAAACTAGCGCGATGTTGTTCAGCATTAAGTTCTAAAGATAACAGTGATCGGACGATGTTATTCGTTGAACTTTAGTTTACCTCTCGCGCAAAAGATTCTTTTAACTTTTTCATTGGATCTTTATAGTTTTAGATGCAATTATTTTTCGTCAAACAAACGAATCGCTTCAGTTTTCACCCAATGTTGTACTGATAAAATTGGCTATCGTTGGTGCGGGTTTCAGCCAACGCCGCCGAAAAAGCCGCCCAGACGCAACCTGTCCGTCTCGCCGACGCACTTGCAGACCCAGATGTCCTTGTCGGCCGATTGCACCCTGGGTCCAAGCAACTACGAGTACTTGTTCATGGCACGGAGCGGAGCACGCAGTCACATCGATCTGGAGCAGCTGCAAAAACGTCGGGAACAATTGCGTCACGTAACGAGAAGCGTGGACCAATACGTGGAGATGAAGTCGCGCGTGCCGGATGGGGAAGAGAGACGGGACGCAAACGTGGAACCTGTTGCCATTACCTCGATCTACGAGAACAGACCGATCAAAACGTTGAATCCTAGACGAAAGTTACGGAGGCACGCGTTCGACAACTACGAGGCTGAGAGCAGCCCTTGCGCTGACAAGTCGCCCTGCAGCGAGACGGATATGTTCGCCCAAGAACAGACGTTCGTTTCGAACGCCTTCCTTACGCTCAAGTCTTCCCAGGAGAGTCTGTTAGACGAGAAACGCGACACCGTTGACGAGCAATCGGTCCCAGAGGGACGCGAGGCGACCGACAAGCGCCTGAAACGAGTACAAATGATGTTACCCACCAGTCCCACGCATTACGCTCAACCACCCACGCCTGATCACCCTCCGCCGTCCGCGATGCAGGCGGAGAAGTCTATCCACGAACGGATTCGTCCGTTGAGCCAGGTAAGCTCATTCCATTGCTATGAAAATATCAAATAAAAGGTAAACTCATCTCACGATTCGCTCTAATTATTCTACCAACGATTAACCAGTCAGTCGCATTCCGAGTATGCCATTAGAGTCCCATCGGTTGATCTTAAGAGCATACGTGATTCGTCACACGTTATTCGTCGAAGCGTAAATTCGCGGGCGTTCAATCTTCCACCCTCGGCTGCTTCTTCGAATCACGACGCGTGCGTGTTGCGTGACGCGTCGAGACGTCAAACGGTAGCTAACGCATCCGCTTGTGAAAGTATCGCTCCGGAATGTTCGTATCAAAGGAGGATATTACACCGTGGATGGTTTATCGTTAATGGAGATCGACGAAACGCGTTGAGTTCGCGGGTATATACGTGCGCTTCTGGTAAAAGAATCGCGCGGCAAGAACCGTGGAAAAGGCATCGTCGTAGCTGGCCGCTGTACGCTGTAAGCTTGGACAGTAGATAAGCAGTCGACAGACAGTCTTAGCAGGTTACGTTTAATATACAAGCGATGTTTGATCTGTGATGCGATTTGCAAGGAGGTCGACCTCTCGGTTGCTACTGGCTGCGAGCCGTGTATCGCTCGTTTCCCGCCGTTTGCCGGCGTCATCCTGTGATCGTTCTGCTGTGAGACCGACTACGCTCTCGCTTCTCATCCGTTGCCGAATAGATATCCATAACATACACCGTTTGCTACCTTCTATTCCACTCCCTAACCCTCTCAATCTCCTACCCTTTTCGCGCGTCCTTCTGCTCTTCTCCTCTTGCTACTTCCTTTCCCGTTCGCTCCGCAATACGCGTTCCCAATCCGTGTCTTTCAGCGGTTATGCACGCTTCGGGGAATATCGTACAGCCGGTGTGTATATCATTGAACGAGAAGACACGAATGACGACAAGACGCTTTGGAAGACGCGTGCGTGTGGTTGGGTGGCTCCGCTTTGCAGGATACATCGCGTCGAGTAGTTAGTGCCTACAGATTCACGGATGCCGGATACGAGGTTCAAGCTTGCTTTTTGGCAGACGCCGAAAGACCTCTGTGTATCCTGGCGAACCTTCCGCGGATCGATGCACACGAATCGACGATTGAAGGATGAAACGAAATGGTTACGCGCAAACGGAAGGAAGTTGTAAGAGGAAGATGTTACTACACACGTTTTCAGCTAATCGAGAAAGGAACGTGCAATTTCGTTGGACCGGATGCCCGTGCATGTGTGTAGAAGTGGCAATCTAGCCGGACGGTAATTGGCAAGTGGCACGGGGTCGCGACTGGGGGATAACGAGTGTAGCCCGATTTCGATTGACGCTTGGAAATCTCGTCAACGTGCACGAGACACAAGAGCCGAGCCTGTTTCGGCACAATTTGCTCGTCCGCAACGCTTCACACTTGCAGGCGTTTTTAATTCCTAAACCAGAGGAACATTCGACGATTTGATGTAGAAATTTCGGATGATTCGAAAATTTAGTTTGACAGGAGAGCGAATATAAAAATTCAAAGGTAAATTAATCGAAGAAATTCGAATGAAAAATCGTAGACTGTTGAACCGATGGAGGAAGCGCGTCGGTCGATAAACGAAACGAGGCGTCGTTTCAGCGATCGTTCAGCTGGCATCGGTGCGCAAATCGCGAAAGACGAAGCTGCCAGATGCGATTCGAGGACGGATTCAAGCGGGTATCGCGCTTGAAGGAGGAAAAGAGGAAAGCGCGGCAGCGAGAAGCCGTGAGAGGGAGGACGCGGAGGATGGTGGTACCCGCTCACGGATGGTTGCTTCACACCCGTCAACTTCCGCGGATCCAGCAGAGCGGCAGAATGCAAGACGCCGACACCCTTTGAATAATGAAGCCCTCGGCTTCTATGCCTGTCTGACTTCTCCTCGTGAACGCTCCTTCTCCTTACCTTGCCTTGCCTTGCCTTGCCTTGCCTTCCTTTGCCTTGTCTTGCTTTTACCTTGCCTTACCATTCCCTCGCGCGCCGACACACGGATCTACGAATTTCTAGAGACGCTTTCCGGCTATACGGTACACGAGATGCGAGAAACCGCGTCCGTCTCTCCAGTCTCTGGCGTCAAATTTTAATTGCGTTACGACGATTTGCACCGCGACGAAATCTTGTCTCTCCTCGCGTTTAAACGTCGCGGTTCTTCATTTAAACCTGTATCGGTGATGTGCACCACTCTCTTTGGAAGAAACACTTCTTTTCTTCAGCAGCTTTTCAGCTTGGATTGTAGACAGTCTTTTTAAGGGTCTGACGAATGTTTTTCTTCAAAAGGCGTAAAGTAAGATTTGGAAGTTGAAAAGAACGATTCAACACTTTGCGGTTGTATCTATCCTCTCAGTCAGCATTCGACGAGGATACAGATTGTCGAATAAAAATTTTAATATTTTTGCATGTCATACATTTCGAATACCGAATCGAACATTGGAACAGATATTTTTTCGCGAAATACCATTTGTACGACCCATATTTCACCAAGTTTATTTGATATAATCCTATCTGGTGATCTATTCGAATAGATTTCCACGGATGGAAATCGCTTTTATTTTTCCTCTCCGATCGTATTCTCATCGTTCGATATCGTTTCATATCGTTGCCTCGCAAAATCATTTAGTCCAATCAACCTCCTACAAAAAAATTAATACTGAAAACCATAAACAATATCAACTCTAATGATTTCGATGAGGGAGGCTTTATAATCTTTAGTTTCGAATAATTATTAAAAATAAAACGAAAAACAAGAAATAAAAGGATACAATGCAACCAATCGGAGTGCACAATGCAGCTCATCAGGAATGAGCCTTTAGGAAAATAAAAATATACCCGGGTTTACGTGTCGGCAGGTATACAAGCGGAGGTCCCGCGACATGGAAACGGAAACCGACGAGGATTTATTGCAGTTTCCGGCCGGTGGTTCTCTGGACGCGTCCAGCGGATCGTTATCGAGCGTGTCTCTGTCCGACAAGAGCATGTCGACGGACAACGTCGAGGAATACTTCGGGGATGTGCCGTTCGCAGGTAAACAGCAACGCACGCTTGGCTGCACCGCATGACGCTTCTTTCTGCCCACGTGTACATGCATAATCGTTGTGTTACGTCTTTGTTTCTTCTTATTTTCGTCGTGTGCCTGACGGTGACGATCGTTTGTCCCCGGTGGAACGGATTAACGTTGATTTATATTATTCGTCCGGACACTTAATCAGTATTTGGATACACACGTTGACAATGGAAGTTAAAATAATTTTTGGTCATGGAACGGATAATACAAATCTACTTTGAAAAATATAACAAATCTTCGAAGAATAAAAATCATTCACGAGAAACAGTACGTTCCTCGTTTCTAACGCCTTATCGACGAATCAAGGTTGAATATGCATGATTCATTTTGCGTGCAATTAACACATGTTAAGTTTGAGGATAAAACAGTGTCGCGCGTCGATAAGGTGTTATTTATGGATACGTGCTGATACGCACAAATCGTAAATCTACGAATGAGACCCATGGGTGCTCCATGAGTGGTGTCTACGTTAGGGAGACTGAAACATGCAAGGGGTCCCATCCGTGGACAGCACACTGCGTTCGATAATTTCGAAGGATGTTGCTTAATGATTGAAAAAATCTCACTTCCGGCGACAGCTTCTTTCTACACGCGCTACGAATTAGATCAGTCTGTTTTAGTTTTTTGTTCCACACCGATGGTTATTTATTTACGTCGCGTTATATATATATATATTTTTTTCACGATTTACGATCTTCTGCGAATTGTAACAACGGGAGTTTTCGAGCTTCACGGTAATTTTTACGCGATGATCGGGAAGATTTGATTTTTGCTATTTTTTTTCTGCGGGACAACCATTGTACGGGTTTAGCTCTTTTTTGTATATTCATGAATACATTGTTTCTCGTATTTGGACCGTCACTAACACCGCGTCAAAAATTCAATCTAAAAGGAAAAAACCGAAAGAGTGGATACTCGATTCGCGAGTATCCTATTCATTTTTCGGCGAGGACGAAACGCGTGGAAGAAAACCGCCTCGTCGACACGTCGATGATAAAATCCGTCGACGTTGGATTTCAATCTTTGCGCACGCGAAACGAAAGACGTGCGGTGCAAGCGGAATCCTGTTTGCGGAAAGAACTAACGATCGTTGCTCGTTACACCATTCTATTTCACGTTAAACGCCGATTATCGCTGTCGTGATTGCACGCGGTCAGTGCGGCCGAGGGTTTTCGCGGGTCGAACGAAATAATACCGGAAGTTGTCGCCCTTTCCGGCGAGAAACACCATCAGACGCTCGTTAGGGGTAAGGGTGGCGCAAACGATACTATAGAGCTAGATACTTTGCCAATATGTTAAAATTAGAGTTCGAATGGTTCCTTAGGTTATCGACCACCTATACAGGGATGTTTGAAGAAGATGGACTTCATAAGGAAGATAAAATGGAATAGATATATTTTCGACCCTGTATTGATAGGATATTTTTTTACTCCATTTTATCTCCCTTATGGAGATTATCTTGATTAGATACACCCTGTATAGTTAACTGTGATGTACATATCATGTTTGCATATACAGGGTATTAGAGGAAAAGATTGAAAATTTAGCAGTTTGTCGAAAAAATTAAAGATTTTCTCTTAGTTCTCAGTGACTGCATGTCAGAATGTGAGCAAGAGGGATAAAAACGTATTACTACGTCATTCTATTAAAGAAATATTACGTTAAAATAAAATGAAGAAATCAATCGTGATGTTAGTACTGTTCGAAATACAGTGCTATTTTAATCAAGCTTATTTAATTTTCAGCTTCAGTACTCCAGATTGTAGAAAACGTAGCACTACGTTAAAATGAAAATATGATTTTCTGATTATTTCGGTGAATATTTCATTTTTCCAAGTTATCCAAATTTTCCTCTCCATCGACACCCTGTGTATGTGCTTCGTTATGCGTATTATGTATATCTGTATAAAAGTTTATCGAAGATTATTATATCAAATGTTTATTTTCTTTTTGAATAGAGTATACGCTATATTTTCTACACATTTGTCGATAACCAGATACATCGATGATTCTGTTGTGTAAATATACTGTCCCGTTTAAACGAATCCTCGATGTACTGTAAAATACTATAATTTTTTAATCGTATTCATTAAAACATAGTTTAATTGTTTGTTATATATAAAATCATATACATATATTCTTTATGTAGTTGCTGTTTGTCAATTTTTTTTCTTCTGATTACATATTGTATTACGTATCTTGAAAGATGTAGAGCTAGAGAAGTTGTCAAGTGTGCAATAACGATAAAAGAGAATCTAGTATTGAAAGGAATTTTAACTTTAGATTACGATAAAGATATCATCGTTGTAGATCGTAAAGAAAACTATACCTAAGTGAAAGTATTCTTCGACGAATGGTTATTGTAACAGTGGGAACATCACTTTTATCAAAAAGTCGTGGATAGATTCTTGAATTGCTTCAATTTAATCGTAAAATAATTCTCTAAATTTTCTACTATTTCTTTAGCTGTTATTTTGGCAATAAATAAACATTTCGTTTGGAAATTTTCCAAGGATTAATAGTTTCTTTTTTAAACTCCATCTACAATATTCATATATTTAAATATTATATTTTTGGTATACAGTATTAAAATACTGCCAGTGTATAAAAAAATTGATCAATATTGTAACATTTTCAAGAATGGAACCTGTCCACGATATTTAGATTAAGCATTTAGTAGATTAAGCATTTTGGTTTGTTACATTGAATTCTCCATTCCTTCCTGGTATTTACATAGTTTATTTTGTGATTGATTTTTATATTTTATTTTATGTTAAACGCTTCGTCTGGTTATTGTAATCGCTCGACGAGCCACACGTATTAAAAGAGTATATATATATACATATATAGCTGGATAAACGTTAGATAGTACAGTTAGACGTTACAGTTAACTGCGATTATATCGTTGGTGTGCTAATAAACGTTATTTGCTGCTGTGTATGCAATGTCTTGAATTATTTTGTCGCTTTCGTTCGTCCATCGGGCTTTTCTCATTATTTCTTGCTCCTCTAAAACATTTTTCTATTTTTTTGTTTCAATTGCAATCTCGTTAATGAACTCGTTTTTCCAATTCGTTATGACTTTCATAACAAAAATATTTCATTCTTAATATTAATTGGATCTCAAAACAATGTTGCAATTAAAAGATTTCCAATTTTCATTTTCCAACGAAAAAGAGAAACGAGCATAAGTAATCTCCATTTTTCTCCTGATTTTAGAAGACGAATAGCGACTAGTTTTAGTTTTAATTAAACGCAAGCCTCTCGAGACTTGTATAAATAAATTTTCCAGTATGCTGCGTTCTTTTGCTGTGACATATTGTTGATACAATATTGTTTGAGTGAAATTGCATGCGAGTGAAACAAATCGTCGATATTACGACTGTGCCCCTTGGTTTTTCTTTATATTATAAGATATGTTTTATAAAGGATGAACTAATATGATCGCCAGGATTATGATTCTTAACTGCATTTTTTATCGCATCACGGTAAGTTATCATCCTGTTTGTACATATACGATTATACACGTTTCATTTTGATTACATGCAACCGCTTCGATTTATCATCTTCACTCTCACATCTTATGTATTCGTAATCATTGTACATACTTTGTAAATATTGCAACATGTTCAGATTGAGATTTTTCACTGCAAAGATTCATGCTAACGAGTTTGGGAACGTTGGATTTATCCGAGCAGCAAAATGGTTTATCGCTGCACTTGACTGCATGCATGCTCGTTGATGCGGTTTCTATCATTGATTCATTAATACGCCACGATAATTGTTACATTCGACTCGTGTTTCGGTTTATCGAAAACCGTATCACTTGTTCGTTTCATATCTATTTCCCGTATACTTTTAAATGTGTTTTAGAATAATGGAATATTTGAAAGGTTCTTAAATCCTCTATTTCGTGACTCTTGAAATCTGTATCCACGCGAAGGGAAAAAATCGGCTAAACCTTTCAACAGCTCCCTTCCGCAGTTACGTAACGCGGTTCTATCGCTAGCACAATGCTGCAATTGCACGCTTGACTTTCCGAGCGAGTGAAAAGTGGAGCAAGGTGAGATTCGAGCAACGACACGCGTCCTTTTATATCATTAGCAGCTTAATTATTTTCATCCGCGCCGTGTACCCGTTCACGGGTTGCGTAATCTAAAACCTCGCCACAATGTCAACAAATGGAATCGAAAATTAAAAAAAAAAAAGGATCCCGATTATTCTGTGTCCGTGCACTACGCAACACTACCGGTTTTGTACATTACCGTGATATCTGTGTAGATAACAACGCGTCTCGTTAAATCAACAGTCTTATCAAGCTCGTCGTAAGTTACGCGGACGCTCGTTTTTACTGATAAACGAGCATCTACGCTTTTCTCAGCGCTATCGAAACTCTGGAAAGCCCTGCTTGTCGTAGGTTGTGAATTTTCGATAATACGACCCACCGACTTTATCTGAACCCAGCTCTGCTCACAGAATCTCTGCCCTCTGGAGAATTTTCGGTGGTCTGTTTGAAGTGACTGACGTTGGATAGCGAACATAGTTTTATGAGGATTTTTGATAAAAAAAATGAATACAATTTTAGAAAATTAAATTGAAAGAAGAAAATTGTTTCTTCTCATCAATTCAAGAACTGATTAATGGTTACAAGTACACCAGTAAAAGGAAATTAACATCTTCGATACGTAAAGAATTGGAACACGTTTCAATGGAAGGCTGTCACAAGAGAAAATAAAACGTACAAGCAGGGAGCAGTACAATGTCTCGTCTGACAAATGATATGCTATATCTTATCGCTGTTTATCTGTTCGAGCGCTCGGCAATCTCTCACCATCTTCAAATAAATCAGAATTCAGTCTTCGTTTCTTCATCTCGAAAAAAAATTCAGTATTTTTGTATGTAAAAGGAGAGATTGACGTATTGCAATTATTTAAAATATTGACAATTCTTGAATGCCAACTACAATTGAATATTGAACGCACCAAGCAAATACACTTTGTCAATAAATATCGACAATATTGACGTTATTGAACTGACAATTTATATGGTCTGAAGGTTCCTTAATAGAAGACTGATCGTTTCACAAAATCTGGTGTCTAAAATAGAAAGTCTGGATGAATAATATCACGGTAACAACTGTTAGAACGAAGTTATCAGTCGAACATTGTTGACTGAGAATCAACAAAAGGGTGGTCGTGTACATCCAACGATCTTATTCAGAGAGCAACATAAACTCGAACAACGAAAGGGAACCGGAATTTATTTTCAGAGGGACTGGTTAACTTCTCATTGTGCCTCGTTTATGACCGTGACGGAAAGTGCACGCCTCTTTGTTCTTGAGCGGAAGAACGCGGAAATTCATGCTCGAAATCTACGTTAAATTGCAATCTCCATTGACTTGCAATTTTCAGTTTCAACATTCCTCCGATAATTATATTTCCTATTTTTATTCAACTTTGCCATTTCGAAAACAACGTCGGATGATCGGTCGCCTGTTCGATATGAATCACCAGATTGCTCCACAGATAATATACGATGTGTTTCAAAATCTAAATATAGTAACTAAGGGCCAAAGTCATTTTGTTTCCACTAAACGAGCTTAGATATATGTTCCATTCGAAAGCCGAATTCTTAGCACTTTGTAACCGTCAGTGACAATTTCCTTCAGCCGAGAATGTAAATTTAAACGAAGTGCTCGTGATTGCCATTTTGACCGGAGCGTAATTACGTTTCCGGTCAGTAAAGTGTTAATTGTGCGAAGGTTATCAAGATGTTTTTATCCTCCAACGATGTAATTTGCAATTAAAATATCTAATTAATAAAAAAATTGAAGAAAAAGCGTAAGTGATGAAAGATTCAAAGTGATCTGAGACCTCGGAAATTGAAAATATCTAAAAGATAAAAATGGATCAGCGTTGAAAATTCTTTTTTTTCCCCTTCAATTAACGAATGAACATTGTTGCGAAATTAATTGTGAGCAGCTACGATAACGTGCCAGTGTTCCCAGCGAGTGGTAATCGCGTGGCGGCCCACTTATCGCCTCAATTACAGGAATGCTTGAATTATCTATGAGCTGGTGCTTCGTCGAACGCGAGAAAAAGTTGAGGGAAACGGTCGTACGAAACGGCCGCTGAAAGAACAGCGCGACAGTTTAACGTGACTCATGTTCCGTGGCTTATGCATTCTTCCTCGATGTCATAATCTCGTTGTCGAGCTTCTTCCAGCCGCGGGAAAATGTTCCTTCTCGTTTTCTGTTCGCGTTTGTTCCGTTCCATTAATCTCGTCTCGATTTTGCAAATAAACGAAGCAGTGCGTGTTCTTTGAATTCACTTGCCGAAGTAAGAACTGTTTTTACATCGTCAAAAGTGGAACATCCACACTGTGATACGTAACTTTTAGAGATGATGATTTAACGCGTTTGTCACTGGTGACCCGATAAAAAAGAAAAAAATATTCCAAGTCGGAGGATCGTTTCCTCCAGAGACATCAACGCCTGAGACGCAGCGATTACGCTCGAATCTGGTTGTGAAATGGTGAAAGAATTAAACTGAAACGAAACACGACGATGGTTTCTCAGTTTCGCGCTCGTTTATTTCTTTTTTTTATTAGCCGTAATTACCCGTGGTTGTTCACTCGCGTCTACTGATCTTGAACGGAAGCAACGGAGCTTTCGTCGTGTTCAGCCGCGCGCGGGTTGCATTTTAATGGATCACGTACCGTTTCCTCCGTTGCAGAATGGATTAGTCATGACCTCTAAGAAGTTTCCCAGAATGCCAGACTAACGAACTTGCCGACGGCTTCGCAACGACACTGACGTGTACGACGAGTCATGCTCTCTGTAAGATCTGTTTACTGCACCGTCCGGCATCGCGCGATATCGCGGCGACCTATTCAGCGATCGAAATGGCAATAATTCGGTTCGATTTGCAAGAATGACACCCGTTCGTTACGAAACCATTGAGTCGATATAATCGGAAGCTTTGAAATATAAATCTTTATAATTTAGATCCAAGGAGAGCATTAGAATTAATTTTCTTCAGCTGGGTGATAATTTTTACGTCAACTTGGAGCCGTTTCTGTGCAAGGTTTCACTGGGCACGCAATTCGTGAACAAAACGCAAGTTTCAGGGAAACGTGTCTTCTGCTCATTAACATCACAATGGCCGTGTCTGGTCAGCAAGAACGGACCTTCACCATATGCAAGCGCGATCCACGTGAGTGTGGATTCATTGTCCGTTCCTCTGCCATTCAATTCTTCCTCAGGCTCGTCTGCGTGTTTCCAGGTACCTGAAACTTCAGTGGCTTCGAAACCTGGAGGACATGCCTCTTCCTCTAAGAATTATCTTAAACACTCGAGGTTTTCAACCTAAAACTTCCATATTATTTAAAATTTATAAAATGTAAGTGCACCCATTTATAAGTATACCCAAATGTAAGTGTAACATTTGATCTAATCGAAAATGGACCACGAGTGGATCGGATCTAAATCTTGGTCACCCGAACTCTTAGGCGCCTCTTACAATTAGCCAGAAAACTAGGTCTCCTCAAACGTCGGAAGAAAAAAAAAAAACAATCAATTCGTTGATGACGAAACGAGACATTCATTTCTCTCTTCAGCAACGAAGAAGCCAGTGTAATTCGGTCTGGGGTCCCAGCTAGCTAGTCCCATCTCTGGGGTCATCTTTCCCTGCTCCCAACATGCTGGCCTGCCACTATACGAGTCGAGCGACTTTCTACGCTTCTCTCTTCCTCTTTTCCCCTCGTTTGCCTCTCTCCTTCTGTCTCATTGTCCCGATGGTAGGTGCGGGTGGCGAGGACCCGGCTCCCTCCTCCTCTCCTCACTATCTGTCCTCCTACTCCTCTTACATTGCCACCACCACCAGCAGCAACTAACTCCTCGTGGACCTAACACGTTCGAATTAGTCGTCTCGTTAAGCAGCCTCGTGGCACGTCGACGAACGAGTCCATCGCGTTACCCGGATGACCGCGTAAGCTCCGCTACGCGTTTACCCGACGATAAGAAGTTAACGCACTCGGGTCAAACGGTAGTTGACTGGTCGATCGGTTGTTCGTCCGTTTAGATCGATACACCAGAGGAAGAATCTTCCGAACCAGAGAGATTCCTTTACCTTGCTTTATTGGGGACCTCGGTTAGACCGGTTCCAGAGTCCTGGACGCGATCTCGTTCGGTTACGAGAACGAGGAGGAGCCTCCGGGTCGAATTCGAGCCTCTACGAGCTCCATCGAAAGTTACGGAGAAAGGAAGTAAGGATACGAGTGGTGATTATTTTTCGGGACGTGTACTCGAACCGGGAGTTTGAATTTTCAATGCGAAGACGCAAGGTCGTTGATAAGTCGCTGAAAAATATTGGAGCAATCAGTTGTGAAGCGATTGACAATTTGTCGAAGACTCTAATTGTAAGACCAGCTGAGAATTTACTCGAGATCATTGGACTGCACTTGGCTTTGCTATTAGAATTGATCTAACAGATCAATCGCGGGACTAATCGATTGCTATTGATCATTGAAACTCTATCGATCACTTTGTTAACACGATCAGCATTATTTTGAAGACTATTAAAATACGAATTCAGTACAAGTGTACATTTGTACCGATCGAAAGATTACCTTATCGCTTGAATTGGAACAGCTGATAAGTCGTTGCACTTGCAATCATTTCGCGAGGCTCGTTGGGAATCTCCGATCAATAAAAATTCGACGGAAATTCGTCGAAAGACCATCGGTTGACTCACGCACAGGTTGTCCGGTGGAGGAAACGGTGGGTCACGTGTTCGGTGCTCGAAGGAGGATCGATCGGAGCGAGGTGTATCGAGGCTCAGTGCGCGGTTGAACGAGGATCGATCGAGGCAGGTGGATCATCGCGCGGCTCGTGCGTTCCAGGGCGTGTCGTTCGCGTTCAACAAACCGATACAATCCTCTTTTCCTGACTGCAAACGTCGAGGGAAGACCGAGAAAGAAATTGCAGTGCGTCGAGTACACGAGTGTCTAGACTCCGACGATCTGATATCGAACCTCCAGTTTATTACGCGATTCTGAAGTGACGTGTGTTATCACTGTTTATTTATTAGAGATTTCATGCGTACCGTGTTTTTGTTGACTGACGTAACAGCGAGTGTAGAACAGAAGATCGAAGAACAGAGGATACCTAATGATACCATAGATCTAGATCGTACGTAACAATTTGAGCAAATAAAATAATACAATTTTCATGGTTTAGAATCGAAGGCAAGCAAAATTATTCAGGAATTTTGCAGATAAACTGTACTTCTATCCACTTGACGCTCGTCGATTTTATTTTCACGTGTATTACACGGATCGTATACGTCCACCGGTTCCTCGACAATATTCCTCTAGCTGGTACACGAAAACTAAAAATAGAAAACAAAAAAGGGAGAGAAATATTTCATAAAATGCGGGAACACTGGTGAAATTACGGCTGGCTAAATGCTGCACTTGACGCGAGCGTTATCTCGGTAGCGAGCGCGTTTCGGCGAGCGAAATCGAGTGCAGCGAGGCGGCCGGGCCGCGCGACAGCTGCAGAAATTTTTACAAAAATGACACATGTGTTCGCGCCGTGGTGCCCGCTTTTCCAAAAGTCACCGAACCGACGATGTAACGTGTAACGACCAACAGCGACAGCCTGTGCCCCATTGTTCGTAGTTGCCGGAGGGACACGGAGGTGAGAGAGGTCAGAGGCGTGCACCGTGTCCTGTCGCGAGGAAAAAGGACATCTGTTCGGTGGTGGTCGGCTACGGGAATGAGAAGAAAAATGACAGACGTTCGCATTAGGGGGGAATGTTGGACTTTTCTCTGCTACTCCTAGAGCTGCATGTCCTGTTTCCGAACGTGTACGAGCGAGTGCGCGACTGCATTAGTGCCACGTGCATTCTCCAAGGGAATCCTGCGTGTTCAAAGTTCCTCGCGTGCCTGGCGAAAACCGCGATACGCTTTCTATACTTGTTGCTCGTCGCGTGGCATCGCGTACAATAATAGTCCGTCCTCTCGTTGCGTCACCACCGAAAACCAGCCAAGATATCGCTTTTCCGTTCCTAACTCGTCAAATTTACGTGAGTTTCAATCGGAGAGATAGTCGGTCGGTTGAGTACAAAAAGAATACTCCTTTCTCTATGCAAATT
This sequence comes from Osmia lignaria lignaria, assembly GCF_051020975.1. Taxonomy (NCBI): domain Eukaryota; kingdom Metazoa; phylum Arthropoda; class Insecta; order Hymenoptera; family Megachilidae; genus Osmia; species Osmia lignaria. The sequence continues at coordinate 9,205,587 of NC_135041.1, forward strand.
GGTTAAATTCATGCGAGGAGAGTAACATTAACTTTTTTTTTGCTCGTGGAACTGCGTTCTTTCGTTGAAACGCATTCCTTCAGAGAAAACATCGTCGAAGAAAGTTAGATATATTTCATTCGTCACCAGTTACGTAGAAACGTGTACGTACACTGCCGTCCATAAGTCTCCGGACACTCTTTAAAACAGAATACTCTTTTTAAAATTGGACGAAATGACTTGCACCTAAGAACGTGACTACTTGAAATTTTGTATGAAATTTTCAGCATATACATAACTTATTTGAATAATAAACTCGCATAAAAAAGTTGAAAAATTACCCTTCACTATCTTTTTTCACGAAAGTATATGTCTTAGTAAATTAATTTTTATAGCTTCTGAAAAAACCTCAAGTCATTTGGTCCAATTTTAAAAAGAGTATTTTGTTTTAAACAGTGCCCGGAGACTTATGGACGGCAGTGTATGTATCTCGATAAGAACTGCATGAAACTGCATAATTTCAAAGTAGTCGAACAAATCGATCCGAATAATCGCTTGACTAATTGATTCTCCTGTACGACGATCGAATCGATGCCCATTATACATACTCCGGGGTCATCTTTCCCGTTGAATTCGTGTTGTCCGCCTAAGCTATTTCTGGCTCGCGATTCCGATATTTTTAGGCTCCGTTCTAAGTTTGGCCACGGCACAGCTCTTGTCCCGCGTGTGTTATGTTATAATCCAGCCACGAAATATAGCGTGCATCTGGATAAATATACAATTCGATTTTCACGACCGTGTGAATGAATAACAATCAGCGTTCGATCACGTTTGCCATGTTTCATTTTGGATTCTTGGAAAAAAAGGGAAGAGTTCGCTTTCGAAATCGAGCATCGAACCATATTTCTTTGGTCAATGATTTAGAATCGAGTATTTTTTTCTGGGCGAAAGTTTTTCTGCTAATTTTAAATAAATTATTTCTGTAATTAACGCGAATATTTATATCGTCTAATTAACGTCTCGAAAAAGAGTCTGTCGTGATCACTGAAGTATTCCAGGTACTAAACGAATTGTTTTCGTCGAGCAAGTACGAAAATGACAAATGCAAGCAGTGATAGACGAAGCAGGTTGGTCAAGGTTCCGTTGCAATCGGCGCGGAATCGCGTATTTGCTGTTTCCTTGGACGGTGGCCTTCGTCGAAGCGATTTCTCGCGATTATGCTTTTGAATGCCGGCAGTATTTAATTATGCGAGCGTTCAACCAATTCGCAGAGAGGTCCAAGTGCGCGTTGCTCGCATTATCGTGTAAATGGCCGTGAATTTACGGAACGTTAATGCCTTTGTACAATAAATGCTTTTCATTCGACGAGAACGATTGTTTCGCAAAACGCTATCTGTCCACGTTGAAAAAGAAAATCGAAAGTTTCCACGTCTTCGTTAGATTTTTAACTAAGCGATATTAATTGCTAATGCTGATTACTAGGGGTTCGATTATCCTGAATCATTTTCAACGGTCCAGATGAAAACATTCTAAATGGAACCTTATTTTCTGACCCGTTAAGCGCTGCAATCAAGTTCAATTAGTGGCATTATGAGTCAGCTGTAGGGTCATTAGCGTATTCAAATACATACGTGTACGTCGCAGTGTTGTACAGTTATTGTTAGAAATTAGTGAACCGAAGACTATACCTTTGTTTGTCTTGTATTGTTATAAACGAATGAATTTTCACTAGAATTGCGTTTGGTAGATGATCTGAATATTTACAAAACTAATGGAATCCGGTTACATCGAACAGGATGACTCTTATGTAACAAGAACTTCCACTGATCGTTTCAAATATTTGCATCGATCGATTCAGCGCCATTTGTACATAATCGCATTGATTAACGAGTAATCTTAATTACGAATCAATTTGAATAATTCAATACTTTGGAAGTGTACATTATAGATTCGATCAGTCCATTTGAGAAGTAGGTGATTTCGCGCAGAGACAATTCGTGCCTTTTCCTACTTAGTCATTAGCAAATTATCCATTTCCACGATGATTGAGGGTCATTACATCAGCCGTAAATTGGCAGGAGCATCGCGAGCACCGATTGGACGACACGCTCGTTCTCGGTAATTCGCCCAAGAATGAGTAGCACCTACGATCAATTGAATTTAATTGGTGACTCGCGACGAATTCAGCCAACGGTTCGCGATAATATTCGAAACTCGTGATTTCCATCGTTTTTTATTATTATTCCATTGGCGGTACCCATATTGTCCACGCATGAAAGAGCACCCGTTGCCTAACGAGTTGAACAAGCCGCTGAGCAACGATTGAATGACAAATGCTGGCTAATTTGTGGCTCGACGATCGTTGAGCACAGATTTAAGTTTCGTTTGTTACTTGTATCGTGAGCTACTCTTCGTGGAAGCTGTTTCATTTCCGACCGAATAATACAATTAATTCCATGATTATTGTTTAAAAATTTTGAAAATGCTTTTATACAAATCCCACGTATTTCGCATTGAAATCAATTAAAAGACGAGGCGTCCCGACGCTGAAACGTTCAACGCAGAAGCGATCCGATAGTAACGTAAATAGCAATCCTCTTTCCACTTGGCTGCCGTCGAGCGCCATAGTTTCAATCCAAAAGTAGTGCGACACAAAAACATTACAAACGAGAGCAACGAGAAGGAAAAACGAACAAATGCGTAGCAAGAAAAGAAGAGAAAAAGCCAAAGGGGAAGGCGGAGGAAAAAAAATAGAAGAAGATACACGAAGGAAACACGTTAGTTTCTCACAGTTGTGACGCCGGGAGCAGGCAAACTCCGGCGACGAAATAAAGGAGAAAGAAAAAGGCGCATAATGTCGCAGCTCTTCCCAATTACTGCGATTAAACGGATTCCCTCGTGAGGGAAACTATTACGCCGTGAAAGCCAGCGGTCGCTCGTGCAACGATGAAGAGAATGGCAACGATGAGGAGCTTTCGTAGGGAACGGTAGGATGGACGGGTACGGAGACACGAAGGGTTAAAAAAAAAAGAAAAAGGAAAAGATGAAAAATGGAAGAGAGAGGGCATAGGAAAAGGTGGTAGGAGAGGGAAAAGCAGATAGAAGATGGTAACGGGAGAAAAGGACGACGATGAGGATTTATGTAATTTGTGTATATGACTTGAATAACTGCCTACATAATATAACGCTGCTGGTTGGAGTGCGCGCGAGCAGGCGACGCCCTTCATCATGGAGCTTTAATTAAAATTACGTACGTTTGCTGCTTGTAACGTGCGCGTACCAGCCTCTCTTCCCTCTCTTACCCTCTTCGATTCTCTTTCTCTTTTGCAACAACCACTCCACCCTTCCGCCCGTCTTCTTTTTCGCCTTCTTTCCTCCCTCTCGCTCTTCTGTTTAATATTTTTATGAGCTTTTCACGAGCCGAGGATGTACGCGCGTACGTACACGCTCGTACAAGCTTGCCAACACGCTCCTCGAGTGTACCTGCGCGGAGAGGATACACACAGCGTCTTTGAAAGGCGTTCATAGCCGCTGCTTAAAGTGGTACTTTTTTTTCTCTCTCTACTTTCTTTCGTTTTTCTTCCATTTTCTCCCCTTCACCCTCGACGAGCCGTCTCACCCCGTCGTCTTCTTTCTCGCCGAGGACCGTTGCCCGCTTCTACGCGAATTCTCATTTGTGAAATTCGTATGAAAGAATTTCCATGGCGAACGCGCGACCACACGGCCATTTCCGAGGCGTCGATTGTGCGAGGCGGCCGCTGAAAACGACGCGCGATTGTCTTTGGTGTACGACGGGAACACCCTTCAGACGAGGCTGAAAGCTCCCGCCAGGGTGAAAAGTGCGAAGAACGAAGAGAACCGGACGAATAGGGGAATTATTTGCACCTGTCGAAGCGTGACCGTGCGAGCGTTTAAGTGCTCGAAAGGTATCGCAAACGACGTCGTATCCACGTTTACACATTTCGTTTAATGGTATTGCCTGTGGCCGACCGTCTCCCATTGAGAGATTTAATATCGTTACGAGGTTTTGTCGGCTATGTTCGATTTTTTGCTTGTAATACCCTGAATGAAAGGAACGTTGCTCTTTTTTTTGTTCAGGAAAATATTCAATACCCACGTACAGACGTATCGCGAATAATCTGTTACGAATAATCCATTTAAAACAGCGCTCTTTTAGTGATCAAATTTTTTTTTCCAAAATACCTTAGGTAAAAATCAACGTTACGAGACAGATTAATGTAACGTTTCGAGCAATCGTTCAGTTTCTTTAGCAGTGTACAATATATATTTCGAATTGATTGCGACAGGAAGCAGGTATTACGCGATAGTCTTTGCCGATGCAAATTCGTTTCCTCCAACCGTGACGTTGTACGCGGTCCTGTTTGTTCGTTCTATTCCATCAGAGTAAATGTAACGTTCGCAACAAGTGCACGCGCAAATGATTTTTTTTTATGGTACTTTGACCCTCAAACGTTTATCCGCGTTCTTTATTTACACGAAACCTGAATTTATTTACCAGCGATCGTTATACAGCTACCGCGGCAGCGTTCAGTACACGACCGGATGCATTTTGAATATCCAACGCATGGCCACCATACGTACTTCCGTCTCTTTTTTTCTCTATCTCTCTTTATCTTGTTTTTATTTGCAAAATCATGCTCGCCAGGTCGACGTACAATATTTATACGTAGTACGCCATTTATATTGGTCGCATCGATGGGTCGCGACCGGTGTAATTTACGTTCACCAGCACGTTAATTGTTGAACGACATCGGTGTCGAGAGTCGGTCTTGATTATCTTCTGGGAACTAATCTCGTGAAGGCATCGAACAATGACGAATCTGTGATGAATATTCAACGTATCCGTGAAATTCGTTCGTATGTGCAGCATATCCATTATGGATATCCGCCGGTTGATTCCAGACACCCTTTCAGCTTGTTTGCGTTTAAAGCCGTTCGGAATTGCTAGCTGCTCGGGTCTCGGGAACGCTACATTTCCTGGATCCTTCGATGTAGAATTAGTCGAAGGATGTGTTGAAAAGTTGAGGAGTAAGCACGAGTGACTGCGAATTCAATCGCTATTGTCACCAGACGATACGTCACCATTCGTTTCACTTCAAAATTGTTTTTATTTATTTTCAACAGGTTTGTTGAAAGGATCCGTGACAGCGGAGCGGCCACGCACGTTACGTCGCTTGCGGAACGTCTACGGGCCAGCCGCATGCGGAATGGGATCCGGCGGCGAGGGTGGAGGCGGAGAACGTCTCGAGGACGGTGAAGTCCCGTTCCGGCTGTCGGATCGCGACCGCGAAAGGGACGAGAAATCCCTTAGCATAATGAGCCCCTTCGACGAACAAGAAGAATGGGCGAAGATCTCCGAGATCATGGCATCGTTCGGCACCGGTCTCGTCAGGGAATCCGTGTTCGTCACTGAACTCGAGAAAGAGTTCCAGACGAGATTAGGTACATTGAACATTTCCATCTCGTTCCAAAACTTTATCCTCTAAACAACTCTCAATTGGGGTGAAGTTCCTTTTAGCACCCCCCTCAAATTGACTCCCAAAATTACCAGGCAAACTTATTATGCATAATAGAGTCACGTGGCGCGGAAATTCTTGGTTCATGAAAAATTGCGGCTATTCTCATCATCACCGTCTTACTCTTCTATACAACAACGAGATCATCTAATCAATCACATCAGTGGAATCAAAAAAAAAAAAATTTCCTCGCCTCCACATTAATGTTTTTCTGACTTACAACTCATGAGAAGTTTGCCTGGTAATTTTTGAGTCAATTGGAGGAGGGTGCTAAAAGGAACTCTTACCCTAAATTGTATTAACCACAAAAAATAGACGTCGCGAAATAGAATCGAATTTGATTTATACGCAGGTCTGAGTTCAGACACCAGCAGCAGCCCCATTGTCTCTACTTCCGTTGGTCAGTGGCTGTCAACGTTGGGCCTGGCTGATTACGAGACTCTGTTCATCAACTACGGTTTCGATGATCTCGACTTTATAGTGAGTGCCAGCAGAATGTCTACTTCTATCAATCTTCGCAATTTATTGAAAAACCATCGTGTCCGATTTGTTCACAGAATGGAGTTCTGGACGAGGCAGACTTGAAAGACATGGGGATCAGCAGCGATCAGGAGCGAGCGGTGATAATGGACGCGGCTGGTTTGTTGAACAAACGCGTGGATAAACGTTCGGGCGGTAACAGTCAGTCGGTGGACGAATGGTTGAAGATCATTCACCTGGAGAATTACGCGGAAACGTTCAAGAAGCACCTGTACACGGATATGGATCGAGTGAGACGGGTGTGGGAGGTGGAATTAGCTGCTGTGTTGGAGATCCAAAAGCCAGCGCACCGTAAGAGGATCCTGGCGTCGGTCAGCGGATCTAGTGCGCGTGCGCAGAATCGAAATTCTTCCGGGCCTAACCTGGAGGACCTGAATAAGGATCTGAACACCTTGGTAAGTGAAATCGCTCGCTCCAGGTGAATACGAATCGTTCGACGTGCGTCGCGTGGAAGTCGTTATTGCGCGACGCCTACGTATCGTCCTGAATCGTAATCATCTTGATTGACCGTTGTCTGCGAAAAATTTCAAAAGCTCCTTCGAACGTTGTCTTTCATGCGGTTGCTATATGAAATGTAAAAATTCGAGAAGAATCTGATGAAGATACAGCGACTCGAAAGGGTTAACGAAGTTCGTCGCGCTGAACGGACCATGTGACACTCCTTGTTTCGTCGATTCTGTCACCTGTTCTAGAAGCAGGGGATTTTAAGGGAGGCGACGAAAAATGTAGAGGGAGGGTTCGATGATATCGCGTTGAAGGCAGGGTGTCTGACAAGGAGCAAGCACTTGGGCAGAAGAGGGTGGAACGGAGCTGGAGAGAGTGGCTGCGACACCGACTCGCGCTCGATCGCTTCCGACGGCTTTCAGCCGATCGCGTCATAATGTAAATATCGTGGCTAATTGGAGAGGCGTTATTGTAACGGGCGCACTCTCCCGCGCATCAGCTACCTGTCCGCGTATCACGCCGCGCCGCATCGAGCTGGCGACACTCGAGCAACCTGCTCGCTTTCAGCCTGCTTGCTCGAGCGGACGTTAATAGTTTTTGTTCGTTCGCCTCGAACGCGATACGTGGATCCGTTAACGAGCTACTCCGTTACCTCCTGTCTCACCCGTCTTTTCGGCTCTGCCTCCCTCTTAATTAGCTAATTAAATTCGATTAACGGCAGCCGGTCGACGCGTACACGCCCAAATTGCTCTCTTTGCTTCTCCGTTTCTCTGGTCCTTACGTCCATTCTTTTCTCCTAATTGAATTTCATCAGTCGCGTCGCGATCCCTTCCTTCTATCCGCTTGCGGATCAACCCCTTCGCCTGATCAATTTTTATGATTATTTTTCGAACAACATTTCTAGGTGCAAGAGATTGGAGGATAAAATAGACGTCGAGTAGAATTTTAATTGTATCTCACTACTCGATACTTCTCTGTCCGTGTACTTCATGTATCAGCAACGATCCTTTTTCGCGAACTTTTTTCCGCGACTCGTCGCTGCCCGGGACCATGGCACTGACGCAAATTATACAGGCAAGCCAGATGTAACAAACGATTCGCGGGGATGTAATCCGAACGGCGAGCGATACGCTCGCGTGGTTTAAATCCGGTTTGATCGTAATTCCCGGAGCGGCGCGAAACGATCACGCGTTTCTACCGGAGAGATTGCAAAAAGTCTCCTTTTTGTGGGGCGGGGCTGCTGGCAATTTGAATCGTGACGCTTTTACGGGTGTAATTGCACGTTGTGTAACGTCGACTCGGTTTTCGAGTCTGGCTTTGTGAACGCAAAAATTCCGCGCAGCTTGTTCCTCTTCACCAATTTTTTTTTTTTCTCCCTTTATGTTCGGATCGTTTAGAGTATTAAATCGTTATCGGTAGAACTTGTTGCAAAATACATGGTCCAGAGGAAACGGTACAAAGTAGAACAGGTTGCAATTTCGCGAATAAAACTTTCATTCTGTTGATTGAATTAATTGGAGGATAATGTTTGCTTGATTGAAATTCGGTTCGAGTTCACCAATTAATTTGTCTAAAAATTTGATAAAAAACTTACAACAACAACTTGACGTTTCCACTGATCTAATTGAAAAGAGAAAAAAAAGAACTGCAACGCGAAGTTAAAAGAAGAAAGCGAAACGCGTTGAAAAGTTTCTGAAGAAGACACTGGTCGTATTCTCAAGCTCGGTCGCATCTCGTTTCCGCAGAAGACGAACATACAGCAGCTGAAGGAGGAGATACGGGAAAAACTACCGGAAACAACGACGGAGGGTAATGGCGGTACGTCGATAGCCGGAACGAATTCGACTACCACGGGTACGTTAAGGCACCGTAAAAACAGGCCAGCCCCTCAGCCACCCCAACGACCCAGTTCGCATAATGGGGCGATCTCGGCACCAGAACAACTCGAGATCAGGGCACCGTCGGAATTGTTGCTCGGCGTGCCATCCACCCTCAAGACGCAATGGAGGCACCAGCCAAAAGCTCTAGTCACAGGCTGCGTCACATACGTTGCTAACGTAAGTGTAATTGCTTTCCTCTTCCTATTGTTCATTGACATTTTGGAAAGTGTTCCCTAACTTACGCTTACGGGAATTCTTAACGCGTTTACTACCAGTAATCATAGACCACCTTTTTTTAAAAATAGAATAACAAACTACAGATTTTGGGTGTAGAAAAATTGATAAGCTTTTCCAGGTCTTCCAACTCTTAACGAACAATTCTGTCTAACCGCAGTGTTTAAAATCTTAGAGAGGAAACAATTACGATCAAGAACAGGTCGCATTAGCCTAGTAATTGTACTCCGTAATTCAGATGTCTGTCTCTGTCGTACTGTATGAAATATTACACCGTTCTGAAATAATGAGTGCGTCCTGTGATGTCAGCCAGATAGTGGTTGACAATGCCTCAAGGTGAAGGCCCATTACCATAATGACCGCGTGGGTGTAACTAATAACACGTCTCATTCCGAGCATCACTTTTCTACATTGTAATATTTCAAACATATTCACAGCGAGCATTTAACGCTTACTTTTCCTTTTAATCACGAGGACGCGTTGTTCTTTTTGCTTTAAAATCACACAGTATTTGGGCTCCACTGTTGTGAAGGAGTTGCGTGGCACCGAATCGACCAAGAAGTCTATACAGAAGCTGAAGAAAACGTGCCGTGAACCGAGAGTCACTCCTGATATCACCCTGGCGATTTCTTATCGCGGTGTTCGTTTTCTCAACACAGTGACCAACGTAAGAGAATTCGCAATGTGCCTAATCTTTTCAACAATATTAATCCTTTCTAACGCATCGAAAAATTATTTGGAATTTTAACAAATAATTCTGTACTCTAAAATATCTAAATCGCTATTTTAATTCCAAATCTATTAATTCGTCGAAATAATTAACACGCTACGGTGTAAATGAGGTACAAGGAGAGAAAGCAGGATTTCCCTGTGTTTATGGAATACGTGGAGTTACGTTCCAAAGGATTAATGTTGGACCTTAATACGCTTATCCTATTTGCCTATGTACATTTCGGATGATGCGAATCGATAGGAGCCGATTTGCGAGCACGAAATTCGCAACATTCACTGCGCCTGTCAGGATGCCGACGATCTCACCCATTTCGCGTACATCACCAAGGATCACGCCAGTCGTACGCATTTTTGCCACGTCTTTTGCGTGCCAACAATGGTAAGTCTGTTTCTTCTTCCCATCCTTCTTCATTAGAATTAGGGTAGATGTGCTGTCTGTGGCTACTTGAAAAATTATCCAGAATTCACCATCGTCCATTAACTCCTTCTCGTTTGATCATCAAACCCCAAAAAGCCTACGAAGGAAGGTTTGCCTGTTCCAGGACCAAGCAACGGAAGTGATCCTAACTCTAGGCCAGGCGTTCGAAGTGGCCTACCAAATGGCATTAAGGGACAAGCTAGGTGGTCACACGGTTCGTTCTCAGTCCGCCAACCAATTGACAACGTTATCGAAGTCTCCAGCGTCCATCAAGATGTCCATCTCACCAGATTCAACTCCGGACGGCAACTTGGTCGATCAGCCTGCAGCGGCCGTAACGAACGCAAACTTGACGTGTCCCAATCCAAAGTTAAAACCACGCTCCAAGTCGTCCATTCCCAATCCGATCGTTCAATCCGTGGTTCCTAGTCTCGCCCATGACATGAACTCGAATTCGAGTTCCGGATCGAGCGCCATCGCAAACTGCACCTCCAGTTCGAACCCCGCCACCAGCCCTAGCACTAATTCCGTCAGTAGCTCGAATTCCAACACCAGCACCAACCAAACCGCCAAACCTCTGGTTACCCATGGTAGATCCCATTCGGTGAACGACATCAAAATAAATGGTAACCAGTTAAAACTGGCGCCGACACCTATCGACGATATCGGAATAGGCGTGAAGGACATGAAGCCCGGTTCCAGAGCACCCATCGCCCTATCCGAGGAACTCTAGAGTCTGGGGTTCTTGTCTGACATTTGTTCGGGTATTTGGGACTTTTTGGATTGCAGGAACCCCTGAAGACTCTACTTTTCGCATCGCGTATACGCGATCGTCGTCGACGATCGTTTTAACTCCCGATTACACTTTGTTTTCGGATAAATTGTCGTATGACCGACGTCTGGAAATATGCAGCGATAGATGGTTAACGTATTTCCATGAAATTTGTACGACTAACCCGGAAGAATATTTTGTAAATTGACACTATAGACTTGGGGTGTCGAGTAAGACTCGAACTTGGATGTTGGTTCTCGGTCAGGATTAATCTCCGTGAAAATTATACGACACAGGGGACATCGATTGGGCGTCCGTGTTTTTTTATCTTTCGAATTTTTCTAGTAGCCTTACACGTTTTTACGATTACTTATTTCCGTGTCGCCGAAGGAAGTTGGGCGACCGTTCGGGTAAGTAAGAACCAGCGAATTTCGTATTTCTTTGCCAAACTACGCACCTCCGGAACCGCGTTCGACCCTGAAACGATGACACTGTGATTTTCTACGTCGAGGGCATTAAAAAGACCGAGAAGACCCGTCTGGAGGGCAAACGTCTGCTCATCTTTTACACATTTCACGCGCTCGTGCAACGAGTATCTTTCACCAATGACAAATCGTGGGAGATTAAAAAACTAAGCGATTGTACGAGGCGCGACTATCGCGAACAGTATTATTCGAGTAACATAGTGTTCTTCGACATCACGTATGTAGATATTTTCTAGGTTTAACGCACGACGACATTTCGTCGCTGACTAACATCGACGTAACGTAACTAAAAAAGAAAAGGAAAATTTCGAAAAAAGAATTCAAGATCTTCGTGCACAAAAATGGCATTTAGAAACATGCATATACATTCCCGTGGCAAAAAAACAAAGATGCAGGCGAGTTTAACGAATTCGCGAATGCTCAATTTTCATCCCGTGCAATCAATCGATGACGACCGATGAGACTGAAATAAATTTTCTCTTCGAACTCGTGGATCGCTTTTCAATAAGATATGATCTACGAGTCGCAATCGTTTCTGTCGACGTTCTCATCACCCAAGACTGACAGTCCTTATCTCCTTTTGTATTTCACGTTTAAGCGTTTGCGTACACACGCACACTCGTATTATAGTCAGAAAAAAAGAAAAGAAGAAAAATAACGAACGAAGATATCGAAGGATGCTCCGTGTAATTAGCGTATTCGTGGAGCCTGGTAATTCGACGAACCTCGCGATTAGAAAAACGAAGTTATACTACGAAAACGGTACCAAATACCTATCTAACGTATATTTTGAATGTTTCACGAAATTAGAACGCGATTCGATTTCCAAGTTGCTACGTAAGAACGAGCCAAGGTAGTTTCCTTCGAGCACAGCTGTTTCGATTGAATTTCAAGCTGTGTCACAGTAGCCATTGTATCGTTGACACAACGCGTAGCTCCGTTCTATCATGGAGCAGGCCTAACGATCGTCTAATAACTAGATTCTAATTGTTAACGAAACTTAGATATAGCAGGGATCGCTTGATAGCCCCCGTTCACCATTCACGTCTCTTTAAAACGACGAAGAAAAAAATTAGAGCGTGACTCTAGAACCTCGTACACTAGATTCTGAATACGAACACGATAGTCGAAACCAAAGATTGCACGTATGTATGTATGTATGTTATAAGCACGATATTAATGAAGAATGTCGGAAGAAAGAGGAGAGTCAGGTGGATAGTATCCATCATGGTGATACGGGGAGCTGAAGAGATGCAGACGAATGGAACACGAGAAACTGCCAAACAACACTCCATCATTAAACCGTGGCTATACGCACACTTTATATTTATCACGTTTACAATAGTATATAGTTCTATAGGTATACACTATTGCAGGATTATGTGTTAAGGTGTAACGGAAGGCGAACGAGGTCCACAGAGGACGGGAGGACAATGTGATTTCACGGTGTGTAATCGAATATGTACAATCGCGGGTACAGATGACTTCTCTTGATTAGGGGAAGTAGCGGGGGTGATAAATAGAGTAGCGATAATCGAAGCGTGAGTGGTGGGGAGGATAGGGTTATGCTCAAGTTCAGGACCTAACCACAGACCTTGGCCAAGTTTCGAACGCAATTTACAGGTAATCCAGAGCTAATTCAAGTCTTCCCAACACTTCAGTTTCGGAGCTAACTTACTCAGATCAAAGCAATGTTTTCCTTCACGCTTGAAGTTTGTATCGTGAGGACAAATCGTGATTCTCTGCTACGTTCATTCGTCTGAATAGAAAGGAGGCATCTATGCCCGCGACTGTACTTTCCTCGCATTTTCGTATACTCGCAATAGCGCAGCTATCTTAGAAATCATAGTTCGAAGTAGAATGCTTCCTCGATGTGTGTCGGCAAATACGAGCGAGGGAAATTAAAGAAGCTCGTTGGCGGTTGGTATGGTCGAAGGGGGACACGTGTAACCGATTAGAAAAGGTCGCACGTGCTGGCTCCATGGCACTGACGCCTTGAATGGTCGCGTTGTTCGATAGAAATCAATAGACGAGTCGATCGAACGTTTGCTCTATCGTACGTGACACGATCGAACGAGATCATTTTACTAGATGGAAAATGTATCGACGCGAAGCTATTGATTTGATAGAGTCAGAACGAAAGGATTTGCTAGAGTGCCGGGGAGAAATCGTGATTGATCGTTAGTCCACGAAAACGTAGTACTACGTGTCGCGAGTGCAATATTAGTAAAATGATTATTCGACGCTCTGTAGTACGTAATTGCATTGTCCATTGATAGAACGTATCTTGTTTGACCAATATCTTACGGATACAACGTAGTACTACGTGTTTCGCGATTTTCTATAGAAAACGTCTTCGTTTTAGAGACGATAGCAAAAGTTTACCGAATGCTTTTTCATAGAATTGTATTTCCATAAGGTTTCTCTTCCTTTTTTTTAATGAAAATTATACGGGGTGATTCGTGTAAATGAAATTTCAAAGTCAAAGATAAAATCTCAGAAGAGAAATGCTCAAATTTTCAATACTCTGACAAAATGCAATCGAGTTATTATTTTATTACGCGCATTTTTCGTGTACAGACGGTACAGAAGGTAGGAGGAGAAATCGTGCGAATTCTAGACGTTTAACCTCGCATAGGATCACTCGGTGTATTTTTTCGTATTTATCGATTAAAAATTCGTTGCTCGCTCGAGCAGACGACTCGCGACTCGGAACAACAAGCATTTCGTCCATCAACGAACAATAGAGTTGCAGCCGATGCAATCTGAAATGTGCCAACAATGGAGCCCCGTTTTATACTCTACGATACGCTCGTTCGATCCGATTTCAGGATCCGCAGGTTAGCTCGTCGAAGCATTAATCCGACTGTAGGTGTACATACATCGAAATCTACATGCAACTATTTGGTAGCTTATACATCCTGTTTCGGCGTGTTATCTATTCTCCTCTTTTGCTGATTATACCAACTGGTCTCGCACGAACAAATTTATTTATTTTATTTACGCGCTAACACGCCGTTCTCCAGCGAAACAAACGAATATCTCTCTATATGCATAGCGTTAAAGTTAAGTAATTTATATAAACATTATCCAGCAGAACGAGTAAACGTTAGTTGTACACGTTAGACGATATAGATCGCAATTCGAATGGTATCGCGATGCTTTATCGCGCGAAAAGAAACTCATTCACGGACCAAGAGAAGATGAAGCATGAAACTAGAAGGAAAAGGAGGCGACGAATAGATAATTAGAGTTCCGACGAGAAAATGAAAGAAACGTTCAGGTGTGTGTCGTCGAGCGAATTAACGCTCGACGCGATTAGTTCCTCGCGTGAAAAACGAGGTAACACCGATTAACGATTCGTCGTGTCGATATATCGAATACAAGTTTCGATAGTAGATGTACATAGGTGTACGGTAATATTTTAGGCTGTTCTACTGCAATCACCGTGAATCAGTTCAGTGCAACGATACCAAAGATGCAGTCGAAGCAACTTCCTAATTGTACATTAGACGGCTATGTGTGATTAAACTGATATGCTGATCATATTACTGTGGATTTTCTGTTCTTATTAAATTTGATAAATCACCTACGCCTTGGGATCCTTCGTGGTATCGTGAACTCGATTTACTTCGCGGTTTTTATGCTGTTCGAGGTTCTTGGATGGAATTTGCTGTACAATGATTCGAGTTCCTTTTTCTAGGTATGCATAATATACTGTTTACTATTGATATTAATATACTACACGTACATTTAGATATTAGGTGGTTAAGTTGTGAGAGATTTTATTATACAACAGAAGGGTTAACGATAAGATCGATTAATTTTTCAATTTTTAACTTTGCATCACAGATAATATACTCAAGGCACAGCTAGAATAATTATACTTTTACTGTTATTTATATTCGTCATTGCAATATACAAGGTTTTCAGTGAAATATTCAACAAACTTAGCCCACGTGTTCAGCAGGTCATTTTCAACCTCACCAGACTTTGTATATTCAACATTTGTGCTATTAGTTAATTGTAAGAACGATAATATCACAACGAAGTGTTTAACATCGATTTTTAACAGCACCGATTTTCATCTACATCCTGAGACTTCGAACAGTATACAAAATGATCCACAATAATATCATAATAAATTTGTTCGTACAACTTGATACTACGTAATATTCAGGTTTTTCGTTCACCTGGCACGGAAATTCGCGCGATTCAGTGAAATCGCGTTCGTTCTGATTACGCGACCGCTTCGCCGGGAAACGCGATGTCATTAACGCGACGCTTATCTCAAATCGCATCAATTTGCGAGGTGAATTCGGGCGATCGTTTCGTCGCTTCCGCTCTGAGGCTTTCGACGTTTCGAACCGCGTCGTGAGAAAAACGCGTGTCTCGTTAGCATCCTCGCATTAATTATGCGAACGTCGTGTCATGGAATTATGTGCGCCACGTTACATATTTTATTAGTTCGTAGACTTCGATACGGTTTAACTAGCAATTTGTAATTAGGTGCTTCCCGATATCGTTCACCACTATGCTATTACCATATTACAAGATTTCTTTTTGGAAATTTTTAACATTAAATGCAATTAAATGCAGTTAATTATGCAGTCTAGGGTCTACCTCACACTGATTTCAATGATCAAAAATGCATTTGTGAACTGATTCCGGTGGCAGCGTTTTCTATCCTTCGCGTAATTCTCGTATAGTGAATTGAAGCACTATTATTTAATATTTTCTAAAGACGAAAATATTCAATCTTCAAGTTTCATATTTGCAACCTTTTCAATTCACTCTTCGTTCGAATCGCAAGATTTGTCACTAAACGCTTCAATAATCTCCTAAATATCTTTGATCTTTAATGTAACATTGTAACAATAAGTAGATTATCCATCGATGGACCATCAAACGATGATCATTAACTCTCGAAAGATGAAGAATGAAATCCATGAACTATGCATGTTCAAAACAGCGATCTAGGCAATGAATGCCTGGAAACAATCATTCGAATCATCGAAAGAAAAAGACTTTCTGTCGCGTGCTGATGTAGACGTGTACATAGCTGGCTATCGGATGTGTAAAATATAGATTAGTGAATATAATTTTGATGATCGTCTATCAATAGAGATGGGAAACGAAAGGTTGTCTTTTGGAGCACTTGGCTTTTCGATGTTTCTCCTAGTCGTTGCGAATATTTCTCTAATCGTAGTTAGTGTTCTCGAAAAGTTCGACTATCATCTTGTGCAAAAAATAACGAAACATTGATCGTCTTGTCGATTTGGAAATCGTAAAAACGCTGTTAGAGATACAGGTGGTAGACGTCGTAAATGAAATTCCAAAGGATAACTATTATAGTTTATAATGGACTTAATTTCCAATCACAAATCGACACGATTGTCAATAAATTGTTGATCGAGCAGAGATTGTAGATATTGTGAAAGAAACACTTCGAACTCCAAAGGATACGTAGAAGCCTTTTTTTTTTTCAAACTTCTTTTCGTTCGAATTTAGATAGGAACTCGAGCTGTCACTCCATTTTTTCGTGATATTATGTTGAAAAGATATTCCTACGAGTATATATCTAACGAATTTATTTTAATAGAAGGATAAGCATGAATTAAGAATTGATATACGCGTGGCACTGTTTCCCTATTACCTCACGAATCGATTGTAAACGATTGTCCTCGCTACTTTGTAAACTGTGCTCTAACTTTTGCTCTAATTATCGATCCTGACAAATCTAGAGTCTCTATTTCTTGATCTGTTAACTGGGAAAAACGAATGAACCCTTCGTTGCTCGTAATTCTATTTATAATTGCAATGTTTTATTACATTCACAGACGATTCGTTTTTGACCAAAATAACGTGACCCAGTTAACGGATTAACACCTCTGAATTTCGCTAATCGATATCTGTTCCCGTGTAACGTATACTATAATATAATCACACGACGTTGTACATCAGGCAATTCTATTTAAATATCATCGACCCATGTATTTTTCGCGACAGTCGTTTCCGATTGTTCAACCCAGAGAGGAAGAATCTATTGATCTATCGAATCGATCGATTCTTTCTATCTGTACACACGCTCCATGGCTGTTTTAACCCATTAATTTCCAGAGGTAGAAAATATATTATTTTCAAGATGATACATTCTGTTAGAAACCATGATACTACATTTGCTGCTGCTCACTCGATATCGCGTGCTTCATCCTCAACCCTTAAACGTAGCGGCAGACAGCGAGCAATTGCTTCTTGGTTCCAGCAGCGAATGTGTTAAGGCAAATAAGTATTTATTATGTAATAATAAATAATATATATATAAAAAAAAAAAGAAAAATTTGTAGCAATAAATGGCACAGCAAAATATTGTGAATATGCGACTTTGGGTATTAATGGGTTAAAAATAATACAACCATTGTTCATTATAACTTTCTTCGCGTTACTGTGTTCTAGAAAAAGAGAGAAATAAGAAAAATATGAAAGAGCGCTTAATCGTCGTGCAATTCGAAGGGTGACTGGTAGTGATAGTAAATGATACAAATGTATTCGCTGATGAATCATGGCATCGCGAAACTGTTCATCGTCGTCGATGTTATTCGCTTCGAATGAAAAATAAATGGGGAAATTTATTACTCGGAAGTTCGAATACATCGACGATGAGAGGATAGGATTTCGTGAAGCACGGAGACTGTGCAAAAGAACGTACAAATTGAAATGGAGAAGAAGGGTAGAGGTGAATGATGAGTGTCTTTTGAAATCAAAAGATTATGCGTAACGAAGCTATTGCCGAGAATGCCGTATATAAACGTGCTATTTTGTACCGAGCAGCCTGATTAGACGCAGACTTCCTACGTTCTTGGACACATGATATTTATTATTGTTCATGTTTATTAGAATGATATATATATGAGAAAGAGATTATTCCCTGGATATCTATAAACGCCTTGAAAGGAATAAAACGGATGATTTACGGGAGATGGGGGTGTCGTTCTATCATTTTAACCCTTATCCAAATAATTTACTTATTTATTCAACGTAGATAGTGGAGGATCCAGAAAGAGACGGTGAGGATGATCATCCTCCTTAAGAGCTGAATTTTATTCATAACTAAATTTTTTCTGAATAATTTAAAATACAGTAAACAAAAAGCAGAATACTGATCAATGAGACAATATACACTGGGTGACCAAATTATTAAAGCCAAGGTATGAAAAATGAGTTTTTCATGTTTGTGTAGAAATAGAGCCACAATTTGAAGGTTTTTACATTGTGTAATTTTTAATCAATAATTCTCCACTATTGATATACAAAAAATTACTTGATCAAAAAATCAAAAAAATTTGATCACCCACTGTAGGTGTGCATAAAATCGATAATATAAAGAACGATTTAAATGCTTTTCAATTGAAGAAGTTCAAAATTCAACAAGTAGAGACAACCGCATTGAAAGCCAAGTTTTGTTTTCAAACAACAATGGTACTTAAATAAACGCTTTTCGTATGTTATTTTAGTTCCTTTAGAAACACAAAGAGAAATCGTTTCCTTGATTATAAATTCATTTGTATACGTCACTGTTCCCGTCTATATTTATCTATTAAAATCTCTCGATTTTTATTTGATGAGTTTCCTAATGATATACCCTGTACCTTGTACTTTAATAATTAATGCGACGATAATTTCTATAACAATACCGATTGTTTGTCAACGAATATTTCACGATGGTACATTGAAAAGCGAATAAAACGTTCGACTTATCACCTGCCAAGAGTTTCAAGAAAGTTTACCGAAAGTACAGAGAGCACGGGAAACAATCGGCGCTCGGCCGGCAATTTTAACGACGAAACTTGCCGAGCTTTCTATTATTTTGCCGCGTTTCACCGTACGATTTCAGGGCTTGTTTGGGAAGATAATAACGAGCTCGGCCCGACAACCAAGCCCGCATCCTACAACAATTTACTGGCTAATCGAAAAACTTTGTTAAGACTGAAACTTGGTTAATTAGCATCTTTACCGGTATCGGCTGCTTACCTTGCGGCCACCGTGCCGCCAACCGGAACATCCGCCAAGAAATTGTATTATACAAAGTACAGCAACCGTGTACCATCGATTCGACCGCTAACAACGTTAATTCGATACGAAAACGCTTTGTGAATTTGCAATTTTCAAATTGAACTTTGTGTCATCTTCCTTCTTGGATTCATTAAACCTTCGACTCTCTGAAATCTTAAAGTTTCAATTTATAATTTAATCGAGCCTTGTTAAAATGAAAACTGAACACTTCGTAGTGACCTCTTTCGAGACAGTAGCAAGCCCGATCGCTACTGATCTGCTCAATCGTTGAGAGCAGGCTGGTTCTACGAGAGAACGTATCGCACCCCTGGCTGCGACGCGGAACAAAAGAAATAAACGAGGGCGTGGTGTGTGCGTGACATTGTTATATATGTACGTACATACAGGTGCGTGTAAACAATGACGCGTCGCTTTCCCGGGACCACAGGCGGAAAAGACGAGAGAATCCCGAAAATCCTGGCTACGAACGAGACGGAGAAGGGGGATGACGACGACGTGCCCGGCAACAGTAAAATCATCGACTTCCACGTTGAGAGAATTTGTTCCTTGCGCCCTGTCGACAGCCGTATTCTTTCGACAAATCGTGCCACGTTCTCCCTTTGCTTCCTTCTGTCGTCGTCCTTTCGCCCCCCATCTCGCGCCGAACCGATCCAATTTGTTCTTGGAAACGTCATTCCTACGATGCTCCATCAATCATATCGACGTTTTACATGCGCGGCAAGAATGGTCCTCCACTTTTCTCTTTTTCCTATTCTGTCTCTTTCTTGATAATCTTATCATCCCGCTATTAGCACATTTAACGTCGCGTAGGTCACTGGTGGATCACGATATTCATCGAGAGCATAGTTTTAATTAAACGAGGAAAGTTACCATTTCAGAAATCACTCCACCTTTTAATCCCTCGAGCCATCAATCTTTCCCGAAAATTTTCCCCGAATCGTTCGAGTCAGCATGCATCGAGTCAACGGCAATTAAGATCCCGCGTTGCCTAAACTAGCAATCACGGTGTAGCCTGCATTATCCGTGATCGAAAGTCGCGCGACGGCGAAAAGACGGTCCGTGAAGGTAATGGAAAAGCGTGCGGGGCTTGGAATTAATTAACGCCCACCGTCGCGGCCCTTTTCTCTCAATCGAGCGTAACGGTCATTACGAATGGGTTGTATATCAATCGCCATGGAAGCGTGGCAAGGCGTAATATACGCTGGCGTAGGTTAAAACGAATGGGGTCCTCGACGATGCCGGTAGCCCCGATACGTTATCTGCCCTGAGAGGGGCTGAGCGCGTTTCCGTGGACCCAGGTCAACGCGAGGGGGATATATCCAGGAGGTCAGATAAATTTGGCCTGGATTACGTGGCCGTCACTTTCATATTCATTGAAATACTTCACTCGAACGACCAGCCGTATTTTTCTATCGGGGCCGAGGACTTTGCTCCGCTCTCTTGCTTCAGCCCGTTCGTTTCTCCTTCCTTTCGGCGAATCCGGCCGCGCGATAAGGGGTGCGCGAGGTGGCCGATCCTACGGACAGATACCGTTCGCTGAACGTGAGAGAAATGGGTGAAGGACGGGGAAGAAAACCGTGGAAAGAGGACGAACACAGAGACACGGTATAGGTAGGAAAATTGGCCACGATAGATGCATAATACAGGATAAAATTAAAATAAAATATGTAACAATCGTTCGATTTGTTTTCCCTATACCTACGAAACAGCTTTTATGTATTTAGTCCTCTAATGTTGCAGAACGAACGGTGGCCGACTACTGCCACCGAAATAGGCCCATTAAATTGTCTTTATATGCCCAGGGCATCGTACAACGATACGTGCCCTGTATTCCTACGACTGGGTCAAAGTGTTCCTATAGAACCGTCTGTTTATCTCACTATTAAACCGCCGGAGGAGCTACCGCATGATGGTTGCGACGGTATTTGCCCAGGACTATCCTGTATGCCGCTGGCAACGATCCTTAAATATCCATTACGTTTCTTGTTTACAGGAAGTCGGCCTCGTTGAACTCGAAACACGACAAATTGAACAAGCGCATTTCTATTGTTCATAACATAAAGCTTTGACTTTTGGAAAAATAATAACCTATCGGGCTGATCGACAGATTAATTAATATACAAAAATTCTGACAGATCGTAGAAACCGTCGGGACGGGGGGTTAAATCACGCCGCGTTACCTTTTCCGAAGTGTCTCTGGCTCGTGCAGGGGTGGTCTTTTCGTGTATCGTTTTCAGCCCGATGCGACCCCCGGGGTCCACTCCCATCGAACCGTGACAAACGCTTGTACAAACTCGGGACAAACGGTGCGTGGCCGGATCTGTTACGTGTCGGCGTCTCCGCATTGTCGCGGGGCCACGTGGCCCGAAAAACGAGCGAATTGTGTTTTTCCTCGTCGAACCGCGGCGCGGGGACAGTCCCGGGAGGGTGAGCTCGGGGCGTTCGAGGAGAAAATACCCCTGCTGGATACACGGGATCAGTTTTTGGTAGAGACACTCGACGACGAGGAGAAGCGGGGTCAGGCACGCACAGAAACGTCAGTCAGGCTTAGGACGAGGAGGATCTAGATGTTATCTTCGATATGGGACACGGCACAACCGATGCGGCTCCGTTGTTATATACCGTTAACTAATTATTCCACGGACCCTCGCTTCTCGACGATGGCCAGACGCATCCGTCGAACTGCTTCTGACTTTTAACCGGCCTGAATCGAGGTCGAGAAGAGAGGTGCACGAAATGGGACTAGGGACACGATGGGATGCCTTATTTCCATACGCGTGGTGGGTGGCTAAAGAAACTACCGTTTCATCGCGTTAGGGGATAATGGAACCCGAAGAGGGTGGACGTTCAATTATTTGATGACATAAAATTATCCTAAAATAGCGCTAGTGGTGTATCAGGTTAAACTATAAAGTTTGAGAAGCTCGAAGTTTGATACAAAGGATCAAAATGGTGGCAAGAGTGATTCTTACATCGATGAAAATAGCGAAGCTAATTACGTATGTCGCTTCATTACCCGGGGCAAGGTCATTAATCGCTTTCCGAGGACTTTGGTGGCGGAAACTGAACAGCAGCGATGCTAAATTCATCGTGGAACGCACGCGGGACTGTTTATTCCAAACACGAGAATTTCAATTAGCTCGCGTCGACGGTGCACACGTTTCACCCTCATCGATCGACAAATAATCTCGTTGCAGAATGTTACTTTCTGATGCTGTAACTCTGAAGCCGACACACGTTAAACATTATTAGATTACTACTCGATAAACAACTTTTTCGAATGTTTTAAAACTTCCCTTCCAGTAAAAATAAAAGTAAAAAGTTCAAAATTTATCAAGACTACAATTAAAAGTAAAATGAAACTTTTGCATATTAAACGGTCCAATAACTTCTCAAATCGTGTAGAAATGTTGCATATACCTTGGAAAAAGAAGCAGCGAGTGTATTAAAGAGATGCAAGCTAGACGTAACCGAGTCCTCGTCGTACATACCAGCCTGGATATTGACATTCGCCGTTGGGATTGATACGAGGGATGTCGTCGAAGGATAGAGAGAATAGGGAGAGAGAAGTAGGAAGCATACGGATAGAGAGGGAGAGAGAGAAGCACGCTGCTCGTTTCATGGAATCCGCCGATATTCGCCATATTGGCAGTATTCCTCTCCGCTTTGCTCCCGTTCCTCGCTTCGCCTCCCTTTGGCAACCCTCTTCCGTACGGGCATACGAGAGCACGGCTGTGGCTGACGCCGGGCATCGGCAGAGCTGCCGGGTATCTATCGGATAATTAGCCGGTGATTACGTGGCAGTCATTCGGGCGGATATCAGTGCCCTCGACCCTCGACCTCGCCCTCGGGCAAGAGGGTACCTAGCGTACAGGCTTGCTTGCTTGCAACCTGCATTCCACTCCTCTCCCTCACCTTCTCTCCTTCTCTGTTCGCATCAGTCTATCTGCCTATCCATCTATCCATCTGTCCATCCATCCATCCATCCATCCATCCATCCATCCATCTTCCTCAGCCTTGCTCTTGGCATCATCCTCTCTCGCCTAATTCTCTCTATTTCTCGTTCCGATCCTCTGTATTCTCCTTCGATACTCCTCCATTGGTCAGGCTCTATCCTTGTCCAGATAGCGGCGCAGCTCTCTCCCTGGAGAAGCTCAGCCGCACTTCCTGCATCTCGTTACTAACGCCCAACGCACTGCTGGCTCGTATTATGGTCCGTACTGGATACCATAGTTTCGAACGTACGTGTGCGGGTGTACGTGCTCGCTGACGGAGGTGTTCGCGGTGAATGCCTGCACGTACGTTTGCTGGCCTGTCGAGAATAGCCCCAAGCGGTGACCAACCAGGCCACCAACCGACGCGACGCCGTCAAACAATCTCATTATCATTCGATTCACGGGTAACAGAGAGGCACACGGTTGCTGGGAACCAAAGGGAAACCCTTATATATATATATCGGATGTCGGTTTCCTCTTTATTGCCGCGAATCATCGGTCCAACTCGGCCATGAAATTGTCTCTCGTCGAGAATTGTTCTGCGATGGATGATTTTCAACGGAGAACTTGTACGAGTCGTAAACGACGTAAACCACTAAATCGTTGCCTAGAAACCCTTGGAGAAGGAGGATGGTAAAAAAGAAGTTCTGACCTACTCCGCGCTGAAAACGACGAGGACCAGAGGTAGAGTGGAGCACGTCGGATCGTCTGAACTTTTCACCCTTCCTTCGTCGACATTGTCCACCGAAGAGGAGATCCGAACCGGTACGGTGGGTAGTTAAGAGGGAAATCGAATGGTGGAAAAGAAAGAAGGTCGGAGAGAAAAAAAAAAGGGTAATGCGACGCAATTAAACAATTTGGAGGGGCAGCGGCGAGCGACGGCGCACGCGACGCAAGAGACTTCAAAAGTGCCACCACATGTGGGCACGAGATGTAATCAGGAAAGTTAATTGAAGAGGCAAGACCTGCCTGGCTGCCTGCACCCTCTTCTTCCCTTATCCCTGTGTGTACGTCGCGGCGCGGTGGTACGCGAGCCTCGAGTGTTCCCATTGGGGCCGGCGGGCGTACTTGTGCCGCGGATGCAAAACCGAAGCGATTGACTCATTCAACGGGAATAAAAACACAACAAACTTCTGGCGAGAAAAGTGAGAGAGCCGGGGCTTTCGGTCGCTGGTTGACGAAGAGAGGACGTCTCGCTGAAGGGCGGCTAGCAAAGGTAACGAAGAAAGAGAGAAAGAGAGTTCGCGTGACGTCACGAGCAGAAGGCATTCAGATTGAAGAGCGCTCGATGACTCTCGAGATTTGTATTGCCATTAATAACGAGGCGGGGGTGCGCCACGTTCCCTCCTACGTTCGCAATTGCTTCACGATACGCTGTTCACAATGTGTATGTACAAGTTGTACGAGCTGTGTACGTACGCCTGCTAGGCGGCACTTATGTTTGCGGTACACGCTTGTGCTTCGTCATGTCGTAAGGTAATGCTCCACGTTCTACGATGCTTCGCACTGCACCTTTGACGTACTTCCGACGAATGTTCCACGTTACGAGTGCTTATGGCAGGACGCGCGAATTGTCGCTACTCGTGCGTGTACGTAACGAGACTTGAAAAGGTATACGCGTACTCTTTCTTTCCTGCGTATTTCTCAATTCCGTGTATTGTTTTTAGGATATCCCCTCGATTTTCACACGGACCAGCAGAAACACTTGACTTCCAAAAAATCACTTTTCTCGTTAATCCATTTCCCCCTCGTTCCAATAACTAGCCCGTTAAAAGTAGATTAACGCTCCAAATACGGAACACTCTATCCTTGGAGAATCAGAAGAAAGGCCGATGTGAGAACAAGCTCCTGGCATCGATTTCAACTCGACGAAACGATGCACGTGACCAGAAGTGGCCGGAACCCCTTCGGCCGCGTCCCGTAGCCTCCGCAACCCCCGGTCCATTTCTCCACCGGTTTTCCTACGTCCTACGGCGGTTGTGCACGGTGTTCGTCAAGTCAAGCGTTCCACGCACAATAGAAGCAGCTTAAACGGCAGTAATTATATTTGTGGCTGAGTGTCGGCCTAAAGATCTTTTGAGGATCGTATTCACTCCTACGTGTACCAGTACGATATTTAACGAAGATAAAAAACGTGGATGATTAAGGGATTGATATTGTATAAAAATGCAGGAAATTGGAAAACAATTTCCTTTTCATTTCAACGACTTCTCGGTGTCACCGAATTGAAAGATATTCCCGAAACGAATCGTTTCCACGGGATTCCATCGCGAGGTTCGATTTCCACGGTAAAAAGAAGGGGGTGGCTTCGTCTTAGGCGGGGCAAATTGTTTTCGTGGAAATTCGCAGCCGTCGTTTCACACGTTCCACAGTCACCGCGTTTTCCCCGCTTTTGACACACGCTGCGAATATCGTGCGTCATTTCGCAAGCCAGACAAACGCGGAACAATCCTGCTGCGAGGGTTGCCAGAGAGATGCAACGTCACGCGTGAGAAGAAATATGTCATCGTTGACGCGTGAAACTGGCGAAATGTCGTTCATTTACTCGCGACATTTTCTTGCAATTCGGGATTTGATTTCCCAAAGTATTCTGTCTATATTCCTTTGCATTCTTACGTATTTCGTGCGTGGATGCGGGGCTCGATCGTGTGTCGGCTAAAGAAGATTAACCAGCGAAGGGAAAATCTTTCGATAGAAGAGTCTATTGTTGAGCTTGAGTCTAAGGGGGTGAAGCCAGGCAAGAAGAATTCTGGCATCTGTTTCTATTTCCCGTTTTTCTCATCCGCCTTATTGCCATTCCTGTCCTGTTCCACCCGTCCCTTCTCACCTCCCTCTCGATCGTTCTCTTCACTTTGTCCCTTTGTTTTCGATACGAGGTTGAAACTTTCCTTTCACGGTTCGATATCGGCCCGAAGTCTTATTGTTTATCCGTGGAACATGTACCTATTTACGAATAAAAGGGATTCGATTCGCGATAGATTCCGTTCGTCAGCTTAGCGGGTGCAAATTAGTTCGCGGCGGGTGCAATTCAATTAAGCTTCATCATTTAACCGGCATTCTCGCATTGTAATTTGACTCGCAGGTGGCGCGTGCGGTGCACCCGGCGAAGTTCCTCCGCCTGTTTCTCGAGTAATTTGAGAGAAATTAATTACTGTGACACCGCGTCACGGGTATTTCAACGACGCGTACGTCGCCAGGAAATGCGTGGGCGTTTCAAAGCAACGACGCGAGTGCCGAGCGTGTAACTAAATGCACGCTTTGGGTCGCTTTAAGAAAATTCGCTCGACGATGAATCGTTGTTCGCTCGTAGACTAGCAATTAAATTCTCCCCCTTTGCCAGCTCGGCATCTTTATCGTTAGGATCGAAAAGCAACGCTTACACTTGCTTGTAACGTTACAACAGCCAAAATTCTCTCCAGCCTTGGAGCAATCCTTCACCAGACTCTTATCGGAAAAATTAGTGGTTTTACCTTTTCAAGACACATCATCGATCATCGCAAGGTTCGCCCGTTATCGAACAAACCTGCTATCCAACCAGAATTAAAAAACAAAAAAAAGAAAAAGTTATTCGATGAAGGGACGAGTGGCGGCCGAGGGGAAGCTGGGGGCTGTTGTCCGCGACGTGGTTCGATTCGGCACGGGACGTTCCGATCGAAAAGTCAGGGTGGTCGGTCAGGTGAACGATATCCGGTGTATATAGTTATACAGGAACCCTAGGAAACGAGCTTACTGGTGCATTCCGGGTTCAGCTGAGCTCTCCGGCTAAGGCTCCTCGCGCGCGTGCAGGAGCGCCCGCGCGTTCGTTCGTCTGACGCTTAATACCAGTTTCACGGCTTGATAAGCCGAAGCGTGTAATTTTGCAGCGGCTCCGGAGTCGGATAAGCACCAGGTTTTCTAGTTAAGTGGACCACAAAATTCGGGGAAGCCTATATAAGGCTTTTCGAGGTAGAAGGCGATCAGTCGAGCCACAGAGCTCTCCGGCACAACATCCGCGCACGAATTGTTTCTCGTTTCCCCGTTTTCATCCACCTATCCCTCCTCTCAATTTTTCCTCGTGACTCATACATGACGACCATCTACTCGGACAATTATCTGCGACATCATGGCCGAAGGAAACTCGTTTAACGTTGCTCGTTATCATTTCAACGCTTCTATGGATTCCATGAAGAGTGATTTTCCTGGGAATTTAATTGGAGAACCGATGGTGTCGATTATACAAATCGTGTGGACTTTTTTTAGTTTCAGTGAACTTTGTTATTAAATGGATTTCAAATTATTAAGGTATAATATTTAAAAAGTCAACAGGTGATTCTACTTTGAATGAACTGTTCTGAAAGATCGAATGATTAATTATATGGAAGCATTTGTATGTTTAAATAAAAAACGAAGATAGAATGATGGCACCTTAAACTTATGAAAAATTATTTCCATTATACCCTTTTAATTCCTACCATATTTCCGAGTAAATTTGAGTTTTAGATCGAAGCATTTTTTTCTCCCCGTTAAAAAGTGTAAAAATCAAAGGGAGCGACGGACAGATTTTTATTTAGTAATAGCAATGTTTGTACGTTCAGCTTGAAAAATATGTTATTACCGTATCGAAATTCTGTTGCAAAGCGTACGATTTGGTAAACATATTTTCGTGTGTTTGATATCGTGTATCGAGTAGTGATTCATTTGGTTGGTATGGGTGCTGCGCAAACAAAGCATCGGAGCAGCTCGTTGGTAAAAGTATTTACCCGCTAAAAGACAAGCAAATTTAGTTGAGGCTTTTTTGCGTTTTGCCATCCTCGCTGATTTGTCACCGGACGATTTTCAACGTGCTCTACCTAGGCCAGATCAAATATCCCTGTTTACGCACGCTCGACGCGATAATGCTTGTAAATAATGGTGGAAGTTTGTTGACTTCCCATTTGTTGATCGACGCTTGCAGCGTGGATAACTTTGTTCGTCGCACGTTCAATGTTCTATCCAATTTCAAAAAGCTGCATTCAATTTCGGCTTCAAACTTCCGCACGAATAATACACGTGACTATTTCAAAAACGCAACTAACACAGTTGTTTAAATGAAATTATACAATTTCCCGATTCAACTTTATCGTCGATCGACAGAAAATTCTGTGCAATCAATTTTCATCCGATTCATACTGAAATTCAAAATTGAAAATTTACAAATAAATCGAACAGTATAATTTCTAATACTTTTCTAACTCAACAAACCAAATGGTCTTTACTAACGTACTTCTATGCGAATCTCTTCCTGTCTAACGATCCTCGCTGAAACTGAACAAGGTTCTTCAAAACTGCAACCCTTTCAAATTACTCGAAACTTTCTAAACCTTCAGATTCAAAAAGCTCAAAGGCCAGGTTTCGCTGAAACGAGGCCCCGAGAGATACCGAAAGACACGTGGGACGAAGATGTACATATATACGTGAACTGCAAAAGGAAGCTAGCAATGAGAGAGGAGCGTACAGACAGCAATAGAGCAACCATGGTACGTGGGATGAGAGAGAGAGAAAGAGAGAGAGAGAGAGGGAGGAATAAGGAGGTAGAACGGGAAGAAGCCTCGTAGCCGAATCGAGGATGTAGACAGGAAGGATGTTCGTCGAGTGGCATCAACTTAACTTGTACCATGGCACAGCGAGCACGAGCCTATCCTCTTCGGGCTGAAGAGAGGCAAGCCGGCATAATAAGCTTTGTGCGCCGACTGTCGACGTCGGATCCCTCTCATGGAGGGTTGAAGAGGTAGCAGAAGCAGAAGCGGCATCGGCAGCAGTAGCGACAACGCTGAGGAGCAGCAACAGAAGCTTTTGCATCGCGAGAGCTTGCCCATACACGCGGACGAACATCCCGAAGAATCGAGCATCTCCTCGTGAAACCAGTCCACCCTTGCTACCAACGCTTTCCCATCTTGTAACATCCCGGATCCCGTGTGCCGTCGAAAAATCTGCCAAGCTAATTACGCTCCCTTCTGCTCCGCCGATCTTACGTTTCCTCGCTCTTCTACCGGAGATGACGTTGCGCTAGCCGGCCTTTGCAAGCCCCTTTTCCCTCCAAACCGATGTTTACCCTCTTTCGAAAACGTTTCTGATGGATCTGATCTTGTAGATCGAATCTCTAACTTCGTTTCGATTCATTCTGAACTTGGTAGCTTTCACCATGTGGCAGATTAGGTGGTCGATGTAATCAGGGCGCGGGTGACTTTTTGATTGTTGACAAAAGATAATAAAAATTGTATAGATATAGATTTTCCTTTGTTTGGAAAATATAACAAAGGAGAAAGAATGATAATTTACGGTAGTATAGAACAACTGGGGTGCCATCACACGAATGAAACAACGTTGGCCATGAATATATGTCTACGTCACGTTAGGGTTGTAAGTGGGTTAAAGGTAGTGATTGTTTAGAGGGTAAAGTGTATAGTTTGCCCGCGCTCGGAAACAACGAAGAGTGGATCGACTAACGAAGTATGTTTGCTGGAGGAAGGGTAGATTTTTTATATTTCAAAATCAGACAGGATACCCATAACCCGCTGCGAAAATGAAGATCTCACCAAGATTAAACTTCAAACGATATACCTTTAACTACGATAAAAGGACATACGAACTAAATGGAAAGGGTTGAAGGGTAGCGTTAACCACTTGAATTAGCCGGAAACCGACGCGCCTGCTAATCCAATGTGTACCGATTAAGCCGTATCCGTAGTCAGGTATGATCCCCGAAGGTTTTCACCGAGATACCGATGGACGAGCTCGATATAATTTTTTTCCCCGTTCGTTCCGTTCCTCGTTCTCTGTCTCTTTGACTCGATTCGACAAAGCGCCATGGAAATTCCAGCTCGGCACGACGGTGTCGGACGATGGGGATCTCAACGGAGGAACAGAGACGAGCAGTGTCAAAGACTGGGAGAGAAACTCCTGAACGATAGAGAGGAATGGACGAAGAAACAGAGACAGAGACGAATAGAGATGGGGAGGCACTCGTTGATTTCCCGTTTTCATATTCAATATGATCTGCCCCGGTATTGTATTCATTGAAAACGAGTCAACCGCACGCAAGATCAGGAACCGGGCGCCAGAAACGAGAGTGGATCATGGAAGTCTGGCCTCGTCGGTGATGATGGGAGCGGTGGTAGTGGTGGGTAGGTCGTTGCGGTGGTTGGATGGATGGTTAGTTGGTAGGTAGGTAGGTTGGTTGGTTGGCTGACTGGCTGGTTTCCTACTCCAACTAATGAAAGGAGACTGCACGCCAGAGTCTGGAGGTTGCCCGTCTGCCTGAGGTTTAAAGTCGATGTGTCCTCTTCACCGTGAATCACGACGAGAGCACCGCCGAGGGTAACCGGATGGAGGGGATGCTTCTGGATCATTCATCCGGGCTAGAGATATCTTTTAAGGCTACCGTTTGTTTCGCTCCCAATGCCAATTTTCTAAAGATATGTCCGGCACCTGGACAACTTTCCTCCTTCTCGTGCTACTTGTCTTTGAAAATTCTTGAATATAATCCTTCTGGAGTTGGCAAGCTTTTGATGCCCTGACGAGATTATTTTGAGTACTGGGCAGCAATTGAAATGAATCCTTAACGTTGCTTAACCTTATCTTCAACTATGATTGCATAGAAATTTGAATGGAAAGAAGTATGTTTGGTAGGTGAAGTAGATGTCAGATGTAAAAGCTACTGCTTGCATCGTTGGGTACAACGTGAATATAATGTGAAACCTCAGAGCGCAGAAACTTGCTTCAGCAATATTCAAATTAATGGCTCGCCAGCATTTTCGTCCGTTAAGCCACGTACTCAGCTTATCAAAACGAATTCCTATTTACTCCCTAATGTATTGCGCGGTATGATGTTCACTTTCGAAGGGTTCTTACGAAAACCTGAATATTCGACGCATTCGAATAAATTCCAAGTTTCACAGCCCTAATTCAGTGCTCCAGAAAAATGAAACTCTACAAGACTGCAATGAAAGAATAGGACTGTGGCGTTGAAGAATGTAATCAATGAAACGCATCAAATTAAAAACCGTTCCTCCTAGGTGCAACAGCGAAAACCTCTTGATAGCTCAAAGGGAGATATGGTCGCTGATTAAAGATTCTCAGAAGAAGCGTGACTTTTAATCACGGTAAGCGTGACCCGGTGATGGCTTCTCGTGTAATGACGAAGGACTATCCAGAGGAATCTTGTCCCATCGTCGTCGTTTGACCCTTGGATTTCTTTCCCATCGTCGCGACTATCCATACTCAAAAATAGGATACGAGGTGGTTGCAAGGCAGCGAGTAACGCCATTGTGGCAGAAAAATGGAAGTTCCTAATAGAGACCCACACATCACGCGAAAAGGGTGTAGCAAACAGAAAGCAAAGAAGAGAGAAAGAAAAAAAAAAGAACCGCGCGTAATACATCGGCAGGAAAGGAGACGAGCTGAGAGGGTGAACCACAGAAGGGGTGGCTCGAAGAGGGCTGGTTGAAAGAAGAGAAATACCCGCGAGAAGTTAACAGCAACGCGATATTCGAGGCGAGCCCGCAGCTGGCTAGTATCATAGATGAGATGGATGGTGCGGAATGCAGATCGTTGGGAGGGATGCAGATGGACGGATGGACCGGCGAAGGGTTGCGAGCGAAAAGGGACGCACGTTAGCGTTGCAGCGTAGCTTGGTGCAACCCTATAGCGGCGCACCACTATTGGGGTGCAGCCAGAGTGGTGGCACGGGGCGGAGCGATGCCGATAGGAGGGTTGCAACCGGCCTCTCGCGGGGTGCTTTTTCGGAGGGTTGGATCAGCGCGATGCTCGATGCGCGCCGAGACGCTGTCGCCGAGCGAGCGACGGCACGCGTCGAATTGTCGAGCGCAGCTCGAGCTTGCCGCGCGATACGGGCGCTCTTCATCCCCAGATCGTTTCTCGATCCTTCATCGTTCTGATATTATATCAAACCTTTTCACTTACTTCCCAAATGGCTGTTTATTTTATACATATAAATGAATTTTTATCAATGACTGGCACCATGAATTAAATATACAAATAAATAATTAAGAAATTAAGAAATGGTTCTGAATATCATAAGATTAGGAATTATGCTAACATCATAAGATATCAAACTGAAAAGTTAAATTGGAAAATTTACCATTTAGAAAGTAATTTGCATGATGGAAACATCGGTATGATTTGTTGGAATCAATTTCATAACGAAGAAAATGAATTTTTTAAAGATTTTTAGTCACAGCCCGTAAACGACCGACGCGGAGTTCATTGAAAATGCAAATTCGTACCACGGTCGATGTTCCAGTGATCGACGAAATAATCGTGCAAAGGAATTTAATTACGTCGCCGTTCAGAGCGAGACTGGCTGGTCGCTCGACGAAAGGACGCTCGTCACCGTTTACTTTTTTTCACAGGTTTCGTACACGCAAACAGAGTTATAGGTGCACGCACACGTTAATGAGAAAACGGGGCGCGCGTAATTTACTGGCGAGGAGAACAGCCGAAGAGGGAGGACAGAGGAAAGACGTGTAATAGGGATATTACTCTCAATATGGCCTAGGGTTACTTGGCGTGGGTTAATTCGACGTTTAAGTGCGTGTAGTGACATTATGAACCCATAGTAATTATTATTATTCCGCGCAGCGAGTGCGAGATTTTCGAGACTCAAGAAAGCTACGTTTCCGAGAGGGGTCGAAAGTGACGCGCCACGTCTGTATTTTTTATTTTCATATTTCGTTCGACGAGAGAGGGCAATATTTTTCTTGAATTTGACGCGCGTTAATTACTCGATTATACAAAATTTGAGATACCAGCCACCGGTGACCCTCGACACGTTAAATCATGTTTCAATTTTAAACGGTACACGAAGCAGTGGAGTCGTAACGCGGACACGTGCGACTCTATCGAGCTAGAAAAAATGCGATTCGACGCAAGTACGTTTTTTTGGATTAGTCGATAGCAGGCGAAAGTCGTAATTTTAAACATCTGACATTGCCACGCGTGTCAAATCACGACGACGCGACGCCTTTCCGAATGGTTGCGTAAATTCGCGTGCCGAACGTGGCCGTGTAAATGACAACGGTTCGTCCGCGATCGTCAATATCGTTCACTTGCGAAACACCGCGAGAAAATACAATGGCCAAAGGGAATTTCTTTCATCTGGTGATTCATTTTCTGATTGCTTCCCTCGGCTACATTTTATCGCGGTCTTTACTCGATCGCCTACTATGCAATTATTCGTAATACGTTAAAGTGCTTTCATGTTTAAATTACACTGGGCTCTTGAATTACACGTGAACGTTGCGTTATGTAATTTTTGCGAAAAATCTTTCTTCGAGATGAATATTCTGGTACGCTTTCAATCTGATTCATTACTGGACAAGTTGCGTCGATGGGACACGTTCATCGCAGATTTCAATTCAACGATTTCGTTCGAATCGCGATAAAGCTTTCTGTTTTTATTATAGGCAAAGGAAATAGAATTGCGTATGAGTGTCGCATAATTGAAAGCTTTTCCAATTGAAGTTGGTACCTTCAAATGAGATTAACATGTTACCACAGTGGTATTAAACGTATATAGTCAGACATGATTAAGGAAGAAACGATTAAATACCAATATACAAAAATATTCATACTTAACATCGATTCCTTAATGCGTCTTCGTCTTGTTCCCTTAAACCGAGTCACATTTCACCCTCTTATATACCCTTCCTCCTTTAGAACGAGCTATCTTACAAGCAACTGCTCCACCCTCCCTAATCAGCCCTCGCATCAATATCTTAAGTACGAGCTTCCATTATCGTTCTCTCGGTTGTTGCTGAAAAATATCCTCCGCCTCTGTTCAACCCCTTCTACGAGCCGTCTGTCGCTGTCCATTCTCACGGAATCTCGCGACCGCGTTAAGGGGTGAAAGAGAAAGGCTTTCTGTTCGGGAAGGAAGCTTTTGGCTCGCGCGGATTGATGCCGCGGTGCAACGCGTCTAGGCTCGCGTACACCACGTGTACGCATGTAAATGACAGGGTAGGGTGTGCGAATTGCGGCGACGAAGGGGGTGGTAAAACGAAGTGGAGCGATAGGAGGAAGACGCGTGCACGGATAACGGGTGTTGGATGAAGATGGAGAACCGAACGGATGATAGATGAGAGGGAGAGGAGAAAAACAAAGAGAGAAACTGAGACAGAGAGGGTGAGAAAGAGAGAGAAATGGTGGATCAGAGAGAGAGAGGAGATGCACAGTAGGCAGTAGTCGTGTTACTTCCGGTCGAGCGGTCGCTGTGCCTGGCAGCTGCGGAGTTTGCAGGACGGGGGTTGTTGTTGCACAGCCATGCGCCCCCTTTTGCGTATCCATCCGACCACCCACCCCCCTCGTATCCAACCTTCCGCCTCCGCCACCCTCTACACCCCGCTTTCCACCTCTTCAATCCCCCCCCTTTATCGTTCCGTATCGTCACATTGATTCATTCTCTAATTCGATTAGTTTAAATGGCATTAAAACAATCCTGTTGCGAGTGCGTGCAATGCGGCTCGGCACCGCCTCAGATCCTCTCGCAAACGCATCGCTGCCACGCGCGCGATCGCAGCTGTTCGCTTTCCATCGCGGAGATTCTGCTTTCTTCGTTTTTGTGGTCGAAGCTGATGGTATTTTTCAGGAGATATTTGGGTCGACGTAACTTCTTTAATTCGTCGATCATTTTTAAAAAGTAAATAATTTGCCAGATCATAACAATTTTGTAAGTAATTACGAAAACGCTTACTACCACGTCAAAAATAAAAAATAAAGGAAAGAAGAGAAAAGGAACGATCTATCCCCGTTCGCAAGGGAACGCACATATATCCTCGGCCGCGTCAAAGGCAATACAGAACTTAACTCGGGATATCGTCGTGCCGGCCGGGTCAAAGGCCATTAGGTTCGTGAGTTATGAGACAAGTTCTAATACTCTAATAATCTGGCTGTTGATCGCGTAGCCGGCTAGGCGAGCGAACGTGTGCGTGGAGAAGTGCTTAGAGCCGTGCTTAGGACGCGAGACTTTATTCTGGACGATCAGCCGCACGCCTCCCTTCCCATTTCGTTGTCCCCCGATTCTTCTCCCTTCTCTATTCTGCAACATCCTCACCCCTTCCGCGACCCCAACCTCCCTTCCCAGCTCCGTGGCGAGCCAAGTCAGTGTGAAATTCGGCAGCCCTTATTAAAGCTTACACCCTTGCGATGTATCCGTTCTTTCCGCGTCACGATCGTCCGCAGACGCTTTCGTCCCAGCGTTTCTCAAATTCGATAAACATTCAACTTCTTCTTTCATTTCAATCCGATATTAGAAAATGGAAATGTTAAAGAACCTTACCTTGTGTAAATTTCAATTGCCATTATTTCAAAGTCCGGGTACACAGTTATTAATCTACAATATTATTTAATAATGGTCTCAAAATTGCCATATAAAATGAATGCCAAGTAGGATAATTCAAATATGAGGATTTCCTACTGTTCTACGTTTACGGTGGTGTACGCTGCACGCGAACCGTGGTCTGACGATAAATGAGTCTGACTACTCGGACTAATTCTACTTACGCGGTCATTGTTCGCGATCCGTGATGCTTGATCTAATTAACTGGTACTATGATTGAAGAGAATAGAGAAATTTTATCACGTGCATATAGTAGTACCAGGTTAATTTTTTCAAAATTTTTTCCAAATTTCTATTTCATATTCCTCTGAATTTTCCTGTAACAAGTTCAACGTCGCGATTCAACTCGAGCGGAGGAAAATCTGTCGCGCGTCGAGCACCGGTGTCGCCTAAAAGTTTGAGAAACGCTGTGCTCGTATCACCGCGATCCAACGTTTCTAGTTGCACGCGTGCTGACTCATCTTTGTCCCACATCCGCGGCATTCGCAAACCGTCGGACACACGCTAGCAGTAACTAAATTTTAAATTTTTACTTACTTCCAGGCTGCTGCTCACCCCTGGGCCCCGTCATTACCCGCTGCAATCAGCAGCTAGCTATCCGCGCGGACGCCCCTACCCGCGCCACACCGCCTCCCTTTTCCTCGTCCTCTTCACAATCTCCGAGCGTCGTGCTGCCGGATTGCCCGTAACTGGATTAACTGCGGATATTTGATAAACGGCCGATGGTCTTCGACAGGGGGCCTCTGTTTCGTGGACACTCGTAAAAGGTGCTTGCTTTTCCTCGGCATGTACCCGCCAATTTTTGCTAACCCGTGCAAACTGGAAAAGTGTGATCGAAATTTTAATTTAAACCCTTCTTCGATTTTTATATACTAAAAATATATATTGTATCTTTCTAATATGAATTGTCAATTTTTATAGCGTACGAGGAATAATAAATTTAGATCACAAAGCAACAAGAAAGATAAAAATAATTGTTGATAGAAGAATGGGTACATATTTTTTTACCCGGATTCAATTAAAACAGCATAGATGTTTCTATAAAATCAAGAATAATAAAAAAAAAGAGAAATGGTTTGCGTACACACAAGTGACGCTTTTCAAACAGCAATTCGATCGTTCCAGTGATACGTTTGTTTTCGAAGTATACATATTACGAATAGTCGAAACGATATTCGATTGTCCGTGGCTCTCGACAGAGGAATAAAAAGTTCCGCTCGTAAATAGTATCGCGGGTGCGTGCGAAATGAGAGGCAGAAATTGTTCGTCATGCTTCACTTAACGCGACGCAATGGAATTTAATACCCTTTGTTGCGCATGAAATAGCAAAACGAAATTAAATTCGAACAAAACGCATCGGGGAAACGAAGTCAAGCGTCGTGTTGCCGCGTTTGTGCGGAAATGTACAACAAATGTAATGTAAGCGTCGCAGATGACTGACGCGTATTTTCGTCCAAGCGACACGCACGAATAATTAAAAAAAAATAAAATAAAAAAAACGAGAGGGACTAGTAGCGATATTTGCGCTGTTAACGCAACACTTTGTCGAACTCGATACCTATTCGTTTCGATTTGAATGATCCGTGAAATTTATGAATTTTTTTAAACAAAAAGAAAAAAATGAAAAAAGACGTGATTATCCCCGGATCGAGGGGTGCTCGAACGAAGTTTGCGTCGAGTTACTCGGAAATGTGTTTTTGCGGGGCGTAAGGAGTACACTGGGAGTCCTTGTCACCGAAAGTTCGTGCAACGAAGAAACAGGACAGAATAGGAGGAATACAAATTGAAAAAGTCGGATTCGAAGAAGGACGGAGAAGTCGCCGGCAACTCTTACGGAACAGGAAAGTTCGTCCTTTTGTCTCGAGGAGCAGACAAGTTTTTGCAATTGCAAGTTTTCCAAGCTCGACTCGCGAAACGAGACACCGAACGACGACGTTTCCTGAGAAAAGTGAAATACTGCGGTTCCGTAGCCGAGACATCGCGATGTAATGTTCAACCTATAACGTTTTAGTATGCGAATATTAAGCAATGGCAAACGCTCTGGCACTTGCCTCTGATTTATACCCGCCGGGGTTAATTCATCTGGATTTATTATGATTCATTTGCGTTCCTGGAACGCAGCAACGTTTGACACGATCCATAATTTATAGTTTAAACCATTTCCTGGGAAGATGAGTTGTTCCATAATCTTAACAATTTAATAACATTACAATCGCTTCAATGTTTTAAACTCACAATTAGCCCAAGAACAAGAATAAACGTTTAACAAGGATAAAATTAGAAGTAGTGCTTTTTGTCGTTCTCTAGCAAAATGTTACTAAAAATTCATCTTTTCAAGTAGTTATTCAGACTAGCATTCAGTTTTCGCGATTCAGAGGAAGAACAGCGTTGGAAGAAACTCCAGTCTCGGTTGTTGAATGAAAAAAAAAAAAAAAAGAAAAAAAAATAGAAAAGTGCATCCACTCTTTGGATTTTTTGCTCGCGCACATCGGCCGAAACAATGGAGGCTGGCTTCCGAGGATGCATCCACGGCCCGTTTACCTGCAAATGCGCTGCTCGCAGCCGCTGACCCGAGCGGTAATCTCTCATTTTTGTCGGGACAAAAGAGCGCTAAATCTTATTGTTCTTACGCCGGTAATTAAGGTGGCTGAATTAGTTCGCGATTGTTCTTCTACCGCTCGGTCCGTCCATCCCTGTGGGGATAATAAATAAGATTCTTGAGAAATTTCTGACCGTGTTATTCCGCAATCCTGTTTACGCTCAACGGGACATCGGAGGGATTAACGGGGAAAAAAACAGGATCTGCCCCTGTGCCAGCACGTTAATTGCAATTGTAACGAAACTCTCGACCGTGTTCATCCCGTAACAAAATCTTTTGCTCCTCCTCCTCCTTGTTCCTTTATTTTGCATTTATTTCAATCTGTACAATGAATTCTCGTGCCACCAGATTTTATTTTTAATAAATTTATTGTATTCATTTTGTGTTATTTAACTTATTAAATGTTATCGACAAAGTGTTAATTTTAATTCCATTTAGAAGTAGACAGATTTTCGTTCACCAATCGAACGATGGACAATTAAATACTGACAATGACCGAAAATCGATACGTTAAATTAGATTTTCCGGTGTTGGTAACTTTGAATACCATCCAGTATCGCGTACGGTAAAAATCCATCATTTAATTACATCCGTCATTTAATCATCGACGCGCCGATTAGCTGAAATAGATTAATGTGCTCTATTAAAACGTTCCATGATAATTATTACGTCGTTTCGATTCTCGTTCGACAGATCAACTATGCCGTTACGTTGAAAACCTGTTCGAGGGTATCGAGCGCGAAATCATGGCAAGAATAAAGGATCATCCGTGGTGACAACTGTTATCAACCCTTTGTACGATTCAAGTTTGCCAGTAGATCCTTGACGTTTCGATAAGGTCAAGATTCGTTTCAACAAAGCTTGGCGATTTTCCAGACCGCTGCGATTGAACATGTCAGTAACGCGGAAGAAAGTGGACGGCACAATTTTTTTCTGCTTCAGCAGTATTTTCAGCAAGCGATTTCAAGCTTGAAGGTGAATTTCCTTCGAGATATTTCGAAGCAATTCTTTGCCGAGTTAAAATTAAATTTATACAATTCG
This sequence comes from Osmia lignaria lignaria, assembly GCF_051020975.1. NCBI lineage: Eukaryota > Metazoa > Arthropoda > Insecta > Hymenoptera > Megachilidae > Osmia > Osmia lignaria. Next base: position 9,244,689 of record NC_135041.1, read on the forward strand.
TTTTGTCACGCTGTCAAAAGATCGCAAAGCAAAAGTGTAACCAAAGAAGAGTCGTTGGTCGTTTTTAACGAAGACAGGGGTTGAGGAAGGTAGGGGGATAAAAGTGATCGAAACTTCCGGCCCGACTCATCAGCACGCGTCACCCCATATTACGGATAACTATTCTTTCCGCTCGTTGCGAGTCCCTATTGTGAGGGGAGCCCCTCGCGTAAGCGATACAGTTTGGGGATCCCCAATTTTCTTCCCCCTCTTCGTTTTATAGAAGCAACTCTCTCCCCTTTCTGCTCTTCCTTTTCCTTGCCTCTGTTTCTTTAATTTTCTTCCTTCGCTACTGATTCTCTTCGTCTTTGATCTAAATGATCGCTACCGGCAATATTTAAGTATTAATCGTTACCGTGCTAAGTGTTGCAATGGCCAATTAGAAATTTTAATTCGAAAAACCACAAATGAATTTCAGGAACAGTGAAGCTCTGAGTAGAAACAATGACGATATCCACGACTAATTGATCTCGATACAACGAGATTTCCTTCTGACCGAATTTACGTCATTAAAAATAATTACCCCCTTGTCGTCGGCGAAGATGAAAACACGACAATCACGGCGACGATAAATTCGATCGTTTCTTTTCTTTTCTTGGCAATTATTATATATTCTTCCTCCCCGAGTCCAAGTCGATTCGTCTCGACTTATCGGCCTATCACGGAACAGAATAATAGGCGCATCCTGGTGCAGGAGATTGAAAGGAAAAAGAGAAGTGCTTTCTACCTTGGCCAGGTTCGCTGGTAAGGGAGCGAGTGCCCTCTTCTTCTATGCGCCTCGCTGACTACAGACCACGGAGTTGAATCAATTAAAGTTTAATCCGGAAGCAAGATCGAGAGAAGCACAGCTCCTTCGTCAACCTTTCCTCTTCTTTCGCTCTTCTTCTCTTCTACACTCACCCCATTTTTTTTCGTTTCATCTCCTTTCCTTTTGTTTCGATCCCTTTCTCGTTTCCGCTATCTCTTTTTCATTTTTATACATTTGCTTACGTTTCTTGATTATTGCGCATTCTTCTGTCTTCGTTGTTTCTATTTTAAATCGACAATCCCATTCTGAATACAGGTCCCGATTAAACGTAACTTGTCCCACCAAGCTCCGCCCCTGGGACATCCCATCCAAGTACAGCGTTTTTAATCTTTCAGAAGGCAGAGGCGAAGGGGTGAAAGTTCGCGGTACGAAAGTAACGGAACAAGAACTGGAAGAGGGAGGAAGGGACGAACGAGGAGAGGGTCTAACCCCTCTGTTCGCCCTTTTATTTGCAAATAATTGAAAGGACCGTGGAGAAAACAAAGGGCGGGCCAGTTCGTGGTTGCCCTCGTCTATCTTGTTGGACGACGAGTATAATTCGATGGTCTAATTTTATGGAACGACGTTAGAAACGGTCAGGAGAATCGTATTAGCCTTGGCCCACGAAATAAGTGAGAAGTAACTCATTCTGGTAACTTGATTCCTCCCTTTTTCTATGCTTCCATTCTCTTCTAGTACCTCCTGGTTGTGTTTTCCTGCATATTTCTGACCCCGTATCCCGGAACATGCAAAAGGGGACGGCAAAAGGAGAAGTAGAGGGATGAAAGAGAGCGAAAGATAGAGAAGGGGTGAGAAGAAAACGGAACGGGGTTGGTCGACCCGAGGTTGCACGGGCAGGCAACGTCAACGTTGATTGGATTTCACAGCTAACAAGAAAATTATATTCAAGATTGGGTAGGTAATCGTGCGAGTCATCTCACGGGTCGCACACTTGCAAACACGGTTGCTTCTCTTTTTTTGTACACCCTCCTCTCTATCGCGCTCGCCACTTACCGGCAGGTTTTACCCCTTGTGCGGGAAACGTTACAGAAATAACTCGTCAAGGCGATTACTGGTGAAGATTACTCGATATTCTCTGGAGGGTTGTACGTGGAAGTGCCGATTGCCAGGCTCGAAAATATCCTACGCAAGAAAACAGCCTCTCTGCTCACCCTTCTACAACCGATTTAACCCTTCGACGGAGGTGTTCGATGATCAAGCGCGAACTTTTCGCGCTGGTTACTTCACCAGCCCTCCGCACGAACGGAGAGTACCACTTTTAAAATGGCTTTGAAGTAAATAAAGGAAACGGGAAGTGCGGGGTGAGAGACGAGAGAGGAAGAGAGAGAGAGAGAGATCGACTCTCCTGAAACTTGATTGGACGTGGACTAACTTGGAGGATGACGTTACGGTTGAAAGCGTTTGATATACCGGCTCGTTGTGATCAATTATAGAAAATGACCTTAATTAGAATCTTCGAGGAATACAAATTATTACACGCGACAACGTGAATAATCGTTGGCGCTCGAAACGAAAATGAAGAGTTCAAGGAAGACATGGTAAGGGGGTGGGATCGTTTGAAATTTAAGGGAGAAGATTATACGGAATCGTAAAGCCACGCGACCGGAGACGTCTAGCAGGCACCATCGAAGCACCGGGAACGTTAGCTCTTCCGCTTTGCCAGGAATAACTAAGTTTTCGATTCTTCTTCCGAACATCCAACATCGACGTAGACTAGTTGTCCCGCAGCGTGCTTGGGTCACAGACCATTAAGTCCCAGGTTTACCACAATAAGCACACTATTCTGCCCTGGTCGGTGGGTTACCGCTATTATCGAACCAATGACCCACGGACACTGATTCAACCAGATCTTTCCCATTCCCGGATACATAAATTCGATGCACTCTTAGCTGTGTTCATCGTGCAAAATATCGAGTGAGCAATAGCAGCAAAAGTTATTAAAATATTAACCCTTCAAGCATGGAACGTTGAAATTTAAATCATTGCTTTATCATTGCGAATCGTCGGGATCAAGAGTTAAGATCTCTGCCGTTTTATTACGTTGAAAATTCGAGGACGAGTAACGACGCGGTCGCCATTCCCGGCAATAGAATAGTTCTTGTATACGGTGGGGTAGAGGGTCGCGAGGGGATGGCCAAAGTATATTACCAACGTTACGCTGGTAGCGACCCCGCTGTCGCTATAATCTGTTTATAAAACAATTTGCGAGCCAAGTGATGCGTGAGATACAATATATCTACAAACATTGTTAGCATCGGCTCGATGAGGATTCGTGGGGGTTAAGGGGGAGGAAGAGTTTCGAGAGGAGGAAGGCTAGGTGGGACACTAAGGGACAGTCCCTTCCGATCTTTCCAGGATCGCTGGAACCACTATCCTCCCGGTGATTTACCGTGATTTAATAATATCAGGACGAACAAGCTCGGCATGCTCATTTCGCTCGTGAAAATTCGGACGAAACTAGACTGCCAAATTTTGCTAGAATCAATGCAGAGATATTTTCGTTAAATTTTAAGCTTCGAATTGATATGCCGTAAGGTTTATTTCGCAGTGTGCGCTTTTGTCGTCGAATCACGTGCGAGTTTGTAGATTTAAAAATCGACCATTTGATACGCAACACCGTAGTGAGAAGAAAGGAGAGAAAAGCGTAGGCATCGAGGCATCGCGAAACGGAACGGAAACGAACGTGCAACAGACGATACGGTATTCGACGAGCGTATCCGAAAGAACTGGAAGAGCTTGTTTTCTCGAGCCCCGCCGAGCGGGCTCGTACATCGTTTTAATTAATCGGATCCGAGATTTCGTTATTACCACCGATTAGCTTACGTACCAGTGCGCATATTTTTTCGAACGTAAAACGCGAGTAGAGACTAAAACATCAACACCCCCGATGGTCTGCTAGCTGATGACGGACAAAATGCGCATCACGCTTCCTCCCTTCGTACCGTCCACCTATATTCAGTCCACCCAGTGCCAGCCGTGCCACCCTGGCAACCCCAACGAGTGCTGGGTCCACTCTCGTCCAGCGGTCTCCATGTGACTGTGGCCCATCCCATCGTTCGTTGCACGCTGCTCGTCCTTTCGCACCGCGCGGCACGGCGCATCGTTGCATCGGTGTCCTGCGTGACGCTACACTTCACGCAACAGTAATTTCATCGTTATTTTTATAAATTGGGTGGCCAGGGTTAACGCTTCAGCTAACTCGCCCCGTCGGATTACAGCTTTTCGTAATATTAAAGTTCAACGCCGTTCTACGTGTCCGGCTGTCGTTGTACATATTTTCCCGTACAACCCGCCCCACCTCCATAAACGTTGTCTCGTTGTTGTTTACGCAACAGGGAACGACGAAATTATTGGGATGCCGTCGACGAACGAGCGCGAAACGACCGATCGTTTTTCTTCTTTTGCCTCGGAAGACGAGCTGAAGGATGAGTTTACAGGATACCGTTGAGTACACTTTGGCCGACTTTGGTCTACGAGATTGCGAGTGATTTGTACGATTTTACAAGGAATTTTATTGTTACCATGAATCTCTGTAGAAACTCATACTCATCGCGCCAAATCAAAATGTTAAATACGGGGTGAGTGCGAGTACAGCTAATATCAATTCCTGACGCCGAAGAATTTAAACCTAAGAATGCGAGATCCTATCTGGAATTCCGATCAGTCATCTAGTCGTCGAAGTATCTATTCTGGTGCCTGTGAAGTGGCGTTAATCGTCCCTTATCAACCGGCAATAATAGCTTGTTGGGGCGGTACGGGTGGCACGAGAGGCGTCGACGTCGGCGTCGGCGTTCTTGTTGACGGCGTCCAAAAAGTAAGTAGCTTTTTATTAAAGCGACGGCGACGGTGGTGGCGGCGGCGAGGAACGCGCGATCGTAGATCGCACGCGAGTAAGGGATGGAAAGTGGTGTCGGGAGAGAGTCTGAAAGCGGAGAGGAAATGAAAGCTGGCGAGCTCGTTGCGGAGGTGACGAGGGTAGGTCGTAGCGGGACCGTTTCTCTCTCAGGGGCGTCTAAAGTGGGCGGCTTGGTGACAGAGGGGCGGGTTGAGGGTCGAGGGAGGCTGCACGAGGGGGGCGCCTCAGGCACGTGACTGCTCGTGCCGCTGCAGGAGGGCAACCCATAAAAAGAACGAGCTTATACGTACACGCAGAAGCGAACGAACGTACGTATGGACGCTTGTCGGATGATAGTCCGGAGGATCGACGCTCGTCCGCGCGAAATGCATTATCGTTCGGGGCTACACGTCGCGTGCATCCCTTTACGTTCACCAGCCTGAGGGTGGGCTCCGCTCTACGAGGGGTGATTGATACGCGATTTAGACGAGTGTAAATTCTGATTGCGCTCACCCTGTATTATGATCCAAGATATACTACTTTTAACACAGCGGAATATGTCCCTTCAATGGGGTACAATAGGTGTGAAAGGAGCTTCATAGTTTCAATGGCTGTGTGATTATGATACGCTTTATAGGATCACGATCAGCTTACCGAACTCTTATGTTCTTGGTAATATTTTATTGAAATGCGAACGTTTGATATTTTTTCACCCTATAATAAGAAGAAATGTTTGCCGTTTACGAATTTGTACACCAAATACATTGTCGAGCTATGAGCGTCAATAAGCGGTGCTCGAAACTAATAGATTCAGTTGTAAGCAGGGGGTGAATATGATTTTAAAGTCCCTTTTCGGACCTTGGACTTGGTGTTTGCTTAAGCTGTGTACCCAAGAGGGTGCATATGTATCCAGAGGGATAGAAACTTTCAAGTACCTTCCTTCTGCTGTTCATACATGTATATCTGATATCAATACTTGTATTGTACAAATTAGATACATAAAATCATTTTGCAACGTTAAATATTACACTCGATAATGTTATCTAAGAGAGAACAAGTGTCAGACATAAAGCCTAACTGCTTTAATAACATGGATCCTTTCTCGAATGCAGTCACCCTTCCAGATTGTGCACTCGTTCATCGAGCGTCTCCCATAACAATCGCTGTGTAATTCGATTCGATATCGAGAATTAGAGTTATGATTCCGTAGGAATAATATACGAGCAGGTCTTACTGTGATCGGCCGTCGACTCAATGCCGGCACGTGCTGGACGTATGTATACGTCGACGTTCCAATTATAATGCGCGATTTGATACGCGTTGCTGCGATGACGACTCAATTCGCTCAGATTTTCCAGCCACCCTCCTTTAGGTCGGTCAACCTATTAATAAATAATTCTGACATAAATTTATGTCCAGAAGAAAATATGAAATAACATTCACAGTTTCTACAATATATACGTATCTGTTGAATCAACTTTGCTAAAGTTATAATTATCTCATTCTCACGAGTCAATCTATTCGTTTCGTTCCTCCTTCGATCGGGTGGCCATTGTGGATTGCGATTGAGAAATCAACGGGGTCGCGTGACTTTTTCGATACGTAACGAGCTTGATAAGCCTCGGCAACGCCCACGCGAAAAAGGGAGCGACTCGTTTATTAAAATGCGACGAGGAGGAAAAAAAGCTGATCGCCGGCCGACGAGGCGCGTGTCGAGCCGAGTGACGACCGATTCTCACCCTGTTAACGTGGCTCGAACCCCTAAACGGTTAAACGCCGCTCGCGTGGGACGTCGTGCAAACTCATCGAACCCAGATTCGTTACGATTTGCATTTAGTAATGATCCGACATGCTGGTGACCGGCCGTGGTCGCCGATGATATTGAAAATGAACCGATCGATGTTTCGAGCAGTTGCTCGAATCGCGAGGATCAAATAACGTTTGTCAATCTTTTTGATGAGTTATTTAAATAAGAAAAGTTAAATATCTCCGTTATTAATAGTCGTGTGAATAAAACTCAAGTCTTTAAAAAACAACGACGACCTTAGAATCTCGTAAAATGATAAACTAGCTTACTTCTTTTTGTCGTTTATAAAGCCGAGTGCCTCTGAGCTCCTATAAATACGGGAATTCTTCTAGTTACATAATTTCAAAAAAATCTGCTCGAAAGCGTTCCAACGATAGAGAAACAAGGGGAAAAAGAGGTGGCAGTGTTGGTACGTTGGGAATAGTAGAAAGAGAGAAAGGAGGTGGACAGAGGGACAGTGGGTCCGCGTAATATAATTCAGTAAGTTTATGACTAGCCTGAGGGAACGGTGGCGGTTTGCATATAACCAGGGGTAAGTTCGCCGCGAGTTTTCGGCAGATGGAGAAAGATGAAAACAGATAGAGAGACGATGCGGAGGACGAAACGGAGAGGGTGGTCGGTTGGCTGTATTTCTTGTCTGGTGAGCTTTACGGTACCGCGCTACGTTATGACCGTCGAATGGATTATCATTTCTCTCTCTCTCTCTCTCTTTCTCTCTCCCTCTTGTCCACCCTTCTTCGTATCATCTTCTTTTATCTTCGATTATCTGTCTTTCTTCCTTCAACCCTCCCTCTGCTTCCTCCCGCTATATCCTGTAAGAAAGCTCACCCCCCTCACGGTTCTTCGTCCTTCCAGCCTGCAAAGACATGCAAAGCAGGATGGACGACGGTAGGTTTGAGAGGGCCAACGCGAAAAAAAGAGAAAGAAAGAGACGGATCGAGGGAGAGAAAAGAGCTCGCAGAGAATATCCGCGAAATGTTCCTTTTTCCGAAGCTCTTTTCCTCTTTCCGAGCGTTGTTACCAACACGCTCGAGTTTTCTGCTCGCGCACGAGATACCGGGAGATGGCTCGACGGATACGAGGAAAAAGGAGAAAAACGGAGAAAAGGGAGATGCCATCGTGAAAACCGTGATGGGGGGAGAGGGTGGCCGGTCTTCGGCATGTACCATGGATATGTAGACCGACAGGTACATGAACATGCACACGAACGATGTATGTACGGAAAAACGCGGCTGCATAAGCGTGCACGTATACATACATGCATATAGATGCATGTACAGGATGTTCAAAAAGAAAAGGATCTAAGACTATGTAGGCTATAGTCCTCAACGAATAGAACTACTTATATTCATTGCTGATATTCTAAAAATTTCAATTTTTAATTAATTTTCTATGATTTAAACAGCTAAGATATTCAGATTTGTTCAAAATGCAAGTGCATCGTTAAAATATGAAAATGACGACAACTGTATATGTAAAATTTAATACGTCATATTGTTATCGGAACTTTCTTCATTGTTTTCATATTCTTCGTGTACCGCTGAAGCGTTATGGAACACTTTGTCACATATTTATGGATGTACGATGTATCTACGGGAAATTGTGTGAGTGTACACGTACGCGAGAGTATATCATGTATTCGTGGAAGAGTACGCGGGGCCGGAGGTCTCATCTTATGTTGCACAACATTGGCCGCCATCATTGGAGCAACCCGGCTGGAATTAATTTGAATGTTTTTTGAGCGGTACAGCCCGGGGGTCTCCGTCTCGCAAGAAACGCCAGAAACCTCCACCCCGGACTACCCACTGCCACCCTCGATTCCCGTCTTCCCTACCCCACACCCCATCTCCTCCTCCTTCCCGTCCCTCCGTACCACCCTATGGCCTCGTAAATATACACCGATATTGCGTCCGCGGTATCCAAGAATACCGCAATTTATCTTTTCCTACGTCGATCCCCAACCATCACGTTTTATTGGCCGACTGTGCAGCCTGTGTTCCGATTCCCTCGAAAACGAGCTAAACACGACAGGTATAGGGCTGTTTATGAACACTTTTCGAAATAGTATGTCTGTTTCGAAACAATCACCACGGTCACTGTTTCTTTATTGACAGAAAGCAGCTACGTGAAGAGAACAGAAGAAGAATCACTCTTCTATTTCATCTCAAATATACCTAACCATCATTTCAAATCTTTCGAGTCAACAATTTTCATAGTTCTTTCCTGCCGAGTAAAAAGATTCCTCGTCCCTCTCACAGTACCCTATCATTTCTACCACGATAACGAAGAAGCAATTGTCGATGATCATCGACGAATAAAATCGATCGCCAAAGCCGCGATCCCGCGATCGATTCAACTGCAGTTTACGAATTTTCCTCTCACCCCCCCAACTTGCAATCGGCAATGTATGTCGGTGGGTACACAACCACTATCAGGGTGATCGGCGTCGCCGGTGTCGGGGGTTTGGCGCACACCAGAACAGCGGTTTATGTACCAGAAGTGATGGGTACATTTGTTCGTTATTTCGTTGTGTTTTTGTTTTTAGAGGGACTTTATTTACGACCGGATAGCGGAGCCACAAATATGCGACGAGATAGGCGGGCGCGTTTTGTTTGTCGGTCGCGCGTACGTTTGCACTTATGCGAACACAACCTGGCCAGACTGTCCCGACGCGACGCGACGGTTTGTCCGTTTGGCAGCGTGATTTTGCGGCACTTTTATATCCACAATAATTCGCAGGGTGGAGGGCAGAGGGTGTCAGCGGAGCGAAGTCATCCACCGAGTGCAGCATGGCGTGTCACGTGAACCGCGAGTAATGATAATGAACCGCGACCCACCGGCGATAGGTGATTTATACACACCTGTCTCTTTCCATCTTTGTTGTTTTGGTCTGCGTTCCCTTTTTTTTTTTTATCCTGTGGCTCTGTTTTGCTTTTATTGGGGCAATGTTTTTTCTAGCGGAAGGGAAAGCTCGTTGATTAATGCGAATTGAATTAATCGTTTTTTGCAAAATGTGGGAAAAAGTGTGCATATTCTGCTACGAGCTTTCATGCATGATCGGTAGAGATACATTGTCAAATCGATCGTGAAGTATACACTTATTTATTTATATTTATTTTTGTAGAAGAATTATATTCTGTTTGCGTTGCGTCGCCTACGCCATACTTGTCAATTCCAAACGCTTCTATTTATAAACTTTTTAAGAACTACGATTGTTAAGTAAAATTGTGATCATCTTTCACGTAATTCGGCTGAATGTTGCCGTTGAAGAGGCATTTTAATTAGAGTCGCGGATATAATTAGCTACGAGTGGTCAAATGAAGAGGCAAGGTCGTAATGAATGGGAAATTGAAAAATCAACTAGAGGGGCAGAAGTTTCTTAGCCGCCTTTCGTTTTCATTCTACTTAATACACCATAAGACGTTGATCTTGAAATAAAACTTATTAAAAAAGGGCTCGTCCCGGTTTCAAGGAATCGGAGTGCTTTTCTTCGTCGTGTCTTCCTTCGGCAGAGGCCATGCACGACTGCCCATGAAAGAACACCAATTTTTTGCTCTCGAAACTTTCAGGAACGTAGTCGCCGCGTTGCGAGGTCGGAGCGGTTTCGCATAATAAATCTGAGAGATATTTGTTAGGGAGGGTAGGAAGCATTTGTCTATGTTAAGGGGGTAGAAAGGGCGCCGACAACACGGGCGCCTCCATCTATCAACGGCTCCAGCAAACACATCAATCCACGACTCACGCCACGATGGACAATTTTAAGGGTGAGAAAAAAAAAAATAAATGCCGATCAACGCCACGTTTTCTTTCGCGAATCGCGACGCCATCAAATGCAGAACAAACTTTCTACGTTGCAATCAATTTTAACGCTCCCCAACCCAGTAGGAATAATCGGTGACACAAATTTAACACAACAGAATTATTATGGAATGAATGACGATGTAATTAATCAAAGAAAAGAGAAAAAATGTTTCTTCACCCGATATCTTATGTATTCCTTGAACATCGCTAACGAACGAAAGTATAATAACCGTTCGGACTGTCACAAAACGAACAACAATGAATCCATTGAAAATGTATCAAGAGGTAAATTTCGATTATAGGCTGCCGGTTGTTTCGACCGCGAAAACGTTGACAATAGGCAATTTCGCATTTCAAAGGACAATATAGGCACTCGTTGTGATCAGCATGTAATTAGGTGCGGTACGTGGGCAGGCACGTGCGGACAATTCATCAAGGGGCCTTGCCCCTGAACGTGCTCCGATCCGCACCACGTCATTTACGGGTGTTACGGGGGTGCAAGGCATTTTCTCCAACTTGCTGGTATTACCACGCCGATTTCGCAATTGACAGCGTATTAGTTTTGTCCCGGTGTATCCTTAAATAGCCCAACTGCAGGAAGTATTATATAAACGTTTCACCCTCGTGCTTATTCTAGAGGGTTCGTTTGCAACTTTTTATTTTTATCCGTTCTTTATGTCAAAAAGGTAAACCTCTGTTCTTAATTTGAAACAATTTTTATTCCGAATTCGTTGGCATAAACAAGATTGCAAAGTTGAAACGAAAGTCATAACCATTAAAAAACGAATTCATCTCAAAGGAGGAATAGAAGTAATCGCGATTCGTCAACTTCCATTGTACTTTCCCGGTTCTGCTCTACTTTTTCCCCGAGTCTTCTTTCCCGCGCGCGCGAAATTCAATTACGAGCTACCGCGACCGTTCGCTATATACACTTCTGGGACACGGTTTTTTAAACTCGTTCCTTCTACTCCCGTGTCCGCACGAAGTTACGAAAAACAGGAGAAAAAATCAAGCATTTCCTGCGACACTTCGTAGCTAATCCACTTACTTCCTGCCCGCTAAGTACTCAACCCAATTAACCGAGTTTCTCGACGTTCTTTCCTCGCGACAACGACGAGAAAATCCTGTTTCGCGAGTTTTTCTGAGATTTTTTTTTTTTTTAATTTTTTTTTAATGGGTCACTCCGCACGCAATATGCCCAGCACGTGGGTACACGCATGCTCCTACCCCCGCGGTTGGGGGTGGATATGTGCGTAGATAGCCAACGTTCTCTTGTCTGCCCTCGGTGGCGGGTTGCTATAGAGACGCGTAACCATCCAGCAAAGGGAACATAATGGCGGTGAGAGGAGAAGAGGGTGAAAGAGGAACAGACGAATCGAGGTAGAAGGGGGTGGCTGAGTTTCGGTGGTAAGAAAGAGGGATATTCTCTGTTGGACGTAACGGGAGGGTGAAAGAACCGGCAAATGGGATTAGAGCCGACGCCAACATCGGCATCTCTTGATAAATTTCTACATATACCGATCACTTTTCTAAAATTTTACTCTGAGTTTGTTAAAAATCGAAATATTTATTATGTTTATTGATTGATAGATGTTATGTAATTGACTACGCTCTGTTCTCTCCTGATTTCTTTAATATCGAATGACGTTCGGATCTATTTTATTCATACACGATTTGTTACAAAAAATACCTTTATACGGGATCAAAATAGCCGCAACGTGCAGCAAGTATAAATTTAATGAAACGCGTGCAGTCCGCAAACTGGCCGATTAATTATAACAGGGACTTAAATCCTGTTTGAATTATCACGCGCAATTAGCGATCGAAGGGTTTAAAAGGTGGTTTATATAAATACATTAACGCGTGGCAACCTATAAAATCGCGGGTGGGTAAACTTTCTTACTGGCAGGATATATCGAGTTGTATTTATGGAAAGCTGCCTGAGGGAACAAATTAAACTTTCCATCATAGTTATAATCTTCTTATAGTCTTTTACAAAAGACCTAATTGTAATAATTTAAAATTTCAACCGGATGTTATATTTTAATTCAATCTATCGAATACTAATTATAATTTAAAAATTAATATTTTTACAACTAAGGAAATCTCTTTTAATATTTTCCATCAACCTCCTATATGAATTAATTTTCGATTTGATAAAACATCTGACTAATGTTTTCTTATTTCTTTCTTGGTTCGCGTTCAAATCCTACTTTCCACGCAATTTGCACCGGCGAAAATTCCGCTTGCCGTCCAATTATCGTATCCGTTTCTTAAAAGCGTCGTTTCAACGTCGAATTGCTTGAGATTGAAACGTTAATTACAGCTTTGATCCTGTCCCCACGGCGACACGGCATCGACCGAGATCGGGCAAGTGCCAGTGACATGCAGAACCGTAGGTAAGCAACCTCTGCCCGTATCCTCCCTACGAGTAACCTCGGCCACCTCGAGCAACCCTCTTCAAGCTTGGTCACGTGGGGAACGGAATACCTGCTGTCACTTATCGGTGGCCTCGTTACGTCCTCTCTCCCGGTAACGAGTCATTAGACAGCTGACTGGTCCGACTTGCTCTCTCTCCTTTCGCTTTACACCCTTCCCTCCTCTATTCCACCATTTCACTTGTACCAATACACCTAACTTACCACGCAACCCTTAACACGTGTACAAGTGAACTTCGTCTGATATTAACACTGACTTTTATTTCTATTATTTCTTTTATATCGAAATGAAAATTAATGAAAAATATCAACTGTGAAAATTTCCAATTAAATATGAAGATTCAAAAACTTTCATGATCAAAGATAATTTTTCAAAGCCTCTAATACATTTTCATCACACGTGTGCACAAAGAAGGAGCAAGCGTTTTAATTATGGCATAATCTTGAAGCAGTACGTCTGTTTGCAAGGCGAGCATATTAGCCGGTTTCTCATCAAAACGACAGTTTTATTTCACAGAATGCTATTTAGCTTCCGGCCCGGATGGCCTGTTGGCATCCGCGAATCACACCGGAAGACAGTGTTCGCACGCGTTCAACGAGGTAATCGTACGGTTAGCAGGAGAATTTTGCTTGCCACCGCTCGTCCAAGAAGATTTTCGAGGTTTGCGCGCTTCCCACAAGGATTTTCCAGAGAAGCTGCGGATCCCTTTCGACGGTTTGCACGGCGGAAAAGCAAAATAACTCAATTAAAGAATTTCCATGAATCCCGGGGACGGCTACCAAGCGGATACATATTTATGATCTGATCATTCTCGCGCTGAAAATTCGAAACCAACTTGCTCCTTCGAGTTCCTGTTCTCGAGTTTTATTGGTACGAGCGTAGAATAAAGAAAGTTTCCAAAGTTCTTTTACAGTTAGCTAACAGAATTAAAAAATATACAGTAGCTACCTTTGTAACGACACTGTCAAAATTCTTTAGAAGTTGCAATTACAATTTCGTCTCTTTCCGTAGTCTGACTTATTATAGGTTTTACTACTGCAACGTCGGAAAATTGTAATTAATTCAACAGCTACTTAAATATCACTCGAACAGCCAAACGGAGCACCGATACTCAAAGAGATAAAGACGGTGCAAATGATTCAAGCAATATTTTTCGTAGAAAATGCGACAGAAGGAGATGTAGTAGATAAAAACAGAAAACCCGGTGCTCTTTCGTTGGATTATAAAAACCGTTGACACGTCTAGCATTCAGGAGAAAATTGCGCACACCTCGGGTCGAGGCAGTCACAAGGCAATTACACGAGTCGGTCTGCACGCGTTCTTAAAAATTGCGTTTAACGCTGCGAAGGCAAAGCACGGGACGATCCAGAAATTACGAGTGAGAGAAACAGTGATGCTCTTGTGCACCGCGTAAAAAGAGGTTTTTCGTGTCCTCTTCCGCGATTATGTCTCTCTTTCCCGCTCTTTGTTCCTCAATTTTCCTTCGGCTTGCTCTTTCGACGACGGAATGAGAAACGAACGCGACAGAGAAACAGATAAAAAGTCAAAGTATGAGGACCGAGAGAGAGGCGAGGGTGAAACGGATGTGGAGTACCGAAGACTGTAGAGAAAAGGCAAAGAAGAGGTAAAAAAACAAAAAAAAAAAAAAATGGCGCAGACGGCGTAGCAGGAAGTCGGGGCTAAGAAAGGAGAGTGGATAAAAAGAAGGAAGAGGAGTAAGGGGTGGCGGAAAAGAGAAGAGAAGGGTAGAAAAGAGAGTCTCGAGAAGGGGTGGCGAGGGGCAGCGGTTGGATTTCATTTCGTCTTGTCTCTTTGATGTCCGTGATGCGTGCTGCTGGCCCGCTTCTGCCTTTTTAACAAACTCATCTCCTCGGCGACCCTTAATCTCCGCCCTTTGGCCCGTTCTATCCACCTTTCTTTCCTTTCCGTGCAACTTTGTAAGGCAAGTCTGCACGTCTATACGTGTGTGCACGTTTTTCTCTGCAAGAGGCGAAGCCGCGATCTCTTCGGAAACAGAGAGAACGTGTGTATACATATAACGTTCGTAGGTGTGCGGGTATCTATAGATGGCCCGGGGCTCTTTATAGAACTGCAAATGTCTGAGCATGGTGCGCATTACGCCATTTACGTGATGGCAGGTTCCAGTAAAGATCACTATCTTCCGCGTGAATCGTCTAACTCCGTCGCTATCCTGCTTCACGGAGATTATTTCCGAGCCAGGCAATACGATATTTTATCTGCACCGAGGCAGATACAGTTTCTAGCCAATTTCTTTGGCTGATTTTCGACGACACACGATCGATTCAAAGGATCGTCCTTTAAATACCTACGAGATACTTTCATTCCCCTCGATTTGCATGATACAAGATACTATTTCGATACTTAACTTCGTTTACACGGTATCTTCAGTGAAATTAGTTCGTTGGCTAATTCATCTTCAGACTTGATCTCTTCCGGGTCAAGTAGCCAAAGTGATTCTCCCCTAAAGCCACCCTCCTTCGCGTAGTCTTCTCGTTTTTAGTTTCAAAACACGCTCATTACCGAACTTTATTGCTTCGTAACGATCGGGCTCACCCCAAGTAGAACATCGTTTGCGGAAAAGGGTCACATCCGCATTGTGCTCGCGAAAATTAAGTGGTCCCTTTTGTGAGGCAACCCCTCGTCCTCGATGATCGTCGGTAGTTCGTCGCCGTCCGTGGCTATTACGCGAAAAAGGGACGATCATTTTAGCGAGGCACGATTATGTCGCGGAACGACGCTGTCTATGAACATAAGTCATCAAGAGGTGTCGTAAAAAGGGGTGAGAAAGGAAGTTGGCTTCTATGCGAATGGTCACGGGTGTTTAGCCGCACGTGCCATCGTCTTGAACCTCCAACTCCGAGCATAACTTTATGATAAATATGATATAAAATAATTTTTTATAAAATATCGAAACGTTTTACGCTAAAAACATGAAGGCAAAAATTGAAAATTTTGCCTAAATTATAACCCTTCTTAATCAAATTAAATTTAATAACTTCGTGTTATAAGCCAATGAGAAAATATCAAGGAATAAGTAGAATTAACCCCACTGTTGAAAATATCGACAATGGGATAGAGAAGCATGGAAAGAGCCCGTTCACCCTATTCGCGTTCTATCGCGTGGGAGCGGCCGCGTGCTATCACCGCGTTATTAGTATGGAGGCGAAAGGAGCGTTTTCTAGCTTGGATATGGCCAAGAGAAAAAGGGGGCTCCTCGTAAAAGGGGTTGCGGCGAAGGAGAGGGTGTACATGGGAGGTCCTGGATCGGGGCCGGGGGTTTCAGTTTAGCGCGGCTGAAACGTGGCCGCTTCCACGCGCTACGGGGGTCCTTGTTAGGGCGAGCAACGACGACACGCACCCTGTGTCCCTTGGGTCCCTTTTCTTCGCCCGCGACTATAACCTCACGCTCGTTACCGCATTTACCACCTTCCTTGCCTTTCTATTTTGTCGCATTTGCATTTATTGTCCCTCCGCGGCGTTCAACGCCCGTCCTTCCTTTCCACTAGGTTGCCTATATTTTTAATATCAATGCATCCTCTCTTTCGGGGGTCCTGCGGAAAGAATCCGAGCTTTGTAACGTTTGCGGCGGACACCCTCCGCAACATCGAGGCGGAAATAATTTTTCTTCTCGGCTGTTTCGTCTGCCGGGATTTAACGACGTATTGAATGATCGTATTAGGGAGAACTGTTAAATAGCTAATCATTGTGATTTAACTTGTTTTCGGGTATAGAGTAGTAGAAGATAAGTAGAGACCCATTTCTCGTTTTACACGGGGCGAAAACGCGTGTCGTACCAATTGTTCCAGATTTTCCATGCCGGGTAACGTAATCGCGAGATAACGTCTGTTTTTAAGCGGTAAATTCGAACGTGCAGCCGAATGGCATAGCGAAACGAGGCGCCGGGAATCGGCAGTCGATCGGGGATCGTGGGATAGGTATCGGCGCGTCCTTTAAATCAAAAAATCCAATCCCCTCAAAATCACGAGTCTGACAATACTGACGAGCAGTCGGGCATCCGGTTTTTCCGCGAAGCTCCACCGTGCAACCGGCATCAATCCGGGTTATACGTGCTCGTAACGTATCTGCCTACCATTCGTTCGTTCGCCGTTCCCGTACACACATCTACAACTATTCGATAACCCAAATAACGAGCTCCCAGAGAACCGGCGACAAACGGGCCATGATCCTTTTCGACGATTTGCCGTTGGTAAATAGAGCCGCCTTTATGGCAGCCAGAAAACGCGAGACTGCAATATCGCGGCTGCTAATATCGCTCGTTGATAAATGGAGCTTGATCGATTGAAAAAATCAAATTTCTAAACTCTCAATTAACATCTCTCTCGAGTCAGCCAGATAATCAACGGTAGCAGACGTCCCCGGCACAAGCCCGGTAATTCCATTCACGGTTATAGTACGTATTATCTTCATAGTTAGATCTTCGATAGCCGAAACACAGGTGGTCCACGCGTGTCCGTATCTAAGAGCGTACACGTATTCTCATAGGACATAGGATTGGCACCTGGTCCGTCTATCTATCCGTCTAGAATGGTTCTGCGAATCTCTCGCGTCGCAGATCCGTAGAAGGGGATCACTGGAGGATTCTGAGAGGCAGTAGCGCCGGTAGATTCGGTTCGCACGTAGACAGACACAGTATGGGCGATCATTGTCGTGTGTCAGGGAAGAGGCAGGTAGCGGCGGCAGCAGGCGTACACACATGCAAACAGGTACGCAGGCATAGAGGAAGGAAGGTAGGTAGGCAGGCAGGCAGGCACGCTATGTTAGGCCGTTTGGCTGCCTGACTAGCTGACTGGCGGGATGGTTGGCTATCGAGCGACGCCGATGCAATTCCAATTCCTGGCTGTCAGCGGCAGAGCTGCGGGAGACGCGTCCATTCGTGATCAGCCTCCCGTGAAATCCTGTGCCTCCCCCGGCTCACCCCGAAACGAAACCCAGTCACTCTCTCCCTCTCTTCGTCCTGCTCTCTCTAACGGTCTTCTCTATCCTGTTTTCTGCTATGTTTCTCTCTATCTCGTTATCGCTCCTCCTCTAACTCTCTGTCTTATTCCCTCGTATCTGGCTGCTGTCAACCGGCCCTGAATTCTCTGGCATCCCTGTTTTCCGCTGAACATCGAGTCCCCTTTTCACCGTTCCGACCGTGTTAATGCGTCAAATGCGTGGCATCCGCGAATCGGTGGCTCGCGTCCTAAAGAGCTGGAAGCCTCCATTCAAGCCAATTTGCTGAGCTGGTTGCTTCGATGCTCGTCGAAGAAGCCACCGAAACGGGTCAGCGTTTCTCGGTGACGAAATCTATCGCACGTCATGGGTACTGGGCGACGCCAGATACTCGGAACGGTGGAAAATTGTATCAGTGAACGATTTAATGCGTTTGCTTCGAAACGAGTACCATGGACATTCGTCGGGCAATAATGATATAAATATTAATTGCAGCGACAGCTTACTTCAAAACGTGGTCTGAATGAAATACTACAACACTCGGTCGAAAATATCAAAAGTCTATCGACGAATCGGGTAATGGTACCTACTACTGGCAGATGGATAGAGAGGAAAGCAACGAGGAGAGATAAACGTGGTTACCCTCTCGGCTCGATACGTAGGTATTGTCAGGTGGTTATACGTTTCAGCCTCGGAATTGAGGTACATACATCGTATCTCTGGTTATCCCGTTGCACGTCGATGATGTTAGCTTCTTTCACAGGGGCGTGCGTTTTGCTACGAAGTAAACGAGAGTCAGCCCAAAGAGAAGAATGAACGAATAGAAGGAAAAAGAGGAAAAGAGGCGGGAGAGAGAGGATGAACTACGGCAACGGGAAGGATACGAGGAGGCACGGTGCAGCGGCGGTGAGATTGCCCTAACACACAACACAATCCGGCGGCTTCGTCTGCTTCGATGGATTTTAAAAGATCCCCGAGATTATTACTTTTTCCTTTTCTTTCATTTTCATTCTTCTATTATTATTTCAGAGGAGCGAGGAGCGGATGGTTGCGCCCGCGCAACTCACCCTTCAACCCCCTCCCCCTAACCCTCCTTTCAACCCCTCTCTGTCTCCGTTCCGCGTGTTTATACCTATACACACGTACATATAGGCCAGTGGATGTGGCCGGGATGCTCGCTCGAGTTGGTGTACGTATTGGTCGCGTCCCAGGTTCAGCTAGGCTGGGTTTGGCTTGGGTTGGATGCGTGGAAACCATGGACGACTTTGGGTAGGCTCGTTGGTTTCCCGCCGCGACTATCGGCGCGTATTGAAGCTCATCGTCACGGAAGTAACGTCGGGACAACGGCAGCGGCCTGAACGGGAGTGAGGACAGGGAGAATGCGAGAGAAAGAGGTGTACAGGGTGAAAACGAGACGGGAAAAGTGTAAGAGAGACGAAACGATACCGAGCAAGGATGAAAAGTATACGGAAGAAAGAGAGGGAGTAAGGAAAAAGGAAAGGAAGGGAAGGGTGGCACCAGATGCTGCCGTTCTACGCCACCGACCAGTTTCCCGCTCGTGCCTTCGCTTCCATTTCGTGTCGATGCTCCGAGGGCTTTTTCTGTCTTCGCGTCTCCCTGACAGGGATATGCAGCTGAAGGATTGGATGATGATAATATTCCAACTAGCGAAATCAGTTCGAGATTTCAGCAATAAACGTAAAGAGGCAAACTCGACGTATCTGAAGTAGCGTCCACGTTTCTTTTCACTTTGTTAACAAATTAGAGGAAATTCATTTTCAAAGTATCGTACTTCTTACTTAGAAGCTTTTCAACTACAAGCCCTCGTATTTTTCCCCGGAATTTCTCTTGCACCACTTCCTTGGATCCTGTCTCGTTGGGCGTGAAAGGCGAAGGCAGCATCCTGTTCGCATATCCTCTCGGCTCGACGTGCAGAAGAGGGCACCGTTCGATGAATCCGCTCGAATCCCACACGAGTTGGGATCGGTGGCGCACAATATGCGCCGGCTCGGCACAAAGCCGAAAGCCGAACGCTATTATTAACTCCGGCCGATTTCTTACAATGCCGGATTTAGTAAGGGTTGTCCCATTACCTACAGTTGATCACACTCGAGCTGCAGGTAAAGTACAGGTGTGGGTATCGGGAAGTTAAATCCTCCAAGAACGGGACGCGTTCGTTCGCTTTCACAATCCGACCCAAGGAAATAATGAATCGAGTTGCGTTCAGAATAAATATATCCTCGGTTCGTTTTGCGTTTTGCTGACATTTGAACGCGATCAAGCGAAGAATGATTTTTTAAATAGCGCGGCAGGATTCAGAGGCACGTGTTCATTGTGGACAGATTCGAGTCTTGATTTCAATCACTTTTGATAATTTATGTTACCATACATAAAGTTTGCATTCAGTAAAACGTGTTTACTGTAAGCAGAAGTAAAGCATGGCAAGAGTTGTTGCGCGATCGAAGTTGAAGATGTTAGCTCGCTAGACTGAACTGGCCGGAAATAAGATCACAATAGCTCTCCTCGGTTAAGACAGTATTACACAACGGTACCACGGTGTAACAAGGATAAGCTCCTAAAAGCTGCAGTCTATATTCCCGCGACCAATCGTTGTGTACATTGATCCCTTCTCTGTGCTTCATGCTCCGCGAAGCGTTTCGTACACGTTTCAAAGGATTTTTGTCAACGACACCTCGACTAAAAGAGTGTTCCAGCTTCGAATCCTTCGCTGTATAATCCCGGACACTTTTTGTACGCATCGTTCGTCTATCAAACCATTTCTTGTACATTGAAAATTCGATACAAAAAGATACCAAAGGGATCTAATTAATATTTAGGACAATCTATCCCTTTCTCTATTGTCATTCATGTCTCTACCTGCCCTCTTTTTTTTCTTTATTGCGAATGCAATTTTTGTAAGAAGAAGACTAGAAAAGATAATATTTATACACAAAATAAGAGCGAAAAGTATGCAACGTATCCTAGCAAACGCCCTTTCGTCGATTCTTTTCCAGGATAGGTATCATAAAGGGAGGAAGAGGGTCAAGCTGGTAGGACCAGCGATTTCTCGTGTGTACGTCCCGCGGAACCTACGATACATCATTTTCGGCTGGGATGATCTTACGGTAGATTTACCATTTGTACAGTTTATGGGCGTCGGTCTGGGCCATAAACTTGGTTGGCAATGACGGGAACGCGGGTCGCCGTCGACCAAGTTGGGTAAGCTCGACCGAAGCCGGGACTACTACAACGACAAGAAGCAAGAGAAAGGGAAGGAACGGGGGGGTGGTCGGAGGGAAATCCCGTGGCCTGGAGGAACCTCACGGGGTTGGAAGTAGTTGGGGATACTGCGGAGGCAATAATCGTGTCCCCCAGGTTGCTAGCGACGAAAGTGCCGTCGATCTATTGCTCTACCGCTAACCTTAGTCCTGTCGAGCACCATTACTCGGAACAGGCGCTCGGAACATTCTTGTTCTCCCGGCAAAAATTGCTTCGCCCTGCTTGCCCGTTACTCGATCAAGTAGTTACGAGCTGTTGAAAACGCTTGTCGAAGAATACGGTGTCGAAAATACACAGGGTGAACGATACAAATATAATTGAAATTATTATAAAAATTATAACGCAAGCTTCACCCTCTCCTTATTCCGAACGGTATTAACAATTACAAAGCTTATTAGCGCGTGCATCGAAAGAATCGCGCAACGATCGTTATCGCGCTGGTAAACAATGCACCGAAAGCGCAATTATCGGAATGTGCTCATTTTGCAGGAGGAGCAACGCGAACGACTAACGACGCGTACAAATTCGATCCAGCGTGCACGTCGCGGGCTTAATGCGAATTGGATCACCGTCGATTCGTCGTGGAACGCGGTAAATCCTTTTTGCGAAAATGTCATTCATCGATTCCGGGATATCTGCAACGAGAATCGAACGCCTACGCTATGCAGAGATAGTCGAGAAAAATGTTCGACGTTCCATTGAATTCTCTTCCTTTCTCCATTTCTCTTATCTTCTTTTTTTTTGTTATCCTATTTTCACTCGACGATCGCTTGAATTTGTTTATCGTTTTATCATTCGATCTCTTTTCTTGTACATGATAATTTTTTATCATCATATCTCTGGGATCATCCTCCCGATGCACTTACTCGTTTACCCTTACACCCTCTTTCCTCTCAATTTCTCCTTTTCCACATTCAATCCAATAGTAGCAGCGTCCGTTCTGCATTCTCTCATTCCGCTCTTCCTTCTTCTTTCCTCGTCGCTCGTTCACGTGCAATCATCCATTCTTCGTCTCTTAAATCTCCTTTGCCTCGATGTTCGCAAATTACTCTCTCATCCTTTCCCCTTAACCCACTTTCATGCTACCCCTTGCCGCTTCTCTTTCACCATTCACCGCCTCGCATCCTCCTTTTTTTACCCCTCTATCCTTTCTACGTATCCTCTTTCTCTCGTTCAATGCTCTCTACCAATCTTTCCTTTCCTCTCGTCTGTCCTATTTGTCCCCTCTGCCAGCCACCCCCTCAGCCTGCTTCTGCGGATCAGAAGCCGAATGGAAATTAAATGCGCAGTCGGCCGTTACGTCGATTGATTTGTATTCTCCGATCTGCCAGCACGACGAGGAAGTGTGCTAAACTGCGGGATTTATGTTCTCTCCTAATTGCGTCTACCCTCACCCCTCAACCTCTGCCCGCCCCACGTTCTCTTAGTTTCATCGACTGTGTTTCTGCTCGTCCTTTTTCTTCCTGCGTCCCTTACGGGATTGCTTTCGCGTTTCCTCGAAAGTTTCATCACAAGAAGTCATACTTCTGGGGGGGATCGGACGAAAAATCGTGTCGTTCGATTGCGGTAATGAAGGCGAAGGGTGGTCGGACTTAATAGAGTATGATAATATTTACAGGACACCGAGGTGACGATGAGGATCTATTCTGCTGATCGAGATGAGAATTTGATTGATCGCATATGTTGTTTGG
This sequence comes from Osmia lignaria lignaria, assembly GCF_051020975.1. Lineage (NCBI taxonomy): Eukaryota > Metazoa > Arthropoda > Insecta > Hymenoptera > Megachilidae > Osmia > Osmia lignaria. The sequence continues at coordinate 9,267,362 of NC_135041.1, forward strand.
CGGTTAATGAGAATTAATTCATTAACATATTATAATTGTACAGTGAGAAAATTTGTGGCACAGATGGTAATTAATTTAGATGAATTCATTCAAAAATAAAAAATAGAACAACAACAATTATTACATTATTTACTGTTACATTCAAATCGAATTTAACGGAGCTTGAACCGACCTCCGCTTAATTCCAAATTAATTAGTCGCGACCCGCGTAATTCTGTTATCAGAGGCGTCAACGCACGTTCCTTTCGTATGAATATTTAGCACCGATCGAGGAATATTTTTAGTCGTTCGATGTATTTTTAGGAATCTAGCTGCGTGTAAAAACTCGTTCATCCATGATCTATGGGGGTTCTCGAACAGCCATGGAACTTTGCAAAAGGGGTAGATGAAACTTTTTTTTTTCGAGTCTATTAATAAAGAAAGTATATCCAAAGAATGAAATAGCTCGATGAAATTATTTATATGATCGGTTTTCGGCGTGTCGATGACAGTTCACAATGAAATTCACGATTGAATCGTCGAGCGATCGTTTAATTATCATAGATTGGCAGGCTGACTCGATTATCGTATGCTCGATGATTTTCTCCCCTTGTCGCGGCGGTAATCGTTAATGTAATGTAATAACGGGGAAAAAAATCAGGCGGAAGCGCGTGAATCAAACCCCGGAGAAACATCATACACTCTGTCGTATTAATAATAGTGTGTGTATGATAACGCGTTGGCGTAGCCGGTCGTTGAATGAAAGTCATTATCATAGATAACTCGAACCCCCTGTATCGTGCAACCCCCCATATCGATGATTATAATATATATATATGTGTGTGTATATGGAATATCACCCGACCCTCTTTCTCTCGCTCCACTTACAGACTGACGAATTTACGTAAATTTATATTTATGGACACACAATGTTCGACGTTTTTGGACGTATCACGTTATCCCATCAGATGTAATTTAAAATACCGATTCTAAGAAACGGTGATTGGAGAAGCTAAGTGTGGCTATTTTCGTGAATTATTCTTGTATGAAATTTAAATAGCATTGTTTTATATATACTAGGAAATGACGAATGGTTGATGAATACATAATTATTACTATTGTTTGATTTATTTAATGTTATTTGAATTGGAGGATCGTATCTGAATCGTTTTGCCATCTGGCGTTTGTGCACCGAACTGATGTTCAATGGATATTTGAAAATATACTTGATTATTTCATTCATAATAAATAATGATGAGAGAACGTACAATTTTTTTAATATCATTTTGATATAATCAGTAGTGTTTCGTTTACATTTTGAAAGGTATTTTGTTGCTGTGCTTTTACCTACTGTAAGTAAAAGAACTGTACTGACAATTGGTAATGAACAATGTTAAATAATTTGTGATAAAGAAAATGCTGTTGTTTATGGGCTGTAGATAAATTGTTTTTTTTTTAGAAAAGCAATTTTCTGTTTCATTCGTCTCCCATGCTGATTGATAGATAACGCTAGCAGTATCATTTTAAAAGCGCCAATCGATTTGAAATTCAAAAATACGTAGAAATAGAATTATCATACCATTTTTAATTGATTGAATTAATAAATTTGCAGTAGTAAGAATGGAGTAGGTATCAAGTTCTATTGAATTATTCATAAAGTAAGAAAGCAACGTGACACTCATACCTTACACAGAAGTTAATTATTTAACTAATTAATCATCCTTTGTCTAACGCTAATCTTCCAACGTGAGTTAATGTTTGCAAGGTGAAAACGATTAAAAAGGTAGTATTAATCGGGTTACCTCGTGCAGTGAGTACCTAATCGAACGTAGACTTTCAATTGATTACGAAAACCCAGCAACTATCTGCATACTAGGCGCGTCTCCAAAAGTCACGTACAAAGTGACAATGTTAAGGGAATGCGTCGGTGATAAGGTACCATTACAAGGCCGCGGAATCCACTCTTAACGATCTGCTGGTGCAACCGGTTTTCTTGGATTCTGCTGATAGTCCGACAAAAGGTGCGTCGCTTTCACGTGACTAGTTCAAGGAAAAATGAAATTTCAATCTTTCCTTGTGTTGAAACAAACGTTCTTCGTTGAATTATTATTACGTATTAACGTTAAACCAAGCCAGGGATATTTCGCGCCGGTCACCTGCCAAAGTGCCCGAATTCACTTTCAACAAACTGAGGGCTTTGCCGAAGAAAGGAAATCACGTTCCATGCAACGGACAGGATCGATAAGATTTTTTATTGGCAACAATCGCTTTTATCTACCTTTCGTCAGCCTTAACAGGCTTTCTCGTAGGTACATGAAATGGTGTACGTTTACTGAGACACGCTGTTCGTGACTAATCTGACCTTCACCCTTGCCTCGTTTCACCGACTGGTCATTTCTCTTAAGTCTAAGTTAACTTCTCAAACCAGTGCCGCTGTCAGGTGTCCAGACTGATGAAGGGTAACTAAAAGTGTTTTCGACCTTTCCCAACAGGCTCCTCCTTCAATAGTTAATATCTCTTATACGTTTCACTGGATACTAGCCAAAATTAATGAAAAGACTAGCGATGGAACTAGGTAGGCATTGAAACAGCACGGAATACGTTCAAATTCTACACGAGTATTTCGAACCTTGACAGAGATACTACAAGGACACGTTGAATTCAACGATGAGACGATTAAAAATCGGCAAGGAAACACAATTCGTATGCAAGAAATCAAAATTGTCCTCCCAGGAAATCCTCTCTGAACGACACAGAAAACGTTGGGAAGAAGTTGAAATCACGTAACGGTGATCAGCGTTATTCAACCTCGATTTAAGAGTGGTTCTTTTGCTGAAAAGCGGCGGCTCAATTCGCGCGATATCCATAGTCATTTCTTTTCCGGCCGGTCGCGGTATCAGAACTTTCACGCTCGAAATGTTGGCCGAGCATTGCGAAATCAGATGATATTTGCACAACCGCAGCACCGCGGTGTGGGTTCGCGCTTGCCCGATCGTACGTCAATTACAACAACTATAACAACGATAGGTGATCTGGTAAAAAGCCGGAAGAATGGTAATATGATAATGTGTCGGATGGGTGATTAGTATTCTTCAAGGACGTAATCGTTCGACATTTAGAGCGCGAATGATTGTGTGAGCGAAATGCAATATTCAAGACGGCAAAATTTCTACCATCAAAAGTGGCATGTCGTCATTCATAAAATAATATTTTCCTTTTCATATTCTGATATTTTTACATTTGACAATGACACAGTTTTGGTAAATAAACTTGACACGTTTCTTTGCTTGCATTCGCATTTTCCACAGGTAAATCTACCGTACTGTAACTCCATAAATGTCACCGTGAACATAAAAAGGTATTCGTTTCCAAATTTTTGAATCCACTACCTCGCATTATTAGTATAATAAAAGTGGTATCACATTGGTCATTGGTAACCCCCATATTAATTAACTAAGCCGATTTTTGCAATGAGAAATGTATGAAAGGTTCCTAATTATTTTCCTCTAATCAGGAGATAAGATAAAATATATGAATTAATTTCAGACTGAAAGGTTGTATACCGATAACATATGAAAGATAATGCTTGAACGCGTTAAAAGAAATAATGAATTCTGAAAAACATGTTTTCAATTCAGATAGTGTAAGAAGATTGAGCGTTTAATATATATCTATGTTTTATTTGCTTCCAGTTACACTTGGATATTTCGATACATGTATAAAAAACACTTTCACAGTTTGAAGAATTTACTTAATTACGTGTCTCGAGGGGATTCTTCTTGTCAACCGAATGTGAATCCCTTTCACCGTCAATTTGCACAGTTATGTAATCCAGCATCAAGTATTGAGACACACAATACGGTTCCCAGGTAAACGTAACTTTAGCATTCCCAACAATTAAATCCCTAACTGTACGTTTACTTAAGAGGCCGTGATTAATTGTAACAATGTTTCGATAAAAGTACAGCAAGCGTTTTGCGAATCATCAGAATTTCAGGTCGTTTAAAAGCAACGTCGGTTTCACATTTGGTACTGGAATAGTAATACTGGAAGCAGAGTCTTAATAATATCGAGTCTATTCTATTCTTTTCGACATGTTTATAAAGCAAACAATGTAGACAGAATGCTATTAGACGAATAGATGGTTGATTTGATTTAGAAAGAATGAACGTGTGAACGGAAACGAGGGGCTAAGGTGGCGTGAATTAGGCTTCATTGTTATCCAAGGAAGGAGAGGAAGAAGAGTTATCGTAAGAAGGAAGCTTACGCGTAATGAAGCGAATCAGATCGCCGTTACGAAATATCAAGATCGCTTACAGTTTCTTGCAACAGACTCGATGAAGTTTCAAAAGTGAAACGATTACCACACGTTTTATTCCCTGTTTTGTCGTGTGCATATTTACCTTGTTTTTATGTCACGCCGATGGTTATGGTAAGAAAAACATTGCTATGCGACTTCTTACGAGAATCTTTAGCTCTCGATCGATGCACCATTTCATATCAAATCACTGCATCGGATGTAAAAGTTAAAACTAAAAGTAAATTAACAAATAGAATATCATCATTTTCCACCAAGTTTAATCTAGTCAATTTGTTGGGAAACACAAGCTAATACTCCTAAATGCAGTCATATTTCCATCATTCTATTATCTGCAATCTACCAACTACATAATAGCTGCATTTCTGCTGTCCCCATCCAAGATATTTATACTTCCATTACTATTTGCATTTTCCCTCCTTTATCGTTTACGTAACCACGTGTTTTCCGCAATCCATCGTTAAAAAGAGTGTCATTAAACAATAAAAAGATAGAAAAAACAAGTATCATCCAATGTCTGACCCTCCGCGACAATCAGATAAATTGGCACTGATCTTCGATTTTCCAAGATTCAGGATCCTGTTTACCATGTATCGTCGGGAGAAACCAAAATAGGGACATGTCTATGCCAAGCGGGATCGTCCCGAACAAGTATCGATCTTGTCCAAAAAAAAAAAAGAAAGAAGGATTCTTCTTATCTCTCGTTTACCACCCACCGTGAGCTTTGAACCTTCGTCCCTCCACCGTCTCTCTCTTCAACGTGAAGCAACAGTGTGTAAGTGCGTGCACTGGCATTTATAAGCGTGTCGTGCGTGCACACACGCTCGATCACGCGCGGACGCGCGCGCATTCGGCGGCGATCGTTGGTTCGCCGCGAGTAGATAGCCGCAGTCGCGAAGGCTCGCTGCTCACGGTGAGATCGTGGTCGTGAAGCGGTGAACGGTGCCGATCGTGATCGATCGATCGGTCGATCGATCCTCCAGGCGCAGGATCCCAGCGAGGAAGGAAGGAGATTCTCAGAAAAATAAGCGCCACATACTCGACCACGTCGATTGGATCAGAATCCGAGGAAGATCGGTAAAGTCTGCACGATTTTTATCGATCGATTGATTTCGAGGATTGTCGGTACACGCGGGATATAAAAAGAGCGCGAAAATGACCGGCCTGATTCTGCGCGCTGATCATCCACGTGCTTGATCTTCAGAGAATCGATAATCGAATAAAATCGAAAGGCAGTTTCGATTGGAAAAAAAGTGGGGATAATTAAAGAGGTAGAGGATAAATTGCAAGAGGATCGTGTTCGAAAAACAGTGGTGATTTCGTGAATAATTGAAGAGTCTCTTTCAGTGAAATGATTGGTGGATGCAGGTAATCGAAACGTTAATTAGAAGATCGAACAGAGATGGACAATCCTTGAGACGTTCAGGTGAGATTGTTAATTGTTTTTATTTTTCTTTTTTCAAAGTCCGTTCATATGGCTGGGTATCATGGTAATATCGATATGACAGATAGTTGGTTGATCGAGATGTGGCAATCGTTCGTAAGACAGTATCGACGGTAAAATCTGATATATTATTATAGTGATAGTTCCGTTTAATTGCAATGCATCGGGGGTATCGAAACAGGTGTAATTGTGATCACGAGTTTCGTTTGCGTAATAATTGCACAGGAATGGTGTGTTTCTTTGTAGAATAAAGAAAAGTTTAATTAATCTTTTCTTTCTATAATCACAGAATCAGACTGATCATAATCTCTTAGTGCTAGAATAAAGAAGAATTTGTAGACGTATTTCATGAAATGTATCGTGGGTATCTCGTTAAAATGTAGGATATTATGTTAAAACGTTATATTTTCCATGAAAGACTGAACTTTGTAACAGTGGATGGAGAAGGAGAAGAAGAAAAATATTCTATCAGTCAGGCTGCTGCACTCGTGAGAACCGGCAGCCGAATAAACACGTGCTACTTATGATGCATTCTTTCGTGCGCGCTATTCAAATCGATATTTTTCTTCGTCCCCTGTTTTCATGGCTATTTCCATGAACGACCATAGAATATTAACCCTTTGAGCTTTCAGATGAAACTCGATTCATTAGAAAATAAAATAACCCAGCAACTGAATTCAAATTCCAAAGCAAGGTATTTCATACAAAAACTTGAAGATCATACAAATTTTTTACTCCTTTGACATTGTGCCATAATACTTCTTTAAGTATAATGTTACACATAATCGACCTATGCAAATAAAAAGGATATGCAATGCCATTAGAAAAAAATCTCTGAGAAATAGGGCACACTGTATACAGTTAGGATTAACGTTTGATTAATATTATAATTATCAGCACTACGTAATTTGAGCAACTTCTATAATTTCCGTTCTGCTCGATAAAAGAAAATTTCCTTGAAATTAATCAGATTCAAATAGCAACATCGTTAAATAGAATCTACCTGGTTTCTTCTACACTGCTGCGACAGATTATATCATCAATATTGACTTCCGATAAGCTAGCAGTGTGAAGCACCGTTTTATGTTTGATTTTGTATTACAACGAATAACTCGCACGCTATAGAGAAGTAATTTACCGGAAAAAAAAGAAATGTGATTCTAGAGTTTTGATATTCGAACCATATTGAAACAAGTGTCGAAGGTTCTTTTTCCTGATAATAAATCATAATTAGAATTTATTGGAATCACAATCGTATCTGTTATCAAACGGAATGTATTTAAAAATGCGTACATACAAATTTATTATAGACTTAACACATTCACTGTCACAGTAGAAATAGACGTATCTAATTAGACACACGATAACATACAACAGATTATTAACTTGCTATTTACGTTAGTAGTGTGACTTTAATTTCTGAATTATTTAATTAAATGGAATTCGTCACGGTGAATGTGTTAACCAAATGAATAAGAAATTCCTCCACGCTTGGCGGAAACATTACGTCTCGAGTACAATGGTTTTGTAAGGAAATCGTGAGTTTAGTGGAAAGAACGAGCGAGAAAATTTCTAGCATTAATTACTAGGCTGAAGACGACATAGCCTACTGAAAGTTGGATTGCGGCAAACGTAGCCTTGGACTCGTTGTACTTAGAGGACCAACGGGCTCATTCTAGTTTACTTCTATCTTTGTGCAATTTTAAAATCATGTTTATGTCAACAGTAAGCTAGACTTATCTAATAAAATGTGGATAAGATAATACTCTTATCACCTTAGGAAAATATACCTATAGAGCTGATTGCATTATTAATCACACAACAGGAGATTATAATAAACGTGGAAAGGTGTGTGATTAATAATATCGATTATTATTGAATTCATAAATAACAGAAAGATATTTTGCACACCATTCGAACACACGTGCTACGCACGTGCGAAAACAAGCGTTTTGGCTTCTGTATCTACTATATGGATGAAATAGATTAATAGCCCAATGCGTTCTACAAGCAAAGCAGATTCCAACTCTCTAGCTGCAGCTCAATTTTTCAATCAAATATTAAATTTTCCATTTGGAATTATTTGAACCCTATAGAAACAATCCCTCCCACCCTTAGTCATTCTGGATTCTAAATTGAATATGCAATCTTTCAAAATAATTATCAAAATGGAACTGAAAATGATTTTCGAAATCTTCCAAGGATACCTACTGACTTCTTTCTGAAAGCGGAACAGCTATGTAAGTCCGGGTGAATGGTTTCATTATTGCGTGAATAAATATTTTCATACGACTACAAAATGATGATGACGATAGAAAATTTAAATAAAGAGCATTAGTATTCATCTAACGAATCCTTTGTTATTAACAACAACTGTGGATCAGCGATGTCGATCTAATTTGAATCACTTTGGACTTAAAGTGGTTCGTTTCATAATCAATTATCACGATAAAGTTTCGTTGTCTTTATTACACTTTCACCGGCTTAGTTTGCCTCCGTATGGACACACACGTGGCATAATAAAAATTATCCCCCGAATGTTACTCAACAAACAGGATACGCTCACATCGAGCCAACGTTTTCGTCCACGCTGCTCATTCACCTACGAAATCGTGCTGATACACGTACGCCACACTATTACCCGGAATAATCAGGTATCCATGGTGGATAAGAGAAAAATTGTACGAGAACAATGAGTCAGCTGTGCACGAAACCGTGGCACGAGTTAATAACTCGAGATCGGTGAATTAGAAATATTGGAGTATTATAATATTTAAATATATATTACAATATAATGGGTCTTTTAAACTCGTATAAGGTTAACGGAATGGAGGCTAAACTTTAACTCTGAGAAACGAATTCTTTTTACCATAAACTTATATTAATCGACACTACGTATTAAATAAAATGCAAAAATAACAATTAAGGAATAGAAAAACAGTAATGTCTAATCTCAATTTGAGAGATACTTTTGAATATTTTTAATTCGGCGCATAAAATTTACAATACAAGATGGCCGCCCAACACAAAAATATCTAACCTCAGTTAACCGCGTCTGTCTTTTGGAAAAATAAATACGATTTCTAAATATGTAATATACAAAAAAGAAATCGGTTAATAAGATTGATTTCCCAGAAGTAAAGTTTAGATGAAATTGAATAACTGTAGTATAATAATTGAACTAGGAAAAGTGTATAAAGACTCACGTACTACGATGCGACTACACATGGAACAGCACACGTGGACAGCTTGGCAGAAGAAAAGAATACAGTAAATAACACACTAGTCCATACTAGTACACACTATGCAATACACACACGAAAATACACGAAATATGCAAAGTACGAAGTTGTTATCGATAAGAAGTTAATGGGCACGTGCTCACGGTTTCACGGTCGCGGGGAGACTGACGAGGTGTCACTCCCCCCATTCCCCCCAAGTTCAATAGGAACAACACCGACCTGTAGTGTTTACTTCGCCAGAACCTACTATTCATTTCTACATATTATTTCTCTTATTAGGTAAGTGATTGATAAATTATCTTTGATTAAAATCTTACAATGTTACTATATTATACCAAAATAAATTGTTTATTAATTTAAATAATTTAAATTATTACCGTGATACGATTCTGTAGCTATAAATTATTTATTTATTAATTTAGTTTATAATAAACAATAATTACGTTTCAAGACAATCAGCCCACACAAACTTCGTCGTACATAATCTCAAACAAAGTAATTCACGCGCCTATCAAGTTTCATCGACCAATTCCCTTCCGAGACTCGCTAAAGTAGCTGGTAACTTATCGTGAGTCATAGAAACGAGTCATTCTAAGCTCTAAGCACTCTAAAATTCATTAGGATCGAATTATTGGCTAGATCTATCTATCGACTGGTTTGGTGGCATGAAACGATTGCAGGTGCAGGACCTACACCAGCTCGGACGTAAATAACCAGCGACTTAGTTTCCGATAGATAAAAGCACCGCAACGTTCTCTCAACATTTATCATCAACATCGCAGGACGCACTTTCACGCTCGCTGGTGCACGCGACACCGACGCGGATACTCGGCAACGCGCTTTCCGTGTGTACACACGCGGGAAACAGTAGAAAGAGACGGCTGACACGTGGGAACCTGTCTGACCGTCCTTATACTACTTACCCAGATTTTCAACCAGGAACAAGCACGGGAATAGTACCGGGCACTGTATAGTTTAGCAAGAAAATAATACCAGGAACTTGTACTTTCGAACGTCGATCGAAAGAAATAGACGCGTGTGACCTTACGCACGTTCCTAGCCACGATTGATTAGGTACCTGTGTAACATTGTTATTGTCGGCTATAAATGTCCGACGTGATATATGATTAAATCATCGTTGCTAATTATCACCTTACCTAACACTCGCAAATGATCACTTTATAACATAGTGTGGTAAAGCTTTAATTATCAGAACTAATAGATAAACAAAAGTGGTCGTTCTTTCGTTCAATAAACATTTGCATTTAAAGTGGAGAAATAATTAAACAAGTTATGTTTGTACCATTTAATCAACACCTGAATGTACTGTACGCAAGTATTAACCAATTTGACCCACTTTTCTTCGTTTATATGAACAAGGAAAGACAGAAAATACACATACCTATTAACAAAAAACAATGTAGACGCAGCTGGGTGTTTTTTGAAATAATTTCAACAAAAACAAAGAAATTGTTTCAATGTTGATATACAATTTTCCTCGATGTCCGTGATTCAATAATTCGTGCGCTGCTGCGTCAGCTCTTACATCCCAGCAAATGAAGTATAAACCGCAAAATTGTTGCTCAACGTTCAAATGACTCGAGGTTAATGTCTCAAAGCCATTCACGTCGTTCGCAGAGTCCAAGAAAGCATTGTAATCGTTATTCCCTCCGTACTTGCCAATTATCCGCCCCTCTGTAAGTGGACGATGCAACGCTCGTGTATATCTTTCGGCGAATTGTTTGAAACAAGTTGATATTCCTTTCTTTATCGGCTCCTTCCGCTGATAGCGAATTCTCGGAAGCTCATTTCACAAATCATACTAAATATTACATATTTATGAGTAGATTTGCATAACGTCATCAAAAACTTTCCATTCTAACTGTCTTCGGTCTACGAATAACATGTTTTTCACTTTTGTTTTCATCGACTGATTATAAAATCATGCAAACTGCAATAATTATTCATTCTTTTGGGAAATTCTCAAAACGTTTAGTATTTACCCACGTACGGCATCAATTTTTAAGAATACTGAAACGAAGTGATTGAGACACACTCGTTCGAAAGACTTACGGCCAGGTGTAACAGTATTTTCCAGCGAAACGATGGGTTCCGTTGCAAAATCACCAACAGACTGTACGGTTCCCTGATGAAAACGTGACCTGCAGCGAGATCTTCGCGATTGGCTTCTCATGCAGCACGAGATCTTCGCTTTTTTTAAACGATCCATGGCGCAAGATGATCGGTGAAGAAGAACGCGCGTTGTTCCCTCCGATTTATCGAACTTACGAGAGGATAACAGCGTATCTTCAAATGTCAAGAGGAATGTCAAAGAGTATACGACAGTAGGAATTATTCATTCAACCTTGCGGAAACCTTTCTCCTTTTTCTGAATAATAATCATCGTTCGAGGGTAGACAATGACGTTGCTAAATCCTCGAACGCTCGAAATTGCTACGGCTATACGGTAAAGGATACCAGTTGATTTTGTTCAAGGTTGACCAGAATTTTTTATTTAATTCTTTAACGGGTTATAAATAGTAACCTGTTTTATATGAAAATTATTAGTGCTCGTAAGTAATAAATTACGGAGGAATTGAGATTTTTATATGTTTTAATAGGAAATAAAATATTTTCTTCTCCATTGTCAGCCTTCGAAATCTTGAAGTACATGCGACTTTGTTAAACCTGTATGCAAGTATTCGCGGGAACGAGGCGCTCTTATGCAGCCCGTTTCTGAAGATATACACTTAAAATGCCTTTGTAAATGCCAGCTTGTGATTCCCAGGAACATAAAAGGAACACGAACACTCTTCTTTCGCTTGGCGTGTAATAATGACACGGTGAGGAATAATAAGCAACTCCGTTAGGTTGCAAAAATCTGCTTTTGCTTGCAAGAAAATTTAGATTCTTGCATCTCTTGAATTACATGCTGCTTGAGTACAGTTAGAAGAGCGCGTTTATTTAAAACTAAGAGAAGTAAAAACCAGACATTTTTAATTTATTTTCATTACGTGTAAATAATAGATTAATATGAAGGGATCATTTATTTTATTCAACCTCGAAACACGTATTTATCGCTTTTCATAATTTACACTTTAATTTACTACCATGAATAACGATTCTACTTGATTACCATGCATAATTAATATCCGCTTCGATCTCAACAACAAACCGGATTCTAAACGCATTCCATGATCATTAATATTTTTACATATATTGTGTTTTTTTGTTGTATTCTGTAACAATAATCCCCGATGAACACACATTGTTTTCGAATTAGGTGACGATTACATCTTCCATGGCTGAAGGCATCGTGTAAAATTGATTAACTCATTATCAATTAATTGTATAAACAGTACCAAGTTCAATATTGACATGTGTGTAATTTGTGCAAACATACCGTGTTGTAAAAACAAATTGTTGTGATATTAATGGTTCGTTGCTTACGAAAATCACAAAATCCACCGTATCAATTGACGCGATGGTTTCGCGTTGAACCATGAAATCACTCATTGTAAACGTTCAATAAAAAGTTAACGTATTGATTACCAAAGCGAAAATGGCCATACAGCATATTTTCTATGTATGGTTCTACAGATTCGCGACGCAATAGTGGTACTGCAGATTCCGTAAATATTTATCAGAAGCTTTCGTCAACGACACTTCGCCCATTCATCTGTCAGAAATCTTAGAAAGAGAGAGCCAACAATCAGAATACAAATGTGTTTATGTTATTGTACATCGTACATCAGCTGAATAAACTTCTCGACTTTTGTCTCCGTTTCCCGTTTACCAGCTTCGACGGAACTGGCATTTAATTTATCATCTATACTGTGCCATCTAATTAAATTTGACTTGAATTATTACACGTCGCACCTATAAATTTCAGAAATGAAAAATAAAAGTTATGAATCTTTCAAATAATAAAATATGGATCCAAATAAAGTGTAAATCATTCTTGATGAAAACAAAAATTATTAGCCATCCAAATGCTAAAAAATGGATCGAAATAAATCAGTCTCGTTAAAAACAAAAGTTTTCAAATAACAATATTAAGTGTAGTTAAAGCTTAGGACGTCATTTTAAAAGCGTATTGCTTCCTCTTTGTCTCTTTCTTGAACACGTCAGCTTATCACCGAGCTGATAGCATTTAGTTTCACTCTGCGACACATCGGTCGATCCCTGTCCCGTCAATTTTTTAAACCTCATCTTCGACTGACGAGCTCCTTTATTAATCGTCGAAAGATTCCGTGGCACGTGTAATTGGGTAATTAACGAAGATACAGGGGATTCATTTGATAAATTAATGCAACAAGTGTACAGTGGTAACAAGTGTACGTAACGTTGATTACTACGGCAACGCTGGCAGGCCGCGTTATCTTTTGCTGTCTTGCAACAAGCAGAGTCAGTCAGTGACCCATAACAATTAGTGTCGCGATGGAAGGGAGATTTGAACGCGATCAGTGGAGGGGAATGTTGATTAACGGAAGTGGAATAAACTTGCGTGATCCGGTAGGGTAAGTCCATCCCGACATCTTGACCCCTGCTCTTCTCTCGCGATTCCTGCACGAATCACAGAGCCTGTAACCGATCTATATTTAACTCCTGTTCAAATCTTTATTACACCGGTGTCGTTCGATTCAATTTACTGTTCCAGCGATTTGATTGTTCTTTGAAAAATTGAACATACCTACGGTGTGAATCAACCTTTATGGTATTACGGTCGCGTAAGGTGTTATAAATTTCAGACATTAGTAATCCGTATAACAAGTGGTATTTGCGTTGCGATAGCACGTGGAACGGCACTCGCGAGGGACAGAAAATTGATCGCTCCAGGTTGGACGGGACCGGGGATATTCTATTTGCGAATCTCGCGTGTCTCCCTTTCTAAATCCGTAATGCGATCGCAATGCGAAGAATGACACGAACACGTCATTTTAATCTGCAGCCCGGTGCAACCGGGAAGAGATCGATGTGTTCATGGAACGATAGACTCGATGCTTTGTTCGTTTGACAGCCGAGATCTCCGATCATCGTGCGATTACTATCTTCGTTGGCATTCAATTAACGCTCGAGCACGTGTTAAACGCGTTTTAAGATACGTTTAACGTCAATCGCAATGCTTGTCTCGCAGTTCGTGATGAACGTTTGCAATGCGAACAGGTGATATCTCCCCGATGGATAGACTCGGATTTCTGCAACAAATTTTCAAACGTGATACTATGTTGATATCGAGTGGTAATTTATGATGTAAATTATGACTTTATATCCGAAGGTTGTTTTCTAAAATAAGACTGTTCATTGATCATTCGATGTTTCAAAATATAATCAAGGTTGGCTGGAAACTTGAACGATCACCTTTTAAAGAATAACAAATTCACATTTTCTTATATTGGGCACAATAAATCTTGAGTTTATTTCATTTATGGAGAATTAAGAGTCTAATTCATGGTATCGGAGTGAAACTGATTGCTTCATTGGAAAGAGGTTTGACTGTTCAGGTTGTACTTATGAAATCGGATCCAGTCCAAACACTTTATCCTTGACTTTTTGTTACATTTTCTCTGCTCAAACGTTCCATTTTAGGAGTATATGCCGTGAACTAAGTCGATAGACTAACTGACACGTCGTTAAACTGCACGTGCAACGTGATTCACGAGCGCAATAATTGTGACAATCATTTATTATACTCTTCTTGCCCTCTCTCTATCTCTTTCCGTAGACCCTCGGTTCTATCAGCAGGGAACACAGTTCGTGCCTAAGTGTCTTGAGACTTGCATACGAATCGTGGATTACGCGCTTCGATTTTGCTAAATCACGCGAGTCGAGTACGCGATGACCATAAATCTTCCGGTAGTGAGGAAAGCGATTGCGAGAAAGCCGATAATTGCATGCAATAAGTAATTTACATATTCGTAGAGTCACTGAACAGTCTCCTCCATCATTCTTTAAGTAATCGGTTTTCACGATGACACAATGGAAAATTGGATTTTTTAGACGGGACACTATTGAAATACCACCGCAGCGAAAGGGTTAAACGCGTTTCAACTGTTAAAAAGGTACTTTGGTCGGCAGTGATTCGACTGTGTCACCGTTTCCTGTGTCTAATCCGTCGCGCAAAGACCCCTTTCGAGCGTCGACGACACAAAGCTACTTAAACAATTCTTCCCCATTGACTTCTGCGTCACGTAGAAGCTCGTTTCTTGTACCAGCGACAACTGAATCGCACCGTCCTCGCGTACTCGATTGTTCTCACAATGGTGATTTTTCATGTCGCGGCTATTCGTTGCTTTATTATCGCGCGTGCACGGAAACGCGCGGTCCTTCGTTCCCGAAGATTCACTCGAGCCTCCTCGTCGCTGCTGAAACGACCAAACATCGTTTCAACGAAAAGGTACGGTGAAAAAGCAGCAATCATCGATGATATTGCGGTTCAATCGATCGCGGTGCGGTTATGTGTCTCTATGAATGAACGATACATGCGTGAATTGCGGTTGTCATGAGAGAATAGCGTTAGGGGTAGTTCCTAGAAGAATTTGATGACACGTTGCTTCTGTTTGAAGTTGGCTGTATTCAGATGTACAAGAAGATTGCGTATTGAATTTTTGACACACGCGAACTTGATCAACTATGACCTTTGCTTCGATTTTGATTTGAAACCCTCATTCTTGGTGTTTAATTTCGATTTCAAAAAATTCGCACACGAAGTTGCAAATTTGTTCGCTTACGGTTGACGGAATTGTTTATCCCAGTGTTACGTCTCTCCTGTTTGATCGGTTCTTCGATGCATAACACGTATTACACAACATTTTATACACTGGCTGATGCAGCATCGCGTCGGTGTTAAGCGCAAAAGGAACGAGCAGATTGTTTACGATCGGTATGTTAAATTTCACGGGACTTTCTACTTCACGCTCGGACAAAAGCATTTGTCACGTGCCAAGTATCGGACTCGATTAGTTTCTCGCGCTCGGTAGCGACATTACGACCGTAAAACAGCGTGGAATCGTTTCAGACGAATCAGCAAATAATATTCCTTTCGCTATCCTTGAAATTTCAAGGAGAACCTCGGTTAGGTTAACGTGCGAACAATGTGTGCGCAATGTTCACCTGGTAACACGTCCGTGAACTTCTAATCATGGTGACAAACCACTTTCCAACGCTTAACGGAAAACGGCGAAAGTGAAACCCGTTCCACTTCCGTTTTACCAATTTGGAAGACCTCGTCGCCTTGACTCGACGGATGCGCCTTGCAGAATATTCTATTGTTCCGTTGTCACGAAACTTTCAGTTATTCGAGTTGCAGGGTGGGGACACCCGATATCAAAATGAATCTTTGTATCCTTACAACTTTCAGCCATTAATTATTGTATATTCCTCGGCATTTATCTCTGTTCATTCTCCCACTTACAACGAGCAACACTGTTATTTCAGCTTGACATTTTAAGCGTTAAGAAACAGCGTGTGAATGCACGTTCCTTACCCTTCATCGTGGTATTAAGCATTAAAATCGTAACAGATTCAATACGGCAAACCCTTTGTTGTAATCTCATGAATACGTATGGGCACTTTCCTTTGCAACGCGGTTACTGTGAATCTGGGTATGTGGAACGATCTTCCTTTCCAGATAAATCGACAAAAAGCTTCCCATTACGTAAGATCCAACACGACGCGCGGATGTGGGTGTTTTATCAAAGTACCATGATTGGACCATGATTGTTTCGAAGCTGGATCCTATTTGGCTATCGCTGCGGAAACATTTTCGGAGAAACAACGATGTCCGTTCTATACTTTGTTATCTCAATACCATTCCAACAGTTTGATTAATTAATTATCAACGTTGCTCAAGAAGTTAAGCCAAATCACTTCTCCCGCGACGAAATTAAATATTCAAAATAATTCGCTCTATCAGCAAACATGAATTTATTAAAATCTGCCGAAATCTCATTAATTCAAATCGATAAAGTGTAATTGAAAATGTGGGTCAAGGTTAACCATTCTTCGTATAGGTACTATCTCTCATCAATCTAAATTTATTTTGTATTTTTAAATTCTAAATGATCAGCAAATTATAGTTATCAAATTTATGTATTTGAATTAGATTTTTATTAAGGCTGAAAGTTCGCGGATACCTGGATCCGAAGTGTTACGTGGAGGACCTCAGTTTCACTTTCACTTCGATCACACTTCGTACCTTGATTCTTACAAGACCGTGTATAGTGAGGTTTGTTTCACGAAAGCGTTATAATCGATTAATCAACTTATCAAATGAACCCGAAAGAAATGAATCCAGTTTGTACGAAACATATGTTCGCAATTATTTCATCTCGACGAGCATATCAATCGAATTTTTAAGATATCTCCATCGGTGATATTGCATTGAAATCGCCAGATGCATCGTAGTGAAAGATTCAGGTTTTGCAAGCGGCATTCCAAGCCGTTCGTCACCGTAACCGTGTCGTACGTGTCCAACAAATTCATTTTCCGCATCCTGTCGCAACACGAATGCAACACCCGCGCTGTCTCCTGCTACGTTCCAAGAAACGCCACGGTTCAGGAAACGTGGATTTAAACGTGGCTAAAGTACCAACTTCTTATGCGTTTCCGTTCCTTTGACGCAGCGGATACGTTTTTCTGATGAATAATTATATCTCGTTAAAAGAATTGAAAAAGTTATTCAATTTTCATTCGAAATGTGTTAATTACCTTGTGAAATAACAAAATTCGGGATGAAAAGCAGCAAAGTGCCGCGGATACAAAGCGAACGAAAGCAACTAACAATGAAACGGGCTAATTGGCAACGTTTCTCGTTGTATCAAGTAATTACCGACTGTTGCTTCTCGAGATGCGCATCGAAGCTAAACAGTCGCATGTAGAAACGATTGCCAGGTTGGAAGAAGTCCAAGGGCTGGACGCAACCTTCGCCTCTTAGTATGATGTACGCACCAGTGACATCGTTTAACGATATCGCCTTGCTCTTGAAACAGTTCTTCGTTTCCCATGCGTATTAGAATCTTTACAATATAACCGTGTTCAGAGAAGCGACAAATTATATTTTTAACTGAAAGAAATTCATGAGTCACGGCGGTGTCCAGTCTACCAAGTAAGGGGGTCAATAAACTCGCGTAAAGGATCGCGCAAAGCGCCAGGATTACGCGCACGACTCTTAGAACACGGAAGTGGGCGAGTCGTTTTCAACTAGGTATTTCATTGTCAACGAGCGTAGACTCCTTTAAGCAATACCGTTAACACCGAGCGGCACATAAATCGCAGTCAGCGTGCATAATGATCAATCGTGTCGCGTGGACGCTTATCAAGATGTACAGAGTTGCGTGTAAACGATCGAGTGAAACGTGCTGAGGTTCGTACGATTTCTGACGACTGTCCGTTCTTGATCTGCCACGAAAAAGAGAATAAACAGACGGAACCCGAGAGAAGGGTTCCACGAAGAACCATGGTAGACCAAGGTGTTCGCCCGGTGTCCAGGTGGGGGCACGAAGGTCGCTCGTGTAAATGCCTCGACAACGTGCACCTAGACCTACGGAACAAGATAACTCGCTGTAATTTACCTTTAAGTCAGTTTCATCGCACTTGCAGATCTCCAGAGTCGATTGTTTCGTCAACGCTGTTATTTATTCTAACTTACCAGATAACGAAACGAAAAAGCACTTCCAGAGGATCGGTGATTTTAACGCTACAAGCGATACGTCGCGCGAAGGTCATTTCCGTTCAAGTACGATCGTCGTTAGAATTGCAAATTAACACTTGGTTCCTGAAATACGCGTACCATTGACGCTAATCCGCTAATAAGTAGTAGAGGAGCGTGTAGCTTGTGCGCGTAGCGGTGAACCAGCCAACTACCTGTCTAAACGTTGAATGACCTCACCGTCCTTCCACCTTCCAACCAAGTGTGTTAGCAGTTTCGAAGCAGTTTGGTCTGGTGTTGCAGGTGGTTTAGCCGCAGGCAGCCGCGAGAGATGTGGTCACGAACGCGATTCTTGGTGCTGGCTTCGATGCTCGCGTTGCTTGTTGGTGCACGGGTCAGCAACGGTTCGCAGAGGCCGCGTCTCGGCGGTGCCGTGAACATCTTCAGCCGATACGGTTACCTGAGCATCAGCATGAGAGTTGTGCCTAGAAACGACACCGACACATGGATATTCCGCGAGCCGACCTTGGACGTGTTCAGGAATCCTGTCCCGGTAGCGAGTAGGCAACGGCAACAGGCAGCCGCCGTGTTCGACGGTGATTTCCACATGGAATTCTGCGACAACATCCGCCAGTTGATGCAGGCTTACTTCCGGGACTTCACGTTCGAGAGGCTAGAGAGACCATGGCGGGCGTTCACCGGTAGTTGGTCCAAGGCGGCCATAGCTCGTCACTTGGGCATCAACTCGTCATTCATCACCGGCGACCATTGTTACGTGCTGGTACGAGTCGCCAGGTTCCGCGACAACCAGAAGCTGGCTGCTACGGCAGACTCGATGATCCTTGACGAGGCTGTTCTCAGAGAAACGGAGAACGTGACCGTAGGCGATACAGCGAGCGTGGTGCGGTTCATCAAACACTTTGGCTCGCACTACATCGCCGCCTATGTGACGGGCAACTCTTTATACCAGGTGAGCATCGAGATCAATTCCGCGATCACTTTTTCTTATAATGGCAATCGTGAATTTTCAGGTCAAATGTTTATCCTTCGTTAACCCGAGAGAAGTTGACGATGAACGTTGTACTTAAAAGCTATTTGTCTTCTTGCGTATGCAACTCTTTGCATCATCGCGTCGGAGTAGATAAAGATTGCACAATTCTTTTCGTTTTAAATTCACGACATTATGATTGAGAAGTCCGGTTTTATAATAATTATAAATGTGCCTGCCAAGAGTCGAATCCTTGTTCATTGACCACTTCGTTTTTGAATTGCTCTTTATCTTTCTGTTTTGAATTCATATATTTCTAAACAAAATTTACAATATCTTGCACTACACAATTTACAAACGTATAAGATTTATCGCTTCTTCGAATTTAGCATCTGCAGAGCTGTGCCGCTTGTGTAACATTAACACCTATTAGCAAAGTAAAATTACCCGTTGCATAAAACTTGGACGTTAATTTAACGATTGACGAGCGGGATAATGATATCGAAGCGCGTCATATCAAACGATTTTCATCTCTCGCGTGGTAGATAAGAGAGGATGCTAAGAAAAACTAACGATATAAAGTCCAGATTGGTAAACAGTGGCTGCTCGCGTGTAGGCACTGTGGAACTGCAACACCCTCTTTTTCACTCAATATTATCGATAACATTTAATATAATGAGTCCTTTTTTCTTTAATTCTTTCTTTATACATGTACAATATATAATCCTTCAGCTTAATGTCAGTAGCCATCCCCCAGTTTATGAAAAAGATACAAATATCTTTGTATGGAACTGTAAGCTTCACAGTTCCAGCAGTGTTTGACTATGTGCGCATGCGCAGATAGGAAGCTGCGCGCGAGGCTGTGAGGGAGAGAGGGCACTGACGCTCCCGCAGTGCCGGTTTTTTAAAACAAAGGCTAACATTTTCTGGAGCAATTTTCTGTTGGTAAACTAAAGAATTTACTTGTTTCAGGTGTTCGTGTACACGCCTCAAGCGTACTTACGTTTGAAAGAACGCTTGAAGACGCGCGGCGTGGCTGATCTCTCGAACCGCGAATTAAGCAACTTCTTCTCGCCGTGGTACGCGGAGCACATGGGTTCCATACAAGCCGCGAGCGGCAACCGTACCGTCGAGGCATGGGCGGTGGAACGCCTTCGAAACCAATATTACATTTTCTCGTACGCTAGCTTGCTGAAATTGCACGGGGACGCGTTGTTGCTGAAGCAACTGGATGGACTTCTCGAAGACGAGGCGTTGCTGCAGTTGCAACTGCGAACGCTGGCTCCGATCTTCAAGGATCCTCAACGACGCGATTGGTTCCTCGAAGTAATCGACAATTACTTTAAGTTATGGGAGGTGAACATGTGAATTCGTGTACCGATCCTGAAATGGACGAAAAGACCTTCTACGTATTCCTCGCGTGGTTGGAGAACCACAATACACACGTATCTACAAGAAGATGGAAGAAGCGTTGACCAGTGACGTCGACGAGAATCCGTTTCTGTAAAACGATTACAGTTTTTCGACCGTCGATCAAACACGGTCCACGACGGAAGTTCACTGTTGTCCTTCCGTCGAACGAACGCTAGAATTTAATAGAGAAAACCATCTAACTGCAATGTTGTTATAAATAAGTATTTATTATTATATAATCGATGATAGAAAACATTTTTATACAAACGTTTTAAATATGTATATGTATGTATATCACAAGCAATTTTCGCAGTAATGTTTGACTGAAAAACGCGCGACGTCTTGCTTCCGTGTTTTCTGATAATTACGTAGACCAACACGGAAACAGGAGTCGCGATTTTTCTTCTTCGTATTTTTGAGTTTGATTCTGTTTTCAAGCGTAATTGAAATTCGAAACGATACGTGTGAAAATGAATTGTACGCGCGATATATTTTATACTCTAGGATAAGTTTCCTAGAGTATCCTTAGAAAATCCTGGACGTTTCGATGTAAGTATTTGAGTATACGTGAAAAAGAACAGAAGCGATTAACTTATGTTTCTTAGAAGAAAAAGTTTGAGATTATTGGCACGATGGAACAACGAAAGGAACTTTTTGAAAAAAAGTTACTTTATTAAAAAAACGACTTTCATCATGAAAGTAAAACTTGAAACAATTAAAATAACAATAGTGTTGAGTTAAATCTGACGATGAGATTAATATAACAGATTCTTCAAAGGACAATCATTTGAAGATTGAAAAATACGTACGATAATGTATTATAAAAGATCAGTATTTTTGTACGCGATTCTATTATACGACGCATTTTTTAACTGATTTTTAAAGTGCAGAAAGAAATCTAAAGTACTCGCATTTATTGATTTTTATAAAAATTTGCAGATATGCTATGTATAAAATTATAATTATTATTATTAAACTACATTTCCGACAGGTATCAATAACAAATTCCTTATATCCTATCTACAAAAATTTATTAAATACGGTTCGTCCGAGCACTCGAGATTTCTTTGCTAGTTAACATATCATAAATAAATTGTAACAATACTTAGAACGTATAGACGTGAACGAAACAAATTGTATAAAATGTCTTTTTTTTCTTTTTTAATTGAATTGTTTCTAACTAGAACAATATTTTTACGGATAAACTCGCAACAATATAAGTATACCGACCTATCTCACGAAATATTGACTATGGTAAGATTAGTTAATGCTATTTAATATACTATAATACTTAAACTCGAAATTCAAATATCACATTAGGTATTGACAGTGACACTGATTCCTATTTTAGATCGAAGGAAGTCTCGTTGCTAGCTACAAATTATCGAACGAATATTTGTGTATCAAGCTCAATCAGTTTTTTTAAAAGTATGTAATTTTGCAGATGCTTGCTGTTCTCTACCTAATTTCCTCCCATTAACAACCAATATAACCGGAGTTTCAACGCGTATAGATTTGAAGTCAAAGTCCTGAAAAAAAGTTATACTTACATAATTGTTAATCTTAAGGCAACGTGCATATCATCACTAATAATACGAACATTGTCGAGATAAGAAAACTTTTGATGAATCACAAACGGTTCAGGTATAGCAACAGAATCTCCAACAGTTACCCCACGACCTTTGGCAAGGTTGTATACGGTCACGCCGATACATGTTTTTTCTTCGTCAACGAGACAAAATGCGCTGAGAAGTTCAATTTAATTATTAAGACAATAAGTACTCTTTCTTCTTTGTCACTATCGATTTCTAAAATAGACTTACAAAGGTACGCAATCCGTGTCTTGTATCCAACACACTACTTTCCCAAATATAACTTTCTCAGGATTTAATCCGAGGGTTAAAGTTTTCAACGACACTAAATCTAATTTTACGGTTTTCTGACCGGACGTGAAAGAGCCACCTTTATAAGGTCCCAAATGTTTAACATCCAATGCCTACATTTAATCAGAAGCCTATAAATTTGTATATATACCAGCATCATACATTACAGTTACGCAATTTCACGAGACGAAATATATTTTTAACTGCAAAATAATTGATTATTTAGAAAAATGTGTATACCCGTATCATTTGGTACAATCTTTTCGGTTTTACTTTTCCATTATTGTTTACTAAATTTTGTACATCTTTTAAATATTGTAACAATTCGTCCCTTTTGTTATGTGGTGTTTCCCATAATGGATCTAATAACATTGCTCTTTCAAATGACTTCAATGCTAAGCAATATTCTTCTTGATATTTTAAAGCCTGATATTATAATTACTTTACATAAATACAAGTTGCTGAACTTTCTCAGTATTATACTGGTAATAATAAAATGCTTACCACTGCCCTGTTATGAAATAAATCAGGATTACTTCCTGCCACAATGTCTTTTTCCTAAAAATAATTCAAGTGTTATGAATATCCCAGTGAATAATTAAAATGTAAGTTAATCATGTCACAAGTGACTTACTGCTTGCACATAAGCTGACATACAGAGACGTAAAGTTGAAGGATTTTGTGCTACTGTAAAAAAGGAATATAAATATGCATTTCCAAGAATTGCCCAGGAAATTCCATCTGTTGTATCAAGGCTAACTGCCTCTTTAGCATATTCTACACCCTTCTGTATATTTTGGATTTGTTGTTCAACAGTAGATACCGATTCTTGTCTGAGTACCATCGACAAATTTCTTAAAGATACTTTATTTCTACCCTAAAATATTTGTAATTTTGTTCCAATCATACAATGAGTTATTAAAATTTATTAAGTATAATAGTATATAATTCTTATAATGTAATTTTACGTGACGTAAAGCACCAACAAAGCAATTTTTTGCTTGTTGAATATCATCATTTTTCCAATAACATTCTCCCAATTCGTTCCATGCTTCTACTAAATTAGGTTCTAATTTTACAGCTTTAGTTAATAATTCCTCTGCCTGAGGTATAAATCGTTCTGTAACATTTAAAGCTTTTCCCTTCAGATAATAATATTTTGCTCTTGATCCATCAATTTCATATCCTTTACATTCATCAAATTTGTTTATGGTATCTTTCATTTCTTTCTCTACATCACTTTTCTTTTTAATTGCTTCCTCAATAGAATGGTTCACAAAGTAATGATCTCGAAAAAAATATAATGCATTTACTTTCTCCTAAAATAAACGATTGGAAATAAATGTTATGGTGTTAAACAATAAAGTTTAATAACAATAAATGTACCGTTAAAGCTACAATAGGATCCTCTTTGACAGAGTTTGCAGATTTTGCTCCTGCAACCACTTTGTCATCTATAATTGCCGACATTTTTCTAAATACTTTCATAAACAGTTATATCACGGCAGTTTCATTGTGCATCAGATGCACGTATGATTTGTAGCTTCATACATAATTTACAATTATTTACATGTAAATCAATGTTTAAACAAAGAGGTATATCATTCGCAAACTGTCAAAATGTTAATAATCGCGAAATAAACAGAGGTTATGTATTAATATTAATGAAGTACTGGTGTAAGGTAGTATCCGCAATAAAATTAAACGATATTAACGTCATATATTTTATTACAAGTAAAGCATTAATAAAGTTATAAGAACATATACGTAATGGTACGAAAGAAACACACAAGAATAATCATAAGAAAGCAATAATAAAAATTGTTTTCAGTTTATAATAACACTTGATAAGCTTCGTTTACAATATTCTTGGGGCATTGGCTTTCCGAATAGTTCCAAAACAAACCGAGCGGAGCGGTAGAGACGACTCTCCCCTCTTACTACCTGTCCTGAGCATCGAACTGAGAGACTAGTCTAACCGCGTACTCCGTGACCGAAGCTTCCCCAGAAGGCTGCATCGTCTCAGGATCGCCATTTTATGTGTTTGGCTCTGAGACTGGGACGGTGGGTGCGTGCGGTGCATACTACAGAGCGTATTCCGTGCATTATCTGCAAGATGTTACCCAAATACTTTGCGCCCGACATGTACAAGTAACGACAGGTGTTGGAGTGAGTGGATCGGGCAGCGAAGGCTCGGGCCGAAATGGTCCCGGAATAGTGAGCTGTGCGTGAGTGTGTTTTCATCGAGTTGTGCGTCGCACTGGCTTTTCACTGCTGTCACCGTTTGTTAATACCTGTGCCATTCGAAAACTCGGCTTTGGGTCAAATTACGGACGGCCTCTGGATTCCTTGCGACACCCTCGCCACCATCTACGATGAGTTCGCGCAACATACCCTCAGACAAGGTGAGCCTTGTCACTTCGTCTAATATGTCTACCGCACCCTTCCGCCTCCTCTTTCTGCTTTATCCTTCGCATCCACGCAATCCCTGGCCGCCGTTCGATAGTTATCGTATAGTACGGCTTTACTTGCCCGTACTTTTTATTCACTATGTCATGATTACGAAATCGTCGGTGTGCGAGATTTTTCACGGATCAATGAGAGACGTCTTCCCGCACGTATAGTTTCTTTGATTAAACAACGGATGTGCACCCTCGCAATACCGATATTCCTATCACTTATTTTTCTTCCCTTTCTTCGTTACGCTGTCTGTACCGCATTATCTTTCCACTTTCTTTTGCGTCATATGCAGTGTTTCATTTCAAATACTCGGAATAACAGATATACCGAAAGACTCGAGGTGCAAACTTTTAACGAACAGAATCGAATCTCGCGCGGTGACGCGTTATTATCGCACCGATACATTTTTCCACCCCTTGTTCGATCGATCGTCAATCGAAACGCGATTTCACACTCGAAGGGTATACAACGACGCGTTCATAGCTTGGTAGTAAATTTACTTTGTTTATACTTGTTTCAAGTACCGTCACGAGTTTACACCCGTAATTAATTAATGAATGGTTACCTTTGATTCTCGACGATTGTCTCTACTTACGACTACTACACAATTTCACGGATGCTTTTTTTTCCCTTTTTCACGTCAAGAGCTCACGCTGTCGGCTCGTTGTGCCTCCTTCTCGTCCCCTGTGAATTAATTGTGTCGTGAAAGTCGTGACGGGACGTTCTCCAAGCTTTGAGCTAGCTTTCCGGATGTGTCGCGTTTTTTTCCTCTTTCTTTCTTTCTTTCTTTCTTTCTTTTTTTTTCTGTTTTACAAAGTTGTCGTCGCGCGAAGTGCACTCGGTAGCCGGTCAGACGAGGCTGTTTAATTGGTAGCAGTCGCATCAAAGGATAAATGCTTTGTGTTCGGTGGTTCTTCGTTCCCCTATCGATTCTCCTCTTCACCTTTTGTTTCGCGTCTCGATATTATTAAATCAACGAGCCGTGGTTACGTTGTGTAGAGCGACGCGGAATATCCGCGCGCGCGCACGTCGACGAAAGAACGACACCGCGGCCTATTCCTCTAAAAATACCCGCGCATTGAAAATTTAACAACATCGATGCCCAGTGGAAAACATGCAAATCCAACATTGACGGTATAAGATTATTTATTAAACTGATTATCAGGGCCGGCCCTGGACAGCCCTAAACATACTAGGCGGCCGCCTAGGGCCCTCCAAGGTCCAGGGCAGCCATAAGACGATTTTGCGTCTAAGAATGCAAGAAGAGTTTACTTAAATATTAATTGATGTAAATGCAAATCTAAATTAGTTATACAAGCTTTAATGTTAATTTTATAAATCTTATTTGAGGTACTTTTTTTTATGTCATATATTTTTCGGAGCTCACCTCGGACCCCCGAAATCTCAGGGCCGACCCTGCTGATTATGAAAATTATTCTTTGTGTTGCTCGAATCGGAGTAATTTCTATTTGAAATATTTTTTCATAGCGTGGATAGATTAAAATAGGACACCCTGTATATGAAAATTTTGAAATTTATTTAGAGAAAAGAAAATCTGTTGTTCCTTTGAATTTTTCGAGAGTGAAAGTAAAGATATTCGTGATGGTTTCCGAACTTTATATCCTGTACGATTTATGGCTTCTGAACAGAAAAACGGTGTATAGGGTGCTTCTAGAAACTAGGTCGACTTGTGTAGGTATTTCGTAAGTGACGATGGAGAGAATTGATGGGGGATATGTCGTAAGGCTTAGCGAAGTTTTTTTCCAATAACTATTTCAAGACTCGTATAAATACGCTTGCAAGGTAATAAAGTAATTCAAATATTTCAAACACAGAGACCTTCGAGTAGCGTGTATGCATTTTGAATAATCTCATATAAATGTTCACCAGTTACAAATATTTTGTTCGTACAATTTTGGAATAACGTAAGAGAAAAAAAAAGGAAAGGAATCAAACAGCAGTATTCCGGTACGGCTGAGTTTTCAATTAAGAAATGTTTTCCACGGAGAATTGCGGTCCCCTAGAAGGTTAGTTTCGTTACAATTAATCGTGCAAATTGAAATTCATGGCGAACGTAGTATTCCGTTGGCGGGCCGCGAGAGTAACGCGGCCTTTCAGCCTCGTTTCTACTAAAGATACTCTATCATTTAATTATTTTACCCGTCGGTCGACGTTTTCGCGGTGAAACATTAAACAGCCAGTTCCCATCGAATCGAATGGGCGACTTGATTTTCAGCCTTTCCACTGGTAAATGATTTCTGCTCGGAACTCGGTAATAAACCGTTGCCTTCATCCATTTCTATTCACAAGGATTTTTTTTCATTTTTTTTTTCTTTTTTATTTTCTTCACTGGCCGGTAACGTCATGGAAATTATTCTGACACTGTTATTTCTCATTATTCTCTTTCATACTTGAACCAAGGATAAATAGAATTGGAAAAGAACTACGCGACGTTAAGTTTTTATTGTTCCAGTTTGAAAAACAGCAAAAGAATCTTGATTTTTTATTGTAAAATATTCAGTGAAGAATCTTGAAAAAATGGTACGTGGTTTATCAGCGGTGGGTAGGTTGGAGGATTGCCGAGCGAGGTCCTCTCGTTGAGAGAGGCTCGAAAAGAAGGCGTTTCAGAGCGGACCGTTTCGGCTCGACCGCGATCCATTGTCGTGGATATCGAGCAAAGCACGGTCAAGGTCGATTAAAGAACAGGACGGATACATTTCTTTTCTTCGGGGAAAGATGAGGGATCCGGGTATAAGCGGCCACGGACAATACGAGATGATGTTTCTTGTAACAAACGCGTACAATAAAAATCGTGGCGAAAGGATGGTTGCTTCTGCAGTTCGTTTCGATCGTTCTGCCGTTCCTCGGCCACTGGGAATAGAAAGAGAGAGGAAAAAAGATGGAGCTGTCCGATGGTATCAAAGAACCAGCAAACGGATCAAGGCGAATCCGCTTTTGTGAAACATTTAAATCGATATTTCACGCCTAGCTACGTTTTTTCTTCTTTTTTCATACGCACATGATGTTGATAAAAAGTGGAACGAATAATGATTTTGAAGAACTACAAATATATGAATGTCTTCAAATTTAAGAAAAATTCAACTACGAAACTCGGTTCAAATTTCGTATATCTACAGAATTTTCTTTTTTAACTTAGAAAGAATTTATGGCTCACTTAGTCGAGTTGCTAGGAACCTGTGTATACGCGTTCCTACAACGATCGAAGGGATCGATAAAGTAAAAGGGGTAGATTCGCTCGTTTGCGCGAGTTTTTCCCCTCTATAACCGACGTTTGATGTTTCTTCCCGAAAGTAGATCGAGTAGGAGAACGTTCGGTCATTCTCGGTACGAACAGCAGGCTTTTTGCGGCCAATGCGGTCAAAAGTTAACGTTACTCCATTGCTACTACTGTCTAGCTTTTTAACCGGCCAGCTAGAGAGACTCGTTTCTGCTTTTACGATATATCGTGACCTAGTGAAAAGCGAGGGGAGGAAGAGGGAGGAGGAAGCGGGAAAATACGGGTCTGAAACGCGATTGCCGAGGCCAGCACCGCTCTCGATCTGTAACATGGAACACGATCGACGCGTACCATTTCTCTAAACGGACTCAGGATCAAGGCAAACTGCATGACCGATGCGGGAACGAAGCTCGTTAAAAAAAGAAAGAAAAAGGAAAAAACACAGCACACCCTTCGCATGGATTTTTTCCATGCTGGTAGAATATTCTGAAAGCGATCAAGAGCTCGATCGTGCACGTTTTTCCTCCAGAGAAATCCGACCGTGTCACGTACCAATCGTAAAACCACATTACCTTTTCCTCCACCTCTCTCTTTTTCTATACTTTCCTCCCATTTTCTACCTTCCGAACGCGCTGCTTCAAACAATTAAGGGACTCCACGAAAGTAAAATAAACATCCGGCGAGAAATGGGACCCTTGTGTTTCACACGGTTGTATTTTTATCGAACCTCGAGCTTGTAACGCGTGATATGAATATTCTTTGCACGAAATCGATTGTTCATTCAAGGTACTCAGCCGATCGAAGGACAACCCTCTTTTATCGATTTCATCATTTTTGTCACACGCTTCGATCGGTTGATTTTTACATTTAGCGTATCAAAAAAGGTGTTTCGATGGATTTTTCTTTGTTGTCGAAACACTCTGTATATCGATGATCTATTTAAGCTCGCCATTTGAGTGAAGTTCCTTTTAGCAACCCCTTTCAATTGACTTTAAAATCCCCAGGCAAACTTCTTATGCATAATAGTCACATGGGTAAGTCACGTGGCGCGGAAATTCTTGGTTCATGAAAAATTGCCACCATCTTACTCTTCTAGACAACGACAATGAAATTTTAAATTCATCAAATCAATCACATCAGTTCACCGTAGTGATGTATGTGAATAGTTCACATACGGTGTTTGTGAGTACATTTTCTCAGTACATTTCCAGTATCATCTCGCGTCTCTTGTTCTCGCGCTCGCCATAATCAATGGCAAAAATATCCAGTGTTAGATTTAGGTTAGGTTAGATCAGATTATTTTTTTCAAAAAAAAATTTTTTCTCCGAAAAAAAATTTCCGCCCCTCTACATTAATGTTTTTCTGACTTACAACTCATGAGAAGTTTGGCTGATAATTTTTCAGTCAATTGGAGGGGGGTGGTAAAAGGAACTCTTTCCCGCCATTCATCTTTCCGTATTGCTATTCATGTGTGTTATAAAGTAATATATTCAATTTAATATCTGGTATACCCGTGTCTCAGGATCCGCATGCCGATATCCCTTTCTCATACCGTAGACGTCAAATAAATTACAAGACGACAAGAAGCAGCTCGACGAAGGTAGTTTTTACATAACAATGTTGTATCAACGTTTACGTGGCGGATAACCGCGAATTTACGACCCTTACGGCCTCCCTCGAGAATACTCGGTGGTCTCCCGTGCACTGCACTCACGAAACTCGTCTTGAAAACGCTTCCCCTCGCTCCGGTTCTATTTTAAAAGGCTTGTTCTTTCACTTGCCGGGCTAAACACGTGCCGTGTTTACACGCGTACTACGGAAAGAGCTCATTAATGGAAGCCCGGTGGTCACGGTTCATAAGGAACCGGTCTTGTTTACGTACGAAGCAAATAAAAATTACTCTCCGGCACTCTCGATTGAAAGGGACGCGTTTAGGTTCGTTTGTCGTGTACATAAATATTTTAACTCTTCGACAACGAATGCCAGCTTAGTCGTGTGTACGACGAATAACAGGATCAAACATGACCCAATATTTTGTAAATATATATTTGCAAGTACGTTTTAGCCTCTTTTGTTACGGAGGAAAATGTATGTCAGGGGTAGGAGAATGTCGTTCGGGTTCGAGTCGGGATCCTGACCTAAATTGACCCGAATCGAAGCTCGTCAGCTCCTAATATTTTATTGTAGGATTTAAGAATCGTTATTCTTCTTCTATTCTAATTATTACAGTATAGTCTCAACTTGATTCAAGACTGGGTCTTGGAAATCACGTGAAACGAACTAGTTACGTGATGTATTATGTGTAAAACGAAATCGCTGTATCATGTTTGGAATTGCATTTCAATTGTTCATCAGCTGTTTCAGCACTTTTTCTTCGCGTATCTTTGACGTCATTCCATTTACTTCGTGATCAGACACTTGTCTATCAATTTGTAATAGTGTTGTGATATTGTTATTCATTTTTGATATCTTTAAGCTCGGTAAGGTTGATTGATAATTCTTAATCATTTCGTTAATTATATCGTCAAAGCTTGAAGTATCGATATTTAATCCGCTGGCTTCGAATTGAAAGAGAAATTGATTAGAAAAAAAATAGAAAAGTTTCTTTTCGATCGTCTGATCGAGCATTTTGTCGTACAATACCAATTGTCTGGCTATGCAAATTCCATGAGTTCGATTCTGTGAAATTCATGATACGTTAAGCATACATCGGCGGGCTATGTTCGAGCGATTGCATCAGGAGCATATTCTCGTATCGCAATTGCCAGGTCGATTCGTTACCACCACAATCGGTGGACGATGGACAGGTGCATAAGCAACTGCTATTCACGATCGTTTTCGAACGCGATAATATCCGACAGTGGTAACACGTCGATATTTCTGCAATAACAGACCGTACCATCGGCCATAAAGATCGTAACAGATGGAATACCGTAACCGGCTGACAAAAATTCTCCATCTGTTTCTCTTTGTACCGGTCATCATTGGTAATAAGGGCGAAATTAAGTAATTATATCGATACGACTAAGCTCCACCTTACGAAGGAGAAACATGAACCAGATGTACAGTTACGTATCTAGATTCAATTATAGGGTTTCTACTCTATAAAACTACTTTTACAATATTACGTTGTTCTATCATTTAGGAGTTTCATTTAAAATTGAATTCAAATTATAGCTGTCCACTGTCCGAGATTTATAGCGATGCTTCTTCTCTGACGGCAGCTATCGAAGTAACGTGACCTACGTTTATGTTTCTTTGAGATAAAGATCGACTGAGCAAACACCAGATTATTTCGCTGTTCACATTTTTGTTCCCTTTTTTTCGTCGACATATGTATAATCGTATATTACATTATATCCAATGTAGACATAGTAATAATGATAAATATGTATATGTATAAATATGTTAAAGAATGTTGTGTCCAAGTTTCAACAAAGAATATCAATATCTGACCAAGTTATGGCGACATGAAGATAAAAAGTGAATAAAATTTTTTCGTTTCATAAATTACGTTTCTAGTTAATAACTCAAAAACGAAAAAAGCTACAAATTTAGCTCAAATACAAAAAGACGCGCAATGAAATTCTCAACAAATACCAACCTTCAAAATAAAAATTTGAAGAAACAAACGCCAGGAAAAGCGCCGCGGCAATTTCCAAAAGAACGCCGTAATTTTATCCTTTAATGGTAGTAGCTACTAAAGATAAAGATCAGTGTTCGGCTATGTAAACAGAAGATCATATTACGATTCACGTTTCTGACCATTCAGTAAGAAAGAACATTGGCTAGAGGCGATTTCTTTTCTCGTAAAAGGAGATTGCGTTACTTGTGTTTCTTTCTCCTATTCGCGCGAGAGAGAAAATGTTGTCAAAGCGTTCTTGTGCCGAGAACAAACACGGGTTATCGCTGTTGTACTATTAATTACTTAAAGTTTCGAGGCGAATAAGCGATAATGATAGAGGGAAAGCTGAATAGAGAGGTCAGAGGATGGATTCATTGCGATCCCACGGAAAATACTAACTGTAACGACTGCGAAACAGAGGAGGGAGGAAAAGAGAAAGACAAAAGGAAAACGAAGAAGCTAGAAGGAAGTATTGTGCGAACAAAGAAGGTGGATAAACTAACTGAACAAAGACTTTGTGTCGGTGCTCTTAAGTATTGGAGACATAGCTCGAATATTTATCGAACTTCTTCCTCAGAATATTTTTATCGAAACAAATTAGATTCGAATTTTGTAAAAATTTCACTGGATTTAAATAGATTCTGGTTTAGACACGTAATTAAGGTCAAGAATGGTCCAAGTTAATGATGATTAACTGAGAACGTTGAATTTCGTTTCCAACTTAAGTAGCACATCGAGTACTACGTTGGCATAAAAAGTACTCGAAAGAGGAGCATCTAGAACATTTTTAAACTGAACGTGTCGATCGTGCGAACTTTCACACACACGATATTACACAACGGCATCGTCGTTAGTACGCCAGAGACCGATTCGATTGTACGTTAACGGCGAAACGAGTCGATATAACGTTTTCATTGCCACAATTCCACGGAAGTTTTGTGTTTTTTTTTTTCTTTTACGCTTTCGTAAAAGTGTACCTGACCGCGTACAAAGAGAAAGTGCACGGACTACTTGTGCCGTTCTTGCGAAATCCCGATTCTCGTTAAGCGACCGGTCCGTTTACTATACGCGATTGTGAGTATTATAGTAACCTTTCCTTGTCGGATATCGCGAAAGACTTATATCAAAGCGTTAATATTAGGTTTGCAACTAAACTCGTTATAAATTGAATGAAATTATTAGGTATCATTTGAAACGATAATTTCTCATCGTGTTTTCAATTAATGTCATACCGGTAATTGTAATCATAATTATAATTATAATTAATGAGATAGAAAGTTAGCTGGTAGATAGAAGAGTATGCAAGGTATAAGCAAAACTTTCGGTCGTAAAAATAAGATCTAATTTTCCCGCGTTTTCCCGCGAGGTTCTCGTTTACCGTCGAAAGTCGAAAGCTTTCTATTGAGATAGCCTGATTTTCCTTGCTTCAACAAATATTACCCGTACGGAAATTGAGTAGTCTTTGTTCCGTGGTCGTAACAATAGACCGAGTCGCAACGGCATAACCGTGAAAACAATTGTCCAACACGAAACTGAAAATGTTACCGACGAAACGAGACACATTCTACATCCACGGTTAAACATTTGTTTGTCGCGAAAACAAAGTATCGCGGTGGCTGCTTCGCTCGGCTTGTAAAATGTAATTAAGGGAACGTTTAGGGAGTAATTTGCGAGCAGAATATTTCGTAATGCTGCATCTCGACGTTTAATCAACTTCCAGGCTACCGTTAGCTCGCTAAGAATGTTGCGATGAAATTCCTTAAACATTATTTTGAATATTTTATCCAATTAATTAT
Source organism: Osmia lignaria lignaria (assembly GCF_051020975.1). NCBI lineage: Eukaryota > Metazoa > Arthropoda > Insecta > Hymenoptera > Megachilidae > Osmia > Osmia lignaria. The sequence goes on from NC_135041.1 coordinate 9,301,397, forward strand.
TACGCAATGTGGACAATAGAGTAACAGATCTTCGATACGGTACACGTACATATCATATGCCACGTTAGAAGCGTTAGAAGTACACTCTTCGGTAGTATTACCTTCACCCAACCCCGTTCACTTCTAATCCTTTTATTCTTGTCCCATTTTCTCCGTAATCCCAATTACCGCAGCAACTTTACGAATCTATCGAAACGGATCGAAGAGAACTAAAATAGAACACGATTCAGTACTCGCTAAAATAAGTACTATTCGAAGAATTAATTTTAACATTTGCAAATGGTGCAAGTCTTTCAAGGTTTCCGCTCAAGTTCCTTACAGATTTACCGCTCCAACCATCCGGGTATAAGTTGACCTTTTAGAAAATAATTTGATCGTTCCGTCTACGTTTGAAGTTGATTTTAATTCTAGATCTCGGAGATTAAAACGGGTATAATATTGAAAGTTTGGTTCAAAATACCTCGGTCTGTTCCAATGTTATGACTTTCGAGTAATCCAATCAGTCTTTCAAATTAATTTATGCCTGTTTAAATATCTAAAGTCTCTGGTATTAATGAGGTTATTTTTGGTATCTTCCGTCGAAAGAAAGATATTCGTTTCGAACATGAAGTGTACGAAGAAATAAGATCCATTCACTTCCGGGATGGTTCAATTAATTAAAGCGTTTGACCGATGAACCACAAGAGATACTGCCTCGAATTTTAGCCCACTAGTTTATGCGGCCGATCCTTTCTGTCGGTACGATAATTAACATGTTGTCTTTAATTCGACCCACCCATGAGTCATGGTCCTTCCGGTAGGGATTATACGACCGGTCATTCTGTCGTCCAGTTGCTTCTTTTGTACGAGTCGTTTATTGAAAAAGTTTCTTTGTACGCCAATGAAATAAAATAATACGAACATACAGCAACGATTAATTAGATCCTTAAGAATATTTCTATCCTGTTTCCGGGCGTTTCGCTTCCCTACCTATCCGAACGAGAAACAAAGTCTTTAATAAAATTATCCATCGATAATCATTTAATAAAGGAACGCAAAGTCACGGCGAGAAATTATGAAAGAGAATTATGAGCCGCAGAAGATAATCATCGATCCGGCTGGCATAATCCTATAAGACGGAACCGGATTAACCTCGAACGGTATTTGTAGAGGCTCGATCGTACGTATTCGAAGTACCGTTCGCGTATACCGTAACAACGTGTTGTTATAGTGTAGTAAGTAGTTCGTCGAGTCCCGCTTTCATGCTATGGAAAAGTTTATCCAGGACTTGATGTTGCAACCACTCGTCATTTACAGTTTAACGCTTCGCTTATTCCTTGAGAAAAATAATGAAACACCGTGTACTTGGTTGTAAACATTTAGAGCCGGTTCCGCTAGAGGTACTTCAGACTGATAACCATAAGACGCATACGGTGCGTCGCCATATGTATCAGACAGGACACATGAGCTGCGTCATCGCTTGCCCGATATAGATAGGTTAAGACGCATAAGGTGCGTCGCCGATGCATCGCATAAATATGGCGCGTTCTCAATCCGGTACGCGTTAATACAGTTGAAAAGGAATGAAATGTTGGCTGACAATCGGTTTGCAGGTATTAAATCGTTGACGAGGTGCCCAGCAAACTGGCCAGTTATCGCGATGGACCGTTCTGGCGGAACGTAGCAGTAATACAGGTTACATAGGCACAGGGAGAGCCATGCGGCCACATCCTGCGGCCGGTATTCATGGCACGCTTTGCGATTCAAATTCGTTAGACTAATGGCTGGACGTGTCGGCGAAGCTCGCTCAATTTCGTGGCATAACGGCTAAAAGTTGTTCCGTCCGCGTGCGTAGCCGAGAACGAGCCTGAATAAGGCTAATTTACAGGCGGCGGTTTTAGCAACCGGTTAAGTTCCCGTCACCTTGGAACAATAAACTGAGAAGGCTCGTGTCGAGGCATTTCGTTGTCAAAAGTTTCGAGCGTTAAACACTTCATTCCCGCTTGGCCGTCGGTTTATTCTGTTTTTTATTCGTTTTGCCTTATTACAAGGTGCTTTCTATGAAGTAAGTACGTGAAAAAAGTTGGCGATCGGATGATACAATCAGAATTCATGAAATTTATAAATCAAATCGAGGTTCCAATTCGTCGAAGAGCGAACGATTTCATGCTGACGTGAATTTCATTCGTCTGTCTGCGAATCCTAAATTCCCTCGAATACTCAGCAATCGTGCGAATTGCCTGATACTTGGCATTTGATCAGTGCCTCGTCGTTCTCTCTTTATCGAGCATGTAATTGGAGCGGTTCCAAGGTTACGGCTGTTTTGAAACAGCTTCCTTTTTCCGTGGAATCTTGTCAAAGCGAAGAAAGCAACACGAACGAAATCATTTCCTTCCCTTTTCATAAATCCTGATGATCAGTCCCAGTGAATCGGAACGGAAATACCGCGATATTCCCAGCCATTAAACGACCATCGAGAAGCGAGAGGTCCGACCCGATCGAATCGAACGTCTCGACGTGCAGGCCGAAAAATTATGCGCATAACTAACAGAGCCAGCCTTTTTCTCGCTCGCGATATTCTTCGTTGAATATTGAGCGGCATAATAAGACCGCTGGAAGCGAGCGGTCCGGTTCGCTCCTGCGGAAGATTCGAAGGTCCTAGAAAAAGGAGTCGCGAGGAAGCAGCTACCGACGCGAAGGCATCGTAGACTGGAATAAAGGAAGAGGAAAAGAAGTGGAAAAAAGAGAAGGAGATTGGTCGAGGAGAGGACGGTTGAGAAGCAGAAGAGACCCGAGGCATTAACGAAGAAAGCTTTCCGAGCGAACGGTTAAGTTAGCCTGAAATTTATGGCCGCGCCGAATCAGACGTGAAACACCTACGGCGAAAAGAGGAAATCAATTCGAGAACCCTCCGACTGGTTCTGGCTGGAACGGAAGTCGCGAATCCGACTGTTCCCGCAGGCGAACTCGTACTCTATCTCTACCCTTCTCTTCCTATCCGTTTTCTCCCGTTTGTCTGTCTCTGATGGACGACGTAGAGACCACGAGAAATTCCCGTGTGATCGTTAGGAAAAAAGAGGATACAAGTCACGAGAGAATCAGCCACAGTCAGGTTTCTTTGAATCGCAAAAATTACGGCCTTATGATCGCCGTTTCGTTCGAAACGCTTTGTATTACCACCCGGAAGAGAGTCTTCTTTCACCTTGTATTTACTTTACAAAATAGAAAATAAGATAATGTAATTTTGTGCCTTATCCCCAAGTGGCATTGGCTAATCAAAAAATAATATTCAAAAGTAAAATATCTGTAGAGATGTTTAGGAAGACAGTCTATGCACGGAAGAGCGCACGTAATCGCATCTAGGCGACACGTCGATGCGACATGCCGGAAGTGAACCAAGGCGTCCCTAACGGAAAAACGATTATCTTCACGGTCGGATTAACGGCAAGCCTATTTGCAAGAGCGGCGATCCTGCTCGGTATCGTCGAAGCTGCAAGCGAAGGAAATTTCACGGAATCGCGATTTTTCCCTCGAATTTCTGTCGAATACGCCACCTTCGATCTTCTTTTCGTTCAACTTGCTACAGATTTAATCGTCGATGTCGTCAATGTAATCGTTCTAGAATCGATGAAACGATTTTCAGAAAATAAAATAACGTTTCCGAAAAGCCTAAACGTTGTACGATATCGAGGCTCGATATATTCGCTAAATTTCCTTATCGATTATATCCGTGGGTCGTCGAACCCCGTTACAAAAAGGAGACACGACCGCTATGAATTTCGCGTAGGCGTTTCCATAGGGGGAATTAGCCTACGAGAAAAACTTGCCATATTCTTCCACGTCACTGTTTAACCATGATAAACGATCATAGCGATTCTGGCAACATAAACAATGCAAACATATCCCTGATTCAGTATTTCTCGAAATCCATACGTTCATCTCCAAATAGACATTCCTGTCTCTTTTTTCTACTCCACCCCCGTTGCGTCTCGTATTTTTTCCTGGTTGCTCGTAAATTTTCCTCGGTATTTTTAGCGGCGGTATCGAAACAATGCCCCCGTTTCACCGGCGTTGCCGTCGTGCACTCGGCTTTTTCGTAAATTCGAACCATTAAATACGGAGCCCGTATTTACGGGCACATCCGCGATGTGTCGGCGCGTTGCATCGTGTATCGAGCTATCGAGAATCGAATCCCCGGTAACCGATGAAACTGTCTTCTCGTGTCGGCTATTATATTTGATGGATGAACTGGAATTTCTATGTTACACGCGATATATTGCAGTTTACAAAGGATAATAGAAAAACGATTCAGAATTTTAATATTCAATACTACTTCTCAGGAAAGAAAAATAAACTGGTTGAGTTTTGAGACGATGTCGTTCTAATTGGTTTCTGAAAAACGACCAGGAGAAAAGCAATGTTTGACGTCATTTTTCAAAGACACGAGGCGCGAGAGTTCATCCGCGCACGCGATATTATTATCCCGAAGATTAGAGGCGTGCAGGCCGCCAAGAATAGCGTCGAAAGTAAATTGATCGCGAACGTTTTAGCGCGATGCGTTTCTTAGACGAGCAAAGTGCTTTGCCGTGTACTAGCCAAGGAGCTTACTTTTCCTCGCGAGCTTGTGATAATAGTGCATTATAACTTAGCTCGGGGTACATTTTTCTAAAAATTACCCTGCTTCCCATGAATTGAAAGGGTTAACACGTTCCGTGCCACGGGTACATCTATGAAATTTCTTGAATATAAAACATCGATGATTAATCCGTGTACACATCCTGAATATAATCACGATTCTGCGTTACTCTAATTGCTCCCACGGTTATCGGCTAGAATCTCTTAATTAGTTTGTTAAATTCTCCGGCGCGTCACGCGCATATCGATAACTGCTCCTCAGACGAGCGTGCTAATTCGAGATTTCGTACACTTGATGCTTGGCAAACAGAGCTGGTATTATGCAAATCTGTTCGATGTAAACCGGAGATTCGCGGCAGCATAACATCATCGCGAAGGAACGTTCGCCAGAGGCGACAGAATGACCCGGCTATGAATTTATCGCGGATGAATTTCAGCAATATATCGACGATATATGAACGATTAATTTTACGATACATTCTATCAACGGCTCGCATTGTTTTCCAACGAATCCTGTAGCGTATCATCGAGCCGATACAATGAACGTGCTTGTCGAGTAATTTAAAATATTTTAAAAAATCGATTATAGATCATATCTCCTCGTCAAATTTTAACCATCGACTCGTAAATTTTTATCCGATAAGTTTATTTATAAATTGCAGCGCCAACTCTATCCTTGGAATCGTTTAACCAAGGATATTTGTTAAATCATCATTTTTAACTCCCTTATCTTTTATCTCGCGACTGAATGTCAGCTCGATGATACAAACATTGTATCATTACTGAAAAACAATCCAAGAATCGATAACGTTGGTAATTAACACGATGGTCGTGGTATGTTTACTGATATTGTTATTCTTTTAACAGCCAATATGATTTGTGCGATTCTTTTTCTCAGTTTTTTATACGACTAACTGAAGTTCGTCGATTATTAAATTTTCCAAATACTGAATAGGAAAGATTACTATTATTAATGGACTCATTGATGAAACTGTTTAATAGAGTTTCGTGAACGCACAGTTTATTAAGACACAGGTGTAAGGACCAAAGTTCCATATAATGAAACCGATGACGATGTTAAATTCTATGAGGGAGGGTCTGCGAAAAAATCCCATAGTGCGTGAAACACCAAGCAACTTTTCCAACAAGATAGATTAAAGTCAGAGGGATTCACTCCCTCGACCTCTATCGATACATCATACTTGATCGATTATAGCAGTAGAAATATGATCGATTATCTCCGCTTTCTTTATGAATTTTTTAATCAATCATGCAACAAAAATATTTCATTATAATCTAAGGTTTACCTCGCGAGAGAATCAACCCGTTTGATCAAAGAGAATCAATACTTGTTTTCGATTACAACCCCTATTGATCGGAATGAAAATCGATCTGTAGAGGGAAGAAGAATCGTCTAGCGGGTAAACCACAGTGCAGGGAAACGGAATTTATTTAATTAACAATCGTCTGCGAATAATTAGCTCGTTGAGCGTCGGTCAGTCGGACCCTAGGAAAGAAGAGAACTCTCCCTGTATCGGAGAGGTTTTCTGCCGGTCGTTAATTATCCCCAGGGAACCGAGGCAAGAAACGACGCCGGGTGAAAGTGAGGGCTCGGTTATTCCGGGAATGGCTTTGATGATCTTCAACAATACGCATTCCATCCGGTTTGCAGCCACTTCCACCTCGAATCACTTCAATTAACCATTGAGAGAGCAGGGAAGCGTTTTCACTTTTCTTATCCGTGATCATTTCCAACCATGGAAAAGCAGAATAATTTTTCTATTTTTTTTTTTTTTTTTTCTCCATCGAATAAAGGAAAATCTTTCTTGAACTGTTACTATTAACATCTACCATCTCGTGCTACATGTTCTCCGATCACAAAGTAGCGAATCAAAAGCGAACCGTGTGAAAAATTCGTGCACGTCATCCTGTATGTACACGTAAAACATTTCGAACAATGCAACGTGGCTAACGACATAAATCACGCGATTGTACATACGAGGATATTAATATCAACTTATCTGGTAGTTCTTTGAATGAATTAACAATCGAAATGACTAATAGACCGAGTTCAAACATCGCCGTTAACCTTTGCCCGCAAACGCGTCTCTTTGTCATCCTTATCTTCAATCTTTTCCACTCATCCATATGTTACTTTGTCTATATTTCGATAATTAAACCTATCGTATCAAAGTTTCATTACGATAAAAAAAAAAGAAAAAATAATAATAATAAAAGAATAGTATAAAAATCTGTTTTACGATCTGGTTCAAAGAACAAAGAAAGATACGACATGAATAAACGTTCGCGATTTATCTGCGAAAATACTCGGCAACGTTCGTACGAGTTTTAAATTTGATACCAGAGGAAAATTGTTCGTATCGAAGCTTGGTGGCGAGAATAAACGATGGATAATGCGATGGGTGAACAAAACGAGGTTCGTTGGACGAAGTGTTAGCCGCGTTTTCACGGGTACTGGCCGGTATCCGGATACGCGGGAACGCAACGTCAACAAATTGATTTGCACACTCAAGCCGGACAAAAGCGTAATACCCGGCTAAAGCGGGGAAACACGCATCGCGTTGAAATCCAGCCTTTTGCATCGGCGGTTCATCCGATGGGAAGAGCTTCTAATATCACCCCCGTTTATCGATTTATCCCGGCCAACGTAACCGACACGTATTGCGGATCGTACGTCTCGTAGCGTCCGTGGCATTTCCTTTCCTCCGCCCTCTCAACAGCGTCGCCCTGAATCGATTTACATAAGAATTTTTGGCGGGGTTGCACGTTTTCTTCGACGAAACGAACTGTGCCGCGGGGAAGGGTAGAAAGAGAGAAAGGAGAAGCGGAAGAATAGGGAAGAAAGTTGATGCAAGCGGAGAATCGATAGCCCTCGAGAAGGTGTCACAGCGTATGGAGCACCAGATTCTTCGCCCACGTCACGACCACTCGAGCCTCCTGAAATAGCATACTTTTCTTCATCGATCAGTCTCGCGTCTGCACCACCTCCCACCCTCTAGTTCATCGCGGCCCAACCCTCCGACGACGAGAAGGCCGGGGGTCGAGGTTAACCAGTTCCTCACGGTTACTTGCGGCTAGATTATTCCCAACGCCGACACCCTATTTCGCTGCTCCTATTTAATTACCAATTGAATCCCTCTAACCCCTTCACAAAGGCTCCGTTAGCTGGCGGTACATTATTAATCGACCGGAATGCAAATCGTGGGCGTGTAGGATCGACCATCGGAATTCAAATTTTCTTGCTGAAACATCTTTGATATTTCGTAAAGATAGATCTAATTTTCGAATGACGATTAAAATCGATGTTAAAAGCGGAAGGGTTAAGGGTAGTGGACTCATCCATAACCCTTTCGAGGCTAGGGGGATGCAAACGGATCAAACCTATGCCCAATTTCGCGGCCCAATGTAAACTGAAGATATTTGATTAAGAATTATCGTAACAAATTTTCTAAGTAGTATTTTAAATGGATTCTGTTGGAAATCTTATAATAAAAAATAACAAAAAATGAAACGAGTAACGTAGAATAATCGTTATTGTGTCCAGCCTCATTTCTTTGGTGATATAAAATGGTAATATAAATCATAGTGGCTTCAAATCAGTGCATCGAATTTTGTTTATAGGATAGCGATAGCGAGAAGTGTCATTTGATCTTTTCTTTTGACTGCTGGTGCCTTATGCCTCTTACGATTCTAGTCGCCCTTGAAGATCTCTTCGTACGAATATAGTATTATTTATTAAAATATCCCATCATTTCCAACAGATTCTTTTCACCATCTCGGAAACTTGGCTTCAGACTACCTAGCAGAGCCTCGAATGAGGTATAGATAGAATCACTTCAAAGGATACTTCCGTCATTACATATGAATGGATAGTTAGAGAAGTTGTAAGAAAGTAGGAAGGCACTGAAGATGATCCATTTGATGCCGAATACTCTTGCTCGGTTTCCTTGCACTTTACATTGAACAGCCGTCTGTCGGATTCTGTGCTATGATTTTGTCTCTGAATTGAAGCGAATGGGGAGCCGGTAACGCTATTTTATGGCAGGGTACGTTTGAAATGCTCGGTACCGGTCGATTTTAATAGGATGAGCGAGGGCGTACAATACGCGGCGCCCGTTGTCAGAAAGAACACGAAAGGAGGAGCTGCTCGAAAACGCATTTCAAAGCAAATAAACGCGTGTTTGAGCGACGGGTGTTCTTTTTCAGCCGGGCACAAGTGTAAGGAGCCGGAATAGGACACAGGTTTATTTCTTGTTCCCGTTGAATCGCTTTTGTGTACAGACTGTTATTTCGGGGAATATGTACATCCTTTTAACAATTGATATTAGGCATCACGCGAATATTTTCTCTTGTAACATGTAGCCAGTTTTCCTTGGGGAAACATTCTGTGCGGCAGAGTTTGTTGGAAGCTCGAAGAAGTTCGATTCTCGGGAAAAGCTCGAGATTTCAGATTAGCCGGCTTCTCTGTGATCCTTAGGGAGCTACCTAATTGCTTCTCGGTATACATGTACATGCCTGTCCCTTTTCAACGCCTCTTCGAAACCTTGAATTTTTCACCCCAAAGGCGACTCTTTAAAAATAGCCGCGATCGTTTCCTTCTATTCGTGCCCTCTTTTTTTTATCCGGGAAAAAAGCCTCTCGGCTTATCGCCCCAACTTGTCCCTTAATTAATGCGCCAGAACTTGGGGGTGTTTGCGATCCATTTAACCAAGCCGCCCGGTTCATCGACATCTTTTGGAGCCCTTCAAACTTTTGAATTTCAAATATCTCATGTACTGTTCTCGTTTATTAATTATTATTTGATCAAATTTAATTCGTCATTGTTATTAACAATATTGAAATAAATTTCGTTCTCTCGAGTGAAACAAACACATCAATCCGTGGAAATTTATTTTAATAGATGAATCAAAGCCGTAGGTTTTATCCTCGATCCCATCCATGACACTCTTCTCACATTCACACCTGTCCTTCATGCATCCGACCCACATTCTCTCCCACGCTGGTCCAAATTCGCGCGCTCGTCAATCGTTCGCTCGCGCCTCGTGCAAGCTGTTTCCTCGAGTGTTCTGTGCTTGTCATGCTCCAAATCCTGCCGTACGCTCAACTCGTTTCATCCCAAACTGTTGTGGATTCTATCGCCACACGGATTTACACACATCCCGCTAGACAAACAAAAAGATGGAAAGGTATCCAGTTGGATAAGAGTCGATGCATCCAGCGAATGTAAATCAGTGGATTCCTCGATCAGGTTAAAGTTTCTCGATAAAACTTGAGAATGCTGTTTGAAACTGATACCGGGAATTTTCAGTTCCGAAATTATCTTTCCAACTGCCTTCGCATCCACCCATGAGAATCACCTGTGATTATAACTAAAGGTAGTCTCTTGAAACAGTGACATTTTAAATTTTATATCACACATGGTAGATTTGTATCTGTGCAAATGTTTTGTTCAATAATTTCGATACATAAACCACGTAGCAGACAAACGTTCCGTTTACATGAAACGTTAGAACGGTGGACACGTTTCTGTACAATTGTGTACGAAAGTCATTCTCAGTCAGCCGGAGAGTACGATCAAACGTTGCATCGAGAGAGGAATATGGTTGTCGTCGGATTCCATTGATTAATTCTGGCTTGACTCGAATCTTGCTCTCTGGAGACTCTAAACCGATCAGCTTATTGAACGATGATCGTCTGTTTTCAAACTAACTAACTGTCGATAATCTGCTTAATATTCAACAGTCGTTAGACTGCTGAACTTCGTCAACGTTTAATCTGACCTCTGGTTATTATTCATCGGGTCGAATGGGCTTTCGTTGTTCACGCGATAAGCTGTACATTTTTTAACGAGATTCATCCTCACGGGCTTTCGTCGTCCTGGATTCGGCTGCTCCGAACTACTATTAGATCTTCTTGAAGGAAATCGTATCTTAATCAGAAGAGCGATTAGATTGCGAGCAATCGAACGTGGCGGGACATCAAAAGGTTGAGGAGAAGACGATGCTAGTGTTGGTCGATCTCAAAGGAATAACTAAACCAGTGAGCTTTATTTCTTTTTAATCTTTTAACCCGTTAACTACCAACCAACTATTTCATCAAATATCGAAAAGGAAATTGAAGTGATCATTTGTAGAACAAATAAATCTTTGCATCAGAAAATAACATCTCGCGTTCATTAGGAAGGAAGCTCTCTGCGTTCGCGAAATTACTAGCAACTCCGAGAAGAAAAATAATAATCTCCCTAGCTTCTTCTGGCCGGTTTCTCTTCTCCCTTTAATCAAGCCATGCCTAATGCATTTCCGCATGAAACCGCGTTGCAGCCCAGGAACAGGTTGTCTCATCTCGGCTAGGAAACTTATTTCACACGAGACCACGTAGCAAGAACGAGGTGAATTCGTTCCTTAAATTCTCGGAAAGATGCACCGTGTGACCAGAAAGCAATTTCGAGCCACCGTTTCAGCCAAGCTCGCTTTTAGGCCAAGTAGACCCGGATACCGGAAGCTAATCTCGCTAGCTTCGCTATTCGGCAGATAAAGCGGGCCAGGATTATCTCGATACCTCACAGATTTCAACGATTGCTCCTTTTACGTGGTCGGTGTAAGTTAATTTTCTTGGATCGTTTGCGATTCCACGTATTTTCCACTTTTGACAACCGAGCTCGTGAATTTTGCATAAACAAATTTTTTTAAACGGTTTTTTAATCAGGGATCAGTAATTTCGTCCTGCTATGAAATTTAAAATACACCGAAAGGTCAGAATTTAGTTATTAACCTGATATATTCGACGTGTTTCATTGTTTGGTATCTTTTACATTGAACCAGTGTAATATATTCATAGAGTGCTACTGGTTGATTTAAATCGCTTACAATGAATATTGAATACGAGTAGCCGATATCATGCATAATCGATGTCTGTTTAAATAAATTCCTTCGCGTTTACATTCGAATGAATACTTCGTCTAAAGTCTAAACGGGATACTTTGTATCTACGAGCAAGTCAAGGCCGTGACTTCAGTTATTTGCCAGTTTACAAATTCTATTAGCAGCGTTGACGCGTCCAAGCGTTTTCTAATGCTTCCTTCTTCGCTTGAATCGAGAAGCATCTTTGCAATTGCAACGCCTTTAAAAGTCCTTCGTTCAATTTTTGCATGGAACAATAACCGCTGGATCAAATGAATAAAATGAATAGCGTTAAATTTAGAAAATGTCAATTTTTCAGATCCGTTATATCCGTTTCGCACGTGCCGCGTGTTTTCCATCAATTAATATCTGGCGAATCGCGCGGTATTTTGACACATCGTCAACAATACGCACCCTCGTGTCCCTTGGAAGCTCTGTTTCACGCCGCGTTGCGCTTCGTTTGTCGTCGGAAATTGAAATTTTCGCGTCGATCCGCGTGTCCGAAATATTAATGGATCCGGAAAAACCTGGAGATAATACCTGGTGCTCGCGTCCGAGTGCCTTAATCAACGAGCTCCGTTCATCCGCCTTTTATTTTCCTTTTACTCGCCCCTGCATTCGCACCGTTCTCTCTTTGCCTCCGATTTCTCGGCCATTTCGATCCCGACGTTAGTTCGGCGAAACGAAACCGCGATAAAACGCACGGTTAATTCTCGATTTCGATGCCCGACCGTAATCTTCGGCAAAGAGAGGAACAGGGAAACAACTTCATTTCCTGTTCCACACCTGAAATCAGGAATTCTGGTGGAGGCTAAACAAAGACGGTAATTCGGCGGCGAAATCTTGGGTCGTGGTGATAGCGGGAGGAACCTCATTACACTTGGGTTAAGAGAAAATCAGCGGGGAAAGAATTTCGCCTCGAGAAACGTTTATTGAAAATTCAAGTTGCCGCACGTAATTTTTATATAACTCGAGACCATCATTGATACAATTTTTTCCCCTCGATTCCATTAAACCCTGTTACGATTGCAAATATTTTGATCGGTGTTGGGATAACACAACCGGGTGGTCCGTGTTGCAAATTGTCTTCATGAACGTTCCTCGAAATAGCATGGTTTCGTTTATAACAAACATTCCATTGCACGAAGCGACAGTCTACCTCTGTGTCTCTCTTTCGAAACGCGGTTAAAAGAAAAAAGGAACGAAAGGAAAGTGCGCAAGATGTGGCAAAAGAGGAGTACGAGAGTCGACCATGATTCTGTAGCGTGATATCCAGCTAACGGAAGAACACGGGTTCCGTTTCTAATCCCGGCGTAACAAGCGGAATATCTCGCAGCTTTGCTCGGCTTTCAGAGTTACCAAAAGTTGCACCACAGTTTTGTCTGTGTTTGTCGCTTTACGTGCATGCGTGTCGGTGAGCTTTTGCCTCGTTTTTCCTATTGCGGATAACTGTTCTTCCTGGAAATCTTACGAGAAAACACGATCGTGGTTAGGCGAACATCTTACCCTGTAACGAGTATGCTAGAAATTAATTTTGTATTCATTTTTCAAGGGAAAATTTCTAGAAAAGATTCTGAAATCAATTTTTGATTTTTGAATACGAACCGTGACACTGTGCGTCGCGCGGAAGCAGTCGGGTTGCAGCAAGCAGGCGCTCTCTGGCTGCCGGGTGGTCTGACGATATAACATGGACGCGAGCGAGATAGAAAGCTCTGGGTGAAAGGGTGGCGGGGCAAAGTGCACGTATCGGAGAGTGATAGAACGAGGGTGGGAAAAGAGGGACCAAGAGAGAGAGGGAGCAGAGACGAGCGAATGTTACGATCGATCGGCACTCACCAAGCAGCAGGGGTTCCCCCTACATAGGGTGTCTCTAAAGCTTGGGGATAAATTGGTACAGTGTGTTAATGGGATTAATTACGTGAAAATGTATGAATCTCTGTTACGTGCTTTATTACTCCTTTATGATCTTCTTAGAAATTACATTTATTAGAACTTATTATTTTAAGGCACATAAAGTTGCAATATTATATGTACTTTATGCCTTTAATGATCCTCGAATGTTCAAGTTGTAATTACAACGAAGGTTATAACTTCTACTACAACTGCAATTCAGGTTTATCGCATTTGAATTGTAAGTTATGTCAGGAATATGACTTGGTATAAAGTAAGGAATTGGAAGGGTACAAGCTTCCAAAGATTTACACCTTGAAAACAAGTGACACTTATTTTAGTTATTAATTTCCATACGAGTAGTTATCACCTGTTACTGGTACTTTCTTTTACAATAATAGTAGCTTCGACATTGAAACAATGTTATTTAACACGTTGAATGCCATGGGGGTCACCAGTGATCGACACCGCACATTACACATGCCTGAATAATTAACAGAAAACATTATCTTAAATAATATTGCTGGTGTATAAATAATGTACCTACAATAAAATAGCAAATAGAAATAGAATTTGAAATTATAAACACCCTAACGCCGTTCAGCGTGTTAAATAAAACAACTTCGACAAATTATTTCCAGCTGTATTAGTCATATATTTAACCGTCATTTTCTGTTCTGTTTCAGGTACGTACAAACTCCTGATCCTCTATTTCGTAATCCAGCTTTCAGAACCCAGGTTCGTATAACCTTTTTCTTACAACTTGACCAAATTAATACATTGTATCAATTTTCCAATCTTATCGGACACCCTGTATATCTAAGTTCTTCTGCACCCTGCACTACCACCACCACCACACCCTCGCCCCTTCTTCTTTCATCCTGCTCCCTCTTTCGACTGCTCGCCATAGCTCGACGTTCACCGTCGCTTCTTTCTTCTTGTGTGTAGCTCTTTGCCCGGCTCTTGTATTTCTTTTTCTGTGTTACGTACCACGGCTCTTTGCTCTTCGAAGTCCAAGAAGTTCTGTGACGAACGACGGACATAAGCAGGAGCAGCTGTTCCCAACAGACGTCGCTTTGCTTTTCTCTTTCGATGTCTATGCTCCCTCCTCTACTACCCGTTTCCGATCTCTTGCGGTGTCCCCATTTTCTCTTGGAAGAAACATCCACCTCCCTTTGTTGACGAATCGTAACGAAGTCGTAATGAAAGGACCCTTGCAGTCGGATCAAAATTGGCACTCTACGTTTTCAACTAGCCCTAGTTTACATCGATGGACCATTAGTATGCGGTGGAATTACTATACCAGGGTACACAAAGGAGGGAGATAGGTAAAAAAAAATATTCGTGGACAGAAAGCTGAAACGTTGGCGGACTAATTCGCTGGGACAGCAGGGAATTACCAAATTCTGCGGTTTTTGCTGTTTTCTCGGCGGCCTGTGTCGAACGGGACGCGTAATTTATTGGCGAGCGTATCTGGGGCGGTTTTTGGTTCAACCTTCGTGCTATGGATTAATTTTGAATAAACGCACCAGTGAAATGTTTGATACGTGGCCGATTGGAGAGGATCGGGTTGACCCTGTTTAAAGAATGAAATATAGATTACGTATTTGCGATGAAATTCTAAATTGCGGGAATAATGATAAAAACGTGCCCGATGGAGAATGAAATCTTTTATCCTTTTTACATTTCAATAAAAATCCACTCGATTATATTGACTCGATGATCATAATCCGTTAATATTTCGTCCTATAATTGCAATTATCCGATCGTTATTTCATTTCCCAATTTAAACGTTCCACTTAATGCCTCTGGAAATTAATATAATATTAATGCTATTTAGGATCCTTTACGATTTTTTTTTTTTTTTTCGAAAAGCTTATTCGATTAATTTGAAGGACGCATAAAATGCAGTTTCAGTCCATCAAGTGAGAGCTTCAGGGTTCGTGCAACGGTGCAATCTGCTTTTTGTTTTCTTTCCTGCATGCGTCAACACGCACCGTTTGCACTTGCAACGTTCCGTGCTACGTCATCGGGTATTTCAACAGGGAATAAGTGTCGGCGAATAACGGGAATCGATAGCTTCTCTAAGTAATGTAACGTTCCTCGATGTTACACACCACAGGTGTTTAGATACAAACTAATTTTGAGTCGCAGGTACATGGATACTTTCACACGGAGTGCATCGCGAATGCGAGACCTTGCACGAACATACGTGCAGCATTCTTTAATACTTTCGCTACTGACGCATACATTGTGTTCGGTCAATTGTTTCAATAATGGATGGTGGACAAAAATCAATGAGTAATAACACCAAACAACAATAGTTCTTTTTTAAGAGACAAGAATATGACGCACCATATGTGGCATATGAAAAATTGTTGGATCGCATTTTCTTATTTCATAAATCATTTTTCAAGTAAGTAAATGTGAATCGCGGAAGCGCTGTGCATGGCTTCGGATCGTTTCCTAAGAAAGACGTATGTAATGGCTTCTTAGAGTGTCCGTTGACACTGGATTCACCGAGATTGTACGAAATCTCCTCTCCGTGGTACTTTGGATTTCCGTAGTCGTATCAGAAGCTTAGAGCGTAATCCATTTACACTTTATTGGGGCACGATGCGGCCTCTGGTCGAACGTATTTCTGCCGCCATCGTATAGTGGCTGGAAACGAGGGAACGTTGTTTGTTCCTTATTATCTCGTGAAATATTGCCCTCTGGAACTTCGTTACACCGCGATATGTCCAGCCATAGACGAAATTATGGCCTCCTCTTTGCCCACCTTTTCTTCCGTCAGCCACCCCAAAGTTCCTTTCGAAGAGAGATCAAAACCTTTTCCAAAATCAATCTTTTCAACGTGACGCCATAATAGGTATACTCAAAGTATCAGACTAGTAAGCTGCGCTCCACGATACGAAACGCCTCGTTATTGCAACTTCTTCTCCAGGATATTCCTGGAAAGTTGTTGAACAGCGTGAAATCGATTGAATCCTGCGATAGAACAAGCAGAGAAGTTCACTTTGCGAATTTTTGCCACGGTTCGCTGGCTGTTCCTTAATTGGTACTACGATAGCTTCGATCGTTCATACTTCTTTTTTCTTACTTCGCTTTTATTTGAATCTTTTTTTCTTTTACATCGATCTGCGACGAGTTTGACCCGGTTCGACTGGACGGCAATTCGAATAGCGATTCTTACGGTAGAAAAAATCGAAGCGTGTCTACACGATGAAATATTTACCGGTTATATGCAGGTCGAACCTCGTTGTTTTTCTGGAATCGAAGTTTGTTTAAACATCGACTGGTGTTTGCAAATGTAACGTACAATTTAACGTGGAACATGGTTGTATAAATATCTTTGCTAGATACTGCTGTATCCGCGTGCGTTCTGGAAAATAGATTGTATATTCAATTTCAGTATTTGACACTTTGCAGTACAGTTTAAATTGACAACAGATATCATTGAAATAAATCCAGCCATTGAGCGTAATCCGGTATTGTGTTTTTATATTGAATTACTTTATTCTGTTGGCTATTCATTGTATTTTTGTTTGGTAACAATAGAACTTTTTGTAGTTTTTTTGTTAGTAATCAATTAATTGGAGTATCAATGGTTGTTGTATCTAATTGCAAGAAAATAATTTGGAGTTAATAATATAAATATTAATTGAATATTAAGTGAATGTTTTAAGAAAATATTAAAATTATCCTTCCATAATTTCCCCGCTGAATATAAAAATTTATGCGATCATCAAATAACTCAAATTACCATCTACTAATTTGACAATGAATAATTTCTTCTCCGTTTTTTTACGGGTTCCGTAAAAGTTTTAATCTTTCTTTTGAATTTTCACAATTGTATCTGGGAATTCGAGTTGAATCAAGCTATTAAAATAAAGTTAATTGTTCTTCTGCGTTAACATTGGAACGCGTTCAGAAAATGAAGGAAATACAAACAGGTCGAGCAAAATAATTATGAATTAAACGAACGTATTTCATGAAAGTCGGTCAATGTTCACCATCAGCGATTCGAATAGTCATCGTTTTGGTTCATAGAACGTCGTTATTTCTTAATTCGATAGGGGAAGTTAAGAAAGGTCGGGTCTAGGTCGCGTGCCTAGATTCGCACGATCGAACACACCCCCGTCTCGTGATATCGATTTTTAATGAAACACCCCTTCCCTCACAATCTTACGGCTTCTCTCGATCGTTTGGCATAATACCAACCCTCGTTGGCGATTTTCGTGAAGCAGTTGCAGTGAAAAAAATACAATTTCTTTTTAATCGATATCAGCTTAAAAAGAGAATATAAAATAAATAATTGATGCGATATTTACACAAACGAAGTACGTTTGCCATTTTTGGAAATCGTTCACCTGTTTAAAAGGAAGCACAATTTTTTCAGCGCACTCGTTTATGTGAATAAATGAAAAGCAAAACAAAAAGGTGAAATATAGGAATGTTGTTTTAACAGCATCGATCGTGAACTTGGTCGAGAGCACGCGAGGAATCTGCAGTGTTGAATTATTCGGGCGTTAAATGGTGTAGGAACTATTAATCAGCCACCAACACCTTCGCCGGCATTAACACGCTTTCGTGTATGTATTTTCATTACGTTCATAATCTACAGTTTAGATGTTAAACTCCCGACTATTTTCATAACCTTCATTTTATGGATCTCTCACATTGTACTATGCGTTACTGTGATCTTGACTTTCAAAACATTTCACGAACTCGTAAAATCTTGCGCGCTGTTTGTTGTCATTTCCTCTGAAATATATCTTTTATTTAAAAATTATATGGTTTGAAAGACAGGAAACGATGACAAAGGATGTCGAACGTGTGAACATCCTCAGTCACCGAACACTTGATCCTCTTTTTCACCATCCTGCTTGCAGTGTCACACGATGCTTCCAAAAATGACTCGATGGATGTCATCTTTCATAAAAAAGAGAACAAAGGATTTCACCATGAAGAAAAATAACGTTTAACCCTCGAATAGCATTAGCCGGTTCAGTCGCGACTAGACATTCAAATTTCTAAACGTCAGCCTTTCATATGTATGAAAATATAAAATTTGGGTCAGCAAAGCTTTGCCAAGGAAGAGGTAGCTAAATTAGTTCTATTTATTCAAAGATAAGTCAAAGCGTTAAAGTGAAATTAGTCGGTAGAAAGTAGAGTCGGCTAAATACAGAGGCGAAACTGATGGAGCGTATACCATTTATCGCGTTTCGTCAAAGAAACATGCATATTCAAATTTCTTCGTCTGACGTTAAACAGTGGACGATGAATATTCATCGCTCGGCATTTCACTCGCAGCTTCGATAAACGCAAACGGGTATCGCGAATTAAGTCGCGAACTACGTGCTTATAATCGCGATCGAAGCATCGCCCTTTAACGAACGTTTCAATAACGCGGATGCATTGTGAAAGTTCACCACGCACGTTGCGTGACGAAAAATCTTGTCAACCCTTACGATACCTGTTTCGTGGTCGATGTGTATCGGGTTCTTCGTGTTTCCTGTCAGTCGAGAGTTTCCGCAGAATTCGGGTCGCAATCAGGATGTATGAAATTTAATATCGACGCTCCTGTTGCGATGCGAGTCTATCGGATTTGCATGTGATAGCTGAAAGCCCTTGTTCAGTGCTCTTTCGCTTTTACTATCGTACAGAGAATCGAAAATAGACGCGCACCGTCAAAATTGCAAATTTTCATGGAGATCTAGGGAACACTTAGCGCGGACCATGGTGATGTCAGTCCATGATCCTAATTTCTAATTTTTCTCTTCAACGCGTTGACCGTGCCAGTATTAATTACGATAAAACGTAAAATTTTCCATTTTCCGCTAACCCAATAAAACAGACAAGAGTAGTTATATTTCAAATACAGAAGATTAACGTTGTAGACGTATCTCGATTATCTTTTGTTCGTCGTCGAGTCGTTAGCTTAATCCCAGAGGAACGTTCAGGCTACGCGTGATCACAATCTGAACGGGAAGGAACAATGTAAGTCGTAAGAGAAATTAAACGTCGATATTCGTTATCGAAAGCCAGCCGAGTGGAGGGTCTGCTGGCGGTAATTAACTTCGTTCGATCGGCAACGAGGCTGCATTGTTCTCGTGGAGTTGGAAAAACGGCACGGAGACAATAGACCGTCTAATAGATCGATATTCTACGTGAGAGGTTTCATTGATTTCCCGGGGAAAAACGCGTTACTCCTCGTTCCGGATAAGACTCGGTCAATCATCTTCAACTTTGAACTGTAATCACTATGTACACATCACGGTCTCGATGTGTATTTCGGTCAATCTTATTACACGGGTGTAATCGAATACACCACGGTTAGCCTAGAAATTTCTACGGCTTTTGAACCTAGTTTACAAGCCTTGTTGGTACCTTTTTTATTTTCTGACACGAGGCTACACAGGAACCCGGAATGCCGCAAAATTACAACCTGTTAACCCTAATTGATCCCTGAGTTTTTGTCACCACTCGCGGCTTATTAGCAACGCTTCTAGCTCGAGTACGCTTGCACCTAAACACGCCGATCAGAACAATTGTATTATTTTATTCTTGTCGCTTGAACGCCTTGAAATGGATCGTCGATTGTAAGCGAGATCGCGATCGAGGAACGTAAGAAACGTCGGGTCACAGTTAACGCGTTAAAGTGGTATTCCATTTGCTATATTTAGAAGATACCTTATTTTACATATCGCAAATGAATGTTAGTATTAAGAACTATATTTAATATCGGCAATATTAAATTGATAATTGAATTTACTGGACCCGATGAAAGGATCGATCGATTTCACTTTAAACACGTTCCCTGATAATTCAACTCCCACTTTCAACAATATCAATTACTTAGAACTTGCCCATCAGAATATTATTACTCTGCTTCGTAATTGAAATATAACACAATTAATTTGATTCTATTCTTGGCAGAACAAACCGAACGGCCTATCCGATCTCCAAACAAAGGATTTTTCAAATTTCAAAGATGTCTAGACACAGATTTGTTATCGGAATATGCTATCGCGATGGGATTCAATCGCACGACACCGGTTATTGTAACCGAACAATGGGAAAAAAATGAACAGTAGTCTGGTCAATTTCCTTTCTATCGTTTTTCAAATGTATCGTCGAGAACGTCGGTTAGCTAAAATGCAATATTTCAGAGTACCCACGGAACAGTACCATTATCCGAATTGAAAAACATCGCGGCCGCAGATAGGCCAATAGGCAACCTGAAGAGTCAGTAGTTTCACTTTCTGGCTGGTTTCCAACGACCCGGAGACCTGAATCCCTGTTACATGTCGATCGATATACATATTCTTTTTTAGCGAGGGAAATCGTCCGTTATATCTTGATCACAGATTTATTCGTGCCATTTTGCAGCTTATCGAGGAACACGTGATCGGAATATAACGGCAGCCAGGGATATTTATTGGAAAACTTTTTTGTCTTCTTGCCTCTTTAAGCAGCTTATTCGTGACGTACGAATGAGTCAATATATATACCGTTTACGGATACTTTCGTCATCGTGACTTTATTGAATATTTATTATTTTCATTTTTAACAACATTTCGCGTGTCTTGTACGTTACCGAAGGGGTTAGATCACGTTGATGATCGATGTACAATGTCCTAAGTTTGTAGCAAACTTCGTTTGGATTATATTGAAATTTTCATGAAATAACAAGGTTTCGTTACCTTCGGATTCTTATAGAAAGCGCCAATTTTTCACGTCATCACCTTGAGGGAAATTATCACTCGTTACGAGACCTAGCCGACTCGTTGTTGGCGAGCTTCGTCCAGTGCAGAAACATTCATACAGGATGGGACAGCATTAGTATTTATTAACCTAAGGTCGTCCCGTAATTGACGTAATTACCACCTCGAGATATTCCGCGAAGATTGGGAAAATTACTTGTATCAGTCGTACACACCCTGCTTCCAAGTTGCTAACGACGCTTTGAATTTGATTAACCGTAATTGAACGACACCTTTTTGCTATTTCAAAGCTCTCTAATGTAAAAGCAATAATTTCTTAGTTTTCTTTATTTTTATATGTTACTTAATCAAGCGTTCGATACCCGGGCGATCGATTAATCAGGTGCAGGATTTATTTTAAAGTGCCACCCCGTTCCCTGATAAAGTTCGATTCCCTGTTTCGCCATTATATCCAGCGGATATTGGGGTCGCACGCATTGCCTCTTCTATTTCCAATTAACAATTAACGCACAATTTATATGATAATGCGACGCGCGAAGAACAGCTCACGTCGCCATTCAATTATCGTTCGTTTATCTTTTTTCCCGATATTTGCCCGTAATTTTGCGCGCATGCTAAAAGGACCTTAGGTAGCAGGCATATCGACCAGGAATAACAATTTTTAATTTATTTAGAGGAGCAATATTGCACTCATGGGACGGCGGTCTGCTACTTAGGGTAGATATACTACACTTATGGGGTTGGTACTGGAGATAGCAACTTGCCTCTTAGAATCTGTACTTATGGGGATGGTGAGTTTTGGAAAGGTAGAAATCTTGATGCTAGATAGGGCAATATCTATACTTACGAGGTGGGAACTGGGAATAACTTTTGCCATTTAGAAAGGTAGTTTTACCATTTAGGTGATACTGTATTTATGAAATGGAAATTGAGAATAGCTTTGTCAATAAGAAAAGTAAAACTCTTCCCATTTAGATAGATAATACTGTACTTATGGGATAAGGATTGAGAATAACAACTTTCACTATTTAGAAAGGTAGAATTCTTGTCACATGATCGATACTACAGTTATACATAGGATTATGACTAGAAATGATGATATTTGCCGTTTACAAGG
Organism: Osmia lignaria lignaria; assembly: GCF_051020975.1. Lineage (NCBI taxonomy): Eukaryota > Metazoa > Arthropoda > Insecta > Hymenoptera > Megachilidae > Osmia > Osmia lignaria. The sequence continues at coordinate 9,323,665 of NC_135041.1, forward strand.
TGGAAATCTTGTCGTTTAAACAACAGTATATCTAACCAAGAGCTAATATTTACGAGTACAGCTGTCCAGGGTACAATCGGTGTTCATTAATCAAAACAGAGGGTAGGTTCTAAATCCAAATCACAATTAGCTACTTCGCTCGCGAGTTAATAGCACTCGACGTCGGTAGCCACTTTTCGAGCCGTTTCTCTGCTAGTAAACGACATTGTCGTCCAGCGTAACGATAAATCAGACCTAGTCATCATTCATAGCCGTTAGTTAACGATACGGGAACTACAATTATTTTAATGGTCCTGGCTGTCGACCGGCTGGGAATCCTGTCTCGCTTCGCCTCGCGTGGCCATCGATGTTCCGCTACATCCAACCCTCTCCAACACCATCCATAATCTCTGTGGCTCGCAGCTAGATGGAATTTATTGATAAAACGCTACCGTGCGTACGTATGCACCCCTGACCGAGCGGCGTCAGTAAGTCGTTTCGACGGGAACACGTGTACCCCTGTTACCGGTATCACGCTTCTACCCCCGAACACGTTACGACCACGCGTGTGTCCTGTATACGTGATCGAATTGAAACAATTGCTTGTCCACCTCGATACGTCATCAAGATCGGTGCTCGCAATTCGTCTAATTTACACGGGTGTGACAATAGAATGAAATCTGTCCACACTTTACGATTCGAACGAAAGGTTTTTATTTAAGTAGCCTATGATTTTTTTTTTTCCGAATAAAAATGAAAATAGCGACAATACGAGTCCAGCTTTTAAACTGTCCATACGAAACGTCGAATGCATTCTTTTGTACCTCCTTCGGCATACCATTTCCGTCAATTGCCGCTTTCCGTTTCGTTGGAGCCGCGCATTCAGATAGCATCGGTTATAATACCCATCACGCTAAACGTTTTTCCTAAGCGAGCCTCGTGAAAGCAATCTTGAAGGTATCTCTCGGCGAAGATGCCAAACGTAATCTTCTGGACGCATCGAACGTTGAATGGCACAGCGTGACTTCCACGCAGCACGAGTTGAAAAATTGGTCGCTCGATAGAAACGACTCCTACATACGTGTGTAGTCAGCTTCCTGTCGTTTCGCGATGAAAAGATCCATTTGCTGCCGGTCGACTCGTTTCGACTCGGGACGACCTGAAAGCACGGATGTTGAAGGTATCACCGAGTGTTTACCTGGCCAGGTGTTGGTTCGTTTCGTGGAAAAATGAGATACAGGGAAGGTGTAACCCGAGTCGCTGTAAATCTGACCTGCTCGTTAAGTTGGAACCATTTTGTTGAAGTTTCCACGAAAACATCCATGTACGATCCACGTTGTACGATTTGTTCTACCATTTTAACTCGTCAGTTCTGAAAATTATCGGATCTACCATAGAATTGATCAGATATTGAGCATCGTAAGAAGTGCATGGGATAATATAAGGGTAGTTGCATCTGAATGCATTGCATCTCGCGTCTGATCATCTGCTGATAGTAAATGCGCTTAGGTTCGTTAAAAATCGCAAGTGCATTCGAATGGAAAGATCACGAGATATTCTCATGCCGATTTTAACGGAATATTTATAGTGTTTTCTTCGCTAAATGACTTTAAAGCGTTTAAGTTACAGTATCCGTAAATCATCATTCGAACACGAGTATCAAAAGAAAAAGCGTAGAATGAAAATGATAAAGTGTTTTCTTAAGCTTAATCAACTCTAGTTAATTATAATAAACCGTGTTCGTAGGGATTATTAACATGGTCTGCAACAAGAGAGGAAGATAAAGAATTTAAAGTGGAAATATCGCGTTTCACGGGTCATTAATTCGTCTTTGTTTATATCACCATTATCCAGCGAGTCCGGTATCTGCAAATAATATGCCATTGTGCTCAGATAAATCAACTTTATCGCACACGACGAAAGGATTTCCATTTTTTCTTGATAACAGTTTTGCGCCTAACGTTGCCCACCTTTTCGTGCTCCATTTCGTGTCGCGCTAATAATTCCTCGGGAATATTAGTCTCGAAAGATTCCGAGGCGAAAACGTTTGGCTTGCTGATAGCAAATAGAAGCGTGTTGTCGGCCAGGAAAAACTGACCTCCTTTGAAACATTACGGGGGAGTCGCGTGAAATATCGTCGGAGATATCGTGAAAACGCCGTCGTTCATTTCGACATGGATCCCATTGTCTTTTCTTTTATCACCAAGCCATCGCGATATCAGCCTGTGAATGCCGGCGCTGCTTTATTAGATCCGTTTGTTTTTTATCAATCAACGAAAAAACCGCGTCTGTTCTGTCGGTTATTAATATTCGTTGCGTTGATAAAATCGACGCCAAGTTTTGATATCCGTATTTCGAATCAACGATTCAGATTAAATAGTATAAAATTCAGAAAATGATTATTCATTACGGTGGCCGTTGTTTTAAAAACGAATTACATCACTTCTTTCCTCATCAATTTACACATAATAGAGGAAAAGCGTTTGGAATTTCCCAAAGTAATCTCTGTTTCGAGTCGCATTCTCGTTCCATTCTCTTCATTTACATGTACCTAACTAGAGAAAATCGGCAAGCTACTCGCATCGATGGACAAGGATCGCGTGTAACACGGTTAACATCGATGCGATAAAGCGTTTCTTCAAAGGACCTCGCTGGTAAACGACCAAAGCTCTTCCGTTTCACCGTCTACAATCCAATTATAATTTGAAATCGGCCACGGTGGGAGAGCTCGATTAAAGGGGCGTGCTTTGTGCGTCGCTAACAAGTGGCGAAAATCCACGCCTCGTTAAAATTACGTCAAAGGGATCGCATCCCCCGTGTCGAAAATGAATTCCTTGCTCGCTGTCTCGAGAGCACGTATAAACGAATTCGGTGCCTCTTCCCGTAGCCGTAAAGTCGAGACACCGGGAAAAGTGTGTCTGAAATTTGATGCGAATGGGGTGCTTCTGGTGAAAATTTAACGGGATCATTATTTCTGCTCAAACTATGGAACAACTTTAACCTAAGTTGAATCTAAGATGGCTCTAATAATCTTGAGTTAACAGTTAAGGGGTTACGCCACTCTGAAACAAGAAAAAATAGGCATATTTTGGGAATTTTTTTTTTTTTAAATGATGGAATAAATCCAAATTCTGTAAGCATGCCTTTATTTTACAACTAATAAACTTCAAAAAATAATTCTTGTACAGTGATTCAAGTCAAACTATGGGCTCTGCAGCATTTCTTCGATTTTGTAGGGCTAAACCAGCAGCTTTTGCAATTTTTAACTTATGATAAAAAACCAAAATATTTTCGATTATATATGAGAACAGCTACCGAACTACGTAGGATTTTTTTGATATATTCATTTTTGCAAAAAGTGGCGTATTTTTTAAGAGAAAATGTAAAATTTCAAGAAAAAAGCATCAGAAAATTATTTATAACAAAAGAACTATGCATTATAATAAAAAAAATCCTGCGTGGTTCGGTAGAGAATTTAATTTTGATACTGTTAAATTTTCAAATCGATTGATGATGATCTGTTTGATTTATGAGTCCGCCCAGTTTGAAAAATGCGGTTTCGAGAAAACTGCGTTTATTCTTCAGTAATAGCAGTAGCAGACCGGAAGGGGCTGCGCCATAATTCGAAATTCGAGTAAATTTTCCCACCCATAATCTTTTGCCATATCATTTTTAAGATATTAAGGCACCTTTTAAGCAAAACAAAATTTTGATTTTTTCAAAATACTAAAGTGGCCTAACACCTTGATAACTTTGGATAAAAATCTTAGTTACTATGCCAATGATCCCTGAGCGGAGAGCCGCGTTGGATATCCAACGGAAAGCGGTGAACTGTTCAGGACATCCTCCTCGTTTCTGACGGAAGTGTGTCGGCGTTATCTCGACCGAGCCACGTTCGACTCGTGGCGACTTTCGTCTGAATAACTCTCGGTATCTGGTTGACCCATCTTGGGAAACGTACGTAGGAGCGGAACCGGAGGATGAAGTGGACTCGCAAGACGCAGCCTCGGCGCCTCCGCAAAGGAAACGCGAAACGAACGCACCTCGACTTCCTCGAAGGATGAACAGAGACAAAGAGAAGGTCGTGCCACGATCCGACGGGGGATTCGAGCAAAAAATAACCGCGATTCCGATCTCGTTGTTGTTTCTCTTCGGAGGAACAAGAAGTTAGAGAGACGTGCCTGAACGCACCGATTCGAACAACTTCGCGAACGTTTCAATTTCGGACCGACGATTTTGCTGCGTGCTCGGATTCCTGAATTCGAAGGATAATGGACCTCAACATCGTTTCTTGCACCGTGTTTCACACTGATTCGAGCAGAGAATAGAATAAAGGATTTCTGGTTCAGAATGCGGCACTTAGGTAACCGCTGAGGGGGTTGATGTGTTGGAATGAATTTTTTCTTGCTGTAATATGTGGAGAACGCGTGAAAGAAATATCAATTTCCTTTTTACATTTCTAATCGCAAGAACTATTCTCATTCGAAAACTAGACTTTCATCCGTCCGGTGGCACAAGGTCCTTGTAAACGACTTCGATCGATAAAATTGTACGTTGAAAATGAAAGAGAGAAAAGAGGGAGGAAAAATGATGAAAAGATGAAATTGTCTTTTCGCGAGAAAATATAAAATTGTTATACACGTTCAAATTAAGAGGCGTCGCTGGTGTAGAACATTAACATCTGGCAGAGCACGAAGCCCGAGGAAAATATAATAAAGCAAACGCGACTGTGAAATAAAAAAATAAAAATAATAAAAAAAACCTACTACCGTGCGAATGCCGTATGAAATTATAATTGCATTGAACCGACGCGACGGAGGCGCTGGTGTTTCTCATTTGTTAAGCAAGTCGCGCATTGACGTCACGCGGCTACGAGAAGCAGAGCCAAAGCAACGGAAAACGTGTGGCTCTTTGGTGAAACGAAACTCGAGCATGTTCGTCGGGGATGACGATGATGCGGTTGTACGCTTGGCTGTCTCTGCTGTTTGCTCAGAAGTCCCGAAGGTATCGACACACATTCACACGGGCATATTTTTCGACTAGCTGCCACTGCTGCTTCCTTTTTCTTCCTCCTCTTCTTCTTCTTCTTCTTCTTCGTTGGGATGCTTCGGGGCGAAGAATGTACACACGAGCACGCGCGCCTCCCACAGTAAATGTGGGTCATTCTGTATGCATATGCGCATAGATGCACCCGGTCCTGCACCCGAATGCCCCAATGACCCGGTTTGCGAATCCCAACGTGTAACCTCGCCTCTGTGACGCGCGCACTCACCGAATCAAGGTAAACCCTCCCGATACATGCTCGCTATTAGCCCACTTGTCTTGCTTCTTTGTTCCCTGTTTGCTCGATCCCCAAACCGCGATCCTTCCTCTGATCCTTACTCGAGGGCCTAGTTTTCGAGTACCGCCAGCTTCGTGTTGCCATACTTATATGTATATTGACGAGGAGCCCTTCTATTAGATCATTTCAAAATGTTAACCCGCAGATGTTGAAGTATCCGTCGGAGCAGCAGAACAGAGGGATTTGGAAATTTTACCATCGTCGAGTCACTTTTCGCGCTATGCTCCCCTATAGGTACCAAGAATCCATTCGGAAGGTCGGCGACGGACGGTACTTAGGACTTATCGTTAGACCTCCCCATGTTCTCCAGTAACCTAATTTGTTATCTTTAAAATAGAAATTAATCAGTTTACGTTCCTCTACTTCGTTTTCTCGTAGAGCTTAAAAATAGTAAGATAACATGGATGCACATTTATCTTCTTTTTTTCCCCCGTTAAAACAGAATCGACTAATTAAGTGTCGTCCTCGGTCGTGTGTACTAATAACGTGTTACCTATTTCAGTGTGAAATACTGTTTTTCTAGAGTATTTATGTAATAACTCTGTGACCTATTTCAGCTGGCGTTTAAGTATGTAAATTGCACAAAATAACTATTGTGCCATGGTTTAAGCTTCTTTTTTAAATTGTTGCCTTTTAATGTTTTCACGTTAGCTGATCTAACATGTTTCAGCACAATGTTATCTTGATTAGGTTTTCTCGCATTGTACGTTTAGAATCTTTCTCACAGCTGTATGAATTAATTAATGTTTAATTACTCGGATGACAGAAAGTTTCAATTTCGCTAAGTTACTTTCTAAGAATTTTACAGCTTTAATTTTAAAAAATTTTCATTTTAACCATCTTGGTCACACGATTTCACATATTTTCGTTAAAAATATAAAACAGCATGCAATCTGTTGGTGATTTATTCAACGATTGTTAATTGCGATTCAGCCGCCATCGACTTCGAATAGAATTTATTAAAAAATTGCAACCATCATTTATTTTATTACTTGGAACATATTTATTTGAAAGCTTGTTCCGTGAATAACGAATCCTATTATAAATATTAAAACTAAATTCCATTAGAATGCCCCATTGCTTAACGTGATATTTTTTTTACTCACGATTTATTGTATGAATTTTTTAAAAATTCACGCGCCAGCATTTCGCGTTGAAAATACAATTACTTCATGCGTCGTTTAACCCGCGAAATCGTTTCGGTAGTTACGCAAGGTATCGTGTTATTTTACTACAACGAAGCAACCTTGGCTTAATTATCAAACGTCGTTTTTAATTATCATCATTATACAATTTTATTTTTAATTTCAACTTGTTCAGTTTCTATCTCCTGTCGCAATATTTTTTAGACACTCTGTATAAATATAGCAAGACCGAGGATCAATCCTTTCTCCGTGAAGTGAAAGCAGTGAAAGCCAAATAAAACGAGCAGGTTGATGAAAAGAACGAAATAGATGATACTAGCGACAGAATGTATCGCGTGAAAACAATTATCTTCATAAATTTTTTATTTATTAATTATCTTCACTTATTTGTTCCTTTATTTAACTCGGCATTTATAATTAACATAGGAGCTTAATTAGCAAAAGAGACAGAATTAAATAGTACATACAGAGAAAATTATTTTTAATTACATTGCACGTCAAGGAAGTTTAATAATCCGTATCATTGTGTCGTCGTATAAATACACATTACTGTTCCTGTTAATTAATTTTGCTTATAATACCCGTTAATTTGTAGTATTTACATGTTCAATTTATTTATGAACGGTATCGTGTTCATTGATTTCTATGGAACATAACTATAACGGCACGTTAATAGGAATATTAATAGAATTGTGAAATATAAAGAGGTAAATCTATGCAATAAAGAAGATTGCGTAAACGGATGAAACTATGCATCTGATTATTTAAAATAACCGGGAGGACGCGTTTGAGCGACTGGAATTAAATTGAGGAGACGTATAAATGGCTGTCACTTGAGATATTAATTATAAAACACTCGTATCCCTCTTCTATGCAACATTGGCTGCAGCTGTATTATTTTGATAACCAAGTGTCGTGGTACAGAATTTTCATTTTCCAAATTTATGACGTTGAAACACCATTTTTCATTATTTTATATGTACCGAAGTATTTCAATTTACAACTATAATTTATAGTTTTTATAACTCAATCCAATTTGATTTATAATGATCGTTTTTTTAAATGCATTTATCGCAAGAAGAAACGAATGGATGGTTTCTGGTGGCTTAATCTTAAATGGTCAAAGCCCGAGTCATTAACGTCATCAGTGTGTCAGTCATGATGTTCGCATCACGGCCTGTCCAAGATTCGATGAAAAACGGTATCTTAAGCACTCATCGAGCGAAATAGTGTCGTCTGGATAATGACGTTTTTAGCGCTAGCCTCTCCAATGTAACAGCTCTATATAGAGTGCGGCTGTGACCTAGAATCTTAAAGACATATTCCTTGGATTCGTCGCTGTTAACAACATGACCATAATAATCCATAGCCTTCGTTCTGGATTTCAAAACGACCGAGTCAGATTCCTATGAATCAGTTTTCTTACCTTCGTAGTTTATGTACTTTTACGTAAAACGTATCTCTGAAAGTAATCCAGAGCATGAGAAATAAGCGAAATAAAATGATAAAAGGATTTTATAAAAATTGTCATGCAACCATGATAAACGATTGTTTATCCACTGGTGAACCAGAGTTGGCTCGAGTTTCTATTTCTATTCACCACGTGCGTTGGAAAATTTTCTTTCACCCATAACTCAGCTAGGGATCATTTCATGGATATTTGCCCAATAGAGCGACTTAATGGATTCATCATGCTTCCATACCATAATTAGCTTAGCGGCGTATCAACGATACTCCAGTGTGTTTTGAGAGTGACTTTGAACAGATGTCGAATGAATTTGAGAAAAAGAAAAATAAGAGGGAAAAAGGTATCTGTATCGGCTTACACTTGATCCAGCTATGGGTCTACCGTGTTTTTTCATCGAGAAATAGAAAGACGATGAAATACGATCGTTGATTCTAGGCAGGTTACGCCTACGTTCCTCAAGTAAACGAAGGGAGATCCCGGTATCGTTGGTCGAGTAACAAAGAAAATTCTTCAGATCATAAGATACTGGTTATTACTTACTTGTGTACATGTATTTCGATACGTAGATTCGGGGTCAAGTATACATAGTCATGTAAATCCAAGTTTATCGGAATACTTTATAGAAAATGTTATTAGTAATTTGAATGCAAGTTGTCAATCTGAATTCCTGTCGTTACGTATTCTTTTCTCAATGCCTCTGTTATCAGAGGGAACACAATCCAGTCGCTTTTCACGAAGCACATGAAATACGAATATAATGAAACGCGGCTATTCGTTATGTACTCTTAACGAGTGCTTTAACACTCGAACCGCAACGAAGTACACTTAACCCATCTACATTGATAAGCGTGCCGTTAGATTTTTACAACCTTGATCCTAATCAAGCGGATCGTAGCCACGTCTAACAATAAGCCAAAAGAATTTCATTGAAATTGTTCCAAAATGTGTCATCTTCTAAAGATACAGTCGGTGATCAAATTATTAGAGCCATGGTATGAAAAATGGGTTTTTCGTGTTTGTGTAGAAATAGAGCCACAATTTTAAAGTTTTTACATAGTGTAACTTTTAATCAATAATTTTTCACTGTTAATATACAAAAAAATACTTATAAAAATAAACAAATACATTTAAAAAGATTATATTTATACATGTATGTGAGTATTTCGTAACGCCGCCTTTTGCGGCAATTACTGCATCAATTCTTTCGGCATACTTTCGATGCATTTTAAGCAATTCATTTTGATTGCTTTACTTTTGACCCATGCTTTTATCAGATGTTCAATCAATTGACATTCATTATTAATAGTAAATGTTCCCACAAATTTTCGATGGGGTTGAGGTTCAGAGAATTTTCAAGAACTTTCATTTTTTTCAACTGTGTATCATAACTTTACAAGCATCGATACATCATAAAAAAGTAACAAAAACTCTGTTTAATTCGGTTTTTATTTAAGAATTAATCATTTTTATGTAAAATCATCAACTTATGCGAGAGGCTCTAATAATTTGATCACCCACTGTAATCTGTCCATGATGCATCCCGTACAATGATACGTTGTATAACAAAAATGAGATAAATTTTTTCTCCCTTTTATGAGCACACATTTTAATTCAACTAGAGAAAAAAGAATCTTAAGGTAAGGGATTAACCTGAATAAAAAAGACTATATATCGGTGCAAGCACAGGGCGCATCAACGAACGAATATATTTCAGCTGCGACCCCGTTGTCTATTTCGAACCATCTCTACTTTTTATTATTATTATTTTTTTTTTATGAAATCTGAATTTCACGTCGCGTGCCGCGGATGTGACACTTTTTGACACAGTTACCGGCCGTTCCTGCGCGCTTCTCCGTGTATTTTATCGAGAAAAACTGATTCGAAAGCGCGACGGTGCATTGCGCGTTCCTCTTTGCTCGTTAAACGAGAGACACGCGAATTTCCAACGAATTTTCACGGCTGAATGATGTGTGACGTGTGTTTTCTAAAATTTCCCAAAGAAGTCGATCGCGTCAACTATTAACCCGTCCGATGGACTCGGAGTTTATTTCACGCACTCTGATTCGTATTAATTATAGAATATTCCAGTGACGTCATGGACGGTAATAACACAGGAATTACAAATGTTGAATATAAAATAATAAAAAATAACTCGGACCGAAGCATCAGTGCGGAATTAAAAATATGAGATACGACAGAGTTTCATTATAATTATTCCAAAATTCTTGTTGAAATGCCATGGTCGTTTATTGAAATATAAAATGATATAATAAAGCTTCGGATTGATCAGTTGAAAGGATAAAAATATTCGAGCAAACGATTGAAACGTTCAATAAAGACGAGCTTTCACGGAGGAGTTGAAATTTCCCGGAGAGATTTCGGGGTAATCCATTGAAACGCGGTTCGAACGGTCGAGGATTTTCGTTTGTTAGGTTTCCAGGTTGGAAATTCTGCCTCCGCAAACAGACACCGATCCGTATTGCGATGGTAACACAGTCGTTGGAATCGTTGGTCGCGTCACGATGCATAATGCAAATTGGTGTTCTCGCATCTGGTTTCCGGTCGACGAGTTTTCGCAACGATCAATGGGCCACGTTCCATCCTTCCCTCCGAAGTATGTATATTGCACCCTTGTTATTACAACCGATGGCTACAGGACGCTTCGTCAATTAGTAGCGAAATTGATTTAAAATGCTTTCGACCGCAATTCGATGGAAACACATTTCTTAACCATTTACTTATCGGAAGGCCATTAACGCGTTAAGTGGCATGCTGCTGCTATGAAACATTATTAGATAATTAGGTAAATTAACTAACCTTACTCGGTTAAAATAAAAATTAAAAAGAGATCGAAAGTAGAGGTTAAAATGGTAGTAATACGTTAATAGCGTAAACTACATTATCCCCTTTTCTCATAAGTATTTTTTTTTTTGATCTCATTTATCGACTGACCCAGTTTCCAGAATCGCGTCTTCGTTCTCTATCGAATCATTCGTGGAAGCATTTCATCGAAATTATATTCAGGTGTAATTTTAATATGCATCTAAGGAATCAAAGGAAATCTGAGAAGAGTGTTGAATCAGTAGTCCATTATATCATAATCTTATTTCTGTTTTATCAGAAACTATACGTTCCCTTGAATTGACCGATCGGAAACGAAATTACGAGGTCTGACCATCTTATTTTTTTTTCCTTCCCCCGTTCGTATTAATGGAGAAAAATATTTTGCGGAAATGGATGTTTTTTTTTAAACGGAACGAAGTTATAGTGTTCTAATGTAATTAATGAGTGGAAGAAAAATAAGAACGCGTATTTCGGATAAAGAAATATAAAACGAGTCGTGTCCCGCAGTAAATCACGAGCGAGCAGGAATTTTATAAATATACAAACGAGGAATGTATTCGAAAAATATTTTTGCGCGATTCCTTTCAATTTTTCCTCGAATCAAAAGTATTAGACATAGATGTTTAATTCTTCGAAATTTCGGCTTGCTTCGTGTTGAAATAGAAATAACTGGTTATTTTCGATATCACCCGATTATAATTAGCCAGAAAGCAGGAGGTAAAGTGTTGGCGAGTGGCTGGCGCTCAGCTTTTTTCCTTCAAAGCACCGAAACCCGTCGCTCAAACAAAGAAAAGAGCCATGGCGACGATGGAGGCCCCCGACACTACATTCATCTTTGAAGCACCATTTCAAAGCGTCACTCTTTACGAACCATCCAACTGCGTTACAAGCATGCTCATTCTCATTCCCGTGAAGTTTTCTTTACCCTTGTACAGAATGTTAAGAAAATAATGATCTTACATTTATATCACGTTAAGAGCCCGAAAATTTAATATGAAAATCTTGCTTTAACTGTACCTATTCAACGTGTTAAGTGGAGAAAAAGTTGTAAAGAAACTGTGTACCGGAAGCGAGCCGTTCTTTAAGGACGAACCGTGAAAAATCTTGCAGAATGTCCAAGATTCTCGGTGGCCTTATTTCAGGACCTACTGCAGTGCTATAAAGACGCGAAGAGTTTACAAGGATGTTGTACTGTTACTGCTTTTAGCTTTTGCCTTTCAACGTTTAGAGGATTCGTATTGACGTATCTTCAAATTAAACACAGCAATGTTTCTTGGAAATGGTATTTTGAAAAATTTTCACAGTGAAAAAGCGACTTATTTTCGACGCGTGTTCAACATTTTTCTTCCCTTCACTAGTTAGCCTGAAATACTACGCCCCCGTTTAAATATAATTACTATCTTTCTAATTGCACATTTTTATTAACCCCTTGACATGTGCCACTGTAGACTTTGAAGTCTCCGGCAGATGCTGTGCAGTACTTGCAAATGTTTCATACTTTACAGAACTACTAATTTATTATTTTATAATGTTACTTAATTATTGTCCATTAATATTATATATCAACCTGATTAAATGTTATATAGCAACGCAAATTTCAAAATAAAATGTTCTGTTTCTAAGCTTGCACATAACTGTTCAGTTGAGCCAAATTAAATAGTATTTTTCGGACGTATGTATGTCAAGGGGTTAAAATACGTACAAACTTCCATATAAAAGTCAAAATTACATTTCGTAGAATTTGAAATCCTTTGCAAGAGATTACTGATAAAAATTCCGTTTGAATTTTATTTGAAACAGTTAAATTTACAGTTTACTTTCTGAACACTCTGTACATCTGGAGACTTTCTCCGACGATCCTGCATCTACACGCGCACGCACGTTTCGTCGATATTTACCGTTTTTATTATTAATCCCCAACGCTGGTGTGTCTTTTCTTAACAGAACGTACGTACGTATAACACGTACGTCCATATTTAACGTGGCTGGCTGTAGCACGCTCGCCAACCCCTTTTTCTTCCCCTCGCCGGCTCTCTGTCGTCGCTTTATCTTTGAGAACTAATTGTTACTGAACATGCGGTTGAACTTCTCTGGGTAGAGAAGCCAGGAGGCCGGAAAGTGTTGTCAAGCTGAAACAGCCATCCCTACGCGGCTTTTAAAAAGCATCGAGTCGTGGATGACGCATCAGGTAGCACACGTACTCCTTCTGTACACGCGCACGAGGAGCGTGTGCAAGGCAAAAAACCGAGTATCGAATGCTACCGCATGAATAAGTCCCTTTGAAGTTACCACCACCCACGCTGCGCTCCGAAAAATCTCTGCTTCAACCCCTTTCGCTCGCTACACGTGCACCCAATGCCCTGAAACGTTGAGGCGAGCTTCGCAACACAGGTGAGGCGAAGTTACAGGGTGTCTGCGAGTGATAGTTTTAAAGTTTCTTCCGACGTGTATCAGACCGACGTGTTTCTCTAATTTCGTTCACCATCATGAAAATGTTTGTCTGGTGTATCTATCGTTAGCAACGAGTGTCCGGTTTCGTATGGATTAATTAGAAAGTACGAAACAACGGCATTAGTGCACACCAGTGAGGTTTGCATTGCATTCAATTCTGTTTACCCCGACCAGTAGCGAGCTTTACGACTCGACGATACTAATTAATTTCCTGTTATCCTTTTGCGCTCAATTATTGTCCGGCTTTCGATTCCGGTGTTTAGCGAATAATTTAATCGAAACAGTTGATCGGTTTCGCGCGAAATTGATCCGGTGACAAAAGAAAGAATAATTGAGCGTTCACAGGTATCTGTAATGAATTTAATTAACCGGAATACCTTTCGCGTGGTTAGAAAACATACGTGGTAAATTGCAAGAACTTTTCCTAATAACTCGAGGAGAAATGGAAAATTCTTGTGTCGGGGCGAAATTCGATGGGTCGAGTGTTGACGGACGATTATTCGCCCCTCAGGCGACAATGATTTATGTCGCAACAACTCTAGCAGCGGATTCTCGCGACCGCAGGAACCGCGAAGGGTCACGAACAACACCCGTTCCCCGCGAGTCTGGCTTCCTCGGTAATTATTTATGTTGGTCGGTCTTCACGCGGGACGGTAATTGAATTTGCGTCCGGAGAACGGTCAGTGACCGTAATTCGCCGACGAGGGACCAGTGAAAGGAGGAGAGAAACAGAGAGGAAAAAGGGAGAAACCGAGACGATTAATACGCTCTTAATTGTCCCTGTCGTCGCGTGAACGAAACGTGCTTACTTCTACCACAATTGAAGCCTCGTTAACTCAAGACACGTCGTTTACGTCTCGTTGAGAGATTATTTATTGAAAGTGAAAGATTGTTATTTCTATAGAACTCCACGGGTTGTTAATATAAAATTTATAATATCCACAAATGAAACAAAGGTGAAACGTCCGGTAAAAAATTTCACCTTTCGACGCTTTTATCAGCCGGAGGCTCGTAAACGTGACCGAAACGTAAAAGTCAGGCTTAAGGGTTTAGGACAAAGTCGGGACTAATTCCCTTTCATACGGTTCCTAAGCAAAGACAGATAAGAGTTAAAGCATATATGTACATCGTGAACCATAAATGCCATTCACTCGACATACCCTTGTCCCTGTGTGTTTCGAGCTTTTTCAATGTGCCCCGAGTGTACTCCTTTTCTTTGTTCTTGCTACGCGTTCCTGTTGAACCCACCCCGGGTATACACGCGTGATGAAGAGATACGACCGCCTCGTAGGGGCACGAACCGCATTTCGGATTCAAAGTGTACAACAAGGAAGCGAAAATTAAGAGTGCAGGATTTACACGAACGAAAATTACAACACGTGTATACTTGCCGGGGTAAGAGGGGTAAGAGAAAAACTGGCAGAGGGTGCCGTGTACGATGCGTAGTCGCTGCTTTTGTTCGAGTTCATTTTCTAAGTCTGGACAATGGAAGGGACGTAGAATTACTGGGCTTGAATCTGGAAATGATTTGCCAACGCAAAGGGCGGTGGATTAATCGAATTATTTAGACATGTGTAGACTTTTTTCCTTCTAATTTACGAAGCTTAGGGTGCAGAAAAAATAATTCTCCAATCATTTACATTCGCATACTCTTCGGATTGTTTTTTTCCATATCATCACGCGTAATTCATTATATAATGCTTCGTTATTTAAATTTAAAATGTTCTATTGATATTCAAGGTTAAATCGAAGATAAACAAGAAAAACTTCCTTTCCAAATTATAATCAGTGCCAGACGATACAGTAAATATCAGAAAACGACCTAATCTCCACTTTATTACATCCACTAAAATGAAGTAAAAAGACCATTAACCAAGCCTGTGTTCTTTATATTTTTCAGATAAACCTACGCCTCATTCTTGTCAGCGGTAAGACAAAAGAGTTCCTATTCAGTCCGAGCGACTCTGCGGGGGACATAGCGCACCATGTGTTTGAAAACTGGCCGGAAGGTAGGTTATTCTCGGACCTCGTTCCCTCTGACATTACCATAAAACGAATCTGCATCGACCAACTGCTACATCATCGTTTACAAGTCATTTAACGTTATTCAACTTGACTTCCAAGAATTTCTTTCATCCCATCCACCTTACTGTAAAAGAGGTCCATCAAAGTTGAACCTAAAGTGTCAAACAAGAACTTGGAAAAAAAAAGAAGAATTTCTCTTTCCAGTGTAACCGATGAAAAGTCATCCAAGTCCCTTCTCACTTTTGATGGATCTACTGTAACAGTTTTCACTTTGTGCGCTTCTTTTTATGCCACCGAAAATATGCGACCTCTCGGCGGATAGAAACTGCTCCAAATGTCTCGTGACAAATAAAAAGAACTAGTAAAAGGAACTAGGGCTGCTCCTTTGTCCCGACAGTGTAGTAAACGTTGCAAAAAGACGGGTCGTCTATGGTTTCGTACTTTCAAACGGACCGTTTCAATGAAAATCGTCGTCGAGGAGTAACTCGTTTAATATTGAAATGCATTCGGTGAGCGCATCTTCTGCTACCTCGAAACGTCGGCCAGCAATTATTTTCACTGGCTCTCGAAGGCATAAAAAAGCCATTGCGAGACGGAACGTTCTATTAACCGGTTAGAATCCTCGGGAAATTCGGTAATTAACCGTGCCTGCTGTTTTGTTTCTCGAATCACGTTACTGCGATCTTCTCACGATGAATCTTGCGTTAATTCTCTTCGTCGTGGGTCACCGATGACCCACCAGATCAAGTCATATTCGTGGCCTAGATTATTTAACAATTTGAACGACTTACACACGCCTAAATAATTAAAAAAAAAAAAAAAAAAACAATAGAAAAACATTATTTTAATTAATATTACTATGGTACAAATAATGTGAAATGGCACATAGAAAACTTGAAATTTGAAATTTGAAAATTAATTATTACTATATGTCCCACAAAACGTGCCCAATTACTGTGGCATTCAACGCGTTAATTGCGAAGTAAACTAGTTTGCAAAAAAAGAGACGGTTTCATTTTTTTTATGAATATATTGGTAATTTATTTTCAAGTTCACTTTCAACCTGTTTACGTCAGACTTTTGTTCCTGGATCGCATGAATACACAGGCGAGGAGTTTGAAAAAATAACAGCAAGGATGAAAGGATGAACTTGATTCATCCAGCTTGCGCTGGGGGAAAAAGGGGGTTGGACGGAATCGCGGACGCGAAACGTTTGCGTTTTCCGGGCTGGCGAACGCATTTTTTACTTTCTCCAGTCTGTCGGAAAAACTAGAAATATTCGAGACAAGGTCGTGGCTGATACGAGACTCTTTGTTTTTCAGACTGGGCGGAAGAGGCAGTCGCTAAAGCGGAGATCCTGCGGTTAATCTACCAGGGTCGTTTTCTGCACAGCAATGTCACGCTCGGTGCTCTTGGGCTTCCTTTCGGGAAAACCACGGTGATGCATCTGGTCCCACGAGAGAATCTTCCCGAGCCTAATTCTCAAGGTAAACCATCGAACGGTGCTGTTTACCCCCCCGTGCTCTCCGGAGAAAATAATGGACCGCCGCGCCGACAAGAAGCCTTTGTGACTCGAGCCAAGATGGCTCGCGGTTTAACCCTTTCGCTTTGATAACCTTTGGAAAAGGAAATACGTGTATGCGCGACAGACTACCCTTCGCAAAGGACGTGACTCGATTTTTATGTAAAAAACATGTTTCCTTTTTATTGACAAAATCAACTTGGCCGATGATACCATGTTAGAACCAAAGTGTTGTAGCATTTTTTGAAAGGTCACAGTGCAGATGAACAAGATGCTGAATTGTAATATTTTTCCAAAAATGTTCCAGTACAAAGAATGTACGATAATAAAGATTGGTATCGCGTTTCTGCTAATTACAGGTCTTCTGCCAAATGGCGAGTACATGCATATCCAATCTATCGACGAGGAAACCACCTTCATCTAACAAAAAGAACCAGAACGTGTCCTATCCTATATCCAAAATGAGCCGACATCCACATCCACGATCCCTCGTTCCTGAACACCCAATTCGTCACCAGCTCGAACAAGAAATTACATGAAAATTGATGGTACTTAATTGTTTATTTCGAGATACCTTTGTAACCGACGTTGACAAATGTCCTCTTTATGCTCGGCAGTCACGACGATTTCATAGAGATAAGTATCTCACGCGGAATGAAACAGGGAAAGAAAAATGTCGTCTCGTATTCGTGATTCGTATACTTGTTTCACTCGCTTTCTCTGTTTCTTACTCTGATTTCCAAAGGGTTAAGATAGACCACCTTGGTGCCACTTAGAAAGGTAATAGACTTCGAATATCTTATGCAAGGTATTCCAAGGTGGTACGATTCGAAAGAAACTTATTCTATTCCAGAAAGCTCCGTTCGATCAAATTGCACCACATATGTAATCTATCAAAGAATGTAAAAACTAACAAAACTATCCGCTCTTTGTTACAGATCAGAGGCAAAAAAGTAAAGGCGGAGGAAGTAGTTGCTGTTCAGCTTCCTGTTGCATACTTTAAAAAATAAACATACAAACAAAAAGAACAAAGAAACAAAAAAAAAAAGAGAGAGGTGAAATAAAACATTGTCGGCTGCCCTGGATATATTTTAAATGGTCGTACCGTGTGAGAGCCAGCACACGTTCAGGCTGAGCCATGGTTTCTAAGGTTTCGATGCTGGTGTATCATCGTTTTAGTGGCTGAGCTCGTGAGCAGTGTAGCAACACGAAATCGTCGCACCCTTCCTTTTTTTTTCCCCTCTAGATCCACGTGAAAAATAAAAAGAGGTGTTTACACCCACGACACATATATAGCAAACGAGAGAGCACACGTTGGTCACCGTCCCAGGTGAACGATTCGATCGATCATCATCGTTGTCCTCTTGTACCTTGTGTGGAAGGATAAAAAGCAGGATCTAATCGTGTCGCGTTGAAACTCTTCGATAAAAGAGACATAACGCGTTCAGAGCCAAACCCATAATACACAGCTGTCCGTTTTGTTCGCTGTTACCATGTACTTGATCGGTGTATTCACACTGAAAATCTATTTATGACCGTCGACTCACGACAGGAGACTGGTCGTGGTTCGTTCCAGGATGTCCGATGTGCTCGTTCAAGTATGCCTCGAGACACATAAAGCACGACAGTCTCCTGTAGTTAAACGTAAACGATTAATTCTCTAGTAAGATGAAAATGTTATTATTTGTTTTTCTTTTTTTCTTCTTTCGTTCGACAGAGAGATTAGGACGTAGAGCCTTTCGAAGGGGATGAAAGCTCTCTTGAACGGCGCTACAATGCTTAGAAACTCAACCACTATCCGACTACCGCAGCGTTAAATAGTAATTATTAATTGTAGACGGGATATCGCGTGTGTGTTGTGCAAGAAGAATGACTGAGTCGCGTTTGAAAGATCGAGGAAGAGAGTAAAAATTTATGTTGTGATATGCAGGTAGTGAATATATTATATATATACAATACTATTATTAAAATTATATATTATATATATGAACAAAAAAAAAAGGTATATATATATAATATGGGTATGAGACATGTTGACAGACAGTTTAAACTCTCATACACGATAGACTTTATTATCATGAATTTAAAGTAATATTATGACGCCACTTTGAGAGTTTAGTATTCTGGATAAGATTGCAGAGGAAAAGAACATTGGATCTCTAATGGTAGTTATGATTAAATAAAAAAGAAAAAGAAAAAAAATTCAAATATATCTCCTGTTAAATCCTTTTTTTATCCAAAAAACACATCCCTTCTCCGATTATCCTTCTTTCACCTCTCTTCTCCTCACCTTTGATTACGTCCACCCTTCAACCTCCTTTCTTTTTTGTCAACCCTTTATTCTGTTTTCACCCGTCCATTTTCAATCGGTCGGGCCTAGGATCGTGATTTCGTCGACCCAACGATCAATCCACGTTTACCGGCAATTGCCGAAATCGCGAGTATTGATTACAGTTAGGTCCATCCAAACCATTTTACGATAAGTTGTAGCCTATTCTATACTCAAAACTATGCTACTGTAATTAATTACTATGACTCTTACCAATGCATAATACGTGTATATAATATATATATATATATATATATATAGATATATAATGTTCTTACATAGTGAAATTCATTGGAATTCACGATTGTCGAAGTTTATTTAATTTATTTCGCACGAAACATCGGCGAACAATGTTGTACACCTGTTTGAAATCGTCGATATCTGCTTGACCTCGTAAACCTGTGAAAAAAAAAAAAAATAATCGTCTTTTCCTGACAGAAACAAGAAAATTAATCATGAATACGTAATGTTTCTTAAATTGTTTCCAAGTATTACCGATAAGATGTTGAGTGATATCGAACGATTATAAAAATGTAGATGTAAGATGAAGAAAAGAAAAAAAGAAATGATATGAAAATCACACTATCGGATACGTATAGTTTCTCTTCTTGCTCAAATACACCGAATAATATTTATTGATTTATTATTAAAACATACTCAGTCTCCGTTTTTACGAAATGAACAATTGGTGTTATCGAGTACATGCAGATACGAGATAATAGGTTTATGGGGATGGCTAGCAGTATAATTTTTTTTTTTTTTTAATTTTATTATTTTCCTCTTAATTTGCGGTCAATTTTTATTAATCGTTGTATCGAGAACGTCGCTGCCTTCCGTTTATTCGTCCTTCTCTTTCTCTTCTTATTTCTTTTTTTTCTCTTTTTAAACAATAGAGATTAAGAGGTAGACTCTATGAATGCTGTTTATAAAAGTAACAAGAAAATTGTTTAGCGCGTAAGTTCTAAAAAAAAAAAATTGCGAACGAACAAACACATCACGTTACGAATATACATGGACTATCATCGGGAATAAAATTGTCTTCGCGGAATGACGAGGATCATATGCAAATTTTGTTGCGTACAAATGTAATCGTCTGATTATAACAATCGTTCGATCACCGGATAGACGAACAATATAAAAGAAAAAGAATGAAAAAAATGCTGCTCTGTAATAAGTTTATTGTACAGTTCCTTTGACGTTACAATATTACTTTAAAATCTTGCGGAAGAAAATGTAGGATGAATGAAACGTTGTTCGAAACGTATGCTAGATACAAGAAGCGGTCGTCGTCGAAGCTCTCTCTGTTCGTCGCGCGTGTAGAAATCATTAATTACGTTTACACGAATCATTCGACAAATTTTATCCACCTTTCATCTGTCATGAGTTATTTTTCAAACGTGTGACACGATGAAATCGAGCGCGATTACGCGCGGTGTTGGAAGAAAAGGATCCTTGAATTCTTTTCTTTTAACACTGTATAAATATACAGGATGTTCTAGGTTTTATATTCAAATGTATTCCAAAAAGAGATAAAATATGAAATGAATTGTTATTAAATAACAAACACAATGAAGTTTTGGGATACTGCGTTGGAATTAGGACATCGTTGTCCTTATTTTCAATCGTGAAAATTTCTTGTCAAAAACCTGAGACACCCTGTATACATATCCTTTGTATAAAATTGTAGAGAGCACGCCACGATACGCCATCTTTTCTCGAGAAAACAATTTTTCACCATCGTTATAGTTCCCCTTCACATTTTATCCGGGTCTATTTCTCTCTGTATCTATGATAGTTGTCCGTTCTTTTCTTTGACCATTGCTAAGTTGATCTCACCGAATGTTGCACACACACCACGAGCTGTATAACAATGAGAGACAAAGTAACAAAACGCCATGGAACTTCCGAGGAAGGGGGGTAATTTTAACGTGCTAGTGTATTATATTAAACTATACGCCTGACTCTATTTGCTGTTTAAACGAGGAAGATGATGAACTTAAATGAAAATAAAATGGTATTCTTAAATGCAAGAAAAAAAAGGTAATAATAATGATGATAAATAATAATAATAAATAATAATACTAAAACAGTCTACGAGGAATATAATTACACACATCATATCAAAATTCTAGCGGATAAGAATCAAATCATTATACATACATACATAGATTTATTTGTACACGCGTTTCGATGAGCTATTGTGCGCCCATACCATACCATCATTTCTATGTACAATACGAACGTACAAATTCTTTGATTCTTCATCGACATCATCACGTGCATCATACACGAGTAAACGAACGGATTTAGCGGGTCATTATGGTACCATATAATGGGTCGCGAACGATCCTCGTTACGAATTTACGTAAAATGAGATGATTACGGGTTTTCATTGCACGGTCTTGCGAGAAACGAGAAACGGTCATGTTGAAATTTCAAATTGTTTTGTTAAACAAATGGTGCGCGTTGTGTTGACAACCTGGAAGTATAGTTTATACGATACTAGCGCGAAATGTACAAGTTGATTGAAAAAGGGGGTTTCAGGAATCATTAAATTTATCAATAAATAATGGTTTCAATGAACCATTTATGGAACTAAATTCAAAGATCCTGAAACCTTTCTTTCGATGTACTCTGTATAGATAAGCTTTGTTCTTGTGTTCAAACATGTGACACGAGCGCGCATTTAACGAGGAAGAGAAGAAATTAAAAATAGGCGGCCAAAGAGTAAATATAGCCGTGGCAAGTTTTCCGTTCACCATACGAAAGCTTTGTAATCAATTCAGTTTACTTTGGGAAAAGAGGTTCAATCAAATAATCGTGCTCGTATTGGCATTTCTCATCTTGGATATAGAGCATTGTTATCGCTAGTCGGACAGATTTTATCGATCACGAGAGAGAAACATTATTGATGAATCAACGAAGAGAATGATAATATAAAGCAGCCCCCGTGTTATAAAATGCAGATTACGAAATACGTTATAATAATTTTATCGCTGCTGGCAGACGCAGTAGATCGTGTAGAAAAACGAGCAAGTAGGAAAATCAAAATGATAATAAACGATGATCATCTTCAACAATAATTACGGATAATCGGAATCCGTGTAAATAGAATTATTTAACGCTTTGATGACTAGTTTAATCTATTCGTGATTTCTATACGTAATATTTTACTTTACTACTATCGATATTATTAATTGTTTACTTGTAATTTGAAAATTAGTAATTTTGTGGTATACGGTATCGAACAAAGTAGACTTCTCCTGAAAAAAAATGGCGTTACAGGGGAAATAAAAACTCTCAAATTCTTAATTTTTACGATATTAATATTAAAAGTGATTTAGTAAACAAAATAATATAATCTTTAATCATAAAATTTCATAAAATTTAGTATATAATTAAAAAATGTGGAGAATAACATGAATATCAATTCAAGTTCCACCGCGCAATCGTTCGTGCGCAGATGGAGGAAGGCCGCAGACCCATATACGCGGGGCCTTCCCCCTCCATCGTTAGTCTCCTTGGGACCGCTGGTGGTGAGTGATATGCGTCCGGAGAGTAACGGCCTACAGCGAGGGCCAGAAAATTACAAGAATGAGTGTATTTTTCTTAAGAAACCTCGTATGCCAGATATGATACGTTATAAAAATTTGTAAAATATATTTTCATTAGTCTGTATTTCCAAAAATTGCGAAAATCACTAATTCGGTCAAATATGTGCGGTCATCAAAGTGTTAAATATAAGAAACAATGAAACTTTAAGTAGAAACATTCCAAATTGAAACGAGTCCCAGCTCCTCGTTCTTATCCCCTCGTTTAATTAACCAATCCCATGCTCAACGAGAGAAAACATTAGAAAATTCCGTGTTATTCGATGTTCGAATGTTGAAACGCGATCGTAGAACGTACGATGTAATCGTATTTTAATGAAACGATTGTAATAATTATGCCTGAGAGAAAAAATTTAGACACGCGAAACTCGTGCCACCCACGACACGATCTTTGTTTACATTGAGATTTCACGAAAGAAAAAGAGGAAAACAAATAAAAATGTGAAGAAGATGGAGGGAAAAAGAAGAAGTGTACAAAGCGAACTATAATTTTATACGGAAATCAGAACGTAATAATTTTACTTGAGATCCGTGAATGTTCAAATTTTCATGCGTGACATTATTGACTAATTACTATAGTATCGAACGAGCATTGTTGTATAAAAAAAAAAAAATTCTGACAACTTCTAACTGTCTTCGAGCGACAAATAATCCAGATATTTCGTTGATATTTCTTTTTCTTTTTCTTCACCGGCTTGATAACAGTATTTTTCTAGGCGAGATACTTTTTCTATTCAAACGATACAAACGGTAGAAAAATTTTGCGAACTCGAGGGAAAGAAGAAAATCTATTTCGAGGGACGTTTTTCTTTTATAAGGAACATATGTATATTTGTTCAAAACTGACACGATTTGTTGTATTCAAAGGATCCTTCGTGTTTTATTTTTAAAAAGTCGAGTCAAGTTTAAGACGTAAAAGAAATCCATTTCGTGCATCGATTCTAATTTACTCTCGGTGGAAACGATTTCGAGCTGAATAAAAGAAAGGAAGAACGAAAAAAAAACAAGAAGAAGATGTCTTTTTAATCGTTTGATAAGGGAGATGTATAAAAAACGTTTTCAACTGGCCGTCCTACATAGAATATGGCGAATGTTAAATGTATTATTTGAAAGCTATCCTACGTATTTGCCATAACTTATTGATGCGTGTAAATTGTAACAGACGATCGAACGTACTAACGCTAAAAGAAACAAGAGAAACGAAAAGAAAAGGTGTAACGATATGTAACACGCAATAATTTTGTAGACCTTATGTTATAATAAAACCGATGTTAAGAAATATTGATTCGAGTATTGTAAAACGATGATTTGAAAGGGAACGGGTTAACTGAAGTGGTAAATCTCGTGAAAATTCAACTAAAAAAAGCCAGACTTGTATTTGACGGTTACTTTTACAGTGTCTGCTGCGTGTTAATTTTATCTGAATGTAATAGATACGTTAATGATGGAAAATAAGCTATGCTGAGATATATATACACGTCAATTTATTTAACGATCTCACACGAATTCCCTATTGCGGTCGCGTTAGTTGTACAAAATCTTTGTTTCTCTTTCTTTCTTTTCATTATAATTTTTTCCAAACGCCTCTCTGTATAATGTATCGTTTAAAAACGCCAGTATCTTTGTCGTACATACATGTAACATAGGAGTAAGGAGTATATCATGCCGTAAAAGTGACAAATGGTAAACGTTTCTAAACCGAGAAATCATATAGTGATATAACTACCATACTCTCATTCAATCACGAGGATACTATCATAATTAACTATGTACATGACGTTCATTTTCTCTTCTAACGCGTTTGTTGTTGGATTTCATGCATTTCGAAAAAGTTTCTTCTGCTCTATGATTTATAATGTTCATTTTAACCCGACAGTGTACAGGTGAACTCATGGAACCTAAGTATCCAGCTGGGGTGCTCGTAGATCCCAGAGATCGCATAGAAAAATCTGTTTTAATGACTCTGTATTATGATTAAAATATTAACATTACTTTGTAAGAATAGACGGTAGTATGATTTTCTAGTGGTAAGGATCTGCAAGACCCCCACGTATGCACTGTCGAATTAAAAGTAATGTTATCACAATAATGTTCGGATAGTGGTCACCCAATCATCCCCATTACATTCGAGCTCTTGTCATGAAAATAATTTTCAACTAGTTTTTGGATTACTTTTCTTCAATTAGAAAATTTAGAAGCAGTGTTTTAAATGTATCTCATTTTTGTCCCCGACACGTCTAAGGCGAGCTGCCCGAATAGTAGTCACAATTTGGTCTCAATCCTGCGACCATTATCCGGGCATTCCTGTAATGGATCGTGATTAATTCTAAATAGAAATTAGACGTCCTATTTTATCGCTACTTTTAGGTAAAAAAAACTAAAAAAGTCACATGTAAATAGTGTGAGAAATAATTAAATTGAACGACAATGGTCTTAGAACTTTTTTCAACCCGATTTCTTAAACGGATACACGTATATAATTTTCTAACTTCTTACAATAGGGCACAGCATAATATGTTGCAGAGTGGCTGGGGATATTTCTATACAATAATTTCTATGATAATATAGATCTTTGTTATGCACCGTGAAGAGCCGTCTTGTAATTGTTGATAATTTTTAACAAGTGGATGACAAGATGTATTTTACAATACTGTGCCGTCTTGTAATGAACTTGTCGATATACATAATATCAAATTTTTAAGAACTTATTGTTAAGCTTGCGTTACACACCTCATTTGTAAATATTAGATTATATTTTTGTCTGTAGCATAATTTCACATATACGAGTTACAAATGAGCGCGCGGTCGAGCGCAGAAAATGAACGAACTGCGCCCTACAGAAAAAACGAGGAACTAAATTTGTGGTCTGTTTTACCTTTTTGACGTCTTTCGCGAGTGAAAATCGTCGAACACAAAGGGTATAGCCGAATAAGGGGGTGAAATGTGCCTTTACAAGCGACAGATGTCGCTGACATTTACTTTTACTCGGTGGATATATTCAACGGTCATTTATGACGTCATAATTTACTGGCAGATACGCAACAACATTTATTTTCAATTGCTCTTTGTTAATAAATTGTTATCGATATATCTAACCATTGAATCGTATAAAACAAATCGGGAGCAATTTTTTGGTGCCATAATATCTTTGTAAAAAGATCATTTACTATCTATTTTGCAGATGATAAATTTCTGCTTTTTTATTTGCAAATGTTTGCGACTGAAACAATGGGGGACGGAGCAAATGGGGAGCAATTTTTTAAGACATAAATTGTTAAGAAATATTAATATTCCGCGCCAACTTCACTTCGATCGAATTTCGTCTAGCTGGAGGCTTGTACTTACTTACATCATTCCTTGGGTGCTCGTTTTGTTCTATCCGACCCAAAGAATGACGCTCTGGTCTCTATTTGGACATACGATTCGTAAAAATGTTTATATTACAAATAAATTGATGCAGGTGAGTCCGATCCGCCATTTTCTTGACCGTTGACAGACATAAATTTCAATATTTTATAACTTTTTGACGATTTGGATAATATAAGGACCAGCGCGTCATTCTTTAGGGCCTCCTGAACACGTCCTTCAAATTTTGTTGCATTCTGTTTAGTAATGACGACGTAATTTGTGTTCTACGTTTTAAGGATTTTTCTAGGGTCTGTCGGTAAAGTTTTCGACGCTCACATCACATTAATATAAAACAGAATTAGACCTATTGAAACATTTAAATTTATTTTCAACTGAATTTATTTATAATAACCAATTATTTCATGGTTTCATAATCATGAAGTACTAATGTAAGTACCGAACTCCGAATTCCGCGTCGGTAAAACAGCCCACGTTTGATCGAACAGAAACTGATTTAAGCGCCACCTCAGTTATAGCGGCTCAAATATAGATATCTGTATTTACAACTTTATTAATAATACGATCTTTATATTTTATGAGGAATATCAAATAATCTTTTAAAAATGTTTTAGATACTGTACTTAAATATTCAAACATTATAATGGTAAAATATACAATTCTATATGAAGTATACAATTTTTATTTTTATTATTCATTCTTAGATTTATCTTTCAGAAGGCCATATAATAACATTAAATGACATATATGTAATAAGACGCTACTAAGAATAGTACTTGGATAAGTATTCCAACATAATTCTATTATTCCCAAAATGGTCAACTTTATAACAGTCTTATAATCTGTACACCATGCAATGTAAGGCAGTGTATGGTAATACCATATATAAAATTGATAATGCAAGGATCTACTAAATGCTATACCAATAAAATTTGCAACAAAAAATGGAAAGATAAATAATTGACTCATTGTAGACATATCTACTTTTTCTTTCTTCTTTAACTGTGATTGTACATTTTCCTCTATATATTTTAATTTTGCATAGGACTTCATATATTTTATCCAGGTTGGTATGCAATAAATTATGGTTAATATATGCAGTACTAATAATAATACATGAAAATATGGATGGATAAAAACATTATCTGATAAAAATCTCCAATTTACAGTCCATTTAAATTCAAAAACTCTTCCAAGATCAAAAGCACCTTTTATATATGCAAGTGGATTGTTAAGTAAGAAAGGAAGACCTAATATTAACTGAATAAAAGCACAAATAAACAAATGTACAGTTGCCTTAATTAATCCTAAATTACATAAATAAGCTACTAAAAGTGCTGGTGCAAATAATAAAATGTTCATTTTTACAGACACTGCTAAGCTGTAAAGAATGCTTCCTAAATACCAATGATTGTCTAAAAATGCATTCAAGCTTGCAAACAATAACACCATTGCAACTGGGTCATTGAAAAGTCTCAAAGTAAATATAGAATGAACTCTATAAGATGTACAGCACATAATAATTAAGACATAAGGAGGAACTTTTTTAGTTTTTGCATAAATTCGAAAAACCAAAGTAAGTAATATTATATACAGAGCTGCAAAGGAGTACTGCGCTATTTTTATCTTTGCTCCACGTCCCGTGATGTAGTGTAGTATCGAAAATATATAAACAAATCCTGCAGGATACACTAATGGTCCAGTATCACCTCTCAATTTGGAGTAATCCAATGTTCCATTCAAAAAGCCCTCGACTTCTTGCATGTATGCTTTCCAGTCAATTTCTGTGTATGGTACTTTTTCGATAACCAATACATTTAAAATAATTTCCAAAACAATAAACACTCTGCCAATTATAATTAATTTTCTTGGATCTGTGAATAAGGAAACAAACTTTTCCCATTCTAAGTAATTTTCGTACCAATTCTTGGTATTTTTCTTCAAAGTTTTTGCTGAATTCAGGTTAGATCGTAATTCTCTACGTGGTGCCATTTTACTCCGAGCACACGTGTGTGGAGTATTACACGGTGTGCGTTCAAATCAGTTCAAATATCAGGTGAAATATCCAGCATGGTAAATGATGAAGGTTAGGGTTTCCTAGGGAAAATGGCGACTCGTCCCGCTCTGTAGATTTCCACGGGTTCGCTGGATCGCTGGCTCACCCACACCTATGTATGTAAGTACATGAAGCTAGCCGGAAGGAATAATAAAATATGATTACTTTTAATTTTTCTTAGTGTATTTCGTTTGTAAATCGTTTGTGATTGATTGTGAGTCTATTTTTAACGTTTGTTACAAAATTAGTTCTTTTGTAATTAGCAATTTTATTTCAATCATGATGTGAGCCAAAACTTTTTAGTAATTTTTTATAATAAACAGATTTTGCGATAACTGATAACTGTAATTGATTGGAAATCGTTTGTGATTTACAAATATATCATTTTCATTGTTTGTGAGTGAATAATTTCTTAATTATCTACAAGTTTGTTTTATAATAAATAATTGTAGTGCGCATGCACAAAATATACTCAGGACTCTCATCAACAGAGAGCGTATCGGCGCGTTACGTATAGCGGAAATCATTAAAATTTTCTATGTTTCATATTTTATGAGCAAAAGTTCTTTTAATTTTTGGAGCAACTGTCATTATGCTGAAGATCTTTTATAATAAAATAACAAAAATAACAAGATAAATGATTTCATGTAGTTTTATATATTATATATTATTTATAAATATTGTAAACCGAGTTCCTTTTCTTTCTCTTATTCCTTCCGACTAGCTTCATGTAGGTAGCTAAAGGCATACATATACCCGTATTTTATCTTCTGCATTCATTTAATTTGCTGTAATTGAATAAACTCCTTAGGAGGTCGAACGTGTTGATTTTATTACTTCCGTCTGCACCCTTTATATCTCTGAATGTACTATATCTCTGCACCCTTATATCACTGCATTCCTTACATCCCAGCAACCCTTACATCTCAGTATTCTTAACATCTATGCATCCCTTACATCTCTGCATTTTTTTCATCCCTACATTCCTTACATCACTTCATCCCTTACATCTCTGCATCCCTTACATCTCTGCTTCCCTTACATCCCTGTATTCCTCACATCTCTACATTCCTCACATCTCCACATCCCTTACATCTCTGCATTCCTCACATTCCTGCCTTCTTTATATACCAGCATCCCTTACATGCTTGTATCCTTTACATCCTTGTATCACTTATATTTCTGCATTCCATACATCGCAGTACCTGGCTGAAATTCAGTTGAAATTTTTGCGGCTATAAGGCCTGCGATTTTATACAAATTTAGTTCCTTTTTTCGCCACCAGAGGGCGCTGATTCGACATCGAAATTTTAGTTCACATTTTTGCCGCCAGAGGGCCAGAAATGGTGCAAGGTTTAGTTCCTTTTTCCGAAACCAGATGGCGCTGATTCGACATCGAAATTTTAGTTCACATTTTTGCCGCCAGAGGGCCAGAAATGGTGCAAGGTTTAGTTCCTTTTTCCGAAACCAGATGGCGCTGATTCGACATCGAAATTTTAGTTCGCATTTTTGCCGCCAGAGGGCCAGAAATGGTGCAAGGTTTAGTTCCTTTTTCCGAAACCAGATGGCGCTGATTCGACATCGAAATTTTAGTTCGCATTTTTGCCGCCAGGGGGCGCCGTTTTTTCGAAATTTTCGTGAAATTCCTTTACTTACCTTCACTTACCTTTACTCGAAGCAGTCTTTACAATATATTTATTATGAGGGATGCAGAGATGTAAGGAATTTAGGGATGAAAGGAATGTAGGGATGAAAAGAATGTAGGGATGATAAGAATGGAGGGATTTAAGGGATGAAGAGATGTAAGGAATGTTGGGATGTAAGCGATGAAGAGATGTAAGGAATGTTGGGATGAAAGGGATGCAGGGATGTAAGGGATGCAGAGATGTAACGGAACGAGCGATGTAAAGGAATTCCGTAGGGGTCCGAGGCTGGGGCCAGCACGCGGTCCGAGGAGGGCTGGCATCGGGTGTGGCCCCCTGATGTCGGCGGAGTTTGGCACATGGCGAAGGGTCAAGGGGCCCTCGCTACAGCCCCTGTGCAGGCCACCGTGGTGGTTTTAGTGGGTAAAAATCCCACACTATCTCCGGCCCCTCCCGAGGGGGGCTGAAGGTGTCTTTCTAAAGATTTCCACCACGTTAAAAAAAAAAAAGTGATTTCAGGGTTGCAGGGATGTAAGCAATGCAGGATCGTAAGGGATGCACAGATGGCCTTGGACTACAATGTGGGATAAAATTATATAAATAACTAGAAAGAGTAAAATACATGGGGTCCTCGGTTGAGACGTAGAAGAGGGATATAAATGTTATTCCCCTTCGATGAGCTTATTTAATAAGCAAGAAAAAATAAATGAAGTAAATTAAATAAACTCTGGAAAAAAATTAGAAGATAATTATTATACTGGTTGTGCCCTCTTCATACGCCCCTGATTTCATCCAGGGGAGTTAGGGACCCCGCTGCGCCATTGACGACCCCTGCGTACCGACCTGTTATCATATTGGGGTATTAAGGACCCGAAAATGCCGATGGCTATCTTTGCATACGAATAATACAGCATCCGGGGTGCCAAGCACCCCAAAGCACCAATGACTATCTCTGCGTACCGACCTGTTATCATATTGGGGTATTAAGGATCCCAAAATGCCGATGGCTATCTTTGCATACCAATAATATAGCCTCCGGGGTGCCAAGGACCCCAAAGCACCAATGACTATCTCTGCGTACCGACCTGTTATCATATTGGAGTATTAAGGACCCCACAATGCCGATGAGTATCTTTGCATACCAATAATATAGCATCCGGGGTGCCAAGGACCCCGAAACGCCGGTAAGTATCTCTACATACCAATATTAGAGCATCCGGGGTGCCAGGGACCCCGAAGCACCGATAACAATCTTTGCTTACCGACGCTACGGCATTCAGTGTATCTGAGACCCCGAGGTAACCAGTGACACCGATTTTATGGTACCCGGGGTTTCAGGGACCCCTTAGCAACTAGCGAAATATAAGAACGAAAAACGAACAAATCGTGAAACTCAGTTGTTCGGGATAGTGATGGGTTTGACCGGATCTAGCGAAATATAAGAACGAAAAACGAACAAATCGTGAAACTCACTTGTTCAGGATAGTGATGGATTTTACCGGAAATAGGGAAATATAAGACCTAAAAAGAGAGATTTATGAACAAATAGCAAAATATAAGACCTAAAAATGAACAAATCGTGAAACATTTGTTCAAGATAACGATGAATTTGACCGGAAATAGGGAAATATAAGACCTAAAAAGTGAGATTTATGAACAAATAGCAAAATATAAGACCTAAGGATAGATCCTTCCGAAGAAAAGAATCAGAATAAAAAAAAATAACCTGTTCGCTCGAAAAATTGATTTTACGACTTTATGTTAACCGAATCGTAGCTCTCAGCTCGATATCGTTCTCTAAAAATTATCGTGTGATAAATGTTTAGAAAACGATACCGATTACCAGGTCACACCACGTGGAGGTGGCTACATTAATGACCCACCTAAAATAATAAAATTCTCAAAGAGAGACAACATTAAATACCAATTTAAACGATAAAATGTTGAAACAGAAAATATAATTAACATCATAATTTCAGCAATAATTGAGAAAATAACAATTGAACAACAAAATGCTGTAATAGAAAAGATGATTATTAATATTATAGTCTCAGTAACAATTGAAAGGGTAGAATACGAAAACAGAAAGCAATTGACATTGCAACCTCAGAACCATTTAATAAAAGACACCAGAATACGAATATATGATGTGAGAACATTAGATATGATTTACATATAAAATCAATAAGAAGAGAATAATTTCCTGAAATAAAATAGTGACCTCCCTAAAATCATAAAACCCCCCAAAACAAACAACATAAAACTTTCAATAATAAAATGCTGAAATAGAAAATATAATTAACATCATAATTTCAGTAACAATTAACAAAATAACAATTCAACAATAAAATGCTGAAATAGAAAATATAATTAACATCATAATTTCAATTACAATTGAAATGAAAAATACCGAGAACAGAAAATATAATTACCATTCCAATCTCAGAGATATTTAATAAAATGAAAACTCATCCAGATTAAATAAACTGAACCTATTTAAAATAAGAACATGAAATATAATTGATGTGCAAATCAATAAGAAAAGAATAATTTATTTCGATAAAGTAATAAACGAAAAATAAATAGGGGAAATAAAATCGCGAGTTGACCATTCACCGAGCTGGGTATTGAACTCGTAAAATTTCGAGTTTAATACGTCTTGGACCGTATTATTCATACCGTTCAAGGAAAAACACAAAAAATGAAAAAAGCAAATTAGCGAGCATAGTGACAGAATGACTGTCCATCCGAAGATGGAGAGCCATTAGTAGTTCCCCTCTTCTGGGCAAATTTTGCCGGGGCTCTTCAGCATATAGCCTCTTCTTTCTTCGGCAATAGCCTTACAAAAATCACTCGCGAAAATTTTACGTTTGCTCAGACATTTGTAAAAACGTAACACGTAAACGAGCAACGATCCCTTGAATCGCTACTCGCATACCTGCACAATTTTTGCAAATGTCCAAGCACAAAACACTTTTTAATTTCACTTCACTTCACTTCACTTCACTTCACTTCACAGCACTTTCACTTTAATACTTCATTTTTGTAATCGGGTCTAGTACCACGACTACGACTTACAAACTAATAAGGCTTGGCCTTGAAAAAATCAAGAGAGAATGCTAAATTAATTAATTGATAAATTAATTAAATTGCATTTTCATCTTTTCCCTTGATTTTTGGTTTCCCAACCCCAGATACAAGCTTCTCACGTATTAGAGGAGAATACGAAGAGAAACATGAAAGCTTGCTCTGGCCCTGCCTACTTATAAACTAAACTCAATCACACCAGAAGTAAACTACCTGCCTGCCTATCGCTATATTTAAAAAAGGGCAAAAATCATTCTCACAAAAATTCACTCCACGGTTCTCATACAACCACCCGAGTGCAAAAATGCCTACACCTAGGGAGAACGTCCTGGGACGCCTCCGACACCCGAGTTCAATTCAACTTTCACACTCTAATAAAATCATACCTTTTTGCTGAATTAATAGTATTCATGCTTATTACTTTGATATTGAAATCCGCTCATCGCGAAATAAATTCTTGTACATATAAAAAAGAAAGTGTACTGTGAAGTCGGAGGGTCATCCGACTTCTGTACATTTTTAAACTCGAAATCTATATATGTAAATATGTACAAGAAAACCCTATCCTGAGCTAAGGCATAAAATACACAAAAAAGCAATTTGCACGATTATCATTGTATAAAATAATACAGTGATATTCGTGGGTCACTATGCTCGCTCAAAAAATAAAAATTACAACCAATTCCCGTGTCGCTACAGACCATTCGTCCTACGACATGATGGGAACCGGAGGAACTTTAAAGCATGCGACTCACCGATCGTTGACTTGCACTACTGCACTCGCCGCGCATCTTAGATTGATCCATAGCTCGACTGTTGGCTCGTCAAAGAAATGGTACCCCCACTGGCCAAAGCACTCATCTAGAAGCATGTAAATCACGACTCTTGAACGATATATGTTTTCTCTCAATTTGTTGTAGTTAATATGCTAATATATAGGATAATTCAAAAATATGCATGCAAAACTATATGGGAATAACTACACCATAAAACACGGTAAAACACATGCAAATACATCCCAAAACACTCGAAGATCAAAACCATTGAACACTATAAAATATTTGCAAAATTATAGTAAAACACATAGGGTACCAATCCATAAAACCTACTAATAAATCCGTATAAATATGCCAAAACACAAAGGGTACTACTCCATAAAACCCACTAATAAATCCGTATAAATATGCCAAGACACATAGGGTACCACTCCATAAAACCCACTAATAAATCCGTAAAAATATGCCAAAGCACATAGGGAACCACACCATAAAACACAATAAAGCACATGCAGGTACATGGGGTGCCACACCATAAAACACAATAAAGCACATGCAGGTACATGGGGTTCCACACCATAAAACGAACTAATATATCCGTATAAATATTCCAAAACACATGGGAAACACTATAGGAAACACTATAGGCAAACACAGTAACACTTGTGGTAATACACTGATAAATCCATGCACGAATATCCAAGGTATCAACCCGTACCGGTATATGTTTGACAGATCCATCCGTATCCTTCAGCGGTCGCGATAAGACTGATTAGATTTGACCTCTCTACAGGTCGCGCTTGTACCGGCGCGCGGCGCGCGCAATCAAGCATGGCGTTCCGCTTCACCGGTTCCGCAGATTTAACTATTTCTATCTGATATTTGTTTAATTATTATTTTATATTTTACAATTGTTTATTAATCAAATTATTGTTATATCGATTTAAATTGTTTATTTCTTTACATTTCCGCGTGGGTATATTGCAAAATTTTATTTAATTATTCTATTAAAAATTATTTAATTATTGTTTTTAATTTTACAATTGTTTGTTAATTAAATTATTGTTATATCTATTGAAATTTATTATTTTTATAACTTTTATACACGGATATCCAATAAATTTGTTTGAATTATTTAATTTTTATACAATATTAAGAAGTGATTATTGTGTTTTAATATAAATTTGATTTTTATCAAATAGTTATTGAACGTTATACAATAATAACAGTTACAAATACTCTTCGATTCTTTAATTAATTTATTGCTTTTCTAAAATGATTTATTTTCCAAAGTAATTGAAGTTAAATTTGTTAAACAATTAGATGTACTATCATTATTTTTTGTTCCTATTATTATTTTTTTTGGACATATTCAGATATACGAGCTACGAATGAGCGCGTGGTCGAACGCAGAAAACGAACGAACTGCGCCCTACAGAAAAAACAAGGAAGTAATTTGTGGTCTGTTTTACCTTGTTGACGTCTGAGACCCCCAAAATCATGATTTCTCAAGAATAAAGGCATGTACGGTCTTTTTATATCCACAGTCACTGGTTGTAAAGCGTGCTCGCTCTTTTGCTTACCAAGTGTGGTTAGAATTGAATTTGTTTGATCTTTTATCAACAGCAAAATGGCAAAATTTGATCTAACGTCACGTATAGGACAATATCTTGATCGGCATTTAGTCTTTCCTCTTTTGGAATTCTTATCTGCAAAACAGGTATATCAGGAAACAGAATACTTTTGCTGTATACGTTTCGATTATAACCAAAACGTATAATTGTACCATATTATAATACGTATTATGATAAACGTATAATAATATATATTACACTTTTCAGATTTATGATGAGGATGAATTACTTCAAGCTAAACTGGATATTCTTAGCAAAACCAATATGATAGATTATACTATTGACATCAGGAAACAGCTTTATCCTAATTTAGAAGTACCAGAGGTATGAACAAATGTTTATGATAATAAATGACAAGTATGATTGATAATGTTACTTGTAGGAGTTGAAAGCACGCCGTGCAGATGTTCTTCAAGAGCTTGGTTATTTACAAAATAATGTATCAGTTGTTGTTGCACTTATGAATAATGAAGAAGTTATGAAGAAAATGGAGAATATGAGAGATTCTAAAGCATTAAATAATTACCTTACCCAGGAATCTGATGTAAGTGTAACATCTTTAAATAATACATGAACAACATGTAATTAAAATATTACTTTATGTAACATTGTATGTAGGTATGTTTGGATAATATTAAATAACTTCAATTTTGTATTGATGTTTACAGTTTAGGGTTGAAATGATGGACAGTTTTGTCAAACTAGCAAAATATCGGTATGAGTGTGGAAATTATTCTGTTTCCACATCATATTTATACTTTTATATGCTTATAATGTCACCAACAGATAAGGTATGAATTTACTATAAATAATTTGTAAGATTTTAATACGTTGCTCTTATAATAGAAAGCTGTACTATTTTTAGAATTATTTAAATGTACTTTGGGGCAAATTGGCATCAGAAATCTTAGTACAAAACTGGGAAACTGCATTAGAAGATGTAAACAAATTAAGAGAGTACATTGATAGCAATGTTATAGGAAACTCTCTTCAGGTATTACAACAAAGAACATGGCTTATTCATTGGAGTTTATTTGTATTTTTCAATCACGTGAAGGGTAGAGATTTAATTATCGAAATGTTCCTTTACCGACCACAGTACGTTGCTATTATTATAATAATTATTATACAGTATTTTAAATACTATAACTGAAGGAAACTAATTATGTATTACTATTGCAGTTATTTAAATGCTATTCAAACAATGTGCCCACATATATTGCGATATCTAGCCGCAGCTGTTATCGTTAATCGTTCCAGACGATCTATACTAAAGGATCTTGTAAAAGTAATACAACAGGAATCTTATACATATCGTGACCCGATTACCGAATTTCTAGAGCATTTATATGTCAATTTTGATTTTGATGGAGCAAGACAAAAGTTACAGGAATGTCAAACGGTCGTATTTAATGATTTCTTCTTGATTGCATTACTAAGTGAATTTGTAGAGAATGCTCGTTTAATGATCTTCGAGACATTTTGCAGAATCCATCAGTGTATAAGCATCGGGTATAGCAATTTTACTTTTAATTTTACAGTTAAATAAATACCATGTTCTTTAAAATCTTAAAACGTTTCTTTATGTTACAGAATGCTTGCAGAAAAACTTAACATGAAAGCAGATGTAGCCGAATGTTGGATCGTTAATTTAATTCGTAATGCACGATTAGATGCCAAAATAGACAGTAAATTGGGGCATGTTGTTATGGGCGGTCAACCTGCTTCACCGTATCAACAACTGGTTGAAAAAATTGAAACTTTAAGTGTACGAAGTGAAGCATTAGAAAACTTAATTGAACGCAAATTAAAAGCTAAAAACCAGGATCCTGTTAGTATAGTATGGAACTAATCGAGGTCAGTATCATTCACAATCATTTTTCATACATTTTTATGAAACTTTCTGAATTATTACACGATTGCATTTTTAACAATGCTGTCACCATGAAAATAAGAAAAGAATTATATTGAAGTTATTATCCATTTACCAAACTACGGGCATAGATCCGAAACATAAAAATCTTTTTATTTCAAACATGACTTAATTTCTGATGTCGTACAAATTATAGTAAAAAATATTTTTTTTTACAGTATCAAACTTCTTGGAATCTGGATTTGTGACATTGCGATATAATGTACACATGATACCTAACACTGAGACAATTCAGTTTTATATATTTAAAAAATTTGCGGTATATAATAGGATAAATATATTTTTATTCATACAGCTTTGTGAAATTCAAATCGAATGAATAAAAATATACATTATTATAAACACTACACATATACATACATATACCGCAGTTCACCAGAGTCCATAACTGCGACGCGCAGGTTGGAAGATGGTGGGGGAACGCAGCGAGCTCTCTGCTAATCGCTTTCCACTTCGTTTGGAAGTATCGCCAATCAGGGCGAAGATGCGCACTGGAGAAGCGCGAAGAACGAAAACTGGTCTTTTCCCAGTTATGGACTCTGGTGAACTGCGGTATACATACATGCATACGTTACAACGTACAAAATGTACTTTTTCATCAAATGTATTTTCGCGTTTTATTACTGAAAATATGCAGAAAAGAAATATAATTCAGAATACTTCTGTTTAAAGTGTATTATTCTGCAGCCCCTGTACAAAATTTGGAATATTCTAAATAAATATTCTGTTTTAAAAAGTATTCAATCAACAAAATAAAATGTATCATTTTCTGTAATATATGTACGGATATCAAGTACTGTATATTAGACAAAAAATGTAATTTTATAATTTAATAACAGATATCTTGATAAATAAAAAACCCATGTACTACTATCACAAATCATTATAAATTATTCATTTTGTCAGTAGTATCAGTACTTATTTCTGTCTGTGCGTCGTCTATATCAGATAAGGTAAAGGTACATCCGGTATAAGAATTTCGATTAATGCAATATATTAAAACGCTTCGCCAGTATGGATCTTGGGCTAAAAGGTAAGGATTACCTAAAATTATTACCAAAGCACGAGCACGAGTAATTGCGACATTGAGTCTTCGAGGACAAGCCACAAATCCAAGGGAGTGTTTGATATCTTCGTTTATAAAATTACTTGAAGATCGTACAGCTGAAATAATGATAACGTTACGTTCTTGGCCTTGAAATCCTTCGACGCTGCTAATTTTTGGTAAATCCACGTTTAATTCCATAAGTAATTCACGAATTTGATAAACCTACATAAAAAAATCATTAAAATAGGGTGTAAAGATATTTAATAATTACTTTTTCATCAATTATATTTAATGATTTTACCTGTTTTTGATAAGGAGTTATAATTCCCAGATCATCGGGGGAAAGACCACATTTATATAACTTCAGTAAGTAAAGATATGCTTGCGTTGCTTCTTCCGGATTATACCAACTTGGACTATCACTGTCTTTACAGTTTTCTCCATTTACACCATGAAAGATTATAGCTGGTGGCGCACCATTTCTTTCTGGTAATTCACTAGCTAATGTTTGTAAAAGTTTTGCTTCTTTGCTTTTCTTTGGCGATATCTACAAATATTTTTTCATTAATTATCTCACATATAAACTTAATAAATGTATTTTGTTTAAATAAATATTTGTACCTGTGCTATTAATTCAGAATCATAGAATAGCGAACTTGATAATTCAAGTATTTCCGGTAAACTTCGATAATTTATAACAAGCTTTGTGACCAGCCTTGGATCATATTGTGATTCAAAACCATTAGGATCTTTTTGGTAAGGGAAGTGACGTAACAATCTCGTTAAAAACGACTCGTCTAAACCAAAATTCTTTGCTAATCTACTCTGTACAACTGGACCAAGTTGTAATGGATCACCCGCAAGAATGACTTGTCCATAATCAAAATGAATAAAATTTAGTGGAATCATAATTTCTGGCTCTGTTGCTTGACCAGCTTCATCGATCAGTACATGTGAAAAGTGTCCACGCGGGAAACCCATGTTGTTCAATATTCCCAAAGCAATACAGGTACCAACAGTAATTCTGTGACGACCAATTATACTCATAGTGCAATTTAACTTTGGACCTTCTCCATTATATCTTGTTTTTGCAACTGACTTTTCATCTGCTATTTCTGCAGTGGCACAATACGGTAATAACTTACCAGATATAGAATCACTACTTAAGTAATGATGTGCTATAAGCCGTACCTGTTAAAAAATATCTAAATTTTAAAACATATTTCCATTATTAATCAAATAAAAATAAAATAGTATATACCATATCACCAGGTTTAAGAACACCACTATCCAGAAGCCGTTCTGCTATAAGATTTGCTGAACTATTAGATGGTGTTGCAATTAATAGTCGACTTTCAGGTATAGTTGATAAAATTTGCAGAATTGTTTCACACAAAGTAATAGTTTTTCCTGTACCGGGTGGTCCGAATATCACATAAGGTAGTGGCCGTGCGTGTCCTTTTAATATGTTTTTTACAGCTTCCTTCTGGTAATAATTGAGATTTTGATTGAACCAAATTAACTTTCGTTTTTTTATTTGTGTAATGTACGGTTGTAATTCAGTGTTGTAAGAAGAGACTGATGTTTCTCTTGAATTTCTTGATAATGTTTTGTCTAATAAATTTTTATCAACGTCTGTTTTTTTGTGTGTTTCAACGTCTTGATTGTTTTTTGTTAACGTAATAGAGCTTGTTTCACATTCTTTATTTTCTTGAATTGGTTTAACATTAAATAATCTTTGTACGACGGATATTTTTGTCGATGATCTTGACGTATTACTTGATTTATTACTTGTAGGTGTACTGCTAGTAGAAGATTCTGATGACACAGAATCATTTCGCTGATGACCCAGTTGTTTAGAAACTGGCTTGTCGTTTGTTTCAAACTCTTCGAGATCTACCTGAGATTCTTTCTCAATTACATATGTAGGAAACAAAAAGTTGGAACCGAGGCGATGTACAGCCATATTAATTGCATTATGACAACGTTGCACGGCAGAATTTGAGCATTTAAATGTCACTTGACAGTCTTCGTAATTATAATCTTGATGAAATTTGTAGTTGAATTTCAAAAAAATGTCCGTATTTGTAATTCTATGGATAAACCCTTCATATTTTAATTGGCCTGTTTTAAATATTAAACATTAAAACTCTGACTCATTAGTTAAAACTTATTGATCCATACATGTTTAACAACATACCTTGAGTATTATCCCATTTAAAAGATACTATAGCTCTATCGCCAATAATTAAGGATGGACGTTTCTCTGCAAGTCCTGGTACTTCCATAACTAAATAGTCCCCGGCACGTCTCATAACTGTACTTTCCAGATTATATTGCTGCATACTTATTGTTTGAGCAATTTCTTCTAAATATAGTAACGCGTGAAAACGATCTTTATAAACCTCAAAACTGAGCCTGTTTAGTAAACAAGGTATAGCGTTTCCTATATCATATTCACATTCAGTTTGTGATTTCCTTTCATCTAT
The DNA here is from genome assembly GCF_051020975.1 of Osmia lignaria lignaria. NCBI lineage: Eukaryota > Metazoa > Arthropoda > Insecta > Hymenoptera > Megachilidae > Osmia > Osmia lignaria. The sequence continues at coordinate 9,364,412 of NC_135041.1, forward strand.
ACATTTTGATATTACATTCCAGTAATGTCGAGGAACTTTGAATATCACATTTCGTACTTTAATAAATGCAGGTGGTTTACATGGACGAATACCTGGAATGTAGGTCATTTGACTCCATTCATCCAGATCTAATATCTGCCCAGATTTATTAGCTTTAATATTATCACTTTTCACGCATGTTTTGCTTTGTACATTTTTAGGTCGAACATTTATACGAAAAACTCTTCCAATTTCAAAGTCTTTAAAATTAAAGATAAATAATTCTTCACTTGTACCAATAAATTTTGCTGCACATTTAAATATGTAAGTTAATTCGTCAGAAGGATTTAATACTGAAACTGTATTAAGTGTAGGTGGTTGCATTAAAGCTAGTTGAGACTGATTTCTTTTTGACATGAAACAACCTTTACGTAATACATGAGTAGTATTACCTACATTTTGTACTGTAACTATTAAGGTTTGTTCCTCCAATACATCTAATTCAATATTTAAATTATTACTGATAACTATACCACATTTGTCTTTCATAAGTTCATCTAAATTTCTGTTAGTTCTGAAAGTATTGCATAGTATTGGTAACTTGGTTTCTTTTCCAGGAACCTGCAAATACCTTTTATTAGTTGATTGTTTAAAATACTTATCCCCGTCTAAATCAAAATTTACCTGAAATAGTGGAACCACAACTAATGATCTCCATGTATAAATTCCTTGGTCACTTTCAATACTGTCACTAATTACTTTATCACCAACACAAGGAATGTAACCAGATTCGCATATTCTTTTGTTAAAGACAATATCTTTGCCAATGGAACCAATTTCTTTAATTGAATCATAACTAGATACAGTTCCATGATCTAACTTAGATCTCAGAGGTTGTATTTTTTGGATTTTTAATATTATATCATTTAGATTATCAGAATTTTCATTAATCTCTACTTCTGCATCCAGTTTCAACCAGTCTCCAATCACAGGAATAAATTCAGATTGTACCTTATTTAAATCAACAGAAATATTTTTAGGTTCTACAATTATCAAACGATTCTTACGGTCAATTACTTTTCCAACTATGCATTTGATTAAGGTTTTTGGTTCTACAATATTTCTTTGGGGATCTGTGACTACATCATCCCAAGAATCATCTGTCATAGAAATAATTTGCTGTATTTTGTATTCATTCTCATGATTATTTTGAGATACCAAACACTGAACTGTATCACCTACTTTTAAATTATTCACTGAGATGTTTGCTCTATCGCACATATGAGAATGATCAACTACCACATAGTCTTTGGAAATATAAGTAATATTTCCCGTTTTATAGCAGTAATCATGATTACTAAGATATTCATCTTTCTGTATTTCTTCTTTATGAGCGCTTTCGATACGAGCTATAACATTATTTATTTCGTCTGTATCGCTTGTATTAGCCGACTTATATCCCATAGTATACTTAATAACATTATATATAAGTGAAAACATGTTTAATTTCTATTATTTCTATCCATATACCTAAAAACATTTAATTAATTTGAGTTAATATTACGAGTAAGAAATATTTTTAAATTAAAAAGTATGATAATTAGGATGTACCGGTCGATTGATTGATATCTCCACTCAGTTGCTTTGATGTAATCCAATTCCTTTCGCAATGATTGAACACGTTTTAAATGCAGCTCCCGAAGTAATCGTTTTTGTTGCTTTTGCTCCTGTAATTCTGATTTCATTTGATTCAAGATTTTTGAAGTTTGATTTCCACTAGAGGTTAATTCGGAATCCTCAGGTTCTGAGGCTCGTTGCCCTGGCGAGTGGCCCAAAGTTCCAGACGACAAAGTAGAAGAATTCATAATTTTAATCGGGATGATCGATGATCTTCAAACACATCTTTCTTAATGTTTTGACATCAATTTATGTAAAACGTCGCATAATAAAATACACGTGCTGTAAGAGCTGACCAATAAAAATTAACGCGCCTACGTCACCATAGCGGGAAGATTGTATTCGTCTTCCTGTATCTTTGACTTTTAATTACGAGAAGATAAACTAATGAAATTAAAGTATAGTCAAAATGAAGACATTTTCATTTGTATTGATACAACAAACAAAAATAATAAATGATTCTTGCAGATAGTCGTTTCAAACTTTCCAAACCTATCATCCTTTACAAAACTCTAAACTACAAAACTCAAAATCTAACATCCTACAAAATCCTAAAATGCTTTCATAATTCTTTTTCGTTAATTTTCTGGCTTAAATCAAAATTATCAGTAGTACAATTTTTGGCAAGATGAAAAAAGGTGGAACATCGAGGAAACATCATGTTGCCACATCGAAACAAAACCTTTTATTAAAACCTTATGGATTCTGTTGTGACGTCAAGGATAATCCAGGGTTTTCGAAACACAAAGTTTCGATACTACCTTTTCTCTCACGCGGCACAACCAACGAAGGACCTGATATTAAATTTCGCATTAACGAAGACGAACTTTCATCTTCCGGACTACGCGGCGGTCAAAAAGGATTTCAAAAAGGTGGACGAGGTAGAAATGCGGGTAGACGACGAAGTGTATATACAAATGGACTACGAGGTGGATATCAAAATAGATTACGCGGAGGAAATGATAATCACGCTGGTACTTCAAGGGGTGGTGCTCTTGGACCTTTGAACGATCGATTGGTATGTGAACGATGTGGAGGTCCTCTGCGATGGTATCTGGAAGATGAAATAGCTGTAGCTCGTGAGAGTATGGTAAAAAAAAGAATAGAAAAATATAATACTGACATGAACAGAAATGTACAAACAGCTAAAAGAAAAGGTATATAATACAATATTACTTTTTATAGACAATTTAAGTTTAAAATATGAATTTTTCACTAAGCAGAAAAGAATAAGTACGGACACAAGAAGAGAAGGAGACAACAATCAAGCGAAGATAAAGAACATAAGCAAGAAAGTGAAGATAAAACATAGAAACAAAGTAATTTCTCATCAAAATTTAAATACTTTTCTTCACTCTTATTATTACTGTACTAAAGATGAAACATTTCCACTCGTATTAGAAAATATACTTTATTATAATAGAAATGTTACATAATCTCATGTTAAAGAACGCAATACTGTGAGTACAATTAGAGGGTATTCGGGAATCTTATCACATTATTGCAATAAAGGTTCATGAAAGAAATATCGCATCAGTTAACAATATCACTATTGGGGCATTTTAATTTTGTAATTTCAGAAATGAAAAAAAAATAAACGTTTCCTTTTATTATAGAGGCGTATATGAACATATAATTAATAAAATATTATAAAAATTCGTTAAACATATAATAGTATTAATTCCAGTATAAACTAAACCAATTCTGAAAATCAAACTATTATCAACTCATTTATGTAATAATTAATAATAAAATATAATTTTAGTTTTTTTTTTAATGGTTTATGTTTATAAAAAAAGATAACATCATAGTACGGTTGTTTAAAAAAATAAATAGACCGACAAAGAAAATAAACATCTTTAATCTTATTTGTTTCATAAACTTGATATAATCTTATGAAATATTTGTTTAAATATAAAATGTTTTACGAACTTCATAGATAGTACCTGAATAATATTAGTAATATATCTATATTATGTACTCTATAACTTTTCATATTGATTTTATCGAGTACCTTAATTTCTTATTTAATAAACTCATTATAAATTACATGTACTTAGTTTACTGTTAAACAGCAATTAGTTATTTTATCCATAGGCAAATATTAAGTTTGTATAATTATTAATGGATTAAAATGTTTTAAGGAAATAACTAATTTTATAATAATAGTCTTTGAATGAATAAATAATACAAATTAAAATTTTTAATCACGTTAAGTAAAAACAAATTCATGTAACTTTCATACATTATATCAAATTTATGTTCAGATATTTAATTTCTGAAATTGTCTCTGTCTTTGTTTATCCTATACTAAAATTATATCGAAACTGAAGTATAGTCCTTTATTAATATATGTACCACAAATATGACCTTTATTACTCTTTGGCAAAGCACCAGAAAATATTTCATTATTATTTTTATGCTTTTATGTTACTATAAAACGAAGTTTGCGTAATAATAATATACAAAATAAAATAATAATAAAAATGATGTTTACTAATTACGTGAAAAAATATAAAAGAAATAAAAATAATGTTTTATACTCCAATTTCTTTACATTTAAAGCCGCAATATATATTTAGGAATGTTGTCTTTTACTGAAAATTTCTTCTTCGAACAAAGCACGATAATATTTCTTATCTGCGCATTTTATATTTTTCAAGCAAGATATTGTTCATATAATCAAACTATATTAAATAAAACACAGATCTCTTTGCAAAATTAAATAATATTCATTCAGAAAAGGATTAAGTGTTTTTTAAAAAATTATTTTCAAATACGTGATTAGTCTTTGTATACAATCATTTACAAGAATCTGAAGTACCTTCCGAGGGCAAAGAATTTTCATTATCTTTTTTCTTTTCAACATTCGTAGAAACTGACAAGTCACTTAATGAAATCGTTTTTGGTGTGTCAATAATCTTACTACATTCGTTGTTTGCTATTTCTACAAACTGTACATCTAAACATTCCTTTTTATCCACTTTATCTGCCTTTATCTCAGAACAATCTTTAGGGCCCGTTGTACTAACATTATCTTTATTTTCATCTTGTAGCTTACAGTTTTCACTATCACTTTTTTTTTCTTCATTATTAATTTCATCCCCATTAACGACTTCTATTTGCGAAACTTCTGTGCAGGTATCACTTGTTACAGACTGCTCATTGGCTGTCTTTAATTCTGAGTTTTCTTCATTATTACTTTGTATATCTGTCTTCAATCCACAAGTTTCTTCCTTATTATCATTTGTTACATGATGTTCACTGGTTGATTCTAATTTTGCTGAGCTTTCTTCATTCAGATTATTACTTCGTTCGTCTTTCTTTGATTCACATATTTCTTCTTTTTTGTCGGTTGTTACAGATTCCTTTTTTGGTGATTCTAATTCTGCTATGCTTTCTTCATTAAAATTACTACTTTGTATGTCTTTCTTTAATTCGCATATTTCTTCTTTTTTATCATTTGTTACAGACTGTTCATTAGCTGCCTTTAATTCTGTGTTTTCTTCATTGTTACTTTGTGTGTTTGTCTTCAACTCACAAGTTTCTTCCTTATTATCATTTGTTACATGTTGTTCACTGGTTGATTCTAATTTTGCTGTGTTTTCTTCATTATTATTTTGTATACCTTTGTTTAATTCACATATTTCTTCTTTTTTATCTGTTGTTACAGATTCCTTTTTTGGCGATTCTAATTCTGCTGTGCTTTCTTTATTCAAATTACTACTTTGTACGTCTTTCTTTAATTCACATATTTCTTCTTTTTTATCAGTTGTTAAAGATTGCTCACTAGTTGACTCTACTTCAAGTGTGTTTTCTTCATTCAGATTACTACTTTCTACGTCTTTCTTTAATTCGCGTATTTCGTCTTTTTTATCAGTTGTAACATATTGTTCATTAGTTGACTCTACTTCAATTATGTTTTCTTCATTCAGATTACTATCTTGTTTGTCTTTCTTTAATTCGCATATTTCTTCTATTTTATCAGTTGTTACAGATTCCTTATTTGGTGATTCTAATTCTACTGTGTTTTCTTCATTCAAATTACTACTTTGTACGTCTTTCTTTAACTCACATATTTCTTCTATTTTATCAGTTGTTACAGCAGATTGCTCACTAGTTGACTCTACTTCGACTGTGTTTTCTTCATTCAGATTACTACTTTGCACGTCTTTCTGTAATTCACATATTTCTTCTATTTCATCAGTTGTCACAGATTCCTTATTTGGTGATTCTAATTCTGTCGTGTCTCTAACATTATCGATACTTTCTATTTTTGAACCAGATATATTAGTTTGTTCTTCTTCAGGATTTTGCAAATCAGTTGTGGTGCTTACCAAAGTCGAGACTGAATCTAATTTTGTGACTTCTATTACGTTTAATGCAACTTCTTTTTCATTCACATTTTGTGTTTCAAGATCGTTCTTACTGGCTTCAGTATCAATTTCTGTTTTTTGCGTTTGATTTACATCAATAGATGATTGTATTTCAATTTGTTCTTCTAAATCTGTTGTTACTTTTTTAACATCATCATTCTCATTGGTTTCTAAATTAATATTATTACTTTCGATGGTTTCCTCTTCTTCTAGTTCGTCCGGTTTCATACTCTGAACTATTTCATCAATGGTAAGCTCCACTGAAGAGTTCATATTCGAGCATTCATTATTTACATTTTCTTCTGTTTCTTGTTCCCGAGCTTCATCATTTTCTACAGGTTCATGTGTTTCTTCATCTGCTGTTTTATTAATGTTTTCATCTTTAACTGAATCTTCCTTTGCGATAGCTACATCTGAAGATTCATCTTCAGTGTATGTTGTTATAATATCAACAACATTTGTTCCTTCAAGACTAAGTTTCACATGCATTGGATCATTAGTGTCATCAAGAATCTCAAACTGAAACGTCGTTTCTCCATCCGCAGCCAGTTCTTCGAACGTTTTGCGCATTTCTTGAGACCATTCACTTATTGAATTCGGTTTTTGCATAGCACAGTGTTTGGCTAAAGGAGGAATATTTATAATATCTACAGGCAGCACTCGTGTTTCATTTGTAACCTCTACATTGCCATAATCTATGAATAAAACTTCAGTACCATTTTCAGAATGAGAAAGGATCTTAGCTCTATACCATTGTTCATCTTCAGAATACTTTGCAGCACAAATGGTACCAGTCTCAAACGTGTTTAGAGGAAGGAAACTAGGAGCTGCCTGCAGTCTGTCTGTCATCGTGTTTAAATCTGCGGTGCTACTTTCAGTTTGAATCCAGAAATCATCCGGTGAATTAACGCGAGTTACAAATACATTCGGTGAATTTTCTTCGCCCAAAGGAGGTAATCGTTCCTCTATTATCGGTGGGAAACGTTCGCAGAAGTTTGCAAGTATATCGGTTACGTTTTCACCATTCAATGTTAACTTCACTAACGATGTTTCATCTTCTTTTAGAACGTCTAATAAAAATATAGTTGCCCCATCAGCAGCCAATTTTGTAAACTCTTCGCAAGCTCTCTGTGACCATTCCGTAATTCCTTCTGGCATAACTAAGCTACATTTTCTTGACAATGGAGGTATAATCGCAAGGTCTTCAGGTATGGCGCATATTTCAGTCGAGGTAGCAGAATTTCCGTAATCGATATATATAACTCGTGTGGCATTATCACTGTGTGATACAACGCGTGCCCTATACCAATAACCATCTTCAGGATACTTTGCAACGCATAATAAATTTTCTTTAATCTCTTCGACTTTGGGAAACATATGCGCTACGATAAATCTGTCAGTCATAACTTCTAAATCACCTACAGACTTTTCTTCTTGAACCCAGAACTCACTTGGAGAATTAACGTGACTTACGAAAGCAGAATGGGGATCCAATTCAAGATCAACTATCTCGTCAATCAGTTCTTCTTCTCTGTGAATCTTTACAGCCTGATGTTCTTCGACCAACGTTTCACTAATACTTTTACCATTTATCAATAAATCTACTCGTTTTGGAATACTATTTGCTATTATCGATGCTTGCAAAGATTCAACGGATGTTACTAAATTTTCAAATTTCTCACAAGTTGTAACATTCCAATCCTCCGAATCTACAGGAATAACATCTAATCTGCATTTAACTGAATATTCCTTTATCTCTTTCCACGAGTCTGGTATCTGTCGAATGTTCACAGACTTATTGTCGATAATATCTGTGTTTCCATAATCAATGAAACGAACAGTTGTGATATCTTCGTCAGCATCGAGTACTTGTGCTCTGTACCATAAGTTGTCTATGGTGTACACAGCAACACATAGACTTCCTTCTTCTAGTATTCCCTCTACAGCTGGGAACGTGGGAGCTTGTTCTTGAAGCTCTTCTTGTTTGGTCGAAAGTTCAGTAGCATCGTCCACATGTTGAAGCCAGAATTGACTAGGAGAATCTGTATGAGATACGTATACATTGTAGGTAGAACCTACAGTCATATTATGAATGTATGGTTTTCCTGTACTAGACAATTCTTCTGCATTGAGCGAGCGGAATTTGTCACTGATTTTTTCTCCATCATCTAATAATTCTACGACCCATTTATTGTTTGTATTACGGAAAACAGCAGTAAGTTCTTTATTTGATAAATAATTTTGTAGTACGCTTAATTGCTCAGGTATTGGACAATTAAGAGTTACCGGTAATGATACATTGATAGCTAATTGATGTGGTATATAGAAACATGGCTCTAAAGCCGTCACTACATCAGAGGTCACTTCTTCGTTATTACCATAATCAATGAAATTCACGTAAACTCCATTTTCGGTACATTTTATAACTTTAGCACGATACCAATGACCATCCACACTTTTAGCAGCACATACAAGACCTACTGTTGGTTCTATTAATTTTCCGGAAGTAGAATAATGCTGATCAAGCGCCTCGCTTAAATTTGTATCCAAAATGTATTCTGCGTTACGCTGAAGCCATATACTAGCAGAATGATCTGCGTATGATACTGATACTTTATGAGTAGAACTTAAAATAGGCATCGGACATATTGGAGATATTTTCTCGTCAGAATCTTCAGAGACCTTTATTTTGTTACCAAATAAGTCAAAGACTTTTACAATGAGTCTGAAAAGATATAAGAACGTATATTAAAACTATTCATTGTTTTGTTCTTAAACAACGTCGATGATTAATATTGTATTTACCTATTATTGTCAACCTCATTAACACATATTATTACTTCTTTCCCTTCAGCATGTTTTTTCAATGCATTATCTGTTTCGGAAGAAGATACAACATCTGCAAGAGAGCATTCAATTGCCTGATTTTGCATAACTGAAAGTTCTCCTGGTAAGGCTAGCACCTAAATTAATAAAAAATGTTAGTAATTGAATATTCATATTAAAAATAAAATTTGAAGCAGAGAATATAAGAATCTTATTAATAAATATTTTAAATACTTAAGTTAAATGCTTTGCTTGATAATAAAAAATAAAGCAATAAAATGATTAATTTATGGATTTGTAGTCTGAATATTAATAGCCTGAAATATAACTTTTAATACATTTAATTCTACTAAACATTCTTCAATGCAGTAAGTATGGTATTAAGTAACTCCTACTCCTAGCAATAATGTTATATTATCTGTAGGTAAAGTGAATCTAGCATGTAGATTGATCTCGTTTTCTTTTAAAAAAAAACTCACACTATCCGAGAGAATTTCATCACATGCTCCAGTATCAATGAATTTTACATCAAAGCCTGCAGTTCGTGAATGGTTATTGATTACCGCTCGCCTCCAAACTCCATTTGAATAAATCAAACAACCTGTGCCCAGGCATATCTCATGGGCTGCTAATCGTTGCATCACCTGCCATTACCATACTTATTCCTTACCGACATTATTCGCAGAAATCATTTTATATAACCATATACAAGAGACTTTAATTTTGAAATAGTTTACAATAACGTTAGTTTTATGTTATCCTGCATTTTTGAATTAAATTTCGAAGTACATAATGGATAATAAGATTAATAAATAAGTAAGCTCTGAACTATCATGTTTGTAAAATATTGGATGAATTAACATTTTTAAAATGTAGATGAAAATAAATTAATAATGATAACAATCTTATTTTAATTAGTATTAAAAGGTCGTCAATTTCAAAAATTATTTGATACATAACAATAAACTATTTAAAGCATGCAATGTTAAAAATATTTATTTGAAACAGAACAAATTGTAAATGGAGTATAAGTAAAAATACAAAGATATATGAAATAATAAAAATATTAGTTTTCAAATCACAAGAGTAAAATATGCAAATTAAAAAGTTTTTAAACATACACAATACTATATATATTTTCAAAATAGATTTTAGTCCTATTTACTGAACTAAATTGAATTCTAACTGAAAAATACCAAATATATTAAAATAACAAAAACAAATAATACAGGAATTTACAAAACGGAGCAGTGTACAAAACACAAGGACTTACCTAATTAATTACTTTATCAAATATACATATACAATTTAGAGATTGTTAAATAACGATACAAAATGGCAGGGGTATTTTCTATAATTAATGTATAACATATCAAGTATGTAAAACAACTTAGTGATTGAGAATAGCACAGCATAGGGACAATACAGTTTACCGATTTAGTTATTAATACCATACATCGTGCAATGGAATGTAAGAAATATTATGATTAAAATAATGAAAATTAGTGAAATACCATTGCATAAACGGCATAAAATTTTTTATACTTATTTTAGTTAGTTGAAGAATTAGTATGTTAACGTAATTTTTTACTATTCATAGTAACATCAAAAATATATAAAGGAACGAAAAACGGATGATAATACTAGCTGTAGCACTAGTATCATACCACAATCTTGATTAAATATGTAACTTAAGTCCGTATTCTTTGTATTATGGTTACAAAAATAATATAATTTGATATGAACACATAAAACATACCTCAGGATCTTTGTTAGCCATATAGGAGTTGATTCTGGTTTCACATTCAGAAGCTGAAGGTAACTGAACATAAAACTTTGATGCATTTTCAACACTTGAAACCTTAACTCTCAGTACTTGACCACTTAGAAGATTTATATCTACTCTCTCTACATTAGGTGAAACTGCGGATGTTGTGGTATCGCTACCTGTAAATAAAATAATAATATGAAATCACTTGATTTACTAAATTTTTAAGAATTTCGAGAAGTACTGTACCTTCAACAGCGGCATCTGATTTACTCTCAGATGCAAATGTTGCAAGATCTTTTTCAACTAATGTTGCAGCAACATCATTTCCATTATTCGATAACGATATTAAATATTTATCATCCTTTAGATCATGAAAAACGCACTCAAATCTGTCAGCATTAAAACAGTTATCAATTGCTGCTGTATTTATTTTTAACCAGCCCTGATTATCTTTTGGAACAATATTTAACAAAGAACAGTGAACAGCTTGTTTAGGAAGATGCATTAATTTCTTTTCTACTGGATAAATTTTGTTGGTATTAACTACAGCACTGTTTCCGAAATCTATGTACTGAACAAGATGACCATTTAATTTATTTAATTCAAGAATTTCTGCACGATAAAGAGCTCCATCTTCGGAAAATATTGCTATCACTGATGAACCAATCTGAAAATAATAATTGTTTTATAATTAACTTGAAACAGTAAAATTTCAACATAGTTCATATTGATCTATTACCTGTAATGTGTAAGATGGAACAGGTTCTCTTCCAACGTATATTTTTTGAATTTCATTCATCATAGTTCTAAATTCAGTTTCATTATCAAGTACCTGACAATAAAAATTATTAGGATTAGTAAACCATGTGATAATCGCATCTTTCGTAGTTCCAAGTATATCCGAAATCGTTGTCCATTTAGCATCCGAAGACGCATAATCAGGTAAATTGAATTGTTTTGTAGTAGGAGAAGTTTTTCTACTAAATAGTGCATCTTCCTTTGCTTTTTGTAAATCAATATTTTTACAGAATTCTTCATTTATAAAAGTATTGGTCGGCCAGCCTTCGATAACTTCTCGTAATAAAACACAGTATCTACCATTTTCTTCGATTATAAATTCCGCTTCTAACGTTTTCTCAGTAACTTTATCTTCGAAATGTTTTACTCTGCTGTTGTCAAGAGCATCATCTTTTAGACCAAGTAATTTACAATGCACAGCTTGTGCTGGAAGTTTTAAAAATTCTTCCTGAATAACTTTGATTTTGTCAAATTCAACTGTTTCTATGTTTCCATAATCTACAAACTGTACAGTTGCACTGTTCCCTTCAACAGATTTAATCAGTGCTCTGTACCATTTTAAGTCTACCGAATATTGAGCAATGCAGTACACCCCAGATAATATTTCAGATTCTTTAAGTAATTCTCCACCTTCCTCGTATATTGATGCGATATTTTCCATTACAGAGTCTAAAGCAGTATAATCAGGACTTAACTGAATAAAGAAGTCAGAGAGGCTAGTTGTAAAGACTACTTCACAAGTTTTTGTAGATCCAATATCTATATTAGGAGATGGTATACGAACTTCGTTTCTATTTCTCATTGGACTATATCTTCGTGGTTCCCCATCAGAAAAAGAGTTTACAGCATTTAACTTGTTTTGTGATAATCTGTATCCTTGTCCTTTCTTATCCCTGAATCTATCATTTCCACGCGAGAAGTCGCTATTCGTCTTTCCACCTCTGAAACTTCTATCATTTTCTTTGTCACTGTATTTGTCTCTTTGAATTCTTCCAGAGAATCCTTCGCGTTTGGAATAACCACGAGTAGAACCATTCCTTCCCCGTCTGCTACTTCCTTTAGATGATGTATCTGAATCTTTATCGCTCCAACTTTTATCTGAAGAGGAATGATTTTTAAATCCACCATATCCTGAAGTTTTGTTTCTACCACCACCTCTGGGACTTCTTCCACCCTTAAATGAATCGTTATATTCGTTTTTGTTATTCCATTTATCTCTCGTATTTCTATTATTAGAAAAGTCGTCCCTATTAAATCTTTCATTTCGTGTATCATTACGATGAAAATTACCTTTATCGTTTCTAGCGTCGTTTAGTTTTCCTTCATTCGATTCATCTTTCCAAGTTTTAAATTTATTCTTTTCTTGAGCAAAGTCTCTATTTGGTGGCTGACGCCACGAATCTGACTGATCTTTTTTATGCCATTTATTTGTACTTTCGCTTTGATTCATTTTTGGACTGATTTTTACGGGCTGTTGTTCTTCCATAGTTTCATAATTCGGTTGATTTATTACTTTCTTCTCGTCTTCAGTGGGTTGGAGCATTTGAGATTTAATATCCTCCATTGTTTCGGGTTCGTATAAATCTACTACTACGCCATTCGCAGTTACATCTACTACTCTTAAGCGTAAACTTTTCTCTAAAATCATTAATTCGAACTGATCATATAGTTCTTGAGTACATGGCAAAAGTCCCCAGCCGTTCAGTACACATTTTATAGCTTGAGCTGATAATTTTTTAACTAAATCTTCTCGGATGAAACGAAGAGATGATAAAGGTACAGTTTCTTCATTGCCATAGTCAACATATAAAACCTTTATGCTATTTTGATTTATACCAATGATTTGTGCCCTATACCATTGATTATCGTACAAAGCAGCACAAGGAAGACCAATATTTAGATGCGATAAGCTTAAAATTGGCGCAGTTTTACAAAATTCTGCCAGGTGATTCATTACTAATTCAAGAGATTTCACGTTGTTTTGCAATTGTACAAAAAACTTTTTGCAAGATTCTACAAATGAAACCAGCACATCTTCTTCAGTGCCCTTTAATAATTTTTTTGGTTCTTGGTACGTAAGAGCAGCTGCAGGTGTCATTGTACCTGGAGTTGGAAATGCTTGTCTGAGAATATCCTTTATATTCTTTTCATTATCATATAAATCTCCATATTGAACCAACGGTGGTCCTTCCGGTGGACGTACATGTAAAACCAGTGGTTTTCCTGACACTATGTCTTTAAAGTATTGTTTCATTTCATCTGTAGCATTTAACTCGTAAACACCACTCAGCGTAAATCGTATAGAAAGTACTCTAGGATTAATAAAATGAGGTGGTAATTGGAAAATATCCGTGTACGGTAACAATTCTGTATGGCCAAAATCAACGTAATAAAGTTTACATTTGCTATCCGTTACAGACATTACAACAGCTCTACATAACACTTTATCTTGTGTGAAACGACCTAGGCATACTGACCCAGGTAAAGGAGGTTCTTGTAATGGTTCTAATGGATGAGCATTAATCTCTCTCATGAGTACCCTTAATATTTCAGAAGTGCTAATAAGGTGAACAGAAAACTTATGCGGTCCGTCTTCTACAAAAGATACGTATACATCGTGTTTTGATGGAACGTCTAAAACACGAGATTTAAAAACAAGAGCTTCTTGAACAGGTGCCTGCATCATTTGTTTCTGTAGAGTTGCACAACATAAAGGAACATTTGGTTGATATCTATGCATTTCATTTCCATCACTTCTCAATAGATTCATATTATCTATAGGTGTCATTGTAGGGCAGTTACTAGGAGGAGGTTGTTGTATACACTTTGGCCTATAACATATGGACAAATTTTAATAAACAAAGATAATGTAGACATATTTGAAATTTAAAATATTTTATAAAAACGATATATTAATATAAAAATAAATACCTGAACATGTCATGCAATGTAGCTCCTATTGCCATGTGTTTCTTAATCAGTAATTCACTGAAATCTTCATTATTGTACCAAAGTTTAATAAACCGGTAATTGTTAACCACAGAACCAATCAAAATTTTATATTCATTATACCATAGGGACTTTTTAATTGACTCAATTATCTTGTTCTCCCAGACATCATTTATCGGCAATACATTCATCAATGCAAAATCAAATGCTACAGGTGGAAATGATTTCAAAGATTCAGAACCAGGTATAGTATCAAGCAGATGAATCTCCTGAGGTGGTAGAACTTCAATATTGCCATAGTCAATGAATTGCAGAACTACCATACCATCAGGTTGTATATTAATTACTCTAGCTCGATAATACCCCTCATTTTGAAATCTAGCACAACAAAGTGCATTTATGTGTAAATTGGCTGCCAAAGGTCCGATACAACCTTGACTTCTGGTAAACTGTTCGACCAAAGGTAAAATCATACGTTCCACACATGTTGCAGAATTTTTGTCAATCTGACCCCAAATTTTGAGGAATGGACCCTCTGCTTCAACATGGGTCACAAAAATGATTACTTCTTCTAGATTTTTTTGTATGTTCATTGCGTTATAAAATTTATGTCCTCTTATATGATGCACCAATTTTTGTGTAATTACATAAATGAATCTGTGATCTGAAACACAAATTGTTTTGTTAAACACCGTAAATGTATTTTTATTCAACTCTAACCGTTAATTGAAACTGGGCCACCTTAGACTTATCAAATAATGCGACCGGAAGATCATGCGATTACAGTAGTTTCAATCTATTTATATATAATTTCTTTTCGTCGTATTATTTTTTATTTATTTCGTTCTTATAACTATTCATATAAATAAAATCTTTTTTTTACCGTATTCTACGTATAACGCAACTGTTTCATATTGCGTTAATAAAAGCTAATTGTTCGTTTGATCGTTTGAACGCGATATAATGTTATAACAAACAATTGTATACAATTTATTTAGCAACTGTTATTTTTTTCTTTATTTGAACGCCGTCTATCTCAAATTTATTAACTGAAAACTGTTGAAAACGTACAGGCCGAAAACCAATACTCTACATTCTATATGATATTGCGTATAAAAAAAAAATCTATGTCAATGTTGCAACTAAAAGTAACACAATCCTTATAAATTACATATCAAACACATTTCTTTTAAATTATATCATTAGTACATAATGAATCATTACTTTTTCTACAAGATTTCGCTTTCATAAATAACTTCAGAATCTGGCGGTAGATCGGCTTTTATTACCCACATGGAAGTTTCTTTGATTATAGTTTTGACATGCTTTCATGGCGGGCAAATTTAATTTACAATCAAAACAAAATATTTTATATCCATGTAAATAAGTATTTGTTCAACTTTTTTTTAAATATATACCAACAGTTTAATAAGCACATCGAAGATCAGTTAATATTAATATTGATGAAAAAATTAAATACATGTATTAGCTCATCCCATAAGTTCGTGCCGACT
This sequence comes from Osmia lignaria lignaria, assembly GCF_051020975.1. Lineage (NCBI taxonomy): Eukaryota > Metazoa > Arthropoda > Insecta > Hymenoptera > Megachilidae > Osmia > Osmia lignaria. The sequence goes on from NC_135041.1 coordinate 9,380,302, forward strand.
TTTACATATGTAACCGTTCAAAAAACGGCACGAACTTATGGGATGACCTAATAAAAATAAAAAATCATACATGTACAGCTTAAAATAAATATATTATTTAATACAATCATATATATATATATATTAACTGTTAACAATTACAATATTTCAAAATATACAAAAAAAATACATACTTAATTCTTGCATATCATAACACTATATAAATTTAGAAATTCTGAACTATACAGATTTTGAAATGCATTTTTCAATTCACCAATTTTGGCAATTTATTCCTCTTGGGATAATATTGAATCGATAAGTTCGCTAGGTGTTAACATAATATTATAACAAAGAACAGTAGTTGGCAAATTTCATGGAACTTTTTATTCTTAAAATAAACAGCGAGTAAAAAAACGGCAGTCTGCCAATTATGTGGAGCGTGCAAGCGAAACATTGTTAAACAATGAAATATATTACATTTTATGTACACACAAATAGATTCTATTATTATTTTTTTGTTTTAGATACCCTTAATAACTCTCGATGACCTACATTTAAGAATTTTACAATATAATCTAGAATAATAATAACAGAAATTATACATATCAGAATTAAGTAGAACATTAAAGTACAGCAGCATGGAATGATATCTTTCTGAAAAACATGTTTTAAGATGATAAAAATGTAGAGTTACAGATGTATACTGATGAATAATTTATAAAACATGAGTATTGTAAGAGAATACTTGCAATAATCATTCAATGGATATTTTGAATGTGAAAGACTTAATTGTTGTACTTAATTTTTTTCATCACAGAACAGTATATAGATCGTATATCGTATATAAAGCTTTCTGTATCTTTAAATCATGTACATGAATTTATTACACTATATCTTTCATTTAATGAGATGCTACATTTATTTTAATAAATTTAAGCTTTTTTCAAAATTGATCTTCGTTTGATGAATAGGAAATGTTAGACGTTTGTAGTCATTATAATGTAGGATGAGTAGAAGTTTCTTCATCTTCATCTAATTCATCGTCTGTGTCTGAAGATAAATGTTCTCTCAGAACTAAGGAACGCATTTGTTCTAATACTTGATGCAAAGAGTCTCTTTGTTCCATTCTATCATTTAGAGGTGTAGCATCACCACTTGCTGTTCCACCTGCTGGTGTTTGTGGTGTATTACTTGGAGGTACTGGAGTATTTGTACCATCTCCTGTGCCTTTAAGTATAAAATTATATTACCCAAATAGTTAAAAGCCACTGTAAAGTTATTACATACAACATTAAAATTTGAATAAATAAAAATATTTACTAAACATTATACCCATATCATCACTTGCGGGACTAGCTGGTCTTTCTGCTCCCCTTACTTCTCTAATAATTTCTTCATCTTGATGATTTAATCTTAAACCTGCAACTCCTTTTTTGGGTACATTATACAAATCACGTTTAATTTTTCTTCGTCTAGAAGGATCATTTCTACGTAATTGAAGCATCGAACCAAAATCAGCAATATAAAGAAATCCAGCAATTAATAATTCGCAATTCCGTTTGCCTTGTTTGTATGCAGTTTCCAATTCATGGCTTGTACGTTGATCATATTGCCACCAACCTGCAACAATATAATTTAAGAATTACACAAGTTATGCATTCTATAATGCAAGGGAATTAACAGCCAGTGTGCAGAAATACTTTAACATTTTAAAGTTATCTAGTAAATATTGTACGTTTTTAATTGGGAAATTTACAAAGAAAAAATAACTTATATTCTGGAATACAGAGGTTTTATTACAAATACACATTAAAACTAAATCATAACTTTTGTAACAAAATAATAGAGATTCATATTCCTTATATCATACAATACCTTACAAGAAATTTTATGTGCTGTATAAAACCATATATAGTTCTTTATAAATTATATGACTCTTAAATACCAGTAAGTTCTGAAAACGCCTCATATCAATTATATGTATGAAAAGATGTGCAAAATATAATTATTTTATTCCTGAGACACCCTTGCAAGGTGCATCTTTTTTGTCCCGCTTAATATTACGTTTAAAATATGGTTGATGTTTTCTATACTGATATTTATTTTTAAAATCAATTACATAAAGCATGCCGCAAATTAAAATTTCACACTGGGTGCTACCTAGGTTGTATATATCCTCCAAATCCTGGCTGGTCCTTGAATCATATTTCCACCAACCTATGAAGGGGGTAGGACATAAACTTCTCTATATTTTATTTGAAGCTTTAAACAAATAATGAAGTGACTTATTTATTTGCAAATGTAATAAATCAATGTATATGTAATATATTTTATATTTGGAAATGTTTGCTTCAAAAGATGGATATGTGTCTGTAACACTTTCCCTGCTAGATTTATGTACTTAATAAATAAAATTAATGAAGATATAAAAAAGCATTTTACCATTTCGACCCTCATAAAACCATTGATATTCCTCCTCAAAATGCTCTGATTCTTTCTGTGCTTCATCAACTTCCACTAACTGTGGTCTGTTAAGAAAATCAGGAGGTATTTCTTGTCGACACATAGGGCATCTTTTGCTTTGATTTGCAACTCCTTTGACACATAAATAACAATATATGTGATTGCAAGGCAATCTTGCAGGATATATGCATGGTTGAAGACAAACTGCACATTCTAATACTGTTGTAGTGCCTAATAAAAAGAATAAATAATACCATTATAATTGTTACTTGAAAGAAATATTTTGTATAAACTGTCATCAAATAGCTGAAATATAATAAACATCAATTTCATAGCATTTTAAAATAGATTTATTTACAATGTACCTTCTTTTTCATCACTCTCTTTCTCTTTATCATTAAGCGTCCCACTTGTTTCTTCTTGGGAGTTTAGCTTTGCTTGAGCCATAATTTTAAATACAGTTTAATTCTTCATCAAATAAAATCAAAGATTTTGTAAATTAATAAAGTGCGTCATGTCATTGGGACCATTGGAAGATAATAGCTATCGTAAACCACCTTCGTTGTTTATGACATGATAGGGATTCTGATTCTAGAATTTAAAACGACTAAGCAGAAGTTTGAGAACCTGTAAACTTTACCGCAATATAGGGAGCGCGAACTCCGCTAGAGCACGCTACTATTCTCTTCTGAAATTTTCTATGCATAGTAGTAATCACATGGAAATTGCATCATGTTAAATTTCATATGTACTGCAATGTATATAAGAGTATTGCAATTATAGATAAGCAATAGATAATTAATAATACTATAAAGTAATACGCCTAGTATTCCATCTATTAATATCGCTTTTCAGTATTATTATATTCACTTTTTGAATAGATATATAAAATTGACTGAATAAAAAATTCTTATCCATAGGTAAAATGTTTACATTGTTTTATCTTTTATATGTTATTAATAAAGAACAAATAAATCACTTTATAATAGATAATTGTCTTTATAAGTATGTGACTGCAAAAATGTAATAATATCAGTATAAAGAAACCACTAGAAGTGTGGTTCTGAACATGTGACATTGACACTTTTCCATATTCTTTGTATGTACATTTAAAGAGAGTTAAAAGTAATTAGTGGAAATTCTTTGAAAAAGAAGATTCTTTAACCAAATTAAAAAGAGACATATATTTTTGTTTTTTGCTTTATAATCATACATACATCTTTGCTTTTACAGATCACAAATGGCAAAAAGACTACAACCACCTTGGTGTCCACCACAGCGAAAAAATGCTGCAACTCTTAAAGTATACAATAGTTTAACTAGAGATAAGGAAGTATTTATTCCTCAATTTGGAAATCGTATATTATGGTATAGTTGTGGACCTACAGTCTATGATGCATCACATATGGGACATGCTAGGTAATCAGAAACTTGTAAAACCAACTTTTTATATGTTCTCAAAATACAACATGTAACAATATCTGTTTTCATGTTATTACTTTTTTTTTATTATTCAGATCATATATATCATTTGATATATTACGCCGTGTATTGTCTGATTATTTTGGATATGATATTTTATATGTAATGAATATTACTGATATAGATGACAAAATTATAAAAAGAGCTAGGCAGAATTATTTATATGAAAAATATGTAGAAGAAGATCATCCTCTTGATGAAATTCTGGATGATGCAAAAAGTGTAATGTGTACCTTTGAGGATACAGTAAAAGCTACAAATGATGTAGATAAAAAGTGTATGCTACAAAAGATGTTATGTGATGTAGAAAAAGCAATAGAAAATCTTGAGAATGCAGTCAAGCTTAAAGATAATAATAAAATTAAGGAATATCAAGAAGTATGTATATGATATTAATACTACATATTGATAAGATAAATATTATAATTGTATATAAAAACACTGTATTTGTAATTTGTGAATGCAGTTATTATTGAAAGAAGCACGTGACCCATTAGCTGAGTGGCTAGATAAAAAGAACGGAGCTACTGTCACAGAACATTCAATTTTTAGCAAACTATCACAACATTGGGAATCAGAGTTTCACAAGGATATGGATGCTTTAAATGTAATATTAAATAAATTGATAAATTCAACTGTACATTTAAATTAAATATGGAAAAAAACTTTATAGCGTAATATTCTTTTTTAGGTGTTAAAGCCAAATGTTCTGACAAGAGTTAGTGAATATATACCTGAAATTATAGCATTTATTCAAAAAATTATAGAAAATGGAGTTGCATATGAGAGTAATGGTTCCATATATTTTGATGTTGCTTCCTTTGATAAGCAAGATAAACATTATTATGCTAAACTAGTTCCAGAAGCATATGGTGACACATCAAGCTTAGAAGAAGGAGAAGGTAAGAATTGATTGCTTCTAAATATATGTGTCAGATTTTGACTGGAAATTTGTTTAATTAGGAGTTTTAAGCAGTACTGAGGTGTCTGAAAAAAGATCATCAACTGATTTTGCACTTTGGAAGTGTTCAAAAGAAGGAGAGCCATGGTGGGACAGTCCTTGGGGCAAGGGACGACCGGGATGGCATATAGAGTGTTCGGTTATGGCGTCGATAATTTGCGGAGAAAGTTTAGACATTCATACCGGAGGAGTTGATTTGAAATTTCCACACCATGATAATGAAATAGCACAAGCAGAAGCATACTTTAATAATTCTAATTGGGTTAGATATTTTCTCCATGCTGGTCATTTAACTATAGCAGGTTGCAAGATGTCAAAATCTTTAAAAAATTTTATTACTATACAAGATGCGTTAAAAAAACATTCAGCAAGACAACTCAGACTTGCATTTCTTTTACATTCATGGAAGGATACATTAGATTATAGTGATAATACCATGAATATGGCTATGCAGTATGAGAAATTTTTGAATGTAGGTATAAGCATTTATGAGTTATGTTTTAAAAACTTTTAATAACCTAATATATTATACCTAACATATATAATTATAGGAATTTTTCTTAAATGTAAAATGCGGAATTAGATCTTTGGGATCAGAAACAAATATTAATACCTTTACTAAATGGACAAATTCTGAAATAGAGTTAAACAAAAAATTCAGTAATGCTAAGGATGCTGTACACGCTGCCTTATGCGGTAAGTTGATAATTTCATATTATTACATTTTTTTTATGATTATTATGTGTCAATAGTATTTAATAAATATTTTATTACAGATAATATTGACACGAGGAGTGCACTTGATGCGATTAGAGAACTTGTAACACATTGCAATATTTATAGGAAACAAGTTAAGCACCAAAATACTTTGTTGCTTAGAGATATTGCAGTTTATATTACAAAAATGTTTACTATATTTGGTGCAATACCATATCCGCACGACACTATTGGTTTCCCAGTAGACAGCATTACCGAAAATTCAAATGTATGTTTTATGTAGGTGTTCGTCTACGGTAAAAGGAAAAAGTTGTACACAATCATCCCAGCTATCACTCCCTCAAAAGATACCCATCCGTAGCCGAACACCTTATATATTTTCTCTTTAATTTATAATATGGATTTTTCACGTATAAATTTCGTTAAAGGTCGAAGAAACTGTTATGCCGTATCTCGAGGTTTTGGCAAGTTTCCGGGAAAAAGTAAGAAATCATGCTAAAGTATTGAAGGCTAATGATATTCTTGAGGAATGTGATAAATTACGTGATGAAATTTTACCGAATATCGGTGTACGTTTGGAGGATAGTAACGAAGAACTTTGTAAAGTTAAATTAGTAAATAAAGAAGAACTTTTGCGAGAGAAGGAATGTAAGAGAAAAATGGAAATGGAAAAGTTACTAGAGAAAGAGAAAAGAAAAGCGGAAGCTACAGCGGCAGCTGCAGCAAAAGAAGCGCAGAGAAAAATTCCTCCTTCCGAGATGTTTAAATTAGAAAAAGATAAATATTCTCAATTCGATAGTAATGTAAGTAAACATTTATATATTAATCAATGCATAAATCTTTTTACAGTGTTTGATAAAGTTTTATGTTTAGGGTATACCGACGCACGATATTTCCGGTAAAGAGATTAGTAAAGGACAGATGAAGAAACTGCAAAAATTACAGCAAGCACAAGAGAAAAGATACAACGAATATTTTGCTTCCATTCAAAATGGCTCATAATATAATGTCATTTAATAAGTATTAGCTTTTCGAATCGTAAACGCGATTCTTTATAAGAAAAATATTGATTTCGTGAAATATTTATTTTCATGTTACTTTCGCATCATTGCATTGTTCATTAGTTTATTACTGTTTATAAATGTAACAACATCTGCATGATATTTATGTTAAGATTTGTACGGTACTTAATTAGAAACATTTATCTTGTTTGATACTTTTGAAACTTTTTTCAACCTACTTCAAACTACTGAAATATTGTGAAACGCATATTTATAACGCTGATTGCGATTTTTACATCAGCTTCAAATAATAATTGTATTATTCGATAAGTTTATTTACACCAGGTGGGAATGTAACGTAATTTATTTTTAATAAAAATATAATATACCGATATAGCAGAAAATTTTTACATAAATCAATGATTTACATCCTTCATTATAAAAGGTTTAAAATAATGAAGAAATGTTAATATTCTACACATAAAGTATAAACAGATGGCGTTATTTCTCTGATAGAATCATAATTCTCAATTATGATGTATCGTCATTGGATTCAAGCGGAGAAACAAAATAAACTTCGTACATTTCCATTCGACCGGATGAATCTGACACGCGATGCTGTCCATTATTAAAGCATAATACCCATTTCACAATGATACCCGAGTACGGTGTGTGACAGCTTTATAAATGTAAAAGCGATATAATGCTCGACTTGCGACGAAGCATACCGACATTCATCCCGCATTCAGAAACTCTGAAAACGCCAGAGGCTGGTGAACGGGTCGTATATCACGCGCTTTTCCAACTACGGAAAATGCATCACCCGATAACGTCACGTTACGAAAGCGTAACAAAATAATTAGAAAATACACGCCGAATTTATTCCTTTTTGTTTCATCCCTGTATTTCCGCGATGTTGAATTTTACCTGATGCTTGCGATGGGGTATCGACGATTGGAAAAAAAAAACGAGAGAGAAAGAGAATAAGTTGAGATTAACAATGCGTGACGGTTGGTGCAAAAAATATGCTCTCAAATATGAAGTCAAGAGCGGTAAAAAAGCAAACAGACTTCTCGTTCGACTTCTCTTTCTCTCCCACCCCCTTTTCTCTCTCTTATCCTGCCTTTTTTTCCACTCGTGTGACAGGCTGGCTGTTCGCATGAATGAATACGTAAATTTTTTCGGAAAAAGTCCGATTTCCGCACCCCAAAGTCGAAAGGTCTCGATTCTTGATTGACACCTGAATGTTCTCGTATGCATATATAGAGCCACCCTCTTTCTCTCTCCATCTCGGTTTCATTTCGTTTGCCAGTTTTCCTTTATCCAGAATCAGACTTCTGTAACTGTTATAATTTAACGAGCACCACTTTTCACTCGTATTACTGCCACTCTTGTTTTTTTTTTCATCCTGTTTCCGCGATGTCAGAGTACGTTTCAGAAAAAAAAGACTGAAAAAAGGTGAATACAGAGGAAAGGTGAAACGCCAGTCTATCAAGAGAGGTGCATTCGTTGGTACAAATTAGAATAGCACCCTGGATTCTGTAATTCAAACGATAAGTACGTTAGATCGACGGTTTTCTGCGAGAAGGGGAAGTAGAAACGAAATTTTTTAGAAAATAATTTGATACCCGTGTAGGTTTCGAGCAAGAAAGATTTCGGAAAGTCTCTAAATTCCCAACAAGATCGGTATAATTTAAAAAATTAAATCAAACGAAAGATTTCATCGTAAAGTGTCATTATTAATAATAATAGAAGCGACGATTGGTTAGTATCAGAAAGGAATTTCGATGTTACCAGGATACCCAGCAATCGGACATAAATAATGCATTGTTCACAATTCGAGGACAGCCATCCTGGTGTGTGGTATCAGGGTGCGCTCGAAGGGGTGGCACGGAGCCCACTTTTATAACTCCATCGACAATTTTCAGCTACCCTCTCGGTGGCTTTCGACTTTCACCGCAGTCTCCACGCCGCGGCTCTTATCCTTTTGATTTATTTCATCCCGTGGAGGAATGATTTTTGAAACTTTCCCGCTAGCTGAGCGATTATTGCCATTGTTGCGCCCTTTCAACACGACGACCACATGGAAAAAAGTAGAGGACAAATTACCGATCAATTCACTTGTATCGATCGCGTGTCATTATTTTCTAATACACGAAATCCTGTTTTTGAAAAAAAAAAATTAAGAGACGATATTTCGATTGATTCACGATTAACCCCGAGTTCGCAGCAAAATGGAACATCCAGCTTGCGCGATAATTAGCCTCGAATTGCCAGCGCAGAGGCTACTTGATCGCTTGTATCCTGGCACACCCATGTGTGTTTTTCTTCGACAAAAACACCGTATAAATACGGCTTGTTACGCTCGCTTCGAATCCGATTGCGTCTCACGCCGTGTAATGGTACCCTTTTATGCTAATCGCTAACCCTTCCACGTTTAACCAGCTGTGCCCGTGCATTGTCTCGGCCGCTTTTTTCAGATACATTTCTTTTTTCATCCCGCGGCTTCACCGGCGTGTTTTCAACGAAACAAAACGCACGCGCCTGCGAGTACGACCCACGTGTCGACTCGTAGCTACGCTCTACGCACTGGGGTCAGTTTTTGCCAGAGGCTGCGTTTTGGAGGTGAAAGAAAAAAAAAGAGGTTACCCTGCGCCTAGGAGAGGCGGTCGAGGGTGAAGATCGCTTTGGACTTAAAAAAAGGGGTTTAGATTTAATGAAAAGTAAGAGGAGCGGTTGCAAATCGGGTATAACGCTTTCACCTCCCCTTAAAGAACTTTGTGCGCATTATCCGATTAATCATAAAGGGATTGCGTGAGCTATCATAATTTGTTTCATAAATAAACAAATTATTATAAATATCGAGAGACATTATATTATGGAAAATTAAAGGCTTCATTATAGGGATATGTAAAGATTTGTGTAAAAGAAATTATCAATATTATACCAATATTAATTATTAATAAGTATTGTAAGAGATTTTGGACCATTAAGGGTTGATATCACTATACGAGTCAGTGCAAAGATAAAATATAAATTAAGGGGTGAAACAGATGGATCGAACGGAGAGAGGAAATACTTCGCAAAGTGGAACGCAAGAGGAAGAAATTACAGGTCTGGAAGACCTGCCTTCCAGTTAAGGGTGGGCAGACTTTAACCCTTTCACCCTCGAGGGCATGCGCACAGGAAAGTCTGCAATGCAACCTCGGTAATTGCTGCACCCGAGACAAAATGGTAGACGTTGGTAGCGATGGCGGAGTTCCTGTACAATCTGGAACGTTAATTACAAACATTAGAAATATTTTCATTTATCCAATCTATCGACGATTATAATTATTTGAAAATTAAATTGGTCGCGTTTGATTTGAAGAATTTCAGGGTGGCTCGATGGTGTCTGTAGGTTCCAGTATACGCGTAAAGTCATGCTTCGGTGAAAGGAAGCAATTACCAAGGAGATTTAAGGAGGGCAAAGAGGATCATGGCATCTTTTTCCTTTTTTTTTTCTTCTTCTCTTTTCTGGTCCAGTCTTCTTCGGGGTTGATGCCGCGGCTTGCTCCGTAGTTAGCGGGGCGTGTCTTCAGTTTCTTTGAATTAAACATCATACCAGCTTCAATCAGCCCATCCCTTCGTCTCGTTCGTTCTTTTCCATTCCTTCCTCTTCCATCCGCTAGAAAAACTCGTCTCCTCTTTGTCTTTTTCTTCTTCTCGCGCCTCGTTTCTTTCGCTGCAGAACGTTCGTCGGTACCTCTTCGAGGACGATAGGGTGAGGTTGAAGGTGAATCCAAAGGGCGCCAGACCCGTCCCTTCGAAGACACGCATCGCAGAGATGTGTTTCTTTATAAATTTGTAATCAATTCTTGCACCGTTCTGTCGATCCTTCGTTTTCCAATTCAGCATCGCGAATAGAGAGTGTGTCACCCTTCCTTCGCATTAACCCTTGAATGGCAGTTTTTAAAATTTGGAAAAAATTATTTTTTCAATATACAAAAGTTTTCATTAAAAATTCTGAGGTCGCATTTTAGTCGAAGCATCATTTCGTAAATTTAGGCCACAGTTGCTCCGCTTAGAGAGTTAAACATTCAGAAAAAGAATATAAAAAACCGAACGATACGCTTTTCGTTACTATATTCCTTTTTCTCATATTTCTATGAATATTTAGTACCACTTTTTCGCTACGCTCGTTTAACGTTACATTTTTTCTTTATTTTTTTGTTTCTTCATGAAACACGCTGTTACGGTTGTACTCTCTCCGAGCTGAGAGAAAATACACTATGGTCCCGATATTACGGTCCTCTCTTTCTCTCATTGATATTAATATCTCGTTTTTATAATTTAACAAGACCAGAAGTGCTTACGCACTACTTTCACGGGAAGAATCCAAGCGTGTACGTAAATCCAGCTTCCTTCTGCGAGCGTACATAAGTCTTGGACTCAGGTGCTCCACGCTCGACGGGGTGTTCATACGGCGAGCTTCTGACACTTTGCTTTTACCGAAATTTATTTCCTCTCCCGTTTTACGGTCCTTGTAAAATGGACGGGAGGAGAAGAATTGAACGCGTGAAAAAAGTACCGTGTACATCTTTTTCAAGATATGTCCGGTACGGTTTATGAAAATCGCTCGAACGGCATGATTAGCCGGCGTCGACACGTGTTATGGAGATGAAGCGTCACGAAAATGATTTCAGGGTGGCTTTCGAGAGGTGTACGCTTTCACAGGATATCAGGCTTTTTGTGTCAAATCGATCCGCACTCGATTGAGTGAGGGTGTCAGGTCGGTGTACGGATACATAACACTTGGGGCGTTCCAAAAACGATGTTAAAGGGTGTCTGTTGCCGCGCGTGTAAATTTTGTCAGGACTACACGCGTATACAGATTATCCTGCACGCGTATCATCGGCCACCGCTTTCTATATTCCTATAGAATATTTTGAAATCCTTCTTTTCGAATCCGCGTGGAAACTGAACGATACAACTAATCCCGATCATTATAAATATTGAAAATTCAACGATACCTCGATCAAAGTTAAAGTTTCATAAACGAAAAGTTCATTCAAAAAATGAATATAAAATATTTAGAATATGTCGTTGGTAATAAGTATACGATCGATGTGATATTAGTTTTTGAAGAAAAGAAGAAACAAGAAATGTTCGGTTCCTGTTTCACGTAATGGCTCGTTCCTCTTCTGCCTATCAATCTACCAGGTCATCTCCTTCTTCACCCTTCCTTTTCCTTATCCTTTCAACTTCTTCGGAGCATCGAAGATGTACGGTTCGATACCCCACGGCCGAGTTGCTTCGGAGCACTCGAGAAGTCCACCCCAAAGATTTGATCAGGAAAAAAAGATACGCGACCAGGCTGGGGTGAGGAGGCAAGGGTAGGGGACCCTAGTTCTCTACGGAGCGTAGGGTGGCCTCGCGAACCGCCTGGCCCGCACCCCAGCGCTATGAAAAAAACTTTGCTACCCCCTAACGATTTTTTTTTTCCTCAACCCCATCTCGACGCACACTAATTACGTTTTTAAGCGAAATTACTTGCGAGAGGCAGCCAGCGTCGAGTTCGACGCTGATGCTAACGGTCCTGACTGAGCTCAGACCTGTCAGAGATAGGTAGGGGGTGGTAAGGAAGGGTGGTGGATAGCGAATGAAATACCGCGGGGGTGTCGTTCCTTCTTCTTTCTTTCTTAGCTGAGAATAGAAGAAGCCCCGAAAGAAATACGAGAGCCGGCTTTATCACCGTTCCCGCGGACAAGTCCACCCTCTCTCGCGATACCTCTGATTATAAAATGTTAAATGGCACCGGCGACCTCGTTACTCATCTAAATTTTATTCGTACCGGCAATTGGCCTGGCGAAGATCGTAGAAGAATCGGCTGGGTCAGCGAAAAGTGGCAATCACGGAGGCCTCTTCTTCTCTGATCCTCTTTATTCCCTCCTACCCCCTCTGTACTGATCGTTGCCAGGGTTTTTCATTTTTTTTCTCTTAATTTGATTGGCTTCGTTTTGGGCTCCTTTAATTTCTGCCTCTCCTTTAAACAGGGGGTATCTCTAACCTTCCATCTGTATGATAATCGGAAATTCCTTTCAGACGCGATAGCAGACGATTTGTTTCGCCTGTGGAAGGAATGTTTCTTTTTTTCTTTTTTATCTCTTTCGTCAACCCTTCCAAATATCGATGCTCGATCGAGAGATGCAGCAGCTACGCGCATCTCATGAATAATTTCGTCTTCTCTAGCTGTGGGTCGATTCGGACGGCTTGCGGGGTTAGGTATAAGGGTGCAACCGGACCTAGGCTGCAAATCCCTATAGATAAAAAGTCTGCACCCACCCTAGCCCCGATAGTGACTCACCCACGATCACCCAACCCATTTTTTTTTTCAACCCCTCCGTGCCACGGATCCGTGGGTCCGCGGCTAGAAGGGATGAATCCTTTCGCTTCATGCTATTCCTTGTACCTTACTATTTCTATCGAAAAGGGTTCGTTGAACTCGATGCTAAAGCTGTTTAGAACATTTCTAAATCGAAGCCAAGGAAAAGAAACATTTCCCATATCCATGGACACCGTCAGACGGATCCACTAATGGACTCTTATTCGATCTCGCTCGGTTCGCGTTACTTCTCGACTTTATTATTCATGGCTCGTTACTAAACCGTGAATATTTTCTCCTCTTCGTACCCTTTTTTTGGTCGAAAGCGGGCGTCGCCTTTTTACGCGCGCATTATTTTTTATGTCTTATGCCGAGCACTCTCTTTACCCTGTTCTGTCGCCATCAGCCCACCCCCCTACCATCAACCGTACAACTTTCTTTCCTTCTTTCCCGTTTGTCTCCTCGCTACGGCAGACACCATCGAAGGGAAATTGTAATTTTAATTTTTAATTTTTTTTTTTCCGCCGATCTACCGAGTTGTGCGGAACCGCTGAAGTCTCATCGAGGGTGAAGAATTACGTGCACCAAACAGGGGACGAAGTTTAAATAATTGATAAGAAGAAATAGATTTTCTCAAATGGATCATTTCGTGAATTACGAAGAATAATTTCGAATATATAAAAGCCTTGATAAAATAATACTAATAAAATCCGACTGATTTCGTTTCTAAGATCAACCCCGAAACGAAAATTCTGACTGGAGGCGTCATCTTCGTCCACCGTAGGACGGCGAATAAATAAGAGGAACGAGTAGGAAATATTTTCACCCCGTCCGTGTTTTCTTCTCCCCACTGGAGATCCCTTTTCCACGATGGTCGGGTGGGTGGTCGGAGGGGTGGGAAGAAACGGTAGCACGCGCGATTCCCCCTCGAAGAAAGTATCTTGCGTAATTAAGCAACGCAGCCGTAATGTATCCAGTGTGCAGGGGCGGCCATATTGCCCCCGGTATGGGGTGACGAAGGGGTGGGAGCGGGGTAGAGGCCGCGCGAATCGAAGTACCGAGGGTTGCTACTCGACGAAGAGATGGAAGGGTGAAGAGAACCGAGAAAAAGAAGCCGAGCGAGACGGAAGCGGGTGAAAGAGGAAGAGTGGTGGGTCTGGAGAGGTAAGAGGAGGATCACGGGTTAGAGTGAGGGTAATGATATGCCGGGTAGTCGGAGCACCGACGACGACTTCGACCCTTCATCGTCCGGAGGAAGACCAGGAGGGGCTGACTCTCAGCCTCGTTTCAGCGGCTTCTTCTTTCTACTCGACCTCGTCTTATTTCTTTTCTTCCTATTTCTTTTTTCTTTTTTTTTTTTTTTTATTTAATTCGGGAGCAGCAATTACAGCCACGAGACGCTCGTGCCGCGATACCTCCACCCTGACACCGTTCGTGTTTCTCCATTGTTTTCTCTTAAGAACAGAAACGATGGAAAGTTTCAGCTACATTGTCCTCGAATCAATCTCTCCAGGAAAATCGAATTTTTCGAGATTGCGAAAGTTAAATCATTTGGAAGAGAGATCATTTTCGTTTGGTCGTCGGGCAGGTACATCAGGGCTAAGAATGGCTCCTTGAATCAAAGGGGATGGTTCTTTTGAAGCATTTTTAGCAATTTTATTTTACATTTTGGATGTTGTTAAATTATTTTGAAACTCGGTATTGTCCAAGAATTCGACGAAAGGGCTCGTTCACCAGCTGCGCCGAGAGTTTATCTAATTTATGACATCGTTAAGGGTTGGATATTTAAACGAGGCCGGCAACTATTCGCTCGTTCATGTTCACTGAATTAATCTCGGAATCATTGGGCGTGATCGTCACCGTCGAATCAACTTACATCTGCTCGTCGTTTGGCGAATAAATCACGCCCTTGATTCGCTTAAGTCGTTTGCATACCATTAATTATCCCGGAATAATGATCGATTCCTTTACCTCCGCCCCTATTAATCGCGTTCCAACGGCATCGAACTGTTCCAAGGAATATAGACGAGGATCAGAGTTTGAAAAAGGCTCGCTACGTATGTGTCGCGTGTATCTAGTTATGAAATACGGTCTCCATGCAT
This sequence comes from Osmia lignaria lignaria, assembly GCF_051020975.1. Lineage (NCBI taxonomy): Eukaryota > Metazoa > Arthropoda > Insecta > Hymenoptera > Megachilidae > Osmia > Osmia lignaria. The sequence goes on from NC_135041.1 coordinate 9,395,371, forward strand.
AAATCATGATGAGTCGCGGTTTTATATAGGTACCTATACGTGTAAGTTGCATGCCTCGGTACCGGCTACTATTATGTAAATAAGCCATAGCACACCATGGTACCTACCCATAAGCGATAAAATATCCGCTACACAAGCGTTCCATTGTGAGGAATTCATAGCGAGCCTTCGAGATAGGCTTTGACCGAACGAAGATGTAGGGAGGGTGTGTCCAACAACCGACCATTTGCAAACACTGTTTGAAAAAATTTGTTTAAAAAGAAAGAAATGGTTGTTTAACCCTTTTAGATTAAAAAAAGATCAAATTTTTCTAGTATAAATATTGAAGTAAATTTCTACAAAACAACCCTGTGGGAAGATTGATTTCAAAACGATTGTTGACCTTGGACTTGAACACATTTGTGCATGTCAATGGAATTGATGCCATTGATTTTTTTTCTATGGGACCACTGCTGCTACGAACCCATAGTACTCTCGAATATAGGAAGGGATGAATCGAACTATTCCTTCACTGGTGGTCAGTACCCCGAATTCAAAACACGATGAAATATTTTTAAAAAATAAGGAAATTTTCAAGAAAAACGGGATGGGTCACATTTTCACTGCGGCAGTTCAGGTGTCAATTACCAGAATCAACCCCTTCCTCGCACAACTCACAATCACTGATTTACTCTTTCCCATTTTGTTAAGGAGCAACGCGTTAAAACGCATCCTCTCGAAATTCATTACTTCCTTATATTTCCCAAGAACGTCTTCCGGGGAGATGGGCGTTATATCCTCCGGTGCCGATAAATTCCGTAGTCGGAGCAACGCGTGACACGGCTAACAGAAGCGAATGCAAGAGCAGGTAAAATTCGTATCCGTTCGTTCTAAACGTACGTGTTGGTTATCGACGTTGGTATCCAACCATAAATGTAATCCATAAAAAGGATGCTCGAAGGGAAAACGGTAAAGGAAATAGATCAAAACTAGGCCATGCGTGATCGCGCGAATTTACTGCATATTGGCTAGTTTTCTCTCCTGAGCATCGACTGAACACAGAACCGATCACCTCTCCCGTATGTATTTCGCGTTCGATTTCAAGACCCCTGACCGATTTGCTTACCCGTTGCCTCGTTCTTCAAGGTGGAAACTCAAAGGCGGGTAGTTAGTCGTTGGTCAACCCTGGTAATTGCGCGTAACCATGGAAATGCCTGTTTGTTTGGGGGCTCTTTTGGTCATAGAGGCGAGGGCGCGCGCAGGGTGAAAGGGTACGCTTTTTCGAGGCCACTGAATGCAAAGAAGGGTTGCAAAGGGTCGGCCGGAAGTCAAGGACGCATTCACTGACTTCGAGAAACTCGGCCACCGCTCTGCTCTCGTTTTTTTTTCAACGTTGCGTTACGTGCTTGAGATATTATACCACGAGAGGTGAACTAATAATATCGATGACATTTTGGATTTGTTTTAAGCGGCCCTGCTTAAAAGTATTCAACATACCGATAGGTAATTTACGTAATAATTTAATTGATTCAGAATGGATGGATTGTCGAAGCGTGTCGCCACTTTGGATCGGGAAGCAAAGAACAAATTGTGTTTCGTGTATTGATAGATTCTTTGTGTTCCGATCCCCCGTTTACGGAACATTGGGATAACCGGCAATACATCAACCTTTGTCGAGTATTTCGACCAGGCTACACTATTAAATACCGATTCTGTTCCGTTTAAATACGGAACCTTCCTTAGAATTTTTTACCCTTATGATAGAAATTCATTATGGTTTTTGGTTACAATTATCTAATTATTTCTTTTTAATGCTTATGATATAGTTAGAAAATGAAAGATGATTGTCACTAGCAATTACATTCTCACGTTAGAATTTTATAACAACATTATTACTTACAGTTCCATGATAGCCATTAGATCAAGCAACGAAGTTGAATGTTGCAGTATCAGAAGGGAAAAAAAACTGTTCATGCTCCCAGAGAACGCGAATGCTAATTTCGTATTCGTCCTAGAAGCTGGCTCGCGGTCGAGGAATAAGGAAGAGGAGCGGTCCGATTCGAGGGATAGAGAAGGACCATTGGAAGGGTGAAAAAAAAAGGGTCGAAAATGTAGCGAGAGCATGGGTACAAGAGTAAGAGGGAAAGATGTAGCGCGAAAAGGCTAGGAGGAAAAAAAAAGAAGGTTGCGGAGAGAAAGAGAGGGGTAAAAACCGAGGTATCCCCACTCGGTGGGCCATCCGCCCCTGAAAAAAGAGTTAATATTGATCCGTTTTTTTATTTGAGTCACCCCCAGGTTTTTCACCCTCGCTATTTTTTCTTCCCTCGGCTGCAGGGATCGCCGCGGCGTGCCGCTGGTACGACAGAGACGGAATTAGTGTTTCTATAGCAACTCTCTACCCCGTCCGTTCGTTTCTACGTCCGTCCGTCAGTCCGTTCGTCCGTCGTTCGTCCGTGGAAGTCCGCTGTTCCGAATTATCCCTCCTGATTCTAAGACATCGTAGCTGAAGATGAGATTCAAGTATGTAGCTTCGAATCTGACTAGGATGTAATACTAGTGAACAGACTGAAACCTAGATTAGACAGATATTAAGACATCTGTCAAATTTGAAATAAATATAAAAACAAGGGATGAAATCCTTTGATGAGGTGCAAATTAGTTTCTGCAACTAAAACATAAGGTAATTAGTTCAATTAGATGCGGTTATCAGTCAATTTTCCCAAAATATTGTTTGATATTTAAATGAAACGTAAGGATGAGCAAAATTGAAGGTGATAAAATATCAAGATATAACGATAAGTTACGCGTTATGGAATAAGGATCATTTATAGGAAGTGATAGACGCGTAAAGTCTTACCTTAGATCCGGTTATGCGCCGTTTTCTTCCGCTTCGAATGCAGCAGATATTCGGGTAGAGTTAAATTCACCTCCCCCTCGAAATCGGGAAATATGAAGCTCCGATCGTGCTTTCGTATATCCTCGCGGGAGGGTTGGTTCCGTAGAATATCCTTCAGACTGTAAGTCGATGCATATTTCAGAGACTCAGCCACTCTTTGTTCCGGAATATGCTCTGGGCGAACGTTCTTCTTCTACTCTCGTTCTTTTGCATTCCCTTTGACCAGTTCCCTCCAGCCTAATAACACCCTTTTACCACTCTCGTACCCTGGAATCTGTTTAATGCTCACGATATCGGCTCTTCTGCGATGAAAGCGGCCTCGAGTTTTTTTTTTCAGCCAAGACAAGTTCACGAAATTTAATTCACGAAAGGATACCTTTTAAGAAACGCGTCAAATCGAATTATATTAGGCTGTCCAGAAAGTCTTGTTAATTTTTCTTTTTTTTTGTCCTCTATTTAGTTAGACTTCAATTTCCACGTTGAAAATGAACGTTTTCATTCCGCTCCAAATATTATATTATATTATATCAGGTTGGAAAAGGAAACGGTGACCATTTCCATCTCGTAGAATTCGGTTAGTGTAACGCGATAAAGAAAATGTCGTGGGTCCATTCGGTCCGATTCCTTATTGGTGGCTGGACTGCTCCTTGCACGGAGTCGACGTAGAAACAGCCGAGTGGAGATAGTTGCAGGCTGCAGGGGTTACTTTTCACGGGGGTGTATCTCGAGGGGTTTGACAACCCTTGGCACGACGGTGTCACCTAAGCGGCGAACCCCTTGGATCGTTTCATGTTCGGATCCTCCTTTTTACGAGGGCCGAGCTTACTTTTACGTAAAACTTTGTGGAAGCTCCTAACATTTCCCACAGTTACGTGATTGCGTGCCAAAAATGCGTTCCACCGCGTCCGGATGTCTTAAAAACACTCGTCTTTACGATGTCTCTGTTCGACAATTTTACAAAATCTTTATTCTATTCCCTTGTATTCAATGGAAGAGTAATCGTTTAATTTTTATATGAAATTGATTCTTTAATTATAGATTTCTATCAATTAAATAACTCATCGGTATAAGGGGCATATTTATTATGCACTTTTAACGCAAATCGAATTAGTACACGGTGGTCGTGGTATTTCCGGACGATAACCGAAACAATTCCTGGCCAGAAAGTGGCACCTGTCAGTTAGAAAGGTGGACTCCTCCGTGTGCATTAGCGGGCCAAGATGACAGACGATAAATGCGCACACATATACGTCTACGAACAGGAAAGATAGGAAAGCAGGTGAAAAGTTACAGTGGACTGTGGTAAGCAAACGTTTCTATGATTTTATCGGAAGAGTTTTCCACGCGAGTGGAAAATGTTCTCTAATCCCGTGACACTTTGAACGTTTCAGTCAGCGAATCACTTTGACTGACAATTTTCATTTAACTTTTTAATCCAAACTACTTCAAATAGACTCCTTTCCTTTGACATTATTAATCAAATTCAATATTTCAATGTTAAAGAAAATACGGGTATTTATATAAAAATCGTTAACCCTTTTTAATACACTCGTCCATCGCAGTGGGCTCTTTAATTTTTGCTTTTAAAGATGATTTGCGAGGCGAACGGCTCGAAGGTCGTGCAACTTGTGCTTAGCGATTTTGACTCGTGGCAAAAGGATTCGCCATATGGTATTCTACTTATCGTTAGATGTGCCACGGAGAAGCGAGCATTCGACTGCCGAGAGCCAACGGTGTTTCGAGGAACGAGGCCCATTTATTTGGCGTGTGCTGTATAATTAGGACTCGAAAGCGGGCCCTCACCGGAGAGCTCATTGTCCTTTTTTTTCGACCGTTCGATGGAAAACGAGTTTTGAAAATATATTGGCCGTCTCCCCCGTGCGGTCGTTCGAATTCGGATCCATTTCTCTATGTCGTCCACTCGAGGCTCACTTCCGGAAATACCCTGGTCATCGAGTGGCCAAGAGTATAGAGGATTTTTAATAGGAACCTTTGATGATCATAAACATCCGTGTTTAACCAATTTTCATCCTTCGTCCTTTTCCCTTGCGTCGTTTGCATGGAAATCGAGACTAATGCATCTGAAAGAGGTGGAAGCAAGACGTTCGAACGAGATCGCCTTCTTCTCTTGCGGCCACGTTCGAAATAGGTCTGTCGATCGTTCCCTTTTATTTTTTTTTTTTTCATTGTTCCATCGCCATATGTTGGGAATAAAGCCGACTTCCGTAAAACGGGAAGTCATTTAAATTTAGGCTGTTTACGGAATTTAAGAGGGTAACTCCGGTTTTATGTTCGGTCTGAGTGTTTGGGTGCTCCGGGTGAATACTTATTTTTAGTTGCTTGTAATTCGTGGACAAGGTCCAATAAATCCTTGCACATAGATGACATTAAGAATAAAGTATTCCGATTTGAAGAAATCATTTTTGTAAGAATTTTTGGAATAAAAATGAAATTGAAATTTTCGACTAAAAGTCATTGAATTCTTCTATTTCTCGAAGAATAGTCGGAGCCGATGATTGAAAGTACTTCTATGAGCGCCTGGATTTCACGTAATTTTGGGTTTCTTCGGGTAAATGGTATCGCGTTTCTTAGGGTGCTGCATTGGATTGGCGCATTGTCAACGGTGGCCCAGCCAAGGGCCCAGGGGTGGCAGTCTAGGATCCCTTTCATCCCTCTTTCTTCGTGGCAGCACGCGTTTTAGCTTTGCCGCTATAAAGGAGCATTTTTTTTTTTTAGTAGAAAGACAAAAAAACAAGGAGGTAGAAACGGAAGAGGGCCCTCGTTGTGCCGTTCTTTTGGGGACGCGTGGCATGCACACGACGTCATTATTTCACGTCCATGCCTTCGACGTCGCGATGGAAAATTTATGGTGAACTAGTTGCACCGCGTTTCCCGAAGAGCTTTAACTCCCGTTTAAAGTAACCGTTTAACTCCCATTAGGATCTATTCGACGAACGTTTGAACGCAAATATCGCCGAAGGACTTCCATTAAGGATGTTTCGACATCCTCGACGGAAAGTTACCCGAGCAAAGCACCCTTTCGGCGTCTTACAAGATTTACACTCCATTGTTTTCCACTTACGAGTAAGTTAAATGACTAAAGTAGATTCGAGGATTACGAAGCGACCCATTTCTACATTCTATATTCTTCGGTATCGATTTACGTTTTCGAAATCAAAATTCATGGGTTACATTTCAATTGTAATTGAATTCGCATCGTTATCTCGTCCATGCAAAATTGCAGCTGGGTTTTTGATCAAATAAATCATCGTTCAAAAAGAGCGATGTATCGTTATCTCGCTCGGTCGTATGATTTATGTCAACAGTGAAATGAAATTTGTCGTTGCGTGTAACAATTGGGATGCAGCTTGCGTATGTTTACCTATTTTGTACCGGTACTTCAGGTAGCAACATAGCGGTCCAGAGACCTTCCCGTCTTTTCCGGAGTCTGACCTCGAAAACAGTTCTTCTTCCTAAAGGAATGGGCTCGTTGAATTTCTTAATGCGTCCAGGCTGTTTTGGGCACAAAAGGCACTGTAACACCAGCAGGGAATAGAATCTCATCGCCAAACAGCTGACCTTGTTTTAAATTTTCTTAGCAATTTCCTTTTTTGATATAAAATTGCTAATCATTGATTCTATGATGAAATTGGATAACAGTAATTTTCTTCTACCACCAATTAGTGCAGTCGTTACTTATCATGGCAGAATTACATTAAAATACCATTGAAACTTTCCCTCAGCGACGATGGTGGATCATTTGAAACTTGTCCTTCTGGCAGGCTGAAAAGTCTGTCGACTCATCGGTTCGTTCGCGGGAAAAGATAACGGCGAGTAGGAAAGTTCGTGACAGGCAAATATTGGAATGAAAAAGCCGTGGATATCCACGATCCATCCATCCAGTCAGACTCGATCTGCTGTTGCATCTGCCACGTGCCCCCACATTACGGCATAATGTGTCACTGTGCCACGGGCTAACCCACCCTTCTCCCTCTTGAACGATTTAACAACGCCAGCAGCCCTCTCTTGGGCTCGCGTACACATACACACCGATGTAACATGGAATCCTAGATTTTGGAAACTCTATGGATTGAATGGCGCAGCTGAATGCAACTCGTGCACCGTTTCAACCAAAGGAACAGGCGGGAGGGGTGGTGCGTGTGTACATACGTGTCTGTGTGGGACAGTTTTTCAGCATCCACCCCTTTTCACCTCCCTCTCTCTTTCGACAGCCACCACTCATTCTCTGATTTTTTTTTTTTCCATTTTCCTGCAATATTGAGCGTCGTTGATGCAAGATGCAACCTCGGATGAGTTGTGAAAATATTGACGCTTTGTGGCCCAGCGACAGTTTATTTCGAGTCCTCCTCTCGCTGTCCTTCCACGGATAATGGACTGCAGATTTTATTGACGTGGTTGGGAAAGTTGATATTTCTCCTCTGAAATTCGTTCAACTCTTTTGAAACGTTTTATAATGGTACAACGGATGCTTATCGTTCGAAATTTTCAAATGATAAGCAATTTATTTTCTAACCCCTGTGCAGGCAACCGTTAATTATACTTTTAATATGAAAAATTGTTTGAAAAATGCAGAAGAGCGACGGAAAGAAAATGTAGAAATGGATACCAACACAAGAGTTAAAAAATGGGTGCCAGGATTGTCCTGCTGATCTGCTGATCGGGGTAGGTAGTGCGCCAGTAATAAAATCACGAAAACGATTGAACAGTGAGTTTTTAATAATAAAAATATTTTGACAGACCAGTCAAACTTCATCAACAGACCAGGAACATTTATTTATTATAATGAGTCGTATGTACGTGTGATTGCGAGAAATGTTAGGTTTCGGGGGAGGTGCGAGGTGAGCATATCGGGGGTGGTAAGGTTTAGGTTGAGGAATCGTTTTAAATTACAAGTAAACAGCGTATGATACAAAGGTTTTTTCTTCTTCGTTTCTTATCCAAGATAGGAATTCGACATTGGCAGCGACGTAGCATGATCATGACGATGATAATAATAATGATAATAGTAATAATAATAATAACTACAGGTAGAGTACTATAATTAATTAAATTACTTAGAAAAACATTCTATATTCGTATTTTTTTGTACGCGCAATATCTCTTTATAATAATCTCTTTATAATAATCATCTCTTTTTTTTCCCTCTTATTTCCATTTCCTTATCTATTTAGGAATACTATTTAAAATCAGTCTTGTGGTTGAGATATATTAGGTGTCTGGTGAGGTAGTGTCAGTTTCATAGTATACATCGAGTGCTATTTTGATCCGCTGTTACGCGTTTCTATCGAAATCACAAAATTAACGACGGCACGAGGAGAACAACAAACTCTTCTGCTCGTAATTTCCAATCTATTCTTTTACCATTTTTTTCTTTCTCTCATGGTTCTATCGTGTTTACCTGTTTACCATCGCGTGTCAGTGTATATATATATATATATTTATATATATACGTTATGTATTTATCAACGATCGAGAGTAGGAACAACCATTGGTGGTGATCGACGTATTTTCGAAGGGGTACGCGTCGAGGATGCCTCGAAATCTTCAAAAGTGGCCATCGTACCTTTAATTAGAAGTAGCGAGAATATCGTCCATCCGTATCGTGTTAATCAACATTTAGTGTAGCTTATAGGCATAAAATTTGAAATTTGTACCGTGTTTTGGTCGCGTTCGGCGTCTACCTTCGGAAATCGTGTCCGAGGCACCGGCTGAACGATCGACGAATTCGTGCATACGATATCAGCGTTTGCATATCACTGTACAAAATTATAACTATACGTAGCTCTAGTTACATAGATTACAGAGGAGTATACACCATAGGTACATAATCGTTAATCGAGGATCCGAGCGAGCAGAGAACCATTTATACGGATTCGAATACGTAGACGTTTTTTGAATAAAATGCACGAGTATATTGATAAATTCGAAACTTTCGATATTTAAATTAAACTTTTATCATTCTTTAGAGTAAAAAAGTGAACCCTATTCGTCATTAAAATTTAGAAAATTAATAAAAGAAACAAAATTAAACGTGTTTGTAAATATTTGTAGCTATCGATTTTCAAAAGCTTCGCTGTAAAATTAAACTCGAAATAAATTTTTTACATATATATGTAAATTGTTACTGATCAATGTACTCGTGATTTCAAAATCGTAACGATACAATACACTCAGAAATGATTCGTTTGAAAAACGGCACTGTATTCGATTCGCGCTCCGTAAACATTGTTCCCCGGCTCCGTTTACATATCCGTACAACGTTATAATTTGACACAAACATATAACACTTATATGTATACACGTAGGAATTTGTGAAAAATATGGACCGTGGCCCGGCACCGGAAATCGAACCCTGGTTTTCTAGCCGGCTACATTTGTCCACTACGCCACCGCCATTCCGTTGACATCCCTACTCCCACGATTCCTCTTAATCATTGGGGTCTGGAGGTCCCGATCTTATATATAAACAAAGCAATTCTATTCTCCGTACAAAACAGTATAAAAAAAAAAGAATTTATACGATGAAAAAGTTTCATTTCTTTTTCACGATAACGATCCCTGCGAATTTATTATGTACAACAACTCATCGATCTTTTTTATTTCTTTGCGATATTCCACGTGTGTAACGCACGTGAATGAAAAATAGTTAACTGTTTTCTGAAACTTCTGACAGGCTTTATGTTTTCAATACGCGTAAAGCATAAGTATGGCACTGGTTCAGGATACTGATTTACACTTTGACGGTCGGTTTTTATTACTATTCTGTTTCAAGTAGAATAGTTCTGTTGAAAGTAGTAATTTTCTGATATAAAATGATCAGTTTGATACGGTATCTCATAAAATTTTTATAAATCACTTTGTATATTTATAGAGATCTCTAAAATAGATATCGTGCTAAAAGAATTTTGCGAATAATGCGAGAATAAGGTTCGAAGGATCTCCAAAAATATTCAATTTGTTTCATAAGACTATCATTTTACGAAGCGTTACTCGGAATCGATCGGTGCTATATTTTCTACAACCACTGTATAAATTTTATCGATAGGAAAAGAAACGTTAAATTATAAGAAATATGCGACCATCAAAGTTAACAATGTTTCACTCTGTTCCACTAAATATATCGCGCGTGAAACGTACATATTCTACGGTTTGTCGTTTGAATAAAATAGGAATAGGAAAAAATTCAAACTATGAGGAACTTTAAATACCGTTTTTTAAATAGTCTAATATAGTTTTCAGCCTGAAGCTTCGCACGACGTTATTGATCGGCAACGTATAATATTTCACAACAGTGTAATGTTCCTGGTATTGATATTTCTAGTATTCGTAAACTAGCCTTTCATCAAATTCACAAAGAGAAAACATAGAATTTTGTTTCGAAATGACCGTAGATAAAAACTAAAGATATTCGAGAATTTCAAAAATTTCCAATCCATGAATGCGTTGATTCATATTTAATCTTATCCTACATATATATACAATACACCCTAAATCAAGGGTGTTTTTTCATTTTTTTTTAGAATGCGAGGTCGAGGCCCGCTGACCTCGGTCGATACTGATCGATATCGAAATCAATTAACGTCTAATTGAAAAGAATAGAAAGCACGAAAAACAAAATGGAAAAAGAGCCACCCTCGTCTGGACGACGCGTGTTCCTCTTTTTCGAAACAGGGAGGAAAAAGAAAACGTCTCGTAGGGAGAACAACCGTGACGAGAGATCGCAACGTTTCGTTGAAACGAGCTCGAGATCTGTTCTAACACGTGTATAAAAGGGTGAGCGAGCGAGCACGGTTTGGTGAAACGAAGAGGAAAAGGGGGGGTCTGTAAAATTGCTTCTCGAAAGCTTGAACGTGAAAAACGAGTGAAAAGTGCGGATGAGCCGGGACTTTCCGGAAAAATGTGGCGAAAGTGTAACACAGCAGGGATCAGGTCTGTTACTCAGATGCTTCTAACCAGATTTTCACTTTTCAACTATGAATAATTGGTATTTGCCTGATACACTCTAGGTTTGCGTCCCTAGATAAGTAGAATATACTAGTGGCAATACAGCACGAGATTAGTTAAATACAAATATGGATTCGAATGCAAACAATTATTCCAAATTTTATTAGAATCTTAAGAATTTCGAAATTCATGAAATTTAATGCAAACTTAGGTTTCGCTGCTCCATAAACGAGTTTTCCCAACCGGAGTTAGTATATTGTACGATTTACTTGGGCAATGCAAATCTAGGCTATTTCAAGAAACGTTCGGTTATATTTCGAAGGTGCTCCTTTTCTTTTTCTGCAGGGTGAGGAATAGCAAATGGGGGGCCAGAGACCCGGAAGAGGGAGGTGAATGACGTCGGGTCCGTTCTCTTCTCGCTGTCCGGAGGACAAGACCCCATGGAACAATGAGGTCGAGATGACCTCGACGAGGCGGTTTCACCAATGAAATTTGCATGGCCAGGACCAGACATAAATCAGAGGACCATTGAAAGACGCACAGAGAACAGAGAAAGTCAACTGCTGACCACCGGCTGCGAATTTTCGGCACGCGGGGTATATCATTGCGAAAACTGGTTCGCGCGAAACAGACGCCCGCCGGTCCGTCCTAGGACAAAAGAATCCTAGGGATCCTATGAACCGGCTGTTCGTCAGAAAAAAGACGGAAATCGGAGAAGCCGAAGATGGTCCTCTGATTATACATGAGAATGAGCGAAAATAAAAAAGATGACCCCGCCTGGTTTTCTTAGCCTCCTCTATAGGCTCTTATTTTCTATTGTATGAACCCAAAATCGATTCGTTTATAATTCTTTGAAAATTAACTTAAATATAAGAAATTTACAAATGAATATCGTTTGCACTTGCAAATTGATCGGGTAATGCTATAGAAAATAAATAGAATTGAAATTTTATAACAAGAATTGAACAGTACCTTGAAAAGCGTGTGGTGTAATTGTAAAAATTGCGATCGATCTGCCGACGAATGCGTGTGCGTGCATATATGCTAGGCGTGTACCACGAATCAGAGGTTCCTGTTAATTCTGGAACGTGTAGACGAGCTGGACACATCCGAGATCAGCGATTAACAGCGTTCTCCTCTAGAATCACTATAACAAATACTCGTATTATTTTGTATTTACACCCTTGTACTTTCACTCCAGGAAACCAAAGGCGTACATGATGAAGGATAAATCAAGCGTCTTTTGTTGTGTATAACAAAATTGAACCCAGTAAATTCACGATAATCGCGAATCATCCACGCATCGGTTCACAATCACTGTTGTTAACTTTTCTAGTATATATACATATATACTATCTATGGGATCGGGACCCCCATACCGAATAAGAAGGTCCGTGGAACTAAGGACGGCATCGGGCTACCGGGTACGAACGATTATCGTATCTAAATACGATTTCCGGTGCCCGTGACACCCTATTTTCCACGGATCCTACACTAAGAACGAAGCTTATAACACACGCGTTTCATGTCGTTCGGAATTCAAATAAATTATATATTTCAATATTCGCTTCGATACGTAAATCAAAGAATGTCCATTGTTCGATGAATAATGAAGTACAGGGGTGTTCCTTGCGACACGAAACGGATACTAGAAAGAAACGTAAAGCATAGAGGAAGTAGGATGCGATCTCGAACCTGTTCGACGATCATACTACGAAATCGTATGCCGATCGTTGCCGCGGCTCATCGTCGAGCCGTTGCTGCTGTTCGAGTGCGGCCTGTGCGTGTCCGTGGACATGGATAGATCTTCCGGTTCCGTTTGTTCCGGCAGATCGACGGGGATACCGGATAGATTCAACGGCATCGGCATCGAGGCGCTAACGACTGGACTCGGTAGTCTGCGATGGGCCGGTCTGACCGGATTGTTTGATTTTCTAGTGACCAGAGGCGTAGCTTCGGATTCCTCCATTTCCACGTCGATATCGATGTCGATATCCTCGTCCAGGTAATCGCTCGCCAACGACGGCGAGGTGACTTGCGATCTAGGAATTTGTCCGGAGGCGTTCATAGCGGTGCCGCACTTGTGATGCATCAGGTGGTGCCTCCGTCTGAAGCGCATACGACAATGTTCGCACTCGAACGGTTTCTCCCCTTTGTGTATCAACAGATGAGCCTTCAGCTGATTGGAATCGCTGAATTTAGCCGCGCACAGTTCGCAAGCGTAAGGACGTTCGCCGGTGTGGACGCGCAAATGGCGACGGAGGTTCGCTACCTGTACGAACTGACGATCGCAGTGGCTGCAGTGATAAGGTTTCTCACCGGTGTGCAATCGCATGTGAGTCTTCAAATGATGGTCCCGAGTGAATCTGTAACAATCAAATAAGAATCTTCTCTAAGTATTCGAAGCAGAAGATAACGAATGTTTAAGGAAAATTGAAAGGATAAGCTTACCTTTTATGACATTCCGGACACTCGAATGGTTTCTCCCCCGTGTGAGTGCGTTCGTGATTCTGTAACACGTGCTTGTAGCCGAACGATCTCGAACACACTCCACAGGTGAACACCTTATCCCTTCCGTCTTTGCCCGCTTCGGGGCTGATCGACGTGGGTGGACTGAGAGGATCCGCACCACCCTCGACCGACACTTGCACGCTGTCCGCCTTCGATTTCTGTGCCTTCCTCTTGGTCGTCTGACCTTTCTTCGAGATTCTATCTCTGCTGCTGGTCACCACGTTATTGTTATTGTTATTGTTATTGGTCACAGCGTTGTTCGCTCGTCGCGAAGTGGACTTTGTGCTAAGAGCGGGCGACACTGGCCCGGGTGAATGATGAAGGGGCGAGGGTGGCGATGATGCCGTGGGTGGCGCCCAACCCTCGAACAGAGTCTGATGATGCCCGTAAAGCGACGGGCTCGCCGCCAGTGTTGCGTGCAACGACACAGGAATTCCTGCGGCCATCAAGGCCGCTGCTCTGCTAGCTGCTAGCAGTTGCTGCGGGGTGAGCATAGACAGGCCCGCCGTGGTACTGCCCATCCCGGGAAACATTACTTGGGACGTGTTGTTGTTTAAAGGCGGTGAGACCGGCTGTTTCTCGGGTTCTTGCTTCATGTCGAGGTGCTGGCCAGTTAAGAGTCCTGAAACAAAAATTCGTCCATCTTGTAAGTACACGCGAGGAGATTCCATTGATGCCCTAAATTGATATTCCAGTTAAACTTTCAACCCTTTATTTTACTATTGTCTCTGTAGTCGAGGCTGTCGTACCGATATGACAAATAAACAAACTAATTATTAATTAGCATTCGAAATTACATATTTACAGTAACGAAATTTTATATTTAAAGTGTAAATTGGCCGTGAATGAAATCCATAAAAAAAATCGAAAGATTGAAGAGATAAATTTTCGAACTGTTGATCGATACGTTTGACGAACAGTACCGTATTTTGCAACAAATCGCATCGCCCAGTCAGATGACAAAAGAGTCGAATACGACAAACGTGTCTGTACGAAACGCAAGAATCGACCGTACGTGTACAGTGTACGAATATCGTACGGTGTTCGAGGATGATCTTTTCTCCCGCGTACATCTTCTTTCTCGATCGAATGAATGGTGAATGCTATTTTCTTCCTCGTTCCTCCCAGTTCGCCCTCCCACACACGTTGCTCACACGTGAGCTCTTGCTCGATCCTCCTCCATTCACTCACACTCTCGTACGGAACGGTTCATTCATAAGCCTCGACTTCCCACCCACGTCACCGCGATGTACCGCCTCTCTTCGACTTGAGGCCAACGACTCTGCGAAAGTGCAAGCCATGGTGCACACGACGAACACGCGGTTTTTCATTCGTTTAGAAAGTGAATTTTATCCAATTATCGGCAACCCGATAACGGCGATTCCACATGAAACGCATACTAAACGAATTTCATGAAAAATTCAGTTTATTACTTTCCGAACTTGTTCACCTCGAAAAGCAATATTTTGTGTTTTTTTTTTCCTCCCTGGAAAAGAGTAATTTTCACGAAGAAAATGTTGTCGAAAATAACTTTAAAAGGGTGCGTAAAGGCTTTCTCGAAAAAGCAACCCCTCGTGCGTTGGGGTTGCACTTTCCGGTGATTGCTTATTGGCGTGATTGACGTCACGCTGGAAAAAGCTTAACGATGTAATTAAATTTAATAAGTGGCTCGTTTAGGAAATTAGAGGACACGGTGAACGACTTGTAAAAGATAAAATTCGATTGTACATTTCGAATTCAAGAGGAGAATTATTCGTTGATATCTTATTATTTATTCGCCGAGGAAGACAAATTGATTTCACGATAATTGCAATTATCCAATTCGAACGGGGATGTTTCACGGGGATATATGCGAAGACGAGAGCAACTTTTAATTTAAGAAAACAATGAATCAAGCAGCCATGGCCTCGACCGCCACTTACCAATTAATGGACCGTTTAGAAGAGGGGCCGTAATGAGACCCGTTGAATCAATAAGGGTGCGTAAGATCTTCTATTCTTTTTCCTTCTTTACCCTAAAACTCCCTTAACGTGGGCCAGGATTCTTACAGCCTACAATCGCCGTTTCCCGGCAACACGACCAGGAGTACCGCCCCCGCTCGCATCCCTCCCCTAATTGGTCGCAACCCCAATATTCCCTTTGAATCCCTTTTCCCCGAGTCCCCGAATAAAAATTTCTTCTTCTTGCTACACTCTTTTTGCCGCGTTCTTCGCGAAACACGAAGTCGACAACTAAACGATGTAAGAATTTTTATTAAATTTTATATTTAATTAAAATTTATTATCAAAACATTACCGAGCGAGTCGCTGAATTACATCGCTTTATCAAAATCTACAGATTTAAATTTCGTGCGGTTTGATATGCGTGATCTAACATTTGCTCCGTTAAATTTAAAACAGAATGTTTTGCATAATTTATAGTTTGAATATACGGGGAATGTCGAGGTATTTATTATCGAATGATCGAGACGCGTCAATTCGATTATGGAACTCGATCGTGCGCGTGAATTGCGCGCGCAACTTTCAACCAAATATATCGTGCTTTGTTTATAACCTAGAAAACGCGTTCCCGCGGAGATACGAGCAGCGACGTCATAGCGTGGCTCACTTGACGGTTTCGAACATTTCCAAGCAATCTCGTATGAGAAGGTGGGCTATTTTTGGTCGGACGTTGCAACCGCGAAATACACTCGACGTGGCTCATTTGCACGACTGACTTCTCCTCTTCGTTTGCCCTGTCCCCGTCGAACGATTTTCACATCTTCCTGGCTTATCGATGTTTACAATGTGTCACAACACGAGCGTGTCGCCGCGAGCGCTTTTAGACTTTGGCGCGGGGCCAACGTTGCTACGTGTCCTCTCTGCCCGAAACTCAGAAAAACCTTGCTCCGTTCGTAATGACTTTCCTCCGTCTTGTCAGCCACGGGTAAATACCAAACAACGCGGTTAGGTCACTGGACCTCGGGGTAATATCAGAAGGGAAAAAAGAGCGGGATCACCTTCGCGACAAAACAAACGCGTAAGGAGTAATCGCGGATCCCTTTTGTTTTCGGGCCACGTTTCATACACAGGTAACGCGATGAAATTCCTTCGACTATATATACAAATCACTTAAATTAGCGAGAATCATGAAATCGGTATCGCCGTCGCGACGCAATTATACTGGAAATAGATTTTAGAATTTCGCGGTAAGTCGGGTGAATTCAAATCGCATTGAGAAACTTACCTGCGTTAATTTGCGCCTCTTGTAGATAAGATAGTGCCATTCTACGATCCGTGATGCGTGGTTTCACTATGACACTCCATCCACTTCTTTGCACAATGCGATCACTTCCGACGAGAGTAGAAAACAATAGATGGATGAGCGCGTATATAACCTAACAATGCGGCACTGCATATACGTACGTATACGTGTATAGCGTGGTCGTGAGCAACAAAAGAATTGTCTTAACGCGTGTAATATTCTCTTTTCTTTCAAAGACGATACGAGAACCACGCGGGAAAGGAATTATCACCAGGCGCGTACACAAACTCCGTCGGGCACGGGATCTAGCGATGCGTCCGTGTTGACGTCCCGAGTGGAACTGGCGCGTGTACCGCGGAACCAAGCACCAAGAAACAAAACAGAAAAAAAAAAAGGAAGAAACAAAGTACATGAAAATGTGTTACTACCCTACTATAAACAACAAATGTCGTCGTTCGACCACGAGGAACGACGACAACCAACGACGTTACTTTGGGCTGACCTAACCCAATACTAACTGACAATCGAGTCGCGCTCACTGTAGTCAAACATCCCCCACTACTCGGCTCGGCTCACCCCACCATTCGGCCTTCCTATCCCCACTCCCGCGAGGCTTCTCTACCCTCTCGAATCGCAACCCTAGATGCGCGAGTCGCAGAAACGTGCCTCGTCAGGGGATCAAGCGTGTTGGACGAAGACGAACGACGGGAAGACGTTAAGGGTGCTACGAGAGAGAAGATATGGTAAATAACGAAGTGGAACGAGGACGAAACTTGCGCGCGCGTTAGAAAAGGAAAAAGATGGATTGAAGGAAAACGACGAGACAAGGGTGAACCTGCGACCGTGATCTTTAAAGAGTGGGGAGGCCTTGCGAGTAGGGAAGAAGACTGTTTCTCTCTCTCTTGTCACGATGGACGAGAACGGCCACAGAAGCTGGGTAATCGGTGAAACCTGTGAGAGAAAAGATAGAGTAGATGGGTGGGGTGAAAAAGAGAGGTTGACGATATCCCGCAACTATAAACCGAACCTCCTTTACCCTTTCAGATCACGGGACAGTGTCGAAGATAAGTTATTTCGAACAAGGAATAAAAAGATTATGAATAAAATTTTTGAATAAAAAAGAAGACAAATTTTTCAGAATAAGAAATTGAAAAGGAAGTTTCGAATATCTACTTCAAAATGTAATAGGAAAGCTTTTCCCACTGGCTTTTTCATTTCCAAAAGCGCTTCAGGATGTAGCTTCAATAAAGAAACAATTTTTCTTATATCTTTCTCAAAAATTTACTGAAAGAAATTGTACCATCATTTTTTCACTATCTACCTGTCATTTTTATTATTAAATATGCATCCAAATATCTGTTCTGTTTTGAACGTACTATATGCGCGAAACTTTGTCACCGGGGTTAATAATTCAGCAGCGGTCGATAGGGATTGCACGGTAAACTACGCTTCTGTTTCTTTTCAAACTCTCTGTTAGGAAGACATAGGGTGTGATATTAAATATACAACAGCCGGGTGCATCCTCCAATTATACGTTCCGAAAACGTGGTGGTAAAACGCAAGCGAATAATTATCTCCTCGGAACCAACAACACTATACTGTTTCTATTCAAAAAAATCTCCTGTTCACGAATAAAAAAAAAAAAAAAGGAGAACAGTGTGTTCGCAGGGTGCTTGTTCGACGGTTCCGCGTTACGTTGTTTGCGAAACTCGTGTCTGTTTCAGTCGGTCGGATGAAAAAACGAATCTCGAACAATGCAATTTACGCAGGCTGCGCCGCGTTGTAACGCGCGCGCGACGAAACGAGGAGTTTTCATCGGTCGCGACTTCCGGCCGGCGATAACGCGGTGCATAAAGCACAGGGTTTCCACTGTTTTTCGGAAAACGTATCCAGCCGAAAAGCGCGCCCTCCTACTTTTTATCCTAACCCCTGGCTTGCTTTTCTTTTCTTTTTTTATTCGGGGGTGAAAAGTGTGTGCACGCGCGTTCTTTCTCTCTCTCCTTCTCTCACCTGCCCCGTCGAGCGTGCTGAGCGCGTGCCTGCAGCCAAAAACTTACGGGACCGAGCTGCGCGATAAAAAACTAGAAGAATGCTCTGCTCTAAGCGCACACATAACCGCATACGTGTGTATGTGTGAAAAGATAGAGGAATACGTGTTCGCGGCTGTTGACACGCACGTGCTCGTGTTCAAGCACCGGTGCGCTCGCGAGAGCATGCTCTCCACCCTGTCAGTCTGTTGTAGTTTTACGGATAGAGACGGAGATCCGAGATACCGAGGGATGAGAAGGGAAACGGAGGAGAGTGGTGTATCCCGACGACAGGATCGAAAAGCGGAATCTCGATACGTGGCTGGTGAATTAGCGAAGCGGTCGATGTAACAACAGCCATCTCTCCCTCGTGTGCACTTTTTTCCGCTGGACATCTCTTTGGTCACGATGTTCACCCTCGTGCTAAGCATTAAGGTACTCCTTGAGTGTACTGGTCAATTTCTGTAGGGAATTGAGCTGAGATTTCAGGCACGTAGAATGTCCGAATATCTGCCCAATATATAAGTGAGAACACCTTATTGTTGCATGTTATGTAAGTATAAATTTATCTGTAATCTTATGCAACGATTTTTCTTTAAAAAAATATATGGTAATCCTTTCCTCGAGCTGCAAAAGGGTTAGAAAGTACCCAGAATTTCCATAACACGATTGTGCAATTCTATCTACTGATAAAAAGAGCAAATAGAAATGGACACTTTTTTTAGAAGCTTAAGTACGGTATTGGCGAGGAAAAACTGTTTACAATGGTCAGATTATTGGCAATTATTACGATACTTAACCCTTGGGCGTACAACGTGAAAGTTTCTACCTGATGCTCGGCTATTGTACGTACAGATGAGGTTTGTAACCCTTTCAAATACCTGCCTACGCGCGTTGCTTTGTGAATTGGTGCAAAGTTAAAACCTTTGACACGTTTGACACAGTGAACCATTTTTCATCCACGCATAAAAAGAAAATATTTTAATCATTTGAAAATTAATGTTCTTATATTTTCAGCAACAAGTTGCTTCCTAAAGCAAACTCGAATTGCCTGATACGGTACAAAAGAAAATCCAAGGGTGCCTGGTTGACCTTAAAAATATGCTGCAAAATAATTCAACGACTGGACAATATTTCGTTGGTTGTAAAACGGACCGTAGGGTTGTTGAACCGTGCTGTACGAACAGCTAAACGTTAGGGTCTCTAACCGTGGAACGTTTTACTCTCCTTCTGGATGATCCTATTAAAGGTTGTATATAGAAGAGAACATCGTCCGAGGTGAAGGAAAAATTGTCAGAGTGGTAAAGGCGAGAAACGTGCAACAAGAGTGGGTACCTGCAATTAAAATTAGGATTGCTCTAGTTTCGCACAAAAGGGCGGGCCCTAAAATGTTCGACCTTTTCGTCGACGGAACCTCGTGTATCCGGCAACAAACTTATTGGGGCTGTTTACACTTTTATAATTTTACGACGCAGATGATCAGGTACGAAAATACAGGGAGGTCTATTTGGGATCTTTAGAAACGACATTTTCGACGAGGAGAAACACGATTTTTCCCCATTCCGTCCGGCACACGCACAACGAAATTAGATTTCTGTTTATTTCACATTAGGAATTTCTCGTTTTTTCCCGGTAGAAACACTCGCGACTTGTTTAATTGGTATCGAACAACTCTCCGAGTTCTCTTCATTCTCCTCCACTTTTTCGCTCGCATTCTCGAAATTGCGCGGTTGTTTTAAGGGTATTATAGAGAAAAGAAGTGAGCGAGCGAGAAAGCGTATGGGATATCGGCAATCGCCTCGACTACACGTAGGATATTTACGTTGTAAAGTTATAAGAAGCTTTACGCTTTGGATCCACGACAGAAAAAAAAGCACAGAACAGTTTGCTGTTCCTTCTTAAGAGGATTTCGATGCGCCCGTGGCAACGATTCCTCTTCGATTCGCGTTATGCAATCGTTATGGGAGGCTTATTGAAACGGTCAACAAAATTTACTACACACGAAGTGGATAATATTTAATGCAACGGTAAGAAATTGCAAATTGATGAGAATATTAACACTTTGAATTAACACTCGAGTTTCTTGTGGTATACAAATTTTAGTGAAACTTTTTATATTTAACAATGTGTCCTGTTTACTGATAATTACGACGTTTTTCTTCTTTCTTTCTCGACTCTGCGTGTTATATACGCAGACAAAGCGACACGTTCAACCCAAGTCCCCTTAACGCTTTCTTCGATGTTCTCCAAAAATATCTACTTCGTTTGTCGCAGAAAGGTGTAAACAAACTAGTCCTCTGTAATCTCGATAATCCAACGAGCCATGCAAAAGTAACGTACAGTTCCCTTTCGACGTGAGACCGAAATACTCTCTTTTCCTTTGCATCGCGAAACCTTCACTATCTTTTTCCGGCTGTCATACACATTAACTTAAAATAATAAAAAACTATCGCAGTAACATTTCATCCAAACGGTACAAATTTCTAAAAATCGACGAAGTCAAGCGTTCCCTGTACTTTTTGCGAGGATTTTTTCCATGTGTAACGGAAACCGTGAAACTTCTGCTGGTTGAATTTATGCAAACCAATCTACCTTGAAATCTATCCATTGTACCGTGTTACATGGGATGCAGCGTTACAGATTAAATCGATATCTTGATCAGCGGTTGACGAGCAACCGTTGGTCATGGCTCCACAAAGAAATACGACGATCAACCCAAAAATCGTTCGGTTACGTTTCTCGAGTGGACGGTTTTTTCCTCGATTGACCGTTACGAGAGATAGGAATCTGGCAATCGTGCTTTTTCCACGTATTTAAATACACCTTCGAAAATGCTCCGCATTTCATTTTCTTCGCGCTCTGACATCGATTCGAATGCGATCGAAATCTTTCATCGTTCATCTGTCCTCTGAAGAAATTCCCCTGTATTTCTTTTTACTTACGATCAGGAATCATTTTAATTCTCTTTCAAATGTAGAAAATCGATGAAAATTCAAATAAACGGAGTTTCGTTGTGTACAGAGCGCAAAGGGCAACGATCCGGGTTGAGCGTTCGAAAGGCGCGATTCATTCGACTAAATATTTGCGCACGCGCTAATGGGAGTCTGTTGATAATGATAAGGTAAAAAGTTGTCGATTAGCACGAGCGGAGTAAAGTCCTGGGGTCGAAAACCGTTCTCGATAGCGTGTCCAACGAGAAACAATTGCATTTTTCGAACGAGAACAGGCGCCGCGTTTTGTTTGCTCGGACCTTAGACACCGAGAGAAACGTTTCTATATACTCGTTGGTCGACTAATCTTCTCGTTATCGATGAAATAAAATTTAAACGCAGCCTTGTTACGGGAGTCGTCTAATTATCCACTCTCGATACCGTCTAATGATTCAACCTAATAATACCGATCACGGATTAATTTCGTGTTCACCCACTGGCGAACATGTGGTGTGCGAATAGAGCAGAGAAGAGCTTGGAAACACCAGCTGGTCTAGGAGAAACGATGTCGTTTTATTCTCTTTTACTTCCAGCTCTTGTCGTCCTTGTAATCCTGTCGCTTTCGGTGTCATCGGTACAGTGAGCGTTCGTTAATTCCCCGCTATGCAATTCCCGGTTAGGAACGCTTTGCGCTACGGAAATAAAAGAACTGTGGAGGACACACGAGTGCCATTGACGCTTGAAATGTAATTTCCTGTTGTTTAGGAGTGTTCGAGGAGAGCTCGAAATGCGAGCGTTTACTGTACTCGAGCACAGTGAATAATTATTATATCGCTTTCGAAAAATTTTTAATATACAGAAAACAACTTGGTACCCTACTTCGATTTCCATCACAGATGCGTACGTCCACGCGTTTTTGTCATATCGATGCTTCGACGATGCACAAAGGAATCGTTTCCCGTGCTGGTTAACGCGTCCTCTAAGCGGATAGACGCACCCTACATTTTTTCTTCGTCCCTCGAAAGATCCCTTCGTTTTTCCTCCGCGTCCACTCGCGACTTTCGATTAACCGGCGAGCCTTTTGCGTGAAAGCAGGGTCAAAGGGGGGGTGAAAGGTACGCGAGAGGATCGTGCAAGGATGGTTACAGTTGACCAGAACGCACCTGGCCAGCTTGACGATCCATCGATCTCGATTGGAGGTTGCGAAACAAGACCGTTGGTCAGACATTCCGTTGCGGAGGACACGTATTTATGTCGTTGTTACAGAATGATCAATCTACCCTGAATAATATACACGGAAAACATTTCTAATTTTTTCGAAGCTGACGATACGTCACTGTCCGATTAACGCGAGCCTTGTATCAACTGGGTCCTAATCAAACGTCGTTTGGGATTTGTTGGTCTATCGACTGCCATTTTGAAAAGCTATGTTATCATTGATACACACAATTCTTGGCAGGGATCAATGAAACCGAACGTCTTCAAAGAAACGATCCATTTGTAGTATTATTTCGAAAATGCAACATTTGTTAAAGGGGGATGGTACTTTCCACCCCGTCTGTGAACGGAAGAAATAAAAATGATAAACGATTAAAATTAGAAATTGTCCGACGCACTCGAGGAGGTATTCCACGAAGAGGGATGTCACCGGTCCACATCCGGTCACTCTTCTGCTTCCTTAAATCTCTTCACAAGGGTAGCCGAATCACACGTCAAACGCAGAGACAGACGTTTTTGTTACGGAGAGAAAAAAAAAAATATCGTGCGAGCCTCGGGTCGCCACCACCGCCGCCGATGGGGTGTAAGAGTACGCGGTACCGAGATGAAAGGGGGTGAAGGACGGCAGAAAATGTAGGGTGGTTTTAGGTCCTCCATTCAATTTATCGACGGATTGACAGCTCTGTTAGGCCCTTGTTACGCAGGAGCACGGTTACCCTGGATAGAAGACGGTAAGTGAAAGAGAGAGAGAAGGGTGCACGATGTAATCGTACTTCTTTCCGTCTTGCATACGTTTCCGGATAAAAATAGTCCGTTTCGGTGGATGGTTCCTCGACGAGGGTAAGTGTGACGTATATATTCGCAAAAAATCCTATTGGATTATTCAAAATTGGAGAAACAATTTTTGGTTGCGACTAACAAAAAAGGGGTATATATTCGTCATTAACCCTGGGGTACTAGAACATCATTTTAGAGACGCTGAAAGATAAAATTTATTAAAATGAAGAAAAGGAGTGATCGACAGGGAATTCATAGGAGGAATAAGTTTCTAAAAGCGAAAGAGGTCTGGTTAGGAGAGAAATTCGGTCCTGTTAAGCACAGGGTGACGAGAAAGGCGGACGTAGTCGACCCCACGCAACGTTCCTTTCCGCACACACGAACAAATCCCCTCGTTTTTGGATTTTTCGGTAAAACGGGATGGTAAAAGGGAAGGCTGGTGAGTAATTCGAGGCGGGGTGCGGGCTCGTGTGCAGGGGTTGCCCTTTCGGATCTGCACCCTTCACTGCCCTGTTTCCACCCCCGTTGCCCGATCACCCTCCCGATAGGGCAGGTTTGACCAATATTTCTGAAGGGTAAAGGTAAAAGAGCGGAGAGAAAGGGGAATGGAGAAAGATCGCTTTATTCGTACCATGCCAACGACTAATTCGTGCGAGTCGCAGTTACAGCTGCAATGGCGACCGAAACGGAAGCGGAGGAACCAAAAATGAGGCTCTTTCATCGTATCTTAAATAGTAATGTATAGGGTGATTGAAAAGACTGTGATATTTACAAACACATGATACTCTGAAAAATAAATTACTCCAAAAATATTTTTAAAAAATTAAACTTTCTTTCCATGGAGTCACTGTTTTATTGTATCTAATTTCTTTCTACCCTCGAAGTTGGTTTAAAAAATTGACTTCGATTTGAAGTCTTCGATTTATAGTTTTAACGTTCACAGCGTGACATTGAGAAAAAAACAGATCGTGCAAAAATTCGTTTTCGAGGGAGCTCTATTATTAACTGTCCCTGGACAATGCTCGTGTAACTCTGAAAGACAAGTTGTCACTGTCAACGCGTTACACGAATCGGTAAGTAGAAGAAACGAGATAAAAAACACTTGAATATACTGAAAGTCGAACGGACACGATCTTTGTAAGCGGTGAAACGAGTTCGATTCAGCTGACCTCTTCGCCCTCTTTGCAAATTTTATTGAACAGACGACGTCGACATCCGTTATTTCAACGATCTTCTGTCAAAAGAGAAGCAAATAATGTCAACCGATACTTGTATATAAAAGTAGAATCTATCGTCGGAATATACGACCGATGGCCTGAACAAACCATACAATTTTCAGCCATTCTCACGGCTTGATCGCCTCGTAATTAAGCTTCGAAATGGACGACACCTGTGCCGTGTCATCGTCATCGAGCTTTATGCTCGTTTAGATTAGATTCTAAGAGGCTCCCCAGTGACTACATTACGCGGTACCTGTTTCCATTTTCGTGGCCCGTTGACGTACGCCCACGGCGCTATAAATTAACCTGCATAGTGGTTTCCGTGGTGCGGTTCCCTTGGATTTATGCAGCATTAACATAAGACAGGTGTGTCCCCGGTTACACGGAGTCCAAGCTCCATCGTCCGAAAATTAATAACAGGTTTCGAGAGATACCAGGGTTCTGACAAGCTGCAATTCCTTCGATTCGAACAACTTAATCGATGATTGGAAGGATCGTATGATCGATACTTTCACCCGAAGCGAAACGATGTCACTTGTGTGGTCCACCCTTGCGTTCTCATCCCTCTCTTGTGCTTATGTCCTCTTTTTCGCCCGGTTTCTTTCAGGTTCTCGCTTTGTCGCAGATCCATCGGAAGAATGCGAACCCGCGGACGAAACTGGCACGGTCGATTTAATTTCTCGCTGATTTGGATTTTCGAAAGATCTACGTGACCGGTCGCTGGAACGAGCTTTCGACTTTGTAACGAATTCGCGTAGCTGGATTTCTTTGTTCAGGAAAGGATTATTTTTCGAATCGTCGATGGTCCCTTACGAATATCGAGAAAATTTTTATTAACACCTTTTTATTCTATTGCAATTTGAAGATTAGTCATTCTGTAACTTAGGTATCTTTTCCTTGAAAAATTTAAGTGCCTAACTTTATTAGTTTCATAAATAATTAAATTTTGCTCGAACAATTTCTTTCAATTCGATTTTTTCCTTGAAAAATTTAAGTGCCTAACTTTATTAGTTTCATAAATAATTAAATTTTGCTCGAACAATTTCTTTCAATTCGATTGGAAAAAATGCCTGTATAAGGTGGCATAGCGTAGAAGTTATTTTTATTTCTCCATAGTGAAAGAAATGCGTTGGGTCAACTCGCCTCCGGTTTCTTCCACTTGGTACCTTCTCGTCCTCAGAGTTTTCTCGCATGGGCACACCTCAAGAGGTTCCTATCCGTCGGATCAACCAGACAACCAGCCAACTCTCGCAGCTGCACAATCGTCGCCCACGTTGCAAGGTTCATTTAACTTCGCAAATACACAACTCTTTAACGTTGTGTCGCGTTAAACGTCCTCCTGCCAAGCCACTAATGGACACTGACAAATGGTGCTCCCGAAGGATTCCGGGGCTTGGTGGTACACTCCTTCGCATTCTGCCTTTTCTACCTCGCGGCTGCATGATCAGCGTGATTCTCGCTGAGCTTGAGAAGTCGTTGGCTTCTTAGGTCTACCATCAACTTCGATAGAATAAAATCAACCTACTAAATTTTATCAGATTTCATCCCTTTCAATTTGTATACATAAGAAAATATAAACGATTGAAATTTAGCAAAGTAAATTATTTTTGCTATCTGACGTTTCAATTCCCAACATCGTATCATCGGTAAAATTTCAGCATCATTCGGAAGTTTCTTTCCCTCTCGATAAAAAGCACGAAACGTCGTGTCCCTTTCGAACGGAAGAACAATATAGAGAGGGAACAAGCGTCGTTTCTCAAGCGTCGGATCGTCTAAGCAACTACACGTTGTCGGCCCTCCCTCTGTGACCCATTCACAGAGTCATCCTCCTTCCTTCTCTTGCACCCGTTGCACAGGGTGTTTCCACACACGCGAAGGATCCACGCGACCAGCAACAGGCTGTCGTCTTTTTTTTTCCCCTTCTTCCTCAGGATGATCCTGTAGCCGCTCACGAACCTCGTGCCGATGGATCATTTTATTGCGTTCGTGCTCTTGGAAGTGGAAAGTCGCCGCTTCTCAGCACGTCGCCAGTTATTACATCCTTTTCTTTTCATTTTTCCTCGATCCCCGTCGTTATCCAGAAGGATGAAACAGGACGTTGTTGGTCCTTACGGAATCCTTGGCGACGGGATGAACATCAAATGAGCCGGACCGTGCCACTTTTAAAAAGGCGACGGAAGGAACGAGTCGAGTGGCCGTATGGATCTTGTCGAACTCGACGGAATTTTCAAAACCTTGCCGGCTATCCTTTCATGCTCCACGAATGCCGCAAAAGGGGGCCAAAAGTTAAGAGGACCTTCTTCAGGGCACTCATCTTCGAGATGACTGTCGCTTCCTACTCTTTCCAAGGAGTTGTGTTTTTTCAAATTCAGTTAGGGTAGCGTTGTATAGCATCCTCGACGATGAAATTGTGATTGAAAACCCTGAGGAAGCAGCACCAATTGTCTGATGACTTATAATCGGGAGTGTAAATGTCGAGGTATCACCTTTGTCAGAGAATAGATATTTTTAAAGCTGTGATTACAAGCAGAATTGTTTTATTGTCTGCAGGGAAGCGCACGAGCCTATGAAATCGTTAATATTTGTTCTCCGATTCGCACCTAAGCAGGTGTTGAGCACAAGGCGAGCATTGTGCCGGATTTAGAATCGCCCACGCGCTTAGGATCTACGATTTGAGAGACCTTTCGTGCTTCCGCATCCTATCCGCGACTTGACACAATTTTTACGTAACACCGCGACATTATACAGCGCCTTTTGTAACGTGACGTCTGTATTTCGAAAATTCGCAGCTGACATCCTTATTAGTTTTCCCGCAGGAGAAAAATCTAATCACCCTCGTTTTCCACCATTATCCTTTAATCGCTCTCGTATTATATAGAGGCGGTGCTTTCTAAAAAACAGGAAAGCAGCTTTTGATACGAAGGAACGCTCGAGTCACCGAATCAAACGTTTCACTTCTTTCGAGACCTTTTTTCCAACAATGAAGTCTGTTTACGGCACGCGTTCGGACCGCGGCAGGCGATGGAAAAAGAAACAGAGGCACAAAGGAGCATCCCTGATACTGTCAAATTTATATCCGATCCGAAGATTCAAAAATTCATCGATCGAGCAGATGCCGGCATGCTTCGATGATCAAACTTAATGATATTTATGCAGCGCGTGTGTGATGGATTTCAAGGGTCCTTTATTATACATTCTCTTTTTTTTGTGGGGGCGATGGTTTCGTGGATTAAACGAATAAAATGGGATTCAAAGCGGAAACTGAAAAATTATATTTATTATAAACAATGTAATGAAAATGTTTAAAATGCGAAGAGGTAATTCAGAGAAATGTATATTATAAAATGGCCGATAAGTAGTATCGATTTGAGTGAACCCTTTTCTAGCATCTCATTCACCCTACACTGGTCGACCAATGAAACCGCTTCGATTCATTTAACCCTTCTAACTACCTCGATCCCAACCCTTTGCAGCATCTGCCGAGCTTGCTTTTTTTTCCTGTAATTATGCATACCAGACAAGCCTTCGTCGTTGGATTGGTTAAAAGAAGGAAAAGGGGCGTGCACGGTTCACCCCTTTTATCGTCGTACGGCGCCTTTCGTTTTACTCCCCAGTGCTATCAACCCTTTTAATGGTTACCCATTAAATGGTTCACCTTTTAGATCTCCGAATGTATCCTTTACATCCAAAGAAACAAAAAATAGTACAAAAAAGGAGTGACTAAAATAACAATTTATTGAATTTTCTATTTATATTAACTTTTATATTCGTTCAGTAAAATGTTAATTGTTTGCAATAGAAACGGAAAGCAGTTTCATAAGTAAACGAACCCGCAGAGATCGAATAAATGGTCCTTTAAAAGTTTTCGGTGGCGCAAAGTTTAAACCGAGCCACATGATTAATGACGTCTAGATAATCGCGGTTGAGCCACTGGATCCGAGGAAACCTTTTAAATAATCCCCATAAAATTACGCCTTAATACCGCACCCATTAATCCTTCATCTTATCTTCTGAGAGGTAGACATCTCTTGCAAAAATCGCCACCCGATTGTGTTAGGGTAGTATATGTATATTCGTATAAAATTCTTTATGAATTTTTCGAAATGCCTCGCCCTGTTTTTTTCCACGAAGAAATGATAAAATTTATCAAGGAACACTTTTTTTTATAATGCACCAACGAATTAGGTGATAGAAAACTTTTGAACAACAGTGTAGCTGGTAATGTTCTATATAGTGATCGTCGAGGGGGTTAGAGGAAAATCTTTAGACACGTTCCTGGCATCGAAGTTTTCTTCCCCAATGCGTTTAAGCCGGCGCCACTGCCGGAATTAATTATTTAGGGGACAGAAATGGCACCCTTGTCCACCCCCTCGATTCTTTCCCTTTCTCCGTTCACCGTCTCACCGTCTTCGACCTTAGATATCGTGGATCGAGCTTAACCCGAGGGCGAAGATATAATTATGGGAGGTGGGTGGGCTTCAAGTATTCATGTTTTCATTACGGCATGGGCCTTCTCAGTAGCGTCCAAGAAGAGAAAAGAGAAGGGATTTCCACCCTAACACCACGTTCTCCTACATCGTCTCGTGAAATTCCCCTTCTTTCTTTTTCTTTTTCTTTTTATGTCTTTGAATTTTCTTCACGTCAACACACGCGTTCGGTCTTCGAACTTAAGATTACTTTTATCTTTATTTATTTAAAATAAATTACTGTACAGTACAAATTTTTTCGATGACCAACGATACAAAATATGAAGTTGGTAAAAACGTTTGAACAAATCGCACGTTTCTTGACATTCTTGAGAGGGCGACGTATCATTTGGTAAAATATCGCGTGGCAAGAAGCGTAGCAGCTTCATGGCGGCCAATTTTTCTCGCCAAAGGCGAACGAACGCTTTGACCGAGGATGTTGTAGAGGAGCGAAGGATGAAGGGCTCCTTTCTCGCCCTCCCGTTGCTCCCAGTGTTTTTGCCCGGTCCGTTATCTTACTCTTTGTTCCACCATCCTCGCACCCTTTGTCCGAATCCTCCCTTTTGTAACTTTCGAGATCTTTGGGCATTGTCTCTATCAGAGGGTTGAAGATTCTTCTCGTTTTTTTCTTCCCTTTTTGCAAAAATGTCGCCCAGGCTAAATTAATCGACGCCGTTTTCCTTCGAAAGAACGCCGGAGGGGGATCAGCCATTAAAAATTCCTGAATCAGAATCTTCTTACTTCTGATTAACGGCCTATCTTTACCCGGGACGATTCTTCGTCAGGGACGAGGAGGATGTCGAGGAATGCTTGACAATTTATGGCTGTCGACTTAAATGCTTCAGTTACGTAGCCAGAAAGAGATTTTCTATTTTCATTGCGATTACATCCGAGCTCCTTCATTGTTCTTTTATTCTTTATATCGATAAAAATATGATACTTTAATTTGAATAATTTATTGACCTCATATTTCTTATAATTCTCTAGTTCCTACAGCTCTGACGTCTATTTTTATAATTAAAATTGTCAAAGTGTTGAATCATCCTTCATCAAAGATTCATTAATTACTTTCCACTGAGAAATAATTAACATGAAAAGGTCTGTTCAAAATGTTAATACACCTCTTTGCATTTCACGTAGCGATTTCTCTTTGCTTGTATATCTTACCTTAAGGAGATCCAGCTTAACTTCACCCACCTTTATGGCCAATATTAATTACATCTGAATTTCTTATTTGCCATCGTCAGCAAGACTCGGCTTGCCCGGTACCAGGCTGATTTTAATAGGAAACTTCCTTCAGCTATCTCGAACAGCCTGGTAAAGGTGCAACGATGCAAAATGAGTAATTTTTTTTTTTTTTAAACCAACCGCTTCTTCTTCTTAGCTTCGAATCATTTCCGTCGGTTAATTGAAAAACTTTCTCGTCGTCTTTGCTTCGTTCTCTCGATACGTCGAAAGGAAATCTTAATCACGTGAAATATTAAAGATTATCATAGCATTTTCTGTCATTAACATTTAACAGCGAGGAAAATTTCTAACTTCTACCTCTCCTTCGTTTCGAAATAAAATGTTAAGAATAAAAATATCTTTTCTTTCCGAGAATATACGATTTGCGGTGGTTTCGTGCGAATCCTATGGTGTTCGACGAAAGAAAATAGAGAAAGGGAGGCAAACGAAGATGGTTGTATCGGATATTGTAACTATCGATCGCATAGCGAACGTAGGTAGAACAGAGGGGTAAGTTATTGGTCAGTTGCAACGTGCACACCCCGTCTGACGAGGGGGTTAGCCACGGACGATGGGGAGATCAACGAAAGGGGGCTGTAACCCCATGGCAGCGTTGTGGGATGTCCCGGGGACGTGACGCACTGGGTTCGCTTCATTTTCCGGAATTATGGCTACGACTGACGCGATAATTTCCTCTTTGCAACTCCATGTTGCTTCGCGCTGCCCTATTATTCCCTGATGATATAATTGTCTTATGTTGTACTTGAGAGTTCAATACTATAGTTTTCCAAGAGTATCACGGTTTTCTAAGAAGATAAACTAAATATCCTTTTATATTAATAACGATCTGATTCAAGAATTAAAAAAGTCAGAAGAGGACCAATATAAATGACAAAAATATTGCAAGCGAAGGTGCGTTTGCAAGACACTGCAAAAGTCGGCGGTAAAAATTTCACAGGAAATTTTTTTCCCCGGTAAGTCGTGAGTCGAGCACAAAACCACCTCTGAATTCATAGAATATTTGATGCCTGGTGGTGTTCCGACGATGGACTTGTCGGCGGTTCTGTCGACCGAACTTTTTTAAACTTCCCGCCAAAAAAGAAGAAGAAGAAGAAGAAGAAGAAGAGAAGAACGAGTGAAACTTTCCTTCTGACCCCTGATATAAAAGTTCCTCCTGTTGGCAAGGATCGTGACCGTGTGGATATCTTCGGATCAAGGTATATATCTCTGCGGCGCATTATTCCCCGCGAGGGACCATCGCGAAAGGGCGAAAAGATCGATAGCCCTCGCTACGATGGCGCGCAAGAACTTTTGTTTCTCCGTGGAACAGATAAAGCACCGGGGGAATAATGGCGTTTTACCCGTCTCCTCTTCGTCCTGTCGCTTCCCTCTTCTTTTGCCAACATGACAGAATTAATCCCCGATGCGACCCGAAGCGCTAAGAACTTTTGCCTTCAACGCGAGACACTCCTCTTTGATCTTCGGCTGTGTCGATCATCGGGGCGAGGACGGAAGGAGGAGCTGCATCGCGAATGTTTATCCTTTTCAACCCTCGAACACGGGGTGGATCGTTTCGACGCGATGAACAGCGTTTGGGTGGTGACCTGGTGATCTCTGATCTTTAGAAAATTTATTAATGATATTTATAGCAAAATCATTCGAACTTTTATTGAGGCATTCGATTGTTTTCGAGTAATATCTTAGCAAGGTTAAAACTAATTAATCTTCTAAGCACCACACGTTCTGTACTAACGGTTCGACGAGTTTCCTTTAAGCAACCCGCCGCCGGAAAAGCAATTAATCTTCCGAGTTCTAGGAATCACGGGGAAAACATCGGCGTAAAATTAACTGACACCGTTCGAATAGCTTTCGATCCTTTCGAACATGATGCTGCAACTATAATCCGTCCTTGTGCTCCCAATGGGCTGCCAAACTTCACGCGTATCGTTGCTTCGAAGATCGAACTGCATACTCATGGGTCTCTGGGAGTTTGCAGCTAAACAATAAATTGATTTGCTCGAAGAAACTTCACGGTGATTTGCGAGGATCGAATGTTTCATTTGCATTATTCGGCATCTCGCCTTTGCATCTGGAAATAATATTCAGAAGATTAGAAAAGGAAAGAGGTTTCTTTGTTCAATAAAATATCACGCGATGGGAGATGCAAAAATTATTCAGCGATAAAAGGAACGTCTTTGTAATTGAATTTGTGAGCGAAGCTGAAAGACCGCGCCGAGGGGTGGTTCTCCTCTAGGATAGTTTTATTTGCGCGAGCTCGTTTCTTGCTGGTGGTCCGAGGCTTACGTGCAAGACTTTGAAGTTAGAAAGCTTCTCGAACGAGATTACGCGCGCCGGAAGGAGCTTTTCGACACTTGTGCGGTTTTTTTTCCATTCCCAACTTCCAGCTTGTCGCAACCCCCTTTTACGAGCCTTTGGCGCGACTGTCTCTTAACCCTCGCTCCTCCCAAATCGCCTCTTAAATTAATTTCGACAACTTCGTTCCTATTAAAAATTTCACGAACATGTTTGATTTACAGAAGATAAAGTCTGTTTGGAAGAGATTTCGCGGCGAATAAACGCAGTCACGTGGAATGCCGGATCCACGATGGACCACCGTGATGTCAAAAGTTTTCAAAGAACGGTTTCTAGGAACCTTATTCACTTGGAAGCCAGCTTTCCCGATTTCTCCTTCGGGAGGACTTACGGCTTCTTTCATTCTCCCTCTTCTCGTACGTTGCTCGATATTCTTTCTCTTCCTCTCCCCCCCTCTCTCTCTCTCTGTGTTTTGGCGCTTCAACGTAATATCCGTTTCAAACGACTCGAGGAAGGAAGAGAAGTAGCGACCTCTCATTATTGGTACCGACTAAATCACCAGTTCACGAATTTTCAGTTTAAACGCGCCACTCTGACGGGCCTCGCCCTTCATCCCCTTTCGTTCGGGCCCTGGTTAAAGGCCACCTACTTCCGGTCGATGCCAGAACGACAGCGATCATCGCGTGCACCGATAATTATTGGCCTTTAACCGCGTTCGAGTTTTCGAAAACCACGACCCTCGGTTTTCCCAAGGAGACCGCCCGCGACGTTTCAAATCTCGATTTGTGCTCCTTCGCCAACCGATGGGAATCAAAAATTCCCTTTTGAAGGTAGAACGTAAACCACAGAAGAATCTTAAAAAACTGTACGCAAACTAAATCATTTATACTTATACTTAATCAGTATGCACACGTATAAATGTATAAACATCTGTAGTCTACTCATTACTGTCACTATTACTATGATTATTATTTAAACGCACGATTCCTCGTAATTGCATTAAATTAGATATTAATGGATGTACATTGAATACAGGCAATTTTGTCGTGAACCCTTTTTCACGGCTCGCAGACCATGGAATGCATGAGCAAACGAGCGACAGGTTTACCGATCGTGGAAACACACGTACACAGAGAAACAGAGAGAAAGAGAGGAAAAAAAGGGTCGAATAAAAAGAAGAATTTTCTGGCCTACGAGCAACGTTATGAAAGGGGTTACAGAACGATCCCAACCTGTTCCAGTGAGTTTGCTTTTGCCCCTTTCGTTGGGATAACGTTTAGTGACATAATGCTGGGATTCAGGAAAGGGTTGCTCTCCGGTGCATTGTGTGATCTCCTGTACAAGGTGCTAGTGTGTACGTGGTATACCTGCCTCACAGAGACACCAGACCGCAGAGAAAAAGAGAGAGAAGGGTTGTTTCGTCAAGGTCCCGACCATTTTGCCTCCTCACCCTTTCGAAACCCTCTCTCTAAACGTTTGACCCTTGATCACAGGGCGATGCGGATAACCGTGTGCCTGTAACAGGTGTTGCCACACGTACACACGCGTGCATACACGAGGAGAGGGTTACGAGAGGCGACAGAAGGATTAGAACCCCATCGACAGGTGAACATAACCTGAGGTTACCGTTCGCCATCGTTTTCCCACCCACCACGAAGCTGGTCGCGGTTTCCAAGCAAGATATAATTTCGGACGAAGAGGTAACTGTAATTTCCTGCTACCAAGGCTGTAATTTGGAGTTCCATTGCGTCATAGGACCATCTACGGTTACTTTTGCATATTTACTTTTCTCTTCGTCACGTCCATTGGGAACAGGGTGACGACGATATTTCCTAGGTGAATAAAATAATTAAGTGTTTTAATTTCATGTAATTAAACACCCTCGACGATGATCAGGCACTAAAGCAAAGGGTGTCAATAGCCAACTACAGCGTATACCTTTTTATCCCGTCATTACGCGGTGGCATCTCGTAAATACCTTCATCTCTTTATGGCGTTTCCAACCTGTCGCTGCTACTCGTTCTCGCAACCGCTTTTATGGCTCTCCTTCGAGCCACTTCATAAAGCACCGGCGTCGATTTTTATCGAGTGGAAGGATATATCGCTTTCCAATTACGCGTTTCGGGGTGTGAGCAATGGGAGAAAAAAAAAAAGGAAAGGGTCGAAGGGGTACAACCCTATCGATTCCGTAGCTCTCCAAAGAACGGTCGGTCGATAGGTGCGTAAACCGAAAATTTGCTGCTCCTCGTATGGTGTTTATCGAGCGTGAGTGTTTGTTTCCCGCGGCGTTCGAGGCAGGTATAAACGCGTCTATGGTGACGACGGAAAGAGAGGGTTGCCGCCGATTGCGTTTCACGTGGGGTAGGTCCTGGCCTTAATCCATTACACGACATATTAATTCATCTCTGCCGGTGATCCAGGTAGCTAGATGGCTCTAAAAAAAAAAAAGAGGATAGAACGGAACGTAGGAAACGTGCCACGCACGCGTTCAGGTAGCCTCGAAAGGGGTCCGACACGAGGCCCCCATAAAAAAGTCGAACCAAAAGGGAGTGTATCGTAAAGTATTATACCCTCTGCTGAAACGACGTTCCATTCGGCCACCAGTGTTTTAACCTACGAAAGGCTTCTTCACCCCCATCGGTTAGAAAATTCCTTGTTCCTCTAATTTAAGGAAAAACAATTGTTCCTCTCGGCTCGTCTCTTCGAGATTACTATCCATAGGAAGTGATCTCGTCTCGATACGAATATTCTAGCTCAATTGGCTCGGAACAGAGTACGAGAAAATGAACAGGAGCTAAGAAGTTGGTGAAAACGATAAGAGCGTTTCTTTCGATGGCGTACCGGTGTAAACGGGAAAAGCGAAGAAAACGAGAGACGCGGTACCCCGTGGCGGAAAAGTTGCTTCCGCCAGGCGCAGATAAGAAGTAACACAGTTCCTTCGAATTTCGTGGAATAGAGAAGTGGAGAGATATCTGGAACTTTAAAACACCGAAGCGCGTACAGCTGTTCCGACTCGTTCTACCAGCTTTTGGTCGCGGTTAATCCTCCCGTCTGTTTGATCATTCGATAGAGAAAAAATATATCTATCGCGTTTGAAATTTCGTTGCAAACCGTTTCTTTATTAAAAATCCCGTCTCTATTCTCCCTACGAATTTGTCCAACGAGTTCCTGGCTCGCAATCTTCTCGCACCCTTCTTCGCGTTTGTATTCGCGTTCGAAGGCGATTTAGAGGCAGCACGTTCGGTCAGTGGCAATGGTAACGGCCGGTTGGACACCTTTTCTTCTTCAACCCTCTTCGAGCAGATCAGGCCAGGTTACGTATAGGGCCTTTACGATCGACTCGGACGTCCACCCTGTCGGGGTCAAGGGGTTGGCCAGCTGGCGTTGGACGGTTGTGCAATCTGCACACGAACCCCTCCTTTCTCTGACCAACAAGACAAACCTAAAGGGGCTACAGAGCAGACAGAGAGAGAGGAGAATGGCAGCCTCTGTGATCGGGGGTTGGCTGGCTAACATTGTTCATTGTCCAAGCTCAATGGCCGTCTGTCCAGCGCCATTGTTGATCATGATTCCAGGGAAGGCCTGAGAGACGTCGAGATGTACGCGCGCTAACATCCACGTCTCACCAGATAAACTTATCGCTCCTGTTAACCGATATACGTATGCTCGACCTGCAACCGGTGATCCTGAATTATGTGGGATCTTCGGTATCTACGTCGATCGTGGCCTGATTCCTTGATACTCGATGTACTACCGTAGAACACCGGAATGGGTTTCCGTGTTTCCTGTGAATAACCATTTGCTTCGGTCGTTCGATGCTGCAGATTGATGGATAGGTGGATATTTCGTGTGGTCAAGAAAGTCGGATGCACCGTTATAACGGAAACGCGTTTAAAACAAAACGAAGTTTGCGAAAGATTCCGAGGTTCCGAGGAGCATTTTAAGCAGACCCCCGTCTCATTAAGCAGCCAGGTTCGCACCTTTCCTGCATGGAGATGACGTTTCCGGTGAGTTACGAGGTCCGAGCGTTGATACTTGTGCGCTTCGAAATTTATGTCGCGGCTCAGCGACGGATATAGGTACACACAGTGACAGGAAACAAGCCACAGTTCCTCCAGGAATATTCATGTCGAGAAATAGATTGACTCCGTCGTTGTTTCGGAAGATCGAGGATCAGGGAAGGCAGGAAACAGGGAAACTATCGAGGAATATCAAGAAGGACCTTTTGACATTTTTTCCTTTGAACAATGTACAATCTTGGATGTATTAAGAAACATTTATCCGTTTAACGAGTCATCTATCGTCACTGGTGGCCCGAGGTACTAAAATCATTCTGAAACTTTTTAAATTTTTTTAGTATCTTACATACTCATAATTATTTACCAAAAGTATTCCACAATTGAAAGTTTATAAAAATCTTCCTAAAACTTTAATAAAAAAAATTTGGATGCACTACATAGCTCCACCATTTTGTAAACTGCACCGCCATCACTGTGATTCAACCCTTGCACAACCCTATCCCTTGAAGGGTTTCACGTTCAGCGGCAGCTTACCCCTTTTATTCAAAGAAAGGGAGTTCATTCGTGCCGCTGTCACAACACGCTCATTCGTGCATCAATCCTCTCGTTCATTGGCTGAAATTGGGAGCGCTTTTTATTCAACTTCCGTGTCCTTTCATTGCAGCCAATTACTATCAACACAGCTGCCTCTTGACCTATAAACACAGACAATATTATTCCACCCGTGATAAAAATTTATTTATAAAAATTCAATAATAAATGCACGTTACTTTGGTCACTTTTGTCAGTTGACTTCGATTTGATGGGAACGAAAGCCGGTTCTGGATTTTCATGCATACAAGACACATGGTTCCTCACCACGTGTCCTCTGGAATTAATTCTTTGTCACCTTCGTGATCCGATTCCGACGTCTGCACCTGAGGATTCCTTCTGGACACCTTTTCCATTCTACCTGTCCGCTCGTGCGGTGATATCTTGATATCTAACAACTTGAATTAACGTTCAGAGGTGAGAAAACCGTCGTTATATTTATGGCACGTGGAAAGGGAGAATCGGGAGGAGATTACAGCTAACAGGAAGCATCTATGGCACCCGAAAATGCTTATAAACTTCAAAAGTTATTACGTTCACGTGGATACATTATATTTTATCTCCTTCAACTACCAGTTAAATACTTGTCAAACTCTTGCTTTATTACCCAACTCGAGTGTATTAAAATTCTTTTGTGAATATGCAAGAATGGGCTAACGATCAGAATTAAAATGGATCATACGGCAATGGTTCCACATCCACGCACTCGATCAAACGCGACGAACTCCACACAGTAATATTCTCGTGGACACATGTGTATCTCGCGCCGGAGAGGGCCGTTGTCCCTTACAGAAGGGCAGCAATTGCTATTTTATGGCACATAAAGTCGAACGAGGCTTGCTCACGGATGCTTAATTGGTCACCCGAATAACTTCATACCCATTACGAGGATGACGCTTAGGGATTAACACTTCGAGTGCCATTTCGCTCGTGATACCACATATAATAGTGTAGAACAGTAAATAAATAAATATATACATATATTGTCAGTGAAATTTTCGTTGGTGATTTCAAAGTAACCTTTAACCATCAAAAATTCCATTTTCAACAAATCCGCACCCCTTGATGAAAAGAGGTAACGTCTCGATTGTCAGCGTGAAAGAGTATATCATCGTCGGTGGTGTTTTTTTTTCCATCGATCACAGGATCGGTGAAAGGATTCGAGATACTCGAGCATTGTTCCCGCACGCGCCCAGTGTAAAATAAAAGAGCGCGCCCCGGTTTTCCCTCCGCCAGCATCCTGTACTCCGTTCCCGTTAAATTTTCACTTTTTCAGAAACGTCTCGATCCCCCTTCGGCGTCGTTTCCTGCAACCGCGTACGTACGCAGATGCGTGGTTTTTCCCTTTTCGAACTTTTTCGATTTTTCGTTCACAATTCTCCTCCGTCCTCCTCACTCTCCCTTTTCCCTTTCTTTCCAACTTGACGTCACCGACGTCCCGTTTGCACGCATCGTGGAACGACCCTAGCGCGTGTAACGAATCCGCGCTTTTTTCGCCCCTTTTTTCCTACCAAAAATATCCAGTTTTTAGGGTGGTAGCGTGCTCGGCACGCTCTCGTAGCGAAGAAAGAAAGCGCGAGTGGAAAGGTGCCGGTATAGAGAAGGAAAAGTATCGGGAGAGCCGGATTCGAAAAAAGTGGTTAAAAATATGTAAACCGACATCCACGAGATAGGTAACACGTGGAGAGAGAGAAAACAGGGAGACAATGTGTCATCGGCACGCGTTCGTCTCTTCGCCACCCTTGTCTTTCTTTCTTTCCTTCGGCTTTACCGTGATCGAGGATGCTTTTTATGGGTTGCGATCATGGAGCCCGGGTTAGCCAGAACTCGAAGGGGATCTTACTGCAGGAAATCGAAGGTGGTACTTACTTTTCACCATGCTGAAACGGGATAAACATGGAAACGAGCTTCTTGCTTTACACCCACGGTATTATAGGTGGTTGCTTTCATGCTTGTTTTTTCGGGAGACACGCGTTAGGAAAAGGTATTTTGGGGGTTGAAATGCGTTTCTTATTGGATGTCTCAAATACATCGTGTCTCGTAATGATTTCCTTTTATAACATTGATTGAAAAGCGTGTACCTATTATCAATATTTCAGCCTGTGTATTATTATTATTATTAAAATTATATAATAAGTTCTACAAGTATACGAAGATCATATTTAGGCCCTCATCCCTTTTTTTTTTAACATCGTCGATTAGCAGCGCTCGCGGACAGACGCGTCCACTAATTATCGGAATTAGTGGGTCGTATTTGTTAGACGAAAGACGGGAGGATAGAGATTATAGGGCTTTTAGGATGTGTCCCGAGGTCCGAGGAGACTTTATAGCGGGCGTGGTCGTTGTTCACGGGGGCGTTCGTGTATTTTTAGTCGTTTGATGCCGGCACGCGTTCGCTCACCGCTTTTTTAACGCTGTCGAAGCATCTGCCCTTAGTTAATGTCTCTCCCTCGTTGAGCAGAGAAACGAGAACGTACGCCGACGCTCACGTACACGCATACGCGATTCACCCGGTGGTTTATTGTCTAGGTTGGAAAATGGGATTGAGTTACTCGTTCAGAAAAGCGCGGTCGCTCGCTAGGTAACGAGAGAACAACGTTGTTTTACCCCTGGCCGTGTTTCGCTTCGACGGGATGCCGGGCAAAAAATAGAACTACCTTCTTGTCTGTTAATTTGTCGAGCGTCATCAGTCGATCTCCTCCCTCCCCCTTTGGTAGGCTGTGATCGATCCTCGTCCAGAGATACAATTTCTTTTAGTTATTATCGAGAAAATTATGTTCGAGTACGTTCTACGAAATTACCAATTTCTGACCCGTGATCAGTTTCCTTGGTTACTTCGGTCCAGGTAGCTACGTCCCTGGCTAAGCTTCCCGAGCCAGATAAGAGCTTGTACTGGAAGGAAATGATCAGACCTTAAAGGATCCATTAAGGTAACCTTAGCCCTTTCGAGTGCTTCCACCGCTCTTCGTCCATCAGACGTCTCGCTACGACGGTAATTGGCGAACTTCAGACAAATAATTTTCCATTCAACGGGATCCTTTTGCATAATTGCATGATGTATCAGATTCGGCTGATGTGAACATTCCACTTGTTACTTTTCCAATTTTATACATAATATTAATTCACAAATTTTATCTTTCATTTTATTACTTTCTATTAATACCGTACTCTACCAAGAAGAAAATATTCTTTTCTAGTTGAACAATGATCCAATTAACAGGTGAGCGTCTGCCGGTGCGACCCTCCGGTGATGTTACGAAATAGACCGACCAGTCGTGCGAGAATCAAGGGAGGAGAATTTAGATAAAACAAGGGGCGGTCTCCGTGTTCTGGGCTTCTCTTGGAAAAAGAATGAGCAGAGGTCGATGAAAAAAAAATATATAGAGAAAGAAAGAAACGGGGCAGCTCGTAGCTCGTGCTTAACACGCGTACGATGGTACGTCGGAGACAAGATGACGACGATCATCGGGGGTCTTCGAGGCCACACCTTTCATACACGAGGGTGAGCAGCCTCTAAAAAAAAAAAAAGCACTGCCGTAATGTATGCTCACCAGTCATTGCCGCGACCTCGGAATTTCGGCTGTCTATTTTTTTGCACCATCGGCTTCCCTCGTTTGACACATAGGTGTTACTCCTTGAAGATAAATTTTCGAATAAAGACACTCTTTGGGACGACGCGAACGCGGAGGTTTTCAAGAACAAGAACGTGATTTCTTTGTCGAATGATTTTCATTGATCAACGCGATCATTGCAACCGTTCGCAATCTCCACGGTTAAACGACTAGGAGGGAAATAATTTCCAACCGGGCCAAGTAAATTCCCTAGTACGTTGGTTCGAGTCTTCCAGCGTTTAATCTCGCGCTTCGCTCCCCCGCGATCAACGTGAATCACGTGGAAATAAAGACGGCGTTTCTGCAACCCCAGAAAACATCGGCGATTGATTACATGGGGGTGTAACCATTACAATTGCGGCATGAACACCGAGGGTCTTAGGTACACGGAGATCATTCGGCAAGATCTATGGTCCATTTTTCAGGACTATTAGTTCGTCGAGTTAATTCGTCGGAGGAAGATTCTATTCGCGAGTAAATAGAACGCATTGACCGTGCTACAACGCGGTGGTCTTGATGAAAATATACTGGTGACAGAGGTGTAATTAAAGGGTCTGGAATGATTGATTTCAAATGATTCCGAATTCCTATTTAGAACAATAAAAAGAAAAGGTAAGAAACGCAATCGTGTAGTGACATTTTGATCGTCATCTCCTTGTCCGGGTACCATTTACCTGGCAGGTGTGTTTCGCGGTCGTACGTGTCCACCACAAAGAACAACCGATCGAGAATATAAATCGTGTTTCCTCGAAGAAGGAAAAACGAACCACCTCCCTACTTCACGCCCTCGGTGTATTGAAAAATGTCTGGAATCATTATTTTTCTCACCCTAGTGACGTTCGCCCTCGAGGATCCCCCTTCTGTCACCTCGTCCTGTCGGGACTCGGGTCAGCGGAAAACCGCTACGATCCAACAATTATCGCTGGCCAGGCGCGAGTGCGTGACTATGATAAATCTATGATAGCTATTCGGGATTTATTGCGAGGCTGGCGCGAATGCGATTCCGGCCTGGACGCAACTCGCGTTAGTCTAGAAGGGTGCGATTATCGAGGGTGGTTCACCAGGCTGACGACCAATCCAATTCGGGCCACGGTAATAAAAATATCGGGGAAAAGCACACGGGTATGGCTGCTGACTCTTTATGAAACGTGTGTGCCAGTCGGCCATCAATTTTTCGCCGGGCACCCCGTCCATGACGAAATGCACCAATCATGGAATGCGTCGGTTTTTCTGGCGTCGATGAAAATTTGCGCTACCTGTATTTCATTCTGAAAAGTTAACAAAACACCGACATAGAACGACTGATATACATTTTTTTTTTTCATCCTACACACACTTCGAAGCATCGTATTCATGGAAATTCGTGAGTGGCACTAATTCTCATCTACGATCGCAAGAAGTACGCCTACTGAACGAGTTTGATTGACGTTTTCGGTAGCGGAGACATTCTCGGTTACGTTGCGATAATAGGTAAGAACGACGGCACCGATCTCTCGTTCGAATGACGTATCGAATTTTGTGCCAACAAAACTTCCGGCGACACTTTTGTGGTCCAACTTGGGCCACTTCGTCTCGTTCGTCCTTGCTGCTCGTCCAGGCTCGCTGCAAACGCGCCAAAGGATCCGGCCGAGAAGCTGATGATCCTCTCGCTGGCAGACCTTTTGTCGTTGACAAAGGAGTTGACAAAACATGACAATCATAACAGCCATAACTCTCATAACTGACGTGGGTGGAGCGGAACGACGACAAAGCTTTTGCCTGTTCAAGTCTTCGGGGATAGACAAACATTATTTTGACAAGTGCCGACCTGCGTAAAGACTCCCATCCCTCTTTTCCTTATCGTGATATTACGAAGGAATTACGTGTTGATGTTTACGAGGCTTGGAATTCTTTCGAGATCGAATATCGGTAAAGAGAAAAGTGGACGTTGATTTGCTTCGCGAAACAAACATATGAGATGTTAATGGCGAATCAATAGCTTTCAACTCCACCCCTTTCGATTCTCTGTCTCGACCATGCACCTTTGTCTTCGGAGACACCGGATGTCAGTCGATCGAATTTCCATCAAAACGGTATTGTGTCAAATGCTTCATTGACGAGGATAAGGGTACGTGGTGTCGAGTCCTTTCATTGTTTGCGGTTCACCTGTAAGATTATTGCTATATTAATTATAAAATATCCTATCATTACTCTTCTAAAATTACTAATTTAATTATTGTCACTCTCCTGCGAGATAACCCTCTCACATAAATACGCTGGCTACGTTTCACGAGGTCTCGCTTAAAGCTAGGCTTGAATGAAAACGCCGGTTGGACGCGTTAAAAGCTTTCTTTACGAGGTCGTAACGAGGATCAGGACGCTGGTTTCTGGTCCACCATCGTTCGCGAACCTCCGTGATCATAAACCGCGTTACAG
This sequence comes from Osmia lignaria lignaria, assembly GCF_051020975.1. Lineage (NCBI taxonomy): Eukaryota > Metazoa > Arthropoda > Insecta > Hymenoptera > Megachilidae > Osmia > Osmia lignaria. The sequence continues at coordinate 9,438,779 of NC_135041.1, forward strand.
TCGTGGAGAAGCCGAGGACCACGTGTCCTCTTCCTTCGTCCTCGGCGAGAAACTCGTACCCTCCTTGCCGAGGACGTTGCTACATAAAACATTTTTGATACACTGGATAAGGTGAACCCGCTGCGAAATGGGATCCTCCAGTTCTTTGATACGACGATCATTATTTCTCGATACGGTAACGAGATTCGCGGTACGGTTTGATATTTCCGATCGAAGGTAATAACCAGCTTCTGGCTGTTTTATTGCACCCCTTACGATGGAAGGGGTTACGGGGGGTGGTTTTTCTGAAGAAGTCGATTGGAAGGCAACAATGATGCTCGAAGATAAAGTGGAAGATATTTTATTGTATTTTTTTTTTTTAAATATATAAATTGGCACGAAAGCTATAATTCTTTATGGGAAATGATGAAACTGAAATTCGAATCTTGACGCAATAAAATTATATATATATAGAACGAAGTTACGTTAACGATCATCTCCTTTGACCATCAATCTCTTAAGCACCTCCATTATGACTCTTTTTCTTAATAACAAGTTTTACTCGACTTTTTTCATCGTCCTTCGTCTCGAAGCTGCTATATCAAAGGATAATGTGATCCGATCTCGTACTTTTCGTCGTTTCTTTCCTTTCGCATGGAAACTACGCTTCAAGGTTCATACCTAAGCCGTGACGGTTAAAAGTTAACCGTTTTACCAGTCTAAGAGGTCCCCATTTACGGTCTGAATTATATATTTTCCAATGGCTGTCCCTTTGACGACACTCCTCTGGATTTGCATGCTTCTCTTTGGGGTAGTTCGGCCAACACTCGGCCCGAAGGACTAGCAAAAACGTTTAAAATGCGGTTTATGACTTTATGCTTTTCGTATTTTAGCGATATTTGGAACAATAAGGCCCAGGATCGACCTAACTGTCTCCTAGGAACCATACTTTCACCCTGGTCAATGCTCTCTTTCTTTTCGCGAAGGCTATTCCAGGAATGCGTGCACGCATAAAATATCTTCAACGAAATGCTTTCAGACTTGTGCCCGTTTTGTTGCCCTTCACAACGCCATTCACCAACGAAATATACGACGGCTCGAAAATAAGTGGGAGAGAGTTTTCAATGTCCTCTGAGATACCTGGTTGCTTGATTTTTAATATCCTTCCGTATTGCAATCTTTTCACTTGAAACTTTAATCTATGACAAAATATTTAGTAACAAATATGATATATTTTATTTTTATTATTCTAATAATAGGCTATTGTCAATTGTCAAAGAATTATCAAAAACACTGCAGAACATGAATTTTCGAACAACACCGGCTAGTACTGATACCGATCTGACGACCTTCGAGCAGATAAAGCAACATTGAAAAATATGCAAACAAGGATCGCGTTAGTGGGTGGTATTTCGTGTTCCGAGGCTCACAAATCACGCGAAAAGTTTCGGTGAACGAAAGGTAGGGAAGCGTGAAGAAGCGAACGGTACTGCTCTAGATTTTCACGGCTGTTAGGGAAAACAGAAAAAGGTCGTCGATGAATCAACGCAGACCGGTAAGTGTCCAACAAATTGTCGTATGGTTTAACGTTCTTTCGAACCACGAAGGTCGACCATGGAAAGTTTTTCAAGGTACGCGATCTCTCGGTCTTTTTCAAAAGATCAAACGATATTTTTATCTATAACATTTCGTACGAGTATCGAACTTGCAATAAGAGAGATTTTCTGAACGCGTTGGTGAAAACAAGTTTGGCGCGTCAGCTTTTCACGAGTCTTTTCCGATGATCCTATATAAGCAACGCGTGTTCCTCGAGGTGGTGGATATCTCGGTAAGCCGTAAGGCAAACAGGACTAGCCGGTAAACCACTCGGGACGCGCGTTATCTGTTTGCAAGCGGACCCACGGGCACAAAACGCGTCGCTGGTCGAGCTGGTGCGTGCGCCTTTTCGAAACGATAATATTGCGACAACGGTGCACAATATTTGCGTGTTTGCCCGTTCGTCACTTCGGGTTTCCTCTAAGCGACAGATTCACCAGCACGCGTCGTTACGTCCCTTCGAGACCGGACGAATCCGGTGTCCCATGGAAACGCTCCCTAACGATCATAATCTATATAATTACTTCATAAAGGTGTAAAAGAAACACGTGTTATTAACGATACGAACGGTATTTAACTGGGGCGATTAATAGAGAAAAAAGAAAAAAAACAATATTTCTATTTATTCTGTTTTGCTGTTCGGTACCGGAAGGCTAAGGTAGAAACAACGAATAGGAAAAACCAGTATGGAGGATTGAAATTCGTAGAGCCGCAAGCATAACGGAACGCATCGACGGTCCGTTTTTGTAGCAAAGGCGTCGCATTTCGCGGTGGAAAATAGAAAATAGCAATAGCCTTTTGCCGTGCGAGCACAATAGGGAATCGTAAAGCCGTGGCAATCCAGTGCTAGATTTTTACGATGCGGTCCTACCGACCGGACGAAGTCAACTCGTCGAAATTAAAAATGGAGCGGTTTTTACCCCAATCCGTCTTAATGCTATTAGAATGAATAGACCCGAGGTAGGTACCTTTTTTATTGGATGGATCATAAAAATGGTTAAAAATTTATAGGCTAAGTTGACACGTTCTTTCTGTCGCCTCTATCCACGTCATTTTCTATTCATCGTTATTTGCAAAATGATATTTCTATTACATAGTTATTGTACCTTGGAAAATTTGTAAAGCAACCCTCTTGTATTTTTTCTTTATCTTTGACCCGCTCCAGTTGGCAGCCTTAATTACCAGCGTGTAAAACAATTTGAAAATCCAATTCCTGGAACAGCCAGTCCTTTTTCTAATCCTATTTCGTGTTTCTTTGTTAAGCAAAATTTCACGTTCGTCGGAAATGTTTCAGTCTACTTCTGACCCATTGGCGAATGTTAACAATGCGCTTTGAATCTTTATACCGGGTAATAGGTACCACCTTTCCGGAAGCGCAAGGGTTATTCGGGGAATGAAAAGACACCCTAAACGAATAAAACCGAAATTGGTCGGGTACGGGACTCTCTCCTAGCGTTCGTAAAAGTCATCCCTCATAAAACGTCGTTCTACCCCCTCAGTCGCCTCCCTTAACCTTGGTTTACTCTCTCTTTCATCCAAGGAATTTCTAGAGCGGAGAAAGTGAACTTTCGCTTATCGGATTTCTATGGTGTCTAACATTGAATTTTCTACTCTTCCTTTCCTGTAATTTTCTAATAGTGCTTTCTCCGCAAATAAAAAAAATTATGATAGATAAAATTTTCTGAAGTGTTATTTGTCTAAAAATTTATAATTTTTTAATGTTATTTAAATAACAGAGAGTTTGAGGTCAGAAAAGTCTTTCCTTGGGTCCAGAAGAGCTGCAACTCTTTAAGCCTCTCTCACGGGACCACGTCAGGTCCCGTGGGACGGCGAACAAAACCGGAACATGACTCGAGAAATGTTAAAGGATTACTGGCCGTTTCGATTTCATAGATGGAAATGCTGTCGGCTTTGACTATCTGACAGAAAGATCGCTAAGCGATTGTCGTTGGCTGGTCGAATAGTTTTGCTATTTTGTAACAACCGTGGCTTTCCAAAATGTTATGACATTCTCTGTGACGTATTCCTTTCGTCGATTTCATGGTATACCTGGAAATTCCTCCATTTCCACGTACAGGGTGTACATAATATTTCTTCCCAAAATAAACGATAAATAGTTGTTTTAAATGAAAGAAATAAGAAACATTATTCTTATCCAGTCAATTATGAGACACCCTGTATACTTGTACTTCGTTCAACTGAAACAAAGTGACAAGTAACATTCTGTAAATCTGTTGTTGCTCATTGAAAAACGAAGAAGATGGTTTCTTTATTTTTCCGACACATCGGTCGCGTCCTCGGGGATGATTTACGCGTTCCAATAAAACGACGAACCTCCATTTCGAGGGTAACGCCGAGCAGGCAGGAAATCCAATTTGAACGTTGCACATGACGAAAATTGGATGAGGGCTGCATGAACAGGTACGATCCTACGGGCTAATTGGACGAAAGAAAGCAAACCAGAAGACCCAGAAGAACCACGTTTCGAGGCCACGGGCCTGCGTTTTCCAAGGGGATCGCAATAAATAAATAAACTAATACAACGTAAATTGGAACACGCAAACGGGACGCGTATGGCCGTTCTTAAGGGCTGTTCGTTTTATATGCCCGGCAAATAAACCCGAACGGCCAGGCGCAAAACGGGTCGCCTAATTACTAAGAGTTTTTACGGTCACCGATCGCTACGAACCACCGGGCCAAGGGGGTAAAACTTACCCCAGGTCTGCCGCATTTCCAACGATCATTATGTCGCATGATCACTCTAGCAACCCTTTACCTGTGAATACTCCACGGGCTACCCTGCAATCTCGTACCTGGAAGATCCTAGAGAAAGAAAAACGCTGATGGTTGATCCTTCGTGAAAGATTAAGAAAAAAAAAGAAATGGTGAAAAATATTGGGGGAAGTTTTATTATGAAAGGGTTGAATAAATGTATGCCAAATATCTTTTTCATGAAATTACACTATTTGGAACAAATATTTCTGTTCTTCGGTAGAAACTAAGAAAATGAAGGAAAGAATTTCGAGGCGACTCATCGAAATCCGGGGATTACAAGAAATGGGCCTGTTTCAGGGTGAAGGAAGGCGCAACGTTTGAAAATCTCGTCAAATTGGGCCAGTTTAATACTCTTACGTTGATAATACCCCGGTAAACCGGATCTACCGTGGTCATTAACGTTTATGGCCACCACTTATCAGCGTCTATCCTGTAATATCATCTTAAGATCAAAATCCTCGCCGCGCACGTTCTCCCATTAATTCATTTATCACCCATATCATCGATAATCTTCCAGAATGATTAAAAAAAAAAAGAAAGTGTATAAAATTTTTTCACTAGAATTTTATACTTCACCTCTGAATGTGATGAAAAATACATGCATCACTTTATGGAACTTTTGAAAAGTGGAAATTCGATACCGGGTTTCTTTTTGTAAGAAAAGGTCCAGCAGATTTTCCTCGTGTTTGCGTAATCGTTGCCGGTTACCTCGTTGAAAAACGAACAGAGACCGGAAAAGGGAAAAACTCGACCGTCGATGTCCAAACGGTCGTTCGATTCATTCAGTCGCCGTAGTATGGTCAAGCGGAGGAACCAGACATGGGTTGAGTAATATTATATTTGTTAATTGTGAAATACAATCCTGCGGTCCGGCCGGATTCTACCTGTGTGTATCGTGGGAAGTCGGGTCGAATTTGGACCGCGGTAACGCTGTTCCTCTCGTGACTGTAGAGATTTCAGATATTGTCGCGTACAATCGTGAATGATACATCTTTCCTGTCAAATTGTATTTTCATTTACAATTTTTTATATTTCAAAATATTTTATTATAAAAATCTTAATTCCATCTGATTGCATTCCGAAAGAAAATCGATCAGCAATTATTCAAAGACTCGCGAGCTTAAAGAAGAAAAATGCTTTCTGCAAGGCAGTGAAATAGCTAAGAAGAAACGTGATTCACAAAAGACCCGTCCACTTCCTGGTTGAATGGCTGGCTGACTCCGCGCATTAATCGCGGATATCCATCGGGATCGTTCTGGATACGTTTCTCGATCGATGAAAATCCTATTACGAGGCATCGTTGTATACATCGAGGAGAGTAGAATAACGCGATTCATTCGAATACCCTTTTACGATGCGTCGGCGAACGATGAACCGGCCAGCAGAAAGGAATTACGTTCTGAAAATTATTGGAAACCGCCTGAAAAGGCCCCTGTCCATTCTGAATGCTAAGCTGCCTAATTTCATCCCCCGGTATCTAGATAGTATTTCATCTTCGGCAAATCCCTCGAACAGGTAAAAATGGGGGTGAAAACGCGCCACTGTATATTCCCACGGTTCGGCTTGCAAAACATCGATGAGCCTATGAGTGATGCACCCTGAACATGTTATTTTCAGGAAAACTGTTGCGTGCGTTGGCCACCTCATATCCGGTTATGGACCACCGTATCGAACGTCCACTGCACCATTCGTTTATACTCGAAACCTTGTGCTTCGGCTATCAGAAACTTTCGTTTGTTTCTCACGCGATATTCTATTCTCATTTGTAGCTAATTTATTAATTGCAAAATTAATTTCAATACTCTTCTATGAACACTGAATTTTATTCTAAACGAAACCTGTTAACGACACAATGGTACATTTAAATTTCATATTTTACTAGGTGTCAGTCAAGACAGCTCTAAATAAGAAAATTCCTGTCACTACACAACGAACAGCATCGAATTCGATTCATCAGGATCGTCGTCCATTGAAGAAGGCAATAAAGGATCGTCGTAACCCTTTTCCAGGTAAAGGATCCAGTCTCCCGCAACAGAGACGTACAGCCTCTTATGTAAACGACTATTCAAATATCATTCTCGATCGCGTTACCTGGTCCGGTCTGCTTGGGAAACCGTGAAATGTCCTTTGAACGATGCAATTTTTCGGGAGAAAAGGATGGACCTTGATCCTGGACCATGTGTGTACCGTGGGATCGATTCGCTCTCACTCCTTTCGGGATACGCGTCGATCTTACGTTTTCCAAATTTACCCTAATATTTGAATAAAGGAATTCTAACCGTGGGAGTATCGAGTATTTCGTAACGTTCTGCCCGAATTTTTCGCAACAGCATTGTGGATCACCTGCGTACCTTGCAGGTAAAAGATGACACTGTGGACAACGCAGTGTGGGAACTAGCATAGGGTGATCCTGCGAGTCGTCATCCTTCTTATGGACCATTACGAAGGAAATTATTGAATTGAAAATATATTTTCATTTCTACATCAAGATATAACGCAATGATTCATTTTTTTAATTTTACGATACTTTCCAATTTTATCTCTTAGGCTTGTGCAAGAAAAAATTTCAACCCTCTGAAGAATTTAATCAATACAGAATATTCTTTCCCTTTTTCCTTTGTAGATTTCTATTACGCGATGTCCCTATTGATTCGAAAGTAAGTTTCCGTCGACGTAATATCCGGAACGAGGATTCGAACGGAGATCCCTTTGCTGAGAAAATATGTGGTTAAACACGTCCGAGGGTAAAAGTGACCGGATGAACGGCGAGAGGGTGGAAGCAGGTCCACCGGCAGCACATGACGCACCGTGTGAAAGCTTGCAGTGGAACGGGTCTATTTTTGAAATCAGAAACACGTTTCCATTCAGCTCTTGGCTTTGATTCGAGCTCAGCAGGATCGTTTACCACCTCCACCCTTAAGTAGCCGACGGTAAACAGTGTCGAGTGACGACCAAGAGACGCCTATATGAAAGAGGAAGCTTCGTTAAGGGTGCAAGCAACGAATACGGAAAGAAAATAAACGATCAGAGTGAAAATTTCGATGTTAACTCTTTGAACGACGAATACACGTAGAATATCAAGCAAGGTAGGGGTGGTTTCGTAGATCGACTTAATTAAAATGTAAATTCGTATACTGGACACGTTTCTACAAGGGTTAATGAACGCTATCTTATGATCCACATGGAAAATAAAAATATACACTTTATAGTTTTTAATATGGGCCAGTTTAAGTAGCACTTTAGCGAGAAATAACAATAAACGGGAAGCCTTAGCCTCTCTTATATTGCCTCATTATCGGAGCGGCTGTTTTTCGCGCGAGATGATCGTGGAGGAAGGATTTTTACAACCTGAACGGAAAGATCGTAAGATTTTACGAATAGAGGCTCGACGAGTAGGATGGCTTAGCGTGTAGCCTGTCACTAAACGAACAAACCACATTTCGCCCTAAGTAAACAGAAACAGGGCCCAAGGCTCGCATTATGCAACCTGATGTGACCGGACCGTGGATATTTCCTTTCGCTTCTTGAGCACCAATATACATCTTTTCTCTTTCATCTTTCATCTTTTTTTGTTCGACGATGCTCTCCTATCTTTCCCTTTCTTTCACGAAAATTGCGGATACCCGGCTCCTTATGCCGGATACGTTTGCTCAAGCCTCGTTTCCTCCTTCTCGTAACGCTACACCGGAGAAAAAGTAAACAAGGGACTGCTCGGAAACAGGGTGAAATTGCGACGAGTTTTATTAACATTGATATCTAGATTCGTTGCTTAAACACGAGTCTAGAGAATAATTCTATTTTTCCACACGTGATAGCGAATCATTCGATTTTAATATCCTTTATATTACAGTATAACTGGAAAAAATGAAACAAGTGAAACCGTGAGAATACCACATCCATGAAGAAACGAAGAAGGAAAACTGTTGATGCGTGTTTTGAAGCGACGGAAATTAATGTAATTTAACTGGGAATGAATGGGTTCGTTTGATGGATAGCTCGGGACGTGGTATCATCATTAATTCAATCCTTTCTTGATGCGTTCAATATGGAGGGTGTTTATATCGAGAGTCCCTCAGCGATTAATGCGATCGTTCGCTTAATTAAAATGTATATGCAGCAAGAAAATGAGAAGGTATACATATTACCATAGTAATATAGTTGATGACCGGCAACCGGGCTAACAGTCGCACGGATATTAACTCTATCATTAGACACACGTCAGCTTGATTGATACCTTTCTATGGTGCACCGTGTCGTGTTAGAATGTTTGTTTTTTTCATTACAGTGAGTTATTGTACTATGAAACTGAAATTCTTCCTTTCAAATTACTATGCATATCAAATAATTTATAATGCACATTAACATACTTCTTATTTTAGAAAAATATTAATTGTTTTTAAAATTCTTTGGTCTCCATTATTTTTCTTCAACAAGTTTAAAGAAATTGAAATTATTCCAGTGATTTTCAAGTTCAAGAAATCGCACGCTACTCCTTTCGAGCGTCCGAAGAATGTTCGGTTTCAGCGATTACCCTTTTAGTTTATGAGCAACTTACGTTTAGAAATGGTTCGAGTGAGTTTCTTTCGAATACCATGGAAAGTTGGAAGCGATAGCCACGGTAGCTAGGATAAGGTTTATCGAGTGTACGCTCGTGTACGGGCGCGAGCAACTCGTAGTTACTCACTCCGCTCGTAAAGTAGACAGATAACGGGGAAGTTTAGTCGCGGTTACCGAGGTGATTTAAATGGCCACTTTGCCTAATTGCGTTATGTTTACGAGCCACGGAAATCGTAGGCTGCGATGATAACGAAGCCGCGCGTCGCGGATGCGAGTTACACTTTCAGCTTTGCTGACACTGTGGGTGTCGATGCCAATCTTGGAGCTTTGAAATGCTTTATTTTCAGAAAATGAGCTTTATTCTTGAAATCCCACGAATTTTGATAAATATTCACTCTTTTATAATATTTCTATGCCATTAGCATTGAATGCCTTTAATTCAGCTTGCAATTTTATGATTTATGTACATATGTACATGTTGGTGTAACTTTCTGAAACGCTGTTTCAACGTAACATTGTTCACCGTGAAAGTTGCTCCACCCTTTCCAGCTCAACTGCAATGAAAAGTGAGCCACATAATTTACGCGCGTGAAGCCGAAATTGCCGTACTCGATACTTTTATTTTCGCTGGAACGTCATTATTTTCTCGTCTGGATTCGCTCGAGGCTGATTTAAACGAACAACGACGGGACGCGTGGCGCTTGGATACATTTTAATTATCGCCTCTATCCGTCTTCCAATCTTGCTGACGAGATGTATTGAAAGTCGAATGGTAGTTAGGGTGAGCGAGCAGGTGTTGCTTCTTGAATCCATGAACGCCCGATCGCTCCTCGATTCAACCTGTTATTTCAGAAAATAATAGACTTTAGCGCGGTTTAGCTTTCGAACGATATTTAACCGCTTCAAATGAATCAATAAACAGGAGATTACGATGAATTAATTGAAATTTCACAAATGAAATAATTAGAAATTATCGGAAGACATAAAAGACCTATTCTGTTTCTCTGATTACTCTATCGTTCAAAGTGGCGGATCGAATCCGAAAATGTGAAATTGAAAGATCGAAAGGGGATGAAAGTAAAGGAGAAAAAAAAAGAAAAGGGGGAAGATAATTACAAAGGTTTAGAGGGCCGTAAGGGGCAGCTGTGCTCACCCTCACCTGCCCCTCTCCGCGTTCCACCATCGGCGACATCCCAAGCCGAAAGATATCGCGAGGAACCAATAACTCGAAGCTTGTTCGAGGAAGATACCCAAAGGAACACACAAATACTTAGCGACGAGATAATTCTCTCAGGTTATTGTTTGTGCTGCTTTATCGTTTCGTGCTCCTTCACGTATATTTTTGATAAGGGAAAAATTTACCCTGAAACCTAGTTTTCCCGATATCCGGACAGAAGTGACAAAGTTTTTGTTCGTGGTAAACAATTTTTATCCTTTCGAATAACATTGGATAATTTAACACAGATGATTGGATAAAACGAGTGCAAGAATTTTCATAAAAATTTTGTCGGAATTGAAAATTATTATTTAATAAATTTAGTAACTTCAAAAATAAAAAAACAATGTCTGGTATAAGAAACCTACAGGCAGCCACGATATAAATGAACTGTCATAAATCAACCTTCACTTTTTCGGAATTTATCGGTGCAACAGACGGCACTGATGCACATCTATCGGCTAATTAGTCGGGTTATCCGAATGACACGCGCCGGTGTTTTAGTGCCGTTGCACATCTGCGAAACTGAAACAATAGATAGAACGATGCAGCTGTTACAGAAAAGAGAGATGTCCAGTTTGGTATCTTTCGAAAGACAAAGAGAACGATCGACGATGAAATCATCGATCCTCCCCGCGCGATAATTAACGCGAAGCTTAAATAATCCATCGACGCGTGAAAGCTAGATCATCGATCGAAGCGATATCATTTGAAATTCTAAGAATTTATTAAAGAAGATAAAATATCTCAGGGTATCCAATAAGAAAAAAGAGAGAAATGGGAGTTAATCAAGAGGCTCGACTCTATCCAACTTCCTCAATATCACAGATATTAGAACGTCGTTTAAAAGTTCAAAGCATCACGAGCAAAACAGGCAGCAATTCAGTATTCTTCATTCGATGGTTTAATGCAGCGTGCAGGGGTATTTAATCGAAAGAGGCATCGGTAGGCTTCCCGGCCTGTCGTTCGTGCTGGCGGATTAAGTTCCTTGCAAGGTAGCGATCATTATCATGGTCTGATACTGGTCCCATGGCAAATTACACGGTTAAACACGAGCCAAGACGAGAAGTAAGCGATCGGCGCGCCTTTAAAGATTCCAATCTCTTCGGTGTAACGAGTTGTGACATGCTCCGTTGCCTCTTCACACTCTCGCCAATCCTTTTGCCCGCGAGGAGAGACATCGAACAGGATCTCCTCGGCTCTTCGTCATCGATTCTATCGCTTTTGAGAATCGTTCGATCGTGTGATCGAGGGGCTTAATCGGTTTAATACCATCCCCGTTCTGCTCCCGGAACGGAAGCAGGATAATTGCACGGTTTCGATGTAACCATTGTATCGTAGCTCTGCAAGTGGATATCACCCCTTCGACAAACGTCTCATTTCGAAAATAATCGTAATACGAGTTAAAGGAAAGATAGATGGATCATCCGACTAGGTACAAAATGACCGAAGAGATATATTCCTGATTCATGGACAGATTTTTCGCAACGATACGCATCGACTCGAACTGCAAACGGAAGGCTTTGAAGGTTCGCATTGTATCGCGTTACAGGCATCAGGTTTGCGTTTCTGCTTCGCTTTACGCGTTCGATTTTCGATCGAAATCGTATTGTGTTCGAAGCTTTTTCGACGGGACGAAGCTTAAAGCGAAAGTCTTGCAACGCGGCTTTGTTATTCGAACGATAACCTCGGGCTGTTACCAAATCATTTTTGCAACACTTTTTTCTCGATCGTTTCGAATGAAACGTATTGAAAAACATTTTGATGGAATTGAACGACGTTAATTCGATTTGATTCTTGATTTCATTCACAATACCTCTTCATTAACGCTTACAACAGGCACATTATCGTCGGTCGCTTACCATTTCCGATTGGTAGCGCAAGAATGTCTTTTACACGGACGTTACTTTGTGGTAACGACGACACCGGGCCCTATAACTTACCTCGACTTCCCGGCCAATCTAAAGACCGGTAACGACGCAGCATCCGTGAACTAACGGTTTGCTGCCTGTAAAGAGTTTAACTGGTGGGACGCAATAATTCAGACTGGTCTATGGTCAGTGCGAAGCAACCTGAAAGGGCTAAGATATTTATGGGTTGCAGCTGATCTTGGTCCACCTAGAACTTTTTCTCTTCGTGGCGAAGGTAAAACTGGCCTTAGTCTCCTCTCTATCCAGTGTCATTCCCTTACCACACCGAACACGCGTGTTCTTGAACCACCTAATTTTAGGAAACTATGCATGCAGTCACCCGAACGAATGCATTCTTTGTAGCATCTGAATAATGCTTTTGGAAAACTGTTCCAGCTATGAAGCTTGAATTTAAAAAAAAAATATGTGTCACAGTATATTATTTAAATAAAGAACATAGCTGACACGTAAAGAATCAGATTCGTAAGCACTGTTCTGTTTACCCCAAAGAAACTTTAGCAGCATAGTGTCTTGCACATCTACAAAAAGCATCCCCTAAATCGGTGATCCAAGTTCGGTGTCACTGTTGTTGCGACGCATTTACCTTGAGGCAAACCCTTTCACGGGCAACAGAATTCTTTCATCGACGCTTGGTTCTCTGGTAGGAAGGTGGTCAGAGGTGTTCCTAGTCGAGCTGAGCTAAATCGTGGCTCCTTTATGACGTAATCGCATCGCCGAGGGAGGAAAACAGGGCTGAAAACCCCTTTGAATCGGGGCGTCGAGATCCGGAGGGTAGTTGTGAACGAGGGAAAGAGGAGTCGTGTTTTGGTCTCGTCGCGATAGCGTCGCTACAGAAAGTTTTCTTTGACAGGATATCGTAGGTAGCGCTAATGGAAGTTGGCGCAACATTCGAAGGTGGTAGGTCGTGAAACGCGATCAGGATTTAACCCTCCGCAACACCACCTTCTCCGGCCATCGACAGCTTTGCTGTTGCTACCCTGTAATCCGCCTACGTCGAGTGGACACCGTAGCCTAGTACGGTTACAATATCGAAGAAATCCGTCTGGTTGCTCGTCGCTTGTTACTCGCGCCATATGTGCTCGAATCCGAACAGCCTCGTCACGCTATTACCCTACTGTTCCCGTCACGTGTCGTTACCTGACGCGAGGATCGATTGATTTGCCCATCGGCTCATAACACTGCTGAAATTATCCTGAGTGCACGATGATTTGTTAAGGGAGCCACGCTTGAAACTATCTTCTTCGCCACCTGAAAACACGTCATTCGTTAGTTTAACTTCCTGAAAATTTCGGTTACGAATGCGTGATCTTCTGGGATTCGACACGTTTGTATCACGTGTTAGGGAAGAACAACCACCAGTTTGGACATCGAAGGATCAACTTCCGGTGTCCCTGTCGCAGCAGGCGCGTTAAGTATCCAGTGTTTAGATGAAATTGATGCATCTCTTCCTCTTCTTCCATCGATTCTTGAAAATTACCTTTAAAAATGAAAGAAAGCGAGAAGGTAAATAGAGAATCTTAGAGTTTGAAGGAAACGGAGTTAAACGGAAGTGAAACGCGTCGACAGACACGTCGATAGGAAATCAGTGAAGCAGCAAGAACACGCGAGAACCGCCACGAGCCACAATGTGTCTTCCCCACGCGATCGAGGATCCCGAGACACGCGCTCTTATTTATTCCGCCACGTATACGTCGCTCGGTTCGATCGGCACGCACCCGCACGATCTTCGAGGCAGCTGCGAGCTTCATTGTTGCGTTTCTCTCGAAATCCTTCGGCATCGGGATCCCTTCTTCGATTCACGCAAGAGATCGACGCGAATCTGTGCGGCTTCGGTGACGAATCAGTCGCTACTCGAGGGACGCGAACCGCTGACTTGCAATTCGCTCCGAGCTGAACGACAACAGCGTCGTTAATCGCTTTCGAAAAACACGGACAATGCTATGTAGAATGCATTCAACGTATCACGCGTGCATTTATATGAATCCTTAAATTTCTACAAGGAAGAACGTTTATTAAGAATTTAAATAAAACTTATTCAAAGTAAATCAGACGCCAGTCATCGATGACCCCCCGTGAGGGTGACAATCGCATTCCAAACAAGAGCTTCCGCAAAGGTGAATCGCAACTTCGAATGCTCGAAATGAATTTCTGCGGGATGGAAAGCGCACGCGCCATATGCTCACCGTGAAATCTCGAGCACGGCTTCCGTAAGGTGCGAATGCGAATGACTTGACGGTTTTTTTTTTCTTTCTTCTTTTCTCTTTTTCACGGGACTCGCGAAACCGCTTCATAATGACGCGGATCGCCGACCACCGTGAGGGCATCCATCATTTACGCGAAGGTATTAGGTCGATGGGCTCCGGTACGCGTGGGTGAGTTGTAAAAATCCTTTGGTAGGGGAGAAACGTATCGTGGCCCTACCTTCGACGGCCCTTTTTCTCGCCTAACGATGCGTTTTATGCCGGTGTTAAAACGTTTTTCGCAAACGACGCTGCGTCAAAGGAAAACACCGCAGAAACAGGAGGAAGACGAGCCTCGAGGTGAGGCGTAATGATCTTCGAAATGATTTACAATCTCCTCGGTCCGGCCTTTCTTTCACCGACTGAAACTTCAACCGGTCATGTGGTTACAGTTTCGTCCATTGTCTATATTATTTCCGACTCGCGAGAAGGTGGAATAATGGATCCTTATTGAAGGTTTCAAATGATTTCTGGAAGACGTTTGTTCGATCGGGTGGTCTTAGGAGGAAATTTTTGTATTTAACGAGAAAATGTGTCTAGCTGAATCCAACGATCAGCTATTCCGGCAACTGTTGTCGGTCTATCGAAGCTCGATCGCGTTTCGAGAGCTTCTCGACAGTGCATTAACTTGTAGAAAAAGCGTAGCAGCAGGCAGGTGAGTTATCCGTGGATCGCGGTGAGCCTGGCTCCTCGAGGCGTGTTATAAAAGGATGTGCCGGGTGTTGCGCAAAGCCTCGGGAGAAGGTACAAAAGTTCCAATATATCAAGTGCGGTCTTTCCTCCTGTTGAAGAGAGAAGAAGAGAGCAAGAGTTTTGGGATAAACGCGCATCGAGGGGGTGGCGGGACAACAATGACAACCCCTCCTGATGCACATCAATATCCTTACGTCGGATGCCACATATTTTTGCCGATACAAATGACGCCACCTCGAGGACCAATACCTGCTTCGTAGTCCTTCGATCATCCGTGACCCGATCGTCTCTGTTGCCTTAAAGAACAATTTTTTTCTTCTTCTTCTTTTACCCTCCACATTCGAAATAATACCCTTCCTTTAACCCGGAGGACACTATTTCTTCTCGCACAATGTCAATAGATGATTAAGGGACGTGCCGATGCGAAAAATGCAAGCAACGCTGAGATTTCATTTTTTTTTTTAAATTTACTAAAATTGGGCAATATTGTTCGTAAAACGCATAATTGTTGAAACATTTCGAAACTGTTCGAATTCTAAAAAAGGAAAATAGAAAAAAGATTGGAGTTTCTATCCAGGAAGAATTCACGAAATTCACGGAATAGGGGAACAATCCAGCTTCTTCCAAGCAGATAAATTTCAGAGAAGTCGAGCAACGTGTTCCAGGACGGCTATAAAAGTGTTACGAGTACGGCTGTCAACGACGCCATAATTGAAGATTAATCGTCGACTGTGGGTGTCAAGGCTGATCGCCAAAGTAAAAAAAAAAAAAAAAGGAGAAAATGCACTGAAAGGAAAAGGCACGTTGGCAGGTCGGTCAGGTTCCCGAAGCTCGCCCCGTTTTTCCTTTTGTCCTGGAACAATTACTCACAGATTAGAGCAAGAATTTGCGAGGCGAAGGGGACAATCTCGCTCACTTGATCTTTACATTTACGATAGGAGTTCTCTTCTATTCAGCAACACCGTGAAATATCATCGCCTTAGCGAGAAAAAAAGAATCGTAAAGCGAGCTTCCTTTCCGGCGACAGAATCGAATCGAAGAATCTCGAGGTGTCGCGTAACGCGCGTAATATCAAATTATTGAACGTAAATACAAGTATTACCGAACGTGTAACATGGCACGCTATAATTATATATTTCCATTTTCCAATTTCAAATTTCAGATGATACTTTTTTAAATTAATATCAATCAACCTGTGATTTCGACAAGTTCACCATAAGTGCCAAGTGTTTCCTTGCGACAGATTACAAGGCCGACATAGGTCAAGGAGGCGTAACTCTTCGTACATACGAACCGGATGTTCGCATGGTCGAAACATGAGACAGGTCTAATTTCTCCGACGACAGTCTTCGGAAAAGACAAAAAAAAAGGGGGAAAGGAAGGAAAAGCTCAAAGATGCATGGAGAAAGGACGGACCCTTTGACCATGAATGACTGAAGGAAGAAGAAAAGGAGACAGGAAATTATAAGTCAAGCTTTAAGTCTCACGGCGTCATTTTGCAACTACCCACGGCGTATGTGGAATTGGAACGGCAAAAAGAAAAGATATTGTACATCGTTGAATTACGCAGAAAACTCTGTTTTCACCCACAAATATTAGCGTCACGTATACTTTTTATTACACGTTGTTTTTTATTAGCAAGTTGGAAAGGAAGATACAGGAACACGTTTTTCGATGGCATAAGTAAGTCTTTATTCTCGCCCACCATCCATTATGATCTCAGGTGACACCATTAGACAGCTCTGCGTCTTTTCTTTAGCTACTTCTCCCTCCTGAAACTTCTGTCTCGCGTACCTTTTCGTCAGATAAATTTCTCTTCGACGCCCATTGCTTTCGCAAGAAACTTCGTGTATTGAACGAAAAAAAGAGTTAATAAAATTAAACCGAGATCTTTTCTATAATTACAAGATAATTCCCATCGATACAAATGCACTATGATTTTCCTTTTTCTAATCCTCATCGAAGACCTTGACGTGATCGATTTCCTTTACGTCATCGAACGCCATTTAATATAACCGCAAAGGGTTGAATGAGACTTCGAAAAATAAATCAGTCTTAAAACTTTGCGAATACATTGTGCTCATACGTTCGCGTGTTCAGTTGATACGCAGAGCATTTGCGTTTCGCATAATTCATCCTCATTATTCAGACTGTGTTTGACGCATCCGATAATACGTTTTGATAGGAAGGGTAACATCTGGGTGACACCTCTTTGGGTGCTGAAAATTATCGTTATCGTGGTGGGTTCGACAGGCTAGCTTAAACGACTCGGTCAGTCCCGATGTCATCGAGGAACGACGAACGAACGAGGCGACAGTTGCGTAAATGCGTGCACGGCCTGTCAGACTGTCAGTGGCCGCTGGCAGATGTTGCAATGCTGGTTATATGCACGCTAGACCAGTGCACCGCTTCTAGCTTATATTTCACGCCCATTCGTCCGTTGGATTCGTCTGGCTTCTTGGGGACACGGATGGTTCGTCCACGGATCGCAGACTTTTCCTCTGCTCTCAACACCGACACCGGAAAGAGCGCTTTTTCCCCGAGCCGTAATCTACCGTCGAGTTCCATGCGTGCCTTTTCTGTTATTTCATCGATATCCGCGCTTCGAAAACGTGTGCTGCCTGATGATCACCGAGATCAGGAAGAAAAAGAGATTCGACGTCCAAAGAGGCGGTTATTAAACAAATATTCTAATTATCTGTGAATATATTGAGAAACCAGAAAGTTGGTCTCACGCTCGTTTCTTCGAATCGCAGAAACAAAAAATGTGGTCCGGATCTATGCAATTCCGTGCCACATGCGCTGGATGGATCTAACAAAAGGATGGGTCCGTGAATCCCATGGTTTTCTCGTGCTGGGTTAAAAATGATGGTTTCCTTTCCGAAAACTGGAGCTGCAAGAGAACTCGTTACACAATACGAACGCTGATGGACAACAATGGATTTCCCAAATGGTTCTCGTTATTGGTTGCGGTGGTACTGGGCTACGCGTTGGCCCTTTAAGATGACCAGGGTCCATCGTGTTCGGGTTGAGTAAGGGTTATAGGAGGCTGGCCCTGCAGCGACTTTTTGCCGTGCGCCAATAAATCAGACTCGTGTTAGCTTTTGGAATCTTGTAGCTCGTATCGCTACCGTCTGCCGCTTCCTTCGACCTTTTGAAAACGGTTCACTAAAGGAATTCCAGCCTCCAGATCTGAATCTGCTCCTCGTCGGACGATGACGTCTTCGTCCTGAGTACGTCGAACACGTGTTCAGGAGGGAAAACTTGGTTCAAAAATGTCTGGCCACCTTGTTAACGGGTACGTGTCTTGTAACTGATTCTTTTCGCTAATTATGGTGTATCTCGACCGGTGATGGGAAAATTTTCAAGTCCCTATTTCGCTACTTTGAGGAATCTTAAGTCTCAGAACCTAGTCCTTGACCTTCCGGACAGATTCTTGATATCTATAGGGAAGCACAGCGCGATTAGCGACTTGATAAGAAAAATTTCTAAGTTCCTATTTGACCGGTTTAGGAAAATAAGAAATGAAAATTGTAATCGCCATAGTCCAACGTCTAAGTACCGTGCGTCGCCGACTTTCCGGACGGATCCTTGGTATCTATAAGGAAGCATAGCGCGTACTTTCATCCTTCCAGTATTAATTCTTTGGTAAAGTCTGTAAAGGTTGGTCGAAGACCGAGCGATTATATCCGCGTTGAAGTTCCACCGATTCATGTTGGAGCGGTAACCGGTGTTCGCATCGAAGAACATCGGCTTCTTCGTGGCTCGTCAAACGTCCGGCAAATAACTTCACGGATATTAGTGTAAAATGAATAACCCTATACGCTGTTTACCGTGAACTCGCCTCTTTTGTTCCCGTTGAGGTACCGACGAAATCGCGGCTAGCATCTTCCCAATGAATATCCCGTCGGCTGTCTTGTCTCTAACTCCTTCCATGCGAAAACGGGAATAGCCACGAAGCTTCCAGCTAATCCGTAGATTGCCTTCTACACGAGAGTTTTCTACCTGACGGGGAAAGGCTGACTGACTTGACTGGCTGGTTAACTGGCTGACTGGGCCGAAGTCATCAGAAACGGAAGAAAATCAGCTATTATCCGGAGTGGAATGCGCCGCAAGTGTATTCCGACTTCCACCGCTGCGGATGGATGATATAATTGCTGGGTTACGACCCTTTCGAACTCGACTGACTCGAGCTTCCTCGAATAATCTTTCCTTTCTTCGGTTCTCCTACTTATGGAACTTGGCGTGCACCTTTTATTAATATGTTTTGGTTAAGCTGCTTCTTTTTCCTCTTCGAGGAGGTTCGTCTTTGAGAATGTCTAAATAGATGCACCGCAGGTTTTCTTCTATAGATTCATTAAGAATATGCAAATTTTTTATTATCTATGTTTAGTTTTATACGTGTAATTTCTTTTTTTATAGATATTTAGTAACACTTCACCAACACTTACATAACTTCTACCTGTTCCACTTTCATTTTTTTCAATTCCTTTCCTCTTTGAAATCTTCTTTCCTCGCCGGCTTGCCACATCTTTCAGAACCCATTTGTTAGGACGGAGAACAACTCGAGCGAGTATAATGCAACAGCCTAGCAGGCTCTCTTCGCAGAAAACCACCCCGTTATACGATTCCTCCTCTTATTCAACATCGGGCCGAGCTTTCCTGGTATTTTGCATTCGATCGTAACTAATTTCCCTCCTACAACCAGACGTAGATATTTTTATCATCTTCCTTTTTATATCATCCCTACTGTTACTTTATATTTTCAATGAAGAATTCAGAAGGATCAAGAATACTTTTATAAATTTTCAAGTTGTTTTCATAAAAGTAATCTTAAATATTTCTAATTAGATGAGTCGAAAAGTTTCATAATTATAGAAAAGTAATTCTTATGAAAATCTTGTACGAAGTCGGTGAAGGATCGGGAACCCTTTTAGAAAGTGGCAAAGTCATGGATCTCGATCGTCCATGAAATCTCGAAACGATGCAATCCTCGAACGAGAAACGAATTTAATCCCTCTACGTTCCTGGAGGGACGGACACTCGAGAGCAGATGCGTGTCCTGGAAAGATTCGAGATTCGAGATATCCCGCCAATTTCTCCTGCGGGTTGTCAATATCTCTAAGGGCCAGGACAATGGGTGAGGGGTAGGCAAGGTCTCTAAGATACTCACTCAAGCTGAACAATAACATATTGCAGAAGTTCGTAGGTTTTCGGTGATGCTTGTGTACGTGAGTGCTTACACAATCGCAAACATTCCATGATATACATTGAAAGCTTGAAAATGAAGGAGAAAAACGAATGGGGGTGTGCGGTGCCCTCTCGACGTACCTGTTTCCACTCGACTTTCTATTCCAGAATAAATTCGATTACTGTGAATATGTAAATCTCGTGACATTTTATAACATTTATTTTTGCACTGTTGAGATATTTGAAATTTTGAAATTGAATAATAGTTGTTGCGCATAGATGAAGGGTACCGCGAGCCATGAAACATGTTGGTGGGAATAAGCCCACCCCCTCGATGTAAGAAAACAATCGTTACAATATCGTAAGATTAGTTTTGCAAATTTTCTATTAGCACCTTCGGTGGAACAAGGTAGTCCAGGAAACGGACGTATTCCGTTGAAGGTTCTTCGAAGAGTTTGCAAATGTTGCGGCCTGTTAATGGTCAGGGTCGTAGGTAAAGCAGGGCTGTTTATCTGGTTCGCGTCGCAACACGTCCGTTCCATAAAGCCATTGAAAATGTTGCTCCAATTTTACCCAACCTGTAGATTTACGAGGGTGATGCGTCAGGGGTATAGCACGGTCGGAAGAAAAAGGTCCTTGCACGAAATTGCACGGTCTTATTCAAAGTATGCCTTCTCTCGTATTCTTGTAAATCACGCTCGGTAAAATTTACAGCATTGCTCTAGTTTCGCTCGTAGAATTGGTCACGGTTGCCTCGTTGCTGTCTGCGAATTCCGTCGCTTGACAACTATCCAAGCAGCGTTGAAGCTGTTGAAGAACGAAGGAGAAACGAGAAGAGGAATCGTTTCGGTTCGTGTCGCTCGTTAAAGAATACGAAGGACGAGAGCGAAGCAGTTCGATTCCAAAAATTTCTCCAGACGTTTGTCGGAAGGGAACGGACGGTCGCGTCGCGTCGATGCTTTGCAAGAACATCCTCGAACGGTCTTGTCTTCCTTTTCAACGAACTTGTCGGCAACAGACATCCTTCGAAGGGTAGAAGGAAGCCTTCGACGAATCGTTAAGATTGCGTTCTCTCGACTTTTTCCTCGCCCTTTTATTTTTATGCACGCGGCACGAGTAACGAGGGGCTTGTCAGAGGAGTTCGAAGGGGTGAAGGGAGGAAAGCAAGAAGACTCTTGCGAAGGAAGAAGCCGAGAGTTTAATGATATTCCTGATTACGACGGCACGTGGAGAGAGAAAAGGAGAAAGATGGAAGGGGCTGTTGAGGAAGAAGAGAGGGTTGGGTGGCGATGGCAGAGAGGAGCTTGCACAGAGAGAAGAGGGTGAGAGACCGAGACTGCTCCACCTTACCCGTGCCTACCACCACCACCACCACCCTACTCATCTGAACCAACCACCCTCTCCACCCCGATTCAACCTTCTCGGCCGTGCTTCTCGCATAAAAAGTATTGATCTGAGCTTCTTCTTGGCCCGCGGAGCCCCACGAGCCGAGAGGGTTGAATCCACCCTAACTGCTTGCCCTGCCTTTATATTCATCATCCCTCTAGCGCCCCCGAGAACGACGGCCCAGGGTGGTCGGACTTCTTCCCTTTTTCTCTCTCGTCACCCTGTGGCTTCGCTTCCTCTTCTCGTCACCCCCTTCGTCCATCGCGCGAAATTCTTTCCTTTTCCATCGACAAGGCTAGTTTTTATACCTACACTCTTCACCGTCGAATCCCAATGAGTTGTTGTTCTTCCATTATTTTTTAACTCCTCCAAAGGTGGTTCTCTTGTACGAGAATGAAAGTGTTGCGGCGCGAACTCGAACAGGGGGAGGAAGATTGAGAATGCGTTTGCTGGTTGACTTTCTGAAACGAATCGAGAGGAATTAGATTGCGGAAATGAGCGAATGGTAGACGGAATTCAATTCCAACGGGGAATTCGACTTTGTTGCCGGAGCAAACAATAATTAGCATCCGCAAAGAGAGCATTTGCCTAATTTAACTGTGTGTCCTCGTTAACTCGTAGCTGGGAGGATTCGATTAAAATGCACGTCAAATTAAGAACCGTACTTCTTGATTATTTCATTTCAATGAAGCTGGAAATAATGTAATTAGCTCGGTTTAAATTCACCGTTTCAACTATTAATTATTTGCAAAAGGATTATACGTTCTTTTCTAAGAACAGTTTCCCACAGACTGTTCCAGCAGCTTGAAAACATGTTCCTTTTTCAAGCAGTAACAATTATCGACGTACTTTCTCCTTTCTAACTGCGGTTTACACGAGCCACCTATAAGTGGTATTCGATCCCGTACCCTTTTCCGAGGCAGATTAACGGGAACCCTTTTTGCCTGAGGTGGTGCATCGTTGTCGAAGATCTGTCGAACATCCGAAAGGTAGTCCTGCTATCTTTCAAAACATCGGAGATCCACTTAAATATTTCCAAAACGTGAATCGTCCGGTGATTTCGAATCCTTTCGAACGTTCTCTCTGCTTCAACTCTGTTGTGACAGCTCATCTTTGTCGATCGCTCTATCAGATCATTATTATTTATTTAAATCCTACCGATCGATCGGTATAGCTATTGTGCGTTTAATGCGTTCTCCGAATACAATAAACCTTGCGATTCCATAGATCGTCGTTGAGATTCTGACAGAACTGCTGGAAAAATGAGGAAAATACGTGGCTTGGAATTCGTAACAGGTTAGACGACATTTTTCTTTTTATAGACAGAGAACATTCTTTTTTTATTATTTTTTTTTATCAATGTGTTGCAACGGTCTCCTAAATTTATGAACAAACCATGCCAGTACTATTTTGTCAGCTTCTTAGTTTCAACTAAGAAACCGCTGTTAGAAGCACAGACGGATCGCGGTGGTTTATCGCTTTAGGGTGGTCGAAGAGTAGCGAAAGGCAAGAGGGTTGGCCAAGAGTGCGAAGGGTTGGTAAAAGAACGAGGGTCTCCGAAGTAATGTCACCTTTTATTAAACTTTCGAATGCAAAATGTGTTTCGGCTTGTTTCGAGTTCCGTCTACCCCCGTTTCTTATTAACTTTCATCGGGCTTCTCTCGGATCGACGACTTTTCATTTCTTCCCCGCCATTCCGACCGCCCTACATCAATTCTCTGAACAGATTAAATCGATTAAACGGATTTCGCGCCATCGACGAGATTATGTTTCCCCTCGCGGTCAGCCGAAACCCACCGCCGTCGATTTGTTTTACGGCTTCGAAGCTGTCGGTAACCGATTGGTTCGACGCTTTTAATAGGATGCCTAACGATTTAAATGATCCGACACCGATACACCTTACGATGAATCAAGTGTAGCAGGTGAAGCTGTTGCCATTGGACACTGGGGTTGAGAGCAACGAAGGAAGGGTTGGTTACCATGGCTACCAGGAAGGGTTAGAATTCCAACCCCTTTCTGAATTCCGCCTAGTGAAGGGTTAATGAGATTGGACGAACGGTACGGGCCTCACCCCTCGATTCGAGTTTCCTTCTTCTTCTTTTTTTCCTTTTTTTTTTTATTACTCCCAACATGGCTGCCATTCTGATGGCTCGAAGCACCATAAAAAGGAACTTATTTTTGTAGACGCAGACTGGTAGTCGAGATTATGAAATTCTTATACGGGAAACTTAATCTCTCTACAGATTTTTCTATTAAACCGAAATTCTGCAGAAAAAATATTGAGTACTAGCATAAATTGTAAAATTAAATGGAAAAATGAAAGAATCAATGGAAATGTATTAATACAATAGATTCACTATTGAATATCTGCAAAAGTCATGCTTCTAGACTGCCAACGTTCCAATGTTCCGTACAAAACACGAACTCCTCGAGCTGCCTTTCTTTCCCGTCCTCCTTTTTACGCGGTTCCTTCCGCCCGAAAAAATATTTTCCTACGATTCAAATCGTACCTGCGTTTTCCCCGTCACCTTTCCACCCTCCGCCGGTTGCGCTGTGCCATCCCCTTTTAAAGCTCGCGTTAGAATCTATATACAGTGAAACAAATTATATAGAAACAGATATCATCTCTTTAGATAACATCTAAATCTATAAATTACCGAGCAATCACGACTTTGTACATTCAATTACTTTCGATACCCCATACATCTTTTGTTGCAATAAATATTATATAACTTATAATTTATACACTTATGATTTTTATAATGCCTTCCGCATTTTTCGTGTGCCGTAACATGAATTATGCCATCGTCAGAATATTTTCGTTACTCGGTGTATATGTTGGGGTCGCATTGGCAAGGACACGCAAAACCAGCTATGGGTGTCTGCGTGGGTGCTCGCTTTGGACCAGGGAGCATTCTTATTTCCATACAAAGCCGTACGATTTTCACCGGCTCAACCTTTGAAGAACGAGAACGAGGGTTCCCTTCCTCGTTCCCCGCAGGTTGGCCGAGTGTTGCGATTTTTGAATATTCCTCTGGCTGGCTGGCTGGGAAAATTATGTAAACCACGCCAACTCCCACAATGTGTCGAACGAAGGATAGGAAAGGATGCAACCTGAGGGACACGTGAAAGTATCCGGAACGGAATCGTTCGTTGAAACGGGCTCTTTAAAGTCTCCCATATGTAGGTGCGAAGTATCTGCTTATGCAAACCGTGGGAAATCGAGATTTATTCTTTTCCTTTTTTTTTCCTTACTTTTCGTTAGCACAGACTTACATATTTTTGCCAAGAAAACACTGAAACAAGCATGACTCTTTCGAAGCCCTCATTTTTTCACTCCTTTAAAGACGATTAGGGGTATTTTCGTCACAAAGGAATATCGAATATGCGGGTCCAGTATCACCCAAAAGGATTATGAACGATCACACGAGGATTAAAAAATAGAGATCACACTCTACTATAGCTCGCTTAAATTGAATCAAAAGACTGCATTGAAATCACCAATCTTCGTTGCCTATTTTAATTGATGAAAGGTGTCGGAGAGAAAATTCGACTATCCCTTATTTGCTGGTAGCAAAGGTGTTAACGAACAACTGAAAAATATAGCTGGTAGTAAAATGTCTATTCCAGAATGTGTTAACATTGGGAAAGGCAGGAAAAAAGTCGAAAGGCTGTAAGGGCGTGGCGAAGTATTTAGCGAGGGACTCTTCGTCGTCCACGGCGATGTCCTTCCCGTTCGAATAATGTTAACGCCTCTGGATTCCGTTTTCTTGCGACAAAGACCAACTGCCGGCTCGCGATTGTTCCACTCTTCCGGTCGGACGTCCCTTCCTCGACAGACAGATCTGGTTTTCCTCCGTTTTCGGACCACCGCTCGTGTCGCGGTGTCCCACCGATCAATCTGGACAATTGTGAGAGCACCACGAACGAAAGCAACGTCCGAGCGAAGGAGTAAGTAAAGGAACCAGTTACGCCCTATATAGATGACCATTGCGGATGCTGCATGCTCGAGTTGAGAAATAATAACGTTTAAAAGGCGTTCAACTTGAAAGCAAGGACCAGCGAGACTAAGATCGATAGGAATTCGTGAAAAGGATTGTGTTAAGCTTTCAAAGGATCGATTATGTTAACAGATGAAACGATTCTCTTCACAATGGGCCTCATAAAGTTCTCGTTTGTCGACAATTCAAGGAGGACAAATCGTGGAGGCAGTCGGAAGTGAGATTCAAAAAGAATTCTTCCAATTATTATGTTGCTATTTAATAAACACTTTTAGCTCCTTGCGTCTTCCTGGAAAAATCGATTATCCTCCTGCTCGTCTCAGTTATCCGATCATATTCCATCATACATCGATCTGGTAGTTTTATTATGGCTCAGATTCGTAAACACATTACAGGTTTCTCGCATTAGCCATCGGTGAGGACGGAGCAAGGAGAAAAACGGAAGAACAACAGCTCGTAGAAGGGGGAAATTCAAACAAGTCTTCGTCTTCGCCATCTGTCTTTCACAAAAATTCGAACCTCTCGATCACTCGAGCCAAGAAAAATCCCACACGAACCGGGACACATCGTCCACCCTCTCGCTTCCCTTATTTCTTGAACGATCCAAATGCCCGACGAATACGTTTCTCGACCAACGTCACGAAAGAAGTATAGGCAATAATATCACGTCATGTCTGCGACGATTGTCCTTCAATAACAGACGTTGAATTCTTGTTTACCTTCCTCTCGTCTCCCTGTTTCTGCTTCTATTTCCAATTTGCTGCATGATGGATCTTTTCGAGAATAAACGCGATCATTAACGAGTACTGAACGATTATGTTCACCTTTTATTAACAAAAATTAAATTCATCATTGAATTGCTAAAAGAAAAATAGACGAATGTAGAAATAACGGAAATCAGGTATCGCAAAAGGAATTTAGCTAAACGTTGAAATGGCGCGGAAGTGTCAATAAGAAGTTCATTAATTTGCTCGGTGAAAGTCCCATCGAGAATCAGGGAGGACGAGGGATCGAACGCATCGATGATTTGACTGCCCCAAAGCCATTCAAAGTTTTGGGGTGTATTGAGTAAACTGGTATAGAGGCCACGGCATATGTGCGATCCCCTTTTTCCATCCGCGCCCGTCAAACCTTGCTCCTCCGTTCGCTCGAACGGGTATTATGCAGAAAACTTCATTGTTGGTCCTCAATGGCGCGAGAAGGTGGGACCCTCGATCCCCGGACATTTTCGTTTTACATAACCGCGTCAAGATTGCTGGATGGCGGGGTCGCACGAAATTTCGCACCCGATTGAAACGGTGTCCTTTTTCAGAAACGGCTACACGCAATCCCATCGAGAGTAATTTAAAAAATGGAGAAATATAAATAATTATATATTTTTTTTCAATATCACAACAATCTCGTTGTGTTCCATTTTCTTTTCTGTTATATTGAACGATTGTACGTTCTTGCTACTTTGCTCGCGTCACTGAGTAAGAAGTAACAAACACGAGGATCAAGATCAAGAGGTGGAAAAGCAGAAAAGTAAAAAAAGCAAGAGGAGACATGTACTGCCTGTTGCTGGCAGTGGCGTTCGTAGCAGGATAAAAACGATGAGATAAGAACGTCGACGAAGCTAACAGTGCAAGGGGGTGAGAAGATGTTTACGAGAGCGTAGCTTTGTTCCTAGGGTGGTAGTTTATCACGAAAGACTGGCTGTTTCTCGAGTGTACCAAGATATCTGTAATCGTGCTTCCTTACTTCGCCGAAATTTCTCTACCCTTGCGATCTCGTTGAACCTTCTATTGCTCTATTAAGTTGTAACAAGTAAAATTTATAATTAATCATATTTATAATTAACACGGCTCACGCTATGAAACCATGTTGGCAATAATTTATAATGTTACAGATGCGTAAGATCGCATTGATTTTCATGGACTTATTAGTATGTCGGAGGAGCGACGTACATAAATCAAGTTAATTGCGTAAAGAAATGGTAATAACGTTCGGTCGGTGACAGTTATTAGAAAGAATGAAGTTTTCGAACAGATGGGTCCACGGGCCATGAAGAATCGCGTGCGTTCGACTGATTTATATTTCGTCCGCGTGGGTGGGCCTTCTGCGTTTTCGGTAGCGAGCAGAAAAACTCTTTAATAGTTTCACGCGTGCTGGTGTACCGGTGTCTGGTAGAACTGAAACCGCCGACCCGTCAAACCGAAGGAAAAGTAAATGGTTCCTAAAATCATTAATCTGAATGAACGAACCGCCTACAAGTTTCGCTTGTTATCCTTGAAAATTACAAAATATTGAAATGATTTTCATATCGATAGAGATTAGTAAAAAAGGATAGATGTTCGATAAAGATCGCGATGGCACGCGATCGAAAATAGAAGCCGCGAAAAGACGTCGACCTGAGAGATCGAATAATTTCAATCGACTTAACCGAAATTTTCCCAATTTTTTTTTCCGAACCAACAGATGCGATTTCGACCACGCTTCGACGAGCATCTTACCGTCATTCACGATGGACACGTGCTGTTTTGGATTAATTTTTTTCTTCACGATCTCCCTGGACCAAACTTCGTAGACCTTCTTCAGGAATGTAGGGCGATGTCGATAATAGCCGTCAAAATTGCTGCTGAATGTAATCTTGCAAAAAATGACCACCTTGAAGAGCGGAGGCTCAACAATGACGTTTGATCCTGAGATGTTACAAAAGATAGATAAAGATCAATTTGTTGGGTCCAAAACGAAACGTAGATAACGCTAAAGATCAAAAAGAGATTCGCGTGGGACAGAAAATGGGTAGAATTAATTGAAAGCAAAAAAAAAAAAAGGGAAAGAAGGTGTTTCAAAATGATCGCGGAAATATATCAAACGGGAAGGAAATGGCTCCCCATTAATTGGCGCTTCACCCAGTAAACGAGCGAACTTTCGAGCTGATCAAGTTTCCTCCTGGATGACGTCGTCTCATCGTCGACCCTCCGTCACTTCTTACAAGCAGTCTAATGAAAGAATAAATACTTGATGCGGCGAGCACCTAATTACATCGCGGCTGAAACGACTAAGCCCCGACGAATTCGAACAGCCAGGCCAGGGAGGAACAAATTTTTTTTTTTCAAACGACGACGCGTGGGTGTCGGGGGTGCGAAAGAAGATGCTGATATTCTCACACTTTAAGAGCCGCGTAAAAAGGTTCGCGCTTTCGACCGGTGAATAATTGATAGAGGTATCAAGCCCGTGGCTTTTTCCTTGAAAGCCCTCCGTACTTTAATTTCTGACGTGACGAACGGCCTCCCGGAAGATGGTGATTTACGAACGTGCGTAAGTAACCGAGATACTGGCTTGAAGATAATTATGAAATACCGAGTGCTCGGTTAAATCTTTCACCCTTGGATCTTGAGAGGAATACTCGATATTGTAAGTACAAATTAATCCCTAAAGAAACTAAAGAAATTCTAAGATCAAGCTTTAGATCTAAAGTGTATAAGAAAATTGTTGTTCACTGAAAAGCATAATCCATATGCATGTAGACGAGGAAAATGGAAGGAAAAGAAAAATATTGCTCCGAGACGAGACTTGGCTAGAACTAATTTCCAGTTTCTCTAGTACTTTAGCAAGGGCATGATCAAAAGGAATATTAGATTTTCGTCGAAGCTTAAAGGGCAAGAGCAATGGCCGCCAAAGGCACACACAAGTCCGCCACCCTTCATCGTTCCACCATAATTTCCTAGAATGAGATAAGCTACATCTCCCTGGACCCTCTCGGACGATGTTATGGGGGCTGCAACCCTCTCCCTGACACAACCCCCTTGCTTCTCTTTGCGCTGGGGTTGTATCCGAGAAGCTTTCCTGCAACTGACCAATGCGCCATTGGCTGGCTGTACTAATCAATAAATCGTTCTTTGCAGCGACCAAGCAAACGCACGCTTAGACACCCTTCGTTCTAACAACGCGTTTCCGGTTCACCATTATCGCGAACGGGGAATGGAACCCGCTCGCCATTCTAACTCTTCGCGTTATTTTTCTACGGGTTTTCTTGTTTCAATTACAACTTCACCCTTTGATATATTAATTTTGTACATTAACATTCTGTAGTTTCGTTTCATTTATCGTATTCAAATTATTAAGTGTTGTAAAATAAATCAAATATAACTGTTTCTTATCGTTAAAACGATTAAGATTACACAAGCATTGTCTCGATAATGTGTGCGAGCATTTATTTCGCAAGTCAAGAGAGAAATAAAGCATCTCTCAGCTAGAAACAACGATAGTCCCCGGAAGGATAAGGGCAAAAAGTAGATAGAAAATGCTCGCGGATAAGGAAAAGTATTCGACTTCGTGAAAACATCACCTTTCCTATCGTTTCCTTCGTCTTTACGAAAAGCCCGGGGCCATTGATCGATGGTGATGGAGATGCGAATAAACAAAAGTTCGCGGCAGGAAGAGGGTGGCTAGCATCATCAGTCATCGGTTTTGTCATGTGTGTTTCTGATGCCGGCAATACACAGCACAGTTTTCGTACTGTGCTTTCCTTCGAAGCCATCGAGAATGTGATACGAAAGAAGTAAAAAATAAAATTAATATTATTTTTACTTTTTAGTATTCTAATTTCGATCTCCTTTAAAATATAAAATTTTGCACAACACCATTGCGTATGGATTAATGTTATAATTTTAGGTTAAAGTTTCTCTCCAATTACAATAAGAATATTTTTTCGTCTAATGTTACTTAATTATACCTGTGCATTGTTGATAGAAGGTTTCCAAGAAATTAACCTTTTCTTATAGCCCGGAAGTCGGACGAAGCATAAGGGGTGGTTTCATCGTATCGTCTCTCAGTTGTACGTGAGCTCGGTTTGCACAATCGGCTGCGCTTTCCTAGAAAGTGGAGGGTCAACAATAGACTCTGGCTACACCCTGCCAGGTAAGGCCATTTTGAATACGCATAACGATCGCTCATTGTGATCCCCGGTATGGTCCTACGGTGTTCCCTTTGAGGCTTCTGGAAAATTGCGGGAACATTACGCGATTCGAACGTTTCCGCGATCATTCCTCAGGAGGAGAAAAAAAAAGAAGAAGAAGGCGTCGAACAAATCCGGCGAAACTTCCAAAGTGCATTGTTCAAATTTTCTCCTGTAAAAAAATGAAGAAGAAAGAATGTTTCATGTTTCTTCAATTTCTTCAGCGTTATAAAATTAAATCATCCCTCGCAGCTTTTGGTTCGTTAATTAATTCGACTGTAATTAAATAACGCAAGGGTAGAATCATATTTGCAGGGTGTCAGGGGTAGCTCGGAGCGAAACAGTAATCCATTCTTGTAAGTAAATTTCTCTCTTCCTGTTTTTTTTTTCTTTCGCCTGCGCCGACGTCTCCCTCTGGGCATTACACGTTGTTCTACCGGCTCGAAGTTTGTTCCGGCAACTTAAGAAGACATCTAGAAACGCTCTTAGGACTTTGGAGGATGAGATAGGGTCCGGTTGCCCTGGATACCGAGTCGAATCCTCTTCCACGGTTTACTTACCCGTTTACTCGCTACCGAATATGAAAACTTGCGATATTATTGCCATATAACTGGCCATTCTTGTCCGCCACAATCTATTTTATCGCTGCTATGCTTACAATACATGGTATTACTTGCCATTTACCATTTCTTTGCTATATTAACTACAAAGTTATTAATCCTCTACCATAAAAGAGTTGATTATTTCTTCAACACCCTGTATCAGTATAGAATCCTTTTTTCTTCTTTTATAATCGATCACGTCTTCTATGAAATAGCAAGACACGATTGTTCTTCCCACAGAACGGTTCGACGACATTCATTTCGACAAAGGAGAAACGAAGCAGACGCCATTTTCATTACGTCCTTTACACGCGGTCCGTGCTTTCACAGAAACCTCTCGTCCTGTCCCCGTGGAAGCTTCAAAGAGCAACTTCCAAGTTTTTCCTGGTGAACTTTGCCGAGCAGCGGCAACTACTCGTATATCAGTGACGGTACTAGGTTTAAAGTATCTTCTACACGCGATATAAATTTTCCTCGCAATTTTCTGATCCGATTTTTAGATTAAATTGAGAATTAATTACAAATGGACAATATCGATTCGTTTAAATTAAATAATAGAGAAGGTAGAAGCCCGTGTCCTACATGTGCCATGATGTTCCTATCTTTACTATCTTTGACACTGACAACGATCGACGTATAAGTAATTTTAACTAATTTACACTTTTAAGGATTGCCAATCCCTCAGATTATGTTACGTTCGAAGGATTCGAGCATTAGAAACGACCTACTTAAAATTGTTCTTTTCTGTTTCAATTTTTGTAGTTCAATTATACTATTATTTTTTTCTATTTTAATTATACAGTTTCATAAGCCAGATATTCATAAAGCGTTGTTTACTTCTTTCCTCGAATTAATTTCTGATTGAAACGATACCTCGTCGCATCTCGTTCCACGAAACAATTTAAATTGTTCGTTGAGATAGCTCGGTATAAATTAAAAATAAATTAAAGCCTCTCCTTTCGAAAAACAAGAGCGAGAATAACGGTTGCCCGTTCCCTCTGCCGAACACAATTATATCGCCTGGCGCAGAAGGTTTTTCTCTTAAGAGGGAACCGCGGGACGGGCTTGATAGAAGTTTAATGAAAAAATAACAAAGATAATTATGGGGTAGACTGCCGTTGAGGTAAACAGTTACACCCCCGCAGCTGACGATCGACTACGAGAGTTTGGTTACCTACAACGAGCACTCGACGTTCTTATTATTATTAAACGTATACCTAAATTACCGCCAACGAGATCATTACACCGCTGCTTCACTTCAATGTCGTTCAATTTTTTTCAAGATGTAATTAGTCGCATAAAGAACGACCATCTGATTACTTTTGCATCACCCATTGCAATAAAATATATTTCACAAAAGATAAACATTTATGAAATAAAACTTACTTCATCAAAGTTCTAATTAGCATACAAAATTAATATTTTCTAAACATCATCTCAAAAAAATAGAACGTTTGAACCGTTAACCTTTTATTTCCCCTGGAAAAAAAAAATGGTACCTGATTCGATGAACGAAATTCATGCATCTGCTCGATCCTCCGCCTGATTCATCCCCAAAATTGCATAATCGCTCATCCCGTGAGCGTGTCGGTTCTGTCGGTCAGTGGGCAACGTCCTTTCCATTTGCTGTGCATGCTGGTCACCTTCCAAATTTTTCATTGGACCCACTACCCTCTTTGCACGAGTCGACGGTGCAACTGTAGAGGTCAAGGGTTTAACAGCTGCAAGAGGAGAGAAACCTTTTACACCGAGCTGACCACTCTCTACTGCGGGGAGACTGAAGAGACGTAACAGCAGGGGCACGTTACGCGAAGGGTAATCTTCGTATGGGGTTATTATAGCAGCGATGGCGGAACAACGCCATTTTAACGCGTGCTGTGCCTCGTGGACCGTCAATGGCTCGCAGGGTTCAACGAAAATACAAGCTTCATTAATTGAAATGAAAATTATTGAGTAAGGGTGATCTGGGTGAAGATACCTTGACAAGAAGTGTATTAGTTTAAGTAGTGTTTCATCGTTTCCTTGTTCCAGCGTCACGGCGCAATTAGTAACGATGATCGTTGCCGACTTCCGGAAACGTTCGCACCCTCATCTTTATTTTCACTTGCCCCTCAGTCTGTGAAGTAAAAAAAGATCCCTTCCCTCGGAGGCAAACGCGACGACAGGCTTGGGTATCGCGATGGAAATACTAAGAACCGCTCTGTAGCAACAACAATCGTTTTCCTCAGGGCATCCGCAAGACGTCAATCTAATCGAAAACCCCAAAAATCTTCATGTTAGACATAAACTACCTATACAAATCAAATAATTAGAGAAATAATAATTTAACGAGGGGATTCAATAAAATTTCGTAATATATTTTTATATAATAAATTGTCACTTTCGTTCACCATTCAGAATCATAGTATCAAGGCAAAATGACCAAGTGTCACGCGAATGCACCAGAACGATCACGTGCGAACCATAAATTGATTCTTGCACCGATTCTCACGCAATTTTACGTGGCACGTCTATCGAACCCCGTCATACCATATTAACCAGGAGAAACCCTTATCGATTATGCGATACGTTACTCGTCCAATAAATTACGATCGTTAATCTAAAAGATAGCACGAGGAGCTTTGACAGTTTGCACTTAACTCAATTTCATTCCCCGTTGAATTATACTCATTAGAAAAATATTGTAAAACTTGTGGGAACACAACTTTTCCATCGTGTGACGTACGTGACTTTCCGATATATTGATCTTAGGTGTTGGGATTGCTATTCGACATTGACCACTTGATCCGTTCGCAACCGGACATCCGCTGTTATGTAGCAAGCTGCACATGTAGCACGACCGGAATCGGATTACTTGGATCCTTCTGTCGTCGAGTGCAGCGCATCTTCCGTGTCTGTAATTTGCCTCTGGGAACACACGTGCTGCACCGTCCAACGAAACGTGAGAAACTTTCAAAAGGGTCAGCTTATGAGTTGTAATTAGTAGAAACATAAACACCTTGCGCAGAAAGGAAAGAAGAGTAAATTGAGATCAAATTTAGAAAAATTATAACGAGCAATAAAACCAGGAAGAAAATTAATTTGTATCCTAATAGACAAAAATTGGCGTTAATAAATGATTGCTATTTATATTATTAATTATTGCGGGATGAAAGAAGTTTCACTTGAAAATTGAAGACTGAAACTCGTAACGTACCAGATAGAATAGTTTTCGGACCATGTCCTGTTTCAATTTCACCCAGGAAGTGTATCGCCTCGGAGGGATGATTGACGACCGAAGGGTTGGTCTTTGCGGCACTTGCGGTCCATAACGCACACTCAACACATGATTCCGCTCCTCCCACGTAACCACCTGCGTTACCAAAATAGAATGCACGCGGTCGAAAGCACCCACGCTTTGGCTCCCACCATTCATGGTTTAGAGAGAACCTATGGGAAAAGTATCTTTTGGCCGCATAAAATTTTTCTGCAACAACAAAAGGAAATATAAATAATAATTTGTATCTTCATTTGAAGATAATACTGTTGATACCAGAGATCAGGTTTCGTTATGTAATCCTACCATGGGAAGGTAGATGGACAATGGTCAGCGTGTAGCCTCGAAAAGGATCGCAAGGTAAAATCCTATTTTACACTCCAGTATCGGCACGACAAAGGGTTCCTCCCTGTAGTTGTCGGCCGCAAAATTACGCGAAATAGAATGCCGGCCACCTTCTGTCGTTGGTGTGGCCTTCTGCCATTAGGCCGGCATTACATTGACAGTAAGTAGCATTAAGGATTGCGACAATCCCTTCTCCTTTGGCTACTGGAGCGTGGACACGAGGAGGCTAGGTTCTCCAGAGAAGGATCGAAGGCGTGGGCAAAAGCAACAGGACTTCCACCTCCTGGGAATGGATCGTTGTTTAGGGAAACACGGGGATCCTTGAAAGCGCGGCTTGCCCCGATGCTACCGGCCTTCCTCATTGTTCTTCCATTATTGGCAGCAACCCAGGCGTATACTCCTTACACCTAATCCTTTAATCTTCGGGGAAATGGAGCTGTTTGTAGCAAACAGATCGTAAAGCTGTCATTGTCCAGTTTCTCGCAACGGATGCAAAATCGACCTGCTTCGAGCTCGAGACACCCTCGTCCTTTCGACATTTCATTATACCATACCCATTACCAGAAATATATCCTTCGATAGTATTCTTAGACGTTCAAACAAATATTTTGCAAAATTATTAATTTTCAAATTAAAAAGTATTCTTGCGATACTTTCGAGAAAAACGGATCTCGACAAGTTTTTACACAGGAAACCGGAGGATAGGGAAGAAGAGCACGCAGATAGCTAATCGAGATAAAGGATATCCGAGGTAAGAGCGCATTGTGGGCGGAAGGAGTTTTGTCGAACGGGAGCAATCGCCATTGTTGCGTCACGGTTTCGAGTTTCTGCGAATCCTTGGAACACCGATTGGCCGTCCATCGAGTTCCAACGTAAGACGAGAAGGTCTGCTAGAATCGTCGTCAGGTAGACTGGTTTTCCAACAAAATTTCGTAACCACCTGGGATTAAGTCGCGATACGCATCGTCCAGCGAAGAAGCCTCTGGAAGAAGAAAAAAGTTTCTCAATGATTGGCGTTCGTTTCGACCTTTAAGGACGAGGCGTTGTAACCTTATGTAACCCTACCTGCAATTCCAAAAGTAATACGATACGGGGGTAACGTTACCGCGTGCGAACCACAACCGAAGGAAGGAAAGGTAGAAACGCGGCGCGAACAATTTCAATCGAACCGGTACGTACGCGAGACCCTTAGCCCGCTTTTTTCCCGCCTCTTTCCCTGGAAAGCACTCTTTTTATCGACGAGTAAAAAAGGATCTCCAATAGCGGGGCTCGTCGCTGACGCTGATTACGTTTGACAGCTTCCGCATACGCTCCTTTACATATTCTGTTTTTTCCACATTTTTGTTTTTTGCGTGGTACCCGAACAACCACTCTTCAAATGTACTTGATTTTTTGCCGAGTTCCTTTCCATCTTTTATTTTTCATTGAACACAATATTATTGTATCGAAATTGATATTTGATGTATATCAATTTAGTTTAAACAGATGGCTGCGAAATATTGCTGAAACAGTAATAACAATATAGCTATTACATTCGTAGACAGTAATTGATAGCGCTTCCATAAATTTCTTAAAAAATTTCGTCTAACTCGTTAGCCGAATGCCAAGGAAACCACGAAAGGTTCCCTCGAAATATGAGGTTGTCTCTGTTTCGGCCGGATTAGAGGATAGGACGGTCGAAAAGTCGTTACCGAGAGTGGTTTCGCAAATTATCGTGGCCACGCAGTCATCGGCGGGCATATGGCGCGCGTGCCTCGCAAGCGTGTCGAAGATTGCTGGCGTGTGCCGTGCCACGTAAAACGCTTCAGAATGTTTCACCAAGCGTGAACGATAGAAACTGAGCCGATCTACCGGCCATCTTCTTGTCTTCGATCAACGGAAGCCGTTCGATCGTGAACATTACCTCCATTGGCGTAAGATTTCTATGTTAGATGTGTACTAGAACTATCAACTAGTCAAGCGTTGCACGAATATATCCCTACAATCGTAAATTAATACTCGAAAGAGTTTCGTTCGAACATTTTCAACCCTCATCGAACCCGCATAAAAGACAAGCTCCCCGTCTGCAAACATTAAAACTCAATCCCATCGTCGACTCTTCTTCAAACTAGCCGACGAGATTTCCCAAAACTGTCCGGTTAATGCGTGGAAAACGAGTTTCCTGTGGTGCGTTTTGTGGATTGGATTAACAGCGATCTGAAGAGAAGAAAAAAATGGGGAAGGCAGTCGGTCGGCTGGTCGCATTCGTCGTCCAACGAGATAAACGACTATTTATTTGTCCCCGAAGGAAAGAAAATCCAAGCCTTTTTAACCGTGTGTCCAAACATCGGCATTACACCGTTGAAAGGAGGAAGAAGAAAATTTGACGAGGCGTACGATGATCGGCAGTCAACTAGCCAGCATCTCCGTTTGCCCGTAAAATCAGCAGAGCCTTCTTCTGAAAATCCTGCGACTCCTTACTATTCTTTTCTCTGCCGTCCGTGTAAATATAGTAAAATTTCAAGTCGTGGTATTAAATGAAATTACCGATTCACCGATGGTTGCTCGGTGACATGAATAGTATACAGGTCCGGGTATTTGGAAGCTCGTCTTATTCCAATTCGATTTACAGGAACGAAGCCTTCTTGCAGAAATTGACAAGAGAAATTCACCGTTAGTGCAGGAAGAGCAAAGATTTAAGTTGAGCAGTTCGACGTAAACGGACACGACAGCTACCGTAATTTTGTTCCTGGAGGGTTGTCCCGTGTCCATTTGCCTCCGGTGCAGTGTTCGTTCTTTTTTTTTTCTTTTCGTGAAAATGCAGTCCGCCCTTTGTCTAAAGCATTGGAGCGTGGTGGTTGGTAGCGAGGAGAAAAAAGGAGAACCGTCTCGGCCAACAAAAGGGGCTAAGGGCAGAAAAGGGAAATTTATGTATGTACCGTGGCGCAACAGCGCCATCTGCGTGGAATTCCATCCGGTCCATCAGTTTTTCGGTGTTCCTCTAAGATTTGGGTCAACCGGACAGTTGCGAGAAACCGTCCCCCCTTTTGGGGTTGAACCGACCGTTCGTTCGTTCACCTAATGATCCCCGATTTCTCGGTGAGTTAAGGTCCGGCCTTTTAGAACTTGCCGAAAACTCGCTGGTACCGCGAATTTTCCATTAAATCTAATTATACACGTACCTCGACCATTCAACTGTAAATGCGATACCCTAGTAATAGATCGATCAACGACCAGGGTTGACAGAAATATTTCCAACAAATTCATTTCTATCGAAAGGGTTGCGTTTGAGAGTGAAATTATTCATTTAAACTGTATAGAAATATAGCTACACATCCAGTCCACCACATATGTGGTCCATCTCTCCAAAATTATGTATTCCAGCATAGAAACCCTCAAAATGATATTGCAATGCTCATAACAATACTTGCAATATATTTTACACCGTTATGGTGATCGATTGAAGTTTCAGTGCAGAACAGAGACGTAAGGTGCTCCGTCGATCCGACGACACGTGGAAAATTTGCGTGAAAACGTCGTTCGACGTTCGTCGAGGTGGAATCGGCAAAAATTGATGGTGGACAATGCGAAAGTTGAAAAGAGTAAGCGATGAAAGAGAAGAGACAGTCTCCAACACCGGTGGAACATTTATCTCGAGTGTCACTTCACCCAACTTTCACCGGCACAATGTCACTTCGTTCTCTCCACCGTTGCTCGCACCTTTTTTTTTCCTTTTCGTTTCTTGCCCACGTCGAAGGGTGGTCCACCGAAATCGTCGTAATGGAGCTTCATTCAACCGCTGGAGCACGTCATTTGCATTTCTTGCGATTTATCTTCGTCCAGCTACGGTGTTCAGCGGGAAGGCACTTCTGCTTCTTTGTCATAATACATCCACGACGTTGCTACCGGGGATCAGCGTGATCACGAACTGTCTGCGTTTTGAACGACCCCTTAGAAACAACATTATGTTGAATTCATCGGTGGAGTTGAGACTTGGAATGACAGATATATCTGTCTGAAGGGAAAAATTTAAAAATAAAACAATTATAAGTATTATTTATAAATCCAGACGCAACCAATTAGAAGAATAGAGTTGCTTCGGACAAAATATTTCAATTTATTTGCACCTGGTCAAAAGGCTGTCTTCATCTGCACGATAAAAAGGGTTGCGTTTTAAGAAAGCGAGGATCTTTCTGTCGTCTTCCATGGAACGAATTATCTAACGCGTATCTAACGGGCAGCTACCTCGCTCTTCATCTCTACAGCCACCTGACAATACTCGTCTCTTCATGAAGATGCCGATATATCATTGCAAAATAGCCGCGACTAAACGACGCCATTGCTTCGATGGTAAAAGGAACGAAATTTTACGTCCGACAGAATCCTTTCGCTCGCGATCGTCGTAGAAATGAATTTCGAGCATTCCTCGAAATTCACCCTCCGTTCTTCGCATACTCCAAAAGTCACGGATTCTTGCGTCGAATTTCTTTCAGAAGAGATTGTCAATCGTAAAATGTCCAGGGTTTATTTATTGCGAACTGTAAAGAAACGAAACTTGATTATAATTAACGAATTTATATAATAAACAAATATAGTTGATCCTCTCATTTTACGTAAAAAACTATTAGGGGTACCATGGAAAAAAAATTATTAGTCTCGATATATTTTCAAAAAGTGACTGTATGTATGGGACGAAACGTTATTGGATACTGAGCTCGAGATACTCTCTGACAATGAGTAGTGAAATATAGTCTTTGATATCGAAGCAATCTACTATTATCTGCGTTTGTTCTCAAGGCACAAATTCAAAACCCTTTGAATACAAAGGCATGTTTAATCTTGTTGGATCTAGAGTTACTGTTTAGACCGCCATTTTCCTTAGAGGGACACCATGCGTGCTCGAGGGTGTAGATTGTAGCCCCTTCTATACAAAAACGGCTCAAACTACTCAACACGTTATCGATCAATTTTTTTTTATTTTTTTTTTTTATTTACCTATTAGGTCCATAGCGAACCCATAAGTTAGTGCAACGTTACAGTGACAAACATGTGAGTACTTACATTGTGTTATCTGTAAAGTGGCTAATTCTTAAATTACATCAAATATCGCTGTAGATATTAGATTTTGATTGAACAGGATTTAAGAAAATTATCAATGCATCTGAAAGCAGATATGGTGCGATAAGGCTTCTTGATCACTCAGAACACTAGTGCTAACTGTCGGGAAATAGCGAAAGTTACGCGACAACTTATCGACTGCCGGAGGATCGATTTCTACTACTACTGGCGGTAGGTTCAGCGTTTTTAGAGTGCGCTAGTGT
The DNA here is from genome assembly GCF_051020975.1 of Osmia lignaria lignaria. Lineage (NCBI taxonomy): Eukaryota > Metazoa > Arthropoda > Insecta > Hymenoptera > Megachilidae > Osmia > Osmia lignaria. Next base: position 9,478,788 of record NC_135041.1, read on the forward strand.
ATCGACGCTTCGAAAAATCGATCGATAACGTAGTGAGTAGTTTGAACTGTTTTTGTATCACACTGTTTTTATCGCTTGCGTCGCCGTAAAATTGCTGTTCCTCTTCACTTTGATTGCGTTGGAAGTGACGGTGTTGAGATGTAACACCTTCATAAACCGCAGTGATTATATAAAATACAAAAACAAAGTAAAGCTTACACGGTAATTTAAACTCATCAAATTAATTTTAATATAACATGATCTCTTGCGGTGCTACGGTATTAATTGAGTAGTTATAAGAATAAATAAAACTGTACTGTTTTAAATAACATAATATTACATAATTTCTCAAGTTCTTTCAACGAGGGTAGCAAGGGTTTCATTTTATTATAACACTCAAGAATACAGTATAATCGTTGATACATATTTACAGAGAACATAACGCACATATATAAACTAAAGAAAAATACAAATGTAATTTATATAAATGAAAGATAAAAGTACTTCTACACGATTGTACTTGTAAGCAACGACATCGATGTCCCACTGTTATTACCAAATCATACCCGTTTCCGATTTTGTACGAGCCAAAGGATTCAAGCATAAATTCTTCAACACCTGAACCGCATCCTCGCCATCATCTCTCGCGTATAATGTTTGCCTTTTACTGTTTCCAGGTTCAAAAGAATTCTCCTTATTTTTCTTAACATCTGATTTATTTTTACGTTTCAGGGAGTTCTTCGACGAGGATGTCCCCGGTTTCTTAGTCTTAAACGATGGACGACGTTTTCTTCTTTTACTAATTCCGCTTCCACTACCTGAACCAACAGAAACCAACGACCTAATCGATGGATAATCGATCCCCTTATCAGAATCTCTCAAAGTACTCCTTTTAGAAATGCTCTGATTCGTATGTGACATTTTTCGTTTAGGATGAGTTCGATGACGAGGTGCCAAAGAGGCGCGTGGTCCTTTAAAAATCGGCCTCAAAGTTCCTAATACCCTTCCATGTTGATCCAGCAGCTCGTGATCCTGCCAAGAAGTTACCACAGGCAAACCACACGCGTTGTGCATTCCTACCAATGGTACACCGATTGCTCGATGCTTGTTCATCTCCGGAAATACTTGATACTTGTCTGTGAAGTCCCAGTTGCGACCAGTGCGTTTCGCGTTTTCCTCGTACGCGGATATCTTTTGACCGACGTGTCCACGCTCGAGAGCTATCGTTCCCCATTTTCTTGAAGCCCACGTCTCGTCGCTCTTCGAAGGTTTATCATATACTTTCGTTTCTTCCTTGCGTCTGCTTCTGGATTTCTTATCCTTCAACCATCGTCGACTGGAGGTCAATTTCTGAGAGGAAGATTTATGAAAGTAATCATCCAAGTCGGTGATATCTCGGTCCTCGTCGCGCATGGAAACATTATGCTCGCTTTTAACTATTCTTCTATCTAAAGTCTTCAGTTTCGAATTAATTTGACTGTTTTTGTTTCGAATCTCACGCTGATAGTCGCAAGAATGGCAAGACCTTCGTGACGGATTGCCGGTTTCCGAACGTTTCGAAGCACGAGTCAATGGTTCCTTAGATTTGAGAAGATTCTTCTCTGGTTCTGATATCGATGATTCAAACTGTAGCTGAGGTGCTTCGGACCGCCTTAGAGTTCCAATATTGTAAGCTATCGATGCTTGATAATTTCTTATAGGGATGCTCCTGACGGTACCGCTGTTACTTTGCCTCCCTTTCAACGCGTTCTTTTTGTCGTCACGAAGTTTAACAGGGTCCTTAGATTCTTTTGAATTGTCATTTTTGTAGTCCTTTTTATAATCCTTCGAAGAGTGGAAATAATAATCTGGTACTACGTCGATCGCTCGTTCCTCGTACAACTGATCGCTTCGAAGCACGTCTTCGTTGAACTTCGGAGGATTCTTCCATTCCTCGATGATGCTTCTCCCGAATCTCCTCACGTCGTTAAGCCTAGGCAAATTCGACACACTTTTCGTGCCTGTATTCTTGACGTCGATCGTTGATTTACCCTCGCTGCCCTCTAGCCACCTTCATGATTTAGCACCGAACGTCGTCCCGGCCACGTGCATTCGATTCTCGATCCCAAGCCCTATGAATTATTCAAACGGATTCTTAATGGACAGTTGATGGGTTAAGGACGAAAAAGGAATAAAATCTCCTCACCGAAATCGTGGTCGCTCTCGCTGAATGGACTGAGAGTTTGCGTGGACGTAAACGTCGACGCCTGCGACTTGGCCCGTCTATTTCCACGCGAACAGGCGAAGAACGTGCTTAAAAGTGCGCCCACTTCTACGAAAACCACCGCCAACCCGACGGTGAGTAGTATCAGTGCTTGATCTTGCGTCCATTTCTCTAACATCTCCAAACAACCCTGTGAACATTATATACCCTTCTCTTTAATATTCGAAGATCCCATCAAGTACCTTCCATTGCTATCCATTCACGAATAAAATTAAAACATATCAGTTCGCAAGCATTTTAACGCGATAATGTCATCATATTCGTGGACAGCGAGGACGCGCGAGGACATTTCAATTTTCAATTTAATTTCAGCCAGAGCGAGTGAAATTTAACGCGTGTCGCGGACACAACGACAAGGAAACTTTCTCGCACAATACCAGGAGCAACTTTTCAACGAGCATACGCGACACGTTCATTTCCAGATACGATACAGATTAAACGATACATCGGTTGCTTTTGCGCAACCCGCATACGACTGAATTTCCCTCAGGCAGTGATATTTGCATGCGGGTCATTATTGAACGCGCACGTGTGTCACTGAAGCGGTATTGACGATCGTTCTTGTTATTCGTGTCGATTAAAAGTTCCTGTACACTTTACAAAAGGCAACCTATTAAGGATGATCTAGAAACAGAATGTTCGTACGCGTTCTTCTTTAAATAACAAAAGCTTATTCCCCCCAAAAAACGAAAGTCAACGATTCACCCTTATACATCGTGTACAATATATCATTTTCTGAACTAATTCGTGTGCAGCAGATCTGTAGTGACAAATTTCAACAGCAACAATCAAAGACCATCGTATCTCCTGTCTACTTGTCACAATGTTTACACGTTTCGTGCGTTTAATGACATCCTCATTACGATACGTACCGTGGTGTGTCGTGCGTATTGATGTTCGGCAGGGTTCAAAGCCTGGCAGAGAGTAAGATTGGCAGGTTCAGGGTTGAGGAAGGAGTCGGTCTGGTTGGCGTTATTCAGGGTGCAGCAACTGAGAGGCACCACTAATTCTCTTCGGCCGACTTCCTGCAGCCGCCACCACGAGGTGCCGTAATTGCTGCTTCCGTTGATACCACAGCAAGCAAACTGAAAAGGTCGATGCAATTTACGGTGTTCGATGTCGATTGGGGTGTGCGTGTAATTACGCTTCTTTACGAAACATTAATCGTGATCACCGAGGTTTCAGGAAACAACGTAGACACTCCTGCGTTCTCGATTGCTCGTTGACTATAATTTACATTACACTTTTTCTTTTTTTTAAATAAAGATTAGATTTATTGAGAATCAAATTGCTAACTGGAAGGATTTTTGATGATTTTTCTATGGTACTCAAGGTGTTAATTAATATATACCGTGGTTTGAGCGAGATCCAAGGCTGCTGTAAATTGCTCGCGACCAGGAACAGCATAGCTGCGTTGCAGGGCGCGTATCAATCTCGCTGATCTGACATCGATACCCAACACATGAGGCCAAAACACCACCAGAACGCAAACTGTGCACTCGCCAAACAACAGCAGAGTTATCGTGATGAGATACTAAATCAAAAGTAAAATGCAGAATATTTTGTAATATGTTCTGCTGTAATTTGAAATATCATAGCTTTTTAATTTAGAAAAAAAAAAGAAGATTAAAACACTGTAATGATGTTCTGATTTTCAACGCGTTTACGAACGGTGCACGCGTGTTCGGTTCGCCTAATAAGCGGCTCCCTGAATAATTGCTGTTTTTAAATGATACGCGAACTCGCCCTCTTTCCATGGGCACGCGTGCCTGGATTCATCTAGATCCGTTTCCGGCCAGCGACGCGTGACCATAAAGTGGGAAATCTGGTTTCGGTTTGGTCTGCCGAGCGTACTCGTCATCGAGGCTCGACGAAGAAGCGCGCAGATCGAACAGACCTTGACTTTTGTCTATAATTATCAAAATTACAAGTTTCGAACTTGTAGGACTTTGTACATTCATATATTTTTAATTCAAAATTCAAAACTTCACTTTATTCATTGAATCATTTTTCAAATAATTAAGTAAATGAAAAAGAGTTTATCTGGTAAAAGAATTGGTAAATTTCGACCTAATTTGAAGATTCTAGCGGGAACATTAAATTCCATTCGCGTTTAATTGCAAAGTGCAACGCGTGAAGAATCATGTTCCTTGATACTAGCGTTGTTAATGTTAATATTGAATTAAACATTAGGTTTAATTAACTATAACGACTGAAGAAAAAGTAAACATGCAAAAACGGTCGAATAAAATGTTTAAGAAAGGATAACAACAAGTTAAAGTCTTACAGAAATTGTGACGCATCGGTTGTAGATGCAAGTAGCCCAACATCCTAGGAGACCCGTAAGCGTAATTAGGAAGCCTAATCCAACGATTGCGAAAGCCAGGTAGTAAAACAAGGGTTGATTGGGGTGTATATCGCCTGGTCCCAATAAACGCGACAGTAATATGCGTTCATCGTCAGCTAACAACAATGCTCCTAATGACATCAACGCGAAACCCGATATCTGGAAATGATGATGATATTCTTAACACCTTATCTACTGTTCGTCGATGAAATACATAAGTTTTCCATCTTGTAAATAAGAATTGTGATATAAAATTTAATTTTCATTTCCCTTCCCTGACTTACCAAAAAAATGACATTCGAACAACACACGAAAATTCGCGATACTCCGAGGCTTTTTCTGTCCATTTTAAACAGTACTCATTTAATCCTCGATTCGTTTCTGTCTGCGAAGCCGGGTGATAAGAAGAGACCGGTGACAATTTGTCACGTCAATCCCTCGCGATGACACTCCATTAATGGTCACCGATAAACGTTCGCGAAGTTTCAATTTACTAGAAATCTTATTCTGTTTTATTTCTTTTCCTTTCTTTCAATTCCGAAGTGTACTTGCTCGCGTTAACCAGAGGACTAAAAAGCTGGCGCGTGATAGACAGTGCCGTACGAATACTGGCATCTGTACCTACATGCGCTTGCGTTGTGTGCCCTCATGCACGACTGACCGGATGGAACCGGAAGGAAATAGAAAGGCACGAAACAAAAATGAACAAGGATGGGGTGAAATGTCCATATGTACTTACGTACTTGTATATATGCGATTGTTACAGATACGACTGGTGTTCGTCAAAATTTCCCACAGGGGGAGTTGACAATTTTAAACGCAATTGTTCTGGATGAGTAAAGCTCGACTTCATTTCCGGTCGAACTTATAAAACAACTAAGTTTACATCGCAAATCAAATTCGAAAATTGCTATCAAAATGCTTCGCAAAAAATATAATTTCTATTTGTTCAAATACAATTCTAATATTTCCTTTAATGATAGATGCTTTCAACCTACAATTTCTATTAATTTCTTCTACATTTGTTAAGGTAAGACTAAATAGATATTGAGAACGAATACCAAGAGAGATTTGTAACATTTGTGATAAATTGGTTTTGTAATATCGTGCTATAGTATAGAGAAATGCGTTACGTATATTATTGTGAGTGTTCATGAAGCCTATCTCCTCTTTGCATTAATTTACCTGGTACACTATGCTGTTCTGGTTTAAGTATTGCGAATGACGCTTACCTACACCTGTGATGTATTACTACTAGTTATTACACGGACAAAGGGAATAGGAAAATAATACAGTTTTATTGTTTTTTTTTTTTTTTTAGAGTATGAAATATTTATACAGAGTTTAAAAATCTAATGGGCTTTCACGCGATTGACTACAGCATCCAAATGGTTCTTCATCTTGTTCTCGTTGCACGGTATCTCCCAATTCGGGTGGTAAATGCAAAACCTATAACATAATATTAAAAGTTTTATATATGATTGTTAAGTTTCAATTAGTCGCATTAAATAATTCACCTCAATAAAAAATTTCTTCCGTCGTAGTTTGAACGTAAGATCACACGATTCTGTTTTATGAGGTGCTATAGTATTTATAGCAGGCATTTTTTTTAGATGCAGTAAGCCATGATAATCTTTAAATAATGGATTTGTCTCTTTTTGAGAGCCCGCGAATGATTCTAATTTAATTGCGATATCTGACAAATGTTCAATTCGTTCTACTATAGCATTCTGAAAATCATTTACAAAAAATAAGATTTGTGTATGTAAATCAGCTTAATTAATATTTTACGGGTATAAAACATACAGAATTATCTAAACAATCCACAGGTACAGTGATCACTCCCACTGCATAAGAGTATCTCAAAAGTGCTCTAAAGTGATACAGAAACTTCAATAAATCTTGATGTGAATCATTCTCAGAATCACTAAACCATAATCTAGATCCTAAGGAATGAATTGTAATTCTTAAAACTTGTCTTTTTTCAGGGATCTCTGAAACTAAGTATTGTCCCTCCTTCAAAATTTCTTGAATACATTTTAGTAACCTTGAATATGTCATATTCTCAAACATATCATCCTTTTTAGGAAAACTATCATCACACCAGTGTGTGATATTTGCTTGTTCAAGTACTTCTTTTTTCATTGTCTTTGTAAGATCATAGAAGTGACCAAAAACTTGACCTCCAGTTGGAGATGTGTCAATTAATTTCATGTTCTGATACCTCCAAGCAATTTTCATTTGTTCATCTGTGACAAAAGGTTTCTCAACCGGTGTCTCTGTTATCACAGTTGGTATGTCTGATACAAAATCAGATGGCTTAACATCTTTGGATGCTATCAATAGTGGTTGATTTGTGACTATACCTTCTGCCATAAAATACCTCAACATAACTTTTGCATATGTACCATATCGATCTTCCTCTAAAACAAAAAGTTATTTTCCATATGCTTTTAATATGTGCATAAGTATTACATACCAATAAGAAACAAAGAACCAACAGGTAATCCACCGCCTAAAAGAAAATTCAAGTATCATATTAAAAATCTTATGCTAGAAATGAACCATTTCTCAATTAAGTTTTTCAAACCTATTATATGATCTAAAGAAGGAATTCCTGATGATATCAGTAATTGTGAATTCTTTATTGATGGCTTAGTTCCAGGTATAAAGGGAATTCTACTATGTTTTGCACCACTTCGATCCATTATTTACATTTACCTATAAATTGATTTGTTTACATCAATTATTGATTCACATGTCACAGTTGGATCTGTAGTCACAGTGTATCATAACAATTACCATGTGTATTTATAGGTTAAGTTAGGATAGGTTAAATCTGCAAATCTCATACAATAAATTGCTTACAATATTTTAATTCATTATAATATATTTCATATAAGTACATAAATAGGTTATTAACGCATGATCTATACAATTTATTTATAAAAATATTAAATCGTCATAAAAATAATTCGTAGTTTTGTCGATCATATCCTAAATGTTATATAAAACAGCTGAACGATGGCAGCACTTACAAGTGGTTTGCATTCGGCAGCTGACGCTTCTTTTGGTTTGTAATCCTTCTGCTAGAATGCACCGGTATCAGTCTCTGCAATTTACAATTTATCAGTTGTATAACGTGTATTTCCGTTTTTAAAGTCTACCTAATTTATTCTTAAATTAGAAAAAATTCAATGTAGTTCCCTTACTCCTCCAGAGAAATATTAGTGTCTCAAAGCATCCTACTACGTAAGTTATCTGTACTTAAGTTTTTGATTATAGAAATTTCTAAAACAAATATATTTGCAACGATTGTGGGAATATTTTATAACTTAAAATTAATTACTCTTAGGTAACAAAACTAAACATAAAGTATCATAAGTAATTAGAAATTATAAACATAATTATATATATATCGATTTATAGAAGTGATATATTCATTTTCGAAAAGCCAGGATACGGAAACGCGTTCCTATGCTATACTTTGAATACATCGTGCTATAGATTGCGAAGAGCCAAAGTAGGGGAATGAAATACGTAAGTGGTAAGGGAGAGAAGGAACGTGCACGTGTGTGTACAAGAAAGAGAAAGTAGAGGGTATGCGTGAGTAACCCGTCTCGTGCATTTAGATTCGAAGCTGTGGCACAAGCAGTTGTGCAAAGGGACGGTATGGAGGTATCCGGCCAAACACTGAAACCCTCCCTGTTACTAGCCCATCTTTTTCCCCTTCTAACATATTCCGTTCGACTGTCTTCCTCCTACTTCTCTTAACCGTTTCCCCTACCATTCGCGTACTTTCTTTCTCCAGCGTACTCGTGCCGACTATCGATTTCTCGCTTCCTCTAAGAGTCTCTTTCTTTCTTTCTACAGACAAGCCGGAGCACGCTGCCCTCGCTCAACTACCTGTTGTGACGTCCAACGCGCACTCGACGACGCACTGGGACAATCGAGAGATTCAGCACACGCCGCGTGCGCTGCTGTTTTTCCGTGTGTGTTTCGTGTATATACCTTCGTTCACGGCCGGCAAGACGTTCGTACACGGTCCTCCACGTATAAGAAAGCCTTCCGTTGGTAAAGCGTGTGCCCGATCTGTGAGGTAAAGCCGATATTAAGCCGCGAAAGGCTTGTCGCGCACTCCCACTATCATTCCACTTCCCGTCCCGCGCGTAACGACGCGATAAGAGTAAGCGAGACGAAGTAGCGATAGAGAGAAAAAGAACTTAGCAAGAGGCGTACATTGAGAAGCTATAGTTAGACTTTAACAACTAGAGAGAACATTGAAAGCATGTTTAAAAATTTATAGTCTATGAGAACCATTGTTCTTACTATTATGTTCATAAATTGCAATAATTGGTTCTTATAGAAATGCACAGTCCTTTTATGTACTTTTGAAGTAGACCGTAAAACTATTATCTTCTGATTAATTCATTCACTTGAAGCTTCTTGAAGAAAGATTTTGTTAACAAAAACAAGACTAACAATGATATGAATAAGTATGAAATTATTTCGTTGACATTCAATTTATTTTCAAAATCTCTACATTTGTATTTCTTTATACTAAAATTATTGATTAATTTATAGCTTACTCAACTGAAAGACCTGTATTAACGACAGGAGTATAAAAAATGAAACTAGGAATGCACAGTATGTTTGATATAATAAGTGCAATATGCTTTTTAAATTAGATTTGATGAAATGTACGATGAGGCGGATTTCATATATGGCGCCAAGCGTAGTTGCAGAGATCGCCGCCAGAGGGCGCAGTAAATTAGGCGCCTCTTGTATACACGGAGTTTCCAGGCCCTGAACTTAGTCGCGCGCGGTGAACGTTCCGTTCTACCGTCGAATCTTCGCGCGCGTCTCGTCGAGAGTGACAGTTCGAAAATTTTCTTTACCCGGAAGACAAATGGTATCGCTGAAGTTGTACGCATTGTTATATTGACAACGACGCGACGGGACGCGTATAGTGCGAACATTGTGGAAGCGTCGGTTACTCGTTACCGAGCCGGAAAGACCGTGGTAATCACAAGCGAAGTGCGTTCGCGTGGAGGCTGAACAAGCGGTGACTCGTTGTGTTGGAACGACACGGACTTCACGGTATACCGTACAGTCACGTGGCATCGGGAAAATAAAACGCGGAGGAATAAGTATCGGCGGTATGCCGCGATGTCAACAACCGGACAGACAAAACAGTGTTTAAACGTGACATTGGTGCGTGTCTAGTGTGATAAAGGGTGACAAACATTATTTACAGTGGTCCCACGTCCTCGGTTGTCCCGATTGATTAACTCGATCGAAACAGAAACAAGGCGCGATACACGGATACACGAATTAAATGACAATTCCTTCGGTCCGTTAACGAGAGACGTCGTACGCGTTCTGTACGATCGCAACGGCGCGGCGGGGGGAATTGAAACTTTACCGATCGAACAATCAACGTAACGCGAAGCATCGTATCCGTTGCGAAGCGATCGCGTTGGCGAGAACGAAGCGAGGGCATCGCGGAGCGTCGAGGCGCGAACGACGCGACGACGACATATTCCAAATGCGTCTTGACCGGAAGTTGAGGATCGTCGCATTGGCAGGGTGGCAGAGGATGCTCGGCTCGAGGGCAGCGGCGGGAGACGAGGTCGCAGCAGTAGCAGTAGCGTGCGTCAGGCGCTTCGGTAGCAGAGGTTCTCACTGAGCTGGCTTACCCTGCGGTGGATTTAGGGGGCTGTATGGAGGCCGGGGGGCTCCTGCCCCGCCAGCCCCCGCAAGGCCCCCCCGGCAACGCGCCTGGCCCCATATCGGTCTGCGTGGGCCAGGCTCCTAACAACAACAACGCGAACAACGTAAACAACGTTATTGGCCAATCAGGCGGAATTCACGACTTGAATGTGACCAGTCAACAGCTGCAGTTGCAGCAACAAATGGGTCAAGCACCTGGCATGGGTGAGGTACTCACCCCCAAGAGACAGGCGGTCGTCGATCGACTTCGAAGGAGGATCGAGAGTTACCGACGCAGACAGACTGATTGTATACCGCGATTCGATCAGAGTTTCAACGGACTTTGCGAGCAGAACATTCAGGATACCTTGGTGCTGAAACAACGCTACCTCGAGAGCAAAGCAAAACGGCAGGCGAAGAAAACGGATAAGAAGCAGAGCGATCCGGTCGGTCTCTCCAGCGTTCACGTGGTGAGTCATTTACTCTACTTGTTCTCTGTTGCCTTTAGCGTAGGTGATCCGGCTGTTGGTCGTTAACCTTTTTCCAAAATCTTATCATTTTCTCTTTCATTTTTATTATAATATATAGTCTCTGTCCATACTATCTCGAGTTTCTCGAATTTTATTCGAAACTTATTTTACTTTTACTTATCGCGGACAATCGAATCTCGATAATGATCATAAATCACTGACAAACGTTGTCAGAAATTTGAGAAATTTCTCTCGAAAATAGAACGTGGCAGTACCCGATGATGGTACCGAAAGCACGCGGCCTGATCTAAAAACGAAAGCGGCGAGGGTCACGCGATTGAGAACATCTAAACTGTATGTAGAGTGTAGAGTATGTAGCGAGTAAGCGGCACTCGGCAACTTGCCGGGTCAAGACTCTACTACACAGCTTTGGAATCGAAGCGCGGGCGTAATGAAATACCACGGCTCTTTACACCTATCCACCGAGGTTCATTTGCAAAGGATAGGGATGTACTGTTGCCGCGTGCTGATAACGATACGTTGCCGAACCAACTTCCCGTCTGCAATTAAAAAGTATCCACGTTGTAATCAGGATATCGCAATTATTCTTTTCATCCTTGCTATTTTATTCAGTACAGACCGACCTACAGGTGGAATTAAACACGTGCTCGCGTGTTATTTTCATTACGTCAATTTTGTAGATTTTTCATTTATCTTTCTGCTCTCTTAATCGCGTTTGAGTAGAGTTTATAGTTAGTCGAATACTCTGGAGTACAGTCCAATGAACAAAGTCGAAACAATCGTGTAATTATATATATATCTAATACTGTTTTAGTTTTTGTTTATCTGCTCTTTTTTCTCTGATAAGAAACACTACGTCTCGTGTCACGATACAATATCGTTATCCGTGCGAATAAAAATTGATTCTAGACGAGTATTCCTGTTCGGAAACATTCAATTTACCGCAGATTCATGCCGCCTGCTCTGTGTATGAAGTTTCGAACACATGAGTCATCCAATTAAACGCATAATTTAGCGGCCACGTGTAGGCACATACAGTTCCATATGCAAATGCCAATCATGCGCGTTCATATATGAAGTTCAGTTCATTGCCACGAATTGTTTAACGCTGTCCCATATTCCTTTCGGCTGAGAAAAATCGGATTTCGAGATAATCAAGTTACTATTCAAAATTCAAAGAATGAGAGTGAATAATGAAAGAAATGAAAATAAATAAATTCGCGAGGCGAGAAATTTAGAAGCATGCTCCAAAATTAAATGAGAAGAATAATTATTCTCGCAAAGTGTGTCAATTTCTTGTCTCAGCCTTTTTTCTTTTTTAACGACGAGTACTCTAAATTTAGATATTTATCGCTCGAGTGCCGAGATAGTCGAAGAAAACTAAAATATCGTACATAACTGTTCCGTGTAAATCTTCGAGTTTACATGTTACGAGAATTTTAATCAAAACTTAACTCTATCGCTAATACAGTTTAAATGATTGCGTATAAATGATAATTTGCGATAGGAGCTCGTGCTCCGATATTATAAGGCAATAAGTAAAACGTGAAAAGCGTAAATGAAAAGAAACGGTATCTAAAATATTTCGTACACGTACGAATGGTCGCGTGTTCGCCATTTTATCTCTCTCTATAAATAAATACGTTGCTTTCACGTTTTACTTGGCGTTTAATTAACGAACACACCTATTCTCTACACGGAGTTTCAACTTTCACGCGTATCTTTCTTCTCCCCCTTTCCCTTAATTCGCTCTATCAAACCGATCGACCAATTACACACGAACTTAAATAAAAGTTTCGTGAGACGACAGTTTTAACCGTCACCCTTTCTCACCGATACGATCTACGATACGATACGTATACACACGATGAACGTGCGATCAACTCTACGAAACAAATCGCAATTATTCGCATCTGTGCTTTTCGGTTTATCGCGTAAATAATCTAGAAGAAAGGTGAGATTCAGGTTACAGACTGTCGGAGCGAGAAATTACGAAGGTATCGGTAAAAGAGAAATTGAGAAATTAATATTTTCCCGCGGATAATCTCGCGACGCAATTTTATGTTAACGCGTATTTGTATAAGCGGTAGATATACTTATCGCTTATCGCGTCTGCAAATAGCGTATCGATGCATTATTTTTACAGCCTCATAGTCGCGCAAACCGTATGCCACGAAATAGTAATTTTTTTCGAGAATATTCGAAATTCCCGAGTGCTCCGATTCGTGCCGGAACGACAGAAATAGTCGAGGGTTGCGCGGGAAAAATGGAAGAATATTCGCAGCTCGTTACGGCAAAGGTTATCAAAGAGCCAGCTTTATGAAGGTCGGAATAAACGCATCGCTTATAAGTTCGCGACAATGACGTTGCACCGTTGTAGAACGCCCCTGCATTGACGTAAATCCAAGGTTAATACATATGAAACGTCTCGAATCGAACGCCCACAGGTGACCGAAGTAGACGCTCGAACATACGACTTATCGATACTTTTCCTCGTACAACCAGTATTCACCTGTTTCCACTCCCTTTTGCAAATAATATATAGCTTACTTAAGAAAAAAAATAGAATATCGTTATTATTTTATATTTTGAATAATTTTTCAGTTATTCGAACAAACGATAGACGGATTATTTATCAAGATTGAACGATCAGCGTATGATTGTTACACAACAGATAGGGTTAATCGTATTAAATAATGGTTTCGCGTTACAGAGTCGAGGTTTAATTATACAATCAACATCGGATGTTAATTCGTCACTACGTAGATTACGTCGGATCTCGTGTCGTTATCAGGCTTCGTTTCTGATTTTCAACTGAAATTAATCATCGTTTTATCGACGTTATTGTCGCGTTCACTCGTGTCTCGTTCCCCCTAACGACTTTCGTTTTAATAATATCCATCCGATACTTTCACTGAATGGCTCGTTTCTTATCTTCCATCGAAATCGTTCGAAATATTAACACATTTACCGTAATAGCACAGTGAAGCTCGTTAATGAATCAAATTAATTATTCAGTGAAACTATATGGAAAATATAAATATTACAATGTTGCAATTTGTTATTCGTTTCTTTTGCTAGATTACAGATACCTTGAACAGGTAAACTGCGTACAGTTTCTTGGTTCAAAATAGCATAATTGAACTGTTTGTCTTCCTACTCTTTGCGAAATGAATTTTAAATTCCATGTAGCACTGAACGCGTTAAGGTGTTAAATAGTGGAAAAATAAGAGGAAGCGATAAATTCATCAATTCGTTTCATGCGCGTTCAAGTTGTTTCGCTCATTCATAACGATGGCGAGTATGATGCTCGCTGCGAATAATGAAGAGCATGAAAGACTCATACTCATAAACCACAACGCAGGGAAAGTTGTGGGAATCGCGATTTCCGTTGGGAAGTCGACTGCGGTGAACCAGATTCTTCTTGCTCGTCTCTTAGGCTTTTCAGCCTTCCTTTCCGTCCCCTTTGCCCACGTGTTTCCGATTTGCTCGCGAAATTTTTCAACCTAACTCACGGAAACCCGTTTGTTTATACAAAGTTGATGAATCGCGCGTTTAATCGATGTAATGAAAAGTTAGTGGTAGTTAAACGCCTGGCAGGTTTAAAATAATTAATTGAAAACACTTGGCGAAGGTGGTAATTGCTTTAAACTAAAGAAAATTGCTTTTCATTGCAAAGATCGTTTCTCGGTTATTTTTAACAATAAATGTCTGACAACGTGTAATTTATTTTACAGTAAAAGTATAAAATTTCATTTTTCATGCATTCTTATCGCAACAAAATTGCCGCAATATAAGCTACGTACACCTTATCCATACATAGTAACTTCATTGTGGATCAGATTACAAAGTAATTTGAGTACATCACTTACAATTTTTGTAATTGCAACATCCACGAACATGGATGCAATTTTACACATAAAATATACAGTATTACGTTACGAGTAATCCGTGCGAAGAAGATTAATGATAATATAATCAATGCAGAGCGAGACAGAAGGGACTGGATTCTTGGCACTTGTCGCATCTCTTTCTTTCCCCCATAAGCAATCAAGGGAACTCAACATTCGTTACTAATGTGTTGTCATTACAGTGGCCCGACAACTCTTATTACAATCTATTAGCGAAACGCCCACTGACAATTTAGAGACCGAGTATCGGTCGTCAGCATCGTTCCTTTCCCTTTGTCTTCGCAAAATCAAACCGCGAACATCGAACCTACATCGTCATCCTATTTCGTATATCTGTTTTCCTTTTATTTTCTTCACGAGCAATGATCTCAAAGTTCGACCTTTCGTACTCGAGATAGTTTCAAGAATATCTTCCGTCGACTTCGATAGATTCGATTAGGTTTTAAGTGAATATTTCCGATGCACTTCGAGCAAAATGAAATGAAAATGATTATTGAGACACCCGGTGTATCTAAATCAGCTCTCCTCTGTTGTTCAATATACAAGAACGTTGAATCGCGGTTAGACGAAGGAGTTAGCAACGATACCTACGATCCTCGTGGCTCGTAAATCCTGAAGAAAGCTTCATTGATCCCTCGCTTGTTCGATCGACTCGATTCGTCCGGCGAACGAGCTTGGAAACGAGCCTCGTGCCCTGTCCACGGGGCAACAATGAAGAAGAAACAGTAGAAGAGAAGAGTCGGGAGGGGTGAAGGAGGCCAGTCTGGGTTCTGTTCCACCTACGAGCACGTCTGCTCGTGACTGTGAAGCACCTCCGCCAAATAGGTCTGCTCACCTTGGACGACAAGTTGACAGGACACCGAGAGAAGAGGTAGAAGGATACTGGACCACAGGAGGGAGCAGAGGTTGATGCGTCTTTCTACGTGCATGATTTGCATCACGTGTCAGCCACCAGGTACACCGATTGGCCAGATCGAGCAGAGGTTCTCATATCGGCACACGTGTAATCTCTTGTCTCCTCGTTATTTTATGATATACATATTCGAGTCACCGTTTCAACTTTTGACCGGGAAATATGCTACAAGCTTTTCTTAATCCTTATTCTACCAATACGTTCGATAATCTCTCGTCTCGAAGAAATTCGACAAGAAGAGACGGATCGAAATACCGAACCCGTTAAATCGCGACAATGCTTGATGCGCGACCGTTCGAAGGTGTGATCTTCGTGAAATGCAGATTGCCTTGTGTTCAATTCGCAGAATCTCAAGGCTGCATCGGACGGCGTGATGCTTGCACGAGCCGTTTCGATTTGCACGCGCGTTGTAACGCTGTCATAACGGTATGAGAGAAAATTGTACTTTCGAGACTGGATGTAAACGGAACCGGATGAAATATTACATCGCTAGGAGTGGATCGGTGCTTTACATTTCATAAACAAAAATCTTTCAATTATCATAGGCAATTATACGAAATAAGATAGATATGATTGTAGGCTAAACTGTGTTCGGAAAGATCGATTTCTCAGTTTCAAGTGGTTAGAGTACTTTAGAAGTGGAACGTATCCGTGCACCACGTTCGCAAGAGGCGAAAGGTGAACCGTATCGTCGCTTTCTCGAGCAAAGTGACAAGAACGCGTCGAACGAGCATTCATGTAGCGATATATGTAACGGTCCTTCTTGGAATTCCGAAGGGTTGGAATTCGCTATGTGCTGACCACCCAAGGAGAGAGGTTCACGGTGCATGCCGCGTACCGAACGCTTCCCGAACGGGTTACGCGTTTAAATCGTTGCGTGCCTTTCTGGCTCGATTATGTTTACGAGCAGTTTCACCAGTGCGTTTATAATAAAGTTTATCGATGCGTTCGTCATAAACGACGAGGAAACTCGAATGCAAAGATTATAGCGAGCGTGTAATGTACCGATCCGATGCGGTGCAACTATAATTGACCGCGCGGAACCGTGCGCTTCCTCTTACAATAATGCTTTCATCTTGTCTCTATCAATTTCACGTTTTATCGATGAAAAGAACAAGAATATGTTTACCAAGAAAATTTGCATTCGATGTATCCTTGGATGGCGAAGCTGATTCCACTTGCGAGTTAGAAATTAAATATAATTTCAAATTCATTTTTAAACAGCTATTCACGATAGGTGTAAAAGATTCGGTGTCGTCCAGGTTCTCGAGCCTCGATTGATCAAAGGACGTTTATGCGATGCTCAAAAGTCGTTCAGGACATTTCGTTCCCCCTTGCTTCCACGGTGGTTTTCGGCCTATCGGTTCCTCTGGCCAGACCGTGGCAACAAAAGCCTCGAAATGCACCCACCGTTCCAGGAATCGTCCGTCTCGCTGGCAGTCGTAGTCGTAGTCGTTTCAAGATCCCAATGAACGGTCGGTCGGTCGGTCGGTCGCCTCCTTTGGAGCGTGCGATGCGCGTGGAAAGGAAGCGTATGTGGGTGAGAGCAGGCCGAGCGTGCACGAATTCTCGTGCGTTTTCGAGCGGCGATCGTCGCCGCGCCGGTAAACTCGGCGAGAAGCGACCTTCGTGTTGCTTGGCCAGGCCCTCTTCGACAGCGTATAATAAACGCGGCTGCGTACGCGTCTTTCGACCAGAAGAAGCCTTCTCCGACCCAAGGACACGGCATAATCGACGTGGATAAATTCTTCTTTTTCTTTCCTACTCCCATTTCGGGGATTTTACAGTTTAGACATTTTTCGATCCTCGATTGGAGGCTGATTTGTGTTAAAAAGGTTGAATGAAAAAAAAATCAATTAGCCGATGAACGATGCTTTAGAAGAAAGCGGGCTCCGAAGCTTAAGCAGCTTTTCTCAGTCCTTCGTTATCATAGTATATTTAGTAAACAAGATTACGAGCACCGGTGTTGATTTTTCAAGCATCTATCAGAGGCGCCAAAACGCTGTAAGAGGTTCCAACCCACAGACAGCGCACTGCTCTAAACAATCTCTAAAAAGGACGCACAAAGACCCTTTGTGAGAGCTGGAAAATCGTAGCCAGAGTTTTAAGAGCCTTCGCCCTTGTACAACTTACAGGGTGTCTGAAAATTTTCGAGAGTCTTCAGTTCGAAATTCTTTTCGAATTTTTTAAGCTAACTCTTGCAAATATCTGAAAATTAATCCTCCGCAGGCAATCAAAGTCATTGACGACACAACCGTCGTATATCTTCGGCGTTCAAAGAATCTTTTCTTACCCTCGGTCAAATTTATTGATTCTCATTGTCAAAAGGGAGCAACAAATGGCATCCGTCGTGATAGGTTCTTTCCGAGCGGGCAATAAACGTCAGGAAGTTATGGGAGCTCGAGGACACGGCTCCGAATTCGAAAGAGGAGCAAACGTTCTACAGACGCGTAACCCTCTTGAACGGTTCAGAACGGGGATCGTTGCGCCTCTTTTCGTGTATCGTCGCTCGAGATTCTCTTGAAAATGCTCCAGACGTCGTTCCCTTTGCGGTTGCACTCCGAGACACAGGGTGTTACATTCCGGACGTATGACGCATGCTACGATTCCTTTTCCCTAGTCCCTCGAGGCTTGTTCGCTCTATCGAGAGTCAGAATAAGAATGTACAAACTTGGCGAACCTGCTCCTTGCGTTTACCTCGCGAACCGTTGGTTCATTGCGAATGAAATATTTATTAAACATTTCTTCGCTGGAAGGTAGTTAGTGCATTAGCGACAACTTCTTCGCAATGAATTTCATTAGTTCCTCGAGGAATCCCAAGTTTATCGGTGTTTGCAGAGAAGCACGCGGGGAGGAGATCGTTCTTTCGTCGTTAAAAGAAATTTCTAGCTAATTTTCACATTGTGCCGAGCAACTGGATGCTGCGTTAACGGGTCGTAACAGTGTCGTTGACGCTACACGAACGAGAACAAGCCCGGGCTTTTAATACGGGGATAAGTCTGGAAGATGATGCCCGTGAAAGTCGCGTTGATTACGATCAGCTCCTTTCTTCTCTGTATGATTCCTCGAACGAGCAGCGGCATCCGTCTCGTGAAGATCGCATCGTGGTACCACTGCCTTCATGGACACGGTATGACTCGCTTTTCGTAGCCGTACGTAGTAATGAACGACATTTTAGTCACCGGTCACGTTTCACTTAGATGGCCCGTGCGCCGGTGAATACGCTATCCCTGGAAAACTTACAACTCGTTCGCTTATTGTTTGTAATATATGACGAGTCGTGGAGAATTCCACTGGTACACGGTGTCGCCATCGAGATTCAACCGCGATATTATCCTTCGAGCACGGCTACGTTAACGGATCGACGTTTTCCTTGGAAAACTTACCGGAAGCGCCTTCGATAAGGAACGTTGAGGCGATTTTGCACGCGACAAGGTTACTCGATCGAACGAAAGTACGGTTTATTAGAAGAATTTCTTCTTACCAAGGAGTTTTTTTCAACACACGCGGTTTAAATTACTTCGAAATTTACGAGAGAGTAATTTACATCAAATTTGGAATTATTTTGATATTGAAAGTCCCGTCTTTTGATATGATTAAAATTCAACGCGTAATGTTTATACGTTTTCTGTGCTGTTATTAAGAAATGAAATTTTTCAAATCACTGGAATCTGGTAAATAATATGCCTGGGCTGGTTGACACGATAACAGAAGCGTATTGAATGCCAGTTTCTAAATACCCCTAAGTTCTTGCGAAACCCTACGTACTTCTTTCGAGACCAATAACCATCGTTTTCAAAAGTGAAAGCCTGGCTCCAGTGCGAGCAGCAAAACCGTATTAAATCAAGGATACTTGTTACGTGTATTAGTGTCTTTCGTACCAATCGGTGACTAGTATACCTCGAAAGAAGATAACGATAATTTGTTAGTACCTTTATATTTTCTCGTCGAATCGCGGTTCGATTGATTGCAATTTTCGAGGAAAAAAGTAGATTAATGAAGGCGAAATCGCGTATTAGAAGTCGAGTTTCTCTTCAGGCAAGCTCTTTGTCGTGTGTAACGAACCTTTGGCAGAATCAAAGAAAGGAAGGAAGAGTATCGCCATTGTGGGGAGTACTGACGGAATAATAATGCAATTGTCGTACTGAATGCCGAATACATTCTTCCCTTGTCCGTCGTTTAGAAACTGCAAACCTTACCACGCATTGCAGTCTTCGTTATCAGGCTAATACATCGCGATACAATAGGAAATTTAACTTTTTATACTGTTGTTGCCTGTGTCCAAAACCTGTTCGAATTTCGAAGATTTGGATCTTTAAAAAATCTCTGCATTTTTAATCATTTTATTCAAAAAAATAGAAATTTCAAAACTAAAATCATTCAATTTCTAAATTGGCGAGTCCTCTTGAATTTAAGATACCTATCGCCAATGGTATCCTTATGGAAAACATAGTTCCAGTCTTTATTAACGGATAGAAGTAATGCAGCAACCTAATGTGTTCCGACGTATTGACGTAACACAGAGAATACGTTCGTTACGACAATGGGCTATTTATTCCTATTTAGACGGTGCTTGAGGCTCCAATAGGGCCTGGTCTATATGGAAAATTATTTGTCCCGTTCTATGCACGTCGCAAGCTCACGTACACGTCGAACATTTATCAACGATGTTAATAATTTCGCATGCGTGTCGGAAGATGGACGGACACACGACGCGGTACAAACCTACTGGTTGAATAATAAATAAGGTCCTCCATTTCGCTTATTGGTATACACCAGGACACGGTTATTGCTCGCACCTTCGAATAATTTACATGAACGATCCACAGCTCGCTCGTTGCTTCCGGTCTGGGTTAATCGGTACGCGCGTGCGAGTCAACTGAAAACGGATAAATTATCGATCATCTCTATGTATAACGAATCACGAATAACCGTCTATAGTGTTACAATTAATTGAATTCTATTTTCTATCAACACCTTAATTATTACGGTGATTGCAAAAATTTCAAATAGAAATTAAATCTAAAGTTATACCAAAGATTTCGAATAGAGAACAGGTACGTTATCGGTAATAAGTTGAGCTGATCTTTGGTCACGATTACCTTTCCCTTCACAATGGGCTTGGACGAAACGGATATTGCTCAACGCGTGCCGTTTTACACATAGATACAACTTCTTTAGACTCCCACTAGTTTCTGTATGACACGCTCGAGAAACTTTCTCCGTTCGACACAATTTGGTTCTGCCGTGGATCGGACACCCTCGCGTACTACATATGTGTTAATTTCGTGTTAAATCTACTTGAAAAAACGATCGAAATCTCAATAAGGTCGGGCAATTTTTCGAGAGAAATGTGACAGTGTCTCGGTGCCGAAAAGCGGATGCCAGGCAAGAAGCGTGCGTGCGAACGAGCGTGTAGGATGAAGCGTAAAAGCGGCACGATCTCCTCTCGGGCCAGATGCGACTCGTAGGTGTCGTTGAATGGTTTACCAATTGGTACAGAGTCGCTGCGTGTGCATCGGCAACGCAAACATTGGCGCAGAAGAATGGGGAGATCCGTACACGGGTGCGTTTCACGCGATGCACCCGATCCACACGCACGTAACGCGTCTTTCTAGGATTATACATTACTTCCGCCTTTCTCGATCGTTAAGGAAAATATAGGAGAAGAAAATTCCTACGTAGTTTAGACGGCTGTAACCCTCGTTAAGGGCTGTAGCTCCCTTAGCTCCCTAAATTTCAATTCAACCCCGAGGGTTCGAGCCTTCACAGTTTGAACCCTGGCTCATCTATCCAAAGTTCAAATTTCGAAGCTTATTTTACTGAGAATTCATACAGCAATCTAGGTACTGCGTGATCTAGGTAATTAAGAGTCATCGATAATGACATATCTCGTTCTTCTTCTATTTTTCGATTGGGTGCCCGCGCCTATGTATGAACCAGTGCCACCCGTTCGTCGAACGCCGCGCTGTTGCCACCTCTTCGTCTTTCTTCTCCTCACCTTCCGTACCACGAGCCACAGTTCCAGCTGAGAACGTTCCTCAGTGTTTCTCAACTCCATCCCCGTGAAAATAGTAGAATTCCAAGTGGCGGAGAGCCACGTTACAGGCCGGTTTCCTCTTCCTTCAGCTTCGGTTAGGAGATGAATTTCGTCGCGACCGACCGGCCTGGACCTCACCGTTTCGATTGGCAATTTTTAATTCGGCTTTTCAACGGCCCTTTGCCCTCGCGACCGGAACGAGCATCGGTTCGTCTTTAAGAAAAGACTACCGGATGAACAGGTTAGCCGATTTTATGGAATCAATTTGGTCGTTGGAGGTTCGTTTAGCTTTATGCCCGGCGATTATGGATACTCGATATCGGTCGATGGGCCCGTAAAGTCATGATTTTTAGGGTGTCTCTTCCATTCGGTGAAAGTATAAATGTACCCCGGGTATTTATAGTGATACGAGATGAAAGGATGTTTATATTGTTATTTTTAAAGTCTCTTTAAAAGTGTACCGCATGATTTTACGATAAAAATTAAAAGGATACGATCATTCCCGGACAAGGACGAAAAGAGGAGGGTAACGTTTCGGTCCGTTTTTATCTTTTATTTGGTTAAATTATTCTTGGACAGAGATTATCAACGATTTCACAATATTTTCTTCGTTGTATGTACAATTTACATGATCCAATAACCAGTCTTGCGTAACTATATCTCTCTCCCTCTCTTTGTTTCTTTCTTTCCTCTTCTGTTCATTACAACGTGCTTGTGAGAAACGTGTAAAAAAAAAATGATTGCGGAACTTGAAGTTACGTTCGCGATTGCGTTTCCTTGCTAGAAAAGCGAGGCTGCATTTGCATTGTTTATCAAAGTATAAAATTAACGTTCGAAGAATGTATTAATATCAAAAGCCAAATTTGTTGATCATTGAAAAGAGTATCGATGCAACCGCAATAAAATAAAGATCACTGACAGAGTTAGCAGTGAAACGAGGTTAAGCCACGGTAGAAAGCTACATTCATAACCATATGGTGTCTGTGGTAATGTTTTATATTCGGGAAGGGTTAGACGTGTATGTATGGTCCACATGGTAGCGAGCAGTGCTTCGACCCCATAGCATCCTGTCTATGGAAAAGGTAGTAAACGAGGGGATGGATGGTCGGAGAGAGTGGTGGCAAGGCTTCGGTGCAAGAGAACTGGAAGTCCGTACAGCGATGCTCAAATTTTTCCTTTAACGTGCACGTTTAATTGATTAACGTGCCCGTGACCCTGACGTTCTATTTTAAAAATGAACGTTCCTTTGGGTGAAAATATCCGGAGGTTACATTATCACGCTTAGCGTTAACCCTTGAAGGGTAGGTTGCCCGGACAGTGAGAATTAATAATATAATTTTATAAGTTTCTTTTATTTTTTTATTTCTACAATGCGAAAAATGTGTAGAAACGGGCAGGTGTCGTACACCGTAGGTAAGACTTTTGGGAAATCGCGTTGTACGGTGCACCTTCGAGTATCAAAGGACCGAGTACAGCTGCCAAGTGTCCTCAACATGGCCAGGTAGGTATTTATTGATTCAATGGCAGCGGTTATGCCTATAGTTAGGTACAGTGATGTAACTCTAGAAACGGGCAGAGGGGTTGGCTTTTCTAGAAGAGACGATAGGGAGGATAGGGTTAAAGATGGCCAGGATACCCGGTCCAACGAAACAGAACAATTTATACATTGTTTATAGATGAGTATCGATTGGATATTGTTTCATTCAGAATGTTAATTCTTTCGTGTCTTGAACAAAAGATCTTCGAGGAAAATTAATATCTTGCCTTTTGTTCGTTATTTGATTGGATAAAGCAATCGATGAAATTCATTGTACGTATAAGAAACTCTATCGTCGAACTGAAGGCTGTTCGATATCTTCAAGGTGTTTAGTAACGCAATATCCAAGGTGTCCCGTGAAACGGTGTATTCAGGTCAAAAAGTGGGAAAGCAGCAATTGCGTTGAATTGTTCATGGCTTCATTTCCGCCGCGTTACTTAAATATTGAACCGGGGAATATCCTCGTTCAGTTAATGGAAGTTTTGCTTCTGGCAAATTTTCTAGGTCACTGCTGTACCCTGTCGAATTTTCTTCTGTTTTCTTATTTATTAGCCGCAAATTTTCCTTAACACTTTTTAAAATTACTTCTTCGAGTTCGCATTGATCCCACTTCTTACGATTGCTATAAAATCAGGGATAAGGAAAGGGTTTGATAGCTCTATCATTCGTGACGTCAATTACGGACGTTACACTGTTACAAATACATGTATTTTTCTTTGTGTATATAGTCTCTGTTTGGTGTAAAAAACTTTTAGCCAACGAGAGTAGGTCGTTTGCACGCATTAACTTTGTTGAACCGCTCGTTCGTAGACAGTAACCATCTCCTTCAGACCGTAGCAACGTAATAAGCCATTGTTCGCCTGTCGATAAACAGGTAGTAAATAATCAATTAACGCATATCTATAATTGGACCACCCATCGCTACCTCTCGTTCACGTGTATCCTCGATGGTTGTGCATGTGGAATCCCCATGCTTCGTTTCTTTAATCATATATTGTTAATCGCTAATTATTATCAAATGGTATCCCCATGGTTTTTAATTGATTTTACGAAATTTATAATGGTGTGAAAGATGTTCACCGCCCATGAATGATTAATTAAAGGGACGGTATTTTGCTTGATTACATGTACAGTCAAATTTCTTTTTAGAATATTATTCAAGGAATTAGAAAATTATTAGTTTAATGTATATTGAATTGAATCTATAATATCTACAAAGAGGATTAGCAGGTGAAAATTATGTATATCTTGACAATGAGGAGGTTGGAATTTCCGTCAGATGCATGGTTTGCGCTTCCTCCGCTTGATTTACGCGTTAATTAGCAACAACCGGATTATTTATTGGTCGAAGGCGGTACACAATGGTCTCAGCTTGCCTTAGCCGGAATAATTATCAACACGGGCTAGGATAATTAGCTGGAACGTGTGTCCTGGCTTGTTTATGGGGGGTACGAAACATATAACCGCGGGGTCACGCATCGTTTGCCGGTCGATTCGCGAGCGCAACATTTTGGCGAATGCTATTTTCAGTGCACGCGCGTCACTCGCGAACAATTAGCGCCGTGCTATTTACCGGAGGCGACGAGGAACTGTTCTCTGTTCAAGGTACCTTCCGATTTATCCTAATGATTTCTTCTAAACATTACATATTTTCTTCGTATTGCGAAATATAATCGTTGACTTTAACCCTTTCTAATTTAATCATTTCTTAATCTTCAAAAATCAAATTTCTGTCCATCGTTTAAGTTTCGTGTGCTCGACACTGAACATTTCAATTTCGTGGCTGCCGGAAATTGGAACAAAGAACGATCGAATCGATCTCGTAATCCGTATAATCTATTTGACGAGTATTTTGATTTCCTACTGATTACCATTCTCTGTTAGATAATAACGAAATATCAAGTGTATCTCACGAACAATTGTCTACTGCAACTTGTAACAATTTCTTGGGTAATTGTATTTGTATACAATCGTTCATTCCGGTAATTACCTTTGGCAATTTCGCTAATAACGACCATTGACGGTTAGGAGTAATTATAAGGTGCTTGGGTAGGATTATAACGTTGATGAGGAGGAGGAGAAGGAGAAGGAGGAAGAGGGTTGAGAAGAGACAGGGGGATGGTGCATCGGAGCAGGTCGCTCGATACTGACCAACTCACACCTACGAACCACCGTCTCTCTGTCTTCCTACTTGTTGTTGCCTCTGCCTCCATCTGTGTATTGCCGCATTATACTGCAGCTACTTTTCTTTTCGTTTATTTCTCCCTTCCCGTTCCCGCTCGTTCCGCGATTTTCAAGAAGCAGACAGTCGCGATAAAAATATTTCTTCCCAGTTTTTGCTCGATTATTCACCAGCCTCTATTCTGTTTTAACGTTTCATTCAATTCTCTCGATCATTAGGATTAATTAATTATCGTTAATTGCAAGAGAAACATAAACGTATAAATTTTTATTAAAAAATAAATTACGCTAGGAATTTTTTTGAGAAAAAAAAAAGAGTTAGGATATTCTATGTTTCTGGCACTAGAGCGGTCTTTTGCAA
Organism: Osmia lignaria lignaria; assembly: GCF_051020975.1. NCBI lineage: Eukaryota > Metazoa > Arthropoda > Insecta > Hymenoptera > Megachilidae > Osmia > Osmia lignaria. The sequence continues at coordinate 9,504,523 of NC_135041.1, forward strand.
GGACCGGTCGCCTCGTTTACCGATAGAATCGATGTAGGTTGCATTGGAAAGGAGCAGAAGGTGGTTATGTCGACTATTTGAAACGGAGAAATCTGATTGAGAACCGCTTGCGAGCAGCAGGCAGCTGAGCGGACAAAGAGCGAACGGTTATTGCAGGACGACAGTGTAGACTCGAGCAGCGGCACGCCACTGGGCCCCACTATCTTTCTCTCTCTTTCTTTCTTTCTTTTCCCCCCCTCTCTTCCGTCGCTTTCTCTGTCTTTGCTCGTGCTGCTTGCATCTAAACCTATAAACTACCTGCACCTACACTTCCTGCCACTCGACAATGAAACCTTTTTTCCAATCGTTCGTAGAACGCTCTCCTCTCCACTCCCGTTTTCTAACTTCCCCGAAAGTTTTTTCATTTATCGCCGAGACTTATCGACTCCCCAGCTGACACTGTAGACTGTAGACTGTTGTAATAATGTATACATATACAACGCGCCGAGGGTTTCGAGAACGAGGAAAGATCCTTGATTTTCAAAGATATATTCATAATTTTAAGCGATTCTTAAAATATTCTCTGCTTTGGAAAGGATAAGTTTCACGTGTCATTTCTGTAGGAACGTTTGCTCCCTTACTTAGCTCCAAAATTAGACCAGAAAAGTATCTGTCGTTACTCGATTAAAATGATATCCATGATAAACGCCCCCAGTGGCCCACGTGGCAGGGTACGCGTTAAATATACCCAGTGAAATCTGTCTATTTATATCAATTCATCGCAATTTTCCAATGTACGTACATAAGCCTCCCGATGTTATCGTAGTTTATTCCCTTGACAAGATCGCGAGGCGCGCATGTATCCAAGAAGTACAGTAATTTCCCGCGTCAGCTTAACGTTTACAAGAGTTTCCCGCCGCGTTATGTCGCGCGCTTCCCTCGTGGGAAGATTTAGCCAGGGAAATAAGTAAGCGATGAAAATAACCGGGTCTCTTTTATCGAGAGATCGATCGGGAAGCAGGCGGTTTATAGGCGTGAATTAGCTACTCGCTGTCTACGCAGACCTTTAGGCTCGATCCACACTAACGATCCGGCCGTCGTCCGCTCTCGGTTCGAGCGAATCGCGGATTGGTCGACGGTTGCTCGTTATCGAATCACAGGTGTAGTAATTGGCAAGATCGGAGTCGATGAGAGTGTCGTTTGCCGTCTCTCGAGGCAGAGTGTAACCTTGTATCTGGACTAACTGTAGAACGAAAGAAAGAGAGAGGGACAAGTGGTGATCGGGTAGAAAGTAACCGAGTAACCTACGAATTGCGTAACAAGAGTCCTGGTATGTATTTAATATGCAGCACCGATGGATTGTCTAGACGAAACGGCGAAGATGTTGTCGATGAGACAGCGGTCTTTCGTCTTAAGAATTTCGGAGCATTTTTGTCCTTGTAACTTTCTGCTTAAACCGATCGATGATGAGAAAGTGAATTTTTGGAAAATTAATTAAGCGAAACACAGTAGATGCTGTTCGAAGTAGGATATTTAAAATAATTTATTTCGTAGTTTAAAATATCATTTTATTAACTCTTGAAATGCATTCATTACTAATTCATTTGAACGTCTTCAGAAGATAGAAGTTCTAACACCCTGTTTAGTATCATCAATCTTCTTTCATTCAATTGTTCCCCTCAGAATTGTTAAAGTCGATGCATCCATATTGGTCGTAACCATTTAGCAGACTATTTTCACCGTGTACGGTGAAAGTGTCGGTTGTCCACGAAGAGAGGACAGGAAGCGTCAATTTCACCGAGAGATCGTGAACGACCTGGGTCACTTTGTCTCGAGGTGTTATCACGAAGATCAACTCGTGCGCCCTGCTTTCTCATACACAGTTCGCGTCTTAGCTCTTGATTTTTCCTTATATTTTTTTTCTTTTTTTTTTTTTATATCTCTACACGAGCCATCTTCTCGACGATATTCCGCTTGGTTACGTAAAAATTGGAGAACGCACGGCATTGATTTCAATTGGTCGGAATTGCTCGTCGCGATGTATTCATTCGTCTTAATTCTCTCGCGTATATTTGAAAGTTCCAGTTAATTTTTCGCATCGTTGAAGATGTTTTTTTATTTTTCGTGCCTCGATACAAGGTTACTCGAGATCTTTTTATGAAAACAATTGCTGGAGCTGTACATGTCATACGAATTCTGAATACATACGTATGTTGTTGATTTTGACCCTAATCTGATTCCAAGGCATGAACCGCTTTATTTCTGTGTGATATGAATAGCTTATCGAGAGGAAAAGTTTGCTCGAGTATTACGCAGCGCTTTTGATGCTAGAAGCATCGAGACGTCTCTGCATTCGTATTGCAAAAATTTTATGTATGCACGTTTTAACATTTTTTGAATTATTTTCTCATTCAAGGTTTCGTTAATTTTAATTTACTTTTAGCAGCTTCTACCAGCGAACTACTATCATTTTTCTGTTTATAATAAAAATGAAATTTGCAAATGAACGTCCTCTCGAACAGTTCGAAATATATGCGTTTCACTCCGCGATCCTTCGATCGTTACCGCAATCAAATTGAAAGAACAATTAGATACAGGGCCAATTAAGCGAAATTACTTTAGATTACATTGATTAAATTACATGGACTCGATTAAGCGAATCCCGGGCGGTAATTGCATTTGTGTAAGCCGAGTCAACGACGAGTTCACGAACGTCAGTAACGCGAAAATGACGTTCATCCCTCTGTATTTGAAAATTTTCTACATTCAATTACTTCTATTGTATCATTGAAATTCGTGTCAGATCCACGATATGGTACTCGGAATGTTAAGACGTATGAACTCAAAGGGTTGATATTGTTATGTTAGATACACAATGGGAGTTACAATTCTAAGGAATGACAATGTTTCAAGCTCTGCTCTTGACAGATGTCAAGGAGAGACTCTATTTCAATCAATATTCACGGTCATTCTTTAACGACCGCGAGATTGAACGGTAAGCTCGATCTTCAGAGCATATCTTCATAGTTCACAAATAACAGCGTTATGGAAGGTAAATTAATATGAAACATATTCTTCTTAAAGCAAATTAGCTAGGAAGTTAGCTAAAATTTCTGCTCATCGAGCTGATGCCTGATTTCTTCATCGCGGATGTATACGTTTCCGTGATAACAACGAAACGAAATCAACGGATATATCCGCTTCTGATGCAAATGGGTTAATTAGTCGATTCGAGCGAAGACAACTGGTTGGCAAGGTCGCCGGTTGCTTGCCGATGCTCTGGACCCTCTTCACCGACAGCTGACAGCAAACGTACGCGATCGAGGTAGTACACGCCTCTACGTACTAATCGCACTACAAACGTTTCCTGTGCTCAGTGATTCTCAACCCGACGTATCCCAGGTTCAATGAAACCGTCGGGAAGTGTTTGTACGCGAAGAGAGGGTCGATGGGTAATCCACTCGAGACCGAGGTGTTATTATAAGACGATCTTCGGTAGCCAGAAGTCGTTTTCTCTATTTATATCGTGTTTCTTTGGTTATTATACGCGTAGACTAGTCGTTTTGTTCTTGAACTTCAAATCGACAATAATTTCGACTATTACACGGTTCGCTTTATTATTTTACTTTGGTACGATCTTATCTTTCTGATAGCTGTTTGAGTACTGATTAACATCAAGCTGGCAAATAAATTGTCAACCTTCAGATTTTATTTGCCGTATTTTCGTGGTTCTTCGATTATTATACGGTAAAAAATTTTCATGTTGGTCGTTCGATATGCTTTATCATTCTTCATCTTGAATCTACTCGACCTAAAACCTTTTCCCTGCCCTTACCTCTTTCATATTTTTTAAGATTTTACTCTCTCCTTCGGCTCTTTTATCGCCAGAAGTTTCTTGCTGAAGAAGCGGAGAAAGATGATTGCAGATCAAGTAATTTCAAAGAAAACAGGGTTAAGTATGATGAAAACAAAGATTGTTACTTTATTCAAGTACCGTTGTATAAATTTGTAACGATCTGTTTTTCAATGTACAAAACTAAAGTTAATAATATACCATCTATAAGAATGAAATTAAAACTCTAAACGATCATTTGAGCCTGGAATCCCGAGTGAAGGTAACATAGTTACCTTCTTCACTACATGAAGAACATAGTTTATGTCCGGAAACCTTTCAGAAATATCTCGAGAGTAATGCAAAGTGTAAAAAACCATAAGGATCCCATGCGCGATCCTCGATTACGCCGCCTCAGGTCAGCTTTTCGAAACGATTTTCTCGCGAGCTTCTTCTGTTGCTGCGTGCGCGCGGGAATTAGAAACTGACATTTTCTACTCTGCGGAGTGTGTAACAGGTAATTAGTTCTTGCGCGGAACGTTCACGGACCGGGGAAAAAAGAGGGAGGAGCTAGAGAAAGAGAGAACAGTTATTAAGTGAATTACACGTTCGCAGGTAGATCGCCATCGTACGATGAGCAGAGTCGCGATGCCTGCTTGCACATATCTCTCTAACGCGAAACTTACATTCGTGATAAACAATGATTTTCCCTTCTGTTTAAAGAAAATTCTGCAAAAGAATCGCTTATATAGAAAAAAAAATCGACGAATTATACCGCCTTCTCTTTCCTTCCAATATGCAACCTTTGTAGAGTAACATTTGGAAATTTTATCGTCTTAGGATTTTCTGCTATGCTGCATGAATAATACTTGCAATAAAAAAAACTACAGGGATCAGTATAGTTAATGGAAAATAGTTTACGAAATTTATTATCCTATATCGAACATTGTAGGCAGGATAGTTTATGCTTGGTTTAAAATATTGGTACAAGTAATCTTAGCTTCGTGTACAAACGGTCTCATTATATCAAGCAACAGGTGTAGTGGAAAAAAAAGCGAAGAAATTTCTTACACAACCTTAATCGAATCGATAAGGCTTCGTGTTTCGAAGCTCTGACGAATCGACGCGGAAATACATGCAGGGTGCATCCGATTTTCATAAACGATAGTGCACTTGAGATGCGTGTAATATTTAACCAAATGGCAGCAATATAAATATATCAAAATACAGCAAGTTGACTTTTTAAAAATAATAACTCAGCCATGCAGCAACCGCTGCAGATGCATCGTAACTTGCATCCAACTTTTCGACTGGCTCTCTTATTTGAACGTAGAAGGAAGTAAGAGGGGTTCGCAGGATTTACGTGCACGCAGGAAGGGTCGTGATGGTGCGCGAGATGAAATAGAAGGGAACAGATTGATGCAAGGGATGAAAGTGGAGAGAACAACCGAGAGAGAAAGATATGAAACAGCTGTGCAGCTTCCGCGGAGACAAGTCTTGGTATACGCAGACCTATGCGGACATGGCGTGTAATACCGTGCCGAAGTTATGCACCCCTCATAGGGGTTCTCAAATTTAACGTATACGATAGAAACGCGCGGTATTACTTTCGTAAATTTCTAATTTAAATAATCGAATTATACACTTTGTCCATTTCCACTGCGACGGTCGTCGTTATCGCGAAATCATAATCATTTTTCGAATGAAACCTTCTACCCTTAGATGAAGGTAACCAATGTCAGCGAAAACATGAATCCTCTGTCGACCGAGCAAAAGAGGAGAATCGTGAAAGAATGTAAGAAAGAGGTAAATTCCTGTAGTCTGGTAATGCAAGTAGATATTGGGTGTGGTCGATAACTAGGATCTCGAGCTTCTTCGATCCTCGTCGTCTCGGTGGCATTGACCTTGGCGATCCTTGCAGGTACGCTGAAATATCTGCGTGGTTACGCGTTAACAGGTACCAGGCAATCACCGCAATAATGGTCGAAGTTTCTTGCGACCGTTAGGTATGGAAGCCCTCGGTGTAGGCAGAGTGTGTGACGAGGCGCGGATAGATCTGCCGTTGTCAGCATAGCTCATTGGTTTCGCCTGAGGAAGATTCCACCTTCGATGCAGAGGAGTGCCCGCAGGTTGTTGATCCTTCTTTCTTCTCTTTCTCTTTCTTCTTCTTCTTCTTCCTTCTCTTCCTCTTCTTTTCTGCGGTCTCCTGCACCGCGAGGTCCTCCTCCCTGCTCTCATAACCCATCCGTGCCGGTGCACTCTACCTTTACGAGATTATTACTCGTAGATGACAGGTAAAAGATACAAGATACCTCGCGCGCAAAACTATCGGTGCTTGATCCTTACCTACACGTTTGCAACGCGAATTTATTTCCGTACTCTTAACTACATCGATTTCAATCCCTTCTGACGAGATTGAGTGTAACTATGTTCAAAGGATCCTTGCTGTTAGGCGAATTCATTTGGATTATCATAGAAATAAATTTCTGAAAGAATACAAATATTTGGATAAACTATTTTTCAGAGTTAAATTCAACTTACAGCTTCGAGTGTTTCAACATTTTTATCTCATTGTTCTATGACACAACGTTCTTAGAGAACGGTGAGTCAGTTTAGTCCATCCTCCTAGTTAAGCATCAATCTACACGAGAAATCAGCTGTCCTATTACTTATCGAATTAAAATCGCACCGTTTACTCGATTGCATGTTACGAAACGAATGATCTCGCAATTCGTGTCCCGAATCATTTTCAATATATTGCAATAGAGAACGTTTTCGAGAAATTGATCAAGATGGGACGTTGAAAAATTAGCTAGTTAAGTGACTCATCGTCATCAACGGCGAGAGCTGTTAAATCATTGTTTTTATCGAGTCGTGTACACAATCCACGGTTAAGTGGCGATTATCCGTGCGTTCTCTGTCGGCGATGGTTAGCCAGGGCAAGCGAGAAGCATACCTGTTGGTAACACAGCGAGCTTTTGCCACGTTTCTAGGTAATCGTAGAGGCGGTGGACGTGGTCCGTGGCGTAATGCTGTTTAATTCCACGTGTATACCGAAAGTACCGGCCGAGTGGAATTTGCTACGTGTGCGAAAGCTAGGTGGACATAGGTACTCGTTTCAAAAATCGATGCAACTTTCCTTTTTTTCAAATCAATTACCAAATTAAAATTTGAGTCGTCAACATATCTGATTCCCATTAGGTTGAATAAGTGAGGAAAAGCGAATTTTTTCTCAGACCGGAGAAAGCAAAGCGGTTGGTCCAACTTGTCCAATAACTTTGTTACATTCTTCGCGATGCTTCAGTGTCACACGCGGCAGCAGACCGATCAAACTGGAACAGTACTTCGGGAAACTTTTCATAGAAACCAGTTGTCCGAGGTTGCTTCCGGGGCTTTCGCAAAGTTTTCGTTCAAGATCGAGGAAAAACGATAGCAAGCCTTCCTCTGGATGAAAATTCTATCGCGTTATTATATACACGCAACGCGTTGTGTGTACGCGTGCGTAGTGGCGCGTACACGCGAGCTCGATTAAGGCGAATACCGGATGCACTTCGACACGACAGGTCGCAGTTCGTATACAAGGGATAATCTAAGCGTTACGAGAGCAGCACGACTGCCATTTGTCGCTGGGACTTTACTACGATCTGCTCCAATTAACTTTATTAATCCTTCCGCTTTCGCGGCATGGTCTGCCTTACGTCAATCTCATTACCCTGTTTATCATCTGTTACGCAAACTTTGCTCTCGGACGAAACGAGGACGGTTCTTCGTCGCTGAAACCCCTTGTCCCTGTGCCTTCGCATTGGTATGTATACTCATAGAGAGTTTAAATTTCGAAAAATCATCAACCGCAGTCAATATGCAGGTAAACCTTGCATAATTAATCGATTTTCGACGACGTATATGTACATCCGAACGAAGTGAAAGGCTTAATCCCATAAATCCTAATGAAAAGGTTCAAACGTCTGATAATCGAGTCGAGTTCCTTCGGGTTGTTGAAAAATGTTCGCATTCCTCCGTCTATCCTGGCGAATATATTGAGCAACGAGCTCGGTGACGCAACATCCTATCGAATGACCGTGTGTGTCTCTGGTACACGAATCTGTACCGAGGTGGCTGTGTTACAATCGTCGCTTCGTTATCCTCGATCGAGAGCTGGCTGGAACCGTGTATAGACGGGGGGGTTCGGCCGGTGGCGGCAATTAGACTCGGCCTAATTGAAAGTTGGCTGGTCGGAGGGCATCGTCTAGGTCGTTGGTTAGAGGTGCGTCGGGCAGCAGAAGAGCTCAAGGCCGAATTCTTCGAAGGTCGAGCAGCGTCTTGAAAGTGCGTGTGGTAGCAGAAAGGGGAAGACGGCCGGAGATGAAGAGTAAAGCGAAGGAAGAGGGCAGGAATAGAAAGGTGTAGAGGAAGAGAAAGAGAGAAAGATGTGTCCAGCGACGAACGTCTCGTTCGAAATGGACGATAATTGCGCGCTTGCATTCGCCTGCTTCTATATGACCGAGCCAAGAATGATTTAACGAATATGGCATCCGGCGCGGTCTGTTCCTATCGTCGAAGAGACGCTCGTTCTCGCCTCTCGAGCGAGTTCAGCCTTCCACGGCAAGGGGTATAATCGAGGGACCAGCGGCTAATACTAATGATACGAAACTCGCCATCGTGGACCAGTCGATAAATACAGGCCAACTGTGTAAATCCACTTTGTTCGGTGTGGCCGCGACTGACTTATGATCCTTATACGAAGTTCGCGGCTATACCACTGACCGGGCAATAATAAAATCTCTTATGCGTACGGCATAAAGACGATTCTTTTTTTTTCTTCGCTTTACTCCGACCAAGTGGTCGTACGGGTGTATTTCTTAAATTATACCACCAACGAGAGCTGCTTGATTCATGGGATTAGCGTTGCACCGTAGTCACCGGACCGCGATACGTTCGGGAAATATCCGCTCGCTATCGCGACTCGTTGCAGCGTAAATAAGCGTGTTTACGATCTCGCGTATAACGGAGGATCGTAATAGTGCTCGTTGCATTTTCCACTGTCCGCTAATTTCAATGTAGCTACGACACTTTTGAACGGTAGATAAATTAAGAGGATTCCGATGTTAGGTACCTACTTGTTGGAGCCTCGGTGTCGTGGATATTTTTCAATCCTAATGAAATATAGAGGGATTTCTCGGTTGGAGGTTCTTGCGATTGGTATTTCGAGACTCTTAAACGTCAGTGATTTGTCGGTGGTGTATGATAAAGCGTTTTCATCGTGTACGATCTTGGAGTCGTTTACACGCTAGGTAGTTACTTGTTCTCGATGATGCAAGAATTCAATCTCTATACTTGAAACAAGGGTCTTGGAAATTTTTTCCATTGTCAATTTCTTTCTCGCATTATGCTCCTTTATAAATACCAAGAATCCGTCCGGAAGGTCGGCGACGCACGGTATTTCAAGTATTTCTTACAAGTAATATATGTATGTATATATTTTCAAAAGAGCAAGAACTAGTAGAATAGTTTAACATAGATAAATTTTAAAACTTTGCGTCAATATCAGCGTATGAATAATTATTGTGTATTAGTCAAAGAACAAATATTTAATTCTGTTTAGCTTATCGTGAAAGCGTGAATCATAATTGTAGTTGGAGTCTAGTCAACTTATCGATAGATAGAAAAATACTCATGATTTTATTTTGGAAACTCGAACGATTATCACGCTTAAGAAATTTCTTAAATGAGTCACTAACGATTAATTTAGAATGGCGTTCGATCTATTTATACTGATCTTACGAATTTTACGTGATTTCACGCGTTACACAATGCGCCGAAAGGAACATCATCGTTTGGCACGAAAGTTCATTTTGCAAACGTGTTACGGTTCAACAAAAGCTCGTCGAGTTATTATTAAACCACTGACTAATAAGAAGAAACGATACACGAGATCCGACGAACGTGCTAAACGCGTGCATTTGTAAGTGCAGAAAAACCGACTCGATAAGCTACAGGAGACGAATAACAAGAGACAAAGGAAAGTTACAGCGTATAATCCAGAAGGAGGAAGTGTACCCCTCCGATCGCAGTCTCGACCGCGATGGTTCGCCATAAACATGCTGATTAAACCCAAGACACGATAGCAGTAAACAAGTATCGTATAAAAACACTCGTGAAAATACCGTAAAATTTATCACAATGGAAAAAATTTCAATAAAAAAAAAAAAAAAAACTAACGATGAATTGCAAATAGCACGATTGATTTTTTGGAAAAATTATAGTGGAATCGTACGGCGTACTTGTTTACAACAGTCGTAGTGGCTCGTATTAATATTCAGTTACCATTTTAAATAAATAGTTTCAAACTTTTTATTTTTCCTAGTAAATAAATGTCACGTCATTGAGAAACGAGTGATATGACTAATATATTTCATAAGCATTTTCGAGACTGATAGGTAGAAATGAAATATAAAATTTATCGTCTTGAAAAAAATAAAAATAAATGAAACAATAGAGGATTGCGTATGTGCATTTGCATTCCATTTGGCCATAAGAGGTGCAGTCGTACATGACCGACTATATCGCTGGAAGGGTTGAATGTAATAATGACCGAATATTAACGCGGGCCAATTTAAATAGAAAACGCATGGGAAAAGTTAGATCGCGTTCCAAGGAGGCTGAAGAAAAATTACGGCACACGGAATTGCATAGACGAAAAAGGACGATGTCAATAAACACATACATAATATCCTGATCATAACGGTCGCCCTGACACGTAGTTGTCAGTGGCGCCAGACAAGTAGGAATAATGATAATGGTAATCCGTGGTAAGACGAGTAAGTGCGGTAACCTCCTCGTCTCCTCTTGTGTGCTTGCCGCCTGTTCTCCCTCCACCATGCCTTTTCCGCCACCATTCGATTCAGCGTTGTGATTTTCCCCCACCACGAAACTACTATATCCCCCTCTCTCCCTCCTAACTCTAGGCAGGTTCGGTCAGCATGATGCCTCGCCCGCGATTCAACCTGTTTTCAACCCCACCACGTGTCACGATCGTTCGCTTCCCCTCCGTTTGTGTTTTCCACCCCACCGTCGGTCGTGTGGTATTCCCCCACCATTTGAGCCGTGCTCGCGCATGCGTGCGCCGGATGCGTGCGTGCGAGCGCCAGTCGTGTGTGCTGGTGCGCGCGCGTTCGTGTAATAATAATAAGAAGAGAGCAACTCTATGAGGAACCAACGGCCTCCGACCCGTTCACCCTATGCTAGGTGGAGCCGGTCTGATACTGTACCCTCAGTGCTTCTCATTCTCACGATTCCGAGTTTCGTTGGTACAATTATTTCTTAGGTCAGGTTTTTCGGTACAATAGGCAGGTCAGAATACCTTGAATGATTACTATTGGGTGACAATTGATGAATGTTTCTTGTGGACAATTGTAATTTAATAGTTATCGATATAGTACAATAATGCCGTCCAAAAAAATGTCGAAAGGGGGAAAAGAAAATTTAGTGAACCACCAGGGCATTTGTTCGCATTTGGCGAGCCAGAGACACGATAGTAAAGAAAGAAGAATTGATGCGTTATTAAGGTCATATGGCGTTTATGCATCTCGGCCAGACAATAGTTCGCCATCGATTGAGAGACACTGCGGGTGTGACCGTGAACGAAGAGGCAGGAAAGCAAGACTCCACAGCGTTGTGGAGCAGTATCTCTCTGTCCTCGCCCTCTGCCTCCTTCCCATACCTTGCTGTACTTCCCCTGTACCTATCCCACCCATTCTCACTGTGAGCGAAGTGGACATTAGGTGAAATGGTGGTGGGGCGACGTGCCACAGAGGGGAAGTTCGTGGTACCGTAGGTAATGGGTATACCGATGCGAAAAGATATAGGGGAAGGGGCAGCCACGGCGAAGTTAGGTTAGTTTAGGTTAGACGTGCCTCCGAAGAAGAACGGAACTGGTCTGAAGAGTAAGAGGAAGGGGAGAGAGGTCACTCAAGAGATCGCCGAGAGATGACACCACTGCGCCCACACGATCCAATATATGTAGTGGCAAATGCATTCGTGCAGGTGTAACATACCGCACACCAGCACCCTCTGCCCTCCATTGCCTTTCTCTCAATCTTCGCGACCCGTCATTCTACCCCACCCCTCTAATCCTTGGACTTACCGACGGTTCGGCGATCCCGCGGTACTCCGTACTGGGTCAACGTAAATCCGTACGCATCTCCCTTATTTTTTTTTTCTCACAACAAAATATTTATTTTATACATATAGTATTATTTGATACTGATTATATTTTACTTATACAGTATTTTTGCAATTACTTGAAACTAAATGTACTAATATTTCTTTGAATAACTATATTGTATCAAATTGATCAATTCTGGGTCTAAGTAGACCCTGCACAGACCCCCAAGGGCCAATTCAGACGTCTTTTGGTACACTTTTCCTTTCTCTTTCGCGTTATTTCTGCGACGGTTACCGGTGTCTTGTGTCTCAGTAGCGTCTGCTCCGCTGGTACGAATACAATTGCAATTACGATTACGATTACGATTACATGGGATTGACCTGTCGCCGCCACTGTGCGCATGCCGGCAACGTCGCAAATCCACGCTTCCCCTCCACTTACTCCACTCTCGTGGTTCCGTCTAACTCTCTTCCTCACGCTCATTCTCTTACTTGATCTGTCTGTCCTCGTTACACGATACGTGCACTACTCGGTGTCGCTGTGCGCAATACTGTCGCGCCGTTGCAAACGCGCCATGCACTGTCGCCGCCACCTTCGTTCGCGGTGCAAGATCACGTATTAACACTTTGATGGCCACACGTCTCATCACAGCTATGACTCTTGCAACTTTTCGTGCCTTATTATATTTAACAGAAAATTATTTTCCTTAGATTTTATAGTCTCCGCTGCAGAATTAAAAATCTACGAATTATCAACAAGAAAATAAAAAATTAAAAGTCGAACGTGTAATTTTTATAACCAAGAGGAAACCAATGAACATTTTCATAGGGAAATCGAGTTTTTCTTTTCTTTTTAACGCGTCACGTTTAATTGACAGAACATCGAGTGGATCGATTGTAAACAAAAATGAAAACTAATCGCAGACGTACCTGGTCGTTCTCCATTTGGTTCTCGCGTTGAGATGCCATGTCCAGAGGACGCGTTCTCATGGTGGATTTCCAATATCAAAGCCAGACCCGATCCGACGAGACTGCTGCCATCCCACTACTGTTCGATTCACGGGATCCAGCTCGCGGATTAATATCATCATTTATTGGACGTTACCATAACCAAACACAGGGTTCGAGTAGTACCCTGCGCGTATAAATTGTCAGCCTATCGATAAGTGGAAGAATGAAAGGAAGAATCTGTTCAAGCAATCACGATTTCCGACAAAAAACGCGCTTTTGAATAGCTCCCTATCTCGTGATAATCCCCTTGAACGTCAAAGTATTTTTAATAAAAAGAAAAATCTAAAATTAAAATTAAATTAAAAAGAAATTTATTTAAATCATTTTAAATCTAATTGCTACCCGAAGAACGAACATTTCGCTATCAAGATGTAGCCATTTCCTTCCCATGGAATTCCCTGAGAATGTTATTTCGACAAGGTTAGTGTACTCGGTAAGAAGGAAGGTAACAGCCCTTTTCACAGACGGTAGATAACAGGCGAAGAAGGGTATTTCGATTGGTCGTAGATAGAGGAGGCGGCCGAAATGCAAAGTTGCGGGTGTATTGTGTCGGGTGAAATTAAACCGGATTTCACGGGGGATTAAATGGTATTTCACGAGGCACGGGAATAGGCGAGCAAGAGTCCTCTTTCCCTCTTGCTCCCGTTATGAATTTGGGCGTGAATGTGACAGTTGGTTTATACGATTTTCGGATTGATGGGCTCGCCGCGTGGAATGCCAGGAAATGACGAAAATAATTATTATCCGCGGAGGTACTCGGCCCCGTTGCTCGTGTTCCACGCCCGATATAGCTGTGCATTGGTGTGAACGTCGGTGCTGTTGTGCTTTCGATCGTGGATATTAACTGGACGCGGAATCATTGCCCCGTACCGCGTACCCATCCGTCGTCAACGAATTGGCAAAACCCGAATTCACTTGTTTCCCTGATAAAAATTCGTTCTGGCTTGGGAACAACGTCATCGACGCGATATCGAGCGTTGCGTCGCGTGTCAATGGCTTCGTTCGCGATCACTTTGTGATTTCCAACTACCAGTTGTCTGGTTTCTGTTTTTTCTTTTTTTTTTTTTTTTTATTTTTTTATCTTTGTTTTTATTTGCGTTGTTGTTTTGAAAAAGTAATTCTATCGTAACTCGATTCGATAGCAGTTTGAATACATCTTTGCGAGATTTTATGATACTTCCTTGATTGCTGATAATTTACCATTTTTCCCATAATTTACCTATAGTTAAATTTAACGATATTGCAAATCGAAATATAAAAAGGAATAGTTTGCAGGGCGCTGTTATAGAATTATCAGCTGTTAGTCTTTTTGCAAATATTATAGGAAACTTGTTTATAATTTTACATTACTCTCGCGTGGTAATTCTTTAGGGTTTATTTTCAAATTGCAACGTAGTCAGGAAAATAACAGTAACTGGGTAGTAGAGTAATAGACGCTAATCAACCAGGTAGCAATAGTTTGAAAGAAAAGAAATTGTAATGGAAAAAATAAATAAAGTGAAACTCGAAGGTTCGTTTTTGGGTTTGACTGTAAAGGTGCTGAGTGTGCGGCCACCGTTTCCAGCAACAATATCGCCGCTGCCGGTGAGCGTGTATCGCCGTAAGCAATGCATCAGCTTCGGCTGACCAATCCCAATAATTTACGATTATCGATCCAGCCGTGGTGCTCAAATTTGCTAATTACGCAATAATTATACGGCCTACATTAGATCCCCGACTACCGCGCCATTCGCGACTCCCTGTCCCACGACCGGGGAACTGTTGTCCAGATTCCTGCGGAACGCACCCGTTTCCACCTGGCCAATAATAATTCCAATCGGTCGTGTCAATAGTTCATAGTCGTGTCGGCTCGTTTATGTATTGACTGCACCTTTGCACCACCTGTACGCCGATCAAACGCATCCGGTGTGTCTATAGTTTCGCGGCGGTCAAGCTTTCAGAGCGGGAAACTCTCCTGTATGTGTGTTTGCGTATGATGCGCGGGTACATACACAAGCGGACAGACTCGCGTTTCGATCGTTCATAGTATTGGATACATGTACATACGATGGTCAATGTTTCCTGACTGTGAGCGACTAATTCCGTTCTAAGACACATTACGTGTTGATTGTTGACCCTTTGTTTTCAACCGTGTGCGCCGTGGTTAACATTTTAAGCTGCTACGTTCCGAATGTAGAAGACCGAAGAACACTATAATAGTTCCGAGGAATTCGTCTCGTTAAATAATGACCGAATGCTAATCAATGATTTAGGTCCTATGATCCGTTTTCAGGTAATCTCGGTTTTAGTTTGTACTATATATTTTAGAAATTATTTTCCCCTGTTTTTCCCTCGTTATGAAATAGAATAAGATTTTTCAGTACGAAGTCTTCTCGTTTCTAATGTACGCATTCCTTTTTGTTTCAGGTAAGTCTCAGTATAACGGTACAGCATTACTGCCGCCTATCTTGGTAACCGATTATAGTGAGTATACGTAGATACAGTGCACTCTTACACCACGCATTGAAAGTGTATCATAGGAATATCCCATTTGCAAAAATGTATCTTCTTACGCGAACACCCACTATTTCAACCCCTATCTCGGCGAGCTTCATATTTTTCCGTCTGCCAATACCGACTATCGACTGGATTAAAATAATCCAGGCGAAACACGTAGAGGAAAGGTGTCAGAATGCATGCGGAGTGTCTGGAAAGATGGAACGTGTGTCTCGGAGAAACAGAAAGCGTGGCAGTCTTCGAGGATGGCCCGATAGGTAGCCTCTCGGTGTTGGCGCACCCTGTAAAATAGGTTTTCTCTTTCTCCTTCTTTCTCGTCCCAACGACGACGCCTCTGTCTGTCCTCCTTTTTCCACGTATTTCCTCGCGGTAGGATAGAATAAGATAGTGGCAAGAAAGAAAACTACGATGAAACGACTGCGAAGAGGTGAACTAACAGGATCGCAACAAGTGACCGATCGCCGCGCCGCGCCCTCCTATTATTTCCTCTCCTTCTCGCCTCACACTTCTATTTCCCGATAGTCTATCTCCCTTTAGCTGTCTTCATCTTGACTTTTGCCTGCGACCACATCTAGCTACTTCGTTTCGCCACCCTTCGATACCGATTTTCTTCCACGCGTTCTCACCCTCTTACTCGTGTTTCTGTCCTCTTCCGAGGAAACAGCGATCGCGGAAGAGATCTCGATAGGGATTTGTTGTTCGAGCGGTCGCGAAGATTGGAAAATTAGTAGACGGAGAGGAGATTATTTCTGGTGACCGCGATTAACGCGTTTAGTTTCACGCTTAACCCTTTCGTTAGCGAGGGCGACGATGGTAGTCGTCGATAAACGGATTCATTTTAAAATCACTCTCGAGACTTACGATAAGCTTCGATTTATTAATTCTTTTAATTATCCGTCTAACCCTTTCAATGTTAAACGCTTTTGACGAATGTATCCTGCGTATCTATGGATTATGGACGCGCAAAGGGTTAAATTTAATTCGTAGCATCGGTCGCCGGTGCCTCCCATATCAGTGAACGCGTTAATAAATTCTCCTCACAATAAGGCACAGAAAATTCAACGCGGCATTCAACTCGTTCACTGTACCGTTCGTATGTTTTTGATCTCCATTTTCGTTGCTTTTAAATACTATGCAAAGATGGGAGAAGGTAGGGGAACGACTTACGTCAGCATTGAACACATAAACCGCATGATACTATTTTAAATTGCGAAACTGAACAAAAAGAAAGAAAGGAAGAAAAAAAAGATGGTACAAAATGCCAGTCTACGTATCGCATATTTACGTCATTAGTTATCGTAACGCGATATCTGTCGAAGAACTGGCAAACAAAAGGAAAGAAAGAAGAAGAAAAAAATGTATCGATGTAATTTTAACAGAGAAGCAACGAGCACTGTTACACGATAATATTGAACGAGTGACACGTCAGAAAATCGGACGTCATACCGATTCCAGCAAGTGGAACGAGTATCCGTTTGACAATAATCGGATGAATTGCGGGCTCGAAAGTCGAGCGGATTGCTCGACTCGAACCACGCTCGAGACGTTTCCAAGGCGAATTTATCGCAAATCGTAGCTGATATCCGCGCGAGACTCGCAATCACGCTCCGTTACCGTGCCGATAGACGAAATTGAACGTTTTCGATCGACGAGGGAACCGCGTAGCCGGCTACGACGATGGCGGGCCGAGGTTGCGTAACAGTGTCACGTAACAACAACGAATCGACCTTCTCCTGCAGCCTGTGTAGCCACCCACCTTCTCTCCTCTACCTTTCAGCTTGCCGTTTAAGCAGCCTCGTTCTAGAAAGCTGAAACGTTACGTTTCTCCCGTGAACCGTGTAACACGTCGCTCATAGACGATACCGCCTCCTCGCGTCAGCATCCCTCCAGATGAGAAGACTAATTATACCGGGGGTTTATCGATCAAGAACACGTACCGGCTACGACCACCAGGGATGGATAATCTGTCCGTTACAAATGCGTCCCGGTGACACGAGCGGAAAATTCTTGGGCAACCGCGACGACCGATAACCAACGTCCATTGTCTATATCGAGCTGATTTTTCAGCATTCCAAGAGTTTCTTCAAATTTTTCGTAACACGAGTCCGCGCTACGCGACGATGCTTCGATTCCATCGTAATCACTCGTTGCTAAATTAGCAGTTCCTTAATGATACCTGTTCGATGCGTGATCATTCCTTTCGAATTAGAAGCAGCTCTCGCTCGAAGCGTCTTATTTTAACGGTTGTTCGATACATGCATCGTGAGGCCGACGATGTTTCAGCTATCTCATAGAGAAGAAAAAAAAGGGATAATAGGTAATGGTCGACTACCTTGGCATCACCCAGTTTCTCGCTCCCTCTTCCATTTTCTGATTTCTGTAATCCCGCCTAATCACCGCTCCCGACAATTGCACGAACTTTTATGTAAATAGCGTAATAGCCGTGTAAGACGATCTCGAAGCACGCTCGAAGAGGATCGAGAGGGAAAAATGTATGCGTCAGTGTTGCCGCGAGGTTCGATCATCGATGAGAAATCAATGTTGCAAGCCGCGCGATGCAAAATGAGCGGCGATGATCTTTTCTGTGGAATTCATTTGATTTGCATGCGATAGTTTGCATGATTTCAAGAAGAAATTCACTACTGAATTTCGTTTAATTCCATTAAATTATTAACAGTTGTACTAATAATATAAGGTGCTAACAGCTGATTATGTTCTTCCAATCCTCCTCCAAGTGTAAACAAACGGAAGTGAGTAAAAGTATGGATGACTAACTATTTCTATTGTTCTATGATCTACGATGAATCATTGAGAATCGTGCAGAATAATACGTGTCAGTCGAAATCCTTGTTTGCACTGACACGAACTTTGGAATTTTCGATAGAATTTCATAGATTGGACACTTGAATTTTACAAAATTGTTTCAATTTCAACCGCTCGATGACATTTGATGTCACGATCCAAGCATTCGAGCTACGTGCTTTTGTTGCCACGTTACAAACCCCGTGACACGTGTATTCTCCGTTCTGAATCGCATCGGATCATTGAAAGATTAACGTGTTAATCGATCAATAAAAAGATCAAATTGCGTTGGTACATTCAGCTAGTATCGCGCAGATTGGAGATTGATCGCGAGCCAACGAACGAATTTCCGCGTACGAGCGAGCCTTCTATTATATCGCGTCCAATTAAAATGAAAGGGGGAAAAAAATCGAATCCTCCTATCCGTTTGTGATCCAATTATCGTTTAATCATACCCCGCCGTTCGAATCTGTATTCGCCGCGAAAATTGATACGTATCCAACGGTGGCGTTCCCAAAGTCTCGAAACAACAAGGAAATTCTCCGTCAATCGAACAAAATTTGCAAGCAAAAGTAACATTCTAACAGTGATCCAACGAATCGCTGACGAACCTTACAAAAAGGAAATTTCATCTATTTTCCCTCTTCGAGACAAGGAAAATGCAATTTTGAATAATACCTTAAATATCATGTAAAATGTTAACAAGTGGCCATCGTTTTTCATCCGCGATTATTTTCAAGACAGGATCTGCCCCATTTACGCGAGACACCCTGTAGAACAGTGGCGAACGATCGAAGCGAGGCCGAGGTATGCCCCGAGGCTTTTGCTTAGGACAGTACCGGAGTTCTCTCTGTTCCCTCCAGCAACGTAACAACGCGATAAGTACAGCGGCCGTAGTGTAGAGTAGGTACTCTCTACGTACACGATAGGCCGGTCAGGTTTCCTCCCTGGTAAATCGGCGCGGACTGTACGCGTTGCACGGGGAAAGGATATGCGAAAAGGTAGCGGTAGGTTCCCTAACACACGGACAGAGTTACAGGTACAGGGTGTTAAGAAAATAACGATCGCAAAAGAACGTAGTCACAAAATAAATTAGAAAAATTGATTCCAAAACCGGAGGTCAAATTTTGGTCTAGATTCCTAGTTGGATTCTATGTATTCCATTCTATGAGAGAATGCAAAAGTTTGATGGTTCCTAGTTGGAAGGTGAACTTATTCGATGCTTGCAGTGCCATGGGTATAAGCGGGCCAGACTATAAAGGAGCCCCATCCGCATGGAACGCTGCAGTCATTGACCTAGAGAGGTATCGAGTGTCAATAGGTAGGGGTGTAAAGTAGACTGGCAGTAGTATCCCTTAAATGATGAAAGGTAGAAGGTAAAACACGCTAGAAACTACAATATTTCCTAGCTCCTTACGACTCAGTCATACATAATACGTGCAGGCTGAACACCAAAAGGGTTAATTTTACGGCTAAGCTGTTTTTTAAGTAATTTATCATATTTAACACTAAACTGTGTCTCATGGGAAAACATTGATGTATCAGTGGATTCCTAAGTCTCGAAACATTGTTAGATAAAATAGCGTGAAGCGTAAAGATATACAGTGTGGCAAAGCAAATCATGGAAGACTATCGTGTCCAGGGTGATTTTAAGAATTACCTACATACGTAATGCACGCTCGTTACTTTCTCAACACCCTGTACACGTATAGACTCTGCATATCCTGCGCTCGCTTCGTTCTCCCCTCTCCTCCGTCTCCTTTTCTCGCTCCTCTTTCCCTCATCCTCTCGCCCTTCGTTCTCTCCCTCTCATCCCGCCACACCCCTACCCGACCGCGATCCTTCCCTGTCGACGAACTCACGAGTTCATAGACAAGGACTCGGTGTTGTTCACCGCAGGTGGGACTGTCGAAAGAGCGTGAAGAAGGGGCAAGGGGCAGGAACGGGGGAAGAGGAGACAGGATCAAGCGGTGGGGAGAGACGAGCTAGCGCGAGAGGGGTGAGAAATCAGTGGTGGTGATGGTTGAAGCGTTGGGAAGGGGTTGCGATCCTTTCGGTGGGGTTGAAGGGGTTGTGGACTGATGTAGTAGGGGAATTGGGGAAGTTGGAAGCGAGAGGGGAAGTAGAGAACGTGTAAATACGTGTGCAATACCGGCAGATTCATACACCCGGTGACTCGCGTGTGAGTCAGCTTCCTGTATCACCGCTCGAGTCGTTTCGTGCATATTGATATTTTCTCTGCGACGACTATGATTCTTCGTTCGTATTCTTTCGATACGACATCAAATCGTTGCAAATTTTCCTTGCGATTGAGAATTGCAGAGGAGAACCGAGGGAGAGAGCGCTGTATTTAAACGGAAGCCCGCGAAATCGAGACATGCGCGTGCACATCGCGCAACTCTCTATGCAAGTTTGCTTGCAGGAACGATGAGACTTCATCGATATTTAATCTTTCCTCTCGTTTCGTCTATTTATATGAAGCATAAAAATGGGGTTTAAATACAGGAAAGGGTAGTTTCTTATTTATATACATTCTTAAATTTTAGAAATAATATAGTTGATGAAATTCAATTTTGTATTAATTACTATCAAAATAGGAATTAGTGATTTGACAAGATTTCGCGAATGAATTTCCACTGGATTTGGCAGCATGGATGGGGTTAATTATCACGAAGAATAGAGCTTAATTATAGTCCGATATCCGGCTGTTGGGAGTGTGCCCAATAACGTTGTTTTATCCCCGCTAGAGTCAATGGCGAATATTTATGTTTTACCTATTTTACAAACTGCCATTTTCATGCTGCGCGCCTAATAGCGTATGCACCGTACGCCAATTGGCTGCTCGTATTAAAGGATCGATCGTTTTAGCGCAATTAACGCGACACCCCTGATCGAGCCCATTCATTTCCCTTATTTTTAATTATAAAAATACGAATAATACCTCAGGATAATACACTCAATTATTAATTATTGACATAATCAATCGTATTAATAACGATTATTAACTAATAAGCCTTTGATCGTTGATGATTCATTGATCCCTCACTTTTTAATTTATTAAATACAATTTCTTTAAATCCACGAATATAATTGCTCCGCTTCTTTTTACCCTCCTCGCAGCCAGTGGATTCCAGATCGAATTACCTCTAACGATGGCTTCCATCTGTGACGTCCAGATACGTCCAGACGTATTAGAAATGGCAAACGCTCGTATAGAGAGGCCATCATTCAACCCCATGGTACTCCACTCGCCTCCCATGCGTCCCTCGGCGCATCGCGTTGTACCGGCGTTGTGGGTTTTCGTGGCGCTCCTCTGTCCTCGAGCAAACTGAACGAGACAGAGAAATAACGGGGGTGAGAGGAGCCCAGGGTGGAGACCAAAAATAGAGCAGGTCCGCGAGACACTCGTCCGAAGACTACCATTCAGAGTGCAGCAATTATTTTATTTCGTTGCGAGGCGAATGAACTCGACGACGGATCGAACGCGTAGATTGCTGGCAAAAAAGTAGATATTTTGAAATAATGGCAAATACGACGTAACCTTGTCACATTATGATAAGTCAAGCTAATATTTTCTTGGTAAACTTGTTACTGATGTGTTTAAAAAGTTTCTGTAGTCGTGAAAAATGAAAATTATCGATAGATTCCAAATAAGAATCACCGTGCGTCGTCCATGCGTGTCGTGTCGGAATAATCGTCGAGATTTCTACTTGCAACGAAGGACAACGAAACCCCACCGAAGTTTCGCTTGTTTTTAATGAAAAATTGATGTACCGATTACTACGACATCGTAGATAATAGCTAATAGAATAACGAAAAACGATTGCGAAGTGAATTACAAGCGGAGATAGAATCAATTGCGCTTTTGTGGCTTCGCGACGTTCTCAGCGCCTGTTCGTCGCTGCCGCTATTATGTTTCGAGTGTCATTTTCTTTTCTTTTCTCTTCTTCTTTTTTCCTATGTGCGAACAACGCGTGTAACGGTGTGGCCGCGCCGCACTGGGATGTTCGTCGTGGTAAACATTGACCTCGTTTGCAACTGGCGACACGGTGGAAAGGCTGTTGAGAAAGAAACCTCGGCTTGCCCATTTTGTCGTAATATCCTGGCCATTGTGGAGCAACGTTGAAACGTCGCTCGCACGCAACCGTGTTGTACAGAGATTTTGCTTGCTTTCGACGACGAACGCGAACACGGTCCAAACACGATTTTCCCCATCGTACTTCCGGATTATGAAAGTACTTCGAGCGCCCACCATCGGACGGGAAATTCGGAGTTTGCTCTGCAAGAAATTAACCCTTTCGCTAGTAAATACTTGGCCGGAGATATTTAGTGTATCGAAGCTTTATTAGCGGCTCGAATAACGCGAAGTCTCGTGCATCAAATTACGCACATCCGTTGTAACCACCCTCGTGATCGTTACAGGGATGCTTTACCGCTCCCGTAACGTCGAATTAGACGCAAATTAATCTATGAAAATTACATTATTACTGCATATAGCCCCATAATTTTCAGCTAATCTTTCCTCGAGTTTCCATCGATTCGTGTTCATATAGTCGATGATGTATCGACCAGTTATTCGCTGAAATATCGAGGTGAAATATTGATACGTACCGAACGAAGAAAGGGAGAGAGAATCTATGGTGATTTAAAAATATTACAGCTGGAAGATGATAAATTGTTTAACGTTGATATAGAAATGGGTAGTTGGTTATTAAGGCAAACGTTAAAGCGAATTTGGGTAAAGAGTATTCTTCAGTTTGTTCGGTCACTATCTAGGTCATGAAATTCATGTTACCTCTGCGGAGAGGAAGAGCTATCATCGACATCCCTCTGCTGTCGATACTCCGCTGAGCGACGTCAAGGGATTTGGAAATATTCTGTCACGCTTTTCAGCGCGAGGAAAGTTGCTTTCCTTACCTTTCTCGACACTTATCCGCGAACGTGTCGATAAGAATTTTCTTTTCTCAACCACAAAATACACTCCGGAATCTTTACTCCACGCGTCGGCGGTATCGTTTGTAACTTCCTACGTTTCAATAAAATGTAATTATAGTTTAGGGGTGTTTAACTTCCAAAGGGAGTTTCGATCGATCTCGGAACTTAACTCAGAGCCGAAATCTTTACGTGCAACGATTCCGTTAGCACTGTTACACTTCTTTTTACACACGGTACGAGTATCTTATACTCTTGATCGATTTATACTGTATCATTTTCGCAAAAATATCTGCGAGATGTGGCCCGTGGTTGTTTCGTTTACGAGCGCTCGTAGGTCGCAGGATCTCGCGATGCCGGGGGTATCGTTCATGAAATATCAGGCTCGACGGATGCATTTTCATAATGCGCACTCCGCGGCTCTCGTCACCGAGCAGAGTGCGACCACCATTCGTTGGATTATTTATGGTACCGCCTACGGTTTTTTAGTTGGCCACCGCACGGTACGAGCGCGAATTTCTCGTTGCAGCTTCCGTGACCTAAAAAGGTTCGCGTCGGTGACACGTCATTTTTCTCTTTTTAAATTTTCCCATTTCTAAACAGTCCAGCAAAAAACTGACAATAGCAAGAAGCGTATTTTTGGTTTTTTATTTTTATTTTATTTTATTTTATTTTTTTCATCGCAAAATCAGTCACGTATCGATGTCCCGATACGAATCGAAGCTTATTAGATATACATAATTTAATGGAAGAGGCAGGGCAGCATGCTGCTTTACGCATAAACTGCTCGTTAAGTGTATCACGATCCCGGGGCAGCTGCAGGTGTAATCTGATAATGCAGGTGCAACGAGCCGACGATGTCGGTGACGATATTAATATAGAGAAATTATTACGAGCGATGGGCATTAGCGCCGATTCATTACTCACCGGTTCGCTTTCACGGACTTTACCGTCTTCGTACTTAATTATTTGAGGGACAAACCGTGCGGAGAACGGCTGCGCTAGTGAAAAGCTGCATATTCTTTGTCCTTGTCGAATCGCAACTGTTCTTGTCGAATCTCTCTCTTTCTATTAGTTAAAAATAGAAAAAAAGTTGGCGTAATGAGAGCGGGAGCAGTTGTTATCATGTTCACTTTTTAAACTATAATCGGTTCACCGGCAAGGAGGGTATTTTTTGAAATGTCAGGTTATTTTCAGTGAACCCAAGTGGGTGTCTGGAGACACCTACGATCGTGGAAGTAGCGACTTTTAACGTTACGCTGTAAGGATCGCCGTTTAAAGGTGGAAGCGTTGAATCAAACACATATTCCTCGTCGGTGATGCGCGCAGCCGGCCCATTACCAACATCCCGGAAACGTATCGCGTCGTAAAGAGGATTATGCAGACTGCATAACCTTCGAGGGCATTGCCGAAACGGGGGTTAAAAGGAACAGGAGGGTCACGGGTCAAACAGAATTAGCGATACGTTCCATCGGTTCACCTGCCGATGCGGCTTAATTGCATCGTTAGAAGTTCTCGTTAACGTTTCCCGTCTGTATGCAAACGTTTCGACGAACAGCAGGCCTAGTGATAACACGATTCTCATCGCCGATTGTTATCTGCAAAGCGAATCCTCGATTTTTCGTCAGGTCGCTTACTCTTTTCGTTACTATGGGTACCTTTGGCCACCCCCCGATGGGTGCTACGAGTGTTGGGAAAAACGGTTTTGAAAAATCAGAAAAATTTTACACCAAATCGCAAAATTTTCCTGCTTACGCTTCTCCATCGGGACATTCGCTTTTTTTAGCGTTTCTGAGTAACGAACAGTACGCAAATCCGAGTTTTTTCAAAAAAAAAAGAACATCTACCTCTTTTGCTCATTCGAGGGACGTAACGAAACCAACGCAACGGCGAGCAGGAGAGAGAAAAAAGAACGGTCTCCACTGCGAAGCTTGAAACGAAAGAATAGAGGTAGCACGACTGGGAAAGGAAAAAAAGAAAGTTCGCCCAATTTCACCGGCGAATTGTTACGAAACTCTACCGTTTGTCCTATCGACTCGGTGTAATCTGCCGTTCAATTTTCATTACTGTGATTTGTTTCTAGTCCGCGTCAGCTGCGCCTCGCTGCGTTTTTCCGTACCATCTTCCTTTCGTTTCGATCACAAACGAGATGCAAAGCAGTAGAGTATTTAATAAACTTATTCGATTTTGCTTAAATTACGAAACTATCGGCTCGGTTGATGTTTTTAAAGGTACAAAAAGTATCGTATTTTTCGGTTAACGTTTAACTACCGTACTGTTGCTGGAATGACTCAACAGCGAGAGAGCAGCATTGAAAGGTTCTCTCGATTATTCGAGAAACTTGGCACTTACAAGGAGATGCTACGAAGTGCTAACTCGACTTTCGAATGAGCTCTAGTGCATTCGAAAGGGGAGGTCAATAGTACAAATCGTGTTAAGGGTTTTGGGTGTATGGGCCTTACTTTTTGAGAAAATTGCATAAATATTTATGCATTTTTTCAGCTGTACTATAAATACAATGAATAGTTGAATATCAGTATGAAGCAAATTAGCCGAGCAGGTTAAGTGCCCGTGCAGCTATTATTTTGTAATCCATGCAAGCTCGGTTCAAGACAGCATTCTGATAATTTTTTTTTTTTTTTCTTTTAAGATTATTCTATTTATGAATTGATTTTTTTCATTCTTTGCAGCAATAAAAAACGATTTATTACTTGGTATTATATCTGTATGTAGTTATTATGTTATGTGTTATAAAATTCTGTCATAAAACTACATACAGATATAATACCAAGTAATAAATCGTTTTTTATTGTTGCAAAGAATGAAAAAAATCAATTCATAAATAGAATAATCTTAAAAGAAAAAAAAAAAAAATTATCAGAATGCTGTCTTGAACCGAGCTTGCATGGATTACAAAACAATAGCTGCACGGGCACTTAACCTGCTCGGCTAATTTGCTTCATACTGATATTCAACTATTCATTGTATTTATAGTACAGCTGAAAAAATGCATAAATATTTATGCAATTTTCTCAAAAAGTAAGGCCCATACACCCAAAACCCTTAACACGATTTGTACTATTGACCTCCCCTTTCGAATGCACTAGAGCTCATTCGAAAGTCGAGTTAGCACCTCGTAGCATCTCCTTGTTAGTTCCTCTCAGGCGACGCCTTTTGCGCTCCCATTTCTTCGATGCACTTTCTTCGCTGATCTCCGTGAAAGTCGAGAGCAAATTACATCGAGGCGAAACCTCGTGGTGAATTAGAACCATCCGGAACATCGAACTTCTCCGGACAATTATTTTTCACTGATTCCTTTGTTCTCAAATTCATTGCCGTCAAAATTATTAGATATCAATGAAAGTTACTTAGAGAAAGAAATCACTCGACAGCCAGAAAAGTTGTCGAGCTGGTGGAAAAGTAAAACATGTAAAATTTACGAGTTTCCTTGATATTGGTTCGGGGTTAGGGACATATTTTCTGGCTTAGGGGTAATAAATCGTACGGTACGGATTCCTGTGCACAAATGAGCGCGGATATATTCGCAGTGGTACGCGTCGAGCCGCATGCTTCGAGCTCCTTTCGTCTTTCCTCTCTCGAATAATTTCCACGCCGCGCAACGGCCTCGTGTACCGAGGCAATAGATATACCAAACGAGGGCTCTGGTATTTTCAACTCTATGATGCGACTCGAAATCGCTATAATCGGTAGGAACAATGCCGGTCGTGTGCACACTTGTGAACGACGTAAAATTCGTCGTTTAACCGAGGGAACGGGTAAAGGTGTCGTTTCTTAACCTCGGTAACGACGTGTACGCGACGAAAGGCTGTTTGTAACGGGGCGGTAATAAGTGGATCGTATTGCCGGCAAACAACGTGGCAATTCTCGGTTCGAAGGCTCGATTTAGCTCGGAGAAGAGAGGAGAAGCACACGACCGATCTAAAGGGCAGGGATTTGCAGGGGACGTCACCTGCAATTAGGTGGACGCTCGTCGCAGCACACAAACGAAAGCGATACCAGCACACACGAGGGCCAGCTTAGGGTTACTCGCTCGATCGTTCGCCCGAGTGCAGGCAATTTCGGCTTTGTCATGGTAATTTCCCGCTCGCACGAAATAATACGACGCTGACGACAGCCAGCGACCGGCAGGCATTTTTTGAATATGCGATTTTCTTCCTACGAATCCGCGGCACCGACCAAATGATTACCCTTCGCCCGCTGATCCACGATAGATTACGCTTCTCGCGAAAGCCTAATGAAAACCTACGCGTTTCGGTTAACAATTGTAACCATCGATCGTACGATTTATGATCGTGTACGCAGCGATAGAGCTCGACAAAGAGGCTCCAGTCGGGATCGATTAAGAAGAGAATTTCGATTGACGTACTTTGCTCGTTAATTAATTGCTTGTCAGTGTGTAATTCAACGCTTCCGCATTCTAGATCACGATTGTATCTCATCGCGGCAGCATTCTTGCCGCATACCATCGAATGCCGCGAATGTTTCTTGCACGCGCCACTTCGACGTTTCGATCCGGAATCGGAATTACATCTTCAAACGGACTGCAGACAGAGTGAAACTAACTTCTCGTTGGTAATGAACGATAGTAGCAATTCAATGAGAAGGTAATTGCGCAGAATAAATGTAGCAATATCTTAGTTTCATTCGTTCGATACCCTTCTTTCGTGAACGAAAGGATAAAATTGAAGAGGACACCTTGTATATCAGTGAATTTCCCGGACATTAGAGTAGATAGAGCATCGACGCAGCGCCCTGTACAGACATTTTCGATAGCAGCCAACGTGAAAATGTATTCGGCGTGGCCGTCGACGTCCCCGAAGCTTCGATAGGATCGATAGATGCTAGAAACGCAGCCAGCCAGCCAGCCAGCCTCTGCATCTCCGGATCGCTTGGAAACTGGCTGCGCGATTCTGTGTCAGACCGGCACATCCATATAGAGGAGCACGTAGCGAGAACGCGAGGAAACGGCCCCGGCCCTCGCGAGCTGCCAGCGCGGAAACGAGCTGAATTCGTCTCAGCCGTTGGAAAAATTCGAGGCTCTCGAGGACTGCGCCAGCAATTCTTTCGGACCACGCTCGGATAACGAGCGATCTAACGCTTTCCTCTTCTCCGCTCGATGAAACGAGCGAGAATTTTAATCGCGATTGTATTGTACGCCGAGAATAATCAGGTGCCTTGCTTCCAGCTTCATGGATGAATCGATCCTACTTTGACGAAGGTGAAAATTTCATTCTATAAATAAATCTAAGAATAATATTTCTAACGAACTGCAAAGCCTATCCGGTGATTTTACCGTTTGAAAATTAATAACGAAGACTAAGTGTGGCAAAACTGATTTCAAGGTGTAACCTTCTTCGGAAGAACTTTCTCTCGGCAAACAAACGCTGTACTCGACGACTGTTGGATGAAGACGAAGAAAATCGTGTCATCTCGATATAACGATAGCGTTTCAAGGATAAAATTGACGCAGACAAAATCGTTTGTTCGAAGGATCGAAGCATTCTTTCCTCCTCGTATCACTCTGATGTAATCCCAGTGGTATTACTGTGCCAAGTGTACTCGCTAATCGACTTATCGTCTTAACGTAATCGATCTTCGCGATTCAGATGTTGTTGTAAGAGGTAGAATGGAAGCAACGGTTGAGTTTGGCAACGATCAACGGTTTGGTAATGTAATCGTTTAATCGACGCTAAGTAGGGAGGCAGAGGTGAACGAGGAAGCTGACGAAACTCATGGAAATGAGAAGGCTGTATACGTAGACGAGCAAACAATACCGTCTACAGAATTTCGATCCTAACCAGCCAAACCGAAATCAAGATCGCTTTCCTTTCGCTCGCTGGTACTGTTAACCCGAGAGTTCAACCGCACTTGCAACGATCGATCGATCGAAACGAATTTAAATATTTTCTGCAAAATCTTCTGGGTTTCTAGGATTTGGAAATTTTCATCGTTCTTAACTCCCACCTCGCATTGTGCTTTCCTATAGATACGAAGTTAGACTCTGAGCTTTGGAACTTACGACCCCCAAGTCTTATTTCGTCAAACTTAGAAGTTCTTTCTCTCTTTCTCAATTGAAATCAGGAATTTTCGATAATAATTTATCAATATCACATTCTAAATATCTTTAAATTAACTCAAAACTTTCAGATCTTCTGTTATATATGTTTTGTGTTTCGAGAACACCTATGTTAATTAGACACTCCGACTTTCAGGGAATTAACGGTCTAGCTGGAGAAGGGTAATGATGTTTTGAACGGGCGGTAAAGTTTATTGGATTGCACGTGTAAATGTGTCAATTGGCTGTAAGTGTTGTAGCGTAAGGACCAAGTATTGGTTTACATCGATTGCAGTGCAACTCTGTGACTGATTAATGTTGTGTAAGAGGGATAGGTATCCTAGATAAATTGGCAGAGTAAAGGCATATTAGATAACAGATATAAATGGAATCGATTTAACGTTTATAAAATGCACCGTAGTGCATTTATAAAATAAATGATGCATGAAATGAATTTGCAATATTTATCTATTTACAAATTTTATTACATAATTCCTGTTTTCTCCTTAATAAATGTAACTCATTAAAACATTTTTTCTTCTCTGTTACAGGTAAGTACACTATGGATTTGGTGAAAAAGCAAGCGGTGTATTTACGGTAAGATTAATGGATTTTCGTTTAGCGATAGATAATAAAATTGACACGCGGCGAACGAGAACGCGTATTCTCTCGTAAACGCGTTCCATTTTCATAGGAAAATCTTACAATTAGCAGAGGCCTGGTTTGAACACGCGTAGCTGGTCGCGCGACGAGCAACGGTGCAACGTTGACACGATGCAAGACCTGTCGAGATCAAAAGCTGCGTGCAGTGGCACACGCCTCTCACTATTGCGAAAGTTGCCTCGACGCAATTCTCGCCAGGTACATGAAACGCTCTGTCGAAGCAGATGATTTACCGTTTAGAAACTCGTAAAATCATCTGCGCCTTCTTATTCCTTTGAACGTTCAATTGATACACCTGACCAAAGTTCAGGATGATAGTTTAACCTTTCGTTATAAATCGCGCGTATATAAGTCTTCCAGAATGGGCTGTTAATTTTCATATCGTCGATGATGGATGTACAAATCTAGGATAGACGTACAAGTACTCCAAGCGTTCCATTTAAAATGACACAAACGAATATACCAAATGATTCGTGTGTACGATTTGCGAACGTGATTTCAAACCATTTAATCCGAAGAAAATATTAAGAGGCAAAGGAATTCAAGGAATTCCGCTTTCTCTGATGATTCGTTATCGTCGAACGACCGAGTTATCGTGGAAATAAAGGAACGCCTCTCTTTGAGCGTGACGCGGCGATCTTTCACTTCCGGCCGAGACGAAAGAAAGCGACAACCCGTTGACGAGTCCGGGTTCTTGCAAAATCAGTCGAGAACAAACGAAAGGAACACGAGGCTGCTCGACAACGCGTCGTTGAAAGTGAAACGATAGGGACTGTTCGAGCTTCTCGCCGGAAGGAAGAAATTTCGATGCTAAAACGGGCCTTTCTCTATCCTTTCATCTCTCTACCTGGTAACACCCTAACAAAGATCCTCCTTTGAAACGAGTATATGAAATATGTGATTAAAAATAATACAAGAGGAAACGACAAGTTTTCGAAACGTCGAGTTATTGCGCTCGATCGCGGATTCGAGCGTACCGTAGCAGGGCGTTCACGGTCCGCACCCTTTTCTCTGGAATTCCACGCGGAATTCGTGCCCCGGAGAAAGTGAAATGCCATTTCTGTCGCGAGACGAAATAAAGCAGCGCGAGGAAACGCGCCGACAATGGGCCGCGAGAGATATTCCCTCGAAGAAACCGATCGGAGTCGCTCTTAACGCTAATTTTCATAGTAATTCGAAACAAACTCCGCAACGTCTTTTTGCAGATATAAAAAGTATCCTTTGCCGAGGGCTAAAGTAACAGAGTATCGAAGTGACGAGTCGAAATTTCGTGTGAAACGAAATTGCCAAGAGCAATCGCGGCGACTTTTACCGTCGCTGTTCCTTGATTTCCTCACCGATTACAGCCCATGACCGGAGTAATGCTAGGTTCAGATAAATCGATCCTCGCGCCCTGAAATATTCACGCTCGTATCAAAGCACCGCGTAGACTGTGTGGTCTGCGGTAATCTTGCCAGCCTGGTAGACGCGTACACGTTCGTGTAAAGCCTACTCCTCATCGTGGCTCGAGCTTTTGCACAGGATGGGGCTTAATTGAACCCGTTCGATCGTTATCGAACGTACACGGTTCCACTCAATTTCTACGAACAACTCGACGATAAAACGTTCATAATTTTTCCTCGAATTCTTTTCGAACAACCCAAGTTCCACGGTATTATCTTCCATAATCCTTTCCATTTACTCAAGAAACGATACGCGAGATGTCACCAGGATATTACACCGGAAACGGAAGAAAGTTGACCGCGTGTGGCGCCTAATCAGGGAAATTTCAATGGCCGTATCAAAGGCACAAAAGGCCACGTCGTGTCGCGACTTTCGCACAATGTACGAGTGTAATCGCGCGATACCAGGCTTCGTTTGTTCGATAAACACCCGGTGATCATCGCGTTTCTCTCTCGGCTATTATTCTGCTCGATCGAGGTGTTAGAATAACGTTGAAACGACGGCAAACGATGTCGATGAGTCGAGACTGGCTCCACTTACGCAATGTCAACCCGCTAAGAAAAGCTGAATACAGGTTTCCAACCGATCCCGCCGATGAAGTCGATCCGCTTGCTTTGCAATCGGGCTACCGTAAGTACTGGTTGTGCAAATCGGAAACATTATCGTCGCTCGTTCGATTCGTACGTGCCGATTATAACGTCTACGCGTTCTCGATTCGCGAACCTGAAGAAATCTAATGATAACCGTTCGATCGTTTTATGGGATGTAATCTTTGCCTGAATGAACCCTTTCACTGCGTTCGGAGTAGTTATACGCGTGTCTTTGAAAACGTACTGTTAACGCGTTCATAATAAGGAAATTACCGGTGTTTGGTATCAGAAATTGAGCGCGGTGGAATAACGAAAAGATTCGGAATAAATATCTCTACGATCCATTCGTAGCCCTATTGTCGTTGAGCTATCGTTAGGTAGAGTTAGCTTCTTCCACGCGTCACACAATCAAGCACACACACACGCACGAAACAGGGAATTATCGGGTAACGACGCAACGGAGTCCGGTAATTTAACGACAACTAATTACGGCCCGGACCTCCTTCGACTGTTGCAACATCAATCCAATCTCTCAACCACATTCGGTAAAGCCTCATCGTTTACACGCGTTTCACCGGTAGATGCATAATTCATGCATTGTTATTACTGTTATTAACATTATTGGCGGCTTCCTTAGCAACGGGTATGGTTCGTTGAAAAATCGAATTGATCGTAACTCCGTGATTAGGGTTTTAGACGAACGGGGATGGCTAATTACTGGATTATTAAATCGCCACCCACACGGCTGGCTCGAGTGTAATGACTTCTGTGTCCCATACACGTACGTACACAGTTGTATAGCGTGGATAAGGAAGGAAGATTCTGCTTGATACGTATCTGCTTACTCTCGGGACCGAGTGAGATCTCGCGAGGAATTTGCTGAGCAATCGCTCGGGTGCTACTTCTGTTGAGACTCCAGTGTCCCAATTAATGCATACACAATTAGTATGATTCCAGAGTGTTCAAATAGAGACTTATTGTTGGAAATTATTCTTTTAATCCATTCGTTACATCGTATCGCGCTTTTCTATAGATATTAGGGATCCGTCCGGAGAGTCGGCGACGCATGGTACTCTGTATACTTTGTACCATAGAAATATTCCAAAAAATACACCACTAATTTATCGAACAACCTAATACAGTATGATTTCTTCGCCGTAAAGATGTGTCGCGTGGATGAAATGGCTGGAACATGCGACACCGGTTTCTCGCGACTATAATCCCGTCGGTTTATTGAACACGCGTGTAACATCGGAGATTCGCGCGCTTGTTGCGTGTACGCCCACGCGAGCAAGGTGAGGACAGCGTTTCCGATATATCGAAGCGGAGACGTATCATCATATTAACCGCCCACGCGACAAGATCGTCCCCATTGTTCGGCAGGGTATCGCATTAATTTCGTGAACGTATATGTATAATAATAATTGATCTGCCCACGATGGATCGTTCGTTCTCGCTTAATTACACGCGGTGGAACGTGACCCAACGCTTTTCGTGTAGTCATCCCGTCTTGTTCGTTCCAGGTGACCCTGTTCTTTTCGCGAAGGTGTTCGATCAAAGAAGACATTACCAGTTCGGATTACGGTCGAGCAGCGTTTCTTTTGCTTCTTAGCTCCTACGCGTTTCTTACCGAGCCGATACGAGCTCGTCTTGTTCCGGCGAACGTGGGAAGGCGACTAATAATGGCCTAACCAGTAAATATATTTCATTCTTTTATATCCTGGCAAAATTGAGTAAAAAGAATCAGCTCGTACTCTATTTGACAATTTCGTGAAACTTGTTACTTAAATAGGCGAGGAAGAAACTAACGAAGATTCTACTTAATGGAAGCATCAAACATTGATGCGGCAAGTTACTCAATCATCTAGTAGGACTTAGTTCGAGGTGGTTGCATTAACCATCGAGCAGGAGCGAAATTCAGCGAGCGTAGTTGGCGTCGCGTCGATGTAACTTCCATCTCGGCTACTAGTGGCAACGGCATTAGCGCGATTACACGGAAATTACGCGATACGCGTGCACCGGCAGGAAGACGAGCAAAGTTTCGTGAAACCGGCGCGCCGCCACTTGGGGCCCGGAAAACGATTATTGGCCGTTGCACACCGCCACTTTGTATGCATAGTCCGTTTCGAGAGGGAAAGTTACCTTATTTTCGGACGGCTATAGTCACCTGGCTGATTCGTTCGCGAAAGTCCTACCGTTTAGCCTCGCAAAGTAAAATTTCTATGTAATATCGAGTATCTATGTCGAATAAGAGTTAATCACGAGGACGGGGATAAGAAAGCTGTTGTTGTTTCGCGAGTACGAACCTCTCGCCGGAGTTCCAACGATGCACAGAGCTAGTTTACGAGCGGGTGAGCAAAGACGGGAGGATGTTTTATGTATTCGCAGCACGAGCATCGTTTATTGTTACACCACACCTAACGGAGAGGGCCGAAATTGATGACAATTGTGCCGCTGTAAAGAAACACACCATGGATGAATCATCTCCCGCGTTCTTTTCCGCGGCGAGGCTGACCTCTTTGTCTTTTCTGGGACCAATGACTTCACTGGTGTACCAGAATTAACCGCGATTTCTCCGGAAGACGTACCGAAAGTGTTCGTCGTTCGTTCGAGCCCGATGCCATGACGATTAATCAACCAGCTCGATCATTCGTCAAATATTCAAAGCTTTTTCTGGGTTAAATAAAAGGGTAGTCTGGAATATTTAAACGAATATTAAAAGCTAAGCGAGGAATAGTAGTTTTTTTTTCTCCGACGAAATGATGTTTATCAGAGAGGAAGGAAATCGAGCTTTCGTCTTTCACGGGGTCAGCAACGTAGCCGCACACCGCATCGTCTTTGTGACTCTTTCGTAGAGACGTCGAAAGAAGGAAAAAGGAGAGGAGACAGAGCACGATAGCCCGCCACGACGATACGATCTCTCATCAGCAACATGAAGCTAACAAAGCTCCAGTCTGGCCTTGCTGACCGATAACACGAAGCGTCGAGTATCGACCCTTTGCTCCTTTCACCGTGCAATTTCTCCCTTTACTTCCGTCAAAGAGAACGATTCCCAGCCGCTTTACCTCGTTTCGCGATCGCTTTCGAGACAGGGATATCGAACTAGATCGTTTCCTCGCTATCGCTAATAAACGTCTCGATTTCGTGTCTCTGACTAGCTTCCTTCGCTACGAATTTCATCACTGAATCAATCTGAATCGATAAGAGGTGTTAACGAAGGTTATTGAGATTGCATAACAATTAAAATTCCATCGATATACCGGTATTGCAATAATCCAACAAATAATCTCTTCACGTTTTTTTCAGTCTAACCCGACGAATGGCTAGTTTTCCATGGGAATTTGGCAACGGTTCGAAATTAAAAAATTACGATTCGCACGAGAAAGTCGTAAATATTCTATCGAGAATTAAATGGAAAATCATGTTGGTCACTGGCCATTCTCCAATCTACGATCCTTGTTCACTTTCGGGCTGTCCATCGTCTGATGCTCTCCATCGGCCACTCTCCTCTTTGTTCGTCGCCGATTGCCGAGGTTCTTTAATAACGGCACCGGTGATTTATCGACAACCACGCGAAGAGAGGTCCACTGCAGCTCCAGATTCGCAGATAGATGGACACGCTCGGAACAGGTATAAGTACATCGACCTCCGATCGATTCGGCACGCTTCTCGTTTTTATTTCATCGTTCTTCTTACGTTTTCATTTCGCCATGGTTTTCATTCAGAAATATTCGACGCACGATAAATAACGTGCTGTATATTATGATTAAATTTTTATATCCCACGAACTGTTGAACCTTTTGGTCAGCGATGGCTCGTGTAGGGTGGGATGCAATTGAAGAGAGGAAGGAAAGAGAATTGCTTAACAAAGGGTACGTTTCCGCGTCCCTTACGAAAGCAATCCGTCCGATATCGTGGTGGAATCCGCGTAAGGCACGTTGAAGAAGGAGAAGAAATTCCTTTCCCCTTGTACCCGGAAACCAGTCGAGGGAGTCCCAACAGAGGCGGTATCAGTGATCTTCTCGTGGAATTCTCGTTTGTCAGACGTCAGCCAGCTACTCGACTGACCATGACGATCGCACGAGCCCAACCACCGGGGAAACGATCGGAAATCCAAACGTTTTGTACCAACGATCGGCCTATCTGGTCCTATTAATCCAGTCTGCGGAGACCATCTCGTACGCTCGACAATATTGAGCCGCGTTATAATCGACTTACTCGTCGATTGCGAGCCTGCTTTCTCGCCTCTCGTCCATTCGAATCCCGATGAAAATCGATTATTATCGGTTCGTTCTCGCGCGATTTCTCGCCTGTCAGACTTTGGCTACTTTGCCAGGCAACCGTGCCTTTCGCGGGTCTATAAAACGAAAGGTAACTTGGCTTTTAGTAAAAATTTTATACGTAGAATTCACCGAACACACTTTGTAGCTACTGTATCGTGTGCATTTGTTAGATAAGAGTCGTCTAAACGAAGATTAATCTTATCCGTTCTCGGATCGAGATTCGCTATGGTTGAAGCGGAAAAGGAACGAAGAATAAGCGTAAATCGATCGTATAGAGCCGTAAATCGCGAATCACGCGTGCACCTGTGCATAAAGAAACATACGGTGGGTTTGCATCGCGTAATTCGAAAGAGGAAAGTCACGGGACTCGGTGCAGCCTGTGCGGAATCGCTCGTGGGTGGCATGGACCGTTCGAGCGTACAATGTGAATGCATCCACGTTGATACGCGTCGCATAAAGAGCTCCTAGGATTCCGTTACACAGAGATAGAACAGGTTACCAGTCCCGTGACACACGTTGCCGCAATATTTTCAGAGAACGTGTACGTTTTCACGCGAATTCCATCGTTACTCCTGAAACGCCGACCGGAGTAATAAGAAACGGCTTAGCCAACAGATTGCCACCTCGTCCCTAGGCCTTCTAATAAAGGCTTCTTTTCCTAACCTGACACGGCTTCCTTCGAGCCTCTTCTTCTTCAAGAGCAGAGTCTCTTTTCTATCGCTCTTCGACATTCAACCCTTCTTCGAATCCCTTTGCAACCGTATCGAATGATATTCTCTCAGTGAATCGTCACTGGGATGTTTTAATAGCATCGATAATTATTTGCAAAGTTTGCGTCGTTTTTCATTTCTTATCCGGCTGATTTTATATATATTTAAATAGTTTTGGGTATAAGGGTGAAAGATTGCATCACTGATGCCACGTGTTCGACACGCTGCATGACACGTGTTTCGATGCATCCCAAAGAATGAAATTCCCATTTCTGGGAATGCGCTATGCGTCTTTCAAATTTTAGAGAAATTTAGAAAACGACGTTGATCAGAAAAATTCTGACTATTTCAAAATTCAAGCGTCCGAAAATTGTGAGGTTCGACGGGTTAAGGTTATTCGATATGCTTTCGCAGAATAAGTCACGGTGGTATGGAATCGAAAGTGGAACGGCTTAATCCCAGCCGAAATCCATTCGCGGCAAGATTCATTCTTCGACCCTCTCGGCACAACAATGGCCGCTCTTGCTTCCGTTCCTGAACATATCATCCACCTCGTTCCGCGATCACACCGATAAATGAACTGCCTCCTCTAGGACCTGCTGATTACACGGTTTAATTAACGACTTCGTAACTTGTGCAAGACACCCGACTATCCGTTCCAGCCTTCTCGTTCAGACAGAACTGAACGGCTCTGGTGACAAGTGTAGAAACGAATTAGAAACATTAGAGAATTTTCAGGTATTTATAATTTGCTCAATAATTAGATCAAAATCTTTCGTTTTCACATATCATGTAGGTCTAACTTACCATTGATCCTACCATTACTATTTAGCAAAGATTCCATAAGCTTCAGTGGCTAATACTTCTCAATATAAAAATAATAATAAAATTAAAAAAGACACGGGATTCAGTGCAAATCGATTCGCGGGTCAAGCACCCTGTCCCTGTCCTATCGTCTTGGTTCGTTTTTCCAACAAGGTCCTCCTTCAGCCAGGGTAACAGTATCTCCAATTAAGAGCGAGGTGCCAGTCCGTTGAAGTCAATTTGTTCGAGTGGCGAGACGCCGTTAGTCCAGGGGTTAGAGACAACGTCGGGATTCACTGACAGTGGCTCGGTTGGCAACCGAAAGCTCGCCGTGTGCCGATCTCTGGTGGCCCTAGGTTGCCGGTTCTTACGCCACTGGGATCGATATCCCGGGAGGCCAAACAGTAAACAGCCGGTTGGTCAGGATGGAGCCGGTGGTGGGGCTGCATAACATGGAAGCACCTACTACCTTCACCCGCCTACGCTACGCTCTACGTACACCACCGTCGCCTACCCACCACCGACGCCGGGGGGTTGAAAGAAGGATAGAACCGCGTGGAAGAACGGGCTTAAACCCTCTGGAAAGTAGGCGCGACGCTTTCGAACCGAGAAACGTAACTGATCTCTTGTACAACTCGTATGTACGTTTAGGGGTGGTTCTTAGATATTTTCCTCTGTCATTTTCTTTGACTGTCTCATATATTCGAAAAGGATTATATTTTTCTGAAATACTTTCATTAACAAAATATATACTAATTAATATCTCTATCTTTTACTGGAAGGTAATAAGAAAACCTATCATCTATTATTTAAAAGCAATCGAGGTAAAAATCTTCTGGACTTAACTTATTCTCGAATTCCTCTCAGCTTAGCCGGAGGTGAGAGAAAGCGAGATCGTTCTTGCGAGCGACAGCCTGCAATAAATCAGACACGGCTATTAACCGAATTGGGAAAACGCATCCCTCGAGGAACGAGGTATCGGAGGGGTGGTATGGATTTCCTAGGAACACAGGGTGAAGTGGAGTCCGGAAGCGAGTCGACGATGTCGAAGGAAAAAAGCGGAAAGCTGCTTCGAGATGTATTCCCGTTTTTACCCCCACCGTTCTGCCTGGAACCGCGACGGGGGTGAGCTTTGTGAAAGAGTCTGGCCGACTGGTGGGGTTTTCGTCTTCGAGTGGTAACTGCTAAAGGTTGCCGAGGGTGGTTGATCTTCACGCGGGAACGTGATCGGCAGAAAGAGACCGGCTCTGCCTTGAAGTTCCATCAAAGTGACGAGGGGGGGTAATACGACGATACACTTTTATTCCCTTCCTCTCTTTCATTCAACCCTTCGTGGACGATTGACTTTGAACAAAATCATCGTATCGATTCGTAAATTTATAAATTCGACAAATTAATATTGTTCTATGTTCTCGACACAAAAAGCGATTATAAGGGTGGACAAAGATAAATTTCGGCAGAAACCGCGACAAAACCTAATACGGTGCTCAACTGGACGCGATTCAGCGCGAAACGTGTTAACCTCGAGCGATTTTCATTCAAAGGAGGCCGGTATCACACATTTACGAACGTAATACGGACGTGACACGCGGGTCAAAGCGTCCACGAACTCCGTTTATATTCGAGTTTCCCCTTTAAGCCTGATTCATACCTTCGCGTCGCCTTTTGATACTTGCCGTTCCTCGTTACGATGTTCCTCAACCCTTTTCATAGCTCGCGCCAAACGATCCGATTGATCGTCGTTCAATTAAAATTCATCCATCATTCGCGACTGAAATCAATCATGTATCATTCGATAAAAACACAATTTATGATTTTTATATTTAAAGATCCGCGTATGAAAATCATGAAATGTAAATCCCTGAAATTCTATGCATTTATATTGCAACGGATCGCATCTCATCTTGGAAAGTATCTTTTTTATATTCGAATCATTGTCCTACTTTTAATACATTCAACAGAACGCACCATTGTACAAGTTTTTCTTGGTATTGTATTTTTGCGCGTGTTTCGTCCGATGTTCGTACAAATCGTGCAAGATTCCGATTTTATGGCGAATATTTTCACGCGATCTCCTCTTCTCGATTCTCGTTTTTCCGTGAAAGCAATTCGTTCTCTGTGGTCGATCATCAGTTTCCTGCTTTGCATCTAGATCTACGATCTCCCCGGCGATCCATGCTCGGAGCGTGAAAAATGTCACGACCGGACGTTTATTCGGCAAGCGAGAATACTCGGATTAATCGCGCAACACGTATGTTTCGTGGATATCGAAGAAATAGGTCCCCAGATTGAAATTGCCAGCAAAAAATTCGATCATTGGATTTCAGATATTTTTCTGGGACGCAAAAAACGTAGTAAGTGTTATTTTTTAATTTATAATTAAATAATGAGTGAATTAGCTTGATATATTAAAGACTGGTATAAAATTGAAACGAAAGGTCAGGCTCTCGTGGTTGGTCGGCTTTATACCGGTATAAGTATGTAGAACAAATTTCTA
The DNA here is from genome assembly GCF_051020975.1 of Osmia lignaria lignaria. Taxonomy (NCBI): domain Eukaryota; kingdom Metazoa; phylum Arthropoda; class Insecta; order Hymenoptera; family Megachilidae; genus Osmia; species Osmia lignaria. The sequence continues at coordinate 9,544,804 of NC_135041.1, forward strand.
ATTCACCTCTTCCCGTTGCACCGTTCATTCCACGTGTAAACCATGCAGAAAACAGCGGTCTGCTAACTAGACCGTGGTGCAGCCGACGCGGGTATGGCACACGATGCTCACTTTTCGTCTTCTCGCTCCACTAAGTCGGCCACTTCGCTAGCATTTGCTCCCACGTTCGTCTTCTTCGATTTTTCTATCTTTCTACCAACTCTACGTAATTTTCCAGCGATGCATTAAAATGATCTTGTTTCAGCGTATATATAGATCATTAATAGGCAAAGGGTTAACATTCATGAATTTTATAGTTTCTCAAGATTCCTTATTCTTCTCACGTTTTATCAAGGTTGTTCCATATTTTCTGCTGCTCCCTTTTCCTCTCTTTGCACAATTTCTTTCTCTTCTCTCGTTTCGCCGTGTACCCTACTTTATCGTCGTTCATCCCTTGCGGTATTCCTCTCTCGTCTATCGTTATTCCATCCGTCCCTCTTTATCTGCCCTCTCGTCTCTTCCGCTTGTGCTCGCGCTGCTTCCACACCTCCGCTTAATAATACACACCAACCAGCCAGCCAGCCAGCCAGCCAGCCGCTACTACACAGCACACCACCGGCACCGACAGTATGGCATACCACTTTATTGATCTTCTTTCCCCGCTTTCACAGGTTTCAACCCGAATTTTCCACCACTTTATGCAAGCGTCACCCTCCTGCCCGTTTACGCGTACCCCCTGCTGCCCCATCGATTCATCCTTTCGTCGTCGATAAATCGAACGGACCTATCGGTTCGTTGCTCGACGAACGACCCCTAACCACGTCCGTCCTTCGATGACGATCAAAATCGAAAGTCGAACAGATGCATTTGATAAATGCAGCAGAGTGCATCGATTATGAAATTGATTTTAATAGGACAATACGAGTTGCATTGCGTTATATTTAAAAATAATTGATCGGAAATATTTCATAAGATCTATTCGTATCGAAAAGAATGCAACTCTGGTGACATTGCACTTGAACAAGATATCGACTCGGAATTACGCGAGTTCGTTGTCGACGTTTTGTTGCACCGCGCTGACGTAAGAAACTCTGCATTTTGTTATCAAACCGACAATAAAAAGTGGCGATAACGAGAACGCTGGTTCTCTGTATCACTAGTAGAGTCCAGTTCTTGACGCGAGGACAATGTTGTAGTTTGAAATTGTTCCATTTTCAATCGCGTTAATCGTTTCGATTTTCTTTCTGTTCCAGGTAAGTGTGCTTAGAAATTTGCTGGATCCAATCAAAGCGGATTCGCGGGTAAGTCAAAAGATTCGAAATTGTATAAAAATAATAGCGAAGATAAATGAAAACAAGCAAGATGGAGAATCTTGAATCTGTTTATTCTGACGCGTTCGATCGACAGAGAATCTTCGCGCGATACAAATGTGTCTCGTTCACGGTCAAACTTAGTCGCTTATTTCCATGGAATCTCATTTACTAGGAACGGATCTGTTTAGCCGGTGACGAGCGTGATTCAATTACGTGGATGCACGATACCGAGTCGCTCAAGAGAGCCATGCTTGTGCAAACACGCTGTCGGTCCGTGCACGCTTCTAAGGCTCTAATGAAAACAAGTAGGCGGTGGATGTCATTCCTCATCAGTGATTCTCATTAATATTCGAGCGTGGTGTGTAATTAACCAAAGGCTCATCATAAAGGATGCGAATCTGACGTTGGATCGCGATCGAGCCGGTGATTCTCTATTACGAGGGATAAATAAACGTCTCTTAACGGTGGTGGTTAATGGACCAATCGTTATTGCTTTGCGAAACAAAGATTTTTATTTCTAATTTCTATTTCTTTTCTATCATCAACCGGTTTGTTTTCTCTGTCTTTTTTAATCGTAACAGAAAACCGGTGTACGCGCCTGTTCTTCCCTCCGCGTTACACTCATTTTTATTTCCACGCGTGGTACCATTTTAAATATACGCGACTTTGGGAGATGGCTGCTCGCGAAGGCATCGCGGGCCGAATCTTTTGACAGCGCTCGTTTTCGCGTTTAATTCTCTTTTTGGCGGGCTACTCGCTTGGGAAGAGAGCTCGCGCCGCTTTTCTGCTCGCGTTAGCGAGGCGAGCAACGAACGGCACGACTCTTTGTTCGCGAAAGGAATTCGCTGACGACAGGTTTCGCTGAAATCGCGCGATTACGCGCACACCTCGAGATAAATCGAGCCGGCCCAGCGAACGAACACGGGCCGGTGGTGCGCGACGCGGCGCGAGTAATTGAAATTTGTCAAGCTTAAGAGCCCTCTTTCGCGACGAACTCTATGGAACGGTTGGCTCGTTAGCGCGAATGCCCGAGATGTAAAAATGTTTCGCGTTATGTCGCTTCCTCTTTACTGCTTCCTTTCTGAGCCACGTTCGTTCGACCCTTTCGTTGCGATCTTCTTCCTCGCGAGAAAGGCTTCTGCTCGTTTGTGAAACGTGCGATATATCAAGGGGGATGGTTTTGAATTAGATCAATGGAAACGATATAATGAACATTCTTGAAATTTTAATTAAACTTAGAAAGGAAGTGATATTTAAATTACCTTAATTTATTCATAGTCCAACGTCGATTAAAGCCAGTCAAATCGTTGAAAAATGAAAAATTAAAGTCTTCAAAGCTTCTCGATCACTTAACGGATCAAAAAGTGGTTAAAGAAAGCGTTAGAACCGCGAAATTCCCGCTAAAACGTTTCCACCGCGACCCAACAAAGCATACTAGCCAATAATTGTGCAGGATAAATGGGCGACAGAAGCAATGGGACAGAAAATCAGTCGGTTGTGTACCGTGAAGGAAGAGAGGTCGAGAGGAGTACTCTCGCATTCCGATGAACAGCAAACCCAGAAACAGGAGGGACTGGCAGGGTGACAAGTAGAGAGGAGAGAAAAAGCGAGAGAAGGTAAATCGGGGAGGAGAGAAAGAATGAGAGAGTGTGTTCTCGCAAATCAGTAGGAGGCGGCATCGACCTCGCGTCTATTCATCTCTTTCCCTCTTTCGATCTTCCCCTTCGAGCCTCCCTTTTCTCTCTTTTTCCTCGCTTCTTACTCCCGCGGAATCCTTTCTTCTGTGTGTGCATTGTGCGGATAATACCGGCGCTGGCTTCTTTCGCGTGGCTGTGGGTGAAAACGAGCCAGCAGATACCGCGAAAGTAAAAGATAAAAAAAGGAAGAACGATCGGTATTCTCTCCCACTCTCTTTTTCTCTCTTCCTCGCTTCAACCCTTTGGTTCTCTCTCTCTCTCTCTCTCTCTCTCTCTCGTTTCTTCCATACATTTTCGAAAATAGTCTAACCTAAAAATATGCGAGAGAGTAAAGATGCAAGAACTCGGCTGGCCGTGTAAGAATCCCCTTTGTTCCTCGCGATTTTTCGTCGCAAACCTGTAACGTTCCCGTTAAACATTAATGTTGTTACACTCTGGAAACTACATCCTGTCACAATTATTCGAATTAATTTCGGATGGTCGAGTTTTTCGAACAATTGTGCGATTACATTACCGCGCGAACAATTAATAATAATAAACTAAAGCAACCGGTAATGATTTAATCATTTCAAAGCAGTTTATGTTGAATTTACAACCGATGTAATTTTGTGCCGCATATAATCGATGAAAATACTCTGAAACGCGTCATCGACTCGTACAAATTACATATTTCTCTCTTTGTATCCTAATCTCCGCTTATCTTTAGTACATTCGAAATTTGTTGCTGGTTTTCGAGTTATCCCTGATCGTCGACGGATTGTGTCATCGTTGAAGAAATTTATAGTTCTTCAAATACCAATCGAGATTACGAGGAAAATTCGTCATTTAAATCGTTTGTTTGAGAAAGATTATCGCCTACATATAAAGAAACTGAAGAACGTATCGAATGTTTCAAAAGTCATTCTTCATTCTATTTCCAAGTAGTGTACAGTAGCATATAGTTATCAATTTTTATTATAAAATTAAATTTACAGAAGAAATGAACACAAAGCAAATCGAACTCATCGCACTTTCAGAATAGTTTATATTACTTGAAACGATCTAACGTCCTAGTGAACCTTAGGTAGTTACTTTAGTTACTAAAGTTCGATGTATCTTCTAGTAAGTTTCACGCGTGAAGGAATGGTTCCTGCGTAGAAAGTTCGTATCCATAGATCGAGGCGATTAGAGCATACAAGTTGGACCGTTTATCCTGAAAATTGCCAGCAACGCAACAGCCAGTATTAATTGAAACGCGACACGCGGCGTACAGTATGCAAAGAATGTAGAGTGGACGGCCATCAATTGCGCGGGTGATGCTCGCACGATACTCGGCCCGTCTTTATGATACCGTGTCGGACGTTTAATTACAAACGTTGCACCCTTGGTCTGTCGTGATATTCGTGCAATATCTGCACGCGACATCCACGTTGTTAATATTGTGTCTCGTTTCGAAGATACATATCGCGTTCAACATTAGCCGCTAACGTCATAGCGGGCTCTGATCCTTAATCATCGTACTTAGTTCGAGCAGTCGATGTAACCGTGATAATTTTTATACACGCGACAGAAATTTTACCTTGATTATCTCTTTAAGAATAATCAATTAAATAAAGCTTGAAACATTTAGTCTTCGTATTTTGTTATTGGGTCATACGGAAGAAATGAATCATTGTTCAAGAAACGAATCTTTTTATTAGAATCTTTTTGTTAGGATTCTTTTTAACATTTGGAGCACGCATGCGCAACGATTGATACGATGCGATGGATACTCAGAAATATTACAAGGAGCGCAAACAATAAAGCGTTACGCAAAAAATAATAAAAACACGGTTATCGCGTAGGCGTCAGGTTTACGGGCGATTTATATGGGTTGAGTATCACTGGCGGATTTGTAATAAGTGTAAGCGGAGCGATAGAGATGCGTCGCACTCGCAGTGGTACCGTTTGCGCGCTCTCTTCTCCTCGAATCCCGGCACACCGTGAAATCGTGATGACGCAACGGCCAAGTGTTGGTGGAGGTTCGGAGAGTGCGGACGACGTGTCGCGAATGCGCCTGTGTAAAAGCTTCGCTGCCAGCTGCACGGCAGCCGCTTAAGTCGCGCTCGTGACTCTACCGTCGAGGGTGCGGACGGTTTCTATCTTTCAAAGAAATTTTCATCGGCTAGGAATTTTAGAAATTCAAAATTCAATTACATTTATATATCAAATTATTCGCAAGAAAGAAATTACTCAATTTTTATAATTATATTTTTACTTTGAACACTGATTCTTGGGACGTTCATAGTACACCGCATACGGTCACAGTGCGTAACAATGCGTACGTTGATCGTCACTCGCGCCGCCTCGTCATTCTCACAGTTCACGGTGCATCGTATCGACTCCGTTCCCTTCGCCCGACGCCACACTCGCGCAACGTGTACAACTATCGAAACTATACATGATAGACGCGTTACGGTACAGTCACCGTTCGAGGCGATGCTTTCGGAGCGGAGGATGCGTAGTCGGTGGCATTATACGGGTGGCGTAAAACAGCTAGGCAAAGCTCCGATCGCATCGAGTAGAACTCGAATCGAATCGCAGTCAAAGTCGAAGTCGTGACGAGTCGCCTCGGCTCGACTCGGCTCAAAGACGAGTACGGCCGAACGTTTGCCTACGTGCGCGCTTCGTGCTGTTAGCGTAGCCGAACGACACGGTACGGCACGATACGATACGATTCGGGACGAGTTGGGACGAGACGAGACGAGGCGACACGAGACGATACGAGACAGGACGAGACGACACGAGACGGAACGGAATGGTGCGTGGCGAGGTGGGACGAGGCGAGGCGAAGCGAGGCGAGGCCAGTCGAACGTAGCCGAATCGAGTCGAGCCGAGTCGAATTGAGAAACGGAGTCAGTGGCTGGCGACTCTTCGGGGCGTCAGGTTCTTCGTGTGGGGTTTGTTGTTGTTTCGCGCTCCCTGCAAACCACGTGCGCAGCTTCGTGACAGCTCTGCTATCGAAGCCGTAACCGTACAACTAGACGTTCCATTCGTTGCGTACTTTTCCATTGGTGATATTCTCGAGGCAACAATACAAATCATAGAAAAATTTTATTAAAAATTAGCTTTTCGAATGAATGCTGTCAAAGAGCATCGTAACTCGAAGGTACAACCGTTTCGTTATACTAAATACGCGTTGTTGACGTATCATGGTGACAATGAGAAAATAATTTTTCAAATGTTATTACATTTGAAATAATCGCGATAATAAGCGAGTGAAATGACTCGATCGATAATTGAAATTTTTATACAACTAATAGTGTTGCTCGTTAGATTAGAAAAGCAGCGATAAGGACGGGAAAGGCGTCTGAAACTCGATGGGGTTCGTAGATATTACAACTTTAAATTTGTCACGATGACTTGGCTACGTGCCCTCGACGGTTATCGCAGCCGAGACTTTCGTTAGCAACTCTTATCTGGCTACGAGAATAACCTGACTGCACAGCGTAAATATTATGAATGCAGGAATCTTCGAATCGTGCGACGAGTTAAAATTACAATGTCCCCTAATCGTATCCGGAGCGTTGCCAACCGCAAAAAGCACACGGAAGAAAACTATATCAAGGACAAATGAAATTCGAAAAACTTATCAATTTTCTCGGTCGGACTATTAAAAGTGAGAAAGAGAGGGAGTGAGATAGGTGGGCCATATCGTTTCTTGGCAGACAGACGACAAAAAATAGAACGTTATCCCACACGAGCCAGTAACGTTGCTCTCGTAGCATCGAGTCGGCCAGCGGACAAAATAAGTGGACCGCGGCAACGAGCAAGAACGTAACGTGGGTAAATTAGTCACGAAACAGGTACGTCTGCAACAAGAAACGGAATAATAACGAGCGTGGCCGGAAGAACGTGGAAACGACAGAAGAAGAGGAAGAAGAAGAAGAAGAACAAGAAGAAGAAGAAGAAGAAGCAGAAGGAAAGGTGTACTTTTATTCGCCCGACGAACTCGCCACCGAGATAGACAACCACTGCGAAGAGATAGGAGAGGAGCAAACAGAGTGAAGCAAGAAAAGCACGAATAAAGATAGTGGAAACTGGGAGGAAGAAAGAGGGAGAGAGAGAGAGAGAGAGAGAGAGGAGCGAAGAAGGGAGTGACGAGCGAAGGAAGGAAAGGAAGGATTTAGAGAGAGGGAAGAGAGCGGAGAGATTTCTGGGCACGCGCACTCCACCTGCTAGCGTGTAGTGGCACGCGCCATACCCACCCCCTCCGCTCTGCACGTTTCGTCCTTCCCCTCCCCTTCGTCCGTCTCTTTCCGCAGTCCCTCTTTGGCGTTACCTCCTGGTTCTACCGCGACCGTCGCCACCGCCGCCGCCACTGCCACCGCCACCGCCTCCACCTCCGCCTCCGATTCTTCCCTCCCGTCCCCGTCCCCGACCTCCGACACCGACCCCGCTTCCTCACCATCGCCCCTCGTTCCGCCGTGTCTCTCCTCCCGCGGGAATCCCCTCCCGTGTTCCCCTCAACGCGTGCCGCCGTTCCAAGACCGGGACGCGCGGGAGTCAATCGCTCGCGGACTTCGATAGGACGAGCATACAGGTCCTTGGCTCTTCCTCTACTCTGTTCGACGTTTCTCTGTCCGAGCATTCGCGCCTCGTGTCGCTGGCTCGTGATTTCGTGTGTTCCACGCTTTATTCCTTCCTTCCACTGTTTCGTTACTCTATTTTTCAATCTGTCCACTCTTCTCAAGGGAGAGGCGATTCTAGAACATCGCAGAGCTGTTTCCCTGCTGCTCCGACAGAAAGCATTTAAAGGGATCGCAGGAAGATTCGTAAAGGAAAGTAGAACGGTACGTCGCGTGATCCGGTTTAGGACACGGCGCGTGAGCCATCCGTCTACAAGATACCTCGGAGCGTATGGTCGAGCTCGAATGGTCAAAGTTCGCGTTGAATTTTCACGATCGGCAACCGTGGTTCGTAATCAGGACAGAGTGGCGGGAGAAAGGAAAAGGCGAACCGTACGAGTGGAGTTGCCGGCCGATGTTTGCGTATGAAAAAATCCGCTCGTTCTCTTCCACCTCTTCCTCCTCTTCTTTCCGGCGTTCGTCTGCTGCCAGGGGGGCAACGTGCCGGCCGATCCGTGCATTGTAAACAAAGAGAACAAAGGGCCAACGGCGACAACGACGACGACGACGAGGACGAAGACGAGGAACGAGGACGGCGACAACGACCAGCAGAAGAACGTGGGAAGGGAAAAACGTAAGAAGGAGGAAGGAAAGCGAAGCAACGAGATAAAGGGTGGGGGTCTGACGCGTGCTACTACCGCCGTTACTTCCATTACAACAAAAATAGTCCAGTCTCTGTGGTGGACAAGAGATAGGGTGAAAAGAGAAGGAAGATAGTGTTGGCAGAGAATAACAACAGTAATATAAAGTTATCGTAATATATATACACGCACACGTGTGATTACGCGTACCCAGTCAGTGTTGGCCACGCACGATGCGACAGTAGTTGAAGTGGGTACTTTTCGGAGTAAACACGGCAAAAATAAATTTCAGATAAATTCGGGACGAATCGGCTGGAACGAAGCAGACAGGAAAGAAAAGAAAAGAAAAAGGAAACGATACTTTGGTAGGCGAGTTTTATTCCGGAGCAACTGTCTTTCCGTTCTCTAAAGTGACAGCAGTGACACAGAGTGGTGGTGCGCGGATCAGCTGTTCGTCGAGGAGCCGCGTTACAACACGCGTCCCTCGCCTGCTCGATCACCGACATCCTCTGCAAATTTTCCAAGCAAATTTTCCTTACCATCCGATTCGACAGTTGAAAAAGAAAAAGATCGCGCGTCTCGTCTTCGTACGTGCGTTTCGAGTCGACCTTCTCGAACCACCTGTTGACGATTTACGAGGGAAAATCGACGTCTTCGCGCTGACCAGGGCCTAACTTCCTCTCGGACGATTTAAAAAAGTAGCTGAACGATATCGTGATCGTTCGGTGTAAAAATTGTCCGACTGTCGCTGCGCTTGGTCCACCGAAGCCGAGAAAAATCATTTTCGCGATGAATTCGGTGAAGTTTTTCGAGAACATGGTCGAGTCGGACTCATGGACGCGTGTAAAAATCGTTGAAAGACATTGAGATGCAAATTCGATGCGAGTTTCACGGGCAGACGTTGTCGTTGGAGATAACGTGAAAAATATGCAACCGGAGAAACTTTGAGTGACGGTGGTGGGCGCCGAGTGTTTTTCGGTGTGAGCGTTATCGAGAGCGTTGTTTAATATACGCCTTTATCTGTCGGTCGCATCGACGGTGACAGAAAGAAGAGGCACGTTGAAGAAAAGAGAAAGAGAGACGGTAAAGTTCGGAGGTCACGGAACCGTTGGACGATATGCGGCACGCAAACTCGTTTCGACGAGCGGCTGAGAATTTCGGCTGGCTGATCCAAGCCGACGCACTCGCGTCGATCGGACACCAATAGCAACGGGAAACAGTGGTGATATGCTGGGCGGGGGACACGGCACCGTCGATTCTATTCCCGGCGTCTTTTTCTTGTCGGCGTGACGTTGGAGGAACGCGCGAGAAGAGAGTACATACACCGTACCGCGGCCGACGTTGACGCGCGCTCGCGCGTGCTAACCAACGCTGACTTCGCTGGTAATAGCTAGTCAATGTGAACGGAAGGGCATTACGTTTAAACGGGCATCGTGTGTACGTGTACAGTTGTTAAATAATAGGTGAATTCTCGGCTAAGTTGTACAGTGGAAACGAACGAAACGGACCGGACGTATTGTTTACACCTTTGATGCAGTTTGGAAGAGCGACCGAGAAGTCGGGCACCTCGGCTCTCGGGCTGGCCAACAACCGGATGATTTAGTTCAGTAACGTCGTGACTAGCGGGCCTGTTGTGTCGCGCGTGTGATACTTGTCTCGATCCTCCTCGTTGCATGCGTCGTTACGGGGCCGACGATCTTGTTGCGTGGTCGGGCGCGAAAGAAAGTTCCTTCGGTATCAGCGATTCGAGCGCCTCCAGAAAAGTGCGGAAGTGACGAGGAAAGGGAAAGTAAGCCGGTTGCGTTGGCGCGTACAGAAAAATGACCTTCAAGTTCCGTTGAGAAGAAAATCTTGCGAGTTTAATCCTGATCGAAGGAACGGTGGTGAAATATGGATCTGTAATGCAACGCGATTCGTCGAAGGAATAGATATCTTAAGTTAGTGTGTTATACCGTCAGGATATTCTAGTGAGGACAAAAGAAAGAAGATATCGTCGAAGGGGCATGGTGGGCCTCCACCAACCAGGGCCACAACAGGCCCGGGTGGCCCCCCTGTTGTAACAAGGAAATCCCTCGCTGTCGTGCAGCTCGTGCTCCATTACACTGCCTGGAATGATGGTACGTCCCTGAAAAATAATATTCTTATCTATCGCGATAGTGTCATCGGTTTGTTTTCTTCTTACGGTAGCACTTGTAGCCATAACTCCGAGCTCGCTCGATGTTTTCGCTCGTGAGTCGCGTTATTTCACGTTTTTGCTCAAACTCTTACCTTTTTTAACGATCGCCTTTTTTTTATCGTTCGAAGGTCAATCGGTTGATAACAAAGTTCAGACGCAGTCAGAAATTTGCTAAAACCCTTTAACGTTGATTGTTGTAATTAATTCTAAGCGTAATGGAGAAATTTGTACCTATCGTTCTTGGTAAATGAAGAATTACTAATTTGAAAGAATTCCAGCTTGATGAGCTGTAAAATCGAACCTCGCCAACGCGTTTACAATCCGCACTCAGATAACGCGTTATTGATTTGTAAATTTTTTTGTTCTTTATCTTTTGTCTGTTGGGAACTTGGAGCGTACACGAAATGTCAGCTGATAACGGAAGTTCCGGGACGATAAAAACGATTCGTTCCCGAAAAAACCGACGAAAGCTCGTCGGTGTATTTGTTCGATCGAATCGGACCTCTCGATTTATCGCGATCGCCACGTATTCGCCGATTTTCCAACGACACCCCGTTGAAACGCGTTCCCGCGTCTTACCCACGCATTGGTCTCTCTGGAAGATTCAAAGAAACCGGAAACGTCTGACCGTCGTAACTGTATTGCACCATGTATACCGGTTGTTTGTATTGAAATTGCGGTGCGTGTCTCTTGGAGCATAACACGAACGTATTTATTATACCGTGACTTTGTACACTCTTGCGATACTCGTCGATGATCGAATGAAAAATGTCGTTCGTATGATTTTCATTGAAAACGAAACGTTTCAAAGTTGCGCGAATAACTTTCATGAATGAAAAATTACTTTACAGATTATTAACCTCTTGTTCTACAACATCGCGTCACAGTTCAAATGTGTCAAATCCGGCTGGTACTTTTAGTATGGTTGAATATTGAGTTAAATTATAATTTTAATTTCGTTTGTCGAGGGTCGTTGAATGCATGACTGATGTTTCATTCATCTCTATTTGTTTTAAAATCCAAGCAAGGAATAGAGTTAGCTCTGACTGACGCAAGTATCGAACAAATCATAGATGAATGGGTTAATCTTGAAAATATTGAAAAATGTTGTCTGTTTTGTATACGAAAAGAGAGAAGAATGTTGAGAGCAACGCTTATTGATTTCGTCGCAGTTAGGACATTGGCTTCGCTGTCGGTTGTCCGAAGAGCGTCAAGATCGCATGCACACACGTAGAACAATAGATTGGCCGTCGTCTAACGGCATTCTGGTGGTCGGACGACCGATAATAGGGGCATCCAGTGCGAGCTCGCGGACATTCCGCGTTTTCCCCTTGTCCGGAGTGCACCGAGCGCACCGAACGGTTCCGTTGCACTAACGACCGGTTCACGAGCCGAGGCGTTACTCAAGAATCCGATGCAGAGGAAAGTATCAAATTCAATTACCTATAATTGAATTCTTTCGCGAGGTCCCGTTAAAATGACTAATTTTCGAATTGCGGTTAGTAACTGTTGGATACACTATATAGAAACGAAAAAATGACCAATTAGTTCTAGAAGCTTAATTATTCAAACGTAAACAAATTTGCGTAGTTACTTTTATTTCGAATTTCCATTGCTTGTGATTTTGAAGCATGAACGCGTATTTGCTTCGGTATCATCGTCGAAAGGGTTAATCGAGTGGTAAGAAGAACACGGCGCCGCGTGTTTTATTTTTCGCGCGAAAGGGTTGCTTAGGCGCCCCGGATTCCGGCATGTCATAACAGAGGAATGAGCTCTCCTCTCGGGTAGCCAGCTCATGGCTGCTCCACGGAATTATTTATACCGCTTGATTACACGCGTTGCGTGGAGCCGAGCAGAACCGAGTCAGACCGAAAGAGGAACGGAAGCAACCGAGAGTGCTGGCTGCGAGTTTCGAAGCACGCTGGTATCGCGCACGCATCGTTCCATCGGGCATCGATGCGAGGAATCCGGCATACTTTGGCCGCCTCTGTGATAGCGAACGAACGATAACGAGGACGAACGGTAACGAGAATCAAAGAAACTGGCCACCAATCGGCAAGAATTGATTCTTCAATTCTTTTTCTATTCTTTCGCGTTAGGACATACTGTTTTCTCACTTTTTTATTCTACAAATAATTCGTTTGTAAACTTTCGACCGTGCAAATGGTGATTGGTTTTTAATTAATGTACACTGCAACAGAATGATAACTTTATTTTTATATTCCTCTATATTGTATTTTCAAATTTAATATCGAGTAAATTTACTAGGTCGAGTGTAATTTAAAAAGCTTTCGAAATTTATTAGTGACGGACCATTGGGAATCGGCAGAATTTCGACCGGCTCGAGTAGAATCCCAGAGGATGTTTAATTACCTACCAGAGATTTATTGATTATTTCTGTGTAGTTTCGTTTGAAAATCTGATTCTTTAGTGTGTAAACATACTGACGAAATGACAAAGAAATGATTTCCAAGGATTTTTCGGAATCCAAGAACGATAAGTTGCTTCCGATTAACCGCGAAAGTGAAACACGCGCGGCCACGAGGAAACGGTATCGCCTAAATAAAGCTTTAAGGACATTTTAATATTTATGGACGCGAGAGGGTCTCGTCTCGGTCGCTCCAGTTCGCGAATGCACGAGCAGTAATAAACCTGTTTGCCCGGCGCAGTGTAATTTATTTTAGAAACACGTGGGTGGCTATCGAGAGAACAAATTTATTCCGTTGATCCGCGAAAAAGATGATAACGCTTCGAAATCCGTGATAGCTTACCGTGGAAGTGTTTCTTCTCTCCATATATCACCGTACATCGGGGTCTTAATTTTCATTTATCAAACGAAAATTAGACAGAATTTTAAAATTTACATGTTAAAGAAGCAAATATAAGGCTTGTTCCTTTGAAACGAGATGTGTAGCTACTAGAAGACTATTAATTCTCAGCTAGTCCCGTAATTCTTGATTCGAGGCACCGAAATACGCCTGTACGACCTTGCCGAGTTATTAGGCTACGCTTTAAACGAGATTTCAGCGACTTTGCTGTTCTGTCGATAGACCCCGTGTCTGTGGCGATATATTTAGCTTCGTAGCGGATCGACGATGCAGGGAAGCGGAATCAGTATTTCAATTTACCCCTTTCATATCGTGGTAGTTATAAATTAAAATTAAAAGGCTAATAATTTTATGAAAAGGTTCCAGGATATCGTTATTATCTGTCGTCGTAGCAAAAGTATTTACAAGGTTTATTGCGTAAAATTCAACAGGTCCACGATATATTTACACGATTAAATGGTCTTAAGGATTAATGCTCTAAAATTAACGAGAATCAACGTACATCCGTATTTTTTTCAATAGAGAGAGTAAAATTTCCGGAATAATCTCTGATTCATCAGAAATATTACTGGAGCACGCGTCCGATAATCCGAGCCACGGTACAACTCGGTCTGGCGTCATTCACGCTTTTCCTCGCCGCCCTGTTTTCCTCTGCTGTTCTCTTTTCTTCGCTGCTCGTTGTTGTTACAGCCCGATCGAGCGTTTGCTCGCGATGCGACCGCGCTTTACGACGCGATAAACCACCGTGTTTCTCAGCTAATTTCCACTCTGACGAAAACTCGTTCCGGCTATGAATCCTTCCCTCTCATCACCGCGAACCGAAATATCGCGCGGTGTTTTCGATCTTGCGGGATTCAAACTTTTCCGCAAACTCGAAATTTCCTTTCGTCGAATACTACCGCGACTAAAACGAGCCACTGAAATTTTTAAGAGAAAAGTCTTTTTGAAATTCTTCCGGCGATATTTTTATCCCGAACGAATTGCTCGATCGTTCTCAGGATTAGAGACGTGCACTTTCAATCAGATGGGTGCACGTAACTTTGATGCTTGGGTCGCGGTCGTAAAGAAGCGTTATTGGTACCATCTTCGTCAGCGGTGGGGTGAACGAGACAAAGACAGTTCGATGATAGGGGATGAGAAGGAAAAGAGGGAGGAATACCGATGGTAGGCTCGATGGAGGGGTAAAGGTGGCCGAGAAACGTTTGCACGAAAGCTTTACCTGCTTGCTTTTCCTTCTCGCGAGGACTCAAGCGTACAGCGTGAGGGTGGAGAGGGTCGACGAGCTTGCGGAGGGTGGAGGACGCGTAAAACCTCCGGCCGCAGATCGATAGGAAGGTCGGAGGTGTGTCGTGTCTGTTAGACTTTGGCCCGAACTCGCGATTACGTAGGCAGCCTTTGCTCTGTTGGCTCCTCGTGTCGCTTACACCGGCGATTCCATGTTCGATCGCTTGAAATTCTTGAAAAATCTACCTTTCCTTCGTTACGACATCCGCTGACGAGCACGAGATACCGCGGATCGATCGTCAACGCTTCTCGGACCTGGGTTAACACTTTGATCATTCATTTTCTTCTTTCATAGAATTATTTTTACTTGTTTCCTCTATTCTGTCACGCGCTGATTATTATTTTACAATTTAGATTATTAAAAATATTTTATATTCTTCTTTTAGATAAAATTCAGTGTGTACTCAGCCATATTTGAGAACAGTATTACTATAAATTAAAAGCTTAAATTTACCGATTAATTCTTCTCATTTTTAATATGCAATTAGAGCTTTAATGATTTAATAATTATTAGTGAAACAGTTTCTTGAAAAAAATGTGAATTTTGCGAAACGAGAATCTTATGCGACCACTGAAAAGCACGTTTGCAGTTGATTTTTATTATACTTAATCGTGGCGTTATCAGTTCGGCCGAGCGCGTAAAGTGATTTTATTGGAACGACATTATCTTGAAGAGGGGCGACGAGGAGTCAAGCGGTTTATCGGTGACAAAAACGTGTGTTGTGGGAATTCTGGCGCTAACTTTGAACGGGAACGAGCTTGAACCGTCGGCCGACTAGTATCTTCAATGTTTTCATTGCCGGCGAAATAATCAACGCGCGGTTGATAAACCAGATATGGCCTCGCGGCAACGCACCGCGTATTTTTAATCCCCGTCGACGTTCGAACACGCATCGCGATCCGCCACCATTTATTCCGCTCGCACTGATTTTCACCCCATCCCCTTTTTCAGATCTCTAAATTTAATTCCTTGAACGCTCATAATTAGTTTAAAGTATTTAATTTCCAAGCGCGATTAATCGCGTTTATTCAAAGAGACCTGGAAAAAATGGATCACGATCTCAACGTAAGTTTACAAAGGAAGGAAAGCACGTGGCGCGTTGCAAAAGCGGCGTTATTGATCAAGCATTACCGAAGCCATAGCTGTACATAGAATGCGAACAAATTTGTCGGATATCTTGCGAATGTTTCATTGCTTCGAAAGTGATCCGAAAAAAGAGGAGCAAAGAAACTTGAAAAATGACCAACGTTGA
This sequence comes from Osmia lignaria lignaria, assembly GCF_051020975.1. Lineage (NCBI taxonomy): Eukaryota > Metazoa > Arthropoda > Insecta > Hymenoptera > Megachilidae > Osmia > Osmia lignaria. The sequence goes on from NC_135041.1 coordinate 9,560,561, forward strand.
AAATTGTTGAAATTCTATCGTTTCATCCGCAACGGTCTAATATTTATTCTGTTTCCTCTGTTCGATCGAGTGATTCGTGTTACGTTTCGCGTAACGGAGGATTTGTAACGAGCCGTATCGGGAACAACGGCATAACGGAACAGCTGTAAATCATCCGGCGTACTCTTTTGCAATTAAATCGAGTGCGCGAGCGCAGGTTCATTTTGAAGGGAAACATATCAGCCGCGAGGGTCGCTGTAAATCACGAACGGTTAATAAAGCTCGGTGGGGCAGCTTCATGGGCCGACGATGGTGTCGTGGCTTCCTCGTTCGTGAGGCCTCTGGACAGCTAAGAAATTCGAGAGAACCGATCGATGCTTTATTAAAACCGTTCTCATTTCCCTCCTTCAAACTAGCCCTCACCTTTCTTCAATGTTCTTCCTGTTGCATACCGATAATCTTGGAAACAGATAATTTGGTTAAAAACTCAATAAAATTGTTAACATACGCGATCGAAGTTAATTATACGTACCGTAAGCGAATTACATCGTGCTTTCGTGGAATCCCGAAACTTCTTTCGGTACAAAGAGAACGAGGAGAAGTCAAAACATTGTCTTTTCGGCTTGATCTTACTAGTCGAGAAAGTTTTCGCGACTCGACGAAGACTTAAAGACGACTCACCGCCCGGAAGTTGCCTCTTGTGGATAAAGTTCACGAGACCGTGCTCTGGCACTTCTACCCTCTTCTTCCTTCACCCTTTGCACCCAGACATAGAGACACGTACATATACGTATATTCAAGAGGAAACGATTGGCTCGCTCATTTTCTTTCTTCTATTTCTATTAGATACTCTATCTGACAAGGGTATTTTATATACCATATATATTTAAATATTAGACTTTTCAAAAATCTTTGTCCTCTTTCTCTTCTGTTCTTCATGAATATCACCCTTATACCGGGTGACTTTCATGCAAAGCAACCCCCCTCCCTTTCTTTGCGAAATCGTGGTGCGAGCGTGAACGCGCGTTCAGACGAGGTTGGAGGGTAAAAGAGGTCGAAGGGAAATCGATATCTGGTGGCGGCACGTCGTGAAAATCGGACCGATGGCCCAGTAGTTTAACCCCTCGTCGAAGGGATGAAGCGTTAAAAACCCTGTCGGTGTAGCTTCCGTTCTCTTGACGCGTTCGCCGCGATGTGAATTTTAAACGACCCTTATTTTCGCGCGATCACTGACATCGATTATGTACTTGCGGTGATTCAAGGGAAGTCTGGTTAAGTAAAATTAAACGTTGAAGCAAATCGTTCTAGACAAATATTGCCTGTAAAAAACCTTTTTTCTTTGTCGTAAAGCTTTCGATCGTACTAGTAGAGCAACGATACAGGTGCATAAATTTTCAAACAGACTTTGAGTCTACGGAATTCCAGTCGAACTAACCTCGACATCTTACTCGGTTGTATTTTAGTTTCGCTGTAACCTCGGAAGTTCTGGCTCGTCGAACTTCCCGAAACTTGTTTTTCCCCCGTCATAATAGTATTTCACTGTGTTGGCTGCATTCGAATATCAGTCCCCCGAGTGGAAATAACGAGACCCGGCCTGCTGAATTTTCAGGGACAAACTCGACTTTCAGGGATTTTCATTATATTTCGGAAATAATTATCCAGGTAGCTACGTTAAGTAAAACCACCCTTTCCCACGAATATCAAGCGCCACTACTCAAGGAAAAATTCTTTCTCCTCTTATTACAATCTTATCATTGAAAATATAATTTGTTCGGCAATTGGTCTACGCATCGAAGGCAAGTCGAGGGCTAATTTCCGTTTTACAGCCATTTCTTCGCGTTCATTAACGGATCGCCGGCAAGCAGATGAAAACAATGTTTGCGTTGGCGACCGACTGATTAAATATAGTAACCGGTAGAATTGAATCGGCCGTTACCGGATAAGATAGTCGTGAACGAGAAGTTTCAGTAGACCACTAGCGAATTAGCGTGGTTCGGTAGCTGGAATAATAATGTTCCTTTCGAGCTGGTGCACAGCGGGCCCGCGTTAAATTATCCTGCTCCTCTCGTTGGTGAAGAAATTCGCGCCCGAGGACCGTATCTTTTTTAATTAAACCTCCTCTGTCCGGGTGTCTCTGATGACATAGATGAATAAATGATAACTAGGAATAATCTCGTCGCTCGAGTAAGCTGTGCGTTCTAATGAATATTTATCCAATCTACCAGACCCGGTGAAATTAAATATTTCCCTTCGCAGCATTTGCGATAAGCTACTACTGATTTAAGCAGCACTGATTTATCCTTTACATCTATTAGACGGTTCTAATTTTATATTCAAAACGTTATTTGTAAACAATATAAAAAAAAAAAAACAGAAAAGGAAAGAGCAAGCTGCGGTGTTAGATGGAGGATGGGTATCGTGTAATGAGAAAAGCTGTAAATTGCATCGTTGCTGGAGTTCCAGCGGACCCACTATCCTGGCCAGTTATAAATTTCCAAGAGAACGTTCATTCTCTACCATCTCGTTGCCTATCTTTCTTCGGGCACGACGCGTTCTAGGCGATAGGGGCAAGTTCTTTCTATGGGGTAACAGTCGCCACGACGTCGACGTAAGTCAGGTATCACGCTGTTTGTTCAATAATCAATTCGACGCCCCGATGGGAGTCGTGCCAAGGTGCTGAAATATTTTGCAGGAAAGCTGAGCGGATCGCGTTCGCCTTGCGAGAACATTTCCCTCTCTTTCTATCGCTCGTTTCGCTAGCTAGCTAGCTAGCTCGCAAGCTCGCCAGAATTTATCGCCATGGCGAAAAGGCGGCCGGGCCTCTGCAACTCGTGCAGTTGCACCGACCCGATCGATCTGCGCTTTCTCTCCTGCATTTCCTCTTTCGCTCGATTTTTTTGTTTTTCAAAATTTTGTTAAATTTTCATCTCGCAGAACTTGGAATTTTATGTACCTAATATCTTATCGATAGTTTATTCGCAAATTTAAGCGTTTTCTTCTTTCAAAGAAAATCCTCGAGCCATTTGTTCCCCAGCTTCTGCCAGCTGCTCTTTATCTTCCGGTATTCGCGTTTTTATCCGCGGCGAACATTGCGAAACGTACGGAACGTCAGATACCTAATATAAAAATTTGCATACACATTGTAATACGAAACGGACTGACGTTGTATTGTATGCTTCGAGTTTCTATTTTTTTTCCTAACTTTTTGTTCCGTTTTCCGTGTGCATCGAGGTCAAGGTAATCATCGATAATATTTTATTATCGAGGTCTAGCATAAACCTGTGACACGTGGATCGAATAATTTCCATCCATGATTTTGAACAACGAAACAAGAAACGTGTTCATTTTTCAAACTCTCTTACAATTATTGTTTCGTAGGGTAAACGAAAGGGTGGTTGCAACGATTTAAATAAGGAAAAAGGGGTGGAAAAATTGTTGAAAGTGCATGCCTGTTGTATCGGTAATATCCAGAAGGGTTGCAATTGCGTGCATCATCGCTTCGCAAGTGGAATCTCCCACGCTTCTGTTGAATTATTTCACGGATCTATCGTGAATTATGCGAGAGTATCAACTATGTTATAGACCGGACGCTGAATGCGATAGTCGTGCTCGATTGGTCGATGCGAAACTAATAGGCGCATCGTATTATCGAGTGTTGACGTCGCGCTCCGAATAAACACTCGATTCGTTCATTTTTCCATCCCATTTCCTCTCGCGGCTCGCGATCCCAAGAAATCTCAATCTCGGCGACAATTTAGAAGAATCCGACGATTGATTTATTTGGAAAATTTTTTACACGCGCAACCTTTGATTCCTTCCCTTCGTCGCATTTTACATAAAGAGGCATTGTAATTAATATTCTTATCCGCGATTAATTATCGAAGCTATCGTCGCGAAGAAAAACATAGAAAAACACCATGTCGGAATGAAAAAAGAAGAAGAAAAATAACATTCTCGACAATGATGGTCGGTGACAAAAATCAGACCATCGCGTGATAGAGTAATAAATAAGCAATTACCGACAAACTCTGACGAGATTGCATAACACGATCCCCGCTCGATCGAGGCAAGAGGGGTCTTCTCTGTTTTTCTATCTTTCGCTACCGTTCACGTGCGAACGAGTGTCTCTCTTCGTGGACGAAGGCGACACTTGCGCATCGACGGTGAACAGACGATGTGTGATATCTCGCGGTGGTAGCACCGACTCGGTTTACCTTCTCCTGTCCCATTGTTTTCGAAAGACGCGATTCCACTGGATGGACAGGAGGAAAAGGACAGAGAAAAGGGAAAACAAGATTCGTCGGATTTTCCGAGACAGATTCCAGAACGGATATCTTTTTCCTTCTTCTCGTTGGGAAACATCCGCCACGGACAAATGGGTTCGCCCCAACCAGAAATCGACTATTTTCCTTTTGATTGCCGTTTCGAGATCGAATCGTCGACTCGAATATTCGATCATTCCGATGACGTTTTTATCAAACAATTTTGGATGATTCTACTAAATTTGTTTATACATCTCGACGGATTATTTCGCGGAGACGCATCGATAACTTTCCCGACGTAACGGAGCGCCGGTGCACTAGGGGAGAGACACATATGAATCGGCATAACTCTGGTTGGCTCGCGTATCGCGTATGTGCCGGTTACGCACGTTACAATCACGTGATTCCATTATGTCTGCCCGTGCGCGATTTGTTATTGTAATTACTGGAAATCTGCATATCAAGCGACGAAAGTCTACGGCCGCGCATGTGCTTTGTATCGTGACACGCAGATCTATCGTGAGCCGTAATAGTTGACGCGCGATATCATCGAATACGACGCACGTAACCGATCCTGCATTTCGAATCGAGGATATTCACCGTTTCTTATTGTATACATGGCTGTCCTCGATGCCTCGGTAAGAAACAATCGGGTATAGAAAGAAAATTTCAATTGAAAAGCATTGGATGTTGAATAATTATAGAGTGCCATATCATATTATTCCGATATATTCGATCTGTTAAGGAGATAAGAAAAATCTCGAGATTGCAGGAAGGAAATATCGTCTGAGATGCAGTGACCCCGACACATCGTGTTCTATCCGAACTCTCGAAGGACTTTCGTAATGGAGTTGTATCAATAATATAGGGACGTAATAACTTTGGAAGCAGGGGCTGCCACACCCTATTAACCGCATCGCTTCCACCGCAATTACAGTACGCCTTCGTACACTCATGGCTTGACACGATATTACCAGCCACTGATAATAAACTTACATGGATAGTCGATGTTGGTGCATGGTTTCTCTTCGCCCTGACTCTTGAACGAGGAAGCGGAGAACGGGTCCTTTGTCGATTATCGAGTTAGAGAAATCTTTGACTATTCCGGTTTCCGCGAAATCCTGAGAACTGGGGCAATGTTATTTTGATTAATGAATCGCGAGGGCGATAATGGTCTGAAGATACAATAGTAATTCATCTACCTTATTCTATTAATAATATCAAATATTTTCATTTTTTTTTCTTTAGCGTTTGCGTTTGAATACGACGCGTTTAATTTCATCTTCATTCTGCAAAAATGATTTCATTTGGATTGAAATACCGCGGCCAGTTAAACCGCGTCCGCTAATTTTTGCCTCGTTCACAGCCGTCTGGATTTTTGGGAAAAATTAAATTACCGCGCGCACAACGAGGGTGGCTACTCGCCGAGGGTGGCCGGACACCGCAAAACGACACCGATTGACCGTAAACCGGCATCGACTTCGTTCTGCTCGATAATTGTTTCTAACTATAGCCGCGATTAGAGCACTCTGCTGAACATTTTATTTCTGGCCTGCCGTCGAGCCGGTTACTTGTCCCGTACAGTTTTCCTGGTATGGCGTACAGAGGGTGCGAGAACAACGTATTGGAGGGTTGGAACGAGACCTCATTTTTGTTATCGTTCTCCTTTTTAAACAAAGATCGTATAACCCAGAATCGATCGATTTTTCCTGACAAAACAAATCGGAAAGCTCTATTATTATTTTCAGACATGAATGGAAGGAAATTGGATATTCGCTAATGGACAGTAGTAAGTTGTAAATTGATTAATTCAGTGTTTGTCTAAGTTAATAGAGTAATTGATGAGTTTCGATCGAAAGAGAGTCAAAGGCAATTGTAACGCAATCATACACAGTCCACGTTAAATTGATATTTATACGTCTGCGGCTAAATTAGAACGGCTTATAAATATCAAAGCCGCAAATAGCGTTCCATCGCGACACGTGCGACCACATGGGATGCACTTTACATCGTTGTTTATTATTTATTGTTTATCCAGCGAAACGTCGACAATTTTGCCAGCTTCCCTAAATACGATTTAAGTCAAAACTTTAAAAAAGAACACTCGTGTACGTAATAATTATTTCAACCACACACTGCAGTCTCTTGTTTAACGAACACGATACACATTTTAGAATCTTGATTTCTAAATGGTACACGTGTTGCTCGCACCTGCAGTATCAAGTGCATCGGTAAGCATTAGTAAACGCGGTTCATTCTACACGGCATCGTAATTCAATCGTACAGTTTCAAACGCTATATCACCGCGAAGGAAATACTTTTAGCATCGAAGGAAGCAGCAATGTTCAACAGATTTTCCGTCTATTTTCTCGAATGACAAAACAGTAAAAGTAAAGCGTGACTGTTGATGCTCTTTTCGATACTTAATTGATTCTATGGTTCGAATACGCGTTCATTATAAAGAGCTCGATGTTTGAGAACGGGTAAAACTGCCCAGTCACGTAGGTTTGATGCGCAACAATGATCGCCCTCGTTTTCCACGCTTCACAGATACGCCCATCGTCAAAAAAGGGTCGACAGCTTTCGAGTAAATTGAAACATTGTACTCGAAGCTAAATTAGATTATAAATTAGTCACAGTTGTAAATCGTAGATTAGGAAAGTTTCGAGGGTTAACCCTTTGCTGTACAATATCGTGTAGCACTTACAGTTCAGTTGTGTTAAAGGTGGCTGGTACTTTAAGTATAGTTAAATTTTTAGTTTAATTCGAATTAGAAATTCCTCGTTGAATATTATGTACGAATGATATTTCATTTTTATTTATTTGTTTTAAAATTGAAGCAATAAATAGTTAGCTCTGATTGACGCAACTATCGAAAAAAATCATAGGCGAAGGGGTTAAAGAGACGAGAGAAAGAGAGAGTCGGTTGATATTTAGGTCGTGTTAACAATCGTCTGGCTAGCGGAGAGCTGGCGTCGTTAACGAAACGTAACGCTCAATAGATGTGCCGTATCCTCCCACGCAGGAGGGAACTCGGGAGTGCTTCAAGGTTACTGACACGCTTCTTATCTGCTCGTACCACGAATGCAAGCTTGGAAAAGATTCAGTGAATCGCTCTCAGAATTCATTCCAAGTCTCAAAGATTATTATAAACTGAAGCATCGAGATGCAATAAATAATTATTTTGACAGAAATCTGAATGAAACGCAGCAGATATCTTTGTATTCGAAAATATTCGTTTTCATGTAGGTATTTTGCTAGTACACTATGTTGAAACACGGAAGCGGTGTGTAGCAGAGTATTATTTCCGGTCGAAGTGGCATAATACGGCGGGGCCCCGAAGTTCTGTAAACTCGACGTTGCAGTAACCGATTTCGAGGGTTAAATCGGCTCCTCGAGCGGCCAAAAGCCACCTCCCCCATCGCCACGCCGGTGTAGTCACCCTCTGTCAACACCCACACCACTATTGATTTTCGCCGACGGTGTACGTAACCAACTATTAATTCGTAATCGCTAAACGGCAGAATTAATCGGTTGTACGAATTCCTCGAGCGTAATAAAGAGCTGGACGTGGTCAGGGGTGAAATAACTTGAGGGAGAAAGATAGGGGTGAACGAGAGTAAGGGACGGGTTCATGAAACCGAACGGGTAGAAATGAAAGTTGGGGAAGATTTATACTCGTGTTGATGCTTGATTAATAACTTGAATCGGTACCACTTTTCTCGCTTCGCTCGATTAAAGCATTATTTACCCTTTCGCTACGAAGAACACGTACGAAGAACGAGGAGATGTAGAGGAAAAGCTTGTAATAGCATAGAAGATAAAGGATGAACAACAATGTTTATGTTTGCCGAAGTAGGGCAGCATTCATGGATCTTGAGAAACTAGGCCAATGGCATCTTTTCTTCCCCAGCTTCTTAAGAGTCCTCCTCCATCGGCGCGTGCTTCACACTCGAATGCGCTTCTATAATAATTAAATAAATTCATGATGGTCACTAGCGACCTCCATAGTAGGCAACGCGTTAAAACCGAGTCTAGGATCCGCAGGAAGGAATATTGACGCGAAGCAAGCGGTGGCTCGGCTCGGTTATCCAGCGAGAGGTTGGCGTACATTTTCGCCCCGCGAAATTGCTTCGCTAAAGGCGGCATGCCCGACCGAAACTACTCTCCGGGAACTCGTCTCGCATCTATTACAACTTACGTATATACAATCCAACCTGGCTCTCTCGTTTTTCCCGGGCGAAAAATACGGGCGTTCCGGATTCCGCAAAGGCGACGGAAATGTCTGCGTTGCTGCTCGCTTTCTCCGCAATTTCCTCGCGACTGCCTACGCTCCAGGCTCGTATTCGCCTACCCTGAGAATTTATCGTGGCACCAATTTTTACCTGCTACCTTCAAATCTGTCTGCCATTTTCAAACGTCGAACCGTGAATTTTTTTACATGAATTTTTCATCGATCATACGAAACTTGTATAGTTGTGTAATTTTCGTAGAATTCGTATCCTATCCTAAGGTTACAATGCAGGAGAGGCACAGATTCGTTTCAAGACAAGACCCAAAATGGGGTTGAACACGGAAACGTAGGACGGAGCTACTCCCCTATTAGAGGGTAATACGTATTATCGATTTTGGAACGAGGCGGAGGTTATCCCGGTTCAAATCATGACAAATGTACACCGACTGTCTGTGGATCTGTGTGCGATTCATGGCGGCTCGACCGCGCCCTGGAAAAACTTTTTCCGATCTTTTCCTCCTGTTCGCGTTACGTGTTTTGCCTGTTCGAAAACCTACCTCTCGATTAGGACGTTTCGCAAGGAGAACCAGCCACTTGTTTTCATTCCAATTTATTGGCTTATTTTTCATTTCTACATACGCCAACAGTAAACTGTTCCATGGATTCTGATATAATATCAAGTTTTCCTTTCCACTGTTGATTTTAGAATGTAATTTTTTTTCGCTTCCTAGTTTGATCTGTTCTTTGTTATTTTATTTTCTTGTATGTACTCTGCTGATGAATTTTCTGGATAGTGTAACGCACAGCTTGCAATAGTATCGAATTGTTAATATTTTCCATTCGAGCAGTAATTAATTAAGGAATTTACTAACGCGTGCTGGAATCTATGATACAGGGTCATCATGTGCACGATACGTAAGAAGGCCACAACGAATACCTCCTGTGGTATGTAATTAAAAGTAGCTCGGAGAGGAAGTGCTTTCATAACCCCTATGTAGATTAAATAAATAAAAGTGGGTTATTTGTCGTATGATTTATTGTATTCCAAATTTAAATCTTATTCAAATTATTATATGTATATGATATAATGTTAAAATTGAAATTTTTGAAAATTGAAACTATCGATCGGATTATTTCCTTTATTTGTTCCATCCCTCAATTCCGGGGCGTAAATCCTGACGGTAACAAACATATTTCACCGGCTTCTGTTCGAAGGCTGGTTAAAGCTGTGCGCAGACGATAAACTATCAGGGTCCGTCTCGTTATCACGATAGAACCAACCACGCATGGACGTCTCGCGGATCGCATAGATTCACGTGCCGAGCGGTAGAAACTGATTCGCGTTGCAAGATTTATGCCCGGCAAGGGGACACCAGCCTCGAACAGACAAAACAGGCTGTCAGAGGCTGACCGAACGGTCGATTCGTCGCTGGTGCACGGTGGACACCGGCGTAGAAAAAGGGTCGCCAGTATTGACAGGTACCGTGAGAAATAGCCGGGTTAATTGCGAAAGAAACGGGGAACAGAACGAAGCATCCAGGTACCGCGAGCTAAATATCCTGCGTTACCGGTTACCAGGCTCGTGATCGCAGAAAAACCAACGAGTTTAGAGCACTCGCCGCGTTTTGCCTTGACCCACGAGCAGAACGCTGCCACTTTTGTTCCCTTTTTTCCAGTCCGATCAGTCTGTCGGTTGCTTCTAATGGGAATCGCGAGACGCCGAGGGATTTACAAGACGTTGTCGAGTTTCTTTTCCTTTGTAATTCGCGCGATTTTTCGAGGCATTCGCTACTTGGGTGGTTCTCCGGAACGAGACGCTTCGACGGCTTTTAGACAAAGATCGAATAATTTTAATCCGTGATCCGTTTCACTGCCAACTGTAATACTAATCAATATTGTCGCTATCTCGTTTCAGCAGCAAAAATTCGTGAAGAGGACGGCCGAGGAGTTGGAGCCAGCGGGCGGTGGTAGCGGAGACGGTGGCTTTGGCGAGCCCCCGGTGAAGCTGCAATGCACGCAGGCACAGCATCAACATCAGCAGGGTCCCGGTGGAGGAGGCGGTGGCGGGCCTCATCACGGCCACGGTCAGCATCCGGCCGGAAACGGTACGAACTCGACGGGTCAGACGCACGGCGGTGGCGGAGGTGGAGGAGGAGGAGGCGGCGGTGGCGGGAACGAAGGATTGACCAAGTTCTCGGTGGAGATCGTGCAGCAACTAGAGTTCACCACGTCGGCCGCGAACTCGCAGGCTCAACAGATATCCACGAACGTAACGGTGAAGGCGTTAACGAACGCCTCTGTGAAGAGCGACCTGCTGAATGCGTCGTCGTCGCCGAAATCAGGCCCGGACACACCAGCATCCGGCACGTCGAGAGCTCAGGCTGGGAACGGAAACGGAGGCGGACCGGGTTCCGGTGGCGCTGGCACAGGTGGCCCAGCTGCCCCCGGTGGTATCGGCTGCGTTGATATCGGCAACCTGGTCGAATGCAAACAGGAACCCGATAACGAGTTCGTCGACCTAGAACAGTGCGCCGCCGCGTTGGAAAAAGACGCGGCGGCGAACGGTGCCGGTTTTCCCGGCTTCTCCGATTTCATGGGAGATGACACGGGTGACGAGATTATCACCTCCGACGCGTTCAAAGATCTCATCTCGGAGATTTCCGACTTTCATCCGGAGTTCATGAAGGACTTTGATTTCGAGGAGAAGATCCCTGTGGACGCGTTGGCGAACAATGCAGCGGTGGCTGCGGCCGCGGCTGCTGCTGCAGCAGCGAATAACAACAACAACAACAGCATCGCGACGAACAATGGGCAAATTAAAATCGAGGATGATAAGGACGCGATACACCAGCAACACGGGACCACCAATAACAACAATGTGAATAATGGCACGGGTCCCAATAACGGGAACTCGATGCCTGCCAATTCTAGCCCTGGTACTCTCGGCTCGGCCCAATACTCCCCTGTCCGATTACCTTATTCCGGCTTGGACTTCAAGTCTGAGATGAGTCCAGCCGCCCAAACGTTGAAGCAAATGGCCGAACAACATCAGCACAAGAGTCAACAGCTTGGCCTGGGCGGTTTCAACCCCAGTGCCGCGGCCGCGGCAGCCGCTAGAGGACCAACAGCTCGTTCCCCTTACGCGGAATTCCCGCAATTCGGTGGCGCGTCCGATTACCTTGGTAGCCCTGGTAGCACGGGTCCAGCTGGTGGACAATCACAGACGAGTGCGGGTACTGGATCGTATCACAAGAACAACGGCACGTCCGGATTCCAAAGCCAACAAACTAACGACATGTTCGTCGGCTCGCAAACCCAATTCGCTGCCGGGCTGGCGGACATGAAGAGACCGCAAGCTGGCAGCGGCGGCAAACCGAGCATGCTTGGCCCAAGCGGAGGATACAAGCAGCAGTATTCGCCATACGGTAGTCCGGGATCGATGCCGAATCACGGCAGCCCCGGTTATCCGCTTCCACCGAGAGGCTCCCAGGGCGGTGGACCCAATCAAACCGGCTCCCAGGGACCCTTCACCAGCTCCACGCCCCCGAGACCTCCCTCGGGACCCGGCACCTCCACTTTGCAGATCAACCAGGCGCAGCAGCTACACATCAACAATCCTGGCCATCAGATTCAGGTCAGTGGATCTTCTATTTTTATTTTTATTTCGTTAATCGCTGAGGCAGTGACAATTTCAATTCGTATAGTATTTATTTATTTATCAACTACATTTTCATCGTTACTTTAAATATATTTTGCTTTAGTCTTGACAAGACAAAGATAAAGTTAAATCTGATACGTGTAATTAAGTTCAATTAGTAATTAAAAAAAGAAAGGTAATGAGAGGTACAAGGACAAGCTGGAAAATTGTCGTAGGCGAGTCGAGGTCGAGTGATATCTGTTGCGTCGCGACGACACGTCTATTTTTGTCGACGGTATCACGAGTCGATGTCGGGGGTGGCGACGACGCTGGCGTTAGTGGTGGTAGCGTCGTCGTCGGTGGCGTCGCCAGCGAAAGGGCGTACTGGCGACGGTAACGGTAGTAGTAGTCGTCGAGAACGCGAAGGGAGAAAGAGAAGAAGAGGGATACTGGCGTCACGAGGGCGCCGCGACGCGCAACAAGTAGTTTACCCCCTCCAGACGCTCTTTATAAATTTTCCCTCTCGCTGTTTGTATCTCCCCACCCACGATAGATAGGAAGACGAGCGGCGGAGAGGGTTGCACGTCCGCGCAGCCGGCGTCGCGACGCCGCCACCGTCTGCTCGATTTAACCTGCGCCTGCAATCCGCGTCAATACGCTCTGGCAACTAGTCGCGAGGCTGCACTCGCGACAACCTGCACACCTCCAATTCCTTCTCCTCAGTTTCCAATTTTTTAATTATTTTTCTCTAATAATTTTTATTCAACTGCCACGAGCACTGTAAATTAAATATTCGAAGAAAAGAATCGAGAAAATCTTGTAATCGGTTCGAACGACTAACTTCATCGCATAAAAATCCCCCGTCCATTGTGATGTTTCCGGGCAGATCGTATCTGCTTGTTCTCCGAACGCCTTCGAGTTCACAAACTTTCGTTCTTTCTGTCCCAATCGCGTATGGACACGTCTGTCCCTCGTAAATCACGACTGCTACCGGTGCTTATTTGCATCTCAATGCCTTCAGACGGATCACGTTTCTTTATTCCTGTCCTTCGCGTTTTCCACTTCTCGAAAGCGATTTTTCCTTTCTCGATGTATCTTCTTTCTCTCGTTTCTTCCTCAATGCACTGCACTTTTGAAGGTGTTGCATTTCTACCGCTGTTTCCGGATGGGGAAATTGCGACTTCGACCGATTTGTTCTTTACTCTGAAACATTCTAATTTATTCGAATCGTAATTTTTCCACGGATATTCGGTTAAAAAGAATTTTCCACGCACATCGTCGAAGCGAAAAGAGACATATGCATGCGTGCACGTCGCAAGCGCCCGCGTGTGTCTCCGCGACGCGCCGAGACAAATCGGACATTTCAAAACAACCAGTATCGTCACGTGTAAAAGAACGTTTATCGTGTGAAGAAAAATTTACATATCGCGTTCACGGCGACAACCGAAAGCTGAAAACCGTCCGTTTTCCCACGTTTTTCCATCCGTCGCGTCGTCGTTCCGCTTTCATTGATCAACGCCGCTTATCGCGACGGAAGTTAAAAAGGTGCCGAAACGAGCGACGCGCAATCGTGGCCCCGTTATCGTTCAAGTAAAGTCGCGTTCGTGTACCTTTGCCGGTCGGAAAGCTGCTGGAATTATAACGATTAACGCATTGTTATCAAATTTAAACGGTAATGCACGGAATGTAAACGACTTGGAGATTTGGGTCGCTGTTGGAGGTTCCGCTAGGCGTTCCAAACGTCGCTTCGTGTGGGAATAGATTAGCTTCGAGAAAATTAAAGGGATTGTCTGGAAGGAAAGTGGGTCAGAAAGTTTCTGTTCGTTTCTACGATCGATGCTAGAAAAATTTATATATTCTGTTGGAAATATTGACATTGGGTTATTTCATTTCCAGCCATCTTATAAATATTGCAATCTAATTTCTCGTTCACTTGTTAATTGATGAAAAAAAAAATTTGTTACCTACCTAGTTTTCAAGTATTTAATAAATCATCGCAATCTAATTTCTCCATCTTCTAAACACCTTGATCGTGATTTTAATCCCCAGCCCGGAAGTATTAATCGGTGTAGATGATTGAGATAACGGTATCCAAAACGTAATACCGCGTGCGACCAGATTAATCGAACAATTAGCATTTCATCCTGAAGCTATGACGGTGAGAGTTATCGAACTTCTTGTTCGACGTTTTTCACATCGCGCAAGATTCCCTCATCTTTTGGAGCGTTTCCAACCGCGAGTGATGAGAATATCCGGGCACGAGCGTTTTCCTCGTCGAGCGCGTTAATAAACGGATGAACACGCGCGCGCTACCGGAAGTCGAGCGTGCGCGTAAGCGTCTCCCGTTTGGGTTCAAAGGTTACGTAAACGTTCGATCGTGTACGGTGTCGTTGATACCGTGCTTAGGCACGCGGTGCCCTCCTGTTCGATTCTCGATAATTTCCTAGTCATTGTCGTCGTTTTCAGAACCGAATTATTCTAAAGAGGTTCTCCTTTGAAACACCATTAACCTAGAGTATGATGAACCCGTACAGAATGTGCCGAAAATTGTGTCATAAACAAAAAAAACTTGTTGCGATCTTTCAATTATTTACTTTCACATTTCTATCGATATCTAGTTAGAATCAATTCGCAAGATAACTATTGTGTATCCGAAAAGAAGACACTGTTTCAGCGGAATTCGACTCGTGTGGTTAGGTACGCGAAGAATTTCAGCCGTAGGGGATGCTTCTTCCCTTTCTGGCATGGCCGAAGGCAAGTTTCACGGTCGAAAAATCGAGGTTAACAGAAAACCGAAAGGGGAAAAAATACTCGCTAGATGGTATCTGAAAAGCCCCGGGAATCGGTATCGATCGCGTTTCACCCACGGAAATAAATCGTCTACGTCGGTTGCCGACCCTGTCTCACCTATGTAAATCGTGCATCGGCTTAATTGACGAAATATTCAAATCGTCAGAAGCTCGAAGGCGTATTCAAATGATAATAGCCGTGGTTCGTCCGCCTTTTCAAAACTTGCACACCGCTTCTTCTTCTTCTTTTTTTTCCACGCGCATCTTCATCGTTGTTTTAGATCACCTTCGTGATACGACTGATTCAGCTACGCTCGTTTTGTATGCGACTCGTTCCCGGTTGAAGGGTTATCGATCGATCCGTGTCGATCTACATATCCGTAAGATCGAACAACAAGGACGCGTTTCCTTTTTCATTTGACCTTCATCTTGACCCTCGACTCGGCTTTCGAGTCCGTCCCATTCCGTGACACGGTCTCTCGCATTAAATATAAATCGCTCGGAATCATTGTCCCGCGGAACGACGGACCGGAAACGGGATCTTTGTCTGCACCTTTGAACCGTGGCTGTTGGGGGACTCTCTGGCGGGAAGTTGGGTGAGGCTCGGGTGAGCCCCGTGAATTGAAATCTTTAATTCTTCAATTTATCAAGGAATCGCAGTGTCGAATTAATTCCTATTTGGAGAATATTTTATTCGAAATTTAGATTGTTGAAAAAATAAACAGTTCGTAAATTGTGCATTCTTTTGATACAGCATCCTACGGAGAGTATTAAGGGGTTAAATGACAGTTCTTGTCAGCGAGGAAAGACTAAAAGTTCTCGTATTTCGCTTAGCAAGAGTCGCGACTGCACCCGGAAGATGCAACGTAGCTTAGATACTTCAGATGTCCATGATATCTTCTTGACGGGTTTACAGTGTCGCGCATGCTGTGTTACACCGCAACATGTTCCATTTAACGTTAGAGATTCTTAGATTTCGCTTCGTAAGCATAAGGATTTTATCCTTATTGCATAAGAATGCAATCTGCCTTCGAAGAATTTTAATTTTTAGAAAATGCAAATTTTCAATGAATACATTAAAAATGAGCATTCCAGGCGTTATAAATAACTCGAAAGAAAAATTCCAGCTCTTAGGGGTAGTTTGATAATAAGAGCCAAGGTCTCGAATGAAACGAGTATAACGAAACTCCTGGAAGCACCTGTATACTCCAGTTTCTTGTCGTTTCAACGCACCTAGACCGTCCACTGGATATTCCCTGGACGCGTCGCGGTTTCAATGCGCACCGCGACATAACGTTAGAAGGTACATTTCACAACGGTGCTGCATACCGTGCTGAAATCGATACCCATGTCCCTCTGTTTGTAACCTACATCGTGTCGACGCGTACAGTCGCGAGCAAAACGCATTGTTTCATGTTTTCTGGCCAACCCCGACTATTCTTTCGCGCGATTCGACCAAATTGCGCCCACCCGTTATCAGCGAACAACCGGCCGCGGACAGAACGAGGCGGGTTCGATTTTTGTTTCGCTCGCTTTCATTCTGGCTTCGTAGCTGCGATATGGTTTTGTCTATGTATTCTGTATTCCAGACTCGTATTTCCTTTCTTTTTTTTAATCCCTACTTTCGACGTCGTTTATCGAACGTTTCACACTGTCGGTTCTGTTCATGGGTTTCGGCATACGTTTCGTAACTGGTATGGTCGTCTTTTGTTACGATAGAACCTATATAGGGCAGCGCAGCATTGTTGAGAAATTGACAGGTAATTACCAGACAATCTTAAATATGTAACAGTGGCCGGAAAAGTGTTAAACAATTGGAAAGTATAAAGCGAACTTATAACAAAGAGATTTAAAACAACCCTCCATGATCTATATTCATAGTCCGACTTGTTCAGCCAAACGGTAAACGGTACACTTTTCCGTAAAAACAGAACAAAAAATAAACTACGATTTACTCGCTAAAGGGTAAACGTTTCGCAAACAATCGAGCACCGAACACGGGTCAAATATTTTTCGATTGTTTGTTTGCTTGTAAAAGTTCCATGGGACGTGATACGTGACAGTTCATCAACTTCTCTCATTAGGTAACAACACCTACTATTTTATCCCTTAATCTTTTTGTTTCCAAACATTCGCATTTGAAACCGTTTTAAACCCGAACGGTCGAGGGGTCGCGAACTTAAAACCCCTATCGATTACACGAGTTTTCGCGCGTTTTGTGTACTCGCGCACACACTCGTTCATTCATTACTCGCGCTGTACACGGTAATATAAATCACGAATGGACCGTTTTAATTTTTACGCCTCGCAATGACAGCAGTTTTTTCGGTTCACCCCCTACCCTCGATCCGGTGTATTTGCATGTAAAACACGATACCTCTGGGTACCGCGTAACGAATAAATATTAACCCAGGAGTAAAGCGTACACGGGTTCCGTTATCAGGATCATCGGCTTCCGGAAATCTTTCGGTTCTTTCGCGTTTGAAAATAGAAGCTTTCAATCTATAACTACAAAAGTAGTTATAATTTCGATGATTTTCAAACTTGTCCTTCACCTTCGATGCTCCGAATCATTTCGAATCCGAACGATGCTACAGATTTTGCAAATATCGATTCATCCGGCAAAATGTCGCTGAGATTCGCGGAAATCGATAGCTCCAGTTCACCCAGTTTCTCTCCCGATCCGTTTTATCGACGGTCTGAAAGGGAACAATGGAACGAAGGAACGTCGCGGTCGAGGCGAGCATATCATAGTTTCGCGACGACGTTGAATTCGTCGTTTCAGCCTCGGTTGCACACCTCGCCTCCTCCTCGCGGCCGGAGAATCCGCTTGACTTGCTAATTTTAACTCGACCATGACACCGCACAAGTGCACTACACGATCGCCGTTTCGCGTACGATTGTTGTATAGCCGACGGCGTCCTCTTCTCCAGCGAGACAAACAGGAAAAACGCCGTGGTCGCTTCCCATCCGTCGAACGGGTTAATTATTATCGCGACGCATCGTCGAGTTGCGTTGACGCTCTCCCTTTGCCTCGGACGAGTCCGCGAAACGCGAACGCGGGATAATTCGAGCGTATTACATGTTCATCGTCTCGTAATTAATCGAAACGGTACAAACATAGAGGTATTGTTCGAGAGCGAATGCGACAAATGCACGAGCTGTTTAAAACGCTGTCTTTCGGAAATAAAAAATTTTACTACGGTCCAGGGTGGGCTTGTGTCAATCGCATACATTTGATGGGTGCCAGCGTGTCGAAGCTTTAATCTGGCAGTCAGCCGGCATTCGCGGATTGCCAAATTCGTCGGTAGGCGAGTTAGAGAGCGCGCGCGCGACTACGCGTATTTTTGGTCGGTCCTCAACGGAACCCTGGCTAATAATGACCGGTTCGAGGAACTATCGGCTGCCTTCTGGAACTCATAACTATATATTTGATCCGGGCCAGATAAACATTGCCCTCGAAAATAGTAACCGGGACTCGCGGCGCGCTAAAACCTCGCGATACGTCTTCGTATGGTCTCAACGATGTCTGAGACTTTTTTCATTTTCACTAGCCGATGCTGAAGGAACGAGCGAACGAACGATAGAGAGGAGGTAGTTAGGAGTGTTCGCAGATGAGGCTTGCATGCAGACGCGAGAGAGCTGGGTGAGTTCGAGATCTCTCATCTGCTCGTTCGATCTCGCGTACGTTTCTTTCCTCGGCCCGAGATAGCTCGCCTCTAAAGATAGATCCGCTTGTTCTACACGCGTTTCGTATTATGCCGCCATTATCGATAAACCGAGCTGCGAGTGGATATTTCTGGCCTGTAAAAGGTTGTTCCCGCGCGAACCTTTTCGGTGCGTCGCGACGCGTTCTCAGCATATCCTTCGCACGGTAGTAAAACTTTTGTACGGGGGACACAAAGTAACCCTTCATGGGGTTCTTGGAAACAGACAAGGTGCATTGAGCTTGCATTCGACGGAAGTCGGACCATCTTGAGATTATTTCTGCGTTTATGATCGAACATCGAGTTTCTTGATAGAAATCGTTGAAAGCGTAGCAGAGCATGTGTTATCCGAATGTTTTTCAAAGATGATTTCCTAGCTCGGTTAATCTTTTCGTAACCGGTATTCATCCTGCCGTTGAATATGAAGTTATGAAATGCGGCATAAAGTATCCGATAATCTCGTCCTCGATGCGCTATTTAACCGTGCCTCTGATCTCTCTTCTGTTTGGCGCAAAAACAGGTCGTGATCCGGGTGCAATCGCGCGACGACTGCAAATAACTCGGCTTCTGGCCGACGAGGGATACTGCAAGCTGTAAACACGCTTCGAACGGAAGCTCCTCTCGCTTCTTACCGGTTTGTAAAAATCTTTCGTTCGTTACTTTGCACGCGACGCCTGTCATCCGGACGTGTGACACGGAATGACTGGCAAATACGCGTTATCGGACAGTGTTCTTCCTCTTTCGATCATACATAGTAATGACCGTGATAAATTTCCCGAAGATTGATCGAATAGAAATTGAATTTCCCGCCCTAGAAATATTCTTCGAACTCGCGATGCTCGATATTTCATGGTATCGATGATAGCGAGCATATTCACGCACACGTGCACACATCGCTCTATTTTTCGCCGAGCCAGCCACTAGCTGCTTGTTTGCGCAACCACGCGACAATAAAATTCGTTTACGAGTGCATTAGGTCCGCGCTACGGCTTTGTGCGATAGCTACTTCCGTTCCACTTGTAAATCACGAATTTAGCACAGCGTCGTTTCTCCGCGATGCATTTACTCATTACTGTCGAACGGTGTCGATAATTCCATACCTACTGTGCCTTTGAAAACGTACGCGAAAAAAGAGAAAAAAATGCGGTTGGCAGAAAATTGCGCGATGCAACAACCATTTCTATCTAGATCCAGACACAAATTATGAGTGTTATCCATTTTGTTACCTATATTCTAAGATACATATTACATGCAATATTTGCATATCAGCTGGTAATAACACGCGTTTGATGTTGTCAATTACAAGTGCGTTATCGAGGGTGCATAATACTTGCCCGGCTTGTAACGAAAGGGTTAACAGTGAATTTTCGAGCACGTATGCACCGCGTCGCCCGCAGCGACTACAGTGGTAACACTATAAATTCTCTCACTGCCTTAACAACGGACGAAAAGAACCTTCTAGTGAGATCGATACACGCGAACCAGTGCACATAAACATCCTGTACCCTCGAGCAGAAACGAAAAAGGGAAATCGAACGGTTTCGCGACACGCGCACGCAATTGCATTCGCATTGTGCAACGCGTGCGATGCAAACGTGCACGACGAAGCAAAGGATTGAAGAGAAGGAGAAGGTTGTCGAGGTGGAGGAAGGGGCTGAGGTGGAGGAGGAGGAGGAGGAAGAGGAGGAAGAGGATGAAAGAGGTCGTGATCGAAGAGAGAACGGTGCATTACTTGGGGCCCAATGGACGCTCACGCACACTATTATCAGCTCGGCTCCGCTTACTAGGGATGATAATTAGGCGTGGCGAGCGACGACGACGAGATGCTCCCAATGATATCGAAGCCTGTCTTCCCGTATAAAGATGACGTAAGCTGGATTCAATGCTGAGCTGGTGTTTTCAGACGTGTTTCACTCACCATACGCCGTTTCGTTTGTCTATGCAAGATTGTCGCATTTTCAAAATGTACCGAAGATTTTTAGATTTCGTTCCTGTTGTCAGGTAGTGGAAGTTGATGAATTATTTATGTCGCGATCTCGAGTCGCGATTTTGCGGCCGATTTTTTGGTATCCTGTTGCCAAGCTGGAGAGAAAGATCGTGGTGTTACGTTTATCGTTCCATCGGGTTCGAAATGTAGAGAAAGTTATTAGTAATCCGTCGCAAATATTTTGAAGAAAAGAGAACCCGGAACACGGGAATTGCGTGTGAATCTTAGCTTCCAGTTGCATGAGTCTTTCGTGTTAAAAATGAAAGCTACTTGGCAGCCACTTAGAAACACGAAATACTTTGGGGCCGTCACGTTAACCGGCTGTTCAGAGCCAGGGGTTGCACGTTACCGAGATTACGTCAATTACTATTGACTTTGAGGAGCTGGATCCTAAAATTCTTAATTGAAACATACCTGTTTCCTTGTGAAAAATAAATCGTTAGAAATGATCATCGTCGAAAATAGCGATAGTTTCATCTATACGCGTATAATATTCTAACGATCTTGAAATATTCCAAGGTAGATAAGCGATGGATTTTATTCGGCTTGTTAAACATCGTTTATAGCTCGTTCGGTTATTGCTTCAATGACGTCAACGGTAATACGATGAAGTAATTTCATAATTGATTCGGGAAATTGCGAAATGTCATGATTCTTGCTCGATGCTAATTCCTGCGATCAGCGAGGATCCCGCACGTCACACTGATTGTGTGATAAACAATTTGTAATTGCGTTTAGCCTGTTCAAAGGGGAATGCAATTTTTCGTAGAAACGATGATACACTCGTTAGCACGCATTAGCTGCTATGTTAGTTCAAAGTTCAGATATTTTATTTGAACACCTCGCGATTAAAGATTAAATATGATTATCCAAATACCAGTGTGAAAATTAAAAAATAAGTTTTTCAATCTTAGACTCATTTTCTAAGGAGCTGGCTTTAGTATATGGGATGTTGTTTCAAAATAAATTGGGTTTGCATGATAAATGGAGCTCAGAAGGGTTAAAATACAGCAGTATAGCGGAATTGCACGCTCTAAACGATTCACCGCGATTCATAATTGCGCTCTTCCTCGTTCGAGGCGTAGAAATTAATCCTCGTCCCTCAAATTAGTCCACTTCTTGAATAATTAGGTTACTCGCCGAGCAGCCTAATGCGAAACCCGACACGCTGTTTGTCGCCGGTTGTTTCTGAAACGCGTGGACAAGGTCGATCGCGTGTTATCGTATGCACGTCGATATTGCATAACGCTCGTTCTCCTTATCGCAGCGAATTCTTTTCTCTTAATCAATCGGTCGCGAATTAACTGAAATATTAAACGAACGAACGAGAATTTTACCAACTCCCCTTCACAAATTCCCCAATTGATATTGTTCCAACGGCAGACGCGTTAATCTTTATCCCCGAAAAAAAATACGTTAGTTAGAGAAATTTTTAATTGTTAATTAACGTCTCGCTTTCGATGATCCGCGAAACAGTAGCCGCTTATCGTGGTTCGCGATACCCGCAGGAAAAAGGTTATTAAACCGAAAGAGAAGAGGAACGAGAGAAGGAGAGGGGAAGCGTAGGCGGAAAAAGAGCCGGCCGACGTCTGTGCGCAATTCGAGGGTGGCTGACAACGGGGGTGGCTACCCCGAAGAGCAGCAGTACCGTATCAAACGTAGCCGTAGCCCTGACGAGATCGATGCGTCGCGCGGCTCATCACTTATTTACGCCTTCATTACTGTAAACAATGCGTCTCCCTTTGCGTCCGGCCTCTCTCGTTCGTTCTCCCTGCTGGTTGGTCCGTCCACGCCGTTCCATCTCGTCTGCCGGTCCGCAAGACCGTTTCTACTCGCGACTGAAGCTGTTCGTTCATTTCCAAAAGTAACCTTTCGCTCTGTCTCTGAAACGCGACGCTTCCTCGCCATTTCATGCTCCCTCTCGTGGATTATTAATTATTAATAGCTCCCTACCAGATAGCGAGCGGATTTTAATTGATAGAAACATTAGAAATGCATCGAGAAAGCTTGCGTTGAATTCTCTTTGAAACGCTAGTCCAGTTCGTTGCACTCTCGATAGAAAGTCGAGGAGAAACAAAGGGAAAGGGGAAGAGGTGACCAAAAGATGGACCCTCAACACAGCATCGTTGACGGTGAATAATTTAGGGACGCAATTAAAAGGAACGTGCCGCGTACCTACGACATTAACGTTCATTAATAAACCACGAATGGATGAGCGAAGAAGCGAGAAGTGGTTAGCTGCGGGGAAAGGAGACGTATAGAGCCGGTATCGCGACTGAGGAGGCGGCGTTTTCAATTAAAATGCCGACATCGCCGCATTGCAGCAGTCGACGTTGGCGTCGGCGTCGGCGTCGTGCGTTATGTGCACAGCGTGGCACACGTGAGCGTCGCCACGCAGGACGTTTATCCGCTTTACCGTCTTCATCGCCGCATCCTCTTTAACCACCCTCTCGTTCCCCGTCCGCCCACTGTTTCTTCGCCTTTTATTACCCCCTCGAATATTCCCCGCTCGCGTTTCGCTTCGCTTTTCATTCCTGCTTACCTGAATGCTAAAGATTCACCCCCCCTATTTACCAGCCTCTCCTCTCTGTCTGTCGTCTTGCCGAGGAAAAAATGAAATGCACGGATTCGAGTGCATTTTTGATACGAACGTTTGGTTGTAAGTAAAGGGTGGGTAAAAAGCAACGTTTGAGTGGACCCAGCGTGAAACTAGAGGGATGCGAGGCATGAGAGGGGATGGGAAGCCTTTCAGATTTACTTTTCGGCAAAGATGAGTGGCAGTAAGAGTGGGTAGTATAAATTGTTGAGACAGGGTTTGTTGAGATTGAACGCAATAGTTGAAAATTATTTCATCCCTTGTTACACCAGGTGGTATTCTTTAACATAGAATCTCGAAGAAAGTAGGCGAAGGACACGAAGTTATTCAGGAACTATCTTAGCTCGTGATTCAAGCTTGCTACCGTCGTCTGCTCCCACAGGACAATCGCGAATCTATCAAAAGGTAATTCTCACGATCTCGAGAGCATTAGCTAAATGAGGACACTCTTTCGAGGAGGGTCGAGTCGCTGCAATGAGCTTCCTCGATCAGAATTCTCTCTTGGCACCCTATCGCGGTGATAAAAGTTTAATCGAGTCGAGGCATCGTCGTCGCATATCGAATCACCGCGGATTCTACTTTGCATTTACCCATTTCTTTGTCATTTCCTCCGCAAATAAATTGGCAATTTCAAAATATTTGATTAGTTTTTGTAATAAAAACCATTTAAAATTATGTTCTCGATATATTTGCAAGGTTCAAAGATAATGCGCGTATCCTATCGTGATCGGGTGATCGAAAATGTGTATCGAAAAATCCTATCGTCCTTTGATCAATGAAAGTCTCGCGAGGAATCGGTCGCGGTATCAAAGCTAATCCAATTTTCCGTGGTGGTTGTCGAGATTAAACCGACGTTAAAACCAAAACCGTAATACCTCTGGTGTTCGATCATCGAAGTTGCCGGTCGAAAAGTTTCATCGTGACTCCTCGAGATCGTTTGCAACAGCTACGTCAACACGTTCGTTACGGAAAAATGGCTCGAGTCGTTATGTCGTCCCTGATATATCCGGCTACCCAGCTTCTCTGGAGAAGCTTTGAAGTCGTTACGAAATTTTACGTCGAAACTTTGCTATTTTTCCAGGGGATAGGGGTTCCGACATCTAGGTTTATTTTGATGAAACCACGGCAACTTTTTCATTATTCCGAGGAACGACGTACGTTTACTTGGACAGAGGAAAATTGGGTGTAAAATTGGTCCAAATTTAAGGGACGATGATGGGTAAAAAAGTTGATGCTTTCTTTCTTGTTAAGGTTTATGATGATACAATAGGGAGTTGAGGGTTAGGTTAATAATAATCGAATTTTAATATATTCTAAAATACATTTTCTCTTTTTATTTTACAAATGGAAAACTGTACATTGTTTTTGTCAGGAAACAGAAGCAGGATTTCTGTGTCTTGAAACACGTTTTTAAATGCACCATGCCAGGTACGCCTGGTGTTTCATGCTCGTCAAAAAATTCACCATCCATTTTCATTGCCCTACGTGTCGCTGTGTATTCTTTTTCCATTGTTTCCATTTACAATACATGTTTTCTCCTCTAAACGGAATATCATTCGCATTTCAGTGGTAGACAATTTTCAATTGGGCACAATGATGACACGTTCACCTCTTTGCTAGCTCGAACATATTTTGATGATATCTAAATAGATAAGAATTCGTATTTTTAGGTATACACTACTTGAGTCTCATTAAAAATGCCTCATTAAAAATACATTCTCCATTTCCTCTGCAAAACGGTGGCGCAAGTTGTTTGGAAAAGAAGTTAAAGCTCGGTGTCGAGGAATCTTTGTTCCTCAGCGAGGTGACGTCCTTCGTAGCTGTGATTTAAAAGGTTCAAAGGTTAGGGCAAGCGTAGCCTGTAAATATTTGTCCCGGCACTTGACACCAATCCCGAAGCTGTCTTTGAGGAACACGGGCTATACGAGTAATAGCTTTTTAAGTTTGGTTTTTACTTCTTCTTTTATTACGTTCCATGCGTTCTCGGCTGCTCATTGTTCCGTTTCGGTTTTCGACGACACGCTATTTTTCTACTTCCCTTTGTGATGTTAGAACAGCGGCTCGGTTTTTATGCGATAAGACCGGTGGTTAAAAATTTAAATTTGGACTCATAGAAAAATAATTAAGAATCGTTTAAATTTTAATCGCATTATTATTTATCGAAGCTGCGATGGAAATGCCGAGAGAAAAAAGGGCTCGAAACAAAGAATATAATGATTTTACCTTCTTTCTTTTTAGTATAGTTATATGTCTAAAATGCGCGTCTTTGAACAATCGTTCGGAACGTATTCAAAGGATAGCGGCCATTAACGAGTTCCAACGCGAAGAGCAGCCTGCCACCAGTGGCGAGTATAACCCCCTTACGCCCGGTTCGCGTCTACTACCCCTCCATAAACCACCCTCGCGACTTGACACACCAGGCACGTAGTATAATTCTTTACTCTTCCGTCCCGCTACACCCCTTTTCCTAAAGATGCACGATTTTCTGCTCTCTAATATAACCAGAAGCGTAGCTAGCAACACCACCCCCATGATCAACAGCACCCTCCGAGTGAACGTTAAGGTTCTGAGTATATCTTCTCGCGTTTCTCCTCTATATTACTGCCTTTCGTCGATGCGAACAGTTTCTAGAATTGTCATTTTAATTTCAGATCTATGTATCTGTAGTGATTGATCTATTATTGCTAAGTATCTGGGGTATGACTCTAAATTAAAAGCTATAATTGGTAACACGTGTAAATTTCATGAAATTCAACATTTTCCTTATTCCGACACGCGAATAAAATGGGTTACAAAAGTTGAACGAACCCTGTAATTCTCTCTATTGTCCGCAAGAATCGTTTCCTAATAGAAGAGGAGAAAAAAGGCAGCGAGTACAACCGACGAAATATCAGAATAAATGTAGGAAAAGAGAGCGAAGGAAAAAAATAGAAAAAGGAAATCGATGAGCGGAAATACCGAGCGGACGTTTAAGGATAAAAAATAGGGGGTGGTGGGTTCGTTGGCGGTGCGAGAGGCCTTCGAGCGAACCAGAGCGAAACGCGGTTACAGAAGTAGAACGAAGGACATGCATATCGAGCCAGGAACAGGGTGAAAAAGGGGATAAGAGAGAGGGAGAAAGCGAGAGAGGATGGAAAGACGGCAATTCGAAGGCTGATGGGGGTTGGAAACGGGTCGTCGAGGGATGCCAGGACGTGAAATGGAAGAAGCCCCGAGGACGGCGTGCCACCTCGTCGCCTCTCTAATGCAACATGACGCGATACGAGCGGACTTATGGTTCACCTAGGGGCTGAAAAACGAGAGAAAAAGACGGCCACATCGGTTCGAGCAGTCACCATCTTCCCTCCCAACTGTCTCTAGAAATTCTTCACCAATCAAGAAGCACTGCAAGTTGTTTCCGTTTAATAAACGAGAGACTGCGTCAGTCTGCATAATTCAGAATAACAGCGTGGTTAACCCTTTCGGTGTTCAGTACGTCGTACAAGACGAAATACGAAGTATTTGAAATAGAATTTGATACAGAAGACGCAGACTTCTATGTTAAATCACGATGTTATTCCTCGTCTAGACGCTATCGAGCGTGTCGATATTGCCTGGCTTTAATTTACAATCTCATTAACTTGTAACGTTGTTAGATGCGTTCAAGTCTCCTTAGATATCGATCCCAAACGAGTCATTTAAATTGGTGTCTCGGCATCGAAATGTCAACCCTTAAATCGAGCCTACCCATAATTTCACTGATTATCATGGTGAATAGTGGCTCGTTTACATTGAAACCGCTGGACGTGAATAAAACATTCGATCGGCCATCGAATATACAGAATCACTTTGGGGGAGAAGTGCTTTTCTAATCTGAATTCTCATTCACCCCTCCTGCGGAAGTAGCGTGAAGCGAATTGGGCGAACGAATCGAAGGGATACGAGTCGAAGGATTGTCAGACGAGAAAGTGGATGGGAAGAAAAAGTAGTGGGTAGTGGATGAAGCTTTACGGAGGTGTGATCTCGTCGAAGGTATCGACTTTCTTCGCGGTTTGGTCCTCGTTCTTGCTGGTAGCTCGATGATGGTACCACTCAGGGAGAAGACTCTGCTTACTCCCTCTCTCCTTTCTATCAGTAACAAGCTTCCTCGCCGCGTGGGTGTACGCGTTCTGGTTTTCGAGTGTGCAGGATACAGCGAGGGTGTGTTATTCACGTGTAGGTGTGTAGAATGTGGATATCGAAACGGTTGTTTCCAAGCCCCAGATAACGGCCGAGGAAGCTACTGGCTGCTGGCTGACACAAATCTTGGCGAGAAAAAACGATCTTCCTGGCTGGGTTGAGATGTTCTACACTCGGCCTTTTCGCTTGTAATTTCGAGGGACTCGAAGGACTAATATCTCACCCTCGTTTACACCCTACCTTGGAAAACTCTTCGAGGTTGACCTTAGAGTTTTCACCTTCCTCTAGTGAACCTTGAGAAACTTTAAACGAAACCGACACAAGGCTTTTTCTCTGTTTTTTTTTAATTGAATAAGATTAATCAATTAGATAGACGTTAATCAATGAAATAGGTGAACGATTTTATTATAACGAACCGAAGGATACACCGAAGAAGTTGAGTAACTAATTACATTACCGAAAGATAAAGTAACTCGAGTGTAGGATCCTCCAATTATTTTGAACGGTACATTTAGAATTGGAGACTAGCTAGTAAGGTTCGTTGCCTCGATACCGTTCGACGGTCATAGAATCCATCGATACCGCCCCATAGCTGCAGAATCGATAAGTTTCTACGTCCCCGTTCGTTATGCACCTTCGAGATTATCAGTGTATTCCTTTTGCCGTAACCAAAGAGAGAGACGGAGAGGAGATAGGATCGATCGTCTCCAAGGCTTTCGGATGACCCGGGATCCGTAGTCGCGATAACGTCGCTTATCGATTACCGTTAAGGATGGTCGTTAAACAAGTTACCTGTCTACTTTTCAGAAGTAAACTCGGTCCTCCTCATCGAGCCTCCTAAACAGCTGCACTTCCAAACTGATCAATTTTCTCTTTTTCCCTCTTCTGTTAATTTTATCAAAATCTACATTAATTAGCAAATAAATGCAAGCTGATGTTAATTTAAAAATTTTCGTTTTTCATCGAAATGAAGTGTGCCAGGGAAGGCGAGGGGATCAAAGGCGACCTCGATCGCGCCCGTTCAAAAATGAATTCATCTATTTTGCTTAAAAAGCGAGAGATCCAGCGACTTTTTCATTCGCATCGCTCGACTATTTCACGGAAGGCAATCCGCTTTTCGCGCGAGAATCGAGCCGATAGCCGTTCGCGTTTCCTATGCTCTCTTGGAAGGATTAAATCGCTCGCGTCTCATCCTGCAGGCTGGTCGATATCCGACTCGACGGCTACCGATGGAAGAACGTTGACCAGCGAATGAAACTTTGCAAGGATACACTGTTCCGCGTGTAACCGTGATGCGCGCGCATTCACGCGACCTCTTTGAATAGGCCAACCCCGATATCCCGAAGGTTTTTTATTTTATAGAAGAAATTAAGTAGCGCTAATTCAGCCTCGTGTCGATCGCGTGCATCAGCGATCTAAGCGATTGACTCTAATAAGAAAGCAATTAAATCATGTCGAATAAATACTGGCAGCCCAGAGATAAGCAAAGAGCGGGTAGAGTGACGGCGTATAACACCAAAGTAGCGGAGGGCCGTGTTTTAGAACCGTCGGAGTCTTCGAATATGGCTGAGAAATTGAAGGGGGAACGAGGAAACGCGTTGCATCGGCGAAGCAGGCTCGAAGGGTGGGTAAGGGGGAAAGGTGGTCGGGTAATCGATGCTCAGCACCAATTAGTAAAACCACCCTGCGTCGAACTGCTTTAAACCGGTTCGACGGAGCAACGCACGGTAGAACGGAGAGGCCGATCGATTTTCTGAAACTCCTTCGCAGAGCAAGAAGAGCTCTGATCCTGCTGCGATCCGCAGCGTTCATCCGCAGTCGGGGATTAAGAGGGCAGCCAGAGGAATTCAGACGCTTTCTTGCTGTATCGGTTCATTTGCGTTAAGGTACATTTATACACAACCATACCATTAACGTACCATCTAAGTACATTCAGCTGCAACGAAGACTTCCTTCGGGTTAAGGATAAGAGTACCGGAAGGAATTTGCCACCATTTGCCATGTTTAAAGAATACGGATAGCGGTTAGATCGTTTCTTACCATTTTCTCATAAATGCCTATATTAAAGGCTAGGTTGCGGGTGGCGAAAATCAGGTTGGGTTTCTCCAAGTATGGTCAAAATGTTACGTATGCAATCGTCCAGAATGCTCGAAGCGTCCAAGGACAATTTTCGTCCGATCGATTTTCTGATGTTACGTAGCACGTATTTTGTAGACTACAGACATTTCTGCGCTGGAAATTGGGGGAAAGAATAGGCGGGCAGGATGGTTCAATTGATTGAACCGCTCGTCCGGCGAACGAAAAAGCCTCGAATTCAAATTCCGGTTACATAAATCGTGGGATTGATTCTTTTATTCGGAAAAGTTCGGAATGCCGGAGCTATTTAGAGTACGTTGACCGTGCAATTTCCTAAATCTTGATGGTCATCGTGACTAGAGTTTCGGTTCGCTTATTATCGATCGATAATGTGAACTTGATTGAAAATTACTCTACTCTAATTCAAAGTAACGAACTGACGAAGCTAGTAGAAATATAATTTAGTTTCATTGTTGCGTTGGAGATGACAGACATCGAAACTGGAACAAGTTTACCCATCTATTAAGACAGTTAGAGGGTGGGTGAGCGCGAGACAGGGAAATACTAGGGCCGAGGTCACACGAGCATCCAGAATGACGTCGGTTGTAGAAATATTTTTATATTACCTTTTCTCGATATAAAAAGCAAATGGTGGGAGGATCCTCCTTTTATCCCTGTCCTACGTTACACCAAACTGTACGTCGGTTAGAATATGATTTTAAACAAAAGGTTGAAAGTAATTCGCCTGAATCGTGATCCACTTTGATTCGCAATGCGCGAAAGATCATCGTCCAAAGTACCACGACCCTTTTCTTCTCGTAAAGGAAAGGATCTCTGGTTTCCCGTAAGGGCAACGAAGCCGTTAGACGGTAGTAAACAAAGAGCAGCGCCAACGATAATTAATACGCGGCTGGCTGTACCGGCAGGAACGAGGAGATGGGTGAGGTCTTCTCGGGGAAGCCGAGGATGTGATTAATGACGAGTTTACCGGCTTCTTCGCCATTGTGCCGACTAATTATGCCTTGGTCGCGCGGTGAACCCACTCGACGATGCGAGAGAGCATCGTTCTCGTCGCGGAAAGCCTGGCCACCGATGCAAATGGACCCTGGGTACAACGCGTTCGAAGAGAGTGCAGCATTTAGCGTCGCTACTTGGATCGTTGATTCATCGTGGTACTCTTTAATCACACGCTGCTTTTTGTTGTTTGCTCCAACTTAGCAAAGGATTATTCCATTTGAATCCGATCCTTCGGGGATGGGAAATGATATTCTTTGATGAGCAAATTTTAGTACAAAAATCGTAACTTCCGTGTTCGTTATAAAATAAAAGTTATATTTAAAAAATATCATGGGAAGTGGAGAAAATTCAAAGCGACGTTTGATCACGTCTGCAACCCTTTGCAGTGACCGGTCATCGGTCGGCCGACATTTGCCTTTCAACCGATCAGTCTGGCCTGTACGCAGAGCCCTGGCAAAGTATCGAAACGTCAAACTCTGTCGAAGCATCAAAAAAACGTGTTCTCTCTTTCCGTCACCTTCGTTCGTCCGAAATAGGTAGAGGTAGTAGAGCCACCATCATCGGTGGTTCTCTACTATCATAGAGGCTCTCATCGCGGCTACCTATACCCATACGTCCTCATATCATCCACGTATGAGAGTAGACAGAATATACAGAGCACTAAATGCCGCTATCGGAAATCGATATCGGAGAGCCACAGCCAGCAGCCACTCTTCGTATCCCTTTCCTCTCGAACCCCCTTTTCACTTTCCTTCTTCCTACCCCCTTCGTTCTGCAGCTTTTCTCCCCATCTCCTCTCTCTCTCTCACCTCTACAATTTTTCGTTTACTTTTTTCTTTTACTTCTCGCAATTTCATTACATCTTTCTGCAGTTTCGCCGCTTCGACTCGCGTTTGTTTCTCGCGCCGCGCACCTTGGAATTCTTCAAAGGGTTAGCTAGCAGACTCCGCGCAAAACCACCCTTAAATTCTTTCCGTGTCGCACTACCTATCCCTGTTCGTCGCTTTCGTCTCGCAGCGAGCAAGCGAGAACGAGACCGAGATTCTCGGCCGAACGAGCGTATCGATCGGACTTTTCGATAACGATGAACGTTATCGTCGACACGCCCGCAAAGAACGACAGCTCGATCGCGCCTCCCTGAAATATTATAATTGACGATGATACGAGCGAACGGGGATTGATTTTTGACGCGGTACCTTTTATCCTGTCGCGATACTGTTAAAACGATTATTCATTTTTTTTTTTTTCTAACACCTCTTTGTTTTTTTTTAACAACTAGCCGCGAAGAGAATGACTGTTTAACACGGTATCGATCAACGCAGTCGCGAACGACCACCCTCTGCCGTAAACACTTATTTTCGCGTGTGCGTGCGGCCGTATAAAAGGGGGTTCAAAGGGAAACTCGAGGGAGTGTATGGCGAAAAAGAGAAAAGAAGGAGCGTACCGCGAAGGAAGGGAGCGTTGACTACACGGAAACGAAGAAAGGTAAAAAAAAAAAGAGGAGGAGACGCAGGAAGGTGGAAGCTTCAAGTCACAGAGAAAATAGCTGGCAGACACAGGTTACATTAAACGACGTAATGCAGCGCGAGCTTTACGAGAGCAACGCTTTTAATTCGTTCGCGATCGTACACGTTTCGCGGCATCAAAGTGCCACCAGCTCGAGTAGCCGCGGTGAATTTCATCGTTTAATTGGTAACCGAGTCCTCCCTTTTCTTGCCACCGTCGTCGTTTCGATCGTGGCTCTCCGCGGGCCGATCGATACCAACCACCAGGTTAATTTTTAAATGCCCACTTGATAATTTTGGATCGAATTATTCCAGAGGTAATTGACACGAAGTTCATGCAACTTGATTATGTGACCTATGTTATCATTGTTATAACTCCTATCTAATACTTTGATAATATCCTGTATAATTTTTCAAATTAATTAGAATTTCAATTGATTGATTCATTTCTTGGTACAAGTTTCGTTAGAAAAAAATATCCTCAAATGTTTTGAGTAATTTTTTAATCAGTATAAATGAAAACATTTTACAAACGTTTCATAATCTGATAGGAGGGAAGCTTATTAGCCGATTCGCGCGGCACATTACAGATCTCATCGTCTGCTCATTTTCCTCTCTCAATTTCGAGATAGAAAACTCGAGCGTGTTTCCAATACACTTGAACAACGTGTCTGCTGGTACGTTATCCAGATAGCATAATTAAATTTAATTAACTGTTTCGTAAAGTGGTAGAGGGAAGGACGTAAATAGATGTTCGCCGCGCGGAAATTTAAACGCGGCTCGCCTGAGAACGTTCTAATTAAAACGATGCAACTTTCGCGAATTTTCGTCGAATTTAAAAATTAAACTGCCATCGAATCCGGTGCTTATCGCGAAGATCCTTTACGATATTATCGTCGGTTCTCTGTGAAAGAGAACCTCGCTATCGAGTACAAAATTTTATCGAAGCATCGTTTGGGAAAATTGTCAAAGTGTTTACAATGGTCACCTCGGACACCGGTGAAAAGTTCTTCGATTAATATCCGTTTGTTCCGCGGCATGAAAAGAGGTGTCGATCCCGTTCGTCGCGTGTCCATTTCATTTTATACCCGGTGGGTGATTCAATTTACTGAAGTATCATTGCTCGGAAATCTGATGATCGGAGCCTCCCTTCGAAAGGTGCGATTCATGGCTCGCATGATAGAAAACCATGGAATTTTTAACAAAGTATACCTTAGTCTGTATAATCGCCTTAATACGTTCGCTGCGACCGTCGAAGCATTATTTAGCTAAAATGTGATCATCCGTGTGTCACTCATTAACTGTGCTTCGACGTTGCTCGTAGGAGCTAGGATATAGTGGCACGCAGTATGTTCCTAACATTTTCTAAAGAAGGATCAACTGCGAGAAAATGAAAAAATCGATATGTTTGACGATCAAACCATATCCAAAAATATCGCGTAATACGAGTTCCAATTGCCCCGATTCTGAGCCACGTCGTTGCTTGCCTCTCCGTGCCACAAGATCAACCTTGCGACTGATCAATCGCGCGAGACGCCGCTTCGAAATTCAAAGGGTATGTCCAGGTTCGAGTACGGTCGATCGATTTACACATGTGCGCGCGCCTTTCTCTCTCTCTCTCTCTTTCTCTCTCTTTCCCCTTCTGGTTTGGTAGCAGCGTGTCCGTTGAGGATCAGAAGCAATGGGCCCTTTCGCGCGTCGATGTTACCTGCTCGTCGGGGCTGCTAATCATCGGGTTACGCGATATCCGTACACCGGTTGCTGTGCAGCCAGCATATAGAAGGCAGTTAACCGATTGCAACGCGGCAAGTATCGACCAGGAAGCCGTGTGCAAAGCTTCTGCTTCTGGCTACCGGTAGAGTGTCCCTTACCGTGAATATTACGCTTGTCACCCCCTTGACTGAACTTCTCCGCGCCCAGCTTACGCGCAACCCCCGCTTGAACCGTATTCAAGCGTTTCCCTTTCACCGTGTAACCCAACCTCTTCGCTTCGCTAGATTCTTGCTCACCCTTTCCACGAGTCATTAGCCACGCGTTCAATTGCAACGGCGACGCCTGTTTGGACACTCGACGCCGAAAATTTTCCACCAACCCTCCTTCCCTATCCATCTCCGTAAGAGAGGCTGTTGACCGCTATACGACGAGTATGTAAACGCTTCGACTATGAATACCAATCGATTATCTCGCGCGTGTCGTTTCATTGACACTTGTAAATGTAACGAATAATTAGTGAAATGAATGAGAAGATAAACTTTACGGTACCAAAGTGAAAGTTTCGGATAGAAAATTAATCGTTCCTATTTCCACGTTTCTACTGATATAATTTCTCGTTTTCGTTCTGTGTTTGTTGGTTTTCCTAGGGAATGCGAGTAATTACGAGATCGGTTACTGAAATAACTTTATCGCGCAGTAAGATTGCGCGTATTAAAAGTTTCAACTTGATTAATGTTATTATGTGTGGCGTGTTACTGTATCGCGTGTTATATTGATATACTACATTATTAAATACATGTTT
Organism: Osmia lignaria lignaria; assembly: GCF_051020975.1. Classification (NCBI taxonomy): domain Eukaryota; kingdom Metazoa; phylum Arthropoda; class Insecta; order Hymenoptera; family Megachilidae; genus Osmia; species Osmia lignaria. Next base: position 9,595,023 of record NC_135041.1, read on the forward strand.
CACTTGATTTGATCGTAGTGCGTGGTTTGAGAGCATAAGATACATGAACGAATCTATCAAAGTTGATTTTATTGCAGCTAACGTGTTATACAGCGATATCGTACTATATACTTAACAAATCTGATAAAATATTTCTATCATCGCCAACAAACGTGCTGGAACTTCATAGAAAATAAAGCAGATGCAAATTGCAATCGGGCATTAACCGTTTTGTTTTGAGACATGCTAATTCGCCGGTGAGACGTCTTCCTGGTGTTCAGAAATATTGCGCTCGTTTCTGCGTACAGGAAGCGTAGCCCGAACGATGGAACGCTGAAAGCGTCGAGTATACGCGAAAGATTCCTGCTGGTAATCAGCTTAATTACCTTCCGCTCGAAAGTGCCGGACAACGTGAGCCGGTTAATGCACGGCGACTAATTGACCGCTGTAAGGGTTCACGAGTGTAGCCATTTAACACGGCGATGGTGCGCAGTGTGAATCATAATAATAGAACACTTGTGCTGGGCTTGTGGGTCCACGGTGCACACGGTGCTTAATGTTTCAACGTTTTAAGCCTCGGTTGGGTACTTTAAGCGGCTGCTTCCTTCGATATTTTTACCTCCTTCGTGGACGCACCATGGGAAGGGAAACCGCTGCGGAGATTCGTTGAACTCGAGCAACGATGTTTCGCTGAAATTCGATGGCTTTTCGTAAGAAAATTAATCTGAACGCGTCTATGTTAATTTCTAACACACCTAGGAATATCATTTTCTCTTCACTTTTATTATTTAAAAAAAAAATGCTATTCATGATTTTTGTTGATAATCTCATCACCTAGTTAGTTACTCGTGTATTTCCTGCTAGTCGATTTTGCGTCGGTGTTTTTTTGAATCGCGTCGCACCGCGTGATAATTAGTTACTTAAAACAGCAACGCGTTTGCTTGTCGCTGGTCGCCGGTGGCGCCTGCGCTACCTCGATGAATCGCATTCTTGCCGGCGCGTAAATGCATAATGCGTCCCTCCTCTTCGTCCCTCTGGTCGTTGCTCTCGTTCTCTCCGCGATGCGCAGATGCAACGAGGAGACCGAGCACAGTGAAATTAAAATTATCGCTTCTCCAGCGGCGTGGAGAATTTCGTCGCTTCGCCTACTCGCACGACGGTGGTGCAACGCGAGGCTGATGCACGATAACGAGCGCGACTAAAAATCGAAGCGAAAACCACGGTGTAAATCTGTCGACGCCTTCGAAAGCATCGAATCTTGTTTCCTATTTATCGAATATCCATACGAAGCACGTTGAATTTCTTTTAAACGTTATCGTCGAGCCTGGAATTTCTATTTATATATTGCACGCGCGACGATATTAAATGAAAGAATAAAAAATACATAGAAGGTCGACTATTTATTTCTCTATAGATTTTTGGACTCTTCTCAACGTCGTCTAACAAAGATGCGTCGATAAACACGAGCCTTAGAAGGCGAGATCAATAGCGTAGTGATTATTAGACGATCAGAGAGCCGAGGCGATTGCATTAACCCAGAGTCGGTCGGGTCTATCTTGAGTATAAATTTATCAACGTTCGGCTGATTTCTCCGACGTATTCAAGAGGTTATATCGGGAACGTCGATGCGAACGTTCGCCTGTTGGTTCTCGCCACTTACGCGACTGTTTCACGACGCCAGTTCCTCGAATCGACCGGCCTCCGGCCGATCCGAACGTTCTCTTCGAGTGGCGACGAGAACGAAGGGAATGTATACTTACGACGAAGCAAGGGGGAACCGACGGGAACACAAGAACTTGGCTGTGGAACGGTTTAGAATGGAAAGGGAAAAGTAGAAAGAGGGAGGCTAAAATACAGGAGTGCAAGACTACTTGCTTGGTGAATAGTATAGAAGGGAAAACATACGTTTGCCGAAGAGTTTTCGAAGGAAATAAAACGAATGTTAAGTTATGATGGCGGGGACCAAGCATAGGTGTGGGTCGCGTGTGGCCTTTGAATTCTTCACGGAATTTCGATGGCAACCCTCTTCGTTTTATCCAACCCTGTCACCGTTACAGTCACGTGACCACACCCTCGCGTGTTCCGGAAGATATCCTCTTTATATCCTTCTCTTAAAATTTGGCTTACACGCCTCTCTCTGTCTACGTTCAGTACGTTGTTTAACAAAACAGAAATGTTCCATAGAAGTCTAATTTAATAGGAAACATCGACTTCGTTGTTGTTTGCAAAATTATCCTGAAAATGTCTTTTCGTTGATCATTGCATTCCTTCGAGATTTCTTCTGACCGTAAATGCCATTTTAGTTTGTAAACCTGGAATAAAGTAGGACCGTTTCACTTGTGATTCCGATCGGTTAGCCGAACAGATTCGATCCGGCTTATCGAGCAGCTCGGTTAGGAGAAAAGCTGTCGTGTCTGACAATAGCTACGGCTATACTACTGAAAAGCGGCTCTCCTTGTGTCGGGCTATTCTACTGCGGTGATCTGTGCTTCGGTCCGCCTCGAAGGGCAATTTCAAGTACGGAGGACGAAAACGAGACAAGGAAAAGGGATAACGGGACAGGATTCTATCGTTTGTAGAGATTTTATTTTCTCGAATCAACGAAACGAGTAGCAGGCAATTTATTTCGATTAATTACAAATCAAACGATTAAATAAAATTCCAAAGTTTAATTAGGTATTCAAACTGTTAAATTAAATATTTAATAATTTCGAAACCATTCGTAGTATATGTTATAAAAATGTATTCTACAAGGAAGTAATGCAAAAGATAATGAAAAGAAAATGAATGTAACGGCAGAAGAGAAAATGGGAAAAAAGTTTCGGCCATAGGAGGATTACGACCGCGTGCGGGAAACGTGGAAGCTGAAATGCGGTTTATAATTTGATTCGTGGAAGAGCATTCCAGTGTTCACAGTGTGAAAGGTAACATGTCCATACTGCAGAGAGTAAAATAGGGGACCTGTTCAACATACAAGGGAAAATGTAACGGGCTGTTCTACCGATGCAATAGAAAGTAAAACACGCTAGAATTCTTTTAAACACGCTCTGTAATCACAATGCATCTAATGAAAATTATTATCCAGAATATAAGATATAAACATTCTTCTAAATTTGTCCTGTTTCTTATACTTAAAGAATAGCCTTTGATCGATCATATTGTCAGTCTGAAAAAAATGTCCGATTTTAGAAGAAAAATGAACGAAAATGTTCGCAAAGATGCGTTTGCGAAATCCTATTTGTCGAGACGAAGTGCTCGAGATGTATGTACGTGCAAGTGCTGTAAGTAGAATGTGGATGACCGGTTAGGCGCGAGAAATAACGATTCCATGATTCCCCGACGAGCTTCACCTCCGCTGCGTTCACGTTCCTTCCATCCAGCTTCTTCTTCCCTCGTTTTATTCCCGCCATTATTCTCGACAACGCGATGCATGCTTACCTGTGATCCTCTAACCAGTTTCTCCGATAGAACCTTGTCTAACCGATTTTACAGGAGCCGATAATTCGTCGTCGTGTTTGGGAACACCAATTGCTCGATTTAATTTTATTAAATGAAATTCGTATCGTTCCTAATTAGTGATCAGTGTATTAATGAAATGTTCCTTCTTCGTACTCTCAGGTTCTTTCACCGACTCGATCATTCACACATTCGCTCGTTTCCTTAAAGCAAGCATGCTATCTCATCTTCCGGAGAAACTACCTACGGAAATTTAAATTGAACACGAGTAATCCGTTCGCGTAGCAGGCAAGGAAGTTCAAATTGAGATACCTTCGAACGAGTCAGCTTCTTCTTCGCTTAATCGTTTACCAGGATTACGATCTTCGTTTCAGAGATTGTTCGCGTAAAGTTAATAACGCGTTGCTCATATTTGTACAGTTAATAGGAGGCGATATAAAGGAGAACAAGGCTGTTGAAGCAGCCAGTCCAGCTTTCCGGACGCATCGGAGATCCTTTAGTCGCCATTTCACGTTTCTTTCTCCCTGTTTCTGCATACTCTGTGCCGGGAGAAGGATTACACGAGGCAGAACAGCGACTCGAAACGCACCATTGTTCTATGGCGTTAACTTTTCGACCGGATTATTCCGTTCCAAGCACGCTGTTCGTAGTTTCCTATCCGTTATCCAACCGGCATTTTTCGGCGCTGGCTACCTTCGAGGATAGAAACACCAATGACCATCGGATTTTCCTCGTTGGATTAACGATATGTTTGCTCATTTTTCCCCCAGTTATATTCACACAGGGTAAATTTAAATAGGTTTTCTGGTATTCGAAGATATTAATTGAATTTTCATGCTTCGGAAGAATTCTATGAACACATTGGACGTCACGCGTTGATAAGTCTCAAGATCTTAATGAATCGGATTTGAAAAGTTTCGAATATCAGAATTGCAGCAAGAAATAATGTAGCTAATACAAATTGCCTTAACAGGTGTGTGGGTCGTTGTCGGTGGTAGCATCGCCAGGTTGAATGTGTACCGAGTGGCATGCTGCAGGGTGGGGACGAGGGTGGAGGTCACCGTCCGAAAGAATCCTCCGCTTCGTTTTCGTCCTTCTTTCTCCCTCTCGAATTCTCTCCTTTCTCGTTCTCCTTGGTCTTGAACGATATACACCTCTTCCTGCCACGCAATTGCTATCTCCTTTACTCTTCTTGGTACACGCTCGATGCACTTTGGATTCCTCCTCGGAACGAGCTGGGATTCTTCGCGAGGTGTCTATCCGAAGGTCGCTCGGCTCGAGCTAGCGTGCATTCGCCCATGTATTTTCGAGCGTGTTGCCGCGAGGAGAAGATGCTTCTGAAGCTTATGCACGCTAGTTCGGGGAGCGAGGAATATGCACGCTGGATCGTGCAATTTTGTTTCTTTTTATTTCTAACTCTATTTTTTAATTCTATTCAAAATTTCATTCGTCAATTATTATATTATATTTTTGTATGACCCTCTGTGTGTGTCTGTGGAAATACACAATGGATCCGTGAAATGGAAGAATCTTCTTCTGGTCGTAATCAAGAAAGTACTCAGTGAACAAGCAACTGACCCTGGGAACCTTCGACTCTACGTATCAAATTCTACCGTCTTTCAAGCCATTCATCAGATGCTTCAAACGAGCTTTGTATTTCCATTCCACTTTTCAGCCTGTACTCCCAATCCCATCTCCTCGGCTAACCCCAATCCCGCCCACGTTTTCCGGCTTTCCAGCCTTTTTCACCGTCTCTATTCCCATCGCGGTTCGTTGTTGCCTCGGCAACGATCGAACACCAGAAGCCCAGAACCCACGACTTTCCTAGCTTTCATATCCTTCGACGTGTGGGAGAGACACTCGTACGAGAACGCTTACCCGCTCGCCAACGGAACGAGCGGACTCGCCAGCGCTATGATTAGCGATTACGGCATCGCGATATTAGCCGCAACGCGATTCCTCGCTTGCTACTCGCTCACGCTTCCGTGCAACACGGCTGATGACGAAGGCTTTATACGCGAATTAACCACGCTTTCATCCGTACCGCTTTGCTACCAGTGACGACCTAATAATCGTTCGGAATCATTGAAAATATCATTCAAAATTAAATTCTTCGGAAACTTTGCTATTTAATTAACGCGAATAGAATCAATTTCTATCCCTAATGCAATTACATTTTTGACCATCAACCTGGCTATCGTTGAATCAACACCCCACGATGGTAGCTAAAGATTAAGCGAAGCACAAGCGGCGATGCAAATTCGTTGCTTTGAAACACGAACACGAATCGAGCAGGTAGATTTTCGCTGGTTCTCTTCGTATATATACGTGACTTTTCTCAGATCGATAACGCGCCGCACAGTCACTCGCAATCACAACCTGAAACGGATATTATTAATTACACGAGACGGCGCTATCCGTTCGTGTAATTAATAATTAGTACCTGACGCGATAACTATACTCTGTATAACCTACGCTGAATATCACTGGTAACTGGTTTGTTAATCCGTTCTGCCGGCAACATAGTAGCGAAGACGGTGATTATGCGATACACACGTATCGATACGCGCGTTTTATGCAACAACCACGAACGATCGATGATACGAGTCGTTCGTTAAGCTGCATCCTCGAATCGTTCGAGGTATACACGTCGATCGTTAATGCCAGCAGCGTCATTAACGGTGCTCGATTGCATCGAGGCGTGATTGGAAGTCCCTGGAATACCCGATTCATGAAAATCGTTCGTCGAGCGTGCGTCTAAAAAAATATTCCTCGCGTTTTGTCCACGCTGGAATCATTAAAAGTCTCAAGCGAATAACACTTTTATTTATTTCTTGTACGAACAATGGAGGGAAGAGGAGGTCCACCTGCGCGATAATAAAACGAACGGCTTCGGAGATCCGTAGATGGTGTTAGAATCGTGTTTCAGGACTCTCCATATTAGTATTCTCGTCCGAACGGGGTAGGTTTCAGGGTTCGTTCAGGAAAGCCTAGGACACTCGCGGCCTCGCCGAAACTCCGCGGTCCTCGTGAGCAGGAGATAACAAGACACGTGCTATGCAGACGTCGCGTCCAGGAGTTCCCAGCGGGACGGCCCGTCGTGATTTAGGCTAATTATGCGCGACCTGGGCCCGACTGGCTTTCCCCGTTGGCATCATAACTAAAAGCCATCGGTGTTGTCGCTTTACTTGGCCCTTGCAAACGTGTAACTTTACCCGCTCGTTTCTACTCGAGATTGTGTACCTACGGCTTACGTGCTCGTGGTTTTAACCGTGTTCACTGCCATGGAGATGGTCGAGTTCGCACGAACTTGGGAAGATTTAAAGCGTCGAATACCACAGGGGGTCACTACCGACCGATCCCGCAAATTAGCTATCATCGAATAATTAAAGAGAAAGGAATATTTTGGAAAATTTTCAGCTCGATTTAACTTCCGGTACCTTAATTACGCGCCGCGTCTAATTTCCGTGTAGTTAACAACAAAGATTTGTTATGTAAAGCGATGCTGTTATTCCTGAAAGTCCGTAGGACGTGATATAATAGCGGTCGGTGCGCGGAACGAGTCGTTCTACTTGCAAAACGAAGCCTAAGAGGAAGGTCTGCGAGCGTCAGGCGGCGCTAATTGCCGTAATGAAGATTATTCGCGGAGAATGCGAAAGGGTGCGCCATTGTCTCGGTGAAATAGTACCGTGACCGTGCAGAATTCAGCAGGTTGGTCAGCTAGCTCGGCGATCTTTTGATACACAAATATTTTCCTGTCCAACAAACGAATTACAGGAACACGGTTTCTGTACACCCGATTACGCGTGTCTGTTTAACATGTTAGTTAAATAGAGGACACTGTTGACTGATATCTAAAGTTTAACTGTACAATATAACAGGGTCAGATTTGACAAAGGAAAACAAACATTTTTTAACTTTGTAATTTAAGATTTGATTACTTGACGGAAACCCTTATCGCCTTGCCACATAGTCTAGCAGTATTTAAAAATATAACCGGATGAAAACAAATAACATACATAAGTATGCCTTGAAAACGTGGCAAGACACGCGTATCGATAGTCGTGGCCACCGCAGCCATCATAGATCATTGCGTTATCGAGTTACTTCCGAAAGTCGCTTATTGTTGCACCAACGATGTTAGATAATTACGTATCAGCGATAGAGACTGTTTACTACGATCGTTCGCACCATGTAACGATCACTGCTTTTGAGATATTAATGAGAAATAATAAGAACGCGTTATCTTTCAATGGTGACTTTGCTTTTGAGAATCAAAAGTGACCTAGAAATAATTATTCAACATTAATGATTTACGATCCTTTGAAATGATACATACGTAGTTCGGATGGTATTATATTTAGATCCAGTTGGAAATTGAAAATTTCGTATCTATAGCAAAAGCATGGAGGCTTGTCTCGATTATGCACGTGCCGAAGACCTTGTGACACTTAGGCACAGCCACGTCGCGTCGGTCATAAGTCGCACGCTATAATAAAGTACTGACGAAGTACCAGATCAGGCCAATCTCCATACGATGCGTACGAACAAAGGATTGGCAAAGACGACCAATAAGTGGTTCGAGGCCAAACAGAAATGTCCTTCTTCCTTTATGCTTCGCAGTAGAATTCCGCTGACCGTTTGTGATAACAATACAAAACAGGATACAAATTGAATTTCTTTTTTAAATGTCCATACAGTATAATATAGAGGATCGTTTATATTTTATATAAATCATGAAATTTGACGAGGAGAGGCATAAAGTCGAACTAGATTACCGCGACTCGATTGTCGGGGTCAAGAGTCATCGAAGCCATACAAGCCTTGATCGTGCCTTAGTCTACCTCCTCCTCGATCCTTTTACCCTTCGCCGCTCGGTGGATGAGTTATTGAAGAACGGTAGCCATTTTGTATCATTGGCCACGATACAAGCGACGACAGGACAATAGTCGCCACTTGTCCACCGGTTTTTTCCAAGAAATCAAATTCCAGCCCACCTGTGGCGAGCTTGTTCTTCGTCGTACCGGTATACCGATGAAAAGTACCGATCGATCTGATCTATCTTCGATCGTGGATCACACGAAACGGACACAATCATCGTGTGCGACGATAAAACTATCTTTTGTCGTGCCCTCGTAATGATCTCTGTTGAGACAGAAAGTTCAGGATACACATTGCTAGATTAACCAGTTACGATTATTTTCTTGACTAAATCTTTTATTTCTCATTTTCCTATTATACATAGAAAATAAAAAATCTAATAATCCAAAAATTCATTAACACTAACCTCAGTATCTGTTTTTTTGATTACAGGTGTCTGCGGGTCAGCATATGCAATTCACAGGAGACCTGAAACCCGGTGTATCAGTGGCCGCTCAACAGGGCATGTACTTCAACCAACAACAGAGCCAAAATCAGTCAGGACCAGGTGGTCAAAACGACACGTACTGTTCTGTCTCCCAGTCTCAGACAATCAACTTCACTCAACAAAGTCTGAAACAAAGAGCCGCGGCCGCGGGTGGTGTTCCTCAGCCTGCAGGAGCTCCAGGAGCTCGTAACCATCCTCAACAAGTGCCGCAGAATCAGGTGGACCAACATCAACACGCGAAGCTTCTTCAGCAACAACAACTGATGCGCGCTCAGCAGGTTGGTGTTTCCCTCGTATACATTCTAATCGATTATTCGAAACTTTTGTACACGTGCTCTCGCGTTCGAGGGCGTGAACAAAGGTTGCTTTATGGTTTAATTACCTAATGGCCCTGAACGATCCTTATCTATGGTAATAGGAACAGTGTTTCGCTGATGGTGAGAGTGGAAGGATCGGTACCGGTTTTAGGTTAATCCTCGTTCGAGCTTTTAATTATACGAGGTTTGATATTATCGAGGAGCTAAGTTGCTTTTGAAATAAAGGTATTTTTAGAAATTGGTGGGTAAGTTGATTAGAAAGGTTGAAGAGTATAAAACATAGGAGTAGTAAATGTTAATTAAATGAAATAATCGTATTTGCATCATTTCTAATATTAACGCTTTGTGACTTCAGTGTACAACCTTTTATGTCATCATTCTCAACCTTATTTTTATCCATCATATTCCGTGTTAATTAAAATTTCACACGTTAATTTTTCTTAGTTCGAATTCGATTCGTTGCCCAATTTCCTAGCAGAATTTCATCGAAAGATGTATTTTCGTATTGTTTAAGGCGCGATTTGGTTATCTATCTTGTAGACGCGAACAATAACATGTTTCGGAAGCTTATTCTGATCGACTATCGAAGATCGGAAAGAAATCGCGTCGTGATATCTTCGGTGGCGCGTTATCCGAAACATTAAGCTCGTCGGTGTGCAACAGGTATCGCGGCTCCTTTGCAACTTCTGTTCCATCGTTCTGAAAGAAGCGGCACAAATAGCAGGAGCTTCTTAGAGGTCGCGGAACAATGAACGGAAACTTTTTCTGCAACCGGAAAATCTGTGTTCACTCGCGTTTCCTGCTGCGAGCGTAATGTCGGATATAACTGTGACGCGATCTTACCTTTTCTTGCGATATTCTTGAACATGAAAGTGAATAATTTAGTAAACTGAAACCTCCGGCATACGTTTTGTTTTGTTATTCAATATGTTGTTTTTTTATGTATGACTCTGAATGATTTATGAAAGGTGAAATAATTAAGTGATCTTTCAGTTGTATTTTCTGACATTAGTTTATTACCATAATCTTACAACGTCCTCTATATTTCCTTATTAAGATTTTCACTTTTTATTCTCGGCTATTGTTGTTGCCCTTTGTGCCATTCGAAAAATGGGAAAAGAAGAAAAATGTAGAAGAGACTTTCATTTGTATCAAGTTGTTGTTCTAGTTACTCGTTGGTACAATGTAACGCCGGCAACTTTGCAATCAGACAACATTTGCATGCAGTCATTTACATCTTGTCCGGCACGGTGTTCTTCATCTTTTATGCATTCCCAATTTGCATCCGAAGAAACTGTGTCCACAGGCTCAATTACTGTCACTGAATCGTCGTCTTCCACGAATTACTTTCTTGAACGATGCTCGCCAGTGTGCTATTGAAAAATTGCTAAAAGATCGAATGTAATATCGTGTCGTGCCTCGATTTGCCGGTTTATCGTTCGAAATCATGCGATCGAGAACGGTTCTACTTAACCCTTCGATTTTGAATAAATAAACGATCCTTCTTTTTACCGATGGTATCCTTACGCTTGTGTATTTGGAAACTGCAGAAAAATTGTCGCATCAAGTGCGTAATATTTTTATATACTTTCACTGAATATCCTAAACGGTGTATTTCAATCTTATCGATCATCAGAACGATTTATCGCGTTTCCCTGAGTAAACAAACTGAGAGGGAAGATTGAAATCTGCAGCGCAGAATTATTAGCGATTTACAGATCTGCACGATGCACTCGATGGTGCAGTCACGTTGCGCTCGCGGACATGCAACATAGATTTATTAACGAATGACTCAGTTATAATACCAACTATTACTTTAACAATGTTAAGGTATCGAAGGCAGTTCTCCGATCGTGCTCCAGTTACTAATTGTAGGTTTCGCGCAATTGGTTAGTCATCCTTCGTCAAGTGTCGACCTTCCGCTTCGTTTTTCGCTCGATGATCCTCTCAATTGCTCTTCTTTAGCCGTGAGAGCGCTTTAAAGAAGGACGTTCGAACGTTCGATCATCATTTTCCTTTCATTAATTCTGATACAGAAATACGTGATACATCGGTAAAATATTTCTTCGAATACTATTAAACCACCGAGAAGAATAAAATAGGCAGAAAGGCGGGAGAAAATGGTGAAAGAAGCTGTCTCTGGTCGCTTTTCTGTCTTCATCGTGAAGGTCGTAGACTTTCGTTGGCTGCCGCGTAACACCAGGAAGTGGGAATGCAATCCACGGAGACTTGTGCAACGACATCGATGCTCGGAACTTCCGTACTCGTTGGCTCGACGACAATGCAACTCGTAACGAGTTGGAATCTACTGGTGGGGTTGGCTTTCTAGTCCATTTCTATCGCTTAGTCTTTAATTTCAGTCAATAGGAGAAGAAATTCTTAAAACTTTCGCGGTGGTCCGCATACCATTCGCAAAATATTCCAAACACGAAGAGCAAAAGTAATCGAGTACCATTGTTTGGTGATTTCTTTCAGGTAATGCAACAACAGCAACACATGGCAGGAGGAATGGGCGGCGTGAGGCCACCACCACCCGAATACAAAGCTGCCCAGGCCCAAATGATGCACGCTGGAATCGGCATGGGTCAGCAAGCAAGGTTTCCCAATACTGGACCTATGCGTAGGGTTACGCAACAACCAATGCCACCTTCGGGTGAGTGTACATCATTGATAAATACGTTCCATCTGCTTAATCCAAATTCCTTCATGCATATGTAGATACGCGTGGAAAATTTTTACTACGAAAACCGTACAAGGTTGAATTATTTCTGTAAACGAGGTGCTCGAAATAGGGAGAAAAGGAAACTAAATATTAAAATAATGAATTTGATTTATTTAGAATCAGACTTCCGATTAATTTACCCTGCTTACACAGGGAAACGCGAAGGAAATCGAATCGAGCGGATGTAATATGTAAACGATGAATAATCATAAAAAAATATTTGACTCGACACGGAACGAGCATTGAAGCAATGTTTACATAGTTTTAAACCGACGGTTAGACGAGTATTTGAGAGAAATGAAGGCGATCCATGGTCGGTGCCGTTGTGATTCAGAAAGAAAGAACGCGGACCAGATAGAAGGTTAGACGGGAGAATGGTCGTAAATATTCTTATACACTCGAAGCTCGCACAAGACTTGTATCGATCTGCCTCGAGGTACTTTCGTAAGATTCTATCCAAACGAAAATCCGCATAGCATCGAAGCGTTGCGTTCTTCATCTTCTAAGAATATTATTTTCTGTAATGTTGAAAGAAATATTGTTAAATGACCGTAGGTCCGATGATGAGGCCGCAAATGGCACAGCAGCAACAACAGGCGTTACACGCGGCCGGTGGCAACATGTACATGGGTGGCGGTAGCATGGCCGCCATCGGTGGGATGCATCAGATGCACCAACGTCTCGGATATCCTAGAACTAATAATCAGCGGCCGCCTAACGTTAGCGTCGGTCCGCCCGAGAGCCTCGGGAACAGTATCGCGGGTCGTGGGGCTCAGCAGGAGTGGCGACACGTTCTGATGCAGCAACAGGGCTTTCAAGCGCAGATGCGATCGCAATTCAACCAGCAAGGTCACCAAGGTAAGCGACGATGGATCCATATCGCGTTCACGATCCCTTTACGGTGGTAATTCGCGCGAAGAACGGGGCGGTATCGCGTTAGCCATACCCTTTTTCTACCTACCGTTCCCTCGAACCCATTGCAGTTGGCTACTTAAGTTGTCTCCGCTGATGCTGCGATGTTGAAAATTAATTTTCCTCGAGAAACATCGAGCACGAAGAAACGACGTTGCTTTTTATCCCGTGTAATGTGCTGTTAGTGTGATCCGAGGTCGTAAGAGTTGGTATAAATCGGCTGGTGTGACGGGGATCGGTAACGATTTAACTTTCACGCCGATTCTGCTATGTTTGTACCGTGTAATCATACTTTCGCGAGGATCGTAAATGGAAATATTTGCCGTTTCTTTTAGGTGGTTTCGGTATGGGTGGCACTGGCGGTATGCAGATGAACGCCGCGCAAATGCAACATCAACAGCTGATTCGTTCGCAAAGCGGAGGAATCGGTGGTTCCGGTATGGCGAACAGCACTCAGATGCAGCAGCTACTGTCGCAGCAACACCAGCAGCAGACATTAGCCATGCAGCAGAGTAATAATCAGATGTCACTGCAGATGCAAATGTCGCAATCCTCATCAGTCAACTCTGTCAGCAGTACCGGAACGGGTAAGACTTGACCAAACGTAATTCTCTTCTCTATTCCGACTGCATACCTTGAAGAGAATCAAGCCAAATGTCAAAAGCACTTTTCATCCCCTTAAAGGTGCGAATATCTTTTTTTTCTCCCACGAATAAACCCAAGGGTACTTCAAGTTTTTCAAATGGAACCGTCTAATTTACTTTTCGTACACTTTTCTCGTTATCGATCACGCGTACTTTTCTGTTTCCAGGTTCTCCCCTGCACCCCCATCAACAGTATGGCGCAGGTAGCCCAGGTGTACGTAGTCTGCCCCAACAACAACAACAACAACAACACTCGCAACCACAGGCAACCACCACGGACCCGTCAGTAGCCGCGGCTGACTTTAGCCTCGAATTTCTGGAGAACCTCCCAACCGGGGACACGTCGAACTTCAGCGCACAGGAGTTGCTGAATTCCCTCGACTCCACGGCGGGATTCAACCTCGATATTCTGTAAGACCACGCGTATCGCGGTCTAATCGGGAAATCGGATGAAATCGGGTCGGTTCCAAACACGATCACGATACAGACGCACCAGGATCGATCACCCTGTCGGAGCACAAATTAAAGATTAACGCGATGATCTCTCTCGTTCGTCGCTTCGTTGTGCTTCGGTGATTCGCTCGGCGGGTGTCGTAGTTCGATGAACTAAAGTGGAGCGTTATCGTCCCGTCGAAAATCAGACTAGAGTAGTTAGATGATTATAAACAAAAGATACAACTTGCTCAGGGCATGTTCGTCTAGCAAAATCACGGGAAATCGTAAAGAATGGTTAGGAAGAAAGCAGATGAACAGGCTGCGAGGAACGAGAGTGAACGCAAAGAGGGAAGAAAAGGAAATAATTAATTTCCATGTTACGATAACCACTTGGTAGGACGGCGACGATCACGATAACCCTGAAAAGGTCCTCCACGTTCGTCAATTGATCTATCCTCATAGGAGCGTCAGGGAGGGTGTTTGATCCAGTCGAACCGGCCTCGGACCAATCAATCGTGCACCGTACCCGTGCACCATGTACAGTAGTAAGAATAAACACGTAAAACGGTGAGACTTCCTCGATTGTTCCAGCTTCCGGGAGGAAGATCGGTAAGAGGAAGACGGTTCGACGTTGAGTGCAGAGAGACAGGTCGTAGAGCATTTTCGGCAGCTATCCTCAGCTGGCAACCACATTCTTCTAGGCAATCACGTTTTAGGAAAATTGAATTTCTTTATGGTAACGATCGAAACGGCGAAGACCAGAGTGAAAGACGGAGAGAATGAGAGAGAGAAAATTGTGGAAAATCAAGAAGTAAGTGGGAAATTCGTTTTATACAAACGTAGCTCCGAATTCGTACACGTTTATCCTGTTTTTATCGATCAGCTAGGGGATCGCTCTTGAAATTGATCTTCTATCGAGTGCACGCGTCGACGACACTTGGACGGTGACCTCGACGCGCACTCCTCGAAACGTTCGCGCGGCTTCCCTTGATTTTTCACGATCGACGATCCGTGTGTTCGATGATAAGAGAAAATGATGGTCTTTCGTTGTTACCCTCGAGACGAGGTTCGACCGTCGCTCGTTCACGGCTAAACGTTATTAAAGTATAACGGCTAAGAACGTAGCGTATTTAACGATGCCGCGACGGCGTATTTACAATTAACAGAAAGTCAATTACGAGATATAAATACATACATATATATATATATATATATATATTCGATTCTCGATGAATTTCCGTGACCACTGATGATCGAATCAGAATCAGAAATCGTTTGATCGAAACGATCCGTGGTCGCGTGTACGTAGGATTCGCGTTGTGTTCGTTGACGAAGAGAGAAAGAAAGGGAGAGAATGAAGATGAAAACCTTCCTATAGACGCGGCGTTTAGTGTTGCTACAGGATGAATTGAAATCTTGACTGTACATATAAAAAAAAATTATACAACATATACACACAGGACCGTAAGCTCGCAAAGTTTAGCTGATTATTAATTAAGAACTCTAACGATATAGGTAAATATTATATATATACAGATATATATATATATATATAGGATAATAATAGTAATCGAGTTGAATGAATGTTAAGGAGAGAAAGAGCGTATGTGATGAAAACGCGTACTGAGAAAATGACGATGGGTGAAACGAATGTTTTGCACGGCGATAAAGCACATTTACCTCGAACGAGTGTATTTATTGAGTTTTAGTCCCGCAGGATGTGCTGTGTCGCCGGAATCGACAGGTTGCACACGAGAAATAATCACGGTGAGGTGCGAACTCCGTTTTCGCTACGATGAACCGCGTTCTCTTTCAGCGAAACATTGAATTACATTCGACGCAACGCACGGTAATGATCGTTCGATTAAACGAAAGTGTATTCATCGTGTTGGTTCAGTTCAAAATTACTATTTCTTGCCTGAGATTAACGAGACGATGAATTATTATTTTTTTCTTTTTTTTTGTCTAAACGTAACGAGTCACCGCAGTTCATCGTTACCGTGAAACGGGTCTGCGACTAATCTTCCAAATAGTGATACATTCCATAGCTAAAGAAACAAAAAATGGAGTAGGAATCCACGGTTCGTCTAATCAAAAGTATCGTTTCTAAAAGTGAATGAGGAGAATAAGGGGGTCGTGATAGAGGGGATCTATAAAGTTACAGCAAGAACACCGAACGTTATATAGAAGATACGCGATAGAAAAAGGGAGAAGATGACGAGAATAAAGAATAGAAAGGAGTTAAAGAAAAAAATATATATATATATAAAAATATATCCTCGACCGTTCGCCGAAAAAACTAAAGTGTACACGAATACTTCCGATCGAAGTTTCGCTCGTCACTCTATACATAATTATTTTATCATTCGTGCTCGCGTGTACGCGCGAATATTAGCGAAATATCGAAACGTTCTTTTGTTTTTTTATTTTCTTTGTTTGAAAAATTCCCTCGAAACGGACGTAGGAGCGACGCGTTATTATTGTCTTGTAAAATATTGGGGCCATGAAACATAATCTAAAGCAAGAAAAACGAGAAAAAGATTAAAAAAAGAAAATAAAAAGAAATAAATAAGGGAACGAAGGAGACAGATGCTGTAATTGTGTCCACGTCGATAACGAGATAACGTACGATGTAAATCGAGAGAATCAAGCACGATGAGAGAGAAAGGGAAAATCGCCACGTGTTGTTCTGTTCTCTCTCTCTCCCCCCCTTCACCCTTATAATATAAATATATTAATAACTACACGAATACACGTTTCGTGAATGAACGGAAACGAGTGACTGAGAGAAAGTAAGAGAAAGATTGAGCGAATGAACGAGCGATTGTGAATCGAGGCGAGACACACGAAACAAAGGAGACACGAGCAATTCGTTTGTAGGGAAGAGAGAGCATTAGGGACCAACCAAAAATAACAAAGAAAAATAAAGAACAAGAGAGCAAGAAGCGTGTGCCGATGTCGATTGTCGCGGTGGATCGTTCTTCCTTTTATAATATAAATGTCGTCATGAAATAATGATAGAAAAAAGAAAACGTGCTGGGAGAAAGAAAATCAGCTGTGCCTCGAATCGTTCGCGACCGATCACCAAACATTAGAAACGATCATTTAGAGGGTGTTTCGGTCCTCGCGAAGCACGTTATTCGAATTTTCCACATTTCGAATAGAACAAAGTGAAAAAGAGAGAGTTGTTTTTCTCTTGCACCCTCGATGTTGATTGGACGGCATCGGTTTCCAACCGAAGAGGACAAAGATGGTCTCCGTTTTTCTTGTGTGTGTGCTCGGTTCATCGAGGAGTCTCGAGCCGGATAAATACACGTAATTATTTATAATATTTATATAACTTTATATATGATACACGGGCATTTCGCATAGAATAAAAGTTCATGTTGAATCTCGAACTGTTATCAATAAAAAGCGTTGAGTTCCTACAATCGTTTCTTTAATTAGCTTCTGGATGTAATCCGAAGTTCGTGTCTCATACATTCTAGGATCTGTCTAGGTTTCATTGAACCCGTAAGAAGAAGAAACCATCAGTTTCGAAAATATTCGAGACCAAAGAATAATTCGCAATTGCAAATCCATCTATATTTTACCAAAATTTCACGCTTTCAAAGACTGCTCCTGCTCCCGATCGTCGATTTAGATTCGAAATAATAAAAGAAGAAATGCGTTTTCTGAAATTATCCAACTTAAAACGCGAAGACGATGGACGTGTGCCTGAAAGAGTGATAATTTCAAAGAAACTTGGTTCATTATCGATTCCTTCGAGGCTGTTGTTGCTAAGTGGATTTCCCGCGCTCCAAACTAATCCTCCCGTTCTCTGTCGAACGTTTCTATTAACCCGGACACGATGCACGACCCATTGGGCTTTCTGACAGCCGGGGTCAGAGCACGTCCACGTGAAAATCCATTGTTTTCCCGGTCGCCGTCTCGGGACGTGCCTCGATCCGTGGCGACGACGCTAGCCAACACTAGGTCGAACGAACGGTAGGCAGGCAGGGAAGCAGCCTAACGCGTCGTCGGGACGCGACGCCGTGGACACGGGAGGAGGATCAATATCACGGTTAGGGAGAGAGCAGACTGAAAATAGGAGCGAGAGTAGGAGCAGCGATGAGGGATAAGGATTACGAGGAGTGAAGGAAAGAGCGAGAAAGTGTAGCAGAGAACCCAGCCCGAAAATGTCAATTCGTCGGTCCCTGGCTCCTCGTGAAATTACGATCGTGACGAGGGTGTTCGCGAATCGTGGCCGATTTCATTAGAATCTTACCGATTACCGTGAAATTTTCAGGTGCTAGCGTTTAGAAAGAATATTCTCTTCATTTCAGATGCATTATCTTACCTTCGGGTACTAGGTCGATTCAGGGTTTTCGAAACAAGGTTTAATTTAAATGTGATTCTTACAATTTACAGTAGAATCTTGGACGAATGTTTCGTCGATGGGTTTCCTTGGATAAAGTTAGGGTATCCTATCTTCTTACACGAATATCGATCACATGCGTGCTTTCGTTGGCAGATGATTCAACTGGAAGAGAAGCAAAGTGGGGGTGTAGAATTCTTCAGAATCGGCAGATTTCGAGGTGGAATTTCATTGATCGAACGCGCTAACACACGAGGACGATCCACTGGCCGACATTGATACGGCACGCAACAATGCTCCGATATACACGCGATTGTGCGAATGAAAACTATCAATTAGCTGACCTTTCCGATACGGAAAGACACGTGACAATTATGCGTTAAATCGAATCATGTTTCTTTTCAATCTCTCGCCTCAATATTGCAGTGTCTGCAAACGAGAGAACGTAGTAGACACTGGAAACTTCCGGAAATATCGGTGCCTGAAGATACAGGATTTTTATCTCCACGAAAGAAAGAATAATTTAATTAAACACTTGTTTGTTAACCGTCTAGAATAGTAATTATCCTTCGTCGTAAAGGTCAGCGAGAGATTTCTTCTGCTAAGTTCTTATTCGACCGAATGGAAATACAAGGAAAAACAACAACCAATCTGCGGTTCTTGTATCCAATTTATTTCACACTCGCTTGCCTTGCGTAGAGCGTCGACTAGATGATTTTCTACTGATCCTCTCTTTACAAGAATACGAAAACATCGTCGAGGTCGTCGCGAGTATCGAAACGGAACACCTTAACCCGTTCGTTGCCACATCGGTCACTGGTGACAGGCTAAAAGGAATAGAAAAAATTACAAAAAATTATACACGCCATTAAGATCGCAGTATTTATGCGAGGTAGCAAATGAAAAACTTGATTTGAAAAATGAAACGTATGCATTGCAGTTACGAAGTGTCTGACTATACATGACCATTTCCCCTGTGCCGGTGAATATGTTAAAACACACCTTGCTAATGTAACATCATTTCGAAGGTCGGTCTCTTCGATTCCTCTCGAAATGGCTCTCGTATTTTCTTGAAATTCTGATAAAATTTCCATTTCAGTGAAATTCATTTCAACATATTAAACGCGAAGAGATCCTCCTTCGAATAAACGAAGCGGATTCAGCAATAGAAGGGATCGATGAAAAAGGAGAATTGCGATTGAATGAATTAATCACGTTCCCTCGATCGTTGTTTCTTTCTTTCAAAAACGACCATACGTAAGAATCGTTCGATTTTGTCCATCGAATAATCGCGCGATAATAAATCTCGCTATACAAAACGACACTTGTGGGATCAGTATTTACAAGAAGCGACGAGCTTTCATTGAACAAGGTATAAATTCTCGGTCGATCGACGACGACAACGACTCGCGCTCGGGATCGCGGGCGATAGAGAAGCATAAACGAGCATCGGTTTCTTTTTCCCTTCGTCATTGTAAATAGCGCAGTGTAGTTGAAAGGGCGATGAAGAAAGGTGGTTAGATAGAGACAATGAGAAAGAGAGCGAAGCACGTGACTGTAATTTTTGCGGCTGACGGATAATCGGCGAACGCAAGAGGGGATGGAGAATGCAGAAAATAGTCGTTTCTCTCCCTTCTCGGCGAGAAATCGTATCGAACGGGTCATAGGACACGTTTCGTGATGGGTGTGCAACAGTGACAATCTCGAGAAAATTAAAAGAAAAATTAAGGGGTCGATTTAATTGACACGATTTAGAATGAAAAGATAGGAAGGGGAGAAATGTAACTCGTAAGGGATGACGCGTGCTTCCGTCGCGGATCCATCAACGCCAGAATCAATACTCTCTTCACGCTATTGTTCTCAAAACGATTGTGATATACATATATATTATTGTTAATGCTGTAACGATGTAACGATAGAGATGAAGCTCCTCGTTAAGACGAGTTTTTCGAGCGTAACGTATTATGGGGTGGGTTTATTAGAAAAGAGGCGCAACACGTGGTCATCCTAGATTATTTGATGAAACTAACGCACGTTCTTGATGACTCTAACCGGAAATTCGATTGTCGATGATCCGTGCCGCGAAATTTACACAGTGAATCGAGGCTGCAATAATGTAATAGTAAAAGAAACAATAAAGATGATGAATTAGGTAAAATAGAGAGGGAGAGACAGACGCGCGTTGGTTGTATCGAGTCGCAAGGGAAATAATGCCTGTAAATAAACGAACAAGATGTGAAAAAAAAAATGATGGAAAGAAAGAATGGAGAGTAAGAAAACAGTGTTGCGTTATAATTATTTATGTTCGCTGATCGATGAGGTATCGATAGTAAATTAGTGTAATAATTCGTAATTTAAACGCGGAGAACGGAGGAAGAGAAACGAGAAAATCATACACACAGATTATGTACATAAGCTAATGGGTAATATCTCCCCTTGGTAAAGGATAGTTTACGGATAGTTATTTTTATTACTATTATTATTAACTATTATTATTATTATTTTATTTCTAAGTAACTATTATTATATTATTATTATTATTATCATATTATTATTACTTTTATTATTACTTATTATTATTATCGTCATTATTAATATTATAATTATCATTGTTATCCTTCGGCCAATGATCTCAAAAGAAAGATAGTAAATGCGTTTGGATGAGTGTTGCTAAATCTGGGCCGATTTCGATTTTTCTCAAAACAGGCCACAAACGGTATAAAAAGAAAATAGTAATAATAATAATAATCACCGTTTTCGTTGACACGTTCATAAATGAATTCTATATTTCTTCGTCGTTTTCTTATTCGTCTACTTTTTAATTCTTTTCTTTCGTTCCTTTTTACTTTTTATTTCTGGCCTATGTACTCTCTAAACATGTTTATGACGCACTCGAAGTGAATTCTTCGTCCACGGTTACGCCTCGTTTCCGGTTACCGTAAGTTCCGTTACAGCGCGCACATTTTCGAACAAAAAGGGTGAACGCGCGTCTCTTCAATTCCTTTCTTTGCTTTCATTTATCACTTAAACCTTTTCCAACTTTGAAGACGCGTCGAGCGTGTTATCGAAGAATGAACGTTCCTTTTTCTTTTTCCGTATTCCTTCTTCTGTAATTGCACGAGAAAGAACACAAACAGGATAGTCGTTCGTATCGCTATAAGTCCCGTTTACACGAATATCGATTTCAAAATTAGACAACTTTTCTCTTAAAAAAGAATTGAAAATAAAAATTTTGTTACATGATATAGATCGATGCGTGTAAGTGGGTACTTTGTAATAAATAAAACGCAAATAACTGTTTCATTTTGTCCAGGATTCGTTAATGAATCCTTCGTGCGGAAACATAAAAAAAATGAAGAAAGAGAGAAAATAAAAGTAAATGTCGGTTTAAATCGATGTAATTTGAAAGTGACCTATTAAATGAATGAATTCAGTTAGAACTGATAGCGGTGCAACGCTGATCAAATTATTCATAAACATGTTTTATCAAACGAGAGTCAAGACATTTTGTCATGTCTTTGTATATTTTTATGCAATGTTGTAGAATGATATTGTTTCAAATATATTATACAGATAATAATAATAAACAAATTTATATGCCACAACGTTGTTTCAATTTATCTGTGGTATATGATCTAGCGCCCCTTTTACGCCCCTTTCATTGAATATGACTTCCACTTCTAGAATTAAAAATATATAAATTTTATGATAGGTTTCAATTTTTTTAATAGAAAATGTGGGTCGCACATTTTAGCTACGGGATCCTTGACACCCCAGATTCCATAATGTCGGTATATGAAGAGTGTCGCCGATGCTTCGGGGTCCCTGAGACCCCAGATGATATCAGGTCGGTATGTAGAGAGTGTCACCGATGCATCGGGGTCCTTGACACCCCTGCAGGGACTGCAGATAGTAGAAGACTGGACCTACATGAAGCTAGCCGGAAGGAATAATAAAATATGATTATTTTCAATTTTTCTTAGTGTATTTTGTTTGTAAATCGTTTGTGATTCATTGTGAGTCTATTTTTAACGTTAATGACAAATTAGTTCTTTTGTAATTAGCAATTTTATTTCAATCATGATGTAAGCCGAAACTTTTTTGTAATTTTTTATAATAAACAGATTTTGTGATTTACAAATATATCATTTTCATTGTTTGTGAGTGAATAGTTTCTTAATTATTTACAAGTTTGTTTTATAATAATTAATAATAAATAAACTATAATAAATAAATCCGGTCGTACCCATCACTACCTCGAACAAGTGAGTTTCACGATTTGTTCGTTTTCCGTTCTTATATTTCACTAAATCCGCTCAAACCCATCACTACCCCGAACAAGTGAGTTTCACGATTTGTTCGTTTTCCGTTCTTGTATTTCGCTAGATCCGGTCGTACCCATCACTATTCCGAACAAGTCAGTTTCACGATTTGTTCGTTTTTCGGTCTTATATTTCGCTATTAGCTTCGGGGTCCCTGGCACCCCGGATGGTATAGTATTGGTATGCAGAGATACCCACCGGCATTTCGGGGTCCTTAATATCCCAATAT
Source organism: Osmia lignaria lignaria (assembly GCF_051020975.1). NCBI lineage: Eukaryota > Metazoa > Arthropoda > Insecta > Hymenoptera > Megachilidae > Osmia > Osmia lignaria. The sequence continues at coordinate 9,617,764 of NC_135041.1, forward strand.
GATATCAAGTTTGTACGCAGAGATAGTCCCTGTTGCTTCGGGGTCCCTGGCACCCCGGATGCTATATTATTGGTATGTAGAGATACTCACCTGTGTTTAGGGGTCCTTGATACCCCAATATGATATCAGGTCGATACGCAGAGATAGTCACTGGTGCTTTGGGGTCCTTGGCACCCCGGGTCCTATATTATTGATATGCAAAGACACTCATCGGCATTATGGGGTCCTTAATACCCCAATATGAAAACAGGTCGGTACGCAGAGATATTTACTGGTGCTTTGGGGTCCTTGGCACCCCGGATCCTATATTATTGGTATGCAAAGATACTCATCGGCATTTTGGAGTCCTTAATACCCCAATCTGACATCAGGTCGGTATGCAGTGGGCGTCTATTGGCGCAGCGGTGTGCCTAACACCCCTAGACAATATCAGGTCCGTATGAAGAGGGCACAACCGGTATAATCTTTTTCCAGAATTTCTTTAATTTACTTCATTTATTTTTTTTTGCTTATTATATAAGCTCATCGAAGGGGAATAATATTTATGATTATATCCCTCTTCTGGGTCTCAGCCGAGGACCCCATTTATTTTACTTTTTCCAGTTATTTATATAATTTTATCCCTCATTATAGGCCAAGGCCATCTCAGTACCCCTTACATCCCAGCATTCCTTAAATTCCTGCAACCCTTAAATACCCTTTTTTTTTTTTTTTTTTTTTAACGTGGTGGAAATCTTCAGAAAGACACCTTCAGCCCCCCTGGGGAGGGGCCGGAGGTAGTGTGGGATTTTTACCCACTAAAACCACCACGGTGGCCTGCACTAGGGCGGTAGGGAGGGTCTTTTGACCCTCCGTCATGTGCTAAACTCCGCCGACATCAGGGGCCACACCCGATGCCGGCACTCCTCGGGCCGTATGCAGTGGAGACCAGGGCCCCAGCCTCGGACCCCTACGGAAGTCCTTTACATCCCTCGTTCCGTTACATCTTTGCATCCCTTACATCCCTGCATTCTTTTCATCCCTACATTCTGTTCATCCCTATATCCTTTTCATCCCTACATTCCTTACATCGCTTCATCCCTTAAATCCCTACATTTTTGTCATCCCTACATTCTTTCCATCCCTACATTCTTTTCATCCCTACACTCTTTTCATCCGTACATTCTTTTTCATCCCTACATTCCTTACATCGCTTCATCCCCTACATCCCTACATTCTTTTCATCCCTACATTCCTTATATCTCTGCATCCCTCGTAATAAATATATTGTAAAGGCTGCTTCGAGTAAAGGTAGGTGAAGGTAAGTAAAGGAATTTCGCGAAAATTTCGAAAATACGGCGCTCCCTGGCAGCAAGAATGCGAACTAAAATTTCGATGTCGAATCAGCGCCATCTGGTTTCGGAAAAAGGAACTAAACCTTGCACCATTTCTGCCCCCCTGGCGGTAAAAATGTGAACTAAAATTTCGATGTCGAATCAGCGCCATCTGGTTTCGAAAAAAGGAACTAAACCTTGCACCATTTCTGGCCCTCTGGCGGCAAAAATGTGAACTAAAATTTCGATGTCGACTCAGCGCCCTCTGGTGGCGAAAAAAGAAACTATATTTGTATAAAATCGCCGCAAAAATTTCAACTTAATATCAGGGAGGCACTGGGATGTATGGAATGCAGGAATATAAGTGATACAAGGATGTAAAGGATGCTGGCATGTAAGGGATGCAGGGATGTATCGGATGTCGGGATATAAAGAAGGCAGGAATGTGGGGAATGCAGAGATGTAAGGGATGAAGAGATGTAAGGAATGTATGGATGAAAAGAATAAGGGTGTAGAGATATAGTGGAATCAGAGATATAAAGGGTGCAGACGGAAGTAATAAAATCAACACGTTTATCCTCCTAAGGAGTTAATAAGCTAAGAAGATAATTACCGCAAATTAAATGAAAGCAGAAAATAAAATAAGGGTATATGTATTCCTTTAGCTACCTACATGAAGCTAGCCGGAAGGAATAAGAGAAAGAAAAGGAACTCGGTTTACAATATTTATAAATAATATATAATATACAGAGTGTTCGACAACAGATGGGCAAAATTTTAAGGGGTGATTCTAGGGATCAAAATAAGACGAAAATCAAGAATAACGAAATAGCATTTGCGGCTTTATTTTCCAGTAATTAACGTTTAAAAATTCGAATAAAATGTGCCGGAAACCTGCAACCCGCCCAGCACCGACGACTGAACGTCAGGTCGACAGGGGTTGGTACAGTCATAACCAAGAATCGTTGAATAGTAGAAACTTACCTCTTGTTATTCTGTTTCTCGGTTCTGCAGCATTCGGCTTCGATTCTTGGTTATGACTATACCGACCCCTGCTGACCTGAAACTAGATTTGTACAAAATTCGTTTTATCTTGGGGTGTCTGGGACCCCTTAAATCATGACCCCTCGAAAGGCATGTCCAGTCTTTTGCATCTGTAGTCCCTGTAGTCACTGTCTGTAGTCAGTGGTTCTGGTAATTTCGAAAGCATGGCTACCGCTTTTAGACTGAGACTTGCGATTAAATGCGGAAGAAACGTTTCAAGACCATTAAGTCGGCACTTAGAAAGAAAGATTTTGGAAAAACAATGTCAACAATTTGTTGGTTTGTATACTAGAATGTTTATTATTCATACTTTATTTATTTTTCTTAACCGATTCAGGTTTATGGTTGAAGTTGCATGTATTTCTTACTATTGTCTACTGATTTTTATGTCTTTGTTACAGCTTTAGCAGGTACTTCAGTCAGATACCTATCCTCTCAAGCTGCAACACAGACAACAGAAAGTCACAATATTATAAAAGATGCAGAGAAAGTTATAGGTAACTATAACAGGTTTATTTCTGTATGCATTCCCATAAAATTATATTTCATGTAATATTTCTTTCTTTTTAGGTGAAAGTGATAAACATGAATTTCAATCAGAAACACAAATGCTTCTACAAATTGTTGCAAAATCCTTATATTCAGAAAAAGAGGTGTTCCTTCGCGAACTAATCTCTAATGCAAGTGATGCACTTGAAAAACTAAGATACATGCAGTTAACTGATGGTAAAGCAGCAGAAATTATTGGCAGTAGAAATTTAGAAATTCACATTGCTACTGATAAACAAAATAGGACTCTTACAATTCAGGATACAGGAATTGGTATGACCCGTGAGGAATTAATTTCAAATCTAGGAACAATAGCTAGATCTGGTTCTAGAGTAAGTGAAGTAAAATATATATAAGTAAATTATATTTTATGGTATTCTGACATAACAATTTTTTTCCCCAATACAGGCATTTTTAGAAAAATTGAAAGAAAAGCAAGATGCTGGTGATGCATCTCAAATTATTGGGCAGTTTGGTGTTGGTTTTTACAGTACCTTTATGGTTGCTGATAAAGTGGAAGTATTTACAAAATCATATGCACCAGATGTTGAAGGTCTTTGCTGGACTTCTGATGGGTAAACAAATATCCTGTAATTTACAAATATTATTAATTCTTATAAATTAGTAAAACCTTCTTTTTTCATTTAGTTCCAGTACTTTTAAAATTGCGAAAGCTGAAGGAGTTCAACCAGGAACAAAAATTGTTATACATCTGAAAGCCGATTGCCGAGAATTTAGCGATGAAGATACGGTAAATCGTCTTATTACGAAGTATAGCAACTTTATCGGTTGTCCGATTTATTTAAATGGTAGAAGAGTTAATACTATTCAGGTAAAATTTTTAACATTATCATATATATATTAATATATGTGAATATTTGTTTATGTATTTTCTCGTTTTTTAGCCATTGTGGATGCTCGATCCAAAAGATATCACACCGCTTCAACATGAAGAATTCTATAGATTTATCGGAAATTGTTTCGATAAACCTCGATTCGTATTACATTACACGACCGACGCTCCACTTAATATTAGAGCCTTGTTATATTTCCCGGAAGAAAAACCACCATTATACGATTTCATTAAAAACGATACGAGCGGTGTCTCTTTATACAGTCGTAAAATCTTAATCAAAAACAGAGCAGAAAATATCTTACCGAAATGGTTGCGTTTTATCAAAGGAGTTGTTGATTCTGAAGATATTCCTCTTAATTTAAGTCGCGAATTATTGCAGAATAGTACTTTGATTGGGTAAGGAACTAAAAATGATTTCTACTTTAATGTACTCATCTATCTTAACTTTCACTTTAACTAACTTTTTAAAATTACAGAAAATTAAGAAATGTTTTAACGGCACGAGTTTTAAAATATTTGCATGAACGGTCTCAGAAACAACCGGAAGAGTACATTAAATTTTATAAAGACCATAGTATTTTCTTGAAAGAAGGCATTATAAGCACCGATAATCAGAAGGAAAAGGTAATCCTTTAAAATAACTATAAAACTTTTGTACATGCTTCGCAGTTTTACTAATCGCATTATTTTTATAGGAAGAAATAGCGAAACTTTTGCGATTCGAGTCATCTGCAACGGCACCAGGAGAAGTAATTAGTCTCGACGATTATTGTAAACGAATATCCCCAAATCAGAAAAAGATAAATTATCTTGTAGCACCAAGGTAGAAAAAAATGTTGTTCTATGTGTGTAAAGAGAATGTGCAGACAATGTGTACAATATTTGTATTTTATAATTTTAGCCGGTCCTTAGCCGAACAGTCCCCCTATTATGAATCACTAAAAAAACGTAATATCGAAGTATTGTTTTGTTACGAGGCACACGATGATGTAATTTTCTTACACTTAAGAAACTATAAATCTTATACTTTAACTTCTATTGAAGAAGAGATGCGTGAAGCGGATTCAAGTAAATCTGACAGTTCTGGTAAGTGACTTTTATTTCGTGTATTTTTAAATTATTTTTAATTAATTGGTTTTAATGTTCTCTAGGTATTATTGATCAAGGCGAAATTAGTAATCTTTTGAACTATATGAAAAAGGTTTTAGCAGGAAAAGCACATGACGTTAAGATAACTAATCGACTAGAGTCGCATCCATGTGTGATCACGGTTCAAGATTTGGCAAGTGCGAGGCATTTCACTCGCATACAAACTCGCCAATTAAAAGATGACGCGTTATATCACTTGCTTAAACCATCATTTGAAATAAATCCTAATCATCCTATTGTTAAAAAGCTTTGTAGCTTAACAAATACGAATTCTAAATTAGCCGACCTTCTTATAAAACAGGTATATTGTCATCATTTTTAATAATTTCAAATACTTGCGTATCTATTTACTCTAATTCGTTTTTCTCCAATTTATTTCAGTTATTTACCAATAGTATGGTTGAAGCTGGTTTGATTGATAATCCACGATTACTGGTAGCCTCGATGAATGAATTATTGACTGAAGCATTAGAAAAATATTAGTTCGATATGGTTACTAAAGTCTACTTTAAGAAGTTATGACGACGCTGTATATACATACCTGTTCTTCGAATAAGATAAATATTTGTTAATTATAAAACATTTTTTTATTCGTACAAATTATTTTGTAGAAAAAAGTTTATGTTACTTAGAAGGAAATAAATATTATTGTATTTATATGGTACGTTGTTTTATTCCTTTGATTATAACTAAAATATTAGGTCAACCTTGAAATCAATATAATAATACAAAATGTAGGCAAGATTGTGTTCTTTATTACAATAGGTTGATCTTGTACAAATTAATTATAGCCTTCTAATTATAACAAGTCAAGATTCCTCATTGTTTGAAGGAGTTCATGATATCGATATGTATCCTATTAGCAGGGCTAAAGAGTTGTAACAAATTTGGAAGTTGTACCCACATCTTTTTTTTCCTGTTTCATTTTTCTACCTTCTCGTCTTTGCGTAATTATGGCAAGTTATTATAAAATAAGAAATAAGTGGAACTATTTATTAGTTTGTAAGTTAATAACCAAGTACAAAGGGTTGACGATAAGTAGTTCAAATAATTAAAAAAAAAAAAAACAACGAAATACGTATTCTCCCGATCAATTCCGATTGTTAAGTTTGTTAATCAGACTAAATCATTAAATACTAATTACAAGAATCTATCGCGTTCAAAACATAATATTGCTAATATCGTTCGGAAGCTTTATGAAATAAAACATAGCTCATTCTCTTTTCTCTTATGGTTACAACCAAACATTTTACGACATCGACGTGATTACAAAGATCGATTAATACCATATTTATAAACGGATCGTTCTTGTTCACATCGTTTCAACAGTCTTTAACCAAATGTGTCCTCGTTATTGACTCGCAAGAAAGAAATTTATAATTAAGTCTTAACGGTTAAAAAGAGGGCTTGCTGTGCTTCGACGCAAACTGAAATTATCATTGCTATCGATGTTGTTTCCGATACAATTCGTTTAAGTTAAAACTGTACAATATTTTTATTTCATTCTAATATAGAATAAATTGTCTAAGTTCAATTGTATCCACGTGAGTGTTGCACTGAAATTTCAGAGAGGGGAGGCACAGCCGATTACGAAACTTACATTAAAAACAGAAAAAAGAGACGATCATTTCTTCTTTTCCTCTTGGTCAACACAAAAAGAAGTCACCCTGTTTCGCGTTATTACTTTAAAAATGTGGCTTACTCATTTTTTATCCCACTAAGTATGAGTAAGATGGCTAGCATCCTTTACAGAACAGGAACATAAACAGTGATTTTGCCAAAAGAATTCTACGTTTATATAAAAAGAAAAGAAACACCTGTACACCTCTCCCAATAAAGCTGCCACTAGATTATTCGTTCAACAAAATATTTTTCACCTTGGAAGTACTCATTGTTTAAAAAAACTATTAGGCACAGAAATAACAGTATGGCATTAAAAATTAATTGGCAGTTTATAAAAAATGTTTCGTTTACTTGGACTTTGTCGTTGAAAGTAACAGTGTGAGAATGATGGTAGTTGATGATTAAGAGCATTAATGATGATGAGTTGCGTACAATCCACATTGCCGAGCAGTCTTATCAAGTAGATTAAAGTGTTAAAGCGTGATGTAAGTAGTAGTAGCACCATGTATGCAATTCTATATCTGTTGAACTGATGATGGTGACCAAACGAAAGGAGAAGTTTCAAGTAAGAATGAAAAGAAAACAATAAAAGGAGGCTTTGAACGAACGGAACGTTGACTTAGCATACATACATCGCGGAAATGGAATTACTGTCTTCCACCTTTCCTTAATTTCCTTTTCCTTTAAAAAAAAAAAAAAAAAAAAAAAAAAAAAAAAACCATTGGATAGTTAATATTACAATCATTATCGTACAGTTCATAGTATTTGATCATTGTATAAACATTATTATCATCACAGTAAAAATATTTCATATCTTTTTTTTTTTAACTATCGTGCTTTGTTGCTGCAGTAAACGTCAGCAAACATGCACATATATTCGCCCTAGAAGCAGAGCAATGTTCTTTTCTTTTTTCCTTCATCTTCACTAGAGTCAATTCATTTACTCGCTAAACTATGCGATACTTATATCTATTATTATTAAGTAGTCCGTCTGTTGATTTCGTATGTAACCAAAATAAAGTCGGTTAGCAAATAGTAAAAATACATAAATGTACCTATATGTACCATTCTTTTTTTTCTTTTTCATTACTTTTGTTGCGGTGGAATCATAGCTGCGGATAACGTTTAAAAATTTAAACGATAGGTCAATAAATAATAATCATTGGTCTGACAACGCGGTCGTGATTAAATTTACCTTCCTCGAGTAACAAATTTTTATCCTTAATCAAGATCATTTTCTTACTTGTAATAGTTGCGTATAATTGCCGTAATATATATGTATATATACAGGGTGTCTCGAAAAAGGATCTACACCATGAAAGTTACAAATACTTCGTAAAAATTGATGCTCAAAAATGGTAATGAACTTTTTCAATTTTTCCTATCGCGAAGAGTTCACGATTGTCACGTTGTACATATTTTTTTGAAACACCTTGTATACCTCTTTTTAATTTTATACATACAATATATCCTTTTGCTTTTGAACTAAACCTCATCCCCTTTGGTAGAATTATAAAGATGTTTCAAATGAAAAGAACGATTACGAAACTCTGAATGGTCCACACAGCATTTAAAAACTGTCGAAATGCAACGTTTATCAAATAAACTTCTGGTTAAATACAATGTACGATCGATGTCTCGATCGTTGAAAGAAATGGCTTGTTCGTTCTATACAAATGAAAATTAAGAATTGCTCCCAAATATGTGTATGCACGTTGATTTTCACCCGTCGGTTTCAATATAATTCTTTCGAGGATCGCAGAATTAAGTACGTTAGTACCTAAGCTCTACCTACATAGGAGATTTTGAGGTACGATGTGCAACACCAAGCATCGTTGGCTCACAGTACATCATCGAGGGGGTCCTCCTTCCCTATATCGCCATTTTCTGTAAGAAAGCCTACCATGCTCGGTACTGTACAAGAAGTTCTCATACCGTTTAACTATCTCGAGCGTTATCATTTTTCCTTATATTTCATAGCTGCCTCTGTACACATTCATATCTTCTTTCTCTCCGTCGGTATTGATAATAATAATAATAATAATAATAATAATATATATATATATATATATATATACGTATGTACAAAAAAAAGAAAATTCCTTGTATTACTCACAAACATTCGCACTGTCTGACACTCTCAAGAAGTACAGTAAAACACGACCGTCATCATCATCATCACGTTCAGTCTGTATTCAAGTAGTGGCACCACTCTTTGTCACACCGAGGTTTGCGTGATACCGTTCCCCGACAACCACAGCCGGCCGTTACTCTTCTGATCGGCAATCTCGTATTCTGAATCGTCTATTTCGCACAGATTGGTGGACAAATCGCTGTTACTCGTGGCACCACCTAACAAAGAATTTCTTTCTTCGAGGGTGGTGATCACCGAACCGATTTCATCCGCTTCGTCCCCCTTGTGGCATCGATTCCGTCGGCTGCTTGGGAAACCATAAGGCACTACATCATCTTCCTCCTCGTCGGATTCTAGAGTGCTAAGACGTCCATTCAACGGATTCGTTTCGTTCTCCGTGTCCGTGTGAATATTATAATGCGGCAGGTAAGAGTTCGGATGACGGAGATAACTTTCGGAACCTTTGTATTTGTATTCACCCTCGCCACCGCTGTCCAGAGGATTCAGACGCTGCGTTTCAGCGCACTGATACTGTTCGGAAAACTCGGTCCCGCATTCCGAATCACCGACGTATTCCGATTCCTGGTCTTCGTTCAACGTCTCGATGTCCCTCGTTGGATCTACAGAGCCGTGCACTGGAAACAGATCGTATCGTCATTTAATAAACATAGCTGATAAAATAAAACCGATTTTTTTTTTTTTGGTTCTATTATACACTATAAATAAATATTCCCTGTCTATCACGCATGCAATCCCCGGTACACACCTGACGGTAACTGATGAGTGTTTGATTCGTTACTCTCGTTGCTGTGGAAACTGGACGAGTCTGGTACTTCGCTTCCAGGCACCTCCGTGATATTAGGCAAGGGGTTTTGACTTGGCCTGACCCAGTCTGAACAGTCCCAGTGATACCCTAAAAGCATTGCAGACAACAACTGTACTCCGACACGCTACATGCGACGATTTGGGCGTCGCGTTGCGGAGTTGAAGAGAGAAGCGGTGTACGGTGAAGGATAAAAAAAAGATAGGCTGCCCGATAGAGATAGGGGGATAGCGACAAGCGAAGCGACCCAAAATAATATGTATATATGTATACTTAGGTATAATATATATATATGTAGTTGCTTCTTTCAGGCATACACTATCTCGGACTTACCACCGACAATACGAGGATCATCCTCGATGGACGTCATGGAGGCAACGGAGGTCCCACCTCCATGAGGCACACGTCGAGAAGAATTTAGTAGAAGTCCTCCAGTGGTCAGCTCTGGTACCACTGGGCTCGCTCGTTTCAGGTCTGTTAGCGCACACAATACGATACACCAATGTTAATTCAATTCGCTACACGCCCAAGTCAGCATACTTTGTTGGTCATTCGTATTAAAAGAGAGGAGGTGAGGGACGAAGAGTAAGGAAGAAAATATTGAAAGATGAAAAATCATTAATCTTTCGATAAGATACGAGAGACGTAGGAGACATACGCAAGAGAAAAAGAATAAGAAGTTGAAGAGAGGAAAATGGAGGCACGGAGATCGAAGTAGTAAATTGAAAGGATGAAAGCTAAATCCACCCACGATGCATGCGGCAAGCGTAAAACAAAAGTAAGAAGCTACGATGAATCGGGGAATCAGCGACGCATACTACTCACCATTCTTTATCTTGGTCGTGTCGGTGATGAAGGAGGCTAGTTGCATCTGTTCTTGCCAGCTCGGCTTATGAAGGCTATCCGTGTCGCTGCCTGTAGCGTTTCCGCCGACTGGGTTAGCGAGGGTTAAGGACGGAGGTGGTACGGGAGTGGTACGATTCAGATTTCTCAAATAATCTGGCGGGAAATTTTCCAGCTCGTCACCGGCACTACCGTAACTTCGCAAGGTGTCTAAATTATTTAGAGCAACAGCCGCCGAGTTACTGTAAGGTGCCGGCTCGTTGTTCGAGCTAGGAGTGTAGGATGCAGGGCGAGGTGGGCATTGGGGAGGTTCTCTCTGCAAAAAAAGAATCACACGAAAAACCTTAAACTCAACCCACGCGTCACTCGTAGGATAAGGGAGGAATATCGATTGACTGATGATCGCAAACTAAAGAAAAAAACGGCACGCGAGAATAACGTTGTACTAAATAATCGTCTACCACTGGCGTATAATCGAAAGAACGATGAAAAGCATGCGGTTCTTTCTTAAGTGCTGGCAAATCAAAGTACACTCGTCTATGTGATTAAGCAAAAAAATACCTGTATCACTTCCAGGTTACTCAATTTCGAGCTGCGTTTGAACTCGTGCTCGTGAGGTCGTGCCGAGTTTAGGACGATCTGCTTCCTGGTCTCGTTGTTGATGTTGTTCGCACGCGCCCTGGTGCGTTTCATCCTGATGCGTCGGAACGCGAGGAATATGATGATGAGGAAGACGTTCAAGATTACCGCGACGCCGATCCACATTAATTGTTCCCAGGTGATGTTGAAATGGCTTGATATAATCGGCGTTGAATACGCAGGATTGCCACAGTTCAAGCCGGTCATATTTGGAGGACAAACGCATCTGTACGTTCCGATCTCGTTGACGCAAGTGCCCCCATTGGTGCACGGATTGGTATCGCATTCGTTCACGTCGGTCTCGCAACGATCGCCCATAAAGCCTTGACATTTGCATATCGGTCCGTTGTTGCCCTCTTCGCACACACCGCCATGGATGCACGGGTTTGGACTGCAATACCTTCCAAACTCGCAACGTTTGCCACTGAGACTCGGCCCAACGCACTCGCAGGAGTAGTCACCCCCTTCTGGCACGATCTTGCAACGACCACCGTAAAGACAGGGCGAAGATGCGCAGGGATCGGTGTCGATCTCGCAAGCTAGCCCTGCGAACCTGCTGTGACACTGGCACTCGTAGGTGTCGCCTCCAGAATCTTTGCAGGTGCCACCATTTTGACAAGGCTGCGAACCGCAGATTCCTGGAGGCACGAGAACCGTTGTAGCATCGCAACTGAATTCGACGTTCGCGAAGCGTTTCAAGACAGCCACGCTACTGGCACCGCTCATGTGCAGAGGTACGGACACCCTGGCGATCCTGACGTCGTCCATGCATCCAATAAAACCACGCTGAACGTCCTCGAAGCCGAGAATCGACGGATGTTGTCTGACTTCAGCGCCCAAATAGAGATCGTCCGATTGTAGGTTTAAGATATCATTGATACCAGGGGCTGAACCATGAGCCACGTGTTTTCCGTCCACAGTCAACCTGGCACTGTTGCTCTCCCGTTCCAGCTGGATCTCGTGCCACTGTCCGTCGCTAACGTACACGCTGCTCACTCGAACCAAACCCTCTCCGCTTCCCAGATCGAACTTGTACTGGACAACCCCGTTAACAACTTCCAGAATATTGTAATCGACTTTGCCAGCGGCGTACATTAGATTCCCGGTCAACTGAACCGTCCTGATCCTCAGAGATAAGCTTAGACGATCCTCGATCGTCTGTCTGATCAGGGCTTTGTCGATCCTGTAACGAGCGTAACTCTTCCCGCTGAAGGATATCGGATTTCGTGGTATGTAACAGGATTCGTCGTGACATTTCGAGATGTCTATATCGCAGGTTTGACCTGCGAATCCTTCGGGACACTGACAGGAATATCCTTGAACCGAAGAATCAGGAACGCAGACTTTGAACAGCGGACAGGGGTCTCTGGCACACTCGTTGACCACCATCTCGCAATGGTTACCAGCGTAACCCTCCTTACAATTACACTCCATCTTGTGCTTGTGTCGTGGCGACACAAAGCTCATCACGTCGGTAGCCACGGGTGTTATCTGTGTCAGGTCGAGCACGATTTTATCCTGACAATCTCCGTAAACGCAATAGCCTTTGTTGCATTTGAACCTGACGATCTCTTCGACGACTAATTTAGTTGATTCCTCGAGTTCTTCTATCCGTTGATTCAATGCCTCTCGTATACTCTCCGAGACATAGAAGGTCGGCGAAGCCAAAGCGGTTCCGCTCTTCTTCACCGCGAACAACAGGTCCAGGTCGTTGTGCACGGCCTGACGAATGGCTCGGGATTTGATCAAGTTCGCTTCATCGGAGGATGGTTGAACGCTGATGATCACGATGTCCTTTGGTCTGCAGTTCATAGCGTTGCGCAATGTTCTGACGAATCCTTTACGGTGGCTCAGCATGAAATCCTCCGGGCTGACCTCTCTGAACCGGACTATCACAGAGTTCTCCAACATCTTCTCGGTGATCAGATCGACGTTTACTTTTACCAAAGAATAAGAATGGAATTTACCGTCGGTCACAGTCACGTTCACCCTGTACTCGCCGACGTCGAGTCGCGGAAGTGCCACCAGAGTGCCGTCTATCTTGTCGATTTTGAAGAGATCGTTCGGTATCGGAGACGACGAAACCAAACTGTACATCAGGGTGTCGTATTGATCTTGATCGGTCGCGTGAACTTTTCCAATGATTCCACCAGGATACTCGTCCATGTAGGAGTTAATAATTACCTCGAGCGGAGTGATCACCGGAGGATACTGAGACTCCTCGATTACCTTGATCGTAACCCACGCGTCGGAGTAGAGAGGCGGACTTCCGTTGTCGAATACACGTATATGCAACACGTATTTGTCTTTCACCCGGTTGTTGAACTTGGTCGCGGTTCGCAGTGTACCGTCCTGTTCCAATCTGAAAGCGTCGCCCTCGTTTCCAGACCGGAAGTCGAAAGTGTACGGATCAGCGTTCGGCTCGATATCCGCATCGGTGACTACGAACTGAAGCACCGTGTGACCCAGAGGCTTGTCCTCTTGCACCACCGCGGTGTAATTCGAAAGTGAGAACAGCGGTGGATTGTCATTTGCATCTAGGACCTCGATGTTTACCATCACGAAACTGGAGAGCATCGGTATGCCACTATCGCGGCCATGAACTTCTAACACGTAATTAGCAATCTGGAATAAAATTGAAAATTGTATTACGAATATGTACGAGGTAAATCGTGTTAATAAATTTATAGTTTCTACTAACTTCTTCTCGATCTAACGGAGCAGCGACGGTGATTTGTCCTGTTTTCTGATCGATCGAAAACTGTTTTTGTCTGTCGCCTCTTTCTATGTAATACGACACGTTTCCGTTTTCTTCGCTGTCCAAATCGTTCGCGAATACCTGAAATATTAATTATAACATAAATTCATAATCAACTCCTTTAAAAAGAATATGAATTTTATAAAATTCTCAGAAAGCTAACCCACCTGCGTGACTTTTTCTCCGATCTTCGCGTCCTCTCTTACGGAAGCCCTGTACGAAACCTCGCTGAAAATCGGCGCATTGTCGTTGCTGTCTATCACAGTGATGTTCACCGTGGCATGATTACTCAACGGTGGTATACCACCGTCGACAGCTTGAATGGTCAAGAAATAGTCACGGGCACGTTCGTAATCCAACTGTTCCGCGATGGTGATGACACCGGATCGCGCGTCTATCTGGAACTTCTTATGCTCGTTTCCACCCACGATCGAATAATACACATCTGCATTGACCCCGGTGTCTTTCGAAGTGGCAAGAACTCTAGCCACTTCCGTGCCAACAGCATAGATCTCAGGCACCTTGGAAAAGTAAACCTTGGACGCGAATTCCGGCGGATTGTCATTGATATCCTGCACGTTTACGATCAGCGATGTCACGCTGGTGAGCTGAGGAGTTCCTTGATCCAACGCCTGGATGGTTACGTTATACATGGCCTTCGTTTCTCTGTCCAGCGATTTGCCAAGGGTTACGATGCCGCTGTCCGCGGCTATGAGGAACTGGCCATCGGCCGAATCGATGAACTCGTATCTGATCTTGCGATTAATGCCTATGTCATCGTCCGTGGCGTGTACCTTGGTCACCAAAGTGCCGACTTCAACGTCCTCCGGCAGTGTGGCGCTGTACGTTTGCATGGTGAATTTCGGTGGGTTATCGTTCAGATCGGAAATCAGTATTTCTAGCTGAGAGGAGCATTCCCAGGATGGCTTGTCCCTGTCCTGAACGTGTGCCGTGAGCGAGTATTTAGCCTGAGTCTCTCGATCCAGCTGGCCGACCGTTTTCAGAACGCCAGTCTCCTTGTCCAGAGAGAATTTGTCGTTGTTATCGCCGGTTAGATAGAAACGCAGCTTGGCGTTCGGTTCGTCGTCGTAATCGGTCGCCAGGACGGTGAGCACGTAAGTGCCCGGATGCGAACCTTCGGACAGGATCTCCCTGTAACGATACCTAAGGCAATAAGGTGGATTGTCGTTCACATCCAACACTTGCACCGTTACTCGAGTCTTGAAGACGTATTTGCCATCGGTCCCGACTATTTCGAGCTCGTAACGATCGATCGTCTCCCGATCGAGCGCCTTCGCTACGTACACCTCGCCGGTTGATCTAATCTGGAACTGTGATCTCGAGTCGCCGGATGTTATGTAGAATTCTATCGGTGTGTTTACGTCGGAATCTTTGTCCACGGTGATCAACTTGACCACCACTGTGCCTGGTAGAGCATCTTCGTTCACTGTAGCCTCGTAACGATCGTCCACGAACGCTGGAGGATTATCATTGTAATCCTTCAATTTAACGTGCACAGAAGTCCTCGCGAAGTGTTTCGGATTTCCGTTATCTGTCGCGACGACCTAGAAATTTAAATCATCCAGATTATTAATAATAAAAAATATCTTCTTCGTTAAAATATTCGACTGATTACTATACCTGAAATTTATACTCCGGCTGTTTTTCCTTGTCGAGTTGAACCAGCGTCGATATCCATCCGGTGTAAGCGTCTATCGTGAAGACATTCGCTAATTCGCCTATATCCGAGCCGAAAGAATATCGCACCTCCCCGTTGCTCCCTAAATCGTCATCGTGAGCGATGATCTTCAAAATCGACGTTCCTTCTTCGATGTTCTCTGCTAAAATGATACCGTAAGGGTTGCTCTCGAATTCAGGGGCGTGATCGTTCTCGTCCAACACTTGCAGAGATATCTCGGCGAGAGCCGTTAAGAGAGGACTCGAGTCCGTTTCAGCGAGAACTCCTATCAGATGGTTATCTTTCGTTTCTCGATCCAGTGGTTTGATCAACGTGACTTGACCGTGAGAATCGACCATGAAATGCGGCGAGTCCTCGTCCCCGGATACTATTCTATAAGTCACCGTGGTGTTTGTTACGGTTCTCAGTCTTGTTATCGGTGTACCGATTGCAGACGCTTCGGATATGAAGAACTTGTCCTCTTTGCGCTCGAAAAGGGGCGGAATATCTTGGGGTCCCATTATATAAACGCTGAGAGGTACGTCAGCGTGGTGAGTCATGGCTCCTTTGTCCTCCGCACGGATGAACAGCTCGAACAATTGATTTTCTGAAATATCATGAAAATTAAAAATACGAGATTAAACACCCTGGAAAAGTGTATAAGAAAAATAAAAAAATCCTTACCCCATGGTATCGCGCTCTTTTGAAGAAACAGCGCCCCAGTGTCAGGATTGATACCGAACAGTGCCTTTGCCTCCGATGACTGAAGATCGTATATCGAGTAAACGATTCTCGCAGCATCGTCTTCGTCAGCATCCTGAGCCTTCACTTTCAGGAACGGTGTGTTCACGGTTAGATTACCGTGTATGCTAGCCTTGTACTCTCTTAGAAGGAACACCGGTGAATTATCGTTCTCGTCTCCAACCTTCACCCTGACCATCACGAAGCCCGACCTACCACCCCCGTCCGTAGCCATCACTGGTATCTCGTACAATTTCTGTTCTTCACGGTCCAGTTTCTTCCTCGTCACGATCTCACCGGTCAGTCTGTTTATATCGAAGATCTCCTTCATCAGATCGGAGGCTATTGTGTAGATCACCGTGCCGTATTCGCCGAAATCCTCGTCGCTCGCGATCACGCTGGTCACCAGCCTTCCTGGTAGTTGATTCTCCAAAACCGTCACTTCGACCACGGGATTCGGAAACTTAGGATTGTGCCTGTTCGCTGGCAGTATCTCTATCTTGACTCGCGCGAAACTGGTGTACACGTTGTCGGTAACGGAGACGTTCAACATCGTCAATTTCTTCTCGCCAAAGTTCTGCATGTTTATCAAGGAAATGATACCAGTCGACGGATCGATATTGTACGTCTGCTGCTCGTTTCCCCCGACGATCGTATAGGTAAGCTTCTCGTCCACGTAATCCGGATCGCTGGCTGAGACCACTGTCACGAATTGACCCCGTTCCGCGTGTTCGGACAACGAGCACGTGTACGAAGGCTGCTCGAACTTGGGCGGATTGTCGTTCATGTCGATGACCGTTACCCAGACGTGAGCGGTGCTCGAGAGACTCGGTACACCGCGATCGATCGCGATCACCGTGAAGTGGTGCGATTCGTGAGACTCGTGGTCCAACGACCTCTTCAGAAATATCACACCCTCCTCGGGATCGATGTGAAACAGCTCGCTGCTGTTCTCTGTGTCGTTTTGAATCGCGTAACGTACTTGCTGGTTTATGCCTGATCAGAGAGAAAGGCGTTAATTGTTTGTGAAATAATTATTGGTACCTCTCGAAATACGACGTTCACTGCAACAGCCTACCTGTGTCGTTATCTCTCGAGCTGACTTTTAACACGGATGTGCCGAACGGAGCCGCTTCCGAGACCGATATGTTGTACGAGTCCTGAGTGAATTCAGGCGGACAGTCGTTCACGTCCAGCACCAGGATACTAACGAGCACCTCAGCGTACACACCGGACACGCTGTCCGTAGCCCGCACCGTCAGCTCGTACTGCTTCTTCTGCTCATAATCCAGCTCATCCACCACATAGATTACACCTGATTTATTGAAGAGATGATTGTAGGACCCGAAAGCAGTCTATGCAGGGCAGCGTGCGCGAAACCGAAAAACCTTCGTTTCCTATTTCTATCGCTTTCCCACTTTCTCCGACTGACTCTGTACGATTGTTGCTCGGTTTCACGGACATCAGAGAAGGAACATCGATGAATGCGAGTCACGTGGTAAACACGTTTGTACAGGACGATCGAATACCGTGAATGAATTTGCGTATGCTACCAGAGTGAATGCACCTTTAGACGCGACGTCGTGGTATGCAATTTAACAGGCTGACTGTTAGACGCTAACGATAATTCAGTCGTACGCATTGCGCGAGCCATGCATTCAAATGGATCGAGGGTTCAAAGGCCACAGCCTAGCGCATTTAAATTCGAACCGAACGATCCTAATAATTATCTTCAGTCAACCTGTTACGAGGCTGGTACCCTGTACCCTGGCAACTGGTTTGCACGATACAGGTATAATTTCTTTTTACCGATCGTCGCGACGCAAGGTGCAGACACGCCATGCGAGCAGAGTGAAGCCGCGAGAATCTCGGACAGCAGTGAAAACGAGAAAAAAAAAAAAAAAAAAAAAAAACAAGAGATGAGGAAAGAAAGAAAGAGCGAACAAAACGGTGTGCCGACGATAAGCCTCCGTCGAGACGCGTTTCAAGATAAATTGCTGTGCCGAGAGTGATTCCGAAGTAACGACGTACCCGCGCGTTTAAAGCAACGCTGTACTCCAAGCCCGTTTTACACAGCACTCTGTTGTTGCTTCTATGAGATAATGGGACCGGTTCGAGTTACTGGTTGGAAGGGAAACGATGAGTAAAAGTGAGAGCAAAGTGCACGAACGAAACCGTTCTGTACACGAAGAAAGGAATTGAAAAAAATAATTTAAAAAAAAGGATTAACGTGCGGCGAAGTTGAAAACGTTGTATCGTCGTTAAACGTTCGATCGTGCCTGTTTTCTTTCACCAGGAATCGTGCATCATGGATGTCGTGATTATCTTTAGCAAGCGGTTAGATCCTCAAAGCACCGGATGCGCGCGAGTGTTAGGTGTGCAATCACAGAAGCTATGCGGCGAACGGAAGTCTCGAGTACCCCTCTGATGATACGGGTTTCCTCGTGTTTGAGTTAGGATCCGGAATTTCCAACGCTCGTCCATTTTCGAGAGTAACTTTGTGTATTCAAGCGTTACGCTTTTTCAAAAGTTTCCTTATCCGTGGAAAATCGTTGATCATTTTTAATGAAATAAAAGAACGAAAATTCCGTTCTGGTTGCTCGTTAATATTTTTAATTATTCCCTTATCGTGCAACAATCACAGTTTTTAATTTAAGGGTCGGTTAGCGATGGTGAGATTCGTCGTGGTGTTATGTTAAACTTGGTGCAAGAGAAAAAGAAGAAAAAGGGTGTGCGAAGTTGTTATTTTCGAAACGTGCATGAAATCAGACAGTAAGTGCAGTAGCATCGTACAGTGCAACACAACAGAACCGATAGAACTAGTATTTTTTATACTCACAAGGGCCATTGTTACTGTCGGGGGCTGCGAAAACAGGGAGATACAACAACACTTTAATTTCTAGTTTAATCAGATAAAGCATTCGGTAAAGAATAAAATTATGGGAGAGACGGGCATAGGGAGTAGATCAATTGAACGAGAAAGAATAATAATAAAAAAAAAGTAGATTATCGAAATTGAACGTAAATTGAAACGCGACGAGAGGTAATGAGTCGCGAAAAACGTACATATTTGATCGTCGATCAGGATTAATTCGAAGCGTATAATTGATCGACGCGTTATTAATTACGTACGAGTAAAAATTCGGTATGAACAACATCCGCAGCTCGTGTTACGTGCGATACATTCCAATAACCCCACACATTTTGCTACTGTTTTCACCACTACACCGTGATTTCATTAGAATTTAGTCACCGAATACCATTTACAGGGAAACCAAAATATCATTCGTTAAAATAGAAAGCGCGATTGTTTGCATACGGGGTTAACTCGGTAATCTTTCACGTATTTAACGTCTGATTCATCGTTCGAACGATTTGAAATATTATCTCAAATACGGAAATAATAATATCGCTTACCTGTGTTAAAATCCAGAGCAAATTCCTCGAAATCGTTGCCTTTCGTGATGCTGTATATGAGTTTCCGATTCAACGGTGACTCAGCCTGGATGGATAAAGCGAGGGGCGAGTGAATCTCGATACTTTCCAGCACGCTGTCCGTGTAAAATTGCTTGTCAAATACTGGCATAGAACGATCTATCACTTTTACGTTGACCGGAACTTCGATCGAGCAAGGTGTGTTGCCTGAAAATTGTTTAAAAGCACGTAGAAAATTGCTGGAAAAATGTGTAAGGGATTCTTTCCCAGACGAATACACTTACCACCATCGTACGCAGCGATGGTCAGCTGGTATTCGCGATTGTGTCCTTCTAAATTTTGTTTCAACGATATTTCACCCGTCTTTCGACAAACTTTGAACAATTCCCCGTGGCCTTTTTTCAGTTCGTATCTGACTTCCCCGTTGTCACCGCTGTCCATGTCTATCGCATGCACCTGCAGCAGATTCAAGGTTTAACATTCAAGGTCCAAAAGGGTGAGGTTTCTCCGATGCTTACCTTCGTAATCACGTCACCCTTCTGTGCATCGACCGAGACGACGGCATAGTAGGGCAGATTGACGAACATTGGGCAATTGTCATTGATGTCCAGTATCGTAACGTTCACGATCACGTGAGCAACCCTCGGCTTCTCCCTGTCTGGCATTTGGCTCTTCGCCTCCACGATCAGCTCGTAATGGTCGCAAACCTCGCGATCGAATCTAATCCCCGTCGTTCGAATCGCGCCGGACGTGGGTCCAATTACAAACATGTCCGTAGGGTTTAGGATGCTGAAGACAATGTGCTCGTTGAGGGCGCTGCCGAGGACGTTGACGACCGCGACGGTAGTGATCCTCGTCGAGTTCTCCGGGATGGATCCTTCGTAAACCTCCTTCTGGAACACCAGCCCCGAGTTCTCCGATTTCTCGACCGCCACGTTCACCTGGGTGACGCTCGAATATTTTCCATCCGATACCCGGACACGAAGCAGATAATTCTTCTTTATGCGTTCGGGATTGTAGACCGTGATGACACCGGTTTGCGCGTCTATGTCGAACGTGTGTCCCTTGTTGCCATCGATGATGTCGTACCTGAAGAAAATAATCAGCGCTGTTAGAAATTATCCTCGGTCATGAAAAACTACTCAACTGCATCCTGGTTACACTCGAGTCGCGGAGGATGATTCGGAGAAGAATAAGGAGCGTGTACCTATGGAAATTGAAGAGGCAGTCCTCACGGTATAAACGGCCAAGTAATTTTCTTCATCTCGGGAATAACGAGAGGAATAACGTATATCAGAGGGCCGAGTATCATACAAATTTCATGCAACAATTATAATGGTAAATGAATGCTAACGAAGCGGCACGGCACCGCATAAATATGAATCAGCTTTTTAAAGGGGGTCATAAATATAGAGACGCGAGTATGTTAAATAACCTGGCACGTACCTGAGCGCGACTCCCTCGGAACTATCCGGGTCCACCGCGTTCACACGTACAACCGCGACGTTCTTGTACGTGGGTAACAGCAGGGTGGTGTTGTAGTCGTTCTCGAGGAACTTTGGCGGGCAATCGTTCACGTCCGTTACGACTATCATCACTTTCGCGGTGGTCTCGGAGGACAGCTTCGGTTTACCAAGATCGGACACCTTAACGTGGAATGTGAACTTCGGTATGCTCTCGTGATCCAATACCATTACGGTCCTAATGGCGCCTGTGCTCGAGTCAATATGGAAATATTTCCGCGGCAGGTCCTCCACGATATCGTAGTTCAACAAAGCGTTCAACTCCGAGTCAGCATCCTCCGCTTTGATGACCAACGGCGTGCTGGTGTTGGTTAGCACGAGAGAGCCTATACTGGCACCTTCGCTTATTTCACCGGTATAAGTAGCCTGTAGAAACCGTGGAGCATTGTCGTTTCTATCCAGAACATGAACGATCACGTTGCAATGCGCTTTGGCGCCGGCCATGTTCGTCGCAGCCACCGTCAAATTGTAAAACTTCGTCTTCTCGTAATCCAGTTCGTTCTTGATCACTATGATACCGGTGCTAGGGTTCACGAAGAACGTGTCGTCCTTGTTACCATCGACGATTTCGAATTGCAACGAGGACGTGCTTCTGGCTTCCACGTGCTTCACGTAGGTACCGAGCTGTTGGTTTTCGTAGATCTCGGCAGACAATTCTTTCTGTATAAATCGAGGTGGAGCGTTGTCAGCCATTGTGACCATCACGTGTACCGGGACTGTGTTAGCCAAAGCTGGAGAACCATGGTCCGTAGCCTTCACCAGCAATATGTACTCGGAAGAGACGCTCAAATCGAGCTCACGAGCCACGCGAATCACACCTAGTTCAGGATCTATCGAGAACATGTTACCTACGTTGCCGGAAGTGATCGTGTACGTGATTTTCGCATTGTCTCCTCTGTCCCTGTCGATAGCCCAGACCTGCACCACCGCAGCGCCGATAGGTGACGTTTCGAACACCTTTCCTTGAATGATCTCGCTGATGAACTCTGGAGCATGATCGTTGTGATCGTGCACGGTGACGATCACACGGGCGTAGTTTCGTTTCGCCGGTGTTCCTTGGTCCTTCACCATCACCGTCAACACGTGCTCCTCGATCGTCTCTCGATCCAGGACCTCGTTCAGCGTTACGGACCCCGTCACCGAGTCCACATGAAATATTTCAAGGGAAGCCTGATTCTGGGCTGCGTGCAAGCTATAGAACACTTTCTTGTCCTCGTCCTCGTCGGTCGCGTGCAATTGCAGGATCATCTCGCCCTTCTCCACGTTCTCCGAGATGTCCACCCGATACGTGGTCTCTGTGAACTCCGGTCTGTGATCGTTGATATCGATCACCGTGACCAGCAGCTGCGTCACAGCGGTGTGCACGCTATCCGTCACGCCGATCGTGAGATTGTAGAAGTTCTGGGTCTCCCAGTCGAGTTTTTTCGCGAGTAACACGTTCCCGTTGTCGCGGCCGATGAAGAATTCGTCTCGCTTGTCGCCGTCTGGAACGTACGAAATTTTCCGCTTCGATTACCTTCTTCTATACGCTTGCACGCTTGTGTTGCAAGAAGTATCGACACGAACGGGAGACAAAGTTCTTGTAGAAGATTTCAAAGATTAAAATTCAATACATGACAGAAACGAGTGAAAAAGGGAAACAAGGAATTGCTACAATTGGGATCATTCTTGGTCTTTGAATGAATTCCAAAGCGTCTTCCTTTTAAATCTGACGATTTTAATGACAAGACGTAAGTGTGCCTCCAACTCGAACAGCCATTTGGCGGTGGAAAGTTTAACTGCTACCTACGCGATCCAGCTGTGAAACTTTCCAACTTCGATGCTACCAACTTGGAAAATGCAGCTCGTGCTTTCGTATTCGAATCGCTCAAATATGTTTCAATGAAATCTTTTGGTCTTTCGCCAATTAAATATACCTTGTTATTCATCGAAGGTCAGAAATTTGGTCGCCAGTTTAATATTTTGACCACTGAATCGGTTGATGGTGGTGCTGTGTACTTACCGAGGATATCATACCACAGAGAATCACCGTCCTTGTCCGTAGCTTGCATTAATGCCACAAGGAAACCAACCTCGTCGCTTTCTGTGACCTCGACTCTTTGATTATTCGTCTTGAAGACCGGTGGATTCTCGGATTCCTTTGGTACCTCGACAACTTGCACAGATACTCGTGTTTGATGACTGCGCTGTGGTTCTCCGCTATCCGCGGCTCTTATCTGGGAAACAGAAACGTACGCTACCAAGTTAGACTGAAACGTAAATCGTATCAAGGAAAATGTCATTTCCAGTGAATCATGAATTATGATCTTCGGTCGAGTACGTGAGATACTGCAATTAATGATTTAATATGTATTTTTTCAACGTTAATTAAAAAAATATTATTCTAGCTTTTTGTTATTTATTTCTTTACCTAGAATCACCAGCTTTCAGTTTGTACAACCAGTCGGATTTGCATTCTAGATGATGCGTTTGATGTTCGGAAAATGGAACAAGTTTTTACGTTTCTATCACTTTTTCATTTTGATACTTTTTCAATTTTAATTTGTTGTGTCATTTCTTTTTTAAATTTATACAATTGGCTGATGGATGATACGGTATGATTCATTAGTAATATTTTACAATCGATTTCCTTAAAAATGAAACATTATATAAAAGAAATATTATTCTGTGGCTTTTATTTAATCCCTCGCCTAGAACCATTAGCTTTCAGTTTGTACAACCAGTTGGACGACGTTTTAAATTTTTGATTTTATGTTTGGTACTCGAAACAGGAGTTTAAGCTTCTATTATTTTTTCATTTCGATATTTTTCTGATTTCAATTTAATCCATTACGTGCTTTTGTCAACCGATTTGGCGTTCCAAATCGGTTTTAAAAATTTCAGAGAGACGATCACATCTATGCTCGATCACATCTACTTACCATCATTTCGTATTCTTGTCCAGCTTCAAAGCCCCGTTGAGAGTACACCATGCCAGTGGTGGGGTGAATCTTAAACTTGCCCTTGCCTCGGCCACCCTTGATGCTATACTGGATTTTTCCATTATCACCGATGTCTTTATCGTTCGCGAGTACCTATGGTACACATGGATACAATTAAAACGATAAACAATTTTCCTCCATTGTCTTTCCATCATTCTCTACGAACATAACTTTACACGACACAGAAGTAACATTAGTATCGTGCGCGGTTGTATAAAATGAAAATAAGAAAGAATCTTTGCGTCATCCTGTATAAGACGCGTCAAAAACTGAAATAAAAATGAAATAATTCTAAACCATATGTCTGTGTACATATGGTGAAAATGTTGAAAGTGAATGTTTAAAAAAAAGCAAAATGAAAAAACACGAACAATGAATGAAATCTAGTGTACACGAGAAAGAAAAACAAGTTGTTCTTTCTTAACATTTCGTTCACATTTTAAGAATGTTCAATTCCCCTGGTATTTTCTCTTTCGTTTTGAACTTACAGTAAAACATTGCACTCGTAACCTCGAAGCATGGCATTCACGCAGTCGATATCATGCGGCGACACGTGAAATTAATTGAAAAAATGATATAGAAAGAATAAAAAAAGAAGGGGTAGGAGAAAACGAGATGCAGCCCTCGTCGTCCACCCTCGAGTTGTCAAATATCGATCTGCATTAAAGCGTATTAAACAAAGGCCACGTTTGCAGTGGCAGCTTGATCGAACTGTTCGAGCTGATGCAAGCGGATTCGCGCTGGAAAATGTATCGTCGTCGATTCATTAGATGCCACGAGCATTGTTTCTTTCTTTTTTTTGCATGCGCTTTTTCAAGTGTGCTAGAGCTCATTATCGGCTCGAGTTCTCTGACCCACGATTTTCATCATTTTCCTTTACCATTTAACATTCTAACCAATTAATCGTTAATTGCCACAGTTTCTCGACGTTAAATTCGTGGGAAAGAAAACCCTCCAAATCGTTGCCACGAGCATTCCTTTCCTTTCTATTCCTCCCGACATGCTTCCGTATGCAGCAGTCCATCCTGGCATCGCGAATTTGATTAATTGCAAAAGGAGGAAACGGAAAATGATCAGGCGACAGCCCCGCATAGACAGATACAAACATTCAAGAACAGAATGCATACATAGTGACGAGCAACATGGGTAAAACACGACGGAGATCGAAGAGGAAAACATACAGAGGAACAGTGATGGCAGTCGGGAATTAAACGAGATACAAATCTGAGCGAACATTATAGGCGAATGCGTTAAATTCGAAATTTAAATTATCATAATTGAATCAGATACGATTTGATGAAAAGCAGTAGCGACGAGGGTTTCGTAAACGAGGTAATAATTTATTCGAGCTAGTAAAAAGGGGGTTGAAATTTAACACTTAGACCAACGTCAAGCTAAAAGCTTCTCAATAGACAATTAAACTGCTGAGCTTTCCTTCGGACTCGTTAGAAACACCGGGCATACCAGGTTCTTTCGTATCCACTGGAAAGAGCATTGAACCCTGAATGCAATTAAGAAGCCAGTAGGCACTTGATACTTAATAACTCGGGGAGATAAATTCCGCTCTCGACCCAAATCCCTGGACAGCTACGAACGAGCCTCAATTACCCCCCTTCAAGCTACCAAGCAAGCAAGCTTGGGTGTTCATTGAAACCCGAATTGTTCCAATGTTTCACGGAGTTCGCTCAGGTTCGCGTATCGTTCAACGGTGACTTTTTAAAAAATAAAAAGGGTTGCAACACGGCCCAAGGATAAAAGACGATCGGTTAAACGTCGACAGAATGCATGGCGGTCCTATTGAAATGAAAAAAAAATACAAGAACGGGCACAGCAGGGTGGCATGAAAATGCGGCATTATAATTATAACGAAAACGTTCACAGTCGAAAATAAAAGCGGGTCATAAATCAATGAATGCAGAAGAGAGAGCTCGCGTAAACTACCCGAGACCAATTCCATAATTTGCGTAAGAATTTATTTATGTTCCCAACGCCATTCGGTAGGCGATTATTAATTTTTTTTTTGTAGTTTACGTGCCAACGTGTCCTTACCCTGAATATACGATCTCCTGACAAGCTGTCGGGGCTAAATGTCTCCCATGTTCCATTCTCTAGTAACGTATCGATCGAAAGGTCGAACTCCCGCGATCGGTTCCTCGATTTCTGTCGAGAACGAGAGAAGGAAGCCTTTTAACTTTCGCATTATTTCCGATAATTTGCTTTCGATCTACCCCCGTTTACCGTGATTTTTTTCCTCCGGTTCGTTCGATGTCGAGAGAGTAAGAAAAAGCCAATTTTAACTCGCGCCCGAAGCCACCCTTAACATACACACCCCTTTTCCTTTCTCACGTTTTCTTCCTCGTTTTTGCTTCATTTTTTCTCTTGAACAATCACGTTGTGTTTGCAACAATCATACTTGGTCCTGTATATTTTGACACATCAACGATTTCTAACATTTTTATTGTAAATTTGCGCAGCCGGAAATTAAAGCACGTTTCATAACGCAAAGTGACCGACCAAAATTACGGGAACGAGCAAGCGTAATTCGATATCCGGTAAAATTGAATCTGGCCTCGATGAAATTCAACACTGACAGGGAATTATATTAAATATCGCAGATATATTATGCAAGAGTTATTATTACTACTGATGTCGAGATTAACGAGCTCCCTCTGGCTTCCTCTACCCATGGTTAACATTGATTGCGACTTTAGGTCCTGTGGCGCTTTTGCGAATCACGCAAATATTTAATAATACAAATATGTTTACAGTTCAGTGTATTTGAACGGCATATATAGGCTAATTCGAATCAATTGACTAGATATTAAATTAATCAACACTGTTCTTCATGAATCTCTATGGAATTTCGGCGAATCGAGGCCAGAATCGATTCTCAGAAGAGCGGTGGTCTAAGGTAACGCTCGTTACAAAGGGAACTCGTTAACCACGATTTCCGTCGCCGGAATCTGAAAGTCGACGACGCGTGAAAACGCGCCATGTAACCGGTGTACCACTCGCTCGTAAATCCGAAGAACTACAGGGTTGCGGGTGGATCGAATGCGAGGGTGTTCGTGCGCTAAATCTCTACCCTTTTACGCTGCGATAGTCAGCGGGCTGGGTCCGGCTCTTTGATCACATCGAGAACAAGAGGCGACTCGAAGGGAGGACACGTTCGATAACCACCAAGCGAGCAGGGTGTCGCAAAGCAATCTGTCCGTCCTCTTAAACGTATCAGCCTCGTTTTTTTTTTTGAGTACTTAAGGCACACAAAAGTTAACACATTCGAGACAACGGAAAGGTCTAAGATTTTGTTTTATAACTGAAGTGACATCATGGAAAGGATGCTGATCGCTGGTTCGTTCAACCCTCTCTCAACTTCAATAAAGTGTTATACACCGAAAGGTTCAAATTTGAGTAATAGAATAAAAGCTGAGAAATCTGTATGAATACGTAAATTTCATTTCAAAAGGAATTTCGTTCGATCGAGTCAGCGACCAGCTTAAGAGAATCGAGTGCGTAAGTCGAAGCGTTAAAAGTTGGAAAAAGAGGATCCTGCGGTGATCCTGCTACTTTTATAGCCCTCGAATCCTATATACGCAGACGTTCAACAAAAACAAATTGCGCCAGTACATTGGTGAGACGAAGTTTCGATTACTTTCTCGACTCACGCACCAACCCCGTCTGGTATACGTATACACATCTCAGCACGAGTAGACTCGTTCCGCGGGTCGGGTTGTTTCCTTCACGAACGAATGGATAATATATACAACAAGATACGGGGGGAGGTATTACTTCTACTTGGTGTTACAAAGAGACAACGAGAAAATGAAACGGACCAGAAACGGTCTCGTCCGTTTCTCCATTTACATCGAGGGGTCGAAGAAAGTGGGATGCCATGTCCTAATTCAACTAGAAGGTCGGATAGAATTACGATGATCTGATCGAGTGGAAACGAAGCTTCTTACCTGGAATAAGGGTTTGTCGGTCGACGGAGAGGCAGGGATTTGAACGGTGTAGAATTTTTGCTCAAATTCTGGTCCATGGTCGTTTATATCCGCCACAGAGATCACCACGCGAGTCGTCGACGACAGCGAAGGCCTTCCGTCGTCCCTTACTGTCACCTGAAATAGAGAACGGTCAATTATGGAATCTTTAGAAAGCTGAAATATAGAAAACTTTGATATTCGAGAGTTGAATCAGTATTTTATAAAGAGTTGATTTGATTATACTTTGGAAATACACGTACCTATTCGTCTCGTTATAAACGAACAAGCAGAATATTTTTTTTTTGCTTAGTTTTAATTAACCCAGCTAACAGGAGTGTCGAGAATTTATAGCAGTTACAAGAGTTGAGATTTGATTAGCAACCCTGTACGATATGTTTCACGTAATTTTCCACAAATGAACAAACGCATTCGAGAGATCCCGGAAACTTCTGAATGGATCAAGTGGCATTCATGCACAAAGTAATTTTGAGCCTTTCCTATTCAGATAATCCATCGGTAGGTAGAACACGAAAGCCGCTGTAGCTTGTAGAACCGAATGAAAATGGCTACATAATCCCAACTTGCATTATTGACTTTAAGCCCTGAATCCATCCTTACAGCGCTTACGATCATCCCCTGACTTCCCAGTTACTCTAATTTCATCCCTTTCTTTTCTCTTTTGCAACATGTATTCAATTAACCTCTTTCATTCATTCGTTCTTAATAAAATTACACGTTACAAAAAGAAACATAGATGTAAAAGAATCGCACGAAACGCGTGGTCATCTAAGTATTAGAAAGGTAGGTACGCTTTCATTCCAATTTCTTGCGAAACAAAACGCAAGGGAAGCATGCACTAAGTTATATCCATACTTTCGTTCGCAATATCTCGAAACGTTTTCCTCCGCTATGAGTTTCTCCGAGCAGTCGCCTTTTTCCTTTTATCCCACTTACCACGGTTGTTACCCTCTTATCCCACACACTTTCCACTGGTTTCCTGTTGGTACCGCGGAATCTCTAGCTTTTCATGCGCGAATATCGTGAACACGATCTGCAAAATCGACGCCGCTGACCGTATTCCTGCTTCTGATCGTAAAGGTAAAAGACCAACGAAATCTCGTCGAGGATGTCGCCAGGGGAAAACTTATTTCCACCGACATGGAAACATTTCCGTGAAGATAAGACGCCCCTCCCCCTATTTTCTGTCCATTCGATCTTGTTCTTTGAATCGATTTACCACTGCTCTCGATGCTTATCTTTCCAACCTGCTTCGATATTACTTCTTCGTTGATCTCGTTTCGATATAATGATTGCCTTAACAAGTTGATTAGCATATCGAAGGCAAATTCATCCTTTCTCATATCTGAATCTATACCCGGAAAAACGGTACTTTAATTTTATCACTTTTTCCTTCCAAAGAAAATCGTCCCAGGACGACATTCGTATGCCACTCGTGAAAATCGAAGTTCGAAACGTGTATCTCCGAAAGATCTTGGAAAAACTCGAATCCGAAATGATTTTCAGAGATACCGGATTATTTGATCGTCGAGCTATTGAAAGTTCCAGCGAGAAACGAGGTGCACGCAGAAAGAGAGAAAGAGAAAAAATGTGAATGCACAGTGGTAGCAAGGATTCCAGGCAAGCGTTAAAGGACAAAAGTTTTATTGAATTTACTAAAATGCCCAATCGAGAGCTGTCATAGCCAGCGCAATGGCGATCGAGGGTAGTTTAATTACTTCGGGATAGCTGTTTCGTTAGCTTCGAACGTGACCATTCTCGCCATGGTTTTCTGTGTTGGCACATCTCGCGAAAAATAGCTGAAAGCAATATATCGAGGATCCATTGTGGTTCCAATACTATATTGCCCGCAGAGGAGAGTTACATTCGCTCGTGTATCGATTAACTGATATCGGATTATCAATTATCTTTAGCGTATATCGGTCGATACACTACCGTGTTTCTTTTCCTGTTTTCTTTTCTCCTGGTTGGTTTGACGCGTTTCAATTATGCTGACGATACAGGAACACTTTCAACGAAATTATTTACACGGCCAGCCTTATTCCAAGCATCCCTGTCGATCGATATTTAATCACATCCAGTGGCGGGAATGCACAAAGCCGAGAGGGAAACTGGTGGTTGTAAGCTTGAATTCGAGACATCTTCACGTTCCACTCGATCGGATTTTTCCAATAATATGAAAAGTGATTTTTTTTTATATGTATATAGAACGTATTCAATCTCTAATACAGATTGTCAAATTGAAAATAAATTTCACGCAAAAAGGCTTTCTATATAGTTGAATTACTCTGTATTTTAAGAAGCTTTGAAGTTTTAATCAAGAACCAATCATTTCTGTACTTTCAAGAAGCCGAGTGTCGTTCTTAATACCTAACTGAGAGTATTTACCCATTTCCTCGAAACAACCCTATCCCTCCCGGTTAAATTAATGAAAATTGTTACGTCTCCCTCGAGGAAAGCGTTTTAATTCCGCAATCATTATTTGGGGGATTTTCCTGTGACCTCTGTGCCGAATTAAGTGCACTTCCCTAAGTGAAAGGCCTGTGGCCAATTTATGTTTACAAAGACCATTCTCTTTATTTCGAGATTCAACAGCTCTCCCTTTACACGATTTCTTTTTAACCATGAGATCAAAGGAAAGGTTATTTAAGAAATCACTCTTTGCTCTGCAAGGATGCTTCAATTATGCTACTGTGAATTACTAATATAATTTGAATGGAATTCGAAACTACTTTTTATTTTTTACTTATTGATTCTTTCGCTAATGACCCCAATAGTATTTAATACGTTAATAAAAAAATCAAGCTGTACCTATTTATATCCTATGCATTCCTGACCACTTTCATAGACACAATAAATCTAACGATATCGAATAAGCTTATCGCTAATCATTCCTTAATTTTAATTTTACCATGCACTTTGCTCATCGCGTGAGTCCAATCTTAGCTCTGCAATATTTCCAGACAGTACGAAGCATGCCAGGAGATAAGATTTCCTTTGAAGACAAGTCTAAGAACTCGTGCAACCTGTTCGAGGGTTCTCCAAGCGGAACCCGGTTCGGGAATCGCGTAAATCGTCGAAGGCGCCTGCCAGGCGCCATTTTACCTGTGCTTTTTCAAATTGTCTTCGCCGCTGAAACGGTACACGTACGTTTACGAGCCTTTTTATGAAGCACGAGTATACTCACGCCTTTCGATACTGCAACCGGTATGAATGTTACGAGCCAGCAGCCGGAAATCCTGATTTTTATTGCTAGTAACGGCCGCCATGCCTTTGTGTAGTTTTAATCGAGTTAGCAATTTGTTGGAGGGTGGTTCAACGACGCGGCGGCCCATCCAGAGGAGTAAAGGGATACGATACAATGTTTGTCGAGGCACATATAGAGAAATTGAAAAATTCCCACAAATGTAACGAAAAATTATCAACATCAATTTTAATTAATGATTCTGTTTGTAATATTACTTATAATATTTATTTGTCAAAGACAAATGGTTCGATAAATTTTATCTGGTTAGTTTAACACTTTGGTGTTAAACGTTCGTAAATAAGAGTGCTCGTGTTTCGTTGGTTCATTCATCCCGCTTCTATACGCGAAATGAAATTTATTTAGATTTAAAGAACGGCACATTTTTAAAGCGTCCCTTTCGTGGAGGCTTGAACGCGGAACCAGCATCTTTGCAACGACTTCCTGGCTGCTTTGTAAGTCATCAACGAGCACAAAAGCGACGCAATATCGTGGCGAAAAGCAGTTCATTTAAAAGGTTTCCTCAACTCAATTACCGCTACCATTAGCTCCGCTCCCGGATACTCTTCTCAAAGTAGACTGTTCCGCTATATTTTTTATTTCTACTCTTTCAACCGCAACCGCTACATTCGTCTCTTTCATCGAACATTCGTCGTTTATGGATAACGATACACTTTTTTTTATTTATATTATTTTTCTCAGTCCGGATGATTGTATTCGGCTCGATTTATACAACAAACGAATCGCATCAATCTGCGTTTACGTACGCAATTTTTTTTTTACTTGTATGCACATATTTCTTATCAGATTATATTATTATAAATACTCTGCGAATTCATTAGATTCTCTGTAAAATTGTCTGCAAAATTTCGGATTTCATAATACAAAAATTTCATAATTTGCGTTGGATTAAATGAATCAAGTTTCTATAAAAAGAAGTGAAAATATCTTAACGATTTAGTGGGAAAAAGAGTTTATTAAAGGATCCTCGTTTAATCCGTTAGAGGATTTATTTACCTTCCAATTTGCTGCGGATGTGAGCTTGTCTAAAAGAACGTAACTCGATGCAACATCAAATACCGAGCATGTAAATTAAAACTGGATAAAGTTTGCAAGCACCACAGGAGTAATTTTCACAAAGAGATCTTGCAAAAGTATCGAGTTCGTACAAAAAATACCATGATCTAAATAAACTATAGACGGTATAAAACATTTGATTAAGACGAGCAAGGTTTTCGGGCTCGTAAAACTTTGTCGTCGAAAGATCGTCGTTTTTTGGTCAAGCTTACTTACTTTGTTTTAAGTTCGTATTTCCTTGCTACTACCCATAACAAGTTACTGCTTGCTTAAGTTTACTTTGACAACAATTTTGCGTTAATGTAAATTTTCGAATTGTAAATTACCAAAGTATCTCTATCGCATGCATAAAGTATCACGTTACTAGGGTCCATTTTCAAAGGTCCCACGCAGAAGCTAGCTTTATTTCGAAACCAAAGGATAACGTTTATCTAGCCACTTAACAATCTTGTGGGTGGACCTTAAGCGTTTTCCAATGCATAGCTACGAGCTAAACGAGACGTATCCTTCCAATCCCTTAACTCTATTTCGATCCCTGTTCGCCAAATCTTGTCGATGCTAAGATCATTTATATTGCATTAAATATACCGCAAGCATTAGTTTAAGAAAACCAAAACATCCTGTAGAAACATTCGAAGATACTATTACCCTTTATGAGTTACCCTCCGTACATTAAGATTGCCTAAAATCTATCGCGATTATGTACTAAGTTACTCGAAGACGGATACGAGAGAGATATTATCAGAGGAAACACCCTGGTAATTGCGGTCGTTAATAATTAGAACCGGCTCGAAAGGGCAGACGATATCCGCTGACTACGCCCACTTCACCGTTATATTTCTCTTAATTGTCTGCCTGTTTTTGCCCACAAGTACAAAGTTTGTCTTCAATTAACGAACCAACCAGATCGTGTAATTAATAACTGCAGCACCGGAGGCGATGGTACCGAGAACGGCAGATTTCTCGTAAAAGGTACTGGCGAAGTTTTGCTCTCCTCGAAAGAACTTATCGAATACAAGGACGATATCACGGGTATCGATGGCTTTTAAACGGGACAATGTTGATGAGGTCTCCGGCCAACAGAGAAAACCTACCCCCGAGCGGCATACCGTCTCGCGTCGAGGAATTTCTATAACCCCTGGCTATTTTTGACGTTCCACGAAATATCGGACCTTCCATTTCTACCTAAAATCTCCGACTCTTCGATATCCGAGTCGTAAAATCACAGATAACTTCTACCACCGTGGACACGGTGAATTTTCGTTATCAGCAAGAATTCTACCCTCGCTATACTTTCTACCCTCCCTTTTAATCTTTATGCAGTTGAAAAGTATTTTATTCGAAAAATTTTCATAATGATATCTTATACAAATTTAACACGAAGCTTTATAATGTGAAAAGGGGTTTCTACACGTGACAATGATAACGTTTAGACAGGTAATTGTGGTCAGCCTCGATAGAAAAGAAATTTCCTCCGAACTGAAGTCATGGAAAGTTTCGAAAGAAGACGTTCCTCTGCTTGAAATAAGCGTGGAGTTTGTACGAAGTCTGACAGGCGCGAATAACCGCCAGACGTCAAACTCAGATCTCGAGCAACGAGAAAAGAGAGAAAGTCTGGTCAAGTAAATTCGTTTTATAAAGATTTTATCGTTGTTCCAGAACAGTTTTCCTGAAACTGTGTTTCGTTAAAGATTGCCGAAAATGGGCTTGTTTATAGTTGATTATAAATTGGTTGAATGTATCGCAAAATTCATGAGCATACCGAAAGGGCGAATGATCGCTGAATGGAAATCACGAAAATCAGAGAGGGTAGGCTTTGCCGCTTTAGAAATACAGACAATGGTACGTGAAAACGGACGGGTTCACGCATTCCTTTCTCTTTGTGTCAGACTTTTCCCGCGGTTGCTTCGTACTTTCTCCACTTCGCGATATTTATTCGGGCGTAGCATGCGGAATGCTCGCGGCTACACGATTCTCCCGTCAAGATTTTTGAATACCCATTCGTGATTAGTCATTCCTTTCTTCCTCTCTGTATTTTTACCCCTTTACGGTTGACCCGGTTTCCCTGTTGCTCTTCAACTCCCTCTGATTTTTGTTTTCTCTACTTTGTACCTTAGGATAATCTAACATTAATTAAATTTTTATTTAATTGACTTCATATTCACTTGTTTTTTAATATTCTATATGCTTACACTATCGTCTGCTATAGTACAGGTTTGTACTTTTGCCTGATCATGATTTTCTACTGTCTGACTAAATCTTTACTGCGCCGTCTGACTATTCGTCTACTTATACTACTTACTACTTAACACGCTGAGCGCTACATCTAAAAGCGGAATTTCGGGCATCCAACGGGCGAGCCTGTTTGATTATTTTTACTGAAATAATATGTGTCTTATTTAAAAATATAACCGCAATTTAGTAGAAAAAATCAAACAAGATCATCTGCCGGACGCAGATGCATGCGATCGACGCTTTAGAAAAATAGAAAATTCCGCTTTAACACAAATCATGATAATATAAATTATCAAACATACTGAGGATAAATTTTGTAATCTAACTCTTCGATTTTTTATTTTAAGTTACTAGTTTTTATGAAAAAGTGAGAGAATTGCCGAAAGTATAGGGGAACGTGTCCTTTCCGTCCTTAAACCCCGCAGTCTCTCAGAAACACTTCAATTAAGAACCACGTTTCACACGTTCCATCCATCAGTCGGTAGTTCAAAGGAACTCAACAGCGAATAAAAGAAAAAAAGAAAGAAGTAAAGACATAGGATCGTCGTGTCACCTTGAAGATGGTCTGAGTGTTCTCCTCGAGTATCCTAGTCCTTCGTTCGTACGTTTTTGCGAGACTTCGCGTGCTCGAAAAAAAGGGGAAAATTAAGCCAGGTGTCGTTGCAATTAGCTAACGGTGCAAAAAGGACACGAGGAATATCGATTAAGGGATTTAACGACGGGTTCGAGGATCCATACTAAGTATGAAGAGCAGAAAAAGGAGAAGGTGAGATACAAACAAAGGCGAAGTGTTAAAGAGAGAAAATTGAAGAAAAGGAAGAAAAAAAAAAGGGACTTTTATTTTGCTGAACGAGCCTTTTTCTTTCGTCGCTATGCTCGACGATCGATTCTTTCCCTTTTTCTCCGGTCTTCTTTCTCGCCCTCTCTTCCTTTCGCCACCGTGCTCCTCTTCAACGTAATACGTGGCACGAAGCCCCTTTCCGGTTAACCACCTCGGAAAGATGCTGAATACGCGCGATATTTTTCTACGATGGCGCGTGGTCGTCTGACCGGAAATTGGCAGGCTTTACGTGCGGTCGAAAGCGATCGTACGTACACATTTATACGAGCGTGCAAAACCTAAGGAAGGGGGTGTTAACAAGTACCAGCGGCTGCAAATGAAGCTTCTTACAAGTTCTACGCGAGTTGCATGCGAGATGTCGTTACGATGAAACCACCGAAGATACGACGCTAACGCTGCACATAGTCGATGCGCTGAATTTTGCAGAGAAAAAAGGAAGGTATAGGTGAAACATGACCCGAGTGCCTAGTTAAGCATTCTTATTAATGTACTCGGTACGCGAGCTTCAGCTGCACGGGCCTGAAATATTTTAGCACGTGTCGCGTCACCGAGCGAGAGGAAGTGGCAAAGTGGCGGTGAGGCAGCACGGAATAGAAGAGAAAAAGCATGAAAAATCACACCTATTAATAAAGCGACGGCAAAAAGCTTACGGCCTGCTTAGCCGACAAGCTGCGCGTCGAGACTAAGCGGATAGCTTTCGCAGTTAGGCGGTCTGCGATGCAATATCTCGGATGTCGGCTACGATACAAGTAATTTTCCACGAAACCAGATCCGTCCCGTTCACGTATAAATCTTCTCCGTTAACAATATTCAATTTATTAAATGGCAACATAAATACGTATCACGAGATCCCTCTTAATCTTCACCCTTATCCATTAACCCAACCGGTCTTTCTGGTAACTAAAACGCTCCTTTCAACCCGAACTACCGCGAAACTATGGATAAATAAGGTACCGAGAGAATGGAAACGCGATTCATTTAAGTTTCCATTGAGGCGAGAGAAACGAAGGGACAAGTTTCGATGGGTCCGCCTTTTCGGTTGCCGATGGTTGATTTCAGTGCCCTTATTCTCCAGGCACGCTCCAGACACTCGACGGTATTCGAAGTAGGCTTGAAACTTGCTTACCGGGGTGCATAGGGCACCGAGTGTCTGCCAGATACAGTTTCGAGCACCTACTTCGAAATAGTGTGTTGAAATTTATGATCGACTTGGCTTCCGATGTACACGTACCGCTTAAACTTTATGCGGATTCTTCATTAATTGAACGAATATCAGGCATCTCTCTATTAATATCGATGCGGTTACATCGAGGGAATTTCATCGTTGCCGACGGATATTCGGAGATTATTGGGAAAAATCTGTTTGAGGATTTTACAAAGATAGATTGAAAAGTTTTGTCCTTTAGTTGAGAAGAAACAAGCAATAGGTTGGTATAAATTGACAGAACAAGGACAAAAATGAAGTTTCATATTTTATATGGAAGACTACTTTTCAGCACTGTCTTTGCTAATTACGAACAAGAGGTTTCATCTGGGCGTGCAGTTTTGATTGAAATATCTGAAAAGGGACAAAATATTTTAGCTCGCCCTTGTAATATCATGGTTCTGATTACCTGTATGCAACTATTCTCGATACATCAAAGTTAATGAAAAATATCGATAGCCTCGTTTAATTAGTGATATTAAAAGTTTTCAGCTCTTCAGGGTGCTATTTAAAAAATGAATACTATTTGAAAATAGTGGCTGAACGAAAGAGGAAAGTTTTTACCTTCTCTGAGAAAGCTTCTACGTAGTCAAAGTTAAAATTATTTATCTTTCATTTAACGAGGAATAAAGTTTTTACGTACGTATGCATTCCTATTTATCTACCAAATATTGACAGGTTAAACAGTAAAATTAATTTACCTGAAACTTGTGTAAACTTGCTGCGTATCGAAAAACAATATGGAAACATTATCAGAGCAAAAACTCATATCACGGATGTTAAATACACGCTAGAACGGTGCTTTTATTTAATCGGAAACTTTAGGTTGAAAAGTTTTAAAACATTGTCGAAATGTTCTATTTGATCAACGCGAGGAAAAAATTGCAGTTGAATGGAGCCTGCAGCGTTTTTAACTACGAGAAGAAGGATACAAGTATCGGCCGTTCTTGCACTCGGGGAACAAAAGATTTCTTTGAAGCATTTTACTTTATGAAAACGAGATTCATTTTACTCCTTCAGAAAAAGTTCCTTCAACTACAAAGTAATTCAATTGACTTATTTATTTTCCTCGTTAAACTTACACGAACATCTTATTTTTCTTAAGTCTTTTGTGATTTACTTGCACATTCTGATAAATAATGCAGCGGCAATTATTGCTTTTATTGCAATTACGCGGAGAATGCAATGAACGTGTCGAACATTTTCGATGCTCTATGGTACGTAAAATCGGTCGAAACGATTGAAATCTCTTAACTGGACGACTAAAACGTTCTCTCGTTAGTTCAGT
This sequence comes from Osmia lignaria lignaria, assembly GCF_051020975.1. Taxonomy (NCBI): domain Eukaryota; kingdom Metazoa; phylum Arthropoda; class Insecta; order Hymenoptera; family Megachilidae; genus Osmia; species Osmia lignaria. Next base: position 9,655,743 of record NC_135041.1, read on the forward strand.
TAAGGAGATTCTTGTTTTTCTTAACCGAGAGCTAGATTAATTATCGTCGAACGTTTATGGAAAACTGCGACACAAGTTGCGACAATAACTGGGTTAATTTTAACGGAAGAACGCCGAGTCAGCAATGCGATAATTAATTACTGCCCCCAACGAGCAGCTTAACGACGTTTTTCTTTTTCTTACTCCCACTCGTTCGTTTTTCTATCGATTTCCTTTGCGCTATTCATTAGCGTCGTGGCCGGGAATCGGTCCATTGTAGCGTAGATAACGACGCTAATACAAATTTGTATTTCCGATATTAAATATCGTTCTGGATCATTATTTCGCAGCTCGGATTAATCCGGGACTGGGAAAAGGGGTCGAATATTTGCATTGCAAAGTTCCGTTCCTCCGAATCGAAATATAATTCGACCGAATCTCGCCACGTTTCATTCTATTGACACTAAATTGATGTAATTCCAGCTGTTCATAAATTGTAATTAATTCGATTCGCGGCTCTTTAACGAAGTCGTTTTTCGAACGTTTATTTTTGTAAAACTGAAAGCAATCAAACTAATATTTGAGCCACAAAGTACCAGAGTTAATTGATTCACAATATCATCCTCAATATCAACTCAATAAAATTATCTAGATTTCAGAACTTTGGTTCGAGCAGCATTGACTTAACCGAACCAGTGTTTCAGGCTAAAAATGAATAAAACGAACGGCTGAAGCGGGTTCTTCTTTTCCGTGCAATAAACACACGTTCCTTCAATTCGATTTTATGTCGCATAAATCGATTGACCGTAAACCAGTAGTCACATATGTGTTTCCCGAGTCGAGTTCTCTTCAACTTCACCTAAACAACACTTTGATAAATATCCCGGTTCGGATAAGGGTGTGTTACATGGGAGAAATCGAACGAGCCAAAGGGCCATGCACCCCTTGATTCGGAGACACGTAAAAAGTCGTTAGGGGGTTGAAAACAGGCGCCACCCAGCCGTTTCCCATTTCGTTTCTATTTATTTCTAGCTCTTATTGCGAACCTTTTCCCGAGATTGCTATACTCCTTTGCTCTTTCCATTGTAACGAAATTCCAACGTTTCGCGATCCCCGCACACACACATATACCCATGTAAAGAGAAAGAGAGAAACCAAGAAGGGCTGGTTGCTCGGAAGGGTCGTCGTTGGTACTCTTCCTTTAATCTGGACGCCAAGAGAAATCCCCGAGAGTCTCGAATGACGACCAGTGGAGAAATGCTTCACCTTGTCCCTCTTTCTTTAGATTTTCCATCTACTCGGCCCGTCGACACTTCTCTTCCTTTATTCTCCCTCCCGTTCTCTCTAACCCCTTGTCTCTTGCTGTTTCCTGCCTAAGCTATGCCACCCTTGTCTGGTCGTCTCGTTTTCCAGGCACCAGATTCTCGCCTCATTTTACTTTTCAATCTTCAAGGAGGATACGATTTTCTTCCTCATTTCCAGTCTGACGATATTAGGAGAACCGATTCCGCTAGGAGAAGGAACCGAAAGGAAACGGTGATTCGAGAGATTTGACAAAGCAGACAGGCCGAGACTAAACGCTCGAAAGGGTGAATCGGTAATCGAGCTATCGACTGTTAGCAACCCCCGTTACGAGATTCGATTTACTTTATGGACTCGATCCTATCCACTATTCTCAGCTATTCTTTACTGATACAGTTCGATCTTCGACACCCTTCTTTTGATCTTCTTTATGTTTCTCAGAACGATACAGAAAATAGAATCGGCACTGTTTAATTATTCAATTATCATTTTCAATACAAATCTTTGATGTCGCAATAAATGAGACGCTTCGAGGAGTCACAAAGTGATGCGTCTACATCGAGCAAGTAGTTTCGTTCTAGCAATTAGTAGGCCGTCTCTAAACAGCAATCTCGCGAAGAGAATCTACTATTAATCGTCTCGAACCAGGAAATTCGAGTACACTATCCTTGGCTCCCTTTATCGTGAATCCGACTTAACCCAACGCCTTGCAGGCTTGGGTGCACGTCGTCGACGAGCGAAGCGCAAACAACCCTCTCGCCTCTACACATCCACGCGCGATTATACTTAGGCTAAGATGATTGTTTCGCCGAAGCAATCCACCTTCAGTCGAGGAACTATTAAGCTGGCTACAGAGCCTCGTCAACACTTTACCAAGACCAGGTGAGAGAATCGAGTCGAAAGATAGACGATTAATAGATTTTTCGAGGATTTTGAGGGATTCCAAATTTTCAATTTAAATGCAAATTTAAAAGTTACTAAAAAATATCTATATAAATTGCAAATAAAAATTGCAACTCCAAGGACATTAATTAAAGGTTCAATTAATCGTGACCTAATTAAGCAATGCCCTACTATTTGGGACTCTGTCAGATAACACTGATTCAATTTCAATATTTTTCCAGAAAAATAATTTATATGCAAACTCACCTCGAGAACGTGTTCCGCCTGATTTTCTCGATCGAGTTTCCGGCCACTGGTCGTGATCAAACCTGAAACATAATGGAATCAAATATTATGTCAGGACATTGGACGAAGCTTATAATACAGATGGAACGTTTGCTATTTTTCAGGTTCTCGTATTTCAGGTCATAAGTTCATTCTTTTTTCTTTTAAATAAAGATTTATGTACAATAAAAGGAAGGATTCCATTTTTGGTATCTTTTCTGGTACTTCTCTAGAGTTAATTATTTGTCAAGTACTGATTCATTTAATACATCCTACGAGACAAGGTTCGTAGAGATTAGAGCATCGAACGACGCTTAATAAATCCCGATTGAACGGTGTTTCAATTAAGGTTTCTCGGTGACATTTTATCGTCCGTTCGACCGGTAAACCGACGTCACGGAACAAGCCGAGCGACGATTCTCCACCGGCAATTTGTAGAGGAATGAAAAGACCTCAATTAGCGGAACAAAGATTGGTCCGATAAAACGGATTCGACGGAATTATAGCGTTCAGATTTAACCGGATGCCAGTCGAGCGTTTGAACTCTTCTCTCTATTCTTTCCGCTGTTATTCGATTTTTCTCTTCGTTCTGTTACCTTCTACCTTTCTCTTTGTTTCGTTCACGAATTCGTCCCGGAAAAATTCCAACTCCAACGATGACTAAAGACAGAACAAAACGTTCCCCATTTAACTCCCCGTTATCCTTTCAAAATATACAAGATACAATGCCATTGTAGGTCTGGGTTACAATTGATCCGGTTCAACTGAAGAACAGAGAAAAGAAACAGGATATTGAAAAAAAGTGACATTTCTTTTCGTTCCCCTCGATGTAATCTCGGTCTATGATGCAAATAGGAATTAAAACAGTTTCCGAGGACAACGTTTTTGACTGCGGGACAGAAGACTTAGCCAGCCACGGACGGTTTCCGGTTTTCGAACGAAACGTCCCTGAAAGCGACGGAACAAGAACGAAGCCCCTGAAAATATGCCCAGTACACCAGCGAGCCGTGGTGTTCCTCTCATGTTCCTCTTTCTTTTTTTTTTCCTTGCGGTTTCTACGGCTTCCGGTAACAGCGACAAACGGCACAGATTTTATATTCCTTCTCCAACAGGAAGTACTAATCACGTTAGGGGGAAGCCGTGTTTCTGTTCGCGGAATCTCCTCGTTCGACGCAGACACGCGTGCGGGAAATTCTCAAACTTCCGTTCCGGCGACTCGTTAGACTTGGACGAACGAGTTTCGCAGTAACGAAACACCTATAACGAGGCTATGATCGTTGGGGTTAATTATCGAGGGAAAGCGAGCGTGATAATTATGAAAGTTCGACCGACCGCTATGGAAGTCCTGCGTTTTCTGAATATTTCATGTTTGATAGGATAAAAAATGGCGAAAACGTGCCTAGCTCAAAATTTCCCTCGAGTACTTACAGCTAAGTGTAATAACTATAATAACATGATTGATGGAGGAGGTAAGATGCGAACAGCGAGCTTTGGGAATAAGTGCAGAAAATTTCTCGTGATCGAGTGCATCGGGTATCGACACGGCCGTCAAGTGCAACGTCATTGTCCCCGTGCTCGCCGATGCGATTTCTCTGTCCTGGGATTCGACACGAAGCCAGTAATAACAGCAGACATTCTACTGGCGCTCTTTTCTCGCCGGAATCACGGGTAAAACGAAAAAGGGGAATGAACTACTGGTATGAGCTAGGAAAAATGGAGTAAGAGCGGGAAAATGTACAGGGTGGATCTGAAAGGCTCCTTGCAAGATTTACTATCAATTCAAGACTTAACAATTAAAAAATGTTTTCTTCAAACGCTTGTTAATTAAAGTACTTTGTCATTGGTACCTGATACATCGAAAAACAGATACATAAAATACGACTTCAAAGGGTTGCTTAATTTTTTTCAGATAATTGAAATGAAGAAACCATCAAGAATATTTGGTACCTTTTTTAAATTTCAAAATGAACTAAAAAGATCATATTCGCGAATTTCGCGTCACCCTCTACATACAAGGAAGCGCGAGACGCGAGAAACGAGAGGTCGCGGTGCGTTAAAAGAAAAAAAAAAAAACGAAATGGAGAAAAGCTATATGATGGAGAGAAGGGAGACGAACATAGAACTCCGCAGCGTGGAACGCATTTGAATAATTGCTTTTCGTTTTATTTCTCGCTCTCATCATGTCGACGATGTTGTCTGCTTGGCCGATGCACCGATTCACCCCGTCTGTGCGCACCCACCAATGCCGTCACGTGCAGACTGACTTTCATCACGGAAAATTCGTTATTGGAATCAAGGCAGCACGAAAAAACTATTCACGATATCATCAAATATTATGAAACAATTTTTCAAGGATGGTAGCAAAATTGAAAACACGAGTTACAGTGGTCGAGAATTTTTTTAAGAAAATAGAATCATTTTCTTTCGTGGCGTCTGGCTAGAAAATGTTTGCGACCTGACTTTTATATCGGTTCGTTGCGGGTCCTGCAGCAAGGAAGTCCGCAACGGATCGTGTTGGATTTATTTTCGCTCCACCCCTCTGACGACGCAACCCCGGGACGTTTTCGACGACGTTCATCCTCGGGCGTGGATTTCGAAGCCCGTCGGGAGCATACTTTATGACGGGAGGTGAAAAATGCTCGCTGGAAAGCCGTGCGACGCGCGATCCTCCCGTGAGAAAATTTTTTACTTCCGCTCGGAACGGAACATCGCCGACGTGTACGAGCCACGAAGAGCCGACGCGGAGGTTGCATGCGATTTAGCGAAGTTGCGTATGCGCTCGGGGATCAGTGGTAACGCGAAAATGCGCTACGATGAAGCGTCGTTTTATACATGGCTGAGAGAACGAAGATTTCAAGTGGATCTTTGAATATCTTAAGGATTGTTGAAAAGAATGAGGCTAACAACGCTATTGCAGATGTATGTATAAAATATACACTGCGAAAATTGCAAATTTTCCTTGGCATAAGAAAATGGAAATTTCGTGTCAGTTTGCCAAGGATTATCATGAGTTTATGGTGTCAAAGTTTAACTACTGTAAGGCGACTCAAGAAAGATGCTGGTCGATTAATTACACGCTATGTTATTTGAGTATGTAAATTAATTATCTTGGCTCGGCGATCGTCAAAGGGATGCCGCGAAGTCAAGTAAGCCACTATGAAATTTAACGAACCATCTTCGCAAGAGGAGTTGGACGACGATCACCATTAATGCGCGTATATGACGAATTGAAACAATTGCTACCCCGATCGACGTGTACGTACCCACGTGTGCCTCTTTGAATTGCAAATTCGTCGTGCAATCTCTGAAATCCGCCCTGGGTCCCGTTTTCGGTCACACGTCCGTCGACCTTCTAGCTATTCGATTGTCGCTCGAATAAACTCGCAAACGCCATCACGCCGGTCGGATGCTAGATGTCGTCGATCCAGTCCCGGCTCGCAGAAATTTCATTCGAAATTTCCATACGAACAGGTGGTAAATGAAGGAACTCGCGACGAGTTAAAAATAAAGAAAGAAAATCGTGTTTCGGGGAAACGAATTCACGGCCCGAGGATGAACCTGTCGACGATTTGACGCGAGGCGCGAAACGACGGAGAGGCTGGTCACGTTTGAGAAATTAAATTTGGAACGTGAGAGAAAGCGGCGATAGGTTACAACGGATGTATAATCGAAGTTAACGAAAATTGAGGAGCAAACGAGCGAAGGGTGTACGGCATCGGTGTTTAAGCGCGAAGGTAAAATAATACAAAGTATTAAGCTTTAATTACATTACGGTGTAATTTAATTTCAGCCAGAGATCAGAGGGGATACCCGGATGTCATTCATCACGGTGAAAGCGCATCAGTGAGACTCTTGGAGATGGTCTGCATCGATGTTCTTCAAGATATATCGAAACGAAAGTGAGTATATTAAGCTTTCCATTTGCCACTTTGTGTAATTAATATAATATTAAACCTGTTTGCAATTTATATTCCATCCAGTATATCATTTCATTCCGAAACTATACACAACTCGTTGAGGTTGTTGAATTCTTAAAACTGAGCTTCGGATTTCTAACATCAACCAATTACAAGAATAATATTAATTTTATCGTTGGTAAGAATGGCGTCGATTCAGTGACCGAACGATATATCGCATTCCCGACGAGGGAGCATAATTTCACCGGATTTTGTTAATGCAATTACGTGCACGTAACCAACACGTTTATTCCGTCCCTTTTCCCATTCAGTAGCGCGAGCGAAACGAGTTCGCGGAAAGGAAAATTGCAGTTGGCCCCGAGCCTAATATAATTCTTATTTAATAACCCTCTAACGCCGCTTAATGCGGCGAAATGTAACGGTGAACGAGGGGGTAAGCGCGACGAATTTCCTATCCAACTAAAATGGCCCGCAACGAACGAACCGCCGCGATAAACGCTCAGCCGAACAACTACGAACGAGATTGCGTAAGTTATTGCTCGACGAATCAGCGCCGCACGATCTCGCCTCGTATTAACGTTGCGGTTACGGTCAACCGGCATTATTGTTCTTATTTAAAGAAACTCGGGGAATAATAACGGATAACGACGGCGTTTTGGGAACGCTGCGCTGTTGGCGAGATTAGATCGGATACGGCGAGCTCTAACCAGCCGTGTAATATGTTGTAGCTCGGGGAAACGAGCATGAAAGCCAGTTGAATGCACCGGCCTCCTATCTGTAACCATCAGGCTACACTATGCTTTTTGGTATCTAATAAAACGAGACACTTAACCATTGTGTTTGCTTGAAAATTTATTTTAAATTAGTTTTATGAAATTATTAGTTGCTAAAAATTAGGAATAAGAATATTATTGCGAAAAATTTAAATAAAATACTGAGATTACCGTAAGCGTTGCACCGTACGTCGCCGACTTTCCGAACGAATTCTCGGTACGTATAGGAAGCGGGTTGACAGAGAAAATTTCTAAGTTCCCAAGTTCCTATTTCGCCAATTTGACGAAATAAAAATTGGAAGTCTCGAGTATCAAAGTTCGGAACCTAAGATTTGCAGCGAAAGTGGTAACACGAGCGGAAGTGGCAACGCAAAGAAAGATGAAACGTATCGCTCTTAAATGTCATCGGGTTATCGTCGACTGATGTCCGTATGGTCTTCGCGAGAAGTACATATTCCCGGCCGCTCGTTTTATCGTCGATTCCCGGAGTGCATTCACGCTGCGATAAGTACGCAGCTTCGTCGTTTCTTATTTCTTTTTTATTCTCGATCCAACTGACTGCCGCATTAAAGCGACGCCGGTCCGTTGAACACGTTTTTATTTTATCGAACGGGTCGCGCTTCGGCTGACCGACTACCTCGCGAATAAATCGTACTCCCTGTTCCGGCGAATTTCTTTTACTTTCTTCTTCGTATCGAGCGCGCTCTAAAAGGATGCTGCTCCGTCAGGATGGTCGGAGATTGTTGTACATGCACCTTTTTGTTAAGAGAGATTTGGATAATTCAGCGGCGTCGTGAATCGCCACGGTGGTTATCAGTGACGAGAGTTCCAAAAACACGGTTAAGTAATTAACAAACGAAGCAAGAAGAAGAATTTTTAATGCAACCAAAATTGGTGAAAAGTACGAAAGCATGTAACGATGTCTGAATATGTTAAGAGAGTGGTAACACAATTTCGGACGAGGATAGCCAAGAAGGAAAAGTTTGTTGCGATTCGGATAGACTGATGAATACAAATCAACGTACGTTCAACTTTTTAATTGCAAGCTGCCTTCTACCGGTGTAAGCAATTTTCCTGCTACCATCGATCTTCGAGATGACTGCGGATAAATGGCTGCTTACGAAACTTCCGGAAGAAAGCCGATCCCCGCCTGAAGGAGCTCGATGGATGTGTAACTTCGATTGCGAGTTCTCTGTTCGTTCCACGCTCGTTTGTAATTAACGGCCCTGAACTTCGCATAGGGAGAGGCGCGAAGGGGTGACGCGAAGAAACGAAACGAAACGAAACGAAACGGAACGTTTGAAGGGGAAAATTTATACGGTATCCTGTTCGACGAGATTTATTTCTCAACTTTTGAAGCTCCCGGTGGTTCCACTTTGCTTCATACCGTATTTACGAGCCAGAAGGAGAGAAGTTGCCTTCGAGAAACCTTTGATTGCCGGTGAGACTTTGATAGCGTTAAGTAATTGGTTAATGAAGATTTTTATATCGCACGGCAGGCTGTAAATTTGTCATTAAACGACACGAGCTTTCACTTATTAACCAGGAAAGATGACTTCATTTATCATACGAGTAAAAGGTACACTTACTTCCATAGTTTCTACCACTTAAAAAGTGTCGCAGTGATAAGATCAATCTTAAGTCAGACGGTGCGGTATCAAAGACATATAGCGAACGAGTTACAAATTCTCAACGAAATTCGTTGTGATTTTCCTCCTCTTTTTAAACGTTTTATCTTATTACGATGGGAAATAATCTTCTCGCAATTTGATAGGCACTCTTTTGATGAAATTAAATTCCCGACGATCAACGTGTGAAATATATGTATATTTATACTTAAACTGATCTCGTTAGTTATTTCATTGCTACTATTTGAAGTCATTAAGATCTGCTAGATCCTCGGCATTAGCATATTCTTGAATATAGAATCGACGATTACCAGAAGGGACTCAATGAAGACGGCAATAGCTGCTTCCTCAGATCCCTGGCTCGAGGTTCAAATTAAAAGTCCAATTTCACCATCGCGGCTCATTTAAAAGTCCAATTTAATCGCTCAGCCGCCTCCCGCCAAGATTATTCACGAAGAATCGAATCGAATTTGTATCGCAAATTGTCTTGTATTAAAATTGATTCTAGCTCGGCCTTGTCTGCGTGCCTATTTACGCGCGGTATCCATCGAATTCGCCTTTTTTTGTCTTTTTCAATAACGACTTTCCGACTTTTCATCGTTTCATAACCGAGTACGACCTGACGCGGCCGGGAAACGATGAATAATGAATCGGAGTTCGATCAAGGCGAATTTGCATGTGTTAGCCGCGTTACAGGACGAATACAACAACGGCGTTTTTCTTTCGCCGGTGTGGCGCTCGTTCGCCTCGAACATTGTTAATAGATTCCACGGGGATTGTTAATATACCCCGCGGTGAACGCACGATAAAAGGAAATCCTTTTATCGGCTGATATTCTACGTTACAGGATATTCAATTTGTAACTTTCGTTATTAATCTTGATGAAAGAGAGGGTAACGATGAATAAAGAGCTTCCCTGATTGTTCGAAATTTAATTGTAATTAAATTAATTCTCGCGATTATCGATAGCGAGAATTTCAATTATTCAGAATACGATTGTTCTACTTTTTAATTTAATATAAAATCTGCAAAATCTTTTTGCTCATACCCGATATATTAACACTCACTTTGCTTTGTGTCATTATATTGCATCTAATTCACCGTTGCAACAAGCCCGCTTCTCAACAACCTCTTACGTCTTTAATTCTTGGTAAGAGCGATATATTGCGAGAAAAGGTCAATCACTGTGCCTCAACGCCGTTATTAACCAAATTGAGTGCAAAATTATCGTTCATTACGCCCAATCACTAGCGTCGTATCGAAGTCCAACATTCGCGAATTACCGAAACCGACGAGCCTCGATGCGGGGAACGCGTTCGCGAAATAAATCATTAAACCGATCGATTTGTTCTCGTAAATTGCCGAGAGTTTTCGATTGAAATTTGAAGAAACGATATCGCGAGTTCGTTTATTTTCGTACCGGGGCCCATTAAAATCCTCGTCCTGGCAAAATTGATCTCGTTACGAGCTACGAGAAGGAGCGCAGGCCAATCTATTTCGATTCTCGGCAAGATATTGCTCTTCGGACACGACTGGCCATGTGGAACTTACCGGTGGTGGAGTTGATGAGAAAATAACCCTCTGGATTGCCACTCGTGATGGAAAAGGTGAATTGTTGGGGCGAGACGTCGCGATCGAACGCCCGGATTTGCAGGACGCTCACACCTGCCGGAGAATTCTCCGGAACGGACGGATAATAAACCGGAACCTCGGTTAACGGGGTGTTGTCGTTCTCATCCAGCACCTCCACGTACACCTGTACAAACATATTAGTTATTTGGAGAAGAATTCTTCGCGAACGAATTACTTCTTTCTGCGAGATAATCATTTCGGTCACACGTTGTATTTTCAAAATGATAGAACCTTAATTACTTGTACTATGATAAAATTTGAAGTATCAGTCTATCGTTGTAACGCAAATGTTCGATATGAGAGTCGCAATTAGTTGCTATTTGCAACAGCAAATTAATTAATCAATTTGCATGTAGGTCGATCGTGTAATTTCGAAACTTGTCGAATAAACTACGTACACCACACGGAGGATCTCGTAGTGTATCAAGAGGGAAAAAATGAATGGCACAGAAACTTCTATCAAGCGCTCGTATTGATTGGTCATCGTTCCACTTTCGAGAGTTCATGCAGGTAGAAAGTGGAGAACACTTGCTTTAATACTTTCCTCGATACAATGACGAAACTTCAACGAAGCTTCGGAATCGACGTTACAAAAGACAACACTTTTCAAGCGCGATGAAATTTGTTCGCTGACACGAAATATAAGAATCGTTCGTTAAGAGTATGGAGTTGAAAAAATAGGAAAATTCATTTTCTTTTATAAAAACCTGTAAGCTCGAGCTCAGAGGGACGACACCATGATCCTGCGCGTACACTGTCAACCAATATCCTCTCTTTGATTCCACATCCAGCACAGCCTTGGTCTTGATATTGCCTGGAACACGAAAGAAGCACGTTAGCACTTTAACAATTCTTGTACACGATCTTAATAAAGAAAAAAGTAAGAATTACAAAATACACTAAATTCCGGGACATAGAAAATTTTATAACGAACAAATAAAATGGTTAGACCGGATCAGCCTTTCGTACAAGAGTCGCGACCTCTCCGTTCGCCGATAATTAAAAGAAAATCAGGGTATGGTTGAATTATGCCTAGCGAATAGAATATTTAAAAATGGTAGTGATTTATCGTAGAACCTTTGCACTTAGGCGATCTATCTCGACTCGGGTTGAATGGGAACGAGTCTCGAGTTCCAACGAGTAATCGAAAAGGTGGCATAAAAAGTAGATAAAGAGCGAACGAAAGAAAGACGGAGAGGGAGGTGGGAAAAAAAAGGTCGTAGTATTACCACCTTGCAAGATAACTGGCAACAAGGACCGATATGAAATGACGTGCACGTACGTGGCGAGTTGCCAACCGTGCTTCTGATAGTGCAAAAATTGGACTGCATTCCTGGTGTTAACACGTCGAGCACGCTGTTCCGCGTGTCTTCGATCGTTTTTGCGAGATTCCGGTGCGCCTACCGGCCGCTTTTTTGCCTCGATACACACCGTCAATGGACCACGGCTTGGTTTATTACGGTATTAATGTAAAAGATAGCGGCCGATAAGTGGGAAGAGGAGCTGGATAAAAAGGAGCGAGGGAAGGTAGTAGGAGGGATTCGATTAATTAGCAATCCGAGATGTTACGTACGGGAGCAGATGTAGATTGTAATCAAGATTATCCCCGATTTGTTCTGTCAGTAATTGCATCTTCGGATTTCGCCGCACACCGGCGTCTTCATTACTACCGATCTTTCGCTTGCTCTCCTTTGCCGCACAGCATCCGATCGTTACGAGTTTACGTGTATGCACCCATACCGGTATCGAACTCGTAATTTCGCGATATCGATTAATTTATCAGACCACCGGTCGAAATTCTGCGCGCCGCGGCGGGAAGCCTCGACGCGTCGCGACGGTGTTCCGGTTATTTATCGGCTCGTTTCTCTGAAATTTATCCTCTTCGAATCTCTCGAACTGAGGTAAGATTTTCTTTTTTCGAAAAAAGAAATTTGTATCTGTGAACAGCGGGTGGAATTTGTGGAATAAATTCATATTCAGAGAATAGAAAGATTGACTCGATAGTTAATTTATCCGGTTGAAAACGATGCTTATCGTGTCTTAAGTTCGAAATCACTCGAAACAAGGATTCAAACGTTTTAGGCGATGGTAAATTAATTTTGCAACCTATCGACGTCTATGTAATTAGAACGTCAATTTCGTTTCGCTACCTGCTGGTGTTACGCTCGTTTCGCCAGCAGCAAATAAATTCGCCGCGAATTCGTAACTTGGAATAATCAATGTTGGATTGAGTTTCCTCCCGAAGTTTCTGCTCGTCTCGAGTGCACAATCTCCAAATTGCTTGTCCCCCTCGTACCATCGGTTCTTGTAACATCGACAATCCTAATTATTACGGATCGGATTTAGAATAATTAGTTGTAGAGTTTATTGTCTAATGACGTTCGTGGAGATCTTGAATGAGAATCAAGTTCGAGCGACAAACTGTTGCAACGTGACTTTAGATGGTACCAGTTTCTACAATTACGAATAGAAATTTCGTTAATTCGAAGAAAATTGAATTAGATTCGTCTTTACCATTAAATCGAACGTGTCAACTGCAATTGTAAAACGTCTGCTTGCTGCAAAATAATAGAAAACGTATTCGAAAAAATAGTTAGCGGTTTACATTGATTTCTACGCGTATACCAAGAAGAATCTCCATTAGTTTCGGCTAATTTAATCGTACAAGTCAACGTTTCTAACGAGACGACGTATAAATTTGACGAGCGTGTCGTAAAGCATTCGAAACGCGACGCTAGTTAAACGTTACAGCGTTGATACCCTCGGTGCAGTTTGCAAGCGTGCAGTAAAAATGCACGTATACACATCTGTGTTACAGCGTCAACTTCGACGTACCTCTGCGGAATTATAATCCTGATACGCGAGTCACACGATCAACCGTGAAGCGTGCAAAATATTTAATATGCTGACCAGGATATAAGCCGCGCGTCGATAACTTCTTTAGCGATCCTGCGCTCGATTGGATCGCGGGAAAATAATCCTTGTACCGATTCGAGTACTCGTAAAATTGGCTTGAAAAATTTTAATAAACCCCGAAGTGAATCAAGAATGAAGGTAGTGTTCGCGTAACACGGTATATAGGTAAATTTATATTTTCATGGTAAAGTAATCCATATTTGCATAACTTTGCGATTTGTATAACACAGGACGTATCTTCCGCGTAATACGGTGGTCTATTGTAATAAAATATATAATAAAGTAAGCTCGAAAGTCGTAGAGCTTTGGAAAAATATTTAGAGTAAAGTAAAATATTGGATTACACGATAGTGGTTATTGCAATTGAAGAAGGGTTAGCCATTAATATTTATCGACCAATGTTAATCAGTGACAGTCAACTTTAAGTTTCACAACTGCGTAGAATTGCCATATCAAATAAAACAAAATCCTAGGAAGCTCGAATAAATATAGGGTAAGTTAAAAATTGGCGGAACGAAAAAGTTCGATGTAGAAGCAACTCGAACAGGTTCCACTATTTCACCGTCGACCTCGTTTACTCGTGTAATTTGTCAAACGTAATTACGAGTCACGCTTGACGGTAACGAAATTTCTGTCTATCGTTAAATAATCTTTTTCAACTTGTTAATGCCACGATTCTTAAACACTAATAATGGTTAAGTTCTGATCGAGTGAGCGCAAATTGAATCTGAAAGATAGAATCGCACTAAACGTGCGGTAAATACATTCACTATCTAGCACCCATTTCGAAAGTTGTTCATTACGTACGATTGGCTCTATTTTTTCCATAAATAAAATGCTTATAACCATTTTATCTACGACGAGCGCGCCAAAGCGAAAGGGTCAAATTGTCTGCCATTAAATAATGTTTTCTTTGCGATGTCTAACGAAACACCCGGCGTCGTTCAGGAAACCAATCATCCGCCAGTATCGTCGAAAAGGACCGGCTATAAGAAGTTAAACGGTGCTAAGAACCCTTGACTTATAAGGCGGGTAAAGAAAAAAGGGGGAATAATGTGAATGGTGTTTGGGTGAATCGCGAAAATCTTTTCCTTCATAATTTCAACCTTATCCTCTTTCATTTCATAAATGATTAATGCCATTTGCCGTATCTTTCGTGAGACTTTCGCGAAAGGGTTAAGGAATTTGTTTTCGCGTTGCTTTGACTTTTTGTCCGGGTAACAATGGCTTCTATTTGACGGAAGTGTAAAAAGGACGATCGATGAGCCTTCGAATGGAAAACGCGCGATCTTATAGTCGAGCCTGTTGGCTCGTTGAATTGCCTTCTTCTTCTCTTTTTATTCTTACATCGAATTCTATCTGTTTCCATCCAGCTCATTTTCTCCCTGACATTTCTGCAGACCGGGTCGAGAGGGCTATAGCCGATCGTTAACCCAGATTCAACCCCCGACACTTTCGACGTTTTCTCGATAGCTCGCGGATGTATACGTCTCGATCGGCAGGCACCTCGGACCGCGCAAATAAGAAACTTCTTTTCGTCTGATCATTTATACCTTGAATAGAGGGTGCGATAAAGAACAATAGGAAACACGACTTTCTTCGAGGCTTCTTTTTTCAAAGTAGATACGACAAATTCGAACGACTCCGATGCCATCTTAAGCATATCAAAATAGACCTAAATTAGGTATCACTAAGCAGCTCCTTTCAAGTTTCCGCTTAATAGCCTTAAAAGAGGTTTCTCGCACATAAGCTCGTTTACGCGGCAAAAGCTTCAGGTGTTAAAAGCTCCTTACGCGCGATAAGGCGATTGGTTTCTCGCGTGCCACGGTCGCGTCGCATCTATTAAACTACCCCGAGGAAAATTAAGCATGAGAAAGTTCTCGATGCTTTCTCCGGCTCCGAAGAATAATATGGGTCAGGGAGAAAAAGAAATACTGGAAGAAGAATAAGAAGGGTAATATAAAACGGTCTAATGACCTTTGCGCGGGAATCGTGCTGCATTGTCGGTGAAGTATTTCCACGGGCACGTGGCACGGAATAAAGGAGCAACGTTATCGAGCATTCTGAGCGTGTTTGGAATATGTTACGTGCAGAACGTAATAACGTACGTGCGTAATTTCTAGCGTCCCACGTTTCCTGTTACATCCTCACCGGGGGGTTAACTTTAAGGAACCGGTGGATATGCGATGAAGCTATAAAAAGTGTTTCTTTCGCTAGTCGTTACTACGTTTCTGCAAGAAATTTACGGTTACGAGCGCGATGAAATTTGTAGAGACTCGTTGAAAATGCTTCTTGCTACAACGAGCAACGCGAACTTGTTGAACGCCCTTCAAGAGATACTCGTTGAATATAGCTGGAAGATGTAGGGGGTTGTAAATTTCATTTGTACATCGATTGGGTGGCAGGTCTGATACGAAGACCACTTTCGAAGCCCCGTCATCTAGTTACCGGAGATTTAGAGCTTGTTTAGTCTTCGATGTTGAATTAGTCAGATTTATAGGCGTCCTCGTAGAAGTCCTCAGAAAACATTTATGGAACCACACCGTCGTTTTGTTATGCAAGTGTAAATGTTCATTTGTGCGAAATAACCAGAAGAATGCTACCTTTCCAAGGAAACTTCATCATAAAAGCAACCACAATAAATCGCTATACGTTCACGGTTTTACGTAAGAAGAAACGCGTCTCCCATTCAGTTTCCCATAAACGAAAAATGCCAAGCGATCAACCGAAAGACCATCGCAACATTTGCAACGCGTTTCTTTTTTGCGTAACTTTTCAATGTTCTCCGCCGTTCGAGTCGTTGGATGCGAATAATGCGTTGGGGGATTCTTGAAGCGTTGCTTACGCGAACGGAAGGCACGAAATTTGACAGGAAAGAACGATAGAAAGAAAGGAAAGAGCGGATAAACTGCAAATCGTTTCGAGATAAAAGCGTAGCCGGCAGCTAGAGTAACGAAATAGACGCGCTATGCCAGTTCGAGCGAATTCTTTCGCGCATTCCTCGCTTCGAATCGCCCCGGGCAAATTGTCATGGGTTCGATCAAGAACGCGTTCTCCCCGGAAAGCTTTTAACGATTAAAACGTCGATGCGTCGAACTGAAAAAAAAGGACTACCATCGACCTGTTACGCGCGAAATTCACGTAAACAAAACTCACCGACGCCTATGAGATTCCTCCTCGTGGGTGCAATTAAGATTTTTTCGGTTATGAATTTTTTCCGCTCGTCGTTACTTTATGATTTAATAAAATCAATCAAAAAAGTGGAAACGGTGTTCATCAATTTCGATGATCTCGAGACTGTCAAGTTGTTCGTGACGGAGCGATCGTAATGGTCCGTCAAAGAAACCGAAGAATATAATGAGTTTACATACACCGAGAAAAATAATGGTCACGAACAGGATGTACGAGCTCGTTAAATTAAAACTTCTCCGAGCGTTCTCCGCGATATAACTGTAGACAAAGAACGTCGTTGCCAGGACGGATGAACTTATTCATCCTTTTTCCTCGATTTTTTTTTTCGCGGCCTGCAGTGCCTGCCTCGTCTATTTCTCCTATAATTCTGGCATAAAGGGAGGAAATTGCTGACGCCGGAATTTCACGATTCATAAGATATTCGAGGGGCCGGTGAAAGAGTCCCACTATTCGAGAAATTCCGAAAGGGAAGCTTAGCATTGATTGTATTCTCAAGAATGCGAGTACTCGACCCGCTCGTTTAACCCGATTTACATGACCCTACGGACCAAAGGGTACGTGACGAACGTGCACTTCCGGTTCGTATGTTTTCCAGGCGTGGTTATTCGGCCGTCCAAAAGAACGTAATTGATCGTTAACAGGTTCGGTCACTGCGTTTATTAGAAGTTTAAAAAAATAAAAATCGAAATATTTAAACAAAAAATTTCAAAATTTTATCTATTTTTAGACGCCTCAGGGTTGTATATTTAATTACACCGTATGCATCGCAGCATTTTTCATCCCGCAGTTATTTAATCGAATGTTCGAGTTTCTATTCAAGAGAAGTTTCCTGTAAAAGCAATTAATTCTGAAATTCCCATAGGACTTTGTGTGTAATCGTGGCTATTCTCAATAGTATCACGATTTTACGGTCCGGCCTGCGCAGCGATGTAAGCCGGACGGCTCTGAACGAATTAACCGAAGTGAAATTAACAGCCGGCGAAATAAGGTCTGCTATCTCATTGGAAGCACATTCGACCGCTCTTCGTTAAACCTAAATTAGCCGGTGCCAGGTCGATGCAAACGGTAGAATAAAACAGAGAATCAGGAGTCACGATTCTCATAAAAATCCTTCCTTTCCTCGTTTCGCTCTTTAATTAGATCCAAATAACGCTCGATTCGTTGAAATATAAATAATCGTTGTTTTCGCTTGCACTTTGTTTCCTTTGTATCGATTCCGTGATAGTTAAACGGCGAACCAAGGATCAGTTTTAATGTTAAAAACCGATATTGATAACTCATAAATATTCTATCACCCAGGGGGCAGAGGGTATTTTGATAAAGGGTATCTGATATTTGAAAGAATACGTGAGTTAAATTTCAAGCGACACCTTTTGTGGAATAAAGAATATTTTTTTTCCTTGATTTCCATTGAGACTATCTGTAAAGAAACCAAAAGCGACTAAATCAAATTATTCCCAGTTCACCAAAAAATAAAAGCTCTTCTTACTGTTAAATTATCGTGAAACGTAGAAAATTTTGTACAATTGATATAGAAAATGGATCGAAAAAGAAGGAAATTATTTTCCGTTAGAGAAAAAGATCCAGGGGTAACGAAGAAAAAACAAGCAGCTATGAAAATAACTATCAGAATCACTCTCGAGGACGTCGTTATTCCCCTTTAATACAGGAGAGCTTTCCTGTCGACGACGTACAAAGTCGGTTACCAGGAATTATGTTGACTGTAGGGTGCCACGAGATCCGCCTTCATCGTGTAACCCTCGTTCTCTCTGTTCTTTCATCGTTCAGAAGCCAATAACTTCTCTCTTTCGCCTTTCTTTTTACTTTTTTCACTTGATCAGATCAACCCGAGGAAAATGTTATATATCACGAACAGTTTTCAACCAGTTACAACTTACATTCTATTACCGATCACGGTCTTTTCTGGTTCACGATACACGTGTGTGGATCTTCCAATAAGTTTTTTATAGAGAAAGTTATTTAATTGAATTACCGAAGAGAGCAACACGGATATTAATACCAGAGATTCTTTGTTCGTGACAGTAATATTGCTTTAACTAATTTTGTATCATAATCATGTTTTCCAAAATTAAATTTAAGTAGTGATATTGATTCTACCTAGATTTTAATCAAGCAAGTTTATGTCCTTCGTGACATAATATTATCGATAAAATATCAACCTTCTGAAGATTCCATATTTTATGAAATCTATTTTCTTGTGTATTGAAAAAAAAAGGTTGCTGATAAAATATGGTACACCCCATAAAATTATCAATATTGAAATTGGAATTAATATAGTAAATGGACATAAGCTAAAGGAATGCCGGCGTATAAAAGTTACATATCAAAGCCACGAATGAGTAATTGACATCGGCCGTTGTGGTATTAAGATTAGATATTGGATAGTACAAATATTATCGATCTCTTTCTACTACCATTAAGCCGCCCAGTATTCGTCGTGTTGTCAATAAATCGATACCCATCCATACGTTATTTCCGCTCGGAACGAGTCGAAGATAAATGGAAGAAGTCCAACGTAGAACGTAGCCAGTCCTGGCGAAGGAATCAGGATTAATCGAGTTTCCCTTACTTCCAGCACGAGGAAACGCGTTTGGAAAATAAAGTGGCTGGTTGATCAAGCATCCGTATAATAGGTGGCGAGGTAATTGTGGTGTAAAAGGTTAGACAGATGAGAGAAAGTAGAAATAAGGGTGTCAATAATACGAAACAATAGCTTCGGACAGAGAGAGAAAATTACCTGATTACCAAGGGTGAATGAGTTCTGTACGTGTCTGATGAAAATCAGCAAGTGAATAGCCATGTTCAGCTAATTACGTTCATCAAGGTATAATTACAGTATTCCAGCTTTTAACATGTTACCGAAATTTGTCTCCTTTTATTACTGGATCATTTTCTTTTCTATTATCATATAAAATGAAATGAAGTGAAAATTTGATCCATCAAATATGCAATTTCAACATCCAAACGTATCTAATATTACTGTAAAGAGGCATCATCGGGTGAAGCGAAATTTCAGAGACATTTTATCATCAAAAGAACATGCGTCAAGGATGAAAGCATCCTGCGCATGGTGCAGGATTTTCACTATCATTTCCAAGGAAGCCACGAGACGGTGAGAAGCCTTATTCATCGCGGCCGACACGTTCGTATCGACGGGAATGGGATGAAAAGCGACGAATATCAGGTTCTTCGGGCCACCTAGAGACCGTCTGTTTCCAAAGGAAACTCGTTATGCATGCAATCACGTGACTCCGAGCATCCGGCTGGAAAGGTCTATCTTTGGGATAGGGCGCGTTTTACGTCACAACCGGAACATGTAAAAACGGAAACGGTCAACGAGCGTACCGTAAAGGTGCGGAGAATCGTGGTTGTGTGATCGACGCACAGAACAGCAGGAAATCGGTCGAGCCGATTTTATTTCGCCACCAAAACTTTTTACGATCGTTTGATCGACGTTACTTGTTTTACTGTACGACTGTTCGGCAAAGGCTCTTTCTAGGTTATTTTCTACCCGACGAGCTTCTGGATCGTTAACTTTTCATGGAATAATAGAAAAGTTGAAAAGGTCTCAACCCCGGATGCAACCTTATCGTTCACCGGACGTTCGAACGCGAGCCTCTTTAAACTCCGGATTATATTCCTTTTTCTTCTCCGCTTCTCTCAATATTCCACCATTTTGTTTCCCGTTTCGCCATTAAGCTAAGTGAATTTCTTTCCACGCCCGCCTCGAAACAACCTCGCTCCTTCGCGATCCTGGCGCATCGATTAAGAAACGCTCGTGCTGTTTGAAAAGGGATTCCGATGGAATTGCGAACGAGTTACAAAGTAATGGAATATTCTATTTTAAATTAAGCACGTTTCAATGCGCGCGGATTCGTTCGACTGCCTCGATTCTTGTTGAGGACGTAATAAACGCGTCCCTTGACTAGAAGGAATCGACATTAAGACGTCGCGAGTAGAACGATCCGTACGTTTGTTCGACAGTTTCACGAGGCGCGTAATCCTTTCGGTGTTCGCCAGCAGAGATTCCAGACGCGGGGACGAACCGAGAGCATGTCGAGCTTCCGAGAAACGCGTGTACCTCGCGTGTGATTGATGGCACGCGTCCAACGTGGCACGTGCTACACGTAGCAGCACCTTTTGCAGCGGAGAAGCCGGTCGAAAGCGCGGTCATCGTGTAATTCAGCCGGACACGACCAATTGTCTCGAGTGGTGCTGAAGGGAATCAAAAGGGCCGAGACAGGGCAGGAACGAGAGAGGAACGAGCAAGATCACATCGCGACAGCCAGCCCGGACTACTTTTCGTATTGTCGCGAGAAACTTACGTAATTGTACGAGGAAACGATGTACTCGAGGAAGAAACGCGAATTTCGTGGCTCGTGCCATTTTGCGAAGGACATCTGGATACGATCTGATGGATATGATCTATTAAACAATGCAGCGCTGATGGTACAGAATATGCTTTCATCGCGACTTTGAAGCAATTCAACCTTGTCGACACGGTTAATCTCTCTTTCGAGGACATACCGTCACGTTTTCTCGAGTGTCGTCGGAGAACCGTGTTTAAAGTGATAGAGAAAATGACGATGAATAGATAGAACACGAAGGAACGAGTGAAACTTTCGAAAATCGATTGGGTGGCAGCAGGAAACGTCGATAAAGGAATCGCAGTTAGAGGCCTCGGAAGGTCGTAAAACGGGAACGTGAAGGAAATACCAATATGTCGGTTTTCTATGCCTGCCATCGATGTGACTTTTTACCCCATTCAGGATGTCAACCGATGGTCGAACGATGGCACAAAACTTACAATTGCTACCATCAACTTTTTAGCTCGTTCGCAAGCGTCAAGGATTGGACGGAAAATTTGAAAGAATTTTATTTCAGCAAACGTGTCGGTACTCCAATTATTCCTCTTGACCGGGGCACAGAAATGCTATTTATATTTACCGTAACTGTATTTACGGATCACGTGTAAAAATGTTTAAACGTTCCACGTCAGTTGCAGTTCGCAACGGACGTAATGTTTTTTTCCGTGGTTCTTGTTCGATTCGCTAATTAGGAGAAGTCGTTGCGCGGACTTCAGAGCCAATTAACCGATAAAAAGCGCAACAGCGAAAAAGCAAAGAGAGCAACGCGTACCTGCTGGAAATATTTTCACAATTTCCTTCGCGTTATGCTGTCGCTGTAAATTCGTTTGGCTCGTGTTGTTAATTAAATGAAATTCATTTTCCTTCAGAGCCTTCTGTCCGCTTGACAAAGCTTTACTTCAGCCACTTCGTAAAGGGTTTGCTTTGTCTTATTGAATAAACGACAAATTACGAAGGGTGTATTTTGAATATTCGTTTTATGGTCCTTAGCTAATTTTGTAATTTTTAACATATAATATTAACAGGTAATTTGGCTACAATTCATTCAGGCGAAAAAATTAAAATTAAATTTTATATATTTATCTTCCCAGGTAATTTCCTGCGCAAAAAATCATTTTTTTGTGTTAAAAAGACCTCTTACATCACACTATTTCTCACAAAATTGTAACATAATGTTACAGTAAAAGATGTATCGCTCTGAAGAGCTTTCGAAACAATATCCACAGCGACGCGGAAGAGACTACCACTTTCTTTTCGGCGTGTAATTCGCCGCCGTTACCGTGCGCCGTTTACGAGCGGATTCATCCCGCAGTATCGCGTATAAGGAGATGAAACATGAAAGGTGGTTAAGCTGACAGATGAAGAGGATCGTGTCCGGTTAAGAAGCTACTGTTCCGACCACTCCTATTCCTTGGGTGGCCCTTTAAAATGGCTCGTTCAAGCTTTCAACGATGTAACCTCACTGTCTGCTTTCGAAGATTTGCACGAACGAATCGCACGAATCCACGCTGAATTTCTTTCACCGAAAATAACGGAAACCACGGTGGAACACGGTGTGCTTCGTTGCATAAATTATTCGGCGAAAACACGAATATTATTTCGCAATATGTACTTCTTTCGTTTCTTATTTTTGGCGACGATAGTCGCCGACGTGATCCTTCTCGAAGCTTGTTAAGCGGATTACAAGGTCGAGGACCGAACGACAACGACGCGTTTCCGGTAAGATTATCGACGCCGAGTTGAGAACTATGAGTTAAGAAGCTTTATTCAGAGGAACCGAGCAATTAGTTCGAGTCAAGGAGTTTTGCGTCTTTGCGTTTTTCCGAAAGCGTGAAAAATATTTTAAACATAAGACCTGTTTAATAAATAAAAAAAAAATTAAATTGATCGTTGAAATCCAGTTGGGAGAAAAGAAATTTATCATTCAAGGAACATAACATTTTCATCGAAGATCCCTCCGTAGAAAATAAATCAACCCCCTCGACATATTCTTTCTCAATTCGAGATTAACGTCACGAATAAAGTGAATACTGGAAACATGATGCGATATCCGGCGAACCCCAACATCCTTAGGTAATAAGAATAAAATATAGAGGTTCTGCCAGCCATTTCTATGGATTCCGAGTCTTCAGGGGAGATTCACGGCCGCAAATCGTTCGAGCGAGTGTGCGATGACACGTCGTCCGGATTTGCATGAAGACGAAGATTGGTCGGACTCTTTTGTTCGTATTCATTCACGGCACACGTTGGGACGGTGTTCCCTTCTTCATCATTCACCTTCGTCCCGTAAAGGAGACAAACAGTAGTTTTCCGTGCTATCCACGAAAAAAAGAGGGTGATAGAATATCACGAATCGCTGGGAGAGAACGATATTCTCCTTTTTTTTTCCTCCTTTTTTTTTAGTTTTCCCAACCACTCGTACGAGTTTTACGTTTCGTATACGAGAAAAGAAGAAGAAACGATTTTCTGGTACACGAATAGTCGGGTGAATATTCCTCAGACATGCTTCTTCGCGACAGAATTTTGATCAATGTACATTTCCTCAAACTTCTTGGGACATTCTTGAGAAGTTCGCGTTGAATACACGCCAGCTACACGTGTCTGTATTTCCGTCGTCGGAGGTAGCTGAAAATTTTTCACGATTTCCAGCGAATCGATGACCGCGCGGGGAAACGAAAATGAAAAGCAACGCCGTGACTTTTTAAAGTCGCAGGAAACAGGAACTGGGACAGGGAATGCACTTTCGAATACGAGACGCTTCACGTGCAGAAACCAACCCTTACCGGCGAATTTTCGATGGAAAAATGTGTAAAATCGTCGACCCGAATGCTCTTTTCAAATCGCGGAAAATACAACTTGCTATTTGATGTACACACTTATACTATGGAAGGATTCAGTAGGATAAACCTAGCCACTGACCATGCACAAATTTCTAACAATATGATTAAAGAGTTAAAATCTAACTTATTATTTTCTACCTAAAAGTACCTATTTGGTGGCAGCCTGTGCCTCACTTTTCCCTACGTGACGAAAGGACTTTGTTCGACTCTACTTCATCTCATCCCGGTAATCCAACAGCAGTCAATGTTTCTTCTTTCCGCTTCCGGAAGCAGGAGACAAAGCGGAAGATCGATTTTTCTCGAGCCACTAGCTCGTTCACTCGTCGCAATATTACTAGACACTGTTCGAATCAGCGGAGCTCGTCGATGGAGGCGTGCAATACTGAATTCCTTTCAAATAAGGAAATCATATTTAGGTAAGTACTTCAACGGCGCCGCGTGATCCCGTCTTATACCGTTCCGGCTGTCGGGACGGTGAAAGGAAGGAAAAAAGAAAAGGAAAAAAAAAATAAAAAATAAAAAAGTGACGGAAGCCCAAGGGGGTAAGACGAGAAATTTATTCGTCTCACGCATACACGAGACTGGCTAGTGGTGTACGTGAAGCATCTGGTCTGGTAGGACGGTGTCAACGGAGTCAGGAGAATTCTAGTTTCTTTTCCCTTTGCTAGGAATCCGCGAAACATACTCCGACACCACTGCAGCCCGTCCCCGTGAAACTGATTCGCATGAATAAATTTTCAACCCCGTACGTCGACGCGCTCTGTTCCGTTGCGACGCGACGGGACGGTACGCGCGACTGTCTCTCAAACGGATTGGCGTTTTCTGATTTACTTTCCGCGTCGTTTTAACCGGACGAAATACACGTTAGAGCACTATCGTGAAGGAGAGAAATAATTTCAGGAACTGATACTGATGATACCGCGACTATTAAGCAGCCATTAGTGTAATTAAAAAGAAATGTTCTTCATTCGTCGAAGTGGCAGTGGAAATATTGTTTCAGTATTTCCTCGAGGTATAGCTTTACTTTCTCTCTTTCTTTCTCTCTCTCTGAATCAATAACGGCAAGATTACGTGGCCGCAACGAGAAAACTTTCGTCGCGAAACCTAAAATTGTAAATTTCTCGGCTTGAACGAGTTAGCCTGCACTTTTTCTCCCTCCCCTGAAGAGTATTAAAGTTAACAGATTGTTACGAATCCGCCAACAGAATCTCCCCGTAACCGTAGTAGCTTGAAGCTGAAAGTTTCTTTAAATTCTAATTTATGAAATTGTACGTTGCCCCCGTCTCGAAAGCACCCCCGACCAACTTTTTTTCCACTTTTGCCAGATCACATTTTCCGATCGTATGTGGTGTTAATTCGATACCTAAGGAAAGATTGCAATTCGTTAACAGATTGAAAAGCGACCACGGAAGGAGAATTCTAAACCAACACTGAAATTACATTAGCAATTCGAAAGAGCAAACCATTAATTTTAAACATTTTTAACGCGTTGACAGCCTCGGTGAGAAATCATGATAAATAAAAAAAATAATGATAATGAATTGAAATTAAATCAGAAACTTATATACCTTACTTCACACCGATCCGTATTCATTAATCTTTACCTAATCACACAATCAAAGCGTTAAAATATAAAAAGGAACTAACTACTTTTCTCGGCACAATTCTCGTTCGTTCATGAATATAGATAGCCGACGTTGAAGTCCGCGGCGAGAGCCATTTAATGATACAATATTCGAAGTTTCTTGGAGCGTAATTAGTCAGCGCGAAGGGAAGAAGGAAAGAAGGAGGTGGCGGAAGACAAAGTTTCTCTTTTCGAAAGATGATATCGACGCGCCGGGCACGTGCAACTGACGGTGGTCGCCTACTAAAAATGGAATTACTTTGGCGGACCTCGGAGAGGAGATCGGTGCAGGCCAGAGGGGCGAAAAGAAAATAGAGAAATTGCTGGAGCTACCAGCGGACAAGGTGCGTTCAGGTCAAGAACTCATTTCCGATTTAACGACCGAATGCAGAGAGCTCGGTGTTTCCAGCAAATCCCGCGGCTGGCTTTCCTCGAAATTTTATTACCGCCCCGCGTTCGCGCTGAAATTGCTAGAATTCCCGAACGATAGAGAAACTTTTGAGTCGAGCTGCTGTTTTGTCCAACGAAATAAAATCCTCCCCGATATCGAGTAGGCTGTTTTATTATGGCCACGTTTTAGGAGAATTTTATATTTAAACGACGCAACACCCGTTCGAGAGACACCAACCGCTGGGGTCCACTATAAAATTAGCAATGAATTCTATGTTTTTGCTGAGCAAAGCATTTCTGACCTATTTTTTTGCTCTCGGATTTCAGTTATTTATAGTGTGTTTTAGGGTAGAGATGATAAAAAAGAAATTGCGCGCTATAAATTTTCTTCTAAAGACCACCTCGGGCTTTTATATCCAAACTCGTTCTCGACAAGTGCTTTCGATGGTGGGACTATAAAAATTTGAAAGACGAAAATTATCAGGCGAACAACGTAGACGTTATTGACAAAGACAATCAAAACGTCGATCGGAGCGTCCAGGAATCAATTGAAATTGATTCAATTATACACGGTGCACACTTCGAGACAGAGAGCAATTCGAAACCATTACCGGATCGATTCAATTTTCCAGCTACAACGTATTCCGAGTCAGCACGCGTTTCCAGCCAGACAACAAGAGATACACAAGGCGGATTTCCATTGCTTCGCCAAAGGGACCAATTGATTCGACGGAATTACCAGCGACCAAAACGTGTGCCACCGTGTCTCAACAAAAGGAATTAGCGACAAAAGCAGCGAAACGAGTAAACGCGTGTTAGTTTTATTAAAGCATTTTATTCATATCGATCTAACATACGAGCTATAAATCCTGAGGTCTATCTTTTAACACCCTCTAAACATATCAATTTCACGATTCGAATAATCTGGCTGATCGTTTCCCGACAACATAATTATTTCTTTCCCCTCAGAACCGTAGGGGCTGTGGACCGGTGATCTTTCAACCGTGCTCGAAGCGTGTTTAACGCCAGAGGACTGATTTATCGCGTGAAATTGCACGGCTTCGGCCAAATTACAAACCGAAACCGTGATTATCGTTCGCGGAATTTCCGGTTACGTAAGGAACTCAGGAGACTAGGCGGTTTCCCCTCTCCTTTACAGCTTACGTAACTCCGTCTATGAATCGATAATAGTGTTACCTTAACTAGCTCCGCCTTGAGCGAATCTTAACCCTTTGGCTCGTAATCTATGTCGCGACAGAGACAATGGTAACATGGTTAAGATGGAATTCGTAGGAAGTCGCGAACGTATAAATTATTTAACCGACCCGTCAAAAGTTTCGTTTCGTTGAAATCACCGTCTCCGCTTGGAGGGAATTCATTTTGCCAAGAAGTTGGTACAATGTGAATAGAAGAAAAGGAGGAAGGTTGAACAGTGACCGTTCCTTGGGAAAAATGCATCGGTCGGTTCTATCGTGGCCACGACGTCGTTACCGTGCTTCCGGCTAATTGGACCGACGACAAAGAACCAGGAAGTGGTTGCCACTGCTGATGACCGCGTATTTGCCACCCTGTTTTCGTTTATCTAGGATTACGTTCTTACCGCGATGCTCCAACCACCGTTCGACGTACCGATGGACGGTCAAGAGATAAAACAAGAGGATTTTCTGAAGAGGAATCTTCGAAAATAAACTCTGAACGATCGACGGAAATCGGGATAATGGTGCACTGAAAAGGATTAGAGGTAACTATGGGAAGAAGAATAGTGTTGCATCCAAGAGTACCATTGCGAGACATTTTTATTTACGACGCGGTTTGTTAGGGTGCTGTATTCACGGCAGTACAATACTTATTTAGAAAACAAAATTAAGGAATTTATAGTGAAAGAAGGAAACGTATCCACTTGTCGAAATGAACAAAGGAAGAAAATGAAAAGAAAGGAAACCATAACTATCGCCAGAGAATCGCAAAAAATTTCGAAGAATATATTTTTTGTAGTTGAAGATTAACAGGATTGGGTAACTATCGCCAACAGTTTTCTGGAAGGAATTTTTCGTAAATGGTCCTCGAGTTAGCATTCTTTTTTAAAACAACGTTTCTGTTGGTTTCGTTATTTCACGCTGGATTACGGGGCCGGAAGACGGAAGGGTGAAATAAAAAGAAAAATGCAGGTACTTATTTCTTCCGTGAACCAAGAACCAGGTCCTGCGGCAAAGTGAACAGGCTCGTAATTTAAAATGGCTTTAAAGAGAAATACGTTCGACGGTAGTTAAGACCAGCCCGTAAGCCACAGCATCAGAAATGAGCTGGGCAAGAAAAGAGGATCGATCTGTCAATCCACGAGGACGAATCACGAAAAATCGTTCGCCTTTACTTGCTCGAATATCAATGATCCTTTGAGAGGCATTTGCCCCGAGCTGCCCTTAGATAAGGACGCGAGAATCTGTACGGTAATCGATCGATGCTATTTAACCCTCTCGAGTTGGAATTCTATTTTTCTGCTGGAAAAACGATTCGACAATTGTGCTTGAGAAAGAAAGATTCGAAGGAACGAACGAGAAGTGGCTACTTTCTTTCGATCTAAAAATAAGAAAAGAATTAAAAGAAACATATTAATAATAATTAGTACTGCAATTTCTATTATAAAATTTAAGGAACTAAGAAAATTATAAGGTCCTCAGACATATCCCCTAAACGTACAATTTGCAGGCTGTTTTCAAATATCGTTCGATTTGACATTCTCATCGAAACGGGCAATCGCCCAGCAGGATTCTCGATGACGTCAGCTTGCGTAGCGTTTCGAAAACTGTAGACAGAAAACAATCCGGCTTTATTTCAGCGTTTCGCGCGGCTTTTGATTATCGCTTGGGCATCGGTGGCTATTGGGCGGGCGTAAATCATCGCGGCAATTGTATAGCTGCGGTCGAAAGCAAAAGCCTGCCTATCGATAGCCAGTTCCCATGTTCGTGGATACATATCCCCTGGTACAAGTTCCGCATAGGATTCGGCACGGTTTCTCTACGCCAATAGACTCTGTCATGTTCGCGATTATGCGAGTTGGACACCATCTGGCGCCACCTTGCCCTTCTATATTACTCGACCGGAGATTATGTTGGATTATGTTCAGCAGGTGGCAATGTGATTGAACCCGAGGAATGTCCCTGACTTGGGTTAGGGAGAAAAATGACCTTGCTAAAGAACGCTCGGAACAGGGGTTCTTTTCTTTTTGAAAATAAAAGTAAATTGAGATATCCTTGGAACAAGATTTCCTTCCTCGTCCTTTCGTTCTTATATTCTCTCACTTTGCTTTTATACAGAACAACGTTATTACATAGGCGGTCGGTTTACAACCTTGCATCGTGTATCGCGGAAAGCCTTTTGTTTCATTTGACGTTTGTTGGATAAAATATTCGTTTCACTGAGCTGTGCGGCTATAATTGAGGTCCATTGTTAGAACCCTTTGCAGGTGAAATTAACAAACATGAAAGCCTGAAGTTTTCATTATTATGAAAAATAAAATTGGAGAATGGTGATGTATATTCGGTACGTACGGTGCGTATGAAATTATTCCCCGAATTTCATAACTATAGAAATCCGAAAAATGAAGATCCTTTGTTACAAGGAAACAAACAGAAAAATTCTTATTGCCGGGGGGTGCCCTTTTACGTTATCAAACGCGAACACCGATCTTCTTTCGTTATCGGGTCAAGTCGGTGGTAGTTGAAAAGGGGATTGCCACGGTATTCTCGCCATCTTTGGCTGGTGGAAATCGAACAGACGTGAAACCGTATGGGTGGACTTTTATGGCGGCTTGTAACGCGACGCTGGCCAGAGTAATTCGGTACCGCAGACCAGCTCGATAAGGCAATTAAGCGGGAAACAATTGTAGAACCTCTGCTGGGATTATACGGCCGTATTTCCAGCGGCCTCTAATGAACCGAGCGTGCATAAGTGTTTCCCAGCGTGGCGGTCGAACACGCCCACGTAAACGCAGCCCAGGTGTTTTAGGCTCGAGGAGCGTTGACCGCAAGCTTCATGATCCATATGCACACGGATCGCGATCTATGAACAATCTGGGCCGGCACATAGCAGACTCCAACCCCTCCGCGACCACCCTATTGGTATTAGCCAGATGAGATCGCGGGATTACGTGGAAGACTAGATTGCCTGTATGTTCGATTATACCAAGAATCTTTTCGTTTAACTTGCCACGTTTTAAAGCTCAAAGCTATGCTTTAGAAATTCTTTAATTAATTTATATTTAACGTATACGCGTTAAATATTAATTGAATCGCGAATGATGAACATAGCGATGAAATGAAACAGAGTGAGAGGTAGATAGAGACCGAGAGGAAGTAGCAAGCGGAATCGCCAAGTGGTGTGCATGTGTCTGACTGTTGCACGCGATGCATCGAACCAGCACCCGCAAGCATCTTATCGTCGCAACGTATTCACACACAGCTGGCTGTGAAGCGAGTCGAAGAGGACGGGAGAATTGCTGAGCGGAGGTTATACTCGCGACGTAATAGACGTAATGGTTTAACGCAACGGGGTCGGCACGGTGAATTCCTGGGAATCTCTATGGTAGATTCATGATCGCCGCCCGCAAATGCCTGCTGTTAGTTTCACCTTTATCGTTTTCCGAGAAATGGAAATCAATTTCGTGCTCGTATGTTTGTAAAATGGTCTGCTTTCGTTCAAAGGCTTTTGTTCCCTTGCTTGCGGGGGTGGTTCGTTTTTAAATCTATAAGAGATGAAATATCGTTTTGAATAATATTCTTACAGAATGTAGGATAGTAATAATTTTATAGAGCCAATAGCAGTAGTGATTTCAGCGCAAGAAATTAATCGACGGGGTAATGATAATATAAAATTAATAACCAAGAATAAAGAAGACATTTAATCGTGAAACCCCTTAATACGCGCCGAAGGCAGGACGTACATTTGCACGAGACGTATAATAGGCGATCATTATTTCGTAAATTGCAACCACCACGAGGGAACGGTGGAAATTATGAAAGACATTCCAAAAAGTTCCGATCCTTGTAGCTTCTGCCGAGCGCGTACTGGAATTTCCTCGCGCCAACTTATTTACCACGTTCCATCGAGCTTCTTAATTGGTCGTTGCTGGATAACTCGCGTTTCCTTTGCGGGCCACGCATTCTATCCCTGTAATCACGCCAAGGAATACGTGCTCGCGAGATCGTTTGCCAAGAAAAAGAAAAAAAAGTTTCACTAGATCTTGCACGCAGAACTCGCTACTCTAGTCGAATCCAAAAACGAATCACGTTTCGCAGTTGCACATATGATAAATGTTGCTAGAATTGTAAGCAACTAGTACCGGTGTTAAGCCGGTGAATTGACAAATGATAAGGAGTGAACTTTAAAACGATACAGCGTTACCTCGTCTTTTTTTTTTTTTTTTTTTTTTATTCCAAAGAGATTTCATTGAAATATTTGATCTAGTGCCCCCGGATATTTGATCCCGGATTTGACGTGAAGCATTAAACGATAAAAGGCCGATTTCACGAGTCGAACAACCGATAGTCGACGCTAATTACCTGGCTGTCGTTTCGATCGATAACCGTGTACCTGTTCGACACGGACACCCAGCTCGATGATTCTTCGATACGTCGATTCCACCAGCTCCTACGCCGTGTACGTGGGACGCACAATAGACATTTCATTCCGAAGCACCGGCCAAAGACAATGCGATAGATCTTCGTTGCCAGCTCACAGCCGAGATTGTCATGCGCATCGTTGGATCCGCGCTTCTCACGGCCGAGTGAGATTGATGACGCGTAATCGATTGGCATACATCTCCCTCGACAATTGCGACACATTCGAGTGACGCTGACCTCGGTGACCCCGTGACAATGATTCGAATCAACGGGAAAAGAAGGAAGTTGGCATAGATCGTATTTTCCTGATCCCTTTCCCATTCGAAAATACACACCGTGTCGAAACGCGATCCTAACGTGAAATTGTGTAAAAATTAGTTGTGCCAACGGGGGATGCATTATTCATCCAGACTTATCGCATATTCAACAAGGAATACCTATTCCGAATTAATAATGGATGACTCCGTGAACTGTGAAAAATGAAGTAGGGGGTGAAACATTAATATTAACCAATTAAGTGGCTATTAATGTGAAAATATTTACACTTTGTTAGAATCTTTTACAACCCCAGCTCTGATATACCAGTTAAGAAAACACCTTAAAATCATCCCCAACTAATGAACCCCTTTTTTTACCAAATGAAACTTCTATACCTTACAATTCTCTCACATATACATAGAACTGTAAGTAATTCATCAACCAATAACGACGTGAAAACTTACCTTCGAGACTGTGTAATAGTACTCGAAGTGGCAGCCTACCTGCTGGTTGGCGAGAGGGTGGTTTGTCGATAGGGAGTGCACGTGGTCGATGGGTAAATGCAAGCAACCGGGCTGGCTCAGGCACGCGAATTAACTCGGTAACGCGAGTTTTCGTGACTCGTAACGTTTGAAGAGTTATGAAAACGGCCGTAGCGAATTCCATGGGTCACGATATCGTTCGAATGGTACGTGGAGCCGAAGAGCAGAGGCGAGGCGAGGCGAGGCAAGGCGAGTTCGATGCGGTCTCATGGGCGCTGTAAGCATCAAACGTCCTAATGAAATTAAGCAGGCCCCTTTGCTGCCGACTGTTCGTGCGCGAACGCTTAATATCGTTTCCTTGCCTCGATCCACCTGGACGACTGCTTTCTTTCTTGAAACAACGTTAAGAATTGGACGATCGGAATCGGTGGAGAGAGATTCTCAAAGAAGGTTCTTTTATCGAAAAGTGCTTTTGGCTATTCCCTTCATTGCCGAACTCTTTCTCTGAAGCTAATGGCTCGAAACGGTTATTACCCATTTGCTTTTTGTGGTCGTTAAACGTCGAGCGATGCCAACGACGCGTGAAGCTAATTAGTACAACTCGACAATCGAAACGAAGATTCAATTTGAAGAGCAGATCTTTCGAAAATTTTGAACGCTAACGATGGATGAAATTAATTAATGTTGCTCGGTAATCGAAGAAACGATTACATTTCAAAGTGTCCGATATTCGTTCAATATTCAAGTACCATTATTTCCATGACAAGGTTTACTGAGTGAATCTAGAAGGGATCAGAAATGGAGCCTTATCTATCGAACCTGTACTTTAGGTATTCAGTGTTGGGACAAAGGATCTTGCGGAAGGTATCCCTCGCGTTCACCTCCAGACGTCTTCTCGGCAAATCAATTTCTAACCATCGATTCCCTACATTGCTGATCCCTTACCCCAATATTGAATGTCTAAGGAATTGTCAAGCAACCTATAGAGTTAGCTGAGAGTTCTAAAAGAAAATATACAAGGTACGAGGGCGTTGCCAACCGGTGCATTTAAGTACCATTTCTCGCAAAAAAGCTAAATACTTCACTTTCTGAATCTTTTGTTCCTGCTCCATAAAACACCGATACGCTTTTACCCTAAACCCCATAACCAAATGGCGACTCGTGGAAGCGAGCATCGATGGAGAGTCATTGACAGCAAGTGTAGGAAACATTCGAACAAACCAGCAATGAATTCTTTTCTCTGAAACCGCGTTACTTTACGACGAAAGCCACGAAAACGCTGGACGAGCCTGGTCTTTTGTATCGACCTACTTGGCCATTTTCAAGTACAATTTGTACGCGAATCGATGTAAATAAGGGCAGGGTAACAATGAGTGCAGCTGGAACTGAAAAGGATTGGTCCCGCGGTGGTAAACTTGAATGCCTCGGTTAAATGCTGGGGAATAATGTACGTTCGCTTCCTCTTTACCTTTTTCTTAACTGTTTCTTTTCAGAAGGGGAATTTGTGATCAAAAATAAAACTCAGAAAAAACAAATCAAAAATCAGTTGCTCAATCATAATCATTTCAAAATCGACCAATCAATTGATTATATAATTTTGTATAATCAAAATCTTAGAATACTTTGATGACAAATCATAGCCTGGAATCGTAAGAATGGCGAACTGTTTGCACGGCGGCACGCAAAGTCAGAGAAGGCCGTCTAATAAATCGTTTCACACGTCGCCAACCGCTATCAATCGTCTAACGGGACGAAGGGGGTACCCTTCATCGATGTATCGAAGGTTAACGGTAATCAATGAGTCGGTTGGCTGTCCTCCTTAATTCCGAAGGTCAAGTGTCATCGTGCCGAGCCGACGTGAACCTCGCTCATTCAACACTTCTTTCTTTCCACTTGCAAAATTTGTATTGCATAACGATATGATACATCAATCGCGTAATAAAAGTCGTGAAAATAATTCCACATAAAATAGATTACTTCGATCACGACATCAATATCCGCGGTTGTTCCTGTGGGTGCGGTCGCAGGAAGCGGAGACGACGAGGAAGTCGTCGATACGCGTCGCGTCTCAATTACGCGGTCCGTTTCGTCTCGATTCTGCTCGCAGATTCACGTGCAGATCGTTCCAAGCGATCGGATCCCGACGATTATTTACTGTCCCGCAATTTTTCTTCATTAAGAACGATAAGAACCGCTGACCGAACTCGATCTCGTTTGCATTATCGACTTCCGCCGCGTGACTGGCCGACATCGAACCTCCTCTCCTCTCGATCAATTACGACACTCGTATCCTGTGGGAAGAAGAACTGGATATCGGTATATTTCTTGCCTCGTTCGGCAACCGACGATCGCTTCGAATTTATTCAGTTAATAGCGCAATTGCATTCGGGGGTAGTTTTTATAATCACCAATCATCGGTTTTAAAAAACACTTGGCAAAATATGAACGTGTCTTCAGGACGCTTTTAATCGTTCGCGAGGACCACGCCACGTGGTCCGTTTAATTGGTGGATGATAAAAGCCTGAGTGGTGACCCCGATTTTCGGAATTTCGAACTGACAAGCCGTCGCCTCTCATCCGACGGGCCAGCAGTTTTATCGTCCGCTACCTAAGCACATCCCCCCTGACATTTTGGTTAATTAACAACCACTCGAAACGCGGTTCAACGTGAAATATCTCTGATAGAATGGTCGAACCTTTGTGATACGATTGCGATCTCCATCACAGTGTTTTATAGGCGAAGCCCGGCACGAGAAATCGGACAACGACCGCTAATTATTGGCGAATATCTACCCCTTCGAAGCTTGCTATCGGAAAACGGAACTCGACGCGAGCTTAAAATACTCTAGATATTTCCTCACGTACGATCCGCGAGTAAATATAAGAGAATATTTGATAAACCATTCGACGTCCCCCGCTTTCTCGCTGATAAAAATATTTTCGACTTGGGATGTGCGTTTTAGTTGAGAGGGATCTTGAGACGACGATGGCTCGCGTTTAATTAAATCGTTTTAATTAATTCGTCGTTTAATTAAAAACGCATCGCGGTTTGCACTGGTTACCGACGGAATTGTACGTTACGGAGACACGAAAGCTCGTTAAATAAGCGTTCTCGGTCGATGGTACGCGTTGGGTGAAAATTCTACGCCCCGTGAGGTGTACTCGATGCGAAATCTTACTGTATTAATAAAAATTTATATTATGAAAGCGTTACGAGTCGGTGTGCAAAATACGATGGTTCGAATAACTGAACGTAAGCTAAACAATTTATGGTTGCGAGGGTTTGATGGAATTAAAAATGTTCAAAATCAAACTGAAAGAAATTATGACACCAAATGAAACACCCCGTGTACGAAGCAACCAATCGGTGTGGAACACAATTATATTAAAGCTTGAAAACCTGAAATTACACGTATGAAAAACTCGGCGCCCTGGTGCAAATTAAAACACGCGATTATTTCAATTTCTAGATTAAATGAAATTTTATTTCCGCGTGTACAGAATCACGTGGCTTATGTGTGCTTAGGATATTTTCCCTGACCAATGGAAAAACGCGTAAATACGAAATGTAAAATTTCGCTCAACGATATAACATTAATATTTCCGAAAACGAAAATACTTGGCTGTTTATATTCTCTTGTAAACCGTAAATCTCTAGCAAATATTAACATTCATCTGGTTAAAATGTTACGTTTAAATTCTGAAACTGTGTTATCAAATTTAAGAGCCACGATTTTCCTGTGATTACATTTACTATGCTGACGAATTTCATTTTCTTGTCCTCGTAATTTATGAATTATCAAAGGTTAAAGAAATTCCTCGAAGTGTCGGATTGAAACTTTTATCTAATGCAAAATATTCAAAGTAATTGCAATGATTGTAGATGGTATCGTCGAGACAGGGGCCTAAATGCGCGCACGAAATTACAAAGGAATTCATGGCGGCACCATGGGAAAGGTAGGCTCCCGCAAAATTGCCCTATAATTTCTGTCCTTTCCAACGGGCCTTCGCGAAGAAACGCAATCAGGCATTCCTACGTTTCGCAATCGTACGCGTTTTCTCTTCGTATGCTTGCACTTGCATCTTGGATCACGCCATTTTTCTTTCCTGACCGAAAACAAGGAACTTCATTAAACTTTGATAACCAGTGTCACGTATCGGTGCTACTATATTTTACCTTACTAAAATAATTTCCTGTTAGATATAAAAAGAAAAATGTTAATTGTAGGGAGCAATGGAATGGCTCGAAGCTCGTTAATTGAACTGAACTCATACGGATACTTTCCTGCAGCGATTTCAACGCGGCCGATTACCCGAGGAAACAGAGTCGCGATTAGACGTAGAACAATATTTCATGCTTTTATTATTTCATCGGTCGGCCGGCTGCTTTTAATTAAAGGTAACCGACACATTGGCCAGTTGAATGCGAAAAGCAGGAAATAGAGATTAACGATCTAACGAACGAATGGAAATACGGGGCCTTGATATGCAGTAAGTTAGACTCATAGTTTCATGACTACAGTGACTACCTTTTCTAGTAAATTTGGACTTGATACATGTTTGGATATGCCGGGATTACAGTCTTGTTTCTTTTTAATTTGAGCGTATCCACTGATGATCATGAATGATCGACATCATAAATTTAATATAAATGAGACATCACCGGATGTTATTTATATTTTATTAATAAGTCGAAGCAATAAACTGTGCAATGCAATTAAAACACTAAATGATCGTGTCATTAAGATGTTCACTGCTGTGAGTATCACTAATGATTGGAATCATATATTTAATATCCTGGAGTAATTAAAAAAAGGTGAAAGAATTATTTAAAATATACTATTATCTTTTCTTTGCTCTGCAGCATTTATTTAATTACTCCTTTATATTTCGACTGCAAGTCATTAGTGTCTGTGCTGCTTAATTACACCGAGTAATTAATTGAAGTATAAACTATAATTTACTAGGATAACGAAACACGAAACTAAATAAAACATTTACCAGATTCAACCCTTCCAACCCGATTATTTTGTTCGTTATATGAACTTCGACCGATGAAATTAAGCAAAAATTATTCTTCAATCCCCAAAGAACCGGAACCTCAACATAAAACCCTGAAGAACCCCCAGGCACGTGTTTCTAAACAGAAGGGGCGTAAAAACGCATTCAACATTCACTCGAATCATCAGGGGTTGCTTTAAAAATTTCACAACCGCTGGGGGGAAGACGCATGCTGAAGTAAGGGTGCTTACCCTGGAGCAAAGGGTGACTCAGGGTACACAGAGGCCTGTCACGTGGGGCGACTGAAGATTTCCGTGCCAGGTGGAAATCTTGAGAAATCGTTGTTTCGGATCGACAACCAGGAGAGAGTGTAAAGCAACGCTACGCTTTCCGCTCCATTTCATCGACGCCGGTCGATGGACCGTGTGTAAAAAGCCAGACACGCAGAGATTAAAAGGTGATCCATTCGACTGGCGGGCCTATTGTCCATGGCTATCGAAAGCCTTTTCGACTATCTCAAGAACCGTTGCGCGGTTTCGAGTTTTTATACGAATGACATCGAGGATCAGCATTTATCTAAAGATATAAAGAATCGAAATTTTCACCAATAATTAAGCATAAATTCTGAAATGTATTAATCTACAGATAACAGAACCACTTAGTACCAATGGAACGATAATCACAGATAGTAGAAATATTTACACGATCATAGTAAGATCAACGTTCCTCCAAAGCAGTGCTTTCAAACACCACGATCCCGAACACTCGACGATATCGATAAACGTGGCAAGAATCGTCTCTATACTTCCTTGCAACTGTCAACGTCCATTCCGCAGGATTCACGGACAGTACCAGAAAGACGATCTCCTTTTGTGTCTCGTTCGACGCGGCTAAAGTGGAAAACGTTGACAGTCGATCGATAGGGAACGTCGATCGTTCGGTTCTATCGCGTGCGGGATCGAGTCCCGAAGGATTAGAAAGCAGAGAAACGCCGGGATGGCAGACGATAACAGTAATAATAAATCGTGGATAGGACAAGTCCCTCGAAGTGGCCGTAATTTCAACGATTTTCACGCTGAATCCTAGCGTGGGGAGGCTCGGTCATCTCGTTAAGTCGGCGTTAACCACGAATTATTGAGCGGCGTCGTTCGTTAGCGAACCGCTTCGCGTGTCGCCGTGTTAATGGGCATGTCGATAAAAAACTGGGCTAGTTACGCTGAACGTAAGGTAACGGTTTCACCGTGTCGATATTTAATTTGCCCGGGTACACGCGAAAAGAAAAGTCACTCGCAGGATTTACTGGATCGCGATTCGAAACTGGATCGTTCGTTTGCATGACGACTGTTCTGACCAGTCGAGCTATTCAGGTCATCAATGGATACTTTCCGCTTAAGCCTGTTATCTGTTTTAGTCGACTGACTATAGGTTAACCAGTCTGACACGAGTTCTTAGTTACGAAGGAATATTCGAAATTCTAATTAATTCTTTACCGCTAGAGACATAATAATAATTTGTCGAATTCCAAACGCCTGATACTTCGTTTAGCGCATGATTGCCTTATCCACCTTAAATAATGTCTATCAGACATCGCAGGTATTAATAAATGGATATCGTATGCCATAAAAATTACAATATAGGTAGCCATATCAACACTGTGTAACTCTAATAGCCAACAGGGTAAGTATTATTAATTGTCGATCAATTTTCCATTCCTATTTCTACTGTTCTAATATACCGGCTCTCTATGTATGTAGAAAGCCTAAAAACCGAAGTACACAAATCAATTATCGACTCAATATCAGTCATCGATAAATTCTCTACTTCAAATTTTACTATTCCGAAACCAAACTTGAAACTACACTTCCATCGTCGCGTTGCCTAACTACTTATCGATCAATTTTCCACTCCGGTATTAATATTCCAAACTATCAGCTTTGCGAACTGTAATCCATCCAAATAAAGCTTGCGCATCAAACTACTACCGTCCGTAAATTCTAATCATAAACAGCTAACGGTACCATCGTATCATGATTTTAAAACACGGATCAATAATCAATCGATAGTTACGCGTACCAGCCGCGTGGCTATTTAATTAACAGCTTTTACCGTCATTTTCGTGTCGACGTCGATCAAAAGGGACGTCGAGTCGAAGAAAGTAAAGAGTGAATGATGGTGGATCGGGTTAATTGCAGGGAAAGCGTTCGACCGGTTAGCCGACGATTTAATTGATTCGTCGGTGTTGCGGGCCGAATTTATAAGATGGTACGGGGAAGGTTGATGGTTCGGCGAAGGGAGGAACGAACAGGCGTTCCTCGCACGACACAACTACCTGTATATTTCACTGTCGGTTACGGCACATGACAGGCCACCAGGGCAAATTATTCCGCGGGATTAAGGCGGACGAACGACGCGACATGCGAGCGACGCCGTAATTGGATATACTCGGATCGCTTGGGAGCTAATCAGAATTAGTCGCTTTGACTGCGGTAACCGGGACCCACGTACCGTGACAAATCAGCCTTGCAGACGTGTTTTTGACGAGGTTCCGCTTCCCCGTCGAGACTCGACACTCGGTCTTTGCTTTCTTGCGGCATTCGTTAGCTTAATGATTTCCAACCTCCCTATCTTTCATTTTTATTTTTCTCTTACTCTAATATAATGAATCGGAGCAGCAGATTTTAGCGGTTACGTTGATCAATGGACTTCCTTAGCAAATCGATGCGTCGTTTTTCATCGAGAATCTTAATTAAAATTTTGTTCTAATACTTCCTTGATATTTCCACTTCGATTACCATAGACTATAGACAGCTCGTTAATTTGTTCGAAATCGATTCGATGGCAGTCGCGTGAAGTTAAGCAGCTCGGCTTTCTGAGATCCTTTAATCTCTCGTCAACGCGATGAAAGAAGGATAAGAGCACAAAGAGGAAAGAAATCGAATCTACACGGAAATCTTTTTATCGTGGCCGATCATCGAGGTCGTTACGATCGAAAGGAACAACCCATAAAGTCCATGGATCTAGAGCCTCGCGACCAATCGCAATCGCGATAACAAAGACCACCCCGTGAACGGAGTGATTCAATAACGCTCAATCTGTCGCTCGTTAATCGAATTCCCTTTCGAAAGGGCTGGATAAAAGGGCGCGGGTTGACTGGGCTCTCGCTTTAAATGCGATCCCTCGATGGCTTTCTTCCGTTGTCGATTCGCGACCAGTCAAAGATCGACGATCAAAAGGTAGCTCGTCGATGCTTCTACATCGGGATCCACGAAACGTCGAAATTAAGCTTACTTCGTACGATGTAAGTTCCGCTTCCTTCCTTTAAATTTGATTTCCGCTGTCGGTTTGCCTTCCCTTGTATCCGCGGAGGAAAAATCTGTGCCGATGCTCTTTCGAGCAAAACATCAAACGAAGAATCTTCTTGAATAGAGAAGCTTCCTGGAAACCAAAGCGAACACGATATACGGTGTAAGTCAGTCGCTGGTGGCTTTCGCTGGT
The DNA here is from genome assembly GCF_051020975.1 of Osmia lignaria lignaria. Classification (NCBI taxonomy): domain Eukaryota; kingdom Metazoa; phylum Arthropoda; class Insecta; order Hymenoptera; family Megachilidae; genus Osmia; species Osmia lignaria. The sequence continues at coordinate 9,696,344 of NC_135041.1, forward strand.
ACAAGAAAATGTCTCCGTGTTTCAGATTCCTTCTATACATTTCACAATATTCTTTTGTATTTTGAGAAAAATTTATTTCCATCTTCTAAACGTTGAAATTAACCAAGATTAGGTGACTTGGTTTGTATTTTGCAAAGAGTATGACCATAAAAGATCGCGGCTCGCCTTGAAAAGCTTGGGAAATCAAGTTTCTCTCTTGCTCCTGCCTCTTTCAGACCAATCTTCTTGGCAATCTCTTTCTCTTTTGGACCGTTAATGCATCGTGATTTATCGGTCGATTGTGCGTGGCTCGACGGTCCCTCGTAAACATTACTCTGAAAAGGGGACTTTCTTACTCCTCTTCTCTTCCTCTTCCAATCGTCCGCGCGAAGTCGTACGACTTCTCGCGCGGGACCGTCGCGTCGCGTCGAGATCTCGGCGAGATACGAAGAGAAAGTAACGAGTCAAAGGGCAAGCCAGGACACAGGGAGCCGCAAGCTCTCTTATTCGTAGATTTCGAACGAGCCCGAGTGAGTTTCCAAGGGATTCGCCTTGCCAGAACAGCTCATCGATCATACGTTTTGTGAGCGTAGCGATATCCTCTACGCATTATGCGCGCTCTCAGCCTCATTTTTCACGCTTCTTTCCGCTCCGATATGTCTACACGACCTGTTAAGCAACACCGTGACAAGCTCGTTACGTCGTGGGCGACTTTTGCCCTTTCTCCACCCTCTTCTTCTCCCCCCGCCCCTGCATCGATACGCGTTCTTGCCATTCAGAAACTCGACGTGATGTACGAGGGAACGCGCCAAGTTTCTCGTTAAAAGAGGTGAAAGGAAACGGAACGAAATTTTTGAAAGTGACAAAAAAAATGTGAAGTTAAAAGGTCTTTGGTGACCAAGTGTTTGTCTTCTACAGAATACATGGATGTATTGTTTTCAATCGAGGGTGTCATTTTCTTCGATAATAACAGATGGTTTATGAATGTAATCAAAGTTTGAAACATAATAAAATCGACGCCTTTGGTAAATTCTTCGTAGCTAACGAACATCCTGTTCTTACAGACCAAATTAGCGACACCCTTCCGAATCGAGGCTGATTACGCGTCTTCGCGATGTTCGTTGAATGTAAAAAGACAGGAAAAGTTTTCATTAGACCCTGGCTAGGTTGTCCCTTACTCATCCCTGATTTCGCAGTAGTAATCTCATCTCAGCTTCTTCTACTATCTTTCTCTATTTTCTTCCTTCAACCTATTGGGCAGCCCACGTTTCTCTGGCTGAAATTCGCAGCGAGTCCGAGGCCGAGCAGCTTCAAATGGGCCAATTAATTATTCCGTTGGCCTGTCGCTCGATGTTTTCGTTCGAAATGCTGCTGGAATAAGGGAACACCAACCTTTGAGAAGTTCCACGATTCTCGTTACGAAAGCCGTTCGTCCTTTACGGTGAACTTGCCGGTCCATTCAGCCGCGAATGGGCTTCTGCGATCTGTTTTATTAATTTGCTCCGCGAACGAGCAAGAAAAATGATTGAGAAGGGTTGAAAACACTTCCAAATAAAGAATTTGGAAAAAATTATGAAAATTTTGTTTATAAATCTTGAAATTTAATCGCGTAAGATCGAATTGAGCCTCGAGATGTAGGATGCAATTAAAATAACTCAAGTGCATTTATTAATTTTATATACACCGTCAGAGCTGCTTGAATTTGTCTTTGACGTATCAGCGGTGAAAATTCTTGAGCTGCGCTTAAGTAAGACTGCAAACTTATTTCTTGTTCGAGCGTGTTGCGGCCCTCTTTGGCCCCGTAGGCTAATAAACCGATATAGAGATGGTAGAACGAGGAGAAGAGACGACGGATGCCGAGGCGAAAGGGTTCAAAGGAAACTGGGACACGGCAGGGTTGCGGATTACCGAAGATTTTCCGGGGCTAACGTCAAAATTACTGGTCGAGCAGGAGGTTCGCAAAGAAGCTTCGAAACGTCTTCAACGGGACTTGTTCCCATCCCAGATGGTGAAGTCGAGCACGAAGAAATACATTAAGCAGACTGTTGCGTAACGTGCTTTTCGCGAAAAGAGATCACGAGTACCTAACGCTCGCGATTAACGTGAAGTGGTTGATGGTTTTTCACTCGAGAAACCAGAGTTCTTCGCAATTTTTCTAATTTTCCCTCTACTTTGATACATTTCTCCTTCGAGTTCTTCTTCTTTTAAGCAGGACTGTGATTTAGGTAATTAGGCAACCTAATATTTTCATATTTTAGACACGAAGATAGAGTCATCTCAGAGTACATCCGTGCGTCGCCGATTTTCCGGACGGATCCTTGGTAATCATAGGAAAGACTAGTGTGCTCTTCAACGTACAATGTCTGAAGTGTTAATTACCTAATCCAGCCATATGATCGAGTCAAAGATTTAAAGGGACTAAGCGTCGTTTGAACAGCATAAAGCGTAGCACGTTCGAAGGTTCGTTCGACTAACGCTACGTGAATCCTCTTGTATTCCTCGGGGAATCGCTCGCGGGGATCGGCAGCCTCTCCCATTCACGCGAAATAAATGAAGTTTCTTCGCAAAGAGATAGAGTTCGTTCGTCCGAACTTCAGCGATTCGGTAAATACGATAGAAGAAGGAGGTCTCGGCTCTATTCATCGTTTCCAAGGGACGGGAAAAAGAGTCGGTAATCGAAGCGACGTTATTCGACGTCTAATCGATAGACTCTCGGCTACGTTAACGGCAGATACGAAATTCGTTTTCAACCCTTGTTTTTCAAGATACCTGCGGGACGAGAATAGACAGCCGCAAGTGGCGTGGGATAGTGTCGACGAAGAAACAAAGGGGCGAGAGAAAATGCTCAAAGGGAAGTAGAACAGCCAGTCGCGGTTTATCCGTGGCTTCCCAAGTAGAATCGGAACTCGCAAACACCGATGTGTTAACTGAGAAAAGAAAGAGAGAGGGAGAGTTTCGATCGGACAGCTACGAGAAACTCGTTTACCTAAGCGCAACTACCGGCGTCGTTTGTATTGGGATCGTTCCAATTTCTACGGCAACCTGTACATTCCCGGACATTACATACCCCTCCATTCGAATTTGATTAATTGAAGAAAGCTAGTTCCCCAAGTCCGTTCTACTAAACGCTTCGTTTCTCTAATTAAGTCTTGACTTATTCGTAAAGGGTCTTCTGAAACTGAACGAAATGGTGAAACTTGACGATTATACGATTTCCATATCGTGACAATTAAATCTAACGGCGTTACAATCATTAGATGTTAATTCGAATTCAACTTAATTATCAAACTATTAAGACTTCCATTCGCAAATATGCGTAAATAGAAGAAAATCATTTTATCAGATATTGAACGTCTAATTTGCCTACTCTCACAAATCATTTGGAGGGATGGATTTAAAAGCCCCTGCCGAGAGAAAGAAAACGAACCGGGGAAGAAAGCGGGGGATGAGTGATTGAATAAGCGCGAGGGATGAAGAAAAATCGAGCGTAAGGCAGTAAAACAGAAACCGTTCAGATAAGGTGGACGAGAGATGTAACCAGCGTGATTAATGAACTATGAAAGAGGGAAAGCACTCGAGTAAAGCGTGGAAGAAAGGAAATAATCTTTCACTCTGGCACCGGGTAAAAATGCATTTTTCGAATGTAAAGATCAAGCGAAAAAGAATGAACAATAAATTTCTGGCGGGAAAATATCAGGTTTCAATTATCTTTGGAATAATCAAACCGATCGTTTCGTCTCACCGGTTCTCTTTCGAATGGCGAACGAAATGATAGTTATCGTCGATGGCGATCGAAAGAACCATTACCCTAAAATCGTTTCGGAACACAAAGATCCGTAAACCTCGAGCGAAAGGGTGGTCATTTTTTTCTTCGCTTCCATCGGTTCATTCGCGATATTATCCGTTCGAACGTGTACAAATTGAATTTTAATTTCGCCATCGGCCATTTCCGGCATACGCTTCGTCGAGCTCACGCGTCCGATCGAAATATCCCGCGTTCGCCGATAACAGTTTCCTTTTTTCCATTCTCTAACGGCTCGTATTCTCGTACGATAATGTTTCTACTACGTTTACCACGGCACGAAGCGTGCCAATAAAAATCCTGCCCCCTTTTCCTTCGACAACCATTGGCTCTGCAAGCGCAAGAATCGCGGTGAAATCGAAGCAAAAGTCTTGAGAACCGAACCGCCATGAATTTATGAATCGCTGTGCCATTATCGTAGGTCACCGTTATTAGATCGTTAGCTTTGTGCTGCCATTTCGAAGACATCGATTCCTCGCTAACGTGCCCCTCGAATGGGTTACTTTCGATGATTACAACGGTTCGATGTACGATCAAGATTTAGACGTTCAATTAAAGCATTCTTCAAGGTATTTTCAATCTTTCGCTTGTCTTTAAGGTAGTAGAAACCCGTAAGTTGTCACTGCCGCTATTTTTCACCATTTCTACTGTTCCGATGTGATTCCCAAGTACCTTCTTCATCACAAAAGAAAAGGACAATCGTATTATGTTCCAAGAAACGTTGAAGCGTGCAAAGGAAACGCAACTAAATAGTTTATCCTGAACGCGGAAACAGCTGAGAAAGTAAGTGGTACTTGGACGTAGCCAGCTGCAGTCTGCTTAAATAACTCACGTTTCCTCCGGGAATTAACGGAAATTAACTAAAAATCCTATGCACCAAGGGAAGAAGTGCGGGAAGCAGAGGTACAGGGAGAAAAATAAGTGCCGCGAGCCGCGAACAAAGTGCTCTCGTTTTCTCGCGAAAGAAGAAGGACGGTTAGGTAAGCTACGTAACCATCCAGAGACGTAAGTATCTCTAGGATGAAGGAGCGTCAGCTGGCGAAAAAGAAAATGTTTAATGGCCGCGTCGTGGGCAGCAAGCAGAGAGGGAACGTGCGAGGTTCGCCTCTTCTTAATTACGTCGCGACTGTCGTATGCTGCCAACATTATTACCACTGGAGAGGGAGGGTTTAAGCTTGTCTACGTTCTACATACCCGACCAACCGACCCCATCCTGCGTCCCGAGACAAGCCAACTACCCGATAAAACTTTCGCGAAATTACACGCTCGGTAACAGCTACTTTTCATGCAAATATTAGGTCATCTCGTAAGTAATGCGCTTTTTCTCCCAGTTAATTTTCAAGTTTATATCTTTCAAGAGATAGAAGATAAAGATGCATGTAAAACATTCATCTTCTCTCCGATACCATTAAATAAATACGGTTATTTATTATTTTAACACCTTCTACGGTAAAAAAATAAAAAAACATACATCGCCAGCTAGAAACGTTGCAGGGCAATTTTCAGGGTGATTCATGGTTAGAGCGGAAAAATAACGCGGTTAGCAAACATCGATTCGTTACAGAATTACAGTTACCGGTGACATGGTAAATCGACGACACCAGATCGTAAAATTTCGGATTCCCGTTTCGAGATCGAACCACGCACCGAGTCCACGTGGTGATTTTCGAAACGATTCACGACTTGGATACCGCTTTATCCGCGGCGGACGATCGTGTATTGGTTAATCGCGAAATTACTGTCGTTCATCGTACAATAAAGCCAAATGAACTCGATAACGAGCGTGCTAAAGCGTGCGGGTCCGACTGAACGACAGTTTTCACGGACCGTGGTGATAATTTCAGCGAGGATCAGATAAATTCGGGCGCGTTAAGGGAACCCGGAATTTTTTCAGCCGAGTCGAGGGTTGAAAGCGGTTCATTTGAAAGTATTATGAGTTGTACTCGTTGACTGCGTACACAGCCACAAGCTACAGCAATTACGAGTCGAATAAAAGGGAATAAAATTACTAAAATTATTCTTCTCGAAATGTTATGCAAAATTGTATATGCGACGATCAGAGGAATTGTGTACCTGTTTCACACCAAAATAAACACTCGAATATACGATAACGCGATAGTGTAAATTGACCGAACAAAAATTGTAAATGAAATGTTGCAACGGTGCAGTGGTGTATGGTAGCCGAAGGGTTAATAACTATCGTCGTTGTCCTCGTTATTCGTAGCTCTCGCAGGCTGGATCGCGTAAAAGTCGATCGCCGTCCTATCAGCGCCTTCAATGGACAATTGAATACGCTGTAAATCTCGGCAGGCCGATAAAACTGGAACGCGCGCCGCGAAAACGGATTAATGGACAGAAGTGACCCGCTTATCCGGCTTCTGGGAGAGCGAGGGTGGTGGGTGAACATAGAGAGAGAGAGAGAGTAAAAAAAAAAAATTTTTCAACGTTGCTCGTGCCATAAATTTCCAGCACTGTCAATGACTCAGCGACGTAATCAAGACTCGCCCCTGTGCTCGCCTCTGGGAGCCCCGCGTATAGCAAAGCCAGACAACCAACGATATTACAAAACTTGCTGTCGTAAAACTAGCCACCGCGAAATTAGACGGTGCGTACGGCCAGATGGTGCACGCTTGTTTACGTAATTCTTTCGTTCTACATTTTCCCCCGCCTCGCTACTTTTTTATTACCATTTTTCTCTTCGTCAAGTCCCGCCATCGTTATTTCCCGTTATGATTAAAGTTTCCAAGTCTGAAATTGTTACGCACCCTTTCGACACTCGATTACACGTACGTCGCTATACGGTAATCGTTATTTTTCGAAGGAAATTACCGTTTCTGTGGTTGAATCAGAGTAATACGCGAGCAGAGTTGAAAATTTCATTTCATAAACGCTCTAGTATCTGCATATGTACTTTGGGGTTAATGATAATTATTCCGCGACGTATTACACGCAAATGCATACATCCATTTAATATTAATAATGTAATGTACTTCGCATTTCGGAGTTGAATATAAACTGATATAAACGAATTAAACGGTCACATTCTGTCGTGTATTCACATGAATATACATTTATACGAATGTTTCTCCTGTTAAAGTAATTAATAATTGCACAGTGGGCTTTCGCAAATGTTTAAAACAGGCAGGCGCTGCCTTTCTGTGTTTAATTTGTTATCTTTGTAGAAGATAATGCAATTCAAATTTGAAAAATCGAAGCTCAGGTGCGAGTTCACAGCTGCAGATTCGAACTGGTCGGAATCGAAATCTGCGAAGCCACGGCACGAGGTGCGCGAACGACTTTGTACGCTCGATCGGGGTCCAATTAACAGCTAAGCCTGTTAACCTAAGCGTTGAACCAGCTTTACCACCGTGGACAATTCCCTGGCGTACATAGTGGGTCACTCTATGGCGAATAATGCGATCCATCGATCATTCTTTCTCGGCTGGTGCAGCGTGACCGTCGCGATCGATCAATTCGAGCCGAAGTTCCGGCGGTGGGACCCGGTTTTTGCCAGGGTGACCATAAAATGCCGAACGAATCGGCCTCCGATGAATATTCAGGGAAACAAAGGGAGCCGAGTAATCCGAATTTCCCGAACGGTATATCCGCGGTTCCCGCCTCGCGTGAGATCGTTGTGAGAAGTAATTTATTCTAATTGACGGCAGAGAAAAGCTGGAATTTTTGTTTTTTTTCCAAGTTCGACTTCGACGAGTGTCTTCGTTGATAAATTACCACGGTTCCGTTTCTGCCACGAGGAAAGTGGGATTTTAATTAATAGTCAAAAAGTTGCCGCTATTTTTTTCTCCTTCTCTTCCTCTTTATCATTTTCTTATTCTCTCCCCGCGGAACATTTACGTAACGACGTTGGAATGTTGAGATTTACGATGCAGGCATTCTGTGACTACTTAACAGTCCTCCAGCATCCTAATTACTCTTTATAACTTGTTAACGATGTTGGAATTAGTGCAAGAGGTCTTTTTGTTGAGAAGACTTGTACATCTTGACATAGTTCACCACCTTGTTCGAACATGCTCTGCATAAACTGTTCGGGTTACTGATGTTTGCAAAGATTCATCGGTTGCTTAACATAAATTAAATGATTTTCAAAGTTACATTCGTGTTTTATCCCAGCGGCCGTCGCCACCAGAAATTCACCGACATTTACTTAAACAGTAATCACCGTACGAATTTGTAATTAACTCCGACGTTGGATCAATGCACGAGCATATTTGATCCTGTGCTTTTGCCACGATTCTCTGGAGATTAATCCATCAACGGATCTCTGTTCAGAAACGGTGCGATGATAAAAAAAATGATCAATCGTTGAATTTTAATTCGGGAAGAATAACACCGTTCAGGGAATTTATAAATTATTACACACGCGTTGTTATTCGATTCGCTGATGAATTTTAGAACGCTAAGTTTATTTTAGATGAAATCGCAACCGAGAACGTTTCAATCAATTTATTTATCATTTTGTTAACCCTGTTAACTGTTATTTGATTTGCAGTTACATTTAATACTGGGTAAACAAGAGTGGAAATTGTTTCGTTAAACAAATAAATTATATTATATTATACTCCACGGAACTGTCAATATTTAAGTGATTGAATTCGTTCAATTTAACAATGATAAATTAAAATTGAATTAAATTCTTGACATAATCTTACGCAAAGAGAGAATTAATATTACGATTAAATATACTTTAAACTTTCTCTGGAAAGGAAGGAAAATGAAGAATATAAATCATGTTGAACGGAAATGGTTCGTAACCGATAAAAGGACACGGATCGCACCAAATTCTGTCAATCACGATTGGATGAATCCGTCGTACAAGCGGTAGTAAAATTAAGTGTGGTGTAAAAGAGAAACCTTGGTAAGTGAATGAACGTGTCTCTTTTACGACTTCCCATAAACAAGCAACGTCTGTAACAAATGGCGAAACGAAATGATAGAGAAAGAGGAAGGGTCGTTCACTCGTTAAACATAATTATTTTTCCCGAATAAACGCATCCTACCTCTAATTGGCTGATATTGCATGCACACAAAAATAAAATACAAAAATACGAAACAAACAATTTTCCGCATCGCTAAAGGTTCCACGACGATTCGCTGCAATTCGATTGTACGTTTATTTCATTCGGTTTGCTTTACCCTTCTATTTTTGTTTCTCTTTCCCTCGTTCCCTTCTCGTTTTTTTCCCCTTTTAATGGATCGTCTCGTTGGTCCCCGATTCGTCCTCTTGGAGAGCAATTAACGATTGGATGAATGCCATTATTACGAATAAGTAGGAAATTAAAAATTTTATTCGGTAGAAAAAATTGCACCGGTTCGATGGAAATATTTTCACTTCTGGGTTTTACTTTATATTCCAAATAAATAGCACGATATGTTGGTAAGATTTAATTATCTGTTTAATTCAATTTTGCATTTCGTGATGATAAACGATGCAAGTGGATTAAAATTTCAAGTTTCCATCATAGTACCAGCACTTCTAGTATTCCATCCACCCTTTCTTCAGCCGCTACCCTAAGCGATTCGCTCAATTCACTTCTTTTTTCTGCTTTTCTCGTTCGGGTCGCGTTTTACGCGGCGTCCAGGGCCTCGTTTCTTCGTCCGGATTCCGCGACCGGTGTTAAGTTTCGCGGTCGTCGGAGGTTTGCGGCTTTGTTTCGAGCAGGCTCTGCTCGTCGCCGCCGCTTCGTTCCCACGAGCAGAAACCCTTGCTCCCTTTCGTTCCAGGCCCTTTTTTCACCGCGTTCCTGCGGCCCTCGGATTGTAAAATTCTTCATGATCGGCCGAAGTCCGGCCACGAACTCGCGCACAGCAAATTAAAATAAATGGCCGCGACGGGACTCGTGGACCAGCTTGGTCCTGCGTCGTTTTTCTTTCGCGGCTCTATGCTTGTTTACGATTATTGCCTCGCCGAGTGCCCTTCGCTCCGACGCGATTACACCGCTCGCTTTTTACGGCCGCGTGATAACCGTGGTTCGGTTCGACGGAAATGGATTCTTGTCTTCTTGGACGACGATGTCCAAGGTAACAGGCGCGAAATGGTACTCGTGGAACGACACGATTGCTACTCGTTTCGAATTAAATTGGAATTGAATTTTCTTCCTATACTCCATCCAACGAGACGAGACATTAAATGCGTAGAAATTCACGTGTTCGAAGCAGGCCCGACTCACAGTACACAAACCTCGACCGAAACGTTTGAAGAACTAGAAACAACTGAGCTTCGACCCTGCGTCGAGCGTATGAATTTGTAAACATATCCTGACTCGTCTCGCTGGACGGATTATAGCTTCATTAGAATATTGTTAATTATGCACGCAATGTTTCCCACCTCTTATTCAATCTTCTCGCTAATACGATAGTCACTAATTTCCCAAGAAAAAGAATAATAATAAAATAGATCTCGCTGACGAAACTCGTTGCAACAAACGGCTAATGAAGTAACGAGCAAAACAGTTCATTTGTTCGAAAGCCGGTATTCGCCAAGATATTAATGAACCGTTTCCAAGATTGATTAATTGCCTTACCTACAGGCGAGGTACTCGATGTCCATTAACGTCAATGCAACAAGCCAACAGATTAATCAACGGGAAACCGACCTGTTAAATTATTTCTAACCCAACCGTCGCGCAAACTGCTAGCAATAATTCGTGTTTCACAAATAATTCGCAACTTCTGTTCACGTGGCCAATTTCAACTTCATACGAGGCTAATTAAATGTCAAGCCGAATTCAGAGACACAAGTAGTCACTTTAAAAGTAGTGCATCGAAACCAACAAACTGTTCCTCGCGCTCTTATCAGACAGAAAGGAGATTAATTCAGCTTTTCGTGACTATGTCCGAAAATACTTTTCAATTTCTCTCGAATTAAAATAAGAAAAAACGGTGGAAATTATTGCTTGGCTAATAATTAAGAACGAGGAATCGTTCGGCGACCAACGAGAGGATTTTTCAACGATATAACGGACAAAGAGCGCGAGAAAAATATTAAAGGGAAAAGAAATAAAACAATGCAAAACAAAACCAGGGAAAAGGTTTGGACGCACGTACGTTTTGGGACGGACGTTTATTTTTCCACGATTTATTCGCAGCCCTATGTTTACACGTCAGTCAATCCGGACGTTTTGTTTGATTAAAAGCTGTGATCGTTAGTGACTGCCGCGCGACGACCACCCTGCAACGAAAGGATTTCGTGTGAAAAAAATATTCGATTATCCTGGACAATTTAACGCCGCCCTGAAAAATATCAACGAATCGTCGACGCTCTTGTCAACGTCCGGTGCTTACTTGTTTCACAATTTTTTAAGGAAAAATTTCATGAAAATCATCTGTTTCAAAAGAGAAAACGAGTGAATAGGGATTATATGAATGGAGAGCCAATAAACATGGTGTTGCGTTATTTATATCTGGGCTGTTTTTTGCAATATAAATGGTTTTTTGAAAGAGAAATGTATAGCGACTAAATTTTATACAGAATTTAACCAAAACGGATTAATAAAACCAGAAATCTGTGATAGTACAAAAAATATTTTACTCAGTAGTAGATAAATATGAATCGGCTAACAGAATTTCTGTAATTGTAATATTTTAAGTAGCGAATTGGATTTGTTAACTCGAAATTACATCGCGATATCGCGTCCACTTATGTGGATACCATACGAGAATCGCTCGGAGGAATGTAAAAACGTTTAAATTAAATTAAAAAAAAAAAAAAAAAGAAAGAAAAATGTAAAAAGAGAATATACACGGACGTAAATGCGAAAACTTTCATTAAAACACGCAAACGTTCTGAACACGGTCATTCGAATCCTAATTTTTACATGTAAAGGATGAGCTTTCGTCCCTGCTATAACTTCAAATGGTCGGGACGAGAGTTTAATTTGATCGTTACGGTAAGGAGGATCTCCAAAACGAAAAAATTAGAAAAAAATGTCCACCTCGTATAAACGGAAAAGCAATTTTACAAGATAACTTTCCAAGTTCACGACAACGAACGGTGAGCGAATAAAAAAGGTAATAGTTCGCACGAGTTTCAAAGAAAATACACTCGAGAATTGCTGGAAGATGATCGTGTTAAAATGTTTCTTTAAACAACCGGGAAAGTGTAAAACTTACGATGGCTTTTCAAAGGATAGAATGTCAAAGGCAACAGAAATCTGTTGAACAACTATGACACCGTTATTTTCAGAGTAATTTTCTGAGCTTACTTTCAATACTTTGATAACCACGGAAGCTGTCAATCAATGATCGACAAATTTGATATCATTAAATAATAAGGAAGACTTTCACCGTAGAGGAAGGAAAAATGCAAGATAAAAAAGAAAATTTTCCTACTACTGCCAGTATAAAGGAAAATAATTGAAAGCTTTAATTAATGAATTAAACACTCGTAATAATTGTTGCTTTAAGGTGCATGGTTATTTTCACGGTGTTAAAATCTGTTTAATCCTGGGAATCTCTATACCTTGTCGAAATCTCGAGTGTTTTCCATCTGGAATATATTTAATGGACGTGCAAATCTGTAGTCCTTCAAGCGCGAACAGAATTAACATTCCAAACGAATACAAAACTATTCTGGAGCATTCGCCCACGTATTTGTTGTTCCAAGTTAAACAACCGCGTTCGCGTTGAAATGCTCGCGTGTGCGCTTGAATCGTGCATACTCGCGAAATCCGCGTAAATCTTACAAAACACGGAAAGGATAAAGTGAGTCGCTTTTCGATTCACTATCCATGTAAAGCTCGGCTACATAGAATCAGAATAATCACGCCTCGGTAAACCGTTTTCCTGGACGCGCCAACTAGATTTGAAATTCAAATCTCCCACCAGTATAATCCGTGCGACAGACCTGGCATGTTATTACTTGTAAAATGTCGAAGTACGCGCAATTTTGTTAATTAACCGAAATTCCGGGTTCCGAATACGACACTGTGAAAATTATTTAAATTTACGTCCTTCGATTAACGTCTAAATTAGACCTAGTATCATCGCGGGTTTCTATGAATATTCAAAATCAAAATGCAAACAGGTGCCTCCTCGTAAAATCAAAATACAATTGAACGCGACAACAACACCTCTCCAACGCTACGTTTCGCAAATACATATTGAAAATCAATTCAAAAATCGTTCCAGGAACACTCGTATCATTCCGCGCTTAATTTTGAACAGGTTTCGAGAGGATTTTATACAGGAAAACTGACAAGAGAAATAAATTCGATATCTTGACTCTTTGAAATCTGACATCAAATGAATACCAATCAATTTTCGTCAAATTCATCCAATCAAAAAAAAAAACAGGATTTTCTTACAAAGACCGTGATGCTAGCAAATAAATGTTGAATGGTTCTTGTATTTTTTCCTGTAAATAGACTAATATTGTGTAATCGATCGGCAGCAAGCCGTCCGGCAAAGCGAACACCAGGAAATTCGTTTCGCTCGACGGAAGTTCGTGTTTCCAGTGGACAAAAAAAAAAAAAAGAAAAAAGAGCGACCAACGGCATTGGGAAGGTTGTTTTCCGTGCGGTACAACGATATTGGTAATCAATGTTGTGTATCATTGTTAACGCACAGCAACCGAAACTGTGTTTTCCAATTAAATCCACGAGGAGAAAAGCGAGAGCCGTACGGTGAAGATGAAAATGTGTCGACCATCAGGAAAATAATAAACCATAGTTTGTATTCGCGATACGCGCGAGAGAAAATGAAATTTAATTATGCGAACCGGGGCGATCGAATTTTTTTCTAGTCGAAATTCCGAATAGTGAACCTTCGAAAAGCAACAAAATTCCAGAAACCATTCATCTTTCTCGCGATATATTACCGAAATACCATCGAATCAACGGATTCCCGGCGTGTCTGAACAAACACGAAAGCGTCGTGTAACAAACTCTACGGCACCGCAAACGTTTAGTTTACCGCTCGGTTTTGCACTCGAGTGGATGGACACGCCAGCGAACAGACTGTAATCCGTATGTAACTCGACAAACACATGGCGGTTCGAGATGGCAGAGCAATTCAGTTGTGTTTCCGCCATAAAGTGGAATTCCGCCAATGGCCGCTGCCAGCTTGGTCGAACGACGCTGAATAAAATGAAAACGAGAAAGTATATTTTTTCCTAGCGATATTCATGGCTTAGCTGGACACAAATTTCGGATTACCTATAAACTTCGAATACGTCACGAGCTGTAACCCGTTTCACGGCAATAAAGGAAAGTGTATTTCGGCGGCCGCTTTCAGATTTTCATCCGCTTCGAAATCGTGTATTAAAAGAACTATGTAGTTAATGAACTTGCGAGTTCTCTTCTCTCTCTTCTCTCTCTCTCTCTTTTTTGTTGCGACCTGGCGGGAAGTCACCGAGCAGAGAGCACGTGCTCCAGCTGAGAAACAAAGGAACAGAGTCAAAGGAAGTCGTTGACCGCCGGTGAACCGAATACACCGGGAATGCCGGAAACGAGAGAAACGGAAAAGCGTGCCTGCACACACGACCTACCATTGGAACTGTGATAGTTTGATTAATTAAACAACGAGATTGGCCGAGCGTTCGCTTCATACTCAAAAAGCTGCCATTCAAAACTAGTAGATGAAAAAAAAAAAAAAATATACTGATCGAATTGAGTATCTTCCTCCTTTTCGAAGTCGGATAAAAAATGCTTCTATTTTCTTTTTTAACATTTTTAAAGCGTTTTAAAAAATCACAAATAGCACTTAAAACAGTGAATACCGTGACCAGATACGAAAGGTAATTCACCGTGAATCACTTAGCAAGGAATTTTTGTCGGTTAACCAAGTCTGTCGTCGACAAGGTAGCCAAGATATACGAGCGTTTCTGTGGCGACGACGTAATTATTGTCCTTCGGGAGATGCGAAGAGCGGCTCGTTCGCGAAACGAGGGACGGAGAAATTAATTTTTACTGTTACCGTCTGTCAGGCTGGAGCTAATATTTTCGCATAAGTTAGCTTCAGACATTGCGAAACGGCTTCACGGAGAATTGCAATCACAATAAACCCGGTGAACCCTCCACCTGGACGTTGCACAATTCTAAAAGCGATTCGATGAGAAAGTTTCTGATTACGAACGATTATATTCATTTGCTACATCTGCGATTCCTGTTCTGTTGAAAAAATTCCTAAAGGTTTAATTCTTCTTCGTGCTATGTTTCAGATTAAACGGTGAGATTCCTGCAAAATTCTCTTTAACTTCGGCTTCCCTTCTCGCGGTGAAACTTTAATGGTTGAATAACAAGCTGTAACGTTTCGTGAAGCTAATTTGATTCGAGGAAGGTATGATTAATATTCTTTCAGAGGGGAAACTCGCGTTCAGCAAATTGACTTTCATTCTTAACGAATACATGCATGAAGAATCAGTTCCTATTCCGCAAAGATATTACGATTTCTGGTACATCCTGCATCCTGCACAGTTTGAAGCATCCTTGCAGGAGAGATTAAGGAGGTTAGTTCGTTAAGGAATTCTCATAAATCATGCGTGCTAGTCACTTCCTGGTAAAACCTAAACCCCATAATCCTGGCTATTCTTCTTAATTGCTTGCAGTTTTCTAGAAATTTCATTAAGTCACTCGTCCCGAGAGCCACCTGCTCCCCTGTATTTCTTCAACTTTTCTTCGTTTAATTTCAATTTCTCTTAATATATTACCATAGTACAAGGGACATTTTGTAAATATTGAAAAATGATTCCTAGGATCTCCCTGTCCTGTGTAATCTTCAGTAAAAATACCGGTTGATTAAACGATATAACGACGAAAGGAAGGCACAAAGTAATGCGATCAGCTTCCACCGATTACCAGAGCGGCAGGAACATAAAAGAATCAATCGGAGAAAAGTGCTGGAAGAATTTACGAGCCGTAAAGGACCGGTCGAGAAGACCACACGTACAAGTTTACCCCGTGGGCCAACGGCACCGAAATAACTTCGGCAATAACGCGATAATCCGACGGTCAGCGTCCGAAGGAAGCGAATTAAACGATCCATTCGCGGTTACGAAGCACGAAACCGCGTCGAGCCGAGACGGAAATTGGGTCGGAGTCTCTTGGGAATTTCAGATCTACTCGCAAGCCACCCCTTCCTCTGGCAACGATCTTATTACGGAATTGGAGCAGCCTCTAACCGGATATATCTGAGCCGGTTTTCCAGATTTCCTTCGCAAATAAAGCCGCTTCCCAGAGTCCGGCATAATGCAACCCGTGGCTGTTTTATTACGCTGACTCGTATGCTCTGTCGCGTGCGGATATCCCGAGCCAATTAAACGCACCTTTACCGGATCGTATCAGCCAAATTTAAATTTGTCCGAGAAACTGGTCGGATCGCTTTCACGATATAATCTTCTAAATCTGCTGTTTTATAAGTCTCCTTTAATCATACGTAATTACAGAATTAATTGCATCAGATAAGAAGTTTGAAATTTTCACGTGAAATCTTAATTCAGGGATACATACTTTAACATTTTGATGACCTATACGTGACATCGTCCCGATAAAATCACAAAAATTAATATGGATTATGACATTAGTTACGTGTTTTTGATTTCTCTCCTGAAACGCGCGCCTGTTCTTCGAAACGGTATCGTTCACCTCCAAAAAGCGATTTTAAATCTTTCTTAAGAAGTTGAAACTTCGAGCCTCCCCAAAAACAAATAACTCAAGACGTGCTTCTTCGACGAATTTTCTCCATAAACCTCGCTCAAACAACAAACATTTCCAAACTTCGATGCCTATACCGAAAAATTATCACACTGCAGATAAAACCGTCTTCCGGAAACTGCGTCTTTATAACAACGAAATTACCGAATATTACATAGCCCCGGGCTGGATCAACTTGGCATCGTAAAACCAACGCGACAGAACGGCATCCCGCAGGAACAACTAGGAGCTTTTATTAAATCCCGAAGGATCGTCGAGATGGCTAAAGTTCGCCGGCTGTATTTAGTCCTCGATAGCTATATAGGACAAAGTCACAGATGGTAAGATACTTCCTCTCGTTGCTTATCGATTCGAGCTGCCTTCGTGAGGGATGAGAGGTAACTAATCGTAAGATATCGGAATGACAATAAATTTATGGATACGAAAATTTTCTTTCCTCATTTTTTGAATGATTGATATTTCCGTGACGTTGTTCGACGCAGACATCAAGAAACAGATCACTTTCTGTGACACTTCTTCTGTTATTACGGAAAGAACGACTTTGAACCGGTGTCAACGCTTCGGGGATCGATTCTCTGAAATAATAGAACTTGTGAGAAGGAACCGTGTTATCACAGGTTCTTTCTATGGGAAATAGACACCGGAAAGTCTTCTTGAAATAGTAATAATGTTATCGAACTTCTTCCTATTCGCTACTTTTTACTATTACAGATCCCACTTTAAAGATCTTGTAGTCTTCGTACTTTTAATACCACCTACGTGACGTTTTCTATCATAGTTTAAATTCACGCGATGAGAAAATTATCAGCTTTTTTAAGATTCAGTTTTTCAAGTTGCACCGAATAAGTTCAGCTGTCTCGTCGAGGCAAGGTGCCGCGTTTAATATACAATCTCTTTGCATGCGCCGTTGTTTCACGTGCCGTCATTAATTACCGGCAAAAAGTTTCGATCTAAAGGAGCCACTTTTGCCAAGGCTGGCTCGCCTTCGGAACGATACAACCGGCACCCATGGGCGCACGCCGAACAAGTAAAGGCCGCTCGAGGCTGACGTTTTGCGCGCGAGGCGCCATCGCAAGATTAATGACACTTACCTGGCTAACTTGGCCTGCTGCTGCATCCCATTAATACATTATCTGTACACGATGCCCGTCTCTTCGCCCTCTCGCGCTCTACGCTGTCGACCATTGACACTGTTCTTCTCATCGTCGTCTGAAGGAAGAGACGTTTTTGCCAACGACACCGTTCAAGAGGATCGTTCAACTCGCTCTTTGACGCCCGGTGTTACATCTCGTCAATTTCGTTAGACAATTAGGTCGCCGCGTCATCGAATCGAACGACGCCGATGTTAACGAAGAAAAGAGAATTATTTCATTCTCGAAGAATGATTTTTCGGAAATAATCCGAACAACGGAGCAGACGGACGAGCGTCGTCTTTCAAACGACCGGGCAAATGCGGTCAATTTCCGCGAAAAAGGGTTCACCGTAGCAGCAGTGGTGCACTGAAATCGCGCCACATCCGTCTCCGAGGACCAGCATCGGGAACAATGCGACGATCATGCATCAATTTGGCCGTGCAGCCGTTTCGAATAACTGTACCTACACCACGAGCAGAACGGACAACTAATCTGGCATTGTGCGTGGAACATGATGCGATTATAGCGTTATACCCGGTCTCCATGCACACTCTGATGATAGAACAAAAAGGATTCCGGTTTCACATATGAATTAAAGTATTGATGGAGAATTTCAATTTAATTAAAATATTATACGCAGTTAATTTACGACAGAAACGACAGTTTAAAATTTGTCGAAATCCTTCAACGAAATTTCACTGATACTAATGCGAGCTTCGAAGCTTTCTCGACACGACTTCCTAGTTCATTATAGAACGTAATAAATCAAACGGCGAGCAAAGATTCCTCCTCATAAATCCATTCAGCGAAAATATATCAATGGCACGGTGGAACGTTTCTTACGCAACGAGATATACTAGTACGAATGAAATTTCGTTCACTTCCTGATGCTCCTCATTGCCATCTTTCATTAGCAGACTTTCTTGCATGCGCGTACGCAACCCTAGCCTTCGATTGGCATCGATTGTCGCCCCATCATCGGTGAACGATGATCGATGGTCCTCGATCGATGAATTTTCTCGCGAATATTTTTTCCCTTTTGACACCACGATAATCTTTCGCAACGATTCATCGCGCGTCGAAGGTAATTTCGTTGGAAATTATTGCGACGAGGGGTCAGCCAAGAATTCTCACGAATTTCAATAGAATCTCGTTAGAAGCGTTCCATTAAAAGGAATTCCTTGCTAACGTAACAATTTCCACTCGCATTCTCTGTACTGAAAAATCCGATTTAATAAAAGGAAGAGAAGAAAAAAATAGATCGATCATTTTTGTACCTATGTTCGCCAAAACCCTATTTTTTATTTTAATGAACGTTGGTGCACGATTTTGAAGTTTGACCTCAACAATTTTATACGACTGGCAAACTATGCTTTGGATGCGACATTTTGCATCGTGTTATCGATCGATGCAGCAAGAAATTAATAATAGTTATCGCGTGTGTCAACGAGGATTAGCAGGTGAGAGCAGAGGGGATGAAAGACGAGGAATTCGTTAAAGAAAATTAATTTGTAATTACTGGCGAACGAGGCTTGCGTACCGGTTAGAAACGACTCGTTTACAACTGGCTAGCCTGTAATCTGCTTGCTTTCCACGGAACGTTTGTTTAATCCGGCACTTAAGGTCTTAATGTGTTTGCTGGTACCCAGACGTGTTCACGCGTACCATATTTCACCCTGCTTATCCTGCTTGCAGGTCAAAAAACAATTATTATAGTGGTAGTCGTTGAGTGAAAATCGATGAAACGAATGTAGAATTTCTAGGAAAATTGCTAAAGAAAAGTTCCTGGTATTGTAGCATTTCGAGTAGGGATACTACAATCGATAACGTTATCAATAAATATCAATAATGTTTTATTATAATATCGTTACGGTATGATTAAGTCAAATGTAAGTAACTGAAATGGAATGCAATGTGCAATTTTATCAATTTCTTCTTGTTTGAACTTCGGACAAAAATTCAACTGGAATTAAATTATGTAAAATACGAATAACTAGAAATGAACGATAAAATTACACGTTACATTCTACTCCAATCACTACCATTAGCCTTAACGATATTCCAACGATATTATCTATATATTGATAGCAGTGCCTCCACTTCCGAGAAATCTAAATTTACCAGATTACATCTTTTCAAATGTATTCGAAAGAAACAGGAACCAAAAAACAAATTGCACCGAATAGCGTTTATAATTGATGTCTTACCACATTCAACGATCTCAACAAGTAGACATTAATAATCCGAGTCCTTATTCCACGTATCATCTTGACAATGTATGTAACGTAACGTTTATTATCGTTCGAATAACAAGATTTGTTCTGACGACACTGTCTACTACATGGTTTATTTCTTCCCTCCTTTTTTCCTTCTCGTCCCAAACGATGTTCGTTACAAAAAGTATCTCTTCCGCGTTTATCGCGAACATCGAGTGATCCAAGTCGACGAAATCAATTCTGCCGGTGTACGAGGTTTTCTGGAGCACGGGATCGACGAGCCAGAAAGAAACGAGAGGTCGTGATTTGTTCCACGAGAATCGATTCGACGTCTTTGTCGCGCGATTCCTACGCTGATACACGTCCCGATCACAGCGCATATTTCCCTGGTGCCTGAAGGCTTTCGAACCAGCGATAGTTGTCGACAAAGTTCTCTCTATTCTTCCTTTTACCCCCCTCTATCCCTACGTCGTTCCTTTTCTCTTCCCACTTGAAACCTCTTTCTTTCATCTCTCTGTCTTTCTTCACTTTTCTCTTCCTCATTCCCTCTTTCTCTATATCTCTACCACCCATTTCACCCTCTGCACTTCCTTTTTCTCCTTTTCTTCTCGCTCTTCCCGCCCAATTCCTCGCCAACACCACTTTCCCAACCTCTTCGAGCTTCCCTCGCATTTTATTCCCTACCCCTTCCACCCTTTTATACGTACACGTTCTTGCAACATTCAAACCCCGAAACATTGTTCACCTTTCAACGATTCCCGAATACGCCACCGCGTACACCTGCGATCCCCTTTCTTCGGTTCGATGGCCCGGAAAATTGTAACAAGTGTAATTCGGTAGCTCACCGTTGCTGCGAATTTGTAATTTTACAAATGAGATAATAATAATATCGTTATGGCACGAAGGAGAGAAAGATGATGATCCTAGATTCCAGATACATGACCCTATTTCCGATCCTTTCCTACCTCTCGAAGATCATTCTTCAGAAATCATCATAATTTCCATGAAATTATATGCAAAAGCGAGGTGAATGATTATACCGTACGAAATTCTAATACGAAGGAAAATTTATTACGTTTCAGCAGCGGTCGTTAAATTAGCAAGCGGCTCGAAGCCACGGATGATTATTTTCCTCTGGTAGAATGGAAATATGGTTCGCGTGACGGTGCCGTTGGAAAAGCAAGGCCCTCGAACGGAGTAATTTCTCGTAAGGTCCCAGTTAACCGACTCGTTCGTCTTCGTTTTACGAACGCACCGAATAAGAGGAAAAAAGAAAGCGTCTCAGCGAAGACCAACTTACAGCGTTATTTACGTTGTTCCCTCGCATGAAAACTACCGCTCTTGATGTCGTTCTAACCATAGTAATCTCCGAGGATAGTTAGCCCGTACAGGCAGCCAGTAAACCGTTCCGTTTTTACCTTAATTATCGTTTTGCTGGCCGCAGATGCGGCCTTTCGAACATCGCGCCGCGTTGCTTCGGCGTCGCGTAATTCTTGAGAACGCTCCTTCATTCTCTGCCGTTTCAGCGTGTTCGACGTTTCGTTGGACGCGGAATGCAAGAGACAGCTATGAAAATGGCGGGGAAGAACATGAAAATGTACTTTGCCGGATAATTATGTACATGATCCTTGAAAACTGTACGTATCTCGTGTAAAAAAAAAATTATAAAACTTCATAACTATAATAATATCCAGTTAAATGGCTGAAGATACGTAACGAAAACGGGATCGTGGAAAAGCGGTGAGAAGGTTCGTTAAGAATGGATACCCGTGATCGCTAACGAAGTGTACGGTTATACATCACCGTCCG
The DNA here is from genome assembly GCF_051020975.1 of Osmia lignaria lignaria. Lineage (NCBI taxonomy): Eukaryota > Metazoa > Arthropoda > Insecta > Hymenoptera > Megachilidae > Osmia > Osmia lignaria. Next base: position 9,717,951 of record NC_135041.1, read on the forward strand.
AATGATCGAGCGAAGTTGCACTCACTGCGCGCTGTTCGCTTTCGCATCGCGAGTCATCGTGGTTGATGTTTAGCTGTCGGCTCTTACCTGCAAACAGAGAGAATAAAGCAATTAGTAATAGGAATTGTCATGGGAATCGCGAAACAACTCGGTGTATTATAGTCAATCCTACGATAACGTTGGAAAATGTATTTCATTGTGCCAGGTAAATGGTGATTACGAAATTATAACAAATTGAACGTAATAAAGTAAAGTCAGTCTTAATTCCTTTTGTCATTGCCGAGTTCCGGTGTTTGCCGAGTTTCTCCTACTTTATATCTGTTAACGTACTGTCGTGTTATGCACGAGAAACTTTAATCGTTGCGTATAATTTGTTTCGGCTGAGACGTGTTGATTTCTCTGCCAATGTGGACAATGTAAATTTCCTGGCAAAATGATCGTTTGAAATTTTGTAATGTTACAGCCTTTGAGCTGAACAAACGTAATTACATTTTTATATTACCGACTATAAGCTTCGATGTAAATAATCGCACTAGAGAAAGTTTCTATATTAGGGTTTAAATTTAGAATTAAAATAGCTAATTATAGGATACCGCTATGGCGGAGTCTAATGAAAATATAAAGGCATCGTTCATAGAACAAAAGTTTCCTAGACACGCACGCCCTGGCCTGGGAACCGAAACGAGCCCCCGAGTATCCACGCTTGCCAGACACACCCTCGCGAACACCGTTAATAGTAATAATAATAATAACGCCAAGGGTGAGGGAACCTCATTTTCCAAGGGTCCAGTGTCCGCTCTACGAGCTCGTACACGTATGACTACATACAGGGTGTTTAAAAACAAGTATACAGGAATAATAGGATAAATATGTCGCATATGATACAACATACTGCTTAATCACCTTGATTATAAAACTCAGAGATAGATTTTTGTACGTCCCTTCTGTTCGAGTGTCAGAGAAGCTCATCCGTTTTTACAAATTTTCAAGTTCCATTCAATTCGACCCTGGGACAGCTTCACCTTGTTACAAAAACATTATTATCTGTTTTATAATAAGCTATGCATGGTACAGAAAATAAATTCTACTAATAAATAAATTTCCAACTAACAATAATCAGAAAAATCTACCTCGAAAATCCTTTAATTTAAACACCCTGTATATGGTACATCGAGCGCAGAGACGTCAGGGTGCAGCCTTTATGCGGATATTGGTGTGCCAGGGCAATTTAGGAAGATAATGCCCGACGATCAAGCCCACCCTTTCATCCCCCCAAAAAACCTCCCCGCTCCGTTCACCCTCTTTTTTCCTCCCCGCGTTCTTTCTCCTCGTCCAGGAGCGAGCCTTAGCAGTCTCCTCTCGGTCTCTTCTCTCCCTCGAGCGAGCATAGAATGGAAAGGACGTTATTGATGACGCGCCTAGAGCTACGAGAACGTCTAAGAGGTGTGCCAAACGACACGGCCGAGACTCGCACGGCCAAAAGACTACGAAGACTCCTTTTTTTCTCGTGATGAATAAAAAAAAGGAGGTGTGGGAGAGAAAATTCCGACGCCCTTTTCACTACGGTTTTCAGCTTAATCACGAGCTTGAATGAACACAAAGCGACGCGAACGCGTGCGAAACGTGCTTTGTTTATCGAATCGATCGAAAGTAGTCCCGGAGGCGGCCCACGCGGCAGACGTTTTGTTTAATGATTCATTCAGACGCTAACGAAGAGATCGGGATATCGTTTCTCCACGAGAGAGCCTGGGAAACATGGCTGAAGGGAACGGAGAGATCACCGCGGGTGGTTTCGAGACAAATTGTATGTCTAATTCTACGAATCGACCAGTTGAAATATTAAACGATGTACGTGCCACAAGTGAAAATGTTCGCTAGGAAATTGGCCTTTTTTTTCATTCAACGTTCGCTGCTTTGTCAATCTCTGGCATTCAGGGAAATTGGAAAATGTCATTGTTACATTAGCACCGCTAAATAAACACCGTTCTATTTAATAACACTAACAACGGTAGGAAAAAGCGTCGATGAATACGGTGATCAACGAAAGTTCATGAAAGCGTTCAACAGGAAAGCTTGTTAATATTTTCAACACGTATACGTTGATCGAGCATTTCAGTTTTCGTCGGCAAATATTGACGGTAAATATTGGTTAACAATTGTGACTCGAAACGAGCAGAGAAATAATCGTTACCGGCTGGACGTCTGGTTATCGTCGTGGCGCTCGTGAACTTTTTACAATCTTTCACGTGCAATTAACTCTTTGAAAGGTGACAAACAGCGTGCTGGCGCCTCGACGATCAAGCGGTTACTACCGCGACGCGACAGGAAGAAGAAGGAATTCCGATCGCGACAGGACGATAAGCTAGCGGAGGATGTCATCGAATGACGAATCGTGCGCGCGGCTTTGATAAACGAGAATAAAAGCGAATACGATTGCGACCGTTTAAGGGTTCATTTTTCTCGCTAGCAAAAGATAAATTCGACAGTCGAACGCGCGTTCGGAATATCGAATTGTCGACGCGACCGCCGCACGTTCGCACGAATCATTTTTCTAGATAAAAAAGAAAAAAAAAACCATCGAAATGCGTGAAAATTATTGATCACGCGCTATCCACGTGCTACACACCCGGAAAAATTGTCTTCCATTTTTAGGAGGCTGACAAACGCGAACCGACAACCTGTGAACGCATTAAACATAACGATAAACTGGTAGCAGCTTCGTTGAAACGGATGAAATAATGGCCGAGTTATTCGGAACGAAAATATTCATCCTTTGTGAAATTTCGCGCGAGATTGTTTACACGTATCGCTATCGATCAAATTCACGTCGGTAACAACTTTATATCCCGACGCGTGAACAAACGTTTATTAACTTTTGATCGATCATCTTTTTGAACGTATCAGATTATTTCTAACACGTTTTGAAGTACATGAAATCTGAATCGTTATTTTGTTTCAATTAAGTGATATTTTTCAAAGAAGAGACACTCGTTGGGTTTCATTTGTGCTTATTTGTCATCTGCAAATGGTATACCAGAAAACTGGAAGCAATTAATAAACCAGCGATCATATTTTGACTCATTGCTTTGATAAATGAATTATAACCGGCCGAACCTCTCGCCCATGCATTATTCAACAGTCGTCCCGTAGAAGGCGCGAAACGGCTGAAAAAAGAATACACAATGAGCCTGTACACTTCGCCACGTGAAACGAAATTGACATTTGCACGAACGGGATTCCCATAAAAAACTGCAAGGAATTTATATAAAAACGAGAAAGAAGAGAAAGGATGAGAAGGAAGATTCTCGTATCCAAGCTGTCAGAATGAAATCCCATTCCGGTTGATAAGAGCTTCCCTGATAGAAGACTTAATCCATTCTACCTCGGTGCCATTCGTCGCAAACATTTGCGAAGGGGATACTTTTTTCGACGAGGGCCGACTGCGACTTTTACGATCTTTCCCGAATACAGGCACAGAGGAACAAACCCTTATCTAGATATTACATTTTTTTTTAACTGAGCGATGGAAACGTGAGTTTGAAGTGTACCTGACAAACTTACAGAAGTCAAAGTGGATATAATTAAAAAATCCGAAATTATTGAAGAGACAAGAGCCATTATTCGAGAGTTGTTGCACGAAGCATCGAGGTTGACTGCACAGGAACAATCGCACAAACGATACTCTTACGATGTTCCGAGGAGAGGGCAAATAAAGAAGGAAGGCTTCGCAATGGTTCCTCTCCTTTATTTATCATACGTGTTCGTGTAGTACGGGCATGTAGCCGCGTTTCCGTGTAGCAATCGCTTTCCTGGGTACTTCGGTTCATTGTAGTCCAGCTGGGACCATTACCGGACACACCCGGCTGTATTCGAATTTTTTTTCCCGCGGATATCTCGCCTCTTTGAAATACCGAGCCTCTCTCGTATCTCGCTCCGACATCGACGATCCATGGCTCTCTGACGAAACACCAGGGAGATTCGTGTTTTGATGAAAGCAACGTGTTGCAACTTTCGTTCCCACAACGATGATCGACATTCCCTTTCAGACACGGTTTTCAACGTCTCTACAGCTTCGTTGTGCATCGCCTCGACTTACTTGATTCTTGTTCGTTTCACTGGATTTTGATATTAATTAGCGAAAAATTATCCAAGTGTCTCGCCTTTCCAATTATGCAAACTTGTAGTAAATGAATTTTCAATCTACCGAGCCGTTGAAATTACACGGAACAAATAGAATCTTGATAACATGGCCTTCTTTGATACAGAGACACGAACGCTGTAATTAAGTTATCTACACGCCGGTGGGTTCATTATAGATACTCGAACGACGTCAATTAAAACCAGCAATCAAAGTCCTGGATATTCTAGGTCAGACCGATCATAAATAGAATCCTATTTTTTACGTTTTATCGTTAAAGCTAAAGACCAAAGAGAGAATGAAACACTTGCTTCTTGTACACATAACGATTACTCAGCATTTTTTATAATAACGCTACAAAGACAAAGTGGAGAAAGCGACTCGATACCTGAAGTCAATCAAAGATAATTTTCCTAGCCTCGAGCTATGCCTCGTAATTGTACAAAAAAACATAACTAAATTAATTCGACGCGATACACGTCGAATCGAACGCCAACGAGAGGAAACTTTTACAAATAAGAAAAAAAATTCTAAACATCTTTCTCCTGTATAAAAATCATCGTCAACTATCAAACGTTGATTCCATCGACGTACGAACGAAAGTAACACGAACGCATCGGAACGTCACGTCCAAAAGTGAATTCCATCGTTCCCAGTATAAATGTAGCAGTAACAAATCAAGTCGTCGGTCGATTGTCACGAAAAACCGCACGATCATCGTGACACGATCGCTCGAAAGCTCGGGAACAGGTATTCGTGAAAGAAAGGATCGACAGCGCGGAACGATCGATCGTGTAGTATCACGTCCGCGAGCTGAATCCGATTCAGAAATGCTGAACGCGGTTGGATCGTGTGCGTACGTTCTTTACCGAAGCGAGATACACTCTTAAACTCTTCACACTTCCGCCTAGCTTAGGCTTGTTCAACGAATGCCAGCCGGAGGCTGCCCGCTGGGAAATACGCAACTACATGAAAGTGTTCGAACAACAATATGTTTGCGGCTGAAATAGGTATACACCTTTCAGCTCGAACAATAAAGCAATTTTTGTTAAGTGCTAAGGGAAATATTTATTATATTGTCAATGTGTCAACACGGTAGGAAGAGTCAAGCATGGTACTGTTCGCGTATCAAAAGAAGACTGAGCTCCATCAAGCTAAAAAGTCATCGTGCATTTGCACCGTCCAATTCCCCTTGCCCCTGTGACTTTTTAGCCAGTGCACGAATTATGAAAGATTTGCACTATATTTCTACCAAAAATGTAACTGAATTATTTTTTAATCAATGAAATAAAATTAACCAGTACGACGAGTCGAACAGATAAAATGATAACCGAGGCAATAACAAAAATTCAGGTAGCATTAGCGCCTCTTGTAAAGATTCTCTTTCGTTCGTCGTTGCACAAAGTTCGCATGTTACACCCGCGTTAAAGACCAGCCAGTGACATTTAAAAGCGACTATGAAACTCGAAACAAACAGCGAATGGCGGTTACTACACGGCGATGGGAAGGCAGTTCGTTTCGTTTCTCGATCCTAACAGCCATTACCTCGGATCGTGCAAGGCTTCCGTTTCCATGTTCTCGGCGAGGTTCGTCGTAAATTTCGATCGCGGTTTCGTATCGATACGTGGCTTCTTTCTCTGCTAATGAAGCTTAATAAATGTTACGTTGCTTCCGATACCGTCACCTGTTTTTTTTTTCTTTTCTGTTGCGAACACTCTCGCAGCTCGATACAGCCGTCCAGTATCTCGTTGAACTTACGAGCGGATCCCGCCACGTACCTGCCGCGTTTAGGAATTTTAGATAATCGTTATTAGGCGGATTTTATCGTTGACATTGGCGCGTAAAGTCGTCGATACGGCTGTAGGCGCGGTCCGATTAGAAGGTAGGCTTCGTTAGCGAAGGGAACGCCGAGGGATCGCGTTAAATCAGCGTCATCGGCGTTGTTTTGCGCCGATATTAATTTACAAAGCGTGTACGATTCTATCTCGAGGGAGAGGCTTTGCAGCCGCCACGTTTCCGCTCACCGCGCCTCGCTCTTTACCGCTTTCCTCGCCGGCCATTATCTCGTTAACCACGATTAACGTTTTCCTCGTTAACCGCGCGTTCCCGTTAACTTCATCGTACCGCAGAGCACTCGCGTATGAAGAATGGTATTAATCGGTTACTGCTTGTTTATCTGGAAAGACATCCGCCGAAGACAGGATCAACCGATCCTTTTCCTGTCCGATAACTTAATTTCATACCTTTTTGCATGATTTCCTTTAAAACCGCCTGAATTTTACCATATTGACTGAAGTTCTACCGTTTACGTAAAGTTCAATCGGTTTTACTGACCTGTGTTTAACTAGCAACTTTGTTCCAAACAATAAACTATTAATTATTTACGCCACACTTATTCACCGATGGAGAAAGTTTCCACCATGAGTTTCTACCAAACTCTGCTTGGTAATGGTTAAAAATGTGAAACAATATGGTACAAAGAATTGATTAGAAATTTCTAAGAGTTGTATGAAAAGTTAAGTGGTACGAAATAAATTTCAGCAGACGAGTTTTACAAACATTTCATATTTACACGAACGCGTTAAACGAAGAATTACAGTTTCGTAGCACGTGGTAGAACATATTCTGAATTCTCCCTACGACCTCTCGGAAACGTCGAATTAAACTAACTTCGGCCACTGGAAGCTCTCGTTTTTGCGAGAAATTCGATGTTACACCGTGAATTATTCCACGGAACAGGAGCAATTCATTCATACAACTTTCGTACATCTGTATCTTACACGATGAAAAAACATATTCATATTTAATGATGACCAGATTCACTAGAAACTCTGGTAGTTTCTAAATAATATTTATAGTTTAGTGGAACGGTTGATCTCTACTGAAATCTCATCTTTCAAGAAAATCATCACGCATAACGCATAAGGTAGTAATCTATGTAAGTCACGAGTAGCAAATCTATGCAACGCGGACGAGCACGGATAGCGTGCAATTTTCAAATTCACCGTCGTAGTTTTCCATAAAGCAACCAGTTCTGTTTCTCAATCGGTATGCACCGCGCGTGCAGAGAGGACGCGGATAGAAAACACTGGGTCGATCGTAGCCAGCAGGAAGAAGAGGCAAGAAGATAATAAAAAGTAGAGGACGATCGTAACTTCTCTGGCAAGAGGAGCATGAAAATCAATTCGTAAACGTGGCCGTGTGATTCGGTTTTACGCGAGGTCGAATAAAACCGAGCGTTCTCTGGCCCTGTAGGTAGCACTATCGACGGGGAACGCTTTGAAATATAGGAATCATTCTTCCGTGACGCTTTATGTAAATGGGAACGTGCCGTTTGAATATATGATTGCAACGGTCCGGCCAGCTCGTGCTCGTCAAACGAACGTTTTCGCATGGAAAACGGTTAAAAACAGAGTCGCGATTGGTCCACGATTGGCTGAATGCGATTTTTCGACGCGTTCCTTCTTCCGGACACTTGGTTGAAAAATGACACCACCTCTTACGAGCTGGCTCGTTGAAAATTTATAACCGATTCTAGATCCTTACGAGCCCCTGTAGAATAAAGTATCTTTGCTTTTAAAGGATCCGAAGCTATTACACGCTGCTCTTTACTGAATCCTATTCATTGATGTACGGGACAGCAAGGGTTCGTTCGAAAGATCCTTTCGAAATAGGTTACCGATAAGTTTCTGGGTAAGTTCAAACGAATAGGAGAAAATTTCTTATGTCAATTGGTAAATGAAAAGTTGAAATTGAAAAATGAAACTACGTTATTCGACGCGTTAATGCGTAAGTGTGAACCTATCCTAGGCGGATAGAGGGGTCTTTTTGTTTCCCTTTTGCAAACGAAACGACAAGGTGTTCTAAGAGACCGAGCGAACGTCTGACGAGTTCAAGAGTCTATTTCCCCAGAGTAGACGTATTGTCTAAGTAGCCGCTTTGGTTCCACGCAACGTTATTCTTTCCTTGCTGAACGAGCTGCTGCTCGATCTTCACGCGTCGTGTACTACCGCGCCGACATTCCGTTTCAAGAGGCTTCTTTCGCCGCACCCTTTAAGCATCTTCACAGTTTTCAGACTCGTCATTAGCACTACTCGCTACTCCAGACGGTTGTTAAAGCGCCACTCGCCTGAGGGGTCAGGTCGATGGATAATTTTAACCCGTCTGAAATCCATCTCTGACCTTGCATGATATTCCTCGCTGAAAGGAATAAGGGGGAAAACAGGGAAAATCAAGTCTATGGATGAGAGATTTTCCAATGGAACGAGAACGGGTTAAGCGTTACGTGCGTACGTTCGATCGAACGTATATGGTCGCATTTCTTTTTCTTTTTGATTTTGTTTTAAAAAACGTCTGGCGCGCGTTAATGAAGAGAGTCGGTGGTTTTTGCTAATTACATATACGGGCGAAGATAAAAGAAGTTTCTCGCACGGGATTGCAGGGCGAATGGGTGATTAATCAACATTTACTCGTGCCTCTATAACCCTTCGAGATTAGGGAAGTTATTAAGCCGATGGAATGAGATTTATATAGTTCAAGTGGAAACAAACGTCCATATGTTTGAGGTGGATTGGTGAAACAACTGTGAACCATTTTACGCTCCGTGAGAAATTATTAGCTTGTAATAAATTGCAGAAAGGGACGGAACTGTTCCGTTCGATACGGACATCGGAGTTTCTCTACGGTTATTACAGTTGCGACAGGCCGAGACAAATGAGACAAGTATTTCCATCTAAACAAGTTAATATTCGTATGTATTATATAGACATCGAGCACGTACACGCGGACTTTCAAAGGCCATTTAAGCTGATGTAATCCTCCTGCCACCCACCTACACTCGTCGACGCATCCGCGGGACGTTTGTCTCCGGTAGAATATTCGTTGCCGTTCCGTTTCACAGAAACATTTTCCCCTATCAGACCGCTTTCGACATGTTCAACAAATCAGTTAATAGGTCTCCACAAATTTGATTTAATCAAATAATTAGAAACCGATGAAAGGATAAAAATATTTCATAGAAAATTCCCTCTGGTTTCTTGATTTTCTTAGTGCAATACTTTTACGAGGATATTAGGATACAAAATACGTATCAAAGATTCTACTTTCCAGGCTCAAGCTCGTTCACAGTCTTGGTGTAAGCATTATGGAAGGATTAAGCTAGGTTTAAAGGGAATTTAAAGGACGGTTTCTAAACGGTACGAGATCAAAAGCGTGCATGCTCGTTAAGTTAAGAATCGGTTCGCATGCACGCTGACCAAAGGGCAGGTTTCCACGAAGGTAAGAGTCGCAGCGCTAATCGGTGATAGCTTATCGCTGCGCTCGACGCTTTTCGCCGACAACATTAAGTACACCGAAGTGCACTCTCTTCGGTTTAAGAAGACACTCGATTTACGGGTTAACGAGGCACTCTTGGTGCACCAAACCGTTTCACGAGGCAGCGGTTAACCGTCCCCTGAAGCAGCTCGACTCGGCTGCACTTTGGAAAGAAGCTCGTTCGGGATGATTCACGAGGGCAACCAGCACGAAGAGAGAGAAAATGAAGTCAGAAGCGGGAAAGGACAAGGAAAAGTAACGCGAGAGGATACTCGCAAATTTTTCTCGCGATTTATGCGCATCCCGATTTTATTAATAAAGTCCAGCTCGTTGCGCGGTTCGTGAAAGTTCTTGCGCCGGGACGAAAGTATCATTAAAGCAACCGAAAGCCAGGCTGCTCCATTTAAGTGCATTTCTGTCGGCGAAAAGAACGGGGAAAAAAGAAAAGGAACGCGTGCCTCGCGGCCACCACTTTAAACGCGTTTCTCGCCACCTTGCAACAGCGGACCGCTGCTTTCGCAAAAACCGCACGTACATCGAGGCTACGGTAACCGCGTCCTCGTAATTTGTTTCGACCGAAAAATATCCTTAATTCGTGGCCGACGCTTGCTGTCTCTACGCTGCTTTTTCTTCCCGGCATTATCCTGCAATTTGTTGCCGTTCATTTCGAGCGGTTTCGGACGCCCCAAAGAAATTAGGCTTCTAGATTGTGCCGTGGGTTAACTAACGGTCGGCTCCGTAACATCCGGACCCGAGATTTACGGCTCTCGTCATCTGGAGCGGAAAGGCTTCCACGAAGCGCGAGTAACTCATCAGGAATGAATCAACTTTTTGCTATCGACTTTTTTTTAGAAATAATTACTGAACCTTCACGAAACTTATTCTACATATAATTTGAACATGGACAAGTATTCTTCAGGAGTGAAAAAAGTATCAATCCTTGAATTCAGAATAAAAATTCGATGGGCGTAAATCGTTATCGTAACTGTTTTCGAGCGGTGAACACCAGTGGAGATGCACCTTTAGACAGAGAGGGACAACGGAGCGCCAGAGGGCAGGAGATGGAAGGAGGGAAAGACAAGGAGGAATGTCGAGGAAGAATGCACGAGGGGCAGCGTGTGGGCGCTCGAGCGAGCGAGGAAGGCACGTTGCGGCCGACACGGCCGCAGACAGAGACATTGCATCGAGGTTAAACGGCTGAACCCTGCACGGCGAGGACCCTTAGGGTCAAATACCTAAATTGCCGCGTCACAGTCCGCAAGACAGCGCGCCGTTTGTGCGAGCGTGGCATTAAGAAGAGGCGAAGCCCGATGGAACAGTGACGTTACGCGCTCGAAAGAGCAATTCTACCGTACGATCGTTTCGTTGCAGGTGAGAGGCGTGGGCGAGATGGATGACGAGCTGACCGTTTAATGACTTGTTTCATGACTCGTGGAGAGACTTACAACTCGCGAGGATGCCGTTCTTTGATCAGTTTATAGTTATCACGCGTTGGAGCTTGATGACGGTCGCTGTTTTAACAATCCGGTTAAAGGAGCCGGGTTAGTCTTCGATACAAACTACTTTATGTTAAGATTCCGATAACCTTTTCGCCCCATTAGGTGGTTCAGTTTATTGCTACGTAGAGTAGATTGTCGATAGTAGTTGTTTTAACGAACTACCAGCGCAGTCGGGTTAATCATTGACTCGTACTACTTCGCATCAGAATTTCTTCATTTTATCGTATTCATTATTTAATATTTTCCAAGTAGCATGGAATACTTCGTCTTATTCGCTGTGAGAAGATGTACGAAGATGTACGAAGATGCACGAGTTGTGCCAATTTCATAACGAGCAGAATTGTGCAACGCAGAGTGCGCGCGTGGATCGTGTGGTCGTTTACCGAGAACAGACGATGACGCGATTAGCTTCGAATTGGACAACATTAAGAGTGGCGGTCGTTGACACGGCTGACACGCAAGATGCGCGTAATCAATGATCCGTGAGAAAATCTGAACGTTCGAACGGCTCGCGATTTTCTATCGACGCTAACACCATTGGCCCATCGATCGATCCAAAGTTCGATTCAATCCACTACATAACACACGATTCTTCGACGAATGACACCTCGAACTTACCGAAGTCTGATTCGCGTTTAATCAAATCGTTTCTTGAATAAAATTTCTCCAATCTTACCGGCAATAAGCGGTCCCAATCATTCTCCAATAACCTCGGGCCGCCATTTAAGATTCGTCACGGGAGCAACAGTCGAGCATCAATAAGATGGTTCAACCTTTACAGAGCGACTCATTCGAAACGCCATCTCGCTAGGTCCAATGACAGGCGTGTTAAATGCGACTTCGATATCCGTTTCGCAAGAGCCGTCCTGCATTCTCACGGGGCGGCGGTAAGCGTAATTCGAAGTCGACCGAGCCCCGTTTGTTCGCCAACGAAAAGCTTCGAAAGCCCATCTCGATTCGATCTCGAGCACGGATATCCAGGCGTGTCGCGAACGCTCCATTACCGGTCGGTATGCCGGCACCGAGAGCTCTACGTGGGTTGAGGAAAAAAGGGGTAAATGGAAACGGTCAATTTCGCACCGATTCGCGATTACCGAAGTCGTGAGAATGGCAGGGGCGTACACGTTCCAGGGAGGGCTTCCTCTAATGAGCAACTCGTGCGTGCCGGCTCAGAACCACTCTTTGTTCGTCGCTGGTGCATCAGGGACAATCGCAGGACTCATTAGGCGTGCATCAAGATGAATCCAACCCGGGTCACCCGTGAAATTGAAATAATGGTACCATACGAGTCGCTCTGCTCTTCGTACCGTTCCGTTCCGTTCTGTTCCGCGACAGAACCGTTAGGCGTGCCTCCACAGCTATCCACTGGCAATCATCTTCAAACCTGATTCAGACTATACAGTCAGGGGCAAAATTTTACCAATGATATATACAGCTTTATCAGAAGAAAATTAATTAAATCGAATGACATTAATCGTTCGTCACCTTCCCCAGATTCTTCGACCATTAATCGTGCTGAGAAAAATGGATTTGATCCAGAGATCTTGATGTCACAATGGCTAGCACATAGATATTGATCATGCATATACGAGATTACCTCGTATATTAATTATTATTTTACAATTTGAATCCATGAATTTTTACGATAGATAGCCCTATTCTTTTTTATATATAAATTATAGTTCAGGAATCCGACGCGATAGCAATATAGCAAACGCGGATAGGACGATCGCGTTCGATGCAGCGTGCAAGATTTGATAGCCGGAAAATTACGAGCATGGCGATTATTCGGTCGACCGCAAGCCAATTCGGCTGACAAGAATCAACGTTTCGGCCGGTGTTGGAATCGTTTCCAGGATAGTTGGTGGCAACGTTAACATTAATCGCATCGAATTACTATCATTATTCCCGCTAATGTGCAGACTCGAAACCGCGATGATATTTTAATGCGAATCGTGATTTATTACCAGTGGCGTTAGATAAAATGTATGAAAAAATTCAGGAAGGGCAGGGTTAAATGGCATTCGAGAGCAAGATGCAATTTCGAAATTAGTGCAGTATCATTGGTACACGTAAAACGCCATCGTTGGCAGAAATCGGCTGACATTCTGGCTCTCTACGTCGTCTAAGCTCTTGGCCAGCAGCGCCCATTCTGTTCGCCCAGCCTCGCTGCCTTCTCGACGCCAGTCCCCTTTTGTTTCGAAGTTTGCGAAACTGCACGCGATTACGGCCGTGTCACGTAACCTCTCTTTGCTTGCAGCAGCGTCACTGAACTCTCTCGCGAACTTAACGCGACCAACCGCATTGTTCTGACTCGCATTCCGCTTCTTAGCTCTCCCGAATTCGCGCCCAAGACTAACGAGCTGAAAAACCAGCCTGCTTCCGAAGGAATTTCACTCTTCCCTGGACACCAGCCAGAGTGATTGATGAGACATGCAACCAAGATTTTCCAACATTTTTGCACTTCACTCGGTGTACATTACGTTTTCGTATCATCAATTTCAAGCTGGAATCCGAACTGAAATCCTGGTTCATTCTAAATAAACAATCTATCTAGCTAACCATGAAGCATACATTAGATCACACTGAAATAACATTGTACCTATAAAAACTAAGAAATGTGTAGAATCTAGAAATTAGATTTCGAATCGACAAATTGAATTAAGGAAAAAGAAACTTGACTGTACACGTGGAATGATTTTCCTTAAAGTGTTTTAGAACACGCCCATCGTGAACGGGTTCTATTCACCGAGGATCCAGTACGTGCTTGAGCGTGGATCGTCCGTGAAACAGCTCTTAACGAGATTTCCCGAAAGGAGAAAGGGGAATAAACCTATTACGCTTCCGGCTATTTGTCGATGGCCGAACTACAGAGTCATTGTCGAGGATGCGTCAGGAATTTCGCAACGTTCCCTAAGGAGGAAATACGCTCGAAAGGTGGATGAAAAAGTAAACACACTCGGCTGTAAAGAAGATATTTACCGTCTGGTTATTGTTTCGAGAATCGTTAAATGTCGCGACGCGACGCAAGACGTTTCATCGCGAGTCGTTCGGTCGCAATGGAACGCTGAATCCGACGACGCCTTTGTGCGTCTCGATGACAATCGACAATCGGTGTTGGAAGCTTGGAATCACCTTTTCTCACCCTTTTCTTCCACCTACGGTTCCATTGAACCGGTCCCTTTGTCACGATCGATGTACCCGATCCGATATCTCCTCGTGAACGAACAAACCACCCCAGAGATCGGTAAATTTCATCGAATCCGCGGCTGTGTTCGAGAGATCGAGGCCATATTCGGTCGAAAAGCAACGGGGAGCCGTGGTTACAACGGGAAGTAAGCTCGGAAGAGATTGCGTTTCCGTAAGAGATCGCTTTGTTCGCGCGTCTGATCGATAAACCCTCGCCTATGGTAATCGGGAATAGTTACAGGCATTTGGCTACTTCCGCTACCCTACTGCTCTGATTTCGATCTCTCGAGGAAATTGAGACGCATCCTTTTTCCTCGATAGACTTATCTTTAATCGATGGCGGCTAGGAAACGCGATCGCGGAACGGAATAACGACATGGTGAATATTTTTGCCGTTAAATCGATGCTCGGAATGCAAGCGATTCCCAACAGACGAATCTAACGGAGTATCCGCTATTACCAATTAAAATTATCATCGTGATCTCTAATAACCAGTCTATTCATATCGATACCGATTTTCGTTTGCAAACGAACATGTAATTAACTCGATTCGGGATATACGCGATTGCGGCTTTGACGATTACCTAAGCCGCCTATATTCTAGCCAAATTATTGCCAACTGTGTAATAAAGTATAAGCTTTCTCTATTAGCATACTCATATGTTTAATTTTCAGTTCGTGAAATACCATCCTATTATAACAGGATCAATTGTGGAAAAGGGAAATATTAAACTTCGAATGCCGATGAACGATCAATTAAACGCTAATACGATTAACGACTTATATACGTAGAAACCAGGTTCTCCAGAATTATAAAACTTTGAAATTTCGAAATGGTAATTCATCGTTAAATCATCAATTTTCCAATCAACGACAATCATCGAGCTCGTTTACGTTCACTTACCGGGTTCACAGAAGTCGAGCGTAGTTCCGGTGCACGGGTTGCTAGCTAACGAACCCGAGTCTCCATAAATTTCAGTCGAATCGTTCAAAGTGTCGAGCAGTCTGCTAGCGTAATTAGTTCGACCCGTGTCGAGAATTAGAAAAGCAACCAACCTGGCGGTTGCCATTATCGGTCACGCCATTATGAAGTAGCAGCAGCCGGTGTATCAGGGGAATTCTCTCGGTCCGGTGGCCCGTCAAGACGACCCGTGTCTCTCTCTCTCTCTCTCTTATTCGTGGTCCCGGGGAATTGGAATCCCGCGTTCGTCGTCGCTTCATGCAAACGAGTTTACATGCAAATACGTTTACCTGCCATAAACCGAACCGGTAGCCAGGACACGCGGTCTCTCTATCTCGAGCGAGCGCGGGGGCGCTCATCTCGTCGCTCGCCTATGTACCACGAACGAACGTTTCGCATCCACGGTGGCGATTTAACGGCTTCAGACCACGTTCCCACAATGCATCGAGGAACACTTGCGGAACTCTGTTGCTGTGGGTCAAAATCACTTTCACATTCGAACAAAGCTCCATTAGGACGAGGCGCGCGGATTCGTGCTGCGGATATCGTTTGTCCTGCTCCCCCTTGTTTTAGGGCAAACTTTGCTTGCGTACATTGTATTATTTCCATTTAACTTCGATGTTGCGGTTACAATACAAGGAAACAAACTAGAGCCCACGGTGGATATTGGTCGAGCAAATACAATTTGCTATTCTATCTGATTCATTTGCAGCTAACAGAAGATTAATTTAATAACGTATCAAAGACTGCAAGTACGGTACCATCTGTTACACTTTTAGAGCCTGGAGATTCACGATTGCAGAAATAGGATTCCCAGCCGTGTTCCGGCGGAAATCGCGCTATCGACTTCTGGAAAGGGGACTCTTCTGGTCTACCAAGAGAATTTCATCTCCGTGTCCCTTTACTCGCCGATTCCTACAGGGACATGGTCGCACAGACCATCCGTGACCGCGTGGATCTTTCCCAGCTAAGAACTTCAAACGACAGAAAGTTTGTCAATCGATTTTCTAACCAAACGGGTCGCCACGATGCGATCGATATCTTTGTAAGTTGCAATGTAGAAAACTCTTGCTACGCTCCACAAACAAAAATCTCGTTTTCTTTTAAAATTCATTGCAATTAATTTCCTATGGAATAAGTTGATCGTCGCGAGATACGATAAAGCTTGCGCAGGAATAAAATCATGTATAAACGATATTGAGATGTAGGAGTTTCGGTTGACGTTGATTTAACAGACGCAGGATCGTGACAAATGCGACGCGAACCGTAATAATGTCAGCCGTGCATGCTCGAGCGGGCAAGCTGAAAAGAAGCGTTATCAGGCTTCTTAATGTATTGCGTTCGAGAGGTTTCTTGCATTGCGACTCCAGGTGTTGAAAAACGATAAAAAGATCGATCGAGGCTGCGTCCGGTACAGCTGGACACCAACAGGCAACGCGGTTGGGCAAGCTCTTGTCGATCATTAGTGTCGGATCATTCGTTAAACCTACAAAGTCCGCTTTTTCAAAATATACCACTCGGGTAGTTAATGTACTCTCGGTTCGGTAATATACTGGAATAAAGTAGTACTAGATCGTGGTTCGCGATAACAACCTCATAAATCAATATCCTTCTGCTAGGTGTACCGGGACCACAAGATTCGCGGAATTCATCGCTTGCGATTCTACCAGCCCGCATAGGTTGGTCATTCTTGAAACGAAAAGAGTGATAGCGTTCTAGATACGTGGAATTTGATGAATGTTCACTAAATACCGCGTTTCAATCTCAACTCCTTGATAGCCTGATATTTCACGAGACCTTGTAATTTTACAACGATCTATCAAATGGAAACACGGGTCTCCGTGTAACGGGAAAACATGTAAATGCGAATTTACTGAGTTGTGTAGACTGGTTAAAAGAACTGTTTACATTAAAAGAACAACGATATACTTTTTGTAACATTGTCTGTTTAGTACCAATTACGGCGAGTAAGCTTGGAGGACGTAACAAAGTTCCACAAACAAAGTTGGAGAAAACTTCACTGGACTACCGTTGAAACTTCACTTTGAATACTTTATAGCCCAGATCCTTCATATTTTTCTCTTCTTTTGCAATCTTGACTATCCATTTTCTTATTGACGTTGAACAAAAAATCCATTTTCAGACAAAACGAAAACCATTCCCAGACTACCGATTGTCGTTCCATCAAATAAATATTGTTTAAAATAGTAAGGACTGGCGGCAGTTTCCAGCTGGAAAACCGTCTGAATAGGAGCACTCGAGCCGCTTCTTCTTACTTGGTAGAATGGATAAATTTTCACGGTGCAATATCCGCGGACGCGTTTTATCAAGCACGATAAATCAGCATAAAAGCGGAGGCGACGGCAAAACGCGGGAGATTCGAGCGGTTTGCCAGAGGCAAACGTGCCATACAGCCACCCTTTTTCTTCCCTTCTGTGTAATCGTTATTTATGTAGCGTTGATCTGACGTCTGCATTAGCCTTTCGTCATCAGCCAACTTCTTACGTCCGTACCTGTTTCTTCTTTATTCCTTCCTCGCTGTACAACCCCTCGTTAACCCTTTCGCTAGTAAGACGGACTGTAGTCGTCTACCATTAACACTTACAAATACACCCTTGTTTCTCAAACGGAATTACGGTTTTTCTGTAGGTACAAGATTTTTTAAACGCTGTAAACTAAATGAAACGAACGGTTAATAAATAATTTACGAGATTCTATATATTTTATTTTCATTCTCAAGATTTAGTTTGAAATTTTGACCTTACCCTAATTGGGCCAACTTTTGTTTTAATATAATCCCAGGCAAGAAGCAAAAGTCGAATGGAACAGACAACGGGTCGGAAGCGATGGTGGTAGGGGGATAGGAAATTATGAGAAAGGCCAAAACAGAGGCTGATATTTCGGCAAAGTTTCTGTATTCACTCGGGGCTAAAACCCTCTCCTGTTGTGGGCTACTCGACGGGTGCCAGCTGCGTCTGAGGAGCAGCTCTCCCACCGTTTCCACGACGATAATTTACAAACAATTATTCCGGCCCGCTCGAAAAGCCCGAGGCGTCGCCGCGCCGTTCTGTTTCCCCTCGACGAAACGTTTTTCGAGATCACCCTCGATCGTTACACCGCATCCACGAAAAATCGACCGCGACGAAAGCCAGACGAGAATAATATTACACCACGAAGAAGGACAGCTCGTGGAAACGTTTTGGGTACAGGCCGGGCAACGATTTTAATCGAAACGCTGGCTGCTTCTCCCCGATAACGACGATTCCAGTGGAAAGGAGATTATCTAAATGGAATTTAATTGCGGGATTCGTTATATCGCCAGAAAATTTCATGGCGAAGTGAAATCGCACCACCCCCGTCTCGTAGCCAGTTTTCTTCGCAATTCGTAAGTTGGCATTAACCCTCGCCCTGTCGGACCGTACGAATGAAATTGAAGAAATTCGATAACGAGCGAATCGTGGCGTTAACGAGTCTCGACGAGCACGATGAAATTTTCTATAACTTTTAAGCTTCAGTCTGGCTGGAAGTACTTTTCACAATTAGTGTAGCGAAATTAAACGACGACATTAATTTTGACAGTGATACCACTCCTGCTAACGAAGGAGTTATCGTAAGTTTCTGGAATGAACATTTTTTATCTCGGATAACAAATCCGTATTTAATCTTCTAAATTAATATTCCTCTTCTTACGAGTGCTTACTTTTCTCTGAATCTTTTGATACAATTTTAGTAGCTGTTAGAAACTTTCCGAGGAAATACTTTTGATATCTTTTATGCGATGTAGAATGCATTGTTCGTAATTCCGAAGATGACACGGTGAACGGAGATCAATAGGTCGCAATAAACAACCGCAATATTTCCCTATCGACTTTAATTACTACGAATGATCTCGCTGTGACACATCCACCCATTACGGTGCTTTTTTCCGCAATAAGAAGTGAATGAACCTCCTAATGAATGATATATTACTACCGGTACGATAACTCGACACACATTGATAGATAGCGTACTCCACTTCGAGTGTCGCAAGCATTGCGCTAGGCTACATAATTCACAGCGAAACGTTTCAATGAAAAGCATCAAGTGAATTTTCTAACATTGTTTCCATTTGTTAGCCCGACTGAATGCATTTTTCTTTTGTGGTTTGAAAATTATTTAACTCAGTCGTTTTACGAGTTCTCGTTAATATTCTCTCTCCCTTTGATACACTTCGTAGACGGGCTAACATGAACTCTCCATTTTCGTTATGGTTTACCACGGATTTTAATAATTTATTTACCATGCAGGCTGCGTTTGAAGTTTCTCCTGGTATTATACTGAATTAAATAGTCATGTTAAACTCCGTGGTGAGAACATGAATATGTAAACAGTATTCCTTCCGGTTTTTCAGCATCAACTTACTTTTGTCCACGACCAGATTGAATTAGAATTACTCGTGTTCAAATTCGAAGAAGATTCGTGACAAAAGGTACCAGGAAATTGGAAGAAAAGGAGGTTTTAAATAAAATATTTCAAAGCTGTCGGAACCTCGAACAATATTTCCTCGTCGATAACGATTCTCTCAATTATTCTTTGACTTCCATTGAGGAAGAAAGCAAATAATCTTACAGAGTGGTTAATTAATCTTCATCGAACGGTTCGAATCGAAGAGGCTCGTCGTTCGAACGGGCTCGTGGAAAGTTCATCGAAATTCGCGTGTTGGAACAGCCAACAGACCGTGAATAACTGGCAAAGAAACAACGAAGCTGAAGCAACGACTAGAGAGAAGCCAAGGCAAGTTTGAAAATTTTATTGCGGTTACGACGGTGTGTTAAGGTTACCTATAAAGTCTATAACTTAAGGAAGTTGGTAGAACCTGAGAGTTTCTCACGATAAGGTGGTTCGTTGCATTAGCTAGGCCACGAAAGTCTGCTTTTAACAAAGTACCCAGACTCGAAAGGTCGAACGCATTAAAACTTACCGCGACGCATTTTCTAATCAATGAATAACGCGAAACGCCTTTCTTCCTTTTCGAACCGCCCTGAACAAAATTATTTTATCCTGATGTTTGGAGCCCATATTTCTACAGTAATACAATAAATATTACGTTTTGTCAGCGTTCGACGATTAATTCCAGCAATGTTTGCACGCGGCTTGAACATTCATGTAACATATTTTATTGCCTTTTTTTTAACAAGCATACCAGTGAAAAAAGTGCACTTAAAGTTTCAATGAAATATGATATCGGAAAGAATCAATTTGTGTAATATTCGGTGGTGTTATCTCAATTGACGGGTGGAAAAAAACATACTGACATTGATAATAGATAGCAGGCGTGCGAATATTGTCAGGATTAATTGATTGAAATTCGATTAAAAATCAATTGTACTTTCAATATCTGTCTGTCAGAAGCGTTTAACATGTTTCTGTTGACTTTTCGCTAATTCGCTTTGTACTTCACTTCATCGGTAGATATTCTACATTTTACAGTATTTATCTCTACTGTTTTCGCTGGAACTTAACACAGCCGAGGCAAGTTAAAAACGAACCATTTGTTTGAAATAATGATTTGAAAACCTTCCCAATCCTTCAGTTTCCATTTGCAAATGTAACAAATTACCACGGGAATACCTTCAGAAAGAATCGCGTAAAAATGTTTAATTATACCCGTTGTGTTATTCTCTTTTAAGAGCTCATCAGAAATGCAATGCAGCAAACAAACTTCTGCTGTCGCAACTTTTCAACAAACTTCCAATGAATTGCTTAAAAATTCTACCTAGTTGCGCGATTCATAACTGGGAAACAAGAACAATACCGATACAAATTTCCATTGAATCGCTTCTACCAACTTTTCAATCCAACAATGATTTCCACGAAAGTCCGCTGTTGATTTTTCAAATTCAAAGCGCGCACAGCTCGTATCACGACTGATTTATTTCCTCTTCGTTTCGGCCTTGCTGGAAATCGTTGCGTCGATTGGGAAACGCGGGCCAGTGTTTTCCCGGCGTTTTCATTCGTGGCATCGGTCTCTCCAATGTAGTCCCATCGAAAGACGCCCTCATTAAGGGAATTGGGTCGCTCCGCGACAATGAGCCGACGAACGGACCGTGACGAAAGCCGAGCGCAATCCCGAAAGGGCGTCTTGAGCTGAAATGCATCAGCCGCGCCGGAACGCGCTCGTTTGTAGCGATAAACGCGAGAGCATGACCCGGAAATTTAGCTTCGACGATCCAGCAGCCGTTTCTCGCTGCTTGATGATACCTAATCTCCTTGGTATACTGGAAGAAGCGCAGGCTAAACGGAAAATAATTGTGCTCGTGGAGAAAAGTTTCATCCATCGCCAGAAGCTGGATTTCTCGGAGTACCTATCACGTGACAGTAAAATTCTGCCCTTCTTGCAATTTTTGTTACACGTTAAAAATACTGTAATATCCAAAACTAGTGCTGTGAAATCTTTTGCTATTTTTTTTTTTTTTTTAACAATAAAGTATGATTTACGCCGAAAAAAAATTGATTCATAATATATCGATCGGAGATATAAGAGCTGGGTTGTTCATGGAAATTCCGTGCACCGGAGGAGTCTTTGGAAATATGAATCTTCTTGTAAGCAAAGACCCGTAAATTTTTCCGCATTCTCATCTGAATTTCAAGCAGATACTGAAAGCATGATACTGCACTTTGGTTGTCGCGATAGAAAACGGAACGCTGGTTTTTGCGTTCCCCAAGGAAAACTTTGGAACACGCGATACCACGAAAGCGTAACGTGTCTCAATAACGGAAGAGGCACTAAGTTATTTGGAAACTCGCTGCTCGACAGATGTCTACAACTTCTTAATAGTGATCTTCATTAAAATATGACAACCCTCTTTCTTCCCCTATCCATTAGCACGCGAGTGTATCGTCGAAGAAATGTTTTTATAAAAAGATTGGTTGAACGTTTCCCAGAGTAATTTACTGAACTTTTTAACGCTTTCTCTATGCAACAACGATGAAATAAAAAATGCCAAAGTTTGAATGGTTCCTCTTTGTACAAGGAGGAACTTTCTACAAACATGTTTGCTTTGAAACCGTTATACCGCAAATCGTCCAAACGTAGGGTTTATTACTTTGCCTGTAGGGTGAAGCCTTGCTGTTTGGCGCACAAAGTTTGCTTTCAAACGAATTACTTAAACTTACCACGTAACAGCACTTAGAATATTCTACATTTACATTAAATCCGAAATTGAAATATTTCATATATTTATTTTTATCGAATTTCTCCATTTGAAACTAACATTTTTCATTACTGTGCATCACAATATATCAACAAAAAAAATAAAAAAAAAAAAAAAAGGAAGAAAGGGACATTATTCACTCAGGATTCGCTAAAAAACGAACGATTTCGAGAAGTCACGAGCAGAATCGCAAATATCGATTCACGAACGAGTTCCATATTTCGTCGTGGACCATTAATCGAGCGAGCGGACGGTTGAACAACGGAGCCCGCGCTGAAAAGGCAGGGCATTTGGCATGCGAGATTACGCGCCCAATCGTGGCGATCGCGCGGAGCGACGCGTTGAACACCGAAAACTACCGCCGGTGTCTGCCAGCGTCCCCGGAACGTTTGGACGCCGGCCAAGTTTCTTGTGAATCGGTGCACAACTCGCGAGGAACGCTCCGGCGAAAAGCGACGGATTTACCGAACGCGCCACGAGATCGTAATCGTCGATTAAGTTTCGCGGCAGCCGGCGTAGCCGGAAACGATCACGCTCGATTATGCCGCGAGATAAAAGCCGGAGAACGACGTTACGTACGGGTCTAATTTCCACGACGAGACTCTCGACAGTTCCGCGGAAAATTCATCCAACCAACGGCCGCTGCTCGACGCGGACCGCTTTATTGACTCTATAAACACGGCAAAGAGAGAAAGCAGTTTCCGGTTTAACGACGCGGACAAGAAGCGTGCACGCGCCTCTCTACCTCTCGCTTTCCGCTATTCTCTAACTTGTAATGTTATTCCACGAGAATCGGGCATCCATAAATCGCCATCCTCGAAAGGGATAATTAGAAGATCGTCTCGCGTCGAGTCGAGCGAAACCAGCGGAAATTTCGACCAAGGTTCGTTACGCTTCCGAAAGTTTACCTCGTTTACGAACCGAAACGTACGCGTCCTTCGAACTCTTAGGGGCGCCGTTTATCCTGTGAACGAGCATATAGCAATGGATGTAGATTATAGAAAGTTTATGCTTATCGAAGCTTCGGCTAAGGCGGTTTCAAGTGCAATTGTCGCAAACGGAAAAGTTAATCGCGCTACAAGGAAGAGAAAGAGAATAAAAGATACAATTGATTGCGAACGTGTTTCTCGAGCACAACATGTACCTATTTTCGCGGTTAAACGTTTTTCGAGGCAAAAAAGACATATAGTAGTCCGAGGTACATTGAACAGAGGATTTCACAAGGGTAGAGTAGCCAAGAGAGTAGAACGTGGAGGGTGGAAAAGAAGAACTCGAAAGGAAAAGAATCCAATTAGAGGGAAACGGCATGGAGGGACGTTACCCGGTACAGAACCAATCGGACACGGTCTTAACTAGATTTCGGCCGAGTGGAACCATCGGGACGAGGTGAAACAAGGAATTCCGTCCACTCGAAAGTCTGGCTTGTCTGTGAAAAGAGTCAATTAGAAGCTAATCGATCACCGTCGTGGGAAAGAAACTCCGGACCAAGGGGTAGAAATGATTTTTCGTTGCTCGACCAGCTGGAAAATGGAAAAGCGGTCGGTGATCCGTGGATCGAGGATAATGCCACGACGATTGGTCTGTCGCTGCCTATAAATAGCCGGATGCCTTGGAGAGGCTAATAAACGAGGCAATTAGGCGGAATTATGATTGCCGTGGGCGGCTGCCGCGACGACATTTCAACCGAGACTTACGTCACTCTGTATTGTCTCGCGGTGGAAAAATTCAAAGGGACGAGTGACCGATTAAGAGCGTTGATACCGGTTTGTCTACGGATCCGAGGCTCGTCGTTGTTAATCGTCCTTTGTGGGGTCATTGCGGAGGAAGTGCAAGGGTGGTCATGGTCGTCACGCCGTTAATCCTTCCAACCTGACGCTCCACACGCCCGTTAGAAACTTTATCTCGTAGAAATTTTCTTAGACTATTTAAACTAGTATTTATGACTTTAAGCTATAATTTTCGTGATTTTCATTCACGTTGGTCATCAGAATAAAACGGAAGCTAAATGTCGAGTTTCTCCGTAAAATATCGCGAATACGTTCCGAAAAACGAGCCTGTCTTGGTTATTTCCGTCGCGGATAGGTGCAGCAAGGTGCATTTGCATCGATAACACCGGCCTCACGTATGCGTGCCTTCGAGGTGAAACGTTATTTATTGCTAAGCCTCTCGTCCTGCCTTTTCGTGCGAAGAATATCATAAATCTTCGGTGGCGCATGCAGCGAGCCATCGTGCGTGCTTGTGGAACGACGTTCGATCGAAACAAAACGACGGATCTCGTAACACTTTCGTTGAATAATCCATGCAACGACGTTCATCGACGCGAGTAGCGTCTGCCAGCAACCGTTTTATCTCTTTCCTTTTTCTCTCTCATCATTTTCCACGAACGAATCGGAAGCGTTCGTACGCGTTCAAGTCGAACGATAATACACAATCGAAAAGCTAATCCGGCATGAAGTGGATATAATAATAAAATTTCGATGGTATCCGGACCAAAGTGCAGCCGGATTATCGGATGTTCCCTATCATTCCACGGTATTACATAATACTTTCTGGCTCTCCATTTCCGCGTATAATACATACTCGTTCCTTCGATATTACGAGCCATTATCAATTTTTCGATCCTCTCGGTATCCAATTGATTCCACAGTTTGAACAATTCTGCCTGATTATACCGTGGGAGTGTGTATTTATTTTTTAAACTCAGATCAACCAAACGCATAATTTTCTAACGTTTAATTAACGAGAAAGAGAAAAAAAGGTCGGCAAATAGAAAATCTAACGTTTAAACGTTCCCGGACAAAGTGAAACGCCAACGCAGAAAGAGTCGAGTTAATTAAAGACTCGGCATTTCAGCGTCGACAGGAACATTCGAGTTTCATGTTCGTCGTTAGACAGACTGTCAGACCCATCGGCGATAAATGTCGTTAGCATCTGACGACAGGCCGTCG
The DNA here is from genome assembly GCF_051020975.1 of Osmia lignaria lignaria. NCBI lineage: Eukaryota > Metazoa > Arthropoda > Insecta > Hymenoptera > Megachilidae > Osmia > Osmia lignaria. Next base: position 9,743,192 of record NC_135041.1, read on the forward strand.
TCCCGAGGAAAAAATGCATACACTCGAGGATCTACCGTTTCGAGAGACTCAGGTGCAACAGCAGGTGGTGAACGATCAGCGTCGATCGACGGAGAAAGGAAGACGTCGGTGGTCGGACGCGGTATCGATAGTCGCCGTTAAAGCGGCACGATAAAGCTACGGGACATTAGATTAATGGCCTGCGACGTGTTCGATATTTGTATCGTCCTCGGTATCATGGACCGGCCTGGCCTGGCCGATGTTCCGTGACTCCGACACATCACCTCGTTCCATCGATAACTCCGCGTCTCGGGCGCCGATTAGCAATTTGCGGCTGGGTTATCGTGGTACTTGGAAAGAAACGGTAGTTCGATGTGGATTTGTTCGACAAATCGCTTATCTCGATGGTGACGCGAAATTTCATTTTATAATTGAAAAATTTTACTTAAAAAAATGAAACCATTCCTTCATGGTCCTTGCAAGAATTTAAACGTCTATTTCCTCTTCAATTTCAACATGAAATGCCTGCAGTATAATTACCCAGAACTGGAGTTACTTCAAGCTCGTATTCACTCCGGTTCCCTGAGGGATCTTTTCTACGCTGTTGCGATGTATGTAAATGGCAACAAACTTCAGTGCAATAACGTGTTTCGATGGTTGGTCTCTCTGTGACAGAGGCAAACAGTGATGCTATACATTTACAATTGTGTACAGTGTACGTAACATCGTTTCATGCATAGCGCAGCGTTCGTGAATTACTAATAAACACGTTGTTCCATAGGTCGTTGATTAAGTGCTTGCGATACGCCATTATACTCGAAAACTGTATAGAGGCACAACTTTATTGTTCGTTCAATCGGTAACGAACTAGCCGTAATTGAATGCAATCGGGTTGAAACAGTGACGGGGACAATGTTACGTTCGCAGTGCGTATAATCGTGCGAAATATATCCACCGGCACACCCGCGAATTGTTGGGAACGATGTTAAATTTTCCCGAATCTCCGTTTGCCAAAAAATGGCAGAGGAAAAAGGAAAGATACACTCTGTAAACCGTACTCGAACAATCGTTCCGAGTTTTCACATAGTGAAATTGTATAACGCGTCATTGTTTATAATAAAAAAACAATTATTGTATTCGAGAATACTCGTTGTTCCAATTCTGTTCGTTTCGACGAATCGCGAACGTTAAAAGCTTATTTCCATTTCGGTGACGTTTACGTTTCGTTAATGACCCGATCGTAAAACAACGATAGACGTCCCGACCGCAGGAGAAACAGGGACGTCGTAATCGTTAAACGGGCCAATAAATTTCGTCTAATTTATGGAACGATTTTACGATCTGATAATAATGAAGCGTCTTTGGCCCCATCGATTTTCCTCTCTTTATTATTCCAAGAACGGCGGACCAAATAGGAAGGTGGATTGCTTCTTTTGTTCGATTAAATCGTTCACGGAAATGCGAAATGGGAAATGGGATCGCGGAAAGCTCATCAGAAAAGTTCCGTCCTGAGAAAGAGGCATCGTTACGCGTTCACTGTCATGTCGTTGATCGACAACGGGAATTCTTGAATAATCCCGTTTCAATTTTAAACGTGCAGCGAAAGCAACGAAAGGGTTGGAAAGTTCGCTTTTCTCCTTGTTCATCGGTCCGTATCGTCTTCATTTTAGATGATAAGCGCACCCTTCGTTCTCCAAAGGATTTTTTGCTCGGCCTTTGATTGTCGTCGCGGCTACGTGTGGCGTTGAAACGCGCATAGGTGGTCCCATTATAATCACGGAGAGGCGAACAGATGCAAAGGGCCGCGTTGCAGGTTACAAGCGTGGAAATGCAGCCGCGCGACGTATAAGGCAAGGCTGTCTGACGTGTCTGGTCGAGCGACAGTCGGCTGCTTGTCCCATTGTGGGCGTCGTTGTGGGACGACACACGGTACCGATTCCCTTTTCTTATAAACGTAGACTCCCTGTTACATTTCGCCGTAAAGATATTCCATTCCTGTCGCAAATGCCTGCCTGCGTTCGTTCGGACCACCGCTATCGAGCCCCCTGAAGAATTCTTTCACCTGACCTTTCACGGCTTTTCCTTCGCGACGCTATTATGTATATCTGTCTCGACTTACCTCCAAAAAGGGTATTCTACGTCGAAGAGAATTTCAAACTTGAATATTTTGGCCGAGTGTTTTGAATGAAATTTAAATCCTTTGCATCGTCGTAAACCCAATTCGAAATGGCTTATTCATTCTACAGATAGGAAAAGTAGTACAACGTACAGTTATGCACTTATACTTGATAAAAAAGTAGAGATACATCGGAGTTAAGGTTGTGTACAGTTACTTGAAAATCTGGCGAAATGCCGGTCGGGGAAATCAACGTTATCATAGCGAGCCGGATGCACGATTCTATCAGAGCGAAGAGCGTGCATCTAATAACGTGGGGCGGAGATGATCTTATGGCAATCTTATGCTCGCACTTCGCTTGTTATCTCGCTTTTCATCTCCTTATCGTTAACGTGACTCGCGAATTCTGCCCACTCGACTTGTTACACGTCCGATCTTGACCGTCCGTAAACCGTCCGATCTTAAACACCTTTCTATGTTCACTGGGTCTGTGGGTCGCCCATTTGAAATTTATTATTCACGACGAATGGGAGGATACGACGTGGCACCAAAGTGGCACGATTTTTATAGGCTTACTGCGATGGCGAGGATAAATGAAATTTTAAAGAAATAAGTGAATATAAAATTAAGGGTAACGAATCTAGGGTAGTATTATCCTTTGGTCTGGAATTTTCAAACCTCCTAACTATTTTACACGTACCATAGTTTTGCAAATATCGCATAATATAGTTCATATTTTACCGTAAGAAACTCGATCTTCGAATACCTATCCGGAACACTTGATTCGCAACAAGATTCCACGCGATCGTAAATTTCTCCCTTACTTTACGATCCTCCAGAGAAGATATCAATTTTAACAGTCTGTAAAAGCAGCCTCGTTCGAGATCATCAGCCGGGAAGCGATACACCGACGCTCGGGCGAAACGCGTCGAGAATCCCGACTGCGGCCATTTCGTTGCCGTTTTCTGCAAACTTAAACGGCGACGAATTCACCGTAAACCAGAGCCAAATAAACTGTTCAACGAGGTTTAAGTTTAACGAGAGGCGATGAAACTTTACGCGAACCGTGATCGTTCGGGCCCAAATATCGCCTGGGTCCGTCATTAACACGTCATGCAGCGCATCATGATGAAGATACTTTATTACTTGAACTCGCATTGTTAACGAGGTTGGTCCGGCCTGTTTTGTTTGGCAAGTTGTGTTCTAGCCAATTAAAACCGCCACCTCTAGCCTAATTATGCCGATACCCGAGACACACTAATATCGCTCGACCAGCGAATGCAATCGAATAATTACATCCATCATAAATCAACGAGCACGATTAAACCACTGGCTGGGTAATTGGTACCTCTCGCAATAGACGTTCAAGCTTACAAAGGGTAGATAGTGATTTCTAAACTTATAAATTGGTTAAACACCAGTGAAATGATGATACAACTGGAATAAGTATTTAAAAAGTAGAAAGATTAATTTCCTAATTCATTAATTCAGAGATTGTCAGATTCTGGAAGGATTCGAGGGATGTTCATAATTTCAGCCATTCATCACCGAAATAACCCCAGACATCCTGACTTTTATTTGGGTTACAGAGTAAAGGGAAAGAGAGCACCGGGTAGAAACCAGCCCTACGCGGAATTCCAAATACAGGAGAATAGAACCGGATAATAAAGAGAAAACGACGGGAAACGATGATGATGCGTAGTACGGGTACGGCGAGCACGATCTCGACCCACGCGACTCGTATCGATTCATTCAGTGTCCCTGTACTCGCGTGAATCAAAATACCGATACGATGGAACCTCTGAGTATTTAATCTCTTATAAATCAAATATTTTATAGAATAAGAGGTTTAGTTAACCAACCAGATTTATGTCATTTTATAAATTTGAATTTGGAGTCGTAAATTCTAGAGTTTTAAGTACCGTGCATCGCCGACCTTTCGGACGGATCCTTCGTACGTATAAAGGAAATGTAAGTACTTACATACAAGGATCCAATGAAAGGAAATAATTTCTAAGTCTCGATAAAAAGTTCAATTTGTATAACGCTAAGAAAATCACGACTGTGGACACAATATCCGTTCGATCTCTACAAATGATTTAATCGGCACGCTTAATCGTTATTCATCGGACTATGGAAAAAATGAAGGAGGAACAGAGCTATCTCCATGTCTCGTCGAGCAGAACGTCGTTAATCCAGCAATTCCTGTGTTCTAATTAATTTCAACGTTGAGCAGGCCGCAATAAAAGGAAATTGCGAGTAAACATCGAAGAAAATAACACGGTGCGTCAAGTACAAACGAATTAAACGGTGCCATCAAGCATGCTTAGACGAAACGACATCTTGTATCATTAAACAATTCAAGAACTTCGTCGGATTCCTGTCTCGAACACGAAGAAAAGAAAAGTTTTACGCGATAGCCAGTCCAGGTTGGAAGGAAGCAATTGATCGCAAGATGGGCGAGAAATCGATCGTAACGAGCATCCTACATCGTTCTGAAGGACAGATAATGAACTATTATAACCTCGATTTATAAAAATTTAATTACACGCCTTAACGGATCTCGATACGTACTTCCAGCATTCTTACGATCGAGAAATTTATGATTTAATTACGGTTAAGTATAGAGGATCCGCTTGTAATCCATTTTACCTCGGCAGCGTACATAATTTACCAGAGAGCTATTAAATTATTTATTTACGAATCGAATGTAACTAATTTCACTTGGATATATCGCCGGAGGGGGCTCGTTAATTCGATCGAACCGAGGTATTCGTACTTGTCGGATTTCTATCTCGAATTATTTGTCTTTTTCCAGGTGAATCGATGACTTTCACCGGTTCGATCGCGACACGGCGAACGATCTTTCTTTTTCTTCGCAAAGCCGCGAACGAGACGGCCGTGAAATCTTTTGATTCGTTCCGATCGGAATTAATTATTAAGTCTCGATGAAAGTGAACGGCACGCGAAATGGAAATGGAAACGGATTCGAGCGGTCTGTCGAAAGGTTCGCGAAACGAGCCGTACGGATTGGTGTCAGGATTAGAGGCTAGACGAAAGCGGAGATAAATTTAACCTTTTAGCTTGTTCTAAGTGAATACGTTCCACCGTAACACGCGTGACTAATTCAATTGCCTCAAGTTGGTGCATAATCTAGTTTGATGTGATATTACGCTGATATTATAGGTGAAATGGATTCGATCTGCCTTGCATTTTTCCTGGATTTATAATTGGTTATCTAACAGCTAAAGCGTTCGCGAGTGAGCTCACTCAAACAATGACAGACCGTGTTGAGATCTTTAGAAAGGTCAACCCGCGTGAACAACGAGGCAAGGATGAAGTGTCGATAAATCTTGTTCGTTGAAATAATCGCGACTCGTGCAGTTGTAATAACTCTATTTACCAGGCGTACAAGAAACACCAAACAAAGCGTCGATCAACTATCGCTGGATGAACTGTCACGGCTGTTGATGGGTTTCAACATCGATCGGTATTCTTTCGTAATTTGTAGTACCTGCTCGTTGCTGGTGTTGATGTATCGTTTCGAATCGAATTCTCTATACGTAAAATCGATACACGATTCGTTCAGGCGGCAAAGAAAATCGGTTGGACAGCGATCAGCTCTAAAAGCCGGTTGATGAGGTTGCGTGCATAACGCACGCGACGCCGAGTGGACGATGCAATAAACGTTGCCGCGACTCTCGACGATGCTATCAGCGTTGTAACGATCGGTCGAGTGTCGTTCGATCCAGGACGAGGTGCTTTCGAGATAAAGCAGCTCGAAGCTCGCGCAGCCGCCCACGCGGAGGCCACGTGCGTGGGCGAGCCTGAATTTTCAATACGGAAGATACGGCGATATTGGCGAATTCAATTATCGGCCTTTAAACACCGGGTCTGCTGCGCCCAACCGTTCTTTTTATTTTCAGACAGAACACCGCCAGATTACATTATTCGTTCGTTTCGCTAGCCAAGCGTGAAAGTTTCTATCGCGTGAAAGACATTGCTGGTCGACTAACTTTGCCAACATTTCCTGTAACGATCCATCGATCCGATGCTTTTAATTTTCTAAAATTGTTCATAGCCTCTCGCTGGTAATATTTGAAACGATCCCGGTATCGAATAGAAGCATGCTAGGCAAATAACGGGTTATAATCGAATACCGCGGGGGGTTGTTTCCTCGACTGCGGCTAGGAAATCAATATCGGTCAATAGGCGTCGAGTTTAACGCAGCCAGACTTGTAAATCGAAATCAATGTCGCCGGAAAAACGAGAACGACGGTAAATAGAAACGGCCTTTGACGACGAGCATTGCGCCATTTGCGCTTTCGATGCTCCCTTTTCTCCTCTGTGTACTTTTTGCTCTTTTATTTTCTGTTATTGACTCGACGCGGCCGGATTCGACGGCCAGAAACGAGAGGACGAGAATGGTACTGACGTTTCGAGCATTGTTTTCAGATTATTTTATAGTATTGCCCCTTCTGTCACTTACTCCACCATGCTGGTCCATTTGACTGATACGAAATCAATTTTATAGTGTACAATTTTAAGATCATCGATGAAAAATTTAAATAGCATTGCTGGAAATTCCTAATAATATAAGGTATTAAAAATTGAAAGCTATTTCAGAATTGACACGTCGAATGTAAATGTGGTGACGCAATGAAACCGAAGAAAGTAAAGTTAAACAATTGTATACCGAGTATCATAGAATTCGAAGTCCAAACTGCGGCTTCGGAACGCAGAAGCAAAAGTTTCAAGAAATACGAACACAAGTTTGCGTTCTCGTTAAAACAGCATGGACCGTCCAATTTTAATGGAAACAGATATACCCGTTATGTATATCTTTTCCCTGTTCCCATTTCTGCTTCATCCATAATTGATTGTTACGCGGGCCCCTGCCCGTAAATAAACAATAGCCAGCAAGAAGTCACTTTTTCAACGGGAAGAAATATCCTCGCGTAGATAGCGACTGTCGTCGATCTTGCATTTTATGCGCGGCTCGATTTGAATTGTTGATGAAGCCATTAAGTTATGCGAGAATAACAATTACTCCAAGCACGTTTCACCGTTCAGTAACTACCACCACGACTGAATTTACGTTTAACCCTTCAACGTGAAAGACGCAGCCTTAAATTTGACACAGTAATAATGAAGTAACGATTAACCCTTAGATAGCGGATCTCTGAGTTAACGACGACTTTCGTCATTTTGAACTCTTTTTCACGAGAGTGATTTAAAAAGCAAAAGTGTAGTTGAGAGTCACTGGATTAGAATCGCCTGCTCAGGGTTCCGCTCCAATGCGCTTATTTGTATTCATCGTCAAATACTCACGGGTCACGTTACGTTTGATCCAACGAATGGAAAAGGATTTGCCATGGCTTACCTGGAACAGAAAAAATGATGGTCATTGTATGTCGATGGAATAAGCAAACACGAATGTTGAATTGAATAAACTCTTGAGACAAACTCGTTTTATAAAACCCTGAATTCATAGAGAAATTATTCGAATATCTGCTATTAAATTATACACTAACGATACAGTGAATCACACGCTCGACGAGTCGATCAATTCTCTTTGGTTCCGTGGCTCGAAACGGCAGAGACATTCTACGAGCTGGATGACACGTTGCAGACATCTCATTGTCTTCGACAGAGTGGCCAACTTGCCCGAGGAACTTCTCTTCGCTTTGATTCGAGGTGACAATCTAGATTCTAGAGTCTAGAAGTTCGAACGGTGTCTCTTCCTGTCAAGGAACGGGATAGATCGATACTGGAGAACGAAGAAAGTGGCGAGGAAACCCGTTCGAGTACGCGTTCCTTTTCTTTTTCTCAAAGTCACGCGATTTTATTTTTCACCTCCGTCTCGTTTCCCTTTCGCCCCGTTCAAAGTCTTCCACGTTTCCTTCCGTCTTTTTCTCCGTTTCGTTCTTGTATTCTTGCCACACGGGAATGGCGAACATGCCAAATAAACACAGCGAGAGATCGCGGACCGGTTTGACCGGACGCGACACTGCATTGAATGGGCCATTCACTAACTTTGACGTTTCCTCCCACGCAAGTTTCCAGACGTTTTACGAGCTCGCCACTCGTGATCGTCGCGAGTCTAGAACGCGGCGTGTTTCGTCCGATTTTCAAACAACTGCCTTCAGAACAACGAAATTTTTCTTATAATTAATCATTTCATTTTCGAGGTGCGAGGTTAATTAAAAACTTAGATCGCGTGTTCTATAAAATACACGTGGGTGTGTAGACGATAGCCACGTCGAATATTATTCCACGGTAGAATTAATCCTCGAGATTCACGAGACAGATAGTTTAATCGGTGAAATCGTCAAAGATCCTCTTGTAAATGAAACTCGAATCCTGTTGCAACAATTAAACGCTAATATTATTCCTGCGAGTCGAGCTGGTAATCGAGATTCAGGTATTTGATCGATAAACACTCGTGACTCGAAGCTGACAATATACATTATGGTAGTACGGTATGCAATTGCAATCACATGAGAGATCGTTCAAACAGATTTGGAAACTTGAAAAAAAAACAGTATTTTCCCGACTGACCCACATATCCTGGTACGTGTTTCTAATCATAATCTCCAGCAGATATAAAGCTGAAAGGTGAATTGGAAAAGAGCACTTATCGCTATCGGGAGCAACTTGTTAGCGCGGATCATACGCGAGAGTACGTTTCCAGCTTTCTCCGAGAAACGGAGCGAACCGAGCATTTTTCTTTGTCAAACACTTTAACCTGTTGGAGTCCAGATTCAGGGTTAACTCGGTTCGATAAGAAAATATAGCCATTTCGATTCGTTTTCAAGTCTATTCGGCATCCTCTTTCAAGAAGCGACCCGAACGAACGGGTTTGATAGACAATTATGGATATCGAGCTCATTATTCAGAACCACCGCTCCGCGATATCGTATCAGTCCTTTTTCGCGCTTTCGCCTCGTAAATCGTCGCGTATCAGTTAACCTGCGCGCCGAACTGGATATCGGCGTTCACCAATTAATCCAACAGTGTTGCTGGTTCTGTCGTATAATCGAAACCGCCTGGACGATCGTCAAACTTATCGGGAAAAACGGGCACAGTTTGACGCAAGAAACTCGGTGGAACAAGTTATCGGTGGCGGGCACAACTTTCGCTCGAGAGGTGTCTTTCCAGGGGAGCTAACAAGAAACGATGAAAGAACTTCCGTTTGCCTCGAGTACAACGTACGCGTGTCTTCTCGAACCAAGAGCCGATAGCAAACAAGAGGAGGCGTCGACTGCTGTTGAACTACTTTAAAAGTTCAAATAAATTTCGGGCTATCGTGTACAACCCTCCGGCGAAGACGTGTGCCCGACCTTTACACCCCGCTCGATCTCGCCCAAGCGGAATCCTTGTAACCCGAGCTGATTTTTCTATTCTGCTGCTGTTGAAGCGGTGTTTGAAAGATAAATAGGTGAGAATTTCAAGGTATTTTTCGTGGGTACTCTTTGTAAATGGTGTCGCATAGTTTTTGAATCGTTCAAAATGCAATCCCAGTACTATAGGAAACCAAGAATTTCAAAATATTCAATAAAAACTACTATTGAATGAACGCAACGAGCTGGCTAAAAACATGCTAGGTCGCGGTATCTTCGATCGTTCGCAAAAATAAGCAGCCGCTCGTTCGTTGTAACTCTTTGCGAGGAGATTTAATCGTTCTCGGCCGACCGAAAATATATATCCCTTCGGTAGGGGGGGTTGAAAATTTCCTTAAGTTCCCCAACGAAATTACCTCGACCTCGATGAAACAGGGCACTGGCTGTGCCTCGTCGTATATCCGAGCATTAGACCGGTCTTTCCACCCGGTGACCGAACGAGGTAGGCAACTGGATAGACGTTGCCAAGCCAGCTGGGGTAACTTGAAGTATGCACTTGACGCATGCAACCTCCGTTCTGGCGTGCATTTTCGAGGAGACCAGCCCCCAGAAGACTATCTCTCTCACCTGTCTTGAAATCCTATTCTTCCTTTTGCTTGCTATAATCTAAACTCTATCCAAGAAAGAATATTTCCTGTTGCTATCTTCCTTGATAAGCGGTCAAACAATGCTACCTCAGAACTTTTACATCTGAAGTCTAAAATAATTCATTGGCATGTCCGAAGGAAATAAACTACGCTCTTGAAGGAAATTCCAAATTTCAACCGTATTCACTCGATTGGTTAACCCTAATGGTCCTTCGTGGTCACTGATATCAAGCTAAGATGACAAACAGAGGAAGGATTTCATTGGTCCCGCATGGCGGTTACAACTGCATTACGTTTTCAGCGCGCATCGAATTGAATTCCAACTGCTCATTGAATACCGAACTGTACATCTTTATTGCATGACAGTTTCCGTAGCTCGTAAAAATGTCCCCTGAGCCGAAGTTATTACGCCGGATATCCTATATGTCACTTGGGATAACGTGCTTTTTCACCGAACGTGATGTAATCCTGAATTTTAATCGACCCTAATGAGGGTAGAATAAACATCCACTTGGAACAATAATAATAATAATTAATAATAAAACGAGACACAACGTTCTCAGAGCTTTTTCAGGGCAATATGTAACGAACCTTCACGAGGAAGCCAACTTCCGGTAAAGTTGGCCGCCAGTAACATTTTCTAAGCACGCGATTCGCCACGGTTTAACAGGTAGATCAATCTAAACGTCCGATCTCTCGGCAAACCGCTGACCATCGCAACGCCTTAATCATCGGTCTCGTATAACGTACACCGATAACATCGCCAAAGTGCAGAGTTCACCGCACCCAGTGCCGTGATTTCTGCCTCCCAAACGAATTAGCATAATTACCCGCGCTAATTTTCCAACGAATTCCACTTCCCAGAACTACAACGTTCCTCCAGCGAATACACGAAACCGAAGGAAAAGAAAAAGAACGAAAAAGATTGAAAATCTAAAGCTCTCTGGTGAAACGGTGAGAGAGAGAGAGACAGAGAAAATGAAAACGAACCACCAAGACGCGTTCCCGAATGAGAAAAAATGGGAGTTTTCCAGGTAGATGCGGGCAAATGGAAACGAACAGAAGCATAGTCAGAGATCGATGAAAATAAATCGTTCGGCGACGCGATAACGCAGACGAACGATCCGCGCTTTTCTCGCCAGCTGACGAAGCTTCGATCCGGTTTTCACGGTGGCGACGCACATCGTCCGCGCGACGCCCAGATACACCTGTGTACACGGTGCACGCGCGACCACCGAGCCGAGATAGTTTCCAACAGGCGACACCGAGTAATTAATGCGGGAATTAACCCCGGGGGTTAATGATAAGCATTAACGACTAATCACCGAGCCCGGTCGCAGTTCCCTCGTCCGATACCATTCCAAGGTACTCGTCGAGTTCATTAGCGTTTGGCTTTACGGGGAGGTCCGACAGTACCGTCTTTTATTTCTCTCACCTACCCGACGTGTCCCGGTGACTTTATCTTTGTCGGCGAAGAAAAGCGTGATTCTTTGAACGTTCTACCTGCTGGCAACACCTACCGCCGCGACTGATATCCTCGTTACGATTGCTGAAGCTCCATTAAGATAGCGGCACTTCATTTTGATAGTTGATGTTTTTTTTAGATACCCAGAGCAGTGATAAACAACCTAAGCTCTTCGTGTGACTATCCACTTCAATTATCTTGATATGAAACTATCGTAGAATCTATCAATCCTAATCATCATCTAGGTCGACAGATAATCGTGCATGCATAATTTTTACCCTGGTAACCATCCTCGAAAAGCGAACTAAGAAAACGTCACCCCCGATCCTTCATCGTCGTTCATCGATCGTTCGAGCCTTCATGAACGTACCATTTCGTTCCACGCTCGGACAAGCGATTTTTTCTCGTCGACTGGCTGGCTGATGAAAAAATGGCGCACAAAGGTAACGCTAACAGGGGAGAACGCGTAAGAAGGCGAACGATTAGACTGTAAAGCGACGCTGCGTTCGGCCGTGTCTCATATAAATCTCGTGTGTGGCGCTGGAAAATTTATGGCACGCCCTTCCGACCGTACGAGTAATACATTTTCTCCGCTGCCGTAGATACGACGCCCGATTAACAAACCCTGCGACCACGCCCACGCCACCGAGTTACGATATTAACAACGCCGGAATACGATTCATTTACGCCCACCGTCCGTTTATGAATGAACCGTTTTAAGATCGAACGAGTAGGACGCGGGGTCAATGGGTACCGGTCTTGCTCGGTAGCCGTCATGTTGACGCTATCTCGGCCTCCGTTTGAATTATTGCCCGTGCCGATACGCAACGAACGCGTTAAGATACAGTCAAATTGTCAAAAGAATTATGAGCAACGAGAACATATGAAATAAAAAAAAAAAAAAAAAAAAAAAATCGTTATAATTGTTTCGTCGAGTTGACAAGAAAGCCGATCTGTCATTTCTGAGAGCTGGGAATGGCGGAGGAGACACGGGACGGCCTTGGAACGACCATGTAAGTAACGTGACTGTGTGTTCTTGAAATGTGTCGTTGAATGACTGAGAATAACGACTAGTTATTTAGTAATGGTATTGTTAAAGTAATGCAGCATTGAGCTTTGAAAGTATGAGTCGCGGTTCGAATCCTGAAAATTAATTCCAAGTGTAATAAAAAGGGTAGTATAGGCTGACAATGAGTCGCAACCGCGAGAAAATTTAGCAAATTTTTCAACAGAAATGTAAAGGCAAAGTTTCGACGCCTTAAACAGAGCTAAACCGTGGAAGTTACGACACAATGAATTAACGATCTTCGAGATGGTGGTAGGGGAGTTTTAATTTATACCGAAACTGGCCGTCCCGCACAGAAGAGACTTTCCTTTGCGATATTCCCGCTTCTGTCTACCCATCTTTCGTCCTACCATCTGGATATGGGACTTTTGTCCGCCGAGCTCCGTCCTTTGCTTTATATCTTTCCGAGGAAACGTCAAACGATGTGGAAACTGAGATACCGTTCTTGTCGGACATTCTTTTTTACCAGCGAACCGAATAGCATCGATCCCGACTGCATCCCAGCTGCTTCCAACTTCTTCGATACCTTCTTGCCGGTGCCGAATTTTCGGACCGTGTTTTCACGGGGGTAACCACGAGAGAATATAACTGAAATGTGCTAGGAATGTAAACTTTCGAAAAAAGCGTAAAGAAGCTCGAGTTGTCGAGTTTGAAGTATTGAGTCCAGAGGATCATCGGAGCCACATAGCTAATAGAAACTTCGCTGAATCCAACAGATTTGTCGTCACGAAGAGAAATGACCTTTTCTAATACGTTGGATCTAGCTACCCCTCAACATGTCATTCTCGAGGAACTTAATGGAAAGACCGATTGCTGTAGGTCAGCCTGCCAACGAATTTCAGATCATTAATTACAGTGGCAGCCGAAAAGTAATCGGCTATTTCTAACGGAAAGTCGGGGTTTCTGTCGGTATTTCTCGTCACTGAAAATACGTGTCGTTGAAACAGGGAGGACCGATCCAGGTCTATTCGCGAAACAACCACCTACCGGAGAAATCGTTGATATTATCTCAGTGAAAGCGCGAGCAATAAGATCCTTCATGGGTGCTTGAGCGCTATTTAATCGGACAAACTCTACCAACGCGTATTGCAATCGATCCTGGTTGAAATGTCTATTCAGGCCTCGTTCTCGTCTCGAACTAACTTCCCGAGGATCATTGACCCTTGCCACAAGAACATCTTCCCTTTGTTACGTTGCTCATGTCGAGCACTTTCTTAACCTTTACACTTTACTTGTAAACTTTGTTTATCGGCTTATCCCATTTTTAACCGACTTCGAACAAGGAGGAGATTACTTAATTTGATCAGTTGTTTTTTTTATGTTTCTAGTTTCTTATGTTATCTTATAGCTTTAGTTTCTTTGTAAACGTTTTCTTTCAAGACGTACATATACGCTTTTCACGGCGAAAGGGTTAACTGGTGAACGTAAAATGGTGCATTAACTGTTCGAAAGCAGAGGTCATAAAACGTTTAGGAGAGTTCCATAGACACGTAGGAAGGTTTTCCTCGAAGCTTTTCTGAACGTCCAAAAAACGCCATGCATCCCCTGGAGGGGTGTCATAAAAGATCTCCGCGAAGATAAGCAAAGACGCGGGCAAGAGCAGCGAGAAAGAGGCATGGAATTGAAGTAAAAGCGAGGAGAAGAGGCTGAAATGGAGAGAATAACTCGCGGGAAACACAGACGAGCGAAAAAAGGGGTAAACCTTGGCTAATTAGCGATACTTTAGGCAGGCAAAGCGAGAACGAAAGAAAGAGAGCAGCCAGCCTTTTCACTCGAGTAAAGCACGCCACGTTTGCTTACGATACACAACCAGATGTAATTAATCTCTCTTTCACCCTTGACGCTATCCGACGAAGAAAGGGCTGGCCAACCTTCTCGTTGCTTCGGAACACGACTCTACGAAATTGCAGCCACCTCGTGTGCGCAATGTCATTGTAATATACTTGTGCACGTGAAATGTCCTCGGAAAGTGGTTCGTGCTCCCTTGTTTCGTCTAATTTCAGTGCAAAACGCGTGAAAAGATCGCGAATTTAATTATCTCTGAAAGCATGCAGTTGACTGGCTCTCGACAATGACGGTATTATATTAATAACACAAGAGGTAGCATATTATTTTCGAACTCGCGTTGAAAAATTAAAACGCGAGGAGGAAGAAGATCTGCTGCTACGAAGGGAAAACGTGACGACGGAAGAAGATCAGATAGACGTGAAAAAAAGAACAGGATAATAGAGATAGGACGAAGGATAAGGAAAGGGTAAGCCGTATCAATCATGGCCGGGCCAACGCGATCAACTGATTTGCACACTCGATAAGACGCTTGCTTGCTTGCTTCCTGATGGCTGTTTGCAAAGGATCCAGGCGTCCCCGTGAAATTCTAAGGCTCTGCATTATCGAGCCGCGGCAAGCGAGTTCGACGTGTCGTGAAAAGCTTTATTCAAGCGTGGCTTTTTGAGATAAAGCCACTCTACAAGGGAATGCTACGCGGTAACAAGGAGTCCTGGCTGTCTTGAAAGGAGCTCGACGACCCACCACGACGAACAATGCGAAAACTATCCTGTCACGATATTCTATGCGATTTTTATCGATCGATTTCCAAGTACAATCACGCATGCCGTGAATACAGTTTACTCATATCATTCGCTAAATCATTGTTCGTCGCTGATTCGTCAGAGATTCGTAAAAAGGATGGTCAAATTTCGCAGGAAATAGGACGGATTCGTTAGTTGTTCAATGAAGGCTTAATAACCGAGCCATTCGACCGTTCGCTCAGATATTTTGCACACGATTCCTATGGAACGTTCGATGTTTCGGATTATCGATACTTCAGCCAACAGATTTCCGTATAATGAGATATACGGATAAACGATGCACCGATAATTGAGATCGTGCCGCGATAATACGAGTGAAAAGCTTTCCCATGAAACTAAACCTCTACCGGACAAAAACGCGACATTGTTTTCGCCCGCGTTTCAATCCTCTCGTTCACTGACGCGTTTTGTAAAACAATAAACGAACATGCGTACGCGCGAATTTGAAATAAACGCGCGTACACAAATTTTATTGCAATCTAGTTTTCAACGAACGCATGTAACATTCATCGTCAATGTAACCGCCAATCCGTTTATTCCTTTGGTGCAGAAATGGAGTATTTGTGAATGACAAACAGTACGTCATTCGTGGAAAACGAATAATCTCTAACAAGATTTCTTATTAGGGTTAATTCACGCGTAACGAAGAAGCGACTTGACGCAAGCAAGTACAGCCTTTCACGCTTATTTGCCTACTTGTCGTATCACGCGAATCGAACGAAATGTCGTAGCAAATTTTATTTGTCAGACGATCGTTAATCCAGGGAACGAGAATACCTGGCACCAAGGATCAGCGTTTAACTGTGTGCGTTCATGTGGTCACACGGCATATCCTGTGCGTGAAGTATCGCGCTCACAGATCGTAGCTTGCTACTCTTAATCGGATGATCTTTCAGGGCTGTGCTCGCGTTACAAGCAGCACGCAAGGTACACCGAGTGTTTGTCTTTGAAAAGTGGTAAGATTAACCAGCTTCGATCGGTTAATGCGTCGTTCCACGGCTACTTTGCAAAAATAGAGCATTTCTTAAAGGAGACACTGGGTCGCGTTACCACGAAGCCGATTCATGTTCGAGGATACGGTAGAAATTGTGATTATTCGTTTATTCGTTTGCTTGAGAACGACTACGTCGCTCTTTCGAATCCTTTTGCTCGACTAATAGAAGGAACAGGATTTTCCCGAGTTCAATACCAGTTTCCACGAGTGAATCGTAGATTTCGAGGGGCGTGTAATTTTCGTAGCGGCTTTCAAAGCGCCGGACGCTCGTTCGTATCCGGTTCAATAAGAAATTTCTCAATTACAGGAAGTTGGGCGACGTATCTGGGACGATCGGTACCGCAAGAAACCCGCCGTCTCCTCGAACCGGGGGAAACGGCTTTAAACGGTTAATGAAACGAAACGAAAGTATTGCAATTTAATGGAAATTCCGCGAAACGAATACCGCTTTTGTATCGAAACTTATGAATAATTCAAGCCACGATCGGTGCACGGGCGTATTTCGCATCGGAATTCTTAAATCTGAAAATTAATTAACTAAGAGATACGTGGATATCTTTGAAACATTTCCTGTTTCAAGAAAATGGAACAGCCAGTCAACAATAAAATATATCAATTTGCTGTTATATCGCCAGTTTATTGCTCACCGATGATTCAGTTCGTTCAAACAACCTTCTCCTCGATCGTTATTCTCCGCAAAAGTTTGTAAAACGGGAACGAGCGGAGAAACTCGAAATGAAACGTCGATATTGATTTATTATCTGTTTATATCTCGAGTTATCTAGGGGCAATATCAATTTCGCGTTAAGCGTAACTCGTCGACAAGCTGACGGTTGTACACGGACCAAGTTGGCTTTGATTTCCCGAATAAACCATGCAGATTGTGGCGTGAAGTTTAAAATGCAAAACGCACATTGAAAAAACTGGTTTCGCCGGGATCGAATACAACGCGGTTGTACTTATAATTACACGCATGATATATCATGTGTATTCGGTAGCAGACACTCGGTTGTATCGATGTATTCGAGTTCCAGCCAAGACACGGTTATCGTGCTTTGCCTTCGTAATTTCTCGTTTGCCGACTTTTTTCGACGCCGAAGTCGATCTTAGATTAACCCTTTCACAATTTCAAAGAGTTGCCTCGAGTACAGAAACGTTCAAAGGAGACTCGGAGACTTTATCCCTATTTATCTAACTCGAAAGCTCTTCAGATGTAACGACATCCGTTCATCGAATATCAATTTGGAAAAGTCTACGAGCGAAGGGAGATCCTCACGAAACTCTGGCGAAGATTAAAAAGCTTTTGCAAAAAAATCGGAATGGTAAACGCGGCAGCCGGGCGAATCTTCCTCGGTAAAGGGAACACCGAAACGATTTTAAGTGGCACGTCCCGACGATAAATCATTTGGCATGCGATGCACGATCCTGTTCGAAAACGATCTTACACGGTACGCTCGTATCGGTCTCCCGATCGAACCGGTGAAAAAAGTATGTGTATATATCCCGTCGGAGACAAATTGTAGCTCGCCAGAAACGGACGCTGACACACGGACAGCGGTACGCAAATCAGCTCCCGTTTTCCACGGTTAGAGGGAAAAGTAAAAAAGAGGCGAGCGTGGAGAAAACGGCGAAAAGAACACGGTGAAAGAGGAACGGTAGGGAAAAATGAAGAAAAGAGAAAGGCGAAACCAGGAGAACGGGATGTCGAGGGTCAGGGGTTCCGGACTGAATTACGCGCCACTTAAAAGCAGCCTGCTACACGAGATCTGCATACCACGATGACGCCGCGACGCGACGTACGCAAACGCCAAGCGGAATCGTGAAGCGGCTTCGATAGGCATAACAGAAACTTATGCTCACGAACAGGAGCTTTTATTCGTCGCATTTACCTTATCGAACCGGAATATCCTCTGCTTCTCATTTTTTTTCTTGTTTTGTTATTAATTCCTCAAGGGGATGATTGAGCATTTTGAAGTCTAGGAAGGAAATAATTATTTCGAGGCTTTTCATAAAATATCCTTCTATAATCCATTAATCAAATTGTAGGAAAGTTTTCCATTGATCGAACTTTCTTATGGTAAACAGAAATTCGTTGCATAATTTTACCTCAATTTCAAACGAATCGTTCTGTTCTCGGTGTAATTACGTCAAGCGATTTCATAACTTTCCGTATATTTTGTTGGGCAACGTTAATGGGACAATGATAAATTAACCGCGAGCCGAGGAAAATTACACGAGAAGATAGTTGCCGTGTAAATGGTTAATGTTTATCATCTCTGGTTGCATGATTACGAGCGTACAAATTACATGATTTCGCATTAGATACTGTAATCGATTCGATAACAGATAGCGAAAATCAATTTACAAAACATTCAGATTTTATTTGCTTCTTCGATAAACAATTACAATTTCTCCATACTTAATTGGATATTGCCTTCTCTTTATTTTTCGAAAATTTAATTGAAAAAAAGATATCGTTTTTATTCATGAAACGTTACAGTTTTTCTCATTCAATATCATTTATCACGCCTCTTTATGGAATAAAGCTTTCCAAGACAAACACGGCCACTTTATGAAACAATCTCGTTTAATTAACGTTCGATCGCGGTAATATGTTTCCTCGCCTAAACGTGAATTTTGCGAAAACAGTTTCTCGCAAGAAATACAACTTCACGCTATGTAACGTTGTTTGCATATTACACGATTTTTTTTTCGCGTTCATCATTTTGCCGTGTGTCTACACGTATGGGTTATTAAAAAGCAACAATGCAAGGCAAAAAAGTGCACAACACGGATCGTATAATAAAAATGTTATTTCCGGCGCCACCAGTGAGTTACATAAAATCGGTTTTCCATACAACCTGTTAAAGTTCCGCGACGAGTTAACTGGTTCTGCTCTCTGCAGAAGTACCTTCCAATGACGAGATAACTCGTCATCTCCGGTTAACAGGGTAAAATAACGATAGCCCGTAAATAGAGGCGTAAAAGCGAACGACGAAACAACGGCGAGATGGCTGTGAAACATAACGCGGCGTGTTTAAAAGTGTGAGCAGGTTAGTCACGGAAATCGAGATAGCCGGGAAACTTCATCGTACATCACGCCGGCCCATTTATCAACGAGATTTACATAAACTGATGGCGGCTCGCGGCCAGAGGATTTTAATTAAAACGATGACGCTCTTCATTTCACCGTGGCGAACGTGTATCTAACGGCGACCGTGGGCTCGCATAACCGCTTCTTCTTTTTCTCCATTAATACCTCGGTTAAATGCCGAAAAAGCAGGGAGTATCGACGCGACGGGAAATCAGGAAAAAAATAAGAAGCCCACGAAATTTCCTCGACAGCCCGATTCGTTCCTAACAAATGAAGGGTCCGCGTTTTAAGCGCATCCCATAAATCAAGCTTTCATCTTCTTCCCTCGAAATGAAATTCAAGGGTCGTTCCAAAATGAATTAACCACTGACCCACAAACGGTCGTCTTTCTTCGTCCGTAAACCACGTGGAAGTGAAAACGTGGAATTACTTTTCGCGTGCTAATTTGAATTAATCATCGGTATTAAGAATTGGTATATTTCGATGGTGCTTGATGAACTATATCGAGAACCTTAATAATTTCCTAATGAATTTTCCTAATCAATCATAATCGAGGAATAGAAGATTCTTACGATAAAATCTTCGTTATGCTCGTAGATTTTTATCGAGCTCGCTCTCGCGTAAATTATCCTGACCGTAGACGAACCCAGATACATTCCGAGCGACTCTAATAAATCCGTCGCAATTTAAGAGGCACTAATTCGTTGAAAAGCTTCACTAACGTCTGCTCTATATTTTCTGACGCCTTTCGACGTTTAACCGGCTCTATAGCGAATTAACAGAGAACTCTAGGAGGCAAATAAGAGGGAGAGAAACAGTCAGACGTCCCATCCCGACGACTAATGGCTAATTCGAGGAACGTGGAACTACGTTGATTCAAGGGTATTGACAATCAAGTTGGAAACAGCTGGTAGCAGGTGAGACTCGAATAACGCGGAAGGAAAATGCAACTACCTCGTCTGGTGCACATTGCGCCGCGTTTACAACTTCCTGGCCCGATGGAAGAGCTTCAATTAAGACGATTTCGTCGGAAGAAAAAAGCATTAATTTCAAGTTGAATTTGGAACGATAGCCGTAACGATGAAAGCGAGAAATGCGGAAGAGACTGGTAAATGTCTGAACAAGTTTGGAGAACATCCGGGTAACTCGTGTAGTTTAATAAGTTTGTTACAGCTGTTGAAATTGGGCAGAGTAGCCGAGTTAAGTGTTCTTTTGGAAGAAGCTTTCGATGTTTGGTCGGAATTCTAATTGGCTCCACCAGGGATTATCAATTACTCAATTTGCATTCATACCGTATCATCAAATTTGACAATAAACTATAATGTAAAATGAAATTGTAAGAATTTTTAATTTATATTTAAACGATTCCCGTCTTAAGATTAAAATACGAAAATAAAATGTTTATAAAACCAACCAGCGACAACGCGATAGTGGTCTACGAAGCTCGTAGCAGGAATACGAGCTTCAACCACGAGCAACACGCGATTCCTATAATTTCCAGCTCGACAATTTCGTTTCCAGCGAACCACGACCAAGTCCTCATCCATCGTCCCGAAAAAAATCACAGCCCGATGCGTATACCCTGGCGAGGTCGTGGCTCTTATCGCGAAAGCGAGAACGAGAAGCGCGGAAAAGCGACGTTCAGCGTGTAACCTGCGGTCAACCGAGCGGCGAACAACTATTTTGCCGACTGTTTACCGTGGTTACTCCACCCGTTTCTCATGTTTTTCCTTTCCGTTTTTTGTGCCAACCGACGACGGTCTCGCGGCGAGAATCTATCCGCACCGCAAAATACACGACCGTGCTACGAGAACTAGGCACGTCCTTCATTTTGCACGCGTGCACGGAGACCGAAATGTTTTTTCGCGACGAATAAATACACACAATACGAAATAACCCTATTTGTAAGAAATCGAACCCCAACGCCTATCAACACCCCCGCGTTCCGCTCGAGGGTAAAGAGTTCCTCGATGCGACGCGACGAGTCGAGGAAACGAATATCCGCAGTTTTCATTACACGCTCAGCCTGGCCTGGGATTAAACGCATCTTCCTTCGTTCCTCCCCTGTCGTCGAGAAATTCGTGTACCGGTCGACTCTCTCACCTGAACCAGCCTTAATTATCAAAGTCTCCGAGTGTGTCGAACTAAACTGCCAGTCGCAATTACTCGCTTTGACACGTGTGCCGTGACAACGCTACTCTTTGCCGTCCCTAATCCCTCGTTACCTCTACGTATTCGCTCGATATTGTCCCGCGAGGTTTCATTACATGGCTGGTTTGTCACCGCAAACAGGCCATTGTGAAACCGTGACGCTGGCACGACCTCTTTAATCGGGAAACAGTGACCGAGCAGACAGTCTTCTGCAACGACCGTGTCGCGATCCTGTCTCCTGGGACGAGGAAGGAACATTACCCGTCTTTAGATATCGACTACGTCGAGGACAATATAGACGCGTTGATATTTCGGTTGAATAATAATTCTAGTTCTATATTTCGATCTTAGATGACACTGTAATAATTAGTTCCTGACGAAAATTCTCGGTTTTTAGACACGTCAAAAGGAATATTAATTGCAGATGTTACACGCTGTCAAGTTCTTGAGAGCAAACTATACATCGAGCGAAGGTTAGGTATCCCAGGACGGAACAGTTCGTTATTTCTTGTCGTTGAGGGGTTACGTAAAGTCGATAAGCTAGATTCTGTCGTCTTGAAACGTGTTCGAAGGGGAACATCGACACCCTCATGGGATCGGATCATCGGGATTCTTCGTAGAAACGACGGGGTGGAGAGAGAGGTCGTTGAATGCCTGCAAAATGAGGATGTAAGACGAGGTGGAAGTGGAGAAGATTTAGAAGCACAAGTATCTGTCTCGTTGTTGAGTTTCGACACGTAGCAACGACTCGAGGAACGAATATGAACCCTAATTGAAATTAGAAGACATTAGCGTGTGAGGGATAATTCGACTTCCTAATTGGGCGTCCTATTACTTAAGAGATGGCGGTGGAAGTGTACTTCCAACTGGAGAAAGAATTTAATAAAACCTCGAGTATGAAAGTTTGTGACAACTTTTAACCATATTACGTCCATCTGTGGCGTTCTTATTTTTCTCGAGAAATGCCTTTCTTCCATTAAAAGCCCAAACAAGTTAACTCGGCTCGGACAAATGATCGATGACACGAATCGCATAAGACGAACCTCTCCGAAAGAGTATCCAGAGGCAATGCATAAATGGATACACCGTGAAACATCGTCGAAATCGGATAAAAGTTTTCCAGCATTTCCATCGAAACTTCCGCGATGGATAGATCACAGAACGGATTGTTTACAGGCTTTGAATTTTCCGCGCAACTTCGAATATCCCATAAAGCATCGTAAATCGGTGGCAAGTTTCAACGGAGGTGGAAATATGTAGTGTGCGGAGACGAGAGGTTTGGTTAATGGGATGGCCCGGTACGCGCAGAGGAACTGGCCAGTTTCGGCAAGGAGGGAAAGGAAGACGAGTGGAACAGCGTGAAAGATAAAAGTAAAACGATGCGGATCGAGAAACGAGCGGAGGAAGAAGCTTCGTACATGGCGTAAATTCATTCATGAAAAAGAAACTGAGAGGCTGAGAGAGAGCCTATGCACGCTCGAGTCACGATGCCCGCCCACGGCTTCTCGTGCCATTCACGAGGAACGAGGCGCGTGAATGAAAACCCGCCTGCGTAGGTACGACCCGTAAACTTGTACCAACGTGTGTATATACGTGTGCACCACTCTCGAACATGGGTTTGAACACAGATATTTTCGATTTCGAATTTCCATGAAAGGAAACTACCGATTCTATTCGGTAGACGAGTAATTTCTGCGTTTCCCAGTATCCTGAATAATCCGAAGTCCAGTAGCGTACAGGATTCGGTATCTCTTCGGCATTGTAAGAGTCCCGGTTTCGCGGAGGGACCGATCGGTCGGAGAAACGGGTTTCAGCGTTGGCGGGGTGTGCGAGAAATAAGGGGCGAGGAGGAAGCGAGACGGAAGAACAAGCTCTGACAGGCTATGAGCGGATTTGCATATCCGCTGTCAACCCGTTGGACTGGCGAGCAATAAGCAGCAAGGTCATTCACACTGCCGCGCCGTTTGTTCAATGAGTTTCTGTCCCCCTCTACCCTCTTTCCACGAATTCCCCGGTCTGTAATCCGTCAGCTGTCAAAGACGCGTGCACGGCACCCCGAAGATTATTATTCTTTCCCTTCGTGTTCTCTTTCTTTCACATTTTTCTTTTCTTTTTTTTTTAATGCGCCCTCTGACGTTACGATTGTACGCTTTCCGACTGACTGGCCATGAATAACAACGCGATTATTAAACGTAATACGCAAACTGGGCTAAACGGCCAATTATTATGTATTGCTGGCTATTTTATACAAACGCTGGTTGGAGAATGAACGAGGCATTGAGATAACTCGTTTGAGTTATCTCTCTGTTGCATATTTTTGAAAAAGAAATCACTGCATCATAGAAAAAAAGAATATTGCCGAGTATATTTTATCGAGCGCTATTTACGTCGAGGAGGTACAAGGTAAATCGTGCGCCAAGTGGAAAAGGAATTGGGTCGTCAGACGGAAATTAGTCGAGGCTCTTTTTCGCGAGATAGCAGCAACGAAGTAGGTGCGGAGACACGTAAAGCAGACGCAAAGCTAGACTAAAGAAGTGGAAACGGGACGGAAGTAGGAGAAGAGGAAGAAGAAGACGTTGGATGAAGTTCTCGGCGCCGTTGAACGAACTTGAGACCGGCCGTATTTTTTCCTACCTTTATTTTCCTTTTTACCCGACCAGCACGGGATTCATTGTCGGTGCTGGCCGGCCGGGGAACAGGAAAAAGAACGGACGGACGTAAAGCAACGAGCAAGACCGACAGTTTGCCCCCTTTATTTACTGCCATCACCGAATCCCGGACTCGCTCGCAAATCGGCCAACGTGTTAACGCCGAACTTTATCCCGTCTTCCTAAAAGAGTTTCCTTGATTGATGGAGTCGGTGCTTGTGAAAGAACACTGGTATCTCTTCTATCGTTCTATCATGGCTACATTGCCTTTGTTATATCTAGTAATCGAATTGAGACATCTTTTCTGATTACTTAGGGAGTTAGAAAACTTTGAAATAAAGGAAAGGTAAAGTTGGTCGCCGATTTTCCGTACAAGGTGCTAGTATTGATAGATAAACGGTGTATAGTGTAGGAAATAAACTGCTGTCTAGAGAACACGGTTACCTGACCCATGTAAATAGGTCCAATGTCGAGCGAAGTGTCAGGAAAGTTAGTTCCTATGGTCCGATAAATTATCCATGGTGTCTTTGATCAATCGGTCTATAAGGTAATTACAGTACTTTACAGCAGTGATATAAAATTCAGTTGAAATCTTGGAGGTATATAAATAACACGTTGACTGAGATAACCACGGCGAGGAAGCGTCGAGGAATCAGACGACACGTTTACAAAAAGGACGAAAAGAATATGATCTGGGTCAACGGTGGTGGAAACGTAGAACAGGTATATCCATTGCCAGGTGAGGAAGTTTATTTGCGTCAACGCGAGACATTTTTCACGGGACGACACGGCGTGGCAGGGTCGGAGGATGCTTCTCTATTCGGTGGACAATGATATCACGTTGCACAGTTTCATGCTCGTCGACCTGGTTTATTTTTCGTCACTGGCATTCAATCATGGGGCCGCGTGTCTCCTACCCGGATCTTCTATTATGTTGCGGAAAATCGACACGACAAGAGCGATCCATAATGGTTGAAAGACGACACCGAATGACTTTTTCTCGCTATCGAATCAACGAATTCGCGTTTTCTTATTAATCAACCTCGGACATCCGAAATATTTTGTTCGCGAATGAAATAAACGATCCGTAGAAAATTTAAATAATTATTGGATTTCAAATATACCGGTTGAAAGCGGAGACATTAATAACGATTAAATGAACCGAATTTGGGAAGCGAACAGCTGATGAACAAATTTTTACACAATTACAGATTACAGCAAATTCGCGATATGTTTAGCAGAGCATCCGTTCGGATTTATTCGCGAGAAGCTTATAACGAAGCTTACAACGGTATCACGCCGCTCTATCTTTTATTTCGAAGCGTTTACGAGCGTTACATTTCAATGGAAATGAATACCGAGGATCGGTTACACAATTGCTCTTTTGCTGCACACTTTTCCAACAGCCGATGCTATTCGAGTTTAATGCATCGGCTGTAACACGGAATTTACTCGATTTCACTCCATACCACAGGCGATCTTTCCGCGTTTTCATTCTATTTTCTCGTACAAAGGCAAAAAGGATTGGCTGGTCGGTTTACTGGAACGAAATACGTGTCCGAAATACAACAGACCGATGTCAAATGAAACTCAACCGAGTAATATAATATAGCCGGAAAACAAAAGTATTTACATATGGAATTTTCTTCAAAGCCATTGTAACCATCACGATATTATTTCATCTAATATTGTTAACACTCTGATTAACTGTACCTAATACCGAAATGATATTAACTCCTCATATTCAGTGTAAGGTTTCCAAGATCTATGCGATTAAAGGTTGGATGCTCCACTTCCGGGGTGGCCTGTTTAAAAGCACAGGCGACACTGACTATGTCTCTGTACAACGCTGCTCAATCGATATACCTGTCGCGTAGCAAGCAAAGGTTGAACGCAATTCAAGCCCTGACTCGTTTCAATTAAATCTTCTTTCACTCGGTTCGCTTATTCGTGGCTTTCGTCGAGTGTATTTTCGTGGTCGAGTCTCGGCGAAACGTGGCCGTTTTCACGAGCCAACGATCGCTAGAAGAGCTGCTCGGTTCCGTGCTTTTCATCGCTGTCTTTTCTGTATAGCCTCGTAATCGAGTTTCGAGCGTCCGATCGCCCGTTTCTCGTGGCACGGATAAAAGTTTTCCGTCTAAATGCTCGCAATATAGAGGCAAACGCGTATGAAAACGCGGTCGTTTAGTTGGTCACGGATCAAATGAAAGGGTCTTTTTTG
This sequence comes from Osmia lignaria lignaria, assembly GCF_051020975.1. Lineage (NCBI taxonomy): Eukaryota > Metazoa > Arthropoda > Insecta > Hymenoptera > Megachilidae > Osmia > Osmia lignaria. Next base: position 9,769,504 of record NC_135041.1, read on the forward strand.
ATTTATCGAGGTATTTGGTATTCGATCTTTCCTTCGTGGTGTGGTAATCAGAGTACAAAAGCAAGTAGAAAATAATAAAAAATCGTGATCACAAATGAAGAATTTCAGGAACGAAAAGGGTATCGAAGCAGAATAAATACGTTCACGAACGGCAGGGAATCGTATCGTTTATCGATACGATATCTGCTCCGGTATATTTACCCTTTTCCGCGAGCCACGTTTCCGATTTCGTACAGTTTTAACCGAATAAAGCAACGTGGAACTCTTGATTCTTTTATTTCCTTCCTCTTTCAGGACGTTAGTCGGTAAATATTATCCCCCTCGTCGAAGTCCGAATTAACTTGGCGCAGTAAATAAATTCCGTCCGCGCGTTCACTCGACTCTGCGCGGCGCAGTGGAAAACAGCTTGGGAAAAGAGACCGCCACGTTCAACCCCACGTTGCCCGATAACTTCGCGTGGTCTTATTTCCGCGCGTAACGAGCGTATCAAGCGAATCGTTCTAATTGCTTACCCCGATTTAGCCCGATTATGCCGCCAATTTAACCCGAGTTTCGCGTATCGCGCTCACTCGCGAGGAAAATTCGTTTGTTTTGTCACCTGCTGGCACCGGGGCTCGACGTCGAGCCGACGACAGTACGTGACGATGAACGCTGATTGCATTTTCTCGAGGGCCGGTAATTAACGTTGTTACGCGCTCGTGAATCGCCCAATTTCATTCAGCCGAGAGACGCGACAGGCTTGCTAGCTAGTTCGCTTGCTTCTGTCGCGAACGTTGCCTCGTCAGGACTCCCCGGCGAGTACGAATTCGTTACTGTCACGATCCCTATGCCAGCGGAAATTCGAAGACGAAATAAAACGAACGAACTCGACGTTGGCACGTTGTAAATCGCTGGGGAACGCGTTTGCTCTTTTATCGGATTCATCGCGTAATCACGTTGTGAGTAAACGGTGACGTATCATGTGAATTCGAGGACCAATTCGCTACTACAAACACCAATAAAATATCGGTATTGTTGTTTTTATTCGATTAAATCAAAATAAAATGAACGTTGTGTACATTGGAGGGTTGATTCATTCACTGCACTCTTAAATGTCTATACCAGGATCGTACGAGACAGCGTTAGGAGGGAAGTTGACTTTGCACCCTTAAAAGTACCAAGATACGATAAAATAGGTCGATAATAAGGGAGGATCATATACAACGATAATATCTGTAGGTAGAACGAGCTTTTCACGCCATCGTGGTAAGAATGATGCAGTTTCAAAAAGTAATGCAGCCGGGAATGGCTCTCTGAGGGGTGCATTTATAGGGGTGATACATAAAGCCGGCAACGAGACGCGTTCCTCGCGATGTTCACGCTCGTCGCGTGTTATCGCGTTCTTGGTTTTCGTCGACCCAAACTGAACCATAATTCCTTGATGTTATCGATAAGTCGAGAACGTTACCATTTCCCGACGGTTTCGGCCAATCGCGATTCTCTCAAGCAACGGTCAGTATTTCCCATTCGACAGAAAGAGAAAACTTGCTGGAAATTTGTGCTTTCTTCAAATTTTTTCACCGTATCGACACAGTGCGACGTACCAGATCGTTTTAACAAATCTTCGCAAGACATGTTAAATATTTACCAACAGGATTGCGTTAAAATATTTACGATCGTTATCGAGCATTTCGCAGAATCGTACGCGTCGAAACGCGTGAAAATAAATCGACGCCCGGCCAATCATTAAGCGATATTAATTACTATCGAAAGCGACCGATAAAAAGTACAGGTAACTTGGCGTGCACGCTCGAACGAGTTTGAAAATTGATCGTTCATCGAAGTTAGCGAAATCTTGCGAAACGAAAACTACTCGCGGATACTTTTCCCGTTAAACGCATTCGCTTTTAACCAGCTATTGAATAGGAGGTGAAGATAATTAGACAACGCGTGAAAAAATGCTATATGAATCGAGTTAGTTTCGATTTGAAACGTTTCGGGTGGATAGAACGAACAACCCTGGCGAGTAGCAACAGAGGGGTAATGAAACATAAGCAAATAAATGCAATTACGCGTCGGGGGTGGAGAATTGAAATTAGTGCAAGCGCGTTTCGATGCACATGTCAATATGGTACTCGGCCGGATAATTAGATCAAGTTTGGCCATTTATTAGTGCTATGCGTGCTACGGTCACGTCAATTGTTCCCCCGACTATATGCATGCTAATCGCCTTTATGTAAATACGAGGAATGTGTAATGACATTTTGCAAACGCTACCGTTGCCCAAACGCGATCACCGAGAATGCGAATCTTTGATCGCTCGTGAAAAATTGCCAAAATTATTCTTTCTAACATAAAACGTTTTCAATTCTTTTTCAAGATAATCGAATTTGAAATTCTGTCCCTCTTGGACAAGAAACAAGACAAAATGATGAAGAACGAAATCAAGTTGAATGAATTCACGAATCTGATCGTAATGCAAGTTCTATACGAAATGTCACAGGCGAAACGGAAAAGACCAAACTGGCGTTGCACACGGGAATTGGGATAACTCGCTTTTATTACCGTGACGTGGCCCATTCTTTTGTTTCGCCGGTGAAATTGCTTTCGCGCTCACGTGTGTACCCGCCGGTTCACATAGTCCGCGATTCCATCCTCGGAAGCGAGACACGGGACGACCGCTCGTCCGTGCGACTCGTCTTCGAGTTGATGAGAAAACGTTCTTTCCCGTGGACGAAGTTATCTTGCCGACGCCAGAACCACTTTACAGAAACGAAATAACCCTGTCGCTGATCCCTCGAACGACACCGTACAGCGAAACGATCGCGGGATTGCTTGAAATCGGGTCGTGTAACAGGTACGCTCTTCGTAGCGTATTAATCTTCTTTGCATATCGGATGGGAATTATCGGGAAGGGTCGAGAGCATGGATAGAACGAAGAGTAACCGGAGATTTAATGCCGTGTTGTACGTAGGAATTTCAACTTAACGTCCACCGAGGTAAGACAACTCAATTAATATGATTACCAATAAGGGCATGTAATAGACGGATGTTATCTGATTAAAGGATTGAATGCCGAGACGAACGACTTCATTTACGAGTAATTTATCAAGGGGATTCTTAAACACAATTTTATTTATTTTTATTTTTATCGCTATCTCCTTAACTGGTTTCTCTTGTAACCATACACGCCCGTGACGTATTGTGACATTAAAACTCTGAATTTTAATTTTAATGATAATTTATTTAAACGATCTTCATTCTTCTAAATGATAGTATTTCGGTGGAAACTCATGTTACTCATTGTAAGCTAAGAATAACAAACCAGTCAAAGTATTAAAGAGACGCATTTATTTATGGAACCATCGGTCCAAGTTCTTCTATAGAGCTTTCTAAAAGCCATTAAGCTCTATAAAAAGGCTCTGTATCACTATAGACGATGTGGCTGCTTTCTGATCGGTAAGTAATCTAGAAATAGGAACACTACCACTATCCCTGCTATTATTTATAATAGCCTAATTGCCTCTGTTCTAAATCTAACAATGTCAAAGATTAAAAAAGAAGTCGTAAATACAGACGTGAATATGACGTAGGATGAAATTTTAAATAGAATCCGTGAAAGCACAATTCTCGATCAGGATATTCGGAGAATTACGTAACCACTTCGTTACAGTATCCAGGGGATCTCGTTAAAAAATGGAGTTCCTCCGCGACCCACACTTTTGTCCCTGTCGGTTATTATTTCTATACTTTCGCCTGGCCGCAAAAAAGAAACTGGGACGCGGTCGAACAAGAGTGAAAGCGATATTGAAATTGGTCGGTCGAAATGAAGCGGTTCGTGGCATGGACGCCGCCTTGGCAAGCGGGTAAAAATTGCCTCATTATCTTTATGTTCGCGAGCAGAGTGGAAAAAGAAGAAGAAAAGGACAAGACAAAAACTGGTGTGCTCACGGTGATGTTACGTGTGCGGCGAGTACCGAATGACCAGCGAAATCACCGGCAGAAAATCGGTTTCATGTGTAAGCAGACCGATGGAATCGATCGGTTTCTACTCTGCTCAAGGGCCACAGAATGAAAAGGAGAAAGTGGACTGCTTCAATTTTTTTCCTCTTTTTCATTTTTTTGTTTCCTTCTTCTTTTACCGAAGCCAGAGTAATGCGTCTCTTTCTCGACAGGGTTAATAATGCTGCGAAACGATTACGGTGATTAAGAGGGCCGCCGTGTGATTTCGGTTGAAAGCAGCGCACAAAGGAGTTTGTCGATGACGAGAAAATCGACTGGAGCTCGTGAATATATTACCAGGTTTCTCTGTATTAATTCGTTAATGGATCGAGCTGGCCGGACGAAACGGATATTTTCCCCTTTCCCTCTTTCCTTTTGCCGCTGTCTTTTATGTTCCTGTCGATCCTGGCGCGAAGAGATGCAATCGCGTGCTATGACAGTATTACGACAGCTTTTCCTTAATTACTTCGAACGGTTAATATCGATGGCGTTAAACGTGCCGGTGCACTTGATTGATTATAGCAATTTAGTGAACGCTTTGAACACATTATCTTCGATTTGACGTGGGAAGGTGAGAGGTGCCATAATGAAAGTAGAAAATTGGTACAAGATTACTTGCCAATTGTACGCCTGCGGTTATTGAGAAATCGCACCTTTGGTATAGAAGAATCATTTTCTTTTAGATTTCTCAGCTATACGATCACCTTGAAAGAAACTGGTATTCCTAAGTAGAACGTTTGTTCAATAATTCATCCTATAGCTCGAGTTAAATTGATTCAAGGATGATAGAATTCGAGGGCGTTGCAGTACAGGTAAGCAATTTGAAAGGACCATTTTTAGACTCCTCTCTTCATCAAATCGATCCTTCACCCCATCGGTTACGAAACAACTGCTATTTTTTTTCTCGTAGCCGAAGATCAAACGTGCCGACGAATCGACTTTTATCGCCAACGTCGGCTTCTAATCGCTGGCAAGCTCTACCCTTTGACGTTCTGGCTCGTGAAAAGGGGTTTAAAAAAAAAAAGGGTAGGCTGAGAGCACGGTGTTCGTGGCCTGGGAAGGAAAATCACATCCGGTTGATCGGTTTTGGCGCGGACCACCGTTGCCGGCGTTCACAAAGCGACGGGGATATCCATTACTTGCCCATGGAACCAGCATCGAACCGGGGTCAGAGGTGTCAATTAAACCGAAATGGTACGCTAATGAACAAAAGCTCCGCGTAATCCGGTGCGCGACGGCCTATTATTAGCGTGTCACGTAAGTGGTTTTCTTTTGGCTGGCATCCGGCCCGGGGGAGATAATAATTGGCCACGGGACCAGAAACCACCGATGGGAATATCTCGACACTCAGGCTGTTGGCCAACCTAAGTGACGATTATCCGGAGAATTTTTCATCGAATTCGATTCACTACTCATTTTTCAACGATGAACCTATTCTTTCTAAGTTTCAGCTAGATAAATGACAAACAAACGTTCTTTGTGTAAAATTCAAAGTTCACAAAGTCTCTTTGAAAAAAATATATATATTTTATAGAAGAATAGAGAACGATCGGATGATCTTTGTATGTCTCTAAATCTTCGTTACAACAGACTGCATGAATGGAGGTATAAAACGATGGTACGACGTTTTAATATTTGCCTACAAACTTTTACTACGGCACAAAGAGCTACCCCATCGGTATGTCGAGCAATGTTACGCTTCCACGGCAAGCGAGTAAGCTTTTCGCGCCGCTTCATCCCTTGTTACATCCCCCGATCATCGTGATTGACAAGAATATTGAAAGGCAGCACGTACAAGGAACGCATCGCATACTCGAGCTGCGAAAACATGCAGGGTGACTGACTTCTCTGACGCGATCCGTTTTCCACGTGAAAAATGGAATTCGAACGTTTCTCTGCTTCGTGAACGGAAAATAAAACACGACCGAATATCATGGCAGAAAAAAGAAAATAATCAACTACCGTAACAACCGAGCATCAGTTTGCTTCACCAATTTATAAATAAATGAATTTGAATGGGTTAGAATTGATAGAGCGTTCATGGTTTCGTTTGGTGGACAATCATTGCGTAAATTGTGTTCAAAATTTATGGAAACGAAGTGGATAATACTCTGTTATTTTTTAAGATAAAGGGACACGAGATAAGGAAATCTTAATGCCAGCCTTTTTTCCAACTTAGCCGTATGGTTTTTGCTCCATTGGGTGACTGGTCGTTTAAAGACCAGTTCGTGACCCGTCGCATAAGGTTCCGATATGTCGCTCAAAGTTACAGGCACATAATTAAGTACACGTCATATCTTACGATTTCTAACAATACACACCGAAATTGATTTTTATCATTTCTATGTAACACACCTATGGTATCACTTTATTGTTCGCTGTTAACTTGAACCTTTTTATTGATATCGATTTGTATAGGCATTCCATTTTTGTACAGCATTGTGTCTATTTCAATTTTGATACGGTTAAAATCGACTTTCGCTGTCCAATCTAATAAAATTTCAGCGGAAAAGCTTCGTTAACGCGGCGAACCGCTTTTGATCATGCTCGTTTATTTTTAGTTAATGAAATCGTTAGAATTAACGACGGGACGAGCTTCGTCTCGCGTTCGCCAAGACACTTAATTATGTTCCTCGCGTTTCGTCGAGCCGTTGCCACGTTAAGATGCTTAATTACTCACGGTGATCGAGCATCCTACTTCTCCCAGTTTTATTCATTACGCGACATTTATATTAACTATCGATTAGCATGAGATATAGATGAGATTTTTGTAAAAGCTCGAGTACGTCGCGACGCAAGACGACGCTCGTTTATGGCTCCTCCACGTCGTGGTTCATACATAAATGCGCATATAAATAACCGGCGATTGGCCATTACGAAAAATTAAGCGCGTTCCTTTAAATGTCGCCGAGAATTAAGAGCGAGCAATTTTTCAGCGTGAAACCGAGGAGGAGTCACGTTTCTCCTCGGGCTAACGCGACTCGTATATTTTATATCGAAAATTATGATTTATCGGTCAGATATGCCGCAACATATGCTATCAACCATCTTTCCTCCTTATTCGATCGTTAAACCTAACTTACGCTTCTCGTAATTAACTCAACTGTACAGTTAAACTGAAAAGTATGATTTAACTGGTACAAGTATTCGAGTAATTTAATTTTCTTCTTTTATTAAGTCGAACATACCCGAGAATACAATTTCACTGACTTCTCAGGTTGTAAATCTCCAAGATGTCTTTTATATATAGTTGATTTAAATTACCTCGGCGCTGTTACATTTTTAAAGGAGACGCAAATTTAATGCCAAGTATAAACAATTTCTCCGTACAAGATGGTAGGCAGCATTTATTAAAGCTGAATCACGGTGCTCGAGTTGTGAACCTCTTAAAAGATACTTCCCGAGGCCGCCCTGACCACCCTCGAATCAACACACCCCGAACCCTCGTTCAACCATTCTAACGCAATCCCCTCGCTTAGGCTTTTCTAAGTTGAACGGTCAGGAGGGTTTACAACGCGTCGATTACTATTGAAAACGACACGGCTGGAAACCTTTCGACAGAAGCTAATTGCTACTTTTCAACCACGCCTAAGTTTCTTGGAAATTTACTATATATAATTTATCGTCTAAATTCTATCCTATCCTACGATACTTGCGCTAGTACTTATGTAATTTTAAACAAATTGTAGCTATTGAGAAATTGAAGGGATTACAAAATGTTCGAAGTCCATAATCCCTCTTCCTTTTAGTCTGTACCTATACAGTGTATGATGGGTGACCAGCAGAAAGCTGTGGCAAGGATCAAGGAACAATCGCGGTGATAGGCAGGGGGCTAGTCGCACGACGACGGAGTGTTGCCCCGTCAGGCAAGATGAAGTCGTTAATCTACTCGAGGGGTCAAATCGAAGGTCTCGTTGTAATAGTTGTAATGACTGGGCGAATCGAAGCCCCGCGGAATCGACGTTGTCTTGTACGTATACGGGTCTTGTCGAGGTCTTGTTGGCCTGCAACCGGGGTCACGGATAAAGCAAACAGAGGAGAATCCTCGTGACAGGAGCGGCGTGTAACTACGTGAGTAAGCGGGCTCGGACGTTGAACAACGCGTTCGTAGATTATTCAACGACCAACGATCGGCACACGTTGCCTTCGAGAGAAAGAAAGAAAAAAAAGAATATGTCTTTCGACTTGGCCGGTGTCACGCGACATCCCCGGTGTGTGGGTTGATTTTTCGAATTCGGAACGACGGAATTTGGGTCGTTGCACGGATTCCGCGATAGCGAAGGACCGGTTTATGAATTTTTGAACGCGATCCACTGGTTCACCCACCGCGAGACGTTTTGTCGGCCACAGCGGAAAATCATGAATTATTCATAGTGACTTTATTATCGTTACAGAGCCACCGTCTCTCCGAGTAACTCTATCCTACACAGGACTCTAGGCGACCGGCTTCCCTCCGATTCAATATGGATTCTGTTCCCCGGTGACGTAGCGGTCTAAGGTTTCCCTCTTTCCCGGCTTTCTTTATTCCACGGCAGCCTGGCTTCGCGTAATGTCCAGCGGCGAACCGCCAATCGTCGTTGCCTCGATAAGATTGACCGATTCGAATCGATCGAGAAACTCGTAACCGCGAATCAAAACCGTCCGAAAATCGGGCAACAGTTATCGAACGCGAGAGAAATTAAAAATTATTCTTTTTTGAAAATAGTAAAGTTTCGGTAAACATGTAAATGATATACGACCATTATGTATTCGTTACATCAGAGGGATGTTTGTAAATGAACTCTGGAATATTTATCTACGTTACATGTTAAAATTGTCAAGCGAGAACGACACAACTAGTTTACCTTGACGGTGATTTATAATTTACGGACGACCGGTAGCACCACAGGGAAACCTGGCTGGATGTACGCTCGTATCTATATTTTGCGCGAGATACAAGTGCACTGCTTTTTACGGGCGAATATGCAATCTTTATTGCAGGAAAATTTCATCCCTCCAGTGTCACATTGAGCTACGATACATGGGACACGCGTATATCTTATTGACGCATCACTTTTTACTCCATAATTCACCATTTTATTCCCGTTTATCAGATAGCGTACTAATTATACTTTGAAAATCAGTCATTGAGACTAAATTGATGCATATACCTTGTGATTCAGCCGAAAACGGATGCTTACTTCCGAACAATTACATTTAATTAATTTTAATAACTAAAGGGTTAATTACCTCCTTGATGCAAAGGAACAATTTTACAGAAACGAGATGCGGTTTTAAGGTATAATTTTACAAAAACAAGTTCTTTTGAGCTTATAATGGAAACAATTGTTTCAAATTGTTCACTAACTGGCAAGATTACGCATCGCTGGTGAATGCGATGCATAATGTCGGTTAAAACCGACTTCATTTTCTCCTCGTATTTCACCAGGGAGTAACTAATTTCAGCCATGAACCAGTGGCACGTTTATAAATCACCATACAACGAGATAGTCTATCAAAATCACCAGTCTTATTTCACCTTATAGCAAGGCCGTTTACTCGGCGACTTATCGCGGCCATGAACGTTAACCGGGGTAATTGTTCACGGATTATCGCCCCACGAAGAGATACCTCGAAATATTTCCATACTACAAAACGGCGTGAAAATAGACAGAACGTTGCATGGTTTCGACGCCGCTAAAACTTTGCGTGACGAGGTGAACTGTTTTAATTGCTTTCGATTCTCGAGTCTGCTCGACTGTGAACTGCTGCGAACGCGTTTCACCGAAAAACAAACATTTCTAGTAATGCGCTACCGTAAATGTACTAATGTTTCAGCTGTGTTAGTTCGACCAGGACCACTTTGGATAGTTTGAATTATATAAATAGCCGGTTTTCTCTTAGATAAACAATTAATACGTTTAGCTCCGCGGTGGGCCTGTGCTAGCATTAGTTTTAATTAAACGCGCAAAGTTATATTTTGGTTCTCAACTTTGAAATAAAATGGCAAAAGTACAATTTCAGTTCTTCTATAATTAATCATTGCATTAAAATTTAAGGTATCTACCATGGAAACTACATTTCATATAACCATAGTACTTCAATTCAAACTGAATCAAACTTTTGCACCAAGAACTCTACGAAGCACAAATTGAAAGCACGTACCGGCAATGTAACATAAGTTTAACAGAATACACGAACGCTTAACGAAATTACTGACACTCATCTATCATTCTACCGTTCCACAATAGGTGTCAAGAATGGGCGAGATTCGGCGCGAAGTTCCACACGGAACGGCGCCATTCACCGCTCAAGGGCCCTAATTTTCTCCACCATTAGGTCAGTTGAGAAACAAAAAATTACAATCGAAGGGCCTACGCATTGTTCTGTCCGCTCTAAAGCGGTCAACAGATGTTCATCGGGTATCTTTGGCAGCTGTTTCGCCAAATGGCATCGCGTAGGGCAAACAAACAGAGGATGAGATTCTGAAAAATTCTTTGAGTAATACCGTAATAGAAATTTTAACGCGTTCAATGCTACAGAGATATTGGCCATCTTCAATTAAAAAAATACTGATACTAATTATTGTACAAATAATTGACGATAAGATATTCGCGATGGAAACATTTGAAACATCGTCAGGCATAGACAAAGAGACATAAATTCGAGCAACTTTCTCGTTCTCTTCGGGGTCTCGCATACTACCGACTGGAAATCGCAATTCCCCGGAGAGTCGAAGCGTTTCCACGGTTCGAAACGTGTACTGGCGAGCGACTGGCTGCCCTAAGGAATTTCGACCGGCCGATTTATGCCCGACGAGCCGAAGTCTTTTGTGCCGTGCCGCCCCGGGCATTGCGCGCATAATTTCAATATCGTCTTGCGGTCAGCAAATGTGTCGAGTCACGAGGAACGCGAGCTAAGACTTCCAAGTCGATTTGTTTCCCCCCTTCGACCGGGTTCCGCGTTAATTTTTCCCCTGCCTCGTAAAACGCGTCACCAGGCGATTTCGAATTGATTATAGGTCTTTGGGTACGAGCTGTGATGATAATGGTTAAATTACAGATCCGGAGAACGAAATCCGTATTTAAGAGAATTGATTTTCGATTCGAAAAATTTTGAATACAAACATGCAGAAATTGGTAATCGATAATACCATATTCTGTATTCAAATAAATAATTGTATTACTCATACCTCTTTGAAGATCATTTAAAGCGAATTGGAAAAGTAGTGATTGTTATTGGACTCACCTGAAACAAAGAAAAAACAGAATAATTAGTTAAGTGAATTTATTCGAAGCTTAATTACTTTTAATTTAACAGTAATTTTAATACAAAGCTTTGAATGCTTTCTCACTTGGAATTAATTAACTTCGAATCAATGTATGTTTATAAATTAATCAATGGAGTTGAATAATCCTCGCTAGAGACATTTCCCATAGATTCGTGGGAATTGCGCGAATTTGAACCCTGAATCTAATTTTAAACAAATCAAAGATTAACTTCGGTTAAGAGGCAGTGGAATAGCAGTTTGAAGTTTCAGACGTGTGCGAATTAAAGGGCAAGAGTTTGCGCGGATTACTCGCACGAGTTCTGCAAAATGGCGAACGAAGTCGAGTAAATAACTTCCGGAAGTAGTATGACGAGCAGGTTACGATCGTGCGAAGATTGGGTGTCGAGGCGGAAACGAAGCAACTCGTCAAAGTTTAAAAATAAAATTTCAAATTCGAAATGCTTGTTAAACTGCAACGCGATGGAAATTGCAAGAAATATGATCGTCGGTACCCTGAACGACGTATTTCATCGAGGCAATGCCATGCAATAATTGATTTTACAATTGAAATATCGAATTTATCGTGCCTAATAGAATCCGGCAGAATCAATAAAACGCAATCAAGCAACAGGATTCGTTAAGGTTCAAGTAATTCGAAGTTAAACCGGCTTTGCATGAAATTCAAATATACTCGGAAAACACGTTGCGGTTCCACGAGGCACGTTGTACAGTAAATTGGTTGTTTCACATATTTCCTCGCCTATGGTCGACCCATGGAATGCTTCCTTTGCCGTACCATAAAACGCGACTGTCTCTTATTGTTCTGTCGTCGACATACTTTCCCCCGCTAGGTGGTTGTAAACAAGCATCCGAATAAAGGGTGATAGAATTTTATTCAACGTTTTGCGTTGGAAAAATTTAAGCAAATATATTTCTCATTTATCGACGGTATCCAGGGCCTGTAAAACTAGCGATAAACACTCGCAGCGAGGCTAAAGTGTACGGCGATAAAATCACAGAGGATACGTGGCGTGTCGTAGCAGCAACCTGCAGCAGCAGCAGCTTTCCGTAACAGTGAAGCCGGTCGAACAGCAAGAAAAAGGTGTTCGCCTCTTGGTCGGGGTTGCTTTTTGCAACAGGCCGACCAGCAAAACCACGTTACAAATTATCCAGCCGCGTACGAAAGGTCAAGCATCCGCCGCGACCACGTACGTTCCGGCTTCTCTTCGAATCGCCCATGGTTTAACACGAGAAACCAGAGAGAACAGGGAGAACACAGCGTGACACGGGGTGCGCCGTGAAAAAAAAAATAAATCAGTGCAACCGAGCGAACAGCAAGTCTTTTGGTATATAGAGTGTTTCAAGAATATTGAACAAAAATTTCAGTGTAAAAGGTAGCAGAGTGAAAATTAAATTTAACTTAAATTTGAAAATTATCTATTACTTTGTCGCAATCGTGCCATTTAATGCAAACATTCCTGCCATATACGAAACGTATGCTAAAGAGACCCAAATTCAAAATGGTACGCTCGTTTCATTATTAAACTATAACTTTAACCGTATTGCTCGAGCAAGCGCGAACGGGCTCGGAAAAATATAATTTTCTGCTTGGCCGAGGGCAACGAAACGCGTCGCGGGTAACACGTTTTTATTCCCCTCGTTCTCCATCGGTCGACGCGTTTCCGCGTAATTGCAATCGGGCCAAGCGACGAGGTATCAACATTTTTCCGTTTCAGCGACGTTTTAATTGAAACCAGTGCCACCGGAAGCCGTGGTGTGCCTCGTTTCACCTGCAACGATTTCTATTCGAATCGTTTTAACCTTTTACGCTGTCTCAAAATTTCACCACTGCATAAAGGGTTAACTTAGCGAAGTAAATTATAGAAAGAACCAATTGGAAGGTTGCAGTTTCGACCCTGAACTTTTTCAGCTGCCTCGAAGACAAGTCGGCGAACATCTGGTTAGCGAACGACTCGTAATTTCCTGGCTAGTCTTTAATTAGTCGTTCGTTCTCGTTCATTGTAATACACTCAGACAGAACTGGACTAATTGCACCATTGGGCAATGTGGGCAAAAATATTCGACGAGGTCGAAAAAGATGGTGGAATTGAAGTTTATTATAACATCGGAGCAATATTGTCAGGATGTTTCTTTCTTTCAAAGCTGATGGAGTACAGCGAAAGTCGATTTAGTGAAGTGGAAAAAAATCGAAACGTGAGAGGAGAAGGTAAGATTCAATCGCTGACACTCGGAAACTCGGTCATCGGCTACAAAAGCGAGCTTTCATGAAACGAGGCTCCCGATTCCCGGTGTTTTATTGAAATTTTCTCGCCGACCTTGCCCATCGTTCCGCGAGGAGAAAAAATACAATCGATACGCTTAACCTTTTTAAACTTCACAGGCACCCGATTATCACCGACTTCTCGCCGAGAACCCAACCATTTGCTCCTGTACCATTTTCGACTGGTCGTTAAAAGAAGAATCCAGGGCTCGACGGAACGACAAACCTGCACATTCTTCTCGATATACAACCTTGTAAAGCGATTTTTGATCTCTGTTCTTTCAACGAACAGAGAAGATCGTTCGATGAAATCTCAATTTTTTACTCGAGCCTCACTCGATTTGGTTGGCGCATTATAAAAACGACCGACTACATCGTTCCCCGTTCAATTTCCCCCGGGTCGAACGTACGCCGTTATTATTTTCCCATCAATTTTCCATCCACCCTGACAAAATACCGTCATGAGCGATCTCACGATACGTTCGATCACTTTTTTCATCGTTCGCGAATATGCTTCCATGACCCGAAGATAGCTCGTTGTGTTTCTAGTATATGATTATTCTATCCACCATTGTATCAATCGTTTCGCTACGAACGACGTATATATACGTCCACGAGAATCAACCCTTAATATCAAAACGTGTATTTCCGCTCGATGTACGACAGTTTTCTACAGTTCAACGCGTCGAATAAAACGCGATGCATTTTCCAAGATGGTCCCAAGTAAAGTCTTTCAATATGTGTCGTCTATGTAAAGAGGAGAGATCGTACGTGGGAGATTCGCGCGTTCACGAATCTGTAAGGAGACACGTACCTAAACCTCGTTGGTTTATTTCCACGTGAACATTATTATTCCGTGGTTGTCACGCGCGGATACCTTAAATCTGCCACATCAAACGCGCGGTTCCCTCAAGAGGGAAAGACGTCATCTCTTATCAGGGCTCAAAGTGTCGCGAATTCACCTGGACTGTCGCTCGACATTTTCAAGAACATTTCATTCGTACAAGCCGACTTGCGAGTACATTGAATGCGATAAAATAGAATAAAATGATGACTTTATATTACTCAACATGTTGAAAATGAAATAGCGAAACCATTATCTCAAATCACCCGTACGATATCAATTTACCCTTAGTGGGACAAGTACAACGAGATAAGATGATCACACTGATGCATCCCCTTGTCCGAGAAGAATTACGAAAGTTCGCGAAACTCCAAGAACCCTGAAGCTTACGGTGCTCCTTTCTCGGACGATTTATTAAATCGATCAACTAGAACTTTTGCGAAGTGGAAGAAGCCTGCTAAAAAACGACAACTTGTTCGCGAACGAGCGTCGATAATGGCGCCCGATACTCTGTTGTCCGCTCCGAAATGGTCTCGCACTTGTTTGCCGCAAACATCTTCGCGAAACAAACGAGCAGACCCGCGAATCGTTCTGTTTTCCAATATTAGACCGAGAACGAATGGGACGCGACAATCGAGGGATGCGTCCGCATTTATTGGCAACACGACGTTTCCTTGTCGCCTTGCTCGATCGTTGTGCATCCTCTTTAGGTAAACAGTAACCGCGTTTGACGTTATCTAGGAATTTTCTAGGAATTTCACATAGACGTACACTATGTTTGATAGAGAAACATACATAGTCTTTGTCGAATTGTTATTTGATCAAACCAAAGTGATTAATTGCGTGAATATTCATATCTTTGATTAATATTTCAATGTGTCTCACTATATCACATTTGATTTTCGCTGCGATATAGTCGACGTATTAATTAATTTTAATAGAGGTTGTCAAATAACTGATATCGAAAAACTGAAAGCTATAAAAGGAGGGTCGAATGACGGAATACATACTCGATTCCGTTCGGAAACACGAGCTTTACGTGGCTCGATTTTCCAGCCACTCGAGCGTTTCACGACTCTATATGTATGCATACCTGATCGGTATGTGACAGAGTGAATTCGATAAGAAACAAATTCCGAATTCCCTGTGGTAGATTCAACCCTTCTCTCAGCGATAAGACAGTTTTTCAAGGGATACATTCAACGAACAGCGCTACTTCGAAGGATTCTCACAGGAAAACAATGTTTTCTCCCGAGATATTGTGTACGCGTTTTATCTAAAAACCTACCATTCCTTTCGATACGATTATCTTGCATTTTTAACCAACATATCTGTACCTAGAAAGAAAATATCGTATTCTCTTTCTGTTTTTGTTATGTCATTCCATGAAAGCCAACAGTATCTTAATCCCTTATTCTTATTCTGTGCAGAAATACTGATACGGAATAACAAATTTTCAATGTTCATTTGAAATTTTCAAACAACGATAACTACGTATTTTAGATAATTATGAAAGACACGTAATTTAACATTCCAATTATCGAACAGAACTTATATAACTACCTAATGATCTCAAACAGACTGAAATTTATTTAACATTATTCATGCAATTTTTTCTCATTAATGACGCGATAATTAATTATTCTCGGATTACTCAATTTCCACGTGATCTCGTTACACACGAATTGCCTTCATCCATACCGAATCCACAATAAATAGCATATAATTAAAGGTTACATTATTATACATAATCGTTAATAACATGTTCATTCGTTCGTTCCGGACGCCATTGTTTTCCACATTATCATCAATCATCGATAAAAAAGATCAATCATCCTTTCATAGCCTGACAGGAATTTGAAAAATTGACAGTGAAAAAGACTGACTTTTTAAACAATAATGAACGATGTCCGAAAGCTTCATGAATTTATCATTGTGACAAAACAAATGTCTCATCGAAATAGAGTGCTATCGTTAAATGAGACTGAATAAAGTTGCATCGAGAAGAACCCTTGAATCGATGAAACGTTTCGATAGAAGCAACGGGCCCAGGTTTTCGTTTATTATCTGTGGTGATGGAGTAATTAACGTTTCGTTCGATGCGGGACACCGTCAACGTCGGAAATAACAAACAGCATCGCGACAGAGAGAAACGACCATTTCTGACTGCGTATGTATCTGACGAATGTCGAATTAACGAGCCGATTCAGGCGTCAACCGCTTAATCAGACGCGCATTTATGCCCTGGCGTTGTTTAATTACGATCTCCGCGCGCACGCACCGCGGGACAACTATTACATCCATTCGACTGAAATAAACGCGGTGTAATTTTCGCGACACTTCACCAAATTCCTACGTTCGACGTTTAAATCGGAAATTATTCGCGTCATTCCCGATGGACGTTCGTTTTTCACCGAAATACCGATGCCGTGACGACGAGAGATAAATTTTGCAATTTCTGAAAATATCTAACCGAGCAATCTTTGAAAATATAAATAGGTTCCTGGCACTTACAATAATAAGAGTTAAAATTACATCTAACACCTTCAAATTACCGATAGACCCGATTCAAAGATATACCTCAACATTTCCGTATTTCTAGCATTCCATTCACTCGAATCCATTCATCCTGCTCTCCTTCACCGTTATATTCCATCCACGACAGTCACCTCTCTGGAGTTTTCCTCCGACCTATCGCACGAACTAGTTTCAACATCGTCGAGGCTCGATCGGCAAACGGGCAAAGCCTTTCGAGCCGTGTTTTCCAAATCCGTGCGCGCCAGAAATGCCGATGATCTCTGACCAATGACCCGTAACGTAGACGGAGCTGAACGGAGAGGAAAGCACGAGCCGTTTCCGGTAAGCAGCGATATCACGCGGCCCGGCAGCGGCCGGTCGAGGATAGTAATCAGGACGAGACGATAAATCATGCTCGTTGATTACATATTTCAAAACGCGATCGAGAACCGGTTGATCTACGGCACGGCGTACAGCCCGGAGCCTTTAACGGGGCAAATTTCGTTCGATTTCAAAGAGGACACGTTTTGTCGCCACCAGGTGAACGGTGCACCTCGAATTCCATCTACGTTGGAAGGTTAGAAACGGGAACTCGGTTGCTCGTTGTCGATCGTATCGCCGCTTCGGGACCTTTGTATTCAAATTACGAGCGAGGCTGACTCGCGATCGATTTGGCCGGGAAACGTAGAATATCGCGAAATTATTTCCCTCCATCTTTGCACCTCCACGCGGTTTAGATCGAGCCGAAAAGATCGATTACTAACCTGTTATTGATGTTGCGTCGACGATTTGGCAGGCACGCTGGGTGTTACACGTAGAATTAAAGCATCAATCTTCGGATCATCGCCAAAAAGCACTTTGTTTTACAATTCTTTAAACACTTGACGATCAATCGCGAGTTTTCGAACACGCTAACGAGCACCATTTTCGCGAAGAAGAAATGGCGAAATCGCGATGGCGACCAATAGCGTCATAGCTTGTTCTTACAGTTCCCTCTGTTGGCATAAAGGTGAACTTCGGCATCTTGTCAAAAACCGTTGTCAGGAATACCACAGATAAAGTGTTCCCCCTTCCTAATAACAATAATTTATTCGCTCATTCAGATTCAGAGGATAAATAATTTCCATACGGCGTTTATATAAAATATGTGATAATTGCGACACGCGTTGGTTAACGTTAACGGAAGGCGGTTAATTCGAATAAGAAATTTGCAAACAAGGTGGAACAAAAACAGAGGTTTTGCGAATATTCATAGGGGTGAAATTTAGGACGATCGATATGGGACGGTTTAGAATTCGAAGACGATCGTTAGAGGTTGATCGGCTAAAGGGGAGGGAAGGTAAGAGAGCAACGCGTCTCAAAGGAATCTAGAATGAGCGGACGTTAACTGCTGGTAATTCGTAGGAAACAGCTATTAGTCAATCAAAGCGTGCCGTACCGCGATAGACAGCGGTAATGCGCGGCGACAGGGACGCAAGAGAAGGCACAGAGCAAAGGAGATTCTCGCTCAGGAAGCCGCGTTAATGGTTCTCATTCTCTTGCGAAATGCAACGAGCATTCAGCCGCCTCAACGCTCAGCCGATGGCGCCTCACCTGCATATCAATGCACCTTCTCCCTGCTGCCTCTCGTTTGCATACTCGACCTCTTGCTCGACGCGAACCGTTCGACCCGACACCTTTCAATGTACTGCTCGTTCTTCTTGCCGGATACGCTGAAATCTGTTTATGTTTATATCCTCGCATGAACTTCTTCATATTTACACTCGAGCTATAATCCCCCCTACTGGTTGGCCTTTCATAATTTCTACAGCGAACTGAGCAGAGATCGTCTATTGTATAATTTTTTATATAACATTACAATTTATTAATTTATAAATGAAATTATTTATTACTACCTTGAAGGGTGTTCAAAATTATTGAATAATTCATGAAAATTCACGTATGTCACATATGAAGATTCATATATGTAACATTTTTTTTCAAATGTAAAGCAAAATTGTAGAGGACTTCAAGAGAATGCTTAAACTCTTTATTTGCTGATTCTCTGTTTCGTAAATTGTACAGTCAGCTTTTATTACTGAATTCAATAAATAGAAAACAAGCAAGGCACGCGAGATAAATATCACCGTATTTACTTAATTATAGAGAAGTGATAGGAGTAATGACTTACCACTTAGCTAAGTAATACTGTACTTATACCCAACTGATCTCGCAATTAGATTGACTGTGATCGTTGGACAGAAAGTCTTTGTCTTCGATCTTCAAGGGAGCATGCGAGAGGAAGAAGCCTTTCCTCGCTGCAATTCCGTCTAATTAATTTCCTCAGTCACTCCGGCCAATTCGAAGCGACGACGAACGGGCGTGGCCATTCCATTGTCACTGCTTTCCGGATTTCCTTCGTTCCACCAATGGAACGCGTGAAGAGGTAGAAAAGCGAAAGGGGATTCTGAGGAGCTAATTTTTATACATACCATACACTCTGTCACTCTGTTACCTCTCACTGGATATTTCAATTCAATTCTAACCCACGTGTATACAATACAATCCAAATTTTTCTGATCTGACTACATTCAAAGAATCGATGGTGTTATTGTTCTGTCATTGATATATTACAGTATAAGGAGAAAATATGGACCTCTTTTTAAAAATATTGCGGACTCCAAAGGGTTGAAGCATTTTTGGCAAGTTCAGACTGGCAGTTAACATCAGAAAAGAACCCCAATCATCAGACGTCCTCTGAAATCTTGATATCAGCTTTGAAAAGCTCGTCGAGCCCACGAGCCTCGCGATACGGTTTCGTTGATCCTTTGTTAAGAACGTTCGGGGTTTGTTCAACGGAACGAAACGTCACTTTAATTCTGACGAATCTTTTAAGGAATAGGGGTGGGGGGAAGAGGCTTTCTCCCATTACGGTTCGGTTACCACCTCGACGACTTTCGTTCGAGCTTTTCACCCTCTCCGCCTTCTTTCTTTCCGGCTCCTTGTCAGCTTTATTTCCGCGCGGAAAAACGTCGAGGATAATGCAGAACAGCATCGCCTGACCGACTATGATTCAATCTTCTGGGCTACTCGTTTTCAAGCTGGCTGCCTTGATTTCCCTTGAAAGGTGCACCCCAGCTCGCCCTTCTTTAGCCGGTATAAAAAAATGTTCGCTTCTCCGCCTCGCGTTAGGATTTTGCCACTCCGTCAGGTGGAACGAACGAAATAACTTATTATCCTCTTAGGCGGTGCCTACGCTTTTCTACTCTTTTCATGCAACGGGTTCCTCGTGTGCCAACGAACGTTTTCTCGCGACCAGAGCGATACTCGTTCCCTTAAATTCGTTTTATCCCTCGTGCATACTGCCTTTTATGGTGGATCTTTCAACCACTCGCGTAGCTGCCTTCTAAAGGTATTCATTTGATAAATTGTGCTAGTTTCTCTTGCGAATAGTGCTTCTTTCCTCATCCGTTGGATACTTTTTGCAATTTTTTATAGATACTTAACAATAGTGTTTTCTTTTAAATCGCACGACGGATAAAGTAAAGTGCATCAGAGAATTGTTTTAAAAATTAAGTACTTAGAGCAGCTAACTTTAATATGATTCATGTTCCAAAGTTGTATCATTCATTGATAACTTCGTGAGAAAATATTGAAACATAACTATGATGGTTACTTTGAAAGCTGCAGCTGAAAGACACCGGTCGAGGTATCCCTTTAAAAACTTCCCTAGTCCGTGCATCCCCGCGAGAAGTCGATCTGTAAAGTTGGAACCGTACATCACGTCCATAAATCCAAATAAGAATTATTTATAGAAGTTGGTAGATCCGGTTACCGAGATGCTCCCGAGACCAAACTTTCTTTCACAATCTGACAAATTCGATGTCCACGGTAATATCCTGCCGGTTTGCCTGGGATATTATTTTTCGAATTGCAAACAGGCTGGGATATGTCGCGACGAAAGTTCAAATCGAGTTTGAAACTGAATAAACGTTAAAGGTATCGAGAACAGACGCAAGAGCGTAGAAAAGTATGAAAAAAAACAAATTGCGGACACGCTTTTTCACTCCCATAAAATTATTTGTATACGAGAGAACTTCGTTAGAATTAACTTAGAAAGAGAGTGAATATCCTTTGGATATCTATTTGTCTCAAACTCGTATGAATTTTTAATACAAAATGAACGAATATAAGTTTGATCGTTCTATTAAGGGTATTTACAGTCCTGGAACGAAAAGATAGAAACTAGCTTTTTCCCCCTTTGAAATGGTCTTTCTGTGTATATTCCAAGAGAGGAAAGCACCTTTGTCGCCCTCTTTGATTAGGCTACTCTTTGGATCACTCTGCTGTGGACGTTGACAAATAGAGGGGTTGTAAAGCAAACAAAATTGCCACCTGTGTCCTCCTACTTCCATTGGATCCATAAATCTAAACGTTCAAATATTCCGTGGAAGAAAAAGGTATTAGAATCCGTCAAGCGGGCGTCCTCTTTACAAACTTTCAGCAAATATCTCATCTAAAAGCAGTACGCCGATACCGCGAACCCTCGATACCAAATTCGACCCCGAACCTATCAAGATGTATCAACATCGTCTGAATCCCACGTTAAACACTCAAACTTCACCTGCTACCTCGTCGTTGACAATCGCATCGCTATATTTTTCACTGTCAAAGATCCACTCCTTCAATTTATTTACCTTGGATGCCATCCATTTCATGTCATTCGTATTTTCGTGCGGCAAAAGATATCCGTGAATAAATACAATTCTTCTCGCCGTACTTTCATATTTTAATAAGCCCCGAAAGGGTTTATTATTTATCAATTAAGCGTGCAATAAATAAAAATTCAGTCGAGTTTATCTGACCGGCTGAGCACAATACAGCCCTTTCTTCCGTCCGCTTTAGCAACTTCTCTAAAAGCTCTATCCATTGTAGACAAGATTTTCAGCAGCCACGTTTGATCCTCCGCGCAAACTGAACTCCTAGACGCATTGTTTACCTTGGATGCTTTGATCCTATCTCGATCTATTAACGAAGAGACAACGAAGAACAAAACTTTAGTTTCCAAGAGGGTCGGTCTATTGACTAAATTAATACAAGTCTCAAGACAAAGATGGAACGGAGAGGTAGCGGAGAGCAAACGATAGAGTGAAACGAGTGGAAGTTGTCGGAAGGGAATTAATAAATGACGTCGAAAGAGAGGGAGAGAGAGAGAGAAAGGAGTGGTCGGCCTGGGTGTTTCTTTTCATGGGAGGCATGATTTCTGAAGGGAGTTCGAGACGAGTCTGAGAGGATCAAAGTTGGTTGGGATCCAATTCACGGTCCGAAAGCCTTCTCTACCGGGACGACTTTTCAATCCGGGAAAAATAGCAAAAACAAATTTATTTTCATGAAAATGTTTCCCGACGTTCGCTTCTTCCGTCTCGAGCCGAGACTGATGGCGGTGGACGACGAGGAGGGTGAATGAAATCTTACGAAACATCGACGGCAAATCAATCGTTTCCGCTCTTGTAGTTCCAACTTTTCCCTTCTAACGTCCATTATGGTCCTTCGGAAAATCACCTGTCGGTATCGATGTGAACTATAGCCTCTGACCATCGCATCGTAAGAATTGCTCTTCGTTCAAATAATACATATGCGACGGTATGCTTTATGGTAGAAAAATGAAATTCTTCAAATAGTTCTTACAATATGGCATCGAGAAACAATTCTCTCGTTTAAATTACTAATGAGAAGAGAAGCAATCGAGTTCCATTCAATTATAACGATTCATTGGAATATCCCCTCACACGTCGGACTAAATGTGGTCGATCGAGGATCGAAGAATGCACAAGCCGAATAACTGAAATAACTTTCGATCCTGGCTTGCTGCAGTTGCCTTCATCGACTCGAAGCACGTGTCAGAGAGCATCCAATCGTTTTTACTTTCAACGATGAGCTTCGACACGAACGAGTCATCAGGCGAGAAGATAAAGAGGAACATTCGTCTGCCTTTTTTCCATGTTTTACGAGCTCAGAGGTAGACACATAATTGATAACACGTAAATGGAAGTAGTTAACCGTAATTCCCTTCCTCGAAGTTGAATTAACATCGTCAAACACTCGTTAAATCTTTATTAGCCGGGACTAATCAAATACAGGCCCCTTTCTAGTAGCTCTACAATGGCAATATTTCCTTTTTATAGACTTTGATATCGCTAATTGGTTTGAAATAAAAAGCATCAAGTACGTATCGCTTTCGAACAGTGTAATGGCGCTTTCGTTTACGTTTAAGAGTGTCGTTCGTCCTTTCAGGAAGATAAACTGATTGGCCATTTCCTTGGGTATAAAAATTCAAATGACCTTATAGACTGATTACTTCCATTACCTCGATGCTGAAGGGTGTCTTTCATCGTCGAAAGTGGGCCCAGCAAGGGTGTACTTATGTAACGACGTCATTTGTGAACGAACCGACGTTCATGAATCTCCTAACACCTGACGCAACGGTTCACTCCGCTCGTTCGTCCCTTATGCCTCGATTTCTCTCCCGTGTTTTTTCTCTAACCGACAATTCATTTTGACGCCACTCGTGTCCTATCGCTGCCCATTTGTTTCTTCCACCACTCGAACGAACGTTTCACTCCAAAGTCACTCAAGGAACGATTTCATTCTAATGCTGTTTATTTTTTCTTCAAGAATTTTCAAAGACCATGTTAAGAAATTTCTGTTAATTACGCAAGTACCGATCGTTTCGACCAGAATGAAAAAAAAAAAAAAACGAAAAAAGAGATTAAAGGCTGGCGATTTCGAAATTTCTCAAGTTCAATGGCACTATCGCTCGACGAACGATATTTAGACACTAACGTACGAATTATCCGGGACCGGATGTAACGTCACAGCCGCGGTTTACCGCACGGTAGGCTGGTACGATTTAATGCAGCTTACCTATCCACGTACGTAAACATTTACGCGAACTGAAATTATTGGTTTGCCAATTCGGTCGACGGTAGCGTGCAAATCCATCCTATATACGGGTCATACGCTATGTTACGTAACGGCTGCGTACATTACCCACTATGTCTAGGCTATGGGAAAAACTGAATTGCAAAACGAAACATACGAGAGAAACCGAGATTCCCGTCGACGTATTTTATTGGCCGAAAGAAAAAACACCTTTCCGATTTCCCTGTCGAACGCTAGTGATTCATTGAATCGTTGTTTCTTTCATAAATATCTTGCGTAATGTTCAGCTTGGTTTCACGTTTGAATTGTTTTTATATTGGCGATACATAACATCGAAATCTTCAGACGTTTGTGGGTGGAAGTTTAAAAATGAAAGTATTGAAATGCAATAGAAGAAATGGGAGCATCGAGTTCAGTCAATTTTACGAGTTCGTTCTCAGGAACTCGTTAATGTGATAATGTTCATACAGGCTGATTTAATGATTCTCTGTTATATAGGCTTTCCGAGGAAACATAAAAGTCGCATAAAAGTTCTTCGACATCTTCGGTGTGAATCTAAGCATGTACTTGGCTCTTCTATCTCTGACTCGTAAGAATTTAATTTTGTATCAACAAACCCATTTGAGCTATTTGAATTTTTCAAATTCAACATCATTCGTGGACTCCATTTTGAACGGAAATAGGCGAGGAAATTGGGAACGGTAATGGATTGAATTTCAATTTAATCGCGAAGAATTCTTCGAATATATCAACCGGATGAATGAGAGAAAAGTGGAAACGCTCTTCTGGAAGATACCGAAGATGCACGAAGGCACCTCACCAATTCACTCGTTGCTTTGCTAACCGAGAAGTTTCGAAGCAGAGGCATCCGACAGACTCCTTCAGGCCAGAGTAGACGATGAGTCGAATTCAACACCGGCAATAGGAGAAACAATTTTCTTGGTTGGTCTCCTCGGCAGAAAGGCAAAGGCAGTTCTCGCTTGGAGATATAAGGGTGAAAGTATCTGGACTTTGTGACGCGCGTGATTTACACGTGAGAAGTGGCCTGCTCCACGTGAATTGGAGAGGAATTCTAGAGAGTTTTGTACTTCCTGTTTCAACCTTCTCTTCTATCCTAGCAGCACATTCGTCTCCAGAATCCTTGGACTGATTCGCGAAATGCAGTGCAAATTGGTCTACATCCTTGTTCGACATCCTCAATAATCACTTTGTCACTGTTTTCGAAATAAAGCTCCCCATTATGTCATTTATAAAAAAAAATTCAATTTTATGGGGGTATTTGTTTAGTAAATATTTTCTGTACTTCTGAAAAACACAACCTCGTTGAATACAAGAAGCTTTTCAACAATTTAATTAACATTATATCTTTCAATTCAATTTTTTTTCTTCAGTATCTTCGATTGTTAATATTCCTTGAAGAACATTTAATACCGTTACAGCGGGAGCTTAGAATGCTTTCGATTCGCATCTTAGCAATTGCAGGAGACAACGAATGCAAAGTGCAGAGCAGGGTGCAGCAGGATGCATCAAGCTCGAATAGAATTTCATAGAGTAATTTGTTCGACTCGATGAATATAAATTGCTTATTGTATGATCGAATGCTTGAAACAAAGGGTTAGCACAATGTTGATATTTCATCGTCCTGCATTTTCTTTTCGCAAGGTGTAAAAGCTACTTTCAACTTCTTCCAGATTAACATTTCAATGTCAGGTTATAAACATTAACTCTTTTCGGGTCGAGTGGCAATTTTCAATTATCGAATCATTTTACCAGCATTAATATCGATGCACCAATATTTTTTAAATACACAGAAATTTAATTGAATCGCTTATCGATTTTACATGAAAAGGATTGAAGATTAAAAATTCATAAAGAAAATTAATACAAGCATGATTTTCAACGAAGCATGAAAAATTAATTCCTTAAATATCACGGTACACTTCTTTTACTGAAACTCGATAAACTTACGTACTTGGTTTATTCGGGAGAATAGCAGAGGGAATTCAGAAATGTGCTCTTGTAATCGATCGTAGCTCGAATTACAGCTACTTCAACCGGTAATTGACCACTTGTGATTTAACGAAAAATAGGATTTCACGAAGTATCGAACGACAGTTAATGTCCTCGGAAAACAGGTACTCGAACGATACGATACGTATTCAACGATAGCTAATTACGAGGAGAGACGTATAATTAGTACGCATAAACGAATAACCAATAAGGATTGAAAAATTTAATTATAGTACTGAAAACGTCTACCATGTATATCTACACCATATATCATTAAAACTATTTCTGTTTTAATATTAAATACATAAACTTTCTTAGCCTGCCAGTCAACGTATTAGGTTGTAGTTCAGTACATTGAACGTATCCGTACGACTTAACACGCGAAATAAAATTCTTGCGTGTCAGCAAGTACACGTAATCAGGTGTTACAATAAAGAAACATAAATGAAAAATGCTATACAGTTGCCACACCCATTTCTACTGGTTCAACGGTTACCTGTTCAGCGCACTTTCACCGGTGCTTCGTCAAACAGCTCATCCTCTGCACGATGTCGCTCGATAACGCTTTCAGAGGCCATGACTAATTAGCAAATGCATCCTAATACCACGATGCAGTCGGATCTCGAGTTACGACGAGTGGAAGCCGACTCGCGGCTCAGGGTTTCGCTTTAATTGAATTTTTATCTGAAAATCCTTTATTCGACGGCTGGCTCCGTGTTATTTCCGATGATATACCGTGCTGCGATTGCTCTGTCCCGCGAAAAGCGTTACAGTTCGAGCCTGTTAAATGAGAAAATCGGAAAAGAGGAAAAGCCATGAACGTAATGGTCGATTTCGACGACAGATCCGTCTTTTTTCCCATGATCGATCGACGTGGATTCTGTAGAAAATTTAATGAATCTACATCGTTTTCTGTTACAGTTTTTCTTTAAATTCAATGATATATCGTGAAACTTAATTGTCGTTCATGATTTAACGAGCAACTGGAATAATTTATACACCGATCGTAAAATATGGTCGATAGTGCTCCTCGTAGATCGACGGTTTTAATTCGCGTAGGTGGTGAGTCTGATGCACCTTTATTACACGATATTGCAAAGAAAAGCTGGATAACGTATTTGAAATTATATCAACGTTTTATAGCACAATATTTTCCCGCTTCGCGATTGAATTACGATCGCATATTGTTCGGTTATAATATGGAAAGAAGACAGTTCTTGCTTTCATTGGAAAATATTAATGTGATGTTTGAATGGAAATTTTTAATAGTTTTTTTCGTATATATTATGTAGAAGATAAATGTTTCAAAAGCTTCGTATTTTCTCATCGAAATTTGTATAACTGAATATTATATTAAATTATCAGTAGCCGTGGAACATTTTAGCTAATTAAATTTACAATAGAATGTTACACGAATTTCATTTCGTACCATTGTTTGCTGTAATTGGCAACCAGACTATTCGCATTCTGAACATTAATGAAATATTTATGCGGAAATTTTCATCAAATATTAGGCTTGAAATTAGTTTGACATTGATGCAATTTTACTGCACTTTTGTGTCACCAAATAATGCTAGACATTTTGCATTTCGAAATTGACCATTTGAGGTGCAGCAATCTAATATTTATCGAGCGAATATTTTTGCAAATAATCTCGTTTATGTTTGATCGAAACACGTGCGAACAAGCAGACAGTATCAAGATTAAACTACCAAAACAAGGGTAGAATTGCAGCAAAGAGCAGCGTGCTATCGCGTCGATTATCGAATGCACCGATCATCGATGCTGAACAACAACGAACTGCGTATAGCTTTATCAGCTGGACAGGAAACAACATCGGCCAACGTTCGTTGTCCACTAGCACGCCCCATCGACTCGCAGGAACAACAATTTTATTCCCATTAGCCTGGATAATGCCACGTTTATTCGTACGCGTCCGCGCCTAATGCTTCCGAATGATTACGCTGCGATAGCGATAACGCGATCACCGCTCCAATCATCGGGGACCAAAACGGCTTCTAATTAATTATTACCGAGCCGCGACACTTGCTGTTTTGCGAAACCGTTGTTGACCATTCGCTCGTGATTATCGTGCATTCAGGAGCATCCGCAATGTGTTATCCAAATTTAATGCTTGCCATCCGAAATTCTGTATGCAAAATTTTCAAGAGGGTAGTCGATCGAAGGAAACGACTACCGGAAATCGATGGAACAGCGAACAGAAAATTTCCAATCTGCGGTACGAATTAGTCGAGAACCTGTGAAGTTCGTCGAGTGCTCAGCGGCTATGCTGTCGCTTTGCCACCGACCTACAAACTATGCAACGTGATTAGCCGAAACTTTGGCAACTGTGATTGTTCCCTCAGCGCCTTCGGCGCGGACCCCTACGATCCTATACGTTCTGACGGGACTTTGCCCATTAATTAGCGTACTTTTGATTGATGCTCCAGCGCGGACGATGTTCCTCTTCGATTTTCCGTTAATTTTTCGGATTAATCACGAACATACGTGATTCTAGGCATCGGAAAGCTCGCGGTACTCAAAATTTCATAAAAACTTCACGAAAAAGTGATCGGCACTTTGAATAAATTAGAATTTTTCATAATTTTTACGACGAATCGTCAAGTTACATTTTATATCCCCGAATGGCCGTGATTCGAATTCATCGACGCTGAGAGAAGAATCTTTAAGCTGACTTTTATTATACCGAAGAAACTCTACTCATCCCCCGGACACACGGGCAAACAGTCGGATGAAACATTTAATACTTAATCGGGTTTTATTGGATTCGTTTTAATTTCCGTCTTAATGAAAGTTCTTTCAACGAATTGAATTTCATGCCGGGCAACGATGACGGTGTTCCATGATTTCTTCGGACTCGTCGAGAATTAAACCCGACAAAGGCGAATAAAACGCGGCTGCTGGTGCAGTTCGTGCGAGATGGCAGAAATTATTTAGGGGCTGCGAGACGACGATTTCAACGATTCAATCGTATTATTTGCTTCCTGTTTCATTAAACGCGACGACGAGTGGCAAGGAATTATTTATAAGCTTCTCTACGTTCTACGGTTCACTTCAATCGTTCTAATATAATCATATTTATCTCTACTTCAATCAGATTAAATGTTGTATGTTAAATCTCGTTGTATGTTCTATTCGAGCTTAAAAACTTTAGACAGAACAGACTCGTCGATTCGAGTAGCTTAACGTAATCGTTGCGACATTCTTTATAAATAATTTATGAACATACAAATCATATTTTCATGAAATATGAGCGGTGAATTACGATGCAACGTATTAGCTAGTGGTATTAGTCAATCATTAATCAGACGGTCGCGCGCCTGATTGATTTTCAAATCCATTTTTCAGCAAAAAGTTAATGTTATATAAATTAAAAGCTGGTAGAGATTATCTCTCAGAAATTAGAATGTCGCGTACAGATGATACCGTCAGCGACCGTATAAACTCGAGTACTAAATAGTCTCCCTAACTAGACTTTCAAACAACAGTCATAGACATAACTGCAATCATCTCATCTTGTTCCTTCTTCGCTAGCATACCATTCTCCTCGTCAGCTGTCAAAAAGTTATATAGCCGTTCAAGACTGCGATAAACCCGGCTGACATACGTCTCGCAATAAACAGTAGTGTTGAGCTCGAGAGGGAAGCTCGAAACGAATTTTGACCGTTCGTCTTCGACGTTCCAAACGTTTCCCTCGTTTCGTAACACGCGCCCCGATAAAAAAGGTTCACGACTTGCCAACGAAGAATGCACGGAAAGACAGAGAAACGTTGAACGCACATACGGAGGAGATCGCGGGGTACACGCAAAGCGTAGAAAATGAGGCGGAATATGCAAAGCTTTTAGCCGCGGCCATGAATGTACGCATTGAAACGAATAGCTTTCACGGCAGCAGCACGTTATCATCCGCAGATGATGTATAACTCTCGGAAACTTCTGAATGCCGCGAACTTTTCTCACGCGTTCATGCGGCAAAACGAGACCGTGGCTTACCGAAACCGAGGCTGCGTCCGATATCTCCTTTCGACTCCTACAACGTATAACCAATCTTTCTTCGTTCTTTATTTTCATAAATAATAGCCAGTATATATCGCATAGAATACAATTGATCTTGACGTTTCCCACACCTATTCCAACATATTATTCCGACAATGATCGCTCATACGTCTGATCGACTGTCCTGGAGAACAGTGATGATCGTATCGATGTCGAACGCGTGAATGCGTTATAGATAATTGGAAGCGTGAAACTTGCCACGCGGTATTGTATCATTACGCGGTTATCGATTAGCTCTCGCCTTCGTTTCCACGTGCTGCATCAATGCAATGGCTATACTCGTTAAACGTAATTTCATGCTTTTCAAGGACACGATTTGATTTATTCAACTCGATCAGAATAGAATTGTATCCCAAGTGATGTTACGAAACATGGAAATAAGCTGGAATTCCAGATAGTGGGTGACTCGAAACCTGCCGCAATGTAACGCGACCATGCGTAGTCCACAACGATGCGACAAACAGCGAAATTTATCGCGTGACGCCAGGTTAGTTTACATGCAACGACCACGGAAGAAGTTGCACGTGTCGCGATGCCGCTGGTGACACGTGCGTTGAATTAGAGTTCCACGTGTTCCGGCCGTTTCATATGCGAGCCGTGCCCCCGCCTTTCCTTCGAGTATACGTGTTAGCAGTTTTCGGGAGAAGATCGTAACCGGGAAACGTGTTCCAGTGAATGAAACAACGGAGAAAAATAAAAATCGACTGAGAGGCTGGACGGCTCGATTCGATCGTTTCTGCCTCGCGATCTCCGATACTTCGAACTGTGTATCGGCGTTGACGATCGTGTATTTAAGCCTCGCGTTTAATTACTTTCGACGATGTAAATATATCCCCTGACCAGCTGGCTCTCAATGTCGATCCGACGGTTAATTAAAAACAATAATTACCGGGATGGGATGTATTTATTATGCTCTTTAGAGCCGGTTTTACAGCTGGAAAAGTTTACAGATAAACTCAAGTTTATAGCTAATTTCCTGGCCCACCGTACTTCAAAGTGGAAGTTAACTACCTCGAACTCGTGGTAAATTACACGTCGGACATTAAGTGCCAAAGAACGTTCGCCACAGTTTTATCGTCCTTCTATATTTCCCCTTCGTTTATCTCGTTTGATAATAATTTTTCCTCTCAGCTAACAGCGCAGTCTGCGCATAATATCATTTGAAGAAATTCCACTGATTTCGGCAATTAGTGAATGGAGATTAGGAAAACGTGCAAGAAGTAGCACGGAAATAATCTTCCTGGTTTAGAGAACATAATTAGCAGGCAATTAAACGCTATCGGAGACATAAATGTAAGCGGCGGACGTTGATGTTTCAATTTCCTCTCTACTTTCTATTATGCATATATTATTATGGATTAATTTATATATCCATAATAACGTATTAACGATAAGGTAAGTACCGTAGGATCTAACTACCGCATTCTGGAAGTTGTTCCAAGTATTCCAGGTCAAACGGCTAAGTGGGTCACTCAATTCCCTGATGATTATTAAGTGATGATGAAAGGGTTATTCCAAATCTACGAGCATAATTCTTCTCACTCGTTTACGCCCCCAACACCTGCCGGTGTAGGCGAACTCGGGTACCACACCTAAGCACAGAAGCAGGGTAGCGCAAGGTTAGCGTCTACATCCGAAACGCCCAGTTTCAACGATAGCTATGGGTCAATCGGAAGGAAGAGGCGCGGACTCGAGAAAAATAAAATCGATATCTAATCCTTGGATCCTTGCAAAGAATACGATTGGTCGTCCGGAGATCAAAAGGGACACGCGTATCTGAGAGTACACCCAGAGAGACGAGTAACCTACGCGAGATAGACGTGAAATCGGTTTGCGGATGAGTCATCGGCATCGTCCAGTCGAGAAAGAAACTGGACGGGTGCAGGACTGGAGGAGACAGAAGCCGAAGCTCACGGGAGATCGAATTCTCGCCGCGTCTGCGGATTATTACGAGTCCCTGCGCGAGTGCAAAAAGACCAGACGAGAGCCACCGTCGGCGGACAGCTCCTTCCGTCCATTATCGACGATCCAGCGTGCATATACGGCGCGAAACACGTCCCTAAAACCGGTTCTCGATCGGTTCCACGAACAGCATGCGCCATCGGATCCGGGTACCCACACGATTCCCCGTCTCCGCCTTCTTCGTTTTCCTGCACCGCGTGCTAAGCCTTCTCCACCTCCGGCAAGCGCCTAGGCTTCTTTCCAGCAGCCACTTCCGCAAGCGACCGGTGAACAAGATGTACGGATGTGGGTTGGACCGGACCCGTGCTTACCCATACGCCATATTTTAGGCGTTGGGCGAGTCGTAGGTAGGGCTTCGGCTCGGACATGCATCATCGCGTTATCTCATCCGCCGAACTTGCCCTCCTTTGTCGTGCAACGATCGCAATTGCTGCGCCTAGAACCGTGATTTCATTTCTTCGGTTCATTCGCAAAAACATTTTACACCGCTAATTAAGTTTATTAGCTCCCACGCGTGGATGTAAATTCTCGTCATTGAACGTCCCTTCAACCTGGTACAACTTGGAGAACAAAAACCCTCATATTCCATATTCGTATTCTTCCCTCGTCTCGCGTCACAGAAATGTTGAACAGCAGTTAATTGAGTTGGAAATGAACTGGCGCGGTGAATATGAAAAAGTTCATTTACAAGCTGCAGCCTTACAAGCGACTTCTGTGTTCCCTTTTCATTAACCTCATGATACACATCGAACGTCGTCACTTTCACGAGGTCAGCCCATTTTGCAAACGTTCATCCTCCATTGTAACTGCGGCATTGTCTGTCGGGGCTTCGTGTAACTCGACGACAAGGTTGTCTCAGCGGATTTCAAGGTAACACAAAAGGTAACATTCCCTTTTATGTTTTAAATTCCTTCCGAAGCACGCTAGCGTTTTAACAAATGGAAGATTGAAAAATTCAAACGCAAGTGACGGCGGAAAAAGGACTGCTTCTCGAGTAAATCGAGCGAGGAAGATATTCGAATTCGAGTTGGCCAAAGCGGGCGTAAAAGCTGGAAATGACGACAGTTAAAGCGAAGTTCCGCGTCGCGATGTGAGCCAAGGCGACCATCGCGGTCGAAATAAACTACAAGTGCACGATTTTCATGTTTCTTAAGAATATAGTCGAAAGTTTTCCTTCCTTGGTCGCTGTATTGTTGCCCGCCCGTTCTGTATGACTTAACAGTCGGAATCAAGGTTTACTGTCAGTGTTGGAAAGAACGCTTCGACCGAAAACAACTTCTACGTTGAACATCGCAGTTTTCGTCGAATATCGCAGTTTAGGTCGCGAGCAATCGAAAAACTTTGTAATTTTTCGGAAATTTCTGATTCCCCTGTTTTTACACATATATTTGTTTTCCAATAAAAACCAACAGATTTCATATTTTGTGGTTCTTTATAAACATACGATATTAGTTTTACTAAATATTTTTCAAACTTTCCATGAGTTTTGTAATTTGATGAAAGTTGATGCAATCAGATGAAAAATAATATGAAGATTATGTTAATTATTCAAAGAGTTTGTTTTTAATCTCACATTGTACTATGTCACTGATTGCTTGGTGGATGATTTATAAAATTGAGAATAATCCTGGTTGATTAATTCATAGCGGAAGCTAATGTTGCGGCAAGCATTGTACCTTCGAGAAATGGGTCTCTCGGAGATGAATACCTTCGCAACCGGTGTCCCAAATTCTCCGCGTATCTCTCCAGGTATTGAGACACAATCGTTTCGAATATACGACCCGACGTTTGCTCACGACTGAAATATTTTATCGCGCTTCCATTGTCCAAATAATCCAAGTACAGTGAATCGTTTCGGAGAAAGATCCTTTCCGGGGAGTGTCTTGAATTTTTTAGACGTCGTCTGACGAATTTCGATCCGCTTCGTCATATTTGTCTGACAATGAGTCACAGAAAATGATCTCAACGTCGCCAACAATTATTTTTAATCATTATCCCTAATCTAACAAGGGAACTACCCAAATGTTACACACATTTATTAATGAAACTTTGATAGCTTGTAGAGCTCGTCGAGCTGAACACGCCTATACCCCCTTTTGGGGGCAGACGGCTAATTGTTTAAAAGATATTAACAATTACAGTTAGTTACTCCTTACATTCTGAAGTATGACAAACTTACACATACAACTCGCAATCTAGAGATCCACCGTTCAAATTCTTGGTTCCCAACAATTTTTTTTTTTTTAAATGATAATTTGTCCCTTTTTAAATAACTATTACATAAAAATTATTATAAAAAAAAAAAAAAAAAAAATTTTGGGGAACCAAGGATTTGAACCGTTGACCTTCAGATTGCGAGTCATGGATCCACTCCGTGGTTAAACACATGACTTCCAATCTAAAGGTCCTCGGTTCAAATCCTTGGTTCCCATTTTTTTTTTTTTTTTTTTTTTAAATGATAATTTGTCTCTTCTTGAATAACTAAAATTCTATATAATTTTAAACTAAAATTCTATATTCTATTTATGTTATTATAGTGTATTGTAATTAATTAATTATCGTGAAGCGATCGATCGTTGATTACTTATCGAATAACAGTCAACGTGGTATTTAATTAGTCACTGATTAATTATAATTTTTGTTCGCAACCTTTTTAAGATATTTTCACACGCATGGATCGTTGATTAAACCGATCAGTAATTAAGATCTGTTCAGATCCGAAATTTCTTCGTCGATTAACAAGCCTCTGGGCCTCTGGTTCCAGAAAAATACATACACGTTTTGGGTTGACATTTCAAACAGTAAGACGTACTTGAGCGAATATTCCGCGAAATTAATTCGAGCAATTGACTTTCTAAGACGATACAACGGCAGCTTAGTGTTCCACAGTGTTACTGTACACAGTCTAGTAACCGAATTTTCCGTTCTTGCCGGATTCTCTCGTCGCCAAGCTAAAGCTTAGGGAACGTTAACAAGCGAACGCGGAGCCACGTAACTTGCGAGACAACCTGTATCATTAACCACAAAAGACCGGCTTAACCGTGCTACGCGTGCAGATGCGCCCGCAGCGAATTTAGGTTAATCGTTCTGCCGACTAATCGTTGGGTGCATACCGTTCACGCGAGTTGCAAAGGGCTCGTGAAGCGTGCTACAACACCGGCCTCGCCGCGCCGTAATGATGAGACACCATCGATCCGGAAGCTTTATCCGTATCGGTACGGAAGATTGTTTACCTCGATCATACAGAGGCTTGTTAATCGACGAAGAAATTTCGGATCTGAACAGATCTTAATTACTGATCGGTTTAATCAACGATCCACGAGTGTGAAGCTATTTTAAAAAGGTTGCGAATAGAAAGATTATTCCGTTGATTTTTTAGATGGCGATCAGTGACTAACCCAATACCGCGTCGACTGTTATTCGATAAGTAATCAACGATCGATCGCTTCTACCAGCGAAGGATTTATCCTCCAGTTTCACCTGACCTAGTGTTTTTTTTTTGCGTATGCTGCCAATATCAGCGCACGTACGTACGCCAAGTGAAAATTGATGGTTCCGAATCGGACAGAAGGATTTTTCCACGGTTCGTCGGTTATCGAACCGAAGTGATAAGCAATGAAGAGCATGGGATACCGCCGCGGGCCCGTAACCAACGGACCGTGTAATTTTCATCGAACCGTGCATTTCCACGTAGCTCGATCCCCGGATGCATACATCCACGCACCCAGCTCTCCTTGCGAGATCCATGGGTGCGGCGAACGTTCGAGCCATTCTCCTCGCGATATTCGAATAGCACGTAGCTCACGCTCGGTCGATCCGGAAGCATCGAGGATGGAAAAGATGGGCAAGAAACGTGGAAGAATGACTCTGCTTTTTCAAACGCGATGCTGCCTCTTGTAATACCTTCGCAGAGCTACGTATTACGAAGAGTGGAAACATAGGGGAAGAAATGGAGGAAGATTATAATATCTTCAGAAAAGAAAGTTTTAGATTAAACTAAATTTCAACGATATAAATATAGAAGTGAAAGTGTACCCTATAGATGACAATTTTCGAAGTGAAAGATTAACGAAACGTTACTTAGAGAGCTGTACCTACTTAGATCTCGTGCATGAAAATAAATCGCAAGTATTTTTCAGCCGGTTCAGCTGTCAGTTCGGTACATGTTCCAGGAAACGAGAGGTCAGCATTTACGTGTTCGCAATGCAAGGAATAAGGGTGAGAGGAGTGCATGAGCGGCATGCGCTTCTTCGTGAATCTAATCCCCGAAGCGGTGAAACAGCGCCCACGCGAGAGCCACGTTGCATCGAGATTTTCTCGCGGACGATCGGCACACGTTCTCTTCTCGCGTAGCAGAAGAGGGAAACGGAGAAAGAAGAGAGGAGACGCGAACGTGAATACCGGTTCTTGAGGAGGTAGAGGCTGAGGGCGGCGGAAGTGACGTCACATAGGGGCCACACGCGCATATCGCTTGCCATAGCCTCTCTCGAGACAATGACCCATCCTGGCCTCTCTTCTCTCGCTTCTCTACGCGGCTTGCTGTTCTCGCCTTCTCCAAAAGCTATTCGCTCGAGCTTTTAGACAACGAAGTCTTCCTAACTGGCTGGAACCCCGAAATCGTTGAAACGCGACCGAGTTCGGGCTGTGTTTTAATAGAAACTGAGTTTGCCCTGGGTCGAACTTGTTCCTCGAATAACTCGCCCTCTATCTTCCTGCCTTTTCCTCCAGTTTCGAAAGACGCTCGATTATCTACAAACGCTTCATCCACGAACACGTGCGCTTCCTTCCGTTCGTCTTTCGTCAAACAGGCAGTTGCGTTTAGTCTTGTTCTCCGTTGACTTTGTTCGCTTACGCGAAACAATTCTCAAAGAACGTCTAATCGGTTATGAAATTTTTTACCCCGAATGCTCATCGGTTCGCGGAGCGGACAGCTTCCTCTTCATTTTTTACGGGCTGATTAAAAAAGTTTCACACTTTTTCCCTCTGTCTGTCGAGCGGGCGAGATAAATAGTTAAGAAGTTGGTCGCGGGAGAAGATGGAGAGACAAGGAGCGTATAGATATAGTTCAACGTTACAGATGGAACCAGAGAATCATCACGATGCGATCGCGTATTTTACGCCCTGACGGATAGCTGGCGTGTAACAATGCGTACAATCAATTTCAACGAACCAGACAAACCCCGGAGTTTCACGATGGAAATCAAATGAAAACCGAGGAGAGCTTTGAGAACGGAAGTAGCGAAGGCATTCCTTTCTATACGCCGGCCAAATTGCACTTCATCATCTAAAATACTCGACGCGGAAAACGGCGCACAAAGGAAGCTGCAGTTAACAGACAATTGGCTTGTCTGGAAGCCACGGTGAAATTAAATATTCAAGCACTTCAGCTGCTTTGAACAGGTAATAATAATAATAACAATCTCCAAATTGATCTGTCAGAGACAAGCCTGTTTCATTCGGTTGTAACCGTTGCTGGACAAAGGAAAGAAAACGATGAAAATTGGTCAAATTTATGCTTCTCCTGACATGACGGAAAAGTTAATTTAAAAAAAAAAAGGATGTAAAATAAATGATGTTGTCATACATCGAGGGTCTCCTTTACAGGGACACAGGTGGTCCATGCTTTATCCAAGCGATTCGTGGTTTGCGGCTGATTGCAGGTGCAATTTACGAAGACGCGTCATTTAATGGCGCGAACACGATGATACGAACGGGCTCCGTCGTTTCATTAAGGATTCACGAGGAAAATTCATACGCGAAGCACGCGTGAACGTTGAGTTACGCCCGTCGAAAACATGCTTTACAGCGTTACAATCGTCGCCCGGCATCTTGCATCGCTGCGTTACGTGACTTGTAATTAGATGCCGGATGGTGACAGCTGTCATCGTACGGGTGTCACTTATGCTTTCGATAGAAATCGCATCGTCTCGGTAGAATTCCAATCGAAATTGCCGCGCTACAGTTTATATTTAGCTTTCAAACGGTTTGATTACCATAGTGAAAATGTATAATCAGACACTTTAATTCTCGTTCACATTCTATTTACGTGAAATCTACCGAGCTGTTTTATTTGAACGAACGTTTTCATAGTAAATAAAAAAATTTAGAAATTATGGAATATGCAAGTAAAATTCAGTATTACTAAGAGAACTTTCAAAACTAAGTCGAAAAGGTACATCGCAGTCTTCAATTTTTGAAGACGTTCGTTCCATTTTCGATATTTCGTTTAAACTTTTCGCTGACATAAAAGCACGTCCAACAGAAGAAACTGAAGTACAAGAAAGAATTCTATTTTTGCTGTACATTCTTGAAAAGGTCATATCACATTCAGTCTAAATTCAAGAAATTCATAAAATATGATGTTCTATCGACATCGCCCATGAAAATAGAAAGAACGATGTATCCTAGCATCATAGAATTTCCATTTGTTACAACAGTAAAAAAAAAAGAAATAGTAGGAGTAATTTGTTCTACGCTTTGACGTCCCCGAGTTTCACTGAAAAATACAACGAAAACATTCCAGTATTTTCTCTTCAATTTCTCTACCGAACCATTCTACCGGTTTTTTCAGTAAATAATTAAGTTTATGGAGCTAGGAAAGAAAACCTTTGTTACTTTCGATTCCAACGATTCATCGACGATGGATAACGTTTGCGTTTACTGTCCAGCAGTATTGGGTACCGACAATTTCGAATTCGCTTTTGTAGAGCGGCTGGAGCGTGTAAAGAACAGCAAACATTGTTGAGAGCACGTAAACGTGCATGCAGGTTCGATCGTTTCTCTGTAAAGCTTGACGAAACGTTGCGTTAATGATACTTGATGCTCTGATTGAAATATTATTTCAAACAATTCACGAGACTTCGAATGGAACATCATTTCGATAATGCATGAAATTTTCATGGATCGAATGTGAATAATACAGGATGCAATTGTTACTACAGAAGGTTTGTAGAAGAAGAGCATCTATGAATGTTTATTTCCCTCAAATAACGATTCAAAATATGATGAAATATTCAATATTTTACGTTGCACGAGATTAATTTATTACCGTTCATAAGTATGCACGATCGATTTTATGAATAAAGCTTTAATTACCTCTTTCTTCATTTTAATTATACAGCAAACTTTAATTTAACTGTATCAATTTTAATGAAATCGATTTACCAGATTTTACCACATCTACCAGTATTATTACAGCGTTATGAATATAAAATCCTGAAACCAAAATATCCTTCTACAATCAATACCAACTGTAAATTAGTTGCGCCAATTAGTTATCATAATTTTGTTATAATTCGCGTCGCATTCTTGATCATTCTAGACCAGTACTTGAGGAAAGATTCATAAACGTGTTGCACGTGTCCTGTCTACTTTAATATTCAAAAGAAGACTGTTTCTAACGACTTTGTTAATTTGCTAGCAGTAGCACTTCCTAACGAGTCCGTAGCATCAAAGAGACCTCTATTAAACGATCATTAATGTTTCATGGAGAAATTAAAAAGGAACAACCTCGGCCGCGCGGAACTCGACGAGACATTCGTCCGAACGGAATTTTGTTACAGACTGTGGAAATTTAAACTTTCGCGACGTTATTGGTCATCTACGAAAATAACCACGTCGATCGTGATATTGCTAACAAGATAAACAACTCGTTTCTTATTCATTATTCATTTTACACAATACTATTAATGGTATTTTTCTGAATACTTGAAATCGCTTCTAAGAATACCGTAAGAGTTAGTACACCTTTGACGAGACTAAAAATATCGACCTCGTTGATCGAGATTAATTGACATTAAGAATGCAGGTACGCTCGAAAGCAATTCTAATCCATTGGAACTTGAAAGGCAACCTCGACTTACAGAGAAACCTTCTTTCCAATCACGCTACTTGTAACGTTTCTTCCTAGAATCGTTACGATGTTCACCATCGGTAGCAGGCTCCGCTACATAACAACATTCACTCCTTTGAACAAACTCACGCAGTTTTCCGCTACGACGGGCAAACGAGTACGCGTCACTTCGTTGACGAAGAAAGTGGGCGAAAGAATGCGAAGGGAAATACACCCGGTAAAACGTCACCCCTATTGTTCTTCTCGGTTGACCGAGGAAAAACGAATAGAATGTTGGTAACCAATGTGTATAAAAATTCTACCACACATCTTTCAATATTTTAAACTCTGTGGAGATGAATTTTAGAATCGTTACTTTAGCCCATCGAGTTGATGGATTGCCATTAGCTAATTTTGAAATCTGGCCACCACTTATGTACAGATCGATTAAAATTTGAATTGAAAAAAGGGAAGAGTAGCGCATAAATAAAATATCGCCGATTGCGTAAGCCTGCTGTCCTCAAAGCGGGATCGATATCAGCGGGCGATATTGCAAAACGCGGTATAGGCAGAGGAAACGACTTTCGAGGGGAATAAAAACATCGCGTTTGTCGATAGAGGTAATTTAGAGCAGCTACGCGCACGATCGTTATGCCGGGTATAATTCACGAGCCGCTACGAATATACCAGCCCCGTACGGCACTCGTCGGCTAAATTGGATTTTTGCCGCCCGATGGGGATGCCGCGGCGCGCTCTGTCCGATCCCTCGCGTTCCACCGGCGGTGTTCGTTCCTCGTTCGGTCATCATGCTCCTCGTTCATTGACATCGCTGGAACAACCAGCCCGATAATTACTCGCTCGTGGGATTTCATTTGCGGACAGTTTTTCTGCTACCGCATTCTTGTCAACAACATAATAATACTGGGTGATACGGGAGGTTCATAACGAAATGAAATGACAAAGTTCAAGATGAAATCCTCGTTATAATCAAACGCGATGGTTGGATTTTGGAATTTTATCTTCGAGCTGTTTGTCGAGATTAATTCGTCAGACATTAGGTTACGTTTTTCGACTGGTTGGCTACAGGTTACCAAGCCGACATCGCGTTCCTCTCTTATTGGTCGTGACCCGCGTTCCAGCACCTTTGTCCACGGAAATTCTTCGAATACCCTCGGTAATGGATCACCGATCTTGTCGCGGTGAGTCCTGCGAATTCTACCGGACCTTTTGCCTCCGAAGCGGTAACTCGCCAGTGGCGAGGAGAAAAAGAGAACGGGTTCGGGTACCGAGCAGAGAAAGGTAGAGAGGTCAACCGTTTCCGGATACCGATTTATCTGCTTAAAATTGCCCGAACCGAGTGTGCTATCAAAGAACCGTTTTCCTTATTTCGTGCACGAAAGGTGCCGCAAGATTTCTCGAAATAACTGCTCGACTTGTAACTCTTTGCACGTCATGGCAATTAAGGCAAATGATGCTAATTCAAGCAGGTGGACCCAGTTCTTAGAATGGATTTACCTAGCCTTTGTAGGGGTAAAAATCAATAGACATCCTATAAAATTCAAAGTATTCAGAATATATCTTTTTTAACGTTCCCATTATCAGCGACAAACCGACCCATACACGATTAAACTATTCCAAACTAGGACGGTAAATCGTTTTGATTCAGACGGAACAAATCCATCGTGGTTCCCGACGATTATGCGCAAAGTATGTTGGTCGTCGAAGCGTCGGTGTACACGAGGGCTCGTTAGCCGTCCCCATTCGCCGCGCCGGTTCGTTGCAAGCAAACGACGTCGTCCGACGATAGACTAAATTTGCCATGACGCGGTTTACCCGGTCGCCACCGCGAGGAAAATGCAGTTAAACTCTGATCACCATAGAAAACTGGCGCACCTAGTTTGAGAGAGTGAGGAACGAGACGTGGGGAGGCCGGCACGTTTTCCGGTAAACGAGCTAACGCGTTATTCCGCCAGGTACTGTCCACTTTGTCGCCCGCGGCTGTCGCGGCGTTAGTCCATTAATAAAGCCCCGTATATGTACGTGTACACGTATGGATACGTTTACGCGTGCGTGCGTGCTCCTGTTACAAGCGTTGATTCCGACGATACTATTTCACGCTCGATAACAAATATCGAATATTCTTGCTTGTTACAGCGCTTCGATTTTACCGATATGTCCTCAAATTGGTTAGAAAGCCAAATGATCTTGGAAATAATCGAATTAATGTTCTTAAGCGAATTCGTTTGAAATCTCGAGACGTCACGCAGCGGTCACGAATGAAATTGAAAAGAATTTCATATGAAAATCAGATTTAACGAGCTTGCCAGCGGTGCGGCGAGCATCCTCCGGTCTCGCGAGGGTTCGTATAATCGCGAGATCCGTCAGAGTAGCGACGCGGTACCGGTACCGTGAACGACGTTACCACCGGTCGGGCTCCAAACACGAAGGCAATACACCGGCACAACTTATGAATATTTACATCGGCTGAATATGCATACCACTGACAATGTATTATTTTTGCTCGACGGAGGATCAATACAACCCTCTTGCGGCACACATTCGGCCAGCACCCAATACAACCTCGTGCATCCAGACCCTACGTAAGTAGATCGATGGGTTGGTCGAATGTATACCCCGTGAATCAATCAAAACTCCATATATTATTCATTTATCATTATTATAATCTAATTTCTAAATTCTAATTTCTATTTAATCCATTAAGGATGAAATTTATATTTAACCCTAGATATGCATCGATGAGGAATAATTTCTCGACGTAATCGTTCGTGAAATGCACCGCAGAGAGACGTTTGCAACTGAGAAAGTAAAGAAGAATCACGTTCTGGTATCGCGTTCGAGCGGCTATTAAACGGGATGACACGCGATTTCTCGAGTGGTTTTCGCGGCAAGCGAAGACCACTGGAGAAATTTAATGTACGCCGGTGGGCTGGAAAAAAAAGTGACCCCTCACGAGCCCCATAATTTAATTAAACCCGCTACGTTCGTATTTAATGGGCCACGACGTTGTAACTTCGTTTTGGAGCGGTGCCACGAAGCATCGGTCCGCTCGCTTGTCGGACGTAAAAAGGTACAATGCGTGCTACGCGTATTTTTTTTTTTTTCTCCATCGTATTTCTGTGCTTCTCTTTTGCTCTTCGTCCCATTTTCGTTGCACTCGATCGATCAACAACGACTACGGACGGAAATACAACGAAAGAGAGGGACCAGCTAAGCGGAAAAGAGACGCGTCCCATGGTCGAACGTACGGTTCGATTGTTACGAAAAATAAATTGGAGCGGTTGCCACCAGGCCTCGAACCCGATTTTAAAGTATTGTTACGCTCGATTCTCCTTCTGGCTGAGACCGAAATCGGCTTCCACGAAATCGCCCACGCTTCACGATTCGCCCTCGAGTGATTTTTCAGGGGGTTACCAAACCACCCCTGACCTGTTGCGAATAACTCGACTTTTTATCTCGGCTTGCATTTATCTCGATCGAACTACGTTTCATTGATTTCTTTCCACGATTTTACATTTATCCTGTCCCGTTTCCTATGCTTCGTTTCGTATATAAAACGCAAACCTAATTAAATATATCATTAATCTATTCAGAATAAATTTTCCACATAACGAAGATAGTCGAACAATACATTTCCCGAACAAAATCTTGGCATTTACATTGCGTTTGATCGGCGAGAAATGGGGAAGCGTTATTTCGAATTTCTTCGCTCGAACTGCGAAACAAGTAGTTTGTAGAAGTTTAAACGTTGAAACTTTGGAACTCGTCGAACTCGATACACACATTGGACAAATTTCGAAGGGAAAAACGTATGTGTTCGTTTCGGAGCATCGATCGGGCAAGGAATTTAACGCGTGAAATTTCAAAGTAGGGAAGAAATGAATTTAAATTACACGGTTGAAGCGACGACGTGAAAAGTTTCGCGTAAAAAGGTTAATATGCAAATCACAGGTTCGGCAGCCGGACGGTATAATGCGGTCGATGCTTGTCAAAAGGCGAGCGGGTTTTAAATAAACGTTTACAACGAGGCGTCGATTGATTTTTGCTCTCATTTAAAATTCAAATTTCTCATTAACGAACATCACGTGAAAGAACGAGATTACTGTCTCTTTGCTTTAACCGGGCGAATGGAAATCTTTGTCACGATGGTGGATAAAAGCGCCAACGAATACAGGGATAAAAAAAAAAGAACCATCAACACTGAGTTATTTAATAAGCTGAAATTAAACGCGTTTGTTTGAGCTACTGAGATTCAGATAGACAGGTAACGATTCGATGCTCTCCCTGTTTGATAGTCGAGTAGTTATGAATATCGAGATTAATTGACTGCGGCCAATTTATGGGTTTATGGAGACCCCTGTTGCTGGGAACCGTCGGCACCTGTCCACCAACAATTTTACAACGCCGATAAATCTCGTTATTGCGCGGGATTAAAGGTAATCGGATGAAAAAATTAAATATTGTCATAGCCCGCCATTCATCGCTAATATACTCTGACTTGCTTTTGTTGCCGCGGGGCAAAATATTCAATTTCAATCGCAATAGCTTTGCAAGCCAAAGAGACGATTAATATTACCATGATTACGACGAGGCAATTAAAAAAGACTTACCTTCATTATCGATGGAGAAGATCCCGATCCCGTCCCCGCCTCGAATGGTGTATCCTATTCTGGAGTCTCCGCCAAGGGGATCCGCGTCTTTCGCACGAACAGTCGTCACCAGAGTTCCAATCGGTTGATTCTCGAACACACTCGCGGACACGACGAAGTCGTCGAACACCGGTGCATGTAGGTTCTCGTTCACGTCGACCACTTCGATGATGACCATCGTTTCGGAGGAGAGAGACGGTTCGCCCCTGTCTTTCGCCACTATGGTCAAAGTATGCACCTGGCGCTCCTCGAAGTCCAAACTCTGCACAGTTCTGATCGTGCCGGACACTTTATCGACTTTGAAGAAACCCTCGCTCTCCATCGCGTCGGATAGGAAGTACTCGACGTCGCCGCCGGCGCCTTCGTCCGGATCGGTCGCGTCGACGACCGCCACGACCGTCCAAATCGGCACGTCCTCTCGGATCTTCACCGTATAGCTGGACAAGGCGAAAGTGGGCGCATTGTCGTTCACGTCGTCGACCGTCACCCTGACCAAAGCGTCCGAGTACAATGGAGGCGTGTCCGTGCCTTTGCCGCCGTTATCTTGCGCCCGTATTCTCAGCTCGTA
The DNA here is from genome assembly GCF_051020975.1 of Osmia lignaria lignaria. Taxonomy (NCBI): domain Eukaryota; kingdom Metazoa; phylum Arthropoda; class Insecta; order Hymenoptera; family Megachilidae; genus Osmia; species Osmia lignaria. The sequence continues at coordinate 9,814,412 of NC_135041.1, forward strand.
GATCTCTTGACGTTCCCTATCCAATCTGCCGAAAACGCTCAGCACACCCGTCACGGGATCCACCCGGAAATCGTTGGTCTCTGTTACCAGGGAGTAAGTGACGCGCGCGTTCTCCCCGAGATCCGCGTCGGTAGCGTTTGCACGCCATACGTTAGTGCCGTTCAGAGCTGTTTCGGAGATACGAAAGCTTGCCAAGGATTTTTCGAATTTAGGCGCGTTATCGTTTACGTCGAGAATCGTTACCGGCAGCATCCTCGACGCGGATTTCTGAGGTTTGCCCAGATCGTACACGCTGATGTTCAAGAAATACTCGTTCTCCCTTTCTCTGTCTAAATAACCGATCACGTTTAGCTTGCCGGTATCGGGATCGATGCCGAACACGGAATCGCGATCACCGCTCGATATACAGAACACTAGCTTCCCGTTGTAGTCTAGGTCTTTGTCTCTTGCTCGTATCTTCACCAAGGTGGTACCTATCTTCACGGATTCGTTGACCTTGATTTCGTTGGGAAAATCGATGAACTCGGGTGCGTGCACGTTCTCGCCGTATCTGCTAGGCGTCAACGCGTACTCGTCGTCCTTCGATGGCACGTTGTTCCGTTCCGCCGCGGCGATGGCCTCTGTCAGTCGTCGAGCGACTCCGGTGTCACGACACTCGAACGCGCCGCTCTGATCCGTTAGGATCCTTCCCTGGGAACCTAGGTTCCGTTTCGCGTTCACCAGATGCATGTGTACAGGATTCACGTCCGCGAAATGCGAGCCGTCCGTCGCGGTGACGTTCACCACTCTGTCTGTAACTTTAACGTCGGACAAATCGCAGGCGACGGATAATACACCGCTGGCCGAGTCCAGAGCGAAGCAGCCGTCCTCGTTTCCAGAGACAATTCGATAACTGATGATGTTGCCGGCGTCGAAATCGATGGCGGACACGGTGATGATCTCGGAACCGATGGGCACGTATCTCGGCACGTGGCCGGTGCATTCGATCCGTTCGAATTGCGGCCTGTTATCGTTTATGTCGCGCACCTTTACGTGCAAACGCATCTCCGCTTGGCGTCGGTAAGGCAAGCCCCAGTCGCCGACTCGTACTCGCAGCAAATACTCCCTCTTCATGGTCTCGTAGTCGAGCACCTGCTTGGTCCTCACGATACCCGAGAAATGGTCGATCTCGAACGGCACCTTCTGAATATTGTCGATGCTGTACGAGATGTAAGCGTTCTCACCGGAGTCACGATCCTTCGCGGTGATCTTCACGACCGAGGTGCCGGCTGGTTCGTTCTCGTCGATCCACACCTCCATCTCCGATTGTTCAAACGTTGGGTCGTTGTCGTTCGTGTCTACAACGTTGATCTTCACCTTTGCGGACGATTGCTTCCTGGTACCCGCGTTCCCTTGATCGACCGCCGACACCGTCAACGTGTAGAACGCTTTCTTCTCCGCGTCCAGATTCATCGCTGTGTACAGCATACCAGTCTCCGCGTTCACGTAGAACTCGCCTCCCTCGTTACCGCCCACGATCTCCAGGAACACCAACGCGTTCTTCCCTTCGTCCGCGTCGGTCACTTTCAGTCTTATCACCGGCGTGTTGATGGGCGCGGTTTCGGGGACCTTCACTTCGTAGATCTCGCGGCTAAACACCGGCGCGTTGTCGTTCAAATCGGCCAGATGGACGGGCACGGATTTGTAGCTGGATCGTTGCGGCACGCCACGGTCCATCGCGCGCAACGTTAAATTGTAACCCTGCACCGCGGTTTCTCGGTCGAGCAGGTGCAACACCTCGATGTTGTACTCGCCGGAGTGCGGGCCACCGGCTGGTCGCACTCTGAAGTGGCCAGCCGGGTCGCCGCCTACGATATCCAAGCTCGCGATTTGACCGTGAACACCCTCGTCGCTGTCGGTCACTCGTACGATCGCGTAGATGTCCGCGTTCGAGTGTTCCACGATGTCGGGCAAGTGGTGCACGTCGATTTCGGGCGCGTGTAAATTTACTTGCCGCACTTTGATGGTTACCTTAGCGGTGCTGGCTCTGCTGCCGCCCCCGCTGCGAAACGTGGCTCCTCGATCCTTTGCTAGCACCACCAGCTCGTGGATCGCTCGTTCCGAATATCTGCGTTGGAAAAGAAATGGTTCGATTGATTTCAGAGACCGGGAGGGAAGTTACATTTCAAAGAGCCCGAGTTAGGTATATGCCGTTCATTCGAATTCAGCGTAACGACAAAAATACAAGTGGTGAAACATTGAAAGCGTTCTCGAAATCGCTCTCTGCTTAATTCATATTCTCAATTGCCGTAATAGGAGTTCAAGGATTCCGGCAATTTCCATAAGCACGATCGTTATGAAACGAATTCCACTTGAATCTTTAACAACGCGAAAAATACCTACTAAAGTACTTTACAAGCGTGTCCGACATTCTCGTACAATGCCATTCATTCGTCATCAACGCGAATACAACGCGCTTTCAACGTTTGATCACTCGTTTTAATGACATTCTCTGCTCGTGTTTCAGCGTGCAATAAACGCAACGAGAGCAAAGGATTTTATTAGTTAACGCGTTGGAATGGAAGAATCACTTCTGCGGTTGCTTAACCCTAACAATCCTTGCCGCGCTTCATCCTGCGAGACCAGGACAGCGCCGAAAAAGGAGGCAGAGCAAATTTTCGAACAAATTGCTTGGCAAGAGATTCGAGCAAAGATTTCTACCTCGTAAATGGTCGGTAACGCCCGTCCACGGGCTGGTCGAACGAAACACGAGAATTCTATTACGTGGACCTACCTGAGTGGCCTGGTGAGCGTTATTACCCCACTGACCGGGTGAACGGCAAACTGATCGGTTTCCTCGGCAAAGCTGTAATAAATCTCGCCGTTCCTGCCGAGATCGGCGTCCTCTGCCATTACCCTGAGTATGCTGCGGTGCAGAGGCGTGTCCTCGGTTATGTTCTGCTTGTACTCGGTCGGATAAAACAAAGGGTTCAGATCGTTGGTGTCCAACACCGTCACCACGATCGTCGTGTCCGCCTCCAAGATGGTCACTCGGTTCTTGCCTTCGCCTCTGGACGCGGTGGCGCGCACTTCCAGCACGTAACGATCCTTTCGTTCGCGGTTCAACACGTCGACGTTACCGGTTCGAGTCCGAATCAATAGGAAACAAAAGTCACCGACGGTGCGCTCTTCCGCTTTGAAGAATTTGTCGCGATCGCCGCTCATAATACGGAAGCGGACGTCGAAATTAGTGTCCGGCGACGCTAACTTGATGCCCATCCTCTCCTCGGGCACCACGTACGTCTTCCCGATCGAGTTCTCCGGGATGGAGACATTGTAGAGCGGCTGAGTGAAACGGAACTCCTGATCGAGCGGCAGGGCAAAGTCTTCGGTGAACGAGACGGACGTGGATGTTGGAATCGCCGAGGACAAGAACGGTCTGGTTACCGAGCTACTGATGGCGGACGAGGAAAATGTGGTCGAGACGAATGTGTCGGAAGACGGGGAACCCGCTGTGGCCGCGAACAGCCACAGCCACAACCATGGCCAGGCGAGCAGCGCGCGCTGCTTCATCCTCCTCATCGTGTCGCTAGCTCATCGTCAGTGATTTTTGAGATATCAATCGGTCGTTTCCCCGACACCACGAGGGACACGACGCTCCGCTGCACGACCTCTCCGTCCTTGTTGCTCGTACAGGACCACCGAAAGAACCTGAAAACAGAGAAGATATCGAGTCAGTCGGATATCTTAACCGGTCGATGCTGGGATGGATTCGGAAGAGCCGGATCAAGAGGGAATGCGGCGAAGCCAGGTTATCCTCGACGACAGCCAGTGGCTTCCGCTCGAACGAACACCTTGAGTAGAGATGCTTTAGCCCAAGGGATTCAACGAAGAGCTATTGACAGCGAAGGGTTAAGACTCTATAGAAGGACCTATAGCCGATCGATCGACGGACGCGTTGCGAAATACAAAAGTTAGCTGAACTGCAAACTGACCTAACTCGAGCGTAAACGATTCATTGGAAAATGCGATTCTCAGCACAATGAAGACGTGCTCAACGTCAATCTCGTGTCTGCATCGCGGAATGTCTATCCATTGTACTCACTAATTTCTTAATAATTTTCTAGATAATTAGATTAAATCGCTTCGAATGTTTCGATGGCGAATAATACTAAAATCGTGAAAGAGAAACGAGTTTACTGAACGAAATATATAATTTTTTCAAATGAACAAAAATTTACGAATTCAATATTCAATGGGTCGACTTATCGCCCACTTTATTAATTTCGTTTTTGACCATTAAGTAAAGCAGTCCTTCGCGTCAATAATTTCATTTCTTCCTGCTAATTTTAATAAGTGCCACTCGAATTGTAACGAAAAGATTTATTTAAAGAGACACGAGATTATCTCCAAACAACCACGATTGTCTAAATCGCGCTTTAAATTTCGAGGTGGCAGATCCGATCAAAGTGCAACACCATTACTCGGATACTTGTTGTACACAGGTTGGTATGGTTCACCGTGAATCTAGCCGGACTCCGGTGGTCATTTCGACCGTGACAGTTTCGGTGGCAGAGTCTGATAACAGCGCAAAACACTGGATCCGATAACAGCTACCGCGATTTTGCCTATCTTCGAACGTACACGGTCGGCCTCTCGATCGTCACTCGCACACTATGTACAATCTGCAGTTCCTCGCTAACATTTCCACCGACACACCTGTGTCGATCTGACCGATCGATACGTGTTCGAGAACGACATAGCTTTGGAAATTCGAGCATGAGATTGCTGGAAAAATCGGGAAATGCCTTGAATTTAAATAAGAAATTAATTTGATTAGGTAGTAAATGGAGAGGATAAATTGCAAAATAAAGGATCGTGTTACAATTATAGTGTACTATGTTACACATTGTTATTTTCAACCTGTGAAATCTTCGAAATTTGCACCTATGTGATCGTGAATTATTCTTATCTTATCTAAAATCGGAATCCGTAATCATTATCTTTACGCGCCAAAAACACACAAATATAAGAACAGTAAACCTGTCTTTTCTCGTTTTTTTTCTCGTTGAAAATTAACTTGACCACCGGCTATTTACTCATAAGCAACAAAAGCATCTAGTTAATCCACGATACCAGTTTGACCAGAAGCAATTTTCGACCGCAGAAATGCAGGCTTAACTGGTCGCGAAAGCGAGCGCACAAGTTCGAACGTCCACGCCATCAAGTAAAGTGAGCTTCCTTCGGTTTACCTGGTTTCTTTAACAAACCATCGTAGCACCGCTAATACTTGACTGCTCGTCTGAAAGCGTTCTCTTAAAGCCAGCCTAAGAATCGGAGCTGTTAACGGTGCGTTTAGCTTCATCAGGGAAAAAGCGTTCGGGGTCGAACCGGCTAATTATCGCGAGCCTCCTTCGGCTCTACTTTCTCGAAGAGCTTTTTGCGCGGCGTAAAATCGCAAGATTATAGGTACAGTTATGACGACGAACAGCGTCGCGTCGCTTCTCGACTTTCAGACACCATAATGACCGTGCTTAACACTCGCGAAGGACTCGTTTTACCTCGACCTCGACGTTTAAACGTGAAACGAACCTGCTATTCAACGCGAACAGTGGCTCACTCGAACTGATGCCGCTGGAATACTTTCTACGAATTAAAGTAATTTCATCATTTTTGCGTTTTCATTTAATTTCGAGACAGATAAACGATCTATCTGAATTAGCCTACAATTTTCATGAGACGATTAAAGAAACGCAAACGAACGCAAGAAGAGACACGAAAGAAGAAAGTGATCAGTGCGCCGGATTGGCGCCTGGTTCTCTTTACGTCTGATTTTTCACGCGACGAACCTTGAACGAAGCTTGAAAGGACAACCTTGCTCGAACGTTTTCCACACCTGATCATGGGATGTGCCTGAAAAGGATGTTTCGTGTCGTTCATTTTGATTCGTCAATGCGGTGTGGTACGTGCAAGCCATGCAGAATATTCTCGGAGAAGCTATGAAGAGTTCGATGTGTGGGAAGATTGTCACGGCTTTCGAAGGCTTTCGTGGTCTTCCAAATGTACAGGAAAATCGAAAATTTCCATTAAAGTAGATTAAAAATCAACGAATCCGTTCGAACAATTCTATTCAATTCGATGCAATTTTTATTCACCAAGAAAATTTCGAATTTTTTTTTTTACGAAGCTGTGTTTCAATCCTTTAACTATCATCGTCATCGAGAACAATGCAGGTACGACAAGAATTAACAGTAGCGAGGTAGGATGAGACAATGCTTTTATCGTGGCGACAACGAGACTGGCCTCAGGGAACGTCAGGTTGCAAGATAAATTTTCCCGCCACATTGTAGAAAAGAATCAGCCGCGTGCAGTCAGCTTCAATATATCAAGCGCGAAAAGTAGAGCTCTCGGTTCGGCTACCGGATCTAAAATCGTAGAAACAGCGAACGTCAACGTACGATCTTTGACCGAGGTGCAAAAATACCGTAACAAAATCGGACCGGGCAAGTAGCCTCGATCTGTCTCGCTTTACTGTCACTCGTCAACAAGAAACTTCGTACTTTCATCTGAAGAACGAAACCAGGATACCTGCTTGCTATTTCTGCATACACAACAGCGATCTATTTTATCGGTTAAATCGAGCGTGAATCGTGACGTTCTGTGATCTGCGAGCAAAGAGAAAGAAGAGAAACTTGGACAGAAAATTGGAAATTGCAGCGATAGTGGCCTGATTTCAGAGAAACAAGGTGCTGCAGACCTTCCAGAGGAACATTAATTCAAACTTTGAATTTGAATAAACGTCGCAAGAAAGCCGACCAGGTAACTCTACCAATTTAATAATTCGAGCATAACTAATTAACTTTCTCGATGGAAGGATATTCGCTCAGTTGAGCTCGGTCCCAGCCTCTTATTTGATATGAACTATTACATTTATTCAAATCACCCAGAACGTCTCTGTTTTATTAGAAAATCTATAAGCTTTATTAAGAATTTTCCGAGTAATATGAATTTTAATCATCTTGGAGTAAAATTTCCACGCTGGCGCAGGAAGAATTGCGAAAGCGATGCTAACTGAGATCGTCGTCGGTATTTCAAACGGACAATACGGGGCGATTGTGTTCGTTAGCGAAACGACTGCTACGTATCGACGTCCAGACAAAAGGAACAGCGCGAACGACGGAATTAATTTTGCCATTTTCGACGAACGTCCAACCACGCTGCCGAATATTTTCTGCTATCGCGAGTACGGGGGAAAAGGAGTACATACATCGATGCTGGAATACGAAGCATCCGATGCTTATAACTGGAGATAAATCCGATTAACAGGTGAACGTCGGTATATCTTGCTGTCGATGTGAACGGTGACGCTGTCGGATTATCGTGGATACATTCTCAGTCAGTCGAACGACAATATTCAACGCGATATTCATCCAGTTGATGTAAATCTTGTTTCACTTGCGAACGACTTCATTCTCTACTGTTTCGAACACCCCTATAATTTCTGCACAGTGAACCCCGTCATTTATTTTTCCCTTCCTTTTTTTAATTAACATAGACAGTTTACCAGGATTTAGCAGAGATACAGTTTCCCTTTTCAATTCAAACTGCCATGTTTCAATGTCCTTAATACTTTATAAACTCGAGTTTTCCATTAATATCGAATGATAAAAAAGAAAATATCTGAAAGTTACACGGATGCACGGAGAGCGAAGGCTGCTGTTTATCAAATCCTCTTTCGTTGAGATCAGACCACCACCAACTAGTGATTATCGCTTCAAGGGCGGCCCGAAATAAACGCAAGTACGTCTGCTTTCCTGCTTGGGTAGGTGCACTAAGAAGCGATTGCTTTCAAGGATGTCTACGTAACATTGCACAGAACGATCCAGTTCCCCACTGTTCCCACGATGACTGACTCGATTCTGTGTTCCACTCGACCTTTTGCAGTGGCCGGTTCGTCTAACCAGTCTTAACGTTCACTTAAAATCATTAAGTCCTGGTGCAGCCGGGATATCTGCTGTCGAGGCAGCCTCGAAGTCAGCCTGCGCACGGTCGGATACCAACATAAATTCTCAATCTTATTTTTAAGTAGTCCATGAAGAACGAATTTCCAATTAAGAACTGGTAGCGAACGAGTTAATTGGCAAGTGGAAAATTCAGCGATCTAATGTGCCGGATATTTTTCTCTCCGAGGCGACGAATTTACGGTTAATACTGTTGAGAGGTTTCGGAGCGTAAAACGTGTCCGGAAAGAAAATATTCCCAACGTTTCAGTAGCATCGCGGTTAACTTCATCAGATGTCTGGGGACACAGTGATACCAATACTCCGAGTAACAAACCGAGCCGTGGAAAGGCTGAAAAGTTTCATCGGAGAAGTTGTACAAGTAGGAAATAGTCGCGGCAACTTTCCAGGAAGCGCGATATCGAAACACGCGTTCGCCTTTTCATTTCACTCGCGGCTTTGTCGAAGCTCGCCGCAGACAGTTCGATCCGACTGTCGTCGCGTCGCGTCACGAAAGGTAGACGCGATATTTTCCGCGTTTCCATTCGTTCGCCGACTGGATAATTAAAACGGAACCAGCTGACCTCCTTCCAATCCTGGAACAAACCTGAAACAAACCTGGAACAATTGTCTTCGCGCGTCGTCGAACGCATTGTGCCGATTTATTTCACGCGGTAACGTTCCAACGTGACGCGACGAACGCTTTCATGTACCAGCTAACCGCGCGACACGCTAATTTACTAGGATATGCGGCTCGGGTATTCCTCCAGACAGAAGCAATCAATGCGACGTTGATGAGGTTGATTGAAGATCCGAGATTTTTCTACGTTCCTTCGTATACCATGAAATTGATTGATCGGAGTCTTTGTATTCTAGTTTCAGGACTTTGAATAGGCTAAATTTTTCAAAATCATCAATTTCAACTAACGTTTGATTACTTTCGCTTCCATTTATACCACAGTGTCAGCTCTTCATCGTACGGAATAACTATCAAACAAGATTCTTCTTCGTCAACTTTCCTGACTCGAGGACGACTTAAAAGCATCAACTTGTTGGCCAACTGGTCGGATTCGCTAAAGTTACAGATAGGACGCGACGAGATGCAGCGAAAGCCAGCAACACGGGGCATTCGCGTTGACAAACGAGGTATAAGTAGCCTAATCGAGTTTCTGGTTCCCCAGGGACGGGAAAGGAGGGTCACGTTCCGCAGGAAGGGCACAGGAAGCAACGAGCCCACCCGCATCGGACGTAGCCCTTGACAAATAGCCTCTGACAATTAAATCAATCCAACAGATACGTCCGTCTCGCGCCATCGTGCGATATTTACCAATGAATAACCATAAATCTTCTAAATTTCAATTAAAATATGAAATAAATACGTTGGCAATTTATTAGTGATTCTTAAACGAATGGAAAATGGAAATCATTCCCCATCGTTTCCACGCAGTCGTATTAAAATCGACGGGCTCGTTTTACTCGGGGAAAGTGGTAATGAATGAGAGCGTCGATGCAGGAAGCGTGAGGTTAATAGAGATAATTGGTTGGTGGTCTGCGCTCGATTGTCGCGACGATTTTTCTCTCTCGTAATTCAAATCGAAATGAAATGTTTGCATTAATCGCCACTGTCGATCGAACAACGCATACAAATCCTATGTTTGAAAGTCTACTAAAGAATAGAAAGATATTTTCTATTTACGTCGTCGGGAAGTTAATCCATAGGCGAGTGGCACTCTAGTGTCTCGAGCGAGACTGAGAGTATTTGTCAACTTTTATTCTGTTTTCCCGCAGAGACAAATCCCTCGAACGAGCCACAGCACGTGGGACACGTACGGGAAAGATATAAATGAAGCGAGCCCGAGGTTGTTCGCCTTCTTCGCGGCCAAATTCCGGTTAAGACACCGCAAAGGGGCTTCGTTCCAGTTTAAACGACACCCAGTCGAGGGTGAGTAGACGTGTCTGGCTTCGCGTCTACCATCTCCTGTTCGAGCCTCGTTAAATCGATATCTCGCAGTCGTAGCACGTTTCTCTCGTTTTTCTCTTCATTATATTGTCAAAAATACGCGATATCCTAAGCATCAGCGTTTCCAGAGATACACACAGTCTGATAGGTCGGCACGTTTGCTGCTGCTCACTCGATATTTCTTGGAGAAGAAAAAAATGTGGAAAATATATCTTTAACGAAGAAAAGATTGTACGCCAAGCGGAAGGGAACAAAGCGGTTTTCCGGCAGTCAGGATCAGAAGTTTCGAGCTGATTGCGTATGAGCCCGCAGGCTCGATCGGCGCAACAAATTCTCGTAGCAATGGCTCGGTAGCACGAAAGCTTTAATTACTTTCGCACAGAGCGCAACTTCGCCGCGTTGCGCTGGATACATTGCAATTTCCGTGACGAGATTTCGGCCGCGAAACTGTTCACGGCGTGCGAACGATTGGAAAGCTCGCGGCGAGGCCAGGCCGCGAACAACGAGCTGTAATTTGCACGTAAATCGACGGCTATTTCCCTGCCAACTGGCCGTCCACGTCATTTCCAAGCGGAGAAGAGAGGAAGAGAATTGAAAAAGGTTCCGCTTCGTCCTCCCTTCCATCTGGAAAATCAAAGCGTTCCTCGCAACTCTCACAGCCTTATCGTCCCTTCGAGTTCACCTGTCTGCAAGCTATCCAGAGACCGTACTGAATTCTCAGGATTTCGTTTCTCGCTTTGTTTCAATCGACGACGCTTCCGCTTCGAAAGAAGCCCGTTCGCGATCATCGTGTGTGCATGTTTCTTTGTGCCAGATGCAATGAAATGGAGTACGATTTAACCGGAAGAACTCGAGTGCAATACTGATTCCGGTGAAACTTCATCCGCTGAAGAGAAGATGGAAATGTTGAATGTTCTGTGTTGCTTCGTATCATTCTCGTTTTGGTGGACCCAGTTTACGAAAAGCTTTACACGCAATTGTTTTTACAATAAAATGAAATGGTTGGCAAATAAAAATTGCGAAGAATAAAAAGAGGCATCGCAATGAAAAGTTGATCAAAATATACTTTCCAAAACCTTTCCTGCTGTCTAAATCCCACCCAGAGGCATTTCTATCCGCGTATGGTTGTTTAAAAAAATATTTGAAGTCACACTTTAACGCGATGTCGTCTACTAAAAACACGGTATCTCTCTACGGTTCGAAAATTCTATTTGACGCGGTACAGGAACTGCTGAAGCACGAGCTGAATATTATTGTTCCAGGCGTTCCGCTTTAAGATACAAAAAGGCTGCTAGAATCCCAGCTTCCAGACGTACGCTCTCAACCAGATAGATACCTGCGCATCCGAGTGGCTCAGGTAAATACAGGTGTGCTGTTGCGGCGCGGCAACACACACGAATCGTACATGTACATCGTCGACGGTTCTTCGTCATCCTTGGCTGATCTTTTGTCAGAACAAACCTATCTGTCTCCCGCGAGACCTCTCTCGTAGAAAGATTTAAACTGAAATATATTATTTCCGCGTAATGTACGTTGCTCGTATTAAATTTAAGTTATGTTCGTTATAAATAAGGAAAAATGTTTTTTATAATTAATCATCACCATATAACTTGTGATTCCAAACCAGTGACGCGTCACCTAAATAAACTTCAAAGGACAAAGGAAAATTGTCGGATAAAGATAATGATTCCGTGACATCTTGTCTCACTGAATGGGTTAATTCAAAGCTGCCCTAGCTGAGCTACAGAGCCTAAGGTGTTTCTGTCACTGTCTCCGTGATCATAATGTAGGAACTCTGGCAGATGTCGCGTTTCCTATGAGAAATATCCATCGGCGAACAGGATTGCTTCCAGCCGGGATGCTTTCCGTGATGTCACATAGAAAGGGACCATGCGCTGAGTTGCTTCATTAATCTTCCCTACGACTATTCTTCAAAAATGACGCTTCCAAGTAGCCTTATCATAAGCTCATAGCCTTCGGAGTCTTTCCTCGTAGAAAAGGTAAAATCATTTCGAAGGATGATACTGCAGGCAGCCGAAGCCGAGCGACGATCAGATTTACTTAATTAGAAACGGAAACATCGTCGATGCATATTCAATTGCTCGACTGGTATGTAATTAGAAGCTAAACGCTGATGAAGCGAGGGTCACTGACTTCCGCTTCGTATCGGTCAGAAGATTGTACAAAAAGAATGATAAAATTAGTTAATCCGTTAACTGTGAATTAAACTCCAGCGAAAGATACGTGGAAGCCAATATAAATAAAATTTAATAAAGAAGACTCTTCGCATTAGCTTTCCTCATGCGCAAAATAAATACGTTCATTTCCATTTTCTCTTTGTTACACACGCTACACACGAGCAATGACCCAGTTAACAATTTAAAGAACGACTTTTCCACTCTTTCTTTCCTACAAACATGACGAAAAACACGAATGACCCCTAGTTCCGTATCTCCCTCGGTGCCGAATCTCTGCTAGCGATTGGTCGCGTGGTGAATCATTATTTCCACGGTCCGTTCGTTCTCGATTTTCCAAACGGGTTGCTCGGTCGAGCGCATAATGCCGGGTTCGGATTCGAGGGACACGCGACTCTGGATTCCACCCTTATAACGTATCGTCCGTGCTCTCTGTATATTACCCGATTCGTTCCTGTTCCCGTTCTCCGGGAATAACGCTTGCCCGTTTCTTCGTTCGTCCAACGACCGATCCTCTGGCCCCCTTTCGCGCTGCTTTTTATTATTACCCGGTTATTTATCGCAGCCGTTTGCCCCGTGAGCCAAGCCCCCATTGTGCGGCGGTGACGTTGCTGCCGGCTAAGTTATTTATAATGATTGCCATCTTGCGAGCCGATTCCGCCAACCTCGTCGACAGACCTGGCCGGAGCACCTGCTGCTCCTCTATGGACGGTGAAATATAAATTTGATGACGACACCAAGGGCTCGGCTTCCCACGCGGTATATGCGCGCCCTTCGAAAACCTATACGGGAAGCTGCGCGAACCGTTCACGGGGATATTAAATTCCTGCGGTCACAGCTTCCGGCTGAGAAGAGCGTGTCTATCATTTTTCGATCCGCTTTCAAACGGCTCGAAATATCGGGGTTAATTCGAGGATCGCATATTTTAAAAGCTCCTCCCTGCTTTATGGAATATTCTGTTTTTTTGTTCACTAATTACCGTAAATAATTTGACAGATGGAATCATCTAAAAGCTTTCCACCGAAGCTAAATGCACATAAAACAATGCACTGTCGCTATAAATAAACAAGCTACTATGGTATTTCTATGGAAACAAGCGACGATGCGTTATGCACGTCATTTCTGGTACAAATTAATGATGACGCGCGTGATACATCGTTTTAGGGAAACTGGTTAATAGAACAGCTACCTTATAAGCGAAATATTCAAATTTAACAACCAGATCGGCAATCGACTAAACAATCCTCCCTAAGTTAATGATATCGTTACAAATACGTCGACGACGTTTTTAGAAAGCAGATGAATCAATAAAGTAGCCAGGGAGAGTGGAATTTCGTTTGCAAGACCGTTCTCGATTACCAAGCGCTTTAAAAACGCTTAGAAGCGCATCATAAATATAAACGTCCATTTTAATGCACCCTTACGGGAAGGATTAAGCGTGCGTTCGCGGTCATCAATATCGTTTTTATCATCTCGAAGAGCACCGTGTCCGACCGTAAATTACGTAAAGAGGCAAAAAACGGCTTAAACTTTCGGTCACCCGTCGATTTTTCGTACGTGCGCATAGCTTGGTTGCACTTTCGTGGAGGAAAAGAAACGTAAAAGACGGACAGTATAAGCAAGCATCCCGACGAACAGAAGAGAGATGAACGCTGCTGAAGAGAGGATTATTAACATTGCCAGCACCGTCATTACTTCCGTCCGCGCACCATTCGCGTGATCACAATTACATGTATTTACGCGGGCCAGCAGCTGCAACGTAATTTCTGCCCCCAAGGGCCGAATTAGGAAGGATGAATATTATTTTTACCTCGATTCAATTTAATGCCCTATCAGAAGCGAATCAGAAACCGGTCGCGACCCGCTAATACACCGGGATGACTTAATGCAACGTTCTATCGCTAAATGCAACACCATTATTGGCTGTTTTGCTCGATGACGCCGCACAATCGTGCACTCATCGTCTCGAAATTTTTAAACCGCCGTCTCGCGAATTGAAATTATTCTTTTCGAGAAAAAGTACGACAATTTCTAACTTTTTATACGTCTGACTCATTTATCATTTTCTTGTTAAGTACAGCATCAACTATTAATACACGAGAGTAGAAAGAAATGCTTCATTTTCCAGTAAAGTTATTACGAACCCTCGAATAGCATATATCAGAAAGATGTGTTATCGAAACAGAGCGGTGTCCGGAACGGAAGTATTTTCTGTCCAATAAATAGGTCGGAAGGGTGAACAGCGGGGCATTTTGTCAGGTCTGTGGCCATTCGTAATCGAAGCTGGCCAATATTCTCGGTCGCAATTATTCTTCGATAAAGCGGATTTAATCGACGATCACAAAAGAGTGGCGAGACACATTCGATCCATATTTTGGACCGTTCCCATGCATCCTCTGTCGGTCTAATTTAAAAACGAACATCGAACCATCTGCATCGCGCGTATCGCAGCGTCAAAAATGTTTTCTCTATACTTGCGACGATCGTGCAACATTTTTCGCTGATTTTCATTTTTGTCATTTCATTATACCGTATGGCGATTTAATAGACAATCACAGGTGAAAATATCAATCGAAAATGTTGAATAAAATGTATTCGTACGAGAATTATCATATTATCTGTCAAAACTTATTAATGTTTCAAGCTTTTAATACTGTGTTTTTATAACGATGAATAAAAAACAATCATTTTCCCTCAAAAAGCACGAAATATTCAGCACCAAATTTCATAAATAATAAACATATTTGTATTTTATATTTCTAACTCTAAGAGCTTCTCGTTTGATAAAACGTGTGTCGATAAATTCTGAAAAAGCTACCCGTTCCACGAAACATTGCAAGCTTATTTGTATTTTGTGCTTTCCACAATCATGACACCTCTCGATATGAATTCATTCGTGCTAATAACAAAGCTCAAAGCGAGAAAGAAAGCTGTAATGTTTAACCAACGAAACTCGCAACGAACAAATATAAATCCTGTCTGTTTATATCGCTCGTGGAATCACAGACTTGCAAATTGGTGCCGGGCTCTTTCACGACAGCACAGAAGCGAAAAAGTTTACCAGATTCTGGACAGAGAATTATTCCCAACTATTTATATTTATTTTTTATTTTCAATGAAACACCGCACAAAGATCTCCGTGTGTTTGCGTTTCATTTCAAACAGCTTTTCATTAACCAAGAGAGAGTGCATAATGGTGCAACCGGAGAGCTACACAAACGTTCAAAAAATCAACAAAAAACCGTGTCGCCTCAAACGAACTGTCCGAATCGTTGATCATCGTATCTGATAATGTTGTTCGAAAGTTTGTTTCGTTGTAGAAGTTACTTCGAATACCAACGCCTTTTCGTCAATCAATGTAATCACTCACACGAAACTAATTCTGGTGGCCATCTTTCCAACTGCGATGAAGAACACGGTATATACACGATATCTACTTCGTTGTTTAGACGGATGCAAGATTAGAATTTTCGTGTTGGTGGCTTCTTTGGCCGATAGGCTGTGCCGCGTTGGTTAAAGTTGGTAGCTACGAGAAACCGATACTTCAACCCCGACAACAAGTACCTCCGCTTTATCACGATGGCCCCGTTAATACCGCGCTCCGTTAGAACGCGAACAAACGGCTAGCTTGTTATGTTAATCGGCTCCTCATCGACCGCCTAAACCCATTCGCCTATGAATGAGAAAATGGAATTATGTAACGAGATAGCCGTCTGACAATGTTATTAGGAACGCGTACAAGTGCCAGCCTTTCGAGACGTTTACGACCGTGTTTCTGATCCTTCCGGACGATTATCTACAACCTTTTATTTCTTCCTATAAGTTGATAAAGTGCAGCGAAATCGATATTTCTTACGTAGCAAAATAAATTTCGTATTACCATTATGTTGATAATGTAAAGTAGCAAATCGATTATTTTAAGAGGACAGAATAAAGGAGAAGATTTCTTTCTAATTTGCACATTTCTCATGGTATGCGAACCAGTTCAAACTGTACCATAGATTTTACGACGATACTGCTTCCCGAAGGCGTTTGCATTTTGATCAGGCCAGCTGAAAACGCTTCATTGGAATGCCAGAAAGTTCAACACCTTCGAGGCACCTTTTATTTCCCTGCATTTCGATAGCCAGCTGGTGTATATGAACGGCCCACACACTTCCGTTTCGTCAAAAATGCACGCACGTTGCAGTTGTTTACCTCTAGAATTAATTCCCTCCGTCTTTTCCCAGATTTTCAAATTGATTTTATATCCAAGAAATTTTGTACAATAATTTTAACAATCTCTCCCGACTCAAGGGTTCAAGTATAAAAGCATCGAATACTGTTTTAAACATTTCTTCTACCAAATTGTGTGTTAACAAGTGAAAGGTAAACGCGTCGAATTTCAAAGAAACCTAACGAGCACCCAACCCCAGGAACCAGTTTAAAAACCCGTATATTACAACTCTGAGAACTGAACTTCCCCTATTGCTATAAAGTTACAGTATCCCTTACCTTTTAAAAGTATCATCTCATTCTCGTCTCATTAAAGTTCATCCCCTTCCACGCGACGCCCTTATCTTTCGCCGGTATAACGACCAATCCTATTAGCTTCTTCTCGCGAGAACTAGCCGTCTAATAGGAAACTGAGCACCCAGGAATTAAAGTAGTTACTCGATTATCATAAACGTATCCCGTTAGTCGAACAATCCAGAGGATCCAGACTTTAAACCAACTTGCTTCTCTATTAAAATGGAAGATAAAAATTCTTTTCTATCCGCTACTTTAAGGTTTTCCTGCATGGTCTCGATAAGTTTAGCATAAATTTCGATACAACCGGGGGGTGAACGTCACTGCGAAGAATTTCACGAGGGTGAGGAGTAGTCGAGCACACACATCCCAATAGGCCGACTTGTTTTTCGGGGATATGCTAAGACGAACGGCATACGTGCAGCACACGAATGGTAGCAGCTGCGCGTGCCTTGAATATTTAAACCGTTTAAGGCCCCCGCACAATGCACGAATCGCATTGAATGGGGAAGCTGCTACCGGTGCCATTCGCCCCAGCGGACCGAATTTGGCTAAACGGGGTCCATATTTAATCAACCTTATTCCCCTTCACTTTTCGATGCAACTTTTTCTCGCTTTTCAAAACGTTTTCTCTTCCATTTATGTTTTTTTTTTCAATGATAAAGATGTAACGAGAGGGATTTATTTAATTGGACATTTTACCCTGAAAATCTTTCAGACCTCAATATGTTATTAAATCGAAGCATTGTTATTGGTACAATAAACACACATCATTGAAGTGTTGTAATAATTATTGAAACGTGGTTTACCAACGAGATTATGGAATTAATTGGCAAATAAACGATCACCGTGTACAAAAGATTAATAGGTTGATCAAACGTAAAATTCGATGAAAATTTCTGCAGCTAGTAATTTAATCCCTTCAAAATCTAATCATACACCCAGTAATCTCTACAAATATAAATAATTAAACTCGTCGAAGGCAAGGTGTACTTCCATAAAGCAAACTTGATGGCAGAAAATCGTAACAAGAGAGGCGGAGAGGCGTCAAGTTCCCATATCGGTTACAGAATAAATTAATATTCAGCGTGGCGTGTACAAGCAAGCAGTCCGGTCGGATGGATGTTGTCCATCGCTTCGTTATGTAAATTCCGTTGCTCGAAGATGTCAGTACCGATAAATCGTTCTCTTGGAAGTGATTGCATTGAGTTTATTTTAAACAACAATCGATCCTGGCGACGAATCACGGGAGACAGGAGGAGGAAAGTTACGCAACGGAAACGCGAAACGAATGAACAAGTAGCCACGGTTCGAAGGTAAGCGCAAGATCGCGCTAATTCGAAGTTTCTCTTGCAATAAGTCGACAACGATGCAACGGAAGAGCCATTAACGGGGCACAACCTCTCTCTTTTTATCTGTCTTACCAACCGAGCCCGATTTCTGCTATTAAACGGCCGTCCAATTAAAGGCGAACGCGGAAGAATCGCGAGTTTTTCAATGATACACAGCTTCGTTACGGTGAACTCCTTGTTACGAGAACATCATTCGAAGGACCATCTGGCGTTACTTATAACCAAATTGTCGAATAAATACAAAACGTGAGTCGTATGCTAATGTTTACAGGTTGGTAATTGGACGAACGTGAAGATCCGATGAACAGTCGCAGAGGTGAAATTGTTGAAAATTAAATTCTTATATAGTTCGGTGAAATTTAACAGAAAGCTGTGAAAAGTTTCGACCGAGTCGCGTAGAGGGTTGATGAATTAATTACGGAGCTGCCAGGAGAATTACCGGGAGCTTTAAATTTTCTAATTCTTTTGAATCGAGTCGAAGCTTTCGTTCGTCCATGTTCGATAAGGGTGCTGGCCCCGTGCTGGTTAAAAGCACGGAATTACCTAACCTTTTGTTACTTTTCGTGATAGATACGGATGACGAGATTAAAGTCGCGACGAGTAGCACAGGCTTTGAGAGGAATTATTTAATGCACGCTTCGATAATTATTCGTTCAATTTCAGTTACATTACGTGCAAGAACAGTTTATAAAGCAGAAGGTAGTAGCGTAACACGAACTGGAAAAGTTTCAATTCACGCACAGTTCGTGATAGAAATGGAAATGAAACGACGATTAACAGAAAAATAAAATTCAATCAGTGATTCTTTTTGAAAGAATAATTCCAGTATCGAGTTTCCATTTACGAAAAGCGAATTATTATTCAAAGGTTGGATTCGATTCACTGGAAAATTCTGAGAAAAAATTCGAAATTTGGAATTCCGTGAAAATAGATTTGACGATGATAAGGGCAACTTCGTTGCACCCCTTATATAACTACAAACACCGAGCGTGCAATTGAATTGAAATTGCTACGAAAACGTTTTCGTTCGTTTCCCCATGGATAGAGAAAACTTCATTATCCACGAATTGCTGGAAGCCCAGTTTTCTCCTTATTTTCTATTTGTTACGTAATCAAGTAACCTTCGCAAGATGATTCTCTTCTTTCCTTCCCCACGATACATCATTACCTTTAAATAATAAACCGTACATCTTGTTTATGCACCATGATTAAACTTGTTTCGCGAAATGACATCCACTTAAGAGGAAAGTGTTTCGAGTTTTCCCTGTAGTCCAATGAAACTTCTCTCTAGCTAAAAGCAAAGTTCTCTCGAGCAAAGGAGTTCGACTAATGTCTTCGAAACGAACGTTGAACAACTCTGTTAAAAGTCAGCAAAGGAACGTTGATTTTCATGGCTTTCGAAGATAAATTTGATTATCCAAATAATTGATGTTCTTTAATGCAAAAGTCTAGTCGAGTTAGCAGATATGTAACGACAGCTTAGAAAATATTTAAATAATTTTAAAAATAATTATAATGTCGATATAGATGAATACATGAAAGCGTATGAGAGGTCTGGGTCAACCACATCGTATCGTATTCACAAACAGATCGATTCGCGTTATTACCTGCAAACGGAGTCAGCAGTCGGATAAACGTATCCGGTACCAGGTATCGAGTACGTGTAACCGCGATCGAAACTCCAACAGCGAATTCAAGATGTTGTTTCGACGGAAATTCGGAGATTCGAGTCGAGTGGAGCGTGCAATCGATAGAGAATCGTCTCTAGGATTATCGTTACCCAATCGAGACGACATCGGCGAAGAGTTTGCTGTTAATTTGGCCAGGTTTACTTGAAACAGAGAGAGGAAAATCAAGTGAGCGAGTATCTCAGTTGAATCAATTTATACTGAAGTAATAGAATTATACGAGTTAGAAATAAATACTTTAATGTAACAGTAAATTTACAGAAAAATCGAAGAGCGACCATGTGAAAAAGTAAATCAATTTAGTATGAAAGAATACGAGGAAAAGTCTAAGAAAATCGCGAGTTTATTTAATACTTTTAGAGGAAATACGAGCATGGAATTTTCACGAACAGACGCGTGCATAAGAGTGTTTCTCTATTATTTTCTATTAAGCCTTGTTACTCCTGTAAAAGAAAAATAATAAATATTAAAACGTAAAAGCCAATGTCGATGTGTGAGAATTCTGAATAGAGCGCTGCCAAGTTGCTCTATCTTAGTGTCGCTTACTCGAGAAACGAACAATATAAAGCTATCTTAATGTGGAAAACGCGTGTTAGCGTGCCAGTGTAACCGGAATTGTTTATCGTACACCTTTTGTCCACGAGTCGTACAATACACGTAGGTTCTCATTCCCCTCGTCAATAGCCTCGTTTCTTCCCCGATGTCGCCCTGTTTTGTACAAACGTCAGGGAACACGACGTCCAACGAAACGCAACGACGTGCTTTCGAATTCAATTATTTTCACCTACATGAAGGAACAACGTTCTCCATTTTGTTCCATATAGAAACAAGATCGTACCGGGTATGTGTACCGGTATTCATAAAACTGGGATAGCCCCATCCATGGTTTCAGTAATATAATTTAGCGATAGAAATCGAGAAAATTGTATTAAAGATAAAATGTAGGTAATTTCGAATGACGTTAAATAAAATGCTTTAAATTTGGAGCGCATTCAATTGTCTGAATCCATCAGCGAATTTTACTTAATCGAGACAATTTATATGATGATTATGTATTTTGCAAAATATTTTAATCCTTTATTATTCCTGTTCCGAGGAATCTTTTTATAAACATCAATTCTTTAATGAATCAGGAGCATATTCAATAGACTACACAGGATTGTCTGTCTCGCGGCTCTGATCTATTAATTTAGACCGGAGTGTAAAACGAAATCATGAATAACATATCTTTGTGCGGTAGGTATATAGAACGCGGCATTTATTGTCCACCGTTCAATTCATCTGGTATGCGCACGTTTGTAATACACAGCAAACTACCGCTCGACATAAGCTGCGGAACGGTGCACCGCGTGCATTTTACGGTTGCAGCTCGGTTAAAACGCGACGAGTTTTGTTTCGAGGTGACGTGCGTGCACCGCGGGTTGCATTCACGCATCCACCAAGCGGATCTGACTGCATCTGAAGCTTTTCGAAGCTTTCAACGCCCATTTTCTCTACGTTGCCGGCTCCATTCGAACGTCGTTCATTTTACGCTCGCCATGCAGGGGACACGACTGC
This sequence comes from Osmia lignaria lignaria, assembly GCF_051020975.1. Lineage (NCBI taxonomy): Eukaryota > Metazoa > Arthropoda > Insecta > Hymenoptera > Megachilidae > Osmia > Osmia lignaria. Next base: position 9,835,652 of record NC_135041.1, read on the forward strand.
GTTCAACTCGAGATAGTCAAACGGCGATGTAATTATGTAGCTTCCGGTATATTTTAAGGCACACCAGATTAAATTGTTGTTCATTTTATACCACGTTGGTCTATAATCTCAACAATAGCTGATTCATTAATTTGAATAATTGGATTAAACTTATAAGCGCTGCTAATTATAACCGTTATTCGATAGTCAAAAAAGCTTGACTCTTCATTACCCTATTAAATTCTCCATTTGAAATTCATTCGACCGAGCAATCAGAGAAACGGGTTAGCTTTCAGCAAGCGAGTATCGTTGTTTATAACGTTTATTTTCAAATTATTATTTTCCGATAATTTTCATTCGAACCTGCTCGGAGCGCACATCCTCCGGGTATTCGTTTGCGCTTGATTTAAAATTCTATTCCCCTGAATATAATGAATCGTTACCGATCGTATCTACAATTTCACTCTTCTCTTTATCAATGCTTCGCTAGAAACAATTATACTTTTTCCATATTACAAACCGATGACATGAAAACTCACGGTCGTCACACACCTATTACAGTACTCTTCTATGAAACATCGGAGCGTCATAAACATGCAACTCTGATAGGAAATTAATTACGACATATTTTCTCGGTAGTACGTGTTGCAATACAATTGTCACAATAACGCGAACGGAGAGAAAGTAAGCGCCGGCGCTTAGAGTCTACGTCATCGTGCCAAGAAAGACGAATGGTTTTCTCTTTGACACAGAGTATCTTTGCTCGGTTCTCAAGGAACTTCTTGGCATTACGATACGTGATCTCGAGCAAACGAGCCGTCGTCGTTAAATGCGGACAAGCGTTTACGAGCTGTTGGCACACGTGCGTCGAAACGCGCGTAATCGACGCCTCCTTTGAACGTCGAGACAATTAATCGTGACGCCTACACGCCAACACGGTATTTCGCGCACACGTCATTCGACGAGATGCCTGATCGACGTTAGACGGATAACGATCGGGAAAAATCTGGCTCGAACAATAGAAAGTATCGTGTTCGAGGCTGAAATCACTTTTATCGATCTTCGACCAGGAGGGTGAAGTGCTCGGTGCACCGAAGTGGGGTTAATTTGACCTCGATTAAGAAGGTTGATTGAATGTACACGTTGTTTGATTGAATATGATGAAGTGTTCATTTGCAATAGTACGATTATTCCATAATGTACTCAGCAATGTTCTATGGGATTTTTGCATTACTAATCGATCGAAGATGGTATTCTAGGATTTATTTTAGAATATAAATATTTTTTGGTTTATAAGAAAAACAAATATCGTAAGGGGATGACAAGATGCATAAATCACTGAAATTCCTTCAAAGTATCAGAACTGGCGTCGATCTCGAACAAAACCTACTTTTACGAACGAAATCCGAAGCTTATCCAGCTGCGAACTTTTACCCTCCACGTTTAGTGAAACATCGAAGCAGTTCGAAGGAGGATTCGAGTTGAGAGAAAATCCAGAAGCAGCTTCTTGCAGAATCAGTTAAAATGGTATGGGAAATCCAGGAAAATATGCGATTGTCACCTTGTCGAGTCGTTACTGTCTCGCAGAATTCTTTTTCCTTCCCTGAATCCTTGATATACGTATAGATGCAAGTTCAGTGAGTTTTTATGCAACGACGAACGAGCTTCGATGAAATTGGGCAATAAAATCGGCCAGTTTTGGGGGAAATATATTTCAATTCTCGCGCCATGGGAACAGAAGGGGTAGTTGCAGAGGGAACTGATAGGAGGGAGCGATAAATCGAATCTCTGTATAAATATTCTCGCACTACGACCGGAAGTGGCGGGTACATGCGCTTCGCCACAGGCTTGCCACCGCATTGGTCGATATTTATCGTCAAGATAGCTCTGGATAACGGAGAACACCCTGGAGCACGGTTTTTCACGAAAGTCGAGCACTCGAATCGAGCCTTCGAATTAGTTTCCGGGCCTCTGATTGACCGTACTAGCATCGATATGTATCTCGTGACGTGGCACTTCTGTCGGGGAGTTACGAAAGTGTAAATTTCAACCAACTGAATTACAAAGCTAAAATTCTGCTACTCATGACTATCAGCATATGTTGGAGGTAAGTGAAGAGGAATTTGCAGCTGCGGAATATCCTTCGTCTAGATATGAATGATCGACTCTGTCAGAGCGGCTGTTACACTTACCCGGTTCGATTAATCGACCCTTGAAAAATCGCTAGGGCAGCAACACCGATCACCGCTTCTTCTTCGTGAAATATGAATTACAGGAAGATTATCGGTTATTTACGAGGCTCGTTCAGAAGTTCCAAATCCCCTGTTAAATTCCAACAGCGCACCCATCCACGAGACCTCCCCTTTTTCACTCTCGAACTTCCGCAAACGATTTCCCGCGAATTATTCCCTACTCCAAGTCGTGTAACTCGTGTTCCGCGGGAAATACGCGAAATTACATCGTAATGTTCCGAGCAACAAGTGCCATGTAATTGCTCGAAACTTTTCAATCAGAAGAAAGAGCAAGGTGCCATGAACATTGGTGAATAAAATTGTGAGACTACATTAAATCTGAGTGTAAAATTGTGTCAAAACTGTTAATAAATGTTAATTTTTTTTTAAATGTAGTAATTTCATTTAATTATAGGTATTTTCTTCATTTTCAACGAAAGTATCTTATAATTTTGTTCAACAATGTCGGCTGCAGCAGGAAGCTGAACTCTCTGAAGGAGTTAGGGTATCCTGCTGGGTATTTTCTAACTCTGAATCCCAGTTCTCGAGCTATCTTCGAATCTCATTTCCAGACGAGAAAGCGTGTCTCGAAGAGTCGCGAGCCAAGATCCTTTGTTTCGCTTGGACCGATAGTACCGGAGCAGATTCATCGAATCTGCATGGGATCTTTTCTGTCGTAACTGGCTTAGCTGCGCCGAGTTACCGAGATGACGGTAGCGAATTTCAGGAAAGAGGAGACGAGGGAAAAGAAACGCGGACGAACAACCACGGATTTAAAGCTTTGAACGCGCCATCGGACCTACCAGGACAGTTCGTTAGCATTTCTCGACCTTTCTCGAACACGTCAACCAGCGACGCTGATTTAACATTCAGCCCCGTGTGCGTTACTCCCGTAATCTCGTCGAACGCGAAATAGATTCCGTTTCATCTCGAGCAATCAATTTTGATTGGGGACTTTTGATCAAAACTCAGGGGGAAAAAACCCACGGCTTTTACCGGTTGGAGAACCAACTTCAACCCTGACTGCCGGAAATACGGAATTTTCAAGCAGCCAGCAGCTAGAAAACATTCACCTAAGACGTATAGAGATTGAAAGGGTAGAAAGAGCTTGGTCTTTGGTAAAAACGAACGATCGACGAGAATTAAAAGGGAAGTTTGATGCAATTAGTGTGCGCTGTTATTGTTTGTGCAGTTTTCAACGATTTGATTGACGTATCGAGGTACGTCAATATAAAGTTATTGGTTATAGTGGTTTCTCCATTTTTATATTTATTTTCATTTATCAATTGCTCGATTGTATCGAATTCGTGGTACCAGCCAGCTGTGGCCTCCAACCGTTCAGCCTGCCAATAAACAATAACCACGAAAATATACATTGAGCATCTTGGACGAAATTGCATCAACAGTATTGTAAGTGAAATTAATCAGAACCCCGAGGCATCGGGCTACTCTGAAAGGCCGAAATTCTCACCATCGTAACCGTGGGTCCTCGGTGTGAAATGTGGTTCGCCTGAATCCGTTGTTCAATAAAGGGGAGCTTAAATTTCGGTTCGGTCGATGAGATTCAGTTGGAAACGCAAGCCATCGAACGAACACGATGCGCACAGCGAGTCAGAGACCTTTGAAAGGCTGAAAAGGCCAACCAAATGGAAGACGGCCGCGGCCGGTCGGTGCACAAATCAATGAGCCTTGTCGTAACACCGATCCGCAACCTTGGTCACGAGGTGAAAGGGCTCGTTCGTGGAGCAAGATCTTCGTAGATCCGGGACGCGTAAACCGTTTTGATATACGATCCGGTTTATTCTCAATACGCCTATTGACGTGGCCATTCCGTTGCCAGGTTACATTACACGGTTAACCGCAGCCACGCGGAATCGCTAACACCTGCGTACAACATCACAGAACATTGTCGATCGCTGGAAACACGCTAATTAGGTCTTGGACGCTTCGAGGACAGACTTTTCACTTGTTGTTGCAAGCAAGACGATGGTTTGTAACGGTGACACTTATTAACACTGTGGTTTATTCTGCAGAGGTTCCAGAAGCTGATTGTTCTTGCTTTCGTTTCTTCGTTTCTTTTCTATTAACACTTTGACGACCGCGAAATTCCATGCGTCGCCGACTCTCCGGGCGGATCCTTGGTATCTATAAGGAAGCGATTGAACGATGGGAAAAATTTCTAAATCCCTTGAACACTTAAGCTAGACACCCTTTAATACAAAGTATCTACAATCCCCGTAATTTTGCACACCTATGGTCGCTCCAGGAAACGGGAGCTTATTAGAAACTGAAGCTTATTAACTCCTAGTTCGAGCTAGCTTCTATCGAGAACCGCTAAGCGAACACTTGTCGGGATTCGCGGTGCTCCGGGTGAACTGATCGGTTTCGCAAAGGCTGGTTACATTCCCCAGGAAAAGAAAATCGTATCGTTTCGTATCTACGCGGATTTCGAGGGGGGAATCGTGAAATATTTTCGCACCCTTGCAACAGGGAATCACGAGCAATCCGGTTGCGCAATCGATGAAATCAATACCCGACGCCTTTAGCCCGCTGAAATGTCAATTGATCTTTTCGCTCGAGCAAAATGCCACGTTACCCTTATCTCCCTCCCTCGTTCGTCCTATGCTCCTCTCTTCTGCACGAACTCGGTGCAACACAACGTCGATGAATTATTGCACGTCCCATTAGCGCAGACAATGGACCCATTGCGTACACGTACCTTAGTTACGGCCAAGAAAAACGATTAAGTTCCTTGGGTTTCATCGGTGGACCAAGGACTGGGAACGCGGTGCTGCGTACCGTTGATATTATCCGTGCGATGCAACCTTGTTCGATGAAATAATTATTCATCCTTTGAGACTGACATCGGATATTAGCATACGAATATGTACACTTTCAATCGCGCATCGTATTAACGTTACAAAGCTGTCTTGAAATTTGCGATTTCATACGATATTATCAGAATGAACTTTTCTTAATTTATTCATTTAATTCCTGGAAAGGCAGATAGCGTCCGGATACATAATTTTCTTTTTTGCTTGTAACTTTCTTAATTTTAGAAATATGTAAATGCGGCTCTGTTACTTTTCTGAACTGTTTTAACTACATACAGCGACGAACGTTAAAGTAGGATTTAGATACAGAGTTAGGAGGAAAATCGACAACTTGTGTAAAAACAAGATTCTCGTTAGAGAACTCTGACCATATAACACAGATTTTATCGTTTATAGAGAAAGCGGGTATTGGGAAATCTCAATGGCTGTTGTACCTTCCTTTTTTTGAAAATCAATTCGGGATTGTAACACGACTGACACTGCAGTGAAAGGGTTGAGGAGCAATCGATCCTCGAAAGTGTTCTTGCGCGTGCTCTCGAGTCGAGTGAAATTAAAATCTTTCGTAGAAAGCTGAGAAGAACGCAGAGGAGAGAGAAAAAGATGACTCGGACGCGGAGTTTCGCTTATCCGCGGTAATCGCGACCACGTTTTTTGGGCCTCGTAAATCCCATTATCACGACAGTTTTTACCCCGCGGCGTTACGTTACTGTTGCTTTCTCCCTTCCATTTTTTTTTCCTTTCCACCTTTTCTGTGGCGCGCGAAACACGCTGCAGTGGCGTGTCTGCAGGAAGGAAAGCGCTCAGAAATTCGTCTTCCGTCGGCGCGTCGCGACTGCTATCGCATTATCTCGCGGGTCCTTCATCGGCGGCACCGCACAAAGGCGTCTCGTTTCGCAGCTGGTAATTACCAGCCGGTCAAATATCCTCCTTTTTCCGACCCGTAATCATAGCTATCGGAACGCGCGCGTGAATCGTCGCAAAAAGCTTCGCTTTTAAATCTACGCCGTACGACCGTGTAATCGTGCAACCCTTTCGATGAAATAACCACCTGCTTACGAACGAAATTGAGTAAAATATTTGTAGTAAAAGGTTACTGAAAGTTGAAGAGGAGCACAGGATGAATATAAGATCGACGTGAAACAATGTTATCCCACCATTATCTTATAGATAAAACAAAAACTGTTGTGTAACGTGTTTTCTTAAAATGATTGACGTTTCAATACCTAAGTTGATTAAACTTTCAATGAAACTGAAGAATGTATTTTACGCGAACGTACGTTCAATTGAAAGTTTACATTGTTATGAGCTGACATTACACTGAAAGAGCAACAGAATGGAAAACAATAAAGAATAATAAATTTTATTTCTACGTTAAATGGCAGGTGTTATATTAGATCACTTATAATTTGTAAAGTAAAATCAAAGGTTAATGTTGTGCATTCTTTTGCTTGAAATTACACGAAGTTATTAACAAGAAGTCATTTTTAAACCTTCTTTCTGAAACGTGCATCGTTTGTAACAGGGTGCTTCATTGAAATTTCAAAGAAGCGCGCTGTCGCTTCAAAACGTGGAATCACGTTTTGCCATCTGTGAAGTCCGTAAATTTTTCATTCACAGTGCGAAACCAGGACATCTAGGCGTTCTGCATTTTACATGCATACATATGTACTCATGGAGAGATAAGGACAGTACATTTTCTTGTTATATGTTATGAATATTCATTCGAAAACACAACTTCGTTTCTTTTCTTCCACGACAATTCGAAAAATTCTTGTTATATTTAAGTTGCTCGGTTCTGTTAGTCGATTGCAAAGAATTCAAAGCTCAAATATCCATTCAACCGATTCCTTTTCCGGTAGCATTGCAACAGACATTTTAATAATAGTCGGGCATAAAAGCGAGGCAACGTTTTCATCAATGGAGAAACGCAAGCCGCCGCGCCGGTACAAGAGTGGTAAACGCGACAGAACGAAAAAGCAGAACAACACCGACCGTCGACCGTTTTCTAACCGGTGAATCGCGTTTTCCAGCGCGGGGTGCAATGCGTGTTCAAAGAGTATACGCGGAGCTGGTAAAAGTGGCATCGCGGTGTACGCGTTGACTTTTCACGAGCGTGCATCACGCGAAACCACGGTTAGAAAAAAAAAAAAAAAGACGTCGCGTCGGAACGTGACGCTATTGTGAGCAAAACTGTGAAAGATTATCCATCCGCGTGCACCGTGCACACCATTGTTCTCCATTTGTTATGACGCGACCAGAATCCGCGTAACCCGCTCAAACCTATCGCCATGATGGAAAGTCTGAAACCTCTGATAAGAACGAACGAGCGGCAATCAAAAGGAAGAGAATTGAAAACTCGATTGTTCGAATGCTTTGCCAGACCAGCAATTTATTTTTCCAGCTTTCCAACGTTTTCTCTGCGATCCTCCTTTCGTTCGATCTCGTTACTCTTTCGAATGGCGTTGGTAATCATTCCGCCAGATAACGAGAAAACGTAAAAACTTGGATAATTAACGATACGTCGTGAAAAGAATGGGTAATTATTGTGCAATCGTAAAACCAACCAACTGGGTCGTGGAAAACTTTAACGAGTCATGAAAATGCAAACGAGCGTTCTCCGTCTTAAATGGAAAACAAAAAATCTGGTGGTAGTAGTTTAAATATTTTTCAAACAAAATAATATAATTGTACTAAACATATCCGAGGATACGTTCAATATTTTTCATGTTACAAAAAACGAAATTAGATATAATGAATGAAATATTTCTGTTTGACCAAGAATAGCGTGAGCTGATCAGATTCGTGTAACCTGTTGCTGCATGAAAATCAAACCGTTTCGCGCCAACTATCGAGACAAACAGGCGCCACGACAACAGCGATTACCTAATAACGGAAGTAAATTCATATTTCTCCGATTTCCCGTATTATCCGACTACCCAATCGTTTGCACTTGCGTCGTATTTGCCATGATTTCATCGATCCTCCGAATTCCTCTATCGTACAGATGCAAACAGCCGTTGATCCGCACGAGCGGGTAGATTTGTCGCAAATTCGCGAGCAAGAGGGTAGATTATCTCCCGTTTTCAGGATTGAACCTATCGACTCTGATGATGATGTAATCTATTGAATATCCGCTATCTATCCGATTACACGAATTTCCACTGAAAAAGGAGCGCCGCGTAATCTCTTGCCGATTGCAAATTTACATAGCGTAAAACGCGAATGATAAGATAAGCTAACGTAGTTGACGTGCAATTAGGGTTGTGTGAATAAAATAATTTGAAAATATTAATTTTAATAAAATCGAGTGTCGTGTATAACAATTATTATATTTTATCCTTTCAATCGATAGAACCATGTTTTCCTTGATCGACGTGAAGAGCAGACACTCCTTCGACGCTCCTGACGTCTAAACGGAACACGTCAAGGACCCTCCGAGAAACGTCACTCGCGATTGATGATCGGTAATTGAGACAGAGAATTGTCCCTGACGGTCGTTCCATTACGTAAACGCCTAAACTTACATAGAAGCAGAAGATATAGCAATCAACCAATAAGATTGTTCATGGAATTATTGCCATTTGTTCCAAAATTGCATAAAATACAATTTATCTTGCAAATGAGATCAAAGCCAAAAACAGATCATCTAAAGAATTACATAACCGTGCAAATGAAATGGAGTTACTAAACCAATCTAAACCAATAACGAGATTTCTCGAAGATACAAATTATCGCGATAACCGTATTACAAATAATTGTACCCGCTAATAGTTATAGTTATCGTAATAGTTATCGGCTTCGTGGCATCAGTCATCGTTCGTGTATCGTGATAATGGAGATATAGTATGAAAAGCGTCTAAGCGCCGCGGCTTATCTTGGTTATCTGTTGTTAAATCAATGCATTAACGTGTAAGACTAATTATATATACCTAGTGAGACATGTGTTTTAATACACAATTGAAATACAAAAATTTTTAATGAAATTCTATTGTTTTCTTAATGTCCTTATCACTTTCACTAAATCAATGTTCCATTTTTCACGAAGAAATTGAATTGATTCAAAAATTCATCAAAAAATGTCCCAATAATGCGATTTTTTACCCTGGTAAAAAGAAATACAAACAAGTAAGTAGATACGATCTTTGTGTACAGAAAGTATAACGTAGGGCGAGAGCAAAGTTTCTCAAGTCATCCCAACAGAACCGACTGCTACGAGCGAAGTAATATAGTGTAAATTAACTACAATTTCTTTTCGCTCGATCGTCGTTGCCAATCAGCATTGTTCATCAGTGTGAAAGGGTCCGAACGACAATGCACTTTTAGCAAGTGGCGTGTTCCGTGTCGTTGAAGTATTACTCTCCATTTTGCAAACGCCCTCGCCGGCGCCTGCAGTGCAATCATCGACTTCCTCTTTCTGCCCATCGGCGCTCATCTCCAAGACGAGTCTACGGCTGTCTTTTCAACAAGTTCGCTCGTTCAACCGGCCGCGTGCTCTCACGGACGAGGTTAATCGCCATTTGACCCAATTTTATCCTCGCGCCTTGAACGCGACACGGTGAACAATGGAGACTTCAACGTCGTGTCTGCTCGCTACCGTACGAATAATTCTCCTTGCGGCTCAAACTGACGCTTCTGCCCGATATCAGGATAATGAGCGTTCCAATGACAATCGCGGATTGTCTCCACCTTCTGCCTGTACTTCCTCTAGGAGGGTGTCCTTAATTGCAATTAGCCCACAAATCGAGGCCACGCTTGACGAAAATTTCAGACAAAAGAACATTTCTGGGGAATTCTTTTATGTACCTCGAAAGTGATGCACCCTTACCGATCATTGTCCCGATTGTAATTTAAAGAGGACTGTGATTCAGAAATTGCACCCTTTCGACTGCCTGTTCCTTCGTGGATAAAGAGGGCCAAAATCCATGGATTCCCAGGGCAGCGGGTACGGTGTTGTCCGTTTTTCGGTGGAAGACGGTCGGTTTCGAGGTCGGCCAATTAATTTCACCGCGCGGCTTATCGAGATTCCTCGACGATGGCCCGGAGCGAGAGCGGTCGCTCTCGTCGAGCCCGGTTTATTCCTGGCGGCTACGGTGAACACGAACACCGAGAAAATAGAAGTAGAGAGTGCAAGAGCGAGCACGTTGAAGGAGGAAGGGACGCAACGGTGCAGGGCCTACTCTCGGCCCGAGGAACACGCGAACAGCCTAAGAAGCGAGGTCAACGCTCTTCGGAGGTGCATTGCCTCGAGGGCAAGAAGAGGAGAGGAAAGGTTCTCGGTGGAGATGCTGGTGCGCCAAGGGCACCGAGCGAAAGGGAGACGCGGAACGAGAAGATGATAGGCAAAAACGAAGAACGAGCGAGCGTGGAGGAAGGGCACACAGGATGGGAAGAGATAAGCAAGAAGAAGAAGAAGAAGAAGAATGGCGAAGTGGTCGGTGGAGAACCAGCCTGGTTGGAGCGGCAGGTGCAACGGGCGAACTGCGAGGGGATGCAGCGATATGAGGATATGGATTCCCATAATTGCGACTGGATCATCGACTTACGACCGGATTTCGATCCGCGTCTGTGCTTTGCTAGAAGAATGGATTTTCTATCAAAAATTACCTTCACCGATTGCATTGATTTTGATGTGGATAAACGGATTGCTTGGAAGATCAGAGAACATGCTATTTATTAGGTCACCCCATAAGTGATGCGGTTTTTCTGAGAGTTAAGTTTAAATTACGTAGATCGGTCAATAGTATTTGAATTTCATTAATTAATAGTAGAGGTATGTACGTAATAAGTGTTTTTAACGACAGTTTGGGGGTGACTAATGCTTGGTTTAACGTAACCTTAAAAAAGGTTTCAAGAGGGATGGCACCCTATAGAACCTTCTTAATCATCGGTGTTAGCTTGAGTTCTGGTGCTCGAAACTTTAAACGACGACCATCAAATTTTCCTTGATCGCCCGGATCTTTATGAAGTCTTAACTGATAATCAGTCTAACGACTGTAATTTTTCTTTGGAATCCACACTTAATCAGGCTTAAAAATATTTCAAACTTTGACGTATTCGAATTTATTGCAAATTTTTACCTAACAGAAGTTGCTTGGGTAATCACGCTCGAGAGTTCAGGGTAAATTTCGCGCTCCCTCGATACATTCGTTCTCCCTGCCTAAAGAGATAGTTTATCGCGCAATTGGAATCAATAAGATGGCTATAAAGTGTTTCCTTTCGCGAGTGTAGCTTTATCAACGTCGAGGGCGTTTACGCGACGTCCCAATTGAAACTCGACGACGATTTCAGGCGGTAAATGAAATAAAAGAAGAAGTAAAAAAATGAAAGAAACAGCAAGCATCGCTGGGCAAATCTTTGATTTAAACGCGAGCATTTATCGAGGGCGGCGACCGCGATGAACGTAATTCGAGCGCGACGATGCGCGATGGCGAAGCACAAAGGCTGCACGCGTCAACGGCCGCTCGATTAAAAAAGATCATCCTGGATGGGCATAAATCAGCATTACATAAATTAACGGCACACTACTTTCTCTTCGCATAGCGGCGACACCCACACGCCGTAAACCGGCTTCGCCAACCACGTCCATGGATTTGCCAAGTCATCGGTGTTCCACGCGTTTCGCGCTGCATCGTGTCTTGTGTTAACTCGATCGCTCAATTCACCTTTAATCCGAACTGATAATAATTCTATTCAAATTCTGACAGATAACGAAGTTCGATCGATCCTCTATGGAAAATTGAGTTTGTACTCTTAACGCTTTCGCCGCCACCTCAGCGTGCAGTTAATTTTAATCGAGTTCGAGATGTTCTCGATGACAATTCATCGCGTAATATAATTGCATTAAAGAGTAACGGTGTAGGAAAATTTATCGCAGCCAGTCGCGAACAATCTGCGACTCCCAGACCGTTCAATTAAGTGATCGCCTCGAAACTTGGATCGTTTCTCAATTACACCCTCGCCGTAGTCCGAAAGCGCGGTAATAAATTCGTAAACTCGACGTACGAACTGTTTTCGCGAACCCGTCTTACTTCGCTCCCTTATTTGTATCCTTGCGAAGGAAACTTTCAACGAAAAATAATTGTTAATTTAGTTCGAAAATAATTTCTCTATTCGGAAATTGAATTGAAACGAATACAGACAGAGCGATAACAATACGTAACTGATACCTCTTCGTTACCTTCGTTATACCGAAAGCCACAGCAATCGGCCATAAACGTGGCGGAAAATGGATCACGGGATCGGGATTGGTGAAAAATCACGGGGACACGGAACCGATCGCGAAACGTGTTATTAACCATTAATTAATACCGCTACCTATCGCGCGATCGACTCTCGCCAACAGCGAGACTCGAACCATGGAATTGAACGGCACTCGAGAGTTGCACAACCCGCGGCATTCCATGTGCCAAGCGCAATTATGATTAATTTTATCGACAGATCGATCGGATCGCGTCGCGAGGCGATAAATCAATAGAGAGCAGTGGGCGGTCGAGAGAGGCGACCAAACTAGCGAAGAATCGAGTCAAATCGATTTCGTTCGAATCGTTTTCCAGCACGCCTCGAAAGGCAATTCTTTTATCATGGCACTGGACTAAACGAATACGTTCCACCTGGTCGTTATCACACGGACAAATTTCTCCGTTAAGACGCCCTCTTCGTGGGCCCAGTCGCGTTTATCTCTAATTCAGCAAGATAAACGTTCGCCCGTGTACACAGACCGCTTATCCTACCTGATCAAACAGTGAGAAGGAAAGGTACGCCTTTCCAAAGAACGGAAGGGAAAGGCGTGTATCAGCCGTGTCGCCAGGTGAAAATTGATACGCCGAGAAGAATAGACGCGAACAACTTGAAACATCGTTTGTCTCGAATCTCTTTTGTGCCGTCTCGTCGCGAAGAGACACGTCGAAATTTCGCCACCCTTTCTCGCGACGGCTCGCCTCGCTTGTCAAAGAAACAGCCCCGAGTTCTCTTAATTTCTCTGAAAAATACTGCACCAGGCGCGAAACGAAATTTCCGCGACGAGGGTTGCCGGACGACGAAAGACATCAGCCGCGATGAAGGGAGAGACAAGAAGCATCATGAAAGTAACTCGACGGATCCAGAGTCCCGAAGGAAAGTATAAAAATGAATTTCCGGAGTTTCGGGAGCACTTCACGGCAAGAGGCAGCCGTACTGTCGCCTTTCGCGAAACAACAGCCTCTCTTTCGGAACGGAAACATGACAAACGACATCCCGCAAAAAGCTCTCGTGTACCGGTGAAATCGTGTCCCACGAATGGCGCTTTAACGAGTGGCTGGCGTGTGCCGTATAGACGCGACGCGACGCCGGGAAAGAGCACGCGTCGTTTCCTACCCGAGACGAAAATTGTCGCGCGACTTTGAGGCATTAAAATCGTCTGTGCTAAAAATACTCGACGCGCTGAAGCTGATAAAAACTATCCTCCCCACGTGGACTGAGATTCTACTTTGTATCATCATTTACACGATCTCTGTTTTACGAAACCTTAACGCATCTTGACGGAAATGAAATTTTATATCGAACAAGTTTATATGAAGTGCATAACGAGACCACTGTATGCACCAACGAGTATATGCATCGTGATGCAGAAGAATTTCGCAGGGTTGTAAATCTCACTTACGCTAATGCACCGCGATGCCTTGCTGAATGGAACGAACGAATGAACGAAAGAATAGTGAGATTAATAATTCCGGGAAGAACAACGAACGAGTCGTTACTGTCCACGAAACTTCTGCGAACAATATTTCTAAAACAATTGTCATTGTTCGTGAATTGAATGAAATTACCAGAGAAAGGGCAGAATATTTCCTGAAAATATTCAAGCATTAATGAATTAAAAATCTTGCAACGACACGATTCGTTTGTGAATCCTCTCGTTAAATAATTACCAATTAACGAGGCAATTTCGAGTTGAGATACGAACGAGTGCACACGGAAATCTTCCAGCTGGCGGAGCCTGTAATCCCGCGAGAAAGAAACTGGTCGTCGAATTAAAGCGATTTCCCGAGTTTCAGTAGCGCGACGCGATGCGGCGGTGTCAAGCGTGCCAAGGCCAAGGAAAAACGAGGAAAATAACGAAGGCGCAAGCGGAATTTGAAACAAGAGCTTTCGGCGGTCGGTGCAGCGAAGAGGAGAAGGTAAACGCGTTCCCGTGAGAGAAGGACGACCTATAAACCTACTTCCTGTTAAAATAAAGCCAGCCTTCTTTTCCGTGCTGGAAAACGCCGCGGAGATGGTCGAGGTAATGTCGAAAGGAGAAACTGGAGCGTCTCTAGTGACAGTAATTCGAAGCGACAGTCTTCCAATTAAAGCTCTTTACGAGCAGGTCGGAAGCTAGCGAAACACTCGCTGTTTTTTCCCGGCGAACAATGTGAAATTTAGCATGAATTACGAGCATGATTGAGTTAGAACGATGCACCGTGTACATTGGAGAACGTTGTTATAACATTGTTATCACAGTCGTTTGAAATGTTAACATCAGCTATGTAGAATTCACATAGCCTCGAGTATAATAGATACACAAATTCTGATATTTATTTTTAATTTATCTACATCGAATGGATGATTAACAATGTAAGCGTGTTTTGTTTATTCATTCATGCCCGCTCGATTGAAGCATCGTCTAGGATGTTCTGATCCGTTACTACGAGCGGAATATAACGAAGCCCATCAATTTATTTCCGCGTAAAATTGACGAGATTTATCGGCGTTGTCCATGATGAAACATGAGGGTAACAAATACCCGGCACTCGGTCGGATTAATGCAAGGTTCACGACGACGTGCCACGATAGAGGAAGACTTCGTTTGTAGATAATAAACTAACCAAATATTGGCTGTTACGTAACCGAACGTTCGCGTCGACGGAACTTCGCCCTCAAAAATTCTCGAGTAAACGCGAAAGATTACATAAATAACACACGGCGCCCAACGCGCCATCGTTTACGACTTTACCTCGTGAAACTTTCAATAATCCTTTCGTGAACGATTTTAGACCAGGATGATTGAAAAGGATTCGCCGAAGTAAAGTAAACAGAAACGTTTTAGCTACTGTGGACGTTAATTTTTTTGCACCTGTGTAATTATCAGATAACGTGCCAAAATCTCTGGCCCGAGTTAATGGACCTTTTTTCACGTAAGAAGGTTCGAACGAGTCGATGCGGAAGCTACTAGCTGTCTGAGGTGTTGAGAAATTCTCTTAGCGCCATCGCTTCGCTAATACTAATGAACGCACCATTACTATCTCTATCTCTATTCTCTATTCAATTTGTAATAACAGTCATTATGCGAAATATAATAATTATACTTCGTTCCATCAAAGTTCTGCCGTCTTCGCGATGTCAGATGGCATTGAAAAGGAAACGAGGCTGGGATAATTGTACGAAATTTCGGAAAACACGCGAACCTAATTAATCGTCGTAATTCTAGTCGTCGTTTTCGAGCTGGTTGGTAGCAAGCAACGAAGGAACAAATCGTCCAGAACGAGCACGCAATACACCGACGAAATGATAATTGAAGCCGAGGAACGTCTTATTAGCCTAGGATTCCAACGAAACCGTAGCCAACGGCATGAAAGGTTCGTTAAGTTAAATTAGCGCTGGAACGAGCGACTCTTAAACTAATAAGCGCCGACTGACACTGTCAAAGTGTCGAGGAAGAAATTCATCGGGATACTAGGTGATTTATCTCTCCATGACTCCTAGAAAGCAGCCTCTATTTTTGCTCGGACCAGTTTACATTTGTAACTGCACGCGTTATCCCGTTAACGAGACGTCACCGCGATTCTTTGCGTCATTCGTGCAAATTAGGAAACCGGAGAATCCTGCATAATGGACGTATGCAGAACCCTTGTGTTTTGCTGATTTCACCCTGACTCACGCGAAGAGCAAGTATTTTTGGAATTAGTTTGACAGAGGTTAAGAATGAATCGTTCTATCGTAGGCGACAAGCTACAAGCATCGTTAGCTGAGGTAACTTCTCAACTGAACTTAGAGAGAATATTATTCAACAGTTTTCGTTAGTTGAAAAATAAATTTAAATCATTTTTCTACTCGCTAAATCCCGTGACACATGAATTCTCGGAAACTGCACCTCTAATGCTTGTTAGCGCCACTGGTCGAGCGTCAAATTGATTTAACCTTCGATCGCAGGAAGTTTATTGCTGAAATCTATGTCAGTGTTACACCGAATCGTTTAGTCGATTAAATGCTTCATAAAATAACCGTTTTTTCGCGTCAAAGGTATTGTTAGTTATTTTTGTGAATCACGGAATGAAAAATTGTTTGAAATAAAGCTTGGGGAAAACTAACGTTGTATTTCTCGTAAGGGAAAAACTATCGACACGCGATACAAAAGCGGATAAAAGAAGTTATTACGAACGGGAAAGCCGGGCGAACGATTCGGGCAGATTAATAGCCGGACAGATAGAAACGCGATCGACCATAACGGCTCTAAAGTTTTCCTTTGATAAGAGCTGCTCGGTTGCGATCGCGGATTAACGGCTGACAGAGTTTCGCCGTCGCATCGGAAAGTTTCCGAAGAAGACCATAGAGCGAGTCAAGGCGGAGGTGGGCGAAGAAATTCGTCGAGGCGGAAGAAGAAAACAAAAAGAACGAGCGATGTTGGTAATCACTTTGAACTACATACACATTATCCGAAAATTGAAGATTATAAAGTTTTAGAAAACTTTCAAGCTTTCATCTTTCCCAAAGTGCATTGATTTTATATCAGATATAGAGTAACTAAATGAAACGAAGTGATTGGAGAATTTCTAAAAGAGTATCGGTAAGTGGATCGAATCGAAAAAGAAACATCATGGTTGTCGATAAATTTACAAACAAGCAACGTTAATGGGAACCGAGGTAACTCGTTTGAAATCGAAATTAGGAATTTACGAGACTTTCTTCCTGTTGTTGCCGGATCCAAGGTCTAACTAGTTTTTCAGGGCTCGAGCAGGCGGCTGTCGGGAAGCAAGTTCCTGAAGAATTTTAGATTTTAATTAGAAAGTTAAACTGTTTTCGGGGTCAAAGGGGCGAAGCTCGGAGTTCCTGGTCGCTCGACGTTTTAACCTCTCGTACGCTATTTACAAGCTTCCACGATGCCGGGTTAAATTTATTACGAGGCTGTTTGATCACCGAGCGGGGAAATTGCTGCGGATAGCCATAACTTGCCACACAAAATTGCGGTGTGTCTTTAAGTGCAGAGGAGCGAAGCTTTTCGTCGTTCGTTGGAAAATCCACGGTAACCTCGTTAAACGAATGGCTTTCAAATTCTCCGTGCATCGATGAATTAGCAAAACAAGAATAAACAACTTTCTGAATAACTTTCAGAAATTCTGTGTACCGGATGTGACCGTCGAGACGGTCATCGATTAGAAATCTCGAACGATACGTCACTTCGAAGACTTTCTGACTATTTCTTGACCACCGCGTCGGCTACTTCCTGCACATAAATCTTTGCCACTTGCATTCCCGTCGCGCTGCACCGCCTACAAAAACTGCATTCAACGAAACGTCAACCCTGGGTCAGTAGACACATGTGCCGTTCACCAATCGAATTCTTTCCTCTTGGCCAATCAATTTTCATGGAATTCTACATAAAATACAAGTTGAATAGAAGCTCGAGCAGGAGGTAAATCTTTCAAGATTTCAAACGAGTCTCAATTAGAAAGTAAACAGCGTGCAATTAAATCTCGAACGTCCCGAGTATGTTGCATCGTAGGTTAAATATAGCAGTTACAGTTATATGCATTACGAGCTCGGTATGCAACGCTGTTTGCATTCAACAACATCTCTGGGAATTATATCGCGAGCAATGCAAATGCACCCTGCCTCTGTTTCGTTAATTGCGAACCGGAGAGAAGTTGACAATTAGGTCGATCGTTCTACGAAAACTGTGAACAAACAGTACATTCGTACGCGACTAATTTTCATTTAATTTATGTCTATTTTGTATCTCAGAAAATTCCAACGAACCGTTATTTTTCTTATACGTGTTATAATCGCGTTCCATCACAAATTAGTACGTTCTCTTAACAATTTTTTGATCATCATCCTCGAATCGATTCCAAGTGTTCGATCGAAGACTTTATAAAAATGTTCCACATTTCTGACCTTGATCGTTAGCCCCGTGTTTCTCAAACAAACCCGTGAAACCGGTCTGGATCTGTTGGCTGGTTCGCCAACAATGAGTCACCTCCGAGACATCCGGAGATCCTCGAGTCGCCAGCTTCTTGAGCAATTGTGCATTCCGCGGATCGCTGATAGAATAAGAAGACTGGAACGTCTGCGAGCTGGGCTCGTCTCGGCAAGAAGAACAGGTTCGAAGCCGCGTAATATCGCGAACCACTCACGGAACGGTACACGGTATGAGCTGAGCGGATTTCAGACGCGCACGGTAAAGGAGATCGCATAAAAGTTGCAAAAACCAAGCATCGAGCAGCTTTGTCGCTTCCTTTGAGTCAACGTCCGGAATATTTTCAAGACCGAAAGAATGTTGCCACGATAAGATGAGATTTAACCTTCTACACGGTCTATATGTTCTTCTCGATAGCCCTGATTTATTTTGAAACAGAGAACCAAAATGGATGGTTAACGATTAAAAGAGATCATTTCGGGCTCGCGCTACGTATCGATTATCGCGCTGGTCCATCAGACTACTTATTCAATCAAGTACGCGTAACAGTGCGTGCCAAATAATCATTCATAGGAGAAATAGCACACAAGCCCGGTTTCAATTGGCGTGCATGAGTAATCCGCGCGCATAAATACGGCCACGTAGACCCGTATAAATGTGTACGTATATCACGTTTCGACACAGTAGCTCATAATTGATAATCCCCGTGGCGCTTTGGCTCACCGCGCGAAACGCTTATTCCACACTCTGATTTCCTGTCCGGTTATCTATCCGGTTGCCACGCTTTGATTGTTGCTTACTCGATTGCTTCTGTGTCAAGAAAAGCCTGGCGAAAGACATTAGAAACGCGAACGTATATAAACTTCGAGCTGTGATCGCGTGAATCCATTCCACCTTCCCGTTTAACAGCCATTAAAAGAAGAAAATAATGGACGATATTCAGTCCAAGTACAAACGGCGAGACACATTTCTTTGCATACATCAAAATCAACCTTTTGAATGTATACAAATAAATGAGTATGAAAAGAACTTTTCACTAAAAGTGAAGGATATTTTTCGAGTCAGAGGCGAAGGTCCATGAAAAGAGAGGAACAAGAGAGCCCCTTCTAGCAACGAAATTTCTCAGAATGACAAGGTCCACGATCCGAGAGGTACTCACGGTGATTTTTTCCTTCAAAAGAGACCATCATGGACCCGTACATTGTACCCGGTCTAAGAGTGGCCCGCAAGGTGGGTGCCGGCGTGGTTTAAAGGTGAACATCGTTCTACCTGCTCCGTTCATCCCGAAGGAAGTTTCTGATAAAACTGGTTTGACGGGTAGCTCTCTCTTCTCGTTCAGTTACCCGGTAGGACGTCTCGCGTTCTCCAGCATCTCCGTAGAGCCAGAATAGTCCGCTATCCCGGCAGAGGATCAGCCATCATTGTTACGAATATTACCGTGGCCGTTCACGGGCACCGGTGTCGTCGACCACGCGGGATATAGCTGTCGCGAACAGGTTTTTTTAAAAGTCCCACACCTTCTGTTTGCTTTCCAGCCTGCTTAAGCTGCGTTTACACTAAATTAACTAAACGAACAGCAGCACGGAGGAAGAGAATTTAGCTGAGATAGCGATGCTGGCTTGCTATAAAAGCGGCCTTACGCGACGATATCGAGCCGCTGCAACACCGTGTCGTACTCGCCTTTTTGCCACTGGCACGTATTGATTTTGCTAGCCAGACCCTAGGAACTTTAATTACTGGGTAGCTTGATTCGTTGCGGAAGATAATCAAGTTTTTGTCATGTATAATTAAAACGAACGGTGGCGCTTTAACTGTCGATAGGCTATCTATGAATGTCTAGAAAATAAAACGTTTCTTCTCGGACTAATTCCGAAAGGTCGGCGACGCACGGTATTTAGCATTGCCTCTGCTTCCTATGAAACTTTGCAATGGGTAATTCTGTATGCACAACCGGATATACCGTGTATTAACTTAATAGCGATTAAATTGTATTATTTCGATTGAGCTACAGAGGAATTAACGATCAAACGTTTATTAATTGGTTTTCAATCAATAACCGCTATCATCGAACGGTCTATCAACAGGTTTCTGATCGGTGAGGTGGTAATACATATGTAGTCGGGTGGAGTGTTAAGTTCTTCCTGCATTTATAATCATTTTTGATCGACGAGCCAATAGAAGAATCTACGCGATTAGTAAAGCGTCGGATCACGCAGTCTCTCCGACAGCCAGGTGAATGACAGGAAATGGTTCAAGTTTCGTAACAAGTTTCGTGCAAGTTTACAAGAGTATTACCGCGGCTGAATATGACCGAGCGTGTTCTACGTGATCTAATTAACTTCCGAGCATAATCTGCAACCGTTCTAATCGACTGCATGAAAGTTTCCTTCCATAGGGCTGCCACGGCGTGCCGCGCCGCACCCACGTGTTTTGCCAATTACAAGACGTAATTACGGCTGGTAATGAAAGCTTCGCGAAATCGCGGCAAGAAATTACCGTTTCCGTCGTGTAAGTTGAAAAATATCGAATCATCTGTCCGGCAGCTTCTGTCCGCGAGCGGCGAGGAGGTGGTCGTTGAAAGCGTCTAGGAAATCGTCGCGGGCAAAGTAACTGTGCAAGCGTACACCAGTCACCAAGATGACTGTTCGTTTCCTACGCTTTGATCAATTCCACTGTTGAAAAACTCGGCGCATCAAACGAATGGCACCGTTTTCTCGGCGAGGAACCGATAATTATACCGACACATCTGTCTTTCATTACCTGCTCGTCCTGCTGGCAAATCGTATCCGCTGGCTGGAGCCATCTTTCACACGAGCTAAAACGCGGCGGACTCGCTGATTACCGTGCCACGGCGAAACTTAATCACTTCTATTAGTCGCGCGTTAATCACGCCTTTTAAGAATCGAGCAGCGATATCAATTGAAACCGCGTCGATCCTCGTGTCGAGATACACGCGCCGTTCGAAAGACGCTTCGACTGATTTACTGTTGCCGGGAGAACGAACGCGAACCGCAATTATGGAAACGAACGATTCGAGCGTATTTCCATTCGTGTAATACGTTCGATTATTCGTTCGTTCACCTTAGACTGTTTTGCAAGTCGCGAGATTAATCGTGCGATCGACACCGACTCTCTTCGGCTTTGCTTACCCGCCGCAAACGAAGATCGATGTCTTTCGCGTCTGATGTTGCTAATCGTCCAATGCAAAACTGTTATCGATTGTATGGAAAGAGTAATGGAACGAACACTTGCTGCACGGTTGGTTTGTTCATTTGTTAGTAAATCAAGCGTGATCTATTCCTTGACGCTTTTACGACCCGGATTCTTGTTGATTTACAGCATACGAGAAATTCCAGTGCAACGGTGTTCTGTTCGTAAGATGATTTTATTACACCTGAATATTATTGAGTTTGTATCACACGAAAGCTGTAATTCCACAAATGGAGAGTAATGTTGCGAATTACTTGAAAAATGTCGTACCAGTTCGTGTTTGAGGAAGATCGAGTTGGTTATTATAGAAAAGGAATCGTTTCTGTAACGTATAATGGTCCGAAGAAGATAGTTATTTAGAAAGCTTGTTCCTTCTAAAAGAAGCACGAAAACGAGGTAGATCAGCCACGTGAGAGCAGAATTTAATTATAACGAGCATCTATAAAACAGTCCACTAACGGGTCACTAAATGGTAGTCTTAACCGAGTCTGTACCTCATGAACATTCACTTACGGCTGAACTTAATCTCGTGGATGCTGATCTTTTGCATTTCGCTTAATGGATTTCCAAATACGCTATGAGCGCTCGTTAAAGGTTAACGACGATCTCCCGGGTTTGCTCGTCTCGCGTGTCTCTTGCGCGTTAACTCGTGCCGCGAGGGTCGCGTACACGATATTAGAATATATGTAGAATTCCACGCGTACATCACCGTGACGCACGCGGTCGACTGTCAGAAACACCTAGGAGCGTGTAATTCGTGCACATCAGAGAAAGTTCCTTCGAGACCACCGCGAAGAGGTTGCCGAGAAATCAGCGGGCGTGAGACAGAAAAGGTCAGAGATCGCTCGCATCCGCCAAGGGTTTCGCTTTAATTTAGTATCGAGTAATTGACATAGTTTCGAAACTGGAGCGCACATGATCCACCTGTGACATTTTCGTGTCATTTTTTTTATTTCTTTATGTAATTCAAGTTAATCATTAACATCGCCACGTTCGGAGAAACAGCCCATAATTCTAACATCAATCTTCTCGGCCAGGTGTACTTCCTCCATTCACCCCATAACCTTCGCTCTTTTCTGTACGCGAAAGAATGAATACCGTTAGATGCTCGCGTCAGACACGGGAGACAAATAACAAGGTCGTGTTAGCCAGATTAGAAGGAATTACACCGTAAGAGGCACGAGTTTCCGAAGGTAGTTGCGGATAAGCACGCTCTAATGACGCGGAAAAGAATATTCAACGAGTCGGGACGATTTCAGCCGTGTCTGTGTTCCATTCTACTCGAGCTCGGTCGCGTAACCTGAAACAAACGGGCGCGGAATAATGCACCGCGCCGAGTGACTTTTCCTACGCGCGGCCGTGAATAATAGTGGAAGGCACGTCGGTGCATCCAACTCGAGTGCACTCGCCGCGAACCACGCTCCCATAGTCGTCCGCTCTCTTTTCTCCCACCTATTCCCCCCTCTGAAACGAGCATTAGCCGCGAAGCTTGCCCACTTCGCCTGCATACCGGTGCAAATTTCCAACGTGTCTGTGCATCGTCCGCGTAAACCTAACCGGGACTGCTCTATCGCTTCTCAGACACACCGTCGTTAGAGGGAAACGAACTGTCCAACAACGATTTTCACTTAAACAACTCAACTCTAACCAGCTGCTCGAACATCGTTAGTCATTCTAAGAAAGAGATCATTATTCCAAAATTCATGAATAATCAGTTAATTGAACAAAACAATTCACTTCGCACTGGATCGACATCAAAGTTTCCCCCGTAAAGGCGTTTAAAAGAACAAATTGTATGGCTCCATTGAAATGTAGCCTCGGGGAGGAAGCCATTCTCCGCGAGTAAACAGGTAAACGCGTGCTTGCTGGGAGAAAAGTTTCACCCTCGTGTCGTTGATGTTCTTGGCGGTTGCACGTGTCGCTCAATTAGAATGAAATTTTTATCATTCGACGCACAACCGTTAGAGCTCGTTACATCGTCGAGACACGAGTGCTTACACACGCGTTCGCTTACGCTAGCCAGGCAGAGGTGATGTTCGTTCCGTCTCTATTCACCGAGATGGCTGCTGCGGGGCAACTTGAAAGACGTTCTCATTGATTATATCTCTGAAAGAAATCTTCCGGCTCTTTTACGAGATTCTAGGGAAACACTCTTGACCCGGCGAAGGTGGAGCCGCGAGTACACACGGTTTTAGCCCGAAAAGACGGAGACACAAAGTAGCGTGTCTACATGGCCGACAACGGCCGGAAAGAAGCTGCTGAATCATGGCAGATGCGTCGGCGAGCGCATCTAGGTTAGTGGACCATTGTTACCCGGCGAATATTAAGGCTAGCCCGCGAAAAAAAGATGCGCGCGGTCAGATTCACGTGAAAGTTTGCGCACGGTCGCTTTAATTCGCTGAGGAGACCAAGTTCTATCCACCTCCGAGGGCTACTCTCGCATCGATGATCTTTCGAGCGAAGCGCGCCCCTTTCTGACCGAGTTTGCGAAAGAAAAACCTAAAGACGAGCCGAGCCAGGTAAGAGGAAAAAGGGACTCTGCTGGGCAAATTTTCCAGCGTGGAATACAAAGTCTGCGAAAGAAAATTCGAATCGCAAACTTCCAAACTTCCTTGCCACTTTATCGCGAACCGAGCTCCCGTGAATAGAAAAACAATTGTTTGAACAAAGATTTTACGTAAGTTTATCGATGCGATCGTGTGTATCGCCCGTGGAAGACATTGAATATAAAGGAAGTACGAACTTGGCTTTCGACGATCAAGGCTACGTTGATTAATCGTGCACGAGGTCGGAGAATTTGCACCCTGGGGAGCTTTCATGGATCCGGCTAGTTTTAAGGAGACGAGATTAAAGGCGAAAGATCGTACCGAAAGGAATCAGTGCCTGGGAAACGTACACCAAATCCTTATAAGATCAAGTCTATTATTACAAGCAAAAGTTAAACACAACCGAGTATCTTCAAATAAGTTCTTGAACAGCACTGAATTAGATCATTAACGATTTACATTGAAAAATCTAACACGTTTGTAAAATCAAACTCGAGTCCTACAAATCAAGTCACAAGTATTCGGATCAAAGGCAACTTTAAGATCAAAAGATTCTTCCTGACAGTTTTCTAAACACATCGCCATTCTGTTAGATACTCTTCGTGCATACTCTACATACTTCAACATCCTAGGAACGTTTCGATTCGTAGAATAACGTTCTCACGCGGAAACAACTTAACGACCACTAAACGTTTTAGTACGATTTCTTCATCGGGCTGTGCCGTCAGGTAACGAGGCGAAGCTGACTGGAGAGGTTACAGCCGATTAAATTCACTTAGAGCATAATTTGCGGAAGGCTCGAGGTGTACGCGTGCATATCAAAGCTATTTCCGCGGCGCGTCCAGGAAAAGACGTATGGCGGGGATACTGCACGCTGTTTGCACAATATTATCCAGCTATTTATCAGGATTTCACGAGGTTTCGCGCTGCTAGGATGCTCGCTCGTCGCTCGATGCAGCCTCGCTTTAATTCGCGGCTTTCTCGACGGCCCAGCAACATCGTTCCAGCCACGATTTATCGCGGAAAAATGCGCCGTGAGTCATCCCCCGTTTCAGGGAAGAAAATACTGAAAGTTGTTACACACCAGCCGCGAACAGGAAATTCCAAGCGAACCGGCGAACAGCCGCATTGATACGAGAGCTCGAGAAACCGTTAGATGCCCTTATAGTCTACCAGATACTCCATCGATTCTAACTGCAGATACAAACACACAGACGCATGTGAATGAAAAAAAGATATCGAATGAAACAGATCATGTTCTGCTTGGAGACTCTCGAATATGCGCCGCTAGATTCCTTACTTATCTGGTTAATTGTTTCATTTTTCTGATTAATCGATGTGTAAGTAGATTACCACATCCTTTAAGATGCTAAAAATATCGTGTGTGCTTTAAAAATAATTAAATTTTCCTCGCGCAGATCAACCAATGATTTGTATGGGATTCTCGTGTTAAACTGGACCATAGAAATTGGCTTGTCGATAAAAATGCGAATCCGAACGAGTAACCTGTGTCGTTTTGTCTCTGGTTATATATTGAAACAAACGGAATTTAATCTCTCACTGTTAGACATGCTCTGATAAACCGTAGATATTTCAATATAAAATTTCATTTGCCCGGAGATTTCTGTCCGGCGCCGACATTCATGGTGTAAAATATCAGCGTAACGAGCGGCAGTGTAACGGTCCCTGTCGATTCGAGATATCTACTGTACATTTGGAAAAATGGTTGTAACGATAAAAGCGAAAAACACCTTCGAGTCCAGCACCTTCGACGATCGATCAAAAAGCGCGCGTAAACAAAGCAGTGCATCGCTATTGTGCATAATGCAAATAAAAGTGCCCCTGTTAAATACGCCCCCTGTCGATGCGTTCAAGTTGTACATACTGAGACGACAGTATTTTGCAACGAGTTTATCGCGACGGCGGTGGCTCTCTCGTTGACCTGAATTCATTTTTAAGCGGTTAACAGAGTAGAACGAGTTGTGCACGCGCTTTTCGCCCTCGTTCGACGGGAGGCTTCCCTCTCGCGCCTAAAGGCCAGAACTCTATACGGCAACCGAGTAATCGGTGAACCGTGTGTCGAGCAACCCTCTCACGCGTCAGCGATTCACCTCAAAGATGAATGGGAAAAAAGAGAGTGGAAAAAAAAATATAAGAGCGAAGAGGGATCAGTTCGTTAGCGGTTGGATTTATATATATTTATGTTAACAGAGGAAAGGTCGTGACCCAACTATTTCTTTTCTAGACGAAAACTGAGCCTCAAATCTGTGCGATACTACTGTGAACTGATTCTTCAGAGTTTTATATGTTTACTGACGAAATATAAAAAATTCTACATTGTTTCCGATCAGCTTTCAGGTTTCTTTATAAACGCAAGATTTTCTAGAAACAAGATCGGCATAAGTTTCCGTAAATGCCCGCTTGCAAAAGAGGCAAATCATTACCCAAGGGGAGATCGTAATTACGATCCACTCAATTTAATCTAAAATCGCAGTTAACCGCCTCGAAATATCGTCGTATCGACCCTATTCCCCCTATCTGCAATCTACTTAAACGTTACAGTGTTTTATAGATCCCAGCACATAATGTTCTAACCGGCATCGAACCGTACCGATCTTATCGCGATATTCTAATATACTGAAGAATTTTAATAAACAAATAACGCGAAATACCTATCCGAACCCGTAAGGAACGGCTCGATATTTACTGCGTGAAGGAATTTCCTGTTAAACCGAAATGACCGCCGATATCGGCCTTTTTAATCTCATCCTTTTTTCTAAGCCCTGACACGACTTCAAGAAACGGGTCGTTGACACCTGTTTGGATCGTCGAGGTAGACTCAATTCATTTTTCATCCAAGTCGTTCTTAAATAATATTTTCGACAATTTCTAAGCTCATCGTTCCAGTACGAAAAACGGAAGTGCCAGAAGAAACGAGATGCTAGAGAACAGCACGATATCTCGTCGTTGCGTTCAAAATGTATTAATGTTTACGAATATTCTGCGATAACGTGAAATCACAGGACCGTGATTCCTTCCGACCGAGTTTCGTGTACCGTGGAGAACGTTCTCCTTCGAAGGAAACGAGGAACACGAAACAACGCGGGGATTCTGACCTCTTAAACTCGTCAAGAACCGCTTTATATCGCGCGTCATAGTTTGTCTCGGTCGCCTTATTACATTAAAAATAAATGACTGAAAACATCATCAAACTTCCTCGTTCGGAAATTTCGATAAACCCGGGATACACAGTAGCAAGCGAGTAGAATGAAACGAAAATGAGAATCATCAAATTCGAACGTAACCAATCAGTTTCTCCGTTCCGCGTCGAATTGCTCGTGAATGGAGTGCAATTAAACGCGTGCTTAAAGAACGTCACGCACCATAATCGACGAACCCGCGGCCGATGCAATGGAGTGCAATTAAACGCGTGCTTGAACAACGACCGCGCTATATAATCCCGGTGGACACGCGTGATAAAGTCGACGAACGTTCGCCGGCTGGCCGCGTGCTTACTTTTCCAACCATTTCTCGTCGCGATTTATGAAGCGGAATACGCAAGTATCCGGGACGTAACGGCGACGTATCGCGCGACGCATCCATTACGATGCACTTCGCGTTCAAAGTCATGTACATTCGAATAACGCGGCTCGCATCGATAGCGCACCAAGCCGTGTTACAGTCAGCGTGCATGATTCACGTGTGTCTTTACTTATCGTTCATCGTTGGACTGACGCCCGTGCATTTCCATTCGAAACTGAACGATCAAAGCGTGTCTCTGACTCCTACTCAGACGCCGCCTTTCGATCATCGATCATGCGTACCTGTAAACAGAACGAACGACGAGTTAGAGGAGAATTCAGGGTAGACTGATTGGACGTTAGCATTAGGTCATCGTTTGCGGAACGTCCGGCTGGTGTGCAAGGGTAAATTGCGGGTGAAATGGATCTAGGAATGTTTGGAATATAATTTAGCTGTCTAGAACCGATTTCTATAAATGGAAATACCTTTGCAAAGGAGGATAAAGGAAGCTTCGTTTTAAATGGAAATAAAAATGAAACTTTGCGCTGTTTAATAAAGTCCGTTTTCAAAGAGATACCCTATGTACAATTTTCCTTGATCCTCTCTGAACTTCCATAACAGCACTGGGTTTATTATGTAGCCGTCTGAAGAAAGAATGCTAAAATAAACAGACCGATCCGAAGTGTGTTTGCACAAAGAATGAAATTCTTCCAAGCACGGTAAAAGTAGTGAACAACTTCTTAATTTCTCGTAATACCAGAAACGGGGCAATGTTGTACACTAGATCCACAGCTGTGGATCTTTAAACGTTGACGAATTAAAATCGTCCCTCGAATTACGCTAATTTTATGATTTTCGATCGGCGCAATCACGCGTGCGAGAATCGAGCATGATCGATGACAGCGCAGAGATCGATCACGAGTTATAATCGCGATTATCTGGACGCATCTGCTTCGAGTTAATTTGCATTCATCGATGGAAGACGCGTTTTCGTCGACGCGCAAGAATTTACACGAGCGCGTTGAATTAATTTTCTACATCGATTTCAGCGTTTCGATTATGATCGATCGCAACGGAAGTAGATCGAGATCGAACAGCCTTGCCACTCCCTTGGGGGGAGTAACGTCGTTATAACGCTTTCATAATATTTAAACGTGTTTCGACATCGATGCGATCGTGCCAGCTTCGATCAATCTCAAAATTTATCAATGCTTCTTTTGATTTTAATCGTTCAAGATTTTTTTTTATTGGCTCAAACTCTCCTGCACTGATAATTTAGTTTCACGTAAATTGTAATTAATTTCACGTTGCATATTTTCAAAACACCGTGTAGGCTGAATAATTATAACACGCGATGAAGATCATCCATGCTGGGCAAATTAAACTAGCATTGCACAAGAGATCCATGATTACTTCTCGATACCTGCTATCGTGTTTCAAGGCTTATCATTGCTTATTCAAAGAAAAAGTGATCAATGAGTTGGAGACCGTTGGTAAGATACAGGATGCAGGTGGATCGCGAAGAAACGATGCTACCACTCTCATTATCCAACGTGTTACACTCTTCTATTAAAGCTCGTTTAATCAGCCGCGCATAGGTTGTACGTCATTTTTGGTATCCGTTCGCAATCTGTAGGCCGGCCTCGCGCGCGTAACGCTATCGGTTCCGTAATTGCGATTACTTCCTCGATAGTAGGTTCAAATTAATTTTCACACGGCGCCGGTTTATCAAACGCGCGTTTCCATTGACACGCGAGGATCCGTGTGCATCGTAATTAATCTTAATGCTGGCTTGGAGTGCCGAGCGCCAGTTATCGCTGATACGAATTGCACCGGTATTACACGTTGCTGCTGATCGAAATCGATTTGCAAACAACCGCGATCGAGCGTATGCATCATACCGATAGAATGTAACATAATTGACTAGAAATGAAAAATAGTGATTCTATATAAAAAGAATTGAATCATTTTTTTTTTGAAAAAATTCATTTGCAAAACTCGTTTCATCTATTATAGGTTACGTTAAAATATGAATACTTTATAACACGAACTAAATGAGATTTTAAAATTAATTTTCTTGAAAAGAAAGATTTTTGTTCCATGTTTCTGACTTATTTGCTCGCGTTGAACATCATCTTTGAGTTTCTACCAGCAGTTACATGACACCTTGTATACACCTACCCGACGTGCATGCTAATCTCTTATCGTGCACGGATAGGAATCTCGCGAGAGGGAGCGTTGCTCGTTACCGCTCGAGATACTCGATCGCTGTTCCACACGCTTTTTTCCATACGACCTGTAGCAGTCCCTGCACTCTCCATGTTCTCTAATCAATTATGGTAAAAGCAATGGTGTTCGAAACAAATTGCGTTATCGGATTGCGCTACGAGATGGAGATCAGACTTTTATAATAAAACAAATCAACCATCGCATTTAAATATATTTGAAACTTGCAAACGCGATTAAAAATATTTTCCGCATCGCGTCCATTCGATAACACGTCACGAAATCCTATTTATCGTCTCGGAAGCGTGAGTTAACTGAGTTACCAGTCAGTCAATTGCAGGATACGAAGTCAAGAATCGGGATCGTTCATTTCAGCGCATCTTGGAAAGATTGTTATCGACGATGCTTTTCCGTCTGACGTATATCCATACAGAGTAACCGTCATAAACTCTTAACGATCGCATGATGAAACAGCACGCTAGTCGTCGGCCGTTTAACGATCGTTCACCACCTCGAAAAACTTTTACGTACGTACGACTTAACAGCTTCAACGATCCGACGAAATTGCTGCATGGAAGCAACGTGCTATCGATCCGGCAAGATTCACTATAGAAATACTGGCAACTTCGCGGAAATCAAGCTGTCCATTATCCAACACCGATTCCTCTTTGATTTCTGAAATGATATTTCGAGAAGCACGAACGCCTCGCGGCGTTTTATCCTTCCATCGATTACCTTAACATTTCCACGCTAGCTGTACTTGAAGCTCTGATGCATACATTTTTATCTAAAAATCGGGATATATACATTGTCAATTTCAGATTTTGATAACACCTAGTAAAGGGTATAGCAGGATAAGATGGTCAAAAGTGCCCTTGAGCCGAATTTGCTTCGCACTGCACCATTCGATAGCATATCCCAAAAAACCATGGTACACCAAGTTTCAACCCTGTACCTCAACCGGGAGGGTAGTTACAGGGTAAGAAAGAAAAAGTAGTTTTTGCCATATTTTCCCTATTTAATGGCATTCAAAAAATCTGAAAAAATTCTAGAATATTCTAGCCATGTTTCTTTATGATTGTGAATTTTCTCAGATTTTTCGGTTGCAAATCCTAGGCGTGAAAAATCAAAAACGCAAAAAAAAGTCGAAAAATAGAGATTTCGGGTAGAAGCTTTCGAGACACTAGATTTTTACTTTTACAGTAGTTAGATATTAGCATGACTGGTGTCCTCAATTTTTTTCAGATTTTTCATTCTGGTGCGTCAAACCGAAAAAAATCAAAAACCGATATTTTCGACATATTTAGTGCGATAACATGAGAAATACATTCAATTTCTACATTTCCTTTACACACTTAGTGCATTATGTGATTTCGAACATTTTTGCACTGGATGCAGTAAAATCTGAATGGAGAGAGTGAAGTTATTATAAATAATTGAAAATTACGCACCTTATCCTCTAAAATATTAGAAAGTTTTTCAACGTCGCTGATGGATAAGTCGGTAAGGTGTCCGACTATGGAACCGCTGGAAACTTTTTTGTCACGAGTTCGCGCCCCATGAATGTACAATTCTATTTTTTGTCATAAAACAATTTTTTTTTAAATTATTAATCACATAAGAATACACAATAATCATTTAATAACGTATGAAAATAATTTTGAAATATTTTATTATTAAGTATACATAAAAATAAGTGGTGCACTACCGATTTTCTGATTTCGTACTGTTCTAATTACGGATAGCTCCCAATATTTTGTTAATTGAAAAGCTGTGTTGTTGTTGGTTTATGATGGATATTGAAAGCAATACAGATATGTATATTTTACCTTAATTGTACATATAGCCAAAGAGTCGGTTGTGTACCACTGATTTTTATGTATACTTAATAATAAAATATTTCAAAATTATTTTCATACGTTATTAAATGATTATTGTGTATTCTTATGTGATTAATAATTTAAAAAAAAATTGTTTTATGACAAAAAATAGAATTGTACATTCATGGGGCGCGAACTCGTGACAAAAAAGTTTCCAGCGGTTCCATAGTCGGACACCTTACCAACTTACCCATCGGCGACGTTGAAAAACTTTCTAATATTTTAGAGGATAAGGTGCGTAATTTTCAATTATTTATAATAACTTCACTCTCTCCATTCAGATTTTACTGCATCCAGTGCAAAAATGTTCGAAATCACATAATGCACTAAGTGTGTAAAGGAAATGTAGAAATTGAAAGTATTTCTCACGTTATCGCAGGAAATATGTCGAAAATATCGGTTTTTGATTTTTTTCGGTTTGACGCACCAGAATGAAAAATCTGAAAAAAATTGAGGACACCAGTCATGCTAATATCTAACTACTGTAAAAGTAAAAATCTAGTGTCTCGAAAGCTTCTACTCGAAATCTCTATTTTTCGACTTTTTTTTGCGTTTTTGATTTTTCACGCCTAGCATTTGCAACCGAAAAATCTGAGAAAATTCACAATCATAAAGAAACATGGCTAGAATATTCTAGAATTTTTTCAGATTTTTTGAATGCCATTAAATAGGGAAAATATGGCAAAAACTACTTTTTCTTTCTTACCCTGTAACTACCCTCCCGGTTGAGGTACAGGGTTGAAACTTGGTGTACCATGGTTTTTTGGGATATGCTATCGAATGGTGCATTGCGAAGCAAATTCGGCTCAAGGGCACTTTTGACCATCTTATCCTGCTATACCCTTTCTCACGAATTACTTTATTCTTGGAACACAGGCGTGTTCAAGTCCACGTTTACGGAAAGCTAAATACGGTGGCCCTAATTTTTGAATACTCCAAACGACTCGGTCGCGACCATAAACTGGGACATCCCGAGTACCGTACAACTTGGACAGATTCGAGATAAAGTGGTAGAACCGAGTCGACTCACCCCGAGGTTATCAACACCCTAACCCGCGGCCCAGCTAACGGCCGGACGTTCAATTATTTATTTAGTCTATCTTATCACGACGCCGATGCTCGCACGAACCAACACCGTCGTGAGTTCTCTCTGTTCGTTCTCACCGCCTGGAGCCAGCAACGCGGAATAGTCCCGATCAGACGTTTCTCCAACGAGACTAGTTTCATTCGATTCCAGGAATCATGCACTTCAATTTATCGCAATGTTAAGGGAAATAAGAGAAGTTTTATATTTAACAAATCTGGATTAACAGATGTACAAATATGACTCAGGTTCGTTACATTTGAACCGTAAGTTGCGTCACGAGTGTGACTCGTTATTACAAGGCAAGGGGTTAAGCAGGTCGAACAGCTCGTGTGAGACGTTTGGCCTTTGTTATATCGTGTTGCCTGCTTAAGCATCTCAAACAACACAGTGTCCTTGTTTGTTTGAAGTACAATGTATCACATTGCCCTAAGAGATTATCCTGATATTCCTCTCTGTTATAGAGAGATTCCATTTTACGATCGACTTGCGATTATTACCTAATAATGTAGCTAGAAGGATAAGCTTACTTAGATACGTTGTTGGATTTTAAGTTCACTTTTATAAAATTGTAATGAACTACTTCGCTATCTGAAAGTTGGCAAAGTCGAATTGTTCGTAAGTCAATATCTGGAGTCAAGCACATTCCTGAAAGTCAATTTCGAGTTCACAGCTTTGCAATCAAATCCTCTTAGCTTCTGTATCTAGTAAGAAGGTATAGTATTGCGTCTCTAAATGACAAATTCTCAGTAATTCCCTATTTCGTAACCACTACGGTAATACCGGTCCCACTCAATCTCGCTGTTTCTCACTTTGCTCCTCAAATTCAGGGATGAGCGAGTGGAGGACTGATAACAGCGTCAAATCAACGAGCTTAAGCCGAAACCTTGTCGATTATAAAGGCAATACTATATCGACCGTTCCAAATTCAGCAATGCTTGAATATACAGGTTATATTGGAAATCGTTAACCGAATGAAAGGATGACGATTCCTCGTTCAATGACAAGGCCGAAATATTGTGCGTAAAAATAAGAAAAATTGCCCGATGTATCGATTACCTTCGAGGATTAATCTTTAAACAAGTACCAGACGGAACAACCCTCTCGTTAATAAGGACAGATTAGAGAGGTGTATTTACGTTAACCTCTGGACCTGATCATTATGCAAAAGCAATAACGCGTTATCGATTCGAACGTGCAACGATAAACTCGTGCATTGTGTTCATCGATATCAGGCTGGTTGAATAAATACCCGATAGCAGGGAGTATACGAGAATCGCTTATTTATTTTGCAACCATACTGCCAGAGTACCTTTCAAGCACGAGCAATGAGAAAAGTTTGCCCGTGAATACCCGTCTGGAGCAGACGAAGAAGGGTTACGTCCAAGTACGGGCCTGACGGGCGTGCATAATGTTTCCTTCTGTCACAACGACCGTATTGATTGTACTCAGACCTTCTCTCTCCCGAACGACTCTCTGCTAACCTTTTGTTATAGCTAATGTATTCTGTTTCTAACGGCTCACGGTTGTTCTGCCAGCTAGGCGTTATCTTTCAAAATGTTTCAACGTATGCAAAGACGAACGCTACGCGAGGAATATTAAAACACTCGATAATTCTACTCCTACGGAGAAAAATTCTTTGAAAAGAAACTATAATAGGATTTTCGTTTGGGTGATAAGTGCTTCGCTAGCGAGGGATGCTTTTCAATATGGTACAAGAAAGCGACGTGTTCGAGAAATGGTAAACCCACCTTCGGGTGCCATTCGTGACATCCTTTTTTTATGGATGTGTCATTAATGAAGAAATTATCAAGCAACAACTCGGTTACTAAATCAATCGGTTAATAAGTCAGAAGATCCACTTGTCAGCATCCAACCGACAATCCAATCGACGCTTTTTGTCCTACATTCCTCTCGCTGAATCGATTTCCACTATCATTGGAAAAAAGTTCCTACCTTCCTAGTAGGCAGGCACCTCTAATAAGGCACGAGTCTCATCGTGCCGAGACTTGCAGCAAAAACGAAAGTCCTATAGAAAGCGAGCGCGATCGCGATCTCGCCACCCTCGAAAGCAATCGTCTCGCGGAGCGTGCCTCGCGGCAAGTCTGTAATCTCGCCGCGATGTCCTATGTACAGGGTGTTACAAAAATCGTGTACAAATTTAATTTTCTAGATCTTAATTATTCAACCTACAAATATTACTCGTTCTTGCTTGACAAGAGGGTCATTGACCCTACCTGTAAATTCTTGAAATTAGTGATTTAAGCTTTAAATTTTTTACAGAATTTCTTCGCAAACGACCATCGAAAGAGAAATGGAAAAAAATGACGGCTGTAAGTCAGGAGTATTACTTTCTTGGCACCCTGTAAAGACGGTGGATCGCTAACGATGTCGCTCGACCTGCACGTCCGGTAGTTCTCGTCTCTCTTTCTCTGTCCGTGGCTAACATTCGCTCGCCGGGGGGTCAGGCTTAACGATCTCGAGAACGAACGGGCCGACGTGATGCCCGTTTACACCCATCGCCGTGTCCTTATGCGCGAAAGCGTGGGTGATCCGCGCGCGTCGATCGAGCTGCATCGTCACACAGCGAGACGACCGTGCTGTGTTCCTCGTGTTTTACCACGAACCAGTTTCACGATCGCCTTCCATTTGCTGATAAAGCCTGTTCGAACTGAATTGACTGCTCAAGGCCATCGAAACATATCCAGAATTATCCTTCTCTAATTTAGACGCTTTATCATTGCTACTTATTATTTCATCTTACTGTTTCTTTTCATTCGTCACGATCTGACGCTCTTATTCTAATTGTACTTCCTTTATATGAAATTGAATAAAACGAAAGAATAGCGCGTCAGAAGTAGACGTCTGCAAATTAAACCTGATAATAATCCTTACAAGCGGAAATCCTTCCAGGATGAGAAGCCTGAAAGGTTCTAGAAAAAGAAATGGAAAAAACAGGTGCGAGAATACTCGTTGGGGAAGTTTCTTGTCTTCGCCGTGAACACGATTGCAAGATTTATTCGCTGGATTTGCACGTTCCAGAGCGGCCTTTTATGACGGCGCGGGAAAGCGAAGGGAGTAGTAATGCGAAACTCCGACGGCTGTAGAGCGTCTTCGAGTCAAGTAGCTTGATGCGAGGCAAGAAAGATGGCATAGGAGAATGTCGAGATAAAGTAGGATGGTAATAAAGGGACTTTTGTAGCTTTTCAAGCGGAAAACTCTTCGAACGTGATGGAAGCTCAATTTGAAAAGTACAAACAGATGGAACCTTACGATCTTCGATATTTAATAAAATAATATGTAATAAAGATGAAGCTATATACTCGTATCGAGTTGTATTAAATTTTTACGCTCCACAAACCCGTCTAGGTTGGAGAAATAAAAATCTAGCCAACCGAGTAACGTGTAGATATCGTTTGCTAAGTTTACAGCTTGAACCGACCGTCTAAGAAACTGAATAAGTAACGTTGACAGCGTGATTTAAAAATTTCACGAACAACGTTGGGTGTTGAGTTTCAAAGTTTAGGGGTTGCGCGATCCTTTCACGTACCCCTCGATACGATCGAGAAGGGAGTCGCAAGAGAGTGGCTTCATCCGTTCTGCCAATGGGGTCGAATAACCGTCGAACAGAAGTAATTTATTTACGTTCGATTCGCGACGCGTCTTCCTCGGAATCGTTTACACGCATTGAATGGAAAAGAAACGGAAAGTTTTTGAAAGTAACAGACTGAGCCACGGAAACGTTTTGCCCGACCTCTCGTGATTTTCCCCCGGCTCTTCGTCTTTAAGCACCGATCCGAAGCTCCCCTCGTGAATGGAATATGTGAAAGTTTCCCTCCGACGCGACGTGGAAAACTCGGTCTCGCGGCGGGATGCGCGTAGGAAGCGGAAGTTTCGAGCCTAGATCTCCGGGCGGCGGCATCTTGAGAGATATTGTTCAAGTTAGTGAGCTTGGCCTGGCCTCTTTCATCCCTCTACTCCTACTTACGTCCCGCGTTAACCTTCTCTTTCTTCCCTTTAACTTTTCCCCGTGTTTCTCCCGTATTTGCTCGCTTTCTTTTTCACGTGCATAGCCCGCGGTTATACGGGCTCCTTCCCTCTTCAACAGCACTTCCCTTTTAGCCGTTTCATCCCCTTTAAAAAAGTCGACGAGCAGCAACGACTAGCGAAACCACGTTTTATTAAAACGATCGTCGTCGCATACCCTCCGAACCGATTCTCTACACCGCTATAACTCAAACGAAATATCTTCTTCCTTCGATATTACTTTTCACGGTGCTTTCCGATACCTGTTGTCGAAACTCGCGAATTCCTCGACAATTTATGTCGTCCATTCGACCGGCCCGTAAAGAATTCCGAAACCGAACGCAACCGATCGTTTCACGAGATTGTTAAGGCGTTACGTAAATTATAACATCGATTCAGACGATGCCTTCCTCGTTATCTAGATTTTCATTTAAAAGCATAACCCGACCGCTTCTTCCAGATGTCCTGAATTCACGATGCCTCGAATGAAATTTCATTACGCTCGTTGGTGTCGAGAAGACGGCTAAGCGAATTATTGTCCGTTAGAGAGAAGTTCGTTGTCACATTGAAATAGCGACGAGGAGATTCGTTGACTGTTTGTCCGCGTAACAAAGCTCTTTTCGCGTCGCGACGCGTCGCGCCATGCGAATTCAATCGAGTTCCCAAGACAATGACTGCCAGAGCTCGACGTGTAACATAATTCACGCGTGAATCGTTAATACTCTCACGAGCAGACCACAAAGCGGAGAGCAAGGTGCGAGGCTCGAGTTGACGTTCAATTAAATAAATCAACCCGTCATACGAGATATGTACATTCTGTCGCGTTGAATAATAATTAATTACCTGGTCGATCGATAAAGCAAATGTGTATCGTCAATAGAATGTTTCCGTTTGGTTGCCAAAATTCCAATTTCATTTCTAACATACTCGGCAACTAACACGTATTTTACACACATACGTTCGAGGAATGAAGTAGCATTTTTTCTTTCCTTTTTATTACAACGCGATTTATCATTTTATTTTTATACAACCCGTCGTGGTGCATGTTAAGCGGAACAGAATGTAAACGGTTAAATTACTGCTCATGTTTATTGGCTATTGCTAGCAATAAATTTACGTCATGCAACAAACCCGAGATTCTTCCTTATTGCCTGGAACACCACTATGACCAGTTAACAGAACGGCACATCTGTTATTTTAGCCATTTTTATAGCTGCTATCAGCCTTCTCACAGATCCTTCGGTTGATCGCTACATTAGATCCTAGTCTCAAGATGCTCTTAAACATAGAAAAGCCATTTCTGAGCCGCGAAATAGTATAAACGCTTCAAAGAAATTTGCTCAACTATCGCTAATGAAATTTTATCAATT
Source organism: Osmia lignaria lignaria (assembly GCF_051020975.1). Lineage (NCBI taxonomy): Eukaryota > Metazoa > Arthropoda > Insecta > Hymenoptera > Megachilidae > Osmia > Osmia lignaria. Next base: position 9,873,710 of record NC_135041.1, read on the forward strand.
TGTGTTGCGCTAAATATGGTCATCTTTACAGGCACAGTAAACTTGTTAACAAAATTCAAGCTTACTTTTAGATTCTCGAATCCTCAAAGTTTCAGATGAATTAAATGTTAAAAGGACGTTAGAGTACCTTTTCTTAGAAGCAACGAAAGCTTCAAACAGCATAAACCGTAAAAAACAGATTTCAAAGGTCTCGGAAATCTCAGTGTCTACGAGTATGTACCTCGAAACTCCGTAGATAAATCTATAAGAAGCTTCATGAAACGCGAATTAAAGACACGATGACACAGAAGTACTGCATTTTAAAACTCCAGAGACAAGTTCACTGTTGAGAAAAGATCAAGCTACTCTTTTAGAATGTAATGTCTCGAAGCTTTGAAGACTATTCAGGTAGAGAAGCTAAGACCATAATCCTCTATTCCCTGAGTGAGATTCACTTTCAAAGCACCCGACTGTAACGTTTGATGACAACGTTACTGTTACTACTATCAATTTCATTAAGACACTGCTACGTTTCAAGCGTCACAAGTGCAACAGCAAACGGAACAGCAGTAGAAGGAAGCTAATTTACGGCTTCCTTCGAATATAAACAGAGAATCATCGCACCAAGCGTCGTTCTTCGACGCGTTTCCTCGTTAACGCAAGTCACCACAGGAAATTCAAGCTTTTCAATGTTAGGAACGGAGAACAGATTATCCGGTGGTTATTACTCGGTTGTTTTAACGCAGAAACACTATATCGCGCGAATAATTCCCGTCGAATAAATGTTAAATTGCAACGCACGATAGTGTAACGTTACAGAGCTCGGATCGTTACTGGAGTCGAGCGACGAACAATATCTCTTACCCGATATAAATATCTCCGGGTAATTATAGAAGTGACCCTTGAAATAATATACGGTTCTCTCCAATCTCTTTCGAGATATTAATAAGCTAAGCAGCGATATTTAATCCCAAGTGTTCGAGCCTTCTGTTGGCGCCAAACGGCGTTAAAGGCGCTTTAAGTCATCTGCATCGGGCATAGCTGCTCCGAACAGCGATCCAAACGTTTATACGATAGACTGTTGCTGATATACAATATTGAGCGTTCTCACGATGCTTGCCAAAATTTCTAAACTGTGTCAGGATCATTTCCGGCGGAGGAGATTCAACAGTACCGTCCTCGCAATGTATAACGATAAACTTCCCGTGTTGTGTTCCAGACGATCGTTAACCGACGAATTTCAATCATAATTTATCAGAATTTTTAATATTAATCACGCCAGAAGAATATAGCGCGTCGAACGAGGATTTACGTTAACGAAGAACGTAAGTGACAGCTACGTCTGTCACTGACAAAACGGAAGGAACACGCTTTTGACATGGTGGATGCTCAGTTAATAATTGCCATAGGGGTGAACGATGGACTAGAAACGGTGTAATATTGCTACTAATATCTCAAGCAGCCAGCACGGCCGTCGAACTCTCAGGACTCTCATAACTTCTATCCTCGACGCTCTGACGGGCCATCGATGCGAACCAGCCAGCCGACGGAAGCATCGCCGCCGGAATATTACAACTCGGGACCCGTGTGCACCACGTAACACGTATCCTTGTGATTTTAACCTCAAGTGCGGGCAAATATTTACCAATTCGCGTTAGTTAATTACACGTACCAGGCTATTGCCCTCTTCGTTACCAAACGCCAGCCCTGTAGGTCGCCTTCTCGACGTGTTACGGATATTCAGACTAATTAGTAACATAAATTTAATGAAGTTTACTTTGTCTGTTTCTTTGTCTACCCCCTCGAGTAGAAGCTTCCCGGCTTTCTCGTTAGAATTTGCAGCACGTTGAGATTTTCAGATTGTCATCGTACGGGATGACAAAGCAGACAGGAAAGGGGTAACTTACTCGTACCTCTTGCTCTACTGTCGACCTTTGATTTAAACTAAAACTAGACACGGTTTTTTACTTTCTTTTAAGTAGAAACACGAATTCCTTAGTCAAACACCGTCGTTGAACGGGAAATTCTTTGAAATCCCTCCGGTTCCCACATTTTTCCGGCCGCAAATTATGTTTACCGACCACATTACAGGCTCGGGCGAAACACGTGGTGTTTCAACGGTGGTTGGAGATTAAAACGATGGCGTCTAGGTTGGTACTGTCACACGGTGGTTACCTTAAGCTGATCGTGGCTTAACCGAGCGTCGCGCGACGCTGACGTCGACGTCGATGTAAACCGCGTTGTGCGGTTACGTCGAGGCGTGCAGTTATGCTTCCTTTTTCTTTTTCCTTTTTTTCTTTATTTTGTTTATTCATTCATCAGTCGACGGTTTATCGATTCTGGAGTGGAGCCAGAAGGACGGCCGACTGTTAACAACCTCCTCGTGCCTACCTGTCTGCATCAACTGTGCGAGAAACCACACAAGAACACGACACCAGGCCACCGACGTATAAAAGAATACGTGTGTACGGCGTGAACCGTCGACCACGCGAAACTTTAAAAGGTCCTCGCTTGTGTGTTGGCGTCTATACCAAGGCGAGCAGTCATGCTGCTTCAAAAACGAAAGCGATTTACTTTAGCACGAAGATTGCTTTTAGGTAATGTTGCCCGCGAATTGCTCCCTTTTCCGTTCCGTTGCCAGCAAGGGAATTCACCCAGCGGTTTCAGCGGCAGTCAGCGGTTCTTCTTTTGTTTCGTGATCGGCGAACGGACAAAACAGGAAACTGGAGAATGTGAAAATACACTAGCCGCCTGTCGTGCCACTGGCGCTTATATAAGGACGTCGACTTTTGCTGAACGTGGCAATTGAAGTTTATGGTGAAATGAATCATCAAGAAACGCTTTGATGGCAAAAGTAACGATAAAATAACGGGATAGTAACAATAATTAACGAGTAGGTAATAAGTGGGATATTTGAGAGGAACCTTATGATAATAAGAATAATTGAAATAATTAAGTAGTTAGAACATACAATGTTAATGACCGAATGTTATTACAAGAATGATCATCATTTTGAATCTTAACATTCTGCAAGACGAATGCAACTGCCTCGAGGAGAGTTTAAAGAATCGTGGAATGTTTACGACTTCTGTTTCTTGGAGATGTTCTTGTACGGTGTATAAATCATAAATCCCAGATAATATTGAGCTTGTCACCAGAGGGCTTTTCATTAATCTTTATTTCCATCGGTTCTCGCCCAATTTTCCATTCCTCACGCCACTTGCCTTGCGTTGTTAAACGAGACGAAGGAGCCGATAGATTTTTTTGGGAACAAGCATATCGGCTACGCGATTCTCACACGTGCAGTATCGTGTCAAATACAGTTTCTATGCCATAGTAACAGAGACATAGTGGGAGAAGTAATTTGCTCTCTGAGCTAACTCTGGACAGAACTGATATACATAGGTCCTCGTCCTGATGTCGAATATCCCTTGGTCGAGAACAATTGTACTGGATAGCCTAACTGACGAGTCTATTAGCAGGCCTAGGATGAAACGCATACCATCCTTGCTCCCACTTCCCTTCTAGTCCTATCTCACTGGCCCTACATCTGATCAAAATGCAATATACCCATGCCTGGGTTTCTGATCAAACGACGGATCGCTGCAATAGACATAATTTAAATTTAATTTCATCCCAGTTTTCGGAAACACAAATTCAGCAAATCGATCGTCACGCGCTAAAATCTCATCGAAATACTATCGCGCAGAAAGGAAAGAGATAGATTTAGTGTTCAGGAAACAATTGCAAGGATAAAAAAATGAAAACCAGGAAAAAAAATCCGCTGAACGTGAACGGGGTGAAAAATAAATAAAAAACAGAAGGCGTGATATATTTTTATAGAGCGTCGGTGACGATGCTCGGAACGGGCAGAAATAAATCGTCCACGTCAAACTGTAGCTGGATCATTGTTCCCAGCGGTTCCCGTCGTTGAACCACCGAAACGTGCGTAGCACGAAAAACCAATTTTTTTATCTAAACTTGATTTACAAAAGAGAAATTAAAAGAATCTTCTCTGTTCTATTAATAATATCTTCATTGTATTATAGCGAGCGAATGAGAAAACAACGCGTTGTCCATTATTCAAAGCTAATTAAGCCGGAAACTTGCAGAATTTACCGGGAAAACTAGACTGCTGTCTATGTAGCGAATTTTCCTGTTCAATTTCGGACAACTTGTTTCTCTTTTCCAACAAAATTCAAACACGGATGGAACACGGCGGTATTTTCATCTGAAAACTAGCACGATTCAGAGTCGTTTACCAGGTCACTGGTTGATATCAGGCTATTGATATCGCCGCGGTAAAAATCCAGATAAATGGTGGACGCATCGAACAAGCGTTCACGAAAGAAATTTAAAAGTAACAACTGGCGCGTGGGACGCGTATCCTCTTTGTTCGAGTTTAAATAACCTGGACCAACGCTTGGAAGACAGTAAAATTAACGAGAACACCTAAAAGATTCTGGCTTTCGAGTACAGAGGAATAACGGATCCGTATTGTAATATCGTTCGTGTGACGTCGACAGTGGAACGGTTTATTCAACGGCAAAATATAATGCCGAAAGTTTTGCGATCCGAAGAACGCGATAAGACTCTTCACGATACTCGGACACAATCGGGAGCAGGAAAGGAAATGGCAGACGGTGGACTCGCGACACAGAAAGCTGGCTAAATGAATTGTATTGGCCGCGTTCGTTCGAATAAAATGTCCATAATAGCATCGGAGCCACGATGGAACTAGGAAATGCCGCGAGGTGCGATTGCAAAAGTCGAGAGAGTTGCCACGACGGCTATTTAGGCCATGCAGATGCACGAATGGATTTCAACGTACAGTACCGAGAGTACCGAGACTTCCGTAGGAAAAACGGAATAGGGAATAAGAGAAACAGGTCTCGTCACTTGCGTGTAAATCTTTTGATTCGAAAATTTTTATTATATTAATTTTGTCTAAATTAATCTTAATATTAATAGCATCGAAATTAGAATTTTGAGAATTGTCCTTTATTCGCTATTTCATTGTCTCGTGCAAACTAAGCATAATGCTTGCTAATTCGAGTATTATAGAGACTGCTGGAGTTTCCTTCCCTTTCATTTTCCCTAGCGAACCCTACCGTGCTCGGTACTGTACGTACAATGCGATTCATGCTTTCTGAACCTAGTCAAGCTGCTCTTGGGCTGGCCTCCTTTTACACCCTCTGATAACTCGATGAATTCGCAACGCGTCGAATGGCTACGTAGGCACGATGTGAGAGAATTAAACTGGTCACTGACTCGCGTTCCATGCGTTATAATTTGACACAACGATCGCGCCGCCGCGTTCGAAATTCGTGGAAAAATCGACAGGCGTGAAAAATAATATCGTACGCTTGCACGCCTCTTAAAAACGATTCTCCCCCGTGCGGCCTGTGTTTTTCATGCAAGCATTTTGGTACTTCAATTACGTTTAGGGCGTGTATGTCTACTCGCGATACAGGTAATTAAGCTGAAATATATTTGAAACACGTTTCGCCGAGCGATGTTTATCGTTTATCGTAACGCTTAATTGTACAAATATCATACTACATTCGATATGATTTCAATAACGTTTAAAGATATCTTTTCCCTGTTTGGTTAATTAAAATTGAACCTTCAGCACGGGAGGTATTAATTTGCTTTATTTGTACACGAAGTACAGCCGGTATAGAAAGTATCGATGCAGCAATTAATTGATTTCTGCAATCAATTAGAGACAGCAAACCTATATACTTTGATCAATAATTACATACTTTCATTTCAATTTAAATTATTATTAAATATTTATTTCTTTTTGTAAATCTTTCCGTCCATTTCCTCGCGTGTCCTGTCATCTTGCCCCAGTGTGATATAACGTATATGAGATATCGTACGCTATACGAATGAAATTTCACCTGTCCCAACGCGACCTATCCTTTAAGTCACCCCTGTCAGAAATGATAACCACGAAGCACGGGTTCGCCACCATAGCCACCGTGTTCACGCGAGAAGGATAACAATATCAGTTTCCAGGTAACAATACAGCGTGTTCCTTGGACACGAGGTACACTATAGTACTCTCCTTCGATCCCCTTTTTCTTCCTTGCCTGTTTTCCGATCTCGGCTCATTCGATCCCCGTCGTCTCGCGTCTATTTCACGTTTTACCGTGTAGCTAGAACGTAATATCCTACAAACCGTTTCTCATCCAGCAATTCAAGGGGTACAGAAATCCTGTCGTGACTCCTCCCAGAGAATTTACATCTCGCGAGTCTCCCCTTTCGACGTTTCACCAAGCCGTGTCGGATAACGTCATCTTCGAGGAAATTCCGTCGATAAACGTAACACGGTCGTGAACGACGCTCGAGACTCGGTTAAAAATACGACCCACACACTTGGTACGCTCCAGCAGAACGAGGAGAGCAACAAGTATGTATTCCATGGGATTTTCTCGCTCCCCTTCGGTGATGAGGCCGGATACGCCCAGGATTTCTATAACAATTCAGAAATTCTCTGACAAGGGAAGACGGTGGGACGGAGCGTCACCACGAAATCTCATTCATATGCAAATAGACGAGGAACGGTGACGGCGCAGGGCACAAAGGCGCACCTGTGTCGCGACACGATGTTCACAGATGACGTAAGACGTGGCATCTTCAAAAGACGGAAGGGTGAAGAGATTCATTAAGCGGCTAGATTACCGTTGTCGCGATGCTGCATGCTTTAACATAAGCAAACAGCGTATTTCATTGCCGAGCACATGGTGTATAAAGCATAACACAGCGTAGCTATGACATCATCGTTCCTGTTATTTCAGTTCCAACGAGTCGCAATGTATATATGCAACTAGCCTCGAAAGCCTCACGTCATAGACCAGATAAGTCTGTTTGAATCCAGGTATGGGAAACACCTATACCTATTTCTCAGGCAGTTGCGAGCTAGACGACCGAAACGTTCCGGGATATGAATTTAAGGATGATCAAAGATGTCTAGATTAATATATCAAGTCCAAATTTGTCTTGAAATGTTTGAAAACGAACCTCCAAGTGTCTTCGTATAGAGAAAGAAAGAAATCAATAAGAAGAACATTGAGTAGGTACTATCGATAGACCGAAATGATAGAAGAAGAACCGTGCCAAATAGCTTATCAGCGCGGTGTCCAAGTGGCATGGGTCGCAACTTTCCGGGAAACGAACGATTCGATTTCTTCCACGAGAAGCAATAACCATGATACACTCTGGTTGGACGAAGGTAATTGCCGGTGCAATTACGCGGCGCGAAACGATTGTCTCGGTCGAGGTCTGGTCTCTTTTTACCGATTCAAAAGGAGCGATCGTTCCTCCAGCATGGTCGATTTCTCGAGAAAATCGAGCGATCTCTATAGCTGTACGTCGTCGTATATCGATCCCAGCCTGATTGACCAATTGGCCACGTTACGCCACACGGCTGGTCGACGAGTAACAGAAACTGGTTATGCTCAATCCCATGCTTCTCCGCTCCCAGCTACCTCGTACCCGCTACCTACAGTTTGCACACGCGTGTGCGTTTTGTACGGATACAAGCGTATGCGTGCTATTACAGAACAGGGCATACTAGACCATTACTACCTGCCGGAGAAGCTAGTACGTACGTGTGTCACGGTACACACACGATCACCCTACAATTCCACCGCCAGGCGACATGCTCTCTGGACACCCGTCTAATCGACTGGCTGCATACAGTCCGCACACCTGTTCCACGGACGCTTGCACGGCCACATTTTGCATCCACAATCGAGTCGGCCTCGCTGGATCTACCGGTTACACTATTCAGGAAATCGAGACAAAACATGGCCTGCTGCAAGGTATCGCTGACCTCGCCGCTTTCCTTTCTCATTATGAGATCCGATAATCGATGCGAATCCTATCCAACCCAGCGATCGATACGCAACGAGATTCGTCAAAGACTTCATTACGATTGCAACTACCGTGAGTGCTTGTTTTGTGCATCGTATAATTAGAATTCTCGTTGGCTTTTATCTTCTGCTTTATAGATTCGAGGAGTACTCGTTATATAGATTGGTGAACTATTATTCATAGATAGTTTTAGGAATTTGGATGTTTAGGAAATACAATTTCCGGGTTATTGAACGTTAACCAAACTTTAACCGCGTCCAATCTAAATCTAGCCAAAATCTAACCAAACTTGTGAATATTTCGGCACGAGCGACCGAACCGATAAGACCAGAGTTAACGTGATGGAATACTTGTTCATACCTCAGAGCGAGCAATATCTCAAGAATGCTGTTGACACCGGGACCAATTACAGCTTTAATTAAGTAGATAATTAGTAAGCAATATCTCAAGAATGCGTTAATTGCCAAAGCTGTGATTCGGGTTAATTACCAAGATGAGCGATACCAGTTTCTGATCAATGATCAGTGGTGCCACTCGGGTGACAATAATCACACGAACGAGTTCAAACCTCATAATTATAACAATTCGTGTTCAATGAAAGGGGAAACGATACAAAATACAAAATCCTCGAAGGATAGTGTAATGCCGCGGTTCTAAGGACCACTCGAGCCGCGCCAGGTTTCGAAGCAACATTTCAGCATCTACTTTCGCAACGGCGGTCGATGCCACTAATTATCCAGGAGTTGCAGACTCGGCACGGTATGAATGACCGGGAGAAGTCGGCTCATCGGAGGGCACGCGATACGAAATGGAAGGTGGAAGGTATCGGTTCGCACGGCTCGAAATGCCAGCTAGCAAGCAACGGGGCTCGGGCAAGCGTCGTTGACGTGTACCGTTGCGAAACATCGGGGCAAGGGTACGGGATCGATCGTATGCTAATTAAAAGTACGACGACGAGGCAGCAGTAGCGAGCGTATCAAAGCGGCGCGATTTTTGTCCGCGTCGAAACGAGCGTTACGTGCACGGCATAAATTCACGATCTCGCGTCCCATTGGCGACGAACGAGTATCCTCCGGAGCCGTGGATACCGAACGAGAGCCGCTAACTCGGCTAATCCGATGCTAATTCGATGCAGCGGACGTCTATTCCGTTTGCAAAGGATTTATGCCGGAGAGGAGAAACGGCCGGCGCGGCACTCTGTCCTCTCCGCAGGTACACACCCGCGCAATACCTAATCGCAGACCATGCACGAGACTAGATTTTCTCCGTTGTCCAGCCTCGAAACGAACTCCGGCTAACTTACAGCACGGACGGCAGAGCCGGCACGAGCGACGATATATCTATATATATACATACATATATAATACATGCTGGACTGCGACACTGTTTTGCATTGCTAGTTGCCGTCCGTGCATGCGAACACCCTCGCTAATAGCGGCCGACCGCTCGATAATGGCTTTATTGCTTGTAAGACCCATCCGACGTGTTTCGCTGTCAAAATCAAGATCATCGATACTACGTACACCCCGCGTGCTTTATCGCTACCTGACAAATTTGCGGTTTTATTAGCTATCGAGTCTATGCACAGGACACGGTTTTCCCTTTTCAATGCGTTCAGCGGCGATGAAAGTCTCGATTTTATATATTGAGATAATTAGTATCAGAAAAGTTAATATTAGATCTGTTGTTCTTTTCCAGTCTCATTGTCTATAACAACATCCGGATTTAAAAAGAATACTATTCGTTGGTAACTGTTTACGCTACTACTTTTATTGAGATGTTTGGAAGCTGCTTAACCCGGTATTCCGAAACTTTGATCCGGGCTCTCAGGTCACGTCGAGGGCCCTCGAAGCGTGTTCTTGTTTTTAAACAATGCAGTTACACTTTGTTATAGCGGCAAACTTTCCCGCTCCGGCTATATCTATTTTTTCTCTCGAAAAACTTTCCAACGTTTAAAACTTTCCTACGATTTTACTAGAACCCGAATTGCGCTCAGCTAATGTATCTACAACGTTACATTCGTTGAACGTTCCAAGTAAAAAGCTACGAATTCGTGTTAGCAGTGAAGAAATATAATTCGTATCGTGTTTTAAATCTTCCCGAGGACGAAGAAACGTCCTCGTTAATTTTATTCTCGTTACAGATGGCAAAGAACGACAATTGAGGTTCTTCCATCAAGAGGGGGGGGGCAAAATTAACGTTTCTCGTATCTTCGGTGCACGTTGCAACATTTGAGCGAACGTTAATAGGTGGTTAACCTCGGTTAAGAGATGATAATGAGGTTAAAAGTGCAACGAGGATAACGGTCACGATACACAGCGACGTTCTACTCCCGCCGAAAGCGTATTCGTGTTCAAAAAGTGTCCCATAAAACTTCGTCAACGTGGATAAACCACGTCTTTCAAGTGCACGGATGCTTTATAGACGCGATATTATGACGCGAGCTTTCTTCGAAAATAAGTAGAACCGTAACTTATGATTTTTACGAGCTATTCCGTTTCTCTGCTTTCATCGCGTACAGAGAAAGTTGGGCCATTTTATTAAATTAGAAGCCTTGCCACGCTCGCTTCTTTTTCCCCTGTATTTGCATTACCCGCTACAAGTGCGGCAGCTCAATGTTTCGCTAAAAAAATACCAGCTCGTACGCGAGAGAAAGAAAAAGGAGAATATTAACTAGCAGCGAGCGGTCGAGCGAAGAAAATTATTTCACGATACGAATTGCTTTCTTTTCCTGCTGAAATCGTGATACATTCGAACTGTCGCATTAATTGACACGTTTCCGTGCTACCGGGGAACCGATAGACACTACCGGCACGTGTTTAATTCTGCTTCAAGTTGAATGAGAGAAAGCAGCAAGCTCAGACGAGCCTAGTCACGCCGACGCTCCATTTAATTTATAATGAAAGGCTTAGGTACGATCGAGCTAATTGCAAGGCTAAAGATAAATGAAGAGGAAGTAACTACGCTGTATCCCGATTTCCAATTTCTTCTATCGTGATTTATAAGCTGAATCGATCGTTAATTAATTCCAATTGCTTTTGATATATAATCACATCATTCGTTAGGTGAACGAAGATCAATTTGAAATTCGTACTTGTCCCCGCTATAACTCCATTCATAGTTTCTTGGGACTTGAAGCGTGAAAGGTGAGACAAGTGTCTTGGCAAACACTCTATGAAGAGTATTTACACCGGTGGTAATATTCTCATGTCTATTTTCGTATTTGACGCAAGTGAACGTAGAGAGGAAAGGGTTAAACTTGTTAACACGCTGCTTAGCGATTTGCGTACCGCGCGGATATTTATAATGATGTCATCAATATTGATATTATCTTTATTTGTTTCATTCAATCGTCGAAAAGTCACAACCCACGGTCCGAAGCAGATGCATTGAACTCTTCAAACACGGCCATTATTCGCGACGTTTCTTCAACGCAATCAATACGTCCGTCAAACATTTGCCGGTGAAAGGAAATTATCGTGGGAACGAGTAAAATTCCCAGAAATTACGTTCTGCCTAGTTTGAAGAGGGTATGCAATATTTTTTAGCTTGCACGGTGATGTTTGCAGTGGACCGCGAGCGTGAAAATGTCCGTACAAGCGTGATCGTCGCGGAAGACTCCGGCGGGTTTCATCGAGTCGAATTGTTTTCTCTGTGACGAACAAAGCAACTCACTGGTTTCCACCTTTGTTATATAGTTCAATTAACAGAGAAAAGCGAGCTTGCGCGCGTTCGTTCGCTGCTTTTGTCGCGTTAATTGCCACGACTCAGAAGGAGAAAAAAATATGTGGATGGTCTGAATAGGACGCGGCAAGCATTTTAAATAACAGCGTGAATTTTTGTCATCAGTCGTCGCAAAAAAGATTTTAAACGCGGAATTTACGAATTCAAATGAGAACTTAATATAATGAACCCTCTCATTCGCAAAGAACCAAGTTTTTATTATAGTTTTTAATTATCTTGCAAAGTGCATATTTTTTATTTTCTTATACACTATTTCCTTACTTTTACTTTTGAAAAATATGCTCAGTATGTTGGTCAAAATAAGTTGATAACTGATCAAATAATATCGTTCCCTTTAATATCGCGTACTCGTGGGTTCCATACTTTTTGGTTGCAGAAAATTGATACACTCTAAATATTGCCCCGTTCGTTCAAGTGGCGTTGAAGAGCAGCGTTTCTATCTTCCGAAAACTAGATCGCCGCGAAACTAGACTGTGAATTAGCCGGCAAAATTTGACGGTGGGGCTTGGTGAACTTTCATTAAAAGTTTCGTGACAAGCCCAATCCTCTAGCTGGTGTCACGAGAAGCCAGTCCCGGGGAATGAGGCGTGAGAAAACGGAGATAACCAAAAAGTTTCACCCGAGGGATCTTCCGCATGCAACTTTTCTTGCTGCTCGCTAGCCATAGCAATTTCAGTTTCTACCATAATTACGAACGCTATCCTGCTCCGTCCACGGCACTCCACTCGACGATCCCTGTCGAATGCAATTTCAATTTTTTATTGTACAATCACGATAATGAGCGGCTATCACCGACCAAAACCGCCGTCATGAAAAATAAACGCAATCCGTTTGATGAAAATCCTCTGTTTCGTTGGACCTCAAAGGACACGTTCGTAAAATTGAAATTGCCATATGTTCGTATAGTAAAAGACAGGATATATGTTGCCTAATGACTGCGGTATAATAAACGTCCATTCGCGAATCATCGTTAATGATGTTCGCTTAATGAAGCGACATCGGAACCGTGTGTTTTGTAATATCATCCGCACGGTATGCGTTTCGATCGCTAAACTCGGTAAATTTCATGGATCACTTTGCCTACATGTGTAATGAGTATATAATAGCAAACTGGATTTTGCTAATTAAGAATATTGATTAATGAAAATGAGGGAATTTGATTTTGCCAGTGCAACGACAACTCTCTTCAAATCTGGACATGAAGTAAGAGATTTTAAAGCAGTTGCAAGGAATAGTTACAGAAAACTAGCATTCATTTTGTAAGTGGCTATACCAGTAGGATTTATACCTGGGTGCTGAAAAGACAGGGTCGTGAAAAGAAAAAGGGATGAATTCCGTTATAATGGATGAGCTTTTTCCAACCTCTTAACCAAGTTCCCTTTGTGCAACCTAGTAGATCCTTTACAATGGAGGTATACCATCTGTTGGTGTCATATAATAAATAAACTTTCATGAATTATTATAAAATATTTGCATTCAGACCGTTATTTCAATCAAAATCAAACACGTCAGAGTTTCTTCGAATCAACGACAAGATAATGCTTCATTTTGCCCACGATAATGATCTCGTCGCGTTCACGTTGCACCCCGCGTGTGTCGCGCTAATTTTAATTACACCCATGAATAAATGCATTAATATCGCGTCTACGGCCGAGCTCTGCATTTCTGTAACAACGAGAAAACAACGAAGAAGACAAACATAGAGGGCGGAAAGTAGCGTAAAACCGCATCGTAACACCTGCAAACAGTCTCGCGTCGGCTGCAACGGACTTTTAAACAAGATACGTTACCCGAGGCATCCTCGTGACTAGACAAACGATCTTTGCCACGGATTCAGCCACGAAACTCCGGGCGATGCAACAACATCGTTCATGGAAGCGGACGGAAGGTGGAAGACAAAAGAAATTTACGTTGGAGTTCACGCGTAACCGCGACGTCTCGTAATGAGGCTGGTCGTGGCAAATATTACGAGCAAACAGAGGAAGAAAACCGAAGAAGGAGAAGCGAGACGAGATGAATCTGGCGATCGCAAATAAAACGTGGACTTTGCACACAAAGGTGAATCGCGGTTCAAAAGAAATACGGCCCATTGTAATCGACGTTAAACGCGTGAATCGCGAGAACCTGTTAGCCAGCGCCAGGTGGAAATAGTTACTCGCAAGGCTTACAGTTTCCGTTCATTACGACAACACGATCGTATGTTTGCATTCTATCGTTGTCGCCGGGATCAACGTTCGCTTTGCCTCAAGAAACGCAAAAAATTACACGAATATCTATGTCGCGAATCAATTTCGAAAAGAATATCTCTCAACATTACGAATATAAAGTAAAAAGTCCTTTCAGATCCTTTATTAATCTATGTTTAGTTTAAATATGAATTCAAGCTTTTTGTTCTCGTATTTTGCTTCATAATTAATCAAAAGGATATTTTTCCTTCGTTAATTATAGCTGCAATAAACGTCACGAGCTATTGACATTTGTAATTAAGAATACGTTTTATTATACATTTTATTAAACGTTTTATTAAACATCTCTCTTACCGGCGTACGTTCATTTAAAACTCTTCCTTTTGTACAACTCCGCCACGATATTTCAGTAATATTTTTATAATTCAAATCCTTTGGGGATGTTACACGACGTTTAATTACGCGAGTGCAGCATTCTTGAAATACCGGTTGGTTTCGATAACGTTATGAAAATGAGAATCAATTAGTGAACGCGAATATTAAATAGTTTTGCGAAACAGATATTATTAGTATCTGTCTGGTAATTGCGAATCATTCCTACGTAAGTAGCTGTACCATTGAAGTTTCTACCAGTCATCTTTTCAATTTTTTTTTTTTCAACAGGAATTAACCTTTTATGCAAAATAACTAGATATTTATAAATATCTAATCACGATAATCAAGTAGTCTATATAAAGGATAATTCGTATTATCATCTTTTATTCAATATTCTAATTGAGTAGTAAATCAATCATTAACGTCGGAAAGCCCATTAATCAAATTTCAGCCGTTAATTATAGACAACACAAATTTATCGACACTATAATTTATTTATCCACTATAATATGATAATTTAGAACTAATCGCAAAAATATTAGGTATGTTCAAAATTTTTGGATGAAAATTCTATGCTCAGCTAGATTAAAGTCAAAGTTCATTGGCCCTGGTTCAATGAGCGTCTCTATCAGTGCACGGTATCCGATCAAAGGAGAGGATCGCGACTTTCACGGTTTTCGTGTTCTGGGTACTCACGACGGTTTGCAAATAAGCCGTTCGATTCTAAAAGGACACTGGAGCTCGTAATTCCGTGCACGTTCGAGTCAGTCTCGGTAGGTGCAAGAAGTAGTCGCGTCAAGAAGTAGTCGAGAAAGCGTTAATCGATTCCAGAATAGTCGGTAAATTCAATGTTTTCCATGAACGTCTTAGTCACCTTTTCGTCGACTACTTGGTCGCGGCTGGAATCGCAAATGAGAGAATCGAAGCAGCGCCGGTTTCGCAGTATTATTCCTGATTCGTGCTTTGTGATCGGCGGAGAGAGCGATCGACCGGAAGACACCGCCACGATTGCGGGTGTGTGTACACCGTACACGATATGTACGACGGGACGAAGAAATCGCTACAAGGTTGCACCGAAGGCTATGTATCTCCGGGATTATAATCGCAAAATACCTGGCTCGCATAAAATGTAGATTAGAATACACGTCCGCATTAACATAGATCTCTTTGACATACGTCGCCGGCGTACTGCGGCCAACGGAAGCTACCTTGATTTTTTAAACCGAATACTCTTCTCCTTCGGTGAAACTTTTGTCAGAGACACGGAGAACAGATGGTTCTGTGCGCACCGTTGGTAAAGCACCGTAAACGTAAACGGAAACCGTCGATATTCGCATTGTATGCTGATGGTTCGTGTAGATCGAGAGACAACCCGGTAGGAAAGAAAAGTTGAACCGACGATTTTCCTTCGGCAAAGTGCACCGACTGGGAAACGTTCAATTACGCGGGGATCGTGTTCTCTGGCTCGATTAACAATTAGTCACGGTCAACGTAGAATCACGGTGCCGGATACTGTTTCGAGTTCTAGTGAAACAGACGAGGCTTTCTAAGAGAGTTTAAGTGAATTAAACAAACATCTATGATGCTTAAATTTCACGCTGCATGGAAGGTGTTAACACGCGTAAGGGGTTGAAATATGGAGATTCTCAGACACGCGTCAATTCGAAGCATTTCAATGGTTCGCGAGCTAAAGACGTTGCTAGGTCAATAACCTACGAGCGCGATAGCAGGCGAGTTGAAGGACCGAATACAGTTTTACGTTGGTAAAAGCCGCAGGCAATGACCCACCGATTCGATTCACTTCGACTGCGCCCGGTTGCGCATCAACGCGACGATAATTATAGCTCAGTCGATCGTTCGTTGATATTTCGATTAACCCACGCCACGCGGTCGAGAGATCGAGCGTCATTCCACGAACGATCGTTCCTGCACGTCGATGCGCGTTTCGTACAATAGCGGTCAGACGAGAAGAGAAGGGTTTTTAAAGGGCTCACAAAGGTGCGAGAGAAGATGGATCGGATTGCCTACCTGTGCCACAGAGCTATATCCCCTTTTATGCCCCAACACAATAACGACCGGACGTTTCGTTAATTTCAATGAACCCTTTGTCAGTCTCACCTGCAACAGAAGAAAAAAATGGAAGCCATTGATTATTACACGGGTCTCGTCAAAGTAAACGCACGATTACCGAACGCGAATACACACGCACGCACGCGCGCCAACATTATATCATGGACGGCTCATTACACTTTACGCTCCGCTGGCCCATTGACGGGGGTCAAAGCAGAATTTCATTCGCCGTTCGTTTCCGGATAATCGAGCAAAGTATGCGGGTGGAACATTGGACGGGAACAGGCAAAATCTTCTATCGGCTTCGCAACGCTACCGCGACATTTACAGCTTCTAAGGAATATAGATTATGGCTCTTCTTTTCAAATTTTCTCGTCTTTTGCCTCTTCTTTTTTTACCAATATTTAGCCATGAAAAGTGGATACGCGAGTTCCAATTTATTCATACATTAGAACTGCAGTTAAAATTTTAATATCTCGGTGTCTAAACTACTTCGAATCATTACTTGTTTCAACTTCCAAGTATTATCCGAATTAGCCAAGAACCATCTGAACCCAATTTCTTTTTAACACGAAACCCTATCCAGTTATCCCCATTCAAAATTCAACGATCGTTGAAACAGTGATCTCGTGGAAAATTTTCAACCGTAATTCTGTAATTCGACGAACGGCTATCTGGAGCAGACCATCGTATGGGCCGGCATAGCATAATGCAGAGGAAAATCTGACCGAAAGTTTCTCTCGGTACGGTAGATATCAGGTGTGATTAACCAAAGCGGTTTATCGCTCGCCACGCAAAGTACAACACATTGGGCCGAGGGGTAAGGAGTAAAAGGGGTTGATAACTAGCAACGGAGATGAGAAAATGGCACGTGAGAAAGGGCTTCCAGGACGTGTAACGTTATCACGAGCCGGAAACCCGGGGAATAGAAATTTTGGTAATAGCGTAGGTCTAGTCCAAGTTTTATCAGGTTATCCAATTACTCGAAACTCGTTCTGGCTGGCCGCTCGTGGCACGGTTCGCCTCGCTCGTGTTCAACCACGATCTTCCCCCGGCATCCTAATGGAACGCGAAATTCAATAACAACATCGTCCGGCAGAAGAAAAAGAGAGGAACAGATAATCTCTTGAACTAACGGTCACCGAGCACTTTATCGTCGTCACGGTAATTGCCGAAATTATGATAGGAATCGTTCGTAACGTCTGATATCTCTTCTTCCGAGTGCACGCTTGTTCCTCGACTGCAGACTACGCGCTTCTCATTCCCCATTCAAATCGCTGATCCAATCTCGAGCACCAGCGGGACCTACGTTCAAGATTGCGTCGCAGCCGTTCGTGTTCTCTTCTTTTCCATTCTCCTTCCGCTTGGCTCTAAGGAGCAATTCGAGCGTGCGTTCGATTCTACTTGTGTTCTTTACGTGTTCTACTCGAACGAAGAAAAGGGAGCCGAAGCGCGTCACGCATTTTAAGATGCCTCGATATCGGCGAAATGATATTAAAAATTATAAAAAGTGCAACGTCGAACGAACGACCGGCGTGAATGGCAAAATGTTAAAGAATTTTCCTTGCAGTACGATGAATTTTCAGTTTTACAGGTACGACTTATTTCAGATACTCCCTATTTATTCTCTCGATCGATCAACTCTAATCAGTGAGTTACATCGCTTAACCGCAGTTGCATCTTTCCTTATAACGCGTTTTCAAGTCCATCAAACATCGTAATCAGTCACACACGCGCGTGTGGGTAAAGCGTGATTATTTTTCTCGACACGGGTGGTCCGTACAGTTTTCACCACGCCACGTGGTTCAATACGCAAAAACACATTCCCTGATCTTACGAATCAGCATGAATCGGGGGATCGAAGGAAAGGAAAACAGGAAATCGAGACGATCCGCAGAATCGATATTGAGAGGTCTGATACGAGGACGACGTTGCTCGATGTTCGTTAGATTAATGACCAGGCCGCGATTACGGATGGCCGAGCTGGTCGCGAGCGTATTAAAGTCGGTCTTGCTCGAAGAAATCGAGATCGAACGGCGCGGCGCGGCGGTTATCGCCCGTATGCGATTGATTTTCTGACGACTCGTCCGAACAACGAGCCAGTCACTCGATAAATCTACGATCGGTGGACAAGATAAGGCGTCGTGTACGCAGCAAGAAACCGAAACGGTATTTATCATATCCCGACAATTCCCGCTGGCTCGGTGCCGAGGAAATTGAATCGACAGCGGCGGCCCTGTTGTACGCGAAACGCAATTAAACGAGGAGAAACGGACGAACTACGAAACAACACGATGCGATTCATCGTTATACACAAAGATCGATAGGATCTGAAGAAATTCTATCGACTACAACATCATATTTCACAACTGATACGATTACTATCGACTGCGAGACCACGTCGATGCTCGTTTATCCAAAGGATAATGCATCGTTCAATCGATGCTAACCAATAAATGCCTGTTTCCAGGATAATCAACGTGCTCCGCTATACAATCGATCGTGTAACTTATTGATTCTAACCGGGTGTAATCATTGTGTTAGAGTACCGTTCGGTTATTCTAATTATCGTGAAAATTCGATAGGAGAGGTCAGACATTTTTTCATTATTTTCATAGCATCGATGAGAGGCGAGTACGTACTCTCTAATAATTCGATACTTCAATCTGTTGCCAAGTGGCCAGCGAAAGGATGGTTTTTGGCTCTCGTTCAGTTTACAGCCGAGAAGATGATATTGACAGGAGGTTTCTGTTTTTCAGCGTAACCAAAACCTCGGCACTGTGTCTGGCGGATAACGATCAAGCCTGTCCTGCGTTTGACACTTTTCTGCTTAAAATACCCGAGATATTCTCGCTGATATTTTTCGCCGGTTGTACGTGTACAGGGTGTTAAGGAAATGATGATTACAAAATTGCCCTCGCTATCGTTTTGTTTCCCTGTTTTTCTTTTCTCGGGAGGATTTTTCGTAATCCGCAAAGTGTTGTACCGCGTTCATTCTGCTGCTTGAAATTCCGTTCGAACGTCATGAGAATATGTGGAACGTAGCGAGTATGATCAAAAGTGTCATCGTGTGAGTTCTTTCTTTAACTGTGTTACATGGTTCTCCTTTACTCCAGACTTCCAGCCAATCTTCAGCTCTTGCTAAAGTTTCCGCGCGAGAAAAAGGGAACGGGCGAACAATGTTCAAACTCTATTTCATTTCGAGCAAATGACGTTGTTTCGGATAATGATACGTGAACATTTCTGAAACGAATTTTTCACGAGAAATTCGATCCAAAAACTCAATATTTGTTGCGTTGCGCAAGGAGCTCGAAATGAAATTTTACAAATAAGAAAATTCTGAAAAGTTTCGTATGAAAATTTCCAATTTGTTATACCAACGTATTTGCAGGTAAAGATCTTTCAAAAAATATACCATCATCCACGAGAAGGTTATCAGACAATTGACGTGTTAACTCGTCTCATCTACTCGATAAACAGGTACTTCATTTATATACTGTTTCTCTACTCCAAATAATAATTTTCTGGTTAATAACCGTTACGTTTGGATCGTGAATTCGCTCAGAAGAGAACGTACAGCTAAAATTATGTTCAGTGATGCGAGGTACGAGCTGAACACGTGTATATTCCGCAATGTTGCGTGGAAAGTGCTCGACAACTCTCGTGTCCACCGTGACGGATCAGAAATAGAATACCGCAGATCGCGAGTACTCTGCTATCCGTAACAACGTGTGCACGCGTGAATGATGGGGAAACGGGCGAACACGGCAAGACAAGCATCGCGTCGCGTTGCAAAATGCAATGGCAATGTCAAGGGGAGCGGATATAGGCGCGTGTCAACGACACGTTCCTCGACGCGTCCCGTTTTCTCCCGTTTCGATGACCGCCTCTCGAATACCGTATCGTTCGATGATCAATAACCAATAATAGAAAAACGCGTAATACGTGTATCGCTTCTCCGAGAAAGCTGAACGGCGATTTCTTACGTAATATTTGCTTAGTCTGCTGGTAAACAGAGAAATCTCCGAGTTGCATAAAGCGCTCTGTCAAATGCAAACTCTACAGGAGATTAATATTTTCCGGAGGAAGTTTGCAATGTTCGAATACAAAGGCTGCGGATATCATGAAACTGGTGATTAAAAAGAAAAAAAGAAAATTCTAAATATGCGTTACGTGAGTCATCGCATTAAGGTTATTCAGGATTAAAAATACCGTTGATGAATAAGAGAAACAAGTGTCGCTGTCGAGAAAAAAGGCTCTCAGTCATTAGCAGAAATGGAGTAATTTTTCATAACGTTAACCTTCCATCATACTCAATGGGGAGTCCAAAATAATTGCATGACTTAAACCGAGGAAGCAATTAGTTACCCATCGCGTTACCTCGACTCGACGCCATTGAATCATCATTTGTAGCGATTTAAGCACCGATACGTCGATCAGGACGTTTTCGAAAATCCTATATTTCCGTTTGAAATGGAGAGATTTATCTGTCTCTATTTACTGAAATTCATGAAATCGCGAATCGTCACGTTTCAACGTTTCCGTGTTCTAACTGCCTTAGGAAAATTGATAGAAGCCGACAAATACTAGCGCATCCTAAGCAAAGGCATCCAATATCGTTCGATTATTAAATTGCACGAACGTTCGAGCATTAGCTGATCGACTGCCGGCAAAGTTTCGCGTGTTTCGAGGGATTCGTCGTCGATCGTGATCGAAGGGACATAGTTGGAATAAAGTTCGCCCTTCGCTGTCGCACTCGAATACCTTTACGGTTCGCTTCGATTCCGCGACGATCGACAAAGATCGATTGATCGCGCGATTAAGGTCAAGCGATTACCTCGATTGGGCTTTGGACCGAATCGTGACAGGGCCAAGCGGGCATAATTAACGAGCGTCGACTTAAATAATCAAATAACTGTTCGTGCTTCAACTTTTGACTAACATATCGACATTTCTGCTTTCGTTTTATTATTTTCTCTTTCATTTTCCTTTTAAATACAGAAAATTTTCCGCCGTGTAATTACCGGTTGAAATCGCGACAAAATCTATCCTAGCTCATGAAAAAACACCTTCCGATTTTCTCGCGGAAAAACGGATGTAATTAGAAAGTAACCGTAACTGACGCAATCAATCGGTGATAAATTTCTTTCCACCAACGTGGACGCGACGTTTTACGAGCTTTTCCTCGCCGCTACCATAAACACCAGCCAGCGATAAAACCTCTGAAATGACATTCGCGTTATTAATGCCATCTTCAATTAACAGTTGCACGCCATTCATATGCACGCAGCTAAAAGGATGCGCGTAAATTTTCACCCAATGCTCAGAAGCGAGACTTTCGTTTAATGAACGTTCTTTGCAGGTTCCTCGTTATTATATGATTCATTTAGTTAGTGACGGAAATTAATGACAATACATTTATTTCAAATTTATTATGTATAAAATATTTGCGCGATCAGAATTTCAAAACTGCGAAACGTTTTCAATCAAAGCGATATTCCTTCTATTTACATTTATACGTCCCCGATCATGAATGACTTGCGTAAGAGATTATTCACCTCCTGCCGAGATATACTTGACGAATCTGAACTTTCCGATCTCTCCAATGAAATTTTAACGACCCCTTAGATCACCTGTAACATTGACGGGTTCGATTTTCTTCGATCCAAAACAATTTCTAAGATACTATTTGTATGCTAACATAAAAGCATTCTGCATAAGTTCAGCGACAAGAAGCCAAGAGTGAGGTACTTAAACGCGGCGAATAAGAGAAACCATGCGAATGTAAATTCGATACCACTCCTTGGTGTGTTAATATTGCATCATTTTACAAAAACTTTATTAACATTTCAACCATTCGACTGGTAATCGTTTAAATTTTTTCTTTCAGATGTGCTGCGAAGCATAATGTTTCAAAGAAATGGGTTTAACGCATTTGAATACAACCACGTTCAATCCTTGTAACATTACATTTATTGTAAAAAAAATTATCGTTAACCTTTTTACTACGGTGTCTAAAATTTGTAAATAATATGTTTACTACTTTGACGCTCTCATAAAAAGTCTCCATCCTATTAAGGCTCGATAATAATTCAATACCTTGATCGATAGCGGCGTACGCACACTTTTTACCATTAATGGTCTACTTCCGATTACGGATATATACGTCTTTAGCAAGAAACGAGGTTAAGTACGCGTATAGTGCAAAGAGTAAAGGAAAAGCAGACGTTTTTTCTGCGCTATCGTGCGACAAGCATGCGTGCCCGTCACTGTTTTATCCGGACAATTAAAATTCCCTGGATAAGAAGGCTCGTGCGGTTAGCTAGAGCGTTCGACAATAAATAAATCAATGGGGCGCGTGCATTTCTTCGCTCGATCGAGCGTGACGGTCTGGCTCTCGAACGACCACCAAGCAACGACACTAATCACGAGCTCGTAAACCATCGACGTCACTGTAAAATTACGAGGAAAAATTCGAAATCGCCCTTCGACTAGACAATTTTTTTCCATAATTGCTTTCGACTTTTATTCTGGTCCCTGTTTTAAATTTATTAGCATATTGATCGCCGTGAAACATTCCGATCGGCGCTAAGCTCTTAATTAAATAAAGTACAGGAAAGGAAAATTCTGAATGCCATTAAAATTACGTCGGTGATTCGAAGCAGTAAATTGAAATATTCACGGCAACGGGCGTATTACACAGAATAGATACCTAATTAATAACACAAGATATTCGGATGGTGAGATTTAAGGGTGTAATTGATAGAGCAATTGCCCGATAAACGAAACATCTGTATCGAAATTCGAATCATACCTCACCTATCAATTGTGAAGCGATTAAATTTCCATACATTTCGCTTGTAATTATATTTTGATTTCGAGGAACCCTGTTTTATTGAAGATATTTCGAGCCCTGTTAACTCAATCTTGTTACTTGAATTAATTATACAAGTTTATTTGCAAATTTATACAAAGATCCTAAAAACAAACGCGGTTGAAAATTATGATACACGTACCAAATAGCATAATCAATATTTCAATATTAATACATACTTTGAAAGTTTGATTTGCAATAAATTTAATGAAATAATAAAGAAGGAAGAGGAAAGAGAGCATGGTACGCTGCAGCAGCAACAGAAGGGAGAAAGTACAGAAAGCGACGTCCCCAACAGGAAACTGAACGCGACCCCAGCATTCTCACGCGACGCGACGCTACGCCATACGAATTATTTATGAAATATCTGACATCTGTGCTGAGATTCGGATTTCTATAGTATGTTTCTGAGAGTGCAATATCTTCGAAGCTCCGTATTAGTCCCTCTACTCATAATACCGAACAACGAACACCGTGCGCAAGATACTGTACGCTATCGTCAGGATTACCAGCAATGGTAATGCCGCATAAGTACGGAGCAAGCGGGTTATATATGTGTGCACGCATATATTGTCCCAGACATACCACGTAACAAGCAACGGAACCGCCGATCTATCTATCTACCCTTTGCCACTGTGTGTGCATGCATGTCCAAACCTCCTTTGTTCTCTTACGCTTACAACCGAGAGGAGGTTAAAAAGCAGCTAGAGCCGGGGTCTCTATGCTCGGTCCCCTTTTCGCAGGAAACGGCTGATGCATACCACTGCCGAGAAAAAGCATCGACAAAGTCGACCAGCCATGCAACGCTACAAATTCTGATCCCTCGGATTTCAATTTTTTTTTCAAATCTCGTTACATGTCATTTTCCTTAAGATAGGATGATCTTGGTTCAAGGCAATTTTCGAGCAAAACACCTTTGAAGGTAGCTTAAAATACCCCTAACGAGATAGAACGAAGTCAGTTACATCAGAATGAGATATTGAAATAGTTCCCGCGAAACGTTAGGATGATATGCGGGCTAACCAGTCCGTGACGAGATAGAACTGCTGTACTTACTTCTCAAAGGCAACTTCAAGGTTTGCGCACAGCTAAAATGGTACCCACTTGTGAATGTCAAGAGCAGCCCGTGTTACACGTCATTAGATTAGACTCGGTTGTCTCTATCGAAGAATCGTTGCTGTGCAGATACCGCGTCTCGCGGTTCAAGACTTAATCGCTCAGCAGGCTTGAAAGACGAGCTAATTTACGATCCATTATTAATCTAATCTGTTTACCACTAAGTAACTTTCAATATTTTTCATCTTTTTGAATTGCCCCTATTTCGAAAAAATTATAATGAATTTTAAAGTTGGAAGAATATTTTCTCGAACTAACAGCTAAAGCAAATAGATTAAAAGGTACTTCACGTCTACGGGAACCCATAAATGGTTCCATTACTTTATTTCACCTAGCCTGCAGGCTTTCTGGACCTTCTCCTAACTGTGGTCGGGTAAAAAGGATCGTTCGAGGCTGGTGGATCCAAACAAGCCGAAACGGATCGAGGGTGGTCACGAAGGATCTACAGGCGGGTCGGAACGAATTCAAACGACCCGGACTTCGGTGAAGAAGGATCGTGGGGTTTCGAATTACGCGCTGATGGGGTCCAGATAAATCAAAGTGGATCCAGCTCAAATATTTGGCGTAAAGTCTGAACACGGACGAAGGTTTGAACCGAACTGTTAAGACGCGACGAAGAACGTATTTCTCGGCCATAGAGAAATATGCGGTGAAAACGAAAAAAAAAAAAAAAAAGTAGAAGAAAAGGGACGAGTTACATAGCAGCGCCGTCTGATAATGTTTCCAACGGGGTCACGGAGAACGACGCGACGCGGTGCACGATATAAAAGGTTCGAGGAACAGAGAACGGTCGAGGAGCTCGTCATGCGACCCTACGAAGGGGAAGGTCAGAGAACCCCTGGAGATCCGTTCACGTCAACCTTTATTATATCGGTGACCCGGCTGAACGTGCATGCACACGTTACACAGGGGGTTGCTCACGAAGAAGAATATCGGGATAGTGCAGGCTGCCGTCACGTATGTAGTACGTAATACACCTGGGTCACGGGGTGCTCCGCCAACTTATATCTACCTACTTAACAACCAGCCAGATATCATCCACCTAGATACGCGCTGCTGCACATTCCACCTGCTCCCGTGAATCGAGAAACGTACGTTGCGTGCAGACACGTCAAAGTTGCCGAGGACAGACGCGCACTTCAGACTTGCAGCTTTTGAAAATGAAACTAGCTCGCACAGGGTAGAAGTTCGTCATCCGATGTCGAGGATTCTTGGATCGTACGCGGCAATGAAAGAGATTTCTTGAAAATCGAGGAAAAATCTAACGTACTTAGAGTTTCTTCTTTCAACACTCCACGGTGATTTGCAACGAAAGGCTGTACCGATTGATCTATATCCCGTGTAAACTCGTAGTTAGCTTCTGTCAACAAACATCGGTGATCGACTGTTAACCCGTCTATTACTCGTCCCGTCTAGGGTGGTAGTGTCCGCACAGGCATCGAGGTTTGCGAAAGCATTTGTACATAGGGGTCTGTGAGCGTTGTTAATGCCAAGCGATCGACGCTGCTGGCGCTATTTCCACGAGAATTCCCGGTGAATTCGCAGCCGAATTCGCGCGTCCTTCGGTCTCTCGTTTAATTAACACGGCTATCGAAGCGGGCTGATGCTATATCTTTCATGAAGGCGCGTACGTAGCGAATATAGGATCTGGTTAGATAATTGCTTCGATAATTGGACATGATTTTAAGCATACGGATTAGCCGGGTTTCGCAGCGACAATAACACTGCAGCGTGTTACATATGGGACTCGATCAACCACATCAACGTTGAAATTTCATAGCAACACTTAGCCTAATGGACACGGCTTAAATCCAAAAGCCTCGTGCGCTAACTATGGGAAGCTTGAAGGATCTTCAGTTCACCTACGTTACATGGAATAATATATTTTTGCTACTATCTTTTTTGAGAAGACGTTCTGCTTTGTTTATAGAAAAGGCTGATATGAAGCGTGTTCAAAATATTTTACATTTTTATACGAAATAAATCCTCGCTATTTCGTCGAGTGAGACTCGACTACTCCGTCGGCAAAAGAATTTAGAGAACGGTATTGTACTATGTAATATTGTGTAGGTAAAAATGTTGTGCCAGTGCCGTTGGAAAGAATGGAATTGCTTTTACAAGCAATATCTGCGACGATTTGCAACGATAATGGAAATCAAACAACAAAAACGTTGTCTTTCACGTTACATTCTATCACATGGTCGGGCAAACCAAAATAAAACGAAACAGAGGAAAACCAGTGGAACAGAATTCGTTTGGAGAACCGGTAATATTCGTGAAAAAAAAATAGAATTTCAAAATACAATATAGTTTGGACAAAAAGGTGGACACAAACGGCAAAGAATAAAAAAAGAAAACGAACACGCCGCGACCGTTGGAAATTTCATTTGCGGAGCGACGAGCAACATAATTTCCCTGCTTTAATATGTAATATGACTAACCCAAATCGGGAAAAAGTTCTTCCAGCATCAAGGAACACCGCACGCGCGCAAACAGTCCGCTCGCACTTAATTTAAACACGCGCTACGTATCTTCGTAGAAAATAAAGGACAGAGGGGAAAAAGTATGCACTGCAATTTCTTTCTCGCTAAAACTACCCTCTGCTCGTTTTTCCGCGATTTTTAATTTCTACAAGAGACCTCCAGCCTTTTAATAGCCATGACACCGAGGAGGATTAATTTTTTCTACAATTACAATCGACTCATCGCCGCGTGTGCTTGTCGAATCGCGAAAGGAGCTATTTAATTAGGTCACAGACACTGTTCGTGTAATTAATCGGTGTAAATCAGGTCGTTTGCACTTGCGGTGTCTCTATAATTCCTTGGATCAATATTCATGGGTTTGCTTGCAACCGCTAAGGCGAATAGACATCGACACGTTCTGTCATCGATTATACCGATAATCGATTACCTGGTTTCGTAATTCTGCCATGTTTCATGCATGGCCATGGAAAGAACAGAGTTAGTTTTTTCATCAGATTCACTCTGATCCCTTCCTAGCGATACCAATGCATATCGACCTTTTATCGTATCCTCGATTGCGATTTTCAGCAATTATTTTCTCTGCAGAAACGTTCTGTGTGCCAGTTTGTAACAACGGTTGCCAATTACGATTCGTACGCGTATCAGCGTTTGCTTTTGCAATGCAAATCTTACCCCGTGCACATAATACCTAACATTCGTCATTGTTAACCTCAACAGCCACCACTGTGACGGTACTAAATACCACGGTGACTTAGGTGCAGTTACGGAAGTTCGAGCGATAAGTGCGGCGACATATTTACGAGGTAAACGTGATAACGAAAAGTATTCGAACCAACGAAACAATTCCATCTGGGCTTTGAACTTTGATCTTTATCCTTGTCGATGCACTTCTTTTTACGAAGTAAGCAGAGCTTGCAACGTATAAAAGCAAAGAGCTAGACGAAACAGTTAATTATCAGGGAAAGAATAAGAGACGGAGCTTGCTCGAAGAAATCTCGTTGCATCGCAAATCTTGTCTATTGCTAAGCGGTATTAATTTTCTTGCGAGTACGATTACGATAAGCTTCTCAAAGGATGAAATTTCATTTACACCGAGGAAACGCGGCTGGATTATTAAGGAGGGTCTTGGAACACCTCCGGAATGAATCTCGCGAAACTACATCGGGTGTTTTCCGTCGTTAAGGGTGCAAGGAGATCAGAGAAAACGACGACGGCGATTACTATCTCTCTGTTTTCTACTCTCTAGAACGAAAGTACGCAGTTGTGCTTTCACGAGAAACGTTTTTCTGCCTCCTTTTCCTGCTCCCTTATCTCGCAGACGGAGAATACGTACGGGCGAAGGCTTAATGAGACCCGTAGTAGTTCAACCAGACATTAAATCGGTGTCTGGCTAGCTAACAATTCTACTGCGACGCTTTCTACTAGCTTTTTCAAGCTTCTGCCACGCTAATTTTACTGGCGAGATGGTTTCGAACGAGGAGAAAGTCTTATCAGCAAAATCCAAATGGAGCATCATTAATCATAGAGGATGCAGCAGGGAATTTGAACTACTAATGTATCTAAGTTTTAGAGATACATTACAGATCACTTTATTTCGTCTCGCGTTCCCTTACTATGGTTGCCCTGTTTTATCTCGCCTAAGTCCTGTTACGAGGGTACAGTAATATTCGTAACTGGCCACGTAGAATTTCTTAACGAAGCATTTCAGTCTACGAAATTATATTTGAACAGAGTTTGTCCCAGCACCCGTGTCCTAGCTTCAAGTACGCTTTTGGTGAGTCTTAGTCGGACTTTGCCGTCGAGCAGACAAACAAATCCCTTCCTTATGACATAAGTTGCTACATCCACCTAACAAGGAGGTGTTACAAACTTTTTGGGCGAAATTGAGACTGAAATATAAATAACGGTGGATGAAAACAAAGAGCAGGGAATTATTGCACTTTGGTATTTCTTTGAGTTGACGCAAGTTTATTAATAAAATTGTGTATTTTGCGGAAATAATAAATAAAACAGTGACGTACATTATGAAACAGCGTACTTCGCGTGATAATATCTTAGATAAATATTTGTTGGTTATACGTTTGCCACCGATTGGTATAATTTAAAACCAAAATTGTGTAAATTCGCAAATAGGAAATCAGCGAAACGTAGTGTGTGTACGCGAGAATAGAGAGTCGGCGAAGAGAGAAAGAGATATCAGCCGATAGCAAAGCGTTGCTTTCCCGAACACCCGGGTCATGTTGTGGTCGAACGTTAATATTAATCGCCATTCAACCCAGCATGCATTTCCTTCTGT
Source organism: Osmia lignaria lignaria (assembly GCF_051020975.1). Taxonomy (NCBI): domain Eukaryota; kingdom Metazoa; phylum Arthropoda; class Insecta; order Hymenoptera; family Megachilidae; genus Osmia; species Osmia lignaria. The sequence goes on from NC_135041.1 coordinate 9,902,717, forward strand.
AAATACGCCGATACATTGGCCGTAAATGGTTGAATTTTCCATAAAACAACGTCGCATTGGGAAAGGGTCCGTTAATGCACAACACCCGTTTGATCTCACGGTTAAGCAACATTATCGTCGCGAACATCCACGCTGCTCTCAATTAATTCGATTCGAAGTGTGCAACGATCAATTTCAACAAGAGTTCACGTTAGTTATTGAAAATCATATACCACGAACTGGGGAGCCAGGAAATTTCATATTTCATACGATTCGCGCGGCCATTTTCCCCCCAATTACCGCGTTAATAATTATTGTCGATTACAAAATAATAACGCTCGTAAATTACAGCTCGGTGCACAGGTCTATTATAACGTCGTATCAAGCCGTCACCTCGGGACGCGTTTCCAGCACGCTCTAATTAACGCCATTTGTACACCTGTCGTTCTTAGCATCGATACGTGGTCCATTTTACGAGCAGATACTACTTACAGATGAGAAAATGTGTCCCGGTTATTAGTACACGAACAACGTGATACGACTATAACAATATTCCCCTGTTGCACTGCACACGAACATCGGAACTTCGTATTCAAAGCATATCACAGAACCGATATAATCGAACGTTATCAGAGAGAGGCTAAACGTAGTGATTCGCCGGGAGGTAGTTCTAGTGAAACGATACACGGTCAGATTAGACGCCGTACTTATCAAAAGTTCCCTTGAATTCCTTCCATGACATGTAGAAAATTCTGAACAGTCTACCAGTTACACGTATGTATGTGTATACACGCGAAATCACTTTCAAAATGACATTCAATTTTTCTTTATAACTTATGCATCGACTCGATAATTTAATTGTAATTATTAACGTGGCAAGAGATAAGTAAAAATGTAACATGAGTTTCTATTTTTAAGCACGTAACGTCATAAGAAACTAGGGTTCTTTGAGAGCTATAGAACTCTGAAAGATAAGAGGCAGACTCGATACGGCGCAGAGGAGTGAGATATCGCTTTATGGAACCGCTGCTTATGTTTGATTAATAAACCATACGAGCTTAATATACAGGGCGCTGCTAAATCAGGGATATAGAAGAAGAAATGACATCGTAATTCTTAATTAATAGAAAAGTTGTATCCGTGCAATATTTATTTTCCTTTCACTTTTCCTCTAATTTGCTTCGAAATTTAATTAAAAGTATCTTTCCTTGTTTAATTGAAATCGTGTCGAGACGTTTTTATTTCCTTCGGTATATTCTATTAGCCTATAAAACTTGTAGCTATGATTCAACAGCACCTTGTATACGATACCTAGTAAAAGAGATAGAACACGAGTAAGCAACGATAAGAATCGGATAAGTCATATATTTATTGGCGCTTGAACCTAAACGTCTGAACCTTAAATCACGCGGCGATCACGGATCGTTTTCCTCGACAGACTGCTAACATAAAACACGATCAAAGTGAGACGATATATTTGATTCGATGCAAACATCGATCCACCTAGTTACGATCTTTTAGTCTGATCGAAATCGTTCGATCATTTCTTTCCGTTTAATTTAATTAATGGAGCTGTTCGAGCAATCTCTGCCATTAATCCTTCGTAAGAGATACGAATCGCGATTGTTTGTTACCGTGTAACCCGTTCAACGGCATCTTTATGCAGAGTTGAGAAATGTGGGGGCCAAGGAACGGCGCTATCTTCGCGAAATTCTGCCACGTCAATATCAATTAATTTAACCACGTTTCCGGACCCCTGTCTGGCGCGCGGCCAATTTCCTTCTAGATACTGTCTCAGATATTCTTGATCTTACTCCTGGAACATCTTCATTCTTTGCAATTTTAAAGAAGAACGATACCGCTATTTGTTACGCACGTATACTTCGTTCACGGTAACTTACAATTCGGTAAACAACATTACCGAATGAAATATTTGTTCAATTATTCGACTGCATTAAATTCGCGATACCAGACAACGATTTCTAAGCAGCGAATATGTTAACGATTTTATAGACCTGTTACGTGAAAATTTACATGATCTCTTCGAGTTGCGGTAATTTTCTCTTTTCAATTCTGATCAGAACGTATTAGTCAATCGGAGCTGCTTACGTAAGTCAAGCAGAATTTAAGAAGCGAGGCTTTATGCCTGACTCACCGTACGCGATATTATCGGTAAGATTTCGCTGAAAGATTAGACGAAATTTCACCTGCCGATGTGTTAAGTATACGCGACAATTCGACGCTCCGTTCGACTGTAAGAGAAGGAATAGTAGGTTCGGACGTGATAATCCCCTGAAATAATCCGAACGAGCCCCTGATTAAATCGCATTAACCCGAACGACGTTCCTCGCTCGATCTCCCACGAGACGTCGGAAACAGAGGCTCCAACTTCGACAACATAAATCTTCATCGGTGTATCACGGTTCGCCGACTTTATTCCGTTCAGATTCAGCGGAGGACCGAACGCATCTGTCGTCTCCGGGAAACGGGAAAGGAATGCGTGCACCACATTATAATAAACTTGAATTAAGGAGGGGTTGTACGCGTGGTCCGAACAAAACGCTTTTGTCGCGACGCCGAACAAAGCCGGACAATGCGGTATAGTGTAACGCGATGCAGTAATGCGTGGGGTGAAAACAAGCAAAACCAGGGTAGCAGAGCAACAGTGGTTTAGTAACCACAAAGTATACACGGTGTCGCGTTTACCGCTGTCGTTGTTAGAAATGTTAGAAAAGATATTCTGGCGAAACAAGGAAAGAAAGTAAGGGAAAATATTTCGATCACTGAATTATACCTTGCATATGACATGAAAATAAAGTTACAAGGGAGAAAACCTCGAAAATTACAGAAACCCCTCGAGATAGCAAACGAAATTTCGATTCTAATCCAACAATTCGATCGATCGAATAGCATTACCAAGCCTGTGTAATATCTTCATGGAAAGCTGGCACGGAGCGAAAAAGGGAGAGGCCAAAGAAACGAGTCAAACGAAGGGTACCGAAGGGAGAAGGTTTCGTGGCAATAGCAATTTCCTTTCGTTTTGTTCTGTATCGAAGGGTGAGCTACCCTGTTGCATACTCGCGGATGTTGCCACCACCGAACGCCCCATTTTTCGAGGGGCAGAGATGCACGAGTGAATCATCATCCCCGAGGGTTTGCCTCCCTTAACAAGATACGTCGTTCCGAGAAGGGTGCACACCGATAAACACTGGCTCTGCAAGGTCCAGCAAATTCGGCAGACAATGAAGGAACGTAGGAGAGATCCACCCTCCGTTTTGGACTCGTAAGTTTCGAGCTTCCGCAACTTGTTCGGTATATACGAGGGTATTCCTGGCTCGAGTGACTCTTACGATGGTAATAATGTGAAATCTTAGCAAGACATGAACAAACGAGAGCTTCGTTACGTTAAATCGTATCGCCAACACCGGAAGATTCAAGATCTCTTATTAATAAAGCTTTTCTCGGTATTGTATCTAAAATATAGCGCAATTTCAAATAAATTTTATTAGCTCCTATTTCGCGATCACGCTTTTATAAGCTTCCCTTCAAAAATATAAATCCAAATGCTTATTGCCCGGAAACTTTTGGGCACCATCATATTTTATGTCGGCTTTATTTCTTTCCCGGCGATTTTATTTACGCATAAAAGAAGGAAACGTGCAGCCGATATAGTGCTTCAACCCTGCGTACATCTATACTCGTCTCGAACGAATTTCGATCACGTGCACGTTGATACCAACGGGTTCAAGTACTCGGCTTGTAAACAAGTTTAAACAGTGGCAAACAAACGAAACGTTAACCGAACCGAATAATTCGAGGGAGAACAATCTGAAAATTTCGTAGGCTTACCAATAATATCGTGATGTTTGCGCACGGGTTCGAAGTATTCGCTGAAATCGGTATCCAGGCACGTTCTACCAATTACAGTCGCATCAGACCCCAGGGAAATCCGAGTGAACGGGAACGAAGAGGCCAGCAACGATTGCTACGCGTACACCATGGAATGTGGAATTAATCGACATGCGTGTATATGTGCCGGCAAGCTTCGTTACCGCTTTACATCGCTAGCCACGTTCCGCATATGGCGAGAAAATATCGATACGAGACCTCTTTTTAAATTCACCGACGAACGCTCCGCAAGACATCGAATGACTCGACGAATAAGTGGAAAAATCAACGATATTGGAAATCAGAAAATCACCGAATGGAAATATCGATTTGAAATCTCTTGAAAGAGTTCACGGACAAACGCTCGAGAAGACTTTCAATGACATCGCGGATAAGTGGAAAAATCAACGATATTGGAACCCAGAGATATCGATTTGAAATATCTTTCAAATCTCAACGACGAGAGGTTGGAAAGTCTAATTAGAATCAACGTTCCGAATTTTAGCTTTCAATTTGCAGGCTCACGGTATCGGTGTTTAGAACTTGTCTGTTTCGATCGTTGGTCGCGTGTGAAATCGACTTTGAAGATGTCGCAAGTGGTATTCGAGGGAACGAAGCGGCCCTCGTACAATTAAGACGTTTCAGGGAAACAATCTCAACGGGCAGCAGGAGACGACAACGGCCACGGCAACGAGGTTGTTTCGTTAAAAGGAGCATTACCACCCGGCTAGAAAGTTTATACGGAACGTGAAGAACATACGGAAGCCCGGAACCGGGGAGCACTTTGTCAGCTCTAGAGCAACAAGAGAAGAGAGTCACTCGGTGAAACAACGATAGCGCAGGACGGACCAGACCGGCCAACTTCCTCGTCTTCTTCGCAACATAAGTTGTACTCGAGCAACGTGAATATAAATGAGACTAACGAGCTCTCTGTGATGTCGGTAATGACGCTAGATTGCAGTCGGAACAAGCGAACGGTCAGCTATAGTCGGATTCCGCGTTGTCGTCGTCACGACCAAACAGCACCCGCTGCTCGAGAGGACGCCATTTTATCGATGAATGTGCATATTAGAGGAAACCTTCTCGCTTCCTTCATAAATTACATTTCACGGGGAAACTACAGGGTTGAAACCGAGTGCCATTTTTTCAATACTAACTTAAGGAATTAGGATGTTCGTGGAAAACTCGACTGCTCGAATCGATGGAACGATATGGATGAGAATTTAATCTTCCATTTGCAGTCATACAAAAAACGAAATTGGTTCGTGCCATATTGGACATGAAAATGGTTCAGTGACGAGGACCAACGCGAAATCGAAGGCTCATGCAGGAATGTACGTTATCATTAATCATGTCGATCGTACGGTAGCACGAACATGAATAATTGGTGCTGGAAGCCGATCGTGAATACTCCTTTCCTCTTGAACCAATTACCAGTGCCATCGTTGCATCCGTCGAACGGAAGATCGAGGGATCCGTGTAAAGATTATCAAAGAAATTGTTTCAGAAGCTGATGCGGTAATGGGACAGGGAACAATGAAGGGGAGGAAAAGGGACAACATCTTACGAAGATATTGATGGACTTTGGAGTGGAGAAATCGCGATGGCCGATAAGAAACGGCCAAGATCAAACGAGTAACGTTGCTAAGAAAAACGGGAACAGTAAAAAGTGAAAGAGATAATGAAAGGTACGAAGAAGATAAAAAAGGGGAGCGGGGGAAAAACCGAGTACTCGTTATCTTTGGTAAATCTAAAAGAAAATTAAAAAGAAAAATGTCGGTTTGTGGCTTGCAAAACACAATCACGAACGTGGCTATCAAAGAACACCGTCTGTCGTTTCAGTGAATCCTTATTGACAGCGCAATGCCATGATAACGCTACAAGAAACGCGCGTAATAAAATATGATTCAGCGATTATGCTCTTGAAGGTATAATACGGTTTAACCCATGTAATTGGAACGAGTCATTAGAAGCGAAAAATGTTAGCAGGAAAGGTGAATAATTTAAAGAGAACCACATTTTCAGAATCGTATTTTTTCGCAAATGCAACGATGCGTGTGCTTTTCACGTTTGCCCCATTTTTTTTTATGCAAACGCGTGCTCATTTCTGCACGAATTAACATGGTCGAAAAATGTTTAGTTCTTGCGAGATATTTTAAATAAGTGTCTCCCTTGAAAGAGCTCGAAAGTTTTGACAACGGATACCTCGACTTACAACCCCCTTTAATTTTTCCCAAGGTATTGAAAACCCAAATCTCAGTGATCATTTAATAGCACGAGCCGTGGTATTGAATGTTAACGATCGAAGAGCAAGATCGCAGATACGATGAAGTACGCAAACTTTGATATCGCTTTACTTCGCAGAATTTCCGCTTAATTTTGCGATCGCGTAATTATGCGAAGGTAGGTCATGTCAAAGTTTCGTCACGCCCGACGGAGAGAATGAGGTTCCACGAGGTGCCCGGATCGTGCGTGCAAGCTTCCGCTAGAGCACGCGAAGCGGTATCGCGCGTCTTTCCTTGATCAGGACCCGAATCGCGTGTATTCCAGAAATAACACCGCCAAACTTCTTCGCGAAACACGTAACTCGACTACTGGGGAACAATGCCGGGACAGGTATGACGGCGCCTGGTCTGCGTGTATGTACGCGTATCCGGCGTCGGGCTTACGTGTATACTCGCGAGCGTGTACGAGCGTTGCCTGGTACTGGAGTAAGGTAGCCACGACCTTTCATTCTCTCTTGTCTCTACACTCGTATCCTCCGACTTTATGTCGACGCTTTATAACCCGCGATAAAATTCGCGAATTCTCTAGGACGAACAAAAGCGGATGCAACGAGAAGTGCTTCGAAGAATCCGATAAAATGAATCCCTCTCGAGGTTGAGTCGCCGATTTCTTAAGAACATTACGATTAACTTGATTAGGAGAATTTGCGGCAAGATTGTGGTTGAATTTTCACTGATAAGCAGAATTAAGACTTTGGCTAAGACGTTTCTGACCGCCTTTGATACACACCCTTCCGCTGGGAAAGGGTTAAACTACCTGCACGACGAGTTCTTCAAACTCAAACACCCACCTCCTAACCATACAACACCCTATATACCTAACAGTATCAGTAAAACACATCATCGGGTCGTGATTTACTCACAAAACGAAGCTCGTAAAACGAATCGTAAACGTTCGTGAAAGCTTACCAGATACCTGGTGCTCGTCTCTGAAGCAAAAAATCCTGAACGACAAGAGGAAGAAGCGTTCACGAAGCGCGTTAAGTGAAAGAAACACCGTCGCGATGCAGTTCGTTTACGTAAGACGATTGGCTTGGAATAAAAACGACCGAAGGTAGCAAGGATTAGTGACATCCCTCGAGTACTTTCAAACAGCGTGTACCGAAATAGAGGGACGGGGCTTATCACTGTGACCACAGCTGTGCACAATAATCCAGCTCCCCGTTTTCCACCGGTGGAAAGCTTGCAACAAAGGTCTGGAGGGATCGGAAAGCATCTTTCGTACGGGAGGTTATTGTTTTTAAATTAACGCACTGATTTCTTGCCAAGATCCCGAGAAATCTGAACGCTACCGTTTGTACGTTCGTTCATTCATCCGTTTGATGCTCGAAACCGGGTTACGTGGGTTACATAGGGTTAGGTATGCGTGCAGAATACGCGTGGGCTCGTTAGCGTGTCGGTCAACGACACTGTCGATGGTGACTTCAGGAGGACAGGCTGGCGTGGACGGTAAATCCGTCTACGTCGGATCAACACGGCGAATGAATCGTAAAGCATTCGGCTGCCACTCCTTTTCTATCGCTAATGGTTGCTGGAGAAACGTAACGTGTCACCCCAGGGTGGTCGAACCTACTATTTGATCGATTTCTGTCCGATTGAACGGAGGAACGTCGAACAAGACAAGTTCTTGATGGTTCTTTTTCTCCAAACGCAGCACGATACTTGTGTATAATAGATGGAGTTCATCGCCTTGATACATATTATGAACATCAATATTCTGATATCCAAGTTCTAATAGAATAAGAAAAAAGTAAAAAATTCACAAAAATCGACAATTTTTTAACCTTTCTAACATAAAAATTCAACTGGCGCGTCTTGTTTGTGCCGTTTTTCATAATATAATGCGAGTAATTAAACACACGACACAGCTGTATATTTTAAAGTAAGATTTCGACTTCTAAGACCCTTCCACGCAAGCCGACCATGAAAATTAGCGACGTAGAAAGAACGCGGATTCCTACTCGACCTGTCTTACGTACCGTTTGAATGACAATGAACCGTGTTGAATGGCCACGAAAGTTTTGGTATTTACGGTACATTTTAAATATTCCTCGTGACACCGATCCTTTGACATAAAATAAGAGAAACAAGGTGCTTCCTCTTCTCGTTACGACAAGTGTATTCCAATCACCCAATAACAAGACTGTTTGTGTGAAATATTGATTCACCTCGATATTATTTTATTGCGGACGAATTTAAAATGGAAACACGAAAGAACAATATGGAGAAGAGAAAGTGTTCCGAGGAAGCATAGAGAGAAGTGGAGGAAGAGAATAAGTAGGAGTAGATGTATAATAGGGAAAGAGAAACGGAAAGGGAGAGAGGTCCACGTAATTTCCACGTTATTAATCCGCTCAGGGCTGCATTCCCATTTGCGCTCGAGGACTTTGCTTAATAATCGCAAAGCCGCGAAAAGCTCAGATTACTTTAAGTACTTCAACATTTATCTGAACTTATTCTTTACAAGATACAAAGATTCACGTGACGAATAAACCGATGAAATTAATTCATAAAACAAATGAATTTGACCGTTTTGTTAACATCGATACGTCCAATTAAAAGAAACGAGATTACGATGGAAAAGTGGGTTCAAGAAACATTCAGACATTTCATGGAACGAACATCAATGAAATAAAGGAGCTTTGTGCTTTTTTATGATACGATATTAAACATTCTATTATGTCGCATCGTTAAGCGATTCGTTCGTTTTTAATAATCACCGTAATTGCGAATAAAAGTTGTTCATAAAACGTTTACGTTTCCAATTAAAATTGTAAAATGAGGTCGAGACAATTTTGCTCAAAAATTTATTCAATTTGTCGAACGTACCCTTCGGTCACTCTTCGATATTTCATTACAAATGACGAACCAATTAACAGAATTCACCTTCAATTATACCCATTTAATTTCATGCATACTGTAACGAATAATGTTTAATTATTAAATATCACGATTAAATGTCACGAAATTCTAATTGATGATATTTTCGTAATAATATTTTGATCATGAAAAACAGACTACCCGTTTCGTGTCGTGTGCTAGAGGAATGAACGAACAAGTATGATGACAGTAATCCAGATGCATCCTCATAGAGGAATCCATCTTGCACGTAATAATATCCTTTAAGAGCTCGCTGCATAGCTTCGTGCAGCGTATAATACGTAAGAGCTCGCGAAATGCACGTTTGTCGCAAAGTATTTCATCTCCTGCCTTCAATTTGTACGAATTTCTTGCTAGGAAGACGTAGCGACGAAACAATTTCGCGTTTCGCTCGAGTCGACGATATTCGATAGAAAAATTGTTCAGCAATGAATCGCGATCTTAAAATTTTTAATACGTCCTTGTACGCATAAAAGTATACAGTAACGTTAATTTAGCCGCGAGGCAGAAAATAAATCATCCGGCAAGATCTGGCGGCCACGCAATGAACGTTACATGTAAAGGATTAACAAAGAGCGTCGCTGAAACGGGACAAATTCAGGAAACATAAATAAGATTATCGTAGCTGGTATTTTGCGTAAAGCAACGTCGGGAGATCATAAATTCCTCGTTCGCGGAATACATACGTTAACGGATAACGGTGGCGAACGTTACGGGGGTTCAGCTTTATAAAAAGGCAAAGCGGGCACGGTTTATTGCGACAAGAAAGATCTCTTGCTAATGCAAGATACTTTATGAATGCTAACGAGAATAGTAAAGTGGCGACTTTCTCTCGGCGAAACCATGCATATAATCGTCATATTGCACATCATGAATTTCCACGTTTTCCGCTGCACCATTAAAGCCCCTAGGTACGCCGAGCAATGTTTCATTTCCGGCAGTTTTCTCGATTACAGTCAGCCGTACCAAGCTAAGATTATTTATTATTCCTTCTCGTACGCGGCAGACGAGTGCCGTATTTTTAACGTTTTCAACATGTTCGAAGAACGTGGCTGTTTTTAACTTTTCAGAAATTCCGTTTTCTACGACTTTAAAAGGATCTTGACGTCGACTCGTCAAAAAATATTGCACAAGATGAATTCCGCCAGCTAAATGCTAAACTATCGCTATACAATTGAACTTACCGATCATTGACACTATCGTAATTGAAAAATTACCATTTACCATGTTCTCAGAAAAACGAAGAGGAAACAAAGTCGTACATTTTAAAGTGACTGAATGAAGGCGGAACAATTCAAAGAATCGGTAGCCAGGGTCAGAACAGGTCGGTGCACGTGCGTCAGACATTTCTCCACGGTTCGAACGTGTATTTCAGAAAAACATTTTTTTTCGCGGTTGCACGTGTTGCACGCTCCTTGCCTTTTTCATGCTCTGGTTACGATGCGAGCGGAGGCGAGTTCACTTCGGATTGCACCGAGCTCCTACAAGCGTTTCAAACGCGAACCAGACAGCTTAAAGCGTTAACGTGTACTACCGTGATTTAAAACCGTGCCGTATCACGCGAGCTCCAGACAAAGGGAAATACGCTGATTGAATTGGAGCATCTTCCCCGTCTACTTCTGTATACGAGTGTGTGCGCGAAGAAGGAAGCGACGAGAGAAACAAGGACGAGGGGAAAACACGGTATCGATGAGCCGTTTATCGATATTTCAGGGAATAATATAGAAGGTGTTGTCCTACATGAAGAATAAGACCAAGTCTTCTCTTCTTCCTGGTGAAATTAGCCTTTGTCAAGAGGTATAAAATTTTCCCTAGAGAAGAAAGAAAGTGAATGGAGGACACGGCAGCTGGTCCCTTGTATTAGGTGACCGATCGTTGTCGCTTTTATACACGGAACAACCTTTTACCGACGCATTTATTGTCGTACCCGAGTTTACGATCCTCTCCCACCCATAGGTACCAACGATTTTACGAGTCTAATGCTTTCCTCCGCTCTTGAAATTCAATCCTCGCTTTCTCTCTCTTCTCGAGAGGTGAATTTTGTCCTGGAACAGGTTTCGAAATCGAGAGGTGCTCCGAAAAATTTCACGCCGGTAAAATCCTATCGTTTGCTTATTCCTTTAGAGGGGTCTGTCGACTTCGGCGAGGTAAATCTTCTCACGAGCAGGACAATCGAAGATCGATTCCGTCGTCACGAATGGGAGTGTATTAATCAGCAGTTATCTCCGATGCTCGGTTGTGTCCGTTCGAGCAACGTTTCTAGGACGGATAATGGATAATCGTCGGCCACCTGTCCCTGTCGTAATCTCACGAGGTGTAATTAACGAAGCCTCGTTAACATGCGGACTAAGACAAAGGGTCAAAGCACCCGTGGAAACCATGTACACAGCCTTTAACGGCGTATCGTGGCTGGCTGCTAACAGTTTGTCGAAACTAACAGAAATATACTAACGTTTCGTCGGGGTTCAATCTTATCGGTGGGGCGAATTACAACGAGGCCCCCCTTACGTTGCACGCGACCAAATCGACCGGTTATCAACTCTACATACACAAAATATCGCTAATAATTAAAAAAAAAAGAAATGCAATAATAGTACTAGATATGAGGTAATATAAAAGTGGAAAAAATTATAAAAAAAAATTTCTCTTGTTTAATAGTTTTGGTACAATGTATGTATGTCTCACGGGAGGACGATAAGATATGCAAATTTTCATTCTAGTTCAATGTTATCGTGAAAATATGAGAAGTTGTTGCAACATTATTCAAAGTAAAATATTCAGCCTTGGCACTAGATACATATTTGAAATAATTTTTTTTTTTTTTTAAATATTAACTTATAATTCCGAACACGAGGGTAGTCAATTATAAACTTGACGATAAAATTAAATTAGTGGATAATTAGAAAATTTTAATTATCCAAAGGACTTTGGCTGACAACATAATAAATATTAATCGAGAATAATTAAGTGAAACGCATTTAAGTGTTCATCTTAATCTCGTCTATGTATCATCGCGTGGCAAAATTAAGAAAAAAAAAAGGGGTAACACAGAGATGACTTCAAAACTTTTTGCTATCTCGTGTTGGTTCGTGAAAACCATTTATCTCTTGCTAATACATTTATCGTGTAACATTTGTAACCAGCGTACACGACACGAGCGTGTTTCCTTCCGAATAATATTTTACAATTATTTTCTATCAATGCGTTCGCGTACAAGCTTGGAACACGCAAGGTAACAGGAAAATAATTTTCCTTTTGACATCGTAACACGGTACGAATTCATCCAAATACCCGACGATACGATCTGTGCGTGTACCTAAAATAATAATGGTCGACTCGCGGCTGTTAAACGAGCGTACGTTCCACGTTAAAGGGTAAATGAAATACGACATTCCTTTAATACTACGCTCTATCCGCTTTAAGCGTCGTTTCGGACTGAAAAGAGAAAAGTTTGCCTGACGAATTCCAGTGTTTCTTCCCTGGCGAGGTTACGCGGTGGAGGAAAAAAATTTCGAGAACTGGTTTTCGAAACTAACAAACTCGTTCCAACATAATACAGAATGGCCCGAAGGATTTCAGTGTTCAAGGAAAGGTACATGTTCGTTAAGTCCGCGTCGCGATCGTCTCGTCGCGTTAATTTAATGCGAATAAGTATCGCCATCTATCATTTTATCCCATTTCCCACCTTGCTTCTATCACTACCTCCCCCCTCCCTCTCTCTTTTTCACGATGGAAAAATAACATTCTGGATGATAAAGCAACAAGTACCGTAAAGTGACACTCTAATCCGTGGCAGATCCTTCAAAATTCGTTTAAAATTCTTTCGGCAACGTCCACGTTAAATTCTTGTCCCTACGATCCATTTACGTGCTTTGACGGTCGAGTTTGTTATTGCCAATTTTTTTGGAAAATTCTACCCTTTTTTCTATTTCGTTCTACATATCCGACTATGCAAAGCGACGAAACGAATGTAAAGTTTATTGACACTACCAGCGAGACGAGAACGTTCATGATACTCCTAGTAAAAACACCATGTTGTTACGGTTCGTCAAGCTAAAGAAACGGTTCAGATTATTCCTCTAAAATTCAGAGTCTAAATTGAACATTTACAGAATCGGAGAGACATTTGTTGTTGTAATATACGCGACGTGATCAATTTCATAATAAAAATAGGGAAACAGCAAGGAGCGTTCTTCTGCTCCAATTCAAACAAGGGTTACTTATGAATCAGACATGGATACATGTGTAGTGGATACAGCGCTTCTGATTGGTCGCTGAAGTTTGCCAACGACGCTACTCAAATCACCATCAAAACCATTACCACGAATTTCTCGACGGTTTCTGTTTGTTCGTAGGAAATTTTAAAATTATATAGATCAAAGTAACAAGCACACTTGTAACGTCTCAGTGAAGCCATGACTTCGTTTCAAAGTATTCGAAATAAGGCAGGTTTTTGCCGCGCGCCATAAAGCATTGCACGGTGGATCGTCGACGCCATTTTGTTCTATACACGCGATCGAACGCTGGATCGATGAAACGCCAAAAACGTCAAAATGGAGTGCAGATAAAGCATAGAAACCAAGAGTAAAACTTGATTTCAATCACTTTTAAACCATTTTTCACTGAAAGTTTGTTAAATACGAGATGTATATATGGATATACGCTGACTGATTCGTTTCAGAGCACTAGTACGAATACAAGAGCACGCACCTTTTTTTGTGATGTCGAGCTGCTCCGATCCGGTTCCCCTTTTCCTGCACAATTCCCGCGGTTCGGTGCTTCCGATTCAGGTAATCCAAATGGAGGTAGTTGAAAAAGATATCGTAGACTCGACTGAACACCGTCCGAGTCTCACAAACGCTCGTTACGTGCAGTGACACTGAACTCACCCGAGGGTATACGCGGCGAACGATAAACAACCGAACGAGATTCCCGGCTTTTCACTGTCACTCCAGATTCACACTGTACGTTGTGCACCGAATCACACGCGATCAAAACAAAGAAAATAAACGACACATCGAAAATGGTCGCCTGCACGTGGAAAACGGCGACCAGTGTAATACAACGTCCGTCACGTCGGAGCGGCAAACCGAAACTAGCGCGCTGCGCGGCAGTCAACGAAGGCGAGCCTAGTAGGCCTCCCTTCCCCCTTCGCTCCTCCTTCGCGCGCACCTTTCTCCCTCTACTCCCGTTTACTCTTTCACTCGCACTCGTTCATCTCTATTGCTCGTTGTCCCAGTCGTTCGGTTTCTCTATCTACTGTACCCGACCCCTTCCTTGTCCCTCTGCGGACCCATGATTCCCTTCACGCGCAATCCCTTCCTCTCTGTGCTTCGTTCCACGGCCGACGACGCGACGATCCCTTCTCCACGAACGATCTCTTACACAGGTCAGCCAAACCAGGTCCCTTTTCCAGCCGAGTCCCTCAACTACTCCGTTACGAATATTCAGTGTTTGTATTTTTCTTTTCTTCTTGTAATTAATATTTATTGTGCCAAAAAGATAGTATTTATGAAAAAGTGTCGAAAAAAAAAAAATGTAGGTCAATGATTCAATCCTTGGTTTACTTGAAGTATCCCGTTCCACGTGGTTTCGTTTTATGCGGTTGACAATCAGGCAAAATGGGATTCGCTTACCCCTGTAATGTATAGTGGTAAAGAACTCGTTTGTTTCATTCATGACTCTCATCAGAGAATTTAAATCGCTCCGAATGTTGAGTCGATAATGATTCTATTTACTAAACGGTGTATCATTTGAAAAAGTAGAGGTGATCATGTTTTTTTTCCTTTTTATTGTAATCTGTTACCGTGAATCTTTTTTGCACATGCAGCATAGCACGCGTTTTACCTCGACATAAATATGTATCTTCCGGTGCGATGGATGAAAGATTGGACGTTCATCAGCATGGCGCCTTGAAAGACACTTCTTTGTACTAGACAGCTGCGTATCACTGATTACTATATCTTGCCGTTTCAAGAAATCGTTTCTGACTAACAACCGCATCTGCGCGTGATATCATAGCACTTTGTGTTCTTTGAAAAATAAAAGGAATTGTCCGTTTCGAACGATTCGGATGGTTTAATTTATCTTTGATAAAAGTATTTTAAAAGGTGTTTCTAAAATTATCACAAAACTTTTGCGTCGTGCTTTTTGCATGACTAAGAAAGTTTTTCAAGTATCTCTTATGCCAAGCTGTTTCAGAACCAGCAAGCCTCTAGGATCGGCTTTAAACTCTTCGCTTGCCTTTTGGACAGGCAATTTGTAAGCGAAGGATCTACAGAATTAACCAAGGTCTGCTTCCCTCACATAATCATAACCATTATTTATAACCTCGATCTTCTTTTTATTACTGTCCTATGTTTTCTCGATTTCCTCTTATTTACTACCTCGTTAGAGCTGCCTCACGACCAACTTAGCGTATTAACAATGGTCACGCGATTCATCGATCGATACATTGTTCGCGATGCAAAGCTCGAAGGATCAACAACCTTATTTATGATGATATCCTCAAATAAAATATACGAAGTTTAAGACAAGTAAAATATTTTTTTCTTTCCGATATCAAAGATTCGCGTCAATTTGCGCGGCCCGCGAGGAGGTCCGAATCGCTAGGTAATTATTTGATTTCGTCTCCAAGAGATTCGAAGGCGATTTTCGGAAAGCTCTCGAGCAACTCGAGCAGAATCGAGATCTATAAGTGTACTTGAACGAGCGTTCGGGATTTCGGTGCTAATGGCACTTCAGAAGGAACACGGTTCCTGTGGTGGTTAGGAGTCTAAATGTTTACATAGGAGCTGTTCCTTGTCGTTCCCTCTAGTATTTACGTCAATATTTTTCGTTTGTTGCTTTGAAAGGGATTCTAGTTTACATCTCGACACCTTTTGTTTCATTTTCCATACGATTATTATAGTACAGCATCATTTCTTTTGTCACTGATGTATTTGCAAACGTAAACTTGAATTTCCAGTCGTCTCATTGATAGTCACCATCTATCGTATGCCGCTTATAGGCACCGGCAACGATGGTAAATTACGTCCGGATCTGAGCAAACACGTGACCACAGTACTATTTACACCAGTAGTTGGTAGTGACTAGAGTAACGGGCCTAGCCATGTACCAGGAACTAGCAGGAAGGGTATACAGATCAAAGACCCCTGACGTATCTCTCTTGCTCCAGCTCTTCGAAGCGTCTCCTACGGGTTGGTTGACATTACGCTGGGACAGCGTGGGGTCGCGATGCCGGACTCTGTCGCCTTGAGAGTTTCTTAAAACGAATCTACATTAATTTCATCATGGTGAAAGACATAGGAAGCTCGAATGTTCGCGCCAGCCAACCTTAATGATTTCATCGTTGACACACGCCGCGACGAGGAGCTGTAATTTAACCGGTTAATTATGGGATCGCAAGAGGCGAACGGTACACCGGTCCGGTGGAAAATGAAACGATTATTAGGACACGTTGGCGTGAGATCTTACGCAGCTCTTTCGATAGATCCTTCGTTCCTGCCGGGCAACTCGTTAGCCGAGCAATTTGGCAAGTCCAATGCCAGCCGCCGGCGTCCCTGTGCGGTAACAACATCCGGAGTGGGGAATAAGCGAGATGGCCTGGCGAAGGAGCGAGCCAGAGGGATAGGGATGGAAAGGGATGAGCATCAGGGTGAGAGAGGCGGTTGCTTTTCTCGAGGTAAAGAGCGGTCAAGTCGGACCAGTCGGAGAGAGAGTCCAAGAATCGGTCGGCCATGACACGACCAGCCACGGTACGTACTCAAGGCTATCAACCTCTAAGCTTCCATTAACTGCTCACCGTCGATGTGCGCGATCGCGTTCGTGTGTACACGTATAAAGGGTCATACCTATTCCCCGCTATCTTACCCTTTGTGACCGCAATTTTGCAGTTCTAACCTGGCCGAATGATTGCACTGTAAAAACCTTTATCGCGATACTTGAACGAGTGTCACTCGAGTTTGTTATTAAATTGTTTGATTGCTCGTTAAGAATCCATTACTCGATTGGGAACGTCACGGGGTTAGAAATATGGCAAATATTTCTGATTGCGATATTACCTGGTTGTATTCTAAAGACATCCGGAGTAATCATCTTTCGATTGAGTTCTCCTTTTTCGATTGAACGATTCACCAAGATGGTGGCGAGATACACCGGTTCGACGCAGAGGGTGGCGCTAACAGGTTCGTCTGTGCCGTACAATGAGTCACGTTGAATGGTAAAAACTAGTCCGGTAAGGCAACACGAATAAAATGATAGAAGAGTTCGAGACCGAGTCTGGATTCGTTTTCAAGTAGAGAACAACAACGTTTTCCTTTTCCTTTTGTTGTCTTGCTTAAGCAATTACGAATAGATGCGCACCTGCTGTAAACATAGCGCCAAGAAAATGATTAATTGAACCGAAAGTAGAATGTAAATAGTGGCTTCCTCTAGGCTTACTCGTGGATTCTTCGGGAAACGAGGCAAAACTTAATTTGTACAACTTCGTTGAAGACGATTTTATCAGAAACAAATTAACGAGAGAAAAGCGGTAATAAAGCGAGTTTTCTGGTCTGTGTGCAACACGGTGAACGTCTCTCGGCACGGCTCGATCTTCGATCGATTCCAGAAGATCTCCTCGGGATCGTGACCTTCGTTCGGTCATTATAGCCGTCATAAATCATTCGGCGAAATTACATCGCGAGCTTGCGTGATGAGAGAATTACTCGTCAGTGTATAAGGGAATATTCGCCGTGGAGGCATACGAAACAGTTTCCCCGGTGAGATCGTACAATGTCTCGAAAGATTACCTCATCAAAGGCATCGATTCGATTTCTATGTAAACGCAAATACGTTCCTTTCAGGAAACTTGTCAGAAATTTCCATGATAATTGTCCACATTGAATTCGAACGTAGTTGAAACACGATAATGTGATTTTATTTTGTCCAAAGAAAAAACACATTTTTTTCATCGATTTCCACAAATTTTGGTTATTTTTGTTGAAAGCAAAACGAGTAGGAAATTATGTATGTACTTTGCGTATTGTATGGAACGTATACTCTGTTGATTGCATTATCATGCATTTACCGGAAATCGAACGATTGCACGTATACGTTTTTTTTTGTGTTCTCCATATCTGATATGCAATTTGTTGACCTTTCGATTTCGGATTGAATTAATTTCTACCAGCCGCTGGCTGCTTTTGTAAACAAAATCAATGCGATTATCGTAGTCGAGATTCGTGGGCCGGGTTCGTGTACCTATACGTGGCAAAATCGTAGCGTTTCACTGACAGATAACAAAACGAGCCCGGCAGAACGTTGATTAAAACTGCAATCATTGCGCGTGACCACAGAATTCGATAAAAGCTTCGAAACACCGCTCTCCGTCTCCGATGACCGACCGGGACAAATGGTTAGCGGCTGTGGATCGTAGTTACAGCTGAGCAGAAACGTTTTATAAAGATTTACCGATCGCTACGATCGAAAGAAATTATTCGCTGCGGTTTTTCGTCGATCCTCTGCCAGTGTTTTCGAGCGTTTTCTATCTGGAAACGAAACCGGCACAATTACACGCCACGTCGATGGTCCTTCAAGGATACTCCTGTCATGATCACATCGTGATTATACGGACGATAATTTGTTCGAGGTCTGATTATTGAAATTTATTCCAACCGGTAGGTACGTTTACCGTATAGAAAAATGAGAGCCGTTCTCCCTTCATATGCTAATACGAAGATTATTAGTTTGCTCCCTATATTTCCTCGCGTGTAATAGGATCGCGTAATAAGACTTCGTGTTTTCCATTATAAACATTAAGTTATTGGAGGGTGGTTAATTTATTTACAAAGGTTTCAACAGCTATCACCGCGTAATATTTGTTAATTAACACACTTTAGTCGATATCAATTATTCGAATAGAATACGAATAGAATCTGATTTTTTATGATTTAGTGCATTTCCTGTATTCGACGAATTCGAAGTTGGGTTAAAGAAGGGACGAGGGAATAAAAAATATCTGAATAAAGATTTGGCCTTGGTGAGATATGTCATGGGATAGCCCCTATGTCTCAGGGTGCGTACAGGTGGAAAATATCGATAAAAAGTTCCCCGAAAGAATTATGAATCCCAACGACGCGGGGGTGGCGGGTGTGAGAGTAAACTGGTCGTCCGTTCTTTCGTTCCTTCCACCTACGTTTTATGGGAATTCCATAGGAAATATTTCAATACACGTTTGGATGATGGCTCAAGGGACGACCTTGTCCCATCTAGCTTCGCTTCCCCTCGTATCATTTCCATTGTATGTATATCACACATTTACCAAGACGTACATTCCAATCGCGAATGACCCGTTCTCTCTTTTGCACCCCATCTCCATTTACCACCCTTTTACGAGGAGGAATTTGAAAGCAAGCGAATGATCGGGGTACAAATCAAGGCTCGACGCGATCAATCATCTGCGAAATATTTTCCGAGGGCGTCTTATGGAATACGGGTCGAGGCAAACGAAGGAGAAGCATTCATAATTTTTCTTCTATTTTTTATTAAAAATTTGTTTCAAGTTCACCGTCTAGTAATCGAGTCATGAAGCGAGCGATGCTCGGTAGTTTCTCGGTGTATCTCCTTTTAAAGGAAGACTTGCCGCGAAAAGACTCTACCTTTCCTCTGGGACAGAGCTACTTGAAGAAGAAGAACAAGAAGAAGAAGAAGCAGCAGCAACGTTCTTGCTGGAAAGTATCTTGAAAACGTTACCATGGAGTCGAGTTACAAAGAACCGCAAGAGTACGGCTAATTTTCAGTGGTTCCTTCGCTTATAATTCACCGTCGTTGCTGTTGCACGGTCTTCGTAAAATAATGCGCAAGCTTTCACGTCCAAGCAGCTTTCATTTTCCAACAGATACTCGAGAGCTGAAAGAATAATCAGATTGATCGAACCTCTTATTTATTTATTCGTCGTTCACGAAACTCGTTGAATTTTTCAAACAAACACGACGCCTATATCATGGCAGGTGTATTTCTGAATGCACGCTGAAACTTTCATAAACTCAATTAAACATACATACTGCAGACATTGGGGATCGTCTTCTTGTTAGCATGACGATATCCGACGGTAGAGTCATAAATAATTGAATCGTAGCATTTATCGCGAATTAGAAAACGCCGTACAACGACTAGGTAAAGTAATAAATAGCCGTCTTAAAGTTTACTGCTCGTAGCGAATAGTAATCGACCGAGGCTATCATCGGCTGGCTTATTTTATATTCATTTCGTGTATCGTAACTTAGGTAAGGAAACTTTAGCACTAATACTCTCGACTGGCCTCCAATTACGAAGTTTTAATACGCGATAACGCTTGAGAACTTTTTATTTAATAAAGAAATCAATGTTCACGTCGTTACGGCGCGATAGAATCGTCGTTCATAGAAGAATTATAATTCTTGATTATTGGAAGATTATTATTATTTACATTCAATTAAATGTCCAAGCAATTCCATAATACCATAACTTCGGTGTTGCTATCGTATAGAAGAGGACAATGGCGCGAAGCGGTGAAAGCGGATAAGCGTACAAATGAAATGCGCGTCCGCGGGCAAAGTTTTGCCGGACGCTTTCGTAATCCTCGATTCGCTTTTCAAAGTTCGTCACGATATTAATCAAAGTGTTACACTTTCGTGTAATCCGCGGACCAAATTTCAAACAAATTATCCCGGGATCCGGTCGGACAAGCATCCGGTGGCATTTTATAAATGGTCCCGAAGGAGCAAGGAATTACGGACATTAGTAAGGGGTTGTCAACGTCTCCTGCTGAACCTGCTGCAGCAGCTGCCGGTACCGCTTCGAAGCAAGGAGAATTAAGCGGTCTTAAACGCTCTTTGATACCGCCGTCGACGTTTTGAATTATTTTTTAGCGTGACGTTGCGCCGGCCGCGTCGGCGCCTCGATTTTTAACAGCGACTCGAACCGGCCGTAATAAAAATACTGTTTGCCACCTTGTACGTCAAAGGAGAGAAGTAACGAACGTTACTTTTCCATCAGAATCTACCGTTTTTCTGACAGCTTTAATCATAATGTAATTTCATGTCCTCCATTTGCCATTGAAGTGGATTCTACCTATAATAAAACAGCCTGTATTTCGTTTTCTATCGTGACAGCGTTCTTTCGATAACACGTATTTGCGATAAAAAGTAATTATCGCTAACCGTGGCGCCGAGTCGTTTAGAAGATCGTAAAAGTTTCTTATAACACGTTTAATGGTACGTTGATGGATTATTATCGGTCGCGTAAATGCTGCAAATTTTAATAACGTCCTCGGAACGTATGATTAAGTCTGTCTGTTCCTCGTTTGACTCGTTCCGTTGAATCGCGCGTATTTTACGCTCGGCTGTTGCATTTAATTCGCAAGAAACGCGTGAATATCGCGAGCCGATGTTTCTCGATGATAATTAGACGTCGATATATGAGAAGGACGATGATGCAGCGTTGGGTTGCTGGGCCTCTCGCGGACGCACCCATAGGGTAGCATTATTTCACCGTTGGCCCGTTCAATTGAACGTTGCTCGATACCAGCGGCTATACCCTATAACGGTTATTCTCGCGAGTTGCAGCTCGTATCCTGCGGAAATGGCGATCGTTTCTATCAACCCGCGAGGCAACACGCGGTCTTTTTTAATCGAACACCGAGATTTTCTCTCCTTTCGATTCGTTTCTTCCAGCGTTCGCGCCGTTTCCTCGCGTGTTTTTCTTAATCGTATCGGTGGTACTCGAGCGATCCTCGATAATCGTCGAGTATTCGCTAAGCAAATAGCAGTTTCCTCGAGCTGCGCTGCGAGGCAGGCTATTCTCGAAAGCGGCGTATCTTCGTGCCGTTCGATGCCACGGTGGACTTTAGCGGAACACGTCGTTAAGCGAGCATGTCGCGATGCAACGCCGCGATCGACGAGGTTGTTTCTGGTTCCGCGAAACGAGGGCTATCGGTCGTGAAACGCGAAGGGGGCTCAGGTGGCTGTCCCGTGACCGACGTGTTAATTACACGGCCACGACGACGAGGTGGCGCTTAATCAAAGGAGGTCGATCGTCTGGTGCCGGTCGTAAAGCGTGCAAGTCAGCCGGTACGTTGCATACGGCCCTCGTCAGGAGGTTACGGTTGTTTAAGCTCGAAAACGGATGAGACGCGAGCGATTCGCGAGAGTGTAAACGCGTACCGTTGCGTACGTTGTGTAAGTTGGCACACATATCAAGGTATGTGTGATAGCATTCACGGGCAAAGCGTTCGAGGGAGATGGAGCAACCGGTGGATGGGGTGTACGTGATCAGGGTCCTGATAGTATGGTCAGACTTATGGTAAGCCCTCGCGAATCGCATCCCGAGTGCAATAAATGTTGTAACGTACACCGCGCCGGGTTGTGCATGCTCGAGCTCTGACGCCGCGGCCGATACCGGGCTGGACTTTATTTAATTAATGTAACCGAATACCTACCGTTCGTGTAAATGCAACTGCTCGCTCGTTTCAATCGTTCATTTGTATATACCGCGTCTACTACCGACCTGCGAATTCGAGCAACGTTATACGTTTCATTGGATGGCAGAGCTTGGCTAAATACTCGTGCACCTACTCCTCGAGGGTATCGGATTGTTATCGAACATCGCCGCTGGCTGCTTCTGAAAAAGAGAAAGCTAAACGAGCCTGCAGTCGATGCACGTTGCAATCTGGTCCCCGAATTATCTGTCGCGATTTATAATGATCGAGCACGAATTATTAAATTCATTTTCCGCGGACCGATTACCGCTCTCCGCCTACGTGAACCTCTCGAATCGACGCGAAAGTCGACCGTGATCTCCTTCGAAACTACTATATCATGTTGCTTGATGTAAATGCATATTTCATGTGCAGACACGTGGCCAAGAATTTGCTACTTTATCTGGTGGCGAGTTATCGAGCTTTCCGAAGAACGCGTCGATTATCTTGAACGACGAGCGTTTAATGACATCCATTGCAGTCTTGTCTTTTCTCAGCGACAAGTGGTTATCCCTGCAAGTTGTAAGTCGTTCCGGAAAACTGGTAATAGTTGTGTGACTCGTTGTCGTCCTCGATGAACTTAATGAAACTCGTCTTGCGTTCGACTGGCTAGTCCACTACCGAATCCTTGACGAAACGTGCTTATCCTTCTTTGTTCCTTCTCCTTTAATCTTATTCATCGTTTTATTCTCGAGCATGCTCGAGCATGCCTGCGTTAGCTCGGTAAAAGTTCGCGTAATGGCATTCCTCCAGGTTTCCGTGTCAGTCCCGATTTCGGACGTTAATTGGCTCCTACGCACAATGGCTTACCAAAATCGGAACGTAATCAGATACTCGGTGCGGAGCAGGCTACAGGTTTCTATGCGGACCGGTTGCAGCACGCTGCACGACCGGTTGACTCATCCCGGCCTGGACTCGTTTCGAGCCTCAGGGTGCAGGAGCTGCCTCTGCCGTGATTCCAGACCGCCAAGTCCCGTCGAGTCTCCGGCGTCTGCGACCGTTTTTCCTCGTCCCCCACGACCGTGGGACAGGAATTCCTAGGATCCCTGATCGTTCACGGGAATTCACCGTGGCGTTTCAGCTTTAACAGACACCGACGCTCTCTTTTTCCACTCTTCTTCTTCCTCTATTTTTTTTCTCTCTCAGGAATTTGTCGTTGACTGGACGCTGTAAGACGCATAGTTCGGTGAATCCTTGCGGCGGTGGTTGCTTCTTCGTGTCTGGTTACTAGGAAAACCATTAGCCGAAAGAACCGAGAGGACGAGATCGTACCACTTGCTGCCTGTGATGCTCTATTTTACGCTCGTCGCTTTTGAGATTGTATTAGCCTATTGTGGATGTCGATCGACATTATTTTACGGCATCGTCCGTGTCAGCTTGTCAAACTGTACGTCCAAGGATGTTAGCGATATTTTATTTCAGCACGGGTAAACGCGAGATAAATTTGCACCTCTCCCGTGCAAACGTGTCCGGCACGTTTTACAATGTGATAAAAAATAATTTGCGAACGCTCGTGGTACGTCGTAAACGGAAAAATTGGACGAGGTAACCAGTAATAAAGAACGACTCGGTTGGTTCCCACCTGGTCGTCACGAAATTAGTTACGGTTCACCGCGTTCGTTGTGTATGTATTGTATACACGGATCAACGCGACAACAGAAATACAGTTTTCTTTCTTCCTGTGCGCGAGGCATCGTCAAGAGAGCGCAATTAAATTATCCGAATTGCTTGTCAACGGGGCAATTCGAATTTATCAGAGTGCCTTTGAATAGCGCTACGCGAAGCCTTGTACGAGGCTGTGTAATAACGTGTAGTCACGAACGAACGTTTATGTACGGTTGTAAGCGTTACGTAATAAATGCACAGTACCGGCACAAGAGCTCTAACTGTCCAGAGAACGTTGTCGTTGCGTTGTGGAACGCCTGGTACTCCTTACTTTGCCTCGCGTTTCTCCATTCCTTCCTTTTTGTATCGTTCCCTCGCGAACCGACGCGTACACGCGTTTATGCACGCGTATATGCCGGGACACGGTGCATAAATACGATCGTGGAACACGGAGGCGACGCTCAGGCGAACGCTCAGCCGAACGCTCATGCTGTCCCGAATGAATTCGAAGGAACGTGCAGTATTTTAGCGGGTAACGGAACACCGGTTCGATTAAATTGAATGCAGGTGAGTCGCGCGGGCGCGATAAATGAAAAGCAAAGAAAAGAAAGAAGAACTGGTGCGTTATCTGACTGCGTAAAGGTTTAATTTAAGGCCGATTCACAGCATCCGCTAATGAACGGAATAGGGGATGGAAATTTGTTCGAATATTTGTACTTGACGGTGAGAAGTAGCATATTACAGGGATGAAATTTCCGTCACGTTTAAATTTCCTTAAATATCAGGAGCAACGTTGTCATAATACGCGAACGAACGATTAATTCCGGAACAGATGGCGACAATGTTCAGATGGCTCGGTTTCTACGAGAAATTGGTTTCACGTGCACTATCTTGTTGCGGCGACAGAGACATTATCTTTGCTCTCGATTCAAGGTACATGTCATACTTCTATAGGGTGTCACGTAATTGAAAACATAGAAAAATGCATAGAGAAAAGAATTTTCTTTCATTTTGAGAATTCTTAACACTTGTCTAATATATTTACTTGTATGTTATATTAAGTTCACACGTAAGTCCACACTTTTGATTTACCTATTCTTACATAGAATCACCCCTTTTTCTACTAGACACCGTGTGTATATCGAAAACGTTCGCGTACGTGTAAGTTTCGTAAGTTGAATCTCGCGTGGGCATATTAAAACGGTATAATGGTATATTATGATCGTCTCCGAAGAACGGTTACTTGCAATTCACCAAGGTGTGATCACCTGCCGTAACCCTAATGCGATGTCATAACGCTGTCGGAGCAGCTCTAAACCACACGCAGTCTGAAATTATGTGTAGTTTGAAAGTGGTTCCTCGGGACGATATTAAATTAGGAATTCCTCAATGTTGGCAGAGCTTCCATCGCCGTACATATACGACACGTTTGCCTTTCGCGAATAAATCCTAATTGAATTCTTACGAACGAGTTTCTGGAATCTAATGACACGACGCGCGGGTTTAATACGTTATTAACGTGTTATTAGAGATCCAATATAGCTGCAGGATTGATTATTTTAATATAAAAACACGGTAACCATAAAAAAGTTATCGGAAAGCATTCGAAAAAATATAAACCGACATAGCTTATCGATTCGTCGGAGTTCTTCGTTAAAATATGTTTCCGATAACGTTCGATCGATAACTCCTCGTTATGGCAGAAGAGTAGTCTGACGAATCGAAATGAGATTTCAACTTCCGACCGAGCGTGCTCGGAGGAAGATGCTAGGATAAATGTTCAAGGTGGCTGTGTGGCGAAGTCGAATAAGGAAGAGAGAGAGAGACGAGCAGGGATAGTTGTGTTGGGGGTCTGGGTGACCGCGTGGCTGTTTGCCAAGCCACATACATCATACCGTGACATAATCATCCTATATTCGCACCCCACTCATTCGACTTCCCCATGCTCCTGACCCCTTCGCCCCCATGCCCTGCTACTGCTGCATTACGCTCTGCAGATAGTCTCATCCGTAGTATTACGTGGCGCTATCATTGCCACGACGCAGTGCTTGTGCTAAACGACATCCTACTTCCGTCCACGGCTAAGCAAACCTTGCATTGTGCCAGCTCGGAACGCGGCCCGCGAAACACCTACACTGTCGTCAGGGGGTTGATTATCGAGACGCGTGTAATTAGCCGAGTGGAAGGACATTTGTATGCACCCGCGCTTTGCCGTTTCGCTCGTCAACGAGCCTTGAATTATGTGGCTCGTTTTGTTCGCTAATAAACGATTGATACCGTTGATTACACGTATGTAACGTTGTTTCATTCGCTTCGTGCGATGTAACACGTTCGCTCCGGACTGAGAGCTGTGAACATTCTCCCCTGAATGGAACGGATAAAAATGATATTTATGTGCGTTCCATATTCTAGGTTGCTACGAACGATTAATACGGGTGATTATTAAGCGAGAACGGTGCAAGAAATTTACAGGGTTATCGTTGCTAAAGCGGTAAGCTGGTTGTAAAATTTTCGCCGGATAACAGGCGAGGCAACTGCAAGGCGAATTTCTGTATTACACTCAAAGTAATCTCATCGGTGATATTATGCGCCGCTGTCGTTCCTCTGATGCAACGTTCATACTAAACGAGCTGCCTTTACGTTCTACTTCCGTGCACGGTTACCTGATATCGGGTTACGCCTACACCGGAGAGCGCCACGGCTATCCAAGCTGAAGGTGCAAATTTTATCATAGAACCTTGCGATTTTATTGCGTAAACTCGCTCACGCCGATTCCGGTTTTCAATTACTTTTTGCTCTTGCAAATATGACAGAACGATTACCATTACGGTTAAGGTGTAATTTTATTGGCAGTAAATAGATTCGAAACAGCATCTCAGCGTTGAAAGATTATTTAAGATTAATATCGATATTGTTTATTTAAGCGATCATTAAAACACCTAACTCCTTAGCTTTTCGCGTCAGCTTTAAACCGTAATTTCGCGATGTTTTGCACGTACTCGCTATAGTTGGCTCGAGCAACCCTTTTAATCGTGAAAAGCTGCGTCGTTTAAGGGTCAGGGCTGTCCCCTTGCTTGTTAGATTCTCTCATAACAGTATGAGAAAAACTTTATCTCCGGACATTAAGACTCCGAAGGAGCTTACTTTAAGCGCGTGAAAATCTCGTGAAAAGCGGAAATAGGTGGAAATTCTCGATTGCAGACGCAACATTTTGCAAGAAGATTTCCCAAGCAAAAAGGGTAGGCCAAATCTTGAATCATTAGATGATCCGATACTGCCATGGTGGAAAAATTTTTATATTTCATCTATTCATTTGCTTTATCTACAAAAGCTGTAAGTTAAGTGATGATATTATTTATGGAACGATCTTCTAATTAAACCGCGATGGTGCAATTAAAGGCAAAAATTTCCGAGCAAGTTCATTATCGTATTCCACGCGTTAGCGGATCGAAATACATCCACATTCTACGATCATCCTGATGCAGCCCGCGTTTCAACGTAATCGGTCGTAATTTCAATTAGCCATTAAAAGTTTTAGCCGTTTACCATCGACTGATAGCTTCGATTCGTGCGTTATCCAAATTCCAAGCGTTTCTCGCGTTGCAAACCGACACGCTCGATAGCGACGCGTTATTCCACGAAAATAACGTTTAATTAAGTGGCGTGCATTCTGTTCGCGCCTGATTTTCAACACGTTAAGAACGACCGAGCGACAATTTAAGACGGATTCGTAAAATCGAAAGGCTTTTACGTCCCTTATTACTTATCGATGGTATAAACGTTTCAATAAAAAAGACAGTTTTGATATGGAAATGTTGTGTATCGGCCCCTATATGAAGACGCGCCTTGAGGCGCACGGGGGGACGCGCCACCTGTGATGATTTTTAGTAATAACAGTTCGATTATCGTGTGTAATGGCGTCGAAGGATCTCAATAAACGTTATAAACAGTTATTAGTGTTAGATATGTAATTAACTATATTTTTTGTGTAATAAATGTGTTTAAGACATAACAGGAACCAGGAAGTTCGGAAATGTATTTACTACTACGAAACGTAAGTAATAAAACTAGCGACGCGTGGTAGAACGACATCGCTATACTTTCACAAAGCTTATTGCCAATTTATTAGTTGTGTCTCGCGAGCGAAACCCCGGACTTTCCTTCGCTGTTACGTGCAATGTTTTGACGAACAATGGCGAACGAAAGAAACCGTGTAGCTTAATGCGATTCGTTTATCTGAACGGATTACAGACATGTTTGATTCGTATCTTACGGTATGGCATTAAATGAGGGAGCTGATTGAACATGTCCCTCTTTGTTTCATACACAAATTGTACGGTAGTAGTGCACTTTGAAAAAGAATCTTTTTTGCAATTCGTTGCTGCCTGTATTACTATCTGAATGGATTTGCTAATTTTTGTTCAGTCAAGCTGTCGACTTCAGTGATCGAAGTCAACGATAAGCGAATCAAAATGTTAAATCTCATGCGTTGTTATGATTTTAGATGCGCTTCGTCGAGAGATGAGACGAAAAAGGGTAGTACTATCGTGTTTCCATGAAAGCGATGCCATAACCGTGGATCATAATACAAAGTTTACTAAGGGCGTCGAGGGTTTCGCTGTCTAAGGCGGGAAGGTAAGTGGTAGAGTATAATGCGCCAAGTTTTAATTGTTATGGGTCATTGTGGTTGAAGTTATTTCATGCCAAAACTATTAAATCAAAGTTGCTACTTCTGATTTCTTACCGTTTGATATACAAGCTACTAACTGTTTATAGCATTTAATTAAGAAAATTTATGTTTTTATTTTACTTCTGTAAACACTGTTATTGGGGTAGTTTTGTGTACCAGTGTAAATGGTCAGGTGATAATTGCAGAGTGAACGGTGCAAATGCGGGTGAGTTTTTGGGGTCGTATAACGCCACCGTTTGCCACGTCCCCTATCTATAGACAATCGTTGATGCTTGTACAAACGATTGCACGTTAATTGGCATCGTATTTAGGGACACCGTGCGATGGGACAATTATAAATAGATTAGCAATCCAGTTTGTAATCAGTGCTAATGTCACTCGGTAATTTTCATTTGTCGACGATTGCGAATGAAATTGCCAGGTGAAATAGCGTACGGAAAATTATGTTACATCCGATTTAAACGAAGACTGAATTTCAATCTAACGCTTATCCTCTGTGTATAGAGATCGCGGTAATAACGTCAATTATAAAAAAGTTTCACGATATCAAGGGTATTATGATAATACGCCAGTAATAATTTCTTATATCAGGATCACGATTTAATTTCTCGGTAACTGTCAATAATTGCCAACCGGTACAGCTCGGATATCGACAAATTACGCAAATCTCCGACGAGAACACGTCTCGTAAACACTGTATTAATATTTACGATCCGTAGTTTCGACACCGGCGAAGTTTCAGGGAACCGTGAAGAATGTACGTGTCGAGGTGAGAACAGAGTGTTAACAAAGCTCGTTAAAATGAGCCGATCTCGTCGTATTAGATAAGATATCGTATAAACGTCGATCAAGCTGAGGTATAACCGCGTTTACGCTATCCCGAGCCTCGATCTCCTTACGTATTCGTCGTAACGAGTCTGTTTCGGTCGAGTTGCGAATCACGTGGGATGGTAAGTACAAGTTCTCGTGTACCGTGATCTTAACCGGATAGAAAAATCTACACGATATTATGGTTCGCGATGCTAGAAACTCGCGGTCGACAGTCCGGAATCCATTAGCGAACGCTAATTACCGTACGGTTATATTCAGTAATTCGATCCGTCGCGTCGATCGTTACCGTTCGCCAACTTCCAGAAAAATGATCCCACCTTTTAGCAGGTGTCCGTTACGCGATCGACAAACTTGATTGTGTTTTAATCTGTTTCCCGTTGACCGTTCGCTGTGCGTGCGTGATCCAAGGAAAGAAGATTGCGAGGTAACTGCACTCCCCATTAGAACGATCATTTCTATTCAATTTTTTTGCGAACTTAACGATACCACGTTAAATATGCAAAACAAAGAAGACAATTTTTCACTCGTGTCAGATGGCTCCTTTTTCGTCTCCCTTTTACGCCTGCAGCAATCATCGGAATTGGTGACCCTGAAGAAGACGCAATGACCAGCAAAGTAAACCGCAGCTCAACCGTACAATGTTTAATTCCCATAAACCCTTCCCGAGGCGAGCGTGCAAAAACGTTCAGCGACGACCTATGAATACCCGTGATTTCTTTTCCATGGGACGTTTACGGCGCCGCGGGAAACTCGAAATAATGCCGGGCATCGCGCATAAAGCAAGCAATGACTCGGTAAAAATCCTTAAAGAGGCTCGGCTCCACTGAACGCGTGTGCCGAGACTGTCCCGGTAATTGTGTGTTTTTATCAAGGCGGGCTTCACAAATCTGTCGGGTTGTTAAGGTAAGTGCCTCGCGGTTGCGTCCTACCGTTCAAACTCCTCTCTTTCCTCCTCTTTTCACCAACCTGTGTATCCCTCAACGTGGCGGAGTTAAAAGGTCATCCACCGAACGAACAGTCTTCTTTCCTTCGTCGACGCGGTAGCCGGATAGAAAGCTACACCTGGCCACACGTAACTTATCCGATCCTCACCGGCGAT
This sequence comes from Osmia lignaria lignaria, assembly GCF_051020975.1. NCBI lineage: Eukaryota > Metazoa > Arthropoda > Insecta > Hymenoptera > Megachilidae > Osmia > Osmia lignaria. The sequence continues at coordinate 9,933,472 of NC_135041.1, forward strand.
AAGATAAAAGCTAAATAGTCCGCTAATTAAAGACCCCTGCTGGCCGTTCGAGCCACCCTGCAACTTGCAGCGGGAAACAGAGAAAAACGGGCGTTTCTCTTACCTAACTTGTACGTAGCCACGAACGTTTCTCGGTATCCTGTTGTTACACGTCGAGCTACGAAATTCTTGTCCCTCGCTTAACTATTAGGAGCATCGGCAGCCCCGATGAGGATCCAATTCTAATGAAATTTTATGGTTGCCCCGTTGAATGGGAAATAAATTTTCAAAATGCCGACCGCTTACCAACTTTGGTGGCGACCATCGAAAGCATCCTATCTCTGAATCTCTCCTCTGATTTATCGTCATTTGTGTTTTACCCCTACTTAATGTAATCAATTCAACGCGCGTGTGTATAATTGGATTTTTAATTAGATTCCATAGAATTTGTCGGGATTAATTATTAAACCTATTGGTGAACTGTAGTATATTTATTTACCGCGTCTTTTAGAATTGGATTATTCAGAGTTGTTGGTTTACGTTCTTACCACGCATTCAAATCCCCGGTCATTCGTTTCTCGCGTCGTCTCAGTTTAGCTGCGGTTAAAAAGGAACAAGAGTTTATCGATTGAAACCGAAGTAATTACGAACATGTATTGCGGTATCGGTTATTGTTTTCGATGTTTATTTAGTAAACTTTCAAGTTGGGTAATCTCTGATCGCCATCGATTGAAATATGTACACAATGTCAAAGTTTCAGGGAAATTTACCGGGAACTATCTTCCGTAATATTTGTACTGGGTTCAATAGCTTATACCAGAGAAAGTTAAACGCTGAATCGTGAGCTCGGAGATAGGGCATTCGATCGAAGCTGATACGATGAAATTCAAGCGATTGTAGGTCCACTTCTTCGAGTCTCGAAGAAGGTCTAGGTCAATTTCGAACGGGTCTGAACAGATTGATGCGGGTCGAACAGTGTCCGAACAGGTTTAAAGGAGTCTAACGAACCGGAGAATCCAAACAAGTCGTGATAGGTTCGAATGTACACACGGTGTTCAAACCGGTTGCGACGCGTCAGCCTGTGCCGAAACGATTTCACTCGGATTATGATGAGTTCGGACGTCCTCGGTGTAGGACGTAACGAGAGGAGACAAGTTGACGCGGATCGGGCTGATAATTTCAACGCCTTTGTTCCCTCGTCCCTCCGATAATGTTGTTCCTCTCGATTCGTCACTTTGTTTCCCGGCGTTGACGAGGGAACCACGTGTTCGCCTGCCAATTCGGCTGTTATCGTGGAAAAATATCACGGAGTTCGTCGCGTTTCACTCGTCTGTGAATTTCTATTTGGTATATGTAATCGATTGTGCACATTTTAAACAGACATCATGCCAGTGTATCAACAATCGTATCTCTCTGCAGTCTCGGAACGAACGTGTGCACGTTTTTCAACTGTGTCATACGTACACAACGGCCGTAACGGAACGCAGGTATATTTAATCAGGGGCAAATGATTATGTGCATGCTAGATTTCAATGAATTCGTTAATAGAGGAAACTCAATGACACTTTTTATCGTGCATTCGAGAATTATTATTCTACGTTTTTAATCGTTTAGATCGTAAGGTTATTTCTATGAATATTGTTTGAATGGAGATCGAAGCAATTATTATCTAATCATTATTTATACTACTATCGTATGGCTTTGTCAGTCGAAGTACGAGCGGTACGTAGGTTTAACTTCATCAGGTATAGTAGGATAGGAACGGGAGCTTAAATTCTGAATCGATCGGGCCGATAATTCGATCCAAGGTCCCCTGTAGGAGGTACTTCTTCGTGTTATCCCCGGTGTGTCGGTGATACGGAGGGCCAAATCCGAGATACGAGCTGTCAGACTAGCTTTATCTCTTATTTGTGGCCCCGTAGATTTCAGAAACATTCTTTTCTCTTGTATCCTCTTCCTCACCATCCTGCTGCACTTCCCATCGTGTTTCGAGACAGCTACCAAAACGTAGGCGAGACTGTTGCTCGTTGAGTCTTCTTCGAAACTTGCCATTGGCTAGGAGGCCAGACAGGTAGCTGTTAGCTTATGTAGATTAAATTGTTTCGAAGAAGCTGCTCTGCTGTTTATTCATTGCGAAACGACGATGCTCGAGATAAACGAAACGATTCGAGGAGCGTAATCGGTGTTCTTGGACGATGCTCTCCAACGAGCACAACTATTTTTATTCTGCACTCTCTACACTTTTTTCTTTCTTCTTTACACGAAACTTTGTTCGTTTTCTAATTCGTAAATATTTCATCAACGAACTTCCCTCATTTGCTACAATAGACGCGCAATAAAATTCTCGTAAAAATTGGTTAAATTTTCAGTCGGTGCGGGCGAAGCTCGAATCGTCCCACACACTCGCATAATACACCGTTTAACTAAGTTGTTTTTTTCAATGCGCCGCTAGTTTCTTCACAAAAGAGCACTTTCGGATTGCTTCTAATGTCCCACGGGTAGATTCACTCACGCTGAAGACACATACACAGTGGCAATTAAAAACGTGTATTGTGGCCACGGAGAGGACCACCCTCAAAGAAAGACCACGGTCGCACAAAAGGGATTAATCTACCCGGAATTACAGTGAAATTAAAACGTCGCTTCGTGTAGTCCAGTGGAAAACGGTGGAACGTACGAGTCTTTACCAACTACAGCCTTTTTCATCGTCAATTAACCCTCGTACAGGGGATGGTGCAATAGTCGCACGTACAGTGAATACAATGTTAAACACGAACCAGCAATTTTATTAGATATTTCAGCTTTTATTACATAGTTAAGACAATGCCGCTCAGGTGTCTGAATTATGACAGATTCAAGGTTGGTTTTCGAATGACCCAGTATTCGCCTGACAGTGAAACAAGCATCAGATCGCTCGGAGCGACAAAAACCTCGGAGAAAAGGCACGAAGAGAGCGAAGAAGAAAAACGATTAAAGTATCATAAAATGGTTTTTACGCGCTGGTGAAATTGCTTCTGGGTGGTAAGCAGATTCGTATTGTTCACTGGCCAGGGTGAGCGCGTAAGTTCCGGTTGCAAAGTTTCGCGTATGATCTTCGAGGGTACGAGTTTGCTTCGAAGTCGGTGTTGTTTGTTCGTTGTTAAATTACCGTTAGCCACGCCGACTCACGGGAGAAATTCACCGTGTTACGAGTATAAAATGACCGAGGGAACGAGCGTCCTCGAATTGGGTCACACCCGGTGGTTCGGTAATAACTGTTCCTTGTAATAAAAACAATAATTGCACATGTGCATTCTTTTGGGACCGAGGAACACCCCTAGGCTCGGTCCATGCTAATTTAGTTTGGGATTTTAATTCTTTGTCTTCGTGGATTTTAAACGTTAACGGGTTAAAATTAATTTGTGTACCGGGTTATTGGATATTTAAAGATGTATCGGACACTTAAGTTGACGTCAGACGAAACAAGCAATATCAGGCACCTGCATATTCCCAGGTAGTCGTTAGTCTTTCGTATCCTATGCTATCGTGTAGAGGATTGTCGACAGATCTCCTGTTAGGTTGAACCGACCCATTGAATCTTTTACAACGACGAACACACGTCGATTAGACAAGTTTCCCTCGGAACAGTTCCTCCGCCTCGCTTACCCCGGGCTTGATTGGCTACATTTATAATGTAAACGGGAATCGTTCAACTCTCAGTGTGTTTTATGTTCACGCTTCAGTATATTTTCTCGCCACATCCTGTCGACGATGAATTATGAACGACGATGATTGCGAAGGCGCGCTTCGTGAGGAAAAACGTTCAACCAATCGTCTCTTTTGCCGGTTTCGAATCATCGATCCACGAATTAACGTTATATACCCACTGTTACACCTTTCAACCATTCGTTCTGTTCTCGTTCTTTCATTTTAATTGAACATTATATATTTAGTTTCTCTCGGTACGTTCTCACGATCTTGCACGTGTAATTTTCAATCTCATTCGATGTGAAAGTGCCGACAACAAAACGCTTCGATTCGCTTTGAACGTCTCCTTGAACCGTATCGAACCTCGATAAAATTTAGGTTCGCATCAATTTCGGTAACACTTTCACTCGCATTTGTTCCACGACAAGCATCGTGTTAATGTGTTAACGCGAAAAGGTCCGCTTTATTTAGTACCACTGTTTCTTTCGTGCAGAAGCAATAATATTCAAATTATTAAATTATTAAAAGGTCTCAAGATCCACTTTTATTTACGACATGGTATAACGCGTGTCGAATTTTTTAAAATAATTCCGGTTAAAATTGTTGTTTCTCTGGCTGACTGTTAACGATGGGAATTCAGCGTGCCGTTTAATTCAGTTCGTCGCGGGCGTTCCACACGGAACACCAGACGAACAGGTAGATGTGGCGTATTCAGGAGTCGCAGGTTTTGATTAAATGACTGTGTTTTTGCGTCCGTCGCGACGCAGTTTTTCAAGGTAGCGATTCATCGTGATGCAAAGAGCCGGTGTTCATTTGGCGAACAGTGAGAGACGGCTGCGGGTTTCGGCGAGCAACGATTATCCTGTTGAAAACAGCGCCGGCGCGTCAATTGAATCGACGTGGCCAACCAAAAGAACAAGCATCGTCGACCGATTGAATGAGAACATTGTCGAATGCTGTATTTACTGAAGCTATTGAACTCACGGCTATCTCTTTTCCATTTCACGGAAAGTTCTTTTGCCCGTCGCGGTGCCACGTCGCTATTAAAGCTACACGTGAAAGCAACGTTATGAAACCGCGACATAATATTGTTGCGATAGTGTCAGAAGCTCTTTTAGGATCGAGATGCGTGGAAGCATCGGTAGCGGATGTCTGATAGCAAAAAATGTTCGTTCTATAATTTCCAGTTTTTTCTTCGCGAGGAATCGCTACCTGGTGAGTGTCAATATTGAGAAAATTGAGATTTCCTCTACGTCCTTATTACGTATAATGTATAATCGTCTCGATGCAATTATACCTTGATCTAATAGGTAGCAGAGCAAGGTGGTTATTGTAACTGTAACAAGGTAACTAATGTGTAAGATGTATTTAATATAATTGAAGTAGATTGCACAGGATGTCTCTGATTTTCAGAATTACTTGCAGCAACCGCAAAAAAGAAGAAAGTATAGTGGTAAGATGGGTCGATTTTTAAAAGGTGTCAAAAAACGCTTTAAAAACTTCGCGATTTAGGTATCGCGACTTCAGGAGAGGTGCTGACGTTAACTAGGCGCGTTGATTAATCGATCAACCTTTTGCCGTTTGGCTGTCGCAAGTTGCCGTATCAGAGATCGGGCATGCGTTCATCTTCGGCGTTGATCCGCGGAAAAGTCACGTTCGATCGTAACCGGTGAAACGTGCAAAGTTCAACCGCGATAATATATCATAGTCGGTGCAGCTCGGTCTCGCTAGTCGAACGCGCGACGAGCTTTTACGCTTTCGCGCGATTTAAAGAGATATACCCCATTGTGAATTATGCCTTGCTTCCCTGTACGATGACGAGCATCTCGTGTCCAGTATTTACGGCCATTGTCTTCGTTACCCGCTCCGGGCTACACACAGCCACGACCGCATCGTGATCGTTATTGAGGCGCGTGGGTCGTCTTCTTCCTTCTTTTCCTTCCTCATCTTCCCCGCTGACCGGCCCCTACAATGTTTTCAAGTTCGCGTCTATGTACGTATTACTCGGATCAATGGTTCCCACGTGTTTCGATAAGGCGACCTTTCGATGGCTTCTTTTTAACCCTCCGCTCTCTTACGAATCCTCTTCCTGAAACCATCTTCGCCAACGGTGATAAGAAGTCATTTTTGAAAAATTAATGGAGCAAGTAATTTGAAATTTTTCGTCTGGTTTTAACTGGAAGTGTACGTACCACCTGCGAGGCGTAAAGGATACGACGGGTGAGCAAAGGACGCGTACGTCCGAATTAATAAACCTTTCATAACGAAGCGAACGTTACCGTATAACTTGCCCCGGTACACGGGTCCCCGACAGTCGGGCAAAAATACAACCACGTACGAAATTTACGTGTGCCATGCCGCATAAACTGGCCCCCGTGTCTTCCATTGGAATCGCGACTGGCCCGGAGGGAGGAGGACACTCCGCGTGCCTCGCCTTATTTCACTTCCTCGTTACCAAATGGAGATCGAACCCCGATACTCTCTTTTCTCTATGCCTTAGCAAGAATCGAGAAGCATGGCCGAGCAACGCTCGAGATTTATACCGGTACACACGCATTATGGCGTTGTTAATATGCAAGTCGACGAGCCGTGGTACGCGTATACGCGCGAAACGAAGACGGAACCGATGGAAACGCGACGGCGAAAGAAGGAGAAACAGAGCCGCTTACTTTAGTAATTTATTTAGCTGCCGTGCCGTAATCCGAGATATTCATCCGGGTAATGGGTAATCGTAGACGCACTCGCAACCGTGACTCGGACCCGTGGCAATTATAACCGCTGCTAGGTGTAAGGATCGTTAGAATTGCTTTTGGTATTCTAGTTTCTTTCTCTCCCTCCTTTAACGCGCGATTGGCGATCACGTCCGTGAGAAAATCATTTAGAATATATTTGAAAAATCGTTACGACTCCTCTGGTTTCCTTAATATTGATTTTTATATTAAAACAACGCCTCGAAATCTTCTGGATCCAACTATGTACACCTTGTTATGTAACCTTATTATACTTAGCACAAGATTTACTAAAATGTTGCAAGATTTATGTCGCTAATCTAGCAAGTCATTTGGTGCAGTAAACAGCAAAGTATCTTGGCGACGGAGTACCGCGCCAAGATTTAGCTCGAGATTAAAATTTTAAGTGTCGCGGAAAAACCGGTGAAACGTTTTCGCTGTTGCATGATTCACCGAGATGACGTGCAGCTCGTTTTAACACTCAACTAAGAAAATGAAGTTTCTTGGAATTTTCTAACGCAATCGTGTATGATTTGGGTATACAAGATGATTCAAAATAGTAAAGCGAAACTACCTTTCCTAATGAACCAATGTAAACATTCGTTTGATCATTTTCCATACAGAACCCACATGTGTATTGCAGACGGTTTGATTGAAAATCATCGTCTACCTTCTCGATCATCCTTCCAGTTGCATTCTCACGATAATCCTTGGCTTCGAACAGACTTCCCTCACCGGCACAATGACTTTTTATCGAACGCCTGTAATCTTTCGTGGAAACAAAACGTTTCTCTGCTGAAGATTTATCGGCCGCTGTCCGCGCAACGTACTAACCATACTCGTCGGTGCGCACACGTACAGATAACTTTCTCCCTCGTGATAAGCCGTAAGGTATAAATCTGAATTGTTTTTATAATTCCCGGGGAAGAGATGAGGTGGCCAGATAACGGGGTTTCTAACGAAGTCTGTAATTTGCGATCCGACAGTAAGGAGATCCGCGAGGTCCGAGCGTTAGCGAGTTTCGCGCGCGAGATGGTTCGCGATTCGAAACCAATCGCCGCCCGATAAACGTGAAAAAATCCCACTCTATTTCTGTTTTCTTGTCGATCGAACTTATAATATCGCCTCTTTAAGTGGCAAGATTTCTATCTTTGTACGTGATAAATCATCATCCTTACTATTTCATGAACATGGTAATTACAGTATTGTTTAGAATAATGATACATGAAGTTTGAGTTTTCGAAGCAAAAAAAAGTCAATATCTGCAAGCTTGAATTATTTTTATTATTATTATTACTACAATACTATTGTTACAATATTTAATATAATATTTAACACGAGTAAATGTAACTTGATTATTAAACTGTTACAGTTTCTAAAATGATTTTTTATGTTAGAGATACTTCGATAGAAATGTTATAAGTTAGTAACGCTTAAATATAATATTGCTCTTTTGAGACATTGTTATTATGATTTTATTAGTTGAGAATGATTTTAGATAGTATTTATCTGCTATCTATAAATTGTATTTGACGATTTATGCTTAAAAATCATTAAGCCTATTCCCCTATATTTTGCTATTGTTTATACTATATTTGTCTTCGCCGATCTTCTTTGGTTCAAATTTTCTTTTCCATTCCATCATCTTTCCCTTTGGAAACCACCTCTTTCTTTTCATCTACTACCTCGGTTTTTTGAGATGTTTCAAGTAACTTTAATAAATTGCCTTCTTTTAATTCTTTCTCGATTACTTCTTCACCTATCTTCAGTATCTCAGCATCTTCTAACTTCTTACCACCCTTCTTCACAATTACTACTTGCTCTTCAACTTTCTTCATTATTGTTTCACTGCATATTTTCTTCTCTTCTTCAGTCAACTTCTCTTTTCCTTTTCCACTCTTTTTCAATTCCGCTAATACTTTTTCTTCAGCTATCTTTGTTATTTGTTCTTTGACTTGCACTTCAATCACTACTTCTTCCTCCTTTCCATGGCCGACTTGTTCCACATTTTTGTGCTCGACATCTCCCTTTCCTTTGAGGTCATCATGTTCGTCTTTTTTGAGATCGACTTGTACCTCCTTTCCATGTTCCTCTGCTTTGTGCTCGTCATGTCCTTCAACTTTGTGCTCGACCTGTTCCACTACTTTGTGCTCGTCATGTCCCTCTGTTTTGTGGTCATCATGTCCGTCTTTTTTGAGTTCGACTTGTACCTCCTTTCCATGTTCCTCTGCTTTGTGCTCGTCATGTCCTTCAACTTTGTGCTCGACCTGTTCCACTACTTTGTGCTCGTCATGTATCTCTGGTTTGTGCTCGACATGTACCTCCCTTTTATGGTCATGTCCCTCAACTTTGTGCTCGGCATGTCCCTCTACTTTGTGCTCGACATGTTCCTCATTTTTATGTTCGACATGTCCCTCATTTTTATGTTCGACAAGTACCTCCTTTTTATGGTCGCCATGTCCTATATTTTTGTGCTCGACATGTCCTCGAATTTCAACCTTTTTGCTCCTCCTTTTGCCGTGGTGGTTGTGCCATTCTTCACTGCTTTCACTGCTACTGCTACTACTACTCTTGCTATGACTATCGCTACTACTGTCTTTACTGCTCTTGCTATGACTATCGCTACTACTGCTCTTGCCATGACTGTGGCTGCTGCCTTTTCCACTGCTACTGTCTTTACTGCTCTTACTATGACTCTCGCTACTACTACTGCTCTTATAACCCTTTCTACCCTTCTCTTCATGATCTTCGCCACTGTGTTCGGTAATCTTTATACCACCGTGTTCGCTCTTTTTGCCGTGAGATTCCTTGACTGCACCTACTGATTCTTTCTTTACCTTCACATCACTTTGTGCATGTTCTATCCTGCCTTCTGACCATCCATGTCCTTTTCCACCACCTTTGCCCAATTTCTCGACCTCTTTCTTAATCGTCTCCATCAAATCTGGCTTGCCTTCACCTTTGAGTAAAACTGACACCTGTTGTAGTATTTTCTTCTCGTTCACACCCCAAGATCCTTCACCTGAGAAACACGAATTATCTTTTGCTTTTTCGATACTCACTTGGCATGGAAACTATATAAATTAAATTATCTTTTCCTGTAATACCCTTAAGTTTGTTAAGAATGTCTTCTCCACCACCACCTATAACAATCGCTAAGATTTGATCACGAATCAAATTACCTTTTGCTAAAATACCCTTAAGTTTATTAACAGTGTTTTCGTCTCCTCCCTGGGATATAATAACTTTCGAGATCGAGCTCCATTCTAGATTTTTGTCTTCTTTTCCTTTTCCTGCCAAATATATAATAAAGAAAATGAATTCGGTTCTTCTAAATGCTAAGTTTAATGTTCGTATAGTAAATAATTATTACCGCCTCCATCTCCTTTTTTAACCAATAATTCTAGGGGATTGATTTTTCCTTTTCCTGACACCAGGCCGCTGAGTAATCCTCCATCTTTTCCATCCCCTCCAATTAATCCTCCTAAGCCTATCTGTATTCGATAAATAGAAATTAACAATTGCTTCTACGTTTAAAACTATTGAATTCCGTATGGAATTTGGTAAAATGTATAACTAATACGAATTCAAGTACCAGACTTTCATGCCCGCGTGACGAGCCATCTTTTCCTTTCTCTTCCACATTCCATTGTGGTCCGGGGAAGGCAACCACCCAGGATACCGAAACCAACAGTAATATCACTGACACCTTCATCTTCGTTAGAAGTTCGATCACTGACGACCCCATGGAATGATACCACTGCTTTTATACTCGGTTTGACAGTTGTAAAAACAAACCGCTTAGCAGGAGAGAGCAAGGGCGTTAATGATGGATCTCTGGTAATTGTTTTGCAGCAAAGATAACGCTGTTTAATGTACTTATCAAGAGAAATCGATTTATAGTATCAGAGACAAATGAAAGAACATTGTCTGCGGCCAATCATGCTGAAGTGTTGTTATTCTTACACCCATCTCATTTCACATTGTAATTAATCTCCTCTAGGGTAAACAACATGCAGATTATTTTCATGCCGGTATTTTCGAAGTAGACTATCGAAGATCGTTCAAGAAATTGAAAACAAATTGTGCTTTTCAACGGAATTGTTTTAATTATCTCATAGAATATTAAATTAAAGGTAATTTACCGAATGGACCGAATGGTCGTTCTCCAAAATGTACAGATCTCCAGCTGAAACTCATCTCGAACGTAATGTCGCCGATGTCTTAGAATATTAGCTATTTTCCGCTTGGCTGCGCGGACGAAACAGCCCTCATCCTTTTTCTAGTTTTTCTCCCTTTCTCGTCTTTTATCCTTTTATCGTTCCTCGACCTCCGAAAGATGATCGGTGAACACAAAGCAAATAGAAAGAAGTTTGTTTCGATCGATACGATGATCGATAGTTACGTTCATCAGTCGCGTTCAGTCTCAAAATTCTGCCACGTGATTTATAGAATTCCACTCACGTTCTTCGTGAACTTCCTATCCTAGAAATGTAAGAAATCTGATCCCTTGCAAAATATGAAAGGCAATGGTCAACAAAATGAAGATACTACGAGGTGGATAAACAAAAGTACCCCTATATTTGATAGACACAAAGATGGTTGTAGTCCGAGGGCTGCATTCTTTTCGAGACATTCGAGACGAACGCACAAACAGGGATTCACTCACGATCTGACGTTACTCTTAATTGATAAATAAATACTTTCAGAGGATCAAGTGGATGAGTAGTTTCCTAGATTGAAAGTACTTAGATAGCAGGGTGAATCTGGGTTAACGTGTTTAGCAACGATAGGTCTTCAAACAAAGTTTCCAACAAAAGCTCGCCTGAAAATATACGTAGCCGTGTTAAATCAAAGGGGTGGTTTTTCTTTCCGGTTTGCTTTTTCGTTCAATGTTCGATCGATCCGAGCGATAATTTAATAGTAACCCATCGGGTACAGGGTAAAAATTAGTTTTCGACGGGGTGTTTTGCAGTCGACAAGCATAAAAAACATGAAAGCAGCACTGTACAAAAAAATAGAGATCAGTTCTCATGTAGTTTCTTTAATTGAAGCTATCATTAAATATGCACTTATACAAGTATTCTCTGTTTAAGTGGCAAATCGTGTTAGACACTATTTCCTGAAGTTTGTAATTACAGTATTCTTTCTGTAACTGGCAAGTCGTCAACCTCCCTATTTTCTCGACATTCCATAAATATGGTAATACCTGTCCTACCCTTTACGACATCTATAAAAGCTTTTTCTTGGAGTGGTCTTAAAGTTTGCTCCATTTCTGAGAAAGTTTCTAAAAAAATACGCTCGATTTGCATGCATTTTCGTTTGAAATAATAAAGAGAAAGAAAGAAAGAAAGAAAGGAAAGATGAGTGGACAGGCAATCGGGGATATAGGAATAATACAAGAAGTAGGCGTGGTATCGAACGATCGGATGTGTTCCACGAGATTAGATCGAGATTGAGACATATGGTTGCGGCAAAATAGTCCATTGTGTCCACTTTCACAATTTACAATCGATGGATCCTCGAGTATCGCTAAAATATTTACACTAAAAAAAGAAGAGTACTCGTCAAACTAAAATCGGAAAGCTGGCAATCCATTGGCAACAATAAGCACTCGTTGATGAGTACTATACAGAAAATAACTGTAGGCTTTGTATACGCAATGATACATGATAAATTATTATTTTATGCAGTCCCGTTTGTGTTTGATCAACTGTCACGAACAATAAGTAATTTATTTATAAAGCGTTAGTCATCATTCTTACGCTTATCACGGGATGAATTTTCTGACGAAGGAATCGAACGAGCTCGAGCTGGTATCGATGCAAATTGCAAGTAGTGTTTCGCGCAGGGTACAAGGAAATGCTCGGCGAAGGGTGAAAGTCCGATGTAATTTCTCCTGGCGCGATGGCGTGAAGAAAATTAATTTCGTGCGAAAACACTTCTTTTGACGTAAATGAATTTCATATGACGGATGACTGTTTTACGATCGACGAAATATGGACGGGATCGTGGCCATGTCTGCTCCTAAAAAGCTGTTACACGTCTCCGGCTTTCTGCACACCTGGAACAATATGCAGTTGGGTAATTAAAAGCAACAGACAGATATCGTTTACCGTTTCTTTCCATTAATTATATTCTGCAGTGTAATTTGAAGATAGGATGACACGACATAAATGTTCAAATAATCACGAATCTCATGACTCGTACGTCGCTGAATTAATTTATTACCTGATTTATATAAGTTTGAACAGCTGCAATTTGTTTTTCCTTTAATTACACTAGATCTATTCAGTTTTTGAAGGATGACAGGCTTTCATATAAACATTTTACGGAACATCGTACAGGAAAATGTCAATAATTATGACATTCTGTGCGTTAAGAATGCATAGTCTGGATGTTTTCTGCTTGATGGGGTGAGATCATTTTTCTTTCGGTAATTTTCATTCCCAACACGCTTGCAGAAGATGTCGCGTATCAAGCGGAGAATCTCGCGATAAAATGTCCTTTTTGTCGTATAAAACAAGCAATATGCCGCGTTTTTAGGGCGCGACGTGAAGATTCTATCGCGGCCCCTTACTTATGCGCTATCAAGATACAAAAATTTTCTCCTGTGAAGCCGAGACTGGCAATTATAGTAAACTCGAGTGCAGCCGCTGCTTCGGTGAGTTATTGAAACCCATTTTTAAGAGAAGATATATAAATTTCAGCTGCTAGAAACTTAATTACACCGGTGATATGCTTTCCTTGAATACCTTATATCGAAGCAAGTTGATTAAAAGGATGAATGTATAATATAATTTAACTTCTTTCCGATAATTAAGAATTATACCGACTTCGTGGTAGCTGTTGAGTTGTTATCAAACCCGCACAATGTTCAATATTTATGAAAGTATGGATAATTCGTATTTTCTGTTGCCGATGTCTCGTATCGCCGCCACGAATGAAATATTCATAGTGGCGTGTGCACTTAATGTATGCGGCTATTACATCTGCATCTACGAGCAACATGTAATCGCCACGAGCATGTATAATCAGCCTAAGGACACTTTTGACTAGAAACGCTTAATTGCGACCAGTTTTTTGATGACCCATTTCCGAATCTATGCACAGACATTAATAGTAGTCGATACATTTTGTATAAATGTCATGGATGAATTCTGAAAGAGTTTTTAAAGTTCGTTCAAATTTATAGCTATTTTTCACAGTGATTTATTAATTGTACTACTTTTAGCTTGAACCTATAGGTTGTAAAATGGCGACTCATTTATTGCAGAATACATATAGGAACTTGAAGTTTTAAATATTAAAATTAAAATTAAATTTGAAATTGTTCAATTAAAAATTTATTAAATATTGAAGATTTTTAGCTTAATTTCATGAATAATTTAGTGTATGTTATCAGGTTAAGTAACAGTGAATTCAATTACTTCGTGATAATGGTGTTTAGGAGTTAATTATGAAATGTATTGAATTTCATGTTTCTAACTTTCATCCACAATTAAACGAATCCGGCGTTGATTTCCGGTATCTGGTATTTGTATTAGCGAGCTCCATTTTTTCCGGCAGTCTCGTAAACTTGATTTATTGGAAAGTGCTCTCCAACGAGAAAGATCAATCCTATTGTCCTGACAATCCATTAAGAGGTCACCGGCGGTAAATTTTCTAATTTGGGTCGAAGCAAATAGACATGCTGGAATATCATGTTGCCCGCGGCGAGGAAATCGCATTTGCGAAGAGGTTAACCGCATTATCCTGAAATGAATGAAATGGCAACGAGATGGATCGTAACTGTTTTACTAAAATTTTAGAAAAATATCCGCGACACTAGCGAAAATCAGAACAGTTTCTCGACGGTTTTCAGCGAGCTCTCAGCTTTTTTGCGATCGTGTGTATTAAATTAAAAGTTAATTAAGGTCAACATTGAATCCACTCGAGTGGGGAAGTTTGTAAAGGTATCGTGTTATTGGGAACAAGATTTGATTAATCATCGTCTGATCGTACGGTCTTAGTATTAACTTTTTTTTTACTATGCTTCGTTTCATCGCAATTCGTCATGGCGAATATTAACATTTCGACAAGCGAGAATTGAGCGGTCTTCTTTTTTTTCTCATCTCAGAGAGTCTATGAATATTTCTCTTTCATTATGAACAAGGTGCTTTAAGAAAAAAATAAACGGACTCGGTTATTTCACAGTGTTAAAATATTTTTCTATAATGAAACTTGACAACTAGTCGTGCTGGCGGTATATTATCGTTACAGACCGTCTGAAAAATAAATTACTCAGCAGTTCATTAATTCTTTAATTTTACGCATGTTTCGTCTAATACACTCGCATTATCGTACCTGTTTCCCACTATCTCGATCTTGAAAATTTATGCAAACATATGACGCCGTTCTGCGAGCAACAAACTGCAAATTACCTGATTCGGAACTTCGTTTCCCGTATATTTTTCTTTTCATTTTTGCGCGATCGCGTGTGCAAAATCATCGCGAATTACACAATAACGGCACGCAAGCGTGTTTCGTACCCGTCGCATTCATCGTAAGTTTCGTATTCTAGAAATTAAAGAAAAAAATAACAAGAGACGGCAGTAGCGAGATGTAAAATTGAATACCCTCGTGTATTTCATTTATATCAAACGCGCCCCCGTCTATTCAACATTCGACGATTAAATCAACGTGAAATTTGCTCGCAGTGCGTGGATACCGGTTTCAAAATATATGGCGGCAACGTGCGCGCCATGAATTATGATATCGCGACGCATTAGTTTTAAATGATGCTTTTCAGCGTCGCCGACGAATTTATGAATAAGGATAACCAACATCCCGCTAAATTACTGGATTTCTGTTACCGTATCAATCAAACGCTAGCAAGTCTGCCATAGTGAAGTTTAAACTTGTGTCGTGTACATGAATGCGCGTGCAATGAACCGTGTGTTTTCGTAACTTTGAATAAGACTTGAAACGACAAAATTTTAGCCACAAAGATAGACAGGGTATTTGTGCATAAATTGTTATCGTGTTACCTTAAAAATATAAAAATGTATTCAAAGTTTTTAAAAATATTCAGAACCCCATCTACCAGGTTCTAGCCTTAGAAGTTACGAAATGTTAGTTCGATTGATTATGTAAAACGTAATTTAACGCTTAGCGAATGCGTGAAAATAATTTTTCCAAATGCACCAGCTCGTTGTAAACGCAAAACGCGCTTGTTCGTGGTTACGTAAAGAATAGTGTACTTAAACCCGATACCACGGTTTCTCGCTAAATTTTATCCGTGCCGTGTAGTAAGTAAATACAGCGCGCGATTCAATCCGATTAAACGTTGGATGCATGCACAGCTGGCTGCACCGTTTCTCGATTACCAAACCATGCACATCGTTCCTTTCTATTCGGTCCGCGTGCGTGGATATGTGTGGACGAATACACCTCGACCTATATCGCGACAGTATGACTAATTGTTCGCAATAACCTAGACTCTAGACGATCTATCGTCGAGCTAGAGGCCTAACTAATAATCACCGACGAAAGATTTATGACCGTCGCTTCGATAGCGCCGCGTATCAATTGCGTTTCATCTCTTGAGACAACTGTGCGGAAAAGTTTGTCGTATACTTGTTACATAAAAACACCATCAAGTGTGCTTACGGTGTTTCCTAATGATCTTTAAAGTTCAGTTACCCGGTATGTTTAACTATCAAACTGTGAAGCCGAATCAATCAGGAATGAATAGTAAAAAGAGAAATTCTGTGATATTTTACAAAATTCCTGATGATACGGATTGATCAACAGAGCGGAAATTTTGCTGCGTCGTGTATCTTGATCCGTAGCACGAGCACGGGACGGATTATAACAGACGGTCTCGCGTATCACAACATAAAATATAACGTGTTGTCTATTTTCACGCTGCTAATCCAGCTACTAAGATAGGTGGATCCGGGGCTTAATTCCATCGGGGGATGAGCTTCGTAGCCGGGACAGAAATGTTGGAAAAGCCAGTGTTCCGCGTACACGTATCCCTTACCTCGGTTTCTCGGGCATCACGTTCTAAGATGTATAACGAGTGGATTTCCGTCTGCTGGAAAGATGTTTCGTAGTAACGAGAGGAAGAGTAAAAAGGAGGACGGAGGTAAAACGTGGAAGGACGCTGCGTTCGTCCGGCAGATTGCCAAGAGACGGTTTCGACCCTTGGAGGCCATCGCGCCAACTGCAACCTCGTGGGTGGAATTTAAAACAGGCCTCGAACATTATAAGTTTTCTGATTCTCATCGAGCTTCTGCTACCGTTGAGAGACCGAGTGTCCTTCCATTAATCGCCAAGGTAATTATTACGAGACCAAAAGGCAATTCGAGTCGAAGGTGAGAGAATGCAAAAGAAATAGGAATATCTGTTCGGGACGAACCCGATTCCGCTGGAAATGAAAATGGTATCCTTGTCTAAGGAATTACGATAATCCACGATGTTATACGCCAGCTTAATGTCCTGCGACAGCTGCGGTGCGTCCTGGATAACTCTGGTGATACCTCAGCTTACGAGATACGGTACAATCAATATCAACTTGATCTCTTGCTTCAAAATCTGCTCTCGACAGATCTTCCCTGACCTTGCCATTAGTCGACATTTATGAATTGCGGAAATTGTTTTTCTCAATTCATTGTTACTGGATTGTAGATATCATTCTGTAAAAGTAACAAGGATCTGGCATTTATGTCTACTAAGATAAACTTTGATTGATTAACAACGAGAGGAAAGGAAACGAATGTCGTATCTTTACGTCTGAACGAAAAATTGTCCTGGGGCATACAAATGCAAACTGCAAGTGGGACGTTCGTTATATTAACGTCGTCGTATGTAATTTTTATTGAACTCGTCGGCTGGTTGTGTTCGAAAGCTGTGCGCGTAGGAATATCGTGTGCTTCGAACGATAAATAAAACGCGGTGCGGCTGTTGTTGATATCACAAGTGCGACACGTAATTAATGTCGGCGTGTGTAAGCATAAAGAACATGTGTCGCTGCATTTATACCGAGCCAACCATTACGTTTCGCGTTCATTTTCAACGTTTCATTTTTTTTTTTTTCTTCTTCACCCCTTAATTATTTGTTCAATTTTAAACGTTCGCTGTTCGTTTCGACATTATCAATTTTCGGGACCGCATGCTTTGAATTCATTAACAGACGTGCCACTTCAATCATGAAACTATATCTTATTTTTGTATTTTAAATCAATTTCTTTATTGTCGTTTTATACTCGATATATCATGACGTTTCACTCAAAACAGAACGAATTAGAAATTGCAAAAGCACGTCGGGACGAAATTCTGTCTGGTTAAGTCGACGCTTAAACGTAATAGATCTATTAACGGGCAGTTATGTCAATTAGGTTAACTCGAAGTAGCTGGTTTCTGGATTACTTAAATAGTCATTACAGCCGTGGATGTCCCGAGGATGTCTCTAATATCCTGGCTTTACGGGACTGCGGCGCAGCGAGTTCGCGCTCTCTGCTAAATGACTCGCGACAACCACTCGTAAAACGATCCATCCTCGAGGCAGAAGTAGAAGTTTTCTTCGCAATCTCACGATCCGTTTGTTCCCGACTTTCGTAATTGAAATTGCTCGTGATTTTGATGTTTCGTTTTGTCTCCTCTGTAGATTTTCATTTTGCAACTCTCGAGATTCGAATCAAGGCTAGCATGCAAAATAGGCTCGTTACATTTTTATAAATTTTTAACTTGAAAAATGGAAAAAAGTCACAAGAGTTGAAATCTGGGTAATAAAAAGCTAAAACACTATTATAATTATTCTGTATTTACTGAACTAATTAAGATGTATTCTATCATTTTCTATCAGAACAACTAATCTAAGTTACAAAATAAACAGGCTCTTTACTTTTGAAGCAAACCATCTACTACTGTAATGTGGTTGTATGTTCTTGAGTTCTCTGCTACGTGTTTAATGTCAAGAGTAATTATGATTGATCGGTGCAAATTATGCACGAAGGAATATTGATTTGTCTTCGTGTCAGCTTTCACTGATAGCTGCATAGATTCGTAATAGTACTTCATCCTGTAAGGAGTTCAGTTTTTAATCTAACAAAAACATTCTTCTTCCTCAATTTTATTCTAAAATCTGGCTCCGCTTGCGCAATCATTCTGAAAAACAAGGACATTAATATGCTTTCTTCGCCCTGATTGCCAAGAACGTCCAACCTTTATATTCCTCTCGAGTCAGAAATGAACGATGTGCTTGTTCAAAGAAAATTTCGCATTCCGGCACGTTTTAAATCGTGATTTATGAAAGGAAGCAAGAATTAACGAAAATTGAATGTTTTTAAACCTCGAATTTTTGATTAACAGTTCGTAAGAAGACGATATTACGCGAGTTTACGTAACGAAATTGCCACATATTCAGATAAAAGGTGCGTATCAGTCGAAGGAGGGCACGAACTGAACATATAAGTACCAGACAAATAAATCAGGATTCGAGGTTTCTCCTGAAAAGCACGGAGAATTCAATAAACCGTGGTTCAGTGGTATTCTTAGTACACTTTATTACATTCCTTAATACTTCATGTTCGCTTTACATATACACTCGCACGGTTATTTTTCGCACACGCCCGGGGGTAATTCAATTTTCATAAAATACGCTTCTCAGTCGCGAGTAATTACAATCTACCTTGGTATAAAATAAAAAACAAATGAAATAAAGAACGAGAAACGAAAATAAAAGAGATTCCCTCCCCGCTACCGTCGTCGGACGAAATAATTAAGATAATTGACGTAACGTTTACGTCACCAGCCGTACCAATAAAAGCGTCAATAACTTTTTCCCCCTCGATCTGCTGTTTTAATAACAAGTCGCGGTGTTGCGAACACGTTTCGGAACAGTTGTTTCCAGGTCGACGAGTTCGCGCGTGTAAAATTTAATTCCCGGTTAATGGTGATCCGGGCCGCGAGGGGGGTAAGATCGCGAACGATTCGGCTTGCCATTAACCGCGAACCGAGGAAATTATTTTTAATAACCCGCCGCGTTACGAGAATTCGATCGATATTGCACTTTCACCGAGAGCAAAACGAAAGAATCTGGTGTACAGGTAATATCGAAGCAAGGGTGTCATTATCTATTAACAGTTCTATCGGTCAACGTTTGAAAGTTGAACGATGCCTTTCCATTGCATCATTATTAATTCGTTTAACGCTGATAGAAAACCTCATTCTTATTAGATGCACCATAAACTGAATAATATGGCTCCATTGAAGCTGGCCAAGCACAAAAGCCGAGTCGGGTATTCGCCGAGCCAGGAGTTTGAGTTATCGCACCTTATTCGTCTATCGTTCGGCCACTCGATGCTCGCAACAGCGCCGGTTTAATTAATGGTACCGCCCCGTGAAACGTGGCCAATCTGCTTGCAGACTCGTTAAATTATCAGGACACGCTTCATTAAGTGCTTGATAAGTCGACACGATTCGAATGCGATTCATTGGCTCGTAGGTGTGATCGGTGGTGAGAAATCTGTTGTGATAATAGTTTCCGGTAGCTCGATCGATGCTTCCTCTTCATTACTGTACAAGATAATTAACGTCCGAATTGCGAAGTAACTTTTTCTGCTGAATTCAATCTACAATCTCGAGTTGAAATTTAATTTTAGATTATATTTCATTTCAATTTTTTTAATTTTATATTATTTCCTTGCATATTAAATAGAAGAAAATGGTATAATTGAAAATGTAATTAACTCACGAAACGTCAGGTTATTTGTATTAATTCAAAGTATGTCGCGTGGAAATTACAACTCATAACTTTTCGGCATTGATCAAATTTCGTTAAGCGAATGTTTAGTAAACTGCTACCGGAATACATCCATTATAGTGGTGATAATACCATATTAATGGTAATAAACGAAAGATCATGTATCAACACCAGCAACTCATCGTTTCATTATTTATTATAACGAGAATGTAATTACGCCCGAAACGATCTTGGAACACGTCTCACTTTCCGCAATTAAGCTGTCTTAATTTAACTCAACCAGTAAATACACAATATACTCGAATTTCTGTTGTTTTGACGAGTTCGCATGAAATGTACACAAACTTTCATACGGCAATGTTTACGCTATATTAATGCCTGAGAGTAGGAGTTGAAAATCGTCAGTAGCACGGTCACGGTCGTGACAGATGGTCGTTGATCGTCCGTAGTCGCAAACACGACGTTTACGCGATCCGCGGCGCGTTTCTTTGCCGCGGTAATTAAGACGCCGGCAATTACCAGGCAGCTTTATAAATCGTCCTCGTATCTCGTTTGCGGAGAACTCGTGGAATTTCCGCCGGAAGTCGCGAAGGGTTCTAAGGACAAGGGGGACGAGGTGGACGTGGCCGTTAACGCACCCCTTTTATTTCCGTTGCTGGCGAAACTCGAGAGAGTGCGGAACGCGTCAACAGCTGGCGAAATAGCACGGGGCCAGCGTTCACGGAATCTATAAAATGGCCGAGCTATTCAAAGCCAGAGAAGTTATAATGTTACTGAGAATTCTCCGCGAGAGATGGTTATCGAACGGGCAACGTCCGCGCCCGACCACGTAACGTTTCTCCAGCGGCTGGACGGAGGCTCGCTTCGTCTCTCGTCGGCTCGCGCGGCGATACACCACGGACTCCAGGACTAAGGAGGCCGCAGAGCCGGCTGATAAATGGACCTGGCTGAAATTTCAACGATAACTCCGTATACGATTTCTCATGAGGCAACGCTCCACGGAGGAAACGCCTCCTCGTGTTTTTGCCACCGGCCGCCGTTCCTTCGCCGACCCTGAATTCCGTCTTCGCGAAGAAATTTTAAGCACGCGATGGACGCGCGCTTTCTCGACCACGCAAAATTGATTTTTCAGCTGATTTCGAGCCGGCCAACCGGCGACCGGGATGAAAACGGTATCGTGCTGAGAGCTAAAAGACTCGAGGGGTTCTTGTTCCTCGAATCCCGTAAACGTTATACGCCATTTAAACAGAGACCTCTGGATTAAATTTCTAAACGAAAAACTTTCACCTGTTGGAAAAATAATATCGAAAGGGATAGTGTGAAATACGTCGGGTCAACGAAGACACGACTTCTCCGTCGACTGGTTAAGGCCGTAACGTTTCACGATCAACATTTTCCACGAGTCGTGTGAAGAAGTGCATCAACAATCTTCTCTCCGACGATTTGACATACGGAATAAGCAGGTATATAATATGCGCCAGGAGATATTGTGTTTCGAAATGCAACGACCGATGCACCGCATCGTCCGCAGTCACGGCAACAAGAGAGGAACGATTGGATCACGTTCCACTTCTGCGGTTATACTAACGAAGTACAGTGCCGTTCGCAAACGTTCTCGAAGAGAGCCTGTAGATTTCGGAGCGATACTTCTGCAGTATTCAGATGCGAAGGACCGTTCTTCGTACAAACACAGCCCTGACCCCTTTCGAGCACGTTCGATGATTCTTCAATCGAGTTACCAGCGGATCTTTCGTCTTTACTCCGTGGTTTTTCACGAACAAAAGAATTCGTAAGTCGTAAAGATAATCGATACGATAAAGTATCTTTTCTTTTTCTATCGGCTGTCGACGATATCTTTTTTTAGCCTCTTCTTCTCTAAAGTGTTCACGAAAGGGTCCATTTCTTTTCCCTCATTTGTCTTACCATTCCTTGTACACTATCGCGTTGTTTACTCGTTTAACAAACAAACAAACGTAATCGTGATGAACTGATGTTGACGCAGCGAGAAAGTGCAGCTGAAAAAACCATGCGTGGGTACATACACATATGGGGAACCTTCGAGGTAATCGACTGTCATCTTGAGAAATGTTTTCGCAAATGCCAAATGATGCAGCCTTCAGACAAAGCGTATCGAGAGAAATGATTGCGAGGCAGACATCGTAGGAGATAGTATCGAATAGAGAACAGACGTAGCGAATAGAGAACAATCGTTCCGTACAGGTGCGCCCTCGTCTTATTCCGTTACGTTGAATTGTTTTCAGTGGCGCTCACCGCTGGTAATGGTACCTGTATCATCTCCTTTCGAAGCTGACTATTAAGGTGCCCATTAACTCGCGGGCACAGACACGTTCCCTCTGAAATATCATCCCTGAATTGAAATTAGATTAGAGGCGAAAAGTACCGCGTCACGCCTCGCTTCGCTCATCCGTGAAAATTTTCATATTTCAACTCCGTTCTTACGTTGATTCCAGAAGAAACGAATGGCTGCAGAATGCAACGGTAAAATAGGGAATTCACGCGTCGATTTATTGCTTTTATATTCGAAAGATCGTTCGCAGTATTATTGAGAGTTTTTAGCGCGTTCTGAACTGCACCGTCGTTGCATCGAGCTCGCAAATTTCTCGGTCTCAGCATTATTTTACTCGTTTACCTGGAAAGATGCACCATTCGCGCGAAATGCTCTTTGTGCCTGTGGTGCAGGTCGGTTCACTTCGGTTTCTCTCTCTTTCTCGATCTGATACGTGAAACCGGTTTATAGACGGAAAAGAACAACGGGATCGTAAAGCCGGACGCGAGAGCTTCAATTTTTGGAGGAGTACCGCTTATCTTCCTCGTCGAAGCTCGTCCGAGTGCAACATTTTACATACGGTATATCGCTTTTTTTTTTTTACAGCGTGCAATTAAACGAATTTCAACTTGAACGTAATCGTTCCGCGAATAACGCAGTGAACGTGTAAATGAAAGATAGCATCAGATATAAAGCATGTATCCTGCTAAACGTGAATACGTAACGTTTATAACAACACGCATTGAAATTTAAAATAATTTACTGGCATGTATGAAAACTTGCTATTTAAAGTGGCAAACTTCGTAACAGATACAGAGGAGAATGATTCTCTAACGCCTTTAATCCTAACGACCCTATCAATACGGCATTGACGCGTTTCAAAGCGGTGTCCCTCTTTCTGTTCGATGAAAATCAACGCGAAACGCGGGGGATAGGAAAAAGAACGGGGTCGAGGAACGGATTTAACGAGGGCCGTTTCTAGCGGATAAAATCGGTCCTCGTGAGCTGGCGCGATGGAGAAAAAATACGAGTAGCAGGACTGTCCATTGTCCTGCCGCCAGGAGACTGAACGGGCCTCTGGAACGGCGTTATCGTGTGCTGGAAAACTTTCTTAAACAGCCCAGAGAGTCGACGGGACGAGCTTTTAGTGTCGATATAAAAAGGGAGAATGAGGTGCTCGAAGAAAAGAGCAGCCTCTCGGTGGCGTAGGAAGGGTCGTGGTAACCGGAAGACTGAAATCTGACCGCGTTCGCGAGCCAGGCAAGCAGAAAGGCCATAGGATTCTTTCTCGGGAACTTGGTTGGATTGTTTGTGGAAAGTTTCTCCGCTCCCGGTGACCCGTTCCAAAAGTGTCACTTACCGGCGTCGACTGAATCACGATCGAGGTGATTTAACCCTTTTTCTTCGGGTGATATCAAGGTAAAACACGTGCTTATACGGTTTTGAAAGATTCATTCCTTTGACGACAATAGAAGAGAGAATAAATTAAATCAAATATACTTTAACACCGCTTGTATCCTTCTGCTATATTCTATTTTCTTGTACTTCTGATAATAAGTACAGAGTAGATTTAATTGATAGATTGTAGCAATTAAAAGAAACATAAATACAAGTCCCTACTTCGATGTTCGCGCGTATCGAAATATTTCACAACGCGTCACAGTGTTGACACTGGGCGATGTTCCAACCTGCTCGGAAAGAAACATTAATTTACCGAGGGATATTACGACGATTAATAATATAATAACGTAACACAGTGTTCAGGATTGTAATTTATGCGATGTATCATAAGCCAGAGCGTTTTATCGTACCGTCGACATGCAAAGGACTGAATCATTAAATAATAGGGAATAAATAGATGTAGAGTAGTTTGGAAAACGTATTGGAACGTCGATAACGCGTGATAAGCGAGAAGGTGATTTAAAGAGATTGGAAACGGTCGATCGTAATTCATCCGGTTATGCCAATAATCGCGCGAGCAAACTGGTTTGATAAATCTTTTGTGGCCGTCTTTCCGACTAGACAGGTAATATCGTACGTGAGCCACGAAAAGCATCGATCCTGCGGAGACCTTAATTAGCCGACCAAATAAAAATTAACGAGAACTCGATCGTCACGAAAGGAACTTAATAGCAGCTAGCCGGTGCTGGCAAAAAATGCACCGGCTAGACGTATAAGTTATCGTGAAATGAGTTCGCGATGCAGCATTGATGAACGTCAATTTCCGAGGTTATCTCAATCTTCTCGTTCGTCAGATTTCTTTTCTTGTCACGGGATGAATGTTGAAGACGTGCGAGAGACAGCGTGTTGCATTATACACGCCCTAGATGCAGTATTCCGTTCACGTTGTGCAAAGATTTTCGTGTTTTTAATTTAATCCTTAAGTGATCTTTCAATAATGTTAAATGAAGTTTGAAAGTTCTACACTTCGTTTTATGGTGAATCCTAGCAAAGTTGCATGCGTTATGAAAATTTATAACCACTTTGTAAACCTTTTTTTATTAAAAGTGTAGCAGTTAATGCAGCAACTCACAAGTGTCCAGCCTGGTTCGTGGAAATAACGAACTGAGAGAAGGATCTTTAGAGGAAGTCAATCTTCGATATCATTTGATTCGACGTGAAACACTGGCACACGAATTGAATAGAAATCATGCAAAGCTGTTATTATACGCACGGCTACGTGTGAATTTTTGTTTCCCAAGCGTCCGGCACAGTTTTCGAACTTCCTATCTGACACAATTATATTCAGAGAAGTTTAGATAGTTCTGCCCGCTGAATCGGGAAATTACGGCGTTCTGGTTTCGCTTACAACGTAAGGAAATGTTGAGTGTCCCGATGACAATGCCGTTCAGCTTTCATTATAGCCAAAGGAAACGTTTCTTTGTAGCATTGATGAAGAGTATTGAAGGGAACATCGATAAATGATGAGTAGGATTTGAAACACACAATAAGCTTTGTCTGTATTTAGTTCGCTGAACGCTGGCTGTCACAGTAGTATTAGCTATGATTAGCGCGGCGCGCAAACATGGTTGAATTTAAAAATATTTCACTGGATATATAATGAACGTTGAAATAACAAAAATACCCTTGGTTGATCTTTCTTACGTTTCGTAAAAAGCGTTATCAAAGACGAAATAAACGGAAAAAACATCTTTTGCACAGCATCGAAATATAGAAATGCGTTTTCTCACGCGCATCAATGATGCCTTTAGACACTTAAACCGCAGAGAAGTGCAAAGTTCGAAAAATCCAATCGACAGAAATTGCACATCGAAAGAAACAAGGAGAGTAAGTCAAGCTGTTTACGGTGGTCGACAGTCTTTTCACCTCGAGACCCGGCCTCTTCATCTATATAATTTAATATTCATTTTCACTTTTATATCCTGTCATTTTATTCCCCTCTCTGTCTGTCTCTCTGTTTCCTTGGTATACCGTGGAATTATTTGCGAATCATGATAATTGATCCAGATAATAAATTTCGTGTACAGAAGCCTCAATTAGCGAATTTATTTCCAACGATCGTCGTTCGATTTCGACCCGTGCATTATCGAGAGACCCGAGGAAATTATCTACCATCGCGTTCTCGTTAACGGAACGACATAAATTACGAAATTTCAAAATTACATCGGACACGCGGCAAGATCCGGCGAAAAAAAAGTTGATGAGCCGAGTACGTGACACGAACGAAAGTCTGTATATTGTTTCGTACGGTTGAACGTGGCTGCGATCAGGGCCCCTTTCCTTTTTAATTACCACGGAAATGAAACGTCGGTTAATGTCAACTTGTTGCAATAGGTACTTGGAGTATCGTGCAAGAAGGCTTCGTGTGTACACGTGTCTCCATCGAGGTAGAATTAACTGTGGATATTACTTTTCGCGAAATCGCGAAATTAGATTTGTTGAAGGTAACTGCACTATTTTCCTTCATACCCGGAAGCCTGGAATAGTGCAGAGCCTATATTATAGACTATAAACTAAGGTAGTTATCTTTTCTGTGTCGTTAAATAGCTAGTAAAACAAATTAATGAAGTCAATTAAACATCAACCTGTTCTTATTGTGTATTTTATAAGATATGCGGTATCAAAGTTGTACTTAACTTTGTTTTAACATAGAAACGCCATTAGGATATCGGACAACTAACTTTAAGAACCATTCCACTTTAAAAATACACTGTATTCCCTGCTTGCATTATCGTATCTTGAGTGCAGCGCGGTAATTTCGTCTTCATATCTTCCTGGAGACAATAATTTACGGGAACGAGTTCACCGTGAATTGCTGCGAATTTTATTATAAATGGACGATGGAAGAAAATTTCAGATGAAAATCCTCAAAGCTCAGTGAAATCATTGAAAATTTAGTTTTATTAATTGGTCCGTTTCGTCTATTTCAAACAGATTCTTTTCCCTCTTTCAAAATGCGTTCATATTTAATCCTTCCACCAGCAGTCTAAGTACCTGTCACTGTAATTCTCTTAAGTTTTTCATTCACTTTTTCATTCGCTGCTTTTGCAACAGCAATTTATACGCGCAGTATTTTACCGTCCCGTAAAACGGTTGTAACTGGCTTTATTCTGCAATTCTTGTAACTGGAAGACTCGTTCTTGTTTGATAATAAACAAGCAGAGTTTATGTAGTTCGAAACACTGACATTTACCTCGAGCAATGTTCTTCGTCTTTGTACTTTCGTATTGATGTATACTTCTTCTCTTTATCTAATGATACAATTACGGATCTAAGGGCTTGAATAAGTTTTTGACAAGATAAAGAATTACAATAGTCTTATTTACAAAATCATCAAACACGATATAATTATTAGCCAAAGAAAAACTTATACAATATTTAAATATTCAACGTCCATCGCTTCTCTAACTATAAATATTATATAAGGATCTAGGATTCGCGCCGCACATCAGTAATTAAATTTTACATTCCCTCGTACCTTCAGTCTGCTAAGAACATTCAGGTACACCGTGATCCAAGGCTCGCTAGATTGTTCCGTACCCCCACGGGACGACGATCCTTTTATTACTCCTTATAATGAAGCCGCCGCCTTGTCGATAAGTGTGGAAAAAATCAAGCCGAGGAATCGCTTCGAATTGGTATCTCCTTCGTCCTACGTCTTTTCTTCTCCACCGATTTCCTCTATTTTCCACTAGCTATCGGACAATCGTTATCCCGGGATACTTAGCTTAATGAAGGGTTAAGACGCGCGAGATGAAGTAGCCTGGCGTACAAGGGAAAATAATATCTGCACTGGTGGTTCTATCGAGTACCTTTTGATTCTTCAGGCTCATCCACCTACCTAGAAACTCGATAGATGGGATAGGTCCTTTAACCTGTATCCCAGATGCTCGAGTACGTGTGTAAGTACACCCTCGTCCATAAGTCATGAGACATTTGCTAGTTCCAGGGCTCAGCGAGGGCATTATTTACATTAGAAGTATTAGAAGTATGTTATTTTTCTAGCTTCAATAGGACGAATATTGCATATCCTTTTTTCACAAGATTAACGTGCTTGACATTTTAAAATTTTCATTTTTCAATGACTACTTGAATTAATTTTTCAGTGGAGGTTGAAATCGAATGATTTAGGTGACAATTTTATTAATATTTAGGCTTCAGATCATTGTCGTTAGGTTTACTCTGAAATGCTTAAATATTCCATTACTTATGGACGGGAGTGTATGTAGGTAGAATCGCCTAACTATCGCGAGGTAATTGTTGCCGGGTGTATAGCCTGGAATCAAGCGTGTAATCGGCGCTTGGCGAATCAAGACCGAGAGTGATGCAATTAACACATCAGGTTGAACCAGTACGGGGCTAATTTACGTTCACCGACCCCCTACGTTCGATAGTTCCGTAACGATGATTGCCTCTTTTCATGAGAGGGTAGCCTGGCATCGAAAACGGAGGAAAATGAGCAGGGAGGGGTGTGTTACCGAGATGGAGAAAGAATTCCGTTCGCGATGAAGGGAATTGGATCTTTCAAAGTAATCTTACTTCTCGTTTTCTGAAAAGTCATCTCTTTATACCCTGGCTCCTTGTAGACACTTATCGAAGTAATTTCTATTCTAATCTTTCCAGTTCTCAAGATGTCCACGATTCCTGTCTTTATTAGAAATTAATACAATTGCTTAACATTAACGTTAATGTTAATTAATATAATTACTCTATGCTAATAATTAAAGTTACGTGCGAAAACGACATTAATCATGGAACGAGCTGATGCGTGAAGAAATGAGATTCGACAGTAAGATGGTGCACCGGTGAAACGAATAAGATGTACGATCGTTTCGTAATATTTAATCGCGAAGATTAATCGTACGATCAGCAAAAACGCTGCAGGACTAACGCGTATCAGTGATTTTCTGTAATTACCACGCAACCAGTATCCATCGGCGCTTTCTCACAGATGATAGTAGGATATTCTCTAATTCGCGTGTCGAATTTCATTCGAGCAACCGTAACATTGTTACGGCTGTTTAATTATGCATGGAACAGGACGGCGCGATTGCGTTCGCGGTCGTCGAGCACGAGGATGCGTCGTCGCGACGCGTTACGACACCCGTAATTGAAATCGTTAAATAACTTTGTTCTAATTGTGCATTTCGATTAGAACCCAAGTGCCAGAACGTGTTAAGTTTCTAACAAGTGCATATCGTTGATATGCTCGAATTGATACGATGCGATTACTAATCAATTACCACCTGTGAATTTCATTTTCATCAATCGCAAGTAGATTCGTTTTCTCCCTTTTTTATCGCCACACGTACGTACATATGTATGCCTTTCTCTATCCAGTCATTTCTTCCCCTCGACCATAAAAGTCATTCATTACATCGTTGCCACGAAGATATTTATTATGAATAATCGTGACTGTCGTGAATAAGCAAGCAAGGACGCAAAATACAAACAAACGTGATTGCCCACCGACGAGGAGCCGCGTTGTATCTGGCAGGGTGGTAAAGGGGGATGGTAATTATGTCGCGGTGTTCAACGAAACACCCCGTAATGATTTATGAAACGCTTCGACGCGGCTATTGCTCGCTCGCGCTCCTCGCAACACGCGTACATACGTCTATTTTTCTTCCCTGTAGCGAGACACGCGACGCGTATAATTTTGCGTGCCGATCGAGGCGCGAGAGGCATGGAACGAGACGTGGACCCAAGTAGCCGAGAGTCTTGGTTTCAACAAGCAACCGAACGCTTGTTCGAGGCATCCTTCGAACCTCACCGTTCACTCGTTTCGATCGTTTCCATTGATTTTTTTCGTTCGCTTTCACGAACGAACGTTCGTTCCAGTCACGCAATTGCGTTCGCTTCTTGCGTTCTTTCACCAGCAGCACGGGGCGACACAGAATTACGCAGGCAGAAAATTGAGATTTAGATCGCACGGGAAGATCCGCGGTCGAGGAGGTTCATTAGCGAAATATTCTTGTTCCGAGCGTGACGACGATAAGAGAACGATAAGAAAACGCCCGGAGAAAGGAAGAACGCTGGCAGAGATAAAGAGTGCGCTTTTAAGTTGTACGTTCGAAACGGTGCCACTTCCAACCTGCTGTATACACGACGTGCAAACTTTCCTTCAAGGAAAGAAGATTTC
The DNA here is from genome assembly GCF_051020975.1 of Osmia lignaria lignaria. Taxonomy (NCBI): domain Eukaryota; kingdom Metazoa; phylum Arthropoda; class Insecta; order Hymenoptera; family Megachilidae; genus Osmia; species Osmia lignaria. Next base: position 9,963,507 of record NC_135041.1, read on the forward strand.
ATCTTGGGAATAGTTAAACGAATTTTTAATTAACTTGCCTATCATACATGTCAATATTAACTTGGTACCACCGGGCTTCCGGTGGACAGTCTTCATACTTGATACTTCTTACGGAAACCTTTATATAGAAAAACACATATGTACGAACGGAAAATATAGCCATTTTATCTACAATACTTTTATTTTTCATATTAGTATCTAATCTTACTATTTGTTTAATTTCATCGTTAAAGACTGCAAGCATTCCAAAGACAGCAAACGATGGAAAAATGTTCGTTTCTTCTATGCTTCCGAATATTTCTCAGAAATAACGTGTCTCAGGTGTCCGTGTCGTAAATTGAACCTTCAAAGTCCCAGCAAGGGGAATTAATTTTGCGATAAATCGAGGGATGCGGTAAGCGGATCTCTTCGGCGAGTCGACGCCGCTCATCGAGAGGAATCGTTCTCACGAAATTAATTAACGCCGTTGCGTAAGCCCAAAAGTTCCATCGACACAGGCATATTCGCGTATTTTCGTCTTACGCAATAAGGAACATACGTTCAGCACCAACGGCGGAAAATTAATTAACTAGCAAGACGTTCCTCCTGATAGCGGACGAGTAAGTTGGTTCAAGTTGATCCCCGAGAAAATGAAGGGAAACAGAAAATGCTTGGCATTGCTGCAACGATGGAATAATAGAAAAGTCGAGGAAGTTTCCTACAAGTGTCAAAGATCCGTCCGGAAGGTCGGTGACACACGGGACTTGGATTCTAAATCGTGGTGCTAACACTTCCACTTCTTATTTCGCCAAAGAAGTATTCTCTTTTTCTTCGTCTCGTTTCCAGATAACTGTTCCCGAACCTTGACCAATAAACAAGAGAGACGTATTATCACGGACAATGTACAGATGGATGATTTTCATTACGGTACAAAGAAGGGAACCGTAACCTGTCGCAATAAAACATAACAAGCGCGTAATTTATAATTACCGTTCCACGTTCGTCGCAATCAACTTCCAAATACACCAATTCCACGTGCGTTTTTCTTGAACTCTTTAATCGGCAATAAACGAGCTAACGATGTCTCGACTAAACCCGTTTTTCATCGTCGCCACGATTGCCACCAACGTCGTTTTCATGGTTTCGTGTCGGTAATCAGGTCCAGGTATTGGTCAAGAAAAATCGTCCAGTAAATTAAACGGGCACAAAAGATTTCAATTATCAATTAATTAACCGATTATTCGATCGCGTTAGATGCTCGATTATACGTTGTTTTCATAACAAGATACCATTAACACGTGCTACTCTACAATTCTGGAAACTTTATCGCGTTTGATTTCAGTATTTCAGTAAATCGTCGTAGCAGAAATAACGCGGTCGAAAGTTGTTCTGGAAGACTTGAAATTCTGCCAACAACGGGAATAATAGTACATAGTAAACAGATGATGGAGTATGTTTCAATAAAAACCACTTGCAAGTGAGCCAAAGCAATATCCACATTTCGTTCCACATTGAGATTTTAATTGTAACCATCCGATTTCATTTGATGTCTTTCTTCTGGAGGCTGTTTATCGTAAAACAGCTGCATCCTCCAGACGAAAACGATCTACGGATGAACATCTGTTTGACGTTGCTCTTTGATGCCTTCAAACGATTTAAAGCAATCCCTGTGATTGTACACATTTCTTATACACATTTGTCTAAAACTTATATAAGAAATGATTTCGAGTCATAGCTTGCTACGAATCACAGGACTTTTCAGTGAATCAATTTCTAATGCGAGGATTGAACTCGTAAACGATTTGATTCGAACGATAAGTTGTCGCGGGCTTATTTACCGCCCTGTTCCCGGATGTCGTTCTAAACCTACGGCCGTGCCTCGAACACGTCGGGCACGCAATTTTTACGAGAAACGCGTGCGCGTATAACTGCAGCCCTGTATGTTATCCAGGGAAATTTATAGATGAAATAAAAACGGTGACCTTGTTATTTTGCTTCGCAACGTACTTCTAGTTACCTCCATCCATTGCGCGGATCTGGCTTTTACAGGCGCATCGGTGTAATTTAAGTGCCGTTGGGACACTCCTGCGCACTCGAGTGCACTATACCATTCTGCATTAACCTAAAAAGGGGTTTCTCCGGTTCGCGCTGTTAACTCTCGGCACTTAGGGCGAGTGTAGCTACTGTTGGCCTCGCGACGTCGCAAACGAGCAGTCGTTTAAAGCCGATATCCGTCTCGACCTTCGATTTCACAGTCCTCCGTAGCTATCGATTGTCAGTGCGTTATACGAGGGTTCATTCAATAAATAGAGATTCCTCCAGCTTTAAAACACAAAAATTTTAGTATTTTTCTACATCTCACCAGAAGGAAACGGTATAAAGTTCAATTTTTTCTTGTATACCTCACTCTCCATTAGAAAAAGTATAACGAACCATTATACTTTTACCTCTTCTTTTTCTGTATTTTCATTTTATTTTTCCTCGTTCTTTCATCTCGGGATCGGAACGAATTTTCCGGTCGTGTGCATGCACGCACGATCGACGCACCGAATTGCGGGCCGTTTTCATGGGAAAGCCATTTTGCTGTCTGAAAAGTTTCAAGCTCTCGCCTAAGAGCAATCGCGCATCAATCTGGCGAGCTTTTGTTGCCGAAACATACACGCGTTGCTCGTCCGTCCGAGCGATGCTGTAAAAGCGAAACTATAAAAATACCATTCGCACGGATCAACCATTGTTGTCTGGTGCGACACGCTCGATGAAACGTTGCCTTCAGTCCACGAAACGATGTATCAACGACGATCACCCACGGTGAAAGAGCAAATGCGGATTTGTCCTTTCGATATCATCGACAACAAAGGACCACGCGATCTCTTGTAAACGAGGAATTTCAATGTTCCTGAAAATAAATCATTTTATTCCGCGCTGTGTTTATTAAAATTAAGGATTTCATGGTATCACGCGGTTTTTAGAAAAGTTTGAAAAAATGCAAATAGTCACTCCTAGGAGGAATATTGCTAGGTGTAGAGGTAATATCGTCGAAAATTTAATCTATTATGCTAGGAGGACGCGCTACACCTACGAACGTTGGGAGTAGTTCCCGAGTCCCGTTATAGTAGTATCAAACTAGTACGTAGAACGAAAACGACAATGTCTGTTATCGCGTTCTACGCTTCCGGCTAGGTGTCCCACGGAAATAGCATCGGTAACAAACTCTACGCGTAACAACCCTTGAATTTGCAACACGCGTGAAATCGATACTGTATCGTGTATCGATTTGCCGCACGAAAACTGTTCGCCAATTCGATAGTTTGATAGCATATCAAATTCTATTGATTTCTTAAAGTATTGGCAAATATTTGAAATATAAACAGGCGGGACTTTGTTAGTGTATCTATATCTGGAGTAAATTATCGACAATGTAAGGCACAGCTGAACCATTTACGATCTAAAACCGAAACTAAATTAGAACCAGAACCGAACTAAAACTAGATTAAAGTTAGGCTAAACTGAACTGTCTAAAGCCTACTAATCAGTTTACCGGCAGTTCAATTAAACAGGAGGCTGAAGACTTAGAGAAACTTTATTGACGTCAGATTTTATATACTTCACTTTTACATTCCGGGATATAAACATACGTGTGATAAAAAATTATTCATCAGATTACACGTAAAAATATGTGACAACTCTAATATAACAGTAATGAAACACAATTATACTGAAAGTAACTTGGAACACGATTTTAATGAAATTATTTTTATTTTAAAGCCAGTATTTGCGTTAAAACCTGTGTTGAATAATATCCTCCAAATTTTTCCAGTGATAATAAAAAATAAATAATTAAAGCTTTAATTACGTCGAGATATAAGCGTATTACGTAGAAAATTAACTAGACTATTGCTGGACGAGTAGTCGGTGTAATTACAACGTCGAGACAGTTCGTGTTGTATTGCTAATTGCTTCGTCTCGAAATTTTATTTTCGTCCGTTGCAGCATCATTGAAATACCGTTTCCATATCGTTCGAGTTTCTTCGAGTACAGCAATGTATTCGCGCCTCCGTTCAATGAAATGTTTGCACTGCGACCCCTTGTTATTCGAGTTCAGAGTGAACGGATTTAATGCTCGAATCCGTGAAGCTTACTCGAAAGTCTCGACGGTCCAGCGCGGACCACAATTTGCGGTTCACAAGAGCGGAACGCCTGTGTAATCCACAACGGTCGTAAGGTCTTTTTACGAGCGGAAAAAATGTAACTCAGTCTCGTAACAAATGACAGTCTCGGGTGACCCATAGATCTCGCGTTACTCGCGAAGATTCGTACCGCGAATTCTGAAAAGTTTCAATTAATCTGATGTTCACGCAACTCTTGATGACTTAGATGAAGTATTCAATAAGAATCTTTTGTATGGTCATTTTCATCAAGCTTTAAGCATTAAATTCATGTACCATAAGTGTTATTTTGCGATACTTTTCTGTCATGAAATTACATTAGACTCGGTATAGTATCCAGAACACGTGTTCACGCTATAAAGTAGAAATATCCACGAGCTACCGACGCGACGATCCAAATATAAATCTCAACTTTAAAACGAAATAAGCTTTTCGAAAAATAACAATTCGTAAGGATCCACCGTTATATCCTGGAGGTAAGTTCGCCTCTCGTCTGCGTACGATAAACGAAAACTTCCGTACTTACCTACTCAGTCTACAGGTTTTAAATTCCTTCCGCCGATGTTTCTGTTACCCTTCCGCGGATATTGGCGTTACAAAGTAAACATTATCTGGTAACAACAACGACGGAAGAATACACAGGATCCGTGTGTCTATCGTATCCTATGATCAGCGTTAAGAGGATGATGCCGTGGGTCTCTCAACGCGTGCGTTCGTTTCATAAAACGTGCATTGTGCAGGATTTTCTGATCATCGACACCGATAGCCTGTTCCCCTCGAAGATCTATAATTTTCTCCCTGCGAATCGAACGAAAACTATCGATGTTTAATGAAACGCATTGGCACGTAGCCGGTCGTGAAAGCGAGCCGATTATTAGAAAGTTTCATCTTAGCTCGATTGTTCTTCGAACAGATACGCAACTGGAAGTTCACGGTTATTATCTGGCCACCATGGATAAAACGCGAATTCGCACACGGAAACGCGGACGTTTTCTGTTGAAACCGACGAAAAGGTCAATTTCTCTCGGCTAAACATAGATCGTACCTCCTGGCGATGAGTATCGTGTACGTAAAAGACGAGACAGTGATGTGGGCGATAGAAAGTGCCACCCTAAAGTTTATAGCGAGATTGAATCTCGCGCTGTAGTTGTTCGTGGGAAGGATCAGCTGATCGAATTGATGGATAGCAGTTGTACTACTGGCTGCTCGTTCGTAATTCGAGACAATGATACAATGAAGTGATTTATCTTGGGGGATTGAAAGAAAATTGATCGTTCTGATAGACAGATAGATAGATAGACCGGTGTTATGTATTCTAGATCAGATTATTGAGTATCTTGCAAATTGAGGAACCTTTTCTTTTAATTAAATACGAACCCAATTATTATTTTTTACGTTGACAAACGTGTATGTTGATGGGGGTGAAAATAACTCCTTAGGTTGTGGTTCAACAAATTATTTGATCAAATATCTCGGTCATTAGACTTTGTGTTACAAAGGCAATTGACTTCTGTTCAATTTCTTCTTACGTATCTGTACATACATTTACCACAAGGTCCACGAGTGAGACCGACAAATACCTCAACAGTCCAGGAGTGCGTTTACGTGTTACAGAAACCGAAATGAGAATCAAGTGATTTGTAGCGATTCAGCAAACTAGGCCAACAACAGATTCCTTCTACCAAATCTGGCATTCCAAAGATAAAGGTAGACTACAATTTCGTAGAACAAATCGAACGGAAATCACGTATATTCCGTTCCCACGTTCCGGCCGCAAATTCTTCATACGGCGAACGGTGTTTCGCGCGTTTGCAAACACCGGCTGCAACGTAATATTATGGGCGCAGCGTTTCTGTAAATTTACATTTCCTCCATGAACCAACGTCACACGACTTTCTCTTATTCTTCTTTCGAAGATCATCTCCCGACAAAATTTGTATCCTCGAAGATTCTCGTGAGAACAAATAAATCCTGCGATCGAATCTATTCGATTTTGATAGCTTCTTTCGGTCTTTCGATCGATACCCTCGATTATCATACTTCCTTCAGTCGTTGAATTGTTTCAGAACAGTAACAAATTTGCTCTGCAACACTAAGTGAGTGGTTAAATCTCGCGCAATGTGTCCACTGTATCGATAGTCAAGAAAATGAGCAGTAAATAGATTCGTGATTAAGATACTGGCCCGAGGTGATTACAATTAAGACGTAATCGAGGAATTATGATAATTTACGGCACGCCCCTTCGTCTTTATAATACGTTAATTAATATCGGTTAGCCCTCGGGCTTCAGCGGCGAGTCAAAGGATATCCTGCTTTCCACGCGAACGTAGACCAGCAAGTTACAGGAATATTTATAAGCACGCTCGTTCTGATAAGCTCCATTATCTCAATCGCAGCTTCTTGTTTCTCTGAAATTGTGCTCAATGCGGTATTAGTTTAACTCATTTCTAATCATAAGTCGACAGCGATTGGATATTCTACTGGTCATAATTATTTTGAACATAATGTATGCATAGACCTCACCAACGTGCCATCATTTTCCGCGGCTGTAGTAGGCCATTCCTTTACGATTCGTGCACAGTGCTTCGGCTAATTATCCCTCATGAATATAAAATTATCTTCGAAACCTAATTCTTGTATTTCCAGTCGTCTCGAGCGTAAAAGTTAACGACGCTGACCCTGCCAGTAAATCGCAGCTCGCGATTTGCCGCGTACTGGTACGCGTACTCTTACGCAAGCCGATAACGGTAATTAGTTTGTCCGTTTTTAACGAAGCTAAAAGCATCGAACTGGCTCGAACGATCGGCCACTACTGACGCTTCGTTAAAACCGAGAAAAATATGTATATTCGTGCCGCACCGTGTTTCCTGCGGCCGCTATTTACGCGTGTATAATTCTGCAAGCCCCACCGAAGGGATCGAGATAAATCTAATTTTCGCGGACGTCGTCGGTTAAGTTCGCGCGCGAAGGAGAGGCCATTAGTGGCAAAGTTCGAAATGACGTTCATTTATTAACGGCGTATGAGGCGCGTGAATTCCCGGCAAGTTCGTATCTTTGTCGCGAGAAATTACTTTTGTCGCCTACCTACGCTCCCTCCTCGTCTCCTCGTAAATCCACGAGTTAAAAGAAAATCGCGGCGAATCGATTAATACCGCGCGCTTCGTTTAACCATCCTGAAACGTGAAACGTCTGCTAACGAGTTAGGATTCTTTAATTCGAGCGAATCAATGACGCAATGAGCAAACTTGTACCATTCATTATTTCATTAGTATTTATAACGCAATGCGAATGCTTACGTAAAATGATGAAAATCGATTTTTACATTTTGTTTTTTACAGGAAAATTCAATAATATTCTTTTTCTTTGCTTCCGTACCATGCCGAAGTGAAATTCTAGTGGGCATAGTAGGTTTGGCGCCGTCGCTAAATCGGTCTAACAGCGTAAGTAACATGTAGTTGAAAGTGCAATGCAGTTCTTCATTTATCCCGTATAGGAGTGCATCGAAGTTAACGGCACTCGCATCGAACATCTCTTTCCAAGTGAAAGCAACATTAAACCGTGGTGAAACTGATAAATCTTATGCCTGTTTGCCTGCTCGTTCGAATAAGAGTTTTTCTGAACGAGGATCATTCGAGGGTCAATGTATTATGCACGAATGCATTTATATCTTTGTCGGCTATTAGAAGATGATAAGCAGTAACACTTCAGAGAAATATAAAGAGGAGTCTGACTGAAAATTCTTCGAATATCGCTAAAATTACACGAATAATCCGAAATTCTTGATGTTCTTAGTAATTAACGTTAAAGTGTGCTGTACTAGAGATGATTACGTTCACCGTGTCAGCGAACAAGTTAAACTCTGTTCCGAAAGTTTCAAGAAAATCCGCTCAGGATAGAAACTTTTAAGACGCTTCCACGGTGTTCAACAAATATCGAGAAAATCGTGTCGGAAGGGTTACATCGAGAATTCGCGGCACTCAGCCTGCCTGTGTGTTTGCGTAGGTCACGAAGGACCTCATACGTTGGTCCTGGAACGGCTTTATCGTGGCCATAACCGTGGGTACTTAGATTTACCTAGCAAACGAAACGTGACGTTGCAGGCAAATGTTGCACCTATTTCGAATTCGCTCGATTTTCTTCGCCACGAACGACGTTTAATTAATCCTAATAACAATAGTTACCTACCGCTAGCTATTACGAGAAACTGTAATACTTGACATAAATTACGTACGGAAGCGTTTTCCAGCACCAGTTGTCTTTGCGAAAGGGGTTAAACTTCTATGCTTTGACACTTGACTGAAGGTTCAGAGTCATTACGTCAATTATAGAGAAAGATTAGAAAGATTTTCAGAAGAGATAATTCCAAACGGGTTAATTATAACTTATCGATGTTCTCTGATCTTGCTACCAGTATTAGACGCCTAAGGCGGGCAACGAATTTTCCAAGTGTGACCGGAGGCGCCACACGCTTGTTGCAGGATGCCCGTCGCATCTTCCGTGGCCGCTGTGCCGTATTTAAAGACACGGAAGAATTGATTAAAATTCAAAGTGATCCACTTCCAGCGAAGCCTGCTCGCTCCCTTAATGATCGCCATAATACCATATATAAAACCGGCAGAAAGTTCGATCGGAAAACGTGACTGAGATCGGAATGAAGCACGCCTGGCTGCTACTCGACACGAACGACTGGTCCTTCATTCAGTATCGCGAGGACCGCTTCTCGCTACGTATATTCAGTAAATGACCTACCAATTTTTATGTAACTCTGTATTTATTGTTTACCGAATCAATTTATTTAATTATTGTACCGTATTTGGTCACCCTCGAAATATCGAGTCCTTTATTTAAGGATTAAGTATACTGCATACTGTATCGGACAGAAGCAACAAGCTTTCACGAACCAAATGATTTTGCAACCTGCTCGACTTCCTGTCGTCTTCGATCAAGTTAAACGCAATCAAGTGAACGCGCGTTTAAGTACGGTTCGGTTTTCTCAACTCGATTAGAACCACTATATTTCCTACGACTAGTTATCGTATCCTATTCAGAGGTCTGACACGAATTCAGACAATCATTCATTCGCGTTATCTCTCGCGTTCCTTTGCCTCGGTACATATTATGTACAGTTATTCTCGCCCGCCTATGCCTACTTCTCGTGCACCATCGTGAATACGCGTAGATATACGTGCACTTACACAGAGACACGTGTACACATGTGCAGGGAGGAAATTCCTGAGAGGTGGAACATTATTTTTACCGGAGCTCCGGGGAATTTCGAATTCGCATTTCCCCGCCCGCAGCAACGGACGATCCATCATTTGTTACCTGTACCACCACGTCTACCCGTAATTATTCATTGCTTATAACTTCTATGCCTCTTTTCCTTCTTTTCTTACGTCCTCCTATGCTTCCTTCTTCACCTTAGCCGTATTTTCCTATTTTCATAGCATGGAAAATTCGTGGAAAATAAGGGCTTAATGGTATCGAAAATGAGTTGTATACAATGGTACTTGTTAATTGAATCAGAAGAAATTTCAAAGAATTCATTGATTTTTATAAGTGGCTGTCATTTTCGAATATCGGTCTTAGGCAGAGAAGAAATTCGTTGACGGGCTGGACAGCTCAATTGGTCGGAGGAATCGTTCGTCAAACGAATGATCCGGCTTCGAGGCTCGATCGGTTGATTCTTTTTCCTCGTACGATTTTCGTTATTGATGGCATACCCGTCGGGTATTTAAGACAGCATGCACAAATGAGTCACTTCTTCTTCACCCACCTTTCTTCCTTTATCTCATTTGTCGACAACCTTTTAGCCTATTTGCTTGGCATCTCTTCCTGCTTACTGTGCACGAAATGCAGTAATCAATTATGGAAGTTAATCGAGGAACGCATTGATGATTAATTTTCCTCGAATCAGTCATGTAATAAAGAACCAAATTTGTTTCAAAGATTAACAGTGTAAAATATTAATGTTACACGAAATCCGACATTCTTACGCGTCTGTCTCAATTATCAAACAATGTTCAACATCGCGTATTACTGGTGAACAATCTGAAAATCCAGCAACGACTTAACTTTATTGATTGAGACAAGAATTGATACCGTCTATCGATATTAATATTACAATAATCCTGACATTCTCATCTGTCCGCTTCAATTATCAAACTTATGTTGGATACGATAGTCTAACGAGTGAAATTTTTCTAAAATTTAACCAGCTAACTAAATAACACGACGTAAGAAGTTCATTGATCGTTGCAAGAATCGATGTTTTCCGCGTGGTATTAATTCACGTATCTCGACATTCTCGCATGTCTACCTGAATTATGAAACTTTTGTTCGACACCATGGCGATAGTCCGCAGATTAGCAGCGTAGAGTCTGGAAATCCAACAGCGATTCGTCATTTATCGTGCCGTAACTGTTAATCAAAGATTCCGGAAGGTTCCTGTGATTTATCGATTAGACGTGTGTTGACCTAAGTCGCAGTTTCTTCGAGCACGTCTCGTGGTTTGTTTCTTAATTTTCGAACACCGAGATGAGATCGAGCGAGAGTCCTCTTATCGACGAGGTGACCGAATGATTTACGACAAGAAGTCGTAAGTTTAATTAAAAGAAAAATATGCCATTTCGTGGAGGAAACGGACGTAAGGTACCCTTTGCTGATATACGAGATTTTGAGAACCCCTGGCGTGGTTGGAAAAGGGGGTAAAGGACAGAGAGATAGGAAAAAAAAGGAAGCATTCCGTGCATTGAGTTATTCGACTCGCGAGCACCACTAATAATTTTAATCCACCGGACGTATGTACTTTTACCCAAACGGGGACCATTAATTCACCATATATCCAGTGTGTCGAGGGGTCAACCTGTTATTTATCATAAAATATGAGGGCTCGTGCCGGGCGAGCCGCAGCCTTTATGTAATGCTGCATAATAAATTGCATTCAATCTGGTCGCTCCGCTGCTCGAAAATATTTGTATAGCCAGCGCGTTTTCCATCGCGCGAATGTTTTCGCATCTTTACATTTTTCTCTATTCTTTCGCCACGAACCCTGATACTTACGGACAGATATGAAGACATTTCATTGACTGTATGTATAGGATCTTTTAAGAAACAATCCTCGAGCGAAGGTATTAACAAGAACGACGAAGAAAGCATTACGAGATTCAAAAGATACCTCGTACCACAAAGTTTCATTTGTTGCCGACGTTCTAAAGCTTTCGAAGGAGAATACTTATTAAATTGAAAAGTACGCCGGCTGCGAATGTCGTTAAGAAGTGGAGAAAGGAACGCGTACAACAATGCAACCACGATTCGAAATTATTGGCAAAGTAATTGGTCTGCCGTCGAAACTTGGACTCTTTTTACGATCCATAAAGGTATGCGCGTCCGTAGGCGAACGATAAATCGGTGGATGAGCCATTAAAGAGGAGTCAGCGATTCTTACGCGTTCCTCATAACGGCCTCTAAAACAAACACGAGACGCACGGTTCCCCGTATAACGCCTCCTGCGGATCGTTACGACCTCCCAAGGTTGTCGTTCCGTAAATTACCTTACCTACAAATACGTGTATTTAACCCCGATGAAACCTTTGCACGGGACGTATGGTAAATGCGTACAGGGTCAGGGATAACGATCCGCGCCTTGTAACTTCTTGTCTTCGACTTCGTGCCTCGTGTTATTCTGTATTCACACTATTGCATTATCTTTTTATCCTCTTTTCAACGAACAGCAGGGGACGCTTAAAGGGTTTCAGAGGTCGACAGAGTCTAAACTAGCTCAGCGGTGCAATTATATAAAGAATTCATGAATTACATTGAAAGGTCTGAAGGTTGAAAAGTCAAAGAGTTCAAGAATCTAAAAATCTAAATATTTAAGGGTACAAGGGTTCAAAGATTCAAGAGTTCAAGGATTCAGTAATCGAAGAGACTAAAAATTCGAAGGTTCCTTCAAGCTTCAAAGAATTCATAATTAATTACAAGCATGTCAAAATTCACGAATCCAAAACTGTATAACAGTTTATAATTCATTAACTTTAAACAGAAATTTTGTACGTTATTTCAATCTGCTAGTTAATCCGTAAATGATTCCGGAAAATGTGCTAAAATTTAATAACGCGAATGCCCAATTATTAACGACATCCTGCAGTATTTTCGCACAATGATCACAATCTGCGATACGCTATTTTATTTATACGATAATATCGTATTTGTTGGGTTGACGGTATTATTTTTAATCCGTTTGTATTAAGCTCGGCAAATGCGGACGTAATTATCCGAAAATTCGTAGCTGTATAATTGGCAAGCAGAAAATAGTTTTTATTATATGTAAACAAAATTGTAATTGTAATTTTATCTCGTGAAACGTAAATTACGGTTCATTAAAAGAAAGAATGATTTCACGAAAACCTTATTGTCCGGAAACAGCATCCATTTCCGGGAATAATAATTCCAGGTTCATTGAATATTTCCCTCGATTCCCGAGCCAATATCAGTTTGATATACACGCCAAAAATTGGACGATATTAAATTTCTCCAGACAAAAACCATGCTATCTATACGTGCGAATTCTTCCTCTCTCCGTTAACCATAATGCGAAAATGAAAATGCAGATTGTGCATGTCCTTTTAATTGAAAAACAACCTTATGCAAAATCGCAATAATAGATAATACAGTAGAAGAAAGGGAAAGAACCTTAGGACATACCGTTGAATTTAATATGCTGGGTGATTTAAAAAAATGATCAAGCAATATACGCAGTTAACTCGGGATAGCCAACTTCGGTGCTTCGTTTTACTCGTTCGAGAATTTTAATGAGAGACATCGCGATTATATTAATATTTCGCGGAAACACGATACCTTTCATACGATACAGACTCGTTAAGAGTTTAAAATACGCGTTAAGTTATTAATCTTGAAAATCTGAAGGCGACCCAGTGCTTCGTGATTGTGCTGGAGCGTCGCATCGTTTGCTCGTACCGTGTCGTTAATGCGTTACTAAATAACCGAGAAATGATTTGAAATCCCTTTCAACTTTTTTAATGCCCATTTTAAAGTCATATTTTATTAAACCAGCTTTTCAAATTGATTCAATTTCTCACGCGTCGAAGATTTTTACCGAGCAAAGAAGATTATATATTTATCAATTGAACCATTTGCTTCGTATGTATAAAAAATGTGTAAATGTCTTAGAAAAGTGAAAAGTGGAGCGTTACACCGAAATACACAGAAGATATATTATGAATAGCAAGTTCATAAGGTCGATTCGCACCGTTTTCAGTCACTTTGTCGCGAAACGAAGAAGCTATTCAGTTCAGTGAAACGTTTACTATCACGAAGAAGCCAATTTCGGCACCCTAAGTATATCGTATCGGAAAGCGCTGGCAACGGAAGTCGAAGAACAGCCGTGGGAGCCGTTTCCCTCTCGTAATTTCGTATCCCTGTACGCCTCCGTTCCTTCGCGTCGCAGTCGAAATAAAGTCACGATGAGTCGATAAAATTGGATCAGTTGAGAGTCGAGAGCCGGTAAAGTTTGCACGGTCACCGAGTTTCATTCCGCGATTTTCGAGCTCACCTATCTACTCGCGATCGAAATCACTTCTTCGACCCTTCGCAAACGTAGAAACTAGTGAATCTGCTCTATTCGAGAGATTCGTTTGTATTCCGCACGAGTGTTCGCGATCAGCTGTCAAGATACCAGATGCAATCTGTATCGATTCAAATTGTGATAACAGGCGAGATATCGACTCGACAATTCGACACTACGCTTTGTATGGAAGGTCCAAGTGACGTGAAATTCAGCACCCTCCTATTCCATTTATAGCCACCCTCAATTGTAAACGTCTGTTGCTTTCTTAGAAAAACATTTGACAAGTGCATATAAATTTTGCATCATGAAAAGTGACTAAATAATTTCCGATTTTTAAATCATCTTTTTCTGGATTCGGAACAAAGTAACAAAGTGTTCGAAACGATTGTTAAAACAGGTGAACTGTAAAAAAACAAGTTTGTCCACCATCGATATTGAAAAATCGAACAGCGAGGTCGCGCCCTGTTTTAATCTTACGGTATCGATGCGGAACATTGTTGTTGGTCCCGAGGGGATTTTCGGGTAATCCTAGCTTTTCAGATACCGGGAACAAGTTTTTATTATACAGGCAACCCACGACAGACGTTCGATATTTTAAACGGATGAAGGAGCAATCAATCGGGATTCCGTTGCATCAGATTCGCGTTAAAAGCAGTGGAATTGATGACATTAATGTAATCGATTCCACGAGTATAACGCCAGCGAATTAATGTCCGACGAAGCTGGTCAGAATCGGAAATCTGTATCAAAACGTGCATAGATTTCGTTCCGATCATTTTTCTGCTTAACGCGTTATTTAATTCAACTAATTTATGTTTTTTCGATAACAGTAATTGTACGGAATAATTTATTTATTCAAAAATGTTTATCACAATAACATGAAATGATTTCGATTTTATCGTCGAGAGATAAGTGAAAAAGATCAGAAAAGGAATCTCCTTAAGTACTATGAAGTTAGTTATTAGGAGAGTATATAATGTACTTAATATCAATTTATCACAAAAGAAAAATAGAAAAATAGACACTATGGTTCGAGGAAACGACGCGTCACAATATATTTATGAGTCAATTAATAATAAGAGCAGAATTCCACGGTCCGAGTAGAAAGAGAAAGAGCAATAGATTCACGTGCTAACATCGTTGAACGAAGGATCGCGACAGAGGGTCAATGAAAAGAAAGCAGCTCGCCGGAAGGGTGTTAATTTATGAAGGCTATAGCGTGTGTCGGTGACAACAATTAATTACCCCCGCGAGTAGAGATACGACCGATCCACATCCTACCTCGTATCCTTCTTCCGCCGGTGAATCATCCTTGTTGTCGGAAACCTAAAGTGCTGTTGCAGAAGAACAAATATCCGGTTACGTCCGACGTAACATCTTTATTCCTGGTAATAACATCGAAAGAATAATAGCCCCGGGAAATAAAGAGAAGACAATATTCAATAAAATTGTGCGTTATTACTATTTTCCATGGATAACGTTACAAACTTCAATATTGCATTCTTGAAAGCACTGATGCAGCGGAAATGGATTTCTAACAAATAAACCAATTTTTTTTTGCAGGATGTATTGCATCTTATGTTCTTTTTATGAAAGAAAGATGTATAGCTTGATGCAAGATTATCGTCAAGAAAGCAATAGTACAGTCCATAGACGACCGGATATTGAATCATAGTGCGTTCAGTAATTTAATTAATAACAGTTGCCCACATAACCCATAGAGCTGCAACGCATTACAGCAAATTAACAAATGGATCCAGGGGGAGTCGTAGAAGTCAGGTTTATTTATCGTTCCGCAAGACAATCCTTGTATCAATATTATTTCGAATAGGAAAGATATGAATTCATCATTATCATTACACCTAAACAGCTATTTTTAACATATTATAGAACCTAATTAAGCTCCATCGTATTTTCGCTCTGATCGTATTTTACAAAAGTCCAATATAAAAGTTCCCCCTCAATCCACTAATTATTATAGGTCTTCCTAAATCGTTAAAAGCCACGTTTTCCGTATCGTGCTCGTTTCACAAAGAATTTTACAACTTCGCTAAAGTTATTATTAATTTTCCACCTATCGATGTTCAACATCTGGGAGCTAATCGAAATTCCGTGATGTCTGTTTTTAATTAACGTCTGTCCCCCTCATTTAATCGTAACACGTACCTCCTTTTGCCACGATACTCGATTAAACTGTAAAAAAGAATGGGAAGCAAAAGGTAACAAATTTTACGAGACTCTATTACGTTCCAGCTTATAAAGTAAAATGCTAATTTCTAAGCAAGTTCTTGGCTTGCGTGACTGCTGTTATGGAATAAATTACGTTGCTTTTCTAAATTGGCTACGTGGTCTAAGATCGATGAACGAAACGATTTTTATACACCCCTTATACTCGAACAAGTTGAATATTACATTATATCCGGAAGTACCTTAAACATGTAGGGAGAATAAATGATGGAACGGAAGAGGAAATATATTAGAACACTGTTTACTTTAAACTTTAGAATCCTCGCTATTTATATTCTACAGGTGACGATTTTTATACACACATCGCCACCTGGATTGCGGGCTCGAGTTCATTTCGAACAGAAAAGGTGAGGCAAATACAAAATCCGCCTACAAATAAATGCAATTTTCTCCTTATTGCGTCGAAGTATCACACTGACACATTAAATTAAAACTTCGTTCTCAATATTACGTTTAATACTTTGGTAGATCCTCGGGGTATTTAATCTACGAATCAAGAAAACCAAAATATTTTTCATTGTACAAATAGGCAGGAGAGGAATGTTTTAAACCGGTACTCTTGTTACAGGGTGCATTATTAAAAATGTTCTGATATAAGGTTCGTCGTAACGAACAGCTGCAACGCGACGAAAACTTAAGCTTTTACAGCGTCGCATCGTATCGATAAAAGTAAGCATACAAGGAATGTTGAGGCTATCAATTTGAAACATGAAAAAAAGAAAAGCTCCGAAGGATGTCTCGGTGATATCTGTTTCTCTTGATTCTTCGCCTTTTCTTTTCGTTTCCATTGCAAACGACAGCCGAGTTCGTTTCAAAGTTGCACGTTCCAGGGTAAATTGTTTTCCTCACGGCACAGCGGGAGAATACGGAATTCTCCTACGATGAAATACAGTTTACCGCAAGAACATAAATTTTTATTATGCCTGAAGGATCCCCATCGAAGCCGTCGCATTTTTTTATGGACGTCATCGAACGAGCTACCATTAATTCTCCTGGCTCTTTCGAATCCGGTTGATTATACGGTCTGTGCTTTATTGAGGAATGTTAGAAACTATAAAATGTCTTTGTAATATTGTACAGTATCAACGATATGCAATACGCTCAACGCGTTGAAAATATTCATGAAACGTACACTCGATAGAGAGGGCTTGAAACGCTCTAGCACCCAGCTTTGAATTTACCATTATTCTGTATTTTGAATGGCTTTACAGATGAAAAGCTATTATTGCTATTTTTTAGATGGAATAACTACAATCTTTTTCAACGTGGTATTAGAGAATTATATTTTACTTAATAATTGCCTGATATGTTTTAATGTATAATTGAATTGATACAATTTCACAAAGTATTCGCCCCTTTTTACTCTTCGTTTGGCAACCAACTATTTCGAGCGGCTGCTCGCGATAACAAGGAATCCAAAACACATCAAAGAGTTGAAATCGTGCAAAATATGGAATCGAAATTTGCTCGCAGTGAGTTATCAATAAAACGTCATTATACTTCCACGCTGGAGAACTAAAAATTTCCGCCTGAATTATTAAACTGAAAAGGGTTGAACATCTTCAAGGTAATATAAAGTGTAATTAAATATTTTTTTATTGGTTTAAAAAACATTTTTTTTCAAAATCAACCATTAAATACGTAACACAGAATAATCTCGCTTTATCCATTATCAGACACAATGATTCCATTTCGAAACCAGAAGAAAGAAAAGCAAGAGAATGCACGACACACCCAAGGCGTTAATGTTAATGTCCTTAGTAATAACAACGAAGCCAACAATTACTAGAAACGTTAGATGCATCGCGTTACTCCATTTATATTATTCAATGACATGGTTCACGTTCATTCGAGAGATATCACGGTAGAAATGTTAATTAAAAATGGAAAACAAGAGCTTGTAAGCCAGCAGAGAATGAAACGTCCGTCGCGTCGTGTTGTTCGTCAACCGGTTGGAATCTTGCCGCGATATCACGTCGCGGTTGAATAATTCCCCGTTCCCTTTAGGATGCTAATTATGAATGGGCGCAGCGCGGAAATAAAACTGAGGCATCGGGTGCAAACAGCCCGGGCAAATAATTTATTCTTTCATTTCATTTCTTTGGCCGGTCGCGTAATGCGAGTTCACCGGTTCCTGTTTATAACTCTCGCCGCCACCGGCGAAGATTAAAACGGTCTGGGATAATGAGATCTGCGTGGCGTTCCTCCGCTATTCTCTCTTCCATTTACCGTTTTCCTTCTTTCTCCTCAATTCCCAGGTTTTTCCATAAATGTTCTTTCTTTATCTCGCTATCATCGAGTTGACGGAAGAATTTTCTCATTTTCATCAATAGTTATCTTGCGCGTTGAAATTATTTTAAAGAGATAAAAGAGAATCTTTTTCCCTAACATTTTCCAGCTTCCCTTTATATTTCTTCGGTACCAAAAGCAGTCTCCGATACGAACGACTAGAATTTCTAAAAGTTCCGCGAGTTTAACATTCAAAAAGATCATCCACGATTTCTTCTATCGATATCGGCGAACATTGGAACGTTCGCGGATCCAACGGCATGTTTCTACCTCTGTGCTGCACGTATTTTAATACCAGCACTCGCGTAGAAGTTATAATGTAAAAGTAGGGGCGAAGTTTGCAAGGAACTCGTCGCCGCGACTGGATAAACTTGTTTACCCGGCTAAAAGTAAGACTGTACGTTGTTTGCGAATGAATACATAGGAAAGCAACGGCTATGCATAAGTAAAGGGAAAGCAAACTGTGTTGTTGCTTAGGCGGGCTCTCGCGTCTACGCTGGAACGCGTATGAAAACGTTGGGGAAGTTCGTTGAAAGAAATTGTTGCGCTTTATGGTAACCGCTGTTCACGATGGCACAAGAGTTTTCCGCCCGCCAATAAATGGAAAGCCTCCGAGAGAAAATTCTCGCGCATCGACTACCCGGTACTCCCCCTATGAAAGCTTCGAATTGTACAAATTGTAGTAATAACGTAGACAGCTTTGAAATATTATCGCGCACCGGTAGAGAAACGAGAAAAATCGCTCTTAAGAAATTCAGATTACCTTGAAACGTTTCTCGCGTCATCCTCTTTCTCGAAGAAGACGTTTCCACATTTGTAACGTCTCCCTTGGTACCTTGAAACTTCAACAACAGTCATTTTTACATATATAACATAACACGTTCGAGGTGAGAAAAGTTATTGTCCTACTCTGCCCGTTAGTATTTTGGGCAACGTTGAAAAATTATTCCTGAGTGTCTTCTCTATCCTGCTGACTCACCAACCCCAAACCACGATTACGCGCTTACAAAAATATTAATAGTGGTGAAAAGATTCAATCCGTGTCTCTTTAGTTCAAGTGCAACTTGCTGCTCCTTGAAATTGAGAACCAATACCTTTCTGATTCACTGTACGTTTATAAGTTTCTCAAAGCTCCTATTTTTCACCTTGTCTTCTTTAAAATTCATATACAAAGTGTCTTATTTGTCACGATCATCTTGAATTGCTGTTGGAGATATGAAAAAAAAAAAATATCACAGAGAAGAATCGTATTTCGAATAAGCACAGGTGGTGTTGCAAAAGAAACATCTCTCCGGTATAATCTTCAGGTATATTCCATGGATCTATGGATGGTATCTATCAATAGACCTTGACAGGGTTATTTTCAATGGCGAGGCTCAAAATCAGAACGGTATCGACTTCCGTATATGAGTAAAAACGCGAAGAACTAGTTTCTTGTTGGGTTGACCCATATGACGGACATTAACAAAGAGAAGTCTTGCGGAGAGGTGGTACGAGCGTATTTTCTCAGTGTTGCAGAGCGATGGATAATTGGTTCTAATAGGCGTCTGGAGGCTGACTGCCGTTACATAGGTCGAAGAGGTCCGTCCTTTCTTTCCCTCTTTCTTCGTCGGGTCCCAAGGGTCCATGAGCTTCTAACACAGCGTACAGCCGCATGTTCAAACAGGTCTCGAACGTATATCTGTAGTGTCACATTACGTTATGTTCGCATTAGCTGTTACCAGTTTCATCCATTCCCGTCGTGGAACCGCGACTCTTAATCGTCCCTAACGTCGTCGTCTTTGGCGAGGATACATTAAAAGGAGATAGCCACGTTACGATCGTAATAACTTGCGTATCCGGCTAATGTCCTTATTTGTAAGGAACAAATTTTGAACTAACGTTCCTTCCACCGATGAAATATTTTACGGATAGGGTGTACGCATCGTTGAAAATGTAATTCTAACGTTGCAAACGAAGAAATTGACGCTGTTGCATCGTACCGTCTGGTGGGAATCGCTACATTTATTCTACATTATGGATTGTAAAGATAAGAGAAGTCTAAGTCTTAAACACAAATGACTGTCTAGTTGGAAATAAAAATGTTGACATCGGATTGCTGGTATTCAGTCCTTCGTGATTTCTACTCCTTAAGGTTAATGATCAAAGTACTTTACCCGGCATCAAAGTAACAAGGATTTTCTGAACGGAACGACGACTCTTCCGGACAACGCGAGGCAAAACGTCTTCGCATTAATTGAATAATTAATCAGCTCGCGGGCAAAGGCCATTGCGGATAACGTCCTCGCAATCTTCTCCGTGTGCTTCCGGCAAAACGCTGACGAACCGGCTACTAAATCTTACCGTTTTACTCTATGAACTTTTGCTCCACATAAGCGCGCACCTGCATTTTCCGAAGGGCTGGCGAATGAAAGTCTTCGAAGTTTCGGTGCGAAGAGAGCTGCATCGGATACTTGACATTCCGGACATGCTGGCTCATATCCTTTTACGAGCGATGCCGACTTATCCAGTTGATAAGGCGAGTTCTCAATCTATGTATACTTCGCTGAAGTTCAGCGACACGTGTATGCTAGTACCGAAAGTAATCGAGGCGAAGTCGAAACAAAGAGAAACGTGATTGCATCGATTATTTTTAGAGATCTGATAGAAGAAACAAAGGTAGAACCAAAGGTAGAACCAATATGTGTGGATATTTCGCGATCGAATTGGCGAAGAAATTTCTTCCTTTATCTGAGCTACTACGAAGAGAATACAAATTCTGCCGATCTGATCAGAATTCAAGAAGGAAATCGATAAATTGTCATTGGATCGGTTTTCTTGAAATTCAGGTCAAGATACCATGGAGATTAAGCGGTATATAATTTGACAGTAAAAAACCGGAATAATAATCTTATCGCGATTAATAATTGATATTCGGTGTAGTGTTTTTACGAGCCGGCGTGCTTAACGTTTCTCGAATTACCTTTCTCCGCCTTTCACCTGGTCAGAGCTTATTGTTCCTTTACTCCTTCCTGGTTACATTTTGATGTCGCCATTTTAATTGCGTTGAACCCGAAATACCACTAAAGAGACCCAGGAACAGAATGTTTGTGCATCAGGTTGAAATGCAAATGAAGTCGAACATCGCGCGAGTTTTCCATGGTCCCGCCGCGTAACGGAACGCAAAACGCGAAGATAACGATTGCACCGTGCGCCTGATGCACCGGGATGCAAGTCCGACGACCTATTTGGCGCGTGTGACGGAATCACGGATACGCGACGCGTCGCGGGGAAGGTTACACAAGCGTTCGGAGACGACGGTGATCGGTGGTTATGTTATGCAAATTGAATTTTCCCTGCGCTCCTGAACGTTGCGCCTAATTTCTCTTAGAACGAAATTATAAGCCTGTAACGAGATTTACGACCACCAAGAAACGACGAGGACGCGGTGGAGGAGCGCGCGGATGCGAAGCAACGGTGTGCCACTTCTCGCATTCTTCACGCCCGCCTCTCTCGCGGTAATAGTCGGCGTCGGACACGTTCGAAAAGTCGAAACATCGGCTACACGGAGCCGACTGGGACGCGATAAATTAGCCTGCACCCGCCGCCATGGATCCCCTTATTTCCACGCTTGTCGCGATCGCAAACAGTTAGAGGAATTTCGGCGAACATCCACCGCCGTTTCGTGGGGAACGTTAAGTCTGCAATAACAGAAATTACATTTCGCAAGAAATATACCAAAGATATCTCTTCGGTGTCTAACCAGAGTTCTATGAAGCACGATTTTATTCACATTTCGTGAATATTCTCACGAGGCATAGGTATTGGTGTTTAAAAAAGAGTTGAACGAGCTTCCGTAGTATCGGGTAGGAAATAAAACTTACTATCACCGTTTTAAGAGACCCTTAGCTATTTAATGGTCCCGGGAACAACGGCAATCTCCATATAAAATTCGATTTTCAGCACGGTGTGAGTAGTAGAGATAAACTTGAATTGCGAAACAGGGGTGTATCACTTTAAAATTCATAAAGATAGATCAGACCGATTTTTAACCCTACATCCTTCACTGTTACACGCGCCATCTTCCATCGAATATCGATTTCAATGTTAATTCTTAAAATAAAGAAGAACATTTTTACGTACAATTTTTATTCGACATTCGGCAAACATTTGAACAGGATCAATATTACGGAGGATGTTTGCATTTGTAATATCCGCTGAATGTTACTTGCTAAATTAACACATTCGTGTTTCTCGATGTTATCATTGTTGCGACTACTATTATTATTCCGGCTATTTTTCACGGTAAAACACTGACGTGCTTCAATTTATAGCCAGCGGGAAAAATAGGCCGCAGTTATTAATTGCTAGCTGCGTTATTAACGGTCGTACGTGTACATTTCCTATTTCGCGTCTCTTTTGCAAGCAAAAGGCGTTATTCCGTTAATTCCCCTGATTTTCAACGCTGGCTTTCCATAAAACAACGAATTAAATTCTTGCTACTGAACGCCAACCGAGCGAAACGCAAATGTTACCGAATGACATTCGTGCCCCGTTAACGCGGATGGAGACGTTTCTCCAAAAGTGGCCAATAAACATCGGGGAAACGTTCGAATGCATTAGAAACGTCGTTAGTTCGTCTGGAACGTGACAAATCGGGAACGACCGGTGACATTTTCGCGAGCGGCTACGGAGTTTAGCGTAAACGATTTCGTCGTAACCGGCTAATACCTACCGTTCTGATCGTCAGGAAAGTTTAGCGTACCGTAAATGTCGCCCGTTAACGTCTCTTTGTGGCGTTATTTCACGCTTTCGACGTTGTATCCGTCTGTAATTGGTATCCTTGCAGATCGTTAAGCTTCGGCGTTACTTTCTCCGTTCATTCACGCTTGAATCGTGGAACGAATTAGAGAACGCACTAAAAAATCTGTTGGGTAGCTAACGAACGCACTTATTGTCAGGACTTCACGATCGTTAACGATGTTCCAAGATTATTTAACTCGAATAGAAAAGAAAGAAATTGGAAGGTACCCATGTAGTAATATTTGCTCTGTCATCTTTCCACGGTTGGATTTGCACAGGACAAATGTTTATCGTCGAAACGGGAAAATCGTATAACGGTCGCGCATAATATTCTTAATGACGTTCACCAGGTGGTAAACACTCGAATCGGTTTATTAGCCGCGCGTAAACGTTTCATGATTATCGTCGTTTATTACAGTAGTTCAGATGTGTAAAACGTTGTTCTCCAACACGCCAACGAACGGATACAATAGTCGTATTTGCTGTGAATAAACGTCGGCCAAAGATAATTATCCGTGAAATTCGATCATTTTTATCAACGGTTCTTGCATCCATTTTGGAGAACCACGAACGATCCTCGTTTTTGTGATCCTACAATGGTATCTAAGGAACAGCTATTATATTCGTCTATTAATAAAACTAGGCGATTACGTTAAAGTTATTCGAATAATGCTTTCAAATACCATGTACCAAAGTAAAAGAAATGAAGAAGAAACACTGAAATACTTTCCTAATAGATTTCTTATTTCTTCAAGTCTCAACTTACCGGGAAACAACCTGAAAAAGTGTCCTACAAAGGAACCCCACTTTGAGTCTGGTATCAAGCTCACAGTCATTTACTCCATCTTCGTTGAAGGAATGTGTTGTATTTTCGGATCGAAATGATCTTCGTCGAAACGATCAGAGTTGTGGCGATAATAAGGGAAGCAGTCGTGCGCAACTGCAGCCACGTTGCAAGGAAGAAACGCGTACCGCTAGCGTAAAGAAAGTCGGGTTAATTAAAACAATAAAGTTCTTACGTCGCGGCGAGTAGAACCGAGAAACCGTGATTGATGGATACGTCAGTGGAAGAATAAGAGTCCGACATTGGGTCCAGGATAGACGAGCCGTACGGTTCGAGAAACGTCTCGTCTCGTCTAATTGTATCCGCTGTTTTTGCACCGAACCAGATCCACGGGGTAACAGCTGAACTCTACTAGATGATAAAATAATTAAATCGTTCTCCCTGCGGGCACTGATCGATTGAAAACGAGATGGTCGATAAACGGTATACACGTTAAACAGTTTACTAGCCGCGGTGCGATATTCTTCTTCGCGTGATTTATATAAAGTATTTCGATTGAAATAAACCACCAAGTTATTCCCCGTTATTTCAGATGTGATTTAAACGGTTGCAAGTCGTTGGTTTTATAGAATTTTCAAAGCGAATTTTCTTCCCTCTTTTATTGCAAGAATTCTGTATAATTGTTTTGTGTTTAAAACGCTGCTATTCCGAATAAGAAGGAAAGATTAAATATTAGAAAGAAGATAGCGTGGATCTATTTTCAGATTTAGGTCAAACGAGAAAATTAACTGGAATTCGAAGGTATTCCATTCGGAAGGTGAATTTTCCCTGTGGTAAATGCATTCACAATGCAAAACTGTGTCTTAACCACACAAAGAATATACATACGTATATTTGAACACGGTGGCGAGATTTCGTGCGATTGAATCGAAAAGCGTTTTTCAATATCCTCGACAGAACAAACAGAAACGTGTTGGTTTTCTTCGTTTTCCTCAATCGCCTGTATGCATACTCGTATTACGGAGAGTTTGCTCAGAAACGTCGTCGACCGATATTATTTCATCAAATATCAATATAAAGTCCGGTATATTAACCGTGAATAGTTACAGAATTGTGGATTCTAATTATACATTCATTTGCATAATAAATAATGCATATATGAAGTTTCATAAATTTACATTTTATTACTGCATTCGACAAGATTAAAATACTTGTAGGCGGAAATTATTCTATATTTCTTTATTAAATTTCTGCGGTAAAAAAGGTATTACGAATTTCTTAAGATTGCGTTTCATCCTACAACATCGCTGATGACGAAAATATCGTTTTCGCCGTGAAGGAATCTGCCCTGGCCCGCCTCTTGGTATTTCGTATAACACGCGCCAGGGCAACTGCCAGTTTATGCAGTCTGCTCGCAATTGCCGTCGGGTTTCCTCGTTACAAGCGGTTTCCTTTTCGGCTCGTTACCCCGGAAATTGCGGACCGTCTGCAAAATTTCGACAAAGAACGTTTAATTGATGCTGCTCCCGGCACGCAACAAAATTAAAATTAAATTCAACTCGTTTAGTTCGTTTTTTTTCTCCCCCGCTAAAACTGTCACGATACCTTGAAATATCGTTTCTGGATTTTTATTATTTGATTATTTATTTATATTGAATTCATATGTTCTTATACGGCATTCTTTCGGTAGAAAGGATAAAAGTGTAAACAGAGAGGAAGAAGGTGCAAAGTAAAGCAATCTCGAAGTCGAATCGAAGCCGGAGGAATTGAAGAAAAGATCCTTTGTGCTTTCTGACGCTTGCTCGTTCATGTATGAAAGTTTCCGTCAAACGCGAGCGTACAAAACTCGTGCCACGTCGCGTGTTATTTTCCTTGATTCTTGCAAAGGATTGCGCAAAACGATCGAGTCAATAATAATGTTGCGACGGAAACACTTGAAGTGAAAGAAGAAATCGCTCTCTGCTATCTTATTACGTTTTACAAATAATAAAAACTCGATACTTTAAAATGTTCATGAGCTGCAATATCGATGTCTGTATGCCCACATAAATAAACTTATCTTTTAATTTATTTTGTTATCCGTCTTTCGTTGGTTTCGTTCGAAAGTCCTCGGTTCCGTAGAATTTTCCTAGAATCTTCTCGCGGAATTTTCCGTCTACCAAAATGAAAGAAAGAAACACAGCGGAGGAAAACGAAAGAGAAAATAGAAACGGAGGGCTCGGCTGAAATTAGTAGGGACGAATAACAGAAACGAGAGGATTAAACTCGTCCAGCTACGTGGGAATTACATTCATTAAATTGCTGAAGTAGGGCTACGAAAATAGTTTTTAAAAGAAGTGAGTAAACGAGGTAAAGAGTGAAATTCTACTCGATGAGAGAGCTCGTCAAATAAATATAACTGGTGACGAATAAAATAAACTTTAACGCTTTAAATGCCGCAATGGAGATGGACACGTGTAGTCAGACGTATTGAAACTTCAATTGAACAAACACACATTTTGCACGCGTCTCAGCTGAGAAATAATGGAATATTTAATAATGATTTTCAAGCTAATTACAGGATTTTCACTAACGTGGACATCCTCAGAAATTAGAAAGCACTCTAATTAAATGTACTTGAAGCGAAGGATGCTCGGGGCGACAGGAACGGAGAATCGCGACGCGATGTCTCGAGTATCAGGATCCTATAATTGGGTCGACGCGAATCGCAAGAAGAAACGTGTCTCGCACGAGAGCAATTTACGGAAACTCCGTTCTACGAATTTTCCGTAAACACGCGCTGAAACTAACTAGCACGTTTAGACGCGTCGAATAAATCGTAAGATGATTTTCCTTAAATACAAATTAATTCTAAAATTTAAAGACGGTTAGCTTCAAATAGTCCTCTCCTTATTAAAAAGGTATATGTGATATTTCGTTTGATTCTGGTCCTAAATTCATGATTAACCTACGGCAATTCACCTTATCATCATTGCACTTGGTTTATCGGTCTGCACAGCTTTTAAAGATCCGGGAACACGAATGGATTATGACGAATAGTCGACAGCGTTGCCTGGGGTACTTAACTGGCCGCCATTACTACAGGGGCCATTTTTCAAATGGACGAGGTATCGTTAGCGGCGTTGAAGGCCTCTCGCTTTTTTTCAGGGAGGACTCGAATTAACCGGCACGCTATCGGGACCTCCTTGATATCGGTACAAGGAGGACCCTCAAAAGTCGCACCGCCAAGGGATTATTAATTTCTCGACACGACTGAAAGAGCACCGCTTCGAACGGCAAGCTTCGAAAGGACTTTAGCTTCAGCACGAGATAATAAGAAAAATGAGAAGGTTACCTGTTGTGTTCTTACCGGAATGCTTGAGATGCGCCTGCAATGAGAATTCCTCGAAAGAAGCATTCGTTTGGCAGGTACTGTTACCTCTTTTCTACCAACGCGTCTTCCATGCTTACGAAGAGCTTTAGTTTTTTATTTTTAGAGAGATCGTGCGTAGTTATTGGTATGAAACTCTAAAGATATAAAAGAAATGAAAACTCAGTAAAGTTTCTAATATTTCTTAGTCCATAACTCGAAACTAATTTCAACTCATTTTGCCTTCTTTTCAAAGCTGAACTTATCATTTTCACCACAGTCAACACCGCATTTGATAAAATCACGATCGGGTTACACGAAAATCATTCCGTGTCCACCACCGAATAGCCGATACCTTCTTTTTTCCTGTAAACTCATCCAGAGCTTTTTACAATATCATTTTTACACCGCGGTTTTTGGAACGACATCGTCGAATAACAGACACTCGATACACCCGGACACGTTTCTCGATCTGCGAATGAAAGGTAAGAAAAAAGTAAATGAAGAAACGGATTGTCAGTATCGGAATGTCGGGTAGACGGTTTCGCGATGGACGCGGAATCGAATTCAGTGGGAAGAGAAGGGCGACCGCAATGCAACGAACAACGTCTCTGCAAGAGGAGATATCCCCGTGAGAATACGAATGGACCATCCGGTACAATAATATCGCGACTCTGTGGCTTCCTCGAGCGTTATTATCCGACTGGAAACACCTCCTACGTTGCCCTTTGTCCGCAATCTAAATCTTAGTTACGACTTAGCAACGGTGCTTATGGTTTTGCGGTAATTATAATGACGGACAACGCAACAACCCTTTTCCATGATTGCTCTACCCTTGTTGAACCGCGAACCGCGACCTCGTGCACTTTGATACCATCCTCGTTTTGTTACGTAGACTTGAAGGAAGAAGTTGTAGCTGTTTGCAGGAATTTATATAACAAGGTATTACGAGGGTGAAAGAGCGTACATATACGTCCTCGAGAAACGAGCAAATCCCAAGTTATTCTTCCGTTATTATTTCATCCGAGATTGTATTCGATTTAGCAAACACTTAATTCAACAGCAAACGCTTCGCTTAGTTCAAGAAGGAACACGCTGTTCTCCCGTTCCTAAGCCTTTAAAAACATAGTTGATTCACGTTCCACGGGGTATCGCCGTGAAAAATTAACGTCCAGGAAGTAATACAAGGGATATCGTCGAACATATCGATCGAACGCATAAATTCACCGTTGAAAATCGCATCGGGTGTACAACCACGCCGTTTCGACAGCCACTTGCGTAACTCGGTTCTTTCCGGTAAGGACGGATCGTAAATGATCCAAGTTCGCGTTGATACCGTGGACAGTCGAGCATTTAATAATCTGCATTAAAAAATAATTGTGCATTCCATAGAGAGGAGGCTTTTAAGCCGTGCCATACATTACGAGCGCCGTTTGGTGGGTCGGATTCACAAAGGATCCCAGAGCGTGGAATTTTTCATGAAGGTTAAACCCCTCTGAAATTACTTATTCGCTCCGGCTGTTTCGCTCGAGTAAATACGCTTTGAAGTGTTACCGTGACCATCTCGCTCTATTCTGACCACCGTTGTCAGTCATTGCATAGATACGACTGGAGAATGTCTAGAAAAATTTGATGCATTAACAGATAATCGATAGAAATTCGTTGCGAATATTATTTTAATATTCAGACGTATTTTGCGATTAACCTTAGATTTACGTGAACGCATATATATAGGTGGTCAGTAGTGAAAGGGTTAATAAGCAAAGGAATGGGTGATCGCGAGGCGGAATCAGCGAACACCGCGAAATCCGATGCTGGATCTGATGCTGCGAATACTTTCAGACAATCTCTGCGGTGAACTCGAATGCGTGCAACAGGATTCGAGGGGAAAACTAAGCAAAAAGAGAAGGGCGGAAAGAAGGAAGGCTGGGAAGAGGTAGGTTGAAGTGGAAATTGAAGGAAGAGAAGGAGAGATGGTTGAAGAAGATCGGTGGTTAGGATGCCAGACGCTGGTTCGCGTGCTAAACTATGCGTGTAATATGGTGAATTATTTTAGCTCGAGCACTGGGCCCGGCTGTTCTGAGCCGTACGCACATGGGAAAGAGATTACGCCACCTTGAATTCTTAAGCTGCTGTTGCAATTGCCAAGTGCAGCCGGGGGCAAGTCGCCAGCCGGTCTAATTAACGGCCACCACGACCCATCGAGAGAGCCGGCTCGTCGAAAACGATCAAAAAGACAACCATGCCACGTTTGCGTGTCCTTTTTTTTTTTTATCGCAGTACACACGCGTGCCTTCCTCTTCTTCTTCTTCTTTGATTAGACGAAGAGCAAAGCTTGTTGCAGTATACGCTTTTGCTTCTATGATCCCTCGAACACTTGTTGTACCCGTGAGCCATACGGCTGGATCTAATTGCACGTATAACTCTTGCAATAAATTCGATACGTTCATGGGGCATAAATTTGATTGCGGTGTAAGAGATTTGTCTGCTAGGTGTCTGTCGATTTAATGAAATAGAATTAGATTGGTATTGCGTTCGCTGTGATTTACGTGCATTGAATCACTTCAGACTCGATTGTGAAGTATACCGGCTTCTATTAGATTGCCGGAAAATAAATGACCGATCATCGTTCTTGCATTCACATATAATTTACATGTATCAATCAAAATAAGGAGGTGGTACAGGATCGATTACGGCTATCAACACAATAGTAAATTCTAGGGATACAGTGTAGTTTTTGGGGGAAGAAGCATATAGATAACTAGACTATCGTTATGAAGCAATATATTTCGATGGTATCATCCTGATATTCCAAATGAACATATCGTTACAGATTGACAGAGTAATCAAAGCAAGTGGGCAAATCAACCGGAATTTGACGGATTGGTACATTCAGATATCATGATTGTATTTGAGTCGACAATTGGCGAATGCATGGAACTACGTCGTCGAGATCGATTCAAACCTAATATCGTATTGGCTCCAATCAGAGGAACGTAATTTCGTCTGACAACGTCGCGTCGCCCTTTCTTTTTCCTCCTTGATCGCATTGAATTTGGCTGATGTTAACAAGTACCACGGTGAATACTAAACACGCGTAGTATCGTTCGAAATTCTCAGAACGTAATACAATATTCCAAACGTTTTTCGCGAATCGGGGTCGTCGCGAATTGGGCTGCTTGTGAGAAAAATTAATTAAATCCTAGTCGTTCATATTCAGTAGGTAAAACTGAATTTATCTCGATCAGTTAATTACAATCTATGCTGAGACTGTCGAATGGAAATTTACAATTCAGATCTAACCCAAAATCAGTTGAATTTTCCCTCAGCTGTTACAGATTCAATAAATGGCCGGGAACGAAGCGGTTCGAAGGAAACATTGCACCAACTCTACGCACGTTCGTCGATTATTTTCAGATTTCAATTAAACTATTGCAAAATCCCGTATTGTGGAACGTTGAAATTGCTGTAACGGGAGTTAAGAATGGCCAGCATCCCGCGATAAATTGAGCAACTTAAATTACTTTCCACCCTTACCGAATCGCTGCTAGCTCGAAGGCGATCGACACGCTGCGCTGCACCGATCTATTCATTGAAAGTATATACTGTTATGACCCGTAGTCGACCTTGTTGTTTGTTCAAGCTCTGTTTAACCCTTTAGCCACGATTATCGATTATATTGGACTGTTATTAAATTGAAATTCTCTCCGTACCACGTTTGTTATTTCCGAATTTCGATTTTCAAAATGGAACCATTCTATTTTATATTTTATAACTTTTGAATGTTTTAAATTCTTTTAAGTTGTTCTTTTAACTGTTCAATTAAATATATAATATCTTTGCGTGCTATTAAGAATCGTGAAAAAAGTTTCGAAACTATAAAGCAAAAATTCAAAATACACAAGTTTGCTATGAAACTAAAAGGTTGCTAAAAAATAACGAACCATGTGCGCGAATATATGTTTTCTAGATAACTCGATACATCGTGCAACGTAAACATTTTCAGCGACCACAGCGATATTTCGAGTCGGTTGTAATTCGAACAACGGAAAAAGGGTACACGGAATAAAAATACCGTAAAGTTTCGGTGTCTAAATGAAAATAATAAAAATACAAATTTCGAGAGTTTCAGCGCTTTTAGTATTTTTATTATCGTAACAATGCCAACGAACATTTTTAATTGAATCTGCGAGCTTAATGGTGCTTCAATAGTAGAAGGACCATCGCGTACATTTTTGTTTCACCGTTAATTTTTGGGATCGAATATCGGTCACGAACAAAGGGAATGGTAAAAAAGAATTTGGTGGTTAAACAATGACGTAATTTCATGGCTAATGAGCGACCATGTAATGAAGTTCATTAAACCGTTGAAATATTTATTGCATTTTTTTTCTGTTTACGGTGTTACTTCCATTCGTTTCTTTACGAAAGTAAAAATTGCATTAATTTGTTTCTGCTGATCTCATTTCTCCTTCATTTTTCATTTTATATTTACTAAGTTCTTTTTATTAATTTATTTTGTAAGCGTTCGTTTTTTTGCCCGACAAGTTTCATTTTAAAGAGAATTAATTATATCTACGAGACGTTTATGAATAAATTTGAATAAATATATAATCTTTGTTTGGTAAAAATATTAAAACACGACGACGTTTTTTAGCGTTGAATAATAGTATGAAATGGTTGTTTATATTCTAGTGTCAGCTAAAAATAATATTTTAAAATAAAATTTGAATATATTAACCGGTGTGATAACAGAAAGGTTGTACTCTATTTAAAATTTGAACGGTACATTTTAACGAGAGGGTATTGGGCAAGTCGAGCTTTAATAGTCTATTATGTAATTTCCCAGGAGGAACGTGTACTCGAATATCGGGGAAGACTAATTAATAATGACGGCAAATTGAATAAATAATTGACGCTTAAGTGAAATCGCATCAAAGCTCAGGCAATTGATGTACCAATAATTACGCCATTCATAATTTTCATAGACATGAATTTTACAGCAATTGCCCTTGTGGAGTTGTTACAAAAAATATTTTTAAATGAATCCTATATTTTGGCCATTATCAATATCATGCAAGTAAATAGAATTTTCTCTCTGTAAAGTATCAACATTCAAACGAAGTTAATCGAAGAATAAGCACAACGTTCGACTGTTGAAATATCGAATCAGTTTCCAATGGAATCGGCCGATCGTGTGCCAGCCAAGCGAACGAGTTAATAGGTTCGTGCACGAAACAGTTGATGCTGTCGACGGTAATTCATAGCGGAGAAGCAATAATCCATTTAATCATTCGAACCATCGAGGGGGCAATTCAGATAGAAATTAATCAGGCGCGATTAAACATCATCGGGTTAATCCCTTTTTTCTGAATTTCCTTGTTACCTTAGAAAAATATATTCTTCTCTCTAAAAATAAGAAGAAAACGTCTAAAACGTCGAAACAATGGCTATCCAATTTTCAAGAGGTAGTCAGCCTCGAATAGAAAAATTAGGGAAAAAGATCGCGTCTTGTTGAAACAGCACTTGGTGGAATTGTCTGAAAAACAAAGGATCCTCTTCAGCAATCCAATCGTAGTTTTCCTGTATCCTCTCGCGGGTCGTCTTCTTTCTTCTTTGTCGAGAAGAAGACTCGAACTGTGATGCAAGAACGCTCGTGCACATACATACACTACCGATCAAAAGTTTCAGACCATTCAACACATTTATTCTCGCGTCTTTGGTAATGTGATTAACGTATGAATCATTCATTTTGTAATCAATTATTTTACTTGTACTTGTAGATATTTTAACGGTACTGTAGTGTAACAGCTGTTGCTCGCGTTCAATCGTTGCCTCCTCGTCTTCTTCATGGCGAAGAGAAGAAGCGAGGATGTTTTTCGTTGTTTTAAAAAAAGACGTCGCAGTTCTCGACGAGATGCAAAAACAAAAGCGAGCGTTTGTATTAATAAATTAAATAAGTTAATCGTCCTACATACTTCAGTTAAATTTGACAAAAATATGTATAATTGAAATTGTTCGAAGAGAGTGGCAAGAAATTTTTGCCCGATAGTGTACTTAGATCAGTGAACGGTTGCATCGGGTTGAATGACGCGTTGTCGTCGTTATTAAGATTTCATGGCGCCTCATCCGGCCGTAGCATTGGTCAGGTAGGCTGGTCTAGAATTTACACCGGCTGTAATTCATTTCACTGCCGATAAATAACTCTAATGACAGTTGAATGGCGAGGAAGGCGGGAATCACGGCCAACAAGGGCTCAGGTTGCAGGAACTCACGGTATACCCGTCCGTTCGATGTCTTGCTGCTTAACGGTCGATCCACGTGAAAGCGACGCGAATCACGTTTTACACGTATGTATGGTGGCCGTGAACGCGATGCTCTCACTTCGGATCATTAAGCACCGATTTATAGAATTGATTAGTCTAGAAATGGCAGGGATACGCGTACATCAGCCAGCAAAATATGTACGGACGCAGACATCCGGCGTACACGTACGATTTACGAAGCTGTTTGAATAGCTCGACGTAAATTGGTATCTTATCGGGTTATTTAGTTATCGTAACGACCGTTTCACGAGCCCCGGCTCAGAAATCGTCTTTTCCACGGGATACAACGCGCTACTCTTATTTCCCGCCCCGGGGCGATGCCGTGCGCGTTGATTCGCTTATTACCACCCTTCAGCCGATCCTTTTCGATCGTGACAATTTTATTAATTTCCATTTACGACGCTTCTTTAATATCCCCTTCGGGGCATGGGACGGCTACGTTGTATTTCAAGAAGAAGCAATTAATTCTTTTAGCAACTTCGCACTCTGTGTTCTTGAGAAATATAAGGTTGTATGTAATTGGTGGTACGAACATATAGAATGTTGATTCTATTCGAGATTATGCGAAGTAACAGCTTTTTCTTTTATATGTAACTTCCTTTCCGAGATAGTCGAGTTTCTACATTTGCGTGGTAGGTGTTGATTTAATTACATCAAATTTGAAGAGGAATGTTGTTCACCATTTCATTTTATTACTACGCGGACAGTATTTAGATAAATTCTAAATACATTAGATAAAATTCTTAGAAGCTTTTTTGACCGTGCAACGGACCTAATAAGTGCGAAGATGCGAACCGTGATATATTTTTAATAAAATAATACGGGTGATAATTTCGCGAACGGTTATTAGTCGAAAGCACTTAAGGTGCTACATAAGACGGGTTAAGTGTGCAAAATCGAAGAGGGGACGATCTCGGGGAGATGATGGTGCTAGGTCGTTGGTCGTTATTTCTATTATCAATTATCGCTTTTATGCGAGCCAGACAACGAGCTGAACACGAGGCTGTTCGCGATCATAAAGTCACCCCTACGCTCGAGGACCGGCGACATGTGTAACAATAGCAATAACGGTAGCTACCTCGTTCCGAGCAATGATTTCAAATTGTTTTACGTCCCTAATAAATGTCAATCGATACAGCACCACGCCACGATTGCATCGTTCCTTCTGTTACCTTGCCGCCGTGTCGCTCGTAAAAAAAAAGAAGTCTCGTTTTCATAAAAGTTGGAGGGAAAGTTCCACTCCTCCACGCGTCGTTCTAATTGAGAATCTTTTTTCGAATACTTTGTTATCGCTCTTTTTCCTCGATAAACTTTGTACATTTTGCTCGTTGAACGAGAATAAACGACTAGGTTATTCGATTCACGTAGCAACTTTGATAAGACAATTATAAGATTGCAGGGATAAGTTGTTCTTGTTTTTGGATTCTTTTCTTAAGCGAATGGTTTTGACATTCAGAGAGCAACTCGGGTAGAAAGTTGCGAAAAGAATATTGAAACGTTTGCGGATAAAATAAGAAAGAAGGCTACTTCGAGAAACGCGTGTAGACAATGTAGACGATGTACAAAAATAAAAGAACGAGTTTGAAGGGGCATGTAGAACGAGCTAAACGTCTGGTATGACGAGGGATAAAATAACAAACTACTACGGGTGTACCAAAAAACGGTCCGGACAGCTGGCAGAACGAGTCAGGTGAAAGCGA
Source organism: Osmia lignaria lignaria (assembly GCF_051020975.1). Classification (NCBI taxonomy): domain Eukaryota; kingdom Metazoa; phylum Arthropoda; class Insecta; order Hymenoptera; family Megachilidae; genus Osmia; species Osmia lignaria. Next base: position 9,998,718 of record NC_135041.1, read on the forward strand.
ATATAATTATGAAAATAACAGGTCTAAGAGGTGAAAAATAAAAAAGAAACAATCGAGTCATCGCATGGACCTTTCTGCGTAACAAGTAATAATGTAAAACACACTTTGCTGCAATGTTTTACACGTGTATTACGGACATGTTGAAATTTTTATGTGTCAGCTGCTTTTCGTTCAATGAAATTCTTTCGTGTATAGCTTGTCTTATCGGCAGAACCGCTAAGTCATCGACCACTTTCTTTTTTTTCATCGTTTTGATCCCTCTTTATGCTTCTCATTCTTAAAAGGTATAAGAAGGTTGCTGATAAAAGATTTGAATAGAAAGAGTTAAACGTCATATCCGACTAGCTTTACAACTGAACGAAGGAAAGAGAATTCTGTAAGGCTCGGCAAACGTTTAACCGCGCGTAACATAGACCAACGTGTTTGCGCATCGTTGGACGATTTCCTTTTATTTCATCCTCGTTGGCCACGCGTTTTCTGTATCACGTAGCAGTCGGAATAGAAGGACTAACGAGGTATCGTAGTCGTAACACGCTGGTCCGGCAACAGATGCCAGCTCGCCTTCCTGGAGGCTCCAATTAATTGTGGTATCATCACGCGACCGCGTTATGTGTACACGCGTGTACACGCGGAACCAGCTTCGAACTGAAACTACGAAGCCGTACTTAAAAGAGGGTTGACCTGATCACAGCCGGATTAGAAACAGTCGGAGCTGTTCGCTCGATATTCACGGATGCAATGGCTGCTCCTTTTGTTCGATTTCGAAGCCGAACGGGATTCCTACGGACGTTTCAGCTTTCTCTGGTGTTAACGATCGTTGCGGCCATAAATTGTTGCGCGGTTCCATTTTCCATCGTACATCGTTGCCTGATCGTTCGTTGAAACAGTAAATTGCAAGGTATTTTAGATTCTGCTGAAGCGATACTTTTTTCTTAACGTCTTCAATACCATAGTGCACCGGAGTCGAATGATAATTATTGCTAAATCGTTTTGATGATATTCTGTTATTTTTTTCGACTTCAATTTTCTAATTGCGTTCGTTTTCGTTAGGGAAACCATTGGGAAAGCAGCGAGCAGATATGCATGGCCATTAGCACTTTCCTCTTGAATTGCTAAGTTAATGTTTATAGAAGGTAGCCGTTTCGATTACCAGATTTAGGAAGAAAGAACTCGTTAATGGGCTGGATACATCTAGCTTAATTGGTAGAGCTATCGTTCCTTCGAATACCTAATCTAGCGATCCGGTTCGATCCACCTTTTCTCGCCGGTACCATGTTAATGTTAATGTTAACACATCGAACAAGGTTTCTACAAATGTCTCCGCCTTTTTTTTACTTTTAATTATGCAGATAGTTACATATTACGAAACATAGATAAGTCAATAAAAAAATTAACACGATGAAAACCGAAAAATTAATACGACAGGAAATTTTATAATGTCAACAGCTTGTTACTCATAAAGAGCCCGTGTAAAGATTCCGCGTCAAACATAACATTTATGTTACAAAATAAAATGTTTAAAACGCAAGCACCTTTGAAAAAGTTTTCTCGTGTGTAACGACATTTGCAGTCACGATTCATTAAACGATAACACGCTTATCGGATAATCTGAATTTGTAGCGGCACTTCATAGGTTTCGCGTTCGTACGATGACTTGATGATAAAGCTTATATTTTTTATATTCCTCTTTTTATTACAAATTGTCCCCTCCAACAACACGACTCGACGACGCGATCGTCCAACTTATCTTCGTCGTCGCAATTATTTTCGCTTCGTCGCGGCTTTAATTTACCGGACGAGTAGGATTTACGATAAAACTCGCGTGTCCATCGCGCATTTTCCCGCAAAAATCAACGCGGAAGTCAAACGCTATTCGAGCGACCCGTACGTACGTAGGTTGAATCGAAAATAAATCTCGCTGCATAGATCGCGAACGCGTGGACACTTCATTCCGTCTTCTCGCTTCTGCTTCGCGTTGAAATTAACTTACAACTTTTTTTCTTCCCCGCACGACAACGGGGACAGAAAGCATTCGTCATGTTTTCGAATCGACGCTTGACGATGCTTAAGGGAGTTGTAACTCCCTCAGCTCGGCGAACTTTCGTGAAGGAAGAAACGAATCTCTGTAGCCAACAAAAAGAAACGGCATGTCACTCCCAGGAAACTTTTGGCTAACTTATCCGTTCGTTTTTTAAACGATGAATTTTGATGATATTTTATATCCTTATGATTTTGAAATTAACACCTTACCTTTGTTATGGTATTATTTCAAATATTTATTATTCTAATTATAAGGCAACTTTCTATCAGGATACCATGGACGTTTAACGAGGCTATTTAAATTTTCCATCGAACATAAAATAGATAATCAATTCCTTTATCGAAAATTTTTATAATTACTTCAATTCTTCACTGTAAAATAATACCAACTAGTTGACTGTTAACGTCCCACAGCAAATAGGAGTGCAAGGGGTTAAATCCATACTATTGCTCATCTGTGACCTCGTACCAATCAAACTGTTAAGAAACCGCGAATACGACGAAGTCACGATTCGACGGCTGAAGTAGTATATTCCTATTCTCTCAGCTCGTGAGTCGATCATATTAATTAATCGCATGGCGAGCGTAAAGCACAGCTAGAAATCCGGCTTTAGGTGGAGGTGTAACACGGCTTGGAGCAACGAAAGTCACAGGGCAGGATGGAAAGCGCGATAGTAATGGCGCGAAGAGGAACGAGAAGACGTCGCGAAAGAGGGTTGAGAAGAGACGGTCGAGATAAATCGTGGAAGTCGGTCTGCGGCCTTATTACATCGTAAATTCCCGCTTAGTGATGGATAACATTAACCCATCGGCAACGACAAATTACTTAACCCCACCGAGAGATCAGGATGAACCTTTGCTCACCCGGAACTGGCCTCTCCTTCCGACGTGGACCAGTGACCCGGATCGATGCTTCGGTTCGCACAACTCGTCGTACTTCCGAAAGTCTGTCGCAAAGATTGTCCGCTCGAATCGGAAGGGCAAAAGCTTCGCGGGAAACAATTCGAACGCTTTGTCTTCTTAAGCGAGCGGTTTTATTAATGGAGTGTTATATATCACCTTAAATCGAGACGCTTTAGCAAATGAGTTAGAAAAGCTTTTCAGTCAATTTATATGAACTATTATGATTGATCGTATCGTGATAAATTATTCGTGTATTATGAATTTTAAAGAAATCATTCTGAGAAATTTGCAGATTAGAATAAGGTATATAATTCTTTATATTGACGGAAATATCCTAATTGATAGATTCATCAAAAAATTGATGTACTTTTAATTTGTACTTATCGAAGTTTGCCGGAAGGAAAAGAAGGACTGATATCACGGCACGGTGATCGCGATGATTTATCATTGTTCAATCTTTAAAGGGCTTCTTTAACGACGCTGCTTGGCTCATTAGAGCGTACTTCTTACGATTCCATCGGTTGATAAAGTATGCACAGATGTGCATGCAGGTACGTATGTAAGCGAGCGGAACAGCCGAAATTGAAACACATGTCATATGGGCTCGTTAAATCGCGTGACGCATGAAAACTTTCGAATTAATCTTTCGAGAAATTCATTATCGTCAAGCCACACATTCGAATGTACGTACAGTTATGACGACAGAAGATGATCTTCAAAAGCTACTGCATTACCTCGAACGAAACGATTCGGATCTGAATTGTCCGAATTACTGTCCGTTTCATAACCACCAATTAATCAGCTTTTTTCATTAGCAATATTTCAGAATAATTCGTCTCTTGGTTTGGCACGATTTTAATTTATTTCAAAAGGAGAAATTAACAATAATTTTTCATTTCAAAATGATATACGGAATCCCATAATAATTGGCCAATTTTTTAATTAACTGTGATTAAATTTGCATTAGTTATTATATTTAGCCGTTTCGAATATAATGAAATATATAACGAAGAAATTTACGTTCTCCGCCGTTCTATTTTCGCGGTGCAAATGTAATTTATTCGCTTTCGGTCGAGCATACACGCAACAGAATGTGTTTGACAGGAAATTGATGCACATATCGCGACAGATTAACGTTGTATACGCTTGACACTCGAAAGTAATGGGCAATGACCTTATTAATCTGGAAATTTTTAGATTGAACATCATATGGTGGTAAGTGACCAGCGAACACCTAATTGACATCATTTTACGTTCGAACATTACGAATGTAACAGCCAACTGGTCGTAAATCATGTTTTACTGTAATCTTTTGCTTTTAAGAGCTAATCATTATCTGAACATTTTAACAGACCGATATTACTTATTCGTATCATTAATATAAAAACTTATACAATGACCGAGGAAAAAGTTTCTAAGTCCAAATTCTGGACAATTTCTAAGTTTCTAAATCCAAGTTCTATTGAAGAGGGACAGACTAAACTCCGTACGTCGTCGACTTGGAAGTTCCCTAAGAATATGTCCAAGTTTTCGTAGTAATGTATTTTAATAAAATTCTAACATGTTTTGTATTAATGTTGGTCTACTTGCATAAAAACTCACACTGGATAGGTGATATCTATTGACATAATTACATTTTCAATTTAAGTACGATGTAATTGATAAGAAATTTTCGTCGTTGTATACTTTCTTTGTTTAATCAGCTCAGAATAACTGCTGAAACATCTGATAAAAAACATCTGCGAAATTAATGGAAAATTATTACTATTATTACTAGATAAATCAGCTGATATATATTGAACAGTCAGGGCCAATTTGCCACTTGTGATATAATATATCTCTTGGAAATAATTCAGTTTGCATCGCATCAACGTCGAATCTGTTTCACAGTCGTATTTTTATTTCACTCGAGGTCGTTCAAAAATTCAAACACGTTCCAATATGAATGCACGTTTACACGCGGAATCTCTTGTATTCCATTATGTCGCTCGAGTAGCTCTAATTACCCGTATAGAGATTTTTCAAACAGCGAATGTTGGTCGAGATTCACGAAGCGTAGAATGAAGGGTCGCGTTCCCGGAATATTTCTCGCGACGATTCCATTCGCGAAAATGTTTACCCCCTTTTTTTTCGTTATCATTCGGTTCGCTCGTGAATGCAAATAATGTGTCGCGAATTAAACGCGAGGCGCGTGACGTTTCGGGCCAATAACTCGTAATAATACGCACCATCGAAAAGATGACACGTACGAGAATACTTTTTTCCAGCATTGTACGTGATTGAATTGCATTTTGTTCCATCACGTTTCGCGAATTTCGAAATCATTTCAAAAGTGCTCATCGTATTAATGGATATTTTGCTTCTGCCTTGTTGAAGCGTGTACGAAAACCGATTATACTATTGAAAGAATGATTATACCTTCGGAGCTAATTATTTATAAGCCTCCAATAAAATATTCCGAATAGAATTCTCGCAGCATTTCTGATTGCAATGAAAATCGAATACCAAAGGAACACGCTTCAAACAGTCTCTATGCTTCTTCCATGGATCGTGTACAATACTATCAGCCGAGTCGTCCCTCGCGTCGTTTAGAAGCGTTTCATTTAGCAATTTCAATGAGCGTGGAGTAGTTGTCAGCGCGAGTTTACACGAGAAGCTTATAAATTGTCGTCGCCGGTAGTCGAGAGTGGTGCATTTCAAATTTCAAAGAGGTGTCCCGTGCGATTGTGCAGTCCGCGCCGTGTCTGCGAGCCAGTCCTGAAACGGAACGCCGATTCTAGGTGGAACGTCAACGAGAAGAAGCTTCCATCCGATATATACCCGGCTATCTTCACCCGCCACACAGCATTGTGCCGTTCACGTGAAACCCATTTGCTTTCTGTTAGAGAGGAGCGTGTAACGGCGAGCGGCGTCGGATACCAGTAGTCGAGCTCGACGACCAGGAGAAGCGAGAAGAGCGGCGACGGCGTTCTATTTAATTAAGTTTGCATTGTATCGAGGCGGATGCCGCAGGAAAAGATCGTTATCGAACTTTCACGAGATATGACGTTGGCTGGGCCAGCACACTTATCAGGGACGATCTGTTGGAGCAAATGAACGGTCGCGTTCGAACGTTCACTCCTAACGAGATGGAGAGCTTTGTCGCGGCTCACGTTCCTTCTGCTTCCTTCGCGAGAATGAACGTGAAATTTCTCTGTTCACAGGAGTCTACCGATCTTCAAAAAACGACCAGGTCTATGTAGAAATGGACAATGCCGTCTCCAAGGACCATTGGACGCGCTGCATCGTATTAGGTAACTATGTTTAAATTTGCACCCCCGGTTGGTCTTAAGATTACAAAGATTAAAAATGGAAACGATCGTGTCGAATCGCTGCGGGGATATCAGTCGATAGATACCGAGAACTTTGCTCGAGGGTCTACAAATTACAGTGACAATGGTGTACAAAGAGCGGCGAGCGTGGAAACAACAGCGTTTCCGTGACAATTAATCGTGGCAGTTGTAGGAGGGAGCAGAGGGTACAAGAAAAGCGGACGTGTCCCTTACAGGTAGCATCTTGACACGGCCTTAGAGGCTTGATACCGCTCGATTCATACGGGGCTTTACAGAGCCTGTTAATTACCGGTGACCAAGAGGCAGACACGAAACGGCGCGGTGTCGAGTGGCTTAACCGGCCCGTTATGCTTGCTCCTCCCGTGAACTAGGAGCTCGATGCAAATCACTCGTACGTCGCCTTGCCAGCACGAACTCAGCACAATTCCGTGCACCAAGGAGACGCCTGCCGGTGTTTCTGCCGTTACTACACCTGCTATCGGTGCTGCTATTGCTGCTGGTACTGCTGCTGCAGGATCAACCAGAGAGGAAGCTGTAAATCAAGTGGCGCGTCTCTAAAGACTAAACGCTTATGCACATCGCGGTCTACCATCAATCCTTTACCGTGCTTCGAACCCTTGGTCCTTCTGTTGCTCGATGCAAGTAAGCTGGCCAGGTCATCGATACGTTCGCCATTCGTGAACAACCACCGTACCGGTGTGGTGACACGTTAACGGGTCACTGAACGAAAATCGTATTAGCGTGCTGTTATTTGCATCCGTTGCAAGGCAAACTGAAACTCGAGGCGGCAGTCGATAACAGCTTCGAGTTTTCGAAGAAGCACATTTGCATCAAAATAGAACTGTTCTAATATTTGAACGTTCTCCTTGAAATTCGTTCGTTTCTTGACCCCACTGTTTCACTTTCGATTCGTTGATCTTTTAGGTAATCGATAGGATATTGAGCAAGGTATATAGGCAAACAAACGTAAATTTGAAAGGGTTCTCCGGTGTCCAAGGAATCTCCCCTATAAGACACCGAAACATCTCAAGTTACCAGTTTGAAGAGGGATTATGGAGGATCAGGATCTAACCTTGTGGTATAAACCGTAAGATACCCCGCTCCCGTGCAATTAAATCCGCAGATCGATACTGGTCCGACCGAGCAAGAAGAGAATTTCTCATTGGTAAAATGATCTCGTTCGGTGACTTGTTCGACGGTGTGGCAATGGTAAGATTCTTTTGGTATCGTTATTTTTAGTAACTTCAAAAGGCGCAAAATCCATGCTTAGAAAATAAATAATTTCAGTATCACCGTGGCGCAATTTATTGCTGAGATTCTTTCAAAACCCAAAAACTGGTTCCCCAACTGTACCCAGCCGCTTTCTAACTGGCGCTCGATCAAATCGTTCTTTGTTCGAATACGAGTTCGACGAGCTAGACAGCGAACAATAAGTTCGATCGTGTTCTGGCCCACGTGGAAGCGGATAAATTCTCAGATTACCGAGTCAAAATTATAATGGAGCAGGTGGCGGCCGGTTCACCTTGGACGGCAATATTCAGGTAGTCGTAGCGGCAGAACTTTCGTTTCCATCGAAACATCACGAGAACGACGACGAATCCTATGGGCAATCTTCGAAATTACCTAGCGGTGTGATTTTCGATGTTATGGTTTCCACGCACCTGCAATCATTCGGTCGTGAAACGAGCGCCATGCCAGACAGCCACGGGAAGCGTGGAATAACACGATATCGCTAATGCTTTTAACCTCTCGCGTTCGAGATTTTTTCTCGAGGTGTCGAGTCTTATCGAGAATCAGGCCACTGAGAAATTGACTCAGGAAATATTAAAAATTTAATTGAAGATTGAAAGAAATAACGTTGTGACGTTTTTTTGAGCTTCGCAAAAGTCGCGGGTATCTTTTCACGCGAGGGTTCGAAGATAATCGTCTTACTTGGCGAGGAAACGTGTCCTCAAGATAAGAGGATCTTCTTGCGTGCAGCTGGATTAGGTGGCTCCGGGAGCAGCAAATCTCGGCATTATGGAAACCCAAGATGCCATAATTTCCTTGCCCGTTCCTCCCTATAAATTATATTCCATAAACGAGGTAACTAGTCACCTGTTAAACAAGACACGTGCAACGATGAAACTTTCGATTTGGCTGTTGATAATCCAGAATAACGATCTAATTAAATATTTTCAATTTATAATTGTCCTTAAATGAATATTTTATAATAATATATATTGCGTAAAAACGTCGTCTAGTCTTACGACATAAGTCTTCTTAACATTTTATATTGATTTAAAATTACATAATACGAATCATCCTGAGAAAGTGTGCAAGGATTTTACGTCTCACTAAAGTTGCAAAAAAAGTTAACGATTATGGTACTTCGAACCACTCAATTTCCGGTGCTTTAAGGTTATCAACTTGCACGAACCAGCCTGGATACGACGAAGAAAGGAATAAAGAAAAAGAAGTGCAGAAAATTCGACGAGAAGCAAATTTATATACCGGCTATTATTTTTGATCTCCTGTCCGGTATCACAAATTGCCCCATAAATCGAACGATTTCACGTGCGAACGGCCCTTTGAGCGTCATTTCAAGGCAAATTAATTTCCCGTATTCGACGCAGGAAAGAAAGCACGCTGATGAAGTAATAAGGAAAGTAGGACGGGTCCCGTTGATACGACGGGATCACCGCATTTCGATGCAAATCAGTTAGCAACTTGCCAACTTTCCCGTGCTAATAGTTGTACCTTTGCCACCCACTAATTATGGAAATTCCGTCGTTTTGCTCTTTCCAGGATCCCTGAGAATACTCGGATTACAGGATACTACTTTAACGCGGTCCAAAAACTTTCGGAACAAGCATCAGTTTTGTTCTCCTCTTCTGTCGATGATTCTTTAACGTGTACGCTCGTTATATTGTAAAGTTATTAATACCTTATCTGTTATGAGAATCTATATCCTTCTGATTATACCTGATTCTGGGACAGGTTGTACATCAACTTAACACTTTCGAGACTGCATTAACTTCTTTTAAAAATTTACGGTTGATTTATTGATAATTGGTTCTTGAATCGATACTAATTGTAAGTATAAATTTAATATTTGTTGCATCTCAACTTTACGTAATTAAAAAAAAATTATCTGGGACATATGTAAATCCTGAATATTATCACTGCCTCTGAAAAATTGATAAGTAGACGTATTGAAAGGGTTCAGATTCATTCTAATCGCTATGATTGCTTTAAAAAATAGCTTCCTAACTCTGACAGCAAACGGATGCCTGTTTTCACCGAATCGAGCACAATGCCGCATCCATAGGACTACAGGATGGAACAAACTCCGTATAATATTACCGTAAAACACCCGTTACCTGTGCACCACCGGCTTCAGCGTCCATTAAATCATGGAGTATCGAGCAACCGATACACAAGCGTGTCACTGCATTATCGCCGTACTATTTGTATCCGTTTAGAGGACGAAATTGCTTCCATTACCGGGATTTGCTCACGATTCGAGGCCCCGGCTCGCGTCTCGGCCCCGTGACGTGCGTTTTATCGGTAATAATGCCTCTGGTTTTATAGTGACACGCTGTTTTATACTTTTCGTGACTCGTAAATTTCACGGCTGGCTTTATCGTTAATATCGCTTCGTGAATCTTTCAGGAGGACGCGAGGCCTTCCTGTCCCCTCGACTGTCACGACGATTTATCAACCGGCTGAGGTGAACAGTTCGAAACAGTTCCAAGGATCTCGAGCGTTTCGTGTGAAATTTTCTTCTTTTTTCTTTTCTCCCTTCTTTAGTGATCGACGAGGAGCGAGGCGTTGGACCGTGCTTCGTTTCTGTCCTCGGGTTTTAATTGAAAGGATGTCCCTATTCGTTTGTCCCGTCGGAAAAGTAGAACACTGTGTGATAAAAATGGAATATAACATTATTGGGGTACTGCTAGGCTTCGTCTTTTCACGGTTAATTACCCTGTTTCATTACATTTGAGACACCACCATCAGTAACCTTCATTATCATACTAATTAGCTATCAATTCCTCTTTGAATTACAGCAATCAAACGTTCCTCAATTTTGAAGGTCTAAAATAAATTACTCGAAGAATTGACGGAATTGCAAGCAGATTTTAGGTTCTGTCCATGTTCGCCCGAAGCTGGTATCGATAAGTAGTACGAGGCTGGTGAACGAGCCTGCGAGAGAGCGTGTATATACGTACGAAGAGGCACGGGGAAGCTCGAGAGGCAAAAGGGACAGAGATAGAGGCCAGGTCTCTCTATATGTGGGTGGAAAAATGCAGAACCCATGCAATTACAGCGTGTTTGCTCGAGGAAGATCGTACGGGTTATCAGCCACGTGTGTGGCAATAGCCGAAGGCTCTATCGTCGTGTCCTACGCTATATTTCTTTTGTGTCAGCGATCTATGGAAACGAGCAGATCACAATGGGTACTTGAAAGTAATTCTAATAGGGCTCGCGATAGCATGGCCCGGTTCGCGACTTAATCTACGGTCGCGGAAACTTTAACATGTATGTATGTATCCCGCACATGTCGTGTCAGCAACGCAACGTGAGCTCAATGCAATTTTTATCCTCCGTCACGTCCAACTATTGCGTTTTACATACGCTGCTTTACGATTGTCGACCGAACACTTTTAACAATTCAACTATGTAACAAGAATTTCGTGCGGCAATGGTTCACGTTCGAACCTTTAGATTTTACGCAATTATGAATGATAGTTAAGCAGTATTCAACGTATGTTCACCATGAACCTTACTAGTTACGTTAATGTTCAGCAATAGAAATGTCCATTTTTTATAGGGAATGATATTTCGTACCACGAAATGGTTCGATTACATTTCACTTTCAAATGAATACTTTCTTCGAGGTGTATTCTGAAAATATACATGCCTAGGCAAATTTGATCGAACGAAATCTATTTCGAAAGGATGACGAGGAACTGGATCGTCTAGGAACGATCTATCTTCGGCAGGAGCAGTGATTTACATACAACAAGGCACCGCAATGATTGCCTTTCGGAATACATTAGCTCGCATACTCTGGATACGAGGGAACCAGCAAACAAAGTGTACGTACAATCGAACTCGGACTCTCTATTCCCTTCGAAGACATATCGAAAGAGTAACAATGGAATTCGAGTTTTATCGCTAAGTTTAAACGCGAAAATAGTACAAGGTTTTCGAGATAATGCGTTTACGTAATACATTGCTGAAACAATATTCCTCGTTCATTGTTCAAATTTTTTTCTTAACATTTCAATCATATTAGTATTTTATTGAAATACGTTACGCCTAGAATCCAGATATTACAACAGCTTTCTATTTACCGAATTTGCGATATCGAGAAACTGCAACAACTCTTCAGTGACTTTATTCGCGATATCCATCTTCTGCCTGAAGGATGGCGGGGAGTGATAGATAATGATAGAAAATATTTTCAGTCAAGTATTCTATCATTTAGAAAAGTTACTTTAGATGATGAAAACTTCTGTATACCTTTATACAGTGTACAGTAAACGTATCTCTTATATTACACGAGACCCTAGTATACACACCCACGCTATCGGTAGACGAATTATTGACCATTATCCTGTCAATGTGTACTTTTTCGAATATTTACTTTATAGACGAGTTAACCATTTGAACCCCTTCACTGCTATTAGCGCTCATACGCCATAAGGTATCCTCGCTTTCAAGCTTCCAACAGAAATCGTTTCCTATGACACGCGTTTCTCATTCAACTTTCCCGCAGTGAAAGGGTTAATAGAGAATTAAGTTGTAGATTTTCCCTGCACTTAGGCTCATCTGTGTCTCTTCGGCGAATGGAAGGTAAAATCGATACGGAAATTCGTCGAATTAGTAACTGCACAAGGTACGTGTAACGATCTTCGGTCTTACCGTCCTCGTGTCTCGTACATCCTTCGAAGTTACTTGTTCGAGCGCACAACCGTACACGGAGAAGTCCCGCTAACGATTAGATTGAATTAGGTTAGAAGCGAGATCCATTACCGCTCGTTGCCTTATACATTCGCTGTTACATGGATCCGGGCTCTTTATGTAAAGGGGAAGATCAACGACACACGGTATTTGGAAGTCGGACGATTCACTTATCCGCTCGCGGATTTATGCGTCACACGACGAACGCCGTCAAAACGTGTTCATTTTACCGTGTACTTCCTCGCCTCGTCGAATTCCCCGTGTGCTTTATGAAATTAAACCGCGAACAAACGGGCTGACGAACGTTATCGTGACATGTCGCGACGGTCATTGCATTCCCCTGCCTCCGTCGCGCGATCTTATCAGGTCGTATCACCGGTGTTGCTAGTGTAACACGTTTCAGTCGTTTCTACTTTATCGAAACTTTATTTACCTCTTCGTCGGCGGTTTTGAACCTCTTCTGAGAAACGAAGAATTGGGAAAGAAACGTGGGATAAAAGGCGATTTATAAGAAATTTTTATTTTAACACGCTCGAATTTGATTATATAAATCTAGTGGCTGTCTACGGTGATTCTTGCAAAAATTTCATTCTAATCTATTTTAATTCTTTTTCAGCATGGACACCGCGGATTCGAGACGGCTGTGATTTTTTAAATGGCGTCAAGAAGAAGAGAGAAAAGAATTGACTGATCGGTCCGTTAGCGTGCTACATTAAGAGACGAGATAGCAAACGGGCGTCGGTTAAAAAGTCAGCGAACGATGATACACGATCACTATTATTCGGTGTCTAAACGGACAGCCGCGGTAGCCAGTGGGATCGTGAAAATATTTCCGTCTGCCTAAGGTGTGGCCGATAATAAGCATTCCCCTGTACGTGAGTGTGTTAGGCTGAACGATAATAGAGAAATTGGATAATTTTAAGCATGAGTGGAGGCCGAGATCACGGGCGACACGTACATACGGTTCCAGTTCAACAAACAGAACAACCGGAGATATTACATGACATGCACTTGCGACGTTCTGTTCTTTCGAGCACAGGTCGGAACACTTTGTTTTTTTTTCTTTTCTTTTTTTTTTATGTGTAGTGTTCGATCGTTGCGAATGTCGAGGGAACTGTCAGTCAAAATGATTACAACGGAACACCACTTTCAATATGTGCATGCATGTATACAATATGTACTTGCAAAACTGGGACACTTTATCGGGTAAACGAATCTAAAGACACAGGTTTCTAATTTCTGGTAAGATAATTCATATATTTCCTTGGTGGATTTCATTATTTTCTGAATTAGGAATAATTATAGCTTGTCTTCTTTGAATTTCTCGATGAACCTTGCCTTAGAGATGTTTGATTAATGACCGCGGTTATTTTACCAATCAATGAAAGAAGTAAAAATAATATTGATTAAGTGTGACATGGTCTTGAAATGTAGCCTTACTTATTTTTAGTAATCTTTCCTGTGACGGAGATAAGTAAGTCTTTATCATATCAATGAGTAATTTGTTTCATAGAACAATAGCTGATAAATGAGAAACACTAATTAGACGTAATAAGAAAAATTAACTTTCTGAAAAATTGTTACGTCTGATGGATTTTATGACTCAAAGCCCTTATCTTATAATTAAATGATAAAAATGTTTATGACTGCGGATTGATAGGGATCAAAGTTTCTTTTTATCTCTTTTAATCAACATTTTTCTTCGATTGACCACATCTAACAAAGAGAACTACCCAAGTGTTACACTCACTCGTCGAGCTGAACATACCTATACCCCGTTTTGTGGGCAGACGACTAATTGTTTAAAAGATATTAATAATTAAAGTTAGTTACTACTTACATTGAGAAGTATGACAGACTCACACATACAACTCGCAATCTAGAGATCCACGGTTCAAATCCTTGCTTCCCAACATTTTTTTTTTTTTTTTTAATGATAATTTGTCTCTTTTTGAATAACTATTACATAAAAATTATCATAAAAAAAAAAAATTTTTTTGGGAACCAAGGATTTGAACCGAGGACCTTCAAGTTGCAAGTCATGGATCTGCTCCGTGGTTAAACACGTGACTCGTAATCTAAAGGTCCTCGGTTCAAATCCTGGGTTCCCGTTTTTTTTTTTTTTATTTTTATAATGATAATTTTTATGTAATAGTTTTAGAAATGAAGGAAAATATAAAATGCGAAAAATACCAGTCAATTAAAAAATTTATTACCATTGTTTAAAAAACATACATTCAACAAAATTATTTCACATAACATACTATCATCTGTATTCTGCGATCTAATTATTTAACCACATATTGCAACCTAATGTAGGTTTATACATTTTCACATTCGAATACACACTTTCTCGTGTTTACTTTGAAACACTAAACATTATTTTTATTTGTTTTTTCATCATTTTCTAGAAAATTATATTCTGATCAACGTAACAAAATGCAGCATAATAAAACTGATCTATTAAATATCCAATAATACACATGTACAAGTGTGTCACGTCAATAATTTATTCCATCCTTAGCGGCACGCTCTAATTACGCTGTCATACTCCATGACATTTACGAACAGCTTTCTTTACACATATCCAGATTCATGAAATTGTTTGCGTTTCCTTGACAGCCACCGAAGAAAAATTCTTCGCATCTATTCGTCTCTGGATTGTATCCGTATCTTTTCATCAGTGCTCTACATGGTCCGCGTTCCAGTGGCATAAGACATTCTGTTTAATAATTGAAAAATATTAAAATCATTGTATTTAAAAGAAATTGTTAATTCAGAAGGTTTCTTTATTAAATTGACACATGGATATTAAATGCTAATGTAAAGATCTAGAAAGTAGAGATTGAACAGTGTCCAAGAAAGATGGTGGACGATTACGCCATGTAATTTGCATAAAATAATAAAGTGAAAGGAGATAATATTTGAACTCTCCAGCACATTCCATGGCAAATAAAATATCGTTTAAAGTATCTTGTTTGCATTTATTTTTCATCTTATGAAAAGAAATAAAATAAAATTACATACGTGGACCTACAGACGATGATACTTCATTCATCATTAGGACGCAACACAGAGCAACCAAAAACAAAGCAACGATTCTGCCGTTCATTTTTTATTTCTGGATATTTCTACTTTTTACAATCACAATGTAACTTCGTCACGTATCTTTTGAAACTATACTGTTCCAAGTCATTGATCAGAGTATATATAGATCGCGCGGCTTTTAGGTAGGGGATTTTCTTGAAGATGAACACCAGATATAACACTTCATCGTTTTATCGCTGTTCGTATGTACACAACGTCCACACTTGTAGTTGTATATTTTCACTTTTTGTAGCTATTAAACGTGCCCGAAATGGGTGAAACACGACACGTTGCAACCCCGTTGCAACAATTCCATCGACAATAATTACAACCTGTCCCTTTGTACACTTGACGCACTGTTTTATTAATATTATACTAGCGAAGAGCTGTAACGATGTTGACCTAACTGATTCACACGAATTGATAAGCATTTTATCAAACGTTTTTGTTTTTAATTATTAATATAGATAACCGTTGGAATACTTCAACGTGATGTATCGTTCATAGGTTTCGATCCCTGACATTTATTTATATATTTTTAATTAAAAACCAAGGTTAATTGATCCAAACTGCGACATATAAAGTGCGTTAATGTAAAATCTATTTTATCCTCAATGTGAAACTTCGAAAATTGACAAATCAGAATAACTTTTTTTTCACCTTTCTTCGTTATCGTTATGTTCTTCTGATTTAAAATTCTTGACACGAAATAGAATTAAATTATAATGTTTAAAGAAATATTTACATCTGTCATTGATAGTGCTGATTCTAAATGATGACGTAATTAGTTTTTATGTATCCCTTAAAAAGTGTCCCTTAATAAGGGTTTTACTTGTTATCAGATGTCCTTTTTAACAGGTTTTACTGTACTATCATTGTAAGAGTACACATATAACATTTCTCTGCCTTGTTTTCTAGCATGCGTACAACGTCTCAGCGTCACTCACAGACATATTTCCGCGTTATTAAAAGGAAGGATTTGCTGTATTTATCTTCTTAGCTTATTGAATAAACTCATTAGGAGCATGAACGTGTTTATTCTATTACATCTGTGTGCCTCGCCTATTATTTTATCCTTTTATTTATTATTTTACCCCTATTTTCGGGCCTCGCGTGGAACAGCCTCCCAAGCATTTATTATTTTATCCCTCTTCATGGGCCTCGGCTCAACCTTCCCAGTTATTTATTATTTTTTTGTCTTTAAGAGCCTCACGAGATCCAACCCTTTATCACTGCATCCCTTACATGTCTGCACCCTTAACATCCCTGTATCCCTTATATCACTACATTACCTATATTCCTGCATCTCGTATATGCCAGCATTCCTTATACCTCGGCATCCCTTACATCTCTGTACCCTTTATATCTCTGTATCCCTTACACTCCTGAATTCTCCCTGCATCTCTTGTATCCTTTCAACCCTTATAATAACTAAATAAATAATATACTTATGGCCACTGGTTCGTGTAAAGGTAAGTAAAGGTAAGTAAAGGTAAGTAAAATCTCATGAAAAATAATTTTAAATTTAAATTTTTGCAACATTTAATTCCTTTGTTTGCCACCAGAGGGCGTTGATTCAACGTCGAAGATTTAGTTCACATTTTTGCCGCTAGAGGGCCAAAATCTTTGCATGGTTTAGTTCCTTTTTTTGCCACCAGAGGGCGCTGATTCAACGTCGAAAATTTAGTTCACATTTTTGCCGCTAGAGGGCCAAAATTTCGGCAAGCTTTAGTTCCTTTTTCTGAAACCAGGTGGCGCGGATTCGACGTCGCAAATTTAGTTCACATTTTTGCCGCTAGAGGGCCAAAATTTCGGCAAGCTTTAGTTCCTTTTTCTGAAATCAGATGGCGCTGATTCGACGTCGCAAATTTAGTTCACATTTTTGCCGCTAGAGGGCCAAAATTTCGACAAGCGTTAATTCCTTTTTCTGAAACCAGATGGCGCTGATTCGACGTCGAAAATTTAGTTCGCATTTTTGCCGCTAGAGGGCCAAAATTTCTGCATGATTTAGTTCCCTTTTTTACCGCCAGAAGGCGCTATGATGGGATGCTTACAAAAGGGTTGCAAGGATGTAAAAGGATGCAGTGATGTAAGTGATGTAGGGATGTAAGGGATGCGTAGATGTAAGGAATGCAGACATGTAAGGGATGCAGGATTGTAAGGAATGCAGAGATGTAAGGAATGTAAGGGAAGCAGTGATGTAAAGAATTTTTTAAGGTCTACCCCCTTAAACTCTCTTTAATTAATAATGAAACGTTATAATTGCTTAATCTGCATAGTAGCAATATAGAACATTACATTAACATAAAATAATTAATTTAATAAACTTAAATTATTCTGCAAGCTTCGTTTGAATATGTTCTTTGATTTTATAACGAAGTACGCTTTGAAAACAGTCTTACTAGCGTCACCTGGCTTTGCGTAGGAAGATTCGGAATATCATGTATGCTTCGGGGTCCCTAACACCCCAAGCCATCGGCCATTGCGCTATCTATACAAAAGCGGCGCAAACTATTTGTTAACTTACCGATTGCCGAAGGGTCGATCACCGACTGTCGGAAGAAACAAAGGCATATCCATTTTTCTTGGATCTGTTGTCCCTGATGATAATATCACGAAGTAGATTAATCATGGGATTATGTTTGTGGTGCCCTCCTGGATTATGTTACCGACGATCCATAATAAAATGTTTTAACACCGCTGTAAAAGAAGAGGTCTAATCCAGCAATTTTGGCGCTCCAACTTCAGGTAATATATACAGAGAATTGCTCAGAGTTTGGACACTCATTTAACCTGTTCGGAGGTGACAGAAGATTTAAAGGCACGTTAAGTATTTTCTAAAGCTTTATTTCGTATAATACATAATAAAACATCGTGTGGGAAAACGAATATACAAGGAGGTACATTATAATGCTTATTTCTTTCATATTCTCCTGAAAAAATTGTTTTTGTTTATCTGCAGTACATAACCTATGCTTCAACTAAACATTTATTTAGTAATTAACGCTTTACAAGGCGATCTTTCATAATTAGATTTCACTATTCCATTATATATTATATTACTGTTATGTTTTTGAAGTTTCATTGATCATATGTTTGTTCCAAAAAGCGGTACTTGTTTGCGCGGACTTCTAACCTTTAAATTGAAATGGCTATTTAGTTATTGTTGAATTTAAATTGTAGCGCCGTTCTTTATTGTAATGTACGTGTAATACACATAAATGATGTTTATGAAGTCAGATCTGCATAACATACATTGGAAACTGCTGAACTAATGATAATGTTTATGTATATATTTACAGTGATATGAAGAAGGTAAAGCTGTGACAGTGGGAATCAAACATAAAAATAGCCCTGGTGAAGACAAGAATATCTAACCTTATGCCCTCAGCTACCGGTAAGCATTATATATATTACAAATTTAAAAAATGATAACTTTTTATACAAGAATACTGTGCTGTACAATCTTTATATTAAAATTAATTTTCTCCACTGGTGTGGTAAATGGTCCATAGAGGTGATAATATAGTTTATTGAAGTAAGCCTTGAGAAGTATTGGACTTGACATTTATTTGTTGAAGTTGAATAACAGTTGATTGTATAACGAGTACCAAAGGTGAAATATAAATATATGACCTTTAAATAATGAGTATGACACATACCTATTGCAGGAACTGTGAAGGAAGGTAAATAAAGTACTTTGGATTTGTGTGGATGAAATTACGTCAAACATCCCCTCAGAAGAGCTACATAATTGAAGTCCTCTTTGAAAGTAGTAGAATAGATTAGAACATGCAATGAAGTTCCCAAGAAATATACAGTCCCTGTTGCTGCAAGAAAAGGTGTGCGCTTTCAGAGAATTTCAGAAGAATGCACAATTACTAGAAGGTGCAGTTATATGAGCACTATTGTAGGCTCTGTAAGATGATAATAATCAGTATTTTGGTTAAAATATAAATAAAGTGTTAGAAAATAAAAATCAGTACTAGTATAAAAGTTATTGCATATGATTATTGTTCCCAGTTTTATCATTCTCATTTATGGTTGGTCTTATCCACATATAAATTAAAGCAATTTTTCGATTCAAGAACTAATGCTTACTCAAGGCAATAAAAAGATTTTACATGTAAACAATACCAACCAGAAATGGTTATTCCTAGTCCTTTAAAGCTTGCAATGAGGTAACAGTTAGGCCCCAAAATTGTAGAACAAGACATAAATGTACAATCTTCGAAAAGTTGACGATAATAATTTATTAGTTCACTTTTCGTATCATATAGAAAAATATTTGTTTTCAAAAATTTCCAGGAGGAGGTAACCCTATAGGGCAGCAGAAGGGCGGGGCGACTATGCCCAGTAATGAAGAATGCGGGATCCGAGATGTTTGGGGTCACAACCTCGAAGAAGAGTTTCGCACCATTCGACAAGTTGTACAGCAATATCAGTATATTGCGATGGATACCGAATTTCCCGGTGTAGTAGCTAGGCCTATTGGTAAGATACAAGATAAAGTGGGATCATTCAATTTCGTATTAATCATTTATAATATTAAATATTTATGTTACAATTTTCTAGGCGAATTCAGGACTAGCGCTGATTATCAGTATCAGTTATTGCGGTGTAATGTAGATCTTTTGCGAATAATTCAACTCGGTCTTACGTTTCTCGATGAATCGGGAAATACACCTGGCGGTAGTTATACGACGTGGCAATTTAATTTCAAATTTAATTTACAGTAAGTTCCGCTGATATTTCATGATGTTATTATGAAATGAATATCGAGACGAATCATCTAAACATTTTCTAGGGAAGACATGTATGCGCAAGACAGTATAGACATGCTACAAAACAGTGGTATACAATTTAAAAAACACGAAGAAGAGGGTATCGACCCTTTAGACTTTGCCGAACTTTTGATGACATCGGGAATTGTTCTGGTCGATGACATAAAATGGCTATCCTTTCATTCTGGTTACGATTTTGGCTATCTATTGAAACTTCTTACAGACCAAAATTTGCCGCACGAAGAAAGTGAATTCTTTGAACTTCTTAGGATATATTTTCCAACGATATACGATGTAAAAGTATGTTTATTAAAGATATTACGTCGGATGAATCTTAATAATAATATTTTTCGAAGCTATTATAATTTATAATTTTCTATTGTTCAGTATTTAATGAAATCGTGCAAAAATCTAAAAGGAGGCCTACAAGAGGTAGCGGAACAATTGGAAATTCAAAGAGTTGGTCCGCAACATCAAGCTGGATCTGATTCGTTACTTACGGGAATGGTCTTCTTCAAAATGCGAGAGGTAATTGACAATTTTCCGTAATTAACATAAATATTAACAGTGTTTATATCGAAAGTATAATAATGAACAAAATTTATTTTAGATGTTTTTCGAGGATAATATTGATGATGCGAAATATTGCGGTCATTTGTACGGTTTGGGAACGTCGTTTGTCGTGAATGGTTCAGGAGGGTACCTAGACAGTAATGGAGATAATTCTTCGTCTTCGTAATGTTAAAACTACCACATCTCAGTCGGAACAAATTATTTCACTACAAATAAAATGTTATAAATAATGTTTCACTTAATGATCAAGCGTATAGTTCATGTCCACGATATTACATTCAAATCTCTGCTGTAGATCATAAATATCATTAACCGAAAATGAAACTATAGGAACATTTTTTCATATCTGCATTTTTTGTATCCTCGAATTTGAGTCTTTCGTAGGTTTCTTCTGTGATACGTGCTATTAATCGAACATATTTTACAATACCACGTAACATGAAATATGTAATATAGTTTCTTTACAAACGTTTGTGACAATATCGGTATACAAGACACAATGGCAGTACAAATCGAGAAAAAAAAAATCATTCTACACTTAAGATTTTTGCAAAATCTCTTATGGGATGAAAGTTCGAAGAAATATTGAAAAAACGAAAAAATAACAATTTAAGGAAGACAAATACAAGATAGTATTGTCTAAGAACATCTATCAGTGTTCATGTGTACATTTATCATACCATGCATTTATAGATGAACACATTTTAAACCTAACGATTTCTTATATTTAGTGTTTTAATAAATATTCCTCAAAATCATTACGCTTTGTGCAATTTCAGACCAACATGCATAGAACATCAACGCATAGCATTAGAAACAAAATCTTCCTATCGTTCTTTTTTACGATTAGTTCCGTTGTGTAGGAAATATAAATAGTAAAAAATTATTTCTTTTCCTTTTTTTTATTATTTTACACATAGTATTCTTTATACATACTACGTATGTTTTATTGTAAAACACATTATCTAAGAGATTAAAGAAAAAAAAAAAGGTATCGAGATCTTTTACCATACTTTAAAAGTGACCACATAACGTACGTTTCTTTTGTAAATAACACCTCATTCCAGATATACAATAAACATCTTACTTTAAAAACTTGGTGATTTTTAATATCAGCTACAACAAAAACATGAAACTAAAACCGTACCGATCTCTGTTCGAGATCAATGATATTCTATTGTTCCATCGATCATTTAAAGGGCACAACCGTGCCCTTCCGAAAGTAGGGCACCACTCCTACGTTTCATTTTATATTCGTCAAAGTTCTCACCCGTACCTTATCCACCTGTAGTAAAGAGATAAACTCGCGTTATCACAATATAACTGATATCAGTATCGTTATCACGCTTCGTTACCTGAAATCAAGCTCAGTTTCTTCCAGTACAATAGAGAAATCGGTTCGTTTACCCTAATAAAAAATGCGAAACAAGTTACGTCCTGATCGCGTTTCCGGTTTTGCAAAATCGATTCTCGTCGGTTGTTTTCTCTTATCCATATTAATTGTACGAATATCGGCTCAAATCGACAACGAGACATTCGAAAACGCGTTTGGATTGGACGAGACTGAATTCCCGGATAATCAAGAATCGATCTATACAGGAAGTAACACAGATGATGAAAAGGTGGAAGCACAAAATCCATTGTCGGAAGTGGAAAATCTGAACGGCGGCGAGGGTGGCAATAATGAGGACGATGTAAAGGAGGTAAATGGGGATGTTCCAGCTAATGTGAATGAAAATTCAGGTCAAGAAAATAATGCTAAAAAAGAAATTAGCGTTTCTCATGGTATATCTGGTAAAATGGCCGGGGGAAAAAGTGAAAAATATGTGAGATACGGTGAGTGTTTCGATATCAATGGGCGTGACCACTATTTTTTCTATTTCATTGCACGTTGAATCATCATTCGTTCAATTGAAAATCGATGGTTATATTATTCATTGAAGTTAATTTGAAGATTCCCGTACCCCTCTTTTTTTTGGAATTGGTTTGATCTTGGATAATAAACGTACATCGTACAATCGTGTTATTTTGTTATACGGCCTAACTAATGGATTTGATCTTATCTTCCATTATCAGTTACTCACCGTAACGTGAATCGGAGATGAATCACTGGATTTTGTATCGCCACGACTTTCGTAATTACGGTGTACTTCAATCTTCCTCTTGCACTTGATATCATGACTAAAATTATTTCGCTTGTCTTTTATGAATCGTCCTTTTATATCATTAATTTGTGAAAACGTATTTCGTTGATCTTCGATCCTCGAATGATATTTATATTTCTAAAAAGTACAATCACGCTATTACACCAAGTGAATACCTACCCAAAACGCTGTAATATAACAATGAATAACAATCAGTACCATTACGGCATTTAAATTTTAATATTTCAATTTAACAAGAAATGAATGGTTAACAATGAAAACCGTATTAATGAGTTGATGAAAAGTTAAATTAAACATTTAAACATGGAACGTCATGTACCCCTTTTACACAAAAAACAAATTTTCTACCTGATACATTTTAATATCATTCTATTGCATTGTTACACTTGCATATATCATTCTGCAGAAGAAAATATTGGAATTTACGTGTTTTTCTAGATTCCGATTTACCGGAAGCGGATCGATACGCTCCTCGTTCGGATGATTCAGTTCTTGATTACGTTTTAACGGAAACCAGGTTAAAAGAAATTCGATCGAAGTTTATGTACTGGTTCTTCGACAAAGGTGGTGACGACGACGAAGGCGATTATCAAAAACAAATTCAATCTTCCACACCGCAAATACATAAGAACTTCAACTTCCAATTGCCCTTCTATAAATTTAGATATAATTATACCAGGGTACGTTACAAATGATTTTTTCAATTAATTTTTCAACAGTGAGGATGGTACAGTAAGAACTTCTATAATAATTTTGTAATAGCATATTAATTTAACACTTTAATGGCAATGAGTATCATAGAATTTACGACCTTTGTAATTTTAAGCCTCCACTTATCTCTGAATAGAATTCACTGATAGTATTGTATCGAATAAAGCAAAACACATAATATTCCAGATATCCATGAACGGTTTCATAGAATTCAGCGATCCTCCAGTGCACTACACCTACCCCCTCGTGTTTCCCGTTAAAGATTGGCCAAAAAAGAACGATCCCAGCTTCATAGGAATGTTCTTCAGCAAGTGTCGTATAGGAAAAATAAGAAAAACCGACATCGATCAAAGAAAACCAGGAGTATACTTTAGGTTATTGAACAAGTTTAACGATTTGATAAACATATCGTACGTGTAATATTATAATTTCTTTTTAAAAATAAATTTCAGAATGGAGAGGGACTTGGAAAATAGAAAGGATCAATTTGGCGTTGAGATGCGCGAACGCGTTAAATGGGATATCCGGGAGGGAATTATCGGTACCGAATCCTTTGAACCCAAGCATGCAGTTATAGTTACATGGAAGAACATGTCTTTCGCTGGTGGTATCGACAATTCCCTTTACAAAACGAACACCTTTCAAATGGTATTAGCCACCGACGAGGTGACTACATACGTGATATTTAATTACTTGGACATTCAATGGACCAGTCACACGGAAGCTGGTGGTGACACTACGGGTGGAGAAGGTGGTGTAGCAGCGTTTGTAAGTATCGTCGTTCATTTCTCTCCTCGCAATCTATACTATATTATTTTGCTATATTTTATTATTTTACCTAGGTCGGTTTCAATGCCGGAAATGGTACAGAAAGATACGAATACAAACCATACTCCCAGAAGTCGACGATTCGTGATCTACCGGGTAGAGGATGGGCAAATGGTTTTCCAGGTCGTCACATATTCAGGATAGACGAAAAGATAATGCCAGGCACATGCAACAAAGACATCGGTAATACTGAACGATAAACGTAAACGGAACGACTATTAATCGTTATCGAAATGTTAATTTTTTTCAGCGGGAGCAAATTTAGATCTCGTGTTCGCGCCTGAGAGCGGGAACATGTTAGGTGGTACCATCGTGAATATCACCGGTCCATGTTTCAACGAGACAGAGATGATTCGATGTATGTTTGAAACTGTAGTAGTAACCGGTACTGTGATCGACAAAAATCGTGCGATTTGTGTTCAGCCCTTTGTCAGGGCAGAAGGATACGTTCGATTTGCGATCAGCATTGGTGACAGTAAAACTTATAACTGGAAAGGGAAATATTTTATCGGTAAGATGATCGCTGGAACTCGAGCAAACGGAATTCTACCGTATTAGAATTTAGATGTCTGATTCAATTGTACCGATAGAGACACCAGCCACGGCAGCGGAGAAGCTCAAAGTATCAAATACAGTTCACGAGAAGAATCCTGCCACGATAGAAATCACTTGGAAGCCTCACAATTTGACCAACAACTTAAATGCTGGCATACAGATAGCATTATGGGGATACCGTGAGACAAAAACTACCCCAGAATTCGAGTACATTGACATTTTGGAGGTTCGTGAAAGAAAACCCTATTAAACAATACATGGTAGATAATTTCATGTTTTTAATGATTGTGTGTTGAATCTTAGCAAGGAATCACGAATATCGGTTCCTATATTATCCGTCCAGCTTCATTGCGTAACCGCACCAATCGGTACCAACAGGATATGAATTTTGGATTCATCCAGCTGAATTTGACCGACCCGATGAAACAAACTGGCCTAAATATTACACCGTACGTAAGCTAGGATAAAATAATTATATAAGAAGTTATTTTAATAGAATTGATGAGTAATAAACAGAGAAACTTCTGTAGAAATTTGTGGAGTAGACCAATTCCATTGGCCTGGTACTTTGGTCCGCAGTGGGAAAGAATGTACGGATCGGCATGGGCTCAAAAACTTTGCGATAAGTGGATAATGAACGATAGATACCTGAAAAATTTCGCGGGCGAGGTGGCCTTGTGCCCGTGTATCGTGGAACATGCATTAACCGATAAAGGTCGCTTCCTTCCGGATTACGATTGTGACAAGGACTCGAATCTAGATTGCATGTACAATAAACATGCTTATCATTGCGTGAGAACTGGCGCACCTAGGTAAACGAAGTTTAAACAAAATTTAAATTTTACAGTTGAAAAAAAAATATTTCTCCTTTTGTTATTCTAATTTATTACGATAGTATGGACGGTTCCGAGCAACAATGCTGTTACGACCACAAAGGATATCTGATGTTAACGTACGATCAGCAATGGGGTTCCAGGCCGCATCGATCCCATAATTTAGGATATTACCCATGGGACGAGGCGAACAAGGTTCCCACCCTTTCACACTGGCACCATGATGTTGCACCATTCTATATGTGCTGTTTATGGCAAGAAGAACACGCTGTTGGTTGCGAAACGTTCCGATTCGAAAGACGACCGAGTCAAGATTGTATCGCTTATCAGTCTCCAGCGGTGGCAACGGTGTTCGGTGACCCTCATGTCGTTACTTTTGACGGTCTTGAGTACACGTTCAATGGAAAAGGGGAATTTGTCCTGGTACGCGTAAATAACATGAAAGATAAACTCGACATTCAAGCCAGGTTCGAACAATTACCGAACAACGTATATGGCGAAGTTAAAGCTACTCAGTTGACGTCTATTGCTGGTAATTTATATAATTATAATAAATCTACGTTTGTAAGAGGATTCTATAACCATACTTTATTTTTCTTTACACAGCAAGAGGAAACAATTCAGCCACCATTGAAGTTCGTTTGAGACCTAAACACGCTCAGTGGAGGTATCGTCTCGACGTCTTCGCTAATGAACAACGAGTGTATTTCGACAGACGGGCCCTTAAATTTCAACATTTCAGTGGCGTTGTAGTTTACACGCCTACTTATATTCTAAATCAAAGCGAAGTGATTATCATGTTCGACACGGGTGCTGGCGTGGAGATTGTAGAAAATGAGGGGTACATGACGGCCAGGGTTTATCTACCTTGGACTTATTTGGTACGTACGTTCACCCGCAATTTAGGCTACCTTTAATCTAAAAGAAGGCTACGTTGCACCCGAGTACAGATACCGAATCACAATGAATCGTCATGACAATGAACATTGTCATTTAACTTACTTTAGAACAAGACTAAAGGACTATTTGGTACATGGAACTTCGACATCACGGACGACCTGACGACTCCTGATGGCAACCAAGTTTCCGGCACCAATTTGAATCACTTCGAGACCGTTCACAAAGACTTCGGGCTAAACTGGATGCTGGAAGACAAGGAAGATGCGCAGAAAGGAGGAGCTTTGTTCACTAGAAAATTCGGTAGAACCTCTAGTTATTACTCAAATAGAACTTTCGAAGCTGAATGGAGGAAAACACCGGCGGAAATAATACCATCTAACAGGTGATCATCGTTCCATTTAAAATCAATGAGAAACATGACGAATTATTTCTTAAAGAAAAGAAAGGAATATTTATCTTATTTTATTTCAGGTCGTACGACATACAACGAGCTATTGATCTTTGCGGAGATTTGTATCAATGCCAATACGATTACGCGTTATCGCTTAATAGAGACTTGGCTCACTTTACGAAAAACTATTACAATACGTACACTCAAATTAGAGACCTGAATATGAATCAACGCGGTAAGTAGTATAAAAGCTGTTCATGGTGTATAAACAAAAAACAGCTAATTTAATTTGCTTTATTAATTTGCATTTATTTTTAATTTGCTAATTTTATTTGCTTATTTGCGTTATTATGTTTTTTATTTTTTAGTTGTATCTTGTGGAGTATTGGAAACACCACGTTTCGGACGCAAGAGTAACTTCTTCTTTGTACCGGGGACAAAGGTTACTTTTGAATGCAATCAAGATTTCACGTTGATTGGTGATCAACGACGTGTGTGCACGCCGGAAGGTCGCTGGAACGTGCCGGAGTACGGATACACAGAGTGTCTACGTAAGTGGATAATCTTTTTAAGACTATTCTTCATTAATTTTCTTGAAATGAACCATTTCCATTGCGACATTCGTACATCATTACCCTGCTTCTGCATTTGTTCCTCGACATATTTTGTTAATTATCTCAACATCTGCAGTCATGCATCGAACATGATAATTCATCGGTACATCACGATAATCTTATGCCTCGCTCGGGTAAAAAGGAATAAAGATTGTTTGGTATTACACAAATTTAGGTCAGATCGAGTATGCCCAGCGTACAGCATGGACAACGATGGGCATTATTTTCGCCGTGTCAATTCCTATAATAGGATGTATCCTGGGTTCATTTTTTTTAATACGAAAGAATCAGAAACAGGGAGGTTCCGTGAACTCGTGGCGTTATTCTGAACGCAGTTCCGGTGTTGATAACGAATCTACGTTGCTGAAACAGGCTACACCGTTGAAAACGTACGAAAGACCAATTTCACCAGTTAGCGACACCAGTACTGCAGCCAGTACGGTCAAGAAACCTCACAGTTACGACAAAGTCTATCGCACACACGAACCATTACCAAACAGACCGAATGTTGATTTCGAGGACAAAGACTGGGACCTTAAAGAACCTAATTCCCCGACCGATTCGGAGAAAAGCATGACAGAGTCCATTAGAAAAGCTGGAAGTCCCACGAAAGAGAGCGACGTATAAAATAATTGGGATAAAGTGTCGTGGTCCAGGGACGAATCCAGAAAACCCCTGTTTGGAGGGTGAAATATATAAAAGTAGATTCTGAATCTTTTTGTGCACCTTTTGATGTTTTACTTTTGACAGAACTCAGGGAGATCCTAGGAAGAATTTAACTTACAAGGAGAACTACCAAAGTGTTACACTCACTTATTAATGAAACTTTGCGAGCTTGTAGAACTCGTCGAGCTGAACACGCCTATACCCCCTGTTGGGGGCAGACCGCTAACTGTTTAAAAGATATTAACAATTACAGTCAGTTATTCCTTACATTCTGAAGTATGACAAACTCATACATACAACTCGCAATCTAGAGATCCACGGTTCAAATCCTTGGTTCCCAACATTTTTTTTTTTTTTTTTAATGACAATTTGTCTCATTTTGAATAACTATTACATAAAAATTATCATAAAAAAAAAAAAATTATTGGGAACCAAGGATTTGAACCGAGGACCTTCAGATTGCGAATCATGGATCCGCTCCGTGGTTAAACACATGACTCGCAATCTAAAAGTCCTCGGTTCAAATCCTGGGTTCCCGTTTTTTTTTTATAATGATAATTTTTAGGTAATAGTTATTCAAAAAGAGACAAATTATCATTAAAAAAAAAAATGTTGGGAACCAAGGATTTGAACCGTGGATCTCTAGATTGCGAGTCAAGCTTTTTTTAAGTGAGTGTAACACTTGGTTAGTTCTTCGTATTAGAACTTTCTATCATTGTCTATAAAGAATACTGACTAAGTTCACGTAAGTTTATTTATGATTTTTTCCTGATTTTTTATTTTCATCGTCTCGATTATCCCTGTACTGGATTCACCCCTGTCGTGGACCGTCTGTAATCCTTGACAAATCGAAAAATAAAAACTCATACACTTGACATTCTTGACACACCTTCGGGAATTCATCATTTATGCATTAAAATTTCTTTGGAAGCATCTCTTCCATGACAAATATTTCGGGTCATAAGTATTCGCGAGCGTACGCTTCAGAATAGAATCGCACATAATCGAATATCATTTGCACGAAAAATGAACTGGACTGATAAAAAGATGAATTAAATTATACGTCAAGCGTGAATAAGTAGATTCCATTTGTATATACATGTACATGCTATTTTTGCTGTGGAATAGAAATGTTCTTCATTTACGGAACGATTATTATTAAATATTATACATATCATTAAATCGCAAATGAGCTTCATATTTTTATACAGTTTAATGCATAATATTAATTTTGAGCGCATTAAAATTCAGTATCAAGTTTTGTAATTATGGCATGATTGTATAAAATACACTTGCTAATTAATGTACAAATATAGTTGAATAAACTTTTCTATACCATTTAAATACTCAGGAAATTTCTATTCCACATGCATTTGTAAAATCAATTGCCATAACATTTAGGCATCGATTTAGAATCACTATAGT
The DNA here is from genome assembly GCF_051020975.1 of Osmia lignaria lignaria. Classification (NCBI taxonomy): domain Eukaryota; kingdom Metazoa; phylum Arthropoda; class Insecta; order Hymenoptera; family Megachilidae; genus Osmia; species Osmia lignaria. Next base: position 10,028,471 of record NC_135041.1, read on the forward strand.
GGAATGGAAATTTCCACCAGAAATATTGTCATCATTTTATATTATTTTTATTATCCATAAATCCTTTGTCCTTCCTATTTAAATTATTTATAAATCTATCTGATATAAAATCTAGAAAGGGAGAACGCACATTGTGTTTAATATTACATATCTTGTTAAAAATCACAGGTCAACAGGAATATAGTTCTCGACAGGCGGGTGTTACCACTGGAATAATATTCGCTTGTTTAATTCCGATTCTACTGCTAATAGTTTGTGTGGCAGTTAGAGTTTTGAAGAAACAGAGAGAACAACGAGAGCAGGAGGAATCTTTGCACAGGTAATAAAATTGGACAATAACTATTATGAGTATTCTTATTTAACATAGTGATAATATTTAAAAATGATTTTTTAGAGCAAGGAGTGCAGAACTTCAAAGATTAAGAAAAATTAAAGAAGACGACGAACCAACTACTTATTCCAGTAAAGCAACAGATATCAATTAGGTATCATTAGCCCCTCCTTTAAAAAAAAACACTTTTTTTATGACTTGCCTCATGTCATTACACATTATACTTCTATCATTTATCCATTTTAGAATTTAATTATATTTATTTTTTAAACAAAGTATTCGTATTAGTTGATAGGGTTACAAATTTAAGTACAATTATTTTTATAATTAGCATAAGTATGTAAAATCACTATACAAGATGATGCATTTAATTTAAATTACTTGTTAAAGCAGAGATTGTATAAGACAAAATTGTTAGCTTATTTATGACAGAGAATATCACTTTATATTGACAATATGTATATGATTTAATATACAATGTATACAATTTTATACTGCAATAAAATGTATAAAAGAAGTTGTAAAATATGATTTCCTACAATACCAGCGAAAATAATTTGCTCGATTTAAAGAAATACAAAACGTCCTTCGAACGATGATCTTTTTAAATTTTTGAAAAACATTTCCGGTTGTTTAATATACGCGGCTAACTTCAATGAAATAAACATTGCCATCTCGTAACGAAAGTGAATAACTACGTTAAGAGTTACCGACCGTTCGACCACTTCTGTTGCTTTACTCGGACAGAGTAGTAATTCTATCACTGCGTTATCCAGTGATTAAACTATTTATGTTAGACTTCCTGCTTCGGAGTGTTTAGAATGCATGCAGTTCGGACGTTGTTCCTGGCTAATTGTAATTACGCGAATTTCCTTGCTTTACGACGAACGGGCCGAGATATAACAGCGGTTCATTGAAAGGTAAACGGGTACCGGCGTTCCAATAAATTTCTGTGCAAAAAAAATTCACGATACTGTATCGTTGATCGTGTTCGAAGTCGGTATTTCAAAGTTGTTACGAGCGATGGATTTAATTGGATGACAGTTGTGGAGAGAAAAAAGGTTCCGACAGCAGAGGTACGTGTTTGGTGTTCAATTTCATGTCGTAACTTCGATGACAATATTCTTGTTGTTCAAGGTAAGTAGATCGTATTGCAGCCGATACTTTTTTAACCTATCTTATCTCTTTTGTTTTCGTTCTGTGTCACGTTAGCGCATGTCCAGTTACATGATTGACAAATCATTCAAAATGTAAGGTGTACTTTGTATACGGATAGAAATAAAAACAAATTATGATAAATTAGAGAAGAGATGACTTTTGTGAGACAAATTAGTAAAAAATAAATTAAATAAATTAATAAAGTTAATTGATTTAAATGTAGTGACATTTACAGTAAAGATTCGATGAAAGCGATACGGTCGAGACTGAACTTACGTTTACATCGTGCAGCTCCTCCTATATTGTTAGAAGTTTGCCGACAGGTGGGGTTTCAAAAATTTGCCCCAGTGGTGGGATTTCTTCGCTTTCATTGAATCTTTATTGTAGTCACCTATATTTAAAAAATCTTGTATTCTCTGGTTTGTAGATATCGACCCTTATAGGATAAAGCAAATACGCTAATCATTCAACGAATCGGGAAATATGTCTGTCATATTGCAATGGCTCGATCATGGCTAGGATGTTTGTTCGGCGTTTTAGTGCCATCGGCGATTTTTTATCTCTATTTATTGTTAAATGGTAATAACTGACGCTACTGTAACATTGTTTCTTGTTATTCATATCACGTGTGTTATAGTTCCTTCCGCTGACATCGATTCATTTAAAATCGTTGGCAAAGAGAGCTTACACGTGGAACGACCTATCTTTGACAAATTACATTCTGAAACTAATCGTAACGAGGTAAACATGTTGATTAAATGATTAGAAAATAAAAAAAAATATAGAAATTTCTGAGTACCAATATTTAGTATCCTTAACCCTTCTTCGGATTATAGGAGCCACAGTAGCCCTTCAAAACTTAAAAATTTAAGCTTCCCTTAGTTAAAAAGAAGGGTGCAAAAGGAAGTGCTCTCTATCTGCTTTCTCTGTCCATATTTTTATTTAAAAAAAAGAGGTTCCAAGTTAGGCTCTCCCTGGTTTCTCCCTAGGTCTTCCCAAGACCGAAGGTAGATAGTTTGAAACTCTTCCCTTTACACTTACCCTTACCCAAGAGAAGCCCACATTTGCATACTTAAACTGAATAATGGCTCTAGGAAACCATCTATGAAACTAAATTAAAAAATCCAGAGAAGGGTTAATGATTCAGTAAGGGTTAATTGATTAATATAACATAATTCATCAGAAGAATTTCTGTGAGATATAAATTATATAATGAAACATCGAGGATGAAATTGTCGATAGATAGGATTGATTTTTTTCAAGGCAAAATGCGAGACCATACATATAGCGATGGTGTGCGCCGGATACAACTCGACGTTCGCTCTGGTGACAGTAGTAAAATCTGTTTTATTCTACCGTACTAAACCTTTGCATTTTCACTTGCTCGTCGACGAGATTGCAAAGAGAACACTGACAACTGTGTTTCGAACATGGGATTTACCACATGGTTTGTAATACTCTTACCGCGATACAACATTCTCATCCGTTCTCTGTTACTTTCCATAAGCTGTTTCGTTTGCACCATTTTACAAATTTTAGTACAAAGAAGTGGAACGAAATGAGAGACAAACATATTAGGATTCTTAAAATTAGAATTAGGATCCATCGAGTTAATTTTTTTTTATTGATCTTAATTGAAAGCTGTCTGAAAAAAAAGCTCGCACACGAGAATTAACGTTACGTATGTAGGTTCATTAGCAGTGGAGGTCGCGTTAAACACTCGTTGCCCCGATTGTAACAATTAACACGACGGTCAGTCGGTGAAATAAATTTGGACAATTAATCTATTTAGACTTTAAGTTTCTCGAAGAACGGATGAGAGTTCAGAATTAGTGATGGATATTTAATATTGTATCTTGAAAATTCTATAATAATTTAATTGTTACGAAATTTTGAATAACTTAAATTTACCCTGTATATTCGAAGCGGTTCAAAGTAGTTATTAATCCATCACTATTAAGGAGGCAATTTTTCCTTTCAAAGAGATGGAAAATTGGCAATTTCTAAGTTGGCTCGTTCTTTTTAGTGAACTTGACGTACTATAAAGCGGAAAGATGGGTACCAAAGGTGTCCTGGATACCTAACAAGCATTACTCTGGCGTTTACGGTCTTCTGAAATTAATCCTGCCGGATGCGATGCGAGAGGATAAAGTTCTGGTATTCGACACGGACGTAACCGTGGTGAACGACGTTAATTTACTTTGGCAGATGTTCGAGAAGTTCACAAACGATCAGGCCCTAGGGTTGACGGAAAATCAGAGTCATTGGTACATAAAGGCTTTGTCTTACGGTCAACGGCCATGGCCGGCACTTGGTAGAGGCTATAACACGGGCGTGATGCTAATGCACTTGCAACAACTTCGTAACAGAAAATTTACGAGTCTTTGGGAAACAGTTACGAAGCGTGTTCTGGCATACATACCGGAGACTAGCTTAGCCGATCAGGATATAATGAATGCCGTTATCAAAGATCATCCTTCCATTGTATATAAAATCGAATGCACCTGGAACATACAGCTGAGCGATCACACGATCAGCGATCAGTGTTATCGCGACACTAGTCGTATAAACGTATGTAATAGTACTCAGGAATTTGTCGTTTCCGTCGATAGAATCGTTTTTTCTTCTTACGCGGTATCTTATAGATTGTGCACTGGAATTCACCTCGAAAGCAAGATGTATATAATAAGCATATCAACGAGTTTCGTAAGTTGCATAAGATCTTCCTCGATATGGATGGAAATTTGCTACGTAGACGCTTGTTTGGTTGTGATAAACACGAAGCTGTGTCAGAAGTAAGTGTAGCTTTAGGAGCGACGAATTAAATGTACGCAGCACGTGACAGCAAGTTTGCAATTTTTATTAGTACAACGAATCGAGCCCCTGTCGAGAGTTCACCAGAGGCGCGACCACCTTGTACCGAACACATCCGTTCCTCCTCGAGTACGAGTACAATGTATACGCACCGGCGGATGTTGCACTGATAACTCAATGCAGCGTGGAAAGAATACCGTTGTTAGAAGATATATCGAAACATTGGCCTGGTACCATAAGCGTCGCTCTGTACCTGACTGATGCCGAACTGCAGAATTTCCTTGAATTCGTGCGTGGATCCGTTGAGTTGAGGAAGAGGAAGAACATCGCGTACCACGTGGTGTACAAGGACGGGGTGAAATGAATTTTCTTAACGTTCATGACATTTAGCCTTTCAAAATTCCTTGTTACAAGTATTTCTTTCACATTTCAAGAAAATTGAAAATTTATAGGAACTCTATCCAATCAATTATCTACGAAACATTGCGATGTCGTACGTATCGTCCCCGTTCATTTTTCAACTGGACGTTGATTTTCTGCCTCAGTACGGCTTGCACGAAGCCCTTATAAGTTACATTGTTAAATTGAACATCAGTGAGTCGGACAAAGTAGCTTTAATCGTGCCTGCATTCGAGACCGAGCGTTATAGGTATTTCCTTATTAAGTACGACTCGAAAGCAGCAAAGAATCGCATCGTACACCCCATGCTATGTGTCCATTTTATAGGTTTACCTTTCCAGCGAACAAGGATGAGTTGCTGAAATTCTTGAAACGTGGTGTTTTGTATACATTTCGTTATCACGTTTGGACTCAGGGTCACGCAGCTACAAATTATAGTTATTGGCGAAATACTATGGAACCGTACGAAGTACGTGTCTCTGATGAGGATAATTAATTTTTTTTTTTTTTTATATATATGTATATAAATGAATATCATCGTAGGTTTCCTGGGAACCAGATTTCGAGCCTTATATCGTCGTCTCAAAACTGGCACCCAGGTACGACACCAGATTCATCGGTTTCGGATGGAACAAAGTTTCCTATCTAACGCATTTGACCGTGCTGGGCTACAAGTAAGAAGCTTTTAATTAGCACTGCTCTCTTTAGTTAAAATACCAATTTTTCATATTTTTGGATATTTTGAAATATTAAAGATAACAAGCTTTGTCACTTTACTTGGGTGTTAGGGTAATTGAGCTAAGAAGAGCAGAATATGTTTATTAAATGACTTTACAGCACCCAAGCACTATAACGCGATGCCATAAATTGAAGATTTATATAGGTACATTGTCTTGCCGGATACATTCATTATCCATCGGCCTCACGCCCCTAGTCTCGACATCGGCAAGTTCAGGACCGACTCCATTTATAGAAGGTAATGTGCCACTAAATAAACGATTAGGGGATCGAGTTTTTGAATAATTGAGGAGAATGACCCGTCTATCGAGCTGACAATAAGTAGCAATATGTTTATCATATCTTCAATATATGCTATAGCTCTCTTATATCTACATTTTGCAAGCGCAGTCAGCATTATTTAATTGTTGCCGATAATTAACTCATTTGCAGTTGAAAATTGACATTTCAGGTGTCTGAAAAAGCTGAAGGACGATTTCGTTGAGGAATTGGTGACCAAGTACGGAGAGAGTGCCCTGTCGAAGTTGAAAAAAGTGACCAAAGAAGAAAAAATTTTGAAACCTGTCAAAACCAAATAATCGATTATATTTATAATATTTCGAGAGACTGTGAAAACTATTTTCTCAATAAAACAAGAAACTTATACGGAAAAATTGTGTAAACATTGTGTTTCTCTTTATCGTTTCATCAACTAATTAATAGACGAAGAAGACAGAAACACAACGAGGGGGTTGGGAAATATTTATTAAAATTTAACCATCGTAGTGGAGTGTACAGAGTGGTGCTTTCAGTACATTCTTTTAATACAGTCACGCTAAATATTTCATTTATAAAATATGTATAATATTTACAGTGATAGTACATTGACAATGACGTATAAATTATATCCGGCCAAAATACACAGATACGAAACTTAAATCCTGTTAGAAACGGCAAGCTGCATATGTTGTATCTCTAATCAAAATTTCTCTATAAATAATAATCGTCGAGACGAATTATCGTGACAATAACAGCGCAACGTAACGATGTAAAATCTAAAATTAAATCGACAGGAATATTAAATATTAACCACAGCTACGTGAATAATAATGATAATAATAATAGTAATAATAACATGAATATCAATAATAAAGTTTGGATACAATATAAAGTAGAAAAGAAAGCATGATCAACGTTCGAAAAGAATAGTCGGTTCGATTATCCATCCTCTTAATTCTCCTATCTCCTCTAAGATCTATGAAAAGAAAATTCTGATCGTTACGTTTCCCTAAGGAATTTCCTTACACCTATATCGTGACACGCAAACATAGTTCCTTTACATTTATAATAATCACCTATTACGATAAAAACACTTGAAAGCGTTCTTATCCTGTACAACGGAGAGCTGTACGAGGTACGAAAATATGTTAATGAAACGTCATTTATTCATGACTCGGCCCCGTATTATTTATAATATTATATGTTCGCACACATTCGACAAGCACATGAAACTTGCAACGCGGCTGATCCAGAGAAAAAGACGCGTCTAACAAATTCTTCATCACCGTAACAACTCTTCGTCAGGAACATGCTTCGCGTTCTGTACGGTATTTATTCTTACACGTTACAGTATACACGTGGAAATTCAAGTCTCTCCTATAAATATTCTTTACACAGGTGGCGATGGAATGAGTTAGGCAGTATCGACGATGATGATTAGGACACGACTCGATTGATCGATCAAGATAGCACGATTTCTTATTAGAACTAATTAAACCAGCGGCTTGTTCAAAATCAATTCGACCCTTCGAAATTGTCAACTTCGTCAGATACAAAATCGAAATTTTCATTTGAAAAATTAAACAATCTTATTCTGATAATATAAATTGTTAAGGATGATTTTAAGCAGCTCATTGATCTTGAACAAATTTCACCACTGATACCACCATTGTTCACAGAAAAGATGAACGAAGAAATGAATAAGCATCCTTTACAAATTATCGCTGACATTAACCAGCGTTCCTATGTTACAGCAATGGATGCAAAGTGAGGGAAGTTCCTTAAGCCGTGAAGCTTAGTTTGGACAACACTGGCTTACACTAAAGTCTTATCGTGTCGTGTAAACGTTTCGCAATGAAATCGTGTCGCTCGTGTACACGCGGTTGTTCGAATCGTTTACATAAAACGTGAACACACGCGAAACGATCGTGTTCGAATTAGTTCATTCGATCACACTTAGGAAGTTATTTTCTCGTGAGTATCGGACATAGTTTCTCGCCGATCGTTCGCATAATCATTGTGTTTTTTCGTCACGAACGCAATTCCTTTGGGATCGACGAGTCTCAACGAAAAATCTTCAGTCTTCGAAGAAACGGGTTAAAAATATTTCGTGAATAAAAACATTTCGGGAGATTGTACGAGCCGTACGCTTGTTACACTTAACTCTATGCGATTTAAATAATAACATTGTCTTCAGGATTGATTTAATGCTCGGAAATTTGTTCGGGTAAAAATCAGGATTTTTAATATTTCCGAGAATTAATCAGCTAATCATTATGGAGCCATGAAAGAACCAGTGAGAATGCGTTCAAATGTCTCTTAATGTAACATACAAATTATAGTCATTTTTGGAATGTAACGAATGCGAATGGAGGCATTGATTTTACAAATGCTTCGCGAACAACATAAAGTACGGTACTTTTGTTCCATATCAGCCTTTAAATATGTTTTTTATCAATGAACACTTGTCTATTGTCTATTAATGAATCGTATTTACTGAATGAAAATGCTGTTATTAATACTTTGACACTCGCCGTTAAAGTATTAAAAAATCAGCATTGTCGAGCTCGCTATATATATTTCTCGTGCACCGTTTAAATCTTTATTACACTCGTATTAATATATTCTTTGAATGCTCTTAATAAAAATCAATAGACTTGATAGAAATAAATCGCTCCATTAAAAAATTACTGAATATCGGATTTCAGTTTTGGGTCAATTTAATTAAATGAAACGATGCACGAGTATTGAATATAGAATGGCGTGTTCAAGACGAAAGAAATAGCATTCTTAAGTTATCCTAAAGGAATATGAATGAAAATGGCATGAAAACAATGAGTTACTAGAAATCCCCGAGGAACACGGTGTTCCAAAGCATCCGTTGGTTCATTAAATTAGATTAATTGCACGCGCGCGTTACGTCCAGATGGTTGTGGTCGGATCGGTGTATTGGACGGTAGTTACATCCGTACACAGATGCGGATCAAGAACTTCACGCCAATATCTCAGTGTCAGAACTAAGGGTATTATCTACAGAGGTCGGTCGAAACGTAGTTTCAGTTAATTCCCGGTGGGAATAACTGTTGCACCACTTTAAAATCAAGACGGACGACGGAACCACAGATGATTTTTAAGTACATTCAAACGAGAACATTTTCCTTGCGATTTGCAATTGGCGTACTTATTTTTTGGCAGCATAAAACGAGCAACTTTTTAACGATTCAAAATACGCCTTTGAACATATTCTACATTTACATTTCGAAAAACTGTTCTCACTATTCTTCATTTGTCTGCTCAATTATGAAGCGAGATGAACCCTATAAACGATTGGCTCGATCGAACGTCTTATATTCTCACCACAGACGCAATTAAGTCCGTTGATCGTCGATATCGGCGTAAAATAGACTCGTTTCACGAGGTGTCTTCCATCAACCATCAATTATACTGCAATTCAACGAGAAAACCGGTAACAACTCCTGGAACGTCGTTCTTTAAACGCGAATCTCTATTTACCCTCGCGAATCACGACTGATTCCTTGGAAAAGGTTTCGAAGCGAAAAATCTCAGTCGCGACTGTATAAAATTCAATCCGCACCCTTTTAGCTCCATCGTGGCTTTGATTCCTGTCACAGAGTAACGACTTCAAGCGGATATAACATATATACCTAACAGGTAGATACGCAGAGTCATTAGCGAGAGAAACGGTCGTCGAAGGATCTACTCGTTGATCGTTTGCAAACGATCGTTCAGGGTGAAGGAGAGCCTTCGGGGAGAAGAGTAGATGCGCACGGTTGAACCATGTTGTTACGTTATGGTGTTCGGGTGTCAAAGAGGGAGCCTCATTAAAGCGACGAACAGCCTAACCGCACGCACAAAGTATCCCCGTGATAATAATTGCACGCTGACTGGTGGCTCGTCATACGCGTACCTGGTAAACATGCCTCGGTTAATGGTACATAGAACACGCAGGTTGACTCCTGGGCTTCTGTAATTGCGTAGCTTGTACGTGTTCTATTTTCATGTACAGACTTGTCTTGTTATCAGCGAGTGACGATAAACGGGCTAGCGTATCACGGGATGCGGAATGAATATCGTTGGCGGGTGAAGAAAAGTCTTTTTTCATCTATTTTTGCGAGGCAAATGAAAGAGAATTTTGATTGCTGAGAAATTAATGATTTTCTTTGGGAATCATCGATGGAGAACGCTATGAATTGAAAAATCTTCTCGATTTAAAGATTTTTCAAAAGTAAACAAAAATGAAGTTTGATTGTTAAGAAATTAATAACTTTAGCCAATAACAATAATTATGACGATCACTGGTAACTATGTGCAATTATTAACATTCTCGAGACCTTTCTGTGACGAGGATCCAAGTTAACAGTCATGATACAATCCACTGGATCACATTTCACTCTTTGTTTCATATGAATATCATAATTACCAAATGAATATTGCTGATTTCGACGAACATAGACGAGTGTATCTTCCCCGAGCGGTGATTGTGGGAACTCGTGTTACCGGAGAAATCTTCAAAATACAAAATTACAAAAATATACTCGTGGCGCCGTACCAATCTGCCGTGCCGCGTTGCTTTGAACGTGCCCACATTTACATATAAACAACATCGTGAATTAATGTGCGAATTAAGGTCCGTGTATTTACAGGGCGCGGCACAACGATCGGATCGGACGAGCCGCGACTCTGATAGGCCGCTTAAAATAATCCGCGACGATCGTCGTTCGTGTAACTTCGATTTTATTCTCGACGATTAACGTAACAGTAGATATTCTTCAAGGAAATTCAAAGGAACAATTACCTTTCCTCTGTTGTTTGAAGAATTTTTCAATTAGACACAGTTTGAGTAGATTTTATCGTGCAAAGAAATTGAGACCGTAGAAATAACAAATAAAAGTCGATTAGTATTTTATTTAATTAGTAGAAATCTCTATGTCTGATTTTTGAAACGAGAGACAGAAGACTGTCTATTGGCACCTATTCAAACTTAACTGTCCTTTTCCTCATTAATATCGACTAATTGCATTGTAATCTCGATAGTCGAAGAAAAGAAGTTGCACGATCGCGTCGCGATTTTCTCCGGATCATCCCACCGAACGCCGCACCATCGTCATCAAAATTATTTCATAATACTGTTTAGGTGTGCTACAATGTTCAGGGAAGACACATCGTTGCCATGGAATCGATATATTGGTCTATGGTTATTTCACTGATTGGTATCATGGTCATCGACTGAAAAACTGAAATCTCGTACGTGATCGAAGTTAAACGAAAATGGCGAAAGAAAATTGTTGCCGTAACAAAATTTGATGCAGCTGTTACAATTGTTATCGAATACATTTCTCCTCGGTTAAGTAGAGTCTCCTAAATATCCTGTATACAAAAGTACCTTTGATAAAGTGTTTGGGAGATAAGTACTCGAGAGATGCTTCCGGTCTCTTAATAAGCTACTTGAAATTTTAAGGAGATGCTTTAAACGTGAAAGACTTAAATATGTAAATTAAAACACATCGTTCGGAATAAGTAGTTGCCATCTTAAACCTATTATAAGTTGTACGATAAATGAACCGTGTACGATGTCTTATTTTCAACCATTTTCTTACGCCATCGTCTCGTATCTTCGATCAAACAAAACATCAGTCAAAGTGTTAATACAACGATATATTGGGCTTGTATATTGAAACGTGTGAAATACCTTGTTCAGTAATCTTGCTAGCTGAACAATTCCCCAAACACATGAAACAATGCGCATTCGCGGGATAAAGGTGGAAAGAGACGTCCATTTGGAATATTGGAAGTCGTTGAAAGGACTCTCTGTTTCTCTGGTCGCGGGATAAGGATTCGTCGCCGCGTGTTCGCAACAAGTTGAACAGACGATCGATCCCGAAATCCCCCGCTAAAGTCGGGAATGCAACGTTAAAACCCGGATAAAACGTAGCGGAAGTATAACAAGTTGGTGGCTTACGAGCGATAAACGTTTAGTTGAAGACCGATCGTTTCTCGCGGTCTGTGTCTACGAAGCCGCGGCAATTGAGTCGACCGAAAGCGTTTATCTTTCCTCGAACAATGAAATTTCGTCCGTCGTGCAAGATCGATGGTCGAAAGTATTACAAAACATCGTACCAAGTGAAACTCGTTCGAAGAAGCTGATCGAAACGAGAACAAGCTGATATCCGATCAAGAATTCGGTTCAAAAGAGATTCGACTGCATTTTTGGTAATTCTCTCTATAATTACCACGTTTTTTAATTATTTCATTTAATTTACGTATACAACAGCATTCTGAACGGGTCGACATTGTGTCTCTAACTCGAGGATAGCCTTGCCTTGTTTCTAAACCATCATTTAGGTATGGTTTCATGAAAGACATACGAACTATTTCTTACGTGTAATATACATAGTATATACAAACTGTACGATGTTTCTTTAATTTTTTTTTTTACAACACGAACGTACGTCTAGATCCCTCCTGATAGAAACGAAGTATCATGGCCTGCGAGAATATTAAAATATTTTAAAGGACGAGAGAATATGCGTGTAAGATTCATTTGGTCACGGTGTCTTGTCTTGTATCATTGTGATATTTTCTTAATGGAGGATTTCTATATGTGAATTACCACCTCGTTACACTCACACTGGAACATTCGCGTTATTTCGTTACCATCGGAGAACAGATATAGTCGGAGGATACTCTTTACGTACGCAAAAACAATTACTCTAACATCATTGTTATTTTAACACGTTTGTTCTTACATTATTGGAAATAATTCGCATGATTTCTCGTGTACGTACAGTTACAAAAGTAACTCTGCTCGACGCGGTCAAGTACCCAACGTAATGCACGATGTAGAAGAAATAGAGGATCATCTTAAAGCTAACGATAAAAAGAATGCAGAGCATCGTTCCCTCGAGGAATAATAAAAAAAAAAAATGCATGATAAATTGTAAATATTTCGTAAGAATCAATCTCGTCTAGTACACACGGGCGAATACAAAAATGTAAATTTAAAAAAAGAATTGTAGAAATAGAGATTAAGAGAGGTACCCGATCGCGTTTACCACTGCACGATGTCTATACTGGTTTGAACGCGATCTTCGTTATGCATGCAACAAGCACGTCAATAAATAAGACGATCGTATTCGGGAAGTAGCGTTACCATCAACGCTGAGTATCTTATACGATCTGTTCGTGATCTCGTCAACTTTCTCGTCACCTAAACGTCACGAGCGTTCGTATCGTTGGTCGTCTTCGTCGACGAACTTCTGGAGGAACGCAAAGAACGAAAAACACCTCCGTACAGGTGTTGTTCGACACCTTTCATAGTGTTCTCGCGTGAAAGTCACTGGAACGTAGTCTGTTTCCCGGTTCCTCGCGAAAGAATGAAACCTTCTCGCGTCACGAACTAAATAAATTAAAAAATACAAGGAAAAGAAAATAAAATTAAAAAAAAAAGAAAAAAAGAAAAGAAACAACAACAACAAAGAGTTTGTTGCTTTTGCAGCGAGTCAGCGTTTCACCCGACGATTTGTTTCACCGGATGTGGAAGCCCCCACACGCTCCACGAGCAAACTGATCCACTCCAACCGAACACGTGGATTCGCACAAAACCACGGATCGTCTCTTCATCAAAGGCACTACCGGTTTATTGTGACCTCGGTCATGCGTCTCTTCCGCTTAACACGGCCACCACCTCGCGGCCTCATCTCCGTCGACCGATGTACGTAGATCATACCTCCGTCCCGTCTTCACCTTCGTCCTCGTACAGTGGACCGTTCGTCGATTTCTTCTTCGGCTTTGGAGGTGGTCTAGGTGGTACCTTTCTACCGAGAGTGTTGCTGGACGATTGTTGTGGCTGCGATTGATTTAGAACGTGATTGCTGTCGGTGGATTCGTCAGCGATCTTGGATGGCCATTCGGCAGCACCTTCGGGAGCTGCTCTATCGAGGGGGCTGCTGGTCAATATATTTGGGGTGCTTCGCTGTATGGTGCCGTAATGCGAACTAGGCGTTCCTGGCAGAGGTCGATTCCTGATCGAGGACAAAGGCTCGGGACTCTTGTTCAAAGATAACACCGAGCTACCATCGGCGGTGGTGCGTAGACCAAGATTGTCGTAGACAGGCTCCAGTCCGTCTGTGGGCGAAGTGGGTGGACCGCTGCTCCAGCTGGGTGCCCTGGGTCTTCGCGGTATCGTAACGTAACCGTGACGAGGCATTACCGGTGCGATGGTGGAACTGGTGATTCCGTAGGGGGTGACGCTACGGTTGTGCGGCAAGGTCTTAAAAGTGGCAGGATATTGGTTCGAGGGTGACCCGTACGCGGCTGAGTTTGGCGTCGCGTGCTGACTCGGAAGACGCGTGTTGTCCGGCGCCGTGGACGCTTGGCTCGTTGGCGATGCGCCTCGACCACCGGAGAAGGCCAACAGATCCGGTGGATACTGGCGATAACTTCCGCCACCTCCGCGGCACAGGGTGCCGGTACCACTCTCTAGCTCGGGCGTTGCTCGTTCTTCCCTCTCGTCGTCGCCGACTCCGCCGATCACTCCACTGCCGACACCGCCACCGATACCATCAGCTGCCAGAACCATGAACAAAAAAAAGAAGGACGAACGTTAAGAAAGAAAAGTGGAAGACGCGTGGTAATTAAATTATATTTGAAAAAAAAAGAAAAAAGAAAAAATGGTAAGCGCAGGTTTGGATATGGTGATATTTCTGCAATGAGACCTCGAAGATGTAGCGAATAGAATTGAATTGCGGAAGTGGTTTTATTTAAAATTGGAAAATTATCGACTATCGAGTTAGATGGAGTTACCTGGCATACTTTAGAAAATCGTATCCTGGACAGAACTACTTAAACGTTAAGATCTGTTAAATTTGAAATAAACGAGTTCATCATGGATCGATCGATCGATCGACAGCACAGACATTATGCACCTTGGTGAGTATCTGAAAAGCAAATGTCGAAGATCCGAGGACGGTACCAGCTCCGTAATGATATAAATATTCAGACGATACCTCTTTCGGAGGGAAACTTACGTCAGATAGGGTGGAATGGTATCAGAAAATGTTATATATAATGTAGAAGAGCTGTCACGGCTTGTATCGCGAAGACACGTAAATCGATCGTGCCCTTCGAGATAAAAGTTCATCGGAAGAAAAGTGGGTCGGCTGTAGCCCGTACCACGAGCTACGCTTTCGAGTTATAATTTAAACGCCAACTCTATCGCGACTCCTCCGTAACGAATCTGTCAAGAAAATGAAATACAGATCGATGCCAATGCACTTGGCTTCTTTCGTTTTTCTCATTTTATCGCGCTTCACTCGCAGTCAAAGACTTTGCTCTGCAATCTTCTCGTCTCGAAGAGCTTCGTGACATGTACACAAACCTTACACCCACTTACTTGCACACACATACACACACGTATACGGTAAGTTTCAGGATCGCGACTGTATTCGTGTCCGTGTAAAATCTTTACGAGTGTCGATGACAGGTAAACGAGGGGGCCAGTAATCGTGAAGAACTTTTATCATGGCTCGCGTTTTTCAGCATTCGAATCCTGTTCAATAGCAATCAAAAGAGAAAGTAGGACGCGGGGGAGGAGTTGCACACGATCAACCTTCCGCAATTGATACAAAGGGATACCGTGATCGTGGGTCGTTGAATCGCGGAAGATAACTGTTCAGATGCGAGAACCGTCGACAATTTCAATTACCATCTATGAAAGTGTGTTGACAGGTGGTAGGGTAGATTATACACGGTGCAATACACCGAACAACCGTCCGTATCGTTCTTAATAAAACGCCAATTTGCTAATTCAAACGGGAGCGTTGTGTAATGATCATTACCGTTTCCTTTGTGTTAACTGAACCAAACGTCACAGAACTCGTGCACTTTCTTTTTTCCCTTATCGTTTTAATCACCACTCCACGCCTAACACAATCCTGGCCACTTGCTACCCTTTTGTTCTTCTATTTTCATTATTCACGCTACCGAGCGACCAACAACGTTTCAATTAACAACAATATCCTTTACATACAACTTTCTTCGCGCGATTCTTCCGAATACATTTCGCCTCGCCAAGTCCCTCTAATTTCTCCTTTCTCTATTCCACTATGCGAATCTCTTTATATACATAAGCGTAACTAACGTTTCTCTTGTACAGGGCTTCAACAAAATAATGGGATTTAAACAATTCCTTTCAGTTACTTCTTTATGTTAAAATTATAAATTTTTATCAGCAATACAATCTTTCTTAAAATTGATTTGTACGAGTTTCTAATTAAATTTTATGGGATGTAGATTAATTTAATGAAAATACTACAAAAGTTAGTGTTTCCATTATTTTGTCTACCCTGTATTCTCCACAAAGGGTATATTATGTACAAGATCGTTATTGCTACGACAAGCTTGCGATCATTCTAAAGACAAAAATATTTGGATTCTTTTGAACGCTTATCCCGTCGACGACGTAATGTATGTAATATACAATTTGCTCTCCGCTCGTTCGAGCGACATATTTACAAGTTTATCAAAATAATCGTCTCGCAGTACAGCGATACGTCTATGAAACAGTGATGATTAGATACGTCTCGTCTAATTAGCGATAGCCAACGTCGGACCATAGTTATGTTTTCTTCGCGTGGAAAACGAGGTTGTTCGAGGAAGAGAAAAAAGTGAAGAAATAAACGCTATCGACAGCGAACAGACACAATTGACGAATGCCTTTCTCCTCTCGATCGCGACGCGTTGCACGCTCTCATTAATCTTGCAACAGTCTTGGTCGATACTCGTTAACCCAGGATCGATGGCGCCTCGTTTATCTGCTCGCGGGATTACTGAACCCAAGCCGCGTTACCAGCAAAGCAACATCGTCTTCGAATTAAGCACTCTCACCGTCTACGACTTAATTAATCTCTTCTGTTCTTTGATTACCAACGACATTCGTCACGAGCCGTATCATCGAGTGTTTTTCCAAGGAAATCGAAAGATTAATGATCGTTGTCGAGTTAACGACATCTAAATTAAACTTTCCTTAACCGTTGAATCTTTTAGACAGATCGAGGATAAAGCACTGAATAATTAGCCTCTATAATTCCTACAAATTCATTAAATTTCTTCCATCGAACACACTCGTATCCACTACTTCATCCAGATCGAATTGATCCCATCTGTCAGATATGTAGCAGGTATCTCCGAGCCTAACCAGTTAGGCAGGATTTAATTCGTAGAATCGAATTAGACGCTTGACGTGAGGCGATATCAATTCCTGGCCAATGACACGGAACAAGTATCATTGATACGAATCGTCGATACGCCAAAGAAACTCGAAGGACCATTACTCTATCGACTTTCTCCTAAGCTCTGTGCCAGTCGTTTCACACGCAAGCACCATCGAGCCGTATGAGCGTGCAACGACCGTCCCGCAACGAGCATCTCCTTGTGATCGTTGTCCGGAAGTAACAAATGGTTACTAGCTAGCACCTGGCCACGCACTGTTTAGTAATGTAGGCAGTGTACTGACCAAAGACCGAGTCGTTGTCGAGCAGTGTACGATTCAGCTCCGTCATCTCGGTGCCGTGCGACGTCACGGAAGGCGTCTCGTAGCGTCTCGGTGGCTTCACCACTGGATTTATCGTGGTGATCAGTGATTTCTCTTGTTCGCCAAGACCGTGGTGTTCCATCGTAGCGGCCTCGAGGCTCTTCTCGTCGTGCCTGGTTCGACGACGACGACAATAGCACACGCAAAGGGAAACGGTGACGATTAAAAGCAGCAAAGCGGTCACACCCAATCCGAGCGCGAGCGGTAGACTGATTATATTGTCCTTGCCACCCATCGCGTCGCCAGCGATAGCCAATGTCACGTTCTTCTCCGTATTTCCGCCCGGACTTTTCGCCAAGCAGACGTAATCACCCTTGTCCGAGGGCGTGACATCCGGTATCGTCAGGTTCAACCAGTCGTGGCTCGACTTCAGGATATAACTTTTCTCCCCGTTGTGTCGTCGGCTCTCGTTGGTTAAGGTTCTCGATCGGTAGATCCAGAACAGCTGAAATAGAAAAAGCAAACCGCTATGTAAAAAGTAACTCGTTATCGACCCTGTCGCGTCGCTGTTTTCAGCCGTCCATTCGCGAATTAAGACGACACGGGGCATACGCGAATATTTTTTTAAGAGTGTTCTTAATTTTGCAGTTTTCATAGAGGGACAAATTTGAAAGGACTTCGTTATCGTATGCAAAAGCTCGCGTAACTACGTTTTCCTTTTGTACGATGCGATTTCAGAAGACGAGCTTTTCATTCTTTTGTGCCGTGTTATTCTCCGCGAAATCAAAGGGTTTCATTAAGTCATGAAAATTTCGCTACATGTTTTTCAGGTCACCAGGGGATATAATGTAACGCGAATTGTCAAGAATGATCGCATCGCAAAAGCGAGCTGAAATTTATTCCAAGATAGTTATCCAAGAAGCGTTAAACCATGTGTGTGGGTGTGAATACATTTTTAAGAAAGAAACGGACGAGGAGTCTAAACGAACAGAAAAGTTAAAATGCTTGCGACAGAATTTGAGAGTTTCAAGTGTGAATGAAAAATATTTGATTGAAGAGTATAAAGGATCGACAGTCTAAGAGTAAAGAATGTCCCGGAGCGATCTTTCCTTTAAGTCGAGACAAAAGAAGAAGGCAGGGTATAAAAAAAAGAAAATGAATTTTTCAACTTTAAAGAAAGCTTATCGGTTAGAGTTATCGTAAGTTATTGAGGGTACATTGCAAGCAATCGCGAGATAATGTCGAATGAATTACACAAATTTACGTAAGAATAATTTCTGTATATTTCAAACCATTAGTATTTCCTTTCAAAAAAATCTATCAACTTTTCATCGTAATCAAAAGCCATTAACAGTTAGAGAAAGAAAGCTTTTACTACAAACACATAAAATACTTCGCGAAGTCTTTGCAACGACCAGAAAGAAATATACGTTTACGGTGGATAAACATTTAAAAAAAAGCATCTCTCCCGTTCTGAAATCAGAGAACAATGTTCCACTGGCTGGGATCGTTTAGAAGCTTTCAAGCTAAGCTGCCCGAACGCGGATTTAACCGACGCAATCTTTTCAACGAACCTAACTTCCGCGTTCAACCAGATTGTATACCGAATTGCTAGCAACTTACCATAGATTACAACAGTCAACGTTATCCCGACTTTACCGCGTTCCGTTTTATAATATTTCACCGTTAGTTTCTCCCGCCTGCCTTCTTCTCTTTCACTCTTCGTTAATCACCACTTTTCTTTTCTAACAGAAATATATACGGTTACCTTTGGCTGCGGGGTTCCAGAAGCTCTGCACCAAAAGGTCACGTTCCCTCTGGCGAACTCCATCTTCACGGATGGGCCAATCGTGAAGATTTCCGGTCTACAAGCGAATTCGTCGCTGCTGATCTCGTCCCACATCTTCCCGGCAAGATTCGGCGGTTGCTGACACGTGGTGGGTTTCGTATACAACTTTCTCTCTATCGTCCAATTGCGAAATCTCTTCAGATGACAATTGCAATTCCATGGATTATTGTGAAGCTCTAGGCTGCCGAGTATCGGCAGCAACTCGAAGCTCTGCACCCCCAGGGTGCTTAGATTGTTGCCATCCAGAGTAACTAATCGCAAACCTGGCAGATTGTGGAAGGTCTTCTTCTCGATTCGTTCTAATTCATTATTAGACAACATCACCTTCTGCAGGTACACCAGATCACGGAAGAGACCGTTCTCCAGGACCTTTAGCTTGTTCTCGTTCAACAACAACACCCTTAACCTCTGTGTTTCTTCGAAGGTACCCCGATTTAGGGTTCTGATGTTGTTGGCCGATAGATCGATCTCGATCACGATTTTCAGGCCGTTGAAAGCGTTCATGTGAACCGTTTCGATCTCGCATTTGCGCAACACCAACTTCTGAAGGTTCACCAGATGGACGCTACTGAACGAGTTGTTCACCAGATGAGCGATACGATTTCCGGTTAGGTCGAAGTTCTGGATATCCGATGATAGATTACTAGGTATCTGCGTGAGATTCTGTTTCGCGCATTCCGCTGTCTTCTTGCCGGAAATCCATCTGCATTTGCACAAGGACGAACATTGGGCCGTCCAATCTTCTTGGCACCAACACACGACCACCACCAACGCCGAGTAGAGTAACAGTTTCGCCGTTCTTAGCTCCATCCCGAGGATTTCTGTGAACAAGAGAAACATGATCGATAAGATTAGAACTTGTTCAAGCGTGTGCAACGCGAAACACCTCTGACCGAAACAAGACAACAGAAACATTTCGCGGATGAGAGCGAGGTAGCTTTGCTAGCAACTTCTGCCAGAGGCTTTGTAAGTTTCTTAGAAATAATTAATGGGTTAACATCTCGAACATGATTTCCTCGAGTTTTTGCATGGAACTGAGAGATGTTTTTTCATTATTAATATTAATATTAATGATATTAATCGAGTGCGACATGAAGAGAAATTTTCTGTAAATGAAGTAATAGCAGAAATTTAATTAAAACCACTTCTCTAAGGATAGTACAGGGTTAAACAACACGATCAGCAAAGAGGAATTCAGCTTCCTCTGTTATCAGGCAAGTCCGGGAAGCACGATTCTTAGCAATATATATACTTCTGAGTCGTTTCTATCTCTACCACCCTTCTTTTTTTTATTTTTCTATTTTCTTCCATCGTGTTTTTACGTCGCTTCAACGCAGCCTGTTTTCCCTTCCGTTTCTTAGCCAGTGCTTCTCTGTTAATCTCGAAATCAGGACCACCTTAGGACGGACTGTTTGTAATTTAAGTTAATATCGTTTTGGTGTCCTCCCGCCAGGATCACCAGTCGACGCCGCGTTGTAGAATTTAAATTAATAAAACAAGACGCCCTGCACACTGTACCCCGTTTTATTATCGTCCAAGCTCGTGGAGTTTGAGGTTGTGCATCAAATTACTCTCTCGGTTGGAGGTGGCTGCCGGTACAATTTATTTTGTACCTTTCTCCAGGGATACAAACCAGAGGAAGAACGACCTAGCACAGCCAACGACCTTCTTCCTATTTGAATTTATTCTAAAACTTGAGGAGAAAGAGGGAACAAAGACTTAAATATACAGGGCAACCCAAATATAATATAAAAATTGTACATTTCTTTGCCATTTCACAATTTAAATTCGGAGATGAGTTTTGTAGTTATACTAAAAGTGTTAAGAATTGCTTAATTTTAATTTCAATTCATGTAATAAAAATATTACTATATGTTTTGTATTTAATTGCATTGTATATTGCATATCTGGAAAATGTCGCATTCGAGTTGTAGACTATTTTAAGACACCCTCTATTTCCTTCTAGTAAATGTGACGAAAAATTGGGATGAACGAGGAAGGGTAACCGAGGGGTGTACATATACGGGTAAATCGATTCTTCAGCAAGGAGTTGGGGTAACGTTGAACGTTATAATAACGCGAATGCCCATGGGACCGATATAAATTCAATTATCGTTCGCTGGTGTACACCATCGACAAACCGCGTTTGTCAAGTAGCGGATCGGTCGGAAACACTGTGATCAAATATTTATAACCAGACCACAGAATTGGATGATAGTGTGTTGATCGACTGGTTATCTTTCGTTTATATTCAAGGATGAAGAAGAGTTTGCTATTGCTTTTACTGGAACCAGAAGTTCATTTTTTTTTTTTAAATCCTGAAGGATCAGATCGTTGCATGCAACCATCATGAACAAATTTCCTCCTCGAATCGTGAAACTTTGAAATCTCCAGCCGCAACAGGAAACTGATGGTTTGCGTACTTCACTTAACCATCTCCTTCTCCGGACTTCATCGTCCGAAGACCAGGGGCAAGATTCTTTTGTGCCTGGGTTTACGGTGAACCGCACCAAGACAAAAGAAATACGGTACCGAGCCTCATTGCTCGTCCCATTTTTCTCGTTACATCCTCCTCCGCATTTCTTCCACGTTTATTCTCTCCTTTCCTCCTTCTGTCGTCTTTCTCTACTTCGTTGTTCTTTCACCCTCATCCCAACCCCGGTAACGTGCTTGCGGCGAGCTTTTTCTTCGCTTTTTCAGCCTCCGAGCGTCGTACCGGTTTCACTCGATCGCTCGCATTTGACTTGTAAATATCCGACCAACGAGAACATTAGATATGCATAAGACGAAAGTAAAGGGTTTATATACCTTCCGCAGCTATATACAGGTTGTTTCTGAAACCGGTGACCAAACTTTACCAACGTCTCCTACTTTCATTGCGAAATGGAAAAGAAAAAGAATGTCTTACAAACTTGGGTTATTTTCTGAATTATAAATCCTGACCCTTTTTGATTTACTATAGACATTGTATGCTTGATTTAACCCTTTTATTATGCAAAAGGTTAATCGTAATTTTGGCAATATCTATATGTAGGATAAAGATTCTTGACACAGTATTAATATTTGTATAATTATTGCTATAAATTTAAAGAGATCTTGGTTATTTGTCTTGGAAACGCCCTATACATATCATAGGTATCTATATGTAAGGAAAGAGATAGGGTGGGATATAGGGTGCAGCGTGGTGAACGAGAAGGAAAACGGAGGCGAACTGGAAGCGGTGTCCTTTGGAAACACGGTCCGGAAGAGACCTTCTACGTGCCTTGTTCCAGGACGTGCACGGTCGGAAGGAGTTTGACGTGGACATACGTCCTTTACGTAGGCACGCGTGCGTGCAAACCCAACCCTCAGCTGGTTTGCATAGCCGGAAAAAGGGTCAGATAAGGGGTCGCGTTTTTCTCGTAAAGACAGAAATTCAAATTCGGTCCAACCCTATCAATCAAATTCATACCAGAATATTAACATCGATCAACGACATTTCACTTGATTTTTAAATTTAACCTTCATCAATGCCACGTAAATTTTCCATTCTCTTTTCTATAATTATTTCATTCTTCGATTGTATGAATTTTCTAGCGAAACTCGTGACAATTAACCCGTCGATCAATCAATCTCACGTTATCTCGTATAACCAATGAACGGACGAAAAACTGATTAGCAATTACTATTCTGTGGGAGGATTTATATCTGACGTGGATTTACTTAGCATCCGTTTGTCTCTACGATCTCGCATAAGCGAATTAACGCACAACAGATTCCCCTAGTCCTGATTTAATTAACATACCGTATAATTATATCGTTGAAACCGTTCGCAAACCGTTCGATAATTGGCCTAATAAACGTGGCATTCATTCCACCGTATTCGTGACAGTTAGATGCGATTGATAGGATTTATAATAGCTCGAGTAAACCAACGATCACCGCGTAATTTATTGGTAGCTGGTTGAGAACGATTATTGAAATCGAGGATATTCAGCTGAAATAGAGGGAGAGTTGTGCGTTTTTACATATGAAAAGATACGTTAAACGGTGCTCGAGCATGTATGAAAGGAACTTCAGAAAGCTGGAACCTCTAAATCGTATTTACCATGGAAATTGTTGCGAATGGTTAGTAAACGAAAAGGAAGAAAATTAAAAACGCGAAACGATGCTTTCGACTTAAAACTGTTGGGAAACGAACGAGTTGCTCGGCGGAAAAGAAATATATATAAAAAAACCGTCAATCTCACGCCAGCAATGTAGAGATTGCTTTAACTGACGGAATAACGATTTTCGAATCCGGCACGGATGTATTAACCGCAAAGCGTTGAGTACTCTGAGCGTCGGTTTCGCCGTGGCGATTTTGCGAAATTGAAAATTCAATTTAAACGCGTCTGTAAATAAAATCGCGGCCTTTCGTTTCGCCCTGTTCCCACTGAAAACGGGACCGAAACGTTCCTACAACGATGCTTCAGAAAAATCAAACGAATCGTGTATTTGCTAACAACAAAGATCACAGAAATATAAACTGCAGCTGGTTTTTAACTACAGTCTTCTGACTATAGGTTGTCGAATTTTCGTTTAAGCATCCTGTTGAAAAATCGCGAATTACTTTCATCATTGATTTGGTAACGTTTTGGTGTACAACAAAATTTTAACTTGTATTAATTATTTAAGTACATTAAATTGGCAGAATTATTTTAAAACTTTTATCGAAAGGTTCTTTAAAATGTCGATTTTCACAAAGTTACATGAAAGCATTGAATTACAGAAACATACCATGAGCATTTACGAAATTCCGCAATACGTCAAACCCGAGTTAACATCAAATACGTCCTCCAGCGATAATAAAATGTAACAAAAACGAAATGATCGTACCGTTAATAATTCTTATTAAAGTACTGCACTAGCCATTTTCATTACAACAGTCAACAGATGAAATAATTGGCTCGTTACTGTTCATATATTCCATTAATTAAAAATAAAAGCAACGAAGAGAATATTGTGGCTTGAAATAAAATCAAACGTCTGTTTGATTATTCTCTTTTTTTTAATTCTCGTTTCATTGAATTTAATCTGTCTCTCATTTGATATTATAGTATATTCAGCTTTTAACTAATTATGTTTTAACGTCGGCTTAAATATATTGGATGTGACGTAATATGGAAGGGAATTATAAATTCAACCTACGAATAAATTAATATTCTGGTAACTCTAAACGTGATTAACCAGGCTCGCTAAAAGAAGAGGAAGCTTCTGAATTCTCTTGCTGTTTAATATTAATGTACCTCCGGAACTTGACAGCAAATTCGAGCAAGAACGACAAGGTAGATTTGACAAGGCTCTCCTTCGTTCTCCGAGAGTAATTACCTCCAAGTTCCATGATATTATAATGATCGTGATTAAAGTATGCCGTTTCATTTCTTGATCGAAAGCACGGTAATTTATAAGTTCGTTTCACGCCTTCTCGAAAGATTTGTCTTTATTCGAAGAGTTAATAAGATTTTTATTGGAAAATTAACACCTTACGAGGAAAAGGTTAGAGGAAACTTCGTACGCTGGTAATTGGAGATTTAAAGAAATTTCAAAAAGTTTGAAATGAGTATCTCTCGAACGCAATCGATTCTTCGTGAGGGAAATCGGAGGTCGGGTATTAGGATGGTGTCCTGTACGTACGGCACATTATACTCCAGTTACTTCAGCAACTTCCTGAGGATTCAGTTTCAAAGTGGAACTCTCTGGCGCAATAACGAATCGTGGAAGAAAAACTTTTTCTTAAATTGGTTGGACGAAATACAAATCGTCGTGGCAAACCGCACGGACACCCAGAGTTTCTGTTCTCAAAGTAATTATATTGTCCAGTTGAATTTCTACCTTTTGATATAATTTCCTCTGACAGTGAACGTTGATCTTCCGAGGTATATTCGTTCGTAGGGAAATGGAATCGAATTATCATGATCAGATGAAAAAAAAGTTACATAATTTATGTTCTCGATGGTGCACTTGTACAGTAACGTAATCGCTATTACCGAAAATTAGACCCGGAGATAATTTCGAATTTTGTACTTGAATTGAAATTTAAATGCAAATTTCTATTTCAAATTTTGTACTGCAATTTAATTCCTGAACATTGTTTTACATTTCCCGGTGGACTATTTTCGACCGTTTCATGGTTGAGCAATCAGATGAAACTCGATTTTTACAAAAATTTTTTGAAATAATAAAAAGAGGGGGGTGCAAATGAATTCCTTTTTTTTTTATAGTTTCAACCGTGAACTGAAAAACATCCGTGCTCCTAACGCAAGAGGTAAAATTCGAAATTCGTACAGTTCTGTGCGTTTACCAACAAAATTTTCCATTTTCGCTATTTTAATTCTTTCAGTGGTCGTTGAAAATGGAGCAGCGACGCGCAGGCTCGAATCGATCGTACGGTTAAAAACCGAAAAATCTCACGGCAGGGGATAATTGCAGCTCCAATGTGAATATTAATGGACCATGGTCTGTGTTATAGTCAGAAAATACAATATTCCTCCAATAATGGATATTTCATCTGTTCAACGTAATTCTATGAAGAAGAATAAAAAAAGGAAAGAAAAGCGGAGCTCGTCGATACTTGGAGCGTGTCAGCACGGTATTTCAGAATTTGTTCGCTGTCGAGAGTCACGCACAAATTATATCAGCTTCATTTCAAATTTATTCGGTTTCAAATGGAAATCCTCTATCATTAACTTATACTGACTTGGACTTTTTATTGACAAGATATTTTGAAATATTTGAAATTCGATTACAGGTGACTAAATAAATTAATATATAAACGTACGAGAATGCAACGAAAGGGTTAAGAAGACTTAGAAACTTATTAGTTAAGTTACATTATTAGAAACTAAGAATTTGATTTTGAATAGCATCAGTCTTTGAAGTATTTGAATGGACCGTGTTATATCGAGTAGAGTTCGAATGGAAAATAAACGAAATCTGATTAATCAGCTTTGTAGAAGTTCTGTCTGGCAGTCGATTCTCGAGTGCAGCGAATCGAGACGACGGAGTTTTTCGAAGTTATCGAATCGTTTTTATTGCGTCTGCTTCGACGGGGTGAAGCGTGCCAAAGACGCCGCGCCGCGACGGTAATCGACTTTCTAATTATAAATGAGAAACGGCGAAGCTGACGTCGAAGGAAGCCTGAACTCTCGACGAAGAGGTCACCCTTTTCCCTCTCCGATAAGCTGTTAATACTTAATTACCAATGAATATCGATATCGCATTGTAACTGGTCGAATAATAGCACTCGCTGTACCGCGAACAGTCCGATCGTGAAATGCTTCCGCAATTATTCCTCGTATTTTCCATTTGCATGAGCACGACATATTTTCGTGACCAACCCCTTTGCGCGATCCCTTGCGAAAGAGAAACACGATCGATCGCGTAATAGGGTTACCAGCTTTGTTATCGTGAACAATGATCACGATGTCCTATAGAATCATTATTATAGTGCAAACAAATTATTCAGGATTTTCCTCGAAACGATAATATTGATCAACTGTAGATTCAATTTCTTGAAAAAAATAACAGATCGATTAAATACTGTCAGAATTAAATAATATTAGTCTATCAGAATCAATGAAAATATTAAAAGACCCGAACGACGTCAATGAATGTACGATATTTAAAACATAAAATGCAGAAACTCTGAATAAGTTGAATTATTATAGAACCTCCGAGTAACATAAATTTTCAGTAGAAATCTCTACCGATCAAAGCGTGCAAACACGCGAAAGCCGTAACGTGCATGTTATTTTACACCCCGTTACAATCGAAAACGGAAACGTTTGCTAATAGCACAGCGGTGGCGTCACTCAGCTAGCTTCCAGTTACAGCTCCGTGTCCCTGTAACGTGACAAGGATACACGAAACCAAGATGATGCCCTAGAAGGCTCGAAGCTGGATATTAATATGTGCACGGAGTCGATATACACCTGGTGCCTCCCTCTCGGGACAAACACCCCTTTATGTAACTAAACCTCTCTGCGAGGCCGTGCATCTGATCGCGTGTGTACGATCATACGCATACCCGTTCCTCTCTGTTATTTCCCGCGTGTGAAACTAGAGAGTACACGAACACACGCGCAAAACACACGCACCGAGAAACTGGAGAATACTAATGGTGATTACGAGATACAACCGCGTATGGGGAAGTCCGTAAGGAAGAACGATGTTGCACCAGGGAAAAGGATCATATGCGTCACTGATGTCCTTCTCCCAGTCCGTTCCAGCGTGTTCTTTAAACAGTTTAAATGAGACTGGATTGTGCCGTGTGTATAAATAGGAAAAGACCGTAGATTTTTGGTAACATCGAGATATAAACACCCTGGGACGGCTAGAAACAACGCACACGATTCTTTATATACATTAAGAAACATACGCGGTCCCTACATGCTTCCTTGAGTTCGTTCATTCTTCCCACGAGTTTAGAAAATAGGTCAACCCTCTTCCCTCGTTTCAGCGAGATTTTTATACTACTCTCGTGAACTATGATTTCGGTTCACGAATCGCGTTGTCTCATTCTTCGTCTATAATACGAGCCCTCACGACTGAACGTAATTGCTACTAATCTTAATGCCTGGTCTGGTTTATTAAAGACCGGCAATCAGGATAAGTGAACGAACGAGATCATCGAGGGTAGAAACGTTGGTTCTTTGGCGGACGGCTTTCAATTAGATTGATAAGCTGTCCCGATAAGTTATTCTGGTTTCTGAATGTATCAAATTGGATATCCATAAAAAGGTTAAAAACAGTACGTTTTAAAGTAAATTATAAACTCGAAAAAGCAGGAAAAGTTGCGTAAACATTCATGAATTTCTATGTACACTTACACAAATGTAATTACACAGCTCTTTTTCGCGATTTTATTTTCGAGCGCACCGGTGCAGGGGATGTTTGATCGACGCGGCGCGGCAGCTTCCGGCGCTGTAATTACGCATCGAGAGAACCTCATAATGATGCGGGAAACTGGGAAAAACGCAGCTGGAAATTATAACGAACCTTCCGTTCGCGAATCTTTGCACGTTCGCCGCGAAACATTGATCACTTTAAATCACGCCAATCCACCGAAATCAGTGGAATTTTCTATTGCTTCGTTGATGACCGTTCGAAATCACGAAAATGCGCTGTCACGGCACGTCGATCGAAATCCGCAATGCGTTCCGGAACGGATCCGACACTCGACTGATTTTCCCTCGTAACGGTGAAATCTTTCATCTCTAAAGATACAACACGCGCTCTCCGCGAGGAAAATCGTGAAACTAAGAATAGTCCTGGACGTCTTGGCTATTGACACGACGTGATTGAGACGCTAAGATATCATTTCTGTACCTATCTATCCGTAAACAGACGATAGATACAATAAAGTGCGCAGATGTCGAAGCTGGCGCAGCTGTGCATCCGTAGAGAAACTCGTATTTGTCAGCGGATCGCGAAGACTACGCGAGAGATCTGTCTAATGGGATATCCGGGAAGATGAACTTCATCTACTTGATCGAGACCAACGCGTCTAACAATATGAACGTAATAAAGAGAGGGCGATATTGGCTTGACTCATTGACGGAAATGTGGATAAGAAGTTAGAAAATTGTAGAACTCATCTTGGAGAGATGCGTCATCGAGGGGGATTTTTGATATATCAGGTTGGATCGTTTTGATAAATTACTGAACGTGATTCTACGTATAACGGAAGGATTATCGACTAAAGATAATTTTAATTCATACTTTGAATTAGGTAAAGATTGACATTTAATCCCTGCTGTTTGACATAGAAAATCCCATCGAATAGAATAAATTTTAATCGTCAGACTTTGATTACATTAATCAAAAACTTCGTTTCAAATTTTTTCTAGACGTAGCGCATACCTATTCATTCTCTTTTATCATTTCTCCATATTTCATGGATTATTCTCCTATTATCTTCTGTTAATTATTTTCATGCTTTTAAGCCTTTGAGTACAACGTGTATATACGTCATTGAAAATCTAAAATAAATCTGTAAAGATCGGCCACACGCGATTAATGGGGAAGAAGCACGGCTAGCAGGGAATCACGAAAGAACGATAATGAGCACGTTATAGTAACGGGTCGGATAATGAGAACGCTGGCATAAATCTTCGGTTACGAGGTCATTTATTCGCGGGGATACGGGATTTAAAGTCTCTGCCATGGAAGAAGCCATGCCTCTGGTAATTTTCTCTTAGAGAGTTGATTCACCTACCGAAACAGGAACGAACGGGAAAACACGTAGAACGGAAAGGACGAAAAAAGTATACCTTTTTGCCATCGTGTAATTATAAACGATATCACTCTATCCTCTTTCCTCATGCTTCTTCACCGTTAGCCTGGTTATTACACAAACTTGCAAGGTAAATGATAATCGAGAGACACGAGGCAAAAGAGGACCAACGACAAACGAAATTCCTTTTAATCTCGCTGAGAAATCTTTTTTCCTTAATATCCGTTTTCCAGAGCGGGACGGTTTGATTAGCAGCCTTTGTACCCCTTTTTTCCTAATGATCGCGAATGCAAATAGGAAAGAAATCAACCGGATGAAATATAAAAGGTAATTCTTTGATATACCAAGCATTATAAGAAAACTGCAGCTATAGCTTGTCAAATGAAGATTTTTGCATTCTCGTTTATGTCTGAAAGACCATCGTATCTGGTGTCTGAATGCATGACGTTACCGACGGTCCCATTAAAATTCTATAGGAAATCGTTATCGGTGTGCGATGACAATGTTCTTTGTCGTGAAATGTAATTCCTTATTGGATCGCGCATCCTTAATCACGTGAACATGCATTTTTATCATGCTCCTCGAGTTAGCATTTCCTCGTATGTCTAGAGGTTCGTTACTTTTCGTCGAGATACATCGGTGAAAAAAAATCGAATATTCCAGGGAAAGCTAGCGACTGAAAGTTATCGATTGGATACAGTTTATGCGCTTTCCGATATCGAAACGCATCTAATAGCTCAAGTTTTCCCTTATTTCCGTTGCAAACATGACAACCTTGTTCCACAAAAGTTTTCTGAATATTTACAGATCGCCTGCTGTGGTGGCGAAATTGCGTAAACTTTTCAAACAAGTTAAATGATCGTGTAAATCATTCGGGAAACGATTGGAACGCTAATTGAAACCTTGTTACCACGTTTCCTGTCGCAGTAATTTATTTTTTAATCTTTCATTCGTGAGATGGTTGCTTTCTTTTCTGGGATAAATTTGGACGGGTAATTTTGGACTTGGAACGGTTTTGAGAAGGGAAAAATAACAAAGGGAGGTACAAGCTTTATAAGAAAGAAAATAGAATCAACTATTGTGCAGAAAATTATGAATCATTTAAAAATAATTAGACTAATGAAATAATCGTAGTAATTTTTAACTTTTCTATCTGATCTAAAGTTTCGGAGGATTATTCTATTATCGTTGACATCAGAATTTCTGTCGTACTTTGCAAATAATTATGAATTTTTTCTTATTTCAAAGTAACTTCGTTCGTCGACTTCGCGGAAAGCAAAACATGAGTAGTACGAATTTCGCGGGAGTATGAAGTGGACGGAAAACTTTGAAATTTATCGACTTAATCGTTTCGAGTTGAGGAAAGAGTGAGGGGTGAAACGCGTTGCTACGAAACTTCGTCGAACAAATTAGATTCGTTGCTTTCCAACAACGTCGTTAACGCAGCCACGAATATAATTGCGAATCGCAAAGGAATAAGAAGTGCTTACCCTTAATTTAGACAGCAACGAGAAATCCGTGACCGCTCTGAGCGTCACTTTGCCAAAGGAATGTCCTGTAACAGAGAGAGAGAACAAGATTAATCGTGATTAAGTTTTAGCTTCGAAAATGAAAAATTTTAATAAGAATTCATTATACAAAAATAAGAATTTTTAGCCTAGAATCGGCTAAATAATTCAATGAAGGTCGGGAGGAAAGAGCGCGTTTCCACGAATTCTATTTCGTTGGCCAAACTAAGGGGTAAAATGTGTCCGGACAAAGAGAAGCTTTTTCCGTGGACCGGTTATGAGACCGAAGGGACCGAGAAACCGGCAGTATGCAGTTTCCTATGTCGCACAGTTCGACAAACAACGAAACAAAAAACTTTCCTATTAAGGGGAACAAAGGGGCCCGCAGGAATCTATTCGCGAGTTATACGATGGTTTAAGCCGCTTTTCGGCGCGGCCAGTTCCAATTTAACGTCGACGGGTCGAATGTTTGCGGGAAAAATGCGATAACATTCGTTTGGAAAACGTCAAAACTATCCTATAGAATCGTCACTCTTCGCGTATCATCCGATTGTCATGGTGTGTCGTTAGTTTCTGTCTGAAATTTCCAAGCTTCTTGACTCCTCCATTCAAAAATCAAATAGATGTTTGAAGATTATAATATAGAGCCTATTCCACCAGCAATCAAATTCACAATAAAGTAATCAGAGATATTGGCCAAAGTCGTATAGTACTTTGAGTTTCACGACTATATTAATTCAATACGCGATCATGAATACGGTTTAAGAGTTATTGATCAAATCTGATTGAACGTGAGCTTGCAAAGAGTAGAGGTATAAACTGCCTCCTCCTCTTTTCTTCCCTTACGCAAATGATGGCGTGAAATAACTGAATTCACAATTTTAGTTACTTAAGACAGACAATGTCAAAGTAGTCTAAAATGTGAAGAAAATAACAAAAGTTCCAATTGAAATACAAAGTAGATTTCGATAAATACGTGAGTAGCGTATTATCGGATGTTGGGAAATGGAAACATAATTTTGTTAATTTTATTTCGCTCGATGATATTAAAATGGATAATTTTCAAGGAATGGTTATAAAACAATCTGAATCACCATAGGGGACAGATTTTATAAGGGTAATATAATCAAGCTGCAGACACGCATACCTACCGAAGCGTTTAATTATACCGCAGAGTACCTACCTGGATGAAATTATTTCTACCTGATTGCAGTCTTTCCCTTATCTAATTTGTGATTTTAAATGGAGAAGGAAAAGTAATTTTCTGAAATACTATTCGCCTTGTGGATATCTAAATTGGTAACGTAAGTATAGTAAATGCATACCCGATGAAACGGATAAGCTTTATCGCTTTGTAATTTCATAGCAATTAGAAATTGGAAGGAGTAATTGGAATACGCTCAAGTTTTATTATTTAGATTCAAATACATAATGCATAAATGAACCTATAAATGTTGAATTCAGCTGGTAAAACCAAATCGACCATACGTAAGGGTAATAATTTTTACCTAAAACTGACCATCACCCAGGTCCTCTACGACCTTCAGGTCTATAAAACATGAACAGTCATTTTACCAACACTTTAACAGAAGGTAGCACGTCTGTAATCCAGATGTCTAGTATCATAAACATTCCCTGCAGATGCGTTGGAATTTATTTCATCCGAGCAATTCGTAACAAAGGGACGCTTCCAACAATTTCCAGTTCCCGTTCAAGTTCTCTTTCAGCCATTGATTCCCTGAAATAGACCCCTTGTCTTAACTCCGGCCCTCCCTGTGTCCAAGGTAGGCTCGGTTAAATAGACCTTTTTCTTTCATTCCTCCCCATCTTTTCCCTCGAACTGTCCTCGTTCCAGCTACTAAATTACGTTACGCGTGAAAGCAATAGGACAGCTTTTCAATCTACATCTCGTTGAGCCACGACGAAAAGGCAACGGAAAGAGGGTTCGAAATTTTCGTGGTCCAGAAAACGGACTGAGTTAAAGTCTACATGTTTTATAGGCAATTTCTCGAGTGATAAAAGTTTCGCCGTTTCACGTAAATACAATTTGTTAGTTTTATCTCAGCTGTAATTTAATTTCTGGTAACTGGTCGTCATCTTAGATGAATCTCACACGCACCTCGAGCAATTCAATTGCCGTTGACCAGTGAAAAACTCGAGTTCTCTTGACCGAGACGAGCTTCTTTCTGTACCTCGTTATTCTCTTAGAAACGTGGAAGAAATGTTTCTCGACCGTGAAAACGACTGGGATGTCGCTAAGCTGGTCGGTTAAAGAGACAGAGAAGAGACTGTAGGAGATTTAAGCAGAAGTTTTAATTCAATATCGAGAGATTGTAAGATCTGAGATCAGATTTTGATAGTATTAATGTCCTGGAAAAATTCCTCTCTCTTCATTACAGCGTCCATGAATTTCATAGGAACTCGATAATTAATTACTCCGAGTTAATAAGGAAGAGCTCGTAATGGCTGTCATTGTACCAGCCGTTCGTCTAGGGTTCGTTTATTAGTTTCATCGACGGATCAAACCATTTAATGCCATGACGCGAAAATATTTCTGTTTAGTAGTTTAATTAATTGCTCTTAATTCCACTTGCTCCTTATCGTTCCTATTATTCCGAAGGAACAATATGATAACATAGTTTAGATGATTTTGTATATCGAAACCGCAAGATGAAACGCTGTTCCCATGTATCAGCTTAAATCTTTCTAATATTTAACTACAACATCGACGGAAGGAAACTCTTAAAGCATTAATTCGTATAAATACAGAAGAAGCATTCATAATCGACTCAAATTCTTTCAGCCAGAGGAACTTCTGTAAAACCGGAGGTCCACAAAAAGATCCGCGAAGCGAATTTCCATTGTTGTCGTTCGCATAATTTTAAACGTAACCTCGAGAACGAGGCTCCATTGAAAAACTACTCTGCCATGTTTTCGGCGTATACACCGGCACGAGAAATAATCCTACGAGGATGATGCTTCTTGGTTGCATCGTCTGTTAGGTGGCACCGTTTGTGCGAGAAGCGAACGCCCGTTTTCTTGCAAGGCTGTTTCTTCGCGGTATGAAAAGAGCCACCGGGCGGAATCTCTCTTTCTTCTCTCGATTTGAAACGCAAAAGGTCCGCGTAGGCGTACCAAGCACACGGTGTCTTTTGCCCTTCGCAACGGCCTCGTAATACGAATTAAATTATTTCTCAGGCGGACAGGGTGAACGAGGTCAGGAGGTGTACTAACAGGGAACAAAAAGGTACCGCAGAAGAAAGCGAGGGAAATGCGGCAGAAGAGAAGAGAGAAAACTTCCGCGGGCGGTTTTCAGGCGTCGCAAGAACCGAGAAAAGAAGAAACGAAAGAAAGATAAAGCGCGACGTTAAATCGGATACTTTATACGTATAATAAGCCGCGAGGAATGCGTACTTATGCACGGCTGGAGTTTCACGGGATCCATAATAATCAGGAAGCGAGAGGAATAAGAACTTCTTGTTTCATTTCTTTTTTCAATTATCCGCTGGATAAAACTGAGAGTCTTATGCTAAAGCGTTAACATACAATTCGTACGTATACTTGCTTAAATCATGAGCTTTTTTAAAGCGTTAATTTGTCCGTTACGATATGTTTCAACTAAAAGTCTTTCACAAAAAGAATTCAATTTCTAATCGTCAAAAGCCCGTCCCATCGAAGTCCTATGTTATTCTGTTTCCTCGCGAAGATGGTCGGCGAGGGTTAAATAAATCAAAGCGACGGGAAATTGCAAACCTTCCTTCATCAAATGCGAACCCCTCTTCGAGGCGAGCTTTCATCCCTTTTATCCTCTTTTCCCTCGTTACTCAGCCTCTGCTTCGCTTGCATCGACGATAATTTCACGACACGATATTGTCGTAGCACTGATGCGATAATTGATGAAATTTCCCGCGACCCATTTTCTCTCTCCGTCCGACGAACCCCCGGCTTTTGAACCGTGCCGCGCAAACACGGCTAGCTCTTGTCGTATATCTTGTACACCTTTTCGAACATAGGCTTGTACAGATGTATACGAGTGTTGTCGGCTCGTATAGGTGTCCATAACTGCAACGTCGTTCATCTTGCGCGGTTATTTGACCATCCTTGGCAACGATTTACCGTTCGTTGAATTATACGCATTATCAAGGAGCTAGGGACTGATGAACGAACGAGATATAAATAACTGACATGCTATCGATCTCTATATCGCGAGTACCAACGGTTTTTCCATTGTGTACGCCACCGACCAACGATGTATAGACGCCACAGTCTTCCTGTTTCACCGTTGGCAAATATTTGTCGAAGTCGAAACACAACGCGCTCTAATGGCGCGAGTTGTCTGCCCATCCTACACAGCGAACAATATATACCAGCCGTAACAATTTCGGTCCGGTTCCATTTAGCCTTTGTTTTCCGTTCTTTTCATTATTAAATCAGCCTACGAGTTTTTTTCGCGTTTCAATACCGTTAGTCAAATGAAACGACAATCAACAGTTCATCTGTATTCAATAACTTTCAGATCGCGAAAACATTTGGCTGGCGAGCTTAGAAGGATGTTGCTTTTTGATTTTATTAGAACGAAGTGTGAAGAAATTAGAACGGTTGAATTTTTGGAAAAAATTTCATCCTACGAGAATGCTCGTGTCTGATTCGCGAATGTTAGAGTTGTCGAGTCGGAGTGCGTTCAGCGAGATGCATTATCGATGGTATGTGCAACAAGATTTCCAAGGGTTTTCCAAGTCCCACGGTGAGACTGGAATTCAATTCGAAGCGACGCCAGCGAGGAGGAAGTGGTAAGTTTCCATCTCGTTTGGCCGGCGTAGCTTTTTATTCAACCGGATGGAGCGGCAGTCAAGGGCTCTTCACGCTTTTCGAGCGTAGTTCTTCTGTTCAAATTTTCCCGCCATATCGTCTTATCCTCCGAACGATTCTAAAGGGTGGCTCTATCGCTCTGAGCCACCTTAACACCTCGCTTGTTCCGTTGAATTGATTTCAGCCGCACAGACGCGGGGAAAGTCGGTGTTTATTCAGGAGCACTCGAGAAGACCCTGAGATTGAAACCGAACTATTTTCAATCGACCCCGAACGTTGCCCTATACTTTGCAAATCGAATTCAATAGCCACGATATCTTAGATTCAACGTAATCTGCACGTCCCGCCCTCTCCACTCCTTTCTTGCTTTCTCTTGATCCCCTATCTTTTTCTTTATTCTTGCCTTAAGAAACAACAAAATAATTACGTCCGGACAAACGGTTAAGAACCCCCTGTATACGTTACTTGTTATCTTCAAAGATTATTTAAATGGTAATGCGGTAGTTTTGCATGTATATTCATTTTCTTTGCACAGGATTACCCCGTGAGGATTTAAAATAAAAGTAGGGTTTAAAAAAGGGTGCGTAAATATAATTGCGGTCGTTGGTTAAACTCAACAAAAATACAAGGGGAAAATTGAACGTGATAAAGCGGTTGAGCAAACTTTCACGAGTACCAGTTTAACGCGATAAAAATCCGTTTTTAAAGTCCGACCTATTACGGGGTTTTTTTTCTAAGTGATTTAAACGAACTTCGATTGGAAGTATCGGGGGAAAATTCGCAACGATCATTACCTTCTGTTCGATTCTTTGTAATCCACTTATCTAACGATCCACTTTCTTCGGTATTACTCTTTTCCCATACAATCACGATCAAACTAGCGACGATTCTAATTAACGAATAGGAACGACACTATTGATTGCTTTATACAATTCCTTTTTAATTTACGTTCAGTTTTTATCCTCGCTCCGTGTTATCTCTTTAAACACGCACGCATTTAACGATACACCAGCCTCGTATTATTCTACCACATCACAATTTATATTATTTTTCCGCGTAAAAAACACGCAATCGGCACACGTGAAACGTTCGCGAACGTATTCAAGATTAAATTGACAATTTGACGGAACAAAGTAACAATGTCATTTCCATTATTAAGCTGATATCGATAAATAATTTCTGCACTCTATGTAGATACACTCACAACTGTTCCAGTTCGAATATTACAAATTATCTAACGATTTCTTTGCTCAGTACGTTAACGAGCACACGTGTTCACATTCTGCGTGTTAAAATCGTACTGACCATTTTCCGGGGTCGTTTAAGAAGGGTCAAATTCGATCCTAGAGGTAAAAGGAACGCTTAATTGATTGGTTATTGCCTATACCTGACCTGGCTGGGATTAGAACCACGGCTCAGACTGTATACGATGCGAGATCAGGCTCGTTCCTTGAAATTTTTATTTACTGTCTCTTCCAATATCCCTCGTCGATTGCTATTCGGACGATTTCGCGTATTTCAATGCCTATCGCGAAATAGTGTACCTATCTTTTGTGCGGTGTTTCATTCCGTTTCAATGTTACAACGAATGTGCTTCGGTAAATTTACTTGGTGCCGATGGCGTTTAGTCGGCTTTGACGTTGCGTTCGCGGTTCGTTATTTGCTATGAAGTGAAAAGTCGTCGTGGTTTTTTGATTGCTTCATGGTGAACTACAGTGAATTTATTGAATGGTTTACTAATATTAGTTTCCTTATTTGTTTCTGCTAGTAAAAAATGGCGAATAATGAATACTAGATGTTTTTAGCCTTTTAAATATACATTGTTTTACGAATCAATGTCAAAATAATTAATTAAACTGGAAACGAAGAAAAATCGAGGGAGGAACAAGAAACAGAAGTTACTTTTCTCTGCTTTCTTTGCTGGTTCTCCGTTTCAGCAAACTTGTGGCTCCCACAAGCCGTATATAGTCAATGCGACTTTGATTATTGTTTACGATGTTAAAGTAAGCATTGTTTTTACTGTGAAGGTTTTCCGGTCGTAATAGTTCCTACCGTTTAATCGCGACAGAAGAGTAACTGCCCGTTCGCTAAACTCGACTTCCGGTCACGTTTGTTTGTTTTTCCCCGCTCGAAACAATGAAACTATCTGTATCTAAAGGATTATGAGTTTTCCATGATATTTCAGTTTTTGGAGTATCAATTTCGTTATTTGTTATCAGCTCAATCATGATTTTCAAATTGATAAATCCTTTTCTTGTGTCAGATTCATTGTCATATCTAGGTCAATTAACAGTACGAGAAAATTGTCAATAAAATGAAACAGCTATCGACAAGCAAATAATAGCTTTCGATATTAACGGATTGGGTGAAAATTTTGTTACAGCAGATGTTTCACATCGGAACAAACCAGAGACTTTTTACAACCATACCAGTTCCATCACACCCGTTTGCAGCAACGTTCGCTTCCGGAAAACGCTGCACACGTCCAACGACCGTTGTGTCTCATGTTTTTTGGTATCTCTGGTACTCGATCATGTCGTAGAACGAATGGTTCGAGCAACTGGGTGTAATTTTTCATTGTTAACAACGAGTCTAACGACCGCGAGTATGTTATTCACACGTAGCTACTCTTTTTTCTATATATTATCTCCAATCCCTGGTTTGGCTTTTCTTACAGCTTCAATTTTTATATGACACGTTTCAGCGTGAAATAAATAAAAAATTTAAAAACACATCACCTTTCAATGAAAAAAATTATTAATATTGATTAATAGAGCAACAGATCCAGTTTACCAAATAATATTTATGAAAAAGGCTTTAATAATGTCCTTCCTCGAAACTTGTCTTACTTTTAGTTAAAAGTTAAAGAAACCGAGACTCGTTTTATCAGTTTCCTTTTTCGTGTCCCTGCCGTGGCGGATATAGCAGCCGTTCAATCTCTGCTGGAAAGAAGTTTGAAGAAATAAACATGCGCGAAGACAAAACTACCTAGCGAAATTCATTTTATCGATCGCAATCCCTGCTCTGAAAGTGGAAAACTTTTCAAAGTCGTTTCTAATGACAAACAAAATGCCGTGGTAAATAATGTTTCACCTCGCACGGAAACGTCTTTCAACTTTCATTCAACCCTTTCCGGGGTCGCTTTTCGTTCGCGGTCTTCGCGTGCATCATTGTTGGTACAATTACAAAACGAAATTCTAACAATCGCTAGGCAAGGTGGTCTCGTAAATCTTTACGAATCAATCTTCGAGAAAGAAACGGTCATGAACAACGCGGCGAAACTCGAGCATAGAAACGAAGGAACAAGTTCCTTTCGAGTTGAATGTTTTCCTCTCTGTTCTTTGCCTTTCTTTCTTTCGTTCTTTCTTTTTCATTATTCCCGACCGTAGTATTGTGAGCCACCGTTGGAAAGAGTTGTTTGTGCCCGGTCGTTTGTTGAAACTCTTCCGGTTTTTACGAATAACCTTTTTACTTGAAGCCCGTTTAAATGGATTTTGTACGTAGTTTATATTCTCCGCGCGGGAATCTAGCTGCCCTGTTTCGAGGATATCGTGCTTGGAAAAGATGGCCTACTTTTAACAGCCTAACGACATAATTCTGCCCAGATAACCGTGTCAGACCAACGGAACAATGGATATTGTGGAAATTCCTATAATGAAATCGATGGATTTCAAAGAATGCGCCGAGGATCTAGTGCTGGATTATAAATTGGATTATAAATTGGATTATAAATGCCGTGCACCCTGTCCTCTGGAAATAAATAAATATAAATAACTAAGTCGGAAATGTAGAATAGAATGTTTTCACATGCTGTTTCCTTTTCGAGAAAATTTAAATTTATATTTATCTCGATTCGTTTTTCGTTGTTTCATTTGTTCGTTACCTTCGTCGAGACGTGTATTTTTATCGATTCAGTGGAAATGAAAAATTAGAAGTAGAAAGGTGTCATATTTCTTGATCGAACATAACTAACGAGTTCTTAGAGCGCGAACGAAATTGCTGTAAACTATGGCGAAACGATTTGAATCAACGTTGCAACACGTTACGTTCCCGTAGACACGAATAATTTTCATTCTGAAACGAAGTATCTTGATTAACGCCTTGCTTCGATTAAGCGTTTCTTCACGTGACACACGCAGCTGTGCAAATGACAAGTATTGTACATATAGAATGAATTTCTTTGTTCAGAGTAAATGATTAATGTTTAACATTATTGCTTGGATGTAATAGTTCAACATAAATCTAGAATAATTTATGAAACGAGTCGTCTTGTAATGCATACATTTATTAGCCAACAAATGCACATGCTAATATTTGATAAATGTTCTTGAAAATAATGAAATTTAAATTTCTTATTAATAGAGAAGAATACGTTTACCAGGAATTTATCGAATTGAAATTTGCTACTGCCGTTTGATGAATGGTAAATGCAATTAGCAAATTATAATTGCTACAAATTTCTTTCTTTTCTTACACATTTATCATCCATTTTTCATATTTCAATTACCTGGTCGTACCGGTCGCATTCAATTTAACTTCTAATGAGGCGTAACGCAAAGATGGCAGAGAAAGTAATAACGCAACAGCCGTAAAATTGTTCTTTTGTATCGCGTAACGAGCAGAAGTCGTGTACTCTTTTGAATAACGATCGATAGTATTTCATGGTAACCAGTTGCCAGACCTTTTCACCCACATTAAATACAAACAGCAATATAATTACGATCGTAATCTCTCCATCTGAAGCACGACAGGGTCTCGAGAGGGAACAGGCTTAGCGAGGATCGTTTGTTTCCCGCTCAAAAGCAAATTCGTACGAGTTTTCAAAGCTGCGACGCGTGTTACCGAAGTCGAAGCAAATGGAATATCGATTAATAGTTTACGAGAGCGTTCCTGGTATGAGGTTACTTCGTGTCCGTTTCATGTAATTTATGGATGCAACGACGGCCGACACACGATGCAAAATACAAAACGTCTGCAACGTGACGAAGAGAGAAAAAAAAGAGTGGAACAGTTTGCACGTTCAGATACGATGGATTAACGTGTCCTCGATGTAGAATTAATTACACTCTAATGACTTAAACAAGCAGATACACTCTGTTTATTCTCGAAATAGGTTTTACAGCAGTCGTGCATCGATGCAGAGTGTATCTGCATAGCGTTCAATCGATAATTTGTGTTATCGCTTTGGAGACTATCAATTTTTCACGATTAAATTGACAACTTATGGTTTTGCAGACACGATTTCACTTTGCTAGTTAGAAAATAATTTCATTCAGCTAAAGAGTTGAATCCGAAACAGGCAAAATTGAATGATTTTCGTGCAAACGATTCTTTAAATCAACTTAAAAGTTGAAGTATCGGGAAGCAACGTTTCGATATCAATAAAGGTTTCTTCCCTTTCGAGGTAGTCGAACATTTTCTTGTTCTTCGTGGCGCTTGAATCGGACATAACTTTCGATAGTTACATAACTTTGAAAAATTCACAAGGCTAAAGTTGGAATTAGATTTCGGATATTGCTCGACTTCGTCGAAGTTTTCGAAGACGGCATTCGTTCCTTCGCGTACAATAAATCGCAAACTACTTACGAAATGAGACAAGTTAGTTCAAAGAAATAGTTCGTAGTAGAATCAATCTGAAAGATTAACTGAAGAATGAATAAAATTAGGAAGGCAGAAATTCGATTCTATGAAACGAGGAGGCACAAATGAAACGCGTTTCTGATTTAAACAGAATTCCTCTTCTACCAAATCCGACAAAACGAAACGTTTAATCTCTTTAGTTTCATAATCCAATGTACATCGTGCAAAAATTCCGCAAAAATCAGCTTTAAATAAATTCTGGTGGCTCTGTTTCATCTGCTCTCGTTATTTCGTACAACCGTCCGTCACCAAGAAACAAACCAAAAAATGAAGCAGAAAAATTCGCGAAAAAATGTTGCAGAGAAGTTAGTTGTACCGGTGAAAGCTGCGTTTTCACCACAGAGGATTAACGAGAAGCAGGCCAACAGCCCGGCGCGACGGTTCGGTAACGTAGGTAAATGTCGCTTTTTAACGGCACGCTGACCCCTTTCGACGTTACAACACGTAAATGGTTGACGCGTTAAATCGGCTACGGTCGGAGAGTGCACGACAAAAACAGGAACGAGCGAGAGATGCAAGAGGCATTGGGTATACAAGAGACAACGGTATTTCGCATCATAAATGTAATACAAGTTAATACGTGTCGAACAGGTCGGCAATTCGGGGCACAGTATCGCATGGAATCGCGAGTTGAGAAGCGAACGTATGCATCCTATGCAAGCGAATGCATAGACGAGGAGAAGCATCGGCTGAACGGATGGCGTTTGGGCGGAGTACAAGTCACTCACAGCTGTCCCCCGCATATGAACACGCATACTAAGCATTAATCATATCGAGAACATCCTTGCTGCCCTCACCATCCACGCCCAATCTCCTTCATGGTACTGTACAGCACTAAACACAGGGTGTCCGCAATGAGGTTCTAATGAAATTTATGCAGGTGTATACCTTGTTATTGGGGATAATACAATTATTGCCAAAAATCACATCCAGATTTATCTTGTAATTTATCTCGGTTCCCAGACTTTGCTTATATCCTGTATAGCAAACTATCCTCTCTTTTCCTTCGTTCGAATCTATACAACCCTCGCATCGTCCATCCTAACGATCATGCACATGCACTGCTCGGAGATGCACCGCACATGTGTATGTATGTACACGGAGCTGCCTACGGGCTGTACCGTGGGTGCGCCTGAAGTTCAGCTTAATGACGATGTCAATCACGGGTTGCGGTCGTGCAGCTATCTGGTCCCTTGGCTTTTCCCGTTTTCGAGCCTCGACGAAGCTCGCGAGGCTCCCGCGAACAGGAAGCACAGGGCTACCCTTAACGTGTCCACGTCACGCGAAATTGTTTCCGCTTCGTGCAGAGATCTCCTGGGCTTGCTCGATGCTATTGAATCGTACCACTATGCAAGTGTCTCGTCTATATGGTCTGCTTCATAAGATAAGGTCAATTGTCGTTTAGTTCTTAATTATTGAAGTGTAATTTTTTCAAATATATTGTATTAAGCTTGATCCTTTGCCATTAGGGGGTTTAAATGTTCGAACTTGATTAGAAGGAAAATCTTTAATTTTAGGGTGTATTCTACCACGGGCTATTTTATAGAGAACTATAATATGGGATCTACAAAAAATAAAAAAACAGGAACACTGGGAAACAAACCCAGATCTCTATTATGTCATCCCCAGTCCCTTGTCATCCTACTTCCACGATCCCTTTTATGGAGTATGTGGTTTTTGATTTCACAATAGAAAAAGTTTGTATGGACCTCTGTTCAGTTCTCAATTGTTAAGGAAATAAAGGATTTTAAAGTTGAATTGCAGGATAATTATCTGACGGACGAAAGCACCCTTACTGTGGCACAGTTCTTATACCATGAGAATATGCATTTTATCATCGTGCATCTTAGTCGTATGATTTATTCTTAGTAACCCTAGTTACTAGAAGGATTTTTAATAATTTAAACAATGAATAAATTCACATTATGACCAAACGACATTATGGCAAATGTGAATCGCGAAAATTATTAGTGTAGACATAGTTACACCGCGTTAACATGAGTATTCACGAATTAAATAAATTATCGGATAATGGTCAGCTCGTGAAATGATAATTAATATTAGTTGTAACATTTAACGATCGAATAAATGATGATAGTGTAAATCGTTGGGGTTTAATGTAAATAATATATTCATTAATAGATGTGTATCAATGTAATAGCATAGCACATCTGAAATGAACAGAATCAAGCCGAACGTTTACCTCGACAAATTGAATGCAAAATTTGTTTTACGTGTTCGTAAACGGTCTTCATTAAACTCTGTTTCCATTGTTTCGAAGCAATTAATATATACACGGTTTAACGTTGTTATATGGCAAGACTTCGTTATTGTTAAATTTAGTTGGTTAAAGTAGCGTGATTTCGTTTGTATCAAATTACAGCAGGAAATTCATAGTTTCTTCAATGAATTTTAACGTGTATTGTTTGAAACCTCATTGCTGATCGATGGTATCGATTGCTTTTGTTACGCGTTGAATAAATTTGTATTATTTTCACGGTTTACAGTTTCATTTGCGTCGAGCAATCATTTGCAAAAATATATTATTTTCAGGATATTATTTTTGATTCGTTTGAAAGATTTTTCTATTTCTGCTCGTTACGTGATAGAAGAACGATACAAATTACTATAGTTTACCTGGTAGCGTCTTTGCGAGTGGCCTTATTATGCAACACGAGATTCACTTGAAATCACGACGACCAATCGCGAATCGCGTCTCCGACTGCTTTCCGAAATTGCCGCAGTATCGACACTGTCATTCGATCGTAGCTGAATGCGAATTGTGCGATTTGCAGCTCGCATTATTCGCGCCACGGTAATAGCCGAATCGTGGTAGAAATTGGCACCATTTCCGGAGGGTGATTGTAGGATTCTACAGGGTGGAAAGTGCACTTCTTCGCATCTTTCGGGAAGACGGTATTCGCTGAATGTTCCGCAGTTTCAGACTTCTGCATTGCGAAATATTATTAAATGTATACCAACAAAAAAAATCATTTCATCGCAAACCCCATATAT
The DNA here is from genome assembly GCF_051020975.1 of Osmia lignaria lignaria. NCBI lineage: Eukaryota > Metazoa > Arthropoda > Insecta > Hymenoptera > Megachilidae > Osmia > Osmia lignaria. The sequence continues at coordinate 10,072,796 of NC_135041.1, forward strand.
GTAGAAAGGATTTATTTCAGTTATAGATAGTGTCGACTAAGCAATAATATATTCCAGATCCCATCCAAGTAAAATGAATGAACAAATTGAAAAACTGTGCAAGTTTAACTGAACCTGTAAACAGGGTTATAAATTCAGTTAATTTTGGCAAATTTGCATACGCAAATCAGTTTGTGCAAATCGTACGAGCGTGTAAACCCAGCTTTAAATCGAATAAATTCTTCAAATCAGTCATCAGCTAATTGAATATCGGTAATTTCATGCGGTACAACCTAATCTATTATATAAATGTTCGTGAAACAATTATCTGGTTTTAAAGATAATTAGGTACAATTTAAATCGCGTATAAACAGATAGAGGAAACCATTATTGTCCATTCATCGTTTTTAGCATGCATGCAACGCGAATGAACGCTTTAATATCGTTAAAGCAAACACGATCTAAACGTCACTACGAACAAATAAGAGTAACAAGATAACAACGTGTTAGCAGCCTATGCGAGCGTAGAACGTCGCGTTTGAAACCGCGTACGCGAAGAGAAGAGACACGTGCGATGCACGCGACCGTCTTCACGCGTGGGCATCCGTGCCCGCGTACGTGCCAAGCGAGCAAATAAACGGGCTCCAAGACGCGCGCGTAAACGGAACCAACCGTGTGCAAGACGTCTTGCGGGAAATAGATTGCTCCGTTTTAGTGGTACGCTGAAGGGAACGACAGGGCAATAAAATAAAGGCTCGATTGCAATGGGTCGCTATTTGCGGAGCCTGAAAATCAACGAGACATAATAATGTTTGATAAAGAAGAAGAAAACTGATTTTCTAAATCACTTCTAACCGATTATCTTAACGTTCGTGATGACTTCTATTTCGATGAAAATACAAAATTTAATGATATTGGTAGGTGCATTTTCTTAGAGGCAAAATTGCATACCGCGTTAGGTATGTCGATATGTATTCAGTTAAAGTTGTATCAATAAAGACAAACGATACTTTGAAATGTAAATATAGACGCATTTTATGTGAACATATTTTACAAGTGTAATAACCTAACGCTTCAACAGATATTTATAATGAGCTTACTTTTTTATTACTTGGAAATGCATAGCGCATCCTCTGCAGATAGTACTTCAACGAGACTTTCAAACTGATCCTATTCCTGCAAGTTCTTGTCTCTCCATCGATTTCAATATACATGCAGATCCTGCGTCCAACTGCTCCCTATCTGAGAGAGCATCTGCTAGCTAGCCTTGCTAACGAGTTCACCACTGGATCTAACACGAAACGCACTTGTCCGTTCCGGGTCTTTTGTTCACATTCACCTGGATGAGTGTAGCAAGGTAGAGACGCGAATGATATGCTATTTTAACTTGGATTACTTAGCCAATTATTGAATTAGCGTTAGGAAACTGATATGAATATTTTCCGCAAACAGTATAAGAACGGACATAGACGGTAAAATGAAAAAAAAAAAAGAATTATTTTGCAGAGAAGCTATTTGTTTCTAAAAATTACGCGAACCAGATAAAAAATAATCCATATTGTTGAAAGTGACAAGCAATCACGCTCATGTAGGTATCTGTTGGGAACAAGATGAACGACGTGTATCCCGTTCGTTCCAGAATCCCCTTTACGCAGCTGCATGTTCTCAAGGGATTCCAGCGTGCAAAATGCACCAACAAATGCAAATTCCATATTTATTCGCATCAATCTTATTCAGTCCATTCAACTGGTCGAAACGCGAGTCTTTTCTCATCAAAGCGCGCGTAATATCTCGTCGAGCATTTCGACCCGTTTATTAGAGGAAACGCGTCGAATCGGGAGCGGAAAATCGTGCGAGCAACGCTTTGAAATCCACGGAGTTCCCACAAACGAGCCTCTCTTTCCATTTGTTGGAAAAGGCAAGGCAAAAGGAAACGAAGAATTGAAACTATCCCAGCCACTTCGTTATTACGGTGGCGATTGCGCTCCAAGAATGGGTATTTTATAAACGTCGCCGTTTATTTGCGTTCAACAACAACATCATGGTAGGAATCTTTGTACTAGCACGTGATATGAAAGTACAAAGCAATTTGAAGAGATACTTCGCCGCGAATGTGCGATCTGTTTACGTTCACGAGCAGAGAAAAGCATGCTTAAATCGAGCGCGACAACAAAGGAACGTACCGCCACTACTCGCTAAAGATTTTCATATATTTTCTTTCCTCTCTCTCTCGTTGGAGAAAAACATCTCACGGCTGTGAAAGTCATGTGTACACTTGCAAATAACGAGCAGGGTGTAATGAGGAACATATTTCTTAAGGAGGAGTTTCTTTAGTTGCGTTTATGTGACGTGAATTTAACACCCTTGCAAGAGGAGGATTTCCTTCAAACTTTGTACAATTATATAGAACACCAGAAAAAAGAATGATTCTGCAAAATTATAACGTGTGCTCCTTGAAAATCACCTTCCTTTTTTTAAGGAAAAAACAATAAAAAAACGATGAAGTTTGTCAATCACCAAAAGGAAACATTAAGAAACATTGCCCGATAGAAATTCAGAAAGCTTAAGTTAAAACTAGACTCGTTCGTTAAGTTTATTAGCCCACGGCATGCTATCGAGTATCGTGCAATCTTACCGGATTACTCTAAAACACGGTCAACTTTAAAGGCCGCCCTTTTGAAGTTGAAACCGGCTAACGCAAGTAAAGATGCGATATTGCTAGTTAATATTCAAAATTTCTATCGACAGTGTTGTTGAAATGGTTACCAAGCGACGTCTACTATAAAAACTAATGGACGGTATAGAGGATGGTACAAAAATAATGTACAGTATAAAAAGAGCAGTTTCAATCTTCAAATACCTGGATTAGATCCAAGGCTCGAAAAATTCTTGTGTACATTTGGGTCTTAAAATCAGCGGAGATTCGTTGAAAAACGAATGCACTCGTGATATTAGTCGTGACGAAGGCGATCGTTGTACAGGAGCGAGCCATTAGTTGCGATGCCAGGTTTGAATAGCAGATGCACAAGGGATATGCATATCTCTCGATGTCGCTATGCATTGTAAGAGAAAAGCAGCAGACGCGATCGAGCAGAATCGGTGTGCTTCGGTCATAAAAGCATCGATATATATTCTGGTACGTTGGCGAATTCTTTTTCGAACGAGTACACGCCCGTTCGTACGTATGTTCTTTAAATATCCAACGCATTTGCGTTTTTATCAAGAAAGATTCGTGGCGACGTAGATCGCGTTTGCAAAAGGTAACATCCTGTTTCCTCCTCTTTCGTTGCGCTGAATTTATTGTTTTCGATCATCGGGGAATATACGAGACGTTCAATGAGTCTGGGATTTGAATACGATGCAGGGCAATGATGTATTTTTTAAACATTTTTACGTGGATGCTCGAAATTGTGTACCAAGTTTTATGGTATTAAACCTCTGGGTGGAAACGATAAATTTGAAAGAAACAAGTTAAAAAAGCGAGTGAAAGATAATACTAGACTGTTGCATATTAACATGTTTACTACCGAATTGAAAATGGACATTAATAACAAGAACAGTAAACTTTGAATAGAAATTGCTATTCGTCTATTGTAAGGATTTGAGCAACGATAGAAACCGATAAAGTAATCCTTTTTTAAAAAAAATATTATTGTCGTATTTCAACAACAATCGATGTATCATAAATCTGTATAACTGGCTGACCATAATTTTAGATTTATGGAACTATTCTCTGCAATTGGACTGTCGAACGTTTTATTTTCTCATACAGTATCAGTACCATCTGTAACGAGGTGGGATGAGCTCTCCATTGTTCCTATTTAACATTTATCGATGTTCATTATATTAATAAACAAAAACTGAAACACGTAAATCTCATTTTTGCAGCGCGTTTATATGTATTTTAATATTTTCATGGAATAGCGAGAGAAATATTAATATAATCCTGTGAGAAATTTTAGTATGTTTGTTAAATTAATGAATATGTTTTCAGAAAAATATTTCAGCGTAAAACACAATATACGCTGTGCATTTAATAAGAGTTGCAACTCGTTTTGTTTATTTACAAACATTGTAATTGATGAATTAAAATAAAAAAGGGGAAAAAGAACAAAAGCGAGAAAATATCTAAAAATAGAATACCTATGTACTTCGCTCTTTTCATTCTCTTTGAATAAGAGTAATTAGCGAACTTTGTGCAGAGGCATTTTTAATTGACATGGAAATTTTGAAGCGGCCGGCACGAAATCATTCTCTTGCATTAATTAGCAGAATCGAAACTCGGATCCAGTTTGCCAATCGTAAACTCAGAGTTCCACGAAACGTAATCGTATCTCTGTGTGCTTAGCGATCGGGAAATATCGACGAACGATATTATCGCGAGCCAGCGTTTCTGCAGAACGAGCAGAATGAAATCATAATTGTAGCGGCCTGGCCGAATCGAAACGCGTTCTGATAATATACGATAAAAGAAGATCTATGAATCGTCATGTCGGCCGAGATACGATTATTAATACGGGGGTATTGGATTTTAAAATTTAAGTGGAAAATTTATCCACGCTCGTTTTCTCGACGCGTCCAGCAATTTATCGTTATCACGTTGATTTTGAAGCGTAATAACTCAGCGTAATTAATTCCCTCGGCCGTGAGTACGCACCGGGAAACATCCCGACAAAATTTTATTAATGTACTGGGTGACTAGCCTCGAGGCTAGTAATGTTACGTCCAATTTCAGTTTATGTCGAAAACCGGCTACCTATTAATTAAAAAACGTGTCTCTGTGCAAAATATTAATAATTGATATCAGACTATCATGTCGTTGTAACGAAAAATTAATTGACTTATTTTCAACCACCTGTCGGGTACATGGCAACGGTATCGCAAAACAAAATGTAAGTATAATATCGTGCTTCTCGTAAGGATTTCAATATCGTAAAAAAAAAAAAAGTTGAAGAAACGAGAGTAAGTAGACGTGGCGTGTGGTTTATTACAAAAGTTTTCAGCATCGCGATGAACGAAAACGATAGTTACGGTTGTCCACTTACGGAAGTGATTTTCCCGTTTTCTTAGCAGCACGTTCAAAATTCGTAATCGAGGCTGAAACAAAAAGCGCGGCACGTAATCGTGACGTGTAGAAGACGCTTTCGTGCTCGTCCTCGTTCCACGAAGTCACGAAATTTCTAAGGGAAAAGCTGTTCGTGTCGGTCTACGTTTCACAATGTCACGAGATTTCGACGGGAAAGCGCCTTGGTATCGATCAAAGGAATCGTAGATTCGATACAACCGGGCCAGAATAGCACAAAGCCGGCATCAACGTCTTCTCGACGTGTTAATCATCCTCTGTGCACCGAGATCGTGAATGGTTGCATATTGAAACGGAAATGTTCTACAAAAGCATTGAAAATTTTCGAAGATACTCAAGTCAAGAAACTTTGAATCAAATGTTCCATCAAATGTTAAATCCATTTAAAGTCGAAAAGAAATAATACTAATGATTGATATCATTGTCAAAAGTACTGATGATTAATTAATAAATCATTACATCACTGTTTCTTCGTGCAATTAATACAGTTACCCTGAAATGACGTGCTATGCATTGGTTTCTGCTAGAACTGCAAATGACGCGTGTAATACATTACATGTTACTAATGTATCACTACAGTGCCTACGCTGTTCCACGCGCACTTAGCTTTCACTTTAATTTGTCTAGGAAGAAACCTTCAGATCTAACAGACAACACTCATTAACTGAATCATTAACATCACCGATCGGCTACGAGTCGCCTGCTATCCATTCCTCATCCGTTCGCATTTTCATTAAGAAAAACTGCCGATCCTTGTCTGGCGAAAAGTGTTAATCACTCTTCGGTAGATGAGCGAACATCGCTCAGAAGCCGGTTTAATTTAATTAAAATTCCAATCACGTTAAGACAGCGCAGTTTCATAGAGTCGCGAAGTTGTAAGAGAAAAACGCGTGGCCGTTTAACCCGTCGGGTATCAGTAGACGGGATGAAAAACTCGACAGATCGAAGGATAGGGATCGGCGAATCACCATGATCAACGAACGGATTTCCTTAACGTATGCGAGGCGATGCTCGGGCTGGAACGATGTATCGAACCGATAAGCAAGCATATGCAATATCGGTGAAACGGACTTCGCGTCGGCAGGATGGTGGACCGAGCCGAGGAAGAAGAGAAGCGCGTGGTGATGCATGCGCGGCTAGCAATTGAACCCATCGAGAGTTTCACCAGGTTGAAACGAGGTCCGCCATTGTAGCGGCGTGTACTGCAAATGACGAGCAAAATACGGGCGCATGCACACGCATAGACACGAGGGATGAAACTTGCGAATTGCTCCGAGGCTGAGCCCGCTCGAGCATCACTGAAAAGGTACACGCGCAGCGGTGAGAATTAATCGTATGAAGAGAGACTATCGAGCGTACGAACAAGCATTCTTTCAACATCTCAGCGATCTGATAGATGGTTCAAGAGGAGAGCTCGATAATTATGAAGCCATTGAAAAGCTCTAATTACAGAAAATTTATTTCTACTCGGACAGTATCCACATAAGTTGTTGGTATTCTTTTTCTAAATAGGTGAATTTAATAAATTTAGAAACTTCTGACGCGTTAAAATGGTGAAATAATTTCACTGAACACTATAGCTTTTGCGATTTCTTGATAAGTAATTGCAGAATCACCAGAGCGGTGTTTTCCCGACATCGATGTATTAAGCTTTTTTGTTACCGTGCTTTACTACAGGATCGTTGGCCCCTCGAGGTCTCGTTGGAACTAATTGCGATGGAAGTAATTATGATACCGTCAGGATAAAGACCGACCAAGTAGATTGATAAACGGAGTGGGTGAAAAAGAGCAACGTTCTGCAATCTCGTCTGTAGCATGGTTTGAAGAAAAAAAGAAACTGCTTATGTAATGTGAAAGACAGGATCCATTTGCTTGATTTCTTAACAGGAGGAAAACATTGTTTTCCCTTAATTGCGTGTTCGCGTTGAAAGAGGTAATAGCTCTTAAGAACAAAGCTATACGAGTGATCGATTATCCCTTTTTCCTTTTTCTCATGGTTTGTTTACTTACAATTTTCGATACAATACTTTACAAAGAGAACCTAGAAGACTCCATCAGCCATGTAAGGGGTTATCAGCGATCAAGAAAATGTACGAGTCGTAATTAATTTCAATAGCAAAACTTTGTAGCGATAACGAAGAAACAAGTTCATTAAGAATGGATGATAAGATTATTTTTAACCCGTCGCAATTTTTCGTCCGACTCGATATTCAAGGCGTACTCGCGTTAATAGTGATCTAGGAGATAGTAGCATAATTCATATCCACGCACGTGCGAGTCCCGGTCCCGATAGTAACGATGCCAATGATTTACCGTCGTACACGCGAACCACCGACGATTTGTTCGAACGTTACGGTTTCCCGGAGCAATAAACAAAGCCGAGTTCGTAAAACGAGCACGTGGCTACTCGGCTAAATTATCGCTCGACCCGATTAATTAACGAACCCCACGGAAATTCCTCATCGTTCTTTCGCAATGTACAATCTTGCCCTACCACTGAGTAATTTACAATAGGCTGCGGTTTATAAAATGTCACAAGGAACATTGAACAATACTGACGATTGAAAAGCGAGCGTCTAAATTAATGAACCGTCAGGACGATGTGAACGCGTTGACTGACATATGTAGTGAAAATAGACAGGGGTGTGAGACACGGTGAAATTCCAATTAATCATTTTCAAATTTCAGCCTATAATTTACTACCTTTTATTGTTAATATAGTATAAATTATTACATTATCGAAATTACATTGATCATTCATGATTTGTAGAATTTATGATGAATCATGGGAAACGTTAACAATAAAAGGTAGAACTGAACCAGTTTCACATTTTAAATTTATAAATAATTTTGTGATATCAATGATAAGATACATGAATTAATAATGGATACATGAACGGATGTATTGATTTTGACTACTAAACATTTCAATCCTTGAGAAATCGGTAATCTGAAAATTTCGCAAAAAGTCTGAATAAAAAATATAAAGGAGAAAGTTTCGAGCGTTCATTCAAATAATGTGCCATCTGTTACATTTACAGAGTAAGTCCGAAGGAATTCGATGATCGAACTCGGAATTAAACACGGTAAAGCTCGGCAAAGCTTTCGCGTGTTTGATTTTACTTTCATATTAAACGCGAGCGAACAAGCGTCGAATTGGCGCTGTTCTCCGGCATCGAACAAGCCGAATAACTCAATCCATTCTCGCTGAGAGAGAATAGCCGAGATACGGCTTAATAAGAGTCGATGAGTTATTTAAATTGCGCTCGGGTAAATACGACCGACTGGCGAGGAAGTTAAATTGTTTGCAATGGAGTTTCGATCATTCGATTTCCGATTATCAAGAACTGCATTTTACTCGACACACTACAGAGATACCCGAGTAATTGCAGCTTCCGTTATCGAGAAATCCTTGATTTAGAAATCTAAGCTTCTATAATGGTAGAATTTTAATTTAGTCAATCTTAATTTCAATCCATCCACATCGAGGGTTAGTAAAGATTAAATTAAGAATGTTTATTTTCATCAACTTCTAATACATTCATGGTCCTCGTTATCAAATCGCGGCACGTTAACAAAGCAAAACCAGTATGCAGATATCTAGAGAGAGAGGAGAAAACACGAAGAAACAAGCTTTCGTCCATTAATTTGCGAGCTAAGGATACAAGAGCGTAGCAGCAAGATAATCAAGTGTCGCGAGTAGAATCTTTGTGGTGTCATTAGGTTTTTGCTCGTTTTGGCCAAGTTCATGATATCACTGTGGCAAGAGAAAGGAGACAGAGAGACAGAGAGGAAGAGACGGGCAGCAGTTCCACGCAGGAAGCCACGTTTATACTCGTATTACACAGACAGTGGTCGGCGAACTGACGCACCGTAATTACCGTGGCAATTACTGCCGACACATTTCACGTGTCCGATGTAGCCTCATTGCGCTGTAACATAGCACACGGCTCAAATTTTCGTGGCCCCCGACTCGTCGTCGGCTAGCTGGATAAACAGATAAAAGCAACCGAATAAGGGCTGAACGCGTCTCGTATACTGTAGTTACCGAGCATTAGCGCCACGGGACTCAACTACTATATCGGTACAGGAAATTCATTGAAACGGAAACGGAGATCGCTTCTTCCTTCTATTTCTCTCCTTACAGCTTTCGTACTTTGCGCTTCCAATTACGTACTTGGCTTGGTTCGCGCTGAATCTATATTAATTTAGTTGAAATTCCGAAGGTTTTATTCATTCGTGTTACGCGCTTTACTCTTTTGATGTAGACATGGTGTACATACGTCATCGGTGATTAATTATTATTAGAATTTGGGAAGAATGGAGAGCTATCAGTAATGGGAATTAAATTCTAATCTTCCAAATGGAAAATATTTAAGTGTACTTCAATTAAGTTGTTATAATGCTTATCTATTCCATCAAGGTGTCAAGCGAAAAAGAATGAAATATGGAGAACGATTACTTTTGCAAAATAGACACAAAGGATCATAATAAACGGTGTCGTAAATGATTAGCCGTAAGCTGCATGGGATGGCAACCCGAATACATGAATAATGTATACCGTTCATAATTCTCCGTCATTGTCCGCTTTTAATTTTCCCATTTCGAATTTAATTTCAAGCGCATTTCCCAGCCTGCGTAACCAGGGGCGGCCCAGTCATTACGGAATGAAATAATAATGATGTATTATCCACGGGTTACAATAGCCAAGCGGAGGCCTTGAAAATTACACTGAAACACGCTTCTCTGATCATAATTAATGAACTCCATCGAGGTGTACGAACTTCGTACGAATTTTCATCTTTCGAATGAAAGGTCGACTGCACACACGTCCCCTTTACAGGCACATACAAAACCAGACTGAGAATTATTATTGCGGAGTCAGGAATGTGGGCCACGGCCTGTGCATCTCGTAGCCCATTCGGCAACCCTGAAATTTGCCCGTTATCTTGCCGCTTGTATGCAGGCGAAAGTACTCTCTCCAACCCCTCGCGAAAGCTACCCTCCCACAGACCGTCCACGAGAACTAACTTGGCCCTAGCGCCCGTCATTTCCGCTTTCTCGTTGTAGTTTGTAATGCGAGCTGAACCTTGTTCCGGCGTAATAACGTGCGCTAATTGAGACGGATCTCCGCCAGAAGATTAACCCTTTACTTCGCCATTTTTATTCCCCTCTTTTTTAATGATCGAATAAGCTAGAATTAGCTTCTCGCAATAGGGTACATTGTATAGCCAATTTTATTATGAATTCTATTTGACGTCAAAAACGTGGCTTGCGATTAGGAAGTTAACACGTTAAACGTCATGAAAATTGCTAATTGTACGAGTATGTCGATTGATCAGCAGTGAATGGATAATAGGAACGTTGCAATTAGAAGTGTGCGGGTGTGGAATCGTTATGTAAATTCGAAAATTGTAGAACTCAGATACGATTTGGATAATTCATGAACAACGATTACACTTATCTGACATTGTTATTTCATTTAAATTCTTTTTGTTCCAGTTTTACATTGCGAAATGATTCATTCAAGATATAGAAGTTGATTCATAGAATACAGTGTTGTATAATTCACGAACGATGAAAGTCTCTGATTGTTAATCATAAGTACTACAATAGAAAACACAACAATTTTCATTGGCGAATGTTACTTAGTTAATAAATAATTCATAACGCTACCTCTAATAACCGACTATGGTGAATGAAGACAGGATTCATATCAGTATATTCCCGGTTATAACACCTTATCGTCACGACAGTGACACGATATGATAGTGGCAGCTATCTGATGAGATACAAAAACTCGTAAAACATGATTGCAAACTAACAAATTGTCTACAAATATTCAATTTCATAAGCATCACTATAAAATTGAACTTAGAAATCCTAAACTTTTATGCAATAAATTATTTCAATAAATTAAATTATAAGAATTATAAAAAAATAACTCTTTGTTTCTAATTTCGTCGATTTAAATTACATATCGCAGATGACAATAAAAAAAGAAAAAGATTTATTTAGAAATATTGACTTACCGCAAATCCAAATACTATTTACTGTGCGACCGCGATTTTTGCGAGAATTTACATTTCACACGATATACGAGCAACGCCGTATCTCACTCAAGTGAGCGATTCTTGATCGAGCTCGCACTATGTGTCATCCTTTATAAAATGCGCGAGATTGTTTCATCGAATCACGAAGGAAGCGAAAAGACAAACTTCCATGACGTGATTTATTCGTGAAACTCGTATTGCTCGACTACATTGAATTTTCATCTCGTAGTTCACCATGTGGAATATTCAAAAAGTTTTAGGAATTATTTCTACATGTTACTTTTGAAATAAAAATTCATTCTGCTATTTAATTACATTAAATTCGTGATGTTGAGCTTACAATATTAAACGTATTAAAATTATACATTAAGGCTCGGTTTTGTAATGACACGACATTTTGTAATGTAATTACGCTATAATTGCGCTCGTTTTACCGTTGTATTTTACAACTCGAACCCCTCGAAACTAAGAAACTCGAATTAATCCTTAACGACGACTTTAACCCGGAAGTGGTGGGCGTACGAACGAAGTTAAACCTAGCAGTACAAAGTAGAGAGAAACTTCACGTTATCGGGAACAATTTTTCAAGTAGCCGTATTAAATGCAAAAGCATCGTGTTTCGAGCATGTGACACTTATTGCAAGCCGTGGAAAATACGAAGATCGTGTATCGTGTCGGAGGAACACATAGATTAGCTGCAGATAAAAGTCAGCATTTGCAACTTGCTCGCGAATTGTGCTTGCTTTTAATCTTGTCCTCGATTCAACCGTTTCCTCTTCCTATATCGATCCTAGCATCGATCCTCCCCTTTTTCCACGTCTCGCTGCTGTGCTCGTATAAACGGATACCTCGAATACGTATCTCAGCAGCGGTAGGGGTGGAACTTTTTCTCGGGGATAGAGAAGGAGTTACGAGTTGTTTGCCGAAGCGCTGGCAAAGAAGTTTCCCCGAGTGGACGTGATTACGCGAGGGAAAACGAATAAGGAAGGGCTGGGAAATGGGCCGGACTGATTGCTAAAAATTACGGTGCGCACGCTTGCTTCTCTACACTCCAGAGATAAGCGCGGCTTTCGATCTAGCGTGAGATTGCGTCTCCTTGTTAGAATTCTAACCGGCTATGTATCTTTGTCCTCTTAAACATCCTTTTGATAATTGATATATATATATATATTGTTGATGTAAAGTTTAAAAGATTTATTTTGAAAAATGTACGTGTTGCGTTAATTACTACCATGACAGTTAACGTATCAAAAAATAAAAGGGAATATAAAACATCTTAAGAAAAGTCATTCACCAGTCGCAGCACATTCCTTTCACGATTCAAAACAATTTTCTCCGTGAAGTGAAAACCGAGGGGATGTTACTCGAAACGACCGTGACAAATGGATCAACCTGTACCATTCGAGAAACGTTAGAGAAAAAGAGACAAATGTAACCAGAATGACTAGCGACGTTTCTGTTATAAATGATTTACGATTCGAAACGAAGTGTCTGTTTATTTAACTGAGATTCTATACATTTTAAATTTGATCGAATTCAGGTACTCCCGAGTGATTGTCCAAGTGACATTGACAAACTTTACCATTTGTACAGTCTATTGTTCTGAATACCTTGCAGTAACTGTATATTATTTATTGTGATAATATATCCTGGGGTTACTTCACCTGATATCATGAAGATAATAAAGATCCTTAACCCCTTCGCCTATGATTTTTTCGATAGTTGCGTCAGATAGAGCTAATTATTTATTGTTTAATTTTGAAACAAATAAAAAAAAATGAAATATCATGCATATATAACATTCAACGATCTTTGACTGAGCAAATTATAATTAGAATTAAATTCAAAGTTCAATCATACTAAAAATACCAACCAACTTTAACACATTTGAACTGTAAATTGCGTCACAAGTGTGACACGATGTTGTAGGATAAGAGGTTAAATAAGAATATAGATTACCTTTTGAACCATATCATCTCTCTGGAATATTGAATATTGTACAGCTGGGTCTGAAAATGTTATCTGTAACAACTCGAACCCCGAAAGCCTGCAAACTGTAACGATAAAGATGCCGAACAATTCGATCCGTTGATTATCTCTCGTGTCTCGATCTGCGACGAAGACTCGTAGAACGAAGAGTTACGCGACGGAAACGTGACTTTTCGACGCGGCAAGCGTGCTACACGTACCCCTAGAGAATGTCTCGAGAACCGAGATTCATGCTCGACGAAATGGTCCCAGGTATCATAAACAAAAGTATCGATGCGACGTTGTCTCGTTGTCGACAGGTTGAATCCCCGACGGAATACGTCAGACAAAGATGCGTTCGAATACGTAGAGAATCAAGCACAGGGAGATGATGTTAGTCGTCGTTCGAAAGCTCGTTTTATCGAAGTCTCCCATAAGAAATTGCCGTTTGGTTATCGCACGCGAAATATACGTTTCACTCGCGAATCGAACGTTCAATATCATATTTTACTGGGAGGGGTGAGTAAAAAGGGTAAAGAACCGGTAGAGCGACACGAGCGAAATTTTCAACGCGTATCATTGCAATGTATAAATATTTTATTGTTATACCCGGCTCTCGTTTCAGTTGCTGTATTAAATTTCGCTTTTACGAGTTTATATATAATGTAAAATTGGTCAGAGTTTATAGTAGCTTTTTTCGATCTGATCCAGGGTATAGATATACGTAGATCGATGTGCCGTTGGCAGTGAGAAAAATATCGGTCGATGCTCGATCGACAAATCCTGGCTGACCGTTAATCGTGGAAAATATAATTCGGAACAAAAGGAAGTGGAATACATATTAGTACACGGTTGCGAGAAAGATTCGTAACGAATTGAATGTTTTCAAGGCAAAACTAGCAGGATTTATCGCACAATTTTAAGGGATGAATAAATTCGAATACCGGTTCTCGAGATATCAAATCAATTCGGAATCGAGCTTTCGAAATCAAGAAAAGAGGAATAAAAAAACGTGTACCATTGCGTTGTTCACGAAATAGAAAACGTCCCGAGGGCTTGAAAGGGAAGCCGTTTCCGGTGACCCTGTTTCAAACCCTTTTCAGACGCATGAGTATACGGTGAAACGAAACTGGAATACGGTAGCGCGGAACTACGTCATCGGCCAAATGGGTTTCGAGAGCTTCCACGGAAAAACGTATGGCTATGTGAAATTGACGTTATGGCCGGATGATGGAGTCCATCTAATCGCGATTATTTCGTAGCAGTACCGTACGTATCGACCTTCTAGCCAGTCGATAGCCCGAGCTAATTGCGATTATTTCGTACCGCTACCGATCATCGACGTCACGGTTAGTTGATAGCCTCAGCTAATAGCGATTACCTACCACCATACGTGCTGCTATCGATCGCAATTCGTTATGATTCCCTGCCACGAAACACACTCGTTGTTTTCCGACGTGAATTACTGCTGAAATCCGGTTAAAGGACCCGAAGATATCGAGTTTAACGATATTTCTCGTTACACCCACTTGTCACGACACGAGAAACAATAAAATTGACAGCAACTGAACATTCTGTTTGAAATATAGCTTCTGAAAGATGTACACAATGGTAGTTCTTTTAAACATTCCATCAGTATTAACTTATCCTGTCTATAGAGATTTTTTCAACAGAAAATGGATTCGAATGTTTGTTTCAAGTATCTAGAATTTGCTTAATAAATGTACTATAAATGTACACATGTTAAAGTCGTTCATTCAAAGACACGAAACGTCTATTTCCAGAAGAGAAAGAGGAAAGGAAAGGATCGTTAAGGGTTGATTACGTTACCCACGACATGTAGGCGCACACGTGGCCGGGGCAAGACCAAAATTACTGGGCAAGCTGCGGTGAACCGCGGTGCATTCTCATTCACACTCGCATTCAGATTCATAACTGCCGCTAGTTTCAACGCTAAATGGAGCCGTGTAACGAATGGTGGAATTACTGGAAAGTGGTATTGTATTGGCTATCGGTCGATCCAAGTTTCCAAGGAACGATACTTGTATTTTTAGTGGAAATCGATAGGTACTTCTCTAGAGAATAGAAATTTACGCGAGAAGAATATATTCCCTTGGATTATTCGCGTTCGAAATAGAAGCCAAAGAAGCTTCTTCCTTGTAATTGAATATCGATTGAAATTTTGCTGGAATTTTGCAGTCTATCAGTTCCAAGTGTATTCTAAACATTCTACGGTAAATTTGGAATATTTCTTAAATAATAAATCGATCTCTATCACCTAACGCTCGGAATGTTCAAAGGATTTCTAAGTATAGAAACCTCGGACGATCCAATTTCCTCACCGATATAGAGCGCAAGCCTCATAAAAGGCTCCCTTCAAAAACACCACTGCACTCGACTAAACGAGTCACAAAACTCATCTCCCCGAGCGTGTATACAAAACAGCGTGCACCATGCATCTGGAACGTAAAACCAACCTTCGAAGTCGGTAATACGTTGGCTCTTTAGCTGACTGGTTATTACACGGAGGAACGAAATTGGTATCGACGGGGTGCAGTAAGTTGGCCGGATGAATCGGCGTGTGTTCGAAGGCGAACAATGGCGAGACGAGGATTCAATTTTACGCGGTGTTAGAATGGATTTACTCACGTTCGTCGAGATTTCCTTGGCGGCGCGTCGGTGCCTCGTCACTAGGTCCGTGGATCGATCGCCGAAGCATCAATGTGTCGCTGCTGATCGCTGACTCGAAGATTCCACCTTCTCGTAACCAACCACGGTCCCCGGGTATCCGCGGCACTGAAACAACCGAGATGGATGGTTCTTCATTAAATCGCCAGCCTCGGTGACGTGTTTACAGAGTGATCGATATCGGTACCCGCGGTAGCAGCCATCGAAACAACACTTTTCCTGACGCGACGAGGCGTTATTAAATTCCTGATACAACCGGGATCCTGTTGCCCGAGCGAATGATAATTTACACGAGCCGTACATTTTTCAACACTGGCTTTAATTGCAGCGCTTGCGATATTAATCGAGTTCAGTTAATTTCTTGCGAATTGTAAATTGCTTTCTATTGTTCGCGCACTGAGGATTGATGGAAGAACGATATATTTGCGTTTCGAAAGACCCCGTTTACAATTCGTGTGCTGCCTCGAGGAAGGCTCGAGAACGAATGAAAGGACGGTCGTACTTGGTTGCGTTTACCGCTGCTGGCCGATGATTCCAATGTTTATGCAAAGGGATTATCTCTCCCTCGAACGCGGTACCGTCTCTACCGGTTTCGTCGTTACCCTAGCGGCCACGGATAAACTATAGAATTTTTTAAACCGTGTTACGAGTCTATGGATCAAAATAATTATTATATTTGATTTCGTGAGTAACAACCTGAACGAAAGTGACGATTTTAAATCTTGCTCGATATGAGCTGGATTCACAGTTAATTTCATTTCAATTAGTAATAAAATGATTAATACCATTCAAGAATAACACGTTAGACGATTAAACACAGTTACACGGTTCTCGGAATATCCAATTCACTAATTGTGTCAACACGCCTGTGGACATAGTTGGCCATGTAAACAGGCGTGTAAACACTTAGAGCTTTGAATAATGTAAATTCATATATTTAAAGTGTCGCGAGAAACAGGAGTTACCGAAAACAGTTTGATAAGTTCAGATTATTAAGCATTTTTCGACAACTTGATTCGAATAGCACTAGGTCTACAAAAGAAAGGTTGAGTGGATGCGACAAAACGGAGTGAGAGGGTTCAATAGAGCAGCGATTGCGAGTAAATCGATATACACAGTCGAATGAATGAAAAGCTGTCCATAAAGGAAGATTGATTTACAGCATTTCCATGCAATCCATGCATTCTATCGCAGAAAAAGTTATTCCACTTTAAACGTAATTCTATCTCGATGTAATTCATTTTAAGAACGAAACTTGGCACGTTTCCAATCTCATTTCGAAAGCAGAATCGAATCATAAATGTAAAACATCATCGACGAAAATCGAGAGTACGTGGTATGGTTAGGTTACAGACAATTTCGAAACAGTTTCGCGACATCACCAGCTCGAATCCTGACCCTGTGAATATTCTGAATCTCCTTGCACGTTCGCCATACGCGCTTCTGAAGCGAATGGAACTCCCTCCCGCTTCTTTACGGTCGTTTCAATTCATTCGCGGCTTCTGGTAGCTGATACTACGAGAGAGAAGAAGCAAAGACAAAGAAAGATAAGGAGAAACATACGCACAGTTTCGTGCAACGATGAGTTTGTTCGGTAAGAAATAGCGCGAGGTAGAGAAATCTCTAATGGCTCTTCTGTTTCTCTTAGCAAGGGAAGATATCGTTGCGCTCGACTGTACAATTATACCCCGGCTGTGTTCTCGATGACAAGGGACGCGAGGGTAAGGTTAGATGGAACCGCGGTTACGTGTACGCGAAAAATACTCGATGACAAGGGACACACGAAGGTAAGGTTGGATGGAACCGTACTTAGGTGTACGCGAAACCGTACTTATAGCCGGTGTATGCGCGGCTGTTGTTATCTAAATGCGCGCGAGGGAAAGAGGGGTCAGCTTAAAAGGGTGGTTCATTGGCGTCGCGAAGGTGACGTCGCGTACGAACTCGCACACATATACCGCTCATCTCTACAACGAACGCGTTAGCGGTATATTCAGCTTCGTGTATATTCGAAAGTTATGCACCACGTTCTCTGGAGTACAACCCTTTTCTCTTGCACGCTACCACTCTCATTCTTCGACACTTTTTTAACGCAACCCTCCTCGTCCCTTCTCGAGCCATCTTGCTCTTTCCCTGATTGTACGCCGATTCGAGGCTAGAAAGATTCGTGGACGAGCGCGTCGCGGGATCACAATGGAACACTGAGAGACAATCGACGATTCAACGGGGAATACGTCGAATGGAAACGTTTTAGTCAGATGGTCAAATTAGTCTGAATTGTGATGAAGCCAATGAGACAGCAGTGTGGTCAACGGTTACGCCTGTTCTTTCACATGTACAAATTTTTACGCTTGAAAATTGTGAGCTTTAAAAATGTAGAGGATCATTTAATGGGATTTAATTATTCATAGCAGTACACGTTCTGTCGCATGTGTGCTTAACGTGAAATTATCTTACAATATTTTCCACTCTTTTCCGCGGGAAAGTTTAATGCAAACGATATCAGGGACACAAGGGAGTCGAAAAGTTTCAGACCCGAAGCGTCACGTTGCGCGAACCATTATAATTAGTGGCTAAAGCTAGTTAATTTCGAATGAACTTGTTTGAACTTCCTCGAAGTTTCCTCTCCTAGTTTCTGTCCATTATATTTTACGCGTAGCAATTTTTTCGCCGTGCTAAACTTTTCACGATTTTACTAATATTTTACCTGTCACCCACTTGTTTCGAGTGAAATTTAACGTTTCTGCCACTTGCAAACTTTTCCGAATGAAATCATCATTGATACATGTATTTATTCATTTTTTTTTTTTTTCAATTTCACGCATGCACTTTTATATTTTTAAACAAATTTTCCTTCATATTTTTTTTAAACATTCTACAAAAATAATCGTTTCAAGATCCTTTTATGCTAGTTTTTCACTTTTCGAACAAAAATTACGAAAATATAAAACTTGAGCCAAGATAATTACCGATAAATGAGATTTTTCGTTAGAGATTGATTAAAAAGTCGGCATGGCGGGCTTCAAAGAATGCCACGAAGGATATAAACGTAGCGAAGGAAAGTTCCGAATGCAAGGACGAACAAAAAGGCTCTCACAGGATAGGAACAATCAACAAAAGAAATCGGTCGAGTGACTGGCTATTAATTCAGCTTCACTGAGTCAGAAAAGTGGTCTTCCTGCGGTGCAGATGTTGAAACTTTTCAACCAATCGATGATGCTTCTCATCGCCGTGGATCTACCAACTATGGATCACCGTTGACCCGAATAAACTTTCATTTTTCATTCGTTCCTTCAATTTCGAGGAAAAGATCGGCGAATCGAGAAGTAATTAAGAATAATTCCTTTCGTAGCATTTTATTAAGTCGAACATCTTTTGTCTACAGGAAGTAGGAATTGCCATAAAGATATTCGATTATCCTATTTTAATTACACGTTCGTTTTTGAGTATAGAAAACGTGTATCTTCGAATGAAATATTTTTCGTAGCAATATCTTTTCGATGAACAAAAAAGGAAAACTTGAATCCATTCATGACCACAGGATCACAGGTGCAATAATACAGAGCCATTTATTTCTCGATTGTTCGACAATAATCGGAACAGACAAAAACGGCAACACCTTTGGCTATTTATCACGGAACAACGAGTGCTCCCTGGTAATTCATTCTTTCGCCAATCGATGTGGCCAGATTTTTCCGATCCGTGGCTCGTAATTCAAAAACGAACGAACTAGTTCTGGAACAACAGCATCCACTCTCCTACCAGAGAATTTCGCGATTTTACAGACAGGATTACAGAAGAATTACAAGAGAAACGTGTTAACGTTGATACACGAGCACTGCAACTGCAGCAGACCATTATGTTTAAGAAAAGAAATGAAAAATTCACGGCTGGATCACGCCAGTTTCCTTTAATTTCCTCCAACCGCAAACAAATATCCAGCTTGCGCTTGAAAGTTTCAAAGAACCGGATTTTACAGAGGGTGTAACGTTATCTGACGTTGCTAAAACTGCTCCGCGAGAAAGAATTCCAACACCCACGACGTTCGGCCATTCTTGTGCTTATCAGTAATTCTTTCCCTTAAACCGTTCCTCCCTTATCCGAATCGTATACACTCAAGATATGTTTCGTGTCGCTGATAGCAACAATGTCGGTTCCGTTCGTCGCTCGTTTCACCCTCGGTGAACCTTCATTGGATCGAAGAGAATACCACTTTCCTATTTCTTCCCTAATAAGTGTCCCTGGCAAGGCTCCCATCCGAATAACAACGAGCATATCAGGGGTAGCGAAGCATACAGAAAGTTATCTTGTCTAACACCGTGTATAGGGTGGAACGTTACCTTATGGATCATATAATTCTTTGTGGAACTGTATTTAACACGGTCGGGGGTCTCCGTTATTTCGGCTACCACTACGTACAATACACGCATGCTCAGCAAGATTATCAGCACGGTGTCTCGCGTGACGTTCCTCCACTTCCGCTCTCTGGTCGAGGTCGTTCGAATATCGAACCACGATAGTGACCTCTTTACCGGCGAGGGCCAACAGAATCGGTGTATTAGGGTCAACGGGAAAGAACGAAGGGCGTTGCATAGAAAGCGATCAACTGCAAGCTTCGCGATAACCGGCGATACCGTGGTTGAATTTAACGCGAAGAACCGGAACGAGAAGGTAGATTCGTAGTCGGGATAAAGATATCGGATTAAAGCGGCTACGGGGAAAATAAAGAGAAATGAGTTAGCGAGATTTTATGGGGTCGTACTTGTTGCACGATGGAGAACCGGAGTCGTAAGTTGCATCGACGATAAGTACTTCGAGGAGTTAAACGTTACCCGTGTTCTCGTGTTGAAGGATAGGAACAAAGACGTTATGCGGTGCATTGATTATTCTGTTACCTTGATTCCTGAACAACGGTAGTGGAACAGTTAATTAGTTACATTAAGAAGAACTTTTGATTTAACTTTAGGACGATGTATTATATTATTAATTCAGACTCTCTTATTCTTGCTGGTTGAATTTTTAGTACAGATAATGTATAGTTATGTAGATTAAACAGACGGTAAAGATCAATTAGAAACCTTTGACTAGATGATTTATTACCCCGGGAGTCGTTAAAACCCTATACAACCCCTCAGATAACCCAGTATCAATTAGTTCCAGTTCAGTTCTATTGTAGTTCGAGCTCAGTTTCATTCCGGTCTCGGTTCAATTCCATAGCAAGCTTTGTTCCACTCTAAGTCATTCGTAAGCTCCGTATCTTGCGACCTTTGTATACCAATGAAACACATAGTATTACCAAATACCCATTCCCGATTATATAAGTGTGATGCGATTCCCATTCACTCTAAGAGGATTATGAAACACCGTAATAAAACGAGGCTGACGATAAGATATTCGATTATTCGGATCCAACGGAATCTTACGTTTAATTCGAATTCAACAAACCTAAAATTGTAACGAAAGGATAAGAAAGCACTCGATTACGATTCGATTCGTTTCAAGAGAAAAGCAATGGTTATCTATTTGCAACAATCGCGCCTCGTTCGCATCAATGCGAAACACACCGATGGAAAGTTGCCAATGGTCTAACTCTTTCGTCGTTCGTGTAGCGTTCCATCCGCACGACGAAATTTTGGATAAAGGGTGCAATATTTCAAGGCTTAACGGAACGGAGATCAAGCAGAGAGCCTCGCGAAATTCGACGTCGCCCAGGAACAAGACATTATGCAAAAGAGCGAGTCACGTAGCAACGAGGAAGACGAATGGCATCGCTTGGCCGGAACATTAATCTCGATTGATGCCGCGGATAGTTTAGCAGACACTGTTCACGCGGAAATCGGATCTGTTTTCGTCTAAACCGTTCATGGCCCACACCATAGAATTTCACCGTCCCTGGTAATATATTTTTATCGCGTTTCCACCGCGAACTTCCAGCAACGATTCCGAATCATTTTTTACGATCACCAACGTCAAGATGGAAAATTTGTCAGAATGACGAAGCTACTTTAAATTTACCGAAAAATGTATGCGTGGGTTATAAGAAGGGAGCGGCAGGGAGGAGCGCACGACATCCCAGAGGATGGCGAACGCGACTCCTCGAAAATGAAATTCTGACTGGCATTTCGGATCAGTCGTAAATCGACCAACTGGCGAACAGAACGCGGTACATGTCGAGGTAAACTGATAAAACGGCTATACACGTTACGAATAGTGATTCCCGATCGAAACGTAATTGGTTCCGGGAATATGTGCAAGGGAGGTTCTGCGTATTCGATGAATAACCTGGAAGATTGGAGGGCTAAGGTCGATGAAAGGAAAAAAAAAAAGAAGATGGGATCGAATAATAAAACTGTGAACATACGAGACGTTGGTACCGTAGGAGTTTAATACGATTCTTTTGTTAAGACGTTCCGACGAGGGTTGGATTTTCCAGACGGAAGTTTAGAATCCATTCACTTTCGAAGTAGAAAACTTTGCGGATTATCGGATTAAGTTTATAGATAGATGAGAAATCACGGGGGCATTTCGTGTACCGTGGAAGTTCCGCGTTTCTGTTGGATACGCGTATTTCTCGGCTTTTCAATGGGTTCGCTTGAATTGTAATCCTTGGGTCAAGTTTCCAACAATGTTTCGCCTAACAAACCAGACAAAAAAAATCATACGAATCGTTCGGATGCGATATGCTCCATGCAGATATTTATGTTCAAGTCAGACAATTTGAAACGAACATTTTCGCGATTGTTCAAAGGCGCCATCCTTTCCCTGGCTAATCGACACACGTACACAAACCACCCACGCTTTATTACACATAATAATAAGTTCTCCATAATTGACCGCGCAAGCGTACGCAACTGCTGCTAATCGTGATTTCGATGATCATTGTGCGGAGAGATAGCGGTGCCATTTCAGCGGAATTAATCGTACATGGCAAACTACGATTACCGTTATTAAATTATGACCGGCTACCATTAGAGCCTACCATTGATACAACCGATAGCCAGACCTCGGAATTAAACACACGGAAGCGCCCTTTATATATAACATGCACGAGTGAACTCGCTTGAAAATGTTTCTGAATTCGACTGGTGTAAATTCGACTAAAATAATGTACTGCGCCCTGTGGTCTCACTGACCGCTTCGATCGATGAATTGATATTAACATTTGAACCAGGTCAATCGCGACCCAGACCTACTGAACATACAGAGACGGCGACAAAAATTAGATACTCAAAGAGTGTAAAATTTTGAAAATGGAAATTAAAATGAAATGAAAAGCAAATTTGGACTCTAAATGATAGACTGGGTCAGCAAAGACCCACCTATCCCACCCAAGGGTTAACGTTAACTCCAGGCTTTTGTTCATAATGCTTTAATTTGGTATGGAATTAGCGGTTCGATCTGGTGATCGGTCGCATGTTAGAATGCAATATAAAGGCTAACGAAATTTGCACGCGTTCGCGATCCAATAACGTCCAGCTACCTGGTGGACGAGTATGAAGGAACAACGGCAATGATTGCCTGGAGAATGGAATGCGCGATAATTGGGCCGGCTTAATTGTTCGGGTCGCGTGTGTTGGCGAACGTGCACCACCAACGACGGAGCTGAAACACGAGGAATCGACTCAATCAGAGAGTACGCAGCCACGTATAAACCTATTCATTCTCGTGACCCCCGCGTTCGTCGCCACCCCTGAATACGGTGCAAGGTTAACCACGAAATACGTCGACTGGTGTAGAGGAATCGAATTCTAGCTGCTGTGGTGGCTGAGTTTCGCGATACCTAGATCCACGAAAAACACCTCTGCGATTCCACTGAATCTTAACACGTCGCCGGATCGACGATCAACAAGTCGTTATTCAATTGCAATTCGTTGAATACGCATAATAGAGAGGCCGTAACTTAATTCTAAGCTAAAATTTACAATTTTTGTTTTGATATTAAAAAATATTTAAGATATAAATGAATGTTTACATACATATAAGGTCGTAGCTGATTCAGTTTTTCAAATTCTTTGAAAGTTTGCTGTAGAAACTTCTTGTAGAAGGCAAGTTTATATAAAAACGAGGTGAAAGAAGCTGTAGATGGTAGGATAAAAAGGGGTTGGGCAGTGAATCCTCGGTGGCTTTGTGTCTCCTTTTCTTAGGGAATGATGGATGGAGAAGGTCTAATAAAACGGGCCAGTTGGTTGATTCAATCGCGCGATGTTGAATCGAGGAAGAGCCGGATGAACTGGGATAACCGAACCATCTTCTTCAATTCGTCGCTTCGCTTTTCATTACATGCACAATTTTCTGGCCACGAGATGTATAACGAGGGAAAATTTATCTCAATTTGAAGAGGACTTTGCGTTGCGTTTCCATCCCTCCTCTTAACCCATTTCAGGACAAACACGTTAATTACTTCGAACGAGCACACCGACGACATCAATATCGATGCATATAGGTACCCTGAAACGCGATGCATTCTACGATAACGTTGCATGTTAACCTTTCAATAAAGCGCGCCCGGTAACGAAGCTGATAATTGTTCGCGACACGTTTTACCGGCAAGCTGTATGAAAAAAGCTAAACAAAAGAAAAGAAAAATAGTAGAAAAGAGAGCAAACAGAAAATGATCGTTAATAAAACTCGTGTCGCGAACCGGTGATTACCGAGTCACGTGTTCCAGTAATTGAACGCACGATTTCTAGCGATATCGTTTGAGGAAAAATTTGCATACATAATTGGCGATTTCAAATCTTTAGCTTCTGTCTGTTCGATCGACATTCAAAAATAAGTAGAATATACATGAACAAGTGTACATCGAACGATTTTGAAACCGTTGAAAGCATTAGCTTATGCGCTCAGCTGGCTTTTGTACCTTCCACGCGACGGTTCTATTCAATTAACAAATCCTCTCGACGCAATTATTGCTCCGCTAAATTTGCACACGTGACGCAACATATACACACACAGAGAAGCTTTGTTTGAAACTCTAGCGAACTGCTTAAATTATTCAAATTCCACGGTCGATTTGTTAACTATGCATTCGAGTAAACGCGGACACCGGTATAATTCATTCGACCGGCACTGGGAAAACTGGCCGAAACGATTAGAACAGGTAACGAAACTGACGTTCTTTTGCTGGAATATTTTATCGCAATTTTCTTGCCAAAATAGTCGAGAAATATTTGAACGTTTCGGTTAATGAGAAATTTCGAAACGGAAAATGAATATTTTATACCCTGGACACGCAGTATATCCGGCTTAAGTGGAGGTATGTATGTATTCCTCTAATTATTGAAAGCACGAAAATTGTTTCACATGAAACGTTAAAGTGGGACCTGGAAATTTTCCCTTGTAGACGCTCTTTGCACTATGCTTCCCTATAGATATCAAAGATTCGTCCGTATTTTCAATCATTTGAGCAATAATATCGTGCATACCCTTACACCAGACACGGTGTAATATTACTCTAAAATATAAATTCACGTTGCTATGGATATACACCTTTCCTCCTGGAACTAAAGAAGTGCAGGTGAAAGTAATTAAGACCCCGCGTTTAAGGTAAAACCCTTTTGACTGAACTTTTTTTCTGCGGAGCAGTACGCTCTAAGAACCCCGTTCTACATGGCACGTTCTATGCTAGCGGGTTGTAAATTTTACGAAGTCACGCTATCATTTTAAAATGAGTCGTAGGTAACGAATACGAATTAGTACACGTAATTACTACGCGTGTAGCCATAGCCGTAGCCGTAACCGGTACAGTGATAATTTTTTGTTTCATTCTTGCTGAAGATAACAGGAAAAAACTGTATTCGTCGCGAATCTCTCTTACCCGCGCTAGTCTGTACCTTTATCTTTAAAGTAAGAAGCTTTACTGAAACTCTCATTCGAAATTTTATTTTTAACAAACACACTTTCCCAACAAAATGAAACGGTAGTCCATCCTGTATAATTAATGCTTGTATCCCGCACATTTATACTCGCTGTTTGCCCATTATCTCTATCCAACTCGACTAAACTAATTAGTAACAAAGTAATAATTCAGTTCTGCTCAAATAATTTAGTAGGATTAGTACCGCTGTCAGTTATAGATAAATAAAAATAGTAGAATAAAACATCGTGGTCAATATTTTGCAATTTCGAAATTTAGGAAACAATATAAACCATAATTAGGGTAATAAAATTTCTATACAATTAACTGTATGCTAAATTCTTCAATTTTCTGATACGTTCAAATTTCATCAGAGACATTTGAATGGTATTTGAACAAACCTCTATAATCGACGCCTTCCGCGTGTCAGAATCCAGAATTTCCCACTTGTTTCCCCTCTCGTCGCATGAAAATTGGAAAAGTTCAAAGCGTTCGCCGGCATTGACGCGCGAGTTCGAAGAAAAGGATTCGAAGAGGGTGAATACTAGCAGAAGAGGTGAGAATGAACGATCGGTTGAAAAAAAGGGAACAAGGAAGAAGAATTGAAGAGGGCAAAGGTGATGGAGAAAAGAAGAGAAAGGTTAGGAAAAAAGGGAGAGAGTACCATTGTTCTTGGTAGCCGAGGGTACCGCTCGATTTCACGGAACGAATCAATTGTGTGAAAGTATACTCCTCGAGATGGCGGCTTCACAGTGAACTCTGATATTCTGATGATTCTTATGAAGTATCCTAGCCCGCGGATCCTTTGCCAAATCGTTTCTTAGAGAAGAGTAAACAATTTCGAGCAAAGAGTTGCGGTGAATCGAATCTATCTGTTTTCACTGTGTCAGCACGAAGTTGTTACCCGATTGAGGCCGCATAATTACATTTTCTGGTTGAATGTGCTTGATATAAGGATATTCTGAAATTATAAGATAGTGCAATCAGGATAAAAGATATTTCACACCTTGTACAAAGTATAGAACATCTTATTCTTCCAGTACTTTCAGTCATTTAGCTGGGTCAGCTCGAAGCTAAAGAGCAAGAAGCTCAAGAGCTGCTCCTTTGTCCGACTTCTTGATCGCTGTTGGCTCCTCTAACGCGTTTATTTTCGCAATAATACTTAACACGCAACAATAAAGGCGTAAATTCAACGAATTCAACTATTCAACGAAATAGGCGTTTATTAACGTCGAGCAATCTGCCAATTTTTTACCAACTTCAACTTTATCATCATCCAGCAGCTCTTCGACATCGTTCTGAACAAGTTTTTGTCACTTCGAACGCCTTTAATACCTTCTATAAGCTAAGATGTATACATATACATGTACATGCACACACAGTGAATTTCTCACGAGGGGACGAAGAATCAGGATCCTTATTTCCAGAGACGAGGGAGAAGCAACTCGCTGCGATGGCTCGATTCTTTACGGAAAACGTCGTGAAGATTGCGTCGAAATGTCCCGAAATTACCAGGCGATCAAAGGAACGCTCTAAAGATCGCTTTCAACAGAAAAATTACGGAGATTTTGAAGCTCTCTTCCGTATAACATATAAAAGAGAACCGTGATTTACAATTGCCTGGTAACGAGCAGAAACTTTTTTAAATCATGGGAGCTTTCATTTTTGCAAAGCAAATTAATTTGTAAATTTCCAACGGAATGTCGATACGAGACAAAGAATCAAGTTCGATAAATATCTATACTGTTCAAAGGATTTGATTCAGGAAGTTAACTAAATTCTAACGTCCGCTAGATGTCTTCGTTGACTGACATGACGTTCTAAACGCTCGCCACGCGTATTAGATCTAATTAAACGTAGGCAATTAAACTTTACTGATAGTTAGCGGTCGTTGGGCTTCAGAAATATTAGCCGTCGCGAAGGGACCGAAACGAAGCCCCACGGCTAATCTTCTTTCAATGAACGTATCACGAGTCACTAACCTCGCCCCAGCCTGACAACGACTTGTCCAGCCTGTCGACGACCCGTCGCACACGATACGGCAATTAGTTCCGTGGTGGTGAGCGCTTATTAATTAACCGGGACCATCGACCAGACCAACGTGCGTTTTTCCTTTGGTCTTCGCAAGAAAAATCGATACCAACATCGCGCGTACGACGATGGTCGAGTGGTCTTCTAGTCGGATCCACAAACATCCCTTTCGGTTTTGTGAGCTGCAAGACTTGTACACAAGTAGCAAGCTTCGAAAAACTTATGGTGTAACCTTGGTTTATGAGAGACTATTTGAGAATAACTCTTCTTTATTTCTAACCCTCGTACAAGGGATGCAGAAGCAGTATATAGATAGCGCTATGTGTTATTTTAGCGAAATTATGATAAATTTTCTTTTGCTCGAAAGCATTTTTCTTCAAAGATTAAATGTTCTTGGTACATAGGAATGACAACAATTCGGAAAGGTCAAATGGCACGGAGAACGATATTTCAGACTTATTGTTAGCAAGAGTCGAACAATGTCGAAAGGGGACTGAAAAAGATTGCACGAATCTGGTTGGTAGGTTCTTTATTCGACGTTGAACCGGAAATCCTTACCTTTGAGCGAAAAGGAGTTGCCAGGATTCGGGATAATCTAGAAATCCCCGAAGTGTATAACGCTAAAACGGAATTGGAAGCACGGCGGAGAAAAATATAGCGGTGCGCGAGCAAATATTGATTCGTTAGATTCGTGGAATCGTTTCGTTCGCTTACCTCGCCAGTTTATCTTTCTTTTCCTGGGAAGGATGCAACTTCTCTCGGCAATCGTCGGATAAAACCTCTATTGGCCAACAAATTTTCACGTATTTTTTTTTTTTTGTTACTAAACAACTTTATCTAAACTACTGGTAAAACTTCCTTTTGCATATAGAGAACATCACATTGTCATTGGTTTTTCGACAATTTTATTTAATTGAAGAGAAAAGAATTAATTAAGCGAGACCTTGTCAATTGTACGATTAAAGTTGCAACGAAATGGAAGTGAAAGACCGTAAAGATGTGTTTCATCATCAGATGACTTCCGTGTCTCTACCGGTTGTATAAAGGTCTAATGGCCTTGCTCTTTTGTCCATGATACCGATTGATGTGTCGTAAACGCAGGACGCGGCACGTGCAGTCAATGACCCTAGCTGAATTACAACCCTTAGATCCTGTTTTCGATAACGACCCACATAGGCAGTCTTCTGAATGATTTCGGATATGAGATGGGATATTGCAATGAGGGGAAACCGATCAGTGGAAAGCATTTCGGCCACTGATTCATCCATTGTATCAACATAAAACAGCCACGTGCTTTCACCAGATTAAGTAGATTAAGATAATAACTTGGCTATATGTGATATACTAACATGTTCTGTATCAAATTTACAATGTTTATCACAATAAATTATAAAATTAAGTTACTTAGTTTTCGTAGCTTTACATTCCTTTCCATCACCTTTCTATCGATCATTCGGACGGTCCTTTATCCGCGCTTATTTTTCAAGGTTTTATCAAGGATAAAGGGGGAAAAAATTGAAGCAGTCAATTGTAACCTTTCACCAAGATCCCTGAATCACGGGATCGAAATGGAAGCTCGATTCACCAAAGAAGTTGAACGTTCGAGGACATTACGTAAATAGGGAAGGAAACGAGTACACGGAGTTTTCCGATCGTAACCCGCACGTTGAACGATAAGGATTCATTCGGATTCTACGATCGTTTCGAATTGCCTCGATTTTTTTTCGTTTCATTTAACCGGCGCGGTGATATAACGCGAGATGGAATGGCTGATGTTCCATTTTCGCGACTGAATCAGAAAATAGTAAGGAGCAAAAGAGGAAGTCACTCGCGTAACCAACTGTTCCGTCCTTTGATGTCCCTTATCATAATCGGTCCATGCAATTATAGAACAAAAGAATCCTGGCTCAGAGATATAGGACGACTTTATTCGAAGTCGAAAGGAGGGACGTTTCATCTTTGCGCAACGTCTAGCAAAAAAAAAATAGGGGAGGCTGCATTGTTTGCCTGTAGGAGTTTGCCGGAGTGTTTTGCGCGCGGGAGAAAAGAAGAAGTCGCGGAAGCAGAAACGTCAAAACGGAAGCATATCGTGATGAAACGTCGTCGGGAAACATTGGAATATACTTTGAGCCTGTCTTTGGTAGCAGCCGATTCGACGCGGGAATCGATCGACTCGAAAGGAATAAGGGATGTTCTAAGAAATGATAATGGCAGAGATATTTCTGCTCGAGCAAGAACGATTCGTGAAGTTTTTCAAGTTCCAAGGGTTAAACCTTTGATCGTAATATTACGTATTCACGACTTTGATATGTGGCTCCCTATATTACCATCTTTCTCGAATTAATTATAATTTGGAAATTGATAATAAATGACTTAGGAGTGAGTTTTGTAGCCGAAATAGGGCTGCTAAATTACCCCTTTAACAAATATTTCTAAGGATTAAGTCTTGAAACTGATGAGAATAAATCTTCAGAAATTTCATGCAGAGTAAGCTGGTTCTCTTCAAAATAATTGCCTTTCAAAGCAACATACCTCTTCAGGCGCTTTACTATGAATTTACCACGAGATGAAAAGAGGTACTAATACAGTTTCAGAGTAATTTATACAGGATATTTCATAATATGTAGGATGCACTTCAGAAATTGATTGAACCCTTGAAAACAATGAGAAAGCCCTAAGCTTTTGATCTTATGTAAGAAGAGGATACGTTTATCTGATGTTTCGAGTTAGTTCGTTCCGATTGGTGAACGTTAACAACGATGGCAATAATTTTACGAGCCTAGAATACTTTGATAAAGTAATTAATTCACCAATTCGTAGAGGAAACAGGAAACTTGGAGCATCTCGTCTAAACTATGCTACAACATTTGCCCCGACGTTAAACGCTCGAAGTGGCATTCAAGTAATTCCTAGACGGTTCAATCTTCACCGGCCAGATCCCATAAGATAAGGTAAGTACGTCTTCATCGCGATAATAAAGCGAAAGCAGCGGTATTAGTAACTCGTGAAATGTGCATTCAGCTTTGGTAGCAGGTGTTGCGCTACAAAGCGGAACGAGTGATCGTAAGTTCGACGAACGATCGTTAACTCGTTCGTTGCGGACAATATAGGTGCACACGTCGTTAAAAACAGAGTATTATTAACAAATTGAGACATAAAATATTAACTGCCATCGAAATAGTTTGCTTGCTAAATATATTTTTAAAACAACCCTTACAGTCTGTAAATTTATCTTGTTCACTTCACCCTTAAAGGGATTTCACCTTAGAAAGATCCCACCCTGAGGGTTTCATCTTATTGTATTCAAATTACAAAGGATGTAATTTATTAACATTTCTTGGCAACAAATTTTACACAATAGGTAAGATCTGAAGATAATATCGGATCAAGAAAGTTGGCGAATACTTTTGTGATTTACGATACACCAGCAACAAAAGCGACTAA
Organism: Osmia lignaria lignaria; assembly: GCF_051020975.1. Lineage (NCBI taxonomy): Eukaryota > Metazoa > Arthropoda > Insecta > Hymenoptera > Megachilidae > Osmia > Osmia lignaria. Next base: position 10,103,895 of record NC_135041.1, read on the forward strand.
CCCCGACGGAATAAAGAATACCTATTGATAAACAAGAAAGTCGATTAGGCTCTGGCGATAGTTTAAGAAAGGCGTCGTTGAAGATCATCGGAGAAAAATTAGAGAACCGGCTTGACATTGGCGAGGAGAGATTGCCAGCGGTTATTTGTTCGAGCAGAAACAATATTGTCCTCGTGTAATTAAATATAACTTCGCTTTGTTTTAAAGTGGCGGAAGGGATGATAATGTTAAAGGGATGACTTGCAGCCTCCAGTTCCGTTCTGCTGAAGTATAACTGCTTTGACCGTAGCGTTAGCCTTTATCGATTCATGCCGGCTAGTTGGGGTAAGCTGAATACATAAATAATGACCAAGGGAAGAAAATAATCGGTGTGTTGTTGACACAACAACCACAGGCACCAATTGCAGGTTAGCAATTTCCTTTACCCTTTATTTATCTGTATTTACAGAAACAATACCATTTAAGTCAATATGCTTCTGTCGATGTTGGAGTACGTCGTAACAACCTGTCAACGTGTACAGCAACGAATAAACGAAAACGACACAACATCGGTGAAATTGAAACTTGAATACAAGTCTGTATCGAGCAGCAGCTACACGCCTGCAGACGAAACGTTCGGTTGACAGACAAGTCAAATTCGACGCTTGATTCGACCTAAAGCGACCGGCATTATAAAAAAAAAAAAAAAAAGGAGAGATTTCTCGTGTTTCGCGAACGAACGGTTGACTGTCGAAAGAAAATTCGGGCGGAATCGATTCCCTCTGCGAGGGTAAGGGTTTCTTTTTCCGAAAGCACTCGAAGCGGGAACTCGAGGCGTAGAAGTAATAAAGAACCTGTCGAGAATTTGGCGGCCATTCTTCTTCATTGGCGTACTCCATTTCCCGCGGTGCACCACAATCTCTCCCGCGGTGATATCGTTCTACCTTCTCTCTTTCCTTCGCTTCCGGTTCCTCTTTCCGCAGTCGTTTCCATCCTCGTTTCCTACCTCTATCTTCTTCTTCGACTATCACCTCGCGCATCTCTCTGATAACCTCTTCTTCGACCGAATAGATCAGACTCCTTTGAATTCTGAAGGGTCCTTCATGTCTGTCCTCGTTTCCAGCGTATTCTCTTTAACGAAAACACGTATACTTGACTCTCGAGATGAGTTAAGGGAGGTGGGTTGAACCAGGGCCGCGTTAACCTTGCCAGAAGAGAAATTGATCGAACGGCTAACGGTATCTCATTAATCTATTATCAGGGACAGGATCTCGTGGCCCTTTTCAAAATGAAAGGTTCGATCTGGTCGTACCTTCGGATCGATCTCGCGTCGCAACACTCTTTAATTAATATCTACGCTCACGACGAACGATGCTTCACCATGGACGGACGTGTGCCTGAATACCCGGCAAATTAGATGGGGTCGAATGGAAAGCATTGATCTTTCGCGAACGTCTCCGCGAAAGAATGAGAATCGGTTTATGTCCGACAGACTACCGCTCCCTGCGATGTCGCGGATGGCATTTGCAGAAGACGCTGATGGACTTTCAATTAACCCTTTGCCATGTGATTCAGTCGACGAGAACATCTCGCACAAAGGTCGTTCGTTTCTTTGAAAACGATATGAATTTATCAGAATTTTAATATGTTCATCGACATGGTGGGATTATTAAAAAAAGGAAATATAATATTCCTCAGTGCTCATATTATAAATGGGAGCAGAGAAAATTGAATAAAAACATAGAAAAACTATGAAAAATCTCGATCATTTGAGTCGGAATTAGCGAAACAACAGAGCAGAGATAATTGAAAGCTACATTGCACGTATGCGGTCGTGAAACGCAAACGACCACTTTTATCGGGTTTCCTCTCGAGAGTTTACCTTCGCAACAGAGGAAAAACAAAGGTCCACCGTGGTTGGACCGAGAGAATTTATTATTCGATACGCATCGCGATGGAGTTGGGAGGTAGCCTAATTAGTTGCGCCCCAGTATTTCTCTTAACTGCAAACCGGATTATGCGAACACTGCTTTTTTTCGAAATTTCTATTCAATAAGAAGAAGGTACACATTAATGAGTTACGTGCATATTGTACGAGCGTTCTGCTTCGCGAACGAATTAATCCAGCCGTTTATCCGAGGATGTTGGCTAGCTGGCACGAAATAACAGTTGACAGACAAGCTGAAATAAAGTCGGCAAAGTGGAACGACCACGGTGACATCCTGGCCGACGAATAATGAATGTTAAGCTCTTGAACTATGAATACAAATTAATGCTAATTATGAATACTAACGAACTTGGTAGATGATGGGACGGGCGAGCGTCGTCGTCTGAAAGATTTCGCTGAATTCAGCAGATACGTCCGAGGAGGAATGAGATTGAATTACAGTTTTCGTGACAATCGCTGATAATACTGAAAATTAGAGGATTCTCTTCTACTTAATTCGTTGGGATGAATTTAAAGGCGCATCGGGAAGCTGTATCTCCGTTCTTCTATTCCGTGCTATATTGAAAATTGAATTCAGTGTTCAATGGCGTGCTTTAAATTGACACTCATCATTATGCACGTGTACTGCACGCATTTCCACGTATTGAAAACGCCACGTGCATTCCTGGAATCCATACAAACGCGCATCTGAATTCAAATCGAACCTTATTCTCCGAATAGCCACTAGATCTCTTCCATGCTGCTTTCAATATACATATTCCGTGCTTGTCATTCAAAAGATTAACGCGTGATCGTTGAAAATCCGAAAATATTATAATTCAAAATGAATTAATAATAGGAATATTCCCTATTCACCTAAATTAGGCCACCTTATTGATTGATAGCATTTATCAGCAATTGAGAGATTGTCAAGAATTGATCGACAAAATTTGATTCCGGAGCCAATGAAAAAAACAAAACAAGAAAATTTGCTAATTAAAGTAAACACGAAAATCCTGATGGTGTTCGAAAATGGCAAACATTGAACGGCATTATCTTCCTAGCCGAAAAACGATTGGAAAGAATTAAACAGTGGATCGTTTTTAATACCTACCGATCGTGGTCTTTGTACATTAATTAAATCCAGCCGAATCTCGCTGCAAGGCAAATATTCAATTTGACCGGAAAAAGCTTCCATCGGTCAAATTCAAATTCGCTCTTTCGATTCCGGCCAGGCTGCCGCGATTGAACTGCGTTTCCACAGCCAGCTCGAGGATGTTTTTGACGTTAAAGCGTGTTAATTAAATGCACACTATCCGTTGAATCTAATTTTGTGTGCTTTAAAAACAAATTTACACAGTGAAAGCTCTTTGTTTTAAAAGAACGTGAAAAGTTAGATTTAAAAAGTAATAATAATTCTGAGATTAATAATAGTGCATACGCCTTTTGAAATATCCTGTATAGTCAGTAGTATCGTGCTCTAATCCAGGGTTAGAGAACGAATCCGCTTCCGGATTTGGGGCGATTCAACGGGCATTCGGCTTCATGGAAGCGTGAGACCAGTGAACGCATCGCGAAAAACTTATCTTTCCCTTCGCAACGGCTTTCGTTGTTCTAGCACCGAGGGTTTTTCAACGAACGGCCTTTATGCCGTTTATCAGCGTCTACCGTGCACCCTCTGCTGTATCTCTGAACGAAACTAGAGCACAGGACGCCGCTCCTCGTTCGCGGTCGATACTTGAAACGATTTTCGAACGCGGCTGAAAACACGATGCCACGCTATTTTATCGTCGATTAAGGACCTTTTAAGCGGAGGCCACACACGGGGATCGTAAAAAGCAATGTGCACACGGGTTCGTTCGTGGTACACCTGTTGATGCCGGCCGAAACGACGCTAGTCTGCGTTCGATGAAGCCTCGCGAAAGAAAAACAGCACAAAGAGAACGAAGAACAATTTCTGGCGACTTCTTATTGACTTCGGTCTTTGTACGATATCTGCGATGGTTAAAGTGATCGATTCGAGTCTTTTGATTCTGAAGTAAGTATTTACTGTGCAGAGTAAGTACTTGATACTGCAAATTTTACCCTAGAGCCTAAATAAATTGGTACGGTAAAATATATTAGTATACTGAAATGGTATGGGAAAAGGCTAATACTGAAATGGTATACTGAAAAGGCTAGTGGTAGAGTCTCTACCGCAGTGTTATTTCATTATCAACCAAATGCCCAATCATTTCGTTCGAATATAGAAAACGGATTTTCCACATTAGCGTCAGTACACTCTACCATTTACTTTACCACTTACTCTACCAATAAATACTTTGTCATTTATTTTACCACTTAATAAATATAGCCTCGACTAAATGATTAAAACAATTAACTGTGAAATGCCAACTCAACTGCTTTAATCTTGTTAAGAAATTTTCGCCAGAATTGTATCGCGTTCATTAGAATTTATCAGTTTAACGGTATGATATAGATAAAGGTGGTGATTGAATAGATTATACGGGTACACGTTGATCACTTCCAGAACGAGGTTTTCCTTGCTAAATAATTTATGCTTGGTAAGCTCGTTGAGAATTGAGATTAATCCGATCGTCGTTTAATAAGAAAAAGAGTAGGTCAAGTAGACCGATGACAATTATGCGAACCGAGGAACTACTTGATTCTCTCGTACTTCATTTTGTATTTTAGAAAGAAAATTTTATTTCCTAACGATGCTTTTGATACTGAGGAATGAAATTAATATCTGATATTTTTATTTGGAAATGTTCGCGATTCGAGTGAGGCGAGTTACTTTTTAAAGTTTAACGATATCGAAAAAGCGACGATTTAAAAATTCTCTGTTCCGTAAGCTCTTGTGAGCTTTTTAACGTTGCATCGCTGAAATTTGGATATATGTATACATGTGCAAAAAATTTAGGTAACTCCTGCAGCTGAATCCGACGCAATATCTGGCAACGAGCACCGACAAACCAACTTCTTGCATCTTCATTAAAAAAAAAAAAAAAAATTTCACCTCTGTTTGTAACCCTCTGCAGAGGTTCATTAAATTTTAATTCGTTTATTATAAAAAATATGTAACGGGAAAAATGTCATAACGAACTGTTTTTTAAATGCATGAAATTTTAAACAAACTCCTTTAATGTTGAACTGAATTCATAAAAAATTCCATGTTTATGATAAAATGCGTCTAATTATGACTACTAATATGAGGACATCGTATCGTAAATGTATCGTATAACCATTAGCAGCCCTTTTAAATTAATTAACGTCGTAATTAATTGCTCTTCGTTATTACATCAGTTTAATGCACCTGCATATTTACAAGGAATTTTTCGCTTCATTTTTCATCATATTTCACGAGTCCTACGACAGCAACAATTTAATACCTAAAACAAATATTTTCTTTGAAGCGTGATAAGAAAATGGCAAAATCATTGGCTTCTGTACCGGTAAAATTCTATATACGAATTACGAATGGACGAGCATCATAAAGAATAATACGCTTGTTTCACGATCCCTCGTCCGGCCACGTTTCCATCAGCATCCGCCATCGTGACTAAGGAGGGAGGATGAAACTTAACGCCTGCCGTCGCTGGCCGCCTAATGGATTCACGTGAAATTATCTTCGCGGAATACTAAATGAGCGGTAAGGAGTGTCGTATAATTCAGCCTCGTAGCTGGATATTAGGTGTACCCATTTAACGTCACGTCCCTTTCGTCTAAGCGTCGCGTCGCGTCGCGACGCGTCGTAGCATCCGGCCCCTTGAGAAACGACGCCGAGTGGTCGGTGTGAGGGAAACGCGGGGGAGCGCAGATAAAGCTAGGGGTTGAGGAGTTAAAGACACGGGCAATCGGCCAAAGCTGGGCCACGGCCTTTCGAGTGTGCTTCATGATTTTAACTGTGCCCTTTGCCGACCCGACCGACTCTAACTTCCTAAATTAACGTGTAACGCGCCCATGGAACGATCTGTTTTCCTCCTCTTCCAACAACGACCGCTTTCCACAACTTTTCTAAAACGAACACCATTTCTCTAATTAGAAATCGTTCGATCATGTTCAACATCACATTCTATCACTTTATCACATTACACGTCGCTCTTTACGAATCAATTTGGCAGGAAGACGGTGTTCGCTGCGGGGTATCTTCCTTTGTAATTAATAATTAAATTGCCAAAACTTCTCGGTCTAAAGCTGGCGTAAGGTATGCGCTATTGCGGTGTGATCCTCGGGCAGACGGTTCCCTTTTAAGGAGTGAAGACGCGCGGAAGATGACTGGCGCGGAACAAAGGGTCGCGAGACGCGGAAGAATAGCCGATAGTCGGCTCGTGGGTGCGACAAAGATACGAAGAGGAAGGAAACAGAGTGGAAAGTAGAAAAGGGAATTGCCCCAGGGAGGAAGGGTAGAGGTTGAAATAGCTGAAAGAGAAAAACACAGCGAGAGAGGAGATCGGACGATGGTGAACGACAATACGATAAGGGGAAAGGAAAAGGGAGGGAGGGAAGAAACGGAAGCAAGCGAAAGAAACGCAAAGGACAAAGGGTAGAAAAGGGAAACGGAAAAGAGAAAGGAACTGAAAGTCGGAGATAAGATGTTGGAAGTCGGAGACGAGAAGAGAAGTTCAGTGCCGACAAACGCCCCGGAAAAACATTGAATCTCCACAAAGGCTGATGATCTTCGACGTTCCTCGACGAACCAGAGGGGAACGATTATTATTCCCGCGACGAACAGACGTGTCTCCGTTACCCCTCGAATACGTGTTTAATTATAACTTCCCTTTAATTCCACTTTCCCCTTGACGAAAATTACTTTGTCGCGTTAGGAAATGAGACTCGCCCGGGCCTGGGAATCACGAAGCCTCCATAACTTCGTTCCCAGAGTTTCCAACTGTTCGCTAGTTTACCGCCTTTCGAGGAGAGCGCGTGTTGGATAATCGTGTAAGATCCACTGCTGCTCGTTGGTCAGCGTTTTAATTTATTCATATAAATATTTCTAGAAGCTTTTAGAACTCGTTTCGGTTTGCAACTTAATAAAAGGAAGAAAATCGTCTTCGGTAGATTTAACAATTGCCAAAGATAGCTTTTAATTATTATACGTACAGTTTGCTCATTTTCATATTAATTCCATTGACGAAGTCAATGATGCCAGATCAGTTAGGAATTCGCAGAATACCATGAACGACTTGGCCGATTAGTTAATTTACGTGGCATAGGGACATAACACGTTTGCCAGGCTCGCTGCTGGCGACGTAAAGATAATTAATGACTAGTCTGTAAACATAAGCGATCCTTAAGTGATTTCAAGCGTGGGTGCAGTCGAAATTGGAAGTTGCAGATATGCATTTATGTACTATCACGGTGAAACACGATCTAAATCAACACCTGGCAAAATTGAAATTATACAAGATATGCACTTTCCGCTGGTTTCGTTTATGAAAGTTGCAAAACTGTGTCGAAAATTCCACTCCGATAATAATTCCCTTTTTTCCTTTTTTCAAGTGACATCAGTTGAAAGATTTAATTAATTTGAATTACCAACCGGAAAATACGGTTATTCGCATACAGCGCCACTTTGCTTCCAAATGTTTATGCAACTGGCGTTTCGTCGTTAATTAACTAACCATGAAAACTGTTGCATTCGGATTTGCCCATGTCTATATTTATCTTCAACTTGATGCAACAATTCGAACCGAGTTTCGCGATGATGCATCATCGTTTTTCCCCGAGAAACCGGCTGCTGACAGTGTTACGATCTATGATGAATCTCGACCGTAAAGATAACAAATGTAGTATGACTTTCCCGTTTCCTCCTACGGACACACGTTTGGCTCTGTGCACGTCGTTGAAAACCATATTTGATATTTCACTCGACCAACAGTCAGTTCGTATCAAAATATGTAACTTGATAAATACCCTTCTTCTTCAAATACGTTCAAAATAAAATAGTAAAATAACTTATATAGAACTTTGAACAATTTGAAAAAAGTACCCAAACGTTTGTTTTTTGTTAGAGTGTGCGAAATTCGAATAATTTAAATCATATCTCTCCAAAACATAAACTTTCACGCACGTTGTTTATGCTGTATGCAATTGAAATTCTATCAATATGACTATAGGAGGAAAATGACAAAGTATCGGGAAATATCGTAGCGTAACATATCATCGCGGTATCGTATCAAAAACTGTTGACTGAAATAAATAAATAAATCAAAGTTCGATTCCAGTCTCGTAGAAAGACTGCTACCAGTCAAATTGTCGTTTATCGATTTTATTGCGCAATGCTGCGACAACAGGATTGCGGTTCCGTCGAAAAACTCGAACAACGAGCATCAGGTATGGGCATCGGTTTGCGTTGACCAAGATCGTAAATGTACTTTATCACGCATTCAATTTCGCACCTGAGGCTACCATCGATTCCGCAATTTCCGATCCTAGGTGACAGCCATTCCGATTATGAACTCCGAGAAATAACGACCATAATACCTGGATTCAATCAATTATGCTTGCGAGATAAAGTAGGCTTATCATCGATGAGAAATGAGAAAATTAGCGTTAAGAATTTGATATATTACAGAATGAAGAATTTCAGCTAATTTAATTTCAGGGATTAACGTCATCAATGAAATCTAATTTTTCTTTTTCTAAATTCTACACATCTGCGCTATTCTTGTTTAATCAAAATTCAAATGTTCTTTTAAATCGATCACAGCGTTCGATTTCTTCATCGTATTCATCCCATAAGGTCGACGATCTATTTCTTCTCCCTAGACGCGTATGAAAGCACGATAACACTGAGCGCAATATCATGAACAGACCGGGTACAAATGTAACATAGTCTACATATTGATCAGATGGTCCCTGGTGTTCCAATATATCTGTGGTTCGATGGTTTTCCGACGGATCGTTGTAACGATTTGTTAGCCTTCCATACGTGGACCAACCACCACGGTAAAAGCGTATTTATCTATCTTCAACGATATGTTGGGGGTACTCCAATTTTTCCCTGGTGTCCACGACGTTCTAACTGATATTAATGAAGCACGAAGTGAGATCAATTTTCTCTTGGCTTTTCAGCCACGTGTGATATAATATTTATCTATCTAAGTGGCGTATCGTTATTTATATGATAGCACTGTTAACGCGTTACTTCTTTTTCATCATAAGTACGCTTACGAAATATCTTTTAAAGCATCTTGCCAGAAATACGTTAGCATTTCTTCGAGAGGATAAGGAATGACTTTGAAATCGTGTCACTTAGAGGGATAATACTGTATTGCAGCTAGTTGCGGCCTATCCGTAACGATTCCACCAGTCAGCCAGCTCGACAAAGGAGATAACAGAACTGGCAAGATCACTGGTCGGGCACGGCGAGCAATTTAATCGGTTCGAGGGATCGATTTGGCTTTCGAGACAATTAAGCCGCGCCGCTTTTCATTTAAACGTCTAATTTCCGACCGGCCCTTGCGCCGACGTTACGGTCGAGCAGTAATTAAAGCGACATGTAGGAACTGTTCCTGATCGTGCACGTTTCGACCTCGAATCCGTGGCGAGAGAAAAAAAAAGCGGCTACCTCGAGACCTTCCTACGGGTCGAATCATTGACCCCGTTTCACGATCAGAGTTACACCTTTGGGGAAAAGAGAACGATGACATCAAGCGAATCTTACGGAAGGAACGTTTTAACGAGCGGATTGAACGCTTGTTAACTCTTTCTTGATGCGAAGTCTTTCATCTTTTAGAATATAATCGCTTTAACTGAAAATGTTTTTTACTTCACGTTGGATTGCAAATATTTTTCGAGATTTTACGTTTAAACGAATTATGTTAGTGAAATCTTTAAATCTTGAAAAGCATCGTTCAAAAAAAACTTTGTTTCTGGTATCAAATCACCGACAGAACACCAGTAGAATAGCAGCAACACGTCACGATATAACTGTACCAAACAACCTCCACCTACGATGAAAACCTACGATGTTATAAACGAATCTCCAATTAGTGCGTGGTCGTAACAATTTGCCTGCGATCTACCGTCACCTTTGTTACGCCGGCCGGAATAAATGCGATTTTTAACCGTCACATAGCACTCGTGGGGTAACGCGAGCCGTATCAGAAGCCTAGAAACAATGGCCAGCGATGAGAGCTCTTGGTTATTACCTCAGAGTCCGTGGTTCCCATTAATTCTGCCCATTCAGCGTCGCGTTCCAGCGCTCCTCCCTTGCGTTTATGAGAACGACCGTCATCCTCGACGCATGCCTGCCGGATGGCCTCGTGAAAGATAACAAAGGGCTAGTACGAAGGGCCGATGCGATTCGAACTGTCATCAAGGTACAAATTTAACGAACGATGCAGACATTTTTTCTTGATATCGTTTCCGATGGTATCGATCAATTATTTGGAAAGATTGTCGATCAGTTATTTCGAATTGTTCACTTCGACTTAATGAATTACAAAGTTAATTAGCAGTTGGTATATAACTTAAAATCTCAAGTTGAAAATTGATATAAATGCAAGTAACCGGTTTCAAACTTCTAATGTTAACACAAAATTTTTTATTTAACTATTCTTTCGACGGAATTGGATTGAAATATTGAACTGTAAACAAGCCGAAGGGTACAAATGAGAATAGTTAAGTTTCGTGTGTAGACCTTCTAAAGCAAAGTATGAAATATCGTGGAAACCTCGAGGAAAGTTAGTTGCCGTAACCAGAAAGTTACATGTCGCTGCGGTAGTTTGTTGGAAGAAATAAATTTGCAAAATCCTCGACTTCTTAAATCTTTGTTAATCGATAAAGTATCGGCGAGAATATTTCCGAAGATATCGACTCCGAGTAAATGATGTGATCGGTTCTGCATATTTTTCTCAGCGAAAGAAGCTATAAAACGACAATTTCGATGCGTCCGCCAAGCCGGCGCGGCGACGAGGGGTAAGTTTTTAAATTAATTCTCTGCTGAATAATAAAGTCGATTCCGGCGCGGTTTCGCGGACCTACCTCGAAATATTTCAGGATGTTTGCTCGCTTTTCCTCTATCTCTGCGAGTAATCACGCGTGAAAGACTTTGGAAAACTTTTAACGCCTTCCAGCGTATATCGAAGCCGCAGTCACACGTAAGTGCATTAATATTAATGCCATTCAGACGACGTTACTCCTTCACAGGAATAAATTTATCTCCCTTTCAAAAAAAAGGGGGAACGTTAAGACCTATCCAAATTTACGAGTCTTTTACTTGCTGTTTGTGTTACGACGCGGCCTTGGAACATTACGCGAATGAAATATCGAATGGATCGAAGATTTATCCAAATTTCTTTTTTTCTAAATCACAATTTTATATTTAAAGGCGGTTTTGTCTTCCTGTTTCCCTCAATTCTTTTTACAAATTTCAAATTCTGTTGCAAGAGGCCCGATGCATTTACAGCGATTGTGTTCACGTCGAGCATTCACCTTGGTTTTTCTTTGTTATCGGCATTGCTGTCGCCGTTTATACGAAAACAAAGGAACGTTTGCTGCCTTTGCATCGAAAATTGAATTTCTCCGCTGCAGTTCCACGTAGGAATACTTCTTGTGCTCGCCTTTCATCGACTTCGACGACTAGGGCGAGGACGTTATACAACTACGATAGTTTGTCTTTCAAGGCAATCGAATGTGCTCGATAATAAACTGGAAGAGCATTCTTGATTGCTTTGAAAGCATCGTCGAACGGATCGAACACTGTTTTCCCTGTCGAACCTTCGAATTCTCTAGCGACGAATCGACGAACGTGTGTAATCAGGCAGAGTAATTTCACTGGGTCAACGTTTCCCTATTTTACCAGCATCGGTTGAAATATTTCAAAGAGAAAACGGCACAAAGGGAACGTTTAATCGTTCGTTACGCCACGAAACAATGCCTCAAGAGTCAAAAGGAAGAGGAAAGGCGCGAAAAGTTATGAAAATGCAGCCAAAGGAAAAAGCTTGGCAAAGGTAAGGTGATTCTGATAGGTGATGTAAATTAAACGAATCGAGAACATTTTCTTTCTTTTACCATAATACAACAATGAGTATAAAAAGTGGAAGCTCTAAAGTCCTGAATTGTATTCGTTTAATTTTAAACGTATCAATGGCACTTCATTACCTTTCACCGGTAAAACTTCCACCCTTTCTCTTAGGAGCGAACAGTTTTTGCTGAAGAACGTTTACTCTTGCTACAAATTTACAACCTGTAATGCTTGTTTTACATTGAAATTTGTTTAGTAATTAATACGAAACAAGGTTTATTTGAAAACTTTAACCTCCTGTTAAGCCAATTTCCATGGATACGTGTTGACGTAACATTCTGTATCATGTGTCAACTTCATTAACATGGTAATGAGCGATCACTTGACGCATACATCCGAATCCGTTTTATGTCCGTGCACTTGACTATTCGGAGTATCTGAATCGATTCATTGGCGCAACAGTTTCAATTGAAAAGCACGAGGCCAGGTGAAAACGATTTTGGCAATATTACACGTTCGATTGGGAAAACGATCTAACGATTCGAAAACATAACACACTACAAAACACTTTCAGCTTGTTTTTCATTTAACTGAAACTGATTTTATATCGCGTGTTTGAAATCGAACTCGACTAATTGCAAGGTTCTTCTTTTTATCGAAAAACAAATTTACGATATCGGAAAACGTAAAATCGGATGGACATCTGGTCAACAAGAAAATCATTTTTCGATTTGCTTCCCCGATAACAACGTTGTGGAATGAGATTCTTAAGACTCCCACGACCTACATTCGTCTAGCTAGTATTGTTTGAGGAATATACAATATATCTTGAAATATCAGCGATCAAATCTGATGCAAATAATGAACAAGATTATTCTGATGGAAATGATTGTTGCGCGACGAATCGGTTGGAAAATTGAAAACAAATTATTTCATTAGAAATAATGAAAATTTTATAGAAAATATCTGGAGATCAAACACATTTCCAATCATCTTCTTTTTTTTTTCATTCAGTCAATCGTTAGTTAAACGTGAACTGTAAAAGTGTTACAATTTCAAACCAGTCTGTGTCGCGTGAGTGTATAGGCAAGTGGATGACCAGGTTACCATAAACGACAGAGTAGGAAAGAGGGGTTGGATGGTTGCCTACCATCCATCTTGCGAGCTGGAATACGAGTATCAACAGGGTCGTGTTGTTTCCGGCGGCGCAAGCGTTTTAAATAATTAATTGGCCGACAAAATGGGACTTGCGGATATGAATTCGGAGCCATTCGTTAATTTCATGGTTCATTTCGCACGCTCTTTTCCGCTCGTTGTGTTTTCCCATCGCCGCGAGCGATCCTCTCTCCCTCGTGCCTCGGTTATAACCCTTTCTTTCTTTTTTTTTTTTTTTTTCATTACACGACAGTCGCTGTTTATGAATGTGACGGGCTATCGAGGCCGCGTAATTCTCCCGCAACGTGCAACCGCCATGCTATTACGGTTTAGCAATTGTCGACGATCATTGGCCGTGCCATAATTTTTCTCTTTTTATTTATTATCCTGTGCGTACGCGGCTCGTTCCATCCACACAACGCCGGCTTACTCTTTTGGCGACTTTCGACCCTCGAGCGAGCATTTTTCACGCGTAACAGCGCTGTTCCAGTTGGAAAATGCGTCTATCAAAACGTGGGAACGTGTGAGCTCGACGTCACAACGCGTTCGAGCAGACAAAGAGCTTGTTAATTATTTATGCCAGCTCAAACGAGTCAGAATTGCAAAGTGAAAATGAGAAACCTTTGAAGCTGACGAATGCTTCTGAATATTTGACAGAAGATAGAATTGTTAAATGACATTTACTCAAAATCTAACATGATATATAGATTTTATGTATCTTTTTTTTTTGGATTTATAATAAAACTAAATGAGCTTTTATTCAATTAATTCATCATCAAACTACCCTTCAATTTCAATCAAACCGTTTAATAAACGCGAGGACGTTTCTGTACGAACGTCGTATTTTTTATAATCGCGTCGAGTCTGCACCATTCGATCGTTTATAAAATTGCTGCCGACTACTCGAATATTGCAATGTCAGACAAAGAGATCATCCAACCGCGTCTCTTTTTATCACTTTTTCTCGCTTCGAATTCTCTCGTTTGAGCCGTTTTCATTTATTCGCTAGCAAAGGAAATTCGGGTATATTTCGAGACGATCCGCGCTACTGTGGCTCTGGTTGTTAATTACTCGACTTCTAATTGAATATCAAAGTCCGAGAGGAACACCGGCTATGGGTGTCCTTTGAATGACGTTCGGGCAAGGGAATCAGCGAAACGAGAATATTAATCTTTCGCGTCGTGATTTCAGAAAGTATTCGGACTTTCGTCACGCCGAACTTCCTCGACCGAACGAGACTGAAATAATGATACGATTTTATATTTCGCGATAGAGTGTTAAAGGATGGCGCCTAATTAATGTTGCTTTCCGTGTTCCGCTCGAATTACCGCGAGTTCGCTAGGAAAGAAAAGTGGCTTTGAAGATAAACCGATAAATCGTATCACTAGTTTACCAGCTTTTTACTGTTCTCTTCTCTTTTTTTTTTTTTAAATACTCAACTCGTAATTCATGAGCTCAATCTAACTATTCATAAATAATTTTCTGTACACTTGTAAATTTAATAAACTGGATGAGATAGTAGTGCTTCTATTGATCACTAAAATTTATAATATTTAAATATTTAAATACAAGATAACAAACGATATTGTTTATAAAACGATTTAATATAATAGGTAATGGTTTTAAAGGATAAATGAGCGACGAAACGAGAATCTACTAAAAATCTTTAGTATTATACAACGATTAAAAATTTACCGAGCAAGCATCTTAAGTACAAGCTTAAAGAAGCATGTTTGCGTCAGTAAACGTAGCAAGACGTGGTGATTTTCTGCGGTAAGAAAAGTTACTTAAAAGGCTTTACAGAAGCCATCCTATCAAAGAGAGATTTTCTTTTCTCTGTAAAAGAAGTATAAGATGAAGACGGCTTACTTGAGTGGATGGAAAAGTTAGTGGGAGCCCAAAACCATCCTTGATGTAACGGTCACCCCTAAGTATACACTGCACCCTTGAATAACGTGTGCGGAAAGTTCCAAGTAGCCTTTACAATACCTTTATCAAATAATAAACTTGCAAAAATTTCAAGGTGAAAATTGATAATTTTATAACGTGGTAAAAAACTTTTATAATTAAAAAACAAACCAAAAAGCAAGATCCATTGATTCCAGATTTTCTTTGACAACTTCAAAATAAATTAAAAAAAAGAATTGTTTGTTAGATTTGATCAAAGGATTGGCGATTGTTACGCAACGAAACTATTGTAAAAAAATGATTAAAGATTCGCAAACCACGACGAACCAGCGAGTACCAGCGAGAGCAGCTGTGAACGTCGGATTTCAATCGCGAACGGGCATCGAGCCACGTAAAAGCATTCCATCGTGCCATACGCGATGCGATGCGACGTTGAGATTAAAACAATCGTGCACACGAGCGACCATATTCGTTAGCCGCGTTTTCCTTTCTCTCGTAATTGTTTTGAAGCGTGACAGTTCCGATATACGTACCGGACCACATTTCGCGATTTTACAAGAGCGCACCGACGATTTTCATTCTGGACTTTTTCCTAGCGGTTTCGATCCTTTCCCTGTGTACCACGTATATATTATCGTTTGATTAAATAACTGTACAAAGTAGTCGGAAATTTTTGCGTAAAAGATCTGGGTTATCTTTGAATCGAAATGGAACGATACAGAGTCTTTTACTATATTCCCCATTAATTTTACCTGTCCTACATAATATCCAGTCACTTGACAGTGAAAAGACCACTGAAACACTTTCTCGGTACCATTAACACGAACGTCACGTAACCCAAAAAATGGGTGACACCCTCTTTGCTGAGAACAGCTTGTCAGACCGAAAATGGGCTGACACTTTTCTCAGAAGTTCACGTCAGTTTAGGGGTGTGCGGCAACCGCAAGAAAAATGTCCCAATCAAGAAGAACTCGAGATTGACCGAAAATTCAATTTCACCATTGGGCACAAATAGGAAGCAGATAGAAATCGCTGTCATCTTCGCGAACCTCACTTTTCAATTTCGTAACGTATATACTCGTCTAGCATCAGCTATTAATTTAAAAAAAAATAAAATAATTATTTACTAAATTTTTCAATATAAACGAAACATCACAAATGTTTCAATATAAAGCGGTTAAAAGTTCAAAGGCAAGCATTTCGGGTAACGCGATGTTTGTAATCGACTCGAATGCAATAGGTGGAAAACGCGTTCAACAAATATTTCCTGTTTCCGTATCTTTAATTTTCATCAGTAACTGGTTCGATCGGTAAAACGTTTTTACATTGAAATGGGCGATTCAATTTCAGCCAACGATCACACCGTTAACAAGGCGAATACACAAAATCGATTGGACAAACATCGATTTTTCTCATATTCGTTGGCTCGCCCTTTTACGAGAATTTCCAATCGTCCTTCCGCCATTCTAATATTTGATTACGATATATTAAAAAATCTGGCCCGCGTAACCCGTGGTTATAATGTTTTTTTCACGTGAGATTAAACAAAAACAATCGAAGCTTAAAACATGCAAGCTTTGTGCAATCAATGAAAAAAAAAGAAGCGCTGATAAGAGATTTTTCTTTGCCGATGAAGCGGTGCAAATTGGTTGGTCTGTAATTAGCGTTTAGATAATTATGCGCAACGAGATATCGCGATAATAAAGTCGGTTAAGTTTGTAGAATTTTAAAACCGTTTTCTCGGTTCGATGAAAAAAAAGGGGTAGGAAAAAGTTCGAAAAGGAAAAAAAGAAAAATCATGAGACCGCGAAGATGTAGAGAAGCAGGAAAATTAAGCGAGGAGAACGACGACCGGAAATAAAAGTAAGTCCGGGTATGGTTTAAAGAGGCAGATGATGGATAGAATAAACTTTAATTAAAAGCTCGGTTTTAAGGGCGACGAAGGACGAGACGCTACGAGGGATTAAACGAGTACGAGACCGGTGTAAAATTTTTAAACGGCGAAATTAGCTGAAATTAAGCGGCTTGCTTGCTTGTTTCACAGAGGAACGTGTTAATTCGTTTAATTCCGCGCGACAAGTGTATCGTACCGAATAAATATCGAATTAATATACATGAGAAAAGCGCTCAAGGCTCTTTAATTGCGTGTACACCGCTGTTCTTTCAAATATTTATGCACTTCTGCGAAAACAACGATACCGAGGATTTTAGGGTTGAGACTTCAGATGATTCATTTTTGCTTTGTCAAATTGCCAAAATAGGGACATGGAAATTTTTCATTTTGCCAAAATACTCCTTGCACTCTGTTTCCTTAAACTTTAAGGCTTAAAGATACCAAGGATCCGTTCGGAAGGTCGGCGACGCCTTCTTACATCCTGTTGAAATTGAGCATGCTCATAGTATACATTACATTACTGAGAGTACTCGTTGTAACTAGGAATGCTTCGTGTTAGTTTACGAGCTCCTTTAATGCCCTTATCTACAGAACAGTTCTACAAGGGAAATTTTGAAGAAAAGACTACCCTTCATGGGCTCGAACAAGGAAGAACAACACTAATTAGTACTCGGTGTTTATACTTAATACATTGAATTCGCTATTATAACTGGAACATTGTGCCCACGAATAAAGTGTTCTCTCATTACTTGCGATGTAATCTAGTTTCACGAATTGAGTATAAATCAAAGCAGAGAGAAAAGGAGACAAAAATAATGAATTCTTCGAATAAGAAAGTGAAGCAACGCTGGCATTAACCGCTGGATTTCTAGGAGGGTTTTCAAAAATCCGGGGAAAAAGTTACATCTCGTTTCATCGTGCCCCTTATTTTCTTCTTGCGTTGCACGTAAGGCAAGCAACAGCCGTGGTTGCACGTGTAAAAGGAAAGAGAAGAAAAGGAAAACAACATCCGTGCGAGTAAACTTCTTCAGACACGTATTCACGTGTGCAATGTAAAGAATATGCTTCCGTAAAGCGGCTTAAACCTTCCGAGCTCGCCAGGATTACACCGACGCCGCGCGAATAATGAGAATTTTTATTTTTAACTGTACGAGCCCTCGTGTTTAGAAGAAACGTTCTTACCGGGTTGATGAAAAAAAGTTTTTGATTAAAAGCCTGGTCCGTTGAATGAAGCAGGATCAAGTGAATTAAAAATATTTATCTAAAGTAGACCATTGTTCTTCTTGCATGTGGCAAGAAATGAGATTGAACAGAATATTAAATTCCTAATAGAACCTGGTACAATGATATTTAATAAAAATATTATTATAACTTTATTAATACCAGAGTGAACGTAATCTATCGTTTCGTATGTTTTCCTCTCGTGTTCCATATTTTCTGTATGAAGTATATAATATTGTACGGGAGACATTTAATTTTTCAACGAATGATAGAAGAAGGTCGACGAGAAAATGTATCTGCTTTTCACATTTTCTAGGTTTTCCAACGTACTGGTTTCCTTTGAATGAGCTCGGAGTTCGATTAATCAAGGTTCGGTCCTATGATTTCTCGATTCATCGAGCTGCTATTACAGTGTTATTCAGTACACGATACATCAAGAGTATATAAAATGATGACGGAACGGCCACGATACGCAACGAGCCGGAAAACACGTAATACTCCAAGTGAATCTTCTCGTTTTTTTAACAGTTTCACCTAGCGAATCATGTTCGTACTACGTACTTGGTATAATTTACACTTCATACTCAAAGACGAATTACAGTTACTATCAATTTTGACTAGAGCTTCTAGGCGTGGTCTTATTCAAATTAGGCGTTTCTACATTTCCTTCCTCTGTGCACGCTTATATGCGCGAGCGTTTAGCAACGAGTGCTGGAAACTTGCTGGAAAGCCTGTACGGCGTTGCTCGTTTCGTTGCTCCTGTATCTCTATATCTTAGAACGTCGCAATTAGTTGACGCGAGGAAGTACAACGGAAGTTTCGCGATACCGTAATGTAACATATATACCCGCTTTGTAGTAATTAACTTGGACGGATAGCGTAACGAGTACAGGTAACACTTTATTTTTCAGCTTGGCACAGCCGAACGGGGATTTCCTGCTCTTTCGCGAAACTTTTCGACTCCGTCATCTCTTTGTTTATTCGATGCGGCCGAATCAACAAAATTTCAATGATCGCGATAAGCGAGCCACTATATTTTCAAATTCTGAATGACATTGCGATCACGAAATTGATCGCTGAACGGATTGCGTGCAAGATAGGGAAAACAGGGAAGGTAGATCTTCAATATCGCGTAAAACGCAGGCTACGTGAGATGAATAATTCCAGCTGCGTTAAAGCGTTAAAATCGAACGGGTATACGCGTTCAATCTGCGAAGGCAAGCGAACGTGGCGTATTCTTGCAGCTTTCGACGATCAATTAAATCGAACCAGCGGATGCAGTCCGCCGCGAATAACAAAAATCATTGGACGATTATCGATCAAAAACCACGTTAGTCGTGGTGGTTCGGAGGCGTCAGCTATTATTCATCTTCGACAGCTTTTACGTCGTTCAATGGTAAAACGACCCGACCCGATCCGACCCGACGAACGTGCCATTAATAGGTTTGCTTGTTGCACGTGCTTTAGCTCTGCCACGAGATACGCTACTTCTTTTACACCATCCTGCTTCTTTCCGGAGGAAAGGATCGCGATACCGGCGCCGGTTCAAGCGACTCGCAAATCGATATTTCAAAATTAACGAGCCTGTCTCGACGCGTGAAAACCGCTAGCCCGATAAACCGGCGAGTCGATTAATATTCAATAGAGAAATTCGTCAATGTCCGAAGCAACGTTCGTTTTCTCGCCAACCTGGATTAAAAATGTTGAAAAACCAGTCTGATTCGTCATGCTCTTCTTACATCCAGATATAGACGAATTATACTTTGTTATAGGATCAACCATCGCGATTTTATTATCATTAAACTATACGATATCATTTTTGTACGCGGTTTCAAGCGTTCATCGTAGATATTGAATTTCATGCAGCGTGGAACGCGTTAACAAGATTTACTGTGTGTAAATTTGTTCGTTTTCCAACAATTTGTGAGTAATTAGTTTTCTAACTTGATTTAAACACAATTTATCTGTATACATATGGAAATCATTTTTAATTGAATTACACGTGAAATTATCAAACACTCGAAAAGAGATCATTAGGATTTCCTCGAGATACAAAATGGATTATTGTAAATTTGTAGAAAAAGCAATTATCTACGAAATATCGTATATTTCGAGAATCTAGATTTTGTAATATTTCAAATACACGACAGGAACTTTCTCAAGAGGGACGTAAGGGACCGAATTTTCTTCAAAGTTAACAATGTAATTCGATGAGCCTTCGAGTTTTCGAAACAGCGAGCCTCCCGTTAAATCTTTTACGATAAAAAACACGCAATTAATTTGCTGCTGGCATTAATTAACGCATCAAAGAGAGACAAAGAGAAAAGGTGGTGAGCGAGAGAGAGGGTGGCTGATAAACGTGCCACTGGGATGCACGTAATTTATAGAATTTCAATTAAATCAAATGCATCGATGCATATTACCGAGAACGCTTAAAATGATATTTTTGTTTGTCCTGTTATCATTGACCCCTCGATAGAAATATTTTAACAGGTATGCACGAATAGCGTAACAAAATATAAAGGTAATCGACTTATTATCGACGCATTAATTATGAGGCCTGCTATCGATTAAATAATTTAAAAAAAAGACATGTTACAGACCGTGTCTCCTTCAGCTAAGACTAATTAGCTCGTTCCGAATAAATCAGACGCGTGTAATGTATCGGAATCCCGGGTCGATCGTATAAACGGGAAATTAAATCGTCGTCAACCAGGTCGTGTATTTGCAACGAAAAAGTAAAACAAAGGAGCCCCGGGTTTATAGTTCAATTTGCAGCGTTTATTTATTCGATGTACCCTGGAACAATGACGATTCGAAAGCGCGGGGCGAGGACGCGCATTTGCTGTATTTTATTTTCAAACGGTGCTTGCTTACCCAGTTACACGAAAAATTTGGAGCGTGTGCCTCTGTTCCAATAGCGTACTAACATGAAAAAATAAAAATAATAAAGCTTGAATTAACTTTCAACTGGTTTTCTCGTACCTATCTAGTATTGATGCTTTTTTTTATGTTTTTATTGTGGAATATTTGCATTGATCAAAGAGGAACAGAAAATTTAACAATTAAATCTTGCTAATTCGGGAAAATTTATTAAAAATGCCGAGCATAAGATGAATTCAAACGAACAAGTGTTTTTATTGTACGTGATATTTCCCTCTTTCATTGTTAATGAAGCAAAACCGCCTTTGAGTTGTTTTCGAACGATTTCAATTTATGTTGCATCGTTAACGACTTTAACGATTCTCCGCTGAAAATTGCAGACAACACATCATATACCACGAAGTTTCCCATCGTAAGATTGAAAATGGTAAAAATATTCTCCGTTATAATACCTATATCGTAGAAGGGAATGCTTTGTAAAATCTCTGATTTCATTTCACAATGTCTGTCCACAAATTTTTTCTCAACGAGCCGACTTTTCGTTAGCATTACTAGCGATAAAATCGTTTCTACAATCGACCATTGCAGTATCGTTGGTTTTCTACGTTTATGTACTCACGCAAGCCACGCACCTGAAAAGGGGAAACAGCAATTGAAGCAGCAACCACGAAACGAGCGTCGAGAGTATCGCGTGTAGAAAACCTATTTCGTCGTGATTCCGGTTGCTGCTCCGACCGAACTCGAGGATAATATTAGGGCATCTCGTAAGTGATGTGGTTTTTCCAGGGAACGTATAATAAAGCGATAAAACCGGTAGTTGTGTGCATTCATCTGCTTGGAGTAGTTGGTGTTACCGACGTTTATTCCACTCGCGGTATCGTTTGAAGCTCGGCTTTCGGAATAAATGATTAAAGGACTTGCCTTAATTTTTCACTACCATAGTAAAAAGGAAATTTGAACTTTTATCATTTCGCGAGCGACATCGACGAAACGAGAGAAAGATCTTTCGTTTCAGGCCGATGCTCATTCGTGTCAGCGAGTTTCTACTTTCGTCACTTGTGTATGCAGCTCGCGAGTTGTCAAGATTGCAGGAACTCGCGCGTACTTCTGGTGGTGCCTAATTCCGCGAGTTCTGTAATCTTGCAGGGCCGCGGGTATACGCATATGCGTCTGTGTATCGGAGCACGTGGAATCGCAAACAGTGAAAGATCAAAGCGAACGACAGCATCTCTCTCGGCTGCGAGACGAATTTCCATGAGTTCCAACGTCGACCGTTGCCAACGTGCCGAATTCACCAAGACTTTCTTCGGTTCTCGGCAAACATCGCGTCGACGATCAGACAACGTGCGAGGTATTCCAACGGCGTGGCGCATCGGTGAATAACGGAATAAGGAAGGAAGGAACATTTATCCGGGAACGAACGTAGAATGCGGATTTTCAATTTCTCCAACCGGTAACTTGTTCGACCGATATTGCTTTTAGTTTATTCCCATCCGGCCGCTTATATCGCGTTTAAACCGTTTAATGCATGAAAACTAAAATTTCTTTGCTTTATTTTATTGCAATATTTAAAGAAAAAGAATTGTGTAATTTAATGGTAGTTTCCCTTTAATGGAAAACGTTAGTATTGAGTGTATATGTTTAACGCGATGTCAGCCAGCGTTTCAGCACCCTGGAAACAAAGCTAGAGAAGGGGATGCTCTTCAACTCGGGGAGCCACTTTGCCAGAGATCTGGTTTAATTTACCCCTTTAGCTATTACTCGCCACTATAGTGGTTTCCTGTTAAACCATTTAGCATTGTTTCGATTGTCTAGCGTTTAACATTTCAAGTCGATCAATGCGCAAGAACACTCGTGTTCGACAGTTAACACTTCTAAACGAACAAATAAAATTAATACTTTCACGAGTAGAGTGATAATGGAAATTCGTGATTCGTGTATCCATTGGTGCGTCTCGTAGCTTCCACTTGACGCGAGAAGACGGTCTGACCACAACGGACGTTACTACTTAGCAGAGTCGGGCCACACAGAGCTTCCAGAGAGTACAGTGGCTTTGCACCGAAAGGGTCAAGGAACCAACAGGATGAAGTAGCAAACTATTAATACACCCGAATCTGTCAGACCCAGGTCAGCGAGTAAAACTGAACAATGGATGAAAATTCAAAAAGTCAAAATCATTCATCGAATATTTTCAATACTTTATTACAATATTTTATTTTAAATCTTCTCCTTCTGCCGCATTGTCGCGATTTATTCAAATGAATTCTATTTTTCGACCGGTCGACGGCGCTGTTAAAAGCGAAACGATGTAAACGTCGATGCGCACGCGAACACCGACGGAATTAACCGGCGGAATGGATCCGGTTTAAGCGGTGCTCGTGCACACGGATTTCGTTCGAATCCTCTCTGACTTGGTGGGCTGTATATCGGTGTCGGAACTCGAGAGGAAACGCGTGACAGACTCGCGACAACCGACCATCGAGGAGGGTGAGACTCGTGAAACACGGAGGGTGAGCGAGTATATGGTGTTTGGAAAGCGTGAATACCGATGAGTGCCGTTGGCTAAGTATTGTACGCCGGTGTAAGAGTCTTTTTTAAATCCATTAGTAGCTGCTGCGTCCTGTTACGGGTACTTTCAAAAGGTAATATCAGAGCATTTCCTTTTTCTCTGTATTACGAGTTAAAAAAGTCTGAAAGCTACCTATGGCACGATGATACCCGAGAGGGAATAGACCTCTGCGTGGAAAGAGAAAATCTCGTATTTATATTTTCAGATCCATTTAAATCTAGAATCCATGAAATTCGAACAAATTCGATTTAAATCGGTCAAACATCGTCGCGATAAAGTTTCAACAAAGAAAGTCGAAATATCCTTTAAACACTCTGTTTCCAGTTCCTTAATGAATGTTAAACATTTGCAAACGAAGATCCTCAAGAAAAGTAATATTATTACTGCCGTTTTTCGTGACTAACTGAAAACTCGGTAAACAGACGGAACGAATTAACACAGCTTGACGAATGAAATTACGATTTCCACGCTGGCGTTGATTTAAACACGAAGGGGAGAAAATTGAAGTTCGATGGCGTTCGGAGTTCATTCAGAGCGTGGTTAGGTTCCGTAGGTCGTGCGAACAAGTTTCGCGATGGCGCATGTTTTTACGCAACAAAAAGCTCGACACGCTCAGGCATTCAACATTCCGACCGCTTAAATATTTGATTCAAGTAGCTGCACGACTCTGCATCGTCGCGAACACGTTCGTCCCTGGTGTCCTTATAGTTAACAAACATTACCCAATGGAAATTCGAGTGCACACGTATCAAGTTGCTTGCTGTGATATGCTGAAACTTCTGTAGTCGTGCAGCTTAAAAAAATATTTGTTTATTTAAGACCTCGACGGAAATCGAATTATTTTCTTTGAAATAAAATTTTTATGCAAATGCGAAGGAGTCGCAGATTATTTGCTTTTAATAGAATAACGTCATGCCTTCGGAAATGTTGAAAAGCATTGCAATGAAATTCCCAATTTCTATTCTCCCAATACGATACGATCGAACCTTCAAAGAGCGAATCGTCCCTTGAATCACAGCTATACAAAAATAAGAAAGAATCCAACGCGTACCATCGTGGCCACTAGGTAAGTGCTTCACGACATCATCAGAGGAATACTCAATGGAATTCGAAGCAGCTCCCAAAAATACGACGGTTTCTTTCACTGCTTAGCAATGTGAAAGTCATTCGAAGAACGTGGTGCACTTACAGATGACAGGGGTCGAGTTAATATCGTAACATCGATGTTAGTCGGCGTTGTCTTAGCGATTCCTACCTTTTTCGGGTCAACCACACGAGTGTGGGCGATGGCGCAATAAACGCGAGCGAGCAACAAGCATCGAATCCCAAAGCGATATCGCGCAAAAGAACAGTGTTCCCTTAGGAATCTGTTGAAATCGAATCGAGCCTTTGATCCAAATCCACCGCAAAACGATGCAAGGATCAAGCAAATTTAGCTTTTTAATTACGCCTGACGCTGATAGTGAACTTGTTAAGAATATGCAAGCGTTCAATGAACAAGCGATGAATTAAAAAGGGTGCAAGGGTGCGTGCAGCCACACGACCGTTGTCGCCACGGTGTGTGGCCAGTGTGACACGTAAACGGGTCGCTGGAACGACACGCTGTCGACGGATGCAGCAGGCGGTCGCTGAATGCACCTTTGTACGAACAGGCCACGTGCGCATAATCGTGCACGCTACTCCTGCAAAATGCAATTTGCAGCCGCGGATACGTACTGAAACGGTGGCCGTCAGATAGACGTCTTCGCAACGCCGGATTGCGCTCACCGTTCACGTGTAGTCCAACTGCAGTGTGAATCGACGGTGTCGGCTTGTTGGAACGAGATAATTGATTACGATTGACGTCTACTTTACCTACAAGAAGTTTCGTACAATTTATTTTGGCTAACATTGCACGTTGTAATAATCATACAAATTTCTATCTTATTGTTAGAGAGAATCATCTGTGTACAGTGGCACAATTTGGTCAATCGTGTTTGCATTTCCAAAGTTGGAATACCGTGACACCGGTGCATGAATATTTGACAATTCCTGATGGGAAGCTGAGCGAGACTGAATCGCTAGGGATACTAATGCAAAGTCAGATGTCTCCGAAGTTTCCTGTAGCTCCGAAGCAGACGTTACGCGCCGTGTTGTCGCGTGGCTTACGACCGATGCATGAATCATAAATCACCGGGATTAGACGTGTAAAAGTAACTACGTCCGGACGACAGCGACACGACTCGAATCGTTGATACCGAATCACATGATTCTGTCTGATCGGCATCCATCAATGCACCAAAGGTTAATCAAATTAATAAAAAATTTTTTCTAAAAAATTGAAATCTATATTAAAAACACTTCGATGAAAAGTGGAATCGAAAAAAGATTGAACAAAAACGGTACCACGATAGGAAGATATTCACTTAAAAAAATTCAATTTCTCTGATGGATTATCAATATTTCTATATAAAAAACCTTCTACGGTATATTGAAATATACCGTAGAAGAACAGCTAATAACTTGCAGTCGAGTACGCAAGAAACCATTTCATCGTAAAATAAAATCAATCAATGCTGAGAAACAACGTGGCGGTCTAAGCTTTTGATTTTAACGAGTTTCCGGTAATTACAGTCGCGCTATCGCCGCGAATAAAAGGAGAATGGAATACGCAAATGAGTTCGTGGATTCGTGAAACGCGATTGAATTGTAAGCAAAGTTACCGCGAATATTACGTTTGAAATTCCCAATTGCTTCGACGAAAGTCTGGCAACCTTGCGAAATACTTTGCGAAGGCGTAATGTATAAGGCTACTTCCATTTCTGTCCTAAAACTCGACTGTATCAAAGTTCTCGCTCTTTTCAAACACCATGAAACTTATTGTCACCTTCAGTTCCTTCTGTTCTTTGAATTATATCACCAAGATAAACATGAATTATTTATGGTACTGCATTTAATTGAAATTACAGCGGACAAAAATAATCAACGCAAATAAACGATGGTGTAGTGTTTGTTAATAGCTTTTTACCAGACAGCACTGAGTCTAACGAATGATATAAGATTAACCTGACTCGAGGAAACTTTTTAAGCGGACTAAAAGCTTTGTAAAACGACCCGAGATGAGAACAACGACACGAGAGATACTTTCTTTTAAAATTCCTACCCTATGCATAGAATTACTTGACATTAATTTCGATTCAAGTAGAATTCTGAATACAAGCATCTAATAAATTCCGAGAAAACCGAAGGAAAAATGGAACTTCTGCAAGCGTAGTGTGCAGCAAAGCATGGCGGAAACACGGTCGAAATCGTATTTATGTTTTCCATCAGACCGACGAAACAGCGATTCTGCAACAGTGGCCATTGTCTTTGAAACGGTTTAAAATTGATTACCCTTTGAAACGCCACACTCGGGGGAACAGAATCGCGACGGCGACTTCCGGCCCGAGGGAAATCGAACGACACGAACGATACATCCGGCCGAAGATGACGAAGGATTATGAGTCTTTCAATACGGGCTGGCCATTGTTACAAGCAAGATCGTTAACTTCATAATAACACAATTGATAAGGAGGCTGCTTCGCGTCCCGTGAGCACACGGGTCACTGCCCTGTTGAGAGGAACACGTTTCCATTACGGATCAGTGGTTCTCACGTGCTTTCTTTTTCCCCGGCTTCACTGTGTTTCCGTTTTAAACGCGTCACTCCGCCATCAATAAATTAACGTAGGAAATCGAGAAAATTCGCAATTAAACTCGTCCAAGTGTAACAACAACGACATTAATTTTAATACATCATCCGGTGCTTTTTTCTCGATCGTTTATTTTTCACGAACGGTTCAATTAACAGCTCTTTTTATTTAATTGAACAGTCGGATGAAATCTTCTGGTTAAGCTTGATTCAGTGGTTTCCTTTTTTTGGAATTTCAAAT
The DNA here is from genome assembly GCF_051020975.1 of Osmia lignaria lignaria. NCBI lineage: Eukaryota > Metazoa > Arthropoda > Insecta > Hymenoptera > Megachilidae > Osmia > Osmia lignaria. Next base: position 10,131,313 of record NC_135041.1, read on the forward strand.
TCAAATTGAACTTTAATCATTCTGGACCGATATTTTTCTTTGCAGATATAAAATATAGACTTCTTTTCTCTAATACTATTATACGTGGAATTTTACAAAAAATCGATCAATGTAAAAAAGATTGGATGGTTGCGTTAAAAAAGAAGTAAAGCGGTCTTTTTCCAAACATCAAAATCTGTTAAGGCTCAAAGGGACAAGCTCTTTCCGTTTTTCGTGTTATTTTGTTTGCACACGATGGAACGAGGCTCGTATTTTTACATGAAAATCTGCATCGTTGGGAGTTTCAATTCTAAAAACGTATTTCAATTAATTCTTTACAATCTAAACAGAACAATAGAACAATAATTTAATAACAAATGCATCTATCTACTACTAAAAGAAATGAAACAAATAACAACCTCTGTATTGAACGAATTTGTTTCACGATAAAGGAATTGAATTCAAAAGCCATAAGCTTTTACGAACGAATAAAAGATTTAGCTGGTAGATTTTAACGTAACGCTCCGGGGATAGTGCACTTATTTGGGATAATCCTTTTCTATGAATTTGTATTTTGGAAAAATTACAAACGCATTATAAATATTGCGTTATTAAAAATTTCTGCTAATCATTTACGAGAAATATATCTTGTCAGATTTTCAGTATCCTTGGTTACTCTACGTTATACGTATAGCGCGATCAAATCATTTTTGCCGCACGATAAATCGATTTCCATGAAATCTGTGTCACCAGAAGAGCGAATGGAGGGCGGTGGAAAAAGGTATTTACATTTTAATCCTTAAATAACGGGCATTTCCAATGGATGGGAAGCTCGCCGAACTCATTTACTTAATACATTCTCCATTCGGATCCAATTTTCCAAGCTCTCAACGAATCGGCTTAATTACGCATATCGTCGGCCTAGAAATATTTGTTCCCACCCCTAGTAATGGTTTTAGAAAAAGTACGCACTTTCGTGTATTTTAAGAGAAATATTCTGAGTGAGCGTAAAAGAAAATAACAGGCTCGAGGGGTACACAGAAAAATAAATGATCTCCCTTTCCTTTCCAAAGTTATTAATGGTTTCACTGGGTGCTCGTTAATTTTAATATTCCAACAAGACCTGTTAGAAAAGCGCTCTTTTTTCGACCGGCTTCATTTACGGTAACTGCGATCCAATTACACGCGTTTGTAATCCTACTTATAAATTTGGTAACTGTAATCAAGCAGAGAAAAAATTATCGTTTCTATTAAAATTTTACATGCCGAATCATAATTAATTTTACAACACGATACAAAGTCTGTTCCACGACCAGAACAAATAGAATTGGTCAGCCGACAAAGGGTGGAGTAATTTTCTGTAGTGCAATCGATCGAATGAATTCGTGCGTTCCATGTCCTCTAGGACAAAAGGATCGAAAAAGAAACTGAAAAAAGGCCAATAATTCAATTTCATGAATTCTTTACGTAACGCATCCTTTGATCGTCGAAAGAATATTAAGTATGTATTCCTTGCACGTGCCATCGAATTACAATTTCAACCCTGTTTTTGTAGCAACTTGTAACAAACACGGCACATAGAACAATTGTTACTCTCTTTAACAAAGCAATAAACACCTTATTTTTTTTTTAATTAAATTTTCCTGCACCCATCATCCTTTGAATATAAAATTATTTATAAATTCGAAAATTAAATGAGGCGATTCTTATTATCTACATTTAAAACTAAATTAGCGAGGTATCATGTAACAATTTGCCAAGAATATATAATGTGTTCGAGCGTCTCGAATGCGTTCTTCATTAGAAAGAAACAGCAATGCGACCTTAGACCCGTTCACGAATATATCTCGCGAGGAAAGTTAGGAACGACCGTACGAATTCCGTTATCGATAGCATAAACTGACGGTGAAATCGATACATGGCAGTATCGACTCGACTCGATGCACTTCGCTGCGTTTCACGATGGATGGCCCCGAGTCGACTCTTCTTCTTTCCTTCTTCTTTCCTTCTACTTCTATTACGTTCATCTCTGTCTAGACTTTTGGCGCGTTCTCGCGACCACGTCGATTCCTTCATAGCACATGTTATTCGTCTTTCCTCCGTTTCTCTGGCACCCCCGATACTGCCTGATTTACGCGCGAACGTAATCGAAATGTAAAATCGTGTATTAAAAAATGTGGCTACGTTAATGTCGTTCTCCAACTTGGAGATTTGAGATAAATAATTAGGGTCAGAACGGGTTGAAGTTGGTGACAACTGAACCACGAATGAGAAAGATAATGCGATTCGATGATCCTTCCTCTGGTTTTGGTTCGCTAGGATTCAGATTCTCATACCGATACGACCCTCGTCAGGAGATAAGGGTTAAACACACCCCAAAAGTTCCGTGATCGTGGCGGCGATAACTGAGCAATCTCTCCTTCCTATTTGTAACCATCCGAACTGTGTCAACCGTCGACGCAATGAAACGAGGGGTGTGTATCGATTGTGAGGGACGTTCGCACGGATGGACCGTGGCCAGAGAGTTGCGGAAGATTGTGGGGAATATATGGAGCAGCGATTGTGGTGTACGGGGTGTAAAATTGAAAATGTCACGTTGGTAGTATTTTGTTGCGATACATCTGTGGTATGTTTGCTTTTTTTCTTTTAACACAGTCACTTACCGCTGCTGAAATAGTCATATCGAATGATCGCTACCGTATTTTGAAAAGTTTTCAAACGTTTAATATTTTAACAACATTATTCAATGAGTAGTTTGTTGAATAGCTTGCATGTAGCACAGCTATGATTTATGCTCTCCTAAATTAACCAATTTCAATTGCTTGCATGGAATTAGCATTTCGAACGTTAGCGTAATAATAATTTGCATTTTGCACGAGGAATCAATAGAAAGTTCGGCGTGTAATTAAATTAAAACTCGCGGCGTATCAATACGCTTCGCTCTGTTTACGCATGTTAATTAATTAGTCGATGAACGAGCGTGTTTTCGTCGTTGAATCTTGAACGAATCATTCGATTACGATTGAATTCCGGTTATACCGTCGGGTCGTTCGTTCGCTTTGACGTCCGCGACTGGAACGGAAGGTTCTCCATTAATCCTCGAGAAAAGCGGAAGAGATAAACGAATACGGCGACTAGAATGAAGAGCACGCTGAAGAGAGATAAACCGGACGGTTTACGTCCCTTAAAAACGAGATTCATTTTCAAGTTTCACCGTGCCGATACTCTATCACGGCTGACAGCATCCTTACAGGGAATACGATCCGTCTTGTTACCGTTTGTACCATTGTTTTAGAACGTAATTCTTATGAAGTTGTTACACGTTATAAGTCTAACGTTATTTTACGCGATAAAAGTATTGCACGATTCTATTTTAAAGTTTGATACCGTCCATTAGCGAATATTCAATTTGAAGTGCGAAATCATCAAACAACAATATCAATCAGTTTATCCGTATATTGAATCGGCGAAAGAATGGACGAAAAAGCGGATACGAGAAAATAGGGAAACGGGTTTGCAGAAGGGCGCGTATAAAAGCGAGAGGGTGGAACGGAAAAGTGTATTACCGGCTAGAGCGTCGATGGAAACAAAAGAAGTCGACCTCCGGCACCGGAAACGAACGATTTTCAACGAGTTTACTGGCTCTTCCGAACGCTATCGGCTTATTTTGCCCTCGGAGTATGTTGTTGGGAGAACGAGAGTCACGGAAAACTTGGAAGATGTTCGAAAAACTATGTCCGTGTAAAATTCACTCGGATTTCAAATACGTTTGAATGACTTTGGGGTAGAACAACAGAATCGTGTTAGTCGATGCGTGAAATAAGTAAGACACTTATTTTACAGAGCGGAAGTATTCGAGAATATAGGATCAAGGGTTACCGGAAGGCACTGGCGGTTATTGAAATCTCGCGGGACACGATATTAGGAAACTATTTTGGAAATAATGGAAATAAAACTGTTACGGTAGGTAGCTCTATTTATAGAATCAACAGCATTTGGGTTAATTAAAAATTGAAGGGAATCCAGTCTGTTACCGGAAAGATAGCTTCGAAGTGTTATCTATTTTCGAAGCTTGTTATTTTGACATTTTGGTTTATTCAATCGGTTAATAAAAGGACGATATAAAAACGTGTATCTCGAAATTGAGTTATTCTGGAAACACTGATTGAATAAAGAAAATTAAACTAAAAACAAATCTGGTATCAGTCCACGGATCGCCTCGATTTTCAAACCATCTTATCGTTCCTTCAATCGAGAGGCAAGAACTTCTAACAAGCGCATAAATTAACGATTCTAACAGGTCCAAGTGTTCTCTCGCTGTTAGGCTATCGATTCAGACACGCACGCGATTGTCGCATGCAACTGGAAACGCTCCGATTGAATTTTCCGTTTCACCGTTCGAGGAGGCGAAAGAAAAGTCGAAGGAAAAATCGACGCGTGAGAAACAAGACGCGGATGCGAACTGTCGATGCAGATGGTTTGACTGATTAAAATAAAAGCGAAAGAAGAGACGGGTTCGCGGTTTTCCACGCGAGCGGTACTTCTGTCCCAGCAATTTGACGCTCTTTCTCCACTTCTCTTCCCCAGTGGCCTCGTTTCCCTGTTCCAAACCGACACACACTTCCCTCCATCGCTGGATTTACACACCGCGGAGGAATGAGTAATGCCTAATTTGCATTTTGCGTGTGATTTTGACTTCGACGTAACACGAAGTTTATTAATAATGCAATGGTTGTGGATGGAATACGCGAGCGCTCTGCTGCAGCGTCGATGTTTTTATTTCGCTCGTCTCTTAGGGAAGTCAAACTTCCCTCGTGCCATCAGTGATACAAAATAAAATCATTAGACACAACAACGTTACTGTTTTTTAAATTACTATCACAATGGTATTACGAATCGCAATGGAAGCAGCATGTTTTAGACTCTGCACCAATTTGTCCCAATTTCGTGAACGACAGAAGGATCACTCGCGCGAAGGATCGTCATTGTGACTGATTATAATCGCGGGTAAACGATTAGTCCGCGAAACTGACCTCTTTGTCGCGTGGTTTTGGTGCACAACAACGATAGGGAGGACGAATGAAAGGAACTGGTGGCAAAGAGCAAAAGAACAGGAAAATAAACGTCCCGCGTCCCAGTTTACATTTCATTTTCCTCTCTAAATTTGGTCCGACTCTATTCCCTGGCAACATTTCATTCGCTATTTTATCTTTGTTCTCTGGCTTCAGTGCTTCTCAACCGTTCACCGGTGAATCGAGTCGAGGTGTTTCAATTCCCCGCTCTGATCCATTAAAATTATGTAAATAAAGCAATGGCAGGGCTGTATAATGAAATTTTCTAGTGAAATAGATTGAGAGCTGGTACACTTGAATACACCGTTTCTATACACTACCTAAAATGCACGTACACTTCCGTTTACAAATTATGGGGCACCTTAACGTTTCGCAATAAATCGAGTCTACAATTGCAGATTTAGTTACTCACGTTAGAAATAAGAATCGATCGTATATTAAACAAATAACGTTAATTTGCCTCGAACGCAACCCTTTTCGATAAATAAATGTGGACCAGGGGATGAACGGACGGAAAGCCTGGCGACCAGGCTAAATTCAAGCACGAACAGGACAGTTTGACGTCAATGGGGGATAACAAAGTAAAGTGGAACAGCGTTTCTCGGCCTTTCGCTCGTAAATTTTTATCGATTCGACAAACTCTGACCCTTCGACTGGTCTCCTTCCCTCTCGAGCAGCTTGATTAAACCCGTTACGATCGCGCTTTAAATAGTAGAGAAAACGTTCGCGCCCGCTCGATCCTCCTCGAAGCTGAATGAACAACTTGAACTTTAAGAAAGAACCTTTCTTACGATCAGAGAAGGCGAAAACAGAGAACGAGTATATTACGTAACAAGAAGGTTACGATGTTGAATCTCTTGTGAAAATTGAACGGGGAATCTTGGAAGGAGGTTAATTGCATTAGTAGATTTATTGTTAATGAGAAACAGTTGGGAAATTATGTGGCATTGATTAATTATTAGTGACCTACTTGAATTCAGTTACTAACAAGGAAAAATAAAAGGAAAATTCTTTTTTTTCCGCCTCTTTGTTGCCAGTCGCGTTACAAGTCGGACGCGTTGAAGGTACCCAATAACACACAATCGAGAAGTCGACTGCTTCTGCTTTCGCTATTCGATATTCAGGGAAAATGGAACTGGCTGCTGCTCCTGCTTTCTATGTGTTATCGTTCCAGCAGCGTTACCCATTTCATAGCCATCTCTGGAATACAACGCCGCCGGCTGTCTATGCTCCGTTCAGTCACGCTGACAAAATGGATAATAAAAAAAACCCAACCGAGTCGCATCGCCACGGCCACGTACATTGCACTTCAAAAATCTCCGGACACTTATCAACCTTTGTTAATAAAAATTTTAGAAAATTTTCATTGATTTCGACTAATCTATCATTACGATTTCAGGAAATATCAATTTCAAAGCAACGATCGTGATTCGCTTTAACAAAGGTTCTATTCTTTCTCAGTGTCCTTCTATTCCTTTGAACACTGTTCGACTTTTGACCATCCATTTTCAATTCTCCCCAGTGTTTCTCTATATCCTGGAAATGGCGCTACAGATCAATACCTTACCGACGTTCGTTAAATATAATCGTGTAAATAATGCACCACTGTGTAAATAACGAATTGCATGATAATTATATTTATTAATATCCCTAGCAAATAAACGCGATCGGCAGAGCGTTCATTTCTCGAGCAGAGGGGTAGAAAGCTTGACGAGGAAATGGTCCTTTATTTTGTGACGGTTGTATTGATTTATCTTGCGCCCTTTCGAACGAAAGGCGAATTTGCATAGGCGAGAATTAATTATATATACTGAATCAATTTCCAAATTGAAATTTCAATTTGGAAATTGATTCATCCCGAAATGCGTCTAACCGAAAAAGCACTGTTTACCCAGTTGTTACCAGTTGGTAAACAAAACATATTGTTATCCACTTTTATTCGAATCGAATAATTTTCAATTAATTTTATAAATTTCAAACTTATATAGGATAAAAACATTTTTGTGCAGGCGCAATGCATCGATGTCGGATCGAAAGGGTTAAAGGTGAAAATTTAACACGGGACCAGCTAAAGCGATATCGAGTTCACCTAGACGTAAGACTATAAAGGGTTAAGATCGATCGTTGTTTCGAGAAGGAAGGACAAAGCGTGCCCCGTCAGATAATCGCGTCGCGTGTCGAGATCCATGTTCGCGTTTCGCGGAGAAAAAAATATTCGACTCTCACGCGAAACCGCACGCACGAACGGACAGATATCCGGTCGACGTACCGTTGCACGGGCCGTTGCTTCGCGGTATAACGCGATGAACTTTCGAACTCGATTCGAAACCCAGACCGACTGCCTTTCAAGTCGGATTTATCAACGCGTGAACCCGTTTGTCGACGCTCGATGCGTTTCTAAATCCCCCGCGGAAAGAGAATCGGCTATTACCATCGTCGGCCACGCCGCTTGTTTTCCTCTAATCTCCGTTTTTAATCGCGCATCACGTTTTCACGTCCGCAGTTTTTCGTTTCGCCCCAGCGAACAGTTTGTTTGGGGCATCGTTATGCCTGAAAATATTCCAGCTATGACATACCAGCTGGTTAGTTAAAAATTTGATCGTTGTTACGATAAAAAAACCGGTCTGTTTTTTATGAATTTATCCGAAATTTCATCGTCGATATTAATTAATAACCGTGGAGTTAATTTGAAATTATTTGCTAAATTTTATACTATTTTTCCAATCTATGGAAATTGTTCGTTTAAAAACTGATGTGCTTAGTTTTGTGTGAAGTACATTTTTTCTTGTGAGCTTGAATATCAATTCATTCAATATAGACTGCAGAGTACTAGTGGTCGTTAAAAAAGAACTTTGAAAACAGTCAAGCAGAATACATGTATACAAAAAATTTCAATAGACATCATAAAGGTATCATCGACAGGAAATTTGTATTCATTCATCACAAATTTATAGTCGTGCAACGATTCATATTCATGGGAATTTATATTCATGAATACAGTTCACGCCAATATTCTGCAGTTTTATGAACTTAACACCATTCCTTTTCCAATTATCTAAATTCTAACAGAAAATCCATATTCTAGCAATTTTTGGGGATGCATGTCTGAAGCAAACAATTAAAAACCATTTATTGATCGTCTCGTTCTGGCAATAATTCTCAGTCCCTGCGACACTTACTTTTCGTCAATTTTCACAATAACGTCGTGGATCAATGATGAAAGACGCTTAAAACTAAGAATAATACCTCTTAAAAACGTTTAGGAAAAGGCGCGATATGGAACGAGGATACAGATCCACCTGGGCAATTTTATTCTCAATTTGTCGTGGAAAAAACGATGGCTCTCTTGCGCGAGATTCTCGTAGCACCGTAGACACGTCGAAAGGCTCGAGGCTCGGACAACAAGTGGTGCCGTAACGAGCTTTTTATGATGAATGTGTTGCCCCATGTGCGAAAACGTGACTCCCTCGAGCACGTGCTCACCTGGCCGGTTCGCGGCTCCTTGACCCGTGAAACGGCTTCGGGCATTGTTTACCACCGCGAAACAACCAAGAGTTCACCAAGATAAGGGAACATATACGGGGTTGAAACACAGGTACACGAAAATATTCTATATCTCTGTATGCATATCGCAGCGCAATTAAAATATTCTGGATATACACTATCGTTGACGCGATACAGCGAATATCGTAGACAACGATGTCAACGAAGTTATCAAATGAAAAAAGGAAATTAATTCTCGGAAAGATAGAGCTTAGTATACACTGCAATCAAACAGCGTGAGTCATATTGATTACAAGAAACTTTGAAGGTTTTAAATATAGTTCTATCGGTAGACTACTTGTTTTAGCTTTAAAAATGAAGATGAAGCTACGTAACCTATAGATCTCGAGAAACATGCCTTCGTCAGAGTGTTAATAATTGAAAAGTCTGAAATACTGCCAGTCGTAAAGTGTAGGGTGAACGATTCCCGGTTCCAATTCAATTACACATCCCCGGCCAAACGTTTCAGCAAAATTTCATCGAATAACGTTTAATTAAACCCCTTAGAAATATGTCCGTGCAAAAATACGATCTCGCCCTTCCTGTTCCGGCGATGATTTGTGTCCCGAAGGAGCACGAAGAAAATATTCTCTTGTTAAATCCCAGGAGTTATAGAACGACGACGATGGCTGACTGCATCGTTAGCCCAACGATACAGACAATTCTTTTCTATTTTGATACGAATAGGATACGGCGACGACGACGACGACCTCGTTTCTCTTCGCCAGCTATCAAACCAACCCGCAAATAATTTTCTCCTTATTCTCGCTGTTTTTCCATCGTGCGGTTCTTTCTTCATCGGTTACTCGAATTCGATACCGATAGCTTTCGGCACTTTACGGATATTCTGATCGAAATAGCAACAACAAAAAAAAAAAATGCGGTCCACCAAGTAACATTTGAATAATTCCACGTGGGATTGTATTTTTCGAAAACTGTGATCGCCGTAAGGAAATCGCATTTCAACCAATGCCGGAAATATTCCGCGCGAACACGGTTGCAAGCAGTATTCAATTTTCAACAAAAAATCATATGAAAAATTCAATCTCTGCGACGCGAATCGTAACTCATTGTAACTCTATAACTTCGACTATTTTTACATTCACTAAATCACTTACAGATAACTTCAAATTTTCACGTTAGATATGTATGTAAATTTAAATGGAAAAAAGTAACTCACCTACATGTAGTCTCTGTTTAAACGAATCCTATGCAACCACCTGAAACACAAAAACAAATCAGATATTAGACACACAATTATTAAAGAATTATAAAATCTTTCATTCCATCAAGATCAGGTAATTAGTCTGGAAAGAAATTTATATAATAATCGAAGCTATTTAGCGCAAAATCAAAGGTAAATTGCTGAAACAAGACACAAAGATGACGATGTATCTATGAAAGTCTTCAGCATCCTGGTAAGAAGCCTGATGGTTGTCATGTAAATCGTAATCCCAACATCGAAGATTGAAAAGTGGAGCACGCTTGGGACGACGACGGTCCCCTTCGTCGCCACGGTCCCATCCTCCTTCGGCCATTATCATCGAAAGCGGATTCGAGCGCTTCGGCAACTTTCAACGAAGAATTTATTATAATCGCATTCAAGAACGTCTTATGGCTACGACTGCAAAGTAGCTATTCCATGGTGCGGGCAAAAGGGAAGGGTGGAAAGTAGGAAGCTGATTGAAACTCTGAAACATTTGCTCCGTTGGGTAACTTAGCAGCCAATCGTCGCAGATAAGTCGGTCTTCCCCAGTTAACGGTTTCCTTAATTAACCGTCTACCGTCTCGTGGTCCTGCTTCCCGCCACGACGAGGACGGATATCGAGAACTTTTCCCACCAGACCACCCTAACTGCTTCTCTATTAATTCACCATTATCACAAGAAAGTATAGCAACAATCCAAGGACCTTGCCTCGTTGGCCGAGCAGCGAGTTAATAGCTTCTCAACGTTCTTCGCCGACCGCTTAATTACCAGCTAGATAGCGCGTGAATTCTGCCAGATAAATACACGATCGTGTAATTAAGATCGAAACGATCGTCCAGTTACTTCGACGGAATGATACGCTTTATCCGATGATGTTCTAATGATTTTTCAGGACAGTTTGTTCATGCTCGTTCTATATACATAGTTGGATATTTTTACATTATTATTCTTTACTCTATTTTAAATACTAATTAGGTAATTTCAAAAATTGCTATCGCATCAGCGTTCTGTTCAACCAAGTGGTCAGCATAAACAATGATATTTCCTTATTAAACATACCTCCATCAAATTATGTAAATGTACCGTAATTGCCAATAAATTAATCGACGTATAAACCGATGCAGTTATAATTAAAGCTCGATCAAATTAAACATCGATATTGTTGCTTATCTTTGTGAAATTGTAGCAGCTTTAATAAAAAAAAAGTGAAGCAATACGAATGAAACGTAGCAAATGAAATGTAATTTTAATTCCTAGAAAATGCAAAGGAGAGAAAGAGTTCATGAACGATATTGATTGATCGTTGTTTCTCGTGCGTGAAGAAATTCATTAACTGATTAAACGAATATATGATGGGTTTTTTAACGCGTTACCGACAAAAAATTGAATATTCAGAGCTGACCTCAAACCTCTTCCGTAATTTGATTAATTGTTTGACCTACTGTGCAGATTTCTTTCCTCTGGTATCAAGGAACAGCTACGGAACTGTGTTATTATGATGAAAATATTTGCTAATATGCAGACGGCGAAGCGGCAAAAAGCCTTTCGAAGCGTTTCCACGAGGAATTGATGTAAATACAAGTAAAGTGTATTACTAACGAAGAACTTGAAGAACGTAAATAATGCAACTCTTCGTATTATCACGTTCAATTAACCGTGAACTTATTTAGAAAATGTAAACATCTTTTTTACGTAGCCAGTTGCAAAATGTTTAACAAGGCACGAAGTAGCTAAGTGAATGTTAGAAACATAGTATAGTGGAAGAGGTAATTTAAAGCCCTCGAGCCATATTTCTTCTTATAAGAATTCTTCGTTACCATAGCAAGTTCGGGCTACTGTTTTAATAGTAATCATTAATTAATTTTTCCTTCCTTACCTCAGAAATTTTTATCTTAATCCATCCTTTCTACTGCAATAAATTTAAGAATCTAGAACGCTCTACATCGTGAAATTTACGATTCACAGACAAACTCTAACAAGCATCGGCGAACGAAGTAAAGGACTTCCGAATAAGTGAAGGGGTTGCTTCATCGAATGAGGAACGATCGAGTACTTCGACGTCCAATGGACTACCGGGAGAATAGCACAAAAAACTCCGCTCGAGGATGGTTTCAAAAAGCCAAGATGTTCCTGCGGATAAGCGCGGGAAAACGACAAGTGGCCGAGAGTAATGGAGGAGAAATAAGGGTACGAAGAAGAGGAAGAAGTACTAGAATGCCGTGTCCAGGACGATGGCGCATAATTTAAGGTCTTCGTTTTATTAGGGATGCACCGTAGCGTGAGTTTGAATGCCGCGAGGAACCGCACGGTCACGAAGCGTTCCCTCAAAGACGCGGGATTAAGGGTACGGAAACTTCGTCGAACGATAACAATCGACGATTTGGATCCATAATCCGCGTGCCTCATGTTCGTCCAAACAGTTTAACTTGGACGAAACTTGGCGCCTCGAAACGAGCGTGATAAACGATCGAAGTTTCTCCTTTCATCGGCTGCCATGGGATGCTCCCGTTCGACGAATGCTTCGAATTCCAGCGCGTCGTTGACGCTTCACCTCTTCACCCCTTTCTCCTGACCTTTTCTCTCTTTCCACTGTTCACTAAATTATCACGTCCCGTTCGAGAATGTCGATCCACTCGCATCCACCCATCCCACTCCACTGTATTTTTAAGTTATACGGTATATTCTGCCTCTATGTATTATTTTATAAAAAAAAGAAATGGGCTATGATGTAATAAACGTGTTAAAATACTACAGGATATAGTATTTCAATTTTTAATTACAATTATCAAACAATGGTGCATCGATACTTTTCTGCGGCTCTTCGGGGATTTTACAAAATCCCAGTGTTCCCGTGTTCGTTGTTTAAGGCCGCGTTTTAAACCTCGCAGTCGAGAAGTTAATCGATACTTCAAGAAAGATTCGGGGTAGTCTGAAAAGCGGACTTAACTTTCGCTCGGTTGGTAATAAAGCGGCTTACTCACGTCTTACTGAGCACATCCGTTGGTTCAATCGCACCGATTGCTCGCCTCGTTTTCCAACTATTTTTCCTATTCGCCTTTGTGTTCGTTGTGCAATAATTCCTTCAACTTTCCCGATGCACCGATATTTCAACCACGCGAACGTACTACATATCTCTGACAGAACGTCACACTGTATCGTAAAATTTGTTTCTTGAGTCAGTTATCAATGATAAAGAGTAAAATTAGATAGCTTATCTTTCGATTCTGTTACGAGTATTTTGTAAAAAGAAGATTGGTTGATTAATGGTGATAAATTGTAATAAAAGATTATTCTATGATGGCCGTTCTACTTGAAATTATAGGTATTCAATTAAGGTATTCAATAATAAAATTCAATGTGTTCGCATTTTAAAGGTGCATTTCTGCAATGAGGTTTTATAAAGCATCTCTAACATGGTACATCAATAGCCGGCTGCAAGAGAAGGTTGATGGGATAAGTGTATAGATATCTGCATGAAGCATCCGGTTTTTCCTCGTCTGAAAGTTTTATACGCACACGCTGAAGAAGCGGGTATATAACGTGCTCTGGCCGGGAAAGAAGTTCGCTAAAATATCCGTCCACGCAAAGTGCAGAGACGTAAATTGCATCGAGCACTGCATCGGTGAAGATACGAAGAACGGAGCGAGCCTCGACGGTGGTCGCGATCGATTGCGTTCTAGCACACTTCCTGCTCTTTTCGTAACAAGTTAAATTAAGAAAAAAAGAAAACGGAGAACCGCAGAGAATCTTTCCTCAGTGAGAATAAATTCAGAAAACCGTCGGACGTTGTTAGTCGTCGTTTAAATAGAAAAATCGAAGCAAGGAAAATGATAAGTAGAAGATGCTTTAAAAATATTTTATTATATCTATTATTAGACATACGCGTTAATAAAAGATAAGATGGTAAAATAAAAAAATCTACTGAGTTGCGAGGAAATACAATCGCTATTGTCACAATGATTGACAGAGAAAATGGAGAATGCTATTGTTAACTTCGAGATAAACATAAATAACATTAGTATTGGGTAGAGAGAGAATATGACTACTGAAGAATGCTGAAACATGTTCTAGTTTCCCTCTATTTTCGTTACAAACGAAATCAAAGATTTACAGCACCCGCGACGTTTCCTTTAACGCGTTACCTGTCGGAGTCCCCCTTCGTGACACTTGAATTTCCATTGGAATCTATTGCCCCTATTATTAGGAATTCATTTATTTATTTAATTCGAAATACCGAAATTACGAAATCGTTATACAACAAAAAAAAAACGGAAAAATTACAATTAATTCAAATGCTGTATATTTTAATTAAAAATTTCATTGGTAAAAGAATTTTGATGCTGCCAATTTAATAATGTAAGCATAATAATTCGACGTGATATAGGTTGTTTGAAAGTGAATAAAGTTTAACAAGTTCTGTAATATGTATAGACTGAAGTGTACTTAAAAGTGAGATTAACGGCGGCCACTTTTCATGCTATAACAGGTCAGTTCGGGTTGGTACCTGAAAGTTTTGCAACTCGGTTACTGCTTCAAAACTTCCTTAACAAGTTGATTACCACGGAGGTCACCGATGATCAATACCATTATATACATCGAATTTAATTAAAAAGCTTGCAATAAACACAACCTGATACTTGCAACTCGTTCCTCGATACTTATAAAGTTTCGAGTGACTAACTTATCGACAACATGACACAACCGGCTTCCTAACAAGTTATTGAAAAACTTGTTGTTCTTTTCAGCCACCGTGTTCAAGCTGTTAACTTAACAAGCTTAATTTAATGATAGTCTACCATGATTTACGTAGACATTTTATATTTATACTTTAATAAATATTTTAAAAAATAGTCGAGGATATTTGAATTCATGGAATCGTGAATAATGGAAAGAATATACTCTCTTTTAGAATTTCTTATATTTGAAGAGACGAGTTGACGGGAGTATATTTTAAATAATAACATTCCATCAAGCAGAAGGATCACGAGGATACCTAACACGATTGCAGGAAAATTTAAGCGCGAATTTATACATTTTCCAACACGGTGTTCCTCGAGAACATGCCACCTTCTGTTACATGTAAACTTCGAAGCAAAAGCTTGCCGCGTGAACTTTAATAATGGGCCACTATATCTTCCTTGAAACGCGTATCATACCAGCTGAGGGGGGGGATTTTCATAAGGTACATAAATGCATGTGGTATTATAATAGAGGGTGGAATCTTTAACAATTCATCTTTCATACAATTAGTAACATAAATTCCTTTCTCACGTTATTGTACGATCTGATGACAATTGTCTAATAACAATTGTTATGAAATGGCGATTGTAGCATGATGATCACATAAGCACATTTTTATTCACAATATTTTGAATAGTTTCGATGGAACTCAAACAGCGCCGGTGTATTTGAACAACAAGACGGGGCGAAGACTTTCAAGTACTCCTCGATCCTTCATTTTGACAACAATAGTGAGCTAGAGTATTCTACCGTTACATGAACGCTTTTCACATTTCCACTATTTTTTCATTTTACCACGTACGAGTGATTCATTCAATAAAAATTTCAATTTTTATGCCTTCTGTCGCGAATGTATGAAAAATTCGATCACGCCAAACGACCGAATTTTTCGAAGATTACGCGCGCAATTCACGAATGATTATCCGTGGGTATTTCGAAAATAAATTAATAAATATTATGAATTTTGGGGAAATTTCGGTTTGGATTTGATCGAGGCTGCTAATTCATTCAACAACCTCGAAACCGCATTCTTCCTGCTTGAAATTTACAAATTCTACCTCTGGACCGACCGAAGATTACGTAGTTTACAATGTTACGTAGTCGAAGTTCCGGCAGTGGGTAGAAAGGGCTGGCTGGATGAAATATCCTCGCCTGTCTGTCATAGGCTTGCTTAGGCGTGCTCACGTTATTTCTAATTCACGAGTTTGCTCAGAAGCTTGCAGCTCAGGCATGCAATACGAGACGGCGTAGTGTGGCCTGGGTCGAAATAGAATTTCTCTGGTTTTGCCGGCCGCGAAAACACATCGCGCGCTTGAAATTCCACGACTACTTTTATACGGCGATATTAACGTCGCCGGAACTAACGCTGCGATTATGCGAAACTTGAAAAGAAAAGTCGAAAAGAGAAGTGCTCTCCAGAGAAATGCCTGAACGTTGCTCAGTTTATTTCTATTCTTCGTATTATGTATTAATTTCAATTTGAAAGTTGGTAACTTTGTGGCAAGGAGATAAATGTTTATTGTATAATTCCAAAAATATTTGTTGCAATATTGTGATTAATCCACAGTTTATCATAGTATACATATACTGAGGTATTGAAGTATCAAATCATGCACCTAAAATGGAACGGAAGAGCGAAAAGGACTCGAATCTCAAAGGATTAATCTTCAATGAATGCTCATGCTTCTTACACATATAATTTCGAGTTAATACGATTATCTGATGCTCTATAACATTACTTCTAATATCTCTAATTTCTGAGAATTAAATTTTATACATTCTGGACATTGAGCTGAATTTTGTTAATTAATTAATTTATACAGGTACGTAAATTGTTAGAATCAAATAAATTTGTATGAAATTATGTGAAATTATATGAAATTTTCAGAAATAAATCGTATAAATCATAATTAAAAAGTAGGTATCGAGTGCTCGTTATAGGACAATAACAGAAAATTGCAATTTGCTAACGTGTACGGTATAAAACGAATATTCCTGTACCAATTTCGTTTACCTAGTTATTTTCCAGTTACGTTAACATTCGCGTTTGTCGGCGTGCCTCGATATTTTCCAGTATTTTACTGTTCCTTTGCGACTCGTAGCCACCCATACAAGTTTTCCCTACCCATACGTAGTAAACTTCACAGACAGGGTATGCATGAGATTCGAATATGCTCCCGTTGCAACTCGAGTTTATTTCATACGACTCTTGATTGCGTTTTGCTCGTTCTTCTTCCATGTATTCAAGCTCCAATTTCCCACTTTCAAGAAAATTAGCTCCACAATTCCTAAAGGTTAACACGTTGACTGCACACCGTGATGTTTTAGAGATTTTCATAATTAATCTTATGTTGTATGATTCTCCATTTCATTATTATCTACTCTATCAACTAAACATTTCAAGAGACAAATTTGATTTGTATAAAATTCAAAAAACAGAGAAAAGGAGAGAATTCTGAACAGCATGGAAATTACACTAGCAATTCGAGGAAGAAACTTGGAGCACAAGATTTAAAAAAAATGAATTTGTAGTACCTTTGAATAATCTATATCGCAATATGCCGCAGCTGGTATTTCTACTGTGGCAATCAACGTGTTAATTTCTCCCACAAAGCAGAGATAAACAACGTCGTTGAAGATGGCATCCCTCCCAAAGTAATCTCGTAAAAGCGGAAAAGCTGCGTCTACGTAGACGTCAACCAGATCATCGGTGTAATGTTTCTTGCGGTGCGAGCAACTTTGTGAATCTTTGAAATTTATCAAGCTCGTTGCCGGGTGTAAGTTGTTTATCCAAAGGGGCGACACTAGATTCTAAAACTACGCTCATAAAGTGCGAGGCTATGCAAGGGTGAGAGTCGAGAATCAACGGGAATGAAAAATAAAAACGAAAGTAGCACGGAGATGAATATCTGGAAATGCAAAATTATTCATGCAAAATATTCACACCTATTTAGCGTGATAAACGATTAACTCTTGCGTATCATTTTACTAATTGAAGTCGAAATTTAGTGAAGTGAAACTGTAATGACGATGTAATCAACCGTAAAGTGCTTTCTCGTGTAAAAGCATGAATTGAAATATTCCTTTTACAAAGCTTGGTTTAAAAACAGAAATTTACTTCGAAAATTTGTTAAGTATCTCTGCAAAGCACTCGAATAATTAGACAGATTAGGCAAATGGTTTGAAACATTACTAAAGTGTCCAGAACTTAAATCAACGTCCCATTAATTTACTGAAATACGGTCATATTTTATTTGAATCGAGTGTAAGCAGAATTCATGTCGATCTGGATATATCGATGAATTATACAGTTTTTATGTCACTGCAAGTACGGGGCTAATTACAAATCATTCAGTTTAGAGTGTGAAAAAGCCCAATTTGCGAGAATTTAGTGTTTGCAATAGAAGGATTTATCGATGATCATGGATCGACAGATTTCCAGCGTTACCAGTGGGATTGATGTTCGTAATTAGTCTGCACCATACACAGTAGGTTAGCATTACGCGTATCCCGTAATTGGTATTGTACATAATCTGTGTATGTACAGGGTGTTCGCGTTATCGTTACACGGTGTTCTCGTAATTGATTTGTAGGCGGGAGTTGAAAAGCCCGCAAAAAGGAGAAAACATTGCTAGATAAACATGTAAACAATTTGTTTACGAATTTTGCAAATTCTTAATTAAAATATTCATAATTCATGTGTCCGTACAGAAATGTTATTAGTAATTTAAAAATATATTGCTTCGTTGTTTATAATTATTCAATTTAACACTGATTTCAGAAAACCGTAACAAATTCAGAAATATAATTTTCTTAATATAATTAATATTAATTCTCTCTTAATTCTCTTAAATGAGGTGCAATGTTGTATTTTTCAAATATTTTTCACGGTAAATAGTAAATTTTTAATGCGATAAACAGAGTTTGTTGATGTTATAAAAAATTGAAGAAAGACTTAATCGTTTCCAAGTTATATAACACGATCTAAGAAATTAAAAGTGCTTTCGCAAAATACTCCTTTTACGAGAGTTGTTTTCGCGAACGGGGATGAGAAATTTACGTCCCAACTTTCCCGCTTCCTTATTGCATATCTCGACGATTTAACGCGTTAAATGGTTTTAATTTAAATTATGCTCGTCTACAGGTCCGAGGAAGTTCTTTCATCAGATAACGACCGATTCTTTTCAGACGTACACCTTTAAGGTCGTTGAAAAGAAGAACGTTATTCGCTCATTTCCGGTCCCCGGAAATCTCTGTTGGTCAGTCAATAGCGAGACAAACACGGTGACATTTCAAATATGATCTTTATTGTGAAAGAAGCCCGCTATCACTATCATCGTTTACTCGTAACACTCGACAATTTGAAAAGTTTTCTCGTTAACTTTTAAGAGAAATTAAAGTTAATTAGTCATGAAAATCTAGACCTTCCAAAAGGAACAATAAAATCTTGGTGAGACTTTAAACACTATTTCTCGTAATATGTCATAAAAAGCTTTAGAACTTTTACGTACTTTTACTTTCTGACAAAGAAAAAGATTAAATAATACGAAATAAAATTCTCAGACGCTAATGATTTCGATAATGTGAAGGTTGTTAATAAATTGTTAGTTTTGATCCTTCTACAATACTTTATCGTGGGAGTGTTCTTAAAGAGGCACCTGCGTAAAACAATAAGTAATTACTAGGATCAACTAGGAAATACAGTAAAATTGTGTTCGCAACAGTTGAAAGCAGTGTCTAAAAGACCCCGAGTGATCATCTTCAGACGACCACTCGGAAGAAAATCAAACAATAGAGCTACTTCAGCATCACCCTTGACTCTCGCTGCAGACTTTTATCCTTTCTTGAGCGAAATCTCTTTCACCGCCATCGTCATCACTGTTCTACGTTGCACGATCGACAAACACCGAGTGAATCAGCAATTTAAATTCATAGAAATTTTACACTGGAAATTCTACGTCGCTGTCGCGTTAAAATTGGTTATTTTAAGGAATGATGAGCCCGTCATAATATTTATTTATCATTCTACGCACGATTTCAGCTCTTGTAAAAATGAAATTCTCTCTCTTGAAAAATAAAAAACATTTTTTTTTTCATGTCTACTGTACATGTCATTCCTGTCCCAATACACCGTTCGAATGTAAAAAGTTACAAAATTAAAGTGCATGCTGGAAGGTTTTTTCGGAGCCAGTTAACTGGAATATCCGGGGTAAATGAAACGTTAAACGCAAACAGCGTAGTTTCGTGTTTACTTAAAAATTAATAACCCACGTTTCTGCTATTAATCCTCGCGTGTTCGTTTAAACGTTTCACCCTGGAAATGAACAACGCCGTGTTGAATAAAAAAATTACTCTTTTTTTTTGCTTGATACACTGTCGCGTTTGTTGCAATCAACAAAATGTAAACAAGTGAAAGCAGCAAACTTTTTCCTGAAACATTGTACCGATTCTGCGTGTATTAAATACTGTATGTACATACATCTATCGTTTAACGATTATTTATTGAATTTTTCGTCCCCATCTCTTTTTTCATATAACGCATTACCAAGTATCCTTGACGATGAAAAATTCAATCAGTTCAGAACGAAGAGAGCTTTTATATTTCCCTGATCGGTCAGAAAGTTGAAGGATACTTGTCGAGATGGGTTCTTTGAAACTCAAATAACGTTGACAGACAACTTAACCACCGGTAGAAAATATAAAAGTCCTCTATAAAATCCTGCGGTTAAATCATTCCTCCGTTATTTAACTTTTCAAGCACGGATGCTTCAATGCGTTAAAACCAAAGGGGGTAATCCTTGCAATCGAGTTGCTCGATTATATCGATTTGCGATGATATTGTTTACCTAGCTAAAGGATAAACGTAAGATTTTCAAAAATGCAACGAAAGTTTATTGGATTTGGAGATGAAATTACGCGTATATTCTTTTATAATTGCCCAAATTCTATGATAAAGATTGAAAAAAATATCACAAATACGGTAAGAGATGATTTATTTTTGATCTGAATTAATGTTCAGAACAATAATACCGGATACAGCCGTATCGTTTACTGAATTTCATGAAATCCAAGCGAAAAAGTCTGCTCCATAGAAGCTTTCAGGAATTTTTAACGGGATCGAGTTCATTAAACGTTGCCAGCGGCAGCGTTAAAGCAAAATTGATTCGACAGCATTAACCGAGCGAATTAAATTTACCTTTGTTCCTGGCTGGCAGGTTCGTGGACACGAATTCTGTACACAAAAATTAAAGCTACGCTAAACGAGGCTGCAATAACGAAGCTTCCACGCCTTCACGGTAACTTCGTAAATAGATATATTAACAGTGAAGTTAATCATCCCCTGTAGACCACCTCGTTAGATCCCTGCTTCCTTTGCTAATCACGTAAAAAGGCAAGGCTTCCTGTCAGAACGCAAGCAATCAAAGATTAAAGAATACAATTAGCTGCCCGTCGGGAACAACCTTGTAGAATTTTCCCTCAATTAAAAATTCTACCTTTTTACGACGTTCACGGATTTAAAAAATCATTCTGTGAACTGGGCAGGGCGAGTTAAATCTTAAGAAGGAGAGCATCGTGCATACCTAAATTGATATTCATTGTACCCTTGGAATTCGACTAGAAAATCGTCTTTCGAGAAAGGTGATAGTAGTATCGCCCTTCTTGTGTTCGCGCGCGTGCATTTCTCAGTTGCACACAATACCAGGACCGATCCACGGTGGATCGATCGTTGTTGCAGCTTGTGCACAAGAGAAGCCGTTAAGTAGACATATTAAGCGGAACGGTGCTTAGCTGTCAACTCCCGGGCCGGCCAGTAGCTTCCGCTCTACTAATTGTACGTCGGACAGGCGGCGTTGTTCGATCGGAAGCAGCAACGGCACTGCAACGGAAAGGATTAAGCCACGGCGAGACTCTCTGTCTTCCTCTCGGCTCTCACCGTGATTGCAGGCCTTCTGGGAAAGCTGTTCGCCGACGGTTTCAGAATTATCCCTCGTCTTGGTGGCGATCTACACGGCACGGTAACCGCATCGAACAGCGGTGAACCGGTGCAATTAACGTAAACGCGAGCCGGCCGGTATTAAATGCAATAAATATCGATGCCACCTCGGTCGCGAGACTACACCAGTCTTGCAAACCGCAACTACCGGCCACCGTCAGAAGAGCGGCGTAGGAGGGTAAAGAATCGACGAACGGATCTGGCACCGTTCGATAACGACCGATTAAGGAGGCTAATTGGGATCCGAAAGTTCTGAGCGCGGTTTAATTAACAGCCGGGGAAAATTGTATCGGACGTGAGGAAAATTATTCGCTTGGTTCGTACGAAACGTCGGTGTTATAATAATAAGTAGACTGCGAACATTTGTGCAGCTATTTATGCAGCTTATAAAATTTTTGTAAGATTTCTCAAATCTTCATCTCGATTATTGCATTCGACCTTCAGCCGATTAATTATAGCATCGAAAATAAATATCTCCACCTTGTTCGCGAGTTTCATTAAGTAATCACGGATAGCTTGGTGTACGCGTAAAATCAATACCTTCGAGCTGCGAATCGCGTACCCTTCCTTTCTTTCTCGGCGTAAGATGTTTCTTTTTATCGAGATTTCAAGGGAGGCACGTAATTAGGTTCCCGAATAATAGATTCGTTCCTGAGGCCGGAAGAAGGAACGTTTATCGGTCCACGATCATCGCCTTCGGCCCGTATACGCAGCTATCGTTTTCCCTTCTTCAACTTTTCCCACCGTTCGAGATTGGCGCGCGCCTCTTTTGCTTTGATTAAGTATTTCAGCGAGAGAGGAAATAGCTGGGAAGTCAAGAATTGGTTCGTGAACTCGTCTGGAAAGTGAATTCAGAATCAGCGATCTGTGTGTGTGTGTACATCTACGCGTATGTTCGAGCAAGCAAGCCGAGTAACTATGTGAGTTCCAGCAGCCAGCCTCAATCTGCTTCGGTGCTGAGCGAGCGAACGTACACAGGAAGATTGGTTGGCTGGTTTTCTTTCTGCGAGCCGTGCTCGTTTCGCGAATCTGGAATTTTCGAGTTGGTAATTTTGAATTTCACCAACCGGAGAGTCTCTGTATCAAAGGAAAGGAAAAAAAAAGATCTAGGTAGAAAAAAGCGAGGAAAGAAAAATATACGATACATCTGGCTGATCTTCGGAGGCGGACACACATTGCACGCTCCGAGGAAGCACACACGAGTGAACTCTGATAAACGGTTTTTAATATTTCGAGAGACAAGAACTATGAAACAGAGACGATACGTCTTTTGAAGAACGGTTCCCCAGAAATCATTCCCGACCCATCGCACCACCCTCGAGCAACCGGCGTCGTTTTTCCACGAGAATTTCGATCGATACTCGCAGCACACCGTTGGTTATTTGCTCCACGCACTTTCCTACGTTCGAGTGGCAGAGCTATGAAGAGATGAAATGGGATAGAAATTCGTTTACACGTAGGCGAACGTGTGCTTTCAGATGAAATCGCTGGTAATAGCTTTCGGATGTACAAGAATTGCTTTTGGAATCCTATTGTTTGCAATATTTTTAACATTTTGATGTCTGTAATCTGAAGGAACTTTTAAAAGAAAATCGAAACGTTGCGAAGTTAAGATCTTGAATGGTAAAATGAATGAAACGAAATGAACAGGAAACGATCACCATCGGGGGGTAAACGGCACGTTAACGAGACACGAATGAATTCCATTAGACACTCAACTTACTCCACCATTCGTCAATGTATCCATATCCGTATAGCTCAATTATTACACCAAGACCTGTAGGCAAGTCGAGCGTTAAACGTATTCAGACGTATAGACAGCACGGAGGCGTCGCGATAAGGTGCTACCGTTCTACAACTTTACGAGCTAATCATACTCGGACCAATTGATTACCCAACGTAGCATGAAACATGCGAACGTGGCTGCCAAGCCGGATTCACCCTGGAAATTAATAGTATCCTATAAATCTGGATTTTACGCTAGGAAGGTCAAGGAGCGAACGGAATAACCACTCGATCAAACCTCTGTTCCGATATTTTCTCAACGGTTCCACGTAGCGAACAGATTTTTTAGGTTAGATGCAAACGGTGCGTTATCTATCATAAGAATAAATGAATCATGAGTTTGTGAAATCTTTCTTAAATTGATTAAATAGAACTTTACTATTTAATTATTTCACAACAAACCATTTCGTTTATGTGAAATTTATGGATCTTCGTTCTACGAAAAAGTCTGTCAACGTATGAAAAATGATAATTAGAAATGAAAGATTTTCAAAAATAATTGCACGAAATTCATCCTGCGCAACGATGTATAACAAATTTCCTAGTGTTGTCGGTATCACGTAGCAGTTGCGCGACCCCAATTGTTATTGTATCGCGGAAATCACAGAATGATTGTGGGAACAACGGGGCAGCCGGCCGATCTGAATGACCATCCATGCAAATTGCATTAAATATCGATTAGGATAGTGCGTTTGTGGTATCAGAGCCGTAAGAACGAGCCTCTCCGTGAATTCAATACGGTAGCTCGATATAGAGAGACAATTCAAGCATGAATTATTAAACAACCAGTTCAATCGAACGCGAAGCATCACCGACACGAGGTCAAAGTGTAACTAAAGCTTGAACCATATTTCAAATGTCGACAGGAAACTATTTTAGATTTTCGAGTATTTATTTCTAGCGTTCATTTTCGGATAGTGGAAATTGAACGAGTTCATTTTTATCGCAACCCAGATAACACATTCTATTATTGAAAAAGAATTCTAATATAAATAATTGATGTTTCGTTTTGCAGTTGGAAAAAGTAGCTCATGATCGTAAATTTACCCAGTTTCCCGAAGCAACAAGAGCGACTTGATCGCACGATGAAGCTCAATCGCACGTGCACAAGTAACGTGCGTCGAGACAATAGAAATTACGCGGCTATCCAGCCGTGTACTCGATAAAGCGAATTGAAATTCGACGAAGCGACTCGCCGCAAGTGATAAGGGCGAGTTGCAAAAATTTTCCACCCTCCGATGATCAGAGACACGTACTCCATCACGATTAACTAAGTATCACGCGCGTATTCGGGTAATTTCAATCGAGTGACGCGATAAAATTGACTGCAATAAATATCACCATTTTCGAATTTCCAATCCCACTTTTCATGAATACATCACAGCTGAAACGTTGACAATGGCGTATCAATCGGTTTCCATCTCGTTCGCGGAGGATACACATCCGGTTTGTAAGGTAATCCTCGTCGCCGGATCTATCGGAAACGTTCGACGTTCGAGATCCTTTCCGCTTCGTTCGCGAGCAGTCAAACGAGGACGAATCAACTTGAGCGAACGTGTGAAAAGGGTACCTACAAAATCCCGGAATTCTATTGTGAAATATTCGACAAAAATCTCGACGACGCGTTTACAGAGCATTCTGAAACGACGACGCATGTAGAGTTAAGCTCGTTATCGAGTCGTTACCGCGACGAGATTCGCACGTGTTTACGTTGAAACGATGGTGCACGCTGCATTTACGGCTTCCTTTGCTGTAATAATCCTTGAGTACGTGTGTTGCGTTTGTTGCACTGTACAGATCTACCCCCACCGTACTTAACCCTTCGAAGGTAATCCGGTCGTTGACCACGCAAACGTAATTAAACTTTGTATAATATAGTAGAGATTTTCAGATTTTTAAAACATTGTAAAGAAATGCATTTAATTAGATAAAGAATTTTCATTGCGATTCAATTATCTAGGAATTCGTCGAAAGCGAGCAGTTCTTTAATTTCCCGGGACATCGTCGTTGAAATTTCCCGAGTGCGGAACTATCGATAGGCAACCCCTAATGGATCGTGATTTACACACGGATTCCAAGGTATTTGTGTCCCCGGCGCGGTTTATCCATCTGCGCTTTCACGTATCAGCGGATTTCCTTCCTTCCGTGCACGATGCCTCTGTTCATGGCGAAGCTATCGCTTTCCGACAGGAAACGCGACCGATATCGTGCGAATTTTTATTACCGATATCCATGAAATTGAGGGAGATATACAAACCGTACGATTTTTCGCGATATGTCAAAGACGTTATGGTAATTACTTGCTTCTAATAGCTAATTAGAAAAGGGTGAAAATAAAATGCAGCAATAGCAATTGTATTACTTCATTTTGTAAAAGCAGAAATTTGAAAAACAATCGGATATATCGCGAACATGAACACACGAACGCCTTTTACAATGAGAAATGTTAATATTATAATTAGAGTAATTGTTCATCAAGCCATTCTCATTTAACTCTGGCATGAAATTTAATGAACTGAATTATAGCGATTAACTAACTATAATTTTAATGTGATATACTAGAAGGAAAATGATGTTTTCTAAAATATGGCTAAAGAGTTATGTATGCAGGTTCAAACACGAAACCGAAGCGCATAAAACTTTTCTGTGGGCATGCAAACACGTTCAACCTCTAACGTCGCAAATGTAATACCGCCATCAACGTCCAAAACTAAACAAAAAACCTCGTAAACTCTGAAGCTGCAATATTACGAGTGAATTAATGTTTTGGAAGTTTAGAAAGCTTCATTTAATACCAAATGCTGTTAATTATCCTGTAGTTAATTACCTATAGTTAGCTTACTTATATTTTTGTCGAATAAATCATTGAGTATTTATAATACTAATTTACCAGCATTAATACTTACATATAATATTAACACTTCTTTTTCTATTACTAATTATTTAATTGTACAAAGTTTATGCCATCAAAGACAATCCCCTGATGACACTATTGTGTTAAACGTCATCAAAGGGATTCCTAAAATGTACACCCTTTCCAAGAACCACTGACCGTTTCGCGTCTAATTTGGCCCCGGCAGTTCGTGTCGGGAAAATAGGTTAGATTTGAATAATAATTCTTTTACGTCCGGTTCACACTAGACCGTCGTGCACGGACATGCAAATTTTCAGTAACTGTTTCAGAATATGTGCCACCAGCCGCCTTGCGACTGGCTCGTAAACCTCGAATAAGTCACCGTCGACATGCCAGCGCGCCTATATAATATGTTAATGATACATCATTAGATCCGACCGCACGTAAACGATCTCGTAGAACACTTATCGGTATCCGTGGTTACGGTAAACGAGTCGTCGTAAAAGAAGAAAAGAAAGAAGATTTTCGACGGATAATAAAAACCACTTACAATATCGAACCTATACTACTGTCCATAGAACATCTTATCATGTTAATTATAAAATAATTTTTTCAGCAAGAGTTTATAATTTGCAAAGAACTTGTCAAATTGACGAACTTAATATCTGGACAATGGATATACCCACAAAGTTTTGATGGTGTAACCATGAATGAATATTGTAAACGCTGTAATCTCAACTTTTACAGCGGAAGTTTTATATTTAAACTACGACGAACAGTAACACAGTTATGCACCCCATGTTATTATCGGTAACATGTAATTTTGATGTAAGTTTAATTTATCTTTAGCCTCCTTTTTATTTTCATGTTCTAAGGCTATTCCCTTCAGATATTAATATTCCTCATTATATAAAAGTCTTTCGTTTAAAAATTATTTTTGCCCCGATTTGATATTTTTTCATAAATCTTCTTCTCAGCGATAAAAATTTATTTTCGATTACGTTCGAGTTTCGCGATACGTATCTGACCATAGCGCACTTAATTTTCAGGGCATCAAAAGGCATAGCTTTGAGGTGGTTTAGCAATGAACATCGCGTGCTCTCAAAGAAAATGCAAACATCGCGTTCGCCCCTTTTCATCGTTGGAAATTAATTAAAAATATTCCCCTCTATCCCGATGTTGCTCGTTCGACCCGATTTCCCCGCGAAAAAGTCTGCTGTATATTTTACAATTATGGGAGGAAATACGCACGAGATCTGACACGTGGAATTTTTATTCAACGCCGAAAAAGCGTCGGTTCGTTCGCGTGGAGTTGTAAAAATTTCAGCTTCTGTACCGCGTTGCTAACTTCTCCATTACGAATAAAAACGCTGTTGTTGGTTCGCCCGACAATGGAGCCTTTTATTGCTCCGCGATCCACAGTTTGCCAATCACGGTCAGTTTGCCAATATCGGTATCGTGTCTGAGGGACTCCCTTTGTCGAAACGTTCATACGACTTTTCAACGTATTTGTTCAACTTTGAACAAAATACTTGGATTTTTATTTCGTACACTTTTTGTATTACAAATGTACACAGATAAGTTTGCAGAAGAATAAATCGTCTATAAACATCGGTCAAAACGTAAGATTTTAATATTCTGTTATAATCTTATAAACTTTAGGAATTTTCTTGGTCTTTTCATCTCGGACAACTCTCCCAGAAGTTAGGTCAACAGAGTATCAAATGTTCCAAGCAAAGAATGTCAGTTATGTGCGTTAATTCGGTCGTATCAGACGTATACTCAAGATCGGTTGCATACATGCGTCGGAGAAGATAGCACCAGACGTTATGAGACGATTTCCTTGCCAGAAATTTTCCTCGGGACAGTCGACGGATATACATACATTTCTCACGAATTCTCTGTTTGCGAGCCTTAGACATGGTGTTTCGCGAATTTGATGCGACATGCGCGATACGCAACATAGCTGTGCATACATTCATCCGAGGTAGAATGCCCGCGTCAACGTACACGCGAAAATACCTGGTACGCGTTTAATATAGCATGCGATATTATTACGATGGTATTTAGTAATCGAACCTTCCACGACATAGAACCGTCCGTATTTGCAATTCGAGCAATGAAACCCGTTCAGAGAATCGGGCCAATAACGACCGATGCTTGATCACGTATAATTGATCCCTAATAACAATGAACGACAATTAATCGCGAACCATTACCTTCGATGAATCCTTACAACTGCCGTTGTGACTGTCCGGAATCCCTTTCATGATGAAATCGTATGTGAAATTGTGCGTTTGACGTTTGGAAATTCCATTTCAATAGACTTTCAATCGTACGCTTATATGTAGAACTATCGAACAGTTAATTAATCATGAATTAGAACGGAGAGGAATTATAGAGCGATATCACTGAATAACGAAAACACGATGTGTGCAGCAAGTAAGAATGTCTTTTATAATCGGCTATCGGGATGAAATTCAAGCGGAAAAATACCAACTGCCGTGTATGTATCGAGCGAAACGTACACGCGTAGTTGCATCGCGACACGGAGACGAATTTGTCACGAGAGACGAATTAATGAGACGATTATTGGAAGCGACGAATTTCAACCGCTAGCCTGACCCGGCAATAACACGTCACGACCAACTATTTTATCGCGGGTTAACCGTGATGCGGTGAAACGCCATAATAGTTTCATTAAAACGGTCGGAGTCGATGGGTTTGCGGCCCATTATTGGTTTTTACGAGCGGAGAAAAATAGTTTGGAAACCGTGGAAATTCGCGGCTCGTGGCGACCTTATGGTGAACTTCGTTACTGTCAAGATTATATAACACACTTCCGTTGACAAAAGAGGGTGAAGTACCCTAATTTTATCATTTTGAAAGAAAGAATCGAGAATTGCATAGCGTAGGTTTACAGCATTTTCCTAAAGAGCCTTTTGATCCGAACGAAGGTATGACTTCAAATACTTTTGTATGAAACGATTTGTTCTACGCGAATGAATTCATACATGAAAACGAGACAAAGAATCTATCGGAATCGTTGCCGCGGAACGAATGATCCTGAAAATGATTACAGAAGCACAAGGCAAGCTGATTTTTAACGAAACGAATACGCGGCAGATTTCTCCATATAAAAGCAATATAATGCTCGCGTTCGGCTCGATTAAACGTTTAAATTTACAACGAATCGAAGCGAAATCGGCAACAATTTTTCATCGCGTAGCCGGTTGGTTGGAACCGAGTTCGATGCTTAAATTCCTCCCGTGTGAATTGCGAAAATTTATCGAAGTCTGTGTTTTTATCGTTGTTAACGCATAATCCAGCGAAACGCTGTTCCACGTGATTTCATGCAATTATTTTGTAACGCGAGCATCGCGATGGAAACGGATAAAATGAAATCGCATCTCGGGGCAGAGACCTTACGCTTAGATAATATACATCAATAAATGCATCAATAAAGCATTTTTGTCCTCATCGCGTTGTTCGTTTAAACTCTACCGTTGAATATCATATTATCAGCTATTGTTAAACAATTTTACAAATTTCTTTTCGTTTCCCATGAAATTTAAATAAAAAGGAAATTATTCGCTCACCATTTTTTTTGAAACAAGTTGCCATAGGAGGTTTCCCTTTTCGTTTCACTTTCTTTTTCTACATCCACCTACAACTGAAATCAAATCATAAATCAATAACTTTCTGAAAATGATATAAAATTTAAATAAAGATAGCTTATTATCTAAATCTACATAAATCATTTATCAAACATTATCAAACTTTGTTTGCAAAAGTCACACAAGAATCACCGCGGGAAAGGGGTTGATGCAAAGAACGAGTAGCACGAGATACAAGTTCTTGACTGGGGGTTGATTCTCGATCAAGGAAGGGTTGCAACGGTACGGTAGGCTCTTTCGAGGGGGTGGTGGAGAATCTACTTCGCCTCCGGTGCCTAGCGATAAGACGCGAAACGGACGCGAAGCGATGGAACGTTAAGCCAACCGAAGAGAACATGCCAGAGGGTAGAGGGTGAAATTTCCACGTACGAAGAACCGCGACGATATGGATTTTCACTCGAGACGAAAGAAGAGCATTCCCGTGGCCATAACAATGGCGTATTCAACTAGCCGTGTCTACCCGTTTACCTGTTTTCAACGTCACAGAGGAACGACGAAAGAATGAGGAACGAGCGAAGAGACACGCGTGGGAGAATGAGGGAATATAAGGCGGGCATGCTCTATCTCGGCTGACGTAGGCCAAGGAAGTCGGGTTAAGACTGTATCGTTATCTTCACCAGCGATAACGATAGAATGGCCATTGCGGAGGGTAGCTACTGTTGGTTAGGTACACAGAGGCCCTGTTCGATCCATCATTCGCCCGTTCGAGTGCGCATCTTGACGTGAAACTGCATGCGATCATGTGTGAGCATGTACGTGCGGGAAAAAGCCGAAGGGAAGTTGAAACCAACGGAATCAGGATAAACGAACGAACCTTGGTTACGTGTGTAAACTAATTATTCGATCACTTCTGCTTTTCCATGATGCAGTCGGTTTCTTTATATACTTTTTACATTTCTACAATCTACTGGGATTCATCGTTAGTCACTTAAGGAAAGATTGATGGTTTTGAAAAAGTTTAAGATCGAAATTATAGCGGGAAAAATATTTGATTGATCGAATCGCTGAAGCGGGATTCGAACCTGGATCGTCCACTTATCTGCTCTAACCACTAAGCTATCTTAAGCTTCCCTCTAAAACTAACAGAATCGAATATGCTTCGCCCAAAGTTTAAACTCTAAACTTCTAAACCCAAGCGATAGCTAAGAGCACGAGCTCTAAGAGTTAGAATCTAACGCCTTATGGTATTTTCTGTATTACTACACTGCAGTTTCGGTATCATCCTTCCCGTTTACCCTCGTTTTCACTGACCATCGGCTACGAGCACGATTCATCCAAGCTCTCCTCGATGTCTGGATAGGTGGGATAGTGG
The DNA here is from genome assembly GCF_051020975.1 of Osmia lignaria lignaria. Taxonomy (NCBI): domain Eukaryota; kingdom Metazoa; phylum Arthropoda; class Insecta; order Hymenoptera; family Megachilidae; genus Osmia; species Osmia lignaria. Next base: position 10,162,476 of record NC_135041.1, read on the forward strand.
AAGAGCGGTTAGATTTCCTGCAAGTCGGCGCAGCACCGCCTCGTTCATCAAGCGTGTGATGAAGCTGCTGGGTTAGACGAGGGCCTGAACGCGAACCACGGCATAAGCTAACCGCTCGTCTTATCTCGAATCGCAACGTCTTGTTAGACTTCCACTCTGTTCCCTCATTCACCGTCCCTCGCTATATTCCTCGTCGTCCTTTCGTTCCATCGTTCTTCCAGTTTCTCTACCGGCGTGCTCAAAGGAGAGCCGAGAATATTTTTCGGGTCGAAGGTCTCCTGCCGTGGCATCCAAGCTCTTTTCCTCGGTCTCGCGTCTGTCGTGCGACCGACAGCGAAAAAAGAAAATAGAACGTGAGCATTCGATAACGAGGCTGCCGGCCCAGTTTCTACTCCTTCCAGAGGAAAATCTCCCGCGTCTACGTAGGCAGAGGCGAATTTTTCCGCTGCATTTTCTTGACCTCGTTTTCAGCCGTATAAAGCGGAAGGGATCAGTTGCGACAACTTTCAGAGATTCTGGCTATTTCTTTGTCACTTCTATCCTTCCTTTTCCTGTTTCTTTTTATTTTCTTTCCTTTCTTTCCCTCTCTTTTGTTTTTTCATTACGCGTTGACTGAGCTCGGCTTCGTTACTGCTCGTTTGCACCCTTATTATACACCATGTTTCTGGTTTTTCTGCTTGCATTTCTGTGCCATGATTCACGAATAAAAATGTACAGAAAATGTTGAATAAAATTTATGTTTCTAGTATCGTGTTTTTTGTTTAATGTGCACCTAGGAGACGCTTTCGAAAATCTACTCGTATCAATTACCACCGCAATTAGATCAAACTAGTTTAGGAATGGCTAATTTCTTGAAGGAATCGTAAACAGGGATGTTGTATTGTTTGAGATGTTTAAGCTGGTTTAACAATACGTACGACACTTTGGTTTCTGTATATTTTGCACTAATTGTAAGATGGCAAATTGTGTCGTCTGTTCAAGCACCTCAAACAACGTACTCTCCTCCTTGTTTGTTTAGGTTACAACTTGTCACATTGTTATGACGCCTCTTCCTTGTACTAGTGATTTTTCAATTTTCATGTGAAAGAGATTCTTCTTGTCAGTTTGAACCTCATCATATTTCACATTACGAACATTTTCTCAGATGATTAGCAATGCACTGGAACCGAGAGATTGGCAGTGGAACTACCTAATTTGCGGGATTTAGTATGCAAAGCATGCAGGTTACAGATTCACATGAGTAATACTAAATTTGCCCTATCAAATATTTGCACATCATCAACTCTTTGATGTCTGACCTGACTTCGCATCATATCCTTTCGCTTATCGCGGCTGAAACGAGCTGATTCCCGCTGGAAATCATTAAAAACGAACCTCTGAATTTCGGTAGGGTTTACGTTGACGTTGCACCCTGAAGAGTGATACGGATTATTTGATGAAAATACCAATATATTTTTTTTAATTCTCCAAATGTACAGTAGCTGCTTTATACGAATTGAAACTGAAAATTTACCAACTAATTAGGAAGAAGCGTAATATCTGTAACGTGGATTTTGAAAATTCACCCGAACACGTTTCGAAAATTCTTGTTCAACGATGAAATGAACAATTAGATTCTGCTAGGGTATTTTCACCCCCTTTTCTCGCTGCACGCAGACCGAGCAATAACCATTTGCGAGTCGGCAACCAGTTACGACAACGCGTTCATGTAATTCCCAGAAGTTTCAGAGAACACCGGTTGCCACTGGTACGTTAGAGTTTTCGGAAAAAATTACAAGAAAAAGCTGGAGAAGAACGCTTCGTTTCGCGCCGTTATGCTACCGCGTAGTACTCTTTCTTCTCCGCAACGCATCGCGTTTTCATATTCGCACATGCTCTCTATTTTCCTCGAATTACGGAACCGCGTTCTGCGATTCCAACGAATTATTCGGAACAGAGAATAGCAAGGTAAGAATTAGTCTTGTGAAAAATTCAAATATCCAAGGAATTATTCATCTGCCTTTCGTTCCGTTTAAATGATTCACCCTGTACAGCGGGAGCTTATAGACACGTTTTACTCTATTTCGTGAAGTCGGGTCAAATCTTAACGTTGAAAGCTCGAGGAAGAAACGAGAATTTCGAATTTGCCGGAGGATCGACTCTTTCAGTCGTCGAAAGAGAGAATTCTCCTCTTTCACCCTTCGGGGGTGCCAAAATTGCTTCTACCGTCGAGGCACGACTAGCCGGAAACGAGTCTCGAAAACGTGCCCGGAGATATTTCTCGCGGGGTAATTTAAACGGGAGTAAATGAAATGTAATGCACTCTTTCTGCAACTCTTCCGCGGAAACAAACAAAATTTACATACCCCTTCTGGATTTCCTCTGAAACATTCAACCTTTTCTAGAACGGCCGAATTGAATAATAAGTTTACTTAATATTTTTGCGCGATATTCACCTATTTGCATAAAAGTTTCCATGAAACATAATAAACTATTTCGATGAAACACAGTTTGGTAATTAGTACGTAACAGGTAAAATCTTGATTTTCAAACACATTATTCAAAATTATTTTAGTGAAGAATAATCATTAATAGTTAGAAAGTTGGTTTCAACGTACGATCAATCGAAAAACGCGAGCCTCGAGTTGCAATTTTAATTTGCCCGCAATTCGAGTTGAATGTGCAACGAGGTTGCAAAAAAAAAGGCCGCAAAACAATCGCGCCGAATATTAGGAAGCACACAGCGATAATAATTAACTGGAACTTAAACAACGCGTTGAATTTTCAACTCGCCAGTATTCTGGCCGAAAGTTGTTGCAGGCGTTTCCGGTTTCATTTCGGGGGAAAACTTCTCGCTCGGCTGCAGGATATCGCGTAACACAGAGAGAGAAAGAGAAGCCTTCTAATCTCGCACGCCTGCACCCTTCATAACTTCCTCATCCGATCAATTCTCGATAATCCGGGAAAATGAAAACACGAACATCGAGGAAGAAGCGAACGAGGAAGAAAGGAAAAGAAGGAACCATCATCTCGGCTCTCTTTCTCGCTTTTCCGCCACTTTTCCACGCATGAACGGAATTTATGGAGTCGAGCTTCGTCGTAAATCCAAGGAGCGCTAAACGTCCACGGCATGCTGCGTGAAAATTAATCTTGTTTGCGATTAGTATCGCAGAATGAAGAGGATCGACGGATTGTTCCCCTTAATCTTCCTTATCCCACCGATGCAACAATTTGTAACACCTCTATAGTCATTACACAGGATGCCATTATTATCGTCGACAAAAATTAGTCGCAATTTTGTTCCGCTTTCTTTATATTGCAGTGATTGAACGTTGCAATAAAATTGCACTAACTGCAATAATTTTGAAACAGTAATTCTAGAATGGTGAATGAGAAGAGGTAGATGGGATAAAACGCCACGAAACACGGAGAAACTGTACCCCAGCGTAGTAATATAAACGAGAGGATTATCGACCAAGTGCACTTTTTTTATCTTCTTCCTCCTAGTTCTTCTTCTAGCCTGCAGCTTATCTGGCTAAGTTTTTCGCAAACTTTTCCAAAGATTCTCTTTCGTATCGCGAATGTCTCGTAGTCGTGTTATTCTTTTTCTCTCGTTGCTCTTTTCCTCGTCGGATCGACAGTATTAATTGTTTCTCTTGTAAACTGAAAGATTATACGATATATTCTGTAAAATTACTAATTTCTAAAAAGTTTTGTCAGAAATTTGCAAAACCTTAATTCGCTTCTTCCAAGTTAACTGATCGTTCAGAAGATCGTCTGCAAGAGGGAAATTCAGAGAAAAAACGGGTTCATACATGGAATTTTCCTCTAAGAAAAAGACGAGGAACGTGAAATTCCTGGCGACGTTTAGAATTACTCAATTCGCGTAAATTACTGACCGGCGTGAGCGAATGGTTAACGGTGCCAGTAGCTTTAAACGGCGTAAATTGAGACGGGGATGTTGAAGAAAATTCTCACGATCCTTTTCCCTCCTCTGTTTACGTGCTCGTAGCGTACACATTGTTCGTTCAACTCGCGAAGAAAGCGACACTTGCTGCCGCTGTTAGTCTAAATCTTGAGAAAATGGTACTTGATCCTTGCTACGCCCGTACACGCTTCCGCGAGCACATACGAATGCGACGACGGATGGATATGGATCCACCGTGTTTATCCGCTTGATCGAAAACAGTTTTCCTGCTACGCGATCTGTGTGTACGTTATGCGAATTGAAAATGGTGATACATCTTCCGAAACGGATAAACCCGAATCACATTGAACCAAAGCAAATAGTAGGTAATCGAAGATTTCAAACTGGTTGAATCGTGTGTAAAGACGAAATATGGCGAAAGATTTGGATGATTGACAACTTTAAAGCGAATATTAAATAATTAATAGTTTTATGACTATAATTATATGAAAATAATTTAAATATTAATTACTAAGGTTGACTAAACTATCTGCGTTGAGTTCATTTTTATCCAAGCATGATACGTTGTTTCCCTTCGTGGTTAAATTTTTAATAGGTATGCACGGAACAATGGCATGCAAATGGAAAATAATTTTTCAGAAGTTTCCCTTTGGAACTTCTCGGATCGTATTAATAATAATGTTCGGCTAATATAATACAGTTGCACCGGGAAAGCCTGTTAATTAACGAATTCAGAAATTTGTAATTAAAAGCAGCGCGAAATAATGAAATTGAAGGTAAATGAAAAAATGCTCGCGGCAACACCGATATTCTATCGTCCCGGCACAAAACCATAATGGGAGTCATAAATTTTCCTACGTCTCGACCAACTAATTTTCGAGATGCAAATCATCAACAAGTTCCCTCGCGTACTTGCTCAAACAATCGCATGTATTTCATTGTTTCCCAAAGATACTACAAAACATGCTTATTTAAAATTGTAACGATGATTGCGTGAGTTTGTATGATTTATATAAATTTCCTTCTATAATTTTCGACTAAACACGAAAATGAATATTACTATCATATCAACGTTTATAAATTTTTATCAAAATTCAACGGGTTAATGAAAGAAGTTCGCTGCTCTATCGCGAGCTTTAGCAATCGTCGACCAGTGATTTACGTTCCCGTATTACCTGTTTGCGAGTTACAACGGTGTTTACCTGGTCGTACGACAAACAGACATAAAATGTCCGCGGGTTGGATCGATTCTTAACTCGAGCCATCGAAATCCGATGCACGGATTTAATTATACAGGAAATACGCGTTGCTGTACAGAACTGAATTCGTTGCAGCCCGAGGCGCATCGCTGTACGTACTCTAACATAATATGTAGCTTCGAACGAATATGGTATTTGTAAAATTTTCTATCACGTCGACATCATGTTCGCGAAACACGTATCGTGCGATGTACAAACTGATAAGATTCTACCTCCTCCTCTGTATTACTGATATTAAACTCCATCAAATTTCCCATCCACCGGTTCGTTTATCCAGAATTGAATAGCGGCAATTTCTCTTTTCTTTCCTGCCGAGTTTTTCGGAATCACTGCTTTTCCAGGAGAAACGATATTAAGGTGATTTAACGCTTCAATCTACGGAGATATTAATCTCTGTCATTTCTGCAAATGTAGGTCCCGATTTCGATGGAACATCAGAAGACGTGAAATGAAAGAAGAGAAGCGTGACCCTAGGAATTTCGAACAATTTGCAAAATTTAAATAAGATTAAGAAGAAAAAGGGAAAAATTGATAGTCATTTTCATTTTTAAGTCTGGATCGGTTGCGAGTCTGCCTGTGAGGTGTTTGCGGGCGATCAAGTGAAACAAAAAATTGACACCCACGAACCTTTGTTCCATCTAGTCGCGTGGCAAACGCCCGCGCATACGAACGTGCGGGCGATACCCGTTCGCGTGAATCAAGCCCGAAGTGTTGCAAACGCGAGAGCAAGTTGCTTCTTTCATTCGGATAAAGTTGGCGCCGACTGACAAGCGTGCTGCGCGACCGCTTGAAAATCTGCCAAAACACCGGGAGCACAGTTTAATCACGCTGCAGGTCTGGCGAACGCTTCGTAACGGATAACGTAGTCGCGTTTTCAGGTGAACCAACCGAGCGCAACTGTTTATTTTTTACATAATTGAACGCAGCCCGAAGGAAACTGCTCTTAAGTGACGTGAAAACGCGTCACAAACGAAGAACGTACGTGTGACCCGGTTAAAGGGTTTCTGCACATAGACCACGTCAAAGAATATTGCATTCTAAAAATTTTAAGTTTCCGTCTTATGAAATTTGAAAAAAATCACTAAGGAAACTGGACAAGGTGGTTACTGCACTTCGCCTTTCCACGGCGGGTAATTACTAAGCGGAATTTGTATGCACGCATCCACGGACCACCTGTATTTACCATTCCGCGCCATCGTGTATTTATGCGAGCCCGGAGCGGTAAAGTGAATTGAAAATTTCAGTGGATCGCGACCCCACATTCGCTGGGGTACCACCGAGCTTTCAACTTCCGTCATTGCGGAGTCCGCGTTCTTTCCTTCGTTCCGGTTTTCATATCCACACGCATGCGCCTTTAACCGAGCCGATACCACTTAACCACGCGGGTTTCCGTTTTAAATCCCATATCCGGCTTTACGAAGCTCGCGATTTATTCCGATTCGAACAACTAGTGATAATTGGATTTTAAAGTATTTGTTAATTTTGGAAAGTAATCCAGCTTTATCTTCATCAAGTAATAATACAATCATCAACGATACTTCGTTACAACTACTCTTGCCTTTCAATCAGGATAACATAATAAAGCGAAACAACGTGAGCCGAGCGTAATTTCCGCACGGCAGTGTGAATATCAAGGAGTGTAACGTGTCTTTGAGTATTTCGAAAGCGTGAGCTATAGAGTGAATCAACGTTTACCTTTCCTACGTGCACACACCCCCGCGTGTGTGTTTGTGGGGTGAAAACGAGTATCCCGTGAGTCGGGAACACAAGATACGAGCGACAGAACGTGGCAGACACCGAGCGAGCTCGTGATCCTGGCGAGGCATACAAAGTAAGACAACTCCGTGAAACAATGAATAACAAATGGAAATTGAATCGAGGTTATTAAGCTAAACGCGTGCCGGCTTATCTTGTTGCGACTTATGAATTATTAATACCGTCTGCGTCATAATACTCGGCCGGGACGGGGTAGGAAGAAAATTATTTTATCGGCTCCGAGGATTGCGGCGAACGCATCGCGTGAGAATTTAATGACAGGATGGCGATGAGAAGACACGACGGTACACGATGCTTCGTTATGACTCGCTTTTGTTTATTATGTATCATATCCTGTTCCACAGCCTTTATGTGGCTCGTGTTTTAGCTACAATTTACATATTTACTCTAAAAAACTAGTGGCATCGGCATTTTCTATCGAACTTGAAATCTGAAGATTCTTATGATTTTTATGTTACATACTAAATAACTGTTCTATTTCACATCGCAAGTGGATTCGAAATACAGATGAACCGTGTACACTTATCGAACAATTAGTTTCATTAAGTGCACACATCCAGGAGGACCAATTATTCCGTTCTTCGGTTGCAGCTCTACTGAAAAGTACATTGTGGCCGGTGCACTTAAGACCCGGCCATTGTGCTCGCAACAACAGAAGTTACCAGTCTGCTAAGCGCTTTCGTCACGTGCGGCCCAGCCTGACCATTCCCACGACCACAGCGACAATTGTAATTAATGATGCTAAATTAGATCTGAGTCGGTTGAACTTCTTTCGAAAGCCTCTTAATGGTCTGACAGAGGGTCAGTATTATCGTCGCGCATTTAAATCTATTAACGGGGTCAAATCGTCGACGTTCTCAAAATTCTCACCCTCGGTAATGTTCAATTAAATCGAACAATAGTCGAAGAAGTTGAGGTCTTTTTGCTATGAAACGATGAGAAAGGGAACACGGATCGTCAAGAAGGAAGCATAAGGAACAACGGGAAGCATCGTAAAGCAGCAACTTCCAGTTGAATCTGTTAACCAGGAATGAGGATTTAACTCGTCACTCGAATAAAGGACAAACCTCGTATACGCTAATAGAGGGGCGTACTTGAAGGAACTGTTGTTAACAATGCATCTGAATTCTCGAATACGATTATCCGACAGTAAGGTGTCGTAAAAGGAAACGTGAAATAGGAACGAGAATACGTACGGAGCCGATCTTCTTCGCTTTAAAACTTTCACGATTCTACAGAAGGAACAGCCAAAGGGGACGTTAATGCGACGTCGTCATTCGTCGCTGCGCGGTGAAAACTTAACGCACAGTCGACATCCTGAATAAAGCAACGTGGATAACTCGTCCTGCTCGAAGAGCTTGTCATCGATTTCTTCTCCAGTCGCGAGAAAAAAGGAATTTTGTAGATCTGAAGAAAATAGATTTCCGAAAAATCAATAATAAGAATTTAGAGGGAACATTGATTTTTTATGGACAGTTAATCCTCGAAAAATGATTAGAGTAACGCTTTAAACTACAATACTAATTAATTAATTCGGGAATTTGCAGATAAGTGGAAATCCGAAGAAATTTCACGGTTCACGTTAATTAAGCAGCACGGTATCACTTTGTGCCGGTGGTAATCCCTTTAAGATCAATCGACTATGATTCGGTTGGTGGGAAGCAGGAACACGCTGCGATGATATACCGCACACGATTTTGATTATCCGCAGGACCGTCGTTAGCAATTTCCGTAGTCGGTTGCTAGGACGGCGTCGAATAACCACGAAGTACGGATGCCAGTGAGAGTTAAGCTGGTATTTCGCTCACACGAATATCTACACGTTTCTGCTACGAAACACGATACACGCTTGTCAAACGTTTCTCCTAAACTTATCCTGAATGAAAATTTCCAAAAAAATTCTATTTTTACTCATTTACTCATTCTTTGTACACACATACTCCTTCCCAAGTACCACTTTTTATTCTCGAACCATTTAAAATTAGCCTGTTTTTATGAAACGATCAAAAGTTTATTTTCTCCCCGTTTTACGAAGCCGGAGAGTATTGGCGCGTAGGTGTCGCGAGCACAAGGGGTGCATTACATAAAATAGAGCTGTCGTAAATTGAGTTCGCGCGGAAGGGCCTCTGTACGCGAGAAAAATTCTGCGTCTATCAAAGTTTGTAGCCTGGCAGAACGGTTGTTACTTCGTTTCGCCCGACGATTTTACAGTACGCCGTTCTTGCTTGGCTGCCGAGAAAGGGGAACGAGTAAAAATGGAACGGCTCAATCTTGCCGTACCAAACTTACTCCTTACATAATAATTCCATCAAATTATCGATACAAATAAAATTTATAACCCGAGAATTACGAACGGTAAAAAATAGTAGAAACGAGACGATGAAAAACAGGAGGAATTAAACAAAGAAATAGAAACAGGGAAAAGAGGTCAAAGGAATTGAAAATAATGATAAAATACGGCAAGATTGATTGCGACAAAAGTGGTAGGGAAAAAATATTGCAATCTGTATAGAATCCACGAAAATCGCTTTTGACTGTCGCTTTGATTCATCTCCTACCTCTTCTACATCGACGATGCCGTGTGACAACTGAAATATGAATCCAAAGAATATCTTGACTCTCCGTTTCCAAGAAAGGAATCATAAATCATACGATGAACGGTAAAGAAAAATACGATCGTCTGCGAATCGAGGATAATGTCCAGCATGAAATTATAGGTCGATTAGTTCCTGGGGAATTTTACTCTTAATCAAAGGTAAAGTCTCGATTAGTTCGGCTCGATACCGTGCACGAAAGTGTGGTTACAATTGGAATATCGCGTCTGGCTTAAAGCCAGATTAACGTGCCGAATATCCGCGTTGAAATTCGCTTCGAAAGACACGATCGGTTTACCAGGGTCGTGCCCATTAAGCGACCGACTCGTTTACTCTCCCATCTCCCATCTACCTATTAATTATTTCGCCTTTTAAACCCTTCGAACCTTCGAACGTTTCCTTTACCTGTCTCGTTCAAAGATATTCTATTAAATTGCACAACGCCCTGTGGGAGAAGTTTGGGTCGTATCTAATAAACGTTATCCGTTTCGCGAAGAAACACGGACCGAGTCACGTAAGTGGGACAGGTAATCTTGTTTGGCAGAGGTGCGACAATGTGTTCCGTGTTTGAGACAAACTGTTCGTGAGAAGTACACTTCTCAAGCTAAACTCGAAGAAAAATTGATTATTTAACACGTTCGCCGCTCGGTTCAATCGCATTTATTTAAAATACCATCGTTTCATCTGTCAATTTAAATGTGAATTGAATGCCACAGGAGATATCGATAGATGGCATAGCAGATAAGACATATTTTCTATAATATATTAATATCATACCGTTCACGCTAGACAGAAAGTGGAAAGTTTAATTTGAATCGATCGTATCACGACTGATTGCAGTTTAATGACGTGGGAAAAATGAACACATATAGCACGACACGCAATAAATATAATTATTCAGAATATGATGGTTTCATTTTCCAATTTAAACTTTCCATCCGCTACTTCAGAACCGAATATGATATAAACACTACTCAGAATTTCTTTTCTATTTCTGTTTCGATTATTCGATTGTATTAAATTCATGTTGCTGGTATTTTGTTATGAATATTTAATACTCCCGGTATCGGAGGATAAATTTTCTCTGCAACAAATACTATCATTGAAAATTCCATTCTAGTGATATTTTAATCCATGTGTCAAATATCCGGTCGGATAATTTGACAGCAACTTGGAAAGTTCCTTAAAATTTGACGGTTTTTGAGGATAAAATAGGAACTGAAAACGGACCTAGCAAATTTTACCCACTATCGAGGACTAATGGGTATTTAATTAACTTCGATAAAATATTCATAGGATACGGAATAAGTATCGTGTTGTTTGCGAATGGAGGATCGATAAGTGTCGAAAATCGCTGCAACGGTGATAATCGAGCCTTCGGTTTTACCCAAATATGCATCGTTTGCATTCTACCTCGCGACACGAGCGTTCTTCGTTAACAGACTGTGTTATCCCGATCGATGGCATCGTTAAACACTGCACGCAGGTTAAACATGCAACAGTATGAAATCGGGATTACGCTGCTTTCGCAGGAAGCACATACTCGAGAATCGCGTAGTAATACCCTGGCCTCAACGATTAGAGCTTACGAGCTTGCACTGCTCTTGTCTGCTTCTCTCTTCTTCCTCCCCTATTTCTCTTATCCTGCCTCTCTATCGCTCCAACCCTCTCCTGTCTTCACGTCGATATGCATATAGTAAATTCATATTCTCTAAATTTACGCTACCTACACAACAGAACACGAACGCTCTTTCTACCTGTCCCACTTGAAAATAAATTCCAACGATAGATCTTAGATGAACAATAACAGCGCTGAATTTAATAGAAATCAAATTACTAATTGGAGTTGATTTTCTTTGAATTTGGTAATTGAAATAATATCTAGTCAGGATGAAAGGTACTACTCAAGAAACGCTTAATAAAGATTATAAGCGTTTTTGTAATGTTAGAACGACGTTACGCAGCCTGTTAAGAGGAGCACCAACAAGTTGCTCGTATAATGTTATTTAGCTACAAGCAGGAGCGTGTCCAGGGTTTCGAGTTAATTGAGGTCGTGCGAGTTGCGGCTTCCATCAGTTAAGATGCAATTGATGGCCAATACGGTGGTTGAAATGCAAATGAAAGCGTTAACTTAGCGTTAACTAACTCGCAAGAAGCTCTTTACACAGAACGAGTAACGTCCATTGCTCTCTATTCAGAAACTTACAACGATTCAAAGCGTGAACGCATAAAACAGTAACCATTACTCTAATGGAAATGCAGTGGTCAATTTCAACTGAAAGCGTCAACGATTATTCAGAAACGAATAGTTAGTTTGGGAAGTTTTAACCGCATGGACGAATATGTGGGTAATGAGTGCCCCGGTGTTCCAATTTCGAAAACGCAAACGCAACATATATCACGTCACGTTGATTGATCAAACTGTGCCATGATGAACGGTGACGCGTAATCTTCTTTTTGCTTAAAAAAACCGCAAAGATAAATCTGTCAAAATCGCACTTCTAGTTGAAATTTTTGCAGGAGATATTTCTGCACGTAACTTTGTATAAAATTTTGTAAGAAAGGAAACTGAAGAGGGCAAGCAGATTAATACTGATCTCCTTAGAAACTTTGTTCAAATTTAGAAACTCTTACATAAAAATTCTAAACATATGTAATAAAGAAAAACGTTTTACGTCTCTGACAAAGTATCATCAAGTGGGCAAAATATATTACTCGCCGAAATTGCGGACATCGGTGAATTTAGAGGATAAAAGTGTAGGTGGCTCGTGAAGATGGCAAGCTAGAAAGTACCGGGGCCAACGGGGAATAAAGGATAAAAGCGGAATAATGTAATGCACGGAATGATCGTTAGCGACGACGAAACGTCTGCTGTCGAGAGCTGAAGCTTTATTACCGTCGAAATGGATTTTTCGCGGCCAGACGTGGAAAAGTGATTGCGACACAGCGCGGTCCACACGCGTCTCAGACACGCCACTCGTGGAATTGCAGCTTCCAAATTGAGAAAAATATTTTCCACCGTTGCATGTCGAAACGAAACGTTTTGTTCGAAGCAGTGCTCGTTAATTTGCTCGACGCTCTTGCAACAGCTTCAGGTTCTTTTTTACGAAGACGCCTTTAATTTAAATTCTACACTGAGCAGAAAATCAGCGCGTGTTGTAGTGGCGCAATATAACTTGGGTTCATTAATCGACGGATAAAAAAATTAACGAAAAAACGCAGAAGAGGCGCCCATTATTTCAATTCTTCGAGCGTTTTAATTTATTTTCGAACTTAGGAATTTAACAACGAAAATCGTTCAGCTTTCTTTGCCACTTACAAATATGAAATTTTAATTAATTTTTCAAAGAATTTCATATTTCTTGAATTCGTATAAATAAACGAATAACTCTTGTTGACTGTCGAATAATAAAAACCGCTGAAGAAACGTCCATTATTTCAGCCTTCGAATGGTTTTCGTTTATTTTCGAGAGAAAGAATGGAGCAACGGGAAGCAGCTGATGGAAAGACAGCCGCGAAAGCAATATAATAGAGACCAGCCGAAGAAACAAAGTGTCATGGGGAGGATGATTTCAGGCTCGTGGCAGCTTGGACGTACGTGCTATGGCGCTCAATATTGCGTCGGGGTTATTGCGAGAAAGGTGGAAACCGCAGGTTACGGCCAGAAGCAGCAGAAACTTCCCTGGACCGCAATAAATAGAGATATCCGGCAAATATCGAGATCCTTCCAGTCGTCGAACCCATATGTTCGCTCTGAACCGAGCAATTTAGAAATGCAAGAGAACGATCATGATCGGATTTATGGCACATTGATACTTATCGTTAGCGATAACCGAAGATACCATAAAAACTTGAATTTTATTTCTAATCGTTTGACAAATTCAAATTCATGACAGTGTCTGTCGAAAAAAACAAATCTACCGATCGAAAGACTATATATCACACGATTGGAAACAACAAAGTTAATAAATCATTGATGCTGGTGTCATGTAGCGCGCCTGATAAACTATTCCAGCCTTCCATTCTATATTGCAAACAACGCGAAGTTACTACTGCAACTCTTGGCATTGCAGCAGCAAAATTACCAGCAAAATAGTTTCGTAAGAAGGAGCCTGTTCCAGGCGAATTCGTTGAAGGGAATCTTATCGTATAACGAGAAGTGAACCTTGCAAGATACGATGGGAGATATCTCAAACGTTTGAACATCCACGTATTATATAGTACATAATATCAATGTAACGGAGGTTCCCTGTACATTCGTAATCCGGCGTCAGACAAGCGTGGATGTGTATGTTATCCGGTTCAGTAATCCGGACGTGGCGGATATTACAGGTATCCGCGTCACTGTCATACAACAAAAGATTACATTGTATCGTGCGAAGCATCCCAAGTTCATTGCTTATTTCCCGTTTTGTGAAACTAGAATTTGTATAGCACTGGTAAGAAGGCTCGTTGTAACAAATCGATGAAATACGATTCTTTTAATAAAGATCGATGAACGCCGTTGGAAGCAGTTTGCACGCATGCCGATGGTCAGTGTAAACTGTCGCGAATTAGGTTGACCAAGCTAACGATGCATCGAGTGCAACAATGACGACAGCGTTCAAGCACTCAACGGGCGGTGCTAACGAGGTTAGATTATGCCGGTGTGCTGCCAAGCGAACCGATGCGACTCGAATTTCAGACGAACGTATCGATTGTTTTCTACACGGACAGGTGATCGCAAATTGACCGCACGTTGCGCGGTTTAAACGAGTTACCACTGTCTTATTGTTCCTTCAGCTGGTTGAAATTGACCCACCTTATCGTATAATACGTACTGAGTAATTGAAACGTTTGGAATCCTTTAACTTTGCAGTGGGTCGTTCATATCGCAGTAGTCGTACAGGCTCATAAGTCAGCCGTGTTAATAAGAAATTGCAGCGATATTATAATCTAATTCTAAGTTTCAATGGAAACGTATTTGATTTTGGAGTAATTTCAATGTTGACCTAAATATTGTCTGATCGAATCGAGTGGTCTCTCTGTACCGCATCGAACAGATGTTAACTATTTACCTGGACCAATCGCTGCTTCTATTCAGTTGTCCCGAACGCTCACCTGCACCTGTCCTCGAATTCAAAGGAAACGAGTGCCCACCTCGATGTGATTGGCATTCAACCACGTCCACCTGGACTCTTTTCTAAACTCTACGTCAAGGGAATCATCCTTAACGGGTATCCAGTAACTCCGAAAAATTGCTATTCAAAATATTTATTTCATCCATGGTGGATGATGACGACCTAAATTCTCGTTGGAAATTATTAAAGTTTTCTGTGAGAATTCTGAATAATTTAATTAAGGAGCTAAATTTGATGATGATAATGAAGGGCATAATAAAAAATTTGAACAATCCGAAGCGTTAATGCTTTCGATGGATAGATGAAAATGGTCAGAAGGTAACAAGAGGATGGGTAAGAGGACGGCGATAGAGCGAAGAGACGACAGGAAACTCGCTTTGATGTTTAACCATTGCAGCTGCTAGGTATTTCGAGAATTTCCCAGACATTCGGTGGAGCGGTTCTGTAATACAGCTTCGTATGTAACTACAGCGAGAAGGCCCGGTCCGGCAATCCAACCGGCGAGCCAACTTCTGAAGTATTTCGTTCCGGCTTGGTTAACAGCGGCGGAGGCGCAGCCGCGTTACGAGATCGGACCGCACAGCACGTGGTAATTACCACCTCGTGGCTACCTTGCAAATATCATCGTTTCCGGAATCGAGCAAGCCTCTGCGAGCATACTGCCGCAAAATTACAAGTTATTCCTTAATGAAGATCAGCCGATGTTCAGGAAACAAGCTAAACCTTTCAGTTTTTTTAATCGTAAACTTCATTTGCACGTGCCGACGCGTAAACTTTGAATTACAAAATGGTCCCGAAGCTAATTGTATGAAATTTAAATAACGCAATCACGTTCGAGCTAAGAAGCTTCCTTGTGGGAGTTAATTATCCTCCACGTCGCGCAAATAATTCGTTACTTTTAGACGTAAATTACTAGAAACTGCAAGAGACACTGATTGGGAGACGAAGAGAAATTTCGGGCCGGAAACGAAATTAACAGTGCTTCGTGGAATACTTGAATCTCATAATGACGCGGAAAGCTGCGAATCAAACGTACGCTTTCACGCACCTTGTACGTTTTTCGCCAACCTTTTGAACCGAACTCATCGTGATATTACCGTTTCGGGAATAATCGAACGTTTTCAACGTTAAAAGCGGCGCTGGTGTTAGTCGAGGCCAATGAAAAACCGGAAACGCGAATGCGAGGCGGTAGTAAAGCGAACGAATTCGAGGGAAATGATGCACTGTATTGTGCGTGTAACGTTCCCTCGGAAACGAAAGCGTTATTCGGCGAATAATGTTACTTCCCGGCGAATACTGGGGCCAGACTGTTAATTTTCTGAATGCGTTTTACTGTTGACCCCTATTTCGAGCCGCAAATTCATGTCATCGACGGTCATTATCACTTGTGTACACTACGATTCATGTGCGTTACAATTTTCAGTGATGCGAACGCGTTAAATGCAGTACAGGTCAAAGTAGTACATAGAAAATTGAAGACGTGCAATAGATAGAAAGAGCATGGATAATGACAGGGAAAATTAAGTCAAAATCACAAACATGTGGTACTGGCCCTCGGTGTTAAAGAGCTTAGTTTAATACAGGTAACTATGTTGACATACGAAATGGGAGTTCAAATATAAAAATGATAATATAATAGCTTGGTACAAGATAACTGAATTGATTGAAATACTAAAGCAAATACAGCCACGCCATACCGTGCTCTGCTATGGTATCCTTTCGTTTTGAAACCCTATTACCCCCGGTCTCTATTTTCTCTCACAAGATTCAATTAGAGCGCAAGATAATTACGTGGCGTTGTATTTGATAAGAATTGACGGTAAAACCCGTCATTGTTTTCCATTAGAAACGCCGAAGAAAGGAGTTTTACGGTAGAAAGTACACCAGAAACGATTCTTGTTTTTCTACAGTGAAAACAAAGAAACGACGCGAAAGATTAGAGATACATACGCGGAAAATAATTTGAACTAGGATAATTGTATGCAAATGATACGAAGCCGCAAGCCGTAAGACAGCCAACACGAAATTGAAACCGTGCGAAAGGCGTGTGCGGGTGCTGTTCGTGTTTGGCCAAGGACCGGAAATTGCGAAGCCACTGTTTTCCTAATTTCGGACACGAATGAAAGCGCCAGCCGACGACTAATAAATACAAACGATTCTCTTCTCTTCATAAATAATCTAAGCCGGCTGCAAACACGTGGACAATCCGATTTAATGAAGTTGACGAACATCCTTTCGAATGCGACAATTTCTCTGAAACTCACTGGTCCATTTTGTTTCGCGTTCAATTAATAACGTGCAATATTTCCGGTTAATCTCACGACACTGTATTCATTTCAAAATATTAGCAACATAATAATTCGAACTTACTGAAAGTATTACGGCAATTATAAAGACGAAACTTGGAAATAGTACTGACATAACCAAATAAATAATATTTGCTGTTAAACAGCAACAAATTAAAAATATTCGACGAAACAATTGTTCGTTTAATATAAATTGATCAATCCATTAATATGGAACTAAAGTAGGAAATATCAAACGTACCTGTAATAAATAAATCGTGCACACCCTACGTAGCGAAACACGAATGATTTTGTATTAATGCTAATGACACGACAGTGATTGTAATAATATTTAACATTTCTATTTCATTTGTATACCTGTATCATAATATATGCAGATTAATTGCACGATCGCGTAACAGTACACGCGACAAGAGTAACGTTTGTGTAATTAAAACGGAATTTAATTTCAATTGAAAACCAAGCCAGAAGAGATGCAGCACTTGAAAATACTCGGTATTAGTTATCAGCGCGGAAACGCGAATAAGATGAGCATAATTATCTTGGAGTGAATAGCTAAGAAACACCGTGGAAAATAAGAGCGCTCTCGTTCTTTGATATTAATGAGCGTTTGCAATGAAGTCGTCTAATTTGAGAGACGATCTATCATCGCGGCAATTTCTGCCAATTATTCCATCGAATGAAGCCCTTTCACCCTTTGAAGCTGACACAGACCAACGAACGGAAAACATTCGAAATTCACGATAAATTAATATAAAAATAAATTTGTGTATTTTCTGGGAATACGTTCGTTACATTGGAGCTAATGAGCAATTTGAAAACTTTATGAATTTTTTGTTTGGAGCAGTAAACATCAAGTAGCACGGAGGAAATAAGCAAAAGGGCCTCCCAGTTCATTGGACATCGACGAACAAGAAGAAATCGTAAAGATTCAGCCGGATCGTTAGAGTGTTAACGAGGATAAATCTCGCAAGCTCGCGACGGAATACCGTCGGACCCTTGCATCCGGCCGGCAAAAAGGGCCAAGCATTCCGGCTCGGTTTCCTGCATTCCAGCACGCTTGCATTTCACGCTGTCCATGTAAATCTCCGCGCGGTACGTTCTTATCTTCGCGCGGATATAAAGCCGGCCCTAGTTCCGAGCCTCTTTTACGGTGTTAAGGTGACAAAGGGAGGAAAAAGCTCTGGCTAGCAGGAAGGGTATAAGGACGTCCAAAGCGCGCCATTTATTCCCTGGCTACCGCTCAGCAAGTGGCTGCAACTCGCATACGCACATACATAAAACCACCCTGTTACTACCTTTTGCCTTTTCCACCGGCAGTTTTCATACATGCTGGCAATCTACGGCAATGTGCCGCAGTGCTGAGGCTACGCGAAAATCCCATAGAAGCGTGTAACACATTGCCGCTGAAGCTGTTTCGAAAACGAGCGAAAGAGAGGAGGGAGAATTCAGATTAAGTGGAATAAATCAATAGCAACCGCGCCATCGGATACTAAAGCGACAGCATAGGATAGGAGTTCGAGAATTTTATTTCTACTTTCCTCTGCTAATATTTATTCAATTATCTTAACACCCTCCTGCGTCTCTTACAGGTGGAAGAAAATCACGAAGCGAGCAACAGAGAATTATTATTAGCCCGACGGCTCGCTGATGTCGCCGTGAATGTGAAGGCAGAGCCATGCAATTTGCACTTGCTACCGTCAACGCGGACTGCGCTCTACAGCCGCTTTATTAAACTCGCGGAAACTGTTTCGCTTAAAATTACATCCGGATTAGGCGAAGCTAAGTGCTGGCTGGCCGGGATCAGAATGCATACGCCCGGTCGCGCTACTTGCTTGCTGTCGACACGAGCGCAACGATTTTGTTACCCGTTTAATTATATCTCTTTGCTGTTAAATTCGCGTGCTACTTTTCGGCGGAAAAAATCGAGTATCTGATTATTTATTTCCCAAAGTATCGATCAACATCGGAGTCACAGCTGCAGATGGTTTAATTTAATGATACAATGAAAGGAATAAATAGAAACCGGACTTTGAATATTAGCAGTTAGAAGGCGGATGTTCGATTCTTTAAAAATAAAAAGTAGATAATATGTCTAAAAAGTTGAAAGCATAGAATGCTAGATACTCCACGAATCAGTGTAATATCTTGAATGTCCTCGGAATGATATATGGCCGAAGACTCGATATGACGACCGGGCGATTATTTACAGCCAATCAGAGGTAGAAACCATTCTGACGGGCAGACGCATAAACGCTCGCAGATCGCATCGAATGTCACGAATGATAATCGAACTGACGAAGGATGATTGGTACATATAGGGAATGACGTTTAACTTCGCTAGAGGGAAACTGTATATTATCTCCGATAAAAGAAACTTCCCCTAAACGTTATCCCTAGCTCACCATTTTATTCGATAACAGATTAATCTTCTCTCAAAAATTAAACAAATTTCTATCTATAAAAATTTGTCGATTTCAGGAATCAGATTCGAAGAGAAATTTGCATGATAAATGCTATAAAGTGTATGTGGAATACCTCTCGGGTTAATTCATTTCAAGACGGTTGGTGTACCTTGAGAATTGAAACATTAGCACAGACAATGGATGCTGGATATTATTGCTTTGTCTGGACCAGTCCTAAACTCAGTATTTACGATGCATAGTTTGGGTACTCATAACTGCTAGTGTTATGTAAATGTATTTCCTCAACGCCTTGCACGGAGTGTACATCGTGATACCATTGTTAAGGACATTCTATGTATAATACAATTATATGCAACAATTCTACATTCGTCAAAATTTGTCATAATCTTTAAAAACTGACCACACCGATCATTAGTATAAATTGACCTAACGCAAAAGTACAAGCCTTCGATAGGATTCAAGGTTAATTTCGGAAATTTTAGATAACCAGCGACACGGTTACCAGGAAATAAAGCGGAAAAAAGCGCAGCTGCTTTTTTCGACGTTATCAACGATGGAATTAACGTGTATAGCGTGTACCTGGGTTCCGAGTACACACGGCTCGTACCGGGATGCGTTAATATCGTTAATTAAAACCGCTAACCCAGCGTCGTTAGTCGCGTGTCAGCCGCGATAACTTCGAGACGACACGTAGAACAGTCCGCTACTAAAACCAAGAGAGCAAACGAGGCGAATTTTTATTTAAAAAAGAAGAACAAAAATCATAATCGCTTTGCCAACGTTATCAGAAAAGTTGTTTCTACGCGTAAACGTCGCTTTTACTGGATTTTGAACGTGAAACCGTGAGTTCGGTTTCCAATTACGACGAATTTATGCAAAACACTCCTGGCTAACTACTTTCGTTTAACATTTAAACAACGAAACATACGCGTCTATTTAAGCTGATTTATAAAAAAAAAAGAAAGAACAGAAGGATTTGGGTTATCACCTTCTATTATTCCGTTTTGATAATCAATCATAATTTGACTCAAAATGTTGGCTCACCATATGATTTTCCTAAGCGCAAAAGCTTGTTGGTGTAACAATAACATGATTTATCCCGATAATACGTAGGATCAAGAGCAAATACCTAGAATTTACTTTCATTTTCTAGTCGCTTGGAATGAACATTCCGTTCGTACAGTGCGACGAAATTCATTGTCAATTCGATGGCCTAACAATATTTATTTAGCCTGTATCGATTTCGTTGGCATGATATTGGTTTCCCGTACCATGCTTGTATTTCCTCTTTTTTGTCCGTGTCCTCTCTCTTCACTTTTTTTTTTGTTTTTCACTGGATAAACTCACCCCTCGTTTTCGAACCTTTCGATTGTTGATTCTTTCTCGTTGGATTAAAAATCGCTCTACCTTCGAGACAAACTAATTTACAAACGCTAGAGGAAAAAAAAACGTGTCTAATAAAAAGAAAAGAAAGAACACGATTTTCATGTTATCGAATGAAAGGATGAGAACTGTTTCCGCGTGCACAATGCTATTTCCGGCAGAATGATGGATTCAATTTTCGATAGAGATTCAGTTGATTGGAGAGATACAATATTATGTTCCGGAACCGATACCATACAAAAAGAGCTGGCGAGTGGTCCAGCAACTGGTTCTCCTTCTGTCAGCCAATTTTGATTTTCGTGTTCACTGTTCGTTGCGTTCTATTAACGTATCAAAATATTTATTCATTATAATTTCAAAAATTAGCTTCCAGCCAATTCTTTTCTGCATTAAATTATTCCCTTTTTCCGGATGGAATTGAAATCTGAATCGAATCGAATTTCATTTCATTTCATTTCATTTCATGTCATTTCATTAAATTTAACGTAAATTTTATATTCAACATTTTCGAAGTCTGGTGTTCTGTTCATGACTTCAGTAACAAACTGAACGTGTCTAAATACAGTTATAACCGTATTTCGCTCTCTATTAGTGTAAATGTGTTAATGATTAACTCACCTCACGATACATCGCTTCGAAGTGGACGAGCGTGTGTGTTACAACGCTCGATATCTCGTGAAAACACCTGAAACAAAAAAAGAATCGAATTAATAGAGTTTACAACTAAATATGCATGGGAATCGATAACACGCTGATTGGCACGAACTGTTCGAGTTCACCGTGTAATTACGAGGTTCGTTTACGCAAGACCGTTTTTCCGCTCTGCATAATTAATCATTTGCACGAACGATATCCTGTTTTTACTCGATACTCGATACACGGATTCCTACATGAATTTTTATCGTCTGTTTTCCATTTCATTTAGTGCCCAAACGACGAATATGAATCAATGGTTAATATAGTAAAATTTAAAAAAATTAAAAATTCGAGAGAATTTTCGAAATTTCATATTTCACTTCCTCGCTACGCTTTCCACATATTCTTCTTTCATTTTTATTAAAAAATAATGCGTTTTATTTGTTACTTCATATTACCATAGGTTTACAATTTTATTTGACTCAATTTAGAATTTAATTGGGACAGATTTTTGTAGGATATGAAAATTTTAGATGGACAGCAGGAATTATTAGAATTTATATTTTCAGTGTACATGGATTTATTATAAAGTCTTCTTAATGACTTTTATATTGAATTTCAGTGTTTATGCATATTTACGATACGCAAAGAAACGATTCGCTATGAAAAGACTTTATTTTGTTCTCCTATGATATCTATGATACAAAACCGTAATATGAACTACTATGCGATTCACAAACAAAGCTCTTTTAACGTTTTTCCTTTGGTACAATCCGTATTTTCCGTTGCCTTTGAGAAACTTTCTTCTCTTTTTCCGTAAAGATAAAAGAATAATGTTAGAGCTGAATAAAGAATTGAAGAAGTATATATTATGTTTCATGAATTTTTAAATAAGCAAGAGAAATCTTTCGATTTCACACAGTTTCATCGTTTTAACGTAGACGTACCAGATTTACTTTGAAAGCTACTATGTTTTATATTTTATACTTTCACTGATACACTTCAAAAAGCTTGCAAATTTCGTATCAACGTTTCAACCGTAGCGTTTGAGAGGTCGGTATTTCTGCCGGTCCGAAAAAGGAAAAGGTACAAAGTAGAACAGACAACGTAGCAGCAGTAAGGGAATTTTTAAAGAGGAAGTATGTCTGTGATGTTCAGAAATTAGGTTTCTGGGAACGCGTGAGTACGCTAAAATGCACGGCTGGTGTGCGCATTCGTTTGGGGCTGTACTTTCTTAAGGGTGAACAGCAGAAGGGAATTTTAAGAAAGAGCATTACCGAGTAGAGTATACTTAGCTAGAGAAAATTTAAGCAAGCAAAAGAACATGAACATTATGTTGTATCCCTTTCCATTACACCTTTACATGTTTATTAAATTCCAGGCGTTTCTTAAAATACTCTTCGCTACTCTTCGAAATTTCAATATTCACAATTCCCCTTTGGAATTTATTTAACATTAAAGTTCGATTCACTGAACTTTCAATCGTTAATATATCAACGAGTGCTTCGAAGATATAAATTAATATATAGATATAAGATTATAAGCTGATCGCGAGTTATTTCAATGTTTTCTTGCCTGTGGCGTTGCATCTCGTTTGGAATACTTTCAGGCAAAAGGAAAAAAACATAAAAAGCAACTCAAACTGACTCTCTGTTAGACGATCTATCGTTTCGTGGTTTGGTTCGATGGTCAAGAATGCTTCGTATTTATATACAAGGGAAACATTCTTCGCGAGCATCCACCTGGACTGGAACAATGTTTTCCTTCCTATAAAATATAACAAAAGCTACCTTTGGTATATGTAGATTATTACGACCTCGTTGTTGAGTTACCAAATGTGCCTGAAGCAAAATATATAAAAACAATTTAAATAACTCTCGGAAAATAGCAAACCAGTCTTTGACATAACATTTTCATTATTAGAAAATCTAGGTTCTAGTTTTGTTGATTTGTTCCAGAGCCTAAGTATCGTGGTATTTATAGGGAAGCATAGTGTGAAAAGTAAATTTCGAATTATTCTAAAATGAACAAAGATAAAAAGTGTGCCTACTATAAATTTTCATCTAGTTCGAATAGGTAGTTGAAATGCAGAGGGTTGAACTTTCCTACGTTTTGTCATAGGATCTAAAAAGTATTGATCAGCAGCGCCTCAGCTTTTATCTGATTATGATTCTCAATGGCATAGAGGTGATCAATCAGGGAATTAGTTTCTCTGGTCGAGGAGTTCGTGACAAATTTTCCACTCTCAATATTCCCCTTTCCCTAAATCACGATATCCTTATCAAATCTTGGAGACAATAGCTTTTATAATATGGAAAGGACTTTGCAAAAGGTCACTGTAGAAACTTTCGCGTTACACATTAATCGCTTCGTTTCGGTATTTTAACGATGTCAGATAAAAATCTCACGATACCTACAAATAATACAAATTCAATGAACAGAAACAATAAAACGAAGTTTGCATACGCATTTGTTTCACTTAATTAGTGTTTCAGCAATTTTTATTGTGTACTTATCGTTAGTTAATATATTTCTCTTTGACAGAATATTTACAATACTCGAACATAAATTATTTCAATTTATTCCTATAATATAAGTTAATTTAGCCCATTCTGTTCGAACGAGAAATAATAACATTTCCCGTAATTACAAAAATATACGGTAATTGTCTTTTGTGACATAATCAACGGGAGAAGAGTATGGTCCTCGCACAAGTTATGAAATTAAGGACTACGTAGAGAACGAAACGTAATAAATTGCGTTTAATTTCAGTTACAGCAATGAATTCTTCTTTGAAACTTCCCAAATGCAACCTACCTGAGGTACAAGCAACTAACAATAAATTACCAGCAATAAAAGAAGAATTATACGGTTAAACTTTTTCGATAATGCTCGCACGATAGACCTCGAGTCTCGTGTTTAATCGCAGCGTTGAATCGTCACCGGAAACGGTGCACTCGGACCACGGACGATTTATATTCCAATTCGGTGGAGGCTGAAAAATTTCGGAACGAGTTATGCTGTGCGATCGCGACGCATCCAGGGTCATACGTCTTCTGACGTAGCCGAGGGTAGGCAACTCGAACTACCCTCTTGCTACACGAGAAGACATATAGGCGTGTCGTGTAGATGGGCAGCTTGCCAACGGCCTATAACGCTGATGCGAAACCGAAAAAGAACCATGCATCATCGGTGACTCGATTGTAATGCGTGAGTGGACGATCTTTGACTTCTCGATCGTCGATATCAACGTTCTTTCAAATCGAAAGGAAAATATTAGAAATGCTAATGTTAACGCTAATTTAATACCGCTCTTGGATCAGCCACCTCCTCGGTAGGAACACCGCGACCTCAAACACTCATACTCAACGCCTCCGTTCAATTACGATCGCAGCATCGTAAGAAAAGCGTAGACTGACGATTGTGAAAATGATGTCAACGAGTTCAGATCCAGGAGCACACGGGGGTGTCGTTAAAAAGGACAATGAAAAATAAAAGCGAGGTGAACGAACGACTTTCCATTATCGATCGTGCCGGCAACAAGAGTGCACGAGAGGACTAGGACTGGGTTAGGGAAGTTTCCCGCACAGTTAACTCTCGTAAATTATGCGAATGTAAATGAGAAGGGGGGAAAAAACGAATGATATCGAGTCAGGTTCAACCACCCCGCTATAATTTCATTGTCTGTTCGTGGCAATAATTTGTTGCCTGATGAGGAATCAGAGGTCGAGCAAAGAAAATTGTTACAGTCAAAATATATTAGAAAACAAAAATGGCATTATTTTTAGGATGACGTGATATAATAAAAGATGAACGAATGTGCAAATTCGATGGCGATCGCTGGCGCCAGGTGGTCCATGGAGACGTACAATTCTCATGAACGAGGACGCAACCACCCTGGGCTAAAGAGATATGGCGGGAAAGGTGGTTGCAGCTGTGGCTGCCCCGACTGTCGAGTGGATCATTCGTTCTTCTCTGGTGTAATAACGAGCACGAAGAGGAAAGCGGGTCACGATGCCCTTAGAAGTTAAACGTAACGACCGCTGTACTGATGAATTACGCGCTCGGATTAATTCCACGAACAATCGACGTATTTTGTAAAGAATGGCCAGCAGAAGTTGAATGGTGAATAAGACGTAACGAAGGTGCGAAGTGGAATCAGTTTGAGCTTTACTACCTAGACTTAGAAATGAGGATGCTCCAAGAGATTGCAACTACTAGAGTGCAACAGGAATTGTGGTCTCTCCTTGGGTTAACCCTTGAACCATGGATCGGTCGTGATGCAAACTTGTGAAACGTTCATTTGAAACTATTCTAATTTTAGTAATATGTACTCCGGATTATTCGGAGATTAATAACAATTAATATGAAAGAAAAAATGAATTTGTGTTAAACATTAGATTCCTAAAAGAAATCGGTATGAAGAGCGTTCAAGGTGGGTACACTGCTATGTTAAATAAAAAACGAACGATCCCGGAGTTTGAAGGAAAGTTTCCCCGTTACAGGTTTGTAATATTGTTTTAAAATTGAAAATTAAATCTTAATTCCTCCTCTTGGAATCAACTTATTCCCGCATCGGGAACTCGGTGAACAGCCCCAGGTACGAAAGAAACAATTTCACAACTCCGAACTTTGGCGTTCGTTCCTCACCGGATTTTCTCTCTTTCGCTTTTAATTTTTCCGCTCGGATTTCGTCGGGCGCAACACAGTTGCTTCGCAATTTTTCTTTCCCAAACTTTCCGTCGTAACCAGAAGAACAAAGCTTGTTCGGTGTCTGAAACGCAACCCTTGTAAACAGCACGTTCATCGAAACTTCGTTGTATATCGTTTCTGTATAATCTTCATTTACAATTACAAATATATTTGTACGTTAACGTTTCCTAATTATGATGGTGTACAGCATAAGTGTTTCTCATAAGTCGACACTTCGTAAACAGGTATGTAAAGGTATAAACTCGTTCTATTTAGTCGTGACACATAACATTTGTTGTAAAAACCGTAAGCGAATGGTGTAGGGACAGAAAGCAAGGTTCTTACGGTGGCTCGTAACGTCTTCCCATTAACGTATTCCTCGGAACGATCCGTGGAAAACTGTGGAGGAAAGCGAGGCCATCGTATCGAAACTCCCGCAAAACTTGTCGCGTTGGATACCCCAAATGGCGTGCTAAAGCTTTTCGTTGGTCGGTTGTTTCTATGTTAACGTTACTACCATCCCGCCGGTAACGGGTCTCAGGTGAATCTAAACGAAATCACCGATCATCATCTCACGGTTCCCAGGAACGAGCAATTCTTTGATCCTACTAGCGATAATTAGAGTACTTTCATACTCGGGCGGCAATAATCGTAATCCTCTTCCACTGTTTCCATTATTAGCGTTGTATTGTTATGCAGCGCAGTACGCTACAGCGAATTGGTTACAGCGAAATTGGTTCTAAAATTTCGTTTGTTAACAACAAAATTAGCACAGCTTACAATATGATCCTTTGTAAAGTATTTATGTTAAATATTTCTGTCAAAGAGTTATTTGAAATCGATGATCTCATTATTTCGACGTTCCTTAATTAGGTGCTTTTATATTTCTTACAGTTGACTTTCAACTTGATGTTCTTTAACTAGGTTACTTCGATGCTATCACAGAGTAGTCTTTGTTCATCATAATAGAGCTTCTATGCGATTCATCTTTCCCATTTAACTGAAAAGCAAGTTACGTAATCATTTTACGGAATAAGTTTAGAGTACGATGCACTTACGGCTTCATATTTTCTTATTCACGATCGTACGCTAATTAGTTTGGCATTTTCCACAATCTTGCTACGTTTCAATATAACATTTGCGCGTGTTCGAATAATTGGAGAATTTATGTAAGAAACTTTCTGCTAAAATATAGTCCACCTTATACAAAATAAGATTTCTTTCTTGTTTCTTCTTAATTATTCGATCATATTTGATCGGTTTCGTGATGTCAGTCAGCAGTGAACCTCGTGGTAATAAACACGTTACATAATTGGATCATGGTAAATAATTTCTTATTAATTTTTCGTTCAAAGCTCGTGAGTGATTTCGCGATTCAGAAATAATTGCTGCAATGGGCGCTCGTGAGGAAACAAATCCAACAGAAAATACGCGATAAAAAGCCTCGATTTCCGGGGCAGCGGAACTTCCTCATCGGGAAACGGAATTCACGGGGCGGAACGAGTATCGACAAGTCGGGGTTCGTATCGCAGCATAACCGAATCACCGTATATAAGCGATGAAAAAGGAGAAAAGTGAAACTGGGCGACTGCGAATCCCGTCGGCGAACGGTCTGAAAATGAGAATACCGGGATACAAGGTGAAAGTAATTAAACGAACATTGCTGGACCGCCAGCGAAAAGAACGACAAAAAAACAAATGAAAGGAGGACAAAATTGAACGACGATCGATCGGAAACGAAATATCCGATTCCGAGTCTCAGGGTGTAAGCTTGTAAAACAGAGAGACCCGTAAATCCAGCCGAAGAATGCAAACTTTTCGAATTCCCTTAACTCAGAAAGGATAAATTAAAGGAGTAAGACGTTACACCAAGAAACTCGCGGTTTTCCTACGCGTCAATTATTCTCTTTGTGGCCAACTTTTCGCATTATTGTTACAAGATACGAGCAATTCGCTGCTCCGAGTTTGCGAGCTTCTTTCGTCGACGAACGTCTTTATGGGGCAAGTATACAGGGACACGGGAACCCATGGTACTATGGTCGCCGCTAAAGAGAAGAGTTTTCAACCTTTCCTTGACAAACTTTGCTCTTCATTGCTCTGTTTCTGTTTTAACCTCTTTAACGAAAAATTTATTAAACTCCCAGTAAACATTATTATTTAATACTTTGATAGTTAATGCCATTTGCTCGTGACTTTTGCGTTTAAATATTTACGAGATTCTTTATCTTAAACATATGAATTAATGTAGTTAAATATAATAAAGAAAATTCAACGTTAGATATATGCGCAGAAATTCTTGGGAAGCTTAACCTTGTTTCCCGCTCGACAAATCGGTATGCTGGTATTAAAACGAGCCACCGATCTCGCGTTTTTGCATTCTCAAGCTTTTTCCGGATATTCCTTCCTCTGTGAGATCCGATGAGAAGGATGGAGGTAATATAACGTGAAGGTTGTAAATCTCAACGAATTTCAGAGAGCTGGAAAGTTAAGCTTTTATTTAATGCTGAAAATTACCTCATACTTTTTAATTAATGATAAGCTAGATTTGTCATAATACTTTAAATATTATAATAAATACGTTCGTTTCATTTACAACCAAGAAATTAGTGTATCTATATATTAATTAACAGAAAGAAGGATAAAACTTTCAAATTATAGGATGCGTATTTTCAAACCCTTTTCTACAGTGACAGCCAAATAGGCACGATCAATTGTAAGATCGTGATGACCTAGATAGTTTCAATCAGTTGTAAGATCATAATGACCTAGATAGTCAAAATCAATTGTAAGATCTTGATGTCCTACATAGTAACAATCAATTGTAATGTACATTGATGATCACTTCCAATGCTTCGATCAATGAGTCATCTGACCTCAAATTAGCTAACTACAATGTTAACAAAACATTGATGTTGAAAACAGGAAGAGTACAATTGATTCTAATCCGTTCAAAGTGAAAATATTCACAGATGTAGCTCGCAACGAAGGCAATAGATCCCAATTTCAACTGGTGCAATTCGTTTCACGTGCAATTAACTTTCCATCGCTTCGCTTTAAATCGTCGCTTTTTAGTCTTAGCTTCAGGAATACAGTTCGAACGAACGGGACATCGTGTTACGTACGCGTTACACCGGGGTAATCTTTCATTTTGCCAGATTCTATCGCGCGTCAAGTAACACCAGAGAAATATCCGCCAGACTTTGCGTTATTGCGCAGGCAAAATCCAATAGCGTCATACATCGCTGCTTGACAGGCTTTTCAAGGAGCGGGCCAATTTTATTCCAACTAATAAATCACCTCGGGAAAAAAAAGAGAAAGGAAAACTGATCACGGTGGATAACGAAAGATCGAAGAACCCATTTTGACTTTGCTCGGTTCGATTCTGTTCTAACAAAATGGTACTCGCCACCGGATAGTATGAGGGGTTGATGGTGCAATTACAATAAACTTTCCCTACAGTACCTTTTAAATTCTAGAAAAAGTACTAACGACCAAAGAATCGTTCCAACAGCGTCGCTTTTTCCGGCTGAACAGATGAGATCCTTGACAGTTCCGCTCGCTTCCTCGTGCAGTCATAGATACACGGTAAATTAGATCGAGCAGGTGTTACGTTCGAGCGTAAAACTCGTCTTGCACGTGTCGCTTTTTACACGATGCTTAAGATAAGGGAACTCGTGAAATCGATACTCTCTTGAAACCTGACTGCACCAGCCCTTGGTATACAAAGAACGCTTAACACTGACAGCCACACTTGCAATTTTATGAACCTTGTTACCTTTAAGTGAAAATTATTGGTAGAAGAATTACACCAAAAATTCTTAAATTATTCGACTTTAATATCTAATCGCCCCATCAGTTTCTATCCTGGATGCACACGGTTTTCAGATCTATTCGAGTAATTCAGAAAAGCGTCCGGCGATAAAATCTCCTGTCATTAATTACAATCTCAAGTCTTTCGATAAGACAGAAGATGCTCCATTTCCACGGATATTTCTTCCCCGGACATCCATGAAAGTAGATCCGGGTTGAAATTCGAACCGATGGGATCGATTAAGGAATCTAACGTAAGAAGAACTTTTTGCGAATCCTCGCTATAAATCCTGCAAATAACGGAGCTCCGAAATTAGACAAGATATTATTTCGTTCTCCTTTTGTCTAAACTAATCTTCTCGAAACGATAAGCTGATAAAAATTCGCTTTACGATTCAAACGATTTACTATTCGATTCGCGTTAAAACTGACACTAGTGCCTTTAAAATCGGCGAATAAAATCAGAAAGCGGAGGTAATCCTTTTCCGGTGTACACGTTCCATCGGAGATTACTTATGGCACATTTAACCCGTGGAATGGCTATGATTGTTTTTTCGCGTCCAAGTTTTATACCGAATAATCGGATACTTCGACGAGATCGAGCTCTTCTAATAAATCTTATTTGCAAATTGATTCCATTAAACACCCGCCGTGTTATTGCTGTAACAAAGGTATAAATCCGATAGGAGAAAAAATTTGCTCCAGTGATTTTAATTCAGTCGAAAACGATGCTCAACCATCGAAATCGTTCTCGCAATTTTCTTCAATTAATCTCGAAACAACGGCAGAGTCATTAAGAGCCATTAATCTTGAAATCGTCGAGGAAACTTCGAAATAAACTTTTATTCAACCGAGAGAAGAACATTGACGATAGCTATTTCTATTGAAACGGGAATGTACTCGTGTATTCAATAGAACGATCGCACACAGTCGCAACTTAATGAGCAATTAGCTTCTTAATCGTTGCTATCATCGGTTCGTTCGCTAATCTATGGCTGCGGGCCATTGTTACAATGCCGTGGCCATTAAACGTGTATCAAGTGAAACGACGTGAACGATTAATATAAATTCTCAGCAGATACGAAGTTAAAGGGTTGCACGCTTATTGTCGCGGTAATTATACCGATATAACGTTGAATTAAGGAGAATTAACGATAAGATACTCCGCTGCAGTACATTTACATACTGCTCATCATTGTTCCAAGAAATTTCACCATTTCCTTTTAGAAACATTAAAACGAATAAAATTGTACGCGTAGTGTTTTATCACAACTCGTGAATTTCTTATCAAACTTACTTTAACCGTACCATAATAATTACATCTTCTGATGAAATATTCCGTTACTCCATGCAAATGGTGTAATAATTAACAAGGTTTCAAGGTAAGTCAGCTCGAAAGGACAAAATCGCAGGTTACGGCTAAGCTGGATATTTCTAAATAATTGAAAATGTGTCGTGCTCGAAAAAAAATATTTCCCTAAGATAAATACACGCCGTTGTTTCAAGAGGCGAGCGTTATTCAAGATTTTATCTTTGTCAGCACGTTGAAATCTTTTTTTTCACCGTTCCCCCTTGGTCACTCTTTTTGCAACAACGTTTCTGCTTCGTTCATTTCCGCCACTGGAGAGCGAATGAATTATAGTACAAGCAACTACGTCACTTTTACCTGGTATCTGTTAATGTTTGATCGTAATAACAAGGGTGAAACGGAAAGGAAAGAGGACGGTGTTTCTTGAAAAAACATCGTCTACTGTGATCGATCGATTATAATTGCACGATGAAGAAGTAGCGCTACTAGCAATCATAATAAGCAGACGAGAAATCTTTTCTCATTTACACTCAGATATGCAAATGAATTTTGTGATTTCAGCGCACGTTATGTAAACTATAATAAATCATAATACATATTTTAAGATTTATTCATAATTAATTTGTTCCTGTATTTTCTTTCTTAAAATACGAAGAAGATTCCTGCTTTTCGCATTCGCATTCTATATGCGCAAAAAGCCTTGTTTTTAAAAATTCATATGGTACGGAGAATTTTGTATTATATCACACACAATGTGCATTTTCCACATTCAGCTTATCCACCTTAGGGCACAAAATAGATCTTTGACTTAGCCTAGAATGCGTGAAAAATGTAGTATAAACATTGCAGAAGATTAAAGGAAATACTCGAAGTTCCTCGAGTTTCAGTGTACACGACAGCGCCTTAAAATTGAGTTTGCTGGAAAATACCAAGCGTCCTCCGAATAATTTCGCATCTGCTTCGTATTTTTCCCACAAAATATAAACTTTATTGATTTGATTAATTGGAACCACAAACATTACATAAAAACGTTTCGTTCAAAAATTTCACTGTCTACTAGTCGAACCAACCATGGTATGAGTTTTATAGATCTAGGTCACGATTAACCCGGCTTCGTTGTTCGAGGGTTAATCAATCGATCAATCAATAAATTTCTAGACACAGTTTTTTCAAGAAGCTTGTTTAGTAACACACAGGTCGGTACTCGACCAGAAAATATGAATTAGTTCCTTCGACGAGCATAAACACAACGAGACATAGAAAAATGCGAACGAAGCGGCTTTGCAGCATCTTTTTTCACCTTGACGACGGTGCTCATATCCCGTTAATTCGCTTCGAAATGATACTATACGGTAACCACGTACACAGCTACCTATGTACGCGTATGTCGATAAAATTCGAAGTTGTTCGAGCGTTGGACAGCCACGTCACGAAACGCTGTATCGCACGAAAGCATCCAACCAAGCCTGGCCATGTTCGAAGCGAGAAACGAATTGCTCGATGTTGCGTCGTTCGATTTCCTCGTAGCCCGATGAAAATTCTACGTGCTCGAACGATCACGTGGAACCCCTCGATGTCCGACGCGCTCCTATTTCCCCGCTGACAAATTTATGATGCGTGTACGAGGATTTGACGGGCTAGTCCGACCGCGCGTTTTCTACGAACAATTGCATCCTGCTTTCGTCGCGTTTCAGCTGGAATTTTGTTGGTGCATCGTCGTAGGTCGATGATGCTTCTAATACGACGTCGATGCGTTTTAACGATGGTTCTTTTGTACCGTTTTGCGAATCGCTCATGAAATACGCGGGTAGTATGTAAGTTAGAAATAGAAAGATTAAATTTCATTTTGACGGATATAACTCGATGCCTCATCTGTCAAACGTCCCGAAAGGAAACGTCCGATGTCGTGACGTTGTTACTGTTAAATCAATTGATTTTCAATCACGTTAATTCTGAGCGATTTTCATTTTTCTCATCCGAGTGAGAATATAATGATACACGAAACACGAAACACGCCAGGACACACTGACCAGAAGTAGCAATTTCATGAGAGTTTCACCAGTGATTCGAACCTTGTCGACGATTATTAAACGACGGTTCGTTTCGAAACAACAAGTAGCTTGATAGTTTCCTAGGCGAGGTGACATCGTTTCGCACTTAAATTCCCTGTCGGTCTTGCCAGCAGGTAATGGATCCCGTCAAACGCAGACGTCCGTCGATACAAAATGAACCGATAATTTCGTCCGACGCGTCCATTGCTCGAAATCGAATCGGAAATTCAAACCGCGCAAGGAAATTTAATTATACCCTGCATATTGACCGGCTTACTCTTTCGAATTAAAGAACGAATTAATCCGCGATACTTTTATCCATTGGATTAACCTTTCCAATCTGACACTTCCTAAGACAAGCACTCTCACTACTGCGAAATTTATATATCACAGCGTCCACTACTGAATAACAGATTTAGTTACTGCTTTTGCAAGTTACTTTTTTCCAACCTACAGGGAGGGCAAGTTTACAGATAAAGATAGCGAAGAGGAAGAAGGGAAGAGAACGGCGAAGAATTAAAGTAAATAAAAAAGAGGGGAAGGTAGAATGGAGAAAGGCGAAAGAGATGAGCCACGATTCATTTAGTTTCACGAGGGACACGATAAAAATAATCTCCGATGGGGTGGAAAGGTTAGCCGGGTCCCGTTTCAGATGGAATCCGAATCCTGACATTTGCATCCGGCATTTTACGTCTTGTTTTGCATAAAACAGCCGCCCAGTATCAAGGCTTTTCCTCAATCCAGATAATGGATTCTCCGCTTCTCCACCTTTCTTCCAGCGAATTTAACGCTGCCTTTCATTGTCCCTCCGCCCGATGGTCGCTCGTAAAATGCTAATTTGCGGCGGCCGTTCCACGAATGGATCGGGATCGGTTAGCACGAGTGGATAAAAATCGTTGGAATACCAATCGAGGAAATCCTTGAAAACGGACCCCCTGCCGTCGATCGATCCCCTTCAACTAGTTCGTGTACAAATCACGTTCTTCTGCGGTACACAGGTGCGCCTGTAAAAAGGTATGCACCCTCTCTCGCTACATTTCACTTTCTCTCTTTCTCCTTGTAAAACGTTCACGCGATCGTGTTGCCCGCACACTGTATACACACAGAGAGAACGCGTTCGTTTGTACGGTATATTCTAAACAACACAATGGATTGACATTAGATATCAGTGAGGCCAGTCACGCAGGTAAACGTGCCCGCAGTACCGCGACCAGCCGGAAAGTAAATTTTAATTGAGGCACGAACCTCTCGTTCCGCCTTCAACTTAGCCGCGTTTCGGGAACAACGGATCCACCTAGTTACTTATTCTCTCCGCGGTCTCTGTTGCTCACGAAATTCCCGAGTTCGCGTTACACGCGCGGCCGGCACGCTTGCGATTTATTCAAGTTTCGCGTGGAGGCTAAAAGGATACCCCTCTATCCTTTTGACTGAACAGCCATGTCTGTCTTTGCGACATAATTTGTAGCGCAAGAAGTTTATGAAAAATAAAGGAACATCGAGGATAGAATTCAAAGATTGAATTCTGCGCTACGCCATCAACTCCCTGATATTTTTGTCCCGAACGATCGGTTTGGGATTATTACACGACGGATGTTTAAGGATTGATGGAAGCTTTCTCGTTTCTAATTATAAACCTGTAATCCAGCCGTATCCCTCGGGGGATAATAGGAAAGGAAGAATAAAATGATATAGCATCTCTGACACAGTGGTACAACGAACTTATCTCCTTTCTCTCTAGAGTCCTAGCTTTTAATAAAAGGACTTATCGAGGTATCATTTATAGGATAAAAGTGAAACCTCCAGTTCCCTCTTCTCTGATATCAAATCCCTTATACGATATTGTTCGTTTATTCGCTCTCAGAAAGAAACACTAGCGAAGGGATGTGATAAAGTAGACGCGAGAGATGATGGAGGTACAGGGGGGTGGGAGACGTAACGCAACATATATTTTATAAGAAACAAAAGTTCTTCGGCAAAATCTTCTTGATCGTAAACGATGTAACGACACGGTACCGAAAATTTATTGGAGATTAGTTTGGTACATGCGCAAACCGTATGGTCGAACGGGGGCTAAAATCCATTACACCGGTCATCGTGTACACTGCACGCAACTTGGGTACAACACGCACCACCCACGCAACAAAACGATCGAAAACGTCTGCTGAAGTTTGCATACGGGGTGTCTGTTTGGTAAAGAAACAAGAAATAAATTTGATTGATCTGTTGCAGTATCGACCTCTTCAATATTTTGTTTACAGAGCTATCGATAGAGAACCAATATCTTTAATTGATAGTATTAAAGTTTTTTACTAACTCTTTTACGATGAATGATAAGTTATATTCGATGTTGTATATTTGCATTTATGTGAATTTCCACGTGAAAATACGATTGTAATTTTGTTATAATTTTACAATTGCAATGATATTGTTCTAAGACACCCAGTACACGTGCAAACAAATAGAAGTACCGCTATCGGAAAGGATAGACTGTTAGGATTTGATTCCATGAACATCGTGACTAAACACCATTTCCAATTCGGTACCCTTGTTCCTTTCGTTTTCCTGGGACAGTGTATCGTGTTTCCAATTTACAACGAAAATCGTGTTCCCTCTTCCACCCTTTTCGACCAAACAGCAAACAAAGAAAAAAAACAAGAGAAACCGTTCGCATAAACCATTATCCGACATTTTCAAGCCAGAGGACACATTCGTGAAAGGAGAGACCACGTATTATGTAACTACGTCGCAACGTGGAAGACATAATAACAGACGCACGTCGAAAAATACGAGGCTTCTGTTAGCAAGGCAGATTACACGCAGGCGGTCGATAACTCGCGGTACAGCTCGTAAATATTCATTTAATCTGATCTAATCTAGACGAACATATTCTGCGCCTCGTGTAATTGTCGGTGAAATTGCAAATCGATATCTAAGCTGGCCGAGGTTGTGCCCCTCTGTAGATATTGTACCTCGCTGGACAACCATTCGGTGAGCCTGTTCCTCCTGCTGTGACCACCCTTCCGCATGCTTGTCTACCAAGTGTCGACCAAACTTACGTTGCCTCCCTCGACGAACTTTCGCCACCCGACCGTATTTCCACGACCAACATTGTTCCCCGAATGACATTCGTACCGTTTTCATCAGACCCAACCCCTTCCATCACGTTCGCCCAATTTTATCCTCTATAACATCTTAGTTCTGTGATTGACAGTGAGTGAAGGATGCCTAATGGACTGGGAAAACTTATACTCGATCCGTCAGGGAGAGGAAATTTTGATGGAGTTGGGTTCGGCAAGGTGAGCCAAAAGTTTAGACTCCAAAGGGATGGAAAATCGAGTGTTAATTGCAAAACGTGTATAAATATTTGAATTATTAAAGGACTGGTCACTTTTTATGGAAGAATATTTGAGAAAAACATAGATCCACTAACAAATTCCCCTGATACTTCTTAAAAATTCTAACCGACTTATGTTCCAACACAAAAAATGAAGTGGAATACCTTGTTTTCTTTCGCAGACGAGCACAAACAACTTTTTCGTTTCGAACTTTTAATCATTTTTGCAACGTATCCGCCTACAGGGTCCATTACGACATCTTCACTTATTCAAACGAGTCCTCGTTCGTTCGCATCCGACACGATAAAAACGTATTATTTACGAGCAAGCTTTCGCCCGGTCAAGTGCAGGACCACGAGCGTAAAAATAAGTAGACTCGTTACGCCCGACCGTAAATCTGGCTGGTCGATTTCATTTAATATTTACATCGCTGTGATGAAGCGAAGCAGCACGACGCGCCGCTAGAAAAGGGTACAAGAGGGGATGAAAAAAAAAAGGCATGGCGACAATTAATCTCGCTCTGTTACTTCGCGCGAAGCCGTGGCGTCTATGGAAACGTTTCGATGGATTTGGCAGGGGAGGAAAATGAAAGTTTCACGAATGACGGTACCCAGGCCGTGAAAAATAATGCCCGGGGCGCAATATTTGCATCCGGTTCAGCCGAACGATTCGAAACGAACGCGTCAGCCAGGGTATTAATATTCCTGCGAACCGTAGGCTGCGGCGATCACGATCGGTCAAATAATTTAGCTGTAATAAATATCGAACGAGCGAGACGATCCGCGCGTCACGTTGCGAAGCTGTCGTATCGTACGGTGAATATTGAACTGGATACATTTTTTTTGCACTCGACCATAATCTGATGAAACGTCGAAAAGTATCGTACATACTAAGAGAAAGAGATTGTGAGAACTTACTCATGCTGATGGTCGCAGAATCACAACGTTCGTTGGCCTGAAAATCTCTTCTCCACGCTTGTAAACATCGTGCTACATCCAGTCTTGTCGTATCGGGCAGCGCATGCGCGTGACAATGCTTGTACATCACGTTGCTGCTTCGAAGAACGACAAACACTCGTGAACGCCGTCAAACACGCCAATTTGTGTACCGATTATCGAGTGTATAACCACCATAACATCGCGGCAAAGTTGACACTTATTTGTTATGATTTGGAACGATTCAAACCGTCAAACGCACGTTATCTCGCGTGTCACAAATAGAGTTTAACGGAGGACGCACCATTTTCCACCGCCACTGCGCGACAACTGCGCGAATATAGCTGCGGCTGCGCAAGATGCGCGCTCATCCTCCTGGCGGCAAAATTTGAAATGGTATTTCAAGCAGTAACATCAAGTGTGCTAAACACAGAACGAAGGGAAAATGTATATTTTCAGTATTTTAATGCAAGTGAATAATAAAACTTACAAATATTCTACTATTTATTTCATATTTAATTTTAATACCTATTTATTTGGTAAAAACCATTTCGAGTTGTTTCTAGCCTGTCATTTCGGTTATTTCCGCGAACCGTAGCAAATAAATTTATCCAACATCGACTTTTTTTATCTTCACTTTTCAAGATGAGCTTAGCTGGTCAATAGTTTCACAGTACCGCGATGAAAGTTTCGGGAACGAGTTTAGTATTTGACGCGAACTCATAACTCTGTTCGCCTCGGAATCTTATATTCGCGGGGAAAGTTAAGGATTTGTCGAAAAAGTTTCGAATGTTTGCTGAAAGCAGCATCCATAGATCTATCATTTCTAAGATATATCCACGTACCAAACGGTGTCTGCTAAGTTAATAATAAACGAATGAAAAGCTATCTCTTCTATTCCTGACGTTTATAGTCGTTCCAATATGTGTTCCCGATCGACACAAAATATTAAAAATTATAGATCGCTAATTGAATGATAGTCAGAATTTCATTGAGCAAATTTCTCCCTTTTGGGATTTCATGTTCCATTCATTGGACTTTGATGTGGTTCGAACGCTGTTACTCGTCGCGTGAATATTTATTATCCGTCATGATACATATTAACTGCCGCACGGTTAACGACCTATGTTCGCTGTTCAATGAAAACAATGAACCATGAACAATTACGACGATTTTTAATGAGAATCGTATGATTCTTTGCATTCCATACTGCGCTATTTCCCGTCCGATTAGTATTCACCCATGAGATTGTAAATCGTACCGGCGCACGTTCTACACGCCACTCTCTCAAATTACTTCTACAAATCAATGTAATACTCTACTAATCGGTGTAATACGAGCAGTGTGATACTACAAATCAGTGTAACGCTTCCACAAATCACTGGAAATCCCGAACAAACGTTGCATGGAAGTTAAAGCGGGAGAAAGAGAAGAACAGTGTGAACAAGGAAGATGGAAAAGGAAAGGGTGGTAGATAAAGTGCATCTTGTCAAGGGATCGTTAGTGAACTCATCAGTAACGCTACCTAGTCGACTTGTGTCTTAAAAGAAATACAGAGGGTGCATTCAATGCAACGATGCACTTAAATGCATCTTGTTATTTTGAATCATTCTTTTGATACCAAACAGAAAGAATATTCGTACGCGTGTAGCTAACTAAATTACCGGACTGTACTAATTAATTGATGCCAAGTCAATTCGTAGCTAGCGTGTCAATTAATCGGTCCCTGTCATGCAGAAGGTACAACCGATGATTCTCGTTCCATGTAGAACGAACGTCATCGGTATTCTTGGCGCGACAGCAACACGTTCCTATACTACTACTTTGCTGACCCGTGCATAACGATCGATGGGAACGAAGATGAAAGCCCATTGAAATGGTGTTTATTCCGTTGTGCATGTCCGTTGCACGTGTACCGTCCTTTCAGCATCGAAGTCAAAGACACATGGATTTCGATCTAACAATGCGAGATATTCAGATAATTTTGTGGCCGATTTCCATTTCCTATTTCCTTTGGAATTATTCATCGAAATTGCAATTTTTCAGTCGTTAGATGATTTCAATTAAAATTGAATAACAAAGTTTGCAAAGAGTTGTATAAACTTTGACGTTTAATTTCCCAATTGTGTTTGACATGCTTCGCGTAGTTTGAAGGATTCATTTAACCAACAGAAGATTGGTTTACACAGCTGCAACATTTCTTCCGGAAATGACTGAAAGAGCACGGGTAATTTGTAACTGTTGCCGCTACAGAAACTACTACTAATTCGAATAAAATGATTGTACACCTTGCTTATCTTATTCAAGATTAATTGTCCGCATCGAGATCTTTTGTAACTAGAAGCAAGAAGCTCGTTTCTCTTTCAGGCTGCTTTAAAATAAATTGCAATGAGAATACGCTTTATCGATCGAACAGTGATTTCGTAGCCGCTTGCTCCTTCAGTTA
Source organism: Osmia lignaria lignaria (assembly GCF_051020975.1). NCBI lineage: Eukaryota > Metazoa > Arthropoda > Insecta > Hymenoptera > Megachilidae > Osmia > Osmia lignaria. Next base: position 10,202,461 of record NC_135041.1, read on the forward strand.
CCGAGTTTAATTCGACCTTCTCATTGTTTTCTTTAACTCGTTACCCCTTGGAGAATAAACCTTAGCCAAGCCGTATTTGCATAATAGTTTTCTGTTGATTTGCACGGTAAGTCCTGTCTATATAATCGGTAGTCTAGTTTGTTTGCTAATCTACAGAGTGATTAATTTCACAATCCATTCAGATTAGATGAAATTATTCGAATAATATTCAACACCGTCACAGTACATCTACCCAATTCGTTTCGTTTATCATTAGAAAAGTTACAGACCCTTAAAGTCCCTCCGAAACCCGCAAGCACACCTCACACCACCAACGTCCCGAACCTCTAGTTGTTATCTAAAATCGTCGACATGTTCGTCCGCCACAATCCTAATCCACAATTTCTCCTAACACGATCAATGGATCTACAATTTCTCGTTCGCAATAGTTCTCCTTTTTGATCCTCGATTTCGAGAAGGTCGAGGCAGAGAGGAGAAGCGGAGAATCCCTGAGGATTGCTCCAAGCTAAATAAGTGAATCCTTCTACGACAAAACGCGCGTTCGTTCCGATGCATCGGGGTTGTTGGTACGTGACCCCGAGGCGACGAACGTTTCCTCTCGTTACAAAGACGAAGTAACGAAATTGGCTGGCATCCACGAAAACGCGGCTTGTTGGGGCTGTCTCGGCGCGGCGATGAGACGCGACTGTCGTCGCTGTGGCTTCCTTTCCGTGGTGTAAACGCGCTGAATTCCCGCGGATCGAGCTCCGTGTCGAGGAGACAACCTTTCTACTGTTGAAATGAAAACGACGACGAGGGTGGTGGTGGTTCTCGAGTATCGCGGAGCAACCGAAACCAAAGCGAGGCTGCAAACTGTGCAACGGCATGGCTGAGATCTCGGTATAATAATAATAATAGCGACAACAGCACTGGCTGCGAGAGATATTTCGGATGCAAACGGTTCGAGCTTCCTCAGAGTGCCGCGACAACGCGCAATATTGCTGCCCTTCCGTTACTCGAGACCCTCGTACTTTTATTACTGTTGCGTATGCAACGAGACGAGACACCAGTGTCAGTCTTAACCATCGCTCGAGGGAAATTATTCCGGTATAGAATTTTTCCACTACTTCCAGTCAACAAGTTCCAACATCGACCCCGTGAATTCGTGTGAAACGTTATTCGAAAATGCTGGGAAATATGCAGGATTTTCATTGATCGTGTGTAACGTAAACACCGATAATACGATTAGATATGGAAACTGTCAGGTCGTTTATTTTATCGGGAAAGCTAACAAAAAGTCGTCCGCGTGACAGCTGTTTAAACACGACACGTGCGTGGCTATGGCGAACGAGCAAGCAGAAATCTAAGTTCCCTTGTTACCAGAATAGGACAGCTGTTATCGTTCCTGTTATCCCTGACGCGGCGTTAGTTCGAGCCATTAACGCGGATCTGTTTGTTTCACTTATCTTCCGACAACCGAAACGAGCGGAATACCAGATCTACAGAGTTCCGTAATCAAAGGTTACACTCGCGATTGTGACAGTTTCGTTTGCCACTTTTCAATCGCGCTGAAGGCGGAAATTAACTCACAACAGGTGATTCGAACCGAGATTCGTTCCATTTGCAATTTCAGAAACGAGTTTCTGATTCGAAGTACAATCGAATGCAAGCTGCTTCGTATTCCACGAATACTTCTTTTGCGGAAGCTGAGATTCCACGTTAACAGCAAGAGGTTTAACCAACAGGATTTATCGGAAATTAGGGAGCATTATTTCGGTAAAGCTTCTTGTTGAACACGCAGAAGATCTCCTTATTCTGCCCTTTATGAATTATCTATCTGTCGCTTATCAGTAATTTCGAATAATTTCGATATTTATTCAAAGAACAATCGATTCGCTGAACAAAACGAATAAACCATAATCGTGTGAGTATTAACATCGATAAATATCGATACAAACTGGCAAAGTTCGTTTTTATCGGTTCAAAGCATGTGAAGTAAAATTGAAACATTTTATCTACACGGACCATTAATTTTACGCAAAGCGATTTTTTGTCATGGGAAATGACAATTTATCGCGACACCGTTTGATTTCGCGTATATTTATTTCTCCAATTACAAAACTCAATGGAAGAATATTTTACTGTTCATGAACAAACGATATAAACGCAAAGCTACTGTATATTACCGTATTCGAAATGGCTTTCTATACAGAGAGTAATTTATTTAACTATAGTTAAATCTTCTTGTTTCGATTCGTTGCATTCAACAGTTTAAACGTTGATTGACAGAACAATTCAAACGTATTGTTCTGATTTTTCATACTCGTCAAATGACGATTTTCATTTCAGAAAAATAAAACAATAGAATATTAACATTGATTATTTTGCTTAAAATAATATTCTATTTTTACAGAATTATCTATCAATTGAAACTTATCAATAATGCACTTCAGAAAAGTTAAGTCCAATTTATAGTTACAAATATCGAAATATTCTATACATACCTAATACTAAATCAATAATTTGATGCAATACAAGTGTAGAACATAATTTTGGTATAATTATGTATAGTACAAAAGCTGCCCTTAGGGCCGAGCTGAAACTAGTGCAAATATTCATTAACATGTTGATTACTGTAATGAAAATGACCGTGTGTTCTACACGATGTAGTTAGAACTATTCATAATTCAAAAATAACAATTATCTCTTTTCACCCCCATTACCTACATAAAACGAATAGATCCGCGATGTACCTACAATTTATTTTTTAATCGAAATAATCTTTCTAAAAATGTTGATGAAATTTGTGAAACATCCTGTATATCTATTACACGTCCCAAGGCGTCGTCTTGTTCAGTGTCTAGTATCTAGCAAAAGTTCGACTCAACAAGCAAGCTTTTCACCGCACACCGAGTAGTGACCCACCTGGTTTCATCGATCCTCGTGCTCTTGCCCTGGAAGTTCTTAACTGCCTGGCTAAATGAAGGCAGTGAAGGTCAGACGAATTGGAACGAGCGAGGCTATGCTCGAACCAACTCTCCGCCCTTTGTTCCACGCTCGAAGCGGCCACAAAATTGTCCATACAATTAGTCGAAACCAGTTTACCGTGCCACCACACGAGATTATAAAGGGGTTCTCCTTTAGAGAAGTCATCCGGTTAAAATCGTACGCGCAAACTTCTACAAACTGATGTTCCAGCTCGATGAACGATCGACGTTTCACCGGCTGTCAATCATTTTCGGCATGAATACGGAGTCTAATGAGGAATCCATTTGTTAAACGCGAGCACGGCTAATGAAATACTCGGCGAATGATCCTCCAAATCAGGATGCGGTTCTTTGTGCTCGACAAGCATTGTTCCGGCATCCTTGAAACGAACTAATTAACTTCTATAAATGATGGTTTATCAAATATTGACGTGCTTGCGTATGTTGTACTTGATTTACTGAGCCTCGTTAGCGAAGAAAATGCTGCTCTTTATTAGTGCGCTTTTGATTAACGATTAGAACTGTGAAAAAAATGATGAACACCGCTACATTGTTTCTTGAAATATGAGCAAATTTTTCTGGGATCACTGCTTGTAATTCTAAAAGCAGCAACCTATTGTTCGATTGACCAAAGTATAGTTTCTGCAGCGTAAGGACTATACTATACAGAGCGCCTAGTCAACCTCAGGTATGCCGTTTGATCCCAGAGATGACCTGCCTGGCAAATTCCTCGAAGGAATTCGCTCGTAATAAAAAAGACCAACACGCCAAGAATGGAGAACCTCTTGGTATCGACTTCCCTTCGTGAACTTTATAACAGATATTACGTTCAGAATAAATCTTTCATAGGAACACGGTTCAATTAAGTCTAGCAATTTGCTAGAAGATAATCACATACCCGAAAACCTTAAAACGATCTCCTTATCGCTACACCGATAGTCGTGTAGGCTCGTAACTTGCAAAGGTCAAGTCTATACGATCGTTCCAAATATCGAACACGCGTAATAGCGTGCGATCGCCTGATTATTTTACGCGTTTTCAAGAACATAACGAACCGAAATGTAGCCGTAAGAACACATAACACTACCCTTCATATATTGTGTTCCTTTATCGGTATCGAGAATTTATTATATCGCGAGCCTCGTTTTAAGATAAACAGGTCGAACGATCGCGTGTTCGCGCACGGTTTGATAAAACGCCGATGTTCTCTACTAAATCGGTTACAAATTTTCTTCAAACACTTCCAACGATAGTCGGACACGCTAGCTTTTTCAGTAAGTGGTCGACAAAATCGGGAAATCGAGAACGATAAGGAGCAAAAGTTACCAAAGAGCCTCGCATACATCGTCCGTTTTATGCTTTAATTACTAAATGAAATGAAATGAAATTAAATTAAGTGACGCTAGATCAAACTTCTAACGTGGTAATTACTTTCTAAGGGACTTATCGAAACTGTGCTTCATCGAGGTAATTTGAAAACGAACCACACGAGCAAGACACAAAGTGTATCAAGCAAACACAAAACCCGACGCGACAGCTTCTCGTATATCACTGGATATCGTATTTTGTATCTTCTACTCATCCGTTGCAAGTGACCGTCTTCCAATGGACCAGGACTTTTCTCTCGCGTTGAATGCATCATTAGTCATTGAGATCGCTAATGGCCTCTGCGAGAGAAGGTCGACGCAGAAGGCGAGAAACAAGGGTAGAAAAGGGTGGAGTAGAAGGGAACACTTTAGAGAAGCAGCTATCACGAAGGGTAGATCGCAAAGGCTTTCCTTTCACGTTGGTTACGATTCTTTCACGGGCAAGCGGCCGAGCAAGAGGGGTTGGTTAGCACGTGCTCCCTTTTCATCGAATTCCACCACACGGAAACCGATTCGATACATCGTCGTCGTCGTCGTACGTGGCGTTGAATAGGACGATAAAGATGCTGGAACCCAATCAACGAGCGACGTGTACGGTCAGGGACATTGTGCGTCGCGGTGGCCATTCCAAAAGAGGAATAAAACGAAGGATAGAGAAAGGGATAACGCTTCGATTATTAACATCAAATCACGTATAAATCGTATGGATATTCGATCACTCGTACACATTTACAAAATATTCAGAAATAAACATTGCAAAACGAGCGGGTATAAAATGGAAAGCGATGGCAAAAATAATTGGAGCCAAGAATAATTGGAACGTAGTCGTTAAATAATAACCAACCAACGTTACCGCTTGAAATCCGCTAGAACGCCAATTAACACTTTCCAATTGGCCATTCGAACGAGCATTATGGAGCGAATCAACGAATACGAGTCCAACGATCTGAATAATTCGCTTCGATTTGTTTGCACTTACAGACCGGTGATTTCCTAATTTTAAACGAGTGTTCGCCTATCTGTCTTTATCTCTTTTTCCATTGGTTGTTTTAGAATTCTTTCATTCTCGAGGATTCTCATGGAGAGACTGAAATTTTCAGGCGTCCAAAAAAGAGAATCATTTGTCTCGGTTGTATGGCTTCGGTAAACTTATACACGGTGTCGTATCGCTGAAAGCATAGCTTCTCTTGTGTAATTTAATTCGCAAGGAGTTGAAAGAGAAATTTGTGAAAAAGAAAATTGATATTGCAGAAAGAAAAAAAATTGTGAAAAAATTGAAAATACTAACATTATCTTGCACAATTAGAAAATTTGAAAGCTGTTAGAATATTATGAATAAAATTACTAACATGAGTGCAATTTATTTCCCATAAGAAACAAAAGGATCCGAAATGTAAAGGAGAATCTTGGCGACTTTTATTGTCGCGAAACTTTTCGACGACACCTATTGGAGACGAGCTCCTCAAGTTGTAAAATTACAGTTTTTGTTGGTACCACGTTTCCCGCTGGAACTTACGGAAACAACTACGGTCATGTTAGGTCATAGTGATGAATTATTGTACATTAAGAGAATGGTGCTTTGTTCACGAATGCAACGACACGAAACCAAAACCTTCGTAAATTCCAAACCAGAATTGTACAAACGAAAGCACGGCACGGATTTAACCCTCGCGATACAAAATCTTGAAACAACAATCAATTGCATTATAAATTAGAACAAGCTAAATTTGAAATATATTATCGAACACCTTCGGAAGTCTATGCTCGTACAATCAGCTAGAAGATTTTCAATGAAAAATTAATTTCGTGACGGAATAAAAAATTTTCCAGCAGGGATCGAGGCGAGAATAATACGATCCATGAACAAGATATCAGTGCCAATTTTCCAGGCGTATTTCCTAGCGGGGTTGCGCGCTATATCAAACGGTCGGCACGCGTTGATTGCATACCTTATGACCACAAGAAAGGATACGACGTTCGCATGAATACGCGCCTATCCTTCTGGCGTGAGCTATGGTCGCAGTTGCAAATAATCAACTATGCTCGCAGAGATTTCTCAACGGGTCCTCCACCCTCTTCGACCCCTGCGCGAGCGTATAAATCGTCCTGGAACGTTGTTCGTCTCTGCCTCGCGGCATACTAAACTCCAGCATGCATAGAGCTGGTGTACGCTTTCAGGAAAACAATCAAAGATTCCGAGGAGTTAGACACGATCTCAAACTAGCTCGTGTCTCTCGTTTGTTAGCTATTAGTTTATTGGCCGAAACTTTAAATGAAATTATAAAGGATATTTTTGGAAGATCTTCAGTTTCTTATTTTTATATCAAAGAAATTATTAACGTGTCTTGTCGAAAAATATATTGGCTTTTATAGAGATTTATTTTTAATGGACATCAGCTTTCGGATCTGACAGTATTAGTAATGTTATATTCGTAATTAAGTTAACAACGATCAAATGTCTTTGGATTTACCGGCGCGGGAAACGTAGCATCGATAATTGCAAACGTATCAGTGGGTTCGATAGTGTTGGGAACGTTAGGTCCATAATCATCGAACGTTTGCGGATTTACCAACGCTCCAAGCACCGTCATTCGTGATCATCAACGTATAACCGGATTTGCTGATGCCCAGAGTGCAACGTGTACAATTATGAGCCCCCTTCGACAAAGCGTTCAGGGTTAAATTTGAGATATACGTGGATTGTTCAAAACACTCCTGGATATGTTCCTTACATTATCCTTCCAGATTATCTTCATAAAATGCAGCAATGGTATCTGTAATTAAATTCTGAGTCTATCCAATTTTTTAATTTTTTTTTTCAAAATTTATTTGCCTCCTTAAGGCGATCAAATTATCGAAAAAGTAATATTTCGACTTTATACTCTGTGATTTATAAGTATCTTTTACCGCTAAGTACTCATAAACAGGCAACATCCAGGTATTCAGAAATAGAAACAGAATGATGTACCGTAGCACTTTTATTACATCATTTAATTTGAAAAATGACCTATCTCTTCTTTTCTGCTATATACGAGAAACGACTTGAAACTACTTAATTGCGATAATGGTCTCCCGTTGAGTCGTTTTTACGTTTTGCATTTTACCGTTAATGGCCATAGTTAATCACACAGATCTCTAGATAATTGTATTTCGTTTCTCATTTAATATTCCATGTCGCGTTTCATATGTGTACATACTCACGCACTGTGTAGTTATTTAACTTGCTAATAATAGACAATAATAACTTCATAATAACTCTATTTATCTGAAAGTGAATTAGTTCATTAGTAAGGCAGAAGTACTACCTAACAAGTGCAGAATAAAATTTGAAAGTGATGAGAGAGAGAGACAACTAGACACTCGGTCATTACCGATCTTCTAAAGGGTTAAAAATATTCCGAATGTGAAAAAAGGCAAAGTGGAACGCGGTATAGCGGTTCGATTCTTATTCACAACATGCGATGAGGCTCGAGCAAGGATAATGCAAATACTTGTCGAGCGTAAAAAGCTGTAACTAATTGTACCGTTCGGTAGAAGTAAAACAGGACCGAACGAGGGTGAAAGCAAGAAGGAAAGAGGGCAAGAACGAAACCGTTCGTAAGAATTAGACAGGCATTTTGCATGGTATCGTGACCGGGGCAATTTGCATCGTAATGTAAGTCAATTACAGCGCGTTCCATAAATCACGAACGCGTACCACGGCATCCTCGTCCCCCTTCTCTCGTCTACACGCTTCCTTACTTCGAGGATTACCAGAAATTCGCGGAGAGCAGCGCAACTTCCGCTCCAAGTGGCGCGTACAACGGCGCCGCGACGCGTTCCAACCCTACCGCCTCCACCCTCGGCGTACCCAAATTTATTTCCATAAACGCCGTAAGTCGTGCGAGTCGCATTGATAACGGCCCCTGTCGCGTTGAAAGGAGACTTCTTGACTCCGGCAACTTCCTGTTGCCGACCAGAGTCCATGGATAAAGGAAGACAAAGTTTCCCGACCCACCCAGCCTTTGAGAAACTTTCGACCGACATTTTTTATTTGTCTAGTACTACGACCGTTTCTCTTGCTCCCTTTCTTTTCTACTTTGACACAGAGAATCTATTTACTGAACGGAGAGGACAATGTGTTCATTGTGATGGTTGTTCAGTTCTGATGGGTCGAAAATGTTACGATAAGTCTAAGAAAAAATCTTGAAGAAAAGAAAATTATTTTTTACTTGATGTATCAAATATTCATGACCAGCGCCTATAAAATCCTTTCATTTATTGATTAATTAATTTCAGTGTTTTTGATAAAACAGCTCGAACTTCGATTCGTTCGAGCTAAAAAAAACACATTTACAAACATTGGATTTTGTTCTAAATCGTCCTCTAGCACGGTGTGATGTACTATCTCCCTAATACGTGTCGTCGTTGCTTGAAACCAGCGGTAAATTCAGAAAATAAATCGACTTTTTTACCGTCCAGGCGAGCAAGGAGAGCGCTTAAGCAGATTACTCGTCCCGAAGTAATCCAAATAAAAGGAAGTAACCGGCCGAGGCAAATAGCGGCCACGATTAAACGTTCCAAGACGTTACATCGCTTCTTTCTGAGTTTCAACGTTGATGAAATTAACCTTGCCCTGTGCCCGGGCGCGAAACTTTTTCTTTCGATTCATTAAAACTTCAAGACTAGCCGCGTTGTATGATAACACTTGGAAACGCCGTTTCAAAGGATCTTCTTTCGTGAAAGAAGGGTATAGAGTACAGAACGGAAAGTCGTGTTTGTTCCTTCTTCGCTTTTTCTTTCCACCCTTTCCCGGGCTAAGTCGTGAAGTAGAACGCCATAGCCTGGTTACAGTTCTATCTTTCGGCTAGTTTTTTCAAGACGATTAAAATGAGGAAAAGAAACACAGTGATTTATGTAAGTTGAAATGGATTGAAAACGTGCCTCGTCGGAAGAAAGTCTAAGATTTTAGTACACAAAAGTTATGCCTTTATTCTGGACGCAACAAAGAATCATAGCGTACTAACACGGAGGCTCGGAAGAAACAATGAGAAAGAAAGGTCTGGTTTTTTTTTCAGTTTTGTAGCCACGGTTCGTCCATTAAAAATTAATAAATTTCGCCAACTCGGCGAAGCATTAGTTCGTTCCGACTATAATTAACAGGACAAATGAAAAGCTCTTTGGAAGTGACGTATTTTTATTTTTGTTTCGTAATTTAGACTGAGCGCAAGGGGACGCTCAATTTTTAGTACCTTCCACCGTGAATAATTAACGTTACCGTTCGACGAGCAGTGAAAATTCATTTCCTCGTCTCTTCGAGAAGTTCATAGTTACTGAAATTAGTATAGAGTTGCTCGTATGAAATAAACAGCACATGCAACGTTTAGAGCATCGAAATTATTAAACAACTAAACAATTAATTATAATCTTTCATCCTACCTTAAAATTATTCTCCTTTGTGCACTTCATGGATCGGCATGAAAATCTGCAACAAAAATAAATCTAATATTAATACCAGTTCATATATTCTATTCTGTTGTATTATAGAAGAGCTATCATGAATAGCTGATATAACTGTTTACTGGTTAACCACACCATAAGGTGTTATGAGCTGTTTTCTATGTGATACGAAAAGCATGGGTAACACGTTTTGTTCGTAGGTTAGAGATTGCCTTGGGGTTTGTAACATAATAGGGTACCGTACTGATACTTGACCCTTAGAAGGACTCAACGGGGGGTTCTCTTCAACCCTACTCAAGCTTTTGTATAGGGTGTTTCCACATAAGTGCCATTTGTGGTTTTTGAGCCTGCCATTGGCCGGGAACTTTACGGATTTTGCTAAGAGTTCTGGTTATAAGCCGAATTTTTTTTCCAAGTACACTTCAGACTATGTATTATGAATATTGCAGCTGGTTTCAACTGGGTTTTCAAGTAAACTATTCGGATAAGTATTAAAATTTCATTTATAGATGCATCATTGTATCCATACAGAGAGGGTACACAAAATGTTAGAGTTTAAATCATTCAACCCTATTCTCTTGTTTCCCCAAAATAACACATCCTGTTCCAGTTTCGCGATCATATATAACTGCTCGAGCTCAATATTTAACTACATTCTCTTACATTACCTTCCACATCAATTATAATATACAATTCTGAAATGCACCACCTTGGAGCGTGTCATAAAACAGTATAAAATATGTTCCCGAAACATTTATAAGACCACGACGAATTTCCATTCTGATATTTCCTTTAATATTTCCTGAAAATATCTTTTTTGAAAACTACATTATTTAAAGATGGTGAACATGAATTAAAAAAATAATAAAATAAAATAAAATGACGGTACAAGAATAATCGTAGATTATTTATAAAATAGCAATATAATTGAATAAGGAAACAACATTATTTATGAAATCTTCATTCCACTCCAATTTTTCTATAACAACCCTGTTATTCGGTATTTTTTTAAGAATTCGACCAAGACAAAAAGGAAGAGCGCAGATCTCCGAATAAACGAAATAAAATTGGGAAAGAATTTTCTCGTTACCCTTAATAGTCATCCAGGATGCGATTGGTAGCAGGACACGCGAGCTCAGTTTTTTAATCAAACCTAATCAACGAACCCTTTAAAGGTACCTCGAACCAGCCGGCTACGGCAAATAGATAAACTTGGTGCGAGTTCCCGACAAAAGTGGCCGATGATTCGCCGGAGGAAACTGTTCAAATACGAAAGTCGTTTGGTCATGTAGCACGTGCGAAATGAAAGCTACGGATTGGAAGGCAGAGCGGAAAAACTTTTTCAAACTTCTTCCGGACGTGGCCTGGTCGAAGGAAGAGATCCTTGCAAGTCACCTCCGCAGTCTTGTTGTCCAGCATCCCGTGGGTCTTTTCACCTAGCGATAACTTGTTTCTCTCGTACACTTCATTAGCTACTCCTCTGCGGGGACAGTGGACTTCTTTTTGGAGCTTGAGATTACTTGCTCTTGAAAACCAATTTTCTACTGGCACAGACAAGACAATATGGGAGCGAGGAAAAAAGAAACACGTGTCCTGTCAAGACACTCGCTATGCTTATAATCTTATTATTATTGAAATAGACAAAATATTCGTCAAATAGTAAACCTACCGGATCTGATTATTTCCAAATAAAAATCCTAGCTATACCAATATTCATGGCACAAAACGTGTGAATAAAAAATGAGTTTTCAGTGGAATATTCGAGGGAATAAATTCAGGGAATATGATTTCGCAGCAGTTTTCGCGACCACTTGATCGCTGTTAATTATACATTCAATTCTAGCCAATTTATGCAAAGTTATCACCAAAATTGACCGCAGTTACCGTCGAAATTTTCCGCGATCGATGGGAAAGATAAAAGTTACCATGGAACGTTCATTTTACTTTCAAGACGAAAGATTTCCATCTGACGAGGACGTAATTTGTTCGTACTTAATTGCTCGCGCTATTTCGTCCATCAGGGTGCAGCCAATTACGTAAATGCGAAACAATTACTTCAACGAGATACGGTGATGAGATGATGTGCCGAAACGATGGACACTGTCTCGTACGTCTGTCGTAACGTCTAAACAATGCAGGGGTAGATTTGCGCGGGTTTACAAGTTATTCCATGGGTAAAAAAGAAAGTGCATCGTCGGTTTTCTTGGTGCGCTAAGTGCACTCGTACACGCGATCCTTGCAACAATGTTACACGGAGGTGTAAACGGTGCGCGCAACCGACTTGTCGCCGGCTGTAATTTCTTTTAACGGCGCGTAAAAGGGTTGTTGAAAATGCACGTAACGGCGAGCGAACGAACTTCGCGATTACAAATGGTGTACCAACACATTTCAACTCGTCCTCATTCGAGCACGCTAAACTCTATTTCTGCGACGAGATTCTTCGTGCAAAATCAGTTACACGCGATGCAAATGTTTTTTCGATGCATCATTGAATTATGCATTTGTTTTTTAATAAAACATTAAGGGGTTCTTCGAATTTATGATAATTTAATTTGATGCAAATTAAAAATTTCATCTGGTTATCGAGTGTAAGGATGAAAATGAAACTATAAATATTCGTTGCTGACTTTGATACATTTTCCCCGTTTGGAAACAAGTTCCTTTATCTTGCTTTTTTATGAAGTTTCCAACTTCCAGACTCCTGCGAGCTGCAACATTGAATGAGCTGCTGCCGAGATTAAACTCGTATAGCAGTGGAAGACGGATTTGTTCGCTAAAGATACTCCCTATTCCAGGAAAGCAGTAAAACGAGTGAATTATATCTGATGAAAATAGCAGACATTGACATGGAAGTTTATTACGTTTTATAGAGAAATTTCGTACGAGTTAACCGTACGAAATAGAGCCAACTTATTGCATCGTTTTTCGTTCAATCTATCTACAGTGGATGATATGAATAGCGTTGTAAAAAGGACATGTATTTTTTTATGTTACCCCCATTCATTATAAAAATGTTATAAAAATATATTTTTCACCTGGATCTTTTTCATTTTTTCCTTCAATCAAATTGTATCTACTAATGATACAACTAGCTTTCATTTCAATAAATGAAAAATATAATAATAAATATGATGACCTAAAATAACTCTCGGACGGTGGAATTAAAACTTTTCATTCATCGTATGATATGGAGTTTGAATTTAATTAAAAAACATAATCAAGACAAATATAATATCAAAAGGGATAAAAGAGCATTCAGTAATCGACAATGGGTTTCTGCCCTTTTTATATTAATATTAATACCTCGGCCGCAGTTTTCTCACAATAACCCGTGAAAAGACTATGAAAATAACATTTCGTATTTACAATGCAGCGGTCCTCTGAATTATTTTTCCTTCGGTGCAGATAACAATGGAGAGCTAAAACTATTAGGAAAAGTCAAAATTCATTAACGTCGTTTGTTTTTTTTTAAATTAAATTTTAACAATGTACGAATATACAAAGATCGAAGGAACAAAAGGCGATCGTTTTCATTCAGTGCTGTTTGACGTGCGTGCGTTTTTAATTGTTCCGCTCGTGTCGCACGCAGCCTCACGCTATTAACTGTCTTCTCTTGAAAACGAGCGTGCACATCTCGAAATTTGATTCGTTGCGCCCATTAAATTCCTAACGATTGTCCCTAGCGAATGGACGGGATTTATGACGCACGAAGCGGGACCACGCTAGCAAACCGGAGTAAAATCGAGTCCGTTCGTAATAATTCTATCCCAAAAGTCCCACCCGCAACGCGGAACAATGTTAACTATCATGAATTTTGATCTGTAAGTGGAAACTGCACTTGATTCGACGATTGCTCCTCGAAACATTAAATGGACTTTGGTTTACGACATTTACGGCTCTGCTTCCATATTTTTGCGGGCCACAGACTCTGGATATAATAGATACCGAGAATATTAAATTCCGTAAAATTTTCCTCCGTTGATAACGAAATAGGTAACTAAAATTGAATTTAAAAACTAGATCATTAATTGAGTTAGCAAAAACCTGATACTACCATTCAAGCGTTAACGGACGATGAATTTTTAGGAAAACGTTCAAGGGAATAAGTTCAGCAAATATGATTTCGCGCCACCATTCCTGACAATTCAATCGCTGTTAATTATACATTCGGCTCCGGGCAATGTATGCAAAGTTATCACCGATTCGTACGCACGTTACAAACTCGATTTCGCGATGCCCGCGAGCGCACATAAGCGTTTAGATGGATTATTTTCATCGAAAGAGCTTATTTACTTTGCTCGTCAACGTGCATTCATTCGACGAGAGTATATACATATATTATCAATAATTAAACAGGGTTGTAAAAAGAATCAAAAAACACAGCGATTATCGATTGCTAGAGATATTTTGTAAATGTGTTTTGTAAATCGAATTCAATTTTATGAATCAAAATTTATGCAGCTTATAAAAATTTGTTTACCGCTACAATGTGCTGATGCCGAGGTTGGAAGGGTTAAACTTTTTGATTTAATTAAAGCGTAACAAACAGACATTATTACGATGTCATGATATTATATATTAATTAAACGGTTCTGCGATCACATTTTTCGGCAGATTCGTTCTCTCGAAAGTGTTCTCCCTCATCTCGTTACAAAATTCCAATTACCGGCTCGTGAACTCACCAGCAAAGGCTGCGTAAAAAAGAAGAGTATGGAACGAAAACAAAGGAGCACGTGGGGACAGCCAGATTGCTGGTTCAAGAGATTAACTCGGGAAATAAAAGGGACTAAAAAGGCTTTCGATGTAAACGCTCTCCTCTGTTTCCTCCTTTTTATTCACCCTTTGTTCCACGTCCTTTTCCCTGCGTTAATCAACATCGACTGACTGTATCGTGGTAGATAATTTTGATTGATTTCGACCCACCGACGCGCGACGCTCCAACTTTCCAAAGTCACTCGTTTAAGCGATAACAGTCTTACTTGACGAAGTTTGCCCCCGACGATCAAAGGGGAATCGATCCTACGTGGCAGAATCGTTAACCTTGCTTAATTTATGCGCAATTTGCTTCAACATCGAGGAGTACCTTTTACGGATGCATACAAATGCGATGATCACATAGAATGCGATGATTCTGTCTTGTAAAATCAGTAAGACGAAACAAAAAGAAGACAAACAAGGTACTAATTCTTTTAATTTTCGAGATAAAGCAATTATAGGAGAGATGAACCACGTTTCGAAAAAGGAAATTGATAAAATATATCCGGAATTGGTTAAGACGGGACTGTTCGCGAGTTCATTAAAAAATGAAATATCCGGCTATACCTAGTTCCCATAACGTAAAGCGTTATAATAACGGAGTAATGAAAAATCCTTCATTCAGATTGCCGGTGGAAGGGGTGCGGACAGGGGACGATAACTCGTAGGCGGTCGTTAATAGAAACGGATCCAATTAAAGGAAGCGGGAACTTTTCACGTCGTACGTTCCCTCGGGCCGGCGTTAAGTGCATTTTAAAATTCGACGCACGTACCAGAAGAACGTCCGAGGATCCTTATCGTCTGCCGTATAATAAAAGGGTAGCGAGTATTGTTCAATTCGCTCGAGGAAAACAATTTTTCATTGGAAATTTCCTGTTCTCGCCATTCCATTTCGATGCTGGGCATCGTGTAAAAGATGCTTCATTAACGAAAAATAAAGGAAAGTTGGAATTTCTAAATCATCGTTTCAAAACCCAAGTACCGTGCGTCGCCGACCTTTCGAACGGGTTCTTGGTACCTAAAGAGGAGCATCGAGGGAAAAGTTCCCAAGTCCCTGTATCGCCAAGGAAAGAGTTCAAGAACAACGTTCGGAATATCCCAGAGAGCTTGATTGATATCCAATATCCTATATTGTTCCCAAAATCCCATCGCTGGAAGGATCAACGATTTGATCGTGATTATGTGCGAAGTTTGATAGGGTATCAAATAGGGCTTAACAGGCGGCAAGTCGACGTTTGAATCAGATATAATTTCGGGCCGGATTCATCGGGGCAGGTGAGGACAGACGGGGTCAGAGGCAGGGCAGGCAGGAGCGCAGAGGACGCGATTTATCATCACTCATCGGTGAAAACGAGCGTAACACCGGTAACGTGTAATTGCGCGTATATCGTTGACCCGTAGTTATCGTCGATAACCGGGATCATCGATCGCGCACACCCCTCATTTTCCGCACGATTTTCAATTACCATTCGACGCGTTTACGAGCCGTCAATAACGTCGCGGATCGCAATACCTGCGTATGTATGTCGAAAAGCTTCGTTTGACGAATACTCGATATTACTGGCTTTCAACAGGCACTAACATCGCACCCTCTTTGCCCTATTTATTACCTAACGATTTCCTGGCTATATTTTGGGTTAACATTATCGGTACCTTACTACTAGTTTATACAGGACTTTGCATTTAATCATAATCAAACTTTTACTATAAATTGATTACAATGGACAACATCGATGTCGCAGCAAGGAAAACGGAACTTGTCAAACCAGCCTTAATATAAACCTGTCAAAAAGTCCATGAAACTCTCGAGTAGAGACTCGAAGTATTTCGCGTAATCGACTTTTAAAACTCGCGAGCCAGCGGATTACATTCAGCAAGATTTAACTGGCAGCCATAAAAAAATAAAGAAAGAAGGAGATAGGAGAGGCGTTCGTACAAAGTAAGAGAAATATTACAAAGTTTGTCGCGAGGAATTGCAGTTACTCAACTACAAACAGGTCGTACTTCCAAGCTGATTTCTGATTCAGAAAGAAACTGCGCCCCGGAATAAGATGAAGTTTCGCGTTGATTACAGAGACACGTATATACAAAAAGATTCTTGGCCGTCGTTCGAATAAATTAGCGAGAACTTTCAGTCAAGTCGTTGGCCACATTAATATCCGAGGATCTTACGGTTCGGCCGGTGTGAAATGTGAAATGAGAGACCGAGGAAGGAAACGGTGTCTCCGAGCCAGGGTATCTCGTCCCGGCGTTAGACGATAGGTTCGAGGCATCAGGATAAAAAATAGTCGCATAAATCCCGAGGGGAATCGATCTCGGATTCTCTTTCCTCTGCTAGTCTCGTTCCTGACGCGCGCGAGATTTACTCGCGACCAAGAACCAATTTCACTCCTGCATCAGTCATATATCTACTTGATTAGACGATTTGTTGGCCGTGTGTGGATTCATTTTGGTGGAAGACACGTCGATCTTCGCCACGTTATCTAACTCGACTCAGCCTAACGTGACGATCAATTTGAATGGCATTAAATTAATTTTCTTAGGATTCGAAAACAAGTCAAAACCTACGAGTTCTCATTATGCGCGTTCTATTTTAAACAGAGAATTAAATTTAGAATTTCAATAAATATTAACGAATCGAAAGACACGGTGGCTCGTTAATGATTTCGTGTACCCCACCTGGATGAAACTTTGATAGCGGTTGCAGAGGTAAAAGTGGCGAGCCAGTCTCCTTTCACTTGCACGTCGCCCTAGAATTTTTAACGTTCCTCTTTACATTGTTTATTTATTGGTTCCTTACAGTCGACACCGCGGCATCGATCGTATGCAATTTATTATGCACGCTCTAAATCGTTTTCCATCCGCGAATAAGCGAAGTTTATAAAAACAACGATAATTTCTTAGAGCGTTAACAAGATACTCTCGCCATGAAAAATTGTTAAATATTAGCTAATATTAATATCCCTGTACCAAATGAATTTTCGTAAAAATTAAAAAAAAAATGAATTGGAGAGATAAAGAAATATTTTTCGCAAGCTCTGCGATTCGAATACATGATATTTTTTAATATTTCTCAACGAGAAAACAAAATATCGGAAAGGATTAGCAGAAAGAATGACGAGAGATGATAAAGTGCAAAATGCTGGAACGTGGAATGAAAAAGTACTGCGCACGTAAAAACAAGCTGATCTTTCGAACAAAACATTTTATTAAATATGCGTTTCTCCCTTTTAATCGTTTTCATTCACCGAATTTCATGATTATTCGCGACATGACACACGAATAGTTTGATTAGCAACGCTCTGTGGTCTCGCGTAGCTGAAATGATAACGCAATAACGCATCGCTGCTCAGAATTTTCATGATAAATTTATAGAAAAAGACACACACAAACACGTGATATCTCTGTACTTAATGAGCACATTACTATTCAACGTAACCGTCAGACAAAGAACTTTGTAAAGTACTTCAATTACGCTTTTTTCATTAAAATAGCAACGCAAGATAATGAGCCTGAGTTTCAACCCTCTTTCCTTTGGGAGAATTCATTAATCAAAACACAAACTTCTTTTTTACCATTATACAACTGTTTCTAGAGAAACGTTCGTAATTACTTCACAAAGTTGAATTAAATTAAACTGAGCCATAACGCAACTTGTCTTTTACAGTCGCAAACCAACTTCGTTCTGTCCGTTTATCTTCCTATTCGAGTCTATTTTGAATACAAGAATAAGTACTTTTGCAAAATAAATTTCAAAGATAGAATACACGATTTCAGTACACCAGGGAGAATTCCATTTAATCTACTAGCTAAATGAAAGGTTATTATCATTTATAATTAATCAAAGCGTAAAATTGATTTAAAAATGAATTCCACGTAATACATTCAACAAAGTATCGAATGAATACCCCGCGTTTATCCTCGATCTTCTTCTTTTCAAGAAAACACGACCGTATTACGGGCAACGATCAATCATAAGTTTCATAATGTGTAGCCGCTACTGATACTATTATTCACCTAGCGGAACATAATACGGCCGTTCGCGTACGTTCGCCGTTTTCGAGCGAACCCAGGCTAAAAGTTTCCCAATTTTCTGCGAATATAAAAATGAATCACACGCGAGTAGAGTACACGGTTCGCTTGACACCTGGCTCGCTAACGTGACACATGGGACAGGCAATGTATTAATTATGCTCTTGAGTCACCCTACAGAAGTAATATCCAAACAAATATTTCAAACGTTTCCACGTATGTGGATCACGCGTTACCTACTTCATACTCGCGTCCATTTATTTTATGCGAATTAGAAACTTTTTCATGTTTTCAAAAACAGATGAGGTGAGTTCTGGTGGTATGTTGATGACGACAGAAAGCAGGAACAAAACGATTCATTCGACGAGATCGATGATTAAACAAGTAAACCCTGAGCGTCGAAGCATCACAAAGTGTTAGAATGCAAGATTCGTATAGCTGGCGTTCCTGTGTTCCGAGGTGCGAGCTAAACCCGGTAATTACCTTCTATATCAGAGGAACTCGCACCGAGTGCGGCTAGAATCTTCCAATGGAGGCCAGGGTGCACTTGTACACCCGCGTGCTAATCAAATTCCACGTTCCAATTCCATGGAACGAGGGATGACTCGCCCCTCTGACGAGAGCATTCGTGACCGTTGCTCTTCGTTCAAGCCGAAATATTCCGGTGAGGTGATATTTTTGCACGGTCCACGGGTGCAATTTATAACGGCGCCCTTTGAATTTAACGGAGGCTGCGCGACGAGCCGGGCGTAGAATTTTAAACGGCTCTTCGTACAATACCTCGCGTAGCCCCGCGATTTCTCGCTAATGCCAGCTTGATCGATATTCACGGTCGAAGGGGTTTAAAACTTTACCCGCTACGAGAAGAGTCTGTAATGAACATTGAATTAACGTGTACCAGAGGCAAATTTGTTGCAGAGCAGCCCTGTACTATGCTAAGACGTTGATCTTAAGGGAGAAATATGTCCCGTACGCTGACTTAACTGATCTACGAAACTTTCAAGTTTCATATCTCTAGATAAAAGTTTTGATCAAACGCAATCTATGAAAATTATTACGCTAATATTAGTAGTAACAGAATTGAAATTCAACGATTTCTAGTCAGAATGTCGAAGCAACTTGGTACGTTTGTACATAAAACTTACGGAAAAGGAATACGTCTTCGCCAAAGGCACGTAATCCTTCATCACACAGGATTCCAGGACGCACTGTCGAACATACATTCCCGGGTTTGGGTCAAAGACTGTTTGTTGGTTTTGTGCTACCCTCAGGTGGCAACAGAATTGGTGGTGTATGATCCGAGATAACCATGAATTCAGAGACAATGAGATGGATACAATGCGTGTGTTTGTTTCAGTGCGTACGGTCAACAAAGTCAAGGCATCGTGTACACCTTTGTGCATCGACAACAATACAAGGGTAATACCCTCTTGCAGTAATTTGTTATTAATTCTAACGTTGGCACTATTACAGTGAACTATTAACCTGGGAATCTCTATTGTCTTCTCATAACAACGGGTCAAATCGGAGATAGGAGCTTCCTGTATTTTGACCTGTTAACTCGGCTATTTCTTAACCAGGAAAGCTCTTAAGCCTTTTGTAAAATTTCAATGAAACGAATTTGTGGAGGTATTCCAAATATTATAGTAGATTTCATGGTTATCCCTCCTTGATAACGGAATTACCAGAGATTTCGGGTAGCATTAAGGGCAATAACCGAAAAACTGTAGTTGCGAACCTAGTTCCATGTAACCATTTTCTAATTCTATTATTATTCAACGATCTCATTAGCTTCACAAGTTTGCAGCGGGTTCATTGGAATTATCAACTAGACTCTAGTTACTAGACCATTTATGAGACCCCAAAGCTAATTCTACAGAGATTACATATGCTCGTCACTTTTCTCATTTAACGAAGGTTTTGCTTTTAATTCTAATATTTTCTATAATCTTTTCGTGAGTGATTCAAAACCAGGGATACATATCAAAGGATCATAAAAGATTAAATTTGAACAAATTGCTTAACATCTGGCGCAATTTGCATTTTTTTTTAATAATCCTGTATTCTAAACAGTATAGCTGTTTGCATAACTTAGCAAAACGTAGCAGGGGTCATTGATTATCGATTTGAAAATGATTGATTACAGCATTTCCAATGTTCTTGCGGCGAACGTTGGCTGACGACTTTTTAAACCTCATTTCACCCGAATATTATGCATGTGGAAGTCGTGGTTGAGCAATGTCTATACGATATATTCACTGTACATTGCGTAGAAAACTAGTCCTAGTAAAAGATGTTACGAATATTGGTAGCACGTACAGAATGCACTGGTTCTAATTACCGAACTTCGGCTACGTCGAGTACAATTAGTACGAGCGACTATCTAAGATGGATGGCTAGCTTGGAACTTGCTGCGCTTCTGGCATCGAAGCTCATCCGAAACTTCGGCTTCGTTATCGGATAGCAACCATAACCGTAATAGCCGATAACATTTAATTCGAGAAAAATAACGATACAATCTCAGTGAAACGGAGGTAACTATGTAATAGGTGAAATTCACGAAAAATAAATTTTTTTTCATCCCAAACTGTCGATTCTTTATTCGCTCAGATAGTTCCATCGAACCCGGTACGCGTCGTCTGGTTGCTTTATAAAAGTCTAAAATCTATCTGGCGTCCCCAGGACTTGCGAAACGACGAGACAAACCCACACTTTGTCACCCTCTGTTGAAACCCCTGGTACCACTACGCAAAAGATTGAAACCCCAACTTGAACCCTTGGCGCTTCGGCGTGAAAAGAAACAGATTTTCTAGGCTGCTGGCTTACAAAAGGAAGGATAATCTGAGAAGATATGAAGGGTAAGCGTTTCGTTCCCGGTCTGCTAACACGGGTAAAGCTACCTAGCAAATCCATGTTTTTGGATTGGAACATTTTTCGCCAGCATGAAGTGTCTACGAGGGATGAATTCATCATTATGTGAAATTGACGACAAATAAGAGTGTCGTGCATTTAAAATGCAAATTTTTAAATACTTTTTTTTAAGTACGAGTTACTAGTTAAAAAATAGGCGACAGGATGCTGCAAAAATTCATGGGTGTTGTATAAAGTGGTCACTCTACAGATTGATGACATGGTGTTGTGGCTTGGTCAAGATCGTTGAAACTTTAACGAGAAATCGAAAGTATAGCACGACATAAAGAATGTCAACTATCTCATCTATTAACTTCATCGTTCTATTACATATCGATTTTTTCCTTAGATAACAACGTAACAGGGACACGAACGACGGACCACTTGAACGGACAGACCATCAAATAAATGTCTGGCGTCACTTTATGAATAACGCAAAGGTTGTGATTAAAATTCGGCACGAGACTCAAATTTCACAGCGTGCTTTACTATCGAACGAGTTTCATATCTTTCCAATCTGCCCTTTCATCGTCACAGATTTCTCGTTTCAGAAGGGAATAAACGTTTGCCGTCTACAGAGAAACAAAAATTCAGGAGAAAACATTTTACCGAATTAAGAAATTATTTTTTATTGCGATTACGTCACTCGATAAATTTTACACAGCATGATTTTCTAGGACTTTAGAACCGTACCCGTCAAAAGTTGGATTCCTCGGGGAGTTTTAAAGTTTACGTCGCACGATTCAAGTATGCACAAAGTTTAATACTTCGGAATATGAAGTCACCGTTCGCGTGACAATACTATTTTTCTTAGAATTCTCTAGCCACCTCGGAGCTGACACTTCTTTTAGTTAATAAAGTAGCAATAAGAGGTTTTATTCAAAAACTTGCTTTTTTAGTATCTTTTTTATGGTTCAGTTGCCTCGTGTACCGTTCGAATATCACAAACAGATTAAAGAAAATAAGCCGACTTTTAAAACGACCTGATAACTGGTACGTTCCGAGTTTCGCGACGCTGCTGGGTAAATGAAAAAAATTTTCCCGACAGAGTCTCGTTTTCATGCCCCCTCGTGGACTTGAAGAAACAGCTTCGACGGGTTTACATAATTCTTTTGGCGTTCGTGTTCGCGAAACAGAGCAACGGCCGTGGACGCGCGTTTAATGAGCGCGTATTTAGCGAGCTCCCATTCACCCGGTCGTTTCTAAGCTGCTCAACATTACGAATTACCCGGTGCCCGGTGTCTTTCTTTCTCCACGGGTCAGCGGCTTCCTTTCAGCCGACGGAACATTCAATTTATCATGAAAAACGAAAAACCGGGAGGGTGCTGAGCCTCGGCTCGCGTAAAACTGTGCGATTAAAATTAAAGCTAGAACGTAAAAACCGAGTAATCACGGACCAACTAGCGTACCTAACATCGAAACGTTTCTCTCTACACGCTCGCGGATTACTGTGCATCCTCCTGATTCTGGCAACTGAAAAAGTATCAGATGGAAAAAGGCACTAACACGAATTTATCTTAAATAGCACTTGAAATGATTTATCATAGGTATAGAAGTTCAGAAACTAATATTATAGATATGTTAACACTTCAGGTACAACGGGATCCAAGGACAAATTAAAATAATATAATTTTATAAATGTTTTCGACCTGTGATTTTCAAATTATTCGATACTGATATCGAAACTGATATTCCCTTATTAATTAGGATAGATTTTCTATTTGTAATGGATTAAAAGCGAGGCATCGGCGCGAATTTCTGCACTTTGGATAAATAACGCTTCTTAGGTAAACACGTTTCCGTAATAATTGTCCAACGAAGGATTTGTTGCTCCTTTGTTTTCAACAATGTCGAGAAGATAATTGGCCGTCTCTGTTTTTAAACTTCCACGAGGATTTCTTAGCTTCGTTTTGTCCTCTTTGGCTGAGAACCAAAGCTACTGTCAGCTTGTACTTGCGAAGAAAAGGATTGTTGCTTCTGACTGGGGAGACATTCGCGGTTTCACCAGTTTATTATTGCTTGATTTACTGACATCGCAGTCAGTTTCATCGAAGGTCGAGAGACACATTGAAATTAAAATGTAATTGAGCAGTTGATCAATTAAACAAGTGTGCAATTGAAACTCCTTTTAAATGAAAGTCCGTGGATTACGTGAAACATTACTTATTCTCCCGGGCACGATTTACAGCTGAAAGTAAAAAATTCCGAGCAAAAGGGATGATAAGTGATAACGATAGCTGTTTCGTGTGGCGATAAATATTCAGAAGCTATCTGGATGTTCTCTATCCAGCTCGAACGTTTTCAAGAACTTCACCATTAGTCTTTTCGTGACCTTTTCCACTCTAACCATCCAGCATACATTCGAATAATCAATCATGTACTGACCGCGCCCAATGTTTCTCCTGCTTTCTATCAACGTCCCCATTAATCATGAAAGAGGGGCGAAATTATTGTTAACGACAAACTTCGTGCAGAGAGAATGAAGGCGTTAGAAGTTAATTCGGTTTAGTCGAATCATTTGTACAGTTAGAAAGCACCATTGTAGAATTCATATATTTTTTGTAAATGGAACGACATGTTATTACTTTCATAAATGATATTTTTTTTACGTAGGTTGATTTTTTGAAATATTCCGTGTAAAAAAGTGTTTCAATATAATATTATAAAAATCAACAATTCGCAGAATATTGTAAATTCTTTTAATTTGAAATAGCTAACAAAATGTTGATTTTTTAAATATTATACCTTGATACTTTTTTACATAGAATATTAAAAAAAAAAAAATCAATAACTCCATTAAAAACAAAACAGCGTACTTGTATTTCTTTCAACGATTGCGTGTTTCACCCTGTGGACTGCTGCTTTCACTGCAGTGTCGTGGACAAGGCATACAAAATTCATCTACCATTCGACGTATTAACTTTGTAGAAAAGGAAACAATGCTTTCTCGAACCGATCGGATATGAAGGTGAACGTAGAGCTAATGCCGCAAGCTGCATTCTGTTGACGTACACGGAAGTGCCGAGCGCGGAAGATCGATTCGCGATAACCTTTTTCCGTTGCGTCCGCGATCGGCCTCACCTTTCAATCTTTTTTCGCGTACACGACTCGCCATTGTTGCATCGTGCAGACGGATTGCGTTTCCGTTGCCGTTACGGAATTAGAAACCGTCCGTAGCCATAACTCTTAACACTGCGTACACACAGCGAGATGGTATATTACCCACGCATGTTTCAACCCGCGGCTTCCTGCCCGCTAAACGGAGAAACGTATGCTGGCCAATATCGAATAACGTTGATAAACAGCCGACGTACCATTTATCACGCCGCTTTTCACTTATTTCAAGCCCTAAAACCCTGCAACACGTCCAACCCGAAGATATTCGCGAAAACACGGTCCAGCTAATAGATTTATTTGACGTCGAATGTCGTTGGTCGAGATTAATACAACAGGTTGAATTTTATGATGATTTAGGAAACACGTATCGTGCAATGAAGATGAAGTGTTTTGCTCGAATAAATAAGAAATAAAAATCATCGGACAATTTTGAATGTTACTAAAATCACCATTTTAATCATTTATATATGTTATAAAATATACAGTGTATTTTAGAAACGTTGCGATATTTATCAAAAATTCTCGTTATTACACCGAGGGGATATTTTTATTTGCGTTTGCTCCCACAAGCGCACGACTTGTAGGGTTATCCGTTTCCATCAATTTCAGCGGTCTACTCAGTTGTCAGACCGTGTCGAGTTATTGAGATGGAGAGGTATAGCAACCGAGAGCATACAGATGTGAATCTTGCTTTGAAAGCTTATGAAAGCAATTCTACCTAACAAGGAAATATCGCGCGTATAGAAGCAATGGAAAAATAGAGAACGATGCAGTATAACCTTTTCTCTCAACATATATATATATATATTAATCATTAAGAAAACTACCACGTTTTAAAAGAAAAAAGAAAAAAATCGTAGGAAATCTACCATCAGTCAACCTCACACATGTTTCCTGTCACATTTAATAGCAGAATTTTCACATTTACCTTATTTAGGTAATCACCCTCGAATGGGCATTAATCCTGAAAACTAATTTAACGAGTATCGTTTTGAATCGTTTTCAGATTCATTGGAAAGAAAATAGGTATCTAGATCGACGAGCTGTCGTTGCAATCATGTACCCATGCATTCTCGTTAAATTTTCGATCGTGCAAACAAACCTGGTTTCACAGTTTCATCTTATTCGTGTACGAGGGATCGCTTCAGCCTTGTTCGTTCCCTGTATATTGAGATACGAGAGGACAGAGGATCCTATAAATCTAGGAGATGGGTACAG
Organism: Osmia lignaria lignaria; assembly: GCF_051020975.1. Taxonomy (NCBI): domain Eukaryota; kingdom Metazoa; phylum Arthropoda; class Insecta; order Hymenoptera; family Megachilidae; genus Osmia; species Osmia lignaria. The sequence goes on from NC_135041.1 coordinate 10,228,265, forward strand.
GCAGACGTGACTCGAGGGAATAAAGGTGTTGGCATAGGTGACATCCAGTGATGTCGAGAGTTGGATCACGGTACCGGTGACGGTCGACGTTGCAGCCTGGCATATCGAAAATTCGATTCGACGACGATCCTGTAAGTTTCCGTGCGAACAAGCACTTCCGTACGCGCCAAAGACCCCGCTCGGCTACTTTACGCGGGGCCGCGAATCTTATTGAAACTTTCTACCCGCCCTAACGTTCGCAGCTGATACGTCCGTTTTCAAAGTTGCAAAGTCCACGAGGAATTTCATGAATATTTGCAAGCTTTCCATTTCGATAGGCGAGAAGTAGAATTATTATTGACGGATTTCTAGGAAACTCTTCGATTTTCCGTTCGAAGAATTATGTTTCAAATTTCATTAGTGATAAGAAGATAATTGGAAAAGAATCATGTTCTCGATTAAAATTAATTTATCCATGATTCAGTCAGAGATCAACACACTTATTTCAAATCCAGAAACGTAATTACTTGCAACGCAACGAACACGAAGAAACCAACTCTGACAGGAAGATCTTCGCTCCCATTACTTTTATTTCAGCCCGCTCGGAAGATCCGTGTAAAAGACGTCCTGGCAGCCGGCAACGGATAATCTCCGACAGGAAGTAATGTATCCGGGTGAAATCTGGCCGCAGTAAAGGAGAGGTACGCCACGCCATAGCGAAAAGAAAATGTGCGGGTTTTATAGATGAGATCAATGATATTGGAAATTTCAAGAATCCAACTTTCGGCTCCAATTTCCACCTTTCCACCTTCCTTTCTCTTCCCGCTCGTTGCACTAAAGAAAATACTTTTCGCGTAACAACTACGCGTTAAACAAACGAAAAAGGTATTCTTCGAGGATAGATGCGTCGTTGAACAGTCAAGAAAATTTATGTGCATCCTTATTTTCGATCATGTTATACACACGTGGAATTCGAAGATTTATTGTAATTGTGTTTCCTGTCATTTTTGTGTTCATTCGAATCGGTTATCAGCCATTTTTACAGCAGTCACCGTGCCAGAACTTTAACGTGCAGAATTTACGTAAATAGTTGGAAATTGTAAATTCCGTTGACGTCTAACATAGTATTTTTAATTCAGACGGAAAACCAACATTTTATCGATCATTTCAACGACGTTGATATCTCGCTGCATCGAAACGGAAGAAACAAGCCGATAAAATGTCAGAGCTGCTAGTCGGTGACAAGCGATTTTTCGTGGAACTTCACTCGGAAGAATTTCACGTGACAAGTTTTCAAACGAACAAAACAAAGGCGTGTAACAACGTGAATTCAATTAGCATTACACGCGCAGGCTGTCGCTTGTAACACGCGCGTCAATCACGCGAAAATTCTGTTTTCCCGGCAACTTTCGTTCGTTCTCCGACCGGTGAAGTTTTCATATTCCATTCGTGCCGAACTTGGAAGTCCTCTCGAAACGCGCGGAAAGAGTGGAGAGAAAAATATAGTCAACGCTAGGCTTGAAATTCTGCTCAAGCAGTACCTTTCAGATTTTTCACACGGAAAGCACTTAATTGAGTTCAAACGAGGCTCAACGAGGTGGACGACCGGTAACGATCGTATCCCCTTTTCACCGCGACGATATTAAAATTTCAGATCGAAAGTTTTCATGGTGACGAGTCGAATCGCAATCGAATTTCTGTTCGAACACGCGTAAAATTTGCATCTCCCGGTTGAACTTTTGAGCGATCCGCGACTACCAAAATAGCTATCGCGAATTTGCACATTTTAAGAATGCTTCTCGGTTTGATTATTGGAAACGTTATAAGAGATAAGAAGGATACCTTCAGCTTTAATAAAAGATACAATATTTTATAAGAATTCATATTTGTAATTTTATAGCGATTGCTTTCAAATGCTTCTTTCTAGCAAAACAGGCCATGTTTTCTTTGGAAAATCGCGTTTTAAAAGACCCTTGATATTCTTATTTTCTGGCTGAAAGATTTCACCTTGAAGGAAGCTCCTCCCTGCATGAAATAAATTTCAAAGTTTCTGCCGCGTACGCGAACGCCTCTAAAGTCGGAACATATTCCCCTTTGCTACGAAAAATTATTCAACCTTCCGCCCTGCTGCTTCTCTGCTTCGAAGCATGATCCTTCGGAAGATCACTAAATTTACCGTACTTCGACCATACTAACTGCACATACCTCTCAGTATCGATTGCTTTTACAGACTCTAACGCGTCCAAGCAAAGCAAAGACACTAGGTACGTGGAATTTCTTTTGATAAAAAATTATCAGCCCCTCTCTGGGATCCGGTGATCGTTATCTCATGAAATTTCTTAGATATTAAATTCCGAGTTCAATTGAAACTTAAAAAAAAGAAAATCTTGATGACCCAGAATAAAGTCAGATTACGACGCGAGCTGAAATTAATTACTGCGGATGGAGCGATGGAAATTAAACGGTACGAAAGAATTTTGAAACCGCGATTTGTCTCGGCACATGGTAACGCGTCGACGCGTTCCAACTTGCTCCTCAAGCGAATTCCGATCCTCGGGAACTTAATTAAAGTAAGCGAAAGAAGGGAGTTTCTGACAACGTTTAATCGTTGCTCCAGAATATACATATATATCACTCTTGGCTAGCCGTGTTCCGTGTCACGGATGAAATACTTTCAAAGGTCCAGCCACGCTCCTATTTCACGAAGATTACCGAAAACATATGGGACGCGTGTCAAAAAAGAGCTGCGGAAACTCCAGACTGGAGTCTAGTCGAAAATATGTTAACGGGCTACCAGCTATGGGAACGCGAGTAGAGTTCTTTGAAGTTCCTCCTTTTTCTCCGGCCGTATTTTCTTCTGGTTGGAAATTTTCTTTACTGCGCCACCGCATCGGTTATACGAAAAGATGGAAACGCACGATGAAAATGGGAAAAGAAATAACTGAAATTTCTTCTTTTTTCATTTATAGAAGATTTTGCATTTATCACATGAAATTGAAATAAATTTGGATAGGTGAATATTTTGAGGGAAGAAGGAGAGAGAAATTAGAAATTAGTTTTTAAAGTCAAACGCATTCCGAACTGTGATGATAGAACTTTCTAAAGTATCGTACCATGGAACTTTGCGAAGTATTTGATACCCTTTAACCCGGAAATTTAGTAGTCTCGAACTTGTAATTCCTTGCATTCGAGAATTCCAGCTATTCACTTTCGATTCGATCAAAATCACGTGTATCTCTAGAATTCACAGAATTTTAACAGAATATAAAACTATTTATTAAAATAAATGACTTTTTAACATCCTCCTTCAGGATGAATAGAAAAAAATAGATCTAATGGTCGCTTGACTGCTCCGTTTCAGCGTCTTGTCTCGTCTGGTGAACGTCAGTGGCTCGATGACTGTTAATACGACTGTGCTTTCAAACTGATTTGACCCAGCATCCTAAACCATCTCGAAAATGGAGTCTCCCTTGACCGAACCACGAGAAGTTCTCCCTATCATTCTCCGGGTTTCAATGCTCTTGTTTTTGCAATAAAATCAAAGATTCAATTTAACAAAATATAAATATTAAATATTTTAGACACGGCTTGTACTCGGAATTCCCAAACAGTACATAAGACAAATTTAAGGGTAGGTTTTGAATAACCCAGCATCTGTTTCAAGGGTTAAGAACGTTCAAAGCACAGTTATTATCTGGTATAAATCGCTGTAACCGAGAGGGCAGTCGCCATGGTAGAGTTGCAAACTAGAGAACGAACGAAAAATCGCAAACAAAAGAGAAGAAGGTACGGCGATTGCGAAGAAGAGTAAAAAGGGAGGACTCGCGTTATTTACTCGTCCGGTACTTGACACCGTCGCTCTCGTTTCTCGACTATTCGTTGGGATACAGGGGATTCGATTTCGCCGCGAGTGCGAGTAAATTACGACGGCGAAGTAATAAAGTAGAGTGCACGGTATAGGCGTGCGATACGCGACGATCTTCTTTCGCCTCTGCGTGACGTTTCCTCGAGCAGTGTTTCGAATAATTACACGTGTACCACAGGAAAAATTATAATTACAGTATGAAAAAACGTTCTAACGTGCGAAACGCTAAGTTTCAAACGATCCAAGTAAACAAAGTTGTAGACATTGGTGGATCAAGACAGATCTATCCATCCGCCTTATCGAGTTCAAATTTATTCAAAATAATACACGGCGTCGTATAATGTTAGTGTGAAGCAATCTTTACCAGTTCTAAGGGAATACGAAATGAAGACCCATCATCGTACACGCGCGATAGAGGTCTCATGAGAAATCAAAGCACCGCATGTGCGTAACGATGGTAACGACTATGCTATACTTCCATAGGGACGTATACTTTACTTTATTAAAATTTATCCCCTACTAGTTATCACTTTATCAATCACTCTTTGCATCAATACTAAATTTTCTCCGTTCTACAAGCATTAAATTAGTCTCTACATTAATTATTTTAAAACTTCTTGTATCATCAACAACAAAGCAAGTAATCGCAAAAAACTGTCTTTCGATCGGTATTTCTACGTAGCAAAATCGCGATCTCGATAGAAACGCGTTCTGTTCGTGAAAAAAACCGCGCCTATCCGCTTCGTGCACCTTGATGCACGCGACAATATGCTGTACTCGTCGGTGAGCAAAACCGACAACTTTTTTCCGGTCGCGCGTAAATGCACTCGTTTCGATCGCGAGAGTGGTCGCCGAGGGCACTCGCCTATGGCTCGCAAGTGGAAGACACGGGGAAAAAGCATTTGCGAGGAGTTTCTCTACTGCCTTGCATACAGCTGCAAAAGGATCGCGGCTGGCAACTTTGACCTTTGAACCGGAAGTAAACATCGAACAGGTCGCCGCGGCTCCGAAGTTATTCGAATGAGACTCGGACCCCGTTAACGGGCGCAGGTATGCGCGAGCACCGCGCGGTATCGCGGCGGAATAGAGGGAAAATCCTTTGAAACGAACCACGAAAGGGAAAAATTCATGTTGACATTTCAAGTTGAAAATGGCATGGCACATGCGAAAAGGAATTTCGGTGTTTCGCTGGATATTGGTTCCTCTGGCGAAAAAAGAAACACGCACAGATGCGGAGAAGAAATGGAAAGAGGTATGTACACTTTCTAAATTTAGAATTTGAGCGATATTATTTTATATTATTTCAGTTATGATTAAACTGGGAACATATATTGCGAGACAGGCAATCAAAGGATAACAATTACTAGAACTTTCGAACGGTCTATTTACGTCGGTACACTATCTAAACTCTCCATGCCGGCGCGGCAGAGAAAAGTAAAAACCACGGGGATCATTATGCGATCGCAAACATTTGTCAACCTTCAGCGGTGCATTAAATATGGACTCCTCCGCGAACATGAAAATTCATCGTCACGTCGCACGCCACGGGGCTGTCAACGAATTAATGCCGCCCTTTAAAGAGATTTACTCGAGAAACGTACGGCTCACTCGCGTTCGTTTCCTGGAACGTCGACGATTTCTCTTTGAGTTTCGTACATTTGCATGCTGCAACAAAACACCATTTCATTACGAGAAGAGAAATTAAAATGTCCGCGAATTGTACTATCTGCTCCGTGTCTTTTATTTTCACCTACAAAAGCAGGTCAACCTGTTAATATTATTTAGCTTTATTTCATACCATTTAAGCGTTCGTTGGTGATATTTGTCAGAAACGAGGCCAAACACATGGTCGCAAGTGGGAAAGTTAGAAAATCGAAGAGATGAAGATTCATCTAACAATATCGTATGTCTCTGACGTTCGTGCGGTGAATATCGTGTCCAGCGGTCAGCATTGAACAGATATTCGCAATTTGACCGATTTCCATCGTTTCCACGAGCAAATACCGACGTTTGATTCAGCCAGCGAGATGATGTAAAGTATAAACACAGCGTGCAACGCCAAACTCGAGGTCCTTTGTGAATTTCCTATCGTCGATTAGCATTTTGGAACACCACGAACGGTAATTAAACGCTTTCTTGCTTTCTTATTCAAAATTCTCATGGACTTTTTACCCCTTTATTGGACCGTTAGTTTTGCAATATAACAACAATAATTACCTCATAATACCAATTAATTTTGATAGGTTTCCGATATTTCAATATTTCATCAATATTCGTTATTTTTTTGAATTCAATTTCCCTATCTACATTTTAGTACAAAATATCTCCACTGTTGATTCAAGCTAACAAAATATTATATTTCTGTCAAACTCATGCATGTAACAACACAACTTTATTAAATTTCAACCCTAGGAACCATATTATTTTCGCACAACAAACATTACTCGGGCTAGCATCGAGGAATATCGATGTATATTAATACCATTTTAAAATGTAAAATCGAACGAAACGACACCGTCGATGCAGCGGACGGGCAGGAGGCGAAATATTTCCGGAGAAATAAATTTTTCGTTGCGCCTGCATGGACCGTGTCACGAGAGCGTCAAAATAACACGCTGTTTACTCAGCGCCACGGTTCATCCAAACATTTTTATTCCGGCTCTCGTTGCTGTAATTTTTATTACAACCGGTCGAAAATGCAGCTTTCCCGAAACTCGTGCGTCGCGAAATCATCGAACCTCTGTGAACCGTACGATTTTTGTAGCAATTCCAGGCGTGTTCATTCACAGGTCAACGGTATTTGGCACGCGTTCAAAAGGTGCGGCACAATCGAGGATCAAGCATTCCCGTGTCGTCTAGCCGGTTTGCATGGCGCCGAATAACCAGCTGACAGATCATTCGTCACAGAGGGGCTCTCGCGTGTCACATACCCTTCGTGTAAACGTCTGGCGGAATTGGCAGCGTCTTCTCGTCATCGTCAGTCATCCCCTCTGCTTGTTCTACGCGGTTCGTGCACACCTAACCGGCTATTAAGCTCTAGCTATCCTAATTTAGTATCGCGGAGAAACAGAGGAAAGCACGTATCGCGAACAGCAGCAGAGGCAGCAGTAGCAGCTTTTAGCTCGAGGCGGCTCTACCATTTTTAATGCTCGCTAGCAAGCTCTGCCAGCTGGATACCCTGAGGAATGGGGTTACAACGCGGCCCGGCATTTCACCAGAGACCGTGTGGCCCTTGCATCAGACACCGAAGCAAGAGGGCGAGCAGAAAAGATTGTACGCTTGGGTACACTCGGCTGTACCGTAGGCGTCATTCGGCTAAAGAATAAGTGTAGGGAAAAGCCTCCTACCATTTGCCTCTGATTTTGGGAAAACCTAGGGAGAGAGCCTAACCTTTTCCTTCGCTTCCTCTCAACTAAAAGAAATCACCTTCAGCCTACTTTATTTCGTTAAAGCAGCGTCCCGGACACCATACGTTTTATGGATTCAACGCATTGAACACAGGAGACTTCATTTTTCATCTCGTATACTTGTCTCCTGGTGTCTGTTTTTTAATTCGCCTTTCTACTTTCGACGGCATCCTTGTTACGCGAGTTTACACCTTAAAGTCTCCCCTCGGTACCTTTGTTCGAGGTGAAAGCATTTTCATCACGTTACGGCTCCCTTGGATATAATGCATCCCGTGCAAGTTTTACGCTATCCCTGCGTTACATAGTTGAAAACGCGGATGATATTTAATGTTGGCTTGGAAATTACACCGCTGAAGATATGAGAACAGTATCGGTTAAATGTAGTCTTTATCGAATGTCAGTTTCTGATAGGGTACACTGTCTGTGTTGATGAAAGGTCATTTGATAAATAATTTATCGTTACAAATGATTCTCTTCTTTTATGACGATTATTATCACTCATTCCATTCTTGCATCAGCGACTTGACGTCACTTTCCATGAAGTAGATATCACTAAGGCGTTCAAAGGGACTTGCTACGCGTTAGTTCCGGTTAATTAGAAATTCTCGGTAATGGAACGTCGGATTGCGAGCGGGACAGTGCAAAGAGAAAGGAAAATGAAGGAAGTACGGCGTGCGTGATGCTATTATTTTCCTTGCAGTAATTAATTGTCATCCCTGGCCGGAGAAAAAACGAGGGAGCACCAGCTGTCACGAGAAGACAGCGGAAGCCTTACATTTCCAATACCATCTCGTCCGTAATTTCTCGCCGACAGTCTGTGCTCGACCGCGACTCGTAATGTTCCTTCAGTTTAATCCTTTTTTGTGAAATTATGATCTTCGGAGTCACATTTAACCGAGGCCAATAGTTTCGTTCCGGAACGTGGCTGCTGCTCGGCCCCATTTTGCCAGGTATAGATCATTTTCACCGACTTTATCAGCGATTCGATTCGCTAAAATCCGAGTATAAAATCGATTCGACGCTACTGGCCGTGCTTGCTTTGCCAAATTGCTCGATTTTGCTGATTTTATTCATTTAATTTATTCCTTCATTTAACGGTCTTACGCCTTTTTATCTAATTAATGGCGCGAACTTGTCTGGGATTATAACACAGATTTAGTTGCAACAGATATCAGGGTAGAAAGGAATTTTATTCTTCACCTTCCACTTATTTTCGCACTAATTTCAGCTGTACCATTAATTGAGAAATATTCAGTATCATTTGTCGTGAACCTTTTTTCCAACTATTGCTAGAGATTAATCGTGTTCTCGAATGCTCTTATCATAAACCCAACCTTCATAGCTCGCAATATTGTTTGTTAGCTTCCCACCGTCGTCCACAGAAAATGATCGTATAAAAGCATTCGTTTGTTCGACTGGTCGTTCTTGATTCCAGGAACAGGCGTCCTGGATCCGTGGTGCGAATATAAGCGACCACGCGACGGTGTCGTAATTTTCGGTGTAAAATCGTAGCAGCTGGTGCTCGAATCGTCACCCTTTAATCCCTCGGTTCCTTTTTCTCGCTAGAATCCGTGTAGCAGGGAGTTTACGGAACGGATCTGGCGCCATGCGAACGGAATCCTCTCGAAGAGTAATCCATTCTTAAATTAAACCCGTTTCAATAACAGTTTGTACACCGTTCATACGTGTATACAAAGAAAATTTCTACTAAAATGGAGTACAATCCGGAAATAAATAAAAAATTGAATATATATCGTTATTATCCTCTTGTAGCTACCCTTTGACAAAAGGTTTCTTCATTCCGCGCAAAGAATTAAACACGATTGCGTCGGGGTAACAAAAAATCACGTTGATTCAGAATCGAGATTGAGGATTAACGTTGAAATAGCGTCGCAACGAGGAACACCGGAGTAACGTACGAGCAAAAATTACGGCAGCCCAGCGTTTGAAAGACAAGAGGAGGATAAAGAGTGACGCTTCGAGACTCGAGGAGAGCCCCGTGCAGCAAGTATTTATACGTGAAGCACATCGTCGAGAGCGATAAAGGGGAGCAAGGCTTTGCTGAAAGAATTTCGAGGAAGTTGAATAGAGCGTGAGGAGAAAGAGGGCGAAGGATTAGAGAATAAGCTGCGGAGAAAAGGAGCTTACGGGAGCTCGGTTGAAAGTGCTGACCGTTTGGTGCCCTATTACTTTGAAAATAGAAAATTATCAGCTCAACCTGAATCTTTCGAAACGAGAATACCTCGTCTCTGTCTCTTGTTTCGATGGATAATTAACGCCAAACGCTTTTTTCCTAATCGATTAATCATGGATTCTATGCTCGTATGCTACGAAAAGCGCTTTGCAACCGATACGGTGTACGTGAATAAATTATAAGCACCAATCGATACCAGCTGTCTAAAGGGACAAAATGTCTGACCAAGTATAGGCTTGGAAGCTAATATTATAGTTTCTCATAGTTAGTATACCACAGATAGCTTACCGTTCGAATACTAGCGATGAATTTTGCATGCGTTCAAAAGACCAATCGTGATACGTTAACAAGTTTGCCCGATCAGTATTATCAAAGTTCGATCGCACATGCACTAAGACTTGTATACTTTATGCTTCTCTCGTTATCAATAATTCTCGTATACTTCGAACAATAACAGACTGTAACAAAGTTTCAACTAATAAAATTCAAATATCTATCGAACGAAATCACGTTGAAGGCGGTAACGCCTGAATCTTTTAAGCGGGTCTTAAAATATCGTAGGAAAAGGGGCTGCTGGTTCGACTGGACTGGACTACTATCGATACAGTAACTCTGGTGAACTCTAGAAATAAATCGAGCAGAGCTGGTAGTTTGAAAGATTTTCCGACAGTTACTTCGTAAAATGTATCCGAGTACTTTGACGCTTGATGTTCTCGAAGCCTTTAGGAGGAGTGTCCACTTTTCCGATGGTATTCCTCACTTTCATGGACACAGGGGTGACGGTGGATGGTTGTGAACGGTAGGGGGTGGTCGCTTTTCTTCTTTGGGCCGCGCTTTCAGCGTTAAAAGCGACTACTGAATGGCCGCGAGCCCCTCGTAGATCGAGTGGCCCCTACCCGTCGCAGCTAGCGAGCTCCAACTGTTGAAGTTTTCACGCCATTGACGCCCGTGGGGATTAAGGCGAGCATACGAGCCAGCTTTGCTTTGTCGCTGATCCTCAATAAAGTTGGATTACGCTGAAAATGTCGATTCAATTGGGCTCATCGGCTAGATTGAAAGAGGCCAGACACAGGAAGGGCAACCAAGCGCTAACTACAGTCGGGGTTACGGTTCAATGCCGAGCGTTAAACACACGTTACCGATCGAATGTCTTCATACAATCGCGGTGTTTGCGTTTCTCAAATCAATGGACACCGCTATCGAACGTCCTGTAATATCGAGCCATTATGAAGGGGAAGCAAAAGTTGAAGAACACTGGAAATGGAGAACTACTTTTCGCTTGATACGTTGAAAAAAATTTCACTATTTTCCACTTATTTTCACTCTATACATTTCAGGTATTTTTAAAAGTGCCACAGTGTCATATGTCATATTTTTAGACTCCGAATTAATTAACGTGTGAATAAATCACACAAACTTTGATGAATCTAATTATACTATTGGTGAAATATCACTCAAAGGGATAGTAATACGGTTTGGATTGATTATTGAAATTTTAATTTTAACGCGGTAAATTCTAGGAATTAATGTCTTAATGCAGAAGATGATCCGATAGATGCGTATAATTAGCAAGGTCTGTAGATTCATATCGGCTGAATGGATCAAAGTAGATTCAACGTGAATTGGTAGATTGTTCAGGGCGAAATAGAGGGAGTGGTTGATGCTTTTGGCGAGTATCTCTGTCAACTATCGCATCGATAATCCGATAATACCGAAGGAATAATTGAGTGGTAGTAGTGAACAGAGCACACGGTAGAATTTCCTGTCCAGTTGTCGGTTCTGGCTTCGACGTGTGCCTAACGTAAGCTATGGCGTGGTTTCGCGGTAGTTGAGGTCCGCAGGCTTGATAGAATAACTAAGCATCGACTTCCAACGACAAACAGTTACTTGAAAGTCAATTATTAGCATTCCTACTGGTGTACCACACCGTGTTTTCGAAATACATCGCGGTCGTATGAGTTTTTGTGTACCTAACGATTCGTTTCCTCATGCGTTTCCATCTTTTCAAATTTTTAAATTCACAAAATTATACCCGACGTGCCTCCATCACCATCACCTTATCGCGATCATTCTGTCTCGAGATATTCATTCAGAATTTACAATTTATTCTTTTTTTTATCTAGATACGGTAGTTTTAATTTCATTAATTCAGACAGGATATAATACTGTTTCTTTTCAAGAAATAATAACCTTTCAAGACTTCTTAGATTCCAAGAAACTTTCATCAGGATTACGCATCGATACGATTCCAAATTCTCCGCCGACTGAGCCGTTTGATTACAAGGAGAAAGAAAATATAGAATGTCCATCGACAACAAAGCGATACAATGAAAGGTCAAACGATCGATAGCGAAGAAAGACAAGGAGGTCAGCGTTCGCTAATTGGCTATGACGTTTATTCCTTCTTTGCCAATGAATTCCAGCCAGCAGGGTCGATTATGGCCTCTTAAATCGTGAGATGACCCTTCCGAGCTTTCTACGATCGGAGCATCGTAAATTGGGATTACGTCGTTCGCGAACTCGCTGGAAAATGTGGTAATTTGGTATCGACAGGACGTACCTTCGATCCCAAGCCACCGCAACTGTCGAGCATGCGGGCCATTGTTTCGCGTTTCACGATCGAATCAAGTTCAGTTTCCACTCGAATGTTCCGCAATGCCGCGACCACACTTGCTGTTTCCACTTGCTAGCAACGTGCTAGCACACATTTCCACTCTCCTGCTCAGGCCTGTACCCGCCACCCCGGTGTGGACATGCTGGCGAACTTTTGACGTAGGCAATGACCGACGCAATTTGCTCCAAGGGCTTTCTACTTCAAAGGAACCGTGCATGAGCCCCCATTACATTTATGCCAAGCCGATCTGTATTTACTCTTCTACAACGAAATTTCATTGGCCAGCAACCGTACCGCAAGATATTTGCAACCTCGATGAAACTTGTTGGCTGGCTAACATCGTGATAACAATAAAACTTTCTCCTCGTCACCGTTAACAGAAAGTAATCGTCCGAGGGCACGATGGACCTTTTACACCATAAAGAGCTCATCTATTGTGTTCTACCAACTTTCCCATTACAGTTAAAAGTTAAAAATAGTTATGATAGACAGAATTTCTGCCGTTTGTACTTAATCAATTTACAAATTTATTAAATCTATTTGACTTCCAAATTTCATTAAGTTTCACCTACTCTTTGGTGGATCGCTAATTTCCTAGCTAAATTGTCTACAATTGTCAAAGTTGAATTATAATGTAATCTGTGTAGAATTTAATTTCTTGTTGAAAACAATTCAATTCTCTGTGCTCGAACTTTGCATCGCAGGATAGCAAAGCAATTAAACAGACTCGTAAGTAGGTACAGAGAACGCGTAACAGTTAATCGGTTCTTCGAATTACTCTTTCAGCAGGTACCAAGTCAAATATCGAGTAGAGTGCAAACTATTCCAAAATAATGCAACGCGAGATTGTTTTCACAGGCGATCGAAGGATCAAACGAGCGAATAAATTTGTAAGGGTTGATTAACGGTTAAAATATTTAAATTAAAAACACTCGTGTATTATAGAATCACTGAATTTGAATAAAAAGGAAAGTCAAAGTGTGTACAGTTTCCTATCTGTACCTTCTGCATTTCAAACGATCAAACGAGCGAATAAATTTGTAAAGGTTCATTTACTGTCAAAATCATTTAGGCGAAGGTACTTGTAAATTATAGTACCATCATTTCAACTTCAATTTTCTACTTTTCTCGCTATATCGTGGCCCACCTATTGTGGTATACCTCGTATATCTGAAATAAAGAACCAAACTTGTAAAACTTGATTTACAGTTAAAATATCTTTGGATTCCCAGTCTGGGAGTGCATAAAGTTACTAGCTCTTAATCTTTCGTCCTCTGTAGCGATTGATGTATCCAGAATTTATATACGAGACGGCACGTGCACCGGGAAATTTACAACCTTTGGGGTTCCAGTTTCTCTTCACCTCGGCGACTACACCTTCCCGTGGCAAACCAGAAGGTAACCCACGGTAGGGAATACTGGTCAAAGGTAAACATTTCGTGCACCGATGCATCGCTCCATTCGCCACCTCCCCGACATATAACTTTCGAGGAACGTCTCGCAAAGAAGACGCGGTTTACATTCCCGAAGAATGTTGGAACGAAAGAAGAAAATAAACAGACAATTCAAACTTCGCGTCGAGTACAGGTACTGGTGGCGTTATGCGTTTCGAAGTTTCTAGAAAACACGAGATAAATTTTTAATTTGACCACACAACCGGAAAATGCAACTTCACGTTTAAACTGACAGATCATGACCTTTCGAAAAACTTGTACTTTGGTACCGAAACGAAACTTTTCATCTGCTTTAGTTCGGAATGGACGCGTTTTAAAGTTTGCCGTTTATCATTAACCCTTTGCCGTTTAATCGTTATTTTTTTATAATAATATTTTAGAAGCGTAAGCTCCTTTTTCAGGATTATTTCATATTAATTTAACGAGGATATTACCTGTTTTTCAAGGTTCAATCAATCTTATTTTCTACATTCGATAATAATTTGTTCGTTTTGTGGAACTTTTAAAAGCCATTTTAACCGGCGGAACATCAATCACACGTATTCCACCGTTAATTCTCCAGAAGCTTTCCCAGCGAAGGGTCCGTCGAATTTTAAGTTTTAAGAATCAGCGACCCGAAACCAGACCTGAATATGCAACAGCCGAGAGCAACGAGGGATCGCTCGTTTTTTCTTTTTCATCCCTGTTTACCATTTGTTTTCTTGCTTTGTCCTTAAATATCATTTCATTTTACAAAAAGTAACTTCAGAACATTTAGTGTCTTTTACGAGATTTTTCTATTTTCCACCGGTTTAGAATTACAGTTTAATTCTGAAATTTTTCATATAATGTTACAGAAATAAATTTCATTATGCATATGATCAATCAAAATACCGCCCCTTTGATCGCGCTAGCCTGGTGCAATGAACAAGCTGCACACCTACACGCGACGAGCCCGCTCAAATTCAATCCCCAACGGCAAATAACGATCGTGGTGCCCGATTAGCAATTATAATTACCGAGCTATTATACCGTTGGAGCAGTCGCGTGGCCATTACTAGACGATTCGTTAAAAATTTCAAAGCGCGTCCGGTGATCGTTTTTCTCCTTTCCCTTTCTCTCTTTTCCTCGTCGACTGGTGCCTTCCTTTTGCATCCAGGTCGTTGTTCGCGTCGCGGTTCGCGACCTGCACAAAAAGCAACTGCAAATGCCCGATTGCCCGTGCATCGAACCCATCGACACAGGGTAAACACCATGGCCCGCGGTGAATACAGCTTCGCGTGGACAGAAATGAGAAGCGTGTTCCATTTCGTCGAAATAATGATTATTACCGGGCCATTTTGCAGCCGGAACGTTCCAGTAAATGGCACCAAATCAAAAAGATCAACCGACACGAAAGTCTTTCGTCTTTGTACGTTAATGGTAAATCGGTTGTAAAAATTTCGAGACAAAAAAAGAAAGGAACATTCTATTTCTAATACCATTTCGCGAATGTTAGTATCAGTTAAGCACACTTCATATTTCGAGTCTTGTTTCGCCCAACTGTGGAAATAAAAGGATAACATTGTTCTTGTACGGTTTGTCGTAAAAATTCTCTCTTAAAATTCTAACCATCATCCGCGTACACTCCAGAATTCCATGCTCGCAAAGCAGTGGCAGCCCTTAAGAACACTTGCGCGTGCAAACACACACACGAAGCACGCACGCATTTGAAGAATTCAGACTCTCTCTCTCTCTCTCTCTCTCTCTCGCTCTTCGAACATTTCAACCACGTCGAGGCTCGCTTGAAAAAACTCAGAGCCGCAACAATATGAAACAGTTAAAAAGTTAAGCCCCCTTTAGCCGTCCTAACACGCGTGAGCGACTCTGTTTACGTCATTCGCGAACCGTGGCATGTACAAACAATACATGTTAACTCGGTTTTGAGCTGTAAACGTATACGTGTACAATAAACAAAGAAAATCGAAAGGAAAAGGAAAGAAAAATAGAAAAGCAAAGAGAAAATGTGCTTCGATCTGGTTTGCACATGTTACAGATTCGACAAACGTGCACGGAGAACGTACCAGGATATAGGGGTTAACGGAAGATATACGTGAAAAATAGTGGCCGTTCTCTAATACAGCCGCTCATGATTTATGGTTCGAACATGATGCCGTTTGTAATGGCTAAGCGATAAACCGGAAGCTCGTGCGATGTAATTTCTCTCACGGAACTATCTATTCATGGATCGTCTCTGATAATGGAGAAACCGTTTTGCCAGCCCTTAAAGAATAACCAATTACAATTTTCATTACAATCGTCTATCTAATAGGTACATGCCATACATTTTTTATTTTAATATCTACAATTAATTTGTTGTAAAATCGCACAATGGTATATTTACTGAAATTCATAAACGTCACAAGAATGGCATTGCGTTGAGAAGTGATAAAGAAAATTTCGTATGTGTTACCTCAATGTTGCAGCAGTTCATAGAGATTTACCGAGGCGGCATAATATGATTCTCAAGTAATCTTGTATCAGAACATTTTCACGGTACAATCACTGCTTTAGCTCAGACAGACTATTTTCACTGGACGTTTCATTTTATCGTTGAAAACGGCGAAGATTTTTTGGACGATAAGGTTGGCTGCCGTTTTATGTACACTGTTAGATCGAGGCGAGCGCGTAACATCAGCCGGTTTTATTCTTCCTAAATGTACTCGAGTGCTCGTTAAATATAGCGTTTAAAATTCTGAGCAGCCTTATCTTAGTGCTCGTCGATACGGATAAAAACCTTTCAAGCTTGACTCCCCCGTAACGCCGTGTAATTAAATTACGCAAGTAATTCGAGCGAACAATACGGAGGCACCGAAATATGTCTCAGTTGGGAATACAAGGACCGTTAAGGGGTTCGAGGGCGTTTGATATATTGAACCGAACGAACATCGACCTCTTACCTTGTTCTACTCTACCGAACGGAAAGTTAGTAATCTTAAACGATCTCAGCCGAATTTCGTGAACTTTGAGTCATTAGCCAACTATTGGCCGATAGAGCGTCGGTAAATTATGATATAAATTATAGCGTCTGTTCTACTTTCCTAAATTGGGTCCTTTGTGCGAATAATTATGCGAAGAATATCAATAAAATCTATCTATCTGCTAAATTCGAAATTGCAGTGTTTAATAAATGAAATATTTTTTAAATCATGTCGACACAAAAATCAAAATAACGATTAAGTAGAATAATAAACGGGTAACTCCTAAACTTATTGTTAGTTTGGACAGGTAATAGAGGGCAATGTTTGGAGTGCAAAGATTCGAGGAATTCATGGGAGCATCAACATTCGTAGCTGAAGATCTCGAGGGTGTTTGTGTGTATCTAAGGGTGAAAGTTCTTAAGGATGAACGGAGAGCTTAAGGTGAGGCTTTAGAACAAAACTCTGGGGACAGAGTTTTGAAAGGGGGCATTAGAGAGCAGATTGAGTTCAGCAGAGCGAGTAACATGAATTTGTATCTCTTTTGTAACCAGGCTCTCCATTTAATGTCTAAAAAGATAATCGAAGCGTTTCCCCCCTGAATACAGTTTATGAAACATTAATGCAACATCCTGTAATATTGATATGACCTATTTCTCACTAATTATTCGCCTTTTTGTCTGCTATTTTTACAATTCCCCTGCGTATACCTCGGTATTCCCAAAGTAGGATTGACACAGTTTGCTAGATTTAAATAAAAAGATGAATAAATTCAACTTTAGCTTCAAATTTATTTTCTTATACTTTATATATTATTTATTCTTGAAAAGTGTTTGTAGAGACACCGATGCAATGTTGTGTTAGAAAATTCATTCAATTTTAAGCTCGTGTCAGACGGTCTATCATTGGCGACCAGAATATATTCGTTTACTTTAAAAATCCTCTTTTTCCCTCTCTCTTTCGTTAAAAAAGCAAGCCGTAAAAGCAAGACGCGTAGAAGTTGAATTCGCTTGGGGCAGTTTCATTCGAACGAAGCAGCTGGTTGGGTGTTAAATGGGTTTCGATTCCGTCTCGATGTAATTTGAATGAATGGGACGTTCGTGCAAAGTGGGTAGGGAAAAGCGACGATTAATTGACGAAAATTCGCGTTAGAACAATGACTTTCTCGGGAGGGTGGCTAAGCGAATGGTCGTGACTGTGAGAGCGTGGGGCTGTAATTCTCATCAGAAATGGCCCATTCTCCACCAAGATATTCCAACTTCTCGGGGAGCACTGTAAAAGACCGTCGCCACTTATGTGCAATGAAGTTGCCGACCGTTTCACATTTTTACCACGTTACGTGACAACGGGGGAAAAAAGCTCGATGAGCGGAGAACTGTCGAGCGGGAAACGACTGAAGAAATGCCTGATCGACCAGCGTGAAATGCTTCCATTTTATCCGTTAAGTAGATTGAACGATCGAGGTATTTACGGTCCGATCATTATCCGCGAAACGCGGTTCATTAACATGTTATCTGAAAAAGTGAAAATTCATACGTGTAACAAAATACACTGAAACTCTAATTGTTACTATTACTGAAAGATCTAATTTTAAAAAAATCAAGAAAATTCTCTATAATTGTAATCAGAAATATTCAATCACGTTCAACCGCTTAATCCGCCTCTTATTCCGCATGACTAAAGATTCATCAAAGCACAGAATCGAGAAGTGCTCGTTAAAGCACTTAAAGCGTGACAATCAGGTCACGCTTCCGTTGAATCGCTTTGATCTCGAAAAAGAGAACATAAATTCCAGGATAACTAGTCATTTCCCGCGTGATTCGTAATCGAACCTCTTTCGTTCGTCATTGTTCTCATTCTTGTAACAAAAAACGTTGCTCCGGTTTCCATCGGACCCGACGAGGATACAGGAAAAAAAGTATATGGTTCGCGGACAAAAATCTGGCGACAGTGAATTTACGTGGATATAACCGGCACATGACGTCTCATCGTGGTGCAAGCAGCGGTAATTACTGGAGCTGGATCTGCCGTGTCACCGCACGAGTACGTCCTTCATTTTTCGTTCTGCGCGGATGTGACGAGCACAATGAACGAGCAAAATGATCACGCGACTCGTCCGAAACGACAGTTTTCGATTAATTCCTTCACAAAAAATTCTGACATTGTATTTTTCCTAAACAATCGCGAAATCTTTGGAATTTACATACACAGCACTGATTAAAAAATCTATATTATTTTTCGTAGAAAATATGAAGGGAACACGATTCGACGGTCTATAGTGGAAAGAAATCAATGTCGCAAAACACTGTCCCAGATTTTTCGCGACAAGTAAAAAAGCTGGAGGATTGGAGAGTGGCGAACGACGACGCAACAGCTGCTACGTAAACTCGGCACAAAGAAGGCCATCGTGCACGCGAGGCAGTAAATATTGGAATCCTCGTGAAACTTCGGAGTCATATACGCCCTCGCATAATGCTAGACTAGCGCAGGTCGTTACGGATCGGGCAGGCCCCGTCTGTCGAATAAATCATTCGAAATACCTTTCGACGCGTGATGGCGGAAGATCTGATTTGATGCGGCTCGCTCACTAGCCACAGATATAAGTAGCCTACGCGGCTTCCAGTGAAATTGCGAACGTGTCACGCATCCGACATTTGCGTTCCCGATGCTGTGGATCGCCACACTTTATGGGGATGATTTTGACGCCATGAGAAACTAACTTTGCGTAACCCTTCCGATCTTGTGGTTCGAAGAACTTCCACTTACTAGTATCTAATATCTTGCTCCCTCCTAAATATTAATAGTCGTTCATACCTCCTAGCGAAGAATTTTTACGAAACAGAAGATAGGTTGGACGCGTTAAAGCATCGATCGATCATTTTTTCACGATCGCCAAGAAAGAATGATGGATAAGGTAGATAATGGTCGCGCAAAGCGCTACGTGGCATTACTTTGTTATTTGCCGACGAAAATATCGATGACGATAATATTTTCAGGTCGAGAGAATTCTGGAGAAAAAAGAGTGTTTGTAGCCGGGTTGTAGAGTTTCGTTGGAAAAGCGCGTTCGTTCGTGATTCATCGAGGTAAACGCAAAGCGCGAACTCGCTGTTGGGGCATTTTACAGAGGAAATTGTACATCAGCCCGAGAAAATTGAAAACGTTAGGAGCTACCATCCCTTTTGACAATCCTTTGGGCTGATTCGGTTCGGTTTCCACGGATGCGCCTTTTTTTTCGTGTTTCCGCCGATGCAAGGGAAACGACGTGCACTCGCACTTTTAAAGACAATGAAATTAAATTGCTCCTCTTGTCAGCGGTGAAGTCGTTTTCATTTCCCGGATGAAAACCACTCTCTAAATGGAACTTCCAAAGATTGAGTTTTATCAATTTTCTACATCTGAGATTTGTACGCTGCCCCCTTTTAACTGATGCGTGTAATTAACGTTTAATAACGCTTGATTATAGTCGTAGTAACATTTTGTACTTTGCAAGGGTTGATAAGGGAAAAATTTTTAAATACTGTTTTCAATTACTCAAACAATTTCGAACTTAATAATTAAACAACGAAAAAAGAATGAAAAATTGTAACGTTCTGGACAAAATTCTGCGAATTCTTGCAATTTTAATCAGCGCCATCCTCGCCTCCCCTGTTTTCCCCTACTTTCTGTACACAACGTATTTTACCTGCCGTTTTCTTCCCTTCTTTTTTCCACTTTTTGCATCATAATTCCAGCTTAAAATAGCTGGTTCGTTCCGTTTCGTTCTGCGCGCTTGCATAGCGGGGCCATAAGTTGGAAAAAAGCAATCGTCTCTCACGAGAAGCGAGTTAACCGCCGTAAAGGATCCGAAGCGGAGACTAAAGCCGATAAACAACTTGGCGGGACCCTTTTCCCGTGGAAAAGCATTTGGGTCGTTTACTCATACGTACGTACGTGAAATGCATAGGACAGCGAGGGGATGCGAGATCCGCGAGAAGAAAGTCCGCCAGCTATAAACAATCGCGAATGTTTCCTTACGTTCGGGGCGGAACATAAATTCATTCGCGTCGACGAAGAAATATAACGGGCCGTCGCGATGCTCTGCGTTCCACCATAAGTCGTGAACTTTGATTCAACGTTGCGATCCACGCTTTTCATTCGACGAGCTAGAATTTCCTAGCGAAACGTTCTGACGAAGTAGAGAATTTGTTAACGAGCCAGTGCAATTTCACTTTACATAGAACAATTAACGAACGAAGGCAGGTTCTAACAATACTACCAGCCTGTGAACTTGTTTTACAAAATATAATGAATCATAATGAACCTCTCAAAAGCAAAAAGCAGATAACTTTGAATAGTTACTTTGAAATATTCTTATAGCAATAAAATGAATTAAACGATGCTTTTGACATCGAAACCTTTTTCGTATATTCAAAGAGGTCAATTCAATTTATAAATAAACTTAACGTCTCGTCTAATGCGTTAACAATTGACACGAAAGAAATTAGTACAATATGTGTCACTGTTCTGCCACCCGGACATTTTAATCAAATTGTCAATGTACGAACAAATATTCTTACAACAGTGAATAAGTAGGACAGCAATTTCGATGAAACTGTAGTCGAATGTTATAATTGAACGAAATATGCAACGAACCGTAAGCTTTCAAAAATTCTTCGCGTACCTCTATCATTCATCTGAAATCAATGCAAAAAGTCGAGAATAGCCAGACTAATTGACTCCGCATAAATAGAAAATCTATAATTATACTCTTCGCCAAAGTAGGGTAAATATTGCAGGAACTTCTGTTGATAACCAGTAATAACGACACTTTTTTCCTCTGTTTTTCATTTGAAAGGATAATTACATTTCAAATATTGTTCTATACTTAAGGTAATAGGCTTTGTACACGTGAAACGAAAGTTAAATATATTTTCGATCAATTATTTTCAACGTTCGGAGTAATGATACAACAGCGCATGCAAATAACAGTTAAATATCTCCAATTTTGCAATGATATTTACACGTGGAATTCGTTCGCCCACTCATTGCTCGAAATTGATTGATCGGACAGCGGAACAGATCGAGCATCAATTTGTCCTCTTCGTGATTTCACTCATACCAGGGTAATAATTTGTGGTGTACCAAAACGAATCGTCAAAAAAGTTTTTTTCCAATCGATGCTTCATTCAATTTTTTTTTTTTTTTTTTCGTGAATAACTCGAAGAGGCACAATGACAAAATGCATACGTACATACACTGTGCATTTAAGCAAGGAGCTCGTTTATCTTTTTAATTTAATCGAAGTTAGTCGAAGCGGTCACGATACGGAGGATAGATAATTTTTCAATCTATCCGACCGGGTCATAAATTCCGTGGAAGTGCCGTTAAAAATGCCGTGCGACGAACAAACGAGACTGAAATCGCTTCGAGGGGACAATGCTTCTTTCGACTCCGCCTGCGCGATTCGTTTTCCAATAAAATTGAGTGCTGATTATCTTTGGCTATCTTGTACTATAAGGTATAGAAAGTTCGACGAGGCAGCTAGCCAGGGGAATTTTTCGAATTTACGCCAGATTGTGACCAGTGGCCCGAATCAACGAAATAAGGCCATCTCTAGCATTCTCGAGCCGTGCAAGCGTTTCCCTCTCGTCGTTTCGCTCCGCGAATCTTCGAATGCAGATCCGACGATCTGGTAAAATAGCTTTCCTCGACTTTCGTTTTTTTTTTTTCTTCTCTCACCGGTGGCTCGTACAATTTCGCTGTTCCCTCCTCTTGGATATTTTACACGTTACCAAGCGGTCTGGTAAAGAGCTTTAGAATTTTAAGTGGAAATTTAGTTTCTCCGTAAGTTTAAATTCTTCCAGGTT
This sequence comes from Osmia lignaria lignaria, assembly GCF_051020975.1. Classification (NCBI taxonomy): domain Eukaryota; kingdom Metazoa; phylum Arthropoda; class Insecta; order Hymenoptera; family Megachilidae; genus Osmia; species Osmia lignaria. The sequence continues at coordinate 10,250,560 of NC_135041.1, forward strand.
ATTGTGTAGTTTCACCGGGAAACTTAAATAATTTGAGAAAAACTATTCTAACTTTGCTTCGCTTATACTTTTTGAACGATAATTTCTTTCGAGCCACCGCGGTTTAAAATAAGGCTAGCAATGCAAGGATTTTAAAAAATATAATTGAAATTATCGGGATAATAACGAATTTTTGAATTTATCATTAATTCTTCTATGAAGGATCTACAGTTCTCCGATTGAACACCTATTTTGAGACGGCCTGTATATGTGAGTATAGGAACCAGCTGCAGCATTCGGGAACAATGGAACGGAGCGTTTCATACAAACCGCCTGCCTCTGCCCGTCTTCCAGTCAAAGAGAGGCCAAGAGAAAGAGAGGTTGCCGAACCGTTTCTATGCTGTTACGAGCGTCCCTAACCAGGTACAATCTTAGCAGACACCTTGGAAAGATTGCTCGACTCTTTCGTACCGTCTACTAAGAAATATCCGTGGACATTCAATTTTCCAGATACAATGAGCGACATCGCGTTTCGTTAGAAATATAACAATCTTCATAAACGATTGAAAATTAATAATTCCACGAATTAAAATTGCGATCTTTAAAATATTTTCATCAAAAGATAGAACGAAAGATATATTCGACAGTATTACACCGCACATATCTCAAGAATTTCTGTACCGTCATCAGGTATTCCGTACAATCTCCGCTAACGCTTTGAGTGCTCTCGGCTTCACCGGTGACCAGCGACGTTAAAATTAATCTTATTAGTTTATTATTAGCTGAGTTTCCGCGTGATCGTCGTATCTAACAGAATAAATGGCCTGACGTTTCGCTAATATTGCAGTCAGCTTACTCGAGAGAGCGACGTTAGCAAAACGCAAGGATACTCATTCTCCTAGACACAGATTTCATCCAGATTTATCATTTAGGTTACACCGATAATTCAAAATATACAATTAAGCTAATAAATAGAAAAATTCCTCCAATACAACTGTTTCGTAACAAATGATCCAGAATTCTCGGAAAATCAAGACAGATCCGTGCAGAGACAAGTTTCGAATGTTCAGTAAGATTTTCTTTCGTAGGCGTTTCGTTTCATACGTTCATCGTGCGGAACAGAGAATGGTTGGCAACGTTTGCAGCCACATATACGCGGCAACGTCGAAAATGGACCTTGCCTGAGAGAGGCCAGGTCGGTGTACCTTGATCAGGTAAGTACGAGCGAGCCGGAACAGGGCTGTTCAATCGGTACGATTGGCGGGGAATTCTCGCGAGACTGCGAAAACTAAATTGAAATCGGCTTGTACAAGCGCGGCTAAGCCACAGGGGCTCAAGGTGAGCCTCGACCTAACCCCGAAACTGATGTACCTGCGGCACTCGCTTCTGTTCGATGATCAATACGCTGCGGAAATGAAATTAGCACGTCGACCGCCACGGTATTTGGTGGAAAGGTTTTCACGGCTGCCAGCCAGCCGACATATTAGGTCATTTCGAAAGTTTCTAACGCCATGAAATCTTCCTCACCGTGTAGTTTTTTAATCGAATAAAAAGGGAAAGTATAATAGGCTCAAGAAATGATAGGTAAAATTTGAAAAGCGTTTTCTTACTTGTAATCGAACCGATGTGATCCAAAAAATTGTCGCGTTTTAAAGTGGACCAAGTAGATCAACGACTTACCCTGAAACAGAACAAGAGAAAACAAATATGAATGACAAAGTGAATCGGTAGAGGTTGCTAATGAATAGGTGCAACCATTAACGAACACTATGGCTCGTTTCCAACGTGAAAACGGCTTATAACGTTAACGGAACAGACCGCGAGTATGCAGTTACGTTGTATCGTTGACTCGTGTACAGAATACGTAAGTGGTCGCAAATTTTTACGCAATTACTCGGTGAATCTACTTAACCACCCTCCGGAGAATTCCGCTTAAACGTCGTGCAGTACCGCGAGCTATGCCATCTCCGTTATTATATTTCTCGAAACTTTAGCTTCAACACGCGAATGCTATTATCAAAGTACCACCAACGATACCCTGATATTACAAACACGAATATTATTATTCCATCAAATTTGAAAATACTTTCAAATCTTTTCACGCGTCAGTTCATTTGAAGAAACAAATAGTTTCTCTAAGAATGATCCCCTCGTTTGATTCTCGATGAAACAAAGTTTCATCTTGTTTGCTGGATTTATATAAATTCCTCGTGAAATAATGTTGCAAATAATTTCAGACGTTTCCATTCCAGCACGACGACGTGAAAAAAACTTTTAAGTATGTACAAGAGAATGCTACCTTTGTTGGCTGCTTCAAAGAGACTTTTCTCATTTAGTACGCTGAAAGATTTACCTTAGCTAGTTGTCTTTCGGACGAGATGTTTCAAACAATGCTATCGAATTCGTAGAAGTAATGATGTTACTTCCCGATTTTATTACGAAACACAGCTTTTTTCATCAACATTACCTACACCGGATCGAAAGAAACGTAGACACGCTGCGTTTTGCAATCACTTTTTTCAAAATAAGCATGTATCATACTGCATCGCTGTTATTATACAAGGTATCGTATAACTGACATTATAATTAGAAAAATTGCGATTTTATATATGAAATAATAAGACGAAAAAATGAAATAAAACTTTGTCATACGATAAAAATCAACTTTCTAGATTATCTCTATTTACGTTTATAAACATATGGACTAAATGTCGAGACAAAATATTTGCTTTTAAACATTTTTTTAACATAAACACGTATTTGTGGTTTCCTTTCAATTTAGAGTTAAGTATCACAGAATATATTTGTTAATAACATTTTCAGTTACTGAATAAAACTACCATAATAAAACCGGTATCCTCTTATACCTATTCAACGACAGAACAATACATCACTCATTGTTTAAAGGTAGTCACTAGAAACTTTTCAACCATTCCGTCCATTTTCCACTAGTCCATCTAAAACGACCTCGTATTACGGCCCGAAGTTCGTTTTTAAGCCGCTTTCAAAAGTGCTGCAAAATTTTGCAACAAAATCCGCTAATATAATGTACGAATCTTGCGTGAACACACCTGTATTCCATTAACCCTCGTACGACGTCAGTAATAATTTAAATTTAATTTTAATTCTTTTAATTTTAGAGTATTGCTATAATTTGAATACCACAATACACCTTTCACACGATTGACCCAATCTATTGTTCGAGGGTTCATGCCCGAAAACGAAAATCGAGGCCTCGACCCACTCGCGGGTCCAAGTAAATGGTAGAAAATGACCTGCCACCAGTGTCCTGACCATCCAGCGATCCCATGGGGAATTGGCAATTATTTATCCAGAAGCCGGTTGCCACGGAGTTATGCGAAGACAGGATAACCAAACTAATTGGCAATTTCGGGTTTGCCCTCGAAACTAAGGTTGCGAGAACAGTTTAAATTCGTCGGGATTATGGTCTCGACCTCACGTCCGGTTTTCTCTTACCAGTATAGCCTGGCTATCTTATCATCCTTCGGGTTTACACGACGATAAGTGAAGGCAAAATCGCCGCTTATCGTCATGCTAGTCGTACGCAGGGTATCGTCACTCTTCGTTCACGTTCGACCATTTTTCTGCTACGAAATACAGGGGATGGTAAGGGGTGGTCAAGTTTCCGGCTTGAGGGGTGGACTTTGAAAAATGCTTTCACCGGTAGGATGGATTTTAACCCCGCATTACTGGCGAAGGGTTTCATGCTATTATATTTGAACGATACTGAAGAACGATAAGAATACAATAGGTAATATAATGAACGACTAAATGGATTTTTTAATCCGTTTATTATAATTACAAAAGAAACCTTCAAAACGTAAAAGACGAAAGTATAATTGAACTGAAAATAATGATATGAAAGCACTCGAGAAAAGATTCAAAGTGAAAAATATAGAGAAGGAACGTTGTATTCAATTGAATAAGAGATATTGTCTCGATAACTGGTGTACAAAATGATTTTTCCTGGGTATGGAAGTTCAAGCTAAAGGTCAAGAGTTTACTTGCTTTTCTTCAGAGATAGCCTACTTTCCAAGACCCTATCTTACACACACAGTTTCAAATCAGAGTCGAACACAAAGTACTAAGCCACAAGATCTACACAACAATAAAACAATTTTCGTGGAAAATACGAGAGCCGAGAAATAACGACGAGTTAACGCGGATCCTTAGCTTGGAAAACTCGCGAACGTACCATGTCTCGGTCAAGTTCTGAGCTGTATTCAACTCGAGCAACTCGGCGTATCCTCTCGTACCTTACGATTTCGAGTCGGTTGCGACCATCGCGATCATTTGGCCATTGCCCATACTTTCCGTTTCTTCAATTTGCTCGCTCACATATCCAACGCCCCCGTACACGAAACCAGCCTTACGATTCGAACGTGCCTCGCTTGTGCCTGGCAGCTGTAAAGCGGGCTCCGAGAAAAAGAAATAAAGGTGACCAAAGGAGAGAAAGGAAGCCGGTAAGAGACAGAGAACACCGTTTCCCACCGCAATGCTCCGAAATCACGACTTCCATCGAGTTTCTAACTCCGGCATGCCTTGAAACGCGTACGTGTCCATACCTTCTCGTAGTTGACCCTAGTGGTCCTTTGAATCTATATCTTGAAGCAAAATCATCGTATCTATATACTACCGGATACACTCTTTCCCTTACGCTATAGACGATGCTTTACACATTTCGTATGAGGAAAAGTTACCTAACTCTTTGATGATATTTTAGGTTCAAATTAGTTCAATACAATTGAAGGACTAAATTTCTAGTTGTTACTGTCTCTTTCAGACTTTTCACTTTCAAGAACAGATTAAAAATCTTATTGACTGTCCTACTTTATTAGCGAACATAAAATTTTATGTACCTCCGCACAGCATTATTCTCTAATCCTGTTAGCACTCTGAAAGAGCTTATGTATGCTGTGTTGTAATAATCCGAATCATTTAACTGTTTGTGAACACAATACTCGTTTTTAGTTCCTTTGTACTCTCCGGAGGTTTATATGCTACCATCATACAATGTAAAAGGTACTCGCCCGTTAATAATTGTTAAATAAACAAATAAAATTTGACGATATCAAGAGTAACAAGTACCCACATATGTTCTATGAAATAGTCTACTTCCACGATTCCATATAGTCAATGCTTTCCACGTTGTATGTGTATTTGCTCAACTTTTCGACCATAGTTTGCTCTGAAATCAATTTACCATAATTGGAGATCCATGAAACGATCGCAAAAGCTGGTGTCCCTTTCAACCGATGGCAATCTTAACAATTTTTATTTTTGATTTCGCTAACCTGACTGAGATTCGAGCCCCAGGTATCAAGTGTACGAAGTACAAAAATTGGTGTGCTTTTTGAAAGTTGAAAAGGGTCAGGATGAATCAAGACCAAGGGATACACTCGTATCCACGAACCCACCGAAATTCAACCAAATCTCTCGAAAAAGGATACGAGGTCGATGAACTATCGATCTTTGACATTCGAGTGGCACGAACGAGAGAGCTAAGTGGCAAAGGAGAGTTGCACAGGCTCGTAACAAATTTTTTATCGCGATTCATGGAGCCGCGACGGTCATGTATCAACGGGTTCCCTCGAATTCGATCGTTGTATCGACGAGATACGATGTTGCTGGACTCAACGAACTTCTGTAGCATCTCTGAACGTCCATGTTCCCCGTGTCGAACTAAAAAATTGTTGGTGAACTAAATTTCCATCCTGTGAACCTATATAATACGAGCAACTGTGTCGCAAATCACAGATGGCCAGAAGTTTGAAAGTAGGCAAATCTTGGTTGCCACATGAGACTTGGCTCTCAAATTTTCTTCCAACCTCGACTCCCTTTATTATCAAAACATTCTGTTCTCCATGTACTTTTGCTTCTTTATCTATAAACGATTCTTGGTTAGCTAGAGGAATTAAAATCCCCTCGAACGAAGGTGTTTCTCAATAGTACTTCGCATGGATTACTATCGTTACACAGATTGCAGTAATCTGTACGTAACGTACTAATTGAAACTCGTATGATTAATCGGAGTAAGGTTTTAGCCGGCTATTGTTGGAGTATTGGGTAACGTAATTGCTGGTGGTCTAGCTTGTTACAAGATTAACTAGCTCCCTCCATTCTTTCTCGTTCTTTTGGAATATTCATAATGCAAGTCACGGTGTTGAAACGAGAAAGAAGCATAAGAGAAGTGATTGACCAGAAGCCACAAGTGATTTACACCCACTCAGGGGTTCGCCGATTTTTCACCGAAAGTAACCGCACGAAATTCGGCAACTGACTACGGGCCAAAGTTTCCTCGAACAACCTACGAAACCCTACCGATCGATCGTTTAATAGATGCTCGGCATACCGGTCGTGCGGAAAGTTGGCTCGCCATCGTGTACGGAACGCCGGAACTTCACCGCAACCTGGCCAAAGTTCGAGTTTTCGTTTTCCAGCTGCCAACCGAACGTTAGAAAAATACAGGCGGGAAAATCAACCTTGAAGAAAGAACGCGACTCTTGCAACGTAATATTATCTAGCTACAGCTGTGGCTACGGATCCTCGTATCTAATCTTCATCGATAGAGGCACCAAGAGAACGAACACGTAAGAGCTGCTATGTAATTTCAGTCCGCGAGAGGGTTTACTTGCATCGGCCTCAACTGAAATTCCATACGAGCCACCAATTACGAACAAGTCGAGGACTTTTCGTTTGATGATCTATCAAATTTACAAAGATGACACTTTGCACTCGTACGACCGTATCGAGATCCATTGATTCGATCCGGTTAATTGGCACAGAAGAAATTAACGAAATCAAGAGAAAAGTGACTAACACGACTACCCGTGATATTTTTGCAATGGAAACCATGTGTTTCATTTCCTTTCGGCGAGAGCAATTTTTTCAAATTGCAACGCGGGTCAAAGTTAACCCGATTCTCGAATTCCATTCCCATTCGGTCGACCAAGTGTCTAAATTACAGAGAGACCAGGACCAATCCTCCCTTTATAACTATCTACTACTTCTCTCCGACATGCGGATGATTATGATACTACCAGGACGAATCAGAGAAGAGCAAAGCAGGGAATCATCGCTGACCACCGATGAATTTACGAGCGACCATGGCAAACGATAGCCAGTTTACAAATCCGATCACGCTGAATACCGTCGACGCTTGTTTATGGATTATTCTCGTACTACATGCGGTCATACCAATGTACGAAGTTGCATACAGTCGGCTCGCATTAATACACCGCAATATTTAACTCATTTATTGCTGTACACACTTTACAAATTCGCTTATCGATTTCTCTGATAGGGTCTGGAAGACGACCATGAAATCTCTAATCTAATTTTAATTAAAGTTAACCTTTGAATGCTCGATCAAGTTCACGAAAATGTTCAACGATTCCTGGAAGCATAAAATAAGCATCGCGTAGCGCTATGAAGCTTCCACCTATTATACATTTAGACGTCTCCGGTGTAAAAGCAAATTCGAACGCTCGATTCATCCTGAGACAACGACTGCAGGCAGCGTCAGCTTCAAGCAGGATTATGCAAAACCGATTTAGTAAGCGCTATAATAGTGAGGAAACTTACGAGGCGAGAAGATAATGCGAGGAACGAGACTGGAAGTGCATTGTCTTGTTCCGGCCAAAAGGGTCTCACCGGTTTAGTTTTCGCGCCATCGTTCTTTCAGATCCCTAGGACTGATAGGACGTATCTTAGCGCGTTGAAGGATGTAAAAATCCGCTGTAAAACGGCTGACAGAAAATAGGATATTTCACTCCATACACAGATTACGTGCATGCACTTCAACATCCCAACGTTCAATTCCTTGAAAATCCAACTGAATAATAATTTAGTTTTAATCCTGAAATATAAATCATAAAATAAGTATCTTTATTTACGATTTATTCTTCATTCAAATGACATGCAGTTAATTTATTGGATCGGTGATATAGTCAGTTATAAACAGTGAAAAATTGTGCAATTTTTTTCTTCTCTTCGTATCACGGGTTTATCGTTGACGAACGATTAAGGAGAACAAATAGAACGCATTCAGTCGGTGAATTCGATTTCAACGTTAGCTGTTACAGCAAATATTGTTTCCGGATAACGCTATCAAACTTCAGCGTAGCTAGACTTAACATCCTTCCACCGGTAGCCGACGTTATTGGCATCAATGGAGCAAAAGCAACAATGCTACCTCTTTTTCCAGTTCGATTCATCTGCTGCTCTTTGTTCGTTTAACGTTGCGATTCGATCCAAAGCGATCTCGTTTCATTGTTAACTACGCTTCAAAGAAACCGCTGGGCTTACACTCGCGATAGTTGGCCATTTCTGTACCGTGTAACCGTGGATCACTGTTATATTACGTCAGCTAGTTTTTTGCAGAAAAAAAGTTCCTATTATTTTTCTTTGAGCTCGCGTTCGAATATACCCGATTCTACTGCATAAAGTGACAAAAAGAATTAGGGTAATTTGAAGAAATAAATAAAAGTATCCGAAATTAGGATGCTTCGTTTGAAATTAAGCGATCAGAATTGTTTATGTAAGACAGGTAAGAAAGTTTTTCGTACGAAAAGCTATCTTATCATCTTATCAACACGTACGAGGCTATTTCGAAAGGTGGTCACCCATAGCTTTTACCTGCTTCGTTACGTATTACCGCGTCTACGTGAAAAAGATAAATATATATAGGTACACAGGTCAGCTACGTGCAACGAATTGATTCCGCGGACTTATCGGATTTGCTTAGGCGTCTGACTTATATACCTCGTGGTTTGTTTATCTCTGAACAAACGATACTTTCCGTTCACGTACGGACATGTATTAAAGACAGTATCGAATCGCTGACAAAATGTTTGAATTATGACTGTGAAGAAAGTTAAACAAGAAGGTATGACTTTTCTCAGAAGGGATTAACTTTTATCGAAGTTCGATAAATATCTGTCCTTTTCAAAATTTATGATACCAATATTGTAAAGAACAAAGACATATTTCTAAATAATACTTTTATGATTGCTTTGATCGAGGTTTATTGAATTGCTCTCAAATGTGTTGGTAATCGAATGATCGATTGTTTATCTCGACTCACACCCGAGCTCACGAGGTATCGAAACTCTTAGGGTGAAATAAGCCTCTAATCACTAGGGGTTCGTGGTCTTCGTTTGACCCACGAATCCACCGCTCAACCACTGGATTACTGGTACAACCTTTTGCAATCCGCTTGTCTACGTCCATCTATCGGGACTTACTTCGGAACGAAGTATTTTCGAGCACGAAACGACAACAGACAATTACTGTACATTTCACAGACTGACAGAATTCATTGATCAAAATGAAAAGGTTTTTCGAAACGAGATATGTAGCTGTCCATCACTGAAAATTGTTCTTACTCTAAATCAATTATTAAATAACATCGTAGAATTTATTCACAGCTTGATTCTTCCGAACTGTATTAGAACATGGTCGAATACACTCGAAGGTTAATCGCTGCATCCCAAAGGATTCAACAGAACCGTTGGTCTAAACTTTGATGCGGCTATGGGGCAGATTTGCACCGGGCGAAATTAACTCCACAGAGAGAATGTTAAATTTCAAGATTGAACTGGTCGAGAGTAGATATGTTTCTGACAGTTATTTCAATGCATTTTAATGAAGTATTATTCGTTGGAAAAAAAGAAACAATTCTACTATGATCACCCCTCGAATAGTGGTGAACAGGTCGACCGTGAGCCATAATTATGAAATGATATAACAGTTCACATACTAAATTCCAGTTTCTTTCGAACATTCATACGTTCTTCAGATACGCGATTATGTTTTTATCTCGGTCGTTCAAGACGTGATATCATAGTAAATATTTGTACTCAATGATAAAAATCATATTTGATTTTTCAACTTTTAGATTTCCTGTAGCAACATTTCTTCGATTTTCTTGCTGGACTCAAAACAAATAAGCCACGAGATATTCAGAAACGTTTCAGTTTCTCTGAACGTTTACTCTGAAAATAAATTTAAACTCTATTTTCCCACTTTCGAATTGAATTGATACTAACTTTCTATATTTAAGCCTTCTGTTACATACAAAATATGTGTTTTCTTTTTCTTTCTGAGTATATATGTACTACGAAAGTGACTAATGCATTCTTTTTAATTAAATTCAATCAGATCGATGCTTTCCTCGAAATAACAACACGAATGTACAATTACCTATATTGTCGAGTGACATAGGTAAAGGGTACACGAGTTGAGCTTCGGGGGAAGTTTTTAACACGCGACATAAATAATACCTGGAGCCTTGATGAAGGTGGTCGACCACAACACCTACGACAGATACAGCGTATCGGTTTCACCGTACGTCTCGTTTCAAGATTTAGTGACTGCTTAATATAACCTCGACGGAAGGTACATCCAGATCACGAGTAAACTAGTTTCACGAAAGTTTCTACGTCTAAGATGGAATCATGGGTATATAGGTGTGCAGGACACGTCCCGAGTTCCGGCTTTGTGCACACACGCTCGAAACGTAAATACATGAAGGGTAACTCTCGCGATGCTTCGATGTAAAATCAAATTACGAGAAGTTCGCGTTATAGAAAATTTGGATTCCCCTCGGCACTGTCGTGACACGGAAAATATCTGGGTAAATAATTCATGACAGGGAGCGAGAACGTGGATATGTGGATAAATCTACACAGTCCCAGTTCAATGTAAGCTTTGGTGTTAAATAAATTTAAACCTTCAAAAGTTACATTTTTAATATATTCGACAGCTTTTAATAGAAGAATATTATATTCTCCATACCAAGATAGAGTATTCTCTGTACTATGAGGCACCTCGTATATTCGTTCAAAAATTGGTCCAGATTTCTGTGGTAATTAACGCGCTTCAATTACCAACGAGGTCAGTTCAATTAGTTTTACGCCAGTGCGAAGAAATTCGATCTTATCGATTGGTTTGGTAAATAAAACGAAAGGAAAAATAGGAAATCTGTTCACGTATAAATCGTGTTATAAGAAGTTAATCGTATACTGCTTTTATTCGAGATATCCTGCGTTCAGGTTTACGCGTATGATTCAAAAGTTTTCTTGAAGTTCATCCAAGAAGTAAGAGTGCAAGAAGATCCGATGTTTTGGTACACAGAATCGTACACAGCCACATATACATATATACATGTGTCGGTGGATAAGTAACAACTTCCCGAAAGTTTAATGACGTGCATGAAGGTTCGGATCACCAAAGCGTTTTGCTCGAAACAAATTTCCTCTAACCGTATACACTTCAAAGGATAACCTACGAAAATAAAGCGCCAGCACTCTACACTGTTACATACTTGCAATTTACATGTACATATTTTGACCAACGGTTATTTTCCACCAGGTTACGTATCAATTTTGACCAAGCACTTTCAATCTACTACCGAATTTTTGATAAAATTTGTTTTCCTCCGTTTTACGCTTTTGATATTAATGGTCCGTTGGTCAATCAAATTTATTAAATGGAAGCTGATGCTTTTTTCAAATTCAGTAACGCGAAGCAGTGAACATTTTTAAATTGAATTCTGCATGAATTTTCCATAAAGAACCAACATTTTCACGGAAACTCGAGGTCCCACTGAATGTAAACGAAACTTTCCATAATACTCTGGTTAGCTTGGGATTTTTAAATTCCAGTTATAGGTCTGAAAATTATTTTTATCCTGAACATAGTTACACGGCATAGGAATGAACTTGCGAGTGAAGATTAATGTGAAAAATAGAATAATTAGGTGCTAATTATGCTCATTTTTACTGGGGCATTTAATAACGCGTTAAGCATCCGTTTTTCGAACTTTTCAGAGAGTCAAAGTAACATTAATGAACGCTGCGGGTAAATAACTTAGATTCAGGTAAATAAACCAGATCGAATAAAAATGTTTGTAAACAGTCTCGTTGATATTCGATTTATTAGTATTGGCAATTCTAGGACGTTACACAATCGTAAACATTCAAGCGGTGCGTTCGAACTTTATCATAAATTTGCATAACCCAGATAAATGAGAAATGAATATTATATATTATACAATCATTTAAAAGAGTTAGTGATATTATACAAATGAGGCTGATTGTTGAAACACGTAATACATAATCTATCGATAACGATCCGAATAATTGTCTAGATTGATTTCGAAATCGTTGAAAGAAACAACAATTATCGAGTTCTCGAATCGACTTTGCACTGCTTTGAATCTTGCAATATTTAAACTCTTTTATACGAATTTTTATTAATTGATAAATATATTTTTTTCTTTTCAAACAGTGTCAAATATTGGATTTTCATTTCGGATTTTCATTTGATCTGAATGGCAGACAAAAGAATTAATTGATATCGTTTCCAAAACCCTTTATATGCTAGTAAGAGATATTCTCATTGAAGTACACGAATATATTCGCGACCATTAATGAAATAATTAGAAAAATAAAATAGCATCTCGCAATCGCCTTAAGTATTTTAAGTACGCGGAGCCACATCGTTATCTCTCAATTTACTAAACCGATAAATAGTACAGGTACAAATTTCTGCTCGTTGCCTGCGTAGAAAGCAGATATAATTAAACGCTCGAACGACGTACAAACTGCACGTGTATCAACATTATAATTGCCGCAACGAGTTGTCGAGATGTTTAAAAAAAAAAATAAGAAAATATAATACTAAACCATTTATATACAGACCATCATTTATGATAATTCTTAATATCAATTTTTAAAGTACGGTTGACAATAGAATAAAAAATTATTTGCAAAGTTACTTTAGTAAATAAAATGAATTATTTCGTTTGATAGTGAAATAACTCAAATTAACGTGAATACTCTATAAAATGGAATATTCAATTTATATGTTTCCAATTATCACCTAAGTCCTTTGACTGATCTGGAGCAAATTTTGCATAGTTACTCTCCAGGAACCTGTGGAAAATATAGGCTACATGAAACCTGGACATTTTACCCCATCCTTCCGCCTTTCATCTGTCTGACATTTTGGGGTAGTTTAGGTTCAGTGCATTATTACATAAGTAAGCATCGCGTACTAATTCACGGGAACGTCAGTTAAATTTCAAGTTCTATTCCGGAAGTTACATATGTACCTACGTATAAATTAACCATATTGTAATAAATTTTGCTCGAAGTCAAGTGGTTTAATCTACCTTCTTTTTAATTTTCCTCTAACATAGAATTTCGTCGATTGTTCTGGGTGATGAAATTTTTAATTACTCCTACGTTAAATAGCTTTGAATTCCACTTTTTCCAGGATTTGAATTCTGCTTTTCGCACGATTTTAATTCTGCTTTCCTATCGTAAAAAGCGTGTTAAGATACGTTGAACTTGTACGAAAAAAGTCTAATACAGATCCATGAAATAAATAGTATTTAGAAATAATAGACATGAAACTTTCCTCCTCGAAAGTTTTCCGATAAATTCCTTTCCATTCGATTCTCTTTCTAAACTCCAACTCTAAACTCGACCCTTGTCGCAATCGATCACGGTGCACAGGTTCTCCTTCAAGTATTAACCTCGAACAAGAACTTAACCCGTCACACATTCGTTCGCGTATTAAAAATCTTCACCAGTATCGCGCTCACACCTCTCTCAAGAACCCTCTTGTTCTTGTTTCACTGAAATCATTTTTCGACGAGCACTTCCCACCGTTTACAATCGGTATTGAGTTTTCAAAATTGGCTGCGTAAACGATTTCCGTCGAGGCAAATAACTTTCTCTACATTTCTCTTTGGCTTCTCTTTTGTTTGCTTACTTCGTATTTCCGTACCTCGGCCTTTTAGGACCACGTACGCTCTCAAAAATTCCTTGCTTTACACGTGATGAAATCCATGAGGAATTGCCGAGTTTGTATACGGGAGTGGTAGTATTTCAATTTTGAAAACGTCTCCATTTACCAATCTGTGTCACGGTGTCACGGTGTCTTTGAATAAAATAAATACACGTTTTTCGCCTCGTCTACCAAGTGTTTCAATATTGTAACTATAATTGAATTTATATGAGCAATAAATTATTGTTATTGTATTGAAATGTTGCATACTGACAAAATGCAGTTACAAACCGAAATTGTAATTAATAGTAAACGAGCTCATGTACTCGATGCAGATATAATTACTCTAACAATTGAACGTGTGAATCAATTTTGCAACCTCTGTTCACGAAAGAGAATCGCAGTTACAACTACAAATCGCGCATTAACTCCTGTATACACTCGGATAACTTTGATATAACATATCAAATTTATGTAGTAAATTCGATACTTTATCCCTCACTCTCACTGTGTATCATTTCAATAGAAATATAACAAATCACGATGGAAAAATAGATAGGAAAGCCTTAACCAGTACAAATTGAAACACTCTTCCACCAGTTTTTATTCGTTTTGCGAAAAAATTCGATGAGGGAATATTGGTTGATCGGAATCGGATAATACGAGGAACGATTAGCGTTTATCGTCCATCGCGATGAGCAGTAAACCGAGGGCGTGCACGTGGAATCGTGAGGAAAACGGATAAACGAAAAGAAAAGAGAAGAAAAACGAGGTTCTCCGTTGTTCCGCAGCTACGAATGAAATCACGGCTATACGAGGCACATTTACGCGTGCAAAACATCGTATGAATGTCTGAACACGAACGGATACCAATGGCGCAAAGTATTCTTCCGCAATTTAGTCTCTCCCTGCAAATTACCGGAAGCTAACTAGGCAAAAATACGACAGTCACTTCGTGCATATGTATCCTACCAGCTGGGGTCTTTCCAGCCGACTATTATGCTAATTCGCAGCGTTTAACAGACCTTCAGAACGTTTTCAGTTTGAATTCACAGATGTATATTGCTGAAGAAGTATCTTGGAGCATGATCTCATAAATACTCATCATAACGACTAATTCCAAGATACTGTATTTATAAATTGCAATAAAATAATACGAATCACTACGTTATGCAATGTAGTTGAAAAAGTTTAAGTCAACATTGTCATTTGAAAATCGTTCAAGAACAAACGAGAAGGAAGGAGAGAAAATAAGACATGAAATCCTCAAGATATTTGTGGATCGATTTGCGAACGTTGCAGGATTTTAATGTAATTGAAAATAAATTCATAGAACTGCAAGCTTTCACGGAATTACATGTTCAAAAATTCTCCAAGTTTCGAGTCACAGGACTGCGAATAGTTTCAAAGATGAAAAAGCACGTATGTAGAAAAGTTCCTTCTGATCCAAAGTTTGAATTCTTTTCAAGCTCTGATTCTTGGAAGATGCTCTTGGAAGATTAGAGAGGAAAAGAGAGACGCGAGAATACTAATTAGAATTCTTCGCTTCATGAATTTTGCATACGCTTTACGCAATATACTCGACTGCGTAGGGATCGTTGATATGCAATCTAAAGACGTTCGCTCTTTAACACAAGCAACTACGATATTACAGGGTGTATTTGCGATACGTCAAGAACCTCCGGGAACCAGGTAGAAACTTTCGAATCCTTCGAGTGCTAATTAGAATTTGGATTTTCCCGCTCATAAATCACTGGATTAAAGGGAGCCGAACCAGGGTAGTGTACAAGTTCGAAATCTTAAATGTAAAGAGGAATTAACTTTACCCGTCGTATATCTTGTAAATCTAATCTATGTTTGAATCTTGATAAATTAAATTTATGCTCTCTAACATTTCTTTATTATTCTAACGAAAAGCGTGATATTTATACATTTCATTTGCTAAACCTGAAATTCTTGATTTTCTTCTTTTTTGTCAATTTTTTTACTGCAAACTATCTATACAGGGCCAATTTCGTATGTTCACTTTTACAAGTTGAAAATAATTGGGTGACATGTAATGAGTAATGATTGCTTTCGAAACATCACTAGAGCAGAAAGATTGTACACACGGGTATACTATCAACGCAACAACTATGTAATCTTGCTTCTTTTCCAAGAAAAGCTGACGGAACGACTTGATTCCTTGTTTACCAGGATAAAACATTCAACGCGATAAAAATAATAGCAGGTATACGTAATACGTGTTTACGCGAGTTCTGATATTCGATACTACTGAGAAGTGGTGCAAGCAGAATACGATACGTCTGAAAATTCTCTATCAGCTCGAATTATGTATTGTTCACGTTTGTATCAGACACTCGAGAATTCATCGTACGTTACGATTCGGCATTTAAACGGCCGCTTTCTGAATCACGTACGACGATAATGAATTCCGTCGATTTCTCGATATAACTGTGCTACGTGCACGATTTTCCGCTTGCGACGTTATTTCCTCACGATGCAGTTTAAAGAAGAAAAAAAAAGCAATTTACCAAACAGCGTTAAAAGATTTTTGCGGCGAATCTACAAAAATGATTCAGCAAAGACGCGATTTTCGAAATTTCGAAGCTCGATCGGTCTAAAAATCGATTTCCAACGAATTAATATCACACGAAAGCATCGTCCCTGTGCCGTGCGCACGTAATAAATTCGAAAATTCCGGCGATTTCGGAATTAAACGAGCACGTAGCCGACGGTGGTGCACGGTAACCGTGGCTCTGAAACTAGCAGATCGAAATTCCCGCAATAATCCAAGGTTGCGACCAGCGATAAAGGGAGCTTCGTGATAAAGGATGCGAATATATTTCGCGAGCAACGTCGCGCATGAATAATGGCCCCGGACAGCTGATTACACGATTTTACGAACAGTTAAACGACGAACGAGTTCAACTTTATCGCGGCGCACCAAATTCGTCGGATAAAATTATAACAGCGCAGGAAATTTAATTTTTCCGCGCGTCGTCGAAGAGATTTTTGTAAACAGCGATTTTTCAGAGAAAATAAATTGTTAAATATTTTGAACACCGATGAATCGAATTGAATCCTAAAGTTAACAGAATTGCAGCTGCTATCAAAGCTGAATATTCATGGAAAATTTTTAAACGCACGGTAATTATTATTTTCCAACGAGTTTCGTGTCTCTTTTTAACGATCATTATTTCGCAACTCTTCTACCCTCGGGCACTCTTTTTACGCTATAACGCACACACCACGACCCTTTCTCAAAACGATCAATAAAACAAAAGCTTCGCGCCTACCCGTTTCACCCAGCTAGATATTCATATTGATGCATAATTAAAAGCTTGCAACATGCGCACCAACTTCTCTAACAGTAAGTGCATTTTACTCTACAAAGTTACGATAAAGCTGTTCAACGCGTTGAATTTCGCTCGTTCGCCTTACTGGCCCGTTACCAGCTGAAACTCGTTTATTCACATTCAGCCCGAATATCGTGCGTTTGTCGCGAAAAGCAGAAAATAGAAAAATCCTCTAAAAGAAATTACCGCGGATAAAATGTGTTAAGGTGAGTTTTCGAGTACGGGTCCTTCGAGGGTTAAACGAATCGATAACAGTTGCGGATACGAGTCTCTATCGCTTGCGAAAATCAACTGGAAAAGCTTGTTTCGAAGAGGGGAAATTCGAGCTGCACGGATAGCCTGATAGCATGGGGTTAAGATGGTTCGCGATATTATTGGCACTTGAATTGGCACGGTCGGCAAAGAGCCACCGGAATTGGAATAGCTTATGGAAACGTGTTTCTTCTCCAACTGAATCCCGTGTCAGCCGATTGGACGGTAGAGGTAAAATTGCTCGATAGAACAATCGCGTGGGTGGTTGGCCCGTGAATATAACCAGCCAGCTTGCTAGTAGCCAGTTTCGTTGGCTAAGCTTGCGACGGCAGCTAACTATACGAATTTCTGGCTCCGTTCACCGCACGCTGCCACAGAGTTACCAAGACGGGTCCCAAAGGCAGGCATTAAGCGAATACCTCTAACAACAGCATCCAATTCGACGCGTGTTCTCGCGGTGTGCGTGTATTAACGTTCAACCGATGCACCGACTCCCTCTATCGCGTCGATGGCTTAGGATGAGTTCTCTAGGAGACAGCGACAAGGAGAGGGTTTAAGAGAGATAGGAAGCTTCAGGATGTCCCTAGGGAAATTCGTTATATTGACATTCTTGAAGCGGCACGTTCCTGTGCAACATGTAACGAGGGGATGTTATGAATCTTTGCGTTTCAGACCCGATACTTTTAGCGAATGACCGATCGGTCAATCGATCAATCGATCGATCAAGAATTCATTGACTTTTGAGATATTAGCAAAAGTTTTGATGTCACGAAGAATTTCGTATTTAGTCTTATCTTTTTCAACGTAAACATTCTATCGCATTATCGCGTGTTTTCTCCCGAAAAATTTGATCGGGATTGTATAAAATTCTTCGACGTTTCGTTGACGGGCGTGTCCAGGTGATTTACGCGTTGCACTCTTGTCACGACGACGAAATGCACGCTACCGATAATAAATTCGATGCGATTAATGATCATTGTAATCCGAGAAATACGTGGTGGCTGTCAGCTCGTCGAATCGCAGGAAATTTATTCCCTTTATAATCGTGTCACCGCGTCCAATAAAATCACAAATGTTCATTTTTTCGGACGATTCCCCGTGTACGTACAGCTACGCGAGATTACATTAGATACGTTTGCGCGAATGCCCACTGTTTCATAATCTCCTAGAAACTCGTGAGGGATAAAAAAAGATTTAGAAAAAAAAAAAAAAAAAAACGCGAGTAATAAATGGTGCGCAGCGAATAATGGTCGGAATAAAATGACGAGTGAGACACAATCTATCCCGAGGGGCCTCGTTTGAAATTCCAATGTAACTAATAAAATTTCCTACGTCGCGGCTCGAATACCGTGGTTTTTCCTTCTCGTTTCTTCTCGCTTTATTGCCTTCCGATCGGTTAACGCCGTTCATTTTTAAACGATCTGCTCTCGTAAATTAATCATTTTCACCGAATATGCATCAGAATTGAATCAGCCTCCTTTGACTGTTTAAAATCCGAAGATTGAAGTATTGGTAGTTATCTAGGACATGCTGATTCGATTGATGAATTGAATATTCTCAGCGTTGTGTCTCTGATTTAATTTTACTACAAATGTAAAATTACAAACCAGCGACACAACTTACAGAATATTCAATTCACTAATTATATGAACGCTTCCACAAAGCTTGCATTACTCTTCAATCGTTCGACTATAATTAGCTTTCATTGAACATTCGATGTGCACTATCATTCTGACCAAATATGCATTGAAATTGAATTAACCCCTAAAGTGTTTAAACATTCAACGATGTGGACATGTTGACACAACTGATGAATGGAGCATTCTGAGTGGCATGTTTTTGATTTAACCCTTTTTCTGCCAGACTGAATGTTACCTATGTACTAAGGGTAATTGCAGTCACCCTCCCTAGTAAATGGGTAAAATTACAGACATCGCTCTCGGAATACCCAATTTAATAATTGCATAAACTCTTTCACAGTGCTTGCACACTACTTTTCAATCGTTACGTTTCTGATGTGACCCTTTTACACTGTAAGCATGATTATAGTCACACTGCATTGAATACCACCTATGTACTAGGTTGCTATAATCACCTTCCGTAGCAACAAAGTAAAATTACAGACTTCACACAGAGAATATTCAATTCAATATACGAATGCTTGCTACAGAATTGGCACGCTACTTTTCAATCGTTGGTCTATAATCACCCTTTATTGAGCAATTGATTTTCAACGTTGGAGAAATGGAGTATACGAAGGGAATGAAGTATCCTTGTTTTAAAGATACGGTTCTCGAGCAGCCGAGGAAAACGAATTAGCGGAACTTAATAATATATTTACTGAAAGATTGTTCTATTGAAATTTTAACGGTCCATTTACTCTCTACAGTAGATTCGATTTATCTTGAACTAAAGTATCGGGTACTCAATCGAGCATTTGAGAAAATAAAATAATATTGAGTTAAGGATTTTACAATTTTTCTTTCAAATTAAAAAATTAAGTTCGGAACAAGGTTTCTGTATCGTTTTAATGGTTCGTGCGCGAATGCCCGGTGTACGTTATAAAATCGTTATAGCAATGCTAACGGATACTAGACAAAACTTGGCGATGCCTGGAGATTAACTCGGTACTCTCCTGAATTTGCAAAAGGAGACACTCGATATCCTGGATCTTACGTGGATTTCAACGACCACAGGTTGCCTGCTAGGGACGACGCTACCTCGTTGGACGCTCTTATGAACGATGAATATTTTAGAAGGCGCATCTTTAACATCGACCACGCCCTAGCGAAACTATATTCGTGCCAGCTGCCTTAATGCAGCCTCGTTTATACGAACATTTTTTTTCCCCTCACTAAAATTATTTTACTCTCGTAGAAGATCATTTTTATTCCATACTTCAAATGAAATAATTTTCTAATACTTCTTAATCTAACGAAAGGATAACAAATTCCAAAAAGCTCAACAGCAAATTGCTTAAATTCATGTTTTCAAGGGTAAGGAAATTCCCGTAGAGGAATTGATCGCTTCAACAGCTTCGTTCAAAAATTCCAAGGAAAATCAGATCGTTCAACAAGGAAACGTTCGATTCGATCGCCGGTACAAGATCTATCCTCGTCAACGATGTAACAGAGAAGTTTACCAGCGTAAGATCGTGGTCGTTCGCACACGTAGCTACCCCCTTTTAACCCATTAACCCGTACGTTCGGTCGTAAATGGGTTAAGCCGAAAGGTCTTTCTTCGTTGTGTAGAGAAAGCCGCGAGCGTACACATCGCCTTGAATTTCAAGCAGATGCGGCGATTCACGCAGACCGCGCAATCCTGCATTTCTGCCGCGTTAAATGTTTATCGTCCCTGCTTCATAATTCTCTGTAGATAGCCATGGTCGTGTAAGGATCGCGAAGCCGGCAAGACAGGTCCGATTTAATGCACCTACATACAAAGCGGCCCAGAGAGATTTCCAAATACGTTCCGAGATTAACCCGTTCGTCTTTGGAACGATGTAAGTCTAATTAATGTTTTTCAAAGTTCAGAAAATCAGAAACTGACCATGGAACAAAAGCTGGATGTCGATTGAAATAAAAAATAATCTCTGCAATATCGATCGAGATTACTAACGCATATGAATAACTGTCGAAAGATAAAAAAGAGTTTCAAAGGATATAAAAATATCATATTAAAAATAGTATGAAGCCAATTTTCAGTTGAATCAGCTCGTGATTAAATGATTAAAATACAGTATAAAGGGAAGAAGGAGATTCGTTTGAAAAAAATGAAAATCAAGGGAAACGCTGGAGAAGGATCAAATTTCCGTGGAAATACCAGCAGCTTTACCCCATTTATTCTTCCGAGTCCGCGTTCTTTCCTTCGGGCTCGAGAATCGCATCCTTTTCATCGTTTGTTCGTTTCTTGCTCGCGCATGTCTCCGGCTGAAAGCTATTCGTTGCTTTTGGTGGACTTTCGAGGTCGCGCAAGCACGAACTCGTAGCTTTAATTCCTTGATATTAATCCGATGAAGCTTATTTCGTTTCTTTATACGCTCGTGTACGTGTACGTAGGTGTGATTACGCGCGCGAGGAAGATGCTTTCTCACAATGCCGTTTACCCTATACCTACGTATAGAACACATTTAATGTTTCCTCTCGTCGCCTGGCAGACATTTGTCTTCGCAATCGTAATTTCGACGCCGCACAAAGACCAGAAACGGAGCACATTTTTCCCTGAATTTCGTTGTACAGTATTACAAGGACACGTCGGGGCAGAAGGAAATAGGTGTTATTATAAATCGTCCTGACACAAAGGACGAAGAACTCTGATTTCGCGCCGAAAATTGCAACGGCTTCCGTAATAGAATTTCCTTCTATTTCGCGTTGTATGGGTTGAATTAATAAAAATTTCCATCACCGTTACTTTTATTACGAAACTGTAATCCTCCAGAGGAAGGAGAGGAAAGCTTTATAAATCGACCAAAGGTCGCGAATCAATCGTGAATAATAGCGCATCGATAATCCAGATCGAAGAGTATTAAGCTACCAATATGATGCTTAAGAAATCCACGAAAGGGTCAGCCAATAAATTTCGTGACATTTAGCTATCTCTCTTCGACAGACGACATAACAGGTAGACTCGGTAAAATGTAACTTTTATCGAGGATAGGGAATAGCTTTTCCAAGTTCGGTCCATCTTTAATTTAACTTTCTCTCGGACTTCTTCACATTTTAATCATTTCCATATTAAAGCCTGTCGAAGTAACGGGCGATGTATTTCCAATATCGAAGTGACTGCAGAGAAGCCGAGGTTGAAGAAAAGTTTCGCGTTACTCGGCTACCGAGAATAAGGCGACCTCATGCAATCGTGATCAGCCAGCCTCGACGAAATGCATGCATGGACGCGATGTCCGATGTTCGTTCGGTCTCAATTAATGTGGACGGTACGCGTACATTTTTAAATTGTAATTAATGTCTGATAAAAAAGGAGATAAAGAATAATGACTTAAAATTTTAACTACCAAACTGGCGAATATGTAATATTGTTAAAATTGAATAATGAATGATTTTCCATCTAAATAAGTAATTATTATTTCCGCATGTCTCTGATTGTGTAACGCGGTATAATCGATTTACGTAACAATAAATACCTATTCGAATCGTATAATTAAACTTCTAAGAAAAAGAATTTTTTTATTTTAAATTCATATATCTGAATTAAACCGATGATTCAGTTTCACTTTAGTTAGGAATAACATTTCACAAGGACGATTCCAAGTTTCACCACACTTCTGACTGATATAGTGATTAATCTCGATGATTCATCAAACCTTCAGTGGAGTTCGCTCAACCAACTTGAAACATTTCATTAAATCAACAAATTTACTAAGATTTTACCTCGTCACTTCGAGTACTGATTCTAACTCGAGTGTTCAACATAAGAATACCTGACAATGAGTATAATAAAATTCATCTTCCCCGAGATGAAATTGAAAGGTATGAAAGGATGTCTGAAGACGGCTGTAATCAGATAGCATTCTGAACATGATCGAGAATGCTTGTCACGAGGAAAAACAAGTTACAGATCAGATTACAAAGCAGCAGAGGGGTTTCTTTGCGTTACAGAATCGGGGAGTTAGCACAACGGTGCGTCGTATAAATGGAAATGTGCTTTACCATAGCAAACACCGTCCTTGATAAGCTAATTCCCCGCGATTCTTCCGTGAATTCCTACAAATTACACTTTTCATCTCAGACACAATACAAGTTCTCAATGTAATCAACGTTGATTGTCATGTAAATACGCCCAGTGAAGACAGAGCGCGTCGCACTCCAAACAGTGATTATCTAGCAATCATATAAATTTATTAACTTTGATAACTTAAATTGTATCTGAAATATCTTTCAATGTTGAAAAAAGGTCAGTGTACCATGAATTCGTGGCTGCAATCGTAACGTGGAATATGTTATTACGAGCGGTCGTAATGCGAACACCCACGTAGTACGCATAAAAATAAAGGAAAAAGGAAACGGAACGATTGCGGGATGCAAACAGACAGGGTACACGTTTCGAAGAAATGTGTACGATGGGAAGGCAAGGCCATCGATATAAAAGGCTGTTGCTTGATCGAAGGCCAGCTCGTGTGGGAAAACCTGAGACCGACTGGTCGACCTACTACTCCACGCACACGTCACTCAGGTGTTTTCACCAAGCCACAGATAGGTTGATTAAGAAGGCTCGCGTGTATTATCCGGAGATCGCATCAAATTGCACGGAGGATCTACGATACCAGTTACGGAGGAGATCGTAAACACAAAGCGATCGCTTGTTCTGACAAATAAGGCGATGCAAGCGCATCCTTGAGTGTTCGAACTTGTTGTTGCAAGAAACATTCGAGGTAACAACCGTCTGATGTCAGTGAGACTCGCTGTCGCAGAGATTCTGTGCGATGCTAATTTGTTTGCAAGCTTTCGTCTGACTATCCGTTTGCATACATCCCTTAATGTCTGCAACTGATCCTACCGTTTAGGGTAAGAACTTGTTAGATACGTAGTATTGGTGACAAATCCAATAGTAAACCGTGAACTAAATAAGAGTAGTACGATGGTAATGTTAACTTGTTTCTAAGCTCCTGTCTGACGATTTATTTGAATGCACTCCTTAAAATGGTAAGTGCGGCTCACGCGTCTCGAGTGAATATAATGTAATTGAAGTGTTCAGGGTTAAATGATACTATAATCTATAAGACCATAATCTTATGTAATAAGATTATTTAGCAAATATGAATCAATTGGATTAGTTGAATTAACAAAACGCAATCAACGAACAACATAAACTCATTGAAAATTTGATTCATCCTCATAGCTCGGTCTGAACGAAAATAACAAACAGATAGTCCGGTGCATGACGGTCCATTCGCATCGTCATTGAGCTCATTATTCGAATTTAATTCATCGAAACGCGATGTGCATCGGCGCAAATGCAAGATTGTTAGGAGCTGTTAAATCCGGCCCCAAAGGAACGAACGTTGATGCTTAATTATAATTAATGTGAAATCATATTTCAATTTGCTGATAATTGGATATTGCTGCTGATTTTACAGAACTTTAATTACAAACGTTTGTCATGATTCGAAATGATTTTGGTTATCGAAGAACGTACACGATCGAATGTAAACTGAATGTAACGGACGTATGAAAGGTTCCGAATGAAAATATAAAATATAAAATAACGAATGTAAAGAAAGCAAGAAGCCTATTATTCAAAAATATTATCTCGGCATTAATTTGAACAATGGATCAGTCCATTGTGCTTACAACAATGAATAATGCCGCGCAAATCGTCGATGGAAAATCGAAAAATGAATAATGAGACGTCAGGATTGAATTACTTTTATGCAATGGTAATAAATGCAAGGAAACTCTGTTCCATGTATAGAAGTTCATTTCATACGAGACAGCTGTAAGTTATATCCACGGTTGGCCACGCGCGACAGCGATATTTTATTTGACGAGGAATCATTTATAATCCATTTCAAAGAAAATCCGAAGTCACTTGCATTTTTATACGATCCACATTATTATGCTAGACACGCAGTCTGCTCGTAATTCTTCGTATTATATTATACATGCACCGGATGAAAGTGTAAATCGTGTTGACAAGGCATAATGATTCGGACGTGACAATATTGGGAATTCAGGGTAATCCTATCGGATCGACATCTTTATAACCGAGGTTTGGACCGGTTTCCCGATGATTTCTCGACCATCCTCATTTATCGACCTTCATACACGACACTCGTCATATCGAAATCTATTCTATACACGTGGAAAATTAACCCCTTCACTATGAGCGATGCACCACGCCTACGGGTATGCCATATTCTACTGATTTTTCTACCAAGATAATAAAATAGACCTATGACTATCACACTGACTATAAAAACAGAAACAGCTTCGATAAAAACTGAACTGTGGTATTGCTTCGGAAAACCATCTGTGGAACTGAAGTTAAAAATTCTAGG
The DNA here is from genome assembly GCF_051020975.1 of Osmia lignaria lignaria. NCBI lineage: Eukaryota > Metazoa > Arthropoda > Insecta > Hymenoptera > Megachilidae > Osmia > Osmia lignaria. The sequence goes on from NC_135041.1 coordinate 10,275,979, forward strand.
AAGGTTTCACAATGTCATGTTAAAAGGTTATCGAAATTATGAAACAATATCAATGTCAATCAACAGATGAAGCAATGTTGTTCAAAAGAAAAAGCGTAAAAAAGATGTTGCGAGGGAAAAGCAAACATAATATGGACTGTTATCTCGTTCGAATATAACGAGTCATTTCAGTCGAAAATAATCCATTTTTCCTGTGATAAAAAATTTCTAGTTTCTATTATCGAGTATGTGAATCGTTGTTGCGTGCCATACTTACATCCGTGGTCTGAGTCAACGAACTGGCGCACTTAAAGCAGACCTTAAATCAGATTACCGTGTGCATTTTCCTGGCTGGCCGAGTACAGAACACGAGGAAATGTGAGTAGCGTATGCACGTTGCTCCAGGAACAATGGCACACTCGGCCATTTCTTTAAACGTTACGTCCAAAGGTAAGCATTAACAGGCACAAAGTTGCTCCGTAAGTAACGTCGTTTTGTTGTAACTACATGTAACGTTACCTTATTTCCTGACAAATCTATGACGATGATATTATACCCTGCGATGAAATCTTCTTACAAAAACGGAGCCCAAGTATCGTGTGGTCTGTTGTGATTTACACTTTCAAGTGTTAAATTGGTGGGTATAAAAATTCTCATTAGATTAAAGTAAATACCCTAAGGAGTTTCGAAATTCAGAATCCAATAGCTACTAAAATATTCGTCCGAAGGTTTATTCTATCCGACCCAAATCTCGAGTTACATCCCCTTTTGTACAGTTCCTATTGTTCACTTGTTTTCGCAGATAATAGCGTTACAAATTTTAGATGCTGAAAACGAACTGAAACTATTCATGTACACCGGGCTGCCGTTTACAAATACGGGAAACACATACAGCATACGGTGATTGTAGTTATTAGCGCAGAATAGCTTATGCTGAATCATATTTTAATGAAAACAACGAACACGCACGGAATAACTATTTCATAAGGAAAACAGATGAATAAAAGCGATCTCAACCCTCGTACGTTGAGTTTACCTTTGAAAACAGGTATACAAGGTTCTCTGACGCGATTTCTACCTACGACCATGAAGTTTTAAGGTTCGTAGCTGGGTTCTTCAAGGATGCAACTCGAGTCTGATACGATCCCTTCGTATTTTCAAGATCCTCGCGGTGAATTCAATGGGCCTTTCACTTCGACCTGTCCGAAGAGCTTAAAATAACTTTTCTTGACCTGCTCACACCAAATTTGGTCCATCTTAACTCACATCGCGTTATTACCTTGATATCCTTCGTACGTGTATAAAAATATTTCATTTATTATAAAAATGATTAAATCGATCGGTTTTCTAACAATATGTCGAAAATTTTTAAATAAAAGCGTTAAAGTTAATTTGAATCTCAATCAAGCTGTCTCAAACTGCTCAGTGAACACGTAATTAATTTCCAAGAGCCGAACGGAAGCGGCATTATATGCTTGGACCGTTCTATTCAAGAAGCTATTCTCTGCTCTCTATATCTCATTACCCCTTATCACATGATGCACACAGAGACTATGGACTTAATAAGCATAAGTGCTTTTGAGTGCAGCATAGTATGGTAAAGGTATACGAACACGAATTCTTATGTAATTAGCTTTAGTTTTATATTCCTCTTTCTGTTTAATATCATCGTTACCTACTTAGCGTTGTCCGAGTATCACATTATACTACCTGAGCGTTTCAAATAAGTCTTCATTAAAATATTCATATTATAACTACTAAAATAGTGGCAGAATTGTTCAACCACTGTTTAATCTTGTCCAGGTATAATCAAGTCGAAGGAAAGTTGATGGTTAAATAATAAACCCTGGTAGTAATAATAGACGAACTTTGTTCAGTTTAATAAACGAACTTCTCTTGATTAATTTTGAATTTTTTCTCTTGTAAATATTCAAGAGTATTTAACTTCTTCCACAAAATTAAGTATCTCAAGTTCAAATCCGATTAGCATTTACAACACTTTTTTTCCTTTCAAAGATTACTTAATTTCAGAGAAATCTCAATCAAAGTTCGTACAAATCGCTTTCACCTGGACTTCCCACTTTTTCTTCTAATGGACGGGATACTAAACTGGGACGTGATAAATTCTTTAAAGCGAATATGAAAACCGTTCCATCAAATGGAATACTTGATCTAAAATTTAAATTTTTCAAATGACGCAATGCAAATCATGCCATGCCAGCACACACAACAATATTCTAAAACTGATTTTCGAAGAACCGAGTATTTCCATCTACTATATCTCCGTTAAGATAATTTACTTTCAAGCTCTGAACGAGTTTCTTCGATCGGTATTCAATTTCTCCGAGAGTCTAGATAAGCCTTGCCTAATCTATGGAACGTTTCATTGTCACCATATGCAGCAATAAAAGGAAAGACTAAGCATTAGCTGGCACACATGTGGCGCACGGGTAGCCGGTGTTGGTGCGTGGCATGCATGGGCATTCGTCACTTACTGAATGGATTTCAAAAGCACGTGAGTCAGTTCCTTCCTCGAAAGTTGATGCTATTTCAGCGTGTACGGAAAACTAAAGCGAAATAAAGCATGACTAACGACTCTACGGTAGATTTACGTGCGTGGCTAGCAAGCTATACGAAAAGCCAGCCGGCTACCCAAGCCACCCACTACAACAGGATTTTTCGACCTGTTTTTCGCTTTTTTCCGGTCTTTGTTTTCCCTTCCATCCCCATCTCCATCGTTAAACATTCACTCTCCTCTGTCGCGTTCCACAAAATTCCTTTTTAACATACATCACAAGTATATCATACAGTAGAGTCAGATTGGTACCGTACTTTTAAATCTTGTGTATTAATATTACTTTTTTCTTAACACCTCCTTAGCATTTTTGATTTTCATACAGTTCTATCAAATTTAACTAGCTCTTAAGTTTGAAACAAATCTAAAAGTTGTATTGTAATACTTAATAATAGGAAACTTTAATTATGCTACATTCATTACACTTTCATTTCGCTTCGAAGTTAAATTGAAGTTTCTTTCTTCGTTTAATTAAATTTGTTGACAACTATAGTGGAACGAAGCGTGTCTACCAGTTATTAAGAATAATGATGTTAATGAAGATTTCAATATTTCTGTGAATATCTCGCGAGGTGTTTAATTTCATTATAAAAAAAAAAAGGAGATAATGATAAAATCGCTAAAGATGAAGATAAAAAGCAATAGGTACTAACGCTGAGGAATTTTCAAAATCAGATATATCATGATTTATTCAACGCGTCTGTTGGCATCGAGCGCGTTTGAAAGACGACCTTTAAAGCGTGTAAATTTGAAAGGACCCTACACACAATCAGAGCGTTTCGGAGCGGTTAGGGAACGGAGTAAAATCGGCGCTGCTGTCGGTTGCCCGACCTGTTCCCGAATACCTGCGAGCTCTATGTCGTTATTACGAACTTCAGACTCTCGTAAAAGACCCGTAAAGAATCACTGAAAGTTCACGGTATAGATTTTAAAGTACTATACAAAAGGGAAAAGTATCGTGTACCGATAAACGCGAGCAGAACGAATGTGTCTTGCCGTTGTTCACGAAAGTTCGTGCAACAAGAGACACAGAACAGAGATCAACGTTCAACTTCTCCGTACAGAAGTTCCTTCGAGACAAGATTCCATTCCGAGTGAGTCCAGGTTACTCGAAGAAAGAACATGTCCCCTCCGTCTAACCTCGTGTGCCACGAAGACGAGGGTAAGGTAAGATCGACTACTCTTATTCGCGTGCATCCCAAGAAGGTCATAGCGAGACGCGAAACATAGAATGAAAGAAAGAAGAAGAATAAATATCAGTACTTACCGCCATACAAGGAGTTGCTTTCTTTCCACTGGTATCCGTCAATCGTAGCCTCCACCAGCAACTTTGACCGTTTTTTACTTCTTTATTTTTCCCGTTTCTTCCGCGCGGACGCCAGAGACGCTGCAGCTGCGACACACACACAGACCGATCCACGAAACTTATCAAAAATGGCTAAAGCTACTTCGTCACACCCGACTTCAATTCTTTTTCACTGTAACGCGCGTACGTATCGTATATCGCCGCTCACGAATCGATCACACTTCGGTCGATCATTAAAACACTCACTTCAGGATGCACGTTGTTCCGTGCGTGCATGACAGAGAAAAATCACGTGGTTAACGCGTTCCGCGAAAATCAGCCTTAACGACACTAAACGACTTTTTTTATTTACATATTTTTCTATTATAAATTTCGATTTTCAATCGAGTTAACAAACGCGTACTAATTGTCACATGTCGTCGCGAGAGAGGGAAGGATTATACACCCCGTGAAACACACAAACGCGTGATAAAATGTTTAAAAAGGAACCGGCGAAACACGCGGTACACGTCACACGTACAACTTTCGCGCGCTGCAGACTCCGGTAGACTGAGCGTCGAGAAAGTCTTGAGGCCAGCGTACGCGATTGCTGCGCTCCTAGTGGCCGATACCTCAACTATCGCGTCACGTGTCTTTCGCCGGTCCCGCTCCTTGTGTGCTCCGATTCCTTACAAACTCCATTTTACTACGTTCATACTACGGCTCCGTGTATACATATTAAATCAAATCCGGTCTAACCGCGCGGAAAATCTTATGCAGAAATAACAATTCTCGATTTTCGTAGATATAACGAGCATACCAAGTACGGGATATCGTTCAGTGGTTTGTGTAGTGTCGACACGTTGAACGTGAGCATGGTTAAGCTTCGAAAAAAGGTGGGTTTCAACAGCGCTGGTCCAGGTGAGTCAACTCCATTACCAAACATGTTTTACTAACATAAAAATATCTGCATGAGATATTGATATCTAGTTTTTCAAATATGTAAATCTATTTTCAAATGTAATGCGAATTATAATTATATGGACAGTCTTCTCTTTCCGTGGACAAACTTCCCTTAGAGGGAACCGCCATTACGTAGAAAAACTTTGTATATTTATTTAACACTCATCGTAAGTGGTATGTCTTGTACGTATTCACACAGTCGGTTTGCTTATAGTTTTCACGCGTCTCCGAAAATAAACCGTACAATCCCCTCAGCAAATATGGTTGACATTTACACCACCCTATGTGAAATAGTAAACAATTCTTCGGAACGTTGAATAGACATCACATTTGGCGTACACGTGGCGCGTTATCTGGTAATGTGTTAAATTCCACCTTGTACAACGTTCGCGGTCGATTCTGCTGTTCCATTGTGCCAGGTTACTAACATTGTTCGACGAGAGCAATTTAAACCGTGCTCTGTTGTTAACTTTGAAATTCATGGATCGAATCAACGACGTTCTATTGATTTGATTATTTCTTGTAATTCGTAGGAACATGATGTGTGACCTAGATTTGCTTCATTGTCAGTATTCAATGTGAAGTAATATAAATCAATTGTACGCTGTAACGTCGATTACGGTGTTACGTGTATAGGTCATCGTGTCATTTTTACATGCTTGTCCTTCGATAAACCGTTGGGACAAAAATTTCTTTTTTTTTTCACTTTGGCGTTTGGAATGTTAATAATTGAAACGCGAAACGTTGTACCAAACGTGGAAAGGTAATTAACTTATCAAAGGGCCGATCAATCGTGGAAACGGAAAGATTACCCAAATTAATTTTGTACCAACCGTGTACGTGCGTTAATGCTTGGATATTGAAGTTACGATTTGATTGACATGAAATCAGTATTCCCAGCATCTCTGCGGGCTGTTTCATTGAATAGCAGAGGGTGTGGCTGCCGACAAAATTTTTCGTTTCTCGTACCTACCGTGCCTCGGTGTACACCATTTATTAGAATCAATTGAATAAATTACGTTTCATTCATCGTGGCCCCCTCTCGTTCTTATATTTCGTGCATCGTTCCTCGACCTCGTTCCGTTCATACCAACAATATTTTTTTTTACGACAACAGTATTTTCGGCGGTATAGTTTTCAACGCGTACGCAAGTGTACTAAACGAGTTCGCCGGAGAAACATAACTTTTGAAGGATGTAAAATAAGGTTTCGCTATTTTGTAAAAATTTTAAATCTCCTGATTCAAACTGAATCAACAACGCGAAATTATAATGACAAAAATGCTTTATGTTTTTAAACATTTTGCTATTCTAGTGATCAGAAATGTTATTAGCAAAAGAATTTGATATTTCAATGTCGCGTTTTCAAAACGTTGAGAATGTGAAATTGTTGTGGCGAAAACGCTTTATGCTTCCCGTTGCTGAATTTGATTGCTCCGCAAAATGTAAGCCCACGCGAATATGCGAAATTTTAGAATATCCACAATATCGACAGCTTTAACATGCACGCATTGATGCTGTGGTTCTAGTGAATCGACAAAACGGTATCTCGAGATCAGTCGATTCTCTTCTTTCATTTATTCATTTCATTTCTGATAAACAAAAGGAAAAAAAGATCGCTTCGATAGCGTCTGCATCGACATTCGCTAAATATTTAATACCTGGCCCGTTTCGAAAATCTACTGCCAATCATTCCAATTTAATCGAATAAACGAATCGATTAGCGAGACGGCTGAACACAATGGTACAAAGAATTCATCCGATATCTATGTTCTATTCCTCTTTGCATTGTAAACATGCATATGTGAGCTAGAATAAATCAGGAATTGTATGAAAGGTTTCATCGAAAGGATTCCATTAAATCGTTCTAATTGATAATCGAGGCGTTTCATTTTTTAGCGTTTATCATTTAATGAGATTTAACTCCAATAACGTTTCATTTCAATTAATTTTTAATCCGATTTTATAACCATTGTTCAAAGGTTAATCAATGGTCTGATAATCCATTCTTTCGTTAATAATCAAGATTCTTCTACATTTATTCTTATGTCCTTTTTTTGACACGCTTGTTTGATTCCGCATATCATTATTTTAACAAAAGGGAGGAACAGGAAGTAGAGGGGTGATGGAGGATAGGGCAGCACGATTCAAGTGTGAAAATAAATTACGAAGTGTTTCTTAATGAAACTTTTGCAGCAGACAGTGCTGCGGTAATTTCTCAGACCTGTCTCATACTTGTCCTGTTTCCCGGGAAAAGGGGACAACCTGGCACTGAAACGTGAACGGTGAAAAACATTTATATTCGCTGGAAAAAACCACGTTACAAAGTTAAAATTTGATGATGGAATCACTCGTAAAGCGGCAGAGTCTGGTTCAATCGTAACCTGCACCTGAAAAATGTACATAACGTTCTGTTGACTAAAGTTAGATGCAGAAATTTTTAATCGGAAAACTTCCTATGCAGTCAAATGAAATTTAAATTATTCATCTAAGCTGCTGTCTGAAAATTAAACATGAAATAATTCATATCACTAAACGCACAGTTGTACGTTTTGTTTAATTGTTGCACAGAGGTCTTTGTTTTCTTTATTTTGCCGTTTTTAATTCGTTGCTCGTTATTTTGCAATGCAATTAGTTAGATCTTGAAGCATGAACAAAATATACAGTGACCAACTTAACAAGCATTTTTTTCCCGACAGTTGGTATACTTTCATTACTTCAATTAAATTCACTGTCCACCTAAGTTTTCTCTCATTACCGTGCTTGGCCCGAGAGCATAGAACTCCGTGATGTACAACTTTTCCTTGCTTTGTTAACGTTTTGTTCATATTGCGTTTTATTCGTGCACGGTTTTTCCCGGGGAATACTTCTGCAAATGCTTTTTTCTCGTCTCTTGAAGATACTAACTATTTATACACCGTTCCGCGAAGTTTTTAATAGTGATAAAGATGCAACGAAAGCGTAGACTTCGATAGATCGGAAGGAAGTATAACGAACTTCAATCACTCATGAAAGCCTTCGTTTATTTTATAAGAAAGTTATTTTCGATGATTCTGTTCAACTAATATTCTACTGTTTGCTACATCTCATTTTAATGAAATTGATCTATTTTATGAAGTGTACGAAGAGCTCCGGAAGTGACGGTAGTTTAACAAGGAATATTTGGAATTTTAAATTATTTTCGAGCAGGAAGTGCGATAATGTGATTTCTTAATTTTAATCGGGTCAAGTGGCAGCTTCACTCGGGGCTGTTACAAACTATTAAGAGAATGTAATTAAGCGGAGAATGTGGATAATGCGATGTATATTAAACTTGAGATAGTTGAAATATTCACCGCTGGCATTTAACAATGCAAGTATCTTGATAAAATATTTGCACATACAAAAATAAGGGCATAAACTTGCTTCTCAAATAGAAAAAATAGTGATTCTGTTTTTCTCATTCTTTTCATATCATTTCCCACGACATACATACCAGATTACTGTTAATTCGAAGAAGCATGCTTTGATTGAAATAATTATTTTTAGATACTTGTAATGTTACGCAAAATTGATTAATTGATCTTCAGTCAAATGATATCGAGAAGACTATTAATATGCTCTCAATCCCTGACTTGTTAATTAAAAAAATTCAAACTGTTGTTTCATCTAAAGAAACAGATGAAGAGCATCGCCCGATTACTTGTTCAATACCCATGTTCGTTAATTCTCAAAATGTATCGTATTACTTTAGGATCGATTACTCTGCTACATTAACGTAACAACGAGCGATCTATTGCAAGGAGTTGCTGGCACATGAACAAAGCATTCGTTGAAACGGAATAATGCACATTCCGAGTGTAAAGCGGAGATACTGTAAACTTCAATACAGAATATATTTACCAAATTCGAGTTGTTGCGAATCACGGGGGTGGAAGAAAGAAATTATCGCCCGGCTGCGATCCCAAGCCGACTGCTGTTTAATCTCCATTCATTTGCAAGCATTTGCTTAATAAGTGTGAAGCGTGTACATCGAGCAAGTTTTGCGCTTTGAAATTAATAAATAATGCGCGTGTTAAAATGAGATTAACGTTTCGCACAAAGAAAATCTTCGTTTAATTGAATTTTCATGATGGTGTTTGTTTATTTTACAGAAGGATACTGTATTTTATTAATTTTTTTTACAATCAGCCTTAGTCCTTCTCGATACATTTTCATTCATATCTTGATTCTTCCGCCATTTCTCTCAGCCTTAGTTATCAAGCTTTGACAGAGACATCCCGAAGTATCGCGAGGTGCATACGATTTTCATCTATGGATCTACCACGTAGAATCTATACAAACGAAAGACGTTCTTCATCCTTCTCTCTCTATACCCTTCATTGCAAGTCATCTAAGTTATTATTCTCCTATGTTCACTCGTTCCCTCTATCTCTGTTTCCTGTTCGTTTCTTGTATTTCGATGTCAGCGGGTCTCTGTCTCTTACCGCGGGCTGCTTCGTTAGTTTCACCGGGCGTTTGATTACGCCGCGTAGCCGGAAGGGCCAATGTTTAATTTCTTTCTCTCTGCACGGCCCCGGGTCTCGTTGCGATGAATGGCAGTATAAGAAATGATAAAGGTACGTTTACATAGGCGAAGCAGGCGAAAAAGCATGCGGCCAGGTACAAATACGTGCTCTCTTTTACCAACACTCTTCGAGTAGCTCGGTGTTGGCCTTTTGTGATTTCTTTCGTTGCGAGTTCGTTTTTCTTTTTTCTTTTTAGTTTTCTCGCTGTATGGTCGCATTTTTCTCGTGGCAATGTTAAAATAATGCGTGCACGAAAGTGTAAGACCGAAACTCGGCACAATGGTTTGGTATCTGAATACTTTGAAGCGTGTTGTAATCAGCTACTTCCGCGCTAGCGTTAACCCCTTAACCCGTACGTACGTTTTTCACCTTAAAAAAAGAAATAATTGTACACTTCTTTTGTTTGGCAAAGCGTTCTCTCGGTCTAGAACAATTTCGTTATTTGAAATTTTCTTAAAAGCAAAACGAACCAGTGTTTAAGGGAGTGCAACGTGTTTCTCACATTAAATAAGTAACGTAGCAAGGAAAGCGCACCGACAGAGTTTCATTTCAACGGTGGAAAGAAAGAAAAACGTAGTCGGACAACGGTTCTGGCACAGACCGTGGCGATAACCAAGCGGTTCGGTAAAGAATACAAATAGTTCTATTATTTCACGAACAAAAGGCAACGTAGCGTGGGATCCGAATCTGGAGCGAGTCTTATCAAAAATAAAAGCTGGTGGCCAGCTTCAAAGGGACATAGAAAAATAAGAAGTCGGGGTAAGAATGGCTCTGTATCGACTTTTGGTAACTCCTTCCAGATATTGATGTGTTACCCGGGTTTCTAGTCGAGAATTCAACGCATTTTAAAGATCAACTGTCGGTAGAGTAAAAATTGCAGTTGATTTAATCTTTCGCTGTCGTATTTACTTCCAATGCGTAGGTACCTTAATGATAATAATTAGGACAATTAATAATTTGAATTCCCGAAATATTATAAGAAAAAGTAAATGCACAATTAAATTAAAATACGACGATTGATATATATATATATATATGAATCTCCAGGTACAATGGTGGGGTTAGATTTGATCCTGTTGAAGTTAAATAAATTTTGATTCCACCGTGACCTATATTTTATATTTCTAAGACAGTATTTAACCTGTTATTTTTGTTTATAATATAAAATACTATCTTGAAAATAATGTATTCCTAATTTGTTTGAGAATTAATAAGTGAAATGTTAACCTTTCATAGCAAAAGGTAAACGTACAAATTATAGTGAAGTAATAAGTCATAATCACAGTTTATCATACGGATTTATTTGTTCATATGGTCATAAGTATATAATAATTGTAACCTAAAACTCTGCGTATAAATATTACCGGCTCGCGAATCGGCCGTCAGGCTGTTAGAATCAGCGTCGTTAGACGGTGCCAGTTTTTTCTTTTTTTGTTTCGTGAATTCATTGAAAGTGTTATTACGAAGAAAGTAGCATTGGTACAGCGACATTCACGGACGACACGCGTTCGTTGAGACGATTTATGATTTTATTGGTTATCTACAAGCTGGCGCCAATTCCGTATTCTCTGATTGCGCTTTGAATATGAAGATCCAAAGGATGATTCACATCTACGTCCTTGTGCTTGTAACCGTACAGGAAATAAGACGTTCCTTCGATGTTAGCCGGAAATTCCTTTGGCAGGAATTCCTTTCTACGCGGTTCCAACTCGAATCCTGGTACGGGATATTTCAATAAGCTGCCATAAACAGATGTTGATGTGATTAACGTGAAATCTAATCGTAATTATGGAAATATACAGTTTATCACTGAGTTAAAATTTTATATTTATAATAGCACAGAATAGAATATTACCTCCACTCTTACTATTTTACAACGAAAAGTAACATTTTAACTCAGTGGATGGAGAATAAACTTAAATTATGGTAGCTTGAATTATTAATTCCAATCTAATTGATATCACTAATTACTTACTCGTATGTCGTTGGACTAACGTGGATACGAAGTGGTTCGCTTAGAGATTCGAATTTATTCGCTAAAGTAACGTTGTGACCAAAAAGACAATACCTTGGCATTTTCTTTCCAACAACTCCTGCCAACACCATTCCAGTGTGAATGCCAATTCGCATCTAATAAAAGAATAATATGCGATTCATAAAAAATTGTGTCACTATAATCAATAATTCTGAAAGAGAATTGATTCTTACCCTTATTGGTTTACCCTTGTGAGTTAGATGATTAGAACATGCTTGTATCATTTTTAGAGCCATCCAAGCTATTTGTTGTGCATGAATACAGGTATCACGGTGTAGACCACACGCCACGCAATAGGCGTCTCCGATTGTTTCCACCTACAATTTTCATTTTAATTAATAACAGACAATACAGTTAATCTTTTCTATATCGTACGTAAAATTTACAATCCTGGATGAATTTCTATAAAAAATTTCGCACCTTATAAACGTCTAACTGACCGCAGAATGAATCGAATTGTTCGTAAAGGTTTTGGAGCATGTTGATGACCATCATTGGTGTCGCTGTGGAACATATTTCCGTGAAACCAACAATGTCACTGAAAAGCATTGTTACCTCTGGATAGGTCTTTGCTTCGATTGTTTCTCCTGTAAGAATACAAATTCAGATGAAAAAGATCTTTTTCAAAGCATATTATGGATTCTAAATTTTATAATTTCAATTCTTACCCAACCATAAACGTTTCGCTATATCTGGAGGGAATATAAGATGAAGCAAACTGACGTTTTTTTCTCTTTCAGCAGACACAGCATGGTTTGCTTCTTCTATCGAACTCTTCAGCTTATCCATTCGTCTTCTTAAACCATCCTGAATAACAAAGTTATTATTGCTATATTTTTACAAAGTAGTTTAAAATTCATTTTTCTGCGATTTGTAAGAATGGCTCTGGTAACATCCTTTGATTTAAACCGCCATGTGTTACGGTGGCGCCGCCTAGAACATGGCGTCACCCATAAGCTGGCGCCTCCTATGTCGAGGTAACTAACAAAACTCCGACCTTATCGACCAAAAACATTAATCAATGTTTTAACAATAAAATTGTCAATAATACATAACGTTGTATACATAATCTACTTTGTTTCAATGTTAATGGAATACATTTATCAATAGAAGGTATAATATATCGCTTTTATGAATTCTTCCCAACGTAACTGATAGGATAATGGAGGGTGAATTTGATTATACCTGGGCTCTGGCTTGTTCTCCAACCAAAATGACATCTCTTGTTGCATCGTGTAATGGAATATCAGATATAAAAAGTCCTCGGCCAGTTAGTCCTTCCAGACCGTTTAGAAATGGTGAGCTCACAAATAGGATGGAATCCGATTCTGGACAATGAACCATCTGACCTTTCATCTCTAAGCCCTGGAACGATTGAAATCCCATTGGAAACAAAATTCAGGAAACGTTATCCACTGTGGGCAATGTATATTATACACAATAAAGTTTAATTTGGGTCGGATCAAAATGATACCTTGTTATCGAACATCCTAACAATTGGTTTGCAAGTTTGTATTTCGGGAATAGGGAATTTGTAACTTTCAAAATTCTACATAATTTCGTTATCACGCTAATAATTTAAAACAAAATGTAAGAAAGATTATATCATGATATTCTTGAGAATTGTTACTATAAATGCCTTAGTGTACACGTTCATGTTCACCGTAGCAGACAACGTGTTAATTAAAACAGAAAATTAATGCAGACTGTTTCAACGTCTGTTTACGTAATGTTACAACGTTCTTAATCACCGTACGGATAAATATATTCATGTACCTCCGCGGGATATTTATCAACGCCTTGTGGTCGTTGTAGGGTCAACACGAAAGGTGTGTTCGCTCGTTTCAGTATCTCGTGAAAGGTCAAAGTAACCCCGCTAGGTCGTGTAAAGACGAAGTACGTCGATATTTCTCGCCCCAATCGGTTTAGATGATGTCCGAAGATCCTCATGAATCCGACACCAAGCTGCACGAGCTCCAATTGTCGATCGACGACAAAGTGCCATGGAAACGCTTTGCAGAAACTCGCAACCCCCATACGAAGGTCCGTGGCTTCGGTCGAAAGTGGACGGAAAGGAGACGTGACCGTATCGACATTATCGTCGACCTCTGAATCGACTAGCAACTGTTCGCTGTAACGTTCTGGCGTAATACGATACCTGTGAAACAAATCATTGAAAATTATTAGATATATTTTCGTTAAAGTGATAAAATAGGAATCGAACTTAGAAATTTCTTCTACAGAAAAAAAGAGATTCAAAGATCCGTCCGGAGAGTCGGCGACGCATGGTACTTGGTTTCTGGGTTGCGAATCTTATGATTTCCAATTCTTGTTTTGGCAAAGCAATGAAACGAGAACTTAATAATAAATTTTCAACCCTCCAGTTGTAATTTCAATTTGTTGTAATCTACACGTTCTCGACCCACAATTTTCTTCACTCGCGATAAAGAACATTCGATCTACCAATTTAGAAACGTGCATTCGAGGTTGAAAAGATTTTCTTTCCGTAAACTTTTAATTAAATCCAAGTGTAATGAACCAATTATAGAACTCGCTTTGAAATGCTTTAACTGTGGTACTCCGAAGAAATGAGTAGAGGTAGATTTGCTATTGAACGAATTTTTTTTTCTACACGAACGTATAACGAAGCTCGAACACATATTAACAATTTCTTTTGTACCAGGATATTTAATTTAAGTGTTCCAGTAATTAATAAATTAAAAGTACATTAATTTTGAATGGATATATTCCACATCAAATTGTAATGTTTCATAAAAACATGATACGTTACAACTCACCCTATTCTCGGATGTCATAATTAAAGAGCTTTTCAGATCAAGTTTCACCATCTATCTTCCATATACTGGTTACACGTACACATCGTAAAAAGCTTCATTAAAAACGCAATATTAAAACGCATTCGATTCGAACTCGTTTTATTTCAAAGATATTATATCGAAGCATAAAATGAACCGTACGGATTTCAATACTCATTTATTGCAATCGCTCTCGCGTAGATGCAAAAATTATTTTTCATATGAAGGCAAATAAAGTAACGTCGATGGGACATACCTAAAAAATTTCGTATTATAGGGGTCAGGTAGAATATACACGTTCGCATTGTCGTTATAAAACTGTCTGGCGATGCCTTTCAAGCTGCCAACAAGTAGATACGCGATAGATGGATGGTCAGTTGTGAAATGCAGCTCTATCGCTTCCGGCGTGGCGATGCATACGAACTCTGCCTCCGCTTCAGATCCAGACTGATGTTGCACAACGTCGTTCACGCCGTCCAGAGTAGTCAGAAAAGCTGTCAGATCATTGCCGAGGCAACGGAACGCCCGTTCAAGAAGACCGACACAAGCGGTGTAGATCAGCTCCTGACCGAGGTGATCGAAAAACGTGCTCACCTCTACGTCTGAAAAAAATTTCGCTGAATTAGCTGAATTCTTTGCTGTAGGCGTCGAATAATCGCGCACAACGAGCTTACACGGCTCTGAAGGATTGATCATTCTTGAATGAACAAAAGAACGAGACGAGAATTGATAGGCTGCCACGTGAAAAAGTAATAATAGTTATTCTCACAGAATCTTATTTTATTAATTTCTCATTACACTTAATCCATCTTAACGCAAATGGAAAATGAATGAATTCCTATGTTAATCTTTTAAAATTTCAATAAGTTTCTCTGCAATCTTTCGCATGATAGCGAGGGAAAGCAATTTTCTTGAAAGTTAAAGACCAGATCACGATTCCAGCGATTCGTAAACTTTCGGAGTGACATCCTTCTCAGCATCGCGAACTTTTAGACCGCATGTAATGCCACTCGACCAACTTGCGACTGTAATAGTTTCTCAAAGCTAACATTTTACAGTTTACAACTGCGATGCTCGTTCTTCACATTTTTAACTTCCATCCGAGCAATCGGACTTTTCGCGCGTGAACACCAGAGATCGGTCAAAAATTTAATATCTCTAAATTAGAGGGCTCGAATAATGTTTCTCGATTACAGAAGATTAAAGGAAAAAACTAGAAGAAAACAGGCCAGTAAGCTTCAATTTGTTTCGTTCGACCTATTCGTTGCACTGACCCGAATGCAATTGTAATTTTGCTGACGAGACAACGCGACGGATGGAATTACTCGAGTCTTTCCTATCGGTAGAAAAATATAAGAGAAAAAAGGAAGAATCATATTTTGCTCTGATACATTTAAGATAAATTAATGCTCGCTTAAAGTGATTCAAAGTTCATAGAATCGTGTCTGTTTAGAATTCGAAGCATAGAAAGGACCATCAATTTAACCATTTTCACTCATCCTCTTTCACGTTCTCTTCGTTAGAGCTCGTTTTCAGTTTCAATCAGTTTCAAGCTTCGTGCAAGCGGTCATTTCTGCTTTCCACGAATGTTACTCGGCAAACTAACCGAAACTGTGATTCCTGACGCGCGTTTCCCGCCTGACGTTCCTTTATTCCCTTCGGCATAGCAAACTGGACGTGGAAATTACGCTAAACGCTTAGACGAATGTGGCGAAAGTTTACGCCAGCAGGTTCGTGCTGGTGGTCGATAAATGGCTGATAGATTCGAAACGGTATGCGAATCATGGTGGTTAGCTCCGTTGCAAATCGGGAAATCGACGCGACCTGAACGGGTTGTTCTAATGGCTGCGCGTATTATTTCCTACCGAATGTCACTGCCAGCACGCGATAATCAATAGCGGTTGGCATCGAGCTATATAATACGCTCGGCCAATAGCCTGGAACATCGCGTGATGTTTCTGTGACAGCCTGCCAAATCGTCCGGAAAACCTTGACAAATCGATGGCCCCTTGGCAGTTCGTATGTTGTTCACCTGCTCTCGGTTATCAACGAAATTCTTGTCCAACAGAACGTATCCAGGTCATAAGGACACCAATAACGATGAGTTAATAAACACTTCCAATCCCTTCCAATCACGGTACAACCTTCATTATCCGTACTAATTAGAGAACACGAGTGTGCGAATAAGCTAATTTACGGATATTAGAATACGCTCAAAATTCCAATATTGCACTATTCAAATAACAGAATATTCAAGTAAGAGAGCTTTAGTAAGACACTTAAAAATTTGTTGAAGTTTTGAACGACATCGATTTTGGAAAAATAAGTAGCTACTAATAAGTGTAAGATAATATTATGAATCATCAATGTATATTTCCTATTGAATAATCAATGCACCCCGGTTAGGTATCGTACTTTTGACAGATTTTTTGTAAAATCCAACACGATGAGATTATAAAGAAAATATAAGTTTACATAATTATAAATACGAGAAAAAAGGAAGCATTAAAAAGAAGCAAAAAATGTCGAGAAAGATATCATCCACAGATACTTTCAATAAAGCTCTATCTTCGAGGAAAATACGATTGTCCTTGACAGGCGTGAAGAAAAGATTCTCTCTATCTGTTTGTTGTGATCAATATTCCTGATCGAGTACTGGTATGAAGCGGCTCTCACACTATGGCAACAGTATTTCCATGACGTTCGATGGTCCTGCGAATAAAGAGGAGCATGATTGTCGGGCATAATTCTCAGGCACGATTCTCAGCCATGATCATTCGCAGGACGATTTCTGTGAAGCCTCGTCGAGCATACTCCCTTTGAGAGAACGTTGATATTCACGACTGATTGAATTGGGACAATATGTCGAGAGGGTGCACTTTAGTAGCCAACGTACCCTTCTCCTATCTGTTGTTCCACACATGGTCTTCCTACGTATATCGACAATTCTAAACTAATTTTATATTCAATACGATTATTTGAAATTCAACAGTGAGAAAAACCGCATTATTTACGAAATGACCAAATACAATGAAGACGGATATTTGGAATAGCTTCGAAGATTTGTACCCTTTTAAACGTCGATGCTACGTCCAGATAAATTTCTTTCTACCGTTAGCACGGTGTAACTGACGTATCAGGATTGTGTGAGCCGCCTCCACAAGCCAATACTGGAAAAGGTCTAATACCAGATACGCCTTTTCGAGCCGGAACGACTCGAGGCACTCTTACTCGAGGTTCCATCAGGATCACACGAGAAATCCTTTTTGCGCTTCGCCAACTCCGAAGAACGATCACGTGCAACTCTCTGCTCGAAACCACCCTTTTATTGTTTCTTTTTTTCTTTTCTTCCTTCTGGCAGTTATCGGTAACGTTGGATGGGCACGCCACGTTCGATGGCAAGCAGCACCGTGTAAATCTTTCCTCCTTCGAAACTGTATAAGTATACGTGTCCCTTTAACTTTAAGAGAAAATAGGTTTCAATGGTAGCCACGAAGTTTGCGAATATCAATGACCATGAAATAAGAAATTCATTCCATTATTTGGATATTCAGCGTGAATATTTGAAAGCTGTGTTGAAAATACAAAAGGTATTGCGATAATGAATTTGAGAGCAAAATTGTATCAAGCCTGGTCGAAAATGAATCTTCACAGGACGGGTAGAAGGATGTTCTATCTAATTGTGAAAGCGCAAGCTGTGCCTGTACGCCATAATGCGGTTACAAAGGGTCGACCAGTATTATTGCATTAGCGCACGGTGTGTCGTGGTAATGAACAAATAAATTCTTATCATCGAATCTTTTGTTGTACAACCATTTAACGGCAAAAGAAACATTTACCATGTTAACTCTTTGTTGTTCAATTTGATTCTGATACAGGAGAAAATATTGTTCAATCAATTGCGACATCGAACGTGATTCTTTTTTTATCCAACCAGAATTCATTAAAAATTGTATTTTCTTTGTTGCTAATCAATAACCTTCTTCGATCCTTATAATATCAATGAAGTTTCATAGCTCTATGTCACCATTAACTCTGTTTCCGCTGTTCTAAGGTTAAAGTGTAAATACGATTAAACATCTTGTAAACGATGCTCGTGACTTCCCAATGTCTTTCCCGTTGAACAGAACGGTTCTCCCGGAAATCATTGATAAGTTCCGACGCGGAAGTCGAATTTGAATACGTTACCTTGCATATTGATTGTCCATGATGATTAATGGGACGTTCACCGAGCATGCTCCACTATAGCTACAGTACTTGACAACCAAATGCAAATTAGGTTAACATGCCCCTCGAAGATGAAGGATGGGGCAGAACCACCTGACAACGTATATTGCATCCCGTCGAACGTGGTGGTTTGGAATTCTCGGTGGATCATTAAGATCCACCAATGAAGTGTACCATTACTTGGTGGTAGAGAGTTTGTATTGTCCAGGTGGTTTGTTGCATAAGGAATTATCCTTTGAACTGATCATTTTGGATACCACCAGCATTATACTGACAATGTAAGCTGATAATTGGAAGCTTTAATTGCGAAATGAATCAGTTTAATTAGTTAAAATTTTAGAAACATATAATTTTAGATTTGAGATCCTTTTTCTTTATTTTGTTACTGTTTCGAGTAAAACTCGTTTTAATCAAGAAGCGTTGAAGAAAACCCTCCTCTTATACATTTGTTAAACAGGTCATTATCATGACATTAGAGAATAATCGTTTAGTGTTGAGCATACGAGGCAAAAACTAGGACGATCCATTACGCCGCTGAATTCCATCGCGAGTTATACCGTATAATAACTTCATAGGTGTACATACATGAATAGTGAATTAGTAACTTGATTAAAGCTCATATAACATAGTTATATGCAACCACGATTTTAAAAGTTCCGTTGGCACAACTTGTAGCTATCGTTGAATGTAATAAATTTCTATCACAGCTAATTGAGTAAAGATAATTATGGTAACTACTCTCTAACTATCCTCCAACAATATTGGCTCGTTTTAAAACTAGTCACTTTAACGTTTCAGTTAACAACCCCATAAAACACCGACTGGTGTGTACACGATAGTTTCACGATGCAATAAATCGTCCAATATTTCGAAGCTACCGGGTCTTCAATTTTCTGAATAATAAAGGAATCAGAACGCTCGGAATCCTTCAAAGTTTTACTTTCAAACAACATAATTGATTTTTAAAACTTTCTCGAGCAATTTGTATGATTAAACCTCTTTAACTCCTTTGAACCCTTGATTTGAAGTGCTTTGAACTTTCTATACCCCGAAGATATTTGAGACTTCTCGGATCTCTTGGACCATCTTGATCCCCTAGTTTCCTTCAATCTCCTCGAATCTTCTAAGATCCTTTAAACTTCTTAGGGAGCCACAATTTTTTATGCAACGCAAGGAATAAGAAGTGCAGCTGCATTTGATCCACTCAATTTATTATCTTCCCTCTCTGTTGATGCTCAAATACACAGCTGATCTTTTACGAATACGCAGAACTTCGCTTTTTCCATTAACAAGAAGTATTTCTACTTGTTTACATCGTGTATAAAAATTTACCGACGAAACGTCGTTGAAAATTGAAATATCTCGCTTGCAGTTTGTGGATCATCAAGTATTTCTTTAAGAGAACAACACACAGGTATTTTTCGTTAAACGGAAATCGATAAGCAGGCTGTTACTCGAATAAAATACGATTCACGCGATCCTGTTAACGCAAATGCAATT
This sequence comes from Osmia lignaria lignaria, assembly GCF_051020975.1. Classification (NCBI taxonomy): domain Eukaryota; kingdom Metazoa; phylum Arthropoda; class Insecta; order Hymenoptera; family Megachilidae; genus Osmia; species Osmia lignaria. The sequence goes on from NC_135041.1 coordinate 10,295,905, forward strand.
TTCTTCGATCACGCTCGTCGACTTCATTAATCTTTCCCGTCAGAGAATTACATACATATCGTATATCGTTCATCGTGAAAAGTTTCGCAGATGGAACGTTTCTTGCAAGCTATGCAACGGCGATCTCGTTAGAACCGAATCATCGAGATAACGTCGTGCGTGTCTGGCATAGTTCCCGGGTATTTTCGTGGTATCGTGAATTTGCATTTCTCCGCTTAATTACCAGTCTCTGCTAGCCCACCCTTCGAATTTCGTAACAAGGAAATTGGTTGCAGCTGCTTCCAAGGATCCTAGAACTCTCTACAAATACTTGCAAAAATTTCATCCGTGTATCTTTTTAATAAATCGTATATTTGTGGAGATGAATTTAAATGAAAGATAGAATAATTAATTTTTTGCTCCTTCAACTTTAACTTTTTTACTATGAGTCATAAATTTTATCGACGCGTAATAAAGATAAATTTGAAAAATTTCTAAAGCCGTTCCTTTCGATTCTCCTCACAGTCAGGATTTATTCGGTCGGATTTCGATGAGATGCATCGATCTTTCAATGAAGACGGATAAAAGGGGATTACAAGTTGTGCCTCTGTTACCAAGATGGAATACCTTTGAATATTTTACCACCACGCGGCTGCATATCGATTGGTTTCTCGCGCTATTCCGTGGTCATTCAATTAAAAACTCGGTCAAGCCTGTATTAACGAATCCCGCGTTACCAACGCCTCTGTGAAAGAGCAAAGCGGCCCAAGACGCTTAAGGGTGAATCGCGGCGAACAGACAGGCTCAACGAAATTAGCTGTGGCTTCCGTGAATGAATAGATACTCTCGACGCTCTATTCATTGAGTTTCAATTTTTCTCTTTTCTTCTTTTCTCTAATAGAAGCCTCGCGATATTCATAACGCTTTGTCGAAGGAATTTTCGTATTCAACACGGTCCTGAATAAACTCCAAAAGATACGTAAATTGCAGTCCATTCGGCATTATGAAATCTTCATCTTAAACGTGACTATAGACTGATGTTTATAAACAGTCTTGATTTTATTTTACGATACGTTCCTCGTGTCTTAATTTACAGACTTAATGTGTTTTCTTTGAACAGAGACGAGCATTTTATGCCTTGACACGTTAATAAACAGCAGTCTCTCCTTGATGATCATCATGATGAATAGTACTAAAAAGGTTTTTGAAAGATAGTACACTTTGTGCGTCTTTTGCAAGAGTAAAAGATGATTTATCGCGACTAATATGTAGCGGATGATCAGATTACTATGATCGTTTTAAAATGATCAATTATTTGAAACACGTGTCAGAAAAGACTATTGTTATTATGTGCCCTGGATTTCGAAACAGCTCGGTACTTTTTTGCCTGATTTGTCAGAAGGAATTTGCATCTCTTTTGCAAAGCTGGAGCACCAGCAAGAGGGATCTATAAGCGTCTTGTAACTTTCGAACAGGAAGCCAGCGAAGTTGTCGTATAACTTTTCAACTCTAGAAACAAGAGAAGATTTGGCTGGGTACGGCTTCGGAAAACGGCGAAACGTCAATAATCATCATTGCATTCTTAATTTGTTTGCAATGACGCGACGGCGAATAGATATCCCGATGACAAATAAGGAACATCAATTATTCTTTCTTATTCTACGGAAACATTTTGTTAGTAGTAACGTCTTACCGCATTCATAGCTAAGTGTCTCGTAAATGTCCTCCAGTAAGTTATAGTTCTCTTCAGCATCGACGTTGTACAGCAGTTTCTCACTGAAATATCGAGTAAAATAGTGCACGGTTAGAGGCGGAACTTCGATTATAAATTTTGCCAGTGTATCTTTAACAATAAATTATTTTTTCGACGTTTTTCAAGCACGCGTCGCGACGCGGAAACGCAGATGATAAATGATAAGTTGATAGCTTGTGGTTCTTATATACATATGATAACTTTAAGCAAGAGTGCAACTTGATATTATAAGCGAAGGGATTAAAACGAGAACATGTCGACGTTATATTACTTTCAACTACGTGAAAAACAGAGGACGATATATTTAGATGGAGAGGTACTTACAGAGACCTCGAGGTTGAGAGTGGCTCCTCGCCTTTGCTCAAAAGGGCCCCCAGAGCCACGGCAACCACCTCGTTCTGTAATACAAACGAAAGTCTTCGTGTATATACTGGTGTATCTGTGAAGAAAAAAATATCCGCTGGATAAGTGATGCATACTTTACACCAGGTTGTACAGTGTGCATTGTAACGGGTATACACAGTTGCTGAGGATTACGGAAATCACAAAAGTTCCAGTATTCAATGTAGGATGTTTAACGTACTAAATATAAAAACCACTAAATTGAAAATGTTTTTTATTATATTAGTTTGTCATTTCTGTATTAAAGTTTTTGATGTATAATCAACTAGGTTGGTCTACGAGGCAAACTTTATTTGCGCTCTGTAAAATGACAAATTAGTGTAATAAAAAGTTTGGAATTTAATAATCTTAAATGGAGGCAAATGAAGATAGAAGAGCACGTTAAGCTGCATTCATAAAACAATAAGCATCTCGCTACTTTCATTCGAATCCTCTTCATTACCAAGAATTCCAAGAAGTTCCGTCTCGCTAGCACGATTTAATCCACCGCAGTACTTTCAATTTCACAAATTGACCATCGTATCAACTTCACTTAATCTAGATGATTAAGTTACGCTTCTATCCATTCGCGTTCCTCGAACAGAGGAGAATCGCGGTAGCGGCTACATGGGAAACCAATAACCGCGTCTCTTGAAACAGACGGCTCAAAAAGCGCGCGTAAACCGCATCTGTCACCGGATTTTTAAAGCGCGAACTATAAAAGAATATCCTTCATTCTTCTCCGCAAAGGTTACATAAAACGAACGTGTCGCTGGAAATAATTGAAGAGTTAAGGTGGCAAATAACTCTTTTAACTTTTTTTAAAAAGTTGCGATTTCTAGAATAATTCATCCAACTTTTTAATTATAAAATCGAGATTCTTTTGGTTCTTTATGCTGCATCCGAGAGTCGAAAGATTTTGGTAAAGCATTTTAAATTAGAATGAAATTAATAATCGCTCGAGATAATTTGATGAAGGGCTGTTCACGACCCCGATCCAACTTTTAACCGTAAATTATGATGCACGCTGCGCGGGTAGAATTTATCGCTCCACTTGGTGCGTCGCTATGGGCAACTATTCTCCGAAGAATTTCTACTCTACGCGGTTATGTGGGACATTACTTTGCCCCTACACGATCTTCGCTGGGGTTAAATGCGAAATCGTTTTCTGACCAGTTCTTCGCGACCCGTTCGATTGAATTACGGTCTGCATTATTCGTCGCCCTGGACGAACAGAAATTCTGACTTCTAATCTCGTCTTCTACACGACCTAGTTACCCATTGCCTCTTAATTAAAATTTCGTTTATGAAAAAGAATATTCTGAAAATGTTGATTTTCTTCAAATTTCTTGATACATCTTCACCTTTCGTTTCGCTCCTGGCATAATGAAAACAGCGCAAAGTGAATGGAAATGCGCTGACATTTGGCTAAGGTAAATTGAACGTTCTTTCTTTGCGGCTGATTCACGGCAATCCTACGTGAAAGTGCCAGTTTTTACTTTGAATGGATAAAAGACGACGAAAGGAAGAAATATTCGATCGATAACATAATTCTCATTGTTGGCCCTTGCTGTTACTTCTGTTTGACTTTGAAACGGTCCTGCTCGGTAAGAAGTTCCTCGGTTCGAGGGGAACACGAGGAAGGAAGTGCTCGCAATCGTCGAGTTGATTAAATTTCTTTATGAAGGAGAAAGTTTAAAAAGCAAAGTAAATATTCGATCGGAACTAGGCAAAGAGGAGAGAATTTTATTTTAAACTTTTCTTTCGATTTTACTTCCTCGTTGACAACCGAGATGTTATTATTTCTCTGTGTAATACCCAAGTTTCACTGATAGCACGAATACGTTTACAATAGAAAGCAAGGGACGCATAGGGTGCGTCATTATTCATAAATATGTTAACGCGAAGAAAAACGTGTAGTCGGTACAAAGAACACTTTCACCGGTTTTTGAATGTTATCCCCAATAGCCGGCCCTCGTTTTTTTCCTGTCCATCAACTTAATGTATCGAACGGTTATCGAATTTATTATTATTCCATACCAGACGGCATCTTTTACAATTTTTCCCGAAACGTGACAGTTTTTCGATGCTGTTCCATACCGGTAACCGTTTTCGCATGATTGATGAGGACAGTTTATATCGCCACGTTTCGTGCATCGATGAATAAAAAAAAATTCGAAACGAATTTCACCATTCAGCCTGTGTTGCGTTATTAATTAGCACAAATTATTCGACAACACGGTTCAATTAATCTGCGCGGTCGATTGTGGGTTAAGGATTCGATCGATAGGGATTTAGATGGACGACAGATTTCGATATATCGACCAGGTGAGCAGTGCAATAAATTAGTGAGTACTTAGGACCATAATCCGATCGGAAATAGTGATTGAATCGTGTAAGCTTGGTGAATGAGGCTTTAGGTGCTATGTTACGTACGGTAAAAAAATTCGAGGGTAAAAGAGCAAAAAGGGAATTGAAGATTAGAAAAGTTAAAACCGTGAAAGAATGTAAGATTACTTTGTCGAACAATGAATGCAGGGTGTTGAATCGAATTCGGCAGAAACAAGTTCGAACACACAAAGCCTCGGCTAGTCTTGTTCCGATTGGGGGTAAAATCGATAAGGGTCGTGTGCAAAAAATAGCACGTGTTTCTGTGAAACTAGATCCAGCAGAGTCTTCTTTCAATAGAACACGTTGCAAACTTCTAGCATTCCGTGAGAATTTTCCAGGGAATTTTAAAGCTTTTATAGGGTACGCTCAGACCGCTGCTGCTATTTTCCTCCTAGCACTTCCACTATTTGAATATGCATCAGGCTTTCTGGTCTCCGTTTCTTCTTAAACGCATTAATATACTGAAAACTGTGTACCGTAAATTCTTGCATTCTAGAGAGACCAAACACCTATGGTATTTGACAATTAATGTTATGGTATAAGGATTCAGAAGGGAACAATGTAAACCGAATCTAATTATTTCTTTGAACGAGACCATTGTGTTTCGTGAAATTCGTTGAAGGATTTTCTGGAAATCAGTGTTTTTGAGAGTAACCCGAGTGTGCAAAGGTAGGAATGAGATTTCGATATAGTTAGGGGTGGATGAAGAGCGTCTGGAAGCGAATAGAAAGGATCGGGTTTCTGACAAGTCTTTTGAAGATTGTTTTGGGAAGAACATGATTTTCCAGAATAGATAAATATTTCAGCTGATTGTTAATTGGAAAACATGATAATACACCAGAAAAATTCAGCTGGTGTAGCTGTTCTCGAATCGTTTCGTCTTTGCACGCGACGAACGCGGATTAGATTTTTTCTCCTCGTGTTCGCTTTGAAAAATACATCGGTGAAACGATCTAGAATTCCAAGAGCGTGTCCGACGGCTAACGCGAAACTAATTGTCCACCCTGTGCCCCACCCCTTGCTGAGTGACACGGGGACAGAAAGCGGGGGTACGACGTGTAAATTGGCAGAGCTCCATTCCGTTCGACGAATCGAATGATCGAAACCTCGTTACTTAGTCGAATTGCTGGAAATCAAATTTCCTATGGACTATGCACTTACGGAATGGTTCTTGCACCGAAAACGCGACACTCTACCTCTCGAATGATAACAGATTACGTTAGAACCTTATTCTCCTTCTAATGTTAAATATATTTCTTTATTCAAACCACTGTCCATATCTTCATTCTTTGAAAGAAAGCACGTTTCAACAAGCTTGCTGAAAGTTAATAACGCATTTATATAGCAGCCCTTTCGAGTAGTCCGGATCTTTTGAAGTACATATAAATCGCAAGAATGTGCCCGTAAAAAGTTTGAAGTATATCGTGCGGAGCATTCGAGGGACCTACTTCCTACACTTAAGGCAGCAAGAAAAGTTCGCATAAACTTTTGATTTTCTTCGAAATTCCCTATTTCTCGAGGAAGTGGTTCGAACTTAAGTTTCTTTGGAGCAAGGCTATCGTGATTCAGTTTATGAACACTTTATAGAACATAATCGTTCCGTCAATCATCAAGGGTATTTACTAACACAATTTTTCATTCAACTTTTATAACGCATGAAAAGAACAGCTTTGATTTAATCAAATCAAATCAAATCAAGTAAAGTAAGGTAAAGGAGCTAATGGAAAATTAAATTAATATTTTTCTAACAAACTCGTCCAACGTGCCGTGGTTTCTTGCGTCCAAAGTTTACTCCACGTTGAAACGGTAAACATTGACACCATTCAATCGAAACTGGAGATTTTAATATACGCAACGTACACAAAATCGAAAACGATCACGCTGGAACGAATAACGTACGAGAAAATCAAACATCGTTCGTGTTGAAGCTGTAATTCGAGAGCTGGGATATAAAATTACCTGCGAAGGATCTTACCGGTGATTGGTACTTACCAGAACCTTGATATAATTGAATAATTGGTAAAAGTAGGGAAAATTAATTGAAGATTTAAACGAGCTGTTTTTTAATGCGTAGCATTGCAGTAGCTGCAATGATAAAAGAACAAAGCGATAACGATTGTCTGTGAACGAAGCATTGTGTCTATTCGTTGTTTGTCGCAGCTCAACTGCGATAAAAGTTCGTTTCGAAAATCAAAGGGAACGATTATAATGAATAGATCCTTTTCACTGAAAGCATCAATGCGTGGAGATATGCAGTTTTGTTCCTTTTCCCATAGCAAGATCTCATTTTAAAATGTATCGTTCACCAGTGTTATGTTTTTCTGAACAGAAAATACTGAAATGTGTCTATCGTTCCACGGCGAATGGAAAATGGAAAAATACTGCGAAAAGTCGTATCACTGATAAGGCGAATCGGCTATCAATATATTTTAGTCATTCCTTTTTTTCTCAATGGAAAATGAAATTTTCCATTGTTCCAACGATACGAATTTAGCAAATTTTCGCGTACACAATTATTACACGGTAAACGTGTACAACCACTGGAACACGTGTATTCAATTAACAAATATTGTATCAGAGGATACAATGATCCTGTGATATTAATTTATTTCGATATCGAAACGCGATGGAACGGATAATCGCATTTAGTTCAAACGTTGTTTATTTGACGTGCTGTGCTGTTTAAACATTCCACGTTGCAGTGAGCTGGAATGCACGAAAGAAAAGTAATAAATAGTGCGTATATTGAACGTTCGTTTCATTTGTTCGAGCTTCGGGATCGGTTTGATCAATTTTCAATCATTTTTTCGCGTGCGTTAACATTTTCCTCATTGACGATCGTTTATCTCTCGGTTATTTTTCATCCGGCTAAATTACGGTAAAAAAGGAAAATGTATTGTGTGGAAAAAAAAACCGAAAGAAACTTGGCTGTGAAATTGAGGCGAAACGAAGTGGTGGTTTGGGGGTTGCATCGAGGATAAATGCAATTGAAACGATACTGTAAGGAAAATAACGAGATCTGTTCCGCTCAGACTCGCGAATGTAATAATGCAAAAATTTCACGCGCGAATTCTCCAGTGAGACGGTACAACGTATAGAATACACGAAGATACCCAAACAGAGAAATATCTTCATAGCTAAAAAAGATATGAGCTAAAAGCTTTTATTATTTGCGCGGTGGATTAACTAAAAAGAGAGAATATAAAAAATGTAACTTGTTACATCGGTGGAGGGTTTCTAAGCAAATTTTGAAATACTGGGATGGTTTGTGCTTCCTATTTTTGTCTTTCGATCGTCAGAATGAGGTCAAAAGCGAATATCGGCTACCCTTTTCAGCCGCCACCTTTCAATAGAAACAGCTCTTGTCTTTAGAAGCACATAGGTCGAAGAAGTCTTTTATCGAACCTCGATAAATTGTTCCACAGATTAACCTGTATCTTCCTAATATTTTTCACATCCCTTATAACCAACATTCAGTAATAGTATTCATAGATGACCTAAATCGAATATTTTCTTATTTGGTCTGAATTCAAAACGTGATTGTTTAACAAAATTTTTGTTCTTCGAATGCATCAGATAGAAGAATTTAAATTACTCTTAGCATTTCGTGGAACAATGTTTCCCTTTTTATCTCTATCGAAGTCGCGTCTCGTATTTTTGGTCCGCAGAGGACGTGCAAGTATGCCTGCGTTCGGATCCTCGTACGTTGGAAATGCATGTTGCGTTCCAGGACTCAATAAAACTTGTATCTTTTCCCGATGCAGTCCGTTATTTACGATCCCTGGCGAAAACGGGTGTAGAAAGGATTATGAGCATCGGAACGAGAAAAGCCATCCGTCCGAGAAATTGCGTTCCGATTTAACGACAATCCTGCAGAAATTAGTTGTTGATGGAAAGAACGAGCTCGGCGAAAAAGAAAATCGAAATGAAACCAATGAAAGGGAAAAAGTGCAGCGAAACGGTGTCGATGGAAATTGTTCAAAGTGATCGAGATTGCAACGATATAAAAATGCTGCGATTTGGATTTGTTGCAATTTAAAACTGTAAATCCTCCGGCGAAATAGATGACAGATGTAGCAGTAGATAACTTCATTTAAACATGTGTGGTAAAGGGGGATATTTTATAGAAATTCAATTTAGAATTTGATTCAATTATCCGATTGAATAGCCACTTTGAAGAATTATTCGTTCTTGGTAAATGAAGGGAAATACTCTGTATAAAATATAATATAATATTTAATATCTGTAATTTGTGGAATCCGCTGAATAGAATTGCCACGTACATTGTAAAAAGAAATTTCGGGTTATAATCTCTGTTACACGTTTACTTCGTTCTCCGCTGATATTTCCACGTATGCGTGTTTAAAAGCATAAACTCGTAAAAGTGAAGAGAATACACCCACACCGGACAAGTTCGTAAATCAACTTTTTCAACGTAACAGCAAGCACTTTCCAGTTACAGTTCACTGACTTTCATTCTGTAAAATAACCCGCACGGTTGTAGTGCAAAAAAAATATGATTAATTCGTGAAACTATTGCCTTTCATGTTTTTGTTAGAAACTTTTTCATAGATTTTTTATTAGAATCAATAGTTTCGTTTTACTTTTGAAACTGGTCGAAATTCGTCAGCGTATTCAGCAATATTTTTCCTATGTACATGTTTGCCGACGCATTTAAATACAGCCTGTGGTTGTTGTTTCTCTGTAGTCTATTACGTCGAATCGATCAGGATGTTTCTACAGGATGGTTGCGGTGCCACAATAGTTGCCCTGGTATCAGGTTCAAAACGCATCGTGACCCACGCGATTATTTCGAGACACGGAAGCACTGTAAAAGCCACCACCGCGTATCGATCGGGGGTATCGTTTATGTTTTCCATTTACACTTACCTAGACACAAACACAGGACAAAATCTGGTCCACATATTTTAAGGCGACGTCCGACCTTGTTTTCGAATCTCGACCGGAAGTCTAAGAAAACTCAACCCCTGTTATTTATTACGACTCCTGCGACCGTATTGAACGCCCTTATCGAAGCGAATAAGATGGTGTATTTTCTTCCAGGAAGAAAATATAAAATTTTCCAGTGAAAAGTCTTTTATTACACGTTGATTATTACAGATATCTGTGACTCTATAGTCAAGGTATTAAAGAATATTTTTGTCGGTCGTAAAATGACAAGGTTTGTTCGAACCAGGAAAAATCCGTGGTACGACCATTAGTCAGCGAATTCGTTCGCGATTAGCAGCTAGTTAAATCCTTCTCGAGCCAGAGACGTTCTTTTATGCGTAGCAAATGGATTGTAAAATTCAATTTATCGCGAACCGAATAATACGAGGTCTTTCTCCACACGATTCACCATCCGCCTTCAACGATTATCCTTATAATGGCTGAACATCATGCCGACGTTCTATTTATCCATTCGTCGTTTATTAATTGAATGGAAACTCGATTTTTTCCCCTTTAATCTAACCAGTGTACATACGCCCCACTTTGAACTACCAACGGCACGATGAAAATAAGCAACTAGTGATTTTCCTTTTTCCAATAATCTATGGGACATTGATTTCACACGTTGAATTTTATGTACGTGGAGAAAATCGAAGTGTAAGGTACGTTAAAATAAAAATTGACCCTTTTTATCGTGGTGCGGTTTAATTGAAAATCGTTCACTGTGCACCAGACATTAATTACGCGATAATGTAAAAGAAACGAAGGAATATTTTTTTCCTGTCTTACTTCATTAAAAATGAAACGTGACATTTGCGACCATAGTGCTTTTGAGTGTAACTCAACTTTTAAAGCTCGAACGCGAGATGTAAGGCGAAGGTGAAGTATCCTATAAAACCTGCATATAACTTCAGAAATGGTTATTGGTTGCGGTTTTTAGTATCTCTCAGCGTTTCAGGAATTCTTAACATTTGTGTATCTCGTACATATCTCTCTTTTCCATTTGGAAATTTTCATATTACATTACATGAACGATTTAAAACCAACATTGCTAATGTTTGAAGTAGAGTATCGTTTATTTCTTGAAGACGTTCTTCTACGAATAAATTTGTCAAATATTTTATCTATTCTGAAAATTCTCAATCGTGGACATTGGATTCCAATTGCTTTAGAAAACTCAGTGCACTTGGAATTCCTGGAAGGAAGTCCATTGATCGAAACTCAATATCGAAATTTTTCCTTACGTTTCGAGCTGTATGAAATTTCAATGGCACATTAAGGCAGAAGCAAATTCAAGCACTAGTTCCAATTGCATTTGCATCGGTCCGCCATTAGCGATTATTGTTAAGTGAACTCTCATAGCTATGGACCTTAAGCAGGCAATGTAAAAGCTACTTGGTTTAATTTGCCACTCTTTCGGGATTAGACTGCGTAATCTGTTTAATTCCTCTTTACGAGCCTCCTTCAGAAGCGTTGAAAAATTTAGTGCATTCGAAAACAATGAGTCCATCTTTGTATCCTATCAACGATCGTATTTTTTAAAGCTGCGTTTATCTTTTATTTATCACGATGTCTAAAATTTGTGGATAACTCAAAGTAGTTCGTACTTCAATTGAAGATCTTTTCCATCATTATTTTTAATGAAAAAGTACCAGCAAAGAATCGCAGAAACAACGTCAAATTGAAATTCCGAATCCTCCGAAGGAAGTACTTTCCATGGAAAATACTTAAACAGATTAATTCAACTACTCGAGAAATCCTCAATTTGGAACTAGTCTGAAGTACTTTCCAGTTGAAGCACCAGCAATAATTTGAAAAAAAAAGGAGAACAAGAAATGGAATTATACTGCACGAGGAAAATACGATGTTTATGAAAACTCGTGGGAAAGTTAGCAACGAAAATGTCGAATTTTTCGGCAAGGCAGCGGCACTGATTGAATTAACGCGCCGTGAATCCGGCGAATTAAACGGCAAAGCAGAAAAGAATACGTCGCTTTCTGGCGCGACGAAATTAAAAGTGGAACCGAGAAGCGGAAAAATAATATCTCTCCGACCGTGCCACTTCCTAGGTTAATTGCTCTCGACCTTTTTCGGTGGAGCTAGCCTACTTCAACGGTTCTCCTTAAAAACCGTCGATAGATCCACTTGCCTTGAAGAATTTTGACAAAGAAAATAAATATATCGCGACTTCTTCGTACTACCGTTTCCACGAAAAAAGTCTTCCTTAGATGACCCAATAATATTTTCATTGTTCAGCAAAAAATTTAAAGAATTATCTATTGTGTCTCATGAAACGGTGAAAATTATTTACGGAACAAAAGACAATGAAGAATTAGGTATTTTGGGAAAAATAGGGTATTCGAGCGATGTACTTCAAATTGACGGAGTGGCAGTAGGAAGCGTTTGCACACTATACGAGGGCATAAGAGTGTTTTTAAGGGTGGTCAGTGAATTGTGAGAGCAGTATAGCGACAATAACGAGCAGAGAGAACGTCAAGAGTTTTTCGAGCGAGCGTTTAAAGAGGCAGACGAAAGGGTGTAGGAAAAAGTGTGAATCCAAAGAGAACAGTCGTTCTACTTGAAATTACCCTTCCGATAAAGTGTTCCATGTAACATGTTGGAATTGGAAAAATCTTTCGTTGCTATCGATTAAAATCCATTAATGCACAGTTCTATTTACTTTTGAAAAAATCTTATTTAATCATTTTCATTTTATGTTTATTTTTCATTAACCTAGGAAGTCGGCGAGATGTTATTTTTCCGCTTCTCGGTTCCACTTTAACATATGATTTATTTTGACGTTTAAATTGTACTTGATGTTTCACTTAGTGTATATCTTGTCTGAAAACGTATTCTCAACTCAAAAACGACATGAAAGTGGAAAAGTTAATACAGTACCGCGAAAACGGTAGTTAATGAAAGTGCAGCGTGCAATATTTCATTTCTAGAATACAACCGAGACTTGTTATTGGTTTCAATTACTCGACACAAAATTTTATACTTTATTCGATTTCATCGGTAATAAACTAAAACTGTTTGTCCATGAGTTTTGCGATAGGAATCGAAAGGCTTCGATGTGTGGCTTCCGCAACTGTAACTAACAATAAGATTCAATCTTGATTTCAATGTATCGATGACGTTTCACATTTGAGGGTTCTTGTATAGTCATAATATTCATCTGCAGCCTTAGTTTCCATCACATTTTGTATATTTTTAATCATAATTTGTACTGTCAGGATTGTATAATATTAATTTCAATTTTCTTCATTTATCACAGTAGCAAACCGCAAACTAATTAATTAACATATACCTAACGAATGCACGAGTGGGAATACGAATCGTAATTGATCCGAAATCGGTTAAAGTTCGTAATTAAGTTTTCAAATATTTTACAAGGCATTGAAACTTCATAAAAGTGTAATTAGATCCTCAATTGTTCGAGTTGCCGACGCCGAAAATTATAATTTGATTCTTGAGAACCCTGGGCCACGAAAACACGATGATATAAACCCGATGGAATCGAACTCGCTTATCGTTGTAACAGTTGATTTCCACGTGCATTATTTCGATTGACTAATGGACACGGTCTCGCAAGATCACGATGCAATTATGAGCCAGCGGATTCGCTTCGAGGCGGTTACTTCGGGGTGCGGTTGTTCCGACTGAGGCGGTTGTAACCGCACAACCCCACAAAGCGTTACTGTCCGTTCGATTAAACAACCCTGCATCGAATTTCACTTCACTTTGGAGTACTAACGAAAAGGCATCACGAAAGGAAAGTCAAAATTTCCAAACTGACTTTCGTCGATATAGCCGCGATTCTGTCGATGTTTATGCCGATCAACAGGCCGTTCGTTTGTTTCATTAAGATTGGATTTCTTTGAAGCTCGGTTTTGTTTACCGAGCTGAAATAATAGATCATAGCGCGGTTAACAGAGGCTTGAAATCGTGTGATATCGATGCTCCTTGGGATCGGGTTTGCGGATTCCTCGACAAAGTTATCACCACAACTGTCGCATCCTCCTATCGTCCAATCTATCATGCTGTTGTCTGTTCAAAATCAAACGTGAATCGTTTCTGTTTGTGTCAGAGTGGGATCAAGATCTTGTTGCTCTTTGATTGTGATCAGCAATGCGGGTTTTTCAATCTGTTCTGCAAAAAGAATATACAACAGAACGTTTCTAATTCCTGCATGAAATTTCTATAAAAATACTCTAATAATCTTCAAACTAATTTAAATCGAGCTACCTAACTTTGTTCTTTTTAGAGTACGAAACTTTAGCTTCTCAGATGTTTCTTTCAGAAGTCCATTCTAAATATTTGAGCGATAATTATCTCGAGCAACCTATCTTGTTGCTGTTCTTCCTCCGCTCGTATTTGCACAACTTGGAAACAGAAGCACGTTAATTTTTCCCGACAAATGTACATAGAAAAATTGCTTCGACATCGTGTTTACATTGTATTTATCTCTGCAAAATATTTGAATATTGCTTTTAATACAAATGGGCTGAATGTTCGTTGGAGCAGACAATGAACGAATCAATTTACAGCTTAGTATTATCCATTAGCGAACATCCAATTTCCAATCGCTTATGCCTTGAAGGGAATTTTCGATTTGAGCTTCAAATTAATGTCATCGATCGTGTCGAGCTATCTATGTTTCAAAATCCTTAAAAAATTAGTTAAATCTTTTTGAGCTTCCACTGTGTTGGAATTTTTTTTATTTAATTCTGTCTACCCGCGTACATATTTTTCAGTGAAAAGAATCAGCAGACAATTGGAATACTGATCTATCACAAAAACTCCGTCGCTCGATATGCAAATTAAGTCTGTAAGTTGGAGGTATCAAATTCGAATTAAATTCTTGTTGCTGAAACGTATCGGGCAATATGCAGGAATTCAGCAAACGGGACGTTTCTAATTTGAAATTCATATTGCACTATGACTGGTAGTGTCTTGGTGGCCGAAGAGAGGAAGCGGCGAGACACAAGGGGTCGTTTGGCAAATGTTAAACGTTGCCGCGTCATTCGAGAGTCTCCCTCGAGGATCGATTATACTTCGCGGGTCGGATTGATGCAGGGAACTAATGGGAATTTCATGACGGCAAGGAAAAATGGGGCCAACGACAATGGTTTGTTCGCCCTTAGCTGCGATTTCGTTCGGCCTCGATGTCCTCGTTAAAAAGCTCGACGATTTTAGGACGAATCTTTCACCCGACCGACCATTAAGCCTTCGATCGATCCAGATTGATCATTATCACGGATCCTGTTCCTTGTAAATTCAACCTCTCTCTTCCTCTTCTGTTGTGGAATATTGAAGAAATTTTTTCACGCTATCGACTTTAAAATGATTTTTGCTGGTTTGTATAACGAAAAGAAACTTTCATATTCGTTTCTCCACGACTTTTAAATTTCATTCATACTAGGTGGTAAAACAAAGCGATAAAACTTGGTACATAGTGCTACTGCTCAGAGAAACTTTTGAAATCCGCTTGCTTTATATCGCTGGAAAGGAGAGGTTCATTAACGTCTCGATTAGTTTAATTATGAAATTAACAAATATAGTACCTGACGCGATACAAATTGTTGTAAACTTCGAAGTGATTTCTCGAGGAATAATAAGGTAGATGAAATATGGTAGTGATGAAGTATCGTAATAAGGGTGGATCCAGAAGCTTTGCTTTGGGCGGTAGACGAAATATGTAAAAGTAGATTATTGAATTTTCTTTCGCATAATTATTTATTGACATTTTTATTTTAAGGAATTTATTTTACAATGTAAACTCTAACTTTTAAGAGTCAATCGCTGCCCTTCTGGATTCACAACTGTATTGTAATTAATTGAAGCGTTAATTATGTCTGTTAAAGTACAATCATAGTTCCTCTGTTAAAGTTTGTCGTTGATTATTCTTAGCGGAATTTATTCGATCACACGATCCGGTTGAGGGAAAAGTTCGTTTTCAATTTATTTGAAAGCCGTCTCAGACCCGCGTGAAATTTATCAGGCGTTAAACGAATCGCGAAAGTGATTTCGTAAATCGTATCGAACTGGAGGCCGTCGATTATTCGACGGGGATCGTAAACACGGTACACAGGGCGGAAACATTCTTTTTTCTTACGTCTCGAGGAAATATTTCTCGTTGCGTTTCCATAAGCGTGGCTATTAATCGACGCCGAGGTACGTCGAGGTAGACAGCAAGAAACTTCGGCACCGTTTTTACGGGACAGAACAAAACCGGAAGAGTTTCCTCGACCACACATTTATTACACGATTCCGACCCAATTCCCGGCGGGGAAGAATTCTAATTTGTATTACAGCAAGAACGTTGCTCGTATTTCTTGCCAGACGATCTATGACGATCTTATCGCGTTTAATAACGAAGCGGTTACGGCGACCACGAAACATTCTGCTGTTGTTGGAAGAACAGATGGATCTTATGCATACGAAAGCTCGATTCCGGTTGTTTTTCTTCGACCATAAACCAATGACATCGCACAGTGGTTTTGGCATTACCAAAATTGATCTAGATAGATCTGAGATACGATGGAACATTCGTTATCTAAATTAACCCTCGAATAGCGGACCTGCTGATGCGGTGACGATTTAAATTTAGACCTCTTTTCGTCTGTTCATATTTTCATATAAATTTGAGTGGGCAATTTCAGTAGAAGTTTTGTCAAATTAATAAGTCACAGGTTGAGATAAGAGAAATTTTAGAACTTTATATTTTATAGCAGGAATGAAAGCGTAAGATAAAGAAGCTCTCATCCTAAAATGTATGGGATCCTTATCTTTTTAGCTGATAAATTGTGAAAGCTTTTTAACCTTCGTACGGCGGACTTGTGAAACATGCATATCCCTTATACAATGCTACGACTGCCATATACTTTAATGTTTAGAAGGGTGTTCATATATTGGAAAAATAACAGAGAGAGTTTAAATGATGCGTTTATCAATTTTCTTCTTTCAAATAATAAAACATCGTTCCACCGTAGATGAAACTGTAATTCTCGGAAAGATTTCTCGGTGTTTCTTGACATGTTTCCAGTTGGATAGAAACAGTCTCGACTCCGCTTAATCGTACGTTGATCGATAACCAGCATATAAAGAAGAAACGTAACAAGATGCGAGTAGCACGCGAAGGGAGGATACGCGATGTCTCGTGATTCTCAAGTGTGGAGGACCGTTAAGAGGATATTCGAGGATGGACGAGTAAAAGCAGTAATAGAGCTCGCGTTTTCGTGGTAATAACGTGCGGATAGGGGGCAGGAGAGAAGAAAGAGACTGGAGAAAATTGAATTCCCAAATTTTCGGAGAAATTTATAGAAAGGTGGCAAACTCTGAAGAGAGAAATCGCATAAACTCCCCTCGTTTCCCATATCGCGCGATGAAACTTCCACCCTCGTGTTCCAACTTTCTCGAGTCTCTTTCTCGAACGCGATCAGATGATTCCTCTGTAGCAAACTTTCACAGCTGATAACCTGTTCTCTTTTTCAACTAGAGGTTCGTTAAAAAAGTATGTAAAAAAAAAAAAATTATAACGATAAAGTATGATAGTTTAGCTACCGATGGATTGGTCAGCACCAGAACAGCGGCCCTCAGGTGTTTCAGGTTCAGTGTCTGCGTGTCTTCGGTATCGTCTGTCTCCTCTCTCATCAGCAACGACGTTACTTCAAACGAGGATTGTCTCGATTTTCCACCGTCGTCTCGTCCCAGTCGACCGATCCGCGGTTGACCGTCGTTCCCTCGTTCCCTTTGCTCCTCGCAGCTCGCTTTCAAGCGTTCCCGTGAAAAAGGACATGCCATGTTGTTGTCCAGCTTACGTCCCGCGCTACAACTCTACCACTTGGATCGGTTGGTTTCGCGTTAATTCTGAACGAACGAGTTACGCGCTACTCTCATGTTGATCGTTGATCAGCTGTGCAGTTGACATTTCTTTGTATCTGTCTCTCTCTCTCTCTTTCTCTCCCTCGCTGTTCAAGCCACTTTTGTTTAATTTTTTCCCTCTTTTCAATCGGTTTAACGATACACGCGCGTTCGTTCGCTCCTCTCTGATCTGTCTGGTCGTCTTGTATCGGCTTTAGCCGCTCTCATCGTTGCTGCTAAAGCTCGTACCTCGGCCAGACACCTGCTGTAGCTGTTGTCCGAGCCTCGTGTATCAGGCTGCTGTTAACGACGCTATCATTTCACTTATTACTAGCTGGCACGCGCTTATCGCCGTCCGTGTTACCGCAATGCAATCACCACTCACCACCCGGCGTCCTCTACGACCCTCCTCACCGGGTCACCAGCGGTGTGCACGCGGTTGCATGCTACCCTCTAACTGGCCGCTCACCCTATCCTTCCGTCTGCATTTGCCCGTTCGATCAAACGTGTACGACGATGCACTCGTATCGGCGATAACTTCGTTCAACCGGGCTTTTCTTCCTTTATTTGCCGTTGTTTCGGCGCGGATACAACGAGACGAAACGGTTTCAGTGACACCGGTATATTCGAGGATCAGTATCGCTGGTTCATAGGTGAGTGAAAAATAGGATTCCGCGCGCGGTTACCAAGCTTTTCGACCCTTAATCGTGGTACACGATCGGCCGTCGATTGGCAAGCACGCTACGTACAGTGGCGTGTCGGAGCGCGTAGCGCCATACTAGTCGCGGATTGACCGAGGCGCAACGAGCAGCGCCGAGTCGCCGTTTCGTCGGCGAAGGGTGCACGGAGGGAGGAACTCGGCTTCAGGGAGAACCGTCGGGGCTCGGGGTTGCGAGGAGCGTCGAGGCGCCACGATGGACGGCGTTGGAAACGCCTGCGCGAATTTTCAACCCCTCTCGACCTACCGAGAGAGCGGCTTTTTCTCTTTACTGGCAGCTCTTTCAACCGCAAACGAAAACCTGCTACCTCTGCCCTACTTGCCTGCCTGCCTGCCTGCCTGCCTGCCTGTCTGCCTGTTTCCTGTTCGCCTGCCTTATCTACACCATCGTTCAAAAGTATTCGATTATACTTCGAATGAAATAAATACCTATTTCTGATAATTAAACGAATACACTTGCGATTTTAACCCTCTGTTGATGGACTAAAATTGCATATGTATATTATAAATATGACGAACATTTCATTATATTACGTTTTACTCTATTTTTCGCTTTATCAAACACGTAAGTACTTTTGAACACTAGTATATCTCCTATGGTCTTCCTTTATACTTGTTTCGCATAGAATTTCCTACGAGACTTAACCCTCCCATCTCGATCTCTTTCGCTTAAAGGCTCGTCGAACGAACCGATTGACATGCTAAACTGTCGATAGAATTGCCCTTTCTTCCTAAACCCTGTACAATGCGCATTGTTTGCATATGTATCGCGCGCTCCGTGGTGTCGTGTTCCTTTGACTGCAACTGTGTTACCTGTGCTACCTAGTCCTATAGAAGGTATCAGCTTAACGCCTCGGGATACTATTGTAGTATCGGCAAATTTATTGCTAGACGGTCTCTGGTTCAGGGAAAAGGATTCGAGGCGTGCCTCCCTCGAGGAACGAGTTTAGTTTAGAGTTACGTTTAAACTGAAGCATTTGTGGTCTTAAAGGGATTTGGTCAATCTTATTATCTCACTAGCTAACTGAAACGAGTCGATGTTTTTCATGCACTTTGAACTCGAAGAACTATTTAAATATTCATTCACTTGTTTACTTTTTACCAACAAACATTATTAAAGAAACTGTTGAACTCTTAATACACGATTTCAACGTTTTATTTAAAAGAACAGTGTTCCAGTTATTTTCTAGAAATGTGAAAATGAATATACAGTAAATATGTAGGTGCATATATGTATGTACGTGTTTGCATGATGAAGAAAAACGTGCAAAACAAGCGAGATTGCTAGCGACAAACCAAACAAAGAACTTGAGAAAATTGACCCCCAAGGTACGTCCAGGTGAGTGTCGCGAAAGAGGCGAAATTTTGTAAATGTGTATTTGCCTCTGGTGTTTCTGTATTCCGCGCCGGCAACGTCGAAAGGAAGTTTATTTAACAAAAGTTGGAATGTCGCTGAATAGAAATGTGGAAGGCACACGCTGCGACCTTCTCTTTTGCAGTCTGTGGCCCCTTTAGATCTTTCCTCGGTGAAAAATCTTAAAGCACCACGACGTACAGTGAAATACCAACTATACTTGGGAATATGGGTCACTGTGCTTTCATAACTTTCAATATTCCAAATCGATATAACGTTAGGAAGACACCGAGCTATCCGTCCTATTCGATTCTTCTTTTGAACGAAAGTTTCTTTGGTAGAGCCGATGACACGGTTTGAAAAATCTTTTCTAAACCTTTCCCTGGGATAAAGAACAAGATTACCAAACATTATCACTGGAGATAACCACTTTTTACTGATTGATCATCCAACCAAGAACGTTTGGTCAATCGTGACCCAAATTTATGAAATTTATAATGGTAATTGGACGAAAGTTAATCATAGCAATTTTTCATATTACTCTTTGCCAATTTTCAGAAGACTATCTATTCTTTGGACAGACAATTTTGGAAATTTTCTACTCTGAAGTAAGACGAAAGTAATAACACTTTCAATTTACATTCTTCATTCTTTATAGTCTCACTCGCTAGATTCGAGGGTCGTTTTTCTTATTCGTCGCGTAGTGTACGTATCTCCTTTTGCATTGTTCACACTTAATGACAAGCGAGTCTGCGAGCAGAACTTCATGCCGCTTGAAAGCATTGTCTTAAAACGACAGAATTCTTTGTAACTATAATAATGCTGTTCCCTCGTTGCCTCCAGCAAGTTGAGTCTACACGGTGTTCTGTAATACCTGCCTTTCATTTCCAGAATTTTCGTTTACAAAATACAGCGAGCTCTATTCGTAAACAACATTTAATCTTTTTCATATGATCATTTCAGTATTTCTTGAACGCCACTATAATGCTATACGAATTAACATATCATTAGTTCCTTTTGTGAATAGTAGCATTATTTGTCAGACTTCTACATTACAGAATGCTTTGAACAGTAATAAAAGGTTATTCTATTTCTAAGAAGTCAGCATGATTACCGGAACATCCGGTATTACAGGGCACCTTGTATATTTGTGACCAAGCGAAACTTTCCCGTCCTCGTGCTCCGTCATTCTTCTACTTTGTCTCGTATTTCATGATTTTTTTTTTTGGTTATTTTCTTGGCGAAGCAACACCATTATCAACGCGTTGTCTTCATCCCTTTGGCTCGCAGTTTCAGGCAATTTTACCCGAATCACCCTTGAACGCTTGCGATCGACGCGAGCAATTCAGAATACAGCCAGAGAAAATGAAATATCTCGCACAGTGAATGTATCTAAAATGCCTCGGTTCCACTAATGGGAACCATTGACGGGCAAATAATTTTCGATAATGTACCATGCATACTTTGCTATTTGAAAAGCTCAATTTGCTTTATTATACAGGGCGTATCGCATGGATAACACAGAGAATTTTGAAGAAATTTCATTTCAAGGATCATTCTATCACCTTTAGGTAAATGGACAAGTGAGTAAATGAATATTCCGATATTCAATACCACTCCAATTTCCAATACCTCGACACTTGGTTTCAGTAGAAAAGCGTAAAATAATAGTTCCGGAAGTTTCCCTCTGTGTAATGCTAAAGCAAAAGATAAATGTTATAAAACGATTGAAAAATTAATTTCCATGCATTACGCTTACGCGATATAATTTCTGAATTTAACGTTGATGATATTAACACCCTGTCATCTTACACCTTCGATACGTCTTACTATGCTGTTATTTTTTCTGCGATAGTCAACGGTGTGTTTGTTCAAAGAAATTCAATTTCAAAGCCGTAGGATGCATTCGTATTTAGAACCTTTTGGAACAGAAGAAACGGCAGTCGACTAACGAAGACAAACGCGGAGGGGATTGACTCGGGTCGACAAGTGATTCGGATCAGATTTGTTATCTTGCCAGTAGGATGTAATTGGCAGAAGTTCGTAAACGACATTTGCACTTTGGAACAGAGGTGCCGGTGGCTTGTCGAGGGTGAAATAAACAGGCTTGTAAATTGTTTCGGGCATCGAAACCGTGACGGCCGTAGCGTTTCTGTGTCACGTACGCCCATATATACGCTCGTACTACTTGAGTCGTGGAGAGCGCTGGCAGATCGATGCAGCCTAATTAGCGGTCACTAATTTTTTCTTCCACTTTCTTTGTTTGGGTGCCGCACAATTAGAGGGTCGTAAGAAGATGCTGAAATTTGATGGACGACAGAAAAGTATAAAAACTTGATACGAAGGGGATGAAGGAAAAAATACGAAGAACATTGTGACAATGAAGAGCAGTTCTTTCATAATTTGTTATTTTGTGCTATTGCTACGGTTCAGTTCTGGTTAATAATATTAAATTAAAACGAAACAATGCTTACTTCTCATTAACAAAAGCATACTGAATAGAATTCTATGATCCCAAAGCTTCAGCGGTTCAAATAGTCACTCTCGACTCATCCTCATCGTCTCCATCAGTCGTGGAATAACATTTTCTGGTGGGAAAGCATCAAGCACGATAGGATTGCCGTGTATTTAGCAGAACAAAGTGAAACAGGGACGCCAGAGGAGGGTAAGACAACAAAAGATACTTTTTATGGCCCAGTTATGCTGCGCAGCGACGACGTTGGATTAATGCGAGCAATTTCGTTCCACGGTATACGTAAACATCGGCAAAAATGGCTGAAAAATTCGTGAAGAAACGAGAAAACAATGCTCCTAGTCTGGGAGATAAATTTCAGTCGGATGTTCGATTATCGAACACCAGACCAATTTATCATTCGACTTTTTATAATCGCATCACTGGGCAAAGTAGAATGACGCGAAATTAATTCGACGGCTCTGCGTGAAGCTTGTAGAAATGTTTCATTTCTTCCAGACCCAACTGCGATTCGCTTTGCATAGGAAACAAGGCTGGGTATTAATTTAATTAAGAAGCTAATATTTCACGAGCAAACACGAATGGAATTCGCGAAGTTCGCGATAAACACGAGGCTGTACAATAATCTCGGAATAGAGCAATGGACGGGGTAAACGTAGAAATTTGCGGCCAACTAAATGGCGACACGCTAGCTGGAGGATTTCATTGCAGCAACCGTATACCCTCTAATAGAAATCCTTTGTTCATATGCCATAAACTGGTCCCTGTTGGCTGGAAGAACGTTGCTCGTTTCACGAGCAAATCACGATAGCTTGGAATGCACGAATAAAATTGCATAGACGCCAAAGTGCACTAAAGTCAAAAGTGATCAACGTCCGAGAAACGTTTCGTGAATTACGAGACCGAGCAGAAATATTTGGAGGAAATTTTAGCAGTTGGTTCTGTTTTTACGCGAATCAACTCGAAGAAACGAAGAAGGGAAAGTTGAAGACGGTGTTGGAAAGTTCGAGGAAAACAAGTTATACGAGGGAACATTGGCTCTGGAGAATTACTAGCCGTTGCACGAATCCTTGAGATCGACTACTGCGTGACGTGGGGCAATGAGAACGGTGGAAGCGTGCACCCTGGGATCGTCGGGCGGTCGGCGAGACCTCGTAAGCTTCATAGTAAACATTGTTATCGAAACGATGATATATAATGTGAGAAGTTTTGCGCTTCCTACGCGATAAAGTTCATTCGGCAAGGTGATTACGAAGAAGATACCACAGAGGGAAGTTAATATACGTTCAAAGAAACTTAGGTCATTCCATGAGTATCATTGTTTGCACATACACGTAACTTGAACTTTTATTATTATTTCAGTGTTTAAGTTGATAAAGAAGGATTGAAAAATGAACGTTTGTTACCGCGAATCCATCATAAAAAATAACGAGTACGATCAAAGTATAGGAACTTTTTCGCGAAATCCATTAAATGGAACGGAATAATTAAATATGCGCCAGTTTTTAAAATGAATCCTCTCGTCAGGGGAACACGTATCCGACTTTTCCAATTTAGCGGCTCGTTCTCATATGGAAACGCGAAACTCCATAAACGTTCATAAATTATTAGACTCTAAATACTAAAAGTAATTCCATTTAAGAGAGCTGTAACCATTTTCTGAAAATTTTACATTGCACTGGGTACAATAGCGAATGAAAATTGCAACGGAAGCTCGTTGCCATAACACTCGTCACGAAGAAATATCGACATTGTTACACTTGCGAGTACAAAATGCAATTGTTGCAGGAGATAAAAGTATCCCATGTGAATTTTAAGCCAGAAAACACACGAAAGTCCTGCATGGAATTGCATGAAATTTGCTATCGCAGCGACTATACGTTGATTGAAGGAAATGAAAATAAGCTGACGCTAAAAGATTTTTCTTTCCTCGTTCCTCGGCGTTTCAGAAGACCATAAGAACTGGTAAACTTTTCAGGAAATTCTTTTATCCGGGAAATTAGCTCGATGACGTGGCGCGCAAAGAGAGCTGGCAACTGTAATCAGCCACATTACGAGCGAGCACGTACAGTAAGACGTCCGTTTCCGGTAGCAAGCTCGTTTCTTTCGTCAAGAATTGGCGGTGACGAGTTTCGTGTAAGTGGCCTGGATCTTGAACAACAAAGACACGGGTAAACTTTCTTAGCTCGCTTCTGCACTTGCTTCGATTCGTAACGCGTCGGAACTTTGAATTTGATTGGCTTCGAGACTCGCCTTTCCAACTTTATCCGTCGAGAGAAAAGCGCACGTCGGCGCTCGCTGCGTTTCGATTACACACGGCCGACTATCGAGAACTGCTTGCATGCAAGTTCGCCGATAGTTTCATCCGGCAACGAATCGAGGCTCGGTTAGCGTTCCATCGACCAACGAGAAACTTAAATAATGGACGGCTCCTGGCTATACTCCAGCCAACATCGACAATCTTCGATTTTGGCTTGTTCGTATTATCGATGATCGGTTTATCCTTTGTCAGAAAGACGAACAACGTTAGAAGTTAAATAATTGCATTGTCTCGTCGAATGATTGTCAAT
This sequence comes from Osmia lignaria lignaria, assembly GCF_051020975.1. Taxonomy (NCBI): domain Eukaryota; kingdom Metazoa; phylum Arthropoda; class Insecta; order Hymenoptera; family Megachilidae; genus Osmia; species Osmia lignaria. The sequence goes on from NC_135041.1 coordinate 10,320,340, forward strand.
CGACGCTTTGAAACTGGCCGGCAACTTCTTCGCATCGGAACAGATTCGATTCTCGATGTTAACGCGTTATCGATAGGAAGATAATTGACTAATTAACAGGGACATATAAATTGATGATATTCAAGATTAATACCTCAATTCAGGATAACACACTTTCTTGTGACACGAAAATTAAGTCAGAAGCAAGTTTTAGCTGTTACGTTTACAATTAACTAGGTGTTTCATTAAAGTTTCATCAGAGTAAGTGGCATCCCTTTATTCAACAAATTGTCCCTTACTATCTCGATGCTTTGAGCAAGGACGCATGTTTATTTATTAAAGGAACATCTGGGTTGAACTTAACTAAATGCAGTCGATTGACTTAGACCCTCGTGGTTCGACTTGGACACGCCTTGAGCCATTTCGATCCACCCCCATAGATCGGATACTGTTCTGGCGAGTCTACCTCGGTTAACCTCTGCCTATACTTCCGAAACCTTGCACTGATTAACTCCAACCTTGTCAAATGGATCTTTGATAAACCTTCGTAAATTCGATACGTTCCCCTTGGGCCCCTTGCCGACCAACTTACCTCCAAGTAGATTCTATTTACTCGTAAACGTCGAACAAGTGTCTAATCCTGCTCCTGGTTTATTCGTGGAATTCTGAGTTAGCTACTCAACGCGCTACCAGTAAATAATATAATACAAAGTTTGATTTACGTCTAAACAAGTTAGACTCTAAATGAATAATTCTTAGCTGAAATTTTGAAATTACATGAATTGTCTATTAGCGATTAGATGCTAAGATTGGGTGCGCAGATTGGACGCAAGATTACCTTTATGCACTCGCAAAGTTATCTCCTTTTGATTTGATTCACTTAAGTGTCATTCGACGTTCTTCCACAAGATAAGGTCTACCAACTTTCACGAACTTTTCTCGACACCTTTTAATTCGTTTTCACTCCTGTCTTAGCCATCTCCCGTTTCGTTCTAACTTTAAACTTCTTTCGCATGAAACTTTCCGGAATTAATCTGATTTGCTTGACTCTGTTACGACACCTGTCTTATTCGAAGCGAACAGGCTTAGCTTGTGACTTACATGGATCCTCTTTGCTACAGACAATTGTGAAACAATTAAGATGTTTCCAATTGATTTAATTCATTCTTAAATTTGTTTAATCTTCTTATATTTCTTCCAAACCAACGTTATTGATTGTAAATTTAAGTTAGTGCACAACATTATCAATGCACTCATGGGGGTTGTAAGTTAAACAGAACGTCCCATTAAGGGTGCGACAATTTCTAATTTTCGAAAGTATTTTACCTCGAGTAATTTTATGAAATAACACTTTAAATGAAGCACCCTGTAGATCGTTTAAATAGAAGGACGTCAAAGGGGATTGTAGATAGTCGAGTCAGCTTGTCTGCTAACAAGTCTGAGCAGAGGGGATTTTAATCAGTCCAAATCGACGAGAGTTGGAGCGAATGTACTTTTCGAGTCCAAGAAAATTCCGAATGACCTGATCAATCTAACAAAGGTAGAGACAGACGTTTGATTAATTAATATTCGACTCACGTTCGTTTTACTGCTCTCTACGATCGTTCAAAGTAAATCAGCATCATGAAATGCGAATGAAAATATATGTATTTATCCAGCACCGTAAGAAACCATTGAACAATTTAATTCAATAGAAGAGAAGATGTAAATTTTCATGACAAATTTAAGTTATCATAGACTGTTTGAACGATTCTATCTTTTTCCCGCGGTAACCTCGTTGAAACGTGTTGAATACGATTTGAATAATTGAACACCGTCGAAGAACAGTTGGGAATAAGTTAATCCAAGTTGAAATGGATTCGCAGCAAGTTATTACGAGCTTTAGAATATGAATAAGATGAACGGTGTTTTATATTATCGTGGCGGAGATCGGGGCCCGTTGAGACCAAAAGGCGAGAATCGCGAGTCTTGAAAATTCAACGGGTTCTGTATCTTTGTTAAGTTAGAGTTTCAAGACAATATAAGATATTGAAATGAGTTGTAACGCGTTATGGTTATCTCGATCTAGTTCACGCATGTTTTTCCGGATGAGATGGATCGAGGTAGATTGGAAAGGCAATTAAATGAATCCGAGAAGATCCTCTTCTGAGCAGTGGTGTTGGATCTTGAAATCTTGGCATTTTGATATTTTGGAATTTTACAGCCTTCGTATCTTGGAATATTAGTATTCTGGAACCTTGCCATCATAGCATTTTCGTATTTTCTAATTTTACTGTTTTATTATTCTGCCATTTTCGTACCCTGTTATCTTGGAATCTTGGTATTTTGATATCTGACTCGTTTGAATGGCGATTACATATTGAAAATATTGCACGATCGTGAGGGAAGATATTTTTCCCCTAGTATTCCTAGCTTGCTGGGAAATCGTGCGAGCATTCATGAGCGTTAGTATTGAAAAATGTTTCCCAACGGAGAAATGAGAAAGACTTATAGAAGAACGCGCAAGATTTCCCCTTGGATATCAAAGGTTTAGTAAAGGTTGTCACGATACTTATTTCCTATTGTTATCAACGATCTCCTTGACATTATCAGAAAATCTATCGAATGAAAATGCTGAAACGAATTTTGTCATTAAACGTTGTCAAGTTCGTTTCAATTTTAACTATGCGATAGCAATGGTTTTTTGCGAATATTTATTTCTACGTATTCCATCATTCGTTGTATGCACCAGAATAAATTCCAGTCAACGTTTTATTGAAAACATAGGCATCGAAGCTATGAAATGTTGCAATCAAAAATCGTTTTCGAAAAGTTGATGAAATTGTTCAGACGTTGAAAACTATAGTTCAAATGTTATTTTTCAAAACTGTCCAGGATGCCAAGGAGCTCTTCAACGTTTATTTATCTCTTTGAGACTTTGTTGGCACCGTTTCTAGATTTACGGTAGAAATACAAGCGCTACAGATATTTGCTGTATAACCGAAATCTATTATTTATTTTTGAATATTATGAAAAACAGTAGCATGAACTTTTACAGAAACATCTATTGTCTCTGTATTGATTACATCCACAGTGTGGATTTTGTTATGGAAATGAAGAATGTTTTCATCGGTTTTTGCAACCTTTGTTAACTCCGGTATACCAATGCATGTCTGCTTGAATTAAAAAATTTATTTATTCTGAGGAACTGGTTCAATTTCAGAATATAATTCTTTTTAGTTATTTTTAATCTTAGTATATGGTTCACTTTCAGTTAAAAGCTACAGATGTTAAAAATTAATTTTGCAATTTGAATGAAATTCTCAGTGTTGGTTACTTGTGATCCTTGTGGCAACTAAGATATCAATCTTCTCTACACAAACAAATTTCCCGTTCTCATTTCATGAAATTCACGGAAATCCGATTTCGCATCAAACACAAATGCACTTCCCGCAACCTTAAAGCAGACAGGGAAAGATTCATATTGAAAATTTGCTCGAAACATCCCGTATACATGCTTTATTCGCAGATTTTCGCTGTGAACTTATGCAACACGATGCAACATGTTATTTCGCGTGCCTTTGTAGCAGAGTAAATATTATGCATTGTAGGGCAGTTCCTCTGCAGGATAGTAAATATTGTGAAACAGAAATACTCGCAAGATATCTAACTGAACAGCTGCCTGCATTTTTCCTCGCATTAGAATTTCATATTTGGAGAAACAATTTCGAAGCATGCGAGTAACGCGACGTTTTGCATTTTTATCGCTTCACTTTTCCTAGTCTACTTGGATAGATTATAATCGCATGAAAAAATATGATTCGTGTTGTTTTCTTAGAAGTTGATCATCGTATTGAATCGCTTTCGAGCAGTTCTAAGTCGGGAACTGATAAAAAGCAAAGAATTTTCGACGAAACCATTTGTCATTGCAATTAGAACAAATGAAAACATAACAACAAGGATGAATTAGTTCCAGGAAAGCAATGAAACTCGATTCATTACGTGACTTCATGAATTATTGGACGCTGCTTTAATAAAAAACTTTTATTTTAGTTCTTTTCAATATCCATAGCCAGAACTGCGCCATTTGTTATTGCATTACAAAGGAGAGTAATTCAATTTAAGATCCCAATATGCTAACCAAAATATTTTTGTTTTTTTCAATTTTCTACCAAACATAGCAGCAATAGAATGCAATTTCTAGGGTCGCATCAAGATCGTATTGTTTTCTAATCGAGGAAAAACTCCTCTTACGAGGTTGGAAGTTTCATTGATTTTATATCGACGAGGATGGTCTAGATTCCTCGGCCTGTCCCATGTCAATTTTTATAATGAAACGGCACTCTATCGGTAAAACGTGGCCACGTTAGGGTATCCCAGAACGACCATCAATTTCCCTCTTCTATGATCTTGTCCAAGGGGCGAAGATTAATGTCGACTTTCGCGGTTTCTTTCTCTCTCTCTTTTTCTCTGTTCTTCTTACACTCTCGTCGACCAACGAATCGAGTATTCCCATTACAATGCTGATATTCGCTGGAGCCGAGACGATTAGATGCACGATTCGATTGAAGTTCAATGTAAGCGGGATCGATCGTGGCTGGTTTAACGCTTCGCGACGTCGACAGTGCGCACCTGTTCCGTTTAACAGAATGCCTGACTCGAATCTCTTATTTCCGCTCGATGGAAGCCAAGCGACAACATAAACCTGTGAATTCGCCCGTTGCTTTGTTCGCTTTCGCCTTCTTGGAAATTTTAGTCGATTTGCGTTGATCGTATCACTTACGAAGGCCACGCGTGCGAAAACCATTTGTCCATAGATGACATATCAAAATAATAATCCATGTAATTGTTCATCCTCTAAACTTCGAACTATCTCTTTAGATATTATTTTTTAATCTATGCAAATTTTTCTGATTTTCGTCGAATCACCTTCGTAGGCCTGGACTGGCCCCGTGTAAATAAATCAATCAATCAATAATGTAAAAATGTGTTCAGGTGTTCGTTGACGTCAGTCATTTCTGCGTTTTACGAGCATCATGGTGTGTCGTTAAGACTCACACTTTGGACGAACGGAGGTGGGTGACACGTCGACCGAATCATCGATATCCGAAGCGTGATGGTATTTTCAATTAACTGAGGAATGGTTTTAATTAATCGCGGTATCATTTTTGTAAAATTCTTCGTTTTCAACTTGTACCTCGAGTGGATTCGAATTACAAGTACGCGTCCTTGATTAATTAATTTCAAGAGAGAAGCAAGGAGGCAGATAATTTTGTTTCGTACTTGAAACGAATCGATTAAGGAACACTATTCGTCTGTAGTTGTACGGCTTTCCAATTTTCACTGTCTGTCTGATAGACGTTGCAAAGTAGTTGCCTGCTGCTTTCACGCCTACCCCGCAATTTGTTGTCGCTCGACCCCTCGCGGCCTTCACTCGTAATGTCCACTTAACGAGTGGCCCGTTTCTATTGATTATCTTGTTATTGAATCGTTTCAGGTGTTCACCCAGAAATATCGTACGGGCGTAATTGGCGAAAAAAGGAGGGGGGTGTTTCCAATTTGGTTTCGATCGATGAAACGTCCGTGTGCCATGCTCCATCGTATTGGAAATCAATTATTTCACGTTTCACTTTTATTTCTTGCGCAAAACATTTCAATAGAAATTCGAAGAGATGTTTAATTATCATTTAATTACGATCCAATTCCATTACCACGAAATTTTCTTCTTTTTGAAAAAAGTTCCAAGTACGCAATCAGGTATCAGCGTTAAGTTTTAGTGTCTATATTTATTCTTCAAATTAAATAAACGCTATCTGTCGTCATTATTATGCAGAAATGTCTGAATGCAACAGGCATCATTGTCATTCTTAAGAACCGCATCCAAGTAGCTGGTAAATTTGCACGAGACCAGCCACTCGATTCGAAAGAAAGGAAGAAGTCATCCAACGTTTCCACCGAGAAGGAAACTTCTGTGTAAACAAATCAGCCCACGGTCTTAGCAAGGAGCTTCGTGCTTTATCCAATATTTGCACATCGCTGCTTTATGAGAGGGATAACACTTCGAATTGCTTATCCTATCCTTTTGTTTGATTTGTATCCAAGTCTCGCGGGAATTCAGCTGCGAAAAGGAAGAACGAGCAGGTGCGCTCCAGATCGATATCAGACACGTACACGTTTCGAAATAGTTTCGTCAAGCTTCGATTCGCATACGATTTCGCGACACTTCTGGTTACCTAACGAACAGGGACGAGTTAATCGAGCCGATTCAATTAAACATTTGCTCGAGTATCTCTGCAGACTAGACTTCGAACGAATATAATCCTCTCCAATTATTACCTATCGCATTGGCGTTCGACGATGTCGTGATTAGAAGTTTTATATAATGCCTCAGAAATCTGCAGCATGATCTTTCATCGTCGAATATTTCACGTTAACGAGACGGTTCCAATTAATACCAACTCGGAGTAGCATTTACAGTGCCAGCTTAACAGGTACAGCGACTTCAGTTTGCTCGATGAAATCGCGACTTATCGGAGATCCAGACGAAACTTTTTTGTCCGGATCAAACGGATAATACTTCATCGTGCACGAGTTGAAACGATGTTCATTGTCGTCGACCTTGATTATCGGCTTCTTTAGCTTCGGTTCTCCTGAATCACTCGGAGCCATTTAATCTTGACGGTCGATGGCCATGCGTTTTCCTTCGACAGTCGATACGATTGCTTCTGCTCGCAAACGACGGAGCTCGTAAAGCTTGCCAATCGTAAACGTTCGGACAATTATTTAACAGCCATTATTTTCCTGCCTTTACGATGGAATTACATTCTATGCTCATAATTCGATCGCTCGCGAGACTCGTAAACCTACACGATGCATCAATTTGAAAGATGCTGTCTGAACAAACAGGACATCCAGTATTGATGTCAAAACGATGTCTACGAGAATTCACGTTTACGCTCTACTTGATTTTCACGCGTACATATGTTTCTAGATGGTGTTCGGTGCCCTTTTGCCCTTTCATAACGGGGACGAGGTCTGTGCAATTCCCTCGCGTGCCCTATATACCGATATTGCGAGTTTCGTACAGCGAATTCGTCTTTGAAATCTCGTGACAGCTGCGGAGGTAAACATCAGACAGCTTTGCTGAAAAATGTGTCGGCACGTATCTCTTATTGTGCAAATCTTATCGATCCGATTAAAATAATCTCATAATAAAAAGAAGAATAGAGTGTATTATCCCGAATCAAAATCAGATCGAATTTTTCTTGTAAATCATTAGATACCTATAAATAGTGTATCCTATGACGATCGAACAAGTTCCACGAAACAACGAGGGTAATGACTATCCAATTACGAAATTGGGTACTTTACCATTTAGACAATACTGTAATTTCCTCTCTCATGAGACGCGGACGAAGAAAAGAGGTCAGCCTTAAAACAGTCGACACCCCTTCTCGAGGACTCATTAACTCGACCCGACTACTTCGAGCGAATCTCACGATCTTAAATATTTACGTGACGCGAGCTAGTCTAGGTTGGAAGGTAACTGAAATTTTCAATGTACTCGTCGTCCAGGAAGAAATTCGGTTGCTACAGTCGTTGCTCGCGCTTCGTTAAACTTTCATTCGGTCTAATGATCCTTCTACCCTTCTTTCGTCTCTATGAACATTCTCCTTTTGATCGTCTTTGAGGCACGAGTTAACGAGTTCACGTTTTGATGGTATTAACGCGTGTACGTAGTCGCAAAGAGGGAATTAATCAACGATGTTCCGCGGGAATTAATTAAAAACACGTTATGGAGGCTGAGAGAATCTCAGATATGTCGTCTCCTTGAGCTCCTTCGTTTTGCAATTAGTCCGTTGGATGACGCCGCGTCGATGTTACAGACTGCTTGCAATTTATGTCAACGCGAATTTCATTCGCGTAATTGTAGTACCTCTTCGGTATCGCGTTTCGGATAGACGCTAATGAATATGCCGTTCTACGTGTGAATTGTTACAGAAATTGTAACGATAAATTTTCGACGCGTTACTTGTACGTTATCTAGCATGCGTTTCGGGGGTTGTGTCTGCTTAAGCTACTTTTACGATCCCTTTTTCTCTACTATAATTTGTGGCGGGATTCCATACGAACGTTCCAGATACGAGGACGCATGAAATATAGTGTGCGATCTTAATCCCTCCTGGCCCTTGTGGGATAAATTTCCGAGAAAACTTAAGGATTCAGGCGGAAAAATTCATGGTTACGTTCGTCCGAATGTCTGTCGAAGAATTGAAGAAATTTCGTTCGGGGAAGAATGAAAATTTGTGGGAAATCGATAATAAGGAAAAGAAAGATTCTGTTGAAAAGCAAAGATTCGAGCGAATATAACTTTGTAAATTCACCTTCGAATTTGTGATATAAATTACCTAAATTAAAATTCCAACTTTCCATGTGTTGTGGGTAGTTAGGAGTGGAAAAAGTAAGATTCCTCTCACCCAAACTATTATCCCTTTCTATTAATTGGAATAATGGAGGTTCCACTATATCGAACATCGCTTTATTAACTGAGAATGTCCATTAACCTAGCGATGGTATCCCAGCATCGATGTTGAAGCACTTGACAAGTAGTTTATACAATTACTGAACACTTCTCGAAATGAAGTGTACTGCCCGTAACGTGTTTCTTCGCTTGGCTCCATCCAAGTAATTCTACACTCTGCCCTTTGCTTCGACTTCAGTGTCCCAGTTACTAGGATTAGTTTATTTTTCTGCTTGAAATGTCATAGAAACAATACTTGTCAATTTTAGACACGTATCAACGAGAGAAGTTTGCTTCCTAAAGCACATCAGAATCGCCACAAATTCTTGTCTTCATTTCTAATTACAACATAAGCTCAGCTTACTTCACGACGTGACCCGACCTCGAAATTTCAAGATGTTGATCATCTGACTGGAATATTTATAGCATTCTCTATTAATGTAGTTACCCTTGCAAACATAAAATATACCTAAAGCTAGCTATCGAAAATTACAATTCACAAAACGAACTTCCAGATCGTTAGAAATATTTGAAGCTCATTAGACAAACCTGAAGCTTACCAGACGAACGTAAAGCTCACTAGCTTTGGGAAGCTGATGCTCGCTAGGCGAACTTAAAGCTTATTAGGCGAATGTATGAATTGCTAGATGGACGCGAAGCTAGCTAAATGGATCTAACAATAAGTTTCGCTTATAAAGCTAAAGCTCGCTATGGGGACTTGAAGTTTATTATACGAATCATAGTTGGCTATGTGCACCTAAAACCCAGAATAAAAGGTGATCAGTAAAACCCACCGGAAATCATATGTTTAATTTCGATCGATATTACGGATCGAAAAAAAGCATCGCAAATGAAAATTCACGCTTTCCTGTTAATTCAACGTAGGTATAGTATGCCAAAGAAAATAGTCGCGACGGTGCATGCAAGTCGCTGGTTAGTCTTAGAGGTCTTCTAAGTACTCATCCGGCGAATAATATCGTTGTCGATTCCAGGCCGTGGATGGCGGCAAAGCGGATTGGCAGCGGAAGGGTGTATAGGAGGCGCGTTGGTTCGGGTGAGCCAAAGACGGGTAACAGGGTTGTAGTATCTAGGTGGCGCAGCTGCGAGTAGAAAATCGATACTTATCGTCTCCGACGAACGGCAGGTCGACTTTCCAGTACGCGGCTCGTGTGCACGAGGTAAACACGGCTCCCATGGCAATTAGCATGGAATGATACGAAGAGAAGCCTTTCAATCCGCTTCTCCTCTCTATTCACCATGGTACGTTCAATAAAAAAGCAGAAAATCAAATTTGGAGCAAGAAAAATGTTGAAAGACAAAGAGAAAGTAACGATCGCAAGGTGGACGACTGACGGGACCGGTTGACAGTCGATGAATCTCGATCAATCAGTGACGAATCACCTCGACGATGTTATTGTTTCTTCACATATGATCACGCGATATTTATTATCGTTTCTTTTCTCTTTTATGTGCAGTACGGTTTTGTGAATTACGCCCTTGAGCTGCTGGTTATGAAGACCTTTGACAGCGAGACGTGGGAGGCGATAAAGTAGGTAAAACGTGGGCGCGCGCGGTTCGCGACGCGCCGACTCTGATCATCTCTTTCTTCCTTTCTATCCTTGCGATATATTTTGATGTTTAATATTTTCTATTTTGCATGTGACACGTTGCTGTTCGTTCGGCCGCGATGCGGTGCACGTGCGATATCGTTTTCCGAATTTTATAGTTGCATTATTGTTGTGCGATTGACGCTAAAGGGGAAGCTTAGCGAGACCACGTGGTGTATCTCCGTGCTTGACCAACTTTATTTGGTTGTTGAGTCGCAGCGTATATAGGGTAGGTTCGATGCATCCGTGACCTGAATCCCTCGCGTACTTTAATTGAAATTTTGCTGGCCTCGTTGGGACTTTTCTGCCCTTTCCACCCGTTCGTTCCAACTCGCGCGCTACCAGTCGGAATTTATATTGAATTTTCTGTCCGACGTGACCCAATACAAATCGGAGGAATGATTGAATTTCTGATTCCATGGGTTCTCCGAGGCACGCTGCGCGCCTCGGACGTTTCAATACCGTGTTTCCACCCCTTAGTGGATTAAATTCGATAAATTTGAGAGAAGACATGCGACGTTTAGCACCAATAAGGAATTCAGGGATAAATCGTTCAATCCGTGAATGTTTTGGAAACAAACGTGTATTCTTTTATGAAAATAATTTCCCAATTAAAAAAAAAAAAAAAAAAAGAATAAAAATAACAAAAGATATTAAAATGGATAATCGTTGTATCTATATTTGCATATCAAAACGTCTCCTTTCAATTCTCTATCGATCCAAGTCTGATATTGACGTAATATTAAATTTATTGTAGACCGAATTGAATCGTAATTTTATTTATTCCCTCACATTGAAAAAATATGGAACGCTTACAAATTTTATTAGGTATCTTATGACTTCTAAGCGACAATGTGTATTCAGAAGATTTCTGTTCCTCGTAAAACGTAAATGTAAACAGTTTGAAGACATAGAACAGCAGCAAATTTTCTTTCCTCGTTCTTTATCGGATCAACAAGTTCGCATAATAAACCTATGTTTACCTGATCCTTGAAATATATTGATTCACAGACACAGGGAGGAAATATTGGTACACGTTCCACTGCTTGTCTGCAGTTTTTTAAATCCTCCGATCGAACAGTCGGCATAAATATTTTATTGTTTCCAGGAATCGTTTCGTACGTTTTGCTTATTCGACGGATCGCGATCGCTCTTTTAGAAAAGTTTGCAATGGTCCGCTGGCAGACGTCAAATCCCAACGTTACAAATAAAAGGTGTAACTCGCGAAGAGTGAAACTTTTTACGTTTACAGCGAAAAAGCGTAACTGTTTTCCTGGATAGTTTTGTTTTTTTCGTCAAATGAAAAACGTGACTCTCGGTTTACCTCAAAGTTTGTTACTGCCCCCCGAGATTCTTCCGTGGACCGCGAAATCTATAAAAAGAAAGAAAGAAAAACGTACTTGTATACTTTGCTTGTAACGAGAGTTTACGCGGCGTTAAACACGCGAAATTATCGTGGAACGCGTGCTCCATGGGAACGATTCTCTCCGGCGAGCTTTCTAAGAGGACAACGGTACCCATGCGACTTTCACTCTGAATAAAGTTATTCAGAAAAGCTCTCGCAACCTCGCCGCTTTCCTCCTGCATTTCTTTTCCTCCGTCCACGATTATAGCTCGCTTGGAATAATGTAATGGGTAAGCTACACGGTTTACTGAGATTTAATTGAAAGCCCGGCCAGAGGCATTACGGCACAGGAATTTATTGTTGTACCGACCTCCAGTGGGATTATTAATTTTTTCACACTGCTGCGTCGAGATTGCAGGACATTACACGGCTATACGTTATTAAAAATATTGCGAGAAAATTATACACGACACCAGCATTAAAGTAATGCTTACTTACTTTAATTAATTGAACGAACCTTTCGTTTGATTTTAATTAACTTGCAGCTTTGATTCTGTTTGCTTTTAATCATAAGTATTAACTTTACAGTATTGATATTAAGTTATACGGTAAGGGTTTCTTTCGAAATAAAACAGGCAGTTCGCACTGTGATAAAGTCTCGGGAGAGTAATGTTGCCTGCTGAAGATACACGCGAGAGACATCAAAATGTGGGTTATCTTGAGAATGAAATACGGCGATGACCCTTAAATGCTTGTGTAAAGAGGGTCACTTTATCAGCTCCAAATGACCCTTCGCAATATCCCCTCTATACATTGTGCGATATAATTTTGGTAGGCTCCATTTGTTCAGTTTACTTGACATGATCAGTAAGTTTTCATACAAACACGTAACAAAATAAAAAATTGGTCGTGGATTTGTGATCTTCAGAAAAGGGTTTTTTAACTCGTATGTAAAAAGGGAGAAGAATCCTATGATCAAAGCATATTTCGTAGTGATTGAGATGAAACGATTTCTGTTCACTCGAGTGCTAATATTTCACGGCCAATTTAAGATGAATTCCTCCTTTTATAGGAGCATCGCGGCTCGAAAAAATTTATATAAAAATACCGTGGTGAGGCCGGCGTGACAGCTCATATCCATGTCAAATACCGAAGTATCTTTAAGCTATACTTTGTAAATTTAATCTAGAAGAGACTGTCGAGCTGTTAAAATGCTTGGCAAGAAGCATTTACTTTGTTTGACGCGTGAGGCTAATTAACTTAGCCGTGAAACTTCTCCTGAAATTAATGCACTATATTTTGATAAACAACCCCTTAACTAATCACGTAGCCGCGTTTCACAGCGCTTTAATGTTATCAAGAGGGAACAAACAGTCTTTATTAATTAACTTGACGATCCAACGTTCCCTTTGAATATCATAATTGATTATCCTTAAGTAATTACGTTACATTTTACTTGATTAGAAACTTTTTAACGTCAAAGGTATTTGACTTTTTTGCTACAGCAAGCTTTAATCAAAAAGTATTTACACTACAAGAACAAGTAAATTTAATAAAATTCTTTTAGCTTATCTCATGGGGCTATTTCGATTAAAGCTGTAGTTTATCAGATTTATTACATTTTTTATATTTTTTACACAGCTTTCTATCATCATTTGTTTATTTTTCAAATGTAGCTATACGTAATCATCATTATTAATTTTCATTAATATTCTGTTAATTCAGAAAAGATGCGGCTGTTAATATGGAAGGGCAATTTCTCGTCCGTCAGATATATGACGACGAGATTACCTACAACATTATATCGGCTGCTGTCAACCGACTCAGTACGTATTATTAATTTTTCATAAGAAAGTGCAAGAGAATATTATTATTATCTGAAAATCTCCTGTGATAAATTTGTTACAGTCTTCAAATACTCTCCTAGCTTATCTACATACTTTATCCTTGTCTAAATAATTATTTTATCGCTTCTTTCATCTTCCACGTTTAATATCCGGATCTCTTTACCTGGATTCTCAAACGATGTTTAATCAGACTAATGTTTTACCATCCCTTTGAGCCGATCTTTACTCCCATTCTTACTTCGACCATTCCTTGATGTAATTATTTTTTGCGATTCGCTATGTTCTCTTTTCGAATCGAGTAGAAAACAAAGCTTTCGCTTGAACTTCCCTCGCAAATGCTCCGTGAAATTAAGGATTGTATTCCGGTACGTTTTCCGAACAAAGGATATAACAAAGAATCCAACCCCCTCGAACTTTCACCCCAATAATCTATCCTGAAAGCAACCGCTGAAAGAACAGTACTTTTCAAAGCGTCGACTAGATAATTGATCTTCGATAAAAGGAAAAGATACTTGATTACACTTAAATTACTCCAAACTGTACTTTATTATCGGGCTATCAATAATCGACGCTACAATTTAATATTATCTGAATACCTGGAAGTACAGAAGCTTTGATGTTATTTTGAAATTATTTTATTGGAAAATTGTTATCTATTAAATTTTGTTATTTAACGAGTTCGCATCCGATATTTTCCAGACATACCAGCAAACGAGATCCTCGAGCTATTCGGACGAATGTTCTTCGAGTTCTGTCAGGACTCTGGTTACGACAAGATTCTTCAGGTGCTCGGAGCGACGCCCAGGGACTTTTTGCAGGTAAATCACGGTTCGACACGGTCGTTCGCTTGACGACCACTCACTTTCGAGGCGATTCGTGAAAAATAAAAATTTGCTCGAGGGCGATGCGTTTGGTATTCCAACGATTCCGTATGGTCGGAGTGAAAGTTTTCTGAAATGATGACACACGGACAAATCGACATCCGCTGCAGGTCCGTGTAACACAGAATGGTATTTCGATGCGCATGTTAGAAAGTTGTAAAAGAGGAAAAGAGTTTCTTATTCCGTGGCACAGGCTCTTTAAATTAACCTGTTACCTAATAATATCGTCGACTGACTGCTAAATGCATAATTATATTTTTTATTTTGAACGAAGTACACCGAGTGTTTATAATAAAACACAGTCGTTGTTTTTATAGAAATCTCGGTCGTTCAATGAATAAAATTAACGAATGGAACGTCGTCGAGGGACAAGATTATTATCGCCATGTTTTTCTTGCAATGGGGTTTCATTTCCGGTTCTCAGCCGAGCCTAAAGTCACGTAGAGACAGTTTGTTCTTGTACCATCGTTACCAGTCGAATTTGCAATTTCGTTTCTTGCGTTCCCATTGCTGGATTCTAGAATACGAGCGAAACGTGTCGCGATTGAAATTAATAGCGCGAATGAAAACGGGAACGGGCAAAGAGCATCGTAATGCGAAGCTACGAGCACTCTCCGTTAATCTGGTTCAATCGCGAAACTATGATCGAAAACGAATTATGTACTAGACACTCTGTGTTTTAATTAGCGTTGTACATAGTTTAGGAGAGTATCGGTAGTTTGACAGGGACCGTGTTACGTCTAATTGCAGAACTTGGATGCCCTTCACGATCATTTAGGCACTTTGTACCCGGGAATGAGGGCACCCTCTTTTCGGTGCACCGAGAGACCGGAGGATGGAGCGCTCATATTACATTATTACTCCGATCGACCTGGCTTAGAGCACATTGTGATTGGCATCGTTAAGGTATTTCGTTCTAGCAGCTAGATGAAATTAATAGCCTGAAAATTGGATGAAAATTTACGAATTATTCGATAGAACGTAAAAGCTATTTGGATGGATTTTGATACTTTGTTGATTGGAGTTGTTATTCTTTTAATAAAAATTATTAAATTTCCATTCTATCTAACTGGTTCGAATCGAAACGAGTTATAATCTCTGTCGGTCGTAGACCGTGGCGAAAAAGCTTCACGGCACGGATATTGAAATGAAAATATTGAAGACGAAAAACGAATGCGATCACGTTCAATTTCTGATAACCAATACGTCTGGACCCGGGGTTGTATCGAACCCCATGATTGCAGAATTGGAAACTCTGTCCGTCGGTGAGTAATATCATCCCTTCTAGCATGTTTTAATTAATTATTCACAAATCTTTCACAAAAATGATAGTTGACTGAATTTCATTTTCGTATTTATTTAGTTTATAATTTTCTGTAAGTGTAACGAATAATGGCAGAGATTTCATAGAAAGTTTCTATCAAGTTTCCTCGTGAAAAGCTCCGCGATCAAAGGGTTAAAAGGACCGCAAAATGTGTTACAGAGCCAAAAGTGAGCCCTATGACGTTCTGTCGGGTTTTCCCTTTTCACTTGATGTTCAATCGAGACCTGACCATAGTACAAACTGGATGCACTATAACTCGAGTGATACCTCAAGTGTCCTCTGGTAATTGCAAGTTAAGCGACATTCTTCTCACCGTAAGTTCATACTATTACAATTTAAAAAATCTTAAACATCTTTTCTGATTTATACAAATTATCACTATTAAAATATGTGTCAGTAGATTTACATAATTTATTATATCATAAATCTTACACTATACAAAATGATGTATTACGCATTGATTGCCACAGTGAAAACTACCGTACGTAGTATGACACACTTTAAGAAGAATAATTGAAAATATGATCGTGTATATTATAATCCATCAATTTGATTACTCAACTTTCAACATCGTGTCATCAGTTTCTTTCCTGCATTAAAAACAAAAAAAATTAGCCTCGTGTATCAGTACATGCTCATTTACTATTCATCCTGCCTGATTAGTTGAAAGCATAGATATAATTCGCTGTATGCATGCACATAAACATCCTTCTCAAGTTCAATCTCGTGGGAAGATATCAAATGGATAGAGACGTTAACAAGGAATCGATACCATGTTTTATTCTCGAAACAGCGCATAAGTTATCACGGGGCAGGGAGAAATTGCGTTATTGTGAGCCGCTATCTGGCCACCACCGATATAATTCGTGCGGATTCATACACGCGTAATCATATATCTTTCAAATGCGGTTTACTTGACGTGACACGCACCATTGAAACGGAACCATTTAACTTCGTTTGCACAGACGCCCGCGTGTGCATCCGCGGGCGTAATCAATTATACACCGGTTATTATTATTCCAGCGTCGCTGAAATTCGCGTCGGTCTTAATATTTTGTTACGGGTAGCTGATGCGCTGTTATTTCTGCATAAAATATGCTTTCGAAAGCACCTACTTCTGCGAATAATCCGTTTCAATAATTTTCATTATTTTAATTACCCAAATTATTTAATTCAATTTTATCGCTTGTCCTCATCGACTAATGTTGAAGCTTTACTCCGCTAGATCAGACCACATTTAGAGCTGACGTTCGAGAATATATTGTCACACATAAACACCGTGTACGTACTGCGGACGAAGAAGGGTGTGATGAGAGTCAACGCTTCTGAAGAGTACTCGTATCTCCGCTTAAAAGTTTGTATAGCCAATATCGAAATTGTTTAATGGAGTATTCCCATGAGTGACAATGTACATAAATTAATTACTCGAGATGTATCTCTTCACGTGAATATTTTTCATTTATAAACGAAGATTAAAAGTTGCTTCAATTGTAATTCAATTAATTTGGAATTTGTGAAATTTTCAGTGCTCAAGCATGGTTCGTTATTACAATCAAGATTTTTATTCTTTCAGGGACAAATGTTATACATTCCTGAGTCGGACTTCGTGATCTTCCTCTGTTACCCCAGCGTTATGAATCTAGACGATTTAACCCGGTAAGAGTTCAGGAATAATTATTATGTTTGTCATAAAATTTGGTAGAATTGAGCTTAACTTTACTGCTTGCATAATTAATGAGAACAGTTCGTTAAGACAAGGTGAATGGTATTGTTTCGAATAAATGTCGAGTATTACCTAAAGTTTGTAGGTACGAATAAAAAGATAAAAAGAAAGTATTATCCAAATATAGATTATCCATTTAACAATTTTCCATCTCATATGTCACTGCAATTATATTACATACATTAATATCACTACCCGTTAGAATACGTTAATCTGTATCGTGACAAGCTGTATGACAATTATTAAATAATTTTCTAAATGGAATTTCAATCAAGCTAAACAAGGTGCATGTACGGTTGTAATCAATAACATGGACGTTTATCGCCATGCATTTTCCGGTTCAACGTTTCTGAACCCTGCAAAACCCCTTCGTGGAGAACGCGTAACTCAGAGAAACAAATGGCCACCGCAAAGAATACTATACGAGTTTCCACGTGCAAAACGTGGAACGCTGTTCTATGGACGCCGTTCGTCTCAATTAGAAACGATCGAAAGCGTAGAATTTTCGCTTTGGTCTGATCTACGATGCTAGAAGTTCAAATTTCCTTTATTAAATGTGTTTGAATTGAAAATTATGGGTGGTGAATCAAATATGTACATATTAACTAATTTTTATAAAACAATTAGTTCGTTACGTAAACGGAAAAAGAGAAAGAGAAAGAAAGTAAGACGATAAAAAGAAAAAATGACAAGGAGAACAAAAAAGGGTGAAGATTTTCGAACGAGAGTAATTCGGCGACGGTGTAACAAGAATTTATGTTCGCAGTATAGTAGCGGCAGACACAAGAATGGCTGTAATTATGTGAACCATCGCTTCGGCATCTATTGAACGACCATTACCGTTGTTTCACCGACGACAAATATTTTCCGCACAAAGACAGGGGAATACGTTACGATGAATTAATAGGGTGTTTCTACTTACTGGCCACTAAACTCGTTGCGTCTATTTACGATAACGACCCACATACCACGACCGTCCATAACCACTCGCCTGGTTACATTTCATTCGATCGTGAATTTTATAGCCTTCCAAAGTAGATACATACACGCGTATGTCCTTCTCCATTGTGCAATTTGTTTGCTGAAGATTTACGAAACGATTGACTTCGATCTACTCCCATTAATCGTGTCTTAACTTTCACGGTGATATTGTGACATAATAAATCCTTTTGGAATTCTTCTTCGTACATTAACTATACGCTAAATTGACGAAAGGAGAACTTAGAAATTTTTGCTTTCGTCAACTCACTCTTGGCAATATGTTTCCAAATGTCAGCGACGTACGGTACTTAAACTTTTGGTTCTGAGTGAGACCTCTTCTTAATTTTTGTTTTGCTAAATTATTTTATATACATATATATATAAATTATTTCTACAAAAAGTCTTTTTGCTACATTTTAAATGCAAATGTGCGACGTTTCTGATGGGACGAGTAATTCCAGGGTGGAAATTCGATCATGTAATCGTGTCATTACGAGGTAGGCGAATTTTACGCGTCGCTGTTCCGCTTATGGTCGTCGATTAACGCGCGTATAATTCCCGGTGTAGTTGGAACCTGCGGGAATTCGTTCTAGTAAAAGCGTCGCGCCAGTTAGCGGATAAATTTGATGCTTAATCGAATCCGCTCTTGTTATCTCGCCCGTTAACTTCTTTTTACAATGCGAAACGGATCGTGGCTCCCTTCGAGCGACGAATTACACGCGAAAGTTACACGGTCTGGGAAAAATACGGTCCAACTATATTTCGCTTCTTCATGAATAAAAATAATTGAAGTGTGGCTGATTGAAAAAATATCGTAAAGATAATTGGATGAACTCATTACAGATAAAGTCGGTATTAATTAAAAGTATCAAAGAGGAAATAAATTATCGCTGATTCCGTGATTTCATCTTATTTTCGATGGGCGCGCATAACCTTTGTTCTTTAGCCGCAAACTACCGTGAGAAACATGAATTATACATCGAAGATGGATTTGAAATTCAAAGGATTAGCGCGAGAACTGATATTTCTGCAGAAAAATCGTGCTGTATTTTTAACCATGATGTCCGATGAGAGTCGTAAATATTCTCTTAACGATTCTCGAACGATTCTTAGAAATGCAAAACAATATTCGTCACCTGACTATTTTTAACAAACATTTTATACTTGCATCAGTTTGTGTCGAAGGTAACTTTGAATTACAAAAGTTACTATAAAAATAATTTCAAAAGGAATACATATTTAGATGTGATCTTAGCAGTCACTTTCTGTTCCGAGAATCAAGTTCAACAATTTAATCGATCAATTTCATCTCACTGAGGAAAATTATATAGAACCTATTCCAGTTCGTATTTCATTCTTTTCGTACATTGAACCCTTGCGTGTTTATATCTCGATGGAACTTCGAATTTATGCAGGGACCCCTTCATCATGGAAACCTGAAATTTGCATGCATTTTGCAATCTAATTAAGCTTCTTTTCTAACGAGTAGACTTCTCACGATTATTATGTTATTCATAACATAGTTAACTACTATAAAAATACTAAGTATGCTTTTTTAATGTTTGGATCGACGCTTTAACGAAACTGGAAATTTAACTTTTTATCTTTTTCACGCTTTTGATGATCAGACGAGGATTGTATCTGAGCGACATCCCTCTTCACGACGCCACCAGAGATCTGGTGCTGATGTCGGAGCAATTCGAGGCTGATTACAAATTAACGAGAAACTTGGAGCTGCTTACCGATAAATTGCAGCAGACGTATCGCGAGTTGGACGGCGAGAAGCAGAAAACCGACAGGTAAGGATCTCCGTCCGCGTAATTTTCTGATTAAGGAGATCCCCATTGGCCTCGTTTGCCATTTATCCTGACGCAATTCTGAGGGGATCGGATCTATCTTTCGGTCCAACGAACTTCTTTCTTGACAGGCTACTCTCTTGTCGGAAATTGGATCGCACTTTTTTTTTTTTATCTCGTGGAAGGGCAAAAGCAGCTTTTTTCAAGCTTCGCCTGTTCCTAGGATCGTCAGAAGCTGAATACATTTTATGATGATGATCGTAAAAACAGGATGTTCTCCTTTAATTTGGAAATGAATGACGAGGGGGAGCTGTAAATTAGGGTGAACGTATGAAGATTGAGAAGGGTCGAGATGGTCATTAATTTCACGAAGTAAAATTGAATAGAGAGTGACATTAGATATGGATCGAGAGTAATCTTTTCTCGATAGAACGCGATGTTCTTTTCGTATTTTAAAAGGTTTCCGATGTAGTATCTCATACGGAAATTTCATTTGTAATGGAGCTCGCATTAGAAGAGTGAGAAGACTGAAATATCTTCGATATTTGAAATTCTAATAACTCTTACGACCCCTTTCAGTCTCCCTCGCGTACAGTTTTCTCAAGTCAATGTGCATTCAATATCCTGGTACTTTGTGATACAGCGAGTTTATAGATTAAAGCGAACCATACTGTACCGAGGATTTCCTTTATTGCTACGACCCACTATTCAACCCCGTTTCATTCAGCAAAGTACGTCTGCTATTTTTTCATTATACTTTTACAATGGACATTTCTCACATTTATAAGCCTTTTAAATTGTTAAGCAACCATAATAAGAAGAACGTTACTACAAAATATAAAAGCAATGGCACTCGGTATTTCCATGAAACATACGGCTGTCAAAATATTATATTAAAGTGATGCCCGATGACTTCCATAACAGTCAACACATTCGAATAGCGAGGGAAACGAACGAGTTACAATAACTCGCGCTGTGATTCGAGAAATTTTAAATAAAAGTTGCTCGTATTCCGCAGATTGCTTTACTCCGTGCTGCCAATTTCCGTGGCGAACGAGCTCCGACATTCCAGGCCAGTTCCAGCTAAGAAGTACGATTGCGTGACCCTGTTGTTCTCCGGAATAGTCGGTTTCGGTGCGTACTGTGCAGCTCACACGGATTCCAGCGGCGCGATGAAAATCGTCAACATGCTGAATCAGCTGTACACCGCCTTTGACGTGCTCACCGATCCAAAAAAGAATCCCAACGTGTACAAGGTGAGAGTTTACCGTGCGAGGTACGTCCATCTTGCACCGAGTAACGTTTCACGCGTGTTTGTATTTTTGAAAGGCACTTTCGTGCCGCGATGAAAGTTCCTCGGTCGCGTAACGTGCCGTTTAAAATACATTGATCAGTGGCTGGAACAGGAAACGTGGGCTGTCATTGTTGGAGAGGTTGCCCATTTAAATAATAACGACGGGGAGAAAGAGAAATTCTTTTTCTATTCCCCCTTCGAAGTTTCCTTTATTATAACTAAGT
This sequence comes from Osmia lignaria lignaria, assembly GCF_051020975.1. NCBI lineage: Eukaryota > Metazoa > Arthropoda > Insecta > Hymenoptera > Megachilidae > Osmia > Osmia lignaria. The sequence continues at coordinate 10,341,841 of NC_135041.1, forward strand.
GTATGGAAAACTCGCTTATTTGAGCGTGCAATTTGCTAGTTCTACCGTAACGGGACCGGGGTTACTCGACCTTCTTTTCAAATTATAGTTACGTCCGTTGTGTGCAAATGGTTTCATCGTTGCGGAATAATTCTCCCGATGACATCTCTCTGAGAGTACGAGTTTGCAAAGTTTCATGTATTGTTCTGACTTAGTATGATATTAACCCTTGGATGGCGTACCACTGATATGATCACAATTATCTAAATTTAATTTTAATTACATTTTCATTTTCATATTTTCGATTGAATTAATATATCAGCAAGTTTTGAATTATTATTTCAGCAACTCCGTTTATTCGTAGTAACAGCCATTTTAGTCATGTCATCGTGGAAACTTTCTGATTTAATAATATTATCGATCTTACTCGCTCGAGAGGATGGTTCGAGAGCTAAAGTAGGATTCGCGGTAGCAAGTGTGTAACAGACAACGGATATATTTGAATTTACGAGGTTTGTTAGCACTGATCCACTTTGGTCGGACTAGGTCGAAACTGTTGGTGACAAATACATGGCCGTGAGCGGATTACCAGAACCATGTCGTTGCCATGCACGATGCATCGCTCGCCTAGCGTTAGATATGATGGATCTTGCTGCAGATGAAGTGCAGATCGATGGCGAGCCTGTGGTAAGTACCCCTATTCTTTACCTGCGTTATGCCGAGTTCCAATTCTACTTTCTTAGCAAATCTCGTACGAAGGTATATATCAATTTAGGATACGTTCTTAGTTTTCCTTTCAGAAATTTTGTATCAGTTGTAGGCAAACGAGGTTAATTTCTGATAAGTATGACAGAGCAGGAGAAATACTGTTTCTTATGATTTATAAGTTTGTATTTTCGTATTTTAGAATTGACTAATTTTCTGATTTTTCGGAACATCGAGGGCGATTGATTTACGGAGAAACTTAATACGAAGCTATTCAATCAATCAACTTTCTATTCTATTTTATTCGGTCGAACGCTTTCTCCTTTTTGAGTCTCGAATATTCAACCGAGTACCAACCCGTGAATTCTGTCGTTGAAATTTTTATTCAAAGTTCAAATATTATACGCTAACGTAATATTTTTATTCAAACAGAACGATGATACAATTTGATCGTTTAATTCAAAAATATCTATTATAGTATACAGCAGCTTCGCGTTAAGGTGTCAACTTGGTCTCGACGTATCGAATAAATAAATAAGAAGCATCTTGAGACGGATTCAAAGCTGTTGACTTAGGCTTTCAATCGCGTTTCGTGACGAGAGAGGTATCGACACGTGGGTTTCTTGTATTCGATTATCCGTAAAAAGATTCTTGTTCTCCTTCCGGAATGCACTCTTCCGGTTTCCTCGCGAAAGCTTCCGCCGAGTAACGTTCACGCGATCGACGTGACACGAATACGCATTGTCTCTTTATAAGAAGACCTTGCTGATGTGTTTCGCAGAAAATCACCATCGGGATCCATAGCGGCGAGGTTGTGACCGGTGTCATCGGCCACCGTATGCCACGTTATTGTTTATTCGGAAATACGGTGAACCTTACCAGCCGAACGGAAACCACCGGAGAACCTGGGAAAATAAACGTTTCCGAAGACGCGTACAGGTAAATTCAATTAATTCGCTTTAAATAATAAATCGAAAATTGTGAGCGGAATATTAGGAATAATTAGCGTGTCGAATTGACAGTAATCGACAGGGTACCGTGTCAGAGCTGACAATAACGTGACAATGAAATGTTTATCAAGGTAATTCAATTACACGAGTGAAGTTAGGAAAATCTAGAATGGCTCACGAGCCATCATCCCCGTGGGAACTTTATTGGACGCAAGGGGATAAAATTTAATGCAAAACGGTAGTTGAAACGACAGCCACGCTTGTCAACCAAAACTCCCGAGCGTTTAATGCTCTTGTAACGTTGTTGTTCGTTGCGAGATTGACTGGCTTCAATTTACGCATTAAACTCATTGCACAATTTATAAAACGATATCGAATCGCGTAAAGGAAAACATCGAAAGGCAAATTTATCGCTTTCTCTCGAGAGTAATTCGCAACTCTTTGCCTGCATAAAACACGTAATTCCGTCGGTATTTCACAATAACCGGTAACAAAAAGTACAACTTCCGATGGAATTATAATGTCATCTTTCACGATTTATTTCCTCTTTGTGTCAAATCCAATTTATCAACGAATTCGATTTGTTTCGTTATTTCTGAAACAAGTATCGCAGGAAACGTTTCGCAAAATAATTATAATACAAAGTTATGGAAATCGACAAGTAGTATAAGTTGCTTTTACTACTCGAAAGTCTGCCGCTACGATATTAATATTGAAGAAACTCGTTACATATCGTGGTGAATATCGTACACTCGTAAACTTCGAGTAAAGTATCAGACGAAGTGGAAAATTCGATACACCTGTGTCAGAGTTTACACGGTCATTTATTTTATGGGATCGTTCTGGTTCGATCAGAAAGTTAATCGGTTTATGTGACCAACTGGCAACGCACTGAAACTTATAAGAAAGTTTACAACATTTTAGACAACGCTTACATTCGTGTGTCAAACTCTTCTAAACTAGATTCCATTGGATCATGTAATCGATTATATCTTTGCCAAAGTTCGTAAGCATTCCAAATACCTACACCTTTAAAAGTTCCTTACATTTCATTGAAAAATTTTAAAAGGATAGAATTAACATAGAAGTTAATTATTGTACATAATTTAAGGCACTTTATTCTTCTGCTTTCTTTCGATTCATCTCCCAAGAGCTAATGCTCAAATAATATAAAACCTTAATTTGTAAAAAATTTAACCAATACTTCCAAAAGTGGCAAACTTAAAATCTCCATATTCTACACACAGAAAACATCGACGACCTCATCTTCAAGTAAACCTCGAAAGAATCTCTCGATGACCCAAAAATTTCCGTATTCCAAGCAACGAATCTCAGTTTCTCTGAAACATTCCTCAGATAACATATCGATAACCGCTAATCGTACAGAAGATCCAGGTAGTTTCTCAACGATTCGGGAAGCTGTAATTGGTGGATCCCGTGTGGGAGACTCCAGTTTTCGAACAGAGTCTCTCGAATACGGCAACGACACAGGTGTCTCAGTTCGGGCGGGCTCAATCCGCTTCTTTCGGGCGGTACCAGCTTCTGTTCCACCAAAGCTGGATACTGTTCGTAGAGGGAGATGCTCAGCACGCCGCTTTGGTCAGCTATGTGACTGGGCGTTTTGACGAAGGCCGTCGTCACGGTTCTCAGGACCAGCCTGAGACAGAGCAACAGCTGTTCCGGGTACGCTGTCTCATCCTGGCCCGGTTGTGCCTCGTATTCGTTCAGCTTGGTGAGCAGCATCTCCAGAGGGGAGGGCGCCAGATTGTCGGACTCGACCGAGGCCCCGTAACGGAGCATGATCAAAAGAATATCCGGGGCACCGTGTTGAATGGCCACTCTCAAGGGCAACGCTTGCCCGTACGATTCCATGGGAACGTCGATGAATCGTCTCTTCATGGGCGACGACTCGCACCGATACTCGAGACGTCCGAGAGCAGCGTGATTCAGGAAGTACACCAACGCGCGAATGTTCTCCTCGCGATCCTCGAAGTCGCTCTTCCATCCGGACAGGAAATGCGTCACCCGTATGCCGAAGATCGCGCCCACGAAAATCCGCTCGAACGTCTTCTCGCAGTAGAATATGTCGTTGAGCAGACGCGCGACGATCTCGTTGTTGTTCAAGTTCCAGTCGAAACACAGTTTCGCGGCTACGTAGAGGACATTGTGGAATTTACCTAGCATGCAGACGTAGCCGTTCTCCATCATGGCGATATTGTGGTAGCGAAGAGCGGACATCACTATCCTCTCGCAGACGTCCTGCTTATCGAGGTTCTCCGCTGAAAATTGCGGGAATCATTATATTAGAGTATACTTCTTAAAATAACAAATGGGTAACTCAAGCGATATATTTTTTCTCTTCACGAACGAGTGACTTCGATCGCGTCGCTTCGATTCGCTGCTTTGCATAATTTTTCGAAGAAAGTAAAATCATATAGAAGCGATGCACAGGTTTCTCCCGGGTCTAAAATTACACGGGATCACTTTCTTTCCGCCATTGTCGATAGAGCCACTTTCATGGTCACACCGTACAGTTTCCTAGCGGATCATTGGACGAACCTGACGATCAGTGAATCGGAAATAAAACCGTCAACGTGAGATTATTCGAATCGATCTCCCAAAATCCCGTTAACCGTGCGGTATATTACTTATTTTCGGAAATTTCGTTTCAGAATTGGTATGTTATGCGCACGATGTGCGAATTAAAAGAATATCGTGAATCATCTGGGAAATATTTGATAAAAACACGTATTTGCATATACGTTTGCAGTCTAATTATTACCTTCGGCGCAGCTATTTATCACGTCTGAAAAGTAACCGACCATTTCACGACGTTTGTACCGAGAAGCTAAGCAACTGCGCTCCATTTCAGCGAACAGTTTGTCGAAGTAACAATCTATCAACACCTCCATTTTCTTTCCCAACTGGATAGAAAAACTTGACGGTAGACATGCACTGATTCGGTGTCAAGAACAATCGTTTGCAAAAGAACTAACAAAGTATCGCGACCATTGCTCACCTCCAAATGATAGCTGACTCGAGGAACAAGCAGGAAACGAGAGAAGGCTAATTCGATTAGCTGTTAAATAAGTATTTCAAGGGCTTCTTTGCATCGTCCCCTTCGTGGTCAGCTAGTTTTGCCAGACTCTGATAAAAATGTCAACCCCATCTAACTGTGTGCAAATGTTCCCGTAGAACGTTAGATGATTAGAGATTTTTAGCATTTAAGAGTAATTTACTGCATACCTGTGGCAATAAATTAAGAGATATCTAGCGGTTGTGTTAACGAGATGCGTGGCATATTTTCTCTGTAGATGTACTCTCGGTGTAAACAGGTTCACGTTGAGAACAAGTTAGATTTACATGCTCGTGTAATTTATACAAATTAACTTGTACAATTGGATTTGTACAAGTAGATCACGTTACCGTTATAAATGTGAAGGAAAGTTTTATTAGAAACAGTTTAATATTAAATGTTTGATTATTAGCGATAGAAGTATGTTTAAACATTAAATATTTTATTTATTTATTGCAGGTATCTGTGCATGCCTGAGAACCAGGATCCACAATTTCTGCTGGAATACAGAGGACCCGTGACCATGAAGGGCAAATCAGATCCCATGAATGTTTGGTTCCTATCCAGAGAAAGAGAATTAGCCGCATAAATTTAAAACAATCTAATTTTTACAGTTCTGTACTATGGAAAAGGTAATCCCAGAGCGACTCTCTAAATTTGACTTCCAATGAATTCGTTTGATATTCAGGTAAAAAGGTAAATTTCAAATATTGTAACTAATAAATGGAGTTACCGTGTAATAAAGGTAATCAGTACTTTAATTAATGCAGCGTAAAAAAGACTTCCCCGGAGAATAGTCTGCAAGTCATAAAACGAAACGAATAGTGCTCATTAACTTTCATTATCCTTCCCGTTTTCCATTCGTCCACTGTCACAATAGGAATAACCATACCTAATTTGGCACACGGTTATGTGGATTAACATGTTGGCCATCAAAACTCAAAAGCAGTATGTTATATAATAATAATTACATAAGGATACCTTTATTTTATTTTTTAGTGAATTTTGTTTTTTTCGTTCAATTTTCTATATGAAATTATTAATCTTATGCAGCTGCATTTGCCTGAGGCATGCAGTACGTTGCACCGAATGCACATAATTATGAATTACAAAATGAAAAGATTATCGTTAATGTAATTAATGATTAAATATGTTAGAATTCACTTAGTGAAACAGTGAATAATGTGACCCCAAATTTCTGACCGGTAATGGAAGTGTCACTGATATGGACAAGTGTCATCCTCAGGTATCCGGAATTTCTTTTTCTGTTTCGCGCTGTACACAACCCGTCGAGAAGCTGTATCCAGCTACCCAGAGGTCGTCAGCACGAAGCACCTCACCCTTAAAGTGAAAAAGAAAAAAAAATGGACGTATAGAAGCAAACAGAACCCGATGGAATTCTCGAAGCTGGAAGGTGTAACGGAACCTGTTCTACTCCCCAACACGTCCCACGCAAGGTCAACACATCGAAGCTGGTGCACGACACGATCATCGATACGGCACAGATTTCAACCTCGATTTTTCCTTCTTTCCACAGAAATATCTCAATACTTGCTTTTCCTTGTTGAAGTAATACTTCATGCTCATTACAGACTAATCATTTATTTTCTTTCTACTCATAGGGAAGCATTTGAAGTTCATCCTCATCAATTAGAACTTGAATTTGTGGGTTTATACAGTGATCCACGATAATATCTGTCTTCTTCATTTACACGTCATTTTCTTCTATAAATGTGAAAATTAGCTTCAAAGTCAAATCATTACTCCCATCCTTTCGCGTATAACTTTTGAAATAAATTCCAGTTAAACTGAAAGCTACGGTGAAACCTGCTTGCAATAAGCGTCTAATTTGATCGAGGTTTGCAGTACGTTCGAATCGAATGTACAACCGCGATTGTGCCAACACGTTGAAAGTACGAACGAGTTGTGTTCGCGTGAAAGTTGTTTGAAGGAGGAAATATAATCTTAAATCTGAGTTTTTTGCCCTGTTTGAATTTATGTTACGCTTACTTTATGACATACCAAAATATACTTATTAGTTGCTCGTTAAGGAACGCAAAAAAATGTTAATAGACGCAAATTTGCTTGTAGACATTTGATTATTTGATAATTAATTAAAATCTGATCACAGGAGAATGTAATTTAATTTCAGATCGAAAAACGCACCATGTGTCTACATCATAAAAAAAAAAGAATATAGAATTCATAATCCTTCCATACAAAAGCCATTCATCCTATAAAATATACAGCTGTCAAGGTGTTAATATCTACGCACAAAGCAAATAAATAAATACACGTGTCTCCCATTGAACTACGATTCAGACATTATTGCGCGTGATCACGATAGCGACAAGATAAGAAAAAAAATAAGAATTCCCAAGAGTGTATCGTACTTTTCTAGACACGTAGCTTGTTATTTTAACTGTTTATAAAGTCGCTTATTCAATCGCATGCCGCGGTAAGTGGTATGCAGAGTACAGGTTTCACGGCATGGAAAGAAAGGCGAACAGTAACCAACTGGTTTACCGGGTGAGGTATGTGGAAAATAAGGCCAAATAATAAGGAGTAAAAGAAACATCGGACGTTGTGTGCGATTAACCGATCGATGCCGACAACAGGGAACCCACGAAACCGTGATTCAACCCTCGAATCACGAAGACGGCTCTCTGGTGACCCAATGTATGATTCAAAATTTGAATTTTATATTTTTCTGCTATAAGAAAATCTTGCATTTGGACATTTGAACGTCGTCATGCGACAAATGGTAAATTAGGGGTGGGAATTCGCGAGCAGGGGTTGAATATCGACTGTCGATACGTAGGGAGGGTAGGAAACCAGCTCTCCATGCTACAACGACGCTCGGAATCATCTTCATTTACAATGAACATTTCCTGCATAAAAAGCGATAATTCCAAAATCGATTTCTACTCATTTGAATAGAGATACCTGTCGATTTATGGCAAATCGGAGTGAATTAGCCTGACATTCTTTTGCTCTCAGGCGACTGTTACTTATCCGGTGAAACGAGTAAGCAGGAAGATAAATTCGTTAGGAACAGAGGTCTCTAAAAGTATAAGAAATTCGTAAACTTATAGGACACAGATGGAATTCTGTGCACGATGCTTGTGCAAGGAGAAACGAAATCGATTTTTGTTGAATAAAAAATGAAGCGAACGTGCTGAAATTTATCCGACGATGAGAAAGTATCGATCCGTCTCGCAAGGTAAATGAACTATTATTAAAACAAGCGGTGTTTCAGTCTACAAAGTTAGTATAACAATAATAAACGAGATTAGACGTCGATAGACGTGGACCTTGCTCATTACACCACGTAGCTCTCGGTAAATAAGATTAAAGGTATCGAACCCGTAACAGTGTGTGCGGGAAGTACTTGAAGGTCTCCCTAAATGAGACTAATATACAAGTTCAATATAGTTGGTGATTGTATGAACATGATACTGAAAGGTCAGACATCGCAGAAATTAGCTTAAATAGTCCAGAGTAACATCGATAATTGCTGTAACTTATTGAGCATCCATTGGAAGTGAAATTCAAATACTGTTAAAGGCTCGGATATTACATAAATTAATTCAGAGCACTATCGAAGGAAATGCTATCGGTAACTATTAAGTAATTATAGAAAAATTAATCGAGGTACTGATCACTCATTAATTGTATTTATAGCTCCTATTATTTAACATTTTTATTTCAGACCTTACAACCTATAATTCCCAGACCGATTCTTCAGGTTCTCTGAACAGGTTGTAGTTTCATCGCGTCAGCCTGATCCTAGCTTCGAACGCTTCTTCTTTTTCATCCCATGTTGAGATCGCCGTCGACAGGGTTGCCGACAGCACATGGACTTCTCATGTAGCCACCTGTTCAGGTACTACATGCAATAAAGACGAGTAAATCCTGAGGTAGAATAAATTTACTGATTTTTCTAACAGAGAGCACTTTATCCTTGATTACTTTACAGCTATCTTGTCCAATGTACTTTAACATCGGTAATCGTACCATTCCAATTAAATTTTACGCATATTTAAACAGAATTTTCTCTTGTTGCAAAAAATAAGAGTTACCAGTGCAAACATCTTCTATCAAGAATTATACCCGTTCTGCTTTCCCGTAGAAATAATTACACGGTCGTTTGTAACGCTTACAGCTAACGCGATGAAACGGAAGCAAAAAAAAAAAGAGAATCGAGTTGCGCAACTCGTGTCTACATCCCATCGTTTCCGCGATGCAAAGAGAAAATTCGCGAGTCTGTGAATTTATTGTTAGGTCGTTTTTCATTCACGAAGCCATTCATGTACGCGCTCGCGTCACCTTTGTCACACAGACGGCAGAGCATTCAGTGAACGTTCCGCGGTGTTGGTGAAATTTCGGCAGGTGTAGCCCAGGGTATCAGGTAGACGAGGTCGTTTGTATGCTCGGGCACACAGACGCGCGAACACGAGAAAGCCAGTGAACGGTAAAGAACGGGTATTTAAATGAGATACCGGATAGTCGATTCTACCTGGCTCGGTAGAGGACGCCACGTCTTCCTCGGCAAGTGCTTACGTGCCAGACGACTTCCAGGACCCGTTCCTCTCCTTCCTTCTCCACGGTAGCCTGTCTTTTTCCCTCGTTCCTCGGTACATAAGCTTTCCAGCTCTGCTCCTTTCACTCGGCTGTTCGTTTGTTCACTCGCACCTTTCCACGAGTGCTTATTTACCTACTCACACACGTGCCTTTCTTTCACTCGCTCCCTCATTCACTCGCATACTTGTTGATTTTCTCTCGCTTCCTCGATTGTTCTCTTTCCCTGTCTCCTACATTTACTGTCCTCTCGTGTACACCTAGGTGCACAGTTGTCTTTCCTTAAGACTGAATGGAAGGAGAAAAGCTCCACCATTTTTCTGCCTTTCTTATGTTTTGATTTACAGTCCCTGTATGTGATACCTGAATAGATCAGAACACCACAGTTTGTCGTAGAGATATGCTTCGGGGTTGTGATAAATGATGATGATAACACGTGTGGAAAATCGTGAGCTAACTTAAAGGCAATGCCACCAATAAAATCACGATGATGGACCGCGTCAATATCGCCTTTATGTCATCTATGCACGCGAATACACCTTGGAAAGTCATCTATGCACGCGGGTGTACAGTCTGTCTGGCCCATACTCGCCCCACCACGACCAGAAGAACCAGCCGACGTTCCCACTCCTTTGGTTTCACTGTGCCCCGTCGCAAGGCCCAACCTGGTCCCCACCTAAGCAACGAAACTGCATGAGTAAGTGTCAGAGGCACTCAGTACAGTTACTGACGGCCCGTACCGTGAACGATCGCCGTCGCCGTCGACCGTCGTCGTCGTCGTTGTTATCGTTGCCAGCGTCGGATAGAGTCGTGTTCGTTTTACCATGAGTTGCTCTTGATAAACGTATATGCAGTTAGTAAGTGGTGGTACACTCGTTTCACGCTCTCTCTTTCTCTCTCCAGCTGTTCTTCATCGCTTTCGTACCCCGATCTCTTCCTTCCTTCGTCGTTCTAACCGCGTTGTCCCCGGAGACAGATTTTCCGCAACTCCCGTGCACGCTCGCGGATGTTAGCAGGTGTTCCGTATTCCGCGCGAATCAGCCTCTTTAAAGGACATCCCTCGAGACAAGTAAACAGGACACGATAACGATAACTTATCTTTCAGATGAGATGCAGTGCTGCAGTTCGTCATTAGTATTAGAGTCCTTAAAATTCGGTTCATTTCGCGCACAGTGTCTCCGGTGTCTGCAATATGTTTCACTGAACGCCCAGTTTCTTAGTGTACAATTACATTCTACGTGATTGATACAGTGAATTATTCGCATAGTCAGGCAGTAGACTAAAAAATCTGCTAGTACCGAAATCTGCCACCTTGTACGAACAACTTGTTGCACGTTTGCTCCAAAGTAGTGGCGTATATAAACCGTTGATATATTTAAAGTAATCTCCGCCCTGATAACCTGAAACCCTAACGTACCCTTACTAAAGACAGAAAGTGAGAGAGAAAGAGACGTCGAAAAAGAAAGGAAGATCGTTTAATTGATGAACAGGTGTAACTCGTCGACGAAGTGACAGTGTGTTCTCGAATGTGTATATGGACGAGATCGTGACGATGACGGTTCCACCGACACTACCGGCGAAGACTCAGCCCCGGGACCCGAGTCAGGTTGCCCGGCAGACTGTATCAATCCGGACTGTTTCCAATCCCCCCACGGCTCCTCTTAGCACCGGGGCCGGAGCAACGGTATTTGTCGGGCTCGCAGCTCCTGGCGTCGATTCCGCGGCAGCCTGTAGGAGAAGAATCCCGGAAGTGCAATCCGCGAACGGCTACGGTAAGCAGAGCACCGTGAAGTCGGCTCAGAACCTACCCAGCCAGCAACAACAGCAGCAACAGCAGCAGCAGGCGGCGCATGTGGTGAAGATCAAGATCAATCCGGATGGTGAGAAAAACGGAAGGGTGATATCGACCGTTCGATTGACTCTGGACGAGAAGATCGTCGGGCAGGAAGCCGAACAGGAGAACGGGAACGGGATCGGGATCGCGTGCGAACATTCGAGCAAGCGTGACGGTTGTGTGGTCGTGAGTGCAGCGAATCTGGTGAACGAGCAGCGTTGTGAACGTGCCGGTGCCGGTGAAGGCTGTGTGAGGATCAGCGTTGCTTGCAACACCTTCGAGCGCAACAACAATAATAACAACAATAAAGATAAGCGTAACCGGAAGGACAGCTCGGAGAAAGACATGGTTCACCGGGAGAGCTCGGAACCTTTGAACACCAGCTCCGCCAACAATCGTTCTACCAGCGCCTGCTTCTACTACAATTCGTATCCGAGTCATTTGAACGGTATGGTGATGTCCAGTGGGCAATGTTCGCCAAGCGACACCCTGGACAGCGGTACGTGCAGCGATCTCGATGGCACGCCACCGCCTCTTCCGAAGAAAAAGAACTCTAGCACTGTTATGCTGGCAAGCGATCAGCATAATCGAACTGGAAGTCTGACCAGTAGCGGGGCGGAAGTGGACAGTGACGATAACGAGAGCAACATCAGCTGCGATTCATTGAACGCCGGCGACTTGAACGACAGAATAGAGGAAATCAATGGTAACTCGAATGGAGTTAATCGATCGTCCCTGGATTTCCGAGGACATTCAGAGAATAATCATCGTCAGAAGTACCGGGACATGAACGACGTTCCAAATTTGAACCAATTGAACCTGTCGAACGAGAAGGAGGAACGAACGAGCAAGGAGACCGTAACGACGCCGGAAATTCAATCGAATTCTTGTTCGACCAGAGCATCCCCCAGCGTGTCCCCTTCGCCGTCCGCAACTTCTTCACTGTCGAAAGCTTCATCCACGCCGAGAATCCGGAGTCCTGTGTTGACGAGCGAATCGAATGGCAGGCTATCATCGCCGGTTGTGAAGGAATGCACGTACGAGGAGAGGAAACAGGAACAGGAGAGGATAGGACAAGAGCCTGTTGGTGGTGAAGTTGACGCGAGCATCAATCCTGTGACTGGGAAGAAGTACCTGTACGAGTACGACAGGTTCTACAAGTTTCACGTGAACGAACTGAAGGGAAACAGCAAGGACACGAACAGGGGTGTGGTGTTAGGAGATAAGGACACCGACGAATGTTTCGCCGGTTACAAGATCCTCGACAAGGAAGCCATACGAAGTGCCAAGGGAACCGTTCGCGGTGTCAAGAACAGGGTGCGAGCTGGTATCGCGACGTTCCTTCAAAAACCCTCCTCTCAGGTTAGTATATTTCATTCCGTTCCACGATTCTGTTCCGCGAACGATCCGTGGAATTCCTGTTGCGTGCCAATTAACGGACGATCACGGCAGCTAAAGGAATGTTAAACAGATACGGGGAAGCGAATGAGAACTTTAAATTAGACGATGTTTATCTGGCATCGGGGCTGCAGCAGCGTTTGCGGAACGTTATTTCTGTTGGAAGCCGAGGAAAAAAGTAACTTATGAATCGTCAAAGCTTTCTCTATCGATCGTTGCTAAAACTCTATGGTCTACACGTTGGTAGGAAAAACTTTCGACAAAGAGTTCGCGATAAACGTTGATACGGTTCGTGCATTTGACTGTGACGTGCTTGAAATATCGTAGAAGCATAGAAGCAGTAGGCCAGCCTAAACGACGAACGTCGATTTGTTATGCAAATCAGTAGCTGACACCGCGATCACCCGACAAGCCTTTCAACACGTTCGAGCCGAATGGTATCGAATGGCAAGTTCGATCCTGTCGATCGACCAGCGGAGTTCTATTTACCCGTCTCCGGTACACTTGATTCGCGACCCCGGCATGGTGCTGGGTCGAAGCGAAAAGCGTTAGATTTACAGTTAGATCGCCTCTGTCCATCGGCGACCAGTTTGGAGTCGACGTTGACTGGCGTCGATCGATGACGTAGCTGTCCAGTCCCATGTGGTCCCATTGCAAAGGTTTCCGGTGTTGCCAGGCAAGACAGCAAACGTGGTGCATAGAACACCGGCGAATCATACACACCGTCGATGCAGAACGGATCGACATAACGGTAGATCCGATAAAGCGATATTATGGCAACGTGCTGGAGAACGTGCTCGTTCTCCCTACCCGCTTCTCCCGCCGATGTTCTTTCTTTGTTGTTCGTTCCTTTGATTTTTTATTTCATTTTCCATCCCTTTACTCGCGAAACGTACCTGTGTCAACCTGGCCACTTGGATTTCTCCGAGTATCCCTTTGACGCGTGCATGCTGTCTACTTCGCGAAATTAAAAAGAGAGAGAGAGGGAGACCGAGTTTCACTCATAATTGTGAATTCGTTGTATTTTTAGTATTACCTCCATCCATGCGTTTTCCAGGAAGGTGGATATGGGTTTCGAGGATTCTTCTGTTTCAAGAGACTCGAAGGATATCCAAGAAAATGGAATGAATTTCCGTAGAAATTTATTTAGATCATATCTTGATACTCCGAAACAAAAGAATTTAAAGAAAAAAGTGCTTTATCTCGAAAAGGACTTAACACGTTCACCGTTGACTCGGTTATTTATTCAAGTCCACGTCTCTTCTTGTACATGTACAGTGTCGAAGGTTTGACGCAACAGAAGTCGTCAGATTGTACAATATTCGCCAGTAAAGCGACGTAATGGCCGCGTTTCGCAACGCGTTTCTTAAAACCTCCTCGCAACAGGTACATTTACGGGAGTCATTTACTTAGTGACAATTTTCCTCGGTTTCTTAACGCGTTTCATTAGCGGCGAGAAAGAAAAAAAGGGAACGCAGAATTACGGTCAATGTTCTAACAGAAGGAGCAAACGTTAAAAAAGGAATGTTTCTCTAGAGAGGCTCAAATTAGAGGATTCAGTCGTTGGGAAGTAATCTGTGGCCGGACTGTCGTAACTGTACCCCTTTTTCTGACCGTAGAAAAATGAGAGCACCGGGTATGCAATTCATTTTCTTCATTCGCTGGTACACGAAATCTGTTGCGGTTGTGCACAGTAACATTCTTAATCTCTTGTATTACGCATCAATTTCGTTGTCACGTAGTCAGTCAGACAGTCAGATACATTTATTACCTGTTTTTATTGTCGTGAACGCGATGTTAATAGGTTGACTATGGTCAGGGTTATCGATAACAATCAATGGAATTGCGTAATCGTATGAAATCAATGTCTAAACTTTGATCAGTAAGACGCATATTACTTGTTTTAAAGGTTTCTAGGAACAATCTAGGAATTATTCGATGCGATTACATAAATACATCTATTAAAATTAATAGTAAAAATTCATAGAAATTTATGTTAAATTCATAGCCTTGGTTACAGATTACCATCATTGAAAATTCTGCAATCTCAAAAGCAAGTATTTTGATTTTATGCATTCTCTGGTTTGCGTTGTTTCAAATTTTCACTCCTTCCACGCAATTATAATTGCACCATGGCATTATTGTAGAGCAAGCTACACGGCAGAGGGCTTGAAAAGAAACAATTTATCGACGACCTAGATAACCAATCGGTTCGCATTGAAAGATCCGTTCTCGAATCTCGGTCCAGCAGTTCGATACCTTTTCTCCCCATAAATCATATTTTTGCCACTACGATTCAGCTGTTGTTATTTCAACTGCATCGTCGTCGGTTTCTAACTGGTATCCTGAATCACGGTAAAAGTCAGGACGCGGAGATTCTACTGGTAGCCTTGCGATGAGAAAACGCGGGATAGGAAGTCACGTGGTTACTTCCGCGTAGCTAACAATATGAAAGCAACGTTAGATATCGTCGCTGACATAACAGAACGCGTACGAACGGAAACCGCTGTCGTAATTTCCTGGTGCGCGAAGCCACTTTGCGGTATCAGGATGCATCAGGACGCTTCTCAGAATTCTCATCTTCTCAACGTTATCGCATGCATTATCGTTGATACTACGCTAACGATGCGTTTGTTACTATTCTAGAAGGATCAACCTTTTTACAACCAGAGTTTCGTTGATATGTTATTTGATATGATAGTTTTGTTGTTACAAAGTGACTGATTAATCACGGTGATCTCCTGCGGCTACGCTACCTTGATGCTGTATTTAATTAGCTGCATTTGTTAAACAGTTTTCAAACGTTTACCCCGTTCTCATCCCTTAATTATTCGATTTCGGTAGATTTAAGCGAAATTTCAGAAATTACGTACGTAATCCCACGTATTCAATGGTTAACGAGCATTCAATTTCTTTGAATCCATAAATCCGAGTATTCAAATTTAACCGCGACATAAACATTCCGGCAACTTTCATTTTGACACATTTCACCCCATTGATTCCGGATTAAACATGAAATATGCAGTGACACGCTAGAACTTAGATACATAGCTGCACGTGCTCATTTCGCGGCTTCGCGAACGATTGAACAGCATTACCGGTGTAATTAAAACGTCGAGGTCCTGCCGATCGAATTATCCTGTTTCGGAATGCGTCCATTAAATTAAGGTCTACGCCACGGCGGGGTTGGTCGGCTTGTATCGATGGCAGAAAGTTTCATTACAAATCCCGCTCGATCGTATCAGCTGCACGGTGGACGCACGCCAATTAAACGTAATTTGTAATGTAACATAATTGACAGAACGAACCGCTGTGGTCATGATCGATGAAATCTTGATCGGAAAAACAGCAGAAACACTTCGACTTGAAACATGGTATTGCAAAGTTTATAAATCTTGTCTTTATATGGTTAATTACCTTGTTTTCGATTATCCAGCAAGCTGCAAAGTGTATAGTACTGTTATTTAAAAGGGGTAATATGATACGGTAATGTAGATACGCATGGCAAATACCAGGTCACCGTGCATATTTGCAAATAAATTTCTTTATTAGATATTTGAGCTTTTCAAATTATAGGTACTAATGGAACGGAGGAATCGATCGAGGAAACGATCGAACAGTCTAAGTCGAGTCTTGAATCGAATTAACGATTTCCATCGACCTGCTTTCTTTCGTTTCCGATGGAAACCACCGATACCGGTGCGGTACTCAAAGTTCATTTGAATGTTTATTTGCGTGCAAACCAAATAAGCATCGCCGAGAAATAGAACATGAAGCGTGACATACCGCCTGCCCATAAGTGTCGATTTCGAACGGTTCGAGGCCAGAACAGATCGAAAAGAAAGTTTGCGACTCTGTACGACAAAGTGGGTCGTGTTTCTGCCGGGTTTATCATCGATCATTTCATTTTCTTCGTCAGGTTCATCGAAGTGGGTTGGTCGCGTGTACCTGTTCGAACTAATTTCACGAAAACGTATCCATTTGCTATATTGTAATAAAATTTGCGTAACTTGAAAATCTAAGAAAGCATTAACGAAGCGATAAAAAGTGAACGGTTTTTAAATGAAAAATCCATTTGTTTCAAAAGCATCGTAGACAGAATCTCGTTCACGTTCTCGATCAACGCGTTTCTTGTCGAACAATTTTCGAAAGTGCTCGCTCAGCTCGATGTAACCGGCGCGTAAAGGTTGAATGAACCGGCAATAGCTAGCCAATAATCGGAATCGCGCAATCGGACAAGCAAGTAAGCAAACAGGTACCCACTTCTTCGACCCACTTCTTCCTCGCCGACTTCCGGTTTTTCGTTCTTGCAATTCCACCGCATAGAGGTATCGCCGAGACAGCCGAGCATCGTGAATTTCCCGGTTAAAGAAAACGCGGTAGGCATGTCCACGAGACAAATCGGGTG
The DNA here is from genome assembly GCF_051020975.1 of Osmia lignaria lignaria. Lineage (NCBI taxonomy): Eukaryota > Metazoa > Arthropoda > Insecta > Hymenoptera > Megachilidae > Osmia > Osmia lignaria. The sequence continues at coordinate 10,358,772 of NC_135041.1, forward strand.
GGAAAAGAGAAAGCGGGTCAAAGAGGCCACCGTGGCGACAGCAACAGCGACCAACAATTTTAACCTCCTCTTGGATTCGTTCAACCTTCTCTCTGGTCTCCTTATTTCCTCTTCTTTCGCGGGCTGCACCAACCTTTCAGATGATTCCGCTTCGATCGAACTTCGAAGTATGCCATTGAATTTGAATAAATGCCTCTTGGCGTTTCTTCCTCCAACGTAAAGTGTATCTCGGGATTATCAATGCGAAAGAGAGTGTGGATCACTCTCACGGATATTCGATTTTTCAATTCACTGCTTTCCATTATTGTACGTATCGAATTGCGATGCACTCGAGTTAAAGAATTTTAAAGTTCAATCCTCGGATAGTAAAGTCGATTCTTTGCTGATTTAACTTCAAATTTTTGCATCTTAAATTTGATTTCTTTTAATTCGTTCTCATTCTTTTTTTTGCAAAATTGTATACTATTTTCTTTCATTTAGAAATTGAATGCACAGCTAGTAGTACAAGTTCTGTATCGTGCCTATCAGCTGATTAATTACGTTCATATTATGTTGCGTGCTACTTTGCACAATTGCTACTAACCCACTTTAGCCCATTGCCCAGCCATGTGTAATGATACATATTGTACATGTAATTTCATTTAACTGGTGAAGTCTAAACTTTAAACGTCACCAGCACATTGGTTCATCGTCCTCGCATTATTAAAGAAAAAGAAACTAAACCTTCTGTCTCTTTCAACATTCCCAGAGCGAGTGGCGTTAAAAGACGCATCGGATCGTAAAGCACATCGCGCGAGTAAGTTCGATGCGTTTCGAAGCGTAACGGTTTCCAGCACGAGAAGGTGTAATCGTACCTTTGATTATCGACTATTCCCCGTCGATCGGTGAGTTGTAAACGATAGCCGTATAAAATCGATTTCGATAGGTAAGCCTTTCGACTAAGTTTCGCCGCGTACCGTTACGCCTTGACGAATTTTACATAACAGAGGCGGGTGCGGGTAGCTTGGTCGCACTGGTAACCCAAAATTTCGGGAATCTGGTCGCTCGGAACCGGTTTATCAAATCTATAACGGAAACGTTGGATATTCGAAAAGTCGTAACGGGAACGAAGTCGATTTCTGAAGCGAGTACTCGAGAGAAGGTATCGATGAGATGTAAGTACACGTAAGTGGTTTCTAAATACCATCGCGGAGAGAGATTTTTCCAAGTGAAGATAGCTTCGTAAATCTTGGCAAAGGGATACGGGTCGCGTGCGAGTTATGGTCGCGGCTTTGCCCGCGGATTCGAAAGCGGAGAAATGTGAACGAGAGTGTGCAATGGTGTTTACGAGAACGTTAAATGATCAGGGTTAGTCATTAACGATCATTAACGATCTGCACTGTAAATTTAATGTAATCGAACAATTGAGAAAATAGAAAGATGATTTTTAGTAATAACAATTTTCTTGTGGAAATAAAATCTTTCCAGAAAGAACTGCGCTGTTCTTTGATCGCTCGGCTAACGATGCGCTTCTTGCAACGTGCCGGCGCGCTACATCATTACTCTTACATCATTTCTAGGAACTATGGCGCGGTTCCCACGAGACCGTGACTTTAGCCGAGAATGCAAATCCGTTCGACGATTAATTAGGATTCCCCTCGGCTCAGTCAGTGGCGTGTAATCGGCGTTCGTCGAGGCGCGTTTCGACGCCGGCGTATCGCGAGAAGAAAGGAAAAATCGTCCGTGGAAACCGACGGAATGCGGCTTTCCCGCTTTTGCATCCTGTCTGACATCCTTGACAAAACACCACGGCAGAGGCGGTAATTACCAGCCGCCGCGCCGCGTTGAAGAAAAAAGGTACGATCCGTGAGAAAGAAATGATTGCGTCGACGATCAGCGCGGCGACGCTTGCCACTTTCCATTCGCGACGTCGTCGTTGACATTTTCGCGGCACGCCGACCATCACGCTCGATCGAGCATAAACGATCAGCCGCGTTTCACGAAAGCGTACTTTCTTCTCGGAATTCGGCATTCCTCTCGCGAGGCGACTGATTAAAACTTCATTATAATTATTCAACTTTCAACTATTAGACTGTTACACGTTAAATGATTCATTTTGGAACATCGAAAGTTTATTCCGATTCGATAACACGAAAGTGCCGTAAATTAACGCTTATTTTCCATCAATTTGAATCTGAAAATCACCGCGCAAACTTTTACTAGCCAATTATAGTGGAAAAAGGAGAGCACTTTTAATTACTCCAGTTCGTTAGCCTTCGCGTACGTTAATCACGTTGAACGTGAATGAACTTTGCGGTGGTCGAACATTGGTTCAACATGGTACGAGAAATCGATGTTTGGAGCCGTTTCGGAAATTAACACGGCGACTACGAACCCATCTACGCCAGGAATAATGAGCAGTGAAAGCTTGTCGTTGGAAATCCATCAAAACGAGGCTGGCTTCGTTAAACAAGCCAGCTCGAAATATCGACTTCATGTATATTAAATCGATGTTAGTGAAATAGATAGCACGTTGAATCGTTAATCGAGCAACCTTGATAAAGATGTATTACAAAGTGTACAGGAGTTTATGTTGTACATGTTGAAAGCATTCATTCAGGTAGCAAGTTATTAGATGCAATATAATTAAATGACGCTCCTTGAAAATTAGTGAGACTTTATCCGGATAAGCTCTGCTTTAATATCGCTAATTATATCGTTTATAACGACACAGAATCGTTAATAGGGCAATTTGTTACGTTCATTTTCAAATTAATGAATGTGATATAATTAATCTCTCAAAATATTCAGTTTTCTCTATATAATATATATTTTTTGAGGTTTTAATACTGATACAAGATCACAATCTGTCGCATCGATTCGACGAGTAACGAGAGAAGCTAGCGTCGAAACGCGTGTAATTGTGCGTTCGGTGGTCCCGGGAGATGTAAATTTCTTGGCTATCGAATAAAAATAATGATACCTTATTTATCGTTTTTATAAATCGTAAAGGAACACTCGGTCGAGATTACGCTGTCTGGTAACTTTCTAGCAGCATCTTCGGGGAAAGATGGGAACGAGTGTTTTCTCAGGAGACGAGGAAAAAACTAATCTTCATCGAGCGAAAATCTAACCCTCTGTTGCAACTAAGAAATTAAGCTAGTGAATGGTAAGGTCGTTGTTTAAAACTTTCTTTTCACGTGAAAAACCCTCGATTTAAGCCCCTGTTTTTGAACATTTACACGAACGTCGTAATGAAGTTTTTCAAGAAAGACGTTTGTCAATATTTATGCTCGGGTTAAATAACTGCATTATTTATCGATGTTGCAGAATTGATTAGTAGCTGCCATTGGAATTTAACTTGGCAGCCAATCGATATCGAATGAGAATTATAGATTTTCGATACGATATGTCTAGAAGATGATAATTGAAATGTTTAAGTCACTTTCCTATGGAAATAAGATTTCTTATAAATTTTAAATTGCACTGAATTTTTCTCCCGATAACTTGTTCATTTGTCGATAAAAATATGTCCTCTCTGGACTGTCTGTGAAATGTATTAAATGGACGTATGTATAAACGAGTGGAGACCCCAAACTGCACATAAATAAATACTTAATGTAGTTGATTTGCCTTTTAAAAGGTCGCTTTTCCTAAATAACGAGTTCATTTTCTCGGCCGGCATGCTAAACGACGCTCTCCGAAAAGATTTAAACACATCAATATCACTTCATCAGCAAAAGTTGACGATTGATTTATAGCTAAACTTAGAATCGAACTTCTCACCGCTTTTTGCCGCGAGTTTCTTCTCGCGATTCCCAATTTTCAGCCTTACTTTCGCGCTTCGTTTCCCCGCATACTTCTTTAATCTCCATTCAAGTTTCTGCGCTAGCAACACCGTGAAATTTGTCATTTTCTAGCCGGAATATTTTTCTTTCATCGAGATATCACCTTTCGACGAACGAGCTTTCTCTTTACCTCGAACAATTCTTCGATTGCCGAATTTCAGCGATGTACAAGTGAATTTCACGCGTGAAACGAACGTTTCAGAATGAATTATTTAACCAGTCGAAACACCGCGAGCGTCCCAATTCGTTCGAAATTTCCGTACGCTTGTTTTCGAAACGACATTTGTTCCCCTTTCGCGAACGAGAACTTCTCCACGGACAGGTACACGGCGAAAGTCGCGAGTACAAAAGTGTTATTAGAGAAATGACAATGTTCGCGAATCCGCTTGGTGGTTATTCAGAGCACGCTCGCGGCGCAGCGGTTTAAATTGCAAAACCTTTCGTACGCGTTCCCATCGAAAGGATTGTATCGCACGGTTGCATGGAGCCGAGAGAAAGAACGTGACCGCAAAATGGAAAGAAAAAAATTATTCGTACGTAGTATGATAATTGAATGGATTACTTCTATGGAAATTTCTTCGTCTACCGTTCAATCATTTCTTTCAAGCGCTTCTTCTATCGCGACAAACCACCGTTTGTCTCTGGTAATTTAATATGACGGTCACCACTGGCCGGCACTACGAATTTCATTTTATCACGTCTTCGTGACTGTGACGCTCAATTTTTCACGCCGTTACTCCTTTAATCTAGAAAGTATCGAGCGAACGAATTTATTCGACTACGTAACGCGTTGCATGCTGCACGAACGTCATAGAAGATCTCTTTTTGCACCTCTGCGAAACATTAATCGCGTAATCGTGTTCAAAGTTCCGTATACTTAATACAAGTTTTGCAATTTAAAAGAAGGACGAAGATTAACAAATTTCTATTCAGATTTGTTTCGAATCGTTCGTCTTTTGAAATTCCAACACATTAACCGTCGCAGTAGAAACAGCCGTGCTTAGTCAGACGCGTGATGACAACTTACTTTTCGTTTCACGCTTCGAATCACTGTTTCAAAATATTGGAATAATATTTCTTTCGTCGTTCCTTGAATTATTTCCATTTAATTACACTCACAGATGCAAACTGAAGAAACGGTGAGTCTCGGAAATCATAAAAGTTGCGAAATTGAGGAAGATTGAAATTAATGAAAGATTTAAGCTTCGAGAAATACGATGGCGATACAGGATACAAAGTCAGCTGAAAGGACGAAGGACGATGGAACAGAAATAGATATCCTTGTAGAAGTTTTCGCGCATTCCGTCGGATCCAGTTCATCGACATTAATAGCGCGAGAAGAGAAGTTGCTTCGAAGGTTATCGCGACTCCACGTGTTTCATAATTCTGTATTCAAGCTGCTTTCTTCCATCAAAATCATGAACATGGTTAATCTGAAATAGTTGGAGGATTAAAAATTGATCGACCCTTCATTGGCAACAGGGTTGACACGTGATCTCAAAGAGAAGCTTGTTTATAATTCCATATGAACCCCTACCTGCTAAAATCTCACCATCCCTTCACCCCTTATCGCTTGCATAATCTTATATTTATGTTTCCAGCAAAAGGTTAATTTTTTGTCGTTTTTTTTTATCAGGTATTTTCCACGAAAGTTTGCAATGAGTTGAGCTGAGCTGCTCGTTGCAGCGTTGTTAATCCGTTTACGCAATGCTCGATTAAAAGTGATTATGAAGACAAACAATAGCGAGGAAAAGTGTAAATATGTAATTATATCTCGCTCATTATCTCTGTTTGTACCACGTGTGCCAGAAATGTCCGTGTCGGACACGTTGCAATTGCACTTTCTTGGATTTTCATTAAAACGGAACCCTACTTTTGTTTAAACGCTCGTAGTCATTTATCATAGACTAATTAGATTGATTTATTTTATTTGCAATATGATTTTATTATCAGTTCGTTTTATTATCATGCTGGCTCCTTCATAAATATTTATCATATAATTTCCTTCAGGATTATTTGAAATTTACTTGGCATTTGGAGAGAACGTAACAAGCAATTATAAAACGCTTATTGAACTTTCCTTTCGATTTGTTATATTTTCAAAGAAAGTTAAGAAGTCTCGATGCATATTGCATTATTAATATATCAAGATCTGTATGCACATATTTATGCACTTTATCCACTTCGAGGTGAAGTCAGCAAGAATCTATTGGGGAGTCTAAGTACCATGCGCTGCCGACTTTCCGGACGGATCCTTATTTAGCAATAGGAAAATAGACTCTGTAATATTCATGTGACGAAACAATATAGTAGGAATTCTCGCGATTTGCTCTATTGCCGGATGTTGATGCGAGCAAATCGATCACATCCAAAGAATATTATAAATCCTAACCAGCGTGGCCACTTTCAACGTGACCGCTAATGAACATACATTACGCATTCGCGGTTGGCTTCGGTGTAAAACCGGATCCTTCGATCCAGGTGTATGATCGACGCGATAAAAGGAAACTATAATTGCATAGGAATGCCAGGTAGAATCTCGACAACTCGTTTCTTATTCATTTATTTTTTTTTTCCTTCTTCTTTATGTTTATTTACCCGCTTGCGCCATACACTTAAGACGTAGCTGCCTAATTGCATGATCTACCGATCGGTTGGGATGCGTTAAGACAGCAAATAACATTTGTATAATACGATACCAACGATCTATACACTCTTGACGTTCGAAGATTTATTTCCTAAGGACTCGCCAAGTGTCAGCTCGCGATTCACCGAGCTTTACGAGAATTGTTTGCGGGATAGTTGTATGGTTGTCTCGTTTGCGAAGGATATTCTTAACGACAAGAGAGAAATAATTGATTTTCTGAATTGATGAATCTCTACCACTGCAAGACAGCTGCGCGTCTTATGAAATCTGCAATTTTATGTTTGCTTCTGCGTTTCAAAAGAGGCTGTTGAAAGAAGCGTATGGAGCAATATTTTTTTCAACATTTTCCAAGTTGCATTTTCTTTACAACGATTTAAATAGGTAATTCATATTTTCTGAACGATCTCTGCCACAGTAGAAATGGCTATGTGTAGTCAGACACGCTCTAATTATAATTACACACTCAGAATACTATCGTTTCGTTTTCCAATTCAAACTTTCCACCTACTGTTTAACATAGATTAAATAGTATTAATGTAACTTAGAAAACTTCTTTAAGTGCTATTTTACATAAATAGTATCTAATTACCATTTAGTATTCTCTCTAACCTAATTTCTAACTTTTCCAAATTTTCAAGAGTTTCAATAAATTTTCATTTGAAACAAGCATCGAGGAGATTCGGAATAGTGCAATGATTGAATTCGCGAATGCGAACTGCACGTTCCCTCCGCTTTCATACAAACTGGTGCACATAACTGCAACCAGAATGTCCCGCTACTCGATATGGGAAACTGGCGTATTTTCGTGACAGTGATATTCAAAATACCTATCGCGAATTCCAACACTGAATAAAATCAGTCTGAAACGTGGCATTAAATTTATCAAAATCGTGGGATGCTTCATCGGTACCATATCGTTTGTTTACGGGAAAAGCTAGTCCTTTTAAAAACTCGTATCTTCAATAAATCTCATTTATCCTTTTAACATTTCTTCGTCCCTTTTAAAGGCGATACTTTCAAGCGCTTGTTAAAGTAATTTATAATCGGTTAAATGAAACAATTCCCTAGAAAACTGATGTCAGACTCCTATGGAAATTCAAGCATTACCGAGATATGGATAACGTCTCAGTCAATGTTAATGGCATACAGTAGCAAAGATATATTATCGTACAATGTTGACCTCGTTTTTAGAATACGAATCCTGCTGCAGACGACTAAATTTAACATTAGATTGATATTCCGCGTGATCATACAGACGTGCAAGGTATAATACATTTTCTTTCTATGGTAACTTTTACTCTCAAACAAAAATTGAAACTGATTTAAATTACACGGTTCGCGTTTCTTCTTTCCCGTAGTTCCTTTCATTTCGACGTTGAATATTTAACACCAACGGTTTAGTTCTGTTTTCAGTTTCTATGCACCAAATCACGTTCAATTTCACGAGTTTGTATCTCCCATCGGTCAGGTCAATTTTCAAATAAAATGTAAACGAGTTTGGTCGGTACGGTATAATCTATTAAATTAATCATTCTATTTATGTTTAGAACACGATATACAGATTGCACCGTTTATATAAGAACTTGCTGTGCCAATACCTTGTTGAAAGTGAATTTTACTAAAATACGACAAGGTAAATTCTTCCGTAGGTTGCCTGAGAATATTTCATCTATTGCAACAAAAATGTTTGATTTCTGTGCCGGAGTAATATCGAAGGACGTTGGAAATCGTTTCTCACATTGCACTTTAAGATCGCAAATAACACCACACACGGCAAATTACATGTGTTGCGTGCACCGACCAATTTTCTCGTCGTTTGCTTAGTGAAAGGTGATTTTACAATATCACAGTCCCCGTATCTTTATTGAATCTGCGTGTTTCAAATATCTTCTCTTTTTATTTATGCAAATGAAAGTATACATAATAGTGAAATTAAAAAATTCTTCAATTAACGATTGCCACGATGAAAATGAATATACGTAATTAGATACAGGAGCAATTGAAATGTTAAGTACATTTTAACTCGACAAAAAATCGTTTGACATTTCTCAAACAATTTTCACTGGTTCGTGAAAATCGTCCACCTGTTAACACGATAGTGAACGTCTCCCATTCCAATTATGTAATATACCACTTCAGTAGGCGCGTGTTCGCATATTTCAATTCCCTTTCTGATTCTGTACGTTCACGTATCGTGTCGAGTGTCATTATCCCGTAACACCCACGGTTACCCTGTACATGCCTACGCGAAGTCAGTTGCCTTCGCTCGATCGTGCATTGTGAATGCAGGCTATGTAAATAGAGTAGGTGCACGATTACAAGTAAGGTTGTAGAACGTGTATCGCGTAAGCGTTTAACCGTTTACCAGGTTAATCAGATGAATTAAGCGATACAACGAGCCATCTGGAGCATTACGAACGTTCCTCAGATCGTTGGTGAACGGCATGCAAATTCGATAATCAGAGATCGGATACCGTAGATTTTTAACGAAAAGCACACGTGTTTGTTTGCAGGCGTACATTAAGAAGGAGCTGGGCAAGGTAGTGGTCTACACGACAACCTCTGGCATCGTCAGAAAGACGTTCTACAATTGTAAGAAGGTGAAGCAGATTCTGAGGACGCATATGGTCAAGTATGACGAGCTGGATCTGTTTGGCGACGCGGAACTTCAGACGGAACTAAGGGAACGTTTGGGTTCCATGGTGATACAATTACCGCAGCTCTTCATCGACGGACAACATATCGGGGTTAGTTTACAATCTAATAATATTATATAAAGAAGAAAGATCTACAAAATTAAACGGAAAGAATCAGAGAAATGGCACAAAATTCCGATGCCTATTTAAGGGAGATCGTTCTGTCTCTTCTTATCGTCGATATCACGTTTTCTATCGATAATACCGTTCACGTTTTACAGTTATTAGTAAGAGAGAGAATGTTGAATAACGAGACACAGGCATCTGTTGGTGAGCGGTTAGCAAGTTGCGTTGAACACTCGTCAAACCGATCCGTTAGTTCTCGTTATCGATTTTCACGCCTACGGAATATTATATCTCGAAGAAAAAAGAACGAAAAAAAATTTTTCGTTAAATTTGTCGCAAGATCGATGACGCGTGAAAAAGGTAAGAAGCTATAAAAAAAGCATATGCTGGAAAAACACTGTTCTCTCCAGAATTTTGCAGTATTTTAGATCTATAGTACGTAATAACAGAGACCGCAGGAAATACTGAAAATAATTACAAAAAGTACGATGAAAATAATCGTTGTTATCACAGTCGGTGAAGAATTTGAAAAATTGTTATTTCGTGGTGGAAACTTTATTACGAAACAGCAGACACGTAGCAGGCAATAATAAAAGTAAAACCGTAATGGAATTCTTCGCTAGAACGTATCACGAATACCGGCACGCGAGTACACGGTGTGCAGTTAGATTTTCATTTCTGTGTCGCATTTAGCGGAACGGACGATTTTTATTTCGCTGCTTTTCTTACGCCACATTTGCGTTCGTCCTTTTGTTCGTTGAGGCCGATTATAATACGCGTCACATGCTGCTTTTCTGCTACGTTTACGATACTTTTACTCGCTTTATCGGTCGAGTGCGCGAAGAAAGTATCCCGCGAACGATATTGCACTTTACTTTGAAGCCTACCTTCCCTCGTTTCGGACGTTTATGTGTGAAAAAAATCATCATCCTAGAACGTATCCCAAGTATTATTCTACCGTATATTTACGACTTTCACTCGTTATACACCTGCTGATTTGATATGCAAAGGGTTGTAAGAAAATTGAGATCAAGGATTGAATGTCTATTGAGGTCACTGCCTACGTTCCTTGCATCATAGATTTCTGGTACATCAATAATAAACACTGAAAATTGTGCCAATATAACAATCGCACGCTCTTAATCCTTTGTCATTGTAGATTAAAAGAAAAACTTGCCTGTTCCAATTGTTTTCTATCTTTTATCTCATGACTTTCTTCTTCGTCTTCGTCTTTCCTTTGTCGTATCGTATTGAGAATTTATTTTTTAAGTACATTTTTTTTTTTTTTTTATACGACGAACATGGTGCGTCGTTAATTAGAGTTTTAATAAACATCTGTAACACCTATCTCATAACTTAACGCTAAAAATGTATAATTGTAGAGCGCCTTTGACCAGTTATTTAAACGTTCTATCCTCCCAATGTTCTTTTTCAAAGAAGCTTCTGCATTTTGTCTGTGACACTAATTAATGAAACCGGAGTGGCTTCGCATGGTGTGTATGCGGCGTGGTCGAGCTGGAATGCAGCTAGCTGGAGCGTAATCTTTGGTTTGCACACGATCGCCAGGAGAGACCACAAGAGTCCCTTGTAACGCAAGCGACTTCACCTTTCGTGTTCGGTCCCTCTCTTTTTCTCGTTCTCTTTCTTGCCATCAGCCTTGGCTCGAACAGTTTGACATTTCGCTAGCAAGCTTATCTGCTTGGCTGACAAGCGACCGACCAGAGCAGAGATGAGCTCTCTGCTTATGTTTTATACTCGCTTCGGAATTAAATCAGTTTTTAATGTCAAAACGCTTTTAAATTTTATCAAGACCATAAGTAGATGCACTATGGGTGAAAGAGCTTTGAGTTGCAGGAAATACGTCATTAAGTGTCGGAAGTCACGCATACGAGTAAAATTAGGGAAGTTTAGAATATCGGATTAATTAGCTGCTATTATACGTTTATGTTATCAGAGTACATATAGAAATAATTAGCATGCATTGTGAGAATAAATTGTTCTAAATTAATTGTCTAATATTCTCAGCAACTAATTGTAAGAGGAAACAATGATGAGAAGAAGCCGTGAGAAAGTGCCCTTAAATTCGTATCAGGACGAACAGTTTTATAAATAAAACTTTGTAAGACGTTGATTTGCTATCAGAAAAATCTACTAGACACGTGGAACGGTTAATTGCCGAGCGTACTTGATCGAAACTCAACAACTTCAACCCTTTTGCTGTTTGAATTAATAACGACTGCAGGAGCACAGCCAGTGTCGCGTGGTCGCCTCGCATTAATTACAGGTCCCCGTTATGAGGTATTAATTAGAGCAAGGCAACTGCCACAAACTTTCAATCCGATTACACGGTTCTTTTTAGAATCTCGCCAACGTTGACATACTAAAATTGCGTAACTTTTCGATTCGTTCGACCGAGAACGCTCGTGATTTCTTTGGAATTTCTCCAAGCCTTCTAATGACGCAATTTATCAACCGGTAAGTTGTAATTCTACACCGAGGTTGTCGAAGTACACGTCTAATTGTACGACGCATAGTTGTTCGTTTACTCGATTTCGAGTAGATTAACCCTTCTTTTTTTGAGGGGCAACAAAACCTGCCCGTTTAATGCACTCGTCCGTAGAATACGGTCGAACAATAAACAATTCATAAAGCAAAAACGTCGTGCACACACGTGTGATCGAAATACCGACAATAGATCGTATATTTTTTTCCTTTTTTTTTTCTTCGTATGGTTTTTGCCTGTCGTTCCACGATGTTTTTCATGAAGCTGGCGGATCAGAAGTACAGACAACGTTCGGTGAAAGGCATCAATCGTTCCTTTTTCGTAACGTGTTGCGACAGCCACTCGAACATGGATGTAAAGAATGCTTCAGGGATTTTACCCGTTTCGTCGAGGACCCGTCTTCTTGGTCCTTTGTAACAGGTGCTTTGGAAGTTTCAATGGACGAGGACGAGGACTGATCACAATTGGTGGGGAACTTAATAGGTTGTTAAAGAGACAATTTATCAGGATACCTAGGATATTATACTTAAGCTTCTAAATTGCCGTTTGAGAATTATTAATAGTAATGGCATATTAATGCGTCTCGTCATCGATTAGTACCTTCTACTTGACGCGCAGGACGGTCCGACCATAAAGCAAAATACTACTTAACAGAATTCAGCCACGCGGACCGTCTGCTGTCGCGAGGCTCTCTTTCGAAAGTGTCGAGGCCGTTATTACAACTCATTAACTCACTGATGAGAAACGACGAGACAGAGAAAAATCGTGGAACAGCATTCGAATACGTAATCGTTCAAACGGCGAAGTACCGGTAGCAGATGTCAGCGATAAAATACCACGAAACGGGTAAATCGTTTGACAGCAAAACCTAAGTGATTACGAAGGTTATTGTCCGCGTCATAAATATTTTCATGCGATTTCTCCTGTTTACACGGTCTCGCACAACCGTTTAGTATCGTGGAACTCGTGTCCTGTAATCGTACAATAGTTTTATCTCGCTTACTTTCGCAAAGAAACGGAATCGCGGGGGAAAATGATGGAAGAAAGAAATTCATGTAGTTTTTACAGATCTTCATACAGAGCTTAATTAATGTGTACCTTGATTAATTATCGTTTTTCTGTTGCAGGGATTTGACACTGTAGAGCGATTGAACGAATCTGGAGAACTGAGAGACATGCTCAAGCCTTATCAGGTAAATTATTTTAATTAACAAATGAAAAGTAATAAAAAGATTCTAAGTAAATTTTCAATCCGAATAACGATAAAAATGCTAATAGCACTGTTACACAAGAAATCTCCTACACTGTATAAAATATTTTTCATCTGACGTAATGAAAAATTACCATAGCAAAATACTTATTACTTCATCGATTCGGGAGATAAAGTTTTACTTAGAAAACCTCGAAGACCGGGTTGCAGTTCGATTCAATGTTATTTAGATTGCATCGTGTCGAAGATCCATCGCTGGTTGCATCCACTGGACACGAGGATTTACCATAAGCTAGCGTCACGAGATACCTGTCGATATTTCTATTCTTCGAGAATTATTTGACCCTTTAAGAATTCCGCGTCGGTTCCAAGAATTCTCTACGTAACTATGTTCCATGTCTTCGGAATATTTATGCCCGGTTGAAGAATGGTACACAATCTCGTGTGTATAACTGTGAGCCATAAAGGAACTTAAACGCGCGCACCGTAATACGTCGCGAACGCAAGGTTGTACAATCCTTTCACTTTTATCCGACGATATCTTACCACCACCTTCCTTCGTTCTATCGTGATCATAAATTTCGATGCCGTGCAATTCAGGTTTACCTTGCAGCGAGCAAAGGTCGTTTACACTTTCTGCTGCTATTATCACTTCCCCCATATTCTGTTATATCGAACAACGGAATCGGGAAGCAAATATTTCGGTCCCTATACAATCTTTCTCATACATTTCTGTTCGTTTTATAAAATAGAGGAACTATAGATTTAATTTCAACATATTCCAGTCTATCAAGGTAGTTAGGAATTAAATCAACACGAATTTCAAAATTATTACTTTCTCCGATTACTTAGCACATTTTTTAACAGAAAACGAATAAAAGTGAAAGCAAAATTGCGCAACGTTATCAAATAAATTGCATTGCATTGCAAACTAGCGTGAAAATCAAGAATCGTCACGCATACTCTGTTATTTCTGGATGTTACCCTCCGGTTAATCAAAGAACAAAAATCTATCATTCGAAATAAATCGAGAATTGAAGCGTTATTTGGACCGAACTTGATAAGGTACTAATCGTACGATTCGGGTACAAGGGTTGCTTTGTTCTTTGAACTCCAATCCTTTATTTCACTTCTAGCTTTGCTCTTTAACTTTTTGACTCTGTAACTCTGCTCTGCGTTCTTCGACTCTTTGATGAGTTTCCACTCTTTGCTTTGACAGAGGGTTAATTAAAGTTCACTCTTCGAAACCAGTGCACTTTTAATAGCGTACCACGCGCGGTATACGCTCGTTACATTTGTCTCCAAGCAACTGAACGAATCAGAAAGAGTTGCACTTAAAATGATAAAGAAAAGACAACTATACGACATCCTGTACACGCGGTGGTATGAAATAGAAATCTGGAAATTCAATTCCTTTTTGCGCAATTAGCGTAATTAAGCAGGAGTTGATTACAGTGAACGTACTTGCATTCACTAACGATGAGCGTAAAACGACCATTTCATAAGAACTGTGGAAGTAAAATTTAATTCTTTCTATATAAAAATACAATTAAGGTTAATTTAACTTTGTTATTTGAATTTCAGAGCGAGGATGCTTGCACCGTTTGCCTGTTCTGCGGTGGTTACCAATGGCAACTGTGCCCGGTTTGCAACGGTAGCAAAAGGTCCGTGCATCGCAACGACTTCACCGCGGAATTCGTCGCCCTGAAGTGTGCAAAATGCGATGTGAACGGTCTAATACGTTGTCCTCATTGCTAAAGTACGAGCATGAAGAGAAACGAGGGCTACGAACGGCATCGTCATCCTCGACGTTATTGCACTCGGCTTCCCATGGCTTGCAACCCCTTCCCTTACACTCGGTTTAAGACTAAGGTGCTACGAGAGTATATTGCATGTTACACGTAACACGTCGAACAGATTCCTTTGTCCAGGAGCGTTCTTTCACTTTCGTTTAGAATTTTCGCCTTTGCTCGCCTCGAGTTTCAAGGGTTTATAGGAATTCGTAGGTAGAGTAGGATTTGAAAATTCGAGGGAAAACAACGCTCGCACGTATGTCGCGTGACTACTCCCGTCAATTGTAAAATATCGACTAATAAAGCTTATCTGAAATTTTGTAATATTAAAATGATGCATCTTCTTATATCGTCGCTGTGAGATTACATTTCGACGGATGTCTGTATTTTTATTTTATCACCGCAATCCTTTTTTATCCCTTTCTAAGTAATTCACTTGAATTTTTCCCCACGCATTTTATTTCACTACTGCGTGTACTTTAGTCGGTAGTCGTAAGTTCAGTGATATACAGACCCTCTTAATCCGTGTTCTTAAACGAACTTTATCGTCGTAGTTATTTAATCGATACAATTTCCGCTACACTTCCATCGACAGTCTCCTAGCGTTCCGTTATTCGTTTGATCCATTTATAAATCTGGTTTGTTGTTAATTACTACGTATCTGCGTGCTGTATAAGTAGAAGAGAATACTTCTATTTGTAAGTCGAAGAGAATCTGACTTCAACCAGGTGAGTGAAACGTTCCAAATGAAACATCCTGTCCGATATCCCAGTCGAATCAAATAATTCTTTCACGTTTTCTTGCACGATCGACGAGAAAAAACGAAATTATTTCGAAACACGATGTCCGTTGTTCCATCGAAGCGCATTCCGTGAGAAAATCGCGGACACTAACGCGCTATTATACTCGAAGTTCCGCAATTAATGGCAACGAACAGGAAATACGTCTTTCCTGAACGTTCACGGCGACAGTTCTCCATAGAATGTTCTGTCCTATATTTTTTTCAGAACGACCGGACAAAACCTACTTTATGCCACGATTCAGGCTCCGCAATTAAATGCGACCGAGTATGAAACTATTGTGCAGCCTTTTCTTCTTCCATAGAAATAACCTTCGAATCCTCGTTTTCTTTGAACAATCCAGACGCGTAATCGCGAACCAGTTCCCTCGTAACCTGCTGTCCCAGATGATTGTTTCGAAAATAACGGTTCAATATAAAACGTGAGCTAGTTTCACCCTTGGTTAGCGAAGTCGGGTATAATTTAGAGTATAAATTTCAAATTCGATTAATTTTTTTAAGATCCTGTATATTCAAAACGATTCGAAGTTATCGTTCTCGCGTCACCCTATGCAACGCCCAATTTATATTTTAATTTAAAGACGCGAGCCCTTCTTTCAATCGTGCAATTTCAAGATTGCCCATCGCGTTTATGTAGACGCACGGTGAATCTGAAGGAAAGAAAAATCATCGGTCGATAAGCGAACAAAGCAGCGATCGGAGTCTGTGCCAGTTATGTAAGTTCGTTAGTGCCGGATCAACGGTTCTATTTAAATTCCGTTTATTAACAACGCGAGATTGAAGGCTTCGTTATATTGGCACGCCTTCGCGTTGTCAATAGGAACTTTTGCGTAGACCCGTCACGTGTAACGACCGATCGACACCTTCTGGACTTTTAATCTGCGACCAGTCGATACGTCCACGGCGTGCGCTTAAATATAAATGAAAAATGTGTATTTTTAAAGAGTACCCGTAAACCGAGTCAAGTTGCCTACGAATCGATCATAAAGTTCTACGTTACTCGATCGAACGAAGTATTACAGAATTAACGTTGCTTTGGCGTTTGAAACTTCGTTCGACCGTGTAATATCCGTTTATTATGTCTTCGTACGACAGGTATCGATTGATATTCCCGACCATTAAACAATTTTAGTTTCTCGTCGACGTGGCACGAGATGGTTAATAACAATCAACCGAGTGCCGGCCTTTCCTTGATTCTATTAAAAACTTCGATCTATTTCCACGATACATGACAGTTCGATAGGCTGCCAGTTATTTAGTGCTCCTCATTGGAGAGAGTTTAGGTTGACATTTATAGGTACTTATATTACACGGTGAGACCGCAACGTTTATTTTCTGGAATGAACAAAACGAGCGCAAGTGTCTGGACAAGCGAAAATTTTGACATGATTTTCAGTTGTAATTTAATTAAATCTTTGATTAATTTCTGGATTATAACTTTTAGAAGAACACAATACCTATAATCAGATTCAAATGTATTCTACTGAATGTATTTAAAATAATATTTATAAGGACAAAGCCCAAAGTGCTCATTAAACACAATGTTATTCTTTCCCTCGGCTCGCACAAGCTTTTATACCTTGCATCATGGCGTCGTTGAAATAACCAACCTCCAATTACTCCAAAGAGAGGGTAAAAGGCATTAACAATGAGAAACGTGTTCAAAAACCGTCCTCTGTGTTAATAAAAAGCGTAAAGCTTCGCGTAACGAAGTTTTTGCTTAAAAATGACAACAGAACCGGTGGGCGACGTTAATCTAAACATGAAAATAGTTGTATCTCGAGCGCGACGTTCGATATCGTTGATGCCTCGAGGGTAGCAAGTCGAACCCCAAAAGTTTAATAGAGGAAGACCGAACCAGTTGCCACAGTTTAACCGTTGATTACTTCGCAAGCAATATCCTGCTTACCAGAAATTGCTACCAACAAAATTATCCGTTAACGTTGCTCAGAACGTCTCGAGACACACTTGGGACTTCATTACAGATGCAATAGCAAAACTATTCACGATAATGATATCAATTATATATTATATATTTAAAATAAAATTCAGAAAGCCTTGTGAAATATTATTCGTATTCCTGTGGGACATTAAGGGAACATTTTCCAGGTTGCATCGGTCCTGCACACGTGGTTTCAGACGGAGAAATGCATGCACATATTATATTGAGCGTTGTCCCAGGCAACCCAGGGGAAAAAGTCGCGGATGTGCAACGTCAGCATACAATGAACTCAAATCGATCGTGGTTACACCAGTTGCGCCGATGCACGCGTGTACAGCCATACGCATGTACGAATCCGGGCGAAAGCAGCAACAAGATCGCTGGATCGATGTTAACTAGAGGCAGAGAATGGAACGCGAGGCCTCTGCCGACGGGAGCAAGGCGTAACCGAAGGTCGCGGGACAGGGAAAGTGGAGCGAACGGTGGTGAGGGTGGCGGGTGTCGAAAATCGGGAGGGACAGAAGCAGCGCCCTCCCTCTTGCGATAACCGCGAGTAGAACAGGTAAACTGGCGTCCGACATGTCGACCTTGAATGAATATGAATCGACGAGGTCCTTGAAATCCTTGTATTCTTATCGAATCCACCTTCCTAACTAAAAGAGCTTAATAATTAACACTTAGTTGAATTGTTCTAGGGATCATACAGTTGACGATGACTGGATCGTAAAGAAGACCTCTCCTCACGACCGAACCTAACGCACTTTGATGGTAATAACAAATTACTTCGATATTAAAAACTATACCCCATTACTCATTGTCAGTCAGTGTCTCGAGGTTAGCCTTGCCATATTACAGCAACAAGAGGAGCAGCAAGGAGAGGTTGATACACCCCTTCTCTCAACACTAGATATGATGGCTTCACCACCAAAAACGGGCCCCTGGCGTCGAGAGTGGGGGTTCCAGACACCTTTGCATGTGGTGTCGGCCACATGCTAGGCACCTCAAATGGGTACCAATGTGGCAGGTGTGGAGTGCAAATAGTCAAAACCTTTTCTTCTTGTTACATTTAAACTGTTCCCATGTTGATCGGATGAACCAGAGTCTAACTCCAATATAGAATTACTTGTTTAAATGTAAGATATAAGCCAACTGGATTTAAACCGCCATTTTCGAGGATGTACGATATCAAGGACATCTATGTGTTGAAATCTAGTCAAACCCTGTTACCATGGAGAAACACGACTTGTTTACGAAGGAGATTACACGGATGAAGCGATTTCCCGTTAAAAAAACGGTACTGCTTCCGGCAAAAACAATCTCCGGTAAAACTGCACGAAACGAGGTATCAAAATGAAGAGTACCTTACAGATAACAGAGTGTATCTATTTCAAAGAAAAATTGTAATTGTACAGCGCAGAAGTAAAACAGTAGATAATTATGTAAAATATGGTACACCCTATCGATTTGAGACACGTTACAGGGTCAATGTCCTGAGTAAGTCATATAGCTAACATTGTATTCTTAAGACATTCTATGATGCTGATCGTCAGTATTTGCTCTAATTTGACCTCTATAAGATATTTCAAGATCATTGGAATCGATCAGGTGTACTGATATACAATTACAGGTAAAAGGGAAGATCGCGCAAAAAGGATGCATTATCAGACACGAGTAGCTGTTGCCGAGACCTTCACCGAGACCCAGTTGGTCGACATTGCCCCTGTGTGCGTACCTACCGCACCCCGCCCTGCTGGCGCACAAGCAGCACCAGCACCAGCACCAGCACCAGCACCAGAACCAGTGCCAGGAATACGAGGAAGAGAGAGAGAGAGAGAGAGAGAGAGAGAGGGAGAGAGAGATGGTATATGGCGTCGGTAGGAGAGACCGAAGCAACCCCCTACCGTCGCGATCGGACGTGCTGAGGCAGCTTCCACCACTCCGTTCAACCCTCTGTTCACCCTGGCCTAGGGATTGCCTTGCTCCACGTCCCGTAACGTGTTGCTGCCGGCCAAGGGACCAGGAGAGACAGGGTGAGCGGAATAGGAAGAACAGAGGGGTAGGGTGGTACGCACGCGAGGGTCAAGGAGGGAAAAAGCACAGGATAGAGGGCTCAAGGGAACTACAGGGGACGCAGGCGCGAACGCAGACGCATTAAATCGACGAAACGGCGCCGAGCATTCCGGCATCGGCAGACAACGCGGCACGATCAACCGGAGGTAATCGTCGTGGAACCTGGGGCTACTTCGTCCTCAACACTTTCAACGCGTAACACCTATTTAGAACGCGAACAGAAGCTCGAGGAACGTTTAAACCGATCATGGGTGTCGTCAAGACTGCGTCCGAGAGCATCCTCGCGGAAACCGTGATACCCAGCGAGGAGGCCAATTACTCCGTGCAAGGTCACGCCGGTAAGTTTTCCTATTCTTCTACATTATCACTGATTCGAGGATGGAAATGTGGATTGGTTGATGTATGAAAAGTAAAAATGTGTTGAATGTTTACGGAATCGACACGATCAGGACGGAAGGAAACGGGCTTCGCGTTTAATCGTAGCGAGAATTTAAAGGCGATGTGGCGAACCGCCCACACGAGCCACTGCTAACAGGTGTTTGAAGATACAGATATACTGGATGCCACGCTTTGGCTATAGACGTTCCTCTCGTCGCGTTTAAAACGTTTAACCCTTTGACGGACTAATAAAATTGCGATGAGAATGTGTACCTCTTTTTATGTTCTAAAGCAGTGTTTTTTAATCCTTTTCATAATACGGTTTTCTCTTCATCGTATTATGAAACTCTAAGTATTTGATAATGTGAAATTAAGTTTTTTTAATCATAAATTATACACACGTTTAGGGATAATACTTTACTTAAGATTTGAAATATTTATTCTTCTCAATGAGATTTTATTAAAATTTTGTTCTTTGTTTTCTTCATTTTTAGTTTCTTTTTATCTTAACTGTAACAGCTTGCGTCATTTCTTCGAACACATGGAACACCTTATGTGAACATTGTGGCCCTCTGGAGGTTCATGGACCAGGTGAAAAATTGTAGTTCTAAAGTATTGCCTTTTCAATAACAGTACTAATAAATCTTACATGATAAGTTTAAAGATCTGGGTCATACTGAATTTAAAATCAAGTCCGATATCTCTAAATTTTATAAATTTTCAATGTCGAAATAATTAAAATAATCGTTCGGTAATATGTTGTTTCGTAGATAATATGGTCAAGCTAGACTGTTATTTGACATTGGAAATGTTTCAGTCGCTCCTTGAACGCAGAAACAAGGGTGACATTATTTTTAATCGCAATTAGCGATCAATGTGCTAAATTTGGAATCGATTAAAGAGGGTAACTTGAAAGTTGCGCTAACGTTTACCTGTTGAAGACGAGATGTATTCGAGGAATATTCGTGTGTCCAATTAGAAACTTCCATCTCTGTACCGATGTGCTCTGTAATTTCGTAACACTAAATTCGTCTCTGCAACAGTCTACTGTTTCGAAGTTCTTGAATTTCGAAATTGAAATAGAAGTGCTTAGATTTAACGCGATAACTCCCACGGTGTTATCCGATCTAATCTTCCAAAAAGGATAGGAGCGGTCACAGAAATTAGAGAGTAATCGCAATCAGTAATTAGGTATGAGGGTCAATTTTCGTAAATAATAAAATCTTTATCTCTGGTTTACGTGCGCGCATCACGATTTACTATCGCAGTTTATTTTAGGGAAACGCGTGGGCGATAAGTTTATTTCAGAACCGGCACACATCAATTCTATTTATATTTACAAAGGATCGATGCAGTGTTTAAAAAACAACAATTGCCATCGACTTTTCGCGTAGAAAGTACAAACAAACAAAACAACGGTGTTGATGTAAAATAAAAAAGAGAGAAGGATATTTATGGAACTTGGCAAAAAGTGGTGTAGCTAAACTTTTGCAAAGTTGTATATCTGTTGATAGAAGCAAGCTGGAAAGCTGTAGTAAAAGAGCGTATTTCCTCGGTTACTTTCCCGATGTAACGTAATTTCCCGTTTGTTTTCAAGGGAAACACGGAAAAGGTAAACCAGATACCGCGAATGCTACCAGCGAAAAGAGCAAACCTGCGTCATATTAAAGACGCGGAACAATGTGGTAGCATCGTCCTTGGCCTCGTAAGAGCGCTTACGGCTCGATAGAGAATTCATAGTCTTCTGCAAATGGCAAATTTTAAGCGAGCATCTTCACAGGACGATATTAACACGACCCCTGACTAATAAACTTTCTCACCCGCTTGAATTTCCGCTATATTTAAATGTTCCCTCTTTCAGACACCTCTTATTTCGCTCCACCTCTAGACATTTGTTAAAATAGAATCTTATGGAATATTATAATCTCAACCCATTTATATAAATTCCACGTTTTTCAACAGTACGAATGTCACAGTTATTAATAGATATATATCTTTTTATTTTTCGTCAGAAACTCTCCGAATGGTCCAATTTCTTCCTATTTCATAACTGTCGCGTTTATCCATGCACAAAATACTAATTGGTATCCCGCTAGGTTGCTCGGTCAGCATCGATCGAGTCAATGCTACTAAATTGGCTCTTTGATTCGAACCACGGGGTTATTTTTGAAACAGAGGAAAGAATACATCCCGGTTACTGGAAAATATTTCATTAACAAAGCTTGTATCGACCAACGAAATTCATTAGCGATAACACTCGCTTTATATCATTCTGCTAAGCGTTATTTCGCATGTCTGGTATTCGTACAATTGCAAGAGGAATTAGTTTGCAACTTTGTAATTAAATAATTGTACTAATGTTCGTATATTAATAACGAGCTTGCGAGATAGATCCAAACGAAATTACTCCAACATGCCCTAGATGCATATTAACAAACTTAAAATAAAAATGCAAGGGTAATTACGTTACGTTGAAGTATCACGTAATGGTCAATGTGTCCGTTGATCTAAAATGATTGATTGAAAAGAACATTTCTTCTTTTCTTCCTTGATTATTATACCGTTTCTCTGATAGAGGAGGGCAAAGATCAATGAGTGGAAGTGAAACTGGTCAATAATGCGTGGGTTCGTACCAGTCTCGTTACCGAACGTCTAAGTTGATGTTGACCAAAGCTACAGGAAATCTGGAGAAAAATATGAAAGTATAGAGAGACACGAAGTAATTGAAAACCTCCAAGAGTAGAAAGCTAAGTGGAAATGTGAAGGTTTGGAAAAATATGGATAGCAAACAAACCTGGCTTCGTTACTTCGACGTAAATATTTTCAGTAATTAAAAAACGATATTCCCGATGGTATAATGCTGAAGCAGGGTTTTTGAAGAAAATCATATTCATCGATTTTGAATATTTTTCAAACTGAATGCATGTGCGAGCATTCGATGCGGGAACATGGAACGGTCAAGGACTGTAACATACGGTTCGTACACTTAACGAGAGTGCACTGTGTACATGGACATGTGGAAATCCCATGGAAATCCACGCGTTTTCCCCGAGTTCAAACTTAATTGAACGATTCATCCTCCGTACGATATTGCTGCCTAATGGACGAAGGACTTTCAAATATTCCTGCACTCGGTTTGATGCATATTTAACAGGCGAGATCCTAACTGGTGCACCGGTCTCAATTATTGAACAGAATTTCTATTAGGTTATAAGTAGCAAAACTTGTCGACTTGTAAATAGCTTTATGGTGTCTTTTATAAATAGACGAGAATATTGTTTGTTTCTAATACTAGTTACAACTCTGTTATTAATGTTCATCTATTTTCAACCCTTTGTTTTACAAGCGTGAAAAAATACCACCATAAGAAAGATATTAGAAATAATTTAGGATTCGATGTAAATATTTCATTGGTGTATCGAATCATTTCGAGCAAAAATCTTCGACCAGCAGGTAGAAGTTCCTTTCGGAAACGTACGACTGATTTAGTATTAATAAGGATAAAGGAAAGGCGAGGATCATGTGGGTCCCAAACGAGCCCGAAAACATATTCTCCACGAACTATAACCATTTTTTGCGTTCTCCTGAATCGTTATTTATGGGAACATCTCAAGGTTGCGTTTTTTACGATACTCCTGTTGCTACCGTAAAGTTAT
Organism: Osmia lignaria lignaria; assembly: GCF_051020975.1. Taxonomy (NCBI): domain Eukaryota; kingdom Metazoa; phylum Arthropoda; class Insecta; order Hymenoptera; family Megachilidae; genus Osmia; species Osmia lignaria. Next base: position 10,382,359 of record NC_135041.1, read on the forward strand.
TCTCGAATCGTACCGTTGTTTATTAGCAAATTTAAGAAACTTTAGCGACGTTTATACATTTTTAAACATGTTGCAACTTCTTTTTTATCAAATATTTCCATGTAAATAAAAGATCTTTCCGTCCAAAGGAAAAAAATTCATTTTAAATTTGTGTTTATACTTGCGTTCCTTTATTTTTTACTTCGAAGATCAATGAAATAGATAAGACAAAGTTTGATTCGTCATTTTTAAAACATTCTGTACTTTTTCAAGCTTAAAGAAAGAACCCCGCGATTGAGACCACTCGAGTCTTTTATTTGATTGAAGATAAAGGAAAGCAATGAAAGAATGACTTATCTTCCTGCGATTTTACTTCCTTGAAATTGTAAAATTGCGGGAAAAAATACACGGGTAAAAATTGTATATTTTTCGTGCCAAATATTTCAAATCTGTTGAATATGAAAAGCTTCGATGTAATAGAGTTACATATTCCTGAATACATTACGAAATATTTGAAATTTTATTTTGTAAAAAAAAAAAAACGAGCGTTCAGTGTAAATCACCTTTTCACCCTCGACCACCATTCACCCTTAAAGAACATACTGTAATTCACATTTTTTTAAATCTTTCACGTGTAATTAATGGACACTTTATCATTGAAATAATCTAATAGGATTAAAGAACGTTCCCTGAAATGAAGTTTCTCTCGTATCTTCATATTTTATACTCAACGTATGGGTAGTCATTAATTTACTCGTAATTTAAACACAGAATTATGCGATTCATTCGCAGAGAGGAATTTTGCAATTAGCTGATGCATTTTTCTAACAACAAAGGAATTATACTGTAGAAGGATTTATTTAAGTTTATATATCAAGCTAGATAAATTCAAGAGATCGTATTTCTCTTAATTCACCTAGCGTTTCCAGCCTGCTAGCTGGTGAACGGGTCAGAATTAATTTCACTTCCGTTCAAAGAAACCGACGACGTGTGTAATATGAGCAGAATAATCATAAGCAACGATTATCACGGAACACGTGTATGTACATTATCGGAAATCTCGTCTCCGGGCGATCAAATCGAAGCGCAAGCACATTAGTACGCGCGGATCATGAGATTACAGGAATTTGGGGGCCATTAGTCAGCCAAATGTTGTTATTATTATGGCGCGTGCTGATTAATTAATTGTCAACCGAAAGGTGAATCTCCTAAATCCTCTGGAAGTTCTACGCACGCTGTTTCAAGTAAGCCATCATTAGTCTTCTTTGTCGTAATCCTCGGTTTTATCAGACATTGTTTCGCCCTCTCCGTCGTATGTGTCCGTATCACAATAAGTGTATGATGGTGTCACACAGACCGTGGTTTTTTTGCTCGTACAAACGTCCGATACAGTGGAATTCAAAGTTTCGGCGGATTGTTTGCGGCGTTGTTTTATCAACTCGGTGATCCTTCTACTAAGCTGCTCCGGGGGTAATACCTCACCCTGAAACTCTTCTATCACGTCCAAAACCGAAGTCATCGTTCTCGTAAAATCGGGTTCGAACATTTTTCCTTCTGGGTTTTCTTTAAACAGGTATTCAGCCTGGAATGAATGCCAATAAAAATATAAAATAATATTAATAGGTACGTAGATGGGAAGTACGAATATATACGTCCTTGAAAAATGGACATTTAAATACGAAGGACGTATATATACCCCTTCGAAGAGAGACGATAAGGAGAATCATGTGGAGGAAACGATCGTATGCAGTTGGAATACAGGATAAACAGAGCTCGTAATGGGAATACCTCCCGGCATTCTTTCCACGAAAAAGACGATGCATTCGTATGCACAATACACGTGCACGCGTTTACTGGTTCATCTAAAAATGGGTCGCGTCACATTTTCTCAAAGTTTCTGACCCACTTTTACCTCTAATCCCAGCCGCGTTACATTGTCTTCGCGTTTCAATGCGCAACTTCCGGCCAGTCATCGTCGAATTTCCGCCGTTTTAGATCTTTCTGAATCGAAATGCAACGCGAGATAAAAGGAAGATGTACATGCTTTTGAAATTCGAGAATCGTGATAACTGGAAAGGACTGGCACAACGGGTTATCAAAAATTGAATAAATAAAAGGATAGTCCCTTATTTAACACTTTCAAAAAAAACTACATTTTAGTTAAATGAAAGTTGCAATAATAGCATGTTGAAATAATAAAACAAACATCAGATTAAAGTTTCCACTCGTCAATTTTGTTTAAGAATAGTGTGTTTTTGTTTAAAATTGTGTAAATATTATTCTGAATAGTAAGCAAGCTTTTTAGCTAAAATTTGAGGCGCTAATTGTTTGAATCCGTCACGAATTTTACTGTTTTATAAGTGTGAAATAATTGGTCAAAAAATTCAGCATTTGTTTTTTCTAAAAAATGCAAACAATTAGATGTGAAATGTTTTTGAAGGCAAAAACAATGCATCATTTTCCATACGGAAAACTTCCCTTTTGTTTCGACAATATATTCGCGTTTCACGGAGGACTATACAGGATGACCTATTTTAATCTATAAATGGACATTCAGGTTTCGAGATAAGTGCCACATGAAGTAATTACTTCTATAAATTTCTTAGTAGACGAGAGGAAATGCAACGAGACTACCCTTTGTTCTATTTCATTCGCGATCTGTAATTAGTATATACTTTTTTCATTTCCTTTATCTCGTCTCGCTGTTATGCTTCAAATCAAAAAAGAGAAACTGAAAAAGGAACAATTTCAACCCTTCGACTAATTAAAGATCCCTGGAGAGCAGAAGTTATTTAAGCAGACTTGAATCAATATACTTAGTACTCTACAGTTTACTTACAGGGCGAATTTCAAATTTACATACCGTTTGTTTAAATAACTTAACCTTGTTTAAACAATTTCCGTGACCTTACACCTTTAATAATTACTATGCATGAATTTGTTTTACGTTCTCTTGTCTTTCTCATAAATAAACTTCCTCAAAATTTACGTAGATATAATTCTACTATTTTTTTCATTTACCAACTATTTAATTGGATTTCAGTGTAGACCTTGAAGCGAAAAGAAAATTAAAAGTCTGCAACTTCAAGCGTTTTTCCAATTTGTTAAGATATAGATACAGTTTGAAACTCGTATTTATCAAAGAACCACATTTCCGTTTCTAAACGTACCATTTACAATATTCGCCATCTCAGAAGTTACTCCTTTAAGATCGTGATACTTATCGTTGTTAAATTAATTAGCATAGTTTGAAGAGAAATAACGATTTCATTATTTCAACAAGGAACGTTTCCAACATGGTCCACGTACTTTTGAACTCCATCGAATAAACAGTTACAAATTCTTGTATAATAAATGTATATAATGATAAAAAGGCACGGACATTTTTCGAATCATATTTCTATGTAACACGATGATATAATCTGGAAGGCGCGCAGCATAATTTATATCGATGATCAATAGTCGTCACGTTACGTAATTTGAATTTGTAATTTTATTTGCACTCCGGTTTCCAGTGAATTCTTTGCTATAATAGTGTTAGATATCAAAGTTACGAATATATGAGAATGCCAGTGAAGATGTTAAACAATTCACTGTTTGGAAGAAAAAATGCGTAGCTAGGTATATGGATATTAATGAATGAATCTCGTTAACAGTGGAGACAAGATAACGCCTTTGAGATACCTGTTACGAGTATTTGTCCTATCATAACCTGCAGTTTAATTGAGCTGAAACTTTGGTGGCTGGTATTGTTCGCCGGAACGTTTGCATAAAACTGGTGGAAGATACCCGCAGGGGATCTCTATAAATTATGTTGTATTTGGTTATTAATAGGAGCCTGATAACATATTGACAGATTTCGGTTTATCCACAATAATTTGAGAGACAAAGACATTGATAACAGAAAGGAGGTATCTCTTGAAACACAATTGTGCGATTCATAGACCACCTGTATTGAATTTCGATTTTAATTTCAATTATCGATCGAGATATTAGTTGTGTGACACATTTTGCAAATGATATTTTAACAAGTGAAAAATCGATTTCGCGATAAGATTTTCTATTCAAGGTAAGCGAGATAAAAACGAAAGAAACTTTTATATTGAAATTTTGAAGGTAAAACTTGAAGAAACGTATATATGTACAAGAACGATGTATTCTTACGTCGGCTTTCAGGAATGCGTTAACAAGTGGTTTCACTTTAATTAAACTGATCCGAGTAAACGTCTAGGCAAAAGCAGAGAGAAATCGTGTCGAATGAAGATTGCAACAGATCCTTGTACTCTCGCGAACACTTTCATCCCCCGTCCTCGTGCAACTTATTCGCGATACCTCAAAGTACCTTTTGCAGTTCACAGAAACGGCAGCCAGACTGTCGCGGTTTTTTGTAGGAACCTCCACGATATTCCATTATAACTTCGATCATATTCTCGCAGAAAATCTTACAACCTCGAAAAAAGTTTCACCGGTTTACTGTCCAAAACCACTCTGCCACTTTTCGTTTATTCATCAAACAATTACGCTGGTAAAAGGGCTTCTAGCTCGAACATTGTAGAACACCGGTTATTCAGTTGATATCATCACTTTTGCAGTGAAAATCAATTATGAAAATCAAAAATATGGACAGTCAGCGTGTTAAATATTCTGAGCTAAAATATTTTTAACATATCATTCTTAGTTGATTTTTATGTAGTGTACCAATATATCAATGAAATATAAATGTGAAATCTTAATAAATACTGAAAGTGTTCTAATCGCATTCTAAAACTTTTCAAAAAGCTTCGAAGGTTGTCCTCGCACACGCCTCTCAACCACTCTCATGCGATGTTTACATTCAGACGATATCGATCACCGTCTTTATGTAAGACAACCGCCACCGGTCGATGTAGAAAGGGTCGAAGGAAAAGAAGAGTGAAATATCGACGAGGTAAATTCCCATTAAAGTCGACAACTCCCAACGGGTTTCAAGCGATCCAACGGGTGTCTTACCCTTCAGCTCATTGCACACTCTTCGAATTGATATAGAATAACTGTTAATTCCCTGTTATCAAATCGTAGCAGACGTTTGATTTAATACGCAAACATTAATTCGTATTTGTATTATAAATTTTGGACTTAAATTTATTAATATCTTTTGAAATTGTTACCGTACATGAAACTCGATGATGAGAATCGAATAACCAGTTCCAGGATTTCTTTTGTTTCACCCCCAATTATATACGCTCAAACACACCTCGATTCCGTCATCCGCGAAACTTTTGAATTCATCCCCGATAAAAATGCAGCGAATCGATATTTGTCTCTCTCGATCGTGTCACAGTTCGCCGATTTCACGATTTTATACCCGCTTCCGTTACATCACGGCACGCGCAAAAATCGCGCTAAATTGACCAGAAGAGTTGCGTGCAACGCAAATGATTCGGATACAATACGGAATTTTACGATATCGTCGCTCGTAACGGTGAAAGTTTCGCGTGGTTACGTAAGGTAAATAACCCTATTATCAAACATGTAACAACGCGAACGTTTAAAAATAATTTTTTTTTTCGCAGAAGAAAATTATCGAAATCAATGATACGAGATCGCTAGAGGAGAAAAGGATTAGAGAATAAAAGTAAAAGCAATCGACCGTAGATTTTGAAGTTTAACGAGAACCTAGTTTTCCCTTTAATGGAACAGCTCGAGTCGTTGGCTCTTTCACCATTCGAAATTCAATATCCCCTTCTGTACATGCTACACCAGCTCAATTTACAGCTCGGATCGATAGGTTGTGTAAAAAGTGTCCGTGTTAATCACACCCCCCTAGCGATTAGTATTCTTCGTCGTGAAAAACGACGGTATTATTTCACGACATTCGTGGTGAAGAAAAGAAAAATTTTATTGCGGCATCGAAGATGACGAAAATAACTTTTTACATAGCTGACAAAGTTCGTGGCAATTCCTGGTCTCTATGGTGACCGAACGCACTTAGCGTTGGATTTTTAATCGCTTTCATCCCCTTCGACCGAGCGACAGCTCTGGATCAACATTTTCCTTGTTTACCAGGTTAGAATGTACTTTCGTGAAAAAGCTTTCGATTTGAATAACGGAAATCATTGATCATAAGTTTCTAACTGGAAGTTTAATTAAAATCCCATCTAAACTATACTTTTCCGATTTCACACTTGGAAGAAGCTCCACGAACCGCAACATTTTCCTTTCATACCGATTTCACGTCTACTTTTCACCTTTTAAACCGCCCCAAGGGAGAAGCAAGCGATATTAAATAAAGGCGGAGGGAATGCGGATAATTACCGATAAGCACGAAACGCATTCTGAACAAGCGAAACAATGGACTTACGAGAAAATCGATCGGATCGTCTGGCCGTAGGTTCGCAACTTCGATGAGTCCTTGCGACAACGTTGGAAACACGTATTTCACCAGATAGTTTCGTAAAGGTAAACCCAAGACGCATAGTCTCTCTTCTTCTTCTTCTTTCAGCTTTTCCATCAGGTTTGTCTGAAAAAAATCCAACCATTTATCAGTAATGCTGAGTACAGATTAAACAAACGATTATTAATTCTAATCGTTAATAAACAAAGTATTCATCAGTATAAAAAAAGAAACACAGTATCGTCAGGAATATTTCATAGAGAAACAAATGCCAGGTACTGAGAATGATTTACGTGGAATACACTCAATTTTCAGTATTCATCCGTTGGGTAAAACCGATGATTCGCGTTTTCCAATAGAGAAAGGCGTTATGCAAGAACTGGTACACGGTATTCCATATTTTATCCACCTTAAATCTGTCATTGGCAGCAACTGCTGTACATCTTGTTTTATTCTTGAAATGTGTACGTATGTACTAATCCTCTGAGGTCGATAAATTCATGTACACAACACGAATCTATCATACAAATCTACGAAACGTGATTCTGAATTTTTACAATTTTTTGTACAAAGGTGCCACGAACACGTGTATGTGATTTTTGAAAAAATGAAAGTCATAAGTTAGTGCCTCGACTGCGAAGAGAGTATTATATTTGACGTAAAAAGAATTGCAGTCTTTTTAAGAAATCAGATCCTGTATATTGCACAGAGTACCTCGGTAATCTCCATTTGCTGAGCAAATAGAAAACGGAACAATATCAGAAATCGATACAAATACGATTCTGTTTCATCCATTGTAGCTGGTTCTTTATTTCATCATTTTCAGTCAAAGTTGTTGAATTGTTTTTCACAATGTGTTTCTGCACTGCATCGATACACGTGCCCTTCGGAGTTCTGATAAAAGGACACGCGTTTTATAAGTAGAGCAAGCAAAGTGAAACAAAGACGAATAAAAGGGCTCTTTGAAATACATTGCTTCACGAACACATTTAATCCATATCGCTGTTAAGATGTTTTTTTTTTTCACGGTACGATACATCTTGTTCGTTAATTATTCTGAATGGTTGCTACCCTACCGAACCGCGAGATGGATTTTTATTTTCAGCGTGGTTGATTGATGGTAATTTAATTCATGCCGAGGAATGGAGGAAAATTCAAATGAACGCTCGCAGAAATTTGATATAACGCTGTTTAACGTTTTATGCATTGTTGTAATTTAGGGGAGATATATCAAAATTACTTGAATATTATTAAAATATTATATTAGATTAATTCAGAAGTATTAATAAAAAGGAAAATTAATTCTAACCCATTCAGCCATTTTTTCCTCGCGTTCCTTTTTGCGTTCCATGAATTCTTTCTCTTCTCGTGACTTCGAAGCGGCTTCCGCTCCACGCAATTCCTCTTCAAGACGTTTCCGCGCTTCCCTCGCCTGTTCTGCGGTTAAGCCTGGCCAAATAGGAAACCTCATAAAAATTTTCATACATGCAACACATGGATGCTAAAGTTTAAGGACCTTCTACGTTTAAAGAATCGGAATTGAAATTATTTCTCACCGTAATTTCTAGGCGGACCAATTTTCTCGATGCATCGATAAACCGTGGGAAACATATCAGGGCACACATCATCCTCTACGTCGATTATGAGTGGATGAATTTCAATTTCGTCGAAAAATTGTACGGGAGTGTTTTCATCGGTGTTTCTCTTCCTAAGAAAAGCACAAGGGTGGATGAATTGAAAGAATTTACAATATTCATCTTGATTATCACCCTAGTGGTTTTTAAATTAATAATGATTTGTCGTATTATTAGGTGATATGATAACATTTCAAAATTAAATACATACATGTACTTAATTAATGTTGGATTTTTCATTTCGAAACAACATGCAAAGTCCTTGATATAATGCTGGTAAAAATATCATTTTTCCATTCTCTACACTAATTACCTAGAGAGGTAATTCTACACGTTAAATTATCATTAAGTTTCCGTTAATTAGTTATAAAACTGCGAGTTTCATTAATCTTCAATTGAGAAAAGCTGCATAGCAGAAAGGACAATACTATGTTCAAATTACCTGAATTCTTTTAAACGACGTATCATGTGCTCCTCCGTGTAATGAGTACCGTGAATCTCTCTCTGGGGTCGTTGAATAATTCGTTCTTTCAGAAAATCATCGCTCGCCTCCAATGACACAACCAACTCTGGCATAATCGAGTAACCAGTTGTCTCGTCGATCTCCATCTCCTCCTCAATTTCCTCTTCAATCGTTTCATTCAAATTCTCTCCACCGAACAACCCCTTAGCTTGCTCCAGTGTCTTTGGATACCCGTCCATAATGTAGCCTTGATTTTGACACTGCTTCGAGCGCAATTTTCTCGCGAACAGTCTTCGGCACAATAGCAATTGAAAAACATTCGTTTAAAAGTTACTTGATAATTACTTAGAAACGTTCATTCTACGCGAGATAATTAAAACGGTGTGACAATCATAAAATTATAATTACAATTAAAGCGTCACTCTGGCTCGACGTCTATTCAGTCGCTCGACAATATCCACTTTAGTTTAACTTTATGAAAAAGAATCACTCGGTATAGAATTGTAAAACGAGGTTCAAGATTAACCTAAGAGAAATGATAGGTATGATCCAAGCACAGATTTTTTTTGAATTTCCTATCTTTCTGTCTTAGAGAACTTTTCAACCAATTTTTCCTTGAAATGCAGACTTCAACAGAGCCAATCCGGTGCAACCATTTTTCCTAGAAACTTGCTTCAGCCGCTTAAGTTCTCTTCGTCTGTTTCAAAGTGACACTTTCTTTCATCGTCGTTTTAGATTTGCTGTCGCGACTGTCTGCGCACCGCTTAAGCCTTGTGAATAGAAAAGTGAAACCCTTTGAAGGAAGGGTTCAAAGCTTATATTAAATATCTCGAGCACCAAGGGCTTTGGTGCACTTTCAATCCTGCTTGTACATAGACTTTCTTTACGACGATGCTTACAAAGTTACAAAACGAAAAGCTATTTGGTAATGTGGGTCGAAGGTAATTATAAAATGAATCGCATATGAAGCCTGCCATAGAAAATTGTTGAGTAACATAGAGACTAATTTGAATCAGGTTAACAAAGGAAATCATCTAAATGTCTTGCACGTGGAAAATCGAACAGAAACGTCCATTAAAGCAATCTGGTCGGTCGTTCTCTTGTGCGATAATTCTCATCTATAACCGATAAATCGGATCGCGTTTGAACTAGCGATTCCCGCCACGTTGACCGCGACAAAGGGTCAGTAAAGCGGTTACCTAAATGAACACAACCCTCTGAATATTAGTTTAACGACCAATTCGTTTAGTACCTTATTTACCGTCCTCGTGGCGAACGATCGATAACCCTTAATCCGAATCCGTTGCAGACGTAACCATTATTTAACTTGCAAACTACACTATTTAACTGTTGAAACATTGATTTCAAAGGACATTTAGCTGACCTATTCAAAAGAGTATCGTCGATTCGATCCTTGTTTCTCTGCTTGTTACGCTCTATTTCATCTAATAGCTCCTGTAATTCTTCGACGTTCGGAGCTTCTTCGTCATCCTCTGGTTCGTCGTCGTCATCAACGTCACCTGCACCTGCTTCTTCAGCCTCGTCTCGCGCTTGAGCAATCGTGATTTCTTCGATCTCCTTTGTCTGTTAGAAATAACTATTAATACGATGGCCAGTCTGACGAAGTAATCAAAAAGTGATAGAAGAAATCGCTAACCAATTGCTCTATTGTTTCTTTAATTAATGGCTTCGCATGGAGGTAATGTATTTCGTAGTGTTTGGCCAGATATTGAGCGACTCTTGTTTTTCCAGCTGCAGGAGGTCCTAGAACAATTATCTTCATCGGACGCAGATTTCGAGCTGTTCTGTATGCTTTTACAATGGCGTTGATGTTTTCACGAAATGGTATATCGAAGTGCCAAGTTATTCTATCGGCGATGTACACCGGTTCGACTATTAGATTAATCGTCGTTACGTCAAAGATTTGTTGTGTGATTTCCGGTAACAAGAAAGCCTCTTCATTTGAAATTTTTTTCACTTTTCCATTGGAAAGAGCTTTGCTAATTTTCTGGGAAATAAATGCATTTAGTTATTTCGTGATTATTTCATTAAATTCGCTTTATTTAATTTCTGGTTATTAATTCTATTTAATATTCGAGGTGCTCTCCATAACTTTGGCCATAATATTCTCACGAAATGATGATGCTGCTCGATTCGCGAACAGAACTAATTCCTAACAAAACATTTCCATTCCGAGATAATGTTGACACACTGAACTCCGAAGCCATCAGTCATTCCTTTAACACATACAGTCGTAAGAGGAATTAACTTGCGAGCTAAAAAGTCGGCTTTGAAAATCGTTTCCACGAAAATTTTTTCTCCTTTTCATTCGTTGAATTCGTTTATCATTTTTAATATCAAAACAAAAAGCTGTTTTATACAATCCTAAAGCAGTAGAATAATTTAAAAGAGACTAAAAAAAAACAGCAGAAAAAACTAATTTCCTTTTTATGTTACAAAATACGCAATTCTGTTTACAACGAAAATACGAGAGAAACAAAGAAAAATAACAGAAAGAAAATTCTCAGACATATTGAATGCCAGTGAAAGCATAAGCCTCCAGGAACGGACCAGCTGCGACACTGTTATCAAAAAGAAAGCTTTGGAGGTGTCGTGGAAAGAGTAAGCAACAGATTGTGACTCGCATAAAGGACACCTGAATCGTGTACACGCACGCAGATTCTCAGAGCGAGAATTTTTCAACATCTTCAAGGTACACACCTTGACAATGGCTCTCTGGGAAATCGGTTCTTGTTCCGCAGCTATGATGTACCTAGAAGTGGGCCATCTTTGCAGCACGTCGAATACCACCCTGGAAAATACAACATTCTATAAAAGTTTTGAGAATCTCAGACAAAAAATTGTGCTGAAAAGTGCCCATTTCCTAAAAATTTTATAACATTCTATGAAACATTCTATGAAAGCTTTGAGAATCACAGAGAAAATAAGAAACGAAAAATAGTGGTGAAAAGTACCATTTTCTGAAAAAATGATACTTCCTACTACAAAGTGTTATTGTATCGTTTCGACTTGGTTTCACCCATATAATCTCCCTTACCCTACTTGTACCACACGATTTACGATCCCATTCTGTATAAATCTTCGTGATTGCTTTTATGTTTTCTATCCGTTCGTAAAGTAGTTTCCCATATTACGGATGACCCCATATAAACTGAATTATTAGTCTTACCTGAAGGACAACGAAAATTAGTTTTATAGGAAACGCGTTAAAAGGTGATTATATAAAATCGCAGCTATACAAATTATTGTACACTCACGCGGCAAGATCTCGAACGTGTAGCAAAGGAATTTTGTTGGCTCCTTCGCCGAACACTGGCAGAAATTCGGCGTTTTGCCAAGCCATTTTGAACAGATGGTGTAGCGGACCTTCTTCGTCCCCATACGTAATTCCGGAACAAATCACCAAAGTTTTCAATTTATCCTTCAATTTGGTATTCTTCTTCATCGTCACCACGTCTTTTTCGCATTGTATGTGCTGCTTGAAATTTGGATGAGGCTTTCGTTTCCGATAATCGTCCTCAGTGAAGGGTAGTTCCGGTTCCTCGGGATTCAGCGGTTTCGTGTTGGCCCAAGTCATTATAGTGGATATCAGAACGAAATATCGCACCTCGTCGCTGTGTTTGAAAGCCTTCGGGGCTATCAGCTCCATATTTTCGAGATTCTGTGCGATGGCTGAACGATGAATAACCAAAAGCATAGATTGTGAAACGTTGAGGAGTTTCAGATGAATATGTCGTAGTTTGTAAGTTAAAAAATTGACCATAAATAAAAACATATTCGATTTCCAAAGAATATCCTTAACAGTCTGTATAATAGTCCTTTACGTTGTGAGCTCAATCCTGATACTCGAGTTACGATATATCGTATACTCGAAGGGATTCGATAAAAAAGAATATTATCCGCGCCGTGTAATGACAAGAAGAAGCACAGAGTTCAAGGATAAAGATGGCTTACGACGGCGAACACGAACGCAATCGTGGTAAACATTATCTAGCTTATAACGCGGAGCGTTCTTTAAGACCGAGGAAGGCCGTGCTAACTCCTCTTTGTTTTTAAAAGGAATTAGAACCCGCGAGTCTCCCTTGACGCAAGCTTTTACATATTTCAGCCGTTCGTTTACGAGCTCTGCCGCTCGTTTGTCTCCGGGGACAAGTTTTTCCGATTTTCCTCTTTACCCCGAAGCACGGATAATTATCGGAAAACAACGTTCATCAAGAAGCGAGATATTGTAAAGCAAGGTATTAATCTGTTACTGAGATACCAATTCAAATACTCTCGGTAACTATGAATAAACCTCTGCCGCAATATTCTTGAACAAAGAGTAAGGATGTCTCGTTAGAAGATTGTCAGATGCACGTTGGTATCGTTTTGAATTTTTGGTGTTACCATTAATTGTCCCACTTTGCAATTTGAAGTTCTACCACTAAATATACTGTTTTGAAATTTTTATAGTTCTGTCCTTAATTACAGTATTTCGCAATTACAAAAATTTCAGTAAACCTTTTTTTTTGAGACATCCTATATAATAAAAGCAATACAGACCTTGCAGTGCCCATGTGGCTTCGTCAATCTGGTCAGAATCGTGCGTGATGTCGTATACGACGATGCCACAATTTATCAGATCGGCCAGAAATGCGTCTCGATTTTTCGTGCCCCTTATAATCATAGTCACGTCCTCGGGCTTCGGGTACTGCGAAACGAAATTTAATACAATATAAAAATGAAGTCGAGGTATCGAGGGTTGACAGTCTGCTTTCAAGGGTTGCAATAGACTCGTCGAAGACAGGAAAAGGGGAAAAATAAGTTTGCAAGAGATGCTTTGAGTCGTGAGAGAGGCATTGAATTCGCGGGAGTAGGAAAGGAAATAATGCAGACAGAATACTGCGAAATTGTTCATTTGATACCGTTTTCATCCGCCAAGAGCTACTTCGGTCGCAAAATAACCAGACCACTCGAATTACCCTCCTGTTTGCCTTACCCCGGCGGGGAAAACTAAATTTACCGAGGAATCTTTAGGGGAGGCAAACTGGTAGCGATTCGGAGGAAAAACAGACATTGATCGTGTTAACGATAAAAGGGAGTCGAAAGTAACTGCGATATTATCCAGGAGAAAATATTGTAGGTCGTCTGGGAAACAAGCTTCGATTCGTCGAATGTTATTTGACGTGAAAGGTATATTTTACAAAAATATTAATTACAGATTGAAATATGAACTTGAAATTCAAATTAAAAAGGGCTTTATTCTTTTTAAGGAAATAAATTTAAATTATAAAACAATATCGTTTAATCAAATTTTCTGGTATAACTATGATAATTCTTTGCAAAATGTAGAAAGTTAGATCTAGATAGATCATTCCAATCAGAAAAATTTATAGGATTTAATTTATCATCAGTGGAAAAGTTTCAAACAATTCGTGCCATTGTGCATAAAAGCTGAAAGAAGTAATCTCTAAATTCAATATTTCAAAAGTGCATACTACGTTACCTCAGGATCCAAAGTCGTGCCAATTATTTCATATTGTTTCGAAGTTTTATCCTCCGGAATAGCCTTTTCAACTCGAGATTGTTCATCATCTGCTTCTTCTTCGTCTCCGATTGTTTCCTCCTCTTCCGCCTCTTCCTCCTCCCCGGCTAGATCCTCGCTTTGTGGATTAACGTAGACCCGATCCGACAGGAACTGAAATTTTAATTACTATCTTCGCATCACTGAAACGAGAGGCCACGTGTACCCGATGCGCGATGGTTCTTATTTCCGAACGCCTATCAAAGAGCTTTATTGCGAAAGTAACAATTCGAAAGACGAATATCACGTTCGCTGTATCAAAAACGCTCGTTACATGTACAAAACGTGTTCCGATTGCAACAGTTATTGAATCTGTACCCGGTCAAAGGGCTATTACTCTCGAGGTCTCCTTTCAAACAGCTAATTAACCCCTCCTTCACAGTCGAACAGGCGTTTTGAATTACGACCGAGATGAAATTTCCTTTTCTTGCTCGATTTCTTGACGGATCGCGACGTGTACCAATCGAATTACACATTGGATAATGAAACGAGGGAACGTTGTATCATAAGAATTAATTATACTATTGATTGCTTCTACTAAACAGGGGTGCAATTTATTGCAGGAATTCTGTATTAAAATTGAATTACAGTCACGGGTACACGTTCCTATTAAACGATTTTACGTGAAACATTAAATGCTTCCTGCCTTTGTAGAAATAGTTCAATAGGAATTAATAGAGTTGGCGACCAGAGGATTCATCGATAAACGACCTTGCGAAATAATTAACACATTGATTGGTACAATGAAAATGGTCGTGTGTATTCGGACGTGTTATAATTGCAATTACTCAGCATACGATCGTTTCATTCTTTAATTGAAACTTTTCACTTATTGCCTTTAGTGAAATGTTACAGGTAACAAAAAATAAAGTGAACTTGTCTAAATTATTTACATACTTTCGTTGTTGTACAGAATACAAAATCATGCATGGTGATAATTGTATACTTTAGAATAATTAATGCAGTACTAACAACTGATCATGCTGAGGATCGATTACATAATTTCAATGCAATCTCATTATCGACGTAGATATAAAATACACCCGTATTTTATTCCATGAGCTTGTCGCGATCATATTAGTAATAATCCAGCTATTCATGGATTACCACTAATTGAATAATTATCAAATATAGATATTACAGTACTAATATCTGCACTTAATTCATTCTGCGATTTGTCTGGTTCCATAAGACATAAAATAGAACATCGACTGTCATATTCATGAGTATCGCTTTCATTTATTTTTTCAATGTTCTATTTTTGACCATTCTTTTTGCATATTCTTAGACATTAGTGCAGCTATCGATCAAAATGACCGCAAATTCGTCGCCACGCAGTTTGTCTATAATTTGCTTGGTATCCATCCGAGAAGAAAGCAATGCACAGCTGCTAAAAAAAGATTCTACCTGGAGGATATTAAAGGGGATGCGACGGAACTATATAATTCGAAATCGATACTATGGGGTATACAGGGTGCTAGAAGGAACAGGATCCAAGACCTTAACCCTCGTCTCTTGATCGTTTTGTTTCATTTTTCTGCGGAAAGCTATTCGTCTTCATTTTTGTTATAAATCCACCCCAGTCAATATAATAAATCTTTCGATGAATATGGTAATTTTTATGAAACTTATAATAAATATGCAAAGGTGGATCATTTATTTCACTTTCAATCGAGAAAAATATTCAATATTTTTAATTGTATTCTTAATCAATATAACTGATAATAAATCAATAGTTGGATAATAATCGAGAAAGGTGCGTTAAAATTAAATTAGATTGATCTATAGAATCCTCGAAGAGTTCAAATATTTCGAAATGAATTATTGTACTCTCTGGTGGCGAATTTATTTTCAATACGAAGCTCTGAAAATAAACAAAGGAGCACCGTTGTTGTTGCAATATTACGTGAATATTCATGCATTATATTGTCCACACGTTATATGAATATATTCTCATCAACTGAAGCGTACAAATAGAAAATTAATATTCATAGAAGTCCTTGAATAGGTATTCCAGGAAAAAAAACGTTTGGAAAAACATCCCTTTTTCAATATTCCAAATATTTGTCAATTATTTGTCATATTTTTCACACTTCGCAGAAATTTCATTTTTGTTTCACTGTTTTCAACGATAACCTAAACGTTATACCGTGATTATTTTATTTCATAAAATGATTAAATTGCAAATTAAATTTTTTTAAGAAATCAAAGTTTGTAATTTTGTAATGATCGAAAACTTACTTCAACAATTTTTGTTCCATGATAACTATCAATATGATTGATGAACACGCGCCAAGGTTTGAAAGATGGTTCGACGAGTTCTTTTGATGCAAAACCGTCTTTGGATTCCTCGAAGATGACTCGATCATTATCGAGCGAGATTTTTTTATCGCTTTCGCTCTTCGTTACTAGTATTGACGCTCTTTTAGGCGTTGTCATAATTGTTATCTATACGAATGAAAAAAAAATTTTAAATGTGTCGTGAACTTTACCGATGTCTAAACTTCAGATCGCTCGATTACATATGCGATTTCATTTGATTCAACGTTGAACCGCATTCGATTACACAGAGATTAATGGTACTGGGGTATTTTCTGTATAAATGGTGACAGATTAATCTTCCCGTGTCGAGTTGAAATATTAAATTTATATAACAGGTGTGGTTTCAAACGCTCTGTAGTCGACTTTATCGACTTGTTTGTTTTAGATTTTAATATATTATATGTTTATACAATAATCCGACTAAAAATAGACATGAATATAAACTTTAATAAAAGATACTATTTTTCTTTTTTTTTTTTTTAGTTATTGAATTATTTTGATAGACAGAAGTAAAGCGAAGAAGAATGAGGTGGATAAAAAGTTAAGCATCAAAGTCCCAAATACGTGACATCGATCGTCAAAGTGTTAACTCAATTTTCTTTTTCACAGAAAATATTATAACAGAGTTAGACAAAACGGCGATTAGTTAACGAGAAATTGATACGTTCTACCTTTCACGACTTACTCAATTGATCGTAAACGAAGCGAGAAACTGAAGCTCCGAGTAATACGGTCCCTAACAGTGTACGTAACGCACAAACCATCCTGCACGGCCTTGCTGCCCACGCAACCAGGATACGAGGGTCAAGGCTGACGAGTAATCCGTGCGGAAGATGAAAAAAGCTGGCCAATCAATAATTGAACGGGTTCACTGTGGGGAATTCGCGGACACGTAAATTGAAAGTGTTACGAGGCAATTCGAAATATCGTTTCAGAGACAACCGGCCACGTTATTCGACCGTTTAATCGCTTCCGAAGTTTGATGTTTCGAATATCTGATGCTTCGATCGAATAACAGGGAATCCTATCGGACGGATTAAATACTCAAATTCCCTGTCTATCATTCTGTCAGTTGATCAATTAGAATAAGAATCCTGAAACTTTAGACTTTCAATTCTTCTTTGGTTAAATTGGCGAAAGGGTTACTTAGAGATTTTGGTATTCGTCAATTCACTTCTTGCACTATACTTCCCTATACATCCCAAGGATCTTATTTTTCTTATTTTGGCAAATTAGCAAAATATAGACTTCGAAATTTTTCTCTTTATTAATTCACTATGTTTCTCTATATTTACCAAAGATTCTCACACTATACTTCTCTATAGATATCAAAAATCCGTCCGGAAAAATCGACGATGGAATCTCAGCCCATAACACGTAAACGAAAGATGAATCACACACCGGAATATCGTAATTTCTATGACACTAAAGAAAGACCAAGAATTCCCAATTGGAAAGCAATTGATTCTGAAATGCGAAGGCGTCCTTGTGGACACATTGGATAATAACCATTGTTCAGGATAAGAACGTGTGAACAACGAACGAAACGTCTAATTTGCATTACACAAACCGATCGGTGTATTATTCTATCATCCGGGAAGCTCTATAAGGAGCTTCTGTCATGAATCGAAGACACTGTTAATAAAGGAGGCGAGACAAAACGTGACGTTTAGCTCGGTACAGCAAGCTGATGCGTTTGTCCGCTCGAAACAACCAAGCCAAGGATCTGTCCAGCTTTCCCTTTCTCGTGGGTCGTGTACAATACTGCATACTACATTAATCATCGAGAAATACGTGTACTTTACATCGAGAGTTATTCTTCATTTGCATCGTCTTCCAAGGGTTGCGCAACTAGCGAGCAGAGAGTCGTCTAAGATTTTTACCTGTTGAACGCAAAGTACTGTTGCGCCAGCTGGCTCGTAAATGAGTCACCGTGTCACGTATCCTGAACTTAAAAGGCGTGTACGATAAACATTCTACTGTTTTTTATCCTATTGTAATTTTAACGAAGCTCGTTGAAAAGTTCCATTATCCAGAAGTTGAGCTACCAATAATGCGAAGACTTTACTATCGGTCCGAAGAAAGTTCTAATCTCCTGGAAATAGAAAAGGGACCTTTGTAACCCGGCAAGTTGCTTAATTAGGAAGCTAGATAGTATTTATCTCCCGTTATCGATCGTCGCGAAGTAACAGCTTATTCGATTCGAACAGCATACTAATTTCCGTTCGTTCCTTGCGTGCCTCCAATTCAAGACAGGAAGAGGTTCCTTCCTTTGATTAAAATTTTTAGCTCCATTGGACGTCTATCTCTGTCCTCCCTTATCTAAGTTAATTAACTACCGCGTTACACAGCTTAGGCATCGAACGATATCTCGGAATTCCTGCCGAGTCTCCAGTGGTGCATGTAACAGCTTAAGATCGAAACAATCGAAAGATCATAATCTAATTTCACTTGCAAATTGATCGACGATTTATATTCACGACGCGAAGGAATTGCTGCACATTTTCTAAAGATTGCGTCATTTAATAGCCTTCTCTATTGCCTTAACTATTGCTGTTTATTTTCTTTCTAATTTATTTCATGTTTTATAATCAACATGTTACGGGTTGGGATAGCGTCGGTGGGTTAAATAATTTAGTCTAGTGAATCACTTTATCCTCGATATTGTCTCGAGGAAGGCTCAAGCATGAATGAATGTATCGTCGCGCTTCGACATTAATCCGAATGTTTGGGCTAGCCACCCTACACTAACGTAAGTTGTAAAAATCAAGTAAATTAAACTTTTATTACAATTAAATTCAACAAAACACACCAAGTTGTGCAAATCAAACAAAATATCATTGTCCAAACAAAATTCAACAAATTAAATTGCGTTCACGCGTTACACAACAAATTGCGATCACTGGTCACTCACACCGTGATAATCTCAAAAGGCGTAAATCGTCTGTTATATTATTTTGCTGCAGTACTTTATTTTCCTTCATTTACCGTATTTGCATGATTTATGATATAATTTGCAGCGAACGACTTTTCAAATGAGTAATGGTAGCGAATGTGTTAACGCAGCATCACTTATCATTCGTCTACGTCAGAGCTAACATCCCTTGAATATGTGTTTGCAGAAGAATGGACGGAAACGTTCCCGTATCAACTGTTAGTTGGAACAGGAGTAGCGCTGATGGCATTATTATTGTTGGCTGCCGTGAGTTTCCAATGTTCTTCCACCTGGCGATGGTTAATGAGGATGAGACGAAACGTGAAGGAAGAGGATGCTGAGAGCGATTTGTCCCAACAAAACGCTATACGTATCAGTCATTCGTTGCCGGACCTTCAATCAGAACCGATCACCCACGAATACGTCCAGGAACAGAAAGACAGCAAGAAGGTATAAAATAATTGAATACCTACTCGTTAATTTTAGGAAGAAAGAAAAGTGTTGCGATGCCATCTGCATTCGTACTTAACGCTGATAATCCTGAAACTTTGATGCTTTTCATTTCGAAAAGATCACTTCGTGTATGGTTGGCTAATCCGAAAGGGTAAATGAAAATTTGATGCAAGCGAAATGTCGTGGAAGAAACTCGATGGTTGAACAGGCAACCTGAATTCCGGAAGGGTGGCTAACTTCCGGAATCATCTGTTCAAATATTGATGGGGTGATGGACGTATCAAAGCATGATTTTTTTATAGGTGTTACGTCAGACGACTTTACCCATTGTCCCGATGAGACATCAAAGCTTTCAAAGGCAGCTCTCCCATCGATTAGACCTTCCAAATATCAAGTTCAGCATTTGTAGCCTGGAGAATCGTAGCGATTCTAGTCTTGGATTAATTAAGGTAAGTTAATTTTCAGAAAATAAATCCAAACAGCATTAGTGTCGTATTGATTTTGTTAATTAAATGAATCTTATTTGTGCTGAAATGAAGACGGTGAATCGAGTTAACAGGTTTGAGGTCGCAGAAAAACAGTCTGCAACCCGAAGCTTAGTTTGCCCGTTAAGAGAGTGAAATTTTTCACTTTGCAAAGAACTCGTTGCAAATGGGCCAACGCTGAAAGGCACACAACGAAACAAACTAAGCGAATTCAGTTTGCCGAAAGTTTTAACCGTGCACGTTCACGTTTGCAGCCGGAACTTTACAAGAAAGAGCTGCTCAAACAGGATGACGCGGACAGCTCTAGTACCGCTGAAATGGAGTTCGCCGGAAGTCTGCGTTTTGGTCTGTTCTACGACAAGGAGATCGAGTCGTTGATCGTAAAGGTAAGCTTCGAAATTTCTTAAATAAACCTACGTTTTCTTTGCTCGTTATACGATACTAGAACAAATTTCGACGTAATATAATAATGATGTTGTTGAATTTGACTGATGTGTAGTAGATAATAAAAATATTGTCACAATTTCCCTTCGTGAGAAGAATAATACAGCAAAAAATGATCAATACCTCCTTAATTACCAAACTCATTAAAAGAGTGTAAATGAACTTGAGCTTGGAAAATAATATAATGAAACTTGTTACTTGACAAATATTGTACAATCCTGAAATTGGAACGTTCAAACGTTATTCAACTTTGTTACAAAGTTTTAGATCCATAGAGATTATCCCCCACATTGTCGAACATTGTTGCAGACTTCCGAAGCGGCCGTTGACCGCTTTTCGGAGTTGCATAACATTGTTAGAAGTTCTCAAATAGCATAAAAAAGTTTTGTTACCGTGTGAAACATTGTTGCAAAGTTGCAAATGCCATTAAACTTCGAAATTAGATTGAAACATGATTCAATGTTACTGAACAACTTCTTCAACCAGCGTACAAACGTTTCTTTAAACAAATCAAAATAATTGCATCAAATATTCTTGGCGAAATGTTTGTTTATCCAGATATCAATACGTTATAGGTTTTTCATGCTTATCCAAAGCATCTCGATTCCATCTGAATTGCAGCGAAAGCAAAAGCTTGTTTTCTAAGCAACGCACGTAACGCGGATCCAACATGGTACAGGGGAAAGAATTTTTTGCTTGCAAATGAACATCGACATTCGCGTTCCACTTTCCTCGTTTGCTCGGAATTATATCGGTCTCAATTTATAATACGATACATTCGATCGCGTGCAGTTGCATTGATTGATCTGCCAGTGCGACTCAAGGCTACAACATCCCTTTCGAAGATAGATTTTTCCGGCGGTTAAAGTGCATATAAATGATTCGATTTGCGAGGGTGTGTTCAAACTCATTTATCCTTTTCACGCGATCGATTATGTTCTTCGAATATAAAAACATGTTCCAGCTGCAAACAAATAAACGCGACGATAGTATGAAATAAATATAACACCGCGTCATTAACCAATTACGCGGTGCATAAACATTAATTATCATTCGACGAGTGAATAATGGAGAATGGAAATGGCACGATTATCATTCGTGAACGAGGCTGTCTGCAACGTTACGAACGTTTTTGCAGCAACGCGTCGGGCTTATTCAGCTAAACGATTGCACTCGACCGAGCTAATTACGCGCCGGCCATATTTAACGACGGCTATTTAATAACGTTAATGAATTACACCGCGTTTCTGTGATGTCCACCCGTTTAATTCTACCACCGACTCGTAACGTGGATTAGATAGTAACCGACGCTTTATTCGAAGGATATTGAATTAGTTGTAAATAGATCACTATGCCGACGTTTCGTGACATAGAATTCGTGATTTATAATCGATTAGCGCGTGTAATATATCGTGGTTCGTTCATAAATCTCTTGCGAGGACAGGTAATCGAGAAACCCACGGAGATCTTAACTTTGTTCTCTTTCCATGACCATGTATTGCTCGGCTGTCCCTACAATCTTTCTGGCGTCGATTCTAGGTTTTAGAAGCTCGAGACTTACCAGAGAAGGACGTGACAGGAAGTAGCGATCCCTACGTGAAAGTTTATCTCCTCCCCGACAGGAAGAAGAAGCATCAGACTAAGGTGCACCGCAAGAATTTGAACCCCGTGTTCAACGAGACCTTCATATTTAGGTCAGTAAATTTTAGAACAACTATGTATACCTTCCTCTCCGATATACAGATTCCTGCACGATAATGAGGAATTTTAGAGGACAGAATAGTTAATAATTAATTTTGTCAATAGCGTGTCGTACGAAGAGCTCGGGGAACGATATCTTCAATTTTCGGTATACGACTTCGATCGATTCTCTCGAAACGATTTGATAGGACAAGTGGTCGTCAAAGGTTTACTGGAATGCGCTGATCTTGAGCACGAACTCGAATACACAATGGACATTATGCGTACCATGCAGGTAACTCGTTGCTACAAAGCATTGCAACGCGATACTGAAACGTTTCCCATTGTTTTCTTAGGAAAAGGTGGATCTGGGTAAATTGATGCTGTCGCTTTGCTACCTTCCGACAGCTGGTCGGCTAACAGTGACCGTAATTAAAGCTAGAAACCTGAAAGCCATGGACATAACAGGATTGTCGGGTAAATTTACTCGAATTGTTCGGCATGAACCGTGATAAATACTAGGACCAGTTTCGAGTTAGCTATCCCCAACACGCAATATTGATTCGCGTGAGATGCGATCTTCTTGTTTTCTCGGAAACGTTGCACGAATGCTTATTACATTTCTATCTTCGCTCGTTGAAACGTGAACTGCAATCGAGAAGATCGAGATCCAATCAAATATAACGATTGCATCCTGTTCAATCAGCAGATAGACAAATACAAAACAAACCCTTTCGATTGATATTCTGAAAATGTAACTCGATAAATCAACTTTCAGACCCATACGTGAAGATATACCTGTTGTGCCAGGGCAAGAGGATCAAGAAGAAGAAGACCACGGTGAAGAAGAACACTCTATGCCCGGTGTATAATGAAATTCTAGTATTCGACGTGCCGGCAGAGAACATCGAAGACGTTAGTCTCATAATAAAAGTAATCGATTACGACAGGTAAGAGGAGAAGAAGTAGAATAGCGTAGGATAATTCATAAACTTCGCCTAACTTTTACTCAACCAGAATTGGATCGAACGAGTTAATGGGCTGCACGGCAATCGGCTCCAGTTTCATCGGTATCGGTCGTGACCACTGGCTAGAAATGCTGGATAATCCAAGGAAACCTGTGACGCAATGGTATCCTTTGATGGAAACGGTCGCTGGTCACATTCCAGCTGTGAATTCGGAGCCGCTTCCAGTGAGTCTGAGCTGCTTGAACAGTAGGTGAGTCACTGGATCAATTTGATTCGATCGACGACTGTTTCAATTCAATATACATTCTAATCTTGGTACGGTCTGGCTTGAGTACCAGCCAATGGTTCAATACCCGATTTTTTAAATATTTTTTACAGATGAAGACAGTACGGCTGGGATAAATATCGCGGGAAGTCGCAGTTTTTGTCGGACGTCGTTTCGGGCGTTGTTTCCTTCTGTCGTCATTTAATGCACATCGCTTGACTGACTTAAGTACAATTTCTATCTCAACAGGCTCGGATGAAACAGAAGCAAAATACAAACCAAACAGTATAAAACTCTGTGCTTTGAAACATAATATATCGTGCGGTGAGCGTGAAATAGTAAACGTGCAGTAGACAGTAATAGAATGTTTGTAAAGCTTAGTACGATATAGAGAGTCGATGGAAGGACGAGGTTGCTCAAACTACTTTTGAAAAATATCCAAGATGAAAAAACAAAGTATCCTTAATATCGATAAGAACATACAAAACGAGAGAAAGAGAGGGAGAGAATGAGAGTGAGCAAGCGAGAGAGATTAAACAAAAAAAAAAAAGATAGAATAGTTTATTTTTTGAAGAAATGAATCCAGGCTGGCCCTGTATTCTAGAATCGTTTATCAATTTCACTGATCGTATATTTTATCAACGAGAGAGAAACACTGACTCAATAAGCGGTTGTGAACGAGCAAATTTTTCCAATTTTTTCAATTTCAAAACATAAATTTACACATTCTATAGACTTGCTCTTCGATTGAACGACGCGACGGTCAGATAACAAAAGGGAATTCAACAAAATTTCGCGTATTGGAAATAATTGGCGAGCAGAGCATTGTGGAGTACTAGAGTCTTCGTTGTACGCACAGCTGTTGGTAATTGTTGCAGTAAGTAATCGTTGCATCGCGAAAAAGGGATCGAATGTGCACGTTCCTGCTCGATATTACTTCACGATTGTTTGCAATGCTTGTCAGTGATTCGAAGCGTATTCTACCGTCTTCCTCGACGAGTGGTATTTGCTTATGGATTTCATTTTATATTGATCATCGCGCTGAATGCTGTCGAGACCACCAATTGCACATACAACAAAATTACTAGAAGGTACAAAAATTTCAAAGGAATTTTAAGTAGCATTGTTATTGCATTAATTTCATAAGTGAAAGAAAATTAAAGAAAATCACAATAAATGTTTATTTCGTTGCGCTTAATCCATCAAAGAGTTCTGTTGCAATCCGGTCATTTCTCCGTACGCCCACGCAACGAGAACGTTTAACCAACCATCATAAGCTTCAGTGCGATTAAATCTTTTCTATGCGAAACGTGTATACTGATGCCTGCAGGAACGATAATTTGGCAAAACACAAATAGTAGGTACAAAAATTGTTTTCAATGACGAACCGTGTGATCCTTCAGGGATCTATCACGATCGGACACCACTTTCGTGCTTCCGTAACACTCTTGTTTCTATCGATCAATCCGATGCATGAGACCGCGAAAGAACGTTCTAAGGACAATAAAGCCATGTAATCCATATGTAGACCTTTCTTTAGTCTTCGAATAGCAATATTCCTAACGTTAACGTACACATAACGCTGTATCGTTGTTCCACTGTACACTCACGTTCAAAAATCACAGGATTCAAGACACTTCATTTTTTAAATTATGAAAATGAAAGAAGGAACGCGAACTTTGTTATTTCTAATTTCCAACACGTCAAAATTAGTGAAAATAGTATTCAGGATACATGGAGAATTTACTCCATATTCCGATCACTTCTTTTTAAATTTTCGTGAAATCTCAATGAATACTCTATGAATTTTGAACGAGAGCGTACATTGTGTACGCAAAACCGTGTTTAGTAACAACATCAATATTAACAAATGAAAAGAAAAAAAAACGCAAAAAAAAGGAGACGAAAAAAAGGGAGAATAGATGTAGCGAAGCAACGTTTACTAATTCACGCTCGTACGCAATTTTCGCGTAAATGTTCTTAATTTAACATGATACGTGTTTAGGTATAAAGCTCGTCGAAGGGCACCGTTTGTGATAACGAGGCCGGAAGCGCGTGCACACGCGCGGGAATGCGACCCATACGAGGACGTGTACCAATAAGTTCACGTTATATCTAGGCAAAATATCCCGTGTGCTCGATAATAGGACGCGTGTGACACGCGTGGAAGGCCACGTCGTAGAGAACAGTAGATCAACGCGAACGATGCGTGGCACGTATGATATCGTAACGCGTGCAGCTATGATGTATCGTGAAAATATGTACACGTATACGTGAAAATTCACTTGAGATCACGAACAGAGAGAAGTATGTACAAAATGGTACGATTTAATGATTTCGTGCAATCAGTTAACGTTTCGATGTGGTACAGATTCTATAGAAAACCAGAGGATATTATAGTATACATGGGCGTCCCTGGAAAGCGGATGAGCGAAGAGGAATGTTGAAATAATTAAAGAAATAGTTAAGAAGACAGTATTAACCCTTTAGGTGCAGAAGGTTTAAAAAGTAGCCATTTCTTGGTTTCCTATGGAAACGAAAAGTTCATGCACGATATTCAAGAGCAATAGTTGGAATATTAACGAAAAGCCCTTTGAACACAAATGAAATCAATAAAAAATATTAATTTTAATTTACAATGTGTAGCAGCTAAAGGGTTAAACCGATATGATTTAACAATCGAACGTCGTTACAGTACTCTGTGTTTCATGTTGCTGAAAGTATACCCAATCTATACCGAAACACGCATAGCGAATAGATTAGTATCCGACTAATAACCGAAAAACGGTGATAATTAGAAGAAAATGTGCCAATACACAGAAAAGTAGTATTAGTAGCGTAGAATAGCGAAACGTAGTGCACAAGATGAACAAAAAGCTTTTAATGGTTAATCCTGAAAATACGTAGCCACACATATATCCATATAAATATATATACATTTATGTATAATCCTCGTACCAGATCGTATCCAGTCAATTTGATCGTGGTTGCCCGTGAGGTCGCCTTCTTTTTCTAGAATACTTGTTGCACTTCTCGTTTTCGCGTTCCAGCGACGCCCATCGCGGACAAAACTAATCAAGATAACTGTATTTTTCGTACAAATTGCGAACATTCTACTACAGACTGAGCTTATTCGAATAACTTTCACACGAGCTACGTGGAAACAAAAAAGAAGAAAAAAGAACAAATGGAAAAGGACACGTAATTTTGTAAATTAGAGTAGTCGTACGAAAGGGGTCAACTTGGAGAACATTTTTTCTACGAACGTAAGGAACGGATACAATAGAAAAAATTGGATGTTATTCTATAGGCTATCGAACGATATATTTGATCTGTATTTATTTTGAATACAGAATACCGTGTCCAATCGAGGACACCAAGGTGTACTTGACGTCGTCGAACTGTATTTGATGTGTCGATTCTTTTATTCTAACGTTTTTTGTATTCGTTTCGATGTAGTGTTAATGTGCGTAGCCGTCGATGTTCGTTCAAGTAAACGTGTGATTTTGTACGTGAACATGGTGATTTGGAGTAACGTTGATACACGATATCGTTCAATTTCTATCGTTTGGATCTGTCCGAGCAACTTCAATCGCAGCATCCTCTCGCACTCGACTACCGATGGGCTGACAATAATTATTTTGAATTACCAGAAAATTTCAACTCAATTTGAATACTATTTACGATTCAAATTTCTTGAATTTCAGGGGTTTCGAGAAGATCCTGGAATTATTAAAAATCGTGAAGTTGTATTATTATTCGAACAATGTTATTCTGGACCAATTATTTGGATACTACCGTTATGATCAATCATTACGAATTGCTTGGAAATTGGCAGGATAGAATATTGATTGCCCATCAACTATTGACACCGCTGTCGATACTCTGTGACACGCGTACATATCAATTGCGACGATGCGGGCTGACAGGTATCAATTTCACTGGATAATTATTATCAGAAGAGCGTGAAAATCAGCTAGCAGACTAAAGTCTAATCAACTAAAGTCTATTCTAATCATGAAAGTGACACCGTAAACTTATTTAACCAAAAACTGCAGGCGAATCGAGTCAAGGTAACACGGTACCGGTGATAATATGCATTTTCTAACGAGTATGTATTTATCTATACTGTATATCCGGGCACGCAGCTGTCCATTCGTGATTGTGAATGAAATAAATAAAACTCGGTACCATATAAGATCCTTTGTTCTTCATTTCTCTTGGAAAAAAATCAGGTACGACGAAAGTAAAGGAAGAACCATCTGCAACATCAAATGTACTTTTCATTTATTTGACTACTTATCTTTACAGATTAAATCTACCTTAATGCTAAGATACAGCTTTCCCATTATGTTAACTCTAATCGAAACGTTACGATAATACTAAGTATAAAATAAGCAATAGAGCTTATACTGTTATGTAGCAACGACTTAAATACCTCTACTTAAATAGTATCCTTTTAAAAGTGCCGGGAATTAAACAACCTGCGTCGTCCGTGTCGTCGACGAGGCTTGATCGTCACCGGTAACCAATTTTGGCTTTCCTCAGAAATTAATATTAGACAAGCATCGAGGTTCTTTTTTTGACAAGGGTAATTATTTGCAGCCATTTGTTCGTCGATCGAACATCGTACCATCTATCGTTCTGGTGCTCTTTTTTAACTCTACCTTGTGTCGCAGATTGTGAAAAAAGAATTAGGCCATATTTATCCTACTCGTTTCCTCTTGGATTCACACTTTTCATTATCCCTATATTATCCTCTTTTCTTTCATTTCTGCCTTTCCTTTTCACGTCTGTTCTTTTTACTAATTGAAAATTCACAGCAATTCGAATTCACGTTTTCTAGAATACCTGGCTCGAAATTACGATTAACAACAATGACAACAATTTGTGTGTGATGTAGAAAACAATATTTCGCGGAACGATGTTCAGTCTTTGAAGAAATGTAACTGCAGCGACTAATTAATAAGTCTTTCTGTTAACCGGATGAGGCTTAAGCTTAATCCAGAGCGGATGGCTCGTGTTTATATAGCATTACAAATGCTGTACAATATATATTTTATTTTTTTTAATTTTTTTTTTTTTAAATCGTATCGCTTATTACGCATAAGAAACGGACTCACGATTATAAAACGCTACTTTGACGCAGATGAACTCGATGGATCCTCGGTGTTAACGAACGCAGCTCTACGATTTCGCTACAATGATTTTATTATTCACTTGTGTTTCTTTTTTTTTCTTATCCTGCTTTTCTCTTCAACTTCTTTTCTCAACATCTTTTTTTTCTTTGTTTCTTCTGTTTTCTCTACAATCTCTGTATATATATTGACTTCTTATCGATTGATTGGAAAAATTGCTTCGCGAGGGAAAGAAACACGCGGCGATGATTTGTTTCTCGACGATCGAAGAATTCGTTTTTCATCAAAATCATCGTCGCGATTACCTTCCTTCTCGTCGCTGCTAAATACTGAACAGGTTTACGATTCTAAACGACTAAGCGTTCGAGTAAATGTTATTCCGCGACGTTTATGCGCTTTTTTTTTTTATTTCTTTTCCTCTCATCCGCCCGTGATTACGCTTAGAAACGTAGAACGTTCGATTAATCTACTCTTGTTAAGTACTTCTACGGGCAGCTTCGTATCTAAACGAATCCATTAATCTTCGGGTTTTTCATCTTTTTTTTCTCCCTTCGTTTTTTTTTTTCTTTTTCATTTTCTCGTCTCTTTACACGAAATACTCGCGATCATCTCGCACGTTTTCCTGCGTTCAACACGAATAACGCAAAAACACGTGGTCGGTCCGATGATACACGAATTGTACAAATCTTTGCTTTGTGTGATTCGTTTCAATTATTAATAATCATTTAAGTACAAGTGAAATGCAACCACAAACCTGTGATCAGAGCACTAATCAATTATACTTGGTAATCAATGTTAATAATAATTAATAATGATCAATATTAATAATCATGAGAATAAATTGTAGTTATAATCATATAATAATATTATAGGCAAACCTTTGTTGTAGCGTTGTACTTAGCGTTATTTAAAATAGTAGCGTTACTCTTATGTATATACCGAAGTTCGATTACGGACAGAGAATTGATTCCTTTTAACTTCCTTTTTATATATATATATACTTTTCTTCATATATATATATGTATATAGCAATATGGAGGGAATTTACTAACAACTTGCTCGAAAAGTGCAGCATTCTCACACACCTATAAACAAATATAAAAACTCCTCTGTTTAAAATCTTTCTGCTTTTCTCTTTCGTTTTCTCTTTTTTCCTCTTTTTATCTCGCATCTCATTTGTTTCTTTCGTTCTCCACGCTACACATTCTCACGAATTACGCTGCTTTGCGCGCCCCGTCGAATCGCGACCGATTCGAATTTCTCGTCGCGCCAGTCGCGGCGCGGCAAACCGTTCGAATTCAAACGAAGCGCGCGAACGCGAATCGCCGTAAAGCAGGAAATGCAGATGGAATGTTGTGCGTGCCTTAACTCATTGCATCGTTCCTTTTGCTCTTTCGTTTACTTTCATCGTAGCGAAAATAAGGTGTCGATAGTATGCGTCTGTACACTTAAGTACAATGTGTGAAATTAATATTATTCGAAGCACCAGGCACGATAACTCTTTCTCACGCACACATTACACAACATGTTCACGCTCCAATATCTCATCCTCGTAACTTATTTTTTTTTTTGTCATTTTCTTCTTTTTTTTCTCCTTGTTTCAATCATGCACGCTCTCCTCGTTGTCTCAATTTTTCTTTCTCTCGACACGCGAACGAAACGATACGAACAATCATGCATAAGCACGCCCATAACGTATAGCAGCGATAATACCATTGTAATTAACACGATTGTTGCACACGTAACATTGTCCTATGCGTGTATAAATTGTACGATTAACGAGCGATCGACACGCCTCGACGGCGTGTCAGGTGCACAATAATAAGTACCGAGGCTAAATGCATATTTGTTTTTTTTTTTGTTTAATAACCGTATTACACGTTACATCGTGGTACTTAGCAAGCTCAAGAGTGATTGATCGCTATTGAACGACGAATGCACCATGCACTTACTTTTTACATCTACCACGTACGACAGTACTGTATATGATTTATTTAAAGTGTATTATCGATATCTAAAGGAATCCGGGACCGCCGGTAATCCGCGACGCATCCAAAACGCGCGCGAGTCCTGACTAGATACATATCCTGAGACGTTCGCGTATTTGGGACAATTTTTCCTCTCGTTCGATTTCATCTCCGCGTCAACGGATCCCTGTTTCTTTAAGTACTTCTGGCCGCATCGAATCGTATGATCCGCGAAATCGCGCACGAACGCGCGCAGCATAGAGAAAACGCGTCGCGATGATCACCGACGAGACCGTAACACTCTCGCACCGAATTATTCTCATTTAATCCCTTGTTCCTCTCACACCGTTCTCTTTTCGCGCCCTCGCTCCCCTTTGTCCTCCTCTCCTGCTCCCACGCTTGTCTTATCATTTTCTTTCATCATTTTTTCGTACGAAGATCCTCTGACTCGAAGTCACATCATCGATCGTCAGCGAAAGGAAACGTATCGAGATCTAGAACGACTAAGAAAAGAAGAAACTCGCTGGCCTATATTTTGAAGCGAACCGTGTACGGTGCTACGTAGACCGAATCGCAGGTGCAAACAATCGAAGCTATGCACGCGATAAGGACCTTTCACGTTACTATTCACGCTTTCTATGTAATACTCGTTGATGAACGCCGACATTGTTCGAAAGAGTGACTAGGATTCGTTTTTTACATTCGAAACGACGAGTAGACGATCTGTCTAACTTTCATTTCTACATTCCTCTCCAATTTTTTGTTTCAATAAATCGCATGAATTCGTCCGATCTTCGCGTCGTTTTCTTTTCTTTTTCACTGTTCCATCGTTACTTTTCGTGAAAATGAACCTTCTGTTCCATTCGAATCGTCATACGGGCGACACGTTCACACACAAACAACGTCGAGAATGAATTCGGGATCCATGTGATTCCTCGCTTGTTATAAGCCTATTTATAACATTCTCTTGCTGATTAATTATACCTCGCGTGCGAAAATACCAAGAAATATCCTCGCAAAGTTAAGCTGGACGGCTTTGATAAAAATTAGGATCTCTTTCGAAGGACGTGAACATTTAAGGGTATAGGAAGTGTTCTTGCGGGCTGATCGATGGTGATTGGTGATGGTGTGTGTAAGTGTTAGGGGTGATTCAGCGTACGCGGCATTGCGAAAGAAAAAGCATCGATCGTCCCTTGCGAAAGTGCCTTCTTGTGCAAATGTGTATACTCGAGAACCATTGCGTGTACATGTGACGGAATCTTGTTTGTGTATTTCTTTAGCGTATCGTGATCGAAACGATACCGAATCAATAATGTCGATACCTTATCGAAGAGGATCGATACTCGTTTGATACTTCAACGAAAGTATTTCTATACAAGGGTTTTTTGGTCCCCTAATTAAAACATGAAGTTAAAACAAAAATAAAAATATTTTTCTCTTCTGAAGTTGTTAGCATTTTTTC
Source organism: Osmia lignaria lignaria (assembly GCF_051020975.1). Classification (NCBI taxonomy): domain Eukaryota; kingdom Metazoa; phylum Arthropoda; class Insecta; order Hymenoptera; family Megachilidae; genus Osmia; species Osmia lignaria. The sequence continues at coordinate 10,414,511 of NC_135041.1, forward strand.
AAAAGTATGGCAGTTCTTTTTTATTTAGAATTAACACTTTAATAGATATATAAAAGTCTAAACTCGAAAATATAAAAATTCCTTCAGGTGTTAAACATCAAATTGTAATATTCAGATGGATATGAAGCATCGAGAATTTCATGAAGTATCAAACAGGTATCGATCCAATGAAGTACTTGTATTGACTTAATATCTCTGCAAGAAGAATTCGTATTGAAAATCGAAACCAAGTATCTAGAATTTCGAGTTACTCTAGTATCGATATGTATCGGTATCGGTTCGATCGCTACACGTTGGTGTGTCTCTACATTCTTACGTGTCTCGTTAAACTGAACTAAGTGCTTAGCCGAAGAAGTGTATCGTATCACGAGCAGCAATCGCGACACAGGCAATGGAATACTTTGAAACGAGTACACGTATCTATGCCTCGTCTTTTGCTCATTCGCTCGTCATCCTAGTACGGAATATAATATGTACGTATTTATATCGTATATGCATATTTATAGAGATAATCGTATTTACACGGGACGTTATTGGCATCGCGGGTAGGAATCTGATCGTACCCGAGCGTACTTCGAGGCGGGAAAACAACGCAACCTCGGCGTGTTTGCGATTCCCTCGGTCGCCAGCGTGCTGTCCAAGGACCTCTTCGCGTTATCCTCGAAGGACATGGTCGAGAATCGAGTGTTCGCAAGCGTACAGATAGATTCGTGTGGGTTCGTAATTGACTAGCGATTCCAGAGAGACATGTCTACTTCATTTTCTTCCGCGAATCTCTCTCTTCCATCGCGTTCCTTGCACGCTCGACAGTTCGAGGACACGAGATAAACGTCCATCAATGTACGATTCCCGACTCCTCGTTCGAGATCGCGGAATAACGCTTGATCGGCACAAGATTCTGCACGCCTGCTCGTCGATTCACGGAAGCACTGCTTATATCGAATGTTTATCTCGTCGCGGGAAAAGCGAATTTCTCTTTGTTTATTGCTAGAACGCTGAATATTACCTGCTGCTCGCCGACTACTGTTCCGCGCCCACTACTTGATTGTAATAAACGTTTACGAAAGCGTCGTTGCTCGTTGCTCCTATCTGTAAATTGTTCAATCTCATTGCACAATGCGTTTCTTCGATTTCATTGAATAGAGTAAGTACACGTAGGATTATAGTGAAAATGGCTGTTGCATAGCTGTCGTCATTGCGACGAGTCCATCGTTAAGGAAAATCTGTTGGTATTGTGCAAAATAGTCAAACAACAGCCGGGTTATGCTTGTATCCTGTTCGATTTTGCTAGACGTACGCAAAACATTCTCAGTAGCGTTGCTGGAACTCGTGGTGCCACCGGTTGAAGTCGATGTGGAATATCACGATCGATCCGTTCGCTAGACCAGCGAGTAGAAACCTGAAAACAAGTTTCATGGTTGTTGTCAAAACACAGCATTTAAACGGTCAAAAGTTCAGTTCGAAGATACTTACTTTTGGTCGTGAGAAAGTGCCAGAGAACGGACACTACTTTCGCATGCTGGAAATGCATATAGAAGAGCTAGATTGAACGTCCTCCAAACTTCCACGATTCGTTTGTCACCACCTGTCATTAAGTACTCGCCGTCTCTGCTTAAAAGCAGACACTGGAAGGAAGAAATATTAATTGAAATCGAATTATTTTTATTGAAATTGTCCAACTGGTTCCCTCTTCTCTGATGTTCTTAAGACTTAACATCTAAGTTACCTGAAGATTATCATTATGGGACTCGTGACGAAGACGTTTCCCATTGATGGTGAACGCAGCTATGTGACCACGTTCATAGTTCACCACAATGACACCCTCCCGTGACATCGCGATATTTTCAGGGGATGAAAATCCATTTGGTGCTTCCAGCGACCTCAGAAGATCTCCGAAAGTCGTGTGTACGAGAACTGGTCCATCTATGAATAGAAAATAGTTGACCAACGTGTATTAATAATAAGATATCACGAAATAGATATGTGATTACGTACAGTAAGAACCGGAAACAACCAGGCCCAACTCGGCGGATATAACTACAGCCGTAACCGGTTGTTCGTGTCCTGTCAGGGTTGCTCTTGGTGCTGGAGCTTCACCCTCTCCGACGATCGTCTGAGTTCTTGCGTTCCAATGCCACAATAAGACGGTGCAATCGGCACTTCCGGATGCTATGTAACAGTCGGAAGTGATGTTGCACTCGCTGCGCGACAAACAGGTGACGACCCCGTAATGGCCAAACACTATCTGCACTATTTTCGCTGCAAAAGAAAACATTTATGTCCGACTTTCCATTATTCAACGCTTCAAACTTTCCATCGGAGGTCCTATATTTTTTTATAAATCAAAGAAATAATTGTAGAAAAATGATTACCAGTTTCAGTGGAGAACACACGGAAACTGTTGTCCCAAAATCCGCAAGCGACTAAAAATCTGCTGTCTACCGTGGTAACGAAGCAATTGCTTCGAATCGTCAATTTCTGACTGAAATTGTCTCCCAAATGTCTTCTCAGCGCTGGATTCGAGCTATTCGCTGCTTGCGCTGCAATAAACGGATCAATTATAACGATATTTCAATTGAAAATTCTTTGTCAACACTTTTCATTGCGCTTACAGAGAACAGGATCCATGGACATCGGTTGATTCGCAGCCTGAGCTTGAGGAGTATCCGCGTAGCTAGGTGATTGCACGGAAGCTGCAAATCAATTCGTATTAGATGATCGATTTTATAGGAACAGTGAAGTTTATTAGATTTCTACTGCTTACCAGCGTAATTAGTGTTCCATCTGTTGACAGCGAATTGCTGGCCGGTGGTGACCGTAACGACGGACGGCAAAGGTAATTGGGGATAAGTGTTGGCCGAAATGTGACAAATCGGCGAATTCGATGGGAATTTGATGGTCATGCACACGTCGTCCGGGATACTCGAGAACATCATCGGCGACTGCAACACGGGCGGCAACGTCTTGTCAAACTTCGCGGTACTCTTCTCGTTCGGTACGATTGAACAGAAAGAAAAGCGTGCATTGTACGTGTGTGTAGGTAAACGCGTATTTCGTAATTTATTTTAAAGGTGAATAAATGATTGAGATCTAAGGAACGGAATTTCACGTTCTTTCAGTATTTCGGAGACTAAACGTTTTAATCTCATCGTGCGTTAATTCAGTCAAATATATATAAAAATTGAAAATATAATTTCAAACATAATCGCATAAGATTAAATGGTACTAAAACTATGATTCTGATGGTTCTATAGAACGGTACTGAATTTAATGGATCATCCTTTGTCTAGGAAGATAGATTTAATAGTCTAGCTTACATATGGAACTTTCTTTGTGTTTTTCTAAAACGAATACCTACGATACATTGCACACTCTTCCTGTTACAAGGTTCTAAGAGGTCGCTAATCGAAGCATGAAGTAATAGAAATTAAACGTAGTTTACCAAATGCATCGCAGAACTCCTCGGAGGGTGAGGCTCCATCAGAAGTTGCGATGGTGTTTGGCCAAAGTTTCGTATTTGATTCTCGATGGCTTCTCTCATCAATGGATCTGTTATGGTGTCCAGATCTACGCTACCTTCGTACGTTAGATAATAGAAAACGTTTGTTGCTCGAACAGCCTCTGGACCTGAATGGAAATAAATGCAACACAATTCAGAGGGGTTTAGAAGAAAATATGCGAAAAGATTTTCCTCGAGTTTAATATTAATTTTCTGGAGAACTGAATGGCACTTTTCCATATCTTTGTTCAGGCAGTCGACTTTCGAACCTTCCATCGATTTCTCGCGGCTTGTATTTCCGGTTGACTGTAGTCTTTCGTGCAACCGGCTGTAAATGTGTTGCATATTAGGGGTGGCACGCATTGTCGCGTCCTGCACACGTGCCTAATTGGTTGGGACAAGACCAAGAGGAAGCCTAACTAAAAACTAATTCCTTCCATACGCGCGGCAAGCGCCGGCACCGGTCTCTTGGTTCCTCTGCGACAGCATCTTCGAGGAAGCGCCGGATATAGAGGCGCCACCGGCAATTACCATCGGTAGAGATCTAATTTGACTCGACTCAACGTGTCCCAACACCCGGCTCGCTCTTCTACCATTCGCGCCATTGTATGAACACCGCATTAATCATGTTCATTTTATTTAACGAATATCCTCATAACGATTTGTAATAGGCAAGGCCGTTTATTATAAAATAAATAGAAGTCTTACCTTTCTGTTTGTAACCGAATATCAGATCGATCCACTGGTGTAATTGACAAGACACGAACTCCGATTCGAGTGCCTATGAAATTTGCAAATACAAAAGATACAGTATATTTAAAATATTAGATACAATTTCACAGATCGACTGCCACAGTGCAAATAACTATAACGATAAATTATCTTTTTCTCCTTCTATTCTATTTAATTATACACGTACCATTCGATTGATTCGTATAAATTCTTCCGGCGATGACGCCCAAGGTGGTAATTCAACATCGCCCACCGAGCTGCCATCCTCTTGTCTACCCAAGCGATACCGATTGCTGTTCACCAACATTTCCGGTAGGAAGAAGAACTCCGGAATAAGCTCCTGTTAACGAGCAGAACAATTTATGTTCTTCCTTGAAAATTCTTTCCTGAACGGTAACAATAGTAGCGTACATCCGCTACTCGGGATAATTTAACGAATATACACTATCTTTGAGAAGTTGAAACGAAACGAACCTTAACGTCGGATGTGTCCCGTTGACAATTCTTCCAGGATAACGCGATCGAGGAGAATAAACGATTAGGGTGATCGAACTTGCCACCTTGAAGCGCCAGAAACATCGTTGTCATGGGTTCCTATAACGTACAATAAATAAATAAACGCTCTTCAGAATGAATTACAGAGAATCTTAACACCATCGCGTCGAAAGACAGCCCCCAAACGCTTTGTTATACGTTTACAAACTTAAAATTTCATTGATCGAATGTCAGTCATTCGTTTCACTGACAGGCTGATGAATGTTAACGGAAGGACCCCCCGTGATCGACGTCAATTTCACGCGTAGGCGTGGAACTGGTTGTATCCTGATTTACAGTCATGGCATAGGTAGAAAATTTTCGACAAGGCAAACGTTTACAACGACCCAAGGGAAACGGGTAGTTTCGGTCGCGTTTGGCTTTTTACAGCTCCACGACAACTCTCGGTACCGTAACCAAAGCGTTAAAGGTACTCGCGGAAGAGACAAAAAGCGGTGCAGTTATACAGCAATATAAATTCTTTACGACGCAATATATCGTCGCCGGAACAGCGGGATATCTCGAAGCTGAGAAACAATAAAGACGCTTATTCGCGTGTAAACGTGGAAAATGATCGTCGTTCGATCGTGGATCATTCGGGCGAATTTACATGTTCAGTATGGGGCAAACTTGAATTTTATATTTGTTATTAATGTTATAGAAAAGAGCTGCTTGATTACATTGAATTCGTGATACCGATCATTAGTGTATCCAACGGTATTCTACGTGTTAACAGAATCGTTAACGTATGTAATAAAAATGCAACGGCAATCCGGCGACGGGTGTATTTTTACGTTGAATCCACGAAACGTCGTCCCGGAGAGACAGGAAGGAAAATGCAGTAGAAAACAAATGTGCATATTTAACGGGAAGGCGGGTTTCGTTGACTCGAGGGCGTTCCGACGCCCCCAAATTAGTTTGCAGACACTACTGAATGCGTAGCTTAAATTTATGGTTCGAACTGGACAGGTCTCTTAAATAGACGGTCCAAGAACGAACGATTTTGTTGGGATGTTTCGAGGATGTTTGCGGCAGCCTCTCCAATATAGATCGTGAAATTGAGCTCTATTTACAAAATATCGACTTAAGTGGATATTAATTGACAGAAATCTGATATCAAAGGGTATTACTACTGCTTTGTATCAATGATAAGTTCTCAAGTTGTGAAAAAGTAGAGATCATTTGTGATAAATTTCAAAATTAATCCACTTAATACATTGAAAATATATAGCACGAGCTTACCACACGTATCATCCAATTCAAAACAAAAGCAGCCGTGGAGTAATGGGTGCCATAATGGAAAGGTGGTATACTGTCGTGTTCCCAACTTTGAAAACGTTCCTCGAAGTAAGCCCTTCTGCTTGGATTCAACGCTCCAATAGGCTGTTGTAAGATGTCAAATAATTGAATAATAATCACATCATAAAATACACGATTCTTACTCGTATCCTATTATTACTTACCTTTGATAAGTCACGATAATTACTGGGTAAACTGAGATCCAGCTCCTTCGTCTCGTAGTTTGTCAACACCCAAGGGAAAACCGGATATTGGTTCAAGTCATTATACGTTCGACCTGAAAGGTAATTTACATTTAATTACTTCAATTCGTTTTGCTATGACACATTTATCACTTCCGTTTGCCTTTACTTTATTACTCCCCGTATAGTTTCGATTTTTACTAACGAAAAAAGTTGAAAAATTTAATTTTCTGATAAATATTATTATTTACAAGAAGAAACTAATAAGTCAGTGGAATTTAAATTAACATATATTTTGTTCAGATATACTAATCTATTCGACGTAGGAATATTTTATATGCAAATGTTCATAGCATATGAAAAAATTCAATTAACATCATAATGAACGAATTGTCTCTGATTGGCTTACAATATTGCTTGGATACTTAAACCATTCCCGACCCCTTCCAACGAAAGAACATAATGACGAGCAAGAATATGGTGACGAAAGTCTATTCGAATATCGTTTTACGATGCATCCACGTATCAGCGAGTAGTTAGTCGCATGGGACACACTCGTCCCACTCTCGGAGAGCAAGTATCCTCGGTTGAATTGGGTACCAAAAATAAACGAGTGGTTTATTCCTTCCTTTTAATACGTATAATCACCGGCCTAATTTTTTTTTCTCCCGACCCAGCCACGGTCACTTTTCTTTCCAACGCCACCCTCGCCGAGAGGAGAAAGAAAGAAAATGTAACGTGGTTCGCATCTTCCGATTCTATTTTTACGAAATACGCGCCGCGGTTCAAAGCAGTGGAAAGGGAGGTGTTCCGTTTAGTAAGCGTATAACTCAGAGCGTGACGGCTAATCGTTCCTGAAATTGTCACTTCTGGAGGTCTCACTCTTCCACCCCCTACCCCTTGAAATCCCATTCCGAGATGCATTAGTGACGGCAGCACGGCTGCAAGCCTGACTTCGTCTAATCTCCTCCCCTGTCGCTAATTAAAACCCGTCAGCGAGTTTGTCAGCCAGCGTACCCCTCGCGCCGGGTCGTTTACGGGCGCCGTTTAATTCGTCCTACTTCGTTCTACTTGGTTTCCCGATTCGTCCACGCACGTCAACCAAAGTGTCTTCTTTATCGAGTTGATTGTTACCACTTTAAATTTCATTTAATCAAGTGCTTAAGAAATTAAGCGACAACGAGGGTTTTGAAATCTGAGATTTTACCAATTGTAATTTATCTTTAATAAAATAAAATTGATTTTCTGTTTGATATTGCTAATGCTATTTTAAAAACTCGCTTCAAAAACTAAGAATAATCAAAAGAAGCCGAAAAGTCCGTAGACTAGACCCGAAAAAAATTCACCGAATATTCGATTCGTTCGTGAAGGAGAATACAAAAAACAGAGAAGAAAGGAAAGAAGGACTCGGCGGCGAAATGGCGGCGCACAAGCCCCGTCGTAGCTACAATGCGTCGTAAATCGTGATGCTGCACGACCGACGGTCGGACGTAAATAATAGTAAGGCCGCGTTATGCATCAAAGTGATTATTAATGGTAGCGTCCCGGTGAGTGAGCGTTCACGAAACGTTTCTCGACAGTGGAATGCCCGCGACACACTCGTCCCTCGTGTCTCCACCTCCGCAAACTCTCTTCAGCCCAACACTCACCCTTACTTTTGTACCTAACCCACCTCTCTTCCATGGTGCAACGTTATAATAAGTGCTGGCCGCGACGAGAGGCTCGTTTTTAACTCGCCACTCGGCAAGATTTAAAAGGGCGCGATCCTGGGGAAGAAAAATCGACAGGAAATGCAGGGAGATGCTTACAACTTCGCGACTAAGTTGCAACACATGGTGATTCGTTAAGTAATTTTAGTGCTACGATTTTCTTCAATTCATTCTTTAATTTTCTAGAGCAAATAACATTTTTAGAATCTATTGGGATGAATTTTTAACAAAAAATCAACATTTTAACGAGCATAATATATGGAAAAACTGAAAGTGTAAGCATCCTGTCTGAAACTCCTATCACGTTCGATGCGAAATATAAACGATACTCTCCTAAGTACCTATTGTTCGATCGCGAAAGTAACGATCGAGGCGAAGAAACACCATAGTCAATAATTCACGATCCTCTTGTTCGTAATATCATTCCGAGACCCGCGATTTATCCTCTTGCGTCAATTATTAAAATACTATTCAGACGAGTTCAATTATATTAAAGGAAGCTTTCCTCTTATCGATTGTAGAAAAAGGAAAAGGACGAGATACCGGTGGCGGTGTACGAAAGATACACCCACGCGAACATACACGACGAACACGGAGCCCATCGTATTTAAAACGGCCCTACTGTCATTAATTTTTAATAAACCGATGCAACCGAGAAAATAAACAACGAAGAGGATCCGCATGCACGAGCCCGGATGCGAGACCGGTTCGTTTTCGTAACGTGTTCTCCCGCCGGGCTTTGCCCAATTGCACTCTGCGCTACCCACGCCCTTCGCCCCCTCTCATCCCCCTGCACCTCCTCGATGGACTATTTATTCGCGCAATTAATATATAACGCTCGTAAATACACGACCACCCTACAGCATCTCGCGGTGTTCTCGTCGATGTAGGAATAATTACGCGTCCGCGATCATCCTCGTCATTAAGGCCGCGTGGGTAGTCGTAAATTCTATCCTTACATAATTCCCGAACTCCCACGATCATCTTTTTTTTTACGATCATAATTTAACTGAACCATTTATTAGATTTCTACACGTAGGGCTTTCATTCTTTATTTTTTAAATACACGTATTTTCAGTTGAATTGTTCTATCGTTAACTAACCCTCGCTATTTGTCGAAACGGCTGATCAGCGGTGATCCGGTAAAAAACATAAAAGATAAAAAAAGATGAGGGTTCTCGGTTCTCGAGTTTCATGATTTGGCCCGCGACGTTCGCTCGCGAGCCAACAAAAGGGAGGCCGATATTAAACCGAAGGAGAAACAAAGGCGCGGCTTCCCATTCGGCTTGGTAACGTGGGGAAGCAGAGAACACCAGTCCCTCGAGAGAGGATTACCAGGGCCCACGAGCTAGGGATTACTCGTATGGGGTGGCTAACGGAACACGGAGCTGATTGAGAACATCCCTAATACGCCGCGACAGATTCCATCCGCCCGTGTGCAGCCATAGACGTTCGTCCCTTTTCTATCTCCTTCTTTCACCGACTTGTTCCCTTGATCCGTCTCGTTCGAGGCTACGGCGAAATCGAGAGACGATCGACCCGTCCGCAGACGTCGCATTTTCTTTCCGCAACCGGTAAGCCGATATGATTTTTTAGCCTAGCATCATCCCCCTTTTATTACCGTTGCTGTTAGCCTCACCGTAAGAAAGAGATTTTCTGCGGCAAACCCTAACCAATCGCGATAGAACGGCTGACAGAAGGTTGATAGAATTCGAGGTACTTGAATTAATTTTAATTTTGTTCAATAGAAATCTTAAGAATGGATATAATACTTACCAGCGATTGTGTTTAAGAACATGAGGTACTCAAAGTTGGATATTTCTCTTCGCTGCCATTTTTGCGTCATGTTCGAGCTTCTCATTAATTGACGAGGCGACATCATCGACGCTCTCCTGCAAGAACGGTGCTATTTTTAATTTTTCATACAAAAAAGATAATCGTAGGTTTCTGATATACGAAGAATTCTTGATAGGTAAATTACTGGGAATTATGCACGATCTATTTACGTGTTAATTATTTTGATTAGTGTCTAGGCAGATTTAAAACCGGTGTAATTACTTATTAATGATTCCAACACTGATACCTGACACATATGAGCAATTGATACCAATCTAACCAGTTTACGCTGTCAAAGACGTATCGACTGTTTAAATATACAATTACTATTGACGAAGACGTGATATTAATTTGCAGAATCATCGGAAGAAATATTTTAACGCTTAGACTACCGTGCAAGATGATATTTGATAAGAACTTCAATCATATTTTTACATTCCATTTCTGTCTTCGCTTTGTTAATCAATTTCTCGTTAATGGTCCGTATCGATCTTGATATCAAAGCAATACGAGTTTGAGATAGCAGGAAATAATTTCCTTGCAAAATTAATGACGTTAGTCTCGATTCGCGAAAGCTGTTATATCAAAACGAAAGTTGGGGCTCTGAGTTCGCACCGTAAAGTTCAGCGAGCGGTTTTATGAACGCGAAGATCGTTGATTTAGGATTTATACGAGAGACTTTAATGGACGGTGGACGACATTAAAGGAGGGAAGCATGCAAACACGGCCGGATATATAAATTCCATGGTTACGTGTATCTTCAACAAATCTTACGGAACTATGAAAATCTTTCACGCGATTCTAAGGGAAAGAAAAGAGACATATATTTTCGTGCAATTTCATTGCCTGGACGAAAGTTGAAGTCTGAAGAAAAATAATTGGATCGTATCAATCAGGTTGATGTCACGGATCAGTAATTGGCAATCATTTTAATTAATCGACCGAACCACGAAAGCCTCGAAATTGACCGTTTTCTCGACTTATTTTATAGAGTGAAATATATTATTTTATAACATGCTTAATTAAAATATTTGCAACTATGTAATTTATATTAGAACTTCTAATATCAAAGTTAATCTTGCGTCACTGAACGAATAGCCCTAGAATTCTCGTTCGTGTCATGAATTGGTGAACACCAATCGTTTTACCTGATCAATTAAATTGTGAAAGTCACAGAACTACTAAAATTTTCCTCGCGTTTATATATTATGGAGCTAGACAAGTTTTCTAAGAAGTTTAATAAATATCAAACATTCATAAAACCTGAAATATAATTTTTGTTTCAATAAATTATCAAATTCTCTATGAACTTCCTACGTCCTGGATAGGCTATTCGTACCGCGAGTTTTCCGATAAACTTGAAAGCAAGTCGCATTTATTTTTCCCGCGACAGGAGCGTGGGTACGAAGCGTCACGACGCGGATGCACGTTTTATATACCGGCGGATTATTTTTGTTGGTCAGGAATCTCTCTCGGATCAGACGTCGAGAGTTAGCCTCCGTATATTTATGGCCGGCGTATCCTTCTCGCCGACTCTCTTGTATAAGAGCAGTTTAATGGATGGATCGAAGCGTGGATACCCGCGAACCTCTGTTCTCGCCGCTTGTCCTCCTCGAGACGCGGGAGTATTGGTATGTATCTAGAAAGGATCCCTTCTCTTCGACGCTGACGCAAAGACGCGGATCTTCAAGATCGATTCCATCGGATTTCAACGATTTTGTAATTAAAACGTTCTGACCGATGATACGCTTGGAGAAGAAAAACCAGAAATCGACAGATCCATCAAATACATTCCCCGCGACCCCATGAAATTCTCTCTATCGTTCGATACGTTCAATCGTTCGGTCGAAGCAAGAAAGCTTTAGATGCGTCCCTGATCGCGAGCAGAATTTTAAGAAAAGGGGACAAAGAAAGAGCGGAATGCGACGAGCGTGTTTCCACGGCGAGCCACGTCCAACAGATCTGTAGATCCAGATGTCGGTAATAGGGTTGCTGGATCGGGGCCCTTACCTAGTCTGCTGGATCCCGTATTTGATGCCAACGCCGACCCGCGGTAGCGCCTTGATCACCTTTTTCACCGTCGCCTGGTCCGGGAACGCGAACAGGATCGAGGCTGTGGACAAAAAGGCGTTAAAGCGCGGATTATAAGCGAACCCAATCTCGACGAAAGGGTCGCGTGTGTCAATCATTCGGAAAGAATGACAGGCAAGGACGCGTTTCTTACTCGCATCGTCAGTTTAACCCGTTCCTCTGCTAGCTGATGAGAAATCATTCAGGAAGCTAGCGAGAACGATTGGCTTCTCTGAATTAGTCGAATGATCCATGGCTGAGTTTATTACCGACGACTTTTTTCTGACAAGGAACCGCGAGTGATGATTTCAATTGTTTCAGTTAATTTATACTCTATCCTGTTATAAATGTGCACATTAAATTCATGGTATTTTTGCTCGATTAAGAGAAATGATTCATTGAAAGGAATTTCAATGTTAAGCATGCTTGGTAAATAGATTTCGAAGGTAGTTAAACGTGGAAATATGAAATGAGGGTACGGGAGGGACTTAATTTCATGGCTCTAATAGCATCGTCCACGTCGGTGAAGCTCCCTCGAGAGTTCAAAGGGTAGCGTGCACAGAAACAGTTACCATAAATACCGACGAGTAATTTATGTAACTCCGAATACAGGGCCAAAATATACGAATCGGTCTTAATCAAGGAAGAAGGGAAATAAAAGACAGACGATCGAAGGCTGACGCCGAAAATCCTTAAAAATTCACCAATTAAGTAACAGTTCTTTTTAAAAAAAGAGAAGGCTTAAAATTTCTTAATATTTCCATCACTTTATCCGGTCATTGTATCTTACAACATCGTAAAGTGTCGGAAAAAGAACTGCTACCGTTGTATTCGTTTCAGAATGTAAAATTCTTCCGAATCACAGATAAAGAAGCATCTCGTAAAAATTCGTGAAAGTTACAACGGTGTAAGACGACTCGCTCGTATTTTTTTCTCGTTCGAGGATTTATTGCAAGGAAAGCGGGATCCTTCTCGTCGTGTCTCTCTCGATTAACGAACGTTTCCAGTAATTTTTTAATGAACGACGAAGGTACCTCGCTGCGGTTGACATTCCGCCGCTTCCACGGCGATCATCGAAAACTCGAGGGATCAGATTAGAATCAGAGAACCCACCGAGAAATTTATCTGCGGCCAACGAAGAAATAATCAGCAGGATTGCTGCCCCTCTCACAGGTATACGCAGCTACACAAGAACATTCGAACAGCAATATACGTTCACGATTAAAATAAATTTTATTTTATTTTTTTCTTTTTTCATCACGAAAATATTCCGTGTTTTACGCCCTTTGGACAAATTGATGAATATCATTTTTGCACTTTGATTCTGTTCGATTTAACAAGGGAAGTTTTATAGAATATCAAGTTAAAGAGTACGTTGAAACAATGATTTATCATTCGTTGAACGACGTGTCAAAAGACAACAGGTGAGATTGAAATCGAGCGATAAATCGGTAGAAAAACGAAATACCGTAACGCGACGTAGATATTTATTGCGTAAAAAGCAAAGAGGGTAGCACACCTCGCGGCGAGCTCAGCATTCCGTCTCCATTTTGCCGGATTAGATCACGCCGTGTGAAATAACGCAGAAAGGCACGGGCGAACGAGCAAGAAACGGAATGCGCGTCCTTCCTTTCGGTGGAAAGGACCCTGCCGCCGTTCCTTTGAAAACGAACCAAACAAATCGCACACGACTTACTTCTGCTGGCTAGGAAGATCTCGATGGCGACGTTCTGGAGCAAATACCGTCGCGAGAATATCGCTCGCACCTCCGAGAAGTACCATTTTCCGTGCAGATGGTCGCAGTATTTCAGCACCTGAAATCAAAACGGAAAATCGACATCGTTAAAAGGAATCGTGAAACTGAATTTCTTTTTTAATTACCAGCCACCGGTAATCGCCATGGCAGTTAACGTGTTAATTAGGTAATGCCAGTCAGAGTTTCGATTATACTACTTAATACCATTTCCGTACTCAACACCCCATTGAAAATCTTGAAAATCTAATTTGTAGAGTGATTCTGAAACACCTCATCGAGAATCCTGATAAGTCAGCTGAAAGTATGCTCTTGAATCATCGAATCTCTATCATCCAGTGTTCGGAACGTTTCGAAGGATAGAAAAAGCAGATGAAAGGAGTCGAAGGTAACCGGAAGCAATAGGGAACCTCTATCAAGGAAAGGTCCGAGGAACATCGAAGAAGGACGAGGTAAGGGTGCGATCGCATGGCTGACCGTAAGTATGCAACCTGGATCCAGTGAAGTGTGATGTGATATAGTGAGACCAGTGCCGGTTGCAAGATGGCCGTCATGGTAGGAGGAGCCTCCTGCTGAGCCGGGAATCGATCCCAGGACTTCGCGGACTTGCGCTCTAGAACGAGTCCGTGAACAACTCGTAGGCGAAAAGAGGGAGGGCAGGAAAAAGGACGAGGCAAAGGACAAGACACAAAGAAGGATCCAGGAAAGGGAGAGGAAGAGGGGAACCCAATTTACCGTCCTCCATCTAACAGGCCTTTCAATTTTTCCCTCTTTAATGAGCGGCCGCCGTCGCGATGTCCTTACGCGCGGCAAATGAAATTATCCTCGATATAATCCGCTGGAACGAGCAGATCCGCGTTTAACCTCTCGTCGTTGGAAACGCCGACGAGATCGTATCTGTCGTTGCTTCGACACTCGTCGAATTCCTTGTTCACGATGCTAATGGGAGCTTAGATCTGTTGCTCCGAGCATGGGTGAAACAGAGAGACACCAAAATTGATGCTCAGGGGTTGAAGACGGTGATAATGGGCACACCTTTGATTTTTGACTTGTTCGGTAAAGAGGAATGTCGACAGAGGTATCGAGAATAAGGCAGCGTGATAGATTCCCAGTCCAAGGCTGATTAATTGGCTGTATCCACTGTCGCTTTAATTTGAATGTTTTAGACTTTAGAAGAATTGTAAATGAGAATGATGAGAATGAATTATGAAATAGAATGAGAATGAAAGAGAATTGTTTTCTTAATTAAGAAAATTAAGATGTAAGATGCGGCGTTGAAAAGTAGGAATAGAGATGTTAAAAATAAAGGAAATATTAGAAATTCATGAACACTGGGTGAAAGTATCGACGAGGGCTCCCTAAGTCATCGGAAATCAAGTAAACACAGGAGATGACATTAGGGTGGCGAAGTGCAACGCACGCACATCGAAATCTAATTACGAACATATAAGCTGTTCTGACCCTCTGGGGACAATAAATGTCGCGTCAACTCCGAAAGATTAAGTAAAACGCGTGTTGTTTGCGTTAATAAATTGTCGAAGAAATTGTTTTTAATTTTGTCATCAAAGAATAGTGAAAATTCGACGAATACAATAATGAAGATAATTATTAATACAATATTGAAAATGCTAACTATTGTAAATTTTATCTATGAAAATGTCCAGCGGTAATGTTACAGCCGATTCCATGCGCGAGATTGCGAGAGAGGAGTCGGGGGGGTGGTTGCACAGAGCCAACCCCTAGGCGCGATTGCGCAAGCTCTCTGCAAACACTGCTTAAAACTGATAACAGCCACACCGTGATATCGAATTCATTACTCGGATGAATCTCGATGTAGATACAACATGTATCGAGTATTTTATCTACAGAAAACTTCTAAAATTTGGACCCCAAAAAAGAAATGAGTCGTTGAAACAACGAAATCACCCCTGTTTCCGACGTGTCACTCGGGAGCGGCACTATTCTCTCGCGACTAATATGTTTACACGTTCGATGAACCGTCGAGAGTGTAGCTTGCTGGACGGGAGCGTGGTTAAAAAGAGCTGCAACACCGGTGGAGTGTCAAGTGGTACACGATTAGTGTTCCCCATGCGGTGTTCATCTCCACGAGATCGAGCGAGCGGAACCTCGCTGAGCTTCCACCACGACAATAGGCATCGTGATGTAACAACATGTGTCGCGTTCACAAGGCCCCCTTGCTGGTTGCCTCTACATACACCATAGGGCACCGTAGAATGGGGACCACTTAGCAGCCCGCCGGCGGTATACAACAAACAGATTAAGCAGCGGACAATAATAGACCCCCTGCTCGCTTTGCACGACTGGACGTCTACCAGCACCCTCTCGATTCTTCTTCTAAGTGCGAACCACTCGAAATCACGATAGCTTGTTGGTACAGCAAGCATTGCTTTGCTGTTTTATCCGAGTCGGCATACCGAACGTTGTAAGTGGCTCGATCATTAATTACCCGTGATCATTTGTACCCACTGGGGAGAAGAATCGAACCCCACTGAAAATTTCTTGCTGATGCGATCATGATATTTTCATGGAAATTCAATTTAGAATATTGCTGGTCATTTTATCTGTGCAGGTTTAGGTAGAAATTGATGATGGATATAATTTAATCAAATTTGAAGCAGGGAAACGAGAATTAAAATAACATAGTAAAAATGTAACAGTAGCAAGCTAAGAGCATCGAGCTTCAAAAATCGTGTCTCCAGCTCGCTACATCGACCCTCCTTTCGTGAACGCGCAGGCCGATGGGTCGAAAACATTCGAGACCCATCAAGACGATCCGCAGCGACAATGAATTATGCGTGCCACGTGCGTGTTCTCATACCTTTATTGCCACACCTCACACGAGATAACGCATACGAGAAACTCCCGAAGACGTAACTGGTACAGCCAACCCTAACTTCCTGTTATATCAATTACAAATGAAAAATTAGTAACTGTGCAGAGTACATTAAACAAAACTCTCAAAGATAATGCTATTAACAATCTCTCGTTAATTACAAGAAGAAAAAAAAAAACGAAGAGAATTTTTAACGCTATTAAAACGTTCGTAAATTGGTCTTTAACGATCCTCGAAGAGCCTTATTATCGCATGTCTTACCATGCGTGGATATTTCTACTGCGCCAGTAGAAACAATTAATACTTATCGAACGTCGCATCATGGTTGCTTCGAGTTCATGAAAATCGTTTATAAATTTTTCTTTTCTGGCTAGTATCGTATACGACGCAGAATTTTCTTCGTCCGTGTCGAATTGTAAGATTCGATGCGTATTTCTCGTGTCATTAAACAAGGAAACCGTGAAATACGTACTGCACCGTGGCAGTGTCTAGTTTTGCCGGCTGCCAGAGCTCAACGACTGAGCCTAGGATTATTCAGGGATTACACGAGGATGTTCATTCGAGCTGATTTACAAGGCCGACTCGATCTGCCGTCTTCATCGGCTCGGTTGCCTGTCTGAGAGGGTCCTCGTCGTTTTTCGCTCGAAAACATTACACAATGAGCAGGACGCAATAGCTGCTCTTATACCTGCCGCTGTGTAAAACGAGCTCTCGAGGAATGTTTTGGCAAAATCTATTTTACCTAGGACTGCTCTTTTTCAACGGACATGGAGGTCTGATCGGCCTATTAGATATACTCGACTGAACTTAAACGCGGTAGAAACGTTCCTTGATACTTTTCTGAACCATGAAAATATTTTACAGACCGAGTTTTAATTGCACATCGACATTTTTTTAAAGTTGATCTCTGGATCTGAATAATTTATTTGAGTTTCCTATACGCACCATATAATTTGCATACACTTTGTATATTTTGATATGCTATAAATGCATAAATATTCGCAGTTTATTTATAAGCTATCAGTAAGTAGTTTCTAATCGTATCTATATTAACTGCAATACCCTTGCATAATTTATTAATTTCCTGTACGTGTTGAACTTTAATTATACAGAACTTGATAATTATTTCGTACCAAGATACAAAGTTAAACTAAAACACCTTCAAGAAGTTATTTAATATCGTCTTATTTTGTCGATAGTTTGCGCGATGCTTCCGGTCGAACGAGAAACTCACCCCTCTTCGCTCACCCTTCGCCTTTCCAAATGAAAGATGGTCTCACAGAGGCGTCATTTCGAAACTGAACCCCGGCTACATCTCGTGGGTGTACAAATAATTCAGATGATAAACGAATTAAGTCGAAATGGGATGATGAAAGGCACGTTTAGGGCACAACGAGACCCCGGGTTTGTGCATTAACGCGAGGGTTGATGTAGCAGAACGTTTGACCCCTCGTCTCTTACGCGAAAACACTGACACAGAGAGGAACGAAGAAGAGTAGAGACGAAGAGAGAGAAGCACGTGCTCGACTCATGAATCAAGTCGTATTAGTGAGAGCATAGCGAGCCTGCTGGGCACCGATCTACTACTCCAACTTCAAGTAGATTGGATTTCTGGACTTTATTCAATTATACGGGAACGAGGCGAACGAAACGAATAGAAGCGCGTCGTTGAGGGTGTTCTGCAAATAATACGAGATACTCTCTACTATACTTGTTTTATTTCAAATCGTAACCATTGAGAACGCATCATTATGTAAATTGAAATATTTTTAATTTAATAAATGCCTATTGCACCTTAATTGTATATTTGCATCTGCAGAAAATCAAGATCTACTTCTGCAAACACCAATAGAAAGCAATCTTTTCATCAAAGTTGAACACAAAAACCGTGTATCAAATGAAATATTGAATATTTTTCAAAATAATAAAAGGGTTAAACAGATCTAAAGCAAGAAAAGGAGGGCCGTTTATCGTCACAGAGAGGTTGTAATCTCTGGAATCTTATGGGGCATTCGGTGTATGGGATATCTTGGTGGGTTATCGATGTTTTCAGGCACTGGTATTGTACGCACCGCAGGTTTTTACGATCGGGACATAAAAGGGAGCTCGGAAATGGTGTATCTCCCGATGATTGCTCGCTATTTTTCGCCGTGAACATCTGCCATCGCTAGCTAAGCTGCGGAGGCTGTTTTTCATTCGTGAACAAAGAGGAAAACGTCTCGACACGCTCGCTAACGGCGAGTTTCTGTTTCTTATTCGAACGTCGAATATTCAAATGACGCTCGCGATGGAATTATCGAGTCGAACGATCGTGCATGGAATCCCCATGCGACCCCATCAGCCGAACAATGCGTTCTCGAGAGGCTTGTTTTCGCCCTAAGAATTCATTCGCAGGAGAATCGATGGCTCGATAATAAGTCACGCGTTGATGTCTCTAACAAAACAAAGGAAACATTCAAAAGAAAAAATTATTACTTTCCTTGTATTGTTCATCGAAATTAACACCAACTGTGTACCTAACAAATTCTTTCACGAACTTTAAAAAAAAAGATTCCAGGCTAAAATTCCATAAAGTTAATTCGTGAAACTAACATATCATTCTTAAAATATGAACATTTAAAGTTTATAAATCTCCACCCCTATCGACGTAACTTGTTACCCCATGATGTTTTGCATTGTTTTCCAAAAGTTTTACGCCTGTCCATTCCAAATCGAGTACCAGCCTCCGCTTACACACGATAACCCACAGTTTAACAGCGATGCGAACCGCGTAAATTTTCCTTGCGTACGGAATGAAAAATTCGGCGGATCGAAGGGGTGAGAAGCAGGGGGTGATGGTAGCGCGCGACGAATAACCGCGACCGAACGGCGAGAAAGCCGAGTCAGGAGAGGAGGAACGGAAGGTGGAGGCGTGGCGAGAACGCGCACGCTCCACGTGACCGCGTCGTTCCGGAAGGCGGGACCGTGGAAGCCGGCACACAACTACAAGGGCAGCGGTACGAGCCGGTGGTCATCGGTGCTCTCTCTGTCGTCGCGCGCGCGGAACACCTCGAGAGTCGCGCTTGTTCCACGTACAACACCTGCCGTTCACGATTGCTCGTTCGTACACGCCGGTGTCCGTTCATCCGTGACTGCTTTCTCGAAAGTGTCCGCCGCTGGTTCGCGCGCGAATCGCCGTCGTTCCCTGATCGCCGATCCTAACGAGGGACCATCGATCGATCAGACTTTCGGGACAAGCGAAGACAAAACCCGGAGGACCATGGATGGGAAGAGCGCGTTGATCGGGTTGACACTCGTTCACGCGATAGAATGAGACTGATCGAGCAAAGAGAAAGCAGGAAGTACCATCGTTATCGGTCACAGTTCGACGCGGCAACATGCTGCTGCCGCAGGACATGATGGCAGCCCAGTCGAAGATGCTCTACCAGATGAACAAGTACTACGGTGAACGAGTGCAAGCTCGTATGGGTCAAGTACAAAAGACCATCAGGGAAGTGTGCAAGGTGGTACAGGACGTGCTTAAGGAGGTGGAGGTTCAAGAGCCTCGGTTTATCTCGTCGTTGACCGAGTGCAACGGCCGCTACGAGGGCCTCGAGGTGATCTCGCCAGGTGAATTCGAGGTGGTCCTCTACCTGAATCAGATGGGAGTGTTCAACTTCGTCGACGACGGCACCCTGCCGGGTTGCGCCGTTCTGAAGCTCAGCGACGGACGCAAGAGGTCCATGTCGCTTTGGGTCGAATTCATCACCGCCTCCGGTTACCTGTCCGCCAGGAAGATCCGATCGAGATTTCAGACCCTGGTGGCGCAAGCCTGCGACAAGTGCGCATACAGGGACTCGGTGAAGATGATAGCCGACACCACCGAGGTCAAGCTACGAATCAGGGAGAGATACGTGGTGCAAATTACGCCAGCGTTCAAGTGTTCGGGCGTGTGGCCCAGATCGGCGGCCCATTGGCCGATTCCACATATACCATGGCCACATCCAAACCTGGTGGCCGAGGTCAAAACGGAAGGATTTGATTTGTTATCCAAGGAGAGCGTGGCTCTTCAGGGTAAACAATCCGCGATGGAAGGCGACGCTTGGGTCTTGTCTTTCACAGAGGCAGAGACGAGACTGCTTCAAGGCGGTTGTCGCAGACGATGCTTGAGCATATTGAAAACTCTGAGGGACAGACACCTCGATCTTCCCGGAAATCCGGTGACCAGCTATCACATGAAAACCTTGTTACTCTACGAATGCGAGAAGCATCCCCTGGAGACCGAATGGGACGAAGGATGCTTAGCTGACCGTATTAACGGTATTTTCCTGCAGCTGATATCCTGTCTTCAATGTCGAAGATGTCCCCATTATTTCCTACCCAATTTGGATCTGTTCAAAGGGAAATCACCGAGTGGTCTAGAAAATGCCGCGAAACAAGTGTGGAGACTCACCAGAGAGTTGTTGACCAACAGCCGTGCTCTAGAAAAGCTTTAGCGGGATTTCTTTAGAGAGAAAGGGAAAGGTGAAGCGAGAGTATCGCGTCGAAGGATTCGGTGACTCGCAGGAATCACGATTTTTGGAATATCGCGACGGTTCTTTGCCCGCTTTTTACCCTCGCTTTCCAATTTGAAAAGTCTACTTTCACTCGTTACTTTTCTTAGCGTACGCTTCAACATATCGGGATATGGGAATGGTTTAACGAACCTCGTAAAGCATAATTGTATACGATTGTTCTCCTTTTTCTGAAAAATCAGACTTTCATTATTGGTGCAACGCCTGGTTCCAGTGCAATCTCGTATTATCAATGTTTTATTTCTCGCGAAAATAATTGTTGCTAGGTTTTATTTTAGTTTTATGCCGATCACTGTTTCGTTAAAATGGAGAACGTTAAATTTTCTGCAATTTGGATAGATCGTTATTCGACGCGTCCACCGAATCACTAAGGATGTGCACTTTTGAAAATATTCTTACGTGTTTTTTATACAACTAAAAAGCTTTCGCCTGAAGCGGAATCTCGTGCTTACTAACGCAAATTAGACGGTGTTCACGCACCGAGTTACCTGTAATTAAGCGTTAAAATATATGAACGGTTAATTAACTACTTCGTTAGCTGCTCTTACCCATCTAATGGCTCATGTGAATCGTCGTGTGATACGTTGTCGTTAATTAATCTAATGTTTATAATCGGTCAGCGACCAGCTATCGACGGTAGTCCGACTACGTATTGTTGTATGTACATACTTTTTTACATTATTTAAACGATATTTATTTTTACTCGAATCGCTGTTCGAACACACTATGTAAATAATTAATAAATGCATCTCATCCCATACTAAATGCTCGTTGCTTATTCACGACCCTTTATAACATCAAGAAGTCACTATCCGATGCAATTAAACCTTTATTAAATACATTTTTACACCATTCAATTAGCCTATCTGTAAAATAACCATAACTCATATAAATTTTAATGATAATTGAATCATAAATATCCAACGTTTCCTTTCTCCCCCTATGTACAATTCTTTTCCAGGAATTTAATTCTCCAATATTTTGAATAGCACATTTTTAGTGTGAGATTTAATTGAAACAAGTGATAGGTCGTAAATTTTCCCGGGAATGTTATTTTCCGTCAGTCGCTTTGCCGACAGCTTTCTTCCGCGATAGTCTGTATTCAAATAATTTGTATGTCATGAACGGTAACAAGAAATTCTTCAAAGTCAATTAAATTCGGCCGATCTGGTCGGACAAGAATATAAAATCATTGGAGCATAATTATTATCTACGATATTAACACTTGTGCACGCGTTAGTAGGAGATTGAAACGCCTCGTCAGGGGCATCGCTACCGAGTTTCATGGCCACTATACGCCTACGGGGCACGGACGTGTCCCTTATCTTAATTCTCCCTTGAAATTTCCGCCCTTATCTTTTCACCGCAATGACATTCATTAGCCGGTGCCACTCAGTTTCTACAGGGCACCGCGTGGCCCGCGCGATCGTTCGGAAATTTACGTTATTATTATTGCCCCGTAAAACAAAGTGAGAGGAAAACGTTTCCACGGCGAACGCGCGCGCTAGCGTCCAGTCACACTTTACGCGCGCCGTATCGCGCACTTCCTTCGCGATTTACAAGCCTTAATGGGTAGAGTTATCGTTGCCGTCGTTAAATGTAGATTTTTATACTTTTTCCATCGCGTCCGGCCCTCAATAAAATGGCTGTAAATAAAACGTCCCCTGAACACAAGTTCTCTGATAATTTAACATTTTATTCTCGTCATATCAAGCGCAAATTTCTTACTTTAGTCATGCAGGAATTCGACTTGCGTTTCTTCAACTTTTCGTCGAGAACACAGGCAGAACATGTTTCTTATTCGATGTTTTGATCGACCCAAGAGTGTTTAACGACAATGAAGAAGAACGGCGAACGAAGTTGAAAAAGAGGCTTTAAATCGGAGGAGGATCGAGTTTGGAGGTACCCAAGCGTGATCCCTGTGGATCACGAAGCCTCCACCATGACGAAAATTTCGGGGCTTACTCGAAGGGGTTGCGGAGGAATGGCCGAGTCCCGTGTGCCCGCGGACAGGAAATAAAACGAGTCGAATCTGCATAATTCATGGGGTAAGAGGGGTTCGCGTTTGGGGTTAGCCGCCGTGCTACCTTCGTCCTTCAATGTTCGTGTAACGTATAGGTAGAACGGGTCGCGCGGATCGATCCAGTCGGGTTTGCCGCGGTTGGCCACGCCTGTGCGGCTCGCGAGCCACGCGATTGGTCGAACCGCACGGTTCGGGGCGGAGCCTGTTGAAGGTGATCGCCACGACCCGCCGCACGCCTTCGTATGGTTCGAAGAGCGGGTGGCGCGGAGGAGGTGAACGACAGCGCAGTCGACAATCTGCTCCTGCACGGAGTCGCTCGCACACCTTTTCCTCCCGCTGCTCGTTCGTATCACCGCCGTTAACCCGGCGTCCCTTTGCGACGCGACGCGCGATCAGTCTCGACCGCTATTATTTTCATCTTCCCAACGAAGAGACTTGTCAATTTGAAGAGGAAAAGTTTCTCGATACAGCAAGGACGTTACAAATGGAAAAGGGACGGACCGCAAAGTGCGGTTAAAATCAGAGGAAAAAAAGGTGAAGGAGTTTCGGGGCAGAATGCGGTGATCTACAGTTGAAACCTCGAAGAAAGAAGCCTTCGAAGGCTTCAGATCGCCGCAACCATGTTGTTGCCGGCCGATATGCTGGCGGCCCAGTCCAAGATGGTATACCAGATCAACAAGTACTTTGGGGAGCGTGTAATGACCAGGAAGAGTCAAGTGATGAAGACGATCCAAGAAGTGTGCCGGGTGGTGCAGGACGTGCTGAAGGAAGTAGAGGTTCAAGAGCCTCGGTTCATCTCGTCGTTGACCGACTACAATGGTCGTTTCGACGGTCTCGACGTGATCTCCCCGACGGAATTCGAGATCGTGATCTATCTTAACCAAATGGGAGTTTTGAATTTCGTGGACGACGGCACGTTGCCAGGTTGCGCGGTGCTGAAGCTCAGCGACGGTCGAAAGAGGTCTATGTCCCTTTGGGTCGAATTCATCACCGCCTCCGGTTACCTGTCCGCCAGGAAGATCCGTTCGAGATTTCAGACCTTGGTGGCGCAAGCTTGCGACAAGTGCGCCTATAGGGATTCGGTGAAGATGATCGCGGACACGACCGAAGTGAAGCTTCGCATCAGGGAGAGATACGTGGTGCAGATCACACCGGCGTTCAAGTGTGCCGGACTTTGGCCAAGATCGGCCTCTCATTGGCCGATAGCGCACATATCTTGGCCGCATCCTAATATCGTAGCCGAAGTGAAAACAGAAGGATTCGACATGTTGTCGAAAGAATGCATAGGACTGCAAGGGAAGCAATCAGCGATGGAGGGCGACGCATGGGCGTTGTCTTTCATTGATGCCGAGAATCGTCTGCTCCAAGGTGGCAGTCGTAAACGTTGTCTGAGTATCCTGAAGACTCTTAGGGACAGACATCTCGATCTACCTGGCAATCCTGTCACCAGCTATCACATGAAAACCTTACTGCTGTACGAGTGCGAGAAACACCCTCACGAGGCTGAATGGGACGAGACGTGCATCGGGGACCGCATCAACGGAATATTATTGCAACTGATCTCTTGCCTGCAGTGCCGCAGGTGCCCTCATTATTTCTTGCCAAATCTCGATTTGTTCAAGGGAAAATCACCCAGTGGATTGGAGAACGCGGCCAAACAAGTGTGGAGACTCACCAGGGAACTTCTTACGAACAGTCGCGCCTTGGAGAAGCTGTAGTGAAAGAAATATTTCGATTCACCTGGGGATTCGAGAAGCCCTTTTTAGAAACTTCATCAAAAGGGGTCGTGTGTATCGATGCGACCACTTACGAATTGTAGAAAAATGATGTGACAATGAGATTCTGCTAGGGAGATTATGTTAATTATTATTCTCTGGACAAGCAGTCTGAATCTGTGGGAGAATTTTCGAGACGGCTTAAAGCAAACTGGAAGGTGTATTCATCGAATACTTTCGTTCAAAAGACGCTTGGTGTGTGTTTGCAATGCGAGGATGATCGCTCGGTGCGTGTGTGATTATTTTGTGGTCCACGGAGCCCGGGGACGATTTTGAACCAGTGCCATAAAATACGACGAGGTTGAATTTTCGAACACGACCGTTCTTTGTCGTAAGGGAGTCGCCGTCGGACAGCTACATCGAATCACGATACCCTGCGATCTAATTCTTAACCGGTGATATTCATGTTCACTTTCAAATTACACGTACGATGATCAAGGAAGAATCGTGATACGTTCGAACATAGTTCAATGGAATATATTCGCGAAATTGTTGAGATTGTGTTGAAAAAGGGAGCGCAAGAAGTCACTGGTTACGGGTTACTTTAGTCCCTCTGTTTTAATCGATCTATCCTGTCCCCCGACGCTATGTAAATACTACTCAAAAGATATTTATTGAAAGTGTACACGAGAATGTGAAATACAATGCTATTTATATGGAACCATAGTCACGGTGGCTGTCGTCATTTCTCGCCTCGAAAATAATACACCCACTCCTCACCTATGAATTTGCTGGAAAATCAAACTAAACGACACACGTTTATTCGAATGCCATTAACAAATTCAAAATATTTGCAAAGTGAAATGAATTGTGTAAAATATCCAAATGATTCGACATTCTACGAGTTGCTTAAAAATTTTCAGAAAAGAAAATTCCCATCAGTAGATTAGGCCTCGTAAATTTTGCAATCCATTTCGCGCTTTTTTGTTTCGAGCCACTGGGGATTGAAGGAAACATTCGAATTTCACTCGCGAATAACATTCCAACGACCGATTCAATTTTGTTGCGACCAGACGGAATATTTAACTGTTTGTCTGCTTTTTTCCCTTTGTTTTCGTTAAAACTCCGATAAGAAAATAGAAATTATTGTTGAAATGTCACACCCATGCATGTACAAAATTCTAATAAAAAGAAAATTATTATACTCATTCGGTTATAATTTTAGCTTCACTTAACAATACGATATTCGCAGTCAAACGTTTAAATCAATTTACATTTCGTCATAAATAGTCTGATATGTGTCGTTTCTGTTGTGTTTTGTCTAACAGAATTTTATCATTGCGAATTCTTTTCTATTCGTCCTTCGTACAGTTCGGTGGAAAGATAAAAATACACGGAAACGATGGCTTATTCAACAAATAAGTTTTTTACCTATTTCTAAAATTGTAAATATTTCTATTTAAAGGTTCATTAAAATCTATTTGATTAATTTACTCGGGCTACGTATTTCATACTTATTAGCCCATATTTATTCAAATTACTTGACGTATAACTTTTAAAACTGAGACTGATGAAGGAAAGCACCTAGTCACCTAGCTACTCGTTTTACAGGTCGATAAGAAAATTATATCTTATCGGGACAGGTTTGCGTTATTTATTTATCATTAGACAGCGTTTACATTCGCTCCAGTCATTTTCAAGCCAACTAACGTATCTATTGTATAGACTAAGAAACAGAGATAATTTTCAGAAAATAACCCTATGCCTGAAGTCTATGATTTTCGTGACAAGAAATAACCAACGACTAGGTGTCGTGCTACGAATGAAGATATTATACGGGGTGTCTTGTAACGAATGAAAGATACCAAGAAGGAGTTGCTTATTCCGTGCCAAAGCGAATTGAAAATACAGAATATATTTTTTTATATAAAAATTGATAAATGTCTGTGATTGTAAAAGTAACCCTTTTCTCATTATCAAATTCTTAATTTATAAACAGATAAAGAGTTGAAGTCAAAATATTTTAATGGAAGTTCGCTGTTTCGTTATAAACAATAGCTATCTTTCGAAATACGGAACAAAAATTTTTTTTAAAATAGTGATGGAAGCGTAACACTGTCGTTTTAATGACAAAAGTAAATATTCCCAAACGTGAAACGCGGTATTCGGTGCGTGTAATCGATTTTAAGCACAGTGTTGATGGTAACATCCGCGTAACTGACGGGAACGAGCGTAAAACTGGCAGCAACTTAAACAACAATCACTAATATCCATGTTTACCGTGCGTGTATCAAAGAAACTTCAAAATAGTCTGGAAAACTATGCGTGCGCGTAATGTATGCGAACAACTAGCAAAATCCGCTGCTACGTTTCAATAAATGTCCGTCCGAATGATGTTGATTATCGGTTAAGAAATATTGATAGGTTAATTAATATAGCTGTCTAATATGCGATCGAATCTAATATATCATTGCTTATGACTACTACACAATTTAGATGATTTCTAGTATGACACATGTTGGAAAACTTGTGGAAAACGTGTTGATTGATCTTGACGTATGTATATCATTCGATTGCTAATTTTGTATTTTGATAATTATTTCTTTATACAGTTTATTGAAGATTTTATCAAGATTTACTGTAGATTTTGAAAATTATTTATCATTTGTTAAAATCTTACCTTGGAATTATTGGTTTGACGTAAGTACTTTGTTTTGTTATTGGTAATTAAAATGTAAATAAAATGCTGATAAATATAAATACTTTATCACTGCAAGGTCAGTTAGAAAGGTTCAACAAAATGTTACAGGTTCAGTCAAAGCATCGTAAAATATATTTTAACGAGAAAAACACTGCAATTATCGCCAATTTATTCTAAATTATTGATTTATACGACGTTTGCGCGTTTTATTACAAGGAGTTACGTCAATGACCAATTTATTTAAAAAAATGTACGGTGAATTTAATCTCTAATAAACGTTGTAAAAATTGTATTACGTACAACTACATAAATTATAACAGTAAAAATCACTGTTTATTGAAATACTGCTACACAATTTTTTTAGAAGAATTTTGTTTATACCTCCTAATAATCAACATTATTATCATGATTTAAATTCCTGAATCTATTAATCAAGTTTATCCTTCAAATAAAACCTGAAGATGACAAATTGCAAATTTTCGTGAAAACCTTGCGTGTTTCTAGCTCTTTAATTGTAAGATCGACAAAAATGTCGCTGTGCTACCGAAACGCACGAAAAATGTTCAAAGAAACGAATAAACATGCAATTTCTGCAATTAACAAAAAAGATAAAAATAAAGACGAATAATACATATACGTGAAAGTTGATAAATTTTTTCCAAATTTATAATTTTTTAGCGTGAACACTATCACCGATCCCTCGTGGCGATTCATGGATTAAACACTGAGCAGTCATGCGTGCGACAAATTACTACGGTGAATAAATTTACATATTTATCTGGTTATTACTGCGACTTTCAGAATAAGGAAAACAAAAGTTGGTTCTTTCGAAAACCTTGACCAGCTACAGTACGCGTACGTGCTAACTACAACCACACATGTCACGATACATTACTCCAAGTCTATAAAATCTAGTGCAGTAAAACTGACTTGATAGGTTTCAATTTACTTGATCGTTAATAAAAAGTTGCACGAGTTTCAATCGATGCAAATATTAAAAATAATAAATTCATATTATGTACGTTGTAACTACTCGAGGTAGAAAAATTATTCAATTATTTGAGAAAAAATTTCAATTATATACACGTAGCATTAATTTTTAGTTGACTAATTGTAAGTTACATAGTACTTCATGTAACTCATAATCAGTTATTATTTCTAATTTGATACAACAGTTTATTAAAATTTTCAAATATTAAGTTTTTGCATCGATGTCCATCCCACTCCAGAGGGTGTCAAACGAGATAACGATCAACCCTCACCTCTATGGTACGGAATTTCACATGCACAACGAAATAAGCAAAATTTTCGATCCAGGATACGATCAATCGATCGAAGTCGATGAAGCCACGTAGAGAAGAGTTTAATGAGAGGCAGAGTCTCGGTCCGCGAGATAAGCGCAGCTCTCGGGTGTATCCTGCAACACGGTGCATTCATCCATGCATTCCTGTCCGGTTTCCTCCTTTTCTGCCTTCTGTTCTCTCCTGACCCCTCCCCGACCAATCTACCGTCTTTGATACCGCGCAACTCGCTCCTTCTGTTTCTCTCTGCCAACTTCCCTGTCTCCTCTTCCTGCTCGCGGCTTTCTCGCATCGTATTCCATGGATTTTCTCATCCTTGTCTCCTGCTGGATCGCACTCGCTCTACCGCGTCGTCCACCCCCGGCTTTTGTCTTATTATTTTGTCGGCGCGAGCGGCCAACAGGTATACCTCTCCTACACGCCACTCTCCTCTCCTCTCTCTCGTTGCGATCCCCGCATATAAACATCGCGGCTTTATCTGAGCGTTTTATAGCGAAGGTCCCAGCAACCGAGGGGACCGACTGCCCCGAAGAACGAGAAGGCTCTGCATCCTGCCCACTCTGCCTACGCTCTTCTCTTCTTTTCTTTGTCTCTCTCTTTGAACTCTCCTTTTTCTTTCTTTATTTGTTTCGGTGTATTTAATAGAAATGGGATCGGAGGACATTGCAAGTTCGGATCTGATGGATATTTCGAAGCGAGTCGACTATAATTTTATATCGAAGGTAAAGGACCGAAACAGCGACGGAACCAGCGATACGTTCACGAAATGGAGACGAGCATTTATCAGAGCCGCGGTATAATTATTTTAACGGACCCTGTCCATTCGTTTCATTGTCAGTGGTGTCGCGTCCACGATATCCTCGAGTTTTATTGGCGATCCTGCCGGCGGTCACCCTTCACCCCTTTCGGCCGTTCCAGTGAAACAGGAGAAAAAGGGCAGGCAGAGGGCCCTCACCTACCGATCGGTAACGCGATACCCCACCAACGATTCCTTTTTCTCCTGGTGCACGCGCGTCTTCGCAAGACCAAGCAGCGACACGCTGAGACCGCTCCGAGAGACTCGAAGCCGGCAAAACGAGATTATAAAAATAACGCGTGTATCCCCGCTAGCACCCTCGTCCGAGTCGCGACTCCAAATCATGTCGAAAACAGGGGGAGAATATAGACTTTGAAATTTGAAACTTTTTCAGAATCGCAGGGTGGCATGGCGGTGTGGATGAGATTGAACAGATACGCTTCAAAGATAAGCTCTGTTCGAGAATTTACGTCGATTGCGATTTTCACGTTAATTTAATTTTATGGATTACATTGTGCAAGGGTCTCGACACGATACTTGAATAATCTGCCTGGTAAGAGGAATTTACGCAACGATGGGATTCGCGATCATTTTTAACGCGTACTTTGCAGGTTTCGCTCCAACTGAGCGTAAAAACCGATCAAGAAACTCGATTAGGTGCTAATCAACAAACTACGATAGATTGTATGTACTATAATTAACAACATAGAATGTTGGTTGAAGTATCATGTAGTTTGTGTAAAATATGATAATTGCATAATTGAATTTTCAACGAGGAAACTGGCAAGATATGAATTTAGAAAGGAAGGATCTTATTATATGAACTGACACGATAGCTTGATTTTATAGTAGATAAGAATATTTCAAGGAATTAGATTTTTATTTATCGTTAAGTTTGCTACAATGTACGAAAACGTATCTCAAGTGTCTGTTCCTTCGTGGGGTCACATGTGCGCTCCCGCCACCGTGATACTCGCCCCGTGGTGCTCGAGGACCACTTACCGGCGACATTATCCTACGAACCGTCGCAGCTTTATGAGCAAAACCACTTAGCGTATCGCTGGTACACGGGGGGTTGCGGGTCATCGCATGCGTTTGAAACATTGACGAAGGGAAACAGGGTTGACACGCGGCATCTCGAACGTATGAAAATATCGTCACGCGAAATCCTGTGGAGCAACGCTCGCGAAACGACGAACAACGAGTTGCTTGATCGAACAAAAAGCCTCCCGAGGAGCATTAAGGTTTAGCGCATCAAAGAAGAATCATATTGTCACGCGAGCAACCTTCCACAGTTGGCGCCATGTAGCTCAACGTTTTTTCCCTGATTTTTCTACTAGTGAACAGACTACTCGGCAAAAAGTCCCGAGAAGCTGTCGAGAATCGCTGGAAAACGCGAGAAATCGAGAAACAGATACACAGGGTGTCTCGGACAAGATCTACACCGTGAAAAGTGAAGATCCTTCGTGGAATTAACGAAATATATCCCTTTAAGCCGTCACTAATCACTTGATTCGAAGTAATTCGCCTACACACGACGAAGGAATTTTTTATTCGACGCGTTTAAGTGCCCGGGGATAAACGAAACGAGCTTTCGGGACATCGAAACATAAGATAACCAAACTGGCTGGATAATCTCTCGTTTATGAAGTTCACCAAGGAGCAGTTATCGCCGTGGCGAACGAGTACCATCTAACATCATCCTCTCGATGTTGTTTCCACGATCGTCCACTGTGTTGCTCGAATACGATGAAACACACAGTGGAGGCAATTAACGATCTGCTTACGATTCTACCGCCCAGCGCAGCGGTTCAATGCTTTCAGTTATTCGAACGTCGGATTAAAAAGTAACTCCCGAGTGCTATTTTACGATCTCTCCGGTGATAACTGGTAAGAAAGACATCAAATTAACGAGAGATTCTGTAAAGTTCAAACACGTTTACGTTATTGTATATCAAGAATTAATGAGAAGAAATGTACAGCTGCTAATCGAGGTATTAAATTGATATCGAATCAGGATAGAAATCATTTTCCAGGGCGAAATAAGACAAGCAGTAATTGCAATTTGAAACCCAGTAATTGAACCATTAAACACTGTATTCATTTCATTATTTCATTTTACATAAAGGACATATCGAAAAGTTTATATTACAAGCTAGCAGACAGACCGGGTTGTTAAGCTGCCACGAGTGCGTTAAGCGTGAATAAAAAACGAATTCGAACGAAACTAGCCTCCGTTTCAGGATTGCCACACTCTCGTAGCCGAAGATAACGACTCTCGAGTGGGTGAGAAAAATGTCACAGGCATCCGGTGATCTGGCTAATGTTTCAAGGGTGCACGAAGCGGGTTCTGGCGTTGAACGAGCGGCGCCCTTTGTTCTCGCCGCGTCTAAACACCGCTCTTCGGGATCCATCGTGCCTCCTACGCGTCCACTGTCACACGTATTAGGGCGAATGCGTTGAAAACGCGTTTGAATAAATCACAGCGCCGATCTTCCGGACAGTTTGCTCTCTAGCAACCCTCGAATCGTAACTTTAACGCGACCGGTAGATTTTAAACGCGAAAGAAAGCCGGCCCTAAGTGCTACAAGCTTTTAAGGGCTCCTCGAACGATGATAACAAGCGCGAACGTGTTTCTAGGATCGTTATTAACGCGACACTGCTGGAACAGCGTGCTCAAGGTGAAAAATACCGTGGTTGATTGAATAATTCAGTGGTGGGAAGCAACGGGGCGCATGGGTGTTTTCTTTATGACGAGAAACACTCTTGGTTATTAAAATCGAGGACCCAGCCACGTGGCATCATCATTTTTCCAACGTAATCTTGCGAAAA
Organism: Osmia lignaria lignaria; assembly: GCF_051020975.1. NCBI lineage: Eukaryota > Metazoa > Arthropoda > Insecta > Hymenoptera > Megachilidae > Osmia > Osmia lignaria. Next base: position 10,446,900 of record NC_135041.1, read on the forward strand.
AATTTACTCACGGGAACTATATTTTATTCACTGAGCTTGGGTAAATTAAAATAAACGATCGTGGTCTCCTGTGGATATCTGATCGATTTAAGTTTGTAAATTTTTACGCAACTGATAAAATTGATAGAATAATTTCTACGAAATTGTTACATTAATTACTTTCGTCGTAATAAATGTACCTTCCATTCGTTACGTTAAAAGGGGTAAATAAATTGAATCATCCTCCAAGCGACGACCTCTTTGGCATCGTTACCAGAGAAAGGGGTAAAGGAGGAGTTAAGCGTAGAGAAAATATAATCTATCATCCACGAATGAAACAAACAGAAGTGATTTTCATTATACAACACTTAACATATTAATTCTAATGAGTTCGATTAAGTGCACTTTTTGTTATAGCATCATGGAAATCTTTGAAATTTTTATATAGCTTTCCTTTTTTCCCCCCTCATTGCCATTTACCTCTAGTTGATCATTTTAAATATGCTTTAAAACAAAAAAAAAGGGGGAAGACTAAGTTTCTGTTATTCGATGCATGGGTGTTACTAACTATTATTATGACCACCACAGTATTTATTTGTTAACCCTTTCGATAAAAATTACAAGCCCTACCAAATTAACATCGATCCCTTTTACAAGTAACACCAGCGTACGACTGGAAATCGGTTGAACTCGAACGAAAATTTGATTAGTTCCGTGGGGTGGAGTTGGCTGCGACCGAAGCAGCGGAGATTTATGTCGCGAAAGTGCTAGGTCTGAGGGCGGGGGTGTCGCGTGGCAAGCAGCAATAAGGGAAAATCGGTAGTCATCCAGCTTTTCCCCAGAGAGAAAACGGACGAACCTGTGGGAACGATGGTGGAAGAAGGACGAGAAGAAAGAGCGTTACGAGCGACGCTCTATTTCTGGACGAATCGTTGGCAAGGAAGAAGAGAGGCAGAGGGTCATCAGGATTGATGCGTCCTTTTGCCTGAATTATTACCGAGTCCTACAATTCTCATCCTCCTTTTTTTTTTTCTTTGCTCCTGCTCGTTTTCTCTTTTCACTACATCGGTGTCGCGTCGTTCGTGAAACGTCGCCTCTAGCTCACTTTCGTCCCCCGACTCCCTTAATTCCCGAAAATCAAGTATACCGGCTGTTTATACTCGTAATTTTCATGCGAAGAGAGCCGAGCTGTTTTATCGGGGATATTTCCGCGAATATCGTCTCGCGAAAATCGTCTAATTCGGCACGAGTTCTTTGATAAACAAACTGATTTACTTACCGGCGTCGAATCAACTACCGACCTCGCTCGTTCGCCTGGCAAATTGACTTAGGAAACAGAAATTACTCGATTACTCACCTGAAAGCAAAATAAGAACAAAAGGGTTAGCCGAGTAGCGAGAATTACTCGTGAGTTTGCGTTTCACGAGGAAATGAATGGAGGCACGAGAGGGAAATGAAGATAGGAAAGTGGAGGAGAATGTAATCTACAACGGTGATAAACGGGGAGCGTTTTATTCTACTTCTATTTAATATTAATTCTATTCTACTCATAAAATTGATTTAATAAGAAAACAATTTTTCATTTTTCATTTCCTTTGCGAGACCATTAAAACAAAATTAACCAAACGTTTCACGATAATGGATTAAACTCGAAGCTTGTTATTTACAAGCACTCGATGCTCACATGTAATTAACTTGCGGCTAGGTAAATGCATTTCCGTGTCGCATTATCGAATTTGCAACTCGTATCAGAACGCATTAATAACTCTTCCTTTTTCCCCCCTGATTCGCGGATATTTCGAGGACTCGAGTCCTCGGGTTATCTCATCGATTCGAGCGGTAAACCGGTAAAAATAAACTTTACAAACGCGGGAGAGATAACTAAGGTATTCATTTACCGTCGTAGCACGACAGAACGACGTGAATGCTAAATAGATCGTGGTGCGGTCGCCGTACGTCTAAAGTGTCCGGTTTATGGACGTTCCCGAGGAAAAATAGCAGTCACGACGCGGCAGCGTGGTGACCGGTAGTCGCTCACGCGCGAAATGACGTTAACAAGTTGATTCCCCGGCGTAATAACTTAAAACGTTTAGGATTTCGATTTTTCAACCGTTCTCTGAACGTAGATTGTCTTGCTTTCGTGCAGCCTTTCACTTTGCCAGTTCAGCCGTGCTTTATAGCTCGCGTCTGTTTTCATTTGCTTCTCCTCCTTCTTCTCCTACACGTTTCGCAGCCCAACTCCGCGTGATTCGCGTTTTTCTTGCAATCCCAAGTTACCGCTTTGCACGAAACGTTTCGGCCTCGGTATCGGGTCAATTGCGAACGATCCAGACGATTTCGAGCAACAGCCGCCATTACAGATGGTGTTGAAACGGAAGGGTTACCTTCAGTTTTTGCAATTTTTCAAATCATCGTGCCCGAAGACGGTCGCTGTAATTCAACTTGTCAACGAAACGCGATTACCAAAGATGGAGCATCGCGCTGGTGGGATGGAAAAAGAATAGAAAAAAGAAGGAAAGATTTTTCGCTGGTATCTGAACGCGCATCGACGAGCTGCCAACAATTAATCCGGACGGACAACGGCGTGGAACGGGACCGTAACTCTATACCCATAGGACCCCCAAGTTCGAGCTTAAAGATGAAGCAAGGAAAGGGGTGGAGAGGAACTAGGTTCTGATCTCATATCATATTTCGTGTTATTCAAATGCCAACAATGCCATTAAAGGATTTCTCTGGTAATCCCTTGGCCGCAGTTGGCGAGAGAACCCGATGGTGCACGGCGAAAACACCAACAGGCACAAAGAGAGTCGGTTGTTCCTACGCAGGGACACGAAACGGCCGCAAACATCCACGGGACAATGCAACAACCGGCTCTATCTGCGCGTTTTGTTCTTCCCGATCTAGCTAACCCAACTCGTTCCCTTTCGTTCTTTCATATTGGACCAATTTCCTTCCGTCAAGGAAACGCGACGAAGAATGGTTATTCTTCCATTTTTGATAAAGATGGAAACTCCTGGATAAACTGTTTACTAAGTTTTTGCCTGGTATTCTGTTTACAAGCATCCTGAAAACGTTGTTCACGACGACCATCAGGAGTTCAATCGAAGTTTACACGATCGATCAAGGGACGACTATCCTTTGAGTAAAGAAAAGAGATTTTGGAGAGAAGAAAAACAGGGTGGTGCTTTGATTCGAAAACGAACCTGATGCTCTGTTGGAGTCTCTAAAACGAAGAGGAAATCGGGATCAGATGGGGGATGAAGTCATCACTGGTGGAGCGAAACAGCGACCCCTGCTAGGGCCATTCGCTTGGAAACAATCACATTACACTTTGTACGTACACCGTGAGCGGCGTGTCCCTTGCTCAGCAATGCCAAACATCCCTTCTAGTTGTCTGGTCCAAAGTAATCTAATGATTCTTTATTTCTTCAAGCCGGACCAACCAACGACCCCATCAGCCTTAATGCGTTAATCAAGTAATTTTCTAGAGAACAATACAGGGCTGATCTTTTATTCTCCAAAATGACGTTATTATTCCCAATTATGTGCAATTAAAAATTGATGAATTGGTAATCTAGTTTTGAAGAAAAGTATCTCGTGTTAAGGGGTTAATCGATGTTATTAAACGTATAAAATTTGAGGCTGCGGTTTCTTCTGTATCGGTGGATGTTCAATTTGTAATAAATTCCAGACGAGAGGAGACGGGCCAGGGGTCATTAAGTCCGGTATTATAAATGCATTAAATACTCCGAGACGATGGGATGAGTCAGAACGTGCAGCGTGCAGCAACAGGGAAGCCGGATTTCAGGAGGGTGGCAGGTGGCGCCAATTTTACGGACCGACGGCTGTGACGGATGTAACGAGACGCAGTTCTACGCGAAGCGCGTTCGTCACACGTGGTCGCTTCGATGGACACGATGCCATGGATGGTTTTATGGGAAACGCGAGGGATGCTCCGTCCAACCGATCAAAAATCATCCCCTTAATCTGACGACTCGACGGAGAAACCTTTACCAGTGACTTGCAATCATTCTGAACGAATAATCACTAAAATATACACCATTGACATTATTATTAATACGATAAAACCTAGAATTCACCATTAAAATCATATCCACAAGGATTTAAACCTTAGTATCAATAGCTCATCATCATGCATTAGCTAAATGGACGAAACTTTCTCTCAATACTATCAATGTGAGTCACTGAAAAGTCTCGTTCCATCGTCTAATCATAATACCAACAACTAACCGGTCCAACCAACTCATGGTCAAACGGAAGAATCACTACAGTGAAAATGTGGACTCATGGAATGTCCATAATAAACGCGAGCGGTTGGAGACGTTCTCCATTAAGTCGATCGTTAATCATCATCATCCGACCTCCCGTTAAACGGTTCCATTTCACGATATACTTTAGAGTAGTTTTATCGATCTGCTATCGTTGGATCGTGGCTACGTTGCCTGACTAGATTGCGTGCAGGATATCGCGACTGGCCACACAACTTTTCACTGTATACAGTATGTGGTACACGCAGGTGGGTGCCATTGTGGCCAGGTATTCAGTTAGTTTTCTAGGTGTTGTATCGTCTTAGGTAGGTATAGATGGCGCGCGTGGCTCATTAGTACTAATGAGTAATGAGCCGATGATTAGAGGAGGCGGTCCGTAGGCGTGGCGCCACTTTGATCTCACCGACCAAGCGCAAAGCGAACCTCTCTCTTTGCCTGTTCTTTTGCTTCTTCTTCCACCACCTCTTTTTTTTCCTCTCATCCGTCTCTCCTCTCTTCTTATTCCTCTGCCCGTGTTCCTTCTGTTGCACAGCTTGCTTCCTTCGCGATCCATGACCAGTTCACCAGCCGTTGGCCGGCTGCTGTTCTACTCTCGATCTCGGAAGATCGAGCTCCGCTATCGCGTTACCACGTTCCACGAAGGTCCGTCGAGCTGTTACGTTCTTCTCGAACCGAGCTAGTCGGAACAGACGAATGAATGCCCGAAAATTCGTTGCTCTTGGTTCACTTAACCCTTTGAGGTGCTGTGTTAAATTTGGCTCGATCATATCTAGCTCGACGTACGAATCTTTGCCTAAGATCAATTTATACCCAACGTCGATGTTTGCCTCCCTCTATAATTAACAAAAATAAAAAGTATCTGTTTGAAGCCTAAGGCGTCAAGACGATCAGGATTGTCCGGTCACTTTCATCCTAACCCTTTCGATGCCGCGCTACTCTGATTAGGTTGTTAAATTTGCTAACGCATCCCCATAAAGTTGCAAATTGCTCGGCTAGCCTGTTCCTTGCGCCTCCTCGTCGCGATCCCATCTAAACTGCGAAAACTATGAAACTGACGATGGGAAGAAATAATTGATCGTTCCAATTGTACCTGAACAAATGATCTAGACTTTCGCTAGACCGCGACCCTCGATTCCTGGACGGTAGGTCGACGACACCACGCCCAGTTTAGCGTCCGGTTTTATTCGAGCCTGGTAATAATAACATAACGACGCACGAGAAAGTGCGTTTCAGGTGTAAAGGAGGCGGATAGAAAGGGAAAGAAAGCTTGGGTCCTATGGAGTCGGTGTCCCGCGGCTAGTGTCAACGTTTGACTTTACGAGGGAGCTGGCAGCCACGAGAATGGGAGAAAGGCCGAAGCTCGCAGGGGTCCACGGGGTACAATGGCCACCCGCCGCGACGAAACCAGCCCCCTTCGACTCCCGGACGAGTTAATGTTATTCCGCATCATCCATGTATAGTTGCGTTTCTATTAAATAGACGTCAATCATACGATCCGTCGGAGATTTATGTTTCCCGCTGGACGTCAGGGTGGCCCCGTGCATGGGACAACATTTTTAATAACCTTCTGACACCCCGGTGATACCCTTTTTATCCGAGTAAATTGATTTAACCCTTTAAGGTAGTTCAAGTACTATACAAGACATGTTTGTGTGATTATTAAATTAAATCGACTTGAATGCATTCGAAACTGGAGCAAGACTGGTAGCGTTTTGAGGAGATGCATGGTCCTCCGCTATAGTCTTCGAGGACACTCGAGAGGGATCGATTATACCCCAAATCTGTCAACACTTTGCTACTGTAGTAGGATTGGATTCGAGTAACCACTTGAAGCTATTGAAGAGCACATTCTACTCCATCTTTTATCTCTTTGCTGGGTTAAGTTATTATATTTAATCTCTCAAGAATAGAAAACTAAAGCAAATGCATACTTCAAACGACGATATCTAAAAACATTCAGATTTTCTAGGATCAAAGATCACAGAACAGTTTCAAAAAATTGCATCGTCGATGTACGCACGATAGCGTTCGAAAAGCGACCGACAAGATCCACGATAGGAAAAAAGCGAAGAAACACCAGTGAAACGTCTCTCGCGTGCAACGCCCTGGAAAAGGATCGGTCACCCCGTTCCTTTCGTGAAATGTTTTTCAAACAGGCCGCCAATGTCCGTAGAAGGAGGAGAGATTCGTGGAGAAATACCACTCTCCCGGTCCCTTTTCCCTTTTCCAAAAGAGTAACCTGATCCTGTTATTCGCGCGGCAGAGCTCCACGAGCTGCTGCGCAGGAGATGCGCCCGTCCCTTTTTTTACCCTCACTGTTTTCCCCGTAGTATAATATGCGTGAAGAAGATCGGCCGCATGATAAGTGGAAACCCTTGGGTTACCGAGTCAAGCAGGTATGTATCTACCGGCGACCTAATAGAATCTGAAGTGCGTATATTATCGGTAGCCAGAAACCGGGAATCGTGATACAACGCGTGCATACATAAGGAATGGAATAAATAACGATCTTCTGGGATCGAGGTAAAATTTCTTCACGTTGCATTAGAAGTAAAGCATTACAGAATCGTTTGTTAAATAAAAATAATAATACAGAAGTAAAAGGTTGACTGGGTTATCTGTAACGTTAGAAAACATCGACCACCAGCTTTGGTTTAGGTTTCCCACCATTCAGGTTATGGTTACGATCCCCGCTGTTCACATATTTTTTTCAGCATTGATTGGCATTCTAACTTCCAGAAGCACGACAAGCACGGCGGTCGTAGAAACTTGACGCCATAGTCGGGGCGCACCTGTTGTGCAAGCGGCATTTACATTTTCCTCGCGATCAATGCACCAACCTCGTCGTTCCCTTATCGTATTCTTATCGTTAACGGTCCCGCGAACGTTTCCAATTCCGTTGAACGTTGACACCGCTTTATTGGTGCCACTCCGACCGGGAACAAGCTTTCTCGTTCCAGTAAAATACGCGAGAGATAAATTCACCACGGCGCGTATGTTCCGCTCCTTATCAATATTGGCCCTTTACGAAACCGTATAAAACGACGTGCAACAAGGAATGAGAAAAAGCACGCGTACGATCGCAGATCATTCCGTCCCGAGTTGTCTGTTCAATGTCTTATTCGAATTGAGTCAAGCCACGTTCAGACACTCTTCTCTTTTCCAAGTCATGATTCGTTGACGTTCCGATCGGGAACGAGTGTGTTCGTCGACTATCGCTCGATACAATCGCGGTAGAGTGCATTTAATGGAAGACATTCGATTCTACCTGTTGCAAATTTTCAAGCAATTCAATCGCTGTTGAATTTCAAATCACGTTGGGAAACTTGACTCCCTGAAAGCAAACTGGATTGTATCCAAACCTCACTGTTTTATTGTTTTAGCCTTTCCAAAAGTTTTAAAGTTAAAGATTAAAAACTATTTTTAATAGAAATAGAAATTTGAAGGAAAGCCGAATTTCAATTTTCATGAAATGGTATAATGATCTAGTTAAAGAAAATTCACAGTATTAGACTAAAAGAAGGGGTTCGCCGAAGATAAAATAACGAAGAATCATCTCCGGTCCTTTCCTAGGAAGCGAGGTGTCGCGGCCGAGCCTACCTTCCCTACAAAGTACCAGTGGAAGTCTGGTGGAAGGGCTGGCCAGGTGACGGCGGCGCCTCACAGCACATCCATCTTGGTGTTCGGGGCCTGTTTAGGTTCATCCCTATGGCCTTCCATCGTTGCGCGGCTTTTGAAACACGAGGAGCCGGGCGAGCGAGCAGGACAGCCTAACAGGAGGGCAGAGAGAGAAAGAGAAGGAAAGGAAACTCGAACTCGCCGGTTATTTATTAGAGGACCTCGTTAAGGTCCATCCGAGTCCCCGGTCCGTGGATACGAAGAGCTGTCACACCCGCGTTATCTGACCAGCCGCATTGTTTTAATCTCCCAACGAAATCCTCTTTCTCTGTCTCTCTTCCTATACCTGCATGTCGCGTAACTCGTTCCAGGTTTCGATGGCCAGCCACGTTTCGACGTGGCTAACCTACGACCGGACGCAACAGCGTTCGTCGTATGGCGCAACCGCGAGTTCCTCGTCGGTAGATACGATCTCGTCATGGCGGTTGCTGACCAGAAACATAGGTGCCGAACAAAGATACGCGGTCTGATCGAGCAGATTGATGATTCGGTCGTTCCGAAGAGAAAAATACCAAACGATTACTCGTTCGCTCGATAAAGCCTGATGGTCAATTTTTTAATTTTCTCGCGAATCCGATGAACCAGTTTGACGAGATAGAAGGCGTTGAGCAGTGTTCAGAAGTCGGTTGGCCGTTCTCGAAATGGGCAGGCAAAGAGGAGAACACAAAACCCGATGGGCCATATCGAAAGGCATTCGAACGATACCGATAGCAGTTTCGGCGGAGGAGCTCGGCAGGAGTGTTGCGCGTTACAAGGGTAATATACAGCTTATTGTATATCACGGGTACGATCACGGTGTTCGGACGTTTACGAGCATAGTGGAAGACGGCTTTTGTAGGACATCGCGACGGTACAATGTCAGGTGTCCCCGACGCGTTCACGTGGGCACACGATCCACCTTCCACCTACTTGAAGGACCAACCGCCACCCAACGCCACTGCTGACCGCCCACGCAACAAATCAAAAACGAATCTTTTAATTGCCTGACATCTTTACGGCTCCTATAAAACAATGAATATAGGTAGGTTTCGAATGCGAAGATACGGGATGGCAGACGTGTCCCGTGGATCAGACCCATGGACGATCGTGTCCGTTGAGTCGAACGACGGTATATCATGTTTACGGCGTCTACGGGGTTAAGACGGCGTTGATTCGTGAGAAGATCCTTAAGAGATCGGTCCCGATGTCGGACAACACGTACGCGTTTCGGGATAACGTTGGAGAGGCTGGTATTCAAGCAGCTATCCCTGAAGAAATCCGAGATGCCGCGAAGGAGCAGGACCTTTTCTGCGCTGTTAGAGGCTCGCGTGTACCTGTTCGAAGCCGGGAGGATGTTTCACGGTAATGGGCCTCGCGGGAGAATCGAGAGAACACGCGTGCAAATCGAGGCAAAAACAGAGCCCGCGTCGGATATGCGTGTAGTTGGAGCGGACCCCGCGGAATACCGTGTTTTACGGTGCCTCGAGATCCCTTGTACCTACAACGGTTCCGTGTATTTCGATCGCAGAAGAAGGAAAATGTCCCGTGTATCGTGATTCAACTCGCACGAACGCTATTTACTTTAATTTTATCGTGGCGGGATGATTTAACACATTTGATGCCGGTATCGCGTATATGGGACGTGTACGATTTCTCATCAGAGACTTCTGTCACGGCTGTGCGACGATTATGGCTTTTTATCTGATGTTTCTTTAACACTTTGCACGGTACGAAACAGTTGCTAAATTCAGCATATCATTTTTATTATACATAACGTTAATCATTAGCTATACTTGGAAATATTTAAAAATGGATGACAGACTTCTGTTGTAATAATTTTCAAAGAATTCAGAGCAACTGGTTTTTCAACGAGTAAGCAGTACCTCGTCCATCGCCAGGCATCTCCGAATATCAGTAGCCACGGCAACAACGACCAAACTCACCGGCTAACCACTTTGTCCGTGTGCTTCTTTTGCTCGTGGCATGAAACGAAAGTTCAAGGTCAGTGGATAAATCAATCGGTTAGCCGAAGAGAGAACCGGTTGAATCGTGTTCCGCGCAATGATACCTCCCCGCGCCGCGATTAATAAACCACCGTGTAATTAATGACCGATCGCGGTATCGCTCTAAAACGAGGCATCACGTGAGCACGCGGTACACGGTTAGATAGAATGCACGACGATCGATCGTCCACGCGACGTGATCGATACAGTAAGAATCCGCTTGAACGGTGAACGCCGACGATCATTCATCGTCGAAAGACAACGACGGTGTGCGCCATGGAGAATCCGACAATTAACATGGCGAACCGCGGCGCCGCTTTCGCGTCGTAAAGAATCCTTAAATATCCTCCATTAATCACGCGTATATTTCCCGGATCGTATATTATCAGGCTCGATCCGTGAAGACTACGTATGTATATCACCGAATGCAAAACATAATCACGATCTCATCCAAGGAACGTAAAAGACAAGGGGGAAAAAGGGAATCAAGATTTCCGTAATTCGATCGTTATGTAACGAAGAATATCGATAAAAAACGTTTCGAAACGTCCCCGTAGGAAGGGTCGAGGCTCGAGCGGTGATAGTCCCCAGAGATAGTCCGGTCCGCGTTCAGCTTCGTTCAACATTATGGTTGCGGCGTCTGAGACCGCGGGGGGCGCCGGCGCCGGCGCGTAAAATCTCTGCCTTATGAGCTTCCTCTCGCCCCTCGCCGCATGCTCCAACCACCATAACACACTTGGGCCCCACGCCGTTCGCCTCGGAATCTCCCTCACCTTTCTCTCTTTCTCTCGTACCTTCGGTCCTCCCGAAGACATCTCCTCGGCTCCTCCACGGCCTTTTGTTTTAAGGCATCCCAAGGATCTCTCGGACGTGATAAATGGTACCCTTCCCGACAGCATCCGATCGGTAACTTCACGTGCGACTATGCGGTGACACACTACCACCGCGATCTGACTATTCGCCTCAAACCTCGGCCAAAATCAAACGACCGCCGGAGATTGATCTTTCGGATGACAAAAGATCCTTCGATTTCATGCTGCCATTTTTTATGGCTCTTTGGATTTTGCGAATTTAGGTGTCTGCCTTTTTAGCTGACGGTACTGTTTTAGGGACGTAACTCAAGTTTTTGGTTTATGGGACCAATTTTCCGTTTCCCACGCTTAGAGTGGGCTTCGATTTCCTTATTTTTTTTTTTTAATTGGTACTTTGTTTATACTTCATCAAAGCAATTAGATTCTATGTTATTTGATTCGACGATCGTTGGTATACAGCAAAAAAGAATCTCATTCCATAGCGTTTTGAAAAAAAAAATGAAACGGGATCGCGACCGATTTCATGTCTGCGAGTCCGCAACATCCTCCTGGCTCGACCGTTCAGTTGTCTGGACCCTGTGCGCCGATCTTCGTAGCCGCGTCCGTGCACGGATCCACGCGGCTGTGTGCGTTCTCTGGGAGGTATAATTGAATGTTTTGTATAATTAACCTGCGCCATAACTCAAGGTACGTCGCGCCTCCAGCCGCGGGCAGGCCTTCTCTTCCTCTCCACGCACGTATCTTCTTTCAAACGAGATATTTGTGTATTCACGGATTTGCTTATCCGCGACGTGCTATTGCGAGATTCGACTTTTCTTCGTGTATCATTCACGAGAAACACTGTTGGGGAAACGGTTGAATAAAAACAGCAGGCAATTACTTACTTGGAAAATGCTACACGTCTGAACATGAGTATTTACGGGAATACTGTTCTTTAAACATTTTGCTCTTTGAGAATCGCCGATGGATTTTCTAAAGCGAACCAACTCGCGCGATTTTTCTTCGGTGGAAGTTCATAGAAAATATCAAGATTATTAATAGAAGATTACTCTTTCACTGAATCGAACAAGACTTCCGTTTCTTTGGCTGAGAATGTTTGTTAGAGAAATCCATAATTTTCTCACACGATGAAAAGGTAAATAGACTTTAGGGAGAACGAAATTGAAAGGGCCTCCACCTACCATCGATTTCAGAGGCCAACTAACAACCGGATAATCGTTTCGCCGAGACATGGCTGGCTACCTCGAGTAACCGAGCTTCCCTGTAAAGCTTAACAAAACAACTTGAACCATCGGCTTACATGGTTTTGCACTAAACGGTTCCATTGCAAATCGCGCGCGTCTCAACATTGTTGATTATCCTCTTTGTCGGTTAATTCGAGCGTTATTTTATTTATTTATTTATTTTATTTACCAACAATATAAAGTAGCAAATCGAAAAATAAAATGATATTTCATATAATAATTGCAAATTTTATTTCTTTTTTTCTATCTATTTTATGTATTTACTCGTATCACCAGATAAATTGCTTCTAAATTACAACGATGTGTAAAGTGAATGCTGTAACTGGACAGAATAAGTGCCCCCATCAAGGATTTGTAAAAACAGCAGATAATCGGTGTAGTAATAAATGTTGCGGTTGATTTACCATAATCAACGTCATGCCACTTGCTTCTATTATACTGTCACAAGGATTTAACGTAATCGTGCCATTACGAAACGCGTGTCACCGTGTACAACTTCTTGCAGTCACGTTCTTCAAGCATATTGTGTACTAATTCATACTTTCACAAGTGCCTTTTTCCCCCTGATTCCTTCGTACGGCCATTCTTTGAACAGATATATTTCCCTGAAAAGGTGTTTCCAGGCAACCACGTATCTTTACGCAAATCGTTGCACGCGATTCGCGACTCGATACTGGATTTAATCGAACGTTCGCAACGAATTCGAGTAATGCAACTACGTACGTACAGATAACAGTTACTCTATGGCACTTCCGTTCTTACTGACGCGATTACGTTACAGTATGCAAACATAAGCGAATCCTAAAAAGAAGCGAAATTCGTACGATGACCTTAAATCACTCGTTCTCAGCGAATTTCTGATGGTCGTGCAGTCAAAAGTATGTATTCATTACAGAACCCCTAAGTGCCCATTTAAATAGCTATATTTCAGGACGTAGCCGTAAGGCCAACAACCTGTCAAGAGATCATACCCTTGTCAAAATAATCGCTAAATTATGGGATGCGTACAGTTTTAACTACCAGCTCGCTTCCCCCGGGTCACTAACATTCCCGTTTCCTGCCTATCCACTCGGCCCATCTCGTTTCTCCGATACCTGGCCTTCTTCCTTCGTTTCTGTGTCTTTCTTCACCAACCTTACCTCGTATTCACCATCCCTCCTTCCTTTTCTTCGTTCTATCTTGTTCGCCGCGTATACGTCTTCAACGTACGCCATCGTAGGCATCGTAGTTTCACGTGGGGGTACGAAAATCGCATGGGACAGCTGACGCGGTCGTTATCGAGCCCCGTATGATTAATGGGACAATAAAATTCACCTGAAAACACGGTAACCGGCCGCGACTTCGGTGTAATTGTTATTTTATTCCTATTTCTAGAATCTCGACGACGCAGGTTCGCGTATCGTGTAGCGCGTCGGTCATTAATTTTCATCAGAACCGAGACCGTGGCGACGTTGAAGCATCGGGACATCGTCGAATTTCGTCCTCCCTTCGCCCCCCTGTTTGGACCAGCTATGATAGATGACAGGTAAACGAAAATAGTCCCGAGGAAGGAGATTGGTGATCGAGGGTTCGCCAAGCGTATTTAACGAGCCGCTACGAACGCGTCGTAAACGCGAAAGGAACAGTTTGCCTGGGTATTTTTTTGATCGAGCAATTATGTCGTCGTAGAGTTTTTATACTTTCTTCAAGACGAATAATATTCGAAGGGGGAAATAAGATCAATCTTCCGCGGTTTGTTGCCGGTAAATTAGAGAAGATTACTCGTAAAGTCGATGAGCAATTGGGCTACAAAATGGTGTTCATTATTCGGCACGCATACTTTGTTGTCTTTTAATTTCCTCGAGGTGAACGAACGACGATGCTAATTTACCGCGTCGAATGCGTGAAATTAAGATATTTGAAAATAAATAATTAACGCGATTCAAACGAGCGGCGGCTCTTCAGGATCGATAACCCAACCACATTCGCGATTCTACGAAAACGCCATATCTTTCTTGGCTGGTTCGTCCGGTTTCTTTCGAGGCCAGTGTCTTCGTCGGTTTTCTCTCGATTTCAATGGAGGATACGCGGGGGCGCTCGTGGGTACAGAAAACGATACCGATGGCATTATGCCCGGTTAACTACGATCTACGAAACACGCGTTAACGCTATCCTCGATCGATCCGCGCGTTCATTAATATTAATCGATTCCCGTTGTCACGTAGCCGTTTCGCAACGCTTGGAAAGCGAGCGGTCCGCGAGTACCGTGTGTCCGCACGCAAGCATGATTAATGAGCATAAAAGGCGGGAAAGGTAGACGCAGGTAGATTTTCCCTTATCTGCCGGCTAGTTTATTCGCCGTTTAGTGAGTCGCACGGCGACGTTTTGTTGATCGTTTTGCCGTCGTAACGAGCGGCGATCAGCGGGAATGGTCCTTAACGCCTTGACGGCCGCTTGCCCTTCGCGTAATAACGCGGATAAAAATAATTGCTCGTCACAGGCCTGCAGCATCAATTCCAGGGTTCTAAGGCCGTTTAACGGTTACAATATTACCCTTATTATTATGCAGGTGAAAAAGCGAATCGACTTTCTACACGGTGATTGCTCCATCTTTAGAGTACTTGTTCCTTAGCGTCGACTTGCTTTTAGAAACATGTTTCCACATTTTATATCGTATTTTCCTATTCGCGTTTTAAAGCGGATATTAAACATGTCAACGAAACGGAATGAAAAATATTCTTCGAATTTTATTGTGAAAAATAAAATGAAGCTCGATCGCGAATCCATATGGCACACGCAAGCAGCGATACGCGTTTGTAGCCGAGTCGGGATAATCACAGGGCTGTATGGAATAACGATGCTTATAGAAGGCAAGGGTGACGCGAAAATAGACAGGACGTTCGATCCGTGGCCCTGTTGAAAAGCGTATAAAGAAGCAGGGGGGGCGGTGGGGTCCGAGGAGCATAATAAATATCGGGTAAGGAGGAGATGGAGCGCTACTTACGCCGTCAGCGATAATGATGGGGTGTGCGCGGGCTGTTTGCTTAGCGAGCAGATTAGTGAATGAATCCACAGGTGGGCGCCATCCGTCACACTCTGAATCGGATCCAGCCTGGTCGGCTCCGCCTATTCACTGGCTAGCATTCTTCAACACCAGGCACGTCTCGAAAAAGGGGTAACCGGGCGCCCCGTGATAGAAAATCGCCACCACTCGTGGACCTGACTCAATCGACACGGCTAATTTTACCCGTTGTTCCCACGAAACTGGTCCACCTGCTTCACGCTAAAGCGTGAACGGATGAAAAGTGAACTGTTCCTCCGCTGCTCGAAGTTAAGTGGAACGAATCGCTTGGTCGTGACGTATACTTCTTGCCATACGTCAAAATTCTGGCACTGACAAGTTACCTTGAACCACGTGCTTCCACGTGGTAAGGTAACAACGTAACCGGTTTCACGGATCCTTACAGAAGAATATCGAATTTTCTCTCTGCTGGGTTCTATGCACGATGTTGATCTTTCTGCAATTTTCATCCTTTCGAAATCTTCGTATCACCTCGCAAATTGAACGACGATTAAAGTTGGGGAGGGTGAAAGTAAATTGAAGGCGTCACTGGATTCGCAACACATCCGCATCATCGAGCTCGTCCACTTTATTCAAAGAACGGCTACACCCACTATCTTTTCCACCTACCTGCAGCTGCTGACAGCACCGATGTGGCACGAGACAGTTGCCTATGATATCCATCATCGTTCCTTTAAAGGATAATCGGTGGTCACGCCTATAACAGCCGACGAAGGATATCATAGTGACCAAACAATCGTCCACGACTGAAGACATCCGTCGTGGATGCTACTTCGGGTGTCAACGCCATCAACCGAACAACTTATTCTCAATCGTTCGGATAAATTACAAATCTCCTTAAACCTTTCGTTGCTAAAGATGATTATCATCATCCATCGCTTCTTGCATTTTATAGTTGACGTTACTCACTTGTCAATATTTCGTATTATAGTGTCATACAATGACTTCTGAAACTTCATTGTTGTTTAGAGCAGAAAGGGTTGGCGCATAAGGAGTGATCGACGAAAGGAATGTAAACAAGCGGAGACTTGTTGCGCGTAAAGAGAATACAATCTATTTTCTACACGGTGGAGAAGAGCCTCGAGGTACCGATATGATGGAGTGCTAAGGAGATTGGCGGACCACCGGAGTAATGTCCGCACTAATAGCAGTGATTACCCTGCCTTGTTGAGAACGAATCCGCCCGCTCCTTCCAGACTGCCTGTTGTTCAGGCTCTGCCCTGTTTTGCCTCACGGTGCCCTGCCCACGAATTGATGGATGTTTACCAAACTAACTGCCTGCTATCCATGGCAGCCTGGCCGTTGGGCATGAGCTACCATAACGTCGAATTCCGTCAAAATCTTTCGCCCGATCAACCCCTCTTCAACCGAGCATCGATGTACAAATTTTTAAACACAGCATCGATTCATAGAATAACCAGCTTTCAAAGTTAAATTAGTATATAATATAAATTAATTAACATGTTAACAGGGGTATCAAATTCGACCCGACAGGCTGCAGAAACAATTTCGAAAAAAAGAAAGAAGAAGGAAAAGAAAATAATCAGCTCGAAAGTATCGTTCGTGATTTCAAGCAATTATAGTGCATGTACCAGGCTCGTTACCAACGGCGATGAATGGCAAAGCAGGTTATATTGAATTCAGGGAATAAGAGATTACGATCCAGCGTGCAACTGGCCAACGAGTACCTACGATTTATCGACGTGTGCCGTTGATCCAGAGATCGACAGATAACACGGGGAAACACTATCGGAACGAAATACGATTGCATTCTCAATGGCAATGTTTACGAGCTCGTGTATACGATTTTTCGAATCGGATATAATTGCGGTTGCATTATTGCCAGCGTTACATTCGCGATATATCAAATGGCAAATTTCATGCATATGCATCGCTGTGGAAGGGCATAATCGCATAACATTAAATCGGTGCTCATTCACGGTTACTTTCCCGCCTTCTTGCCATTTCTCTTCGCTCTCTCCTCGGGGTGCGCACACGCCCCCTTTACCGATTATTCTTTCCTACGTCTGTATTTCGTTTGCCCATGAAACGCAACGAGCTGCGCTGCACGCTAATTTGTTAATCAACCGTTGCGAAGTATTTTATTAGATGTAACGAGGTGAAATTGAATGAAAAGTAGCGCGAATGACGCATTGCTGTTCGAATAGAAGGGATAGCGTTTCCGAAAGCGTTTCTATCTCGCGTTTAAATCACCGCGTTACGAAAAGCGGCGATCAATCGCTCCGCAACTTGTCACTCGCGATAAGCCTGTTACGCCGTCAATGAATACGATATCTGGATATCTTATTAATTAAAAAAAGAAAGCTCTGGACCAGAGCATTTTGCATATATCAATGAGTAAACGCAGGAACTGGTTAACGAACCACACCCAGTAATCACTAGTTATCTAAAATGATGTATGACACAACGATCGCATTGAACTAACAATTAACCTTGCGTAGACAGACAGACCACTAAATTTTTTAATTTATCAATTCAATGAAACATTTACATTACGTCATTATCGATAAGTTCTATACTTTTGATCGGTAGCGTTGGCTACATGTATTTTTGAAAATTTGTAAACAGGAAGAACTACGTGTAAAAATAAGATAGTTGATTTATTGGAAATAAAATTACCAGCTGAAAGGATGTTCCACGATTTTAACACGATACTCAGTGTTAATTGAGAAGAAAACCGGTGAGCCTGGAGTCTTTATCTCGAGGAAAAGTAAGCCTTAATATCCTCTCTATCCATAAATCGAAAATCTTTACTCGGTTATGATGTACGACCGTGTAACTGGTTGTCTGATAAACGATCCTACGTTTCACGATTTTTCGCGATATTGTACTCCCGTTAATGGCATCTTGCTCGCCAATGAGTATTCACCAACGTACGCCAGAGACCACCTGTCCGATGGTTCTGTTCTCCCTCTTGCTTACTCTCCCCTCGATTAACCCTTTCGTCCTCCTCGTACCGCATAAGTATCCCGTGGGGATGCTCGCAGCGTGTGTCTGCGATAACTATAGCACGGACCTGGGAAGCTTTAGGCGCCAGCAGGTTTCCAGAAAAATTCGAATTGCTCGAGAGTCGCTCCAACCGCGAGTTTAATGTCTCCTCTACGATCCACCCCTTGGAAATCTTGAGCAATTATATTCGCCAAAAAAAAAAGACTTTATCGCGTAGTTTGAAAAAGCATAGCTAAGAAAGAGATATTGGAAAGGTAGTCGAATGAATCTCGACTCTCCGTGCGTGTCTGAAAGTGCAGCAATTACCGAGCTGCCTGTTTTCACGAAACCCACGAATCGTGCAAACCGTGCAAACAAGCTGAAAAGATGTAATAATCGTGTACAAGTAGAGTTTGAAGAATCACCCGGTGCATTTATGTACATTTTTCAAAGCTCTTAGAAACTGCAACTCCGTTTAACAGATTGAAACTCGATTTAGTTGCACGTTGCATAACACGCGAATCTTTAGTTAAACTACAAACAGTCTTAACCCTTCGAACGTGTGTACCGTAGGTAGAATCGACTGGAGGGGTTAATTACTACTCTAAAATGCGACTCGACTGCGCAAAAGGACAAACAGAAATGGTAAGAGAATAAAAAATGAAAGCGTACGATTTCGGATCAATGGGAGTTTCGATTCGAGGCTGAGAGAAAGGAAGAGCGAGCCGCAGATACGAAACTCGAAGGAGCTCGGGGTGCAACGGTCCATTATTTGTTTTAGATATTAATGTTCCTCGTGGACGATCAATAATTTACCTTGGACGTAATCGCACGGTGTGCATCCTCTATCTCTAGCGCGGAACCTGTTGAAACAGAGAGGGACAGGCGCGGATGGAGGAGGACAGAGGTAGCCGAGAGAAAGGAGACCCGTGTAAACAATAAATCACGATAAATACGTTTGGTCTGAACCATTATAAGAGCTGCAAGGAGGGAGGAATCGACGCGATCGGCGAAGAGGAGGCCAGCCGAAGCTAGTGAACCAAGTGTTCACCGATATGCAGTCCCACCCTGGGGCCACTCCCGTTGCAACCTCTACCACGGCTACGTATTACGATCGCTTAAGTCTCCACTCGACTATCGAGTGATCCATCGCCTACGAATTCGACGAAACCTCCCGCCTACCCTCGGGACATCCTCGACTAATGAGCGTGTCTCGATCGTGAACAAGACTAGCCTCTCCTCTCTCTCATATTTCTACCTTTTCACTCTTCTTTCGTTTTGCTTCACTTTTTCTCTTTCTTTACTTCTATTCGAATATTCCAACTTACAGCATTGGCGTAAGTAACAATTTTTTTTTGAGGCAGACCAAGTGCTCTGATTTGATCAAAAAGGGCAAACATCTAACGTTGCTTAATTGTTATTTATAATTCAATGTATTAAGAATATTATTGTATATTTTCTGATAGAAAGTTAGTATATATTTCAAGAAGAGCTAGGTCTATCCTGGGCTCTACCTTACGCCTATGATTTCCAGGTGTGCTCAGTTTCGGTTTAAAAAGGATTCCAATTAAAAGCCCAAACAAGCTCGTGCTCCTATTCACGGCCAGCTCGTCTGGCTGAGATATATCGAAGACGACAGGTGGACACGACGAAATCGTCGTTAATTCCTGACGACCCTGGAACCGGCGATGTGACTTCGCTCCTCTTCGACTTTTCCGTGTTCGAAATCGAACGAAATAGTTCAATCAAATTGTGTTGCTCGAAATATATTTAAATGTCACTTTCCTCGTATTCGAAGAAACTAAATTGCATCACATTGGTTATTCAACATTCGATCCTACATTGAATTCCTTTATACGGATCAAGATCTTCAGCTTCGAAACAGAATACGCAATTTCAATCCTCATTTTCCTTGGCGCCTGCTTATGAAATGCAAAGCTTTCCAGCCACTTCTATAAATACTTAAGAAGGAATTCGATCGACGAGATATACCATTCGTTAGCCATCAGTTGGCGAAGAACCGCATAAACAGAACTCCATGGAGTGGACGTGCAATAGTTACTAGATAGCTAGTTCGAGTGCATTCCTGAAGAGTGCTGTCTATTCACCTATGCCACCGACGTGTGCTCAGTACGTGGCAGCAACGATATGGAAATATGAAGAGAAAGAGAGATAGAAAAGTGGGTAGGCAGATACCGGACCCCGCGGGGGGCTCATAATTGCCGACCCTGAAGATCGACCGACCCCATGGGGCCCTTCTCTGTTTGTTTTATTCCCTAGTTATACAAACGCGAGATCTACGACCGATATATGATAATCGGGCCCCTCTAGTCCTCTCAGTCTCCTCTCTCGCTCCTTACATCTCGCTCTCTTACTCTCCTTCATTCTATCTTTTTTTCTCTTTTTTTCCTTCAACGACCACCTTCGCGAAACGTGACTACATTATGGACGCTGATAGACAAGGACACGTCCGAACCAATTCGAACACCGGCCAACTTATGCGGGATCGGTATCGTGGAAGCTTTCGCCACGTCTCATCGCTTACGACTCGCATTTATTTAAACATCCCGTTGCAAGAATTATGATTGACCCCCAGACTAGATCGCTATTTTTTCTTGTTCACGCAAAAAATAGGGAAACTAAAAAGTAACAGGTTCTATGTAAAAAAACGTGTTCGAGCCTGGTCCTAGACTTCGACGAGGGACAGCGTTATCTGTGAGGACGACCGGTGACTATATTTCAAAGAGATAGCTTCGCGAATGCAACAAGTTGCTCCAAATGCATGTAATAGACGGTATCTTAACGCGGAGGTAACTGACACGGTGATTAATTATTAAGATTGCCTGTGACAAGTGATAAATGCAAGGCAAGGAAGTACAGTTGCGAAATGTGACGAATGTTGCTCGAATTCCTGATCACCTTTTTGCGGTTCGAAATGGTATATAAAAGGTATATAAAACGCGTTAGAATATTATTTATCAGAAGCTTCCCATTATATCACCGTTCAAGATCTCAATCGTATATTAACAGTTTCGTGTACTTACCTCACTGTCGATCTTCTTGAACTCCGGGTCATCCTCGTCTACCTCGAAGTACAGTTCCGTGGACGTGACGGAGATAATACCAGGAGCCACGATACCAGGAGCGATCAATTTCCCTTTCGTGCTGATGTTCACCGGGCCTGACGGAACACGATCTCGTTATAATCCTTAGATGCATGGCACCGGCGAAACGATTCGCTGGAAAGCCCCGTGCAAGATTGAAAGGAAATGAAATTAAAGGAAATATCCAACCTGTCAGGTCGTTGTCGAGGTCTCTGTCGTCCGACAACAGTTCGCTGTCGTCCATCAGATCCGCCGACTGCAATTGCTGCTGATGTGCACGCGAGGCTGCGAGATGCGCGTGAAACTCTTCACGCGCTTGCAGTATCGCATCCTCGGGTGCACCATGTTCGAGTGCCGCCTTCAGTGTAGCTTCGGGATGGCTCGAGCCTAGTGGATTGTGCACGAAACGCTTACGTCTACGTGCATCATCCTCCCAAGCATCTAGCTTCCAGTATTCGGCCAACCTGTGTTACAATCGTACAAATCATTGTAGGGATTTTCAAGTTTACCAGCGCATCCCTAGAAATTCCTAATCGCTTACTTTGCAGCCATTGGATCCATGTAACCCCAAGCGCCATGTTTGTTAGACAGGATATTTCGGACTTTCTCCAGCAATCTGCTCGCGATTACATTGTCCCGTCTTCGAGCTGCGGTGATCAAATGATCGCACATTCGTTCCTCTTCCCGTCGGTCGAGCAACGTCTGAGCGCACTGCGACTGAAACAGGAATATCAACATGAGCAGCATTACTTTTAGTTACAACATCGTACGTCTAGTTCAATAAGGAAACACAAAGCTGTACGGAGTGAAAATAAGAATAGATGAACAGGTACCTCGAAGTCAGCGTGTTTCAGTACATCGTCGGCTCGCATGCGATTCAGGATGAACTCGGCCTCGTTGGCGACTCTCACTATATGATCCTTCATCGCGTGTGACAGTAATCTGTGCATAACATAAACGTGAACTTTTTACGATAGAGAACGAGAGACGTTCAGCCACGGTTTACTACACGAGGTTGTAACTCTGTCGTTCCAACGATGATCATAACGAGACCTTCTTACCTTCCCTCGTTAATGAGCTCGATGAAAGCGAGGCCCGCGTGTTTCTGCAACGAGTTCTGCCATTCTTGGGAACAGAGTAGCATCACTAATTCCACCACGGAGTTGCTGTTTTTGAAGGTGGTCAGACCTAGCAACGGGGGGAGAGAAAAACGAATCATTAAGAGACGATGGAACGGGAAGGTTGAGCAAAGCTAAACGAAGCTGTAAATGGTTTGAATTTTTTTATAAAATGCATCAGATTAGAAGGGAAGAGTAAGCAGTAATGGATCCAGAATTATTATTCATAATTATTCAAGAGTTATGAAATCTTGGATTAAGATTTAAAAATTACTTTTGCACATTTTCTCCTTCGCATGCAAGGTTTCTGGATCCGTCCCTGATGGTAAGAGAGAAATAGAATAGACATAGACGTTCGAGTGATTTATAAACGACGTTCAATGTATCGTTTCGAGCGTTGTTAAAAATAAAAGTGCATCGATGCGTGGTACGATCGTCATTCGCTACGTTCCACGAATATATAAAATCCTCGCGAAGTGCCGCGGACCGTGCGTCTACCGTGAATACAAATGCTCGACACGACCATCCGGAATACGTCTTCCATCTTTCTAAGCGAAACCATAAAGTGACTAATTTGAATACATTCAGCGCGATGAACCGAAACGAACAAAAAAGAACGGAAGGTGCAGAAACGACAGAATCTTGTCACGATAAATGTGACGAAGAATTTGCTGGATTTCTGGAAACGGTGTTGAAAAAAAAAATCTTCAGAAATTTCCATATTCGTAATGGTTACACGAGTTTTGAATAATGCAATAGGGATAAATTTTCTCACGCGTATATCTATAAAAAAAGGTGCCATTAATTAAACTACACTTAAAAAAAAAGTACAAATTACTGGGATATTGATTAATTAGGGATTAAAATAAGGTAATTTAATTACACTTTTCTTTGGATTCAAATGGTCCTCTACTATACTTAATATTCATGCTACTAAAAAACCCATTAACCTTCCAACACCACCATTACACTCGAATCAATCTCTCCAACTATTTACGTCACAATTTTCAAACACATTTGCACCAATGTTAGAAAGCGTACATACATTGAATATGCAAGTTGATCGATCCACCAGTTACTTACGACCCCTACCTTTTCCCTCCATTAACAATTCCTGTCCATGAGAGCCGACCAGGGTTTTCGACAGGAACGGAGCGAAATCTACCATGATTTCTCTCAAAAGCGGGCACACAGAGCCGAGTGCCATTTCTAGCTTCTGTGTAAGGGATGCTTCGCGCGATGGCGTAGGAACCGGCAAATGATCGACCAAACCTTTGATCGGTAAATCATCCGGTCTCGGTGACGCGGAAGTCATCACTAGCCTATCCGGAACGCGAACTACAGAGATTTCTGCGGATGGTTTCTCACCACGTTCGGCGTTACCAAGCATCTCTTGATCCAGAACGTTACCTTCGTTGTCTTGCATGTCACCTACGTATCAAATCAATATAAAATGTTAAACACCCATGATAAAAAAAAAAAAGAATACACGTTCTTTCTGGGATATAAGGAAAGAGTTTTTACCACGAGAATGAGTCATATTGTGAATATTTCGTGGATCTTCTCTTTGATTCGTCATCGGAATCGTGTCTCCATCTTCGTTGAGGTTCACATCGGTCCAAGCTTCCTCAGAAGAGTTATGTTTATTCTCATTATCAGTTGTAACCTCTGATGGGCTGGGATCAGCAGTAATATTGCTTCTATGTACCGTATCTTCACTGGAGTCGTTGCTCTAAGAGAAAGTAGAATTTAAGTTATGCAAATCAGAGTCACGATTATCGTGCTCGTAAACGCTTAAAAAATAATTAAACGTATAAACTCGTAGGAGTTTAGCAGGATTTTTAAAAAAAGATTTAATAATTTCTTTTCTCCTTTGTAATCGTTAAGATCCATGTAAAGTTGATTCATGTGAAAGTGTATCAAAGTGTGTTCGATTAAGTTACTTTAAATCAAGGTAATCTGTACTACCGCTACATTGGCTACGATACTTAATACTGTCTCTAACGAAAGCCTAGCTTTCGTTCAACACACTAATCGTTAAGTTCTATAACAATCTTAGGAACGTTTTAATTGTAGGAATCAAACGGTATATACTCTGCGGTTAAATATCGCGTGCTATGCATTTACCTGACGTCATGCAATTAATCGTACACCACTAAAACGCAATCACCTAATACTTAGTAAACAAGGAATAGAAGCTTCGTAGATTCTCAAGTTACCACGGCGAACATGATATCGTAACAATTATACTGTTACATAAAAATATTTGAACAGCAATAAATTTAGCTTTTGATTGCAGGAACCAAGTACTTAACGATTTCACATTACGTGATTCAATTTTTGTTTCAGCTACGAACATTTCGTTATTCCAATACTTTTATGTACCCATGTAAATTATGTTCATCAACCGTACGTAACGAAAATACAGCTACGTAGAAAAAATTTACGTGATTAAACACCGTAAATAAAAAACACGAATTGATTCCTTCTTTTAATGTGGTTTCCTATCTTCATTGAATACTCGTCGATTGGGCATTCCTACGTGCCGTCGTTGCGTCTTCTTGCTTTTCAATAAAAAAATTTGTTTAAAAAAGTATCGTTTGAAATCGCATTTCGAACGCTTCCAAAACGTGGACGATCGTTGAGAGATTATTTCATGAAGGTACAGAGAAAGGTGTCTCTTTAATTAACATCTTCCGTGTCCATACTGAAAGTGAAATTTTACCTGGATATTTCGTGGCAGTGGTTCGGTTCTTGTCGAAGAGCCAAGCGTTGGTTCTGACGAGGTGTAATCCTCGAGAATTGTCCGTGGCCGAGGTACACCACTGTGACCTCCCTTCAGAACCAGTAGTTAGTACGCATAGCAATGCAAGCAGAGGAAGTTAACGATGAGAAAAATTTAAACAGTAAAAGTATCGCATGCTTCAGAGAATTAAAGAATTGATCAATTACAAGATAGACCTACTATCGTCAAGTATAGAGAGATATGTACACGTACGAGTTAAGTTTAACCCCTTTGATTCGACGCTTCTTAGGATGAACAGAAATAGTTCAATAAAAATATTTACAATTTTAAGCAACAACTGAATTCATAATAATTATTTAAATATTTGAGGGATGATGCAGCCGGCTCAAAGGAGTTCTATATCCTGAATTCTTTAACGTGAGGTAACAATTAAAAGGATAATGATAAAAAGAGATTAATTTTGATACTGAATGGGAAAAATTCCTCCACATTGTTAATCTGTACATTTTTACACCTTTTTTAAATTATATAATAACTTAAGGTACGTTTTGTACGACTAACGCTACCTAGTAGAGGACAAAGAAATGAAAGAGGAAGATTACTTTATTTCGGGAAATAAGCGACTTTAGTTAATTATTTGAACAAGAGGTGCAGAATAGACCCCCACCATTTTCGAATCACATTCTGTTATACCAACTTCGATTGGTAGCACTCTAATTAATAGAAATTAAACGTAAAAATACTTATTATTTTAAATAACGAACAAAATATTTCTACTCTTATTAAGCATTTTTCCATTTCGTTCCAAAGTCGATCACTTTCCACCTTCATCCTTTTTAATAAACTTCACGTGCGAGAATAAAACTTTATATATTACATTTTAAATATATAATTACTCTGATCTACATAAGTGCAAAGGAACATATGTAGTTAAGTACCGTATTAATTAAACACTACATGCTGGATTAAATAGATACTGTTACATAATTAAATCAAAGTATTATATCGGGGTTGTCTAATCTATAAGACTACTTAAAATAAGAACTACATCTAAAGAGAAGTTCCTTTTCAAACTAATCAAATATTTTTATTTCCATCGTTAAAGATCTACTTTTCGTTATTAAAGCTATCAGTACTCGGGATGCATGCAATTCTTAGTCGACGTATTAAAAGAAACATTTTAATAGAGAAACGTGGATGTTGGGACTTAAAGTATCCACAAGAGAAGAATTGAAAAGTGATAGTTGAACAAACTTATATGCAAAGCGCATCGCGTAGGCAGAGTGTGCCGATTTCATTAGAATCGTGCGTGATAAATATGTGCAAAAGTTACGTAAAGGTATTATCGAAAATTTTTCAATATGTACATCGCAATATATATATACCAAGATCATGATTTTTAAAAGGATCACCTCGTTATTTAAGAAACATATATAATTATGTTACTCGATAAAAAATAGCATGCAGTTTCAAAGAATCAAAAATCTTTACGAGTACCGATGTTTCGTTTATCAAAAACCTTTCAATGAAACTTTTACTATTATCCTCGTTTTATGGACAGTATCAAGAAGAGATTCGCAAGACCATTTTACCTGAGAATAATGCATCAATTAATCCCAATGTACGCACAGGTAGATCTTTTACGTTGCACGTTTCAATGACACGATAAGAATTGAATCTTATCGAAGATACATGAAGACGAAGGGAAATGATTGGTTGATCACTTACCTTTGTCGAAGGAGGACCGGAGGATGTGACGTCGTGATCTGCCAGGATCGATGAATTATTCTCGTCGACGATTATAACTTCGTATTCACCGTCGTCCTGAGAACCAGCCTGGCTCATAATACCTCCGCTTCCTGAGAACATAATTGAAAAACGTGATAATGTATTCTAATTACATGTAGAGAAACATTCTCTTGCTAAGCAGGCTGACATGAACGACGATGCGATCGACGATTTAAAGATTTCAGAATCTAACAAGTTTCTGAAATTTAAGATTAAACGCAGAAGCTATATTTTAATATCTCATTTTTGCTTTTATTTCATTTTATTTCGACGTTAAGTTAAGATAATACGTCGATCGCATTATGTAGGAAAGGAGATGCATTGTAGTGCAGGAACTCAAAACGGAAAGGAACAAACGAAGCATAATAGGAATTTAATTAAAGCATTCAAAAATGTTTATTCGAAGTTCGAGGAAACAATTGTTAACCATTTTAGTTAAAATTATGCATTTTCTTCTATTTTGATAATCAAACTTGCGTTTCCTTTCTCTTCAAACAATCTCATAAAATCATACTTGACTGCAATAAACGTAAGAAAATCATAACAAACTTCTCGAATGCATCAAAGTGGCAAACTTTGGAAGAACCAGAGCTTTGATCAAAGCTTCATTAATTAATTTTCTTATAGCGCTTCATCGTTTTACTTTCAACAAGTTCATACAGCAATGTTAAGGTTTCGTCTAGCAAAATAATGCGCGTTATCACTTAACAATAATTTCTTTATTTTCAAGAATGAAAGAAATCCTGTTAACGAAGTTTGCGTAATTGGGTTACAATTTTGAACAGACATGCAGACTAGCTGGTTTATTTGCAAATTGTATGCAAGTTACATATCTTTCATTCGCGATTCATGTGCGCTAAGCTTTCGAAAAACACTCGGTATATCTAATGAAAAAATATAGCAACAAACGTATTGCAGTAAGTTTTTTAGACAGCACTTTTAAAGAACAAAATGGTTCTTCAATCTCATCTTCCTCTTTTGCAAGCAGTTAACATAATCATAACCAAACGTTCATGTAAGTTTCAATAAATTTATAACAGGAACAAAAGAAAATTGTAACGTAGGAACAAATAATTCTATCAAAAATCCATTGAAAAGAAGAAAGAACTCCACTTCTGCCGAATAAAAAATCAGAACGATGCTAGTGTGTATATGTGCGTGCACGTGTAAGTGTATGTATATGTGTACAGATCATACAACGAGGTGGTTGAATTTCTTTAAGGCCCTTGGTGAACGAGAGCATGCAGACAAAAATATTAACGGGTCAAGACCGCGGAAACTGAAGAAGAATAAGGAAGTCGAAAAAAAGATGGTATTGATAGTTCGCTTGCGGTCGAGTTAAGGCGGGATTTTCTATAAACGCATAAATCTACTCTTTCAGCTAGAAAACTGAAAAAAAAAATGGCAGATCTACTTTACTATTCAAAACCTACTTTTCCAGTGGACCTATTCATCTTTATACAAGACATCTAGCTTTCCCTAAGTTCTTTTAAAATCAAAAGCAAATTCTAGGAGGCTCCTCTCTACCCTTACCCTTAATCAAAGGAAAACTTACGTTAAACCCCGGGTAAATTTTCTCTGTAATCGTAACCTTATAGGAAATCCCACTTTTAAACGACAGATAAAAATCGAGCAGGCGAAAGAAATAAAAAAGAAAAGAAGTCGAGCATTCCGTGGAACACAACGTTCGGGCAATCGAGTTACCTTGCAGACCAACACCGGAGTTTCTATGACAGAGATTTCGGGGCTGATCGATATGCTTTTGAAGCGTATGATGGTGATTGTTGTTATTGTGATGATGGTAATGATGATGACGATGATAGTTATGGTTATTCGGATGATGGTTGTAATGATTACTGTGGTGATTCGGGAGATAATAGTTGGAGGGGGGCTGGCGATTAGAGTGCCTGGCAGCCGGTAGCGGGTGCTGGTGGTGGTGCTGGTTCATATGGTGGTTGGCATTGGCATTGGCATTCGCATTGGCGTTAGGGTGAGATCCCGGGAGGAACTGTGGGTACACGTGGTGAGACCACTGTGGAAACAGGGGCCGCCCTCCTCCACCACCATTCCCATCTGCTGAGGAACCACATTTACCACGTTACCACGATTCTCGACCATAAACCCCTTCTTTCTATCGTGCCTCTTTTTATTCTTTCTATCATGTGTCTGATCGTGTGTCAGCTTAGACTTCTTACTGGGTTTCACTCTAACCGCTACGTAAGCATTTACTCAAGCTGTTAGACTACTGTGGTAATAGATCATAAAATCAAAATTCGGAAATAATGATACTTTTTTGCTTTAGAGAGATTTCACCTAAACCGAAGGTTCATAGGGCTGGATATAAAAAAATAAGGATTATACTAAATGAAATAGGCTACGATTAAGAACTCTAGCATTACATAAATTTTTACAATTATACAGTTATAGTAAATATTTCTGTTGAAAATATTCAACTCGAGACATTAGACTTAATTTGGGTCATTATATGTTAAATGTAATGCTGATGATGATGTTGATGGTAATATATGCTGTATGTTATTATTGAAAATTTATATTGAAATATAATTATTTCTTAGCTGAATTATTAGGTCTGAATTGTTAAGTATGAAATGTCCGATTTTCTTCAGCTTCTTAACCTTACCGATTTGTTTCAAGCGGTTTAATATTGTTGAATACTAACGTCAAACCTTGCTGCTAATTCACGTGTAGTTTAAGATGTATCCGCTTCCACTGCAATTTTCAGCTCATCGTTATCCACCTTGTTTTCAGGTCGCCCGCGTGCTCCATTTTGAAAATCAAAATCGGCAGATCGGAATTTCTCAAACCATCGACATACTGTACGTTCATTAACCACATCTTTGCCAAACACTTCGTTGACACTTCGAGGTGTTTGCGCTATACACGACGGAATTTATATTCGAAAGTAACGCGAATTTTTGACATAACTATGGTTTACAGAATTTAATCTGCAAAAGGCAGTTTGACAGATAATCACAAACCGAAACGTGCGCCTGAAAGACTAAAGACGAACTAAGACTAAAGACATCAGGTGTCGAACTCGATACTTTAGGTAATCGGACATTTCATATTTAATGACCTAATACTTATTTTTAGAGACAAGAACGAAGGTTATTTTTTATTTGAAAGTCCATTTTAATAAATAAATGGAATATTAATATGGAATTTTTTCTGACAAGCGTAGTACTTTTTGAAACAGAAATCAGTTGGCGCCTCTTGCTATGGCAGTGCCATTGGAGTATGGAGTAATAGTTTAACGTTTCTGTTTGCAAAGTCATACTTATTAACAATCTTTTGTGTTTGTATCAATTGTTTAGTGAAGTATTTTATTTTGTACAAAATTTTTTAAGTGAAAGTGTAAGTTTCCTTGAAAATTCATCTGCATCAGGTGCCAAATAATTGCTTGTTAAGGTAAGAAGAAAAATTGATGTTGCTTGAGAAATTTACTATAAGAATAAACATTATTTTAATTTTAAAAATATTACTAAATAGAGTGAAACTCAGTAATGATGAGACAATATTGAATTTCTACTAGAAACAGCTATATTATTCTGTTGTTTGATAGAAAAGTGTAATATTAAATTTTGGAGCATCACACAGTTGAAAGACAATACACATTATTATATTTAAAACATTTACATAATTAATGTAGGTTATCTTCAATTCTCTTGTAATAAATTTTTTTCAATTCATTTTTCATAATTCAATTCTATATGTTATAATAAAAAATAACAGTGATATGAAAAAATATGTTTGAACTCAACAAAAAGTGCTGATACATTCAACAAACATCAAAACTCTCACTGTCAGATACATATAACAATAGTTCATACAGTGCAATTGATCATGCTCTCTATTTAGTGTGGTGTGCTGCTTTTGACTTGTTGCTACACAGTTAAAGTGCACAGTGTTCCATAGTAACTACATATTTGTGTACACATTTATATCATATGTAACATTTTTATTTGATTTGGTTTTTTAATTGTTTTTTAATTATTATATCAGTTCATGAATTTTACAATTTCGTTTACAGTAATAAATATCATCAATAAATGTAGCAAAAAACTTTTCTCTTGTGTATCTAATTATGTGTTGTATTTTAAGTTATTCGTAGTTAATAATTTACTGTATCAGAGGAGTTTAATTCTTTATTATATCAGA
This sequence comes from Osmia lignaria lignaria, assembly GCF_051020975.1. Classification (NCBI taxonomy): domain Eukaryota; kingdom Metazoa; phylum Arthropoda; class Insecta; order Hymenoptera; family Megachilidae; genus Osmia; species Osmia lignaria. Next base: position 10,477,829 of record NC_135041.1, read on the forward strand.
AATGTATAAACGTCATGAAAAGCATGCTAATTCATTTATAATCATGCTCACAGCATTGTGTTACGCTCAAAATACAGAGAAATGTAATGTTGTTATTTAATCTGTTTTAACACAGCAATGCATATCTGACACGTAAGAGTTTTGAAGTAACAGCTGAATATTATTAGTGTTAATCATTTTTTGTTAAATGCTAACTCTTGTGTAAAATTTGTTAGAGTTAACACATATATATGTTTCAAATCAAACATGCATATATTAACATCAATTTCAATAGTCTTAATGTATTTTGTTAACATTTGTTTTGATTCCTGCAAATGATAACTATTATTACTCTTGTAATTTATCATTCCTAGATTACTTAATTTGATATGAAATCTGACCATTAATGCTCCTGAATAATTTCCTATTATTGCATTATGTATTAATTTCTCAGATTTTCAAAGAGAATCCTATGTTATGTGTGATTTTATCGCAACAAATTATTTTATATACAATGATATATATATCTTACCTGAGGGGCTACCTGGTCTTAGACCAGCACCATTAGTTTGTATTGTTTGAACTGGACTTGGTGGACGTTGTGATATCGGTGGTTCCAGAATATCACGATATTTTGATACCATTAGTACAGAGATGAAGTAAACTATAGCGAGGGACAGAAACTGGGCCTGCTTGGTTTCTTCCTAAAACGAGAATCAGACATGCTTATTACCTATCCATGTACAACCTTACATTTCTTTAATTCATTAACTAATTCCAATATACTTACAACATCTCTGTATATCACAGCTCTTAAACGATTCACATCCATATCTTGCAGCAATTTTTCGGGGTCTTTTACAGGACTTAATTGATGAGCCAGATTATCCACTATGTTCTAAAAAAATAGAAACTTATTTTTATTTTACCGCGAACAATTAATATCGATAGTCACTGAGAATGCTATTTTCTATATGACATGGCTTTGGGTACACAATGCGTGTAATTTATTCAGCATCGATGACAGTAAATACATTTGTCTATATAAATTAAGTTCGATCAGATGAAACATACCTTGGGTGATGTTTGAGCTCCTCGTATGAGAGACTGTATGTGCTGTGATTTATTACTAGTACCAATCTGCCGACCTAACATGCTGTACGGTCTGCCACGTTCTTTACACTCTAAGCAGTTTCTAACGGCACATGTACAGACCTATAGAAGCATTTCATCAGATGAATATAACAAAAAAACATTGTGTAAACGTACATGTTGAAGTTCTATGTTGTACATATAGAGAAACTAAAAATATTACAACTATTTAACACACTGCCGAATTAAAATCTATTTCTATTGATAAGAGTATGTTTCTGGACTACCATAGTGTCAGGATGTTTGGGAGAATTGTAATAATGATTTTACTCTCTCTGTTTAAAGCGTGTGATTTTCATTGAATTAGATAAGTTTACCCTCGACAGGAATTAAATTAAGTGATGTTTTATGAGTTTCAGAGGTTCATTAGGTTCTCTTATGTGGTATTTTACTATGAAACACATCAATATATACACACATGTAAAACAGTTTACAACTATATGATTTTTCTATGATGAACCTAGTTCAGATACATCTTGTCTTTCATGCAAAAGATAACAGAGATAACGAAAACATACATGCTGAAAGACAAGATCAATCCATCAGTGCTGTTTGGGTAATTAGTAATAGATTTCATTTATCGTAAAGTGCATCAGCATAATGAATCTAATTAGTATGCATCTTCTTTCGATCTATGAATGTTCCGGGATCTTTCAATGAATTTTATCAGCTATATCGCAAAAATTACAAAGATTGAGTATTAGAGAGCTGGAATCGTGTTATGTGGTAGTGTGTCTGTTTTGAAAAAGAAAATTAAAATACTACGTGGACGATAATACAAACCAGTCGTAAACACTGCCTTAGAATACCGCCACTAGACATATTCTTCTCAGCCTCCAGTTCACCGAAATTTAAAGAGCTGGCGAAGATAAGTACATCAGCCATGTTGACTAGTCTTTGCAGAAAAGAAACTGCTACTTCAATTGGCATCCCCTGAGTTGGTTCAATTACATCCAATTCGCTCTATGAATATCCAAGCACCAATTAAAAAAAGGATTCCGTGAAAATGAACTTTCACCCGGATATGCTGTTCTATCTGATAATTGAAAATAAGAAACTCGGAGAAAAGTTATACGTACATTCGGCGAGGTAGCCGATGCTAGAAGCGGCAATAATCCTCCGCAGGCAATTATAAGATTGTCAGCCAGTTGGGAAATTAGATGAACGGTATTAACAACAAAAATCGCGTTTTCACTGCTGTTTACAAAGTCCAACACTGATTTCGTTGAATGACTAAAATATAGATCATATAGAAACATTTTCAATCTCTTCAGACATTAAATCCTACTTAATGGAATGTTATTTGCATACCTTCTCCAGACTTGAATATCCGTTTCTAACGAGAAAAGAACATCCGAGAGTAATCTCTGATGTATGTAAGACCATTTGAATTCTGGTATTCTGAAAGGAGGTCGAGTCGGTCCTGGACTAAACATTGGTCTCGTAGAAGGATTACCTTGTTTTGATCGTTTTGTTTCTAAAACAATAATAATCGTAAATACTCGGGATACACATAGAAGTATGTATACTTTTGGAATAGCCATTGGTACCATTTGAAAAATTCTCAAGTTCTTACCGAAATGATTGGGATCCACTTGTGTGGAAGTTGAGGCACTCCTTGGTCGTTTCTGGGGTGACGATGTTTTTCGCAAGGGTACAGGTAAAGAAGGAGGTTCGTTATTGTTACTGTTAACATTATCTTCGTTGGCTGTCTCGGTAGGTACAGCCGGTAAACTGGATCTGCGATGGGTATCTACGTGATCTGGAGTCAAGTCATTCAACAACGAATTATCCCTGGTAACCACTGTAGAACTAACGATTTGAGGCACACCGTCGGGCATATTTGTATTAGCATCACAGACCGTAGATATTGTTGGAATTTGCTGTTTAGGATTTGGCACTTGCGTCACATTATCTACAGAACTTTGAACATCGCTATTACTACAAACACTATCTGTTACCTCTACCTCGGTCTCAGTTCTCACCGGAATGTCTGACTGATTATCACTTACGTTAGTAGAAATAGTGGACGGCTCCCTTGAATGTTTCTCAATTACCTTCTCATCGTTATCATTAATAACAGCACTTTCGTCCTCTGTCACAGAGTCCACCGCGCATTTCTCACTACTTAACTCACTACTCGCTACTACTGATTCCACTTTCTTCTCTTCTACATCTACCTTCTCCTCACATGTTTCCGTATTTTCTATTACGCTAGTTGAGCAATTGGGATTCTTTACAGTTTCCTCGTTATCATTTTCCTTATTCTCATCCTTCACTGTCGTACTCTTCGTGTCTTCGGCATCCTCAACCATATTGTCTTCGATCTTCTCAGTTTCCAATACCTTGGACTTCATTTCGCTTAAGTTGTCTTGGTTCTCCGTTGGTGTTAAGTACGCTTCTGAAGTGTCGCTGTCGATTATTTCCCGATCGTTCTCCAATTGCAGTTTCTCGATATCTTTGATGATCAACGGTTCCGGTGTTTCGCCAGGGGATGCGCTCGGTATATTCTCCGAATCAACCGATTCCGTTGAAGCGACAACGTCTGTCGAGCTTTCATCAGTTGCTGCAGCTTTCTCAGAATCTACTTCCGTATTAGAGGGAACGTCGTCATTGAGAGGAACGTCGTCTGCTGCTTCAGACTTTTCTTTGCTCGTCTCTTCGTCCTTCGTTTCGGTAGAAGAAGCTTCGGTGTCTTCCTTTGCTTGTGCAGTGTCAGAAGTGTTATCAGCCACGTTTGCGTTCTCTTTGGGCGTTGATTTCTCCTCTGGCACAGCATCTTCCTGTTCAGCCTGTACGTTTTCTTCCGTCTGCTTAGCAGAAGCCGATTCAGACACGGTGTCTTCCTCTTTCTGCTCTGATGGCTCCTCGTCCTTCTTCAATACCTCCTGTACCGTCATCGAATCCGGGCTGGAACTATCGATTTTGTGCACCTCGCTGTAGAAATCGCTGGAACTCTCGATCGATATCGCTTCGCTGGTCTCCTGCGTGGTCGGCACGGAAGCAGCCTCGCTGTTACCTTCCTCGAGGATCGTCGGTGTGTCCGTGTGAACTTCGCGCGCAGTGGTCGGTGTTTCCGGTTTGTCGCTCAGTCTAGAGTCCAGGGATATCGCTTCGCTCGATTGCGGAGTGTCCAGCGTTTCGCTGTTCGATTTCACGATCGCTGGACTACCGTCACTCTCGGTGTTGTCTATCGAGTTCAAGTCACAGCTGCACGATTCTTCTAGTCGATCGTTTCCCTCGGCTGCGTCGAATTCCTATGGGTGAGATCGATATTCGAGTTCACAAAGTATATTAAATCTACTTAAGGAGTTATAATTTGATAACGAACCTTATAGTTCCTCTCTACGTGTTGTACGTCGTGGTTCTGTTGATTGCCCCACGGCGATGGTTTATTATACCCATTATTCCCCGAATGCTGCTGATCCCAACCAGAGATAGTACTGATCGGCCTCTGTTGTCTTAACTCGGGATCCGTGATGTTATCTGATCGTTGCCTCTCGTAATGTTCATACATCTGGGCGAACTGGAGCTTGAATTCTTCGTAGGATACCTGAACAGTCGGGACTCGATGTGTTAACACAGGATACCTAATATGATAAATATATATTTACCTTGGAATGGACGATTGCCAAAGTGTCCACCCACACGCGCCACCCACCGTACTCGTGTTTAATAGCGTGATGCAGAAGCATTCGAAACAACGAGTACACCATGTCCGAAATCTTCTGTTCCTCCGTGTTCTTTGGATGAATGTAAGCCATTGCTATCAGCCACTCTTGCCACACAGACATCTGTAGAACGGTTCGTCGATTTTCGCGATTGTTGTTGCATAATAGTGTCATGTCCGAGAGAAACAACTTCTTCACCTCCAACAGTTGTTCCGTTTGCTTTGATTGTCGAATCAGCGTCGCTACTACTTTAAGTATCACTGAAAATATAAATGTGATAAATATTACCATCTCGCATGGAAACATTTTTTAAATGAAAAATCATTTATTTGACGACTTACTTGGATTTTCCAAACGATAATGAGATTCTGGCTCGGGGTGTCTGACGTAGAGGATCTGTTGACTAATGTGTTCCGTCATGATCTGAAAATCGAACGAACACATGGATGTTATTGAAGAGAATCGAATATAAAATGATTGACCGACGGATTAATTAGGGTACCTCGTATAAAACATTGTACGTTGGTAACGACAGTGTCTCTTCGTTCAGCAACAACCTTTCGGCAAGTAACGTGTACAGATTATGAGGGCTCATGACGTCGTATTTTCGTCTGTAATTGAAACAGTCTTGTAGCACGTATAAATTGTCAATTAATTTGTACGGTTTGTTCACGTACTTGTGCGTGCTACGGCTCAAGAAGAATCCCAACAACTTCAATGCCTGTAGACGTATCAATTGACTTTCTGCAGCAAGCAATTTAAAGATCGTTCTGACGCCTTGTTTCGCGTCGAAAGCAGGCACCATCGACGATGGGTGTTCAGACATTAACGATATAAGCATTTGCAGAACGTCGTGCAAATTTTCATCCTATAGAAAGAAACGAAACGTTGAAGTATCATTCATGATTAACTGTAGCAGTTTCGAGGGAGGGATGAAATTTACCTCGTGTATCGTCGTCAGATAATTAAGAATACTCTGCAACTCGTCATCCTTCACTCCGTTCCCGATCATGATCAGTTGTTTCAGAAATAACAAAATATAAGAACGTATTGTCAAGATATCCTTCTGCTGTGGTCGTGGTCCGTCTGCAAATAACAATTCAAAATTCTTCTTAAAACGATCGAACTTCAACGCGTTAGATCCTTTTGACAAATTTCAAGATACTCACCGAGTCCTTTTGGAGTGATACCACTCTTGGCTCGTGGATTGGCAACCCAATAGTAGTATTTAAGCGTGTGTACCGTTTGTAATACTGTGGAGACTCTTCTTACGTTAGAATATATTTGCGTGTCACTGAGGAATTCTGTGGCCAAGTACGAATATAGCCGGGTTTGCACCGGGGCCGGCGTATATATCCACAGAGCAGGATTAAAAAGCACGTGATCCAATAGCTGCCATGTTAGGAATGAAAAGTAAAACAACTACATCACCATGGATCTGCCTGTTCTTCGGACACACCAATCTAGCCGACTTTTATGAATTCCTACGTCTGTCAACCTGTATCCTGTTCGGTTGTCTTTTTTTTTCTCTCTCCATCGATGGAGAACTTATACTCCAGAGAAATAAAAATATCGTACCGATTGTTGTGGCTTTTTATCGATACAAACGATGCATTTGTCGGGAACTTCGAGTGGGAGCTTTGATATTCGTAATTGTGCAAGGATACCGGTATAAAAAAACGTAAACGTAGGGTAATTCAAGGTATATATCAATAAATCCATCGTAATTATTGATGACAAATATCGGAAAGAAAAGTGGATTGAGGAGAACAGAGTGACACTTTATGTCGAACACTCATGCACCGAAATTAGCTTCGAAGACAATATTGAGACAAAAGATGCGGGTAGGTAAGCGTGTTTCTTGGATCCTTTGATTATCTGGACGATTTTACCTTTTCTTCTGTATTTTTTATTATATTAACATATGTAAAGATTGCATGTGCTAATTTAGTTACTTTAGTATTTCCCATTAAATATAAAAAAATAACAAAAGATTGAGGATCATTTTTAGAAAGCTTACCTATCCATATCCTTCCAAAATTTACACAGAGATCGTAGGACCAATAAACGTGGAACATTTATCAAAATATCTTTTATAAATATTAGAAGTTCTTCTTTCTTTTTTATATGAAACACTCAAATCTTCCTTTCTTTCATGATTTAGCTGTTGATCGCGTACAGAGAATGTCCCAATATTCGATTGAATTGTGCATAGAAAAACAAAAGTAGCTCTGTCAAAGGCGATAGGCATCCTCGATAGAATATAAAGCGAAGTATTAGAAGTTTCAACAAAGACAGTATCTTCGTGGTACGCTTTCTTTTTTCCGTAGCATTAACGCGGATAGAAAAGATTAGTCACAGCAAAGAGAATGTTTATCAGCGTTGCAAAATAATAGATAGATAGTTTTCAATATGGAAGCGATTTAACGGGAACAAAAATATGTTGCGTAGCCATATTATGAAATCAGGAAGCCTAAAAGTCGGTAGATTGCATGCGATCCAAAGATATTTCATTAACACAATATCATTTATGAAGAGAGTACCAGTCATGCTTGAACGGATCATACTAATTTACGAACAAAAATACATTATAAATAGCATATTAACATTCAGAGCATCTACGAGCGATCGTTTTTCCTCGTACAAGCTAATGCAACAAATATAGATAGGTATTTATACAGAAAAAAATAATACGACATAAGATAGTCTTTTTGCTCATGCTATTATACATATTGATAATGACTGTATTGCGAGTAAGATAAAACAAAGGGTATGGAAATAGGGGATTAAAATAAAAATGTATATCCACAGATGAATTATCTCTCATGAGAAATTTGCTAAAAGGTTTCAGTAAACATGAATATGAACTACTCTGCGAGATACAAATCCTAATGACCTAATATGATTTTTTGGCTATATGATTATTAACAGTGACAGGATACTGATATAATTAAGTGATTCAATTAAATTAGCATCTATGCTACTAGTTAAGATAATTCATCAAATTTTTTTTTTCATTAGACGTAATTTTTCAAAGATGTAATTATCTTAACTCATTTGATAAATGATATAAATGTAGTTTAGGTATTTTTACAATGTATATTTAGATCAATTATTCTCTACCATTTTCGTGCAAGCTAAATTTTTTTGTTTGCTAATCTACTTGGACTTTCTTCAATTTCAATGATTTCTCTTCAATTTTACATTCTATCCTACATTTAATCAAGTTATTTAATTCTAATCGATGTCTAATTCTAATTCGTATAAAAATCGAACTAATGACTTAATCGATACCTGTTTCAATAACAAATCGCTGTTGGCGCTCAGACAGGTGACCAAGTGTTTGGTGAGTTCCAAGAAAGATGCGAGAACTTCCGTGGTAAGGTGGTCTCTACTCGCTCTCTGGAGCATGTAGCTTATTACCAAAAATCCCCTGTTTTGCACCATATGTTGCTGTACGGTTTGCGAACTTTCCACCAGATCGCAGATAAACCCCAACAGTTTCGAACTAGAATTTAAACTCCCGTTACGTGACGCTGCATCGAGAAGTTTTTCGTTTGCTATGTAAAGCTATTTACCATAAGGTAGGATCTCGCTTAACGTCGTTCGGCGCTATGCAATCGTATGGCATATCTAGTTGCGAGAACAAAGGGAACAGCACTTGAATGCCACCGATAGAGTTCAATGTGCTGTGAATGGAATGGGTGATAACAGCTTTAACATCCTGTAAATCGATAATATAGTTAGTCTGGTTCAAAATCGCCCTTTTACGAGTTGTTTTACGTGCACCCTGTTTACCTGCAGCATAAGGGCATGTGGTGTATGTACAAAGTAGGAAACGTTGCCTTTCGGTGCGCTTTGCAAACAAAGTTGCGAATCCGTTGCCACCGGGTTGTACATGAACACAATCGCGTTCGACAGCTTACCGTCGTAAAGCACCTATAAATCAACGTTGTTAATATCGTTCGTTTAGTTTTATAAATCGTTCCACCACCATAAGTCATAATTAATCTTTGAAAGTTCACCGAATTTCACCGAACAACATAGAGACCATGTTAACACGAGCTTTCAAAGTTTATCCACAACTATCAAACACGATAGCAGCATATTAAATGCACAAACGTGCAACACATCACAAAACAAACTCATTGTGAATTTAATACAAACAATCAATCGTTAAACTACTCTTCCAGACGATGTTCGTAATTTCTATGGGTTTAAAATCAATTCCAAATCCCAATTACCCATTGGTCGTACTGTCCATGGCGATAATTTCAATACGATTCAAATTAATCAATATGATACTGTGTATTACCACCAAATCTTTTGTATAGAGCATACACACACACATACAGTAGTAAAATACATCCTTTGCGAAGAATTAACTACTCAGGCAATAAATAAATTAATTCAGGTATCTTCTACCAGAAGAAAGTAACCAGGCAGACAAAACTGAACTCGTGGCTGGCAAAAGAACTAAGGTGGACACGAAAGAAAAAAAAAATACATTAATAAACAAGCGATCGGTAGATACAAACTTATGTATCGCAGTTTCGATCCGTAAGTAACTCATGGTTCTGGGGAAAAGGTATTCGTAGTGATGCTTGATTATTCGGGTAATTACCTCTGATGAACTCGAACGCAGTAACAGAGTGATTAACAGTGTGCAAATTAAATGTAAACGGGGAGAAATGAAAATAAAAATGCTTACAGTTTGCATACTTTGGTCCACCATGCTCGCGAGCTCCGGCTCATCACTCACCCTTTTGTGATTGTCAGGCAGATTCAGGTAACACTCGTTGTCAAAACGAAACTGACTCTGTGAACAAAGTACACGATGAATATGTAACATGTTCGTGCAGCATCAAAGTGATTTTGTCTATGCAAATATTTCTTTGATCAGAAACATTGCCACAAAGATCAGAGACTTTTTCTAATTTTAAACAAAGGTCTTTCAAAAGCAATGTCAAACAATTGGAAAAATTAGTATTTCACGCAAAAATTTCAAATTTTTTTCTCTTTTTGTTAATGTACCTTATATCCAGGCCCCAATCTATGCATAGCGCAAATTTGATGCGTCGTCAGTGCTTCGCTGAACAGATATATGGCGCTCATTTGTCCGCAAAACACGCGCTCCTCATCCACTTCCGGAGTAGCTCCGATGTAACATTTGTCAAAGGGCTGCAAGAAATTTCCGGCGTGAATCTCACCAACAGGTACTTTGCAAAGATTCATTGTCGAGTAACCAGCCATTAGATATACTTATTTCTATCGCGTGAATTATAATGTTAATGGATGAAATATTGAACGGGTAAGTGAACTTACATCGTTTGTCGAAACGAACCACGCCATTTCTGTGCTCGAAGCCAATTGACCATTGACCAAACATTTAATTTCACTTTTCGTCCACCTATTATATATGTACACTACGGCGATCATGTACCACTGTGAACACAAAAGGTTATCGTATTGAAATTAAACGGATCTTTAATTGTGTTAAATACAGACGTACCTTTCGTGGTTGAAATTCGTATTTGACACAATGCTGGAAGCCCTTGCCCTTTACTTTCATAGAGGTGAGGACCAAGCAATTCCCTACGAAGTGTGCGGAATATCCTACTCCCTTGCTAGTTTTAAAACTGTAAGCAAAAAGTAACAAAAGCTTGGAAAACTAGGACAATTATGAAATTTCAAAACTTTTCCTTATTAACAACTCCAGTATATTTGGAGTGAATAAAACAAGTAAACTAAGATTAGTACACAACGAGAAATCGTAATTGCTGTAGAAAATAATTTATAAAAGTTTCCTAATAATGTCAAAATTAATTTGGATCGAGATAACGAGAAAATATGAAATTCTTTTTATACAAAAAAAAAAAATGTTAAAGACAAATAAGCACATGAGCTCTGCGGAATTTTGTAATTATTAACGGATATTGGTTAAAATTCGGTGACGAAGGGCTCGTGGTCTGTTCCCTTTGTGTGCACCAATTGCTTTCAGCTCAGCATTTTATTTCTATAGACGACATAGCAACGTGTTTTGTAAATGGGAACAACGGTTGTACGGAAATCGAATTATTTCCGTGTGAAAGAGCGCGATCAAATTGGTGCGCGATCCGTCGTTCCAACAGTATCTTTTTTTTTGTTCGCTAGTCAGGGTGTGTTTAATCAAATTCGTACTTTCGATGGAAGAAATTCGAACTGCTCGTCATTTTCCTGCTTATTTCTTCGATGAAGGGTCAGTAACATAAATGATTCTTTAAGGTAACCAGCCACTTCGATTCGAGAGAGTGTTCTAGCGAGAGTACTTGATGTGAGAGCACTTACCAGTAGAGGTACGGCTTTTCTCGTTCGATATTAACGGAGTTGATGGGGTCCAAACGGAACCACGTGGTAAACGTGAATCCATTCTCGTGTGGCCACTTCGCGAGCGGCGGTAGGACGATAGCCTGAAACAATTAACGCATGAATATTTAAATAATTCAAGAAAAATTGAACAAAATTCAAAGATTAAACAATGCCAAAGCTTAGATTCGATTTTTGATTCTGGTTGAACCGAGCTTTTTCAATGTTCCTTCCTTTGATCGCGTTACTTAATCTTGTCATGTGGAAACTTTCTGTTTGTGCTAGAACCCATTCGATAGATACAAATGTTTGTTGAAATGGACGACATCTGTTTCGATAGATTTCTTAGGCAAAGAATCCGGGTTTTTGTGATATTTCCATCTGCTTGCTCGTACAGGAAATGGATATCTGCTATTTCAATGCTAAAGTAAGGTCTGTTCCCATGTCGAGGTAATTCATTCAAACATTCCTCTTTGACATGCAACTTGCAAAGGTTCGATTTCATCCGAATATATTTTGATGGTTACAGTGAAAAAGAAATGAATTCATTGCAAATTTTTTAAAATTAACCAAACGTGAAAAAGAAATAAAGATTTTTAAGATTAGTTTTAATGATCTTTTTTCTAATTTATTAATTAATCTCATATACGTATAAACAGTCGCAATATTACAATCGAATGCAAGTCAATTAAAAGCAGTTTGAAAAACCTTTTTAACCTTCGATCAAGGTTGAACTGCACCGCGCCGATAACTAGGAACTTTTCGAGCTAGGATAAGCCTAGCCGAAGAATCAATACGTCATTCGATTCGACGGATTAAGCGGGAAGCGGAAGTTCCGTAAAACAAGGCAAATTTTCTTATCGAAAGTTTAATAGAGTTCGGAATCGAGCGGCATCTTCGCGAAGATCGTGAACGAAGGGAAAGAGAGCGAGGGGGATGACGAAAAGAGAGAAATCGACTTACCGATCCTTTTCTACCAGGAAAACTGAAAAACACGTCGGGTCCATTTCGTTGGGGCATTTGACGAAGAACGTTTAACAGTTTCGCCGAGTGTCGTGGCTGTGAAACAAACAAGAAGAGGATATAAATTTCTTATACCCTTATTACACTGTCGCAGTTGAAAAAGGAACAAGTTGTATTCCTATTAAAAGTTTTTCGTTTCTTCCGATCTAAGAACTGGACCGAGACAAAAAAGTTTCGTCGTTACGGATTCTTACCCATTTTCCTTTTACAGCTTTCATAGCACCGAACAAAAGTTTCAACTCTTTCACCGTTATACTGTAACTGGCCAACACTCCGAGCATATCGATCAGCAGATCTATAGAACAGAAAAAATTATGATCGTTTCGTATGAATTACGACCGACAGGATCTTGATTTAATTATGTGATAAGGATTTACCTGCGACAACGGTTTCGGCACGGGATAAACGATGTAACACGTGTTCTATGAGGCTTACGTCTGTACACGCCTGTAAATTCCGCACGCTTTTCCTCAAAATAGCGATGAAAACGCTCCATATTTCGGCCTGAAACAGAAACGCGTACAAAAGATATGAGACACTAAAAGAGATTTTCTTAAGTCTTTAATTTCCTTTAGAATTTCATTAAATTCCTTGGTAGATATTTTTCTTCCTGAAACGCTTATACTTTTATACAATATAAAAGAGAAGAATGAATATTTGTAAGTTCACTGATGACAAATATGTATCTAAAATTTTGAGAAATAATTACATGGATAAAATAATTGATAATTAACAGTGGGTGGTCAAAGGTTCCACGATAACATCGCTTCAGAAACGACAATTTCTAAGAAAATTCATCGACACGATGAAAACCGAGGAAAGCGAGGGAAGTTCAAAAGAATCGGACTCTACTTTAATTAAGCTACATTAGATGTGTTTGCTACAAAGGTTAGCCAGGGTGCTAATTAGAAATTCTTACGAACAAGATGTTCAACTTTGTTTTGGTGAGAAAGTAGAACCGAAAGGGGAATTCACTTTGTCACGCACCCTCGAGACCCACCCACTCTCTGTACAGTAAACTGGGTCTTTGACTCTAGCCTTCGACACCTTTGAGAAATTTTTGACTCCATGACCTACGGAAAGAAGTGAAGCGAAATACGAGAAACGCGTCGCAAGGCTTAACCCTCTTTCCAACGCTACAAACGTAACCCAGATTTCCTCGAATGCAATTATCCCCGAGAACGTCGATCCACGTTTCAAACTGATTTATCCCTCTCTCTGTTTCAATGAGATTCGCCATCGCTTACTGGGGAAGAATGAAGAACCGAACGGTTCAGAGGATATCTCTGTGATTAAGGAAGCGTACACTGATTTTTGGAACATTGATTAATTCCAAATTAGGGAACCCATTCATTATATAATATAGTGGTGAGTTCTCATGTATGCCAAACCTAGGACCTTACTTCTATATCGTAGTGAATGAAGTAAAGTAAAATTAATATTAATAATATTAATTGAATTACTCGTGGAGCCAAGATGTCCACAGTGATTATGTTAATACAATTCAAACACCAGTTGACTAGACGTTAAAAAACTCTAAACACGACCTGCCACGATATAATATAATCCATCACGTGTTTCTTAGGTAATTAGCAGAGGCATGGCGATGAACGTTCGTTATAAATTGTGCACAGAAGTTTCGACCCTAAATTGCGTTCGGTAGCTGGCGGCGTTGGACGTTATAATGTACAAGGGGTGTAGCCAGCAACGATGGAACGTGTAATGAAGAGCTTAAACTGGAGTCTTTAATTTACTCTATAATTAACAATGAGAATGAAATTGAAGCTCAAATACGACATTCGTCTTTCGTTTTCTTGAACGAATGAAAAAATTATACAATTACTCGTCGTGAAGGTTTTATCAAATATTTGATAAATTTAATATTTCGGTCTCGAATGGGAATTTCTTGTTCCATGTCTTCGGTATAGAAATAGTGTATGCTTTCAGTGGATTCAAAAAGAAAACGAGCGGGAGGATGAGGAAGAATGAGCATTAAGAGACACCAGAAGAATTCGAAGCGAGCAAACGTAATTACGTTGGATATCGAATTTATTCAATGGGTGTCTTCCGGTAATAATACAGAAGCATTATTTCCCTGCCCGATATTGTTATCGTGGCTCGTTTCGCAGACAGTGCACTGCAGCGTTGTGTATACTGCTGCATGTAGACGATAAAACATAATCGAAAACGAGATCCCATTTCTATAACACAGAATTCAGCGTCGAAGCGTAATGACGATGGAAGATTTATCGTACGCGATGGTACGCGATCGAAAATACATATTTCGACGTAATTAAATCCTTCGACCAAGTATTTACGCTCTATTTACGTGAATTTTTAATTAATGGACCCGGATATAGGATACAATTTATTTGATCAATCAAATTTATTGCAACGATCCTCGATGCTCTCGTAAAGTAGAAATTGAAATTTTTTACTTTGCAAAATTTTTGAGAGGATTATTATAAAAATAATATATAGTCTGCTAATTGAAACCTTGATTGCTTTTCGAATCATAAAAAGCAGATATTGATTTATGAAAAGCGTTTTTATCACAATTCTTTTACAATGTATTCCAGTTTTGTTTGTATGATACTTCGGTATGTTTGTTGATGTTTAATGATGCTTCACATATGGGTTGATTGATGTTGCAAAAATATGTCGCGAGTAGCTTAGTTGATATCTCGTGCAATCATGTTTTCCATGGGATCGCTCAATTTCGTTCCCCGCAACTTCGTCCATTTCACTCAGAGCATTAAAACGTACTTGCATGGCTGCCACCTACTTTTCAACAACCGTGTCGCGCTAAAAGCTACCATCGGTGCACCGCT
Source organism: Osmia lignaria lignaria (assembly GCF_051020975.1). Taxonomy (NCBI): domain Eukaryota; kingdom Metazoa; phylum Arthropoda; class Insecta; order Hymenoptera; family Megachilidae; genus Osmia; species Osmia lignaria. The sequence continues at coordinate 10,492,830 of NC_135041.1, forward strand.
TTTAAAGCTGATTGCGACACTGAACTGAGCTTATTCTTTCGATAAGTCAGCTGTATTTGACAGACGTCATTTCCCACGTCTCCTGTTTAAGAATACCCACGAGATTGCTTTATTAACCTTCGATATTGGCTGTACGCGATTTTATTAGTATCGCGAAAAGGTTCTTTTAATTTTCTTACAATTCGTTGGAATTTGACGTCTCTATTTAAAATGAAAATAAAAGAAAGATTGTTATTAAAATTATCGGAATTTTTAGCGTGTATTTTGATGAAATCTAATCCAGATTGTCATAATAATCAAAATTAGGTACTTGATAATTACAAGTTAAATTAATGATAGGTGGTTATTAAATGAAAGCAAATTAACATGGTTTTGATAGTTAATGATTCAGTCGATAATTGATCAGAATATTAAAGTTTATCACTGCTGAAATATAGTGGTAGTTAATAATAGAAATGAATCTTCCTGATGTTTATTTATTATTAAATCATAATATACAATGCACGAACGGATTGAAATAGTAGTATTGGTTGGTTAGTAATATATATTATTAAATACAATAGTAATATTTTACCTACCTTTCATAAATAAAATAGGAATTAACGCTTAATAAATTTAATCGAAGTTCCATGAATATTGTCGATTGCTTTTATTATAGCATAGATTTGGCTCATTTTTATATTCAAACACGTCTGGCTGAAAGGAGTATCGATTAATTATTCGTTATTCGAGTCGATAATTCTGTCTGATGGTAGCAATTGGATATCGAAAACCACGGAAGTATCGACTTTAGAAGGAAAATAAATGAAACTGAAGGGCGAGTCTCTCGACGTGGCTGCAAAACGGAGTTTTGTTAATTATATCGTTATAAAATCAGCAACCTTTATCCGGCTAGTCTCGTTCCAGCATCGTTTTCGCTTTTAATCGAATTTTTCTCTCGCGTTTCATTTTCGATTCCTTCGCCAATACTGTCTCTTTCAGCTGATAAATTGAATCGGCGACGGCATCGTTGACATCTTATTTGAATCTCATTCCACTCGGTTCTATTTCCATCGCTTATAATCTTAAATCCACGATAATATTTCGTTTTCCTTTTAAAGTGATTGAAAACAATTTCGTCGATCATTGCCAATTTCATAGATTTTCCTCAAGTTCGACACTTTGCACGTCTTTTTCCTACATTTTCCATTTTGCAACATTGTTTCGAGAATGGACAGTGCTATCTAAATTTGCAACATTGTCGCAGCCCCGCGAATCGCGGTTTCTCGATTTGCAACATTGTCGCATACGTCAGGACCTCGAAATTTCTCGCTTAGCGACATTGCTGCGAGCCGCGATTTCTCGATTTGCAACATTGTTGCGCGCGCCGGTCCCGGCAAAGCTCGTGTTTTGTACATTGTTGCGAACCACGAACCGCAATTTCTCGCGCTGCAACATTTTCGCGAAACGAGAATCTCGGAACTTCCGGCTTTGCAATATTGTTGTAGATGTAAGGAATGTAAATAATGCAAGGGATACTCAAGAGATAGAAAGGATAGGCCTCAACACCGCCTGCTTCTACTTATTCCCTTTATCGCCTTCGTCCGGAGCGTACGAAATCAAATATGTCCGGAATTCTGGTAACAAGAGCCGGAAGTCTTTCACAGTTCAGCTGATAAACGATTAACTTCGGGCGGAACATTCAAACTCCGTATCAGCTAACTGTGAATGCTGCACCACCCTTTACTTTCCCGTCGAATCCTAGATGCCCTTTGAACAATCCATGTGTGTAATGTGCCACGGATGTGAGTCATGAGGGTCCCCATCAAAGGGAATATCCTTTCACAAAGTACATACACAAGTAGAACTCAAGTTCCGTTTGACGGGGACACCAAAGATGTGTTTTCTCTTTACGGTGCTACCACCATGGTATTTAGAAATTCTACTAGCCACCAAGTTTCTTCGAATTTAATCGTATCCCCGTAGAAGGTAACTTTTAAGTTCTAACTTCTTTGCTTAAGTTGGATCATAGTAATACTTTCTTCCGAAATGGATTATAAATTTATAATACCTCATTTGCGCTTGAGGATTCTGCTCGCAGCGAAACTTGTCCGAATGTACTCGTTGGGGATGAAGTATCACTTCTCAACTTCATGGATTCTTTATTAAATTAGGTAAAGTAATATGTATTTCCTTTAAAGTATTACACATTTTATCGGTCAGGAAACTTTCTTAAATTTTATTAAGATACTCTAGAGCTTCTTCATTTTCCTTCTTTTGAAACGTGGATCATAAATTTGTAATAGCTTATCTACACTTAGAAATTCTACTTCTCACGAAACTTCCTACAACTTCTTCAGGGATAAAGTATCACTTCTTAGTTCGATAGTTACTTCACTTAAGATGGATTAAGTAATATTTTCTCTTTAAAACATGTCCCATATGTTTGGAAATTTTATCAATTACTTGTAAACTTCTTCGCTTAACTTATAATATTCTTTTATTTCTTCAGAAAGTAGTTTGAGAAGCAGAGGTTTATGCGTATTAAAACTTGAAGAAGCACTTCCACGTTCGAATTTTAATTAAATCTATCTCCGTTGAATTTTTCCAGTTTTCCAAATCGCTCGATTTAATGAATTCGTAGGGGCAATGTTTTGTATTTTTATTCCGCATGAATCATCTTACAATCCCGATTCTTTCTGGCGTAATATCGCGATGGTAAATAGACGATTACCATGCTTTATGGAAATAGGAGTCCAAGAGTTTCCATAAAGTGGAAGGCAGGGAAAATAAAGTCGCGGGGAGTGCGGGTGAATTTTTCGACGGACAAAAAGGACGGTGGCAAACAGCGAGGTAAATAAAGAGACGGGAAGCACTGGCTCATTTGGAGAAACGAACAAACAATCTTGGCTTTATATCTCGTGCCCGTTCTACACAGCACGCTGTCGAGATTCGTTTTAATCAACTTTCCGACTTTAATTGACTCCGCGAAGATACCGCGACTCCTGCTTACCATCTTCGACCATCGCCCGTTCGCCACGCGAAGGATCGAATATTTCTAACACGATTTTATCCTACAGTTAAAAAGTTAACTCGTCCGAAGTTCTCTTTGTAGATATTCTTGAAAAATTGTCAGCTTAACACAATTTAAATATTCCTCGAGTTTTCTCTTTGCCAGACAGGTTAACGACCCTCCTCGCGACTAGATTCAAGTTTCTTTTGAACAGAAAATTACAGATCATTAAGAAAGCATTAAAAGCAACGACTTAAAAGCATCGTAACTACGACGACAACATGGTTTCTTTTCGCGAACGAAACGGCCGAGTAACAATGGAAGTTCATCTATTTTTTACTGCTCCTCTTTTACACAGCCCTTTCTAATAAGAAACCCGACAATTATCTTTGTACCTACGGAAGAAAGCGCTTCTTATTAAAGCGGAATTATGAACTCCAGTATTGAATTTTCCTTAATTAGGCAATTAACGGAGCTCAGTTAAAAAGTGCATTTAAAATTCATTTGAAAATCGTCTAGAATAAGTGGTTTATTATCTTCAAGTATTTTTATCGTTGACATGAATCGCGTAACAGCGTGTTCTTCAAAGGAATTAAACCGATGGAAAACGAGACGAATTTCATTTATTCGCTGAAACGACACGGGTACCGGTAATCCGGTATCTCTGTTTAGGTAAATTCTGAGTTAAATGGCACTGATGTAGGCAGTATTACCTTTAATCGTGAGAACGATGGGTGGAATAAGCTTCGTGATCTTTGCAAACATTGACACTGTAACTTGTACATCGTACACGGTTCCCATTTACATTTCCTATATACACTTGTAAGGTACTTCCGTCTAACGCCTCGTGTTTCTGAACTGAACGCCATCGTCAACGATAAACCGTCTCAACGAACTCGAGTAACGACAATGGTAATTGTGAAATTGGGCCCAGGTGAAAAATTCACCTACTGAAAAATAATTTAATTTCCTTTTGCACGATCGCGGTAATCCCTTCTTTTTACGCGAAGGAAATTACCGAAGACGAGAAGAATGGATCGGAGGGGGTTCGTCTGGAAAGTTGTAGGGGGAAAGGTGCGAGTCTTTCGAGCGGTAATCGCGAAAGTGGTGAGGAATGGAATGGTCGTTTCGTAAATGGTAACAACGAAATACCAACCCAGTATTATAGACGTCATAACTTAGCGATAGTGTACAGGGTTGCGGCATTCTCTGGAATAACCGGGAATTGGCTCCAACATGCCGCGCATTCCTGTGTTCGTCCATTTCGACAATCGTCCCGTCTTCGCGAGAACTTTGCTTCGAATACGAAGGTAGTTCGCGATCGTTGATATTTCTTGACGCGAACCGAAATTGTTTCCGACACGGAGAATGCCCAGATGCAGTCTCGGTCGTTTCTGGCATCTAATAGCGAGATGATTCTGTAATCTTCTGTAGCGAAAGATGAATCGACATCTTGTAAATTTAGATGGGTCCTACAGCTGCTATCCATTCTGAACAATTGCACACAAATTAGTGTAGTTATATACACTTCTAAGACGAAAGGGTACGTGATCATGTAGGGGTTGGCCGAATCGTAGATGCCTAGCATTCGTCCTGTAACCTCGCGAGGGTCTGGATGATCTTTAAGGTCCCAAAAGGGCTAATTGAGGGCTCGTAAATTAACAGTCTACGTAAATTTACAAGAGTTTATTGTAAACATTCGATTTGGCAAATTTTTATCAACATTTTGCGCTTGCATCATGAAAATCGCGCATCCTGCATCCATGGGCTCAAGGGAAATAGAGTTACACTGGGCTGCTGGTAGGTTTCAATTACCCTGGTGGCTCGTCTCCTTGCTGCTCCGCAACTACCTAAACCGATATGCGAAATTTGCCTAAGCCCACGGGTACAGCGTTGCGGAGCTAGATAAATATGATGCCAGCGCAGGACGCGGACCGTTTCCCTCTTGGCGAAACGCAATTTAGATTCTATCTCATCGCGAGCCCAAGTCTTTCCTTCGGATTGCGTTTTCCTCCCGTTCCACCTTCGCGTTTCCCACCGTTTCTCAACCACCCTTTCGCTACACGATTTTCGTTTCTCTGCCCGTTGGATTTCCAATCTTCGTAAACTGGGAATCCCTTCGAAGCGTCCTGCCTACATTGATCTACCTCGAACGCAATCGGACTCGCAGTTATGTTATCAGGTATAAAAAATGCCGATCACGTTACTTCGGTATGCAAACACGGAAGATTTTCCACGAACTCGCGGCGTGCTCGCACGGAAGCCGAGAGTACAATTACTGTCACGTCAGGCGGTAACGAGATAACTTGAAAGAAAATAGAATGCTCCGCGTTTCTGTCACTCGACATTTCTGTAAAATGAAGGAAGGACAGTGAGGTGAAATAGGATCGTGCTGTGGATTAACGATGCTACTTTGCAAATGATTCGAACGTGTCAATCAATACCCGCTAGACGTACGCTATCAAATTGCGCTCATCATTTTCGAGCGTCTATCGGTTCGCTCCTTTTCGATTCCCGGTAAAAGGTGTCTTCCCAATAGAATTTTAACGTATTTCACAGCACACGTAATCAACTTTAATCGTAGGATAGACAAGCAATTTTCACGACTAGGAAAAGAAAATTGAATCTAAATGAAATAAGAAACTTTTTAATTATATCAGCCTGAGAAGAAAGGAGCCGAAGTTTCTTTTCCCTTTTTTAACGCGTCTCGTTCGTTATCTTCTTTATTGGAAGAACAACATTAGTGTCGAGAAGTTTGCCAGCTCGAACTGGAAAAGTTGCTGTTCACTGGTACACTTAATCGTCTCGCTTAATCAAATTAAAAGAAGATCAAGTAGAAGTAATTCTTTTTAAAATATATATTGATATTTTGCAGTGGCGAAGAGATTTAGGTTGAATCTATGTTCATCTATGTGCTTAAACTAAAATTGGAAAGGCACAGCGAATAGTCAACAGTGAGCAATATTCGTTAAACCACAGATTCGATAGATAAACAAAATGAAAAATTCTATCGTGTTATTGTATTTGAAAATAATATGATTTTATAAAATATATCGATATCCTTGTAGTTTCAGCTAGGAAAATCAAACGGCAATGCTATACAGAGCTGTTAAAACACGAAACTCGATGAAAAATAGCTTGAAACGCGAGCATGATACGGCTCGATAATAAAGCGGCCAGAGTGGATTGACGAGAACGGGAAATTGCACGTGGAATTGTTAATTACCGTGCGAACGTAACCTAATGATGCGGTTCGGATCGGAAGATATTGAATCTGTGCCGTGCCGAGTGCTTGGTTAAATCGGTCGAGTCGTCCTTGTAATTCGAGGTACACGTTTCCTAAAATTGCGATATCGTGTTCGGCAAGCGGTGATCAGTGTCCGACGGTTTGCAGCCTGTTCGCTGCAATTATTCGTCAATTTTTATTAAATCACTGAAACAATAATGTGACCAAAATTTTGAACGATCAAAATCGTAAATACCTATACTCTTAGCAGAAGGAAATCGTAAGAGACGAGAGGAGAATATCGAACTAGATTCACGTGGATAAGTTTTCGCTTACGCAGATTATACGGCGATCCCCTTACGCAATCGAACGATTCGATCCTATTTTTGTGGGCCGAGTTTATCAGAATCACCGCGGGATCAGCTTTCCAAGGGATTACAGAGGACTCGTCGTTTTCGAGAGAGAGATTCTGACTCATCGACGTGCAAGAGCTACCCTTCGAGCACGATACGCGTTCGGAATACGAAGAGGAAATTAGAAATTACAAGATTCACCGGCTCGAACGTGTCCTCTCGTAGCCGCGACAATAGGCGTAGCATGATAATAGGAGTAACAAGTTAACTCTAAGATTAGCTATTGCTACGTTCGCACCCTACTTGTCGCGTTCATTCGGAAGATTAATACATGCAGCGTACACGAGGTGAATAAAATTGAGCAACGACGAGCGAGATATCGAACGAGCTGGATGTAATACCGCGAATCGACCTTACTACCTTCCAAGATTGCATTCGAGAGTAGCATTTTGATGCAGCTTCAACCCTCTTTTGAAGACTGTCAACAACTTCTGCACTGGCAAAGTTAAATCAACATATTCTCTTGACTTATTCGTGATAATTAACTCGACGAAACTCGTTCCTATATATATACCGTGAGATGGGAACGTTTAATTAACTTGCAAGTTAAGCTCATAAGGAGCTGTAAGATATTTTGTGAAGAAAAATTAATTAAACTATGAAGATTTAAATGATATTCCTAAGGGACCTGATTACAGCTAATTGATCTTTTAATTAGAGGGTGCGTGTGCAAACGAGGTAAATATTCTACGAGTGCTTCAGATCGATAGAAGCGAGTAGAATTGGCTCGATCAGAATGCAATCGAGCGAGAAGCTATCACACGCAGGAGTGACCAGCCCCGATGGTCCCCTGACTTCATCGCCTCATCACGACCTTATCGGCTCCATATATCCAAGGGATTTATTCCTTGGTATCTTGACCTCCTCCGTTACGGTTCCTTCGCTGAAAGTATCGCACGCCCGGTGATCTATGTTCAGATTCACGGAATCCTGGCAATTCTCTTTGCCTCGATCGAAAGGAACCATTCCCCTTCTGCAGTTTCCAAGATTGAGATTCAAGTTTACGGGATACTGAAAGAAACTGCCGATATTGTTTTCGATATTATAAGGCTGTCGGAAAAACAATTCTTAGAAAATGGAGCAGATACTGATAGAAGGATACAACTTTATGCCGAACATTATGAAATAATAAAAATTATGAAAGAAAAGAATTAATGCATATGATATAAAGATTAAATTTGTATGATTTCTTGTGAGAGTAAATTCTTGAATTATTATTCGCAGCAATATAACCGCTTCGGAATGTCCACCGCAGATAACTGTCCACCTTGTGTTTTTTTTCTGTTATCTTCGTTTCAACTTGAATAAGTTGAAATCAGTCTCGTCGCGACCGTCGTCGAATAACGATCTATCCATCATTTTTTATCGTGATGGAAACCTAGTTTCGTGTGTTCGTGTAAGTGCATGCTGGTGCAATATAATTTCAAGTGCAGTTTGAACATTTTTCAAAAAACGTTTTCAAAATTCAACACTCGAATGAATTGTTCGATGCAGAAGAGGCCATATGCATATATTTAAATCATTTTAATTACGCTCATGTATTACTTATTTATTCCACACTAAAACGAAATATATTTTCATATTTTAATTTTGCAAAGTTAATTTCGTTTCCATCGAGAAGAGAAGCCGTGTCAATGCAAATATAAATGTACCAGTGTAAATGTAATAAAACGTTGCAGAATAATACGATCAATGGTTAAATTTTCACTGAACGAACAAGGCTGGGATTTTAAAGGGTGGCTACCGAATACCAAAATGCCCATTCATTCGCACAATCCGCGAAACACCGCAAATTAAACAGCTTCGATCAGTCACGAATTCTCCTGTTCACAGATGAAATTATTTCCGGTACATCGGTTTTGTCGTTACCGTGTAAACGTCCTATATTTACACAGCTACGAGTTTACGATTATATTGTGCAAATTATTGCATATCGTGACATATGTAAATATCAGAAAAATCCAATAAAATATCTTTTTAATAAATCGACGTTATCGTTCGTTGAAACGTTTTATCGTACTTTTTTTATTATTCGATATATTTGCAGTTGGCGTGGATGATTTAAAAATATAATAAAAATTCTAAATTTCAAACCCATTCGGATAATAAAAAGATCAATTTGTCAAGTATTTTCGTTCATTATCTCAAACACGTAACGCGTTTTTCAACTCGACCGGTAAAAGAAAATTGATCGTCTCGGGGTGAGATACGTTAAGAGTTAAGATTTCCACTTTGTTGCGTGAAGAAGACAATTCCAGCAACTGAAACGGACGATTTTTCACTTGTACAAGAGTAGAAAAGGAGAGGGTCAAGTGCGAGATACCTTCATGGACAGTCGTGAGTAGAGCGTGTATAAAACACCGCGTATACATCACAGAAAATCTTTTCTCGTTCTTTTCGTTAAGCCCCTCGATAATGCTATCCTCGGACAAAAAGAAGATTTTTTACATTCGACTGTACGCGTTAAGCTTAGTAAAAAATATTCTAGAATTCTCAAACAAGTTACAATTGGAACAAAGGAATGAAAAAGAGTTGTTGTTTGCGTTGAACAGAAAGCATGATGTATAAAAAGTAAATGAAAGTAATTTGAAAGATTAAATTGTATGATTTGCGAAGAAAATACAGAGCTTCGAGGTAGGAAAATTGTATAAACATTACAATAAGTTTGTGTAAAGAAACAAGAAAGCCAGTTTATAGAGGTGGAGGAGATTCTTTCTGTCTCGGTGGTTAATCAAAAGGGGCCAGGAAGAATAGAAGACATCATATTGTAAGAATTTTTCTTACTTCCTTGAAAATTCAAAGAAATATTGCATTCAAACTTAACCCATATTTCTCGGTTAATAAAGTTTTATTGCAATTCTATTATATCCACTCTTGTTAATCTAGAGACCGTGTCCGTTACCTGCAAACTTTTCACGATATTTTCAATTTTTTAATTTATTAAACATTTCAATTCATAGGAATTGTTCGCAATACTTGAATCTCTTGTCCGACGTAATTAGATAACGTTCACCCCCAGTTTCATCCCCGGTTAAGTCACGATAACGTAATAAACCCGTTGGTAAGAAGTTTTCCATGCAGTCGGTGATTTAAAATTCTAATCAAGAAGAAGCTGTCCGTAAACGCGACGAAACGTCAGGTTGGTAGCCAGTTGACGATATATTTCGTCGTGTTTCCTTCTTCGAATCGCCTACGAACGTTTCTTCTCCCCGCGTTGGAGTCAATTTTAGCAAGATGGAAATTCTCGCGACGATCGACCGCACCAGCCTCTAGCCTCGGATCTCGTGCGTTCAATTTTAACGGGGATTTATGGAGATAAACCGAAATAAGATTGAACGGTGTTCGGTATTCGAAGCACGTTGCCGGATATTTTGTACGCCCCGGTTGTCGTTGCCTCCCTGCATATATCGTCCACCGCCGTCGAATTGAAATGCAACTTTATAAACGACCCACGAGGGTGAATGCCAAATAAACCCAATGGTCCTTGCATTTCAATTACCGTTCAGTATCGTCCCTGTTTTCGAGCTAATCACCAAACGTTAAACTCTGTTTCTTAATTTTAATTCAACAGTCTCACCGCGGTTACTATTTCGAAGTTCAAGCAGAATGTATTCTTAATTAACAAAAACACTTTCGTTGCCACATCAAAAGCTGGAAACTACACGGAAAGTTTGCGTAGCCACGCTTCGACGCAAAGTAAATGTGCGGGCAAACGTTGCTGAAATATCAAGTGAATTTTCAGCGTACCTCAAACCGGTCATGTTTGCCGGAATTTCTCTACTCTCGTTGCAGCAAAGGCGAATGGACGTGGGAAACAAAAAGCCAGTGAATAAGGTCGAAGATAATCTCCGGAGAAATACGAAGGAAAAGTTTCTTCTGCACTAGCATCCCTGAGGAGGTATCTCGTATAGCAGGGATGCTGCTCTTTGGTCATTTGATTATGAAATATTATTCTGGACCGCATCCCGTCGAGACACAACGCGTTAATAAATTAAAGGAAACGACGTGTTTGGATGATACAAAAGCGTCACGTGCATACATCGAAACATTAATCATAATATTAAATGACAACAATTTAGCGAGATCCAGCACGATCGAACGCGGTAATGGGAAACGTAATTAACACTTTATTTACGAATGACACTGTTTCCGAGTTAAATTAAATATTATCACGCGCTGGTCGATTACGCACAAATACTGCTGCAAAATAAATTGTGCTTGTGTCATTTATATTAAAATAAAATTGTTTGTACGATGAAAAGAATTTTGGAAAAAGGCATGAACAATTGATTGTACCCATAAGTGGTATAGTTCAAAGGTTTATCCCGTCGACTCCTTAATGAAAAACGAGTCTTAGACGTCGGATACAGGGCATACGGTTTTCCGTTTCCTCGAACGTTCAAACAGAAAAAGGGGTTGGAGAGGAAGAGAAGACTGCCCCTGGCGGAATTTCCACTCGGTCTCGGTCGCGAGTTCACCGGCACCATTTCTCTTCCGTGGCTTCTGATTGGCAATAAAGCACAGCCATGATCGGAGCCCGGTCAAGACATTCCTCGAGAGGAGGAAGTAAATGAAAAGCGTCTTTCGTTTTTATTGTAAAGTCGTTGATTCTTAAACGTCAGACCCCTCAAGGCTACTAATTGCCCTGCCTCTGAAGCTGACGTTCAATCGTTTGTTTCTTTTTTTTTTCATCCTCTTCCATCGTATTAACGCTGACGCAAATATCATTTTATTCGAAGAGATTGCCTTACCGTTTCAAAGCTGATCGTTTAATTTTCTTGCAAATCATGGCTGACGTTCGAATCGTGGGCGAAATGTACCTGTGTTTATGTAAAAATTTCTTGAATTGATGCCAATTTATAAGAAAGAAGAAAAATATTTTATCCGGAAAGATTGCTTCAAGATTTCAAAGCCAATCGTTAAATTTCACTGACGTTGATACAGTTAAAAGTTTCTTGGATTGAAATTTGCAAGAAAAAGAGGAAACGTCGTTTTAATTGATAATTACAGTTTTATTGCATTTTGATATATTTTTAATATTAGAAAGGAACGTGATTTTTCTAATGACTCTATCGAGGACATTGTTTTCTTCCCGTCGCTATGAAAATAGCGAGACACACTCACCAGTAATTGCACGAGGGAAGCAATTCTCACGGAGAGAATAGTTCCATCGGGGAGAAACAACGCGAAACGATCTCGTAAAACTTTCATCATGTTCGAATCTACTGTTCCTTTCCATTATCGTGATGAACGCTTGGAATTACACATTATATAACAAGTACAATGCAACTGTTAGCTCTTTCCAATTTCAGTGATCTCAAATTTGATGAAAATTATTGCAGAGATAAATCATACAATTCACTAATATAAAGTTTTTGAAATATCCTGTCAAACTCTTTTAGAAGCTTAGCCGATAAAAAGATATCTGTCGAATATCGAAGTTTCATTAAAATTCGATAGACTATACAGTTAACATTTCTCGCCTGTGTTTTAGAACATAGCAATCGAATTCTTCTTCGTCAAAGGGAAATTAAACCACAGAAATTTCATCAAAAACCTCCTCCTACGATGCTCAAATCTACGTAGATATAAACAATACCGCAAAAAGGGATGTCTAAAGGTGCACGTAGACAATTACACGCAGTGTCTATCTTGCTACTATAGGGTTAAACGAACTGATCGAATAGCAGGGTGAAAATGAAGCTCTTGCGGTCTGGGCGCAAATGACAAGTGTTTAGGAAAGCACGGAGGGATCGAGTGGCTGTTCGGGATATGAGGTTCTGTTTCAGGTGAGATACGACTCTGAATGGGCTAGAAGTACAGGTGCAGTTTCAGGATTAAGTAAACCTATGCTGAGAGAGCGCGATAGCTTTAACAATACACTCGACACGTGAATTGATTTTAACTATGGACTTTAATGAGTTCTGATTTCCGAACGAATCACAGTGGAACGATAAAGAAATGTAGAAAATTATTATAAAAATGATTCGCTGCGAAGGATCGAGCCCACGAAATCGGTTGAGCGATAACACCGGGCTTGTGACGTCACGCTCTCGATAACTCAGAAATTGCCAACGGCCGGTGTGGAAACGGAAGCACTGGACCGGAACAGCGTGGAGCAGAGAGCTTTGCGCGGTTAATGGGGGGTTAGAATTATCGAGGCGTCCGCCTCTCTGGCGTCCTAAATGATACGGGGGAAAAACTCTGACTGCCATGACTGTGAGAAGGATCGATGTAGACCCTCGATAAGTTTCCTAATTGAGAACGAGGAACTATCGCGAATTATTTAATCTTCCAAGCGAGACATCTGTTAATTAGCATTGTTTTTAATAAGATTCCTTGACGATACTAATCCGTTACATAAATATCGAACGAACCAGCGTCAGAGGTTTCCCCTTATCGCGATGTCACGCGGCGGGGACATTTTCTCTCCTCTCCATATCTCGTAACAAATCGATGCTCATTAAGAGCGATCCGTCTTACTTTCGTATAATGGGAGGAAAGTGTCCAATAAAAGGCGGTTTGCCCTCTCTTGACACCCAGCTGTAGGAAGTAATTTGTCATGATTTGCTTGTTTTACACGAGTATCACGTTTCCGTTCGCGATAGCAACAATATCATCTCTGGATAAAGTGAAACATTTCACGAGAAAATGATTCCGAATATGTTTCCGATTCAATTGTCATCAGAGCGAGAGTCAATTCTAACGGATTCATAGAAAATTTAATTTTAATCGATTCTTGGAATAATTATCCGCAACGCGTTTCATCGGGATGCTGTCTGCGGTATAGGAATGGTCGGACGCATCGTCGATGCCGATATTTCGACGATGATTCGGTTCTGGCCGACAGAGCTGGCTACGAGCATGGTCTACGTAAATTCGGGCTGACCGCGGCGCAAGTGTCGCCATTATCACGGTACTTGCCACTAACCGGGATTAATATCCCGGCTGGGCTAATAACCAAAGACATTCGCGCGCGGGACGTTCACGTTGGGACACGTAAAACGAAACTTTGTCGGGTCGCAATGAGAATTGCATACACGCCCGTTTATCGTGGTAGCAATTTCCCCGTACAGTCAAATGGGATAGTCACCCATGAATGTAAATTAAGAAAATCATTTCCGAGTGTTAATCAACTAGTTATAATTGCTTGGTTGTTGAACGACTTTGCCAGGAAGTTGAATTAGGTTTGCTACTGCAAATGTACCCTGTTTGTATATTGAGTTATATATTAAAGTGTGTATTGAGTTCAGGTTCGTCTGTTCCCAACATGGGCCGCCTTTGCTACGATACAGAGTTACTTTGGTCCCTGGCTATCTACATTGAATTTCTTTGATCTAAACTTCCCTATATCGGAGTCTCTTTGCTCGATGAACGTATATACCCAATTCATCAGGTTCGAGTATCGGTATTCCGAGGTGTCCATTTACGTCCATCAACTCAAATACAGTTTGTCTAACCAGTTTAATATTGTCCATATCAATTTCCATACCAATTTGTATGGTATATTCAAAATTTAATTAAACTATTGATGTAATGTATCTGAATCAAATTAATTAATCACCGTAAATGATACTGAAATTGTATATAAAAGAATCTGAAATAGTTATAACTATCGTTGAATAGAATAATCAAAATGAAAGTTGGAATTCACTATTCCCTTTAAGCAACAGAATTCGTGCTATTAATTTGTCATCGAAGCAAATGAAATGCATACTGCAATCGACAGAGCACAATTCACGGAGCGGAATTAATGCGTCGCGCGAAATCTAAGTTTCGAGGCCTTTGTTGTTTAATTGCATTATAACGTTCCCACGTTAATAGATTTTACCTTCGACGTTTCATTTCGGGCTCGATCTTCATTTGCATGCGCGTTCGCGTATACGCGACGATCGAACGTGGTCAGGAATACATTTATTTTCTTCCCGTTCAGATTTACCGAGAATAATTCGATCAAATCCGTGACAAATGTCGTGTTACACAAAACGTGAATGTATCTTTTAGAATCTTTATAGTGGTAAAATTTCTATCGATTAAATTTAATTAATTCATTATTGTAATGTTTATTAATACCCTGATGGCGAATGCTTTATTTGGGAAATGCTTCGGTATCTCATGGAATATATACACGTCATTTTCATGAAATTCGTGAAAAAAGGTCTTGATGGAAATTGAATGATCAATGATAGTGTTACACAGAAATATTAATAAGCATACGTTCAACTCGTTACAATGAAATTTCATTTGCACGTTATTTTCCGCGATCGCATAATAACTCACGGAGAAATTTTATCGGAGTAACTCCGTTGTACGCCGCCCATATTTATCTGACTGTTTGTTCAAAGCGTTTGGAAACGGTCCAATTTCAACAGCACCACAACATCGCAGATTTATGCAACCCGTTACGGGTCGCGTCTGTATTTTGTTAGTCTAGTTTGAAATTCTGATAAATGATTGCTCGATGGTACGTGAATACACTTCCTCTGTTTCTCGTTTATTTTTTTCCACTTTCAACGAGAATGGAAAAAAAGAGCGACACGTTTTCCTGTCGAAATACACGGAACCTATACGATATTTCTTCCGAGAAATAGTTACGGGAAATGTACTCGTAATTCAGATAGAAATTTATAAAAGTTAATGCCAGATATTCGGCTTGTAACGCTTAAATCATGCGGATAGTTCGGGAAGCAACGGGTACAAATTATTCACTGACTTAGCGAAACGCTGGAAAACTTGTTAAATCCGTTTAAGGAAAACCATTCACGTCGAATTGGTCGGATAAACGGGAACGATGTAATGCACATTATTTTCAGACCGAATGGAATTTGTTGTACTGACTTTATGGAAATCTGCCTTAAGCAGGGTTTACAATAGTAGAGTAAATAGTAAATAAAGAGTATTAGTAGAGGAGGTACGTTTATTATATTCTTATGTAAAGGAACGAGTGTTGAATAAATGCCTGCAATTCGTACTGCATCATTTTATCCGCAAACGTAACCCGTAGTTATTAAATTTGCAAAAACGTATCCCGTTCACTTCTTAAGGTGAAATGTTATACGAGAAAACGATATTGGTATTTCGGTTCGATTTCATTGATGCGAGAAGCATATGCATGAGACAGAAGCCACCACGGGGTCGTGTACGCTGCATCGTTGCGAATGACGTTTGCAGGCAGTTATCCAAATTTACATTTCATCGATACGACACCGGTAACTGGCTGTATATCTGAAGTAGTTTCACTCGAAACATGGTTAACCAAAACTCTCTCTGTCAGTGCTGTATCGTTCGACGAGTTTACACGAAGAACAACATCCGCTCGATCGATTCGATTCGATTTTACCTATGCAAATGAACCCAATTCAACCTCCGAAAAAATTCAATTTCGACTGGGAAAAAAAATACCTATTCTTTTGTTGACCTCAGTAATTAGAAAATATGTTCTTTTTCTCATTTATAAAATGTAGAAAACCTAAGAATTGAATATACGTAGTTGAAATGGAGAATGTAATTAAGATTTCCAATGGTAGAATATAAGGAAGAAAACGGAAAGAAATGTCCGAGCGTGTTCGATAATTCGCAACACGCGGCACAAAGCCGAGCAATGCATGTTAAAACGCAGTGGGAATCGGTTTTCTAACGAGTTTCACCGCGGTTTGAAGCGTGCTCGTGCCTTTGAGCAGACACGAGCGATAACGGACACATCGAATTCGATTGGAAGCGTTATCGAGGCCGACTGGTAAAAGAGGCACTGTTTAATGAAAAGATTGAATGGCATAGCCCAGGCGATAGCTGTTTTTGTTAGTTTCTCAGCTTTACGCTTGTACCGAGCAACGAGATATTTTCTTGTCCTTCGGTACGATGCTGCCTCTTGCCGCAGTACGACGATGTCTCATCCATTTTAATTGCCTCTTTGAGAGACCTCGACCCGTTGTAAGGCGGCTACCGGTAAATAACGAGGCAATATACTCGAGATCTAATTGTATATTTCTCAATCCTAGCGAAACGTGGGAATGGAACGTTCAGGTTTTGCCTGCTAGAAATGAATTTCATCGGAAACAAATACTTGAATCGAAAAAGAGCAGAAGAATAAAGTACGAACGGAGACGAATAAAACTTTATTACTTTCTTCTTGAAATTTACTCCTTCTTTCATAACATCGAATCATTCCATTTTGAAAATTTGTCCGCGTGAAAATTCAAGAAAATTGTGGAACGAATTAAAATTCAAATATTCTTAGATTCATCAACCCAAACTTGACAATAATAAATCAGTTTCATAAATTATTTCCCACGTACAATGAGAAGAATACAACGAGCTAAGGCATCGATAAAGTTTCTCCATAGAAATTTAACAAATATCCTGTCCAGAACTAAAGTACTTCCCTTCTCGCCTCCATCCATTGAATCTCGAAGTTAAGCGAATATTTTAAAGTACAACCCGCGCAAAGTATCATCCATCAAAAGAAGAAAATCGTTTACAAACTGACAGACCCGACCGTTTCTCTTCAACGACCGTGACAGTGAAGAAATATAAAAACGTTCATTGATGGATGTAACGCGTTGCGTATACACAGCTACTAGTAGCTTCAATTTCAATGACTGAATCCTTCCGTATGTACACGTATACGTATGCATTTCTGCGTACGTTGCTATATGTGTATATACGTATAAGATAGCCGTATGTAGGAGAACGGTCATGTACAACTAGGGACAGTAACGTGGAAACTCCCTTAACAGTATTAACATTTCAGGGACGTGCTTGAACGGGATTCTGAGGACGCCGGAAACCGATCTGCTGAGGATTATATCAACCACAGGGGATGCTATCGAGACGACCACGGAAATTCGACCAATGGGTTCGTACGATTCAATTATTATTCCGAAATATCGGATTTATTCTAAACGCGTTTGGTACAAAGATATTAGAAATGAATCTCTGTCGTACGAAGAGTATAACCTAGGATAACGTAGTCAAAATGGCTCGCGTACTGACTCGAAGAAGGTACGCTCGCTCTTCGCGTCTCTTCTTCCCTCGCAAAAGAGTTTCGTGAGTAAATGAAATTAGGAATCGCAGGAGGAAGGTTGTTTGGTTAAGCTCACCGCCCGATTATTTTAAACGGCATAGTCGCGCAGTCATCGTGAAAACGGGCGCGGCTTAAGCTGCAAATTAGTTTTCGTCGCGAAGTTCGCGACAATGCAACGAGGTTTTCCACCGTTAACACGGACGCGCGATCAAAGGATTCGAGCAAGGGAGAAACAGGCCCTCTTTATAAACTTGTTCCCTGTACAAGGTTTAAATTTCTATTTACTTTTACGCCGAAACTTTCTCGCTTCGAGCTTCGAACAAGCTAGTCGGCAACTTAGGAGGGCGGCATGGAAACGGTAAATGGCTTTTCCTTCACTTGACGTGGCGACTAAGGAGCCGCTATTATTTACGAAACTTTCCTCTCCTTATGTCTCTATCTTGTCGCTCTGATGGTTCCATTAACGAGAAGACGGTATGCAATAGCTTAAAAAGCTTCGAATAGCATTGTTCGTTTTCCTCATTCTTCTTTGCCTTACCTTCATTCCCGCACGATCCATTCTATATATTGCGTAAAAAAGTTTCTCTATTTTCTGGTAAATCACGTCGCATTTTCTCGATCGTGTAGTATTACACGGTACAGATACATCTTAACGAGAAACACATTTTATAGAGTCGTCGCGTTCTCGGGGAACATTTTAAGAGAGAAAAAAAGGAAAGAATCAGTACTGATTCGCTTCCATTTGCAGCGGAAACGCGAACGACGTCGACAACGCTGATAAATTCCCGTGGTAACAAAGAAAAGAAAAACATTTGCGTTTCTACGCAAGCAGAATTTATCCCCTAATGGATTTCATTCATTTCTCCTCTGAAACGTTCAAAGCTTCTTTTTTTTCTTAATATTTTACTTGAATTCAAGTAAACGACGTCGCAGGACACGATATTTCCTGAAAATGCGTTGATTTCTCAATCGAAAGAATGGAGAATTATTTTTATCCTCTACCCTTTTGGATCGTCTATATTAATGAAAAGGGTTTAGTATTGCGAGAGTTGTTCATGGTGGATCAGTATATTTGAGGTACATATTGATCGCATCGATCGCGTGTTCCTAGAGGGAATCGAATTTCTGATGGCGGAGGTATATAACAACCGCGCCTGTTGGATAATTAGTTTGATCGAGCCTGAACGTTACGCCCATTGCTTACCTGGAGATTGGCCGGGCAATGATCGAGGAGTTCCAGCATGTGCCTGATGTTCTGCGCGTCCTGAATCACGAAGTTCAGTTCCATGTCAAATTCACCGCCCACCAGCTGCGAACAGAATAAATTGAATGTTATTAAATATGTCGTGCGGCTTACGGTTTCGTTCAAACGATTCCATTAAGTACGAGGCGTGTTGGAAAAGTTTCGCTCGGGTTAGCTGGAGCGGATAAGAAAAACTTTTGGGATCGTATTTTAGTCCGGAAATACGTAACATTCTAGTTATAGAATTTTCTTTATGAACTTCTGTTCACGACTGCCGAGTTAACGCGTTGATTGCTACGAGAGGTAATCAGTGTCTGATGGTACGAATTTCATTCAGTGAAAATAACGAAATTCTTTTTCATTCGAAAATACATTTTTGCGACAATATATTTCAGGTGAAAAAAATAGTGACAGCGTTAAATGACAAACGCACGGTTACATCGACGTATTCGGTAGTAAAATATTCGTGCGGTTTCGCGAGTGAAAAATTTATACGTTCCCGCGTGATCGACGCGATCACCGGAAACGATGACTTATATCGATACTGAAACTAATGCCAATAAATCGTTCAGAAGCCGAACAGTTTACGAAGCTGCGTGCGTGTTTGCGGTGTCTCCTTATTCTGCAACGGCTTACGTACAGCCGAACCGGAAACCCCGTCTCCACGGAGAGAGCGTAATTTCCGGCCAAGTATCTCGCTCTTTCCCTTCTTCCAAATACTTGCCCATGATATCGATCATGAATTGCTTATATCCCACCTTCGAACGTGAGCCGTGGTCACGAACAATTTTTACGACCATCGAACGATCATAAAAATTTATGGATAAGACCGGGTCGTTTATGGAATTGGAAAAAAAAAAGCGGTTAAGCATATTCGAAAACTGCGGAGGCATATTGAAACGGGAACGGAAGAGAGTTTTAGACGAGAAAAGCGGATTTGTTGCGATTTTCTTTTTTCTCTCTTGTACAAGAAAGCATGAAAAATATAAAATAATAGTATGATAAAGGAAGAATGATTTTTTATTAAATTTTTGAGGTCGTGCACGAAACACGGGGCAAGTAAGATTCAGACATCGGCCATATACTTCAAATATGGAATGGATATTGCCTGGCTGTTTCTTCTAGCACCCCATAGAGTACCTAGTACTCACCGTTCTCGCTGTCACATGGTCATAAGTACCCTTTCAGAGAAATAAATTTCAAGGAACCGTGGGTCGTTGTTATTGTTAGAAGAGAGCCGCTGCAACGATATCACGTTCGATGCTATGAACAATTTTGAGATGCGACCCATTCTTAGAACAGAGATCGTATGCCAGAGATCGGAAGAATAGCGAAGAAACGGTGAAAAATAGAAGGTTTGCCGGATATATCGATCTTTGGCCATTGCCAAAATGGACGCGACAAATAAGGGATGAAACGATATTTTACCAAGTATTCGACAAGATTTACTGTCGACAATCATAATAATTATTACTACTGACTAATATTGATTGTTATTCTTCTTCGAGGATTGGAATTAATAAATTAAGAAATGCTACTTTTTGAAACGCATACATGTTTTCAAACACATTTCATATAAATGTGAATCGAGAGTTTTTAGGGAGGAAAAGAAAATTCGATCAAAGCCAGTGATAGTCGAATCGGTGGAACAGACGACCGATAAATGACATTAGGGTTCGACTCCCAATCCAGCAATCCAATTCTTTTTCTCTTTGCGACACTAATGACTGACCGAAAATTCTATCTAACCCTATACGACGAACCAGGCCAAGAGAAAATCAGATTAGATGACCCTATTCACAAAAGTCTTTGAACATATTCCAGAGAAAAAGTAGTCCTCTTTTTTTTATATAAACGACAAATTCAAATAGACTTCATCAATATTTGTTATTCAAACCTTTGTTAATTTAGTCAGCAATTTGAAAATAGAACAGTATACATCTTTCACAATATCACAATGCGTTAGAACAGGAGATTCCTTTAAAAATAAAGGTAACATTTAGATACTTTGTTTGCAATGGTCCAGCGATTTACGTGCCGTCGCAAATTGATTGGTATAAAGCAAACAGAATCGAGAACGAGCGAATTGTTTTTTTACGCAAATAACGTAGACGAAATTTCCATAAACAACCAATCTACACGGTACACGAAGGGATCACTCTCCTAGGGGAGTAACCGGTTCGTCCTGTTAGAGCACACAAAACGGCTCGAAAGGAAACAAATAAACGGCCGGTGACTTACGATTTTCACGATCAATCGATATCGCAACACGATCGTATACAGACGTGTTCATGCAGGAAATTAGATCGCCCTGTGAACGATTCAACCGCGTTCGCATGGGAACTCACGGGAAAATGGAAGCGTAAGAGGAGGCAGAATGGGATTCGGTGAATTAGGGCTGGTCAACATAGCCAACCGCTAATTGGATACCACTTGCTTTTACACCTTCTATGTTTCTGCCAGTCGAGAACAGATAGTACGTGCTAAATTTGCTTATTCGCCAGTGGAAACGTTACACGCGAATAATTCAAGGACTTAGAGATAATTTTGTGAACACTTTTCCATCTACCATAGAAGAAATTTTATTAGTCCGATGTTTGATCATCCAAGGGGATTCTGTTTGCTCCGACGATGAGATGACTTAGGTTTTTGTCACGGTTCGAGAGATGAGGGTCAATACTGAAGAATAGACGGTGTTTTTAGAGCGATGGCTGTCGTTTATTCTGCTTTAGGAAAATTTGGAAAATTCATGAAATTGAAACCATGAAGAAAGAAAGCAAAACGAAATTCTTTGTGTATATTTGAAATAATAATAACAACGGTAATAATCAATTATTCGAAAATAGGTTATGAAATTTAATGATTACATTACGTGATGTTAATTATAATTATATAACCAAATAGCATTTATCTTCATTTTGGTTTAGCGTGGTGTACAGGTTTCAAATTATGTTTTGAATAGAAACGGTGATCACTTTATAATCAAATATATGAAAAGAGCATAGTAAACAGGATATGTTCGTAAAATATTTACATATCAGAGCATAGCAAATAAATTTTGATTCGTTTATACCTGTGATCACAGTGAAAGGTGTTGATCGAGTTAGCGTAAAAGTGGTGCGAAGCTTGTTTGCACGGTTTGAAAGGTTTTCAATTGCCACTCAAGAATGCATTACGCGAAGGAGACTCTCCTCTTTCCTCCATCCTTGTGGCGCGTTGTAATTTTTTTTCTATTCCTGTTTTTTTCATTTGGTGCCAATTCTTCTATCACGTCTTAACAGCTTCACAAGGCATTATCTTTTCATCCGACAACAAATTATAACGAACCGAGAAACAATTATTTCACGTTCGACCGAATATCTCATAGGTAATTGAAATTTACGCGACTCGGTATTGGCATCTATTTACTTGCATTAATCCCTAATCGTTTCCAAACCGAATTGGCAGATAGCCACTAGCTAGTCAGTTGACGGCTGACCAATTTGATGAAATCCGTGAGATGTCAGACCCGAATCAATCTTCATCCTCGAGAGCAATTAGTGCTCATCGCGAATAGGTGCGCGCCTCTACCGTGGATCCATTTCATCGGACGTGTCTTGGTAGATTATGATTAACCGTTGTTAGAGCGTGAATGGAACAATTCATTCAGAAGCGATAAACTCCAAATCACTTTCTTTACTTTGATAAATAATTAACCGATTAGATGTTGATAACGTCTGGAATAATTAAGATGCAATCCGAAGACAGCTACAAGGTTTTTAATTTTTATAATTTCTTATGACGTTCATACTTTCCAGAAAAATGGGAACAAAGTATTTGTTAATTTGATAAATTTCGAAATTGAATAAAAAGGTGACAAAGAAAATGATAAAATTTCGTTTTCTCCCGGATGTGTCGAAATGTAAGTTAGGTAAATTGAGGTAAAGAGGGTAGTATTATCTATCAGACAGGGTGCATTATGCACTGCTCCGGGGGAACAATGATACTTTTCCTCGCAGAGGGAACACAAGAAGACGAAGAAAAGAAACGAGAAGCTGGCTGATTGCACGCGGCCACGCAACCCTTGCCTCCTCTGGTTTTGTCTCTTTTTCTCAACGAGAGCCGTCCTCTTTCTTCGTCCAACATTCATATTTAAGCCACGTTCCTCCTAATTAGGCCGCCATCTTGACAAGCTCTAAATTCACAAGCGTTGTTCTCGTTGAGGCCAAGTCATGCTTTTGCCGCTCTGTCGACGAACGGTCCGCTGAATATCTGCTTTTGCCTACGGACTTTCCATTTTCTTCTTAATGCTGCACCCAAAAAGGCGCATTGTCTGCTCTCTCTATGACGATTCACTGCTTTAAATATTTCAAAGTGAAATGAAATGAAATTTAGAGGCGTACGATGTATAAATTTACGGTACGTTATAATTGCAGTTACTCGGAATACCTAAATTAATATGATATCAATGGTACTTAGAATTTCCTTTTAATTTTCATCGTAACAACACCCGTACAAGTTCGATGACTGTTAAATGGAAAAGGGTAATAAAGGTGGTAACGAGATCTCGAAATCACAAGTGCTTTAAGTATCTTTCTCGAATGCGCATCCAACAGAGGGTTAATGACGTTGCGCAACAACGTTTTAGCGCGACGGTGAAGGCTTGTTAATGAGCTTCGTCGTTAAGTACGAGCACGTTGAAAATCATTGTGTATCGACGTTTGTATTCGAGGCAACTCGTAGGTATTGTCGTTGAAATACTCGCAAGAAGTCTGTTGCAATGTTTTCTCAATGACGATGAACCTCGCCGAGAGTATCAAAATTATCATTAAGTTCATTGTTTCAAAACCTACTTCTTGTCGCTTAGACACCTTTTACTTTCTTGTGCTTGGTTCCATTTGTCGACGACGTTACAATAGCAAAATTCGCGAAGAAGAAATTGTTGCTCAGTAGTTAGTGGAGGATACGTAATGCGTCGCGACGAGTGCGATGTACCATGAAGAGGAATACTCGAGTAGAATTGGACCACGATGGTCTGCCACGCAAGCATTCTGCCGCTTTCGAGTTCCGACTAATACGATCCTACGTCGAGACGTCGGCTGACATCCTCGAAGCTGCATCAGGCAGCATGATAGGGAAACTAAACCGGGACTCGGTGTAAACTACGATTTGCATTCGGAACAATGTTCGAGTTCGGGTCAATCCGAACCGGCCTTCCGCCTGTTTCCCACCCCCGTCTATGCGTCCAGAAATTCGGAGCTCGCCCGTGTATTTACGAAATGGTCCAACTTATCCTACTGTGTTATTGAACGATCCAGGACAGACGGTCCGAATATTGTGGTCAGTTATCGACGTCGAGAACATTGTGGCCATCACCACAAATCCCTGCTCCTCTGAAGACGAATATATATCACTAGAGTTGAACTTCTGGGTTTCAGAACAGATTTTCATGAATATTTAACAATCATTTTAACGCATAATTGAAAATGTAGGTACAAAGATATAATAAAAATTCAGGGATGTTCTAATGAAAGTTTCTTTTTTAGGGACAATATTGTCCTAACGAGGACATGTGATGAAAGGGTTAGCAAGTGGCGCAACTTCAGAAGTTGCTGCGACGAATGCTATTTACACGTGTCATCCTCGAAATATTGCCCTCGTACCGCGGCCACTCCGTTTTCCCTTATAACACGCCCTGTCGCCACTCGTTCTCACTCGAACATCCCCTGTTTAATTAATGGACCTTTCGAAACACACCACAGTCTACTGTATGAGACTCTCCCTTTTGTTTTCACCAGAACAGCACGCAAGAAGCACGTACACGACGAATCGATGTTGCTTCTTCCGTGTAATAATATTCCAATCCTTAAATAGATGAAAGATGGTGGATAAATATAATTACACGACGTTAGGTAGTTAATTGATGTCAAAGGTTAATTGCACCCTTCAGAGGTAAAAAGCTCTGCTTAGTGTACGCTGACTAAGAAAAAAATTACTACAGTTACTCCATTTCACGGTGCACGATGAGTTACGAGCGTCGGTAAACTTGAAACCAAGCTGTCCGCCTCTAATGGACCGCAATTAGCACACTGATCAACTTCTAACGTTAGTCGTTGCTAATTAGCGGTATCATATTTTCTGGTATTATCTTGCCAACATTCCACACAGAACCACGTATCCTCTCATGAATAGACTGTGAAGCATTTAAAGTGACCAGTTCAAATTACTTGCAATATGAAGGGATATTTTAAACAAAAATTACACCCCAATGAATAGTGAAAAGAATAACGAGATTGACAGATAAATCTAATAAAAATTGAGGAAATTCTCGTAAACGATCCTCGATTTTTCTAATGGGAACGAAACTTCTGAATTGAATGTAACACACGCGAATAGTTACCAAAACGCTTCGCACCTCCATCTGTTGCCACGCTAATTGCGAATGGCTGTCGGCACGAAATGTCCACGTCGAATGAAATATGAGGCACAGTTTCGGCCCAGAAAGGTGCTACGTAAATTGCTTCTCGTCATTTATTCATTGACTCAATTACCAGCTAGGCTTTCAAAAAAATAAAGTTAGAAAGCACTCGATGAACTGTTTCAATTAGCCTAATTAATTTGAAACTCCGTTTAATTACTGCAACAAACAAAAGATTCTGCAAATACTCGATACTTTCATAAATAAATTATTTATGAAGGATAGATTTAAAACTATCACAATGGTCGTCGTGGTCAAAGAGTTAAATATGAAACGCTTATAAATGTTATTACATTTTACAATATCAAATCAGTTTTTGAAATGTAATTAATTATTGAGAGCCTGATCTCGCAGATTAATCATTTCTTCCCATTATAAATCCCTTGCCACAGCAATTACAACGGGCACGTAAATGCAATTGTAAACGCAACGATTTGACTTTATTTTCAATTATGCAAGTAAATTAGTGCTTTTCAAAATGGGTCAGAATCGCCGTTCATTATATCACTGCGAGCGAACGCTGATTCAGTTTTCGTACGCAGCACGTTCCCGCTTCTGGACAATAATAACAATCTTTCATAAATTTGTTATTCGAAAGAGGAATCGCTCAGCAAACAATGTTCAATTAATATCACGAATGCCAAATAGCATTAATGCATTCGCCTGTTCCCGAGATCCGTATTGATTGCAACAGCTATTACTTATAGGATTTACGAGTTCGTGAATCGTTTCGTATCGAACACCGTATAAAATTCAATCTATCGCTTTTTTTCAATCGTACGTGATCGAACCCTTTGATGCCTAATAGAAGACTAAATGAAAACACGCCGCGACGAGATTTGTAGAAATACTCGATCGGTGCGCTTTGTGCCTCCGCTTTCCCTTTTCACGAACGATAGTCTCGTTATCGGTTGGATATAATAACGCGGTGGTCACGGGAGGACGCGATCATCTAATCGAGACGAGTGGTCGGGTTATAGCGAGTGCTCTTCAAGTGGTCCATCCGAACGCAATGAAATCTAGTAGTGCAATCTGAAGATATTGGCCGGCCGCAGGGCTGTTTGTGTTCGACCGTGTTAGCTCGGTCCGGTACACGAGGATCATTCATCGGCGAGTGGAGTTGCTGTGCAACGCAGAATGCTTTCCAGCAGAATAGAAATTCAGCTAGACCTTTACCTCGTTAACCATCCGCTCCATACAAGCTGCTGTACACTCCAGGAGTTTCGCAAACGATGGACCTTTCTTTGATAACAGCGACTGCTTCAGAAAGGAAGGCATTCTATAAAGTTGTTCGCACAGAGAGTTTCGAAGAATTAATCCATGTAAAAAAGAGGAAGTTTATTTTTATATCTCCCCTACATTTTCATCTACGAGAAAGATCCCAAATCTCGACATTAAGGAAACTGCTGGCTTATGGATCTTCGAGAGCCGAAAGAGAATCTTAGGATCTCAGTTCACTATTTCTCATCGTATTTTTCAGCAAGTAGACAAGGCGGGAAAGTTAGAAATTCCTTTAGAATCGCTCCTCTTACCATACTCTTTTAGACACTAGGAATCTATCCGTAAAGTCGGCGACGCACGGTGTTCAACACAGAGAAAGAACTTAGCCGTGATTTTCTCGATAGCTACCCATTTTGAAGGCATGAAAGTTCTCTTAAAGATATCGAACGAATCTCAGCACAGGGAAGAAGCACCGTATAAAATATATCCAAAGTTTTCTACGTTCCAGGAGAGGAAGCTTTTAAATCACGTTTTTACATCCGTTCTAATCATTTTTCACGCTGACCAGGCTGCTTTTATTTGTCTCGTAGCAACCAAAAACTTCACGTGGTAAAAAGCATTGTACTCTCGTCAAGACGAGGTCGTGATTAATTGTCGTCCCTGAAACTTCTTCCTTTCCCTACGGAATTACCACTGGTCTCCTCGTTACCTTTAAAAAGAGCCGAAGAAAGAAAATGAGCGAGCCTGCTGCGGACGCTCGTCGGTCACAAAGAAGCCCATTACGAACGAAATAGGTCAATTAACCAGATTCGTATCCTGTCGTAAGTATCTCTGCGTGACGTAAGCCGGGAAAAGGAAGAAGTAGACGTTATTGAGCTACGCCCACCTGGTGCGTGGACTTCCATTGAAATGGAGAAGAAATCATCTTAAATCGAGTCGATGTTAAGTGTATCCATAGAATGTTGAATTACCGAGATAAAAACAATTTCAAATTTATTTATTTCCTCAACATTACTCCTGCATCGAGCTTCTTATCTCGTGTTTCGTCACTCGAATTGCAAGTGTTTTTACGTTTCACCAGTTTTACGATCACCCTGTGTGGTTTCCACCGACTATACTTCGGCTTGGCTGGATAGAGAGATGGAAGCGAAGGGGTAGAGGATGAACGAGATGAGGAACGGCAGGAGCTCGCGTCACGAGGGCACCCGTCGAGCTTTACCACAGAAGGTCGAGTGTAAGTGAGAGAGAGAGAGAGAGAGAGAGAGCTCAGCTTAATTGGGGACGAGAGAAGGCTCGTAATTTCACGTCGCGACGCAAGGGCACCGGTGCCCAGGCGCCAGTAATTTGTAATCCGTATGCTTAGACGCCGACTACGCTTCTGACACGCCGAGATCATGGCATTAACGGAGACGAAATCACGCATGGTATCGCATAACCAAGCTGCTCGAATCACGATACATCTTCATGGAATCGACACTGTTCCATCTGGGACACGAAATTATTGGGATAGGTACAGCTGCTGGCTATCGATGATATCGAAATGTTATCGATGATATCGTTAAGTATCAATTAGATATCGATACCTTATCGGTAATCAATCGCTTTGATTGCAATCGATATTCGAATTCAAATTTCTGTAATCGCATGATTTTATATTCTGTGCGTAATGTTTACCTTAGCCGTTCAATTTTTCACGCGCAACGTAGGGATGGAAATGAAATTGATAAAGGACGCAGTTGTTTTAATTTTTTTATTTTTTTTTATTCGATAACAATTTTCGAGGAACGACACGAACGTGTCCTATCGTTCGTAGGATAGAACGTCCATCGGATTAATTCGTTTACAGGAGAGATTCGATTCGAATGAAAAATCGGTTTCGTTGAGTTTCGAAGCGTTAAATTGAACACCAAGGGTATTGGTAATTAAGAGGGGTCGATAAGATTGAAAGAGCATTGTCGTCGATACGATTGATGAACGTCACCGAGGACAATGATAGGGATTTAATTGATTCAAGCGATTTTTCTATTTTTCATTTTTTAGCTCTAAATTTTGGATCCTCATTTTTTTCTAATATACTGTTACTACGAGAAATAAATTTTAAATTGTAAAAAATCAAATTTGAGTTGTTGAGAAAGGTGCACCTTTTTCCAATTTGAAGAAACGTGAAGAGGGGCTGCATTCGATTATGTATACAATCTCCGGGGTGTGTACGAACAGATACGAATCTGTATTAAAGTAGCGGATTACGGTTCTCCTCTCGAAAGGAAACTCGTTTCGACGTCCGTTCAATTTCGTGTAAGACCACGTGCAAGAACTAAGCTTTAGAATCTCTGCAAGCGCTACTCTAGCTCGCCTTAGGAATCACTTTTTCCTTATGACCAAAGGCAAATAATAATTAAGGAAAATGGTAGGTTACATAGACTGTAAATAAAACTTTCATTTCATCGAGTTCCAATCTACCGCAACTTCGATAGCAAAAATTTTACGATACGCTATTGAAACTTTATTTCTGTTGATTGAATTCATCAAATATTTTAGACTTCAACGATTTTCAATTCTGTCGTGCACTTAAACACGAACGTATGCTCTCTTTCATATTGCCAATAATTCATCTAAAAATTTTCCATCAGATCCAAAGCGTTTGGTCAATTTGATAGAGAGGTTTCTGAAAAAATTGCTCGATGCCCGATTGATACTTTACAAAGATTGCAAGGAAGATTAATGCAGGTTGGATGTTGCATTAAGACGCGAGTAATAGTGACGACTGCAGCCGGTAGATCTTTGCTGATACGGAAACGCGTCGCGAGCGAGAATGTGGCGATGTATGCGCGGGCATGCACGAGGATCGATTCGACAAACCGGGTACAGAGCTTCTTATCGTGAACCACGCTTTATACCAGTTCCTGTCCACCATTTCTACTGACAGTTTGCTTTTGAATTCAGGCCAAAGCAGTGCTCGAGCTGCGTATTTGCAGGTACGCTCGATGAAAATCTCGAGTGCGTTCCGGCCGATCGATACCTTTGATCGCGATGATAGGCTCTGCGAGAGGAACGCGCAAACACGCGAGTTCTCTGTGTAAATACATGTCGGAGGTTTGGTTTACGTAGAATGTTACAGGAGAATTTTAAAAACATGCAAAATCTTCTGGTTATCGTAGACTCGTGATAACGCAACGTGTAACGATATAACGCGTGGCAATATATCAATGATCGAGCACGGATTCCATGAAAAGTATCTCGATCGTGATCTCGAGCACCGATGCAAGAAGTTCGGATGCTCGAGCACACGATAACAGAAAAAAAAGGATCCAGGGGAAAAAGATCGAGGGGAAAAAAGGTCGAAGAGACGAAACGAGGGAAGAGAAAAAAGGCTGATACGGATGCACGACGATAAGTTGCGAGAATAGGAAGGGCAGAGGAATGCTAGGGGGATGAACGTTCAGCTCTGAGATAGGATCAAACGAAACGCGGGGTTGTAACGTAACATCCACCCCAAAGTTGCTTCTCCCTTCCTCTCGTCAGCCTATGCACTTCCTTCCGATTCTCCTGCTCCGTTTCCCGCATCTTCTTTCCGTTCTTTCGCGTTTCGAGAACTTGTAATACGACTGACATTTTCTTCTTTCTACAATTTCGAACAACCATTTATTAGTCTTCTTATGATTTATTCCATGTAATATTACTCTTATAAATTTTGTAACTTGCATGTATTGCCAAGCAGGAATTTCTAGTTTCAATAAATAATGTACATAATTTTCAAGTATTCCATTCTCGTGCGATGGAAAATTCTATGACGACGAAAAATAACGATGTAGCACGGAAAATATGCGTCGATTCGTACGCGTTTCAATGCGATTTCGACGGAAGCTGCGGAGAGAATTTGCGCGTGTTCGCGTCGAAAGAGAGCCAACATCCCCGTGTTCCAATAAACTACATACCGCGCCGCATTTACGTTGTACGTGCTCTTTTTGTCCCATTAGGTACACGCCACACAGAGACAGAGAGAATCCATTGCGACGTACCGCGGGTCTGTTTGCTGGCAACGGGAAAAGTGGAGAACGGTGTCAAAGGGGGAAGGTTCACGTTAGGACCGAAAACTACAGCTGTTGTGTTTTCGAAATTGAACATTCGAACATTCTTAGTCCGCTCGATTAAAGATAAAATTTTCAAAGCAGAATTCATGTCGCGCAATATCGATAAATTTTACAGACAATATCAAGGTAACAAATCTTGTTCCATTGTTGACGGCACAATGCTTCGCTGGATTCAGACCTTCTTACATATACATCGTAAATTTTACTTGCTGGTTTCCTCTCTGATTCGCAGCATTGTTCTCTAGTAAGATGCTTTCGTGTTACGTGCACCTTTGTGATATTACCCTGAAATATTCGCGGCATGTCGGTGGTGCTCGGTACGCGAACGTGTACAAGTTCCAAGGGAAAGAGATCAATGATTCCGCAGCCGATATGCATGCATCTACTGCGCTCACTGCTGCAGTGATACGGGACACGTCTAGTCAGACATAGTGAAATTAATTATTAAAAATGTGGATAGTTGGAGCGAAGCTCTGCTATATAACGACTAATCGGGATTTTTGTGACTTTTTAACTCAAAATCTAGATTATCAATCTTGACCATTCTTTACAAGCAGATCATAGAATTCGTATTTTCTAAATTAAAATTTGGGTTGTTTTGTTTTGATCGACTTTTAAATCACAATATCGCTCCAGTATGTCAGCCACGAAGCGAATGGCGGCCTAGTTAATTTTTTAAATACTTTCCCTTTCCTTTGATTAATTACACAATTACATTAGACGATTAGAGAATCACAATGGTAATTAATGTATTGGAGATTTAATTACGAAACAGCACGATGATCTCTAAATGCCATTGTATTAGTATTTCATACTGAGGTAGAATGTCATTTTGTCTGGTATTCAATGGTGTAGAAATTGTTAGAATGTTCCGTAATATGTAGAACCGTCGCGTCGTTTCACAGAATCATCCAATATGTTACTGTGCGAGTCATTTTCTACATCGTAGGAGTTCGTGCGATGTTTATTTCGAGGAAGATAAAGGAGAAAATAAACGGTACAAATATTTTCTCCGAAATCCGTGTTCGTATCATAAAGGTTTAATGATCATCCGTTTGTTGTATGATACAATTTATAGAGGTTAACACAATGGATAGCATATCACAGAATGCCTAAAGAAAGAAAAATCGGTGAATAGAGGTATCAGCTTCGGTGGTATTGTGTAATGGAACCTGAAAATAATTATAGCGATGACACGTCATAAAATGATGGATGTTCCGATGAAAGCCGATATTCAAGATAAAATCCTCTCTATACGGTACACGGAAGATAAATATACTTGAAAGTAAATTTTATAATAACAATAGAACAAATATCTGACGAGCACCGAATCTCAATTAAAAGAAACTACATTAAATTTAATATAAATTGTAATAAATTCGTTTCTGAAGAATTTAATATGCTGCAATTTGGATTGGCTGAAACTCAATTAACATTACTGCTTTGCCAAATGAGACACAGAGATGGAACAATGCGAGGTGGTGAGAAATCCGAGGGTACGTCGATGTGATACAATACAGGGCCCAAAAGCGACCCCTATATCTCCACTCAGCAGCCTCTCTGTGTGTTTCGTTAGCTCGCGGTTTCATGAGTTTGCGGTTCGGTTGCTACGTGCTGTGCTAGAGAACGCGACCTGATAAACGGAAATGACTCCTCCCCTTATCAGTGCGATCATTAATCGAAACTAGTAATCGTTATTAACCCGAGAAAATCATTGGTGCCATTGCTGCGTTGATTAGATCGATCGTGTACTCGTTTGTGTCCCTTTATCTCAAATCAACTAATCTGTACATTTGATATAAACTTTAATTAGAAATGGAAGAAAACCTGTAAACCTAAATACCAATTTCAATCCCTTGAAATAGGTAAATGATTAAATATTAAAATCAAGGGTAAATGATCAGAGTTTTAACTAAAACAGAAGTAAGAAATGTCGTAACCTATATACAGAGAGCACCGAGTGTGAAAGTTAATAATCTAGCCCCGATATCTACGCACAGTGAACGACGATGAAAATGGAGGTCGAGAAGCTTTGTTTTCTCTCCGCTCGGCCTTCCTTCGAGTAGCACGATGGAAAACATGTTTTTCGCGTCCAACTTTCCCTTGTCATCGCGCCACTCGAGGTCCTTGTGAAAAGTTCGAGGATGGAGCGTAGCTCGATACATGGTTGTTCTTGGACGGAATCAGTAAAAGCGTATCCATTGAGAAAGTTTATATCCGTTTACTAAACGTAAACTTTCCTTGTGTACACATAATAGACATTTACTCATATCTAATATCTGCTTACCCGGCATTAGCGTTTTCACAATTGTGTTATCACTGAAATAATCACCGATACCACCGAAATACAATTATTTGACAAAATTTCGATACCAATCTGCACACCACTGCGGTCTCGTTAAGAGAACGAATGCAGCGTTTCGTGAAAAGTTGTTCAGAAAACCGTGGAGCAGAGTTTGGTATAGAGAATGGAACATTTCCCAGGGGGCAAATATCTGGTTGTCGCAGTTAGCAGGAACGATCGCGCGTTCAGAACAGTGTCGGTATCGTAAAATTTTACCGCCTCGTTCCGTTATCTTTCCTGGTATTTGTACAATCCTCGTCACCGCGGGTAGCTTGTTTAAACGGCTCGGGATTAGGTCTGAACGAAAGAGCAACGCGTCGCTGGAGGTTAGGCTAACGGCTAACGAATGGTGTCGTTGAAAATTCACCCCCCTTGGTGGAAAATGCTTGGACGGTTAGTTGCTCCTCTGTTCACGGGTGTCGTCGGACGAATCGTCGTTAGTCGAACGAGGCAGCAGACGTGCATAATTAACGCGAGCTTGGTCGTTAATCCGCGTCGAGCTAAGCCGAGGAACTCGCGTCCTGAACACACGATCTCTTTTCATCGCGCACAATGGACACCGGATAATAGGGTTCAGGTCGCGTACGCGGTGCAGGACGAAGAAACGGAGAACAGCAGGTACGTGGGCGAAAGAAAGCGAGAAATAGAGGAGAAACGTAAAATGAATAGTGGCAGAACGCTGGTGGAAGTCTGATTTTACATTATCATCCTGCGGAGGCGAACGGCATAATTGAAAATACCGAAGCACAGGTTGAAAATGTCGATAAATCTACGCCAACGACTCCTCCCTTTTACCTCTACCCTCCTCGTGGAAACCTCATTCACCGGATACGAACGAGTTTGAACGAGGTAGAGCATCAAGAGCCCCGGCAACCGAGATCAAGCACACCGAGTTGCTTGATCTGTACCTTGGGCTTGGCTTTGGCTTGATTCAATGAAATAGTCCGAGGTACCAACACAGATTCGTTGGGGTCCATGGATTTAAAAGAAACCTTGGCGATTCAATTTTCAAATAACATTCTTAAGTCACCCTGGTATATTGTCGAGACAAAAATAGCCACGATGAAAGTGTTAACGTAGGGGGTGAAAAAATATTTGTGTCTCGAAGAGATTCGTTTCAACCGGCAGAAAATCATTTGGAGCAACGAAGCATGGCACGTGGTATAAAAAAGGAAGAGGGCTAGAGGGTGGGTAGTGTAGGTAAGGGGATGGCGAACCATCAAGGAAAAAGTTAACGTCGTATCGCGGTATTTGTCATGGGTAATGGGCTGCGCGTTGTGTCGACGGAAGTTGGCCTCCGTCGTTAACTCGTTACCTCCCGGTAATCCAATGGCGCTATGCGTACAGGCGCCATCGCGAAGTCGCCCTTTGTCACGGCGCCCTCTTCCGCTTCGTCTGCTCGCTAGCATCGATTAATCACGTTCCATCCCTGCTCCTCTCCCTCGCCGTTCTACCTCTTGCACCCCTCGCTATCCGCGCGATCCGTTCTACCTCTTCATTTTTCGTCTTCTCTTTGTGAGTTCGCCGAGTTACTTTTTTCCGACGATGTCGCGCGTTCACCGTACCGGAAATGGAATTTATCTGGCAAAAACGTAACTCCGTGGATGGAATCTATCGCGCCTTTTCGACACAGCCCTTCCGGATTAAACAAAGATTTCTTTGTTCTCGGAGGGACAGTAAGACACTAAACGACTCGCAAATTTAATTTGTGTAATTTAAAAATGTGTTATTACAAGTTTCGAATCTTCTAATACCAGATGAGATCAGATTTTGGGAATTACCCTTCGCTGTTCAGAACCACGGTCTCATAGATCACAGAGTCGTTCGAAGAATTCGTTAATTGTGAGCACGCCGGATGGCGATAGGATTCTTTCGTGCAAATCCATTCAGGATTCTTGCCGAAGTATTCTGGATAATGGCTTAGCCAGGGAACAGCAGTTACTCACGGATCCTTTGAGTGGGCTAATGATCGCATTTTCTAAATAATTTTCCCCAACCGAGATTTCACAACGTTCAAACGGATTTTCATTTCAAAATTGGTCGGAAAAAAGCGATTAGATTATGTAACAGACTTTGAAACGAGACTCGTTGTTGTCAAGCGTTACAGAAAATTCCGACCGGATAAAACGACGTCTGTCTTATTTCCTGTATCTTTCGCCGGTTAACTGACGAACACGGTTGCAGTCGTATCGCGTGACGATTCTCTTTGACGATCGTGTGCACAAAGGTGTCGTTGTTCACGAGTCTCTTTTTCCTCTTTTCTGCCCTATACTTCGTTTAATTTTCAACTATGCCAGCTGCACTTTTACACCGCGCTGGACGCATACGCAACTTTATCCGTGGAAACGTACGATACGCTTTCAAACAGGTAGAAAGAGGGTTTCGTGTAAAGAAAAAAGTGTATTGTTTCGCCTCATAAAAGATTCAGTAAAATCCTTTGAAAGGTAGTCGGAAAAAAATTATGTAAAATCATTTGTCCTTCGGCATGCGTTTAAAAGGGAACTTTTCTCGTGTTAAAATAAAATCTCATCGAACAAGGATTTCATGTGTCGCACGTGAAAGCAAATAACCATCGTGGAGAGGCAGATTTTTTAGAATTGTAGTTCACCGTGTCAGAGACAAGAGTTTCATGTTATACGCTAAAATTCCAACAGCTTGGAACAGTGTCTAGGTTTATCGCGGATGTCAGAGGGGTAGATTCCAAGGATGTACAAGACACGAAATTCTTCTGAGAATCTGCACTGCAGAGAATTGTGTACCTTAAAGCTGTGCACGACGAAACGTTTTTAAGCTTACGCTGCACGAGTTTCTACCAACGTTGGAGACTGTCTAGATCAAAAGTTTTGTCTTTTCATTCTATCCACGTATTCTCTTGTTGTTAGGTGAGAAAACAACCCGAATCGTGCTAAATATAAAAAAAAAAGGATCTCGAAGTTTGGGAAATGTTTTTTAAAACATTCTGTACGTTTACTTAATCCCTGCCAGTAAATTTCAGGAAAGCCCTCGAATCTCCTTTGGACCTGGACACCAGTTTCAAATTATTTGTCCGGTTATTTTATTCGACCATCCAGATAGACTGGTGTAATTTACTCTTAACCATGAGCAAAGAGAGCAGAGCGATAGAATCAAGCAGAAAAGAGAAGAAACTGGAAAAAAGGGAGATTCCACGTAAAACGGTTTACAAATCCGGAATTACTTCCAGGGGGTATCTATTCCAGCAGTGGGATTTAGTTTCTGTTGTAGGCGGTAACTCGGTAGGCAACAACGACCAGGGTGAAACAGGGTGGAGGACGAATGGAGAGGTTGGAGGAGCTGAAAAAGGAAGAGACAGAGAATGGGTGAATCATGAGAAAAGCAGAGTACACTCTCGCTTAAAAGTCGTAAAAAGAATGACTAAAATCATTTATATATCAAAATGAATAAGTGCCTTTCTCCAATTTTTTATTTTTGTATTCTTCATTATATATCAATTCACCTGTCACACCAAGAATATTTCTGAATAACTTTGCCCAAATATATCCCATTCGGTTTCTAGAAGTACAGCAACGGATAGTTCATGATTTGATTCAAATTTAATTCGATTAAGTCTGTCAGAGAGGGCTTCGAACTCGCAAGAAATACCGCGTTTGCTTTTATTAACAGTTTCAGAATTGAAAGGATAATAAAAGCACGTTAGGGAGTTGTCGATCGATAGTTTCAGTTCATGGAAATTTTTTATCTTTTCCCTTTCTTCTTCTTTGTTCGTTTCATTTTTCTGCTCAAGAGGGATTGGAATTATCGAGGGACTCCCGCTTCATTAAAACCGTAATTCGTCCCTGCTTTATGAAACTCATATCGTACAATTTATTACTGCCTCGAGAAACGTAATGAGTTATGCAGCTAAGCTGCAAGCAATAACAGGGCGCCTTTTGTGTCGGAATAACAACTCTGGGTATAAAATGCAAACGTAACAAAATAAATTTCAACCCCCGCAGGGTGGAGCCAAATCATTGCTTACCCCGTGCATGATTTCGAGACTATATTAAATTTTAAATTGCTTTCAATTTATAATTTCGTTGTATCAAATTTTTCCCCGACATGTTTGTTATAATGAAAATGCAAGAGTTTAATTCAGGTTCTATGGAATGTCGGTGATAATTAGAAGTAAATTTTAATTCAGCGTTCCATAGCTGTCTGAATCTCGTTCGCAGTATGTGCAATATCGACTTTTTAATTCACTCGTACAGCTGTACAGTGCAGTTGTCGCGTATGTCTTCATTATCCTTAATTTCATAGAATTAAAAAATGTGTTTCTGCGCTACAACGAACAAAGCGAGTTTTTTTTTTCGGAACAAAAATAAAGAGAAGCTAGTTTTCCTAAAATTTACTGAAAGAAGATTGCAGTTCTCGCGAAGTTGCTGCGGAGGAGACTTAAATGAGAATCGGATGAACATCGTTACAAGGAGGTAAGAGACACTTAAACGGTAAAAAGGAACTCGGAAATGAGATGCATTAAGTCTGGTAAACAGTAGAAATTTATTTGCACTTTATCGACAGTTCGATATAAATGAGAACGTCGAACACCACTACCATTGGAACTATTTTATTCGTCGAGATTCCCTACTCGACTATTTATTTCTTTCGACTTTCTGATCGGTCGCAAATTATTGAGGAACGATTTAATTGCAGCTCGATTCGCAATACAGCAATGCGGTACTTGTCGGTCGATCTTAATGGAGACCCGTTCCAAATATTTTCAATCGTTCTTCCGCTCTTTGTACCCTTAATCGGAACGCTCACCAAGTACCATCGATTCTATGCGCAACTGTGAATTATTTTCACAGAAAGTAGGTTCCTCTTTGAGGGATCGATGCCTCCCAGTCGGAAGTCGATCATTTTGCGAACCAATCCCCTCGTTTCCTTTTAGAAATATTTGTACATTGGAGAAAAAGTTGGAAATGATAGGACAGTTACTTTTTCAACACCCTGATCTTACAATTTATCTTAGCCTATTGTGAAAAAATCTATAGAAGATATACAAGTCGCTTCGAATAAATCTGAATACAATGGCAACGGAAAAGTCTGATAGCTTTCCATTCTTTCTTGGATATATTTGCTCGAAGCTGGAACGAATATTGTGTGCACTGTGAAAGTGGTGCAAAAGATAGTATCACAGATAGGTGGAGGAGATTTTCAAATTTATTTTACTGTTCTACCAAAGAAAATACCAGTTTATGATATTCTGATCTGAATAATTCAAAGCTTAGAACTTGAACAGAAGGAAAAAGAGAAATAATGACATCGTTCGTTGTCTTCTATAGAAAGAAGGACAAAGAGAAAAGCAGAAAGCATTACTATATAATTTCATTTTTCAATGCTTCTTTTTACTTTGATATCATGTACAGTGGAGTAAGCCTCGATTTTTCTCGAACAATTTCTGTCATGTTTTCTATGGAAAATATACGAAGGAAAGAAAATAAATGTAACTTATCAAAAAATGTCGGTTCCTCAATTTTCTAAAGAGACGTTCCGACAACGATATTTGTAGGTTTCTTGACAGACATCTCGAAGGAACAAGCAAATCGATGAAACGTCTCGACGATGTCGTCTGGAGAATAAGACTTTTCACGGTTTCCTAGCAATAACTTGTTTACCTCACGTCGCGGCAACCAAGGGAACACTATACTCGCGACGTGAATAGTAATTGGTTGCACACTCATGGGACTCGCGAACCAAGTGGCGAAGAAGTTGCTCGTTCAATGAAGGGTCAGAAACGAAATTAGAAAGGCGAGTGTGAGGGTGAATTACACCGTTGGAAAGACAAAACCGGCGACGTATAGAATTTCCTAATCACATTTCACGCCACCGCGAAATACCTTTCATTCAATTTGTCTCGTTCATATTTCCTCGTCTCGTGTATCCACTCGTCGACGTGTTTCGAGTTTAAAAGTGCACGGAATTCGAAAACAACGTTTGCATTTTCGTACATTCGAGAAACTTTATGTTGATTCAAGGTATTTTTAAAAATATCCTTTTATGAAACATTTCATCGCTTACGCAATTTTCCTTGCAGGTTGTAATTTCATTTACCTCGAAAATCACTTAATTACCGTTGCAAAAATTCAATCCAATATCTTTACGAAGTTCGAAAGAACTCTCTTCAATTTAAGAGAAGCGGTCCCCTCGACGCATCTTAACTTTCCCCCAACTAAATCTTTATTACACGAAGAAATATGGAAATCTTTCAATTTATAAAGACCGCGACTACTTCCCTTAGCCTAGCTCCAAACTTTTCTGCTGAAATTATAGATCGCCGTCGGTCGCAGTTCCTTTTTCGAGCACGCTAAGAAACTCCTGGGTAATAAAAAGTTCGGTCGGAACGAGCAGTGTTTTTTGGATTTCCGGATTTTACACAAGGAAATGTAAATGCGGGCTTGAATTTTATGTCCTGTTTAATTCAGCCGACTCCGCCTTTATGAAATTTTTACAAACTCCTTGACACTGATTCGACATCGAGCGAGAACAAGGACGATCGTCGAAACTATTTCCACCGAATGTGGCGCAAATATGTTTGCAAAATGTAGAACTTTGCGTTTGACCGATTAGACTATTTTTTCTTTGCATAATTTAAATACGTTGAAAGTGGGCGGTAAGGGGTTGAGTTTGGTGACGATCGAAAAAGAAATCGTGAGATATATGCAATCCGTTTACGGGGGCAGGAAGATGAAATATTCTCTGCCCCTGACACGAGGATTCTTCGAGCTTTTCACCGAGCAAGGTATGAAAGGGATAGAGATTGAAAAGTGTGCTCCATTTGTATATGACACACGAAGCCGGCATGCAAATGCATCCTCTCCGGTTTGCCAAATCTTTCTGAATCCAAATACAACATTTAACCCGTTCGGTATGCCACGTATCGACCAAAAAGCAACGCGATATTCGACGCTAAGAAGGATTATCTAAAGGATTCTATAAAAGAATTTCTGTTAAACCTTATCATCAACGTCGTTCACTGTTTCAACAAACTGAAACATCCCAGAATCGACGAAAGAAGGAAGTAAGAAAAACAATTTGAAATAAAAAGAGTGGAAATGTTCGCGTCAGGAAACCGCATTAAAGATCGTACAATGTTGGTTGGCTGACAAAAGGGTGCAGTACAGGGTGAAAACAATAGGAAGAACAAGATCGAACACAGTTAGAAATATCGAACGATGTTCGAACGGATCATAACGTTACTGGTGGTGATATAAGCGTCGGAGAGGGCATTCTTTTCGAGATCAGAGGAATAAGGCAAAGAAGAAGTACGAACGAAAGAAGTGGACGAGAAGACAGGAAACGAGGAAAAGAGGATATGGCTATGGTGTTGCATTCGCGTCACGCGCCACCTACTTCTACTTCCATAGACAATCCTATGCTTTTGTTAACCTGTTTTACTCTCTTTCTTTACTCCTCTCCATCTACTTCAATAAGAACCTCGAGTAAATCAAGGATTGCTTTCCGCGTCTTTCTTCCTTTCCTCTTATCCGTTTTCCACTGCTCTTCGTGTTTTATCAATGTCTCGTACGGACATCGTGAAAGAGGAAAGTGTAGGCGTTTAGAGGAGGGGAAGGCGCTGAGTCTCCCCGGACGCCCTTAGCTCGGGTCGGCGACCGCCAGGTGGCAGCGGAATTGAGCTTCTTCTCGCTGGCGGTCCCCAGGCTTGCGATTCGGATATATAGGAGTTCCAAAAATCGGGGTTATAGGCGTCTGGAGTAGGGATTGTTTGTCGTCAGCGTCATCCTGAGACGAAACGCCTTTTTCTCTCCCTACAAAAGAATTGTTTTCATTTCTATTCTCTTCATTTTATATTCACACGTGTTAACAATTCTTTTCAATGTTATTTTGATAAAAATCGAAGTCCTTATTACTTTTGCGATACTTGACTGTATGTCTCATATTTCATAACACGCTGAATCGGCAGAGATTCGAAGGATGTTAAAGTGCCGGTACTCGTGATGCGCGTTATACGATGCTGTTGGAAACTGTTGAAGAGCATCGACATCCTGCCGGGTACTTATCTTTTGTTCTTATTTGGAATGCAAGGGGTCGTCGAACCGTCGGGACCGAAGCCAGGCAACCGTATCTCGAGAAAGTCATAATGGGAAACGCGAACGCCAGCTGAACGAAGGCGAACGATTTTCTCCGTAACGGATGAATTCAATTGGAATCTTGTCGGTGATAAGTTTTTCAGTATCGAGATTAGAAATTGGACCGTGTTATCGGCGATGAAATAAAAAGCTTGCGCCGATCTATTGTACCTTCGAGGCGTGAAACGTAATAAACGCTAAAGTGGATTGCGACAGATCGTAGAATAAAAGAGTATCGCGAAGGAAGAGGAGGATATCGAGGAATTTAATCATCGTCCGAAATGGTAAAATTAATTTTCAATCTTTAAATAAGCGTTTACACAATTTCGATAATTCGTTCCGATGCGTCGTGAATTTTCCTTCCGAACGATCACCGCATTATCGATTAATCTCCTTCGCTTCGCAGTTTCCCGGCTTCCGCGAACAAGAAGCCGACAACTTCGAATCTCTGGCTAAGTTATTGTTGTCAAATTCAACGTCGACGTCGTCGGTGTAACCGCATTAACGTCATTAAAGTTCGTCGGGACAGGCAGTTGTTAACGAGTGCTAATGAGTCCACGGATAAACATTGAAATTACTTTAGATCAGAACCGGTGCTAGACTCTATCGAATGTCGTTACGTCGTGTCTAAAGTTGTCGGAAGTTACGTTTTCCCTCGCACTTTGCTCGGAAAATCCTCACGCTGAGAGAAGCTATTATCGTTATCCGCTTATTTTCACTTTTCCTAACTAAGTTTCGATTCAGACGATGCAATCTTGTGATTTCGCGGTGTGTTCTCGATCGACTTCCCGTAGAAGAATTCGCTTCGCGTTTCCGTCCCGCCGAAATTATGCCTCCCCTTTGTTGTTCGATACTCGAAACAAGAAATTTGCATACCACCTTTCGGGTGGACCCGAATCCAAACACGAATGGTTAATTCCCTGCTGTCTCGAACGTTTCATCTTTTATGTATGAGACACGAATGTGACTAGATATTATAAAGGAAATATTTGAACTAGTTAAATATCTCTCTAAGGGATGTTACATGGT
Source organism: Osmia lignaria lignaria (assembly GCF_051020975.1). Taxonomy (NCBI): domain Eukaryota; kingdom Metazoa; phylum Arthropoda; class Insecta; order Hymenoptera; family Megachilidae; genus Osmia; species Osmia lignaria. Next base: position 10,534,974 of record NC_135041.1, read on the forward strand.
CACGAGAAGGGAAATAGACGAGATTTAAAGTTGACGGTAGAGAATCTCTGCACATTCCAAAGTGACGGTCGGTGTATGCCATTGGCTTTTCGCGGTTTATCGCGTGGGAAATATGGTAACACGTTTATCGCGGCTTGGTACACGCAGCGCAGAGCGTACATACACCGTTTACCGCAGTGCTATGAATCGAGTTAGGCGGCTAGCAAGCCCCGAAAGCGCGTTTCATTAAGCGTATCTATTTCCTCGGCGAAGCGAGGATTAATACACTTACGACACTGGATAAACCGTCCCGTTTAAATGCGGATACGCAAACGTTTCGCTCGAACGCTCCGACAGTCTGCTCGCTACGCGAATCGGATAAATAATCTTGCTGATTCCTGACGAATGAATTTCCTTGCAATCCTCGCGGCGATAACTTCGCTGCCTTAGAAATTCTATTCTTATTTCGCGAAATTTGAAATTAATTATTTAATTATTCATTTTTGAGCAACGTTTCGACCCCTTGTTCGCGTCGTACCCATTGATTATTGGCAAACATTGTTAACGTGATGAATTATCTGGAAATTTAAGGGTCTACCATTTATGACTTTGGGTAATTAACGTCGCGGCGGTGGGTTAATGACCACCTCGTGTTTATCGACGCTATAAATGTGACCGGTTTGACGTGCATATTATTATAGTTGGTAATTAGGTGAATGTAAAATGTGTCATAAACTTAAAGTCATAAAGAGCCTTTGGCAACCACGTTTGAGAAATCCAAATAGCTTGCAATGATCGTAATGAACATTTTCATAGAATACACTTCTTCGAGTTTAAAAAATGAAAAAACAAAAAAGAAAATTCAACTGATTCGTTCGTCCGGCTGAAATTTCGCGGAAGATCGAAGCACTGTTCCCGGACGCATCGTAGAAAGTGCTGCAAACTTTTTAATGGAATATTTATGAACGTATCCGGTTTCAATTTTTATGAAATTTTGTTCCGCTCTCGGGAAGCTCGCGAAGAAGTGCACGAATACCCCGACGGGGTGAGTCGTATACACAAGAGAAATCTTTTTTTTCCCTCTTTTCCTGAATACCCATCGTTCAGAAATTTCTTGCGCCGAACAATCTTTGCAATGTAAAAACTTTATAACGACTTTAAAGGAACGATTTAGGGGAGTTTGTTGGACTTATAACACACCTTCATGAACCGTGTACACTTTAAGATAAATAAGTGTCCATTTTTTCAAGATACATAGCTCCGTGTGTTGTTCAAATTTTTAATATCGAAAAAATATTTTTGCTCCTTTTTCACTGTTCTTTAAGTGCCATCAAGATGCAGACGACGGGGTAGTCGTTTCAAAGCGTTTAAAAGATCCATTATAAAGCATAAGCAGCAGCCTCTCGAGTGACGAAATTAAATTGAAAATATTTAATGGATCGCGTGGCAAATAAGAAACGAAGAGGTCCATCCTATCTTAGCCCGTAGTGAACGACTTTTTATCGCGCGCAAATATATGGTTCAAGAGGCAAGGGTGAGGCAGCATTGTTGTCCTTTACGACTGGTTCACGAACGATAAATCACCCCGTAGGAAGTGCTCTCGTGAGACCAGACAGATTTCACCGTGCTACATTCATTACCCTCTTTACAGCCGTTTTATATGTTTCCCCGATGGAACCTTTGTAAAACAGATTCTAATAGCGAGCAAAGTCTCCCATGGCGCGCGTTTGCAGTACACCTCGCGAATCTTCCGATTCGAATTTTCTTCGATTTCCCAAGCATCGAACACGAATTTTCCTTAAGAAAGTGAACATTACCAGGAATGTAATTTCAGGATTAAATTAACAATTAAATCGGTATTCTACCCTTTTCTTGAATTTTGGAAAAATCTTCTTTCGCCAGAAAGAAGGTAAGCAAGTTTTCCTTAAGAATTTCCTTTGGCTTCAAAGTTACGTGTATTTTGTTAGATTTCGACGTGTTGCAACGCGTCGAGCGTCGTTGAATCGGCGAACAACTTTTCTGACGTTTGAATCGGGAATACGATCTCCCTTTGACGTCCGTTGACGAATGGAACAGGCTGAACAATGCGGGGCCAGAGTATTGTTCGTTTTTCCATTCGTGTTCGTTCGATCGTCGACGGAAATTGAAGAAAAGCAAATGAAACGAGTCGGTCGATGCGAATAGTGGAACAAAATTTGATGAAAGAATACTCGCGTAGCTTTTTTTTCACGGTGGAACACTTTACAGCCCCGTTCTCACGGTTAGTTATGTTAATTTTTGGCCCAGAAGTATACTTTCCTCCGTGTCCTTTTAAATTCCTATTCCTGCCATCATTTTTTTTTTTTTTTGTGCAAAAAGATAATCACCTTTGAAATTCGTGCGAGTTTCCAGCTTAACTGTTATTATAAATTAGAAATCTTTCTAGCGTTAATGGCTTAATAGTCTGTTATATCAGAGATTCATAGCAATGACATAAAATATTTCATTCGTTCCAACACTTGAATGGCGATCGTTATTCCACGATTTTATCGCTGCATTTTCAAGAGAAAATGCGATTTGAATCAAAGAGGAATGAATAGTAGAGCGGGAAAAAAGGGAATTCAAACGTGGAACATCGTCGTAGAACGAATTTCATCGCTGAACATTATTTTCATTCCGTTTCTCTTCCTCTGTTCCAACGTTCAACAGCGAATAGCTTTTAGGTATAGGAAAAGGATATGGTAGAATATAACTATCGTCCTGCGCGGGTATCGAATTTATTTCGCACAGCTTTCACCGACAGACAATGCACACGTTCTTTTTCTTTTTAACTTTCTTCAAGGGCGTTCCTTTTTATGTCGATCATTTTTATCCACTTTTGTCATTCACCTTTTATTTAGCAGAAATTGATGAAATTTTAAAAATTCAGACACGTAATATGTTCGATTGCAATTATTTGCAATTACACTTGTGCTTCGTCAGATTGTTGCTCCCTGTAGGTGTCATTTAGCACACTCGTGGCAAGCAATAAAATAATTCTCCGGGACCGAAATGCTCCCTTTTGTAGCTGATCGTTGCAAGCTCATTCCAGTCGAGTCGATCGCTAAAAGCATCATAAGGCGAAGGGGTTAATCGAAGCCGTTCTATCGGAACTATCCGTCGATATGATTACGGAACAAGTAGGAACAACCGGAACGACCGATAAAGCGGTCAGACGCAATAACCGGTGCAGGAACTTTGTACTACCAAGTCGTTGATGGTCCTGGCGAGCCAGCTTAACGATAGTAATTGCATAGTTCGCGCAAATTGTAAACTCCCGACGGCGTGTACGGGAGTAGTTCATCGCGTGGATTTTCGACCGGCCAACGAAATGTATGCAAACCACCGCACCGCTTCTAGGATCCCAGAAAGAATGTTATATTGAATTTCAAATGGAACCCGATGCGATAAATAAACTCGGACGCCGTCAAAGTATTATCACCTCGATCCTCCGCGTCGTGAAATTGAGAAATATCTTCGAGATTCCTTTGAAAGGCAACACCGTCCGAAAAATCATTTCCATAGTATCGATTTTGAAAAAACAAAAATTACTACGAGATTTTAATCAATAATCTCTTTGTTCCGCTTAATGTACCCCAGAAATTGAAATTGATTATAGCGAATCAGTTAACCCGGCGTTAAGTCGGTTTTATTCCATTCCACTTAGACGATTAAAACGCGACTCGATTCAGGAGTGTAGAGTTTCTTCGTTCTCTTTCTTAGAGGAAGTCCGCGTGTCCATCTTCAACGAAGCTTAAACAGATCGAGTTTGCTAAATTATTAGAGAAATACACGAAGAAGCGTATTCAGAAGATGGAGAGTTGAATTTAATAGCAGAAAAGACTTAGAACTCGGAATTACACCGGAAAAGAAATGACTCGATTCTTTCGCGAGAAATGGAGTAAAGTGGTTCAACGAGAATTGAAATAAGTGAATCCTTTCGAAATTTCGTGGTTAACGAGGGATTAATAAAAATTTGCGAAACAAAGACAATATTAAACTGAAGCGAAGAAAAGTAATAGGTTTGAAGCGTTCCCCGAAGGGAATTTTATTAAATGAGTTTCGCGGATCTACCTTTATGTTTTTAATTAAAGCCCGACTGCACAGCAAATTTCCGTAATCTCCTGTCGTATACCGTTTCAACAGAGCGCAGATATATACGAATGAATTCCGTGAAATTTTATATCGTTTTGCGAATCAAGCCCGCTGCTGTTAACGTTATGAAATTGAAAAGAATCGGGGAAGATGCTATAAATTATACTTTTTTTCATTTTTTCTTTTATTTTTTTTTCGGTGTATCGTGTTCAAGACACGTAGGACTGGAGTCAGAACAAAAGTGTTCGGAGCAACTTCGAGCTCGGTTTACTTTCATTCATCATAAAGCCGGCTCGTATCAGAAGATAAATTACGACGAAAACAAAAGGATAAGTTTTTAGGGATGGTGAAAAGACTGCTCTTTTCATCGGTGAAAGCGACGAAGAGACGTAAACCAGCGTATCTACACTCTCGCTTTAAGCTACGACGAGAAAGGAGACGCTCCAAGACATCTGTAGAACGAGAATCTTACGTTCCCATATCTCGCATTGCCTTTGTAAGAAACTTCAGACGAAAGACTTTTAATATTACGTCTGGTGCCAACTTGGAAAAAGCTATCTTTCGCACATTCGCTTTTTCCACTTACAACTCAATGGGAGAAACTTTATTCCTCGGCTCAACTTTAGGGTACCAGAGGAAATTATTGTCAGGTTTATTTAATAACGATGGAAATCAAAACGTAATGAAAAAAGGCCGAAAAATAATTTCATTTTCTTGATTTTTAATGAGTTTTATTTTGCTTTGACTCAATCCACGCTTTGAATAGAAATTCTAAAATTAGTATAATCGATTACTATTCAGTTCGATAATGCATTCAGTTTCAATAGAAAGTTTCACAATTACGTCACCATCCACCCTGCCCTGCTGAATGCATTAAGTAATGGGAATGTTCGGTTGGAAGTAGTATAAGAGCGTGCGTAAGCAGCCCAGTGATCGTGCAGCTTTAAAGTCAGCCATGCGGCATTACACACCGGGCTAGTAGTTACGGAACAACTTTGGTCAGACCAGAAGCTAGCAGGCCTTTAATTAGTTCTGTCCAGCGACTTAGCCACTGCACTGCTATTTATCGCCACAGTTATTACGTACTTTCTCATTCCACAACTTATCGCAGCAAAAATCGAGGCAGAAATTGATTTTTCTTTTCAATTATTTCTATAACTTTTCTCCGTCATTTCATAGTTTTTATTTACGGTTAGGTGAAAAATTCGAATTACTAATTCTTAACCCAAAATTATACCAGTGCATAGATGGATAATAATTTTATCTAGGTCAACGATAGAAAAGATTTTTAAACAATACAAGTTTCTCAATCTTTAATTTCCAAATTCTTTAAGTAATATTAATCACACACAAGGAAAACAGAATTATTAAAATTCTTAGTTGAATTAATATAAATAATATTAATTAGGAGATTGATACGACTTTGACACAAACTTCCCAGAGCTTGTAAAATTGAATTGGTGGATCGTACTTTAAAATTCAGTGAAGCGAACATTGAAAGAGGAATAGGAGAACGCGTTCTCCACACGTGACGACAATAGAGAGCAAACGGCCCCGATAGTTTGCACTTTTGTTTCTTCGAGTTCCTCGAATCGGTTTGAGTGCGCAGGCGAGACCCAGAGTGACGAAACACGTCACAATGCGTCCTGTTCGTGTAATTCAAGGCACGTATCACGGTACAGCAATAGAGAAAGGGTCGCAGAGACGAAACGAGGTCGCGAAACGTTTTTTTCCACCCTCGTAGCTCTTTTCGACCAGCGTCACGTGCCGTGTCACATCCGGTTTCCTTCAAATCGCAATGGAACGCTGTTGCGCGATTTGAAAGACGCACGCGGATTCACGCTGCGTTCCCGGAAAAATACTCCCACAGTTACCCTCTGTTTTTTACTTTTCTTCCCTTCTTTTCTTTATTTCAACATCGATTCGAGAAACCTCTACAATGCTTTTCTTCAATACCGTTACCATGAAATTGTATTTGCGTTGACTCGTTTCGTATTCGCGATTCCATGAAACTCTTCTGATTTACTACTGTTTTACTAGTGATTTTGTTATTTTCAAACTCTTGAATTTATGATTCGAAAAGAATTAATCAATGAATGGAACGACGACGAGTTTTACGAGTGGAACAGCCAAGTTGAAGTAGAATATAAATCTCTTCAGCACATTAAATCCGTGATATTTCGAAACAAATTTGTTTATCTTTTACACAGGATGATCCTGATGAAATATTTCATTCGCCTTGTTCCAAATTGTTCACCCATCCATTTATTTCTTACCAGACACTTCGTTACAAAGCAGTAATTGATAAAATTTTATAATTAATGATCATTGTACTCTTTTTATTTGTTTCGATGAATGTTCCTAAAATTCGACAGTAAATTTTCTCGGCGCCCTAAATTAATAGCAACATTGAATTTCAATAACAGGCAATTGACGTACGCTTCGCAAATATTTAATAGAAAGTCCGAAAAATTCGTGCGGTTTAACTGCTTTTATTAAAATCTGATTAAACATCGAATCTCCGTTGTGGATTTGATCGAAGCCGGTGTACAAGGAAATTAATTATAAATTTTGTTGCTCGATACGCGAAAATGAATCTGATCCAAATAATCGAGAAAAATTAAACTGTGAAAACAAACGCGGTGCTCGATTAAGTTAATCGAGAATCCTCGATTCCATCCCGTCAAATTCAGTGTTGACCTGCGTTTCGAGTCCGCGTAGGCGGAATCCGCTCGTTCGGCAGCGCAAATACGAGCGAAACGCGAGCGTTCGTTTGCACGGAAAATATTCCTCGCACGCAAGCGTTCCGAGAACACGACAGGAAGGCGGATGAGAACAGCACTCGGTCGATATAAACTCCGATCAGAAATATCCATTTTTCCAGGAAATTCTTCCGCGTGATTTATCTTGCGGCGATTTTCGCTTCAATTTGCTCCCCTTCGCGTAGCGTGTTGCGGAACGATCGCACTCCGCGCCCTCGAGAACCAGCCCTTGATTATTCCGTTCTCCATGCTCGTTCGCGCCGCCCTTTAACAATATCCCCGGCACACGGGAAAAATTCACCAATCGGTGGAGATTTTCGCGAATATCCAGCTCATTACCCGGAAACTCCTCGTGACTTTATTACTTGATCGCAACATAGAAAAAATTATAGTTTCTTATATTGTCAATTGTTACGATCAACTAAATTCTTTATCATTTGTATCGCTAGAAGAGTGTTCACTCGAAATTGCTGAACTTGCAAAATATGGGACAAAAAATTGATGAGAGTGAATTTAATTGGAGGAATCGTTATTATACGAGAGCGAAGTGTCCTTGTGTCTCGCTTCGATTAACGAATATTAATCTAAATTGAAGGGAAAGCATGCTCTCGATAGAAATCACGCGTTCACCGACGAATAGCGATGAAAATTTATTGCATTTTCAGATTGTTAATTATTTTTCCCCGGTTGAGAAAGGTTTACCTAAAAATAAAAACCCTTCGCTCATTGTCAGTATTGTGACGAACGAGTTCGGTTAAAACTGTCTTTCACCCAGATATTCATTCATTATATCAAATTGATAATAATGCTTCGACGAACTAAATCTGAAGTTTCTTTTTGAGAAGAGAAAATTGAATGGTTAAGTCGTCTTAATGGTAATTCAATTTTAACGAGCACAGAGACATCCGATCGACTTCCCTTTAATCTTTTATCATTCGTTAAGTTTCCTAATGATACTCAGTTTGTATTTTCTATAAATTGCTTAACAAAGTAATTGTACAAATTACACTAAATCAGTAAAAAAAAATCGTATCAGAAGAATCAAGTTTGAACATAAAAAAATCGGCTACAAGAAGATCCCTAAGCCAATTGTCTCACTGATTTACGTCCTTTTTCCCTTTACGAGGAACAAGATGGCTAAAACGAATGGGGTATCCGGAAGTCATCGAGTACGTCGAACGAAGATGGATAATCAATATCGATACAAGCAGCGGATCAGCTCTCCAACCAGAGTCAGAGTAATGCTTCCATTTCGAGCTATCAAATTTGCCGGAGAACCCTCTGTCTTTATCCTCCCACTCATTTTTTTTTTTTTTTGTTCATCCCCCTTTTCCAGTCGCGTTCCTTCTATTCTACCCCAAGACTCGGTTTTCCACATGATTTTCCACCGTCCTCACGGTTCGCGTGTTCGCTCTATTTATCCAAGCAACGCGCAGGGTGCCGCCACGAAAGGTCCGAACATTTTCCTATTTTCTGCATCCTTCGCCACCCTTCCGCTTCACCTAAAACCACCCGTCTACGATGCACGTCTTTTGTACGATGCCTATGGATCGAATAAACTCACCCTCCCACTTTGTTACCACTCTTCGCTACTCTTTTCAATCTTTTCTATAAAAATATGGCGAAATTTTGCTTTCCTTCGTTGAATCGTTGAAACGAAAATTCAAGTGTTTCATAGAAGAAATCCTAAATATAGAAACATTGTCAATTCGAAACTCGTAAACTTTTTTACGAGAATTTTATTCGTGTGTACGAAACGTGACGAAACGAAACATCGTTCGTCAATATTTGAAAGCGTCCGTATTTAACACACCTGGGTTATTTGAAATGCGTTTTAAGGTATCACCATGCGTTCTGACGTCACGCTATGGTGAAAATGAATTCGTGCGCAGAGTCATGTTCGTTCGATTATTTGTCGTGTCCAAAGTCAACAGAAACCACCCCTGTATCCCTTGCGCCGTTCGAAATATTAAAAGAAAGTCACGTAAAGCTGGTGAAAAATATATATTGCTCGTATAACACAGGGAATAAAAATCGAAATAGTTAATAAAACGGTATCCACGTTTCGCAAAAACAAGTTTATAGAAAAATATGAACTCTTTTGAACACTTTTTCTCTTTTAATAAAAAATCGAGGTCGAAGGAGATCCTTGAAAAATACACTTTCTCGTTTCTTTCTCGTCTTATTTTTTGAAAAAAAAAGACGTGTTTTAAGTTGAAAATAAACGAGTGGTGCAAGCGCAAGTTCAAAGTGCCTTGCAAATATTTGCATTAGAATGCTGAAATGTCGCGACATCACGTTGATGGATTACACAGAAGGTTTTGTCGCGAACAAAGCAGCCGTTAAATAATAAAAATAATTGAACTTACCTAGCGTGTAAAATGTTAATTAACTTTTAGTGCCGTTTCTTCCGTGACAGAAAAATGTTACGTGCACGAGAAATAAACGAAGGAACAAAGGATCGAATGATCCGTTGCCAAGTGTTAAAAACGTGCATTGAATTTATGGCGAGGATATTTTCCAGTTCCATGTGATATCAAAAAAGAATATTTTTTTTTTTTACCAAGAGGTTTTTGATATTTTGCCAATGTTGTAACGCTATCTGTAGCAGAGAGAAACTTGGAAATCTTTCAACAAAAATCGATGTAATCAACTGTGAATCTAGGGGGACACGAGAATTCGTAGTTTACTATCGAATCAGTTTCTAGGCCAGAAATATTGTAATAAAGTATTACAAAATCAGAGATCCAGCCTATCGAATCTTTGAATTTATAAAATTTTACGATCTCTCATTTATTATTTTTTTTAAATTATACAAAATATTGAAGCTCTAACGAGCCTGTAATTTTTTCAAATATTCTTCAAAAGTAACTACAATGTTAATTACGGAAATTAGAGGCATGAGAGTCACAATGCTATGTGTACGTTGAACTTTCGTTTTATTTATTCCATCAACATGAGCGTCGTGTATCGAGATGCACACGACGTTTACAACAATCCAATAAATACTTGACGAACAATGCTACTCGATATTCGCACGTGATTCAAATCATCTACGTGTTCGGCATCCACTTGGTGAACGATCGAACCAATCATCTCTATACAAGTGTACACGTGTGCAAAGGAAAAAAAAAGTGGAAAGAAGATCAAAAATTGCTTCATCAATCGTAATCGGATTACAATCTTCCTCGTGCAAATGCCAGTATTCACTGCAATCGATGCATTCATTACGCGACACGCGTTAATCATGTTATCTAACCGTTCATTTATTACCGACCAACGATGGAATAACACGAAACCATTTATCATACGACGTTCAGAATTTTTGCAACTATCAATTTCTCGAATTTCAACAACAAAACGAATAAGCCAAATCGGTCCACTGATCGCAGAACGCGCTGGATCCTCTATGAAAGTACAAAGTGAGACTGAAAAAAAAAAAGAAATAATATAGTGATCGATTTATTTGTATTCTATATTCCTTTACAGAGTATTAGCTGAGCTTTTGTTACGTGCTTCGTCATCTCACCACATTCGCATTCAAGATCCCAATCATCCTATTCTTCTATATACGTACCTGGAACAAAAAAAAAATAGATATGGTTATCAATACGTTAGAATTCATTCTTTTGTACCATTTTCAAATCATCAGAAATATTTTCCACGGTAATATTCAGTTTACAGAGTATCGTTAGTTTAATATACAGTTTAAGTCGAGAATTGAAGAGGAGATGATCTCCTTCGGATAATAAAACCGAGACTATTGTACAACCGTTTGATGTACCCTTTCGTAGAGAAGTTCGGGCAACTTATATTGCAGACAAACGGTAGACGGCAACTGTAACGACGTTAATTGCAACAAGAGGAAAAAAGAGGGGCCCCGACTAAAGTGGATTTCGTCCGGCTAGGCAACAGGATCACCGTGGGTTGAGCTTTCAGAATTATCACTAGAAAGGCCGTAAAACGAGCAAAAGCATCGTTTCGGGCTCCATTTTTACGAGAGAATTATGCAGTGCGGCATATCCCGAGTTTTACTCCCCGCAGCGATGGCCGCGAACAACGCTTCCCTGATGCATAACTTCGACGAATAAAGTCGTATAAATTCCCCGCAGCCGGATTTTCCGCAACTATATATCTCAAGCACGTGCTTATAAGTTTTTACAAGCTCTGAGAAGGCAAGCTTGTCGCGTCACGACCTACTTTTCTCGTTCAATGCACGAAATTGAACAGCACCCCCAAGGTCTGAGGGGGATGAAATTGGCCAACTGGATGGAACAACGACACGATCTTGCATTTTCTACCGGTCTACTTTGATCGAAAATCGCTGGAATTTACTTTCAAAGATTTTCATAGAATGTGACTGAAATGATGATACAAATGGACAAAACGGGTTTCTTGGGGAAAAGTGAACGGAAAGTGTAATGGAATCTTCATAGAAAGAAAATTGATTTTGAAAAGCTGTTAGATTCGAGTACGCTTCAACTTCCGATACCTTTGATATAGACGATATTTTTGTTCAGTAGCTAATACAGTACCTGCGATAAATATTTTTACGCCATTATTCTTAAGCTCGATAGGGTAATACAATTTTCAGCTAGGTGAAAAATCGAATTACGTTGCGTCAGCAGGAAAATACGACACCGGCCGTTAAACGGTAGGGTATAAAAACAAATTACCGATAATCGAGCAGGTTAAACCCGTAAATTCACCGGGCCATTTTCATGAACCGTTCGAGGATATTTATACACGTCGAACCGTTCTTGTCTCGCGCCACGTTACGGGCGACGAGAATCCATCTATTTCGGTATTATTATCCGATAATGAAGTTTTATCCGCGGTGATTGACAGGAACGGATTAAAGGACAAGAGGATTCATCACGCAAGGATTATTTCGTGTCTAGGTTGCCTCGTGAAATCTCCCCGTTCGCTTCCCTTCTTCGAAGATTTGTCGCACTCTTTCTCACTCTTTCCCGAGCGTGCTGTCGTCGGTGACGGATTGCCGTTCGCGAGGATGAAAGGTGGTTGAAAAACAGGACGCGAATTCGACGTTGACTTATTCAACCGTGAAGGTTCTCGAGGTGGGCAAATCGCTCTGATCCTCGTCATCTAGGAAGAGCTTTCTCGGCACGTTCATAAATTATGATTCGCCATCGAAAGGCGACCGCGAACTCGAGCCTCCTAATTAAACCATCACCATTAAGAGTAAACTGTTGCATCTAGTTATTGAAATAAAAATTCCTCGTGACAAATTTTCACTGGTTATTTTTCGATAGCTTATGTATTTTCAGATGCTCAGATTCATTATATTGTTGCGCCGGGAAGTGGAGCTCGCACTTTCCATAGCAAATTAAGATAACGAGGAGCAATCTAAACTGTTTATATTTCAAGAGTTCTGTACAATAGGTCTGTACACGTCGGCTTCCCGAGACATTCTAGAATTCGAAAAACGCGCGGTTGTCTAAGAGACCTCAAACATCCGGTGATGTGTTTCCGCTCGAAACAAGAAATAGCTTCTTGTCGTGATTCGTCGACAGCTTCGAACGGGGCAGTCGATGGCCCTTTCGATACATCAAGAAGCGGTCGATGCGTCGAAAGAGCGGGAATTTCTCGCCGTCGCGTCGCAACAATATCAAGGATCATCGGGGTTGTCAGCGGAGGATTAAACGCACGTGGCGAGTGCAGATTAGGTTCCATTAGAGAAAGGCTGAATTACCGATCCTCAGATTTACCCCTCGTCCAAACCAATTTACTAGTATTTGCAGAATGCACGATTTAAGCCGTGCATTATCTACGCAGAATCATTACGCACGTTTCATATTCAAACGTCAGCCAGTAAATGATTATGGAAATACGATCTTGACGTAGTAATGTACGTTGTCTGAATAAAGGATGCACTTGATGATAAATGATAAAATGATATTTTATCATTTAATTAAAAATGACTGCTAGGTATTTTTCAAGAAACTAACCAGTTCTCAAGATCAAGTTCAAACACGATTCCATTTGTCAGAGGAAGTACAGTGAATTGTAATCGTGTCACGTTGCATTACACGGTAAAGTTTCATTCCGATTGCACGAGAAGACTAAGGGCGAGTAATTAAGAGGACCTTACGAACACGACGTAACCGCGACGTTCTCCTGAATCGTATCTACCCAGTCTTAATTGTTTAACGGAGTTGCTAGCAGGAAATTGCGGCTGACTATTGATTTCGTGGCGTTCGATAACCGCTCAATTTTTCCTCGAACGATCGTGGATCGACAAAGGTATCGTACTCGTAGCGAAATTTCCAAGAAAACTATGATAATTTAATTCGAATTTGAGAAAGTTAAACGAATCTGCGTTAAAATAGATGATTTCGATCTGATCGTAAAGCATTTACCGGAAATTCGGCCGGTAAATGTGGCCACGAGTCGATTTTCCAGCTGACCGTGGAAATTCTGTGTAAAATTGTACTTTCGATCGGGAAACGATGCGTAGCCAAGCCCGTGGTACATACGTGTACGTTTAATAACGAGGCCAGTCGAGTCGAATTGTCGGCGTGCTTCGAAATTCGAGAAAGGGTTCGATGTGCAACGCGGTCATCGATATATATCGATGATGTTTCGGAATCCGATTTCCCGTCAGCGGGATATTCGCAGAACAATCCGGATTGCTTTCGCGAACGATCAAAGGAATGTTAGACACTCGCCTGGTAAGACATCGAAATTTGCTGATTGCTTCGCTAATAACAATTATTAATCCGATCTGCCATAGAACAGTTTCTCTGGGAAAGGATTAATTGCTAAAATTCGATAGAACTTCTTACTACAATATTACAATTTCACAATTTAGAACACTAAAATATTTATAAAACCTTTGATTAGTTTTATTAATTAATTCTATTCTATCGTTTTACACTATGGTGTAAAAAGGGGAGACTGATTCGACAAAAGTGTCAAACTGATTAACGTTCTCCGTACATTTGGTTCGCTGCCAAATCGAAGAATCGAACGGAAAGCACTGTTTTCATGTCACGTTTGTGGTGGATTGTTTTCAACTGACCAACGAAAACGGAAGCTAAGCGGGCTGATGAACCGTCGTTCATCAGCGCTTCCTTCCGCGCCTTCCTGCGTTCATGATTCCACACCAATTACATCGGATAGCAGGAGGAGCAATTAAGCAGCCCGTATGATCGGCCGAAGGTATTCAGAGTCACGAGCGTGACAGAATTACATGGTTTCGGTCGTTACATCTAACGGAGACTTGCAACTTGGCCACCGTGAATTGTGGCCAACAATTGATTCCAAACACGCTTCTAATCTGTCCTAATGTCACCGAGAACCTGCGGAATTTCTGCACGGTAATTGTTTTACACGCCATGGTAATCCATCAGTGCAGAAAGGCAAACCTATCCATTCCAGATAGCTTGATTCCGATAGATTAGTATCTTTAAAGGAATAAAGAGTTAACTGTTCCGTTACGAAGATTATTTTAGTATTGCAAATAACCATGATGAAAGCACGATTGATTTAGAAGCAAGTGTAATTCATGAAAAACATCGTGCTTCAACGAGATGTCTGACGCGAAATGGATTCAGAATATAACGAACCATCGTGTTAACTGTGAACCAATTAAAATCTCCATTTAAACAGAAAGAAACGTGGAAATAACTTTCGGGATTTGTTTGACGCACAACAATTTCGTTGACGTTCTGTTCGATTCATCGAGAAAATGAAAACGAATTATCAGATTCTTTGAAACGCCACTAAACAATAGCGAATTCATATTTTGCTCAGCTTTTCATACATCGTATTTACAAGTTTCGATATTCTTCAGAACATCCGCTGAATATCAAAAAGCATATATTTAATTGGAAAAAGAAAATCATTTTCAATTCCTGGAGCCTCGACGAATGTTTACATTTCTATAACAATCTCTTGAAGGTATTCAGGTTAACGGGTGAAAAGGGTAACATGAAAAACAGTCGGGCAAGTATTGATTTTCAAGTAACCAGTGACACGTATAGCCACGATGGCATTAAGCATCCGTGCTTTTTCACGGTCCAAGTCATTGTTTACCTCGCACATTGTTCATGGCTCTACGCACACGTCTGTAAGCTGACTTTTATAATATCGAGCGCATATATACTACATAACAAACAACTTTTTTTTGTTGTAAAAAGCGCTCTTTACATTATCTACTCTATTGTTCAAATGACGTGTTCGTCGAGCGCCTCCTTCTATACTGCTTCGTAAAATCGAAACTCATTTTTTTAAAGTGCATAGAATGCTAGCCTGATGGATTATAAATGAGTTTTGCGCAAATAATCAAAGGTGGAGATTAAAAATATAATTTTGTTGTAGAGAGAGAGAGAGAGAAATATAAAGAAATCTTGGGTAGCAATTAAGTTTCCTTGAAGGATAAGGCCTTTAAGGATTTCCAGTTTTAATTGACCCGACCATTAGGTAGGATACAAGTATCTTTGGAATTCTTTTTAGCAGGGGAAATCCAAGGAATCGGAGTTTTCAGGAAAACTAAAAGTCTTTGACTCTCAATCAGCTACCACTTGGAAAGCAAGTGAGCAGCTAGGTTTCCAATTATAAGTTCTTAGTTAATTGTCAATTAGTCGACTTGGGAAACGATTGGTCTTTCAAGTTAGTATCCGGAGAAGCATTTAGAACTTCAATCGAGTAATGAGCAAATCAGCTTAGAGTTAGAAAGTTCTACGCTGTTATTCAGTTGTATTTCTCACTCGTGTCATTTTATTAAAACTCCTTCTACTTATTCGCAATATAAACTAATTATAATAAACCCCTCATAAACGATATAATAAATACACGTCACAATTTTACTCATCAAGTGAAAAGGACTTGCTTATACAAAATAAAATCGTGGACCTTTAGCCCCATAATCCCAAGAAGGATTAAGCTTCAAGATTCCATCTCACGAAATGAAATTCCACGAATCCTATATTTAAATTCCAGAAATACAATTCATCGAGAGAAATAATTACCACGTAACAGTTTCTCTTTCAGAAAGGCAATTCGATGAAATTTCCCGTTCGATTCGCCGGTCGTTCAGATGCTAATCTTTTGTGTCGTCGAAAAGCTCGAGAGCACTCTTGCGTGTCTTCTCATCGTTCGAAGGAACATAATAATTTGAAAGCATAAAACGATCCTCGAACGATATCGTTTCCGTGAAGCTATTTAAATTTAGGCCAACGGACAAGAGGAAAAATGCTGCTTTGTACCGTCGTTCATCGAATTTCGTTCGTTTCGCCGACAATGCCGACCGTCCAGCCATTTAAAGGATCTCGCGTTCGAAGGATGTTATCAAGAAATCCAACGAGCCCCGGATCGATCACCCGCCTCTGAGAGCAAGATGCCACCACGATTTTGCAGATTCCATGGAAATGTAATCACCTTATAACGACGCTAGGTGAACGTCTGTCGTTAAATTCGCGGGAAAGCTGCCAGGAAGAGTCATCGTTTGCTCGATTTATGTCTGCGGCTATATTGAAGCGTTCCTATGAATACCAATGAACGAATGATAAGGTTTATGAACAAAAACTAGGCTGAATGCGATATCTAATATTCATATACTTTTATACGTTTCTTAGTTTGAATTTCGAACTGTTGAATTGACGATAATTTTAATTTTTAAAAAATGTAACGAACGAATGAATTAACAATCGTCTTGTTTTGACAATGGAAGCAGTTATCTCGCGTTAACACTGACAGCGTGAACAACGTTGGTTAACTAAAGCAATGATCGTTTCACGAGGATAATTCTAGCCCGATTTCCACGGATATACCATAAGCTTGTTGGGAATCATGGACGGTACAGCTGGTTGCACGTCGAATAGCCGCATTTCTCACGCAATTTCAGTCGACGTCTGCCGTGTAAGCTTTATCAATGCAATTTAGCAGAGATTGGTCGACAATCTTCATCCAGACAGCTGCCTATATCTCTTGTGCTTCACAGTTGCATATTCCACCGAGATGCATCGCATCGTAACATAATCGTCCGTTACGTCGAAGAAATTGCTGCATCGTGTGTGTTAGAGAACGAGCCCCCTGACAAAAAAAAAAGAACTCGGTGCAGCTCTGTTTTCATTAATAAATGGCGTACCGACCGGGAATGCTTCGAGGCGACTCTGCTTCTATTCAACGGGCGGTCGTGTGCACAACGCTCACGAAAAACACGTTTCCTTCTTTTCTTCGTTTTCCTTCGCGCTTTCTTTTGTCAGAATTTCTGACGTGAGGTCATTTCAGTAGCTTGCTACCAGCAGCGTCGCATTCATTTACGCGATTTCCAAGGTGAACCATTTTCAGATGCATCTAAGCAATGCTTTAAAAAAAATCGCCCCCCAAAAATTCTTTGCGTTAGATTAAATTAAGGTATTTAAGGATTTCGATGGTTTGGAAGAATTTCACTTGCATTACATTAAATACTTTTCACATTTTAGTATCTCAGAATTTATTCATTTTAAACGTAACGAAAATCTTTTATCCCATGAATAATGTTAGGCAATTGTCTGTGCTCTATTCAAATAAACTGACGTACAAAGTGACATTATTAACAAGGACCACGGACAGGTAAGCAAATACGTTCAAGAAAGCACAAACGAGCTTTCTCACGCTCAAACAAACAAACGTACAAACTTGTTTCACCCGGACAAACGTAACTGAATAATTCCGCCGGTCCACGTGCCCGGAGTGCTTTTCATTTAATGCAGATAGAATTCAATCACACGTTTCAGTTCGCGCGAAACGCGGAAATAACCATAGGGAACGTTATTACGAGAGAACACATTCGGAATGTTCGATGGTGAAGTTTCTTTAGAAATCGATGCCAAGAACGCCATCACGTTCGACTGTCGTTACACCGTTTTGCTTTCAAGCTAACGTAACCATACCGATTCGTAAAAGATAATATCCGATGTAATGGAATCCGCGTTTCTGTATCGCTTTCTTTTGCGTAATGCAGACCCATTTACTCGAAATTGATACGGATCCATTTCTAACGTTGGACAATCAGCTTTCCATTGGATCGAAGTTCCTAATACTCCATGTATAAACGACATATGCTTTCCTTAAATTTATTTAGCACCGAAAGGGTTAAATCTTCCAGTAACTTTTCAGGTCAAAAGAATTAAGGACACAAACACAAGAACTGGCGTTACCATTTTGCTTGTTAAAAATAATATAAATACAATCGAGTACCAATTGTCGATCTACATATATATATTTTAGAGAAGTATTTGTTACGCGAACGGTGATCAGTTTTCCCAACAAGTTCGAGCTAATTGGTGAGACTAACGAGTTGTCGGTATCGAAACGAATGCAGGACGCGACGAAATAGAAACTCGTTATCCAACAACGCCTTTGTGCACAGAATCACGCGTTTTATATTCAACGGCGGATTACGCGGTCCCTGTTCTATCGGAATAAACACTTATTAGCAGGCAAGCGGCTTCCGGTGACAGGAATATGTTTGCAGACCGCGGGAACCTACGCTCGCCGTCATCCACCGGCTGTATTCTCTGCATAACAAACAACTGCGATTACGCGCTTATCAACTAGCCGCACGCAGGTTAATGGTCGTCGTTATAATGCGCGTCAGCGTGAACGCAATTACGCGGGGGATATATGTAATAATAGTAAAACTCGAAAGCCCCGCTGCGAACCGTTCGAAAATGAGCCTTGCTCCATCGATAACCTCCGCAAAATGAACAGACCACGGATAATAGAATTCCCCGATAGAAAATACAATGCGGAAAGTATTTAACGCTGTCTTTATAAATTCGAATGAAACACAGCTTCCGGCTTTCGAATCAGCACCGAAATTATCATTAAAATATACTTGAATCATCTACGTATCTATATTAAGGACAGAAAAACGATGTATAATGCTGCTATTATCAAAGTCACACGTGATTTATTTCATCAATCTTCATTTGATCGGCTGCTATAAAACAGACGATCAAATAACGATAAAGTGAAATAATTTCTGCGTGAATTTCTCTCAGAATAGCCATCAACATATTGGAAATATGCTATATTGAAATATATTATATTTTTCATAGGCGAAAAAGCAAAGTGGAAATGTCGAAGGTAGATCTCATATGAAACCGATCCCCTGTGGATGAGTGGCCGCTACGATACGAAAGCTTTCGCTAATGAACCCGTATTTCGTCGTGCATTAATAATCGTACCGGGCCGTGATATTTATGACTTCAGAGGCTCTGTGCCACGGTTAATCTATGCGCCGGTTCGCGTAATTAAGTTCAGCTATGCGCGGAAATCTCTGCAGGATGAAACTCGAACTCGCGTCAGCCCCCATGTAGCTGCGATGCCGCGACAATGCGGCCGTTATCGATGACGCAAGACTTTTGTTCACCAACGCGGCCTCGTTTTCCATCGACGATCGAACCCACCCTTACAATCGTGCCGACCGTGATTCCGTTCGAGGAGAAACGAGTCGGTTAACAGGATAGTTGTTCGCCTTGGAGGAGCCGGAAATAGCCGCGAAATAACCTCGCTATCACAACAATAATTCGTGAGGATATGAAAATTCGGTCGTGAAAATATTAGATCGACGATAGGAAAATATGCTCGATAGGAAACGCTAAATATCCGATCGCGCGATATCGAAATTCCACGTTTTCCAGTCGAACGGTTCCCATCGTGAAACGCGTCGAGTAGGCTACTTGATAATCCGAAGATTAATAACCCGCTGGTTTTCGCGGTTTATTTGGCGTACGGCTTCGCGTTACGGCCGCGAAGATGAAAAGCTCTCGCTGCGGTTGGCAGGGAACCGCGAGTGGGTGGAAGCGCAATGAATCGCGCTAGGCGGATCGTTTTCTCGAGAGAATCGTCGCTAGTTCGTTCAGTGAAACCGTAAAAAATCGTGAATCGTGCGCGAGACAGAGTCCTACGGTCCTCTTTTTTCTCCTTTTTCGCGAGCAACGAATAAATCTACACGAGCTTTCGAACGAAACGAACGAAACGATTTGCCGCCGGATACATGGACGTTCACCGGGGAAAGAGATACGCGTCGCGAAACAATAAACATCAAATTCTGGATACATCATAAACTTGCGGTACGCCGCGGTTTACGGATACAGGCGCAACCGGTTGAATTTCATTTCGATTAAACGTATTAAATTTGTCGCGTTGCGTTTCAAGTCAAAAGGGACTTTATTGGATTTTTTCAAAGGATTGTTTGATAATTTGAAACCTTCTTCTGTGAATTTGCACAGTAGATAAAAAATGTATTGGCACATCTTCATTTTTTGGAATTAGATATTTTAATCACTGACTGTGATTAATTAAAGATTCAAATCTTTCGAGAGAATCTTTTTGCCTTTTATCTAGTTGTAAATTATCGCGTTAATTACTACTGGCGTTATGTATATACATAATTTCTTTTCAATCGCAGGATTTAAAGTCTAGTTATCAAACACGACACGTTCATTTTCAATCAGACCCAGCAACAACAGCACGACAACGTAATTTCGATCAGGATTTCGACTCGATATCACGACAAGAGGTTAATTAGTGCGGCAAAAACAATGAACCACCGAAGCACTCTCGCAATCTCGATAAACGGAAGCAAATTTCATCGGCGAATCGTGTCGGGCTTAAGAATACGGTTGACAAGGAACGTTGAAATTCCGCATGGCACATCGAGCAGCATGTTAATTCGCGGCGTGCCGACTAAGTAGAAGTTTGAGTCACCTTAATTGGAGGCAACGGCAACTTCACACTTAAAACAGACACGCGAGCATTAATTAAAGTTCGACACGACGGTGCGCCACAGTATACGCGGCGAAAACTTGGCGATAAAGCGCGGTCGAAAAAGAGGCCGCGGCTTAATCCTAAGGCGAGCAAGTGCAAATCGAGAGTTCATCGCTTTTAATGAATCCTCCGATCGTGTGGTAAACACGAACCACCTCGAAAGATTCGAAATCTAGGTCCCGGAGCTTTTGAGACTCGACGAGCCGTATCGACGACTTCGAATCCGAACGCGTCCACGTTTCAGACACTTTTTTCTTACCGACGCGACGTTCGTTTAAACGGCAAGCCATTATATAAAAGCGTCGCAAGATCTCGATGGTGTCGGTCGGAAAATTTCCGTTCCACCTTCAATTACCTCGCGAGATTAATTTCTAATGCGAGCAACTCTCCAGAAAAAACGCACCCTTTTCAGAGGCGAGTTATTTTAACCCGAGCACGACGATTCATGCGGAGAGCCCCAATTTTAATTTAATTTCTCTCAGAATTATTCTTCCAATATACGAAACTCTTTCGTTTCAAAATTATACATTTAACTTTGGTGTATGTTTTTTTAATTCACCCAGACTCTGCTGTTAAAGGATTAAATTTACCAAGATAGCTGGATGTATCTTTTTACGAAACTTTACGAAAGTTTCATGGTACAAAGGATTAAATGGCCGATCGATCACGCTATTCGGATCATCGGAACAACAGAACAAATAGAAATGAAGCTCGAAATTTGAGGCAGCATGAAAGCATTGAGTTCCGAGTCGCGGTGATGTTGTTTTTGCTAGGCAAACGGTAGGACGACATCGACGGTTTCATTTGGCGGATACGCAAACACCGATCCGCTGCCAATAAACATTCCCAACTCTTGGTGGCCGGCCACTTAAGTATTCAAAGCTCGCTCGATTTCCGCGAGACGCTTTCAATCCAACTCATTCCCAATCCGTGGCTCGCTATTCGATCGTGTTTTATTAAGCAGCTGTCGGTCTGAAATTTTCAACAACTTCTCATTCTCCTTAACCTTCATTGATTGATCATCAATTCGACACAGAATCGTAACAAACGATTCAACGGCATTTTTAATCTACTGAAAATTTCCATCGATTAAACAAGAAACGATCCACCTGTTTCAAACTTCTCACCTTGCTACGTTTCTCCTGCAACTGAAATTTCACCGTGTTATCCTCAACAGAAACTGCATCGAATAAAGTTTCAACCCTTGGTGAATGAATTCTTGCTCCGCCCATCAAATTCTGCCATAAAAGTTAACCAGTTTCAACCGCAAAGCCCAGTTTGCGTGAAGCAAGTACCGTAGAAGTTGGTACTGCAGAACCAATAAACTTGCGACTGCTCGAATAAAGCGATTTTCGATCAAGTAGAGAAATAATTGACGAATATTATAATCGTTAATAATTATAAAAATTCCTGAGGTAATGAAAATTTCCATCGTTTTCGATAAATATTTCCCGAGATATTCGGTTTATCGAACGCGCACACACGGTGCCTACGTCTGCCTGAAATACGTCGTACATTGAAGCGAAGCAGAACGGGGTCGTTTTGACCTGTATATAGGAAACGATCGCGCGTCGGTGTTATTAAATTATATATCTAATATCGAGCAAGCGATCGAGCCGACGTTTATTTCTTCGCGAACGGGCTTTATCGACTATGTTGCGAAAACACGTTCGAACCGTGTGTCGGTACGCCCGACACGTAACCCATAAGAGATTTCGGCAACATCGAACCGCGAAAAGTTTGGATCAATTACGAAAAGAAAGTGGGAAACGCTTGATCTGTGATATTTACTAAAATAATCCCGGTATCCGACGAAACTTCTTCTCTTTCCATCCCGAGCTTTCATCGTCGAGTATTTCCGGCCTCGAGATCGTTTAAGCTTCTTGCTTCGCGGTGGAAAGGATGTCTCGCGATAAGACGGCTTTTCCCTGGTTTTCAACGAGGCGACATCGTTTCAACGCATTAACATTGACAGGACGGAAAGAGAGGAGGGGAAAGTAATTCTTTCCTGGTAACCATGACGGTTTTGAGAGCCAGTGAAATGAATATTCTTCCAGATAATTCTTATACCAAAATTCTACAAGAATTAAACGAAAAATATGTACGTCATAGAAAATATCGACGAAAGAATTAGAGAATGAAATGAAACAATTTAGGGTCACCGGTGACGGAAGATCGTTTAAAATAATTATTCCGCTGGTACATTAGCAAAGTTCTGTTGGGCGGTTTTTGCAGGCCGACAAAACCACCTGTACCTCTCGTTGAAAGCTATGCATATAAATCTATTATTATTACGAGAATGTGCCAGAGAGGGCGAGGAAACACCTGGAACGAGGTCAAGCCTCGAACGTTGAAGCGTATTCCCTCCGAGGGACGGGGTGCACGGGTGTCGCAGATGTGCGCATCCGAGCGGAATCAGGAAATAACGTTCCTCGTCGCGTAACCTACGAGAAAGTGAACTCGTTTTCGTATGAAATATCGGCAAAGTTTCGTGGCTTTCCGTACGTTTCCCGAAGGAAAGAGCCAGTCTATGCTTCGCTACAAAGGATGACTCCTTTAATTATCTGCCACCGACAGCAAAGTTACCCTCGCAACCAGCTAATTAACGTTCTTCGATCATACAGCGACGAATGTGAAATTTTCATGACGCGCGAACGATACGCGACCGTCGATATTTCCTTTTTCCTCGACACTCGAGCACACGTATTGTAAATGATTTTATGCGATAATTTTCAGATACAATTTTCGAGCGCGAAAAGGGACAAGGATTTAATATTTCTCTCTGTCAACTCGTTGCTAAATCAACTTGACCGCATCGCGCGTCCTTGTCAGCCTTAAAATCACAGAAGTGTACAGGCATTGTTACAACGCGATAATCAACGGTGTCGAATGATTAAAATTCCGTGAATTTGATTTCCCAGAGGTAAATATAGGATAACTGACAGCGGTCGACCGCGATTCCATGCGATATTCAATGGAACGCTGCATATTTTTCGAGTTGCTCGAAGTTTTAAATAAACAGGGAAGAGGAAACGTGTTGGTGGAATGCAGACAGGGACGACTTTTCGGTACGTAATTCGATTTCCTGGGAAAGCGAGATATGGTGTCGTTCCAGCCGTCCGATAATAGCCGTGTGAATTATTTCTTGATATCCACTCGGAAAAGTACCCTTTATCTAGCCAGAGTTTAGAGAGAAAGCTATTCAGCCCTTAATTTCGTTCGAATTAACTCTATTGTGCGTGAATAAATTAAAATCAAAATTCAATTTTTAAATAGCGAGGCTGCACCCGTGGTTCTATTCAGTATTTGTTTTTTCTACCCTATTCTTCTTTAATAAAATTGTCCAAGTTTTCATAGTTTAGATTTGTTTACTGTGTGCCATTCAAAACATTCAAATACAATTTTTTTTCTTTTTTTCGAACGATAGCTTAATACGATTTTACAGTAAATTATTTTTTACAATCTCCTTTTTGAAAGGTTCAACCTGATTGAAGTTACCGAGCGTAATTTTCTAGTAAAATATTGGAATGAAACAAAGTTGTTTGGATAGGATGGGGAAATGTTCCAAAAGCAATTTCCGGAAAAATGAAACTTTAATATTGAAAAATTCAAACAAAATCTTCGCTCGATTAATTATAATACGTACGCGATACTTGTTTATTCATATTTCAGAATCTAGGACGTATACATTGAGTTTATCCCTCTAATTATTTTGGGAGAACCAATATTAACCCCGTGTGAACAAATACACGAGCCACCAGAAAGCAAACATCCCAAAACCTTCACTCTCTTACCTCAAATTAATTAACTCTTCCGAACCGAACAGCCGAATAGCCATACAGATGTTAATATCTCGTCGACGTTAATTCCCTAAACTACCCCAACCCATCGTTCCGACGTGCAACTTTATTAATACAGGATTACATGTAGCGTAGCGGAGGGTTGGCAGGAGGATTTCAAGAAAAATTTACTTTACAATATTAATATTAGAAATTCCTAACCTGGCATCAATTCCGTGGAAAGTTCATAACTTGGTACTTACTTCGGTCGTGTGTAGACAAGTTTCGTTTTGCTACCATTTAATATATAACAATCTAAAATCGTACTTCGAAGAAATATAAAATTTCGAAGGTCAAAGATATAGAAAATATCTTAAGACGTTTACAGAAATATTTCGATAAGTTATATTTATATAAAGTTATATAAAAAATAATATTTCACGTAGAGCGTTGAATTAGGAGCGATCACCGGAGGGTTAAACTATCCTCGTCGAGACTCACCCCCTGTTCAGACTTGTATCCACCCCCGTCGTTACGTCATCGCCGCGCCAATAACTTTTATCGTCAAACGAGCTCACCGGAGTAAGTGGTTTTTTCTTTAGGGGCCATCGCGATTCGTTCGTTACCCGCCTGTAGGCTGGTAGCCCACGGCGAAAAGGGATAAAAATTCATAGGCAGCCTCGTGGAGATGTTATCGTCACCTTCCTCGCACCCTTCGTCGAAGGAAACGAAGAATGCCATCCACTCGAGCGAAGAGAACGCGACAAGTCGAGGACGTCGACGTAGCTGGCGACCAACCACCACGGTACACCAGGGATGCTTTCAAAGTTTTTAACCTCGATGAAAAAAACACCATCTCCTCAAGAAGATGCATCGTTACAGGGATTATCTTTCATTGTTCGTTGAAAATTTCACGTATATAGATTTCGAGATGAATATACGACGAAATAAAATAATGATTCGCTGATTTCAGATTTATAAAAGAATTTTAATTCCATTCCATTCCGTTCAGAGATATCGCGCGGTAGTAAAATCGACGGATAGGCAGGAATATATCGGGTACTCATCGGGATTAAGCACAACTGTTTCTGAAAGTGGATAAGAATAATGACTCTGACGAGAAGTTCGGGGAACTCGGGTAGAGATTTCGAGTAATTGGAGCATGCGTTTTGCGTGATTGCGCGGCGAATTAATGAGAATCCTGTGAAAGAGTGAAGAAGAGTGCAATCAGAGTTAAAGCGTCCAAGAGTCGGGACCGCTTGAAAAGTGAGAATCACTGAGTTAACGAGTTAGAGTCCGAGGGTAGGAAGAGTCAGAGAGTTTTTAATCGCATCACTTCCTTTTATTCACGCTGATTTTCATCGCGAAATTTCTTACGGTATATTTCAACTTACCTACCGACTCGAAACTTGCGACGTCTACGTGTTAAATTTTCATTCCCACCCGCGTTATAATTTTTCACATCCACATTTAACTTGCAACCCGTCAATCATCAATTGCGATTAATTTTCAAATTTTTCCAGGCCAAGTGAAGTTTAATTTACACAACTCACCGAAAGCTTATTGTACGAAACAATTATTTCGCCAGCGACTCGGAAAGCAACGTGCAAACGAAAGCTACGCGAGGTCGGCGTGCAGGAGTAACAGTTTCAAGAAGGAACAAGTTCAGACGAAATTAGTTCGACCAGCTTTCGGTTGAGAATTATTCCGCGCAAAAGACCGCGTGTAATTTGCATCAGGGGAGACGCGATTAAAATTCTTTGACCCAGTTGGCCCTCGATTCGTCGACGAGACGCGCAAACAGAAAATTTCTTTCCAAGATATCTCCTTTCCCCAATCAAAGAAACACGATTCGTCTTCTCATCCTTCTGAAAATTCCCGTCACTTGTTAAAGTATCACCACTTTAATCGATGAGTTCAAATGGTAAATGATGTAGGCATTAAAAAAAAAATTCTAATTTACAACCCCTTTCTTTCCATCCCAAGGAAAGGGCAATTCCTCCTTTTTATTCTGGACCAAAAGGAGGTGAACGTGTGTTATCCTCGTAACGGTTGTCGCGCCGTCATTCCAGGACACCATTTTAAACGATCAAACGAGGAATTCAAAGGGTAGGAGATTGAAGTGTCCTACAAACGAAAGGTCGAGTCTATCGGATCGTATAGCATCGAAGACAGCTTTGTTGCGTTCCTTTTACACGAAACAAGATACTGGAATACCTTTTGACGGTGTGTATTGACCTACCGAAGCTTTTCGCTTCGTATAGTTCAACTTGGTCAGTTTGAACTTCGTCTATTACGATAACGTATTGTGTCGAAAATTTCGATTTGTTAAAAGTGCTTTATTGTACGAAAAGGCTTTCAGAACCTCCGACATTGTGGCATCTTATTGATGCACTTATGTGTCACTGGTGTTACATCGGTAACCCTTTCACGTCGATATTATTTATTTCAATTCGAATTTATGGTAATGCACGTTAAATTAGGGGAGGTTTAAGTCATCATTTTGTTGATTTTCAATTCTGTAAATAGTTAGTCGTCAAGGAAAGGTTGTGTTAAAAACAATAGTGTCCTTACCGAAAACGCTTTCAGAAACACCAGACACTGTATTATCCCCTCCATGGTGTCTCCTGTCAAACAGAAGGTGCCAGTCAAATGACGACCCTTTCTGCCGATCACGGAGCAAAGATTTGCTTGAACGAAAGCATTCTGTGATCGCGTGGCTGCCGTCAAGGCTGGCGGGTGCGATCCAGCGCTCATTAGACGTTCCAACGAGTCCATCTCTATTCGATCTCAATAATCCTGTATCCTGTATCCCTGTATCTTCCTCAACTGATCCGTAACCGTGGATAATGGCCACTCGAACGCGAGAATCTCTCTCGATGGCCCTTCCAGTCCCTCTCCTTCTCCTCAGTGTCGATCAAGAGAATCTCGTAACACACGATCCATACACTCGGCGCAGGTAACAGGCAAGAAACATCGATACAACTATTCTCTCACTTCTCGAGGCTGCAGAGGAAATCGACGAGATACGCTAAATCGAACGACCAAGGCATCGTTTCGATGAATACCATAACCAGGCTACGCGCAGAGGAAAAATCCTTTCGATTCAATGTTTCCCGGTGCACGCGTCTTACGAATCCCACTCGAATTCAAATCCCAGCCAGTTTCATGGATCATCGATGCACCCTGCATTTTCATCCAACCTGTCCGACTCTTTCAGGCAGCTGTTCTCCGTTGCGAGCAGAAACGTTTTCAGCAAGCAGAGAGATATAGAGATAGAGAAAACTCACATGGGTGCGCGTTCCTTCGAAGCTGGTTAAACGAGAGACTTTTCAACGCGGTGCAACGATGCGCGAATAATTTCCAGGGAAAATATTCCGATCCGTGTTAGTTCCGAAGACACTCGCGAGGACACAACACGCTTCGAACTTGTACGATTCCGTTCGATTCAGCTCGGGTACACATTTTAACGAGAAAAACAGAAACGTTTCTCTGTTGCGGAAAGCTGTTTGCCGGATATTCGTCGATATTTGCGGGGAAACTTTCAGGGATGCGGGTTCAGCTACATCGATCGGAATCCCATCGATCGCGGCAAGTGCCGGCGAGCAGGAGATATCGCCACGTTTACGTCGTCTCCCTATCGATCGGACGCGAGACCACGCTCCATCATGTCCGGTACATTTGTCAAGGCGACGCGAATTCCGCTTCGTATTTCTTCCGAGTAGCCTTGTTATCGAAGATCACCGTGGTGCTGTCCGAAGGAAGGCTGATGGACGCAGGACACGTTTTATTAAGTTGCAGCGATCGCTTTGAATCGCGTAGACAGCAGATCCGATCGGTTATCTTCCTCAACTTTCATTCAACGTGAAACGAAATCGATCGTCGTTCGTTCAACTCGTTTATTCATTCAGCTTCTCTCGTGCGGGCTCAGCTATTATTCAGCTGGCAGACGAACAGAAGCCAGATCATTTCTCGAGGTGATTTACTGCGGGCAACAAGCCTGACGATTTTGCATCCTGTGAGAGATCGAGAAGACACGCTGCGAGGCTGGTGCTGCGGATTTCACGAGCGGACGACGCGGCTCGGTCGTTTGCGGCGTGGCGTAGTGTCTGATCAGCTCGCAGACCTCGTAGCACAGGAAACATATGCCTATTATCATGAACGTTTCCATCGTATCGATTACTCGGAGAACGCGTAACCGATCTCGTCTTCTATCTCCGTTCGATGAATTAATCGCGACACAGCACAGCACCAAGTTCTACGCGAAACGAAAACACCGCAATCCGCTTCGATCGAGGCCTTTCCTTTGCTCCGAGAAATGTTCGAACGATCCGGAATCAAGCATCGGGCTGAATATTAACCCTTCCGTTGTCCCACGTCACTCGAAGCGGCACGTCAGTCGTCGCGACCGCAACGAGCGGAGTGTACGGGCCGGTTGACGGGAGCGAGGTGTCGACGTCAGCGCGTCGTGACGCTGCTAACGACAACGATTGTCGCGGCGATACCAAGGGAACCGTCCTCGATTATTGCTGCCTGACTACGAGAACCCCGGCGCCGGTCCCGTCTCATCGAAGCGCGATCATCGTGCGTACCCCGCGGGTCAAACGAGGTGGTTGCACAAAGGGCGCAAAGGGTGCACACGCAAAGGGCACAGACACTCGCCGGTAGGGAACGGCGCGACGAACGAGACCAGGTGATATTCGCGTGTCCTCGTCACACGCGAGCGATACTCGCTCGTGTGAATAGCGATGGTCGAGAGGGAGCCACGTAGGGGAGGCGAAGAGGGTGGAGAAGCAAAACACAGACCATGTGGACGAGAAGCGCCCGGAGGATTCTTTGACGCGTCCTTTCACCGATGCAACATTTGGCTCTCCCTTTTCCCTCGTTGTCGAACCTCTCCGTGGGATTCGATTCTAGGAAAACGGAAGGCACATTGCCTTCTGACGGACCGAGAAGAAACTCGTACTTTCGCCAAAGTTCCGCTTTAATTCCTCGCGAGATTGAACGACACTAGTCGCCGTCTTGAACGGCGCACCGGCCAACGTGGTGCTGGTGGAACTGGGTCAACGCGGCACACGCAGTTGTCGCGATGCGACGCGAAAAACGTGCACGTAGCGAAGAAGCAAAGCGAGCGAGAAGAGGCGCGGTATATCGGCGGGCTCGCAACGGGCCAGCGTATGACTACCAGATACTCTCGGCGCGAGGGTGCGCCTTTGCGAGGGTGGGCGGGTGGAAACGAGGGATGCTGGGCGACGGCGCGGCCCGCGGCGCCACCCCCTACCCCTCTCTCTCTGCTAGCTAAATCCACCAACCCCTTCCTTCTTCTACTACTACTCCTATCTACCTCTTTCTCTTCCCCTTTCTATTCTACTCTTGCCTTCCTTTCTATCCACCACCATTCTGTCTCCTTCGACGCTGTTCTGCCTCTCCTCTTCGCCAACTCTTGAGCACCCGACTCTTATTCTTCTTCGTCTTCGCGACTCACTTTTCTTACTCGTCTTCCAGGCGTCGCGACGCGTCGCGTCCTTCTCTCTGAATTTCTCTGAATCTTACTTATTACCGAATGGATACCGCGTTCAGCTTCTTGCAAATAATTATCCTTTTCAGCGTCACGATAGAATATAATTAAAGAAAAAAAGTAACAGCCTTGCGACAAAAGAAAAATGATGGTGACTCTTTACACTTCTAATTAAGCAAATCTCTCGACGCCGGAATATATCGCGCACTTTAACATTTCACCATTTACGAGTAGGGCCAATTAGACCCGGGCGTTTCCAAAAACTGCTTACCGCTGAAAGGGTTGACAGAACGAGGGATGGTTCAACTGATAGGATGCGTCGTAATGACGTTTGCTCGACAAGTTTCGTTACGGAATTTTTATACCAAAGTAGTCCTGAGAGAATATGGGAGACGGTTCTCGTGTAATGGAATAAAGAGACGGTTCAAAGAACTCGGGGAAATTCACCAAAGGGATCGATGTAGAGAGGTTAGCTGATAGATCTAAGGAAGATTAGAGCTTTTGCATTTTTATAGCGAGCTTGATGTGGTAGAAAATATTGGCACTTGAAGGATATCGAACACACGAACTGTTTTCTTCGATTTCTTGCATTTCGTACGCATTTCATATTTTTAACAGCATATTAGCGGCACGTTTTTCACTCCATTGTACCGCACCGTACAGATGTACAGTCTTTTGTACGGATTTTTTTTTTATTCAGACCTATTCAGCTTTTAGTAATAAAGAGCAAAAGCAGGCGTTCTAGCGTGACTCTGCTCGAACGTGCTTTGAATATCTCCTTGCTGATTGATCGCAATTTCAGATGTTCTCGTTGACGTTTCGTCAGCTGTTGATTTCGATATTTCATCCAATTGGTGAATAATAAATAATTATGGTCTTTTTGTGATATGCAAAAATTGTCACAAAAAAGGCTTTAAGTAAGTGTAATTTAAGGTCACTCAAATGGGTTGACAAATTGGTAGCAAAGATCCTTAACTTCCGACTCCAGTTAATTTCTTGCGGCACGGTTTTTCGCAATCTTTCCCAACTCGTTAATGACTCGTTTTTATATATTTTATATTTATAAAATACTGTGCTAGTTTCTATCTTTCAACGTAAAATTAACGTCACAGTTCATTAAATTAAACGTCATCGAAGTACGGTTTTTCCTCTTGCGATGTTCGAACAAGACAATTGCATCGAACGACTCGAATTACAATTGACAAAAAAGAACCTATTGCAGCATGCCGTTCATAATGAACATTGAAAAGCTTTCAACGAACGAATTGCTCGAAATGAAGTCGAAGTAGATAATGGTAAACAGATCGAAACGATTGATTGGCAGGAATAAAAAGCACTCCGCTCGATATTCGATGCCGCTTGTTAAATTAAAAAATATTCGAAAAACACTTTTCAAATTGAAGAAATTCTTCGAGACGTTAAATCACAGTTGTTACATTTTCCTCGCTTAACGGAATAAAATCTCGCGAATAGAGATGAAAGATTTCTTACGCTTCGCAGCCAACTTTTCAATTTCAACGAGTGCCGCGCGGATATTACGTTAGCATCGTGGCTCAGTGATTACGAAATAAAAAAAGAAAGAAATCTCTTGTCGCGAATTCCTCGCGTTATTCTCCGTTACTTCGATCTCCCGTCATACCAATTTTTCTTTGTACTCTTTGTCCTATTCGAGGTTACGTTTCATGATTCTTCAGCATCTCCCTGCTTTTCACGCTTATGCCCCGTCGACCAACTACTGGAATCCACCGCTACTTTTTTCCTTTGTCCGCGCTCCCCGTTTCGTGCTTTCCGCTTCTTAACCATTTTTCTTCGGCCCCCTATTTGACCCGGAAACGGCCACGTCGAAGTAATCTATCAAAAACCAACTTGACTTTGCTCCTGTTTCACGCGAGCCTATCGCAATATTCGCGTGTCGATGAATTGACCCTGTTTTCTATTTACGATGCTAACAGATAATTCTACTTTTATCCGAAAAGTCGTAAAAGGGTCCAATTGAAATTGTACAATTTTCTCTTGTTTCCATGGAACCGTGAAGGTTTCATCAGTAAAAAAAAAAAAAATTCTCGTATCCTCTATCGTTAGCCTGATTGTTTTGAATGCTCAGAGAAGAAAAAAAAAATAACCAACATTCTGTTTCTAGCTGCAACTACGATTGTTTTCGGAATCCACGAGAGAAAAAGTTTCCGCTTCGAATACGTTTTCACCGATTATTTCAGTTTCCGTGCGGGGAAAAAAAAGTAACTTCCCGTTTCCCGACTGTTACGGAATTCACGAAAAACCGCGGCTCCTTGTTCTACGTCGAAGCGAATGGTAGAACTTGCAAATTTAATTAGCGAATGTACGGGAGTACGGAATTCATTTTCTCCACTGTAACCGGATGTTGTAACTTTTCATTTCTTATACGCTGTGAACTGACTTCAAATGGTTCTAAGTTCCTTGTTAAAAGAAAACATGAAATTTTCACTATTCCTCGTTATGAAACTAAACACAAACGAATTCATATATTCGGTACACTTACACTACGTCAAGTGACAAATTCACAGATAATCTTGATAGCCGATGGCTCAGATATTTGCTTTCTCGAGCAACTGTACCTGAACAACGTTTCGCAAAGTTTCGCGCCAGTTTAATTGCTCCTTAATGAACACGCCAGCCTCGAAGAAAAGTCTCTCTCTCTCACTCGTCGAGTTAACAATCTCGCTTAAAGATTAAGCGAAACGTCGCGAAACATAGGCACCACTATTATATCCAACACACAACACGGTCCTCGGCTGAAGGAAATCTAATTTTAGAGAGACCGATTCAGAGCCGGTGATAATTGAAAGCGAACTCGAGAGCACGACCGTTTGACCGTACTTCATCGAGTTTTCCTTTTCAATTACCCTGATGGCCTACAGATTTTTGCCTCCGCGAAACAATGCCGGACAGAAGGATCGATTTACGCTTAATTTGTTTGATCCAACGACCGTTTCGCGATTCGCATTCACCCCGTGTGTGTTTGTACAAAATTCACGACGAAGTCAATGGGTGCTCTTGAAAAAAGCGTCGGCTATCGATATTCGTGTTTATCGTCGAGATTCCTATTCTGTCTAGATCCGTTCGAAAGTAGGTCTCGCGTACGTTTTCCACAATGAAAAATTTATTAATTTGCGATAATTTAACAGTAATTTAACTCAAGTTTGTTGAACGCCCAGTGAAAATATCCATATATAGTCAGACGCCTTGAAGATATGATTGTTAATTATTAAAATTAAACTCTCAATTTTTTAATTTTATATTATACCAGAAATGAAAGAGAAGAATAAAGCACTCGCATTAGGTTAGCAAGCTCTTTTTCATGCTTTTTGAGTACAAAAATGTAGGTCATCTGTAAAAATGCACTCTGTCGCTGCTATTTCGGCTTCATCCCATTCTATTAGCATCAAAGGTATTGGTTACAACATCAAAAATTGAATCGCGTTTAATATTTCTCTTTTTTTTTTTATAATGGACAATTTTTTGACGAAGTGTTTTATAACGAAAGGTTTAAATGAATTAACGTGAAATGTGCTGGAAAGCACATACATATTGAAGGATTCCGTCTTGGGCCCCGAATCACAGTAAGCTCGCGTAATTACAGGTAGGCAGTGCGAACAGTGCTTGCTGGTAAGCCGATAATTGGTGCCTGTTCGGCTCAGATAAGGTCACCAGCCCGTCGGACCGGCTTCGTAGGATCTCGGAACTTCCACTTAATTGCTTCGTATTTCCAGCAATATGATTATTTGCCTCTGTTCAACGATATCGACGATCGCTTCACTAGTCGTTCCTTCTCGTTGCTTCGTGATTTTATAAAGGTATCGCTTTGCCCTTTCGCCGTTACAAAAGGTATCCTTCCAAAACAGCTTTCCCGAAAGAACGTCCACGTTTTACTGCCGTTCAATTTTTCGTTCATCTTTTGACTCTTTACAGGTTCGTGAATCAGAAAGGAAATAAAAAAAAAAAAAAAGATAGGGATGCATCAGTTTCATCCTGACTATTCGAACGAGAGGCAAACGAACGATACAGGATCAGGTATAAAGAACGATTCACGATTGAAATCGACTGTTACAACGTGAAAAACGCAACTCGTGCCAACCGTCGATAACCGAAAAGTGTATTCAATCGAAGCCGAACGAACGATAATTGTTAAATAACACGGCCAGGGATTAAGCAGACTGCGAACGAGTTAATCGAGTGAAAAATTTCCAACGGCACCGCCATCGATCACCTTCCTTTGTAAATCAGGCGAACTTTGCGCATACCGTGACAGCTTTGTTCCAAAGCTGGCCTACATAATCGCCAAGAAATACAGCCTTTCTATTGAAAGTACAGGAATATTTATTTCCCGTTAATTTTTCATTATCTTGTCTCGACTCGAGTATCACGTGGAATTAGAAGCTTTGTTTCTAATCAACAGCAATTTCAATTGAAATAAATAAACCAATCCTGGTGCAATCAAACTATTTATATTAAAAATAAAGTTTCGATAAAATTTTTATTGAAATTTTATGATAATATTGATCGGGTTCGATGTGATCAAACAGTTAACTATTCCGAGCATCGAGAGTCGCTCGAGGGCAATATATTTCTTGAAGAAAGTAAAACGGAGAGAAGTAAATATATGTACATTCGCGATGACCTGGATGCGACTTCCGGAAGTGATTCGCCACGCGGGAATATGAGTATCTGTTTGCGGAAAGAGCAGAACATAAAAAGAATTCGATACGATCGATGATCGGAGTGGTTGGAAAGATTTGCTTCATTGGCGAGAGCTTTCGATCAATACCTTCGAATCGAATTAAACAAACTCGTTCTATTGTTTAACCAACATACGGTGAGAGTTTCAGCAGCCACTATAGTTGAACGGCAAAGATTTGCAGTGGTCTCGAACGTGCTACAAAGAGAACCGATTTGATCGAGCATGCCCTTCACTTCCTGGTGTACAGTAGTTCCGTAGTCGACACACAGTCGATAATCTGTGTCGTCTACTAAGACAACAGACGGCGAAACGTTTAACCCTTTCGTCAATACTCAAAATTATACGCGTTATCGAGTTTACTATTCAATTCAGAAAAATATAATCGCGTATTCTATTTAGCAAATTAAATTTAACCAACGACGTCGGTTTATTTATCCGTAGAGCAGGTGCAAATTACAATAAAAACAGGTCTGCGGTTAAATAAAAAGCCCGTTAATTCCCGGCCTGTCAGCCACATTAAAGCTAACCAATCCATTGAAAGCCGGAACGGGGTCAGTTCCACTACCTAAAACGGTTTCATCGATAACTATGCCGAAGGCTAGCCTGCCAGCCATGGGGTGAGATATTTAACACGTGTGCCAACTCATCTGTGCCCCACACGAACGCGCCCACACACCAATACGCACGATCGTTTCAGAAACCGCGCCAGAAACGTCGTCCCGGCCGGGGCTATTGATATATTTCGACGTTTACGACTTCAAGTAACTTTGCCTAATATATGGTTAGACTTGGATTGTAAATTTCCTCGCTACCGAACCATCCACCCATTCCCTGTAACCCTTGTATTTACTTTAAACCTTCTGAACCATCATTGAAAGGGTAGCTCGTTCGATCCTTGGAAAATTCGACGGATTATCAGGTTGGTGGAAAAATAATTGTGCATTTTGTTATTTCAAGGCTGAACTTTCTCGTCTCTTTCGTGTATCCAGGAAATTACATAAAAGAAGTTTTCAGAAGTTTTTCAAAAAATCCACCCTTTTCTCTGCCATCAAATTTCGTTGGAAATTTCTCACTGCCAAATATTTTCAGAAAATCCAGGAAGTCCAGCAGGCAAACCGCGCTTCCGTCAGGTTAACCGAACAAAGAAAATCGTAACTTTCGGGGAAAATGGACAAGCGAGTAAATTTTGCAAAATCAGCGTGGGAAGAGAAAGCGACGGACACGATCCAAATTCAGTGGCTTCTGTTCCGATTATGATAAAACTCGTTAAAGAAAGTATTCGGACGAAAGGGGACGATCGAGAAACAAAGTACTTCTGTCATAGGATGGTTGGTCACAGTCGACGATTGTTACGATTTTAAAAACGTTCTTAGGAAGAGAACCAACTTCGCGTAATTTATGACGAGAACGACTCGAAGTAATTAACGGCGGGGCAAATAATTTACTTTCTTAAACGAATTCACTGTTTCGACTTAGTGGACGAAGTTTCATGCTTTCAAACAAAGTTAGCCATTCTGTGGGACTCTGCTCCGATGAATTGCTGGAAAATCCTTCAAAACGAGGCGCAATAATCTTGGAAAGTAAAAACAATGGAGAATATTAGATTCGAAAGAACTTCTCTATATTTGAAAACTCAATAATCAAACATTGCATTAACTCTAGCAATTCAATTTAAGAAATGCAATTTAAAACTGAAAAATTATTCTACACCGTCAAATGAACCTTCGTTTTTTATCCATTTCTATGTACAATCATATAAAAGTGTAATACAATTGAAAATTGTTCAGAGTTTCTTAGCTGACAATGAGTTAGCATGATGAATTACGAGTCGAACCGGCGCCGACACCCGTTTCGTTCATCTGGAAAAAGATCTCCCTCTTCCTCTTTAGTCTCGTTTCTTGTTTATCGTCGCTAGACGACGTTAAACAACACAAGAGGATCTGTGCTTGTTCGAGAAACATCGGTGTGCATTGTCACTCGACGTTAAGTCAACCGCAGTGGAGACCGGTTGAGAAAAATAGGAAATTCGAGGCGAGTTTCAATTCGATGCTGTCGCTCGCGATACGCGACACGTTGTAACACGCTTGTCACTTTTCTGTCCAATAATTCTCGGATACTAGCCGTTCCTGTACATTTATTTAACTCAACTATCGATCCATCTTTACGTGACCCATGGACGATGTTCTGACACAGGTTAGATGATTGCACTTGAATTTTGTGTAACGCGACAAGCACCTTTCGAAATTGTAACAGCAAGTGTTCGTAAAAATCAACGTCACGAAACAGACGAATGTTTTGCGAACGTGAGTGAAAAATATTATAATTAATAATTAGCTAAAATTGAAAACGTCAGAATGGAACATACTATTGTAAGATATCTAATATTCTCCGATATTAGCTTCGCGGGAAACGTAACGATTCGTTCTATTTTTTATATCCAGAGTGAAAGGATCTTTTCAGGAGCAGAGGATAACAATGCAGCTTTCCTCTGCAGAGGACTTAACGCTCGGATACGTACTTCGTTTTAATTGTCATCCTGCCACGAGCGTTACGAACACAATACACCGATAAGGGAAGAAATGGTGATAAAAGAATCGACATTCGACTGAACGAACGTGTACGTCGATATTTACTATAGAATTTCATCGATCAGAAAAATGTATCGAACCGATGCACTCAACTTTTCAATCATGTACTCACATAGTTTGGTGAAATTTGGTAAAAATTCCATTTGGATTTAAGGTACATACCTGAAAGAAAAGAAAAATACATACGTCAGTATCATGGCAAAAATTGTTCTAATTATTATGTACTTAAAATTGATCAGATTCCATTAAAATCTTCTCATGCAATTATCGCTGTTGAGAAAATCGCAAGCATCCCTTAAACGCTCGATTTCGCACGAAAGAGAAACTCAGTAGGATTTCCATCGCGATCTCATCGAAACTCTTTAGCACTCGTGAAATAGAACGCTCGCGGAGAAATAGAGGCGTGCGTTGCCACCTGTTATGCAGAAAGCTCTCGCGATTCAACGACTTACGAAGCGCCGGGAAATCCTGTAAAACGGGGATATCACGTGTTCCTTCCCAAGCCTCTTGTATTACGTACCCTATATCGCGTGGTTCTGAGCGATCTCGGGTATTTTGCGGCTTGCAAACGATACCCGGGAACGCCGCGAAATTGAGCTCGTTCGTCTTTCGCGCGACGACGTTTGCTTTAATTTTTCCATTATGGCGCCATTTTCGTCTTTTCAGTTCTTTTGTTTTTGAACATTTCCTTTTAGTTCTTTTTTTTAATTTTCAAATATATCTTGAACATATTTCGTAATAAAGTACGTATAAAGAATCCTTGTTATTTTTCTTTCAAACACTCGAATAAAATCATCAGTTCTATTACATCTACAGGATTTAATTTGCAAATTTTTCAATTAGAAATCACCGGGACCAAAGATCGTGACCTTCAAGTTTCTAATCGAGATTCCACAATTTGAAATTCTCCTGATCTCCAGCCACATTTGTCTTTTTCCTCCCGTAACTTTGTAAAATCTAACGGTGGAAAGTTCTAACGATTGAACCTCAGTTACGACGCCTTCGACTGATGGTCCCTGTTCCAGCGTTCTTCAAGATACTCCATTAAGTTCAGTCCGCAAAGCCACCTATCCTAGACGAAGCAGATCAACTAATTGATCGCAGTTCAAGCGGAATCCACGAGCTCCGAAACCAAGGAACCACACGGTTCATCCCTATTACAAGAGATCTCTTGATAGACATCGTCAGCTTCGTCCCCTACTTCATCTACGGGCTGGTTGCGGTAACAACTGACCCCCCACGGTATCCGCGGCAAGAACTTTCCGTCGGGCAAGTTTGTCGAACGTACGTGGCTCAAGGCGATCGGTACCTTCCGATGGACGATCAAGTTCCATCAAGTCGGTTAACTTCCATACCAACCGGTGATTGCATCGGTTCAACCTATTTTAAGGGACTTCCTGAAGGATCCAACATGGACAATCCTTCTGCAACCGTGGGAACAGACTGCGCCAGCTGCGACGACACGATCTGTCCTCGAACCCGTTCAGTCGTACAAATATGACCTTTCTGGCGCATCAGCTGTTCGTTCGATCGCTTCTGGTTCAACAGGGACATTCCATAAATGAGAAAAATTATTTTTCAATTATTTGTACCTATTTGTTCATGATGGTCTTCTATTTTCTATTTCTGCATGGTAAACTGAATAAACGCTGCCGGGTGAGAGATCAATTTGTATCTAACGAACGAATCGTCTAACGAGATGTTGACCAGCGACAAATATCGGTTAATCAGCAAGAAATGCGAGCAAACCTCGCGTAGAAAACAATCTGGCACAATCTTCTGGCTAGAATTTATCGCCACGAAGGCAGGTCGACGTTCCCTAAATTAGCAGCATTATTCTATGCGTGCATCGTGTTCCGAGGTCACCCGCTGTTACCAACCACGTTACTTTAGCCAGCTAAGATTGCATTAACGCCAGCAATTTACAGACGCATCAAGCAGAGGCGCACCACCCTTTTGTACGGGCTTCTCAAATAGCTGTTTCGAGGTAGCTGAATTTAACCATGCCCGTTATGTTGGTTAATGAAACGTTGACACGAATATCATATTTTTCCGAGTTAACGAGATCCCCATTCACCATC
The DNA here is from genome assembly GCF_051020975.1 of Osmia lignaria lignaria. Classification (NCBI taxonomy): domain Eukaryota; kingdom Metazoa; phylum Arthropoda; class Insecta; order Hymenoptera; family Megachilidae; genus Osmia; species Osmia lignaria. The sequence continues at coordinate 10,574,293 of NC_135041.1, forward strand.
CTCGTCGTCTGGTAACAGAAATTACCAGTCGAGCCTTCCTTTATTCTCTTTGTATCTATTCCGGTGAATATGACCGGCTAAGTGAAACGTTCAAAGTGATCCTTTTTATTTCAACGTCTCTGATATAAAAGAACGTTATACCGTCTTTAGATTCTTCTTTCGACTCTTTTCAATTGAAACTCCTAACTTGACGGTAGAAGGTCGAAAGCGGAATTTTCATTCGACGAAATTAGCGAAGGAATTCAGAGTGCTAAAATTACAAAAAATAGAGAACGACTTGTATTATCAGAAATTCTGATGGATAACACGTAGCTTGTAATAAAATAGGTAACACGTGTTATCGAATAATGTCAGATTGTATCTGTGATACCTTTAATAAATCAAATCTCCACGTTCGCAACGCAGAGGTTCTTCGTGGGTTTAAAGCCGTTTATTGACGAACATCGGGGCCAAAAGAAGAGCCACGGGATCCTTTGAGGTGAACATTTAATTCGTAAGAAAAATACACCCCCGCGGGAAGGTAAACACGAATTCAACTCGTCCGTTAAAAAGGAAATCGAAGAGAAACGTAGGAAAGTTGGTCGTTGCGGAGAGAAAATTCGCTGAGACCTATTTAAAAAAAAAAAAATACCCGTCTTTCGAGGGAATTAATTTCTGGAAGTAGTAGGAATAATTTGCCAAATTTTTAACTATCGAAGGCAATGTAACGACGAATCGTAGCTGAAAAGGGAGAGAAATAAAATAGAAATGAAAGGAACAAACGAAATCTATGCTCGCGTTATTCGCAGTGCATTAATATGGGCTTAAACGCAGAACGCGTCGAAAGGGAATCGAAATTTAATCGATTCAGAGTTGCGCTTTCATGAAGTTTACCGGCAGAGTAGATGTACGATCTCAATTTCGGACGGAATCGTTGGTAGGGAATTTTGATTTCGAATCGGATGCGCACGCGTGTTCGTATTTGACGATTGATTCGCGATTAAATTTCCACGCGATGGATTGCATCGTTCGGTTATTAAAAAAGGAATTAAAACGAACGAACGAACGTCAATCGAATCCGTGTCGATTCTCTAGCAAAAATTCACCGTCAAATTAACGGATAATTGAAAACCAATTACACTTAACTTCTCTCGTGCTTCGTAACAATTAAACTGTAAAAAGGGCGACCTTGTTAACTTCACTCGACATTTATATTTAAAAATATTTACATTCGCAATATGACTGTCAACTGTAACCAGAAAATTTTCAAGTGCTGTCGGATAAAAATTCGATCAATTCCCGGATGCTTGCAATGACGTAAATGGAGCAGAGATTTTCATACATCGGATGGATATGTCAGCTGAGATTCGTGGCAACAGAATCGGGAATTTGACGAGAAGAGCTCTGCTAAGGACATTAAATCCTTTTTCAAGAAATATATTCTTACACTTCGGAAAAAATGATCCATTCAGCAGCAGCTGGTTAACTAAAAATAGCCAAACTAAACTACAATTCAATAGTATTATATTTCTTTCATTTTAAAATAAATTCTCTCATAAAGAAATTTTTACTTCGATATTCTCCACGTTGAATATTTGTTCTGTCGAGAAGATCTCTTACATGTTCAAAGGTTCGAAAAAACATTTTTATAACTCGAACGATCACGGATTACCTTGCGTATTTTTCCTCGTTTATTTTTCGTGTCCGCTCGAACACAGTACAAAGCCATGGACATTCGATGAACTTTTGAAAAAAAATAAAAATACCTCTACCTTTTCGTCGCGTTTGAAACACAGAGAAAACATTCGCATCCGTTCATTCGCGTAGCCGGAGGCGAACAGTTTCATTCAACCCCCTGTCGGTCGTTGTTTTCCTTTCGCTTCTCGTTTACACCAATTAAGGAACGGAACCGTAACTGAACAACGAAATTTCCACTACGCATCACAGTATCCCGTTAACGATCTGCCCAGTTGTCGTCCATTACTTTCCTTTTAATCCAATCGTCATCGAGCAACGCACCCTTTCTGTCTGCCATACATTTTGCCTCCGCTTCCGGTCCGTCATTCGTCTCCGACACCGACTCATTTAAAACTCGACGGACAACTCTTTAATTAAAAAAGTTTACGCCTTTTATTGACGGGTTACCGCGTCGCATTGAGATCTAATTGAAAATTACGCGGTGAATCCTTCGTGAATGCCCTTCGATTCTGGCGCACATGTGTGGGTCATTCAACAACGTATACACACAATGGTGTTTTAATTTACTTAAAAACTCATTCTCACGGAGAACTCGAAAGGAACTTTATCCAAAAATGAGAATACAAATTTCCAAACACCACAGTGTTTCGTTTTGATAAAATTTCTTTTTGAAAATGTAAATTACATTCGAAACAACGATTCCATATGTCTTTGTGCTTTTAAAAATGTTCATTAAAATGAAATCTGCACTGTACTATGAAACAAAGGATTTTTGTAAAAAAATGCATATATTTATAATTGGAATATTCATTTGCAACCTAATTTCTGCGAAACGCATTGAGTAAGAATGTATTCAGTGTAACTGAATTTTATTAATATTTATATATTCATATTTCACTGATGGTGAATCAAACAAAATATTCTCTTCGTAGAGCACTTTCATCAATTATTATTATTAAAATTTTAATAAAACGTTGGTCGTCAAAGGTTAACATGATTGATTGAAAATATAAATAAAAAGAAGTCAGTCTAGAAATAGGAATCATGAGAATGATATTATGTAGGTTGCAGTTATTCGAGTGAAAGACCAGGAGACTAATTGCTCTCGTATCTTCCTAAATCCTCGACATAATGTTCATGAATGCAACAAGAATTCATCCAGCCGCTGACTCTAATCCACGCGGTAAACTAAACTCTGGCCGAGCTAGTGTTCATCCCACTTGGCGTCTGTGCAGATTAAACTAATAAATCGCGTTAAATCCGTGGCAGCTGTAACGAAAACCAGCTTCACTTATGCTCGATGTACGATCATGAATACCTCTGGGGAACGACGTATCCAATTACCATCTTTCTAGCACTCTCAAAAGTAGTCCATGCAAGAGCGCTACCATACTCTCGTATGCATTTTTAAAAATCAGTCCCGGCAAATTTGTCGAGAACGAATGCGAGAGAGGAGCGAATAAAATAGAGATCCCTGTGTAATTTTTGATAAAGCAAACGAAGTTTCAGTGACAGTGTGCAAAGAAACATACGGAAAAAGGAAACGAACTATCATAAAATAGAGCGTTCATGGGTTCTTTTGATTTACATAACGATATGAAACACCGGTAACAACCGCGTTTTTCGTAATATTCACTGAAATTTCCGCCCAACTGGGAATAGTGCCAATTAACGATGTTAGAATATTCTTGCCTCGTTTACCCGAGCATTTTTCCATCCCATTTAATTTACATTCTTGAATACTAAAATGTTTTATCGAATCTTTCCAGGGAATTTTTTCATTAATTCGGGCGAGTAACGAAATGGAATGTAGCTTATTGTAAGAAAACGTATCTTGAAAATTCCCACCGGTACCAGTTCGTTGATTCGCGACAAACGCCTTAAAGTAATTCAGTTTTATCATTTAATCTTCGGCTGAAGCAACTGGAACGAGCAATGCCGTCGCCTAACGAACGACTGACTTTAATTAACTCGATTGTTCAACTGAACACTCGGAATTGTTCTGGGGAGTTAATCGAGCGAAAAGTCCGACCTCCTGAGCGTGCATCCGTTTCAGTGTCGAGCGAGGAAAGGTTACGTTGTTGTGTAAATATCGATAGTTGAATCCGCCGGCTTAAAGTTTCAACTAGTAATACAAGTGAGAGCACGCGAATAGTATCATGGTATTATTTGGTGCTCAGCAAAGATCCTATACCGGTTTCTACAAGTTCAGTGATAATCTAAGTAACCCGAACAAAATAATAATTATCAGATCATTTAATTGAGCGGTTGTGTTTTCGTAATTACGGTCATTTTTATTGGTCTGAAATTTCAGACTAATAAATTTTCCAATCTCTACAAAACCAACCGAAGCACACGAATTCTTTCATCCTCGAAATTTCATTTCGAAACCTGTCGCGGATTAAAGTATTAACGCACCACGCCGGAACTAATTGAACTTCTCGGGTTTCGATTTTTTACTTCCCTCCATCCTCGCCAATTTTCTTCCTGTTCGTCCTCTGATCTCTTCGTACAATCTCCTCTTTGCCGTAGGAAAAAACGAGGCAGAAAATCATAAGAGCAAAACGGAATACGAGTCGATCCTTGGTACTCGTCTGTTGGAACGTCGTCGAGGGGGTGGATGACGCGTACAAAGGCATCGCGACGCTTGGTCGAGGGCGACCAGGTCAAAGAACCTACAACCTCGGTTTTCTTTCTACCCTCTGCCTTCGCCAGCTTGGCCATTACGTTACACGATGGCTGAATGTTACGTTCCCGTGGAATGATGGCGTTATTTACGAATCGAGACGTTACCGAGGAAAACAAAAAGAAAGAGAAATATTTGTATAACTCTTGAACGATGGACCTCTGAGTCAACGATGAAATAAATTTCATTTTATACTCTGTTTTATATCCCCTTAAACCTTTTTTGAATACACGGTTTACGTGTCATTAATTATGTTTCTTAAGTTTGAGTTATGATTGACTCAGGTTCCGTTGTTCGAAGGTTAATAGAGGCTGTTCGTTCCACCGGAAAATGCTAAAATAACAAGTTTCAAATTTCCTATTTCCATGTTTTCATCAACTTGCAGCGTTTATTTGTTTTCCCGTAATAGCAATTGCAACGTTGAAAAAGGAAACAGCTTTTATTCTACTGTATCAACACTGTATGCATCGATTAGGACATTTGAAAAATATGAAAATTCTGCTTTTCCTAGTATTTGTTTACAGAAGATGGGCCAAACATATATATGTATATGTTACAAAGAATAATTGAAAAAAAAAATACTAAAATGAACGATTTGAAGCGCCAGCAGAATTTGACGAAAATCATGGGTAAAAGGGAACAGGTTGTAATCGAGCCAGATAAATCGGGTATTAAATGAAATAGCGAGAGGTCAACTTCCTCTCGACTGAAGCCGTGGGGCAGCTCGTAAAATTTCGATTCGATTGAACTGCTTAAGATTCTTAAGTGGGTCAAACTCCCGTCGCCTCGTTCGACGTACAATCTTCGATGTTTCAACGCCGTCGCGTTTATCTTTCCCTTTACTACTTTCCTTCCTCAGAGTTCATTATGAAACTTCGTAACAAAAATTACCTACTACGATCCTTTTTTTTTTCTTTTTTTTAAGAGTTACTGCTTCATTCTTCGATATGAAAGGCACATTCTATTTACTACTATCTCATTAACAGCACTCGTATATCTTTCAAACTACTTTGCAACGTTACATCCATGAAATTACATTTCCTGATTCACGTCACAGAGTGCAATTCTGAATAAGGTGGTCCAATACTTTTAGCCGACATTGCGTTTCACGCTTATGCAATTCATTTTCGTCACCGTTTCTGGGTCACCACGCGCGAGATTCGATCGTTTGCGTGCAACCGGAACAAAGGGGTAAAAAAGCGGTCGCCATGCTGGTGTTATGTACGTTCCGTTCCCTGAACAAAACCGTGTGCACCGGTGGTAACATCGCATAAAGATCCCTAGATCAAGACGGACAATGCAACGAGTCAGCAACTTTACATCAGGGAATTTTAAACAACGCGAACGTGTTTTACAAAGAACTAGCTACAGCGCTCTCTTACTCGGTGCATCCAGGTTTTGGGCATCGAACTGTGTTCAAGGTAAACACAAGATAAAAGAGGTCCCCATAGGGGATAAAAATTCTTTATGCAACCTGAATCCTTCTATTTATCAGACGAACACATCGGCCGCACGAACGTTGTTCGCTCTGCTTTTCAGCTGAAATATTATTTGCAAGCGTGTCGCGGGAGGATAATACGAAATGGTTGCACCGAGAGGGGATTTTGTTTCCTCGTTTGCGGTAATGGATGGCGATGCGACGCACACAGCATCGAGAGTGATAAAAATCGGTAACACGGTTCAGGCGTTTAATGCTCGTTGCTAGTAATTTAATGCCCGCGTTTGTTATATAAATCACGAACGTTTATAAACATTATTTTATTCCATAGTCGCTGGTATTCGACCGTTCCGACAGTAGAGAAGACTTCGCGAAGAATAACGAAACGCGACCGGCTGAATGCACAATTCGTTCGGCCGATCTGTATGCAACCGCGCAATTACCGGCTCTTGTAAACACGCCGACCGGCACGGGACGAATATAAATGGAAATTAATCGAGAACGAAGCGTCCCGGATGAAAACGTTTCATCGTGCGGGCCGGGTATTGCCGATGGCAGGCGAGGAGGGAAGAGACAGGAGGAGTCAGCAACCGACAATGCTTCTTGTTAAACTGCAGCTACCAGCCTCGAGATCGATGCACACGACTTCCGTTCTCGCCTCCACTCGTCGTGGGTGCACGTTTCCGCTTGCAAAAGACGCGACGAATACGCGACGATTCTCCGCATTTCAGCAACGTCGAACGAGAAACATTTTTGGAAAATTAAGCCCGACGAGGGAGAAGAATTCTGGATTCAACAAAAAGCAATGCGAGCTACTTCCATTTGTTTAATTTTCTGCTGGTGTATATTTAGATGGTGTAAAATCAGCGCGTTTAATGCCCCGCCGGGCAAAGCGGTCTTCAGCATACCGTGCTAGCCAGGCTGATGCAGAGATCTACTGATTAAAGTCACAAATAACCCGTTGCTTTAGCGGAGAAAAATTTTATACTAATATATCTAAATCTTCCTCTCTATATTTCCGATGCTCTACCCTCGGGAATGTTAAATTTTAATTTAGTCCGTGAAGAGGGATGAAGACAATTCATTCGTTTCAAGGAAAAAGTGAAAGATTACCGAAATTAAGTTAAATACTCGTGAAAAGAGGGACTAGTTTGGAAACTTTACTTTCTCAGATATTTTCTCTTTGAGTTCTCTCCGGGTCTTCTAACGGAGGCTCGTCTGTTAGAAAACGCAGAACAATACGTCCACTTCGAAGTTGGCCGTAGTCATACCCTCGAGCGTTTCTTGCACATAAATCTTTGCCACTTCTGTGTTCTTGCAACGTTGGACCGCCTACCAAGTTTCATCCAATGAAATCTTCACGGAGATAGTTTAGTATACTGACTTCAAGCTGATAATTCTAATCAATTTAGAATAATATTAATTTTCATTAGTAACAAATCTTAATCATTTACTATGAAAAGTTAGGAATGAAATTTGTTCGATTGATAATCATCTCCATGGAATTAATCAAAAAGTAACAGGTATCTGCGACTAGATAAAGCATTCAATTACAAAAAGCAATCTATGCGTAAATTACAGACGCGTCTGTCACGCGTGCAAGTCCATTTCCGGAATGGAAACTCGTTGAATGGTACAAAAGGTCGATGCAAGATCGCCGACAGCAAGAACTCGCGCGCCATGTCGGAAAATCATCCTGTCGGCCTCGTTACGGGAAACTGAACAAGGAACGGTCGTGGAAAAAAAAGAACCTAGTAAATACCGAATGAAAAAACAGGAACAATGGCCTGCAATCGCGCGAGAACCGTGTTCCCGTAGTCGGATGCACTTTTTTTCCCGCGGCTCTTGCTCAGTTTCCACGAACCTCGCCCCGTTCCAAGCCTCGTCTCTTTAACCGTGCACACCCCCTCGCTACCCTCAAACTCTAGCCGCGAGGCTGTAGTTATCGTGCCGTCGCACGGATTGGCGAATCTGAGCATAGAATTTAATAAAGAACCCCTACTAGTGCAAGCTGCTAGGCGGTTCGAGACACAGCCACCGGTACCAGATAAATTCGGGGTTGCTGCGAAGTTAAGCTCACTGCGGAGAATCGCGATTATCCGGCGAACAGTCTTTGTCCAGATTGATTTTAGCATTTTTATCCTTCGTTTCTACGCAATCGTAGCATCACAGTATCGTCGAAAGTATATGAAAAAAAAATATTGTTCATCCCTCGCGACGACCTTTATCCAGTATGTGTATGCAAATGAGTGTTTGCCGTTTCATTAAAAAGGATAGGAGGATGGTTCATTGGAGATAAGAGATACCTTTAAATCATGTAAACAAAAGCTCGATATACGCTTCAGGTAACGTGATCCCGATGAACGGAAAATGGATGGATCAATATGTTACGGCTCCAGCTTGCCGGCTGTTGCAAATGGAGGCCCTGTATAATCTCCCCTCTCCTCGTGATCTTAACATTTTTCAACATATTTTTCCATCCTTCGAGAGGATTTTTGGCGATTCGAAATCGCAAATATTGTTTCGAATAAATAGCGAAACAACGTTTACCCGGGCAGCTACCCTAACTGCGAAAAGGAAATAAACACGTAAAGAAGCGAATGCTCGTAAATTTTTCCACGTTCGGATGATTTGCGAGGCCGTGTAAATCTGACGGTTGAAACTAAATCTCAATACACAAAATTGCGTCTAGATGGTTGATTGTGAAATATGGAACGGAAATGGATCAAATTTCCTGCTTTTTCACGGTTCTTTCCTCGGCGAAAATTTACTGTTACACAGATATGTATCGCTACCATCGCGAAATGTTTTATCTTATTTTTTTACTTCTTCTTCTTAACAGAGTATTTAAATTTTATTATTTCAATTAACAATTTATTAAGTTATTTAATTAATAACCGCTGACACGAAAGTCTAATGAGCTTCCAGTCTACAAAATGTTAATTAACCCTTCCACGGGATTATAGGGGTTGTAACCTAAGCACGCTTTAATGCGTGTTGATACAATTACTTGAAAATTAATGTAATCCTCTATTACCTCGTCAAGTTTTTTAAACGAAGAAAATTACCTTCTACTTATTAATTCGATGAAATGGTATTTGAACAAAATTAAATTTCGAAATTCAATCAAATTCTGCATCGATACTAAATATTCTTCTTCTAATTTTTTCAATGCAGACCCGAGTGCCTGCTTTCTCTTCAAATGCTATTGTTAGTTTTAAGGATACAGAGAATGAGGACAAGAGTGGCTAGCAATCGGGAAAAACGGATAGAATAGTTGGGAGAGTCTGAAGGAAACAGCGTAGACTTGCGTAGAGCAGCGTGAAATAATTATAATCAGCTAATTATCCTTTTCCCGTTAAATATTGTAGATATATATATATTATTCACACTTATGCTGCTTGATCCTGTAAGCCTCCATTCCCACACTCACACATGTGTAAACTCTTTAAGCAAAACTATTAATGCTATTCTGGAAATGCGAACATTTGCATTTAATTGCTAAACTGAATAAACAGTATAATATTCCAGACATTTGACTGTAAAACAGTAGGAATATTGATCGTAGAATAACAGTGATTGAAAGTTTTAGCATAACATTTGCCATGCAGTTCTCTAACTCTGCTTTAAACATCCATTAACTCCTCGCTAATAAAGCGGCTTTAAAACAAACAAACAATCGTTTTTTGAACTTTGCAGAAAAGTGTTAACTCGCTGCTGTGTTAGAAAATTATTCCACCAGGGTGCAAAAGCGAACAAGGATTAAATGTATGCGTACAAAGCGCCTAGGTATGCGTACAAAGCGTTGAAAGTTTCGTCGGATTTTGAAAAGAGGTTGCGACGCGTTCGATAAAAAAAAAAATATATACGTATATAGCGTTCGTGATCGATTTTCATCCTCGACCTCACGTCCGTGTGATCGATGCGACCCGTTCCTCCCTTTCTCCTCGATTTTGCATTTCGAAAACAGTTTCAAGTTCGGAACACGAATTCCCTACGCGATTCAATTCGTTCGACGACAAATCCGCGCATCGATCATACAAGACCAGCTTGGACGTTTACAAACTCGTCCATTACGAACAAGATCGACGACAATGTAAACTACGATCAATTTGTAATTCGTAAATTATCGACGAATTACAGCATTTGAAAAAGAAATCTTAATCCTTAGACGATATGGTGGAGCGTCCCCTTAATCATAAAAAAATCAAATAAAATAGAATTTAATGGGTTTAAAAAAGAATTTATAAGTAGAATTGAATATCTTCATAATTATTTATATGTTAATATATAGTATGTTAGGAGAATTTTGTTTAGAAACCTATTAGAAGGGAGCTACTACGTGATCTGAATAATTCGCAGTAGTATAGCCATGCGATTAATCCGACAGTCTCGTGCTTGGCACGCTAGCGCCCAAAAAATCAATATAAACCCTCTAATCAGGGATTACTGAGATTTCATTTTCATTATCTAAGCTACAAATAATCCCTTTAAACACCATTTGTCCAATGTACAAAAGTCTTTAGTCTAAATTTAACAACCGGCTGTCTAAATCGGTATATTAATAGACGAGGATTAAACCAACCTGCTTAACACACGAAACTGTTGTTACGAACCCTAAACAGGCTAAATCGACCCGTCGTTCGAGGGTTAATCGTCATCTTTGCTCGGGATACCCGACAAGTGTAAGTTGTTCGAAGAGTATCGTGCGAGAAGGTATCGACACCGGAGTCTCAAGATGTATTATTACCTTGACTTAATATTGTTAAGAACGTCGCGAAGCACGTTGACGAAGAAAACATTTCACCCTGTTCCCGGTATGGTTTCTCGTGACAAAGGTCGGGCTTCGTTCCAGCGAGATTAACCGAGGTTTTTGCAAAATTCGCAAATCGCCTACATCCTCGCTTTCGCGGATCAAGCCCGACAACAGCCTGTTAATGCTTGGTAATTTTCAACGAAGGTCATACTATTCTGTCCAACCTGCTCGTATCAATCCTCGCGATAACGGTGTATGTACATGCGTCGGGATTACATTGACCGACACGATCAATCATTAATTAAAGGGTGACACGCATTGTGGCGAAATTGAATAGAGAGATTGCGATGTATAAATAAAAATTTTGCTAATATATTTTCGAGGACCTGCGTTGTAGGAGAGAGGAGAAAAGGCATTTTGTCGCGGGATCGTCTGTCAGACTCGTCAGTGGGGCTGACAACAAACGATCCCTGTCCCAGACACCTATCATACCGCAATTCGGAACTCCTACATATTCGAACTGCATGCCGGGCGACCGCTAGCGAGAACACTGATCACCGATCATATCGCCGCCACCTAGCGGTCCCCGGCCCGAAACAAAGGCGTCTATCTTCCCTTCCACTAAACGCCTACACATATAGAACGTGTTATTCATATAATTAGTTGTTCGCTGAGCAAGTATAGAGATGTTTTGAATTGATGAATAGAAAAATTCAAGGAAAATTCGATCGAACGAACGGTCCTTCATTTGGCTAAACCAGCGGTTACCAAACTACGGCCCTCCAAAGATTTTCATCCGGTCCCCGACTTTTATTTATAAATATTTCATATAAGAAACATTAATTTTATAAAATTTTATGATTTGCTTGTGTTAATAGATATTTTCCATTATAAATTCCAATATAAACTATATTTGCTTACACATGCAATGTAAATTAATGTTCTAATAGGATTTCAATAAGAATATTTATCATCCGGCTCCCATGTTTTTAAAAATTTCAATCCGGCCCGTTTCTCAAAAAGTTTGGCGATCCTTAGGCTAGACGATAATAAATGGGCGTGGTCCGATAGTCTGACCGCGGCCATTCACTCGACCAGCTCGCGAATTATCGATGAAATCATTGCATACAGTTGCGTCCGATGCAGGCTTGGAAATTCAGAGAAGCCATTATCGTTGCTTATATTGCTCGTTATATCGCGTTTCACCAACGGTCAGCCTTTTTGTTCCCGTTCGATGCGAGCCTCATTAGCAATTGAATGTAAGGGAAAACATTCCCGGATCGAATCGACAGAGCAACGTTGAAAAGGGTTTGTAACGATGGTTGCAGGGGGATGTTCGAGCTTTGTCGCGGTATTTGAAAAGGGATAATTTGCAAATAAACAAAGACAGGAAATTCGGGGTAGATGGAAACGCAATGGTATTACCGGCGTCAAGGAGCATTTCATTAACAATTTTACACTTTCATAGCGTTTCATAGAATTATTCAGTAGTTCATAAACTGAGAGAAAAATATTGAATATACACTCGTAACAAACGGACAGAAGTATTTAGAAAAAATAGCGGGGACAAGCTTTTGTTCCAGATTTTTATTGAACGTCCGGTGAAATCAATCAGAAAGGCAGGTGAAATCTTTTTGTCCAAGCAACATGTCACAATTCCTCCCGTTTCAATATCTGCAAACAACTTTTCGCGACCAATGGTATATGAATATGTATATAAATATATCTTGCAAAAAAAAAAGAAGACAAAGTAACGAGCCACATTTCAATCTCGTAGCCTACATCAATCTTTCGGAATTCAGTTACCGCATATTCAGTTTCAGTGAACAGTCGTACGTATCAATCAATTCGCGTTCGCGGGTATAAATCTCGTGGCAGGCTCGAGCAGTGCCTGAAACGTACATCCATAATTTCGATCGAAAGACTTCGTCGAAGTTTTATAAGAATGAAAAAAAAAAAGAGAAAAAAAATAGAAGGAAAGTTTTCCAATTAGAGTAAACGACAATGGCGATTCGAAGAGTCGAGAGTGAATTAGGAAAATGGAACGGTGTCTCTGTTCGAGGATGCAACGGTGACTTCAAGAGAACTGTGCCAACAGTTAAGAAAAAGAAAAGCAAATAATATCTACGGACAGGAACGTATTCCCTCGGTCCCACCGGAAATGGAATTTGCTGATGACGCAATACCGAAGATTTATTCAAATGGAGAACGTCCCGGGGCAGAAATTCATCGACACAAAACGAGTAACAAATACCTCTATCATACGAAATGGAATTATTTTCGAACTACGCGTATCGAATGAATATCGATACTCTCGTTTATTTTAATCTATCGTTTAAAGCCGAGAGTGCGTTATATTTCGAGACGAAGCCGAATCACTTTTGATCCCGTTACACGCGAAAAGATCAGTGACGTCGCTTTTCGAAGGACCCTTCAAGTTTATCTTTTCCTAAAGCCGATTGCGAATTCGTTTTCTTCCGTTTCTTGCCTCTGAATAAATAAATAATAGCCACCGTTTTTCTTCCACTTGGACGTATCATCCTCTATCAAAATTAAAGACTCACTTCCCGCGAATCAATTCCAGTCAACGCACTTTCAAAGTGGAGAGGTAACGAAGGGTGCGGTTAATTTTCAGGTCGAGTATGACTTCTCTGGTTGCTCCTCGACCTCGACGAACCGTGTTCCGTGTGTCTGGAAACATCGACTCGACAACGACTTCCCGTGAATCTCGAGGAGACGAAGCGAAACCGTGTACGATAAACTAAGATTCTCAGAATACCAAGGATTGAAGCGTAATCGAAAAGATGACGCTAAGAGAACAGCTTTCTTTGCGGCATAACAAAATATTGCAAAACAGCTATTAAATAGCTCGTTCGAGAGCGTAATTTTCAAACAAGGAAAAACTGATTCGAAGCGTGTTTGGAGGGAGAATCGAGGCGTCGCGACGCGTTCCATGCGGCTCGCGTCGCTTAATCTTCATTGGCATGCGTGAAGTCGCTTTGAAACCCGCCCGTTCGACCGAGGCCTGTGCAGAGTCTGCAGATTTTCCGTTCCAGGTACCGTGTTGTATCGTCCATAAATTTCAAAGCAACCCCGATGCGACGTGCGACACTTTTAGCGGCGCATTAGCCGCCACCTCGATGCTAAACCATCGCTTTTTGCTTCTTCCCTTTGTCCCGTGTCGATCTATAAGGCTCGCTTTAACAAGCCGCTTCGCTTCTGTTCGATGTTTCGCGAGTAAAATTTAAAAACAAAAAAGAGAAGAGCCCTGGAAAAGCTGTTGAATAGTAGCGGGTATTGAACATCGGCAAGGTAATCAGTTCCTCTTCTTTCTTCCTTTTTTGTTTTTCTTTTTTCTTTTCTTTTTTTCTTCACTCCCACGTAAGTGATCGTCGAGAGGCTCTTCTGAATTGATGGGGAGAACGAAAGGTGAACGACTCTCGACGATTCGCGGAGTCAACAAGGCGAGTTATGAAGTCGCCGATCGGTAGATGGGGGTTCACGTGTAATTGGATCAGTTGTTGCGAGAAACCGTGGCTTGGATATCGATTCGCGCGAAGCGATCGTCGAACTTTCAATGGGACTTGATCGAAAATTGTAATGCAAATCTTCGTAAACTTCTCCGGGTACAAGCGGAAGAGTACAGGGATTAGTCTCGAAACTCCAAGTTCCTTGGGATAACAATGTCTCGAGAATACAGACGAGGATGGCGAAATGACAGACGGAATCTTGTCTAGTGTCATAGAAAGATGGACGCGTATGAGAACAAGAGAGATGAAAGCATCATTACGCGATGGAGATCGGCGTCGATGAAATTAGGCGTCGCGACGAGTTCCACTTACTCGACAAGTTCGTCTGGAACGAGTGAAATCTCACGCGGAACTCGCCGAGATCCATCTAACTCGCATCATTTTGTCCCCGACTATTATTATCTTCTCGTTACGAACTGTTGATGCACCTACTTCTATACTTGTCTTACTGTAATTACACCCTAACTGTACGCCTCTAATGTGTTTGCCTTTCGTGTCGTTCAGCGGAACCAAATGCGAGCCGATTTTTCGCGGACAACGGAACAAAAACGTGGAATAAAGTTTTTCTATGGGTGATTTTATTATGAAAATAATCGATTTTGAAAATTTACAAAGGTTCGCAATTTTTGTTCAACTTCGAAAGTCTGTATAGTCGCTGGTAGTTGTACAGTCCCTTTGATGAGTATCTTTGTGAACGCTGAAACGCTGTTAAGTTACCAAGCTATCAAAGCCGAAACGAAAAAAAAGGAATTTTGTAAGGCTGAAATCCAACAGATCGATCGTGGGACCATTTTGAACTCAACACGCAGATATTTGCGGAAATCTTGATCAGAAATTAAAACTTTTTCTATGCATACTAATACAAATCGACCGGACACTTTTTTTTTCAAACTCGTTTCTCGTTTGATCGAATAATGAACGTGGATGAAAGCGTGCGAAACAGCGGTTTCATTTACACGCGACGTACAATTTTCAGCTAACAGTTACTAACTTTAATTAAAAACTTTCCAAACGATTTGCAATTTCACTACATTTTTTTTTTGCTCGACACACCCCGTTTCGAAATGGAATTTTTTATGAATTGTTACAGCTATTACCTTTAATCATTTTCCTATTATCTCAGAATATTATCGAATGAAAATGTTAGAAAGGATTATTTGAAATTTGGAGGCAGTTAAGTAATCTTGAGATCTGCATGCCTCAAAGGAGCTCGATCATTACACACGTGTACGTCTGATCTTCCCAATCACAGAGAAGCAATTAATCACTCGAATTAACATGGCCATTCGATTTGCTGTGGTAATCGATTCGATCGACGGAGAATTTGTAGCTGTCGGTCTTCCTGAGGAACTTCATCGAGGCGCGTAAACGTGAAACGATGTCGAGCACACGCAAATTAAAACTTTTCCCATGAATAGTAACTTCGCATCGTGCTGCTTCGCTAAAGTTGCTGATTTTTGCATCGTGAACACGAACGAATGGAGAAGAGGACGACTCGTGAGCACTCCGTTTTCCTTTCTTCCACTTTCGAAACCCCGTCGAACAGTCCTCGGAATGCAGAAGCGGATCGCAAATGAAAGTTAAGTTCAACTGGATATGCAAAACTCAGACTGCAGTGGAAGAGAGTTAGTGAAATATAGGAACAAATGAACGAGGATTTCATTGAGATGTGTCGGTGGCTAATGAGTCGAAAGAAATTATCCTCAAGACGAGTAATAACGTTTGAAATTTTTATTTTCTTTTCCGCTATCATTGATTATTAAAAATTCAATATTTCTAATAAAATTTGAATGCAACTAAGCTATAATCGTTTGTTCCGATATCTGTCAGGAATCATGAATTATATACACATAATTTACATCGATCTAACGGAGAATTCAATATCCACTGTCACCTGCGGCTAAAGTTTATCGGGATATATTCGACGGGAGCCCGATTAACACGCTAATCGAAAAGACAATATTGTACGAATCTGAAATTATAATACAATGTGACGAAGCGAATGCAGAAAATCATAGTTAAACTACCGTACCGTTAAAAATGAAATTATTTCAGCATCTCGATAATAAAATAAATTTCCATGAAAGGTTTCCGAAAAGTACTTCGTTTAACCGTTAAGCGAGCAAAATCGAATCTCCATGAAACGGCGCAACATCCAGACGAGCCGGTTCGCGTGATTCGCGTAAGAATCAGAAAGTAATTAGCAATCGTGAAACGCAAATCCGCGCTTAACGAGCGCGACGCTGCGGTATCGCGCTTACCGCTTCCCTAACAAACGAACAATTAAGCACGCCGCATTCGCAGTCGTCGCGTAACGCTCCGGAATTAAATTTCAGTTCAACGAACCGTTCTGAGTCTACGATAAAAATAACGCCGTCGAAACTGGACGGAAAGATATAGCGATACAAGTAACAACCCTTCCTTATTTCAAACACACTTTCCTTCCTAAAATACTTGGATGTAACAAGCGAAACGTTTCGAATGAAATTGGAACTGGAAACTCTCAATTTCCACGGGACGACCACAGTACCACGTTCTAATTGGCAATCGCAAACAAACAGATTGCAGCGAATCGTTGAAACGCATCCCTATAACGACGAATTGTCCTCGAACATCGACAAAGTACCACGCTAAGCGTAACACGTTTGCGCTTTGTGTATGTGCCACACGAGGGAAAATCAAATCCGCCTGTCTATGTGCGACAGAACATACAGCCTTCGATCCTGATCCCGGACCAAGCATTTTAGCGAAACAATAGCTCGATTATCTGTCGCGAATCTTCGTTGAGACGTCCATTGATCTACAATCAGATTTATAGCTGCATTGTTGTATTAGCCGAATGTATTGATACCATTTGAGATACCATGATGAATGGATCGACTGAGAAAACCGCGATGCTAGACGAAACGAGCATTCGAAATTTACTCGATTTTATGTTACGTAGATTATTTTTGTGCAAGAGTCGTTAGAGAAGTGGGCGAGGTCCTCGTGAGCGAACGCGTTAATTAAACGTTCCATTTAACTTCTGTCAAACCGAGACCATCCTGCATTTCATTAATTAAACAGCGCGTGTTTGAATCAATTACGAGTATCGTATAATGAATTGCAGTGTAACTCATTTATCATACAGATACAAGCAACAATAAAATAAACTCTTGAAAAAGTAAAACCTTTTGCTTTTAAGTGTTCGATAATTATTTCTCGCATCCCATTTTGCTATTTTTCATTGGAATATCTTCGTTTCGATTGCGAATATAATTAACAAATTGATGTTCCTATATACCTGATTCTCCATTCGCTAATATAACCAAGTTCACCGGTATTCTACTTCGACTTCGCTCGTTTCTCTTCGCGATTTCCGGTCGCGAAACGCACAAGTCGACCGGTAGTAGTTTCCAGCTATTGCAGACAGGATAATTATCCCGATGATCCGCTCGAAACTCCTCGAGTTTGAGAGACACCCACGCCACCTCATCGTTCTCTCACCTCGCGCCGCATCAAACAATCTGAATCCAGATTTCCGTCTCGAGTCCCGGGGCTATGTTTCTGCATCAATCGCGCGACTAAACTCGTCCGAACGATCTGTGCAGTTGTGAGAACGAGGCTATTCAATATCGTCTTAATTAACAATACAGGGCCTAGAGTCTAGACTCTAGAGGGAAGATTTTTCGACCTAGAGGCCCAGAGTTTTGCGAGTCATCGAGAGGATAATAAGTCGACAAGTTGAGAGGGCATTATTGCGCTTCATTTCAATAAATCATATACCAAACTATAAGCCAACGCTTATTTTCTACAGAAATAATATAAAATGCAGCTCTCTCAGACCCTATCTAATATTTCAATTTTTATCTCGTTTCCTCTGCATTGTTGCAACTCATGTTTTTACATCTATGCCAAAATGTCCTGAATCGGATTGTGCTGTCTCAAAGGGTGTATTCCGACGAATTCGAATGCTTTCGGGCACGGTTTGGCAAGACGCTCCGACGAATGCATTATCAATGGGGTAGAGCGAAGTAGGACCGTCCGGGAGTTAATAATGCAGCTATCCCGCATGGTCGCGAATTCGTCGGGTTACATTGAAGGACTTCGTAAGAACGAATTGCGTGCTTGACTCTGACCGAGTCTCTTTAAACATTCAACAGGCTCTGGGAATCCTGTTAAAGGGGGAATATCGAGCACACAATTTGCTCGCAGTTCGATGGATTTTATTGGACAGCAGTGTTAACGATTGCTGCTTTCGATAAAACGAATACTCCGTTCGGTTGGTCGAGTGACAAATGTTCGCGAAAGAAATGTTTATTTACGAGCACGAGGATTGACAAATAAACTATACCTACAGAAATGGTTATCAAAGCTTCGATACCAAAGTATGAATTATTTATACTTTCTACCACTACCTTCCAACTTTTATTAACGTAGTGATACGACAGCGACTGTTAATACCTTCTCAACGAAATGTATACTTCAACGCGAAAATGTTTATTTAATAAACAGAATGGAAGTATATCAAAGGTTGTTGGTGTTTGTCATTGAAAGGCAGAGCATTACACGCCGAGGACTATCAAAATATCGCTCTATTTTTATTCATGAAAATGCAGATTTTTTTATCAAAGCAAACATGTTTGTTAAACATGGCTAGTTTCAAAGTTATCTGCGAAACACGTAACGCTGAGTTTGGTAATCGAACAGATTCATATTTTTAATCGAAGAAACAGCTTACGTGTCAACATTTAAATAACATCAGCTGAAGGAAATAATTATGAATTACTCTGTATAATTTTAACGCTGCGAGACTAGATGAATTATAATTAGAATGGTTAATCATCGTTCCCTCGAAATTCATAGAATTCATCTCGAACAAATTTTCCCGCATAATGGCACGCGTTAATCCGTATTACATTTCACTCGCTAGCCAACGGAATCTACACGCTGAAATATAATTAACACCCACATAGCTGCGCGTTTCCCGAGGGAACAACGGAATACACAGTGCGAAAATTACGCGAAAAAACGTCTCGTTCCTGCGTATCGAGCGTGACGGATGGCGGCCATGAGAGAAAAAAAGCCTTTCTCGTGACTGCAAACCAGTCATTTTGCCTATTTCGATGGTTATATTAAATGAAAAATACTCCGCGTGAATGCAAATGAGGTGCATCTACGAGAAAAACATACTAAAATGTAAGAACGTCAAGAATCAAAAGCGATTGGAAGTTGACGAAAAGTTTCTCGATCGGGAGAGGATTGCCTTCGAGGTTGAGGCAGTTGGAACAAAGCGAGTTCGATTGAATTTGATCAACGAACAAAATAGAATTAAAAGTAATTACGAATCGAAGGAACTGCACCGTCGAGAAAATCGTTGGTTAAGGTGCGGCGATGGTTTTTGGAAAGGAACTAGCGTCCCTTGTCTTACCGAGAATCTTTCTCTTTCTCGCAAGCTTTCTAAGTGGCTCGAGGAACGAGAGAAATCGACGAACGAGCCATTGTTTTCGCCCACTTGGCGACAAACTCGACGTCGAGAAATCGAACCGAGTCGCTGAAGAACAGTCTCGTTCACGGTCGAACGATACTGGGAAAGAAAATAAGGGAGGAGAAGCTCGTTCCAGCGACGAACTTTTCAGATATAACCGATATATCTTCCGGAAGCCTGGTGTACCGATCGTGAAATACGGAATGGAAAAGGAAAGGGAAATTCGTGAAGGGAAAAGAAACGTTTAAAAGCGCTGTGATCGGGCACCGCTTTAATGCCGCAATAAAAACTCCCTCGAGATAAGAGGGGACATTTAGTCGGGGCTACGAATGGCTCGACCCCAACTACTCGATCAAGATTCAAACTGGAAATTGTGTGCTTGAAAATTTAATGTACATATTCTAATTGATCGTACCCGAAAATTGATGTGATTTAAAAAATTAGAAATCTTCTTTTTTACAATGTTATTAAATATTCTATCATTTCATCTGAATTATTCATCTGTTTTATTCGTTCATAAATGTGTCAAAAATATTGCAGGAACAGGCTCGAATCGGATACAAGTTGTTTCCATTTCAAAAACGATTCTGACCATCGAAATAATCCGGCTCTATCGATCAAAATTCCTGTCAACGGCAATACGATAAACCTTCCTGCGCGATCGTCGCGTCGAGTTTCAACAATACTGTAAAGTGCATCAAGTCGCTTGACATTTTCAAAACCGCGTTGCGAGTCTAAATTCAGATTAGAGATGCGCGCATTGTCCCCTGATAAGCTATTGTTTAATACGTCAATTCTAACCGAGGCTGCTTTCGTGTTTATTAGCAAAGTTGCGAATAAAGTGTCTTTTGCTAACAAATACTGTATCCTAGAATTTCCTCGTGATTCAGGAATGCAAATACTTCTGCTTAAACACTACGGTGGTTTTAAGTTCTGAAGCGCGGAACCTAAATACCGTGCGTCGCCGACCTCCCGGAGGGATTCTTGGTACCTATAGGGAAGCATGGTGCTTGGAAAACTTTGAGGCTCTAGGAAAGAATTTCTAACTTCAAATTCTATCCATCTAACATTACTGAAGGCCAAAAAACTAAGTTCCTCGCTAGAAGGAGAGAACAGAGTTTAAGTACCGTACCTTGGTATCTACAGGAAAGCATAAACCATGCGAAAAACTTCAAAATCCATAGTCCAACAGTAATTTTAGTGCATTAAAGAAATAAAAATTCTTGCTTCTTGTTCTAAATACGAACAGCAATGAGTGAAGTTTACGTTGCTATAGAGCTACCTGAGAACTCTATGAAGGGAGGATGATAAAGCCAAGTAACATGCGCCTTAAACGAGCTACCCAAGAGGACCAGAAGTTGCACGATAAGCAGACGCTTAAACAGTAACGTAACACAGCGATGCCAGAAACCCGACGAGAGACTACAAGGTATGAGGAACATTAAACTGGACCTTAAGTTCAGCCTCGATAACGGATGAAGAGAAGTTAAGAAGCGTGACTTCGTTGGTCGAACTGCCTCGAGCGATATCGCGACCATAACTGCAATTAACGAGAGGAAATTCCAGGGAAAATAAAAGAAAGCTGACACCGTTTTAGGCTGAACACAGTTCCTTCGGTCTCGTTATAAATGCTCGAAACGATGGCGTTTTCCAAATGAATTATTGAAGAGTACACCACGGCTGTTGAGAATATTTAAACTGGGTCGATACTTGCAGTTAGCGTTGCATCTGGTATCGACAAGTAAACCAAATGCTGCTTCTCTTCTGCCATTCTTCTTTTTCCCTTCAATGGAAGACTCTTTTCACCCCTTTCTCTCATTTCTCTTCGTTGGAAAACGAAGGATCTATCTCCATCTCTTTTTCACCCGATTGTCGTCTTTCCTTTTCTTACTGCTTCTCCGCCCTTCATTTTGCTTCGTCAGAAGAACTACTCTTTTCCCCCTTCTGTTTTCTTTGTATCCACAGTTCACTTTTCGCCGCACCGCGTGCTACCCTTACCCTAATTGTCGTCGGGAGAAAGCTTACCCCCTAGGAGCTTGTACCACAAGACAATTCCATCTCATCGCGGCTGCAACGCGTGTCTAGTTCTCTCTGCGAGAATGTATACCCTCGATAAACCAGCCTCTTTCTGACTTTCCCTCTGACTCGGATAGCTATCAAAACTTGGTCACCAACAGTCGGTCTCGAAAAGAAGAGAATTTCCATTTCTATAAAAATACCATCGAAATCCCTGTTGGGGATTAAGTTGCGACCCGAGAATATGTATGAAATGTGGCTCCACGACCGCTTCGAAAGGATTCGTGAATCAAAAATCAGGGAAACTTTGCAAATTTTTCAGTATCGGAAAAACAGCACGAAGCTTTTTATACTTGTGAGAGAAAATTTAATCCGTTATTAATGCGTTTAATAACTGAGAGAAAAAGAATTAAAGGAAATTCTAAGTAACATTAACGTCATATTAATTTTGCAAAGTAGCAAGTGGAAAGTTTCAACTCTGAATAATTATCATAAGGAAAACTAATAAAACCTCGTAAAGATTTATTTTAATACCTGCTTATTTCATTTTTATAAAAAGGAGAAACAAAAGGTAATAAAAACGAGCGACAAAACGCAAGTAGAAACGGTACGTATATTGTCAAACAAAGTTCGCAAATGGCGCTACAGAAATTACATTCTCTCAAACTTGAATAACTTCAAGAGCAATTTCAATGAAGTTGTTTTTTAACACTTTAACCTCTACACATTTGACTAATAATTACGACCCAGTAATTATTTTGTTTACTATTTTAACGAGATTGTTCAATTTTTGTTTTTCAAGTTCGTTTAACAAATTTCATACAAAAAGATGATAACAAAATACTAAAGCTATCTCAGCTTCCTTCGAAGCTTCTGTTTAATTAATGCAATATTTGAATCTTGTTTTTAAAAAAACGCAACTCAAACACAAGGTGCGTTTCTCTTTTTACAATCCAGACAAAGACAATCCCTCCGGGTGAATTTCATTTTGAAGAAATGACGCGCATGCAGGGAAACACGGTTATAAACACACGATGCGTGTTGGGCAGAACTCATTTCGAAGTTATGCAATTGCACATTTCAGATGGAGCCTCGCAAACGCGTAATTTTGCTGGATGTGCGCTGCTTTTCCTATACCACCATTGAAGAATCTATTTACAAAAGCTCGTACGCGCTGCTGCATCGTTTCAAAGAGCTGTTGACCCGGAGCTTTCGATCCTGCTTCAAAACGATTCGAAAGAGATACTAAAATATATTTTGAAGCCAGCGAATCGGGAAATAAAACCTGCCAATTCGTAATATAATTACGTTACGTTTAATACCACAGAAGTATTAATTTTATTTGAATTTAACGTTCGGAAGACTCAATTTCATTTTCCTGTGTAATATGAACGAATTCAATCGTTGTTTCAATTGTTCAAAAAAAAAAAAAACATAAAAATGCAGTGAAAATATAAATAAAAATGGTTCATCCAACGCATTATTCCTTGATGGATTTTCGCAGTACGCTAACATAATTTTGGGAATCTTGAAATATTCACGGTATTATTCGCGGAGTAAATTTTCGCGTAAACAACGTTCGCACACGCGGAAGGGGCCACGCGTTAATTAAAGTTTCCATTTGTGTATAGAAAATTTTATCGCTCCTACTTTCGCCTCCCTACTCGTTTAATCAACGCTTTGTTCTCATTCGGTTCCGCCATTGAACGTAGATTAACCGGATACAATTTTAAGGTGAGTCACAAATGGCCCAAGCTTAAATAAGCGTATCAGGATCAGCCCGTCACTTTGCACACAGATACAACCTCTATCCAGTGGATCTGGTGGCCGAGCAATTGTTTGTATTTGCATGCAATTATTACGGTGAGCTTCGACCCACGAAACGGTTGTTGCGTGTTAATACCGAGCGCCACTTCTCCGAGAGGTTGTCGCTCATTAGCATCGTTAACTACGAGGGTAAAAAGAAAAACAACTAGAAGGGGAGGAGTAGAACAAAGTGGTATCGTAGAGGCGAATTGGAGCACCGAATTATACGCGAGCGCAAAGGAACCCATGCACCCTCACCCCTCCTCTTCCGACACCACTTGTTAGTTCGCCGAGTTCGCGAGTTCACGAAAATTACAAAAACACCCGCCAACTATGGTCGAGATTAACCACCCGGTCGACCAAAACGTTGGCATTTTAATATTTAACATGTTCACCGGCAGTGCGGAAAATTTCATTAAGTATCACGGTAATTTCATTTTTAGGACTAAAAGGAAATTCTCTGAAACATCAGAGCGCGAGGGTGTACGATAGCCTAAAGGAATTGTTTGTTATAAAAAGTAAAGATATATAGAGAAATAAAACAGGAATGAAATGACTGCAGGAACTTTTTCAACATCCCCTATTTAAAATGGGTTAACGAACTGGAGCGTTGTTCGAACTCCCTCCTCGGGGAGCACGCTAATTAGAGGCTGCGAGGAATTCTCTGCAGTGTCCCAGACCATTTTCATATCAATATTTAAAGCGGACAGACAACCAGATAGACACTGGCGTGTCCGCGTTATACACTGATTGCACGCCGCACTGAAGGATTACAATTGATTGCTTTCAATTAGAGATTATCGATTTCTGGCGGCACCATTGTTCGCCACTCCATTCGATAATTGATTTACACCGTCGATCCCTAGTTGCCGTGACTGTACTAAATATAAAATTGACAGTGATGCGTTTCGATTAACGACCATACACGATGATTAATGTATGTTATCTGCGATTTGTTTTCCTATCATTTCCTCCTGTTTCCGTCACAGGGATGTGCCAATTATTTTATTTGTCGCGTTTGTTAGTCTTAATCAACGACGATTTGTTCATTTTAATTTCATGAAACTACAAGTACGGTAACAATCTTTCCGATCGTGTTTGCTTGAATGAAAATCTTTTCAATTAGTTAGGACTTTGTTTAATTAATTCTGTTTCCCATTTTTTTTTTCACTTTTGTTTTATGAACGAAACAGGAAATCGTTTCAAGCAAAACAGTCTCCAAGAGAACTAAAGAGATTACCCGGTGACCTGTTTCTTTGGGACGAAACGTTGCGAAGCATGAAAAATTATTACATAATTTCATGTATTAACGGTATGACGCACGAGCAACAGTCTCATCGATTACGTTCGGGTCAACTCAAAGTTCAAAAACACGAAAATGTTGTGGTACATGTCCGGGTATTGATTGTAACCGGCTACGAAACTTGCCCTACCATCTAGCGCGAATCTGGGAAAATTCCTTCCTGCTTTTTTGAAAATACAACTAGGGACAGTGCAGCCAATAGCAGCAGAAAAGTTACTAGTCGGTAAACGGACAGGGATCGATACCGTCTACTGGTACAGGTGTTCGATTACCTACAGTCACTAATATCGTGTCTAGAATGAATAATTCTTTTAAAACAAACATTTCGCACCGAAAGAACAGATGAAAATTTTATTTTATAATAATAAGTGGTATATTGCGTAATAAAAACTTCCTGTAAGCGGATAGAACTGTAAAATCGATCGTTAACAGAGGATACTTTCTCATCGTCGAGTCTGATATAGTAGGAATCTGTTCCCTGCCATACCAACATCGTCATTTACTACTAGACTAGGGATAAAATTCATCTTCCACATAGAGGGCGTGAAAGTAACATTATCCTCCGGAAACTTGCAGGGAATTATTCGGATCATCGTACCACGTGCGTTTGCAGGCATCGTGGTAATCTGGTGTAACAAAGTAATCTCGTTTACATCTGTAAATACTGATCTTACAAACACAATGCTATCCTCCACAGACTACAAATTTACGTACAAGTATAAATTCATAAAAATTATAAAAAATAATTTTGCTATATCAAAAATAAAAAATAAGGTAGTTTCAAAGTTTTAAAGTATCGAATTCACGCAACTAAAAAAATAAGTAAAAATTTATCGACTAACTTTCTAGCTCAGAAGAGTTAAACGCGATCGAGGCAATTCGTTTTTTCCTCAACAGACGTAAAAAATTTATCGTTTATCGAGAAAACTATTTCCCTTTTATATATGCCGTAATAAATATTGGAACCGCTAGGAACGGTATCGATTTGTACAGATAAATAAAACAAAAGGGAAGTCCGGTAGAAAAAAGAAGGATAGGTATTTACTAGAAAAATCTGATCGCATGTTCGAGGAATAAAATAAAAAGCGTATTTCAAAGTTGGCCAATTTCAAATATCATAGGGAGCAAATAGAGTAAAAGCCGAGTAGAAACTTCTTCCTGCTTCCGCACGTCTTTATCCGGTCCAACGATCACCGCTATTGAGTTTCATAAAGTAGGAATGGTATTCATCGTTCTCCTGCTAGCCCCCCCTTTTTCATCCCTTTTATGAACGCATTTCGTTGAAAGAGGCTTTCATGATTTTTACCACGGTCAGAGAAGAGTGAAAAAAAAAAAAGAAGGGAATCGAACCGAACCGAAACGAAAGGATTGTTCAGTATTATAATTCGCATAACTAGCTGGTCGGTGTTACACGAAGCCGTAACCAGACGGGCAAATCGATGCTTTGCATCGCTACTAGCCGCATTAATAGCCGAGTTATGTCCTTCACGGGCCAATTGTGCATGGAAAGGGTACAATCCGCGATTAGGCGAACGCTTAACCCCCGCCAAGACTTCCGGAATACGGATACGAACCAATATACCTATGCTATCCCGTAAACTGATCGATTAATTCAATTACTAATTTGTATACGAAAGGAATTCAATCAATCATTAGTAATCATTTCATTCCTACTAAATCAACTAAATTACATTCACGATATTAAGCTCCTTTTATTCGAATATTCAGCAATGTTATTTGCAGTTGGCTGAATAAAATCGTTCAACGTTTTCAAACGAATACCTGAAACGATTCCTTTATATCAGAATTAAAAGATTACATCATGTTTCGCGTCACTGATCGATAGCTTGCACTGGACGCGGAAAGACCGTCTGACCATAACGGACGATATACTACTTACAAGAGTCCAGCCACAGAACGTTCAGCTTCAAAGCGTAGCACAGAGATTGCTACTTTAAAATTGTTACTTTAATTTACTGATTCATCGAGCATGCAATATTGATACCGTAAATGCAAGGAAAAAAGTTCATAACGACGCTGCGTATCGGTGTGCAAAAGTTCATTAAAAATCTCAGAGTATCACTTTGGGAGCTCTTCTTTTGATCGAATGTTTAGCCTCGTCGAATCCAGAAACGATTGTACGCCTTCTACGAAACCATTCACGCGGGATTGGCAATCTGAATTCGTCTGGCTCGAAAGTCGTAGGATTGAGAGGATCGACCCAGTTTTCGGGGGATGAATCCCGCGAGAACGATGGAAAAATCGTTTCCAAGATGGTGGCAGAGATCGGTCCATTAACCGTCAAGTAATCTCTACGTTTCGATTGTTTCGACGACGAATTCATCCGAATTGGTTCCCTTAATTCGAGAGGAACAGAAATAAAATAATAGAACTAAAATGGGCAAGGTTATAGTGACCCTACGTCGTTGGTTAAAGATCGAAGGGATTGGGTAACAAAATTTTTACAGTAGAATCGAGAAAAAAAAATGCTTTTTTCACTAGGCTCGTCTATCGATCGACGACGCTGACACGCGCCAGTGAAGTAATTAGACGTTATTAAGCATGTCGGGAATAAATATCGATTATACGCTACAACCCTCTCTGTTTTGACGTATACAGTCACATGCAGGACCTTGGACGTTTTACACGCTGTAATCGATACCGGGCGTGACCAGAACGATGAGCGGCTGACGGATAATCCCATGAAATTATTATTAAACGTAACGAACCACCTGCGAATCCACCGGCCACTCCTTAATCCTTTATTCCACCAGCTGCTTTTGTTTCATATAGAATTACCTTCTTTCATAGGGAAACTATTATAAATAACTACGAAGAACTATTATAATAATAATTTAAAGCGAATTTGAATTATTTGGTAAAATTTCAGTTTCATCGATGCTCGGTACAGTGAAAAAAGCAGCGTTTCGAGATTGATGGAGCAGAGTGGTCGAAGAAAGTGGAAGCATACATTGGCGTTGACAGTTTCAGAATGGATATGTCTCGGTAAACAAAGCCACTCGGACCGAGATAGAGGTTGGGAAAGTGGCTTTGAAAAGTCACCGGCGCCAACGTGACCGAGCACGAGCCACAAACTACCAACAAACGAACCAAGAAGATACGCGCGTCGCTAAACAACTCTAGCAACACTGCCAACTGAGAACGCACTTACGGATCCAAGTGGTTGCTGAAAATCAAAGAGGAAGTCACAGTAGCCTCGGAAATGCGATCGAGCACCGACGAACGCTTCTCAGGGTGCAAACTTTCATAGAAGCCACTCGGCTGAGGGTTGCCGAGAGAGCGTGGGCTGGCGAGGGAAAGAAAGAAAGGGCCAGTGAACGAGGGAACGAAGGAAAGAAAGCGTGCAGCAGGGCACTAGGTTCTATCGACTTTTAATTACTTCGCATCGTTTCCCACCAACAACCGTGCCAGCCTCACCAAAGCTTTGTTCATCTCACATTCTTCTGCTCGTCTCATCCTTAAGGCTATTCTTTCATTAAATCATTTCAAGAAAGATTTTATTTGATAATGAAAAGAACTAAACACGTGGCATATCGATTTAAAGTTTGAAATTTAAAATTTTGTTGAAATAATCAATGGATTAATAAATTTATGAACACAGAAACAGAGTTAGCAAGAGATTCGTACTCATGAAATTTTAATGATCGATACATCAGCTTCACGACCGAAATTATCCGACATCTATGCGTTTCGAGAGATTTTGGACACGGCTCTCGAAATGTATCCGATAACGATTTAATATTTAATTTACAGTAGTACTTCAGCGATGTGCAAATAACAAGTTTCGACGTATCACTGAAAATTCTTGCAAATATGAATTATACGCCGGTTATTTGATGTACCAATAGTATACGTTTATCGCGTTTATCGAAGATTCGCCTTCTCTGTTCATTATTTTCATTACGCTACAAATCTTCGTGAAAAATTTCCAATTACATTCAAGGTTTCGGAAGGGCTATATTTTTGTAACATATCAAAGCACACAGAAGGCTTTGAAGTACAACGATAATGTTGTCGAGTAGTATTTTCAGCAAGTGAAATTACTTTAGTTACCGAAAGCGACCGATAATTCAACCGAGCTCCATCGTTGCGTCCTTAATTTACTCTGACCGTAGATCTTTCAGATAGCATCGAAAGAAAAATCCAATTTCGGATATATTTCTCCTTCCATCGAATTTCAAGTCACAGATATTGATACGTGTCGCTTTATTCTTCGGTATCGTTGATTAAAACATAGGTAATCAACCGGCTCGCTATGAAATGCGTTCCCTATGGCTGTGTAGGAAATTACTAGTGTTAATTAACAAAAATGATTATACTTTCGGAAAAATATCATCGATGAATCGACACGGTTTTCCCAATGGACACGAATCCAAACAGAAAATTCTGTTGATATATTTCTAGAGATAGTTATAAAAGCATCGTGTACGCGAATGGAAAAAAGTGAAGTTTGTATTTGATGCTGCAAATAAATCGCATGTTAGCGTTGCTATATTTCATTCGGTTATTATGCTTCCTATTTCCCAAGCAAATCCACTTCAGCCCCTTTTATAACCGCGCGGAGTTGGATGATTTAGGAAAGATCCACGAGATAGGATAAACGATGGCGTTTCTTTTTCTTTTTTTAATAATTACTCCGACAAATTCGTTCTCTTTCAACTCATTCGTATCGTTTTGTGCAATATTCGCTGCTTTATAATAGGAAGAAAAAATTGGACAATTTTAAGATAACGAATGATAAATTTTATAATATCAAGAGTGAAATCGAACTGTGTCATTCTCAATAAAAATTTCGTATATTTTAGTGAAATATTCTACTATTCTGTGCGAAGAGATTAAATTATTCTATTAATTCTATTTCGATTTTAACAGAATCACGGAAAATTCGGTCACCTCTATATCAGTCACCCTCTCGCGTTCTATTTCTTCCCTCAGAGCTATGTTCTTGCTGCACCGATAACTCGGCTAGCATTTGAGATCCATGCAAGTCGTTGCATCATTAGGGATCATTAGCGACACCCCTAATCGGCGTAATTGAAGGGAAACTAGTGTCACTCGAATCTAGAGCGAAGTCATCGAGCGATAATTGTCGAATATCAATCGAATGGCTGGCCGTTCTCGAATCGCTCTTCACAACGGATGCTCTAATATTTACACTGCTCGCGAGGAGAGCTCTTTGCTGTTTAATAGGCGATTTCGATCGATTTCTGTTTGGAAATTTCGAGGGGC
The DNA here is from genome assembly GCF_051020975.1 of Osmia lignaria lignaria. Lineage (NCBI taxonomy): Eukaryota > Metazoa > Arthropoda > Insecta > Hymenoptera > Megachilidae > Osmia > Osmia lignaria. The sequence continues at coordinate 10,604,222 of NC_135041.1, forward strand.
GCCAATGAGAACGCGTATTCAAGCTCGCATATGATTTTCTCGTAAATTTTTTTTCAATTCAGTAAATAATATAGAGCACATTTCTATTTACCGAAATTAAAGAAATTATCAATTTAATTGGCAATCTTCTGGCGCCATATAAGATAAAACATTAAAAAATATATTATCTATGTAACAGTGTAGAGTTAAAAAATTCTCTTTAAACGTAGTTGCAAGGTTCATCGCGAAACTTTTTCGCACAAAGGTAAAGCGTTCAAACTAAATGCACAGGGGCGAATGAACTTCTCGAATGTAGGCTATGAACTTCTTGTATTCTTAAGTGCGAACGACGTTTCGCATAACACTCGGCAAGTATTGTACTATACTTGTTTCAGTTATATGAGTTTGAAAATGTACCAACCCAATTTCACATCAAAGACAACGCGTACCTCCATAATATGGAAAACAAAATAAAATAAGAAAATTTATTAAAATAATCGGATGAACATTTAACGTTTTGTGTTACATGTTCGGTCAGCAACGGTTAATCATAACTTTATCATTCACAGGAAGGATTAATAATTAACATAGCCCCGATGCGACAAAAATGTGGATGCACGCGAAACGCGACGCGGTAGCGTCGCGACGTTTATGCAGGCACGAGGGGTAGAAAAAAAAAGACACGTGAAACGCGGTGAAGCTAGGTAAAGTATAATCAATACTTTTACGTACTAAAGCTCGTAGATGATCCCGCTTATCTGCGATGACATTCGATGATATAAGTGGAGCTGCGAAATCGACGCGTTACGAATTTATTCTATGTTCAAATATTATTCGCGCTACTAAATCAATATATAAGTTTCGAACAGAGCGAAAGTTTATTTAATAAAACATCATTCGAGACTTACCAAACCCACCGACACCCGTAAACGATCTTCGAGTAACATCTTGCTTGCGTCAACTTACCTGAAACAAATTAAAAAGAATATTATTTCTAAATAAAGAAGATGATTTCTTAATTAACAGGGAGCATTCGATGAAAAATTTGGGATGAGGATATTCTAATTAATTTCATTTCATTTCATTTCATGGAAAAATAGTTATTCTAATTTTAAAATATTCTTCTAATTATACAGGAGATAAGAAATAAATCAAAATTAGCGATCGAGCTCTGTTTGAAAAAGTCAGAGTGCAAAGGGTTAACATCCGACAGGTCGACGAGAATAGCAAAGACTCTTTTCGTTCTGGAAAGAAGAACGCGCCAAGTAAAAGGTTATTTATCTTTCCCTGCTGTTAGCAGAGTCGAGTAAAATTGAAGAACATTTTCCACAGACGGTCACGTAGTATAACAAGTAGAAGTGGTCGAAAGTGAAGCGGACGGAGCAGAAGAACAGCGACAACGCGACGTTTTTCGCGTAACGAACTGTGCACAAGTTGAAAGTCAAATTCGTGGCGAATTCGGTAAACGATACTGTATCGTCGCGTTGAGAATTATATTCGAGCTAGTATAGTGTTTCTGAAATAAAGCATCGTTGGGCAACAGGGTGTCAGGAAGGTGGTAATGAAACTGCTGAGATTTATGACGAGCTTTTGCTACTTTCTCTCATTTTCAATTAAATGGCAAAGCTTGAAATCTTCCGTAATTGTTCCTGACAAGGTGCGTAATATTTTGCAATAAATACAGAATGAATTCTACGAACCGAGGTAATATTCTGTCGTATCGTGGGAGAAGCAGAAATAATCGGGAAAATGGCTGTCGAAAGATAAAACAAAAACAGAATGTTATCGTTCGTGGCTGTATACACACATCGATTCTCTTTTGTATTATCTTTTCCTTTGCCGTCTACAGGGACATCCGTTTTTAACCTCTGAAAGTCGAAGAATCGGGTCACCGCTCACCCTGATACTCTTCTTCTTTCATTATTCCGATCTCTTGAATTAGTTACATAAACCGATTTTCAAATATTACCCGGCGAGAAACCGCACTTTAAACAACCCTTGCTCCCTGTTTCGGACTGATCGTTCGCAGGCCGAACACGTACCAGCAATATTTTATTCCTTCTCTATCCAGCGAACCGGAAATTGATTGTTTTGCGGAAACATGACTCGTGTGTAAGATCACCATTTTTTTTCTACATATCTACACAATCATACGGCTGCGAGAACATAATATCGATAGTTCTGATGACAGAATGCAATGTTCCAACAATAATTATTGCAGAGAATTAAAATAAGCGTTTAATAATTGAACTTACACGACAGGATCAACAATGGAGAATGCAATAAACGATCGGGAGGGTGAGAAAGTGTTCCCTTCTTAAAGACATTTTCGGACTGCTATCCAGCAATTTAAGGGCTGAAATTTCCCTTAAATGCTGCTGAAAACCTACCCCGTCCGACCTTCTCTTTCCCCTTCTTCGTTTGCCATCGTATATACTTGCAGACTGCTTAAGTGCACGCTCCACCCGCGGAAATTTCATAGACCCTAACAATCTCGAAGCTATTACCGAGTCTATGGGACTATTATGTGCACCACTTTGAAGACACGAAGCTAGGTTAGACGACGGTGCTCGCATGGACACTTTCCACGGAGAAATCGGAATTCACTGGAATCGATTGTACTTTGCGGAGAAACTCAGCAATCTTAAGTAATAATGATTATTTTTATCCATTTATTTCTCTGAAGTAATATTTTGCATCAATCTTCCTGAGCACGCCTAAATTTTGTTATTTTGATTCAATTACGGACGAATCGTTATAACGTCGAGTAGCACGTTAATTGGTGTTCATTGGAGAACAATTGAAAAAAAGGTCTATTAATAGACTCCTAAACGTCCTATATTTACGAGTTCAAGTGAAGAACGTCGAAAGGTCGACTGAAAAGGAGAGCAATCTTGCTCGAGGGCAATACCGTGGCCGACAGGTATTTAAGAATCGGCTAAAAAATGGAACAACGAATCCGCGAACCGAATAGAAAACGCAATTACGCTGGCCTAATAAACGCGCGGCGCAATTGTGATTCAAGGTGGTGCGTTTCACGTTTTTCAGCATCGATTTTACATTAAATAAAACATCAACTGATTCGTCCAAGAGACCGTCGCGTCGGGTCGGGGATTAAATTGTCCGGTTTCGATGGAAACTCGACGGTTGAATTAATTTGCTTTCCGTACAATGCTGCCGCGAACAGCAGTTTAATTATCCTACGAGTGTGCGTGGAAAAGTGTTTCGCAAGGCAGCATGAATTCGACAGACGTGGAACTTTCGAGTTTTCGAAATGGTCGAGGGAAAAGAGAGAACGCAACACCCCTGTGTACGATTTGTGGAAGGGATTCGTGAATCGTTTATTTCCTTCCAACTGCAGCGTTGTTTTATTCAACCATTTATCGAATTGCTACTGGGATTCTCGTGTATTTCCGCACGGTATTGTCGCGACATGTATTATTCTTGCGATGGTTAACAGAAAAAAAATTTTTTAAGTATCTTGAGTGATTCATTAACCCTTTCGACGAGAGAAGAAAATTGATCAAAATGTAATATTGATATATAGCGAAGAGGGAAACTGAACCAATAACACTGATTTCTTATAAAATTATTAATTCTCTAAATATGAAATATTCGTAGAAAAAAGAAGCGAATTTCTTCATCAATTATCCCGTCAAGAATTTCCATTCAAACATTTCGGTATTAATCCCGTTTCACACGTCACGCTAATTCAATCTACCGTATTAATTAGCGAGCAATAAGGCTCGTTGATGCTTAATGGCGCAATCGAGCTGCCGAAATTTGCGATAAATCGATTTTCAACCAATTGTTAGCAGATCGATAATACGATAATAATGGTGCGAGTATCGGTGGATGGGTTAATGAACATCGTGGCTGGAAATTCAACACGAACGCGTCGGAATTTCGACAGATTACGCGAAATAACATTCGCACGAATTGGTCAGGAACCGATGGAGCCGAGCCGAGCGTGAAACTCATCGTTAAAGCGGTATTCAATTCGAACGAAAGCCAAACGCCAAGTGAAAAAAAAAAAAAAAAGAAGAGTACGAAACGCAGAGGATCAAACATCCGTTGCATGATCCCGTTTCCGCTTTCGTCGAACACTGCTGCATCACGGCCGACGCTCTCATTAAAAAGTACGTGTTTGAGTTGCTCTTATCAGCCGAGCCAACCTAATCTCTCGCGAACACGACAAACGTGCCTCGAAGCTTTTTGGATCAACAGTCTACTCTCCACGGCTTCTACGCAACCCTTTTTTTCCCTCCCCTAAAGTCGCTAAAGCGATGAACGTAGTTAAGGGATTTTCAATGAAAGTTCAAATTATCTTAGCCCGTTATTTCCTAAACACCGGCATTGTTAACGAGTTTGCGATAAAGAATAGTATCTCGTTATTCGACGCATTAAATGTTAACTACCCTTATCGTAAACTAGATTTAAATAAACCTGATTACACCGCAGCCCCGCGGCAACTCGCTCGGTAAAACGAGTTACACCGAACATCTTTCCAGCGCAACGAGCGACTTTAATTACGTCCGGCAAAAATAGTTTAACAATTAGCCCGAACGACGGGGCTGAATTAAAGTAGCTGCGCCTCGATTCTCTGACTTTATCATGGGACTAATGCTTTCAATTTTCGTACGAGGTTACGCGACTTTGCGTACCTACTGTTCCTCGTTGAACGTTCAATTAATTTTTTAGGCAGAGCGCAAAAGATAATTCTTCCTTCGAGTGTAAAATACATGGAATAATGAAATTATTCGATTAATCGGATTAATGCAATTATAAATTACACGTGGGACAACTTGTTAAACAACAGCCAGACTATCCACGAGATATGTGCACATTATAAAATCGAATATTTCTGTTATTAAATCGAAACCAAAGTTTGCCTACGGGAAATCACCTACAAAATGGTCGTCGACGTTGGACTACACATTGATTTATCATAGTTGGCGAATTAATACCTGGATAAACCGTTAATAGAGGGTGATTATGATCCAATACGATGTTGGTAACTCTACAAACGACCAGACATTTGTCAACAGCATCCGCTACTCTGAAAGGGTGCTAGTATTTGTAACGAGATTAAATCGAACAAGATCTACCGAATCAATTCACGGTTTCGTGAAAATATTAGAGTGAAAATGCATCTCGCGGACCGTCTTCCAGACGGATTTACATGGCAACGTTTTTGCATTTTAATCATCGTAACTCAATTAATTCAATCCGCGGCGAAGTTAATTCATTGCGCAACGTTTAATATGAACGGAGCGAAGAGAAGCGAAGGGCAAGGTGTTAATATTCATGCCTGGCGATTTTCCGCTTCGTGGCTGGAACAACGTTTAAGGGGGATTCCCTAATTAAAAGTAACGACACTGGAATTCTGTTATGGGATATTCTCTTATCCCATGATATCAGACATCGTTGGCTTCCTTCGACGCTGTTTTGCAAGACAAGCTTTTCTACCAAACGTCTACTGCACTGCTTAAATCCTTTGCACCTCGATGCATTTTACGTTTTATTTATGCAAACGTGGAATCAAATAGAATTTAATTGATTACAATAAGTGAAAATTCGTACCACCTAAAATATTTAAAATTTCAGGAGTTTTATTGAAGAATAACAAATATTCGGGTTCGATAATCAGGAAAGCAGAGGATGCATCGCGTCTATCGCAATTAATTTACAAACACGGCTGTCTCCGGTGCAGCCTCGTCGTACCTAGCACACCCAGAGCAAGAAAGTGCCAGGCCTCGTGTAACCCTCTTCGTCGGGAGCTTGACACGCGATAAATAAGTAAACAGCAACTGTAACCCCTCTAAGCAATTAGAGCGACTGGCTTTAGGGAAATGCATTTTGAATCGCGTCACTGGAGAGCTAATCAATCCGTCTCGCGTGGTTACCATCCCAATTCAAAGATGACACTCAGCGAGGGTGAATGAATCAGAATTTTATATCAAACAGAAATGGAATATCTATAATTCTATCTTATCCATAAGGTTTCGATAATAAAATAAGATCATTATTTTTATATCGATCGAAATTAGCAGTGAATTAGACCGAGAGGCAAGATTTTAATCAATTGAAAGGAATCTCGAAACTCTCATCTGAAAAAAACTTTCACACTTTTGTTTCAGCATGGAATATTTTATTATCGCAAAAGCTGTCAGTCAGACGGGACGGTAAAGCGGAGAAAGCTCGTGTAGGCGAGCCGTTTCGCGAGGGTGTAGGTTCGTGGACACGACGCGGATCCGGTGGCGCACGATGGAATATGCTTGATAACACCGAGGCAGCGAAACGTGAATAACGAAATATTGCACGCGCCAATGGAACGATTAAAAGGAGCGACGGTGATCTAGCGTCGGCCACGAGACCGCGTCGACTCGAAGCCCAATGAATCTAGTGAAGTTAATTCTCTCTAGCTGAGATTCCGTCGGCTGATAAACTCCTCGTAATAACTAACTGTGCTGCGGGATACGCGTTGATTAAACGAAACGAATGCCGGTGTATCGCGCGTCGGGACGCTTCATTCGTTCGCCCACATGTCGCCCGTAAAATCGCCAACGAATCAATCAAATTGTTTTTTGCTCGTGCTCCAACGTCGGCCATCTCCGACCACGTTTCCAATAGCGCGTTGTTTATGATACATTTGGTAACAGGGCCGGTAGATCGATACGTTCGATACTAAAATAAAAAATAAAAAAAAAGAAAGAAAAACCTCGATACGTACGCGGAACAGTAGAAAATGGTCGTGCAACATTTTGCTCGATTGCGAGGACAGTTCGGTTTACCATCGATGCTGGGATAAGCGGCGTCGCGACGCGTAATTCACCGCGAACTCCGTCCGTGCAAATGAATATCACAAATCGTGGAGCGTGAAGGGTGTCAGAGTTCAGGGACCGAAATACGGTACGTTTTGAGAGACGAAAATTGGAGTAAAATATTTTGTACAATTATTGTTACATGTACTAAATAAATATTGTAAAATATTGTTGACAACACGTTAAGGATACTCTTAGAAACTTTATTGGATATGCACTCGACTATAGTAGCTACTGAAATCTGGTTGTTCTATAATTTTGCAGACTTTTATATTCTATTGTATAAGGGTAGTAGTAGGGACAATGGTCAAGGAACATTGTGACTAAAGAATCGTGATTAGGATATTTAGATGAGGATGAATCTATGGTGCTATGACTAGTGGTGGTCGTCTACCAATATCATGGAGGTTTATGTTCGCCATGACGAAAGAGTTAAAATTCCTGCGGTCTATCGAACGCAATGAAACAGTTCAATATCGTTTCATTGCACCGCGACCGCTGAACGAGCAGTGCGCAAGCCGTAAAGCAACAGTCCGCGTTTCACGTGTGCGCGTATGCTAGCGTGATCGGCAATTAACTTTCGTGGGTGAAACAACGGCAACGATTAAGCTATTCGCGGGCTGAATAATTCGAGTCGAGCAATTAGAAGCCTCCGCTACTGGCCCATTGTTACGCGGCCGAACGAGGGAAAAAAAAGAGAAGGTTAAAGGAATTAGGAAACGTTAAGCTAGGAGAACAGTTTTCCTCCCGTGAACCGTTACAGGGCTGACGAACGGTGGTTGCAGCTCGACTCCACTCAATTGTGACCCTAAATGCGCCGGATCCATTCAACCCTGCCACGCTTACTACCCGCCTTCTTTTTCTCCTCTCCTTTTTCCAGTAGCAACGCCCTGGATTGCAGTCTGTTACTAAATTTTAGAAAAAAAAAAAAATTCTCTTATCTGTCTAATCCTTTGAACATTTCCGGCGAATTTCAAATCGAAATTTCAAATCTCTATTAGTTATTAGCTTTCCCAGATATCGCGTTCTTTTGTGTTACAGACTGCACTTTGTTCCCCTTCGTTCTGTAACCCCGCCCGTTTTACGGGTAAAATCGTATTGGCTGTTCGTGGTGTCTCTCCTGAATACCAGCAACCCCATCCTCTTCCATCCCTCTACCTTCCCTTTCTTCTCCTTTTCCCCGTTGTTTCTTTTCTATCCTCTGTTTTTCTCGGTCCATCCGTTGTATCTCCGTCTCTAGCTCCCTCGGATTCACCCGCTTTATTTACATCCTGCTCGATCCCGTAACAAAGCAAGCAAATTATCTCGCCGCGGCGAGCATCAATGCACGTTTCGAGCTAATAGCACCGGGATTCACGGAGAATTTATCGTCCGAGATACGATAATTTCCAGCTGCACCCTGGAACGCGTTCGTCCCCACTGGCCGCAAGTTATCGATACCATCTGGGAACGTCTGCTTCCGTTATCGTCGATGGATCCTCCTTGGATACGTGTCGCAAAGAGCAAGGTATCGAATAGCATCGAGGTATGAATTGAAAAACGAAACGTGATACTTCGGTTTCGCCTCAACAATTCATCGTCGGGTGTCGCGCAACTTTCAGTGAATTCAACCGACGCGACGCTAAAACGGCGCATTTTACAAAAAAACAAAAATGTGCAAGCTAACCCGCGTTACATTATTTCGTTCCGGTTTCCCGTACACGAACCACGATCCACGGACGTGACATTTCGCGGCGATGAATAATCAAGCCACGCTAGACCCGGGTACCTTTGTGACGCGGTCACAGCGGACCACTTCGCCCGCGGTGGCAACGTTATGATAACGAAAAATGGATAAAGGGTTAGGGACGGCAAACGAAACGGTCGGACGCGAAGAACAGAGAAAAAGAGAGGCCCTCTCTCCCCCTCCGATGAAAAGAGCGAAACGCATGAATAGAGTTCAAGAGCACCCTCGTACCGGCCCCAGTCTAGCCATTCAATGCGAACTCGCAGACTTTTCAGAGTTGCGGCATTACTCTTCCAACGTTAATGCGGCCATATAACCGAGCCAGCTCTTACCCACCGGAACAGAGAGCATTCTTTTAATGGGGAACTTTCATTAATCTCGTCTAGGAAGTTACCGGACGAAATTCGGCTCGACACGGACCGAAATTGCCGCCACCTACCACGGGAAAATCTCCCGTCCCCTCTTCTACAGGGTGCCTTATAACACGAGACATCCATTTCCTTTGAAAATCATCGATGGTGATATTATATTTGAGATTCTGAAACACCCTGTACGTAGTTTCTGAACGGGAATCCTCTAAAGTGAATCGAATCTTCGAGGAAACTGTCGGTTCCTTCTCGACGATCGAACCGACCCATATCCTCCTGGCGTTACCTTTCCGATGATTCTGCTGGTGGGTCTATCTTCCAAGAACGACTCCCTCTGGATTGTTTGCCACGGTTTATCGAAGGGAATCAAGGAGCTTACCGTCGAGTTGGACACGACGCGAACGGCCGCTCGTAAATTCGGCGCTGACAGTCTGGACCATGTTGCCTTTGAAACATCCGATTGTCACGGGAATGCTGACACGGTAAACGCTGAGTTCTGGTGAACACATCGTGTGCCAGGAAACGTGAGCCGAAGTTATTTTAGGAAGTGAAGGTAGAAATGCTTTTGTGTACATATGTGTACTGCTGGTTGAAACGTGAAGTTTTGGATAAGTATTTGGAAAATTGATACCGATATACGGGTAAAAATTAATATGATCTTATAACAACACGTTCATAGTCAAATATTTTATTCTTCATCCTCCTGGACCAAAAAGGCATTCGTAATTCAATATATAAATATAAAGCCTGACCTGTCTGATTCGAGGTTTTTTGGCCTTTGCCAGTCGGTCTATTCAAGGCTTCGAAAGAGAGAATGTTCAATTAATTATATATTTCATTTTCATTTTTATCATCACCCTGCTTCCCAAAACCATTAGTTTATTTCATAGATTTGTTGTATTTTGAGGATAGAACAGAGGATTCTAAAGTTTCTATTCTACGGGGATGAGATTGCTATTACGTTGTCCCATGAAATTGTAGATATGCAAATCCACGAAAGCTGTCGAGAAAATAAGGACGTCCAAAAGCGGAGGACAGCGGACGTGAAGGTAAAATACAACTAGCGTGGTTAATAATGTCTCTGTTCGAAGGTAATATAGAAAATACACGTGTTCGTGGCCGTCCCATTAACAGCAAGTGCACGTTGCCCACACGGTCATTGTTTTACCATTATTATCAAATTATAACACGTAGGTACACGGTTCGCGATGCGAGGGTAGGAGAATAACACGTGCTGGAAACCATCATTAGCATCGCAGTCGCCGGTGGAAAATCAAAGTTAAAACGTAATTATATTCTAAACCGAAACGCAGAGAGAGAAGCTTTCGAATATTCTCCCTTAAAGTAGTGGTATTAAACAGGAAAAAGCAATCGTATGCTCTCAATAAACGTACAAAGAGCTCGCTCGAGAGCGAAACTTTTATCTCTCTTACTTGGTTCCGAAGTGGACTTTCCAATATCCACGTTAAACCTGATAAATTTGCATGAAATATCGATGCTCTCGATGGCTTTTGAAGCTTGCACCGCCAAATACACTACCGGCTAAAAGTATGCCGACCATCTTCTACAAAATCACACTTTATATCCAAAGTCACAATAAATATTACCTATAAAATTTTATATCTATACTTCTAGACAATATATTATGAATTATTATATGATTCCGTTTTCTTCGTTTCAAATCTAAAATAAGACATGCAGTTTACCTACTTTCGTGTCAAATTAGACGTTCTTTATGTCTTTATATATGAACATAAATTAATATAGAAATCGAAGAACTCTCGAATCATCGATGCAATTCGAGATGCGACTCTGGTCCGTGGTCATTAAGAACGGCCAGAAACCATTTGGTTCGTTATTGATCGACAATTACCGCAACGTTTACAAGAAACGACCAGGGAAAGATGAAAGGGAAGACTGAAAAACCGAAGCGACGTCGAGGGATCCACGAAAACTGGCGTCGTAATATGCAAGCAATTCGATACATCGATAACATTTAACCGATCTCTTCAATTTCCTGTGGCGAAGGAAATGGAAAAGTCGTCGGTACCGTACAATTTATTCCATCGAATCTCAACCAGCGTGTCCTCCGCAAAATCCTTTCCTATATCCTGTTTCCAACCCCTCCGATCGTAATGTTATTCTTTTTTCTCTCCGCGATGCAACGTCAATTATCGTTGAATGGCGAACCGAGTGGCTCTATTTCGCGCGATAGAACGAATTATCGTCAGGTTGCTAGCAAAATTATTATTCACGGATAAGCATTGCAATATTGCGAGGTCTTAGGCAGCTTTGCAGGAGGTATTAAAAAGGATGGCAAGGTATGCACCCATTATTAACCTGGTCTTAAAGTTTGTAAGCTTGCCTACAGAATTTTCTTTCGCCCTCAAACAGTGGAGCTGACTCCTCGCTAACTCAACGTATGATTTAGAGTTTGAAATTAATTTTGAATTCATTTCTATTCTTGTTTTACTAAAGTTTTTACATTGAAATCTGCAATGGTAAAAGATTCCCCGCGAGGGTGCGGTCTTTCAACTTCCTCGTTCTTTCGATTCTTGCAATTGGGTGGTAGGATAGTACAACTTCCGAGTGGAAGATAAAGCGCCCCTGTGGGACAGGGTTTCTTGCAAAAGATACCCAAACGATTCCTTGAATCGACGTTCCGGAATTGCTACAGACACTATTGTCGCGTTAACCCCTGTGTGAGCAACCGGGTTATGATATCCATACTTGCTTTAACAATTTTCCTCTGCGAAAATATCACAAAACTGCTCCGAATTCCATTCGTTGAAATTTCGAATATTTTAATATTGAAAATATTAATTATTAATATTAATATTATTATTAATTTTATTAATATCAAAAAACTTGAAAGTTTTCGCTTTATTGGCTCGGACAAAACAATCAATTATTTGATTAATTATTACTTAAAAGTAATAATCAATTGGTAATATTCTTCATAAATTCGATTCGGTCTGATCCACTTTGAAATTACAAACCGCAACAGAGATTTCATTTGAATTCCTTACAAATCGACTATGGCCGGCAAATAGTTGATTGTTTTGTCCGAGCCAATAAAGTGAAAACTTTCAAGTTTTTTAATTAACTCGTTGATTATTTATCGCTGAAATATCGTGCATAATATAACGAAGGAAGTTCAGTCGGACTTGGACGCGTTGAATATTGAAATACGGGAGGGGTGGTGGAGGGTGGATCGTTAAGAAGTATGAGACAGAGGCAACGAAGGAAAAGGATAAGGGATGGAAAATCGCGAAGAACCACTGACGGTTCCTTGAATCGTAACGATCGGTCCAGCTACGACTAATTAATTTTTTTTTTCTCGTTTCAACGCGGGACTGTCGGAGAGGGTGTGCTTGAAAAACGACGGGACTTTCGACGTTTCAACGCCACGACGAGCCATTATCCTTTCTGAATATAATTTATCGTTCATTTAGGGGTGGATTTCCGGATAGAGTCGTTTATCGATACTTTTTAATAAGTAGGCACGATGAAAGAAGAGGAAAAGGAATGCTTTCGGAACAACGTGTTTAAGGGAGACGGAAAATCGATTCGCGAAGGCGGATGTACAGATAACGAAGTTAACAAACGTAGGAATGCAGGTAGATAAATATTTATGCGACTGGAAGTAATGGTCTGGGCTTAACGAACTACCGTCTCGGTCACTGAGAGAAATCCCTCGAGGTCTCCACGGAAAATCTCGTCGAATACCCAAAGTGATTGATTTATCTTGTGAAATCTTATTGTAAATCTTCCCTGTGTGCGAAAGGACGTTCTCTCTAACACCATCAGGATTATTGAAACTCAATTTATAAATATTTAAAGTATTCCTTTTTAAAATATTCAACCCTTACAATTTGATACAATGATTTATGGACGAAAATATTATATTAGGAGGTCATAATAAAATTACTAATTGTATATTCCAAGAGTCTAAAAATATCTAAATTGAATAAAAATGATAAAAGCGAACCTATAACGTCTAATCTTTTCCTTTCCTTAAATAGACACTTAATACTTTCCCTTTCCCATTATTTGCACCCCAGCATAGTCAGATATTTACGTAACGCTATTGAAAGATATGCTCTTCACAAATACAATTAATTCCTGGAGAGCAAACTGTTTCAATTGCGAAGGAGTACTCGACGAAGGCCGATTAAGAGATCGTAAACATCAGAGCTGACTGCGGCAGGTAAAGGAGCCGAACCCTATTTCCATCGACCAGAATCCTTTTTATTTATGGCCGGGATACGCCTCGTAATTGGCGTTGTTCGCGTTTCGATCACGTTCCCTATCCCTTCGAGGGTATATTCTCATTTTACGTGCGACAACACGACATCGAAACAGAAGCAGATTTCACTAGAGATTCGATTCTTTCTCTGAAACGTTTCACTCCGCAAAGGGCTCCCGATATCACCCCAAACAATTTCTCTCAACTCATACACGACCCCCTTTGCTCCGATTTTATTTATCGTATTTAATAATCTTGTTACCATTTAAAATTGCCTCTACTTTCATTTACATTCTACTTAAAACCGGTAATGGTTCATTGAATTGGCCGTTGCATCGCACGCGAGCTTAGTGAATTGAAAGGAAACGTTTTCCTTTCTCCATTTTCAGTATTCGAAGAAAAGAAAATCTCGCCTCTAATGCCGCGCGAAAGGAGTACACGATTTTCATTCTCTTTTTCTCGCTCCGTTCCTACGTTTAAACTTCTCTACCAGGCTGGCCTACTTGGCTTCAATGTTTGCGCGATATAGAGGGTGTTGGAGCACCCAACCCTCGACACGGTAATCGACTGATCCTCTGTAATCCGTACTGCCGCTACGAAGGACAAGGCGATGATGAAAAAGGAAAAGGGGAGAAAGAGGAGGGATGGAAAGGGTCACGGTACTGGTAGGTACTGGTGAAAGGGATCGATACGAAGTTACGGTCACCCGGAATCTGTTTAAAAGTCGACCATAGGGGAAGCAGGTAAACAAGCGATCTGACTGTAAAATAGCAATTCCAGAGAATGAATGTAGATTTGTACCACCGAGAGCTTCTTCTTAATCTCTTTTACTGTCTCCTAACTCTTCGAGCCGTGAAAGAGCGAAAAATTATTTTATCGATAATCGGTAATCTAATTATGTTACATAAAAATTGTATTAAAATTAACTGTAAATCTGACCGATGGCTCAGATGGGCCAACTGCGGGTGGGTTGGTAATTCGCGATCTTCTAAGCTCGCATTAAGTAGATCCTTCAGTGGCGTATCAGACATCCAGACACAGTCGCTTCTTTCATCAAGTAACCCAGCCCCTTTACCCTCGCTCGCGGTTAAGTAGTGACCGTGTAATACTCAAAGTAGCCACAGATGGGTTCGTGTGTCCTTTGCTCAGCTTTACATGTCCTTGCCGCATGCCCAAGGCTTTCGAGCATGCACAACGTTTCACATTTATAATGAGCAAGTAGCATGAATCCTGCCTCCTCCTCCTGTCTTACAGCGTTTCTTCTGTCCTTTGTACTCGGCTCCTTCTTGTCAACTGGCCGTGTATTATTCCCGCAAAAGTACGTATCACTTTCGCGAATGAAAGGATGAAAGCGAAGCTTCGAAACACGACCCGTCTCTTCGTACGGATCATGAAACTGATACTAAAAAGTAATTTCACAGAATATTGTAAAATTCGTGCTTCTTCTTCCGATCGCTTAATTACATCGAACAACGTGTCGATGTATCACCATCGTCACTTTGAAAGTGTGAAAGTGTGACTTTTGCTCCTACTTTTTCTTTCATTCATCATTATCATTCATTATGACAGCGCATGTTGGAGGATGATTTACGCGATGAACGAGTAAAAGATGAAAAAGCTGCGAACTTAAGAAACACCCTTTAAATGCAAATTATCACGCGATAGCCACTATTCATCCTCTTGTTATCATCGCCCCGTAACTTTCGTGCTCGAAAGGATAAGGCGCTGTGAATATCATAAAAATCGCGTCCGGTTCAAAGCCTCAAGATTTAAGGAAGCCATTCTGAGGATAAGATGAAGAAATCGTGTTAAGCACGTTTCGAGATAACGATCGATATACTCGCCACGAAGGAATACCAACCACGTGGACTTAATTTTCTTTCGAGTATTTATTTCTCAACAGTGACAAGAATCTGTTAAACG
This sequence comes from Osmia lignaria lignaria, assembly GCF_051020975.1. Classification (NCBI taxonomy): domain Eukaryota; kingdom Metazoa; phylum Arthropoda; class Insecta; order Hymenoptera; family Megachilidae; genus Osmia; species Osmia lignaria. Next base: position 10,619,291 of record NC_135041.1, read on the forward strand.
AAACAAATACCGAGAGTATGGCGTATTCGATTAAAATTCATTGATCAATAAAATGATGAATATAGATCGCGAAGGTCATGATCGATTAACGAGACTTCTCTAGCGTTTGACATATTTAATATTTAAAGAACACGATAAAAACAGTGGAATATTAATACCATATGTTGTTTAATATTATTTGTCATTGTACATTGAATTTCTGGCTTCGATATTAACTGTGACATTTAACCAACAGTCCATGTATTGTCAGTTACATATTTCACAAAATCCCCTACGTTTATTAGAGTATGTACGGTGACGAAGATAATGAAGCCAATAATGAGCATCTGCATAGTACATCGTAAATGGCATTTCTCATTCGCCCATGAAACGAAGGAATTACCGAGGACGATACACAGACGCGTGCACGTCGACAATGTCTCCTCAGACGCAATATCCTGTAGCTCGAAAACAAAGGGAATTAATATTAGCGTATTAAAAAAATACAATGGCTTCATAAAACAAGTAATTCCATTTCCTTCAAGAGGTCGAGTCAGCTCAAAAGGATGTATTCTCTCAAAGCAACGTATCTGATTGGTTATTACAACCGACCACTTGAAACTTATACCTTTCTCCCTTCGCTTTATTGTCGAGCATTCTATTTCTCACATTTTGTTTCAAAGTTAAATTTTCGTATCTATTTAAAATTTTATGGATCCATCGTTCGATTCAAAATATTGCAACACACTTAGAAAAATATAGATAATGATTTGGAAATTGTTTCCTGAAACTACGGAAATTATAAACTCTATAGATAATCAAGGTGCATCAAACCGGTATGACGCGTTAGCTGATCGGTAATCAGAGATGACAAGGGCGTAGATGGATGCTGGCCGCGAAGACGCTGACAATAACAAGGCGACATCGAGGAGAACGATGCTAGGAGAGGAAGAATGTTCCGAGGGTATTGTACGACACGAAGGGAGCACGAGGATGGGCCACGTTACGTCGCCAAAGGGGCGCGTATCGACCGACTCGTACTGTCTACCCCTCTTTCACCCTGTCTGTCCCTCCGTTCATACGTACAAACGGTACGGACACACAGTGACGATGCTATTACCTACCCCTTCGTCACTTCCTCTCTTTATCTGCCCATCTATCTCTGTTTCGTTTACCTTTACCATAGAGGAGACATAGAATAAATCAAACATCCAATGCTTTTCCTTCTGTCACTTTCGGCTATCATACAAACAGTTATGCATTTTTCTTTATCTTAAAGTGAAACATTCTACATGATTTTGTAAAATGATTATTTTCATTGACTTTCTAAAATTATGTAAAATTAGGAAGCCACGATTCCGATAACTTGAACGCCTTGATTTGACCATGGTTTCTCATAGTATTTTTTATGCTGAACGAAAAATTATATAAGTCTTGCTTTAGTTTTCGAGATATAATATATTAAGAATAAAAATAAAAATGAATATTAACAAATCCAACTCCAATAACCTTGACCTTGATATATGCTGTCATTCCGGTAACTTTAACACCATAATATAAAAAAAAGAATTCCGAAGACGGAATTTTTAAGTCTGCGTTAGCTATTCGCGAAAAGGGTTCGGGTAGAACAGCGAAGCGTGCATCGAATTTCTCGCGAGTGTGAACGGCGCGGTGCCGACAACCCTTTCGTACGCGTGTACGGTCCAACAAGCCGGTTGATCCGGATCTGGGTAGCTCGGGAACAGGAAACAGAGACAGCGGCTTCCGGCCACGAAGCCGGCCGCGGTCGGAAATTCGGCGCAACACGCTCGTACGACCGCGTTTCCGGCTCTCGCCGCATCATCTCACTGTCTGTTTGTTCGCGCTAATAACCATGGAAGGAATTTTATCGCCGGTACAGAGAGAACTGCAAAAGTTTCGCGAAGAATTCTCCCCCGGCTGGTACAGACGTCGGGAGGAACGAGTTACCCGGGTAATTCATAGCGAAATTGGTGCCCGGGTAAATACGAGCTTTCGATATCTCTTTAGCAGAAACGTTACAAGGGAAGTTTTTACTACGAATCCGTAGCTCGAAGAGGATTTTATTCGTTAGATGGTAATAAAAGCTGGGGGAGGACTTGGCGTTCCTGGCCAGGTCTTCGAGCAAATTGGAACGCCGGAGAAACGACAAAGAATTGAAAGAAGAAAAAATTAAGTAAGATAAAGAAATACGTTCGTCTTAAACGATAACGTAGCTGAAATGCAATGTTATTGCTCGAGAATCATGGAATTGAAGGTAACTACGATCGATCGACGAGAGATTTAACTATAACTCTGCTGCTACAACTCTGTTTAAAGCTGTATAAAGACGACCAGTGAACAATGAAACTATAAATTCAACCTGAACGTTCGATCGCGCTCGAACGGTAGATACAAATATCGTGGTTTTACTGAATTTGATGCATGCTGAAATTCATCCAGAGATTATTGGAAATTTAATCCCCGCCGATGTTCCAGGTTTATTCTGAAATTTAATCTGAAATATCGGACTTCTGGTATCGTTAAAAAACGATTTAACCGCTATGTTAAACGGTGCGACACGATCGCAGCTTCCCAGAAGCATAATTGCGGTCTCGACGGATCAGATAAATTACCGTTATTAATAACAACTGTCCGGTTAGTTTCCAGATAGGAAATACGTACGGTTGATACCGGAACACCGGCTTCAGAAGCAGATAACAAAATCCTGAAGCATCGGATAGAGCTTCGGAACCAGGGTTGGTGGAAGGTAGACAGGCGAGGGTTTACCGGTTGTTGGTGTGCACGAAACTCGTCCGTGGGGTATACACCCCGGGACAGAAGGGGCAAACCAGCCATATTGTAAATTCGTAACTTTATACGTAGCAAGTTACCGAGGCAGGCTCGTGAATTTTGTACACGAACGTAGGCCGAGGTAACCGCGTGTATAATAAATACTCGTTTTCCCAGTTGGAACTGGCTGGAAAAGCGAATGAAGGATGCGCCGCGGGAAGCAATAAAGAAATCGAGAACTCGTAAAGAGAACGTTAACGTGGCCGAATGATCCTGGAAAAGGGCTGCCGCTCCACCCTTCCGAGGAATAAACTTTACCGCCGCATCGGTGGCGTATCTTCCCGAAGAATATTGGGATGCAGGGAATCGAAACGATCTCCGCCCTGCACGGAAGTGCTTCGAGACTCGATCGACTTCGATCTCTGATACAAGTCACGGAATTTGATTGGAGGAACGCGCGGCAACTCCTGCAGCAATTTAATACGCTTTTAGCGGTCAATTAGTCGAGCAGGGAATTCGATGTACAGTTCCGTTCAAAATGAAGATAGTCTAAAATTAAATATAAATCCTAGAGTTAAATAAATCTTTTTAAAATAAAAGTGAAATTAATAAATCACGCAATCGATATCGTGTCTAATGATTCTCGTGTTACTTGATAGCAGAGCATTAAGAAACTTATTCTATTTTACTCGGTCAGCTTACACTGATAAGCTTCCACCGGTAAAAAGATTTTCACGCCTTTTATAAAATGTTTCGCGATTTGTCATGAACCCGTTAATCCAAAGTGCTCTGAGAAGTGCGATAAGAAACAGCGACAAGAAAAAAGAGAAATAACTAAAAACCCTAAAGCTCTTTCTACGAGGCAGCGGCAAAAAATGGTACTTAATGCAACTCGTTAGATGAATTCTTCGCTTTAAAAGCACGACCTGTGCGAGTTTTCACGCGACGAGTAAACTCGTCGTGCTCGTTTAAGAAGTTAAAAAAAGAAAATAAGGCATCGGGTAGGGGATGCGATGCTCGGTGATAAACGCGGTCGTGGGTGAAGAAAATAAATGAAGGAAAAGGGAAAAGAAACGAGATGCAGCTTGTCGAACATCTCAATTACGATCGGTGCGGATAGCAGACGTAACGTATCTAGGACATCTGGTTTATCGAATCTTATCAGTACCGAGTAACCTTATTTACATAGGACAGAACGACGTACTTTTTTTCTATTCAATTCTCATCGATCGATGTGGAACGGATTTAATCTTATAAAAATAATGATACGAAAAGACAACGGACCACGATGAGACAAAGATCTAGTCGTACGTCATTTTTCAACGATACCGATCGTACAGTAAATCTTCAACCATTTTGATTTCCCAATGGGAAGTGCTCTAATTGAAAACCTTTGACTGCATAGCTCGTTGAGAAATGAATCTCTCTTTCTACCTCGAAATTGTTCTCCATCCGACGAGAATCGAACTCTCCTCTATCTCGGTGATCCATAATTTATAAGAAATCGAATTTCGATGCAATTTTTCCATCAATCTTCCCTCGAAACCATAAGAGCTCGCGGATATTATTGTAATAAAAATTGTACCAGAATCTTCAAATAAAAATAAATTAAAAATTGTCAAATTTATATCAGAGATTTTGTATCATTAAATCGTGTTCCGTGTAGCTACCTTGATTTATTTCGATTACAACGTATCACGTTACACCGAAAAATCTCTCCTGATCCTCCCTGATTTACACGCACGGTACAACCTTTATTTCGATTTTCTCTGGGAAACAGGAGAAAGAAAGGTACGGTTATCTTTGCCACGAAACGAAAGCTTTTCACGTCGAGCCTGACATTTTCGGCGCCGCAGGCCCAACGATACATTATCACGAGTATTCTGACAGTCTGAAAAGCGAAACGCGACGACCGTGTCCAGGTCGATGTTTCCACGGACAGGCGTCGATTTTCTACAATCTATTCGCTTAAGCTCGCTGCCAGAGTTTCTCTGTACGTGTTACACCGAGCTTTTCTGACGTTTCAAAGGAAACGCGTCTCGTTCGATTTCCGTCGACTGTATTCAATTGCCAGTGTATCGACTGTCACCGCTGTTTATTTATTAAACCAACCTGCAACACCGCTGACTTGCTTCTCTGCATATTCGCGTAGCCACGAGTTCATTTCGCGGACGTGTTACCTGAGTGCTTGCCCTCTCTCTTTATTAGTCTTTCTCTCTTTCTGAGCATCTGTTTTCCACGCGGTGAATACACGTCAAGGGGATGGTTTTAAGAAGACAAGATTACGTTCCGCGGTTCCGGCAGCCATGTGTGCCTGTTTTACCATTTTATGGGAAACAGAGTGATATTAGAAGATGGACAGCAAAAAGCATGTTTCTGCACACACCACGTAAAGCAGATGATAGCTTCTATTTTGAAAGAAATTTTAAATTTTTTAAACTTTCATGGTTCGATTTGCGGTCACCTACTCTGTACAAGGCTTGCGGATATAAGCCGTGTTCAATTTTTCCATTTCTCTCTATCGAATACTTTAATACCCGGAACACATTTCATTTAATATTCCTCTTTAAAGGATTCATTCCAACAAAAAACATATTTTCCTGGGGAAAAACTCATAATAATGCGACGTGGATCGTAAAACAAAGCAGAATATCTTCCGTTGCAATGGAAATGAAATATCACGGTCATTATTGCGTTTCCCGAATGAAACGTAATATTTTTATATTCGCGTTTCAATTCGACGAAACAGAGAAACAGTTGTCGCAATAAAATCACGGTACCGCTAGAGTACGAATATCAATTAATATTCGCAAAATAAAATTTTCGTCTAATGAACTTCAAACACAAATATCAGCATCAAAACAAAAGAAACGATTCATCAGAGAAATGTTTCTTGCTGTTGTATTGTATATAAAAGTAGAACAAACGTGCGGTCGTGGTGGAAAGATGTATTAATTAAAGGAAAAAAAGAAAAGCAAATAATTCTTTGCCGACACGATTGTATCCGAGTTCTCATGGCTCGCGGGGGAGGATCGTAATTATAGGGCGCTAATTGGAGACGCTGCGAGAATCTTCATCTTCGTCAACGAAACTTTAACTCGAAACTTCCTTGGTATTCTGACATTTTCCCTACCACTCTCTGCTTCTCTATTTCTCTAGAGGAATGTCTGAAGCGAAACACGTTTCGCCCCCAGGGTTCGTATTCTTTGACGGTCTTTAATTTCCACCGATGCGTGGGCGACCGAGAAATTAACGTAGCCACGTAGCATAATTAGCCTCGTTCGTGAGGCAAGAGAGGAAAGAAAATGTAGCGAACCCTCGCTTTCACGCCTATCCCTCTTTAATCCTGCCTCTTTTTACCTCTGAGACCGTATTTCGATCGATTGAATACAATTATAACGCTTCTCCTATGCGAATCAATATTTTCTGTATTGATCACAGGGAAAGTAACATATTTTATCGGAGAGAAAAAAAATTGTTGTTGCGTTATTATAAAATGGCAGGGAGCTCAATTTTGTCAACGAGCTTGAACGAACTTGTTAATTCCAATTTTTTTAATTATTCAATTGAAGCGAACTTGTGGCGGTCTACAGGCAGCTATAAATCTACGATGATACGCGTGCGAGCATCAATTATTGATTACATTCCGGTATATTAGCGGCAGTTTAATTAAGCTCGCATATAGAATGTCATCCGAAACAACTAGCCTTTTGGTCTACCATCACGCTGCGTTATGAACGCTCGCGTCCGGTTTCACGTAACGCGTTATGTAACAGTTGTTACACCAACCACCAGGTAACGTGTAACATTGTTGTAACGGTAGACACGGGAAACAGATACGTTTGCAAAACGAACATCAACACTGTAGATACAACTTTCTAAATGCAAGACGACAATCATCGAGGAAATATAATCGTTTACATTCAACAGATAGACATTTTCTAATCCAATTTATCACGATTTTTACTTAGATTCTGATCTAATTTCTTTGTTTTTATTTTTCTATATATCGGAAAGAAGAGTGTGTGTACCAGTAGAAAGGAACTAATCAAAAAGCTCTCGTGCTACAATGAAAGTGGACGACGTAGAGAAGCACTTTAATCGGATAAAGTTCTCCAGGGTCGAGAATCGAAGAAGACAATTTCGGTTTCTAACCGTCGTTGTTCCTTCGCACAGAATAACACTGTCGAGGCCAAGTGTTTCGTTGAGTTGTACAGGAAACAACAGTTGAATCAACGTTGCTTCGCGAGTAAGCGACTTGGTGTCGACAAGAAACTGAAGTAGACGTACTAGGAAGGTCTCGTCAAAATAGGCCGCTCGAAGGGACCCAGGAAATTGTACAATAAATAGTTTCTGTACACGGTTTACGAACCTCTTGCTATTGAGTATCAACAAGCAACAGCTATGGGTTTCTTCCCTCCAACGTTCGCACCAACACCCAATGAATATTGAATTTCCACGGCGCAGTGAATTTATTGTTCTTGAAGAAAATGTAGGAACAGACTGTCGTTCGTTCTTGTCGCGTCTCGGAGTAATACTGTGTAACTTCCAGCCGAATGTTAACAATTTACTATGAAAAACTTGAGGAGGGTACAAGAAATGACTTTTCTAAATTTCTATCTCTTCGCTTTAACCCGAAGCCAAAAATCTACCGTACGTCGCCGACCTTCTGGACGGATTCTTAGTACCTACAGGCAAATCCCACAGACTAACCATCGTGTTGCTTCTGGTTTCAATAAATATAGAAACAAAGCAATAGAGAAATCGAAAGAAGTTTTGCACACATTTTCCCAAAGATATTGTTCAAAAGCGAACGCTTCGTTTCTCTTTCCTGGGATATGAACACTTAAGTGCATCCGATAAACCTGAGCAACAGACGCGACACAAACATGGAAATACCTCGGGCAGAACGGAGACTGGCTTTATCTTTTCAAAGATGAATGCATGTAATTTAGTGAAAAGCTCGCTTGAAAACGGTACAAAGTATCCAAACACGGTCTCTGAGGACGACAAGATATGAAATATCTTTTTACGTCGATTGATGTTTCTTGAATACTGAACGAGTGACGCGCGTTTACACAAGATTCCTGAAGTGTCGCCAACCGTTTAAATTCTTCAACTTTTCCTTTGACACTGTTTATTTAACACTCCGTGCATTGCATGGAACTTTGAGGCAATACATTAAGTAAATTTTCTTTTACGTCTTCAAAAATTAATATCGAAGAAGTGGTTTTCGTTCGATGGAGATATTATTTTTGAAAAAAACATTAGGGAGACTATACTTTCCTGTCTCCAAAAATTTTCAACACATTTTTACGTCGGCTGCTTGTAAAATATTTGACGGTGACGTGGTTTTCCATTACGTTATGCACGATACACCATGACTGCGGAAGAAAAAAAACGGAAATATGAGAAAGCAAGGTGGCTGACACATATCCGGCAACTACTTGTAAGGGTTGACGTATGCAACGCCACCCTTCCGTCTGGTCTATGTGTATCTTCCGCCTGTGTTCATATACTTCAGCTAACCCTAAGGCAACGCTTTCCATCTTTCACACGTCGACGTTTTAAACATCGCCGTGTGTTTTTTCCCCCCTTCATTTCTTCGCTTCGAGATATCACTTCTCCGCCAAAGGCGATAGTCGAATCTTTCTTTTTTTTTTTTCGCGAAAGATCGCAAGCTTCTAGTAAATTCAGTTGCTGTCAAAGCCTTGGACGCGGGTTCTGAATCAAATCCATTTAGATTCATGCGGAAGTCGCCGGGGATTTTGACGACCTTCTTCTAAGGAGTCGAATAAATCTTCCGGGTCAACGTTCTTACGATGTCACTTTAATATACTCGAGGAGAAAACAAATTTTCGTTGCATAAAATGTGTCCGTTCCAGGGAAGTCTGCTTGAATTATGGAAAGAAGGTACATTGTCAACTCTCGCTGTTTGAAAGTCACATTTTTCTTTTTTCTTTTTCTTCCTTCACTCGAACGTACGAATATCGTACGACGAGTAATGAAACGTTAACATCTATTATTCAACGAAACTTCCTCAAGAATTGTCGACTAAACAAACAACTAAGAAATTTAAAAGACTGTATTCAAGATTCTCTTCTCATTAAGCAAAAGATAAACCTCTTGAGAAACGGAGGGAAACAGTCTAGCAGAAAATTGCGAGAACGGAGCTCTTTAGTTTTTAAAACGAATCGAGAATCAAGGAAACTCCCTACGGTTCATTATCATTTCCAGGTAAACGAAGGTAAGATTGTACTCGAAGAAAATCGATGCTTGAATCAAAACGCAACGAACGGCGCCCTTGACTTGGTTTCTTCGCGGAAAACTGAATTTCAAGGTAGGAACAGTCATGGAGTCCGTGACATTCGAATTAATTGTATCGCGAGAGCATGAATCGGGAGTGTGAAGCGGCTTGGAAATCCGGGATACAATGGATCGTCTGACAGTGAACTATTAATCTTGAACAGACAAGACGAGGATACCGAGCGTACGAAGAGACACGCTTTAGATCTTATGAAATAGAACCACTGTATCTTTGAGAGAAATTAAGTACAGCAAGAAATTTGGATATACATTCGTGTGAAAAAGTTTCATATATTGGGAGAATAATTTTTGAAGGAAGAGTGTAAAATGTGGAAAATGAAAATTGTGACTCTTTCCATGGTCCGCCGTCCGAAAGTTAATGAAGTTGTTTTAGTGCTTCGATATTTGGACTGGTTCAAAGTATTTTCTTAATGATGGTGGTTTTATTAAACAATTAACAATAAACGCAGTGACTTTTAATGTATTATACGAGTTCTTTCTTTTAATTGGTCGTGTTATTGTAACCCTGCTATGGTGGAGCCTTGCATGGTGTTTATGTAATATACAATGGTGCTTGAACTATTGTGTACTGAGATTTTTTAACGAAAGACTTTCATCGGTTGGAAGAATAACGAAGTAACAGATTATATCAACAACATTTTCACTTCGTTTAAGAAGTTCAACCGAGAAAGGTAGGAAGAAATCATAACAGCGGAAATGAAGTGCTTTTAGTTATAATTAAGTCCAGTTTCATTACTAAAGAAGAATAACACTTTTATTTACTTGAGAAATGTATTATTCTTCTTTTTTCTAAATTCAAAATACTCAAATTGCTTTATTCTGAAAGGTTTCTCTTAAAAATATTTAGAATTGGCCTCGGCTATCGACAAACAGTAAAATGTACCTGAAAACAAGTGAACGAACCTTTGAGCAACAAAATTCAAAAACATCCGATACTCCGTATTACGTCTAGATGCATCAAGCCTTCCATTAGTTCAATTTTTCCGCTCGAATCGACCGACAAACGCAGCTGGCGTAAAAAAGTTGGAAAACAATTTCCACAGGGGAAAAAACGTATCACGCGACCCTATATTGGATGCGTGGTAAAAGGGTAAAGGTAGGGAGCAAGGGTCGAAAATATTATCTTCGATAGATAAACGGTGGGTCGGAGTTCACGTTGTTACGTAGCTCGCAACGCGACACCTGCAATCGTATTTTCACTTTTATTAAAAACTTGTCAAACCGCGACCACGTGAAAGTTGCCCACCCACACAGCGAGACGAACGTTTCATACCATAAAATCAGAAATAAAGAATAAACACGAACGAAAGCGACTACCACATTTGGTTACCACAGTCGATTAATTAAAAAGCGAACCTTTTTGATTTAATCAGATATTTCTTATTCAAATTTTCCAGAGTTAAACTATAGATAAGATAAAGGACAGAGCGCGGGTGGAAAATGGGATGGTCAGAAAAGGAATTCTAAGAGCGAATCGTAAATCGTCGCGGGTTAAGCACGCAGGTGAATCCGGTTGAATTAATTTCGGGAGCAAAACGAAGTCGTGTTGCAAGTCTCGCCGGCAAATAGAAGAAAAACATAACGGAGGGAAACAGGATGAACCACGGAATTACGTAGTCCGTTTGCATTAACGAAAATGGAAATGTCGTGTAAGGGAGGCGCGCGCACGGAGACTACTACCTTTTCTCGAACAAAATAACAGTTCGTGGGCGTGTATACAGTTTTCTTTTTCGTTCGTTCATCCTATCTTTCCGTGGCCAGGATAATCCAGCCGTAGGCGTGCACGCTCGATTACGTAGCGACGATTACGAGCAACAGAGAACATCCAGGCTCCGCTTATCACTTTTTCCTTCGCTCTATTTGCCAGCTTTGTAATTTTCGACCGTTCCTCGATCGCGATACACATCAGCCACGAAATTCATTATGTTAGAAGCATTTACTTGCCATTTAATGATAATGTCACCAATAGGTGGTACCGTGAGTGACTTTGAAAAAAAGATCAGGTAGGATATCTCGCATAACAAGTTAAAGTGAACTAGAGCGAGATTCGCTCTAGAACCAACCCTTTTTCGGCCATTTCTGATCATACTAAGAAGTGGCAAAAAAAAAAATTTTTTCGGCCATTCTTTAAGATTTTGACCCACTAAACACAATGGCACCAAAATCTTTTCGATAACTCTTATCGTTTGGCCTCTGTACAAAAATGACAGAAAGTCTAAATGCTATAGCTCCATTCTTAAGATTTTCAATGTTAGATACAGGTTGTCTAATAAGGATTATCTAGGCTAATTTCAAAAGCTTTGAAATCATTGCACATTGACTTTCAGCAGCTTATCTATTGTGTATTCAGCTGATACGGTTTGTTTAATATCTGCATGGAAATATCATGAGACTGATAAGAAAACAAAAGAGTATTATTTCAATAATCGAAAAATCATTCCAACAAATTTCAATATGATTCAATCTTCGTAATTAAAACTTCTGATTCTGCAATCTTATATTTTTAAGCCATGGTAATTAATTGCAATTTATTCATACGTTTGTAAATATTCATAAATTTCTCTTCTAATTAGAAGCTGGATTCAGATGAAGGCAACAGGAACAATGCAAAAGAGAATGAAACAAAATTTCTCTGTTGTTTTATACACACAAAAACCTGCTCGTTTTTGCAACCTACTTCAGCGGTTCTTGAATCTTTAAACCTCTACCGTAAGCCTCATTTGTCGACGTCAAAATAACAAAAAAAAAAATCTCGTTTCAAGTTCCACCGAGATAGAGAACACGAAATTTTTGTAGCTTTTAGAAAGAAACTATTTCATATTCTCTACGAATATCGCGTTAGAAACAAGCACCGCTGGTAATTGCGTTACAACATATTGTGCAGCTTTTACGACGACTTCAGCCGTAATTATTCAGTCTAAATCCACGGAAATTCCTAATGAACAAGCGTAATAAATTCTCCGCTCGTCCCGTTGTTACTACAGGTGGCCAAACATTTTACCACGTCGCCCGTGTAACACGATTAATTTTCATCATTGTAATAAATTTCGCAGCGTTCAGGAAAGCACCGGTTCACGAGACAATATGTATCTCCTTCTGATAATTATTGAGACAAGTGCGACAACAGATGACATAAGAGTGTTCAAGGTTGTGTAAAGTCGAGAGTGTAGAATACTGATCGATACAGTTTCTATTTTTGAAATGAAATATGTTTTTCTTGCTATTATAAAATGTGTGACTTATCTTTTTCATAGTTGTCCTTGTCGCAGAAAGTAGAACACTCCCTTTGTGTACATAAGAGAAACTTGTTTCTACGATCGTTCTCAGCGCAAGGTAATTATCCAGGGACAAACATCTTTAGAATAGCCACGAATGAGAGCTACGCGTCAAAGAACAGTTCGTTAAAAAGTAATAATTAAAAGCGCGAGTTATATGTATTATGAAGTTCATCCCTCTCGTTATCTCGACGGAATGATCCATTTAAATCTCGATTCCCAGCGGTAGTAAGATTTTACCGGAAACGGAGGAAGCAAGAGCGGTGGTAGAGCAAATATCGACCAGCAGATTGCCGCCCACCTTTTCTTCGATTCAACGGTGAAACGTCACCTAGAAGTCCACTTTACGATCCCTGCGAGTCCCGCACGAAATTCATGGTGTCCAATAAATATTTTAGCGCGCGACAACTTCTCGTGGATAAGATATATCTCTGTTAAGGAAGCAGGAAGGATATAACCGTAATTGAGGAAGAGCGAAGTTTTCCAAACTGCGGGCGATTACGGCCCAAACAGTTGTCGACTTTCATAATTTCTGTAGAATTTCTCGAGATTAATCAGAGGATAAAGGTGAACGAAACGAGTAATGAATTCCCTTTCGATATAGCGGTAGCAAGTGCCAAGTTGAATTACAGAGTTAATGTAAAACTTGAACTCGTTCTTAGAAAGTTTGATACGCGAGCATGCAATCGAGCAACACTCTAAACGACAGATATTATCCATTATGTCTATCAAATTATCGCTAAACTGTAGATTAATCTAGCTATTATACTATTACCAGATGAAATTATACGAATTTTCAGTTCACCAAGAATTCGTGTTTTAATCTATGTTGGAATTAGAAAAATCTTTTTCAATTTTCGTTGCATTGTTCGTTGAAAAAATGTGTCGGTTGAACACCTCCGTGCGAGAGGATCAAGAAAAATCGTGAAATTCGTTCGTCGGTGACTCGCATCAACCGAAAGATGCGCGAAGCAATGAATGGCGAAATGAATGTGGGTCAGGTCAGGAAATGGTGAATACTAACTCGACCACAGTGGCCAAGGAACAACGAGGGAAGCTCTGTCTAACGGAAAGAATTCATGGAACAACATTCACGTTTCTCATTTATTCTCGGCTCGGGTTATGAATGCAACGCCGATAAAAACTCGATCTCTGTGTGCAACACGAGTAGTTTTCCAACGTGAAATGAACACCCGCCAGGTATTGTTTCCACGCGATGAGAGAAATTTTATGACGAACCGTCAGTCGTAAGACACAGAAATAAACACGAACCAGGTGATCCTATAACCTTTGTCCAGCTGGATCAAATCTGGATTATTTTTGACCCGTGTTCTTCGAATACCAAAATCCTGATATAAAAATGCAATATAAATCAAATTCCAGATTTTCAACATTGGAGATTTTCAATATCCTCTCAAACGCTTGCATAAATTTCGTTTCACCGAAATATTAATATTTCGTTAATTTTCATCTACCAGTAACAATATACGTACATACAATTGTTACACGACGATTTTCATTGAAAATATGATACTGAGAGATAAATTTTCCCCTCGTATATTTTCAACGTTTCCAAAACAAATGGATTCACAGAAGGTATTTAATTCTCTCGTTAAACACCCTGAGCAGATGAAAATATTATTACAATTTACTAAAATATTAACTTTCTAGATTTCGTTTTACGTTAATAATACATGAAGCTTGTAAAATATTTCGAGCCTTAGAAACACGTTCCTCTGTTTCACAGAGATGATTTTTACGCAACGTTAATCCAACAGTTTATTTTAAAAAATCTACACCTCGTTGCCGGTGCAAACGTGATTTTCGACGTCGCCTGTTACATGGAATCGCTGTTTAATTGCTGTCAAAATCACATCTCGAAACGAGGCGCGTTTATGAAACGGGGGAAAAGAAAGGAGGAAAGAAAGGTGCCCACGGTGATTGACCAGTTTCGTCTGAAATCAATAAGGTGTGGGCCGCTCCCTAGCGAAGGGTCATTACATCGAATCAGAACACGTCTAAATACAGCGATATAAATAATAAGAGGAAAAAGAGAGGGAAATCTCGTAGAATAAAAGGAAAATAAAAGGCGCAAATGAATGTTGCCATTACGACTTTCGAGCGTAAATGATTTCTGTCGATGTAACAACGAGCGTAAAATATCGCGACGAAACGTGAAATCAATCAGTTACGATGCTGATAAGCCAAGTAAACAGGTGCGATAAAGATGATAGGAGAGAAATGGAAAGGGAAAATTGAATAGAGCAAGTACCGTAGGGAAAAATAATTTACCGCGACAGCGGATTTTATTAAATTGAGAATATTCAAAAAAGAAACTGTGAATTTCATATTTTCGCAAAGTATACTTTATTCTCGCACAAAGTTCTATATGATTTAATTTTACCCCGTTTTTATTAAACCGACGGCTTTTACCGCGAAAAAGGTAACAAAATTTCGCGAAATATTTGAAACGCGTCTGATGACAAAGCTTGAAAGAGAGAAATAGGTAGTTATGGAGATAAATATGGTTGGAAACAGAAATATTTCATCAAGGTGAACGTTTTAAATTAAATATGGCGCACATGCTGGGTACGCGAAAATCAAAGTGCCTGAAATTAATATAAACGCGACGACCTCACAGAAAGAATGCTTTCCCATTCACGTGCGTGAAAGGCAAAATCGTGTTCGTTTTAATGAAATCATCGGCTCAAAGCTTGTATTATGCACAGAGGGAGAACTTTTTCATCGGATGGCGCATCTGGCTGCTGTCGGAACATCTCACTCTCGCAAATTCTGGTCTTTTCTAAAAAAAGAGGAAACCAGCCGCTTCGTTTTCCAATACCAACTCACAATTATACTGTCCCCTCCATATGCGCGCCTCTATTCTCTCCACCTCCATTTTGAATTCAACCATTTTAAAATGCAATTTGCTTCATCGAAAAACCAACAGAATTTTGAATTTTAACACAAACGCGATGTAATTAATTTTCTTTCAGTCCCCAGAGATTCTATCCTTTGAGATTGTCTAATGATCAACTTGAAAAACACGTATGGCATCATAACGCGTTCAATCCCGTCAGAGGCCATTGAAGAGAACCGTTTGCTTTTCCGAAATGGAGACGACAAAATTGACATATTTTTATCGGACGTCTATACATGAACGATCGCGTACGCGTATGACGCCGATTTCCAGCAGGATAGCACAATTCGTGTTCCCCTACCGTGAAATTGAAGTTTCCGTCTCTGAAAAGACTGGGACTTGGTGTCACCGGTCTCCAACATGACAATGACTCGATCGACACGCGTATCTTGTCATTCACCATTCGAGTCATTAACCCAGTGTCGAGGTTGTAGTAACGTAACCGCGTGTGTAGGGTGCACAGGGTGTTTTCGATCGATCGACAGCTTGTTGGAAGTGAAAACGAACAGAGGGTGTTTACTTGCGGTGAACACCGTCATTTACATATTTTTAACGTATCTCATAAAAAAAGAAACAAATTTCGCTTATTTTTCTACGGATTTCAATTCCAAAGCCTGAAGCCTAAGATCCGTGCGTCGCCGACTTTCCGGACAGATCCTTTTCTAATCCATTTCTAAGTCTCTTTAATAAATTTCCTTAACAGGGAAACAAGCGTCGTTTATCACCCTTTCCAATGTATTACGATCCATGTAAATCATGTAACAGACGTGCTACTTGTTGACAACCCCGTATACATTTTGTGAAAAACAGCAGACCAGCCTTCCATTTAACCGTGTACATTTCGCCAAAACGAAACGTACGAAAGGTTGAGCATAAAATTATTGGCATAGCTGTCGATAACATCGGCTCTGATAAGGCCAAGTTCTAGGATCAATGCGCTCGACTAAAGGGCAAATTTTGTTTCCAAGACCCCGCGGTTTTGAAGTCTGCCCGGGAATGGAAGGTTACCGAGACTGAGGTTTAATTTGAAAAACATGAAGCGGAAGATGAAGCGATTGCAAAGAAGTCTGACAATAAAATAAACCTGTCGCGAAGACTGTAACGTTTTCGGTAGAGACTTTTTAATAACGTGGAATCAGAAGCTGAAATGGACAAAGCAGAAGACTAAGTGCAATTCAAGTGCACAAAGTGCAATTCATGAGAAATTTTGTCCATAAATATGAAAGGATCAAAGTTGAAATAGCAGTAAAGAACACGACTGCACAAAACACGAAATGAAAAATATATTTTCATTCAAAGAAATCGATCACTTCGATATCCGGTTTGTAGTCGGGTCAAAATTAGCCAGAAACGCGTATGAAATATTGGTTTTACGGCTGTCGTAAATCACTGTAATCCTATTTTTAGCTGATAGGTCGTGGAAAAGTTGCAGCCTGTCATCAACGCACGATAAATTACGCGAAGAAGTTTTTCCCTCCCGCGTAGAAATGCTGGTGCAACTTTTGCCTCCGACATTACTCGCTAGCCGCGATCAATAATTAACTCCGAATTATCTTGCTCGCAAGCAGAACAAACTGCTGATAAATTGCGTCGAGTATCATTTAAAAAATTACGCGAAATTAAATGAACCTCCGTTTATACGGTATGAACGTATACGCGAGTTCGCCAAAGTGCTTCAACAGTGTCGTGCTTCCAATTTAAATACAAATTAAACAGTACGGTAATTCGCTCGTCTGAACCAAATGCCTAGGGTTTTACAAAGAAATTAGTTGAAAATTGAATCGCACGTATTAAAAGCCTACAGAATATAAGACACTAACCGATAAGATGGAGATAAAATTAGTAGGTATATTTCTTGAAAACATCTTCTATCTAAAACTTTCTGTCCGTTCTAAAACTTCAGAACGAATTGCAAAAAAGTTTAACCGTCAGAAACAGTAAACTGAAGTAGCCGGTTGAGAGTAACTTTTTGCAGTAACTTTGCACTTAATAGCAACGTGACATCCAGCTGGATGCGATTTAAGTTGCTTAGATACAATCTAAATTAGAAGAACTCGCCGACTTTTGCGAGAAACGCGTAATCCTCGAAGTTAACATTTGAAAGCTTCCTTGTCTGTTAAAAAACTTTGTATCGATCTGAATGCACGACGAACGATTTATTTTATAATTTTAAACACGATTTTATTTATTATATTTGCGATACGGTTCGCCAGAGAATTATGTCGTCTATTCTAGAGCGCTATGACGTTCAACGTGTCGATATGTGTTTTAAAAAGAAAAAAGTCGATTATAAATAGAGGGAACGAGTCGTGTCACGTATTTGCATCGAATACCTATATTCAAGCAACTATTCCATCAAAAGTTTCGCTGTTTGTTACGAGATAATTACAGAACAGAACGTACGATGAAATAATTGCTCGCTTCACACCTACGTGCTACTTTCTACATCACCTTCTTCTTTCTCCCATAAACGTTCGCTCTAAAAGCATTCGATACTCACGCTGCTCGTTATTTCCCTCTGCACAGCCACTGACCACCTTTAGAAACATACTTGCCACCGAAGCTCATACACGCGTGTGCAGTGGCGACTTTGTTAGATTCTTGAAACACGTTTGACGAACATCTAAAGTACACGCTTTGATGTATCACAAACAACATTAGTTTCGAAATTTCATTATTTCGATCGCAAATATTTCCATGTTTACTTCACCGCTTTGGCGCGCTTTAATATATCACAAATAACATTAAAATTTCGAAATTTCACTATTTCGATGTTTACTTCACCCAGTTACGTATCCTTGTAATTGGAACAACGCGTTTCACGATTGCTTCCTTGTTTCGCCACTGGTGTATTTCCCTATCAACGCTAAAAGGAGCGTAATCAACGGCAGAAGAGACGGAGAGAGGAACGTGTACCGGGCTGTGTAGCGGATCGCACGAAATTACATTATAGAAAGGAGCACGCGAATTCGGTGCAAGACGCGCAAGGAGAATGGATGCCGAGATAGAAGGCTGCATCAGCAAAAGTCCAGTGCAGGTGGAGGCGCCTCTTATTGACCGAGCTTCTCTCTGCAGCCTCTCGCTAATACTAGGCCTTCTCCTTCACCAGCCCCTAAAGTTAACGAGTTTTTCTAACATCTACCGGAAGCACTGACGGACAGAGAAAAATCTTTCGGTGCGACGACCAGACGAAAACCAGGCCAACAAACGTCTTTCGAAAGAAACTACCGAAATATTCAATTACTTTTTCAAACATAATACCCGAATATCGTGCCACTCAAAAATCTATCTACCCATTATTTATGAGACGATCTAATATCTGTTGAAATGACAAAAAAAAAAAAAAAATATCTCGCTTGATTTTGGCGGCTAAATTGTGCCTACTTGAATTGTAAATGGCGTCAGATCTCCATAGATATACAGCGTGCCCGTGAAATTCCACTTTTAACACGCTTACCGGTAGGATCGTTGAGTAATAGCGGTATAACGATCGAAATTTTTGGCAAACGTCCACATGCATTTTCAGTTGGAAAATTTTTCTACCGCTTAAGGGCAATGACTCAACGGACAATTTTCCGACCGCGTTTTATTACAGTCTCAACTGAGTACGCGTTGAAAATACCTACTTAGCTTCCACGGTTAAAAAACCATTATATATATATACACGTTAGTTGGGAACATTCGCGGAAATGAAATTACCTTCCATGTTTATTCAACTATCCCGTACGATGTATGTTGTATTTCATGTCTTTTTAAAGAACCACGCACAACTCTTTTACTACGAGCTTCTCGTTCAATATCAGTACATTGATAAAAGTGTTTGGCTTTGATCCAACTCTGTGTGTATGTGTGTACTGGTAGAATGTTTCTTCTTCTCTTCATAGAATAAAGATTTCAGTCGGCTGTTCGTTCGGATGCTTTTATCGAGGTTTCTGTCGGGAGTGTTTTTGTTCAAATACCATCACTGTAATAAAAGAATATTGTACGACCGAAACACTTGCACTTTCCTTGAATAAACGTTTAATCTCTCGCATATGTATATATTGTAATTGTGGACGAGATATCGAAGAAATGAAATGGCTGTTTCGAATTATTCATCCTGAACACGATGCATATGCAACCATGTATGCATGACAAAATAAACCAGACTAATGAGATCAGGGGTGGGCACGAGCAAACTATGCACCGAATCAAGAGATACCGCGTTATTTGCACGGCTAGATTAACGCGATTAAGCATGTCAGTATCGATAGCAATTTTTCGCTTATCACACCGGCCTTTCTTCCGCTAGATACAAACCCGTGCCAGAGCACGTTTTCCAAACGGTGAATCGATGAGGAAGGAAAGAAGAAGAAAAATGTAACGAGAAACCCTCGATGGTGAATGAAACATTAAAAATGAATAACATCGTTTCCCGATCGATCGATAATGTACATTATTATCACCGCGTTATCGGTTCGTGGGAATATCGCTCCAACTTTGTATAAAAGTTGAAAGTAATAGGAAATCGAACAGTTCGATCGAGTTTGCCTCTGGCATCACCCTCTGTTTTCGAATCGATGTTTTTTTAAGTTCGTCAGACTGTAATCGAGATTTCGAATCACCAGAGAATCTGTTGTATTCTTTCGAAATTGCCAGCCGATCGATGTTTCAGAAAGAAATTCAATTTGTTTTCATGAAATAAAATTTAGAAACAGAGGAACATCGAGTTCGCAGAGTATATTTCCGCACGAAATCCCCGCAATATTTTCAGTTATTACGTTATCACGATAATCTTACCGACCTCCAAATTGTTCCAGCTACAATTTGATAAAGCCAACAACGGCTACACGCGTATGTACGCGCGAATAATCCCACGGTGTGAATCTCGTCCAACCTGTTACTATAACCGTGATAAATTTATCGAGTTAAGACACAGTTATGTCATCGCTGTCCCAGAGATTCAACAAAGTGCATCGCGCATTTCGCTTGTCTGTCTGGTATGCTTGCATGACAACTCGAGAGCAATCTTCTAATTGAAAGGCAAGACGTATGTATCTCTCAGTAGCAAACGTGGAAAGTTTTCAATAGGTCTCATGATATTCCTCGCAAGTCAGCCCATTAAATCGTTACCGTTTACGTATCGTGATATTGAAATCTCGAGGTCTTGAGTAATTAGTACATCAAATGTGGCGGTAGAAATAGTTAATACTGAATAATTATCAGGTCATTTTAGAACAGACGTTCAAAGCGTTTTTAAACTGGATACAAATGAAAAAGATGCAACATCAATATAATTTGTAAGACTGTAAATTTGTATCTTAAATTAATTCTATGTGATTGGTTGTGAAAGAAGCTTAACGACCTATGTGTATTACGTCAGAATTGAATGCGCTCTGCTCGTTGTTCTAGGTTTTCTTCTGACGTAAACTATGCTTGGATTTTATCGAAAATTATTATTCGAAGAAACAAGAATCTTGCCAATTATTACTTGCTAATTTCTAAGTCCCTATTTCATCATTTTGGGAGTCTTCAGTTCAAACACTCAGGATCGAAATCCTAAGTCTTAGAAACAATATCTAATTTTAATCGCGCTGCCCTAAGAAATGCCCGGAAATGGAAAAATATATAGAAATAACAAGCCGTTCGTTAAGTGTTAAGTTCCAAAAACTAGGTACTCAATACTCAGTGTTAGAAACAATTTCCAATGCCATAATATTAAACAACTTTGTGGAAAATGATAACACGTACTGTGTAACAAGATTTCCATCACGATCATCGCTCATTTCGAATCGCTGCTGGCTCGCAAACAATGCAAGCGCACAGTGATTACATTGAACAGTAATTAGTAGGTGGAATTAAGGTGTACACCGGCTGATTACAACGCGTTGTTTGTAATTAATCATCGTTTATGCGACGACGATCGAGTAACGATCGCGGAACACGAGCGCAACGAAATCGAATTTCCAACGAGCCTGCACAATTCGAAACTGGAACGAGACAAAAGGAAAAGAATGAAAGGGCGTACATGGCTGGAATAAAACGTAAATGTTAACACGAATTGACGAGCGTTGCACGAGTATCCGCTTTTATTTACTCGCTTGCTTTTTTCCCTTTTCGCGACCTGCGACACGTGTTACAATTGGCAAATATTTTTGCACCGCTACTGCTGGTTCAAAACGAGCACCGAGTTTCGAGGTTCGATCGTCAAACATACAAGGAATCTCAAAAGTAGTAATCAAACTTAAAAAGTGCTTTACTCGACAGAGGCGAAAGGATTGAACAAATACGCAGAGATTTTTTGAACGAACGATTCCCGTTCGAATGGATCAACAATTTAACCGGTTAGCTTGGTGGAAGCAATTACGTGGATTGCTTCGTGCACCTAAGCTTCCCTGAAAACTTTAAATCACTAATTAACCGAGTAACTGAAAGCAGAATCTGTTAGGATATCTCTGTTCTCTATCTCAATTACGAGCGTAAGTGTTTTGAAACATCGTTTCAAATACGTGTTATCTTGCCTCTGACCATTATGCAGATGAATGCGCACAGCTAGATAGAATGGTTTCCATTGAGAAAATTATTTCTAATGAGATTCTACTAGAATGTATCTAATTCGCGGTGGCGGTCAACAGTGACCCCAATAGCATTCAACACGTTTCCCGTACTCGTAAGCAAAAGGACATTTGCAACGCCTACGCAAAGTCCTCGTTTAACTATTCTCCAAGCAAGCTCCAATTAGCCCCTGTCTAAGACACGTTTCTACAGCCATGCTGACAACAAGTCCGCTAACAGAGCCAAGACAAAACGCAGTTCGCTCCCTATCTCTGTTCAGCTATACAGGGTGTCCCTGCATCGGTAGTACAACCGAGGAGTGGGAAGGGATTCTACATGAAAAAACAAATCGAAAATAAAGGAAAAAATTTTTTCATTCGAGGCTTCGTTCACGAGAAAATCAATTTTGAATTAGAATCTAAACCATTCTTGATTTTCTCGAGAACGAAGCCTCGAATGAAAAAATTTTTTTCTTTCTTTTCGATTTATTTTTTGAAATATTTGCTGTTTGAAATCCGAGTAAGCATTACGCGAAATTACGTGGGTCTAATTTCTCGAGTAATACGGCTAGAAGGAACCGATCGAGCCACCTAAAGTCCTCCGTGAGATCGCGGCTTTCAAATGTATGAAACAACGTTTCAGTTCCTTCAGAAACGTCCGTTCCACTGAAATAATTTGTCCAATCAACGATAAGAGAAATTACGTTCCTAGCTTTTCCGCCAAGACACGGGACAATTTTGTGGAAGAGATCGCTATCATCCAGCTATATCGTTCACGCCGGTTTCCAGTAATTATACTCTCGTCGCTTCGAAACGTGCACCGCGTTACGCGTTAACGTTTGAAAGCAAATAATGAGAATCCTATCGCTGAATTAATTACTGGCCAGCGTGTGATCGCGGTAACGAACAACGAACATAAAATTGCTATGCCGCTGAAACGATTGTAAACGCGATTCAGTCGCTCAAGTTACGGAAATTGCGCTTGCTGATTGCAAGGTGTGCAACAATAACGCAACGGACGCTGATTTAAATCCGCGACAAATCCTTGACACATGCTAATCCCCTCTTTCCGAACACGTGCTGACAGCATACCCCTACTTGTCAAAAAATTGAAATATCTCACGAGTTGTTCAGCCTTTCGATACACGATTTTACGTGGAATTTCTTTTACCCTTTGGCAAAGTGTTAACGTATACCTGCAAATTTAATATTAACTACGATCAACGGAAGATAAATTATTCGCTTCTAAGTAAACAAGCTGTAATATTAACGCAGCACTTTTTTTTCCTTTAAAGGAAATTGCTCGAACGACTAAATTAATCAATGCTTCAAGTTTCTCACGTGAGCATCGCGCGAATACGAAACTTTTCTGGTGAAACGAGAAGCATACAGAGGACAATCGATTCGCACGAAGCTCCACTGGCAATCGATGAATAGATACACCTAAAACCGTGCCGCGAAACGCGCGAATAGAAACGAACGATGACAATAGGCTATGAATTCCGTCGTTCGATCTTGCAACGCGTCGAATCTGCATTCCCATTTATATGGAAATTACGAAATCGCGCTTTTGTTCGATCAATTAGTAACGATCGGTCGACGGAAGAGGATAGGGACTCGCATATTATTATTATTTACACGGACAGATAGAAATTCGTGGTCGTTTCGCGTGGTATCCGAAACAGCTGGTTGCATAATACTCTGATGCGAAGCGCAGGTAATAAAGTCCTGCTGATATCAGATGCGGCGCCATAGTGAAGTCATCCAGCCAACAGGTGTAAGGAATTGCGCTTTCAACATTAGCCCGAAATTGAATCATTTTTGGGGAACAATGTTTAACATATTATCGAATAATAATGATATTTTATATCGCATTGAACAATAAATACAGCGACCTTGAAACTTCTGTTTATAATCGTAAATTATATCCATGTTAATAATAAGAAGAATAATTTTTATAATTGGATTTTTAATTTTAAATTATTGTATACAAATTTTGTATCTAAATATTTCCGAGAAAATAATTGGATATACCTGTGATGCAGATTAAAACCAATCGATTAAATTGATTCCATAAACGAAGTACGCTCGATGAATTTTAATGAATTCGATAAAAACATCGTTTAAAAGTTAATTCGTAATTCCACAATCTTAATTCGCAACTGTTTAACAAAGAATCATAAAAATTCATAAGATTGATCAAGGTTCACATTCTACCAATCACCGGCATAAATTTACATTCGGTATAATATCTCGACCGTGAAAAGAAGAAAGAGAAGTGTAATTAGAAAGTCGTTTATCATTAAACAATCAAGCTCAAATCGCTCGTATAAAATCCATACGAGTAACCAACGATTCATCCATAATCACGAGATAACGCCAAAGGATATTCTTGCCCGAACAGACTAAAAGAGCCTCCGTTTCTCGTTTACATTAATTATCAATTCCTAAAAATCGCCATCTCTCTCTCTCTGTTGAATAGGATGACGTGTATTGTCCGCGTGATTAATTGTGCGTGAACGTAACAAAAGCCGATTCATTTGATGCATGGTGGGCTAGCATGAACGAACACACGATACGATGAACGGCAACCTACGCGCATCCTAAAATGATTTTTAATTTATTACGAGTTTAATTCAATCCCCCTGGAAGCGTATTCTAAATAAAAACCTTAGGTAACGATCGTAAGAAATACAAAGTGACTCCACTTTGCGTATGCGAATTTCAAGGAACAGTCAAATTACGATATTGATCCAACAAATGGAATGGTTTTTCCCCCCGGGAACGCTTTGAAAACGTGCCAGGGTTGGTTTAACGTGCTCAATAATCAGGCGAGGCGTGTTAAAAAGGACAGAAAAGGAGAGAAAGAAGCACGAGTTACTCAACTAATTAGCCAATTTCTTTGCGCCACGTTCACGAGGCCCGCGTGTCCGTTTCGTTGAAAGCTAAACGGATAATCCTACCACGCGGAAAAACTCGAAACCGCTTCCACTTTATCAGTTACTTAGGCAAATTTTCCCGCCAAACGACGCTGCCTACCGCGTATATTTAGAGCAAGGTTATTCGAAAGAAAGCCGTATACGCGGACTTGATAAAAGAGCCTGCAAATGTGCAGTGCCACTGCAGCAACGAGAAACTTTTTGTGAAAACGATTCGAAACGTGTTGAATGGTCCGTAGATAAGAATCTCTATATGCGTTCCGTGGAAATACACCACTCAAAATAATTAGGAGATAAGATATTCGATGATACACACGAACTGTGCCCAAATTTCTGACATGTTTACAATGAAAATTACATTCACCGCTTGAATGCATTTTTATATATAAATTCATCTTCGGAATTTGGAAAATTTCAACAAAATGACACGAATGGCATTGAAAATAATTTTGAGGAAATTATATGTTTCGTGAACAATCCGTATCTTATCTCAACTATTATTATTACCTATACGTTAATCAATCACCTGATATACCAACGCACTTATGGCTGTTAATACTTTCGTGGCCAATAACTTAACTTTAATCACGAAAATTTCAAATCCTAAGAAAATATTTTTAAAAAAAATTTATTCTCACATATCATGCTTGGATATACGATAGATCATGTATTTTTCAAGCAATATTTTCAAAGTTAATAATGCAAGGTACTCTGAAAACTTACTACGAAGGAATATATTTCACCCCGAAAATGGAAGGTATCTATGGTGGCCATAATTCATGGCAACATCGTCAAAATCAATTTTCTACGAAACCCTTCAGTCTCCACTTTCAATTCATCTCTTCATACAGAATCGCTTATTCATTTTCATTGCCACTTAAGACGCGATCTATTACGCGCAATCAAAATGAACACTATTAATTGTAATTTATTAACACGCTCGTCAATACGTCGATCTATTAAATTTATTTATTAGTCACATTGAAGAATGAACTTCGATGAGATAGAAAAAGAGAGTACAAAGGATTCCAGCCGTGTTTATTCATCGACATTGATATTCCTTCGCGTTTCGCGTACTCGAAAAGCGACGATACCGGCTGCACAAACGGCGTTAATTAATTCAGGGTCAAAGAGGATGGAAGCAAACGTTTGCCGATACGGCCGTACATCTCTTGATCGGCCACGAACCGGATGGAAGAGATCAATGGAAAACAGTTCGGAACAGATATTCGTCGGCTAATTCAGCCAGGTAACGGGCAACGAAATCGGAAAAACGAAAGCGATCGTAACTCTGTGCAGACTGGACGGCCGGACATTAATCGCTGCCACGTGCTACGTATTTATCTTTTCCACAGTTCGAAAACTAGCCGTCCACCCACGACCACGTTCCACCAATTTGTAACCGTTTAACCGAAATCTTAACTCTTTATCAATGAAACCTGTGTACACACGTACAGAGTAAGTAATCATTTATTTAAGAATATAACAGTGTAGATACGGAATAGGATATTGTCTCGATAAAATATTTCCAAAAATATTATTTCCTTAAACTGTAGCTATATTAAAAGATTTATGGTATAAGTTGTATCGTGAAAATGGTGATATTGAAATAGAAATAAATTTTTCGTTTTAGGGATAAAATGAAGGTATTTGAAAAAAGAAACTACAATGAAATAGATAAATTTTAGAAAAGCCGGTAAACTGCATAATTGCCTAAAATAGAAATAGTAAACCTTAAATAAAATAAAGTGCTCTCATTCGAGGCTTCAGTTTCAGTAGAATGAATACCTACGATTCTTACGAGCAAACAGATGTCCGTGTTTATGTTTACACTTAGAGCATCTGATCGGCTGAAACTCGAGCCTCGGTTAGCAAGAATTTATGAATCAGTTAAAAGGATACGACTGTGTATTCAGTAACGGGGTCAACGTCGCCAACGACTTCTTAAGAATCATTATATACGTTTCAAATGTGTTTCATAAGGAAACTTATATCATCAACTTATGCTCAATAAAGAGATAAGATTGTCCGAATATAAGATAACAAAAGAAACGTATCATTTTCCTTTTGTACCACGAATTTTACTAACCGAAATCTAACCTATTTGCATCGTTTCAAGGTAAAGAGACACGATGGACGGAAATTTTAACGAGCGTTGCACGTGGAAACTCGGCGACAAGATTACACCGATAAACGTGTTTTTCTACGTGCCGCGTGTTCATTAGTTATTTCATTCAAATACAAGGAAAAGAAACCTTTGATAAAAAAATAATAACAGTCCAGAAAGCAAATAAATAAGCTAAATATACGAAAATAATAGTTTTAAAAAGTTGAAAACAGGAAATGAAATTCCTGAAAAATCCAAGGAAATTACAGAATAAATTAACATTTAAATACATATGGACAACTGTGTTTATATCGAAATACTCGTAATTCTATGGACGAATAATATAATATCCTGTAGGACGCAATATGTGATGTCAAAGCGTAGAGTTTCTTGATGTCTCAGCAATAGGAAATGCATGATTGAAGAAAATAAAAAAAGTGAGCATAAAAGTTGGACCGATTACGCATACGGTTGAATGATTGCGGTGCGAAAGTTTTCCACGCTTTCCTCGTTTCTCGAGACGATTCGAGGTGACACACGCGTGTCGTACGAGGATGGAATTAAAGTGTCGCGACGATAACGAATAAAAATAGATAGGGATAGGGTAAACAAGCGTGAAAAGTATTAACGAAGGAATAAAAATTCCCGACAGTGTCGCGACACGCCGAACGGAGTTGCCGACCGTAAAGGGAATCGGCGACAGTAAAACCGGTGTGTGCATTAAAAATTCAACGATAAAACGCAACCGAGTCGTTTGACGTCCGGTTCCGTGGACGAAAATTGTTTTTCCACCTGGGAAAACATGTTACAGGAACCACGTTCAACCGCAGGAGTATCGTTAGGTTCGAACAAACTTTTCGCGTTAATATTGAATACGATCGTCTAAAAGAGAAACGTCATTGTTTCAAAACGTTTTTCATGTCGAATGACTCGCGGTGTATCGCGTTCGATTTCCGGTAAGTAGAGAGATAATTGACAATGCGATTGTCGTACAATGAGAGCTTTGACAGTTCGAGTTGACAGATTTTGACTGATGTCGAGAAATCGGCGGGAATGGCCGTGAATCGAATAACCGGCACAGCGGATAGTACTTAATGAATAATTAACATTCACTTACCAGATGAAGCACGGTGTTGACAACTTCCCGATTCGACACCTGTCCCACTTCGATCAGCCCGATCAGCACGGCGAATTTCAGGCCGTCGTTCATCGCCATCGCCACCACCTCCTCGGGCCGTTTAATGTCACTGAACGGTGGACTTTTCATGTCCGCCATCGCGACCGTAATCTAAGCTGGCAACACGTTTTCCTCGGAAGGAAAATCTACGATAGTTTACACAGAGATCGTCTTATGAACGAGAGCTTTTACCCGTCACATGATAATACAACACAAATTGATCTGCCATGTTAGAAAGTAGACACTGTTATGAGGAGCCTGCCAGCACGGCAGCGCGAAACACCCTAGCGACGCGCTCGCAGTCCCGACACATACTGAGCTCCTAAGTTCCTACCTGCGCGGCGCGCGCTTCTTTGCGGAGGAGTGGGGGAAGCGCGATGGTTCAAATTAACTGAATCCGAACGTGAAATTAAACAGCTAAATGTTTCATTCTAGTTTGTTTATGGAAATCATATTGTTTATATTAAACAAGAAAGAATAATATAATATGAATGTTATTAAATGTAACTGTTAATTTACTTGAATTAAATTAACTGCAAATGTTATATATGTATATAAATGTTTCGCGTTTTTTCTTGTATAGACGTATATAGCAACAATAGTATTGATTAATACCAATAGTTTTATTAATTTAATTAATGTTAATATCATAAACAATATATAAGTATTTATGTCACAGATATTTCAAATTTAATTTAGGCTAGCCACGAAACAATTAGAATACTATATCTCTAAATATTTTGCTTTCGCTCTATATTTAATTAATAAATGTTATAGATTTTTATGAATTATGACACATACGTGTGTGGAATTACAGGGAACTATTGTATGAGTAAACGCACGCGTCACTAGGATTAAAAATGGCGTCGGTGGAAGTTGAACGTGCCAAGGTAGGTGTCAATTTTTAAACTTTACTACTGTATTACGTTATAATAACAGACATCTTGGCTGTCTGTTCTATTACAAACTATCACACGGGTATTCTTCTTTGTATGTAAACATAAACTCCGACTCTTGTCGATGTATTTATAGTGTTTATAGCCTGAAGGGCGTTGGTTCTTTCTTCTATCATAACAACAGTATTCATAGAGCGTTATCGTTCCTTTTATGGATAGTACTGTTAATTTCCGGCCATCTCGATATTCTTAACACTTATGTATTTTCAACATTTTCAGTTGGAATCTAGCATACGTAATTTAAAATTGTCTGGTCATGTTGGATTCGACAGTCTTCCAGATCAGTTGGTGAATAAATCTGTCCAAAATGGATTTGTATTTAATATTCTCTGCATTGGTATAGAAAACAATCTGTCTTTATGCGATACATATGTTACTTGTTTGATAATGGTTTATGCTTATAATTGTTATTGTAATAGGTGAAACTGGACTTGGAAAATCCACTCTTATGGATTCCTTGTTTAATACAAGCTTTGAATCCACTCAGAGCCCACATAATCTTCCTTCTGTGAAGCTTAAAGCCCATACTTATGAACTACAAGAGAGCAATGTGAGGCTAAAGCTTACCATTGTTGATACTGTTGGATATGGAGATCAAATTAATAAGGAGGATAGCTTTAAAGCTGTTGTTGATTACATAGATGCACAATTTGAGGCATATTTACAAGAAGAACTGAAGATAAAGCGTTGTCTAGCAGCTTATCACGATAGCCGTATCCATGTGTGCCTATATTTTATTTGTCCAACTGGTCATGGGTAGATATATCATACAGATCTTCTTTTTATGGCACATCTGTTAATTATTACTTATTTATTTAATATGTAATTACAGGTTGAAGTCAATTGATCTTGTATGTATGAAAAAGCTTGACACAAAAGTTAACATAATTCCAATTATTGCTAAGGCTGATACAATATCAAAAACAGAGTTGCAAAAATTCAAGGTATGTTTCAAGAGCAACTGTAAAGTATGGGATTATGTTTTTAATGTGTGTTATTAATTTCAGAGTAAAATTATATCTGAACTGCAAAATAATGGAGTTCATATTTATCAATTTCCCACTGATGATGAAAGTGTGGCAGAAGTAAATACTAGTATGAATGCTCATGTACCTTTTGCAGTTGTTGGTAGCACCGATTTTGTTAAAGTTGGGAACAAAATGATGCGTTCTCGTCAATATCCATGGGGAACAGTGCAAGGTAAACGATCGTGTGGTTATTTCTTTTTTTATCGATACATGGTCTATTAACTATTTTTTGTTACAGTGGAAAATGAATCTCACTGCGATTTCGTTAAATTGCGCGAAATGCTGATCAGAACAAATATGGAGGATATGAGAGAAAAAACGCACTGTCGCCATTATGAACTTTATCGTAAAAAGAGATTGGAACAGGTAATGATTCGCGTGAAATAACATTTCCTGAGTATTTCATTAATTATTGATTCTTATTTTCAGATGGGATTTAGCGATGTTGATAGTGAAAACAAACCGGTTAGCTTCCAGCAAACCTGTGAAGCAAAGAGATCAATTCACTTGCAAGAGCTCCAACAAAAGGAAGATGAAATGCGACAAATGTTCGTAGTACGGGTAAAAGAAAAAGAGGCTGAATTAAAGGAAGCAGAGAAAGAGGTACTTGATTTTTTCGATCTCATTATTTCTTGTTTGTAAGAACAACTTCAATTAATTGTATATTTTTCAGCTGCATAATAAGTTTGATAAGCTGAAAAAGGATCATACGGAAGAGAAGAAGAAGTTGGAAGAAAGTAGAAAGAAACTCGAGGACGATATCCTAGAATTTAATAGACGGAAAACTCAGTTCGCTCAGCAACCCCAACACCATACCTTGACACTTGGAAAGAGCAAGAAAAAATAAGTGTCCATTATTGAACACTCTAACAAATAAATACTACGCCACAATTTCTAACGTTATAGATACGAGTATTATTATTTTAGTTATTCGAAACAGGTCTACTGAAATTAAATCATCCAAAGTGTCCAGGCGCTGCAGGATTTGTAGTATTCTCGTATAATATCTGTAATTATAGGTTTTATTTATGTCAGACTGATCATTGCGACAAAAGTGATATTTACCAAATTTAATTTACCTTTTGTATTATCATATGCACCTAAAGAAAAAACATGAAAATATATTTGTTATCTATAAGTTTGTCCACTTAATGCTCATCCTAATTAATATACATAATTACACATCTGCATACCGAAGAGATTCATAATTAAATATTTTATTGTTCAACAAAATATAACAATTAACACAATAGTATCGTACTTAAATCAAGTAAAACTAACGTCGATTAGCTGTCTATGTACGTTCCATGAAATACACGGAACGCCCGCAGTTTTACAAAAGCATGTTTTGATTGCTAACATTAATTAAAAGATGAGTTATAGGATATGCGATGTAAACGTATCGCATTACAGATCATAAAAAAATAAACAGATCATTATGAGATAACGAAGATGGCTATCATGCACTGTAACTTAATTTACACATTTCATAAGTTCATTAATTTTTCTTTCAACGAAATCTGTAGAACTTGGCGTTACAGAATTACATTTTTCTTTTTTTTCAGAATAATACAAGGACCCTATAGATAACGTTAAACGACAGCAACTTATAAATACCTTCTCGAGTGAAAAATTTCATTTCATATAAAAGAAAATATTCTGCATTGAAATACAAAGAGGTATGCACATTATCGAGCACAGTAGACTTCCCTAGGAAAAATAACGTTATAAGGGGAGCAAAAATGATCAGAACTTTAATTTTAATTATGTTAATATTAAAAAAGTGATTTAACGAAAATCGGATCGCCTTTGGAAAAAGGCGGAATCCCGCGGATGAGGACGCTTCTGAGGAGAACCAGAAAACCGGGAACCAGGGCAGCCATTTTCCCAGCGGAATTCTGCCGTGCTCACTACTGTACAACTTAATCCAACTAGGTAATAACACTTTTACGATAATGTAATATGGCGAAATTGTTTCATTCGCGCGTAGCAATAATGACGCTAAATACATTTGTCAAATAAATTTAGTTTCGATCGCTGCTAATAATAATAGTGCAGTTCGTCCTGTTATCATTTACAACTTAAATAGAATTTCTGCGCCAATACGAACGGAACGTTTTATAGAAAAACGAAAATGGATTACGTACTACGCGTCGAATAATAATTTACGAAAGACAAACGCTATAATACAGTGAATTTCTTGGGGAAAAAGTCTAACAAAAAAAAAGCCTTGTACGACAACGTTAATAGCCTCAACGTGCCGACACTACTCGTCGCGCATTTCTTTGCTTTGGTATTCCTTTGCACAGTGTGCCCTTGCATTTCTGTGAACCCAATAAACAGATCGTCTTGTAATTTCGACACAACACAGTCTCCTTGAACTCCTTATCCTAGGTGTTTATTATAAAAGTACAAAACATATATATTATGGCAGTTATCGTGAAGCATTTTGCGTAATAGCCGATTGAATACGTATCGATTATGTGCCAAAGTGTAATTAATTACTTTCAGGGTCGGTGGATATGATTGTTCGAAATAAATGAATTAGATGAAAATATTTTTCTTTAACTCGTATCGTCAAAGATACATTCTTTCAACACAAAATACGATCATTTATATAAATAAAAATTCAAATATTTTGTGTCAATCGTCGAATACTATTCAATGATATATGATCAATAAATAAATGACTTATATAATTAAAGATTATATAAAATGAAACCGACCCTGTTATTTTTTACAATCTATGTGCCTTACGTTGCTTATCGCGGAAGATTAAGTGCACTAAGAGATTCGTCATTAAAGATTGCTGCAATGACCAAATGTATAATATCAAAGATATTGTTTCTCTCCTTCTACCAGTACTCTACAAAATAGATTGTATCGTACAATTTTTACATCTCAACATGATTATGTTTTATTACTGGCAATTGATTCCAAGACGGAGTTGTTCGAAAAATTATAATCTTTTGTAGATGTAAGGCGACAAGCTCGATTGAAAGTAACTTTACCTGAGTTCCTTAATTGCACTTGCTTTTAATTACGTGCGCGAGTCGACATCTCCAAGCTGAAATGGCTTTTACCTCTCGATACTCTACGATCGATGTAGATCGTTATGCCTAAAGGTAAACAACATTCCGATAAACCATTATTGCCATCATTCCAGCGGATCATTCCGAACTTTGGTCATTGCGGTCTTACGTCTACCTCTACCCACAGGTGCATCGTCCTCCCTTCTGTTTCTGTTAGACAATTTCCAAATCAAGCGTCAATATGCCTGTCGTCTGTGGAATGCGTGTCATTTAAACCCTTTCGCTGTGTATATCTAAATCTATACATACGTTCAAGGCGAATCGTAAAAGATTAAATATCGCGTTTCCTCGAGAGAAGATGGCATATTAACACGCTTGTTAGGACGTACGTTAAACATTAGTGCTCCCCAACCGCATTACATGACATTGTAAGAAAAAATAGTGCCATCCCCTGTAATATCTTATGCATGTACGAAGATAGGTGCACTTGGTATCGGTGTGTATATGATTACGAGAATAAAAGGAGATTGAATCGTGAAATAGCACAGGCGTAATATAAATCGCGTATCTCCGGGACGGTTTCGCTGATAGTCGAACAACGATACTGCTGTCTCTTCGCGTTTCAAACTTGAACGATAGCTTTGAATTAATCCCTCGATATCGTCAACGCACCACCTAGAGCGGTTGGAAAGAAGGAAAACTAGCGTTTATCAAAACCACTTCGATTTCTCTAACACTTTGAGAGCCGTACATTTCGAGGAATGTATGACTTTACATCGCAAAATTACTCGTTTTCAAATTGTAACTGATAAGCTTGAAGATCACGAATACGTGATATCAGCCGTCAAAGTGTTCGAAAAAGAGAAAAAAAAAAAAAAAAAAAAAAGAGGAAAAGGAAAATATCAGGCATCTAGTGTCGCAGCTCATCTATCAGCGTGGTGTTCCTCTCTTTCGAATCAATTTGGTAAACGAACGATAGTTTACTCTGTGAACGACACCCAGTCGTTACGTCGCGGATATCTACCGGTCGAAAATGGACTGACACGTAGAAGAGCATGAACGTGAAGTAGCGTGGACTTGTAAGAGGCACTGTGCTTTTAGGCTAGCGGGCCGAGACGGATTCCGGTGGAGGACTGCGATACTTGGCGCGAATTGGAAGAAAGTTGGCGTGCTTGTTGCCGTGAGGAGAAGGCGGTGTGCTGTCGCGGTTGAGGGTCCTCACCTGACAGGGATCGTGCCTCGCCAAGAAATGCTCCAAGGTGTCCCATCCACCACCCACTCTGACCATCATGTGTCTCCCTTTCAAAAGCTGCGAACACGTTCAGTAGCGTGGTCATTAGTAGTTGCTTATTAAAATTTCAAACTCGTCATATCTTCCTTTATATCTCCCACTGACTTCCAACAGAGAATACCTACTCGGATGAAGACGTTCCTTCCAGCGATGTGATACCGTCCTTCGCCGACTTTACGCACCTTCAACTTCGAACATTTCTCGGAGGGACATTGACAAAGTCTCTGAACAGCCTCCGTCGCTCTCCTCACCTGAGAACAACGTAAAAGTCGTGCAACAAAATGGTAACGACGTGTCTTTTTTTACGTCGACTTCCGACGGACGAAGAACGATCGGCTGTCACGCGAGATAAATCGAGCCGACTTGTCGCTAGGGAAAGTCGAAGATACAGGGACGATCCGTGTAACATCCGCTCCTTGATATGCAGGAATTCAAGCGTGCGAGGATACGAGACTCCGCGAGCGTGCAAACGCATACGTGAGAAAGCTTCGTGCGAGCTCTTTACTTCCATTGTTCCTTTCTTCTTTCTTCCTTACTCCTGGCCATTCATAACGTACGTGACTCAACGAGAAGCGTTCGTCTTTCTCTATGTATTTAGAGTAAACTGAACGTTCGCCTTCGATTTTACCCGCATATCTTTACCGCCAGTGAAACTGACTTCTTTGAGAGATATCGAAAAGCGAAAAAACTCGCATTAATGCTGTCACCGCAAATTCGATATAATTGTATAATTACGATAATTATGAATTTATTAGAAAGCAGCTTGATGTCAATGGATCTAATGGGCAAAAAAACGCTTCGATCAACGTACCTTGCGATCGAGTTCCGTTATCGGTCCTGTGTGTTCTGGAGGTTCAACCGGCGAGGGCAAAGGTGAGCTGGACGGTGATGGAACTTCGTCTGGATCCTCCGCGCTTCCACGAGACCAGTCGTCCTCCGTCGTGTCGCTAGGTACACCGTCGCTACCCGTTGGTCCATTATCGCTCACCGATCTTCGCATTTCCGGCTCGTGTGTTACGCCAGTCGTTGGATCCAACCATCTCGTCCCTGTATTTGCCACTTCCGACGCTGAGCTATAAATCATAATTATCTTCCGTCATCAATTAACGATGATACGAAGCAAGCGTACACCTGTGGTTAAGTTGAATGAATGAATCTAACGAATGTTTTTCACCAGAACGGTAGTTGAAATGGTTCTGTTACTTTTATCATAACCACACTCGCGTATCCTCCGCGACTTTAGCGTAAATACCGTAAGCTTTACACGCTATTCAAACACCGCCGCGCCGTTCCTTGCGTTACGCTCGAAGATAAGGTATTCGCTGTCTTTCTTAGAACGTAACGCCTCGCGGATTTACCAATTAGCCGAGTCCTTTTTCAGCAAATAGACTGTTCGAAAGAGTATCGAACACGGTGAAATAATTCCGGTACACGTACCTGCTGTGTTTGATCTTCTCTGGTTGCGGTCTGGGCGTCGCAGTCGGGGACGGTGATTGAAATTGCCATGAAACCAAGCTACTATGGGATATACCGCTATCGGACAAACAGTGAAGATCCCGCTCTTGTTCCGCCGCGATTTCCCTCTCGAGCTGCACGAGCCCAGGTGGTTCCACCGAGTATCTCGAAGCCAATCGAGCCACCTCCAGCAGGCACAACACGACGTTACGTGGTTGACCATGCAACACTGACGGAATTAGAAATTTTATATCGTTGTGCAATCAAACGTGTGCTAGAAGCACTTTAAAAAATGAGTCAGTTCGATAAATCCCGACCAAAGCCTCCGTGTAAAGGTAAAAATTCCCTCTCGTTCAAACAATGGACAAACTTTTTTAATCCTCTTCCTCGAGCTATTCATTTCTCTTACAGGCCGCGAGACCGTGCAGAGACAAAAGCTTTGCAAACGAGCCACGTGCACAGCAATTTAGGACCCGACGACGAATATGACACAGAAACCCACATCCACCTGCTTACGAAGGGCATTTTCAAAGATTGCAAGCTTTGTTCAGGAAATGCAACGAATGGAAAAATGCTCCATCATTATTGTGTTTCTATCGGGGCTTCGTTATGGAGCTTCGAATAATTACAAAATTAAAGCTGCATATCCATCCGTTATCGGTAACAGCGTTTAACCGAGCATACGCTGTAGTCAGAGAGTTACATCATTCGCGCGAATACTAGCGGGTTTATTGTTTTCTATAGCATTCGAAGCCGTTCAGGCGCGAGAACAAGCAGGAGAGGAGCTCGTTTTCAACGTTTCAGTCGGGTCGCGGTTAATTCACGACGATTACTCTCGCCCGATGGCCGCTTTACATTTGCATCCTCTAATTGTAAGCCTGTTGAACGGGACTGAGCTACGTAATTGGCAGGATTCTCGCTTTTAATCGGCGCGAATCGGAGCCATGTGTCGACGGGTGAAGCGAGTAATAAACGCCACTCGTGTCGTTGGAATTAAAATCAATTAGCAAGATTTACCGAGATCGTCGCTCTCGAATAGAAGATTCTCGTGTACGCCCAGACGCCTGCAGAATTGAATGAAGTTCTCCATGTTGTCGCGAGAAAAAAAGCTGCGCCTCGCTGCGTTCTCCCAGCATCTTCCTCTTATCAGTGGCAATGGCTGAAGAAAATCATGATTTTTCGTTATATTTTCCATCCATTTCCTATTTATTCGATTCTTTCATCGAGGAACAATTAATACCCCTTTCGCTCTTCCGGCGTCGATCGCTGTTCTAGCCTTCTCCTGGATGACCCTCGCCAGTCGACAAACCACCACTCCATTGTCCAGTGCCTCGAAGAAGTTGTCCCCTGTCACGATGTCAGCGTCTGAAATGAAAAAGGAACGTCGATCTTTTATCGCGACACGTACAACTTTAATTCGTCATTCGTCTCTGTAACGCTTCTCAAACGATGTATTAATCTTTGCGACGACGAACGAGCCGGCCTATTGCGTAAACGGTCACTCGAAAACAGTCGAGAGGATCCACCAAGTGGCGTCATTGTTGGAAACAATGGAGTCAACCCTTCTTATGCTCTCCACCATAGTCGAATTCTTCTCGTACGATGGTAGGGTGACTTGCCCTTTGTCGCAGAATTTCCTGGCTACAAAGTATGCGCGTTTTTCGGAGTCAAAAGAAATTTAATTACACTCTTTTACAGTCCCTTTTCTCTTCACCATTTGAAATATAATAGGTAATAAAAGATAGGAATCATTTTAATTGAATGAAGCAATTTTAGAAATAGACTGTTCCATTGATCATTTACGTCAGGGGAACGTGAGAAACAATTCTGAAGCTTCTGATTTATCTATCATCCCGCTACCTACTTAGAGAAAGGATCACCGGTTCGAATCGATGCGATTCGATCCACGTGTACGATGCGAGATCGACGAAAAATCGCATGCTCGAATACTCGAAGCACGCCCGGTCCAGCGAGAAATCATCCGACCGGGATGATCTCACGAGAGGCCAACTCGCGCGTAACTGCTCGAGATCGTTTCAATTTCGTTTCCACGCAGCCCGTGAAAACAGGATCAAGGCCAGGATTTTTCGAAATACGTCATCGGTGTCCTGCGAGACAGAAGAAGCAGACTTATTTAAGCTCGATGCGTATTCAATAATTCGAGCGAATTTCAGTGCTTCGGTTCTTAGCTTATAAATCTAGCGATGGGGTTAAGAAAGGTAGAGAAGGCGGCGAACATATCTCGTTGTTATCCCACGCTGTTGGAACAGATCGACGGTCGAGAATCTAAGGAAAACTCGACGGGCCGCGACACGATCCGTGCCACGTATATAGATATAGGTGGGATACGATGGGAAATAGGAACTAGGTTGGGCTGACGGAGCGATAAAGCCTGCTAGATACGGATGGTAATGAGAAGCAGCGCACAGGCTCGTGACTCGACCCGGTAACAATAGGGTTGCACCCGGGGCAGAAATGGGAAAAATGTGTTTTAACGGGCGGGCTTACGGAGTAAAGTCCATCACACGTTGCTCCGTAAAGAGGCACACGTGCACCGTGGTATACACAGACACGTGTGTACGACACATGTACACGAACGTTGGTTGGATCTGGTTCGCGAATATTGTTCGCATATGGTTGGGACACAATGGTGAACAGAGAGGTCGTGATAACGCCGGCTGCGCTGCCAGGATGCCTACCCTCTTTCGATATTGCGAAAGATCACGGGCGTGAGCGTATTTAAGTGCGAACTCTCCGACGACCAACAACAACAACAACTCGGTCACCCGGAACTTTGCACGATACTCTGGCGTGGCTCTAATTTATGTTTGACGTTACACGTCGACCAATAACGCGAACCTCGTGCTCTGCGTCTCTAAACACTTTCGAATGCGCGGCTCTTATTTTAAAGATGAAGCAAACCTGTGAAAACGTTTTGCATTAAAACACACGAGTTTTATTTTGAAAACACTTGTGACTGTGGACAAACTTGAAAGGATTACCTTACAGGTGCGAAATTATTCCATGAGAATTTCAACAGATTTTTGTGACACTTTTTTCTTTGGTATTTATTAAGGAAACGAAGATAAATGAGTAAAGTAACAGCTACAACGAAAGTCTTCCATCAGACCAGCAATTTCTTCGTGGCCTTGCCAGTGCTGTATACAAAAAGAAGAATATTCCATCGATTTTATCGACAAAACCTTCCTTCTTTTTACCTTAATAACGAAGGATTATGTACGTGTACGTATTTGTACCTAACAAACACGGTGACCTGCATTTTCTGCATATCCTTGATACTACCCTTCGATTTGAACGTTCGCCTGACCTCTTTAGTAAGATTCAAGCCTTTTTCGGAATATCCTCCCCGCGTTGTCCTTGGCATTGTTCGATCGATGCATTAATTCGTGCAAGATACATAACCAGTTGCCATAAAACATATCGTGACGCGGTAGCTTCAGACCCCACGCAGTATGTCTTTAAATGAAAGAAGCGGAGAACGATGGTGTATATTTAAAATTAAATTTGTTCTCCGTCATTGATCGAAGGATTGACGATATCGAGAGAAGGTTAATTTTCCCTTTGCAGAGGGGATCGTTACGTTTCGTCTGGTCGAAAGATTAGCAGCACTCGAATCGTTTCGCTGCGATATATCGGAGTGGTGGTACGATGGTAGCCGGGGTCGTAGGTCTCTCCTCTGTACGATTCACGGCTCGCTGCTCGTGCATGGCCCGTGCCCGTTCGCAATGCTCGCGTCTCATCGGTTCCGCAGCCACAGAACCGATGAGCTCGCACACAAACGCGTATTAGGAAGGCATACGCCCATTATGCGTAATGCGGCTTCAGGTACCCGTGCGATGCGACCAGGGAGAAGAAGTGGCACGAAGGAAGAGGGGTGCCCGCTTCGACTTCCGGTTGAGTCAGACCCGTTGCAACTGCTGCAGACGCAGGGTGTGGGGGCGAAAGGTCCTTCCGTGCGTATTATTTTCATACAGAGCCGTGATAAAATTTGGCCATTCGATTAAACGACTTTGAACGATGCCTGACGATGATTGACGTTTCGACAAGAGACACTCGCGTGGGACGGATCTTCCTGGTTATTTACTTTTTGCTGTTGGATTTAATAGACTTTCGATGATTCACCGAAAAACGTTCGATAGTTAAATTGGACTAGGATCAAACGACTTTCAGGTTTAGCCTTTGTTACAGAAGTTGCGTGGGAGAGATTATGACCGTTTGGAGGATACCTTTTCTTTTTTATTGGAAGATTTTATAGTGTAATGTCCGTTCGGATGAATGTTTCGAAATTCCAAACGGTTTTGCAACGTTTGTTAACAAGATACGTGGATCTTTCGTCAATAAAGTGGATAGAACATCGTTGTTTAATGTTCGATGGCCTTCGATGACCAAACCGAGACTCGTTTCCAGGGCTTTGATATCTAACTTTTAATCTAACAAATCGCTTTTGAATCGAGGACACCGGTGAGATATTGCTTCTTGCAATTTTATCGAGACAAGCAGAGAAACTTCTGTTATCTGCAATGTGAATATTTAACAAAGTGAGATAAACTGAAGCAACTTTCAAATTTAGAAACGGAGCTCAAAAGCAGTTTAAATTTCAAATAAAAAAAAAGATTTAAACCTCGCAGGGTCATTAACTTTAGATATCGATCTGAAAATTTACGTAAAAAAAGGATAGCGTTAATTAGACCAACAGACGAACGAATAAATTCAGTTTAATCATCGAAACGTCGGTTCCCAGTTATTTTTCGCTATATAGTTTGCGCAAACACCCCGTAACTCTCTCACCCTCGCATTAAATTCCCCCTCGATTGAATGCAGACAGGAGAGCTGACCGACACGCTGCATTTCAAGCGGTCTCCGCTTGCACAGAGCCGAGTGTGGGTGTGCACTTGAATGGTACACTCGGAAACGAGAATAGTAAGTACACGGCAAAGGTACCCACACGATTCTACCGTAAAGGCTGCCGACCTATCTCCGTCGTTCTTGCTTTGAAGCTGCACGAACAGCCGCGTGTCAGCCTGATATTGCGTTCAGATATAATTAGATGCATCCGATCGGCATCGATGCTTTCGATTTGTCACGTATCACAATGTCCAGAATTTATTAATAAAATAACTTGCCGTATAAAAATTAAAATATACATATTCAATAAATATTCTGTGTAGATAAGAATTTTTGATAATATAATAAGATTTTGATCTTAATAATAAAAAAAACAAAAAGCGATAATCGATTTAATTTCTCGAAAAGAGCAAACCGATTGCCCGTTTCTCTGTCCGATTTTATCTTCAGGGCCGTACCGAGGAGGTACTTATCGATGTCAAGGAAGGTTGTTTCGGTACGAAATGTTCGTTACGTTGCCATATATTTTGGTGAACGGAGCGTGCCGCGTGGACGATCGCGGTTTCGCCTGCGACCTCGAAGAATCCAGCCGCAAGATCTGGACCACCATGAAAGATTACGACACGAGCGGTTGCTCCGAGAAAAACGACTACACGAACCAGCTGGTACCGTGTGTCGTCTGGGGATGCAACGGGGACGGTTTCGAGTTAACTTGAATTACGTGCAACCACGTTAACTGACGGATTGATAAAAATGAGATCATCGACCGTTCAAAGTTCTTAAACGAATATTGTTATCTTTGCACACTAAACGTCTGCTAAGCTTTCAGTAGAAAGTTACATGAAAAGGGGTTACAAATGATTTATTTTTTACAGAATGAAATTGAAGCACAAGTCATTGAGTAAAAGTAGGATAAGGAATAGCGTGTATTTACTTGTTAGAACGATACACCTTTCGAACAGCGACTCCGATACATCAGGGCGGTTCTATTTTACTGATCGACTCGTATTGGCGCCGTATTAGGAAGGTAGTAGTTCAGAAACGCGGTCACACTAGTAGCTGTGATTGAAAAAAGAAAAACCATCGACTTTCCGCGAAGTGGTAACTGATAAAAAAGAAAGGGAACACATCCGTTCAGAAAGAGACGCAAGAAGTTTACATAGAATTTCGGCAGAAGTAACCCACCGATTCAACGAATGTTAAAAACCGATCAATTTCAGGGTATAAATGAAAAAAGATGAAAGTACCGTGTGAATCCGTAGTCTCGTTAACGAGGTAAACTAAAAACAGCAGAGAAATCAGAAACTGTAACGATTCAGAGCGAGAAGCAGATAAAACGATTGGACAACGCTCAAAGAATGGCTCGTATTCGTTGAACTTACCCCTGCTTTCTCGGGCAGAACCAGAAAACAATGTTTTAAGGTTCTTCTTGTCCATGCTACGTTGATTCTCAGAAGTTTTCGCGCGGTAATCAGCTAAACGAAGGGAACTTTCACCTACTTTGAAATTCGATAATGTATCGTGCTACGATAGTACTTATTTTCCATCAATCGACGCAGTTTGATCGATGAAATTGGGCAGATTTTTTAAATATTATTCTTTCAAAGTCTTTCATTTACAAACTTGGATGTTTGATAATTAATAATTCAAGGGTTAATTATGTAGATTTTCAAGGATCTCTATTTAAACAAACTCGATGGCTGTTCATCTCCCTAATGAATTCCATTTTACCGATGCAAATTATTCCAGAAATAAATCCATTCCGATCGATGCAAATTTCATCCATAACTAACGGCCATCGCATCAGTCCGATTGGACAGCATCTAAATCGTTTTCAAATCACACTGCATTCTGTTAAATTTAATCTATCAGACCTTGAAGCGTATCTCTTTGATACTTGGCTATCAAACGTTTCATTTAGGCAATTATCAATA
This sequence comes from Osmia lignaria lignaria, assembly GCF_051020975.1. NCBI lineage: Eukaryota > Metazoa > Arthropoda > Insecta > Hymenoptera > Megachilidae > Osmia > Osmia lignaria. The sequence goes on from NC_135041.1 coordinate 10,661,900, forward strand.
ATCGTGAATAATTACTGTCATTCATGGCAATCTAAACGCGCATGTTCTTGGCAGAACCGAGCCGTATTATTTCTCCTTTTTGCCTTCAAATAAGGATTACTAAGAGGATCCGTGGCTCTGCCAGAAAATGTGACGCGTGTATAGTCTTTGTACAGTTTTCGCAGCATCTGGTGCGACGTGGGAAAGGATATCCGTAACATTTGGCCTTTGGTTTTCTTGCGTTTTCGACGGATCGTCATGCGATCCGGGACACGCGAAAAAGTTGTTCGCTCTTCCGGTTATAAAACTTGACAACTCAACTATTACTTACAAATCAAATAAATAACGTCGCGTTCAGCTTGCAAAGTCGTTCGAGCATCGCTACGCTAATCAAGCCGCTCCGAAACAGTCCAATTAATTCTTTACCCTTTTTCATGGTCTACGAACCAATCAAGCACTCACCTTTCAAGAACAAACTTCCCGACCCGAAATAAAACAAAGAAACTTTCCAAAGATTTCCTCCAATCAACATCAAACAAGCTGCCTATCGTAATTCGTTCCCAGAGCCCCGAATTAAGGCTGTAACGAAAATTCGATCTATCCTTCCACGGAATTCGTGTCGCTAATAAAATATCCAAAGCTTCCAGAAACTGTCTCGATACCTCTGAGAAAATTCTGCAAAATATTTATGTACTTACTCAACGTTTTATTGATCCAATCAGCCAGATCCTCTTGAAGCGGTAGCAACTGTCTGCTCTGAGCGGAGTGCAGACGTTCGTGATAAAACTCGGCGAACTCTTCCTCTTCCGGCGAAGGCCTCGGTACGTCGGCCCGATTGAAAACAGTCACCGAAGTGGGTCCCCAGCTGCTACGATAACGAGTGTGCTGAGACGAAGGGAATCGATTGGTGTACGACATCCTGGGGTTCGCGCGAAGGGGTTGAAGAAGAGTGTCCCGGTGGCCCGCACCGGCTTCTCTTTCTCCTCTTCCTCGACGTTTATCTTCCCCTTTCTTCCGAGTCTGTTCCTCGTCCTCTTTTAGATGCACCGCTCTTCCCCTGATCTTTTCACTACTGCACAGTCCCGATTACGTCCTGGGATGCGGCACGTCTGGCGATTACGTGAACCTGAGGAGAGCAGAGAAAATTCCAAACGTTATCGTGCGTCTGGAGAGAAACGTGGCAACGGTCGTTCTCCAACGGTCGATCAGATAGAATGGAAGGAATCAGTGACCGCACGCACGCGTCTTTTCGGATGAAAGAGACGAGATTATTCGTGGGATCAAACGATAGGATGCCGGAAGAGAGGCGATCACGGCCTGTAACCATAAACGGGACAAGAGACGAAGAGTGGTGCTCGGAGGTCTCCGGGCGGAATGACTGGCAGCCAGGGAAACGAGCCTCGAGTGTGCTTTTTCGGAATGAATGGGTTTTATGTTACAGGGATCTGCTTATGGGATGTTGGCTGGTAATGTTTCGTGATAACCTTGAGAGGGATGAGAGTGCAGCTTCGAGTGCTGTTCGGTGAACGAAGGCGTGTACCGTTCCATGATCGAGCACGATTTCAAGATACGATTTTTCGGTATACGTCTTTCGTTTTCGCGAACAGTCTGACTGTCGTGTCGGGTTAACTATGACCCAGTTGTAAATGGAACGAGTTGAAATGTTTTATGAGTCAGTGTGCGGTCTTCATTTGTACGAAATAAAAGCGAATCGAACTCACACAGCGATTGATCCGAGCAGTCGATGCAAATTTTCCCGAACCGTCTCGCGAGTTCGCAGTGTCCACAAACGCCTCCGTATTTAAACGATATTCAAATTCGCCATTAACATTCGACGCGACACGTGTCACGCACCGAGCTTCGCAATTTTGCTGAATCCGTTCGCGTGGGATTGACGAAACTCGCAAGAGGGACAGGAGGAAAATATGCAGAAGAAACAGAAAAAAAGAAATCCGGGAAAAAAACGATGAAATTCTCGTAAATCTTTTCAGACTCCTTAAAGGATGCGTCTATCGCCTCGGGTGACGCGTCGGATGGAGTAAATATGCGTTACGGATCGATGAAATGAAAATCCTGATAATCGTCTCGTGTTCAAACCTACGACTGTCCTTCGACATCGATCTATTAACTGTTTCTGTCCGATGTAACGCGATCTCTTGTAAACAGATGACAACCGAAGCTCATATCCGAGCAACAATATTCTGTTTTTTTTATTGGAAACGCGGCTTTGGCTCGTTAAGAGTAGTTAATCCTCGCACGGCGAAGGTTTAAACTTTTTATTTTCAAACGTGGAATGTGTTAGGTATACAACTTTCTTTCGCAATTTTCCTGGATGGCGAAGAAAACGAAATCGATGCAGTGTTTCGTAATGAGACATTCGATTAAGAAGATAGGATCTGAGCAATCGCGAGGATTTCTCGTTCTCATGGCGAACGTGTAGGCGAAATATATCACCTCGATGGAGTTGTTCATTAATCAAACGGGCCAGGTGATCGATTATACAACGACAGCTGGTCAATTAATAGCATTTTCGCGTTATCGTGATAAATGGAGCAGAGAAACGAGCTTGTCGGTCTCAAGGTAAGGCACCTATGCAACGAAAGATAACGAGAAACCTTCTGTGTATTTTCGTGTGCGTGGATAATATCTTAATTACATATTCGTTTCGTGCAGAGGTTGGGAAACTGATTGTCTCGTATGATTTTTAAAGCAGTATTCGTGTCACCGATGCATTATCTTTTCACGTATTATTTTCTAAGACACCCACGTTGCAATCCAGTCTAAATTGAGGGAAATATCATAAGATGATATAAAATTTGTATAGAATGGAAACGATTCCATTCTTCGATTCTTTGAAATAACTGGTGACCACGACACGGTTAATCAATTTTCCACGGAATACGCGATTCTCGCCCACGGAACGATATAAGTTATTCGATTTGCACAAACGTATATTTACAGCCTCCAAGTTTTGCAAGATAATCGCGGCTGTTGGTCGGCAAAAAGCAGATTGAATTAATTGTTCCACTTGGAGAGCGACGCTGTGTTGCAAATGCCAAGCAGCACCCACGCGTTGCGTTGATTTTAATTAATTCCTTGCGGCGCAACTGACGCCGCACGAAAATGTCGTGCATCGGATACACAGTGGATCGTGTCTAGAGGTGTAGACGTTCTAGCAACGGATGTTAACGTTGAATCGAGAAGGAAAAATGCATTAAAGGGCGCTCCATTTGTTCCCATCGCGCATGGGAAAATAGGAAAATCTGTGTGAAGTCTTATAATTTCATTAGCCAATTACTAATTCCAAAGGAAATTGGGTTTCTGTTGTAATTTCTACCTTTCTAGCGTGCTTTTTCCTTATTCACTTTTCTTAATCATTTCTCTGAAATACTTTGAAATATTTCCGTCTTTCGGAAATTCAGAAACGGTAATCGCGTTTCAAATAGGACATCGTCGAAATAGGAGGGACGATTTTGCAGCCACCTAATAAAATCAGCTCGCGTCGACATAAGCAACGAGCCAGCCTCGTTATTCAATCAAGAAAACCACATCGATGTCCACGTCCATGGAGCAACGACCGCCCAACGATCGGATAATCGCTGAATTGGATCGTCGATCGTTCGTGCGGCTTCCTAGACGCTTCCCAGAAATATCGGCTAGCTGGTGCCAGCAAATCGAGTCTTACTATGAACTTTACTAGTCGCACATATAATTCATCGATGTGTACGTCCGGTTTGTAATTCTCGCGACGCGCGTAGGTGACAATCCGCTACGAGCGAAGCACGTGTTACGCGTTGAAACCGCGATCACTCGTGATCATTTCGCGTTGCAATATTTCCTTTATAAGCGGCAACGTTTCTACTTGTTTAATACGTTCACTACGAACGCGGTGGATTGATCGCGAACGCATTAGTTGTGATTTCTCTAATTTTAATCCATCAGATCAAACGCTTTCCAATAGAAATTTCTATAAATTGTAGCAATTTTTCGAAATATTTCTTCGCGGGTATTTCGATTATAATGAAAATATTTAGAGGTGATTGTCGAGCACGTGGGTGGTGGATTAGGCGGGAAGATAGTGTCGTTGTCGAGCCATCCTTAAACGGAACCGACAAAGTCGCGTGGCAACCTCCAGGAGAACGCGATGAAAGCGATACGTTAGATCCGCCGGAAGGTTGGTGTTTTGTTGCTGTTTTTAATCCATTTGCATCAACAACCGGGATATTCTACTCGCGATTTCTTGTACGTCTTTGCCGTCGTACTTCCACGGGAGATAAGCATTTTTCGAACGATCAAGAAATCTCAAGGTATAATTTAATCCTTTCTCCAGCCCAGTTCTGACCAGTTTCAACGTCTCAATTTGTCTTTTGAACTTCAAAGTCGAATCACGTCCGACACGTGTTTTGCTGCTGTTTCAATGCTGGACAAGCTTCGCTCGATTAAATGTAATAACAGTGTTTAACGCAATGAGAACGAGAGGAAAAGAGGATGAAACAGAATTTTTCTACCGTGAAACCTGAAAGAGAAATCCTGCTTTGTACCCTGCTGTGCATTTCAAAAGACACACCACTGTATCGCGTTGTAAACCGAGAATCTTTTATTGAGTTATTTCAATCTTGCGCTTATATGTATAAAAATCTACGTTTGTTGAAAAAGAATTTAAACAAAGGAATATAAGATATTTCAAGAAAGGGTGTAAAATTCTAAGTCTAAATTGTCATTAAAAAATTTAAAAGAGACCCATTTTTGAACAATTTTTATATTCCAAAATTAAATTATTCCGAAGTTAAAATAGATGACGGCTAACACGTGATTCTATTTATTCCGGAATTCGTTGCACGTGGCTTTTCTTTGACTGACAGAATGCCGAGTTTCTTAAAGAATCGCTCGGTTGCTCTAATTAAGGGTTTCCCTTGTTCGGGAGGGTAGTGAAAAGATTCTTTTGAAATCAGCGCGTTGGACGTTGAATGCAACGAGAGAACTGGACCGCGTCGATGAAACGTTTCCTTCGTAAACTTCTCCTGTGCAAACTTTCATACAAGAAACCATTTGTATTTAGATGACCGATGATTCTACCTGCCTGTTAACGGTATCCAGTATAATAAACCGAGGAAACATTTATAGGTACAACTTGTTTATAACTTAACGAACTATCTGTCGACGCTTCTACATCCTAAATCACGAAGATCCATGTACCTGCAAGGGCAAGAACAGTTAGGTCCGTAATCCCTAATAAGAACCATCTGAGGCCATTCGAGAAAACTCCCGGAATTTCAATAATAAAATAATCCAGGATTAGTTGTGAACGCAGCTAGCCTCTTACCTAGCAGGCATTGAAAAAGTTTCTTTTTAAATAAAAATTTCTGAGTAAAATGAAAAAATCAAGCGAAGTTTCAAAGTGCAACATAAATTACATTCTCTTCCGATTGATATTTCAATCGTTTCAAGATCAATCGAATGCGTGTTTTAGAATAAAAATTTATAATTGCTTCGATAAGTTGCATAATAGCAAGGAAAATTGTACCATAAAGAGATCGTTGATCCTGAAACGTTTCTAAATCCTTTAAAATTGGAAAAGTGGTTCAAGCTTATTCCGTGTCTTTTCTCTAACAGGGATCTAACTTTCGCGTAATGAAATAATTACACGGTCGCTTACGCGTATCCTTACGCAGTCGAAAACAATTGGAAAACAAATTCTCCTGTTTATTTTTCTGATCGTCCCTTCGGCAGAGTTCGATTTCAATACCGTAGAAAATCAGGAGTCTCGTCCGATCGAGGAGAACGCGTAGAGTTTGCACTTTTTATTTCGATGTCAGTTAACGAGAAGAAAGAGATCGAAGGAATTCGGCGAGATACAAATGCTTCGAATTAATTAAATCGCATAAACAGAGCGTGCCTCTCCAATTACCGTTCTTTCCACTGGGCCACACGTTTCTACGTGGTTCGTCCGATACAGAACGTGATTTTAAGATACCTGTAGTTTCAGGAGAATGATAGAGTTATAAAAGAGAAGAGTGATGGAACGTTCAGATAGAAGAAGCCCCACTTTATTTAGGATCAGTAGGTATGGCTGCGAGAAAGCATGAAGGAAATGAGAATATATTCCCTGGACAGGTATACCTGAACGTAAATAAAGCAGCCAGCGTTCCCTTTGAAGTCGCCTTCCAAAGACCCGGCAAGGTCCAAGGAAAACAGAGGAAAAAGATTGCTTACGCTCGGCTAGTCGATTAAAACCCTTTTAACCTGTTCGATCGTAATTACTTCTATCAATCTTCATTTTATCAGACTTCGCTCACAATATTCTATAGCGTGACCGCTGGATAAGAATGAACCCTGATCATTAAAAACTCACCCAAGTCTCGGTTTATGTTTACACATGTCTTCGTATACGGTGATCAACGTGTTAAAATTGAATTATTCAGAATTCAATCGATAAGCAGTAGAGACAAGCAGGAACAAGGCTCGTGGAGATATAATTTTAAAGAGCGGTAATGCTCCGTTAGCGGTAATAAGATTGAAGTAATAAGTAACATTTTTGGAGCGTGACCATCGCAAACACGCGTACGTGGTACAGGACGTTCTACTAATCGGAAAATTAGAGAAGCGGCCAAAAATTTTTTCCTCTCCTCGTGCTATGCTTCCCTATAGGTACCAAGGGTCCGTCCGGAAGGTCGGCGACGCACGGTACTTAGATCTTGTGTTTCAGAAATTTAAGCTTTGTCACTGAAACAAACAACTTCTACGTGAAATATTTCTTCATAATTTCAGCAGTTAGATAAATAACAAATTTACATATAAAAATATTTTCTCACTTGCAAGAAAAGAACGCAGGTCGAAAAGGTTAACGTTATACTGAAAGTGGGCGATCTAACTGCTTCGTGCAGTCTACAAGAAAGACATAAAACACCAAGATAACACCGAAACCTGTACTTCGAAAACGATTAAGAAAGTATGCCTGCTTATCCACGCTACTTCGTCGAACATAGATTAACTGCACTTACGATGCCCGAATGTTTTGTCAGCTCACTTTTGTTATCGTTTTGTTATTTTCCAAGAGCAAATTGCTAATCTATGCCGCGATATTTTCTTATCGCCAAACAATATTTTGTTAATAAAAAATTGTCAGAAAAATTCAACTCGAGTTGCTTCATTCGAGCGAACCGACACGAGAGAAAAGATTATGCAACCGATTGAATGAAAACCCACCATCGAGTTATTATAGTGTTTCCAAGAAAACTGTTTCAAAATTGTTTTGTGTGGATTTTATTGTGACACGTTGTTGCCAATGAAAACATAACTGTGAATCATCCAAACGTGCAATTGCATGCATATATAATGTAAAGTGTAAACTTCCAGGTTCGGAGAAAGATACAAATGATGAACAGATTTAAAGAAATAATTTACACGATTTAATTTATCGGTCCCATTTAAATCGTCTAATTGTTCTTCCTCGAAACGAATGATTCAGACTTCATTACTGTCCCTCGTTAGCTTCAAAAGAAAAGCTTTTCGTCATCGAGGACTACGAAGGCACGATTTCAATCAATGTCCCTGCCATCGGATTAGAATAATTGCGATTCTGTTAGAGGTAAGCTGGAATTCAATTTTCCAACAGGGTCGGGCCAGGTTGGCCGTCAAACATTTGTCCCAGTGATTTATCAGAGAAATGGGCATCCATCGCATTAAAAGGCAACCTCAATTACAGAAGAAGACGATGTTTGTATATTTATTACACCAAGACGACCAAAGACTGCTTCTCGCCTATGCCGCGTAATGAGGCTCGTAAAGGCAGGCCGTTGTCCGACGCCTTAGAAATTCTTTAATGACTTTATGTCGTACCGCGCATACGAAGAAACGCCATTTAAGCCTCGTTCTACAGTACAATGATGTTTTCGTGTCAATTTTGTTCAGTTTGTTTAGCGTGCTAGATAATGAAATACGAGTTAAATAGGAGCGAAGCAGCTACTACGCAGACTGTGAAGAAACGATAGCATAAGAGTGGATGAGAAGCAACCGAGCGATGATAATTAGTACCAATCAATGCGTGTTCCCCGGTCAAAGAGGTAAACATTCGTCGACAATGAGAGTTAATAAAGTGTATACGAAACTTGGGCTACGATAATGGATAAACAGACGGGAATGAGATTATACAACTTCGGTTCTGATTCATTGCTGTCAATGTTTCATGGTAAATATAAACGAACAGGAATGGTACATGCCTACACGATTTTTCATTGATCACGTTTAGGTTGGTAACCCCTGGTAATTCGCGTCAATTGCGTTCAATTTGATTCTAAACATTTTACAGTGTAAACGAAGGGTGACGATCAGCAGGGTGACTCTTACTTATCGTTGCCTCCAAAGTATCTCTACTACTCGTACCACTCGTTGATTAATTAATAATTCAAGCACCAATATCGATTGAGCTAGTGGTGATTCCGGAAATTTGCTAAGTCTCGTTACATTTATCTTGCGACGAAAATATTGGAAAATTTGCAAACTATAAATTTTAGGTAATAGAACTTCAAGTCGTTCGCGGAGAATTTCACGGATCTGCGTTACACTCAAGTAATATTATTAATATTACTTTCATTTATTTCATTAATTTAGCGATTGCCCCTTAATAAGGTAGCCGTACAACTGATTGTCCACACAAGGGTTAATAACGCGTTATTGGTCGAAATGCGAACCTTCGAATTCATTAATTCTAAGTTAACCTCGATTACGCGCAGAATGAATAGTAATGTAAGAAGACGGTCAATAACAGCTCAATAACATACTCCGATTACCATCTTCGAACCCCACCTCCCGCCCTTATCGGTCCTTTTCTCAGAAAGAATCGTAAACTAATGCCGCTTCTATCGAATTATGAAGTAAACCTTTACAATTCGTAAACGTCTCTTACCTGACGGATCCCGGTAAACATTGCTCGTATCCGTCTCTAACTTGGTGTTCCCTGTCGCTCCGATTCATCGAAGACAGCCCACAAGAATCGAGACGTTGGTAGCTGACATTCCGAGCGTACCTACACTCTTGAACGATGCACAAGAACGAAACAGACGCGTACTCGTCGATCATCCGATCGCAACTGCAGCCCTTCGGTGCCGTTGCCGGTTCTGTTGCCGGTGCCCGTGAGAAAGAGAGGGAGGGACGAAGGAAGGGAAACAGCAAGGAAGCGAGACGAACTGATGCGGAAAAAAAAGAGAGCGAGAAAGAGGTGTTACCGAGACAGACGAGCCGCCCGCTGTTTCTCCAAGCGGTCACGGTACGAGCTGACGGCTACTATTGTGTACTTACTTCGCGTACGATCGTTCTCACGCGAGTCCCGCGGAAGGATGTTTCTTACGCAAAGATTACGACGCCGCAAGCGTCGCCACTTTCCTTCGTGCCCTTAATCGAGGATATTAAGTGTCTACTTTACGATTTCTTTTTTCTTATTTTTCCTCTTTTTTTTTTTTTTGTTTTGTTTGTTTGTCAATCGTCAAGGAACACCACGTGCAACACCACGCCAACGCGTACCGGCCTCAGCAACCGTGCACTGCAAATACGCGCGAAAACGTGCATGCGCAGAAGGTTGGAACAGTGGTGCGCATGCGCCAGCGCACGCACCCATTGCGTATATAGGATCCACACGAGCTAGTACATCGGGCAAACACCCCCTTGGCCCGTGTCAGTGCTCTTCAAACCCTCGCCAACCCCCGCCATTCATCCCCAGCACATTCACAGAGGAAATCCCCTCGACTACGAGGATATACCCTCCCGACGAACCCCTTAATCAATACTCGTCGTTCTCTGGCGACCAGGAACGTTATCCTCCGGGCCTTACTCTGCGGACCAATTTTTGGCACGTCGACGAGTTTCTCCTGTCACGTTTTGTACTTAAGGAAGAAACTTTATTCCATCGTGTTACATTGCTTGTACTTTCGAGAATAAAAAGATATGAATTTATCGAATTTTGTTTCCTACGGATATTTTCATTCAGTTTGAGAGCATTGAAGAAATCAAATACGGATCAATAATTGTTCTTGTTGGTTATTAATGATATGATTGGTTGAAGTTTGAATTTATTGATTTAATGCAAGGCGAATAACAAAAGGAAACAACATCCAGGGAAGGAACGTTAGATAACTGCGACTAAACGATAAAGTATTAAAGGAAAATCAAAGGGTATGATGATCCCTACGGAAATAGCATCACGATCCTATGAATTATTTTATTAACCACGGTGTTTGGAGGAAGAAAGTTATTTTCAGCAACAACATTTAGCGATTACATACATACATATAGACGTATCATTAAATATAATAACGTATTCAACTAATTAGTACTTTCAAGTGACTAACGTTACATTTAATTGAAATCATGTTTCGATATTACTAATCAAATAGGAAACTTCATATCAATTCAATATACAAAATATTTTCTTGATACACGAGTACATTAGATGGAGTCGTTTTTTTTTTTCAATCCGTCAGAGTCTAAAAGAGTAAATCCGTTTAGTGTAAAAACTAATTATAACCTTTCGATTACGCAAAGGATGTCGCAATTTACGAATTATTAGCCCTTTTTGCGGGGAACGCTAAGTATACTTAGGGGTTGAAAAACGTGTCTGCAGTGCCGCGCCCAAGTATACTCATTTGCCTAGCACGGCGTTTAAAAAAAGCCTCCTGAACCTTGGGGTTTAGAGTGTTCAACTCGCTCATCATTTAGATAATTAAGAATAAATGCACATTTATAAAAATAAACCTTCCTAATAAAGTACCTAATTATAATTCCAGCGACAGAAAATAAAAATTACTTCGATGATACGTTGAACGCGTTTCGAAGTTTTGGATCATAATTACCTGCCCCCCACCGTTCCAGGGTTAAAAATGACAAATTTCCATGGAGATGAAGGATTTGAATGATTATCTATCGGTACCAGGAACTACCCCTGTCGTGTCTAAGAAGTTTGTCCTAAACTCTGCCACGTACAGATTATTACAGACTTTATCGATTATACCTACTTCGATGGAATGTTACTTTTGATATTTCATTACTCAGCTTCTATTACTCAGCTATCTATGAACTTTTGCAATCAACTTTGCTTTCAACATAAAAGCACAAGCATAAAAATAATTATCATTTAACACTAGTTGCAGGCATTACATCATATTTATCAACTACTCATTCAAGCATATCTACTTAATTATTTTCTCGATTATGAAAGTTCCCTTATTTTTTCAGGAAACTCTGACTAGCACTATAAAATCACTTCCTGTAGCACTATCAGTTGGATTACGTACACCTAATCGTGCAAACCAGTTGCATTATTGTTAACAATAAGACCTGTCTGTGTTATCTGGGTTGGTAGAGAAGGATCATATAATCTTATCGAATTGGAAAATGTATCTATCACTTAATGAACATTATATAAAGGCCTGCAGTGAGTGCTAAATGACATTTGTTACATATAGTAATAATAGCTATCATTGTATACAATTTTTGGGATTATAAACTCTGTGCGTGCAACGTAAGTAAAAACTAAGAACAATAAAAATGGCACTAGCTCATCCAGAAGGAAGGTTCGTATCACACGCCATATTGTATATAACAATATGGATGTCACATGTTACCGATTTGAAAAAGTATTTTTCTTCCCAACAGTTTTAGTGTTATAAATAATTGTGTATAAGTATTACTAATGTAGATGCTTATGTATCACTAATGTAATTTTATACTACTTTTCATTTTCGTAGAATCGAGACCGATGAGATCTTTATGGGAATTGCGCTTCTTGCTTCAAAACTCAGTAACGATAAAAACTGTAAAGTTGGCGCATGTATAGTACACAATGAAAAAACGATCGTAGGCGTTGGATACAATGCAATGCCTGATTATCGTGACAGCGAATTTCCTTTCAAAAAGAATAAACATAATTTCTTAGAATGCAAGTTAACATACGGTAAGCAAATGTTAATTGATGTTTAAAAATAAATACAAATTTAATTCGAAAAAAGTGGATTAAATATTCATACTTAAATTATACAACGTGATTTATTTTGGCACTATATCTTTATAATAATATCAGAAAATTTGCAGTATGCCATGCAGAACTTAATGCCATTGTGAACAAAACGTGTTGCAATATTAGAAACTCCACCATTTATGTTACTCGTCATCCATGTAATGAATGTGCTAAATTAATAGTACAATTTGGAATAAAATCTGTGGTATATAAGGACAACCCACATGAAGGGATGAACGACGTTCTGGCTGCACGGAGAATATTTGACACAACAGGTGTTACTGTAAGGTATGTCAATTGTTTATATTATAATATGTTCATTTTTATTCAATTTCCATAAACGCTAAAATATACTGTAAAAGAATTTGAAGTTTAATAACGTCAATTTAAAAAATTCTTTTAGGCAATATATTCCGAGAAATTAATCCATAGATTAACCCATTTCTTTCCGAAAATATTGTGAAGCTAAACTTCGGGTTGGGAGTAGTCAATAGAAAAGTTGTAGTCAATGTAGAACGAGATTAAAAATAAATATAGATGCAAATAAAGATTTGACAAAAAATTATCATTGATGATTATTCTATTTTACTAGCAGTAGTTTAAAGTTCTCGCTGAGACTAGCTCAAAACCGTAAAAAATTACAGAGCTTTCAATTTTTCTATAGAAAGTTTATGGGTTGTACATTTTACCTTAGGGGTTCCTGATACCCATGATGCTATAATGCAGTGACTATAGATAGTAGTCACTGTATAATGTCGGTATGCAGAGTGTCACCGGTGCTTCGGGGTCTGTAACACCCCAAAATGGATATTAGGTCGGTGTTCCGAGAGCGGGCGCTTCGGGGTCCCTGATACCCCACGGTGATATTAGATCGCTATCCAGAGGGCGTCATTGGCGCAGCGGGTGTAGCGGCCGGCGTCAAAGTTGATAAAGAAGAAAATGTTCATTCAGGAGAAATTCTCAACGTTGCTTTTACCAAACATTTTTGTTAATCATTTATTTTCATGAATAAAATTCAAATAGCTTTTCTGTACATTCATTCCTTCATCATTCATCAAACTATCAAGACATGTTAACCTTTTCTAAATTTCTATTTCAATAAATCATTATAATTTATACTTATGAATGTTCCTGACACCCCTGGATAAAATCAGGTCCGTATGAAGAGGGCACGATCAGTAATAATTGTCCTCTAATTTCTTTCCGGAGTTTATTTAATTTACTTTATTTATTTTCTTTGTTTATTAAATAAACTCATCGAAGGGGAATAACATTTATGATTATATCCCTCTTCTGGGCCTCCGCTGAAGACCCCTTTTATTTCACTTTTCCAGTTATTTATATAATTTTATTCCTCTTTATAGACCAAGGCCAACCCTTTCAGTTATTAATTATTTTATCCTTCTTGGTGGCCAAGACCCACGCTTCCTAACTATTTATTATCCTACTCCTCTTTATGGACCAAGGCCTCTCTACGCAGATATTTATTTCTTCATTCTTTTTATGAGCCACGCGGGGACTACCACTAAATCACTGTATCTCCGTATCCCTTGTATTAATATAAATACACGAAATTTTACTTATTCATTAAAATATGTATTTAAATAAATATAAGAATTTGAAAGATGTTTTTACACAGATTTTTGGAGTATATCGTTATCAAGGATGTAGAAATACATTATATGTAAAAGTTAAACGTTAAGTGCATCCTTCTGGTTCACTCGTGTCATCAGAATCTAAACTGCTACTATCGCTTGTTGTTGTAGTACTCGAAGTAGTTTCAGAATCACTTTCAGAATCTGTATCGCTGCTGTCGCTTGAACTCGAGCTACTTGATAACCTGTACGAAAACAAACTATATATGTATTACATGAAAGGATAAATTACATCCTTTTTTTATTGTGCAATTATCTCATGCGTTCTGTGCAAATCTGATTGCAATTTATTATTTTTATGTGTATATCATTAACTGCCGATGTTGGAAATTGATATTTATGTGATTTGTAAAAGAGATGTGCATTTCAGTTAGTGTATTACATTGGTGCACCATAAATTAAGGCATATGATATGTACAGTAGCGAGTATGGTAAGCTTCCTTAACAAAAATGGTGATGTCATTTTCTCTAGGGAAGCCTACTGTAATTACAATTATTTATTCCATTTATTAGGGGTATAATCAATTAAGCTTTGTTAAATTGATAAAGTTATCAAAACAAGTTATTCGGAACAATTCTATTAAAATACTTACAAATATTTTAAAGAATGTTTGTCTTTAATGTAGTATATAGTCTTTGGCCTTTAAAATAAAATTATACAACATAAAGACATAATATTTTCCAATAAAACTGTAAATTTCGCTCATTCATCAAGGATATTATTTCTTTTACTTACTTGTTCTTGTCATTGTCATTAACTGTTAATTCATCCATTTGATCCACCACCTCGTGAACAGAATTTTCAATGATAAGATCTTCTTCTTGAACAGAGTAAGCTGCTTGTTCTAGTTCTATTAAATCAAGCCCCATTTCTTCCTTACTAGGTTGAACCTTGAAAAGAACATATATATTTTAATATTTTGTATAGAGTTCTTGCTAAAAATTCTAACTACTTACATTAGCAATTAAAGTGTCCAGTAATTCTATTAAAGATTCATTAATTTGTTGCAACCAAATTAGATAATCTTTTATGTACAATTGATTTAGTATATATCGTGGTTCGCATGAATTATTAAACATACCGTGAATTTCACAGAAACGTTTTATAATATATTTTTTACCTAAAATAAAATATATTTAACGTAAGAATAAACCAATTTTAAAATAATAATGTTTAATTACGTACCTAATTTAACAACTTTCTTCACATCCTCAAGGACTTTTATAGAAAGCTTCCAATTTCGAAAAAGTGGATAGCATATTGATCTTCTAAAACATGCTTTTATAACTTCTTCTGGAGTGGAAAAATCCTAAATAAACGTTGTTATAAATGTACGAAATCATATAACATTAATATTTTAACAAATTTATACAAAGACCAACATACATCAAACCAAGATAAGGTCGAACTTAATTTATTGATAGTCCAACTACTTTCAACTGTATTTTCCCCCAATGTTGTTCTATGATTATAACAGCTTCCAAATAAAATGTCAACCAAGCTTAGAAGCAATCTATCTGTCTCTTCATTATCTAATAAATATTCTTTATTCGGAAGCTCTTTCAATACATCTATTTCACTTTCATTAAATGAAATATTTTCTTTTTCCAAAGTATCCCACTCTGCAGTAAACAATAGGTATGGTTCTATACATTCTGGTTGCATGAGATCTGCTAAATAATGTTCCTCATTAAAATCTGAAAGTTCACGTTTCTCTCTTAAAATTTTCCTCTCAGATTGCAGTGTTGTATCAGGCATTGGAAGATCTATTACTTCTTTAATCCAAGCTGACTAAAATTAAAGATAGAAAGATGGCAAAATATAATCAATTTTTACATTAGTAATGATACATAAAATTGTTATTCTAAAATTCTATACCTCAAAAGCTACCAAAGCTGCAGATATTTTATTTGCAAAACCATATTTTGGTGAAGAAGATAAAAGAGGTATAGTTTCTGTAGGATTGTTTTGAGGTATGTACCATTCATCTCCATTTATATTTTCATTTAATGTTGAGTTATGCTCATTTGATATTTCATTTATATCTTCTGAATTTGCTGATGGATTGCCTATAATATAAAAAATATGAAAAACCTTGAAAAGAGAATTATGTATACATATAATATTTACCAATTACTTCAATGTTAGGAACAATTGTGCTCTTCTTTTTCTGTGGAGCTAACAATGTACTTATCATATCTAAATTTTCAAAATATTCTCCATGGTTTACTTTTGAGAATCTTAAAGAAAAATCTCCTTTCTCACAATCGTATGATCCAAATGATGAATCATTTTCTTCAATTTCACGTGGGAGTCTCAATCTGAAATAGAAAGTTTTATAGAATTTCTTCTCTTTCGACCTAACTCTTCCATACCAAAATATTTTACCTCAAATAATATGGTGTAGAATAAAATCTAAAATCTGTGCCTTCAACATAAACCTCTGTATCTTTAATATTAGCATATGGTGCATGAATCATAATTGCAACTTCTGCATCTGTTTGGGTTATTTCAAATCTGGGAGTCAACATTTTTGCAATGTAGTTGAAACAAATTAATTTAATTGAATAATATTAAGCAATATTACTATAAACATTAATATACACATAGCATATTAACAAATGCTTTATTGTATTTCACAATTATTTATATACAATGAAATACAAAAAGTCATTAAGCATTAAATTGTTTGAAAAATATATAACGATATGTAAAATGTTATTATATACAATAATGATATCTTCTTCCTTTATTTAATATTTATATTCAACCTTGTATTCAGTAATTATATACATCTTAAAACTTCAAATTTTTATTTCTTCTTTTCACTTGTTATTTACTTGGGGTTTAGTAATTTTACAATATAAACTGTACTTCAATAATAGCTGTAAACAGCAATGTAGCACTATCGATTATCATTCGAAAATCATCCACTAGTTTCAGGACTGCGTAATTCACATAAATAACAAGAAATAATAGGGTGGCTGAGAGGGACGTGTATTAATTTCAATATTGATGGTAGGTGGTGCAAAAGTCAATGGAAAAGGGACCAACAGAGGAATACGGCTATGCAATTCCCTACGCTCCCTGCCCAGAAATGGGCAAAGGTGAGCCGAAAGGGGGCGTACATTAATTCCAGTGCTGATGGTAGAGAGTGCTGAGTACAGTCATATTTTTAATACAGAGTTGGGTAGTGTAGACTATATGCAATCCAAGCAAATGCATATTTTTGATGTGATAAACGATCAGCTGGATATTAAAAAATTGTAAAACGTATTAATAAAAAGAAAGTAAATTAATTATATCAAAGGTATTGAATAATTTTTAAGCAAAATGACTACAGCTGCAAGACCAACATTTGAACCTGCTAGAGGCGGACAAGGACGTGGAGAAAAAGATTTAAGTGCAATATCAAAACAATACAGCAGTAGAGATTTACCGTCTCATACAAAACTAAAATATAGGTATTTTATTTATTTTATACAAATTTTAAATAATATGTATCCATTTGTATTGCGTTTTGAAATATTAGACTCAAATTTTAATTCAGTAGAACATAACCTTACCTGAATTTTAGAGAACATGGACAAGGAACAATAGAAGAATTGAGGAATCGTGATTTCCGTAAAGAATTAGAGGAGCGTGAACGTGAAAGGGAGAAGGAGAAAAGTTCTAATCGGCGTATGATAGAAGCACCTAGAGAAACTTCCACGTCGAGTGCAAAAAGACAGAAGCTTGATCAAGTTCCTACAGCAAGCTTAGATGCAGATGATCCTCTCGATGATGATGATTCAGAATCCGAAAGTGATGAGGATGATACTGCAGCTCTTTTAGCTGAATTACAGCGCATTAAGAAGGAAAGGGCTGCGGAACAGGCTAAAAAGGTAAAACTTTGCATTTGACTTTTTACAAATGTTTAAAAACTTAAAGTTGTCGTTACTTTCATTCTAACATTGTTTTTAACATTGTAGGAAATGGAGAAACGGCAGGAAGAAGAAAGGATAAGAATGGAAAACATTTTGTCAGGAAATCCTTTATTAAATTATTCAGCTCAAAGTGCACGAACGGACATGAAAGTCAGGCGACGATGGGACGATGACGTCGTGTTTAAGAACTGTGCTCGTTCCGAACCTAAAAAGAAGCATGATGTGTTCATAAATGACTCGTTAAGAAGCGAATTTCATCGTAAATTTATGGAAAAATATGTTAAGTGAAGACACTGCTAGAAAGATTACATTGCATCTGTACATACTTCTAAGTTAATTTCATTATACCGTAATTGTACAAGTTTCATACTAGAAATTTACAATTGGAATGTTGTGAGAGAGTATTTATACAAGTTTAAAGTACGTTAAGGACAATTTACTTCGTAAGCAAATTTCATTAAACTGTATTTTACATATCTTACTCGTGCGCTCCTAACTACTTTATTTAATATAATCATAAAATCCATTTAATTAAATTTGAAAACAGGAAGTACTGTTTGATGCTGACATTTTATCAGCAAGCTTCAGAAGATCCTCCATGCCTGTATCCCATGTTCCATCCACTTATATAAGGGCGAAATTAATAATTCAACATATTTTCTCGTCAAATATGTAAAAACAAACGTAAAAATCTTCAGAGAGTGCGAGAGTAGAGTGAGCTGGAGAGGGGTGAGATGGATTGAGGTAGCATGTATCGGAGATGGTTGTTAGTGCGAGTAGGAAAGAGAAAGAGCAAAACGGAGGGAGAGGCAAGTGTGCTGGAGTTTGTCCAGGCAATGTAGGTACGTGTTTCGGTAGCGGCGCGATCCGACCTCAGCGGTGGTGGTGCTGGCGGCGGCAAGCGCGTGTAAACCGCTGGGTCAAGTATAACCGGTCCCAGGGTCCCCGGAGCAGCCGGAGGCAGCAGGCAGTCTACCGGTACGACGCGCAGCTGGTTATCGTTGGTAGACTCCCTGGCACCGACCTGGCCAACTAACGCAACAGGGACATACAAGGGGGCCGAGCCGACTCGGCAAGGAAAGACAAAGAAAGAGAGACGACCGTTCACCGGTAGATCGCTTCGAGATGATTTCTGGGAAGAGACATGTCGTACGACCGATCAGACTTGTGCGCGGCTAAATTCATTATCGTCTTCTATTCGCCTCTTCTCAAATCTTCAAATTAGTCCTAAGACATTGGTTCGTCCAGGTGTTATTATTTGGCTGGTAGTAATGAGATGTATTTGTCCGGGGGCTTTCTTGTGTTCATTCATTGAAATTCTTCACCTATTAAATTTCCTACGCTATAAATTCATGACAAATCAATATTCCATTGTCTAGACATGTCCAAGGTGTGTTTATTCTTCACAATTGTCCAAATTTGATCATTTCGAGTTCTACCCTAACGACGAAGAAACAAAAGAGAAGTTTGCACGAGAAAATACGGTAAATGAATGGGACAGGCGGTGGGACTGCGTCGTACTGAAACGCATGGTCGTTGATTTTTCTTCGAGAGGATAATCTTCGAGGGAGGGATTTCCCCGGTGAACGCACCTCTGGATTCTGCAGCGGCCGATGCTCGACGGGAATTCGCCCTGAGGGTACTCTCCCTTCCCCTTCCTCTCCCTTTCGCTCCTTTCCTCTCCCTCTTTCCCTTAGACTCTCTTTTTCTTCTTATCTCCCTCCCGTGTGTCCATTCCGCTCTCCTCTCCTCTCCTCTCCTCTCTCTCTCTTCTGCTGCCACATTTTTTATTTACCTCCTATATTCCTCTATTTATTTTATTTATTCTCCGTTTGCTGTTGGTCAGCCGAGAAACACACAGTGTGCCGAAGGAAGAAAAGAGACGGAGAACGAACTGCAGCATCTCTTGCTTTTCTCCAAGAGTTCCATCGACGAACGTGCAGAATGACGAGCCAGGGCTGTAAGCTACAGAACGTTTTATTGGGTGAGCTGGGTATGCATCGATAATGGAATTTCCGGTGATGCTTTCAGGATTATCTCTTTGAATTAAGAGGCAAGCATTACGGAATACGGTCTGAGTGTGTAGCCGACACCTGTAAGAATCACAATGGTATGCGCTTAATGGTTGTCGCACGAAACCAGTAGGAGTTGCTAGCACCGGTGAATAGAGGAATTCAACGAAACATCGTTAGTCTAAAGCGTAATTAAGCAGGAACATTTGCTTTTTCATTATCAACAAAATCTGTCCATTCTTCTTGATTTCAATTAGTCATGAGAATGGTAACTTTATTGGAATAAGAGAAACGAATCCGTTTCAAGCACCGCTTGTTCTTTGAACTGTGCCATGAATAATCTATGATATTTTCAGTACGAAGTGAAGGGTGATTTCCGTTCACAATTTCGATGAATATTAAACATGGTCAGGATAAAGTCAGATCCAGATGGAAAGGAAGGAACGGGTCCGTAGTAAACAAGCAACATCTCTTGATATCACGTTTAAAAATACCTCGACAAAATTTCTATTTGTCCGCGCATCGCGCGTCCTCGAGAAAATCTGATTAGAAAAGTTGCGTTTGCGAACCGAATTGGTTACCTTTTAGCAGATTTTTCACCGCGCTTATCGGTTCGTACCTCCGTGGTGAAGTCTGCCAGCAAAGAAATTGTGTCGAGTAAACAAATATTTCTTACAACAAACTGGATATTACAAGCGTTGTGCTGGCTTTATTGGCATATTAATGGATACTACCGACTCAGATTCGCTTTCACCGTCGTCCGCCCACCCCGACCCCTTCTACGTTTATGGCTGATTGCGCATAAATATGACACACGATTTATTTTTTTTCATTGTTTCTAATTAAAATTTGCTAGTTGAACCTTCTAATCATGTACCAATATTCGTTGTTTATTATAGATACTTCACTTGTTTATTTAACGATAAGAGTTTCAAAGTCTCTTTTCAATAGCTTCATTAATTTGTACTTTGTGATAAATAGTATCGAATTATTATTACATTTTTAATTGAAATAAATATCAAATAAAGATTTATCAATTCTCAAAGCTGTACATTTTTAATTATGCAAAACGAAATTTGAAAGATCACCATATTCAATGAATATAACAAGAAATTTGTTCCTTTTCGTATAACATTTCTTCTAATCGCAAAGTTTTTAATTAGCCCGTTATTTCTATAAATAAATTCATCGCCCGGTAGTTTCACGTGTTTATGAATTCCGGTATCGCTAAAACACCGACACAATCTCGAACAGCGAAATCAGTTGCAAAACTTGCCAACGCGCCTGTCGTCTCATTAAATTTGTAAATTACCTTCGAAGCGACGTATCATCGTCTTTTTTTTAAAACGCCGAGCAAAAGCACCGTCTCCAAAAATAAATTTCTCCAAAGACTGCATCCTCGAGGAATTTCTCGTATGACCAACTTTCAAACAACTTTGTCAACTGCATGCCATTCTTACCAAACAGGCCAGTAAACAAATTCTTTTCGGGTCCGTGCGTGATCTTTTTTTCTTTTCTGCATCGACGAGCTTGCAAGAGCGATCTTTCACGGACCGGAAACGGAGGACAGTTTTCTGTTATGGATACAGAGTATCGGTGAAACTGGCAACGGCTATCGCAGGAAATCGCGAGCAACTGGTCAGGATGACGAGCTGATAAAGATCCAAGGGGTTGAAAAAAAAAGTGAAAGAAGAATGTTCACGGTACGGTCGGCCGCCATCGCACGATGTTCCCTCGCTAACCCTGATCTCCGGCACCACGTTAGAGAGCCGAGTAATACCAACGATCAGGGCTGGTGAACGCCGCCTACTTCTTCGGCAGGGGCGGTCCTATCTCTATGACCCAGGGACGTGCAAATGCCTTCGAAAATTCGGTGGAGTTTGAAGAAAAATTTTATTTCAATCACCAATACAGTGAATCTGTAAAACGCGATTAGAATTTAAACTGTTGAAAAAAATTCAATGAAATAAAGATTAATTAATTCAATCGATTAACTCGATTGAGAAAATAAAGAATAAATGTTATCTTCTTCTTAATCAATTCTGTTGAACAAAAATTGTAAGCGATTTCAGCGAAAGTAAAATTTGCAATGATTTCTCGTTGAAATAAGCAGAAAATTTGCGCAGCAGGCTAAGCACGCGACGTAGATACAGATTCTATTCCAAGTTGTACGCGATCTCTCCCGTTTAAATAATACCAGCCTTCTGTTACGTAATAATTACATTGTAATACACGCTCGCGAATCTCTTGGGAACCTTGCAAACACGTGGTGTTACATGCAACATTCCTCGAGTGCCGCGTTAGGCGTACAACAAGCGTTGTGTACGCAACACCTTGCACACTCGTCGAACAATCTAATCGTGAGCGTACATATGTAGAATTCTCCCTTTACACCAGCTATCCTTCATTTTCGCGGCTCTCTTTATCACAACCATCTCTGGCACGGCAATATGTTCTCCTCGTTGGACGAAAGCGGCACGATCGAACGTTGCTCGTTCAAACGGCGATTTATGAATTAATCGGATATTTTTACGCTCGTGCCAAGTCGAAGAAATCAATAAAGTGTGACAGGAAAATAACTGCCTCGCACGATAGTACCTGTGTTTCGCGATGTCTTTATACGTTGCTAACGGTCAACGTTGATCCTTTGAACAATTGAAAGGAATGCATTGAGAAATGCTAATGTTTTCTACCGATCATAATTAACGTTGATCGTTGCGTTAGTCGAATAAGTAAAGTCGGTTAGAACGCGTGGGACACGTAGTGACAGTGCTGAAATGACGATCGTAGAGGACTATGTACCGTTAGAATTGATCTAAATCTAATGATACTGTTTGTATAAGCGGAGATTAGAAATCAGCTTTCGTAAATCGTACGTCACGAGGACCACTGAACAGCTCCGAATCGGTTCTAATCAACGACACTTCACAGAGTATCCCTGTAAGGATCATCCTCTATTTCACACCTTTCACTACCTATCGTTTCTCACCGAATTAATAGCGATCAAACGGAGACCCCTCGCAAGTGTCCCCGAAAACGGAGTCGAAGCGCGAAAATTCAGGGGGACATTGGCGATGCGATCGGTAGAAGAGCAATTTTAGCAGAGATCGCAAGTGCCACTGTGGACAGAGAAGAAGTGACGAGAAGAGAAGAGGTTGGATGGAGTAAGAAGGGGGTAAGGGAGGAAGAGTATGTACGCGTGGCTACCGGCGTGGCAAGGCAAAAGCGGTGCGAGGTGAGTCGAAGCGAGTCCGAGGCAGGTCGAGGCAAGGCAAGGCAAGGCGAAGCGAAGCGAAACGAGGCAACGCGACGCGAGTCGGAGAGGTAAAGGCGAAGGAAGGCAAAAGCGAGGCGTGGCTCTGTCGGAGGAGCGGTACGGCCCTGGGAGGCGGTGGTGAGGCCTCGCGGAGGAGCAGCGACGACGAGGAGGTGCACCGCACGGGCCAGACAAACAGACTGGCACTGGCATCGCGGGAGTCGGCGGCAGTGGTCACCGGTGCTCACCGAGACGCTCCTCGAGAGTAACCCGTGCGCGTTTTGGCGAACATGCGCCGCGTGTATCCTTTCAATCGTTCTTTGGCCGGTTGAGCAAAGTGCGCGCAATGTGTTTCGTCGATCATCGATCGAATTGAATCTCGATCATCGCGGGACAATCGGCGAGAAGAAAAGTTTGAAAAGATAGAGGTGTACCAGGAAGGACATTGGTAGTACTGAAATTGTAGTTTCGCGTACGAGTGGTGTGTCGTTTTGAAGGATCGATAAAAAATCGATCGATACCGCGGTTGGATCGCGGCTCGATCGCCGCCGAGTCGGCGGTCCCGTTCGGCGTCCACGTTGGTGGTTCGATAGGAACGACGACGACGAGGACAACGTCGTCGTCGTGCGAGCGCCGACGTAGGAGGAGGAGGAGGCGGTGGCGTAGGGGAAGGTGGTGCTGGTGGAGGTGGTGGTGGAAGCGGCGGGAGGTAGAATGGTGCCTTCCGGCCCGTGTCGATCTCGAGCGGAAAGACGCGCCGAGATGTCGCCGCGCCGTCTCGCGCCCCTGCTGATCCTCGGGACGATCCTCGCCGGGCTGACGAGCACCGCCGCCGCGGAAAGGATGAGCGGCCTCTACGTCGACAATGGTTTCGACCAGACGATCGTGCACAGGGTGGTCAGCCAACGTGAGAAACGCGAGGTCGAGCACGAGATATTGAATCTTCTTGGACTGCCTGATAGGCCGCGGAACACAGCCGGTAGACCTCCCCAGGTGAAAAGGTCGGCGCCAAAGTTTCTCTTGGACATATACAAGAATGCTCTCGGCGAGGACGAGGACGAGAAACCGATCGCCGAGCAACGAAGCGTCAGCGAGTTCGATCTTACCGGTCAGGATCTCAGGGCCATCGACCAGAGCGACGTCATCATGACCTTTGCCGCTCACAGTAAGTCATTATTCACTTCTCTCTGTTTCCTCCCTCTCTATCCTCCCTTCCTCCCTGTCTTCTCTGTGTCATCGCGTTTACGCGCCACTCGATCTCGTCGTTACTCGCGCGCGTTCCGCGTCCCATCGTCCGCTTGGACGAAACGTGCCCGTACCGGCACGATATTTCTCCTCGCCAACCACGTCGAGATGTTCTGCCCGACGCGACCTTCTCCCGATACTTCGCAATTCTTCCATGAATTCCTCGTCGTCGGAGATTAATAGGTTCCATGAACATGGATAATTCGGTAGAACTTGGTTTATTTCATCAAATCACTGATAAACTGAATTTATACTGTTGGAACTCTGAGTTATCGTCCAGTGTTATTCCGGTTATACGTAGAGCTAATTCTATGGTGATTCTATGGTGACAATGATGCACAATTGTGTCATAACGTTATCTTATTTTTGGGAAATGAGTCAGGTCGGCCTTTTGTTTGAAATTCACTATCCGTAGCTGAAGTAGTCAGAGGTAAAATTAGGATTTAGGGTTGATCGGATGAAAAACCGATGACTGTACCTAGGGATGAATAACGAATCGATTACGTCAGATCAGAAAATTCAGTTCAACCAGGTGTATCGTATCGAAAAGCAGCGACAGAGAAGTATTTCGAGCAAGAAATAAAAGGAACAAGTAGGACCGACGGCCGAGAG
Source organism: Osmia lignaria lignaria (assembly GCF_051020975.1). NCBI lineage: Eukaryota > Metazoa > Arthropoda > Insecta > Hymenoptera > Megachilidae > Osmia > Osmia lignaria. The sequence continues at coordinate 10,686,593 of NC_135041.1, forward strand.
AAATGGTGGAATCGGTACGAAAACTGGTTTCTTAATCGGCAGATTTGAATTCAGAGACACTTTGAAAATGCTTTCAGAGCGATCGATATAATTAATGCACTATATGAGTTTACTTCGGGATTATAAATCGTTTTACCAACTGGATTCTACCGGTTTAGAAGCAGTTCTCGTGGGTGTGAGCATTCTGCGGCTCGGAATGCTCGTCTAGCGTTTCTTCGGTGACTTTGGCAGATCTTCTGTTGGATCTCAAATGTCCAGCTAACGACGTAACAAACAGTATCCCAGACGCCGTGTTCGACATATTAAACGCTTCTTAATCCTTTTCCCTTTCGCGTGTCTAATAAAAAAATTGTTAACGATCAAAATTAAAACTCCTTCGGTTAACCCTCTCTAACCGAAATCTTTGGTATCTATGAAAGTGAAGAGATAAAGCATTCAATTTGACTGACAAAGTCTTCGAAATCAAAGTCTTCGAGATCAATTATTTTTGGACTGCAGTTTGAGGAAAGAAAAGGAGCAGGAATTTCCATTTGTCGAATCCGAGTTTGCGTTCACCGGTTGTCGCGAACCTGTTTCTGGCAAATCCGCGCTTCCGCATGCATATTCATCGCGATTCGAGCATAATAAAATTTCAAGACGAGTCGATTTCTACGAAATTCTGACGTCACGCAAAAAACCGTACAGTTTTTCGAGTATCGATGCTGTGAAAACAAATTCGGTTTCAAAGATAATCAATGGTTTCATTGGACGAATGAAAAAAAAAAAAAAAAATCCAAAGGATTAGAAGAACTTTCTATTAGAGAAGAAATGTCCCGTAAGGGTTTTCTAGCAACCGTTCATGCAGACCGCCCATCGTGAATTCTTCTAGCCGAGCCTCGAACATAATTCTCCGGTTATGTCACGCGTGTTCAGGTGATCGAAATCGGTGCGGATGTGTTGTTGAAAATCGAGAAGTAGGAAGGGAGCAGAGGCAGTTTCCACTTTCGTTGCCGTCGTCTTATGCAAATCAACCTCATCATAGAACTTTCTACTTGCCCGGAATCCTTCTTTTCGTCGATCAACATTTTCATTGGCCGTCCTGCGTTTGCTCGAGGTATCGTGAATTCTTCTAGAAAGTTCGAGGAAGATAAATTACAAGGACACCGATGAACACGTTCCCGACGTGTGAAATCACGAGGAGACGTCGGGCCGGTTATAGCGGATTCGTGATCACGAAAACGATCCGAGTCAATCGAGGCTAACGCGTGAAATTGCCACGTTTCTGGTCCGCTTTTATATTAGGAGGCCAAACGATCCTTCACCACCGTTCAAACGTCACATTCCTCGGAAAGATTGAAAGACCGAGCTTCGATCGATTAATCGAATAATATTTCATTCAACAAAAATTTGTTTTCTATCGAAAATTAAGTTGCTGTATGTTAGATTTCATGACAGAAAAGTAGTGCAAAGTAGCACTTATGCAGCATCAACTTACAGGTTAAAGTCTGAAGAAAATTACTACATAAACGTTTCTTGAATGTTCTTAATACAAAATGACTGGTAGTCAGTTGTAATTTGTGTTTTCTTCATGGATTTTCATAAGGAGAGCTACTTCTAATTTAGTAAAATATTTAGACAAAGAACAGTTAATGAATTTACTTTAATTAGTTTAATGAATTAAATCGTAGGAGGATCTAGGGAAGAGGGCTCATTGAACTCACCAGTTAGAAAATATTAAAAATGTTGTTTCTTTCATCTAGAAAATTTAAAAAAAAATTATTTACTTTCCGTTAAGAGTAAAAAATTATTGCTGAAGAAATAATCTTGGTTTGGTAAAAATAATATTTAAAAGAAAAGCTTTACTTTTATAGAATTAAATTCTTTGCGGTCCAACTTACTGTGGTTATTGCAAATTTTCCCAAGTAGAATTTCATTCAAAAAATATTCCTAATTATAGTTCAATGAACCGTGCAAAGGGGATTCCCTAGGTGGACAGTTCCTTTCTCAAAAGTCTGTCCAGTGGTATCGTAAATTGTTCCGCGTTCGATCGTGCTGACGCGACTGGAACACGGAGAATGGTAATTTGTGACGAGTGAATGAACGAAGGACAGGTATTTCTTGGAATTCGGCCTTTCTTCCTCGCGATTCTGTCCTCTTTCCCGTGAAATTTCGGTGCACCATCCACCGAGCACGAATACGCTTTTTCACACGTTCGATATGCCGTGTGAAACTAACAATTTACGGTTTACAATTAAGAATATCGACGATCGAAGGCTCGTTTCGATTCTTATTTATCGACCTTCCTAAAGGCAAAAGTTGCTTTTCTCTACCCGAGTAGAAGCATCGAAAATATACGTTTTAGAAAAGGCGATGTTTCATCGCCTGTCGCTTAGATCCTCGAGGAAGATAAAATTTTTACCTGGCGTATAATCTACCGAAACTGTTAACCGCATTCGTAACTGAAACATCAATAGGAGATGCCGCTATTCGTAATAAGAAAGAAATATGGAGATTATCGCGTTAGCTATCGCAATTAGTTTCGTTATTTATTCGGCTTCGTAATTGAATTTATGTACCTCAGGGATTCACATGATCTGAGGTTTTATCAATGATCAATCATCGGAAATGTTTCAAAGTTTCCAATCAGAGAAATCAATGAATTGAAATTTGAAATGATAATCACTTTAGGAATACATAATAATTGATTAATCATTAAGAAATCGTTAATAAAAATTGTGAATATTTATTTCATAGAAAACGATAATTAATTAATTCATTTTAATTAATATGGAGGTTCAAGAGTTCGAAATTTGGGTTTTATTCTTGGCTAAGAAAAAGGAAAAGAAAATAAAAAGAAAGTATTCTTATGTTTATTGACACTATACTGAACTTTTGACCGTCTTACAAATTTTTCAAGTTTGGTTAGCTAAGAAAGAATTAACGAAACAGAGCGTGGTTTCTCGTTTAAATATTCAAGTATGTTTACTTTTACGAACGAAAATAATCAGAAAAGTGTTGAACTGATGAAGACGAACGCTTTGCATATTCTGCTATTCATCAATCGTATCGATTCACACGGGTAAACTGAAACGTTTGTGTGAGGAAACTTTGTTTCAAAGGTTTCCCTGGATGTTGGAAATTTATGCAGCCAGTTCTGAGAGGCCGCGTTCGAGGAACGCTTTCGAAATAAACATGGTTCAAAGAATAGACGGTTAAATCGCGAAAGTGACGAAATTACGAGGAACGAACATGCGGAATTGATGATCGAAGCAGTGGATCCTCGATGGACGACCTTCCCCCTGTACTCGATGCACATCAACATGCAAATTAGAACGAGTTTACATGCGAGCGTTCGTTCGAGTTCGAGGCCGTATGAATAAAGCGACCAGGAAAAACGCGGAAGGCTAGAAAAACCATGGTTTTGTCATATTCAGACAAAAATTCTTTGATAATTATTTGATGATCAGAAGTGAAAATTTTCCAGAAAAATTTCTTCAAGAGGTACATCTGCTTAGGAAGACCAACAGAACGTGAATATTTGTGAATTTATTTCAAAAAAACTTATTAACATTTTTAATAAATGTTTTTATATTTTAAAAAGTACATCTGCAGAAACTTTTAGAAATTTTTTTAATGCAAAAATAATGAAAAGTGTGGAAGATATTAGTTGATGTTTGGCAAACTGTTTTTTGGGAGCCACTTTGGGGCGGATTGTTGAAAATAAAAATTTTCTGAATTTTTGCATACAAAAATTGTTAAAAGATATACTTGTTAAAATGGAAAAACATATATGAAAAAAGATTAATAAGTTTTTCTTAAAAAAGACAAAAAATGTCCAAATATGCACTTCTTTTTGGCCCTCCTGAGAAGATACACCCTTATGAGTTACATAAATATAGAATAAAAAAGGAAAAATGTCGAAGGAATCATTTGATAGTAGATACATCAAGGTAGGGTAAAGAAAGGGTAGATCTAAAATTCCAACACGTCTCGGGAATACTTGAAAACTGAACGGTTGAAGGAGAAAAAGAGGAAGAACTCTGTTGGAGAATTAGAATTCCTCGCGAGTGCAATTCGTCAAATCGCGGTGATAGAATAAATTGAAGGGAAGAAAGAAAAAAGGTTGACTCTCGGTGAAGAAGACGCGAAGATAATCTGTAATTCCAGCATGCCTCCGGAAACACGGTGAAAAGTCCGTTCACCGCAAATAAATGAATTCTCGAGAACTGCATGTCTCGATGAACAAGAACCCCTTCAACACTTTAGATCTTCTATCCAATCTTATTCGCATCAAATCATTAATACAAAATATCGAGGAAAAAATGATAATTATATATCTACTGAAGAAATATTTCAAAGATAAATAAAAGGAATTTGTTAAAATATTTTATGGATTCTTTGCATTGCATTATCATTACCATTATCGTTACTGTTACTATTTATATTTTTCTCACTTACTATCATATTAGGGATAGGGGTAGATAGTAGCGTTCAATAAATGAAATACTTGAAAGATGCAAAATATGTAAAATGTACAAAATTAAACAATGCATTCCAGCCTCTTTTTAGAAGAAAATATATTGCAAAAATATTTGCAGTCTAATCATTAGCACTTAAAATAGCACAATGACCCTGAAAATAATAATTGCTAAAATTACCAATCTTTCCGTTACCGATTTCTAAACCTTCTAGAAACATGAAACGTTGAAAAATCAAGTGGAATCTCGGGAATTGCGTCGAAAAGTCGATTAACCCTGAAGAATCGTGAATTCCTTCTCTAAAAGGGTGACTGTATGTCTGGCGGGCCAAAAATGACCAGCAGCGGGTTCGAACGCGAGAGAAATCGGTTTCCATCGTTTTACAAGGAGTCGTATCGTTCGCGAGGGTGGCAGAAGAAGCACGGTCGAACGTTTCTCGGAAAGTTGTTGGTCCGTCTTTCTCTTTTACGCTTATCTGTCCCTCCTGCTTTATCTCGGGGACGTCTCATACCGTGGCTCGCGGTGAGAAACGTTCTAGGCTGTTCGACGCGATATGCGGCATGCATATAAATTGATACCCATAACCATAACTTATTCGACATGTGTACCCAGCCCAGTACTGGGAACTCCGGGCGTCCGATAAAAACCGGCATAAATTAAATCGCGTTATTACGTTATACGACGCTCGACGAGTCTTAATTGATTGCCATTGCTCACCCCCTTTTAATCCTTTGCTCTTTCGGCTTTCTTCGCGATTTACAACTTCTTCTCACCATTGTTCTCTGCTCGCGTATCATTGTTCGTCAATCAAATAAGAATCGTTTAAAGAAAAATCAATTGCTCATTTTAATTTAATTTAATTGGGTTAGATTTCGGGATGTCTTAGAAATCAGGACTGTTAAAACGCTCCTTAACCCTTTGATTAACCCTTGTACAGGTAATGGCTATCTAAGTAGGAGCCGATTTCTATATTCTTTTTGTTAAGAGTGAAGAGTTAAGAGTTAAGAGTAAAAAAATCTCTTTTTTAAAAGAGTTATAAAAATGTTGGATGAATTAATTCCTTCTGATAACGAGTCTGAATTTTCGGATGCTCGTCCTTCGAGAACTCGGAATAAATCTGCAACCTTCTCGATGACAAAGTCATCGATATTTAGAGAAAAACTTATTGCCTTCGTTTTTAAAGGTTGTTTGTTCTTGACCTTTTTACACGCCTCTGTGAGACGCGTTTCCGACGTGAACGAGAGATACTTTAAATGCTAATTCACTGACAGCCGGACCAAAGTAGAAACATCATCTCCTGGTTAACTAAGTTTAGCATAAATATTACCATAAATCATTCAATCACCTTTCTTAACACCTGTCTCTATAGAAAAGAAAAAGCACTGTTTACCCTTTGCTCGATTTCCACGATCACTATTAGGTAGTATCTATAAAAGAGAGATAAGTTAAAAGTGATTCGGGCCTAGTAGAAAATGAATATTTGAAAGGAATTTACTTTTTTTGATAATTTTAATTACCAAATTTGTAGCAAAACTAAATTACCATCTTTGAAAATTTTGATTACTCTTGAAATTTAATTTCAAGACAGATTAGTCAGTATTTTAATTTTAATCTTGGGAGCTATGACAATTTCTATTAGCCGAGTGAAGCGAGGGATTAGAACAGCTGGCCGGAAATATTAATTGCTCGCATAATTAGTCGTCATGATCTTTCCATTTGTCAGGAGGGTTCGCGTACACCGCTAAAAAGTATGGTCCGATTTATGGCTCGCCCGGGGGCCAATCCTTTCGATACGTGCATCTGGACGAATTTTGCGGGCGTGTGGTCACACGTACGTGTGCAGGACTCTCGGCACGGCCCATATATTATACAAAGTTTCCCCCATCCGCCATCTCTGTTCCTCTAAATCGTAGTGGATAGCCGAACGTGGAAGACGAGTCAATATCTCTCCCCACGTGAAGCCGCGGGCAGGTAAAAATGTCTCAACTTGGGTGCCCTGGCTCGTCCTGGCTGCTCCTTTTGCTCCCTTTCTTCCCAGGACCTCCTTCCTCTCCCTATCTATCTATCTATCTTCCGCCGAGGGCGGCTCCTTCACCGACCAGACAACAGGAACAGAAGGAGTACCGGGCCGGGAAGAAGAGCAACATGCCAGAATGAGATAGATGGATCGTTTTCTGTTCCTTCTGCTCTCTGTAAAAGTGGCGAATGCCGCGAACACGGTTCCCTATGCCTCCTATGTAGTTAGACTAATGATTAGACCTGACGTGTGCGATGATGGTTCAGTGTTGCTTCCTCTTTGCTTTCGTTTGTTCGTTAGGAACTTTAACCCTTGCACGGGTGTATATAATGGATACTGAAACGAAATGATTATTACTCGACGCATAATACTCGTCGTTGGATCATAGAGAGGATTTTCATTAAGTGGATACATTCATCCGTACTACTCTATCATGAGAATTAAATAATCAGATTTTGAACAAATAGCAGAAGAGTTTATTATGAAATACCGAAGAATAGAAATATTATTAGTAAATTATTATTTCGTTTCTGAAACTTGAATTTTAGATCGAAACATTAAACATTTGAAAATCCAGCAAAGTACACGTTAACGAAGAACGAAATAGCCAGCAGTGATGGAAGTTGGACCGGGTACATATTCCCACGCTCGATCTGTTCGAATCATCCAAAAAGAAGCATCTGGTCCTCGACTTTTACTTCGAACTAATAATACCGGCGTAGCGATGGCCGAAAGTTGTCGAACAGAGAACGTTGTTGGATCGACTCATCGTCGATCAGCCCGCGAAACGGTGGATGTCCGAGAAACATCTCACGAATATTTCCAGGAAAATATCGCAAGAACGAGCTGGGACCGTTCAACGAGAAAAGAAGGGCCTCGTGGTTGATTCCCTCTTTCTCTTTCCAAGTTCTCGCGTGTGCACGTTCCTCGACGATGAAGGTGAACAGAGAAGAAGAAGAAGAAGAAGACGATGAAGAAGAAGACGAAGAAGAAGAGACGAGAGGAACAGAGTATTTGTAGGTGTATAAGAGAGGACTGTCGGAGGAGGACCGAGGACGTAGAGAAAGAGGATGTTGGTGGGGTAAAAAACAAAAGTCCAGTCGGTCGTGGAGCGGTCCAGGATGGTCCCAAGCTATTCGGGACCACCCCGAGAGCCGAGGGGTCCAGCTCGGCTCGCGGCAATCAGGTGCCGTTGGAATGCGACCGTCCGAGAGAAAAATAAAACAAATTTTTATGCCTTCCTCTCTCCCCGTCTCCTCTTCTTTTCGGCCCCTCTGCTTCGCTTTGCTTCACGTTCTAGCTACCCTACCCCTCTACGCCGACCTTTCATTCTCCACCATGAAGTCGGTCTCCTCAGGAGAAACATTAGGCATTACTTAAGGGCCCATGGTCCACCGTGGAGGAAGAAGGGTACCTACTGCTGGCTTCCTTTACCTATCCTCGAAGGCGCTCGGCTTTGGCGGTAGAAAAAAGGACGATTTCACGCTGCGAATTGTCCACGGCTCGTTCTGGAGGCCCCTCTCATTTACGAGGGTAACGATTCCCTTATCGATCTCGTGCCGGAACGAGGATAGCTGGTTATCGGTGTCGGTTATATAGGCTGCTGCCGTTGACCATAGACCGCCCTCCAGCTTCGTCGATCCATCGGCAACCGAATTAGGATTAAGATGTGACTGGAACGAGCCGACCTGCCTCTCTCTCTCTCTCTCCCTCTCTCTCTTTTTCTCTCGCTCTTCAGCTTCGTTATTTCGAGAAAATTGATTTGCAGCCTGTTTAGCGTGAACGATGGAATTACCGTTGTTAAGCCTCTCTCAAGGCACTTTCGGTTGATCGATGTTTGTTGAAAGTTGGACAGCTACCTCGGAATGGTATATTCTTTTTGCTAAGGAGCTCCTTTATTCTGGACCATTCACGGTATTTGACCGTACGATTTAATCTTTTTATATCGCAATCCATTTTATCCTATTTTATTTTAAAAGGAATCGGACGGATACGAATAACAGTTGTTTTAACGCTATCTTCGAGGGTGAACTAGAAATCGAAATTTCGAGAAAAAAGGGAATGGTTCTTTAGGAATTTAGGAAACGTCTAGGTAGACAATTAGAGAAGGAAAGTTTGGAGTGCTGGTCGGAAATTTATCGTAAGTGAACAGGTTACTCAGTTTACAGAGATTACCGAGCTTTTACCTTCTCGAATGGCTGTTACCTAAATTTCTATTCTCCGGGTAAAGATAACGAGTGACGATGATCTACCTGGCAATAATCAAAGTATTTTCACTTTTTTAAATGGCATTATCCAAATGTTTCTATTATATTTATAAGAAAAGGGGGACATTGATACAGCTTCAAATATTTTTGTTAATTTACAAGATTAGAAATGTTTTTATACGCAACTAGAGAATAACGATAATTAGAAGAAAATTTCGTTTCAGTTAATGGCTATAAACGTAACCACCGCTGCGTCTAACAATGGCACTTTATTACCCTCAGAACAACCGTAAACAATGTAATCTACACCTTTCGTACTTTCCGCATTTAAGTTTCCAATGGCTGGGATTTACAGCTCTGTACTATTGTATTTAAACTTGTTTAAAAAAAGAAAACTTGCCCCTTCGAAATCTATTCAAACGTAATCTACTTAGAGTCCTCTCGGATTTACGTGAAACTTAATAATTGTCCCAAGGGTATACGTCATCCACAGCAAAAAAAGTTTAACCCTTACAACCCTTTACCTTACAAATTCTTCAAATAGACTGGAATTAATTATTGAACGTTTAGGCATCGAAAAAAGATTACAACATACACACTACAGTTGAAATATCGTCAGTCAGACCGTAAAGGTTACTAAACCCTTTATAACATCGTCGAGTAAGAACAATTCACTGGAGGCGAGGAGGCTAATCGCCGTTCGACAGTCCCATCATAAATCTGCGTTACGTTCCCTTTCCTTCGCCCTTACCGCTTAATGAGACGGTATTTTTTGATCTGCAGATCATCACGTTCCTGGAGTGAGGCACGAGCGTGGAAAAAGGCTCTGGTTTGACGTGTCCGAGGTACCACCTGGGGAACACATAATTGGCGCAGAGCTTAGGCTCTATCGCAGTATGGATGTGAAGAATAGAAGAAACCGTGGGTCATACATGATCACGGCTTACCGTGTCTTAAGGACCGAGGACGGGTGAGTCTTAACAGAATAGAATTTTCGATACCCATCGATAACTCCGATCGTCTACGATTCAATTGAAATAATAAAAGTTAGGTATGCCTCTAAGAATCCGTCGTTTCAAGTGAACGAGTAAACGTATTGAAAGTACACCTTCAACCATGACTAATTGCTTCTACCTCAACGACCCTGAAGAGTCGAAAAACAACGAGGAGTTTTAAGCTGACGAATTACGTGTATCTTTTCTTTTTTTCTTTCTTTCGCAGCGAGAAGTTTGCAACTCTGTCCCCTTAATGTCATTGTCGTGTTAGCAATTAGTAAGGTCCCGGTTCCCGGAAAAGTGTTTCAGGTATTGCTTTCTACCTGGCCCAGTCAGTCGTGGCTGCTATTTCAGGGTGAGTAAGGGTAGCTGATAGTTTCGAAGTGACCTTTAACTGCTACGGCAGACCAGAAAGAAGGTTAAAGGAGGGGAATATCGTGGAAAAACGGTACTCCTTCTCATCCGTCTATCTCCGTCCGTTCGGGTTTCTCCCCTGGGTGGGTGGCTAGACCAATTTCGTGTTCCTTCAGGCAACAGTCCGTGGTTTTTGACATCGTCATCGTGCCTCTAATTAGGCCGTCCTTAAGTCGCCGAAAAAATCTCAGGTATTTGTTCTACCTGTGAGAGAATTCTCGAGGACCAGCCCCACTGGTCTCTTCTCTCGATTCTAACCTTTCTCATTCATGTCCAGGGCCGTCCATCGGCTCTTTTTTCTAGAAGAACCGAACGTTACGCCATATTCCGATCGATTTTTATCTAGCAGGAAAGGAGCCGTTAATACGATACAAATTAGTCAATTCTCGCCCATCTTGCATTCTTCTTTCATCTTACAAGCGTTATCGTTTCTTCTTCTAGCATCGTCCAGGTGGTCAGATTTTCAGATACAAGGTTGATAAGGAACATTCTGTCCTTTTTTTTTTAATTCAAATATTATGTCCTGATGATGAAAAATTGTAAGAGTTCGAAGAATTCTACTGTAAATTAGTAGTTTGATAAGAGAGGAGGAAGCTGAACGCACGTGTTGGCTGGAGGAAGACGATGTGGCGGATGGCGACACCGTGTCTAGAGCCATCCCTGTCTGCGATACCTCCGTAGACTTTGGTACCGCGACCTGACCGATATACAGGCCCCGACAGGAAACGCTATTCCGTAAATTGAGGTAAATTAACCGTGGAGACGGGCCGTGCTCGCGAGGAGTTAAGAGCCACGAGTTATACATTGCCGTGCCTACGCAGTTACACGCACGCATCCATTCTCCACCTCCTCTTCCTTCACCGCTTTATATCCTTCTTCTCCTTTTCTTCCGTCAAACTCGATGCCGTGACGCATCCTCCTCCACCTCTTCTTGATCCTCCTCCACCTTCTTGGTCCAGCCGAGACAAGCTGGCGACTCTCTGGTTTCTTACGTGTGCGCGCACAGGTTTCCCATAAACAGCTTCTCCTTGGCTTGGTAGGGATACAAGAACCGCGTCAGCTGTCTATCTGGACCTCGACCAAGACTCCTCTTCGACGAAAGTCAGACAGTGACGCCTTGCTTTTAAACTAGGCTCAGGGTCTCATGCTTTTTACACTCAATTAAGGATTCATGAATTTTTCTGCTCGCTCCGCTGTTTATTAGGCTGAACTGTTCCTCGTATCTACTTGAATATTTAACACGTTCGTCACAGTGGAAATTAATGTGCAGAGTAAGTTCGTTGAAGATCCAGTTATTAAAGACAGAAATAATTCATTTTTTTTAATTCAATTTGCTTGTATTAACCCTTAGCTGACACGCTTCGCCGGAATAACATGGCTGGCACGCCGGGACGTTTAAGACCCCAGCCAATAAAATATTCCATATTCATTATTTTAACTTAAAAAAATTCCTGGATAATCTTTGAAAGTTGTTTTAACATATTTTATAGCTAATTTTAGTTAAATTAAATATTAGGCATGAAAAAATAAAATTGAAAAACAGAAAAATGGCAGTTTTCAGAAAAAAATTTATAACTTTCTCAAATCTTCGTATAAAAAATTAAAATTTTAGCCAACTCTTCAGATTGAATGTTTTAAGGGAAAGAATAGTACAAAAGTCGTGATTTCAAAAAAAGTATTTATTTGAAGAGTTGAAGGGACGAATTTTAGCCAAAAAGGTAAAGAAAGCTGAGTTGGGGTCGTATCATACCCCACAGTGCCAGCTAAAGGTTAATATATCTGAGGCGTCGCGACGCGTTGGTCAGCAGTGACTAGTCAAAGGGTTAAAGTGGAAATGAATTAATTTTTTCGTTGGAATAAATCTAGCACAGCTCGGTTTATAACTTCATTCAGAAATCTGTACAAATTCAATCGTTATTCATCACAGATTGAATAATATTCAATTTGCCATGGAAATAACGTGCTGTTTAATCAGCTGCGTTTTGAAATTCAAATACACCTAACACCGTGTGAAAACTAAAGGTTAATGTTTACTCAAACCACTTCGTCAATTCCTCTGTTGAATACTATTAAATTCCGCTTAAAATATCTGCATTTTATACCAAGCCAATCAATAAAATAGAAAAAACTATTCACGAAACTACGCGTATCGTTTCTGATTCAAGCTTGAAGAATGTTTTACAAAATTATACGTTGAATATTGCGCAGGATTTCAGTATAAAAATTGCACTCACGATCCGGCTTGTTTACATTTTGAACGTTTCTAATTATTCAATTACGGGAAAGAATAATCAGTCCCGGGAATAAGATAAATGCGTCGTTTAAGGAATGCCTCTTTTCCCGCGGTGGGGCGGTGATCAGAGGTGAGCATACTTCCTCAATGAACAATGATTAGTGTGTTTCAGTGAAATCCTATTGAATCGAACCACGTGCAGATAGATTTGCGCGAATCGTCGAGTCACGATGTTACAGTCTATAGAAACGATGACGATTAGAGTGGCTCGTTTTCTCGCTTCTCTATATCTTTGTGGTTACATAAGATTCAGTGGTTTCCTATTGATCGATTTTATCGATGAGCTGCGCGATTCGAAGCTGCAGATTTCTATTAAACAAGCAATACCGTGTCTTTAACCATCTAACGTAGATTTCCTTATCGAATAATTGATCTATACTCTGCGAACATCTTAATCAACGTTTACCCTTTCTCGTATAATATTGTGTCACGTTTCTGACATTATACTTTCTATTATTTATTTAGTTATTTCATTCAGAAAAATTTATATAATCAGGCACAATTCCTATACATATAAATAAACGTAGTTATACACAGATTTAGCTTAATACAATTATGACTTGTAATTAAAAATGTTTTGTAATTGTAATTTAAATCTAAGAATTTATTAGATTTAAAATAGCATAAATAAAATTTTAAGTTCATTAGCTCTTAAGATATTAAATTAAATCTTTTTTTTTGTTTAAGTTATTCAATAATAATTAACGTGTTAATGAAATAAAAAGATATGAAGATTTGTTTCAGATAGCAATCCAAATGATACATGTTAGTTCAAAGAAACTACTCACGTGAACTTTGATCCATTCAGTTTGATCAAATGTTAATGGCACTAATATCCATGCGATTACATTCAAATAAATCTATATAATAAGGGTGATAATGTGTTTGTTTTGATCAATCCTGTGACATCCACATTATGAATATTCCGTAGTCATCCATAGAACTGCGTGTTAACGTAATGAGTAACGCGAGTTTTCCTTGATGTATGCAAGGAATATTGCAAAGAGATATTAGTGACATCGAATGGTCGTCACAAGTGGCTTTTAGCTGCTAATGCGTTTCAACATTTGCAACTTATTGTTTGTCACGAGATAACATCGGAGTTGGAATAGGATTCGAGAAACTCGATTCTATTTCATTTAGATTTCACCAAATCAAAATAGAAACGAACTAGTAGCGCAAAACAACATCGTTTAATAATTAAGTTATCAGACAATTTAAGTTTTTATTTCCAGACAATTTATTGAAATTCTGTTTCTAGCGAGCATGAAACCAGTTATAGAGATTGTAAAATTATGGAATAAAGTAACAGTAACGAATGTGATGCTTTTATAAACTCACATGATTATATTTTTTTTGTTGCAGAACGAGAGAATTGCAATACGTAGATGCAGTTAACACGACAACAGGAAAAGAGGGATGGTTGACTTTGAACGTCAGCGAACCTCTGGATCATTGGGTTAATAATCCCGATGGAAATAAAGGATTGTACTTGTCGGTTCATCCTGCTGATCGTTCCGGTGAGTAAAACCAAAATTAATTCATTTCGTTGAAAATATACTAAAATAAAAAAGAAGCAACATGTAAGCTCTATTCATGGTATTTTACTACCAGCATAAAATAATATCTTTCTATTATTTTTCAAATTATTTAAGTACACCTAATTTACGGTGTCACGACATTCAGCTTGTTAATGATTTTGAAGATTTCATTTGCACTTGCCTGCCGTTACATAAATTATTAACAGGTATCATTTGCATTACGACTCTTCGAACGAAGGAAATGTCTAAGTGCTTGTAAACGATAGTGTACACACGGCACACGCTTAGCATTGAGCAATAGATCGTGGTTAACAAACGCTTCGGGGTCAAAAGTTCGTCGCGGTAAATTCCGGTCGTTTCTTGTACACCTGGCTTCGAGAAGGCAGCCTCCGCGAATATATATCTATACAGGTATATATGCTTTCTCGAGCGTACACCTGTTCCACGCTCTCACTCCCATGCTGAAAAGCGTTCCACACGCTCCTATATACGCTGTGTGTATCTTCACGAGCAAAAGCTTACGAAGAAACAATAATACTACAAATTTCTTTTTCAATTAATTCATCTAAATTGGATAATTATATCTGCTGCATAAAATATTAACAATGTGCAGAGTATTAGGTGTCTTTAATATTTAAATGAATATAATGTGTCATATTTTGTATACTAGATTCATCATGGATTCGTACTCATCTGATGTAATAATTATTGTAACATTATCGTCTGTTTATGAGATTAAAGTTACGCGTTTACAGTTTTGCTCTTCACTGTATGTGGTCGATCAACTAGCGATGGCTTCGTACCACTTGTCTTTCCGCTCCATTTCTCTCTTCTTCGTTATTCATGCTTACGTGCAATTTCTTCCGTGGAATGTTATCGGTTATTCTCTACTTATTACAAAACCAGAATATGAGAAAATCGTAGAGTGTTTATTAATTGTCCTTGGAATACTTCTTCGTATCAAAATGAAGAATTCTTAGAATTTCAATTGTTCCTGTATTTTATCCAAACATCCAAAGCAAAGAGGGGCAATCTTCTTTTTTTTGGACCAAAGAAGACTAATTAAATTGCCAATCTGATAATTATATTACAAGGTATTCGTATCTGTAGTGGTTCGTTCAAGTCTCGGATAAGATCAAATGAAAATTGAATATAAAAAAAGAGAATCAGGATGAGGGACGTTGTTCAAAGTTTTGTGCGTGGCACGAGGTCCTTCCTACCAGACAGGAATACATGATCGACGAGAGGCCAAGTTTCTGGCGTCGTCTTGTCTTCCTCTACTGACGAGATGTGCGTGCGTGGGATTCAACTGGAGAGGAAAAGAGCAAGGTAGACAGCCAGATGAATGCCAGGAGTGAAAGAGAGAAAGAGAGGATGAGCAAAGGCCCAGATGGTGAGATAAGGACGCCCCTGAATCCAATTCTGCCACCGAATCTCAGATGAGAATCGTCGCGAGGCAAGATTACCGTAGATTCGATCCTCCAGATAAGCTACACCTGTTAGCCAGTCCCTGAACCAGATGAGCTTTAGATCATTGATGATTTTCGTTTCCTTCCACCGAGGTTCCCGCTGGACCGTTCACGAAACCAGCCAGAGAATGTGGTAGCTTCGACCGATTAAATCTCATCGGGATAACGTACGAAAAACAGCCGACCACGGGACTAATATTCTTCGTGAACACGTGTTCCACGATATCTTCGAGGTATGACTGATCATTCTGCTGGATCTGGACCAACTTGTGTGGTGACCATTGATGCACGAGATGGACAAGTTTCATCTATTACTAATTGCAACTATTGGGAGGAAGATTTTAATCCTTGACGAGGTGATACTCAATCGCGACACAAACGTGAAACGCTAAAAGCGGTAGGCTTCGGAGAGGGTTAAATCTTGCAAATATCGAACATTTTGATTTTCCTACCCTTCGAAAGAAAAAAACAAAAGATGAACAGAAGGATAACCGAGTATGCGTGCGAATGCGTGTCGCAAGAGGGACGCGCCTGGAGGGAAAAGAGCGAGAGGAAAACAGGGATCGACACGACGAGACAAGACGAAGGCAGAGAGAAGGAGAAAGAACCGTGGGATAGATAAAGATAAGTAGAAATTACCGTGGATCGGAATCGTGGATTCGTAAGGTACGTGTGCAACAGATACCCCTGTACGTATATACAGGTAGGCAAAGGTGTGCCTCTTCGATCTTGTGTTTTATATTGAATGATCAAAGGTAAACCGGTTGTGCTGGCAAAGGAGAGGAGTAGAAGCGAGAGAAAAAGCAAGAGAGAGAGAGAGAGAAAAGCGAGAGGAGAAGCGTCAGAGAGGGGAATGAGAGAAACCGGTGAGCAAGAGGAGAACACGAGGTGAGAGAGGCAAGCAACAAAATGATCTAGGCGCGGCAAACAACAAACTGTACGAACGCACACTTGCACGTTACAACATCCATCGAATATACACACGTTCGTCCCAATGCCTCGTTCCACAGCTGAAACGCGCCTCGTTTATATCCACGATGTCGTTTGTGCCAACCTCCTTGCCAGTACCGCAGGATACAAGGATTACAAGCTGGACACGCGCCATTCTTCCATAATTACGAATAAGCATTATCAATGAAAGACGATTAGGAGCTTAGAAAGACTCCAACTTGAATTTGATCTAACCAAGATCTAAATACCAATCACGCTAATGATCCTCCACTCGAGAGTAAAACTTGTTGCAGAAGCTATCGAGAGCTTATGCTAAAAGCGATTCTCACCACAGTGTCCACTAGTGTCCAAGAAACGTTCACGTCTGATTCGTCCTCCGGTTCTCTTGCCTGGCACACAACGGCATGATTTGTACTTTTTAAGTAGCACTCGAGGAAAGATGTTGACCGAAGGTGAAGTTTTTTTCAGCCGATCGAAATGTGTCTTTGGAGCTAGTTTTTAGGTGCTAAGTATTTGATGTTTGTACTCTGTGTGTACAAGAGCGTACGGTCGAGAAACGGTACTAGAGAAGAAAGTACCGACTTCCCAATCTACAGTTTTCCGTGACTTTTAACATTTACAGCCGCGTAAGTGGAAAGTCGGTGGTGTAGTTAAAGGAACATCGTTGAAACGTAGCAAAAAGTTTTTTTTTTTTTTTTTTTAATATCATTGACAGAGCTTCAATTTAGTCGTCGTATGGTGCAAAAGAAAATACCGGTAATGTAATATAAAAATATAGTGATTCAAGCAAATTGTTACGTAACGAAGGAAAATTGCAAGTGTCCTAATAGTTATGGAGGGCAGCGTATGTAGTCCCATAAGAGTTTGTTTGCACTGGTTCTCGTCGTCACGCGACTCCTCTCCGTCCGCCTCAGCCAGAGGAAGTTTCCTCCGGTTGCAGAAAACCAGATGCTTTCGAAAGTACAGCCGGCTATCTCTCTGCTTCTAAAGACCGGCTACACACCTCCGCGCGATACGCCCACGCGTGTCTAACTGCCAGTTCGCTCACTCGCTCTTGAGACTTGCGACACCTCGCTATCACCGCGAACGAGAACGAGCCTTTGTCAGATTCCTCCAGATTTATCGCCATTATCGCGATGCATCAATCGCTAGGAATTTTCAGAAAAACCTCCACAATTCATCGCAAGAGTTCCTGAATCTTTGCTAAAATTCTGTTCTCGGTATTTAGGTCCATTTCGAAGATATCTTTCGGTTACGAGTTCTTATTAATTACCTTGTCATTGCAAACGAATGAAAATTAAAAGAAGGTTATATTTTGGAATATTACAGAAAACTATAGTAACAATGGATTAGTGCCTGAATAGTGACTTCATTATTGTTAAATTAACGAGTAAAATGCTGTTATCATAATCCACCATCTAACAGAGTTTTCTAGAGTCACAATCTCTTTCTCTCTCAATATCTTGATTGTCCAATAAAACGAGGATCCTGGACATTTCTCTGAAACGACGCATAAAATCATCTATCTCGACCCGAGGAAAGATCACCGGAAGAAGAGAGAAACCGAGGCTGGTATTCTTGAATCTTTGCTAACCGCAGCCTCCAGTTATCCATCCCCGACGATCCTTCTAAACGCGAAACATTTATTTGCTCACGAACGAGCTGTTCTCAGGCTTTTCGCGCGAACGATCTGCAAACTCGACGAATCAACTTGTAATTCGTTCTCTTTTGTTTTCAACGAAGATTTATTTTTATAGATGCATAGTGCTTAGATAACTTTAATTATAGAAGAGTTAATATCGCTCTTCTCTTTCGTATAAATTTTCCAAATTTTTAACATTTTAAGGGAAAGTGGTATATGATTTTTCTAAGGCGATCGTATCAGGTGGTACGTTTCGTCTGTACCATAGTAGAGAAGATGGTGTGCCCGTACGAGGAAAACACGGTATAATTCAATTGAATTCCCCACGTGCATTCGCCCCGAGGAGCTACCTGGTCGACAAGTTCCCCGCCAGTTGATTCTGTAACGGCGCGCAAAGTGCGGCAGCAGGTGTCCAGCCCAGCAATCACGGCGAATGCGCATTCCAGCCAGCCAATTTACTAGCTTTCTCGAACACGGCACGCTCGTGATCGTATAAGAAGGATCGTTTGCATACGCGGCAATACTTTGGCCAGCTAAGACGAGTCCGAGTCCTCCACTCGTTCAATCAGACCGTTCGAATTGCTCGCACGTACAACCGTGTCCTCCTCGTTCGAATTTCTATATCGCCGGGAAATATACGCGAGTCGCATACAAATTGATTTTCGTCGAACGTATCCTCTACGCCTTGATTTTTTTATAGGCTCTTGCAAACAGCCACGCGGAGCTGGGTATTATTGGAATGTAACAAAGTTATTTATGGAAGGTCTATTCTTGTGCAAGATCTTACAAAGTTGTTGAAAATGATATTCGACACAATTAGGTAGATTTATTGAAATTCTTATGACAAGATAATTCGTCTTGTGCTTCTAATTGAGATATAAATGTTATTGTTTCAACACGTTCACTTTCGGTTCGCTAAAATTTTAGCTCAGGTTTCTATTCAAAATTTAGGTGTTCTTTATATTCTGTACTTTGACCATTGCATATTTTATAAGATCTGCTATCCTCGTTGTTTGATATTACTTTTTCTATTTAAAATTTATATTTCATAGCTTTTGATTTTATACCTCCTTCAAGTATAGTTTGTACATTCTACAGTAATAATCTAAAGAATAATAATATAAAAATTCGCATACTGAAGTGATGAATACGCGACAACTGTCAATGTGTTAACATTGTTGTTTATTTTTAGGACACCTTATAGACATTGTTTTCATGCGTTTCCCATAGCTCATGCGAGGCATCGGAGGACTCGATGGAATGCGCGGGAAACAAACAGATAATTTGCTTGGCACGTGTACATTTTACAGATTAAGTAAATGAAACGAAGTTAATACTGACTGTATTCGCATACGGCTTGTTACAACGTAAATATTAACAATTTCTTCGGCTTATGGAGCTCGTAGCGGGTTTTCAAAATTGTAATTTAAGCATTCTTTAATGCCTGGTAATATTGTTATTTGATTTTTTTGAAATATTAAAAATGTAATGCGACATGGTGTTCCAAAATTGACTCTCAGCAATTCATACGTTCAAATGGTGAACACAATTCCGGTTGAACGACTCGTCAAAAAGTAAAACCGTTAGAATTCAGTAGGTATTCTTTAACTTAAAATTTACAAGATGGAATTCGGAGATTAAGTTATCTCAAACGAAATAATGGTCCCAGAAATTTCACCCAATGAGAATTAAATTTTATATTTTAATCTTTTGGGAATGTCCCAGATAATTTCGTAAAAATTTTGATTCTAATTAAAAAATCACCCTAAGTGTTTCCCTTAGATTTTAATTATTTTTTGCATATTAATAAAATTTCATTAATTTTGTTCTGATTAAATCAGAACAAGTATCTACTCGTTCGATACTCGTTATTCTCACAGAATCACCGTAAACCGAGATTTTCCGTGATTTCGTCTTAAATAACATTGATAATAATCTGTCACGCGAACGGCTCAATTTAGAATGTTGCTCAGAATGAAAAAATAAGAGCCACAGGTATCGAACACGCAAGGTTCTCTCTATTTATAAAGCGAAACTGTTCTGTTTTAACTAGAACTTATTAAATAAATCATTGGCCGGAATAACGTGTCGTTTGTAACGCGAACTTGTCTAATAAATGTTTGATAAATTGCTTCGTAAAAATATGTCGCCATTTAGCGACTACTGCTTGACAGATTAATTAATCCTACATACACCCGTATAACTTCAATGTACTATAACAAATCTCCAATTTAAATGAATAATTTTCTATTTTACATTTCTAAAAAAAAATCTCGACGAGAAGTTTTATTAGGGACCAAAACGTTGGTCCTTTTTAATTGCAACCACTTAAAACCAGAGGAATGCAAGTGATATTTTTATTTACAATATTATTATAATCAATGATTTAACTAACCATTTCTGTTCTTAATTTGAAAATTTCAGAAAATGTCACTTGCAACCCTTTAATTGTAAATGTCTTATTGGCAAAGCCACTCGCATCCAAGATTGTTTAATAAAAATAGGAAAAACGGCAAAGATCTGTTCTTATTATAATTAACACTTTGATAAGTGTCATAAAATTTTATAAATATCTGATAAACACATTGTTATGTATGTACAAGGGTACAAATTTTCTGCCACAAATAGAATTCTTGTTTACCAGGTGTTCTGATACACTGTCGTAGTTTCACTTGCAGTAATATTCTTGACATTAATATCGGACAGATTACCAGTGTGCAGAACAGCTTGCGACACTTCATGCAAATATATGTAAACCGACTCTATTTTTATCGTGCTTAAAACTGTTAGGAAACGTAATTATTACCGCATGAATATTGAACCAGGTATCTAACGATTACAAATAAACAAGTGTAATAACTTCATCAGAGAGAGACCTACGGTTTCTTCCTAAAATATCTTTTTAAGTAATTAATTTTCAACATAATTGCCCTAATATTTTTTCATAGGAAATAGAAAAACGCTTCGATAGATGCATAAAAAAGTACATGATTCCAATAAAATTTCTTCTGAATTAATTAATTTTCGACCCAATTACTTTTTATAGAGAATATCAAGATTCATCCAGTGTTTAAAAAAATAGACAATTATATGTAACAAATAAGAAATTGACCTTGAAATCTTTGGAACGCCGTCACTTCCGGAGCGGACATATGCATCACGTGACGCTCCATTTGACACCATTTAATTTTGCCTAATTATTTTTTTTCTATTTTTAACCATTTTAGAGCCACAACTATGTATTTCAAAATAGTAGATATGCAATGGAAATAGTCGGAAGATTATTCTATCCTACACGACGTAGTAGCGAAAGGGTTAAAAAAGAGATTAATTATGAGATTTATCATGTTGATTGCGAAACATTCGATCTACTTTACGAGGTCCATGAAATTTTTGTCAAACGTTTGTTTATGCATGCCGCGTACAGATAATTGAGAATAATCGATGGATCAGCGTGCCAGTCAGCTGACGGAATGATCAATTAATTAAACGTGCCACAGTGGTAGCGGTTGACTTAATTGCAGGGCCAACGCGTTGGGAAACCATGAACTGTCGTCTATATCGGCAAAGTGAACGGCTCGATAGATATCGAACAGCTTGACATAAGGCGTTGAGATTCTTAAATAGTTAATACTCCTGAAGGTTGGCTATTAATAATTCCAACAGGTACTCCATTCTAATAAACACGTGAGCGAATGTAATCGTTCCCATACATTCCACTTACAGCATCGAACCAGTGATTAGGAATCACCAAATTAACGTTTCTCTACCAATAATATGTAACAAGATCTTTCATTTCTAGCCTTTCCATTCAATCTTGATACCTATCTGATACCATATCTTATTGAAAATTTTATTCAAAATATTCTTCTTCCATAGTAATAAAATCAAATTGTGTTAATTTTGTATCGTACCTAAAGTGGAACTTTTAAATATAATTCTTCCCAAATATTCCCTGAATTCAATAAGAAAAAAATCAAAATTAATTTTATTTTAATTTATAAATTATGTTTTATGGCGGTGCTGAAATATAACTTGCAATGAAGGCGCCTTTTACTAACGAAGAAGCGCTAATTTTAGCAATTTCCAGTAATTTAATTCTTACAAAGTAATTTATATCAAGCCAAAGAAAAATCGAGTTATATAGAATGTATAAGGGAACAGAAAATGAAGTTTCTTTATATTTGTTTCAGTGCATGAAATGAGACCAGAAGACATCGGAATCGTTGGATTTCGAGGTGATCCTGACAAACAACCATTTATGGTTGGTTATTTTAAAAGTTCTGGCATCAGGGAGACGAAAGTACGACAGAAACGAGATGCTAGGAGAAGAAAGAAAAGCGAGTCCTCCAGTTTGGATTATCGGAATAATCCGTACACCGGTAAGTTTACTAAGGTAAATGCATTATCACCAGTAAATGCATTGCTAATTAAGAAAAAGCCAATCAAAATCAATGACATGAAAAGAAATTTTATCGAAGTGTACAAGAAATGAAATTGTAATAAACGTGTAAATCTAGCTATATGTAGAAGCAACGTTTAAACGATCTTGTTTGCAAGTTATAGTCGTTTTTTGTCCCAATAAATCTTGTTCTAAATTGAAATATCCTGTATGCGGTTTGTTAATGAGCTCGATTGTTAATAAAACCTTTAAATTATTCCGTTCTCTGAATAAAAACAGTGTGTTATAATAGCAGCTAATACAAAGAGAAAGGAAGTCTGATGTAACGATGTCTACCTCTTTTTATTAGTGTTCTGTGCTAATTTCACCTATGAAGTTATGTCTCTGGATTTTACAACGTATTTTGAATTTTTACATTCGAAAACAGTTTAATCTGCATCCTGTTTCCGATCATTCTGTCTGTGATGAATATAGTTTCAAAATATTGGACTTTCAAAAGTATTAAGATTATTAAGTTTGTTGGAGTTCTCAAGAGATTCAAGGATTCTTGATTTTGAATACGTATACATCATCTTTACAACTTATTCAAATTTCTTACACCATCAATGTAACTTAATAATATTTAATTTTTTATAATTAATATCTAATTATTAGTACCTAATAATAGCAAAAATAAGAATGTGATTTATGGAATTATTATAAATTATTAAGAAAAAAAATGGCAAGGTCCATATACCATAGGTATAAATATTAGAATATTATATTTATATAAAAATTTCTGTTCAGTTAGCAAACAGCCAACGATCTAATTCAGTATCTGAATTATAGTTACACAAATTTTCCACTGAACCGGTATAGTAGACATTAAGCAACATTTCGAAATATTTTTCAGATCCTGGTGTGCAGTACAACTCTAGGACCTGTAAAATCCAAACGTTGTACGTCAGTTTCAGGGACCTGAAGTGGCAGGTAAGTTGCGCCAACAGGTGTAATAACACTCGGCATTCGATGCGATCGTTGCGCGACACGAATCCCCAGGACTTCCAGGTACGATTAATGAATTATTTATTATCGCCAGGACTGGATCATAGCACCGGACGGGTACGACGCATATTATTGCAGCGGCGAATGCAATTTCCCTCTGAACGCTCACATGAACGCGACCAACCACGCGATCGTCCAAACGTTGGTGCACCTGGTGAGCCCTGGTAAGGTGCCAAAACCTTGCTGCGCCCCGACCAAACTCTCGCCGATCTCCGTGCTGTATTTCCTCGACGAGAGCAACGTTATACTCAAGAAGTACAAAAACATGGTCGTCAAGAGCTGCGGTTGCCATTGATCAGTCGACTAAGAATCTCTTCCAGTCTTGGGAATTAATTCGATGGAAGAATCACGATGTTGATGGAGTACAGACTTCCTGCTGGATTGTCAGTGGATAACAAGATATCTTTCTTGCACACGTCGATTCGAGCTGTTCCATATTGTTGTTAATTTTGATCATTGTGAAGAATTTTAAACACCGAGTGTATTTCTTTTTTCATTCTTTTCAAGTTGCTTCAAGGGTCTAAAAACACGTTGGAACTATTTCAGTTTTTCTTTTTTCATTTTAAATCCTCTTCTGAAGTATAATCACTCGTATCGGCTCGATCGAACTTAAATTCCAGTGTCTGTACGTTCGTGTGTTAACAAAAGTGAACAAGTTGATCGATGGTGTATCTATGCGACGCAAATGAACATCGGTCGTCTGGTGCCAAATTTCGACTAGTAGATAGTGTAATTCACGAAACAAGTGCTTCCGTACTAACGATCGCAAGGATTTCAAGATGGGAACTTTGATCGACAAAGAGGTGCGATCCGACAGGTGGTTTAGTGGATATTTTGTAATATATACGTATAAGGTGCGGATAAATTCGTAATGCAAGGGAGAAAAGGGTGATATTAAGTGCAAAAATAAATCAGAATTATGAAATACATGTATAAATTGATATTACATTAGTACAAATTCAGGAAATTTCATAAGTAATCAATATGGTGGCCATCTTATTATGTAGAGAAAATGGTGGGACCCATGGAACCCTATAGAAATATTCAAAAATTTGCAGATAATTAAAAAAATAAATATATTTACTCTACTTAGCAAAAATATACTATTAGTTATTTTTTACAACTGCATACCATCTTTATAATAATTTTGAAATTCTTACATGAAAAATTATTTAATTCGGAATAGTTGTTGGAATTTCAAGAACCAAAGTTTATATATTTTATCACCTAAAGTATGTAAAATAATTTTGACTTAATATTGAACAAGATATCACTCTTTTCTTACTAGTATAACGAACACCACCGCAATTTTGTATATGCGTAACAATTGGAGTCACTAATTGATACTCCAATACTTTTCTTTCTTCCCTACTCTCATCTTTTTTAATATCTCATCTAACGTCCAAACGTTCAATCGGATAATATTAATTACTTAGTGATATTAATTTAATGACTCGAACCCCCATTCGATTATATCATAGTCTGAGAGACAATGAATTCTCAACAAGTTTTCACTTGTTTTACATTTTTTACTCCAGAAACACACAAGCGCCCTGTGGTTTCTGCTCGTCAATGGTATCTATGTAAGCCGGTATAAAGAAGAAAATCAATTTCTTGTAAATTAGACTTATTTTATTTATATTTGCGAGTGAATAAGCGTCTGATCAAACGAAGAGGAAGATTGTATGTAATACTCGTAACAAATTCATACGTGTACATACAGAGGGCTGTTTCATAAGATAAAACGAAGATAGAAGACGATATTTCTTAAGAAAAAAAAAAAAAAAAAAAAAAAAATGAAATAAATTGATTCTTCCAATTAACACCTTATCGACTAGAAACGAATTAATATCTTAAAATATTTAAAATAGGTAATATTCAAATCAAGTACGGTGAGAGCTATAAAAACTTTCAGGAATACCCAGTAATAAAATTTGCGAATTGTAGATAAGGTGTTAACTAATGATTCCGCAAAATCATCAAGAACTAAGATAATTCTCCGTAAGAAATCCCTCGTTGACAAAGTACCAATTATTATCATATGAAGTATTCTATTAAAATGGTCAAATGTCTGTTGTGATTTATTTTCATATTTTCAAGAATATTCTAATGGCAATAGATATGGGTACCATATTGTACATACACACACATGTACGATTCTACTTTCTATGTATATGTATATATGTAGAGCGTAGTAAATGTAATTTATATATGTGTGCGTAGAAAGTAGAAAGTTTTCTTTAACACGATTTTATAGTGTCGTGATTACCATGCGAAAGGGAATCAAATATATATATATATATATATATATATGTATTTTTAAATCGGAGCAAAAAACGTTACGTGCAATAGAACGAGAACTTATTATTAATTATAAAAAATTTTGTTGAACGTAGTCGTACAGATTTTTCTCTATCTCTATCTCTGTTTTCTTTTGTATAGATTTCTATTTTTTATAAGCTCGTAAGGTGATACGAGAATTAATAGTCACTTAAATCGACGTGTGAGATTAAAATTTAAATTATTTTTCTGCTGTTAATCGTGAAATGTGTCACGCGTTTGCGTTCTCAAAGGCGTTTAACGAGCGTTTAAATCGTGTGAATGAGAATGATGCATAGTTTATTTTAGCTGGTGGGTGCCTGAATGTTCGTATGCGGTCAAATAAATCGATGAATATATAGTCTGTGGTATTATTAACACAACTTTTGTAATGACAATGTAAATATATCGTTGTAAATACGTTCTATAATACATACTATATATAATGTGTACGATACACTTACTTATTTTAATGTTTCTTAACATGCATAATTAAATAATAATTTTTTAAAAATAATATAATAATGCTATTTCAAAAATGATTTCTGATAACGTAAAAAATTATTTCTGGAATTGGAACTGAATGATATAAAAATTCTAAGGCAGGTTAAGTTAAAAAAAAAAATGAATGCTTTTTATAACATGTAACTAAATGCATTCGAGGAACTTAGAAAGGAATGAAATAAATATGTAACACTTTTCAAGATACAAAAACTACAAATGAATAAACTTGTTTCATGCAGGATAACTAATTGCACTGTTTATTAGTAGAACTGTTAAATAATCTATATATTCAGTTGTATTTCATTTGCATACCAATCAGTCCTTGAATTTATATTCCAATCTTACGTAGTTAAATTTGCTACCACAAGATGGCATCATATGCACGTGACACGATAATTCATTTTCAATGAAAGTTACATTTTAAATATAATTATCAGGATTATATATTATACATAAAAAGAATTATTATAATTTAGAAATCATGTTCATAGCTCAGTGTACAATATTAACTACTTTATATGCAAACTGAAATATACTTCGACTGCGATATTCATTCCAGTTTGCAAAAGGACTACATAAGGACGTAAAAATGTTTGTCATACCTGAATAACTATGTTGAAAAGATATAGCACACATTTGGGATGAAACTGTTGAAGATTTTTAAACTGGATCCACAGGAAAGTAGTTGTCAGTAAAATGTTCCTCATTCGACAGACACGAGATTCTTCAAATGGTGTTACACCAATGAAATTCGTTCACCCGCGATTAAAACATATTCAAAGTTAGCTTGCTTTTAATTTATGTACACTTTGAAAACACTTCAATTTTAAGTCAATTATACGTTAATTATCAACTATGTACGAAAATAAGCCGCGAATATCATTTTGAAATAAAAAAAGAAAAATAAAGCCACGTTCTTTGTACAGTCTCGTTGCGCACAATTGACTCGACCGGGAGAAATATGGCGACTAAACTCTCGAACGCCATATTTCGATATATCGCTTGACGATAATCTCGTTTCAAATCGATGATCGTTTTCACGATGGACGGCGAACGTGCCGTGGACTTGATGTTCGTGCGAAATGACAATGTTTCGTGCTGACAATGTTACATATTTGAGGATTTCTGTGCATTAATACATATAATCGTGATTCTCGGTCGCTTCGTGTGAGAAATAGAGAATAAAGATTGTGTAAAACCAACGAATTGTTGATGGTGCTAGTGTGAAGTCTGTGCTGTGTACGACGATAGTCTTCTCGTGTGCTATCGTGCCGCTGTCAACGAGAGTCTAAATATCTAGGCTCTAGGTTAATTCTATGGAAAAATTTAACGATTTGAATAAAAAACACAAGCTAAATTTTATATCTGAGGAGCAAGAAGATCCATTATCTGTCTGAAGGAAACAGAGTGGCTCGAGGTACGCCCCTTTTACAGGTGCCAATAACATTTTTCCAACACCCATATCGAGAGAATCGACTAGCGAAGATAGCTCTCGCAAGAAACCTGAATTGGAAGAGTTTCTGTTCTGAAATTCGTCAAAGAAATATTTTTCAGTGTCTTTGGATTCGCTAGCTGTACTTCATTTTTCCACTGTTTCGCGCAAAATCGATAGGAGAAGCTCGCACATTGTCCGCGGTCTGTGGAACGCGGGAGGAGTGTTGCCGACAAAAATAGCAAGTGTCCTCGGTGGACACAGCAGACAGTGTCCTTAGCTGTTGCTGTTCGTCC
The DNA here is from genome assembly GCF_051020975.1 of Osmia lignaria lignaria. Taxonomy (NCBI): domain Eukaryota; kingdom Metazoa; phylum Arthropoda; class Insecta; order Hymenoptera; family Megachilidae; genus Osmia; species Osmia lignaria. Next base: position 10,714,576 of record NC_135041.1, read on the forward strand.
TTTTATTGTGAGCCGGCATTATTTCGTAGTGACTTTTTAACAACGCTACGTACGGCGCTGCTTGTCGACGGAACGTTACACACTTTCAAAACATCGTGTCTTTTTTCGCAGACCCGTGTCCGGCACGAGCCATAACATACCCTGTGATCATTCAAATTTCTCCGTTACGTGTGTGTGTTGTTGGAGATTTTGAATCAACGATTTACACGCACGTCAATGTGTCGAGCGATCTAAACAGCAGACGCAATGTCGTACCAACGTAAATAATTCAGTTTGGCGAAGCACGGTTGTCGGAACGCACACTCTAACCTTACTTGGAACAAAATTCAGCGATCTTCGTGCACCTAACCTTTGCGTTTTTCATTTCTGCCATTCGCATTATTTAAAATAAGTTTACACGCGTTCCCGATGATACTTCAATCAAAGAAAAACGTGAATGTATGAAGAACAGGAGGATTCTTTCAAAGCATCGTTTCGCCGGCTATGACGAGAACAAGGACTTGTTTGCATGGATTGTCGCTGCAGCCGTTGCTGATGCTGTGATTTCGTTGAATGTGGAGTGCGATTTCGCGTCTCTTCGTCAAGGGCAAAACAGAGGAACCTGCCCCGAGGACGGAGGATTGGACGTGTGACGACGTACCCGATACGGTCGTCCATGTTTTTGACGCAATGGATCGTAACGCGGGTGACGATCGACGTAAGGGTCCTGCCGGCGAGCAACAGCACGGCGGAACCGAATCTGAACACTTCTCTGACGCTTACGATTCCCGTCAGGTAAGAATATTTACCACTTTGGTTTTTTCTTCTCTGCTTCTTCTTCTTTCTCACCTTTTCTGCAGCAATCATTACTTCTAAATATCACTATTTTGTGCATTAGAAGTTTCATAAAAACAATTCGTTTGAAATTGTTGAGAAAGAAGAAGTGCATACTGATTGCGTAGAGCAGTAATGCAGTACGATAAGGATAGACTTGTATTTTATATGAGAAGTATAACTAATATATCTGGAATTAAAGAGCTAATAATATAAGCCCTTGTACGATTTGTTAGGGTACGTTGGATGGAATTCATTTTAAGTTAGTTTCTATTGAACAGAGTACTTTGTTATATGTATTTTTTTTTCCAATGTATTGGTATCATATCTTGTAGTACAATAAAAATTGCGTTAATATTCAGCAGTATCAGATTCAGAACCATTGAAGAACAAGAATATTTTATGCTTGAACATATTTCATGCTGTTTGCTTTATATTTCCCTGAGTATTTTCTTATAAATAATCATTTAAGTTTTTATTATCAGGGATATTCTTTTTTGTTTTGTTAAATATGAATTATAGTTTGAAGAAATAAGGTATGTAATTTCATATTTACTGTATTTTCATATATATTTTTAAGCATGTCATTTAGGTATATTATAGTGTGTGCGCAGTTAAATTCCAGAATTTATTTAATTTCATCTTTATTTCCTTCGTGTATTCACATACAATGTAATGATGAAGTACCATTTATACATAGGTACTTACATTATTATTTAATATGTTTCTATCTTATAAAAGAATAATGCTAATGAAACAATAATTAGTATGTATTAATTTTATTTGAAAAAAATTTTATTCGGATTATATATCAATTGAATTAACAAAAAGATATTAAGGTACTTTGGTCAAAAATTGATTACTTCAAAAGATATTTTAGGGAGAGACATGGAGAACTTCAAGATATCTTTTAAGCTAATCAATTTTCGACCCGAGGGCATTAGTAATTTTTTATAGAGAATAACAAGATGCATTCAATAACGTTTAGAAAAATATACAATTTAAACTAGAAAATCAAAATTGACCTTGAAATTGACCTTTACAACGCTTGCACTTCCGGACACATGCATCACGCGATGCTTCATTCGATTTCATTTTTATTTAATTTTGCCTAATTGCATTTTCTTAATCTTTTATCAGTTGCGTAAACCACCTTGTATTTTCAATTAAAAAATTTAATTTGTTTTAATTACAATTTAGTGTTTTCTTTTTTATTGAAAATTTCACAAATATTAATTTACTGTAATAAAAGCTAAGGCTACCATTTCTGTACTAATTTCTGTTTTAATTACAGTTGGAATTATATTTAAAAATCTCATTATAATAAGTACTACACTTGATAGTATTGCAAATCTTCTTATAAATTCGTTTTGCGTTTACAGATGCATTTGCTTATACCGTGGCGTAATTAGAAGTGTTAATTACTTAAACTCATCCTAACATTCCAAACGATCTTATTACAAGTTGGTGTCGTTAGGAATCAAATAATTTAGCTTGATAAAAGAGCATCGTGTTCGATCAATGAAAAGATATATCTATAGCGCCCCCGTATTCAAAGCTGCATTCGTGTACCATATTCCAATTACCTGTAATTAATGAACTCTGAATTTACATGTAGAAATGGTTGCGTGAGTTGACCATGCAACTTTCTACCACTAAGAATTCTTCTGATCGGTTTAATACACAACTCGGGCATTCGATTTGCAGATTGAGGAATTTTTCATTTCCAAATAATAATTTTTATCAATAATATTATTATAAAATTTTTACATGGAGACTGAATGATTCTTAGAATTGATATTTTTTCTTAGAACAGGTATTACGAATCGATAAATAAACGATACAGTTAAATTTCACCAGTCATACATTTCATTATCGGTTACTGTATTGATTCTGAAGCATATAAATCATTGATCCCGTTACAGGTTATCTTGCTGCTAGTTTTATTTCAAAGATTTGCATTCCGACGATCTTAAACTGAGCATAAATCTTGCTATGAATTATTTTATCACTATCCTTTCCGTGTAATTTGTAAACCTGCGCTCTACTCATTTCAGCTATTTTATCACCAATTTTCTTTAGAACATCTATCTTCTGCCACGTAAATTCACAAGTTTCTGGCGTGTTTACCTGGCGGTGAAAAGAATCTCTCTGTACATGGTTGTTCAGGTTGGAAAGGTGCACGTAGCAGCGGCAAAGCTATTCCCGAGCAGTGACGCTATGACGAATATGGCGTTCGTTTCCTGTACGCAAGGTTATTTGTTGCACGGTTAAACGAGGACTTTACCTCTGCTCAGAACTGCCTTCACGGTTCACTCTTTTTTGGCACAACGTTCAGGATCTCCGAGAAACGTGCCACGCACTCTCGTAATTATCCGCTTAATTACACCACTTTCGCTGACTTCGAATCGGCTTCCACGGGGAATTCATCCTTGGAACCTCTCTTCGAAAACATCTTTTTCTTGGAAACTTGATTTTCTCGTTTTAAGGTTCTGTAGTATTAAATGGGTAGTCAGAAATCTGATACACGGCAATCGATTAGCTTTTTGGTGATTGGGAATGGGCAAAGAAAGAAATGCAGAAGTGTCATTTACGGTAGATATTTTGAAGAAGGGAGTTATTACTTCTCTATAATATTTTTAGACTGTACTCTGTTAACTTTAGGGGTGGTAGGTTTGCGAAATATTACTGGCACTAGAATAACCGGTGTAGGGGTTGTATTTATAAGTATTTTGGTGTGCGATAGAATTGAATTTTATAAAAGTGGTTTTGTGCTAGATTTTTCTTAAGCTCTCCTTGGATTCTTTCAGTTTTCCTTAGGTTCCGTCTAGGCTCTTCCTAGATTCTATGTTCTATATTAGGCTTTCCTTAGGCTTTCTAGGGGTATTCTCTAGGTTCCCTTTAGGTCCTCCTTAGATTCTCGTTAGGTCCTCTATAGACTCCTCGAGGGTTTTTCTTAGGTTTTCTCTAGGCTCTCCTCGGGTTTTCCCTAGGTCCTCCTTAAGTCTTTCTTAGGTCCTCTTTAGGCTCTTCCTAAGTGCTCCTTAGCTTCTCCCTAAATTTTCCCTTAACAAAGCAAAATCTACTTGACACTTAGATCTCATCACCAGTTATTAGATTTCCAATTGATAAAGTGTGAATATTTCGAAGTGTTCGTTTCTATCATAATCAATGATATTTTTCATTCTGTCCATTCAGTAAGTTCAATTTCTCTCCATTGTTCAGTTTGATTCGTGGTTTCATTCGCACCGTTAATCTTGGCACACGGCAACTACCGCAAAACCCGTAGCAATAAACAATCAATATGTAGGCATCATAGCGACCTCCTTATCGGTGGTCAAGTTTGGCATGTGCCCAAACGAAGAGCCATGTTCTTTCGGTTCTTTCGAGAAAGGTGTTGATAAATCTGACCAACTGCTGTAAGAAAGTGACGGCGAGGACAAACATTTGCCAAGTGGTATCATTCTTTCTTCGTTTGCCTGAATCGTGGCAAGAAATAGGCTTTTAACACCGGTTTATTCTACAGAAATGTCTTGGCACCATATAAATTGAGAAATCGGTTCCTCATTAAACGCTTTTGTAAGAAAATTTCATCAATAACGTTTTAGTTTAACAAATATAATAAATTCTATGGTATTTTTATTTCTTTGTACAATTTTAATTGTCATATCAGTTTTATGTAAATATGACGTAATAGTAATTTGTTATTTATATTGATTAATAGCTGTAATTATTTCCTTCATGCACAGCTGTGATTATTGAAATTCATCTGTGAAAATTGTTCATTTGCCTGTGTTGTTCATTTTAATTATTCCAGGTGAAAAGCCTGGGGGAATGCGTAGAAAATGTAGTGTTGATTAAGTTTGCTTTGACACGCGTACGCTTTTCTTCGAGCGAAAGAGAAATTAGCGAACGAAAGCGATGTTCACAGGGCACGTGTTTTATAAAATTCGTGAATATAAATTAATCTGACAACGAGATATTTTTTTGATATGAAAAAAAAACTTCATAGAAATAGAGTAATTTATTGTTGAAATAATCCTAGATGATAATATTTCTCAGCTCTATGTATTTTTATAAGTCCTGAACGGTTTTTATGGAACACACTGTATAATGTTGTATAGTAGGTTATCAAGGGATCTGAAAGGATCTTTGTCTCAATTGTTTCCGCCGATTAATGTTGCGGAAACTAAGTACCTAATTCAAGGTGTGTCGTTTAACTCTGGGTTACCTCGAAGAAAATATTTTAAAGCGTAGAAGCTACTATAGCTTCCATTGAAATTTAATTTAAATCTTACAAAAGTTAACTCGGCGACGTGGGGTGCGACATACCCTACAAATAATATTACTTTCATAATAATTTTTCATACTTTATTTACATTCAAAAAAGAAATACTGAAATTTTCTTAATTACTAACTTTGTAATGAGTTTAATTTCAGTATTAAATTTTCACTTCAAACAATTTGAAAAATTTCATTTTCAAAGAATCTATAAATTACCTTTAGAAAATCAATTTAACGAGGAAAAAGTTCAGTTCAAGTTCGGTCTATTAAAAACTTTTGAACGTTTGAAATAATTTTTCTCTGATAGCTAGTTCTTTAAGTTAAACTGATTTTGAAGATCGATTCAGAAAATCGTTTCCAGTTTCGTTTCGTTGAGCATCCTTTCATATGGTCGAATGATTTCGTCGAAGAATTTACTTTCTGAATACTTTGTCTCCTTTGTGACGAAAATAATAACAGAATATCTGTAACAAAATTAAATTTATGAATCTTTAAGTTCTTATGTTATTTTTCTCTTCTAATTGTAAATTGTCCGTGTCAGTGGACTTTGGATCTAAATAAAACCGTGCTTGCTCCAATGATCTTGATAGATCGATCGTGTTTGGTCACGACCAGTACACTCGCGATCAAATCAGGCTTTCACAGGAAAAATAGTGATATAGGGAAGCAGGAATTCTTTATTTTGACGATATTAACACGTTGATTGCCACAGTGAAAATAAGAATTTATTGTGGGACGTATTAAAGCTCTAATTATTAAGAATAGAAATAATTAAATTTCAAGCTTTCTATTTGTTAGTTTACATTATTTATACAATACCAATATTATTTAAAATGTTTTTTTTTTTTAATTCACTGGTAAATTAAACCTCAATGACATTCAACGTGTTAATAATAAAAGTAATTTAGAAACAAAATGAAATGAAATATAAAATCTGGTATGTAACTGAGAAGTAGGAATAATTAAGTAAATGGTAATTCTAATTTTCCCGCGTAAACGTTTATACGCAAGTGGTGGGGACGCACAGATTCCTATATATGTGAGGCTTCTTCCCTGCATTGTCATTTTCCCCGAGGATGCTCATAGAGAAGGTTATTTTTCCTGGGGTAGCCTAATTTGATCGAGAGTGTACACTCTACGGTAGATTGCTTAGACTGAAGCTTTTCCGGGACGCTTGCGTTAAATTAACACAGGAACTATCAAAGCATACTCAAAACAGATGGTTCGTTTCTTCATAATTTCTTCATAATTTATCCAAATACCAGTTGGTGTATTTTCCGTGATTTTTCAGGGTCTTCGAGTTAAATTAATACAAGGAAAACGAAAGCAACCAAAAAATTATTTTTGTGTTCCCTCTTTTTTTTAAACTATTCACATATGATATAATTAGAACAGAATTCTGCTTACTGGAGATTCTGTCTTCTAATTAGATCTCGGTGTTGAATGAGTTAACATTGTCTCCATGGTCAGTCAAGAAAACCATCTTTCCAAGAGGAAAATCGCTGCGGCACACCTTGGCGATACCTTATAGGGTAATCGAAACGTTCGTGATGTATACCTGAGATGTTTACGTCCAGTTTACTCTATGCATTACAGGATGCTGCGATTTAAATTGCAGAAATTTATCCTTGCTATTTTTGCAAATTTTAGAATTTAAGATTCCGTTTAATAATTATGGATCTCTCAATAGCAAATTTAATAGGAAACCGGCAGTCGGTAGAATGATTGATAGATACGTTTCTAAACACTATCATGAAAGAAAAATCTCACCATCAGTGAAAACAGCGGTTAAGAGATATCGGCAGTTGCCTTATTCGTTTATTAAATTTCCAAGTTGGGAAAGCTACGAAGATTCAACGCGTTAAACTTTAATGACCACGATATATTCGAGTGGTTTGAGCCTTCATTCGATACGAAATCCGTATCCGCCGTGTGATACGGATCGAATGAAATTTTAATACCTGATTTCCAGCTGTAGATTTTATTATCGCATATCTTGTTAATTATTGCGTTTGCTGCATCATTTGATGCAATGCATGCATTAAAATCAACTTTAATTTATAATTTTAACTTTAACATCATTTGGTTCGAATATTAAATTACAGTTTCATTTTATCGTGTATTTCGTTTCAAATCTTGCTGATTTTTTTTTGCAAAAAGAAATAATTCTAAAGGAAAATAGAGCGAAGGTCGCGAATTTACTTATCAAATAAATATTAATATTAAATATAATTGGTTTTTGAGAAATGGATGCGTTTTGCGTAATTGTATGTTTAAAAAATATTCTCCCACACTATAAATGCATTTTATATTTAAATACAGGGTACTACGGGTATAAAGAACTTCCCTTCATTCTTAACATACAACGAATTAGAATCATGAATCCTTGGTTCCCGCGCGAAACATTAACGTCATTACTTTCCTTGAAATGATACCTTCAAACGTTGATTATGGTCTCGATTCAGGACGATCTTCCATTTCCTGACGTATTTATTATATACGCAGCTGTTATAAAGTATTTGCACGAAAGGAAACTTGATTTTTGTTTAGTCATGTTTCGTGGTGGAATTCAAAATAGTTTGAATCAAAGACTGAAGTTGAAGACATTTTATGAAATGCAAGTTCCCTGGTAAGTTTGAAATAAATTCAATAAACAAAGGTGTTGTTAGGATAGGTTTTTACCTCTACTAAAACCTATCCTGACAACATCTTTGTTTATTAAATTTATTTTAAACTTAGCTTTCTCCATAGCATAGACATAGCCTAGGTTTTAAAGTATTAAGTTTATGTTATAGAGTTCTAATTGTTATTTTTCATTCTATAACCAACATTTTCACAAGTGTCTATGATATATTTTTTAATATCAGCTTGATTATTTCCAACACCGGTCTACCCTATTCGCAGAATTGCAAAGTCAGTATCTCAAACTTCCATCATCGATCGCGACTCCTGTATTTCTACCACATCACACTGCACACCATGACTTACTTACATGAATCACAATGATTCGAGTTCCCCCTCCGTTTCAACATCCTCTCCTAACGATCCGACTTTGTGCGAGTGCACGTGTAGAGTACCAGCTGACTCATGCAGCCACCACGAGACCGTCGTCTCTCCACGGCTCTCTCCTCTCTCTCTCAAGAGAGAATGAAGCCACGTTTCGCTTCTAGTCTCGTTCCAAACTCGGAACACTTCTGGCATTCGCGGTCAGTTCCGTTCTCTATCCGTCTGCACACGTTGATTAACACCGTCTGACGATTGATTTCCCCGTGGACATTTAAACGACGACTTTTGCCAAAGATGTGCACTTTTCTGGATCGCCGACAAACGCCAGGGAAACGGTGATTCGGTGCTTTTACCGTAGAACAGCGAGCAACATTTCAGGAACGTGTGTTGTTTTGGTGAAGGAAGAACCATTAGTTTGTCAAGGAACTATGTTTATCTCATTTCTCTGTGATTCTTCAGCCTTTGGAAAAAGGATACTGATTATTTCTAAATAATTTTTTTTAAATTCACTCTATGTGCCATGGATGATTATTGAAAAGATGAAAAGTGAATGCATAAAGTAACGTGACAATTCGTGACCCGAAGAATGCCTCTTTCGATGTCACAGAATTTTCAGCTACGACTGCGTTCGAATCGGTGCTCTGGCTTCTTGCCACGTGAAATTTGATTCACTTGGTGATTATATCAAGTCCACAAGAATGCATTCGCATTCGTTACAATGGAAATTATAATACCGAGTAAAAGCTTCCCTTGCTCCATCATTTTTCTTTCCATCAAATGCAGTTGTTCGCTATTTGAACACTAGTCGACGTCGCTTCGGAATTTCCTGGTCACGATGTAATAAATATTACAATTTCTTCACCTCGAAATTTCTCCAACGAGATAAACGATAGTGTTGGACAAAACAGCATCTTCAACGTGATAAATTAAGTGCCTTTTCAGAAGATACATTGTTCAAAGTGTAGCAAAGGATTACTGTGTTTTCGATGGTTTTTGATAAGTGTCGAACTCGTATCGTGTACAGTGCTATTTTTGGCGATTTTTTTTCGTGAATGACAGTCGGGTTTAAAATGGCAAGCGAAGTAATGCTGGCGCCGACTGCGGCGCCTGGAACATCCAGACGAGAAATAGACGACGTCAGAGACATGGTTAGAAACGCTACCGTCACCACCATTTACGTAAGTTACGAGATTCTCGGTAGTATACGCGTTATATAGGCCACGAGATTACGCGTAATTAATTAGGATTATAATCTTCATTTCTCGTCGCGATGGCATTTGTTATCATACGGTTGTACAATCAGATTTATTGTTTTGCAGGAGTAGATAGTAGGATGTTGTATAGGTAGATATTTGCATATTATAGAAATAAATATTTGAGTTTGGATGCATAAATATTGAAATATTATTCATGTAAATAAAAGATTGCCATCTTTGATATATGGAGCAGATTAATATGTCGAAGAAATAAATCTTGATATTCTCATATCTCTCCAACTTGTTCTTCTTCTCTTTTTCTTTCTCTTCCTGGCTGCAAATTGAAAATCGACCGAGTTCCAATGAAAAAAAGAAAAAAAAATAATAATAAAATCCACGTCCGAGAGAAGTGAAACAAGGATCTTTCATGTTAACGTCGTCCCCATAAATCGCAACAGTGTAATTTTCGCCATGCTCCGTCGGACTTTCAATGCTCCGGGTGTTGTCGACTCGTTGCACAACTAATTAATAGGGTGATCACGTATTCAATATACGAGCTGGTACAGTGTTGTTGTGTGTCTGCGTTTCATGGTTCTCTCATGGTGCTACTTCCTTTCGGTTTTGCGTGGACTGTTGGAAAACGCGTAGGTTCGGAATGACGTTTAAACCTGCCTACTTGTTTGCAAAGCCACCGTTGGATGGTACGAGAAATCGCGTTACCTGGACAAATAAAAAACCATGGGCGTAAAGCCGTCTCGATGGATAAATATTCCAACCACCGCGGATACCCGTGCAACACAGTAACAGCTGCTTTAACCCACGTGGGCGGTGATTGATCAACGCAGCCATTCAATTATCAATCAATTTTCGAATTATATTTTCAATGAAAAAAGAAAATTATTTAGATCAAGAGGGTTAATGAATACAAATTTTCAAGCTTTCGAAGTGTAATTTATATAGAAAAATAAAAAATATCAGTTGTAAAAGCGTTGAGCGCGAGCGATCGTTTGTTGTAAATCAACTATACTGATCGCTAATTTCACGAAAAATGCATTCAGTGATGGGGGAGAAATAAAAGTGTTGACCTCTCTTTCTCTCGAAGGGAAAGATCATCGTCTGGCGGGATTAGAAGGATTTAAATGTTCGAGAATTCTCGTACAATCTCACGGTGAGAGCTCCGTGATCCTTGTAGGCGGATCGAAATGTGAGAACCAACCGTTTCCTTCTTTGGTAAGGCTGATCAACGCTTTCCAGTATTTTTTTATTCATCCGTGACAAAACGCGTACTCGTATCCCTCGTATGTTCGTTTCACTGAACATTTTGTTGCATAGCCTGTTTCTGGTGAAAATATGAAGATTACTCCATCATTGATTAGGGTAAAAAATGGAACTTTTAATTTAATTTTTACTGAAAATTAAATTCAGAAGTCAGGACATTGGCGAGCAAAAATATATTTTAGGTCAATTTAAAGAAAGCCTATTTTACTTGTTTTTTCAGTGGAATGATATTTTTTTTCATACATTCAACGAGAATAGTATCTTCTTCTTCTTTGTATCAAAGAAGATCTGCAAAATTTTCAAGGCATCATAAATTGAGGATGCATAAAGGATAAGAGCGTAACAAGACTTTCAGAGAAACGATTTGCACGATTCTGGAATTTCTAATTGGCTCTCCGATTTGTTCGCGCGTATAATGATTCTTTGACTATAACCAAAGCGGCTGTTTTAACGAACTCGGTGAAATGTCAGAGAGGGTACTTTGAAATAATTTCTGAAAGTCGTATCGTAGGCTACGTCGTCTGGTTGAAGAGTTTTTTTCTGGCACGGTGCTCTTTCTAGTAGCTCTGCGAACCTCTGCTCGAACATCTCGAGTTCCCTTCGAATCGTCACCCCATCATCACCTCGTATATACACGGTGAACACTCGGAGAGCCAGTGAAAGCAAATTGATAGAAGCCTTTTTCAAACTTTTTTCTCCCCCTTCATTTTCACTCCGGTTAAAGAGATCGTGTAATTCACCTTGTTTCTATAGCGACTACCATTTCGAATTTTTACGTGAATATCAAAACAAGACACAAATTATTTTTGTCTCAATTAATTGGAAAATTTAAAACAACCCAGTGTGGTTTTTGGATTTATAGTATTCTTCCTCTCTCCCCAGTTCAATTATTTTGACATAATTCTCTGCTGTAATTATACGCTTGTTTCGTTACTAGTTTTCTTCAACAAGCAACAAAGAAACTGTAGCTACCAGAAATTACCCGTATCTTGTGCAAATGGTTCGCGTGGGTGCGTGTGGGTGTTCCCAGACACAGTATTATCTTTATTTTCATGGTTCAAGCGAGCTTAAAGGTAACTCTCCCTTACTTATCGATAATTTATTATTACCGTTTCCAACAACTATTTACCTTTCAGTTAGCAGATTATGTTTCCGGCATTTCGCATATCTATTATCCGTTCCTTGCGTAATTGTGAACCTTTGTTGATATTGGAATTGATCAATTCGATACAGAACAATGTTTTCCTTAAGTTTCGATGTGTTTATATAACAGTTATTGGCTTGAAGGTAGAAGAAACTTTTTTTCTTTTCTTTCAATAATACAATACAGAGTTTCATTGTTTAACATTGATTGGTTCATTCAAGTAGGTATCATAGTGAGTGAAAATTTTCTGAACTCAAATCCTTGTTATTTTAACCAATTTCAGGCTGGGTCTTGAATGACCCAGCATCAGAGGGCTAAACTCCGTTCAGCTCGGTTTTACCATCATTCTGCTGCGAATAGAAACCGAGAGTTCTCTTTTCCCCTACGAGTGCGTCGAGCACCGTCTGGAAAGTCAGCTGGCACAACACCATAAAGTACCAAAACCATCGTACGATGATTCATGAGCTAGCAGCACCAAGTTGGCAAATTTTGGACCAGCCTGCCCGAAAGTTCATCGACGGAAATATTCCGACTCGCGGAAGAGGAAACAATGAAGGAAGAACGGGGATTTCTACGAATAATTACTATTTTAAACATTCATGAATTATTAAAAAATATCAATTTTTTTTTTTACTACAAAGTGTTTTTATTTTTAATATCGTATTCTGAGAACTCTTACTTTCTCAATATCGCAATTTTCTCTAGAAAAGCCTGATTTGATCGCAACTATACTTCAGAAACTCTGAAAAGGAAATAAATTAAAAATGAATTTTTACACTTCTTGATGATTTTTGTATCACCATATATTTCATAAAATCGAATGAGTATAAGCGAACGAATACTTTTAAACGGTAATGGATATTCTTGTCGATGAGTCAATGACCTGAATTGCATCACGGTAAAATGCAACTGCACAAGACTGGCGCGTGTGCAAGCGTACTTACGATTAACCGCGAAGAAGACTTGCTCGTGCTCGCGCGTGTGCATGCGACACGCATCGTAATATGCATATCACGTGTTTATACGTACCGTGCATACTCGTACAGATCGGTCACGCTGGGATGGGATAACTTCCTTTGCTAGATAGTATAAATTAACTAGCAAGCTGGCGGTTCTAGGCTGACCGAGCGACGATTAACAGGGGAGAGAGATACCACCACTCCGAGTGCAATAATTAATGGAAAACGTAAAGAATTAATGAATCTGCCGTGTAGATATCATTAAGATTCTTAAAAGATTATCTGGTGTTAAAATTAATTTTAATTCGGTGGAAAAATTAATGTTATTAAGTATTGTATATTAATTTATTCATTTCGAAACGAAAGTCTGCCATTATTTGATAACGTAAAAGTAAAATAAAATTTAATTGAAATAAATAAAATGAATGGAGCATACAAGTGTTACGGTAAAGTGGGTCAAGTTCATTCGGATACTTCTAATTAAAATTTGCAATATTCTTTCGTGGTTTGTTGGAGTATGGATCGATCTGCTTTTCACTTTTGCAATTTTCAAATGCAATTTTCAAATTATTTTTAAATTATGAATATTCACGGTGTTACTATAAGAAGTCTAGAAGATGTACTTCTTTGCTATGGAGCATGAAGTCGCCGGTCGTTAACCCGTTGTAATTAACGAAGAAGCTAGCCATGGTCAGACGGTCCTGGACTTGAAACGATCATTGCATTGAACGAAGAAAGAGAAGAAGAATCACAGATACGATCAGTTAGAATTTCCGGCCATTTCTTCGTGATCATTTCTTTTCTTTTTCTTCTTTTACCTAGTCCAGTTTTTAACTTTGTTCTACCTCCAGGTAACTTTCGTTTACATTGTCCGAAAATAACCCATTCGGCAAGATCATTTACACTTCTTCAGAAATTCGTGTCAGTGGTAAGAAATTTAAACTTCAGCACGTTTTTCTTTTCTTCGAACAACTTCACCTCATTCTTCAGAGTTAACGAAGATATTGATTTATTTTAACAAAATAAAATAAAATTGAAAGTGATATTTAGTATGCAAAAATCCTCTTATAGGTCACTTTCGTTAAAATTCTGTATCCCGTTATTGCTTTCGATTAAATAAAACTGGTTCCTCGAAAAGCCATTGGCAAAGAACCATGGATACCATGGAGTTACTTCGGGTAATTCGACCAGAAGAAAGTAGAAAGTCGTCAAGCAACCGCGTTTATAGGTTTTATGCGTTAATCGAATGTGAAATGCATTAGCACGCGTATGTGATACTCTCTGAGAAACCGATACCTTGTTTGAAGTTAAAAATTTGTAAAAGTTTCGAAGGATCTTGCAAATCAATCGTCAAAGCTGTAGGATGAAATTTTTTTGTTAGAAAAACTATATTTTTGAATTTATTATTTATAGTATTTAATTCGATCAGAATCTTGATCAGATTTATCCACCTTGATATTATAGATTCGGTGGTTCAATATTAATTGCATCGAATTTGACGAAGTTTAGATCATATCTGTAAGATTATTAAACTTGAGAAGTAGCTTGATTAGGGTTCCATAGGGAGGGTGTGTATTCCTAATCTCATTAGAAAGTTAAAGCGACCATGACCGAATGTTCAACCCCTCTTTTCCGAACAATGCTATCCAATTTTCATGGGTGTGCTGTTGTAGAACAAAACTGGGCCGCTTTAGTACCGAAACTGAAATTGCATTCTCTTAAAGTAATACGATTTATGTTCAAAAAGAATTGCTCCCAATGAAATATAATGTGGCTCGAATAAAATTATGGGGAATTTAAGTTATCATTTTGCTGATTTCGAAATCTCATTAGCTCATTAAAATCTAAGAGTGACACAATTAGCGTAATTTCCTTGTGAATGTCTTTCGGTGCCGCTTCTTCAGGATGTAAGTTTTCAACCTCCCTATATCATGGCTTCGTTTCTATCTCTCTTCCTTCATTATTTTATCTATCGAAATAAAATCAAATCTAGTCAATGGCCTATCACATAGTTGCCGAGTCGGCATCTTTGTCGTTGTGTAATGCGCTTAACAACTGTACGTTAAAACAGTTAACGTGGTCATCGGTGCGTGGATCACGATCCACATACGAAACAGTGCGAAGTTCTTTCGCTGCTTCGTTCACGGAACGACCAGTAGTCTTTCACCGGTCTTTCCCCGTGCGCGTTCTTCAAGTTTAATCGAAGGTAAAAAAAAAAAAAATAAAAACGAAATGATGGACAGGAATTTGGTTCGCCGTGAGATGCTCGCGTTCCGAAAGCAATGAACCACTTGTGCCGAGAGAATCGGAGACTTTTCTGTGCAACAAACTTTCCGCCTGGATGATTTGGATACTTAGGCTCGTTTTGGTAAGGACGTTGAACCCGGGAAAGTCGTGGATTTCAAAAATTCGTTGCGTAATTGATTGAAATTCATTTCTCTTTGCGCATTCGTGAAATATTTAGGTTGTATGGAAAGTACGTGTCGCTTTGGATACTGTAATTATCTACTTTAACCCTTTTATTACCGAAGATGATTATAGGCAACTGACAAAATTGAATTTTTTTAGTAGCCTTTTGCTACTACACTTCTAGTATATAGTATTTAGATTTTAAAATAGCATTGCTGCTTCAGTTTTGCTATTCACCGCAGACATGGCTGACACAACATTCAAAGTATTAATATTCAATGTTTGTCTAACTGCCTACGCCGTCTTCTTTTTATTTCTACTGGATAGGATACATAAAAGGAGCTGTGCGTGGGGACGTCAGGGACGACTCCGGTGTCCTTTCGGTTTCATCGATTTTGGCAAAGCGTCAGCTATGCAAATTTTAAAAGTCGCATTTATTTTACGGTTGCACGCGTTCGTCGAATATCTTTCCTCATTTTCCTTGTCTTTTACAAGGAAAGTTTGATAAAAAGAATACACTGCGAAACAGTCCTCGTGTTGTGAAAAATTTATTTTATGAAATATTCTGTTGATTCTTTGATGTGTCATTTAATTAACCCTTTCATTAATATAATTAATTGTAAAGAATTGAAAATAGGAAGGATGCAATGGAAATTTTCATATGATAATTAGAAATAATAACACTTACTCTAAAAAATTTCATTTTGTAAATAAAATTTTAGGAAACAAAATGATTTTTACATAATTTAATATAAAAAGCAAAGGCGACCGTAGCGAAAGGGATAGAGTTGAGCCTTTGATAGATGCTATGAGTCATAAATGACCCACCTGGCACGAAACTCGTTAAATATATTCAAAATCACTGTTGTTCCACTTTTATGCAATAAATTGCTTAATCTTCCGCGAAAGTGATTTCATTATTGCGAGAATATATGAAAAATCGATTGGAATAAATTAGCAGGTTAGATTTATCGAGTTGTAAACAACATCGATTTCGTTTTACGACTAATTGTTTCGATCCATCGAGTCATGGTACTCGCAAAACCACGGATGTATGCAGCTACCAAGCAATCTCGGTAATTACTGAGACTGAAAAAGAACGCTCGTTACCGTTAACCACGAACCGATTACCTGTTTGCAAGCGAGCTCAGCAAATTCTTTTGGTTTTGCTAGGACTCGAAACAGCATTCCAGGATCTTTTGATTATCCCACAAATTGCATTCCATCGATTTTCTTTGCAAATTTACAGTTTTATTAATGAAAATATTTGTCAATCAAAAAAGCAGTCATCTCTCTATTGAGAAAATTAAACAGTTTCTCTTATCGAGGACTGTTGCATTTTGTCATCACAAGTGTAATGAATTAAAAATTTATTGTAGTAAATGTATTCTGGATTAGATATCTGATCATAAAAAAAAGTAGAATATCCTCTCAAGTGCAGTTTGAAATTAAGTGTGCTGCTGCAATTGCAGCGTTGCACTCGTTGCACAGGGGGACAGAAGTATACTGGTTTTCTTATCAGAAGATAGGAACGTGTGACCTTAGAATAACTAATCTTTATCCTTGATAAGGCTCTTTAATCTCTTCTGCATATTCCAGGGTTGGGTTTATGGTTAGCGAGAAAGCATTCAAAAATATTTTTCATGCGAGAAAAGGCTAGTGGTTTCCATTTAATTTTCCAATATAGCATTATTTAATTTTTTAATTTTTTTAATAAGTCATTTATGAACAACATAACTCACAAGGTGTTATTTTTGTAAATTTACAAACGTAGCAATTCATTGATAACATTTTTCATTCACAACTTTGAAAGTTACTCCAATAGTTCTGTTATATAAATTGCTTGGTTTCGAAATTGAATTTCAAATTTTATTCAAAAGATTGCTCAAGACTCATTGTGATCAAGAATACTTAATGATCCATAGATCGCCTACAAATTTTTAACAAAATCCGACTCACTTGTATGCTGAACATCAGATTTGCAAATTCCAATGGCCACACCGAGAAGTTACGTCAAAGCTTCGTCTATTTTTAAACGTTTACTCGGTTGCAAGAAAGCAGGAACTGTTTTGTAGCACGAGACGCCTAACCGCATATGAGGAACAATATTCCTAAGGCACGAGGTTTTTTCATCTTCGAGGTGTACATCATTTTCATCACGGTGGTTTTAAGGGGGAAGCCTCGGATTACGAAGCTAGATGCATTAGGTAAACGTCTATCGGGAAACAGGTAACTGACCTACAACGATGGCGCGGCATGAAAGTGCGCCGGTCAACGCACCAAAGCACTTCTAGCCTCTTCTAATCTCGGTTTCGTGCTCCAATTTACTATTTTGCGGCTCATTTTTTTGACCACCGTGTCACCCATATGTCGCTTCAATTTTCATCAACTATATTATTAGATTATGCATAATCCAAAGTACCTATTATGAAATAACACTTTTACTATATCAGTTTGAAGCTTGATACACCCCTATTTATTTTCTACCAAATTGAGAAAAATAAATTCTAAAAATTGTAGTGTTGACAAATTATCCTTCGTTAACAAAATTTTAACATCATTATGATACGAGCGAATTAAATTTATGAAAATGTGAAATAAGGAGTAGAGAGATTTGAATGTTGAGTGAAGAAAGAAGAAATGCAATTCGAGCGAGATAACATTCTCTCGATTTTATTGGCTGCAATTTACGAGCAATTTGATTTCCGTTTCGCGAATTGCTTTCGATGTATGGCTTGAGTGCAGATTCGAGTGCGTTTACTTGCAATACTGCATTCAACCGGGGAACCCAATGTTGTATAATGGGACGTTAGGTCGTTCTTGAGGAACAGTTACGATGTAACGTTTAGAGGTCGTAATTTGATGGGAATGTTACACGGTTTGACTACTATGCACGTGCTGTATTATGTGTATATAAATAAGTGGATTATGTGGTGTTTTATATGACAATTTTCTATTCCAAGAGAATGCGAATTGAATACGATGAACTTTTCGTTTCCTGGAAAATCCGTGGACTATACACCACATATCAATAGTTTGGATATAGGTATTAATAAAAAAAAAGAATATTATTAAAATTTTTATTCTCATTAATAATGAAAAACAGAAATTTGGTCTGTAAAATTTCATAATTTAATTTATACCTGCAAGTTATAAAGGTGTAGTGTAAAGGATTATAAATAGCATTAAGTTTTATAAAAATTTATTATTATTTATTATCATAATTAAATTTAGAAATCATGTAAGAGTTAAGATATGGTGAAATATCAGTGATATAATTGTATGTTATGAAAGGGTTAAGTTCAAGTTCAATTAAAGTTAAGGACAGTTTTTGTTCAATTTCTGAAAGCTATCTAGAGACAGTTTTCAAACAGCGGAGATTTGCAATAGAGTAAGCTCTAAGGGTTCATTTAGCCGCCTTTCTTCAGACACTTTTACTTGCTTCTTTTCCTTCACAGCTTAGCCTTGGAAACCGTAGCAAAACTAGCGTTGGCGAGTCTTCGACTTTCAGCCCACACGATCCTTGACCACAGTTTGCCCACGCGACAGAAAATTTGCAATACCGTGAAACACACAATCTCTATATCAATACCTCTTAATTGTTCACGGCTTTGTGCGTAATTTAAACAATTACCAACGATAATTTGAACGTTTTAAATTGTCCAAGCCTGCCACAAACATAAATTGAATTCTGTTGCACGATCGATTTTGCTTTTAATGGAATTGAAATAAATAATTAAACTGTATCTGGGTTGAAACAATTCAGTATCCTATCTGTATCATCGTATGATGATAAAAAAGTAAGATCTTCTAAGTTTCTGTAAACACTACTTTCTAGAAGACTGTTTTATTCTTAGTGATCGTGAGTTGATAGTTCGATCGGATGTTATGTTTTTACGTAAAAGAATTTGTCTTCTTCCGGTGAACAGTGTACACAAAGTTTCAGGACAAAGAATAGGATTCCCGTGACGACAGGAAGTCGAACGTTTGTTTGATCGAACGATAGGATCCGGGCAGAAAAAGCTCTGTCAACCCTTTTCGTTCTTATCGTTTTCTCCTTGCCATCTTTTTACTTGCATTTTACCTCCTTCACTTCTGTCGTTGTCAGTTTTACTCGTGTGTATAGCATCATAGAAAATTCATATTTTATTTTTGATAAGTCATATTGCAAGAAAAATAATTTGATAAAGAAGAAAAATAGAATTTATTATTAAATTGGAAAATTATTATTTGAACTCTTGAACTGAAATCATAGATTTATAATATTATCAAAGATCATAAATGGCCTCGTAGGTGCTATAAAAATATATTACTCACAATTGAAGAAAAGCTATGCACCTTATAACGGTAAAAGATTAATGGAAGGATTAAGATATAGTGAAACGTTAGAACGTATAATTATAAAAATTCAACCAAGTGACAAAAATTAAGAGTTTAAAATGAAATAGTAATTTTCAGCATGCCTAGCTTTATAAGTGTTGTAAAGTGGCACAGTTTTAACGGTGCTTTAAATCAGGAAATCAACAGCAGAATGCAATTTCACTGCACTGATTTGATGCAGTGAAACACTATACGTTGGTAATCATGCCTTTACTATTCTCTTACGGATAATCTTGTATCACGATTGAACTTTTCTTGTTGCTTAACCAGGCTTACAATGCAGAGCGATAAATTTCATACTGCGTGTACTCCTGTAAGACACTCATTAAAGAAAGGTAGTCTCTTTCTTTGCAGGTGCGTACAGCTTGTTTCAATGATTGCGACAAGCAAACCAGTCTCGTGGAAATTATTTATTAATTTGATATTCCATGAGTGTTATTTTGTAATATTTTTCTGTCATAAATTCCTATTAGATTTTTCATGTTTCACGTATAACTGGTTATTCGAAACATTTTGACATACATATTTTATGATAAAATTCTCCATTCAGTTTAATTAGTAGAATTTCTTTTTTGCAGTGACATTCCACTAGAATTTCTATGAAATTTTATGAATGATGATATGTACTTTCACGATTTATTTAACAGCCTTGTCATTCCGAATAAAACTGATAATCCTGGCAAGTGATTCTATCTTATTGGATCGAGCCACACCTATTTTGATCATAGCGAGCACGAGTGGAAGGTAACATCAAATAGTGATTGATAACCATTTTTCTCATGATATTTATAAAATTCGTGTCATAATATATTGAGTTCATAGATAGAAATAAAACGTGTAATTTCTTTAAATTTAATTGCACTAAATGAAATATATACTTTTTCTTTTTTATCTAATAATAAGGTTTCTTTACAAGTTTTCTTCCTTCATTAATTAATAGAGAATTTAATAAGTGATAAATGTACAGGAAAGAAGCAGTCTCCTATTCGTGTTTACAGTACATTTAATTAGGCGTAACTCACCGTTTTGCAATAAACGACGTATTATTAAATGGATTCTATAATCATTTTTGCAATTAACAATATTAACAATCAGACGTAAACGATAATGTTTTCCTTTCTCGAATATCAAACATTTATTTTGTTTGATTTTCATAATCTTTGAAAGTTCTTTAAGATACATCCATCACAAAAGAGTGTAATTATGTAAATTATTTCTCATTTATGCATACGAAATGGGCTATTAAAAAGTTAATGTTGTAAATTTTCTGGAAACTTTTCATTCGGCTAATTATACAGATTATTTTTGAATAATGATAATTAATTACCATGCATATTTCATTTACTCATCGTTGTTACGCAAAAATTCATTAAACAGATAGAATGCACCGAACGGTATAAAGCAATATGGTAAAAAAATTTATTATTATCGTTAGTTCTCAATCATTACGACCGCCTCATTTCTATGTAAGCATTAGAAACTTCCTTCCTCGTTCCATATTCATTTGCATAACAGAAGTGCAACTCCGACCTCGTGCTGCCACTCCTAGCTTTTCTAGGCCTCCAAGTTTCTGCATTCTCTCCTTCTACTTGAAATTATTGGAAAAGTTGATCATCTGCAAATGTCTGTTTCGAAAACTGTGCAATCGGAATCGTTTCAAGTACAGTCCATCATTGCAAACTTAACACTTTACCAAAAGTTTATGAATAGCTTTTTTGATAATATTGATTATTGATTGAAAACCAATTAACACTAAAACTGCCAAACCAGTTAAAATGGTTTGTTTCAAGTTTCGTATTTTAATTTATGAATTTTATCGAGGTATTTTTACTGAAATGTATGTTGGCTATTGTCTAAATCAAGAATGGATATATATAATAAATTATATTTCATTCCTTACTTATTTAAGTTTCCACATTATTTTCAACTTAAAAATTAATGTGTATCAAACCTCGATAGTTCTAGTGCTAATGAACCTTCGATTATTGGAATAATACAAATTAGGTGTTCTATTAGTAAAAGAAAATTGAAAGTAAGATTTACTTCTTTTAATATTGAATTACTATTAACATTTATGATTTCTGTAATTTTATATTCCTTTTCTAATTTCTGAAGTGTAATTAATGCTAGATAACATGTAGATAAAGATAATAAGTATCCTTTACTATATTTCTAATAAATGTACCTTGCATTTATTAATTAAATTTTTATATAATTATCCTTTCAGAAGAATGATAGACATATCTGGGTTAATCTGACTATCATTTTGAAATATATTTCACGATATTCATTCATGTAGAAGCATTCAATCAACCTAGAGAACGTTTCTATTCATACAATTTTTGTATTCTTTAGGATTATTATAAGCTATAAGAAGATAGTATAAAGTATATATAAATGCTTATCTCGGTGGCTCGTTTAGTATTACATAGCTGGATGCATTAAATATTGAAGATCTTTTAGACCAACAGCGCTCCTTTCAGTGTGTCAACGTCTTTTTGAAACGTTTTACACCGTGACTCGATTATCTGACCCACTTTCAGAATCTCTTGTACACTTCAACTGAAATTCACGTACATATTCGTAAATCCCAGGATATTTGGTTTATCGGGATAAAATTCATCTGGTCTGAGAATTTATATGTATGCATGGATTGTAGATATAATTGTGCCAGGTCGACAGAGTTTTAATTTATTAAGTCTAAGTACCATGACAGAGTCAGATTTACCTCTGTCAAAATGAGATCTGTGGTTTCTCTGTTCGAAAGTAGATGATGATATACATGGTTAGCCAAAAGTTTAGGTCCTTCTCATTCAAATTAAACTTTATGGCATAAATTTCGTAAAATTTCAAAATTTTGTAATTTTAAATTATTATTGATCAAACCTTATAGTTTCAAAATATTGTTAATGGAAATTCTTCCTTCCCATTTTCAACGAACAGTACATGAATGACCCATTTGTCTATCACATAGTAGTTTTTCTTATTAAAAAAAAAAACACCCTGTATACAAGTAGATAAATAGGTCAGTCATGTATTGTTTTCCACACAAAGGTAAGATCTCACCTTCACCTTGGAATTCCACGAGGTACCTAAAGAAATCTTCCTGGACCAACGTGTATGGCCTACGAAATGGAGCATGAAGCATCATTCAGGGTCGTCTATTTCGAAGGATGACAACTATACGTATAACAATGGTTCTGCTGATCAATAACAATGATTGGCTGGACTTCGTTGACCCCTTTAACTCGTTCACGTTTTCCAGCCTCGCCCAACTCTGTAAATCGGCCTTCTTTCTGACGAAAATACTCCTACGGTTTGTGTTTCGTGACCGTCCATCGACGTGAACATTGCTTTTATCATAATTAAACACGGAAAAGTGTATAAACATTAATTAAATGGAGTAACGTATATAATTATCATTTTTCAAATTGATCGTAGACGAAAATTTGATTAATGTCGTCGAGATTATTTCAAAATATCGTCTCCTTTTCTTGTCAAAAATCATTTGATCTTATTCAAGGGAGTGGCACTTGAATATTTTACTAACAATAAGGTGGGAAGAAGCGTCTCGAGTGGATGGCAAGGGGCTTATGTTATTGTCAGGTGAAAGGTAGCGGAGATCATCTCGAACGAAGGTGTAACAGAAGTACCCCTCCTCGGTCGATTATTTTATGAAGCTGAAAGAATACTGTAAAAAGTCTTAACTCCTTGTCTTATGATTTCTCTAACAATTGAATTCTATGAAATTAGATTGTTACTTTTTAAATAGGTATTAACAACATTAATGAAACAGGTTGTGTATTATTGATATTTTGAAGAAATCAACATATACTTAAGATCAACTAGCACTTACTAATATCATGACTTTTTATTATTACAGGCCAAACAACGTGCCTCCGTAAAATGGCTCCTGTCGAAGGCGTACAACAACCGAGTGCCAGAAAACCTTCGTGAGCCGTATTATGTTGACCACGAGGTATGTAATCTTGCTGTTTTACGACACAGATATTACAGTCAATATTGTAATCAACAAATGAAAACTTAGCTCTTCATTAGTCTGAATTCAGCTGGTTTCACAATCAGAAGATATTTCAAGAAATGATCTAATTCTAGCTTCTATTACTGTCTTTTTTTTACTAAATACAGAAATTTACAGAAATTAAAATATTTCAAGTTCGATATTTAAAAAAAAAGTTATAACATTGTATATTATTTAGGGATCTAAGATCAGTCTAATTTATTTGTTCTAATTACTTTTGGCACGATTTTAAAACGTTAGTTGTAACAATTGAGCCAAAGAAGGCATTCCAGCATTCCATAGAAATTCGACGCAATTGTCAGTCTGTTAAAATAAACAAATCCGTATCGACTGTTATGCGACCGCATAACTGCATCTTACGTTTCGCGTGCAACCTGTGCGTGAAAACCTTGCTGTTTGTGTGGTTGATCCAGTTAAGCCAATCAAATTACCCCTCAATCCTCTGTATCCGACCTCTTTCCTAGTGCCAGTAAATCATGGACTCGCGGTAACGATGTTCCTGTCGCGTTTTATTTCTGTTCTGTCGATTCGGGATGCGTTTAATCAGCGACCATCCCCTTCTTTTCGTCTGCTTCTCGAAAGAAATTCCACGTTCGCCGATTCACTGTATCGACACGTTCAAAAACAATTGCCCGTGTTGTGATTATCAAACTTCTGACAATTTCCTTCTTCAATGGAAGAAGTTTAACATGTTATATGTGTTACATTGAAATTTGAAGATTTGTGATAAATATTGGAAAGTGTAAGCAAAGTGTATTATAATATTTACTTATAAGAGTATTTCTTTTTAATATTTGCCAACTTCCAAGCATTGGAAACGTTACATGGCAAAGGGTTAATTAACCCTTCATTAAAAATCAATGTATATTTTAACGAAAGTTTCACATAGCTTCGAATTTTTCTCGCAGAAGGAAAAGCTCGCATAAAATCACGTAATCTCCGTCTTTAAGTCTGCAGAAAGTAATTAACAACAGCGAGGCACAGGAGCAATAAGATATCGCAATTAATTGCAAGGGAAGAATTAAACGAACCTCGGCTATAGATGGTAACGAGGAAAAATTTGCAGGATTCGCGAATAATGATCCCAGCCGCGTTAGATATCAATCTCAATTCATATCGCTTGATTAACCGACAAGAATCCTTCTTTAATTAATCGTCTATATTTTTTCTCGCGCGAGACACCGATCTTCCTTCTATACTTTTCGTTAAATTTATCTCCACCGTTCTTGAACTTTCGTTCGAATAATCGGTCGTAAAGTCTTGACTTTCCCTTTAAAGTCGAAGGTGTGTAATCTGACGGTGATTACGAGTCTCCTGGAAACAATGGAAGAGAGGCTGGCTCTTCTCCAGCGAATTGTT
Organism: Osmia lignaria lignaria; assembly: GCF_051020975.1. Classification (NCBI taxonomy): domain Eukaryota; kingdom Metazoa; phylum Arthropoda; class Insecta; order Hymenoptera; family Megachilidae; genus Osmia; species Osmia lignaria. Next base: position 10,739,446 of record NC_135041.1, read on the forward strand.
ATCATCTTGCGGCTTTCTTCACCTGCTTGGGGTTCGAGCATCTGATAATTGATCGTTTCCACTGCTTCTTCTTCGCTTTCAATCTTCTTCTTGCTGCAATATTAGAAACAGTGATTTGTAAATACACTATTAATCAAAAGTATAGGACCATCTATTGATCAAAGCGCAAAGTGAAATTTTTAAACATCTACAAATAAATAAGAATATCTTAACCTTTCGCCGGGATACTGGGTCACTGAGTTCCAGGTGAAATTCTCATTTTTCAGGACACGCCCTCGAGTTCTTATTTTTATTACAAGAAGATTTAAACATTTCATTTAAATGTCACTCGAATTTAAATTCAAAGCTTTGATAAATATCTCACAATTTTTTCTGATTTTTTTAAAGCCTAGAATAACATAAAATCAGACCCGAAAATAATAAACGTTAGTTAAAAAAGAATATTGCCAATGGACGGTTAAATATCTAAAAATATCTGGAAATAATTTTATTTCATTTTTTCTAATGGGTCGTGTAAATAAAATACAGTAAAAAGCTTCAGGGAAAAAACCGACCACTCTGAATAGTTATTTGTACAATTAAAAACAGAAAAAATATCAAATAACATTCGCAACAATGTTTCAGTTTTACCCTTTTATTATTATTTTTTATGTATCTCATTCTGTGTATCTGTAAACCTGCAGATAGAAAAATATATCAATTGAATTTATATTTCTTGCGACCTGTATTATGGAAATGGTATCATATTTTTGGTTGACAGCGTACAATCAAATCTTTTATCGACGCAGACTTTCTGTCTGGTGAAAATGTCTTGTCCGCAAAAGGGTTAAAACCTATCCCGGATGTTTTCTCTCGTTCCGTTGTTTCTGCTTTTACTCGCGTGTCTCCGTTTCTATTTTTTGTAGGCCGTGCCTTTTCACCTGGCCTGCTTCATGTTTATCGACTCGGGCACGAATGTTGCGACGTCAGCTGCTCGCGAAACTGGAATTGTTTTTCCGACTTTCCACCGCCCGGTTGACATCTGCAAACTCGTTTACTTTTCGGTAAAGGAAATCACGGTCCGCCTTTGAGGAAAATGACGTCTTTCGTTATGATGAAAGAAAGTCTCCTATTTATTCATTCGCATATTTTTAACCTTGTAAATCTTCGTGAATGAACTGGACGATTTTCATTGTTAGTAAATATTATTAATGAAGTGAAATTCTTCGTACAAAGTGATTGCGTAGTTCGAATTAATTGAAAAGCAACGATATTCCAGCGTAATAACTTTCTAGTTATTTAAGACGAACGATTTCCTTATTTATTGTCTGCAGATTTTTTTACGTAACGATGCTTTTCGAGCCAATTTTTTTTATGGATCAAGAGCGGATATAATGGGGTATCTTATATGCAACTGGTGGCTCATTTAAATGATCACATAACAAAATTTCGAATCATTATTACACTTCATACACTCTTTATGATTTATTATTTCATATCTTACATATATTTCTCAAATCAAATGTTTTCTGGTGCAACGAAATCAGTAACACGATTTAAGGAGGAGGTCGATGTAGGCACGTTCATATATGGTTTTAAATGAAAATCTTGAGGAAAAAGTAAATAATTAAACCAGGTTGTTCGATCGCGCTCTTGCGAAGTTAGACCTACTTTGATAGCAGTTCGAGTGACCGACAAAACATCAACTTCGCCCTAATTTTTTTTTCCTACCATGGCAAAGATCGTAAAGGGAGAAACGAGTTTCCGCATTACGTTAGAGATCCGTTGCAGCTTGGCGATTTAAGTAAAGGCATCTTGGCATGCGAGATCTAGTTTTCCGACATCTAGGTAAATCGTGCCTTGAGGGGATCCTTGAAATCGCGTCTTAAAAATTCGATCATTCGTTCATCTTCTTCGAATAAATTGCCTAAACGAATCATTAGTGTTTATGCGATCCCCTCTGGATAAGATAGCTTGAAGTTTAATACAAAATTCTTCATTTAGCCTAAATTTTATTGATTTGTTTGCATAATATGGAGTATCCTATGCAGCTGGGCTCAGCTATCATTTTAAAAATGTGAAAGATAAGGAAAAATTTAATTAAGCAAAATTAAATGACGTCGAATGGAGCATCGCGTGATGTACGTGTTAGTTCCGGAAGTGGAGGCGCTTCGAAGATTTCAAGGTCTACTTTCTTCAATGAGATCTTGTATTTTTCTAAACGGTATCAGATGCATTTTGTTATTCTCTACAAAAAAATGTTAAGGTATTTGAGCTGAAAATTAATTAATTTAGAAGATACCTTAGGGAAAAACTGCAGGAAATAACAAAATGTATCCAATCACACAATCTTTTTACAGTTATAGTTTACCTTAGCGGGACACCCTGCATAATGATTTTTTCTTCTCGATCCATGGTAAATTTTGCGATCGTTCATAGTGTCGCGTGTATTTCCGTTACCACGGTGCATCGTCTCGAGTTCTTCGCGTTTCCGTGCCCCACACCGGAAATTACGGAATACTAATATTTGCTCGTTGCGTCTGCCGGATATTCTTATGCGGTTGCGGCCAACCTATGCTCCATGGGTATTGTGTTTCAAACTGCCTCTGCGGACAGATCAGTTTTGACATAATCTGATTTCCCCAGGCAAAAAGGTTGCTTTCTCTGTCAAGAGCTTCATTTTTATATATCATATACTTGCGATAAAAGATATTGCTATTGGAGACATAAACTGATCGTGTTACTTATCTCAGTTATTCTCGTTTAGTTGAGAGATATTGGTATATTTGGAATTTTTTCAGATATTTTTAATATTTAACGAAGTGTTTGTAACTGAATTTACCACCAAGTGTTAAATATTTGGAATTTTTCAAGTGTTCAATAAAAAAGAAATTATCATTCATATTGACCGTGTGTTTGCATTTTTAACGAATGTAAATTTCTTTTTAAAGGATCAAGAACACCTGAAGCCGCAGATCGTCCACGCACTTTCCAATGCAGAGCTCTACTGTTTGGCATTGGCAAATATCTATTCAGATCCAAATTATCATAATCAGAATCATTGCGGTATTCTGCAAGCTCTTGCCAGAAAGGGTGTTTACCTTGCGGAGCCAAACAATACTCAACTCACCGAAACGATCCTCATTCAAAATTCACCACTCAAAATGGTAAGATTAACATCGTGTTTAATACTAAAAGAAACATCTACTTCTTCTCTACTTAAGTTGGTGTACGCGTTACAGTCCGCGCATATGGCTGTGATAGAGGGCCTGATGGTCCTGTACGCGAAGGAAGTAGTGACAGGAGATCGAGTGGTGTCGGCGATTCGACGGTTCGATCCCCAGGCCGATGTGGACGTTCCAACGGACCACGAGAAGGGTCTTCTCCTTTGGATAAGCCACGCGTCGCACGCGTTGATCGCGAAAATTCAAACGGAGGAGGGTGCCGGTGACAAAACCCGACTGCCAGAGTTGCCAGCTGCCAAGGACTTCCAATCGTTGTGCGACGGTGTAGGCCTAGCCGCCGTCGTCGCCTTTTATTGTCCCGGCGAATTGAATTGGATGGAGATCCGAGTGTCGAAGAGACCATCGATCGCGGACGCGTTGCACAATTTATCCTTGGTCCACGCGTTTTGTAACAGATGTCTACCGTATTCCATTTTTCATATGCAACCCGAAGACGTGACGTATATGAGGGGGTAAGAAACTGAAGAAGAGAACGTTTAACATTGTTACACTTAACCCTTTGACTGCGATACCGCGCGATATTCGCATGTCAGCCGCTGTGACTGGTCGTTGCACATTGTTATGTTTATTGACCAAAGTACACATTCAACTAATTAGAATAAACTTAGAGGACGTATAGAGGATGTATACTGTATACATATACATGCCTTTCGTAGTCAAAGGGTCAGTACTGTTTGAGGTTTCTGAGTGTATGCTGTATCTGGAAGGAAATTGTTATTAATGTTTAGGAATGAAGAAGTTACACCTAGAAAACTCAAACATTATTAAATATGACAGCTTATCATACATAATCCAATCTAGTGATGAGTGCTTATATAATCGTTTCTTTGTAAGGCAAAGATAAAGCTCCGAAGAAATTTCATAAAATTTGTTAATCATTCAAGAATGATTCTTGAATATTACAATGAGTCACGGTGTTGCTGTATGTTCAAAGTTTTCTCTAATTGAGCATCTTATTTCTGTGATCAGGTCAATGAAGCAAAACTTAGTCGTTTTCCTGGCGGACATGTACAACGTTCTGGAGATACATCCCGCGAAATGCGTTCGTTATCCGGGCGAGGAGAGGGCGATGCAGTTCTTAGATGGTACGTAGATCAATGAAAAGAAATTTGAATGAAAATTCTTAATTAATAAGTATATTTGGAGAGATTTGTTCGACACTATGAACGCACCCTTTGATCAGGAAGGGCTGATGAATATTTTGGTATCCATGGATTAATGTGATTGGTGAAGGCTGCGTACATTCTTGTATTGGACTTACCCGTTCTATAATTTATTTTTACTTTATACTTTATTTCCATGGAATCCCGTTTCTACTGCGGCCAATCTAATCTCTCTGTTCCCTGTTAAGCCTTATCCGCAAAGAATGTTCTTTATCTGATTGCTTAACCAGAAAATTATCAAAATGAAACGTAAGAAGCATTGGCTGCGGTTGGAACGGTATATCACGCTTTTTATCAGTGTCAGTACACACACTCGTTCCCAGTCTCGAGATCCAGGTCCTTCTAGCAGCGACTAACGATACGCGTAACTACTCTACTTTCTTCTTAAAAAAAAGAAAAAAACAAATGAAATGTTTGATTAAGAAAAGGTGAAGAGAAAAAAAAAAAAACTGAAAAAGAGCAGCAACGATACTCCAAGTAAAATAATGTAATCACTATAATGTAAAACTGTAATATTTCCATATATTTCTATGGCGTAACCTTCTTGATGCTTGACAACCAACGCTATCCTCGCCTTCTTCTTTCGTCAACTTCCGGTTGCCAATGAACGAATACGGTGCCGGTGACGGGTGCAGCCTGCCCGCGCAATAGTCATGGCGTAGCTCATAAAAGAAGTCTACCACAGTCTATAGCTCCGATACCTGATCTGAGAAGCAACCTCTCCGTATCCGCGCCAGGCTTCACAGGTACCCATAACGTTACCAAACAACCAAATCATGAAACTAGGTGGTCTTCTCTTGTGAATCGCGTTTAATCGCCGACATGACGTGTTGATTTTTTGTAGAAACGTTCACTGATATTTAACAAATAAATAAAATACATCGTTCAGGTCTTCCGAGGGAACAACTACCTCTCGAGTTTGTTCGTTCGTTCCTCGATGTGTGTTCTTTCTTTTGGCTCTTTCTTCTTCTTCTTCTTTTTTTTTAAATTTATTTTTGATTTATAGTTTCTTGGTTTTCCTAGCTGTTTCAGGCCATTAAATTTTAAATGCCATACATTTTACTATGCCGTAGAATTGGTATTGCTGTATTTTTCAGCATTTAGAGAGAAGAATAATAAAACATGTGTTGTGCATTTAAAAAGTGGCCCCCTGTTTAGATTATCTGTGTAACAAGAGGCAGAAACTATTAGGCGTACCGCTTCTTTACTAACAATCTTATTTGCTCGATATTCAACACCATGGCACGTAACTGATCCTCCGAACAAGAATGCATGCACGTTTTTGCGATAAACCGTTACTTAACTTATTAAACATTCAGTTGCTGCTTGCGTTGTCGTTCGCTTTCCTTTTATTTCCATCATTTTGCATGTTTACCTTTTTGTCATGTGTCGTTGAGCGATAAGGGGAGAAGTCTGGACGATTCATTAATATATCCACTCCATATTGAGTTAGTATACTTGTTTTGCAACGTACATTATCTATGTTATCGCGTGTTTTGTTCATTTGTGTTTTGTGTGTCTCCACAGTGAATCATTTTGTTCTCCTTTTTTATTTTTTTTTATAAAATTTTTTATTTTGAATGGGTCACCGATTCGTGACAACAATTAGAAACACTAGAGATTAGTTTGTGTACCATTAACCCTTTGGTGTATTAATTTTTTTTAGACTCAATTGATCCCTAGTTGAAATTGGAACATTGTATTTTTCAAATTCTAGCTGAGATTTAAATTCAAATTTATTTCATGTTATAAGACAAAGGGTTAATGAATTTTTTTTTGCTCACCAGACGAGTGTATTTTATCACAATGTGTAACACTAGCTTTCGTACCATAGATTTTGATCCTCGAAACTCGAGCGCATTGAATTTGTAATACAATTTTGTAAGTGGTAAATTTTTGTGTGGCGCACAAGTTTCCTTCGGTGCTTCACGATGCAAAGTTTGCACCGATGGATAGGATCCTTCTGAACTTTTACCGTTTCACGCGTCAAAATAATTGCTGACTTAGATATTGACACTATCCTCTGTACGTAGATAGACAATCAATACAGCATTGAATTGTTTTCTAGTTGCGAAAGCACCCTCGTCGTCCTCCTCTGTCAAGAAGTCGCAATCGTTGCAACAAACTGCCGAGAATTATTCTCACGATGACAGGTACAGTTTCATATCATATTTAAATACTTGAGATCCTTATAAAGACATAACGAGAGTAGTTAGTTAAAAGACGAATAAACTTCTCACGTGTCACAGAATGATCTCGAGTAACCCTTGTATTTCACTAATTCTGTTCACGTTGCAGACGAGCGGGAAGCGAAGAAAGTTTCGTAGTCCATCGAGGTAAAGGCATTCCTACGTTAAGCTCCGTAGCTGATGAGAAATCTGTAACTAGAGCAGACGCCGCTGGTCGGCCGAGCAACTGGGAAGATCAGAGGAGAAGCTCTTATGCTGGCCGTCGATCCAGACGTAACAGCGTCTCGGATGATTCTCAGTTGACCATCGAGAACTTTGGTGGATCTCAGGTATTCAGAGCAAAGCGTGTTGCAATAAAAAAATGAAGGAATTAGTCGAGTGATAACGTCTGTCTGTGCAGGATAACTTACATAACTTCGGTAGAAATCCGGACAAAGAGGTCGGAGCTCACATAGGAAAACGTAGCACCACAGAGCCCACGTTACCCGCAAGATCCAGCGTTCAGGATGTATACGGTAGCGGTGTTCAGCACATACTTTCTGATAATGGATACGGGAACGAAGAACCAGCGAAACTGAGAAGGCAAACTTCCAACTCCAGCTTGGACAACGTCGCGCTCAAGCAGATTTTACATTCCAGTGATAACGATAATTCGGAAGGAGACACGTCCAAGTTGGCGAGCTTCGCGAATCTAAGTAGACAAAGCTCGGATAAGGGGATCAATCTGACGTATACGGAACAGGAACGCGAGGATATCACATCAAAATCGAATCTTTCGAACAAAAAACACGGCCAAACGAACGGTAACGGGAATGGGGAAAAGAAAACGACGTTTGCCACCTTACCAAACACAACGACATGGCAACAGCAGAGTAATCAACAGTCTCAGCAGGCGGAACAACACTCTGTTGGTATGTATTTGTTGGTCGATGAATGTAGATTGTAGAGTTGAAATGAGGATGAACGATGATACTGACCGGCTAAATGAAATTCGTACGAGCAGATGAAAACGGTGGTAACACGATTATGGCATCGCAACTGAATAACATTAGATTGAAGCTGGAGGAGAAACGGCGTCACATAGAGAACGAGAAGAGGAGAATGGAGGTTGTCATGTCGAAACAACGTCAAAAAGTGGGGAAAGCTGCGTTCTTGCAAGCTGTCACCAAGGTAAAACCCGCGATTATGTTCACACTGACGATTACGAAGCTCGCGTTCTCCATTTTGGACCTCATGATCGAGTTTCAGCCAGACCACTATCATGGCCTTTTTAATGATTTGTTTCCTTCATTGATACTTGACAGAAAAGTATAACTTAATATTATGAGGATTTTAGTTTAATTAAAATGAAACAGAACATTGAATACAGCCATGAGGTACTTGAAGTTTAGCTACGGGTGTTTAGTATAGAGCAATGCATAAATTGTAAGTTGAACACTAAACGGTTTCTTTTTCTTCTGCAACAAAATTTTCTTTAGATTCTGAAGCAGTTGAACATTTTATTGTATATTTGCATACATATTTTATTTGATTTCATACCTGGCTGTATTACTACATTCGATTATTTTGAAGTAGCGTGCAAGCGTGCTTGCAATAATAATCCTTTATTTCAGGTAAATGCAGCATATTTTTTCAATACTTATTTTTTTTTTTTTCTAATATCTATTCTTATATATTGTTAGCTTCTCAAGTAATGAATTTGTGTGTAGTTGCAAATGCGACATAATCTTGATGCCTAATTATGGTTCATGCAAATAATCTTTATTGCCAGCTGTATACTATTGTAATACTTTCTCTTTCTAATCTTTCAGCTGTACTTGGTGGTAAGTGCATGCTGATGCAATAAAATTATATTATAAAATTAAATAATTATATATAGACTACACACTTGATACAATAATATAGGCTATCAGAGTTCATTGAATGCCATTCTGATTTTTCTGTTTCCATATACAAAATCTTCCTATTATTAACATAAATATGGATGTACATTAAACAAAAAGCAATGTTTAAATTAATGCGGTGGTGGTATGCATGCTGTACTTACTCTTTAGTAGTTTCTTACCAACAAAGTTACATTCAACTTAACTTGTTTACATTATTCAATAATCAAGATAGAAAAAGTTCTTGATATAGATAATACTATAATAGATAGTTCATAGTAAAGGATTTATTGCATTGAGGAAGTTAGTTAATAACAATGAAAGCACCTTAGTTCCTTACCAAAAGATTTAAACAACCAGATAGAAAGTCGTACTTTCATTGATGTTGAAGATATGCAGTATGGAAATTCTTGAAAAGTTCTGAAATGGTGCAATAGCGAATAAAGCCATTGGCAATGAAGTATTTGCAATTCTTTGAACTGGCTTTGGCATTTAGTGCTTGAATGTAACATACATTTCACTGTGGAGAACTCCGACCATGGTGTGGTGGTTGGTGACATATAGGACTCGCCATATGCGGACTCCAAGTACTTAACAAGGCACGGTGCTTGGGCTGGTTGCAGGGTAAGGTTAAATCTCCTTCTTCGTCAACGTCTGGGGGGGACAGTCCGGCTGAAATTGGTCCCCCCACTCCTGTAACCTCCGGATCTTCGGGGGATACCCCGACAAGTGTTTCCGAGACGACCCTCGTAACCCAACAACCCTCTCAAGAAAAACCACAGAGACCCTTCTCGCTCAAGGTACGATATTTTAACAGAATGTTCAATGCAGATGAACATTTGAAAGCAATACACTTGCTGATTCGCTGATTTGTTTAGATTTACATACATACATGCTTATGTATGGCTTTTAAGTATTCGTTAACTCTCTTTTGTACCTATTAGTATTTCTGCTTCGAAGAACACAGTAAAAGATTTTGAATATTTATTCTTAATTATATTAATACATAAAAATATGTAAAGAGTAGTAATAATGTGCTATAGTGTGCTGCAAGTAAGATAGACAGTGTGCTTAATATAATTTCTTATTAAAGGATAGTTTTATTTGAGTTCTTAACAACAGATAATCATTTTGCTTCTTGTCGCTTATATTTAGTCATAGAGGAAAACGAAACAGTCCCAATGCATTCTGTGGTCTTTAAAATGAATTTGATATTCTGCTCCCACATTTCAATGCAGTTTGTACAATATCGCTCTCGGAACGCATGGTACAGTACTAAACACTCTCTGGATCAGAAATGTGTTTGGAAGTTGATTTACAGTTGTTGTTCGTGGTGGTGGTACTTTACTCTTGTATTCTATTTTTCATTCTTTGGCACAAAAATCTTAACAATACCAATTTTACATTGGAATAATATGTACTGTATGTATGAATACATTGGATTGATTTAATGTTATATATGTATTTTTAACTGAGTAGTTAATGGTAGCAATTAATCTGTATTAACTGTAATCCTACCTGCTACTTTGACTAAAAATGATAAAAATGGCAATTCTAGTATTTGCAGTTATTAATTAAACAAGTATATAAAAATAAGGTTTATAAATTATCTCTAAATTTCTGATTATCAAACATATAAGATATCCAAATTAAATAATCATCTGAATACTATTTTTATTTCTCACTTACATTAAACTCCCATCCCTCTATACATTGTACATCCACAGGTAAACTATGTATGTTTAATAGAGATATTTGTACACACATTAACAAAATTTAATATCCTTTCAATATAAAATATACATGTGTAGGAATAATTTAATAAAATTTCAATAACACAAATTTGCCTGTAGGTGTATGCCATACCAATAGTATCAATGGAAATTCTATTTACATCCTTTAAATAATCTTTTCATATTTATACCAATCACTATAGGAAATTAGCGAAGATGTTCGGGATGTTGAACACAAATGGTTGGAACATGATGGTAGTGCACCATTTATTGAAACAAGACGTACTCCAGATATTGAGAATATGGATCTTGAGCAATATCATCAATCAATCTCACAGTCAGTATTTATAGTCATTTGATAGAACATTTGTATAAATGTTCAATTTTGTGGCCTTTTTTGAATAGACATACACTTTTTCACAGAATGAATAACAGCCTTAGTGAAATACAAGCTGATATACAACGTTTAGCAAATCAACAGAACCAGATACAACAGCAACATTTAATGACCCAACATCAACAACAAATGCAACAGCAGCTGCAACAGTTACAAAGTCTTAGTCAGCAACATTTGCAGGTATGTATTATTTTCCACCAATATTTTTTTGCTTTGATTTTATTATTTTCTAATGTCTATATCTTCTTTCTGGTTCTTTAGAGTTTTGGAATAGCACCAATAAATCCATTAACATCTAAACTTCAAGATTCTCAACAGCAATCTCAGTTCTACTTACATGATCAACCACAGCTGCAAAGACGAATGTGGGGTCAACCACCTCCTACTCAAAGTTTAGCAAATGAAATGGCTGCGGTTGGTTACCAGCAACCTATGGATCCACGATACGGCACTCAACCAACAAGTACATATATTATGGATCAATTGATTAAACAAAGTTTAGATAAAAATAAACTTTTAGGAATTTATAATTTACTTTACGTCACAAAATCTATAGCTTATCAACAAGATATGCGCTTATATCAAGATACACGAAATTGGGGAACCCATCCACCTCAACAGAAAGGATTTGTTTTGCACGATACTCCTCAGGAACCAAGGTACCTTAACGGTGGGGATCATAGTCTTTGTAATAATCAAATGAGTCACCCTGGTTCTACATATCCATCATCTGCATCTATCTTCAATCAAACTCCACCATCTTCTGCTAGTCCACAACATCGTAATGCTGTGAGTAACTTACTTACGTCCATTGTTGTTTAAAAAACAATAAAATATATCACTAAATTTAACAAATCTAGCTTATAAAATTTCATTTTACTTAGATTAATTATATTCGTAATGAAACATAAAGAGGGAATGAAAAATATTTGAAATGAAATGAAATTTATTTGTTCGAATTGTATGATGTTTCATTTTTTTTTTTGATCAGTTGCATAGCACATGAGTTGCTTCATATATATAAGTAAGCAGCAGTCAAGGAACCAGTTAGTGATGTAATGCACATTTATAGATACTCTTTAACACTTAGTATGGCAGATGTTCCTCGTACCGAAGTTTCAACGTTCAGACGCTTGTATTTTCTAGTGAAATTATCTGTTTTATTTCGAATTATATTTAAAGATATTAACAAAATGCACCTTTTTTATTCGTCAACTATTAGTAATTCATATAATTACCATTATGAGGTTTGTTATAATTTGGCATAGTGATGTGTATATTATCAAGGAACTTTTCAATACAATTAAATAACAAAAATTCTAATGCTCTTTGGGGACACGAGATGGTAAACTGAATTTTTCTATTATTTATTTCAAATAGGTTCATCGAATAAGTCAGTTAATGAGTGAAAGTCCTGAACCAAAAAGGCCAACTGTGCATCATATACCAATTAAGTGTGAAAGTCCTACAGAAAAGAGGCAAGTTACTGCGTTACATGCCCCCGTTCCAGCTCCACCCGTTGATGACATGAAACCTCAAAATATATCATTTATCGGTAAGCATATATTTCTGTCCATTGACTATGTGACATCATGTGTAACGCTCGGAAAACCTTCATCGAATTCATATTTTTTTATTTATTCATTCTTTTGTTATGTTTGTTATGTTTATTTATTGATATATTTTAAAGGAAATGATGATGAGCTTACACAAGGTATAAGAGGTTTACACATTACGTCTGGCAGCCGTACATATAGAATTCCATCACCAACTAGACCTTCGATATCACGTAATTCATTTCAACCTCACCCATCATTAAGAGAAGCCACACCATCCCCATCAGGTACGCCAGAGGTGACACCTCTCGATCCAACGGATGCTGGTGAAAAAGGATTTTACATTTGCTTCGATAACGATGCACCGAAAAAACCAAAACCAACTCTTAGAGTGAAAAGAACATCACCTAAAAAGGTAAATGCATTATTATAAAAGGAGGTACAAAGGATATTACTACAGTTAAACTTTTTAATATCTTCTTCAGGAAAGAAGCGTATCGTCTTATGTTGATAATGAAGACTTTATGGTACGTCCTGAATCTCCATCTGTGAGTGCTGTTGATAGGCAACAGAAACAACTGGAAACTCATCGAGATTTCGATCGGGAAAAGCAACGTCAAGCGGATGAAAGGGAATTTCAGCGACAAGAAATGCGAGATAGGGAATTACAAAGAGAAGTGGAAAGAGAAAAACAAAGAGAACGACGTGAGACTAGTGCGGAAGGTCGACAATCTGGAGTTGGCTTGATAATCGGAAATCAACTTGCAAATCCTGATCCAGTACGTTTCCGCAATGAATGTCATAAACATGATCAATTTTAATTTAACTACTTTACTTTTGTAGAATTCTTTGGATGAAATGGAGCGAAAGAAGGAACGTATAATGTTGCTGTCACTACAAAGAAGACAACAACAAGAAGAAATGAAAGAGAGAAAAGAGGCAGAAGCTCAAGCGCGTCGAGAACAAGAGAAATTAAAAGCAGAGGAGAGAGCTCGTAAAAAGGAAGAGGAAAGGCAACGAAGAGCGGCTATTTTAGAACAGCATAAAGTAAAGAAGGCGATAGAAGAAGCGGAAAGAGAAGTGCGTGTTCTTTCTAACATTAACGTCAATGTTTTTCTTCATTAGCTGCTCAATGTCATTATTGCTATTTAGGGAAAAGTAATCGATAAAGAGCTTCTAAATGCAATAAAACCAACAAAATTGCGTAATAAGACTGCTACAACCCGACCACGGCCCAAGACAATTCATGTGGATGCTGGTGCGGATTTGGATTCTGGAGCTCTCACGCCTAGTCGAGGGAAAAAGGGTTCTTCTTCTAATTTAAGTACAGGTACGCGAATGGACATAACATGGTTCAGTAGTGTAAGTAGTGTGATCAGTATTTCTTGGAGATCAATCGTACAAACATAAACGTCAATTATGTAGCATATATGTAGTTGAAATAATTCATGTTTACATGACATAGTTCAGTATATGTTTATCTCCAAGATAACAGTTACCACTGCTACCATAAAGAGTGTTATTCCTTTGTTATAATCTTCTAATATAGTTTCTCAATGTTGTAATGTAATTGCATTTATTCTTTGCATGGCGAAGATTCGAGTCAAGAAAGTTTTATTTTTCTTTAGTAACCGCCGTCTTTTTCCATATTGATTTTTTATTGTAATTGTTTTCTTTTTTGTTTTGTTTAATAAGATTTCACCCAGTTCACAAATCACACGCTCCAAATTTTCTCGGCTATTGCTAGTTTATCAAGTCGATTCATTTGAAACGAGAATGTCAACGAACAACAATTGACCTCGTACATATCCTAGACTCATTCGACTAAACTAGAATAGTGAAGAAAATTCGAGCTGATTGTTTTGCACTAACACACTTACTGTAGCGTCGCTGACCTCCCCGACGATGAGGCGAGACTACTACCGAGGTTCGCAGGACAGTCTCACTGCTGCCCATTTCGATGAACGACGTTCCGGCCCTCTTTATCGGGGCGGCAGTCTCAGGGGTATGCACAACACACACTCTCTGACTCGCATTTCTATCTGAAACATCACATATATGTTAGCTTTTGACATAAGAAGAACGTGTACGAAAAGCTAAATGAAGAAAAGAAAAAAAAACGATCAAATTAAGATGTGAAATATCCTGTGATAATCAACATTCATGGATTGAAATTTTTGGCTTATAGTTTTGCTGCTTAATGTTTAACCCTTTCGTTACTTAGGGTGTTTATAACTATTCAGTACATATAAAAGAATATACTAAAATAAATTATTATTACATGGTAAGTCAAAAGAATTTAAATATTGCCTTAGCGGAAGGGTTAATAACAATAACGTTAAAATTAAATTCATAAATAAAGAATAATACGTTATACTAAAGATATTAGCTAAATTGGAAAATACTCGGTCGTGTATTGTATTTAATTATTTTCATCAAAATTAATAAGTTTCATTGTATGAATGATCTATCATAGCACTTTTTCTTTTTGTATTTTGCATGCATCGATTAATTTATTAAACTATCTGTTAATTAGTGTAATGTTGTAGCTATAGATATTTAAAACATAATAGTATCTAGTATCGTCCTGGAGAAGAACTAACTGATTGTAATAGAGGTACCCTATTTTAGTATCTTCCGTAGATTCACCCGACGACGGTAGAGGTTCTTCCCCTTGCCGAAGTATGAATCAACTTGGTCGACGTGGTTCCTACAAAACGTCCAGAGGTGGGTTCATTAATCATTACGTAGTAAGAATGCCGTATCATGTTCCTTAAACGTTTGGCTTGATGAAAGTAGACTCGTTGCAGGATGTATCACTGGTATGGGCAGCTACTGTATCCAATCTTACAGTTGTTGAATATTTCATTAGTGTTTGATTATCCTTCAGATTAATCTAAGTAAGGTTTACTTAAGGGTATATCACTTTATTTTTTATAAGTAGCGCCTTTTTATAGTAGATTCTTTCAGTTGGAACGCAACATTGTTTCTGCACCAACCTGCACCAGCTACCTTGAGTTTTTGATGTTCCTAATGGACATGGCTCGTAGTTAGACTCTGCCCCCTGATGCAATGACGTACGATTGAAGCATCCCCTACTATTTAATCTTTGATCGTACATAGCGTTTGGAATGTAACAAGGTAAACATTGCATTATTGCAGATGTGCAGGAGCCTCAGCAACAGGTTAGAGGCAGGCCTAAATACCCGAGTTACCAAAACTTTAAGGGGAGAAAGTCTAATTCCTTGATGAATTTGTGTGGTAAGAAGCACCAGTGACTTGGAATACGTTTAATTCCCCCTTCTATCGTGCAACAGTATTTTTACGTGTCAAGTACACCGTTCCAATTTATTGTAGGCTATAATAGCATTCACGTAGTCGCATGACAGCAGATCGGAGGCACAGGTGGCAGTGAAACTTATACTTACACGCATACACCAACAGCACATTATTATCTATGTATTCAAAATTCCGTCTGTCCGCGTTTACTTGACATTAACTTGAAATACATATATATAAATAAAACAGTATCCAGTATGTTTTACATTTGTCTATGAAAAACAGATGGAATTTTGATTCTCATTCACAGGATAACTCATTTGCTGCAGTAGATAAGATTAAATTGATGCTTGTTGGGCTTATTGTTGTACAGCACTGGTTTGTGGGTACGGATACTTTTCAGTGTATTTTTCAGATTATTGTTGGTGGTTCCAGTTTCCATTTTAATAACCTTTCACTCTGACTCACATTTAGGTCCTGTATCATATGGTTATCCTATCACTTATGTTGGATATGTATTTTTTCTGTCGCTCCTTTCTCTTTTTATTTCCAGGTATTATGGTAATTAAGCATAACAAGTTCATACATAATCTTTCTACTCCTCAATACATCTCTGAAATATTATCAATATAAAATATTAATATCTAATTAATGAATAGTATGATAGAATGAACTTGGTACGCTTTATTTGTTCGCCTATCGATCACAGAATTGTCGCATAGCAGTCATATGTTTCATTACAAGCAAATTTGTCCAATATCTCGCGTGTTACAAAGTCTTTAGATAAGAATAGAGTCCGGTGTAAATTATTGTCAAAATTCCTGATAAATAGTTCCTTATTAGATCGAGTTAGAAACAACATCCTCTGTTTTGTAACAATATAGATGAATAAATAGAATCAGAGAGTCTTGATCCTTGTTCGTGCAATATCAATTTATGTTAAGGGTGAACATTTTATATTGGACGCAAGCTATGAAGATGGATATTCTTGAAGGTCCTTTGTAAGTCTAACAAGTGACTAATATTTCTCGGTATATATGAGGAACTAACCGTTAGTAATTAATATGAGAAACAAAGATTACCTCAATTAAATTTATTCTTGCTTTTGGATGGGTAAACGTGTTATCGTTGACTGACCCGTTGAAGATTGTATCTCTTGTCCTTTGTCGTGAACGGACACGTACGTTCGAAACTTTTCTTTTTTATTTCTATCTTCATATTACTGAGCTTGCGTTCGCAGGTCCGAGTAGTGATCAAGACGGTATGATGTGTCGATACACAGATACGGACAGCGGCCTGGGCAGAGCAACACCACCGAGAAGAGCACCGAGTCCTGGCATGGGTAGCATGAGGCATCTTCCATCACCATCGGGTCCTGGCTCTCTACCTCCTGGTTTGATGACTAAGAGACGAGTGTTTGATGATGGTAGCAGTGACATCAGTAGCACGCCAAGTTCAATGATGGACTACAATGGTGAGTAAACTCCAATCTTGAACTCTTGTAAAATGGGTGATATAGAATTATAGAACGTTTATTAAATAAGTTATAGAATTTTAACAATAGCTCATTTTCAACAGGTCCAAGGCTGTACAAACAGCCAACGACTAAGTCGAATCGTGGAATAATGTTGAACGCCGTGGAATACTGTGTATTTCCTGGTACGGTAAACAAAGAAGCGAAAAGAAGAGTTTTAGACGAGATTGCAAGATCGGAAAGCAAGCACTTCCTTATTTTATTTCGAGATGCTGGCTGCCAATTCCGGGCTCTTTATTCGTACTGCCCTGATAGAGAAGAAGTATCTAAATTGTACGGTACTGGACCGAAACAAGTTACTGATAAAATGTTCGACAAATTTTTCAAGTAAGTCTATCATTTTCCTATTTTTCTTTTTACTGTGAATACACATATATCACAAGGTAATTGCTTATTTACTACAAAGTTTTATATTAAATGATAGAACAGATTTTAGAAATTCATTTTTTGACTATTAATGTTAGTTTCAATTTTAATATTATATGTGCGTATAGTAGGTGCTTATATGTGTGAAATAGATAGTTAAATTTAGAAAAGAAACTACATGTATAATAATTACCGAGATTAACAAGTTTTATGTAAAATATAAGTACATACTTTGAATCAAAAATCCTGGAGAACGTATAATTGTAAATGTAATTTACAATATAAATGTATTTATTTGATTGTAGATACAATTCGGGAGGAAAATGCTTTTCACAAGTTCACACGAAGCATCTGACCGTAACCATAGATGCCTTTACGATACACAATAGCCTTTGGCAGGGCAAGAAGGTGAATTTGCCGAACAAGAAAGACATGCCTCTCGTCATATAGTTTTACACAAGTGTCACACTTAACATTAATGCTACTATACCCTCTGTTGTTCATAGTTACTATTTTAATACAGGCCCATATTAAATTAATGCAAACGTTGCGTTCTTAGTCAATTTTATAAAAGGCAAATGATTGATGCTGATTCGTACAGAGACGAATGTGCAATCTTCATTCGAGCGTTTGCGCGATTGCACGCTATACTTAAACGGCGTATTGTTACCCTAATTACATCATTTCTTTTTGTCATTTGTTCTCTTTTTGTTTTTTTTGTTTTGTTTTATTTCGTTTGTAAGTTAACATTGGCATCAATCACTGTGTCGTAAGATTTACCAATTATCTATTAATAGGAATGGTTTGTTGTCAGTATCTAATACCTTTGCGGACTAACTTTCGACTTGTAAGCTGCTGTGTTGTAAATGAAACATGTGACTGATGTTGAAAAGGTATTAATTTTTTTTTTCTTTTAATAATCGTTTTTTTCGCTAAGAGAGGCAGGGCTTTCATAAATGTCATGTAAAACGAATGTTTTGTCTTTGTATTGCATAAAGTAATTCGCACATGTTTCCTCGTTACGCGTTAATTAAAAATTCTTAATTGTCATTATTCTTATTCTTCATATTATTATAATAGCACTTTTACAGATTGCTAAACATAAATGGAGGATCATTAATTTGAATCTATTTACTGACAAAAATTTTCAATGTAATCTTTCTATTTAGTATTTAAAAAACCGGAACAATAAGTGCTTTTTTTGTACAATATTGAGCACGGTAGGTCTCCCTAGAGAAGGTCAGAAACCCGACAACCCGTGGGGCCTATGGGGAATGGGAGGCATCGTCATTTTCTTTGGGGAATCCTGCCATGTTCGGTACTGTACAAAAGCTGAGTTTTTATTATTATGAGTTTAATGTGAAAATAGTTTTTATCAAATGATTTAGACCTTTAACTGGGCCAGGTTTTAAATTTTCATTCTCTCGTGTCTAATAAAACAAAAATTAATAATATCGTATATTTTTCTTCGAATTAAAGTATAATAATATTGTTTAAATACATAGTCTTTCAGTGTTTTGTCCAAAATTTCTTCGTTCGTTATGTCTTTACAAAATTTCTTTCTTTTGCATGCACCTTTGTCATCTTTTAAACCGAATTAATGATTCCTCATTAAGTATTGAGATTTGCAGCTGTTGACGGTTGCAGCAACGTTCGTAGGTGTAATTCATTCTTTAACCAGAAGCGTGTAAGAACCAGCTCACGGACTAAAAAGTAAAAATTGTGGATTTGTAAATAAATAAGTTGATTCTGATTAGTGAAAGAGAATACCAAATCAGCCTTAAGATCGATCTGAATGCAATCGATGATGTGCAAGGATTTCCTTTACGGTGTAGGTAACACACTATAATTTATATAATGTCGCATTGATTTTTAAATTCTAAAGCGAATTTTGTGAAGTGTGTTAGGTATATAGTGTCCTAGTAAAAGTAAGAAAAATACTGTTGTACAAACATTGGCTCAATTATGTTTCATTAAAAAGTTATAATGAAAATATGGAATGACAAGGGACTTGTTCTTCATAAATAAAGTTCTACCCCATTACAATTTCTTAACAAAACATAAGCTTATGTTTATGCAACATTCTTTTTCTTATTTCTATTTGTAAAACATATTGGGACACAGGGGAGAGTATGAAAACCTGTACCAAAAGTAAATTCGTTCTCTAAGAAGAATTTTGGTAATTGATAAGTGTTATTCATGTGTGAAAAATGGCTAAAGAAACTGAGATTTTCGTTCGTGTGCTCTCTTATTTCTTCTATTATACTTTCTTACGCGCAATGTATACTTATTTTGTATGATCTATCAGATAGTATGAACTCCAGAATTTTGTAAGAGGAAGGCAGAGAATGGCAAAAAGTACCCATAACAACAAACTCGATGCGTGCACAGATTTTGAAAGAAATTTCATATTTATTTGAATTTCCTAGGCCTAAACGATTTTTAATACAACAGCCCATAGTCTGCGTTTCTCGTGAACGAGTTAACAATTTATTTATAAACATCGTAGCGTATGGAAAATTTTAACGAAGCGGATTAAAGTTTAAATCGTTCGTGAGTTGATTGATCGTCCCATTTTACGAGTTTTATCGACAGTATACAGGGTGTTTCAAAGAAAATACTTAAAATTTTTCAACTTTGATGGGATTACATTTAAAATAGCCAATGAAGCAAACTTTCAATCTAAATTTTTTATTTTGTTTTTTTCTTATTTGGAAACGCTCTGTATGTATCCTTTGTTCTCCAGCTGGCAATTGTTCTCTTTATTTAGTATGGTTTGTGTCATTTCCTAATGGAACGTGTCAGTCCAATTTCCAGCGAAACGTAACACGCGCCTCTCGTATTGTACATGATGACTAATTAGCATAATAATGTTAACGGGAAGAACTATTTATTGTGCCATAAATTACAATGTCCGCCTTTCGTGTGGGACTGGCACTGACCCTTCCACTTCGACGATTCAATTTTTCTTTCTTTTTCTGTTTCTTTTTTTTAACGCGTATTACAGCAATTCGTTTATCGTAATATACCGATAGAAGGAATGAATAGAAAATAGATAGAGATATAAAATACGATTTTGTACAGAATTATGGAGGGTCTATATTCAATTAAAGAATTTTCCTTTCGTTTTTGCTTAAGTTATATTTAATGTATCTATTATAGAATTTATTAACCTTTTGTGGTTAATTTAATTTAATTTAATGCGCTCTGACTACTGCCGCAAATACTTTAGGATGCAAAGTAATAGAAATTTAAGAAACTTACCTTAGAATTTTCCTTTCTGGGGCTTTCAAAGTTTACTGATACTTCAGGCAATAAAATTTAACTATAGGAAGCACATTTCTACCACAAAGGGTTAATTTTACATTAATTAGGTATTTGTACATGTTCCAAGAATTTTTGAAAATACCGGGAAATCAGTTACTTACAATAAGACCCCCTGTATTCTATGATGGCATACCACAACTGGACCGTATTATTATTAATTATTAAGTAATTACGCAACATATCGAAATTCATGTTCATAATGATTAATCGCGAACGAAAATATATTTTTAATTCGCAACGATACACTTGGTTCGATTGTCCCAAGATTTATTTTGAAAGTCTCCGGTAAAGAAGAGACTTAAAAAAGAAAATTATTAGAATGAAAAATCCGTCGATTGTAGTATCCAAAGAAATTCATTATTCTATTCTCGTCTAATTGTAAATCTATTTGCGTACTGTCGTAAAAAAATGATGAATAGAGATGAAAAAAAAAAAATAAATAAATAAAACGTTTGCGAGCTTCAGACTCCGAAGATAGTCCGACTTGACAATATTGAACACGAAGTAAAAGTAAATTAAACGCCATAAGTTGAAGTTGTAAAGAATGGAAGCGCAAGTCGTAGACAAAGTCTACGATGACAACTATAAACGAACGATGAAGATTATGATAAACGATATTTATATAGTAGTCACTAATCTTAAGAATCAACAAGAGGATCGGCTTGCGGATGAAAGGGATTGAAATATTCTAAGAAAGTTACGAATAATAGTAAGAGAAAGTTTCAGAGAGAAGGATACGTAAGAATTGTAGCTGAAAGGATGAAGTAATTGGCGCTTGTGCTTGATATTTATATTTTTCGAAGCAGAGAAATATTATTAGTGAGCTGTTGGTAACCGGCGCGATAAAACGAAAAATTGAAACACGGAGATTAAAAAAAAAAAACGAACACGGGATATACATATATAAATAATCGCGCTTACTAATAATAAACAATTACATTTACGTAATAATTCTTCATTTTTATTGTCACGAGGAAAGATGAAGTATATTATGAAAAAAAGAAAAAAAACTGAAAAAACTTTATCGAATCGTACACCTGTTCGATTTATCCATGTCTGTAAATATTATGTTTTTATATATGCATAAATGAAACTACTACTCGATGATATATATATTTATTGAGTACGTCAAGTAAAATTTGGGTCATATTTTACTGTTAGCAATCTTGCAGCGAATGTCATCAATAAAATTTAATAACCCACTTTGCAATAGACTTTTATTCTTTTGCGAATGATAATATTATATATATATATGGAAGTAAGTGTGTCTTTCTTGTCTTAATTGGTTGTGTAATTGTAAATGTATATATAATAACTTTTGGAGTACAGAAGAAGGGTGAATTAGATGACCATACTTTCTCATTGTTATATATTTTATACACAATAGCGGAGGCGTCATTGTTAATTTTTCTGCATATGTATAATATATTACAATTCAACGAATAAGAAGAAAAAAAAAATACTAGACATAAATATCAAAATATTCCTGTGCAGAACTTGGTCTCTCCCTAACACGACGTTATTGCTTAATTAAGGACACTTTACAGGGCGTTGGATCTGACTTCTCCTTTTCTTAAATATATTAAAACACTCGATATTTTTACTATCGCTAGAAAAGTACAAAATAATTTCTCATCTCGTTTATCCTTTCTTTTTTAAAATAATACGATTTCAATCGAGCATATTATTCCATGGCCGCATGCTCGATCAAAATCGTCGGTTGCGCTTACATAAGTAATAATAAATAGCTTTAAATACTGATGTACAATTGCTTTGTGACTTACAAATGAGTTACAATTAAACTATATGGCAGTGATCTTGCTACTTACAGATATGTCGTGATATTTGCTTTCGTTTCTTTTTATAGCGGTTCTATAATTCGGTGCGAATTCGTGCCATAATTTGTTGAATGCTTTGTTAATCGTTTCTCAAACTATGCCTTGACCATTTTATTTGCATATTTATTTTGTAACGCATTACGACAATTTTTGTGATGAAATTCATAATAACATGTATGTATATGGAAAAATATCTTTCATCTATTAGCATACTTCCAAAATATTGTCATAAATATCATTAAAATACCTATTGGAATGGCAATATGAAGTGCAACGAATTGTTTGTACTTTGTTATTGCTTGCTAATGGTATGTACGAACATTTTCCAACTTTTAAATACTGTGATGGATCATTCGATTAATCTGCTGCAATAGTAGAAGAAATAACATACATTTACAATTGTTAGTTTCTGTTATTTTCAAAGTATAAATAATTATATTAATGTACAAATTAATTGTTAATATTTAACTTAATTTTTCTTTACATATAAAATAGAGAAGAGAATTCTTTAGATCTTGCAGCAATAAAAAAAAAAAACAAGTTTGAGAAACATTGATGTAAATAAGCTTGCATGTTAGCATCTTTTGGCTTGGTTTTATATTATGTCTTAACAATTACAAATTTCCCATCACGATATGGCACTTGATCCTGGTGTGAAATTGTATTGAACACACTTCATGAAAACTTCTCGAGAATTGTGCGTCCATTGAACAGTCTTTGGAACTAAATTGAACAACTCAGAGGAGTTCACACGTTGTACTGATTATCATTGTACTGGGCAGGAGCTCAGGTGAATATTATGCAATTCGTCCATGTCTGTCCAATCCCTTCTCTCTCCCCCTATCATTACATTTCTTATGCATCCATTGAAGTGGTCCCTTGTTATCAGTGTTCCTTTTGGAGCAGAGGCTGAAATATTACAATAAACTCTATTAACAAAACTAAAAACAAATCAACATTAAAAATTTAATATTCTTAAAAAGGATATTGATTTACAAGTTGAAAAGCTATAGACTTCAGCAAAAGATAATTGATTAATTTACCTGGTAAACCACCAATGTAAAGGGGCCCGGAGACTGTAGAGTCCATTATATGGTAATTGACATTAGCTGGAAGGCCATATTTTTGGTCCATTTCGTCAACTTTTAATGCCAACTCTTCATCGTTATAAACTGCTTGTATTCTGTGCCATCGGTTGTCACAGATCGTGTATGGACTAGTGAAACGTTGCTCTACATACAACGGATTGTTGTCTCCCAGATCGCCTGACATGATCACTTTACCATTGTTCAATTCCAATGATAATGAAGGTGAATTACCAGGCGCTGTTATGGAAAGCAACACACCCGATAACTCTGACGTTCTGAATTCTAATTGAAGCTCTAAAACTGCACCTAGTTCAAAGTTTCTTTCTGAAAAAGAAAAAATATTGTTTTTTAATTAAAATTTGTATCATGGGAGTTATTTAATATATTATGTATTGTCTTCAGATCTTACTGTATATGGCATATGCTTCATCCTGGAAGTAAGCCCCACTTTCAACATTTGGGAAACATTGGCCAACATGGTAAGCCCTGCTCGTAGATCCAACCATATCATAAACATTTCCATTGACTCTTAAACCTCTGATACACCCTTTTAACGTCTCTAGTTTAACTACTACTTGTTCAGGTATCGGGGTTCCACTTTCAGGAAGTCCTCCAATATACATCATAGACGCCAGCCCAATCTTCCTTGGCACTTTAATTGTACGAGGTGTTTGGGCATCCACCAGTAACGTCAGCTTTCTTTCATCGTGACTAATAACGACATGATGCCAATTACCGTCATTAAACGGTGTCTTAAATAATATTTCTTTCTTTTGTTTGCTTTTCACCAAAAGAAGAAGCTGACCGTCTCTTATTACGACCATGAGGTAATGCTTTGGTCTGACGCCCTGAAGGACACATGAGAATACATTTTAATATTTATTATAATAAATTGTTGAGGGATATTGAAAACTTCCTTTTTACGTACTGGAGTGATGAATAAGAGTCCATTTGGATAATACGTCCGGAAGTCAAACTCTATCGCGTATTTCTTCTCCCAGAATTTCTTAAAATTTAGATAAAGTTGAGTGTGGCTGTTTGGTTTGTCTCCGAATTTCAGAGCACCAGGTTCCAACGAGTAATATGGAACTTTCTGACAACCTTCCGGTTGTGTAGATAATCCTCTGGATAAAGATGCTGATGGCGTGTAAGTAGGAGGATCCTTTCCCATGCTGGGTCCGGGACGACCGATGAGGGCATGGTCGAAACTGACAACTTCGTCAAATCTAATGATACTGAAAAAAGATTTTTAATTATGAATATCTTGATTTGTGTATCTGTAATCCTGCTTAGGGTTATGGAAGTTCAAATTACCCTGCAAATCTTTAACATTAGAAAAGAAAAGTTTAAGTTTATTTTACTTACTCCTCATTAAATACTGCGTCTTTAATAGCGCCGTACAAAGGAGTAGTGGTAGTGATCATTTTGGTATTGTTGATAAGTACTGGCAAGCCCCCAAAGAACAGTCCTCCATTTCCTTCAGGAGCCTTAATAGCGGCACTTGTTGGTGATCTACCCGAGGTCTGATAAGCATCATCTATTCGTAACTCAACATCTTTCCGCCTTTTAATTATCGTCACTGAATGATATCGTCCATCGTTAAAAGTATCATTCGATTGTAAAACCAGCTCTCCTCTTCCAGCGTTTAAACGCACTTGTACTTGTCCATTGATTAAGCACACTGAATAATAACTGTCTCTCTGAAAGAATCAATTAAATGCAATTTTAAATTTAAACAATTAACTAAGCAAAACAATTTTCTGGTCTATTTAAACAAAAAGAAAATAATTAATTTTACATATATTTACCTCTTCATTTCCATGTCGTATATTAGTTACCCGTTCTTCTTGTCCTTCAAACGTAGATAGAAGAAGCACAGCTTCTGTTTGCATCGTTCTAAAGGAGAAGCTCACCGTGGAATTTATTTTGCGAAGGGTATAGGCAGCATGTTCCAAATAACCGTCTCCGTAAAATCCTACTATTTTTAATGGCTGTAAAAATCAAAATTTAATATAGATAAAGTTAAAGGAAAATTATTAGTTCCTATTATTTCTTCTTTATTAACTTACTTTATTTCCACAGGTAGGTTCGACGCCGTAATACTGTTCAGCCATTGGGTCGTAGCCTTCCTGTACAATAATATTGGACATGCATCCAAGAAATGAAGCTTGCGGAGGTAGCATTAGTTTCTCTGCCCGGAAACTCGGCGGTACACCCCCGATGTAATATTTAGCCTGAATGAAATCAGGAATGTCGTCTTTCTTGGGCTGAGGGGTAGGTACACCGATTTTTTTGTCCGCATCCCCAACGCTCAAACTACACTTTTCAATGTTCTTACGAAGGTGATACTGTCTAAACGCATCCACCTTTGTCCAGTTTCCGGTATTGTATTTCGAGTACGAGGACATCTCCATGCTTACATTGCTACCATAACCAATGTGGAGGATCACCTTTCCTTCTCTAAGGAAGATCATGATATGCTGATACTGCAAGTAAGAAATAAAGTTAAATTATGTTTAATTCCAATTTTAATTATAATTGCTATATTTTTCACGTACATTCTTTGGATTTATAGCCAGAAATAGCAGAGCATTCTCATCGTAAGTTCTGAAATTAATAGACACTCCAAATGTGTATTTATTGTACGGGCCTGAAGAGACTCTGTTTCTAACTGCATAGCCTTCTCCATTGAAACTGTAAGCTATATCGTCCCTGACATCTTCCACTCTATAACAATAAAGTAAATCATTAAATAAATGAAGAAACAGCACTTATGCTGCACACAGGTTTCCCTAATTACCCTTCTACACATGCTCTGCAAGCCATATCCGGCGCAGTTGTGATGAAATTCCAAAGACCTATAGGTTTTCCATCTAAAATGACTTGATGCACACAACCTGGAAGTCCATTATTTGCAAGAAGTTCTGTTCTTCTTCGCTGAGACCTAGGAATTCCACCTATCCAGACACGATCTGCGGCAGTGACGTCGAAACGACCATACTCAAAATCTGTTGAATTTGTTACAGGAGGATATCCTCCGATTGCAGATGCCTGTTTTCGCACGTATAATTTGCCTAGGTGACGCATTCTGGAAAAATATATATAGTGAAATTAATGAAAGAAATATATTAAACTTTATAGCAGATATTAACACTAGAACTACCAATCCAGTTAAAATGACTGGCTTCAAGTTTCTTAATTTAATTTATAAATTTTAACGAGGTGTTAAATTCTGTTTCATCCCTTTATTAATATTTAAAAATTAATTTAAAAATAAGTGTGCATCAAGCGATGATCATTGTAATGTTAAAAGCAAATTTTTTCTGATTCTGAACTTCTGAGATTCCATTGCTTTATCATTGTAAATTATTAGAGTCACGATGAATTAATTATTTAAAAATATAATTTCTCTTTCAAAAATACAATACCTCTCAGCCTCAATGCGGTACCAAGATGTATCATTCCGAAGATCACCACTTTCAATTACTTCAGGATGAACAAGGATTCCTGTGCCTCCTCCAACATTCCACACAAATCTTACTCTCTTGTCAACAATCTCCAAAGCAATAAAGTCATCCTGCAAATAGTACAAATAGAAGAAACATTTTAGGCATATAAATTCTACAATTTCAGGAAGCTATGATAGATTTCGAAAAATCGAGCCAAGTTCAATGATTTAAGTATCCTATACTACTTACATTTATGCTACTTGGTAGATAGAACAAGGGACCTTCTTTCCTTGGTTTTGGAAGGGCAAAAGTCATCACGATCGTATTCGTCGATGATGGTTGTAACGTCGATGGTCTATAAGATCGAATGCACTCTTTTCCTTCAGTTGATCTTAACGACACTCGAATCTGTAGAAATAGAAAAAAGAAAATTAATAATGAAATTTTTGAAAATAAATTACAATAACCACTGTATAAAATTATAATTACTCCATCGGCAGTGTTTCTAGCTTCCGCGATTTTGTCTTTAAGATTCTGCAATTTCGATGCTAAAGTATCGTTCCATTTATCGAATACATTTTTCCTTTTCACGGCAGCATTAGATAAACTAATTAATTTCGCATCAGCCTTTTTAATGTTACTCAACGCCTCGGTCACTGAAATAATTTTCAGTTATTATTTTAATTCAACAATGGTAAATATAATTAAATATATGTAATGTATCTTACGTTTTTCACTGGCTAAACTAATCTTTGAATCGCCTTCTCTTTTTAATTCATACAATTTTGGTTTTAATCTGTTAGCAATTCCTTCATTGTAATCATCAATTAATCTTTGATTATCTTTGACTGTTTCTAGCACTTCTTCGTTATCGTCCAGTATACTCTGAATATTTTCACGCACTGTAAGAAATAAATAAATATACAATAACAACTGTTATCTTTTTTGTAGACTTATAATATTCAGTGAGTTTGCAATTTCATATGATAAAATAATTAAGAATCACTTAATTATAATTAACAATAATTTAATAAGACACTTACGTCTTTCGCTATCATTTTGCAAGCTCTGTAATTTTACATTGACTTGATTATCCTTGACTCCAGTATTATTCAAAGTGTTTTTCAAAGCATTTACAGCTTGTTTTTGAAAATCTAGCTGGTCGCTAGCATTTTGGACAATTTTTCCATGCTTTTCCGCGCTATCCCATTGCTTGGACGAGGCCAGCGATATTTCTTTAGATTCGTCCAGAAGCGACTTTGATTTTGGTCCATTAGGAAATGTCTGTACAATAAGTATTTTCGAAATCATTATTTATAAAATATAATAATAATACTATTAAAAGATTAAACACCAAAATCATTGTTATATTTAAGGAATTCTTGTTGATTTTACAATTAGCATAAATTAATTTAAAAATAACTCAATTAATTTAATATTATTTTTAATAAAACCAGGGTGTCATTAATTAATAACAGATAATGTTAATTATTTCATATGAAACGTTTTCCTACCTTGTTATAAATGTCATCAACAATATCTTTAGCTGCCTTTGCTGTGATATTTGCAGTTCTTATGCTATCGACGATATTCTTGTATGCTTGACTGGCCTTCAGGGGGCTAGCTGCGATATTTCTTGTCTCGGAAAACAGACTGCTCGGCAGAAACGCCAAGTTGCACTTTATCAAGTTATCGATCGTCAATTACATTAAGCAATATAGTGTATAATTAATTAACGATTATTGATTCGCGACTGGAACTGTTGAATTTTTGATTCTTTTCTTATAAAGCCGTATACTTTAGCGTCATTTTATTAACACAGATTATTATCCATTTGACTTTACATTATTTAGATTTCACTTCATTGTTACAGGACCAGTGCGAAACATTTTTCAAATAGTCAAGTTGTACTTATTTTACGAAGATCAATTTCATTACTAATGAAAGATTATAACTTACTATTACAACATCTGTTACTTGACTATTTAAACATTACTAAACATTGAAATTTTCTGTGATAATGCAACGAACGAAGAAAAATAACACGTTTTCTCTTACCTGACATACTGATCAACATAATTTGATAAATTTTTAGCGTGTTCGACTGCAGGCACCACGTATTTATCCTTATATTCGTAATTCAGTCGATACAGTAATTCTTCTTTCATATTCAATTTGTCAAACCAGTACGTCAGTTTATTTTTCAATTCTGGGAGATCCTGCAATTTAATTAAAAATATTCTTCATTTATTTTCTCAACAAAAATAATTAGTTCTTTTTCGGTTGTACCATAATTACTCTTGCATAGTATAAACTTTATACTATGAATGGTTATTAACAATTTAATTATTTAATTATTTTTCTGATTGATCAAAATATGAGAATATTATTTTTGAAAATATAATATTTATTTTTGGAGATTACAAAATATGTACTCACTTGAATATTAATCTGAAGGTCAATAATGAAACCACGAGTTTCGTCTATCAATTTTTCACCCTCATTGATGGACTCGTTCACTGCACTCCTCAGCATATCAATCTCACTACAACTGTTTCTAGCTTCCAATAGTGTTTGATTAATATTATTATATAAAGTATCGTAACTGTACAACGTCTCCATGGTGTCTTCTATGATATTTCTCATATCGTTTAATTTTACAGCATATTCTTCTGCATCGTCTTGAGCAATCGCCAATGGTTCCGTCGCATCGTACAAAGAATTCAACCAATCAGTATAATCCGTCACGTCCCTATTATATTTTATTGAAATTATTATTTATTTGAAATTTTTCAATCGAATCACGTAAAGAATTATGAAATACTAACTCGAGAAAATTTTCTATCTCCATGGTTTTCTTCGTCAAGTGTACACTCTTGAGATTGTTTAAAATCAATTTTGCCATTTTTAAAGCTTTTTTAATTTCAATTCTTTTGTTGTCGCTGTTGTATTGAGTTAATAGCTGAATTGTATCTGGAAAAGTATAAGCCATATTATGTTTTCGGAATAAATTTGCTTATCTAATTAATATAGAATAATAAATACTTCTATTAGGCAGTCGAAATTTTGAATATTAAAATTAATAAAATATCATAAAAATATTCAGTTATTTCTATCGAATATATTTTCAAGCATTTGTCAAAATTTACGTGTAATTAAAACGTACCATCAATATATTTTTTCAAATTGTCCATTTCGATCTTCGCGCTAAATATATTGTTCTTTAAGTCATTACTTTTGGATTTAAACGTGTCTCCCTGTTTTACTTGTTCATTCGCCTGAAAAATATATTAACAATAAACATTCGATACATTTTGGAATTTTTGCAAATGAAAATTCAACTAATCACGCACAGTTCTGAATAGCGCTTCGAGGTGATTCTTCAATTTCCGATACTCGTGCCAGGGAATATTTTTCATTCTTTGCTTCAGTTTATTTTGCAGCTCTATTTCTTCGAAATATGCTGTTACATTCGAATCGATGTACGCTAAATCTTCCCACGGTGGAGGAATGTAACCATCTGCTATGTGAGCAGTTCCTTCTGCTAATTCCTGAGAAAGTATCGCTAAGGTATCCAGTAACAGACCCGTGCAATTATCGTTACATGCTAAAATGAACATTAAGAAAAAATATATATAATTTATTTGTACAATATCTTAGTAAACAGGACATGACACGCTGTAGTATGGATCATCTTGTATTACTTACAAGTGCAAACATTGTTTATGTAAACGTGACGATAGGCTGTACATTCAGAACAGTCTCGTCCAGTGGATCCAGCTCTGCATCTACATTGTCCCGTTTCCATATCGCATTCGTCACTTAAGCTTCCAGCTGAATTACAATTGCATGGCATACATTTACCATCAGGGAGGTGTGGATGGCCATAATATCCAGGAGAACACCTCTCGCATTTTCTACCAGTGTATCCTGTGCAGAGATACGTATTAGATTTAATTTTACCATTTTAGATTGAATTTTCCAAATGCTAAGTGCCGCAAAAATACCTATAGTGATAATGATTTGTGGTAGACTCTTGATAACTCACACATATGATTTGTTTGACCATTTAATTGTTTTAGTGTTTAGGGAAAGTACGTGTGGAGAACAATAGACATCTGCGGACAGTTAGCGAACGGCAAGTTATCAAGAGTCCACCGAAACTTTTTGAAATTAATCTTTATTTATTGCCCATGGAAATGAAAAGTACGAACCAGGTTTACAGACGCAAATTGCTTCCGTATTAGCAAGGATCATGCAGGTATTCGAAAATCTTTTATCCGTTTGAGGGCAGGGACATGGTTTGCAACCGTAATCTGGATGACCATAGAAACTGTCCGCGCAGACGTCACACCTTGGTCCTACGGTATTTCCACGACAATTCTATGGAAAAAAATATTCTTTACATGAATAAAACACTTATTTCGTTCAACATGATTTTAAATAGAATAGCAATATAAATTCTAGTAAAAGAGTAGAAAGAATTTATTTCGGTATTATACACGCATCAGTGGTTGCTTGTAATAAAATTAATGAAACAAATTGTCCTTCTTACCAAACAATGTCCTGTTTCCTTATCACAGATCTCTGATCGTCCATTACATTGACACCGTCTTGCTTCACCAACGAGATCGATAACGATGGTCGATGTAACGGTTGTATTCTTGTACCATCTGTAGTAGCCGATGCTTGGATCCTGACAGGATGTGCTGTTGTATTCCGGAGGACATTTACAGATCTCTATACCCGTTGCGAAAGGTGGAGTATGAGTGGGCGTTAGAACCGCTGCGTCTAACGATGCTTGAAGTAAACTGTAAGTCAGTGTAAAATAATATAAACGATACTGTTTAATATTTCACTAAATTTTTCATTATTTGCTAATACTATAAATTCGAAATACCCGACCAACATTAAATAATTCTACTAATGGTTAATGAATTTTATTATTAAAGTTCGCTTAATTTCTCTCAATTTTATTAAAAAATATTTAGCGGTATCAATTTAATGGTTAGTAGCTATAGTTTTCTGAAATTAAAAAAATAAAATATCTACTCACGTTGTTTTTGTAAATTCAGCATTATCAGATGCTTTTACAAGAATATACTGAAGATTTTGTAACGCGACCATAAGAACTTCCCTGGTCACTTTATAATCGGGTCTATTTTGTAACTGCCATAAGGACTCATGAAATCTTGAACAAAAACCCTGTATTATTTCATTTAAATAAAAAGGGAAGGTATTAAATATTCATTTACCAATGAAAATTACCTGACTTCGTAATGATTGTTATCCACAGGTAAAGGTAAATAATATTCCAAGACAATCCTGTGGTTTCCTTGCAACTGCACCACTGGATATTGATAAGTCGATCTCAAAGGTATACCACCTTCTGTTGAAGTTGTAAATCTTAAGAATCCTCCGTAGGAAACGACCTTGAATATGTTCATTTATTTATTCATTATTTTATGTAAAATTTAATGGTGGTTTTCTTAAATGTTCAAAAAATACCTTGTCACCCAGAAATTGTTCAGGAAGCATCCAATAAAGTGGATAATTATAATATAGGTTTGATGGTATTGTGACGTCACCTTCGATATCAGGAATTATTGAGAGACCATTGGTCACGTTTAGACCACCATTAATGGGAGATAAATAAATTTGAGACCTAAATTTCGTAATCTGCAAGTGAGAAATGAAATGTGAAAAATTGAAAAATTTCATATAATACTGATACTTCATATTATTTTTGTTAATTAAAACGTGTTAAACTATGGAAGTCATTCAAATCATCCCCTCGTTATGACACTTACTATTATGTCATTGATGGTATCATTAACATAGAGTGTACGAGGACGTGTCAATCTGCGTTGACCCCAGCTAAGACCAGCTTGCTGACAGGAAGTGGTTCTTCCAAAGCAGAAACATTCAGTGCAACCCTTCGGGCTATCCACTGCCAGACCAAATGTACCCTCTCTACACTGATTGCATTGTCTTCCATATACGAGTTCCTGAATCACATTTTTATAAATAGTCATATTTATCTGCTAATTAAAATATTAAATTCATAACAGTTTTATTTTGAAAATAATAATTTTACTTTGCAAGGACACTGTCCTTGGTCGTCGCAATCGCAGATTTCATCACCACACTGCAAGGTACCTGCCGAATTACAACCACAAGGACGACACCTAGGATAACCATAATATCCTTTTGCACATTTTTCACATCTACGACCATCGTAGCCTATTCTGCAAGGGCATTGCCCCTGGTGATCACAATGGGGCCTCGTAGAGCCAAGAGTACAATCGCAAGGTCTACACCCAACCCCATGCACCAGATCCCATGATCCTGGTCTACATCGGTCGCAGTGTTCACCAAAAGTTAAGGTTGGGCACACGCAACGACCAGTGTCAGGGTCGCAGATGTGACCTGATCGCAGACAGGGATCGCAAACTGCAAAGGTAAAAGGAAATACATGATTGCAGCGAGATGTGCATTTGCATTTTATAAGTGCACCGATGCACTTGATAAATTCAAAATGCATTCGAGAAAAAATTACAGTCAGATTATAGGGATTATTTAAAAAGTGTAAAATTCTTCTAATTTTACTTGAAACAGAATTATAGTCTGCTGCAGTTGTCAAAATTAGTCTATTAATTAATTTTATATATAATTTGGGTAACTGTGTAAATTATTCAGAACTTCAGGTAATTGTTTACCCTGGCATCCCTTTGAAGAAAATCCATAATATCCAGGCAAACAAGTATCGCAGCGTGCACCACCGACCCCTGGTTTACAGTAGCATTGACCTGTAACGTCGTGACAAGAAGAGTTGTGCGATCCTATGGGATCGCATCCGCAAGGAGCACATCCTGCTCCTGTTGTCAGACCCCAATAACCGACCTTAAGAATACAAAAATAAGACAGGAAAACGTATAATATATCGATTAATAATAAATTAATAATAAATTGATTTAATTATTCGTTTGCTCACCACACAGTGATCACATTGTCTGCTAGTTACATGAGGCTTACATTGACACTGCCCTGTCACGATATCGCAGGCACTAGTTATTGAACCAATAGTGTTACACCGACATCCTGGAAATATTAAAAATTACACATTTTTATATTAATAACTTTTGTTATAGAATACAATTCTTTGCTTAATTAAAAATGATATTTTAAAATATAAACAACATTTCCATTAATTTTTCTTCGTTTCGATCATTTGAAAATTCACCTCTCAACCTAACTCAACATCGCAGAAAAGCATTTCATTCATCTATCTCCAGCTAACAACGCATAAATCTCAACTTTATCACGATCGCCATCTATTCAGTCTAGATCCTAGTCATGCATGACTAGCATATTTATTGATCGATCGCATTTCGCAATTAGCAATGCCGTCGCGGTGAATATCGCATTGTATTCAAACGACTCGAGCCCTCGTTGCCACTTTCGCGATTGCTGTCTCGTGATGGAAAAAAAAGAGGATGAAGCATTCGATCAGGTATTTTTATGCTGTAACCATAAATCGTGAACAGGTACCGCATATTTAAATTCAATTTAGTTACCGGTGTCAGACGTAGTGACACTATTTGTAATCGTCTCGTTCAGACCTCAGATACTTGTACTAACAAATTGTAATAGGATCATTATTATAATTTTTGTATAATATAACAGCATTCAATTTTTAATATTATACTACAGAATCTATACTATTATAATAGTGTCTACATTCTGCACCCATATTTAAAATAATACCTTTATTGTACCTATATATGCTACACTTAGATTTATAGTAATTATAATAATATTTATATCTATGTTATACTGTATCTACACTGTACCAATATCGCTATGTATTGAAATTCTAATAACAATAATATGTATACCCATACTACACCTGTAATTACCGATATTACAATAGACTCTAGTTATATTGCCACATGAGCAATTTGACGTTCACATGAATTTTAAAGCATACTGGTGCCACCCTTTTATGAAAATGATACCTTTCTATCTTCCCTTCTCTCTTTAAATGATAGTTTGAAAGCTTGACAAACTTTTCGCTTCTACAGATCCATCGATGGCAATATAACGAGAGTCTATACCTATAATAGATCAATATTTAATATTATACCCCAACCTATTGAAATTCTAATAACATCAACCATAACAGGGGCCGTAAAGCAAACAGCTGGAACTAATGGTGCGGTTGGATAAAAAATATGGTGAAACTTTCGCAATTACAACGCAGCGTGTCCAGCTACGTCGTCCAGTTAATTTATTAGTTCAACGAGCAGCAACATCGTTTTACACGGCAACAGCTCCTAACATCCTCTTCCCCGTAGGACACTCAATTTGAATAACTTATAACGTTACAGTTTCAGCCTGCGGAGGTTTCATGTCGTTTAATAATACGCTAAACGTTATTAATGGACACTTACAGTGGAATTAATTCGATCGCTAATTATTGGCTCCCTTGTGTAAACATAAATTAAAATCCTATATATCGTAAATATCGCAATTGTCACGTTGTCGGTGTACATTTTCTACGGCTTTCTAAATGATCGAATTCCCTCGAACACGGTATTTAATATATTACAAGTAAGACGAGAACATAAATTTATAGAACGGAACACGAAGAATGTTTTGGAAAGAAAATTGAACACGCTTCATTTGCTCGATTTTTCATCTTATATAATATATTACAAAGTAACTAAGTAACTTACAAAATTGTGTAACAATTTTTTATTTATAGTAAGCAAGTGGTTAGAATAAATAACGATCGTTATTTATAGCAAACACGTTTTATAATAAATAACTTAATGATATAGTAGTATATTTTGTTACATTTCAATAAAGAAACATTAATAAAATATACAACTATTCGATAAGATTGGTTATGAAGAATTTTTAATACTCTCGTTTTAATGAAAAAAATTGTAGAACATGTCTAAAGTACTTTAAGAGCTGTTGACAATGATAATAATTGATTTCAGTATGTATTTATTGAATGATTTTAGAATTGAGTGTCTTGTAGTTTCCGCGCAGTCTTTTTGCTTTCGCAGTAGAATATGTCTATCATTGGTCAGACAGAACGTATACGCCCTAGTCTTAAAGCAGTTAGACGGTGTAATATAATAATTACTGTTGAAAGTAATTAAAATGTTAACAAGAAATACATCTTCCTTTTATTATTACTAGTGGAACGCCACTTGCTATGCACGGGGAATTAATCAGTTAAAATTTGACTTATGGGCCTCGGCTCAACCTTCCCAGTTATTTATTATTTTTTTGTCTTTAAGGGCCTCACGAGGCCCAACCCTTTGTCACTGCATCCCTTATATGTCTGCATCCTTAACATCCCGGTATCCCTTATATCACTACATTCCCTATATTCCTTATACCTCGGCATCCCTTACCACTCTGTACCCTTTATATCTCTGTATCCCTTACACTCCTAAATTCTCCCTGCAATATCTTGTATCCTTTCAACCTTTATAATAAATATATTATAAATATAATAATATATTATAAATAATATACTTATGGCCACTGGATCGAGTAAAGGTAAGTAAAGGTAAGTAAAGGTAAGTAAAATCTCATGAAAAATAATTTTAAATTTAAATTTTTGCAAAATTTAATTCCTTTTTTTGCCACCAGAGAGCGCTGATTCGACGTGGAAAATTTAGTTCACATTTTTGCCGCTAGATGGCCAAAATCTTTGCATCGTTTAGTTCCTTTTTTTGCCACCAGAGGGCGCTGATTCGACGTTGAAAAATTAGTTCACATTTTTGCCGCTAGAGGGCCAAAATTTCGGCAAGCTTTAGTTCCTTTTTCTGAAACCAGATGGCGCTGATTCGACATCGAAAATTTAGTTCACATTTTTGCCGCTAGAGGGCCAAAATTTCAGCAAGCTTTAGTTCCTTTTTCTGAAACCAGATGGCGCTGATTCGACATCGAAAATTTAGTTCACGTTTTTGCCGCTAGGGGGCGCTGTTTTTTTCGAAATTTTCGCGAAATTCTCGAAACGAGGAACTAACTTACCTTAACTTACCTTTACTGGAAGCAGTCTTTGTAATATATTCATTATAAGGGGTGCAGAGATGAAAAGAATGTAGGGATGAAAGGAATGTAGGGATGAAAGGAATGTAGGGATGAAAAGAATGTAGGGATGAAAGGAATGTAGGGATGAAGAGATGTAAGGAATGTAGGGTTGATAATAATGTAGGAATTCTTATATAACAAAATTCAGGATGTATGTTCTATTAAGACATGTTTCATTGTGTGTTTCTTCTATTTTTTATATTATTTTTATTTTAACTATGTATAAAAAAGCAGTTAATAATCTGGTTAATATTTTTAGAAAATTTCAAATAATGGAAAATCTTGATAGTAATATCAGGTTGGTGCATATTCAAATATTAATTACATTTTGATTATATATTATTCGTGTTTTTGATTTTATGTTAATAAATTGAAGATTACTGAGGGAATGTTATACAAAATATTTAGATCCACATTGCTTTAATTAATTTAATT
This sequence comes from Osmia lignaria lignaria, assembly GCF_051020975.1. Lineage (NCBI taxonomy): Eukaryota > Metazoa > Arthropoda > Insecta > Hymenoptera > Megachilidae > Osmia > Osmia lignaria. The sequence continues at coordinate 10,777,023 of NC_135041.1, forward strand.
AATTTCTATTTATAAACCAATAAGTTAATAGTCTCCTCAATAAGAAGTAACTAATTATTAATATCTTTTAAACAATTAGCCGTCTGTCCCCAAAATAAGGTGATAGACTTTCATTAATAAGTGAGCGTAATAATTGGGAAGTTCCTTTCGTTAATAATCACCTGAGCAATCTAAAATTACAAAATCCATTAATTCCGTAAAATCTGCAGTCGTGGCAGTGTTAATAGCTGTTAAAAATGATAGTCAAGATGATTAATTCCATTTTTCATCCCAGACAATTGCTACTACGCAATGGTGGACATAAAAGGGAAAGACACGTCTAAACGACTTAAGCTTCTTGAAAGGATCTCGTATTCAATCATGATTGCGATATTCTCTCGCAATTTCGTGTATCGTAAGAAGGTTTAATCATCTTCCGGAAGAAGTTAAGGACTCGTTACCAGGAACACTATCGCGCAAGTGACACATGATTAATTCGAGCAGCCATGACACGGCCAGTCTTGGCTCGTGCTTACCATGGTTAAAACATAAATAATGATCTTACGTCTCTAATCCCGCACGGTATTCAAGCTGGTGGTTGCAGATAAATAAATAACTAGCCTCGTTACAAAGCCGAGGGATCAGCTGGAGGCTGACTATGACGCCGCTTTAATCATGACTAATATCGATCATCCTTTAAACCGATAACTCGACGTCGGTTCCTTTATTAGCTTAACAGTTCAATTATCTTTAACGAAGTACACTGATAAGAATGTCTGATGGAGACACTGCTTAGAGTAGATTAATTTTTTTATAATATGACATTGTAACATAAACATTCTACGATCTAGAATTTAGGGGTAATCAATCGTCTATTCTTATCTTTGCAAAATTTGCTAATTAAGAAAAATTTGATTATGATACTTATTGTTAAGGTAAGTCCAGGAGAGATGGACTAGATAAGTATTTTTTTTAAGCATTCAGACAATTAATTTTCTTTGTCATTATAATCAATTTATTTATATCTAATCTTACTACTAATATTTTTTGATTAATCTCACTATCGCTCATTTTTATCACTTCTATAATAAAATAAATTGTTTACCTTGCAGGAATACTATAGATAATGAATGGGTTAATACACTACTTTAGAATTTGACATTGTGTTATGAAGAAAAATGAAACACTAAATTGATGTAGTCTGATGTTCATTTATTGATATTCATTGATTGATTGATTTTCAACTGTGATGGCTATATAAAACGAGCTACGCAATTAGATCAGGTCATCTCCAGTAGACACATAGAAATACATGTTTTAGATTTTCTTGGATTACGATAGCGTTAAACAATTAAATCCAAATAGAGCTGCAAGTATACTTTTCTTAAAATATCTTGAACGTGTTCAAACTACGTTTATTTATCAGTGTTCAAGCATCACTTCTACTTGACCTAAATCTTCTAACAGAAGATTCTTTTAAAACCCCCCTTCGGAGTTCAAACATTTTTCCTTCCTTATGTTTTTTATACAATCTTTTGAGAGTTGCTATATCTTGTTTGAATAAATTTCGGAAGTAGAATGCTGGAGATTCCTGCAAACGAGTAATAAAAAATAGTAAAAATAGGCGAACTTTGGTGTTTATTGAAACATTCTTTAACAGCATGATTCCATATGTTCCAAATTCTTCGAATTTAAATAGTTACTTTTCTTTGAAATATTGGAATAACTATAACAAGAGCTAGGCATAATTTGAATAAAAACTTGAAATAAAATCAAATTAATCAAAAATAACAAATTAGTCTTTTACCTAAATTAAAAATTATTTGTTATTTTGCAGTAACAAGGAATAATTTGAAAATTTATTTGACCCTTGCCCTATAATATCGTATCACGTAAAAAATTTACAGTTTCTAAATGAAAAGGTTAAAAGCGTATAAACGAAAATTAACAAGTAGGCGTATACAATGGGTTGAAACAGTAAAAGCTTGTAATTGAAGCGGAGATACGAAATCCCTTTGGGAGTATCTGCTCGTAAAATGCTCTCATAGTTAGCTGAAAGATAATATCATAATTTTCACGCATACTCCCATTTCTTCTTTACTACCCACCTACTAATCAATCGTTTTTATCATTGTCGATCATATCTCTTTGAAACTTTCTCCCTCTTACCATAATAATGATTCTTTGTTAACATAAATATGTAAATTCGAACCTGCACAAGAAACCTGACTTTATTGTACACGATAAATTCTAATAAAGTCTCTAACAAATATTTGAATTTAATACTACGTTATTAGACAACACGAACAAAGCAAGAATGTTATTATCTGTAATGTATCGTGGTTGAATGTTTATTTAAAAAATTTTGGCTTTGTCGAATTGCAACATTTATTTTAAATTTTTGATACAAATTTCTGTAGTATTCTTAGTATTTCTTTAGTCAATTGTCACAGTAAACATACAATAATGATTATTAAGGATATTATAAATTAATTTTGTTAATTTAACGCTTTCATTTATTATTTAGAATTAGTAGAATAATATTAATATTATTCAGAATATTCTCTCTCTTTCATAGGTATTTTAATTATCAAACTATATGACCTGTAATTCTTCTATGACGCATCAGAAACCTAGATTACATGGACATATAAAATTCTGAAAATAAATTTTCAGATTTATTTGCAATTCATCGTTATCGTATCCTTAGTAATCGAACGGTCGAATCTTGAACGTCAGACACCCAAGAGTGCTCTTGTAATACTTGAAAATTTGTTTTCCTTTGCAGAAATGACGTAGTTGTATCAAGTGTTTCGTCAGGCATGTAACATCAATGAAAGAGTTCAATATTGATTAAAGTTTCCTATTTTTAATATTTACCGATATAATAAACGCATAAATTAATTTAGATAGGAAGTAAAATTTACTCCGAAGGAACTGTGAAATGGAATTCTTTACTGCACATATCCTTCTCTACTTATATCGGCACGTGTATCGTTTCGACAGTGAAATCTTCTATTTTCAGTCAAACACCAGGCGCCAGACCTCTCTTGAGGGATAAAAATTTGTTTTTACTAATCGTCCCGAGAGATGGTTTAATTTCAAGAACATAAATCATGAAACGAATGCTGCGAAAGAGAAGAAACAGATTCATTGACAAAACAAACTGCTGGTTAAATAAACTAGACTAATCTCTACACTGCTGCTCTAAGCTTGTTCCTGTTCTCTTAGTTTTTCATTATTTTATAAAGTATCTTCAATTATCTGGTAGCTGTGTATACCAACACTTTGATAGTCGCACATTTTATAGTATCCACAATTTTTGTAATTTTACGTTCTTTTTTTCATTTTAATCTTGTAATAAAAGCCTGAAAAAGAGTTCGAAAGAAGATTCAAAGTTTGCAAAATTAAAAATGAATATAATTAAAATAAACCAATTTACATTAAATAATTAATCGCATTATACATACACAACTTCTACATTTCAAATAGAAACACAAACGCAAGTTAGCTATAAAAAATTCATCAATATTTGTACTTTGTATCAAAAGACAAGCATATTTTAACAATTTAAGACTTGTGCAAAGAACCCTTATCGTTTCGATCATCGCGTAGGAGGATCGACATGATCTACGAGCCACCGTAGCGACAGCATTAATGTGATCTATGGTTCCTGACGGGTCAGCTACGGCTGGTATCCATTATTTCATGTTGTTCGATCAATGCGTGTGAAACGGAAGGTGTGTTACTCTAATCGGATCCATAGATCCTCAGGAACCTTTGAACTTCACTGTGAAACAAGGCAATAAGGAAAGTCGATGCTTTGAATAGTTGGTGTTATGTTTCGCTACCGGGATTTATTTGATGGTCATTTCTCTTTCTCTGTTTCTTTTATTGTTTGATGATTCAGAATGTAGTCGATGCGAATAGTTTGACATTTCCTCGTCTCCTTCTCAAATGGTACATTTCAAGAGATAAAAAGTCTGACATAATTTCATGACATAAAAGTATGTCAAAATACTACTTATACTACATTAATTTGTAGCTTAAACTCTCATAAAAAAGATTACTTAAAAGGTTTATTGGTATTTTTAATACAGAATGACTGGTCGTGAATTGCAACAAACAATGAATCGAAGTAATGTTATTCGATAAACGTATTAGATTAGTCTAATACAATTTTATGACAGAAAAGTATCACAAAATGGCACTTGTGGCATATCAATTTAAAGCTTAAGGTTTAATAAAAATGACTATATAAAGGTTCCCTTAATATTCTTAACACAAAATGGCGGACGATCAGATGCAATGAACAATTGAATTCGTTAAATATATCTGCAATAACTTAATATTTTCCCATGAACAGACTATAACGAAACAATATAAATATTTTACTTTCTATGGAATAAAGTTGAGGATCCCTGTAAAGGAAGACTTCCTTTTACACGCCCATACGAGACACCCACGCTCGTTGCGAACAGTATCGTGTACACGTTGTTCAAATCGGTGCCAACCTTTCGTCTCGACCCGAAAAATGGTCAGACTACTTTCGATCGTTCCAACGTGTGGGATCCCGTGTCGAAAAAGGGGAAAAAAACGAACCAGAAAACAAAAAATTGCAATTCCTAGCGACGAGAGATTTCTGTTTCGCCTACGCGTCTCGGCATTGCGAGCAGGGATTCTAATCGGAATGCGATAAGTATGCTGATAATTTCATAGCGAACAACTGGTGGTAAACGGATAGGTGCAATATTAATTAGTTCTCTTCGATGTCATTGGCCTGTTCTGCTGGTCCGGTCGAGGGCAATCAATTTCTGGTGAACAATTTTTCCACGGGTCACTTGAGACATTAATGAATCGACAAAGACGAATTGCTTGCGATATTAGTGATACATAAGAGACTTTCTGTTCTATCGAAAGATATTTCATTCTTTTTAATTGGAAATTTATTGTAGTCTATACGGTGATGAAAAATGTTTTGTTTTTCATTTCTCGAATTAAAATGCACACAAAATTCAATTAACACTAAATGACTGATTCTAGGTTTGTTATTTGAATACCTTATCTACCATATTGCAGCCCCTGAACAATATATTTATATTTCAAAAAAAATGTACTTGCACAATATTTCACTGTTTCTATTATTTATCATTTTAAGTACTTAATTATGAATATTTTCAACTGGATTACTCGAGAAATTTTTTAAAATATCACATAATACAGAATTTATTAAAGTGCCATTGTTAAATATTTTTTTACTTCATTTTCAATTTCAAAACAGTATTTTAGTTTTAGTATTACAATAGCATAATGTTATCTATAATGTTATCAATAAATTAAAAGTAAAAAAGAAGATTCCGCGTATCGCACGAGATATTACGATTTACATTCTCGAGGGTGCTCCTCGAATGGACCTTTCACAGTTGAGCTTCCCTCGTAGCCAGTTCTTTGCTTTTTACCGATCCCGCTTCTTCTTCTGCCCACGTAACCACGTCGGTCCATATATAAGTGTCAAACGTTCACCCGTCCGTGGTGCGCCTTTATTACCACGTGTACACGGTTGTACGAGAGAGGTTTGCACGTGTGCGATGCTCGTTTCTCATTCATCCTTGCACCGAGCCGAATAACAGAAAGTTGCAGGTGGTCTTTCGTTCATAAATGATTTCGCCGACACTCGGCATAGATTCTTTGCTTTTCTGATTTATTTTGATTTTTCATTCTAAATCAATACAGTCACTAAATATCACCAGAGTCTTGATTTTTCTTTTCCTTTCTCGTTTTGAAATGTAAATATTTTAAGCGTCAATCTTTATTTTTTCCATGAAAATGTATCAAATTTTACATAAGAAGTTGGTAAAGTTATTAGGTTTCATTTGTTCCATAGTATCCAATACATCTTCTACAGTAATTAACATCATCCATCATCTAATAGAAGTTTTAATTAATAAATCTCTCAATGAGAATGTCATATGAAATAGTACAATTTAAAGTTTCACTGTGGGTCTAGTAACACGTTTAGCTAATTGAAAAATGAAATTGAACGAAACGAAGAGAAATAATTAAATAAGTGTCAGTTCGAATGAATTAGCTCGTTCGGCTAATTAGATAATTTCAATATGGAATAAGTCTCTTATTTAACAATTTTCCTTAGTCGGTTAAAAACCAGTAACGTTACTTTCCTCTCGTATGTTGTAACAAATAAAATCCTGTTTGCGTAATATACCTATGTATGCACGAGGTATGTTCATTATTTCTTTTTTCTTTTCTCTTTCACAAAATATGAAAATGTAGGAGCAAAGTAATAGAGCGTAGAGAAATTATGATTGGCGAACAGATATGGGAAAATTTGTATCGATTAAGATGGGACGATTAGAGTGATCGTCAGCCATTGATCCCTATCGATAGAACAGCCGTGTCTAGGTGGCCTGGGGGCTGTGTTTCGATTAAGTCACGATCGATCGATCGATGTCCCTTCTGTGACGTGCCGAACTCGTTTTACCGGAAGCAATTATATTTTAATCAATTTTTCCCCAATACCATAATATCATTATCGTCGATTACCTGCATTCCGTTAATTAAAAGGCAATCAAAATTGCTGAACAGTATCGAAAGAGAAAGATAGCCCGAAGGGGTTTCAGAATTAATTCTGTTTAGATTCTAATTATAGATAATAAACATAGGTACAGGTAGACAGAATTTCGCTAATAAATCATGCTAATCAATAATCAATCAAATTCTTAAGCATAGGCGTTTCAAAATTCTTTTTAGTGAGATACCTGCAACAAATAAAATTTTCAAATAATTAAGTCAAATAATTAAAAAGCTAAATAATTTTATTTAAAAAATTTTCTAAAATTGTTTTTTTTTAAAGGACCATCGCTCTAAGGGGACCTCTTCATGATCTCGTGGTGTAATTTTGCATGAAAAAATAAAATATTAGCTTCATAAGCATAGATAATTTCGTAGAAAAGCCATAGTACAAGTTTGACGAGGCAGAGATAAGACGCGAAGAAAATGGCACGTTTCAGAATGATTTCATTGAAATGGTTCTTCGAACGTGACAACGCAAGCTGTTCTCGTTTACCATGATCGATAAGAAAATATTTTTACGCCTGTTTGACGGTGAACGAATCGCTGCTTCCAGTTAAAAGTAATCGAAACTTAGCGAGATGGAAACGTATCTTTTGCGGTGAACGTTGTGGTGTGCTGGACACATTAGCCACTTGTCATCCTGACATATCAATTAAAATTGCTCGTGGATAAGGAATCTTATTAATATTATCGCACCTGTACGACACTTTCCACCAAGCCACGTCACGGATACATGATGTATTATCTAAATCGTTACTAAACGCGTACGTCCAGACGAGTTAAAGATTGCTACCAGGACGATCGTGATTTTGCGCTACACTGAATACGAAACATGACTTATGAAATATTAGTAGGCGAAGCGTGGCTCTGATTAAACGATAGGTATTATTAATAATGCTTCAAGTATTAACTTGTCAATTCAAGTCACCATCTTCACACTCTTTTTTCTATACAACTATTTATTAACCTGAATATATTTATCGTATTTATAGAAAAAAAAATTAAGGCACAGTATTTTGAAACCGACTGACAGGTGTACCCCCTTAAATATTTGCATAAGTACGTAATACAAAAATCATGAGATTGTTTTCTGCTTCGTTTCAGTTAAAATGTACCACATTGTAGATAGAAATTGCACTGGTATCCATCTCTAGTAGGGTAATCGAAAATTCAGAGTTCTGATATAATTATGTCTTAGGTTGTCTGACAACCGGTCGACTATTCTCCTTACACCTTGCGGTCTCGCGGCTTCTTTTCTTCCAATTCCTGGTAATTTGATCCATAGAAACGATTTCACGTGTCATATTACGCGTTTACACGACTGGGCATTCCCTTGTCCCTTGTCAACTCGCGAAATCGTGTTCCTACACTGTTGACCTAAAGTTTAGAATCGTACCTACAAATGACTGATTAATTGGTAATTAATTTCACTTAAAAAATTTGCAATCATCTGTGGCAACTTGTTGCATTTAATTCTAGAATCAAACCTGTTAAAATGATGAATATTAAGTTTCTTATTTTTCACTTCTAATCAATAATAGCATGCCTTTTTAAAATATTGATATTATATTGGGTGTAGAAATAGCTGTTAGCTCAACCTAAAGAAGACATAATGGCTGCTATTATTGTATTTCTTTTCACTGGGAGCGGCTATTCAAGCAAAGCAACCCATCGAATGTGGTTTACCATCTCTCACTTTTATCCCGCCTTTGATCTTAATTAATTTCAGTTGCCTATTAGTTCACTTCAGAAGTGACCTCGGTAAGCAGAGGCTGCGTCGGTAGAATCTTAATAGAACATGATGAATCAGCTGTTTGAAGGAGTGCGAATAAAAGGATCAACAGTTCCATGTCTCTGATATAAGAAAATATAAAGAACAATTGTAATTTATGTTTCTCCGTTTCTCTATCACCTATCAATATAACTGATCAAGGTATCGTTCAACTTTAATTGCACTTTAAACAAGCCAGAGGTGAAAACAAACATCAATCATCGTACAAAATATTCGGATCATTTCGTGTTAAACGTAACTGATAGCGTTAATTCATCCAATTGTACGATTCGATGAGGAAGGTTCATTCAATTCACTCGATGATTCATAACATTGCACTGCTCGCGAATTGCTCGCTTGATTATGATAATAACGTTGGACCGAATGTTAGATTAACGTTAAAACAGAGTGGCGCCATGCATGAGACACAAACTTGTGCTCGTTTTTGCGATAAGCCATGACTGATGTCAGCATAAATTGAATATGTAACATACGAGTTGAGATATCCGGATAAGAGGAATAGTTCCATGAGCAAAACTAAGCCGATAAGAAAGAATAAATATTTTTTGTTTGAGCTTTCGTTTACTTGTAAATTTTGCAAAAATGATAGCTCAAACAAAAAAAAAATGTATTCGTTGTTTCAATTTCTTTATGCTTGTAGAATCACCCCCTACTCGATCAAAGGCACCCTGCAGATCTATCGTTAAAATTTGGTAAATTGATTTATTTATATATTATGAAAATGTTAAATAACATCCTGAAAATTCAGTTCATTCATACTATTCGAATAACAGCTGTAGTAAATTGTTCAATCAATGGATAACGACCAGTTCAATTGAGATAACCGTGAATAGTTTACGGTCCCCGTAACAGATAACTTAATTTCTTCCTCTGTACGCTATCAATTCCTTGGTACATTGTAATTGAAGTTGCATTACACGCAACTTCCGTCTGAATAAGTAAAGTACCTCGTTAAATTGACGCTACTCTTATTCAATAAACATTTTACACGCGGATCGATCGTTAACGTTTTTCCAATGCAAACGACTCTATAGCACTCGCTTCGTCTATTTAAATGTACGATTTAGACCCTCGTTTAAATGCAAATGTCTCCATGCTAACAAATTACAACGATACCGTTTCCCTCGATTTTCCAGTCCAACGTCTGATACAATAAATGTAAATTGACGAGTATCGGTGGAATTCAATGTTTAATGCTTGGTATTTTAATTCGAGTAAATGCGAATGATTATAAACAGTTTCAATTTTTACCTAATTAGACGAGTAATATTTATTATATTAACAAATTGATTAAAGCAATGAAAATAGATAATTTGAATTTCAAGCCTTCAATTTTCCACTTTACATTATTTATATAAGACCTAGTAATGTTATTTAAAATTCAATTTTAACTTGTTGAAACTCTAATTATTAAAAATAGAAATAGTTAATTTTCATATTTTCCAATGCCAGCCTTATATTATTAATACAATTTTTAATTAATTTACTATTTTAATAAAATGAAAATATATTAGTGAACATTAAGTCAAATCTTGTACATACATGAATAACAAACTACGCTTATTAAGTATCTTATGGAGAATGAAGGTAAGTTTTTATGACTAATATTTTTAATTATACCTGTGTATAAATTGCTTTCAAATATGTATGTCGAATTTATGATCATTTAGAACCGTTAAATAATTAACTCTTTTTTTTCTATAAAAGTATCAAAGTCTCCGAAGGGCTGATAAACGTTCAGAAGGCATTTGTACCGAAGGTAGGATGTATCGTTGCGGTGCATCGTGGCATGCACATTATGTATGCACACGATGCACACGTGCATTGAAACAAGGTTCGCTGCAATTTCGGATTATGGGAACCGGTGTATGTAGAAGGTAAATCGCGGTTAACCACGAGTGAAAAGGAAGGAAAAAAGGTACGGAGCATCGTCGGGGATCTCGGAAGGCAAAGCGGAAACGCGAGACACGAGGTTTGATTAAAAATTGCGAAGAAAGAAGAATTTGATAGGAAGAGATTGGAATTGCGTTGGGAAGTCGCTGTGAAACAGTGTTATATGTATTCCTGATTTTGCTAAAAATTAAGTTGGATATTAAATAATACACGAGTGGCAAGACTTAAATGTTAGTAACACGAGATTTTTAAAGAATTACAAGATTATTTAATAAGGTTGATCCACAATTTTGCTATGCTGATATTTCAAGTGTTTATAACTTCTTCATTGTCAAATGTCTTATTTAACACTTGAAATAAATAAATAATAAAATATAAAATTATAAAAATATTAGAAAATAATTTAGCCCATAGTCTATAAGATCTTTTTAGTTTCCCAATTTCTCTTTTTCCAAATAATAAGCTTTCTTAGCTATAATATCTTAAAATATTAGAAATATTATTACTGTAATATCTAGAAATTTTAGCTATTAATTTAACTCCATCATATTATATTTATTTCCTGCTATATTTCTATAGAACCTTTCTTGTCCCATAACTTTTCTAAATAATAAATAGTCTCTAAAAAATGTATGATAAAATACAATATTAAACATACAAAAAATTTGGTTATATCTATTATGCTATCGCGAAACTGTAATAGTAAGAATTTTGATGGTGCAGAATTGTCCTATTTCAGCAATTATACGTAGGAAGTTCCTGGTTTCGCGTTATCGTGCTACGCGTTCTCTCTTATCAGTCGTTTCGATGTCAGGAGTGCATCGTAGGTGGTAACACTCCCAGTAACTGAATAGCGAGAACTCACTATCTATTCTACGAGAATAGTAATAAAACATGTATCCATTTATAGCCATTTCGATCACTGAATCGCAAAAGAAAATACTCGATACAATCTGAATTACAAAGAATTGCAAAACAAACAGCTGTTTATCTGCTTTAATTAATCGAACACACAGCGAACTCTTTTAATGCGAAAATAACACTTGTAATAATTTACGGTTACAAGGCAAACCTGCGAATTTATGAGAATTTCTCGATGATTAATCGAAGCTGCTTGTGGGCGGACATTGTGTAATTGATTTACGAGCATTCTCGATGAGAAATGAGTGGCGAAAACGTTTCTTTAATTTTTGTAAGCAATTGAACAAATTTAGTAGATTTAAACGTACGATCTCAATATTTCCTTTGGCTTTTTAACCCAATTTTTATTGCTTTGATCCAGTGATGATATCATCAATGAAACGGTCCCTCTGAATGTACTTCTTAGGTTACAAAGTAGTGATAATAATTGACACAATTATTTATCTTTATTTAGAAACATTTTAGTTTAAGTTTATATTTATCTAAAATTAAAATACTAATTTTTAATTCATTTAATTAATAAATTTCTTTTACAATATAATAAAATACAATGATCTACTACTACAATAAATTAATTCACCAAAATGTAGTAAATAAATTTTGTAAATTGATTAAATTCCTCAAATACGAGGTACATACATTACTCCAACGATTCTAAATGCACGCTGAAGGAAGGATCAGCTCGAGGTATAATTATCTCATAATTCAGAAAACATGTTGATAAGGAAATTGCATCGTGCGAGGAAAATTTAACCCCTTGCCTTCTAACACCCAGTCACACTCGTGCTGTAAATTACGATTCAAATAAAAGAAACACGATTCGTTCTATTGGTCTATGTAGCAACCTACCATTTAGCTATCCTTGTAATATAAACGTAAGAGCTTAGGTAGTTATTTTTATTAAACTTCAAGCGTTAAATTGATATGCTATAAGTACAATTTTGTTTTTGTCATTGTATCATGTCAGATTTCATGTGTTTCGAAATTAATCATTGATTGCTATAAATGGCAACCATTCATTTTGTATCAGAAATATTAACGACAAATTTATGTTGTTATTTTCAGGAGATTTTAAGCTTTAAATTAATGTCACGCAAGTGCTATTTGGTGACACTTTTCTGTCATGAAATTGTATCAGACTGTTGATATGCAAGAACCTAATACTTTGGCTTCTATCCTCTTATCCAGACAAATCGTTTTATTTTATTTTTATGAAACGAGAAAATTCTCCAACCACCCTCTCGATAACATATTTCTTTTATCATCAACCTAGTAGTCGATTAATGTCTCGACCATTCCACACAATTAAGAATCAGATAACATCTTCATCGAACGATTGGTGCTAGCAGAGAGCACGATAAAACGCCCCTCTAATAAACGACTGGTGCTTAGAACGGTGGTATTCAAGATTGACCATAGACGATCAGATTTACCTGTAAATTACCTGGTTTTTTCTTTGAACGAGAAATCATTGATAATGTAATTAATCGTAGCTCGGAATTCACGGTTATCTACCTCCATTTCACGGTGGAAATGAGATAAAGAAGCAGAAAGTAGGATATTTAATTGCTTTTACTTAATTACTTGAACTCGCTACGAGTTCAATGGAAATGATTCAATGGAAAATATTGTCGTAAAAGGATTTTTTTTTTAATACAAAGAATTAAATAAAAATCACGTTTTGTTTCAACCTTCATCTGCAGAAGGTTGAAGATAAAATTTCTTGGAAAGCATGCGAGATAAATTATTCATGATTCCCGTATATTTCATTCGTGATTCTGATTAGAGTATCATATTTGCAGAATGCTGTATAATTCAATAGTATACAATAATCCATGAGACTGTTAGAGACCACAATTTTCTCTTACTTTGTAACCACATTTCCTGTTCCATATCATTTCTTCTCCATCGCTTTTCTCTCTTTGCACTCATTTACCTTTCTGTGCACTTACCTGTGTTTCTAGATTTTCCTGCCTTTATATAGTGCTCTTATCTTTCGACATTTTTAACATTCTTCTTATCTTTCTTTCAGTTTATGTCTTTGCTTAAATGGGAAATAGTTTGGTGGCAGTTTTCCTGATTTGCGTTCAACTGATCTATAACATTACCACAGCATAATTATTATTATCATAGTAATACTAATAACGAAAGGTAGCTAATTGGAAACTCAAATTAATAAGTTAACATATATCAAAAATTTGACATAATGGGATAAGTGAAACAGAAATTAAAGAAAATACTAAATAACATTAGTCTAAATATTTATAGGGTTTAAATGTACGTCCCTTTTCACTGTGTCATTTAACATGTTAAAACTAATTATAGTTGGCACAATTTTTATTATATCATATGTAGTACGTCTTATTATACCCAGCCACTTCTACTCAATTAACCAGATTATATATTACATGATTTTCGCCACTCTTTATTGAATTTTCTGAAATTCTTAACACGCTTACACATGATGTACAAAGATCTTAGTACACTCACGTATGCAGATAACGGCCAGCCATGGTATCCGGTGGTGAATTTACGTTTTGTTTGCTTCGCACGCACCTAGATTAGAGGCCCATGGTGCTGGCTAGCATTACACCTGTTATTGAATAATAACACGTACACCTCGTGATCGGTTATTACATGCAAGAGCGAATAGCAGGAAGCACGAAATCCTACTGATCGTGAGAAAAAAAAGAGCATTTCACATGGGATGTGCTACAGCATTTCAGTCGATGATCTTCTGTGACCTTTGCCTGATGATAATGGGTTATGTCGGATTCTGGATGTAGGGTAAACTCTGCTTGTTAGTTCGTCATACTTTCTTTGAAAAGAAATTCAACACGTATGTTTCTTTTTGGAAAATTATTAAAATCTCTACTGGATCATACTTCAAAAATGAAGAACAGAAATAATGAACGATACGACAGTAGCCCTTTTATGATGACGAAAAGAAAAATGGATTTGCAGGCATGCAAGCACCGTTAGCGAATTCTAATCCTCTCCTCTCCTCCGCGCTCAAGTTTCGATCACGACTATTGTGTTATACGTGCTCGAACCGCATTGCTCGCGATGCAAGAATAAATAAGACGATTAAACAATACACTTCTAGTCAAAAGTTTGCGATTTTTCCACGAATCGAAATATGAATTCCAATTGGATGATAGGAAGATCTTAATTTTGACGACATTATTATAATATTAACCTTCGGATGGCGGACCATGGAGAGACTCCCAATTTTAATTTGATTTTGTATTTCATATTATTTTTATTTTCTAATGTATAATAATCTGCCAATTTTATAGCTGACGATGTAACGAGATAATGACTAGTAGTTAACAGTGTACACAAATGTTTCCACAAAAATTTCAGGAATGTTATTAACAGCGAAACTTACCAATGACACGAGATAATACACGTGCTACTGTCCATTCTTTCCGGTAAAGAAAATGAGCAGAACGAGTACGTATAAAAGGAGAAACGCAAAGGGAACACGACTTCTCTCGTTTAATCGAAGCTGATTTACATAATTATAAATGCCGGTGCTATAAGTTCGGCTCCGAGAATATCTTACATTATACGAGGTTGTATAATATAAGAAAGGCGACTGTTACGGTAAAATGGCAAAAGAAATGTTTATGATATTTCTTATTTATGCTCGTTCTCATTTCTATTATATTATACGATTCTGTTTTACTGTTTACATGTGTCTTCATGTATCTGTATACCTAGTTCCAATAACATCGTTACATATTTGGAGTTCTAATATTTAAATATAAAAATATATATAAATTACATTTACTCTATCGAATTCTAATTACTGTTATCCTTCAATTGAAAATCCCAAATTTAAAGGAATAATGAATAATGACCCACTTTCAAAGAGTTAACACAAAATTGAAGCATAAAAAGTGGTACAACTGATTTGCAAAAAAAAAAAAAAGAATAAATAAAAAATAAAGGAGAACATGGATAATGGATAAAGGGACGAAACGGCGGAAGGAAATTCGCTTTCTCGTGTTTGGCCGGACACGACTGCCGGAGATACCGAGAGATATATACCTACACGCTTCTTCATGGAGCAGTTCAAAGCGACCGCGACCGAGTTGCGTTGCATAGCCGCGAGCGGATTGCATCGTTTCGCTCGCGCGATGCATTGTATCCTTCGAGCGTGCCAGGAAAACGAGCCCAGCCTCGGAACGTACACTCCCTTCCTCCTTTTTCTTAACCTTGTTCCTCGAGTTTCGTGCACCTCCTCTTAGAGTACGTTGATCTGCTTGTCGTTGTTGTTTTCGAGCTTTTTCTATTTCAAATGCTTCTTGTATAAATAAACCAGACGGGACCATTTTAGATACTCTTCGCGTCGAACGCTCTCTATCAAATTGGTACCATTTTGGGATCATTTGTTTGGTACCAATGTGCAAAAGTGAACTCTTTATTTTTTGATTTTATTAATTAAACAACATTTAGAACAAGATTAAGAGAAATATTAGTGTAATGGTTGGCATTAGCCAATAACACGAAAAATATCACTGTAATAATTGTACCATATCTGATTGATAACAATGATAACAAAACAGTGGAATAATTTTTCATGTAAAGCAAGCATGTCGAGTTAAAAAATAAAAATCTTGATAATGGTGTGCATACCTCCAATGCAACACGAATGGCTGTTACAACTTTTCTTATCATTTGGTATTTCACAAATGTAATCTGTCCTACTTTCGTGAAACCCTTTATAAGTCACGCTATATGACTTTGTACAAATGTTATTCTGCTCCCGGTGACTTCATTCACGTTTCTGATACTTGTTCGGCAAGATTGACCGTAAAATAGTCTATTCGTCATACCTATCACTCTAACATGCACTATTACTCGAACCTATAAAATTATGTCATAAATTTCGAAATTTTTCGCTTGTACCGTGAAATCTTTACTCTATACTTTTCAAGTATACTTAAAGATGAAGTAATACTATTGTAAAGCTTTCAACATTCATAAGACTATGCTATAAAAAAGAAGTTTTAAGAAGTTATAAAAAAGAGTTTTCTTTATTAATTAGAATCTTGAAATGAATATATTATATATATCATTTGTAATGTAATTTTTAATAAAAATTGTGAATTTTATATATGGAGTATAAATTCATTGCACTTGGTCTAATACTCTATAAAATAAATTTGCATTTAAAAATTTGAGAACCTTCTACCTAAGCAAATTTTAAGCAAATTTTTAGCCAGTGACAGTTGTATCGATGCTTCGCTGTCTTTTCGCCATCCCTAATCAGAAGCTTTGATTTCGTTCTGAGCACAGGCGTATCCCGGAAGTGAGCATCGTGGCGCGTTTAACACGGTGTTCCTGTGGCGTCTGACAAATCTGCGCGTCCAGGAGAAAGCACGAGCGGCTCGACTGGTTAATCAAGCCGTAAATCACATTTTCACAAGAGTCCCGTTGTACCTGTTGCACGGGCCTGGCTCTTGTTGAAAAGGTTACAGGATGAAGCGATGAAATACCGCGAGCAAGAAACACGCTTTGGATGGAAACGAGAGAAAGAGAGGTCGGACCTTTGATCCGTGTATGAGTGTACAGGTTTGAGCAAACCTGGCGATGAATTACGGCTTGAAATAAGAGTAAATAGAGCGTTCGTTTACATGGTAGGGTTGTGGAGTTTGAGGATCTGTTGTAACATCGTTGTAAATTTAATCTTATCATAATGACGAAGAATCTTTGACGACCTGGATGTGACTTCGACAATGAATATTTATGCAATTATGTGTATTCATCATTTATTTCATTATTCATTTATGATTAAAAAGTTATGTCTGAAAAATTATTAGTTTTTATTTATAATAAAATTGATGGATAATGAGAAAAATTGATCAGAATATAAGGCTATACCTACAAAGTTTAATACGATTTGATGACAGAAAAGTATCTCAAAATAAGACCTATTCAATATCAATTTAAAGCTTAAAAATTTCTGAAAATTACTACACCAATCCCTCATTAATATTCTTACTACAAAATGCTTGATTATGGATCGCAACAAACGATGCATCAGATAAATGGTTTTTAACACAGTTAGTTGTGTGATAAAAAGTCTAACTCAATTCAATGACATAAAACTATTATTTTGAACAATGTTATATTTGTTACCCTTTCATCTACAACAACTTAATATTGGAGAACACTGTTTGAAGAGCTCGCAGGAAACTGACTTCTCTTCGTCTTTCGACGATATTACTCAAAGTGTATGCAATATACTTGATAAAAAAGGAAAGAGTAATGATTGTTCGTCGATCGAAGTATCATCGATACGATCCAAATGGAAAATATAATGGATATTGGCTGATAGAAGGAAAAGAATCGTTGGAAGAAGGAGGATCCAGTATCGAGGCCACCCTGGACGAGCACTTTCCACGCACGATCACAGAAGATCGCGTTCGATCCGATTATGTTATACCTTCTTGTGATTGATACCGGTCATTAACCGCATTCGTGATGTAATTAATGGTAGGGAGCACCCTTCGTGCAATTCACGACTAAAGAAGTACTGGAGTAATAACAGCGTGAAAGTATTTTAAATAATGACGACGTTGGTGGTTTGAAAAACTAGACAGCTACTACTAAGGGATGGTGTATATTACAAATAATGACAACGTTCCTGGTGGTTGAGAATTCGAAACTGGTTGCAGAGGATGAAAAGGATGATCATTTTGACAATGGTAATGATTTTTTGAGTTTAAAAGAGCCGTGGAAAATACGAATATTCACGTCTGTCAGTCCCTTCCAAGTCAAATTGTACAATTTTATAACATCAAATATAAAGAAAAATGGTTTTAAAATAATTATAAAAATCTAGCAGGATTATTTGCCCTATCCCCCCATGGTTCTCTCAAAGCTAGAATACATGCGAATATTTAAAAAAAATATCAATTTATGTTAATGTTCTATGGTAGCAAAATTAAACCCTTCCATAATTAAGTAATTATTCATAACTAAAATTTTAATATTTTCTATCTGTTTTTAAACACTACCATAAATCTTATTAAATCATGTGTGACATTTAACGTGTTAAGTAACAGCTTCTAATAATATTCTGTTTGTAAGAACATGTACAGATGCAATTTTTTGTAGTCATGTAACAACAATTACATGCGTAAATTAATCGTTATACTGTAGACGCTTTCCCGTTTCCGATTACGCGTCATTGATGCAAATGCTGATTTCATTCGTATCATTCAGAAACACTCGTTTCCTGGATCGAGTAAGCACGATGAACATTGATTCATCGCTTGTACTTAGTGATGGAATTAAGTTTCATGTGTATTCACGAATGATTTTCTTTTCCAATCAATTTTTAATCATATGCCTTGTAACACCACGTTTTATCTTTATTAGATAATGGTCCCAAAATGACAAAATAAATTTTTGAATTTAAAAATAAAATAAAATAAAGAGTAAATAACAACAATAAACTTATTCATATTATCCATATTTCCAATATTTTGTATATGTTTTACATATACATATTTTGCATACTTTTATATATTTTAATTGCCTAAATAATCGTTATTTAATTACGAGTATTCAGAATTCTTAGATTCTTCGAATTTTTAGAAAAAAGTCCTTTTAGAACATGAGTTATAATATTACTCGCGACATGCTTGATCCCATCCCTACACGAACAAGCTTTCGTTCAGACATCACGCACTTTTCTGCGTGCGAATGCACGCGTACATCTGCTGGCATGTTGATATGTCGATATTTTTAGTTTCTTCGTCGTTCTTCAATGGATCGTCGCGCATGCCTACGCAAATACCTTGTCTGGAAGCTTTCTTTCCTCTCGTCAAATTTTTCCATCTGTTGTTTGTACCATTAATCTTAGAGCCTCCTAAGCCATCCTCTTTGTATTTTTTACCAAGTACTTGAATGCAATTTACGCTCGTTTATTCTTGAATAATTCAAGTAATGAAGTGAAACATTATAAAATAATATAAATAATATAAATTGCAAAATAAATTATTCTCGGATGGAAATCACACCCTTTTCCGCTAAAATAATTATAATTTATTTTTATTCTTTTATACCATTTATCATTTAAATTCCGGAAATGTCAAATAACGTCGAATACAGTGAATGTTACTGAAATCGATGGAAATGGAATCGATAGACCTTTTAGCGTGCTTTTAACGATAGTCGAGAAAACGGAAGTCAAGGAGAGTGCGGTGTCGTGTTGGGTCGATCAGAGATTCGCGACCTACGACCTCAGCGAAGAAGTTGAGGAGCCTCGGATGCGGCTCATTAACCGACCGATGTTTAGTTGGCGTGCTTTTTCTAGGAATAAACGGCACAGCAATAAATTGCAATCAACGACGGGAGGATGCTCTAGCAACATTTTATACGTTCAACGAATTTCGCGACCTCCCTGAATAGAGGAAAAAACATAATTAAACGTTGCCCGCCGACTTTGTTGTTTCACTTCCATTTAGGAGAAGAAAATCTTTATCTTCAGTCACGAACAGTTTCTTCTATTTTTGCAGGTAGATTTTAATTAGATTCTTAGTCTATTTAGGTAAATATTTTGATAACAAGCTATAGGTTGAAGTTAAATTTATATTAAATTTCAAGCTTCGGATACTTGTGTTTAATAAGTAATTAATGTTCAAGTACAAAAATTAAATTAATAATTTATCATTTTAATTCCATGGAATTCTATAGAAGTTCAAGTGTCAACCATTTTATATGTCTTTAAATTTCATTTTTCCTTTCACAACGAATAATAATTATATAATTTATCGAAGAATATTAAAAATATCATTGCTACAAATTTCCTGGCCGCAACATTTGCGTTGAAACTCTCCCGTAGCGAACGGATTGAATCACTCACCATATTTGAGTCCATGCCACTTTGAAGCCGGTTCTTGGTACTTGTACGTCGGAAGAGCGACTCTAGGAGGTTGTCTCGGCATCGAAGGACACGGTTTGTAAACAACCATACACCGTACGCACTTCCGATTCGCGGGTGGAGGCGTTGCTACCGGATACACAGGTTGTATATGCACGTAAGCCATGGGGGTGACTGATTGTGGCGAATAGTAATTCGTGTATCGTTTTCGACGAACTTTATTTTTCCCACGCTGCAAATTAGCATCTCCAAGTCTTCCATCTATTGATGACACTTTTCTATCATCTAAATATGTCTTCTCAATTTCTGAACTTTTCGATGCTTTTCCAATATTTTTAGAATTTTCTTCATTTTGAAATTTCTTAACGGCACTTTCCCCTGTGTAATCTTCATTCTGGAATTCAAGTATTGCATCTATTTGCAAATTTTCCAATGGTGTATTTTCAGGAAGTTTCACATTGTCTGAGAACGATGCCGAAGAATCTCTTTCACTGCGGCTCGAGTAATCTCCATCTCCTGTAGGATCCGTTAGTTCATCTCCCTCGAGCATCTGGTTGTTACGTTCCCCCCGAATCGCACGAAAATCCAGAGAAAGATCGACAGCCGGAGGCGAGCGATTTGCAGATCTTCCACCTTCGTGGATCTTTCGTTCCGACGATCGACCTTTACGGCTTTCGAGCGTGTTTGCGGAAGATTGATCGCGAAAAAAAGGAGCTCGGTCCTTCTGCATTTCAGTTAAACGTCGTCTTCTAGAAAACGCCGGAGGGTATCCTGAAATCGATTCTTCGTCTACTGCTCCCCGTTCCCTCTTCGTCGTTGCAGATTCTTCAGAGTTATGGAAATCACTGACGATTTCTGTCGCGACATCCTCGTCTGTTTCCGTGGAATAAAAATGTTTCACCGAAGAAGTCGCTATAATTTTAGTTTGTTCAGGGAAGTCTAAGTAGTAAGTTGGCTCGAAATCTTCCACAACTTCATTCATGGAGTCCCCATTCACTTGCCGCGACGAATTCTCGTTTACGTGGCTCCTTTCACCACCAGCCGAGCCATTGAACGCTCCAAGATCCTTCGAAAATTGATTATCATCCTCTGTTCTCGTCTCGCCGCTTTCGTCATCGTTCTCCGGATTCTTCAGCGACGTCGAGACGTCTGTCAGCTCGGCGAGACTGGTCGATTCGCGATAATCTTTCGCGAACGGAAGCGATCTTTCTGCCGAATAACTGGTACTGTGTTCAACGTCAAGTTCGGCATCACCGGCTGAATAATCCCCCTCGACTGGTCGATCCTGCCACAGAGGGTCCTCTTTTTTCCTCTCCTCTTCGTCGTCATCGTCGTCCCGGCTGCGCGGAGATCGAGACGACGCGAGCACTACGCTGAAATAGTTCCTGTTCGAATCGATCTTTAGCGAGCTGATACGCTCCGACGCGGAGGCAGACGAAGCGTCGCCAGTCGAGCTGATCCTCCATCCTAATAGAAATAGGGCCCCTACTCCGAGGGCCAAGACGCCCCGGGTCCAGATTGACCTTCCGGGGTACATTTCTACCCCATGCTCAAAGGAAGGACTGCCTCGGTGCTATGTGCCTCTATCATCACCATGTCATCTGATAGAAAATTATTCCAGGGTATTTCACAGTCACTATTGTCTTCGGCACTTAGGATTCACCTTAATTTGGTTTAGAAGCTTTTGATACTATCGTGAATAAAATGTTCGATGAAGGTCCAATGAAGTTTCGTATAAAGTTACAATTGTCTTCTGCACTTTGGATATACCTTGAAGAGTATATATAGGAATTTAGCTGAGAAGATTTCGATATCTACAGTGCTCTGGATTTACTTCGATAAGTTTTATACGAGGTCATAACTGTCTTCAGCATTTCAGATTCACTTTGACGAATGATCAACAAAATTTCTTAGAAAATTTTCAACATTTTTGAGTATATAGTGATTTAAATAAATTCGCATGAATTTGATTTCCCTGATAAAGAATTAATGAAGTATGCTAATGAGCTGTCTTCAGCACTGAATTTCAACTTCCTGCCCTGATTAATATTCACAAAGATTGCATCCGAAGTTTGTACACCAAGTGTCTTATTAAATGATATCACACGAATCAACGTACACTTTAATACAAGCACGATGATGGATTATGATACTTCTTCTCACCGGTCAGAAATAAAAGTTCAATCCACGAAACGAAAATAAACTAAATAAGAATTGTTTCTAATTCATTTCTAATCCCTTTAACGTTTGATGCTTTAACATCTCATACAGTTTGATTCTAAACTTCCACCAACACTCAAGATTAAATTAAGCAACATTCACGCACTCCACAATACAAAAAATTGCTATCTAAATGGGGAAAGCTTGGATGAACACCTTAACGAGAGAGATCGATGAAAGATTCATCAGGACGAAAAGTCGCGAAAGTCAAAGAGGATCGATCGAAGGTGGATCACGAGGGGGGCGCATGACGGAAGAGAAAAAGAAGCGGAGAACTCGTTCGAGGGATCGACGAACCGCGAATTCCCTCGAGGTAACCGAGCTCGAGGCTGAAATATATCGAAAAAGAAGCCGGCTAAAAATCGAGCACACGTGGACCACGACCAAGTGAACATGTACCGGCTTCGACGACGGCCCGAGAGACACTGGCTTGCTACCATTACCATTAGCCGTCTTTGCCCTCTCCTCTTCTTCTTCGACCGGCAGATCGCGTCCTCCTCCTTCCTGAGGGAAACCCGAATCTCCTTTTCACGCAGTGCACGTGGGTGTTTCTTTTTTATTCTTTTTACCGATCGTTCATTGCACGACTAATGAGAAGAAATATTAGGTTGGCAACTGAATTTGCTACCTTTCTATGGATTTTATCAGTTCATTTCATAAGTCTACGCATATTTTTTTTAGCAATTTTTAAACATCGATGACGTTTCAAAAAGATTAGCTGAAAATTTTGTTCCAGGGGAGGAAAAACATTCTAGATATTTTGCACTTGAAAATAATTGAATTTTTAAAATCTGATATTGGTAATTGGTGAAATATAGCCTTTGCAATTACAAATATGTTCCCTAAGAGTTATTGATTGAAAGCTAATTAATAATAATTTCATTAACAATTCATCTTTAGTTTACTTTGGAATTGTAAAATGTAGGTGTGTTAAAAAAGTCAACTCAAGTATTATAAACAAATGTAGTACTTAAAGCAGTCATTGTTGACATTGGAAAAGTAGGTCGAAGCATGTTCTGCAGTGCCTCGTTATCGATTGTTTGGTTGTTAGATAAGAAGACTACGTGTTTCAAAGCATCGTAAGGATAGATGTGTTCGCTAAAAATCATAAATTGCTCATGGCAAAAGAAATTACGATAAAAACAACTGACAATTCGATATTCACTAATGGACAACATTAGCGATCCAACAGAAAAATATTTATTACACATATCATTAATTTATCTGATATTTCAGTTATTTAAATTATATTGATACATAATAATCAAAGGGAAAAGGTGTATTTAATGCATAATTCATCTCGTACCAAGCGCATACCGAAATTATTTTTTACTCAAATTATTACATAATTACTATATTATCACAAAAGTGTAACATTATTAACTCAATATAAGACAGATTTAAATCTGGGTCTCAAATGACTCAGCATCCTCCATCCGAGGAATATATAATACCAACATCCTCAAGTTCCTTATCACCGATCTAAACTAAAATTACAACTTTTAAATTTTATCTGGAAAGAAAAAAACAAGGAAGAAGCATATGTTGTATGTCCGTCCAGCTAACAAACACGTTCGTGTATCGCATAAATATTAATCATTTTTTTCTACCCGATACACGTGTGTACATTCGTTGCATATTTATAAAGCGCCTTAATGCCTGGCGCATTGCGAATGCGACCCGAGAGAGAGAGAGATCTCGTTTCGTAAGACGTTCTTCAACGTTCCTGTTTATTCGATGGTAGAAAAGAAGTCCGCTTAGAGGTCGCGAGATATCGACCGTCAGCCGATATTCCCTGACGAAGGTAATTCCCGTTAATTGCACTCGCGAGGATCCCGCTCGCATTTCGCTTCCGGCATCCAGACGAAGGAAGAATTTCAGCCGAACGAACTGGCTGGAAAGCGGACACGGACCGCGATAGATTCCCCTTTTGCTTAGGGATAGAGGGAAGAATAAAAACGCATGCCACGCGTTCATCGCGTACCTGGCCTCCGTGTCATGATAAACATTTATCGAGCCTTAATTACAGGATCATACTGACGATTCATCCTGGCTCTCGTTAGTCTTATACGGAGAAGCTTTAGAAGAGTCTGAGACAATTTATGTCTTGGTTATGCCAGAGAATTTAAACACGTCAGAGCTACTGAGATAATTAGTCTTGGAGAAAATAGTAATAGCATGTGTGTACTATTTTGAATTGTTGAAACGCAAATATTGAGTCAATTGTGACCCAGATCTACGAAATATATGTAAGAATGCTTCGACTGAAATTACACAATCAGCATTGGCGCAACTGGGTAGGAGCCAGGAGGGCTTGGCGCCCTAAGATATGAAGTGTCCCCCTTATCATTTGAAAATTTTAAGATGGTAAAATTCCAGAATTCTATGAGATCTTGTCCACCTTAGAAAAAGATCCTAGGTACGTCAATGGAAATCAAATTGTTTAAATTCATTTGTTTTCATCTTTTGATCGCTACATCAATTTAACACCAAAAGACAAATTGATTAAAATAGAAATAAAAATGATGAAAGGAGTATAAATAATAGGCACAAGATTAATGTTAATAGTGTATCAATTTTATGAATGAATTCATGCATAATCGTAGCGTTGTTGAGTTATGATTGAAATTAACATACATAGAAATCACTTACAGCCATTCATCCAGAAAATATGTGTTTTCGCTAATGTAACAATAAATTACACCTTGACCAAGCAATGATTAACACGCGGTGTGATAATAGGATATAAAATATGTCAGGAATGAAGAATGGTTTAATTCAATATAACGTACTGTCTGTTTCTTTATCGTACTCAAATCACTTGCTTTATTTCATTTGAATCGTTCCATTCACAATGGATTTCAATTCTCCGAATTTATATTCCGTCGAGTATTATTCGTGTTCTAATTTCTTCGACTGAAATACAGACCTATTAGAGTATGCTACGAAAATAATTACGAACCGCAAAGGATTAATACGCTCATTAATTATCCAATCAAGATGTGCCCTTTTCATTTTCTTCGAGGATTGCCTCTCTAAGAAAGGTATTGCGGTGTTCGTCGTATACCTTGTGTTTTTCCTTCAACCTCACAGACCAGACCACCTGCGATAAGTTCGTAAAGCTTTCACAATGAAATACCCACCGAGCATTCGAGACTCGTACGAGGATTACCGCATTCAATTAACAAGAGCGGCTGCTTTGTATCATCCATGGTATTAGAGAAATGACAATCGTCATGACACGTGCGTTCGAGTGGTGAACAGGTGGATTCACAACCACGCACAGGCTTTCCTTTAGGCTAAAGTGATTTCCATTAGTGATGGGATTAAACCAATATTACACTTATGATTCCCAAACAATTTCATAATACAGAATAATTAAATTATTCTTGTACTAAATGACAAACAATTTCGAAAACAAAAATGAAATAAATATTGCATGCGACTGTAAGATTCTAAAATCAGCGCTCAACTTTCATCGAGATTACAAATCCCTAGAACACAGAAAGCACTGAAGCGAATCCAAATTACCCACACATATATATCGTGTCCGTTGGATTTTTCTTATCATGAATTTCACTCGACACCAGCCATCTAACATTACTTGAATCAGGATAAAAAAACATTAACCGTTAGAAACGCGATCGTTGATTTTGCGACGGATCTCATCGTCGATACGAAACTCTTGACACCTCACGAGCGTAACGAAACCACTTAATCCGGAAAATGACACGCGAATGAAACTTACAATGCTCGATCTTTATGCTCCGCTGACTACTAGGTTGCATTTATGACCCGTTCGCTACCTCCGTTGGAATCTAATGTAACGCATGGAATTTTCCTCACAAAATTATGGAGAAACGTTCGTGAAACTTTTTTTCGTTTTGTTGGATATGCAATGAGTCACGAAAGTATTTCTGTCCAGCAATTTTTAACACATTGAATGACATAAGAGTCAGCAGTGACTAGCATCATTTTCAGTAAAAAAGAACAAAATTAAATTAATGAAAATTCTAAGCAGTATTAATGTTATATTATTTTCATGAGACAATGAAAAGAGGTCAAAGCTGCCTACTTATTATTTTTTTTTTAATTGGTGATAAATAGAATAATTATTTCAGAATAACGTCATGAAATCACCTTCATGATTCATTGTAAATGATTAAATAATTCAGTTCCTTTGAGATTGCAGCGATTTCAATTAGATTATTGCTTCACGTTGCAGTCTGACTTGTTTTCCACTGATAAGTTATCAGCGCTGAATTCCATTCTAGGTCTACCAGATTCATTCCAAGCTGTTACACGGTAAGAGTGTACCATAATGATAAGTATGAACGACATAATGTGGTTAATTCTTGTGTCAATAATCAAAATGTTCATGGTTGTTTTATAACTTGGGTACCATGGTATCCTAAGCATTCCACTTAATGTAAATATAAAAAGATAGAAAAAGAATAGGGACATAGAGAAATTTAAAAATATTATAAATCCTTTAACCCTTTAAATTGGTCATTAATTTAGACTTTATTAATTCTTGAACGACGGTAGATGGGTCAATCGTGACCCAGATCTATAAAATATCTACAACAATTCATCGACCAAAATTAGGCTAAAAAGAGAAGGTTAAAGAAATTTTGTTAGTTTAAATCTAATTAATTATTATTCCCTTAATAATTTTAACAAATATTTTTCTTTTACTGTATAAAATGGTGGAAGAAGACGTTATGTGCATAAGTGAATCATGGGCTCTACAGTGTCTTTATCAACCGAAGTTTCACGAGTCAAGATGCTTTATTCTCGACGTTAGTTTGTTCACGACAAACATAATTTTCTCCACGAAGGTTTCACACGACGCTGACGCCATGTATAATCTTCAAAATTCCATGCGTCGCACAAATATTTTTCATTGACGAGTCAATTCGTCACCCCCTGATTAACAGATTAACCCTTGATATCAAGTGATCGCACGAGTGGGTACCGAATGACCCAGGATTGAGGGTTAATGAATTCAACTTACACGGGAAAACGACATGACTTATGAAATGATCTGATGGCTTTCGGTAAACGTGAAGATTTATAGGGTACAATTTAGAGTGGCTTTTATGTGCCCACATGTTACTCCCATGTGAACAATTTATCGTCACCTAGACGAGCACCTTTCCTATCGAGCGACGCATCTTTCATCTACCTACGTGTTCGCGGGTTAAAGGCCTCGCATTGCGTGAGCAAACACTTGTTACAATCGAGAATAAGAGTACGTGAAAAATCTACGATTCCATTGTGCTCAACACCTATGTATTATAGAGGGTTTGTGCCTAATGGCATGATGATTCATTGACTCCTTCAGAGATTTGTGGGCTAATCGGCTGATCTTTAATTTCATTTTTAAGCAATTTCTGCTATATGGTATATAAAATTTAATCAAAAACGTTAGGTGTTAGATAGCGCTATTTAACATTTGAATTGGAATATCACTTTCTTTGAATATTTAAAATTCCTAAAATGTGTTTATTTTAAATAAGAATGCCCTCTTATCCTATAAGAGAAATTTTAAATATTATAAAAAATAAATGGCAATTTATGTTTAGTAACAGACGCTATGCGCTAATATTAAAAGTAATAATGTGTCGGTAAATCATGAAATGATAATATTTTCATCTGAGATTACTGCAAAGAAAATGATTTTCTCGAAATTACAAAATTTTATATTGCCAGTGGTAGTGAAACTTTGATTTGGAATGATTTCAAATAAATTTACATTTATATTCCTCGAGCATTTCACAATGGAACGGAAGGAAATGAACGAATTTATGGTCTTATAAAGGTTCGAATTACCAAGGCTCAACTATGACCCGTAACAAAAATCCATCACCTAATTGTCTTCAACGCCTCTCACTCTATTCTGTTCGTCGAAATAAACGTCACCGGCAATGAGCATAAATCCCATGCCATTTTTCTGCCATCAAAAACCTGTTCACTGGATGTTGTACATAGGCGAGGTCGATTCACCTTTGCTTCGTGTCTTACGATCGAAAGCGTCTCCTTTCTTTTGTTTCACCGCTGTTCCTGAATCAGAAACGTCGAAGAAGGTAGACACTCCCAGGGCGGCAGGTTCGAAAGAAAAGCAACGATTTTATGGGATATTCATGGTGGCACAGGTGGTCCGGCTACGTGACGATGAGTATCTTGGCGGCGAGCGACGCCACGTATAATGGACAGAACGCGTGGGCATGGTTAGTTTTATAGAGCCCACACGTCCGGAATACAAAATCCTCAAAAGTCGCCTTCTACTTCCGCGATGAGATCACCTGAACGTTTCACGTGTTCGCGTGTTCGGCAACCGACTCGCGAAAGCATCCAATCGGACTTGCCCATGAATCATGAGGAATGACTTTGATGGCTAGACGTCGGGGATCATTAACAGATTGACTGCCACGGTGAAAATGAATGTGCATATGTACTATGGCACGCTTTAATGAGGATCATTAACCATATTGCATTCAGTGGTATTTAAAAAATCAGTATTTTGAACAACGCAAAAAATGGCATGCGATTTCTCACTTTCAACATACTTATCCCATCATTTCAAATTTTTAGATGTATGATTTTGTATGATTTTACATACGTTATTAATTTTGTATTTTCTTTTGAATTCGAAAGGAATTCTTTTAAAATTCCTGTATAAAATTCAGACGATTTAAATAAATTAAACTAAGTATCTAGATGGCCCTGAATGACTCAAAATAGAATTGTTTTTCGGTTTTTAGTTTAATGTTGATGTCTCGAGATGCGCATAAGGCTGCATCAAGACGAGATGTTTTCATGGTTTGCACCATTTTGCGATGATGCATCGGACCGACGTACGGGATGCATCATGGAAAAAAAGCGTCAAAGCGAACGAACGCGTCCCGACGCACGTCGTTGCAGATACGATCAAAGAGTCCCTTGTATTCTCCTCTTTGGTCGGACACGATGCTCGTAGCCGCGTATTAACTCTTTCAAGATCACTGGGCTAAACTTTGCCCCACAAAGTCCGTTTTTGCGTGCCTGTGTTAAGCCAGCATCTCTATGGTGTGCTACGTCTTACCATAACGTTTAAGACTTTGTTATAAAGATAATAAATCCCTTGGAGCAAGATTGCGAACAAATTCATTTTGTGTCATTTATAAAAAAAGAAAGATCTATTTGTTTGAAATAGAACAATATATGTATTACTCACTTGAAAGCTGATGAATTGTCATATGTTTGAATGGCAGATTTGTAATGGCACTTACCTGAAACAAAAATAAATTAAAATAATTAGAAGCTGTTTAATTGCAGCGGTTGAGATGGGTGATATAGACTAATTATTTTCTCTTTCTAATTACATTTCTTTTTATTATTACATCGCTAAAATTGTAACTAATAAATATGTTATAAATGAACCGACAATCTGATAATAGTGACCATATCAGAAGTACAAGACAGTATTTTGTAAAATTAGAACATCATGAAGCCTCCGTGTTCAGGTGCGCCTCGTGGCGATGAATCGATCGAGGTATCAATAGTGATCTTAAGATACGGTTTCTATAAACGCCATAGATAGCCGTTCCCTTTTGTTAACGAGCCGTCGATGATCTTTTGAACACAACTCTTCTCGACGTGTTCGCTCGCATTACGTGCACCATGCTTTCTCATCATCCACCTCTAAAAACATGAATTTCGACCCATTACGAAACGTCTGGTACTCCCGTGCCCCCGGACAACGCCATGGGCGATCGTCGCTCCTTCTAATATAACTACATATACCTCCAGCTGACTCGACAATTTTCAAATTTTACTACGTAGCGACGTTGTAATGAACGGCAATTGAAATATTGGATTTCTTGACAAGATATCGCATATTAGATTTTGTAGACATTTTTAAAGTTACTTTAAAGGTATTTTGTATTTTAGATAAATCTCAGTTTTACTACATCAGCCATAATTTTTAATTAGGTAAGTCAAAGAATGCCTAACAATATTGATAATGGATCAAACAATTTTTTTGACATATCTTATTAACATTATTAAAATATTGGTATTTATTTTAAAAAAAAATTATAATTTCTTAATAGGGGCATCAACTAACCCTCTTCCCCTAATTTTGTTACTACTAATAGATTACTATGGAAATCTTAATGTCACCCTCACGTGGGTATTAAATCAAGTATTTTATCAAAATCTGAAAATTTAAAAATGACAAATGAATCTAACGATCAAAATGATTAACGATTAAGCGAGTTTGCATAGCACTGAAAGTGACCGATCTATAAATAAATGTAACATGGCAATCAAAGTGTTAAATGGAGAAGGTAGAAGCGACGACAGATCGTTTCCCTGCGATGAACGATTCGATCAAGGGGGATCCACCTTACGGGGACTTATTGACGAAGCAGGCCACCTCCATGACTAGACGAGCATGCGGGAAAATGACTTAATACGAGCATACGAGGGAGTTGCACGAGATGGCCCGTGGCGATCCATCGGACCACCCAGCAGGTGATTGCCGTGCACAAGGATCTATCTACAAGCTCTGTTGCTTTCTACGTGCTTAATAGTGCTCTGACTTCTCGTGCCGCATTCCTAGATCCTGTCCACCATAGCAAACGGAAAACTCCCCATGGATCTTGAGCCCCGAGGTCTTCAAACTTGTCTGTCGTTCTCGTCTCGGATGTGTTGGATCATCATTTTCTTTAACCACGTCCATCTTACGTTTACACTTCACTTGCTACACGCTTAGTATTTTGTTACTTTCAGGCCTGTCATATCTCGAGAATTTATTACAAGTCATCCATGAAAATTCTCAGATATTTCTCAATACACAGCTTCACAAAATTCATACCACTTTAATTACACAGGGTGTTCAGACAGGTCAGGATTCGATTTTAGAATGAAAACTTTTATAAGAATTGTCTAGTGAATATTGCAGATCAAAAAAAAATTCTAATTTGTTGGATTGTGTTATTAGAAGGAGGTCATATGTCGCCCTTTTCTAATAGTGTAAAAACTATTTATAATAGTGTATATAAGATTAATTTTTAAAAATGAAGAAAAAGGTGGTATAACAATTAATATTGTCGGTGATAAGCAAAAAAGCGTGCTATCAGGGCGCTGTTTCTTAGACGTTGAAGATGTCTGATCATGTTGGGCCAGTGTTACGGTACCTCGAGAGTGTGGTTTTGTTGGAAGGAGAAGAAGAAAATAAAAAACAGGAGATCCTCGTCTAGGGAGTTTTCTATCGGCTACAGGGAGAAATTAATCCAGCAAAAAGAGCGTTGGCCGATGAAGCGTTACGAAAAGAAAAATGACCGCAGAGCGTTGCGGTAGGCTGGCCAAGATCGGTGTCAGCTGATGAGAAGCCGAGGAACGACCTTGGTATCGGATTTCTCGTCTACATCGAATTGAAATTTACATTTCATTCGCGCCGGTCATCGTACGTCTTCAACGTACACCAGATCTGTCCACGATGGAATTTACATTTCATTTCAGATCGAAAGATGTTCGCTTATCTGACGTCTCCATCTAATTACAATGTAATATCGTCATCAATAGTGTGGTAGATATGTTCACCAGGAGATGAAGGAAATGTTAACAGAAGATTCTAACTTCCGATAAATGATCGGTAAATATACGGTTGTCAATTGTGCGGATAGTGTCTTTCTTTTTATTAAAAATTTCTCTGAGTGTCTGGACATAATTTTACTTTTATTATTAACAACATCATGATTACTTTTGAATATGGGAAACATATATTGCAGTATGTTATTAATAGCAAATAAATCTTCTGTTTCGTTCATGGGTTAAAATTGACCCTGTGTTGGCTAGACCAGGATTAATTAATTTGACTCCAGGTCCACGACTATTAATCAAGTATGACTGTAGTCAATATATTTGGCAAAATTTATGTGCTTTAGAACGGTGCATAATAATATCTGATTAGTGGTCATGATTAGGTCCGAAACCTGTGACCATTAACCGGACGCTACTGTGTCTAAGGTACACTGCCTATACCTGGCACCTGCAATTAAATCTATGGAATTTCCAACAAATATCATCAACTTTATTATTCATAACGGTTTCAGATAATCAAAGTTTATAGCGTTTCAATGTTTGTATTGTCACCATTCGTTGCCTACGATTTAAATAGGACGCCCCAGAAGTCAAACGTCTAATTTTGGAACGTTAATATGTATTTTGAAAGTAAAACTTCATATTTTCGACTCCTTTTTGAATAGTTAATTTGGTAATATTATATATTATAAAAAATTTCAATAATAATCACAATGATACATTCATTTACTTATCCCCTTTGTTTCAGTTTGTCAAATATTATGAATTTGAAATTATAAATTTTATAGCACGTTGGAATTTTTGCCAATTCTACATTAAAATTATTCATCGACTTTGATTTTTATAATTAGTTTATAAATTTCCTGAGTGGTGAATTTAAAAATATCATTATAATTGTTCCCTGTAATTTTCTTACTTTTCTCATTAATTTCGTGAGAATCATTAATTTAAACTCAAAAAAGAAAGGCTCATTAATTACAATTAATTGTTAATAATATAAGAACGTATAACCGTGGTAAGAAGAAAGTTCTACCGCTAGGTTTCAATTTACCCCCACCATAAGGGTTGGTAACCTACCGGAGGATTATTATTTCACGGAAATAGCGAAAGGTTGACCTGATTGGAGGACTATTTGCCGCATCCCCTAACCGCTGGTACAGACGGGTGGGGTACCTTCATTTGACCATTCGTTAATTGAACCGTGAAACTTACGCAGTTCCAATATTTCCTTAAAAGCGATCACTTCTGTGCTCCCTGTTTGTCCTAAATATAACTGTCCTCAGAGTCCTCTGAAGTCTTACTAAGTTACCCTGAAGACTTTGGGAAACAACGCAACATACTTCTGCAATGCGACCTACTCCTATTGGTTCAAAAAGGAGGAAGTCACGTGTTCCGTGTAGCGTAAGTGATTGATTGTTCATTATCTTGTTTTATTATTCAACTCTACATTTGATTACATATTTTCCGTTGGTATTTTGTTATATTTGTAGCTCAAATTGATTTGATTCGAGTATTCTATTACCTCAGTATACTTGCATCCTAATATTTACAAATAAATTAAAATTAAATTAAGTTTATTTGAACAAATGTTCATTAAGTTTATATATATATATTTTTTTTTCTAGATAGTTAAACCATTTGTGAGCAAGGAGAACACAGTTGGAGAAATGAAAGCTAGACTTTCGATACGTTTCTTGGTAAAGAAATCAAAACGATTGGATATACCGAAAAATAATTTGAAAAAAGTATTGAAGACAAATAATGAGGGAGAAAAATCTTCCATAGAATGCTTGATGTATTTGGGTCTTGTACCAAAAGAGATGGAAACTCAAGAACGAAATGTTTCTAAACAAGAAACTCAAACTAATTTTGAGTTTCCTAAACCAAGAATCTATGAGTGCTGTCATTGTTCGAAATTTTTCTTTCATGAATTTCTATTGCAAAAGCATGGCGTGCTTCGTCACATGAGGAGCAGCAAGAGACTGCTCTCAAAGGTTTGGAGGAAGAAACAGAAATTGATTTATCGTAACTCAAAATCGACTAGCGTGGGTCAAAGGTCACAGAATACGAAATCTTCAAGTTCGGATCTACGATCGAGGATATCTGTTGATCTTCCCTGTGACAACGAGTGGTTGTCGAAGGAAGAGATTGTGAAATTCTTTTCCGAGTCATGATTATCAGTAGTTACAAAATTATTAGAGACTGTTCGGTTGTGAAAAATTACTTGTAACTTCAAATGAATGCTTGTACTATTATATTTGGAAAGCTCATTCAAAATTAATGTTTCGCGTTGTTGAGAGATTCACTCACGAAATACTTGTAGTTTTTATTTTCTTCCTTGAATTTTTAATAAGTGTAGGAATTGATGTCTGTCATAGAGTATTTTCTTTTTAATTTATTTATAATAAAATTGTCATCTTTAGAAATTCTTTTTCCAAAACTTTGAAGCGCGTTATTTTATTGAAATTCTAATAGTATTGGTATTAAACAATTAAAAGCTGTAATTAGGATGTACCATTTTCAAAATAAATTTATCTTAATTAGTGCATTCGATATACCAGTGACAATTTTTCTATTTCTTGTAAAGTGAATAAATAACTATACGGATAAAAATTGATGACAGAACTTTTCAATTAATTTAAGAAATATTTCAAGAAATACTGTATTATTAAACGAACGCATAAACAAATTTTTTGTTTATTAGTAATTTTCTAAGATTTACTAGCACTTGACCTTTAGTGTAATATTGTGAACTTTGCATATTGTGTATCTGGAATAATTTTAAGGTACCTGTAGTGATTTAATTAAAATATCGAATAATTTTGTATGTAAATTAAATAGAAATAAATACATATAGCATATTTTTGATATAACTCGATGATTCAATTTCCCATTACTCCTAAAGATACCTAATTTAATTAGTACACTGCGGATATTTATACAAGTATACGTTTTTAAAAATATTTTCATCTGCAACATAATAATTGTAGAGTTCCTTCAAATCTTATGATTAAAATTGAATAATATCTCTAAGAGATTGTTTTAATCAATCTAAACTCTAAATGATGTCATTTTTGACTTCGTCGTTCGTTTTATCAGTTGATAATATTCGTTTACTTTTCGTTTCTAATGACTCAACACGAATCATGTTATCTTGCATGATGCATCTTCAAAACTTTTTTCTTCTTTGTATTTTTTCTCTCTTTCGAATTTCACAAAAGCAATAGAAATGCAGTAAATAATAATTTTATTTATTGACAATTTGTACACAGATTAAATTAAAGATTAAAATAAATATATAAATATTTAGAATAGTTAAAAATATAATAGTGCGGTCGTGTTTTATATTGTTAAAAATAATTAATTTTGCTTTAATTAGATCACGAACTAGGTTCATAGAATAATTCATCTTGTACCTAAGAAACTAATTCCAACAGGATGAAGTATCACATACAAAGTACATTAACTAATTGACGATTAATAATATACATACTTCCTAACAATATAAATAAAGAGATATGTAGATATAAATTAGAAAGAAAATTGTATTCACTTAAAGCCAATTGTACACAACCCTATTTAAAAATGTCCACCACATCAACACCTCACTACCATATCTCAAATTTATCAATTACCAATTTCCAGATTGCAACCGATAAATGCATAATGCATTAGTTGCAATATGCGAATTACACTTCCAAGAGTATTTAATTAAATAAAAATACTCTGAATCAACGGCTCTCAATTAATATCTGTCGTCTTCTGGTGCACGGATGAAAGTATTCAAAATGTCTGCGAAGTGCACTGATGCTATACGATCTCGTTTTGCAATAAGAACATTGCAATTGTTGTTTAGCATGGCAAACTTGGTGTCTACGACTCGCTGTTCGACTATAAAATTGTTTGAAACAGTACATGCAATTGTACATTTTCGGTACAGCGAAAACATGATTCTTTCCGTTGGTATCATTATTCAAGCGACTTTCATTTTCTTTGGTTTCTTCTTTTTGATGATCGATGTCTGCCACTCGAAGATCTTCGAAGAAATTGAAATACGAGAGATCGAGAGCACAGTTCTCGAAGTGAGACAACATCGAGCTGTCATCGAATAATGCGAGGAGCTGAAATGTTTCAATTATCAAAAATTTTCAGAAATTTTCATTTAATAATTGAAGATTATTCGTGGCACGATTCAATGTCTTTTATTGCGGGAACTTTCTGTGAATATTATTATAGGTAAGAAATTTTTGAAAGGCCACAATTTTTATTATTTAGTAAAATTATTTCATTTATTTTACTAATTCAGAAATTTTATTATTTTAATTATTTCAAGGTTTACATTTTAAGTAAGAAAATTATTTACAGAAAGAATTATGTTAAATTTTAATTCTGATATATAATAGAGTTTTTTATTAATTTTAGTTGATGTAATACCTTTCTTTTTTTAAATATATCAAATTATTATTTACTTTCTTCTTAAATATATCTGCTACATAATTTAATGGAAAAAAGACCAATATTAAAATCTTTCTTCAGAAAGATAATCCAAATTGTCAGAAGATTCCCACAATAAAAACACTGTTTCTAAAAATATTACCACGTACCTCGTAATTCGCTTGACGTAATTCCTCGTTTTTTAAATCTCCCATGATTGCAGAACCAGTATATTACAAAAAATTTACTAAAGATTTGGAACAACGTTAACTACGAAAGTGCCTGCACTATGCTGTTCACTGAAGAATCGGTAAATGACAAATTTTGACAAAGGACTCATTTGCTGTTTACTTCAGCTACCCCTGTTTATGACAGTAGAGGGGGTATCTCATTATACCTGACAAACTTCAAGGAAAATAACTTCAGGATTGGCTAGGTCACTTTTGGAGGGGCAAACTAAGGCCCATTGGATATTGCTGGGCATTACCAATCAGTGTAGAAATCGTTTAGGTGAAGTATAGTTTCAGAAGTACTACTGGTTTTCTTAGTTCAAATAAGATGGTATGTAATTTGATATCAGAGATTCTATTCCAAATGAAATATAGAGCAATGCACATAAAATTAATTTGTTGAGAAAATATAGATCTTTAAAATTTAAAATTTCAATCTATTTTCAGAAAAAAATGTTATACCTATTAATTTTTATTCATCGAAGAATTGAATCTACTTTCATGAAATAATTCTTTCAACTTTCTTGTTTTCCTATTAATCTCAATCGTTCAGAAACATTGAATCGAGATCGGTTCAAGATCAAGCATGCTGTTTGGAGCAGAAATCGGTCGTGGTAGCACTTAGCAAGTGGGTGGTGCCCGAGTAATCTTGTTCTCATACATAAAACATACAGAGAGAGGCATTATGTTCGTTCTCCAGTCTGCCTTCTTCTGACTTATCGTCGAATGCAATTCGCGAGTGGTATTTTACAAGATCGTTGATGAATTCGACGAATTGTAATCAAGTTCTTGGTAAAATATCTTTTTAACCGATTCTTGACCGACTATTCTCCAAAGTAAATTGAAAGAAAAAATATAAATGAATACCAGTAATTAAGGATAAGTAAATTTGAGAATATTTTTATTTAAATAAGAAATACTTCATGAAGTAATCTGACTATCTGCAATAAAATGTTATCTTCTTGATCAAATAATTGTGTTATGAAAAATTTAATTTACTAATGGTATCTCGATAAATTCAAGAGAATTAAAACAATTAATAATCACACTATCATATATTGAATTTTATAAACGGATGCGAGGATAAAATAAAAAAAGGAAGAAAATCGAATGGCGACGATGGTCTGTTCGCGCCATCATCTACATATTATACCCATATATTTGACGATGTCTTAAATCGCGGCACGCATCCTATTACAGTGTTGACATATTTGCACCAGAAGATGTTCCCCATGGAAAAGGAAAAATGTGAAAAAACGCGTGACAACGATGCCTGTGATTAACGAGATCATTTTTTAAAAATTGATGCAGTATTATTCAATTTTTTAAATCTGTGTACAAAATATACAAATTTGAAAAAAACATTATTCTTGGTTTTTAATAAGATTATACCTAATTTTGATATAATTCTTCGCCTAATTATTAATCATAATTATATCCAACATTTTATAAATATCTACATTATTTTTCTGTTAATAGTTTTAAAGAAAAAATTGATCTTCTTCCTTACTATCAATAATAAATAAGCTTCAAATACTTTCTTTTCTTCCCTCAGGAAACCTGTTAACCCATCGATTCTGTGTATCATGACTTCCGTTTCGAACAACTTTTCCAGAAACGTGTCTGCACCATTGTATAATGGCTACAAAACGCATACATTAACCGATACAAGCCAGTTTTAAATATTCCGTGTGGAGAGCGCTTAAGTCGATTGCGGTACAGGTAACCGATCCCTACCGTACGAATAT
The DNA here is from genome assembly GCF_051020975.1 of Osmia lignaria lignaria. Taxonomy (NCBI): domain Eukaryota; kingdom Metazoa; phylum Arthropoda; class Insecta; order Hymenoptera; family Megachilidae; genus Osmia; species Osmia lignaria. The sequence continues at coordinate 10,815,324 of NC_135041.1, forward strand.
AATTTGCATATCAGATTATCGATCGGAGTAAATCATTGCAGGTCGGCAGGCCGGTAGATCTGCCGGAAGGTAAGCCGATATCTCCAGATAATATTGATTCCTGATTGTTCTCTCTTTAATTACGTCATTCGTTTCCCGTCACCCTCTATCAAAGTATCTAATTAAATGAAAAATCTTGATCGATCATCGATACAATTATCTTTTTTTATTCTTTGTGCTGTAAGGTGAGGTCTTCAACGACCTAGCATCCACCATCTGATTGTGAGTATTAATATGCAACCTCTGTTTGTACAATTTCTCCAACTCCATAGGTAGAAATATTATTTTCAATCGTCTCTTGATTCTCAGCCTTGCTTTTTAAAAGGAACGATATGAGAAAGTATGCCATCTAAAGTGACATTTCAAATTTAGTTTTCACCTATTTCAATTTCACGCGTCAAACCGCCTCATTTTATATCCAATGAAAAGGTCAACATGATGTTGCAACAATGATTTCAACACTATAGAACTTTGTTTCTTCAAGACTTATACAGCTAACGCCATATGGAAGAAATTGTATTTCAAAAAACTTTATTAATTGCATCAATACTTTGTTGTTAATTATTGCTGAAGGACAGTTATAAATGAAACATACGCGAATAGGTGGTTTTCATCAAATCAGTAATTATTAATACGAGGCAATAATTGTATATCACTTAATACCAGTATACCGTTTCACTTACAAATGGATCGTTCATCGATGCATCTTATCCAACTGCATCTCAGTGATTCTCAAATCATTGGTTTCGATTCCGCTTTGCAGAATTTATCACTTCACTTTACTGCGATCTTGTAATTAACCCATCAAGGGATTTTTTACATAAAATATCACTTATTATTTACGAAGCTACATGTTAAATAACAAATGTTTGCAGTGCAAATTGTTACAGATACAAAGTAATACTTTATAAAAACCCATTACATACGCAATAAAAAAAAATGTATCATATTGCTATAAATATTTCAATTCACTCAAATTAGAAAATTGCAGTATTTAAGCTACAGAAGAAATAGCAATAAATCCTTGAAATCCTTTTTTAAAATCGAGGTATTAAAAAATAAAATTTAATAATGTAAATCGACAGAAAAAACTTGTGAATGAAATGTTCTATTTGCATAACGAAGAGTCGACTGAAAACAATTCATAATTTTTAAAAATTATTTTTCATACTGAAAGAGAATTCTACAAGGAACAATTGTCTTTATTTTTCTGCTTGCCCCGTAAGCTATTACCAGCAAAATATTTTTCATTTGCCAAACTTTTCGAGCAATGGCAAACAGAGGCAAACACTGTCATCGTAAATCTCTTATCCGACAGTTTTACAGGGTGTTTATGCTGCTTGCTGACAAAACCTTCCAAACTTTCTGCAACAGCAAGGAGAAAGAAAGGCCAACGAGCAACGTGACTCATTTCGGTTTCCATAGAATGGCCTGAATTTATCTGGCCAGCTAAGTTTTATGGCGTCTCTGTGCCTTCGTGGGTATAAAAGTAACACGCAGTTTCGTACAGTTTTAGTAACAATGAAAGGCAGGTTGTAACAGGCAAACTCATGGGCCATGGTAGTCGAAAATTTTGACTTTAAACGTTATTTCAAATTGAGAATCTTTCTTTCATTCGTTTTGGAAACTATCATTCTCATATTAATTATCTGTGATAATGATAAATGATAAATGAAAATTAAAAATGTTTGAACTAATTTTAACACATATGAAGTTGGATAAATGAATTATTAACGATGATTATATTAAAGGATTTATGAACTGATTTCTGGTCGGTACTAAAAATCATCAGATTCATTAATAATTGTGAAGTTTGAATAAATACCATAAAATCTCAAATATGAATGATTTACAAGGTAATTCATGGGGTAATTCGTAATTATTTAATATTTCGTAACAAAGTTGAAACTTTTAATGAAGCACAAACAAAAGTGCGAGTGTATTTACGATTATTATAATAAGTATTAACGAGTTCAAAATAAAGTTGAAATCATTGGAAATTTTCCAGTGATCAAACTGTACCTAAAAATTTGCAAGAACCCTGCAGGTAGAACACGTATACATGAAAGCCTTTAATAGGTAGTCACCTTCCTGTTTTGACCTATCCTTCTTGGCACGACGCCAGCGTGCTCCCTCGATTACCTGACCCTTTATTACTTTCCACGACGACACCTAGTCAATTGTTATTCGCACGACACGGTTTACTTGCATTCCAGGTAATAATTATCGGATTATAGGGTGCGTTGTTGCCAGAAGCAAGTGGTCTAGAGGTGTCTCTCGAACAATGATAGGCTAGCAAATACTTCGAATACAAAGTACAAAAAAATTTTTTCCAATCAAAAGAAATAACATACGCAAGATACTTTCCGAGATTCCTACATTTTAAAAATCGAAAATTTTTAGAAATTCGCACATCACATTGTCCGCGACGAGAAATATATTGTAGGAAACATTTGTTTCGATGGAGAAAAAAAAATATCAAAATCCAAATTCCATGCCACTGTGCGCCACCCTCGAACGGCGCCCGCCACCTTCGCGTGGGTGGATTTTCTAGTAACGCGTGTTACGTTACCACCCCGTAAATTAAGTATCCGTCGCGACGCGTGGGCGTCGTCCAATCGCATTATTACATTCTACCACGGTAAATCAAGCGAAACGGTGCACCGTAACATTTCAGCTTCGACCCTTTGCTCGTCGATCGAGCTTTTGGTCAATCGAGGCCTTGTTTTCATACCACTGCACACGGTTAGATCGAAGGTATTACTTTCCGATAGATATCTGATCAGAATCTAACGAGCTGCGATTGAATTACGAGGGTTGCTTAAACTGTCTGCAGAGACACACATATTTCCCTTACGGAAATTTATTAGTTGTAGAAATGAATTCTTTTTGATATTTCATAGCCAAGATCAATGTTCCGGCAGTTCCTAATGTCATAGTTAATTATCTGTTTAACAAGGAAACGTATTGTGATATCGAATCTTGATTAAAATTTTTTTTATGCAAACAGCTGATAAATGTCATTTTGTATCTGTTCGAATTTTTACATTTATAGTCATAAATAATTCATATTTTTTGAATTCCTGAGGAGTTCCAGTTTCTCGGATTGGTCTTTTTGAAAAGCTTCCTACAGTGGGGATAATCCAGGTAATAGAACAATAAAACTGCTGGGAAAACCTGAATATTTTATGGGGTATTTATTTATTGTAAAAGACAAGTGAATGGTCTCTTATTGTTTACTTCAAGATTAATCTTTACAATTTTTATTACTTCCTATTACGGTTTGCTATCATCTGCACGTGGATCATAAAAATTTCTCTGTTATTCCAATATGGGGTATAGAGAAATTTATTATAATCCTGATATAATTAATTAAAAAATCATGTTCCATAATTAAGTAACAAATTTTTGAAATAACTATAACTTTCTCAACAGCAACTTTTAACAATCTTCTACCCCTAAACCGACCATAAGCTTATTGAAAGCATTATTATTAGGATTACCACGTACATTCTATAATCAGCTGGTAATCAGCTCAAAAGTGAATTTCAAGCAAATTTTTCGCCCTAAGGGTTCGTTTCTAAGACAATGCATCCAGAATATCTATCGGCAAATTGCAGCAGCATCGAGTGTCGATATCTAAAACGGCCTTTACGACGAAGGGCAGAGTGAAACTACGCTGGGCATAAATCGCGGCTTACCAGTCAGGATATAAATCGTACAGTTCAGAGGCGAAAGCACTAGGAGGCAAGATATGCCACGTAACTATGGGCTCTTTTGAAATTCTCCAAGCCCGTTGAAACAATGTAATGAGAATCTTGTCCGATGGAGGAAAATGCGAACATGGATCTAACTGGACAATGGAACGATCTATAAATGTTCTCGATCGAACGAATTATTGCCGGACGTTCTATCAGATCATTCTGTAAATAATACCAATGATCGAAATTACATTTAGGTGGAGATTATTATGAAAATTAATTGATCGAAACCTGATGCGTATATAAAAAATTAGAGAATTAATAAATATTATCTATTTACTAATTTGAAAAATTTGAAATTACAAATTTTCATTTTATAATATAATAATAAATAAATAAGTCTATCGACAACCATGTAAGTAATTTTCCATATTGATTTTTGAAACTGCATAATATTTTTTTAGGACAATTCTAATTCTATAAAATATTGTTTTGCATGATTTATTATTGTACATACTTGTCAAGATATAAAAAGAAAGAAAAGTTGTTAATTACTATTAACAATTTTGATGAGGTTTTGGATAAACTATATTACATAATTAATGATTGTATAAAATATAAAAACAGGACAACTTTCCTTTAAATATTTCAATTACTTCAATTATGGTCTATGATTTTTAAACAGAATGCACAAGCAAACATACGAATAGATTGCACTAGTATCATTATGTTCGAGGAACGAATTAACTCGTCCAAGCTAATTAACAAGTTAAACCAGTGTCTCGAAAATCAGTTTGTTACCTATCCAATAATCCTGAACGACACAGGAAATGAATAACAGCGTGATCTTACTACTACTTCTTCTCGACATGGTTCAGATGCTTTGAAAGCGATTTAATCGGTATTCCTGCAGGGCAAATGCACTAATACTCATTGCGAATACCATTACTTTGTTCGTTTCACATGAATCTTGATTAAACATTAAATCCATTCGCCTACTGTTGCAGCCTCCGTGTCGATAACAAATCGAATTATTAGCCTCTGAATCCGATATCTTCCCCAAGCAAAGGATGCACTGCTATCTATTACTTCAATTGGCCGTTTTATCGTACGACCATGCTTAATGAGAGATAACGTAATAGTCGACTGGCTTTCGTTCGAGTTAATAATTCAAACGAGCATCGTGTCAATTGCTTTTGCTCGTAAACCATAGATTCACAACACGTTCAGTAGTACTAAGGGTGTTGAAGGAATCATTGACACCTGACAACTGACATTTTCATTCTGAGCTTTTCAACAAGTTAACGACTAATCTATATTATTTTAAATATGTATATTAGTAATTTAAAGTAGTAAACAAAAAGTTTGAAATTTGAAACTTCTAAATTAAAAACTTGCTAATTATCAAATTATAATTAAAAAACCCTGAACGTCTCTTTTGAAAGCATTAAAAAAATAAAGAATTTCTTGTATCAGTTATCATTAAATATTAAGTGTGCAAACAAATAATTAAAGTTACTATGACTCCAAAATAAATCTTCAGTTTAAAAAAGGAAAAGGCACATTATTAATTTGCACACCAAAATACCTACAATAGTTATCTTTTTTTCTTGAAATCCAACAACCGGTAGAACAAATTGCAATTGATCCCCGTGGAATTAATAAACGACAACTGAACGAATCAATAGCCTTCTGGCGATTCGTGTAACGATGAATGGAATGCTCAAGAAGAAATAAAAGGAAACGGATATTTACTGCGACCAGAGCTGTATCCGTATCTTTACAAAGTGGCTAAGCGCGTGTGTATACGCATGGCTAGTTGAAGAGAGCAATAGGAAACAGCGTTGCCTTTAACCGAGATCAACGGCCAGTTTATGGAAATTGCCAGGATGTACGGAAATTGATTGGCTACAAGTTGGCGGTATGCGGGGGACCACCCGCAGGTGCTAGAATGGCTTTTAGTCGTGGTTACACGCATGAAAGCTCGCGCGTATCTATGGCCATTTCTAAATAGAAGTTCAGCGAAAGGCTACCTAGAGAAACCTTTACAATCAATGGATACGCAACAAGGGAAATACAGAGTATTATGGCGGGAAGTTGTAGATTTCAATTTTATCCAAGTGAAACTTTATAGATGAAGGATTGATGCATATTTAACCCTTGCGTGGAATTTAAATTTTTATCATGTTTGTATCATTCGGTTTACAATTTATCACCAAAAATAAAGCTAATATTGTTCAAGTATTTTTAATAAAAGGCAGTAAATTTCTCATAAACATGAATATTGAAACGTCGAAAGTCTAACAAAATTTGATGACATAAAAGTTTCACAAAATACCATTTGTATATTAAATTAAAGCTTAAAGTTTGTTAAAAATAATCATGATTTTTGAGTGGGTGTAAAAATACTCGATATGGAAAAAAAATTTATTAAACACTGTGATTGATAATTTAATTTAAATAATAGAAATATTCACTTTCTCAAGCAGGTGTACTTGAACTGCTCTGGAAAAAGAGAATCAAGCAATGTGAGAACACGTATCAAAAGCCTATCATCTCAATTTCTTTCGAATCGTGTGTCTATCTCGTCTTATCAGTCCACTTCGCTTTCCTGATCGTGCAGCTCTTTAATCCGCGCTTTTATCAGCAAGAACGATCGTCCCGTTCGCTTGAAAATAGTTACGATTATTATCAAAGATCGAAGATTGAAAGCTTCCTCGATCGATTCCCGATCGCTTGTCCCGTGCAGAACGCATCGATTTCGTACGTCATTTGCACTGAATATCGGAATAGCCGTTCCTATCAGATTTAATTGGTGTTTCTCGATCGTTTTCCTCGCCCCTGTTCCCTTTACTTGCCTGTTTCTCGTCTAAAAAGAGTGGCTGGCTTTCTCTAGCAAGCACGTATACTCGCTAATGATGCAATCGGCCCATCAGATACCTCGACCGGCTGACTTCTTCCTCTTTGCTCCTTATTTCCTTGCTGCTTGCTCCTTAACTCCTTATATACCCACCTGACCGACCGTACTAGTCTCACCGTCTAGAATGCGTGGGCTGAACGTGTAACGGGTGGACCTTTAGTTTATTCAATAATTTTTTTCCTGGAAATCTTAGCTCGACAGGTTTCTTAGTCATCAAATTGAATCTCACTATTTATGCGAAGGCACGATATAAAAAACTTTGCTTTGATATCACCATTAGTATCAGCCATTTTGTACCGAGGATATTAATGCAAAGCTTATGTAGTATTTTTTTTTCAAACTTTAAGCTTTAACACTTTCCCGTCATGTGTATCGTTTCCGGTACATTCTGAACTTCCTGCTCATGCCAGACTATCATTCGACACGCGATATCGCGTGATTGGATCTTTAGCCGCTGACATCTATAAGTTACTGGGAGAAAACGTATTAAATTCATGTGCCATAAGTGATACTTTGTGTAATTCTTTTCTGTCAGGAAATCGGGTCAAATTGAAACTCACCATTTATAATAGACATTGTATTGAAAAATGAAAAGAGAATGATACTCGGATGACGGGATATCGAAAAGCTATACAGCAGAGAATAGAATTCGAGACAGCATTCCGTGGTTTCGTTGAGTTTTTGCAGGGAACATCGAAAGGACCAAAAGGACTCTAAACGTTGGGAGGCTGAACGAAGCGGAAAGCGCGCGAAGAAGAAGAAGTGGAAGAGGAGGAGGCGGCAGCAAGAACAGCCACGAAATGTCGCCTCCGTGTCACTGTCCATAAAGGGTCCTTACACAGGCTCTTATCGGGCCTGAAGATCGCCGGCACTTCGTATTGTATATCGGCGGCGATTTAAAAAGGGAATGACGTTTTATCGTGCAGTACGATCGATAAGGCGTTCAAGAATCGAGGCTCGTCTTTTCTTCTGAACCTTCCCCCCTTTGGAACCGCGAAAGAAATGACTTAGTGGCAATTTTAAACGATACTTCTGCAGAAAATTTCATTTCTTGCCCAAATGTTTTTCATTGAATTGCCAAGTTCAAGAACAAGTCGAAAATTTGTGATTTTCAAACGAACTCAAAATTGAATATGAAATGGAGAAAATTTTATATTGGAACCACAAAGAGTGGAAAAGAAATATTCTTAAATAGAAAAACTATGGATTTAATTTTGACAGGATCGAATCTGACTCTACCATCATACTTAAGGGTTAATCCTAGAAAAATCAAGGGGGGAGTTTGTCGAGCTCACTAACTAATGAGTTAGAAAATATTAAAAATATATTATTTCTTCACTAAAAAAATTTCAAAAAAATGATTTATTTTCACCTAGGTCTTTAAGAACAGTACTAACGATGAAAGTACTGAATTATTCCGATGGCCACAACTTCCCAAATAAAACAATATTGTACATAAAAAAGTCTGAACAGATGAAAGAATATCAATTCATGAAGACTGACATCTCTATCTCACCTCACTGTCGAATCAACAGCACCCTCATCCTGCACATCACTATGAAGAGATACCTGTCTCACCATTGAGTACCCATATCGTCGCAGGGGAATAAAAAAGAACAGGATTTATCCTATCCAAGGATCGTAGATTCAAAGCAATATCCTCGTGCGATCTGGTTCTCATCACCGAGCGTGGGCATCTATCGACGATCCGCTAAAGTATCTTATCGTCTTCGTGGCAGCAGAGAGATCGAACTGTCAGAGAAAAGTGCGAGGAACTCGAGATTGGACATCGACAGACAGCAGAGAAGATGGCGATCTAATAAATTTCAAACGAGAGAACGTACGGTCTTATCACGTCTGATCGTGTTTGTCGACATGTTCGCGAAAGCGGTGAATGAATCTTGGGTTTATCGCGAAATCCAAAGCAACGCGTTAGAAAAGGAGAAGAATTTAGAAATTTCTCGTTCTTTTAATTTGGCAGTGGTCAGTGATGCAAAATTAAATTAAGTAATTAAATGAAACTTCATCGATACAACCACATCGCTCTACCGTTAAAAAATAGAAATTTCTCTCAAATATGCAGTCGTTTCCTCACGAAACGCCCATGGCAAACAATCAAGAAAGTTGCACGAACGTCGACCATAAGGTTCACCCTGGTTGCGTGTCTTTTGAAAAGCGGATCAATCGAAAAGTTGCCAAGATCATAGCCTCGAGCAGTAATATGAATATACTTTGTTGAAACTGTTCTCTGTTTATCTGCTAGCCACGATTCGCGTGCACATTATGGTAGACAGGGTGGAATCTATGCTACGAGCAGCGTATAAAGTCGTGCAACAAAGGGCAAAATGCGAGAGCAGACGTTTTGATCATTTCCGTAAACGTAAACCGATACACGGTTCAGAAAGATTCTTGTGCCACGTTTGTTCCTGCTGTGTGGAACTTGTTCATTGTTACCTTACTGCTTGATATCTTGATTCTTCTGCTTGGTACAATATGGCAGGTATAGGGTTGTTTGTTAACTTACTTGCACACAAAGATACATTTATACGGCAGGCTAATGTAATATATACAAGAGACTGTAAACTTTATTTAAAACTTTGTCTTGCAACATGAAGTCGTTGCTCCTGTGGTGCACAGCTGCTTGCTGTTTATTTATCGCTGCGTTTTCATTTGTGCAATGGATAAATAATAAATTCGTAGGATTTTTATGATTTCGAGGATTTTAATAAAGAAATCTTGTTTAATTATGGCAAATTGGAAAAATTAGAAATTGTGCTGAAGTAGTCATAAAATTGGAATTTTTCTATAAAAGGCAAATAGCAAATAACAATAATTGAAAATTAAACTAAAATAGTTATATTTTATAGTTTACTAGAAAAATGGTTTCTCTTCACTATACATAAGAGAATTTTTGTCGGATTAGAAGAATTATTAGCTTACTGGTTGAGTCAAGATGAAATCGATCAAAGGATTAACAAAATTATAAAGAGGTGCCACTTTTTTTAAAAGTTATAGGAGAGATGAAAATACCTAGGCATCTAATCATAGTGTCTGTATAAAGCAGAATCGAAATGGTCCAGGTTAAACGAAGCGTATCAGTCGAAGGCGAGAATTAAGGAAGTGGTGTTTCTCGCAGGAAGTTAATTAACATCTCAGACAAGTCGTTCGTGGCTTGGCTGGAATGAGCTAAAGCAAGCTGGTACCCCATATCTTGCGATATCTGTCCCCGTATCTCGAAGTACCTGTGAGATACGATGTCTTCGCCGCTATTTCGACTAATCGTAAATAAGGATTCGATTTCGCACTCTCTTGCTCCGGATAAATTGCGGCAATGCGAGCCAATAAATTCCTTTTCTTCCGCGTGGGGGTACAATATTACGTGTTAAAAGAAGAGAAAGAATGTCGAACAACAGTAATTATTCTTGTCAATGAGAAATAACCCTTATGAACGGAAAATTCATTCATTACTTTGAGAAATAAGCTACTGAAAGTTGGATAATATTAACTATGCTGTAAATTCTTTTGATTTTCATTTAAGATATTAATGAAATGTTTATGTAGCCACATTTGGTAAATTTTAAGCTTTAATTTGATATGCTACACGTGCCATTTTATAATACTCTTCTGTCATGAAATCGTATCAGACTTCCTATATTAATTTATCATTTTAAACTCAAATTAATCAAAATTTCAATTTAAAAGTCATATAACTGCCAAAACTTTCTCTCAATACAATGTCCCTCACTCTAACAACCCCATTATCATACCAAATCTCCATATACACGATCATTCATTCCTTCACAACTACTTAGAAATGTATATACTACGATTGTTTGGAACAGTACGAACGATTTATCTAAAACGAACTCTGTTCAATGACAAAAACGTGGCAGAAAAAAGGCTGGCAAACGGCACAGTGACTACATTCATCTCATACTTTGCGATGGGTGGATCGATCGATCTTTCGAGTAACGGGAACTCTGGACACTCGTGTCCGTGGATTACGCAACTGCCACGATTCCTGGTTAGATCGGCGATGAAAGAGAAGCTGAGGAGAGCCTCGAGCACATTTACCAGAACATTTCGACCTCGAGCCGAATGATTACGATTTATGGGAGCCTCTGTGCTAACTGATCTACCAGCCTGATAATTTTAACGTCTCTGTGGAATCTACTAACCACACTGAGTCAACGTGGTTCTTCCGCTAACACGTTTTTAAATTTAACTGGATGCAAATAATACCGATATCCAAACACTGGAAAAATGTTTAAGGAAAAGATAACCGAAAGTACCATTTTTAATCATAAACAAGAGATATTAGGCACTGTACTATTATCTTTGTTTCAGGGGCCAGAATTTTAATGTGTACTTTGCAAATATATTAATTAATGGAACCTTTTAAATATCCATTAAGGAAGAGTGGGGTAAGTTTGAAAACGGGGCAAGTGTATATACCGGTTATTTTTATTCTAATATGAGCGATAAATGCACTTGCCTTGTTTGAAAACTTACTCCACTTCATCTTAGCCATATTCTAAAGAATTCTTTTACCTAACTAGAAATATTAGCATAGTTCAATAACCTAATGTTTTTTTTCCCCAAGATCAGAGTCTGCTTATCATTTTTACATCACATCCTGTTGTACGAATTATGACTCGTATTCTGTTATAGTGTTTCTGATGACATCAATTAAAATAAAAAAATTGTTGTGATCAAACAGATTGGACTTGACCTTTCGAAAAGACCACATGTAAACCGTTTGCGGCAAACGTATCGATGATAAAAATTCAGAAACGGTACTCACCTTTGCAGCCATCCTCGGACAAGCCGTAATGGTCGACGTCGCAATGATCACACCGGAAGCCAAGGACGCCATCCGCGCACCTGCATTCACCGGTTACGGGATCGCAGACCTCGTCGAGGGCACCCACGTCGCAGTCGCATTCCCGGCAACCTGCAGTCACGTTTCCGTAACCCTCGATGCAAGAGGAACAGTCACGACCCTCGAACAAAGGCATACAGGGACACTGACCGCTCCTCTGATCGCATTCGACCGAACTGCTGCCCAGAGGATCGCATTCACAGGCTGGAACAATAAAATTTTCATTTTTTCAATACTAAATTGTAAATTAATTGAATGATATAGAGGCAATAAAGATCATGCTAAGAATTTATAGGACACTTATCTGTTTTGATGACCTCTAATTATACAATGTAAATTTTTTAAATTTACAAATAATTCATTGTGTACTTTTTAGGCCTTTATGAAATTTTAGTGGATAATTTCTTAATTTTAAGAAATAAATTAAGTGCTTTATTTCTAAGCAGCAATGAATACCAATTTTTATGCAATTTTTGTTTGATATAAAAGTAAAAAAATATTTAACACTTGTTTTTTACTTTATTGGCAAAGATTAATGTTAAAGGGACGAAAATAGCCTGTAGGGTTTTATTAAAATTAATCTTTATAATTTCAAGACATTGTCAGATATAGAAATGCAATAAACAATAGTGGGCTATCTGAAGTATGCAATAATAATACAAACAAGATAAGATTTTAAAGCTTATGTACTGTGTATGTTATAAGTCGTGTAAAATATTTCAAAGTACATAATAATCAGAAGATATGAACGTTTTACGTCCGCGTTTCACATTCACGAGATATCGCGTGTTAATGGCGACGAAATGGGGAACCAGAAGTAACAGACGATACTCACGCAAGCAATTCTGTTCCAAGGGATTTCCGTAATGAGCCAGCTTGCACTTGTCGCATTTCCAACCTTCTGTGTTACCGCGACACTCTAAACAACGTCCAGTTTCCTGATCACAAGGACCGCCACCGCAAAGGCACGGTTCGCAAGTACCGCCAGGAATTAAAGGGTTTCCAAAAAATCCTATGTCGCAACTGAAAAAATAGAATTAAACATCTATTTTATTTATTACCAATTATAACTTGAAAATTAGTATCCTTGCAGCGTACGTTAAATAAAGTTCTCGAATATAATTTTATAAATAATTTTCTATTAAATGTAAAATGTGTATTAACAATTATTCATTACTGATTTTTATTTACCTTTCACAATGATCACCCGTATAACCATTTGGACATTGGGTACACACGTACCCACTGTCAGCATCAGTGGGATCATCGAGCTGGCAATTTGGACTAAAGTTGTTGGATTCGTTTAACAATGGACAGGCACATCTTTTGCAATCATTTGGTGTTCCTTTCAGAGCGATACCGTAGAAACCAGGAGCACAGCGATCACATTTAGGACCCACTGTGTTGTGTTCACAGGACTATGGAACATGTAATATTACAATAATAAAATATCTTAAAAAAGAACAGAGTGTAAAATTGATATTTGAGATATTTTACAATTACGGTGGACTTTTGTTATATTGCCACGTGAGCGATTTATCCTCCATACAGATTTTCAAGTATACTAGTGCCACTGTTCCAACATCTCAGCCTACAAAAATGATACATTTTTATCTTTTCTTTTCTTTTCGAACTGAAAGTTTGAAATTCGCCCCTACAGTCGACTGCAGCCCCATCTGCGGCAATATAACAAGAATCTACTGTACACCATCGCAAGTAAAATTTTCTGGTTTTCTTTTACTAATAAAAGAGGGAGCTTTGAGAAGAATATTATAGCGCTATTTAGCGAGGATCGATAAAATTGATCTTTAAAAAATTATGTTTTTTACAATAATATGTAACTTGTTTGAGATAGAGAAGCCCAGCAATGGAGAATTTTGGATGCTGAAAAAGGAAGAGTTTTTGGATATTTAGGACATGTGGTTCACATGATTTGTGTTAAAATTGAACTGAAAATTTCTTGAATTTTTTATAATTTTCATTTATAATAATGTCTACTTTGTGAGCAAAGGTATATAGATGAAACGATCTTGTCTCCTTCTTCTTTTACTTATCGACCGATGTGATCCATCGATCATTTAGCTCGTTGTAGTTCCTTAAAATATTCTGGATCGTAGAGTACGCTACAGAATAGCTCTACCGTTAAGTGGTAAAATCTTACCGGCAGATGGCGTGGAGTAACTTTTCTTAGCGGTCCATTCGAACATTTCAAAGTTGGCGTCGTATTGTATTTTAAATTTTTATCATTATTGATGTTCTAAATAAATTTTACTATTATTATTTAGAATATACTAATTTTATAAGACGTCTTACAAATTCTGACTGGTGAAAAATATCAAGAATTACAAGAAACAAGAAAAATTTAATTTCATCAGTTCCAACGTTTTACCGCTAGATGGTTAAGATGGTTCTCTGCAGCACAATTTTTCTCAGTTTTGATTATTAACGCTCTAACTAATTTAAAAGGCTATTAATTAAATTTCATTGTGATTATGGAATGTTATAAATGCGTTTACCGATCATAAAAGTCGCTTATTTGACAAAAAAAAATGCAATTTTCGGTTTCGTTTATTTCATCGATCGTCACCAGAGAGCGTTACTAGTATTGGTTTGCAGAAGCGCACATCGGGAGAAATACGCGATATACGGGAGTTTACTATGTACACATTTTAATTCGTTTTTATCATACCAACGAATAAATTAATATAAATAAAAAGCAAGATAGAAATACTTACCGTGCATTCTCCAAGCACAAGATCACAGGTACTCGCGTGTCCATTGCAGTCACATTTTACGCAGACATGTTGATCCTGATGATCTGATTCATTCCTTATCACTTTTACGTATCCCCATGCGCAATTTTCACAAGAAAGTCCGATATATCCTTCAGGACATTCGCAAACCTCAACGAAACTGTTGGATTCATCACTGGACACGAGTTCTCCGATTGACAAAGTAGCAGACTGGAAACTGAAACACGATGAGGTTTTTCGAAAATATTTAATTCTCCATTGAGGAACAGGAAATGGAAAGTAATACTTAATTTAATTTGCATACCTTCCTTCGATCTGCTCAGTATGATACTGCGCTCTTATCATAAGATACTTCAAATCCGCGAGCACCTGTATCATTTGTATCCTGGTAACAGGATCTCCGCGAAATTCGGTTCTCCTCTGCCTGGTAGGAATATCTTGAATCTCACTGCGCACATGATACCAGCCATTTTCACGTAGAGCTACAGTAATCTCAGCTTCCTGACCATTATACTGTTCTTCGCCGTGAGCAATTCGCATGCCATTATTACCCTAAGAGGAAACCAGAACGAGAAATTAATTCCAAAAAAAATATTAATCATTATGATCTACGTTATGGATAATGAGTTTGTTAATTGTTTCTTGCTAATAGAGATTTGCATCAAATTTTAGAATCTTTAATAGTTTTTTACTAACTTTGTCATTTGTTCTTTAGAATTAATTTAATTAACTGATTATTTTTCAAGTTCAAATTTGTATTCAGTGTCATCGTCTGAATCCTGTACTATCATTAATAATATTTCTATTAATATTATTACTATTTAAAGTATAATATTTGATATTAAAATAATTAGTATTATTACTACTATTATATTTTATAAATTTGGATTACGATTAACTCAGGCTCTGCTATTAATTTTAATTTTAATCAATGCCCCGTTGTAAATATCTCAGATGTCTAAATCACGATTGCCCCATCCACCATCATTCAAGGGTTAATATACTTATTAATGATCTTAAACCGTTGAGTACTATATGAAAATGTCTTCAAGTACAAAGTGTACGTGTTTAAAAATACTGCTAACTATGATGTTGACATAAAACTGCACTTATTCACCCTTCTGATGCATTCATTGCTCAACGTGTACTTACAACAAGAATAACGTTGGGTCCCGTGGTCGGTTTGCCGCTGGTATCACCACGCATAACGACCCAGCTGACAGAATAAGTAAGATTGCTGCCATACGATGACAGACGATTACCGCAATAAATTCGCGGAGCCAACCAGAATGGACTATCGTATTCGACGTCAAAGGCTGCCACCGTCAGCCAACCGCTGTCTGTGTCCAAAATTGGAATAATTGCACGGGACGCATTCATATCGGTAATTAACCAATCTTCTAATGACGATATCTGCATTTAATTAACAAAAATTTGTTAATTCGTTAATGCACTAATGCGTTGAATTACTTAAATATTTAATTATATTTTTGGGAAGGTTTTTCAAAATTATTTGAGAAATTGACTTTTTGAGCCCAGATAAAAAAATATCAAGTTTAATTAATATACCAAGTTCTAGCAATTAACTTAACAGTGATATATTTATTAACAACACGGTGAATAATTTTCAAATTATTGAATTGCCAGATGAATAAAAACTCACCGAAGAATAAGTCAATTTTGCTGTGCTGCAACGATTACTGATGCCAAAACAATAACACGAAAGGCAACCGTCAAGATTTTCTTTGGTCAAAGCAAAATGTCCTGGTTTGCAATGGTCGCAGAATTCACCAGCAACGTTTGCCTTGCACAGACAATCACCCTCGCAATCGTGAGATGGTAGAATCCCTCGGGAATCACAAGGACAGGGCATGCAATCTGGAAATTGACGATATCCAGCCGCGCATTGGTCACATTTGTAGCCGGAGTAACCAGATTTGCATTCACAAGCACCTGCTACCTGGAACACAATCGGTGTTTATAGGAGAAATCCCAATCGATAAATACATTTTTCTTCTATAAATTGACACTTTGTTTCTTAAAATTTTTATTTTACATTATTTTCTTGACAGTAGACTCTTGTTATATTGCTACGGATGGGGCTGTTAGCCGGCTGTAGAGAGGTAAAATTTTTTAAACTTCCAAATTTTCAATTGGAGAGGAAAAGGGAAATAATAGTGGAAACGTGGCACTAGTATACATAAAAATTTATATTAAGGACAAATCGTTCACGTGGCAATATAATGAGAGTCTACTGCATACATAATTTTATAAATAGATACCATGTTAAATTTTGGAAATGTCACATTTGAATTTTGTTTGTCCCTTTTACTAGATATTCACATAAACATACAATAGACAAATTATTAATTAAATCTTAGTCACGGATTACGACAGAATGAATACCGCAGCGAAAGGGTTAAATTCAATTTACAGTCCAATCAGTTCATACAAAAGTGCAATATAACACTTATCTGAACGGTGTAAAAGGATTAAATTACCGATTGCAATCATGTGTCTGTGCGACATGTGCCTTACCTTTCCCATGTGCGTGTAAGAGTCATCAGGAGTGCAGTAACCCGTGCTGCCATAAACGTTGCAATCGCAGGGTATGCAAGGTTCTGGTGCATCAGGTGCAACACCGTTCGGCCTATAATATCCAACTTGACAGTTCTCGCAATTGATACCCGCGGTGTGCTCCTAAAACAGAATTATTTTTTTTTAATTAATATTGATGCTTATAATAAAACTACCTGTTTCTGGTTTAATTATTCCTTAGACTAATTTTATACTGTCGTTATTAATCTTATAGATTAATTTTTCAAAAAATTCACCCTATTACAAGGAAAATCTAATATTAATATTATATACAAATTTGTCGGATTATTAGTTTTTAATAAAGCTTCAAATAATAATTGTGATTGGAAAATGCCTACAAAAAGAACATCTTGATAAAAGGGTAACGTATATCGATACTGACTAGACTAGATTAGAATTGCGGCTTTCTACATGGTCCGCCGTTCGTTTAAAAACCGCATTATATTATATTTCGTACTTTTTTAGAGAAAGGATCAATCATTGCTATCGAGATCAACAATTGTATACGTTACCCTATTAACTAATGTCTTACATTTTTTCATTATTTTCAAACAAAAACATTACTGAAGGTTTCAAAATAAGAATTTCCAATTTCCAATGGTACACATTCTTTTTGCCCTCCTAGGTGGACACACACTTTTAACACTTACAACCAACTTATATTTTATAAATAGTATAGTAATAGCCAATGTAAGTTTAATTAACGGTTAGAGTACTTTTCCTTGGTAGAAGAAATTTTGATATGGACGGCGAATGGTTTTTGAAATTCGGGCTTACTGTGCAATTAATGCAGACACCACCACCACGAAATTTCCCACGAATGTCCATGGACATTCTTCTGTCGGCCACATCCTGATCATATCTGCAGGAGGTTGCATGTCCATTGCAGTTGCATTTCTCGCAGTGAAAGCCCTTCGCAGCTGTGCCAGGTTTCCACGGAATCTGATTGTACATTGGACAGCATTTTTCGCATCTTTCGCCGCACGTGTGGCGCTCGCATTCGCATTCTTGATGCTGAGAAACAATACCACCTCTTAATGGAGACCTTATCAATCCTCTTGTTACTGATTATTATCTATTTCCATCAGTTTGTCAGTGAAATCATTTATATTATCTTTCGTACATTTATTAATGTCTGCGGTGAAAATTAGAATGTACGTTTGTAAGTTCAACTCTGTTCAGCCTGTGATTTTTATTTTAGTTGAAAAATATATTAATAAGCAGCGTGGGTGTTCTAGTATATGTTATGGTAAATAAATTAGTCAAATAAAGTTAGTGTCATGAAGTGAAAACATATTTCTGATTTTTTACTAAAATTAAAGAAATAATAAATTTGATTGAAAAGGGACTAAAACGTGAGACTAAGGAAAAAATTTGAACTAAAATGATTTATTATAGAAATAACTGAAATGTTTAAGAAAAAACTGAATTAAGAAATTGATACGTATTGCCCTTCCGGTTTCCAGTCTTTTCCCTTGGTTTTTGAATCAATTAACGTAGAAGGTGTAATGGATGACACGGTTCGCATTATAAATTGCAATGATCGCTATGCTGAAGTTACTTCTTTATGTTTCACGATATCTAGCTGTGCTTTACGCATTGCACTCGAATGGAAGATAGAACGGCCACGCAATCGCCCCTTTGTAACATTTTGAAATTTATACGAACGTTAAGATAACCGGCTGCACGTTATCGGACACATTAATTTACCATGGGGCTCAATTGGTCTGCGAATGCTATCGCCAAGTCTATTGTAAATTGTAAATTACCACGCAAAATTTATTCATTTCTAATTTAAAAATATATACCGTATTTACTTGGACTATCATAGTAAACTTTTATTAATTTATCTTTTATGAAAAGCTAGTGTATAGAATTACAATTTTTTCCAGTTATTAATTACCTCTTATCTTCAATATAAAATACAGATTATTATTTAAAGCAAAATCGATATACTTCATAATGATACTTAATTTTCCTTAAATTACTGAAATTTCAAATTTTTACGAAGATGTTATAACCACTTCGGAAATTTTCCATAATAATAGTTATTTTTAGTTGTAAAAAATAATTATTTTCTTTTGGTTGAAATGAGTATAATTATCGTTGAACGGTGCTAATAGAATATTGTTCGAAACCGGATCAAGTTATTTACGGCAATATAGAGAACATGAATAAAAGCGTAAAGTGCACATAGGATAACCACTATCGCGGTAGTAAATAATATCATGCACTTTGGTTGCTGAGAGTACGAGATGACGCTCAGTTTCCCTTTTAAAATGACGAGACCACACGCGTTGCATTAACTTCGTGTTTCGCCTGTTTAAATTTATCTAGCCTTCCAGTTTATTTGGATGTTAGAAATAGGTATCCAAAAATGGTCACGTCAAATCTCCTATTCCTCACTTTTTAATGATTTCATCGTTGCTAAATCGTTCATTCCTATCTAGATAATCTATGCATTGAGGTAACTAAGATTTTTCTCTAGGGTGAGCTAAATTTTCTACCAATACCAAAAGTGCAAAGTATCTACAACTATTTTGACAAAATTTTATTTCTTATTATTTTATTAATAATATTTTTTAGTGTTGTATTAAATTTTATGAATGTAAATTAGTCGAATATTATAAAAAGGGTAGGTCTTCCTTCCCTTAGATAGCCATTTTTCTTAGAGAAGCTAATATCTAATGTAAATATCTTCCTATATTAATAAAAAATAACTATCTTTAAATGATAATATCCTTACATATTCGAGAGTGGGATCATTTACCTTATCTGAAAAAGGGGATTTAATCATTTTTCTAATTTAAAATAAAAAACTTCATTTTGGTAGTTTTTCAAGATAATATATCATAATTAAATCTTCACTTTAAAGTGCTTCATTCTAGTCAATAATTAAAGATTCATCGGTAATAATGGCATTGTACGAACAGTATGTATTGCGATAAGAAACTTACGAGACGTGTTTGTATTGTAACTCGAAAGATATTGAGTCGCGGATGAGACCAGTGAATCGTAACCAACACTTTTTACGATACATCACAGACCTCATTGTATTTTCATTAATGACCATATTGTCATTCATAAGAATAGACACACCGCGAATGATTCAATGAAACATTATCGTATGATTTAGTGAGATCGATGCATCGAGAGCTTAATAAATGTCAGCCTTGTTATATATAATAATCAAGAATCACGTACACGTGGTTAATATCTTATTAAAATTGTACAAGGTCTGTAATGTGATACAGAACAGAGAAAACAGTAAGAATAATTAATATGATTTTCCACTCCGTGTACATAAATATATATTATAAAATAATATTATTTTTTCAATTATATTCACACTTTGATGGGTGCATATTTTGTAGGATCTATGACTTTGATGTATAATGGATAATGACAGTTTGATTGAGATGTAACCCGAAATATTTCAGACGTTTTACTGTCATTTATTCAGCAATGCGATTACAATTCGATCTACGTGGCAATCGTCAGCCGAATGGTGCACCGACCTCGTCCAAAAACTAATTTAATTTATCCTGCTGAACCTCGCCAAAATTCAATTCTAATCAGTCCATCGTAACGTCAACAGTGTCACTG
The DNA here is from genome assembly GCF_051020975.1 of Osmia lignaria lignaria. Taxonomy (NCBI): domain Eukaryota; kingdom Metazoa; phylum Arthropoda; class Insecta; order Hymenoptera; family Megachilidae; genus Osmia; species Osmia lignaria. The sequence continues at coordinate 10,835,823 of NC_135041.1, forward strand.
TAAAAACTTTCGATCACTACTCCATCGTGATCCTGACGAATCTCTTTTTTTATTTGATTCAAGATCTGGTTATTCGTGCTTGAAACAAGAGGCGGAATTCATTGATCATTAATGAGATTATATGAAAACATCGTGATAAATGGAGAACGTGTTTATGGTGATGATGATGATGATGATGAAAATGGAAAGTGGTATTTTAAATAGTGAACAAGAGAAGCACTGTAGTGCATTGATAGGATACACTATTTTTTAGCGTTTCTGAAATATCATATGTCATTCTTCCAATCACATGTGGTTTTCTTAAACTTCCTATAAATAACTATGAATAACCCCATGCAGTTTTATTTATTAATTTCTTCTAAAGAAAAAAAAATATATTATAGTTTTTTGATTCTTTAATAAAATTATATAAATTATTATTAATTTATTATTAAATGGAACATAGCAATACCTTTAGGAAAATTTAAAACATATCAAAATATTCAAATGGTAGTTTAAATAGAAATCTAAGAGATTCACCTTCGTTTCTAACACGATCCTTGAACCAAAACCCAGTTAGAAATCGCATCGAATTGAACTCGATGGTGATCAACGAGAACCGATCACTCGTAACTCATGAGTAGAATCCAAAGAATAATGGAACACGAGAACAGTAATAGGTCCTTTGACAAGAAAATACCGCCAGTTATTTTTCCGATTCGAATTGTTTCTTAAAGGCAAAACACCACGACATTCGATTAATCCACGATGAAGAAGCATTTGCGTAACAATTAACAAGCATCCTGATTCTTTACTAGAGAAAGCTGAACGATCACGATTGTTCGACTTCGTGAATTACCATTTATGGCCGTTTATGCAGAATTTTTATTTCTGTGACTCCATAAATCCTGTCTTTTTTAATAACTCTCTTTTGCAATACAATTTTCTAATACAAGATCATTTAAAATTTTAAGAATATATAATATCACTATACTACTATGCTACTATGTTAATATATTATTATATTATTATATTTCCATATTACTATGTTACTATATTTTTATTACATTTATTTTTAGTCCATGTTCAAAGTGGATCAAAAGTCGTGAAACAATCAGAAAAATTCGTAATTTCTTTAAATTTCATTTTTTCCTCTTTTTTCTTCGCAGAAATGTGAAAGTATACAAATATAAATAAAAAGTATTCTTTATAAAAAAACAGAAGTTCACAAAACAGATACTCTAAGCTTTTATTTCTGTCTTCAAAACAAGAAATAACCAAGAGATCTTCTAATATACTATATATATAGGCTGTAAAAATGTATCTGTTTTGTTTTTGATTTCTTTGTGAAGAAGCTTGTACCTTTCATTAGCGAGACAGATCGTAAAAAAAGAAAGAAATAAAATTAATAACCCTAGAAAATCTGAATCGACCACCGAATGATCGCAGAAGAACTTTAATGTACAGTAGTTCTTGAAGGGGCCTTCTAACAGGCGATCCTGCCATTAGCAGTGTTGGCAGACAAAGGTCCGACAAGTTTATGGCACTTGCGACAGATTTATTTGCTGGCCCTCAGGGCCTACCCCCTCGAATCTATGGTATTCGCGAAATCTAACTTTAGAAGATTACGACCAGAACAAAATGAATCTACCCTGACGATTTGCTTTCTTTGCTTGCCCCTGTCCTGTTAACATTTCACTCTTTAATTGACTCCAAATTAAATATCAATTATTTTTTTATTTTTTCATTTAGCTAAAGGATAATACAAATCCTAATACTATATTTTAAAATATTTGAAAGAAATAACTAGGTACACTATTTTAAGGTGTAGTTCTAACTATTATTAAGATATTATAAATTCTCAATAATTAAAATAAAGTCATTGAATTTAAACTGTTTTCAACTCAAACAATTTAATAGTTAGAAAATTTAAATTAATTTATTAATTTGGTTTAAATAAGAATATTATGAAAAATACAAACAATTCTTATGTTAGAAGTGAAGAATTGTTAAAATTGAGATGCATAAGTGTTAAGTTTCTTTGATAGTACGTTTAAAAAGTCTTGTAACTGGTTTGAAGCCAATGTGTTAATTGCAGAACTTGTTGCGTGAATTTTACGACTTGTAATTTAACGCGAGTCAATGTGTGAATCACAAGTAGTCGTAACTCGTTTTCGGGTAACACGTGTAGAGTGTATTTGTATAATATTTTAATATTGTATGTGTTTACTGTTGACAATGTATGTGCAGAATTTATTTAAAATCACTATACTAAAGTAATTTATCGAAATGATTATAATTACAAAAATTTTTAGTTAAAATAATAAAAGATTACAGAAAAATTAAAATTAAAATTGAAGAATTTATAGATTACAGAAGTTCAGAATTTAGAATTAAAATTAAAATTAAAATTAAAATTTTAATTGACTCACCCCATGATGAACACTGTATCGACACCGTGCCGCATGACCGGAACACAAACACCTTCCACCGATGTTGATTTCCTTTATCGAATAAAAAGCACGTCTTTTATCAGCAATTGTTTCACCATTGCGTCGAAGACCCTGAAGTCGAAGCCGTACGTATCTGGCTTGCGTGAATTCTTGAAGGGTCGTGCTGTGGTTCAGGGCACCAGGTCTACCGTTCACCAGATGTGTATGGATCTGCAAAAGAAAATAGATCATCGATGACCCTATTACTCTGATTACTTTTCGTTTTAAATTAAAAAAGTATAAATGAACTTAACACATTTTGCATAAGCTATCTGTTAACTGTCTGCTAACAGTCAAGGAATAAATCATTCTCACGAATGGTACCGCGAGTTAAAAAGAAAACGAGTTCCATAAATGGTACCACGCGGTTCCTAATACGGGACAATTACATCGCTTTCAGAATAAACGCACCTACACTTTCCTAAGCTTGATCTTTCTACTAATTTTTTCGCCTAATTGCACAAGATACGTGACATTTTCTATGGCAAATTGTAGACAAACTTGTATTAAATTAGCTTGTTATCTCAGTTATATTTTAACTAAAAAAAATTCTTATTAAACAGCAATAATAAAATTAATAGCACACACAATAATTAATTTATATGATCTCTCTTATACTCAACCAGTTGTAAGGGTTAATTTTAACCCTTTACAGCTGTATTTATCTAAGGACATAGGTACTCATTGGGTCTGAATTATTTTAAAGTAACTAATTATAAATTTCTAATAAAGGAAATAAAAACAAAATTTGAAAAAGCCTTGGAAAATATTCATTGCAGATAAATATTTAAAATGGAATATTAATGTAGAAGCTGAAAGCTGTAGAGCTGAGATATACATTCATTAAGGGTTAATATTTAAATGATAAAAATGTTCCAAAAACATTTTTTCATTTCTGATAGAACTCACATATGAAGAGTGTACGTTCGAAACTCCGAAAGCTTCCCGATTTACGTTGCTCGTTGAAATCTACCCGCGTACAGAAGCGCAAAACTGGCAACCCCCCATAGGAGGTGCGTGCGTGATAGCCCCATATAAGGTCAGTCTACACCATACATGGTCGGAATGTAGGGATCGCCGTTTTTGTATCATCGATTCCTTCTCCTTCTTCCTCTGCTTCTACAACCGATATCTCTGTCACGCTTCTTTTCTCGTCCACCTCTCAGTGTACACAAAACCGATTCCGTGTACACGGCACTCGTGCACGGCTATAAGCTCTAATTATCCGCCGGTCTTCCGAGAAATCTGCTAATTTTCCCTCACCGGCCGGTTCTTACGCTTTCGCGAGACCCTCGAAGGCTTGGAACAATGAAATTCGAGAGAAACTCGTCGACGGATAATAATTTCTATTTTTGAATGAAAAACACACTAGTATGTACATTCTTAAGGGGTGAAACCACCCCCTTTTAAAGAAAGTTGGTTCGTTTAATAATTAATAGAAAATAGATAATGAACGAGATTTGTTAAAACGAATCCTGGGGCCTTCTTTTCCTATATCCTTTATTAATATGCAATCACATTTTGGAATTATAAATTTATCTTTGATACTAAATACGTAAATCGTTAAAATGTAACTCTTCAACAAGATCGAACCATCATTTAACACCTATAAAAAGCATCAACTCGGATCGTTAGTTGATTCAGGTCAGTTGAGTTATGTTGAAAATTACTCTATATCTTAAGGACGATCGAGGCAGGTATAAAAACGTCCGGTGTTCAACGGAAATGCCTCTGAAGAGTTGTTTCCGTCGAAGCATCCCGTGGCTCGTACAACATCGAACCATCGGCCAGCTAATCATCCAATCATGTAATTACACGAACGAGTACACGGAACGTAAGATAATTAATGATCTCGGTTGGAACGGCTACCGCGTCAAGACGAAAATAATAGTCGATTTCGCGCGTCAGATTTTCGCGAGGAACGCGAATAATAACACACCATTGCCTCTTAACGGGAATGAAGAATAACTGACACTTGTAAAAGTCCTTGGAACATCGTTCCTCTGTCGTTCTCTTCCTTTTCTCACGAATTTCTCAATGATCAATAGTCATTATGACTCAACCCTTTCCTGGTCAACGGTACAAATATGCTCCATTTATTATTAGCTTTGTTTGGATTGCTCAATACTCAAGATAATAAATTTGTTAAAATGAAAACTAAAGAAAAGCGACGATGTTACAAAGATTATTATTTTTTTTATTATAAGTTAAAGTACACGAGGGGATAATTTTTAAGAGGATGTAAATTATCAGGTATGTTCCATTAATAAAGAGTTAGGAACTTACATAGTTTAATTTTAATTTTCAAGGTATTGAAAAATGTATAAATTTTACAAAAATATAGACTTTTCAAAATTTGTAAATTTGACAAATTTTGAAAGACATAAATTTTCTTGAAAATTCTGAAAGTCTAGGAAGCCTTAGGAGATGTGAAATAATTTATTTCCTAGCGATATCGTATGCCATTAGAAGTTACTTAGCACTAGAATCCAGATCATTATTTCAACCAAATGAGTTAAGCGATCCCAAAAGATAACAGTTGTTCATTGCATAAACAAATAGAGGTTGAACGAGCCATCAGGCTGTGATCTCGAATAATTACTACTCGTTCGCAATCGTACGATCAACCTTCCACTTTGACTAACTACTGCCAGAAGATCGATGGTATTGCGGAAAGAAATCGTAAATCATGTGGTGAAGCCTCGTAATTTTGTTATGTGCTCTTTTTAACACGGTGGGTTAATTGTAATTGATGATTAGAATACCCATGAGTTCTCGAGTTTACTGACGATTAAGTACTTGCTAACGAAAATTGAGTAGCATAATTTCTATTTTATTTAATTATAGAAAATAGTTAATAAAATTTCATTGTACTTGTAGAATATATAGATAACGAGATATTTCAAGTTTTTAAATTTGTTGAAAAAAGTAAACAGTTCCATTACAAAGAAAAGTGCAATTGCACTTCGCTGGTGCATCATAACACTTACGAAGATAAGTTCTTAGCCATTCATTTATAAGACGATTCAAAATGTCAATAGCAATATTAATTTTCACTACAGCTATCAAAGCTGCAATTATTTACTGAAACAAGTAATGCACTTACCTCTCCGTTTTCCATAGGCGTCTGCCTGGAATGAACGCTGGTGCACACGACCTCATCATCGCCGATATAAACGGGTTTTCCGGAAACAGGCGGCACGGAATATCGTGTCCAACATTCTTCATCGCTCGGTGCATAATACTGCCACGGTTCGAAATTTTCACCATCGATAGATCTTTCCAAAATCCAAGCTGCTGGTCGGGGAGAATTTGCTGCCTTTACTATCACGTACTCTATTTGATACACCTGTAATCAGACAACGTTCACATCAATGATTATAATTATGATTACAATTAATATAAAATGTAAGTTTTAAATGAACTATAAAAATTTGCCACTATGCAATTACATTAATAAATATCAGACACTAATGTAGTTATAAATGATTTAAAATAGAAAATATTTGACAAGTCTCGAATGTACTACAAGTTTCGTCATTTCATGGATAAGTAATAATACACACAGAACACCTACGATATCTCCAACCATCTCATTTCAGTGTTGTATAATAGCAAAAACCGAGATGGAGGACAGAGATCCATAGATATCCTGCAGTTCGCTCGAGTCCCCGCGGTGTCCAGCGAATTTTCTGCCGGATAATTAATTCCAGACACGCAGAAATAGCATGAAATAATTCACATAGCTGGATTGCTTGCCATCTATCCAACTAAACCATGTTTCCTGCAGCGTTAACAAATAACAATGTATGATTGCCGTTATTACACTGCATGTATCTTGTGCGTTCACCAGAAAATTCTTTCTTTTTTTAAATTAAATTAATGAAACAGGGAAGATGAATTACTACCCACCTATTACGAATATTATTTTCTATTGAATTATTCGGAAAGTTTGTAGAAAAAGAAAAAAAATGAAAAAATAAACTAAGAAATGAAATGAAATAAAAAGAAAAATGATAAGTGTTATTGACTTGATTCTTATTTCGTGCACACGTTCAAGCTTAGAGTACTCAACAGTGAAAGGGTTAACTAAGTTAAAAAATAATTAAAATAAAATAGTAAGGTGTACAGGCAAATTACTTATGCTAGTATACCTAATATCTAATAAAAGTACATATTAAATTAGGCTTTAAACCTAGGCAAATCATTGATAGGATATTAAACCTAATTAATAAGAAAATAACAGTGAAAATCCAGGTGAGTCATAATGAGCCCACCTTAATTATTCCGAGCAACATGATCCATCACATCTCCGAAAACTCAAGGTTAGATTATTAATATAAGTCTCAACCTCTCCTGTTCTCTTTCATAATTTGTCGAAAGTAACAGTAACTCAGAAGAGGACTACCGTGTCACTGGTGGACACACGTTGGCCTGTTTCGTCGGGTTAACAAGACAGGAGTCCCTCATTCTCTGGTCGGGTCCGTCTTTGTCGTTGTCTGTTGTCCTGGTTGCGTCGTCGTTACGCCGGCATTGTGAAGCCAGACCGACGCCCACTTTCGGACCATAAAGACAGATCGCATGTCCGCGATACTGGCGGGGTCCGTTTCCTTCTAAGGACTTCGTCCGGAACGTTCGGTTCGAGTCCCGAGGAAGCGGACTTCAATTATCCTTTTACTCCCGATACTCGCGACGATCCTCTATGTTATGCAGATGGGATCCTCCTAACTAGTCGAATCATGGAAATCCACTCTTTAATATTAATTTTCATCGGTCCCTTTGCTTTTGGGCCGTGAAATTCTATGACACGTTGAAGAAATTTCTTTTAGGCTAACTTGATGTAAATTTTCTAATTAATTTTCAGACATTTTTCGGTAAGATTTCTCGCGATACTGGGAAATTTTGAGATAATTTGGTAAAAATGTGATCAGCAATGGAACTTTTCTTTTCAGTGATTTCTAATTTTTAATCAACCCTCGGATGCTGGATCGTCAATATAGCAATAATTAAAATTTAATTATAGATTATATTATTTTTATTTTTGTAATTTTCTACCAAATTGAAAGTTCCAGATTTGAAATATTCAATTTAATTTCCTTCTCATTGATTTCTAATTTATTCTCCTTTATTTCAAGGAAAGCTTGAAATTTGAAACGGTGATTTTTAAACAATCCCCAAGTTTAGTTTTAGAGCAGAATCCTACGAGGGTTGAAAGCTTTGCACGGTGGCATCGAATCAGTTCACGAAGCAATCTGTGTTGTCGATATTTACAGACGCGGTGGCAGCTTGAAAGCTCGACGACGACCTTACAAGAAGAAGCAGAACAGAGAGGAAAAGTACAACCGCGGCGTGCAAACGTTCCAAAGGCTAAATATTTACACTGGCTGCACGTGTTCGTCTGCTTCGACTTGCTATCAACATCGCGTGCTTCGTCATGGGGTAGGTCGTGTACCAAGTCAAGAACGTATTCGGAGTTCAAGGTTGATGCTTTCTACATGGTAACCAGGCTATTGCTTTTTCCACGCCGCTTCATCCACTTCGAAAAGACAGAAGAAACAAATGTCCCTACTACTTGGATGTTCTTTCAAAAGACGTGGACACACAAACCTGATCAACTTACAGTCATTCAAGAAATTCTAACAAGGGATGATCCCGAAATCGGAATTTCAAAAAATCATGAAATTTATATGTAAGGACTTCATAAGAAAATTCCCTACATATTTACATAATTGCGAAGTATAATAATTTTTTAATTTCTAGGTTCAAGATCATCTTCTATAAGTATATTATGTAAAGAGGACCATTTTAATTAAAATATAGAATACAAAACACGTTTGGGATTCTTTAGAAAGGTAAAATGTTCCATGAAATTTTTTACCCTGAAAGAAAATTTGTCAAGCAATCATTAATGGCAGGAGGCATCACGAAGTCATCGCGCAATCACGTTCGTTTTCAACAAGTCACACAAAAAGGTCTTGGTTAAAGGGCACTGCGTTTATCTTTGATGGGGTGGCATCAGTGCAAATACTAGACTCGATTGGATGACCCTGCAAGAAAGCACGTCAAGAGCTGTACTCGACGCACCCCATCACGACCTTTTCATAGCGCGATAGACTCTCCAATCATCGTGTTACAAGCTGATAGAAATTGCTCGCACACGTCCTACCTAGATCTCAACCTACATTGCACATTCTTCAAATTTTAAATTATAGCAAAAGTTTACTTTTCAAGATGCTGTTATCCTTTATCTCCATACAAGGACTAAAAAAAGGTTGAAAACATTTTTAACCCCTAGCTGGCACACATCACCAGAATAAAGAAATTTTATTTTAGTAAATTAATTTAATTTAATTTACTTAAAGTGACTTAAATTGAATCTGAATTAGCTGGGGTTGTTTCAAACCCCAAAGTGCCAGCTAAAAGTTAATTATAATGTAAAGGAATTATTTTTAATTTTCTTGAAAAAGTAAAAGATTCTAAGAAATGTTATTTTGTCAATGTAAACCAGGTATTCTTTATGCATTCTTCTTTTTTTTAAGTTTGGACTACAGGTCAAAGGTCCTCGACACTTATCTCCTTCTGTCCACGTGTGTGAATACCATTGTACTTCAACAATAGCGATGTTACAGCACAATCGTCCCCGATCTACACGCGTCTGTAGCAATGCTAAGCTGATCATCGAGTCAGGGCCCGAGGTGAATCCGGTCATTATTGACTTTCTTCATCTCTCGAGCTTCCACTATAAAGCCATTTCTGTCATTCGATGCTAATACCAGCCGTATCCTTACAAGGCTATGGATGCGTTCGAGCTTGGAAGAAGGCGACTAGTTGTCGACTCGATCGTGGGAGCCTTCTTCAGGATACGGTTGGTTCGGCCACGAGAATTCCGCTACCTTTGCTCGGCTTGCTCTCGCGCAAAAAAAAATCCTATTTCTCGGATGCTACAACGGAGATCGAGCGTGACTTTTGCGCTACCGATTCACTTTTGATTTTCTTCGAACCAATCGTGCGTTCAACGTATTTCTTCTCCATTTTTGTTCATCCTCCAGGACGTACACTACCTTTCAAAATTTTTATGAATTTTCAGAATAAAGATGTTTGCGTTTGAAATCATACAATTTGCTGGAGTTACCCTTCTCTCTTTTTAAATTGGAGGAGTGACAGAAAAACGAATCTTAGAAATAAAATATTTAATATCCAACCATCCTATTTTAATTAATTTTGAATCTGATTAAATATATGATGAAGAAATATATGTCGAAAATATTTTATTCTTTCGTTTTGAATGGTAGGTATTCTATTTTTGAAAATATCTAATTTTCAAGGGTCAAAGATCAAGCGAGGCAGCTTTGTATAGCCTTTGCGTTTCTCACGAACCAAAGGTGTAGGACGTCCCTTTATGGGTACAACTGGAGACCCCGTTTGAGCGTGGCTATGGGGCACCACTAATAAATTGTCATTGTGCACTATCTTGCGGGCACCATAAATGGGGTGCATCGAGTTGCGGGAGCAAGAAAGTTTACCGGACAGGCGGTTCCTGGAGCCGGTAAGGCTTCAAGTGCTCCTCTTTGCGTCGTTCAGACTCGTTCTTCAGGGTCCAGAGTTTCATCGAAGAAAGGGGCGGCACTTGTCGTTATTAGAATTCTTGGACGTGGTTGTTTTCGAAGAATAAAAAAAAGTGACACATTACCTACCCATGTTAATAATATCCTCAATAACTTTATATCAATTTTCAATCAAATTTATGACATGAATCATCAATTATTTCAGTATTAAATATTTCCCAAAGAAAATTGCAAATTCTTTCACTTATTGTTAGACGTCTGTCTGTTCATTTAATAATTAATATATTCTAAACTATTCTTAGGCAAATATTTTTATCAGAGAATTAGCTTTTTTCTCTGAGCTTTCAATTTCATGTCTCTGATATCGTAGAAAAAAAACCACCGTATCACCAGGGCCATTCATTCTACGCCTCTGTATAGTGCTTACTTTTGTTTCTACACGCCGGATGATATAACGCCAAAGTAAATTGCACACTCTATTCTCGGTGTAGGGCAGATATTCTGAATATACAAGCAACCGCTATTTTCTGACCGAGCGAGATGCAACGCTCGCGCGATGCGTGAACCGAAACGAGCAAAAAGACGCGAAGCAGATAATGCAGATGTAATTTTCAGCCTCGAGATTTCGCGAGAAAGCGTCGAAAGTGTGACTTAGTATCTATAATGCTGTCACCGTAATTAGTAGATCGAAAACGTTTATGCAAATGTACATTTTGAAGAACGGTAGTTGGACTTGAAATCTATTTTCTTATTAAATTAAATGATTTTTATTTTGCATACTGTGTATGTATTTAATTGATTATTGTATTCAGAACTATCCCATAAGATAATTAACAAATTAATTCAATATTTTCCAAAATCGTTCAAATGCAAGCCATGAATAAAATTTGAAGTACAGCAGATTACATACCACTGTTAATAATTATAACGTGAAACAGCAATAGTACTTTGTATGGTTAGGGAAATAATTTTATTCGTGACTACTATTTTCATTTTTGACTCATCAAATTATAATAAATTATTTGAAGAAACTTTAAAGAGGACTATATTTATTTCTATCTCAGGCAAGAGGAAAAGTAGTAAAGTTAAAATGTTAATGAATTAATGAAATTTGAACACATTCTGTATAGAGAATCTAAACAGATTTTACATTACTTCGAAGAGTTTCCAAGGATGTACCGGTTCACAGGATAAACGTGTGTTCCCGAGGCTCGATTCTTGGAGCCGGTACAATAAAGAAGGGAAGAAGCAGCGAGAGGGCGGCAAAAGAGAAGCTAGGGAGCCTTGTATCGTAAACAGATCTCACGTCTCGTTGTTATCCACGACAGGATCTCGAGAAGCGACACCTCCGCTTGTGGACAGTGCAGAATTGCAGGTTTACACGTGTGTAGCCACACTCGGTTCCGCGTGAACGTTTTGCCGTTTCACGCGTGTCTGTCGCTAACAATAAGCATCGTATACGTACAACCATTTACCTGGCGCTACTATTTGTATCGGCTTGTAACGAGCCGCCACTGCAACAGTTACCGGAGATTCTAATCCTTCTTATTATATCTAGCAACCGGGAAACGGAAGTGACCAACCGGTACAATCATTCTTAGAATCATTTTGTAATTTTTCTTTTTGTATTTCTTAACCCTTTGTGGATGATCGACGCGCATGTACATTCAAACATAATTTATAATTCCGTTATATTCTTAATACAAAACACAGAAGTGTTGATAGTAAAGATTTATAATATATATTTTGAAGAATGGAATTATTACTTCCTTTACTTTAAATTAATAATATTCTGTGCAAGCTTAAGAGTAATTTTGATGTTTCAAAAAAAATAGCTTCAGGTTTATTTTTAAATTTTAATTTTTTAGGTAAAAATCAGCTGTTGGTTAAAACTTTATTGAGTACTAGAGGGACAATTCTTGAAAAATTATTAAATATGAAAAAATAAAATTTGTGTATGTCAAAAGATTTTCATTTATCGAAAAAATAATATGAAGCTCAGAAAATGAAGATGAAAAAAAGATCTGAAATCAAATCTAAAATTGAAATTATCATCGCTACCTTAGCGACCGTCTAAAGGTCTAATGGTGTTTCGTAACCTGTTGAACGTTCCACTTGAAAAAATGAAATAATAATAGAAACGAAGAGAAGAAACAACAGCAGCGATGTAGCTAACCACAAGATCTCGTAACTTTATATTCAACCAGAAATCCTGGTCGTCGTCGAAACTGACGTCTAGCCGACATGAGCCTCATAATCGGATTATGTCGTCTCGCGTTACCTTAAATCCATCTGCAATTAATACGTCCACCTTCTATTTGGTAACGCGATACCACCCTAAGTCCGGTTGTTTTACGCGTGTACACTCACGATCAAATCAGGCTACCATAATTAACGATACCATTTCCAAAGTACTGATCAATTTTCACATTAATCCTTAGTTGGCACTGTGGGGTATGGGACGACCCCAAACTTTTTTCCTTTTTGAAAATTTTAGCTCTATATAAAAATTTGAAAAAGTTACGAATTTTTATGTGGAAACTATCATTTTCTCGATTTTCTCTACGTTTCTCAAATTTTTTTTCATATTCAACACTTAATTTTACTAAAATTAGCTACGAAATATGTTAAAACAACTTCCGAAGATTATCTATGAATTTTTCTAAGTTAAAATAATGCATAGCTTTTTCGCAGGAAATATTTTAGTAGTTGGGGTTTTAAACGTCCCAGTGTGCCAGCCATGATATTCTGGTGAAATGTGCTAGCTAAGGGTTAATATTCCACGATTCTAACGTAAAACATATATTAAAACTTTGTGAAACTTTGTATATTCACAAACAGTGGTGCAACACGTTTGTAACGCGGGGGAATCGTCTAAGCAAAAGGGATGAGGTGGACACCGTGCGGTCTGCCGTTTGGATTCCGAGTCCTGGTCCTTTGCCAACGTGATCTTGGCTTGGTTCCTCGTTTTCGCGACAGTAAACGATTGCCAAAAAGTAATTCGCGTGAAGCGTGGCTGTCGTGGAAATGCGTCCGGACTTGGACGTTAACTAGAAACGGTGACGGTGTGTAGTGATGAAATTAGTCTGGAAGCGAGGACACGAGGAAGTGCACGCGCCGCGATCCGATATAAACTTCCGTCGAAGAGCGGACCAAATGGTGGTTTCTATTTAGGGTCATTAATCTCTGACAGTGACCAACTCCCGTGTAATATCGGTCCCTTTGAACCAGCACACTGAACGTATATACACATAGTAATTATCTTTTATTTATTTGCCAATTATTTGATTGGTCCGATTAAATATTAATTGCATGAAATTTCAAATTTATTTAATTTTTAGTGGAACCTTTTTTGTGAAAAACATTTGAATCAACTAAGTCTGTAACAGAAAGGAGGTTCCTTTAGGATCCACGGGGTTTCTCCCATGGATCGTCGAGGTTCGTTCACATTTTTTTCTCCTGCTGTTTCTTTGCTTAAGAACCACCGCCGCGAATACTTGTACGTACGATCGGTTCGGTGCCGGAGGAGCCGAAAGTATGAAGGTACAAGATGCACAGGTAAATACCTGGCCCAGTATACCTGCGACGCGACATACAACCGCCTCCATAAACGGCCTGCTACGTGCTGCATTTATTTTCTTTTCAGCCCTCTGCTGTTCTTATAGAAAAACTCAATAGTATTGCAAATATTTATCCTAATATATCAAATTTCATTTTTAAAGAAATGTTAAAATGTGATCGTATGAAATTTAAATATTAATTTCTATATTTTTTCAGGCTACCGTAATAAATAAATAAATAGATAAATACATGCAATCAACTACCTGTTTGTGCTAAAAATTAATACTTTCCAGAGTAATCTATCAAAATTTCGCATTCAAGTATTATTTAAATTAGAAACCAGTCATAAATAAACTGTACACTTCTAAGAAAGGTTCAACATCTGGAAGAACCCCAGGTAAATTTCACTAAAGACAGGTAGGAATTTCTACCAGTACCGTTGGGAAATTATACAGTCCCATTGAGCGCGGAACTACCTTGACACGATCAGCTGTGAGCGATTAAAGGACGAAAGAGAGGCAAGAAGCTTCAGGTGAAATAATCAGTTGGCGACGTCGTGAGCGCAATTATTTAATGCAAAGGAACGTTTACCTCCCTCTGTCGCGTGCACGTGCACTCGTCGTCTTCCCTTACGGCTCGTATGAGATCCGTTTAAAAATAACCAGAAGCTGTGCAGTACGGTATGGGCTTAATTGCCGTGAAGTCGACCGACCGTGTGTGTAAGTACATGCACCACGTAACAGGAAGAGATCACATTAAATGCGGAAAGGGTGGTGATAACCCTTCGATACGTTTCTTCTTGCTCATTTTCAAAGTTTCATGAAATGTTTCGAATCCCTTTGGTTTCATTAAAAATTGTATTTCATTCAATACCAAATGGGAGCAGTATCAATAAGCCCTATTTAAAAATAAATAAAATAATGACAATTTATCCCTCCTTCATAAATATTCCTAGGTTTATTAAAATATTTGTATTCCATTATGCAAGATAAAAAATAGATACGCAAAATAATAAAAAAATTATTTAGAATACTGAACGCTTCACAGGAGAAGAAATAAGAAAATCAATCGCAGTTCAGAATAAAAATAATTACCGCAATGAATAATAAATGATAAATAAGTGTAATCAGTTTCCTTCTTTAGTTAAACCCGAATAATAAATTCCAGCTCATGCCAGTGAAGTAATACTAAGAGTCATTAGATAATCGACTGGTAAAAGGTCGAACGTTTTCAGCAGGCGTTCATCAAGCAGAATCGAAGTCACGAATTTCTCCCTGTCCCTAGCGAGAGGTCGCATTTTCACGCGACCTGTTCGCTTCGTAAACAATTCTAATATCCATAATAAATCAACGTGGTCTCGAATTATATTTAGAAATAGAATGCAATATATTCGAATAGTTCCCTTTATTGTCGGCCAGAACCAGAACTATGTCTTCCAGAACCAGGAGGTTCCATTGATTTATCGTCAGCCAGTTCTCGCCCTCCATTTTCTCACATTTTCAGTCGCCACGACCGGTCACGATCTTGCACCGTATCCTGGCTACTTCCAACCTTTCTTTTCAGATTGCCGTTCGAAAAAATTCTATTTAAAAGTTTGAAAATTCTTTGTTCCAAGTGGGTGGTATTCCTCGGGTTATTACGAAAACGAACTACGTTCATCGAACAGGGATTTATAGCGGCTGCGAGGACGCTAATTGGACGGCTGTTATGGTGGTCGGCGAACTATACGACCGCTTTGAACTTTTACAACTGCACCGTCGAAAAAGCGGACAAATTTTTGTGAACCCACCCCCTTTTCGTTTCAACGATGGTAGTTTGTTCGTTTCTGTGAGTATAATTAGCCACTGTGGGTTTGATATGCTTCTTCTTTGAACTTATAAAAATTTCTGGCAATATGTAATTCTTTTTTATTCATATAATTTCATTTGTTTTAATTATTTCATTCAAAATGAAACGAAAGCAGTTACAATTAATCCATCAAATGGGGTCATTCTATTCTTTGATTTTTAATTAATTACTAGTCTTTGTTAATTAAAGCTTTATTGAATCTTATTTAATAATAACTTTATCAAAGAACAATAAATAATTTTTCCAAATTTAGAATAGTTTAGTTAAGTCCAAAATATAAAACTGTTGAAATAGCGTAAAATAAAAAACAAACATTTTTATTTAAAAAGAAAGTGTGATTTTTATCATGCCATATAAAACGAGGTATTCTGAAGTATAGAAAGGAAAAAGGTAAGTCACGAAATTACGAAAACCACTGAGCTCTCCGGTGTTCCTTTTCGTACCTGAGATCTCGACTTGCACTTCCTCTTGTCGGTAAAAGAGCCGGCAAGGGGGCCAGGAATAATATCACACGGGCACCGAAATATCTTAATAACGAGTTCTGCCACGATTCGACTCCGGTTCAAGATAATAATTCACGCCGTTCTCTGCGGCGTAAAGAGATACAACGAGAGAGGCAGAGGATCCAGGTCGAAGGAGAGGAAAGAAATTGCAGGAAAATCAAACAAAGAATGATCGAGAAAAGGGAACAAAGGAAGCTAAATACGGCAAATAACAAACAAAAGAGAAATTAAGCAGAAGAAGAAAAAGAAGAAGAAAGGAACGAGGGCGTGAATGAGAAGGCCGATGAAAAAAAATGAACAATCAGGCACAGAGTGAGTGTAAAAGGGAGAAAAAGAAGGGTACGTGAAGAAAATAAAAAGAGAAAGGGCCAGCAGGAAGAAAAAAAACCGAGTTCAACGGAGAATCACCTGTGAGCTGAGCCTCGAAAAAAAAGGAAAGGGTAGAAAAAGATGGCTCACAGCAAGGCGGTCTGTAATTATCGCCAGTGGCCGTGGGAATTGAATTACGAGGTAAATTCGTAACGTGCCACGGTGTCCGAGTACCGACAAAAATCAAAGAACCGCCGTACTGCCTCTTAAAGAGTTTCGTGCAGCAAAAAAAGAGTCCCTTCCTGACTGATCATCTGGCACACTTTGGTCCCTCGAACTTACCGTTCGGGAACAAGCAGTTTCTTGTTATTAATGATCGTCTGTACAAAGGGAAGAAAAACTGCATTGGCCACTTTTTAATCCTCGAAAGTTTGCCACTTTTTGCCAACACATTATAATATTCCTTTTTAAAGTGAAAATAATTGTTTGGAAATGTGTCATTGGGAAGTGCATGGTATGTAGCCCTCGGAAGATTTCAATCGTGAAGAGTACGTGCAGATGTCTTTATTAAACTTCAAGCTTTAAATTGATTTAATATAGCTGATATTTTGAGCTATTTTTCTGTCATGAAATTATAAGAGATTTTTTATGCAACAATAAATCATTGCTTTGATGGCCACTGTTCCCTTTATTTGATATCGAACCATTAATAAAGGGTGCATATATGTCGTCATTTTTGTCAAGCTTTAAGTTTTAAATTGACATATTATATATGGTATTTCGTAATGCTTTTCTGTCATGAAATTTTCTTAATCTAATGTGCATACATTAGAGCCTATCTCAATTTCACCAATTACAGTTTCATCCATGTAATTAGATAAACTGAAATTTTTTCTAATTTTTTAAAAATTGCTTCCAAAATGTAATATTCTGAATCATCCTCAAGAAAATTGGACGAGTCTTAATCTGGTAATTCTGTTAGCAACCATGACACATCAACCACCTTTGGTCCATCTTAACCTTCAGGGTCTGCGATCGAGGGGACTCGATAAAGGAACTCTCTGTTGCTCGTGTTACGGTAATGCCTCGGTGTAGACTTGAAAAAACGAACGGGCGAAGCTGACTCGCTCGAGAAACGATCTTCCTACCCCAAAGGGTATTATTTACCGCGACTTCGTCTTCCTCCATTCTTCTCCCCGGACGAAGGAGATGATTCATTCAGCGGTTCGAAGACGAGCAAGCCAGGTTCGAGGACCTCGGAACAACCGAAGGGATCCTGGCTCGAGACTCGTTAATCCGTGAACAATGAAAGATTTCGTTGGCGTACTGTCGACCCCAGTCGAGTGCCACTCGGTCTACCTCTTTTCACTTTCGATTCTGACATCGTGAACCCTACCAAAGGGTTACAACTTCTACCTTACCATGAAATCAGTTCTCTTCGCGCTTAACAGCGTTCCACTTTTCGTTACAGTGATACTCCTGTCACGTTTGTCAAGGTTTAAGGTTCAGACAGACATCAGGATAAACAAACGAGGGTATTCCTTGTAACATTTAACCCTAGTTTCTAGGTTAGCATTTAGAAAGTTCCTAGGCCCTAAGATATCTCTTTCTAGAATCCAGAATGATTATATTTAATTATTAAGTGCAGTCATATAAGAAGTTTGAGAGACGATTTGATAAAATACCAATTGGTGGTTGGACAAAGATGGCTCATCGCTCTGGTCATTTTAGGTAGGAACAAATTAATTTATTTCACTAACCGCGTGGGCGGCCGGCTCGGTGCCCCGTCATGCCAATCAGCAGCTCAAACAGAAGTTAAATTTAAAATGAGCCAGCGACTCGAACGAAATGCGAGGAATGCAAGGCGCCCCGTGACTCCGCAAATATATTGAGACTCGTTTGTCGCTACTTTTACGAAAGGGAACGATGTCACTTTGCTTTTAAGCGGCATACTACTAGTGCGAACATGGGAAACAGGTCAACTATAGACTGATGATAAAAATCTGTCAAACTCGTTGAATCGGTACGGTAAATGATATTTAGAATTGCTAATTGCCTTATTAGGATAATTTTGATATTTCAATCAAAGTTGGCCACTTTATTTGAAATTATAATAACAGAGAAAAATAGCAAATAATTGCTTCAAATAAGTTTATGTGAATATAAGAATTTTTTCAAATAAATTCCAAAATCTTATTTGGAAAATAAATTCTTTCTAAGCGATTTATTTGCCAAATATTCGGTTATTTTAAATAATAAAAGTAAATGGATTTATTTAATACTATTTTTATTAACAAAATTGAAAATAATAAAAATAAAATTTTAAGTAAAAAATAAAATTTTTAATATTTAGCCTTCTTTCAATTGCTAATCCGTGCAACCTTCATGTTTACCAACTATGAAGGTGTCAATTCATATTTTCTATTCATTATTTCTCTTGAATCAGTTTAACTCTCCTATAGAGAAGCTGAATAAGAAGACTAGATAGCAGTCTCAAAATGATCTTACGTGGAAGATATTCATCTTTTATCGTTCACGAAATAACAGGACACTTATCGTTGGTCGAAATTCACCGCTCAAAGGCATGAATAATGAATTCAATGGAAGTGAAATTTTTTCTCGGAACAGCAACTAATACAACGAGAACAAACCTAAAGAAATGCTAAACTTAAATACATGCTGCAATAATAACAACTTATACAATTACTATTTCTGATAATTCTTCACCTTTATTTTTTATATTTATTGCCTCAAAAATTTGAAATTAGTTGGACAAGTAGTTATTACTTGATGAAACATTAGAAATCACTACGAATCTTAATTAAGAAATTAAAATCAGAGAAAACAATAATATTTAGTAATTAAAATTTAGTAATCTTGTATTTAATGAATTTACTCGTATAGATACTGTAAGATATTTAATGAATATATAAACGATACATACCCTATGATTAAATATTTTAATATTTTAATTAACGACATTTGATGCACCCTTGCCTAATTCATACATGTATCATCAATTGTTTCAATGATAATTAAACTGGATCAGAGATGTTAATACCGCATGGTTCAGACAATGAAACATTCAAACGATGCAACAATGATAAAACATGAATTTGATGATTGCTTGTAAGACGAGGAAAACAATCATGAACAATGACGACCGCTCGTAAAATTAATAAGCGCAATGAACGTTAACGAGAACCATAAATATGGACCCCGCAGTCTGCTTATCCGTCGATTAGCATAATCACTGCCGATACCCGTAGACCGTAATTTAAAAATATCTCGATAAACCATCCTACCATGTTATAAAAGGTTTGATAGGATATGTAGCGCATCCGAAAGTTTGACGCCTCGATGAAATATGGCAACTTCCCATCTAGACGACGTTTCATTAACATTTTTCTAACATTAACCTTATCAAAATTAAGGAATCCTATCACTTAAAAGATATAGAAAATTTGTTATTTTTCTTATTTGAAAACTTTTCAAAAAATTATTAATTTTCGCTTATATTTTCAAGATTACAACTATACCAGAAACGATAAAACAAAATCTGCCAATAAATCATTAATATACTGTCTTCTAGTATAAGCAACACTTTTTTATTACTTGTTTGAATTATCAACGACCAATTTTTTACAGTAATTTTCCCGATAAAAAAAAATAATTCAAACCATGTAGACGCGAGTAAAGAGTTCATTAATCATCGCAGTGTTTTTCACAAACCGTTCCACGCGACTATTAATAAGAATGAGATCTTCGTAAATACCGTATTAACATTCCTTAACGAAGCCTTCTAATTAATTGCTACCGAGAAATCATCTTCTACAGCCGATAAACGGTACGTAGCCGATTATTCGCCAAAGATATCTCTGTAGGGGAAGGATTAGCTTTGCAATCAGTATCCAATTAGAGACTGAAGCTTCGACCCATCCTCGAGCTCTCTAATTACACATTGAGATTTCGTCTATCTTAACGTATCCATTAATTGACCAACCAACGTTAAATTTCATTCTTCTATCAGAGTAATAATTACATCTTAAACGGTGTTGTACAACAGTGTTAAACATATTTATGAATAATAAAATTCTGAATAAATAAAATAAAACTATTCCATAATAACAAATACCGTTTCATTTGAACAAATGTTTATCAGAAAATTTCTTGAATAAAATATATAAATTATATCAATTCAGTTTTTTTTTTTAATTACAATTAAAGAATAATTATTTGAAATAAAAAGCTTGCAAGTTTATAATGTACTAATTCTGGAATTACTTAATTATCCGATTTATTTTAAACGAGACACGTTTTTCAAGACTCGAGCTAAATTCGACCATCCAGAATGATTACACGTTGATCGAGGGTTGTTTGATTACTGTGATTAATATCGCGCTAAAATAGCAGCCGATTACAACGATTGCGAACAGTTTCGTCTCTAACGAGCATCGTTCGTTCTTGTCGTTCTTCAACGAGAACAAATTAAGTAGAAGTCTCTTATTAATCGTTTGAGTGGTTAATCATACTTTCTCCTCTTTTCTTGTTTTTATTTATATAATAACACCATATTTTGTAAGTTTCTTGTGTTATAACAATAAGGCTGCATTCTTCGCATTCATCATATTAACAGTTAATAATTATAGTACACTATAACAGCTTGGAAAAACAACACCTAGGACGAAAGAAACACCTACCCACTAATTAACCTGATCAAAAAATATGAGAGCACGATTAATAGGAAAAACTGCTGGCGAACGTTGTCGGCGCGGTTCTCGTCGAACACTTAATACCGACCCTTCAGAAAAAAAGATCCACGTTGCTCGTTAAAACGTTTTTCGCCAGATTCGTTGGCAATTCTTTGGAGACCCATTTCAGGTGTATACCTGGTCGTTGCACGCGAAATTCCAAGAAAGGTACCCAGAAAGTATCCATTCTCCTTCTTTCTAGTCCTCTGTCCTTCGTTTCCTCTGTTTTGCGTAATCACAGCTCTCCTTTTTTTTTCCCCGAGGTTTCCTCCTTGTTCCGACCCCCTTTACCCTCCGATCCCTTTTCTGCCGACCGACGCGCATAAATTCGAAGCCAAAGCCCATGGCACAATGCGAGAAAGGAGGCTAACGAGCGGGGAAAAAGCGACTTTACGATTTTTCGGAAGGGACAACCGGCGAGCCCTTTGCGTGTTCTCGCTACACGACCCTTTAATGGCGACGCAATGTAAGGCCACTTCAGGTTTCGCCCGTGAAAGCTTACCGAAGGGGACCAACGTACATAAATCGCCTCCGATCCTGAATTCCTTGAATAATGAAACCACTGCTTTCCTCGCGGAATCATTCGCCCCTTGTTCTCTCTTAAAAGTACCATTTCCTTTCTGATAACGAGCTTTCGTGTATTTAATGAAACCGGAAATAATGAACGTTAATAAAGAATAACGGTAATAATGGAAATGATGAGATTTTAGAATAACAGATGATTTGTTAGAAAATTGTTAATTTTGAGATATCTGCAAAAATTAATTTCTAAAGTGAGTTATTTTGCTACACTTAATAAAATTACACTGTTTAATAAGAATAATGTCATAATTCAAAGTAAAGCTGTTTTAACCCTTTCACTGCCAAGGGTGACTATAATCACTAATAGAAACCCTTAATTATTTTTTCAAATCTTCATGAAAATAAAAAATTTATAGTTAAATGTCCCAAAAGTAGTGCAAAAATAAAAAAAATAAAAAAGTAAAAAAGTAAAAATAAACAGATTCTCTTACCTGTTTAAGATCCAACACTATGGTAACGTATTCATAGTGATCTCCTCTGGCAAGGGTCGGACTCTGCCACCATCTTCCAGGATTTGAGTCCAGTATGTTACTGATATTATGCCTTTTGCCTGGATCCGGACTCCTCGCATCGCAAACCGCGCATCTGGACGATTCGGACGGTTTGCAAAAAGTTTCTGGCCCTTCTTCGCCGCAAGTTGCATTCACAAAAATATCTGCTTTCGCGGCCACGTTGAATGTCGATGGAAACAGGCCACTGTTTTTTAAGTTTCTGCTTGTACCGTATAGTCCTGACTGACCTGAAATTAAAAATAATTATTCTTGTAGAAAATTAAGAGAGGGTGAGTAGATTTATTATCAATTTTTAATTAATTTTTGAAATTCATTTTAAAAATAAGTTAGACTAATTTTATTATTCTACTGATCATTTATCAAATCATTTTAGTACAGTAAACAAACATTTTCTGTAAATAGGTTTTATTTAAGATCAATATATTCTACTGTCAATAAAGAAATTATTCATGGTGAACATTCTTATTAAACGCTTTCGGTATCAATAAACATGGGAGTGGAAAATTCTCGTAGGAACGAGCGATTCATCTTGTAATTTCCTCGCGATACATACATCGACAGGTTTTGACAGAGCTCAGCACGAAACCAGTCGTACACGAGCAAACAGGTTGCCGGAGGAGATGCAACGTGAACAGGTTCACCGGTATCCCGGTCACCCTGGACACCTGAACAGGTTAAACGTGCGTAATCGACACGTGAGTCTGTACGGCATCAAAGAAACGTGACGAGCTATCAGCGACTGTCACCTCCAACAACCGATCACCAGATAAAATTGTATTTGCCCCCTCGCATCCGTGATATAATTAATCTATTAGCTGGATCATTATTCAATTAGAGAAATAATCATCTCATTGAATTTTAGAAAAATGTGCAAAAATGATCACCCAGATAGAGGGTTAAGTTTCTATTAAATGTAATATTAAGGAGGTTGAATTCTGAGACTGTACATAGGAAACGTAATTTTACGGAGGTGGTTGTTAAGGGGTTAAAATTATTTGCTTTAAGCTTCCTGGTACACCGGAAATCTTCGGTAAAATTACTTTCGTGACCGACCGATTCCTTCCTTTGGTTCAAAGTTTCCAAAACAACGGGAGAACTACGGTCACCGTTGGGACATGTCAGATTGAGCAAAAGTTGGTGCTTGCTGCGAGACGTGGAAACGAATTGCGTGTACGTGCATATAAGCTCCGGAAAAGGAGCAGACCCATGGTAGCATTGTGTTGTGTCTTGCCGGTGAACTGGCCTGTTTCTCCCCGGCTTTAAGTCCCGCCACGAGTGACTGATGACGACAGAAATAACCCTGTTCCATCTTTCCGCTGGTCGGCGCACGTGTCCGCGTCCGTGAGTAAACCTACGCGACCAAGAAAACGGAAACAGAGAGGGAGAGACGGGCTTTGCGTTGGCCAGACTGCGTGATTTGCATGAGACGATGCACCTAGGGATGCACCGGGAACCACGCCGAGGATGAACGGTTGAAAATCTGACACGGATGGCGTTCAGAACAGATACATTTTCGTTGATTTTTCATTTGAATAATTGCGCGAATATTTCTTCGGATTAACGAGGTTCATACTTGTCATAGACAGAGTGGACGGTCGAGTTATTACACTCAGCTGTCTCAAAATTGATGATTTTGTATTAGGATAATTCATTTCTAAATACTAGCTAAATTACAGTGAATTCTGGTTAATTATTAACTGTTTCTATGAAGTATCAATGTTTGCTAATTGCAAACAAGTCATTTCTAGATTGCAAGATCCAAACAAAGATCTAAATTACTGTGTACTCGTATTAGTCATAGAATTTATCTAAATATTCTCCAACTATCGTTGATTTTGCAAATAATTATTTAGCGATATTTATTTTCTATTTCAAAGTCTAGATTCCATGTAAAATATAGATTACTAATCAGTCTAATAATAAAAAAATTGTTATGCAGAAAATTTGCATAAATGTCTATAGCCTAATAAACAAAATCACCTGTAACATTATTGCACAACAAATAACAGAAAATGTGAAATTGAAGTAGCAATAAAAAAATCAAAGCACTAAACTATCTCTAAAACAGTTATAAATTTAAGTGGCTGACAGAAGTATATACCTATTCTATTTTCATTGAAAACACCCCCGCGATGGACTGAATCATCAAAAATTACTAACGGCCACTGAAATATACTGAAGTATACGAGCGTAGGATAGAAGATCGAGATTACTATGACTCACGTTTACGGTTCGTTTAACTGCTTACGAGCTCATTGTCCAACAAGAAATTACTCTGTTCAAGATCGCATCGATCAACAACGAGTTTGAAAATGTTATCACAAAATACATAGGTACCCTATGCTCCTCTTCCAACAATTTTTATGAGGGTGTCAAAAACATGAATACTACAAGAAATAATCTACTTTAGATATAGAGTATGTACATCTGTAACTTAGTATCTTAACACTTTGATTTCCGATTAATTTTATTTATTAAGAAAACCTTTGAGCAGAAAAGAATTTTTGAAACTTTCATTCTACAGTTTTAGTTTATTCCTTCACATAAAATTTCAATTTTTCTGGTCGCATCATCAGCTGTTTGACACTCTGTATAAACGACTCGACAAATTCTTAACTCGAAAAGAGAAAGCAAAGCCCTTTGAAGACAAGATCCTGAAGGGTTTCGTTGGAGAAGCCACTTTTTTCGTGTTCACGATAACGTGTTTACAAAATATCCTGCGGAGGCATGGCCCACATGTCGATGGACCACGAACCAACTCGCATGGTGGTCCTTATGACTAATGGTCCCGTTACCCATGGGTTGTTCCATTCGTGTTCTACCGTTCGGCTTCTCTCAAAAAAGAAGGGAAATGAAACGAAGCGAAAGAAAACAAAATCTTCAGTCACCGACCGACTCAAAACTCGAGTACTTATCCTTTGTTCATGTTACCTTACACGGAAAATGTGAAAGAAAAATAGGAATATTTGTTCATTCGTTAAATTACCTAAAGCCAACGCTTTTATTATAATATCATTGGGATAATTAGTCAGGTCAATCAGAATTTTTGCATTTTGACCTAAATATTTATTTCTATTAAGATGAAATTTTACGAGGGAGGGCTAATCCTCAATTCTGGATTGGGCGGCCAGGCACACACTGACCCCTGCCTAGCTATGCTAATTCATGGAACCCATATCTGTGTGATGCATGAGTTTTCATAGAAATTTGTCATTCATTTCATGGAAAATCCCATTTGCATAGTCATAAATAATTGAGTGTACGTACTTAAAATCCCAAAATTAAACTCATGATGAACAATGGGTCCAGTTATACCACCTCCAGTTATACATAAAAAATGATGAACACGTTGATGTTGCTAATACCACTGTATTCTCTTTTCATTAGTAGTTTCTACAGATTTTGGTAACTGAAGACTGCTTTCAATGTTCGACTGTGAATTACGTTAATTGCAAACTTTGCTTTCAGTATCTAACACTATAACGCGATCTTTGCCTTTCTTTTTTTCGCTATTCACCTTAGTAGCCTTTCTCTTGAAGTTTCGTAGATGCTGTCTCGTTCTGTTCCCACGAACTTTCTTCTTGTTAACGTATCGTTGTTCTGATGATTGTAACTAGTTGAACAGTATAATGAAGATGGATAGTTGGACGGTACACTTGTCCATTAGAATCTCTGCTCTTTATTATTAGTTAATTTAGCTTTTTTGTAAGATATATCTATAACTTTCATCTTTACATTTCAATTTTTGTAAAGTGAAAATGTTGCAAAATGGCAGAGTTATTCGGTATTTTCACAATTCCTGTCATTAGAAGATTGTAGAGCGAAAAGAACACTTTTAACAAATTACAAAATAGGTTAATTTCAATCCTCTCATTTCCTGTATGTTACAACTCTAATCTCCGGTAGTTAAGGGTTCTCGAGAAAGAATAAAGAAATAAATCTACCGGAACAGTTTCGTAAAGCAATCATCAATGAGAAAAACTAGTACCAAGACAATGTTGCAATCATAATCACCGATAAATAATACGATAAATCACTGTTAAATAGCATCGTCAGTCCCGGGAATAACATGGTGCCACATAAGGGTATGCCGTGCGCCGTGGCAGCGTGATACTTTATTGTTTCGTTATACCACACGTCATCTCTAGCTACCGTAAAACCCACTCGGTTTAAACCATCGCCGCTCCCATGCATTCATAAGAATGAAAGTCATGAAAGTCTGGACGGAGATGTGCGTAAGTCAACATCTGAACCCGTTTTGTCGACTTGTAATAATCGTCGCGTATATCATTAAGGCTAAGCAATCGATAATCGCCTTGGTAAAAGTGGTCGATGAATAGAACGATAAACCTACTTCTACTATTTCCGGTTGCTATGATATTTGCCGATTATTTACCTATTTTATACCCAATAGGTGATAAATAACTGATCTTAACAGTCCATAGATCATACATTTCAAATAATAAATAGCTGAAATTATCTAATTAACTTTATTAATTAAATTTCCATTATAATTAAATTTGAAAAAGTGTAGATTACTTTCTACTCTATTCTCATATTATCGCTTAAAATGCAACATTTTCAGCAAATAAATAATTGTTTAATATTTCTTTCCATATCCAGAACTTGTTCCATTACTGACTTAAGAAACTGTTGCAAATATTTCTTGCCGGACATCAACGGCAAATACATGCCATTACCTTAAATCGTGCTGCATTAAGGTAACACAGTGTAACGTGGTCTATCAAACCAAAACCCTCTCGCCATGTGTTATGCGTTCACGTTGACAAATTATCTTTAATAAACAGTGGGACACATTAACGCGACACCGATTACAAAAGCGGTTTGTGTTGCTCGATGACAGTGTACAGCTCGGGGGATTTTGAACCGAAAGGAAATTGACTTTGTCAGTGTCGAGTGGTCGCGACTACTTCTTTTCACTGTCAATAGGCTGTCTGTAAAAACGATCCAATCGTGACTCTCACACTTGGTGTGTCAGAATGAAAAACTGTGACCATCTATCGCTACCGTCTTGAAAAATGAAAAAGACGATAGTATTTTTGTTTCACCAATTTTTGCATCATTTTAGAAATTGTCCTTTGTTATAATCTTGAATCATCTTTACAGTATGTGTGTTATTTTAAATATTGTTTCAAGAGATTTTGAGATATTTTTATCATTTTTATAATGTAATTTACTAAGGTAAAATTAAGGATTATACATAAGTAAATTCCCAACGCCTTCATTGAGAGGTTCTATAGAATTGATTCTTCCTGGCGGCGCCATTGTCTGATAATTAGAATAGCAGACAGCTGTGAGTAGGCACACGACGGTTTACATCCGCGAATCTCTTCTAGTGTGTTTATGTGTGCGTGGAGATCGAGGAACAACGTACGCCTCGTTCGGAATTCGCAAACGCTCACCCGTAGAATCGGCACGTGTTTACGAGATTGTGTTTTCATTGATGACTCGCATTCATGAGTAGAACGCTTTACTATTCAATGAAACGTTTCGCAATGAATTGTTCAACAACCTCTATATAATTATTTCTGCATTTCAGTCGAATACCAGAAGCTTCTATGATTTATCTTTCTACCTTCTTCGTGACAAAAAAAAATATATAAAATTTTAATATTAAAACTATTAATTAGGCAAAATAATTACCTTAAGATTTCTTCTTTTACTGTAACTAGAGTAAATCTTTGTAAAAATCAAATTTCAAAAAATTTATGAAACTTAAGGGAGGAAAATTGTTTTTCTTAAACTTTATTGTAAAATTTAAATTAAATGATTAAATCTAAAAACTCCGAATTGCGGACTATTTAAGTCTTACAATCACACCTGGGAACAATCAAATCATTTAATTAAATAATTAGAATATCACGCGGTTTGAGAATTTTTCCGAACGTTGCGTCGTTGGGTCACGAAACGATCATCGCCATCAATATCATGGTGAGATGTTAGCCGGGCAATTAAAGTTATATTTATACACGGTTCCATGTGCTATTGGGAGGCTGATTTACGCGGCCATCGAGAGTACACAGGTGCGTTTCTACGGCGAGAAAGCGATTATCGTGGTCAGGAAGGAATCGTATAAGTGGCGTCCCGCGGCGAATATCGGGCCGAAAATGAAAACCTGTCCATGACGGATAATTAATGCTACCCCGATCGCCAAACTGTTCGTTCGATTAATCAGCCCGGCTCGCCGCAAGATTAACGAGGAACAATATTAATGGTCGCGCCTCGTTTCTAACTCGAGAGAATTCACGGGGGCATGAAACGAAAGAATCAATAGGCAGCCACCGTAGGCGAGATCGGATGACTCTGTAGCCATTGTGAACGATGAATTCGGAGCAAATATACGATTAGGTTTATTCAGAACGAAATTGAAGCACGGGTATTTCTATACCTGTGTAACAATTGAATGCAAAAGACAAATGGCTGTTATGTAAAAAAGAAAAAAAAAACAGAAATGAGAGTTACAAAAGAGTAATTCGAACATTAACCCTCGAACGGCGGACCATGGAGAGAATCCAAATTTTAATTATTTTTATAAAATGGAAAAATTATACTTAATAATAGCAAAAGTTATCTAATATCATTGAAATTAATATCTATATTAAAGTTTAAAAATAAAAAAACTTCGTCACGGTTTTCTAACTGGAAATTTCCTTACAAAAGTATTTGCCTTATAATAGTTCAAGCTTATTTAAAGGTTGCTCCAAAAATAAAGAAGTGTTAGTAGAGTGATTTAATTTAAGAAAAAGTCAAAAGTGAATCTACTACTGCATTCCACGGGTAATCGAATACGTGCACCGTATGACAATCACTTTATACTCGATTTTCATTTCTTTTTTCGTTTTTCTACAAGGATTTTATAAGCGTGTACGCGTGTGAACTTTATAATCAAACGCGATGTAAGAAACAGGAGCCTGTTCTTTACTTTTCTTTTTTCTTATCAAAGCGTTTCTGACGCTGATAAATCAAACGCCCTCCTAGACTTTTCTATGGGAAAATTGCTCTAAGAAACGATAAGAATAATGATCTCTCGAGGATCCATCAACGTTTTAACGGGACTGTTTTCTGTTCACACTTCTAATTACTTCGAGATATACAACGGTATCTCGACAATTATAATGATAATATTATATATTAGTATAAAAGATACCAATATACATTCTGTGACTACATTCCCTAACATAGTAATTAATAAAAAAATAATTAAATACATATAATAATCATATTAATTACTACGGTAAAAATGGTTATTATTAATTATTAACAATATGATAGATTAATTTTCAAAGTTAAGTTCTTAGTTTGCTGTCTTACATAATTATAAGTTTGCCTAATCTTTTTTTAAATTAATTATTTGATTACACAAAATTTCAGTCGACGAGATAAAATAATTTGGACAAAACAGAAAATATGCATCATAAGTTGAAGCGATTCAAAATATTCCTACATCGTTAAATGAAATATATTTAAAGTTTCCAAAGCACATTTCTAAAACAAACACGACACCAGCAAAATGATGACTTAAATTCACTCTAATTTCACGTGAACGATATATTACATCAATCTTACATCATTATTACATTTTGATTAGCCGTAAAATGACCTCACACGGTTTTATCGCGGATACCCTGAACTTAAACAGGCATAAAAAACCTGGCATTATCGTGAGACAATTTTATCAGTCACAAACAAAAACATACAACGCCTAAAAAACTAGAGCGCAAATAACTATAACAAAAAAAGAAGAACAACTTCAAATCTGGAAATTCACAAATAAGAATGGTAGACAAACAAGAATTTTAAGTATTTATACGAATATAATAAACTGTTTTATACTTTCTTAAGTAATTTATAAATTTCCTTATGTCTGTCAGTACTATTTTTTTATATTATAAATAAGTTGTTACTGCTTCAATACCATTTATGATAAATTTTTAGTTCCTTCCAATATTATTAAAACATAAAAAATGTTTGGATAATGTTTGGGTTGCCTTATGGATAAAAATTGAATTATTTCATTGTTTGATCCTTAATGGTTCAAGTGGCACTCCGAAGTCAAGGAACTGTGCAAGCTGGAATATTCCTGTTCATCTTCGGTAGGACTTTAACCGCATCCCCGACAGAGGATCCTGGGATCCTTCGTCATGAATCGCGGATTCTTTTGAAACGTCACGCAGCTATCAAATCGATGACGCCTTTGCTACAAAATACATATATCCTGTAGCGATCAGACACGCTGTAAATCGCCAGCTTAAAAGCTCAACGCTGAGAGAGGCTGCGATTCTGCAGCCAGTTTCCGGGTGGACACCGCTCACAATGCTCCCACAATGCAACGTAATTGGCCGTCAGCGTGAATAAATATTTTCAATCCCGTCATTGTTCCGTGCGAATGCAGGTGCACGATGGAAAATAAAATTTTTTATAGGAAAACGGTTAACTGAGTTCTCACGCAACGATTACGTGAATTGATGGAACAAAAGAAACTTCTTATGATTTTGTTACTTTATTATATTAATAGATTTCAAAATTGCAAGATTGTGGTGTAATTAGGAGGGGGCCAAGATGGACTTGCACCTTCCCAAAAATGTAGACCAGCACCCACAGTCTCATCTTTTAAAATTCTTAGATTCCAAAATTTTAATATTCTAAAATTACTCAATTCCAATTCTAAAATTTTAATATTCTAAAACTCCAAAATTCTAAAATTTCAAAATTCTGAAATTCTAAGACACCAAGGTCCTAAACTTTTGAGATTCTAACTAATTCTCTAATATTTTTAAACTTCTAAGGTTCTTAAATTCTGTAGGCCTTACTGACCCTAGCAAAAGGTCCTAGTTACGCCAATGAATAATGTTCGGTTATTAACGGCAGCACGCGTTCCGATTGGCTCGATTCGAACAGGTGGCATAAAACACGGTCAGTTTTTGTTTGATCCTTTGCAGAAGCGCAAGGAAGACTGTGTTTAAGAAATAGTTGACGTTGAGGCTAAGGCCAAGGCTGTTTAAGGCAGCCGCCAGAGGAGCAGCATGTTCCTCTCTTCCACATACCAACTACGGTCAGAGAAGCCAAGATATTTCCTTCTTTTCCGTTGCTCGATCGTCTTCGAACAAAAACCGACTGTTCTTCCTTTTACCACGGTTACCAACGACTGGCAATTATTAATTAACACTGGCTCCTGCGGACGTGCACCAAGTGGATACTAATTTATTGCTGAGAAGATTTTTCAATGTCATTTTTGACGCAATTAATTGAAATCGTTGAAAAGTAATTGAAAAATCTGAAATCTCTTATACAATTTAATTAATTATTATTACTGAAATTTTACGAATTATAAATTATTAGCAGTGACGTAATTAGGCGAGAGTCAGGATGGCCCTGATGCTTTCAAAATATGGATTGGCTCCACATGTCACCAAAAAATATTGAGTTAAGTAAAAAAAAATATTTATTAAGAATTTGATTCTATAAAATGAGAAATATAAGAAATTAATGGTACTTGAAACATTGAGAAACGTATCAAAAATGAATAATTTTAATAAGTTTTTTATAAAATTCTAATTTATGAATTAAACAAATTATAATATTGAAACTAATTTCTGTTAATGAAGAAGTATCAATTTATCCACAAATTTACATATTTAACATAGCCCATTTTTTTTAATGTTTTCACAAAAAATACATTTTCCACTGGATACTATGCTTTTCAAAATATTATTTCCACATGGCAACTCAAAATACATTTCTATCTGGAAGAAATCTAAAACTTGTGAGGCAAAACTGACACACAAATGGTCCATAAATACGATAAGGTATACCATTTTCTAGCTAACTTATGTTTCTAAGATAAGTACACACACGCGTTGCATTCAATATTTCAATGTTTTTACCTAAGACCTAAGATTTGTTCAGGCCATAAACCTCCAAATACCGTGTAATTTTCAAACGTTATACCAAAATAAAAATATTCTAATTATAAATAAAGATCAAAGATAAACATCACTGAGAGTTCAATTAAAATTTGATAAAGTCACACGGGGAATTTCGATGAAAGGCAGAGATCGTTTAATTAGCTATCAATTGGAATATAAATTTATCGCTGTACGGTGTCGTGTTAATTTTGCGGTCGCTTTTCAATTCTCGTTGCACGACAGGGGTTTGCGTGCAAAAGCACTCGACACTTGAAATATTAATGTACCCGGCTGCATAATTAATCTACCTGTTCGACGATGGATCGTGACTCCTTTTACAAAAATAATAATACTGCTTAAAAATTATAGCTCGTGTTCTACATAAATATTATCTGTCTGGATTATTCTTTGATTCCTCGAATAGCGTCGGTAAGCGGTAATTAAGAGTGAACTAACTTCTGCTAAGAGTGCAATTAAGAGTATTAACTGGCGTTAATGCATCCACTAAGAGAAACATGGATAATACATTTCCCCTTTTTGTGTAATCAAAGAACGTGTTTCTATTACTTCATGAAAGTATGATTTATATTATTAGAAAATCTATTTTAAATAATTATCTATTAATGTATTAATAGAATAGAAAGACTGAAGAGAGCTCGTCAAACTAATTGGACAATATTAAATATGTATCATTTTTCTTATTTAGAAAATTTTCAAAATATTATTTATTTTACCCCAGGTCTTTGAGATTGATACTGAAGAGATGATGATTTATAATTTTCTCATTTTAATAAAAACAGGACCTCAGAGAAAATAGTAGAAACTCCAGTATTTTTCCTTCTTTTTCTTCCCCATTTCTAACAACACACCAAATTGGAAGTGGTTATCTTTTGCCATCGTTTCCGGTTCCTCCTCGGCGTGGCGCCTCGGGGGTAGATGAACGAAGAAAAAAATGGGAGCGAGTAGGCGCCCGATCTTTGAAATGTAATTTCGGCTGAGTGGGCGGACTGCGAAGACGAAGAAAAAGAATAGAAACCGAGAGAGGTTGAACGACCCGACATCCACCAATCGAATGTCTAAATGGACATTTTTATTCTGCACGTCGCGTACCATCCAGTCACGCGACAAGGTGTTACATTCCGGACTGGCAGTCTTCACTTTCAGCTTCCCTCTGTCGATCAAGACGTTCGATGACTTTGTAATATCCAGTCATTGCTAAGATTCTGATAACACAAGATTGCTGTCTGATCCTGTCTCGACAAGCCCCAATGACAAGCTTGTTAACCTAACACCTTATCCATAAATAATCTAAATCTTTACTTTTCATTTCTGTTAAATTTTAATAATTAGTCAATTAGTATCATTTGTAATTTTGTAAATGAGAAACTTTTTGATAGTATGTAATATTTATTTCATATAAAGATTGTAATGATTTTAAAAAGTTTCACAAGAGAAATGTAATTTTGTTAATAAAAATAATAAAAGTAAATGTAAATGAAGATACACCACTATTATTTTGAGTGGCAGAAATATTTCTCATTTCTTTGCAAAAGTACAAGATTAGTATTTCCATGACCTGACAATTTCTGTCAGGTAAAGTGGCATAAACTTCATTAGTATCGTCAGTATGAATGATCATCGTACTAGCCGATATCGTGTTGGGTCTATCATGACTGATGATTGTTACAGCAGATTTCTAGAAGACTAACTACGTGACTGACACGTATACACAAGCATTTACGAATGCTCACTGGCACGATGATGTTGTAATGCTACGTTGCTTACCCTTATAAGAAAGTCTCACCACTGATATTCGTGCACGATTAACCGAGACGTCGTTAGCTGATTTTTCAATTGTGAGTAAAAGTTGTAGGCTGTTACGTAAAAGGAAATTCGACGTGGCTCGTTACAGATATTGAGTACCAAGAAAAATTTGATTATTTTTCAATGATACCACGGCGAACGATTCGAGTTAAAGACCCGTTTTACGGAGTAATTTGGAAAGAATGCGAGCGAAACGTGGAAACGAGTCATTTCGGTACTTTTATTTTACCTTGATGAGTACCTTTCAGAAATAGTATATTTTCTTTATTAAAAAAGAAACTGTTTGAATATAATAAATCATTTTTAAAAGTTTTGAAAATGTTTATAATACAAAAGTGCAAAAAGGTAATAAAATAAAATAAAAAAATAATAATAAAATTGAAGAATGGTAGATTGAAATAAAATACAAATATTTGTAATTTGGTTTGTAACGAAATGACCCGAAGCAATTTTACCATTGATACTCTAAAAATGTAACCAGATGTGGCACTATCGTTAGTCCGATTTTATCGTTTACAAAACATCGTCCAGCTTTGTCGGAAGGTACAAATTGTGCCGCGAACGGATACCTGCATTCCGATGAAGTCCGATAACGATCGGCAACAAACACGCAGGTAACAGAACAGGTAATCTTTCCGAAGGATCGCGCGAACGATATCCCTAAAAAGGACACGAGCGAGGACTCACGCACGTCGCATAAATTCAGGAAGAAATTATCGACGAATAAGGCATTCGTCACTTCGAATCAGATATCGTGTCATATATTTATAATTCACTTAGAAATTCTGATAATTTGTTTTGTATATTTATTAACAATATCAAATTCCTAAACAATAAAGCAGAATTATATCATTTTAACGAAAAAATTAATAAATTTCTGAAATACTTTTATGTAAAAAAAAATAGAATTTAATAATGTAAATTGACTTTGAAAAAATTGTAGATAAAATGTTACATTAATGCCACATTTAAGTCTTAATGGATTATAATCAAACAACAGTTTATGAACAGAAATTTTAGATGAAATAATTTATTAATAGGATTTGAATAAATATCCTTTAGAATATTTTCCAGTTATGAATGTCTGATCAAGGAAACGCGATTATAATAGGATCGTGCGAGAAAGAGCATCAGCATCTGGCAAGACTTCCTGTCCTGCCACGATGCCTATTTACGAAGCGCGCCTTTACGAGTTTTATGCGCAAGGATCCCCTTCATTTCTCGCCCACCTTCTACTTCCGGTAGATCTCGAATGAAAAGCTACGCGTGATTTCATCCTGAAGAAACGATAACCCGATTTCGCTTTGCTAACGACCAACAGAAAATTGTTTTAAATAATTAATATCCTATTGATATACATTCTTATTTATGTAAAATAAAAACTACCATGTATTACTTAAAATTATTTAATAAAAAAAAAAAAATTCTCTATCTAGGTTCTACTTCTTTAACTATTTTTTATAAAAATAATACTTTTGCATAGATATTCGTAATCTACTGATAATTATATTTACATTTATGTAAAATTTTCTAGATAGATATTTCATTTCGATTTGAACGACGAGTAGTGAAAAAAGGAAATGTCAGAAAAGCAAGCAAGTTCAACACCTTGAATAAGAAGCAAGCAAACTTTGATATAACGCTACTCGACACGGGAATACGCGTTGGAGGCATATCTCGTGTTAATTGCACAGTACTCTCTGGTATACCTTGATGACACTCACAGGTAGTTGTCAGAAACGTGTTTCACTTCCGGGTTCTAGCCTCGTCTTCATTGCATAGCTTTTGTAGATATATCGGCTCGAATTGCAGTGTTATAAACGAAATACAAAAACTGATATAAAAGCGACTGGTAAAATTATTTTTATTAACAAAAATTCAGTATTTTATTTTGCAGTATGATTTCTCATTTTATGTACCAAATTAAATTACTCAAAAAGAAATGAATTTGGTAAGTATAAAAGTATGTTATAGAAATATTTATTTCTGTAATAATTTAAAAGCCAATTTTTTTTACAAAATTGTAAGTAAATCTAAGCAGATATTTTAATTCTAATCTGCCTTTCATTTTTGCAACAATTTTCCCAATCATTTCAAACAGTAAATTGCAAGTAAACTCAAGCAGGATTAAGATTTCTTATATTTATCAGTATTTGTTCATGAAACTTGATTTCTCATGACGAAAAATCAATATTATTCATCATTGTTTAACATTCCGCAACTAAAAAGATTCTTCTGTCAACATAATACCTTTCTGACCACTAACTTCGAAAGGGAAATGGAAGCACTTAGCAGCAATGAATACTTATCAAACCAACCAGACGAAGCAGTCATTCAAAGACTCTTAAACACAGTGTCTCTCGCTCTCGGCGATCTAGTCTTATCGTCGCATAAAATTTTTAAACGAACGTGTTGAAATAAAAGCTCTGACAATTCTGAGACTCTTCACCGTGCAGAAATGCTGTCTTTCACGAGAGATTACCCGAGGAGTTCCATCAAAATCCGTGAAACACTTTTCCTCGACCACTTAAGTCGTATTTCATGCTACCTGTTCACTTTGCTTGACCAGTGTCCGATAAATCGTTTCTGGAACAGCCGATAATGACGAAACAGAGTGTACGAATACCTTCAAGAGAATACAACAGAACGAAAAACAGATAAGAAACGAGTGTATGCACTAAACTCATCGCCAACCGGTTTTTCAAATTGTTAAAACTAAAACTTCGACTGATTTAAAACCTCGACTAGTTATGTGTAGTTTTTATTAGATAAATGGTTTATTTTAATATTCAAAATTTCTCTAAATGTTACATTAAATTATTTAGATTAACCAAACCATATATGAACTTCGATTTAATCAGCCACTTTTGGCTGTCATGAAATCCTGTCAGACTTTTCATAATGGCAATTAGATTAAGTACGTGATAATTACATTCGACGTAATGAAAATATACACATTGTTCAGTGTAACATAGGATTAATAGGTTGGTGAAACCTGAGACGACAGTATGTGGATACATTAAACGAACAGTTAGAAGTCAGGAGCGCGGAACACACGCGTAGGTATCATGATTTAGTATGGAGAGACAAGACAAAAATACTCGTGGTCTCGGTATACGTTCAGTATACAAAAGTGGAGGTGTGACGAATAAAGGCGTTAAGAAAAAATCGAGAAAAAGCTTGCCGGATGCTCGGCTAATTTTTGCCCTCCTCTGCTCACCAAACTTACGAGTAACCATGCGTGAAATACCGGCTAAAACCAAAGAATTTTCCTAACGACTCTTACTGTTACTCAGTTGAAGAGTATTTTAATATTTAATCATTGAATAATTAAAAATAGATTTAGCCAGCAATTTTTATTTACAATGTTCTGACTCCTTTTTTGAGAGTTCTCTTCAGATATTTACAATCTTTTCTAAAAAAAACTTGAACACCCGACAAATTATTTATTTTATTTCTATTAAATGATTTCTCGTGTTTTCTTAAAATATTTATACACAAAACAAAGCAACACTCCAAGATAAAATTAAAATTTACTAGATCGGTAATTAAATATAGCTAATAAAAATATGTATTTCTAGGATAACGAAGTAATTAGAAATCAAATATTATGTGTATCATATATCATTAGAATAATTTTTTAATCGACTATTATAATTAGCATGTGCCATGCCACGTGAATAGCAAATGATATGAAATATTTTCTATGAATATTTCATTGATAACCTGATTGAAAATTAGTAGTCAGAAGAGTATGCGACGAAACGCATAATATCACGCATTATGTTCGTTAGATATCGAGTATTTCTGCATCTCACACGAGCCGCGAGAATAGAACGGATGTACCTTTCAACGTACATATGTCATTTACCATTTTCCTAGACCAGGAAAACCGGTTGTGTAATAGAGAAATAGGATATTTAATCAAAATTACATACCGTTATAGTTGTACTACTGTGATATTTATTTATGACATTTATTTCGTGTGAACTAATTAATATTAATATACTCCTACACGCATACAACATTTGATCGTTTTCTTTAGATCTTTCTGTAATTAAACTGTCGCCTAATATATTAATCTGCAACTTAATTACAAGTTAGGACATTTTATGCCTACCCTTCGAATGTGATAAATTACCTCAAATATCATTTTCAACATGTAGCAATGTGTAATTAAAGGATTAATTAGTTCTACTTTTAAAATCTTTAAAAGTATTGATATAAAATCAATAAATTTTCAATATGTATTTATTTTCCATAAGAGTAAATGAAATTTGTACTGCAACATGTATTTCACCCTTCTACTTCAAATAGAATGGTAAAATTGCAATCATACTGTAAACTTCATATTTCAAAAGCCATCATTTAATTTTAGAGAGAAAATTATTTTTTCAATATATTAAACTCTTTTCTATATGTTCCCATAATTATCATCTAGTTCAATAAATCCTTTCACAAGCAATAAATACAGGTTTTACTGTAAACACTTAATTTAAATGATTTATTATCTGAAGTAAATCATATTTAACATGATAGAACTACTAATGCGCAAATATTATAGATAAACTTTCTCTATTATCCTCTTATCACGCAACAAGTAATTCAGCGTGTAGTAAATTTCATGAAATTATGTTGAAGCATATCTAATCCTATTTAAGCATATGTTACGGTATTACATAATACCACGCTTTCCCTTTTTACCGCATTGCCCATAACCATATATCCTAATCTCAATCGGATAATAATTTTTCTTTAATAACAACTGTCTTTAGAACTTTCAGTACGTTTCATTAGATTTCTAGCATTCTTATTTGCAATTCCTTAAACAGGTTACATACCTACATCAATGCTATATAACTTAAAAAAAGATATAGAAAAATTAAATTTTTTATGAAAGCTTATGAATATATATGCATCAGTGTAATCTATTAATTGAACGAACGATAACCTCTGAAGTATAATGAAATAGCATATTTCATGTTTTTTTAAACAATTATTTCAACTTATCTTTATTGTTTCTTTCGATACAATGTGTCTTTTAATCAGTGTTAAATGCCTCGTAAATAACTCTAACATGAATGTAATTAATGAAAAAGATTGTAGAGGTTGGAAAAATGCAATACATTCAGAGGGATACGTTCGTCGCTTCGTTGTAAATTAACAGATAACATAATTGCAAAATTTTGTGATAAATTTCGAATCAAAGCCAATAAAAAATGAAATATTAATTATTATATATAAATTTTCAAATTTGTTATTTAATCACTCATCATGAATGGGTTGCGGTTTGTTGCAT
Source organism: Osmia lignaria lignaria (assembly GCF_051020975.1). Taxonomy (NCBI): domain Eukaryota; kingdom Metazoa; phylum Arthropoda; class Insecta; order Hymenoptera; family Megachilidae; genus Osmia; species Osmia lignaria. The sequence goes on from NC_135041.1 coordinate 10,874,974, forward strand.
AGAAATAAAAATAAGTAATTATTAATTTTTTATTCAATGTGTTGACTTACTATTTGAAGAAGAGAAAGTAAGTATTATCATCGGTGAAATAACAAACTAAAATTAAAAATTGTTGTCTTTTGTAAATAGACATTTGTTCTAAGAGTTGGTTTTCACTAAAAATACCAAAGTTCTGAGAAAACAGAAGACGAGGAGCTGATTCATATCGAAAATAAACGAGGAACAGGATACCGTAGAGAGACCCTTCGACAAACTTGTCCAAACTAATTTTGTAGACGTCAATTAGGCGCAATCGTTTGCTCCAGGATAATTGATATGATGTTTAAGTAGAAATATTGTAGTGCGAGTGAAATAGAAAAAAATAAAGCTTCGAATAATTGAATTGCAAACAGATGTCACTGAAACGTAGCTAAAAATTCGTCTAAGAAAATATATTGCAACCAGACTTTAAATAAAATTTTATGAAGAGAAATGAAATATTATATAAAAGTGACTAGTTTATGATAATGTTGAAAGAAGACAACCTAGTTTCTTAAGAATAAACTAATTGAAAATTTGAAAAAATACGATACGTATCAAGTGTCATCAAGTGAAAGCGTAAATGAGAAGAACAGCAAGATTAAAAACGACCAATCAAAACCGTTTACACTTAATTATTGTTATTATAAATTTGATCAGGATGTTCGAGAACCCAAAGGTCGAGGTTCAAGGCGATCGCCCTTGTCACGGCCAACACTCGCATTCCCTGAAGAACCCTAAGAAAGGGTTCGGTGTATTCTCCATGAACCATCGAGTACTCTAACCACGTCCATACACGCCGACAGTGTTACTTTGCATGGGCCGTGGGACGGCATTTAAACAAGAAGAAAATGAGAGGAGCAAGCAGAACGAGAATGAAATTATTTCAACCGGCCCAGGCCAGTGATTTGCTCGCTTGCTGCCCAACAAAAACGCTACAGATAAGTGTGTGTGCCGGTGCTTTATGTTGAATATTTTAATCGTTGTTAGATATGATCCTCGTAAGTCTTTCTTCCTTTCTTCTGTTAAAGTTATGGCTAAGGGATTGGTAATTTTTTGAAATATTCGATACATTTATTGCATTTGTATTCTGCACTTCATAATTTGAGTGTCATGCTGGAATTGTGGGAAATCCTTTTAATTATTAATTATATTTTCAATAAGCTTACTGTACCTTTCTTATGATATTTAACATTTTTAATTGAATGGACTTCTAAGTAATTAAGGGGTTATATGCACTTAGAATTTTGAAAGAATCTATTTTGCAAAAATAACATTTTCTAAAGCACATCATCCTAAGAATATTTTCGCGAAGTTTGAAGCGAGCCTCATATATATATATATAAAAATTAATATTCTTAAATTATTAAATTTCATAAAATTTGCTATATGTCATATATCAAATTTAATAATTAATAATAAAATTAAATAATTAAAAAATATCCTATCTTTTTTCTAAATTACTTTTAATATTAATATTAAATAACACCAATAAAAAAATTATAACACTTAAGTGTATACATAAAATATAACCATTAAGAATGTTTTATTCAATAAAATGACTTGAAATTGGCTAATTAAGATGGTTGCATTGAAATACATAATAAATCCTCATGAAAATTCATACAATAAATATATCCTCATAAAAACTCGTATAGGATGAACGTAAATCTCAGCAATCAGACAGCGATTGCAGGAATAAATGAAGTATATTCGCGCGAATACGGGAGAACGCTTCATGGCACTACTTAAGATAATACAAACGTTTATACTATACAATTAAGATAAATAAAAATCTCGTGCTTGCAGTATACGTTTGTCGGCGATTAAGACGCGAGAGAAGTTATCTAAATTGGCAGTCGATTCTCAAAGGGGGGTTCATTAATTTAATTAGTTTCGGCGAAAGGGCGAGTTTAATCATTCTCTTATTCGAATCAACGTAAATGCTTGTTATTTTGTAACAGCCGTGTTTTTAAACTGTATACTTCATCGTAAGCTGCGTTTACACTGGAATTGATGATTTTACTGAGATTTTAAATTCGCTCTAATCAGTTCTCTCTGCGCAATGCACATATAATTTCTCCTTTCAAATACTTACATGACTGTTGCGAAAAGGGAATTATATTCCTTAACAAATCCCGATATTTAATGAGGTTGTTCAACTTACAATTAATAAAATTACAGCAAAATCCCATTGAAGTGAAATATCATTTCATATTTGGCTAAGCATATCTTTTGAATTAGCATAATAATCTTTTGCATTCAATTTATACTGCTTTTTTATTATCATATTTTAACAATAATAATAGCAAGAATAATTATATTTTGCAAAAATTAGGGTTATTCTGGGCTCGATAGTTGCTTAGGCATTAATATCAGGCGTAAAGAGAAATGATCGTTTCGATTAGAGAAACAGGAAGCGATACATGGGCGGGTCAGCTCAATCTCTCGATATATCTCGAAGATCCGATCGCGGCGGTTCGTGAACGCGGCGTATAAGGTCGATCGATCGATCGATCGTGTTCGGGTAAGCTTTGGTGAACGTTAATTATCGCGCGTTATTCTTATTTATTGTTCCACGATAACGTCTACGCCCCGGTTATTAAAAGGTGCCATTTTCGAGCACACGCTTTAGGAAACTATTACAAGATTTCAGAGATTTAAACCGTAAAAATAAATACGAGTTAACTGTTAATTAATGTTCGCAATGTGACCTTTCAAGATATTGTTAAAAAATTTCGACGAATCTGAGTGACCTCGTTAAACTCGCGTCTGCTCTAAGAATATTAAGTGTCAGGACATTCCGCACCTCCCAGCTCTTTGCTTTATATTTAGCGTGGAAGCAGTATAGGGCGAAACGCGAGCGCATCCTTTGCAACACTCCAAAGCGATCAACGACATTCACGAAGGTTATCGATTCCTTTCCAACCTGATAATTGCACGTTCATGAAGAAACGAAGGGTTTAAGGGCGTTCGAGAACAACGAACGCGTTGCTCGTCAAGTTCAATAGCGTTAGAATTTACCATTTAACAATTGATTGTACAAATGGAATCTAAATGAAATTGAACGTAAAATTTAAGTGCACAGATCTGGATCGTAAGCAAGGGGGTTAATAGTTGGTTTTGGAGGATGTAAGATTGAAGAGGAACTTGAAAATCAGAGGGTGCAAGAGCAGATGTTTATAGAGCGGACGCGAGACGTAGAACGCTTCAATTAAATAAACCGGAAACATAGGAGCCACGGAAGTTATTACGGATGTTACGCTGAAATGGTTTCGTCGAGGTTTAGGGGGCTCGAAGTCGAAGATTTTACGAGATTGCTTAACGCTTTACTATTCGATACTCTTAAGGACGATATTTAAATTAAGAAGAAACCATTCACAATTATTCATTTGACAATTCGAATAATTTCTTTTCTAGCGTCTGTAGTTTTAATAGAAATTACTCAATTTCAAATATTTTACATTATATTTCCAATTTAGCATCATTTTATTTAAATTTTAAGATTAAACTCTAACTCTAACTAGATCATTGGCTCGCAGTTTGTTCCTGTTTCAAGCAAAGAATTAAAAACAAAAAAAGTTAAAGACTTACTATGCCTGGTGCTGTGTCTAAATCCACGGCCAGCATTTGCGTCGTTCAGATTCCACAGGACCAACGAGAGAAAGATGAGCCATGGTAACATTAAAGAAGACCGGTGGTGCACTCGAACAGCCATCATTCACGAGAATATTCGCAATTGGCGATATCGTCCGAACAAAGGCAACCATTCACGCACACGCGAATCATAAATCAACGGGGTAAAACCGCGAAATTCTTGTTCTTCTCTTAAATAGTCTTCGACCACGGATTAATCGTGAAACGTTTCACGACATTCGTCAAAATTGCCGTGGATCGTTCGTTTCTTTCCATCGACACCACGTCGTATCATTTCTTGTCGATTATTCGTGAAATTAATTCGCTCGATTCGATCGCGTTCATGTTTCCTCTAATTTAATTTAATACTCGAATTACAATTGAAGACTCATTATATTGTGAATTATAACGTAATTAACAGTATATATTAAAATTTAAATATGTAAATAATCTGTGGCGGTTGATTCGTCATAAATAAATAGAAATAGAAGGAAACATTTGGCAAAAATTTTGAAATTCCGCGGGACGCGCGTACGGAGCGATCGACCGGCGCGTTCGATTATCGAAATTCGTTGACCGGCCAAACATGGACGAACGTTTCGCCAACGCGGTCCAACGCTACGACGTATCGTAATAAATATGCACAAACACGTTCACTATTTATTTGATGAACACATAATCTGGAAAACGATTAGAATTATTAATTAATTCTTACGCGTCGACATTCACTTGTTGCTTTATGACAGGTTAACCTGTTCTTCCCTATTCCGCCAATTTTTAAAGATATTTTACTAATTAATGATAAACAAAGACGATGTCTCACTGTGTAACACTTTTTATCATGATTGTTCTTTCAGTAGTCTGCTTTAAACACACAAGAGCACGTAAAACCGAAAACAAATCCCTTTTGAAAAAGGGAAACCGAAACGCCCGTCGATAAGTACGAACGGTACGAGCGCCGCGAGCGAACTGAACCGAAGTGTCGAGCCACCACCGTGAACGATCGTTCGGCTACCCCCCACCCCTTACCCTCGACGCTTCGGGCGCTTACGGCACCCTAAGCTTTGACAGGTAGACGGGCTACCTGACCGGGCCTATAGCCGGTCTTAATTTCGTCGAAATTTCTCGGTTCATTAATAACAGGTACAGTGGGTCGCATTAACCCTTTAAAAGTTTAAAAGCACAGCTACGGAGACATCATACTTGTGTTATAGAAAATAAAAGGCTCCATTATAAAAAAGTAAATTTATATTATAAAATGAAATTGTTTTGCTGGTATTTGAATTCGATTAACCCTTGATCGACGAAGTCGGGGTCAACCTAGGTCCTTTATAAAACATAAACAAGAACATTAACCTAAAGTTAAATATACAATTTTTAAACAAAAGAGTTTCATATATTGGAAGAATAATTTTTAGAGGATCAGTGTAAAATTTAGAAAATGGAGATAATACGAAATACAGAATTAAATAAAAATTGGGATTCTCTCCATGGTCCGTCGTTTGAGTTACCTCTTGTACCTTTTAAGTTTATATTTAAAATATATATTTCGGTGTAAGGACGTTTTAAAAAAACATTATTGGCAAACAGTAGTAGTAATAGTATAGGGAAAGTAGTAAATAGTAAATTTCAGATTTTTAAGCATTTTTTTACTAAAGAAACATATTTCAATAACGAACACACACGGACAAATCAGTGGTCGAACTAAACCATACAAGATTAGGTACTCCTCTATTTCTTTTTTTTTTGCCTCTAGAAGGTTACAATGCTTTGGTTATCGTTTTTTTTTTTGTTTTAGGTATATAGGATATTTATGGGTATAATTAATGTTCTTTCTCATTTTCATTCATTTTTTTAGCACTGAAATTACCAAGCGGTTCAAAGTTTCCAGTTTCGCTTCATAATCGTCTCGGCTGCTCGATCGCGTGATCGATCTGACACACGTAGTTACTACTATCGTTATACAATAATTACTATTACTATCGACGAATCGTTTCGACCCCAATTACGGACCATAATCACGCGTATCAAGGAGCCATCTATTGCTTCGCGTTTCAAAGTTTCAACCGTACGATGCGTCCACCTCTAGTTTCCATATCTTCCCTTCTTATAATAACGTTACACCGAGATGCACACTTCAGAGAATCCATTGCTTAGACAGAATTCCCTCTCAATCGTCGAAAGATACATACATAATTATCAAATGACATGAAAATAATACGAAAATGCGAGTGTCGCATCACTCTTGTCGCAGTTAACTGGTCTGTCAATGATCATTGTTACACGTGACATGTAAATATTGATATGGCGTTTCGATATTGTTTGCAACACGCACGTATTTTGAAAATTACGTACAACATTTGAGTCATTTGTTTTGTTTTCGTTCTGTCTCGTCGATTTATAAGGGCGCCATTAGGTTCGATGCTTAATTAACAGCTGATTGCCATAGTCAAAAAGGTGATCCGTAGAATAAGTGCAATATAGTTTGAATTTTCAATTAAGGATTTGCTCTCCTAACAAAAATTGTATCACTCCTGACAATATCATACAAGGTAAACAAACGCTTGGATATTTGGTCTACTCGGTGCGAAGGCCATGGATCTATCCTCTATGAGAGGAAACATAGATCCAAATGATAGGTGCCTTCGTATGTGTATTTCAATGTGTTTAACTAGATTTATAGTACCAATCATCAATGACCCCTATGGCGATCAACGTGTTAAAATGTCGCCTGATCACTCTATTTTCAGAGCTTCCCATTGGTTATTTCTAGTTTGTACGAACGCGATACGTTTGATGAAATGTCTTTCTTTTTGATATGTACGCTGAAAGTTGAGAGAGATATGTAGATGTCATTAACGAGTTAAATATAATTATAATCATTGAAATTCGTTCACATTGAAAGCGATACAGGTGACCTCCGGTTTCATCGAATGTTTTGGAACAAAGTATGATTCTAAAAGGGCAAAAGAGGAGGTTTTCTTTTACACCGAGTCTAAAATGTGTCGTCGTTTTTCACATCATCGGGAAGTATTATACAGTGGGTATAGAATATATTCGTACGCTAACTAATTTTTGAAAATCAACAGATTTCTATATATTTTTGGAGATCTTCATGAAATTTATAAAAAATATGTTTAATAAGATTTGGAATTTATCTGATCCTCAGAATTTAAGTATGAGTAATTAACGAAAAAATGAATCAGTATCTTATTTTAAGTACCCCTTCACTTAGTTAATTAAATTCTTGGTAAAATTAATTAACATAATATTATTTTAAACTCATTACTGTACGAATCATTTTCTATACCCATTATACACGTTTCATTTTATATTATTTCGAATCATTCATTTGAAATTCTCTGCAAACAACACACAGACTACCATCAGAGGTGTATCGTTTCTTGTTCTTGTTGTTTCAACTTTACACCGGCTCCCAAAAACCAAAGCACGCCTCATATGCACACTCACACATACGCACGGAAAAAAAATTTCCTATCTTTCACGTAGAATAATTAAATATCGTAGTGGAACGAATCCTCTGCAACGGTTATAGATACAAACTAGTTACGTTAGAGCGTAATATGGAGGTTGTCTCAGAGCGTCCGTATACAAGTGAAAAAATGAAGATTCTAAATAGATGAAAAAATAAGACGAAAATGTGGAATAAAATTTGTTCAAACATAGCTTCTTTTTAATTTACAGCGAGCTTCAAAGTGCAAATTACATTTTACATTTTCGCCGTAGTTTCTTTTTTCACATAAAATCTGAATTTTTTCGCTTGTACCACCAGTTACATGACAAGAATAATATTATACAGTCGCACGTAATCATAGTAGTCAAAAAGTAAAAACAGTATGAAAAATTATTGTATTGTTTCCCCCGTTACTTATCATTTAGACGTGTTTGAACGCGAGCATCTACTTTTCTCTTAAAACGAAATTGTTTGCAAGTTACAGAAAAAACTTGTTCAATATTTGAAAAAGTCTCGCGTTCGTTTAGTCTTAAATATGGAACAACCAGTTTACACGAGTAAATCTGCAGAATGATGGTCTTTCGTGACAATGATAATGACGATGCTATGAGACTAGGTACAATGGTACACGAATGATGTTACCTTCAAATGCAGAATCTCTAAAGTTAGAAATTCTGCAAAAAAAAAAGAAACATTCACCTATAATTTCGTAAACCTCTGATCTTACATTTTTTCATTGAAAAATAAATTTTCGATAATTAATTGGTACGAGTGATGATTCTACCAATGGGAGTATTTCCATAATCATGATTCTAGTGGAATAACAATCATGAAACGACAAAGCTTCGACTCAGCAATGATGGATTATTATTGTCCGCTTGTTTTTTCTTCTTAAATAAATTATTTCACCCCGACTGGTGAAAATACTCCCTTAACTCCACTTTGACTAACATCGTTCGTTTAAATCACGCATACGTGTCTCTTAATTAACAATAATTCGATTAATTCCACGATTCCATTGAAGGATCTTTTTGGAGAACAAGATGGCGAGCAAACGCCATTTTTTTTTTTAATGAGAAACCACGAAAGGGGATACGAAGTGTTTTATCATAGAAAGATAACTAATTGCACGAACTATTAACGACCCACAAAACGTGGGTCTTCATTGATATTAATTATACGAGTTAATACCATGTTAATACATCCGTTTAGGCTTAACATTCTCCAAAAATTTCGCAAACATTCACCGCACATATACAGCGTTTCGAAAAGATTTTAAACGATCTGTCAATCCTGAAGAAATATTTCGAAACGTTTATTGTTAAATATTAATTTGAACGTTATTTAATGATAGCCGGGTGCAGCATTCTCGACAGTGTTTGTATTAAGCGCTTTTGTTTCGTTTAAAATAAGCAATAGCGTAGAATATTTCTGGAATAATTCAATATGTTGGACCTGTTCTCAAAAGATTCATTTTCTATCTTACCAACAATCAATATGCACAAAGCAAAGTTCGTAGAGACCATCTTTATCAATCAACATCGGACACCACTCATTCTTTTTTAATCTCACATTCTTTGTCTTATTGATTCACAAATTTTACTTGTAAAATCATTTGTTGCATTCGTTACATGCCGGAAGTGATAAAAGATACTACGATTAGGTTTCAAGTCTTACAGAATTCTGTTTTATCGATAAGTTATTATAACCCTTGTGCAGGCAACCAGATATACACTGAAGCTTGAAAATTTTAATTTTTACTTAAACTTTTTTTAAAACAAAAGTTTTGGGTCTTTTTGTCCACGAAAAGATAAAAAATTGTGAAATGGATACCTGATTGCTTACATAAGGATTAAGAAGAAAATATTTAACATTTTTATATATTTTCATTGATAGTGCAAAATTTAAATTGATTAATTATACCTGATATAATTATTTTTAAATTTGCAATTAAAGATTCATTTTTCAAGTGTCGCGTACTTTCTGGCCTGAACTTTGCATCGTTTAGGTCTAGATTTCTTTATGACTACATTTTTCTACATTTTTATTCAATAAATGAGAGGACTGCTGATTTTTACCAGCAATTTACTCTAACAAGTGTCGTTGACAGTGATCGACTTCCCCTTTGCTTTTATGGTTGCCTTTTTCCTTCTCTTTGAAGGGTTTCAGGGAATTTTGATTATTACACGATAATAAGTTATCTAAATTAGCGGCAACCAATTTATTCTAAAGACGTTTAACGCTTCTTTTATTTTTGATAGTTAAGAAATTTTACTAATATTTGTTAGAGAATCGTAAGAATTTTCTACGGTTTTATCCGGGTGTCTCGTTAAATTACGAGTGGAAATAGTTCAATCATTTTCAAATTAGAAATTGAAAGCTTTCATTGTTCTAATTAGACCCCGGATGAATAGTCATAGCAATTCTAGAGCAATGATTAATCTAAATCGAATTCATTCACATGATTATTTCAAAAATTCTCAAATGTTGTATTCACAGCAATTTTTAATAGAACAATCACATAAGCAATAATAGTGAAGAATTTTTGGAAATTTCCATTATTTTCCATTGTTTATTGAAATTTCCAGTCATCTTTGGTTGAAATCCATTGATTTGAATTTACTGGACAAAATTTTAATTTTAATTATTTATTAAATTATTGTACATTTATTACTAAAAAGAATCAATCAATCGCGCTCTAATTCCAATGTACTTTGAATTTAATAATTCTTTGCATGTCAGATAATATCATTTTAAAACACCCTTGTAAGAGTTGTAGCGCCTTAATGACCCTTTGATGTCCCATAATATCATACACAGCAAACGTTTTCACAATTGTTTCTTTTTTTATCGGTAGATAAGAGGAAAATAATTTCTCTGGAAAATGATGAAATAATAAGAAGTTGCAGCAATCAAGATAAGAATACGGAAGTATTTTACAACATGACATTCATGAAAAGCTGCATTTTCTTCAGTTTTCTAATAAAAAGACAATTTACTGTGAATACACGTATCTGAGATTTCCCTGAAATGATCCAAATGATTGAAACTCAATCAAGAACGTTCAATTTGAAAATTACTACTCCTTTCGTTAATTACACTATGAATCGAATATCGTCCAATGACACAATTCGTTTCATTTCTTAAGAGAAAAAGTCAAGAAAATATTTTGAATCATTATTGTTATAAAGTACGCACCGAAAATGACCTCTTTATACATGCAACTAAACCATTTCCCTGATTATTTTTAATAGTTATTATAGTTATTCAAATAACTGGAATGCAATCAGAGTAATCATTCCAATTTGTTTATTAAAGAATTATAGACATTTACTGCATTGTAAGCTATCAAAAATTAAACTACTAATTAATAATATATATTTCTCACGTAAGTATTATTACCACTTTTCAATTACCACAATAAATGTGGACAAAGTTGAGAATAATAATATAAAAAATTACAGGCCGTCAAAATGTTATTAATTAAGTTATTAAAAGTGTAAAAATGATCAGGGAAATGACCAACTTTTTCTCTAATATCACTTATATCCATTTCTCTACGTCATTTCCTCCATGGCAGTTTTAGCTAGCTTCCGTGTGTCCGAATCCAACTAATCGGAACTTCTTACCTACTCGCTTAGCCTAATCACGGTCTTGGGACCGCAAACGACTGCGAAACTCATCTATTCGTCATTTTTAATCCGATCATACATTCCACTTTCCATTCTCTCGTTTCTCTCCTGATTACATACCTTCTCTTTTATTTCTTGTTACTTTCTCTTTAGTGACTTCTGAACACTTTGATTACCATATTAAGAATCTAACATTCATTTTATAAAAAATTATAAATTGTAAGTATCATAAAATATCTTAATGATAGATGAAATGAATTTCATCTAATTACAGTATCCGAAGCATAAATTATTCGAGTAAAACGTACAAGTCAATTCCAAAATGTAATTAAGATTAATTATGTCAAGTAATTTAATAAAGGGAAGAATTTTATACTGCGAAGTGTAATTAAAGATAAAGAGTAATTCATTACTATATAATAATACTGCATTAAATTTTGTCAAATATTCAAATTAAAATTATGAATATATAGTAGTAGTAAATTTTGGAAGTTCGTTTATTTAATAATTCTTATCAAAAGATGTCATAAAGAGAAGAATTATTATCTGGAAAAATTTTTCATAAATTTAACATGGCGATCAAAGTGTTATAAACGAGTAAAAAAATGACTAAGATTAGGACCGAAAGGGTTAGCCTGGCAACGAGAAATGGTACTCATCTTGTAGTCTCTGGTTCGTCGGCGCTGTCTATTAAGATTATGTCGCGTGTTAAATTGATTGGATCTTGAGTAATGCTTTTGAAGCTTAAGAGGCTACGTCGGACCTGGTAAATCGTAGTTTGAAGCTCTTTTAACAAAATTGTTCCTTGAAGAAGTTTAGATTCTTCGTTTTGTGGAAAAATATCTGAAGGATCCCACCTAGAATTATGGCTATGAAGCTTTCATCTACATGAAATCATTTACACGTCTATTTAAGAATTAATGAAAAATTAAAATATACATATTATATAAAAATCAATGAATATAGTATTAATTTCCAATAACGAATGTAAGGTCTTAAATTATTAAAAATATACAATGTTTAAATTTTAATTTACTATAGTAGATTATTACTATAATGGTTTAATTCAATTAAAAGCTTTAGTCATTAATAATCTCTACATTGGATAATGAATTTTAATAGCGAAATTACCCATATCTAAATTGTAGTTTGTACCAAAGGATTTAATTTTTCAAGTTATTTTTCCTTTTCCTGCTTTTATTTAACTGGCAACCATAGCCACCAACGACTGCTATAGCAATCAATGTTCGAAAAAAAAATTATTTTAAACAATTTCATCAATCAAATTCTAATATACTCTTTCTCATATAACATCAACTCGATTAATTACCGAGAAGTTTTTAATTTTTCAGACAGAACCGACGAGGTGTCATTCTTCTTCAAGTTCCAATTCATGGTCTTAATCTCATCAAATACAACCTGTCAATCGTATTGATTAATCCAATTCATTTATTCGTTTCTCGTGATATGAATACTTCATGTTAAAGACGATAGATAAAAACTCTTTCTTTTTCTTTTCTTATCATTAACGTGTGTTCACATATTTTCACTTTGTTACATTCGCTCTATCCTGTTCACCCTATAATTTCTAATAACTATATATATGCATTTTTATATCTGTAATCTATGGAGACGGCACAAAGCTGAACGGCTAATTAGATACAAATATGTTACACGTTACAAAAGCACGCTCGCATTTCACTCCATTGCGTTGTGTATTGAATAAAAGAAATAGAAAATCAGTAAACGACAAAGAAGATACCTTGAGTCCATCGATTCTGATACGTCCTTACGACGAATGTTCATTTATTGTCCCCGTGAAAGGCAGTGAAAGGGTCTCGTCGTGGTGTAAAAATCGTCCAAAAAGTTTGATAAACGGAACTACGTTCTATAAATCTGAGAGAAGCTGGCTTCCTCAAGCAAAGTAGTAGCAAAGTTAATTTTTTTTTGTTAAAATAGAAATGAATGTAATATTAAAAGTATTAAAATATTATAAAAAATAAGTCAACTTTGTTAATTTCCATTTTTTGCAACATCATTTAAACAAATTAACAATAAAGTCAATTACTAAAAGTTCTTATCATTCAGAGATTCAGACAATAATCAAATCACAAATTAAAATGATAAATTAATATAACTTTGATCCCATCATCCATCAATGACCATATTAATTAATTTTTTTAAATATAATTAAAATTCATCACTCCACAATTCCATTTATCTTAATTTGATATTTTAATTATTGTATATCTCTGAATGATAAAACTTTTTATTTTGAACATGATTTAAATAAATTAATTTTATTCATTTATTTTATACTACTTTACCTGAAGAGGTCATCTCCTTTCTAATTTATCATATTAATCCTGGCAGTATTGAGGAGTAAAGAAGTTATTTTTATGAAAATACATGTTAATTCGACGAGAGCTGAAGTGTCTTATATATAAAAGTCTTGTTAATTGAATTGTCGCAATTATGTTCGCCGTGGTAGACTTATAAAACCATTTTCCAAAGGATAACTAACGTTCCTTGGAACCTAAAAACTTGTATAAAAAGTGTTGTGCGATTAATTTACATTTGTGCAATGAACGAAAATGTCAAAAATCGTTTACCAAAAATTGCTAAACTTTTGAATTAGAAAAAGAAACTGTATAGTATAAAATTCAGTCAATGGTTGTGTCTTCAGTACTTCATTCTCTTTTTTTTCTTTTACTTTCAGCCTATTTTGATGTACCGATGATTTAAAAGTTTCTTTCTCCTCATTTTCGCTAAATACATCCTACAACGATTGTCATTTCGAAACATTCACGTGCAGAAATTCTCTATTCAGTCTAAATTATAAAGCGATAATATTAAGTGAATTTCCTTTTAAATGTCGACGTTAATTGTTCAAATTAATTTATCTGACGAATTAATGCGATCGCATATTATATTACAAATCATCATTCGTTCCCAGTGATTACGATAAGATAAAATAATGATATAGTAGAACTCCATTTATTTAAACATTAATTAGAGATGAAATGATTTGGATAATTGTTCTGATATTCTAACTTTCTATATTGCAGTTTAAAATATCAGAAATGTGCAAAAGTTTTTATTATTCATAAAAGTGAAATGACTTACTTTGTTAATTAATTCATATTAATTAAAACAGTAATTAGACCGAAATATTTAAGTACTTATGGTACTTCTAAAATATCGACCTTGAAATTACTGATTAAAATTCTCTTTTATTGCAGTTTTGACACATCTACAATCAATAAAGTTGATAAGATAAAATATACCTCATTTCATGTCTTTTATCATATCTCTTTTCTTTTTATTTAATCAGTGCAAAATAGCTGTTGAAATGATGAAAAGATTTGTGGAACTTATTGACAACAATTGATATTATTGTCGATTCTTTGACTTTGACAAAATACTTTAATTAATAGATATTGTATTTCCTATAAAATACAAGCAAAGAAAAACTGTCTTAGAAACGATGGAAACTTCTGCATAAGAATGAAAACATAATGCCATAATTTCATTCAATTAAATGGAGTTTTATCTAATTTTATCAAACGCTCAAGCAATACTAAAAATCATCAATAATTTTCACCTCATTTATAGAACTGTCTTGATTCATTTATTCGTTCATTCCCGGACCAGTTAAAATACCAGATAGTAGGAACTAGTAGAAACCAACTAATCAACGAGCAACAAACGCTAATGATCGTTGTGTTCATACGAGCACAATAATAAATCTTCTATGTAGCGATTCGATGATCTTCTCTCGATCGTCGATTTCTTTTCGCGGCTGGAGTGAAACGCCAGCATGCAAAATTTTATCATCTCTCTTTTCCCGTCATAGTTAATCGATTAACGGCCACTTTGCTTGCGATTTTTTTCCTTCATGCGACACTCACACACGCGTACTGCACCCGCATTCATACACGTATCCCATGGTAATGATTTCACCGTGAAACGTTTCATTAATATCATCGATATGACTTATCCCTTTCTTTGGGATTATTTATTTTAATAAAATTTGAGATACTTTATCATCTAATTTTTTAAAATTGAGCTTAATTGTTGCGATACCTCTGTAATTTTTTCATCTTTGGCAATGAACAATTCTGGCATTATTTGACAAATAATGTCTGTGCGTTTTTCTTTAAAATCTCCAACACTAAAGGCAGTATATCAGATTTTTTTGTAATAAAACACTTTGTGGTGAAATAAGGATTTCAGACTCTGAAACAATTCTATTTCACGAGAAGAGAGTCCCTGACATCCTTTGGTCGATTTCTAAAATACTAATATAATCATTTTCGGTTTATTAATAAATGCAGACTTAATTTTTATTTGTGAAATTTTTTATGGATAAGAAAGAGTTTAGTATTGAGAAAATTCCTTAGAGGCTTTCGCGAACAGCCTTGCTCTAGATTTCGATATTTAAATGAAACATCTGACCAGAAATTTTGATTTTTCTGGCAAGCAACAGGCAGTTTCACGGTTTGTTCCTACCATAAGAACACACTTCAAGTGACTAGAATTACATACAAGGTGTTTCATAACAGGGTGTCCCACTTGAATAGTTTATGAAGGGTACAAATACGACGAGAAAATTTCCTGTAAACATTGATACATTGAATTTTACTATGAAATGTAATCATTTTTGTTTTTCAATAATTCTCAGCAGATTGATCCTTTCTCTTGAATGAACCTGTATTTTCTTATTTGACCGATATAATAATTATAATTACAATTTGAAAAAGACGTTACATCAGAAACAAAGCAAATTATTTTGCATACCTTCCTCTAAAACATTGTGAATAATAAGACTTTTTATAGATTATGGATGTTTGATTGACTCGCTTTGCGAGTATTTCCATGATGGTTTTTCAAATTTTTATAGTAAATATGTGTCTTGAAAGGGTCAAGAGAATTGAATCAACTACTCTAGTAAGAAAATGGATGATTTTTATCACGTAAAACGACCAAAATCAAATAGAATTCAAGTTTATATAAATTTCTCTTATCATTTCCGTGTCCTTCATCCATTATTAAAGTAGGCCACATCTTGAGAGTGAATCTCAGAGACTCCTTTCCCCTTTCCCTGTCTCTCAGCCGTGCATACATTCGAAACACAAATTCCACTTTTCTATCCCACATACTTACGAACGAACGTTCGTAAACTAAAATTTAGTTCAATTATCGCGTGTAAACGTTAGCCGCGCTTCAACCCCTTTCGTCTACCTCGATGATTCGAGGGACAGACGTGGCGAAGATAACGAAATTCGACGAACTCGCAACCGATCCAATCGTTACGGACCTTGGACTCGTCGAAGGGCTGGGTCGAAGGAACGACAGTCAAGCCGTTTCTTCGTCTTCTCATGCAGCACCTTAACTTTCCTTCCTCGCCTGATAATGGCCGTCTCGTGGAGCTGAAAGGGTGGCTGGGGAGTTGAGGACCGCGCACAAAGATGTTCACAGGTAACACGCGACCAATGTGAATAGGAACGAGACGACGCATGGCGTCGTCACGTACCCGAGAGGGCGGTGAGGGCACCACCGCACCGATTCACCCTGCGGGCTCTGGTCCAGGCCTGCCTCTGTTTAAACGAACACTGGGTCAATTATGCCAGTCACCAGTATGTTTATCGTCCAGTGCTGCCTTTTCCAGATTTTCATTTTAATCCATATATCCTTATGATGTACTCGAGCTGATAAGGTCTGAGAGGGATGGATATTTTTGATCAGCTGGAAGGACTCAGTCAGGCTTGACGGTTTCAAAGAAATATAATTTGACAGGTTTTCGTAGTCGGAGAGAAATACAGTGGAAGTAGGTCATTAAGAGTTGGAGTATTTCTGGATCTGTTGACTTCTTTTCATGTTGGATCAGGGGTTAAAGAGAAATGCACACTCCCAATCAACTAAAAAGGTAAAGGGATGATTTTCACGGATCTTGCGGGCTATTTATGATAACGGATCACTTGGCATTTGGTATTCTTGGATATGTCTTCTTACTTGATGGTGAATAGGCACTCGTGGTTGATTGGCAAGATAAAAGCGTGGCTTTTGCGGAAAATTTAGAGTGGTAATAGGTCACTTAAAATTAGAATGTTTGTTATGTAAAGATATGGATGGAAGGAGAATTGAGGACACTTAGAGGATTTCGTATAAAATAATAGTAATGGATGACTCAAGCACTCTTGGATTTGTTGCCTCTTTCAATTTGTTAATTACTAAATTTCTAACTTATTTCTAAGTCCTTAATGAATGTAATTGTAATTCAAAAATTAAGAAATATAATGAGTGAACAGATATTATTTTAGATTTAAGTAAATATTACTGAACGTTAATTTTTACTTTTCTTGACGGTAACAAAACGAACAGACAGCACTGTATGAATTGCTCTTATTTGACTAGAGTACAAGCTAATTAATAAATTATTTAGTTAACTCACCTACACAAACCATTCGTCTTTTTGGCTGGAGGAGATGTCGCTAGAAAACAATGTTTAATTGAATTATTTTTCACAGAAGTGTACACAACTGTGTAAATTAATTAAAAAAATTTTTTAATTTCAAAAACCTGTTTAATAGCACATTTCAACGTTAACACTATTATATAAATTCGAAATAGGAATAAATGAACATTTATTAATATGTAATCATATTTCATAATATAATTTAGTGGATTAAACAGACTGGAAAAAACGAATTGTTTGATTCTGAACTGGAAATACTGAAATATTGTAAGCTGAAATATTGGACTATAAATCTTCATGATACAGAGAAGTGAATAACAGTAATAATAGGAAATCGATATTTTGTAGAAATTAATATTCAATTTTTCACTTGCCACGTATCATTTCATCAAAATTATTGACATATTGCTTGATACTTTATCATATTTATACACCAGCTTGTAAAGCGGAATTAAACTAAAAATTTAATTAAACGTCACGGGATTGTGAAGTATGACAGACATTAACACGAACGTTTGTTCAAAAATAGAATGTGGCCAGAAAGCTGAAATAATTTTAATCTAACCATGAATTCTGAGTAGGGTTTTCGGAACGTTGCTGGTACAGAATAAATTAATAATAAAATAGCTGTGTACACTTCATCCCCGGTATACACTGCTGTCATTTTATTATTAAATTTAAATATATCGTAACAATTTCTTGTTCGAAATCGATACAACCCATTTCTATCTGAACACTCAACCTTCTTTCTTATTTCCTTGTCCTATGTCGAAGATGACCTATTCTGAAAAATACTGCAAAATCATAATTGCAATCTATACCTATTGTAATACTTATTCTTACTTTGATGGTAATTTAAAATTCATAGTTTTCCATAATCTCTTTTTTGTAATATGTTAAAAGGAATTTGTAAAATGTTCCTTTGTTAAAATAGGTCATCCTCGACGTACCACAGGATAGTAAGAAAATGTGACATCTATACCAGACCGTTTGTTAACTGGTTAAATAGAAAAGTAAAAAAAGAGATGGTATGGTTACCTATCGGAACCGTGACTCCTCACTTTGCCTGGCAGTAGAGGCGGACCCGGGCCGCGCTGTGCCCGTGCCTGAGGCCCGCAGGGCGCAGCCAGTTTCCCGGCCGCGGGAGGGTCGTGGCACCCGTTACCCCCGGTCCTAGGGCCGAGCCGTAATTCGCCAGGGGTCCCAGCGTGCCCGTGGTGCCCTTCAACGTGGTCATGCCCACTGGCAGGCCTGCGCTCGCTCCGTTCGATCCGTACATCTGTTGCACTGAAATACCGTAAAACACATCAGTCCCGCCATAGCACCTACATTCTATTCTGATTTCGCTTCGAATAATTTAACTATTTACTTATTATTCCAACTGCTACGTCACAATCATAATTTTCAATAATATTTTAAATTAAGAATTAGAATATCGAATAATTAAAATAAGACGTAGCAATTAAAATGTACTTTAATTCTTTAAAATATGTACTACTTTTTCCCCTTATCTTAATAATTAAAATTTCAACCTGTCTTAATGATCGATTAACAAATATTTGAAATAATTATAAATATATTATTACAACACGCGTGCATCGCGTCTGAATAATCTGCAGCTTATAGAATCGGGGTCAAAGGTAATTGGGGAAAGCAAAAACCTTTCTGTCTGTCGGCAGGAATACGTTTAACGTGCCGCGACTTTCGGACATGAACAAACACCCGGATACACGCGTTGAACGTGACGAGGAAAATGACTGAGGAAGTTTTTCGAGTCTATGCAAGTTTCAGACCCCTTATTCCTTGTGACTCCGGAGTTCATTGCTTTTGTTTAGCCGAGGCAGGACGCGTTTACCATTTTTATATCTACTAGACGTCGTTTCGCGTGCAACCAGAGGCTACACAACGTGATTCGAAGTATTCACTATATATACACCATCTCTGCGTTATAATATTCGTGAAATCGAACAGAGAGTCGTGGAAAGGTTCTTTCGTGTGTTCTTTTTGCGATGGAAAAGTAAATTTAATAGAGTAATATTGACACAATGAAAACAGAGATGTATGTGAATTAAATAAAGTTTGATTGGAATATGAATGTTTTCTTTGTTTGAACGAATTCTGTGGGAGATAGTAATAACGATGAAAGGATCGTTTAGTAAATTGTAATTTATGTTTGTTTTTTATAGAACATTCATTTCGTACATTGTTTTGACGATTTTTACTTTTTTAAAAAATAAAAATAAACTACCGAAAAATATAACAATTATTGTTCTTACAATTATTCGTCAGTCTTCTTTCAAGGACCCTGTCTTAGAATTATTTGCAGTCTAAGAATTAAAATTAATTATAATTCACGAATTGCACTCTAAAGATACATAAGCTACCGAAAGATTTTCTTTTTTTATATAATACAAATCGCGAGTCCAACGAGGTGGAGTTAGGGTGGAGTATTTTTATGAGCTAGTAGTAATTAGAGGGACAAAACATTATAAAAAAATAGAGGTAAAATGAATTTCTCACTTGTTCTATTGGGGTCTCTAGCTCGCTCTATCGGACCTCTCAGTTACTCTAGCTCTCTTATTTGTTCTATCAATTCTTTCATTTGCACTGCTGAACCTCGTACTCCTTCTATTGGACTTTTCACTTGGTTTACTACATTTTGACTCCCTCTATCGATCCTTTCACTTGCTATATCGGACCTCTCATTCGCACCCCTTTACCGACCTACCCCAATCAACGTGGTGTGGACTGGCCAGTGTCGGACGCTGAGTCAGCAGTTTTTTTACTGCTAGTACACCCGACGTACACATTTCCAAGAAAATAAAGTAGGGCAGAACGTTTCCGATTATTTCGTTCATTAATAATTATTTTGTCCATCCCTTAATACATTTTGAATGAGTTCGATTTAAAGCCTTGTAAATTTTAAACCAATTGCGATATCGTCTTACAATAAAATGCATTTTAAAGACCACAGACTATTCTGCCAAACTATTGGTTTAAAAATTTAATATTTTTTGTTTTCCTTTTTAATTATATTGTGTATTTAATGAGTTGATCGCTTATGGCACTAATAGCAACTTTACAGAATATGATATTTTAATTTTTTTATTTGGTTTATTAGAAAACTTATTATTTGTATAATTAACAGTAAGCCAAAACGAATTAATAGCGATTAAAAATTGATTTATGTGATTTTGTAAATTGAAAAAAATCTTACTATTGTTTATTATTTATATTAACGTATTTTAACCGCAAGCGTGAAATTTTCTGAAATTTCTCTTTTGCTAATACAAGTTTCCAGCTGTTTGCTTTGTTTAAAACCAAAGATAGTAGTAAAATCGATCAGCGTGAAATTATTTTGGATTTATCGCAGAGTACGCTTCTCAAAGTTGCTTTTGACACGGGATACCAACCACGAACTAGAGTGTTATCGACAAACTAAGTGCACGTTCTCGTATAGCGGAAGGAAACTATTAAAAAGAAGAAAATAAGTACACTGTAACAGGAAACAACGTGTACTAAGGTGTTAAAGTAAACGATATTTTCTTGCAACTTTCTTAATTTTATGTATCTCTCGTTATATCTGTAGATGCGTTTAGTAGTTAACAGTTAAATACTCGAGTAAGACCATTCATCTTCCTTATGATTAATCATGATCATACTCTGAGAAAGAAAAAGCTAATTTATGATAAGTTTAATTGCAATAGGTTGGTTAAATAAACGAGAAATACGAGTATTTACTTAGATAAATGTTTCAAATTTAGTCTAAGTTCATATTTATTCAAATGTTACACATCTTCTAAGTTGTTTAATTCTTTTGCAAATATTAATTATCAAAATTAATAAATTTTTTTATGCTATTTTATCATATTTGAAATATTTTATGTAATTCTTAACACTTTGATTCATTTTGCTACTTCTAAGAATTAATTTTAACATTCTAACATTTTGCTAAATTAATAAGCACAGAAGAATTTGCTTCGGAATGTTTAAAAATCTAATAAAATAATAAAAAATCTTATAAATTTTCAAAGAATTACATTAACACGCATTGAAGCATACTTGGTTGAAAATTTTCGAGTTGCAATTAGAAAACTAATAATTTTATCGTGTACATTGTAAAAGCTTCCAATTTATCATTTTTTAAACAATTCTTTTCTTTTTCCCTGCATGAAATGGTTATCCTTTTTAAATCGGTAGTCTGAAATTTGGCAAAAAATGACATTGTTTTTTACCAACCGTACCTGAAATATCTAGTATCGATTCGTACGGGCTGGTTGACACAGAGAACTAATTACTTTCGCGTTTTCCTCGGTTCCCGATTTTTATTTCCATGAACCAGCTTGTTGTAACCGTTCGCTGGGATTGTTTGTATGAATACGATACCGAGAATCGATGATCGATGGCCATTTCATCGTCTGGTTTCGTTGGTTTGTATTTTTTTCGTTTTTTGTTTTTGTTAAAAAAAGGATACTGTGTTCTAAACAGGAAAAACAAAATCCACGTGAAATATATTCAAAAGATACTAATATCAATTATTTTAGTGATAAAGGGTTAAATGATAAAATTTGAATGTTTAATTTTAGTCGAAGCGTTTGTGTAAATTTCAATAAACTCATTTTGCAATAACTCATGTGCAATATTTTATAGCACGAAACTTCTCTGGCGACAATTTATTCTGGCAAATATTCCTTTCTCTTAGACCGGTCCGTTAATTAACCGTGGGCCAATAACTGATAAATAAATTTCACGCGAAACAATCGCCGTCGTAGGCAGCGGAGCACGATCGATTATCATTATTGTTCACGTATGTACGAACAGGGAATAACAATTATTTGGAGCAGCGGGCGGGTTCGACGACGCGCAATTACGAGTAAGCTCATTATCGGCGAAACGCTCATTATCCGATTGCCTGATATCTATCGCAAGCTTTACACTTCCTCGTCGTTACTCCATTAAATTTTCATAACTATCCGACGTACGGATTATGTTTGCCAGCAGACGAGAAATAACCATCTTCCTGGCTGATGATATGTACCCCGTTCTATACGGCGTTCTATACTATAATATACTCTGTAAAATTATTTAATACAAAATCGAGAAAATAAATTATTAATAAAACAATTTTTATTTTTCGATGAATTCATAATTTTATCGTTATCTTACTATAACTTTCATGGAACTCTGCGTTACGTACGATCGAACATACCATTGTTTCAGACAGTTCTCAACTTTTTTCCAAGTTTCCTACCGCGTGTACTTTCTAAGGAACTTTAAAACCACGATTAAAAGAAGCACTACATAAATAATTTACCCAAGTTTTAATAAGAGAACGGTTCGCCTCTGGGAAATACCTGTGGCAAGTGTTTCGATCGATGGAAATTCAAGGAATTTCGGCTATCTTGGCGAATGTCGGCCAACTATGCGTTTCATAAATCCACTATAATTTATCGAACATTGCGGCTCGTTTCGGCTGGATACCGAGATTTCTCCTGTATACCGACAAATTTAATCATTTCGAATTTATCTCACTCGCCTGGTTCACCGAATATTAATGAAAACTGATACAGCATTGTGGATTAAAATCATTGAGAAAGAATTATCACTTTAAACGGATTTATTAGATATTTATGAGTGAAAATATATTTGATTATCTTATTAATATATCAAAACGAAATGTTGTACATCTGTTTTTCTGTTTAATAAATTAATTCACTTAAAAATTAGTGCATAAGTATAAGTTTAGTTTTTATTGTAGAAGAGGTACCGAATGTTTCGTACGTGTGAAAAATTGTCGATTTCACAAAGAACGAATGGGTAACGTATCGTTTTCCCTGTTTAAAAATTAAATTCCCTGCAGTGCACAATTCGTAGCGTTTACGTGACGTAATAACAGGTCACGTATCTTGGAGGTCTTAATTTTACATTCATTTAAATGGACCAGAAGCATGCTTGTTTCGTGTCACATATTGTCAGACATAGTGTAACGTTGCTGTTAGCGGAGAAAGGAAAGGTCAAACATGTTGCATTAAACATACTGAATGAACATATTTGCGATGCTTTGGGTGAGAATGTTAAAACGCTTCGGTTCGTGACTGCAATTCTAAAGTATCTTTTATAGATTATGCACACTTCATGTATTATTAAAATAAAAAGTAACATGGCTTATCTATTTCATTTGCATGTGAAGTTGCTTAAAGAAATTTTAATTTTCTAACGTTATTGATAGAAAATTAAAACTTTTAATGGAAAATTTTATTTACTTCATAAAATGTGCTACGATATTTTAAGCAGAGATGATCAAATTTTTTAATTAAATTATCTGATGTTTCTACTTTTTTTTTTTCTCGCTCTCATAATCTTTGGCATCACGTACCGGCTAACGAGGCCCTCGTTAGTTACTAACGAATTGTTTGGATACAATCCAACCCCCAGAGCATGCTTTCCATTTGTTTAATATTCAAATTGTTCAAGATTTAATTTGATCCTTTTGACGATATTGAATAAATTGAATTAGATGACGTCAAGCAAAGAAGATTCACCAAACACGATTCTATTGTAATCAATTACTTCAAATATTTTTGAAATAAATTAAGCGTCATATTGTAGTAATTAATAATGAGAGATAAATTGTTTTCGTTATTTAACATTCAAAAATATTAATTGACTTCCATTATGTGTCATTTGAGTATAAATTATTTGGAAATTTAACGTGTTCATAAATAAGTTAATGAGGCGAACATAATTTAATTAATTATTAATCAATACATTATCGAAATTTATAATTCTCTTAATTGTGTTTACCGACATTCAATATTTATATACATACATTAAATAAATATGCAAACAGTTTTATATTTATATTTGTAAATTTTAGAAACAGCTTAAATTTCTATCTCTTTACTAAGGTAAAACCATAACTCTGTACTTATACTTTTTGATAAGATAAGAGATAACAAATCACTGTTATCATTGACATATCTCAATTAAATTTAGTTTAATGCAATTATAAAGCAAAATGAATTATGAAACCCAATTTTCTTCTCTAAAAAGCATTTAAATTTAATAAATTAATAATCTTGTCAATGTTTTCATTTTCTATGATCAAGTAATAGTTTCTTATTTCGTTTATTAGACACAATTAGATATTCTTTAAATTTCCAAATGAATCCTCTGCACAATTTCCAGAAAAGGAAAGAAGCTTGCAATCTTTTATACGAATTTGCATTCGCCGACTGAGATTTTTTTACAGATAGTAATAAAATCTTTGAAATTCGAAGGAGTTTGAGTCAACGAGCAGATGACAAAGTTAATTGAAACTTATCTAGTAAAACCTTTGACTCTTAAAACGGTTTCACGGTGACTTATACGAACCTCTTCGTCTTTGAGTCGGCTTTAAAGAAACTAACAAGATCACGTGCTAAGGCTTCTGGACCTTTAGACAATCCACGGTCTTTGCACCGTGCCTCTTCAAAGTTATAAATTCCTTTTATAGTCGCGAATGCTCGGTAAACCTTTGGAAAGTTCCTAACAATTGGCAAACGTTCCATTGAAAGCAATCACCTCGTTCTAATGACGCTAGAGAAACCAATTATTTACTCTCATACATGAAACTTCTTCAAACTAAAATTGTTAGATCAATCAACATAACTGATTTCAAATTTTTAATTACAATTTGAAAATTTATCAAGGTTTTTTATCAAAATGTATATTGTAACAGAAGTATTGAGACGAAGGATGATCATTTATTTTTCTCATTGTACATTGTGCAGAATAAATACTGTTTCGGTACGTTTTACATTTATAATTTATTCATATTTTTCAGGCAAATAATCTTTAAAGTTGAAAAGATCGATTGTTGTATTCCTGAGTAATAAAACAGGAATAAAGGATAGGAATGGGTTCATACTGACCCATTTATAAGTTGCTATGGAGCTAATAAACAATTGGTATCTTATTTACAATCCTTGTCGAAGGATTATTACGTTCCACTTTTCTATCTTGAATTAATACGTAAAATACTAAAATACAATTCTGTTGTTTTACTGGCACATTAGATAGGTATACATATCGTCGTTACATAAGCAGTTATGTAAGAGAATTATAACAATCTTATTGTCAGTATCATAAAACTCCTATCAATAACGTTGACTATACACAAGCGTTTAAATGATGTCAGTCGTAAAAATACATTGATGTTTTAGAATGGAAAACTCCATTTTTGTTGAATTAATATCTTATACAGTATACGTATTAATCCTTGTTGAGCTGATACCAATTTACTTTTAAATCATATCTTAAAATAGAAAAAAAAGTCACCACTGCCAATTAAATCCCTGGAAAGATCCAAATGCAATAGGAAATGACAATGAATATAAAATTTAAATTATAAATATTGAAAAGCTATATCTAAAATAATGCATATAAGAAAAATTAAAAATGATTTGTCATTTCCTTGCTCCATTTCGGTTTTCAGTTAAATTTTCAAGGATCCTTAAGAAATTTATTATTAAAAGAACAGTTATATAAAAGAACTAATGTTATCAGTTGATAAATTATAATTATTGTACAAAGGAGTCACGTCATTTAAATGCTTTCATCAGCACCATCCTAATCAGTCCAAGCAAAAATCCTCATGATTCATATTCAAATAATTTATCCCCATAAATGCTTAAATCAACTTTGATAACCACCAACCATAAATTGCTACAAATCGTTCCTGGGCGCGTCAAATAGGTAAAGAATCGGCTTCTAAACGTATACGTGTAGTCGGCTTAGGTTAGCCCCACTTCTTTCTGGAACACGATATCGATTAGCAGGGCACCAGGTGCCTGGAATCTCCTGACCTTGACACGGGCCACGTTTTTCAACCAACGAACTTTCACACTTTTCTCTCGAAGAGTTCACGAGCATGCCAGTCGTTCTCATCCCACGCACACGTCCTGTTTTTGTCTCCTTATCTGGGACAGTTATCTGAGACGTATTTGTGGTCTCCATCATGGGTTCCCGTTATCGCTCCATCCTTAACTCCACTTTACGTGTACATATCCAACTGGTTAACACTGAAATTCCCCATAGCGTACGGGCTATGAGCATGGGTTCTCACCAGGTAGAAGCCTCTCCTCTTCTTGTCCACTTTATCCCCAGCCAGAGTGGCTGGGTACCTCGGTGGGCACAGACCCAGGAGGTAATTGACGAATCCTCCGCATTGCCAGCCCCAGAAACCTACTTCGGAATTGATAGATTCGGCAAAGTACATCACCGACCTATGGTGATCACATTCGAATGGATTCCACCTGTCCCAACAACCTGGCTGATTGATACCTCCATTCATGTAGAAGTCAATGTGTCCACTCATCTCAATTTTGCCCTGGATGAATGCATTTGTATGAAATACATCAACAAACTCAGCATCCCCAGCATCTAACTTTCTGCTCTTGTCGTCGGTGATGAACAAAGGCATGGCTGGGTCTAGCCCGGTGATCCTAGATATCTTATAGGGGTGCAGTGTGTTTGCAGCAAAGCCAGGCACATGGGCGCCCAAGCTGAATCCTATCACGTGTATGTCCTGGACCCCTGTGTCCCTCAGTCTCTGGACCAACTGGGCTAAACAGTCTCCAACGTGAGGTACGTTCTGCACGACGATTGGGTAGCAAGGAGCATTTGCTAAACGATGCCAATCAACGGCGATCACGTTGTAGTCATAGGTCTTTAAGTATTCCATACGAACGTCCACCAGGTAGGACAGCATCATGTTGGAATCGTAACCGTGTATCACTATCTTGGTCGGTTTCGAAGGGTCAAAGTTGGTCTGGGCCAAGTTTGAACTAGTTTCATCCACCAGAATCTGTTGGCTTTCGTTGAAGTTTCTCCGTGTGTAAAGGAAGAAGGTTATCTCTTTGTCAGGACAGGTCTGATTGGTATTCACCAAACAAGGTCCTATGAAGTAGTCCTTTCCACCTGCGCCTTGGTCTATGGTGTTGCTGACGACGAAAGTCTCCGTTTGTTTAGCCATGGAAGATCGGCTGGTCAAGACCAACGAAAGAGCAACATAAAGTGCGTTCCAAACTACCGGAGCTGCCATGTTCGTTGTCCCAGCTGGTCCGCCGGCCCACCACCGGGAACGCTGAAGATCCTTGCTGTTGGGGTCGGTTTCACTCGACTGCCGAGAGGAAACTAAGCGAGTGGTCTGTGTACCGGCTAGTCGTGAGGGAAACTTCGCGTTGAATCAGCACGTACAGCCAACGACGAGGTTGGAATCCCTAAAGAGGGGCATGCCGCACTACGCTCCACTCCGCTCGGCTCGGCTGATTAGGAAGCTCTGACGCGTTACGCTCGATAACACAACGATCGATCGCGATGCAGCCTCGACGAAGGTCGAAACGATGACGGACTAACTGGTGCACGGTAGACGGTACGTATGCTGTTGCAAGTTTTAGGCAAGTTGTAGGTACATCTATCATTTTTCTATACCTTTAAGGTTTTTAGAAATTTTTCACTTTGAATAGTTATACATTGAAACGAATCAAAGCTTCAGCATTATTTTATCGTTTGAAAGATTTATACGAAGAGAACCCAGTCCGGCGCTCGCGCGGATGCATTTGACGCATGCGTGCGTCATTTGCATTGTGCATGCTGCATGCTGCATCAGTGTGCAGCCTGTTTTAAATGTCAGAGATACTTCCATTGGAAATTTTTTTAATTCCTTTTTTGCAATTTTTAACGTTGATTTTCAATGTCATACGACTTGTTAGATATTTGATGCATATGCAACAGTTGCATATGTTGGGTATAATTTTTTTTTTTTTTAATCTTTTTTCTTTTCAATTTTTTACTTTGGTTGCCGGTATGATAGAAGATACTTCTTTATGGTTGAAAAACTTTTAAAATTAGATGTTCAAATAATTCGAATAATTATTCTTATTTTGTTATCTTCAAATTTGAATACTACATAGTAGTATTGGCAATGTTATATCCAGTTATTTTCATTTAATGGTAATCAATGAAACATTGGTTTTTGTTATTTTTTCATTTTCGATTTTGTTGGAACGATCGAACGAAAAGCTACCCGTCCAATTATCGACGCTTAATTGCAAGGGTAACGGGTTTCGGATTAATTCGAAGACGCTTTTGCCAATGTTCGTTTCGTCGAAAATAACGAGCCGATTGAAATACGTTGTGTAATTGGCAATTTAATATTTTATTTACTCGTAACGACGCGTTCTACCAGGCCACTTCTGAATTGATCGTTACACTAATTACGCTTTGCAGATGATCGCTTCGAAAATACAACGTTGTAAATTGTAAATCGAGCTATTGTGTTTCTGCTCATGAAAATGAAAACGTAATTTAGGCAAATTTTAAATATTTTTTACCTTTCTAATTACTTACAATTTTAGTTATTGGAATTTGTTATAAAATAAGATTTCTGTGATGAAAATATCCAGAAACGGAATTTTCATCACGTTGTAGACTTATTTGCATTGAAGCAAAATCTTGCTAAACAAGTGAATTTTAAGAGCAGAAAGATAATGAAACTTGCTTTGAGAGCTTCGAATAGTAACCTCAACTGCAAAGTTCGACGGTTTAATTATATTTACGATGTACACAAACTGCTTGGTTCTGTTGTTTGTTAAAGAATCATAGTTATTACTGTTTCCTCAGAGTATTTCTGAACTAAACTGGTCTGATGCATTATTAATGAGGAACCTAACGAATAGTTTTTCGTTGCGCTCCAGAAATATAAACTTTAACGATATAAAAGAATTACTCGTTATTTTCAAATAATTTTTGACTTTACTAATATATTTTAATATATTTAATAATGGTAATTATGGATTTAATACATTAATAATGGCAACTGTTTTATGAATTTTATTGGAAGCATTAAAATTTTATGGCGACACTTACGTTCTATTTAACAAAAAAAGGAAACATTAAACGTTTGTCATAAAATAAAAAAAAAAATAATAAAAAGAAACTATTAGAAGAATTTTATTAGCTATTCAGCTGGACTGCCTTTGGTGGTTCTAGTGAGTAGTGCATTTGAGCCTTGCCAGCGGTTTCCTTTTGTCATTGATACATAATGACGATAATTGAAGAGGCGACACGTAATTAGGACATACAGGCACTGTATGCCTCTTTCGAAACGAACGTAAAAGTGTTTTTGGCCACGATTGTCATTCGTCTAACGTTTACCGCGAAAGTTAACGTTTGCGAGTCGCATACTAAATCATATGAGAATTTCACCTTCTAGAGGCACGGCGGATGTAAACGTCCACTTTCACGGCCACTTCCGAAATAAATATTTGACCGATGATGCGTTCTTAAAATAACTGATCAAACTTCCATAGTGTAATTACACTTCACTTTAAGTATTTAACATTAACAATTGTTAAACTCATGAAGTTTTGAAAACAAATCTTGAAAAATGCCGACAGAGGGTTAAATATAAAAACATACGAGTTTCAAGCAAAACCAATCGAAGCAAAATGATTGAAATCATCTAGAATTGTTCCATCGTTCCAGTACGAACGACTCAGCATAAAATTACAAAAGGAAAGAAGAAAGGTCTCTAGCCCTATCTTGCTTGTTCCAGCGGCAATGGATGAAGAAACAGGGTTGAAAACGGTCGATGTTTCGTTGGAACGAGGCCAGAGTCTACCATTGCTGGTCGAGCAACGCTTCTTTGCCCGTTTCTTCGAACTTCCTACCAGTATTACCGAGTTCTTTCGCATTTTTCCAGTCATGCGAACTGCCACAGTAGGCAATGGCAACTTTACTTTGCTAGTCATTCCGAGGGAAAACAATCCTGGAGGAAGTTTCAAAATAATGTGTTTGGTTTTGCTGAAACACTGCTTCTGGCCTCGTTAATGACAGCAAACATTATTAATCTTCCTACTATGGCCAAACTCAAACGTATAATACAGTTCTTTAGATTTATTACACCTATAGAGTTATTTAAACATAAATTATAGTTTAGTAAGTGGCTAGACTACTGTGAATGCTAATTTTTATCATAAACCACCACTAAATTTCTATATTATTAACATTTTGAAGGCTAAAGGCATTTCTATATTTTAGGAAAAATTAATTACAGAATTATACTTGAAAGCTTTAATAACAAGGATCATTTTGTTGGCCAAAACGTAGCCTAACGGTTCATTAATTTATCATTAATTAAATTGGCTCATAAATTAAATATCATTAATTTATCAATACCAACGCTAACCGTGTTAGAAAATAAACAATTTTCGAATTTAAAAATCCACAAACGTCGAGCTTTAAAATGCTGCGCAAGCCATCAGCCAACAATTGTACAGATTGCAGAGTATGTTGAACCGTAGATTCGCGTCTCCATCGCAAAACGACCACCATCAACCATAAAATATTTTACAAACGTTACCGTGGTCAGAAGCGGAACGAGCCGGTGGGTCAAACGAGGCCGCGGAATGCGACCAACGCCTCCCCATACGGATTTCGTCGAAATTGTACGAAGGTGCACGTCATCTGCGAATAAATGCGTTCACGGGTTGGAACGGCAATACGCGACCGCACGTCGAGCATTCCGTAGCCGACGATATCGTTCACCGGAAATGCTAACGTTAGAGGGGGGAAAAAAAAAGAATCGCGTCTCGTTGGTCGACAACTCTCTGTATAACCGTGCTCGGTGATAAATCAAAGGGCTCGTTGGTTCGCCGCTATCGCGAAACGGCCGCAAACAAATTGCACCCAGCTCGTGGTCGGCGTTCGATCTCTTGTAATAAGCCATAATGCGCCACGATTATCCAACGATAATTACACGCAATCCGTTTAGACAAAGTGCCACGTCGATTTCATTGCCGAAACGTTCGTTTTCATCCATTTACGTGGGCGTTTTCACAGGTGTTACCTAACTGATAAGTAAACCGAGTAAACATGTTTCTGCAAAGAGCATACGCTATTTACGCGTAGGTATAAAATTAGAGCTGTTAATTAATGAGATACTTGATTATATTGTTGCGCTGGGGAGTGGTGCTTGGAATAGCAATACTTTCAATAATCTTATCTTTGCCCTGTTTTACAACCTCTAAAGGCAGTCCTGTAAAAATTACCCAAAGTCTCTAAAAAATTAACTGTGCAATTATTTTTTTTTTCTTTTTTTAATTTTCTTTGTTGAAACACTACTTCGAACTCGTGTCTGTTACAAGAACACTACTAATACCGATCAAGTGACTTCAAAAGGTATTAGAGGTCACTTTGAGGAATGATTTTATTAGCTGCGCCCTTTACCAATGTGTAATTCACGGATACTCTCTTCTGTGACAGAGTGTAATGGAGCGAGAGGTGACTTGATAACGGGCAAACAGGAACATTGTAAGATTTATTAGCGTCTCGCGATGCGGATAATGTCTCACCTTACTAGCCAAGCAGAAGCAGACTTTAGCTAGGTTGAATTATTCGCAGGACGGAAATTAAGGCTCGAGGCTCTGGCCTCGGCTCTGTCTTTTAATCTCCGCCAAACGTTTCCTTCGTTTCGTTTCGTGCCGTTGCCTCGTCCTCGGTCCTTTCTCGATCGATATAACCTCAGGAAATTCAATGATACACAGACCCTACTCACGCACGAATCGCGGAAGTTCTTTTTACTAGAGTTACAGGCCTTTGTTGCTTTCACTGGTGTCTTGAAAATTTAACGCCCCCAAGTGAAACAATAAATTGATAATAAATATCTTTCACGGCACGATATTAGATTTATTTTAATTGATTAGCTGATTAATTAAAACACGAGAAGAGAGTGATTCAAGGCACTGACCTCTTAGTTATTTTAATTAACATTTTAAAATATTCAAGAAATATGGTAAAAATAATGTATATCGTTCACTTGTTCTATCACCTGTGATTGAAACGATACGTAATTAATACTATTGATTCCACCTCTCAAATTATGATACTGTATCAAATAGTATTAAATGTATAGTTAAACAAAGAGGATTGATATGTATTTGATACTTTTATAAAAGTATCCATATCCATTTCATATTCCACAGAAGTATTGATACCCATTTGATACCTTTTCAAATTATAGACACTCATTTGTTATTTAAAATATAATATCAGACAAATATCAATATTTTAGCGACATATCGAATGAATATCAGCAATCTGGTAAAGTATTAACCCTTGAACAGCGGAGACTGGGTTAATTGATCCAAACTTACAAAATATGTACCAAAATATCAATCTAATGTTAAATATATAAATTTTAAACGTAAGAGTTTCCTATATTGAAAGGATAATTTTTAGAGGAACAGTGTAAAATTTAGAAAATGAAAATAGTATGAAATACAAAATTGAATAAAATTGGGGCTCTGTCCATGGTCCGTCGTTGAAGGGTTATATGGGTTTTACTAGATATTCAGTGCTGAATGGTATCTTTTATTTGCACGATTTCTCGGTTGTTCTTGAGGAGCATTTGCAATCAAGAAAACTTTTAACAAGTTCTATCTATTTCTGAAGTTCTTCTGCTTGAACCGAAAGATAACGATGGAAAGTTAAACAGTGGCAAAGAAAGCTGTCTTTCGGTTAATTTTCCATTCTTTTTCTTTATGCTACTTCTTATCTTTAGTGGAATAATGTTCTCAATATTTGTTAATGTAAATATTTATGTAACAAATAATTACTATAAAATAATGACTCTCAAGATATTACACCTAGTATTCAAAAATTATCAAATTATTATATAAAATATCTAAGTTTTGATTTTTTTAAATTAAAAAAAAAAGGTTAAATTCAAAGTTATATAGTTTTTAACTTTTGACATATATTGTATGAATAATATGAAAACTCATAACTTTTTTTGATGTGCTGTTTTCACCCCTAGGGTCGTTTTATCGCGGAAATAAAACATACTTTCGTTATTAACGTTACTTGAACTACATTTCTGCAAAGTTTTAAAGTTTTTTTCCTTTTTTTTTTCAGTTTATGAGTTGCCACTTTTCCTGCAACTATGTACTTCAATTTACAAATGAAATTTCTGGTAAAAAATGAATCGATGTAACACTCTTTATCGCATCTTTATGTAACGCGTATTGCGTGATACTTAATCACAATTTCTCATTAAGGAGGTTCGATCTTCAAATGAATATTGCTTCTACGATACATATCGGTCGATTAATATTTACGGTCACGGTATTTGTGCTCGTACATTCCCTCGTGATCACATATCACGGTGAAAAATGAATTTGCGGTCGATCATACGTTACCATTTAACTCGGCTGCAACATGTATTACAATACGCGACAATGTGTTATTAATTGCTGACGAGTTAAAATGCGGTTCCCAGTTTGTCCCGTAAATTTTCAACCACACGACTGTTTATCCTGACAATTGCACAGCCTATTTACCTCATTAAATACGTAATTTTCTGATTTAATAAGGTATACACCGATCAGTGATGACTACTTGATGATTTAACAATGATGGAATAATTATTTCATTAAATTTGCATGATTCTTGAATCATTATCATGAAATAACATTTTGTGAAAATTTCACTTTATATCTTTGGAAAGAAATATTCTTAATTAACCCTTTATTAAATATTTCAAAGCTGCAAATATGTTCTATTATTAAATAAATATAATATTTAAATATTATTGATATT
This sequence comes from Osmia lignaria lignaria, assembly GCF_051020975.1. Taxonomy (NCBI): domain Eukaryota; kingdom Metazoa; phylum Arthropoda; class Insecta; order Hymenoptera; family Megachilidae; genus Osmia; species Osmia lignaria. The sequence goes on from NC_135041.1 coordinate 10,908,854, forward strand.
AGTATTAATAGTCAAGACACATAATAATATCACATAATAATCAAGCACAAAGAGAATATGATAATAATAAAAAACACGGTGCAATATAAATAATTAATTGTTCTGTTTGCAGCAAAAATAGCATTTCAGAGTGAAACAAGATTTATTAAAGAAAATTGATAATTCACAGTCGATTCAAGCATAAAAAATGATTTATCCTTACTGCTTTATCAAGACAATCAAGCACTTCCTCGAAGCAACAAGGGTACAATGCGGAAACCCGATCTAATACGTACGCAAATGACGGTTCGGTATTCCTGGTACTAAGGAAAACCTATTATTAAATGCTGTGTAGTGTAGCCTCAGGTGCACCAATTTCTGTACAGTGTTACCAACTCTGTTACACTAAATTCTAAAGCAGTCTACGACTTTAGAAGCACGGCCGGGGTAATAAACAATTAGGAGAGACAAGGAAACGTAACTGAAACTACCAGGCAAACTTATACAGGATCCAGGGGACCGTGTAACTCTCAGAAGCGCAAATTGATTAACTTTTGTGATGCAATTAGAACAGCTTAAATTGATTCGTACCTCGAATTCGAAACGTATCGTCGACTTAGATTACTTGATCAAACAGCATCGTCAAACAATACTATCCCTTCTACTAACTTCTAATTATCTAATTTAGCAAGGTATTATTTTAAACGAAAGAGTGTGAGTGAATTGAAATGAGTTAAAAAACAATGATTAGTTAGTAGTTAGTTAATTAAATGTACCTAATTAAACTTCTTTCATACATTTTAAATAATCAAAACTTTACACTATTACGAAAAAAAGCACTTTTCATTTTCAATGATTCAGATGAAAAATTAATTTTCAATTTTCATTAATTGCCATTAAAATATATTCTTGATTATACCTTCATTGAAATATCAAAACATTAATTAATTTCTTCTTATAAATAAGAAGTGAAATGAAACTTTTGTGTAGAAACAATCAATTAAATCCTGTACATTTATGGTTTAATTCACACAGAATTTCAGAAACACTGGTCATTAGAATTCACAATTGGTGTAATTAACGATAATTTGATGTTCGAAACAACCTAATTTTAGTGTCGCGTGTTATCCGAAATTACATCGGTGAAAGAAAGCTAGCCTCGATTCCTTTAATCTCGGTTCTTTCATCAAAAAACCAGCTGCAAATTCTATGCAAAACCACTGGCAAGCTTTCATGCGTGAGATCCTATTGAGTTTAACCTATTTTCCCCATGTTAAATTAATCTCGCGCGAAACTAATTAGTCCCTCGCTTTGATAAATTAATAACACGGCACACTGTAAAACCGTGCGCGTTCTATCTATACCGCGTTTATTACGTCAAATTATACACAGTTTATGAACTGAAAGCTCAGGGGTGCATTCTTCATTCATTGAAGACTGGATCTTAGACGGTAATTAAATGTAATTTTATTTAGACGATGAAGCTTTCAATGATCCTGTCATAGAATAGCAACCATTCCGAATAAAATTACAATGTAATAGTAATGGTAATATTATAATAATATAAATAGTGATAGTGAAAGCAATAGCAGTAACAATAACAGCGACAATAGTGATAATAATAGCAACACAGAACACACAATGTTTCCATTATTTCCCCAACCCTAACATCCTCATTCCGCTATATTTCCAAAACATAAATAATTTTTAATATATATTTTTTATTCTATCCAATTCCATAAATATTCAAACGAAGTGCAGCTAAAAATAAAACCACCCGGAAATTCATACACGCGCTACGCGCTCACCCCTTTCACTGTAAACATGCAATGTAAGTCAGAAAATAAAAACACGAGGAAAAAACCATCGTCCACCATACAAGCTTTCAACCCTGTCCAAGTTTACTCATGCATCGGGAGATCTCCCTCGACTTTCGGGGGGTTCAACTCTGAAATACATGGAACCGGTATGTTTTCAAGGGTGAAAAAAGGCTGAAAAAGGGTGGATGAACGGTGAACTGGCTGTTGGCCGAACGAATACACAAACACACCGAGCAACATGGCTAAGCAACGATGACACAAGAAATATAAACCGTGTGCGGACGCGAACGAGTGTGCTTTTTGTGACTCACATGGGAAGCTGACTGGAGGATGAGACTGGGCGTTGTGCGCGTTATGGGGGTGCCTTGGGGTTGTGGCCCGTTGCCTGCAGAAACAGAGAACGGCCGCCGTCACCAGACCTGCCACGCTCAGTATCAGAAAAACGAGGGCAACTGCAAACCAGATCTTCTGCATGCCCAAAATTGTTGATGTCTCGGAATCTGAAATAATAACAAGATTTATTAATCAAACATATAAGTAGACAAATATTAATTTCAGAAATTTTCACCGCTGCTACATTTCACTTTTATTTACTTTATCAAAGTACTAATTACTTATTGCGGGCGATCGACGCGTATGTGTGTCCAAACATAATTGTCATAATAATTTATCATTCTGTATTTATTGTAATGATTTAAAATTAATTTGAATTAATAGTACTCTGTGGAAGCTAAGGAATCATTCGTCCTGAAAAAGTTAATGATTTTCTAAGGTACCTTAAACGAAATTTCCAATCACAATTTTATCAATAAAGAAATATAAAATCAGAACGCGGCAAAACTTCATCTACCTAGGATTAATGTAATAAAATAGAAAAAAGAATTTTTCCATAAAAGAATATAATTCATGATAAAGAAGTTTAAATAGTAATTTCAATAATAATTCGACGATTCCTCTCCATCGTTAGAGTTGAACGATTCGATGGGAAATCAATTTGCCATCGGCGTATTTCACTCGAAATATGAAAGGAGCCACCCTTCTCGAAGTAAGGGTGGGTTCGAAATGAATCGTTGGTAATTAGAACTTACTGGCACAGATGGAGGTAGCCTCATCGGAGCCATCGCCGCAGTGATTCACACCGTCACAAAGGAGGTCCGTCTCGATGCAAAATTCGTTCTGAGTACACCGGAAGTCCTTGCAGGCGTGCTCTGAAAATCCAGAAAAAGATTCATCGTTAAACGCCATCAATATATAATGATAAAGTCTGGTGATTGGGGAACAAGTAATAGAAGTGGCGAAGTAATTATATACCTCTAAAGGAAATATTTAACGATTTCATTATTTCTATTCTAGGCGATAAAAGAAGTTACATTGATTAACCATTAGCTGGCACACTTCACCAGAATAACATTGCTGGCACACTCGAACAATTAAGAATGGAACCACTAAAATATTTACTGCGAAGAAGCTATTCATTGTTTCTACTTGAAAAAATTCCTAGATAATCTCTGAAAGTTGTTTTAACATATTTCATAGTTAATATTATAAAATAAAGATAACTATATGAAAACATATAAAATTGCATTCATATTTAACAAATATTATGAAATCATCGACCCTTTTCCTAAAAAAGTAAGGCTAATTATTATTCTCCATCGAAAAGCACATGAATGATGACAAAAGCCATAACTTCGACAGGTCGTAACAAAGTAGTCCAGGTTAACGATCCCTCCCTGTTCGCAATTATAACTCTTCGAGGTGGTTCGACGATCGAAGGTAATAAAACGAGAAACGAAGGGTGGTTAAAGGATTGCTGGAAGAGAAATGGTTCGAAGAAAAACTGGGAACCAACGTCGTGACGTTCGGCAAAGCGTAATTTTCTATAATTTAAAAGTTGAAATTCTTTTCGCCTTACCGTCCCGTCGATTCGAAACGAAGGGTGGTTAAAAAGAATAAAAAAAAAGAATGGTACTATCTACGAACCTTTCGCGAATATACCGTTCGATGGAACGAATTTATCCGTTGCTAGAAGAATAATTATCCTCCCGAAACGATCTTCTTACTTGAAGAGAGTGATGATTAAACACGTTTAAACGCTTTAGCCCGCTCGAAATCGTATTTCTAGCGTTTCTAAATCTCGTTCTGTTTAACTTGACGCGTCAATTATTCGCGACCCGTTCGAGTAATCGATCTAGCTGGCCCTATCCAAGTTTTTAAAACGCTCGCCCGATAATGGCTTTCTGCAACGGGTTAAAAGCATTCGCCCTTCGATGTTTGCGTTCGATCGTTTTATTAATTAAGTTTATTCTTTCGAGCGAATTAAAATTATAAAATCGATAATGAATTGGAAAACTGATCGATCGTGTCTCGAGCAAATATCTGCCTATCAATTGGCTTCTCTCGTACGTTTAAACAAATTTTGATTACATTTTGAAATATACGGGGTGATTTAAAAAATTTGTGCTATTTTAAGAAAATTAAATTCTAACGTTGAATTATGTAAAATTTTAATTAAAGATGTATCTACTACTTGACACAGTGGATTAATATTATATTGTAGCAAGGTGCCATTTTTTAAATGGTGAAGTTACATGGAATGTAAACGTTAAGTTAGCAGAAGGTTGGCCAACTTGAATAGCAATTAATGAAAAATCAACATACATTTTCTATCTGGTAGAAGTTTCAAAGTTCGCACGTGAATAGAGTTTTCAACAGGAGTAAATTTCACTACGATTACGATTGGACCAACGATCAGCCGCATGGGGCTCGTTGACTTTCTATGGGGTATTATGGAGTCCGGAACTACTCCACTTAAAAGACCGCTAGGATTTGAGTTTCGAACCTCATAAATTGTGTAAATAAATTAAATGGATTCGAACGACCACTTCACGTTGAACGTTAATTAATTATTGTATCGGTTTTTCTTTGTACATTTTAATTTATATATTGAATTCACAATAATTTCGATAATATGAAACCTTTGTAAAATTTCAATTAATCAAATAATCTTCAACGAGCCATACCTGTTGTTTGACCTAATTTTCGCAACCCTTTGTATTTTAAATATTAAAAAAGGAGAGACAATTTTGAAAAAGATCAAACGGTGAAATTGAAGTAATTTTAGGAAAATGTAACCAGTATACGAGAGCTCGTGAAATGACTTCGACGCGTTCATGAGCATGCACTCACCTTGGCGCCCATGGTGCGCATAAGCTAATTTAATTAATTAATCGCGTATCATACGCTTTCTAAATGGACAGGTGACCCGTGCATTTTGCCGTTCGTGTCCAGTCACGTTCTATGGATTATGAACCGACGACGAGAAGCGCGCGAACCGTCTACATTCTACATAATGGAAATATCATGTAATTTTAAGCCTTTGCCAAAGTACAGTGAAAAATTTAAATTTTACTAAGTTTGAGAAAAATATCATTAAAAAAGTAAGAATGATATTTACAAAATTCAAAAAGGAACCTATTACGAAATAAAGGGGGAATAAATTAATGCCAACTGTATTTCAATATTTCTTAAAAATCATACTAATAATATTTCAACTGTTTCAACAAATTTGTGTAAAAACAATAGAAAAATATTTTTTTATTATTTTTAAAATGTTATCACAGAAATGGAACTGTTTTTATATTGAAATACTTCAGTACGAATCCTGTACGAGCTTTTACATTTTGTTTCGTATTTTGTTATTTGTTGTGTTGTTTTCCACAGGCACGTTATCGAATGTTTTTGACATATCGATGATCAGTTTTCCAACACTGCAGATTATGAAACATTGCCGATAGAAGAGGAGAAAATTTCAACGTGACTATTCAAAATTATGCTCTCCCAAGAGACGTTATTTCTCGTTTGTACTCGTTTCCATGACAGCTAAATGTAAAGTTAAAACAAATGTGGTTTCATTTTCTTTTTTTTTTTTGACTTTCATTTTTGAAAGAACACACGATCCATAAATACAGCAGTATATTTGGAAATCCTGGACATACGTATTATATATTATCTTTACTATTTTTAAAAAATAGTTGTAAGGAATATTGTCAAATAATTTGAATAATTGTTAAGCTATTGCAATATTTTTGAACACATGATTTATTTTAAAGGTTCATATCTTCTAATAGAAATTTCTTAAACCAAAGCTATACTGTGTAATAATTACCAGCATTTTCACTGAATATTACATCAAATTTCAAGTAAAATTTATTGCAACATCCTAATTAAAATATGTAAAGGAAGAGTAGATGAATTGCACTCGGATTTATTGTTTGATATAATTAACAACCAGCCATTTTGTATCAAGGATAATACTGAAGATTTTACATAGTTATATTTATGGAAATTAAACTTCAAATTGATATGTGTAGCGAACGCTCACGATGGATAAATAGAATTGCATAATGATGAATAAATGTTCACATAAATGAACGTAATTTCGCTGATATTGTAACAGAAATTTTCCAGCAATTGTGTCGGCGTTTCTCACTGCAGTATACAGGAACACCGATAAAAGGTACATTTATTTGTCCAAGTGCTTTGACGGATTCAAAGCGCCATCCAGTTGGTTGCAAAATGCTGTCATTTGGAAATACAGTGAGATTTCAATTCTATGTCCTGTTTTAACGATCCATTTTGTATGTACCGTTCAGACCAACGATCACCGACGTCATTTCGAGAAGCAACACAACTGTCCATCTTGTTTATAACACTTTCTTTCTACCTCAATTTCCCTACCATTCTATGATTGTACCGTACAAAATAATTAACAAAAAAAAAAGAAAATATTGTGAACAAAAATTAATTATATGACTGATAACAAATTACAAAAATTAATTTTTCTTTCTACAGAAAATCGAGGTATTAATTTTATAGTTTAATAACAAAATATAATATACTGACAAGTAGCTAATAAATAAATAAACCAAAATCAAATCAAATCAATCAATAAATCAAATCAAAAGCATCTTCAAAGGTAGACTTCGACACTTGGTTCCCCATTTGTCAAATTTCTTAAATAGAAGACGTGTTACCCACTGCCAAAAAAGCCGAATCTATTGCAAATTATCGTCATTATCATCACGAATGTCGTCATCCACGTTGTCGTAATCGTGTTCTCCCTGCGGTTCATTATATCCGCCTACACGCGAGCACGCGATCTTCGAAGGGCTGTCACGCGAGTAACCATAAACGCGATATAAATCGGTGATTGCACGTAAAACATCAAGAGCTGGTTTTTCATTATTTTACAAGAATGAAGAAATTTTTAACCCTTTCAATCAATCTCATCGTTATGTACTTCAATTCTAGACTATTACTTAAAACCTCAATTATCTCAAAACTGGTCAATTTTTGTCTTCGTGAAATATCAACCCTCTTCAGTTCTAAGAGAAATTATTATGAATTGTTGGTGATAGTTATTAAACTATTATAAACTATTAGTAAACAATCGGTGATTTTGATTTTTTGAAAGGTTTAGATTTTAATGTTTTAATCCTAAATGGTGTCCAGCTTGATGAACCTAGGTTAAATTGCCTTAACAGGAAGCGTGTCAGTCTGGTTGTAGGTGGAAAACGTGGATGCGTTCTTTCATTACGTCTCGTTGTTCTTTTGTCGGAAACAATCGGAGCCAGACGAGAGATTCTGACGGCTCGTTGTCCGGGAAACTCGCAAGTACGAACCGGTGAAGCGAGAAATTGGGACATCGGGTAACGCTCTCATATACTCGAGCTTGCAGATTGCGCTTTGACGACGTTCACGCTAACGTTTCGACTTTTTCTTTCTCTCCTTTTTGCTTTTCGGTTTCCCCTAAGCCGTCGTTTTCAAAAATTGAACTTTAAGAAATGAGAATGGCATTGATTGACGTATGTTGTTCTATTTCAGTAGATGAATCTATACCAATGATTAAAGTGCATTTATAACTGCTCTATAAATGATGTGATTATTTATTCATTTATTTACTTATTAACGTCATATTGATTGCTAAAGTTATAATACATTCATTACAACGCGTAATGTAATATTATAGGTTGAAGAATAATTTTGCATCTTCCAGAATTCGATACCGAATATCACAAGTTTGTGTTATTAAAATAAAAATAAATATTTCAAAAATTATCGTTTATAGAAATAATATGAAATTCGTAAACTTTGGAAATATTAAATTAAAAAGTTTTTCAAAACTTTTCACAGATTTTCCTACATATAAGAAAAAATGATGTAATTTAATTAAATTGAATAATTAAATTTGCTATTTTTCTGCCATCAAAATTCCGGATTCTTAAATTTCTGTCCCGAAATCCTGAATAGCCGAAAAATTCGTACAGCATTTTTCCATTTACAAACGGACACGTTCTACGTTACGACGGAATGCTTTTCTTGGAACGAACGTTCATTGGAAAAAAGGGCGCCCTTAGGGAATTATAAATGGGGGTCGATGAACGAGAGAGAGAAGGATTTCGGTGAAAAGAACAGTGGGCAAAGAGAGCAACGGAATGAACTGCATAGTTGGCATACCTTGGAAAATGCGAATTGTTGAATTCGTACGACAACAAGCACTGTTTGCTGGTGTTCCCAAATAATTCCAAGAATGCAGAGAATCCACAATGACCGACATTCCTCGTTAACGCGACGGACATCAAACTTTTTATTTTACGCGAAAAATCTATGGCTATATATTTCTTTTCAAAGATAAAATTTCATTTCAATTTATTTTATGTTACTTTATTAAAAATAAAATAAAATGATCCATGATGATCAAATTTCCAATTGAATGTTAATTAATTTTGCAACAAATTTGGTTGGTAAATGATTTTACAATAGAATTTGGAGAACCATGTCTGTCGAGTACGTCCATAACTCATGAAACACCCTGTATGCACAACAAAACGTGATTCGATGGCAGTCCATGGCAAGGGCAAACGCATAAACACATTAGTCGGTCGTAAAGGGGGTGCGTCGTTGGAATTCTGACGCACCGGAAGCCGTGAACGTGGGGTTGCTGGAAGCCCGAAATGCGACACAAAGGTTGCACTGCTGGCTTGATGGATACGTATGGGAGACATCCCTATGGAAATCATCCCTCCACCCCTCAGCCTAATTCCGCGTCGAGAGCGGTGCATCATCGCCTCGTGAAACTCGTGCACGAGACCGTGACTCGTTTGACAACCTATCTATGCATGTTTGTACAAGGGTGGATTCAGAACTCTTGTAGGTATATATTGCAATAATAAAAGCGAAATATATTAAATTAGTAATATCAAATCAATTTGCCACCCTTTTGCATATTTTAATTCAAAATCGTTTAAATTTTATTGTACCGAGAAGGTATATTGTTTTCTTTGATTAAAAATTATTTATAATTTAAAAAAAATATATGAAGACCGAGTATCTTTATTTTTCAATTATAAAATTAAATAATTATTATGCAGCACTACTTCCCTGCGACTTTAATTTTTTTATAAATGCAATTATGCACCTAATACATAAATGCAAATGCACCCTTAAATGCAATTGCATGTTATTACATTAGTAAGCAAGTTGCATTTGCATTTATTGACTATGTGTTCCTCTGCACTCTCAAACACAATCTTGTTTGTTCAACGAAAGACGTTTCGTGTTTCAAAGGGAATCCTCCTTCATCGAAGTCAAATTGATCGATCAATTTCGAGGGTACTCACTGAAAGTGTGTACACGTTACACCGTTCGCAGACAATACCATTACGAGCACAACAGATGGATAATACGGGAGTTATAAAATTAATTACGCCGTTGTTCCACAACTCGTTATTTTGACGTCCCTTTTCTGCTAACCGCAGGATTCCATTGTAATTATTTCCCAATGGAGATCTGTATCCGACTGGGTCGCAGAGTTGGCTACGGATTAATATTGCATTAGCGTTATCGATTCGAAAGGCAGTGAAACCGGTACTCTACTCACGCGGGGAAATTTATCTTTCTCGATTTTAGACGGACGTAATTAAATTACTGGGTCAGTCAAATTCGCCAATGGTAAACTTCGTTACAAAATAATTGAAATTTGCAAGAATTTTCGTGAAAACTAATTTCAATCAGAGTAGACTCTCGTTATATCGCCGCGGACGGAGCTGTGAAAATGACAAGGGCTAGCTAACCCCTTATTAAGAAATTTAAAAGCCTTATTCCCTTTTTAAATAAATAACAAAATATTTGAGAAAATTTCAGAGAATGTTATATAGAAAATTAGATTTAATATGGAATGAAACAAATTTTTATGGTCCCCTATTGGACAATTACACTTGTACCATTTCTCAGTAGTACACTTTCAGAAATAATGAGTCTACTTAAGTAGATCTATCCATACCAAGGTTCAAAATTCAAGAAAGTTGTGAAATCACTGAAGAGTGAAAGAAGTCGCTCACACTTATCACGTATGGCAATTTTCACAGTAGCAATCAATCTTTAAAAAAAAAAAGGAAATATTGCCATTGTGAGAAGGAAATATATTCGATGAAACGAAATTCTCAGTGCAACCATCTCGAACACCGCGAGAGAAAGCAATTCCCAACGATCTCTGGAGGATACTAGCAGTCATGCTTCATCCGCTGTTTTATACAGCATAAACTACAGCTAACAGTTAGATCATGGAATTCTTTCGAGATCCATTAAAGGATACACGGATCCTGTATCTCGTTCCGGGATCAAATTACGGGCTACTCTCAACGGATATCTTCGAATGCTCGGCTGATTCTGCAAACGTATCTTTGGCGATCCACTTCAACGAAAGAAGGTGGAACGAGGAGCCGTCATTTCGATACGGTGAATCCTGAACAGCGGTTCTAAGGATTCCAAGGGAAACCCTTCGACTTAATTGACCCTAAACCCCCGAGAGGATTATCTATGAGTTTCGGTTTCGTTGCCTTAATCCTAATGTTAAAGGGAATTTCCTGAGACGATGCAAACGTACAATTTCGAGGATCTCTCAGGGTTATCAAGGAGGATACGCGAGGAATTAATGATGACGGTGGATAATGAAGAACGTGTATACTCGAGTGTTGCAGAACATTCGTGTGCCAACCTTGATAATGAATGGAAACACTTATAAAATATCCATCAAACAAGGATTTTGGGATCATAAATGATTTTAAATGTGTACAAAATAAAACAGTTATTTTACCTCATCCAAATTCTATTAAATTTTTCTTTCTTTTACTTATATTTCAAGCAAATTTTAAAGCAATTTAAATTATGATTTAGACTTTAAGAAGAAATATGCCTCTCCTCAAATTGAAAGGCCATAAAACCATCCTTTCCTTTAAGATTTTTTTAAAAGTAGAAAACATTAATTATTGACATTTTTAATAGCTTCAGCGTGACAGTCACTATGTTAATTTGAAATAAACGGTATTATACTGATACCACCTGTTCTATGAATAATCTGAAATTAATGCTATCAGATTAATACTTAGCATTTTAATCCTTTGATTACTGATTAATTCGAAAAGAATGGTGCTGCACTGATACCTACTATTTTATGATTAATGTAAAATCTGAAATAAATGACGTACTACTAATTGCAATGAAAGATAAGATTAGAAACAATTTTAAGCACGGATATAAATCTCCCAATTTATAAAATGTAAATACTAAATCATGACTCGCGGACACTAGGTATTATACAGTCACCTTTACCTTAAATATATTTTATCTCAAGAATAGATCGTATCTCGCAACTTTGTACGACAGCACAATTTTTTTCTACCAGACGTGATTTATAATGGTCACGTAACCGGTGACCCGTTTAGTATGTACATTATAACAAAAGTACCAGTATCACCAACGTACACGTAATAACAAGGCAGAGAGGTTAATTATCCGTAAAATGTGGCCCCGTGAGCTTTAGAAAAATTTTGCCACAATTTCGCTACACCCCTCGTTAATTTTCTTTCGAGATGCTAACAAAAGATATCTCGTTAAATTCTGATGAAGCAATTTATATGAGCCGCAAGATAACGTTATAAATGAGAATAATGTAAACGAGGAACGCTGTTGGAAATTCTAATATCATCTGAAATATAATTAAAATAAACTATTGTTTCTATAATTCCTATATTAACAAAGGTAAAATACAGACAATTATTGATTATGGTTATTAAAAATCCAGGCTTTATCATAGAGAAAAATTGCGAAGAATCTTCAATTTTTCATTTCTACGTCAACTTTCTACCCGAAAACTATAGAAGGGGATGCTTTTGTATTCGACATCAATCATTCGGAAACCAGAAAGCTGCGTTCAGCCGCATCGACAGCTTCGCCGAATCTCGATTTCCTTTTCCGTTCGAATGGAAAAAAGAATTGCAAAGAGAAAAAAAAATGAGCATAGTAGAAACTAGATCCTTTCGTATTCGGCATGAATCATTCTGAAACTGAATACATTCGAAAAAATAGCTATGAGCCCGGGGTGAAAAGAACAACGGGGAGAGATCTGTTGAAGGTTCGGTGTAAAATGGAGTGCTACATTACGGTTTCAAAAGCTAGCAACCAAGTTCGAAGTGAAGCATAACTGACGAGCAAACAGTTCGGACGAAGTTTGCCGATATTCCACGGGTCATGCTTCATTTCCATGCAAAATGGAATAAAATTCACGGATGGAGATTGTTAATCATTTTTTCAGGCGATTCCTTCTTTTTGGCGAACAGTTCGCTTTGAATTTCAGAAGGGATGGTTTGGAAACTTTGGTCTTTGGTTGGCATCCGACGAATTACCCCATTAATGAAATGCTTGATAGACATCGAAAAAGAAGCTTTACGTGAAGGATAACCGATAGTAGTGGCTTAACGGGATTTGCTTCAGCTCGAGACTGATATTTCGTTTGGACAGATACGCTTCGCGATTTCTTCTCCAAAAGCTCGGCAAATATTTGATAAAAGTTATTTAAATAAAAAAAAAACTAGTATAATGTCATTTAAAACAGATGACGTCAGTTTATTTTGACCCCATGGTAGATATTTTAGGAAAATTTTTTCAATTTATTAATTTAGAAAAGGAATTAGGTCGATAGCTGCTATAGTTTCCCAGATAATACTTTGTAACACTTTATCTGACTCATATTTGTTATTTAAAAAGAAAAAAGAAAAAAAATCAAAGAAAACCGCCTTAATTTCTTTAAATTATTTCTTTCTAAAACTTATCTTAATAATTTGATATAAATTATTTTGCATCGTTAATTGTATACCGCTCTTATTCAAATAATGCATACTTTATATGCAATAATTATGTAAATTTAATCAATTCTCATATATTTTCCACGATAAGATGCAGAACGAACAGGACCAAGTTTTCCTCAAACTTCCCCCGCGAATCAGATAGGCAAAACTCGTACGTGTTAGAGAACACGAGGCATAAAGAAACGAAGAATTATCACGTGGACGAATGTACTCACTAGGATCCTTGACGGCTGTGATAACGAGGCGGAAGCCGTTCGTGATGGTGCCCCAGGAGTCGGTGACGTATTTCAATGTCACGAAGTTGGTGCGGGTATAAATTGCACCCACGCTTTGCTTCGTGTTCCTGCAGGACAGGTCTGCCTGGAAAACAAAAGAAACGGTACTCGTTGAATACAAGAATCACTCACGAACAGTATTTACTTTCTACAATTTTTGTATTATTCAATCAATCATCGACGAATGACATATACTGATTGTTACTTCCAGGGGTAACTTTTTTATTTTATATACAGGGCGAGACATTTGAAACAGGTCACCTGAACAACTCGCTTGCTTTTGATAAAAGAAAAAAGTATATCAGATAATGTTATATTAAATGTAACATTTTAAACCACTGTCAGACTTGATGAGGACACTGAAAACTGTCTGACCTGTACAACCCTTGTAAACAATAATGAATTATCCTAAAGTAAAAGCTGTTTTTCGTTCTTTGAGAACAGAGTAAAAAGGAGCTAGAAAATGGGTGTTGCCGGTAAGACAAAACTTCTGCTTTTTGTTAATCATGCTTGAGAAACTTCGTTTGGGTCAAAGTAGTGAACTGAAATGGTTTTTATTTGAACCAGAGGAAACAGTAAAGTACCCTGCACACTACATATTTCAATAGTAAAATTTTCTAGATTTTCAAATTAGCCAATTTAATATTATTAATTTGTAGAGAAATTGTAGAGAAAAATGAATTAAAATCCACGGTGTACCTATTCTTTTATTTTGTAATCGATAACTACCTTTTGATGGTATAATTAAAGAAAATTTGAACATGATAATAATTATTTCACTGAATTGAATTCAATAATCTTCACAGCAGTCAACGTGTTAATTTCTCTTCATTCAGTTTAAACGAGAAAATCTAAAGCCGCAATTAATCTACCATACAATCAAGCACGTTCAATACACTCGGTTCAAAAAGAAGTAGCTTGTAAAAGCACGCAATCAATGTCGTTAATTAATTAAGACCGCGAAGAATTATCCTGGCACGATGATCTCGTTCGTTCGTTCGTTCGCCGCAAGACGTAATCCCGACCAACACTTGTTGCACCTTACTTAAACTTAACGAGAAAACCCGGAAACAGCCGGCGTACGGCCGAAGGAACGAGAAAAAGGGGCGTTGTTGAGAATGTTCATCGATCGTTCGTTTCCGGTGGCCTGTTTCCGTGGCTTCGTTATCGTGAAATATTGTCCTCTATAATAACTGTCTTCTTTCCGGCCCAATTAGTGCTTAAATGCACTCCGGATAATCCGTGTTTAATTATCCTCCTGATGGTGAAATGAAAACAAGCACCATGAACACGGTGGCTCCCATAAAATGGAAATAATTATAATCTACGGGCAAATGTTAAAATTCGTCGTTTTATCGACGATGAAGCGGATTTTCACGGATAAAGTGATTTTAATTGGAAATGCTAAATAGCCACAACGAGCGGCACCTGCTTAAATGAATATCGCTAATCAATATTAAAGGTACTTAATTGGGTATACAGGATACCTAAAAAAAGATGTATGATATGCTCGCGATTAAATAAGATTTCTTCGTGGAAAATGGCAATGCCACAGGTTCCCGCCCTTCTCCGTAGACATCCTCGGGGAAAATGACAATTTAGCGGATAGAGCCCCATATACATCCGTAGATCCGAGCCCTGCCTTACATGATGGAAATGGTTACCGGGTAGTTATCCAATGGATCCAACTTTTACTGAATCGTCAAGATTAAGATTTTGAGAATTCCTACTTCCCCTATACTGCCTTTTTCCGTGTAGAAACCTGATTTGATCGCGAGTGTACAAGGTACACATTATCATCCTTACGATAAAATAATTAAATTAGAATATTACTACTCCAAAATAAAAAAATAAACACTCAAAATTTGAGGTGGACATATGATTTTATACAGAATTGCATTTTGGGCCTAGGAACTGTTAATTAATTCTGATGATCTGATGGAAAGTTTTAAGATCCTTTTGATCAACAGAAAGTTTGCAACTTAGTAAATATGATGGTTTTTGATTTACTAAACCTGTGTCAGGAAAGCGAAAACACACTAAACAATACGGAAACGAAGTTCCTCGTGCACTTTGTTTTCGGCAAAATCGATTTTGATAAATCGATTACGTTGGTTGTTCTGCTCGAAATGAGTTCCATTTTACGTACAAATGGAGAAATAGTGAATGCACGGAAAACTTTGAGATTCAAAAATGTAAAAAATGTGACTGTAAAAACATTGTAACAACAACTTTTCATCAATTTTATACATCTATAGAATTGAAACTGAAATACACATTGTATCAATAATATTAATAAAAGATGCGTGAATATAGTAATTTTCTTTAAACTTTGAGCTTAAAATTGATATAGAATAATTGCTATTTTGCAATATTGTTTTGTCATGAAATTGAGCTAAACTTTTTATGCGTCAACTTAACACTACAGTTGGGGATGAAAATAAATGGACACCGTTTAAAACAGAATACTCTATTTAAAATTGAACTAAATGACTTGAGGTTTCTTAAGAAGCTATAAATTTAATTCGCTAAAATACGTGCTTTTATCTTAAAAAAAAAAATATCAATTTGTCAAAATCCCACAGCAAAAATAACGAGGGACAATTTTTTAAAACTTTGAAACTTTCTTATTTCAAATTGATATAGTAGGTATAAGTACCATTTTACAGTATTTTTGTGCCGTCAAATTAACGAAATCAGTCACTCGATCTCATTTCATAAATATAAAAGCTCGAAACCGCGGTCAGCGTTACTACAAAAAGCTGACGAAATAAAAACGAACCTCTATTCAAAGGGGTGGGTGTGTTAATTGTTCGAAAGGGTGAATCATGTCCCGGGTCGATGTGCATCAGCCGGCCATACGTCGCACGTAAAAACATTACCTGTTGTACAGTCGCATCAATGCTCTCGAATTTCCAGATACCGGCAAAAATTAACTGTGTTTCGTATAGTGGAAAATTGCGATATCGTCCGGCGTACTCTACCTGCCCAATAAAGAACACGTTATTATTGCCAATGCTCCGTTGCCATGCATGCGTTCTATACTTTGCCTGGCCAGTGTTCGCTCGGTTTACGTGGAAAGCGAGAAAAATTATTGCCGTCGGTATTCCGGCGCGGCGCGAAATTGCCGTGAAAAAAAGTGGCTTGTTTTATATGTTGCACGGCAACTCTTTTGCATTATTGGATAACCAACCGTTTTTATCAATTCCCATGTTTAACTTGCCATTTACACCGAGTTGATCAGCTCGATTCACGAGATTTCTCAGATTTCATGACATAAAAGTATCTCAGAATATCACTCATGGAATTGCAAATTAAAGTTAAAAGTTTACTGAAAATTTCTACATAAATGCTGCATCGATATTCTTGATACGAAATGGCTGACTCTTTGTTAAAAGAAACAATGTGTCAAGGAAAATTCAGGTCGTCGAAGATTAAGGATAAATTATAATTTGCCATCTGTAGCTCTTTAAAAATTTAACAAGATTATATCTTAACATTTGAATGATATTTCTAGATAAGTATTGAAGTTTTCATTCAAAACTGTAATAAGGAAACTTTTCATATTTAATTAGATTTATTCGTTCTTTCATGCTAGATTTCACTACCATTCCCGCAGGCAGTTACTAATTACGGAAGCAATTAACGCTTGTGAAGCTCCGATTCACGGTGGGCTTACAATATTAGCAGAACTAACTTGCACGAAATATGTAGATCTGAATACGTATAAAGACGGGTAGACATTAGCTACACTACTGACGCCTACACCATTTGTATCAAATACGTTTATTTAAATTATAAGCATAATCTAGATAACCCAGATTATATTAATTATGATATGTATTTTGAAAAGTATCATTTTCAACAATTTCTATCTTTAAAAATCTCATCTTTTAATATTTTAATATTGTATATTAGTTATACTAGCTCCTTCTGTATTAAAATTAAGCATGGTTAAATAATTGGAATATTAATTGCAACCCTTTAAATTGGTCAATAATTACATTAATTAGAAATATTCATGCAACGATCATCGATGAAGGTAGTAGTCTTCGATATATCGCGGGTAGCTTATCGGTCGATCCTGTAAATTACACGCATTAAATTCTGCCAAAATCGATAAGCTCAATTTCATCGCTGTAACCACGTTGTTATCATTACCGGCTAGGGGGCGGGGGTTTCGAAGGTTTATATCGTTCATCTCGTTCATTAAATCTCATGGAAACGACGCGAAAACAACGTGTAACGGTGTTTCCGTGTCGTTACAACCATCCCTTTTACAAATTGCATCGTTCGTACGGTTGACTGTAACAAATGTAGCCGCGACAAAATTTCAAATTATTGCTCGGCCTTTCTCAATAAAAGATATGCAACCAACAATTCTAAAGGTTTTCTAAAGGTTTTATTCTCTTTCGGAAAATCGTCTTCAAAGAAATTTCATCCCTTCAATTATTTCCATGCACGAGATTAATTTTCTTCTTAAATAAAAAACAAGATTAGACTATATATTTTTCTTTATGTGTAATATCTCTGACATTGATCTTCTGTACATTTTGAAAATCAAATGATTACGTTTCTTGTATCATACTTTTTTTTCTAAATGTTATATCTTTTGACTTGTTCTATAAGTACAACTGAGCTGAAAAGTGGAACCCCTATAGACGCCTAATACAATATATTTATTGACTCTTTCGAATTACTTCCGTTTTTCCAAGAATTTCGAGGAAAAGTTGGATTGGTTCGGCATGTGATCGATGACACGTGTTACCGAAGTTGACAGGTGCCGGGCTCGGTGACGTGCGGCCCAATTGCGGTCACATTATTAAACCACTGGCCGTCAATGGACACGAAGCTCTAATACCATGGAATCCACGGTTTGTGCCCTACAAATAGACCGTTTAGGCCGTTATGTTGATCGCGAACGCAGAGTCGGCTTGTAATAACGCAATTGCAAATTGAGCTGACCCAACGCTGAGCTCGCTCAACAACAGATTCAGCCATGTTTCATTCCCATAGGATTTGGAAACTGCTTGCATAGCAAATTTTTTTTCATTTCTACCAATTAGACTTTTGCATTTTTTGCAGAGTATGTTTAATTACTCGGAGTTGAAAAATGAATCGTATGTAATTGACAGACAATAATTTTGTATTAAATATAGTATCATTTGTATTATTTTGTATTTTGTATCAACTACAGATCTACCAGTACAATATTCTAGATCTAACTTGATCTACAATTTCGCATAAGCACATACCTGTACTTATTTTCCAATGTACAGTCCGCAACTTATCGCTTCGTACGACCAGTTACACGATACACCCCCTGTTTCTCAGTATTTTGCAATATTCTGCTAGTTGCAACGCAGTTTCGCCGGTTAACGGCCAACTTGGGGAAATATATATATTCACGGAGATGAAACAATTTATGCCGGGCACGAAACATCGGAATATAGGCCATTTCCGGGACGTGCCTTAGATAAGAGTGTAGTCGTAGAAAAGTTGAAGTCACGCCAAAACCGGTGGGGGTGGACTTTGTTCAAATACCGTAATGTTTGCCGCTCCAAAGTCTACTAAAAATTCTGATTCTACGCGAAACGGTCAATCGAGATTATGGAAAATTTGAAAATTTTCAACGAAACAAACGAGACTTTCTTATGGTAAGAGAAACATTAAGATGCCGTTGAGAATATTGCTGTTGCAGTAACATTTGCAATTAGACGTTACGATAGCGGCAATAGAAGAAGCGATATCGTAATTCCCGATAAAATTGCTCGTAACATCGAGATCGTTGTCCTGATTCCTGACCGAAATTTTCCACGAGAAATTCGAATTCTCCGGCGTTCGGTGGTCATGGAAATATCGTTGTTTTATTGGAACGGTTTTCGAGAACGATGCACGGTTCAGTTTCCAAGCGTGAATAGGCTATTTCCGGTGAAATAAAAACAATAGCCATTGTTTTTCCTTTTCACCCGTTTATTGGATATTTGTTCCATCACCGGGATGATTATTTTGCTTGATTGTACAACTTCATGAATTGATGGTCGCAATTTGCGTTACTTTCAGTGCTTTACTTACAAGGAGAACTACCCAAGTGTAAAATTGTATCATTAAAATAAATTATATTTGTGGAGATTGAGAAGATAATTGATTGGTTTTGAATATTTATTTAATACAGATTTATCAATTTTAATTCACTGCATTTTATTCTTTTATTATGTTAACAATTTTTTGACTGGTATAAACTGAAACTGTTGCATAAATAAAGAGATTCATAGCATCAGAGCTGAAAGACATAGCCCATTAAATTACGAAATTTTTGTGACGTTTTACGGTTTCCGTTTGGAGGCTTTCAATTTGAAAAATTAATCTTACGACGAAAGCGGTCGCAAAGGAAGCTGCACAGAAGAGACGACGAATACCGGGAAAATTTAATTTGCTCGCGAAATACTCGAAAGATCTTCGTACGGCAGATTAAACCACGGGAAAAAGTAGACAAAGGATGCTTGAAAGTGGTTAAAAGGGATTCACGACATCCGGTTTTTACCGTGGGTGTATGCTTATATGCAGCGATGAAAAAACAGCATCCTCTATTGTTTAGTTTTAATTACGATGAAAAATTATAAAATGTTCTAAGAAAAAAATTAATTTCAACTCGGCAGATATTTATAAATTAAAGCGATTATAATGAAAGGAGAACAAAATGTTTTTGACATAAAATCACTTTCTAGATAAATATATAATAATTTAAATACTGTTAAATAAAGTGTTGTTATTTATATAAAAAATAAGAATACTTGTATTAATTAGTTTACTACTCTTGTATAAATTTTTGTTCTAAACAAATCAAATTTTTGGCTCTCTTTTAAGCAGCATTTCAATTTCTATGATTTTTGTCAACGAAAAGAAAGAAATTAAATTTCGACCTTCGATGCCAAGAAAGATTTCGCATTCGTGTCAAGGAGAACATGATATTCTAATTAATTGTTGAAACACTTCAAGTTTTCTTCTGATTTCAAACACGATTCATATAAATACTGACCTTCAAAATTTCACCAGGTAATTTGCATGCCAGTAGATTTTAAGTAGCCTTGTTCTTTTATGTATTTAAAAATAATCGTTCAACTCGGATTGCAAAAATTAAAAGATCACAATAAATATCCTTCAAAGAATAAATAATCTGCTATGATCTAAAGAGTTTCTTTCTATTAACTCCAAAATATTTTAAAGATATTTTGTCAAAACATTTCTTATTACATTCTTTATTAAATAATTTCCTACTATCTGAACCTACGTTATTACCTAAAGCTTGCTATTTTCTTTCTATTCACCTGATTTTATAGTACCTATCCACTACCTTGAGAATCCTTTTCATTTGAAACACCCTGTATACGCTTATTACTTCAGCTGACCTACATGCGTTCGAGAAAGAAGGATTTCGCTGTTCGCGCCCAACGACAATACACCCTTGTCCCCTCAGGACAGGGTTTTCCTCCTTTGCGAGCCTCTTGGAAGCCGCCTTAAGCCGCCATTGTCGCAAGCTCGAGGCTCTTTCAGCCAAGTCTCGGTGGTGGAAATAAAGAAGAAGGAACTCGCGTTCGACGTTTCCAAAGCCATTCTATTTGATGCGGTATACACTAGAGGGATGCTATGTATATAAATGCAGATCAGCCGGTCCAGTTCTGGCCTATCGTTTCTGCCAGCGTGTGTCTAATCATTCGTCTCTGACCCGGAGTCTTTGCTCGTTTCAAGTCTTACCTCTTTGTCCGGAGAAATACGGAATCAGGACTTTGTTCACTGACTTTGTACGGACTTTCGTGGTTCGAGGCGCTCTGACCTTTCTATACATTGTTAGACTTTGTTCGACGAGTCTAATTAAAGGAGAATTTTCTTTTGTCAATTTTTTGTTCGTTAGGGTGGAAAGGAAAAGTCAAAATTCTGTTACTATTTTTTAACTCATTGACTGCTATGCATTAGTTTGTTTCTTGTATATCTTAATCATAATTAAATAACAGTTACCAATTGATTAAAAAAACAATACAAAAATAAATTAAAAAATAAATTGAGAAATAAAATAAAATAAAATTAAAAAATAAACTGATGCATTTCCATGGAAAATCAATGCGTTGATATTCTTGCTAAGCTGCATTATTTTTCTACTGCCAGTCAACGCGTTAATGAATGAAATTCCACTCTATTAAGCTTAAAAGCATCGTATGCAATTTCGAGAAGTTCCGAAATTTCGCGTGACTGGACACTGTGAAGAAAGTCTATCGAGTGAAAGAGGCATTATACAGGCTTACGGGGAACGACACTTCTAATTAATGATATCGCCAGACCATTATAGTAACAGGCGCATCTTTCGACGACGATTATTAACATCCGGCTGGTGAACGAGGAACCGCATTGGCTACGACGATCACCGTAAATGCTAATCAAAGCCGTTCAACGAAATTAAATTTCGCATCAACGGCAACGTTCACTTAACAAATACATGTTGAAAGGAAAATTCTGAAGTAGATTAAGCTGTCGTGACTTCGTTGCGTTTAACTTTGGGGCTAACACACCGTGTCACGCCAGTCGTAACATCGGAAGTGTGTACAAAAAGTTAATGAAATTAAACGTACGCCTGGTTCAACGACAACAATTTACTCTAGAAATTGGATTTCTGCAGAATTTATTCAAGTGTACATACCCTGAATGGGATTTGAAGAAAAAGAAGTAATAATTTTTGTTTTCTTATTAGTGATTAACCCTGTTGTTATTTAAGAGTAATTCATATATTGGTGAACAAAATTATGAAACCCCTTAACATTCATAAGGATAAAAGCTTAATATTGTACTTATGACGAACTGTTTATAAATTAAACAAATATTACCAATTTTTATTTTTTTAAGGACGACATAATCCCCATTTTATCATTATATTTTCCAGTTTCCCAGTGTTCGTTTATTCTATTGAAGAAAATCTGTCTTTCAGTTCTCTATTATTGTAATGGTTTCATTTATTTCAAGTATAATGAGTTAAATCGTCTTTGTAAATTTAGAATAGCTCACGTAGAATCACCCATTCAGAAATTTCTCTTAAAATATCATTCATTTAAAAGGTCGACTATCGCACTAAAGCCGTGTCTTCGATTGAATTTTATAACGTTTCTATAAATTTTCAACAATGAAGCAATAAAGGATGAAAATACATATTAAACTTCGAGAAAAATGTTATTTCGATGCGAAGCTTCTAAGCTTCTGATTGCAAGAAAATGATATTTGTTTCAAAAGAACGGAAGTTCCATTCTTTAACCGCGACCGATCGGTGTCCAGGGATACATTTTTCCACCATAAGCTCCACGACACCATATGCACGATAGAATTGTGTTACGAGCCTTCACTGGGGAAAATATATTTTGCCATTATTTTGAATAAAAACGATGCGTTAGAGAAATAATGGAGAATATTCCTCCGAGTATACGTTCTTCGATAAAACTATCTCAAGAGAAAAATGTGGCTATTATTTAACCAGAATTTTTTATTTATCAATTAAAATAGCATATTGTAAATATAATGTTACAAAATGTTAAGTGAATTCTCTTTTAATATTTTGTATGTAAAATATAATCTTGTAAAGTAAAAATATGTATTTTTTTAATGGAACACTAGTGACAAAGAAAGAAATATAAACTACTGAAATTGAATTTTTATTTGAAAAAATCCATCATTTTTCAGACCATCATTCCATTGTGGAAAATTTTAAAATTATGAAAAATTCAATGCATAGTAGTTGATGAGTTCAATCGATTATCTGTCAGGCGAATTTCGAATTTGATTTCATTCTTTCTTGACATTACTAGAACACCGAACGCTTTTCACGCGAATTCACGGATAGGAGTCGAAAGCTCATCACTCGCGATGCCAGACTTAAGGTAAAGAGAACAGGAAATAGAGAGGGATATAGATTAAAACGCGGTCGAGTCAAAACGTTCCCAGCACGGTCATCCTCTTTTTTTCCGAGATCGCGATACCATTGAAAAAGCTCTCGAAAGAAGCTTTCAGGTTTATCATAATTGCATCTCGCGACCTGATCTTCCTCTTTTCTCGACGAAAGGTGAATGAACACGAGAAATTAAAGAATGGATCGGAATCATGAATAAATATTAATGGGAAGCAATATTAAGACTGAATGAAACATTTAAATCTTCTATAGCTTAATGATATTAAATTATATGACATTTATTTTGCTCTATGTTATAATAAATTAATATATTCATTGTCAAAAAATATGTAGATGGTATCTTAAAATTATCAGAAGATTATTTGATTTAAGGAAATTTTAATGTGTATTTAAAATATTATTTTATTTAAGCCTTGTGACATTTAATATAAAAAATGTTACTTAAAATAATTCTTTTCTAAATTTTATTTAATTCGGTCTAAAAATACATGATGATAGGGTTCCCATTAGGGTAACTGGGACTTTTATGGGGAGGAGTCTAGTACCTTAGAAATTTTTTAATTTTATAAATTTTGAAATTCTGGGATTCCAAAATTTTCGAATTTTAGATTTTTAAAATTCCGGACATTTGGAATTTTTAAATTTCAAAATTTCAAAATAATAAGGGCGCCAGATTCACCTTGGCACCTACCTAGTTATGCCAGTGATGGTTTCTTTCGCTATTTATCTCACGTTTGATGTATCATAACTTCATAAACACACGCAGTTTACTAATTACCACGAAGTAAGTTTACTTCAGGTCATCGAGCTTCTGTGCGTCACCATTCACCTCGTCGTTCGGGTATAAATTAACCTGGACAATGAATTGGGTTAGTCCACAGGCAGTTATAGATAGGGTCCCTATTATCCCGTTCAGGTCGAATCTATTTCTAGCCTGAAGATCTAAATGCGAAACGCCGATCAATCAGCCAATCAATTCATCCAACGTGATTCTTACAACCGATTCATCCATAGATCGAGTTTGCACACCAGTTCCTCGGATCGAACTGAATGGTAAATGTTACGACTTCCCTGCCATTTGAATTAGAACGACGTTTCCGGTCGCTCGGAATATCAATTAACGTCTGTCAAATTGCAAATGACGGGGCTACGTATATGGATATCCCTTCGGGATTTTCCGTGGGTAACAAAGGTAAAAGGAAAGAAAACTCGTTCCCTCGTTTCCTTTTTTTGTTGATAATGTGATAATTTTATCACGTAAATTAACAACACTAATAACTAATCAACTTGAATTTTACGTATTATAATGCTTTACTTTAAACAGCTTTTACAAAATATTTTGATCATTTAATTTTTTTCTTTTTCTCTCGCTTTTCTCTCAACTGAGGAACATTTTCTCTCAGTTTAGATTTGAATCAAACCGATTCGTCGTAAAGAGACACTTTAAAAGAAGAAATTTTTCACCTTTTGTTAACATACGTTCCGGCTAGAGTTTTATCAAGCGTGTGACGATAAAAGGACGAGGAATATGTAGAAGGTAAGAAAGCAAGGAAAGGAAGAATAAGCAAAATCGAATAACGTGGAGGAAAAAAGGTCGAAAACAGATAAGATGTGCAAAGGTTCGACTTTCCATTTCTGCATGTACAGTTGCCTTCGAAAAGAAAAGAAAAAAATAGGACCACGAGACGTGGGAAAACTGAAATATGCATGAAAGGATAAGATAGAAAAACGTAACATTGAAAACATAAAGTATTTGTCGATTCCCTTGAGATATTGTTTGTACACTTCTGAAACGTGAAAACTATAAAAATGTATTTCTTTAAAAAAAAAGGGGTACACAATGATCATAAGAAAAGCCTTGAAAATTTGATGGTAACCATGGTTTAGAATTAATATTCCACTCGGTATAGATTTACGTGCACTGAAAGAAATGAATTGTAAGGTTTGTTTACCAATGGTCGATCAATGATTACGAAGTTCGTTAGACTAATTTTTATGATAAATGTTTTACTTTCCAAAATGCAATACTTATTTGTCAGCAAAGAAGATTTCTTTATATCATACCTTATCTTTTATTTTCAAATATCATTTTATCATTCTGGTAATTTGTTTTGTACATATGAGTACTCTTTATGCACTATAGTATCCTACAAATATACAAACATCTACGATCTGATAATAATCCAAGCCAAAACTACAAATTGATAAACAGGCCATGATCTGTGACATCGCATTCATTGTCCGGAAGTCGTTGACATGTAGGATAAGGTGGCACTTCACACACGCATTTCACGCAAGTGGAATCATAGTTTGTTCCTTGATTAAGTTCGTCACCTATGTGCATCTTCATGTCACCAAACTGACATGTTTTATTGTCTGAAAAACCCGAAGAATATTGATTTTATCCAATCCAATATTCATTAAATCACACAGACTCCTCCAGTTTTTATAGATTAATACATAACACATTGGAACGAAATATTAGAAGCTATTATGAGTGTGAAAATGGGGGTACCCGAACTTCGGGTCGGATCGAATAATCATCCGAGTCGGGTGAGGCGACACTCCGAAAAAGATTGCCGACCCGATCAAGCCATTACCCGATCCCGACCCGACTCGACCCGGTTCGAGGCTCGGGCACTTGAATTTTACTTAGTTAGAAACTCTTATAATTTGAAGTAGGCAAAAGTACACTTGTAATATTATTCAGGAACATAAATGGTATTAGTTTCAGTCTAATTTTAACGATGAATATAAATAAAAAGTTAAGAGGAATGTTAGTAATGATTACTTTGTGGACGTAAAAAAATTAGTGACAATTAAACACATGTTTAATTAGACGTACCTTCTTCAGAAAGGGATTTACCACTCTCGTGTTTATGAATAACGGTATCATTCGCGTTTTCTGCAATAATTAAGATATGTGTATTTTTTTGTATACTTATCCACGAAACCTTATTTGAAAGGAATGGAATATTTTATCGTTAACTTACGACATCTTGAAGCATAGCTACAATCTTGTTGTGGATTTTGGTTATTGTAAAACACAGGTGCACAATTTTGGTGTATAGCAGGTGCATTCCGGAATAAGGGAGAACAATAACTGCGATTTGGCATCTTGCAAAAGGGTTCCACGTTTTCACCTGAACGCGAAATTAAAGTCAATGCAAATTAACAGCAAATACTGTTAATAATTATTTACTTAAAAGCAACTAGTATCAAAAGTTCTAAAGCAACCACTTTAGAATTTAAAATATGTAATCTGAAAATAACTATTTTAAAAGAAATAATCAAAATTGTACAGAACCATAATTACTTTTGAAATCTGCAACAAGACTATTCGATTCGAAGAAATTCTAACAAGAAATACAATTGAAACACAATCACTAAATTGTTATAGGTACCAGAGACACACAACTCTTTTATACCTTTATATCCTGGCTGACAGTAACAGCTCAAGTCCGGGTCAGAAGAATTAGGTTTGAAGAATTCCCCATCCATATAAATTTTCCCATCTACTTCACAAGTAGCTCTTTCCTCCCCCTTCTCGGCTAAAGAACATAATCGAATTCGTTGAAATTCACTGTTTTATAGGTATATTTGCTAATTACTTCTTTACTAAATGATGCAAAATTAATTATTCAACTGCAAAAATAATCATACTACAAAAGACAATAGATAAATGAAATATAATTACAAGAATCCTTTTTAAAAAATATAAAAAGAATTATCTTCGTTTACATTTAATTAGAATTTCATCTAATATATTTGCAAAATCACTATCTATGTATCTCTAAACTTGGTACATAAAAATAATCTGATCTATGAAGCCATGATTTCTTGCTTCTTGTTTCTTTTCTTTTGTCTCTTTCATAGCTATAAATGATTGTACTTGTCAATTACTCACGACAAACAAGTGGTCCTGGACAACATTGACCAACCGAGTTTTTGTTGTAACAGCCAGGTGTGAAGGCTATACCACAATCGAGAGCCGCGCAAACGAAACTGGCACTGTTTATAAATTAGAATAAAATACTATAAACTTTGTGAATTTAAGAAATGTACGAAATGTGGACCAAAGATTTACTGAAAGAACAGCATAGAGCTATTTCTTTAATTATACTATTCAACTGAATTTTAACGAAATAATTTATTCCATTTTATCGTTAATCGTTCAAAATTATTCACTAGTATATTTTATTTGAAATTTGAGAGTATTTATTTAATTTTATAGTACTGAATCGTACTTACGCGCGATCCTCATACGACCTACATCTGCATTCAACGTCGCAAGGATTCGCATCCTCGTCTCTTAATTTATCACCAATGTTATACTCATGACCATTTGCATAACACTTATCCTTTGACAAACTTTTCAAGTGACTACAGTCGTATTCCTCAGCGCAACAGTCATCAGGGTTCTTATATACAGGAGTACAGCCGAGTTCCTTGTAATATCTCAGAGGGCCAGGACATTTTGTTTTATCGCAACTTTCTTTGGAAAGCAAACATAAAATATGAAAATCACCTCTTTTTGCTAATGATACGTGAATGATTTAATTTGAATCAAATAAATTGGATAAAGTGGCATAAAGAATATCAGAAAGCTGTTGAATGATTCTTTAATGTCAGAATAATTAATCACAACCCTAATTCAAATTAGAAGATTAGATAAAATATCATACAATTTTTGAGTGTCTATACCCTTAATTAACTGCTTTCAAACCTCTCCTTAATAATCAATTTTTTAATTAAGGATCCTTCAATACTTTAACTATTATGTTATAACTATATACTTAAATCATAAAAAGTAATTAAGTAAAGAGTATAAAAAAAATTTCTTTGAAATGACTCATAAGTAAGCAATTTCCCAGCTAATGATCCTTTTAACTAGCATAATAATTACAAACTTAATTTTCACTCATCAGCAATCAAAATTCCTAGTTACTGATCCATCTCACCTCCTTTTGCGGCATGAAGAATGACGAGACACGTCAAAAAGACGCATCTCAGAACAAACGAACATGAATCACAATTTCGTGCCATCATCTTGAGTCGACTGTACAAACAACTTCGTGCCTCGTGTCTTTTATACTTTCGATCGTACTCAAGTCCAGGAAAACAACGCGACACTCCAAAGAATAGAGAGGGGAATTCCTAGGTCAAGATTCTCTAAGTGGGAGAATCATTTGTTTTATCATACATGAACGTGTTACGTACGAAGGCTGACGACGAAATATGAACGCAGGAAGGAAGATAAATACAATAAAATGAAATAGGAAATAGTGAAGAAAAAAATTTACCACCACTAATTTAATATAATTTTGTAATTAATATGGAGAAAGGGAAAAATTTTGTTGATAGCATTACTGTTAGGTTTATAATGTCAGATAATAAAGTTGCAAATTGGGGACTTAGTATTCTTAGTAATTAACATGTTGACTCATCATTGAAACGAATAGTTGATTTTAAAAATTTTTTATTCAAACTTTCCATTGGCTACTTTAAAAATAATATTTTTTCATTAAAAAAAAGTTAACATTAAAGTTATGGAATATATTTATCAATATTTGGAACAAGTTGAAAAGTGAGGGAACAATAAAATTAGAATTTGCAGTTTGGGATTCTTGCTGCCATTATAATAATCTCTTGTTTAATTAATAGTCAATTATGATATTCTTTTATTTTCATTCCCTGTCCCAAACTTCTCAATTGTTTCACTGTATTTATCGACAGAAATCAGATGGAAAGTTGTTGTGGCCAAGTATTATATCGTGTAGATGCTTAAGAAAAGTTCGGAAGCGAGGTTTGATAAGACTGAAAAGTTGAAAATAATTCGTGTTAATACCCAACAAAGTTGTTATTAAAGAAACTTCTTAAGCAATTTCCGATAATGCTTTCAATGAAACTTTACGGCCACTGTCTTTTCCTTCCTCTTCCACCATCAAAAAAATAAAAATTCAATCTTCATTACAACCCGCCTGCATATTATATGCATATTATCTTATTATTCAATACACGCTGTAATTAACTTCGATTAATTACGTTTATTAAAACGATGATTACTTATAGACATAGGTACTTATGTATATAACTATAATATGATTTATTAATTAAAGTGTTCTTCAATGAAATTTAGATTTAAACATGGAACTTCATTTCTTAGATATTTCAAAAATTCTAATTTAATATTATAATAGATCGTACCATTACCATTATAGAAATACTGGGATAAAAATATGATTCATTATCTAATGTGTTTGTTAATGAAATTGAAATTACACTTTATTAATAAATGTATTTCTCAATGAAATGTAGAGTTAAATATAAGATTTAATTTGTTAGGTATTTCAAAGACTTTAATTTAGAATTATAACTAAATAGAGTATAATGAAATATGCTTTATTAATTAAGGTATTTTTTAATGAAATTTGCCTGCTTAATTATGATATTTCATTGCAGCACATTAAATTTGTCCAAAAAGACACATTACACATTTTGTGTCATCAACTACCCTTTTTAATTCATATTAAATAAGAACTGCATTACTTAATTGCAGTATTTTAATATTGTAATATAATATCTCATTATAAATTACACATTTATTTTCTTAAATTATTTTCATTTATTCGTAGTTACCAATTTAATCTTTTTAATCCTTCATCTGCCTTTATTTCGGAGTATCCATCGTTTATAACACCACACGTCTGAAATAAATTGCTGGATTATTCAAGCATTGCGTAATCTCAACGTGTGTATTCGTTTCGTAAATAACGAGACACTGACTGTTTATGAAACTTTAATTTTGCATGTAGTTGGTTCTTTCCCGAGAAATAGCAGTGTTTGTTCGATCGTTATTACGATTTCTCGGAATAAACGATTACCGTTTAATGTTAAAATTAGTACCGTTGAATAGCTGAAAGAATCATTATACTGATAAATGATGCATGAAATGTAATGATACTATTTTTGTATAAAGGAAACTCATGAATCTTGCCATCATGAACCGTGTTATTTTTTTTCTTTAAACAATTCAACATATTTTCCCATTTTATTAGTTTCATTTTAAATCCATGAATATTAATATAATATTATAAATATTACAATTCCAATGATTTTAAAAATGTGACAAAATACTTTCATCAACCTTTGAACAGCGGAGTCTGTTACCTAAGGTTAAATGTACAATTTTTAAACGAAAGAGTTTCATATATTGGAAGAATAATTTTCAGAGGATCAGTGTAAAAATTAGAATTAAATTAAAATTAGGGCACTCCCCATGGTCTGCCGTTCGAGGGTTAATAATGTATCAAAACTATTAACAAGAAACAAAGTGCTCTTTTTCAAAAATAGATAAAATAGATAAAATCATGCAAAGAAAACAATTAACTGTCAATTAATATTATAATAAAATACGTTCATTCTACTTTCACATAATAAGTTTGATCGTATTTGAACAGTAAATCAAGAAGTTTGCGACAGAAAGAAATATCCTTTCCAGCTGAATGTATAAACGGGCTTCGAAGGATTCGATGAATTATTTCATCATTCTGATTAATGGTTCAATCTCGCTTCCTATGGGATCCGAAATTTCACTGAATTTACCGCCATTGCTTTTCAGATCGTGTGATCGACAGAAATGACGGACAGATTTTTAACAGATATGATATCGTGAAAAGTCACCGGGTCAAATATCAAAGAAGTTGGTAATAGCAGAAATGAACCAAGATTTTTGAAGCAAGGAGGCAGTGATCTTTTTTCGAACTAATAATTGTACAGGAAAATGGTAAACTATA
Organism: Osmia lignaria lignaria; assembly: GCF_051020975.1. Classification (NCBI taxonomy): domain Eukaryota; kingdom Metazoa; phylum Arthropoda; class Insecta; order Hymenoptera; family Megachilidae; genus Osmia; species Osmia lignaria. The sequence continues at coordinate 10,939,877 of NC_135041.1, forward strand.
CATAACTAACCATTTTAATTATACGATAGATTGAGAGTTAAAAGGTACTGAAGGAACGTTTCAAATTGCTATTTTGTGACACTATAAAATACAGTGATACAAGAATCTCAGACTGCAGTCGATGAAAGATCAATCGGTTAAATGATAACTTCTGAACTCTTAACGTCACTCTTCTTCGTTACAGACCGCAGAAAAGTTTCGAAACGTCATGGCAAACAATTGGCAATTTCACGAAAGCGATATCTAGCCCGTTGGGAAAGTTTAAAACCGTGTTATCGTTATTCGTGCCAACGAAATCGCTTCGACAAAAGCTCTCCCGAAACCAAACTCGATAAACGGCTTAACTCTTTACGACACCTTGCCAAACTCTTCAACCCTCTTCGACCCACTACAACCATTTATTAAGGTCGATTTCTATTAACAACTATTGAATTTGCAATGTCCTTTAAAATGTGCGACAAAGTTACCTACAATTCAATACTTGACAAAATTAATCCATTATATAATTAGCTTTCCTAACTTTCCTTTAAATAAACTTGTTACATAATTTTGCTCTGCAATTTCCTATATCACTGTTTCGCCGATTTGTTAAAATTTACGTTTCCGGTGAACAAGCATCATGCGGGCAGAATTTCCAGAGTCAAAGCTCCTAATCTAGCCTTATAAAATTATGTACCTCAGTGGTTGAAGTAATGAAGCTCATTATAAAGGATCCACTTCATGCTGGTACTTCAGATCGGTTACCATTTTTGGCATTAAATATCAAGTGTATTATTGATTCAAAATGGTTTCGTTAACACGTTTCGTGCCACATATACCATTTTCGGTCACACTTATTTCTGCGATTAAAGATTTGGCAATCGAGCACATGATATTGAGGGATTTTGAAATTGTGAAATTTCAAAATTTGAAACTTTGGAATTTTAGAATCATACAGTTTTAAAATGATGAAGGAGTCCAGTTTTGGAAGGGGTCAATCCAAATGTTTAAGAGAACCGTTGTTGTATATATTAGAAGCATTCTATGTTTATCTGAAAGTAATCAATCCGTCAAACAATGATCAGTTGCGTCACGTGTTAGCAATTTGTAGTCCGACGTGCATACGAATGAAACAGAAATAGAGTTGCTGTGCAAGATGATGCTATTATTGCTAAAGGATTCACCGAGCATTTACGTTTATGCTGTAGCTGCAACGTGTGCTTATCGTCATCGAGCGAACATCGTGCATCGTTTCGATGCATCGCATTTCGAATTGCATTTTCCAGGCTGTCGGTGTATCAGATTTACACTATCTAGGCTCCGATATCGCGAGAAATTGCACCTCTTCAATTTTGACGAACGTTGACCATTTCTGATATACACGATACACCCGCACAATTATTAATACGCTGATCGGTGTGCTCGTCAAATTTTGCATAATTGAATAATGAATAGCACAAAAGAGAAGAAAGCTCTGGAGAGAGTTAATATTATACTCTTACCAAATTGAAAGCTTCTATTCGAAAATTGATCGAAGATAAATTAAATATTTTCTTTTTGGTTTTTGAAATCATTCAAAATAATAAAACACAGATTGCACTTTGGAATCTTGTTATGCATTAGAAATACAAATATTTCTAAGGATATTTCATTATTTATTTATGCAAACATAAAATCCTTCAGTTATAGAGGATTAATTAATTTCTTTTATTTCTTTTTATAAATATAAATTAATGCTGCACGTTGAAAGCATAGGTGCCTATGTGTGTTAGATTCAATGTTGACCCTAATGTATTTGCATTTCTTAACTCCGTTACCATTATATTTAAGTAATCATAATTTTTCTGAAAATTTCCGTGAATTATAGTAATAGCCCAGAAGTAGTCAAAATCAGAATGATAAATTTTTCCTTTCAAGTCGTGGGCCACCTTGGTGACAAGAACACAAGCTGTTACGCAAGCCCTGTCGTCATGGTGACATCGAGGATATTACCAGGCGTGAAACGCCTCTATGATGTCCCATTGTGCTGTCCAAATAGCTGCTAAATCCGCTTGTCTCCGTGGCGACAGGTCGCGTCTCTGCTCGCGAGTGGATTTCATACGTTTCAAAAAGAAACGCTCGAGCAAGCTTCTCATAACATATCCCTCTTAAAATTCATTTTCTATCATTTCTGCAGAATGTAAGTAACACCTTCTAATACATTAGAACGTGCATAATAATTTGCTAAAAGAATTTTTCATTTTTTATCAAATGGAAATCTACACAATGAGTTAAAGTGCCCTTTATTTTTTTTAAATTTTATTATCTTTCTAATTGTAAGTATGCAAATGATACGGTTTTTTAATTTACTGCTTGGTTTAGTCTTCATGATTTTAATTGTCAATATTTGGGTACAAGAGGAAGACAGAGGTTCGCGACCTCAAAATAATAGCACACGCTCCACTTTACTCGCGATTATCGTCCCCGGTTTCTATGAAAGATGGAACGCATGAAAAAGTCGATATTTCGCGGCTTTAACGTCGCGCAGGCGTCCTTAAGGGTGCCCCATCCCTTCGTCTTCTTGGCCCGATTTTTCACGATAATTCACCGACGAATTCCTTCACGATGGAATCCCGAGAAAAGTTTGCCCGCTTTTGACTCGTGTAAACAGTGGGAGATTTAAGAATCGTGGAAAAATCAGAGAAAATAAACTTGTAAAATAAAATAAACAGCAACAAGTTGAATCGAAAACTAGAAGCGAATAATGCCTCTGATTCTTATTTGCATATATTGGAAGAATCATTTTTTAAAAAAGTATAAAATTTAAAAAATGAAAACGATATGAAATACAAAATTACATTAAAATTTGGGGCTCTCTCCATGGTCCGCTGTCCAAGGGTTAATACAATTTCTTTTAGGTAGATTATTATAAACGTAAAATCACAAAGATTCTTTGCAAATACCGTGGAAAATACAACAAAACACCCTACACGAAGTAAAATTAAATTTTAATCAAGTAATTCAGCAATTAAATTACTATTCCAATCTTCTTTTAGAAACAAATTTACACAATTGTATTCCATCTATATAAAATATTAAAAAATTAAATTACATTCAAGTAATTCAATTACACTGTATATTTATGTTTTTAAAGCAAATTTCCGTAAAAATGAAATCCCCCTAATTCATCAACTTAATTATGTATTCATATTTCACCCTGAAAATCTTACGAAACAATCTTTCAAGCTTACGAAATTAAAGTATCTCCCTCAAAAGCGTAAAAAACAGCTGAAGAAGAGAAAAGGGAAGGGTGCGTGAAGCTACTTAAAAAAAAGGAGAGGGGGAGTGAGGAAAGGGCAGAGGGAGTAATAAAGGGTGCGCTTAACGGGCCATTACGTACACCATAAAAAAGATTAAAGTTAAACCGCTATTATGCAAAATTACATTGCTCTCTGGCTTTTCTTTCTGTATCGTTACACACACATATGAAGAATATCCTTGTACTTCATTCAGGATACAGTTGTGCAAGAAAACACACGGACACAAATGAAAAAGACGAAGAATGTGCTAATTCACGGTGGAAAGATATTTTAAGACTTCAGTCGTTAATGTTTAGTTTTCATAAGTTACAAGACGAGCTATTGTCATTATTCACTGCTTGCAAAAATAGCCGCCTGGTTGCTAGTAGCTACAAATTAACATTTTTAATGAATTTTTCATTTGCACAAAAGGATTGTCATAATATTTTAAAAATTATACAAGCAAATACCTGGAAATGTTGACAGGGTGTAAATTTGTTTTCTGATATAAATTAAACCGGTGGTTTATCTTTAATTGAAAATTTATTTTTGAATTTATCTTGGATTACTTATCACTGGAATATTAAATCCATGAAAATGTAAAAATATTCGAAATTAAAATTGTAATTAAGAAGGTGTAATAATTAATTCATACATCTAATAATAATTTTAATTAACCCATTGTCCCAACTCTATTATTATTTTTACTACATTTTAATCCAATTTTTGAATGCTCTTTCCACAATCTATTTTAGAAAGATTTATAATATTATTTAACAGAAAAATTTTACTGAAATAAATTTTTTAATTCTGATTGGAATAAAATACCTAATAACAGATGACTCAGCATAATGAATTCTTTAATGTTATACTATGGTGAACTTACGAGCCAACTTAAAAATAGGCACTCATCGTCAAATAAAAGCATTGACAGGATTAAAGTTCCTAATCCATCGAAAATTACGACATCGCGTGACTAACTCACAGAACGTACTTCTCTTTTATAGGACTTCGAATTCATGGAAGAGGCAAAAAAAATGAAATAGGACCAACGGTGACTTCATTTTTCATCCAAGCGATAGAAACTTCAATTTTTTTCATTTTTACAGAAAACTTATCACCATACTTCATTACGTATATTTCAAATCACGTTAAAATTAAATATTAATTTCTATATAATAAATTCGTCAACTTTAAGTAGTAGAATTATTTTCAAAATTTTCATTATATTTATCGGAACGAACAAAGATTGAAATGATTTCGGATTGAGTCACTATATTGATGAACAAAAGCAAAGCTGCAGCCAAGATACGGAAGCATACTTCCACACCATCAAGAAACGAATCTTGATTAATGGTGTAAGTTTCTAACGTCTAGGCGACGACGGTTCGGAATTTATAATGAAGGAATACATTAAAATGGTCCATCGCAACTGAAACTCGAACCCTTAGTTCGCGACACCATTGTTCATCGACCGCTAATCATGGAAAAATAACGTCGTTCCTCCCTGCAATTAGTGCCTCATCTTTTGATCGATGATGGCAATTACGCTTCGAAAGTGCCGATAGAAGACAAAGGAACAAATTCATCCAGCGACTTCGAGTTAGGAGCCGTTTTCATTATTAGTAGCAGTGATTAGGCCAAGAGTCCTTTCATATCAACGAATCCTTTCAATCTCGCTGTTTTCTCTCTTGGAAAGAATTAAGAGAGGAACAATAACACCGATTGTCGCAACCTAACCATGCGGATTTTTTGCATTTTGACTGAGATTTCAGATTGAAACCATCCATGGACAGCCTTACCCCTAACAGAGGGGAGAAGAATCATTTTGACCCCACCAATGTTGTCACCCTCTTTTCCCATTAAAGCAGTAGGAAAGATTCATTCACTTTTAAGAACTAAATGGTGATGGAAATGTAAGATATGAAATTGAAGATTTTTGAAAAATTACAAAAATATAATATTTCATTTTTGTACTGGATAATTGTAAAGATCATAGAACAAAGAATTTTAAATTCTCAATTTTAATAATGTTTGGGCTAGACTAGGAATCGAAATTTTAGTCCTGGTATTTTAATAATTCCAAATCTTGATTTCAACAAATTTTAAATTTAATTTCTGTTCTAAAGACTCTATCATTATTAAATAAAATTGATATATACTTGCAAATAATACAAATTTTTTATCTCATTTTCAAATAATCCTATAAATCTAAAAAATAGAATTTTATTTCAACGCAAAATTATTCAGCTGATTTAATTCCCATGTTACAACAGTAAACGATAACTTGTTCATAATTATGCTAGTTCGAAACTACGTGTACATTTGGAGGATGCAAATTTTCGCTTAACCAGGGATTTGACGTTTATCCTTGAATTCTCAATTTCGATGTATGTAGATCATGGTTACATTTCGTAAACGACGGATCCACGAAAACTATTTCACAATTAAACAGGCACTTACCTTGTAACTGCTGACCGCATGAGCACCATCGTAGATGTATAAATGATCATTGCAGTCCAACTGTAGTTGATCAAAACGTAGCATAAATCGTTGAAGAATGCTATGGGTTTGAAATGTGATGGTACAATCGAGGTCTTTCTCGTGTTGCGATATGAGAACAGCCCCATCTATCTTTCTATAGAGATCACGCATGAAATTCTTCTTGCACACGTCGCTTATTTGATCTGCGAACAGAAAAATGTAAATAATATGAGAAAATTTATAATGACGTGTTTGTTTGAACAATTTATTACTGAATAATTTTCTAGAGGATTTTATATTACAATTCAGCAAATAATAACTTTTAATCACAGTAAACTTTATTTTAGTGAATAATATTTCTGTATTTATACTAATTATAGTAATAGCATTTTGAATCCAGAAAAGAGAGAGACAAATATTCCAATTCTTAATAATAATTAGAAAAACATAATATCGCACGCACCAAATTAATTTGCACACTTAATAATAATTTTATTGGTATTTGCAATGAATAAATCAAATGATTCGTTTTAAATGTAGAGAAAGAAAGTTAATCGAATTCCATCCGATTTCAATTGTCACGAAGGTATTCCGTAAATACACAACGGTGTGTAAAAAAAAAAACAAAATTACCGTCGTATCGCCGTTGGTAAGTGCTTGCATTGATAAGAAACGATTTGATCGACTTTTAAATCCAGTCAAGTGCACCAGACATCGGGGCCCAATGTCTGTCCCGACTGTTGGCAAGCTAGGTCGAATTATCCGATCGATTGACGACCGATTGATTCGCGCATCGCCAGGATAATGGCTCGAATTCGATTTCGATGCACCTGCGATTAGCTTCGGTCTGCTGCATCCGATGAGATAAGAGGGGCGAAAAAGAATTCTCACTCGTGTGTATCTTTACATTCATGATACAATAATAGAAAACAAGAAATAAAACAAATCAGTGTAGTAATTTATATAAATAAAACGAAATTATTAGAAAGTAACAAATAATTTTTCATTATTTTTAAATAACTTGCTTTTGTTCCAAAATCTTATTCAAAGATTTTCAAATAAAAAGTTGTTCGGTATTCTGAAATATTTCTATTTTATTTTAAATTTTAATTTCAAGATTATTGTACACTAGTATTCGAAATTGTGGACGCTTTTAAGTTCCTTTATTTAACTTCATCGGATCAAATTAAACATAATTAATTTACTAAACAATAATCCAAGATTTCATCGGTATGACCTTTGATCCAAGTGCACTAAAAACGAGGATCAGAAGCATCCCAAAAACAAAAATTTCCGTTCTCAATTCTATTACACGATTTAACCCCTCACTTCCGGCCTTCTGACTCCAAATATCCCTTCAACCTATCGCATCTCGGTTGTTTTCTCTCCGCCTTCCACCGGAGGCAAGTTCAAACGCCACAAACGAACAGAAACGTGTAGTACAAGGGAGAGAAAATTAATTCGCGAATTCGATAAAACTTGTGCGACAATTTCACGGATGGAAGTCGTCGGTGTGTGCTCCGTTCGTTTGGTAGGGTTCGTTTCGACCGAATAAAAAAGATACGGAAACAGCATCGAGGGGATGAGGAGAAGAGGAGGAGGGGGTGGTGGGATGTCGAAGAAACTCGATTGAAAAGTTTTTCGCTCGTGTTGCCCGGGGCCATCGGGAGCACAATCGTGAGATAGTTTTCCGCGTGGCGTGCAGCTGCGAGATCTGCTCGAATGTGGACCGACAACGCTTCTCGGGATATTCAGGCAAGATTTTTCGATAAAACTATGCAGGTCATGGAAAGAAGTATGCCTGACTTTCGCGATCATCTCCCCCAAGGCGCTTGTAAATTGAAAGAAATCCAGGCGAAATGTTATTAAGTTGTTGCATATCGCATGAAAGATGGAGAGTCTGACGTGATTTCACGACATAAAAGTATTTCAAAGTGACACTTATGGCATATCATAAAGTTTCACGAAAATAACCCCATCAAGAATAAATTGTGGTTAATTATAGAAAACTATGACTGACTTCAAAAGGTATGAAGTCTAACTAAATTTCATGACAAAAAACTTTCACAACATGTCACTCATTCTACATCAATTTGAAGCATAAAGTTTAGAGAAAATGACTACATACACGTACCTTCCATTAAGGTTTGCAATACAAAATGGTTGCGTGTCAAATACAACAGGATTACATTGTTGCATGTAAAGTCTGATACAATTTGATGACAGAAAAATTCCATTAAATGGCACGTATCGTACATTAATTTATAGCTTAAAGTTTGATAAACACGACCGCATAAAGTTTTTGTTAGATTTAGAGAATTGCTAGTTGTAAATTGCAACATATAATAGACACGATAGGAAGAGTTCTACGTACCATTAATGTATGAAAACAAAATACCATGTAATTTTCATGAAAGAAAAAAATGAATCTAACTGCCCTCTATACAAATTCTTTTGCAACTAATCACTCGTAAACAGGAAATTAGCGTTTGAACGTTATCAGAGGCTATTACAGTATGCTGGTTCAATCGTTTTCATGAATGGTAATTTAGACCTGCCCCTTCTTTTCGGTAGAGAAATCCATCCCATCACATCTCTCCATTCGTCCAAATTTGCTTTAGCTACGAATCCAATCGCATTTAAAAATACCTCATACCCGATTTATGCTACACGGTTTATCCATTTCTAAATTAAGCTCTATTCTAATTTATATTCAAAGTTCTGATGAATAGTTCAATTTAACGCGTCAGATGTTTTACACTTTACATGAAAACTATTCTTATTATATCTATCTAACTGTCTATCTAAAAGCATTCAAAGTCCAGATGTATTTATAATAATTAATAATTATAATTAGCTGAAAATATCAAGTTTCCATAATGTTAAAAATTGTTTTCTTTTGGAAAAATTAATTCAGTTAGACGATAGATTGTAATAATTATCTTGATAAAAGCGCCTTATTTTCAAATAAAAAGAAAAGTATTAAGCTCTCGCAACAACAAATATTATTCTTTCCTCTCCAATGATTATTACCTCGATCAGTTTCCTTCGAAGGACCTTTATCCCCGTCGAAGCGATCAAATTCGAACGAATTCGACGCCATTAATCACAGTTATTAGTCCCGCAGCTTGCCTGTGTTCAATTCTCACGCTCGATGGACACACATACTTGCTCATAATTCAGCCGTACAATGGGGAGGGTAGACGCATAATCGTCGCGGAAACGCCGATATTAATGACGCGAGTTCTTCGCGTAAATTCGCCCAGAGTTTCTGCTCGTAAATTCCAGGAAAAAAGTGGAATTTCAAGGAAACGAATGCTCGTCGAGAGCAATCAAATTTCTCGGAAAGCGAATAAAAATGACGATAGTTCCATGGAGAGAAAGAAAGTTAGACAAAGAAATGAAATGGTACTATGGAAAAGGGAAGCTGAAGACGATGCAAAAGTACAAAGAATACTTCGGGTACCACGAAAAGTCGCGTGCAAAACAAACCAGGTGAAAGTGGGGTGAGAAAGAAAGGCCACCCTTTGGCCATGGTTGTGCGCGTTCGCCCTTCGACCCTCCAGCAAGCAGCGTCACCCTTCTACCCCCGTTGGCTGCCCTCGTGGCACCCTCGAGCACGATCCTCCCTCGCCACCTAACCCCTCCTGCTCTGCTCTCACCCTCTTGGGACGATGTAAGCCCGCTTCGTCGATCAATATTACTCTCTCTTCGAGCGTGGCACGGCTCGTCTGAGCGGCAACCGAGCGCTATCATATTAAGTTGCCGAGCACTTTGGCTGCGAACGGTGCTGTGTTCCTACAGAGCCGAGAGCCGAGAGCCAAGAAACTTTTTCTTTCCAACAGAACCGTCGACCGATTTTATCTGTTCCATGGCTGAGCAACGACCAAGCGAAAGCAGAGGGCCAGAGAGAAACAATGTTATCGCTGCATAACGGGGATGATGCTCTTAAAAGTTCCAACCACCACGATCGACGCTACTAGATATCGCTCCGACAGAATAATTCTCCAAAATCTGATCCCAGCTTGTTCGTCAGATTATTTCCAGGGTGCATACTGGCGTATTTGCATAGAAAAATTCAGTAAAATTTGATTTTACGAAAATGTATTTTTATCGAACGCTTCAAATCAGTGTTCGAGTTATCTCTGATATTTGTAGAAATGAAAAAAAAATTTATTTAGACAAATTATATCATATTACAATTCAATACATTTTTTGTAGCTGAATTTTCAGGGATTTTTAGTTTTTTTCTTTCTAAATTAACTCTCCATCCGAACCCAATGCTCTTCTGAGTCAATAGAAATTTCATTACACATTAATTTTTATAATTTTTGAAACATTTATAATATCTGATTGCGACGATTCCAGTTACAGCCAAAATAGATTCTTCTTATATCTCATTACTTAACCCTCCGTCACCAATATTGTTTCTTACTAACACGACCGACATTACGAGTTTTTTTATAGCCGAGCGTAATTTTTTATTGTTTCAGGCTGTAAGGAAATCTACAAAAACTCTGAGATACTTATTAAAGTATCTAATTTAATATACAAGTGTTAGTTGGGCGAAATATTTAACGATATTTGTAATAAAAATAAAAATTGGGCGGCAAGTATTGAAAGATGAAATATTTTCCTGGCTCTAAATGACCTATAATGCCGGCGAAGGATAAAGTTTAGTTTAAAATTTGTAACACAGGATTAAAGAAAAAAATTTCGCGATCTTCAAATTTTTTAAATATAATGGTCCAAAATTTATAAAAAAATATTGTTCCTTTGAAACAGGTAAAAGTGCTTTTACTTCACTTTGCGCGTTTCACGTACTTTCATGTTAGAGATAGATAAAATGTTTTTCTTTAATCCTGACCGAACGATCGTTCACTTCAGAAGAAACAATTTCAACCGAAGGAAGTTCATTTTATTCTCTCTTCGAACTGAAAATAAATTAAAACCACTTGAACCGAGGTACCACGTGTTATTTTTAGCGTCCATAAAACACGAAGACCCGTGAGAACAGTCAATAACTTGAAAGCTTGCAAAAGTTAGTAAAAATGTTTCGAGATATTATTGTAACGGTACAAACGAGAATCATTCGATAAAAACACACGCCTTTCACTTAATTCGACTTAATCAACCCTGATAATTACATTCGACATGTGTTTACTTTCCACTTAATAAAATTTGCAAAAGATCGTAAGCTTTGTATCTGTAATAAAAATTGAAAGGTAATATATTTTAAATGCTTATGTATTCAAAGGCAAAAAGATAATAAAAATGTGAAAATATCTTCTGCCTTCATTTTTCATTTGAACTTAAAATACATATTAGTTTTAATCTTTGTACACTTCTTTGTTGATAATTTTACTGATAATATAAATTTCTTCCTTTAAGGCACCAGGTGCGGCATCTGCTGTTTTGCATTGAGCTTGAATGAAACAACTGATGCGTCATCGACTTAGCATAAGAGTGACATGTTGTTATTACAGTTTATTTACTTGTATCAGGCAGAAATAAACATCATGGCAATCTCGTGTAACAATATGATACATCGTAATACGAATAAACACAAGGGTGGTATGTTGTTTGAGACATTCAAGCAGACAGCACAATGTGGGAAAGGTCAAAGACCCGCTTTAGGGAAGGATACTCGTACCACGATCATTTACCAGTTTCTCTTCACATAAAATTTAGAAAATATACAATAATAAATGCTGAATTAAATTATATAAAATTATTTTAGTTACTTAGAAAAAAAAGTGACTATATCTTCTCAAGATATATCAAATATTATTCCAAAAACTTCATTTCTGCCAGAATTAACCCTCTGTGATAAGAAGCTCTTGGCCTAAAATTTTTATATTTTACTAAAAAACAATGGAACATGGTAATACACAATTAAAATTGCTCATACCGTGATATATTAACAAAAATATCCCTACTTTTTATTACTATCAATAAAAGCCAGCACACCAGCACAATCTTTATTATTAATTATTATACAATGTCCTAAATTAGGCCTGCCCAAATAGAGGACATCAAATCCTTCAGCTAAGGGTACATAGTAAAGATTTCACGAACCTCTCCCAGACCCTCAGAGAATCCTTATCATTCCATTGTTAATTAGAGGACTGACATTAGAAGGTATATAAAGCGAGCCATGTGTTTAGAGACTTAATTCCCTCTACTTGAAATCGTATGCCCCATAGTGACCTGAAATGACTGATTACTCACAGTTGTCGTTCTTCGCCTGGGCATGACCGGGCCCCTGACACAATGTCAGTGCCAGCAGCAGCAGGAAGGCGCACGAGCCTTCCGTGAAGCACATTTCCTGCGTATACCCTAAACGTCACGCGCACCACATGCTCGAACGGACCACGATCAACCCGCGAGAAATAATCCTTGAGGCGTGGAACGCCTTCTGGGATCACGGTAGACGACAAACCGCACCCCGCGACGGTCTACGTGCGACTGACCGACACAGGTGCGCGTCATTTTACGCGCGAACCGCCTTACTCTCAACGACCAACGCGCATGCGCACAACGAGATACTATAACAGGGTGTGGATGGACGGGGGTTTGAAAGGATCCGACGGCGTACTACGCCGACACCCACGGTCATTGCTGAGGCGAGTTAATGAGCGAAAAGATACAGGCTGCTTTTACGAGCGGTATCCCGTAATGCAAGGTGTGTCCGTAGGGTGGCAAGGGGAGGTTTGTTCCGTTAAATGGAATCGGTGTGCTGTTCTTCTTGATTGTCTTGGGTTTATGACCCAACAGAAGGTGGGGTGGGTCTTGATACACCGACGGTACTGTTCTTTTTATTGCAATGTTTTCCTATGCAAATATTGATGGTTTGTTGGCGGAGAATGAAGGGGATGTACATATTTAGTGGATAGGCTTTAGATTTAACCATTGTAGGGAATAGTGGATCAATTATGACCCGGTCATATGAAAGGTATACAAAAATGCTTAATAAAGAAAATTTAATTATAATGCACACATGGTATTCAACGATCCTTGACTAAGCAAATAATAATTAGAATGCAACTCAGAATTCAACTATATATGAAACATTTGAATTGTAAGTTGCGACATGAATGTTACTTTATACGATTCTCTTAGGAATTATAAAAGCACAGGAAAATCAATGGAGACGTCTCATTAAACCCACCGAACTCGAAATTAATTTTAACTTTTTTTAAAAATGAGGTCAGCGACGTTTTTTTTACAGAAATTTTTGCCAAGGTATTCTCAACGGGTTCGGGGAATTTAACATTGTGCCAGTTTTTACTATGCCTTTAACGATGTACCACACAAGTTTTTACCGCACGAACGAGAAGAAAAGAAAAATATAGCAGTGTGCTGTCAAAAACTGGTAGACAACAAAGTAAAATTGAGATGACGTTGGCGAAAACAGGTCAACCGTGCAAGCGTACAATATTTACGGTCTGACAATTTTTCTGAAACAGAAAAATTAGGAAATAAACGTAATTGAAACATAAGTTTCATACATTCACTTCGAGTGCCAAGATAGAATAAACGTAATTTTGCAATTACGAACGACACAGCTACACTATTTCTGAATTTACATAAACAATTTTATTTTCTGCTCACACCCGTTTGCTTTTCCTTTCACGTTCAAAGTAATTCAATGCAGTAATTTGCAGTATTTAAGTCAATTAAGTCTTTGACAGAGAATTTTCATTTAAAGTAAAATGTGAAGTAGTTATTCAAAAGCTGACCACAATACAGTTTATTTCATTAAAAACGCTACAAACGAGGAGAAATTCAGGTAATATTAAAATTAACATTGATGGAATTAAAATGGTGATGAAGTAACTTAATTACAATACGATACAGTAGAATAATATAGTTCTATGTAGAAAATAAAAGTAGCTTCAAATTCCACCTTTTGAAGATAAAATTAAAAATTTGTATTGCATTAAAAAAAATGATACTAATAAACATCTATAGTATAGGGTAGAGAAATAATAGTAATTATATAAAATAATAAGAAGTCCAATAAAAATTCTATTGATTTGAATTAAAGAATTACAGAACTCTTTTTTATTCAAATTTTTGCAAACAAACTTTTAATTCACAAACAATTCAATATTTCAAATTTCATGGTCTAACAAAACTGTATTAAACAATGACCAGTTCAAGTTTCAAGAGGACTGTAGGTACCATTGAATCAACAGAAGCTTCAAAAACATTGTCTCACGATTAAATACAACAGACAATTGTACGGCGCAAAATGAATTATGCTCATTATCCTAACGCTGCATTAAGTCGTTGAAACAGTTTCACGTTAGCCAGGCTAATTCTGGAAAATTAAGAGGTTCACTTAGTCAATTTACCAGACAATTGTTGCTGTAATCAACTATGCTTTTCATCGGAACACACCTAATTCTGCGACAGAAATCTGCTAACAGATGTGAATGTCAACTTCAGCTGACCTTGTGTAATGAACAGAGAGGTGAAAAAGAGTGTACGAACTTCTGGCTGTAAGAAACTTCCTCATTACTCTTCGTGTCCAGAAGATTTAACTCTTTGCACTGGGGAGCAAAAACAGTTATGATATGTTCTTGATGGAATAATTCCTCTATTTTATAACGTTTGTATTTTTTAACAACAAAAAACGAAAAAATATCAAAATCACTTACTATTGAATTTAAAGGTGCCAAGAGTGTAATTATCTTTGTTAAAAACTGTAATCTAATGAATTATAATAATCTCAATCTAAATATCCATCATATGTTAACAAATGTGTGAATTCTTATATCTAAATTTGAGCCATTCATAGTCCAAAATGATGAAGTTCACTTTTTGAATTTTTTAAAACTTTAGTGTCAAAGCACTTGATTGATGCGTAACTTTGCATATTTGATCAGTTTTCCTACTTTTTGTTATTTTAAAGTTAATCTTATTTGGCAAATAGGCGGCTCATTTAATACTATTACATATATTCAGGTCATTAAAATTCTATATTAACCATCGATTGAATGATAAAAAAATTATGTTGATTATGAAAAGTATACCAAGACATTGAACAGTATTCGCATACACGTTACATCGGCGAAGCTTGTTCAATTAAGAATAAAGATGCACCAAACGAACCAATAAAGTATAATACTCGACAAATAGTATTCATGTTGCACGATTATATGATTCTTCGTGAATAATTTCAACGAGAATCTCATTGATATCCTCGAAATCCCGTTCAATTGGAGTTCCCAGTTTTAAGTATCCCGGAAGTAGCGGTACATTGAACCGAGTTTGGCAAATGAGGAGCATCAAGTGGTCATGGAATATTTTTCTAGGTCGAAAGCCGATGAATCGAAACGACTACGTCAATGAAGAGATAGAATATATACATGTATATATACAGATGGAAAAATCTGAAAAGGGATACTTGAAAATGTACTCGAAAGCTGGCCTCTGCACAATAGTTGTACCCAGGCCACGTGTATTTGAAAAACAATATTTAAATTTCTCCCTTTGACGCAACGAATCGTGAAAACGGCTCGATTAACTGGTTCAATTTATTGTAGGCCAGTTGCAGATGAATTCAAATAAATTCATGAATACAATGGCATAAATTTCCCTGAAAATATCCAGGTTATTCGACGATCGTTATAAATAATATACTTCACCGACTCTCGAACCAATAAACCGCATCAAATATTGTGGAAGTAATTAATAAAAATCGTTATTATAGATACTGATGGGCGTGGCCAATATGCTTTTTGCAATATGTTCTTGTTTTACGTTATATTTGTCTTTTTAACGCTAATAAACAATTAGGAAACGAAAAAGGAAAAAAATTTACCTTCTGATTTATTGATAAAACGAAACAAAGCAACATGCAACGCTATGTTGCAAACGATACTCTACTCAAAGTAAAAAGAACTATTATAGAAAACAATAGTAGCAACATTATTGTGTAGTAAAACGTATCACGAAAATGGCAACGTTGTTTCAGGTTGGAGGAAAGCGAGATTAAATTCATGTTTTAATTATTCAAGCCCGTTAAAGGTTTTACGTATGGGTTCAGTAGTATGAGTCATTCTATGTCAGACCGTCTCTTACGTGGAAGTAGTAAAGTCTATATTAGTTTCGCAACGCAATGTTTGCGTCACGCAACGTTGCACATGTGTTACAACTTTATAGCTTTAATTTCAGAAACCACCACCGTGTTTTGAATACATTGTACCAAAGGATCTGCTGTAATTGCTTCCTCTTTTTTTTCGAGGACAATCAGTACGTTTTGCATACAGGAAACTTACTATTAATGCTTTGATGACTAGTGTAAAGCATTTGTGAATTTGTCCACACTGATTTTTTTCTTTTCTTCTCTTTTCTTCTCTCGGCGATGCCAATTTTCTTAAGTTGCATCGCTACACAAAAGATTCATCTCACTACCACATTTTGGACAGCTTCTGTTTAAAATAAGATGAATATCATGCAAGCTACGAAGACTACAATCTGGGAAGAACAATAGAAATGGCAACAAGGTTCGTTCACCAACCGCAAATAAAATATTGATGGTCCTGGTGATGAGCACGAGTTACAAGGATCAATATCCAGAACCGAGGGCGAGGCGCAAGTGCATTCTTCGTCTGTTCAGGAAAAGAAAAGTTCGTAAATTAACACATCGAATCCCGGTAAACAGGATGAGTTCGATTGGTTGAAAACTATGTACAATTCGCAACTAGTTTCCGCGTGGAAAACTTTCTTGTTGTGATCGCCTTCGGCCGTCGAGGGAAAAACGGGAAACGAAGTGAAATAAAACTGATAGCATTTCGTTAATCGGTTAATTGTGGTGAACGATTTTAATTTCAAAACCATTAACATCTTTATTACTGAATATATCATTATCTCAATTTTTATTGTAGCACCTTGATAACTGGACATTTTGCAGAATAAGACTTTCATCATTTTACACTTTCCTTTATTTCTAATAATGATTATTTATAGAATTATCCTTGGGAAGATTATTTAACGTATGTTGAGAAATGAATAATATTCAAATTGTAGTTAGCACTTGACAGGATATGTGAAAATAAATAGTGAAGGGTAAATAATATTAACTTGGCAAAAATTGTGTTAAATTTTTTTAAAAGTATTAATATGTTCTATAAATAACATCATCATTGTTTATAATCCATAAAGTAACTGTAATGACGAAAATCAAATAAAAAGAAGAACTTGAATTAAATTATTCTTCATTCTAGAAAACTGTGAAAAAGGCTCTATTATTTTTCATGTAAAATCTGCGAAAGGGTAAAATATGAGGAGCTTATTTAGCAATCAAATAACAGTTCATAAAGAAACGTCAGAGAGAAATAGGAGAATTTGAGTAAATACCATCATTTCAAAGTCAATAACAAGAAACGTGTATAATAATCTTATTTATCACAATGTAATTTCAGCCTGGAACTTATGAAAGGATGTTTGATTTAAATGGAAGAAAGAAAAATGATGAGATTATAAAATAAAGAAGAGAAAAGGGAATAATAATAAATCAGTGTAAAATAAAGCTTCGAAACGTATTCTTCATATTTGATCAGCACAGTTTTAAAAGCTTGAAAAAGTACAGTTTTTGTAAAATTATTTTAAAAGGACTGTCCGATCTACTGGCCAAAAGTCCGTGTTAAAATTACTGGACTGTCACCTAGAACCCTGATAAAAACTGCCCTTCCCTCTCACCCCCTTGTAACGGGATTTGAGCAAGCGAGTTGAACGGGAGAAGCTTGGAGCAATTCGAGGCTTGAATTTAACGACGAAGCAGTCGACCGTATAATTAACAAAGAATTTAGTTCAAAGAGGAAAATGTAGAACGACGAGGACCGTTGAAGAGTCGGGCATGAACTACTCATACATCTCCCCCTTACTCTCTTTTTATTCTTCATCACCCCCTACCCAGACACGTGTACTTTCGTTGAAAAAGAGAAAGAAAGAAAGAAAGAATGAAAAAAAGGTCTCTCCATTCTTCGTTCGCACCCTCTTTTAATTAATATCCATGTGTTCCCGCGAACACTCACGGCTAATGATACTAATCAATTTCGAGCGAGATGATACTTCCGGTTGTCAGAAATATTTGACCAACGTGTGATGTGTATCTGTTTCTTTAATAAAAATGCCCGCATAAACGCTTTATTAATATTCTTACTAAAAAATGGCTGGTGGTTCATTGAAACACTCGCGTGTGGTTGACTTTTTACCTGAGTAGAATAATTATATTTCATCAAGTGAACCATACACAAAATGAATAATTATTCAGATATGAATAAACATAGTAAACTGAATATGTAGGTTTTTAATTCAGGAGCAAAATATGGTAACACTACCTGTTTTAATTTTAAAATCACGTGAACGAATGTATGAATCGCTGTATCTACATACGGAGTGCACCATTTAAATAAATAATTTTATAAAAAATTTCGACTCCTATTTTGCAAATTAACGAATCTGTTAGTCCAGTAATTACAATTCAATTCAAGGGCTTGAAAAAACTACGTGAATGAAATTTCAACAAAATAAGTCGAATTATTAAACTAAGTATTCGAAAGAATTTTTCGCTTACCAAGCAACTATTTCAACGAACCCAGCTATCCAAATAAATTCCTTCGCATCTTAAGCTTCTTA
The DNA here is from genome assembly GCF_051020975.1 of Osmia lignaria lignaria. NCBI lineage: Eukaryota > Metazoa > Arthropoda > Insecta > Hymenoptera > Megachilidae > Osmia > Osmia lignaria. The sequence goes on from NC_135041.1 coordinate 10,958,269, forward strand.
AAGGTAAAGTGGCTATCTATAATTTCGTAAGGTGTTATTTTCTTTTTAACACAACGAACACGTATCGGGGTGGAAATTTCGTTTTAGAATTGTATTAGCCAACAGCACGTGGGATCGGCGACTGCTACTAAAAATGTCGTCGAAAATTAATCGCTCGCCAAGGCGAAACAATAATCGCCACGCTTGTTCTCGTTTCGAGATAGACGATAGTTGGAATTTTCTCACCACGTTCTCTGCAAACTACAATGTTCATGGATCGCAGTTATAGCCAATGGAAACATAAATAATTTTCCAATGGAATGAAAAAAGGAAATGTTCATTACTAGAGATGCACGCCTTTCATTTAAAATAAAAGTAATTACTCTAAACAAGATTACAAATAAATTTCGTTAAAAATAAAAGATATATGGAAAGTCATTATAAAGCAAAATGAATTCTTAAATAGCATTGTATTTAGACAAAACTATGTCAATTTTTGTCTTCAAGTATATCCAGCACTGACAAGGTAACTATTATATAATTAAGGATAGCGTTACTCGCAATTAGCAGATAATAAATCAATATTAATAAAAGCTAATTTGTGAAAGGGCTTTTTTCTTTCATTTCTTAATGAACCTTAAAGTTGTTAACAGCACAGAGATTCGATAAACTTTAACCTAATAATAGACTCTGCTTTATAATGTACAGTTTCATTGAATTTATTCATCCATATTCAATGTAATATTTCTACACTTGAATAAATAATATTCTGTAATAAAAATGTAAAATAATTTCTTTTCAGAGATTTTAATTTCTGGGTGATAAATTAAAATTTCACTAGTGTCTATTTTTGAATATTCTCCTCTATGAATTTTGAAAACTGCTAAATGAAATCTTATATCATTGATTTTTCGAATTTCAAATTTCATGTTCTTTTATTAGAAAAACATAAACAATTTTCTTGCAAATAGTAGGATTTAGGTACAAGACCATTTCACAAAAGATTCTATATTCCGGAAGTGTTTCATGTACGCTCTTTTAGATCAAAGGAATCATATAATTAAACGTTTAAACGATTGAAAAAAAGGAGTGGAGAAAAGTTGGTTCGTGTTCGTTTCACGTAACAGAGATTTCATGTTCAATTATTCTTATCACTAGCCGTGGAAGACGGGGGGGAAGCGGGGAAGAAGGGTGTCAGGAACAAATGGTGGTAGCGTTCTTGAAGCTCGTTTACAACTTCGAATCAGTTAATTTGTTATTTGAGCTCGGCTTCTTTCAGCATTTCCATTCATGTATACACTTCCTCTTCCTGTGGAACAGGTCTTGAATCTTGAATCCTTGCAGAAGCAAAATTAATAATTAAACTTTTAACGAAGGGAAAGTAGATCAATTTTATATTTTTCCTTTTTGGTTGAACAAAACTATGGAAGTTTAAATTTCAAAAGTACCTATCATTTTATCATATTTAATTTTTTATCATGCAGTTATTTGAGAACTTTTATGTTTTAAAATTGGCTATTTGATACAAAGCAACCTAATATAAAAATAGACAAAAATAAACAAAAAGAATATCGTCTCAGGGAGAGTCTCCCTTACTTATTGTGCAAAATCAATGATCAATGAAGAAAATTCGTATTAATACTTGTCAAAAGCACAGCAAGTAAAAAAACAATAAGAATGGGAAAACATTTCACTGTTCGTGTCGAGCAGATGGTCTGCAGTTTCTTTCTGAAACTTTCCAGCTCGCGCTTTTTTCCATGCTCGGGTTTCTTCAAGTGAAAATGAAACGGACCGAGCCATTACAAAAGGAATACTTTCCCCAGCACGAGTTAATTAATTTTTCTCTCGACTGGTTTCGTTCTGTTATCTTCAATTGGAACATTTGCTCGCCGTAAGATTAAACTGATAAAGAATCCTGCTTGATAAACAATTATTTAATATTATAAAACAGAAGAACAGGAAGAAGTAATTATTAGTTTCATTACGAAACTTTTATGTAAAAGAAAGCAAGAGTTAAAATGAGAAATTAATTATTGTAAGGATCGTATCTGTTCCTTTTAAAGGAACATTTATTTTATGATGTGGAAATGTATAATCATATATTTTTCTTACATAGTGTAGCTAGGTAAAAACCTTTCGAAATGACGTGATTTTTACGGACCAATAATTATATACCCGTGAACCGTGGATTAAAGACGGACATAAGTAGGTGAAACGAGGACTAAAGAACGTTCCGAGAGTCGGACGGTTTATTAACCCTCTTGAATTGACGGGAAATTCGTTCTCCGCTTGCCCGTTGCGGGCAAACAGCACGGAACTCGCGACGTTTAAGTGTTTACTAAGAATTCGAAGGGAGGAAAATCGTTTGAGCACGGAGGAATCAATTTTCCCTTGGCGGCCCGTTTGCCTTTATTCGTTCCACCGTAGCGAGCAACGCCATTTCCCTCTCTCTTTCTGCCATTTTCTCGCGTGTTCGACGTTTCCTCGAATGCACGTGCACGACGAATGGAAATGGCCGCTCGGATCGATGGCAACGGAGTTCAAAGGACCAAAGATACGACGACGAGGGCCTCACTACGCCAAACAAATTATCCAAACAAGGAATCTGAAAGCTTTCCTGAACACGAAATTCTGAATCTTTTATGATTCGCAAACTACTGGAAATTCTAGTTAATTGTGATTTACGCTGGATAATCCAATTTATCACAAGTATCAATTTTGTATTTCTATCATTGCCAATTAGTGAAACTTGGTCGTAATATACTCGGCTTCCAAGAGACCTAAATAAGAATTCAGAACTCCATAAAAATCAAAATTATGAATATAAATTTTATATTTTTATCATTGCCAATTAGTGAAATTTGTTCGCAATATACTCGGGTTCCAAAAAACCCAAATAAAATTTTAGAGCTTCTAAAAGAGATACAAAATTCTTATATCTCAAAACAGAAAACAAACAACTTTTCAACAGGAAGCAACCACTCTATCTTCCAAATTACAAACTACCTCTTATCTCAGTTTCAAGAGTGGGTATCTATCTGACCCGTCTAGATTAACAAAATTTAAACGACACGATGATTTATTAACACGAAAGAGTTGATTCAAAGTTAACGTGAACTGACAAAGAAATAAAAAAAAAGTCAGTTGAAGGGAAGAAGATAGTAGAACAGGGTGGGACATGGGTAGAGAAACTCCTCCGAAACTCCATCAGCTTCCTGTTCCGGTATCTTAGGGCGCAATCAAATTACCCGCTAGCTTTCCGAGACATTATCGAGCCTGAACGTCTAGAGCTCCTTCTGCCTTTCGTCGGAAAAGTGGCACGAGAGGGAAATTGCTGGTTACGCCGCTGAATCTGGTCCGAAGTCACCTTTTAGTTTCTATGAACAAGCAACTCTAATTGCTTTTGTCTTGTCCAGGTTAAGGAGTGTCCTCGAACCTGTCCGACAGGTGTACACTACGCACTCCGACCACCTGGGAAAACGGGATATACGTAGCTACACGAGCTTGTCACCCACAACTACACTCCCGAAGATGTCTCGACAGTAAATTATACTCTGTAGCGTTTGATACTCTAGAACTAGCAAAATTTGCTGTTTATTAGGATTTGAAGGTTTGAAAACTTGAAATTTGAAAATTTGGGATTTGAAAACTTGGAATTTGGAAATTTGACAATGAGATTTGAAAGCTCGGAATTTGACAACTTGGAATTTGCGAATTTAAGATATGAAAATTAACTTTTCCTGTCTCTAACATTAAGGTGACAATAAAATTCGCGATCTTTCCTTAGGAAACTGTGCACACCTACCTTACGAATAAACTTTTAATAATATAGAAATACCAACAAAGTAGAATAGACATTGGTTTACTATCACTTTGAATAATTCTCAAAGGAGTTAATGAAAAAACTCGAACTAGTTACTGAAGTCGTAGAGAAAAAGAGTAATTAAAAGAGCAATAAAAGTATTCGATAAAATATAACGCATCTCGTATTTCATCCATCCATTTATTAAACAAAGTTCAATTCCTGCAGGTATTCCTTTTCCTTTTCACTCGTGATCAAAGCAAGACCGGATTTACACGCTGCCATGCCGAATGCTTCAATAATACAAATCCTGTGCACAGAGATGGGTTATTGAAACTTTCGTGATGTAAAAGGTAGCTACGAGAGTGAAGATTGACGTGATGGGAAGGGAACATGGTTGAAAGGCGAAATACCTTGCCAACCATAAGTTTGAAAGCACACTTTATACCACCCTTTGAATAGAACAGAAAGATCAAATTTATCTGCAATTCTTTATTGATTTTTCTCTAAGTTTTGGTAATAAAGTTGATTGGAAGGTCATAAGGATGTAAATTGAAGCGAATGGACAAGATAGGCTTAGATGGTTGAGTAGAGGGTAGAATACCTTTGGGAAGTGCAGGAAAACCACAGCCACGGCCGACCACCTGCTCCAATTACGCTTGTTAAAGGTAGATCACCCCCAGCTGAACGTCGTTGCATCCTTCATTTTCATCTCTCTACGAAAATCTATATCGAATAAAAAATTATCGTTTTATATTCGCGTCAAGATTGTCCGAACTTTCGTGTATTTTATGTAAATTTTCGTTATCTTGCGTCAATCAATAAATTGTGTTCGTCTCGCCTACACGGAAAACTATTTTTATCGAATCCCGCTTCCTCTCCTGCAACCTGCCCGCCCAGCGCTGGGCGTTATCAGCGACTTTCGTAATTCGGAACGCGACAAAAATCCCTCGTCCATTCCGAAATAAATTATCTAATAAAAAACTATTTAAGTGACAAAAGTGTAAAAAATAACGAGGTAATAAAAAGATATTTTTTGCATAAGTGCTTCAGGATCCCTTTATGTATGGAACTACATCGAACTATCCAGACTTATCAGTGATAGGTAAAAATAATAAAAAATTAATTATCATGCGATATAAGTGCTAATGCCTTTTGAGAAATATAATGATCTATTCGTATCTAACGTAAATTTATGTTTTACAAAGCACCAAGTACCTGTGGAGTTAAGAGCAATAAAAAAAAGGGGGATTTTAACGGAAGGAAGGTGCAATAAAGAAGCAGGGAAAAGGGAAAACGTGACGGCGCGGCGGTTTCGTCTCCGAAATCGTTCGACGACGTCTTCGGCTCTTCGATAATAGCTTCCTGAAAGTGTGTAACCACTTTGGTACGGGTATCGAGTGGTCTCAGCTTTTCCTCTGATAAAAGTTCCGAAAAAGTTTTCGCGCAACTTCCATGCCGATCGACGTTCTTCGATCGCAAACTTCTTTCACGATCTTACAAAAGGAACTAGCTCGCGACTTTGACGATACTTGTTCCCGGCCTCTTCCATTTCCGCTTACTGTTAAGACCATATTATTCCTTGTAGAGGGATAGAGGTATCGCTATGTATCCTTCAATTCGAACAAACGTAAGGACTTATTGTGACCATCCAACGCATTGTCCGGGAATTTTTAGAAATGAAGAATATAGGATAACAAATCATCAATCGACTCTCGTCGACAAATAATGTTTCTTCGCCTGAGATTAAACCTTTTCTCTTTCAGATTTCCATTTGAAAAGGGTACAATTTGTGAGTTAGCTAACATTTACTCTTAAACAAATTCTGAAAAATTCCATTAAAAATGGCCGTCCAAACGAAGATACTCTCTTAAGAATTAAAAATTCAAATACTTTTAAAAATCAACCAGCTACTACTTCCAGAACGCGTGTTTTCAAGAAATCTCTGCCTTTCAATTCAAATCTCGCGGAAACGTGAATGGCGAACGGATATCGAAGGAATATTCGCATTCCCGCGCGGAATTGGCCGGAGGTTGCTCGCTCGGCTCGCGTGTAACGCGGAACAAGAATGAGACACTCGCGTAGGAACGTTAAGAGTGCTGGATGAATTTCATCCGGCGGGTTGCGTGTTTCTGTACCCACGGCACAAAGCAACCCCCGACGGCGTTAGTTCATCTAAGCGTCGTGTCGAGTTCTCGAGTGGATACTCGCAAGTTTACCCGGCAACTTGCGCCTCCACGCGGATCCTCCTCTCGCCGCTTCCACTCGAAGCGATTCGCCGCCGCCCGACCGGATGAAACGGCTTGTCTTAGCCCGGCGAAACCAATTACCCGAGCTACCACGACGACGGCCCTGTTCTTCCGAGGATGTCTCGACTCAGCCTCGAGCGAGATTTTACGCGCCTCGCCACGCTACCAGACATCCTGTAAAATTCAGCCTCCTCGGTGGGAAAATTATTTGAAAAAATTCTCCTTCGTTCGCTGTCAAGGTGCTTGGAAATACAGCGGGGTTATAACCATTATAGAGTCAAGGTTACTTCGCAAGCCAAAATGATTAACTCTATTTTTTGAGCTTTTTTTTTTTTAATTTTAATGTTACAGAGTTTTTCTATTTTTGTTTTGCTTTATGGAATTAATCTATTTAGCAAAACGGTGGTTCTATTAATATTGGTTTCTAAAAAATATTTTAAATAACAATTGAAAAATTTAAAATTGTTTTCTATGATTTTCTTTATTATTATTAAAATTAACCTCGCTACGAAATTATACAGTAGAAAAATTTGAATGTAAAAAAATTTGAAAAATCTCTGACGTTAGGTTGATCGATGTAATAAGGAAACGAGATGAAAAAGTATCAAACGTTCCCTTTCATCAGAAAACTTTCTTGATTATTCCAATTTTCGAAGCTCGAAATTTGCATGGTGGTTCGTTCAAACGACGACCAAAAGTTGGCGTGACACTTTGCCGGAAATTCAGCATATTTTTGCATAAAATCGTTCCCAGTGCACCGTCGTTGCTTTATTATGCGATAACTGACCGTTCAAAATGGGATTCACCGATCTGACGTGAAAAACGTCAAGTGCCTTTTATCATCAGCTCGCTTCGTCGTTCTTGTATTTTGACATCCTCCCGGGTTTTTTTCCACACTCGAATCGGTATTCTGCATCTGAAGTTTCATTGCAAATCCGTAATTAGTTCTCACTCGTTGATAAACACTTCTTCTACACCTTCCTCATCGATGATATGTGATTTTTAATGTGTCTTTGAGAAATAACTAGTGAAAACATCCATCAATTTGTAATAATTTGTTAATCTTACAATTGTAGTGATTGTTACACTGTATACTTTTCCTATCAAATGGATTGACTTCCTCAAAAATAAATTTCCATGAAAGAAGTTCCATTTACAAGGAATCATACAAACTCATGTTGTACTACTGAAAGTGTGAATAAATTTAGCAAAAAATAAAATCGGCGATAAATCCAAGTTCTCTCTAATTCCAAGAGGATTCGTTGCTGATAATCTGAGCGGTTAGCTTGCGACGTGTTATCTAAGGGTTTTGATAATAAAGTCATGAACGGTGGTGCACTTTAACAGCGTTTATCCCGTAGTCAGATCGTTAGTTACGATCGTTCGAGAGCCATGTTCGCAATCGACGTGATTCCTGACTGTGGAACGTGCCGATACTGTCCTCTCTGCTCGCAGCCTGTTCTCTTCGACGTTACAGATTGCGATCGGCTACAATGTCCCTCGAATCGCTTTAATCTCTCGGTTCTATCTTCCCAGCTATTTATTCATGTAGATCCCCCCTGACACGATCTAACGAAAGGTCTTTTCTACTAAAAAATTATTCAAAGTTGAATATTTTTAATATCACTGTAAAGTACATAGTACTGTGAAAAAATCGCGCTTGAAGTTACTAAATTGTCACTAAATCCTTTTTCTCTTGCAAGGTATTAAATTTTTTCAAATATTATTGATATAAGTAGCATTTTATAAATTCACAGGAGCTTTGAAACATATTTAAAAGCATAGTAATTAAGAAATGGTGATTGAAAATATTAAAATTTCAAATAATAATTGAGAAACAGTAATTAAGAGTATTCAAATTTAAAATAGTAATTTTAATTTGTACACATAACGTTTATTGCAATGAATTTTTCCACCACTAGAAACTATTTTCTTAACAATATAATAAAACAAAAAGTAAAGAAATTGATGAAGTATAAAAAGTAAAGCATCAATTGAATAGCAGTAAAACTTTAACAGATTCAGGAAGTAGAGTTAGTCACTTTGGCCTGTGAACGGCTCATACTTTACTGATAAGCAATGAATTTTAAACACGTCCGTAGGTGTTAATATCATTAAAAGCGTGATATAATAAATGTTGAACAACAGGATTGCATAAAGACAGGCTGAAAATTGTAATCGTTTAACAGAGAAAGGAGGCGATCAGAAATTTTCCTGCGCGCCCGTCGAGCTTATTTCGCTCAATGAAAAGAAAGAAAAGAAAGGAAACGATTCCCTGGATCCTTTTTCCTGGGAAAAAGCGGAACACAGCGTTTCGAAATACCTCGTAACACTGCGTATGGCAAGTATCCATGGAAAGAGCCACTCTCTTTTTCTCTCTGGAAGGCGAATTTCTCCGTGATAAAATCCACCGAAATGCGAAGCTGCTCACTGGCTGAGTTAGTCCGTCTGGAAAATGCGATCTGCCGTGGAAAATCTTTTCGGAAAATTTCAGTATCAACGTGGCCGTGCGCATTTCTGCGCGATCCTGCAACATTAGCCTGTTCCCAGCTTTTTTTCATCCTCCTTTCTCTCTCCTCGTGAAAACTTATTTGCGAGAACGTTGGACGGAATTTAAAGGTTTTCAAGCGTTACGAACCGCTTTGGAATAATCCTGTCAGAAGAGTTCATGGCTGATTTTAAGACCATTTAAGTTCTCAGATTGTTTTATTTTAAACGAAAAAAGGTATTCGTCTAATGCATAGAGCTGAAAAGATATTGCATTGGTCCTCTAATTTTAAAAACTACAAGCTTATACAATAAACATTTATTTGCTTATAACATTAATGTGACTTAAGTTCTTTTTCCTTTATTTATGTAACTACGTGGTGCTGGTTACGAACGACTCTCCCAGTTTTGTAACGTATTAATGATTAATCATTCAAAGCAAAAAGATAAAATTTCCTCGTTAATAATTTCGAGAAATTCACCAACCAGCTGGTTTAATCATTGCGAAATTCGCAATGCGAAACTGTAACTGCCTGACAAGCAAATTTAATGTGCAATTTTACATATTCCAGGTATCCACTATTTATCACACGTACGGTTCCTGCATTATGTAGGTATCTAACAATTGTGGGTGAAATATATACGTTTCGATGCCTCGAGTAATTGCATCGATTCTTTTTATAACATTATGCATGAATTGCTGATTAAAAAAAAATACTCCATTTTGAGTTTGATAAAATTTAATTGATTATCTATAAAAACTGAAGCTCACGAAAATTTGAATTGAAAAATAGAAAAATTCTACAAAGCACCTCTTTCAAAGTAAAATTACGTATTTTTGAAAATTATGCAAAAAAGATCAAAATAGAATTAAGATTGGAAATTCTAGGTTCACGTCGAATCCTACATTAGACTTTGCAATTTAAAAAAAAAAATATTGATTTTTATTACATTTAATTTATAGTTAATTCTTACAGAGAAAAAGAAACAAAAACGTTTCAACAAGTTTTTAATTGAATAAGGAAAAATTTCCTTTAAAATTGTCTTTCAATACATGAATAAAGACACATGTTATCGATCAGAAGATGTCCTACTTCTCTTTCAATTTTCATAAACGACTGAAAGTACTGGTGGCGAAAGGATAGGCACATCCAGGTTATTACTCTGTTTCATAGTCATTGCAAATGCATAGAATTTTTCTTTACGACGCACACGAGACCCGAGTCGGAACAATAAATTCACTTTATTACTCACTTCTCTAGCAGTGTTTGTTAATTTTTCGGAGCAAACAATTGACGTTGTGCAATAAAAATTTGATGGAACCGAGGAAAACGAATAAATCTCGATATATGAGTTTCCCCAAATGAAAATACCAAAGTGGACTAATTGGATATACTTTTGCATTTTCACATACCCAATACATGAATAAATTTTATGAATAAGAAATTCAAATTAATTCAATAACCATAATATTATTACAGTAGATTCTCGTTATACTGCCGACTGGTAGATGTGTCTTCCACATGGATCTTCAATAATACTAGTACCATTTTTTCCACCATCATAACCTACCCCTCCTCATCCAAATGAGAACTTGGAAGTTTGAAAAATGTTTCTTTCCTACCACCCCAGCTGAGGCAATATAATGAGCAATAACCCTTTGAAGATACGGCTTTAATAGAAAAAATATTTAATGAAAATTAATTCAATGATTAAAAATTTTGAAAGTCCAAAAACTCAAAAAGAAAATATCACTAGTCCTTTGAATTCTTCTATAGTATTTTACTATCTACCTGTGATTTTAATATTTAAATGAGAATATGAAATAATTTTGAAAAAAATCGTTTTTATATTAAAGATTTTTAATCTCTCCATTTTCTGAATATGTACTACTTTAAATACTATGTATCTCGTGAGACTTTGTTTCTCCTCAGCTTTAGAAATTGCTGAGATAGCTTAACTGCTTGAAATTCCTTCGGTATGAAATTGAATTCCTTACGCTTTCGCGATCCCTCTTCCTCCCACTATTATACAATCATTATCGTTATTATTATTCGTGGCTTGCGAGCGGAAGAGATGTTCGCCTTTGAGTGTAACAACAAATGTTTACACTAGAAATTCGGCAATTTATGCGTACAAATATTTAACTCTTAACACATCGATGGCTGCACCTTTCGTGAAATATTTTTCTCTTGCAGTTAGAAGTTCCTTTTTCTACTTAATAATAAATTATTAACATTTAAAAAAAATAATAATGATTATCATCATTTCAACAATCTATGCAAATCAAGTAGCCATTTTAGCTTTCGAACGTCAGTCAGAATTTAATGAAGATATTTGTAATGGTAGGACAGACCAAATTCTGCAGATTACATATCCATCAATCAATATTTGATATGTCTTGCGTGTAATGAAATTCTACCTGAAAATGTACATCGATGATGGTAATTACGATCGGGCTGAGTACCCTTTGAATAGTCAACAATAGAACAATTCAGAAGGTAATTGATGGAATATTTATTCAATGTCGAGCGTATCATTAAACTGTGTTCATTAATTATGCTTGAGTTTTGTTATTTGCATATTTAACTGTTAGAATATTGTAAATCAAATAACTGATCTCGAAATGTATAAAGTCTAACATAATTTCATCACAGAAAAGTATAATACAAAAGTTGAATACAATCATTTTTATTAAACTTTAAGCTTTAAATTGATATATGTATTATAAGTACTATTTCGTACTACTTTTATATCATGAAATGGTGTCAGACTTTTCACGTTTCGGAATTGGTCATTTGGTATGCAACAGCCTAATAGATGTTAGAATGCAAGTCGTGCTTATCGCAGTCGGGGTTAAACGAACTTCGTTTCAATTAGTTTCAACGGAGACGTCGTCGTTTCAGAGGCTCTCGGTCGTCGTTACTCTTAATTCCAGGGTGGCAAGCTTCCAAGGATAGGTCAAGGCTAAACGTTGGGGAGGCGAAAAGGATGCTCGGCGTCGAAAGCATCCGAACTATGCGAACCACGAGACTTACGACGACATTCAAAGGAGTCGAAAATATTTGGTAAGAACGGGCTAACACGGTGTTCGTCACGTAAAATCGCGGTGAAGAAAGTTCCGAGGGAAGCTTCCAAAGCTTTGGCACGCAGCAAAGTTGGGTTAACTTTCGATCAAACTATTTTGTTCCAGAATTGTTCAATAGCTACTGTTCTTTGACATTGATAGAACTACATTTTCTGTCTATATAAACTTTTCATTAAAACAAAATAATACCAACAGATAGTGTGTTTCTACCGAATTTACCCTATAATAACTGATATGTTTAATAAAAAACTAATGTTTTAATTAGTTTTCGTTTAGTTTTGGTTTCTTTTCATTTATCCATCCTCCTTTAATTAATATTATATGAATTTACTGGAAAAACGAAGTACCATAATTTATGTCACTGTGTGACTTCAACGAAACCCTATCTTCTTTTTTCTCTCTCTTTTTTTTTTAACGAAACTGCAAGCGTAGCTAGGAAAACGAGGTGTTCTCTGTAGCCGTGTAATTTGTCGCGTAATCGTAGCGATGTTACGAATTTCTCCCGTTCCTCGCCGTTCATCCCCCATGCTCGTATATTAATTACGCGCTCTTCCAAACACGGACGAGTAGATACCCACGAGCGTGTAGCTTCAGTGAAATTCTGGACCAACAGCGTCGAAACAATGACCCTGATTTATTTCTGTAATTCACGCTACCGGTAAAAAGTATCTTCCCATTTGTACGTTTTCATGTTTATGAAATGTGCGTTCAATTTTTTAAATCACCAGTCGTATTAAACTTTTTATAAACAAGGGTAGAAATTTTACATACGACCATCGTGTAAACATTTTTTCTTCTATCCAAACCAGATCGCAGTTGAAAGATGTTTTATTTTTTAAACATAAACATTCTATCAAGAGGTCTCTTACAATTCTCAAAAATTTACTAATTGATTATTTTTTTAAAAGAAAAAATAAATTTTAAATAGTATTATTATTAGCAAATTGAAAATTTATAACGTATCCTTATAATTAAAAATTTTATCATTTTTATGTGTTCGTTATCAACGTGTTAGGTAACAGAATAATTCTGAACAAGTGTTCAATTATGAAAGTAAATAAAAATTTCGTCCTACGAAATATCTCGACGTTTCAGGATATTCGTAGAGCAATTAAAGAAATCTGTATTTTTCTTAGTAGTCGGCAATTAGCCGTTGATACGACTGGTTAGACGATGAAGACACGACCCTCGAGAACATCCTTCGTGTTCTCTTCCAGGATCAAATTATCTGCTTAATAGGTGGTAATTGTCCAGTAGCTGCATTTACCACAGCTGCTCGGGCAACTATCCTTCTTTGCATCGTTAAGACCGTGTAATGAAATTTTGTAACTTTGTTAGACTGCAACTTCATTTATTTGTTGCTTAATTTTTGAATTTACGATCAAGGACAGAATTAAGTTCATTATGTACCCTTGAATCTGAGTGAATTTTAATAAAAAAATTTCATTTCATTGGATTTGAATATTACCTACTCATAAAAGGCAGAGTTGAGTACACAACAAGGTATTTAAATGGGAGCAGAAAATTAAATGAAAAAAAAAAGTTCGCATATAACTGGATCGACATTGGTTTAAGAGTCGAGTGTGTGTATTCAGAACCGTCCAAACGATCAAAATTTAGTTAGCTCGATTGTGCAGGTTTGCTGTTCGTGCATTCAGTTTGTTCGCGGCGCATTTATGTATGTGTGCGTATGTTAATTCCACGGTGGCGAGGTTCGTTCGTTAATCTCGACCGCCTTTTGCAAGTTCAGTTCAGTGACCCACGGCGTGGGACAATAACAGGGTTGATTGTAATGGTGCCTCCGTTGCTGGTATTAGAGACTCATTGTTCCACCAGGCAAGTTCCCTTTTTGCTTCTTCTCCTTCAACTTATTCCAACTTCTAATGTCGATGCATGTCTCTGCCGAGAACCCCTTTCACAAACGTTACACTTACATTTCAGTTACAATCAGACCCTAACTGACTGACAATTTCAAATCAAATACAATGTCTGAATTTCTGCTAAGACGGCGAGAGCGTTACCATTTTCACTGAAAAAGCTTATAATTCTTATTTTAACCCAAAATTTCAATAATAAATGTTCAATGAATTACATTAAATAAAAAATATATTTTACCTAATTGCAGATTAATACCAAATGCACAAGCATCCACAATTTAATGATGATAAAATAGTTAGATAATGAAAGACCTATTTATATACGCAGAAACATTCTGATAAAACCTAACATTACGAATTAAAGGTGGATGATTTATTCATCGTCTAGAAACAGAGAAGAATCGCACAACAAATCACGCAGACCTCTTTTCCTCTGTTTCCTAGTAAAGAGGAGTCACTGGAACATCGCTTCTATTCATCGTAGTCGACCACCCTTTACAGCTTTCACCGATAATCCATTGTGCACCCCCCTCGTGTCGGTGTCCCGCTGTGAATCGCGTTTTATACCCTGTATATTCATACCCTCTCGTCCACACGAGAAAGAAGATACTTATCAAGATACCGAGATACACGAGGAGGCATCGCTGCAGCCTGTTGACCCATATTCCTACCCTCTTAACAGTTGTTCGATTCAAGCTTCGACAGTTGTATACAAGTCGATCTTGATCCATAGTCAAATTGATTCTTTCTACATTTTGAATTAAATTTATTTTAGAATATAAAATTTGAATCTTTGGACTTAGAATTGAGAACAAAAGTAAGTGGACACCGTTTAAAACAGAATACCTCTTTCAAAATTGGGCCAAAAATTATAGTACCCATCTCTTCAAAATAAAAGAAGATTTTCATGAAATTTTTCTTAATTATTTCAGTCATATTTTAAACACAAAATCCATTGGAGTACAATACCATGTTCCGCAAAAGGTTAACAGTATTCGTTCAGTAATTAAACGAATCGTCAATAAACTAGAGTTGTTTCAAGAATATCAAATTACTCGACGACAAGCATCAAATAGCCCGTAACAAAGCTCTAACGTTTAATTATTCGATAATTACAAAATAATGGCCCTCGATCGGATTTTATTTTCCAGCTTGCTCGTGTGGAATCAATGCTGCCAAACTTTTCGAGATGTCTATTTGCACTCCAGGTTCGACAATCAAGAAACTCTTGGACGAGGTTCGGTGAAATGGTACTTAAATTGTTTCAGAAGTAGCAGAAGAAGAAGAACGGCCAATGTAAGTGGTCTCGAGTAGCTTCTTCAAACTTGAAATCCGCCAGTTCGTGTCGCTGACGTCGTTCAATTTTCTTCGATCTGACCGTCAAACCGTTCGAATAAAGACGAAACGTTTGCTGCTGATGTCAGCCGACGTTTATTCCCCCCTGATTGATCCCTTTTATTTATTGTTTTCCGTAAACTGTTACCATAACGTAACATTCTAAAAGAATTGTACACAATTATTAGGTTGTTGCACATTAACCCTTTCATTCTGATTAAAAGGTAGTTAGAAAAAATCTTGCTTATAAAATTTTATTTGCAGTGAAAAAGTTTTTATCTTAGGCGCTTTTTAAAAACTGCTTTATAAAAATATGAATTCAAAGAAAAATCATATTTCACTCAGATTACCTTTGGAGGATTATTCAATATCTGTCTATTGAAACATGAAAGCTATTCGATTTTCGCATTTTGCAATGTACACGCGTACCGCGAATAAATAAACGGGAAAACGAAGCAGAAAGAAAGGAGCGCAGGAACGATGAAACTTTGCGATTGGAATTATTCGATTACAGGATCGACAAATCGTGACAACCGCAGAGCATCAACGTTGTTAACAGGATACAGCGACGAAATGGATTAATCGAGCGTGTTACACGTTTACACGATCAACCGGATTGCAGGAAACCAACGAGAAGCGGTGATTTCTAGTAACGATCCGCCACGAAATGTCATATGCGTTCGGAATATAGAAATAATCGTGTATAAATAATTGCAATTTTGTAATGAAAAAAACTTTACGATATACCAAAGGAAAAATAATAAAATTATTGTTAAGAGAAAAGGTGTGGGTTGTACTTCGAATATTTAAAGAGATTTCTATGAAAATTTTGAAACGACGAAATTTTATAATTAGACGTCTAAAGGCGGCAAAGTAGTGGAAGGGTTACTAATTACCCCTCGGGTGGCGGACCATGCAGATAACCGCAGTTTTAAAACTTCTTCGTTCAAAAATTATACATTTACTTTCAGATTAATATCCTTGTACATATTTTGTAAGTTTGGGCTTCGATTGACTCAAACTCCACTGTTCAATGGTTTATACCCTATTTTTCATCCAATCGACAAGAAAATTCAAAATCCTGCTACGTTCCAATAAACCAAATACAAAGTTGGCATAGATTATTCATAAAAAAAAATAGATGAAAGAAAAATCATCGTAACGTAAATTTTCAATCAAGTTTTCCAGAGATCCCGACGACTCGCCGCGGCTGGCAATTAATGTTACAGCGGCACACCACCGTGAACAATCCCCGATAATTACATACCGTCGAATCCTCGTCTTCGCGCTCGGTCCAATATGCAGACAGATTGGCAAAATAATTAAGTCCGGGCCACTAGAATGGTAGGACGCTCGAATGCTGCAAATTAATATCTCGTTCGCGCCATTCCTGTTCGTATCATCGATCCGACAGGGATCTGGAATCAAGCAGGTCGCGGCGCATCTAGAATCGCAATAGCCCTTACGAATAGGGGCCACGAAACCCGGTTTGCATTCGAAATAGCATCCATACCTTCCTCTAGAGGGGATATGATTCCGTTTGGGGATTGTTAACCGAATAGAAATGCTTTTTCCGTATCCGCAACCAGCCAGTTCCTCGTCTAACCCGACTTCCGTTTCATTCTCGACTATTTTACTGGAATTACGTTACGTTTATAAATTTCTTCGTCTGAGGGAAAAAAGGTATACTTATGTCTCTATTCATCTCGTTTGTAATGGTGATAGAGAAGGCATTTATCTTCTTACTTTTTGTTAAATAGAATGTTTTTTTTTTATATTATATTTTTATCGTTTAGAATATTAACAACTATTTAAGTTTTCAACTGAAGATTCCTATGTATACTAGCTTACACTATTAACCTTCGGACGGCGGACAATGGAGAAAGCCCCATCTAATTTAATTTTCTATCTCATATTATTTTCTTTTTCTAAAATTCACACTGTCCCTAAACATTATTTGTCCAATATATGAAACTCCTTAACTGTAGATTAATATCCTTGTATATGTTTTGTGAGTTTCAGTCACGATTGACCCAGAAAAGTAGAAATAGAAACTAACATAGAAAAGTATGTTTTTAGAATTTCGAAAGTTTTTTTTGTCTTTGAAAATGCACCAAGTCGATAAAATAGCTATCAACCAGAAAAGATTAGAAAAGTATTCTCTACTTGGACCTTTTTATTGGAGTACAGAAAAAGGGCTGGTCAATGGTGGCCGCCTCTTTCGCGTGTCGTTCTTCTTCCCTAATCCTTTAAATCCTTCTACCAAGTGATCTACGTTTACACGAACGGAATCAGTGGAATAAAGAAGAGTCCAACGAGGGAATTGTAATTCCTCTGGATCAGTAATCGACGTATTAGCGTCGATGGACCCCGTAAAATGTGTCTTGCGAATGTATGCTTCGAACAAATGTTCATTTAATTTATTTTTCATTTCTTTTATCTACTCCATCATAAATCTAGCGAGTACTCGATCACACTATAGATAACTGAATAATCAAATAAAACTGAAAATATAGCATCGAAAAAAATCTGTAGGAGATTAATCCAAAAAAACAGAAATATTTCAACGACGTATGGAGAGCAACGATGACCAAAAAATTGGAAACTAGGTCGTTTAAAATGAGAAAAATAAAATTGTAGATAAAAATTAAAAACAGCTCGAGGATAAACGATACTTTTTCAAAAAACGAATACCACAATGAATGAATAGGGAAACTGTTTAAATGAAAAATATTTTATGGTTCCATGTTTTGGAACAAATTTTACAGTAAATAGGAATTCTAATTTCCACGTCACGAGAGGAATTAAATCGTTCAACAACTCCAGTCAACGTTTTGTGAAGTTTAATCTGAATTTAAAGTGTCGAGGATGTTATATTGTACCAGTGAAACGCGATTCGCTTGCTTTCAAGTATCTCTTTAATGTTTAATGGCTCATTTTGGAATTATTCTCGGTCCATTCATATGAGAGTAGCGCACCAGTTTCCTGATGTATCTTTTGTGCAACGACGAACGAACATTTCCCAACAATGAAACAATCCTTACTGACTGTTCTATTATATCAAATAAAAGTGCATGGAAAAACCATAGAAACTTTTCTAATTGCCATAATTATTTTCATGTATGGAATTATTATAGTTCTTGTTGTCTGTCACTTGGTTCTTCAAAAAAAAGCACCATTTTAACAATTTCCAAAAAATCAACCCTTTTTTCCTGATTTTCTTAAAAATTATAAATGATACTATAAATTTCAAATTCTATGACAAAGTCACAACAATGGAAGATCTCGTGTAAGAAAAGATGGTTTCCTTAAATGTATCATTTAAATTTTTCATATCAGGTATATACGAAACATACGATAAAGTATAAATGTTCACCTAATTGAATTCTTTAAATTACTTATTTTTCCATAATTTGGGCTAAACAAACATGAGATAAGGCACATAGGAGTGGAAATCAGGGACGTATTGTATTCGATCATCGTTCGTCTGCAGACGACAGAGGAACATCGCCGGAAAGAGCCACTAACGACCGACTTCCGCTGTTTTGCTAATTATCCAGGCTCATCCAATCTCACCACCTCGAGGAACCCTTTATCCTCCTTCCTGCTCTAATCTCCTCTCTAACTCTCGGCCTATCTTCCTTCCTCGTTTGCGTCTACCTCTTTCGTGCATCCTCCGTCACGAGAAAGGATCGTTAGTCAAGGATCTCTCTTGCGAGCACTCCAACTACTCCACGGCTCTCAGGATTATCGATCAGACCGCCGTAGCAGGTGTGACTGCAGTTTTCGTCTTGAACAGGATCCTTTTTCTCTTCGAATGGAAGGTAAAAGGGGAATTTAAAAGAGATCGACCTACGGTTTCGCAACGAGTTTCTACGTATTCCTGTTTTGCGAGAAACCAAGCGGACCATGTAACGAGCTGTCTTTGTTCATTTTCCCTCGTTTTTCCACCGGTTACTCTTTTCTATTCCCATTTCTCCGGCAAGACGAATTTTCGGCTCGATCCCCGTATCCTGACAGGACGAGACAATTTTTACGAACAATAGCTATCTTCCCGTCGAAAAAAAAAAAAAAATACACGAAAATGAGGGAGGAAAGTTTGTTCTCGACGGTATTTTTTTGGGAAACCTGGTGTTTTAGTAACGAAGGTGAAGTGTACACGGGGAAAATGAGGTACAGCCATGAGAATATGTAAACTTTTAATGAATTAAAGTTTCGAAATTGTTTACACCATGCCATAATGTTAGATTGAATTATTTGGCACATTGATATTGATATTAAGTTGTTGTGCATTTTAAGTAGAAAGTCTGATACGAAAGTTTGATGCATTATTTGTTGAGACAAAGAAATTTTCCCTAATCTTTAAACTTTAAATTGATATAGCACAAGTGCAATTTTGCGATACTTTTGTGTCATGGAATCGAATCAAACTGTCCGTGTCTCCGAATCAGCGATTTCATATGAAATGATTGATGCATAAGACATTAAGCCTGTATCGAATCGTTCGAATCCTCCGTTCAGAAACTAATATTTCATTGGAGAAAAGGATATAGTGTGAAAATGATGCATAAATCGTCTCGCGGAAGTAGAAGAAGACCGGACGAAGGGAGGGAGGGAAATTTTCGACCTCGCTTTCTACCCAGATACCAGGTTCCTGTCCTTTTTGTTTCGCTTAAACCCGACCCTCGGGGTTTCCAGTTACGCCGCGAGTTTCGCCGACTCGCAAACTTTATCGGGCTCCAATGATGCATCGTCCGGAAACGACGAGGGTAGTTCCTGGCCGGAAGTGCGCCACATACGTAGACCCTTCGAAACGCGTACGTGTAACCCGGGTATATTCTGTCTAGGCATGACACAACCCCCTGCATAAATACTACGTCCCAGGCAACTCGTTCTTCAATTGTTTTTTTCTTTTTATTTTGCGTTGTTGGAAACAAGAAAAAGGGGAAAAACTATATGAAAACTATAATCATTTTTGAAAAATAAAAAGATGAAAATTGTTAGGAAATAATGAAATAGTGAAATTATTTATCAAGTGAGAGAGATAAGTTAATCCGAAATTCGAAGCTTATTGTTGGAGCTCTGTTCCGATGCACCATTTATCGAAACAACTAATCCTGAATGTTGGCTTATGTCTAGTGGGCCAAAAAATGCTGAAACATCATCATAGCCATGCTTGACCTCGATTCTTCCGCAATATTTCCAGCGTTCGAGTTTCGATGCAACTTCACAAGTACGTGGTACACTCGAGATACAGCAGCCGTAAAATTAACACGTATGATTGCACGTGAAAATCTGTCGAGACTTTGGCAATAAATCGTTCGCGAAGTTGAATAAGATTCTCGAGGATTAACACTAGAACTACCAGACCAGTGAAAATGACTGGCTTCAAGATTCTTATTTTAGATTATAAATTTTATCGAGGTATTTTTGTTGAAATGTATGTTGAAAGAATGGATGTATATATTAAATTATGTTTCATCCTATATCTATTTAATTTTCTACATTACTTTCAATTTAAAAATAAATGTGCATCAAACGTCGGTAATTCCAGTGTTAATTACCTTACAATTTTGTGATACTTGAAGAAATAATGATTTTTTACCTACGATCTATGGATTAAATATTTAAAAGGAACAATGTATTCAAAAATTTAAATTTTATTTTTTCCAGTACTCGTCAAACGCGTGCATTTATCACAGGCTATCGTTTCAAATTGCACGCGTCACAGCCACTCCGTTCAGGTAACAAACGAGGGAAATTTTTCTTCCCATCGTCGTGTAACTGACCTTGATCAATCTTTGTTTTCGCGGCACCGGAAATCTGTTCACACTATTTCCAACGTAATCTTACAGAGTGTCGTAAATATTTCTTCCTCTTCGAAGACAGAATCCGCATCGCGTGACTCTTACTGATCCCCGATCTACAAAATTAATGGGGGAAACTTGTGCAAGCATTCGGGAAAGTGACTCTTCTACCGGATAATATAAATTTTAAGTAATATTAATAGCAATAGAATTTTCTATAAAAAATAAACTATTACAGATATTTTTATTCCTAAATTTTCAAATAATTATTAGAAAAAAAAAAAGAAAATTATTTTGAAATAATGAAATTACTTTTATAAAGTGATTCTTATGAAGTGATTGGCTACCCAAACCACAGATCGGGTCGGGCGGGACCCTGAAAGTCTATCGAGTACCGTGTTTCATCAATCCCACCCTCTTGAAATTTTTACAGATAATAGTTAAGTGGGGATAGAAAGTTGAAATTACTCACTTCGGCAAACCGTATTAGGTGGTATAAATATTTACAAACTAAAATTGTTGTCAGGGCTGATTCACCATGCTTATCCGGCTAGATCCTTTGTTCGAGTAGCCGTTATTTCGGTGAAAACGGATTTCCATTGAAAGGAAACATCCTCTACCGAGCGCATCCGAAATCGTCTATCACGGTGGAAATTTCACGATACAGGAAATGTTCCTATCGTTCGCAGACAAACTCAACGAGCAAATCACAACAGGGTAAAGTATCAGCGTAACTAACAGCCACGGAATTCCCTCAACTCCAATTACACGAAATAATTATCCGAGGAGAAACTCTCAAACGATAGATGGCGAATTCTGTCCTTCCTTCTCCCATGCTCTCTACCCACGAAACGCAACACGGTGTTCGTGCTTTCCCCGAGACTTTTTATTTTCTATCTCCAGTGAAACATTATTTAACACACCAACCCGTACGTGGAATGGTCGTGTCGTATTCACGACTTTGCCAAGTTTCCAACGATTTATGGACACCGAGTCACGATTTAACACGGTATTACCGTTGTCGTAGAATTCGGAACCATGACGCAGAACAGTGCTACTGTTCGCTAGCGATAACGCCGTGATATGTACCTTTATTTGAATAGAAGAGATTTGTTTCCTTTTTTTTTTTAATATAAAGATTAATACGTTGAATGTCATGGGGATAGACAATAACAGACGAATATTGGATCGTATGCATAAAAGCAATATACAATTTTCAACATTTTCTAATTGGTGGACCAGATTTCAATTTTTCAGTGAAATGAATACTAAAAAGAAAATAGAAAAGATCGCAAATAGTACCTTGTATTAACTCGAGGAATTAAATGCCACGTTAATTATGATCCAGGCATACAAATATTTTCCAGCTATTTTATTTAAAAAATTGTAAATGATACAGTTTGTCGATCCAAAAATGGTTTCCACCTTTCTTTTTCAGAGGTGAGAAAGCGTCAGTTGCAATTCCCCGAGTTCTCTGTAAGCCTTAACGAAGGTGTAAACCGTGTTTAACGGCAACTTAAACGCGAAAGAAAAAAGAAGAGGCCGGACACGTTTTCCAGAGCCTTTTACGGGGAACTGTGCTAACGTTCTCGTTAGATTAAAGGAAACTAACGCGTTGAAAAGTTTTCGCCGCCTCCGGCACTTTCTGCATAGTTTCGATGTTTTAAAATCGATATTTATGAAAGAAAATGTTGGAATGTTGATTATTCTTAAGAATATTTAGCATGCAACACTAAAATTTAGTTTAATTTTTCAATTTACTGCTCGATATTATTAAGATAATTATATTTAAATTTAATAAAAATTGATAGAATAAAATATAATAATAATTGCATTTAATGTATAATTTTCCTTTCCTGTGTTATAAGTGGTTTTTCTTTGAAACACATTTTCCTTTCAAAATATTAAAAAAATTTCGTGATTTAAAACTTTATATAAAAATTGATACTAATACATACCAAACTAGAGTAATAAATCAATGTTAGCTTGTAAAAATTTAAATAGTACTCACTTATCGTTATTCAATTCAGATAAAGGTGCTAAGCAGCAACTAACTTACCTAAAACAAAGAAAAAAGAATTTACTATTAATTTTTTGGTAATTAACACTTTATATTACATACTAATCGCAATTAATAAATTGGTAATTGCATAATATATGTATATTATAAAGTCTCCCAAACACAATTTCTTCAACAATTAATTTTCCATTAAGAATTAAAAGATTCATTAGCTCCACAAAATATAGCAATCATAATATTAATTACAATTATAAAACCTACTAGTTTGAAATTTGATTTTCCAAATTGAGTTGGTTGAAAATTCATTCTGTTCGTAGAAAGAGAATACGAATATAACGTTTCGGGTTCAGTAGATTTGCATTTAACTCCATGGGAAAGATAATCTAATTGAACCAATGTGTATGCGTTTGTGTCCACGTGTACATATTATTCGAATACGCAGTCGAACTGAAAAGTACCTGTATAGCGATCAGCAATAATTGCATTTCTAGGATTCTCGTTCGCATGCACTGGTCGGTTACGAGGGAACTTCATAACGCGAGTACACACAAGCTCTGATTGGACCTAGCTAGACCGTTTAACAGTTAGTTCTTCTAGTTTCCAGCTTTTTTTCTGTTGCATAGGATGCAACTTTCGTTCATGAATCCTCGCTGTTCGCTGGGATTGAAACGTAGAAATCAAAAAACATTAAAATCGCAAGTTTCAGAAATGATTTATTTAATAATCAAACTATAAATAAAAACTATAAAGGATTTTTTAACTCGGGGACAAAACAACAGATTTCTGATTATTTTAAAAATTATTGCTTTGATATTCATCATTTGTTGTAACTAACAGTCCACCATTTTCTATAAAGAACGTTAATCAAGGGTTCATCTATGTAATTATTTTCATGAAACTTTAAGCTTTAATTTGACATATCGTAAGTACTATTTTGTAATATATTTCTGTTATGAAATCGCATTCGAACTGATCGTCTATCATAAATGACATCAAATAAATTCTACCAAGCGACACAATCTCTTCTTAACACGAGATTCTACAGATAAATCTACAGCTACTACAGAATGTAGTTCTACAGAAGTGGTGACAAAGAGTGGTAAGCGTCGAGCAATCAAGAAACAGTTCGTAGTAAGCGAGAGTGCGATTTACGATTCTCCCAAGAGGACAGTTTTCCAACGTGGTGGAATCGCATCCGGATATACGTGCGAACACAACGGTGCTTTACAGGAAAACAAGAACGGAAGTGATTTCCATCCGATGTATAAAGGATCTCTGTGGATAGCACGGGTGGCGAGGATTATCCCTGACCGAGCTTACAATGGATAATCGATAATTAGTCGCTGGCATAGCGACACGAATCGCTCGAGGCGTGAATTCCTCGCAATCGAGATCACAATATTGTGTTGCGGCCGATTTGAACCAAATTCAACGGGACAGAATGAAATCTTTGTTTGTGGATTGAAACATAAATCAATTCTCGTAGCCCTCGTTTGTTACTTAGTTTCATACACACACACACAATGCATACAGTGATAATAATGCGTGGTCTTTAATATGTAGAAAATGTATTAACATAATACAAGACTAAAATATCAATGTACGTACAATCTGTAGTTGGTTTAACGGGGGTTTCGTGTAACAGGTTTAAAAAATCGACTTTTTTCCATAAATCAATATGTTTTTAAAACTAGTGTGCAGAATAACGTAATAACTAACTGACTAATCAACCTCAAACAAAGCTTATTTTATTTGTTATACGTTCCTCTAGAAATAGATAAATTATAAAGAGAAAGCCTAATAATAGATCAAAAAAATTGACCAGGTTAGATCAGGATACTAAGGTACTAAAGAGCAAAAACTGATGAGGTACATTACAAGCACAGTACATATAATCTCAACTTCTAAATGATTTTTTAACACGAAAACGCATTAAGAATTCATCGGATCGCTTTCTTCGAGAAATGAAAACAGCTTAATGTCCTCTTGGACGAGGGAATAGTGTTCCCTTGGAAGCTACGTTTCCACCAAAGTATGGATATAAGCGAATGCCACGTATATAGGATAGATAGAGGCTCTTATCGAATTTTTTATCAAGATGTCCCGGTTTCCGTGGGGCTTCCACAGTGAATTCGGGAACAACGTTGTTACATAGATCACTGTGACTGGATTTCCTCTCACGAGAGCTTCTCCTATCCTTGGGCGTGGCATTGGGAAATTCCGGTTACAGGATGTGCATAATGCATGCCTGATACGTGCCGGTGTTATGATATTTTTCATGACAAGAGCCGCGGAAACGACGTTACTTGCACGTGCATTGAAATCCATGACGGATAGGTCTGTTTCAAGCTTTTCACGCATCTCGATCCAGCGAGTCTTCGCTTAGCAAGAAGATAAGCGACTATGCTTTGGATTTAGGATAAC
The DNA here is from genome assembly GCF_051020975.1 of Osmia lignaria lignaria. Taxonomy (NCBI): domain Eukaryota; kingdom Metazoa; phylum Arthropoda; class Insecta; order Hymenoptera; family Megachilidae; genus Osmia; species Osmia lignaria. Next base: position 10,983,337 of record NC_135041.1, read on the forward strand.
TTTGGTAAAGTTTATTGATCGTGTCAAAAATATATGTAACTCGTTAAAAATGAAAAAAAAACTGAAACAGCTTGATTTGAGGTAGAGTGAAATTGAAAAATTCAACTAAATTCTGATTCTTTTAACTTGAATTTTCTTCGACGTTGAACGTCGCGACGTTTTTCATGAAAATGAATTACACTGCTGATTACTGTAGCGTCAATTAAGTGGGCGATTGCTCGGATAAGAAAGAGCATTGAGAGAACGCGGCGGTGGTAGCTCGTTAATCAAAATTGCCCTGTGGCGCCGTTTATTCGCGACCTGCCACGACACCGGATGTAACTGACACCAAGCAAAGTCTCCGTTTTCCGGGTAGAAACGAAATTACATTATACCCGTCGTGTTGGCATGCCTGTCATCCAGCGATTATGCGAGCCTTCCATCTTCTTCGTCTCTCGCGCGATTCATCTATTTACTGGGAACTTCGACGAAACGCTGCTACGTTTCTACCGTACCATCTATACACTTTATTTCCCTTTTGAACAGCGAGTTTTGGGTATTAATCATATTTCTGAAGATATTATAACCCGATCGCTTCTTCCGGTCTCTGTTAATTCCGCTTCAACTTATCGAGAGGGGTATTTGGACTCTTATCAGAATCCCTGGCAGTCATCTTAAGACCCTTCAGTAGTTTGAAACTCTTTGCTTCGGATTCCCCGACCAGGGAATTTAATAATCTCAAGGGAAATAAATTTTCCTGAAGAAGGGAAGAATACCGTTGTTGAGAATCTTGAATATTGTTTATGATTTTAACAAAATTAAAACGTCCCCGAGCTAGAATTTCAAGATTACGGTACATGAATTATAAGATAAATTGAATTTTTATAATAATTTTTATATAGTTAAATTTAGAAAATGAAGATAATATGAAATACAAAGCTAAATTAAAATTTGGGCTCTCTACATGATCCGAGGGTTAAATGAAATCTAGATATATGACAAAATGATGAAATAACTATTGTAAAACTGAATCGTTTTAATTAGCTATGGAAAGTGGAACGCGAAATAGATCAGAATTTCTCCAAAGCAACTCGAAGATATTCTTGAAGAAATGGAATAAGAGAATTCGGTATCTATAGGGTGATATTAAATCCTCGATGAAAAGGAACACTCGCAGACCATCTGCAGCTCCTTTTAGACCTCGATCAGTTATGAGAGGACGGAGCCGTCGACCTAAGCCTTCGTGATTGCCTCTCGTTTGAAAGGGATCATGACGGTTTTTTGTTTAATTTTCTACTCCATGTACCAGTGCTGTTCAGAAAGATCCAGCACACTCTTCAGCCCCGCACATACACCCTCCATCTATGTACTTTATTGAACGGTTTAGAAATTCTAATTATTCATCTCTAAAATTTAATTAATTAACTTTCAGACGATGATTAAAATTAAAATTGTAATTCTAAGAAACGTATCATTGTAAAAATACAATTATGATATTAAAATAGATCATTTTGAATGATCCAGCATCCTTCGTCCAAATATTAATAAATCCGACCATCTGGTTATCTAACACATGGAAAATAATTCCTCTAGAAACGAAGACATCTAAAAAAGCCACTAAGTTCCACAAATCTCTAGGAAATCCCAATTCAAACCGTCGCTAAATCGTCGCGGATCCACTTTATCAACTTTACAACCACCGCGTATACAAGATTACGAAGAAAAAAGAAAGAAAAAAAAAAGACAACGAGCCGCGATATCCGTAGATTTATGCAAGAAACCGGAAGCAAGCTCCTGCAGCTGAAGTTTCCGCTGGAACGGGCTTAAGAAGCGAAAAAAAAAGGAAGGAAGAAACGTCATCGCTTGGAGGTTGAACGTGGAGTGGATAGTAAGGAGGTTGCGTGAAGAACGAGGAGGAAGGACAAAGGTAGGATGAAGAAGAGACGGGAGAGTGTCGAGAGAAAAAAGGCTGGCCGAGAAAGTTGGTGGGATCCAATCATAGAAGGATATTGTGGGATCATAACTCTGGCAGTCTAGCGGACTGTCGAAGTCCTGAAGGACTCCCTTTCACCCTCTGCCTCCACCCTCTTACCCCTTTCTCATTCGAAACCCCTCGAGCAAGCACCGGTTTTAACGCTGACTCGGCGAGCTGTGATAAGAATTGTTTCGCAGTCTGCTTGAATATCACTCTCGACTTTTATTTTTACGTACGCATCATTTTATGATAGACGGTTAACAATCTGCAAATATTTTTTTCAAGCTGTGTCTATATAACATAATATGTTACATGTTTAAATTTAAATTCTAATGAGACGAAAGATTAAAATACTTATAAAATTAATAAAACATGATAAATTGAAATTGAGATGCCTGATTTCATGAGTTTTCTAATATATTCGTGTCGGAATCTTATTCCGTGTCGGCGGTACACGATAAGAGAAACTTCTCCAGATTTCCTCGGTTCATCTCCTGAACAGGAACTTTATTTCCTGAGGTAAGACGGAGGCGAAGATGCAGAGTTGTTACCCCAAGAGACGTACCCCCTCCTTTACGAATCGTACCGCCTGCACCTGCAGCTATAAATCTCTTCAGGATATTACTTAATGCACTGACGTTTCCGAAGCACGATAAATCGGTTTCTACCACTTTCCCGCCAATTCGTGACGCCACTTCCCTCGAGTGTACCAACAAAGTGTCGGCACATATTGCTACGTATCGATCTTTTCTTTTTCTTTTTTTTCCTCCAAACACGAAAGCACCACTTTATTTCTCTTCTGCAAAACGTTATTCACTTTTCTGAAAAGCACGCTTCGTAACATGATTTAATTCTTTTTTCTCGTTCTACATACTCTATGAATGAATTTATCTTTTCATTTTTATTTACCGACAGGTTCTTGATAAAAGGTTTTCAAATATTTGAAAACTATTTTGAATAAAATTTATTTCAGTAAATTCTGTATTAGATGATTGATTTCAGAATATAGGGAATCTGATATAATTTCATGACAGAAAATTATTGAAAAGTAACACTTATGCTACACGAATTTAAAGCCTAAGATTTCCTGAAAATAATCACACAAAGCACTAATTAATATTTACTATATAATATGAATTTCGAGGCGACAACATCAGTATCGAAGAACTGTAAGCTCATGGTGCAATGGATTACAGGACCGATTTCTAAAGTGGAAGGTACACAGGAGCTAAGCATGAATGTTTCAGCAAGGTGTAATCGTGCAAGAAGTTCGTGCGGAAACTATCTTCGAAGGAAGCTATCCCGAAAAGGGAGGATCTACTTGGCGAAAGAAAGGAAGCGAAGAGACGAGAACACGAATGGAGTGGCATTGTTCTTTTAGACAGGGTACATTCGTCGAATTAGTCCGAACGGGTATCCCATAGGAACGATATACCGATTAGGTTAACCCCACGGACCACCTCCTTTCTCTATCGATACATATATATATATCTACAATAATCGAGCTTAAGCCACAGGAAAATCCCACACCGTTGGGATCTCTTCCTCTATCGCGAATGGGGGAGAAGCAACACGTTCTGGGTCTATTCTTAATTCCTTGGTGAACAAGAATTAAGCTGCGGATCAAACAGAGATATTTATGATACTATATAGTCTAACAATAAGACCAACTTTTAAGAATAAATCACAAGATTAATATTTATTGATGGAAACAATACACAGAGTGAAGAGGATTATGAAATGAAGATTAAATCAAAGATAACAAACCAATTGAACATAGAGGTACGATAAGAGGTATGAAATCCATTCATAAGGTAATATCAACTTTGAAATTAGTTAATGAAAGGATGAGGTTAAGATATTCTGAAATTTCACGCGTGTGAGATCAATGGAAGCAGGAAGATTTCCCTTGTAAAACGTGATTTAATTATCAAAGTGTACATTAACACGGAAACGGTGCTCCAAGTTTGCTAGGAATACTGAAGTTAACACACCGGTGTTCCGACGAGGGGATGAAACTATGGAAAGCGGAGAAACTATCCGAATAACTATCCTTCATCTTCACTTTGAAGATGCGGCAAGGAATTTATGGACCGTAAAAGCACCCTGATATTAATATACTCGTTTAAGGATACGTCGACAGAATGTATCTTTCAACGAGGAAAATGTTCTTCTCACCTAACGTGTTTATCAAGTAAGCTTCATCCCCTATAGATAATTTTCACTCAATATTTAACCCTTTCGTTAAGACAATATTTAATCAATATAATCCATCCAACTAATTAACAAATAATGTCATTGTTAATGTGTTTTATATTCATATTCATAACTTTTAACCCTTTGAACTCTTATGTCATGCTGGAGTTGACATACATTTGTTTGGAAAACTATTTTTTTTACAGAAAACCTTTGTACATTAATTTGCTTAATTTAAATTAAAATAAGCACAACGTTGGAAACAAATCAAATTCAAAGGATTATCATGTGTGTAGTGATTTTTACAAAAAATAAATAATGTTTGCCCAAATTTTCTATTGATTTATATTTTATTAATTTCAATTTCTATGCGATAAAACTGATAGAAAATTGAATGAATCCTTTCAGACGATGATCTCCATCTACTTGATGAAGAATAATTTCTGCTTGATAAAGAAGAGGTAGAAGAGAAAAAGAACAGAAACATGCAACTAAGTGATGCAAGGCTAAAGTATAGATGTGGTTTTTCTACCCTTCCCTGATATCCAGAAGATTATTCAGTCGGCCCTTAATTCATTTATCTGGCGTTACTCTATCCCCCTTACCCTGACGATCCCTAGCCAGACGAACCTTCTAAATGGCAGCCACAGCAGTTTTTAATGATCGTGCTCGGCTTACCTCTTACTCCAGCTAGGAATAAAAAAGAAGGCAATTTCGCCGACCAGAAGTGTGAATTGAATTTAACTGATAATAAGGGGGATAATGTAGGAAATTGTGCGGCAAGTCTGCTGCTTTAATTAAACCTCATCGGCCACATGCGAATCTTCATTCTTTAATGACTGTATTATTATTTAAATGAAAAACTTATAAGTCTTTGTAGAACTTTTTAGATTATTCCTATAATTGATTAAGAACAACCCGCAACGATTGCAATATTAATATTAATATTAATTTTAATGTTAGATGAAACTTTTAAATTGTAATTCCGAACCATATTCATCTCAGAATATGTTATTTAAATAAGAAATAAATTATTTAAAAATATGAACTTTTCAATCATAGGCCATTTAAAATCAGGTTAAAAATTAATTTTTTTTATTTAAAACGTCTGTCTTGATAAATTTTGTAGCTTTACAATAATTTCCAAATTACAATAAAGATGAAACTTATTGTTCAGAACATTGAAATTCATTAACCAACCTTCCCCATATTTTTCCAAAATGAAAACCAATTACTTGACATGTTGCAAGGTTATTATATAGAAAATTCAATTTCCATGATGAATAATGATACCAAATGATATTCTATTTTCCATGAAACCAACAGTGGAAATCGACAATCAGAACACCGTGAACAAACGGATACCGGGTAATCCCGGCTAAACGCAACGGGAGTAAATAAAGCCGTAAAGAATTAACGAACGCGTAACAGGAACATGAGCTTTTGGAACAGTTAAATTATTGTGCAACGCTAATTTAAGCGTAACAGTACCAGGCTTACGATACGATAAACCCAATGAATGCAAGTCGCAGACACCGGGGTTTGGGGCAACGACTAATCGTCCACGATGAAACAAAACGATACTGCACTTTTCCACTTTGAAATAGTGTGTGTGTATACACGTATACAGACGCGATGGAACGTTTAAAAGTTTCGTACAATTGGAACACGTGTATTGAAACGATGGGATCGATACGAGAATCTAAGCCTGATGACGATTCTTCGGTAGGTATCTAGTCTTTTTTTCCAGTAGACGAATTTTGTTCTGCCTTAGCTTACATTTTTTTTTTCAATCATTTCGTGATAGCAGATTGCAACGCAAAAAAAACGATAGATATTCTTTTGGTGAATCATACATGAATCATTTTTTGTTGTAATTCGAAAAATTACTAAGTGATGATCACTACAAATTTAATATAATTAAAATTTAATAACAAATAAATTAATAATAAAATACAAAATTTAAATAAAATTTGGACTCTCTCCATGGTCCGCCGTCCGAGAATTAATACGATGATTTATATTTCATTTTGCACTTATTTATTTTTCAATTTAATAGTCAATATGCATCGAACACCGGTAGTTCTATCGTTAAAGATAAGGATTCTTCTCGAAAATAAAAAGCGTCGGATTTTTCGCATTATTCGAACATCGTCGACGAAGAAAAGGTGCATTGTCGTGCAAGAGATTATGCAAGCTCGGAATCGTATCGATCGCTAAAGGCACACGTGTGTTCCCGAAAAAATTGATATTTGGAATGTCGAGGATCGAGGCTCGTTCAGTCACCGGTGCAAGAAGTAGGACGAAAAAAAATAAAAAAACATCTAGACGAGGGGAGTATCTTCGTAGCATCCAATATGTCTGTCGCCAACTTCGATTTTTCTCTCGTATCTGGGCCACGAAGGTTATTACACCGTCGCTGTTCTATAACCGACTCCTGGGGTCTGTGCGACCAGCTTCGCGAGGAAAAACCGATTATTACACGTTATCGCTTTCGCCGGCGAAATTTTCGCGGATTCTACGATCTAAAGAATTTTTCAGCATTTTCTAAAGAGACCAAAAACCTGGTATTACAATCTCGGCAACCTCTGTGTTTTATTACATCCATAGCAAAGTTTTATTCTTCGTTTCTCCTGGGAAACGAGGCGATCTTCTTTTTTTAATGATGCCTTTGTTATTTAATCTTGAATGAGATCTACGATGACACAAATAGATCAAAGTTCAGAATATGGTATTATTATTTCCTCAGATAAAAATATTTCTTCTTTTAGGTTTTTTTCAACGAATATTTAGATTCAAAGATATCTTTGTGGTTCAAAAGGGAAAGGATACTTTTGGTAATTGATAATTTTAATTAACTCGTAATCTAAATCTAATGGAATTTATCATTATTTGTACTAATTGTTAGTTTCAATTTACTTTCAAAAGGATTTAAAAAGAAGGATATAGGCAAAAGATGAACAATATTCGTGGAAAGCAAAGTGAGATTAGTTCCACGAATGCGCAACAATTTACCGTGGGTATTAGTGAACTTCGACGAGAGCGTAACACGTAATACAATTCCCCCTGAAAACTATAGGAAACTGTAAATTTCGTGTTCATGTTGTTACCGAGTTTCTGCTATTGCACGGTTTACCTCAAATTTATGTAACACACAATTAGAAAACGGTTTTCCTGACGACGACCGAATTACGCTGCAAAGCCTGCATCTCTGCGTAACTTCAATTTTCAATAGAACAGCTAAACAAAGTTTTCAAATATCTCCACGACGACCTGGAGGCTGTGTTCCCTTAGAACGTGGATAAAAAGAACGTGGTAAAAATGAAAAAGAACCGAAGCTTTCTTTTGCTTATACTTTAGCTATCTGTTCTAAAGTACTCAACAAGTCATTAAATTTTTAATATTAGATTGTTGGCTGGATTAATTAATTAATGATCTAATCAAGCACAAAAATCACAGCATGGCTGTAGAAACATTTGTCGTAGGTCAATATCAATTCTAAATCTTAAAATTTATCCTCCTCAATAGGTATGCTTCAGTATTCCGAATTAGCCACATGCCATATAAAACTAAAATTTCATGTTACATTTTGAATCTTCGAAATTCTCTCAAAATTAACACGAAATCATAGACTTCATATGTAAATGAGCAGATCAAATGATTTATTCTAAAATTTTTATATATATTGATCATAATTGCAGCGATTGAAACGCTTGCTGAAAAACTTTTGCAAATTGAGTCAGAAATGACAAAATTATAGTTCATCTACAAATGTCATTGATTAACAGATCATCTACCTTTGTCATTTGCCGCGTTAACAAATCAGATAAAGTTAGCGGCGTTTGAGATACTTTGCTATTATAAATTACCAACAGTATTCCAAATATGCTGCATTTCCTTTATCATTTGTAACCGACGTTTATGCACCTAAAAGGAAATATTAACCGCGTACGAGGATGCAAAATGGTTGTCTGAATAATTTTCATCCTTCCGGTAATAAATTGTGTCGACGGGAAAATTCTATGGTGCGTTTGCCAGCTAACGAAAACTTGATATCCAAACACGTACTGTTCTAATGACCGGTTGAACATACCTCTCGAGTATCTTAATTACGCACAGTTCTAAGGTTCACCGACAGAAAATGAGGAACTGTATGTATGTATATGTAAATATATGTGTGACCAAAAGCGGTCTCACGGATGGAGAAACGTATTTGTAGGTCGTGCACAATTCCTGAGTAATCCTATTTCATTCCGAGTGACTTCAAGCTGCTTCAACATTAATTGCCTTGTTCCGCGGAACGTTGTATTTCTGCATACTAACAAGAAAGTATAGTGGTCTGACTGTTGCAGCAAGACGAGTAATTTATACTACACCGGGAAAGAAAGTGTATTCAATCTCGTGGAAAATTATAAACTGTAAACAAACCAGTCGACTTGATTACCCATGGTAAAACGGCCCGAATATTCGAAACTCGAACTGAGTCTCGTTCAAGAAATATTAAAATAGAGAGGCTTGATTATTCAAAACGTTATAAACATTAAAACAATTTTAAATAATTCAGATCACTGAGAGAAATTGAATTTATTATGATATTCGCTAACTCGATTAAATTCAGTGAATTCGAAATTCTGTTGAAGCGTTATAATAATTTCAATAAATTTTTATCAAATAGATTGCTCATTTAGATTGATAACATGTATGTTATCATAATAACTATAATATCATAACTGCTATAATATTTAAGCGCACGTGTACACATTTGCCTTCAGAAAAAACAGAAGTCAATAACGTCATTTATAAAAAAAAGAAGCATTATACACGACAGTGACAATAAAACGTCTGAAGTGTATTAATCAATGAAATAATAAATGTTACGCTATACTAAACATTATTCCCGAATAACAAGTGTTTACGGCTTTGTCCGTGTCTACGAAATAAAATTATACGACTGCTGCCACATAAATTAAAATAAAAGTAATAGAAAAAAAATGTAACTGGTCATGCGTGTTACCAGAATTACAATGACAATTCTGAGAACATAGCGACCGACCAGTTATTTTCTCCCACAAGTATAATGTGAACGCCACTACGTACCATTGATTACCGTACGTATGGAGCTGGGTTGTGGTTCATTCATGAATACAAAGAATGAAAGGAAAGAAAGAAAAACGCGTACTACCACAACGCGAACATACTACCTGCGTACGCAAAGTCGGTACGCATTGAAAAAACGTAACCCGTCCATTCGGGATTCGAACTCGAGACCCTCCGGTTCGAAGGCAAGCGTTTACCTCGTGCTGCCGCGGAGTTAACCGGACAGACTTTCTTTTTCTAAACCACATACTGCGCATACATTATATTTCATAGAATTAAAATTAAAATTTTCATTTTATTTTTTCAATAAATTCATCTAAACTAATTTTACAAAAATCAATTCTAACCTTTAACTTAAAATGTGTAGTATATCAGGCATCGTTATACAAAATTTAATTTTGATATAAATTATATACCACTGTGTTTTCATTAAAATAAAGACTTACTGTATTTTTATTTTGTTTTTATATGCTTAAAAGTATTTGAATACAGAAGAAAAAGAACTGTACTAAAAAAATACAAACTTCTATGTAAAAAGAAAAAAAGGAATGTAGTAACGGCCCCTGCACTTCTGTAACAACTGGAACACTACAGAAGTGCAGAAACCAACACCAACCTGGTGGGGTTTTGCTCTCCACAGTCATATAACTTTGTATGCAACTATACACATACAACGTTACAAGTCAACTGTGGGGTGGGGGAGGGTTAAAGAATGGACAGACAAAGATTTTCTCAGTTTTCATAATTCCGACGTGAATTCTACGGGATTCGAACTCACGACGAGAGCACTGGAGATAGTCGTACGAACCTGGCGTTTAGTACGCACGGCTATCGTCACTCTGTTCTAAAACCTTTCCAAATTCATATATGACCACCATAACTTCTTGTTACTAGATAATATTTATGCACATATATATATATTTATATAAACTTTCGTAATCATAAATTTTTTTTTTTAATTATGAGTAAAAGTTATGAAATATTTCTATTAAATTTGACTATTCCTTTGCTAAACAATCGATACAATTTCTAGAACAATGTCTAATCTAATTTTTTTTATGCACAGTTAAAAAATAAAAATAGAAACCTAACAATCACACATTCATTTAGATGTTAATTCTAAACACCTGTTAATTCTAATGGATTAAGATTTTTACTATGACATATTCATAAAATTAATCAGCACATTGAGCTTTGTAACATGTATATCAAGATTATTAAAATCAATAGAATGTACACTATTCTATATAAAGTTTTCCTTAAGAAAAGTTGATATGCAATCAGGTGCATGTGCAATGAAATGGAAATTCTGTTAAATCGAAACAATGGTCGAGAAAGATAGGCAAAATACATACACAGAGATAAACGTTTGATGCATATCACTGGTAGCGTATCTTTCATGTACCGATGGCTGGGTTCTCAAGGGGTATCGGAGAAGACATATTGAATTTATCGCTCGACAGGATATAGCGTAAGATCGTAGGGCCGTATTCCATGAGAATGAATTTTCCCGGAGACCGCTTTACCTCCTTTTTCCTTCGTCCCTGCCATTCCAGTAAATGGCATTACGGTTATTCAATTTTGTTTCTTCGCGTATTGATAGCACGCCTGCATTCCGATGCAAGCCCAACGTATTTTCTAGCATTACCATGGACAATATCATAAATATTCTGATCGAATACAAAGGGAAGATTGTACTAATAAAAGGAATTAACGACGACAAAGTTAAACTAACAATATTATTTCCTTAGAAAATATGTAATTAATTAATTAATTAATAAAAACGATGCTGAAACAGTTCGTAATAAAATTGTGAAACTTCTAATAATTGTATTTATGCATACAGAGATGAAATTGTGCATACGTAGGGAATTAAATTTTATTTTTTTTAAAATTGATATATTTTTTATCCAAATAATACAACTTCCAGATCAAGCAAATAGATCCTACGAAAACTCCTTAAAGAAACATAAATATTTTTCGTAGATACAAGAGATATTATTGTAGTTCAGAAATGATCCAACGACCGAGGATAAAAATGATCGTCGAAATTATTCGTGTATCATCGAGGCGCACGTTTATTCGATATTTCCAATCGTCTAAAAATACGTGCAAGCTTGCTCGATAGTCAAGCATGAGCTGGGAAGGAACATATTTTTCGCGTATATTTTCCAGAAGTGTCTCGTTGATCATTTGATATCTATTGAACGTGCTGTACGAAGTAAGCAACGTCGTTTCGAGTACAGGCCAGAAGGAAAAGAAGAAGAAGAAGAAGAAGAACAAGAAGAAGAAGAAGAAGAAGGGTTGTACTCGTACTGTAAGAGCGGTAGTGTATATGTGTTGGATGTGTAGAGGTGAATTCGTTGCAGATTTGCGAGAGCAGAAACCACTGGGAGAGGGTTGTAGGTGCAGATGGCGTGCACGATAATACCTACGGTAGGGATGAAAGGGTCTGCTTCTGACGCGCGGTGTTCCGAATTGCCGGAAGGTTCGAAAAGGACAAACAGCTCAAAAAGACAAAAGCACAGAAGGCGGGAGCGGGTAAATGAAGATAGAGAAATCAATAACGCCGTAAACTCTCTTTTGTGTGTATGTTTATCTTTTATAAAGATTTCTTTCCAGGTTCAGGCTTAAGTGTTGCTTGCGAATGAGATCAAAGGTGGTCAAAATCGATCAAAATGTTGCCTAAAAGCGTTGACCTTCTTCAATTATCTACGTTATAAATAATAGGGTAGATCGGGAGTGGTAATAACTTAATAAAATTAAACGCATAATTACAAAGTGAGTATTGATATTACAATTTTAAATCAGTAAGAGAAAGTTACTTTAAGCCCTAAAGTTTAGAAAGCTATTGAAAAGTTATATTGTTCACTGCTGGGATATCGATATGTATATGTATTGCAAATATAATTTTTCATTATAAATGCAAAATTTATCTTAATATCTATTGAATGTTTGAGATATTTAATTACTATCGCCCCTGTATCCTACAGTAGTTTCTAATTACTTTTAAAAAAGAAAAAGAAAGAAACGAAACGAAATGAACCAAGGAAAAATATTGTTGGTAGAAACTTTTGTACATAGAGGTATTTAGACAAGTTATAGGAGAAGAAAGTTAAACGCAAGAACTTAAGCTGCCCTTCGATAAAGAAATAAATGTTCGAAATGGTAGGTCCTAAAAGAAAAACCAATTGACTGTTATACTTTGTCCAGTCAGAATTGTGTTGTCATTGAAACGTGGAATGGACTGGTATCCACGGACATTGGAAACCCATTTCGAGTGTCCATGAGCCATTTGTCGGAGAACCAAGCTTTTTCTTGTCGCTATTTCAGATCTCAAGATACTCAACCGTTGGTCTCTTCGGTCGTGAAAAAGACACTTGAAATATATGTCAGGATATATCGAACGCAGCACAAAAGGAGATGGAATGTATTACACTGATATTTAAGTCGTACTTGTAACATAGATTCTACGCCATAGAAATATTAATTTCTTAGTAGAAATGAAGACCAAATTAGAATACTTGATTAATATCGCGAAAAATCGCGGATAAAAGATTCCGCCTTATCAGGCAATGTCCTGACGAGTGGTTAGTCCTTCTGGCACGAGGAAAACGTTAAATATGGCCGTAGGATCTGTTTGCACTGCCCTCGTACGCCCAGTAGGCGAGGTGAGACAACATTTACCTTAGCCGAGGCTAGGCTCCTTCGACCGAGACGTCTCGGTCTCTTTGAGGTAGCTTCAGGATGATAGATGCAGTCTCAATTTTCCAACCAAAGCCCCCTTCTTCTCCTTCTCTTCCTTCGACCCTCTTAACTTTCTGCCGCCTGTCGACCAAGACGTCCCCGCGAACGTCAGATCCACCGTTTTCTATGAATACCGGATGAAACGTGAACGAAACGGGGCAAATACTTGCTTAGTAATAGCGTCGATACTCTTTTTCTTCAAAATATTCATACGGATACGTAAATAAACGTAAATTGTTCATCCCTGAAGGTATTCATTCTTAATTAATCATTTCCATGAACTAAATTAAGATCTACGATAATTCTTTTTTTAGATAAACGATACTAACATAGGTGGAAATTGCAATGTCCCAAGACAGAATTAATATTACTGGATCCTAGGGCTATTAAACCCTTTTGGTTGATAAACTTGGACTAAAAATTGAAATTTATTTTAAATATAATTAAATAACATATAATCGTAAAGTGGAGCCCAGAGTTGTAGCCCCCCTTAGACCCCTCTAATGAATCATAGCTTAATCAGAAGATTTAATTTCAAAATCGGAGAAATCTTTGAAAAATGACGAATTGAATAACAAAATAGAATAACTAATTTTCGAAATAATTATTCGATATAATTTAGCATTATTTGTGACGAAATTATGCAAGCATAAATCCAGATATTACTCTCGGGAAAATAAAGCAGAGAGTGTACTTTGATGCTTATAGACGGGATGGAAGAAATATTACAAAATCATAAGCGTATTTCCCCTGCAAGTAGATACATTGTTCCCGAGGGAAGAATAACCGCACCGAAGCTTACAATGCACTACTATGCTGGTTGCATATAAAGAAGGAGAATCACCAAGCGGAAAAGAAGAAAAGGTATGGTTCAATGCGTAAAGATCATCCCTTTATATCTCTTCTTTATTTTTTCCCCAACATAAAAAACGACAACTTTTCCAGGATATTTCTTTACAATACGAAAGTTTCGTTCCCGAGTTATCATCAACGTTTGATCCAAAACCAACAATCATTTGTCTACTGAAACAAAAGAGAGTCGCAGATTTGTTAACCCTTTCTTTCGGGCATTCATTTAACGCGTATCAAATCTCTGCCATAATTGCACAAATTTCTTTCTCGCCTTGCTTAATTAAAATTACTGGGGTCTGCAGCTATCCAATCTGTGAGAGCCCCTCGGTTCAAAAACTAAAATTTATTCTAAATAATATTAAATAACATTTAATCGTCAAGGAAAAAGGTAACAGTAAAAAGAAATTTCATTCGATACGTTTTGATATAGTAAGCGGAAGGCTTAGAAAGGGGTCCCCTGGAAATTGGGGAAAGTCCCTTTTGACCTCCTCTTGATCCGACACTGACTTTACAGAGTAATAAATCAAATATTTTAATCTCTGAAGATACTTATGACTTACTTTTGTAAACATATAAAATTTAGGTCACCAGACTTAACACGTTGGCTATTGGTATCATTCTGAAGACAATAAAAAGAATCAACACAATGACAAGTGATAACGACTACGTTCAGAAATAATAAGAACCAAGGAACACAGAGGGTAGGAAATTCCTGTGAACACCAGAAGGTCCAAGCATTCTGGTGGTACTGGCCCGCCCTCAATTGATTCGTCGAGGCAGATTGGCCGTCTCGAAGTTACCGATACGAACAGCCTCGGTAATTGAGGTGGTTGGCGTACAAAGAGAGGAAGCCGAGAAAGCGACAGGTAGAGGGTACCGGCGCTAGCAATCGGGCGTTACTGTTAGTAATTCCCGCGCAACATTTCGATATAACGATTGAAAGCCGCCGCTACGAGTTACAGGTTGGTGGCTTTCAATTTGACGAAACTCGCCAGACGACGGAAAGCTCCAATCTATTTCGTGACTGTGAATCGACCACGTCTTTCCTTTTCAATCGACAATAGTATTCTTCTGTTCAACAAAATGTTGTTGGAAATGAAACCATCAGGTCATTTCAAAGATCTTTGCATGACCATTTCAATATTTTAGCAGATTTAATTAATAACCGTTGAACAGTGGAGTCTGGGTCAATCGAGACCCAAACTTACAAAACATATGTAAGAATATTAATCTAAAGTTAAATGTATAATTTTCAAACGAAAGAGCTTCATATAGTGGAAGAATAATTTTTAGATGAAAATAATATAGAATTAATTTAAAATTTGGGCCTTCTCCATGATCCGCTTTCCGAGGGTTAACCCTTTAAATGGGGATGATGAATGAACTCGTAATTAAGAAATGATTTTTTTACTTGGAATGGAAAACATTTTTGAAAGATAATAATTTAAAGAAGCATCGTTCAAGGGAAAATTTCGCGGTCTGTCGATCGCACATGAATTTCCACGAAAATTGAGTGGAATTTTGCCAAGTCGAAGGACCGTTGTCACCGGTGATGCACAGTCTGGACCGAGCCGACTATCCCGGGGGATAAGTAAATGGGGAAAGAGCGAAGTCACTCGTTGCCGGATGCGAAGTTTCTTGCCGGCAGAGTTTAGCAAGAAATCAAGCCGCCAGACAGTGACAAGGGTTGCCGTTGGTTGGTGCTTCGAAAAGACCGGGAAAGGGTGAGAAAGGGATGCAAGAAACAGGAGTATGCGGCTCTGCCACCGATGTTCACCGCGTAAAAGAGAAATCGTCCGCGTTCGAAGAAAAAGAGGAAGAAAACGATCGTAGCAGGGACTTTATTACCTTGAATATTTTTCAATCAAACGAATTCGTGATGGAAACTTTAAAATTTGATCGATCGCTGCCAGAGTGGAATTCATTTTTAAATTGTTCTAATCCAGTGGGAATATTTGAAAATTTTTTAATTTTTCATTTTCTTAAAAATAGAAACAAAATCTTGAAAACATTGAAATCATTACACGTATGTGTGCCTATTGTAATTATTACAAAATTACTTCTATACAATCTAAATGAAAATAAATTATTCTAAGTAAATAAGATAATTCCTATGATCGGATACATAGTAGCGGCAAGAACAATCATAATACTGCTATTACATCGCTTCTGTATTATGCTACGTACAAACTTGACTGTGGTTAGTTCCGCCTTTGTACTCAATCCATTACGATGTTTCTCCTAGCCCGTTATCAATCAAAACTATTTGCCTAGAGGGTTCGCTGCCAAAGCTTACGGTCTAAACCGAGCTTAAAGGTGGCTACGCGATAGGTAGTTTAATCTCAAGCAGAATTTAAAAGTTCGCTTTGTCTTTACACGACGTTTACCACATCGCACCGCGAATGAAACAACTGTGGTCTCGACACCATACAATATTTAACAGCTATATTTCCTGAACGAATGTGTAAAATGTCCACTAACTGAACGGAATTGAAATTACCTAGTAGCATTACTAACCAATAAAAGGAACATTTCTCGTAATCAATAAATCCACGATCAAAGTGCAGCAAGGAAAGAGGCGGTATTCAAGTTCGCCATTCAGAAGCAGGTAGATGCAAGATAGAAGGATGGACACTTGAACACCGGATGCAAATATGGAGCAAGTGTACTTCGAACGAAGAGAAAAGCAGTGGCTTCGCTGTTGAGTGAGCTGCACTTTCTACAAAGGTGAAAATCTATACGTACGACGAGAAAATCGATGCCACGTGGGAAACCTATCGCATAGAAAGCTTTGCTTTACACCGAATCTTTTCCCATCGAAGCTGATCGAGTTTCCTTCTGATAAAACTACTCCAACATTGTGTTTCTACTTAAGTTTGGGATATACGAAACGGGTTAGAAATTGCAAAATAATTATGCTACGTGAAATAATAAGAAAACAATTGAGGACCTTGCAGCTATTCGTCAGGATTCGAAAGATTTTGAAAAACACTGGGCCATATGCGTAAGGGCAAGTAAAAGCTTTTATTAAAAATTTTTTAAATAAATAGGTACTCGATTTGGATACATTTTGCACTCACCAAATAAACATTTTATAATTTATTTTATATATATTTTTCTGAAAATTTTACTTAGAATATATAAAGAGGAAGGTTCAAAAAATATTTTAGCATACCTTTTTTTACGTAATTGACTTAAATAAAAATTGCAGAAATGAAAAACTTGCCCTAGTCTACTCTATTTATTAAATTTTTTGCTTTTACTTATGCATACGACCCATTGTTTTAGAGGAATATTATTTGTTTCGATATGGAAAGTTTGATGGACGCAGGAAGGACAACCGATATAACAAGGGATATTAGTAATTACGATAGGCGTATATTTCGATCGACGATACACGGACATTGATCGATCACGTATGACCGACGAATCAGTGCGGTGTACGGCTGTTCGGTCGAGCTAATTTGACTGTCGTAATTAGCTTCGTTTATCGGTCCGTGTCACGTTCGTCGTGCACTGGCTGCGGCAACACGGTAATCTTCCTGCTTGCCGCTGGAGCAAACAATTAACGTTGTTCCGGTAACTTTGCCGTGATTACAGCAATTTTCGCATGACAGCTTGCTCGTTTACCGAGGCCTCTACCAACACCGTGATAATTTTCCAGCTAAGTCTCGAAAAATATATATCAAGGAGTTCTTCCTTTTTCCTAAAAGAAACTTAGCCTTCGAGATGGGATAAGAAACTTGATACTTATTATTCTGCTCTAGCACGAAGTTTCCGGACATAAATTAAATAAAAAAATAAAAAAATAATAATAACACCGATTATGAAATAGCACCGATTCTGCATCAATTACAAGGTTGAAATATGCTGAAAATGGCTATATAAATGTGTAATGGATATTCTTAATACAAAGTAAATGGTTAATAGTTAAAGCTAACAATTACTGGTTTTAAAAGATAGAAACGTAAGCTTCTTATCGCTTGATTAACTTTAGTTTTGTTATTATACCATTCACAAAGTACGAAAATGATAAGCTCTGCAATGAATTTTGGAAAAGCTTTGCGCAAGCATGAAATATGTAAGGAAAGCCAGAGGAAACAGACGAAAGTTTATTATCCACCGGAAAGAAGGAAATCCTTGAGAGATAGGAAGTGAAATTAACTAAACAAGTGGAACAAAAGTTTATAAAAGAAGCAAGTATATCTTGAAAATTATATTAAAATGATAATAATGTTGTAAGTGCACTACATGGACAAAAAGTGAATTTTTTAATTATTTTTATATTAATTACTTAAACGTGCTTACGCTTCAGCAAACATCTTAGTTCGCTAGAAACAAGTACCTCCAACAAATTCATTAATAAATTCACAGGAAACGAGAAAACGTAATATCTCTCGTGATTGTCCGAATAAAATGTAGTACATCTCTACTTCCCTGCAATGATGATGTTCTTTGAGCTGGTAACTTTACCCTCGCAAAATGAATACCTCTTTCAACGCTACATTCATTCCAAAATATAAAATGAAGCAAAGTTCTGTTTCGAAATACGTTCAATGTAAAACATTAATTAATTACTCCAATTCATCTTAAACGAGTTTAAATCAGAACTAAACTTTGATACTGTAAGTACAGATGTGCTTCAAAATTGTATCATATAGATAATTAATGTCTTCGTTTACGTAGCATTTCAATTTAATGAGATTTTCATTCGTAAAAAATGTAGGTCAAAGAGATACTTTTCCCAGACTGTACAGTTTTGTGGACCAATGTCCTATATCCTGGAATCTCAATTTATGGGTCATGAGCCTCAGGGGGGTGGCAAAGTGGTTTCTAAGGGTCATCGTGGTTATTTTTAGGTGCTATTATCCTTATACAAAATTGTGTCACTTATTTATTTCAATATGAATTGTAATATTCTAATGATTGCAACACTAAAATTTCAATTGCAATATTCTATTGTTCTAAATGAAAGGAAATGACAAAGGATACTTCAAAAATGTTAACTGACGATGAATCGGTTAATCATTGTCCAGATCCACGAAACGTGTACGATACACCTAATGAAATTAAATACTAATATTTTCAAACGAAAGACTTTCATATGTTGGAAGAAAATATCTAAAGGAATAATATAAAATTTAGAATTGAATTTTAAATTAAATATAAGCACCATATCATACGCTGGATCCCAGCCTATGCAATAATATGTAAATATCAATGTCCTGTATTTATAATATAATGCTTAAAATGAATATTTTGAAACTGTAGCTCTTATTATAATAATTGTAATTGAAGTAGCAACAATTACAACCATTGCACATTTATAGTACACATAGAGTACCATAGAAATATTTTAAACAAAAATTATACTTTTTCATCATATTTTTTTTTTAATATGGATGTTTTATATTTATAGTATAACGCTTGAAATTAATATTCAACAATCGTAGCTTCCACTAAGCAAGGCAACAGCAATTACAACTGTTGTACAGTTGTAGAGTAACATAGTAACGAGTGAACGAATACGCGACTAATCAATATACGTTGCACGCAACGTAGTTCAATAAAGAAGTTAAAGTTTTTCTCTAAAAACCCACTTTTAGAAAACTTTTTTTTTTTAAAAGGCTAAAAAACTAGTTCAATTTTATATAATAATAACCTAGATATGCATAAATGCGTTTTTAATACCCTTTTATTTCTAATAAATTCACAGTAGTGTAAATTTATTTTTAATTTTCAATAATATAAAATACTTAGCTGTAAACCTGTTCTTCAATTAAGTCTATAATTATTAGTTAATTTTAGAGCATATGTTATTATTCTGAAAATCTTTAAATCTCTAATTCCTACCACGTGGATTCCACAACATGGCACAAAATAAAATGATAAAATACTGCTCCAAATTTAACACCACTTGTAACCTTCAGAATACAACGCAAAAAAATGAGATCCGCGTAACAAACTAAAAAAAAAGAAAACGAGATTCAACATACCCCGTGGACTAGACTACTTTAATTAAAGTTCGAGGGTAATTTAACTTCTTTTTTTATCTTAACTGCGCCTTCGAGTTGCTGCAACTTCCTAATTCAAACTTTTCACGATAACCGTATTGTTTGCATTAATTACGACGTAATATTTCGAAATGGTCACATTTAACAATGATAGAGGTAGACGTTTACCAAACGAACTGAATACAACACGCTCCATGAAGGTGAAACACCTTTTAAAATTCAATTAACTAAAACACTTCAAATAACCGCGAATATAATTTAAAAAACAAAAGAAACAAAAGAAAAGCGTGGAATGTTTTCGATAAATCGCAGCAACTTCAGAAAGCTAGTTGCGAGGCACATGGCATAACGTTCAAACCTAATTTCACTCTAAACAACGTCACCCCGTTCCCATTGACTTATATGGGTAAAATGAAAAACTGGTTATACGCAGTGAAAGCAAGCAAACAAACAATGATCAATTACTTACATTTTTTACTCTTCTCACCGAATACGCCTGGAGACAACAAGCCGAAAAGTATGATGATGGTTAGAAAAAACATGGATCTTCTCAACCCTGGTGCGGTCCAGCACCAGGGTGAGCCTCGTGACATCACGGACATATCACTTTGTCTCAGCGAGACTCCATACCGGCTTTAGTGTCACTTCCCCGCCTAACTATCACGAACATAACCTTAATGCATTAAAAGTCACTCGCGTTAGGGAAACGGGTCCAGATGATCGGATCTCCCCGTTTGGAGAACGATACCTGTCTATGAAACGCGCGAAATAAACACACACGCGACCGATTTTAAATAGTCGTTGACGAGCTACCGGTCACGATGCTCGTCACACGGACGCACGTACGCTATTGACATCGGGGTAATACTCGCCGGATACTCGAGTCGCGGTAGCGGCCAGGTCGCGACGATCACCGACGTACGTGTTCGCGCACTCTCACGCGAGCTATCGATCCGACAAACCCCGCCGTACACTCACCATCTTTCCCCGTCGCGGACGCCATATTTATGTACATGCGCGGTAAGAAGGCCGGAAGTAACGCTCTTTACTACAGCGATTTCTTCGCGACTCGTTCGAAAGTTCGTCGATCTTTTAACTTTTTCCTGGACGTGACGTTTAACCCTTCGCGTGAGTGTCACCTACTGCGTTGTGCGAGTGCTGATTCGATATATCGATCGCGGTTACGGTCACGTGACACCGCTATCGATCGCGGTGTTTTAATCGCACCACTTTAAGATTTAAATACTCTGACACGGTTAACTTCGACTTTGTTCAACTGTAAGTAAATTATCTGTGTATTTTTGAAACTGTTAATTCTTATTATACATATGATATTAGGTTCGGTAATTATTGGTTATCGAACACTTATGTTATTGAAATAAATTAGTATTGATTAGTATCCTTATGGAGGGATTGGCGCCAAATATTTTTGAATCTGATACAATCTTTATTAAATCATTAATAAATATGTATATTTATAAGATTACACATTATGATTATTAAAGTTATTAAATTCTATATCATCACGTAATAATAAATTAAATTATTATCAAAGCTTATTAATGATATTAACAGCTCTGAGAAACTTGTCGCTACCAATTTAGTTTCTTAACCATAGCTAACGTACAAACGTACTGAATTACTCTGTTTTTCTAAAAGTGCATTCGTCACACCCTTGATATATCTGACAAAGAAATATTGGTCTGCATTCTCACAAAGTAGTACAATCTACTAATGGTACAAAACATCTTCGTATTCTTTACGAGGTGAATAATAGTAAATTATGGTAATATCAAAATTGCATCGGAATTTAATATACATACACATAAAATGTGGTATAAACATTTTTCAAAACTTAATTATGACAGAATGAAAGTTGCCTCTCTGTCAGATTTTTATTTTTATTTTAATTTGCTTAAATTTGCACATTATAAATATGATACTTCGTCTTACCATATTTATTAAAAATTATTGCGATAGTATCAATGTCTAAAAAGCAACTTTCCGTTGCCCGTTAATATCTTCGGAAACTTCAGAAGCAAGAGTTTCAAAGTTGAACGCGAAACTACGATAATGAAACCAGAAGTAATCTTCGTTTTCTTACATAAGGTGTTACGTTTTACGCCTCAGTTTCAGCTTCCATCGGCGAATAATATCCCGAGTTTTCCAGTTTTTTTCTACCATTTTTCTTAACCGCGAAACGTACCCAGGTGGTTTCATGTGACGCTGCATGAATCATAGTTGCTTTAATTCGCGTTATCGTTTCCGAGATAATCGCCATGATCAGTGAATAGACAAGGTCAGCCAATCACGATTTAACAAGAAGGTTGTTCATATAAAGGGTGATTCACGAAATAATAAACACAAAACTAATTAAACAATTGAAGGTTTCGGCGATGATCATTAGAATCTATTCTAGGCTCTTCTTATCCAGATTTTCAAATGATGAAGCTGGATCAATCATGACTTCCGTACTACTGTCTTGTCATTACCAAACGCTCAATTTTTTTCACAGGACATTTTTATATAACAAAGAAATTATGCAAGTGGATCAGTAGACCCACCGTATATCTGGATCCATCGACAGTGGGTCAGTAGATGCTCGATTTTATCGATTGCAATTAAAACTGTGAGAAGTGTCTGATATTAATGACACCCGTTACACCTGATTGCAAGCAACGTGTCGATAACGTTATCGCTGATGCACCTGATTTTTAACATGGATCAAGGCCTTTTGACGTCACTCTCATGAATATTCGTCCTAAAATGTGAATTAAAATTCCAGTTTTTCGCGGGATCGCAGGGTCATCGAACTAGGTCAACCTTTGACCGAAAAAATCCCTCGGAAAAAATGAAAATCAGCATGTAGTCTCGAATACCCGTTGCTATCCACGTGTAGGATCTACGGTGGTGAATCGTACCCCTAGACCACAGGCTGACTGGTAGAAAACAGGCTAAATCTAAAAGACAATCTACTTTCAACGTGTTATCACTCGCGTTTCAGCCGTCTACCGTAATGGCGGATTTTCCGCGCTACACACCTTCAATGCGGTACCAGAGTGTTTTAATGAAGTTTTAGCTGGTATTTCGTGCAAAAAATCAATTCAAGTGGTCTCATTTTGTGTTTGAGTATATATTAAGCACAGCTGTAATTTTTTTTTTTTTAATTAACATAAGGAAACAAATTGAACTATGTGGTTGGAGAAGAATGATCAAAAATATTTTTGAAATATTATAATTGTCTTGGGTGATAAAGTGATTACATTGGAATTGTAACATATGGTGCACAATATGTTTACATAATTTTATTTATGGTGTAAAATATGATATTCTCTGTTCAAGTCAAAATGAAAAAATTAATCAAGGTACCTATATGTAGAAAATTAATTTGAATAATTTCATTATTAAAATATAAAAAGTATTTAACAAATTCTTTTTTCTGTGGATTAATGTGAATGTAAAGAGACTATAAAGTACAGTGTAATGTATATTTGTACATTTTCAGATTTTATATTTTATAATGTTTCACACTATAAATATAAGAAATTACTCTGTGAAATACAAAAAAGTTAATTTACACGATTTTTATTTTTTTTATGTACGTAATTAATATAAATAAATGTTTTACCAGTGGGTCGATTTCGACTGTGTCATGTGTCAATGAATAATCTTATTGAGCATTAGAATTTAAAATTTCGAGAATTGTTTTTACTTAGGTCCTGCAATTTTATAAAATGTGTAACTTTACAATAAATAAACATGATATAAATCGCTTTATTTCATTACTTGTTTCCTCGTGGATTAATCACAGTAAAGTACAATGTATTTTCTGATTGTACCACGATTTCTAATCGCTCGTCGTAAATGTTTGAACATTTCTCAACTAACAGAACTATTTCGACTGTTTACAAAACAAGATCTGAGGACGAGTCATAAAGACAACTTCGACCCATCGCCGATTCATCGACGACTTCGATTCGGTGCTGCCTTGACTCATTGTTGGCAGAAAATATCGTGACAGTAGGGTCATCGTGTTATCTGCAGAAAATACAGTGAACGTATTGGTAAGAATTGGTTGCATTCGTACTATTGGAATATTTGTTTAAGTCATATCGAAAACAAACACCGGCATTCATCACCGGATGAACCGTGGTTATAGCTGCAGGGAAAACGTGGCACGGGTCAGTGCTTGCTCGAATGCTGAAGATCTCGAACACGATGAAATTTCGTTATGAACAATCGTAATTTCATTAACTGTGATATTTGTGAAATATATATTTTCCTTCTCTCGTGTGATTGAAAATAATTGTATAAACGTTGAATTATTAAATAGGAGTAAAATTGATATTGAAAATTGATTAATAATAATAACACTGATAATATATTGATTATAAAAAGTGACAATTGTGATTGCAACAGTTTGTGCATTTAATAATTCAATTAAAGGTAATGTATAGAGTGTTTAAATAAAATTTAAATGTTAATATAATAAAATCCAAATAATAGTGAAACTGTTGGACATTTGAAATGTTCTTTTTCATTTTAAATTGTTTGTATTATAGTTGTAAAACGCTGCAACAAAGGTTACAATTTTGTTCGTATCAGGTGTTGATATAATTTATATAATTTTCTTTTTGGATCAATTTAATGTGAACAATGAATAAATAAAAACCACTAAAAACTACTTATTGCAACTAAAGTGTCATTTACATTCGAATAGTGAATTGAATATACGAGTACAGTTGTTCGCAATGGAGACAATAGTAAAAGAATTAAGAAAAAGTGTAAAGGTAGGAGATTCTCTACTAGGCTCTTCCCAAACCGAAGACAAATGGGAAGTTCTTCTTCTTATATTTCTCATTCTTAACCAAAAGAAGGCTAGGTTGCACCTGAGTGTACACAAGGTAGCTTTCTATTGGTTAAAGGGAAAGGTAGAAAGAAGCCTCCCTCCGTTTGCCTTCTGTCTTGAAAGAACCCTTGAAGAGCCAAGGGGGAGCCTTGGAAGAGCCCAACCTATAACCTCCCACCCTTACACCATGAATCATTACCTCCCTTACATTTCCTCTTAACTAACAATAAAAAAAAGCCTAAACTGCACGTGATCTTACACATTCAAAACTCCATAGACTTTCCCAATAATTTTCCAAACAACTTTCACATCCTACTTATTATATAAATATACTTACGATAAATTTTTAGAATAACTATACGCGCGACGTTTTAAAAAGTAATGGACGCAAATGAAAATTGTAAATGGAAGTGAATCGCATTGACCGGTTCTAAACGCTACTAAACGCTGGAAAGCCGGTCGTACGTTTATTAAATTAGCGTCTCTATGGCGACCAGTGGTCAAGGAAATCAGTGTTTCGTAGACAGTTGCAGTGACAACGTGTACGACTGTCAAAACGGCACAAAGGTTACGAAAGAAATCATGACCTCATCTCGCGTCTCATCCTCTCGCTAGTGAAACGGTCCAAGTGATTTTCGCGGGAAAAGACGATTCGTCGACGAGCTCCATGCTCGCTAAGATCGTACGATTATCGTTCGTTTAGTGTTCTCAGATATCGAATCTTCGTCACGTCTTCGTCGCCTATACAGAAGCCAGCCAAGTGTACGTATAATGGCTTACTCGTTGCTGAATACCTCGTGCACGTTCGTTCATCGACGATACGCGATTTCGTTGTTCCATATAATGGTTTTGGTATTTTTATCGGTGACCAGGTGCGCCCAATGTTATTGTGCTTTCGACGAAACGTTATTTGATGTGCTTACGAGAAAAAGATGTATTGTGTTTGGTTTGAAAGATTTTATAGGAAGTGGATTTTTCTTTTGAAAATTATCTTTCAGATGCATCGATTTATATATTTAAGTAAATAATCGAGAGATTACTGAGGTTTCATTCAATTCATTTATCAGGGGATACTAAATTTCACATTTTTATCTACTAATTTTACTAATATACTATTTTTACATTGAAGCTTGCAGTGGATGATAAATTAAATAATAATGTTATCTAGCTTTGTATAATTATACATTAATTACTTCTTTGATTTCTTTGAGGATACTGAATTTGAAATTTTTAATTTATATCAATATTTATATCTATGATGCAAATTTTATGTAACAAATTAATTTGATAAAAGAAACTTTACTGATTTTCAAATTGCAATTAATAACAGCTAAATAAAAATAAAATGAAGAATAATAAATTAAAAAGCTATGTATGAAAATTATGAATACGTAACAGTGTTATAAATATCTTGAAAACTGTGACAATTTATGATAACAATCCGGTATTAATCTGGTGAAGCGTCAAGTCGAAAGAGTTAAAAGAGATAATGCACTTTCCTCTCCAGTACCCTTGATTTTTGGCGCTAAACGAATGATCGAGAGCAAAGTTTCTTTCACTGGATAATTATGGTGGAGAAATAAAGTCGGATGGATATGGTGAATGTAAATTAGAGGAATGAGAGTTTGTGACGTGATTGCATCGTGAAAGCGGAATAACATGGTGCTGGGAAAATATCGGTTGAAGTTTGTGCCGTGTGTTTATTCAATAAAATCGAATTCCATAGATAATGTAGTATCGTTCGTTCGTGATAAGAGAAAACGTTGTTGGAAAACGTAAATTATTCGAGATAGGTTGTGTTAACGTTAAAAGGAAGCTTTTCTAATTTCCTTTTGTAATTAACATTTAAAAAAGTATTCTACTCCAACTTTAATTTTACTACAATAATTTTATTTACTAATTTTACTAAAATTTTATTCC
Source organism: Osmia lignaria lignaria (assembly GCF_051020975.1). Lineage (NCBI taxonomy): Eukaryota > Metazoa > Arthropoda > Insecta > Hymenoptera > Megachilidae > Osmia > Osmia lignaria. The sequence continues at coordinate 11,009,966 of NC_135041.1, forward strand.
ATCGAACTCCATCTAATTTTAATAAAAATTAGACAAATATTTTATTCTGATTGTTTCAGATATTGTTTGATGCATCATCAAAATTGATAGAAAAGAAAATTGCGCGTCATAATCCGTTCAAAATGTTTTGCCTGAAAGGGAGAGGCAATAACGATGGAAGATTTAAAGAATCGTCAAAGGAAGAAGATTTCGGATGGTGGATAAATAATGAAGATGACTTCAAGTCCCCTAGATCCAACCAGACCAGAGAATGCCAATCGTTAGGATCCTCGGAATCGATGCTTTCTTGTGCAGATTCAGACGACAGCGAATCTTATTTTCTTGCACAGGAATTCAGGGACGATTACAATGATGACTGTGAAAGGATAGAGCTCACGTCTCTGATTCACCATGATCTGGACATCGATCTTATTGAAAAGGATGCGATTCCGAAAGAAGAAGTAAGTTGGTTCAATTTATTTTCCAAACATGCTTTATTATGGAATTGTTTGAAAAATTTAAGGAGATGTAATGATATGTAAACACTGATGAACTTTTAAGGAAGCTAGTCGTAACAAAACAAAGATAATTTTTAATTTTGTTAAAAAATTAAAGAATTGTACAAAAAAGAAAATTTAAAAAAATGTTACATCGCACTAATATTATATTATTTACACAATGATTTTTGCAATTTTTAATTCTTTTTTGTACATAATAAAAATTATTAATAGAATTATATTTTAGATCTTGCATAATTTTTAGTTTTAATTTAGATACAAATTTTAAATAAGATGAAGATTGTAGGTGAAGTAATTAATTCATTTAATAATTGTCATGTAATAAAATCTAAACATAGCTTTTCAAATAACAGAAGATTGTTAACATAATGAAATTTGACAATGTGCAAAAAATGAGCAATTTTAAATTTACAATAGGATCTTTTATCAATAATAAATAGAGTAAGCTTACATATTAAAATGATTTAATAAAATTCAGCTACATTAAAAATAAAGATACATAAAATATATGAAATTGCAGGGTATCACAGCATTTTCAGCGAAAGAAGCAAAACAATATTTCGACGCGACAGAAACAAAGTCGAACATGTTTCAGGCTATCTGTTACACGCCGGAAAGGTTGGTCCGATCCCAAGAATACAGAATTCTAACACCATCACCACGTTATTTGTCCATCTGTCAATCAAGAGTGACGGGAGAAACGGAAAATCATCGAAATACTTTCCGTAGCCAACGGCGATTGAACTATCTTATCGACTCTAAGCAACTTGGTGGGTATTTTCCTGTTTATAGGATAGCTTCGAACACGTTCGACATTTTGCACATCGTACAAACTTGTTTCGAGACCAGTCTTGCCGTCAGCTAGCTATAACTTGAATATAACCCAAGCCATTGTGTTTGACCCAGTAAAAGTTTCGCGGTCTACCGATATGTGAAATCGGCTCGCTTCGTGCTCATTAAACGTCTACCTTTCGTTTCAATGCCTGCACTCTTAACACCTTATCGACGAATGACGCTGTTCTGCATGAAACTGAATACATACGTTCGAACTCGGATTTATATATTCGAATTTCATTTATCCTGCTGAAGCTTCGCTGAATGTTGCTGAACTCCTTACAGGAAGTATTATATATTTGATTATGAGAATATTTGTGTCAATTTTCCCAGAAACTAGTCAAATTCTACTTAGAAGATATTGGAAAAGTTTTATAGTTTTCATTTAGAAAATTTCCAAAATATTTTTGGAAATGTCTTTAAAGTAAGTAATAAAAGAGTAATCTCATTTTAGTAAAAATAATATTAAAAAAAAAAGAATAAAGGGAAGCGTACAAAAGTCTATTTCTCTAGGGTTAATAATGACCCTCTAATAATTTACCCCCTTCCTTGAAAATTTACTAAACTTCTAAAGTTTTATAAATAACATTTTGATAATAGAAATCGCATAATCTTGACAATTAAAAATGACTTGAATCAAAGTTAAAAAAAAGTTAATCGTAACTTCAAGTTCATGGCTCAAAAGATCGATTAACATTTTGGAAACTTACATTAACACTTTGAAAGTATAAATTATAATTATAAACGTATGTATAACCAGAATGTCGTAACAGTTTAGATAAGAAGTAAGTTCAACGAGGAGTTCAGCAAATTGGGCAATCGATGGAGCTTCGTTCAGATAAATCGAGTTTATATAAATGAACTTCCATTGTGTTTAACTAAAATACTTAATATTCGATCAGGTACAACGTTACTGAGTTCGAATAGCGAAGAGATGGCACTATCAACGATCACCTGTCACGAGTGGAGGAGTGACCAGAGGATCTGCAATGATAATCTTTCGACGAAGAACAACAACGATCCCAAAATGGAAGATAAATGTCTAAACGGTATAGATGGCAAGAATTCGAACAGTTTACAAACATCAAACGTCATCAGCAAGAAGTCTAGTTACGAGAGGTTCACTGTTAGCTCTGAAGATGGTGAGAAGATGGGAATTCATAGCTCCTCCTTGGAGGATAATTCGAGTATACGAAGCAATGATTGGAGTTTGGATTCGCACAATTCGCAAAGTACTCCCCTGTGTCTCAGCGACGAATTAGCGACAACCAGTTACAAGCTTGACACATCGCAGGTTTTTATTTTTAATTACTTTGATAAATTACTTTTCTTTCGTTTCTAATCGTCTTTCATATAAACCACTCATTTGCCAACTCACAAAATTAAAAATACAAGAAAATTTAAAAAAATTGTAAAAGTGGAGTTAATCGTTTTGCACGTTGGGAAAATAATATCTATAGAAATAAATAAGTTACAAAATTAAAATTATATTTACCAGGAACGATGTTCAGCTGTCAACGAGGTGGTGTCAATTCTCGAGGTACTCGACACGAATCCTGAGAAAGCAACGGTCCTTCTTGAGGAAGATCGTTTCTGTGACAGCACCTCCTCTCACGATCGAATAACCAGGCTGGCCCTGGCGATTGAACCAGATACAAACGTGTCTGGGGTTGTTGAACATCCGGATAATTTGGTGAAGAATCTCCGGAACAAGGTAGAGAGACTTCAGACTAACAGCAAGGATATTTACAAGGATATATCTGATCTTCGGAGAAGCTTTCAGGTGATCATTTTTCAATTTTTGATTTCTGAATCAAATTAAGCCATTCGTTATTACATTGAACCAAAAAACAAAGTATTTATATTGCAAATTAAGAAGCATTCAATGAATATTTTCATATGGCAATTACAAATAAAAATATCTACACTGAAAATAAAATCTTATGAACAAAACTATATTATTTATTGTAATAGAATTTTTTATTCTATTTTTGCAGCGTGACGAACAAAGTATAACAAACATCACGTCCAACGCAAGTAAACTGCGACAGGATATTCAAGAACTGCGACACCTTGATGATCTGTTAAATCTTCTTCGTGGAGAATTGAAAAGAATCTCAAAAAGAAATTGGCCATTCATTGAAGGACGTACAGAAGAATATAATTCGGAGGAAATGAATCTCATCGTATGAACGAGCTTTTCAATTGTGGGAAAAGAAGGCTTTTGAAAATGATGTATTTTATTACCCAAGAAGAACACAATTTTTTTGTTAAACAAGCACGTCGAAAGTGTTTCACTGCCTCTGTTACTCCACGACGACGTGAAGATAGTTTTATAAAAGAAACTGCTAATATCGTTGCCGCCGAAATCTCAAAAAAGGAATTTTCCAAAGGGTAATAATAATACATTTCAAGAGAGGTGTACACCATGAAAATTACAGATTCTACGTGAAAAAAGAAATCGAAAAGTCCTTTACCGTTTCACAGTCTGTTGCTTCGTTTCTGAGATATAAGCGATTAAAGATTGGAGATGCAACTTCCGGGGTGCCTAGGCTCGCTCCCCGGAAGTTGAACGCCTGATCTTTAACTCTTTATATCTCGAGAACGAAGGAACAGATTGCGAAATGATAAAAAACTTTTCGATTTGTTTTGTAATGTACAATTTTTCTATGGAGGAATTTTTGTAATTAACAATCGATAAAGTTGTCATGTTAAATCTAAGCTGTTGTTGAACAAACTGTTGCCAGTATTAGTTTAGTACTTAATCGCAGGATTTAATTAATTGTGTACCTTTACACGTGTGATACCCTCTTTATAAATGTATAATCCAAATGTTTTGAAAAATATATATTTTGGAATCCTGTTTTGTACCGTAATTTGCAACTATTTTTATTATTAGAATAAAAAGAATTATATATTCTAGGTAAATTACTAGAACAAGAATTAAATTATACTTGAATTATTTATTTTCTACTATAAAAATGTTTTCTTCACAATCATATAATTTTGTTTAATCAGAAACAAACTTTTTTATTTCTTTATTTGTCGATAAAAGTCATATCACTTTTTTATTTATACTTTCATTCATCATTGATAAAAAATTAATTATCAACTGAAATGTATTAAATAAATTATATCTGAAAATGTTTACCGTCATTTTAACACATTTCACACCATATTTACCACTTATACAAATTTTTTGTACTTCAATTTAAAATCCATTTTAGAAAAGTTTCTACAAATGAAAAAATGCTGGATATACCGAGTAAGATTTATATCTTAATACCCTATCAATTAACGTGTTAAAAACGGTAACCAGGATAACAAACAATTTAATATACTGGTATTACCATCGGATGAATAAACTCCATTAGTGACAGACGCCATGGAAGCAGTGCAAGAAGTTGCAGCAACCAAGGCTGAATTCGGAATTTGATCACCAGTTCCCAGGATACTCGAACCTGGTCCCATCAGATTTCCTGGGTACAAATATACAAGAATAACGATTATATCGTTAAAAATTTATTCTTGTTACCAGAAATTTATGAAATAAATGAACACTTTACAAATAGAGCACTTCTAAGCTCAATAGTTGAGCTGAATCTTTTACTATTTTAGAGCACTAACTCTTCGGATTTCTTGTTCAAGCATTTACATAAATATAGTAAATGAATATTTTTCACTAATATTAATAGAAAGATTGTTACTTCACCTATGTAAAATGGCTCTAGGTGTAATAAACGAATTTTGTCTACTAGCGCTAGTATACTCTATCAGTTAAACTATTATTACCTCACCCAAGAGTTCACATGAGTATACTGAAAGTGTTTTGTCTACTAACGCTAGTAAACTGTACTACTGTAACCCAAGCTTTACCCTTCAATTATTGTATCTATCATTCCTCTTCTATGCTTCAAGGTTTTTTAACCATTCACCTGTAAGACTGACATTCGATGCGTTAGACGAGGCAATGAACGAGGACGTTAACGTGGAAATGTCTGTACTCTCGGCAGGCTTTGATCGATCTGTCCTCGTCACGTGAGGTTGACAAATAGATGCGAAGGTTGATCGAACGAGATCGTTATTTTTATTTGTTCGCCGGTATCCCGTGTCCACGGTGGATTTATTATTGCTACCGAGTCCAAAGTGGAGAAGCTCTAAGTGTCTCCTCAAATTTCGTGATTGACGCAAAATCGCGCCGCACAATGGACAAGAGGCTAGTTGATCGGACATGCTTCGTGATTTCGACAGACCGTCTCCTAGAATTAATTCCGTCAAATCTAAACAGGTACGAACATATCTGAACGCAACGATCCGTAATCTTCTTTCGTTTTAATTAAAAATGACAAAAATAATACTCGCTAAAGTGACGGAAATAGATATAACGTATAGTAATTCCTTTTATTAGTACGAATATAAAGTTGTCTATAATAAAATAAACGTCTACTAGTATATCGATTTGAATTTGATTTATTAGATTTTACTGTCATGAACGCAACTCAAAATTTTTTCTAAAAATTAAATGCATGCCAATTAAAGAGAATCGTACAGATTAGGAACCTGAATTTCCGCCAATTATCACAAAATGGGTTTCTCGATGAATGTAAATAAGAAACACTTGATTTCTTTCGCTTTATTATAATTGTCCAGGAAGTGTATAATCGACAGAAATTCGAATTCTACTTACATACGTGTACGTATAATGTCAAAATATTGATTCAATACTTTATTCACAAAAAAAAAAAAAAAGAAATGAAAAATAAGCTACAAATATAGATTTGTGATTTAGTTAAGGTTTATATAAAATTGATCGTTACACAGTTATTGCATGAGTGTATGATGAATTTCGACTTTTTGAATAATTACTATACCTAATTATTAATCGACTGGTATACCCATTAACCCTAAAATACTGCTCTTACTTACTAACGTGGAAGATTTGAATACATTAACTTATTAGCTTTAAACGTTTCAAAATCTTTCTAAAATTCATTTTATCAGAATCGGTAGAAAAAAAATTAAGTATAAAGATAAAATAAACTATACAGGCAATGTATTATAACAATCAATTCATTCTGACGAACTTTACAAAATAATGTCAGTCGGTGCTTGGCAAACAATGCAAACAATTAATAGTTTAAACATATATTCATATAAGTACATTAGAACGGTAGGTAAAAAACAGAAAAAAGGAATTGCGCTTTCTTAAATTAAGATCATAACATACAAAGGTGAAACAAAGTAAATAAAACAAGGTAGCTGTTGAATCACAATAACAGAATCAAACGATCCCGTTCCTGTCGAATCTTTCTTTCCAATTTCTTGATGTACATTCATCTAGCGATGGTCGGTGACGGAATGTTGTTTTGAGGTGAAACAACATTCGAGCCGTGCGAGGTCGGTGAAGGAAGCGGACTGGGTTTACAAATGATTTGCTCAGAGGTACTACTTCCACTATCAGTCCCGTACGTTACAGTCGGCTCGTTGTAACCAGGCAATTCGACTTCAGGCTTTATTTCTATCATCATCGAATCAGCCGTGGAACCATGAACCGAATTACTACTAAACCGATATTTGCAAGAGGATAAGAGATGTCTACGTAGATTTCTCGCTTGCCGTAACGTAGCGCCACAGAGTGGACAAACGCCTGGACAATCGGATGCACCACGTATTTTAGATAAATTCATATTGCCGGTTGGTCCACTAGCCACCGTTCCCACCGTTGCACTCTGGGTAACTAGTGGGAGCGGTATACCAGGTGGAAAGCCCATATTAAGAGGACCAGGAAATTGCGGTATTTGTAGCGGAGAATATGGCTGCATTGGCATTAATGTATGAAGATGCGTTTCACTTTCCGACATTTGATCCTGATGCTGTCCTGCTTGAGAATTTTCCGACGACACTGGCTGCGCTTCTTGAGCACGTGGCGAGTGACAACCCCGATGATTCGAATATTTCAACCGATCGTTCGCTGCTAACAGACACAAACACAACATTACCATGCAGGGCTGAACTGATTTTTAGCTGTGAAATTTTTCAATTATTATCAGTTCAATTAGATGCAGTTCAACCCAATTGATGGTTGTGCTTGTGTCCGTTTCTTATGTAGGTAAAATATTTGGAAAGAAGTTTGAAAATTGATGGATCATACTCCAAAAATATATTGACAATGTGATCAAAATAATCGGACACAAAACACAAGTAGCATTGTAGATTCATTCTTATTCAAATCTGTTTACTAAACCAATTGAATGTACAGAATAATAAAAATGATAGAAACAGTTTAATGTATACTTTATAAATAGATATAAAAACACACCTAAATTAAATAATTATAATTCTTTATTATCTTATGTAAATAATTGATATATTAGAATTGAAACATGCACTTCTAAACTTTCAATAATTTTAATGAATTAAATAAGTAAAATAAACATAAAATGTGCTTTTATATATCATTATATATAATATTTCTTACCTGTATCATCACCATGCTCTGTATTGTCTTCATCTTTCTGATCATATCCTGCTGATCTGTTATCAGTTCCATCTACAGATCTATTTTCATTATCGGTGGTATTAGAAGTACGTGGCCATTTTCCAGAAGAGGAGGATGACTTTCTTCTTTTCCTCTTTCGTTTTAATGGAAAATAGGGACTAACTGTTTCTTTGGATAAAGCTTCATTTGCTGTTGGTATTGCTGATATAGGTACCTCTTCCCCATTCTGTATAAACAAAAAATACAAAACTGATCAAACTGAAACATCCTTTTTACAAATCTCATTTGAGAAACATACTTCAGTTAATATAGTAGGTGGTGTTAATCCATGAATGCAAAGAGAATGAGCAGCTTGAAGCAACGAGGGTAACTGAGATGGTTCCACACTCACTTCACCACGGTATACAAACTCTAATAATGATTTTAAATCATCTGCTGCTATCCCAGCTAACATAACCACTGGATGTTGACACGGTGTGCTCTATTGATATAAGTTTCCATAATATAAATTATAATACATTATTACCATCGCATACAGAATTACACGTATTATTAAAACCTTTAATAAATCCAATAGGAGAGGACTAGCTGCACAAAGAACTATCTTATGGACAGAAAAAGTACGTCCACCAACAGCCAAAGTAACATCAGCCAGATCTCTATGATCTCTCAATAATTGCACTGTAGAAGCTAATGATGAACTAAATTCTCCCCAAGAGAGTCTATACAATTGACCACTGCTTCCCATTCTATACAACAAATTAACATATGAATTAATAGATGTTAATGATATAGTAGTAATATATAATACATTGAATCAGTGTCCCCATATTGTTACAATAGGACTGAACAATACATAATGCTTTAAAGAAAACTTAAAATGATCCAACATACATGAATTTATTTGATAGAACCAGCGTGTAGAAACAAAGTTAATAAAGATTCGAGAAAATTTAGCACTAACGGTAACGATACGTTCTCGACTCCCCCAACCACATTCTCTTAATTAGTGCCCCCACCTCGAAAAATATGATCTTGGCGTCGTCTGAGAGTTAACCTAGCAAAAACTTGTATTCCAAAAAAAGAAATAAAGTATTGAAGAAAAATATCATCAATAAAATTGTTTATACATTAAGAAGAAATGTCATTAAATTAGAAAAAGAAAAGAACATGTAAATGATGTTCTTTATTAATAGAGAATAACTCACATTGAGTGAAGATTAATCCCTATAATATGTATATTAAATTAACCATCAATAGGTTTAAATCCGTTGCTGTATGAATCAGGGACAAAAATAAATGATACAGATTTATAACTTCGTTTTATGATTGCCTTCTTAGATCAAACAGACGTAGAACTCGAAAAATGTAATTCAAATGCTGTCAGAAATTATCATGCACCTAACATTTTATGAGATTGTGCTGCCGCCACCCTATTACCTTTCAAAAAAGGCACTGACACCAACTGATACTTTTGGCGGAAATTAGGCAAATAACTCCAAATAACATTAAAAAAGCTCATACAATAATGTCAATAATGTCCTGCGAAAATAATATTAAACTACAAATAAATGCCAACATAAAACAAGCTGTAGAGGCAGAAATTATAAAAGCATTAAAAACAGAGGGTATTAAAACTATTATACTATAACTTTTTGTGTATTACTTAATTAAAGAGTAATATTATCATTTTGGTCATTAGATTATACTTTAAATACAGTCAATAGCTATGGAGAGAATTTGTTACATATTAGTGCAGCTAATGGTTGCTTGGGTGTTATAACAGAAATTTTACAAAAGTGGGATTCCCATGATGTTATTGACAGAAAAAATCAGTTTGGTTGGACACCACTAATGTTAGCAATTCGTAATAGAGATATTAAAACAGTAAAATTTCTTTTAAAACAAAATGTTAACATAAATGAATCAACCTATCTTGGTGAGTAAATTAATTTTACAAATAAATAAGATTGTAATTTTTGCTTTATTTCAGCAATAACACAGTAACATGGAGTAACATGGAGTAACATGGAGTTCTTATGTTTTAGGAATGTCAGTTCTTGGATTAGCTGCTGCTATTAATAAAGAAATGTTTGAAATTGTATATGAAGCATGTCCATCAGCATTGCCTAATTGTATAAATGATGATATTACACCACTTTGTATTGCTGCCATGAAAAATGATAAAGACCTGTTTTTCAGACTATTGGAGCTTGGTTTTGATGTGTCTAAAAGCAGTAAAGTAACATTTATTCTCACAATCAGTACAAGTTTTTAATATTTTTTAATTGTTTTTAATTTGTTATTTGTTTAATAGATGAATATACTCAAATTATGATGAAGCAATCAATAGTACCTGAGATAAGAAATTTAGGTAAAAGAAATCTTAGCATAGAAAATTATTGGAATGATGTTTCAGATAATATTCCTATAGAGTACAATATTGAAAATAAATGTGATATTAAAAAAAATAATATTAACAATAATAATGTATTATCTCCAAATATTCATACTAAGCCAATTTGTGTACCTAATTCATTAAAAGATGATAATAATGAATGTAATAATAATATAGTAATAGATTCAAACAAATATTTAAAACCTTGTGCTTTAAAATTAATATCAAAACAATTAGAATGTGTTCCACATAGTCTAATTTCACCAACTTTAACTTGTACTCTTGATGAAATATTACCACAGTCTCCAAATATATACTTTATGCAAAATAAACAGGATGAACAAATTAATTTTAATATAATGACTGATATAGAGAACAAAAAACCAATAGAAAATAAAGATATCATAACAGCATGTTCAGGAACCAATGACTTATCTGAACCTCATTTGTCAAGGTACATCTATAGTTATTGATACAGGGCATTTTAATTAAATAGTCAAACTTATTATTCGTAAAGATTACAGTCCATTTGTCCACCAAATCTAATTATTCAAACTGAACAAGAAGATCTTGATGCTACTCTTGGATATATACCTGAATTTAGTCCACTTCGTTCACCAAATGTACCTCCAGATATAAATGATGAAAATGTTTTTGGAGAAAGTACACCAACTCCTCCACGTTATAAAACACCTCCAAGAAGAATGATTTTAAATTCAGAGGAAGCAAAAATGTTTGTTTTATTAAAACAATATGGGCTAAGTCAACACATTCCAATTTTTCTTGAACAAGAAGTAAGTAGATTAGAGTTTCATTGTCAGGTATATTATATAATATTACTTATTATATGCTTTATTTTAGGTAGATGTTAGTTTATTTTTAACTCTTACTGATGCAGATTTAATTGAGATTGGAATAGAAAATGAATCAGACAGAAAAATTATATTAAATGTGATAGCAGATTGTAGAAAGTCAATGATATAGAAATATGTTTGTAGTTATTGCTAATTATTTATTTTGACTATATTTATTATGTGCTTTAACTGTTCTTATACATAGTACAATATTTTAGCAAAGATAATGTTGATCAACACAAATAACGTAAATGAAAGAATAATAAATTTTATTTTTAATATTTGTTACATTTGTTATTTTAAAATATTTAATAAATATCTATAACACCAAGTATAGGAATATTCTACTTCCCCGGGCTCTGCAATCCCCGGTCCTCCATGAAGGTGTCCTTATCTCCGAGCTTCCAGGTTCTAGGGTTCCCGTTCCTTCTCGGAACCCGGGTTCCTGTGTTCCGGGTCCTCCTCAGAGGCTTCCCCTTAAAGAAGTTTGAAAATTGATGGATCATACTCCAAAAATATATTGACAATGTGATCAAAATAATCGGACACAAAACACAAGTAGCATTGTAGATTCATTCTTATTCAAATCTGTTTACTAAACCAATTGAATGTACAGAATAATAAAAATGATAGAAACAGTTTAATGTATACTTTATAAATAGATATAAAAACACACCTAAATTAAATAATTATAATTCTTTATTATCTTATGTAAATAATTGATATATTAGAATTGAAACATGCACTTCTAAACTTTCAATAATTTTAATGAATTAAATAAGTAAAATAAACATAAAATGTGCTTTTATATATCATTATATATAATATTTCTTACCTGTATCATCACCATGCTCTGTATTGTCTTCATCTTTCTGATCATATCCTGCTGATCTGTTATCAGTTCCATCTACAGATCTATTTTCATTATCGGTGGTATTAGAAGTACGTGGCCATTTTCCAGAAGAGGAGGATGACTTTCTTCTTTTCCTCTTTCGTTTTAATGGAAAATAGGGACTAACTGTTTCTTTGGATAAAGCTTCATTTGCTGTTGGTATTGCTGATATAGGTACCTCTTCCCCATTCTGTATAAACAAAAAATACAAAACTGATCAAACTGAAACATCCTTTTTACAAATCTCATTTGAGAAACATACTTCAGTTAATATAGTAGGTGGTGTTAATCCATGAATGCAAAGAGAATGAGCAGCTTGAAGCAACGAGGGTAACTGAGATGGTTCCACACTCACTTCACCACGGTATACAAACTCTAATAATGATTTTAAATCATCTGCTGCTATCCCAGCTAACATAACCACTGGATGTTGACACGGTGTGCTCTATTGATATAAGTTTCCATAATATAAATTATAATACATTATTACCATCGCATACAGAATTACACGTATTATTAAAACCTTTAATAAATCCAATAGGAGAGGACTAGCTGCACAAAGAACTATCTTATGGACAGAAAAAGTACGTCCACCAACAGCCAAAGTAACATCAGCCAGATCTCTATGATCTCTCAATAATTGCACTGTAGAAGCTAATGATGAACTAAATTCTCCCCAAGAGAGTCTATACAATTGACCACTGCTTCCCATTCTATACAACAAATTAACATATGAATTAATAGATGTTAATGATATAGTAGTAATATATAATACATTGAATCAGTGTCCCCATATTGTTACAATAGGACTGAACAATACATAATGCTTTAAAGAAAACTTAAAATGATCCAACATACATGAATTTATTTGATAGAACCAGCGTGTAGAAACAAAGTTAATAAAGATTCGAGAAAATTTAGCACTAACGGTAACGATACGTTCTCGACTCCCCCAACCACATTCTCTTAATTAGTGCCCCCACCTCGAAAAATATGATCTTGGCGTCGTCTGAGAGTTAACCTAGCAAAAACTTGTATTCCAAAAAAAGAAATAAAGTATTGAAGAAAAATATCATCAATAAAATTGTTTATACATTAAGAAGAAATGTCATTAAATTAGAAAAAGAAAAGAACATGTAAATGATGTTCTTTATTAATAGAGAATAACTCACATTGAGTGAAGATTAATCCCTATAATATGTATATTAAATTAACCATCAATAGGTTTAAATCCGTTGCTGTATGAATCAGGGACAAAAATAAATGATACAGATTTATAACTTCGTTTTATGATTGCCTTCTTAGATCAAACAGACGTAGAACTCGAAAAATGTAATTCAAATGCTGTCAGAAATTATCATGCACCTAACATTTTATGAGATTGTGCTGCCGCCACCCTATTACCTTTCAAAAAAGGCACTGACACCAACTGATACTTTTGGCGGAAATTAGGCAAATAACTCCAAATAACATTAAAAAAGCTCATACAATAATGTCAATAATGTCCTGCGAAAATAATATTAAACTACAAATAAATGCCAACATAAAACAAGCTGTAGAGGCAGAAATTATAAAAGCATTAAAAACAGAGGGTATTAAAACTATTATACTATAACTTTTTGTGTATTACTTAATTAAAGAGTAATATTATCATTTTGGTCATTAGATTATACTTTAAATACAGTCAATAGCTATGGAGAGAATTTGTTACATATTAGTGCAGCTAATGGTTGCTTGGGTGTTATAACAGAAATTTTACAAAAGTGGGATTCCCATGATGTTATTGACAGAAAAAATCAGTTTGGTTGGACACCACTAATGTTAGCAATTCGTAATAGAGATATTAAAACAGTAAAATTTCTTTTAAAACAAAATGTTAACATAAATGAATCAACCTATCTTGGTGAGTAAATTAATTTTACAAATAAATAAGATTGTAATTTTTGCTTTATTTCAGCAATAACACAGTAACATGGAGTAACATGGAGTAACATGGAGTTCTTATGTTTTAGGAATGTCAGTTCTTGGATTAGCTGCTGCTATTAATAAAGAAATGTTTGAAATTGTATATGAAGCATGTCCATCAGCATTGCCTAATTGTATAAATGATGATATTACACCACTTTGTATTGCTGCCATGAAAAATGATAAAGACCTGTTTTTCAGACTATTGGAGCTTGGTTTTGATGTGTCTAAAAGCAGTAAAGTAACATTTATTCTCACAATCAGTACAAGTTTTTAATATTTTTTAATTGTTTTTAATTTGTTATTTGTTTAATAGATGAATATACTCAAATTATGATGAAGCAATCAATAGTACCTGAGATAAGAAATTTAGGTAAAAGAAATCTTAGCATAGAAAATTATTGGAATGATGTTTCAGATAATATTCCTATAGAGTACAATATTGAAAATAAATGTGATATTAAAAAAAATAATATTAACAATAATAATGTATTATCTCCAAATATTCATACTAAGCCAATTTGTGTACCTAATTCATTAAAAGATGATAATAATGAATGTAATAATAATATAGTAATAGATTCAAACAAATATTTAAAACCTTGTGCTTTAAAATTAATATCAAAACAATTAGAATGTGTTCCACATAGTCTAATTTCACCAACTTTAACTTGTACTCTTGATGAAATATTACCACAGTCTCCAAATATATACTTTATGCAAAATAAACAGGATGAACAAATTAATTTTAATATAATGACTGATATAGAGAACAAAAAACCAATAGAAAATAAAGATATCATAACAGCATGTTCAGGAACCAATGACTTATCTGAACCTCATTTGTCAAGGTACATCTATAGTTATTGATACAGGGCATTTTAATTAAATAGTCAAACTTATTATTCGTAAAGATTACAGTCCATTTGTCCACCAAATCTAATTATTCAAACTGAACAAGAAGATCTTGATGCTACTCTTGGATATATACCTGAATTTAGTCCACTTCGTTCACCAAATGTACCTCCAGATATAAATGATGAAAATGTTTTTGGAGAAAGTACACCAACTCCTCCACGTTATAAAACACCTCCAAGAAGAATGATTTTAAATTCAGAGGAAGCAAAAATGTTTGTTTTATTAAAACAATATGGGCTAAGTCAACACATTCCAATTTTTCTTGAACAAGAAGTAAGTAGATTAGAGTTTCATTGTCAGGTATATTATATAATATTACTTATTATATGCTTTATTTTAGGTAGATGTTAGTTTATTTTTAACTCTTACTGATGCAGATTTAATTGAGATTGGAATAGAAAATGAATCAGACAGAAAAATTATATTAAATGTGATAGCAGATTGTAGAAAGTCAATGATATAGAAATATGTTTGTAGTTATTGCTAATTATTTATTTTGACTATATTTATTATGTGCTTTAACTGTTCTTATACATAGTACAATATTTTAGCAAAGATAATGTTGATCAACACAAATAACGTAAATGAAAGAATAATAAATTTTATTTTTAATATTTGTTACATTTGTTATTTTAAAATATTTAATAAATATCTATAACACCAAGTATAGGAATATTCTACTTCCCCGGGCTCTGCAATCCCCGGTCCTCCATGAAGGTGTCCTTATCTCCGAGCTTCCAGGTTCTAGGGTTCCCGTTCCTTCTCGGAACCCGGGTTCCTGTGTTCCGGGTCCTCCTCAGAGGCTTCCCCTTAAAGAAGTTTGAAAATTGATGGATCATACTCCAAAAATATATTGACAATGTGATCAAAATAATCGGACACAAAACACAAGTAGCATTGTAGATTCATTCTTATTCAAATCTGTTTACTAAACCAATTGAATGTACAGAATAATAAAAATGATAGAAACAGTTTAATGTATACTTTATAAATAGATATAAAAACACACCTAAATTAAATAATTATAATTCTTTATTATCTTATGTAAATAATTGATATATTAGAATTGAAACATGCACTTCTAAACTTTCAATAATTTTAATGAATTAAATAAGTAAAATAAACATAAAATGTGCTTTTATATATCATTATATATAATATTTCTTACCTGTATCATCACCATGCTCTGTATTGTCTTCATCTTTCTGATCATATCCTGCTGATCTGTTATCAGTTCCATCTACAGATCTATTTTCATTATCGGTGGTATTAGAAGTACGTGGCCATTTTCCAGAAGAGGAGGATGACTTTCTTCTTTTCCTCTTTCGTTTTAATGGAAAATAGGGACTAACTGTTTCTTTG
Source organism: Osmia lignaria lignaria (assembly GCF_051020975.1). Classification (NCBI taxonomy): domain Eukaryota; kingdom Metazoa; phylum Arthropoda; class Insecta; order Hymenoptera; family Megachilidae; genus Osmia; species Osmia lignaria. Next base: position 11,026,185 of record NC_135041.1, read on the forward strand.
GATAAAGCTTCATTTGCTGTTGGTATTGCTGATATAGGTACCTCTTCCCCATTCTGTATAAACAAAAAATACAAAACTGATCAAACTGAAACATCCTTTTTACAAATCTCATTTGAGAAACATACTTCAGTTAATATAGTAGGTGGTGTTAATCCATGAATGCAAAGAGAATGAGCAGCTTGAAGCAACGAGGGTAACTGAGATGGTTCCACACTCACTTCACCACGGTATACAAACTCTAATAATGATTTTAAATCATCTGCTGCTATCCCAGCTAACATAACCACTGGATGTTGACACGGTGTGCTCTATTGATATAAGTTTCCATAATATAAATTATAATACATTATTACCATCGCATACAGAATTACACGTATTATTAAAACCTTTAATAAATCCAATAGGAGAGGACTAGCTGCACAAAGAACTATCTTATGGACAGAAAAAGTACGTCCACCAACAGCCAAAGTAACATCAGCCAGATCTCTACGATCTCTCAATAATTGCACTGTAGAAGCTAATGATGAACTAAATTCTCCCCAAGAGAGTCTATACAATTGACCACTGCTTCCCATTCTATACAACAAATTAACATATGAATTAATAGATGTTAATGATATAGTAGTAATATATAATACATTGAATCAGTGTCCCCATATTGTTACAATAGGACTGAACAATACATAATGCTTTAAAGAAAACTTAAAATGATCCAACATACATGAATTTATTTGATAGAACCAGCGTGTAGAAACAAAGTTAATAAAGATTCGAGAAAATTTAGCACTAACGGTAACGATACGTTCTCGACTCCCCCAACCACATTCTCTTAATTAGTGCCCCCACCTCGAAAAATATGATCTTGGCGTCGTCTGAGAGTTAACCTAGCAAAAACTTGTATTCCAAAAAAAGAAATAAAGTATTGAAGAAAAATATCATCAATAAAATTGTTTATACATTAAGAAGAAATGTCATTAAATTAGAAAAAGAAAAGAACATGTAAATGATGTTCTTTATTAATAGAGAATAACTCACATTGAGTGAAGATTAATCCCTATAATATGTATATTAAATTAACCATCAATAGGTTTAAATCCGTTGCTGTATGAATCAGGGACAAAAATAAATGATACAGATTTATAACTTCGTTTTATGATTGCCTTCTTAGATCAAACAGACGTAGAACTCGAAAAATGTAATTCAAATGCTGTCAGAAATTATCATGCACCTAACATTTTATGAGATTGTGCTGCCGCCACCCTATTACCTTTCAAAAAAGGCACTGACACCAACTGATACTTTTGGCGGAAATTAGGCAAATAACTCCAAATAACATTAAAAAAGCTCATACAATAATGTCAATAATGTCCTGCGAAAATAATATTAAACTACAAATAAATGCCAACATAAAACAAGCTGTAGAGGCAGAAATTATAAAAGCATTAAAAACAGAGGGTATTAAAACTATTATACTATAACTTTTTGTGTATTACTTAATTAAAGAGTAATATTATCATTTTGGTCATTAGATTATACTTTAAATACAGTCAATAGCTATGGAGAGAATTTGTTACATATTAGTGCAGCTAATGGTTGCTTGGGTGTTATAACAGAAATTTTACAAAAGTGGGATTCCCATGATGTTATTGACAGAAAAAATCAGTTTGGTTGGACACCACTAATGTTAGCAATTCGTAATAGAGATATTAAAACAGTAAAATTTCTTTTAAAACAAAATGTTAACATAAATGAATCAACCTATCTTGGTGAGTAAATTAATTTTACAAATAAATAAGATTGTAATTTTTGCTTTATTTCAGCAATAACACAGTAACATGGAGTAACATGGAGTAACATGGAGTTCTTATGTTTTAGGAATGTCAGTTCTTGGATTAGCTGCTGCTATTAATAAAGAAATGTTTGAAATTGTATATGAAGCATGTCCATCAGCATTGCCTAATTGTATAAATGATGATATTACACCACTTTGTATTGCTGCCATGAAAAATGATAAAGACCTGTTTTTCAGACTATTGGAGCTTGGTTTTGATGTGTCTAAAAGCAGTAAAGTAACATTTATTCTCACAATCAGTACAAGTTTTTAATATTTTTTAATTGTTTTTAATTTGTTATTTGTTTAATAGATGAATATACTCAAATTATGATGAAGCAATCAATAGTACCTGAGATAAGAAATTTAGGTAAAAGAAATCTTAGCATAGAAAATTATTGGAATGATGTTTCAGATAATATTCCTATAGAGTACAATATTGAAAATAAATGTGATATTAAAAAAAATAATATTAACAATAATAATGTATTATCTCCAAATATTCATACTAAGCCAATTTGTGTACCTAATTCATTAAAAGATGATAATAATGAATGTAATAATAATATAGTAATAGATTCAAACAAATATTTAAAACCTTGTGCTTTAAAATTAATATCAAAACAATTAGAATGTGTTCCACATAGTCTAATTTCACCAACTTTAACTTGTACTCTTGATGAAATATTACCACAGTCTCCAAATATATACTTTATGCAAAATAAACAGGATGAACAAATTAATTTTAATATAATGACTGATATAGAGAACAAAAAACCAATAGAAAATAAAGATATCATAACAGCATGTTCAGGAACCAATGACTTATCTGAACCTCATTTGTCAAGGTACATCTATAGTTATTGATACAGGGCATTTTAATTAAATAGTCAAACTTATTATTCGTAAAGATTACAGTCCATTTGTCCACCAAATCTAATTATTCAAACTGAACAAGAAGATCTTGATGCTACTCTTGGATATATACCTGAATTTAGTCCACTTCGTTCACCAAATGTACCTCCAGATATAAATGATGAAAATGTTTTTGGAGAAAGTACACCAACTCCTCCACGTTATAAAACACCTCCAAGAAGAATGATTTTAAATTCAGAGGAAGCAAAAATGTTTGTTTTATTAAAACAATATGGGCTAAGTCAACACATTCCAATTTTTCTTGAACAAGAAGTAAGTAGATTAGAGTTTCATTGTCAGGTATATTATATAATATTACTTATTATATGCTTTATTTTAGGTAGATGTTAGTTTATTTTTAACTCTTACTGATGCAGATTTAATTGAGATTGGAATAGAAAATGAATCAGACAGAAAAATTATATTAAATGTGATAGCAGATTGTAGAAAGTCAATGATATAGAAATATGTTTGTAGTTATTGCTAATTATTTATTTTGACTATATTTATTATGTGCTTTAACTGTTCTTATACATAGTACAATATTTTAGCAAAGATAATGTTGATCAACACAAATAACGTAAATGAAAGAATAATAAATTTTATTTTTAATATTTGTTACATTTGTTATTTTAAAATATTTAATAAATATCTATAACACCAAGTATAGGAATATTCTACTTCCCCGGGCTCTGCAATCCCCGGTCCTCCATGAAGGTGTCCTTATCTCCGAGCTTCCAGGTTCTAGGGTTCCCGTTCCTTCTCGGAACCCGGGTTCCTGTGTTCCGGGTCCTCCTCAGAGGCTTCCCCTTAAAGAAGTTTGAAAATTGATGGATCATACTCCAAAAATATATTGACAATGTGATCAAAATAATCGGACACAAAACACAAGTAGCATTGTAGATTCATTCTTATTCAAATCTGTTTACTAAACCAATTGAATGTACAGAATAATAAAAATGATAGAAACAGTTTAATGTATACTTTATAAATAGATATAAAAACACACCTAAATTAAATAATTATAATTCTTTATTATCTTATGTAAATAATTGATATATTAGAATTGAAACATGCACTTCTAAACTTTCAATAATTTTAATGAATTAAATAAGTAAAATAAACATAAAATGTGCTTTTATATATCATTATATATAATATTTCTTACCTGTATCATCACCATGCTCTGTATTGTCTTCATCTTTCTGATCATATCCTGCTGATCTGTTATCAGTTCCATCTACAGATCTATTTTCATTATCGGTGGTATTAGAAGTACGTGGCCATTTTCCAGAAGAGGAGGATGACTTTCTTCTTTTCCTCTTTCGTTTTAATGGAAAATAGGGACTAACTGTTTCTTTGGATAAAGCTTCATTTGCTGTTGGTATTGCTGATATAGGTACCTCTTCCCCATTCTGTATAAACAAAAAATACAAAACTGATCAAACTGAAACATCCTTTTTACAAATCTCATTTGAGAAACATACTTCAGTTAATATAGTAGGTGGTGTTAATCCATGAATGCAAAGAGAATGAGCAGCTTGAAGCAACGAGGGTAACTGAGATGGTTCCACACTCACTTCACCACGGTATACAAACTCTAATAATGATTTTAAATCATCTGCTGCTATCCCAGCTAACATAACCACTGGATGTTGACACGGTGTGCTCTATTGATATAAGTTTCCATAATATAAATTATAATACATTATTACCATCGCATACAGAATTACACGTATTATTAAAACCTTTAATAAATCCAATAGGAGAGGACTAGCTGCACAAAGAACTATCTTATGGACAGAAAAAGTACGTCCACCAACAGCCAAAGTAACATCAGCCAGATCTCTACGATCTCTCAATAATTGCACTGTAGAAGCTAATGATGAACTAAATTCTCCCCAAGAGAGTCTATACAATTGACCACTGCTTCCCATTCTATACAACAAATTAACATATGAATTAATAGATGTTAATGATATAGTAGTAATATATAATACATTGAATCAGTGTCCCCATATTGTTACAATAGGACTGAACAATACATAATGCTTTAAAGAAAACTTAAAATGATCCAACATACATGAATTTATTTGATAGAACCAGCGTGTAGAAACAAAGTTAATAAAGATTCGAGAAAATTTAGCACTAACGGTAACGATACGTTCTCGACTCCCCCAACCACATTCTCTTAATTAGTGCCCCCACCTCGAAAAATATGATCTTGGCGTCGTCTGAGAGTTAACCTAGCAAAAACTTGTATTCCAAAAAAAGAAATAAAGTATTGAAGAAAAATATCATCAATAAAATTGTTTATACATTAAGAAGAAATGTCATTAAATTAGAAAAAGAAAAGAACATGTAAATGATGTTCTTTATTAATAGAGAATAACTCACATTGAGTGAAGATTAATCCCTATAATATGTATATTAAATTAACCATCAATAGGTTTAAATCCGTTGCTGTATGAATCAGGGACAAAAATAAATGATACAGATTTATAACTTCGTTTTATGATTGCCTTCTTAGATCAAACAGACGTAGAACTCGAAAAATGTAATTCAAATGCTGTCAGAAATTATCATGCACCTAACATTTTATGAGATTGTGCTGCCGCCACCCTATTACCTTTCAAAAAAGGCACTGACACCAACTGATACTTTTGGCGGAAATTAGGCAAATAACTCCAAATAACATTAAAAAAGCTCATACAATAATGTCAATAATGTCCTGCGAAAATAATATTAAACTACAAATAAATGCCAACATAAAACAAGCTGTAGAGGCAGAAATTATAAAAGCATTAAAAACAGAGGGTATTAAAACTATTATACTATAACTTTTTGTGTATTACTTAATTAAAGAGTAATATTATCATTTTGGTCATTAGATTATACTTTAAATACAGTCAATAGCTATGGAGAGAATTTGTTACATATTAGTGCAGCTAATGGTTGCTTGGGTGTTATAACAGAAATTTTACAAAAGTGGGATTCCCATGATGTTATTGACAGAAAAAATCAGTTTGGTTGGACACCACTAATGTTAGCAATTCGTAATAGAGATATTAAAACAGTAAAATTTCTTTTAAAACAAAATGTTAACATAAATGAATCAACCTATCTTGGTGAGTAAATTAATTTTACAAATAAATAAGATTGTAATTTTTGCTTTATTTCAGCAATAACACAGTAACATGGAGTAACATGGAGTAACATGGAGTTCTTATGTTTTAGGAATGTCAGTTCTTGGATTAGCTGCTGCTATTAATAAAGAAATGTTTGAAATTGTATATGAAGCATGTCCATCAGCATTGCCTAATTGTATAAATGATGATATTACACCACTTTGTATTGCTGCCATGAAAAATGATAAAGACCTGTTTTTCAGACTATTGGAGCTTGGTTTTGATGTGTCTAAAAGCAGTAAAGTAACATTTATTCTCACAATCAGTACAAGTTTTTAATATTTTTTAATTGTTTTTAATTTGTTATTTGTTTAATAGATGAATATACTCAAATTATGATGAAGCAATCAATAGTACCTGAGATAAGAAATTTAGGTAAAAGAAATCTTAGCATAGAAAATTATTGGAATGATGTTTCAGATAATATTCCTATAGAGTACAATATTGAAAATAAATGTGATATTAAAAAAAATAATATTAACAATAATAATGTATTATCTCCAAATATTCATACTAAGCCAATTTGTGTACCTAATTCATTAAAAGATGATAATAATGAATGTAATAATAATATAGTAATAGATTCAAACAAATATTTAAAACCTTGTGCTTTAAAATTAATATCAAAACAATTAGAATGTGTTCCACATAGTCTAATTTCACCAACTTTAACTTGTACTCTTGATGAAATATTACCACAGTCTCCAAATATATACTTTATGCAAAATAAACAGGATGAACAAATTAATTTTAATATAATGACTGATATAGAGAACAAAAAACCAATAGAAAATAAAGATATCATAACAGCATGTTCAGGAACCAATGACTTATCTGAACCTCATTTGTCAAGGTACATCTATAGTTATTGATACAGGGCATTTTAATTAAATAGTCAAACTTATTATTCGTAAAGATTACAGTCCATTTGTCCACCAAATCTAATTATTCAAACTGAACAAGAAGATCTTGATGCTACTCTTGGATATATACCTGAATTTAGTCCACTTCGTTCACCAAATGTACCTCCAGATATAAATGATGAAAATGTTTTTGGAGAAAGTACACCAACTCCTCCACGTTATAAAACACCTCCAAGAAGAATGATTTTAAATTCAGAGGAAGCAAAAATGTTTGTTTTATTAAAACAATATGGGCTAAGTCAACACATTCCAATTTTTCTTGAACAAGAAGTAAGTAGATTAGAGTTTCATTGTCAGGTATATTATATAATATTACTTATTATATGCTTTATTTTAGGTAGATGTTAGTTTATTTTTAACTCTTACTGATGCAGATTTAATTGAGATTGGAATAGAAAATGAATCAGACAGAAAAATTATATTAAATGTGATAGCAGATTGTAGAAAGTCAATGATATAGAAATATGTTTGTAGTTATTGCTAATTATTTATTTTGACTATATTTATTATGTGCTTTAACTGTTCTTATACATAGTACAATATTTTAGCAAAGATAATGTTGATCAACACAAATAACGTAAATGAAAGAATAATAAATTTTATTTTTAATATTTGTTACATTTGTTATTTTAAAATATTTAATAAATATCTATAACACCAAGTATAGGAATATTCTACTTCCCCGGGCTCTGCAATCCCCGGTCCTCCATGAAGGTGTCCTTATCTCCGAGCTTCCAGGTTCTAGGGTTCCCGTTCCTTCTCGGAACCCGGGTTCCTGTGTTCCGGGTCCTCCTCAGAGGCTTCCCCTTAAAGAAGTTTGAAAATTGATGGATCATACTCCAAAAATATATTGACAATGTGATCAAAATAATCGGACACAAAACACAAGTAGCATTGTAGATTCATTCTTATTCAAATCTGTTTACTAAACCAATTGAATGTACAGAATAATAAAAATGATAGAAACAGTTTAATGTATACTTTATAAATAGATATAAAAACACACCTAAATTAAATAATTATAATTCTTTATTATCTTATGTAAATAATTGATATATTAGAATTGAAACATGCACTTCTAAACTTTCAATAATTTTAATGAATTAAATAAGTAAAATAAACATAAAATGTGCTTTTATATATCATTATATATAATATTTCTTACCTGTATCATCACCATGCTCTGTATTGTCTTCATCTTTCTGATCATATCCTGCTGATCTGTTATCAGTTCCATCTACAGATCTATTTTCATTATCGGTGGTATTAGAAGTACGTGGCCATTTTCCAGAAGAGGAGGATGACTTTCTTCTTTTCCTCTTTCGTTTTAATGGAAAATAGGGACTAACTGTTTCTTTGGATAAAGCTTCATTTGCTGTTGGTATTGCTGATATAGGTACCTCTTCCCCATTCTGTATAAACAAAAAATACAAAACTGATCAAACTGAAACATCCTTTTTACAAATCTCATTTGAGAAACATACTTCAGTTAATATAGTAGGTGGTGTTAATCCATGAATGCAAAGAAAATGAGCAGCTTGAAGCAACGAGGGTAACTGAGATGGTTCCACACTCACTTCACCACGGTATACAAACTCTAATAATGATTTTAAATCATCTGCTGCTATCCCAGCTAACATAACCACTGGATGTTGACACGGTGTGCTCTATTGATATAAGTTTCCATAATATAAATTATAATACATTATTACCATCGCATACAGAATTACACGTATTATTAAAACCTTTAATAAATCCAATAGGAGAGGACTAGCTGCACAAAGAACTATCTTATGGACAGAAAAAGTACGTCCACCAACAGCCAAAGTAACATCAGCCAGATCTCTACGATCTCTCAATAATTGCACTGTAGAAGCTAATGATGAACTAAATTCTCCCCAAGAGAGTCTATACAATTGACCACTGCTTCCCATTCTATACAACAAATTAACATATGAATTAATAGATGTTAATGATATAGTAGTAATATATAATACATTGAATCAGTGTCCCCATATTGTTACAATAGGACTGAACAATACATAATGCTTTAAAGAAAACTTAAAATGATCCAACATACATGAATTTATTTGATAGAACCAGCGTGTAGAAACAAAGTTAATAAAGATTCGAGAAAATTTAGCACTAACGGTAACGATACGTTCTCGACTCCCCCAACCACATTCTCTTAATTAGTGCCCCCACCTCGAAAAATATGATCTTGGCGTCGTCTGAGAGTTAACCTAGCAAAAACTTGTATTCCAAAAAAAGAAATAAAGTATTGAAGAAAAATATCATCAATAAAATTGTTTATACATTAAGAAGAAATGTCATTAAATTAGAAAAAGAAAAGAACATGTAAATGATGTTCTTTATTAATAGAGAATAACTCACATTGAGTGAAGATTAATCCCTATAATATGTATATTAAATTAACCATCAATAGGTTTAAATCCGTTGCTGTATGAATCAGGGACAAAAATAAATGATACAGATTTATAACTTCGTTTTATGATTGCCTTCTTAGATCAAACAGACGTAGAACTCGAAAAATGTAATTCAAATGCTGTCAGAAATTATCATGCACCTAACATTTTATGAGATTGTGCTGCCGCCACCCTATTACCTTTCAAAAAAGGCACTGACACCAACTGATACTTTTGGCGGAAATTAGGCAAATAACTCCAAATAACATTAAAAAAGCTCATACAATAATGTCAATAATGTCCTGCGAAAATAATATTAAACTACAAATAAATGCCAACATAAAACAAGCTGTAGAGGCAGAAATTATAAAAGCATTAAAAACAGAGGGTATTAAAACTATTATACTATAACTTTTTGTGTATTACTTAATTAAAGAGTAATATTATCATTTTGGTCATTAGATTATACTTTAAATACAGTCAATAGCTATGGAGAGAATTTGTTACATATTAGTGCAGCTAATGGTTGCTTGGGTGTTATAACAGAAATTTTACAAAAGTGGGATTCCCATGATGTTATTGACAGAAAAAATCAGTTTGGTTGGACACCACTAATGTTAGCAATTCGTAATAGAGATATTAAAACAGTAAAATTTCTTTTAAAACAAAATGTTAACATAAATGAATCAACCTATCTTGGTGAGTAAATTAATTTTACAAATAAATAAGATTGTAATTTTTGCTTTATTTCAGCAATAACACAGTAACATGGAGTAACATGGAGTAACATGGAGTTCTTATGTTTTAGGAATGTCAGTTCTTGGATTAGCTGCTGCTATTAATAAAGAAATGTTTGAAATTGTATATGAAGCATGTCCATCAGCATTGCCTAATTGTATAAATGATGATATTACACCACTTTGTATTGCTGCCATGAAAAATGATAAAGACCTGTTTTTCAGACTATTGGAGCTTGGTTTTGATGTGTCTAAAAGCAGTAAAGTAACATTTATTCTCACAATCAGTACAAGTTTTTAATATTTTTTAATTGTTTTTAATTTGTTATTTGTTTAATAGATGAATATACTCAAATTATGATGAAGCAATCAATAGTACCTGAGATAAGAAATTTAGGTAAAAGAAATCTTAGCATAGAAAATTATTGGAATGATGTTTCAGATAATATTCCTATAGAGTACAATATTGAAAATAAATGTGATATTAAAAAAAATAATATTAACAATAATAATGTATTATCTCCAAATATTCATACTAAGCCAATTTGTGTACCTAATTCATTAAAAGATGATAATAATGAATGTAATAATAATATAGTAATAGATTCAAACAAATATTTAAAACCTTGTGCTTTAAAATTAATATCAAAACAATTAGAATGTGTTCCACATAGTCTAATTTCACCAACTTTAACTTGTACTCTTGATGAAATATTACCACAGTCTCCAAATATATACTTTATGCAAAATAAACAGGATGAACAAATTAATTTTAATATAATGACTGATATAGAGAACAAAAAACCAATAGAAAATAAAGATATCATAACAGCATGTTCAGGAACCAATGACTTATCTGAACCTCATTTGTCAAGGTACATCTATAGTTATTGATACAGGGCATTTTAATTAAATAGTCAAACTTATTATTCGTAAAGATTACAGTCCATTTGTCCACCAAATCTAATTATTCAAACTGAACAAGAAGATCTTGATGCTACTCTTGGATATATACCTGAATTTAGTCCACTTCGTTCACCAAATGTACCTCCAGATATAAATGATGAAAATGTTTTTGGAGAAAGTACACCAACTCCTCCACGTTATAAAACACCTCCAAGAAGAATGATTTTAAATTCAGAGGAAGCAAAAATGTTTGTTTTATTAAAACAATATGGGCTAAGTCAACACATTCCAATTTTTCTTGAACAAGAAGTAAGTAGATTAGAGTTTCATTGTCAGGTATATTATATAATATTACTTATTATATGCTTTATTTTAGGTAGATGTTAGTTTATTTTTAACTCTTACTGATGCAGATTTAATTGAGATTGGAATAGAAAATGAATCAGACAGAAAAATTATATTAAATGTGATAGCAGATTGTAGAAAGTCAATGATATAGAAATATGTTTGTAGTTATTGCTAATTATTTATTTTGACTATATTTATTATGTGCTTTAACTGTTCTTATACATAGTACAATATTTTAGCAAAGATAATGTTGATCAACACAAATAACGTAAATGAAAGAATAATAAATTTTATTTTTAATATTTGTTACATTTGTTATTTTAAAATATTTAATAAATATCTATAACACCAAGTATAGGAATATTCTACTTCCCCGGGCTCTGCAATCCCCGGTCCTCCATGAAGGTGTCCTTATCTCCGAGCTTCCAGGTTCTAGGGTTCCCGTTCCTTCTCGGAACCCGGGTTCCTGTGTTCCGGGTCCTCCTCAGAGGCTTCCCCTTAGCCGCGCTTTTGCTTCTCCATGGAGGCAGTTAATTACATTAACTTTGAAGGTATCTTTATATACGAAGTTGTTGTGTGTTTCTTATATGAGATAATATTTTCTTGATAAGTTCAACCTTTTTTCCATTTGGATTATGTGGAATTGAATGTTTTCTTAACCAGTTACTTAAGATGTTACTGTTTAATTGATCTAACTGATTATTTTTTGCCATTGCTTCTATATTAACATTTTCATCCTGTTGAATAAAATATAGAATAAACTATTCGTCATTTCTAAACAAATAATAAACAATACTCAAAGATATCAGAATCAAAGAATGTAATTACTTACTGTCTCTGACAAAGATATTTTACTTTGCTCATTAGGTTTAACGTTTGGTAATTTTTCTTTTAATGACACATGGTCTTGTTTTTCTTGCTGTGTGGACTAATAAAAAATTAAATTAAATTTAAAAAACTTCTGGTCAGTTATATATACACAGTGAAATATAAGTATACCTCTGTTATATTATTAGAAGAATGTAGTTTTTGAATTGGAAAGTATCTAGAAATTGTTCCCTCCTTTGATGTAATAAAATTTCTATTTGTTGTGCTTGATGCACTGTTTACAACACAAAATTTCTTTTTAGGTTGCATATCACTTTGGTTTTCTCTAATATTTTTAATGCTTAAATTTGTGTTTGTACTTTCACCAAAGGATGCATTATGAAGCTGATGAATCATAGCTAAGCGTGTTTTTAATGATGTAGGAACACTACTTGAATCTTTCTTTAGTTCATCTACATATTTTGTAGAGAATTCAAAATGTGAATTTGAAGTAGAATTATTTTGTGAAGAATGTATTTCTAATTCTGTATTATTTAATAATGTGTCAGTTAATGAACTTGCATTTCCCAATTGCTATACAGGACATATTAAAAATGTAAATTATTTAATAGAATACAACGAATGTTTAATAATATTACTTGTAACTTACTGTGTTAAATGGATCATCTTTAGATATTTGTAATTTTTTGTTACAAACTGCAGGTAATTTTACAAGCATATCAGATAAGAATTGTATAATTGTAGGTCCTTTATCTCTATTTGGAATAATATTCAAAGGACCACTCATTACACATAAATTAGGATAAATAAAAATACTTGATTTTGGTATTAAAAATTTAATTTCATAGTATAAAATTCCATCTTCAGTTTTCGGCAAAGCGTAACCATACTAAAACATAATATTTATTTACAAACAAATTTGAAACCTGATTGTTTATTAAAAAAGAGATAAATAATGTAAAATGTATATACCATATTTTTCCAGTGCCGACGTAATTGGTCATAATTCTTAAAAACACATTTTGGTGGCATTTTTTTAGATACAGATAATAATTTACCTTTCTTTGTGCTGAATAAAAATTTAAAATGTTACTTAAGCATAGATAGTAAATAAATATGCATTAAAATAAAATTAATGTTACCTGGGTAAAACATGTATAAATGGTAAATTATAAACAGATAAATCAATATATCCCTTAGGATCTGCTAAAAATTGAGAAATAACAAATGATGGAAGGTAATCTTCTAATTTAATACATGAAATTTTAATTTTTTCTGCATGAAGTTTTAAACATATTTTCATATCTAAAAGGTTTATAATATTACAGTTAATTTCATTATCAACTGTATTTTAAATTAACAATCAACGATAATTTATAATTATACCTTTCATAAGAACATCTAGTTTCAATGCTCTAGCTCCTTCTGTAAAATTATAAAAATCTTTTCCCTGAATTAAATATTGATCAGCTATGTTCCATAAAGGAGCTATCTTAGCTTGTATTGTATAAATAAGACAAGATTTATAAACTTCAATAGTAACTGGTTGTAATCCTCGATACTGATAAAAAAATAAAATAATAAAAACAATAATTTATTATTTCAGTTAATTGTTTAAATAAATAATGCGAACCACTAGCTTAACAGTTCTTAATATTTTCTCCAATTTTCCCGTATCAAAGAACTGTTTATGTGTAATGACAATTATAAATGTTTCTGTACCGGATACTGGTGAAGCAATTAAATCAGAAACTAAATGAATGAGTAATCTAAAATCATATTATTAGTAAGCATAAGATACCCTGAATAAAAACAAGAAATAAGTATTATACTTACCGACATTTCATTGTCTTCCAGTGAAAATTTGACTTCGCCGACGAATCACGAATTTCAATAAAATCAATTTCGCACATTGCGCAACGTAAATCATTTAATGCCGGTAAAGTAGTATTATACAAAACTGTATCGTCCTTTTTCTCGTTAACGTTATAAGTATCCATTATTTAAATATATAATTTACCTTATCTACTTCAAAATCGAATTCGTAAATTCGAATGTGTCACACACGTAGCCAATACTTAGAAGTTAAAAGGTACCACATTAACCACATACAGACTTTTGTGGGAAGGTACATATTTTCGCATTATTTTTCTATAGATATTGTCGATAGAAGTATTACTCATTAAATGATTTTAATAAATAAATAAATAATTGTTTCAGAATGATGCATTTCTTTTATTTCTTAGTAGAATTAAGGGAATTTAAATATTAAAGTTTGGCGACCCTATCTAGTTGCCATATATAAGCACAGTTTGCGTCATTTCTCATTACTTCGTGTAGTTATTGTGTGGTATTTTGTAAGCTTCTCTGTTCTTTATTTTCTGTAAAATTTCGTCTGACTTGCGTTGCAAATATTTTCTTCTAAATTATTTGAACGCATGTAAGTATAAATTATCTAATTATTTTCTATTTTAACATGAAAACATTAGATATGTTTAAAAAGCTGCATATTTGATTCTTTCATCATCCAACCTCCATCTTTCTGAACAAAGGCTACATATTAATCAATAATTTGACGAAGAATTTTAGCGTAGAATAAGTTTGCAGAGGAACTAAATTATAAAATAATTCTTTATCCTACATATATATTGCAAAATATGTAACATAATTAAATAATCAACTTTCGTATGTTATACGTATATAGATATTGAAATTTCGTGAAGGTTCCAGACAAGACGCCATTTTATCATTGCTTTGTAATGCAAATTCATCGTAAAAATCATTTTTTGTAAAATGCGTATAAATTATTGTAACTACAATTGTATCCTAGTATTTTAAGAAATAAACAAAATTGAGGTTTTATAAAATTAACCTACATCAGAAGAAGCCATTTTTTAAAATTTGGTTTTTTATTTTTTTAGCTCATTAGATCTTCAAATATGCAGATCTTTGTCAAAACTCTTACGGGGAAGACCATCACCCTAGAGGTTGAAGCTTCAGATACTATTGAGAATGTCAAAGCTAAGATCCAGGACAAAGAAGGAATTCCTCCTGATCAGCAACGTTTGATCTTTGCTGGCAAACAATTAGAAGATGGCAGGACTCTCTCAGACTATAATATTCAAAAGGAATCTACGCTTCACTTGGTTCTGAGACTTCGAGGAGGAATGCAAATCTTTGTCAAGACACTCACGGGAAAGACCATCACGTTGGAAGTCGAAGCTTCAGACACAATAGAAAATGTAAAAGCTAAGATCCAGGACAAGGAAGGAATTCCTCCTGACCAACAGCGTTTGATTTTCGCCGGAAAGCAGCTGGAAGATGGAAGAACACTCTCAGACTATAATATTCAGAAGGAATCTACACTTCACTTGGTTCTGCGACTCCGAGGAGGAATGCAAATCTTTGTCAAGACACTCACGGGAAAGACCATCACGTTGGAAGTCGAAGCTTCTGACACAATAGAAAATGTAAAAGCCAAGATTCAGGACAAAGAAGGAATTCCTCCTGACCAACAGCGTTTGATCTTCGCCGGAAAGCAACTGGAAGATGGAAGAACACTCTCAGACTATAACATCCAGAAGGAATCTACGCTTCACTTGGTTCTGAGACTCCGAGGAGGAATGCAAATCTTCGTCAAGACACTTACAGGGAAAACAATCACCTTGGAAGTCGAAGCTTCTGACACCATAGAGAACGTTAAAGCCAAGATCCAGGATAAGGAAGGAATTCCCCCTGATCAGCAGCGTTTGATCTTCGCCGGAAAGCAGCTGGAAGATGGAAGAACACTCTCAGATTATAATATTCAGAAGGAGTCTACGTTGCATTTAGTATTGCGACTTCGGGGCGGAGCAGAAACACACATTCCAGTCATGGCTGCCGATGAGCTGTCTTACAGTTAGTAGGAACCATAAAAATTCACATTCTTGAGCCGTTTACTGAGAGTACATCTTCGGCAATGTCTAGTAAAATTGATAGTATTGATAGTCTCTTTATTTTACTTTTTTATGTAAATTCGTATATTCATTAGTACTTGATGTCGGTATATAAATATTTATTTATAGATGTATTACGAGAATGGCAATCTGAATGGCTCAAATTACATTTAAGAATTCATTCTTGTAATCTGTTTATGTTTATTAAAGGACTATCCATATATCTGTATTAAATACATTTTTCCTTTCCTACTTTATTAGTATTACACGTTAATGTTGTTTTTATGTTCTTTTGTACATTATTTTAAACAGTTCAAGTAATTATTTTTTAATCAGAAATACTTCCGACTCTTTTTTTGTGACGTAGCATACAAACTTTGAATTTATAATTAATTTTCAAACAATTATTTAAGAAAAAAAGAACTTAATAAAATGTTTAAAAATTAATTCGAATTTTTTTATGCTCTTATTAACATTTAATTTGATATTTTTCACGTTTTGTTACAATTATTTTACCTATTCGTGGTCATTGATTAATTTTCAGTACCAATTGTAGAGGGCACGTAGTTCAAATTTCGCGTCGCTTTCAATATTCTTCAGTTGCACGTATACCTTCGTCCTTGTCGGTCGTCAGACTGTTGCTTCCGTTTGTTTTAATAAACTTTAATGGTTTTTAATAAGTTTAATTAAGGTTGTGTATTTATTTTAAGTGAATTTTTATTTAGTGTTTGAAAGTATGAAGAAAAAGTTTCAAATAGGATAGGACAACAGCAAAATTTAAACCAATTCCTGTGAGGTAAGTAGTACCTTTACAGGTTTATTATGTCATGTTTATATGTATATTGCGAACATAGTGTACTATTATTTGATAAAGAAATAATGAATAATTCTGTAAATCTTGTTGCCATGCGTATAGAAATTGTTATGTTTAAATATGCTATTTATAACAAAAATGTGTACGGCATATAACTAAGCTTCTTGCTGATTTTAATGATATACAATCGATGGATGATGATTATCGAAAATTTAGGAATCATAATACTTATATTTTCAGCTTTTCCTTTTCTACTGTAGTATTATTAATGTAATGTAAAAAACTTACGATCACTTTCTCTTAGAAAAAATTGAATTACACGGTAGATAAAGTCGTGTACAAAAGAATATTCTATATAAATCGCGATGCGAAAAAACTGCATACGTAAATTCATTTATGTACATTTTGCAAATTCGAATGTTAATCTAAGACCAGTGTGAATAATGCATTTAAATTATCGCGGTGGGTTGTATAATTAATTAAGGAAAAATTCCGATTAATAAATCGTGAATATTCCTGATTTTATCTCATTTTTGGTTAAAAATGAATGATTCAGATTTTTCATGGCGCGGTAAATAACAAATTTTAAATGTATTCTTAAACTATCTTTTGTTTTCAGGATTTAACAATTATGACAAATCAAATATATTAAATGTTGCATATTGTTTTATTTGTATAATAAATATATTTTTCATTTCATTATAAAGTTAATGAATTTTATTTCAGTATTTGTTTACATGAAAAACAGTAAAGTATTATAATTTTCTATTCGAAGTCACTGAAGGAACGATTTGTTGTTTGCGTACACGTTATTCCCAAGGAAATAGAGTAATTATCAGCACGTTTTCTTTGCTGTACCTTTTTATCTGCAGCTTGGACAATACGTGTTAAAATCGTATGTAATCAAAAGTGTAGGTTCGTTAACGCGACTTCCTGAAGACTTAAGCCCTTCGAGGAAGGTTCGTTTTCTTACGGTTAATTATTATCCAACCGCGTGAATCGCGTGACCAGAGTTGTCCCACAGCCATGAACCCGGAACAGTCTACATATTTCCTGTACAATGCATTTCTGTTTTTTCCATTGTAATTTGTAGCATTGTTCGTCTCTTAGGATATTATCGTTTGATTTTAATTCTACCAACTTATAGATCAAATCGTTATTATTATTGTCGAAGTTTAATCTGAAAGTGGCGGTGTTCTTCAGTCTGGCAAAGATGTTTATGAATCAAGGATCATGAGTTAGGGGCAGAGGTAATACTATATTTAGATACTGTACATCAGTACGGTCCTTGATTTTTTATAAGATTTTTGTGATTTTCCACAAGATTTTCGTGAGTTTCTTAATTCTCTACGAGATTTTCTTAATTTTCTGCATGATTTTTACAGGGTTTTCTTAATTTTCTATAAGATTTTCGTAATTTTTCTAATTTTTTATAGGATTTTCTCAATTTTCTTTATATTCGATAAGATTTTCTTGATTTCTTGTTTCTACTTTCCATTATATTTTAAAGTTACTTTGATGCAACAGATTTATGTAAAAATATTACGTAAATAGTGGACGTTTCTTGCAGAATTGAAATAGTGGTCAGTGAAATTTCGATTGACTATGTTTCAAGCGATTGTTACGAAATAATAAATGCGCGGAACGATGAAAGTGTATAAAGACAAAAATCTAACATTAAAGGCAGGATTTTTCCTTACATAAAGCTTTCTATCGTCTATCTTTTCCACCGGAAGAAACTACAAATTAGAATTGTTAAATTCTCAACTATAAATTTTGTTTTGAATATAATTCTATAAATTATAAATTACCTAATAAACGAATTAGCTAATTAGCATAAAGAAAATTTCAGTCATGAAACACTAGTTTATTATATTTAATCATTTACAGATTTCTCTGTACATGTAAACACAGAATTCAAATTCATTCGTATTAATTAAATTTCTATTTTCACTTTCAAAGTTCTACGTTCTCTGTTTCAGAAGCAATAAACTCTAACTACATTCCCACATTAAGTATCTATCGTGTATTCTTTTCTTGGTACAACAGCTAGATTGTGTTAAATTTTTTAGATTGAAAAATTACAGAAAAAAATATATTAATAAATCTTTCAGATCTGCAAAAAGATTAAGAAATAACCGCGGTTAATTTAATTAGATCCCTTCTATGAATGGTTCTTCAATTACTATAATCATAAGAAAATGGTCATACAATCAGTTATTCAATTAATTTTCAATTTGATTAGACATGTCTTAATTTATGTAACAGATCTTGATTTTTATTATCATTAATAAAGATGCATCTTTAAGAGGTATCTTTTCCCGCCATTCAGTCGCGATCAATTGCGAATATAGATACGAAAGGTCGTGGATTCCCACGTTGCGAAAATTACCCTTGGATAACGGCTGTATGTGAAATGTTAGTGATCTCGGTCGTGGGTGGTATCCACGGCATTCCGTTAGATGTTGCACCCACCTTTACTCTGTAATGTGGATCAGTTGCGGACAACTCTTTTACACGCATGAAGTACTTTTTCTTTTCCTTTGATCGATACAATACTTTACGTAACGATTCGTTCCAAGAAAATTAATGAAGGTTTCATCAATTATTATCTTTAAACGTAAAAATTTCTTCTTTTATTTTTGTTTAACGATTACAATAATGATAAAAATCATTTTCTAATTGCTTCTTACAATTATTCATGAACAATAAATGATATTTTGTTCGAATAATGTCTATATATAGCTCATTTTTTCACCTTCAACTTTCAATGTGCTTCGACACAATGTTATCGTGGTTAATAACTAGTTGAGTGCGTTGCTCTGGTTTATACATATTCCCTTGTTTCTTTCTTCAACGAGAGAAAGTGCTACGCGACACATTTTCATTATAATTAATCTTGCACGAGGCCAAGATCTTCTTGATAATAATGTATACACAACACACAGGTTCATACTCGAAAGTACAGAAAATTTCATTCATAGTTTATTCATTGAAGCTTCACAAACTGTTCTATTTGTTCCTTGTTTTTGCAATACTCATCATCTTATACACTATTTTTCATAAATATTCGGACAGGGAACAAATTTAAATAAATGGTACTATTTTTCTAACTATTTTTCTTTTTTACTAATATTTTAATATTTTAAATATTCCACTGGTTGCCTTAATTTATTAACATAATACTGACGATAATTAAAATTTTTTTAATTTTTTGTCTTTTAATTCTTTAATTCTATTTTTGTAGTGATTCCCACTGACCATTGTACAATTGCCATTTTTAATCCTCTATATCCCAAATTTGTATAATTTACAAAAGAAAATATTACAAATCAATGTTAAATAAAATTAGTAAAATATAAGGAAAAATTTGTTAGTAAATTTACCGCTATACGAAGTGAGAGTAAAACAGGAGTGTGTTACACCGGTATATCTTCAAGCAAGTCAAGATCAGTGAAAACGCTAATTATTAGCGGAGAAATCATTAATTATGTCGCCGGTGTTCCGTCTTCGTTTAGTTATTCCTTCCTTTTTTCTTTATTCTTCTCTTTTTCTTCGAATCTTTCCGTCTTTTACTCTTTGTCTTCCTCTTCTCTTTTTCCTAAGCCTTCTCTTTCACCGTTGCATTCTTTCTTAGCGTTAATTATGCGAACAACTCCCACGACTAAAGAATGCCGCTCAAGATCATGGACTACGGTCGTGTCAGTCGACGACTTTTCTAATTATTCTCAAGCAATTTTTCTCTCGAGACGCGTTATATACGCTCGAAACCGTGCCGTTCGAATGTAAAATCGACAGGTGTTAAGCCCTGGCTTCCTGAATTCGTTTAAAACACCAGTTGACCCAACGTTCAGGCTGAAATTCGTAAAATGGTGCCAACGAACGCTTCTTGAAATTCAAATAAGATGCCCGTTCGAGTGAATTTATTTGTCGATGTTGTGGTTTCGTTCGTTCTTGGAACCGTACGAAAAAGTATCCTTCTTTTTACATAGTTTTTTATTAGACTCATGTAACAATAATTTTGTGGTTCCTATTATTATCAATTTTAAAGTATAAACTAAATTATTTAAAGTTAAAATCAAAATTCCATTGGTATTCAACAACCACATTTTACATACCTTTTCTTTTTGCAACAAGAAATTTTTGAAACTTTAGCATCATAACTGCCTTAATAAATTTTTTTATAAAACGTACATTTTACAAAATTGTATAATAATAACGCTTTACATGTAATTTTTCATTCCCTTCTTTATTTTAATTGCAAAGGTTTGAGACTTCCATTTTTCAAAGCTTGTTTCACATATTTTATGAATTATTTTTCTAACAATAGACACAGCGGAGATTTTATAGTTTAACTTTTGGAATTCTTTACATCGGTTTTGTGAGAATAGAAAATTTAACCCGTTACAAAGAGTATCCGTTACAGAAATTGAACAAGGTCTGTAGTTTTCAATGATGTCGCGTTTGTCACAGTCGAGTATTCATAACGCAAAGTACGCTTTGAGAATTATACTTAGATACCGTTCATCTATTCTTCACGCATGCACAGATTCCATGTTGCACATAAAAATGTTGCAAACAGCAGGGAAGCACGGATTGACCGCTATAATGGACGAGCAACCTGCTGTTTAAGACGTTATTCTCATTTTTCTCTGGTCCATTTCAATGATATATTTTGGGAATTTTTATTTGGTCGAAAGCTGAACGTATCTTTATGAAATTTTGCAAATTTATACATATACCTGCATATGTTTATATTTAGTTCATGAAATTTTATTTCATTTACTTTATTGCTGAGTTTTAGTGACACACTTTGAAACTAGTTCAATTTTCGTGACTCATCATAGTATTTTTGACTCTTGTCATTTATTTACAAGAAAAAAATGTAGCAATTATTTATATGAAAAATATTTGTGTTGGTAAAGAGGATATTTTATTAAAATTTTCGAAATACGACACCATCAGTTGGACGTCACTAATTGAGAGTATAGTAATTAATTGAGGAGGTGCTATCAAAACTGTAGTAATTCTTTGGAAAGGTAGACAGTATTTCGACAGTGAATTAAAATTCAATATAAATACGCCCACAATGGACCACTGTTCCTTAATCTTTGCCACATTTGGAGATGCTACAAGCATGAAAAACATCGGTGATTCAACTCTTAAAATTTGTTCAGTAATATAAAATTTTACTTTAAAAATCTAGATACAGACATTTTGGTTTGCTTAAAAATTTATTCCAAATTTACAATCTTATACACACATTTGATGTCATAGTAGTCATTTTGTAAAAATTACACATTGGACGATCAGATTTCTTAAAATTTTATTTTAAATTTTCTTAACTTTACCAAACATAGCATCGTATACACATTTCTTTCCGTAGCAGTTAACTCGTTGAAAGTTCAGTGTCTCAATAATTAATACATGGTCTTGAGATGTATATATCATCTTACGTATTAATTATCTCCACATTCTCAATGGTAGAGAGCGAAGAAAATGCTGAGAAAAAATCGTGAGAAGAATCGTTTGA
Organism: Osmia lignaria lignaria; assembly: GCF_051020975.1. NCBI lineage: Eukaryota > Metazoa > Arthropoda > Insecta > Hymenoptera > Megachilidae > Osmia > Osmia lignaria. Next base: position 11,048,569 of record NC_135041.1, read on the forward strand.
ACTTGCATCGAAATGAATAGTTTTCACTGCAAACACTTTTCCTGTTTTAAACACTTTTTCTTGTTTCAATGACAAGAGTAAAATTATCGAAAAAGAAAATAATTTTTTTAATTCTATAACTAAAATGGATGTAAAATACTGTATGTATATATTTTATTTGAATGAATTATTTAAAATAGTAGGTACAGATAATTTATTATTCTAAATTGTTATTTTCATATGCAATTTTCTTAAGCCTTCTTCATATCTATTTCAAGCGGTAATGTCCAACACGTGGTATTTCCGGTACATGCAAGACCACCATCGGTACTTCCTGTACTGAGGGTTTTCTTCCGGTGCAAGTCAGTCAGCTTGTAAGAACAATATCTCTAGTACTGGTTAATAAAATGTGTATTGATTACTGAATTTCTCTTGAAAATCACTACATATTAAAATAGTCTGCAAAAAAATAGGTTTGATTAAAAAAAATGAATTTACATAAAAATTTGAGCTTAACAAAAATTTATTTCATAAAAACTTAAATATCATCTTTATGAAATAATTAAGAAAGATTAATTGAAGCCATAAATTCCAAAACAATACAGATATACTTTTAAGAATTAAAGAGAATAAATTAAAATTTAAGAAATCTAACTTGAACCTAATCAAAAATAAATTAAAAATCTGTTCTCTTGGAAGTATTAGTTGGATGACTTGTGCTGGTTTGGAATTCATAGCATCAATTATTAGCATACTTGGGATGGTAATTGAAACTGTGTATGCCAATAACTGGCACATAATAATTTTATATTAATCTGACAAACAAATTATTTCATATTTCAAGTACGAGGATGAATCCCTATTAAAGTTGGGAGTGACAAGGATTAATGTAGTGGCAAATTAGTATAGCTCAGTCCCTATATTCATAAATATACTCAGTCAGGAATACAGTTTTACAATTTAAAGATCATAAAAATGTATAAATGTCTTATAACTTTGAACACTAGTGTATTTGCTTTCTTTTTTCTATAAAAAATAATGGAACCGTTACAAATATGTCTGTACATCACGAAACAACTTACCTGGATAGTTGGATAAAAAAAAAAAGGATATCTGCACGGTAAATGGATCCCATCGCTCTTTCCGCAGAGCATATCATTACAGTTTCCAATAGATTGGAAATAGAGAATAGGAACCGAGGATGCACCAGGGAGAATTTTCTCGTTCTCCTTGGCAGGCTTCCTTCTCCTCTTTCCAATGACTCAAGTCCACTGACCGAGACTCGGATGCCATGTTATAAAGCTGAAGAAAAAAGAAGTCGCGATCGTAAACCGAGCTCGCTTCCACGCTTCGCGATAGTAGTTCCGTCCTGGCGATCGGACAAGTCGTTTTTCGTGGAATGTCAGGAAACTTCGGATTCTTGGTGAATTTTCTCGGTGAAATTCGACCATTCCCTACAATTTAATCGTTTCATTCTATTCACACGACAGTATGGTGCAAGGCGATAGGCAAACCATCTCAAAGTAGAATTTTCAAAATCGCTACTAGAACTGGGACGTGATTTATTTATTTATATTAAAGATCTTAATATTTTAATTAAATACATACTTACTAATTGAATGAGTATAGTATTAGAATACAAAAAATTATTACAAAAATGTTGAACAATAGCATTGTTATTATTCATCGATAGAAAACATTTCTACTTGGTTTCTTTAATAACTTCAAGGTGAAATTCAATTCCAGTAATCAGAAATGATTTTTAAAACAGATGATCATAGGTCTCGTAGGTTGATCAGAAAATTTCATTCTTCCTTTTCATTTCTATTACTTCCTGGTTTGTGTGGTTATTCATAATTGCTTCTGATTCACAGAAAATTGATCCAAATCATTTCACTGGAACTTTTAATTTTAACATTCTTTTTTCCATTAAATATTTTGTTATCTAAATAAAATTTCAAATATTTCTGTCAGTAGCATTAAACAATGCTTTTATGAAATATTGAAGATTTTAAATGTGCTATTTAAATTTCAGTCGCATTACCATTTGAATACTTTCCCAAACTTATATTTCCTTCAACAAAAACGAGGCCGTTCTTCACAAGTTTCCCAACTGAAATAAATATTTTCCCCAAAAGAGCAGAAGTTTTCGAAATACATGATACGCGAATTAAACCTCGATCGTTTGCGTAATCCAGTGAAATAATTGTGGCAATGGAACGCGGTAAAAAAAGTTGAAAGAAAGGATTGTTATGGAAAAATCGAGTGCTGTGCTTCACGGTGGCGCTCCTCAGTCGTGGCAGGACGAATAAATAAAGCGACGAGAATGACCCACACTCGATTATATTGGCAAAGCGGAAAAGAGACAAGCATCGGTTGTTCAACAAAGAATGAGTTGGATAAAGACGAGTGGATAGAAAATATGGCCATGATATTTACTAACTGCGGCCTCCACGTGAAAGTGCTTGGTTCTTCGCTTTGTAACTTGGCCGAGGAACGCGTACGGTTTCATGTAACGGGTGACATGATCGAACTTTTCGATGAAAAGAAAATAAGAAAAAAAACATTAAGATCACGTTCGGATTCGAGGCAAAACGTTGCGTTTCAACGCTGTTATCCCTTGTTATCCGTGACAGAATTCGTTTATTATTAATATATTCCAAGGATTCTGTATAGGTTCACCCTGAACAGAGAAACGAGGAGAGAACGTGGCGGAAAAATGGAACGATCGAGTTGCGAGAGATTCGAATGTGATGGAATTTGACCTAAATAAGAGTTTGTAGAAGCGTGAACTCTCTCCCTTTTACATCTGCCCGATGGAGCTCGCGAATAAATCGTACCAGACGTGTCTTTTTTTAATTAACCAACGTGCTTTGTTAATGATAGAAAATATTATCTTTCATGGAATTTAATTCAAATTATTTATTTTGAAGAATTACTATGATTTTTATATATTTCTTTGCTATTGGGGTGTGTTCTATTTTTGGTTTATGAGTAATTCTCAAAATATGATAACCCTTGAACCCAGTTACAATTTAATTTATTATTGCATATTATTTTAATTTTCTAAATTTTACATTGTTCCTCTAAAAGTTATTCTTTCAGTATATAAAACTTTTTTATTTAAAAATTATACATTTAACCTTATGTTAATATTCTTGTTAATGTCCTCTTGTAGGTTTGGGTTTCAATTGACCCAGACTCTCAAGCATATGTTATATCCTCCTTTTCTCATTTTTTTTTACCCGTTGGTTATTGAATAGCTTGGTGAACCAAGCGTAACATTGCTCTCGATTGTTACCTAAAAACTAGCATGGTTCAGTGAAAGTCAATTTTTACCAGTATTGACATTATTCATGTTTCTTCCACATAAAGGCGAACGCTGAGGTTGCATTATCGCTGTATCAGTTTCACAAATTATTTGAAACCTTTAATGTAAATTTTATTTTTCACTGAAACACAAGTTTATTTGTTTATCAAGCATGAGAAGCGAATTGTAATTATTTTTTGTTACCTTTTTTATGACACAATCGTTCGTTTCAATTGCAAGAAACGCGACGGATAAAAAAATGATTCGATTTTATTAATAAATTGAAAGAATTAATGCACTGCCTCGGGAACGGTATTCCAGTTCGTCAACATTTTAATCGAGACACTTCGTAAAAGGAAAAAATGTAGGTTACTCAAGCAATTTAATCCGGTAACGCTTGACTTCACTTCATCAACCAGTTCGAAACACCTAAACTTCGTCAGTTCCATTAAAATCTATTTCTGTAATTATTTTATCAAATAAACTCCCTGGCAAACTTACAACACCATAATTTTCTTTGAAACTTGCATCGAGAGTTAGTCAAAGTTTTAACAGGAAGTAATAAATATCATCGATACTTTTCACTAACGCTTTACGGATCGCGAATTCCTGAAGGATCTATAATTTTTATAATTTTATATCCTGTTTATATTTACAAGAAACATAACAACTGTTTGAAATTCATAGAAAACTGTAAAATACAATGCTATAAAATGCCATTTTTTTTCTTTCTCTTCTTTTCAGATACAGATAAATTATTTTTAGATATATTTCTTTAAAAAAATATTAATTATTCTGTAATTTATTGAGTGGTTTGATAAAATAACATGTATGACCACAGCCAGTGTAAAAGTGTTACATATCACGTATAGCTATCTATTACTGTGGTAATAGACGCATTAAGCATTGTTTTTCTAATAAATTCTAATCTTTTTAATAATCTCCATTAATAGTACACAAAGAACGAAGGACATACAGTTCCCTCGATTTCCTTATCCTTGTACCGTAACACTTCATGGTACCTTTCGAAACACCTCGTTCAATGCTTACCTATATGGTCCATTCAAGTGTATCAATTTTTCATTTTTCATACTTAAGAGAATAAGATTTTAACCTAGATTCATTCAAAAGCCACCGTACTTATTAGAAGATAATTGGTTCTCCATCGGTGAAGTACCATTTCGTGGATAACTCTCTAAAGATAATTCGTCCAAGAAATTGTCCTGATAATGATATTATTTTTAAACTTTCTTTGGCTGCTAAATTCATTGAAAACCTCTGACTTGTTCATCGGTAGGGTGCCATTTCACGGACGATCCCATAAAGGTAATTAATTCAAAGAATTTCACTGGCGTCGCTAATGCCCTTAAGATCTCTTCGTAAAATAGGATTTGGACCTATAGATTCATCCAAAAGTGGTTATCCTCTTGTCAGAGGAACGTTGCTTCTCCATCCGTGAGGTGCCATTTCGCGGACGACTCCGTAAAGGTAATTCGTCCAAAGAATTTCGATGGAAAATATTCTCTGTGGTATCCTTAAGGTCTCGTCGGGTGCTCCTCGCAAAACAAGGACAGAAGAGAAGGGGATACGAAGTTGTATAGGCACCTTTCTCGCTGCGCTCGCTATGGAATGGCAAAAAAGAGAGGAGGCACTCTGACGTCACGTTGGTTGGTCGGTAGTGCCGCTAGCCTCTCACTTGGTCGGCGACGTTCGGTATGCCCGGTTCGGTTCTCCTCTTGATCCGATCTCGATCCGTTCGATTTTGTGCCACGATCGTTCGATAGCCTTTCCAGCCGATCGAACGAAGGTCGCTCGTTGAAATTCGGCCCCTGGTACCGTGCAAAATGTGCGACGACACGCGACGACCCCTCGGTTAGACCGGTGTGCTAAACTGACAGTGAAGTTGTTCCGTGCGAATCGGCCGGCTCCATTTGACCCGACAGTGCATGGCTGATTTCAAGTTTGTTTCTATCGTTGGTGCCATGATCATTTGGATACCATTGTGAATGGATTAGATAGCTACCGCGGTAAGTTCAACCTCTTTTCTTCGGCCACTTCCGGCTGCTCTTGATCAGCTTCTGTTGCGTTGGTTCACCGTTAAGATGGTGATAAATGGATTAATTTTAATTGTCATTTGTATAGAATTGTTTATAATGAAAATAATTTAATAGTAATTGAAAAGGTAGTAATATTGTGTTAGATCACCAGGTAGATACGGAAGTAGAGAATTGCGTAAGATTCTATATGCGATGATAAAAATGGTAATTTTTCATTTTTGTCATTTAAGAAAAGTGTTTTTAATTAAAATATACTGAGAGATTAAGGTGGAAAGATTTTTTCGGGATTGTTATGAATTTTCAAGTTTCGACTGGTCAGTTTGGCGATGAGATCATTGTTGGGAATTGGGAACTTCGAAGATGATACAGATGAAGAATTATTCATAATAATAAAAATGATTTGATGGTAAATGGAGAAATGAAAGAGACATTGTTGTATAGATTGTTATATACAGTAACAAGCAGTGGCAAAAATGAGTAATTCCATTTTTTATTATTTCTAAAATACCCTTATTAATAAAGTAGGGGATTTTCTAAAGATTATTATAATCTTTTACATTTTGTTTTGCTACTTTTTACTTGGTGTAAAAGTTATTGAAAATGATAGAATTAATTAGAATATAATAAAGAATATATCTATCAGACAAATTCCATCAAGTTATAAGGATTCTGAGTTTGACGATAAAAATGGCTAATTTTTTGCAAATACTTTTTCTTTATTACTTACATTCTGATGTGCAATAAGACAAAAAAGGTAGAGAGACACTTTCGGTGAACTTTATTAAAAATCAACTGGTTTTTCGGTTGATTTACATGGATGAATCCACGGACCATTGACCTTTAAATGTCCCTATGTTGGAGAACTGTTCGAAATGCTCTTTCGTCCGCTTAGCATGAATAATTGATGGTAAACATCCAGGTTGGCCTGGATAGAATGAAATATTTGAATTCAGTTTTACGTCAGAATATTCTGTTTTCGGAGAAATCTTGCGCTAAATGGTACTCGGTGATTCTTATTTTTGAATAATTGTTTAGTATATTTATCTTTGAAGCGAACTTGTGATTCATTATTTAATTAGAAAGCGTTATTACAGTGTTCGAGATGAATTTATTTGCCTTCTTCAAAAATGTTTGAATGGAACGGTATAATATCCAGAAATTTCGAACTTTTTCCTGGTAAACTTTTCTGTTGGTCATTTTGTATGCATTACTTTCAAGGAAGAGAAACGCGGCCACTTGTTTCACTGCTATTTTTTCATATTTCTTGCTAAATGAAAGCACTTCATTTTAATGCAATTACTTATTTAAAAAATTGTATATTTTTACATATATTGAAAGATTAAGAAAATTAAAATACCACTGAGTTATCTGTTGAAGTATTTTTTTCCTTCTTAATAAAATTATTTTGAAATATTATAATTTTGCAATATTAAGTACAAATTTTCTTAATTTTAAGCTAATTCAATGTTTCGTAGAAAATTTTTTCCAAGAAAATTTCATATAATGGAATATAACGATTTATTAATTTTAGTTCGAGCGAAAAGTAACACCGATTTCTATGTCTCTTTTATTTTTTTTTACTAGGATTGCAGATAATGATCACGTGTAGTATTACGTGAGTACATACGAACCTTCGCTGAAGTTGTTAACTCATTGATATATGCTGTAAACTCGCGTCCTCAGATTTACGACTGTATTTTATTCGTGTCACTGGTATTCAGATTTTCATTTAAACACGTAAAACAATTGTTGCAAATCTTTCATATTTATAAATTCCTCTATAACATAGTTTTATTTAAGACACGAAATTCTGTTCTTTTATTAAAATTGTCACCGCCCACATGTAATATAAAATTTTAAGCTGCAGAATTTCTTTTACGTCAAGGTACACGTGCAATATATACATATTTCACTGTTGACGTAGATTCGATAAAAAAGATATTGACATTATTCAACTTTGCTTTTCGTCGCAAGATAGAATAAATTAAAGCTTATTAATGTGCAAGGTATTTAATAGAAGACACTTTTTTTATCGTTTTTAGATAAAGAACAAACGAGTGGTAAATAAAATTATATAAATGATTAAGAAAATTTTGAAAAAGAAAAACAAATGTGAGATTAAAAACATAATACTATTTTATACGTTAATCCTTTTCTATGTCGTTCGATTGAAATAGCTGAACGTGTGTTCTTCTTTTAGAAAATGCACCGATCTAGTAATCGTAAAAGGAATAAGGGGTTAACGGGTTAAAACAAACTGCTGTGATTAGACAGCACCGTCGTAGTGTGAGAATCAGCTTAGAATTACCGATGAACAGCGACCGGAATCGGTCGTGAATGTTCAATTGAATTCAGTCTAATCACTTGAAAACCCCAACCGAAAATTTATGTTAAAGATAATTACCATAGAAATAATAAATAGTTTCGTATACCCCCGATAAATTTGATAAAAATATAATTTAGTCTGAAATTGTTGTTCATTGTAGTGAAATTTCATAGTAATTTCTTAGTCTAAGATAGATGGAATTGAATATCTCGATAGGATGAAATATTTTTGGTTGACCAGTTTCGAAAGGTCGAAGAACTGTTATAGCTTCTTCGGTGGCTAGTTTCCCATGGCGCATTCAGGGCATCTCGATTCGTTCGATTTGTTTCGTTCTAGAGCATAACTAACAAATATCTCGCTTCCATGAATCGCCTTGCAACCAGAACTCCGGAGTACTTTGACTCCATGGTATCCAGTAAGTCCAGTTTGAGTAAGCATCCCGACTTCTCTCTACCTTCAAGTGGATTGACCTCTGCCGTCAGGATTCGTGATAGGAATAAATTCTCGATTATGTCTCCTCGTCTCCTCACTTCTGTGAGTTTCCATTCGTACGACAAACCGAATCGTTCCTTTCAATTTTGGATACCGTCTGGTCATAGTCGAACTGGAATCGGTATGTGAGCTGTTTAACATAACCCTTTTCCTTCGTCTTTTTACCTTGTACTCGAACAAACATCGTTGTAACAGTTGTTCTGTGACCTCTCGAAGAGTTATAGGCGTTTATCTTGCACGATGATGGAATACAAATGTTGGGATTAAAGTCTGAATTTTTCTTCTTTCAAGATATTCTTGGTTATTGTTTAAAAATATGATTTACGTTTAATCGTGACCATCAGGAGACGGTTGAAAGTTTAGACTTTCGAAATCTACAGTGATGAAAATTATAATATATGTGAAATTTTAGACGAATTTTGGTTAGTTTAAGGATAATGGCAATTAGAAGACAAATAGGTGGCTTACTTTTATTTTTAAATAGAATTTATAATAAAAAAATAAAATATATATAGGGGAAAGTTGGAATAATTGGACCAATCAGTTATTATTTTTTTGAAAATTTTTTAAAATGTCCTCGTAAAAAATCGTAATAGATTATGAAAATCTAAATAATAAATAAACGTGAATTTTATGCCATTGATATTGCTACTTATCCTGAGAAATAATCAACAACGAAGCTTTTACGATCAGACGATAAAATTCAAGATGAGCAACCACCAGTTACATCATTCTTGTCCTTTGGTTCTTCTTATTTTAAACCGCAGAAACAGGAGATGAAGGAAATATAATTTTAGTCAAAAATTATGGGGGATAAACTTACGAAACGTTAGACGTTTGTGGTAGATAAGTAGAAGAGATAGCTGTATTACATTTTTCAACAATTATCAAATGTAATGAAATAAAGTGGTAATCAAGTTTCTGAAACCAGTATTTCAAACGTTTTCAGTCAACTAAAATTTATTTATTTATTCTACAGTGCATTATAAACACCTTTAACCCTTTATTTATTTCAAAGTTTTCAAAATAAATTTATGCTAATTGTTTAGAAATCAAAAGTGAATAATCTTACTACATTTAAAATTACATTATCTTAGATGCTATAATAATTCAATAATAATAACGATGTTCTTTGAAGTATAGGCGGTAGATATTTAAAATAGATATTTTTAATTATAAAACGTAAATTAAATTAGTATTTATTAATTTTTTTTTAATTAATAATATTCTGTGCACATGCTATGTTTCGTTTCAAAAGGTTAATTACTATGGTGTTTAAATATGAAATTGATAATCTATGTCCATTTTCATTGTATGCAAAATAGCAGACATACACGGAAGGAACTTGAAAAAAAAATATGAAGAAGCAGATTCTAGTAAGATTGTAGATTAATTTGCACAAAAGCGAGGGTAGGAAATCTTCTCATAAAACTTTGTCGCGATTCGAGCGATAATCGTCTTCACACGGAAATTGCACGTAGAAAGACGTTAAAAAGTTAGTTCGCTGGGCTGAAATGTTAACTCAATAGGATTTTGACGTGCCGTAGAACTATGAGAATAGCTAGACAATTGAGAAAGCATCGCGGCAAAATTCTCTCTGATTGTTTTCGTAGAAAGTAAACATAGTGGGAAGGGGATTCTGGCGAGAGTAGGCTCTTTCTTGTGTTTCGAGAAAGGTTGCCGCACGAAAGGATCGTAAAAATCCAAATTAGACCTAATTAAACGTGGCTGAAACAAAAAATATAAGAAACGAGTCGAACCTTTCTCGCTAAGAAAAAAGAATCTGCGACCGACAATCGAAAACTAAGGACGCGTATAATTTTGTCAATTTTTTTTCAAATTCTTCATCCATTAAGAGTTGAAAAATTAAAAATTAGTGTCTCTAACTAATATTGATGTAAAGTTTGTAGAAAGAACAAGCTTCCATTCTTTCCTGCCTCAACATTTGATTTAGAATTAATATTTACTTGTGTTCTCATTTGTAAAATTTTATATTTTCAATATAATATGAAAGCCTTCCGTTTAGAAATTTGAATGCCTAATTTTAGTCAATGCGCCATTGTGGGTATACGTTTCGTAGGTCTGGGTCACAACTGACCCGGTTATTGTCGTTCCAAAGTGTATTATTCGCACTAAAGGAGTAGTAGTCGAGACAGGCCAAAATTGTTGCCTTTATATTCCTTTTGGCGAGCAGGCTAGCCATACCAGAAACATCATGGCATTCGACTATTTACTCGCCTATTGACACACTTTACAGGTCTGTCGTAATGTGGACTTCACGAATGGACGAACTTCTGCATCGATTTCACGTTGTCTGAAAGTTCGATATGAAATTCAGAAACGTTTGTGCAGGGTTTTAGCATCTGAAGTAACGTTATCGGGAATGGAAATGAAAAAGTACCGTTTGTTTTACAGTTTTCTGAGTACTTATTGGGAGAAAGAATGGTTTAAAAGGAATCAATCTTAAGCATTACATAAACATAGAAATGATCTAAGAAGATTTATTTTACCATTTGTTATATCGTATATAAATATGCAATGATGCCTGCTAATAAAATAATAATAGCTAAAATAACGTAGCTAATTTCAAACTGTAATAACTTTTGAATTCATACATGTAGTTTGAAATTATAAGTACCTTAGTGTACAGGTGCAATTGCAATTTTCTCATGCAACCCTGCACAAAAGTGCATTATTTTTAGAATATTCATCATTTGATACCAGTTTGTCCAAGTTATACGGAAGATCCTATAAAATCACATATTAACAAGTAATAAAATTATTAATAATTCAAGACTTTGTTAGCAATATTATTTTAATCTTTTAAATGATTTGTGAATATTGTAAATTCTAAAGGGGATATAAATTATTATAAAAGAAAGATGCCATTCCTTGGACATGACTAGCTTCATCGAACAAATGATTTTAACAGGGTCGGTTTGCTATTACCGTGCTGTAAAACGGTATACATACATATTATCTATTCTTTGTGCAACGGTGCATCGAGTAACAAAAGGTTACTAGGTTTCGCATTACGTAATTACTTTGTCGCTCCTTCCACCAGGAACTTTATATGCAATCGGTTAAATCCTGCTCGAATTCGAATATAATCCCTTTAATTTGACATCAGATCACTCTACAGATTTTTCTATATTACAGAAAATTTTATAAAACCTTATCGTATTAGACTCAATTCTTGAGACTCTTATTAATACTCGAGGTTCTATAAAATATTAAAAATTATAAAACATAGATATATATAATAATGTAAGTTATTGATCTAAAATTTTAAATTTGAAAATTAAAAGAAAATTAAAAGAAAAATTTGTTCATAAAATAGAAATCTATTATTTGGTTTTGGTCGCAATTGAAAAATATCAAAAGAATAATCCAATGTCGCTGTTTTCGGTGTCTATGTTTATTTTAAATGTACCATGTTAGGTAGGAAATGGCTTCAGAAGATTTATCGGTGAAAATATCATCGTCGTGAATCTGATTCTCCACGCGAACAATTATCCTCTCGAGTAATAGTTCCTGTTTGAGCTGATTCGACAAGACAAATGGAGATGACCCGTTTAGTCTGCTCGTCGATGAACCGTTGATCACGACGAATGCTTCGAAGCAAAAACTTGGAAACGCGATGGTCGACCGGTTTGAATTCTCGCTATCGAGAAAGGAAACATCAACTTTCTTCCTGTCTTTCTCTCTTTCTTTAGTTTTCTTTGTTTCCTACGTACAAATTCTCCTTTCTTACCTTTTACAACTCGAGTAACGCTAGCCTGTTCAAACGCGACGATAACATTATTGTTGGGAACTTTGTTATTAATAAAATTTTTCTCAGCACAATTTTCAACTTAGAATTATTATTCAGAGATTTTTTAATCATCTATTTTTCATCATTGTCCTTTTATGGAGTTTGAAGACGATTAGAGGGATCGCCCACTTAAATAACTGTATCGCTCCATAAGGTGCTGAATGACTCGAGAACCTGAAACGATGCTACGTCTAGAAACAGTGTAAAAATGTTGGTTTAAACACTCATGAAGAAACTTAATTTTTTAATTCAGATTATTAATACCTAAAGTTTTTATTTCTAATGATTGACTTTAATTATCTCGTAAAGGGTGGTATTACCAACAAAAATTGCTTTTTTTCATTTTAAAATTCTAATAAATTATGAAACTCATATCTGTAACTGAGTAATTAAAAAATTAATTTTTCGAGTGAAAATTTCCAATTTTTAATTATTCATTCATTTGTAAGGGTATTAATTATAATAAAAATTGTTTCCTTTCATCCTCAATATTTAATTTCTTTTTTTAGCAAATTTTTTTTAATTAAAAATGAAAATTTTATGTGCTTATTAAGTTTCCTTTTCTTAGAGCAAGTAATGCAATTCTTTTGCCAATTGAAACCCAACAAAGAATGTTATGCGTGCCTGTTAAAATAAGTGTAGGTAATATGAATAAACGTGTTGCAATATGAATTTTCATTACGTTATTTAAGAGAGTAGTAATTTTGCTCTACTGACCAAATACATTTCCTGTGGCTCATGTCTATGGAATATAACATACGTGTGTAATCTAGAGGCTATTAACCCTGTTTCCGGAAGAGAGCAGTGCACGAGCTGAGGCCATTGTCTTCACTTTCCGATTGCTAGACATTCGTGTAAGATCTCTTATATATCATTGATGAATATTCACCAAACACGTGACTAACATGAGCGACAACTTCCTCTTTGTATGCATTTACGTTCACACCTTATCGTCGGTTTTCTATCTATTTTCTTTTGAAATTGCTTTCTTAATGATGTTTATGAATCAATTATAATATCAATTTCACTGGAAATTATTTTTATTACATCGTATTACAAAATATAAACAATTACAAATTTTTAAATACAGAGACAATATATTCTATTAGATATTTATATTTTAATTACACTCTTTATTTATCAAACATAAAATACTACTTTTATATTTTTTAGCAGCCAATTAATAATCAATCAAATAATAACCATTAATGGTAAATAAGATATAGTTCAAAAGTTGTATGTTTAATACATTTTTCTTTTCTTATATATTTTGAAAGAAAAGTCTGCAGCTACTTAAGAAATCATTGGAAATGAATAAATTACATCTTAAAACACGACATACCTCCATTCCATTAGATTCAAGGGAAACTACTTTTTGATATTGCAATTGAAGTCAGCTTTCTATGCATAATAATGTAAATATATATAGCACAGTATAATATTTGTAAGGTGAGATTTAAACATTTTATAATACATATAAGTTCATTTGCCTTGCAATCGCGTAATATTTTTTATTAATTCTTAAACTCATAATTACCATGAAAGGTTTCCAAATATATTACTTGTCCATTGAATCGAATTTCCTACCATTAAAAATCAAAATATTAAATGATAAGCATTAAACACTAAATACAATGATTTAGTTGCTAACGTTTCATGAAAGCGTACAGTATGCATGCTATACAAGAAGTAGACAGCTCTACATATGATGGCCTCCTTGTTGACCCAAAGTAAACGGAGCATGACTCGAGTTTGTTCGATGGTTGTGTTTAACTATCACGTGAAATAGAAGTCATCCACATGTATACGGTCACGTACAAAATTCTATTGAATTGAAAAAGAAAAAGTAATTACGATAATCGGTTATCTCCCACTTAAATTGTTCCCTATTTCTTCTGCGATATAATTACATTTAATTCGAGAAGGAAAAGTTGCCCGATAGAGTCTACATAAAACTATATCCAGTATATTGAACCAAAAGTTGAACACCAATCGCAAGTTTTTTTTTATTTGCAAACAAAAACCGACTTCAGAGAAAGGATTTATAGTTTCAACCGGAACGATAGTTTTCCTTGAACCATGAAATTGCACATTTCTCATTAGTACTATCAGTTCCTTTTTCAACTACAAATTGTTTTTTGTGCGTTCACTTTCATAAAAATGAAACAGATATGATTAAACAAATTTTTTTTTTACATATAAATTGAGAATATTTGTATTCTGTACTAGAAGAAATCAATATATCGTCCCTAGATATATTAATGTGCAAATTTTCATTTTTTTGTTAAAGTGCATATTTTAACATACGTTCTAAATCATAAAATATGGAAAAAATTTTAAAATTTTATAAAATAATTAATAATTTAGTTTTTTGATTAAAAACAGTTGCTTAATTTATTTTAAGTTTTTAATACAATTTAAAAGAGAAAATATTTGTATTCTACTTGTGACAAAATTGTAAAAAAGTGAATAGAATAATTGATTGTTTAAAAATAATTTCTGATTGCACGTGTGATAAAAAGCAATTAGTATTAATAAGCATCGTAACGCGATTGACTAGAGAGAATCTCGTTTGCATATCTTGCGTTCGACTATTTGTAAATGTTTACGAATACCGTCAAAGTCTCGCTTTACGTTACGTCGTGCTTTGCATTTGCAATAAACACATGGATATTTCAATGAACACAAATAGCTGATATTCTATCATAAAGTCTAGCCATAGGTGGCAAAAATGAATTATGCAACAATTGTTTACTTTCATTAACCTCTCTGTAGACATCTGGATACAAATATACATACAGCTTACGTGACCTGAATAAAAAATTGTACAAATTCTGTTAAAATCTTTCTGTGTCAATTTATCTTTGCTACATGAAAATTGATTGAATAATTTTTAAATATGAGGCTTATACTATTATTTGCATTCCATGTATATTTATGGTAATTTGAACTAACAATTTTTTTATTTTATATTTATATTGCAAGGCATAAATTTTATAATTTAAACAAAAGTTTTAGATTTCTCTATTTTTTATTAATAGAGAATAGGGTTAACAAAATAAGGCAAAGTAATATTAACACTGTATTGCAGGAATTTTGTCAAAAATTCTATTTTTAACAAAGTTTATATATTTTCCTAATAATTGCTTCACTAATGTAAGGGTGATGCTCGAATTTCCATAGGAGTCCATTGTCAACATTTCCAAATTTTCATTGAAGGAGTCTCTCTCAAGCTTGTGAAAAAAAATATAAGAAAAAGTTAGTCTTCTATAGAATATATATTAATACCAATGTAAATATAACAATTTCTTCCCCAAATTCATGTGTAGTTCCCTGATACCATAGTCAAATTTGCCTTTGTCGATCAACGGGTTAAACGTATGCGTTTCAACACCATAAACGTTGCCCACAGGTTATCGAGCCTCGACTGACCTATTTGGAAGTATGCAAATGCGTTTAAATAGCAAGAATGGCCGTAAGTGGCTGTGAAAGGGAAGAAAGGAGAGATCGAGCTTGCGTAAAGAATGTTTGCGCGATGCACGCCCAAAGAGAGGCTACTTTCTTGAAGCGAAGAAAGCCGTTTACCTACATTGTAGGTGGGGAGTAGGTTAGCTTAAATTGTATGCTCGATTGAGAGGAAATTTTTCACCTTTCAACATGTATGTACAGGACGTTAGAAGAGGACTTACATAATTGAATAACACGGCAGCACGTTCAATAGGGACGGTCGAATAGATGCAGGAGAAAGAGGAATTCAATTCAAATGCGATCAATTGTTTGTGCATCTGCACTGTTTCGAAATTGAAATTTATCGACACCTGTGGACGTACATATCTGTTCAAATAGAAAAAAAAAACACCTGTGTTTGCATTTTTCTATCTTATTTTAGAAATTGGAAGGTACATAGTAAAAATAACATTTGTTAATTTTTTTTTTAATACTTTACCATGGATTTAAAATATATGGTGTCTTATATATGACACAAATTCAATTTTAATTTATTTATCATGTAAAAATTATTTGCCAAGATAATTTTTTGCAGTTGTTTAGTATTATGCGAGGAATTTTGGGAGGGTTTAAATTTTGCAAACTTGAATCATAATTCTTAAAATAATACAGTTTGAATTTTCATTCGTAAATTTTGTTATACATTGTAAAAATAAATTTGTGTTTTCATAGTCTTCATTTCATGATTATTTAATCAAATTAAATTCCTGAATTTCACCTGATGATGTACGTACTAAAATTATTAATACTTTTCTTAGATAATAAAAAGAAGTACGGATTATTATAATCATTTTTCCAATAAGAACATAAAAATAGTCTTACTCACGTCAATGAATACATTTACATTTCTCTTTCAGTCAATGTTGTAAATTTTACAATTTCGAAGTCTAAATGGGATTGTAACATCACGTTTATGTAACAGTGCTTCTAATGCAATATGTAGTACTTGAACTGGAGAAATCATTGAATTCTACTTTCTTCTTCATCGGCAGAATTCAATCATTCAAAAGTTGCGTACGTTTAACCATACAATTTTCCACGATTGCTTTACAAACCGTACCGTATCGTTTATCTGACCAGAGAATGTCCATGGCAATGTCCCTGGTATTCTATTCAGTTATGAAAAGAATAACGTGCCTCTCAGTGTTGCGTATACATTAGAAACGTAATACAGCGATAGTGTAATGTGGTGTTACAGCGGAAAGTGTATTTTATAACGAGTACCACTTTCATTTTACGAATTCCTTCAAAATAAAGACTATTTATTATTCATTTCTGTATCATTTATTTATGTTAATTGACTCTTATTATAGTGCATAATTACCAATATGTGGCATAGTTAGTTAATTTTCAAGAATGTTTCTAATATGATGGTCAATTGTATAATGATAAATTATCTAATTTAGTAAATAAAACAATTCTTTTCGTGAAACTATATCTGCAATAAGGTATCCTTCACTGTAGGTATTTCCTGTTTTAATTTCCATTACATACTTCCTATTTCGAAATGCAAATATTTTACGTAGGACGATTATAGTCGCCCATAGTGTCTAATGATCATTTCCCAGAGAGTTAATAAAATTCATTTGATATTTAACAAGAAATTTGTTAATGTTTAACAAAATATAACAAATAATAAGATCTATTCCAAATATCCATTTTCTCTAGCCCCAGTTATAACAATATTAAATACCAAAAAAACCTATTTTTCCCATTCTGAATGGTTGATAGTACAAAATATCAAAAAAGGTATCTAAATCATTATTCTAAACTGACCATCATATCTAAGAAAATAAAATAAAGATATGCGTATTGAAGAAACTGATTGGATGTTAACATACATATGAATTCGTGCATAAAATCAAGTATAATTTAATAAAGGAATAGTTTCGAGGAAAGGTAGGCGCGTTGCAAAGTATTAAACTCTTTTTCGACTTCGATTTATACCATTCCCTTTAAATTTGTAGTTGTGAACCGTACACACGACTTACGCCCAAAGAGAATCTACTTTCATGGAGCGAGGAAAGTCCATCTACTTAGGTGCACGTTGCCTGGAAGCTAGTTTAGAATATACACACAGGAAAAGATATACACAGGTGTGTGTACAGACAGGTGGGAGCAGAAGGAAGTCAACCAGGTTCGCGTAACAGCTCGGAGGTGTCTTTGAGCAGACACGAGAACGGCTTGAGTTTCACGAAGAAAACTTGTTCGTTTCTTTTCTGTACGTGCTTTCGGTACCGCGGTAAAAGCGAGAGAAAAACGAAATTATGTTGACACCTCGGATCAATCGTTGAGGTAGGAAAGGTTATCGGAAAGGTTTCTCCTGTCGTCCAAGTTCTTGCGTTTCTTTCTTTAACCGTGAACCTCGTTAAAATATTAAACTTTCTTGTAATATTCGATGAGATTTCACTACCGCTAATAGAGTAATTTTTATTCTCATTTGATATTTGCATATCGATGCATATTTTGAATTTCAAAAATCATTTATATATTTTCAAATTTTTAAGGCTTCCACGTATTTTTAACTTTCAATAATTATTGGATTAGGTATCGTTTAGAATCATTTGAAATTATATCTTTTTTTTAAATTCGATGGTATCATGATGGTTCCTAGGTGTTTTTAAGCACTTCATTTATATTTTCTTCAAGATATGCTCCTATGAGTCGATTCAGAATATTAATTCGAGAAACACGGTGGAGCAAGACGTGCTAGAAACACATTTTTTACGCAAGTATGCAGACTCGATCGACGAGCATTTAAAATGATGATAATCACTATCGAGCGTGTGAAAGTATCGTAAAATAACGTGATTTTAGTTTAAGTCTCTCGACGCTATCGCTTTGCATTTAATGCGTGAAATTTTGCATATTAATTTAGATGCAGATGAGTCATTCCTGTGACAGAGTGTTAAAAACGTAGACTTTTAATTGCGGGGTCATTATAATTAAAAATATTAACATTCAGAATAATTAAAGAATAAACTCAACACCCCAAGCGATTTGAGGATCGTCAAATAACTGATAGAAGCAAATAAAAAAATTCTTAATAGCATTAATATTAAGTGTATTAATTTGGTGAGGCAGCCAATGGAAAATTTAGAATGAAAAATGAAACTATCATGTTCTGAATAATTACA
Source organism: Osmia lignaria lignaria (assembly GCF_051020975.1). NCBI lineage: Eukaryota > Metazoa > Arthropoda > Insecta > Hymenoptera > Megachilidae > Osmia > Osmia lignaria. The sequence goes on from NC_135041.1 coordinate 11,067,191, forward strand.
AGTATAGTGTGCCATAGCTACTCTATACGGCTGTTTTCACTGCAGCATTTAATGTGTTAATAACTCGTAGTATAATGTGTCTTACCACATACGGTAATTTTCACTGTGGTTTCAATAGGAATATCTGTATCTAGTACAGCATATTATAATATGCATTACCAAATTAATTTTTTAATATACTTCAATTTGGTATTTTTAAATTATTCAAAATTATAATTTCCTTTTATTAATTATTACTATAATCATCGCAGTGTATATATTCAATTCTGATCGGTCCAATTAAATGTTAATTATATGAAAGTCTAATATTGTTATTTAACTGATCTTGCTTAAATGGATAATAAATAATTTAAATAAAATTAACCACCAAATTAGGAGAATAAGCATTAGGTATATCTTCATAGAACTGAAATAGAAAATAGAAAATCTATTTGACAAGAAATGGAAAAGTAAACTGTTACGTTGATCTCTCAATATTTTCCCTTTTCTCATCGAATGAAAGGTGAATCTGTGGTTACAGAATCGGCCTAGGTTTATCTTTGTTGATTGTTTTAACATCTTCAACTGTTTCGGCTAGGCGAGCCGTGAAACAGACTCCGATTTCTCTGCTTCTTGCGAAATCGATAGACGCCTCCACCGCAACCCCTTTTTCGATATGCAAATGCGGTAGACGTAGCCGCTAAAACGGAAATTAGTTTTCGCCAATTGCGGTTTCTATCGTTCTTGCGTTGAAACGTTAGAAGTGGTTCGTTCCTGTTTAAGAATGTTTGCCCATGCAACATGAACTATCATGCACTATCAAAGCTGCGGTATAAACAGTTGATTGAACTAGTTTAATTTAATTGCGTATATTGAACGCAATACTATGCTCATTTTAAATACATTAAAATATTTATATTTCAATTTTAATGTTGATAATTAGTTTTTCATAGGATGAACTAATGATGTTCTTAAATGTGTTAAATTTTTCAAACTTATGTCAATGTCTGTCTTGTTTCCTGTAAATCAGGAATTTTAGACCTATAAAAGCCAACCTACCTGTTGAGTATCCTGTACTTGTACTACTGCTTTCTCATTAAACTATTTCCGGTAATGAAAGCAGTCGCAGCAACTATTAATTTGAAACTACAATAAAAACTTTGTAAAATATCATTTCATAATATCATTTATATAATTGATTACGATACTTTATCACCTTGATTCATTTGAAAATTTTATGAGTTTGAAGAATACTTTTTCTCTCTATTCTATCGTGGATCCTTTGTTCCAATTATTTTCACTTTTTCACCTGACGGCCATGGCAGCATTTTTTCCACCTGTCGTTCAGTTTTCTCTGTCTCTTCGTGTCGATAACCGTTTCTCTGGAGAACCGTTATCGGGTAACTTAACCGACTAACGAGATCATGTTCTCTTTGGTTTAATGGATACACGCGAAAAATGAAGTCTCGTTGAGGTTATTACTTTTTCTTTTGTCCGCTGGCAGACAATCTTCTGATGAGAATCCTGTTCCATTCTACTTTGGATCCAACAATAATTCAATTTTATCTGGATAATTTATAAAAATATTAATATCCTCATAATTTCCATCAATTCTATTTCATATAAAATCAATCGTGGATTTGTTTATTAATATTAATGTTAATCTTTTTATCTGTAGACGTTTATAAAAAGCTAGAAAAATGTCTTTATTAATATCTGTTATAATGGTATTTAAATCTTGACATCGATAGATTAATTTATTTTTATTTTTCAGTAACGACACAGTTATAATAAAAAATTACCTACAGTTGTATCAATAAATGATAAATTACAACTATATATATCTTTCAGAATAATGATTGAAATGTTATAAAAATAAAAATGAAAATGTAAATTTTATGCAAGTTAATTACAATTTAGAAAAAGAATGATAAATTACGTTAAATTCAATTAAGTTAAATATTTCATCTTATAAATTCCATAGATGAAATAAAGGTCAATAAGATAAATCCATATGTGCAGAAGGATCAGCAATGAGATCAACGGTTTGAAATGCGTGCCACGATGATTCTTAAATAAAAATCAGTCGGCGACATGCTGATGCATCATAATGAATCTCACCAACGTGAGCTAACAGTATTGGGTGTAGAACTACACCGTTGACTTTACAAGAGGTGTGTCAACCTACATTATTCAGGTTTCAAATTCTATGCCTTTCTTTCCGGATGTGACTCGTTAGAAGTTCCAAAATCCGTTTTCTTACCTAAATATTTAATATAATCTTTTCTTCTTATCATAAAAATTAATAGTAAATTATGCAAAATTTTCTTTTCAAAATCTGACACATTAGAAATTTCAGAGTTTATTTTCCAAACTATATTTTTAATATAATATTTTCGTTGTTATAAAAATAGGTAATGTAAGTTTGCAAGGTTTCTTCTTTTTTTGTAACATTGATAAAGTATTAAATTTTTCATGAATTTAGTATTTAGTTTTTTTGAATAAAAAATTGATTATGTGATAAAAATTACAAAATCAATTTTTTTACTTTGAATGAATATATGTCATTAATTTCATGCTTATATATTTAATATATTCATACAGTATAACTGATGCAGCTGAATCAAGTATATTCTGAATTAACATAATCACTTAACTTCATTAATCTCGGTGGTTCAACGTAGTTACCTTAATTACGAAATACACCACGGTTTCTTAATTCACTCTTTGTTCCAATTTCATGCTTGTTTTATTAACACGAAAAAAAAAATTTGCAAGGAGAATCGATGACCTGCTTTTCAACAAAAACACAACATAAAACTTACAATAAACATATCTTAAAGAGATTTACATTTAACGTTTTAATTTTATTATACAAAAATGGGTTCAAATTTTTCAATTTGACTTTGATTGTCAAATTGAAAACAAATTCCAAAGGAACCGAGAAAACTTTTTTTTCTCAGTTCTATACTTTATTTCATCTGAGACAACCAAAAACACGAATACCTTCGTTTCACACTGATTTCCCCCATGAAATCGGTGAAATTTGTAGAAACTATCCTTACTGATGAAAGAAACGCAAAACTAAAACGACATCTTTTTCTTGCTTCCTCTGTCATTGGTATATAAAATCATGCCGAAACGACGATTCGTTGCGAAATCATTTCGATCGCATTACGACATTGTACAATGGTATCGTGTAATTTCGCTCTCGCCAGGAGATCGCAATTGCACAATTTTCGTCGCGCCAGACGAGACATTCGGGCGGACCTAGAAAGCGTCTAAGAAATGCTAATTCACTCAAGTTACTACTATTTTATGTTATCTGAGTAACGAATATATTAGAATATGTTACTAATGATATATAGAAATTCAAATAAAAAAGTTGTGTTACGGTTTTTAGAGTTAAAATAGCGAAATAATATTAAATATATCTACTATCCAAACTGCTATGATTTGAATGTTCAAACCTACGATTTTATTTGTTTATCTGTGTATAAACCATAAGTGTAAAATTGAAAGATAAATGACGATTGTTTGTGAGTGACTGTAATCAAGTTACAGAAGAAATGGAAATATTGCTTACATTATGTGTACTTTATGTTTCAGTGGTCACGGTACGAGGATGAACAATTACGAAGATCGCAGAAGGCCGCGGACAGGTGCTTCTTCGAAGCCGAGGACTACGTTCGTCGTAGGAAATGACCATGACGAGCGTGGCTGTCGCCCCGGGTAGCCTCGGTGCACCTTCATCTATGCTCACCCCGAAGATGTATCATTTACAGCAGGGGTTAAATTCAACATCGGCCTCACCCACTCCAGGAAAGGTATGTCTCGTTACTAGTATTACTTACTTAATAATTTGATCATTATACTTCTGGTATTCGTGGGATAAAAAAAATATGCAATTCCATTTTGAAAAATTTATTTGAATTTGTAATTTATTATATATTAATCGAAGCATTTTTTTATTCTTTATAAAATAGTATCATGGTACTTGAAACACCTCCACTTCCGCAACTGATACATTTAATTTTTTTTCCAAAATTTTTGTTTATTTTTTAAAATTTATTATATTTCACAAGATATCGTAATGGTACGATACCTATTTGTCCCGGTTTTGCATAATCATTCGTTTATTTAATTCAATTAATTACGTAAACTCCATCAAGAATCGCGTTTCAAGTTTGAACACGAAATAAACGTGACTCGAATTTATGAACAGGAGAGCTAAGGACGTTGTATATGTTTTGATAAAAATCGTGCAGAGAAAGTTCGCACAGGCGGATTGATAATTACAATTCGTGACCGGCCACTTGCGTAACGGTATAACATATATATATGCATGTATGTATATGTAATAACAGTATGTAAGTAAGTTTCCATAGATCGTCTCGTATATCATTTAGTTTTCCTTACTGATTCCTTTGGCTATGTATAGAAGAAAATGCAAATACGATAGTAGGTCAACATGATCTTTCATTTCATGTACAGTAATTAACTCTAATTTTCTTCTAACTGTATTTTATTCGAACTTTTAGTACCCCGGTATATTTTTACCATAACAAAACCATTCAATATTTTTTGGGCACATTATTGTTAAATTTAACACTAGAACTATCGACGTTTGATGCACACTTATTTTTAAGTTGAAAATAATGTAAAAAATTAAATAGATAAAGAATGAAACGTAGGTAAATTATACAACCATTTTTTATCTTGGCAATAGCCAACATACATTTTAACAAAAATACGTCGATAAAATTGATAATTTAAAATTAGAAAATTGAAACCAGTCATTTTGACTGGTTTGGTAGTTCTAGCGTTAATGTAGCATAATTTAAAATTAAATTCAATTGATTGTGATTTGAGAAACACGGGTCCAAAGAAAAATGTTGTAAGAGTAATTTAAAGTCAACCAATGCTTAAGTGAAGATGACTCTTTAAGATGACTCTGTATCGAAACTGTTGAAACGCGAAACTTGTCAGCAAGGACGAGTCAGCTCTTCCGATGATGTAAGAGTATTCGCAAGCTACGCGATTTTATTCCTCCAGCTCTCTCACAAAGACCTGGCTCCGGTTTTACCTTAAAACCTGACCTCGTCGGTGACACCGAATACCCTGCTGTTTTCTGCGAAAGGGTTGTGCTCAGGTGGACACTGCTCTTGTCTCTCAGTTCCTTCGTTAAAATCGTCGGATGAAACGTGTCCAGCGTTTTAACATCCGTCTTTATTCCCCTTCGATTCTGTAGTTTCCTTGTGGTCATCGTTGCAAAACAGGTGTAATTAATCGTACACGTTGACTGATTTAATCTTTGAAGAAAAACACGCAAGCAAGTTGTGATACAATCATTCGTGAGTTAATGATTTACGAAATTCTTTGGATATTTATAGATTTATAGCTTACATAAACATATATACTGTTGATTAACACAGTTGACTTATCGTTAGTGAATTTTATTATTTAGTGAAGTTGCTTCCTTAAAAACTGACATTTCGAGTGGCATTCTAAAATTGTGAAAAACCTTTTCAATTAGCAATTTATTTTCAATAAATTTAGGTAATTATTTTTATTATATCAACTCTTTTTATTGGATAAAATAAAAAACAGTCGAATAAACATATGCAGCCTGAAAAATATTTAAATAATAAACTTTGTGATAATTTGTTATGAAATACAAGTATACTAAGTGATCTTTACTCTTGAGTTGCATTGTACTCTCATAAATAACAGTCTTAAGTGAAATTGGTATAACAAACATTCCGTCTAATGAAAAAGAAGAAACTGAACTCTTTCTTTGTGTAATGTTCTAATAATTTGAAAATAATTGAAAGTGGTAGTCAAATGATAATCCGCGTTTCAAGTGAAATAAGTTTGTTAAAAGATGTTGTAGACAGGAACAGGTAGTAATAGTAGTATTTAGTGGAATAATAAAGCGATAAAGATAGAGTTTAATCATATTTCAACAGCGCTAATTGACTGTAATGCATTTAACGGTAAGAAAATAGCAGTAAGTTTAGAAAGCATGGTAACACGTTGCAAGGAAGTGAAGAAAGTTGTATTTTATCTTTACTAATAAATTATAACAACTGTCTGCAATGATTACCGATGAAAAGCAAAAATAATTAGGTTTATTAATCGATAAGCTGTGAAATATTTTTCCATTATAATTGTATAGTTTAGTGTCAATGAACGAGGCGATAAATAATGTCTGAATTATTGATTGAATCGTTTTGCAAATTGAATATATTGCGCAGACTAGAGAAAGCAAAGGAGTCGAAGATCGCGATGTCTGCAACGGAAGAAAGGTATCAGAAGTAGATAGAAATCGGATAGAATTTGGTGCTACTTGAAGCGCAAACGTTTCGCTCTTAAACAAAATCATTTGTTTAAACAGAATATATGTATGCAATACACTTTCACTTAACTTATTTGGAAGTATAATTGTTCTTTCAAGTTTCAGATAATGTAAGTCTGTTGAAGAATAAGAAAATAAAAGGAATCTAAAGATACTAATATAAATTAAAATATTATAATGCTACACTAAATACTAATATAGCATTTCATAATTAGATATTGCGCTAAAGATACTAATAATAAATTATAGAAATAAAGCATAATTACAGAAAATTTACGTTTCTACTGGACGTTTCATACTAATAAGAAATATAAAGTTGAATTAAAATTGTGGTTCTCTCCCTGGTCCGTCGTCCGAGGGTTAATTAATGTGCAAATACTTTTTGAATCCGTTATTTGTCTCTCGTCGTGATAAGATATTTTTGGTCATCATCATCAGTAATATTAGAAGATCGATATTTGATAGAAAGAAGCGGTACGCAATCGAAGACAGGTGAATATGTGCATTATCCTGATCCGATCTCGTAGGTAGACACGGGTGCACGGGCATGAACCGGGGTCACGGCGGATGCACCATAGATGCATCATACCCTATGCGAACACGAGTCTATAGTTACACAATCTTCTGGAACCTGTATTCAGACGATACAGCAATTCGCGAACCGAGACCTGTTTCTTCTTCGACGTTTACCTTACCACCGGATGCATAGCCTCATCTTTTTCATAATCCTGATCCGTGATGTTTTCACTGATTGACACGAAACCCGGATGCGGATAATGATCTCGATTAGATCAGTGCACGCGATCCCATACGATAACCCGTTCGTCTATCCATCGCGTGTCCTATGGATATTTATTTATCTATTTTGCGGACCTATTTCTTTCGGTATGCGCGATGGAACGGAAAAAGGAAACGTCAAGAAAACCGTGTTTTCTCGATTTAATGCGAAGAGAGTGCGTATATGCTTCTGGGACGCCATATCTTGAAAGTTCTATCGTGTGGCATAGCAATGTGGGCCAAACGCAAAACCGGTTGCACGTAAGTCACTTACTACCGTGCTGGTCACATTTGATAGAAAGGTGATAACTTATAAAGAATTTATTATATAGAGGATTTAAAAAGGATTTAAAATAGGGATTGAAAAAATGATCATCATTTTCGTCGTAGTCCAAATCAAATATGATTTTTAATGTTATTTTGTTAGCAAAAAAGTCTAATATAATTTCATGACATAAAATTATATCAATCTAAAGCTCGAAGTTTAAAAAAAAATAACTACATAAAGATTTCATCGATGTTCTGAAATCCAATCAAGGTTTTTTAAAATTCCCATTACAATATCATTAAAATAGTATGCCATTAAGTAATTAATAAACTCGATTGTTAGAGAATGAATAACCCTAGTTCTCTTGATTTTTCTTTCTCATCCCTGAAAGTGATCCTGAAAGTGAACGTTCTGTGTTTCGTCTTCGTAATTGGAATTTACGACCGCTATCACGTTAGCATCCGTAAATTAGTATCCTCGGTCGCATCATTATCCATTTTATGGAATTTTAAGAACGTGATACACTTGCGTTTAATTAGCTTGGGAAGATGAATCGTGGCTCGAATGTTTCATTATTTTTTGGTCAATTAAACTTTGTTCCGATAAATTATCAAATGATATTTAAAAACATTTTTCTGTGTAATTTTTCAGTATTTAATAAAAATATGGTATTTTGCGTACAATGTATTTTGCAAATACGAAAATTATTAAAATTATAACGATTTCTTAATACAGTTGTTACTTTTGATCGTATAAAATATAGTCCATGGAAGCGTTCTTTTTGCTCAATACTCGCAAGCAGAACGACATAACACGATAGTGTTAAGTAGTGCATACATTTCTCGATGTAAGACTATACTTTTCCAATCGCATAGGCTGACTAGGTAATTTCTAACTTCTCAAGCATCGTGCTGGAATTCGAACGTACAATTTCCTATCGGTCGTTGTTCATCATTGATTCCGGGTCTGTTATTAATCCATTGCGCGATGAGCGTGAACAAATAAGGTAAACCTAATTACCGATGTAATTAATCTTAACAGTGATCATATGTAGGACTAAATGTAAAATAACGATATTGATAATGCGATTTCAGAAGAAATGTGATGACATAAAGGTATCATAAAATGTCACTTGTGATACATCAATTTAAAACTTAACGTCCGGAGAATAAAACTGTACAAAAATTTTGTTAATAATTTTAACATAAAGTGATTATTTGTTGGTTGCAATAATTATTCATGGCATAAAAGTAACCCAAAATAGCACTTATATAATAAATTATGTTTCATCCCTTATCTATTTAATACATTATTTTCAACTTAAAGATTAATGTGTATGAAACCTCGGTAGTTCTAGTGGTAAAGTAGTCACTTGTATTGTATCAGTCATTTTTATCAAACTTTGATCTTCAAAAATGAACAAAACATTTTATAGAAATATAAAATGGTTGAAACGGTGCCGCAGCAAAATCGAGTCTATCGAAAGGACGAAGAGAATGGAAAGAATCAAAAGTCGACCACGTGTGACATAAAAGGCAGAAGTCCACTTTCCCTCGATGGCCAAGGCTCGGATCAAGATGACCTCAAGTGATGGGCATCTTTTATTCCTCTCTCTTTTTCTTACCTGTTCTATCTTTCTCTTTCCCTTTTCGCAACAACCGGCACACTCTTCTTCCTGTACCAACTGTTTTCGTTTCCTTTTGCATTTAACACGATTTCAAAAGACCACTTCCGTTTTTCATTTTTTTATATCCTAGCTCCAAGCATAGTATCTCTTAAAGAATTTTGAAATCTTCTTCGTGGTAAGTGTTCTCCTGATCGAATCAAGGAAATCTTCTTCCAGCTGAGATTATCGAACAGTTATATTCTTCTTGATCACGATGAAATTACTATATTTAGAATGTGACTGGTTTATCACGATGCATAGGATAGTGTAATATTATAATGTGAATTCCGATGCAATTTTACCATCTAAAGTGAAGATGATTGATGTGTATTATTTAAATGACATGAAACTTAATTTATATTGCAATGAATTAAGTATAAAGCTTAATGTAAGTGAAAGAAATTCTTCAGCGTGTAATATTCTAAAGTAAAACTATTAAATAGAATTTATAAAATAATTTGTAAATGTTAGATTGTTAATTGGAGAAGGTAACTCGTCGTGATAAAAGATATTATTTTGCTGCAATTGACGTCCAACCATTTTGTACTAAATAAGGACTGGTGCCTGGACAAGGTAATTTTTGTATAACTAAGAGCTTTAAATTGATGTACCATAAGTATTATTTAGTGATACTTTTATGTCATGAAATCGTATTACACTTTTGTCTTTATTTGCTGTAACTCGTATCCAGTCATTTCGTATTAAGAATGTTAACGAAGTATATATGTAGTTATTTTCTTTAAACTTTCAGCTTAAAATTCATGTATCATATATGTCATTTTGCAATACTTTCCTGTTATGAAATCGTGTCAGACTTTCATATTTCAAAATTTGCCATTTGAAAAACACCTGAATCCCATACTAATTGCAAGAATATTCTAATTTTCATTAGCAGAAGATCAAGTTTATTGCAACCATCTTCAAATAAAAAAAAGAAAATTAAGAGGAAATTATTAGTCGCGGAAGTATCAACATTTAATCGGCAAGTAAATTTCACCACGAGTGGAAAAATCCGTCGAAAATGTCACTGGATTAAAACCAGTATCCGTTAGTCTGAAATTTTGCTGGCCACGCCCGTTTGCACCTGCGATATGTATGAACACGTTTCCACGACTGTTTAATCCGTTTCTATACGTCGATTTTCTCGTTGTTTCTGAAACGAACGTACTGGCCGCTTCTCTTACGTGAGCTTCTGGAACACGAGACTTTTACGAAAGTCGAGTCGAGAAAGTAAAGCGTATCGAAGTTTGCCTTCGGGCCAGCTATCTGCTCCATTTTCCGACATTCGTGATGTCATATCATACGATATCCGCTTTTGAAATACGAATAACCTCCTTTTCCCACAGGGAGGAAATCGCCATAAAGGAAGTTCACGATTTTTATTATTCCTCGACGAATCTGGAAACGAACACTCCCTTCGGGCTCGAAGGATAGAGGAAGTCATTTATCGTAATCGTTCATTATAGTTATTAAACGTTCTTCGCGCTGCCTCGATGATCCCTTGTAATTCCATGAATACGTTAAGGCAAGTAGATAAAAGTAAAAATGTGAAATGATCCTCTGTTCGATCTCATCGAGGAGAAAATGTGAAACGTTTTTCACGTGGGATCTTATGAAAGTAAGAGGCGTGCTAGGTGTTTGGGTTTTATAAGAATTTAATCACCGTTAAATTGATACGATGAATTTTGTTACTGCGAAGAATGAGCATTCTCTTTCTGCGATTAAACCATTACTCGTAAATTGTCAACTATGATTTTCTCTATTCGAATCGAGATAGTCTTCTGTTATTACTTTAATAGTTGAGTTTAGAATTTTGTAAAATTAGAAAATGAAATAATCTCAATCGAAATAATTATAATAATAGAACATTTAACATATTAATAGTTAATTACAGTTACAATACATTTCATAATTAATAATTAATTGAATCATAAAAGAAGTTGTAATTACTGATCTACTGAAGTTGTACGTTACTTCATTTATACTTGTATATACATGCTAATTATAGTTAATATATAATGAGTGCAAATTTGCATATTTAAAAAAAGCTGCAAAAAGTTGTGTAATTTGATAACAAGGCGAATCATAATTGATGATCTTCTGAAGTTATAATTAAGTTATTTCACTTATACTTGTGTATTATTTTTCATAGTTAATAATGAATGTTCGTTTGCATATTTACAGAAAAAAAACTGGATAAGACTATGTAATTTAATTACAGTTTTTTGAATTAAGTTTTACTGAATCATTAATTATAGATTAAGTTGGGTAATTATTTAATGAAAATATTAAAGCAATTAAAGTAATATTTTAAGAGAGGTGGTGATTAAAATATTTTATTCTTTTTCCATTATTTTTCTAGAAATAGTTATAACTAATTATAATACTATTTTTACTGTATGAAATGAAACATTTTTAATGAATTGCAGATATAATCATCTGAAAATGAAAGAAAACATAATTTGAATTAAAATAAACCCTGAAAATATAATAGTTAGTCTCATATTGAGGAATATAAAAATATTTCTTAGCTCTTTCATTACTTACAGTAATTTCCGTTCAAAACCTTCATACATTTTAATGAACGATAAAATTATGAGATCTAATGAATTAATAATTATAAATCTAGTCTTCAATTAAAATAAAAATTCTAAGTCATACTATCGCTTACCACTACACTTATTAATTTTCTGCAATTATAAAAGAAAAAAGGGCGCTCGCCTAATTTCATATATTTTCTTGAAAGATCATAGATCGTATATAACCTTGGATCACGCATGGCATACACGCAAATCCCACCTTAATACTTTTCTTTCATTCTCTAGAAACAATAGTCGAGGGATAGCAACTACTGCTTTGTGAGTTTCCTGGTTTCATTAAGCTTTCGCTTTTCAGGCAACTCTTGTGTTAATTAATTATCGTATCCTGTGTGTACTTACGATAAAACTTGAACCCATTATTTGAATTTCTTATTCTTGTTCATTATTAAAAATGTAATTTTAAATTGTCAAATATCAAATACATTTTAATATTTACAAATGCAATTATATTTCTATAAAAAGCAATTATTTTTCACGTTAGAAAAATTCTACTGCTTTTGCAAATTTAAACAAAAATTACTTGTTACAAACGATACTTAAATCTCATAAAATGAAACTTTTGTACTAAAATTAACTTACAAAGATTCTTACATTTCTTTTGAACTTGATTTCATCCCTATTGCAATCTAATAATTGCCAAACGAAGATAAAAATATCAGAATTTGCATATTGCTGAAATATAAACGCGTTTTTATTTATAAAAAATGAAATTTTTCCATTTACAAAACCTGTTGGCAAACTCGTATACCGTTTCACGAGATAGATTTCCTGTCTTATTTAAAAAGAACGTTTCTTAAACCAGAAAAACCAGGTGATGACCAGTTCAAATATTTTTCAATCCCCATTTTTACGATTTTCTATAAATAGATTTTTTTCACGATCGACCATAGGCTTGAAATAATTGTTTTCTTTTTATTTGCGAAAGGGAAGACGTCTTTGTCCTCCCTCGGTTTCTCTTCTTATTCGAGACCCAGCCCTAAAACGAACCCGTTTGTGGCAGTTTCACCAGGGGAAAACAAATTTAAAATGCGATCTCGAATGATTCCTACCGACTTTACTTTCCCTGAAACCTGTTGTTCCTTCGTTTTCTTTTTCCCCCTGCTTGTTTCTTCCTTTTTTCTTTCTTTCATTCCTTCTCTCTCCTCTCACCCTTGCAATCAATACTCGAATACATTCACCACATATAATTATTCTCAATGGTCCGTTCCATAATTTTTAGAATCAAAATTTATTTTCATGTAAATTCAACGCGGACCAATGACATTGTTAGATTGTCTTGAAGACTGGCATGTTTTGTTTTTATGCACTTTGCACGAATATAATTTAACATCAACATTTGGAGTTGCGGTACAATACGTGCGTCTCATTGAGAATTTCGTTTACTAAAAGAGGATATCCTGTCGACAACGAAAGTTTCACGTACACATTCTCCCTTTCGAACGATGATAACAAGCGGCTAATTATTCGCAACAAGTACTTGCACCGAATATTAACGATGTCATTAAGTAAAAGATTTCGAATCTTAAATAACGATTGATAAATATTTATTTGTTTCAGAATTACGACACACTGAGCAAAGGAAAAAAGTCGTGGAGTGTGAGATTGGGTCTATCGAGGCAGAATCAGAGCACCGATGATCCCGGAAAAGGGTGGGGAACGATAAGCGGCGGTAGCGGGATATCCCGTCAAATGATCTATGGTGATCCATGGCTGTACGGTACGGTTCGATCTTCGAGGGCTGGTCACGAGCCACCACCACGATTCATGACACCACCACCACCGCCGCCACCGGGAGCACCAGTACTGGTAGTATGTTCCTGTCCAGAATTTCTCAGTGGAACGACCAGGAAGTTCGGCAATTGCCGCAAGTGCGGTGGTCACCGATTGGCTGGTGTACCTTTAGGAGGAACATGTCGACTTCCGTCGGTTTCCTCGAGATCCAGGCCCAGCCTCGCGGGTAAGTACCTTTCATAATAGATAAACTTTAATTATTGCTACTTTTACCTTTAGCAAAGATTCATAAAAATATGAAATACGTATTTATTTTATAAGATGGTGATAGGTGAAAATTCAAGCATAGTAGCAGTTACAAAACTTAATAAATAATTATAATTTTTTAATTCTTATAATCCTTTGTTCTTCGTATTTTATTGGTGCTTCAAAGGAGATATAAGTTACGAAAAGATATATTTTATAATTAACACGCATGCCTTTTAGACCAATTAGCATTTGTTAATCTGCTCTAAATGGATATATTTGCTGAGAGTTCATAAGTGAGTTTCTCGGGCGACACGTATGCCAGGTGAAACTGCAATTTCATTGTTTTAAAATGCTGTTTTATATAACTACACATGTATCTGTATCTGTGACAAGTGTTTTCGCTGTTATGTCTCATCTTTGGAGGTATAAATCATAATACTTTAACAAATACTGAAGAATATGAATATCAAAACAGCCTATTAGTATTGTTAATACAAAATGGCTAATTCTTTGTTGAAGCAAACAATCGATCAGACAAGAATTATTAAACAACATTGTTCGTTTCAACGAAGAATTACCAATTTTGTATTAAGAATATTATCACAGCATTTATGTAGTTGTGTCCAGCAAACTTTGTGCTTAAAATTGACGTGTCATAAGTGCAATTATACAATACTTTTCTGTCATAAAATCATATCAGACAAACTAATAAAACTCTCTTATATCCCTGTACTAGGACACCCAACCTAAGAGACAAATAAACATGTAGTGTAAATTAATGAACGAAATAAAAACTCCACAGGGGTGTTGAAGTCATCGATAGACGATCCCTACGACCAGATGCGTCGGAACCGTCTGATGGAGCCGAGGACCCGAGCCCGCAGTATTTCCCCGCACCGGCCATTGTCTCAACGGGATTCTCGGAGTCAGAGCGTGGCAAGGAACACGAAGGAGCGGAAAAGCTCGATCGAGGGTACCTGCTCGAGGTCCGAATGGTTCGACAAAGAGGCGAGCTACGAGGAAACGGCGCGAAAGTCACGAGCGAGCTTCACTGGTGCATCCACCGGCGACGATTGGCTAGAGGAGGCACCTTCTTCGGAGCAATCGCGGGGTCAATCGACTTCAACGACGCCGGGCAGACTGGTGCGGATACCGAAAAAGATCAAGGGCAGAGATTGGACGGATCGTGGGCTGGTGAAATCAACGGAGGTAAAAAGTAACCAGGACGAGGTATGGAAGGAAAGACCGTCGAGTGCCGGTGATTCGAGAAGAAGCATCCTCGAGTGCGATGTGAATCCGTATCTTCTCTTGAAGAAGCACAAGGACGAGGACGATTTAAGCGACGATCTGTCGGACAACGCTCTCGAACAGGAGGACAGCAGGCCGCTTTCGAGTCTCTTCGATTCGTCGAAGGTGAAATCGATCGAGAGGATACCGAACAGGAGCGCGGTGGCGGCGATCGGCGGCCAACGAATCAGGGTGTTCAACGAGCCACGGGAGATCTCGGACGACGAGGAGATCCCGCCGGTTACCAGGATACCCATACCAAAGGTTTCACCGAAACGGCCGCCGAGACGGTTGAAGGAAGCCAAACAAACGTTGAAGAGCATTCTGAAGCGGGGGAAGGTGGTCGAAACTAGAAGGAAGAACGTCCTGTTCAACGTCGACAACGTTATATTCGCTCCGGAGAAGCCGTCCGAAGTGACCCGACTATCTTGGAGCAGAATCGGCAGGATCTGTGCTTCTGGTAGAGAACAAAGAGACGATGAAGAGTCAGGAGATGAGGAGGAAGACGATGAAGAGGAGGAGGAGGAGGAGGAGCCAATAAGTTTGCACGATCAAAGGGAAAGGTACAATTTTATTACTATTCCGAATATCAGGGATCCAAAGGAGGACAGGGTACGATTGAAGGAGCCCAGAATCTCGCAGGATGTGTGCCAAAACCCCGTTAACGTTGACGGGATTAAGGTAGATCAATTTGTACCTTCCGGCAATGTGGAACGTGCTTTCTCGAAGAAAAAGAAAGAGAACGTACAGTCGTCGCGGCATAACGAGGATACTTCGAGAAATTTTGGTGATCAAAGTGTTCATTCGTTGAGACAAGAGAATACGAAGGAAGAAGTTGAAGAAAGGAAAAGGATAACGGAAGAAGAACAAGGGAATAAAATGGAAGAGGATACTGAGGTGCAGATTAAGATCGAGGAACATGAAGATCGTTTTCCTAGGATTGCTGTTGACGAGAAGGATTTGATATTGAAATCTGAGGGTGAGAAATGATTTATTTTTTATATTAAATACTATTTTCTTCTGCAACTGCATGTAACTTTAACATTTTATAAATGGGATCACTGTACTAATAATTTATCTGAAGAGGAAATACTTAAAAATATTTGCAAATGTTATATAAGGTGCTATTCATTTTAACCCATTAAGGATAATTTATTATTATTTGTTAATATACAAAAAATATATTATTATAATAGATAATTCAAAGAAGCCCTCTAAACATTACAAAATTTATATAAATACTTCTTGAAAATAAAAAACATGCAAGAGTATGCAAAATTTTACACTCGGTTTCTGAATCATTTTGATCAAACGATATTATCTGTTAACAATGATAATTTCACGAAAAATATTCTGGTGTTAAAACTCATAAATCATCAGATGGTTTACAGAGTTCTCATTTCTCTGTCTACCACGAGTGTGTAATTATCCTTTTCAGAGATCTCACGCGTTTTCTCTTCTTTTCATGGCTATTCACTTGCACGTGATTATATTTATACAATGGTAGACCTTGTTTGCTGAATGATAAGTTCACATATTTTTTGTACATCATCAATTACTATTGAACCTGAAATTATCTTCTCAATGATGCATTTTTTTTATATTTTTATTTCTACCCTCACTTGTATAACATTTACTTTTTTCTACGTGTTTGTTTTACCAGTTTTATCATATTATTATTTATAATAAAATATCGAGCTTTTTATTCTATCTCAAAAGAGTTAAAAAATTATAAAATCTGTTGATTCGATTAATACTATACTTTCATTTTATTTGATTTTATTTACATAAAGTTCCAGAGAACTCCAAAAGATCATCACTATCGCGCAGCCAAAGCGAGCGATCATCTAACAGACCAGAAGTATCAGCTGGCGACGTGCTTTTCATGGACACTATGCGTATCAGTCTCAGTAGAAAGCTCAAAGACACGCCATCTTCCCTAAATTCCAGCGAACAAACCCTTCAACGAGAAGATTCGATCGAATCCACGAAAGAAACCATAGAAAATCCAAACCCTAACGACTCGACAGAAACAGAACATCAGCAAGATGTGTCAATAGCGAAAGAACCTGAAGAAGTGCCTCAAGATAGAATACAAACTACTATTAAAACAGAACTAGAATTATTAACAGAGTCTTCTAATAGTTATGAAAGAAATAATGACCATTTTCGAGGGATGAGACCAACCAGCTGGTCTCCTCCCCCTGGAAAACCTAAGCACCGTTACAGAATCAGTGATCCAGGTGTTAAAACCAAATTTTCTGAACAATTTGAATCAAATGCAGGGTTAAAAACCAGCTGGAGAACATCGAGTTGCTACAATTCTTCTAAAGTCGAAATTGGCACCCCAACGACAGAGAACAACGTATACAAGATTACAGTGAGCCCTCGAGCTTCTCCTCTGGTCCATCGATTACAGATTGGTCCAGGGACCAATGAATCAAGAAGAACATCTATTTTGATCAATGGCGACGCCACAGCACCCACTGCTGAAACCACACCCGACAACAAAGTGACCATCAGTGTGGGAGGCGAAGACAGTGTCTACAACCCTACAGTGATCTCAGTGAATTCGGAGAATCTTCCTAGAATAAAGACTTCTGGTGAGAATCGCACGCTAGTTATTCTGGAGAATTATAAATCGAACATCGTGGTGGAGAGTGGCAAAGAGGATCCCAAGTCGAAACTGAAGACGAGATCGGAGTCTGATGAAGAGGATGTTTCTGGGAAGAATAAGGAAGCTGGAGAGAAATCTGCAGAGAGGTCTGAAATGAAAGCTTCTAATACAGAGAAGAGTGCAAAGTTCTATGTGACGAATGATCAGAAGAGTGATCAGAAAAATCCAGAAAAGACGAAACTGTCAAAAGAAGCACTGATCTCCAAGTTGTTGGAGGATTCTCTGAGAAAAGCGCGGGAAAACGGAGAGATCTTGAACGAGGACAGTGGCGAGGCGATCCTGAAGATTCTTAAGCAGAGTTTACTGAAGAGCAAGGAATACGAGAGCTCTGAATCGACTCTTGAGGCGAATTACTCGAGAGCGTCCAGCTTGAATTCCGAGGGTGACTTCATCTCGACGAATCTGTTTCTCGAGGAGAATCCTTACGAGGTAATCAAGGAACCCATTTATGAAGAGATCCCTGACGAGCCTCCTCCTCTTCCACTCAGCCCACCACCCACGGAGGATTACATCAAGGATAGAATATACTTCGGTGATGTGGATTACTATAGGAAGAACAATACCGAACAGTTTCTTGACACCTATCTGACGGACAATGTCTTCAAGAAGACCAATCCTGAAGATATTACCGAGAACTATTTGTCGAAGAGCCCTGAGGATTTCTTCAAGAAAATGTCCACTTCGCCGGAGGAAGAGAATATTTCCAGTAAATTTGAGTTACTTAATTTTCTGATGGACTCGAAAGATCGAGCGATATCGGTTGAAGAGGAGGAGGACGATGATGAAGAGGATGAGGAAGATACAGAGGGTGACCTTGAAGCTTTGTATGAGCAAAAGGAGACTAGTCTTGGGGACCTCAGCTCAAAAAGCTCGCAGATATCTAATGTTTCTGATAGCAGCGAAGAATGCAATATTATATTGACTAGTTCCTCGGAAACATCAAAGGTAAGTTTTCATTTAACTCCTTAAAAACGATTTAGCACTCATTATAATATTAATAATTACTGTAATATTATTGAATAAGTATACCACCTGATAAATAATTAAATAAATATTTTCTCATAATAAATACTTACGGTTATCTTTGAATGTATCATCCATTTTACCGTACAATAAAGTCATGTTTACAGTTACATTAATTTAAAATTCATTGTGATAATGTAGATAAATATCTGAAAAACTGATGATGCGAATACCAATGGATTTTTACAGGCCAGGGCTGTAGATATAGAAAGAACTGATAGCGGAGTTGGATCAGAAAGTAGTCAAGCTAGCAGCACTCGAGGCGTGCCAAGACGTTGGAGAACAGGAAATGTCTCTTCGGGACCAGGAAGTCTCCTCAGTGGAATCCCACAAGTGATTTCCGGTGATTCAAAGCTCTGCGAGGATTGCGAACAACGTTTGGATCCTTTAATAACTGACAGGTGAAACGATGATGTTACAATATTAATGAAAGTTTGTCACATAAGATTGTTTTCTTTTATTTTTTTAATTGTACGATTGCATTAATTTTGGATCACTTTGATCCACATGGCTATTGTCGTGTTAAACTAGTATAAATATATTTTAAGAATTATATTAACGAGTAAATGCATTTGAGAAATTAAATTAGCATAAATACATTCCGTTGATATTATTGATAGTTCTTCAGGAAGTGAATTTTTACGGAATAAAATGCATACCATTTCAATAATAATCATGAAAGACAAACTACGTAACAGGTACTTAGAGTCATTGAATCGAACTTTCTCCTACCATTGATTCTGTTTACCGTCGTGAAAGTTTTATTACCAAATATGCATTAACTTCCAGTAAATTGTTATATCAATACCATAAAACCGTTCAAACCTTATTATTAATATACTAATAACAATACCGTACAATATCATCAATTTTTAATTTAGAAATTGAGCATAAATTAAAAATTAAGAATTAATAATTCTTTTTTACAGTGGTGTGGTGTACGCCCCCTTCGTGTGCAGAAAATGTTCCAAAAAAAGAGTAGAACGTAAAGAAATCATTACAGAAATTGTAGAGACTGAATTGAAGTACGGGAGAGATTTACAAATCATTCTGGAAGAATTTCATCGACCTATGTTGAGGGCTGGCCTTCTTACTTCTGATCAACTTACAGCAATTTTTCTAAATGTGGAAGAACTTCTTGAGCACAACCTTGTACTTGCAGAGAAATTGAAAGATGCCGTGGAATTTGCTCAGGTGAACATACACATGTGATGGTGGTTCCACGAAATCTAAATATGTTTTGTTGAATATAACTTTCTTAATTAGTAGTGATAGATTCAGAATTGATTATTGATACACAGGAGTCAGGGGACGAAGATCTTCTGACGGTAGACGTGGGAAAAATCTTTTTGGAGTCTGAGCGGATGCTCCACGCTTTCGAAAGCTACTGTACTCGTCAAGGAAGCGCAAGTTTATTGTTGCAAAATTTAGAAAAAGAGAAAGAGTTGTTACGAATCTTTTTGAGAGTTTCCCAAATGGAGAACACGGTTTTACGTAGGATGAATTTGAATTCTTTTCTTATGGTGAGAGCAAATAAAGTTGAACATTCTCAAAATACAAAACATCCATTTATTAATATATCTTTTCTTTCTTTCAGGTTCCAGTTCAAAGAGTAACAAAATATCCTCTCCTGTTGGCTCGGTTATTGAAAGCTACGCCATCTGTAAGACCAGATATTCAAGAAGCTAAAGAAAAACTAAAACAGGCTCAAGCTAATATAGAATTGCATTTGGAACACATGAACGCTGTAAATATAACATCCATTCATATATTGAAAATATTAAATAACAAGTATTTGATTAAATTATTGAATGATTGAATCTACAGGAAGCAAAAGATGTGACATCAACGAAGCTCTGGAGAAGAATTTCAATTATACAGAATGGTAGACGGCCCATTGGTGAACAAGACATGGTGAACATAAAGTTGAGGAAGGTAATTCTATGAAACTATATAAAAATATATTTTTACAAAATACAAATGTGTTAATGAGCTTGAGTTACTGTCTACTCCTTCATGTGTAATAGAATGGTGTAAAAGAATTACAAAACAAAGGGTGTTTAGAATATCAAGTATCTCAAGAATTTCTAAAATTTAAATGTATGTTAATCGTGTGTCCGACGGAATAGATGGCTGTGGAAGTGTTAGAATGGGCTCACGAAGAAGCTAAATTCGTTTTGGAAGGACGACTTTTAGTTGCTCAACCAACAGATAACAATTGGAGACGCGGGCGAACCGTCAAGCTTGCTCCTGTTACTGCCATGCTGGTTACTAATGGCAAGGTACCTAATTACATATTTCTATTTTTTATTCATGAAACTGGGTCAGGCAATAATTCTAAAGTAGTAGAAAATAGATGAGAATTTTAATACCTTGAAATCTTTGAAACTTTCATACTTCATTTAATATCATTTAATTTTTCCTAATGACATATTTTTCTATCTTCTATCGTTTTAGAGCTGTAGTTTGCTCCAAACGCATGGGACACTTTGTATAATAATTCTGTTTTTATAGAATTATTATAAATAATTTTTTTTCCATAGCCAAATGGAGAGGATCTTGAATTCAACGACGACTCTCTTTTCCCAAGACAAATAGGTATCAAAGAAGCTACCCTCTTGTTGGTAAAAGAAAAACTTGGTCGTTATTCTTTACTGCGGGTAAGTTAATCAACAATTTTGAATCAAGTACGTAGTACTTAAATATAAACTTATAAAATTATTGTTCATTTCAGGAACCGTTGTATCTTGATAAATGTATAGTATGCTGTGAAACAGATCTCGAGGATTATTTTGAAATTCAAGAATTATCGTCTAAAGAAACTTTTATATTTAAGGTAGGAATTCCGTAGTAGAGAAATATATTAATATTGTTATTTTAAAATAAGAAAAACATTCTCATAAAGATATTTTCTATTTTGTTATAGGCTGAAGATGGAGCCAGAACAAAAAGATGGTGTAGAACGTTACAGGCCCACGCGCAGTCTCTCGGTGCATGGCGCAAACGTCGTGGAGCATTACCAAATATCATGATATGCGGTGTCGCGAGAAATTAATAAAGAATCCGAATTACATGTAAAAATCAAACCTATATTACATTTACAGCTATTATTTAAAGGTTACGATGATTCCTAAAGTGATCAAACATCCGTACGATCTCCAGATGACTTAACGAGGAGAATGTGTTGGACCAAAGGATTTCCTCTGCTCATTGAAGACACATGTCAATGAGTAACACGAAAGTCTAGTTCTCACCGCACGCTTAAATGCGTTCGGTTACAGTACGTTGCAGAAACTTAAGTTTCCTACGTCGCTGTAGTCAATACGTTGTATAGCGTCAAAACGCATTAAGCTACTTTCTTTACTTTTTCTTTCTTTCCTGATTTACAACTGCGCACAAACACCAGACCGAGTTAATTAGCTACATGGTAGAACTGTTTAATTGTAATTTACATTGAAACCGAAAGAGCAGAGTAGCTGTGATACTGACCGGTGTACTGGGTACTTTCACGTATCGCAATGTCAAATTTTGCGATTTCTTTCCTATGTAAGTACTTAATGAATGGCACTTAAATTTTGCGAGAACATCGATAATAGTGCATATAATATTTTTAAAAAAAATGAAGTAATAGGGTAGTCGCATTTTGTACCTACGATTTATGAGAACCAAGAAACTGCCAAATGTTTCGTAAACCAAGCTTGACGATTTATAAATTAATTAATTTACCGCATACATTGATTAATTATTATTAACAGTATTTTATGCCGTCTAACACATAAAATAGGAATTGTACATTGTACTATAATTTTATTTAAGATGTAAGCCATATGTTTGTATATAGATGTATATTTATACTGAGATTGGTTTTAGCTATACAACTGTTATATTAAATACATAATTCAATAAAAATCAAATATACCTATTTGTATGCTATATATTGCAGCATAGTTGAAGGATTTGATGCAAGAACCAGGCAGTTCCACTTTTTGTAGAAATTGAGATTTTATTATATGTTTAAGAAAGACATATTGTAAACAAATTTTTTTAATTCCTCTAAAATGAATAAACATAGAACTGCTCGGTTTTTATATCCAATCCTTCAATTAGTATTTTACCCTTTTTACGCCATTCTTTCAGAGCGTCATTCTTTGTGTCGGGTAGAGGGCGCAGTTCATTCGTTTAGTATGCTCGACAGTGCAATCATTCGCAGCTCGTGTACGTGATTAAATTGTGTATTAGGTATCAAAAATACAAGAAACAGAAAACAACGTTGAAAAGAACTTCTGACATCATTTCCATATTGTCTTAAGAAATGCGTAAGCTGAAAATTTATACCCTATTTTGTCAATATAGATACGAATTAAAATAACATATTCCTCATTTATTCTGCTTTTATAGTGATGATTTATTAAATATCATTAATATCTTATGTATTTTTCTATCTTTTTTATTATTTCGGTGCTTTAAAGTGAAAAAAGTAATCTTAACCTTATTTCAATATGGCGTTGATAATTTTCAACGAATCTTTCCGTTCTTTTAATGTTAAAGTTTCAAAGCGATTCGAAGTTTCTACCAATGCCTGTGATTGGTCGTTCCATTATGGCGTCCTCCTATTTAGACCAATCAGATTTATCGTTGAAGGGTGTGATGCACGGAGTGTGGTGGAGTGAACAGTCCTCTTCGAAGCTTCGTTCGTTTGGCACGTGTCTGCAACAGGTAAGATTAAATTATCTTCAAACATTAAATTAAATTGTCTTTCGGGTGTTAAAAGTACAAAAAATAGAAAGAATAGCTGGAGAGAAGTCTAGATTCCTGATTTTTGATATTAATTCGAGGTTGTTTTTAAAAATACAAGAGTTGAAAGTTTGTGCTCTTGCCGCGATTGTACAATGAGGTTGGAACAGCAGAATTTGAATTACTTTCCCTTTTATATCGTTAATTTCCTAACCAATAGTGAACGTTTTTAATATTTTTTCACATAATTTACTGTTTGATATTTAATAACGTTCTTTCTTGAGCATCGTAATATTATGAGATCTGTTCGTCTACCGGCTTCGGTTCGGCTGGGGACGAACATTACCGAATAATACCGAAGCGGTGCTGACCGGTCTTCGTCGGGAAGGAAGGTCTCGCCATTTCTCTCGCGAACGTCGAAGTGACAAGACGTGTTGAGAGCATCCTTCCGTATAAGTAATAAGTGAGCATTGTATCTATTCAAATATTTTGCATAAATTATAATTCGATCGTTTATTATTGTTGATTACATTTTATGTACATAAATTCGTATTTCTTTTTTGTTATAGATATTTGATGGATATTGAAAGGACGCCACGATATGGGTTTGAAATAGAATTTCGTAAGAATTTATTGTTTTAATTTATTCTAATCAATTATTAACATTTATTATTACTTGTCTTTTATTGAGTCGTTGTTAATTGTAAGCATTTTTGATAATTACTTGCTACCAAAGTCAAGAAAGAAAAGATTAGAGACAGTTTTTTTCTTTAACCAATTCATAGAAAAAGAATAATTAAGTTTTCATTTTATTTAATAATTTCGTCCAGTATTTTAATACATTTGTTTCAAACTAGAACAAAATTGAAATCATTCGTATTCTACTGCAAATGATTGCTTCTCTTCTGCAATTATTAATTATTTTAAACAAACTATTTTTGTTAAATCGTAGTAATTATATTATAATATCCAGTTTTCGATGCAAGTTTAAATTAAAATAGAATTACGTTTTTAAATCACATGCTGTTTAAGCATGCTTAATTATTGGATTTTGCTTATTGAAAAGAATTAGATAATTTATAACTTACTATGTACGTAATAGAATTTCCAACAATTTTTAATATGCTTACAATCTTAACAACAAAAATCCACTGCTTTAATAAAATAGTTTATTATATGTATTTAACAATGATTTT
The DNA here is from genome assembly GCF_051020975.1 of Osmia lignaria lignaria. Classification (NCBI taxonomy): domain Eukaryota; kingdom Metazoa; phylum Arthropoda; class Insecta; order Hymenoptera; family Megachilidae; genus Osmia; species Osmia lignaria. Next base: position 11,091,736 of record NC_135041.1, read on the forward strand.
CTATCCTTGTAATATTCATTGGAATAATTATCAACAATTATTTAATACATTTCGTTATTACGAGATAATCTAGGATCAATATTCAACTTCAATAATATTCGTGTTCGTTGATATTTCCATTTACACATAACAGTATATTTCCATTAAACATAACGCTCAATAAGATGAATGTTTGATTTGTATATTTCTACCCATCCCCAACCTCCTTACTAATCTCTTTTACCAGGAATTGTTGTGGCCGCGCGCAAGGCGGTCGGTAGAGTCAGTGTTTGTACGAATATATTTCCAATGTTTTGATTTTTTCAAGGGTGAACTGGCCCTGAATAGAGTTGCGTTTGTACAATTAGGAATCACGCGAAAGTAGAGTCAGTGTTTGTTGCGTATTATAAAATATTTTCTAGAGTATCGCGGCTCTGCTTTTTCCTTTTTCATCGTGAAAGTAGACTCACTACAATTGTTCGCCGGAAATTATTCACGGTCGCGTTACTAGTATTTCATATCTTTATTTTTATTTTTAGTTTTTAATTGCTCGATATATCCGGTATTAGAGTCAGTGCACCACTGAAGAGGAGTCTTGGGCGTTGCTCCATGAGGAAAGAGTGTAAGTATCTTATTACTTTATTTAATTAATTTTAATTCAAATAGAATAATTTACAATTTCAACACTTGATAATTGAGAGTTCTTCTCAATTGCTATTGCTAATATTTTATAAAATTCAATTTCATATATAATTTTATTAGAATAAAAATTGATAATTTGCAAAATTAACCGTAATTCTTTTTTGTTTTGTTACAGATGAATTCTTTTATTTTGCCGAGTTCCTGGATATCCTGATGATGGCTTTCTTCACGACTTCCGTCTTGGTACGTCACTTAATTGCTTTTTATTAAAATAGAATAATTTTCAATTTCAACACTTGATAATTGAGATTTCTTTTTAATTGCTAATATTTTATAAAATTCAATTTCATATATAATTTTATTAGAATAAAAATTGATAATTTTCAAAATTAATCGTAATTCTTTTTTTTTTGTTACAGATGAATCTTCTCCTACAAGGCAGCCTCCTACCTGGTGTTGTCCATCCTCCTACTTGACTGTCGGAAGAAGAGTATATCTGCGAACGGTGAGTCGCATGTTTTATGGTTCCTCTGGTACCCAATCATGTCGTAGGACGAATGGTCCGAATCGACACGGGTTACTAGTTGTATACGTGGTTGACAAGCATAGTGACCATGGGTATGATTATACCCATGAGTAGTAACATTTTTATTGTTTCATTTCATTTAGTTCAGGCTAGGTCTTCTTGTACTCCGCGTTTTAATATCATTTCAATTCCACATATTCCAATAGATATTTATGAAATATATGAATGCTCTTAAATGTTCTTAAATGTGGAATTAGAATATTTTAATACCGAAACAATTTTATTTAGTTTGTCTGACTTAGTTATTGCGATGGTTCAAAGTAATATAATATTGATATGTAGTATTATGTAATATGTATACTGGATATACATATTAATGATGCTATTACACTGATTTAATTACATTTTGTACTTTATAAATTCAAATATAATTTGAGAATTTTTAAAAATTTAATTCATTCAATAGAGAAGTTTAACTTATTTAAACGTTCATGAAAAAATGAACAATTTATGTGCAAGAAGACAATTCGTGACGGGTAGATTTCCAAGTCAGAGTGATCTATTTCAACACATTTTGCGTATTCTTGAAAATTTACTCTGAGGAGGGAGTCGCCCGAGGATGTTTTAATTTTTTATTAATTTTCACAATATATTCTTTTTTCATTGTAAAGAATTTTTAATTAGTCATTTTGCTTTTAATAAAATATCAAATTCAATTTTGACATCAAAATCCTTTTTATTAGAGTTTTGCCTTTATTAAATTAGTGTTGCGAAAAATTTCCGACGCGAGAGTAAATATGACGATGCACTGACTAGTATTCGGTGGGAATCCTTTTGGTTTTTAATCTCAATCCTATGTATTATTTAATTAATCAAATTAGTTACAAGGATTCCGCGGCATAAGACCGTGAACACCATCTCTGGGAGATATACCCATGCATTACTAGGCCTTTGCAGGCGCAGCTTTAGAATACGGAACGTATGAAAATATGTTACCATATTCTAAACTGTAGTCCTTTTGTCTATACTATGGGCGTCCGTCAATCTGACACCGTTGGATGCAACGTGTTGGACGGGCGGGTAGCGCTCTTAGCGAAGGGGTGCACTCTGTCCTGGCGTTACGACGTCCAGGCGGGGTGGGTGGTATGTAGCGTCTGGCGTAAGTCTAGGGGGCGTGAGACCCTTCGTTGCCAGCTGATATTAGCAGTGCACCATGTTTGCGTCATAGTTGCTCTATTTTGCTTTTCAGTATTTGTTCTTAAAGCTTTATATTTACAAAGTCGAGTCACTTTTATTAAAATAGTGAAATATTAGCCCGTTAGATGTTTATGTACTAATCATGTTTGTAGATCAGGATTTTCAGGTTTAATCCCTTCCGTGTTTATTGCCAAAGCCCATTCACGTGCCCAGGTGCTACTTGGATGGGTAGAGGCAATGGGCACGACGACCTAGTTCATAAGAATAATAATTAATAAGCGGCTGGCATTGTGTTAGTATATCGTGCACGACGTAATTTCCACATATGGTGTGTGTGTTTTTAGGCTGTGGGATTGCGTCGGTTTAATAACTTTTTCATTTAACTTTTAATTTGAAATAATATTTTATTCAACAAGATGTACAATGAACGTACAAACCAAATAGTATTATTACCATTACTATTACTATATTGCCATTATTATTACCATGATTATTACCATTATTATGAAATATTCTATATCAAAGTAGTTAATTAAATTTTGTAATTATCATTATACGCAATGATTGCTAGCCTTGCCAGACGATTTCAGTGAAAAATGGTACGTACCGTAGAGTGTGATGTGAGATGAAACTCGGGTGACGGAGGCGTCCCGGGACGTTCTCCCTAGTTTAGGCTCTTGCGCCTGGGTGGAGTGTATGGGGGTCGTGGAATGAATTTTTGTGAGAATGTGATTTTGCCTTTTTTAAATATAGCGTTAGGTAGGTAGGTAGTATACCTTCTGGTGTGTGTGATAGATTGTAAGTAGGTAGGGCCGGGACAGGTTGTCACAGTCTCTTGGTCGGGTAGGCGCGATTTCGCGTGATCAACCTGTACCTGGAATATATTTGAGGAATTGACGATCCAATCGATACGAACGGAGTATGCCGTTCGCCTTCGATTCTATCTGTACAATTTTTCAAATTTTTGGCGACTTCATAAGTCGTCATACGCGATCGCGATGGCACGAAACGCACAAGTTCTGCTCGAGCACGGCACGTGTGCACGAACAACGACTTATATAAAGTCCTTTTTCGTCCACGTGTCAATTAGAGTTTCGCGAGTTTTCTTTTTTGTTGATTGTTTTTTTTTGTTTTGCGAATTTGCAAGTCTCGAGCTTTAGATATAAGTTTCAGGTGGGTGGACCGCCCGAAGAAAGAAAAGGCTATATGCCGAAGCGCCCCGACAAACTGTCTTTCAAGAGGGGAACTACTAATGATTTTGCATCCTTTTGCAAAAAAGGATGGGAAATCATTATCGTTACTACTTTGTCACTGTGCTTGCCTGTAGTTGTAGTTTTGTAATTTCAGGACAAGAGGGGGCCCGTGACCCCCATGATTTTGGGCAAATCGCGTTTTCAATTTAGTGTTGCGAATAAATATCGATCACGGTTCAATTTAATGTTGCGTATGCATGATTATCGCGATTTTCATTTAGTGTTGCGAACTTTAAATATCGCGTTTCTTTCTTGCAGTGCTTTAAAATAGAATTTAACTTTTCAATGTTGATTGCTTTAAGATTTTTGAGAGTTTTGCTTTTTAATGTTCATTGCTTTAGTGTTGCGAGTAAAAGATTCACGGTTTGAGAATCCCCTTTTTTTGCATTTTAATTGCATGTCTGTTAAAGATAGCGTTGCGAATGACATTAGCGCGATTGTTTCCCAGTGTTGCGACTTATAAATACGCGATTGCTTTGCATTAGTTTATAGAGTTCCCTGCTAATTAGTGTTGCGGCAATGAATATTCGCGTTTTGCATTAGTGTTGCGATATATGATGAAATGCCCAAAAACGATCCAGTGGAGTTGCCATGGTCCATAAGGCAGCTATGGACCAGCTGCCGTGGTACAGCCTTGGATTGGCTGTACCCCTTTTTTAGATTAGTGTTGCGTCTTACAAAATTCGGTAGATTTGAGTAGTGTTGCGTTACAGTTCGCGTTTTCTCTTTTTTTCTTTTTTTCAGCTTAGCGTTGCGCATAATGAAGCAGTCTTCACGCGTACGCTTTTGTACATATTATATAATTAATGAAATTAGTGTTGCGAATGAATTCGCGATTGTTATTAAATTTTTTACTTTTTTGCATTTACTAAATTAGTGGAAGTAACTATGACTCACATTCGGTGGGAATCCATTGCTAGTCAAGGATTCCGCGGCATAAGACCGTGAACACCATCTCTGGGAGGTATACCCATGCATTACTAGGCCTTTGCAGGCGCAGTTTTAAAATACGGAACATATGAAAATATGTTACCATATTCTAAACTGTAGTCCTTTTGTCTATACTATGGGCGTCCGTCAATCTGACACCGTTGGATGCAACGTGTTGGACGGGCGGGTAGCGCTCTTAGCGAAGGGGTGCACTCTGTCCTGGCGTTACGACGTCCAGGCGGGGTGGGTGGTATGTAGCGTCTGGCGTAAGTCTAGGGGGCGTGAGACCCTTCGTTGCCAGCCGATGTTTTGTCATAGTTCAGAATGTTTGCAATTTTAAAATTAGCGTTGCGTGTGATTTCGGTTTGTTTTATAGGGTTTGCTTAGGGATTGCTCTTATGGGCAGTCAAACTTTTCTTTTCAGGTTCCCCTGTATCCTCCCTCCCACTGCCCCGCCCTTATTCTTTTTTCTTCCCTATTTTTAATTTTGAAAATTTTGAGCGTTCGGTTATTGGAAATACTGTTAAATAATATATGAATTTATTGTTTTCAGAATATTATTAAATACAATAAAGTTTTAAATAGAACTTTATTCAAAGTTTTATTTAAGATGAAAGTTCATTTTATTTTGTGATGATTGGTGATAAATTATTTCAAGGAATATTTGTTCATTCGAGATAGCTTATTAAATTTTAATTCTACTTTATTTAAACAAAAGTAGTGGATAATTGTTGTTCGAGTTGTTTAGTTTTAATTTTTGATAGCGATGTTTTGTTTCAAGCTTACGGAGAAGCTAATTAAATTACTTTTATAAATTTTCAAATTCTTTTCCTGAAAAGCAAAGTCCACTCGTGATTTTCTTTTCAGTTTTTCCATTTATAATAAATTTGCATTGAAAGGTGTATTGAATAATATAATGCAATAAAGTCGAGTAAAGTCGTGGTTGTACGTACTATATATTGCAGTAAAAGGCAGTTGTTTCAATTAAAATATTGTGTGCTACTTGTCGCGAAATGAACGGATATTAAATACAGTAAAATGAAACAATTAATGTTCTTAACTCAAATATATATTTTTCTGAATTTTTTTCTCTTTATTTTGGTACTGAAGTTTGCTTTAAATTCATATTTCGTATCAAATTGATTTTGAATTATTAACAACCACTCTGACTTTTATAAAATTTTATTGTTACTAATGTATCTTCTTTCCAGCTATTAATTTTTCTTTGTCTTTATCTGGATTCAATTAATCAGTTTCTGTTACAGAGAAATATCTTTATAGGTAGTATGAAATAATAATATCGGATAATCGACTGGAAGAAATGTAATATAAAATGATTGAAAAGGAAAAATGATTCTTATAAGAGGTAATATTTGAACCGTACTATTTTCGAAAATTGTATCTAATCCTTTTCTGTTTATTCAGGCAGGTTGTAAATTTATGATTAAGGCTACATGAGCCTTATTATTTTCTTAAATTATGTTTAATCCTTTTCAGTTTTATTTTAGGAAGTATTCTGGTGAGGACAACAAAATCAACAAATTCATTGGACTTATTTATGAATATAGTCATTAAGATATAATCGTCAAACACTGCAGTGTTTAATTAGGAAGCGTTAGATTTAAGCGAATTTTTAATATAATTACGAGCGCTCGTATACGTAGATATTCTTAGTAGTATAAGTATGTAGGGCAAATATGCAATTGCATATTTATTAATTACAGATCTGTAATCAAAATCAAAATTAAAAAATGTTGCGATAGGAATAAAAAGCAAAAATCTACGTAAATATATGTATAGATAAGTAGATAGGTAGGTATTAATTACAGATCTGTAATCAAAATCAAAATTAAAAAATGTTGCGATAGGAATAAAAAGCAAAAATCTACGTAAATATATGTATAGATAAGTAGATAGGTAGGTAGTGAATAAAAATAATGCTCCTTTTGTTGTTCGTTTGCACAACAGTCGAAACGTTTTGCAAATGTACATCAAGAGGATGATGGTATTGAATAAAAATAAAAATTTGCATAAATGGAGGGTGGATGGGATGAGGTAGGGCGGGTCTCCACCCGCAGCAACCTCCCCGTGGTGAGACCTGGGCAATCGTTATTATTTGATGACTAATTAATAACTGTATCATTATTTCTATGGTACATTTATTAATTATGCAGCAAATAATACGAGCGAATTGGCTGCGAAATTTATGCTTTTTTTTTCTATTTAATTTCTGTTATATTTTTTTCAGGAACTATGCCTTTGAGATTCTGAAGTGTATCACATTGCAAATACAATTTTACGGAAAGAAAATTAATAATAATGAATACATGGTCAGTATTGTTTAATTATGCACTTACTCACACATCTAGCTATCGTAGGATACATGTGTCATTTAGGTATTTGCGAAAGGTAACGTAGTATAGCATGCCGTTAGTTGTATGCAATAACTGAGGTGGCGTTTGAATCAGTTTCTAACAAGGGCTGTTTTACCGATGCGGAATTCGGAGTTCGGTCTCAACGCTTGCATCGCCATGTTAGATTTTCTACATTTGTATTTTACAACTGGATTATTGGTACCCCTTAGTTAACAGTCGGATTGGTACCCCTACAGTCGATCTTTCCTGCTGTTCAACTAACTATATATAATTTGCCATATTTTTGATATGTTAGAAATGTATTAATTTTGAATAGCAATTATTCTGTTAATCTTTTTATAAATATTACATTGAATTAGAGTAAACTTAAATAAAATTCTTATCAGTGGTATAATTTCAATTTCGAAAATTATTTTTATAACCTGTAATGGTTTTAAACAAATTACCGAGATTGTTTATTTATTACTTATTATAAGTAAATGTTGTATCTACATTACATATGTACATACGTATGTTTGAAGGAGGTAGATATTCCTTATACATCATATTTAAAAACAAAGTGTATGTTGTAATGCTTAAAACATAAATCTTGGTATTTACCAAGAAAAAAATATTTTTATGTACAATGTAAGTAATATAGTAGCTCATAACGTGACTTTTTAATTATGAATGTCTTTACTGTTCATTGTTATTATATTTAATTTATTTGTGATTATTTAATTATTAGAAGATTTCTTTAACTTTATCTATATAGTGTATTTTCTTAGACTTTATCTTAAAACGTTCATAAAACTTTTTTTTTTAAAGATTTTTTTAGATATATCTGTCTTTATTCGCAGGTGTAGTATGCTTCTAAAAGTTACATAGGTGTAACTCTCCTCACTAGAAACATATTTTATATATTTTACAATTAACAGTGTATATACGTGTATATATTATAAAAATAAAACCAAAGGGATTATAATAATCCAAAATGAATAAAACACCTGTATCTATTTTACAAGAAATGATGGTGAAGAAGCACACAGTGCCTAACTATGAACTTATTCACGATGGTGGAGGTACTCATATGAATACTTTTACATACCAAGTAACATGTGATGGTTTAAGTGCAACTGGTACAGGACGTTCTAAAAAGGATGCAAAACATGAAGCTGCAAAAGCAATGTTAGAAACTATTGCAGCACATAGAGGTTATCCACAGTTACCAGCATCACCTGCACAATCACCTGTTAGAACACCTTTACCTCAGCCAGTTCCTGAAGTACCTCGAATTCCACCAAATGTACCATTTGTTAATGCTATTGGTGCTTTACAGGTAAATCTCAATTGTTGTTTTCTAATTTTGGAATCTCACCTCTATATATTTTAGGATTTATGCGTAGAAAATAATTTACAAGAGCCCCAATACACACAAATTAGTGATGTTGGACCTCCACATGCAAAAATTTTTACTATCCAATGTGGAGTATCAACTTTTAAAGAAGTAGGGGTTGCAAGAACAAAAAAGCAAGCCAAACAAGAAGCTGCTAAAAAGATGCTGGAGAAAATAAGTGATTTAGTGTCCTCTATAGAGGATGATATAAATGATACAACAAACGAAGTTAAGAGTAATGCTCTTGCAAAAGCTGATTATCTTTTATTGTCAAGGTTACCTTCAAGTAAAAAAGTAAATTTAGGTATTAAGATAGCAGAATATCATACGAAACTAAAAAGTAGTTTCACTAGTACTGTATGTGATGATCTAATTCAAACATTAGAATCGTTGATTCCCGAAGATTATAATGATGTTTCTGAAGAATTTGTAGAAGATTTATTAAGCAAATTTTCAGATTTTTTGTTAACTTTAAATTTACAAATTGAAGTTAAAATTATGAAGTCTAATGTACCAGATAAACATGTTGTAATTATGAAGATAGATAGTTCACCTCCGATTAGCCAAGTTTCATGTGAAAATACAATGACACAAGCTAGGTTTACTGCAATACAAGAATTAATTAATATAATGATATTTTTCTTGAAGTAATAGCTTATGGAAAAAAGAATGTTACAATGAATCTGTGAATTATGCCTTTTATATTTTTAACACGTTGAATGCCGTGAAGGTCACCGATGATCAGTACTCAACTTGCCAATAATATAATGTGCGTCATTAGTGACCAACGATTCCGATATTATTGAAAGCACCTGAATCAAATAAATGGTAATATGCGAACAATTTTTAATATTATGTTAACCTTATGATAATGATGTAAAATAATTAATACATCATTAGTGTTTAAATAATTTTATTTTTAATTATCAATATAATCTTCACAGGGGTTATCAATATAATCTTCACAAAATGTAACTTTTTTAATCAAACGATATCTTATGTTGCGGGGGTCACCGGTAACCTTCAGCAAAATGAATGCGTAAAGTGCGATAATACAATTCGACTGAATCGTTTAATATTTAATATAAATATTAATATTTATCATATCTTATCGCAATAATCGTATAATTATTCAATGTGTTAAATATAACTGGTAGAAACGATGAGATTTGTTGTTATCCAAAATTTCTTATTTTAATTCATTTTCTAACAAAGGTATTGCAGCTACCAAAATTACAAATAGTAAGTTAAGAATATGTTTTGTTATGAGTGATAACAATCCATATAAGTTATTAAAAGTTAAGTTCTCAATCGTAAATACGATATCAAAAAAGTATTTATTTTTTACTTTTTAGTTTAGAATTTCGTTCGTGATACAGTTTGTATTTCTTTTACAGAATTCAAAACGATTTTGACAGAGAAAACCACGGAGCGCGTGTAACAAAATAATCATAATGTTTTTCGAAGTTGTTAATTATTTTTTTTTATATCAATTTATATCTGTTATATTTAAATATTTTGTTTGCCCGTTTACCTACATTATTAATTAATATGATCTCGTGAAAGTTTTATTTTTGTTTTCGATGATTATAAATCACAATGTTTTTTTTTCTATTTTCTTTTTTTTTTTTACGACGTAGAGTGTAGATTTTACATGCACATATTAATTAGACTTTCTTATTCTAATGTATTGCAAAAGTAAAATTGCAATTTTAACGAAGACACGAATTTAGTTTCATAGGAAATTCGTATTTTTAATTATTTGATTCACAATTTGATACAATAAGCAACTTGATATTCTATTTTGCAAATCTATGAGATATTTTTTATTCTTTATAAGAAATAAAGACTTGACATGTTTATATGAATTATTTTTTATGTTGTGCTTTGTCCAGTGTTTGACGATTTCGCTTATGAAACATTCTGTTTTATTCTATTTTATATCACACAAAAGAGCTACACCTCGTAATGTCCAGTGCCGAGGATTGTGGTCAGTTTCGAAATCAATTGATCCTATGTATTTAGAATCTGTCCTCTGTGGTTTCCTGTATATAGGACATTCGTAAAGCTTTGGATCCTTGCCTGCCGTTGTGTTTATCGCGTAAATGTAAATTACTGGCATTTGCTCGTACAGAACCTTCGGTTTGCTTTCTACCAATTTGCTCGTTTTGCGATCGAGTGAGGCACCTTCTAAGAATAGCCCATGAACGTAAACTCCTTCCTGAGGTTGATTCTTTATCTCCTCCTTACTGAATCTTGTAATTAAATTTTGCAGGACGACAGAGTCAAGGGCCCACCCTTTGTGTGCTCTAGTTACCTCCTGTGTGGGAAATGTAGAGATCAGTCAAAGATTTGTACTAAATTATATAGTAAGCAAGTTGATAATTAATATTCAAATCAAAATAAGATTTATGTTGTATATTTATGTTACATATGGGAACAATTATTAATGTTAATTATAATAACTATTAATACAGTAGGCAGTTAAATGTTGTATAAAAGAAGCTCATTATATTACCACTACTAACAAAGGATGACTCCGAACTCGAAAATTCAAAAAATTATAAAACTTTGTGAATATGTAGGGGATTTCCTCATGATTCAAACGCAATTTTCATTTGCTCTCCGTTTTCAGTCTAAGGGGGTGAAAATCTCCCCTAAAATTTCGGTTCGTTTTTTTTTTCCTTTGAAACCGTTAGAGATATCGAAAAACTTAATAAGCAAAAGTCTTTCGATGCTGAAGTAAAGAATTATTTAAACGATTATAAGAAGTTACGAATAAAAATGTTTAAAAACGGTTTCAGAGAAAAAGAAAAAAAACGAACCGAAATTTTAAGGGCGATATTCCCAAAGTTCCATAATTTTTTGAATTTCCAGGATCATTCCTTGTAAGAATTTATAGCTCCACCTGCGATAATATAATGAGAGTCTATAAATCAATCAACTAACTTGTCGCATCGCGGTTAAGAATCCTTGAGGATTAAAGAAACCGGTCATCCAAAATACTTTAGGCCGGCCATGAATGCACCACTGTCGGAACTGATAGTCCCGTTCCAACAGTTCTGTATACCAGAATCCAAGTGTCGCCGATTCCCAAGATATTTTCAGCCATTTCTCTGGAATACGAGCATCGTACATTGCATCCAGTGATTTGCGCAAACCTTGACTCATCACGATGGTACCCTCGATAGCTAGCTTTAAATCTGTCAATGTAGTGCGTACCTCTTTGATGACTCGGGTGATCCTAAAGAGATATTATCAATAACCAAAAATTTATTGTCAATAACAGAAGGAAAACTGTACCTGTCGATTTCTTGACGTAAAAATATGTTCATAGGTAGCAGTGCTCCCATTCGTTGAAGTGCCTCTTTCACTTCAAACGAATTGTACTGTTTCGGTAATTTCTCAAGCATATCACTCGCGAGTTTGTATACCACGTTTTCTCTGGTCTCACCACCTTGTGCGCCACCCTCCTTCGGTTGCACGCTCAAAATCGTGTCAAGTATTCCTTTAGCCGTATTTATTTGATAAGTGATGTCTGCGTTCGGGTGCAGGCCGAACACTTCCGGGGTATCCGTGGCGGGTAGAGAATCAATGTAATCCAAGTATCCCTGAAGATTCTTCGTCTGAGGTACCTTGTATCCGCGGTAAAATTCGAAGCCAGATCGTAACAACACGTCGCAAAACCAAACGTGTGTAAACGTAGTTAGCAATCGTTTGTCGAAGTCGTCGGTAACTCTACCACCGTATTGCACCTGCATCCGTGTACGAATATATGTATCAAATATTGAGAGGTGTTTATCGGAGAATTAATCATTTTCAGACCTCTCCAAGCATGTAGCAAACAGTCGGCCAAGACACTCCTCTTTTCGGATCCATGTCGTCCAAATGGTTCTGTATAAATTGGACGGAAGCAGCAAAGTCGGCTTGATTAAATTCATACGGTATGTTCCAACCAAGCGGGCCAAATTTCCTGCGTTCTTGCACCACTGTGTGCAGAAATGCAACGGCATATAACAAAGGCGGCCATTGTGACTGTGTGCTGTAATCCAGTGTGTCCTGTGTTACACCTTGATAGGTCCTCTTCAAGCTGGCTCTGATACCTTGAGGGGGTTCGTTCGTAAATTTGATGGCCATCTAAAAATTGATTATTCATTTAGAAAATAACAGAAATTAATAGTGATTGTAAATATCGGGAAGTACCTGCAATAGGCCAATGGGAAATTGAGGATGTACTTCGGTGGTCATCCAGAGTCTGAACGCCTCGTGGACGGTTTCCGTTTCAACAAGGGCGTCCATGACTTCCGTACAAAAGGGAAGAGACAAGTGAATGTTTTGCAGCAGTACCCAGCTGCCGGTGTTCATAGCATCTGAGATTAATCGTCGAGCATGAAATTCTTGTCCTTGACCCATAGACACTGATTTCAATTCTGTAATATAAACGCAGTTTTTATTCAATTCTTTTTCAGATTATGGAGGCCTTAGCCCTATAAGAAATAATTTTGATTCTATGTGCTTACGAATAGATTTCTGCTTTGCTAGTATTGTTATCTGTGGGCTGGGGTCAGATCCGATCGACAGTATGCATATAAGCGGAGTCCTAACTTCAGATTCCAACCAAGTAGCCTCCAAGTCCAAAATCTTAGCCTCTCCATACTCCTTTCCTAAAGATTCGATCACATACTTCCTTGCTTGAGACAAGGTCCTGTCAGGACTCCAGGATCTGATCAAAAGTAATTTTCTAAACACGTCCAGCTTCTTCTGATAGCCACACGGTAGCTCTTCTTCCTCTGGTTTCTCTTTCTCGTACCACACTCGCCATTCCTTCTCGTTATATTCAATTTTCATTAAGATATCCGAGAAAGTTTCCAATTTGCTGATCTCGACTAGGTTCAACCAAGTTATATCCAGGATCCATCTGAACGGTTTCTGAACGACCGCGTTCAGATCCAGAGATGCTCCTCCTTTTATGAAAGCATTGAACTCTGCGTGGGTGATCGCGCCTCGATGACAGTCGATCTTCATCGCCAACATCAGCGTGAACAATGACTTGTGTCGTTCGTACAGACTTCGCAAAGTGAAGGCCCATACTTCATAGGTCAGATGACGAAGGATTATGTTTATTCGTTCGCTAGTGATGGGACTCTTGGTAGACTTGGTGATGGAGTTGTCGAATATGGTCAGGAACTGTCTCAACGAGTTCTGGTACATCACGTTGACGTTACTCATTTCTACGATCAGAAAATACAAGATAGACCCCCTCGAAGCGACTGCACGAAATTCCTCTCGTGCTAAGGTGATCTTCTTCTCTGTCAAAGCAGACACTTTTAGCTTCTCGTTAACCGATTCTGCTGTCACTTTAGTTTCTCTGAGTACGTTAATAAGCGCTTCATCGTCCACCAGAGAACCTTCGGAAGATGTAAGTCGATGGAGAAGAGTACTTTCGAGTTCCTTCATTGATCGTTGGTTCGTCATGACGGATTCGAAGAGAGCCACCCTTTCTGCCTCTAAATCTGCCTTCTCCATAAGTATAACTCTACCTAACAGCTGATCTTCAAGACCTAACATCGTGACAGTGAAGTCTATTATCGACGTCTTGGCTGAGATCTCTGGACTGTATGCTGGATTTGGTAATTTCGTGGTAACGTATAACATGAAGCCTGGCATCACATCGCATTCTTTGTCTCCAACAATGACTTTTTCAATAGAACCAGACTTGATGAAGTTCTTCTCGAGTACATTATCTAGAACTGGGTCTAGCTCTTCAGCGATGTCCTCGATCAACAATGGTCTACCTAACGAAAGACTGTCTTCAAGGTGGGTTCTGAAGTACTTGTGATTCAAAGAGGTTATCTGTAACTCATTCATGCACTCCTTGTTCTTGATCCACATCTTCCCTTGGTTTTGAGGATCCACCAACAGAGGATAGGAAGAGGATTTAGTTACGATCAGAGCATTCTGCACGGACAGCTCGTCGTTTGGTAATCCCTGAAGAGTCCATTCGGACATGGTCGCACTATCTACGAGCATGTTCGTGATATTTAGGTTTGTGGTGAAAGGAATAGCTTTGGTCGCTAGAATCTTCATCCACGAAGTCACCAAACTAGCTCTGTACTGTTGGTTGTACGGTCCACAGTAGGATAAGAAGCCAGTAGCCAGAAGAACGTCACCAACCAGTCGTCCTAACTGAACCTTGAACTCGCTGCTTTGTTCGGTCCAACGTATCTTCTCGCCTCCCAATCCATTGATCAACGCGGTTGCAGCAGTCATTTTTCGAATACAGACATTGGCAGCTTCAGTCAGCCTCTGTTTCTCCGACACAGCGGAGTCGTATTGCTCTTTGACCGCTTGCAGAGCCATTTCTCTTTCAGACAGTTCTCTCTCAGCGTTTGCCAGGTCCTCCATTGCTACCTTGAGCCTTGCTTCCTGTAGAGCCAAATTAGCCTTCAGCGGAAGTACCTCTTTGTTGACCGAATGGAAGAAAGCCATGGCCTTCGTCCAGGACAACAAACCTGCCACGTCGCCGCAAACTCGCCTGGCAGTCTCCATATTGTAATCCTCCATCTTGAAGTAAGGCTGCAGCAATTCGACCATCTCGTTATTGATTATGTCCTTTGGATAGTTTTGCAGCTGAAGCAGGAACGTCGTGCTGGCCATCATCTTCAATGATTCCGACCATGAAGGTTTTGGGCATGGAGCAGCAGTGTCCGGGACAACTGGGCCAATTTTTCTTTGAAACAAAATTAACACGCAGTCCATGATCCTCATTATAAGATGAGGCGGTCTGCCTAACTTCCTTACGGTGGCTATGTGAGCAGGTTTGATGGTGTTCAGAGCAGCCTCTGCCTCTTCCAGTGCTGGCTTAGCAGCCTCTAACTTTTGTTCGGCAAGTGCTTTCTCCTCGGCTATGCAGGCTACTAATTGTTCAGCTTTCTCCTTCACTTTTTGCACTTGGTTCTTGAACGCTTCTGCTTGCATAGCTCTCTCAGTTACTTCCTGGAGGACGGTTTCAGCTTTTTCGGATGCTTGGACCAAGTCCTTCTCCATCACAGCAAGATCTCTTTTCAAAATTTCCACCGATATCGAAGCTTCTTCCAGTTTCGCTAAACCTGTGTCCATTCTCTTCGCTCCTTCCCCAAGTTCGTGCTGTTTGCTTTGGTAAATGTTCTTGTAACCACCGATGAAGTTCAAGTAGGACTTAGGTGTGACGTGGGTGGCACGTCGGAACCTCTGGAAGTACTCTGCGGATGTGAGAGAAACGATATCTTGTATGGAACCCAGGGCATGCACCAATTCATCTTTCACTTCGCTGGTGCACGCGATGCTGAAGTCGTGTAAGAAGTGTTTAGCAACTAATATCAACGCGTCTTTCGGCCATGGTTGGAACCAGTCGATGGTACATCCGGAGATAAGTGCCGGGAAACGTTGAGCACGATTTCGGAATTTTTCACCGACTGGAGAAAAACAGAATACTACGTGAAGATTTTGACACGTTCTTTGAAGAAAGAAGTCCATTACTAGCTCATTATTGATTGATCTTTTTGGATTCTCGCGTCTTAAGATAGGCGTTAGCTCTAAAATAATTTCTTGTTGTTCATCGCGAGTGAATAAATTGCTGATCACTCCGGAACTTAGAATATTGTTTAAATATTCCAAGAAACCTTCTTCTTTAATGTCCAGATCGGTGAATATGAAGGTGGTTCCCTTTCCCTGAGCTCCGCAAGTTCGGTATAAATATCGCAGATCTTCTAAGAAATTTGCTACATTGTAAGACCTTGTCAAAGTTATTTGGAACGTTTTGTAGCCTGCGATGAAGGACGATAATTTTGTAAGGCTTTGTTTCCCGGAACCACCAACACCTACCAGCATCACGTTTCCTTTTGGATGTCTAATGACTCTGGATATTTTGACCAAGTGTAACATGGCATCAGGAAAGAAGACTAAATCCATTCCAGAACCTCTTTGCATCTCGTTGAATTGTGAGAGGAACATTTCTAATCTGTCTCTAAGGACCTGGTCGTCGTAGACTGGTTCGTACACTTTTGGTAACTCAACATCTGCATCTTCACCCTCTTCACCAGTCGGTTCTGGAGCATCTCTGAAAATAATAAGAAGTTGATGGATTTTGATAATGAACATATCTGTGGATTGAGTTTAGAGTTTTAGAAGTCTTAGGATTTTCGGTTTTTAGGGTTCCCGAGTTTCGGCGTTCCTAACTTCTGGAGCCCTCCTTCAGTTCTAGAGTCCCCCTTCAGTTCTAGAGCTCTAGAGTTCCCTGGTTCTAGAGTTCTGGGATTCTAAAATTCTAAGGTCCTACCGTTCTAAAAGTTTAGAATTCCAGAGTTTTTAAGTATTGGAGTACAGAATTTCATAGTTTAAAGTTTCAAAGTCCCAAAGTTCTCAAATTCTAAAGTTTCAAACTTCCAAAGCTTCAAAATTCGAAGTTCAATTACCTCATGAAGTCTACAAACGCAGGATCCTGGTCTAACATATCTACATATTTCTCTCCCAGCATCTCGTTCACAACCCTCACTAATTCTCCTTCAAACCAGTCCTTATCCGTTTGTATGGTGAATCTATCACTGAATACACGACTGCATTCGTGTTTCCACAGCAGCATTAGAACATTTTCCTTATCGATCACCGTAGACAGTGTACCGACCATCCCCTGCCAAATTCTTGACAAATCACGTAGATTGAATACATAATGAAACTTTGCTGGCGTAGGCAGTAGGTGACTCCTGGTTCTTTCCCAAAGTATCCTCGTCAAAGGGACCATTTTCTTAACAAGATTTCTAACATCCACTGAGAATCCTCTCTTATTATTATAATGACCTTCGCCAAGCACGCTAAAGATCCGATCTATCGATGCTTTATCAGGCAGCGTACAATTGAAAATACAAAATTGTCTCTTCAATCTCGATGGAATATCGTTTCTACCTCCTCCAGGTTGACACATGGCAGCCAGATACGTCATATCCACGATATTAGTGAAGTCTCCGGGTTTTTCAAGCGAATAAAACCCTTTCATATCCATCGTCTGACGGACGATTTCATTAGTGACTTGATCGCCCCACTCATTTATCTGTGGCAGATTAATATCATCAACGAAGACCATCATCTTCTTACCACCTGGTGGTCCAAACGTGTTACCCAAACGCTTCTCCACATAACTTTCAATAGTTTTCTGAAACTGAAACGGACTAGTGGCGGAGCTAAAGTTAAAAGAGCGACTCAGAGTGGTTTCCGGATTAGCTTTCTTCATGTATGATTTCATCATCACCGTTTTAGCAGAGCCTTGCTCACCTATCAATAGAACAGCTTTGTCTTGTCTGCCGATTAGATCAATCAGATATTGTATCCTCACGTTATCAGGAATTGGGACCAGCACGTTGCTGTAATCAGGTGTCGAATATTCTGGATAAACGTAATTAGTCACCATGCTCGTCCATGTGTCCCATTTACCTTTCTCGGTTACATAGAAATCAAATAACTTTGCTTCAGGATTGTTCTCCGTGTTTGGTAAATCCAGATTATCGAAGTTCTCACGAAGATACTGATCGTACTTTGCTCTGTCCGAGGTCTCTAACAACGCTCCTATACCCCATATTTGGGTGAACACGTAGAAACGCTGTAAATGTTCCATCGTCATCGGTTGTCGTTTCTCTTCCTCCATTTCTTCGTCTTCTTCTTCTTCTATGGATGTTTCGAGAGGGACAAGGCCTTCGAGAAGGCACAACATCTGTTTCACTATGTTGCATTGTAAGACGTCTATTGTTAACGTTAAAACTTGAGTACTCCATGAATAAATCTGTAACCATGATGATTTTGTAGTTATTAATTCTGAGTCGTCGAAGCACGTAAGAGGTCTGCTTGTGATTTTTAAAGTTAAATAAATTTGCAATTTTAATCTGGCGAGTCTTAGGCGGGTCTGACACGTCCGGGTACAATCGTGTGCTTTTATTTATTAAAATGTTGCGGAAGGGTTTATATTTTACCTGTGCAAAGGAGTCTGCGAAGCACTGACCAAACACCTCTTGTTCCAAAGTGCTTCGAGTTTTTAACCAAGCAGTCACTACAGGGTTCCAATCCAACCCTGAAGAACTCATATACACCATCCCGTTACGAGATACAGTGGCAGGACTCGCATTGTCGATGTTATGCGGTTCGAAAATGATTTTGCAGGTTGCAGCCATCGGTAAACGATCACCATTCGCTAGAGTCAACGTTTTATTATCGTCTAATACGGAATTCAAGTTCTCGATCCAAATACTGTCGACCGGACCATCGAGAACTAACCACACGTGTTCTCCTTCTTTCAATTTTAACGTCTTACGCCATAGAGCAGAGAATATTCCATCTGTCCAATCATTTGTCGCTACATCTAGTCGACCGAACATTTGGGCTGCTGTTATGCTCTTTGGATTCATTCTCATTTCTCTGTAAAGGGATCTCTCTGTTAATCATTATTTAACGAAAATAGCTTTAATAAGAAAGAAGTTTTCACTCTTCAAATATTTCATTGTTATTTTAAGGGAAAATTTATTTCTGTGTTTTTTAATTAAAATTTAAATTATTATGTAATAGCGAGAAAATTTTATTTGTTAATATCAATTTGAAAAAAGTACTTTTGTGTCTGCTAATTCTAAAAGTAGTTAATTACCTGTGAAAATTACCACACTGTGTTAAAGCCTTCATTAAAATGTGTATACATGTTGTTTTTCCAGCTCCAGTCGGACCCAGGGTCATTATTCCATGCCTTACTCTCTGTGTCTCGTATAATTGTATTAATTTCAGTACCCATGGTGGATGGTATATCAAGCCAGCTTCTTCCACTTGTTGATTGATTGCGGCTTCCAATTCCGGGTAAGAAGTTTTTTCTAGAGCTTGATTGGGAAATAAATCTGCCACCAAGGAGATGAACAATGGCTCGTCCTCGTCTAAAGTAATTACATAGTAAATCGAAAGAATTCGTTATGCGAATCTTTGAATATCTCCTTGGCTTTGTAACAAACCGTATTACACAGAGAATTGATAAGGATATGTGGCTACTTGATACTCGGATTGGATTCTCGAAAATATAGATTGCAAAATCGTCGGATCAGGTCAATTTGAGCTGATCAAAACAATACCGGACCCAATCTGAGTATGGGTAACCAAAAATTTTCGAGTTCACATACACCTATCCTTTCGAGAACTCAATTTAATCCGATATTTTTCGGTTGCCGCACACCCCTAAATATTACCTATCAATTTTGAGAGATTCATATCTCTCAAAACACGCATGACAATTGTACTCTCTGAATCCTTCGAGTTCACTCTCTTTGATGCTCCAAGAGTTCTAAGCACGGATAGTATATTTCTCAAGCCAAAATCGTAATGGACCTAAACAGATGATGAAAATTTTATTTTATTTCTTTATTGGGAGTACAATGATACTTCTAACATGCTTGCCTGTTTAGTTAGTTGCTCTTCGCATAGTTTATACAAGGTGTAAAATTTACGAGCGAGTGTGATATTCTCCAGAAAACCACAGCTAGCTAATTTTACTCGAATGATGATCTGTCTGTCGGGTACCATCATTGCAACAGTACGAAATTGAATCTTCAGGTTCTCTGGGAGTTCTTTTCTACCAGCGTATCCAGGATTCTGCAAATAGGTGCTAAATTAACCTAAGGCACCGATTTTTGATTTCAATTACCATTGTTATGAATATTCCAAGTTCAGGACACATGTCTATCAGATCTCCATCGGTGAAAACAAATTGTTTCTTTTTTTCTTTCTTCGCAGCAAGGACAACCGCGACTTGTTGTGCAGCTACAGACAGAACCGGAAGTTCTATTCTATTAAACTCGTCGAAACACCCCCAGGAGCCACTCTGAGCCAATCCTTTGTAAATTCGGCCTAATCCTCTGTAGTCCATTTGATCGGAACAATTGAAAACCACCACATACTTGGCCAATGTTTTACCCATGTCTTTGACTGTTTCCGTTTTTCCAGTTCCGGCTGGTCCACAGGGTGATCCACCCATCGACATCGATAAAGCTTGTGCCAAAGTTATATAACACCTATGTAAATGTATGAAATTTTTAACAAATTTTCTTCATGATAACTTGAGTTTCTATAGTAATTACCTGTCTGTTAATGGAGTGATGACCAATCGTTCGGTACAGCCTAGATATTCATTTTGATATGTAAAATTGACGTCGGTTATGCATATGGATGTTTTGTCCAGATCTTCCTTGAAGTAGAATCTACATTGCTTCAGCCACTCGAAATCGTTTACTGATCGTACATTTAAACGGCACTGTTTAGGAAATATATTTTTCACTAAATATTGTTTGATATCTTTTTGTTAACCATAAAGTATAAGATACGTACCAGTATATCAAAAATATCACGTTGATGCACATGAATGGTGATCAGAGTCTCGAATTTCGTTCTCTCAATTTTTGCCAGGTCTCTGGTTGTCTGATCAATCAATGTGTTCAGTAAGTCGAGGAATCTATTGTTCGTTTCTCCCATAATCTTTTTATCCGCTCGAGCTTGAGCCAAAGCTTGTTCACTATCCCTGGTCCAGATCATTTGTATTCCAAGTAGACCAATTTGAGCAGGCATTTTATTCAAAAAACCAAGGAGATTGAAATTGATATCATTGATCATGGAGTAGCATTGTCGAATTATCGAGTGCAAAGATTGTTGAGATGTTTGCAATAGTTGCGTTAACCAGGTTTCCACTGATCCTTCCGCTCTGACCGCTTTCTCAAGCTTGTTTAATTGTAAAAATATCAAACAGAAATTTTGTACCTCATAAATTTACCTATTATAAAACGATGATCGACCGATCAACTGTCCACTGAAGAGTTCAAGGGTATCGGGGTGCATCGTCAGTGGTGAGGTGTGGGACAGGGATTTATAAACTTGTTATTATCTAACTTACAAATTTTCAAATTTAGAAATTTAGAAATTTGGGAATTTGGAAACTTGGAAATATGGAAATTTAGAAATGTGAAAATTTTTTTATAAATATAGAAATATCGAAATTGAAGTGTAGGAATTTCAAATTTTTAAACTACTCTCTGAAAACTATAGCAGTGATCATACATATTCTCAATATTTTTCATCTGAAAGTATAAGTGTACGTACCAAGATCGTTTCCCCTTCAGACGATATGATAGCCATCATTTTATTATACTCGATATCATGAAATTTCACGTAACGTGTGTTATCAAAAATAGAGAGCAAATGATTCTGTATTGTATGTGAGTCAGATGCTTGACCGAGTATCTCCAATAAAGCAGGATCCGATACGAAGAAGAATCTTGGAAACATCATACGCTTTTTTTCCAAGTATCTGCAATCACATTTACTATCTCAAATTAGTGTCATCAATTTTTCAAATTGCATATTAATTTAACTTTTGATTTAATTTTAGATATTAAATTGAACTAACATCGTCATTAATCAAATAAACTCACCCGCTCAATGATTTCTGGCAGAGTTCCAACTGTTCCTGAAGATGTGGCAAAAGTTGTTTAAGCAAATCATCCCCCACGCAGCAAGGAACTACCCCCGGAGTTTCATGAGCCCTTTGCATGATTTTCTGCCAGCTCTTATCAATTTTACTAAATCTTTTCGCCTCTTTAGGCAGTTGTTTAGCTATATCTCCACCGACGAACACAGCTTCAAGGTAAACCCACATGTTCTGCACCAGGAGCCATCTTTCTAAGATTTCGTTGGTGTTGGACAGATCCGCGAGCCATTGTTGTATCTGCTTGCGAAATGGCGCATTGTATCGGTTCGACATGAGGGAACCGAGCACCATCAAACTGTCTTCCAGCTGACCGATTGTCTCCGCAGTGGTGTCCCCTCTGAGTAACAATTCTCCTCGATTGTTAAACGTCATGAACGTCAGCTCGTGGGACGACCACTCGTTCACTACGGTCCTCAATTTAGCTTCTATGTCCTTCTCCTTCATAGCAGAGATGCAGATGTCCTCGATGTCCTCCTTATATTTCAATAGAGGCGCCTCGAGGATGTTCTTCAAGCAGAAGCCTTCGCTGTCCAGATCGAACGAGTATCCCGTCACTTCTACGATCCTGTGCCAGTGACGTGGTTTCATCGCCTTGTTAGCCATTAATTCTAATAGAGGGCACATATCATTGAAATCATCTATCGTTTTTTTTAGGGCGAAGAACGCGGGCCATTCTTTTAAACCCTTTGGTAATTTGCGACATCGGTTTTGGAATTCCATTAGCTCATTGTTTATGTCCTCGATGTTCACCTAAACAATAAGGTAATAAAGCCTGAAGAGATCCTCAAAATAAGATTCAAAGGATTAAATAGGGGAGATCGGGGTCGAAATTAACCTTACCTCACCCCAAGGAATGTCATAATAGCTGTTCACTCTATCAATAACATCATTATATAGTTTGTACAGTTTCTGTAGTAAATTCAGTTCCTTTCTGATTTGTGACAATTCAGGATAATCAGTAATGGGTAAGCCAAAAAGTTCTTCACCACTTTGATAAGTCTGAAGCTTTCTCCACATGCCATCGAATCTATTTTGAAAGAGGATCTGCCTATCGGAAGCTTCTCTTGGACTCAGACCAGGTTGCATCGGTCCGGAGGATCTATACTCCTCGCAATACATTGTATTATCAATACGGAATCTTTCCAAATTATTTCTTAGATCTTCTTCGAATTGAGGTTGCAATTCTAATAGCAACACGTGACTTTGTTGCGCTCGATTGAGCAACTGCTGCCAGGTGTATCTTAAATTGTCTACCTGTTCCAAACACTCTTGATCCACTGGTACCTCGTATCTCGTGACAATGTTGAAAGCTTCTTCAATTGGGTCGATCCTCAGTTCCATATCCACTTCCTGTTCGCGAATCTTTTTCAGAGTGTCCATGATTAATCGTACATCGTCGAGATCGCGTATCTGACGATCCAACTTTCGATCCATTTCGTTCATCAATGCGTAGACGTACTCCATCTCGCGTCGATACTTTTTCTTCATGGCTTGACCAATTTTGTGAGTGCAGGCTGTGAAATAGACGTCGTTAAATTCGTGTTATTATAATACAATTATTGTAATCTAATTTAAAATAAGAAATTTGAAGCCAATCATTTTGACAGGGGTTTGGTAATTGTAGAGTTAATTAAATTTAGGGCACGTATTCTACAAGAGAGTCCTTCATGTCACTAATCTCCTGGTAAAAATTAAAGTTCCCTTACCTTTAATTTCGGTATAGAGTCCATATTTTAATTTTTCCGTGGATACAGCAATGGATGTTCCAAAGATGATCATATCCGGTTCAGTAGCTAAAAGGTCTTCAAGTTCGCTGTGTTTTCGAAGCGTGCTTTCAAACTCTGGTAGAGAAATTTGTAGCAATTCTCGTATGCTCTTTTCGTTCTTCCATAGAAATTTATAAGGTTTCCATCGATCGATGAATTCAACAAGATCCTATGATAAATTCTTTGTTTTGATCGAAATATTATATATTTTACAAAGAGGAAATTTATATAAACTTATGAGATTGATTACTGGTTTGAATTCCTGCATACACGTGTTTAGCATGGACAATAACTTCATCACTTCTTTATTGTCCATTAGCATTCCATGAAAATTACTCTCTTGCACGGGGAACATTGGCCTCTCCTCGGAGATGATTTTGTACAACTTTCGCCTTCGAATTCTTGCATCTTCTGGTTCTTCCCGTTTCTTCTTTGCAGCTTGAATTTGCGCTCTCATTACAATGTCCGCGAAGGTTCTCTTTGGATATGCTTGTTTCCAAGAATTCTAAATCATTAGGCAGATTAATTTTCTAAAGAATTTGAGGAAATTCCACAAAATATTGAAAAATTATACGGGCCTTCTAAAGAATTTTAGAAAGTTCCATGAAACTTCCAAAGAATTTTGGAAAACTCATACTCCCCAAATACTTCGCATTCCTCGAACTTGTTTCACCATAAACAGAATTCAAGAATTCACCTTGTTAACTCTAGAATTCCACTGAGAAACTCCTTTCGCGACGCCAGCGATAGTTTTGCCAACCAACATCATAGCCTCCTGAACATCATCCAAACTAGGTTTCACAGTTACCACTGGTATCATCAGAGTTGCATGTAGCAAAAATATTGGACTCGGTGTTTCCTCTGAAGGATTATTCAATTATTCATTTACTTCATTATCGATTTTGAACGCATATTTAATCACCTGAATCGATCTCCCGAACGAATCTTTTTCTAATTGCATCCAGAGAACTTCTGGTAACTTTTATTAGAACATCCACAACCTTTCTGGAATAATATCTTCTCATTTCAGATACGGCGTTTCGCACCATGTCCTGCATGCCTTTTGGCAAACTACCAGGTGTAGCTAACAATTGATGAGGATCATCGAATAAGCTCCATACCAAAGACCAGTCTTGTTGAGCTGTTTGGTCTACTGTTTCTTCGTCCTCTATAAATTAAAATATTTGTAATAAATAGTGATACGAAAGATAGAGAAGAGTAAGAATGAATTATTCAAGAATTTCTGATTGAAAAAAGAGCAGAGTAAAAATCATAAAGTAAATTTACTGAATTTTATTAAAACAATTATATGAACTTTATGAATTTCATTAAAATTTTAATAATTGAAATTTAAATGCAATACAAATTTGAACAGTACACAAGGGTTAATATTTCCAGAATAGGGTCTTTAAGGATCTGTTATTTTTTTAAATACTTAACAAATTATTTCAATTCACGGAGAGGCAGAAGAGAATAATAGAAATATTGCGATCACCTTCGATATTAAAAAAATCGAATTGACTGGAGTTAGCGGCGCTTTTGAAGTTCTCCGCAGCGTTCTTAACAAGATCTAGCACTTCCTCTACCGCCTCTTCTACCATCATACTTTTACGATACAAATCTACCGCTGCCAGTCTGCATATTTCCTCGGTCTTCTCCACAAATTCCTCTATCGTCCAAGGTTGATCAGACTCTGGTAGAGAATGTAAGGTGATCTTTTGCATACTTGTGAGTACTTGAAGAATCCTTGGAATGAATTAAAAAGACTGTTATCAGATTTGATTAACTCTTCTGTTATGTTTAAATTTACGTGAATTAAATAAAAAGAATACAGTTATGTTTTTTTTTTTTCATAATAAATGTTATACATGGATGAAGATTTATGATAAAATGGAAAAGAGGGAGAGATAAATTAGAGAATACAGAATTAACATTTAAGGTAAAATGGATAAGCACTACCACTATATGATCTAATATGCAATTAATATTACCAAGGTCTTTTTGATTGTAATAAGCCTAAATTTGATTATTTTGATAGGATTATAACTGAAGCGTTAACTATCAAAGGCTCATTAATTAGAGTTAATAACCATCGACGTCAATAAATGCATTAATTGTCAATCAACGGAACCGGGTCAATGATGATCTATGCCTATGAAACACATAACAGAGCTCCGACAGAAAAGAAAATAATAAATGAAGGAATAGTCGAAAATTTACAATATGGAAATGAAATAGTATTCAAAATTAAACTTAAATTAAATGTGGAAATAATTAAATTTTAATATTTTGAAAATTAAAGAAGTATGATGGATCTAACATATATTGTAAAGGGTTGTAATTACCGATAAGATCCCTTTGTCAGTGATTAATTTAACATACCTGTTATCATATACGTCGTGAACTCTCGTTATCAAGATATCAAACTCTTTAATTTGTTCTTTCGTATTCTGATAGAAATTCTTCCATTCTGGATCGGTCCAGGTTAAAGACATTAATCCAGGTTCCAACAGGGATGCTACACGAACCAAGTGTGGAAGCAAGAGTGGTCTCACTTCGAGTTTCACGCGTTTTGTAGTGAACACAAATTTCTCGATCATTAATTGAAGAGCATCGGTAATTAATGTGAAATGATCTTTCTTTGTCAAAATCGTCAAAGCGACGATAGGAATTTCCAAATTTAATTTTGACAAACAATCAGCTTCTCGTATCAATAACATAATGCGTCCTTCCAAATTCACTTTAATCGTTCCTGTTTTTTCGTCCACTGTCAGCAAAGATCTAGATTGTTAAAATAAAACGAAACAGTTATTTGAATTAATGAAATCAACTTGGCCGATTTACCGTTTCAAGCAGTCTTCGATGACCCAGGAATTTTGATGAGTCCAAACCTCGGCGATGTCTGATTTATACTGATTCAAAATTCCGAGGGCGTAGTTGTATCTTTTTTCTAATTCCATAGTGAGCGGAAGTGTCTTCAGTACTGGATGAGTGGAAACAGACGTGGCTAACTCGTCAAGGTGCACCCTAAATGAAAATTAACTGCATAGTATTTATTTTTTTACAGAAATCAGAAATAAAGTCAAATAGTACTCGATGCAAAAATACTTTTGATTAATTTATTAATACAATAATTACTTCAAAGAATTAGCCCAAGTAAGCCTTCCAGCGATCGCTGGCATGTGCCTTGGCAATGGTGGATCATCCCTCTGTTTCTTAAATAATCTTAATATTCTGTCTACTTCCTTGTCACAGTATTTTACCACTATATTGTATTTTTCATCCAGTTTTGTTAATGGTATCTTTTCGCTTACCTTGATAAAGGAAAATCATTTAAGAAAATGGTATGTTGATAGAATCCTTAAATAATACAAATACTCCACTTTTTCGAATCGTGTCAAAAATCGTATACCCTGAGGCGTTTCCCACACGTCCTCATAATTTTTCTCAATAATGTTACCAATGTTTTGCTTCAGAGAATCTGTTTTAGCCATGAAGCTGTCATAATCAGTATCAAATTCAGTGTTTCTTGGATCCAGATAATCGTATGACTTGGTGGTAGCTATATTTTCAGCTTCTTCGAAAATTCTTATGGCGTCATCTAACGCTAATAAGAAGAATAAACAAACCCAGAAGTTTAACGTTACAACGTCTCGAATGTAATGCACGTAATTAAGTAATTAAAAAAAAACATGGTAAAAAAAAACATGGTACAGTTGTATTGCTGATTAAAATTGTAAACATAGAATATGATATTCTTCTTTTTTACAAAAAAATTTATAATGTCATGTTCAGTACGACATATGAGTTCAAAGGGTTAAAACTTCAAAATGTCTGACTACATATGTGCATTTCCACTGTAGCCATCAACGTAATACCTTCTCCCAGTAGAAGACCTTCCATTCGCCTTTCGAAGAGATTCTTATAATCCTGTATCAGTTCGAACATGGTCAAGATCTTTCTTATTCTATCACAAAATAAATCGAACCTTCCGAAGACATGTGTTTCCGAGAAAGAAAATTCTTGTTCAGTTATAGCTGGTGAGCATCGAACTAGTCTGTAGGTTTCTCTGTAAGCTCTTCAAGAAAAAACAACAATTGCCAATTTTTTGCTCTATAGAAAGTAACTAAATGTAGTTAATATTAAATTTTACCATTACTTGTTTAGTCTCAGACAATGTTTCAATTTTGATCGTGCAGCTGCTCGATCTTGGCCCCATACGGTTTCTCGACCTCTGTTTGTAACGTAGTCTCGACAGGCCACGATCATTTGATTCGTGATCTTTATCATTAACGAACTGGTTCGCTCTGAGGTGTTGTAATATCGTGAAACACTGTATATTAGACGGACTGTTTGTAACAAGGACACCAGGGAATCCCTCATTTTCACCTGGTAACGCGAACAGAATCATTAATTACATTATTAATGAGAGAAAATAAAAATTTATAGAAATCACTGGAAATATATGGTATCATCTTACTGGATCATCTAAATATAGACAGTGGCAGCATTTCTCTAGTGCTTGGATAAATTTTGCATTGTCCTTAGCTTCGTTGTAACAGTATGTAATTTCATCTTCAGTGTCGACCCAGTCTTTTATCAACTTCGAGCGTGCCACTTGGAGGCATAAAAGGGACATTCGTATTTCATGATCCTGCGTATTTATAATGATCATTAAATGGATCAGTTTCTGCATTCAATTTGAAAGTAAAATACTACCTGAAGTTTGTTTACTAATTGACTAAATTGCGCTCCTCTCCGTTTCCAATATTCCAATTCTTGTTGTGGTCCAGAGGTATCGTTTTCTCGTTTCACCTGTTTGCTTTCCGCCATGAAATCCTTCAATCTTTTGATCCACGCTTTTACTCTTTCTTCTACGATATTTACAGCGTTTTCTTTTGCTATGAACGCTTTTGCTTCCTCGAAATTGTGCACCTCGTTCATTAACGTTTCACCGTCATTGAATATGCGCCCTTCGTGGGCTACCTGTTCACACACTACGAAAAATTGATTTTTATACAAAAATTCCAAATCATAAACGCAAAAATTAATTTAAGAAATAGACATTTTCTTTTCCTGTGGACGTTTTATTTAACCCTTTGCACTCAAAGCATATTGGCTATACTAATAAAAAATAATTTTTATTTTAAATCTAACAAACTGTTACCTTTCAGGGCGCTGCAGAAGGATCTCAAACCAGGCAACAAAA
The DNA here is from genome assembly GCF_051020975.1 of Osmia lignaria lignaria. Classification (NCBI taxonomy): domain Eukaryota; kingdom Metazoa; phylum Arthropoda; class Insecta; order Hymenoptera; family Megachilidae; genus Osmia; species Osmia lignaria. Next base: position 11,120,522 of record NC_135041.1, read on the forward strand.
GGCTCTTGATCATAGGACAGTCGTCTTCACCTTCGGAACCAGGGTGAGCGAGAGCATCCATAAAGAAGTATTCAACAACTCGTTGTATCGCTGTGATTATTCCCACCTTTTTTGTATCTATTACACCCGTATAGAGATCCTTTTGGAAACCCTCTTCAGGTAACTGTTTCGAAACGTTCAATCTGAAAAAATTTAATTTTATCGATACACTGGATAATTGATTCATTATTTATTTTATTTATATATTACTAAAAGTAGATGTAGTTATTCAAGTTACTGTTTATTTCAATCATAATCACTAGCATAATTAGGTGGGGTCTAGGATAGACCTGCCTCCTTCCCTCATCCAAAATATGGGCCAACATCTCTTCATTACTATAAAATTAAAAAAAAACTGAGATTCTATGATTCTAAAATTCTAAAGTTTTCAAATGTTCAGGTTCTGAAATTCTGTGAACCCAACCCGCCCCAGGAAATAGTCCTAATTATGCCAATGGTAATATTTCATAAAATGATCATTGAAATAACCTGAACATGTAGATACATATTCCAGTGCAAGGAACTTGCCACCCATCAGTTAAAAATAGTTTCTTCTTTCCAGGTTCTTTTGTTTCCTTTTGCTCTTTAACTTTAGGTGTCAATACGTTTGGACCTCCTCTAGCACTTGAGCTTCTGGTTTGTGTCTATATAAATATTTTTCTATCAAATCATTGTTATTCATATTTAATAATAGTAAAGTAGCATAAACTGTTACTATTTCCACAGGACGTAGAGTTTCTGGTTCGTCCATTTCTTGATAGTACCATACCAGGGTGGATCTCATGTGTGGTAGAAACAGTAGATTGATTTCGTCGAGCATATCTCCCTCGAAAACGTGATCCATGACCTCGTGACGAGACAATTGGGTTGCATCCATCAAGAGTTGGAAAGCGAATTCTAGTCGGGGATCCATTTCCCCTCGTCTTGCTTTCCTTTCGCATTCTTCTCGACGTTTCTGCAAAAATTGTGAGTACTATTCATTTTCGTGTATTTTTATTATGTAACATGGAAAATAATTTCTTTCGAAATAATTTCCTCGAAATTTAGGAGAAAAGATTCTTTAACTGAACTTTGAAACATAGAAAATGTGATAAATATAGTATAATCACAATTCTCTATAATTGAAAATATTAGAATGTTAGAATACTAATAGAATACTAAAATATCAAAATATTTGAATGATAAAATTTAATTTTTCAAAATGTGGAAAAGAATGATCAACCTGTAGAACATCACCACTGCTTTCTTCGTCACTGCCTTCTTCAGAATTCTCCGATTTTTGTTGGATCATTAGTGCAGGTGCTTGTACGAACATTATGAAATTACTTAAAACACAAGAGAATCGGGCGAGAAACGAAAGGGTAACGCTAGAATAGGATCTCCCAGGAGTGATATCAGTAAACTGAGGATGTTTCTAAAAGGGTGGAAGGTGGTGTGACGGGGTGAATACATAGTGCCACAAGTTCGTGTCTGGTACCACCGTTCTATGTATCGTTCGTGTCGTGTGGGAATTTAAGCACGGTTCTACCATCAGCAGTCAATATTACACCGTGTGTATTCTTCTGTGATTGTGGCAGGACCATATCTAGCAACAAAAGTGTTGCAAGAAAATATTTAATACAATTATATAGTGCTTTTTTCATAATCCACACTTCATAATTCCATTAATGATATAAAAACTATATTTTGTATCAATAATGGTTATTGCTATGAGAATATTATATGTGTAAATACACAGTGATGTGGTGGCTGTTTAAAGTTCCTGAAATGGATAAATACAAATTACAAATAAGTATTATATTTTCATTTAATTTTGTTTTTATGGCACGTTTATTCTTGTTGTATCACGTTTCTGTAGTACAATAGTTGAGACGAAGATTCAAAAAATTATATTTTATATAATTATATCCTCTGGCTTTCACACTGATGAGTTCATTTTGAGTTAATTGCTTATCAACATCTTTCGCTGGAGAAGAACAATCATAAATTCATCAAACGAAAATCCATTTCCAAATTTCAACCATACTCAATTATCGAAACCAATATTACAGTACATCTGATAGATCATGTCAATGATAAATTTGATTCGTATTGAAAGACTATCACTCAACAAACATGCAACGAATCAAATGTATTCAAAGCACGAGAACCAAGAATACTGTAGAATGTAGAGTATCCTTTATTTCCACTTCGAAGGTCTCTAAATAATGTATTTGTGCTTAACCTTTTGCATTATAATTGTTTTCTTAATTTGTTCTCAGCCAACTTTAATGTAATTTTTATTGACCATATGAAGTGTCACGTCTAAAGTGACTTAAAAGTTCTAGGGAAAAATAATTTTGTCACGCTAGAGGTGACCTCATAGCGCAAAGGGTTAAATATTTCTTGAATCCATTTATTTACAACGACACAAAGTTCGTTTGTAGTACGAAAGTGATACAAGCAAACGCTTCAGTATACATGAATCAGCAACTCGCCTTTAAAGATTTTGATAAAGATCAAAAATTACGTGTTAAATCGTGTAAAATTCAAACGAAGCATTGTGATTGTTATCTAGTAGAAATCTAAGGGTAGTTATCGTGAAGAACATACATGAATTCGTTCATGGTTCGTGCAAAGGGAACGTTCATTATCTACGATCTCCTTAGTAACAACTTGGCTCGTTATCGGGACGATGCATCGCGCTAATCGTTTAATTATAACAGCTAAGAGAGACGATCAATTAAATTCAAGATTTCTATTTTAGCTTACTTTAGCTTCCTCCGTGGTCTCCGTCATCTTGACTAATTTTCTTCAATTATCCTTTCCGGTACACCCTCGAACAACCCTCGTCGTTGTGCAGTACACACCGTAATGCGACATTAACTCTGTTACTCAGTCTCTTAGCTAACAATCCTTCCTTGTCTCTCTTATTCTACCCCCCTCTTACGTCATTTAACTTAACATTAAGAGGTAAATATTAAGAGAGAAAGAATAAATTTAGAATGTTGATCGATGACACGATAGAAGAGAAATTTTCTCCAGGAACAATCAAAAGATTCTAAATGAGGGGTAAATTTATGATGAATAGTCTTATCGAGCGAGGAGCCATTATCGTGATAAGGAAAGGAGGACTGGAAACAAATGTACCGTGGCTGTGATTGGTCTGGCAACGAGTCAAAAAGTTACCCTTGTGCATCGACCGATGGCTAATCAGGAACGAGTTAAAGGTACTAATTGATTTGTACAGAGGTAGTTAGTTGTACATGGTTATAACAATAGATCTTATTTGGTCAAGAATTTCTTACTCTTGAATAGATAATTTAGAGTTCGGGATTCTAAGCGTTTCATTGCGAGTCTGCTAGAGCAGGACTTCTCAAACTTTTTCACTTAGCAACCCCCTTTGTCCGAGCAAATATCTTTGCGACCCTAGGTAACGAGGTATATAAACTAGGAATACGAATTGAAACATTTGCTGATAAATTCACAGACATTCTATACTTTTAGTGTTAGCAGACTGGTTTTGAATTAATTTTCAGTCGTTGCAGGTCCAGGAATTTTTTAGTTTTGCTAAAATTTCTGAGACCCTTAAATTTAATTACGCGACACTATACGAGATCGCAAAGTACATTTTGGAAAGACCTGTGCTAGAGGACTTCTGAAAATCGGAGTTTATCCCAAGAAAAATTCATCCCAACCGAACCTGAAATTCTTAAGTCCTCTCACACCCCAAGCGTTCAGTTAACTGCCTCGCGCTCCCCAATCATTCCACCGCATCTCCTGACCCATAAGGCTAAAAATAGTAACAGTGGTAATAAGAATATTTTTATGATACAACCGAAAAAGGAAGTGTACGACAAGCAGAGATTTGCACACGCCGGCAATAAAATGGTATCGATTAGCCGGCCATGAGAACAATGAAGGAGGCTGGCAAGAATTCAAAAGTTTGCTAGCAAGTATCGTTCTACGTTTCCAGGAAGCTGTTAGAGATGGAGAAGGGGTTTTCGACCCTATTCCATCGGTGGCTGCAAGGCGGACCAGCCGCGTGTATTGACTAATGTCGGCCGTATTGACTAATGGCTGGGCTGGTGCGCCGTGCAAGTAGTACCAGTCCGTGTCAGGTCGGACACACTCGAGACTACGACCGTATTTACGGCGCGCCTTCCTCCGAAGACGAAGGGTTAAGGCGCATTTATGTAACAACACGTAAGCGAACGCTCGTTCGTCGTGCGACCTACATTTCCTGGCCAATGTCTGGGGAAAAGGGGGTCATGAACGTGCGCGCGATCACTGACCAGGTCAGCGAGAAATGATTTTTATTTAACGCTACCAGAATCACACGGTATTGCTCGAGCATCTCGTTCTGAGATCTAGAACATTTGTGGCGATAAGTAGTCTGAGAATTCATATGCATTTATGGTACATCAAGATATATAAAAAATTATTACACGAAATGCATTATGGATGGAAAGTTTATTTTTATTTTCTTTTAACGATATTTATTTATTTATTTATTTTTAATTATATACGCTTGATGAGAAGATTCTTTATAAAACGGTTGACAAAATTGTGTGAATATTTATGTGCCACCCAGTCGACGTGTTAAACTTCAATTCATGAGGAAACGTTCGACAGGGATGAATGAGTTTCTATAGAAGAGAAGGTTTTTGTTCTTGGTCAGGGAGTTGACTTTGAATAAGGTTTTTCAGTTGAGTGCACAAGGACTAAGGAAAAGCAGAGAATTTTTGGGGGTTGGGGGAGTAAAACCCTACTGTCATTCATTTTGGTAGTTGGGTGGTGCGATACAATGGGCTACATTAAAAGCTTAATACCAAAAACGTGTAGCTTGAAACGTGATTCTTAATTGGAACACAATTTTTTCAATCAATGGAATACAGACTATTTATTAAAATTGTGTATCTATTTTCTTCTAAATTGAATACAAACGTTCTATTAATTAATAAAATAAAGTATGAGAATATAGTCTAAAATATTTTTAAAGTTAAAAAAATTGAAATAAAGGAGGAATGGGTTAATAAAAATTTACCAAATTGTATATCGAGTGAAATTTGTAGCATCTACGGTCTTGCCGTTTATTATTGGAATATCATCTTACTATTCTATGCTCTAGGACAATAATCGTTAATATTGTACCGTTATCGTCAAAGTCATATCACGACGTATCTAGTACACCCGTCATTGCTCTTGAACAGCCAGAATTGCTTCATAGTCTATCGTGATTCGAGTTTCTCTTCACTTGATTGTAAACTCGTCACGATTTCAGGATGAAAGCACACGGTTACGGTATATGCGTCTTCGCGTAACATGCAAAACGCTATTTTGTAAAGAAAGCGTGGAACATTTATTCCAGTGTAAGCAACACGAACAAGATGACAAGATTGTAATTCATTGCTGCAACGCATGCTTGCATCCCTACAATGATCGTTCTTATGATTTAATTCGTCTTTTTGATTGCTTGCGCGTTTCAGTGATCAAATGAAACATCTTACTCGTAAATTTGTATACTGAAAAATTAAACGGTTACGTTTTTTTCAACCTATGTACATCGATTATTACAATATTCGATATTAGAGGTGTGTTAGTACCTGGAAATATCGGGTCGGATCGGGTAGGGTCGGAATTATTAATCCCGGATCGGGTCGTATCGGGTCGTATCGGGTAAGATCGGATATGGTCGAGTTCTCAAAAGTATCGATGCGCGAGGATTCGAAAATTTCGGGTACCCGATAGCCGAAGTGCTAATTCTCTGGAACGCTACCAATTCACGGTCATGTTCAATAAAATTCGTCCGGAAACAATTCCCAACCTGATCCGAATATCGGATACCCGAAATTTTATTCAATATACATATATTCACGAGTAAAGATCAATTTTTTTTAGATGCTTCATTTGAGTAGCTGAAATGATTGCTTAATGCACTTTTGCTCCTTCACTGCATTTCGTACAGTGCTCACTGTGTGTGTGGTAACCATGACCGAAAACGCGGACGAAAATATTTAATTTCATTTATTTATAATAATTTTTCTAATTTTAATAATTCTCAAAATAGGGACACTATTATTTACCTTGTATTGACCGTGCCTACCTTTACCTGAAAAGTATTTAACTTTTTGTCAAAAGTTTCTTATAAGAATGAAATATTCCCGAGGTTTCGTTCGCTTTTACCACACAAGTCGCGGTTTAACGTCGCGACGATCATCGATTGTACAACCACATCATGACACTGGGCATCCTTGAGTGATCGATCAATCTTCCATTTTAATAACCACTTAAAATATGCAATAACAGCACGTCCGGTGGTGAGGTACGTTACAAAACTAGTACAAAACTAGCGGCTAGGTACAAAAATGTAATTAATCATTAATAATGGAGGCCACCCGGAAATCTGCCATGGACCAGCTTCGTGCTTCCATTTCCTCTTACCTCTGATACAATCCTTTATTATTACTTTTATACAAGGAAAAGAGAAAATAGTAAAAAGAGGAAACAATCTTTCTTTTTTAACCCTTGGACGACGAGAGGCTAATAGAATGATAATTAAGATTCTAATTTTAGTCGAAATACTATTGGATATTTTTCATAGGTCTGGGTCAAGATTGACCCGGCTCCGCCGTTCAAGGGTTAATACAGTTACCAGTTACCCTTTTTTCTTCCCCTCAGTGTGCTTCACACGCTTTTCATCCCCTCCCTCACCTCCTTCGCTCTGTTCCCCTTTCTTCTTTCCCCTTGAGCGATTTTAAAGTATTTAGAATCTCGTTATCGTTGAGGAATTTAATATTGCTCGTTTTGGTGGGTTCACGCTGACGTGGGCGGCACGCTTAGCTTGATAGATCACCGGAAAACTGGTATTTCGATGGGTGTTTCATTGATAAATAGTTTCCCTTTCGAGAGTTGTTAAATGTGTAACACGTTCACTGCCACGTCACCCATATGTGGGTGACACTTGAATTTTCATAAGAATTCATACGCTTATACGATTAAAAATACGTTCACGTGGTACTTCAAATTATGGGTAATAAATATGACAAAATAATAAATAAAATCTGTTAAGAATAAATTGTCAGTAGTTTCAGTGCGGTCAGAGCTGGATTAAGATTTCTGAGGTCCGGTGCTATCGAACCACATTTAAGAGTCACATTTAATCGTAAAGAAAAAGGTGAACGGTAAAAAAATTTCATTCAATGTTTTTTGAGGCTTTTTGAAAATTGAGAATCGGGGCTATAGCCCCCCTTGGACCTCCCCTTAATCCGGCACTGAGTGTGACAGTCAACTTGTTAATACGTTGATTACCGTGGAGTCATCTATGACCCATACGACCAGGGGCGAACTGTGACTGAAATTTTTTAGGAGATTAGTGACACCACGGGTCCTAATTGTAATTAATTAGACTCCAAATCTCTATCGGCCTACCAGGAATTTTCCCGAATTTTCGATAGCCAGTCCACTCTTGCATATAACCACTTTTTGATGATCGGGGTCAGCGTGCACCCGAAACGTATCGTAATAGAAGCTTAGAGCTTTTAACAACGGACCTGGACGAAAGAACCACATCACACGCGATCTAACGTATACACACATACACGTGAAAAAGACGTTCAGGATAAAATCATAGCGGCTTTTTTTTTCTTTAAGCGTCATGATCGATCCCGGCTAAAAATATTTGCCCGTCGCTTTACGAGGAAGACGAACAGAAAATTCCGCGAAATAAAATGAGGAAAAAAAAAATGAAAATTCCGGGAAAGAAGAAGATACCAGAGCTCTGTTGTTTGTTTGTTCTTTTTTTTTTAATCAATTTTATTGGAATTATTAACAATGCGACGGGTGACGGTACCCTGTCTGTCTTTCATAAATGAAATTCTTGAATCGTTTACTTTTAAAGGGTTGATTTTGTCGCAGCTGTTTGTCTTCGGTTGTGTAACACAGACAAAAATGTGGTTAGATTAGAATTGGAGAAAAAATGGATTTCAAATGATCACAAATATTTTTGCTTTCATAATTATTGTGCTATTTTAGATAGGTAGTGATATAATTTTCTGAGGGTTTTGTTATTTCTAAATATGAGTAAAAAATGGGTATTAAAGTGTTTCTTATTTAAATCATTGAATTTAATATGTATCCAGTACCGGTTGTTTTAGTGTTAATAAATACCTGAACAGCCACAGTTTAAATTAAACATTCTGTAAAATCCAACATAGCACATAAAATAATAATAATCCTTAACAAAATCAAGTAACAATGTCCCAAATAAAAAATTATCCATAAATAACCACGTATCCATTCTTCCTCCAGATTCAATATACCTGCATATTACATTCACACGTGGATACATTTCTTATTGATTAAATCAGTGAGTGAGGGATCGTTTCGAGTATAAATTCGTCGAGACATCGAAGCCGGTTCGATTAGAAAAATGTTCGTTGTCGCGGGCTGTTGACGATTCGTTACGTTGATTTCTCGGTGGAATAAACAATTCATCGATGTTTTTCGGAACAGCAAAATAACGATACCGTGACTCGTCGAACTGATAAATAACTCACATGACAATGCTGCTCCACCGTGGTAAACAATTAACGCGGTACACGTGGCAACAATCATTAAACTTTGTCGAACAATCGTCGAACACGAAGTGGTCGGTTCAACGTAGAAATCCGTATAGCTTCTTTGCGTCTCATTTTTTTTTAGCCGGGGTGCTTTATTTTTAATTTTTTTTTGTTTTTTTGTTTTTTTTTTTTGGTTTTTCTTCTTTTACATAGCTAACGATTTTAAACTATAACATAGTCAAAAGTTCTCTTTGATTCAGTTCTATATAATTAAGACATCGTAACATCAGAGAACATCGTCGAACCGTTCCCACGTTATTTCAAACGCGTTCAGCTTTCAAAAGATAATCGTTCCTCGAGTTATTGTTTGATTGATTCCTCATTGATTGTTTGATTCTCGTCTGATTGCGTTTGAGAGAATATCGAGAGAACGTTCGACGCGTCAGCAGAGCACCTCCGGGCACCTTGACACCTTTAACTTATACACCATGGTATATCAAAATGGCACGATTAATTAGCGTCGCGCATCTAATTGGTAATCCCCCCCCCCCACCCGCACACGCGGGATTCGACCACTTACGAATTGTATTTATCAGAAGAGCCTTACAGTTTAGTAAAACACGAAGTCTAGAGTAAAAAATAGAGTAGAAGCTGAGAGTTTCTAGACACCGATTTTGCGTATGGATTTCTCTTTAAAGGGTTTAACGTTCACCATCCAAGAAAGAAATCTCAGGATATGCCCACGCGTTCGCGTGAGCGTCGCTTTCCAGCGTAGCGGGAACAATTTTTCCCATGCTTTTCTTTCTCCCTCTTTCTCTTTCCTTCCTTTCCATCGCCCTTATAAATATGAGTAATAAACTAAGAAGGCATAAAATTTTTATCAAGGTATCGCTTGAAAACTAAAAGCGTTATTCATTATACAACAACAATTGTACATATATTGTAAATATCGCTTTTCAGTGCAGCGATTATGAAACATTATGTACAGTGTACAGCATCGAGCATGGTACGCTTTTTCAGGGAAAATGGCAATGTCCCCTTCCTCATAGGCTCCCACGGGTTACCGGATTCCCAGTTCTCTTCGTAGACTTCTCCTTTCAGGCCTCCCATTCGTCCCCGCCACTGGTCCCGAGGAAAATGGCGTAAAGGAGGAGGTCCCATATACAGGGTGTCTCTTTTAATATTAATATCGTCAAAATTAGGGTTTTGGGAATTTTTGCTTCCCCTATATCGCTATTTTCTCTCGGGAAGCCGCTTTTCCTCGATGTTGTACAACAATTGTACAAATATTCACGCCACAAAAACGTTACCATTAAAATATCACCATTTTCCCTCAGGAAGCCTGTTTTGCTCGATGCTGTACAACAACTGTACAAATATTCACGCCATAGAAACGTGACCATTAAAATAAGCCGACTCCGAGCGAGTTACATAAAAGCTGCAGATCTGTACGCAGTACTCGTAACTGCGCTACGCGAACAGTTCGTTTCTCTATACTCTATAGAATGGCTGGTTATAAACGTACCAAGCGTTTTATTTATAGCTCTGCTTTCTCTCCTCCCACGGGAAACGGTTTTCGCCAACTTTTTTCCCCGCTGTGTTTCTTGTCGACTGAACTTCGTTTGAATAAGAAGTTGGAGCGAATTTTAAATAAAATTTTTTTTCACCGCGAGTTTCATCGAAATTTATGAAATAACAGCGGCATCGATTAAACGTTCACGAAGTTACTTTTATTATGATTTCGTTTCTTTGTTGGACAAGTCACCGCTTTTGTTGGCTCTTTTTTAAGATACAATATCGTTGCTCGATATTGTTGAAAGTTTAAGGAATCGTTCTGAAAAAAAGTTGGGATAAAATCTGGTATCATTGTTTTTTCTTTTTATATATTATCATTTATGACATTTAAAATGCTACTTTTTAACTTTCAAGCATAAGAAAAACACGTTTCTGAATTCAAATTTCTTTCGAATGAAAAGTTTGTTTATTTGAAGAGAAGCGAAAGAGAAAGAGAGAGGAGAAGTGATCGATCGCGTCGGCATAGAGAAGGAAGCGCGTTAAAAAAAGCGTAGAACGATCGCGATCGGATCCTCTTATCCGCGATCGTTCGCATGGGCGATCTACGGGCGCGCAGATCGACACGGCGTCGCATCTCGTAGAGGCATCTCCGTTAATTGACCTAGTGTTCTCTTGTGTTTTTTTGTGTTTCAAGCTCAGGTGTCAGCTTTCCTTCTCGTTCGATTGCTAGAACGAAACCCTCTGTTCGTATCCGAATCGAGCTATTGTACAATGAACCGCTCGTTTCCGTACGCGACTCGCTACGATACTTATTTGAGCGTGATCTTACCACGTAGATATTATATAGGCAACGATTAGTTTCGTGTACGCTCTCGTAAAATTGAGGAGACAGAGAGGAACCACCTAGGAACCATCCCTATGGTTTCAGTGAGATCCTCGAGAGCGTCCAGTATTATTTGACGAAGAGGAAAAAGCAAAAAAAAGGAGAAGAATAAGAACAAGAAATGAAAAATACAGAGCTTTGTCATGATTCCGATTTTTCGATTCACCTTATTTTCATCGCGAGAATCGTTTACTTTCTTCGATCGCCTTCAAGACTGAGCTTCGATTCTCTCTTATTTCGTCCGTTCACATTTCGTACGCGTTTGATAATAATAGACTGCGGTAGACACGTGTAAGATAATAATCGACTATAGTTAAATTGAAATCGTATAGAAAAAGGAATGCTCTTACACTTACGCGTTTAGGTGATTCGAATACGTTTAAAGAAGCGGACGACGTGCCTCGATCAGGTACGTCATTATCTATGTGTATGTCTTTTTTAAGCTTCGTTTTTCCTCTCCCGGCTTTGTCCAAGCTTTGTTGATTACGCGCGACAGGTTGCGAAATAATACGCAGGCTCGAACTCGCCTAGAAGTAGAATCGAGGATGATCTTCGCAAAAATCTTAGTCTTCGAAGTTTCGGTTTATTATCGTGGCGTTCGATTGCTCGTTGATTTAGGAGAATACTTTTATTGTACTCGGCCGATCGGTCTCGCTCGGCTAGGAATTCGTCTCCCGTCGCTCTTTGAAAAAAAAAAAAAAAAAAAAAAAAAATCAGAAAAAGAAACACCTTTATTCATCGCGTAAAACGGCGACTAATCGTAAGATATTCGAAGCGGCTAAGAAAGTCGCTTGTTTCGGAAAAGGATAATCTTCTGAGCCAACTCGTACGGTGGCGCTACGTTTTCTTTCATATATTCGTTTCCCTTCAAAAATTCTCACCGTTCCTCGCCGGTGTTCGTCGTAGCGCCTTTCGGAACGAAGAATCTCAGTCTCGGTCCCGGTCCTCGAAGAAGACTCCGAGAGGAAGGGTGGCGGCGGATGCGAGAACGACCTCGTACCGAGGATACGAAAAGCGATGCTCTAGGAATGAGGCGCGTATAGAAGGGGTCGCGCGCAAAGAAAATCGTCTCCGTCTTCTTCTCGTAGGCGTTTTGGCTTTTTAATCGTCATCGTCGAGGCCGAGCAGCTCCGGCGGAAGTCGTCTGTGCCGGCAGCACAGCGTCAGACATAGGACGCGGGCTGCCAGACGAAATTGAGGGCTCAGGGTTCCCAGGACCACCGCTTTCCAAAAACTGTTCGTTATCCCTAACCACACCACCGCAAAGTGCAGAAACGGTACCTGTACTTTTCAATAATAATTACGTTAATAACCGGTTGAAAGAGCTTTTGGAAATATCGGAATTACCTGAGGTGGTCCGTTAACGACAGCGTATATCCGTAGACCGGCATACGGCGCCCAGGACATCCAGAAAGTCATCACTAGGACAAAGGACATGATGTGACTCGGATTGCTCAAGTTCTCCGATAACGCGGTCGCGTACTCCTTGTCGTGAATCAGTACGCCGGATCGCAGCCGTCTCATCATCGTGAAGATGTAGCTGTAGGTGTAGATGATTGTGATGACCGATGGGCCTAGCACGAGGATCGACAGCGTGATGGTGTACGCGGCCATGTTGCCCCAATCGAGCATGCAGATGAACGCCTCGCGATCGAAGATCGGCTTTTGGAAACCTAGCAATGGTGGGCAGCACATCATCGCCACGCTGATCCACGTAAACACCATCCAACATTGGCATCGGGTTTTCGTTTGCACGGTCTCGTATCGCAATGGTTTTCTGTTGAATAAAAAAGCAATGCAAATTGCATTTTTTAAATTAATTTTCAAATTAATCGTACGAAGAAATAAGAAAACGTGATTGTTAAGTAAATAAATCTAATCGTAATTTTAAATATACCTGATGGCCAAATAGCGATCCACAGAGATCCACATGAAGGTGTAAACAGATACCGCCCAAAGGGTAACCTCCAAGTAGCCAACGAGACGACACACGATGTCCCCATAGACCCATCTTCGTACTAAAGCCGGATACACCGACAGTGGAACCACCAGCAGACCACAAAGAAGGTCCGCCGACGCGAGAGACAGCAAATAGTAGTTTATCACCTCGGAGGGACCTACGCGGTGCAGACAGTAATTTGTATTTACATCGAGGCTACTTAACCGCTGTATTTCATTGAATATTACTCTTCTAGTCCTCTTGCAAAGTTACTGGGACAGGAAATTAAAATGGATTTATGACATCGAAATGAACAGGAACTGGTTACAAATCTATCCTCTTTAATTAACACTAGAACTACCAAACCAGTCAAAATAACTGGCTTCAAGTTTCTTACTTTTAATTAGAAATTTTTATGAGATCTATTTGCGAGTATCTATTTAATTTTTTACATTATTTTCAATTTAATTTCTAGCGTTAAAATATCCTATTTGTTATTTTTCACTTTTTATGATATTTAAAAATATTTGCAAACTTTGTTCATATATCAGTACATAACAAAGCTCAGTTCAATACATTCGTCTTAAATTGAAATAATTGTGAAATTGATACATCGCGTTGATATGGTCGTTAATATACTCACCACGGAAATTGAGATAGGTGGCGATGATGAGGAGATTCGAGAGGATGATGGCGACACCGACCACGAAGATGAGGCCCGCCTGCATGAGAGCCTCCAGCGAGGGCTCCTCCATGCCGCCACCCTTTCGAGCTGCATCCCCCCCACCCGCCCTTAGGTGCAGTTACCCGTCACCCCTCGTGAAACACCTTCTGACAGCCAGCTGCTAGGCCCTGCTGGTAGCTCGCACCCGGTCCACCCCTTCCTTCTTCTTCTCCTCGATTACCTGTCCTGCCGGAGGCTGTCAATCCTCCACTAGCAACGTCAAACTTTCTTCCGGAGATGTTTACGCGAACGTACCTTCGATAACGAGATCGTAACTTCGAGGATCTCGATGATGGATCGATACAGCTATGTTGCTGCAAGCAGAGAAGCAAAGCCGCTGACATCTCGTTTAATTTATAGGTGGTGGAACGAGGGTGCATTACGAGGCGTTCAAGTGGCAAAGAGAATGGGGCGATGCGAATGGTGAAATGACCGATGCGAAGAGAATGAGAGTGCCTCGTGGAACGGATGAATGGCGAGCAGAAGAAGCGCGTCGAAGAGGTGACTATTCGATTCGTGACGAGAACAAAAGGAACACGGCGCCATGGCTTTGTGTTGCTTTCCACGATGAAAAGTAAGTACCTACCCCGAGTATCGTATTACGTTTAACACTGATGGGGTAATAAATACAGGGTTTTTCAAATTATTCGATTGAGAAACAGAACAGAAGATTTTTATATTTTTGGTACAACTTCGCAAATATATTTTTTGTTTACGTTTACTTTCTTTCGGGAGTTCTAATTTTCTTTATCAGAGTACAGAGCACATTTGCATATTTTCTTTTGCTATATTTGCAGAAATTTTGTTATTTCTCTGTAGTAGAAAGCAGAATACACGAAAATCTTATTTTGTAAAATTTCTTATCAGTAAAATATCACTGCGACTGTTATCGAATCTGATAATTTAAATGAAAGATTTTGCTAGAGGAGAAGTTATGATATTGGATATCAAGTTTTTCCAACTTAAAGTCCGCAAAAAGTGTAACGTTGATTGGAAGCGATTATAAATATTCCACTCGTTTGAAACGCGATTCCATCGAGAATCTCGAGTGTGGAACACTCAATAAAAAACAAAAAGAAGAACCACCGATGAGTTTAATCAACGACCAGAAAAACTCTATTCAACCCCCGACGTTTCATCCATATTTTAACGATCCATCCATAATTTCTCGATCAAAGAAGTCACTATTCAATAAGAAAGAAAAGAAACACTATAAATTTAGCAATACAAGTAACTTGAACGGTTAAAAAAGCACCCTTTAATATTACATCAGTATCGACACAAGTGTAATATCAACATCGACCTTCCTATCTTTCTTAACATCATATTTAAATGATGTTCAAGGATGCGGACTAGTCCATCCATACTTCTGTCCATAAACATGGAAACAAGCGTATAAAAATTGTTTACAAACATTTGTTTAAAAACAATTAATGACTCTTATAATTTTCGAATTTTTTTATATCCAAAAATTAAACTGTTATCAAGCAGTATAGGTGGTTATGTTTCGAATTCGCATATTGTAATTAGTACTAATATAAATTTATCTAAATTTGACCAAAAGGGACATAACACAGAGAAAGGACACCTATTTCATTACGTTTGAGAATAAAAATATGAAAGTTTTGAATAAATTAGACAATAGCAGAAATTTATTCATAAATAACAAGGCTATCATAATTTACTTGAAAAATTCATGCTGTGTTCGATTATCATTTCTTCTTAGCTGTGACAGTTTAACCTCTGTACATATTTCATAGGTGTACATAAGCTGAAAGAAATTTGAGGTTGAAGCTAAGAGACGGTCTTTATTTTCTGCACCGTCAATACTATTTCCTTTTTCATGCAGATTCTTTGCATGTAGGCCTTACCCCAGGCCAAGTAAAACTCGCATGGCCAGCACACGCGTCCTCCCTCTAGCTATCGACCGCCATTCATAATTCAGCCGAGTCGATCCTGAATGGAGGGTTACATTATGTAGCATCGCGTAGGCCGTCCACCATCGCCGAATTAAAGTGGAACTTGTGTATTTTATTCGGGACCAGGCGAGACTGGTTGTTTGGTGGCTGGATTTTTCACCGGAAAAAACCTCGACCGCAAAACAAACGGACGGAACTGAGCGGGCGGATGCATTGTTGATCGACGAGAGAGAAACGTGTCAACCTGTTGTTGTTGTTGTTCGTTTTAACGTTCCCTGATTTTTTTCTTTTCAATTTTATGAATATGAGAGGTTCTTAGGTTGAATAAATTTTCTACTAAATGTGAAATAATAATAAATACATAATCGTCGAGAATTGGTTGCACTTTATCAGTTTTAGTAGATTAGTAATTTGGAGTATCATTAAAAATATGTTTCTATGCGTTTGTTAACTGAGTGTCTCTCTTCATGGTCCGTTGTTCAAGGATTGACTAATGTATAACATCCTTAATTTAATATTGTCGAATAATGAAGGAAAAAGATAAAATTATATTATTTATACAAATTAGTAAGTGGAAAGCTTAATTTGAAGTAATTGCAATTATAACATGTCTATTACACAGATCCATTCCCATCGTGGTAGTAAATGTGTTAAATAAATCTCAATTACCAGCCGCGTCGCGACGCTCTCCATGTGTACAAAGCGTAACAAACGCTCTTCGTTTCGATGAAAAGCACGCGTGCTTACGTGTCATATAAAACCGTTCTAACATATTCACGATTCCCAATGTAGAGATAAACATCGTTAAATTCATTACGACGCGATGACAACGCGGCTATCATTAACCCTTAAGTACCATGGTAGAGAAAAAATAATGCGCAAACAAGTGATGTAGTATTTGATTACTAATTCACATACAAACAAGATAATTGCTCTACATTCTATGGTAATAATTTTCTCTTGCTACATTATATATCAAAACCATGGTAACTAAAGATTAACTTCGTCTCATAAATTACAAATACATGTATAAAGCACATTTGATTCGCAAAGATGGTCTCTAAAAGATTTCAAGCAAGTTTCCATAGAACGTGAAACATTTCATGATGGAGTCAATCAAATCGCTATAAACCTAACTTATCGTAATGTTCACAGTTGTCGTAAACAGAGTATAAAGGGAGTATATCTTCAACGGAAGTTGATGTTCAGATAGATCTGTTTAGAGAACGTTTCTTCTATTGGGTTATCGCGCTTTCTATCAGATTAGCTTCCACCAGGGAACGTAGTGTAATCTACAACTAAGCTAGAACTCGTTAATCGTACCTAGTCTCGTGATCTATGGAACGGTAAGTTCGAAGACACCGTCGGAACGCGTGGAATCAAAGGAATAACTTTTGACAGAGTGAAATAAATGTTAGTCTGCATCGACATGCGACATCAAGCGATGGTCAAGTCGGTTACATAAAAAGAATAGGGCTTAATGAAGCCCTGACCTCGTAGCGTTCGGATTTAGAAATTACGTTAAAGTCTGATCTATTCTGCCGTTTCTACTGTTGCCTTGAAGCAGTCTTACCGTTCCCGGTCTTCGATGGCACGTGATTTCATTGTGAAATTATCCTTGCTTCCCTCTGCAGCATTGTATAATAGAGTGGTCTACGCCACATTTTTGGAGGACCGAACCCATTCTATCCCTTGCCTAATTACATCAATTTTGAGGATAACTCTCATAGGAAGGAAAATGTGACATAATAGAAATAAAATTCGTTTTTCTCTATTTTTAAATCATTTAACTCCAGAAATTAATAGAATATGAATACAGTAACTACTACAGCATCTTTTTTATTTGCAAATGATAAAGTACACACATCCAATTAAGGAAAAAGGCTGTTGAAACATTTCAAGAGTCATAAACTTAGGACACGTAAACAGACGTTAGTAGTGTTTCTTCAATCAAGCAAATATAGTTTTGTGTGCAAAAATAGAAATAGCGTTTCCACTTCAGCGTTCATCGGACGGAAAAAGAACGAGATTTTTTTAGGTCTATTACTAAGAGTCTTTAAATTGTATCTCAGCCAAGAAAATGTTTCATAACTAACTGGTCAGAAAACGAATTTTCAAATGAAGACAAAATTTGTCATGATTTTTACAAAGTTAATTATTTTTGAGAGTATTATTTAACGTACTCAACAATATTAGAAATTTCCAGGTAATTAAAATATTTTTTTTTCATTTAAAAAAGTCACCAATTAACGAACTCCTTTAGGCAACTGCTTTTGTGATTTACTGTACTTTTTGCTGTTGCAAAAGTTTTGCACCAGTTGTTAACGATATTTGACAGAGATACTACCTTTTCTTATTTGCTGTTAGAATACAGTGCACGCAATTAAAACAAAGGGTTGAAACAAAGAATTTTGTAGTTCCACAGTTTTAGATTTCCCGGGCTAATGAGAGTCTCAATGTAAATGGCGCGGAAGAAAGGACAAGTAACAGTCATCGAGGAACTTGTTAAGCTAAAAGTTACCATTCTTCCAAAAAGTACCATAAACTTTGACGTAGAAAATTTCGCATTAAATAGATCGTCTAATTAAATAATTATGTAATAATTTATCAAAATAAAATTTTTGAAATTAGGACATTTGCAATGATTGACAAGCAATCAAAGACAGAAAAGAAATTTCATTCAATTTTTAATTGTTTACTCCGAAACGATTTTCAATAAAATTTTTTTAACTCGTTGATTATATTTATAGCTTTTTCATGTCATCATGCTTTTATTCAGCTGGTGTTATCTAACGTAAACTTCAATAAAAAAACCTATACTTAAAATAGTTGCACTGGACATTCGTATTGATTTCACGTAACAAAGTAACGAGTGTACTGTACTCTATGCACTTTTGTTAACCGTATTTCACGAATACCACACAATTTTCCTCGATCATTTGTGCTTGCGTGGGATCTAAGAATGGTTGTAATAAAACGACCGGTCGAATAACGAGAACTTGGGAAAATTACACATGCCATTAGGACTAGTTTTTCATTTAGAAGAATATCGACCAAACGTCGACTGGTATCTTTTACAAAGAAATACTTTTACTACGTGTTCGACATACTTGTAAATTCTATACTATCAAGTCATTCGAAAATTTCGTATTACCTGCATTATAAAACAAGTTCGAGTTCCGAGTTGATATTTGAGTCCCAAAATCACGGGTACCCGTACAAAGTGTGCTGGACAAAATACCGGGGTCTGGCCGTCTCGACCCATTCATTACCCGATTTGACTCGATTCAATCATTAGCCGCCTCGATCCGATCCGATCCGACCTGATCCAATCTAATTCTCGGATACTCGTATACCGCTACCTATGAATTGTTACTAAAATTGAAAATATTAAAATTGGTATAGTTTATCTTACTAATACTTTGAACTAATAAAATTTTGACCTAATAAAATTGAATAATACGACTAAATAGAAGGCAAACAATATTCTATCACAATTTTCTATTTCACACAAACAGATTTTATCTAACAACTTGATCGTTTAACCTTTGATAACATTGAAACGAAATGCCTTCAATTCCTTCGGTGATTTCGACGAAACCGCAAATAATTCTGGTGGAAATTGTCTGAGAATGAATTAATCCGCGTGGGTTACTTTATTGAACCTTTAAATCATGTTACGGCTCGGCTAGCGACCCGCTTTCTGAATTTTGCTCTATATAGCAAAAGTTATTACACGCCCTTCGTCTCGCGCGGCTTTAACACAGTGTGCTTCAATTAATGAGAAAAGTTCCGGACCAAGGGGTCCGCTTATCGATATTCTTTACACTGGCGAACGCATTTCAAGTGCAAATAATCAAGAGTCGAGTTGCCGTTCGACAAAAAAAAAAAACCGGACGAATCGTTCCCCAAGTGCAGAAGAAGTGAAAAATAACGAGGGTAAAAACTGGTAGATGGCGGAGACAAAAGGGAGAACGAAGAAATGCACACCGAATTAAAACTCCGCGCTCGTTATTCGACAATTGGATCGTTCTTTTGTTGCCTGGCGGCAATTTGATCGTTTTCGTTTCAATCCCAGTCACAGTGACAATGAATTAAAAAATAAGCAGAAAAAAGGATAGAGAACTGAGAATACAGGAAGATAAACTGTGCTCTCAATGAAATTTCCATTCAAACTATTCAGCTTCATTTAAAAATGAATGTACAACCTCGTTCAACTTAGGCTTCATTTATTAACACATTAACTACCATATTTATCTCTTGAATTTCCATAGCAATTAGTTACTTGTGTTATTAGAAATTCTGTAATTTTCCTAATTACAGTTATTCGTATTAGATAATTGAAATTATAAATAATACAAATAACGAAATATTGTGGAAATAATAGATTAGGTTTATTAAAAGTAGAATTACTATTTAATCAAATTTTTTAATTTGATTTAATCAGATCTTTTAGTTTTGCTAGAAGGGTATCAAGCCTTTGATATTGAATTTCACGCAATACAAATATTATTATATATATTACATTTTGCCTTAAATATTTATTTTTTATATCTCTAATTATGTCAATACTTTTTAAACAAACCGAGAATCCTACATTGCACCCAGGTGTACATTAATAAAAATCGTTTACGATTTTCCATCAGATTCGAAAGGTAATCACAGTCACGCGAATGTTTCATCCATTAACGAGAACGACAGAATGTCACCTTTATTGCATTTCCTGGTTATTTAACTCTTTCACTGCGAAGGAGATTAAATATTAAAATTGTAATATGTATAAATAGATCCTATGTAAAGGTGTGCTTGTATCTTTTTTTCTTCTTAATTTTATGTAACAGCGATCATTATTTTGGCGTTTTAACCATCTCCAAAGTAAAAATTATAAATAGAACTTATAAAAATGGTTAAAAGCTATTCGAATATTATCGGTCTCATCATTGCAATATCGTAACCTTAGCAATCGCTTCACGATTTTTTATCAAAGCCGTCCACAGTGAAAGGATTCGTTCTCTATAGAATATCTGTTTGCATCCATTCGAGTTTAAATAACATGGTACCATGGTTACCATGATGGTTTCGTTTGTTCGCTGATTCGACGATGATCAGTGAACGAATCCGCGTTGTACACGGCTTAGCTAGCGAACGAACAACAAAAAGAGTCTAACAGAAAAGAAGAAAAATAAGAGAAAGAAAGGAGGCTGGATGTCGAATCCAACGCGAATAGGTGACTTTTTTTCTGCTGGAGCTGTTCAATTATCGTCGAAGCAAGAGAGAAGCAAGCACGAACGAGCGAACCTCCGGTTGCATCGCGATGCTGTAACCAGCGTCGTGTCACACCGCGATATAACCACTGCACACGGTACATGCACACGTATCGGTTGGCCTGCCTTGTTTAGTTAACCGAATATTTGCCCAATGATGCGCATGTCGTGATAAGCTGACGGCAGCATACAGATAGGCCCGAGTCAATGTACATCCGGCGTTGATGTACGTGTATCTATGTATTTTCCGCTCTCTCCTCGCCTCGTGACATCAATTTTCGAACAGTCGTGTGTGTGTGTGCGCTTGTGTCCGTGTTCTAACTCGCTCGTCCGCTGTGTGCGTGTGCATCGGTGTGTGTACGTGTGTGCGCATATGTCAAAGGAAGCCGAACGCGGGCCACACTATGAAAGAGGAATGAAAGGGTTCAGTCGAAGGAAGCGGGGGCTAAGAGAGAGATAGAAAAGAATAAAACAGACGAAGAAAGAGATGGCGAGAAAAGCGGTGAAAAAAAACGAAAATGAAGAGAAAAAAAAATAAAGCAACAGCGAGATAGAACGTCAAAAGAGAGCACGCATTGTCCCTGAACCTCCCTTACGGATATATATCCATTGACGTTTGATTACAGATGAAAGAATGATTCTATTATCCGAGGATTCTTTTTCACAAGGAATATAATGGAAACGAAGACCGAGAAAGCTTGCGGGTGAAGTGGTGTTAAATGCAAACGAGACTTAACCTTCTCCGAGTTCCCGCGGTTCGATGCTGGCAACCTAACCCGTTGCCACGTCGCGAAACGAAAACGGAGCCGACACTCTAGATCGCGTCGCGTCGATGCAAGGCACGCGAGATAGTGTCAGGGTGAACAGTCGGAACGGACAAGCGGTCACATGAATGAAACGAATGCGTATCCGGACCACGCAGCATCCCTACACCGTGACACATCGTTCGAAAGTGACGCACGATCTATACACTGCCATCTTTGCCGTGAAATCAACGAAAAACACTCGGATGGACCACGTACCTCCTCGATTTCATGCTGATCTCGTGCACCAGCTCCGCCAGTGCCTCGGACACCGCCAGTCTCCGGCTGGGTCTGTCTCTGCTCGCGCCACTTTTACCCCCTCGATCTCGATGGACCGAGTGAGAGAAAGAGAGAGAGAGAGAGAAGGCGAAAGACAGACGGATAGCGAAGTAGAGACAAGGAGATAGAAAGCAACGGTCACACACTGTAAACGAAGGACTGAGTTGACAACGTTCACTGAGTTCCCCGCTACGTTCCCGGGGGACGGCCGTACGCTAAACGTTTTAGGGACACGTTGGTTATGCGAACGAAATTATCGGCCAGCTCGAACGAGACGCGACTGTCAGCAGTAGGAGCGCACATTTGCGCTCGGCCGACCCGAGCTGGGCTTTACTACTACCGCCTGAATCCGCTTCTCTCCCTCGGCCCGGGAGCCGAGGCGTCGATACCGCGACGACGCTTGCGCGCCACCCCCGATCCACCCTTTCCCACCCGGGCATTTTCACAGCGCATTGGCTCGAAGCCTGCCGGCGCGACGCGGCGCGACGCTACGGCGCCCTCCACGAATCTCCCTCGCATCCTTTTCTCACCGAAATCCAGTCGATTTCCGGCAAATTCGCCCACTCGCCGTCTAACCCCTGCGCCAATTCTCTTTTCTTTCCTCTTCTTTGCTTACCCTCTGCTTCCTACTCGACACGTGCTTTCCTATATCACGCTTTCAATCGTCAGCCAACGTTGCGTCGCAGCTGCGCCCGCATTCTTGTTCTTACATTCTTGGAAACGATGTTGAGGGTGGTTTCGGCTCCCGATAAACGTTGAATATTTTCGGGGTGACTCGAGATATTTTGGATGGGGCAAGATTGATTACGACAACGACTCGAATGGCATTGGAAATTGATCGATCGTTTGGATGCTTTCTGTATCATTCATTTGGGAATTTGCTATCGGGTCATTAATTTTTGGAGGGATGAGATATGAAATCCCGTTGTGTCTCGTTGTAGAGATTTATACTTTCAATTGGCTGGCTGTTCGTTTAGATCCCAGGTGATTCATTATTTTTCGCGCTTTTTATGCGTCTATAAAGTGTCATCTATCGCGGTCGCAACGTCCGCAGATTAAAATCCCATTATGCTAATTTCACGGGACGCTTCGTTTGCATTCGATTATCTGTCTGAGAATTTTTTCCATGTATTACCAGCAAATAGCGATACTAATTACGTAACATGTATCATCGATCTTGATACCGATTTATTAAGAACAAAATTTTAATTGTGGAATCTTAATTAATATTATTGGAAGATATAAGGGCTCGAAGGACATCTAGAAATCATCCGTCTTTGCTAGCTGCATCTAATTGTTCCGCTGTCGCTGAAAGGCGATATGCATGGAAACGGTGACCTTTCCATTCGAAGCTGGCCCGGAATTATGCAACACTCCATGACCCGTAAATAACTCTCCATTGACCGGTGTAGCATAATGATGATCGTATGGAGAATGCCCCTCTATCCGGAACTCTGAAGGATTTACTGCTGCTGCAACTGCAGAACGCAGTAATCCCATTTGCACCAGCCCAGTGATTCGCGCATACCTCTCCGTAAGTCACATAAATAGTGTCGCTAGAGAAATAAAGTAATATTAATTAGATTTATATAAAAATTGTATTTTCGAGTTCGTGTCAGAACCATAAGAAATTCAACCATAAGAAAATTTTAAGATTCAAAATTTCTAAATCCCACAACTTCTGAAATTAAATTTCATAATTATCGGAATTTCAGAATTACAAAATTTCATAAGGAACCTGGCCCATCCACCAAAAAATTCTAATTACGTCAATGAAGAAATTCGCAAACTTAAAATTGGAATCACTAAATAGTATTATATTAATGTAAAATCTATAGAGAAAAGAAACTTTAATTATTCTAATCTATCTAATAGTAAGTGATCATTTTTTCTAATAAGAAAGAATCTGTAAAAGTGCACCAAAATGTAACCTTCAATTGTCACTTAGCCAATTGTCTAAAAAGTCTTTTGAACACGTATTATGTAAATCGAATTGAAAATTCGAGCTGTTGAATCAACCTTGACGGAGGTTCTCAGTTCATCGTAGGACATACATAACTGATTCGAAACACGCGAGTGAGAGCCGATGATAAAGTGGAACTACTTTGTAAAATGCACTTGGTCGAGATAAGAGAAACGTGAGGTACATATATCCGAGTTGATTACGTTGATTCAATTATTTCTATCGTGTCATGAACCATCGAGGTAAACTGGTATATTTTGATCGATTTTTTTCTTCGCTTATTGACACTTGTTTCGTATGCGGAATCCTATTATGTATCGTTCTTTCCCTCGCAACGAGTCAGCTTGTTCCAGTGAATTCACTGAAATATTGAATTCTACCAATAAAATACGCTCCAGAGACAAATTGGACAAATCTAGTCCATTGTTTCGATAAGGCCTTTAGAATATTTTCTTTTTTAATAATATTCCCTTTAATTTATACAATCACGGGTTTCTATATTTAAACATTAATTATAATCGATTACAATTAATTGAGGAATTGAAATGATAAATGATACGAGTGATATAAAAATAAGAAATAAAATTTTTGTAATTATAGGAAAGAATTGAATGATGCGTCTATTATACTAAATAAAATGATCATTTTTGCAGCTGGGTCAAATTAACCCTGCATACATGATACAAGGATATTTTCTGCATATTTGCTGCATATTTTCCTTAATAGTATTAAACGTGTCAGTCGAAAGTGGACTAGGTGGTTATATAAAAGAAAGTGTTAAGAGGGAATTACTTTTTCGATGAGTCAATATTATTTAGCCGATATAGAGTATCTATGACGTGAAATTGGTGATCGCGTAATTCAGTATAGGCAAGGTCTTGCCGGTGACCTTACCGAAGCCCCATCCCAGAGGCGTTCTATTCAAATCAGATAGAACCTCCTTTCATCCACTCACGTTAGACAGGCTGATTAAGTCTTCCCGCGCGCTATTTTCGTACGCTCTTGATTAAAAAACAGGAAATTCGCGTACACGATCCGTGTGGAGCGTTCGACGATGCTGTTACAAGGATGGAAAGACTTGTCCGAACAAAGATTACAATCAGTACCCCTGGAATTTAATTACTTAATTCGATTCCGAGGTGAAGCGACGCCGAAACTCGTTTGCAAACGAACGAGCTTTTCGTCGCCACGACGTCGAATGATCGATTAACAGAGACCCCAACTGTGTTCTCTATTTGCCCTTGAAACTCGCAGTCTGCCTAACCCTCGGACGGTGGACCATGGAGAAAGTTTCAGTTTTAATTTAATTTTCAATTTCACCTAATTCTTATTTTCTAAATTTTGCACTGTTCCGTTTAGAAATGATGCATTTAACTTTAGTTTAATATCTTTGTATAATTATTTGGTAAGTTTAGATCATGATTAATATAATTATATTAAAATAAACGTAAAGCAATGATTTCGCAAATTGGACTGATCACTGCTTACGTTACTTTATAACTCATAAAATTCAAATTAAATTTGTCAAATTAAAAAGAACAAAATCTTTTAGCCACCTTCACTGAAATTTAAAAGCTGCAAAAATGAATCTACATTCACAAATACCATTACGCCCTGTCTAAAATACTTAAGTTCCATTAAGTATCGTTCCATTTTTGTAACAATCTCTATATACATCTACTCCGGGGAACGGGCTATTGTTTAAGCCTCAGACGGGTTCTATTTATAATTTCATCCCCGACGATCGGGAATGTGGTTAAGGGTTCCTAGGGAATCCCCTGAAAGTCAACATCTGCTGGGATACGTCAAGTTCGCCGGCGCAACAGGGCACTGAATCATTAAATTTGGCACAGTTACGTTTTCATTCTGAACGACGACGTGCAGCACGCCGATACGCTCGGCTCATTCTAAAACCACGGCCATTGTGTTACAAATTGGCACATCTCTGATTAGAAACTTGCCCGCCGGTTCATTGTTGCGTAGACTGTGGCAATGCGCGTGCTACGATAGGGACAACCGTTCAGACGATTTAGAAGAAACTTTTCAGAATGAATCTGATTACTCGAAAGAGGCCATTGCCCATTTTTTTAAAAACAAGTCCTCCCTATGAATGAACCCTTTTCTTCAGAATGGCACACATTTCTGGATACCACCAGTATACAAAATTATTTGAAAGCCATTGGGTCATTCGATTAGAATTAGTGGAATTTTCAATAACATTTATTAGAAAACTTTTATTTTATAATGTCATTATAAAATTTAAATTAAGTATCTCATCAATCTTCTTTGGTTTTAGGTTCGTTTTTATTTAGGTTCTTCCTAGTTCTCCCTAGATTCTCCTAGAGCAGAGTTTCTCAGTCTTCGCGACTCTATATGGTGTCGCAGAAATTTTAGCAAAAACTAAAATATTCCTGGGTCCGCAATGACCGAAAACTATAAATTTATAAATTTTCATTATGATTTATTATCAGCAAATGTTTTAATTCGTATTTTTAGTTTATGTACCTCTATACCCAGGGTCGCGAAAATATTTGCTCGGGTGAAAAGAGTCGCTAAGTGGAAAAGCTTAAGAAGCCCTGTCCTACAGTTTTTGCAAAACTGAAATGATAGATGGCTTCTTCTATCATACTTACTTTTAACCTTCTATATCCCGAATTTTCCGTGTTTGCGCAAATACATAATACAGTGCTTTCGGTGGTACGTGCACTGTTAAATAATAATGAAGTTTCAAAGCACAGTATACATAAGTAACAATGGTACACAGTAAAAAGGATGAGGAAGAAAGTTTCGAATTTACCACGACAATTTGATATGTTACCTAAAAGTTGAACGGGTCTACAGAATGTTCACCAATAATAGCCTATTATGCACCCAACTGTACACATTGTGCAATGGAATATCAGCAGAAAAGATCAACAACAACTTATCAGCATCTTATTCAGTTTCATATTCAAAGGCGTTGCTATAAGACATAGATTTCTACAGATTTGAAACTGAACCAAAAGCGGAAAACAGCGAATAATGGTGCAAGATAGGAAATCATATATAAGGATGCCCTGAGCTATCGAAACGCACCGAATGCTTATTGATCTACTCTCCTACATGGGAGGAGAGAAGAGGGACCATGAGTCGAAAACGACGCTCGTGGTTGTCGTGGATTGTGGATACAATAGTGACCCCGACGAAGGTCTCTGTCAAACGACCTCGACACCCGAAACTGTGTCGAGGACATCAGGAAGAAACAAGAAGACTAATAATCGCACCCCTTGCTAAACCGCTTCACTCCTTTGATACGAAAACGCACTGTTACTTTGATCAAATTCAACCTTCTATTTCGACATTTCTACTGATTCATTCGAAAACAAGAGAAACACTGCGATATACCTTATTAAATTTTCATTACAAACACCCCCATAATCTTCGTCGATCACTTTTTGACCTACTTCTTCCACGTGAACGAGATGCATCTTTCCGTTTCCATTGAACCGCACAATATTTTCGACCGATTGGTTCGAGAATCGTTTGCGGATGAAATTGTTGCTCCATTCTAATCGAGGGAACATAAAATTTTGAAATTATACACCAACGCTAATAAAAAATAAAGCAACAACAATATTCTCAAAATGCCCCAAAAGAATTTAAGAATCACTAAATCAAAAAAATTTTTTTTCAAATATATCTTTCAAAATGACTTCAAACTTACTGTGTATAATAAACAGTCTCTAAAAGTAAACAAATTTCTAAAATCTCTTTTGAAAACAAAAAAAAAAGAAAGAAAGGACGAATGTCAGTATTTCGTGGTATGTTGTATTCGCACGTAGTGGAGCAAGAACAACGTGTCCATTTAATGAAGTAACTTTTCATGGAGACAGAAGCAAGGATACGTATCGTGGTACATGGAGACACGGTATTTTCATGGACGCGACGGACGGAACGATCACTAGGCAACGCGACTTTGGCCATGGTCACATAAATGGCTAATCGGTAACGTGCAGTCGGAGGAAATGGGAATGGTAGCGTTTCAGAGGCTTCCTTGGTTGCAGTTCGCCGGCATCGCGACCTTGTTCGGATATTTCCCGTATATCTTGCCGCTTCTGGTCATTCTATAGTGAATTTGCTGCATCGCAGAGGTCGAGTTGGTCACGTGTGGCCCGTCACCGGTGCACAATCGTTTCGCCTTCGTCTTGATACTTGTGTGTTTGTGCTTTCGTTGTAATATCGAATTTCCTAGCTTCAATCGTGGATGCTGTTTCACGGTGACCGTCGACGAGGCCCTCGACGTGGCGAAACGTAGACCGTGGCGTTTCTTTAACAACCTAAACGGCGACACGGCTAAGATCGCTTTCGCCACGCTTCGTCTGCAACGCCAGATAACCAACGCTGTGGCGAACCATGCGAACCACGGGCCTGCTTTCGGACCTGGAGCTGGCTCTCTCGACCAGAGAAATAACATCTGAAAAATTAAGGTTAGGTTAGAGGCGGCCAAGTGATGCGCTAGAGGGCGCCACAGTTTGTCATGAAGAGCTAGGTTATTTCAGATTCGAACTTCTAAAACTTTGAAACTTAAAAATTTTGGAATTTTACAGCTTTGCAGGCTTTGCAACCTTGCAGGTTTAAAACATTGAAATTCTGAAACTTCGAAGTTTTAAAATTCTGAAGCGTTTCTGAAGCGAACTTTTGAATTTTTAAGCTTTGGAGCTTTTAAATAGAACAAGTGTCGTTATCTAGAGAAGTTGCTTATAACGTTGCATTAAATATTTCATGTACAGCATATCTGATTTAATCGCACACGCTCAATTATACCTCAATTAGCTAAAAGTAGAAAAAAAATTTTATATAACTTCATTTCTCTTTAGATCACTGCTTGCCAGGATTTTATTACCAGTTTGTTTCTCTTTAATGGAACTTCTCCAAGTATCGACCAGAGTATCGTGGATAGTGTTACAAGATCGCTTTCATAGATTATGTGTTTATTATCTTGGATAATTTTGCGTGATAAATTGCAATGTTCATCATATAAAGCAAACAAAATGAAGAAAAACACAAAGTTTCAAAATTGTTCAATTTTCTAAGAGAAACTTAATTTCTCTTTGCTAAGTACTTATTAATACGAAATTCTCAGTGAATATCAATTTCACTCTTTCCTTTCATTATATAGTAATAAAATAAGTAAAAAATTTACGCTGAAGAAATCTAGTCGCGTTTTCTCAGGCTGTCGTTTTTCGGAATGAAAAATCATTTGCCAATTAAGGAGAGGGATTCGGGTCGAGCGAGATGGTCGCGTGGGCGTTAATTGAAGTTGCGAGCTTATTCGAGCGATTACGAAGCGAGCAGCGGGGACCACTCGCCTCAAAAGCTATGGGTAACATTTGTCGTTGACAAGTCACAATTTTTCGTTAGTGAACCTGCTTGTGCGAGGGAAGGTTGCATAGCAATTAGTGAATAAATTGCGGAGCAGCCAAGAGGCTTTCTGCTTCTTTGAGCTACGTTTTCCCATCGACTCAGACGGAACAGCCTAGAAAAAGTTCAGTCAGCTGCAACCAATAAGATCCCCTTTGTGGAGGAAGAAAATAAATTAGAAAAAAAAAAAATCATAAAGGAAAAAGATGAATGGTTCGAAGAGGACTACATCTTTACGATTATTACTTTTCTTACAAATGCAATGATGCATCTGCATTTCGCAGTTGCATCACTTTTTGCAAAAAATATTAGAATAAAATAGTAAGAAAATAAATGTAATTTAAATAATTATAATTAAATCGTGATATATTGTACACAATCATCTTTACCGTGGCATATTTAACGTCTTAGCACTTACCCATTTTATAAATATAAAAATAAAATGATATGAAAGGGGTTAAAGTTAACCATTTCTTGTCCTCGGTATCGTGGAGAGAGGAGTCACAAGGAGAGATGGTAAAAGGTAAAGAAGAAGAGGGTTAAGAGAAAGGTATAGAATAGTAGGAAAGCGAGTGGGGAAGATCGATTCCGTGACCGTCGTGCTTTTTCAAGGCTGTTCAACGTTAAATCTACGATAATTCGTTTAGAGAGACCGGTATAGATTACGGGATGGCAACGAGTCGCGTTCCGATTTTTATGACTCCCGAAATGGCGCGAACATCGTGCGCTCGTCCTCTCGTAGACTTTCGCTACGTTACTTCGTTCCCAGTTTCTCCACTGTTGACCCATTTGGCAGAGACCACCGCCACGGAGAATTCCGCATTAGCCGCGCGTTTTTGCCGTTAAGACTGACCTTATAGATCCACTCGCTGGCGCGCTGCCTGAAACTCAGGGGTCGATCGACTGGCCGAAACATAGAATGGCCGTGAACGATCACTTATTCCGAACGGTGGATGAACCTGATTCATGGGCAAAGAAACATGTGTCTTGTAAGAGATACATATTGGAAACTTACAGGAATTTGTATATCAATTTTTACCTATCGCTTATACAATTTTTTTAACGATCTAATACATTAAAATTAATCCTACGCTATTCGCATTGGAGTAATTATAATTTTTGTCTGGGGTGGATCAGAAATTAAAATATCTGGGACTTCGGGATTATCGAACCCTCGAGGTTTCCTTTGATTAATAAACTTAGTTCGAATATTGAAATTTATTCTAAATAAAATTAAATAATATTTAATCGTAAAGAGAAAAGGAATTTTAAAAAAATTTTAATTAAATATTTTTTGATATAATAAAAGTGAAACTTAGAATGGAGCCACCTGAAAAGTGAGGCCCGGGGCTGCAGCCCCCCTTAGACCAACCTTTAATCAGAAACTGGTGTGAATTATTAAAACTATTAAATGCCTAGCGTTGCTTAACCCTAGGATGACGAAATTTCATTTTGATTTTCCAAGGCAAAAATATTTTGTTATATAAAAGATTTTCATTTTTCTCTTTCAAATTCCAATAATAATAATCGGATCAGCCATTGTAAAGTTCACGGCTGTTATAGCCAAGTAGATACGAACAAAGGAACGGTGTTGCGAAAGGAAACGGAGGAACGTTAATGGTCTTTCTAGCGAGGAGAGCTTGACAAATAGTGGTCGACGGCGATGAAAGAGCGACTGCGTTTCGTTACGTATCCACCATGTAACGAGTTCTTTCGGTCTTTCACAGTGAGAAAATGGTCGACGGTAAAGAAGCGAGACTACGCGAAGGACAGCTCAGTTCGAGAGCTTTTGTGGCAACCAATGCTCTCAAGATATATCGTGTGTCTCGAGCAGTCGGGAACGAGGGTGATTTCAATGAAAATGGCGGGAAGAAAAAATTGGATCGAATACGTAAATCCAAGGGTCAGATACGGATCAGTGTGCACGAATTTGCGAAATAGGATCTTGACATTGAGAAATTGACTATATAGCATTCGTTAAAATAGAAATGTTATACAAATAGAGTCGTATATTTGTCGGCTCATCTTATACCATGATTAAATGGAAATGAAATGGTAAAAAAGCAAAGTTTCTTAGATTAATGTGCGGCTATGTAGCTGAATATGGAGCGTGAATTAATTCAAGGAATGCAGCGGACAGTTCAGTTGGAGAGCTTTTGTGGCTATCAACGCGCAAGATATATCGTGTGTTCTGAACAGTTGGGACGGGGGTGAAAATTTAAGAGAACGTGTACATTCCAGGGTCAGATATAAATTACTCGTGAACAAAGAATTCAAACAAATTTTGCAAAATGAAAATTAATATAAATAGATAAATGACTATGCGAATCTATCGCGTTTACTTGAAAATAATATTTCTTTTTTCAAAATAAAGATATCAGAACCTAATTGCGACTTGAGCCCATCGCTAGTGACTATGTGATCGAATGTCAAGCGTGAAATTAATGAAAAGGACTTTCATAGACAAAGGACCGAGGGGATGGAGCCGACAGTTGGTCCAAGCTTCTACGAGCTCCAATGTGTAAGATTTATCGCGTGTCTCGAACAGTTGTCGACGAGGGTGGATAGAACAGGATCGAATCGAAAGAAGTGAAAAAATGTCCAAGTGTGTCCGAGACTCTAGGGTAAATTAATATGCGCCAGATTGCGAGATAAAGAATCTGGAAAAATGTTCGCGACAGGTCAGATCAGAGTTTTGCAAGCAGCCAGGTGTAAAGTCGTGATTGAATGAAAATAAACGGGAAACCGTAGGAAATATTCGTGTCCATTAACGTACGAATGCGTAATTGAATACCAAGTGCGAAATTAATGGACTCCAGTTGGCGGGGCAAAGAATGGGAACGGTACAGGGAACAAGTCAGAGTTTCGTGACCAACCAAGTGTAAACATGTCGTGATTAACTGGAAACGAACATGGATGTAACGAGAGCAACCAGAGGAAAAATCTGCATTGATTAAATCTGCGCATGTTTAATTGAGCGTTAAGGATTTTAACGCGAGATCTATCATGGTAACTGAAATCTCTGAAGTCCTTTAACCCTCTATAATTCGAATTTTCTACGCTTGCGAAAATACATCACTTGGGTCGGAAAAATAATATAATAATAAAATGTTAGTAAAATTTTCTAGTAAATTTTAAATAGAATAAAAAAAATATACGTTCTTCTTTCTTTATCCAACCGAATAAATCCAGCTCGTAACATTTGAAGAGCCCGTAAGCCACAGAGTTCCAGTTTTAAAACTACCCTCGAAATTCAATTCGCCCAAAGAACATAAAGATCCGAGCATCTACAAGTGACGTTTGTAGAATGGCGAGAGAGAAAAAAAAGGGGGTCACTCGAACAAGAGTCGAACCTGGACACCTTCCATCCCCGAGGGGGGTGGAAAGATTTCGTATCGGATCGTAGAGGAAAGCTGAAAATACGGGGGAGGTCAAGTTGCTACTAGCTTGAGAGATACGTTTCAGATAAGAGAGGCAGGCCGATGTCAAGGCGACCGTGACACGGTGAGACTGTGAGACGCGTCTCGATAAGGACGAAGTGCAGAAAAATACGGTGGTCGGTAAATTGCGAAGGGAAACGTCTCGAGGCTCGTTTGATCGGCTGATATATCGCGGCGCGGCGTCGCGTCGCGCGGAAGGACGCGCACTTCGACGCGAAACTCTCTTTTCGAGCCGCGATCGAACACCTTAAATGGTAACCCCCACGTTTTACCTCGTTCCCTAGCTGAACGCCGATTAATCGGCAATAAATAACCCTGCATATACACGCGGTATCTTATTAAGATACATCAACGTCCGGTGTTTCCATTATCGTTGCCGCTTTTAATGTTCCGCCGCGAGGACGCGGAAGCGGCCGTTCGGCGCTTAAAGAATATACCGTTTGCGTTTTATTAGGCGCACGCCACTTACGGTATCGTGACACACGATTTTGCTCCGCGTTTACGACATTGGATTATTTAGGGTTAAGAGAAATAAACCTTAATATTCAATTTCGGCATTTCAATTAATTTTAGTGGTAGATTTTTTGCTGATGTCATTATGCTTGCGTTAATTCATTAATCCTTTAGGTGTTCCGAGGGTGTATACACCCCCCAATAATTGGTACACTTGTCATAAGTATGCTTTAAACTTTTACAATTTGAGGAAATTTCAAATATAATTTAATTTTCATTATGATTTACAATACACTTTGTATATCAATGTATGCGGTGTTAAAATTAAATTACACGCTTGTCTCGTATGTTGTCTCATATGTTAGCCTAGGCACGTCACCAGACTTCTCCACTAAGTGGAGAAGGGATGTGTATACGAGCAACCCTTCACTTAAAACTTATCCACGTAAGTGACATTATAGCAAAGTTACTTTACCACGTATTCGCTTAAACATTTCGAACCAAGGCTAGTGCTCGATCAAAGCTGTAAAACTGTGTCACGGATATACCTTGGCAACTCGAGCGTTTTCGTTGCTTTTTTCATCTCCATTTCGAAACTTTTTACCCACGGGTGTATGCCTTTAACATTTCCCCAGAAAACAGTGACGCACGAATTGTCTTCCACGGTTTCTTTCGACTTGTTCGCATTTCGTTCTGTCAAACGTTAAATTCTTTGCCATTAAGAACAAAGCCATTCACTGAGATACTAGAATGAACAATGGTACCTGTAATTTTGACTAACACCAGAGAAATTACACACAAAGGACTAAGAAGAAGGTAACAAAAAGATGTACTTTTTAGAAGATGGGAAGCCTATTTTTAGACTTAAAATTTTGTATTTTTAGTAAATGTATGAGACCTACTCTGTATCAGGCATTAATATCCGTTGCACGAAACTAAATGGATAGCCTTAAATTTCTAATGAAGCTTAATATTTGATAACAATTATTCAGTCATCACGAATTCTCTCTATCCACAAATATTCTCGTATAGGGGAAGTCGTGATCACGTTGTCGTCGTGCAAGAAATTTCCTAAATTCTCTGTCGCAGAGATAGTGAAACGGTATGCGGGCAAGAAGCGTATACCTCGATGTGTCTCGAACCTCTCCAAACTTTCCACCTGCTCTCCCGTCTGGATCTCCACCGCGGAATTTCCGGTCCACTGCGAACGCAGTGGATGCCGTGCAGGGCCGTGGTTCTCGTATCGGTGGAATCTCGACGGTAAGGATCCTCCGTGGACGACGATTTCCCGTGCTTGTCACTACTGTTTTCCTAACCAAACAGTTCGCTCGAGATGTGACCGCTGCAAAGGGGCACGCGTCCGACCGGTTGGCGACGATTTTTCATATCCTTCGACCGTGAATTTCCCTCGACGAGGATCGCCGCGAACGTGCTTTCGCACGCGATTAAATCTTGTAGGGAAACTATAGAGGGAAAGTGGAGAGAAAGAGAAAAAAAAATAAACGTTGGGCAAAATGACAGACGAAGAGTGCCGGGGGGGTACAAGAAATTTAGACAAAGGATGGAGCGAACTGCGAGTCTGACGTTCGCCGATCCCTCCAGCGAAAAACGATCGATCGATCTTCGAAACTGCGGTCAGAAAAGGCAGCGAGAATGCTTTGAACGGCGGCGGTGGAACGATATATCGAATAGAGGATCGATCGACGAGAAAAATTGTCGTTCGACCAGACGGAAAATCTAAAGCGCTATCGGACTTTGTTTCTCGCGGGCTCGTGCCATGAAACGCGAAACTTTTTGTACCTACGATCGAACGTTACATTCTTTTTGCTTTTTCATTCAGCCTCAGCTTTTGGTCAATGAGTTTTTTTACTTGATGGTGTTGGCTTTTCTTTTTAAAAGCCACCGCGTGAATGGGTTGAAAATATCGGGTGTATTTTTCAGATTTTAAAGATTATAGATTTTTAAATATTATTGTTATTTGTACGTATAAGAAAAAGGTTTATTTACAAAATTGAGCGCTATAGCAGAATAATAATGATTTATTTAGTTTGAGGATTATTGGAAATTTTAAATTCTTAATTTTACTTTTATAAAAAATAATATTATACTCATGTTTATGTTAGTATTAGAATTGAATTGAAGTTTTCCATATTCCAATGATCTGTGCAATAATCCCAAGGGAATTATATGTACATTTATTTCTCATTTGGGAACGAAGTAGTAACCGAATATTTATGTTACAAGCAGGATTTTTAATCGTCGGTCTGTGAACGCACGTTATACCGCAGAACATGATACGCTACACTAAAATTGACACCGGTAAAAAGAGCAAAAAGAAAAACGATATAGAATATAGATATAGATCGACGTAATCCTATGCTCACAAATTATTAGCCAGGAACATATTACTTTACAGTTTCAACACAATGTAAACTTCATCGACTTTTCGTTAGGGTGGTATCATCTTGCTTGTCAAAGGGGCTCTGATATACTTGTCGACACGAAATAAATTAACCCCGGATGTTTGCTCATGTAATTTACGATCTATGGTTAAAATTTAATTTTACAAATCATTTTATGCATTTTATATTGCTTCTTTAGACATTATTTTTTCACTATATAAAAGTTTTATGTCTAAAAATTGGAATATTTCATTTTCGTAAATGTGGGTTACAATTGACCCAAGCATTGCTGTTCGAGGTTTTATAATAAAATAATAAATAGCAACTTGTTAGTGTCTAATATTTTAAATATTATTCTAACTGTGGCAACTACTATAGTTTGACTTCTGAAAGATTTTACTACTTCACCACATCGTAGTGATAACTATATCTTGATTCTGACTCTTGATTTCCTTAGCTGACAATGGGAATGGGTCAACTTCTAGTCATCTGTAGTCTTTCCTTTCGCTCCTTCCTAAACTCTCCTGCCCTCCCGTGACGTCAGTGGATCGTGTCAGTAGGTCAGAAGCTGGATACGTGGTCTGTGTACGCCACTGTTTGTTCAATCTGCTGAGTGTTCGCAAATTGCATTTCCTTGCTAAAACTTTAGTCAACTGCACGTACATCTGTTCAGCGTGTTGCTTTGTCGTTTAGAACGCTCGGCTGGAAATACAGAGCCAGGAACGTTTAATGAAACACCGGAACAATGCGCAATCTGGTGTGGTAATTATTGGTAACATTTAATCCGACGGCGGTCAAGTGATAACTGGTACGCTGGTCATTTTGTCACGTAGAGAATATATGTTTGCAGAAATTTTCAAAAATTTATAGATGATATAAAAAATTAGAAAAGAATAGTATTGTGAGTTATCGTTATTAGTCCATTTAACATATATTTACGCACAGGTCAAAGGTAACCACTATAATATTTTAGCAGCATTTTTTTCAAATATAATAAGTAAAAAATCACTTTTCAATTTAGACCTTTTATCATTTTAATTTAGATCTTTTAACATTTTAAGAAGGAGTCCCATCCTACCCCCGGAAGGAAGGGACTCCTTTCCACTCTAAGACGCTCTAAACACGAAGGTCGTCAAAATTATTAAACTAAATTAAAAATTATCTAAGAGATTATGTAACATACCTTGTAGAAAAGGTTTGACTTTTTTAAAATTCGTACTTGAGTACCGATGATAGTAATATACACTAATTCGCAAGAACCACCGAAGGAAACAATTATAGAGACTTATATTTAACGACGAACAAAATCTCGGTGAAGAATAGGTAGAGCAATAAAGCAGCTGTTTGAATGATAGACGTCGCAACTCTCAATTCAGTGGAATTTTACCTGGAGCATCGCGGAGACATCGTTTCGCTTTCATTTGACCAACCAAGAGAACGAAGCAAAGTGAATACAAATAAAAGAAACATATGAAAATGAAAAACAATATACATTGGAAGATAATAAAAAATGTAGCAATTTTCAGAAGATATTTCGTTTCCTCTCAATCAGAACAAATTGTAGATATTTAACTGTTCTAATGTTAATTTTCTTTTATCTAAAATATTATAAACGATGTAAATATTAAATAATAACATCGAGTGACCACGTGCCATTGATGTAACGAGCACGAAAAAAATTATACTCGTCTGATTAAACCCTTTACGCGTTGTCCCCTGAACGCAACATTTTCTCCAAGATAAAGGTTAAAGTTACAACCTCGACGATTTACCGCGGTCATTAATTTCTTCCGCAACATTGCTCCCTTGTGCGAGACAAATTTTTCCATAGTCTGTGTCTGTCAGCGTGTATTCTGTCGTTGCGCCTTTGATCATCACGTTTTCCCTTGCATTTTTCTGCGGTAAAGACTCGTCAAGATCCCAAGGAACAAGTTTCCCTGCTGACGACACAGATTTCCATGATAATAAAAGGTTCGTTGCATTTTTGAAAGCAACCGAACGACAGAGTAGCTCAGTAATTTCATTTAATTTAATTTGATGTTTTATGTTTAGAAAAAAATGTGAGATCTAATGAAACATTTTACTAAAAAAAAAGGGTTAAAGTGTTCTAAGGACAGTACAGTTGAAAATTTATTTTAAGAAAGTTTTTGTAACTTTAATTACAATTACTAAATTGTAATACATATTCGTATCGATCGAAGATAACAACTTGAATTCGCAATCACTTTATATACACTTGAAAACACAGTTGAAATATAATAAATGTTGATTGCCCTTCGCGTTCGTTGTATCAACGCTTTAATACATCCTTCGAAGATGTTCATCGTTTCGTGATTGAAATTGTCTGCACTACCGAGCAAAACAAATAAAAACGATGCGAATGCCAAAACTAAATAGGTGCAAACGATGATTAATGAGGGAACATTCGATGACGCGGTAACGAAGCTTATCATTTCATGTTCGAACAGTAGAAAGAGTGGATGCAAATTGACAAGTCGATCTTATGGCCTTGCCACGTGTTTCTTTAATATCAACGTTCGTCGCGAATTTCATTCGTCTTGAAAGTCGATTCCACGGTTAATGACGTTGTTATTCCAGGGAAGTAATGTAAGAGAACTAATGTGGCATATTTTAACGATGCACGGGTTTAGTAACGATGCTCATTTCTTAAATGACACATTCTTTTTAAAAAGCGGTTTCGCTATTCAAATCCGAGTGATTACTATAATGATTATGTTCTTTCTGGGATATGTACCATATGAGAATGATTAAATAGCGCATTTCAAGTACCGCAGAAATTAATATTATTTACAGAATTTAAAATTCAAATGGAATAATTAAGTCTGTTATTTGTTATTCAAATTTTTTCTTATTATTCCTTGAATATTGCATTTCGTTTATTAATGTTTAGTTCATTATTATTTTAAAATGTCATGAAATTACAAATATGTTTCTTGTTTTACGTAAATTTTACTCATTACTTATAAACATCTAAAGGGTTAAATGCAAGTACTCAAAACTAATATGGACCTAAAAATAGTTCAAAACGTTGCTAAACCAAGAATCATGATAATCAGTCAAGTTCAAAGGATTACATAATAATAAATTTTATTAACGAATCATAATTACAGATCTTACAATTATTATTGAAATAAACGCTTTTTTCGAAGGAAGAATGGCTTAAACAGGTAGTCAAAATATCTCCAAGTCTGAGCGTCGAAAATTCTTCTTGGTAATACCACGTCGAAAGCCGGCCTCACGAGGAGGTAACCGGGATCAATGATTACATCTTCCCAGGAAGTTGATTTGCATTGCAAATTCGTGGAAAAGGGTTCGAGGGTAGCGACTGTGGATCTTCTTCGAAATGCCCGCTCGCGACGAATGAAAACATTAAACGTAAGCACGGAATAGGAATGTCGCGAGGTGGAATATCGTTTCTCGACGGTGATTTATGTATCGTTGGACCTGCTGTCCGGGTTTTCTGTCTCGTGCT
Source organism: Osmia lignaria lignaria (assembly GCF_051020975.1). Classification (NCBI taxonomy): domain Eukaryota; kingdom Metazoa; phylum Arthropoda; class Insecta; order Hymenoptera; family Megachilidae; genus Osmia; species Osmia lignaria. The sequence goes on from NC_135041.1 coordinate 11,159,578, forward strand.
CGTAATGGGCAATAACGCATCAATGATGCGCACAATTATCTCGCCGTTCCTCGTGCACCGCTTCCGAAGACAAGCCCGCGGATACGAGCAAAAAGGCAGACAGACCTCGCTGCGGTCGCAGCACCACTGACCTTGGTCTCGAACACGTCCTAGTCGATTCGATGCTGCAGAAATTGCACCAACATCTCCTCCGTGTGCACCTTCGAATCCGAAATGCTCGGTTAAATTATCGTCGATGATTCTTCGACTCTCCGTTCGAATAGCTTCGTTCTAAAGTGAATAGGTTTCAGCATATTCCATTTGCTGGTACATGAATTTTTCATGAAAAGCTATTGCAATTTTTCTTTCAACATAAATACATAACTTAAAAGCTTAATCGAAAAGAATAGCTGTAGATCATTTAAAGAAAAATTACAAAGTTGATGAATTTGAACGACCTTCTATCAAGTTCCTTCTATTTTTCTATTTTCCCTGGGTTAGCGTAATCGATCGCGTAAGAAAGCATTTGAAACTTTTTAACGACTTCATCTGACCTCCAGTCTTACCATTGCGGATCAAACTTGTAGCAAGTTAAAACAAGATTGACTTAATAGGTTTACAATTAGGAAACTTCCAGCTACCTTGAAAACTAATACACTTAATACTTGTAGAAACGTGTTATCCGCGAAATACGATTGGAAAAGATTCAGCAGTTTCGTAAATTTCCGTATTCGTTTCCAATATTGTCCGTCGACACTTAACGACGGATATAATTTCTGGTTTAATTAAACCATTTTTTTTATCATTTTGGCAGATGATGAAATCGAATGTCTAGGTCGAGGAAAAATATTTTTCAAACGCTTCGAAGCACGGTCTGTTCGAGTGCAATTTTCAACGAGCAACATTCCGATCGTTATACGCGGTCAATGTTGCACCGACATTGAACCAATGCAATGCTGCAATGCAGGTGGACCAGCCGGTGCAGCTGGAAGATACATACGTAGGCAGTTCGAGGCTCGAGTCCACCGCAAATCTCTCTCTGCTCCCGCAGATGTTATCTTCACCGCAAGATATCTGCGATTCCGTCTGCCCTTTCGAGAGCACCACCTTCGAGTCATCCGGCAAGAAATCATCTCGCTCATATGGAATAGGAGGAGACGACAAACAAAGCATGGGCAGACCGAATGACACAAAGACAACGTAGATACCAGGAGACAAAACGTTGCACAACCCTTTTATTCCTGGCTCGCCGGGCGTTGGAATATTTTACCGATGCTGAAATAATTCATCGTGATAAATGGAACACCTATGCTATACGTCGAAAACTGTTGTCCACACGTTTCGCTTGGGTTTTTGAATTTTCTTTTCTAACGTATCAATTCGATAGGGCGAATAGTGTTCCAGTGTTGGATTATTGGATTCCATGAAAGTTTAATTGATTTTTTCAATTTTATTTAGTTTATTTTGCGATGCTACGTCGCTTTTGTATTTAGATCAAGTGTACATGCAAGAGTGGTCCTAGGAATTTTGTTTTCTAATTGAATAGTTATTTTAAACCTCACGGTAACTCCAACAGTTAAAGTACTTTTTCAAAATTAAAATAATAATTAAGAAGGCGAAATAATAAAAATATCGAATTAATTTATACACCTAATGTACATAGGTATCTAGGTGTATATGGGCTATTACTCCAGCAGAAAATTTCGTAACAGGGTGGAAGCGAAATTGAATTCCGGAGTTCAAGGGTGGAACCGATTCTTCAAGGACGGTAATGAATCACGCCAGTTTCGGGATATCCTGTCTCTAATTGTCCCATTTCAATTTCGTCGGAAGACAGACCAATGTACAGCACCGGGGCTCTAATTTAAGTCTAGTTCGATGGAAAAGTTTGATCGATGAAATAAAACTTTGATCGTAATTCAGGGAATCCCTCGTTCAACGAACAAACGATTCGGTTATCTGTATTCAGGGAACGATTCTTTTTCCCTGTAATCCTATTACATTTTTCTTATAGAACTCCTCAATAACAGGAATCATAATTTGTCAGACTTTCTCAGAGAGGGATGTTAAAAGTTATTTTTAAGATGGACTTCTTTCATTGGTTGCGATGATTTCATGCCCGGTGACTGTTTATAAAAATTCCAATGTCATATTCAAATTCCTCCATAATTTATTATCCACTGTCGATAAACATGTTCGAAAATATCATACAGAGTATTCCAAAATTATGAACACGATTCAGCTATTAACTTATTATACGATTATGTCAAATTTGAAAGATTGATACATGATTAAACGTTTCATACAGACGAATAAGTTCCATAAATAAATGGTGATTTCATGGGATGCGTTCTCTTCTATACAAGAAAAAGCTTTTACATCATTAAGTTGCAAAAAAATAAACATCTAAATCACATTTGTCTTTTTTGCGAACTGCATCAGTCTTTGATGTCAATTTAGAGATGTTTATTATAAAAATAGAATTATTTATGGAGGGTGGGTGAACAAGTATGTTACAACGCTTTTATTTTAATTTTATATAGTTTAGAACATTGATGATACAGATCTATATATTAGGGGTGTACGGGTACCCGAATTTTGGACTCGGGTCGGATAAAACTACGAGATTTGGGTCGGGCCGGATCGGGTAAAATTGGACGAGTTCGGGCGGGTATGCAAGCCATACGAACACTCGGGTAAGCCGACTATTTCGACACATACGGGTACCCGCTCATCCCTAATGTGTACCATTCGGAACAAAGGGGTTAAACAACATCGCATTACAGAAACATCGAAGCTACGCTATTGAAACGTGGATGTAGGTTCCCAGAAACAGGTGAGGGAGTCTAACAGGTAAAAGATCGACGGACAGACAATACTTCACGAGGCTCGACATTAAATCACTGGTAATTACGAGCATCGCCACAGGCATTGTCCCAATGTGCTGGCACACTATCAGCCATCTATTCATTACCGCGGCGTAATTGCGCGTGTAAACGTGACTGCGAGTGCGAGCACGGACCACACGCTTACTTTCAGTTCCTTTATTATCCGGATGCAAAATCGATCGGCTTTATGCGCCAGTTGCACCGAGCTGCATCTGCGGATCGCTTTTCTTCGCCCCATGATTTCCAACCAGCCAGAATGTTTTCTACGGGAATGCATGACTCACGACCTACATTCGTCTCGAAACCATGACACCTCTGGGCCGCTGTTGCACTCTGCAGGCACGTCCGTTGCTCGTAAATAGAGAAACTTCTAGCTGAGTTGCAACTTGCAAGTTCGAGGCCGATTCTAAGCAACGTAGACGAAGCTATTTGAAAATTTAAATTATTTCAGAATTTTTAGGGAATTTTAATCTCTCCATAGGAACGAATTAAAAATGGTACCACGATAATACCGTTCGAGTTTCGATACGTCCCATCTATCCCAGGAACGATCATCGCGTCCCTACATCTGCTGAACCTTCTCGTCGAACGCGTGCAAGGATATGTAGGTGGTTAGCCGAGCGGTTGGCGTTGTATCAGGAGAGCAGACAGGTAGAAGCGGAATGGACGAAGGGGAACGGAGAAAAGGAACAACTCTCCCGAGAGTGGACAAGAGAGGAACGAGATCGTTGAGAGAGAGAGGATGAGGGGCTAAAAGGAGGAAACGAGGAGAGTAGAAAGGGATAAAGAAAGAAAGAAAGAGAATGGTGGGGTTGGTGCGAGCTGTTCAAGCACGTGGAGCCTACTCGGTGTGTCTCGTTCAGTAGTGCTCTCGGTTGCTTTCGAACGATTTCGCACCGGATGTCCATCGAGCCCGCTCGGCGTATTCAGTGGAGGGCCGCGGTTGAAAAATCGTTCCGGTCAAAATCATTGAGAATGTAATCGTTCGTCGCGGCTGGTCACAGATGTCGTCAGAGAAAATCGTTCCAACGATGGCTTTCGTACAGAAAATCTTCTTCACGTGCTCGTTGCTTGTTTTGCCGATCGAGATCGTCTCGATCGAACATTCGTCCGGTTCGGATCGCTACGACTCTTCGAGTCACAGACTAATCTGGCCGATCTGGTTCCACGAGAAATTGTCTCGTATTCGGCACGATCGTGATTCGAGAAGTTCTCAGCAGCATCTCTTTCCGGAAAGATTTACATCGACGATCGCGCCGCAAAGTGTCGGGTCCAGACATCACGTGGAGCAACGGGTCCATCAGCAACGATCCGGAACCACGAAACCGGAGAAACTCAGCACGGTTGCAGTGGCCGAATACGGTGGCACCAGAGCGATCGCTTATGCCGGTTATCATAACAGTCATCGTCATCAGCCGAGGGAAACTATTACGCAGAGCTACCCGCATCTCACTACGACTCCGTCTACCTACACCAGGCATCATCCTGGGTAAGTGATACACTACGTAGCAGTGTTTACATTTCAGAACATTTATTCTTATTTTAAATGTCTTAAGTTTGGTACGTATTTTGTCGGATTGTGAGTTCAGTGCATTTACGTTTCATTCATACGCGCAAAATGCTCAACAAAAATCCATCAGCAATGGTTAAGGCGTATCGTTATATTCATTGTTAGAAACGCCCTCGTCGTTCGTACGTGCAAAGTATTATTTATAAACGATATATTATGTTCAACGTTATATTGGTTTAGTTTAGGAAACTGTGCTAAGTTAATTATAAAAGTTCCTGATGAAAAACTAATTATCTATTTTACTTTTAAAATGAAATTTGAAGTAAAACTAGATTTATAATTTACTGTATGAAGTAAATTACATTTAAAATGAACTTTTAAAATGAAATTTAAAAATAAACAAATATACAAAAATAGTATCCTGATATGGTTAAGGTGGTTAAGAGCATAAATATGATTACAAAAGGATAATAATGGTATCAACCCTCAGATGGTGGACCATGGAGAGAACCATTCTCATTTTTTTAAATTTTACACTTTTCTTTTAAAAACTATTTTTCTGATACATGAAACTCTTCTCATATATGAATATCCTTGAATAAGTTTCGTACATTTGGGTCACGACTGACCCAGGCTCCGCTGTTCAAGGGTTAAAACGGTTTACTGGATAATAATGTCAAAAGAAACAGCAGTATGATACTAAAACCTCAAAATATATTGATACTAAATCTTTAGTCAAATTGTGCTTCCACCAAGTACCAAAGAGTTCAGAAAGCATATTTCGCTAAATTGCGCAATAAAATGTTGAGACATTGTGTTACAAAGAACAAAGGCCACGTATAACTTCACAGTAAATTTCTCAGCAACGTTCAACAATCGAAGGAGATCAATTTCTCGAGCCATCCACCTACTTCCTGCTCGAGATACCAACTTCACCCACCTTTCTGCATAAAATGGAACGCTTCTGCCCAGCCACTATCGTGGGTGTCCCTATCGTGCAGAGAACGCACAAGGAGAATTGAAACTAAATTCGAGCGAAAAACTTTACGATCTGTCAGGTAAAGCGCAACTCACTCGTTTAAACGAGACGACGAGTCGTTAGAGAATTATTCTACGGTACGATGATTAATGGTTTCTGTAATCATTTTTTGATCTGTCAATTTTCTCCAACTCTTGAACCAAAGATTTGCAATTTTATTTTCAAGTTACTTCTTGATAATTTTATTTGTTATATCTACTCGTGACAGCGATAATATTTAATCCTCCATGGATAACTTGGGATTTTTATATCCGCGATTAATTTTTTTTACTGCTCTTGAGTTTCAAAAAATATGAAAAAATTTTGAGATGCTTATCGATAACTTATTAGAGGCTCTATTTTAATATATAATCGTTCTTTGAGTCAAATGTTCAAAAGATTTAAAAAGAAAAATAAATACTCGGGTTTAAATGATTTAGCTTGTCTATAAAAATTTAATGGCTATAATTTTAGTTTTGTTTGATTTCTTTTTTATATTGACAATCTTGGGTTAAAGAACTGACTGATACCATTATGGAAAATATGATAAGAAAAAGTACTCGTTGTTGGGAAATGTGTTCACAATCGTATAATCTGTATTTAAAAAAGTGTTTTACACAGAAAGTAACGAAAAAGATAGTGAAGCTGGTATCTCGTGCATACAATGATAAACTGGAATCATACATTACGATACAGCAAAAGGAAACCGAGATAAATATTTTCCAGCTGCTCAACTTCCAGCCAAGGGTACGAGATTGCTTGAATTTATTGCTACCTTTTTAAAAAATAACTCGCGCTGAAGTTAAAAACACACGGATAATCCTTGTTTTAAAAGAAAAGAGTGATTCATACCTCCAGAGATCCTTCTTATTATTTCTGGCGATCTAAACTTGAATTTTGTACAAAGTTGCAGAAGAATTTAGGAAATATTTTCCCGGTTTTTATAGAAATTTGAATAATCCCTTGTCTTCTACCTAAGCGTATAAATTCCCTGTTTTATCAATCCCAGGATAACTTCCTAAACAAGATTATGTACTTTCATCGGACTCCCGTAGTTTCCTTTATCAAACTTATCTCGTCACCGCCCTTACGTACTTCAGGCACGTACTTCAATTATTTTCAAAACTGGAGTTTACACAGAATTTCAGGATTCAGAAAACACTTGTTCCTTTGAATAATCGTCTATTTCAGTCCTATAAAATAAAACGTTATATTTTTACCAAAATTAAGAATTTTGCAGCTAAAGGGGTGCAGCTCCATTTTTGCTAACTGCCAGCTTTTAAAAATGGAGCTGCATCCCTCTTGCTGTAAGGTCGTCAATTCAACGTTCATATGAAACATTATTTCCCATTTTCAATAGTTAAAAAAATTAACAATACATGTATATTTAAACCATATATACTGTATACAAACATTATTTCATTATTTGTCATTCACCTGCAAGAAATCGCGAGGCGTGTTCCCCAGACGTTGCACACTTGAAATGAACGCGGCCACTACAGATTAAACCTTCCGTCAGTAGGATCGGCGCGGCTTTTGCCGCTTAATTAATCGATCGATTAATTATCTCGCGCGTAACGCGTTCCTCTGTCACGTGCAATTATTGGGATTGTTGGTGCGCGACGGTTGCGGTTCCACTTCGGCTCGCCTTAAAGCTTTCGCCGTGGTTGAGTAATAATCGCAAACCTGTAACTAAAACTCGTTAATTAATTTGATTATTTTGCATTTTGATGTTCTCGAGGAAAATTTCGATTCTAAAGCTTTCACTGCGCTGTCTGTTGAGTAATAATCGTAAACCTGTAATTAAAACTTGATAGATATTAGATTGTTGCTGATTCGAAAAGTAGGAAGTTTGACTTGATTTGATGAGATAAAAGTGTCGCGAAGTAACACTTATGGTATACCAATTTAAAGCTTAAAGTTTATTAAATATTACAATATTGCGTTGATATTCAAAATAAAAAATGGCTGGAGTTTCATTGGAACAAATAACGAAGGGATTAATTTACAATTTGGTATTGACTAGTCTTCAATCATTTACATCTAAAATGACATAGGAATTTTTTACTTCTTTTCACATGAATTTTTTATTCCCTTTTTGAAATGCCCATTGTAGTGAAAAGTAGATATTCACTAGTGTAAAATTCTAAATTGTAAATTGATTGAATCGCTATTTACTTGAATAAAGAATGAAGTAATATTATTGTTATCATTATAAAAAGTAATTGATTCCACAAGAAAAGTTCATCGTCTGTTATTCAATGTTACGCTAGAGGCAATCGTGTCGATAATCATTGGCGATCGAAAATCTGCTAGCGATCGATTGATTTCGTATTTCCTCGTAGCCGTGAGAAACGCGAGAGTGAAAGGTTGATTCGAATGTCGGTAACGCGGTCATTAACGTCGTAAACGTTGCGCCAATGATGGCACTTTATGGTGCTATGGAGCTTGACTTTTCGGTGAATTAACGGGCGGTTAATCGAGCGTAGAGAACGCGCTTCGTGGCCGGTGATTTAGCGGGGCTGGTCCCTAGCGTTGCTTTTCAGGTCAGCGAGAAAGTGATTTAGTGTTGGCTGTGCACCAGAGCTGCCGGTGCAACTTTGTCAGCCTAAGCAGTGAACGAAATTTAGTTTTGTGTGTGTTTCTATTTTTTCCAAATATTTTTTTCCGGTTTTTGTTATATCAACGTGACTTCAAAAATAAAATATTCAATAGAAGAAAGGGGTGGGGTTTAAAATCGTTTTTTCTTTTTTTTAAAATCTTTTATTGGTAATAAGTTTTTCATTCTACATTAGCAACTGAGCAATTTCTGACCGCAAAGGACATTTCCAATTAACACCTTTTTGCTCTTCACCAAACCTGTATTATTCATTTAATTTGAAGGCTATTTGGTTTAATTAATTTGACTTAATTATAATTTCCCTTATTTAACTGCTGAGAAAATTATTTATGACCAGACTTCCCTACTATGGTTCATCTTCAAGAAAGTACTTACATATTCCCACCCATCGGAAGTTCTTTTTCTTCAAAAGGATGCTGACTTCTATATGTACAACATGCTTCGATGAGATCAATCATTTTCTATGTTAACACGCACAGCAATATTAAATTGGAAGAAAATTGATTCCTCAATGATTTCTTCCTCCATTTGCGAATACAAATTATTTCGTAACAACGTTTACATCGTTCTAATGAGCGCCGGTCAAGGCGAAGGGCCGTAGGCGTTCACGCAGCGCGATGCATCGTTCGTACGAGAACGCGGCCACCTTTGTCCGCGAGAAACAAAGGTCTTCTAGCATGGACATTTAAAAAGAGCGCACCAGCGAGATCCCTCGTTACTATTTAGCTTGAACGCGATAATTTACCTCGCATCTACTGTTCCCCATTTCTCCATTCTATTCTTTTGTATTCGTTCCCTCGTTCTCCGATCGAGTTACCCAGATTACGAGGTTGCGAAGAAAAATTCTCATAAATCCCTTGCTCATCCTCTTTTGCTCCTCCGTAGATCGAAATACGTGCCATTAAGTCGTCATCTTGAAATTTCAATTTTGACCTCTAGCACCTCTTGCTTCGAACTAGAATTTAAATTTCCATTCGGGATATAGCTCTCGTCGACGAACGACCGATTCGAAATGATTGGGAAGAGGAACTTTTATTGATGCAATGGTAATGACACTTAAAGTGCGATTCAACGGGCCGGACGAAATACGAAAGCTCGTTTCGAAATGCAGAAGCGGAATTCGAGGTCGAACGGATTGATCTGCCGAGTGTCGTAAAGGAGTCGACAAACCCAACCTAAGTCAATGGTTTAAGCGAGGTTTATTCAATTACCTTGCAATCTATTTGTTGCAGAAAAATATGAAAAACAAAGCTGTAAATTTCAATTAGAAATTTGCTATCTCACTGATACAGAAGCATTGTAGATTATTATTAAAATATTAATGGTACTCAGAATGTCTCCCTTATTTTACTTATGACCATTTTTCAATAAACAATCATCTGATTGATTATTCAGAACCGAAATTTCTTTTTCAATGATACATTACTTTATTTAATAATTAATGTCCTTTGAACGTTGAATGACAGTACATCTTCTGCAAAATGGTACCAATTTATAAAATTATTACATATAGCTGTTGTTATGTGTTTTACTTGACTGATCAATGGACGACGATAAGAAGTAACATGAATAATGAATGTATGAACGGTCCCATGTACTCTAGATAATAATCCTGCAATGTCACATCTCAGAATGGTTCGCGCGTGGTCGTTTACATTGTCTAGTATACGTCTCCCTTTGCGTCGCTATTGGGTGCACCGATTGATCGATTGACGAATGGTTCGAGGAAATAGACGCAGCTGTTACGTCCACGTTGTTGTTGGACAACACGGCACCATTTGTTTCAGCGCTCGAATCGAGACCGTTCTTCTGCATCAATGCAGTTACCATTTTCCAGCGTGACGGAAAAACAGTGACACGTTTCGAAAACCTTCTTTCCCAGCGTTTTGTGACAACGAGCTGTTATTATTGCTGTGAATATGGAGATGTATACATTTATTCAGTGTTTTATTGCAAATTGATGAAGTTAACGCTTTATTTAGCGGAAAGCTATTAATAGGCTTTTTAACACCCACTAGCATGACTAGGACCATATTTTTCCGAGAAGCCTATTTCCTGCTCACCCTAATATGTCGAAGAATTTTGCATGATAAATCTTAAAATTATGAGATATGAATTGGATCTTGTAAAGGAATTTCACTCTTTATCAAAAAAATTGACCAACTTTTACCATTGTCCTTTAATGGCAAAAGATAATTCAAACGAACCCAATACCATTAACGTCCGGCAATTCGCATTTGTCATGCATATCCGTATCTTTTGAAGTTTCATAATCGTTATACCGCTATCAGCGTGGTCACTCTCGCCGCAGATACTTTCTTGACAAAGAGATTAATAGTTGAAATGGTTATTGAACCATGACTATACAAACAAATATGTGAACCGTACCAAATGGTCAGCCTCTGTACCTTGACACACGTATCCAGTCAGCTGTTCAGAATTTCGTATATCCCCTCTAAATCTCATAAATGTCACACGTATTACTAATAATTTATAGCAAGCTCAAAAAACGTTCCTCCGCATCATTTTTATTTTATGCATCACGAGAAAGCTAAAGGTACTAAATTTTTGGTTTTACGAGAAGAAGCAAGATATTGGATCCTTTCATAAATCATTTCGATTTTCCAGAGAATATGAAATCATAAAATTGATTACCATATGCATCTGTATGTTTAGAAAAATATTCAAAAATTTTTGAAATTATACTACGATGTCAAAATATTTTTGCACAATAGTAAAAATGAAAATTAATAGATTTTAATTAATATTGCATAGGATAAATGATTGAACGTTGCTTATAAAAATTGAATTGCAATCAAGATTATAAAGCCTCCAGTACGAAATCGCCCAGTTTAACTGCCAAAACTTTCGTGTCACACGCAGGACTTAAATTGGAACACTTGCACTCCGTCACACTTCGCACATAATTCATGTTCAATTACAGGCCAACGTGACTGCCGAGTTCTCGTGAGAATATTGATCCCAGCAGTGAAAAACAACTCGTTAACATATATAAAATAAAATGACTCCAAAAATGGCAGAAGGGTTTTGATCTCTTTTTCTTCTATTGCTTCTTTTTGTAGATTGAATCTAGAATCGTGCGAAGAGGAGCAAGGGATATTCGATTTTCTTTTTTATTTGACGGGAAACTTCAAGGGGTAACGCCTCGTTTGGCTTTGGGCGAAATGTCAAATACCGCTCCTTCAGCGATCCGGCTTCCAATCTCGAGGAAGTTGCTGCGTGGCATTCTCTCCGACAGCAACAACGTCTTCTTTTAGCACGGACCATTTGAGAACAAATTTAAATCAAGGTCGTAGCATGCACAATATACGTTGTTCTTATCGATTTCGCGCTTCGTATCTCGTCAGAGTTTGAATGAAAGATTTGACGTTAATTGCTGAAAGTAGGTGTTAGATCTTCGTAGTTCAATTTTGACAATATTAAAATATCGAAATATGAGAATTTTTAAATATTAGACCCACTCACGTAACTAAATAGGAAACAAGGTGTCCTCTACCCTTACTCTTCGCCTCAAAATGTGAATTGGCCCCCTCACCATTCTTAAATTCCAGAATCTCAGAACCCTACAATTGGAAAATTTTAGAATTCCACAATTGCAAAATCTTAGAATTTCCAAATTTCCAAATTTTTGAAAATTTATGGCCCATTCCTTCCAAAATCCTAGTGACGTCAATGATTAGATCACTATACTTTAATTTTCAATAATTATATTCGAAAGATTCTTTAGTATATCTCGATCTTCAGAAAATCCTCCGGCGATTCAGTCATTCCTGTTAATGGAACACTGCAAGATCCTTCAATGCCTGGAGGGAAGGTTTCGTGTTGCGACTGGACGCAAAACAAGCAGAAAGAAGGAACAACGAACGTAAAATGACATTCCATGGACGCAAATAGAGCACGTCTTTTGCACGTACGTTCTGTCGGGCCCTCCTTTTACTTTCTTTACGTTTCTGTTAGCGTGTACTGTACAGGGATAAACATAACAGCGTCGGCCATTCAACTCGCTGAACCTACGGATAGGCTCTGACCAAAGATAGGTGTCGTTCGAATAGTTTAAATTAGTTCAAAGATCGTGGTATTAGGATGCTGCATAAGATTGCTTCTGCTCTCTAAACTTTACCTTATCTTACTGAAAGGGTTACATTTAATTTTACATTTATTTCCATTTTTCTTTTTTAAATTTTCAACTGTTCCTTTGTATATCTTTCAATATACCAAATCATTTCAAATTTTTACTGCTTAATCTTCGAACAGCGGGTTCTGAATCAATCGATAGGATATTAGGATATTAACCTAAAGTTAAATGTATAATTTTTAGACTTTTATACAATATTGGAAGAATAACTGTTAAAGGAATAATGTAAGAAAATAGGGATAATGTGAGATGCAAAATCAAATTAAAATTAGGGCTCTCTCTCCGGTCCTCTGTCCGAGGGTTAAATACACCAAACATGTTGAAGTACATCATTTAAAAATTTGGAGTATCTAATCTTAATCGAAGTATCGCGATATACGGTTCCGTGGATCTGGGTCAGAATAGACTCGATGCCCCTTCATTTGTAACGCAACAATGCAACTGGTCAAAATAAGAGTCACCGTTAAAACAACTGGCCTATCAATTTCCGCGAAGCAAGGATGATCGAAAATTGTCAGGCACGGCACGGAATTATCATTTAATGTCTCCGCGTTATTGCGCTGGCTGGTGGAAGTAAAAGAAAACGGAATTGCCATGAATTATTCAAGCAATCGCAGGAACGCGAAGCAATAGCGGTGTATCGCGGGATCGATACCGCATGGTTCGAACACTTGGCAACGATAAGTCCATTTACGCCCGACCATAAAGCCGGATCGACGGAATTTTCAAGAAGATCATCGGGCAGGCGACCTTACGGGGCTACGAATTCTTGCCGCGCCACCGAAGCTTTGCTCAAGGTGCTTTTTTATTCGCAACACCATTTACGGTGGAACACTATCCGGTTCGACCACCTGAGGGCCAACGAACACACAATACTTCCAGCAACTCTTGCGTCTACCTGCTGCTCGCGCCTTCTCCGCCCACTATTCCTGCCCGCGGTTTTGACCTCCTCACCTCTCGCTAGCCCGAGCTACCGCGAAAGAATCATCGCTAATGGATTTAAACGGGGCAACAGGCTAACTTTACTGTTGCCGTCCTTCTTCCCGGCCGGTGCACAAACTGTATTCCTTGCTATCCAACACGTGCTGCTGATTTTCGTTTAGAATCTTCAAAATGGCTATTTTCTTTAATACAATCTTAAGTATCTTTTCTTATTTTAATTAAAAATTTATCCAAAAATTTTCCAATTCACAGAAGCGCGGGATAATGTTTAAAAACTCTTGGATGGCGGACCATGGAGAGAGTCATACACTTTTAATTTAATTTTCTATTTCATATTATCTTCATTTTTTAAATTTTACATTGTTTCTTTAAAAGTTATTCTAATATATAAAAGCTCTTCGTTTAAAAATTATATGTTTAACTTTAGGTTTTAATTTACTAAATTAATTTTTGTCCCTAATATTATTTTTAGATTATTTTATAATATTATTCGATGGAAAGCAGTTAATGTATAGTTTGGTTTATATGAAATATCACTTGATGAAATGACAAATTGAAATTAAGAACGGATGAAATATATCCTGGGATACATTTCCAGCGAACGATAGAGATATCTGGATTCAACATTGTAACAATGATACAAAAGTAGTAGCATTGTACGGTCCAAGGAAATACATCATAGGGCAAGGTTACCATATTCCACGTGTAGAGAACGATATATCACTGCACCAGCTTGAAAGGATAAGATGATAACTCATGCCATAAGAAAACGTGACGTCATTCGACGTGTTCGTGCAGCTTTCATTGTTACAAACACGATATATTAATTACACAATTACCCATAAATGAAAACCGTAATAATAAAGTTAATTATATCAATTTGAAGCTGAAAGTTTGACGAAAATGACTATGAATTTTTCATTAACATTCTTAACGCAAACAAGGTTTATTGTTAATGCAAACAACGAATCACCACGTTAAATAATATTTCTCAAGATAAATACTTTAATGCCAAATATTTTTAAAGCGTCGAAGGATATTGACTCTCAGAAATTGAAGAGCAGTTTAATTAAATTTGACAGCATCGTCGCGCTTAAAGCGTTTTCGACAAGAGTAAAAGAAGCGAAAGGTGCAAAGAGACGAGGTTATCTTCGTGACAATATCAGCTGTAAGGCGGTAAAATCACGTAAAACGATGGAGATGCATCGTGGAAAATAATAAGCAGCGGCGAGGCAGTTATTGGCACTGTGTAGGCGCGTAATTACTTCTCTGGGAACCGGTAACCCGTCATCAAGCAATTTTGTAATTTGGAAGCTTCGCAGGTTCGCGCTATTTGCCCGCGGCTTCTGTTGCAGTATCCCTTATTCACCATCGATGCGAAAAATCAGCTGCAACGATCGTTAAAAAACAGCAGGAGATTCCCTGATCAGAATAATTCTATATGGTAAGGATATTTTAAATCCTTCTTCTTAGAAACAAGATCATTTATATACTTCCGATGATAGATCCTAATTTATTACATATAGAACATCTTAGAAAATAATATAACAAATTCTTATACTATTCCTGTATAAAATGGATCGAAAACTTGAATGGTCGTTATCCTAATGAACTATCATCCAATTGCTGAATATTTAAAACACCCTTCAATGTCGATGATTTTTTAATACATGTTGTTAAGGTCATTAACCTAATTATTTTTTAATTTCTTAATAAACAACGACCGCTATATAACATTTTCAACCTTGATAACATATTGAAAATTCATTGAGATCAAATAGTGGGATTTTTGTCTAAATATTTACCAAAAATATATTCAAACGTCTCCAATGTCTCAATTTATATTTTTCCTTAAAAACCATGTTCAATTTTTATTGCAACCATAATCGTTTAACGTGTCCAATCAAAGTTGCTACATTGCCATCTTCAACGTCAATTACCAGCTGTTATTCTAAGGAGGATCGAAACATGCGATCGGGACATATTTATAAACAATTCCAAGAAAAGCTGACGAATCTCGCAAGATGTGTTTGGAAGAGAGGCGAACGTTGACGTTTCGCAAATTCTCTTTAGTATATACAACGGGAGTCAGCGCGTCGGATTGTTTAGCTGACGGATCGAGGGTGAAGGAAAAGGAAGTGGCTGGCGAAACTACGTCGCTAACGAGCCGCGCGTTCAATATCCTTAAAACTCTTCAGCCTTGATAAAAAGATTTCTTCTTTTCTTTGGGAGCTTGCGAAGAGCGGACCGGCAAGGAGCGAATGACGGAGGCTCGGTGAAAAATACTCAACAGAGGGTTACTGAACCCATTTGTCATCCTCAAAAATAACTCCTTCACTTTTATGATAAACCATCGCTATGCAACGTGGCAGCGCGTAGTTAACGCGAAAAAATATCGTCAGCCAGCCGAGTGACGGGAGTGCAGCAAAGAGGATGAGAGGCTGTTAAGAATATTTCGGCCACATGTGTACATCAGAGGGAAATTATTTTCTGATTACGTTCCTCGAGGCTTTTACGTTCCGCCAATATGTAAACAGTTCCTCTTTTCTTTTAATTTTCTATATTTATTTGCACCTATTGTCTATATAATATTAACAAATAGTTATGTAATAAATTGATATCATGCGGCTTTCATTACTTTTAGAAACAAGCTTACAGTAGTCGCATATGTGTTTGTATAATATGAGTATTTTAAATTATTTGTTATAGATTACGTTGTAAGAGTTAAATTAAGTCTAAAAAGTGTTTTATCTTAAGTCTTCTTTTTATGCCATTGTGGTTTTTGGAGAGTTGCTCGATTTCTTCTTGTACTGAAAAAATATTTAGTCTTGCGAATGTCGTCATTTCTGACGTACTAAAATTCTTCCAAAATCCTGTGGAGGATTACAGCCTGTTCGCTTTGCATTTTTGTGTATGTGTGATTTGGCTGCTATTTATTATAATAGCATTTATGCATTAGAGTCTTGTTATTTGTGCTAAGTTTAGATTTTCATGAGATCAGCCAGTGTAACTGTTTTTTAACTAGTTTTATATGTTTAATTTTTCGTTTAACGTGCTCTTTCCAAGTAAGCTTATCGTCGAGATGTAAACACGTCCGTAGTGTGTCTGAAACGGAATTTTAATTTCCTCGTCGAAATCAACAGCGTCATCTCATATTTGAAATATACCGATGTTACTAATGGAAATAACATTTAATTCGATTTGATTTACTTTGAGATTACATGGAACATGTTACGCTTCGCTGACGTTGCGACATTTTCTTCTATCGAAATTTATAAGCCGGTAGAATATTTTTTCTCTCTCGGGCGTTATAATTTTCTATCGATCGTGTTTATTTTTCACGGAGAAGGAAGAAGTTCACGGAAGTGGGGAGATGTATTTGCTTGATACACTTGGGTGGTTAATCGGGTGTGCAGTGTCATAATTCTGGGCGTTCCGTTCGCGTCATCCCTTCTCGTGTTTGAACACGCGTGCAACTCGAGGCGTGCGCGAGACGAGAAAATAAAGCAATAGACGCGGAACGAAAGCCTCGTGTCCTGCATGCAAATGCGATGTAATTCAACGGCGTCAATTAAAATCGCGCGAGAAATGAATCGGGACGCACGGATGCCGTGAAGCAACTCCGTTCTTCACGGGGTGCTTTCTTAGCTAGCTACGAAGTAATGTTATGACTCTCTCGTTACGACTTTGCGTTTTCAACGATCATTCATGATGTAGTACGTGGCTTCTTCGCTTCGTGATGTCTACCCCTTCATCGAATCACTTTAAAAACAGGTTACTTTTAGTAGTACGCTAAAAAAGCTCCCCTTTCCGTACGCATAACTTTTGAACGGATAAATTCCTAAAATTAAAACCTGTGTTCAAAACTTTATGCACCCTTTAGCATTAGAAAAAATTCTGATTTAACTGTTTACATTTTTTCTCAAAGACCAAGCTCGTCCATCTGAGGGTTAAATCCTGATAATTTCGTTCTCAAATATATTTATTTCAATTTCTATCGAAATTTAAAGGTTTATCGAGGTGTGCAGTTATAAATGAAATTCTGGTAATGAGAACCCTTCTATTCACGAGAGACTTTCCAAGGACGAAATTTCTGTTTGATTAATTGATTTGTCGACGGGACTTCATTAGACAGAGTAAACGAGACGCGTTTCGAGGTGTCGCAAATTTCTCTGCTGTACTTGATCAATCATCGCACTTCGAAACAGTAGCCAATGACCGGCCGGATGGTTGGAAAAGTTTCAAACCCGCGAATTGCACCGGTCGAGTACGAGTACCACTTCACTTTAACCAACCGTTTCTTTGTTCCTTCGTGCGAACGTCTCGAGGACGTCTCGTCGCATTCTGTGTGTTTTGTGGACAAGTTTTTGATCGGTCGCGAGACCGGCCTCTCGTTCCTTTCGATCATCCACGTAATCGCAGCTCAGTCCGATTTAATTTTAGATCCATCATCAAGTGGTGTTCTACAGACTTTGTGATTTCATCTTTTTAACACGTGAACCAATGATGCGGCACATTTTATCTAGTTATTGTACCTGGTTTTTGCTCAGAGTTAAATCAATTTTGCAAATTTTTTCTTCGAATAAAGAAATTATTTTAATATTCTAACTATTCGAATAAATGTTAGAGGCGTGCGAGAATTCGAAAATATCAGATCGGGTCGACTCGGAATTGTTCGGGCCGGGTCGGATCAGCCCGGAATTATTCGGCTCGGGTTGGGTCGACTCGGAATTGTTCGGGCCGGGTCGGATTAGCCCGGAATTATTCGGCTCGGGTTGGGTCGACTCGGAATTGTTTGAGTCGGGTTGAGTCTGGCCGGCTCGGAATTGATCGAGTCGGCTCGGTTCTCCAGAATATAGATATGCAAGACTTCGAAAATTTTAGGTACTTGATACTCGACTTGTTGGTCGACCCAAGGTGAATTAGATAATTTTTTTATTATAATTTTCAATTCGCAAACATGTTGAATTAAGTTCGTCCCGAAACACAGTTCTCCAAATTTCAGGAATCCTGAGATATGTACTGGGAATCGAAATTTTTGATTTTAATTTAATACATTTCAAATGTCCAAATTGTTCAGATATTAATAATCCAAATACGTTACTGAAAGTTAACAAATTCAGATCCTATACCCCGTTGAAGTAGACTCATTAAAGATCTATTTTACGAGTGATCGGTTCGTTGAGAGGTGGAAACCACGAAGAAAGTCTTTTTATCGTTAGCTACCGTCACGAACCGAGACAAGAACCAGCGGAGCAAGGGTTCACGAGATCGGACAATAAAGAGTCGGTGTTTATTACTCCTGGCGACATTGCAACGAGCGTGCAAACCGTGTTGTAACGATCGAAACAACGCTCGACGACGGTTTACCGGTATACGACGATAACGTACAACGTTCAGCTTCTTTGGATGAAGAATTCACGTGTGTGGATGTTGGACGCGAGTATCCTCAAGTTAAACGAAGCTGAATATTTATGGTTCAATTAGAAATCGATCGAGGATGCAAGATTAATTGATACCAATGCGGTGAACATATTGACTTCGGTCCTGATAATGTACACCAAGTGTTATTCACGTTTTTGTGTGCTTCAACCAACGCATTAACCGGTTAATCTCGTTTGCTTTACACTCGAATCTACGTGTCCCGTCTACACTGGTTTTGCGACTATTTTTATGAATTATTATTGCAGCAGATGATCATTTTTATAGTCAAATATTATTTATTTATCCGTGGACTTGCATCCTTTGTATTGTGCAATAAAACGTGTTATCATTAATTAGTTTTAATGAGTTTGAGAAATTGTTAATTGTGAGGTAAGTCTGTACGCTGCAGAGTCGTATCAAGATTTTATGAGAGGCAAAGAAATATTTTGTCTCAAAATGTAGATTGATAAATTTGTGCTATTTTACAATTGAACATATTGAAAATATTAATACTCATAAGTAGCATTATATTCTTCTAATATATTTTTTCTACTCTTATGATAATTTTAAATTTTCCAAAGAAAATAATAACTTTCTCTTATGAAAATTTAAACAATATCTTATTTTGGATGAAAACAAATACAATGGCAAAATAATTTTACTTTTACTTACACATTATTCATCAATTGCAGAAATATAATGCAATTAACTTTGCTCTAAATAATTAATTTTTGGGGTAACACGTTTATCCACTCGTGTCTTTAATTCATTGCAATAATAAACATGTCGTAGTTTCGCATTTGTACGATAACGTCTCTCCCCAAACAGACACGAATTTTTCATCATCCGCGACGCTTTTAATTCCGTTTTCATCGATGACCCAGAGAAACGTGGAATGTCTTTCAACTATCGGCGAGAAAATCTCACCGCCAAGCAACAGATAGTCAGTGAGGCAAGGGTATAACGAATGGTCACGATAACTCGATGCTGCATTCACTTCGACCGCTGCTGGAAGAGGAAAACATGCGAGATCACCGTTAAGGTTTCGGAAGTACCTTTAAGAGAGTCGCAAACACGCGAGCAGTCAATGCGGTAATTCATTGAAAATTTATCACCTTCGAGAAACTTGCGAGCGGTATCACGCGAGCCTACCTTCGCCCGCTCCACATCGCTAATCGACGGTAATTTTATTACCAGCGACATCTTCGTATATTTTCCCCATCTTTTCCCTTTACCGGTTAGTCAATGGAGAAAGTACTTAGAACGTATTAGGCACCGTGTACTCGTTGCTCTGGCTGAATTGAAACCTTTGTAGTATCGCTAGGTGAACGGGTTTTGATTGCGTACGCTATCTCCTGATACCTTTCCTGCATAAATAACACGGAATGATTTATCATCTTGATTGTCTAGCTGCTGAGTAACTCGCGTTTCGTTACGCGCGGTAATTGGTTGCTTTTATCAACTTTCTTTTTAACCCTCGCACGGCGGACCCTGGAGAGAGCCCCCGATTTTAATTTAATTTCGTATTATATCATTTTCATTTTCTAAATTTGACACCATTTCTTTAAAAATGACACATTCAACTTTAGATTCACACTTTATCTACTGGAAGCCTGTTAATAGACTTGTCGACACTATCGGCTGTTGAAGAAAAATCAATTAATACCCTTTTGATTATTACAAAGTTAAGTCAGTTGAAATAATAAAAGTTAGATGTACTTCAATTAAGAAGAAATTGAAAAGAAAGGTTACACCTTTTAATTTTTAATTATTGTTAATTATAAAGTAATAGTGCATGGTTAGTAGATAATGTGTTAATATCTTTGTAAGGTTGGGTCACGATTGACCCAAGTTTCGCTGTTCAACGGTTAGGTTTTATCCATTTTATTTTTGCTGCTTTGTATAAAAAAGGAATTATTTGAATATTGTTTATGTTATGATAAAATTGAAATTGCCATTAATAAATGCCAAAATTGGCACAATTTATTCTAATAGCTTCCAGAGAGAACAGCAGCTAGTTTATTAAGGGTAAATGGAAACAACCTTTATATCGTCCATTTGCTGCCAGTTATTTTCTGAAATCGTTCGCGAAAGTACGTCCAACTTCTTCGATTTCCTCGTTCAATGTCGTGGACCGACCATGTTGGACGTTATCAACATGGAGTGTTCAGTATGGGCACCAAAGCACCCGAACCAGTATTCCCACGCGAATATCCCCCGAACCGTATCTGAACCTCGGTCCCGACGTGTTTCAAGAGATTTTTCTGCGAGTGGAATACGCTCTGAGAACGATTTGATGCGTGTGCTCCGTGACAGCGGAAACATTCATTTTTTGTAAACTGAAATTGCCCTGCGAACGTGGCTCGTGATAAAGGTAAACGAAACCTTGTTCACGTACTTTGTATATTGCTATAATTTATCGAGTGAAAAATTCAAATGAAAAGAATAAAAATTTTATTACTATTTTTCTTTATTAAGGATAAGAAAATATTGTAAATAAAAACACTTTTTAAATAATGGAATATCTCCTAAATAAGAGATTTCTAAATTGCAAAATTACTGAATAATAGAATTTCTAAATAGAAAAATAGAATTTTCTAAATATTATAATATTTTAAACGGTATAGATTATTAACGTAAATAGGTAAGGACCACGGAGAGCCTGCCCCATTTCCCAAAATGTGGATTGGTCCCCTCATTATTCTAAAATTCAGAAATTCTATATGGAATTCCAAAATTCCATATTGCAAAATTTCTAAGGGGCTCAGCCCCCTCCCCCTCCAAATAGAAGACTAATTACATCAATGGTAAAGATGTTAAACGATAGACAAACCTAAATAAAATTTCTGAATAAATGAAACTTATATTTATTTAAAATTTTCTATATTTGACATATGTTTTCATATCAAAAATGTTGATCTCTATGGAAACAGTGTCTACGACAGTAGCAAAGTTTGAAGTTAATTTCGATCCGTGAAATGGGCTCAACAGGATGAGATAATGTCAGACGGTCTACCTGTCTCACAGAATCTACATGATTCGCTAACCTGGATCACCTGCCGTGCTAATCCCTTTGATCCTTCCTGGCACAGATAATCCATAGGCAAATATGTGGCTCGTCCTTAACAGGCAGATTTTGCAAGCAACCTTGACGTCGTTAAAGACCCTCGTTTTATTTTGTACACCTGCCGGATCCAAGGACCGTGGGAATCTCTGAAAAAAATGAACAAACTCTTCTTTTTTTAGTCTGATCATAAAAGAAGTATTTTGTTAAAATTCTCTATTATGCGCCTAAAAATTCGAAAGCTCCTCTTGAACATCAATGAACTGACAAGTGCAGATAATCATCTCAAGTATATCTCATTCTATAAATGAAAATCACTTTCTCCGGGCAGCCACGACTTCTATGAATACATCTTCCTACAACATCATAGCGAAAGATCGCTTCCTCCTCGAAGGATTAATGCACCTGGAACCGAAGTGCGTGCATCATCATTCTTCGTGCAGAAATTACGTCCAGGGAGAAGGAAAGTTGAGGATGAACGATGACATACGCTCGAAGCCAGGCCGAGGGTGGCGTTTTAATTGGGCAACTGTTCGTCGTGGACCAACCATTAGCGTAACTAGGATTTTTGTCTTTTGTCCTTTTTAATATCGCATTTTAAATTTTTCTATCCAGATTATTTAAAAAAAAGTCAAGTACTATGAAAAAAAAAATTTTAATCGCTATAAAATTATCGAAGATAATTTCCATCTTCCTATGCTAATTTTTCTCCCAACATATAATGATTTTCTTCCAAAGCACTATTAATAAAATAATTAAGAGTGGTTAAATTAAGAATTGACAAATATTTGCTTTTTTTACTCATTTTAATACTGCAGGCGCTCGCTAATTCCCTGTTAGTAATGATTGAAAGGTTGTGTCACATCAACAGTAGAACTGTGAAGCACGCATGGCACTGACGCTCGATAATTCTCCGTTCGATAATATTCTACCTATCCCTAGAGACCCAAAGGAGGGGAATTATTAAACACGTACTGTAATTTGTAATAGGGTGTAGATGAAAGTAACTTATTCATGCCAATGGGGTCATCTGTAATCGTTTAAATCGTATCTCTTTGTTCGACGATCATCGCTGGCGTTCCTGGCACCTCTTCGCGCGATCAAAATGGCGCGGCAGTTTGAAAATCCGACGTCTCGCGATGCAAACCACGTGGACAGGACCCGGTGTTGCGACAGTAAACGTCGTGTCGCGTTTCAACGAACATGACAGCGACACAACGAGATGCAATTTTCTCGCGGGCCCGACGATGACGAGGTTGTTTCAAGAGATTGCCTCTCGTCGCCCAATTATGCGAGATCCTTTGCGCGTACAAGCGCGCTGAATCCTTGTCCGCTAACTCGTTTGCGTAATTTCTGCGTGAAATACTTGATCTTTCGCAGGGAAGAGCGATCTCTGTAATGGACATCGTAATCATAAGAAAAGTGTTAGCTCAATAGAAATCATTATCTTGGTCCATGATGATAGGGTTTGCTTAGATCTGAGTTTAGAATGTTAACCCTTTCTCTTATGTTTTTTTCTTTTCGATAGTTGCGTCAGTCAGTGCTAACCATTCATTGCTTGAATGTTAAAACAAATCGTAATTCTAATCTGAAAGTACTAGTCAGGATGATCTTTTTATTAATAATTTGAATTTCTTTTGTTCATAATTTTTCAATAAACAATGCCAGCCGACTACAACATTTTGAAAATTATTTATGTATGACGACTTTAACAACGAATTAAAAAATCATTAGGATCGAAAGATGATACCTTTTTCTAAATATTTACCTTGAAAGGACATGAATTCTATTGGAATCCTCTGAATAATTAATCGAAAATGCGTGAGGTAGAGAATTTATTCAAAGTCGATTACGAAACGAATTTCAAACGACGCGCTGATCGATCAGCTCAGCTGATACGATTACGATCGAATCAATCAAATAACAATACTGTTAATAAAACTTGTCGAAGGAGATCAGCTGCAACGAAAGCTGTCGTATAATCCTTAAAGAACTTGACAGTAAGCGTCCCTTTTTAAGATCGAGCAATGCGAGTTACACGCACCGTATTGAATCCCGAAGCTTAAACGCCCTCTTCGGAATTCGCCTCTTTGTATTTAACCATTTCCATTTCCATATCGATTGAACGATGCAAATGAAGGCGTGTACCGTGTCGGATTGGTCCCGATCGCTATCAAAACAATCGATTCATTAATTTAATTTCATCCTGTCACCGCTTGACAATGGCTAGAAGCGGCATAAATCTTAATAATGGATGTAAAGCCAATAGCGTTTCCATGGCTCGAAATGTGCTTCGAAGAGGATGCGATATCATGATAAATATTGATATTATTTATCGTTCCATTGAAGATATGTCGTTTTGTATCATCGATACACAAATTTATTCTTTTTCTGTTGCAGAAGACGCGTTTGCAATAGATCGGTTCCAAGCTCTACAGTTCATCATCATCAAAACGGACAAATTAGGTAAAGAACCCTGTATAAAATATAGTGTTTATTTGTAAATTTCCTTAAGTTTCTGTATTCGACATAGTAGGCTACGAAATTAAATTTTTGCATTTTCATTTAATCTTTAGGTATCTTAATATTTTTAATATTAAGGCTGACACTTCCGTTTTCTTGTGCTGCCCAGGATGGACCCAGGCGACCCATTTGAGCTTCGGATGTAACAAACGTAAGTAAAAAATTTTTACGTCAATCAGTGCCGAATTAAGGGTAAGTTTAAAGGTGCCACGTTGTAACCCTTTCATTTACTATGTTAAAAACTATTAAAATAAATCTCCTTTTACTGTTACCCTTTTCTTTACAATTAAATATAATTTTATTTTATTTAGAATAAATTTCAATTTTTGAGCAAACTTTAATAACCAACGAGGCCCTTAAAGGTTTGATAGCCCCAGGAACCGGATTATCCTATTCATTTATAAACCGTTTAAACAATCAGGCACCGAGTTAAAAATATGTGAATCTTATCCTCTTTCGATTTTAGTTCAATTATCTATGGTATGTACAGTTTAATAAATTTTCAATTACACATCAAGTCGAATTCTTTAACGCACCATGTAAAATATTTACTGGTTAGTAATACGTGATATGTAATCTGCAGCTTAACTTAATTGCCTTTCAGCTACCTGCCCAGCACCATGCTTAAACGGAGGAATATGCACCTCCCCCGGCAGGTGCACGTGTCCCAAAGGATTTACAGGCAACCAGTGCCAGACAGGTAATATCAAACACGAATGCAAATCAATTCTAAATTATCATTTCAAATGCTAATCAACGGTATACGAACAACATCGTTGCAGGTGCACCCTTTTCATTTCACTTTACATTATATTGAATTTCTGATCACTTCTTATTAAATTTCGTATA
Source organism: Osmia lignaria lignaria (assembly GCF_051020975.1). Taxonomy (NCBI): domain Eukaryota; kingdom Metazoa; phylum Arthropoda; class Insecta; order Hymenoptera; family Megachilidae; genus Osmia; species Osmia lignaria. Next base: position 11,184,551 of record NC_135041.1, read on the forward strand.
ACATGTTAATGAAATTTCTGATGCTAAGTTAAAAATTTTAAACATTGAGTCAATTATTCTTTTTTTTCAATTATTCAATTCTATAGAGGTCACCAGTGATTCGTATTATAAATTTAATACGTTAAACTATTCTATAGAGATAACGATACAAACCAGGGAACGATTGAATCGTAAAATCTTCTTGGATCATAGATTAAACCAAAGGCAGGTCTTCGTAGCGAAGATCGTTAGTCGTAATTAAATTGACGCAGATCGATACGGTGTTCGATAGAGTTACGCGAATACCACGAGTCGTTTGAACGTATTGTGGTGTCCAGCAGCTGGTTGCTTTCGATAGATTTACGAGCGATTTCGTTAAGCTATGCGGACGTTCTAATTACTGGGGCGATGTAAGCTGTGTCAGTGGCGGTTCGATCCAATAAAAAAAGCTCCTTTGCTAGAGGGAAGGTTTCGACACTCCCTACAGAGAAATCCTTGAAGCTTTCATGGGCCACATTCCTGCATTTTATCATGACTTTAGTGTGCTACTGACATGCTTCTGAATTAGTATTCTGCTTTATTGGCGTTGTGATTGTGCTGCTAGATGCAAGAACGACCTCAGGACATTCCTGCCTTTTTTGCATCAAGTGCATAACTAGATTTTCTATCTTTCCTACGTAAATGGTAATTTTCATCGATTCATATTGGTTTGTATTTAAGTCAAATTTAAATTAATAAAAACTTGAGAAAGTTATAATTAGAATTAATTTTTATAATTATGACAAAAATATAAAACAGAAATATTAAATTTATAACAGTTCTATTATTATTTATATTTTTATAAGAAATGCTTTTATTAGAGCTCTCAAAATGTTACAACTTAATTTTAATAAATATTCTCAGTTTTCCTTAACACTGCAGAGAGCTTTTATTAAAAATGTAGATTTCACAATTACAGGTTCACATTCTAAAAATATACAGGAAACATACTGCGCGTTCGAATCTTTTAAATGGCATAAATTTCAAAGGAGAGTTAATTTTCTGAGTACACCAGTTTAATACGTCTACGTTTATGATTAATAATATGATTTGAATGGCTTCTTGATTGCAGAAAGCATGTTCATTGCTGTTCAGAATTTTGAAATCACCCATTAATATTAATCTTCTCACTGTTTCGTATTATGGTCGCAATAAAGGAAGCTTGGGTTATTGCAGTGAAAGTACGAGTATTAATAAATTACACATGGCACATCGTGCACCAACTGTCATTATCTGTAATGCTATAATTCTACCTACTTTTGTTTAACTTTTATAACACATCATCAAAATTATCGTCGCATAAAATAATTTCCCGATCCCTGCAATTAAATTATGAATCACCTACTCAAATACATGTAATAAAAAGCTTATCATCTCAGTAAACAAAGCTTACTCCCTTAACATACACATTTGAAAAAACTCTTTATAATTGAAAGAATAAAACATCAATGAAAACGTGTTTTTCAATTGTCTTTATATCCCAATCATTTACTTTAATCACCAAACAAGTTACTTCGAATGGTACCACTTACTCTCCCACTCTTTCCTGCTTATCCTCAATCGAACACCTCAACTCTTGATAACTAATTTAAATTTCCAAGTAATTTATTCATTAAAATCCTTGTGGCCATTCGAATAAATTCAATGGACCAACGGAAATCAGCATTACTTTATGATGTACATATAATATTCGCGAATGGTTCTGTCCGGAACTTGAAGGGTATTTCGCGATGGATCTGTCGCAGCTGGTAAGCTGATGCTATTAATTTTTCATGAATTAGCATAACTTGTCCACCAACGTTACAGACGTCGACGAGTGCGTGACAGAGAAGCCCTGCGATCAGCTCTGCAGAAACCTACCCGGAACCTACGAGTGTCACTGCAGACCCGGTTTTCAATTGCAGAAAGACGGCCAGTCCTGTCGAAAAAATGGTGAGCTACCGTTGTAAAAATCTTCTTAACAAGGGCACTACACGATATTCAGGACATTAATTCGTTATAAACCTTGTATAATTATGGAGATTAATAATAGCAATTTTGAACACGCACTCCTTTTGTCAGTTGATCGATGATGCTAACAATAAGCTGTTTTTCGCATTTCTCAGTACTAAAAATAGCCAAATTTAGAGTATCATTTTTGATGTGATTCAAGCTTTGAATGCCGCTCACGAAACCCCACACAGAGCATCATCGGTGAACAACAACTTTTTGAACGGCTTCCAGTATCCGTGATTCGTGTCACAATCTCTGTTTTTCGATTTTCCAACGAGGAACAACACCCACGCTATGTTTGCCGAATAAACAGATAGCTCGTTTCGTCGCGTCCATTCGCATTGAACTTGAACTTCGATACCATTTGCATGAACTTCGTCCGTGACAGAGAATTTCAACAGCGTTGGTATAAGGTCAAGACCATTTAGAGTCAGTTGGATTTAACCATTAGAGGGTGAGACCAGATATATCAGTGCGGATAATTATAACCCAACAATAAGCTTCTAAGCTTCAATATTCCTGTCTTACTATTCTAAGTTTAATTGTTCTAAGCTTTAGAATTTTTAAGTTTAAGAATTCTTAGCTCTAGTGTTTCTAAATTTAAATATTCTGAGTTTTAGTATTTTAAGCTTCAGTATTCTTAAACTTAAGTAGTCTGGGCTTTAGTATTGTTGCATTTAAGTATTCTGGACTTTACTACTGTTAAATTTAAATATTCCAGGGTTTAGTATTTTTAAGTTTAAGTATTCTGAGTTTATGTACTCCTAGGATTTATTAATCTAAGCTATAATTCTCACAATCTCATCAGATATAGATCTCGCATCACAATCTCGATATAAATCTTTCGAACGCGATGACCATGTAGAAACCGGAAGCGGTTTTTCCCTTCAAGCATTACTCAGTTTCCATTACTTTCACCTCTAATACATATATTTTATTTCAGATACTGAAGACACTGCTTTTGAGGCTCGAGATTTAGAGGTTGATTTCCATGAAGCAACAACGACCAAGCGTCCATCTATTTCCTCCCACGGTTCGTACTATTATAAATTAAATCAATCTTTATCTTACAAGAGGAATGTCGTGTAAATGGCGAAAACTATCTAGCGCACAGGTGGCAATAACAAATTCTGTCTGCAGATACGGAAAACGAGGTGGCCGACGATGACCTCGATCAGGACTACGAGATTATCCTGAAAAGGCTGACCAAGCTCGAAAAGGTATGTTGGACAATGCTCTGCCGTATGTTATTTGACTTGTAAAGGAGAGATACATTTGTTGGTCGCTTGAAATGCGAATACAGCACGCCAAGGGATTTTCTTCTTCTATCTTCAACTTCTAAACTATCACTCAGCTTCAAAATTACATTGCTTCATATAACATTTGTTCATTGTTATTTATAACAAATTGCAAAAAAAAAACACAAAGGAATTAGTAAACAAATTTTATTGTTAAAGTTATTTAGCTTCTTATGAAGAAAACCTAAGTTCCTTTGGGTCGTAATTTTATAAAATTTACTATTTCTTTTTTAGCAATTTGCAAAAGGAAGAAAAAGAGACACAGATACGACAGAAATGAGCGTCAAAGTTGCTTCCGTCGTTGACAGTATAAACGAAATGAAAAGAGCTGTGGAAAATATGGTGGGTATTCGATGTAAATTTAATAAAAGGTATAATAAATATTATTTATCTTAAAAATAATATTCCTTGCAGCACCACATGCAACAGGAAATATACGAGATGCGAAATAAGCTGAGGGAGTACGAATTGGAGACAAGGAAAATGCAACATTTGACGAATCGAGTGATGGAATTGGAAAATCGTTTGAGACTACGTTGTAGAGCAACGATGCCGATAAACGGTGGCGCATTAAACTTTTAATGTCACTACAATAAAAGGAAATATCAAAATCCATAGGGCATTGCCCATAAATGTAATATTTATGTACGAATACTTTTTATAAAGGATATACTACCACTGCCATCTTCATAGCTTTTATGTGTTAGACTTTTAGTAGAATTGTAACTTAAATAACCTTTGTGATCATTTATATTCAGCTTTGTATTAAAAAACAAAAAGAATAAACTTATGCGATTCTTACTTAAGAAAGGTTCTTGTGATATTTTATTACAATCATAACATTTTCTACAAGGTCAACAGGGAGGCGTCAATTAATGCTATCGATTATGAAAGGGTTACTTCTTCTTTGTTGTTTTCTTCTGTTTCCTAGTTAACCTTTTATTCGATCCTGTGGTTGATTTTTGTGATTTTGCTCTACCCTTTTTATGTTTAGCAATTTTTCTTCTGTTCATCCATACTGGATAATTTCCAAACTGGTCCTTCATTGTTCTTTTGTTGTATATTCTACCATTACTGTCTACTTCCATTGTGTCTAAATCATCTTCCTCAGTGCCTTCTTTAGACTTTGTGTTTTCTTTTATTGTCTTTGCATCAATCACTAAACACAGACATCAGTTAAAACTCAATGTATAAAAGTAAAAAAATTACAAATAAAAGTATATTTTGAATAACATTAAAAATTACCTGTAGCAATTTCTGATATTTCTGACATCTCCACATCTTGAGATCCGTTCTCACTAATACCTAATGTTTTTTTTAACCTATCTAATTCTTTTGCTCCATAACGTTCTCTTTTAACTGCTCTACATTTTCTCCTCCATTTACTGCGTAACGATTTTGCCATTTTATTGATTTAAATCTGCAAATATTGAAAATATAAATTAATAATACCATCGACAATATTATATTTTGTCAAATTAAACAATAAACAATATTTGAAGAACTATTTGGACAGAACCACAACATAAACAATAAAATTAAAATTCTATAATAATACATTTATCTAAACATTTAAAATCAAATTAAGCTGCAAATGAAATAAAACTTACTTGAAGATAGTGCTCCGTTGTACGTTTTAAAAACTACTTTACACTTTTATTAAAACTTGAAATAAACACGTGTTGGAAAACAGCATTATATCAACGTAAATCCTAACCTCATATAGTGTCACTGACTACAGATGTAGAAGACTGGACATTCCTCTGGTTTCAAAGGGTCATGAGTTAGGGGGTTTCAGACACCCCAAGATTTTGTCTGGCAGTCATCGGGCTCCTTGATTCCTCAAGATAATATAGGTCGCTGCGCAGAGGTAGCCGCAGGGGTCCATGACACCCCGGATTTCATAATGTGAGTATACAGGGAGAATCAAAGGTGCTTCGGGGTCCCAGACACCCCAGGATCGAATTAGATCGTACCCATCACTACCTCGACCAAGGGAGTTTCACGATTTGTTCGTTTTTAAGTCGTATATTTCGCTATTTGCTTCGGGGTCCCTGACACCCCAGTGGCATGATATCGGTATGCAGCGTCACCCGTACCGCGGGGTCTCAGATACCCCGAATGCTGTAGTGTCGGTAAGCAAAGAGTGTCATCGATGCTTCGGGGTGCCTGACACCCCATATGCCGATATGCGAAGAGTGTCAGCAGTGCTGAGGGGTTCCTGAGACCCCAAGATGATATGTCGATACGCAGTCACTGGTGCTTTGGGGTCCTCGGCACCCCGGATGATATATTATTGGTACACAAAGATACTCATCGGCATTTTGGGGTCCTTAATACCACAATATAATAACAGGTCGGCACGCAGAGATAGTTACTGGTGCTATGGGGTCCTTGGCACCCCGGATCCTAAATTATTGGTATGCAAAGATACTCATCGGCATTTTGGGGTCCTTAATACCCCAATACGATAACAGGTCGGTACGCAGAGATAGCTACTGGTACTTTGGGGTCCTTGGCACCCCAGATCCTATATTATTGGTATGCAAAGATACTCATCGGCATTTTTGGGGTCCTTAATACCCCAATATGATAACAGGTCGGTACGCAATAGGCGTCTATTGGCGCAGCGGGGTTCCTAACACCCCTGGAAAATATCAGGTCCGTATGAAGAGGGCACAACCGGTATAATCTTTTTCCAGAATTTCTTTAATTTACTTCATTTATTTTTTTTTTGCTTATTAAATAAGCTCATCGAAGGGGAATAATATTAAATGATTATATCCCTCTTCCGGGTCTCAGTCGAGGACCCCATTTATTTTACTTTTTCCAGTTATTTATATAATTTTATCCCTCATTATAGGCCAAGGCCATCTCAGTATCCCTTACATCCCAGCATTTCTTACACTCTTGCAACCCTTAAATATTCTTTTTTTTTTTTTTTTTTTTTTTAACGTGGTGGAAATCTTCAGAAAGACACCTTCAGCCCCCCTGGGGAGGGGCCGGAGGTAGTGTGGGATTTTTACCCACTAAAACCACCACGGTGGCCAGCACTACGGCGGTAGGGAGGGTCTTTGCACCCGCCGCCATATAACAAACTCCGCCGACATCGGGGGCCACACCCGATGCGGGCACTCCTCGGGCCGCGCGCAGTTGAGACCGGGGCCCCAGCCCCGGACCCCTACGGGATTCCGTTACATCTCTGCATCCCTTACATCCCTGCATTCTTTTCATCCCTACATTCTTTTCATCCCTACATTCCTTACATCTCTTCATCCCTTAAATCCCTACATTATTATCATCCCTACATTCTTTAAATCCCTACATTCCTTTTATCCCTACACTCTTTTCATCCCTACATTCTTTTCATCCCTACACTCTTTTCATCCCTACATTCCTTACATTTCTTCATCCCTTAAATCCCTACATTATTATCATCCCTACATTCCTTTCATCCCTACACTCTTTTCATCCGTACATTCCTTACATTTCTTCATCCCTTAAATCTCTACATTATTATCATCCCTACATTCTTTTCATCCCTACATTCCTTACATCTCTGCATCCCTTATAACAAATATATTATAAAGACTGGTTCGAGTAAAGGTAAGTAAAGGTAATTTAGTTCCTAAGTTAAATTCTTGAAGAAACAGCGCCCCCTAGCGGCAAAAATGCGAACTAAAATTTCGATGTCGAATCAGCGCCATCTGGTTTCGGAAAAAAGAACTAAACCTTGCACCATTTCTGGCCCCCTGGCGGTAAAAATGTGAACTAAAATATCGATGTCGAATCAGCGCCATCTGGTTTCGGAAAAAAGAACTAAACCTTGCACCATTTCTGGCCCCCTGGCGGTAAAAATGTGAACTAAAATATCGATGTCGAATCAGCGCCATCTGGTTTCGGAAAAAAGAACTAAACCTTGCACCATTTCTGGCCCCCTGGCGGTAAAAATGTGAACTAAAATATCGATGTCGAATCAGCGCCATCTGGTTTCGGAAAAAGGAACTAACCCTTGCATCATTTCTGGCCCCCTGGCGGCAAAAATGTGAACTAAAATTTCGATGTCGAATCAGCGCCATCTGGTTTCAGAAAAAGGAACTAAACCTTGCACCATTTCTGGCCCCCTGGCGGCAAAAATGTGTACTAAAATTTCGATGTCGAATCAGCGCCACCTGGTTTCGGAAAAAGGAACTAAACCTTGCACCATTTCTAGTCCTCTGGCGGCAAAAATGTGAACTAAAATTTCGATGTCGAATCAGCGCCCTCTGGTGGCGAAAATTTCAACTCACTTTCAGGGAGGTACTGGGTGTATGGAATGCAGGAATATAAGTGATACAAGGGATGTAAAGGATACAGGCATATAAGGGATGCAGGGATGTAAGGGATGTTGGGATATAAAGAAGGCAGGAATGTGAGGAATGCAGAGGTGTAAAGAATGTAGAGATGTTAGGAATGCAGGGATGTAGGGGAAGCAGAGATGTAATGGATGCAAAGATGTAAGGGATGAAAAGATGTAAGGAATGTTGGGATGAAAAGAATGTAGTGATGAGAAGAATGTAGGGATGGAAAGAATGCAGAGATGTAAGGGATGCAGAGATGTTGGGAATACTGAGATGTAAGGGTTGCTGGGATGTAAGGAATGCAGTGATATAATGGTGCAGAGATATAAAGGGTGCAGACGGAAGTAATAAAATCAACGCGTTCGTCCTCCTAAGGAGTTTATTCAATAAGCTAAGAAGATAATTACTGCAAATTAAATGAACGCAGAAAATGAAATAAGAATGCCTTTAGCTACCTACGTGAAGCTAGCCGGAAGGAATAATAAAATATGATTATTTGTAATTTTTCTTAGTGTATTTCGTTTGTAAATCGTTTGTGATGGATTGTGAGTCTATTTTTAACGTTTGTGACAAATTACTTCTTTTGTAATTAGCAATTGTATTTCAGTAATGATGTGAGTCGAAACTTTTTAGTATTTTTTTATAATAAACAGATTTTGCGATAATTGCTAATTGTAATTGATTGGAAATCGTTTGTGATACTGTGGTATCATCGGTATACTCGATCGATACTGTGGTACTATCATTGTAACAGTACACATATAACATTTATCTGCCTTGTTTTCGAGCATGCGTACAACGTCTCAGCGTCACTCAGAGACATGTTTCCGCGTTATTAAAAGGAAGGATATTTATTACTATCTTGCAATTACTATTTCGCGATTTGTTTGGCTTTTAGGTCTTATATTTTGCTATTCGTTCTTATATTTCACTTGTCGGTATTACCTACCGTCGGTATAATTGTCACGTACTTTATTGGCGTCAACAATTGCTGATACAATAGCCACACTTTCGGAGTGATGGCAGTGGCTACAGATGCAACAAGACTGAACATGCTTTGAATTTGTGCCTTGGAAACGAGCGCCATTTACTCTATCCTAGTATAAGAATGTGAAACACTTCGCACTGCAACAGCCTATGTATGTTGACGGTAATAGCAGATTGCTTCGATATCAATACCTATCATTGCTCAGTTTTGTTGGATTAGCAGTCGTCGCGGTCCGTGAAGATGTTACATTTCAGGGCCGCTACCCTCAACACGGACAGAGCGAAGAAGAACAGAAAGGGAAGGCTGAGCCCTCCCCTAAAGTGTACATGGTGTCCCAGAATGAGTGCTAGCTGCTTGAAGGGGTGGTAGCTGGGATGATTCTGACCAGCATTTGCCTTTCTGAAAATGTAGTTTGAAGCTTCGTTATTGAATTATTAATGAAAAATACCATCTAATTAATCGCCAAAATGTGGCTATTGATTATGTTCGAACGATGATCATGAACAATCGTGACGACACTACGACGGCACAATTTGGGGCTTCGTTTTTGAGATATAAGCAACTGAAAATTGGAATATCTTTTATCATTTTAGCTTAGCCCAGTGGCTTGTCTCACCTTGTATACAAAATAAGTATCTACCCTTTACTTCATTGACCCTGAAGTGATTTTGAGAATGCGATTCATAAATAGAGTATAATTAGGTAGAAATTAATTTATCCAAATCAGAAATCGAACTTTTTTAATGTTATCTATCTTTAAATTGAGAAAGTAAATAAATCTGTATTTTGGAGAGACCAGGCTCACCCCGTTTCCTACCTAATTACACGAATACTAGCTGATCAGTGAAACTCTTAAAATACGTAAGTTTCATAAACACCTATATCCGTATCCGTGTCGAGTTCCAATTTCACTCCATCTTTCCGGTGCAAAAAAAGCGTGGGCGTCTTTGCATTATCGTTATCGCGGTTTCGGTAGCCAGACCTGTTCGTTAGCGATAAATAGATATAGGCGTGTCTATTAATTCACTATCAATCGTAAACGTGCCTGACCACGTCACGACAAACCTGTTTTCTCAGGAGCTTCGCGATAAACGGAAACGTCGGTCAATTTTACGATTAACACTTTCTAAGTCGCGAAGAAGTCTACTGCCGGTATTTAAACGTTCTGATCCACTTTTCACTCGGCCCGTAACATTTATGCGGGTCTACTTTTCACGTGGTGATGCTTTAAACACCGGCTACTCTTCCATCCTGATTATCCTTTTACACATTCGCTGTCCACGAATAGTAAAGCTTGATTTGTTGCGGCAATTAACCGTGCAAATTGATGTCACGCAACTAAATGTCCATCAGGAAAATTTCTCTACCAGATAGGATCTCAAGTGGATAAGATACTTTCTTAAGTCAGGAATTTTGTTATTGATGATAAGCGGTTTATCTATAAATTATATTTATAATAGGTTGTTTGAAAAGTTCATTAATATTAAGATGACACATAAAGTTATTTGAAAATTTAACTGTTGAACACTATTTTAACTAAATTTCCCTGTTATAAATATAAAGCTTCGAGTTAGGATAGGTTACGTTAGGTTGGGTTTGCCTTTCCTCCATCATAATAAAATCGGGGTTAGGTTAGATTAGGTAAATTAAATAGAGTGGTCCCTGGTGTCGGCAGATAAAGAGGTAGTGGTCCTGGCTCCCCCCTGCGGCGCCGGATAGAGGACCACCGAGGAGTTTTAGTCGGTAAGAACCCGACACTACCCTCGTGTCTTATGCAAGATTTCTCCTCGTTAAAAAAAAAAAAAGTAAATGAAATAGCCAAATTTAAAATACGACTTTACTCAATCCTTAAGTAGTATAAAATTTAGAAAATGAAAATAATATGAAATACGGTATTAAATTAGAATTAGGGTTCTCTCCATGGTCCGCCATTCTATGGTTAACACCTTTTCTCTATAATTAAAAAGAAAATGTATAGAATCACAGTACGTCTTTGTGTCATCAATGATTAAAAGCATATCTCTTTTATCAAGATAAAAAGCGCAAAATAACTGCGAATCACTTGCAATAGTTCGCGGGAACGTCGACGAAGCATCAAAGTCTATTATCACCGGCAGACCTCTTATCAAGGAGTGGCGGTGCAGTATAAACGTATGAAGTAGTGACTCGTTAATGTAGTAATAGCCCAAAGCAACGGTGTAGTGCGTCGTGGTATACGTGGGCAGAGAGAGCATTCTGTTTTTTCGCATTGTCGGGCCAAGTAGTTTGTTAACGGCGGACGTCAGCGATGTCATCTTCAGAGTTTAACGAGGAGTAAGTAATACTTACGATCTCTCTAAACGACTCACCCCGAACAACTTCCGCGCTACAAATTGTCGGATGTTTCGCGAGTCTTGCCCATTAGATTCCTCTTTCGCGACGTTTCCTTCATTAAAGGGATATTGGCTTAGATAAATTAGTCACGTCGCTTAACTTTGATACTATAAATAGAGTATAAAATTAAATTTAAATTATCGTTACTCAAGAGTCCATCGTTAAGGGGATAATTCATAAAGTGGCACATTTGTAACATTGAAATTTCAATACATTGATTTTTATAATGCAAAAGTACTAATTTTTATATTTTAATGAGTGAAACTGTAGAATGGCTTAAAAACATTTGAAATGATGAGTAAGTCATCGAAGTGTTAATTTAAAAGCCCAGACGAGGATTAGAAATTATCAATCATACTCGAGAGTGATCAACAAGAAACTTGATATGTAAAAAAGCAGTTAGAGCTGTAAAAAGCTGATTTAAACTGATGAGTAATGATATTAAAGCGAAAACATGATAGAGTGAAGAATTCCTGTTATTGACACAGATAACGATGTCTCATTTGAAACGTCGTACTGTAATTAGGTCACCCGAAAGGATTAACCATCTATTTATCTATTATCGTTCTATATGCAAATATTACCTTTTTAAAGTATGATTAAATGTTCAAGATTGAGCGTTTAAAAATCAAGGCAGCCCATGATTACAAGGTTCAGTTGCTTCATTTATCACCTTACAAACGAAGGTAGTTATTTATAAAATTGCATGGAACTGATTGGAACTATAAATCAATCAATTAGTGACCAGTAACAAATATTGATTCTAAATAGATCATATCTAGAACAAATATCGAGGAAATATAAAATGATAGTTATTGATGTTGAAGTTAACAAGAAGACACCTTTTGTTTCTGATGATACACTTTTCTCTATTTAATTAATGTTAAAATGAAGATATTATTTGTTAACAAGAAACAGGAATTTACTTTAAATATACCACTTGAAAATGTCTAGAGTTGGACACTGTTTATTTGAAATGCCATAATTGTTAATTTTTACCATTTCTTTATCGAATTTTCACTTTTCTGCTACAGTATTTACCGCGCCTTTTATACTTTCTATGAATTATACTCGTTCGTTCTCTGAACTCTATTTCTCCCACCTACCTGTTCTTACTTTCAATCTTCTCTAAAACACTTCAGAGAACATTAATTTTTGTTCCACGAAAAATCGCATGCACTGGGTCGTCGAACCAAGAACAACGATAGGCTCAATGCACTTGAGTGCAACGGCCTTTGTCGTAACCGTGAATGCGCTCTCTCTTCGTACCTTTGAGACGATTCTCGCGTAATCGCGAATCGAACTTGCCTATCGGTAATCGAAATTCCGTTTGAACGCGAGGACCTGGTTTCGTTTCAGCCAGTATACATACTGCTTTCATTTCAATTGACTCTAGACATAAGCGCGATATAGCACAAGGACATTATATTACACTGACCTCGTCTCCGTGTGACCCGAGCCGAGTGGCTCATAGAACACCGCTCTAAAGTATTCATGCTTCGAATGGAAAGAAAACTTGTGCAATTTACAGTATGATTATATAGAGTTATGCAAATTGAGTGTTATATTCAAAATAAAATAAAAACGAATTTTCTTCTACATATATTTTTGCAGTAGGCGTCCGATAATTCCCTGCATTTCGAGCTCTGGAAAACGGAGAATTATCGATCATCGTTGGCATGCATGCCTTCTTCACGTATTTGTTTACGTGATACAGCAATACATTTATTGGCTATCTGGATGAAAAGGTCGAGTGTACGTGTGTTTATGAATAATGAGTGTGAATATGAGGCGTTCCTAATGAGGAAATTATATGGTGGGGAGTTAGCGAGCACCCATTGTAGAGTAGGCTTTCCCAGAGAAAATGTCAATATCTCTGGTTCCCCGGGGTTCTAGCCCCCCTCGGCAGTCTCGAGAAAAATGACGATGTAAGGGAGGAGACCCCTTATATAGTATAAGTCTGTAGCTCCCCACCATTTATTATTCATATTTCTCAATTATATACTAAATACTTATATTAGTTTCAATTCTGAATCACTTTTAAATTAAGATTTTCATTGAATCGAAAATTATTATTAATTAACCGTAGAAAGACCAAGGAGGTTCAAAAAATTATTTATTTTCACTTATACCTTTATTAATATTGAAGAATTAATTCTTTTTAGAAAAGACATTATTAAAAAATAAAAGCATTAGAAATGAATTACTACGTACCAGACTCCATTTTTCTAGAGTTAACGAATCCAATCCTCCTTCTTTCACGAAAAAAATTAAACTCGCATGATAGCAATTGTAACTACGTTCCATGATCATTTTTGACACGAGGAGAATGCAGCTTTCACGCGAACCCTTTCATTAGCTCATCCGCTCGAAGAACAATGCCACAGCCAATTAAACTCGTTTAAGCTCTAGACGCGTATTATGTAAGAGCAGACGAAGGGTGGCTATTGTCATTGTACTCCATGAATAGTGCGCCAGCCATTTTTGCAGCGTGTATCATTGTCTGGAACAAATGTGATCTCAAACGTTAAAAGAATGTGAAGAATGTCCCTTTAAACTTGCTTAAAATGAAAGAAAACAAGTGCCACATTGTAAAGTTTCAATGGATCCTGTGTTTTTTATTTTCAGAATAAAGCAGAAGGTTCCATCTGAAGAAGTATCAAACGATGAAGATTCAGATGATAGTTTGGAATATTTTTGGGAAGAAGTGGAAAATCTTAGCTTGGAGTAAGTTTTATTGATGATTATTGATAATGTATTTATTAACACACTGACTGCCACGTAAATGCGATTAACAAATACTATTGAAAATTTCATTAGATAACATTTTGATTTTTAACAAATCTTATTTACTATCTTCAAAATATTTCGTTATGTATTAAAATTCACTATTATCAAATTTTATTTATTTGAAAAATATATTAACACTACAGTAGCTCAACCAGAGGTATCAGCAGGTGTCAGCTACTTCTTATTAAGAAATTAGAAAGAAATTATAATATATACAAGAATATTTACGAAAATTTAAAAAGTAATAAAAATAATTTGTTAATTTCTCATTGGACAATAATGATTGCACCACTGCCACAAATTCTTCTCATAAAAACGTCAATTTAGTCATGAAAGAGCTAACGTATCATCGATACCACATTGACATGGTACGTGTCGATGGAATAAAGATCAAATTAGCTCCTAAATACGTTCTCTGCCTACGAAATTAGCAACCTGTCGATCACCTAACATTCTTCGAGCAGCGCAGGTGACGTGTAACCGCTACGCGATTCGCATACCCGTATAAGTTGTAAAACTTTCACTGATAACGAGAGCAACATTCCAGCGGAACGGTGTCTTCTGAATATTTAGAGGTTCCAGGCTGTCGTGTCGGGAACAGTTTCGTATTCGGCCGGTTTCGCGAGCGGATCATCCTGCGAGCTTTGCGAAACGCTGCGTTCTCGTTTTTCTCGTCAGCTTTAACTAGTGACATGCACAATTTTAACGACTCCTTTTGACACGTGCTCTGTCACACGCTGTGAATAATTAAGTGCAACGCAGCCACCATATTCCGCCCTAAAATGCACTTTTCGCGCTTGTGTCTGTCAGACGAACAAAGAAGTTGAATTATAACAGGATATTGTCCCGTTGAGCTTCTGTAAGTCTTTTCCTTTTTTTGTTTAACTTGCTGTGCATTACTGTGGAATGCTAATGAGACGTAGAGTCAAAAGATTCATTCTTTGTTGAATTAGGTATTCTTGCTTTAAAATGGTATGAATGAGATGGATTAGCACGTTTTGTAAAGATTATTTTAGGAGGAATTAAGAAGACTTATGTGACAAAATTGTGTGTTTAATTTTGGAAATTTCTGGTTTAGGGGAAGAGTGAAAGCTACTTACTTAAATTTTTCTAAAGTTTACATTTCTTTTCTGAAGTTTCTAAAATTAAAATTTATATAGATGTTAAATGCCTGCGATGAAGTAGGAGGATATTGTACACTGACAAGTGACAGCACGTCACGACTCTATTAGAGCAAAGTGCAATGTTCCACATACACGTTAACCTGGTTTTAGTGTCATCGATGTCATCGATGTTACAACTAGGCTTATCATCAGAGGCGGACTGGGACTTAAATTTTTACCGGAAGTTTAGTGACACGAAGGGCCCTCTTGTAATATATGGGCCTTAATTGTAATTAATTGGGCTCCAAAAATATTGGCCTACTGGCCGACCAGAAATTTTCCCGAATTCCCGATGTCCAACCCGCCTCTGATCGTCATGCTCCCTAAATATCCGCTATTATAAATGGCATAACTGTCTCACGTATTCGTAATTCCTATTTTCTCGATGTCATCCCCATTATTCGGAGGCTATTAATTGGACGAAACGAGCGATTCGTTTGAACCTTGTTGAACTAGTTGGCCGCTCGATTACCCCGATGAAACGAAAACGGTGGAACGAAGCAGCCTACACTCTGTGCTCGATCGATTGTCACGCTACTTTCGCGGATATTTCCCAGGAATGAAATTCGTTCGCATCGTTGGATACGTTGGGTCTTTGAACCAAGAATGACTGTTCCCGTGAACGATGAAACTCGCTTCATTCTTTGTGAATCACTGTGTTACGCGAGCAGAACCTCCGTTGAGAACAGTGGAATCAGCTTATTATCATCACTTTAGAGCTTGCAATATTTTATAACAATAAACAGAGGATAAAAAATGTTTATTATCAAATTCAATTTATTACAAACTACAATAATTTATTTTAGAAAGATAAAGGTTACGCTTCAGAGGAAGATCTATTTATGTATTTTCTAAGAATTTTTGTCATAAGCTCATGTAACAAATGAAAGATATGCTTCGATTTAAAGTAAGTTTCAAAGAGAAGGTTTATTTATATAATAGGAATTTGCTGAGAATTCTTATCATTTCTGCTCAAGTGGAATTATCACAATTCATAATAATAGTCGAAGTTTGATTACAATAGATAGATTATAAATTTCAAAATTCTTCATAGATTCCCAAAATTATAAAATTACTAAGAAACCAGCCTCTACTCAAGAGAAGATTTAAGTTACGTCAACGAGCAGCAAAGCATAAAAACAGAGGTACCATTTTGATAAATTTCCATTAGAAAGCTACCAATTTAATCGTATGACGTTCAATAAGAATGTACACTCAAAGTATACATTAGCAGTATCAATAATACAGATAGAAACGAGGAAGCACAGAGACGAACAGCGGATTATTAGTCGTTGAAAGCACGGAAGTGTTTTCATGGATCCAATTTAGACGTGGGAATAGGGTTACACTAATAGAAACACGAAATTGTCTGGTGTTTCCATGGAAAATTGCAGTGAACTCCGGGTAGATACGTACGTAAGAAGAATTTACAGTTCGAAACCAGTTCCTGGTTCTCATTCGAGATGCCAGAGGAAAGTAAAAGCGTGCAAGGGCTCGTGATCGATTTCCCGAAGACGAACGTGTTTCCCTGACATTTCTTCGCGAAAGTGAAACCCATCTGCGACAGGTTCTATAAAAAGGATCGCGATTTCACGCTTGTAAAAACATGTTTTCGAGATACTGTATAAGGGATAAGGATCATTTTCTCGAGTGGAAAATTGACATTAGTAATGGTGATATTAAAACGTTGCTTTGCCCTGTTTTTCGCAGACGATGAAAACGGTGGATCTGTTTTTCTCGCGTTCAAGTTACTTGCTCGTTGTGTAATGGATATCGGATGTTGTTGATCTCCTGTTTTATTTCAGATTTTACTTCTTCGAATCGAGTTCTTATCCTTGAAAACATTTTGCTGCGTGGCAATAATAGTAAGAGGCTTTTTAAAATTTATACATTTGAAAATACTAAACGAAGGCTGTGTTAATTACTGCTATGATAAAAAGAAACTGATGGAATTACAAATATGTATTAAAAACAAATCCGTATCTTTTTGATTTGTGCCATTATTGTTTATTTGATTGATAGACATTAAAATATATAGAGAATTGAATATTATTTAATAAAAAAAATTGTTTAAATTCGATGAAAACTTTCCATACCTTTTTGGTTTTAAAATGCATTCAATAGAGAAATGACTGGAACAACAAATATATTAACATAAATTAGAAACTATGTTAAAATTAAGTAGTTTATGACCTGGAGAAGATATTGTTAATCGTCACACGATTGTAGAGTAATTTTGACCTGGCTACAGAAATAAAATATACAAAATATAGAAAGTTCATTAACAGAGCTCAGGCAAAAGAGATAAGATTTACATATGAAAGTGTATTTTAAATTTTCTACACAATTTAGCTTTCAAACCTTCGTATATTAATATTTTAATTACAAATTATTAATTTCTTTATTTCTTTAAAAAGATCATTCTCGAATCAGATTGTTGATATTTGAATATTATGAAAAATCTAGAGCTTCTATCTTTTGATGTCTGTATTAAATACAATCGTGAAATGAAACCATAACAGTGCATCCGTCGTAATGCGATTTGCAAACGTTACTTGTCAGAAATGAAACTGTTTCTAACTTGTCGGTTAAGTACTTACTTATCTTTATTTCTTTGAAACCATAGCGGAACTTTGAAATAATTGAATTTGTATAATAAAAATCAAATTCGAATCGTTTATGATTATTTCTTATTCCATTCTCTTCTTTCTATTTTTCATTAATAATATTTTTTTGTAAATTATTGTTTTGTGTATCTTTTAAAAATACAAAGAAGGAAAGTAACATTTTAACGTCGTCATCAATCTTCTGAAGAATATAATCGCAGATCATATCAATTTTCCTCTTTCTAATTCAACTACTGGTGAAGTGTATATACCAACTAAGAGTTAAATTATCAGTATTAATATTCATAACTAAATATTAATAATTATCAATTGAAAATCTTTCCTTACAATTAATCTATAAATATTTCAATTGATACATCTCATCGTCAGATGCAACGTACCACGCGTTATTCATTCGTTGATCGTCGCCCACGTGCTTCTCGATTGTAGCCTCGACTTCCGGTCTTCGTTGAATGCAGCTCGTGGCGCCGATATTGACACCGATTTTGCTATCGACGGTTAACCAGGTCATTGTCTTTACCAGCCTGGAATATCAATACGTCTGCTCGTTGCGCGCGATTTATCTTGTCGCGATGAAATGAAATTCTACGTCGATGCTGTATCGCAAATTGCGACCAGGACCAGGTGGAAATGAAACTGAACGCTCTCACCTGTGTCACGTAAGGTCGATCGGTTCCTTGCCGTTTCACTCTACGGGTCAGGTTTCCAGGGTCACGTGAAAGCGCGGCTACACTAACTCGTCTATATAATCATTAAAACAGTTCGATAAAACAATCGATGAAATCTTATTTCCATTTTAAAATTTCACTTTTTACGTCCACAGTATCTTATATACAGAAGGCCGCTAATTAGAATTTAAAATTGAACTCGGGATGAGAATTTACAAACGTTTAGAAAAGCTACATCTTTTATCAGATAGCAGAGAGTAAGAAGAAAGCAAAGAAAGAAACGGTGCACTGTTTCTCAGCACGCATCGTGGTATTTTGCCGCGTGGTTGCGGACGAATTCAAAACGCTCGTTAATTCAGCTCCCCGTCGCGATTTCCGTCCGTTCGATCATATCGCCGGTAACACGCCCACGCGCTACGTGCACCACTGTTCCCTTATAATTAAAGCTTATCGGGAATCGTGGGGTGATAATTAATAGGATTCCTCTAGAACCCGTTTATTACATCTTTTTTTTCGACCGATCGGTGTCACTTTTCCACGGTGTTCTCTGTTAACCATGAAATTAGTTCAGTAAAAGGAGAATTTATGGAATTATATTGAAGGGAGTTGAAAAAGTTTTCTTTCATTTTATATTTTACTACATTTTCCAGGCTTTGTTTTATCATCGTTATTTTAATGAAATCA
Organism: Osmia lignaria lignaria; assembly: GCF_051020975.1. Classification (NCBI taxonomy): domain Eukaryota; kingdom Metazoa; phylum Arthropoda; class Insecta; order Hymenoptera; family Megachilidae; genus Osmia; species Osmia lignaria. The sequence continues at coordinate 11,203,492 of NC_135041.1, forward strand.
CGCACAAACTCGCTAATTGCAATTTACCCAGCCGTAGAATCGCTCGCAATTATTAAGCTACCGTGCGTGGAACGGTCGTAGGGTTGGAAAGCGGAAGTTCTCAAGCGGAATACGCTTCAACGAACCTTGAAGAGGCACTCAAAATATTTTGCTGAAGTTGATTGAAAATCGAAAATTATTGGCAATACTTCTATTTATAATGGACAACGAAATACTTATGAAAATAATTTCATATACAATGAATGTAGAAAATATTTGTACACCAATTTGTTTTATATAAGACTGTTTTATGTAAATGACAGCCTTGCAATTTGATCATTTTGTAAATATTAATTTGATATAATTCATTCATAGTTGAAGTCTTTACTAATTATCCATATTTTCTAAAGTAAACTACAGATGTCACGTTCATAAATCAACGACGTTGTATCAAAGAGAACTTAATTAAAGAAACTTTGTTTCATCATTTTCAAGAACTTTCAACGATACATATAGTTACTGTTAATCATTTCTGCCAGATGGAGATACTTTCTCTGGCACTTGAAAGATTTCTCATGGAAAATAAAAAAGCTTCTTTCACTTTCTTTTTCTGTATTCCTTCTTTGTGCAAACCACGAACAGAATGAATATCGAGCTCAGCCCTGTTAAACGTTCCTCGAATATAATAAGAAAATGGATAAAAATTTTCTAAGATCTATTTGCAAAGGAAGAATATCAGTTAAGAAAATGTTGCAATTAGTAAACTATCCTCAGTATTATCACAAAAGCTTTGTAACCTGATATAAAACTCCTTTCAGCCCAGGACCGAATTAAGGTTTTCGAAGCCTAAAGTTATCAAATTTCCAAAGTCCTCTTTGGTTGATAAACTTGGTCCAAAAATTGACATTTATTTGAAATAAAATTAAATAACATTTAATCGCAAAGAAAAAGAGTAACAGTAACAATAATTTCCAACCTTGGGTTGGAGCTCCCTTTACACCTCCCCTTGGTGTGACGCTCCATTCCACCAAGAAATTAAAAGATAAGAAAATACTTAATATTTCCATTTTACGAATTTGTAAAATTTGCATTCAAATAAATTAATGTAAAGTTTCCCTATGTATGCACGCACCAGGTTAAGATCAATTCTGGCACAGTTGTTTCCGCTTGTCCGCTCATTAAGTTCACAAGATCTCGTTGGGAATGGGGCCTTAACGAGTGGATTCTCATTCAGGAAATAAAATCTCAGTGACTTCGAATGCAGATTATATATTACAGCAACGATTAGACGTAGACTACGAGATTTCTTAATTTCAAAAAAGGTATTCGATACAGTAAAATTCTTGATTGATATATCTAACCGAGATTGTACATACATCTACCGTACCGTAGATTGTACATTTAACCGAGATAATTTATCTATCGTTTACGGTTAAAAACTTTCTAATTTTAATACCATTCTTTGCTGGATGTTACAAACCTTGATGAAAAACATCATAGTAAGAAAAGCATGTTCGATTTTCCCATGCGTATCGAATGTATTCTGAATGCAACAAACAAATGTAACAGACAAGCATCAAATATATTGGATGCATTACGAAGTTGATGGTAAATATCTTCTTAATTAGATTGAAAAATTAGTTATAAATAAAACAGAATTTCATCTGTAATTTTATGATTGATTATTTCGAGAAAGAAGCAGTCTGAAAAACTTAATAATTAATAAGAAACACATGCTAATAGAAATATACATATAATTGTATATTGTTATATTTGTAAATGTTAACTAAGAAAAGATTGCAGATATTCTATTACATTTTTTTTAAATTTCTAGTATGAATAATTAAGAAATAATAGGTCTTAGGTCTACCTATGTAAGTTTTGTAACTGTTATTATCAGTTAGTTAATTAATGAATTAATTAATTAATTATCCAGGCCTATGCACAGGAATTTACATGTTATTAATAACACTGTCATTTTTCTGGAAATAAATAAATAAATAAGCATGTATTTATAATTATCTGGAACAGTGCAGCATAGGGTAAAAACATAAATTATGGCTAGTGGTCCAAATTGTGTCGCATAAATGTCTCAGTAAACGTCGAAAAAGAAACCCACATACGTAAATCGAAGAACTCGCGTTCCAAGGCGGTCGTATAAGTCCATTGAGATAGCGAGTCAGGTTCCTCAGGGTTCGATTCGCTCTTGAAAGCCGGTCACGTAGCAGTGCATTCTCCTCTTTTGTTCCGGCAACTTTTCTCGTACACATCAGCTCTTTTCTCTCACGATCTTATCCAATGTTGACCCACCCCCTCCTTGCCCCTGGCAACCTTTCTCGTAACCCTTTTCGCCGACCTATGCCGCACGTGCCGCACCTGAAGTGCCTCCAGGCGGATCTTACATAACCTGATGCCTTGCGTAATACCGTCATTACACTTTTATAGTAATTCGTTGTATTTTTCAGTCGAACAACCGCAGGTCATCTTATTTCAAATTACAGTTTATGACCAGGACCGGTATAAGATTTCTGAGGCCCGGGGGTTATCAAACCTTCGAGGGCTCTATTGGTTGACAAATAAAATTAAATATCATTTAATCATAAAGAATAAGAGCAACAGTAAAAACAAAAGAGAAGCCTTATAATGGGGCCCGCTGGGAAGTGGGTCCTGGGACTATGGCCCCCTCAGACCTTTTCTTAATCCGGCGCTATTTATGACATAAGTCGTGTAAGGAATAAAGAAACGACAGATTTAACTTCAACAGGGTGAAATCTGACCCTACCATAATACTTAAGGATCAAGCGCACCTAACTGCTTACATAGTTTAATCCAACCAATAAAACAAAGTCTATAATAAAAAAACCGAATACACACCTACAATTTGCTCTCTCCATTTCCATTTTACTTACATATTTACAGTCTGTTTGTCGCTCCTCTTTTTTGGTACGTATATCCAGAACAGCAGGGGATCGTGAATGATGGTTATTGGAAGTCGTGTCTTCGGCAAAAGATTACAACGTCTTTGCCAATTTCACAGCGAGAGCTGCGAGTCAGTCATTGGTCCGGGTACAAAGTTGTAACTCTTGCCGTGCTTTTTTTTTTTTTTTTAACGATATCCCGTTATTTTTTGCAACGACGACAAGGTGTCTGGAGAACGAAGTTGCGAGGTCAATCGGGGAAAGTCACAGCTGCAAGCCGGTCGGGGATCCCAGAAAAATCCGCCAAGCTTTGCGAGCACCGCTGACCTACATTTCGGTTTGCTGATAACTTTCAAAGTGGTATTAGATGTAACCTGCCGGTTTGCCTCGAGAGTGAAGCGAACATTCCATCCGGCCGCGACGGTGTCGGATTTTAACGAGCTGCATCGTTGAATTCGAATTACAACAAAGATGCTTACCACGAATGTCACCCTCGTTGATACGTATCTAGAGTTTATAAAAATTTTAATTATGATCATATATTATGTTTGCTTGAACTATGCATAAACAGACGTCTGATAATAACTGTAAGAGAAAACGTCGATTAATCTTGATGCAAGTTCTAATCTTTGCGTGGATCGCGCGACCTTTTCGAAGACATCCCGAAGATGTAACGCTGTCTCGAGGAAGACCTTTTCTCGTTCACGTTTTCTCAGCGATCTAACAAGCATCCATTTACAGAAATATTGCGTCATCTGGCATTAAGACAGGCGTTAATGTCGTAACGACGTTACAGATAGAATTAGAATCCGTGCTATGGTAATCCGAGCTGTTTTATCGCGACCGTGTTGCCGAAGGTATTTGCAGCGTTAGAGGACAATAACTCGTACCGTAGACGGTACATCTGTCGCAATCGAGGTTCGAAAAGCAATGAAACACAATCGTGTCCCTATGTAGGTACATATCTACGTACTTATGTACCTTTTAAATACTTTGGCGCCTAGAGCGAATTGGGTGTCACGGTATTGTGGTCACTCCCGATGAAATCGGACGCTTTAATTCGATCGTACGAAGAATTGGTTCTTTTGATAGATTCGTATCTTTCTGGTGGTAAATAAAAAGGAAATCGACGGTTAACGCGTTGAATGTTGTAAAAACTATTAAGTGTAAGAAAAAATTTTTAATTAAAATATTTTACCTTAACACTTTGATGGTTGCACATTTGTGGAATTTATCACTTTTACAGTTTTAAGTATTTTTTCCGATATTAATTGCATTAAATTTCAAATTTGTTATTTAACTAATTATTATAAATGAGCGCCGGATTAAGGGGGTCTAAAGGGAGCTAGGGCATCAGCATTCGAAATGTAATGACTAATCGCGTACATCGTCAATAACAAAACCTGAAACAGACAAATGAACGTACCCATTGTAGGCTTCGTCCTTTGAATAGTTAATCTTCATTTTACGCTTTCAAGAAAATACTGTGATTCACAGACAATGATTTATTGTGGAGGGGAATAAGTATTACGAAGCCTAGGGGGATTTTCCCCGTGGAAGACTGCATTTATTGCGGCAGATGGTCATTCTAACTGTTATAAGGTAACATACGGACGATTATTCTAATCCCAAAGGCCAAATAGAAATCTAGTCATTACTGAAATCCATTGTTCGTTCTCAGAACCTAGCAAGGTCTTAGAATAATTTCTTTTCATATTGTAAATCCATTGGACCGTAATTAACACAGCCTACACGCGAATCGAACCTCGGTCACTTCCAATTAACCTTCGGTTCCATAGAGTCTCATTTAATTAGTGTTTACGGACTGGAATTAACCGTAACTGTGACAGACAGTTAATCGATCGTGTGGGACTCGAGGCTGGCGAACGATCAGGTTGGAAAAGGATATCAAACGTGTGACTATTTTTAAATATTCATATCAACTCTTGAATCTATACCAAATGTAGTTTAATTAAAAGATTTGTTGTTCAACATTTTTATTTTCAAATTTCCTAATGTTGTTGTTATGGATTAACTCTAAATGCATGGTACCACGAAACTCCCCCTTAACGAGATACTAATTAGCATTCGCGAAAATACGTGCAAGCGTGTTTATACACCATAACAAGCTACGATAACGGGTACAATTGCAACTGCAAAACACAGTTGGAGTTTCCAAGCTGACACGGGTATAGCCAGTGTCACGCGAGTACATACCGCGAAAGTAGCATCGTTACGAGAGTTATACTGATATCTCAGCAAAAAGTTTCTCGTTACTGCAGCGTAATATTGAGCGACTAAAAATAGGGAATCGATGGTAACGTGCACGACTATGTTTCGACTGCTTGAAATTAGAATTTCGAGCCATCACTTTTGGCAAAAATGAAATAGATGAAAGCAAAATGATTCTTTGGATAAACATGTTTATAGACGTAATTAGAATTTTTCTCTGGCGTGAACCAGATCTTTTGAAAATGTTGAAATTCTGGAATTAAACAGTTTTGAAGTTTTGGAATTACAAAATCTAAAAGTTTCAAAATTTAGGAAATCTGAAATTTTGGGAATCTGAAACTAAAAGATTTCTGAAATTTAAAAATTTGGGAAATCTGAAATTTTTTGATTTTGGATTTCTGGAATTTTGAAAGTTTGCACCTTGGGAGTTCTGAAATTTTAGAATAATTAGAAGACCGATCCACATTTTCAGGATAGCCAGGACCACCCTGATCCCTATCTAATTACTGAATGCACTAGGCTTTAAAACACTGATTCGGTTCAAACTTAATATAGTTATAAAGAATCTGAAAAGTAATAATTTTGCGGTAACGCGTATAAAGAAACACGGAAAGAAGACAGAAAAAAAGAAATAAATCGCGACTATATTACAAACGCGATTAATACCCGGTGAGCATAAAACAGAATTGCGGTTGTTCATGGTCTAACAAGATTTCCATTACGTTCACATCACTGATCAAGAGGATGCCGTACGATTTATAGATCGAAATTGATGGATCCCAAGATCGAATAAATTCAAAGTCCGTGTGCCGTTATCTCTAACCTGTCTCCACGATCAACCAAGTGAATCCAATTTACTCATCGAAGGAACGGTTCGAGCATCAACGATCCATGAGATCGATGGATCTTCTCTCGACTTCCGCCACAGCGCGCCGAGAAAGGTCTGCGACGACCAATTTCACGGTGAAACATTCTCGAGGTGATCGACGAAATTCGATCAGTGCGACGTAATAGAATTTGCCGGGTGGTTCTGAACTTTCAGCGAACTTGCGAACTGTTGCTTCTGCTAACCAAAGAGGACACGTCCTCGGTGTTAGTTTCCCTCTTGTTTGCGGTTTGTCGCGTGAATGACCCGGCGATGAATATACAGCTCGGATAAATATTGATACACGGTTGAATCGTTTTCAAATTAGTTCGTTTAATTCTAGAAATAATATTACAATAAAATTTTGTTTATTTGAACATTTTAAAGAGGCCTGTTATTCTACAAACTCTAAGCTTTGAACTAATATAATATTTATATTATTAAATTGCGTTAAATTTTATACAATAATTTTATATCTAAAATCAGAACCAGTATAAGGGAAGATCTAAGGGGATAAGAGGCCCGGGGTCCATTTTTCAGGGGTTCTTTCATTTACTTAGTCAAGAAATATTGAATAACATTGTTTTACTGTTGCTTTTTTTCTTCACGATTAAATGCTATGTAATTTTATTTTTAAAAAATTTCAATTTTCGAACCAACTTTATCAATCAAGGGGGCTCTCCAAGGTTTGATAGCCCCAGGCCCCAGAAACCTTAAGCCGATCCTGCCTGAAATTAGTCATTATTTGCAACAACTATCAATCAACCATTTTACTATTAAAACATTAATAAAGATAATGACAAAATAACACTCGTTTGTTCTTACATATTGAAAACATATTCCTAATCACCATTTTACATCAAGAGGGGTATTATAACAAGCAGAGCACGTGGCTGAAGAATGTCGGAGGTCTTCGAACAAAGTATGTATAACAAGGAAGCTGATCTAAATCTGTTGAAAGAATCAGTCACGCCCTATGTCATTGGCCTCCAGAACACGTTCACCCTTAAATTACTCAGCCAGCTACTTCTGTTTACAAACGAACCTCCATAAAACCGTGTTTCTCAAACTCTTTTTTACTACTCCGATCACGTAGAAAAGTTTGTCTATCCAAGAACTTCTTCTCATTTAACATTTAAAAGAACACTTTGAAACTACCCCTCTAACGAACACGTGTCCATTATAAAAACCACGATCGTTTAAAAATATTTGTAAATTGAATCTAACATAAGTTATAATAAAACTATAAAAGTTAAAATAAACAGTAATAAAAAGTTGATCTATGGACAAGTTACTCTAGAAACATACCCGCAGAAGAAGGGAATCCATCATCTCAGCCCCTGGTGCAGGCTAAAAATCAAAGTCTCTCTCTATATGGGTGGTCAGGTTCTCTTTTACCCGAAGAAGAACGGCTCTAGAGAAGCACTGAGAGGACAAGCAAGCGTGAACAGGCGGCATAAAAAGGCGGAGGGCGAGGCGGCGAAAATGGCCCTAAAGGTAACGAAGTCCCCGCGACAGCGACGGCGGAAGCGAGGATTTTAAGTGCGGCCCGAAAGACATATTTCTGGACGGGGTCTATATTTGGCCGACGGTGGTCCACACCTATGCGCAGGAGAGGCGCTGAACGATTTACGCGTCTGGAACTCCCAGCATTCCGCCGCGACTTTCTTTGTGTCCGCGACCCGTGAATTCCCGATAGACGCGCACGCCACGCGCCGTCCTGGAATCCTGTTTATGTCGCGCATCGAAACACCGCGATCGGCTTTTGATCTTTTGCTAGAATATAGCGTCGCCGGGCATGAATTTATGCCCGCCATTTAAATTGCCCGCGCGATCGGATATCTCGTAATTCAACGCGAAGCGCGGACCTTTGAACGGTCGAATTCGACTTGGCCCCCTCGAGAACGAACGTGACGGATCAATTCTGACCAATTTCGCGTTTCTAAAGATGCTCTTGGTTTATGATGTCATAATAATTGACCCTTGGGATTTAGTTTCGCTTCGAAAACAGAATTTGAAAGTATCAGTCTAAAATTTTGGTATACCTATTATTGAAAATTCTGCACTTCAATGCAAATTCTAGGGTCTATTATTTTATTGCATCCTAATCCTTGCATACCTCTTCAAGGTTCTACTATTATACAAATGCATAGATTTACTTTAGTTACTGGTAATACATTTTTACGACACCTGAGGTCATTTATGATCCTTAGTAATATTACAATCTCACAACTTCAAAATTCTGTATTGTTCATTTTAAATTAGTTTGAATATAACGCAAAGAGCACAATACGTTAACGTTGCAATAAAAATAAAAATTTAATGGTAAGAATATTTTTCCTACTGGTAAAACTTATTATGTGTCAGACTTGCTCAGGCTTAAGATTCAAATAAAGACGAAGATTCTTGTCGTATTTCAAACGGGTGACCACGAGCAATTTGAGACATTCCATTCTTACAGTTTTAGTTTAGCCAGGTATGCTGAAATTTACGGTAGGTACACCAAGCGATCTAAAACGGTTATTAAGAAGCTTCTGCTTAACAATTTCATTTCCGTTGATCCGACGCGTATTACCGAGTCGTTAAAATAGTTGAAATTAAACTACGGATCATTTCACCGCGACTGATGAATTCGGTGCACATATTTCTACAACTGTACTCCATGCTATTTTTGATAAATATCAGGATTAAAATCAAATAAGAAACGATAAATTAATTGAATAACTTGAAAAAAAATGAAATGAAAATAAAATGAAGAAAGAAAAAAGTTGCAGATACTCTGATACTGATTTCTGGTACTAATGGACTTTATAAATTTTGCCATGATTGAACCACCTCGAATTATTTCTCAACACAAAGAAACACGATTAACATCGATCTAACGATTTCAATCCGTAACCTTCGTTCGATTTCAAACGCAACAATATTTCACGAAATCATTTCACCCCCTGCGGTTCATTTCCAGGTTACTTGGCAGTAGAGGTGGAGAAATATCGATAGCGTATCGAGTATTATCGATGGTTTCTCCTATCGCAAACTCGATGATAAACGCCATATAATTTTCCCCTTATCTCATAACATGTTTGAAATTGCTTTGCAGTTATTAATTGCCAACCTTCACCTATAGCTCAGTACTATGATGAAACTAGTATTGATTCAATGGTTCACAATACAAAGACAACGTATTGAAATAATTCTCAATATCAATAAGAAAATATTGATATTCCATTGAAACCTAATATTTTCAGTAAAGCTGATGATCCTAATCCACTCTCCTTCTCCTCCCTCTATGCCCTCAAATTTTAATTACACTAATAATACTAATCATAAGAAAACGAAAGCAAATATTAAGAATTATTTATCAATTTTAATATCTTTTCAATTCGAGAAATTATTAAAATTGATTTCTGATTACTATCAGTCCATTTTGTCCCATTACGAGCCAAGATGGAACCGAACAACCAATCCACGTCGGTTTCGCTGAAAACCATAACCGCTTCCGAAGCGAAATGTATCCAAGAGCGAAACTGATCGCGGTTATAATTCACGCGAACGTCAGCCCTGATTTTTTACCCCTTCCACGGATTCTGCATAGTTCAGATTCATACGTAGGCCACAGCTCGGATTGATTCTTCTTCTTGTTCCTTCATTTGCTCGCGTTTCCAGCGAAAGCCGAGTTATGTGGCCGTTGGCCAGATTTTCGTGCACTCGTGCCCGCGAGACGTTATAAATGCGGTATTCGTTTACCGTCTCCGTTCTCATCACCTAATAGCAATAAGCTCGCGTGCATCATAAGCACCCGGCTTCGTATCTCGTTCATCGTTCGCGTCAAATCGCTCGTTAACGTTCACCGTTCGACGAGATCGAACTGCAAGACACCACCGGGGTTCTGAATGCTGTTAATTAATCGCCGATCTGTAGCCTCCTTACAGATCGCTTCGATAATTACCCCTTTCACTATTGCAGGTAACTATGGTTACCCATCGCGAAACGATCATCGTACGCAATGGATTATGGATGATTATATTAACGTTTGATGAAACATTTTTTTCACCTAATATTCGTAAGGTTAAACAAAACGATGAGATCACAATGGATAGTGAACGAGGGACAACTGGCAGGAAAATCAATCGGTTACCAGCTGATTTAATTGGCCGTTCGTTAATGGGGACGACGGTTCATTAGGAAGGTAATTAAGCGGTACTGGGCGGTGGCTGACCCCCGAGAATTCGACTTCACCTATGAACGATTAATCTTGGCTACTAGGCTCTCTTCTACTTCCTTTTATCCGACGTTCCACTGATGTTACGCTAGCTTTGATTAAACGGGAATTAATCGTTTCTGGATGAACCGCTGAGATATTCTATTTATATTAGCTATTTTCGCGTTTAATCGAGAAGATAATTTTCTATAACAGTATGCGGATGAAATTGGGGATGCTGAGATTGTTGAAATATATTTAAGTAAATGGACGAGTACATATTGGTGATAAATTAGAAATGAATCAAACGTCGAAAGGAGGTTTATTCTTCTTTATGCATTTCACACCCGGATTTAGCAGACCCCATTTAGCCCAACTCAGTTATGCGACACACCCAACTTTTTCTAAATAAGAACTCTGCTACGTTCCTTAGAAATGTGCTTGCATGTCTGTTGTTCTGAAACTAATAAACACGAACGTTTGATTTATGTTACTTAAAAGAATGAACATTTTTCCTATTACATTAGTAACTTTCTGTTTTTAGTCTTCTATGAATACTGTAAATTTTAATCGTTTCTGAAATGAAACTATAGGTATACAAATTAATTAATTAATTAATTAAAGCAGTTTCAAACATAAAAAGATTCTAAATGCTGCTCCAAAGTTACAGATAGTTAAAAGTCTTGAAAAATGAAAAAGAACACCGTAGTCTGCTTCACACAATGTTCCACTGAATTATTAATAAGTATCGTATTTCTGTAATTAATTTTCAAGCATAATCATACCGCGAACTTAAGTGCAGTTTTGCAAGTTGCATTCCAACAAATCGCTTATTATGTATAGCCACAGACCTTGGAGTTATCTGCAAGTTTATTGTGCAGATAACATGGCCGGCTGCCAGCTCGCGAATATTTTGCAAGCTTGCTAATTGCTCCCATAACGATCGCGCAGATGCACGCTGCATAGTTTCCATCGCGCGAGTCCTGTTCCGATAGGAAAAATCAAAATTTATATCGCGCTCTAATCACGTCGCATCTTCGGGCATCTTTATTTTTGAACGCCCTTAAACCTTGATTAAACTTGATATACAATGCTTGCCGGGAATATTAATTACGGGTTCATTAATCAGAACGGAAGCGGGCAAATAACGATTACGGAGAATAATGAGATGTAGGTCCGTACCAAGAGAATATAAATTAAGGATACAGAGTTAAAAGTTAAAAATTGTTCGATAACAAAAGAAAAAAATAGTTTTACATCTGAAAAATTGCTGATACGCAGAAATTCCTTAATTTATTAGATATATAATTTCTATTATAAAAGATAACAATTGTATTATTATCTTCTTTTTAATTAAAGATTCATTTTAAAAATTTCATAATTAAACTGTCTATACTGGAAAGGGTCAGATAGAATAAAATTCCAATTTAGAAATATTTATATATAAAATAAAATATTTCGTAACAAACTTAGCAGTCAGTATGAATATCTAATAAAATCATGAGTTACATTTTTATATTCTATAAGTAGTTTCATTAGAATAATTTAAAATCATGTGAACCGTTGGAACTTTCTCAACAAGTTGAACACTTTTCCCACCCCTATTTAATTGTGTCCTTTACTTTCTTCAGGTAACCCCAGTCACGCATTATTCGTGCGTCTACTTCAATTATTAGTCGGTGAATGGACTAAAGTGCTCATAGGTACAACATTTATTATTACTTCACGAGAAAAAAGAAATAGAATAAAAACTTTTCTCACCCCTGTTTCAAACATCAAATGGTAAAGAATTTCGTGATCCGCATTTGAATCGCATCACATTCCGTTTTACGACCGCCACCTGTGTGTACGCCTGCACACAAAGGGTGCGCTCGCGGTCGCGCGGGCGCCCATATGAAACCTGCGCGCCACGAGGTAAAGCCGCCAGTGCTATTCGTCGCCGCAGTGCGATACGGTCGATAGAAGAAAACGTGGGCGACAGTCTCCGGTGGTTGCAGCTGCTATACAAAACTGCCGCGACGCTTATTCCCACCACGACGTCATTATTCTACCCTATTCGAACATTTCCCGGAATCGACGCGCCTTCTTTCCTCTTTCCGAGGACGAGCCAACATAGGGTGGCCGATCGATCACGATTTATTCCGCTCGAGGATGTTGCGCGGGCGGCATCATGCTGCAAAAACTGTCAGATAAAATTCCTGTGAACGTGATCGGTGTACCAAGGGGTAGTTTTATACCATCTAAAGGGGTTGTTTTCGTCGTGGAATGATCAGTGTTTTGGTTCGTTGTGATTTCGAGGATTTATTTCAGAGATTCCAGCTGTTTCTGTTTACTATTCATTCGGATATCGTAATATAAAATTCAGGAAATTAAAAATTCTTAAATTATCATCGAAATCAAGAGTATTTAATTAAAACAATTTGCGACAAAAGATAAGGAGTTAATCATCCCTTAGCGAATGTTCAAGGGCAAGACCATAAAAAAATTTGCTTTTAAATGCGAACCAATGACGATCGCGATCTGCGAATCGGAAGAACGGTCACGATGCTCGATCGTTCCAGAAGCAATTTGCGGCCACGTCGCGATCACGAGGATACCGGAAGGAGAGGGAAGTGAGAAATACCGGCGTGGAAGTGCAACGATTCCGTGCGGCGTGTTGGCCCTGGCACGGCCAAACTCTAACTGATCGTGCAAAGAGAAACGATCGAGGCACGGCCGCGTGGCGAGCCGTGACATTGGACTACGTGGAATCTGTTTACTCGCGAACGCGGTTCGACAAGCCGATTCGTGCCACCAGGGATCCCCGTCCTTGACGTAACATCGACCTATCGATCACTATCGACATCTGGATTAAGCAACCGACCAGCGAGCTCGTAATTAATCGCTTTCTGCGACGTTAGATTAACGCTACATCGTTAGTGTAACCCTTCTCCATCGCGAATCCTTGATCTTGATAAATAATTACAAACCGGAGAATAATCGTGACTCGATCGTTACGGTGGTTGGTGAATAGTTTGACTCGTTTTATATGGTGATATTTTTCTGGGGAATATTTTATCCTAGTTATGGAATAATCGTAGCGGTCTCGAGTCTCGAAGGATCGACGGCGACAGGAGGTGGGCGGACTGGCGCCAGAGAAGAGAAGGGTTGCCGATCGATTTCAGCTTCGAAAGAGGATGCTCCGTTTCGCGACGTAGCAATACGTGTTTTTACATCGTAGTCACGTGCCAAGAAGCGTAGTTGTGCCGCGGTGGGAGATCGGTTCGAGTTAGAGGAGGTGGAGGAGTGTAACGACGAGGGGATTTTTCCCGGCGCGGCGACCGAACGTCGTTGTGGAAAATCGATCCGCCACCCTGGTTGGCCACCCCGTTGCAACCACCCAGCAGCGCGGTGCAATGACCTCGAAACCGGGAAGGTCCTACAGCGTGAGGTAAGAGGAATCGTGAAGGGAGAGAAAAAAAGGGGAATAAAGATGAGGCGGGGGAGACAGACGGAGAAAATAACCGCCTCCCTTTTGCCATACGTTCCAACGTCTACGACTTTTGCTCGACGTTTTTCTCTATTTCACTTCCGGCCACGTCTTTCCGCGGCTGCATTTTAAACCGGCCCCCTGACTGTCCTCGTCTAAAGTTGAACGGCGGGCTTAAACTTCTACGATCGGGCTCCGCTGCGCGTACGGAATTTACGATGGGTCGTTTATGGGGAAACGATCGTTTCGTTTCGACCCCTTGGCTTTCGTTTCAAACGGCTGCCTTAGCGAACATTATCGTCGCTCGTCTTCCCGTCGTTTAAGCTAAGGGACGAGCTGCCTGCGTTGAAACGACGTCGATGATACGCGGCGTTACCCTCGAAATGTCTAACTTTGTTTCCGCATTGAAGTAGCGAATTTGTGAATGACAGTTTTGATAGAATCTTTTCGGGTATCGTTAAAAAGTTATCATGGGTGTTGAATCTCTGAATTTTATACATTTTTTTGGTGGTTTTATGAACCTGTTTCCGAACTTCCTTCCCAATACTTATTTTTCCCAATTAATCCTTTAAACATTTGATTCGATGAACAATTCGATAACTCGATAACTATCCCAGAGTTTTTTCAGATTTTTCAGATAAATAACCTAGGTTGTCTACAGAAATTGTAAAACATATATTTCTCCACGATGGATTAAATAGAAATCGATTCATCCATAAATATAGACACTGCATTTATGTTTATGAATCTCCAAATTTTGTTGTAGAAAATAAAAATTAGAGCACAGATTGCTATTCAAATGATATTAAATCAACAAGCAATGAAATATTTGTAAAATTTCTAAAAAGATTATTTTCTACATTCTTACTTAAAGTGTTTCGATTCCATGGATCGAGTTCTTCCATTTGTACCGTGGAGTTATTTCACAATTTCTGTTTCTTTTTCCCAACGTATCCGGTACTTTCACCAGCCACCATTGACGAATAGTAACAGGTAGCAGTCTCCGTTCCCTTCTTTTTTTTTTTCGGATTCCCACTTAATTCTTTGGGATATTTCCGGGATCCAATGACTCGGTAAAACCCAGCCTAAGAAGGAAAAAAAGATTGTTTCTTATTAGTAGAGCGTTACACGACGAAATCGAGAGATTTACAACATCGAGCTGAAACGGGGAACTTCGTTACAAGCCGCTATCTTCTTGGCTCACTGGTCTCGTATTCGTTCCTTTGTATCCAGCACGAGTTCTTACGTGGAATCACCTACTTTCCGAGACCTTCACTGTAAGCCTTACATCGACTACACACTGACTGTAAACAACTTGTTTCCGTTCTCTATTTCACCCTCGTTCAGGTAGCACTTTGGTACAATACCGAAAGATGAAAAATTTGAAGAATTTTTGAATTTATAAAATTGTTTATTGAATAGTGTGCGTGGTCATCGATGTTTGGTATCATACAGTGCAAATTAAGGGGAGGTCTAAAGGGGGTTACAGCCCCGGATCCTACTTCTCAGAGACTCTCTTATTCTAAGCCTTTATTTTTTTACTATTACTCTTTTCCTTTGCGACTAAATGCCATTTTATTTTATTTAGAATAAATTTCAATTTTTGAACCAAAATTAACCAATAGGGCCCTCGAAGGTTCAATAATACGGTCCCAGAAATCTTAATTCTGGTATTACAAATTCGAAATATTTAACAAATTTTAAATAACTATTAAAAGTATAGGCGGTAAAAGAAAATATTCACTTAATACGTAACTCTAGGCATTAATGGGTTAATCTTGCTCTAAAGTATACGCGAAGACTTTATATTAATTCTAAAGTTTCCTGTCAAAGTGAGAAATTATTACTATATGTAAAACTCTGGTAATGCTTTGCTATTTCAGGTGAAATTCAATTATGAATGATCAATAATCACGATACGAATTTTTCATTCAGAAGATATATTATTTTCCCACGTGGCAAGCTGTTACGTGTACGTACATAGGCTGATGGAAACGGTATTTTCGAAACGTTCCACGGTGTATTCTAAGAAAACGTTTCTGCGCTCTTGACGCGCGAACAATAAGCTTATTGATGGGCTTGTTCTTGCTTTTACTGCAATTGCTTTTATTGCAATCTCGTATTCAGAGAAAGGCACGGCATGGGAATGGTACCTCGGTCATCACTCGTTCACAATTCCCTCGTTATTATTTATTCAGAACTGTGGCATCGATCGACTTAAATGGTTCATTTGCAATTTTTCACTTTTTCAATTTATTTCTTTTCAGTAAATAATAACTTTTGTATATTTCTTCAATTTTATTTCTAAATACTGCTTCAGGTCATTGACCTGAATTTTGTATTTTTAATTACTAATAACTTTTTTTTAATACACAACATTGAAATGAAAGAAGTTGATCTATGCTTGGGATCTATTAAGGACACTATGACTAGGAAATTAATTACGAAAGGGTTAAGCGACGTTTCTGGGAACACGTTATGTATAAAGCTTCGTACCTTTTTCGCATTTCTCACCGTCACTATATTCTTCCATTTATTCTTTTGATAAATGGTTGGCCATGTACACTGATAATTCACTCAGTATTTAAATTGGAGATTACATCTTGGAATGACACATTTATCTGCCGCAGTTTATGAGTATCAATCATTTTTCTTACGATTTGATAAACTTTTAACGAGATTACATATGTTTGGAATTTTAAAAGCACTCCTGTAAACTTCTATTAGATTCTGAGTTGGGCTGTCACGACTTTTATTGCTCCAATTCATATTTTTCTCTGTTCGTTTGTGGTTAGATAAGACTGAGAAACATTATCAGCTAAGCGATTGCAGACATGCACGAACCACACCCCTTTTGATTAAATATTATCGAACCTTCCGTCGCTATAATCCTTTCAAATACAAGGATACGGTCATAGATATTGTTATCTACTCCTCTTCTAGGGCCAGAGGAAAAAAATGTCTATTAATAAAGATATCGTGGCAGTTGGTCATTTCATCGATCAAGCCTATTTTCGTGGAGGGTGTGCAGCTCCGTTTAAGCAGAAAAAAAATATCCGGGTCAACAGCATGTCGAAGACCCGTGCTCCATTTATATTGGGATTCTGGTCAGTTTCGGAAGAGAGTTTATCGATCCGATACGGTGCACGTGCCAAAAGTGGAGACAGCCAAATGGTATGTCTGGAAATCGGAGCTTGTTTGAGACATTGGCAGCCGTGATAAAAAGGACCAGTTGTAGTAAAAAAAATCACATATTTTATATTTTCGACGAGGGTGAATTCTGACTGGGGCAAGGGAGCAATTATTACTAGAGAGGGATACAAAGCTGAAAAAGATAGGAAATTTTATCTATTTTCAGATTTTTAAGGGTGGTGTATTCTATCTGTGTTATCTTGTGCAGTAGTGTAACTAGGAATGGGGCAAAAGGATCAATTGCCCCTTTTGAAAAATTGAGAACCTTTTTTATTTAATACTTTCAAAAATTAAAAAAAATTAGATTTAATATTATTATTGTGCTAATAAGGTTTGTTTAACCTCCTTATCAATTGTGGTTGCGCCATTGATGTTGAGCATTTTATTCGAACCGGAAGTTAAAAAAAAAATTCAAGAAAACTTATCTAGTTCATAATTATGTTTTGTTTAGGTTTAGAAACATTGTCGATTCGTATTCTCGTCGATATAATAGCCGTGGCGAATAGATTCTTATCAAAGCGGCATTATTGTAATGGTTGTTTCACGATAATTAAGAGTACACTTTAGATAGCTTAGCGGATATATCGTCGATCAAATCGTAAATCAAGCGCGGTTGTTACAAAGCCATCGCCTCGGTTTCGTGCCATGATGCGACTTGCGTAAGAATAATCATTCTTCAACGATGACAAGGTTAATTATCGTTAGAACAAACTACTATTAACGTACCGCTTCTAATATCCTTCAGAAACATCTATTGAAAGAAGTTGTTGAAACATCATAAAGATACCTTGTCTTTACCTTTTTAACCCTGATATTATATTCATAAAAACACTAATTGTATGACAATTGTGATTGTCTATCTTCTGACAAATATATTAAATAAAAAAGTCTTTCGCAGATTTAGAAATGTAATGAAATGATGGGATTTCAAGGGTTAATTGAAATAATTTTATGAAAAGAAAATTATATTTTTAAACACTAATTTGTAGGCGTGGCCCCTCAAAAATGTGAACTGGATCTCTTATTGTTTAAAAATTTTAAGATTCTAAAATTTTACAATTTTAGAATTTCGAAATGATATTTCAGATTTCCGAAATTCCGGAATTTTTGAATTACAAAGTTTCAAAATTTCTATGGGACTTGACCCACTCCCCAAAAAAGTTCTTCTTAAACAAAATTATTAAATTTTGCTTAATATTATTCGTCATATTCGTTCTAAGAATTCAAAAAACGCAAGTGTAAGTACATTTTGCTTCGTTATCTCTGACAAATATTACTCAAGCGATAAGAACAGGTATAAGAAATTCAGTATAATCAATCGAATAGGCCGCATTTTTATTTTCCACGCTTGTTTTTGTACCTATTATAACGAATACAAGGCCACCACATGTTATTACCATTCACCTATTATACGTTATGAAAAAGTCATAAAAATGTTCCATCGTTTTGTGGGAAGCTTTATGAATTATGATGACGTTGATTCTGGAATCTACGTTCCGTTCGAGCTCTAATCTTATCTGCCATTCGACCAGTTACTGTGGCGATGGCTGTCAGTTTCCATTTTGCTGATAAAATGTACGATTCGGCTGTCACAGTGTTCTTTAATTTTTTACGATCTACTAACGTTTTTTAGAGGGGCTCAGTCAATTAGTGCTATACAGTGTGTATTGAAAAATTTAATTTTAACGACTTTACAAAATACCGATTTTAATTATTTCATAAAGTATTGGCTGTGATACTAATTCTGTTAGTTTAAATTAAGAGATTGTATCTGATCTAAAAACTAAATAATTAGAAAAGGAATTTTTTCAATTTGAAATCATGCAGTTCAACGTTCTAAATGGAAGGACAATAACAGTAGTTAATTGTAAGTGATTTAGCATTTTGTCATCTTTAGAAATTTGCATAAATGAATATGTCACGTTTTCTATGCAGTACAAATGATTTCTACGAAATCTCATTTATTTTATTACGAATGAAATATTGAAATGAAGTTCACCTCTTCGAAATGAAACGATGGAAATTTATAAGAAAATGTCTCTTGAGATTATTAACCTTTAGTTGGTATAATGACATTGCAATGAAACAAAATGAATGGAATGAAAATGGATTTTTTACATCTTTTATTATATTTTTTATTGTGCAAAATGAATCAGCAACTTTTTAGTTGTAGGTCATTAGAGTCCCAATGATACTAATTAAGGGTTAAACGAACAATTTCTAGCATAATGATTACACGTACGGAAATGAAAATCTTGAATCTTGAAATTGACTAAAAATAGGCTTAGTACTTGGATAAGTGTTTTATCGAAAAATAAATCATCATTTTGTACGTACTTGAAATATCATCAAACATACGATACGTAGTAGCTGTCACAGTATGACGGATGATGCATTAGGATGAATACTCTAATGATCACTGGTCAAATTAAAAACTTGAAACTTTCTTCCATTACTTGACTAGTTACATACTTTTTGTTTAACACCGTTTTCTATATTTCTCTTATCCATTTCACTTTAATCCAAGTAGAATTTCTATATTTCATTTTACAGTATAATGATAATTAATGTCATTAACACTCGTTTCTGGTTTTATACTGATACTTACTAGACACTGCATTATCAGTAAAATACTATTTTTTTAAAATAGTAATTAGAAAAATGTAATGCTAAAGACACTGAATTAATTTGTACATCTAATAGATAAATATTTTTTAGTTTGAAATTGTGCTTTTTTTTTCAAAATTGAAGGGTTAAATAAAATAAAAGCAGCCTTCTATTACAAAAATTCTGCATTATGTTTTGACCAATGAAGTTTATTTGAAAAAGAGCTTATATTCTTTTTACGACCAGCACTGGTTTCTAATCTATAAATCAAAATATTAATTCCAAGTCTCATAAATTCGTAGAACGTATCTTCGCTTAATGGTTCATTCGGACGTGTTATCTGACAATAGAGATAGTTATGCAATCGACTAATTATCGGTCATTACGCGATGCCGATGGCGCATTCTCAGTTACGTCACTAACCTGTTTGCACGGTGACTTGTGGCGTCAAATAACAGAGAAATTTTGACCAGGAAAGACGCAGTTTCGAGGCCATACAAGAAACGATAATTTATGAACAGGAAAAAGTGGAATCTTGGAAGATAATCAAACCAAATGGTGACGTGACATGATGAAAATTTCATGGCAACGAAATCGTGACCGTGAAGGAGACTAGTGTTATACGAGGTGATTCTAATAGCTGGGCCCTACTACAGCTTTGTTTTGCCACTTTTCCATTTTGTAAGACATTTCTAAATATTTGAAATTCGATGTGTTTTTTTATCTTTAAAGTAAAATTAAAATACTTTATTTGTTTCATAGAGATCTAGATATCAATTTACCCTAATAACTAAAAATGTTAGAACAAAAAATTAATAATTCATATAGTATTTCAAACTTCTGTATGAAACATTGTATTCTAATATTTTCTTATCCAAAATGTTCAGTTGCATTTTGCAGATGCAGCGATGCACTTTTAAAAAGAATCATATGACCCGATTACAGAGTTTATTAAAGATCGTGAAATGTTTCTCTATAATTTTTGTTTAATTTTACTCGAAACAATACTACAGGGTATTAGAATCACCCTGTATATTTTATATTCACGATCTTATGAAAGTTTCCGCTCTTTCAGCAAGATGGTAAAAAATGCATAAAGTAATATGCATTATTATATAAACGAATGCATCAGAGGCAAAGATTTACGTAGTGAATATATATGTATAATAGTTTGACTTTTAAATTTAGTTCTTGTATGATTATTTAATTTATTATTGCACAGTTTGTTAGTATAATTTAATAATATTCAAATTGAAAATTGGTCTAGCTAATAGTGTTAGCAATCAAGTCATTGCACTTAATTAGTATGCATTATGAATTCTACCAATTTTATTTAAAGCATAATCAAATGCACTCCTGCTGATCCTGATTTACTAGTTTAAAAGCAATTTAGCACGGTTTCGAATATTCATGAATATTTTCATTAAGGTATTGACTATTCTTAGAACGATCGCTTAAATATTAATACGAGTAATCAAGGCGTAAGAATGCCATAAATTAATCACTCCGGCGGCTATGTAATTAAAAAGAAAATTCTCGTTGAATGGCTAGCTTCGGGCATTGATGCACATTGCACTTTTTGTACGTAGTAAATTCATCCGATCGTTGAAACTCTTTGAATTCCTTGCTGTTAATACGTAAGGCCAACATCGTTTTATGGTTTCTTCGTACTTTAGCTAATAATATAATTTTTTCTAGTTTCTTCCTTGAAAATATGTTTCCTCAACTCATTAATACCCTTTAGAATTACCCTTCCATGTGTTTTTAGCAAGTAATGCAGAATCATTCTAAGAAACTGAAATAAAATTTCCAATGGGAAATTTTTTATTTTCAATTTAAAAAATTGAAATAAAATTATTTATTCTTTTTCTGGGTCTTCATTTAGAAAAAAAATTGTTAACATAGATGAATTTTTAGATTATTAGTTCTCAGACTTCCATAATGGCGATATGGAGAAAGCAGGAAATAATATTAATATTAAAAGCAATTTAGAAACAAAATAATATGATTTTTAATTGTTAAATATCATAAAATTTGATAAATTTTCTCTTCTCTACATTGTCATTTTCCCTAAGGATGTCCGAAGGGGAAAGGCGGGAACCGGGGATACCGTCATTTTTTCTGAGGAAACCTGATTTGATCACGAGTATACAACATATTAATTATACCTATTATGAAAAATGGTATTCTTATGGCGTGCGGTTCGAAGCTGTCAAATATAAATCATTTTAAATACGAAAGAGAACATGAAATTACAGAGGTTGTAGATATTATGAAATGTACAGCCGTCAAGGTGTTAATGCATACATGCAATTTATTCGTGACATTTGCATCGTTCCAGTACTAATAGAATTCCTACATAAGAAAAAGCAAACAGGCCAAGAGTTTCGCTCGATCGGATTACTTCCATCCTCATTTTACCGGGACCCGTAAATCAATCTTCCTTTTAATTTATGCTGTTTGATTCTGATCTAAAATGCCACGTAACACGACTATGCTTGCATAACGACGTCTGCCACCGTTGTGTGACTTTTACTCCGATGTCTCGTCGATCTTCCTTACGTCAATGTTATCCCACCTTTTACTATTGGCGACGACCTCGTGGATCGAATTGCGGTGGGCTCGTAACGATTCGCGCACCGGAAATCCAGTCAGAGATCTTGATAACACTATCCTCGAGCTTCGCTTATGCACTGTAATTGTACTGACTTCTGACGAGTAACGAAGTCTCGTTATAACAGTTGTAATTTTGTTTGAACAGATGAACGAATTTTCAAATATCCTAGTAAGTGGTAGGAGTTTCTTTCCTTCACCGAAAATTTGAACCTTCATCACTCTAAAATTCTAAGATTCCAAAATTCCACAATTCTAAAATTCCAGAGTTCCAAAATTACAATATTTCAGACCTCCAAACTTCTAGAATTCCAAAATTTCAGATCTTAAAAGTGTAAAAATTTCAAAATTTCAGTCTTCCAATATTCTAGAATTCCAGATCCTAAAAGTATTAAAATTACAAAATTTTCAAGAATTCTGAAATTTCAAAATTTCAGGAACAATCTAGCCTACCTCAGAAGAAGGTTCAAATTACGTAATTGATATAATCGACACTGCATTCATTAAATGAAATCTTACACGAGTCTTTAGATTAGACACTGATGAGTCATATTGATAAAATTTGAAAATGACTTTCTTTGTTTCTTAATTTTTACGGGAATAGATCTATGGTACTTGATAACAGCAACAAACGGTTAGTTCACGTTTCCGTTCGTGCTCCGACTAGCAATGAGTGACATTATGATGCAGACTGCAGTTCTGTATACATAGTAAATTCACTCGGCCTTGAACTACCGGTGATATACCGTGTCGCGTTCTTCAGAATGCTATTATGCAACGTTTGCATTATCAACACTTGGCTGTTTTCAAGCTGCGCTTATCATAATCGTACGTGCCACGATTTGTCGTGTGAATGACTATCAGTCAATGAGTTTATTTTATCTAATTCATTTTGTCTATAATATCAGATAAAAAAGTAATATTTAAAAAATTCAAGATGACCCATTAGATTTATTGAACAAAAACTGTTTTGGCAATTTTTAATATTAGAATTTGTGGTCGATTGTACTATTTATTAATATTTCAATACTGTTAATGATAGATCCTGTTGGATCAAGGTCTTTGATATTTCACTCTGATAAAACACGCTTAGGTAGCTTTTACTAAGCCAATGTTCAAACAAGATTTTCTTTATTCGTCGCTCGCATTGTTCGTTATTCGTTATCGTTCTTTATTCATGTTACATGCCATTTGCATTAATTCCTGTTAGCGAGATACTCATTATTCATGTCATTCATGTTACATATTCATCATTTACACGAAAATGGTCACCAATTATTTAGAACTCTCAAATTCTCAAATTCCAGAGAAGAAACGTTTTTCGTTTGAGTATCGCCGTAAGGTAAGGGTTAATTATTCTTTCATTTACTATCCAAGTTTCTTCTTGTTTGAAAACAAAGACAGAATATGTAAAATTCCATGAAAATTCGCTTCAGGTCAAGCTACATTTCCATACCTTC
Source organism: Osmia lignaria lignaria (assembly GCF_051020975.1). Taxonomy (NCBI): domain Eukaryota; kingdom Metazoa; phylum Arthropoda; class Insecta; order Hymenoptera; family Megachilidae; genus Osmia; species Osmia lignaria. Next base: position 11,227,028 of record NC_135041.1, read on the forward strand.
AGGTGTGTCCACATAATATGCTACAAAAGGGTGTGCTCACCAAACACCTGAATCGCAACAGAGCAACTATTGACCTCGTATAGTAATGAGAAATTTCAAAGGAAACATGCTAAATGCGGTCAAAATATCTTCTTCGAAGCCCTTCCTTTCTAGTATCTCGTAAGGTTTCCGTTGTCCTCTTCGTAACTGGTCATTCTGCGCTTCAGTGTCTTTTCCACCGGTCGTTACACGACTGCGTTTTATAGTGAACGATGACCACGTGCTGTTAGTGAATTGAATTCGTCGATAAATTATGCAGATAAGAAAAACTGCACGCAGGGAAACATTTGTTGAATTGTTACATTCCGTGAGAATGTTTTCGTTTTACGTGACTTGAATGATAAAAAGTATATGCAAGGCGAAGTAATAACTGTGAACGTTTTAATTACCTCTGGTATTTTTAGAGGTAACAAGCATTTTATATTCATAAAGTTTCCAGGATAAACTAATAATGACTTCTTTGTGGGTGAATGGTTTCCAGAATTTTTAACCCTTAAACAGCGGTGCTTGGGCCAATCGTGATCCGAACTCACAAAACATATGCAAGGATATTAACTTAAAGTTAAATGGATAATTTTTAAACGAAAGAATTTCATATATTGGAAGGATAATTTAAGAAAAACAGTGTAAAATTTAAAGAATGGAAATAATGTGAATACAAAAATAAATTAAAGTTGTAGCTCTCTCCATGGTCCGCCGTTCAAGGGTTAAACGTCTCCTTAATTTTTTTTTAACTAATTAACAATATATGACATACCCCATAAAATAAGATTACTACTTTTTTAATTAATAACACTTTGACGTACTCGTAGGTTGGATGATTCAAAAGGTGTACCCTTTTTATTTGCCAATAATTTGGGAATTTCCTAAATTACAGATTCTATTATGGCAATATGTAAAGTGTACACTTCTAAGAAAGGAGCACCGTAAATCCTTCGAACGAAACTTTAAGAATTTACGAAGTATCCCAATACTTTAAACAAAAAATAGAATCTTAGAAAACAATATCATCTCCATTTGTTTAAATCACAATTCCTACGGTATATATCATATTGCTCTGAAAGAGTAGCCTAATGTCGCTCCCCGGGTCAAAGGAAGTATTCGTCCATAGTGAACAGGTGTTAGCGAGTCGCACGTGTTCTCCTCGAGTACGCTTCGGGTACTGGAGAGAGAGGAGTACCGTGATGTTCCAGAGCAGTGATTCCGGTCAGCTAGAATAGCGGTACTCGCTCGGCCGTACATCTTCGTTCTCCAATTATTACGCTGCTTTCCGCGGCGCGCACAGTACTTACACGTTGTCGCGAAAGCGGAAGAAAACGCGCGCAACACGCGTCTCGATAAAATCGTTTCAGGTTTTATTTTTCCCGTCGTCTCCTTTCTCCGCTCTGCCATTTAATGGAACTCATTGCCGCAGGTTTCTTTCCTCCTTGAGATATGGAACTGAGAAAAAGGAGGCGTATCAGAATTCTTCTCTTTTCTTTCTTTATTTTTCATTTCGATCGACAATTTTCAAAAATATAGATTTTTAACCGCTTCTGTATCAAAACTATCTATTGATTTAAATGTCACATACAGAACCCATAAAAGAAACGAAAGGAGAAACGGAGCTTCCAGACAAATCCGCGAATGGAAAAAAGGGGAGTAAGAAGAAAAATAGAAGAAAAACGGTGAAGCTTCTGGAAGCGCGGCGACGCGACGCTGCCGTCGCGTCGGTGCATTGAGTGCGTTTATGAATGCAATTCCCGAGAAGCGTGCAGCGGCGCTGCAGCTGCGCCGGATAGTTGGTTAAGGCATGTGCGCCGAGTAACGGCTAATTGGCCACCTTTCCTCTCCGAGAGTGGAGGCCCGTCTCTCTTTCTCGTGGCCCGACTCGTGCCAGTTTTGTTCGTTCTGCCGTGCGGTTTGTATCGAGCCGAGTTAGAGCAGCGAGGAGCATCCAGAGCTCTGTCACGAGCGAGCAAACCATGGAGCCTTGTACGCGCACCGCTTCGAAACGAGGACGCTTCCTTTGACCGCGACACTATCGTTTTTTTTTTTTTTCTCGTCGTTGCACTGTTCGCCTCGATTTTCTACCGTTTTCCATTGTTGCAAAATCCTGTCGACGCGTTCACGGCGAACCCCGAGGTTTATTTCATTCAGCCGCGAGTGTCTTTCAAAGATTTGTGATCGTTCGCTTGAGGATTTCGAGGATTGAAGTTTGAGGTTTGTAGCGAGTTTCAGATTTTCTTAGACGTTTTCAGATTTTGAGATTAATTGTTTGATGGAAGAAAGTGTTCAACACGTTCATTGAAGACCCACGGATTCACTAATCATTAGCGTGAGTGGGATTAACCGTAGAATTTTAGAATTTTCAAACGATAAGGAGGTATCAGTCTATAGTTTTTGTGGGAGAGGGGGCAGGTCCACCCTGGTTCCTTTTTCATTACTCAATATAATTAATATTATTTTTCATTCAGCCAACAAATAATGAATTTTGTTTTATTTTCTTGGATTGAAAAATGAAGTACAAAAGTGTAATGGAAGTTAAATTCCTTGGAGTGAAATGTAATTAGTGTGATTACTTCTTTACATGCCAACCCTTTATGCACTTGCGTAGGGCCGTCGCAGGTTGTTCACCGCACAAGAGCGGCATTTTTACTTTATTGTTGACTTTCAGAAGGAAGAAAGGTTTCAAAGTTTTATACAAAGGAGTCTTGTACATCGATAACCCTGCACTTGCATAACTTTGACATAACAAGTAGAATTTCTGTTGACCGTTCAAAAAATTCTTCGTCTTGTTTACAGTACTCTATCATAATAAATGAATTATCGAGTAATGAAAGAAATCTTGTATCTTAGTCTTAAAGAAACGCTGACTGATCGCAAATTGTTTTTCCACGACAAAATACGCGTGTCCAATTGCAACAATTCCGTTTTACGTAACTCGACCAGTAAATTCACTTCCTGTTGGTGTTTCAATATTTTATTGCATCTGCTAAGATTTGGAATATTTTACTGTATTTATTAGAAAACATCCCAACCAAGAAAAGCTTTCCAAGTTCAATTTTTCTAAGAAAATATTGAAAAAGGAAAGCAATTCTAATTCGATCAAGAGATGTACTTTAGAGCACTGTGGATTTTGTAGTATATACATATAAGGAGGCGATAAGCTCTGCTTTTTTCCGCTCATAAGCTCATCGGAGCCGAATATACAAATTCTCTCCTTTCCAATCGATGATTCGCAATTTCACCGATTCGCGATCGTAAAATCGTCCTCAAACATTTCCACGATCCTCCGCATCCGATACTTTCGCTTTACGAGCGGATTTTGCATAAACGTCATCCGTTGCTTCGGCCAGAGATAATCAGGCTTCATTAACCGCGGGGCAAGAACCCGGCCGCGTGTTAACGATCAGGTTAACGAGGAACTAGCGAGGAGGCAGCTTAAAAAAGTAACGAGGTCTGTGTACGCGAGCAACTTAATCGAGTGTATAATTTCGGGGTAAGAAACGGTTTCGCGCGCAAACAACCGTTTTGTCGAGAGAAAATTCCGAGCGAGCTGCGGCCGCATTGTGGCGCGATTCAAATAGCATGAAAACGCGAGTCGTCCTTCGGTCACGAAAGGTACGCGTTGGTGCTTCGTTGGATAATAAATTGTTTAGTTGGTAGAAATCCCTCTCGGGTAATTGGATCCAACCACGAAGGAAATAGAAAGAATTAGCTTCAGTTGCGTGGTTGGTATATTTTCAGGTGACATTAAAAGTCACGCATTTTGCTGCCGTGACATTGTAACAGTTTCAAATATTTTTATGCAATTTTATGCTAGAACAATTGGTGCTGAATGTATATAAATTGCATTTTCCCCATCTACTTAATTCCCCAGGAGTGGATTAAGATTTCTGGAGGCTAAACTTTACAGGGCCCTCTTTGTTGATTTTGGTACAGAAATTGAAAGTTATTCTAAATCAAATTAAACGACATTTAATCATAAAGAAAAAGGGATAAATGGAAGGTTCAGAAAGGAGCCTCTTGAAAAGTAAGGCCCGAGATTGTAGCCCTCCTTACACCTTCTCTTAATCCAGGGTTGTATTTCCCGACTGACTTTTTACAGAAATAGCAGTTGTCTTGTTTCTAAATCGTGTTAATGATCAATTATAAATTTAGACCAATTGTACTCATCGCATTGTGCATACATAATACACAGAGCTAGGTTGTTCACTCATCTCAATGAATACTGAGCTCATAGTCCAAGAAATGTTATTACCACATACGTCTTAATTAGACGTGTCCACCTAACTATCATTGCAGACATGCAGCTACAGAAACGTGTTTCCCGTTACAGTGGAAGGCTGTTGCAAGAGTTGCTCGTAGCTATAAGAATATTCGAAGAGATAAGAATTCCAGGAACTTCCGTAAAAGGGGAATTTAATTGAACTTTATTGCTCAACGCTGGTTCGTTGAACGAACTGTCTGTAAATATCGAAGAGATTGAAGTTTTGACCAGCGAAAACTTGACTCGTTGCAGTATTTGTTTGAGAAACAAATAATTTTCAGATTTAAGCATTCAATTTGCTATTGATAGTAATTTTATTCAAATTTTATCTTGCAATTTTATCTTTTGGCATAAATGATTCGTGATTCCACGGCAGTGCCGGATTAAGGGAAAGTTTAAGAAACTTTAATCCACTCCTGTCCTACAGTATTGAGAAATAAAAGTAGAATTTTCAATGTTTAGCTTCATCTTAATTTCAACCCATAATTTTTATGACAAATTTACCAACCGTGAAAGTGTTAACTACAATTGAAGAAAAAATTTAAATAAGCGACATCCATCATTTGTGTAATGCGAATTTTGTTTCAGGTCTCCGCGAGTCGGAGGGCCTCTTTCGCAATCGTTAGCAATGATTCCGCCAACGATGCACGGCCATGAATTTAATCAACCCCTGTCGAGGGTGGTTATGGTCCGTAAAACGGATCAAAGGACATTCAGCAAGGGTAGAAGGGGAGGAGAGCCTCTCCTGGAAACGGTTACCAGGGAAACAGTCGAGCTTTTCAATGGTGGCCGAGCCGAGAGGAAATATACGTCTGAGACCAGAGACATCGTTACGCCAAAATCAAACAGGTATTCATTTTCTCTTAATTACGTTACTGAAAGGGAAAAGCAAGAGAAACCAGATTTCCTGGAATGTAAATGATGCGGTATGTTCGACGCGTGTATTATCCGCGAAAAGTATGGGACCATTTAATGATAAAGATGTAAATTAAATTTTTTAAATGTCTAATTAAAAATAATAATTTGATGCTCTTATTTTCTAATGCTTTTATTTGATATCCTATAAGAGTTAATACCTTGTTCCATTTGTGTAGTAATAAAAATAGTATTAACCCTGGAAAAAATATTTCGATTTAAAACATATCCAAATTTTAGCAATAATTTTGAAATTTTCTAATGCAAAAATAAGCAAATTAGAAGGATCAATTATTTATAAAGGAAGACGTATGTAATAAGATACCATCACATTGAAATTATTTTGTTTCATTTATGTTATAAAATATAATTTGAGTAAGATGGTCCCATACTTATTTTTATAAAAAATTATCAAGTTCCAGTCAGAAAATGCACGAGATGTAATCGAATTTGTTTTTACGGTTATTAAAAGTTTCATAAATGTTGAATTTGGTGTAGTTCAGAGTTTACTTGTAATTAGTACTTCAGAGTTTATCTAGTATATAGTTATTATACATACAGACTCCTTACACGTACAAATATACATAGATGTGTACATAAATGTTAGTGCAAGATATCCCGAGAGAAAATTTTCAAACATGTATACTGTTGGTCCCATAAGGATGAGGGGGTTATACTCGTTTATTTAGGTTTCATGTTGATTTTAAACCATGATTCGGAAGGAACACGAATAAATATTTTCATAGTATTTTTTCCCACATTTGGTGCGGGAATTTTATTGTACAGTATCGAGCATGGTAGGCTTCTCCCTCCCCGTGGGTGGCCGAAAGGGAAATGACAATGTAGGGGAAAGGGCCCCATATATGTATACATGTCCGCCCCATACGTATACATATATTGACCAATCACAAATTGACAATCCATACATTGCATAATCAAAATATAAAATATACGTATCTTTTTTTTAATACATTGCCAAGTTAATTTTAGCAATGTATACATTGCCATATTATACACTTTACCAGTAACATATATAGACAATAGAGCCTTAAGCGTTGAAAACAAGTTTTTTAGTCGAGAGTGAATGACGACCGAGTCCAATCTGTCTAAGTCTGACCTGTTACTTTAATACTCGATTTACACTGTCCTTGTTTACTACGTAACTGAATAATTTTACAAGCCATATGTTTTACTGTTTGTCTAATCTACATTCACGGTTAATCTTTAGCTGTCCTGGTTTTTTAAATAAAATGTTCCTTCAGTTGTCGCACAATTTTAGGCCCCAGGGTAGGTCCTACCTGTCCCTAAAAAAGTAGATTTTCACCATCCTAAACCACAAGGTTATAAAATTTCAAATTTCCTGCATTTCAGAATTCCATAATTCCAAAATATCTAAATTTCAAAGTTTCAATATTCCAAGTTACAAAAATTCCAAAGTTCCAAAATTCGAAAATTTAAGAATTTCAAAGTTTTCGATTTTCTAAATTCCAGAATTTTAGAAGTTCTAAAGTTTAAAAACTCCAAAATTCGAAAATTTCAAAGGAACCTGGCTCACCCAAAATTATGCCAATGCAGGGGTCATAGATTCTTTTTAGGCTCTGTGTAAGTGCTAATCGATTCGCGGTTCCTTTGCTCGTTAATTTCTCTCGGGACATCTCGAGCACGATTTAAATCTAAGTAAAAATCGCCTTGTGTACATCGTAAATCGTTACCCCCTTGTAGTATGCCCTCGCTCAGCGTTAATGGAACGAAAAAGAAGGTGGTCGGCTTTGTCGACCAACTGTCGCCAGAAAGGTATTCACCTATGGTGCAGACTTGTTAGCCAAGCCAAGTGACGATTCTAACGAAGCCTAACGACGACAGAACTCTTCGCGATTCGAGGAAGAATAAACCATGATTTTCAGGGTTTCGTTAGGATCGGTGAATGGTCGTTAGTTTTGGTAGTAATGATGTAGGAGGCGAGCACGAAGCCGAGAGAAAGTTCACTTATCGATGAGAATGTTAAAAAAAAAAATAACGCATGGCGATTGTTCTTACTTACATTGTGAGAAACGAAGAATGGAGCATTGAGTACTTAGGTGGGGCTGTTATGAGAGAAGACTGAAATTGTATGGATTGATAGAATGAATCTTAGGTGAATGTGGAAGTTTTATACCAGTTGAAATAACTAAATTAGCGATACTTGTATAATTGAGATGAAATGAAAGATAGACGCTGAAGAATAGATTTCATCAAGAAATCGAAGAGTTGCCTGAACAATGGGAAGAATCGTATTTAGCATTGAGTTCAGAATAGAAAGGTAATTCTAGTATACAATCTAATAATCATACAGAACTTCCACGTTCGTCTAATAATTACTTCTGTTTCTCTTTGCATGTTCAAAATTTCACCAAACTTCCTTTCGAAACTTTTCTATACAAATGGTGATCATTATACACTCGCGATCGAATCAAACTTATCTAGGGAAAATGGTGATGCCTCGGATTTTCATATATGCATAGGTCCGTGATTCCCACCATTTGCGTATAAATATTCACACGGAAAAATTTGAACTACTTTTCAGTTATATAATAAAATAAAATACAAGAAAATAGGTGGTCAAACTCATATCAGCAAAATATTCAAATTTTGATACACATCAAAAGTGGAAAGTATTTCCATACCTGAGTATGACTTGTGTCTATCTTCAACCCTTTTCAGTCCAAATTGTTTTTAATTCCTAAATTTGCTAATTTTCTAAATATCTAGATATATAATACAATATAGAAAACTGTTATTACATTCATAAACCAAATTTTATGAATTCCTAATTTGCTGATACATTCAAAAGGAATGTTGTTATATGATAACCTTGGTTTAAAAAGGATTAAAGAGAGTAGAAACATGTTACCAAAGGTTGGCTAACTATATTCCTGTCGTCCTCTATAATAAGTATAAATAAAACTTACAGGTTATGTTGTCGTCTAACTCGATGAACTCTGTTGACCAATGGTCCCCATAAAAATTGAGACGGTTCAACGTTTCAAATTTACGTTCGCGAGGAACAATGCGTTCATCCCGTCCCCGTTTGTTCACCATTGAATCTCGCGTTTTCGCGAGGGTTAATAAATTACTACCGTAGCAAAGGCAAAGGCGCGAGAGAGGAACGGAGCGACCTTTCTTCTGGTCGACCGTGGCCGTGGTCGAGGCGACACGTAGGAAGAAGGAAGTAAAAGCGTGTACACATGGGGACGGTGGAAACGTGTGCGCGACGACTCGCTTCGGAGCGGACGAACGCGTAATTCCACGGAGCGTCGCATGCTTCTCGAGCTCTTGTATACATACATATACCGCTTTCTCTCGGCTTCTTCGTCGTTACTTCACCGCCTGAATGCTGATACTGTAAATATGCTGAGCTGTTGCGTGACAAACGAACCGGCAGCCACGTTGAAACTGTTGAGCTTCGCTTTGGCCACGTTGTTTTGGCCCGACCTCGGGTCAGGGCGGGAAAAATCGAAGGAGATCGGGCGACAACCCGAAAGTATAGTGTCTAAGGAGTCCTGCTCGATCTCGTCCGATCTCGTCCGATATCTCTCGATCTCGTCCGATCTCCCCCGATCTTACTCGATTTCGCAAATTTTACCCAATCACATCCGATCTCACCCGATCTCGCTCGACCCGAACCGACCCGATCCGAACTTCGAATACCCGTGACGTTTAATACTTTGAATAGTGTTCAAAGTATAATTATTAAATATTGATTAAATACAAACTTGTAAAAAAGTACATTCTTGGTTGTATCAAATGAGATATTCAGTTACACTTTAACGAGAATACGCACTTCTGTAGCATATGATAGTCATTAAGAAAGCAAAAACGCTTTTAATAAACATGTGCCTTAAAATTCGTTTCAGTTAAGAGATGAATGGTTCTCTTTGTTGCATTTTATAACAGATCCTCTGTGTAACCTCCAGATGAAATTTCGTAGCATCTACCATGAAACAGGAAAAACTACTTATTTGCATTAAAAAGAAGCAGCTGAATATAAATAACAAATCTTAATTTTTTTTCTTTTCTTAACATATTCGTTCTTACATAAATTCATTTAACGTAGCGTAAATCTACGAAGTTTCATCAAAGTCAGAGCGAACATTTCAGTATCCTTATAAGAAAAGCAATATTCATGAAGACAGAGAAGTCGATCGCGATAAATTCACGGGAATCTCAGCGGATAGATCGCGTACGAGTTCCCACAGGGACGAGTCGTATAAATCCGTCACGCCGGTGAATCGCGTTTGCAACGAAGCCGGCCCGTGTCAGATACAATTACCCGCCTCGATCCTCGTTTTTGCCTTATGCGCGGTCGTTTATCTCGCGCGAGACGAAGCCAGCTACGCCCGAGGAAGATTGCTGTTCATTAGGTAAACCTTTGCGTCTCGATCCTGAATTTTGCGCGTTGCAAATCTTTCTGGACCGCAAAATTGTAAATTTACATTAAAAAAAAAAAAAAAAATAAGAGACGTTATGGCCTCCTTGGGCAATTTGAACTTTTTGTTCGAAAGAGCGCTTCGTCTTGGTTCTTAAAAGTTTGTTACAATTGCAAATTCGGTATATTCGGTATTCAGCTTGAGGTGGAAAACACGTTAGAAATAGATTAGAGGCACTCGTGCGATCTCACGGAGCACTCTTCGATCGCATCTTCGAATCATTCTGCATGCATCGTTGACTAACGATCGTTCTGATCCCGAGAAGCGATTATGATTGGTCGGTGGTGCACGCTTTCCTCGACCTTTCAGCTTTTGATCGTTCACTCGAATCGCAAAAGACTAAGCCGGTTCGCGCCGACTTTAATGCTGCTCACGCCATTTAATTTGCTTTGATTCAGCATCCCGATGAGCGAGAAACGAGGCTGAAGAGAAACGTACGCTAATTTAACACGTTCCCCGACGACCAACCGTTGTTTTACTTTGATTTCCTAAAGAGTCGTCGAAGTCGGGCATTCCAACACTCTTTCGGACGCGTTTGGAAGACGTTAGGGAACACTCGAAGGCTATGAATCTGTTCAGTCCCTTATACATCGTGTTGCTGAATAAAAGCATTGTTTTAATAATCTTTCTGCTGTGCTTCTCGCACCTAATTGGCAGTGAATTATAATTTTTATTTTATTAGTAGAGATTGATTAGAATAACAGAATTAAAATGATATATTAATTATAGTAATGGTGAACATTTCAGTACCTTGGGTACTTGAGTATTTGAGTACTCGAATGCTTGGATACTTTGACGCGTACTTTAATTTATAAGATTAATCAAGACCTTGAGAAACATCTGGTGAAATCGCGATGAATACTACGAATTCGACCAACATCTGTTGAATCTTTAAACCGTTTAGTGCTAGTATTCTAAAGAAACATAAAAAAAATCCTTGCATATGTTTCATGGAGTTTAAACATATTTACATTCGAAAGATGGTAGCGAATTAAGGAGAGAAACTTTTTAGAACTTCAATTCTGCGATACTTGGAAGACTTCTCAGCGCTATAAGTACACGCGGTTGTATCTCACAAAAATAGAAGAAGCAATTCTTATAGTTTCCATGCTTGGAAATTCGGTTTTTCAAATAAATCTTATTTAAAGCTTAATTCCAGCATTCAATCACCCTGTACTTTACCATCAATTTATAATTCAATTATACTGCTTTTTTACTCATTTTCACAGTTCGATTCGAGTTAAATTAACCCTTTCATTTCCAAATTTCTGGTATATTATATATACAGTGGCGCAACCATAATTGTTGGATAGGGGATAAACAAATTATTTATACTCGGCAAAGTTATCGAAAATATTTAGGTATTTCTTGAAAGGGAAAAAGGATTTTAATTGTTCACCTGACTTTGTCTCTTCTCCTAGTTGCGCTACTGTATCTACATATGCAAGATTACAGAAGACACTAATAATTTATTTTGTAATTTAAAATATGTATCTAACCATATAGGTACAGTAGGAACGAAAGGGTTAAAACTCGCAGCAGCTTTGAATGCAACAAAACTACCATAGTCTCCTTGTTTCCAAGAAAACAGTTCTCATAGAAGTAGCTTGTTTGAACACGCACCATATGCTTACCAAGTCTCACTGTCTCGTAACTGAATGGTACCTTCTGTGTTTTTGCATCCAGCATGTAACTGATCTAATGACTTACAGGTCGAGGACGGATTCGGTGAGATCGAAATCCCCTTTGACGGCGTCTCCAGCCTCTCCAGGGCCATTGTCGAATTCCTTGCACGGCAGTTTTCATGGTAGCTTAGGAAGCGATGGCATGTCTTGCAGTAGTGCCAGGTCCTCTTCAGCGTCTCCGGATTCTGCAAGATACTCGTCGACACCGGTAAATACATGTTTATTAATAATTAGAGGTATGCGACAACTCGAAAATTTCGGATACCAAATACTCGATCGGACCTATTTTTTGGGTCGGGTCGGGTCGGATTTTTGCACATTTATACTTTCGAAAATTTCAATCTTTATCCGGATAATTGCAATTTGATCCGATCCAATCTGAAGAATTCCAACTCGAACCGACCCGAACAATTCCAACTCGACCCGACCCGAACACTTTCAGCTCGACTCGATCCGACCGACCCGACCCAATCCGAACAATTCCAATTCAACTTAATCCGATATTTCGGGCTCTCGCACACCTCTATTAATTATAACTGGTTATCGCTAACGTTATAGAAACAGAGTGGTGATTTAATTTTTTTTAATTAATGGCAATGAATACACTTATACCTCGAAAAACTACATATTCGTATGTAATTTATCTACGTTGAACCATCCCTAAATCATCGGTTTGTTAGTGCAAAGGGATCGTATATTCACCGTCATCATCATCAAACGTTTTCATCCTCATTATTCATCGTCATAGAGGAGACTAACGTCTCGAAACCGAAGAGAAAAGGAGCAGACAGACGAGTTTCGTAACCGGTTACCGTTTAAAGGATTTAAACGGCAAAGTAAATCATCGTCGCGCGTACAGATTCGCACGTGACACCTCGGAGACGTTTACCTGGCAGCCGATGTGCTTCATCAAGATACTTTGGCATCCATCGATGACTCAGGATCGTTCCCTTTTCAAGAGACACGACCGAACGTTCGTGTACCGCCTCGGGAAATCGTTACTCTCGCAACGATGACTAATCGGCTTCGAGAGTCAGCTTCGCGTGCTGCCGATTTTTCTCAGCCCGCTTTACGCTTCGTCCAGTGGCGCAGCTCTGCCGCCTTCTCGTCTGTCGTTTATTCTTTCTGTCTTGTGAACGATGAACTCGAGTTTACGACAGTGGACACACGCTGAAGAGAAAAGATTATAAATAGACCCGTGAATTAGTGGCAACGAGCGCTTCTTAGCACTTTGCCGTTTAACGGGGGATGAAGTCTGATATGGGTCAGAATTTTTTACTAATAATTATTGCAGATAAAAATTAGATAAGGTTTTTGAATCCTTTGAATTTTTATATCAGTTGGGATTATGATACTTGACGAGGACCTTAATTATCTTTTACTATATTTATGGCAGCTAGTATAAAATTTATTTCTTAATTTCCAAAAATTTCATTTTACACAATTGATTGCAATTTCGAATGATAAATGATTCTAAGCATATTGATTGAAAATGAAAATAAAATTTTACTTTCGACACTAAAAGTTACTGATTCTTTTTTTAATCTTTCCATAGTATTTAAAATCTACCAAATTTCATAAAAATCGGTATAATGGACGATGGAATAATCTCGTCAAAGTGAAATAAAATCTCTATTCTCTCGATCCTTTCTTGCATCAAGTGCATCAAGTATCGAACGAATCGTCGCTTGACATTTGCAAGGAAATTAAAAATACTCGTGGATCGGTCGATGCCACTTCGTCGACAGAAATATCTGAAGTTGGTAGCGTCTTGATCGCAACTGTCAATCAGATTGATGAAATCGTTCGAACGAGTTCAGACTGGAGAAACCGTAAATTACCCGTATCCGAGGCGTTAATTGACTTCGTGGGAGTCGAAAATCGAAGGAGAGAAACGCGTGACCGGAACGGCCAGCGACGAAGAAGAAAAAGAAGAAGGTGGTGATTTCACGATAGCTCGTTTCCCCTTGGCTGCCGTGCTCGAAATGATCGCGTTACGATAGGATGATGGGAAATCGTTTCTGCCAGTCAGTCTACTACCCATTGAGTATTTCGCATCTAGGTTATTAAGGACGTCACCGGCTTTATTGCCGGCTTGGCTCGCGCGATCGCGTGATTCCGCTTTGACCGTGACGCGAGCGCGTGCACAACATTCATGCACGTGCTTTCATACTCCTACGTGCGAGTGAAACGATCCTGGCAAAGCGTGACTTCTTGTTGGCTTTCCCTGATTTCCGCTTCAGGAAATTATACCTACGGTTAAGCCTTTTGATTAAGCTTGAATCAAATACGCTTTAAGCGCTCTCAGACGAAAGCTTCTTATTCACCCTCAAAGGCTATCATAGGTGAAATTTCACCCCAAGCGCATTTCATTTTATATTATTAACCCTTCAACAGCGAAGTTTGGATCAATGTAGACGAAACTTTAAACAAAACATATACAAGGATATTAACTTAAAGTTAAATGTAGGCGTTTCATATATTGGAAGAATAATTTTTAAAATAGCAGTGTAAAATTTAGAAAATGAAAATGATATAAAATACAAAATTAAATTAAAATTGGGGTTCTTTCCATGACTCGCCGTCTGAGGGTTAAAACACAAAAATTTTTCTTGGGAGTATATTTAACCCTTTGTCTTATCACATTTGTTTTTATATTTTTTCATCATAAACTAATTAATCATTTTACATAAATATATTGATTTTAAAGCAATACAATTATTGTAGTATTTCTTGGTCTGACACCTCGGAATTAAATTGTAAGGCAAACGGTTAATGATAGCCTTCAAGGGTTAAGAGAGTATCATGCTGTTTTCAATGTGATTTTTGGGAATTAAATTAAAGAGATCTGAGTGACGATTGATCTAGCCTCTGCCATTCGAGGGCAGTGAAACGAATTTAATTTACATGTAAATTTCATCTATCACATGACATTCTCTCTGTGTGTTATAGATCACAAAGACTGACACACGTAAACCGTCTGTGCGCAGATTGGGACCTCCTAGAGAATTTATCAGCGTTTGCCTCGAAACGCACAACTGCTACCGCGCGAGGCATGGAGTTCCACCTCTCCGTCTCAGTAAACAGGTAATTACTATTTTATAATAATAATCCCCTACTATAAGATATACCGAAAATAAAAATTTCCTTCGCCTTAATACATTTTGTTCACTGCTTTTAGTTATGTAAAACGAGTCAAGATTGGGCGAATATATTGGCTGCTAGAGGCAGGTTAGAGCACAGAGCGAATAGTGACTATGGTGAAAACCTTTACTGTATGTGGAGTTCCAATCCGAAGACTGTTGTGAGTGGCGACGAGCCGGTAAATGAATGGTGAGTAATTAACGTAAAGTAAAGGGTGCAGTAATTTGCATATTTGCTTGTTGAAAATAGTAAAATAAGAAAATGAAGGACTTTTTAACTAGAATCCTCAAGATATCAACATAATGGATATAAAGTACCACTTAAGGATTAATACATATGTATTTATACTGATGTATTTTTGGTATAATGTAGGTATGCCGAAGAAGCCCAGCATCAATACGGCAAGGAGCCGACTACTCTAAAAACCGGCCATTTCACCCAGGTGGTGTGGAGAGACAGCACAGAATTGGGTGTCGGAATGGCGAGGAATCGAAACGGCGAAGTTTACGTAGTTTGTAATTATAATCCAGCTGGAAACTTTCTGGGCAGTTTCACGGAAAACGTGCTTCCGCCTGGATGTTCGAGTCCTACTAAAAAGATCACCTTTTTGGATCCAAAACAACAGTACCCATTGGATGAACAAGCGTGGCAACAGGAAGCTTTGTTGGTTCATAATGAGTACAGAAGGAGACATCGTGTTCCTGATCTAACGTTGAGTGCCGATTTAACGGCTGCTGCTAAGGTAAATTTACCATTTATCGTTTTATGGTAAATAATATAATATATGTGCGATGTATGCAGTGGTGTAACTACTTAGGCAGAGGACAGGAGGACCTGGTCCTCTAAAATAGTGACCGGTCCCCTTACTATTTTCAGATTCTAAGATTCTACGATTTAAAAATTCTGAAATTTCAAGATTCTAAAATTCCAAAAATCCAAAATTTCTAAACTTCTCTCGCAAAATGTTCCGAAATGCAAAATATTAAACAGTGGGTACTATTAATAAAGCTAAGGAACTTGATTCACACTAGAAAAAATCCTAGTTACATCAATGGATATACGAGTTTCCCTATCACCTATTTTATTGGGGATAATTTTATGCGGCGTGAACGTGGTAGTCAATATGTCAAAGACCTTTAGGTTCAACGATGATTTTCCGAAGAGAGACATTTTTTAAATCCTTAACCAGCTGATAAACACCGTCTGTAATTTACATAATTACAATTTATCGCCGATCCCACGCGAACGTAGACTTAGCTAGTATTCTAGTGCAAGAGTAATGCTAGGTTACAAATTTTTAACTGTCAACAGGCGTGGGCGAACACGTTGCTGAATACGAACAAGCTGATCCCACAGTCATCGTCTCCGTACGGGGAGAACATCTACTCGATGCAGTGTTCCGATCCGAAACTGATTGTACCAGCGCGAGAGGTTGTCTCAAAGTGGTATTCCGAAAAGAAGGATCACAAGTTTGGAACGGAGCCAAAGGTCTTGAACACGTGTAAGTAGAACAGGGTTGTAAAACAAAATCTGTTGATTAACCCTTCGTTGTACAAGTCTTTTTGCTAAACAATAAGAAACGATAAAAATACCAGGAAGGAAAGTCTTCCAACTTGAGATTTTTTATTTAAATGAAACTTTGTAGAATTGTAGAAGATAATTAAACCTTTCAATTTGAAATTTCAATACTCATATTAGTTGGAACTTTTGTCAATTTTGATAATTAATATAAATATAATTGAAAGTCTGACTAGCTTTTTTTTATATAAAAATGAGTTAGGGATGAAAAAAGGGTTGTGGTACGTATTTATATCCTTGAGATATGGTATGCAAATGAATCAACATTATTTTCTGACAGAATAATTTAAAAAACTACGTGATATACATTAATACTGTTCTGTAAGTGAAATTTCCAATTTTTCAGAAATTAGTTTCGGTAGATACAGTAGATTGTCGTTATATTACCTTCGACGGTGCTGTAGGAGCGGAAAATTTGTCAAACTTCCATGCTCTCGTTTCAAGAGGGAGGGGAGATAGAAATCTAATATTTTTTTAAACTATGATGGTAGAAGGGTGATACTAGATGCTTTAAAATCTATGTGAAGATGAAATCGCTCACATGGCAATATAACAAGAGTCTACTTTGTGTGTACCAGAACGTTAGCTTCAAACGGTTAAATTCTTTGGACAAGTGAAATAGATGATAATGATTTTTGTCTTCCTTTCTTTTAGGTCATTTCACCCAAATCGTTTGGAAAAATACTACCGAGATGGGTATAGCGATGGCTAAAAAGGATGGAACCTGTGTGATAGTCGCGTGTTATCACCCAAGGGGTAACATCGTCGGTCAGTTCACCGAGAACGTGTTAAAACCGGTGAAAACAGCCTGTTAGTTTACTAACATCTACCCACACCTGTCGATAATGTATTTAAACGCTGTATTTATATATCGTGCATAGACGACGATACGCATAATATATATGTATATAACACAAGATGTGCATACACGTAGAATAAAAACATTCCACGTATTACACCGTAATAGAAAAGACCTCGTTTCTCTAATTAGTCATTGATAACGTGACACAAGATCGTGTTGAAAATTCATCAATAATAATGACGTGTGTATGCACATTCAATTTCTTGAAAAGCGGCTTCCCTTTTTTTTTTAATTATTAGTTTAATTTTGTAGAAAGAACACATTTCTTACCATACCATCAGGGGCTAACGAAGGCACAATTTTAATTAAAAGCAAAATGAATACGACAGCAATTTTTTTTATAATTATTGCCTCTATTTTCAAACTTTTGTAATTATTAAAATTTCTATGGTACGGAACCTGTTGAACGATAGTTTTTAAAAATTATTTTAGAACGAAAGATTAAGCTTTTTTATTTTAGTTTTATATACTCGATTGGCGTAAAATAATTATTCTTATATTGTTATGAAAAATTTGTCATATGTGAATATTTAAAATAGTGAGCGATTTCTTTTGGAATGCCGACTATCAAAGAATAGTGACGCGATAGTATAAGATTAGATAGTATTAATTAAGAAAAATGAAAAAAAAAAGTTAAATAAAATTGGTCAGTGACTGATCGTTCCTTTACCCTGTACCTCAAAATATCGCGTATTAAGACACACTTGTAATTTTTCTGATGACAATACAAGTACGCGTAGCATTTAGAATAGAACGAGAATATTCTTATAATTTATAAACACATGTAACATTTTGTTTTTACGTCGGACGAATGAAATAAATTATGAAAGATATATTTCAATCTACTTCTTGTCTAATAATTAATTAAACACCCTGCAATTATAAGTTACGGAGAAAATTCAGTCAGTGCACATTTGTGATAATTAAAAGAACAGAAAAACGTATTTATTAAAAAAATTTGTTACTAATTTATATTAAATCAAAAATGAAAATGAAAAATAAATAAATCTGAATACACGTCCATAGAATTAATAGTAATGTTGCTGCTTTATAATAATTTATTTTTATAATAAATTTACATGCACGTGTCGCGTGACAACGTGTCACGTGTATAATAGATAATAGGTACATTCTCTCTCTGTTTTTCTGCTCTTATTATTTTACATTACGTACAGCCGTTTGTAGTTCCTTTCGTGGTCAAGATTATCTTTTAATTTATATTTTAAACTCTTGTTAACACTTTGACGTCCACATATTTCGTGGACACAATGGGTTTTGTAATTTTACATTTTCTTTTATATTAAAAGAGGAAGTGTTTAAGAGTGTCTATAATGTGCAGCATCGAGGAAAGAAAATCCTGCGGAAAAACGGTGATATAGGGAAAGGAGGAATTTTCAAAATCCTAATTTTGACGATATTAATATTAGAAGTGATTTAGAATCAAAATATAATTATCAATTATTAAATATTATTAACTTTAGTATAGAAATAATAACATAAATATCAGTTCAAATTTTCCCGTTTAAACGTTCATACACAAGTGGTGGGAGACCATAGACATATACTGTATGGGACCCCGGGGTGAAAGTGGGGAGCCCGAAATATCGCCATTTACCCTGGAGACGCCCACCATGCTCGATGCTGTACATTATAAAATTGTCAATTTCAACCCTTTCAGTGCATAGTTCTATGCGCGTTACGTGGACAGGAATTGAGGGATTAAAAAATTTAAAAAATACATATATTTATAATAAATACTAATAATATAAATCATAAGAAAGTTGGTAATATGAATAAAACAGTTTTCTCATTTGTTTATATTAATGAACACTGAAAGGGTTAAAATTACAAAGAGTATATACATACATCAAATTTTAATAGTACATAACAGTAAATATAAACGAAGTGAAGAATGGTATGTATTACAGTCAAGAAAATGTGATACCAGTTGTCAAAGTGTTAAATCGAGCTCGACAACATTGTCATTTAATAATTCCCTGTAATAAAGAAATTTTCAAGTGCAAAGGGTTAATGCAATTTTCCAGTATACATATACATGTGAATAAGTTTGCAAACTGGATTGAGTCGAAAATTAGGTATATTTTAAAAATATAAATTTTCAATTAAAGTCCAAAATATGAAACAGAATTTTTAATAAATATTTAACAAAATTATTCAGCACATCACTGGAATGTCAATAATTCTAAATAATATTTTATCGGTTTTTGTATCATTAAAATTGAATTTGCAGCATGATATTGGTTGATTTGTCAAATAATTATATGTTTTACAAAGTTTAAGGACGCAGAGTTTTTTTTGTAAAAGACTGATATGTGGAAAGCATCGGATTCAGTTTGAAAATATATCTGCAAAGTATTAAATTATTTGTAGTTTGATATAATGAATTTTTACATCGATTCTTGTGAAAAAGTATGCACACTTATTGGAAAGATTCTGTTACATATTTTTGCAGTGATGTCAGTCAACGAACGAGCAGACAAAACTGTAGATACCTCATCAAGATTAGAGAATAGAATCTTAATGAGATAGCCACTGAAAATCAAGATAGATCTCAAATTTTCAGATCGTTTTTTGCTTATTTTTATGGTACGCAAACTTACTCCTCAACAAAGAACATTTCTGTATTTAAAACGAGAAAATGTATCATCTCGACGTCGCAAGCTCGGCAGTTTGCGACACAATTGAATTCTTGATTAAAGGTACGTATTCATCAAAGGAACAAAGAAAAAGATTTTTGTTGTTATTGTTAATATTTTCAAAAGCTTCTGCATTTTTCAATAAAATTTTTGAGTACTAAGTTTATCAAGTAGTTTATCAAGGAATTCAAGAAAACATAATTTACCACACTTCTTTCTCGAAGATTTGGTTTTATTTAAAATTTATGCTTTTTTCCTTTTCTTTTACTTAACAAAAAAATAAGCTATTATGAGAAGTTTATCTTTCCCATTTTCACAACTAAGTTTGTTGATAATTTAAGTAGAGATTTAGGGGCAGCACCGAATTAAGGGGAGTTCTAAGGGGAGCTACAGCCTTCTAAGGAAACCCCTTCTAAACCTTCCATTTACTATGTCAGAAATATTGAATTGAATTTCTTTACTTTTTTTTCTTTACGATTGAATGTTATTTAATTTTATTTAAGATTAATTCCAATTTTTGAATCAAGGATGGCCCCGGGCCTCAGAAACCTTGATCTAATTCTGGCGAAGAATTGTAAATCGCATGTTTTCAACAACAATGAAAATGTTTCTCAACGTTCCTTTGATGGACACGTGTCGTTACAATCAATATACGAATCGATAGAAGGAACTTGCAAGAGGATTATCATTTTGAGATTCACACGATTCGACAAACCAACATCCTCTTTTTTTTTCTATGAAGACACAATGATACTTTTTGTTCTGACATTATATTCATCTGAGGTTTCTTAATATTACCGTATATTAATCTCTTTTATTAACATAGTGATATATCGCGTTTTTCTTTATCTTACTTTTACGTTTACCCTATCATTCGTTTCACTCGATCTTTCTTCGTTTCTTTCGTATGTTTTTTCTCCGCATTTTTATATCATAGAAAATTTCATTGTACATCGTGGACATCGATTCCGCGATTTTTCATATGGTCACTAAACGATATACAAATGTAAACAGACAATTTGCTCCTTTTCTTAATTTAGGGTCTTGATTAGAATTCACATACACTCGAAAACAGTTTTACTTTCACAGTGGTAAACGACAACGCGCAGGTAATAACACGCTACTCGCTTTTTTAAATTTCAGGTCACATTGGTTTCCGATCGATCCCTATGGCGATTATACTATATACACCGTTTAAACAATGTTTTCATTATATCTTCTTTATAATCTCAATTTTAGTTGTTTACTCTTACTTTAAATACAGTTTCCGCGTTGCTTTTATTGTTCTCTTTTTTTTTTCTTCGTTTCATTTTCAATCGTTGAATCGGTGGACAGGTCGTACAACTTTTGTTAACTATCGAAAAGTGCTTGATTCGTATTGAATCTGCTGAGTTTCATGAGTTTTGTATGTCGATGTTTTTTACAATCTTCTCTTATTTGTACATTGCGTTTCATAATTCTATTTTGCTATCGTGGAGTCTGTCAGTGGTATCATTTAATTCTCTATATAAAATAATATTATAAAGAATTAAAAGAAAACTGATACAGTCTCCTAACACACGGCAACCATTGTGGTTGCTCTATATTTATAGCATCCATAATCCCAAACTCCATTCATAAGCTTATTATTTTCCTATTCATTTAATTTTCATGTTTTGATCATATTTTCCTGTCGTTCCACTAAAATATCCAAAAATTTTGTCACATTTCTTGTATTGTTTCGAAAGTTACACATACGTTCCAACTTGGATCAAACGGTAAAAAATACCATGGGTCACGTGTCAAATATGTACAAGGTCTCTGTGAATCACCTGCGTTGAAGATGATTGGCATTCGTAGTTGGGACGGGTCTCATTTACAGTCTGTTTAAAATAACTTCGTATCGAATCTGCCTGGAATCTTTACATAAACAAAAATATGACACCTTTAAATTAAAATTCATTATAACTAAGTTCATTAGTGCTTTACATTCACATTTAACAATAAGCGATGAACTAAATTATACTAAATATTTTTGATTATTTTACAGCTATGATTATTTTAAACAGACAGTACGTTAATTAAGGTAAGAAAGACAGAGAGTTAATGAGAGGAGAGAAAGTTAAAGAGGCAGAAAACGGGCCAGAGGAATACGTATGTCGAAGAAAGTGTAAAATACACGTGGTCAGATCAACGAATCGTAGCTACGGAAAATTCATTTGCATCTGGACCAGGGACGCTCAAACAAGTTGCCCGCACAGGCATCGTTATTGTGTCTTTACTACTGCGATTTATCGATCAACGATCGATAGTGGGAAGGTATGTAACACCGAAGCTGCCTCCCAACTTCTAAAAGATTCGCGTTCAAAAAGAAAACGTATTTCGAGCGCCTTATTAAGGGATTTCTTCCATTTTCTTGTCATCTACTTACAATGTAAGTCTTACATGATCCCACCATTAGCATTAGAAGGGCACCATTAGCCCTTCTTATGTCACTTGGGTGATTCTCTCGCTACGCGACACAAAGAAAGTGACTACCTTTCTCTGAAATCCATTTTATTTCTCAATCTCAGCCCGTTATAGTGCAGGCGCGCAAGTAAGGGTGCAGATGGGCGCCCGTGCCCGGCTTACTACTTGCTGAGCGTTCCCGATCTGGGCTAATTAAGTAGAATAATATATATGAAACTTGAAGAAGACCGATTGATTCGCTTTTTTCTATTTTATAAACCAGAATTCTTATTCAGAAGTGGATCCAAAAATATGTACAAATATATTTTTGAAATTTTTATCCAATAGTAGAATAAATAATGAATGGAAAATCATAAAAATATTGATTAAATAATTTAGTTATAATTCATAATTCTGAATTAACTGACAAAGAAAAATGAAATTCAAGATAAACTTTTATATTTCACTACAGTTTTGTTTCAATTTCAAATCAAATCAGATCAGTACGTCCAAAATAAACTGAATTTAATTTCCAATCAAATTTCACGTGAAATCTATTATCATAACAATCGAGAAAATAATAATTGAAAATTTTGAAAAGATTGTGCAAACGAACATACACGCTTGAATATATATGCAAATTCAATCGATCAATGTTTAATTGTAAATTCACCTATCATTTCGTAAGAATTATACCAATTTTTTGGGATCTATAACCAGGAAGTCAAGCCAATTTGATCGCTGATAATTGAAATCGGCGTAGTGGAAGCAGCATTCAAAGCAGGTACTTAATAAGACGACGTTTGGTCGGTAAAACGTGTAAATTGGTCGACAAACGATTGCAATTGGCTCGAAATGCCGAGTCAAGAAATATAGAGATACATTTAAATCGTTCCTAACCACGTCTATACAGTGGCGTAATTAGATGAGGCTCAGTGTGGGCTTTGACCCCCTCATAAATATTTTTCTTTTGCAATACAATATACAATAAAGTGAAAACCTAAACATACGATAATATTCTTTTACTTGAAATTACAAATAAAAAGAATTAAGTAGTATTAGATAATCGACATTTTTAATAGAAAAAAAATAGGGAAACCTGGCCCATCCTCAGAAAGAAATCTAATTACACCACTGTGTCTATGCTTGACTAACTGATTGAACGGATTGTCGAAAATGCTCTGTTTCTTTTTTTCTCTGCTAAGAATAAATGATTTTTTAGACATATTCGAAAGTTCTGATAAAAGATTGCCCTTTGAACTAATAGAAGAGAAGAAAAAGTATTCACGAATGTGAATATCAACCGATTCTTGATTAAACGATCACCTCTCACACTTTACAAACGGCGAATCGAGTATTCAGATTTTAATATGATCGCAATATTTTGAACGATCCTGATTAATTCTGAAATCTCGATTCAATAATCCTAACGCACAATTAAAATCCTTTTCTACACATGTACGATAGGTCACACACCTCTGATCGGTGTATCTCTCGCGTGATATGATTAAAATGGTCGCGTATTTATAATTATAATCATATTTATATGACATATCTGTCGTCGTAAATTGGTTCTAGTATAAAATTAGTTCGCGTTCACTCGTGGAACGTGTTGCCTACGTAGGAATCGGGGCTTGCACTAGGGAGACGTTTTTCTTTTCTTACTTATTCTTTTTACCCTACTCTTCAGAAAATATGAAATTTGACGAGGGCAAGAGCTTATTTCGTTTAAAATTTAATTAATATCATGTCGAATCTGGTAAACAGTATCTGCTTCAATTTTTATTCATCCTCGTTAGGAATAAGAACAGCATTTTTAATAATGCAAGACATAAATAAGAGGATTTTCATTTTTATAGATTTTCAAATTAAATATACCATATATTATTTACTGAAAATTTAGTAGTAATTTTCCAGGTAATTCACTATTTTGATGATTTTCAGAAAAATTGCAGTTTCTATAAATATAATTTTTATTATGCACTAACAAGATAATTTCATATCAATAGTTTTTAATTGTGATATAAATTTTATAGAATCCTAAGCTCTTGTCCATCGTCATAGGTTTCCTTTCTTTTATCCTAATAATTTAATCATCTCGAGGTGATTAACCTCGTCGAACAACCTCTGGCACACCATCACGCGTTTCACGATTTAACCCAATTACCTGCGGTGAGCTAGATCGCTGAAAATTTCAATCGAATTTACAAAGATCGAGACGCCAGAGGCGACTAGAGAGCAAAACGTTTTAAGAACGTAGCCCGCTATTCACACCGCGAGAGATTAACCAGTTATTTTGAAATAAAGTTCGCAATATCACGTAACTTTTTTGAAACCAAGTTGTTCGTAAACGCGTGTTAGCATTACCTACAAAGAGAGAATTTATTCCTAAAACAGTATTGTAACTTCGATGAAACAATTGTACATCCACAGAGTTGGGCATCGCTTAAACGAAACCTCTTATTTAATAATCGTTTAATTGTGATTTTTAATTGTGATCAATTAATGTGGTACCTAATTTGTCAAATTGGAAGTTTAGAAAAATTAATTGACAGACGAAAAGATTCTTCGTGATTTCATGAAATCAATATGTCAAAAGTTACTAATGTATATGAAAAAAACCTTCTAGATAATACAATAAACAGAGATAACGTAAAAGCCACATTTACTTGAATAAATATTTATCAATATAATTTTGAAACGAATCTCAACCCTTTGACGCACATATGCGTCAGGTGAAAGCTAATGGTGCCGTCTATGGACGCATATCTACGTCCATAGATTGTTTCTTGCATATCCTAATCGTAATCAAATAAAAGTTATCAACTCATATTACTAATTACACACCGTATGTTATCGGATTATAATGATATGAAAATGAAAAAAGAAATGAAATAAATTAAAAAGAAAAGTAATAAGTGTTATTAATTTGATTCTTATTTTGTACGTACACAACGTTCAAGTCCAGAGTACTCAGTAGTCAAAGGGTTAAAAATGATCCCAAAGTAGCCCAGCTCTGTTAAAACGTACAAACAAAAGATCAGCATTTTGGCGTATCGTACTCATGAACGTTACGACGCCGCTTAGGTCCCCGATGGTTCGCGCAAAGCATACAGACGTCGCCAAGCTAAACCGAAACAGTGAAAGGAATGAAGTAGAAAAAATGATTTGAACTGTTTACCGTGTTCATGTCCAGTCACACAAAGTATCCCAATCGATGTGTCACTGAAACACCTTGCTCTCCGGCCGTCTCTCTATCCTCATGATCGTAACCATACAGTCCAGTCCCACCAATTCGCCGACAGTCAGGATCTGGCGATGATCTGACGATCGCAAGCAACATCCCACCTAGTAATCATGACCTGTCATGTGGGAACGCTACAGCCATTTGTTTCGCACCACGCCGGAGAGCCTGCGTCCCCACATAAGGTTATATCATACGATTGTCCCTTGTATGTGCTGAGGATCCTGTGTGCTGCCTTGGATCTGGGGCGACTGCAACGGGCCTTGAAGGCTAGGCGGGTCGTAGAGTCCACCTAACGACCCACCCAAACCTGGACCAATGTTGGACCCCAGGGCTGCTCTCAGTTCTGGCATCGAGGGCAGGCCAACGTCCAGGATGCCCGTGTTGCTGGCGCCACCAGTCTGGGAGCCTTCCTCAGGCGGAGTAACTTCCAGACCGATGGATCCGTTCAGTGCTATTTTGATAGGATTGTGATTCGAAGGATGAGAGAGTGCACCTAGACCTATATCTTCTAGACTGCTCTTTCTTCTACTCATAGTCAATCCTTGCCTCAAGGAGTTGCTGCGTCTCAGCAGGATGTCGTCGACCACTCTCAAGGAGTTCGAGCGACCTCGCAATGTACCAGCCACCGTGGGACTGTCTGGTAAGGAGAGAGAGTTCGACTTGGTAGTGCCCAACGGAGGTGCTCTGGGCAGACCTATCCCTGACCCTCGACGACTCCCTGCCCCACCAGCAGGCAGCCCAGCCGAAGCCACCGCTGCACTCATCTGTGACACCAACTGAGCCGAACAGAAACTGATGTTGCTCTTCCGTCTGGAATTGTGTCTCTCGAACGTCTTCTGGGCTGAGAACGGACTCGGTCGGACCAGGTACACGATGTCACCTTCCTCGAGCTTCAGATCGCAACTGGGGTTGATGATCACGTAGGAGAGGCTGTTGCGCTTCTCCGACACTACGTCGTAATCGGCTACCGGTAGGTTCAGAGACTCCATCCGTGATCGGACCAGACTCGCTATTTCCGCCCTCTCGATCTTCTGAGCGTGGTTGTCGCGCGCTTCGTCCCCGAGGCTCACCGAGTACTGTTTCAAAAACAAGATGGATCAATTTTAATTTAGACCAGTACAAGGATGTCGCTCTTGGAACGCACAAGTAACGCTGTTGATGCCATTTTAGACAGACCAGTGATCGATAAATTATTGTTACGTTTAAAATTATAAAACATCCAAGAGGAACGATAGTTTTCTTATCAGGTATAGTCTGTCTAACATCAACACAGCACCATCCTGTGTGAAATCACTGGAGCGTGGAGCGTCCCGATCGCCAAGAGAATAATTCTGGCGTCGAGTACGAGCGTTTAAGAGTCCTGAGGTTAGCGAGCATCAGGTCATTGTGTGGTACATTGAACATGCGAGTTGCAATGTGGTAGTTAGGTGTGGGCGAGCTTAAATAGAGACAATAGATGGAGGAAAGAACGTGAAACGATAGAGACGACCCACGAGACACACAGAGAATATAGTGAACCGTATACAGAGGAGATCGAGCAAAAAAACGGCGACCAGACAACGTCGACTCTGTACTCACGGCTGAGGCACCCTTGTCACGGGTGGCACAATTCGCAAGGCATGAGGCTGCCGCCGAATGACGCACCTTGTACGTCACGCCGACGCCGGCGTCGCTCTCCGCGTCTGAGTCGCCCTGTCAAAACGACAAGCAATTCTATCCTTACTAAAGACAGCCTGCCGTTATTAGCAATTTTGCACGCCATCGTTATACTTGGTGGATTATCTTTTTCCTTTTTCCTAACATGATCGATGCCTATCGGTTTAGTCGTTTGATATCACATTTCTTAAGATTATTTCATTGTTTCTTGATTTTCATATGTCTTAAGAAATATTCTGTACATATATATTATTAATACAAGTATGTAAGTATTAGTTACCTTGAATAAAATTTCGGTTTTTTTTTTCAATTGTTATAAACATTGCAAATTGCGCTTTAATAACTACATCGTCTATGAGCTATACTGTCTACAGACTATAATCTAATAGTAACATCATCATTGTATTTAATATTTACAGTGATTTATACACATTTGTTCATGTGATGCGACGCTAAAATTAACATAACATTATATGCAATATATGAATATATGAACAATTATATAAATCACTGTATATCACTCATCTATGACCTCTAACAGCAGCAAATTGCAATCTTCCAGTTAACGTTATCGACAGTAATCACTTGGAAACCAATGATGATTAACGAAACAATGCCTGTGTAATTTCTTATATTTAATAGAACATCAAGATTAATCATCGATTGGTAGAAATCATTTGCAACGCGTTCTTATCGGAAGAAGCGTTTTTTATTGACACTAACACGTGGTTTGTTCCAAAAATAATAATGTTTAAATTAAGTTTCTCAAAAATTCAAGGTGTAAAAAAAAGCTGGTTACAGATTCGTAACCAATTTATAAATTTTAAATGTTGAATTAAATGTTCAATTTCTAAAATAAGATCGTAGTAGTGCCCTACCCTCCAAGATTAAAAATTGTTAAAAAAAATTATCATTTATACAAAATTCAATGTTACTTTACCAAGTGAATCGCTTCTTGAGGGATCTATTTTGAAGGCAATCAGAATGTAAGATAGAAAAATAATTATAAACATTACTTCTGAAAAAGACCACGTATAATGTTAAACAGGATGCAGGTTGAAAAACATATTCGGGATCGAAGGACGTGCTACGAGCATCGTTTCAACAAGATGCAAGAGCCCTACACTTTTCTTTCTCATCGTAAGGATCAGAATTTGATAAGTTGCACACCGGGGATAAATACAGAGCAAAAGATAGAGCGGGAGTACAACCATGCGCTACTCACAGCCGCCATTCAAAGTTGTTTCCTGCCCTTATGAAATAGTACACGAACCATTCGCTTGGTTCAACTTTTCGATAAAAAAAAAAAAAGGATGAAAATATAAAATGATGGTACTTACGTGAGAAGTGTCCGATACGGTGGTGTCCTGCGTTCTATAAATACCGATCGGAATCTCACACGTCGTGGAACAGAGTTTCTGATACAATCTCCCATAGGTTCTTATCCACATATCCTCTTTTGTTATTCTCATCTATAAATACAGAATTGAAATTATAATTATCGAATTGTATGTACAATGTCATTTGATAAATGAGACACGTAGTTTCTATGGTAATTGTGATATCGTTATCTAATTAGAAAATTACGTGAAATTGGAAAATGTGATTAATTGCAGGTGTAATTAGTGCTTGTTGGAGTATCATTAACTATATGAAATTGTTGAACAATTAGATATGATTGTGTAATGAGAGGATCGATTTGATCGATGAGAAATATATAGGACAGGGGCGATAGGCAAGTAGTAAGCCGGGCACGGGTGCTTCTCTGTAAGTACCTGTATTTGCACGCGTGTACTGTTCGTTCGCGAGAAGATGACTAAAACTTGTAGGAATCTATATCCCACTACCCGATATCCCTACTTTGCATCACAAGTATTTTCGCAATTGATCGAATTGCTTGATGAAGAAAACAAATGAATCGGTCAAGTGTGACTAGAAGAGAGCATAGCCTCCAGAACCTATGGGTAACGATTCCCCGTTGCCCCTCTGCCATTTCAGATGCCAACTTCTCGTGAACGAATAGTACTGTTGTGATTAAAATATATAAAATACTGGTATTTTTACCGATGTTAAGAAACCAGATCCTGGCGCTTGGTCCACACCCAGCAACAATCTCACGAATGTTATCATGTAATCCTTAACGAATGCTTGATAAAGAAGAGTGTCCAACATGGAGGCGCTGAAGACACTACCAGCCGCGAATGGTAGTCGAAACATGTACGATATGTGGGAACCTCTTTCCTTCTCTCTCTATTAAAATGTTCACAAATATAATCTCGATTAATCCTCCCTCATTTTACATTGCTTTTTTTAAATTTAATTCGAACGCTATTCTTATTTATTATTACTTTTAATCCGAGTACGATATTTTGCTCTAACAAGCTGTTGTAATATTATTATTATAAAACTAAATTTGCATATCTGTGAGTTTACATGACTATGGTATAAACAGTAACATAACACCAAAGAAAAGAAAAAGGAAATAAGGCTTCTATGTAAGTTTGAGAAAAGTGTTGAAAAGCAGTACGGTGTTATATATTTGGAAAAAAGTGCTGTGGAAGGAAAGCTTCAAAGATGATTAGCTTTCTTACAAGAAAGTACGCTTCGAGTTGCCTCCCATACTGCAATAAAATTTTCTTTATACGTACAAGATAATAAGGTAAAGGTCAAGTATGCGCGCTTATAATCTCGATAAGCAGTATTGCAATAGTATATGACAGTATTTTATAAGCAACTAATTTTTAAAGTATTACATTGAATAGAGAATTTAATTAATAAACTTCTTTAAATAAAATGAAAGAATTCTGAGCAATGGAATTGCCAATCGATAAATAATTAGTCGAAGCGAAATTAAAATTTGAAAGCACATAAAAGCGCATATTTTAGAATGAAAATAGTATTAACAAGTACCTTTTCCATCTTGCTCAGGTGAAGAGCATACTTATCGTGCGCTCTAAATTGCATAAAGCGCATGTTGCTCGATTGCGACAGCTCCGTTATACTTTTTATGCTCGGAAAGAATCTATAAACATATGAGAGGTATTTTTGACACTTCGTAACTTAATTTTATAATGACAGGCAGGAGCGGATTGGCCTTTGGAAGTTTGGGAAAATTCTCGGTGGGCCGATACGGATTTGGGGCCTAATTAATTAAAATCAGAGCTGATAGAGTTTTGGAGTCTAATTAATTAAAATTAAGATCGGTAAGGATTTGGGGACTAATTAATTAAAATTAGAGCATGTAGTCTATAGGAGGGCCGTCATGTCACTAATCGCCTGAGAAAAATTTAAGTCCTAGTCCGCTATTGGTGGCGAGTGGTGGGACCTTCTTTCAATGTAAAGCTAACAATAATTTTAATTCTAATTTGAATAAATAATTTCGTGAGGTACCTTGCAAGTATTCTCTCAGTAATCTCCTTTTAATTAAAAAAAAAGTATCCAAAATAACAAGATCACAAGAATTTAAGTTATTTACATAAAATTTGCGATAAAATCCTTCTTGTTTCATTTTTATTGTTGCTTGACTAGTAATCTGTAAACGCTTACTTGAACATCGTTTGCACAGCGACGATTGTGTTACAGTCAGCCAAAGTGTCTTCTTCCGCGGAATTGCTGAGTTCTTTGTTCACGACGACGACATTTTCCGCGAGAGTGATGCCAGCACGAAGTAGATCATCCAAACAGTCGATGGTTCCTCGCATCCAGTATACCAGCGGAAAGTAGGACACCGCATCAAGGAACGCAATTTCCGGGGTCCGTTCCAGCAAAAGAATGATCGGATTCAGCGAAGTTTTTGATCTAGCAATCATTATTCAACGTTAAAATACCTTTATCCCTTGATATGAACGTCTCATTAGCGTAACTAAGATTTTTTCTCAAGTGGGCTAAGTATCTTGGAAATTTTGAAATTTTTCAACTTTGGAAGTTAAAA
Organism: Osmia lignaria lignaria; assembly: GCF_051020975.1. NCBI lineage: Eukaryota > Metazoa > Arthropoda > Insecta > Hymenoptera > Megachilidae > Osmia > Osmia lignaria. The sequence goes on from NC_135041.1 coordinate 11,257,887, forward strand.
ATTTTGAAGATCTGGAATTCTGGGATATTTTGAAATTTTTGGGGAAAAGACCAATTCATATTTTGGGGAAGGGGACAGACCCACTCAGGCCCCTACCTAATTACCCTAATGGAACATTTTCATGACATTTGAAATTTATCTTCAGCAATAATTGATCAAATTTAAAATTTAAAAAAATTGTTAGAAATGTACCTAAAGTGTGCTCTTAATGGAATTATAAAATTGTAGATCCCATTGCTAGCATAATCAGCTGCCAGAATGATGGTTTTGTTTTGCCAATTGTAATCCTTTGCGTTTCTGTAGCTACAGTGTTGGCAGACCTAGTAATCCAAGAATATTCGTAATTGCAATTGGAATTTTGTAATTGCAAATTTAAATTATAATAATAATGAGGTACCTGTGCCAGCTGAAGGCAACAGAGGGGTTTCTTTTCCTTTAGTAGATAACAAAATGTTGGTGACACGCCTATGTATGGTGAAACAGGTGGAAATCCTTTAACGATCCTGTAAAAATTTTAATTAACAAATTGTAGTTTATATTATTTATAATAATCTGTATCAGAACGTATTACTTAACAATGTTCTCTAGCAATATAAATCCCACTTCTTAAAAAATTATTATTTTTTCTGTTACAAATTCACCAAAAAACCAATCTTTTTATTCATTATTTATTATTGTAGGATAAAATAAAAAATTAAAGGAGCAGTGCACGCTAGAATAGTATAAAAAATTTACAAATGTGTGATATAATGAAAGAGTGAAAAATGTGATATACATGACATATGAATCCTTCAAACACTAAAAAGTATTAAAAGTATTGTAAATTATAATCTAGTTATCAAAATATATTCTGGAAAGATTTTGTTGCAAAATATCGAGTTTTGAATTCAATAAACCAGTTAGTGGATTGTTCCAGTAAAATTAAAGAGCGAACTTCGATATTCAGTGCACTTGATTAAATTCAGTTTCAATCAGTTCACCAATTTGCGAAGTTACGAATTCATGCGATCTCTTTATCAATTTCATCCCCTTCCTTTTCTCCACACCTTGTTCAATTGAAAGTTTGGCTAACATATGCATGCTACAGGAAGCGTTTCATTGATCAGTTGAGGATACACGTTACTCCATATCTCTTTCATATTTTCAGATAAATTTTAACTACCCAACTAATAAAGAGAACAATTGGAATCTAAAGATCAAGTCACTTTGGTTTTTTCAATCCAATTTTTTCATCTTATGAAATTTATAAATTTTGACAAACTGCAATGGCTGCACAAATTATTAGAGCACCAACTTAAAGAATGTATTTTTTTCATTTGTCCTAATAAAGTAAGCACCCACTATAATAGTATTATTTTCACCGGAATTAATTTGTACACCTAATAAATAAAAATAATATTAATATTATTAACACTATACGTATCCAAAGTAATTAATAAAAGTAATTCGCAATGAATCACTCTAATCACGTATCAACCCTTTATCTTTAAAATAATATCTTAATTTATAAAAATTTTCAAATGATTCAAGTTTCAGATTCCAAATGTTCAATGAAGGCGGGCGAGACGATAGGAATAATAAAATATGAAAGCGTAGAAACGTAAACTCACCCTTTGAAACTGCTGGGCAAAGGTCGTGCGTCAAGACGGCAGTGCATAAAGATGATGCAGGAAAGAAGACATCGAAAACATCCACGAGGACATATAGGGTGTCAGGCAGGACAGCATCGAGCAGCGGATTCAATACCATCGACGCCGATTAGTGGCACAGGCATCGAGAGACATTCAGACAGGACAGATCGACCATCAACGTAAACTTGCGTTTAATTGTATTTTTGGGTGGTGAATGACGGACGAGACCTGGCATCGATCTTCTCTGCCCGAAATTTTCTACCGTTTTCGCCCTGTCTGTTTCTTGTCACCGTGATATTCGAACTGTTCCAACCACTCGACGTTACTTGCATTCAAATTCGCTTTCGAATCAAAATCTCGCGTATTTTACAGAGCAACGAACAAAGTTTCTTAGATTTTTCTTCATTTTGTCAATGTTAAGTAACTTTACTGGGGGAAACGATAAATCTCTTTCCCAAAAGTTTATGAAATTATTAAAGAAGAAAATAAAGAGAAAGAAGAAAAGGGAACAGTGGGACGCAATTACGTCGAGTAGACAATCACAGGGGAAGTAACATCTAACAAAAGAGAGAAGAGTGCAGAAACAGAACGAGCATGGTGCACATCGTTCCTCCAGCATAGCCGTGGAACTTTGTTGCTGTTGATACTGGCTGATAAGATCGTACGGAGCTAGGTTAATTAAATTTGAATCTTATTTAAAGGAAACTTTCGAAAAAGAGTACGTTCAGCTGTACGACCTTATAGCGATTTTCTGATACGATTACAAGAAAATACTGGCAAAACTTCGAGTACAGAAATCTACGTGCAATACGTGTATCTAACATCTACCTTCGAAACTATCCGGAAATCTAAGGAATCAATTCTGGGAATTGAAGCCAACATTTAATCGCCAGTATCTTCTTCCTAAAAACTAATATCGAAATATATAATGTACAGCATCGAGCAAAGTAGGCTTTTCTAGAAAAATATGGTATTACAAGGGAAGCAGGAATTTTCAAAATTTTAATTTCGACGACGAATGCCGTGGATGTCAACGGCATTGGAAATTACTCGTATTCCAATAATTAAAAGAAAACGATAGGAAAATATTATTTTGCTGTTATTCAGAAACCCAGAATCTCGATGAAGTTCAAATACCGGAGAGAGGGAAGGGCCATCGCTAGTTTCTCTGGTGAAGTGTATTATGCTCGATACTGTACAATATTCAGAATGAAAATTAAGAGTGTCAAAAGGAGATACATTCATCGGATATATAGATAGATATGTATGCGAATAAAATGATTTACATCAAATACGTCCGATGCACAAGAGACCGTGCCATGCAAGTGCACGAGACAGTGCAAGATCGTTTCATTGTCGAAAGACTTGAAGGGCTCCTCAAATAATCACTAAATACGATTCAACGAGACGAGACAGTAAATGCGTACAAATTCACGTGCTCGAAGCAGGCTCGCATCACAATACACAAACCTCGACCGAAACGTTTGAAGAAGTGGAAACAACTGAGCTCCGAACCTGCGTTGAGCGCGTGAATTTGTAAACATATCCTAACTCGTCTCGTTGGACGGATTAATTATACAATCAATACAATATTATCAATATACGTTCAATATTTATTGACGATACATGGACTTTCTAATTGGCATTCAACGACGTTTATCAATAATAAAAATAGTTTGGTTTTTATCAAACTAGCTTATTAATATTTTAAATAATGTTAATATATTCATTTATTCCCTCACACATTTATAATATTGATAATACTGAAATATTGAGAATATATATTGATTTTTAAAGGCTCCCTTAACGATCGTGCTTCAGTATCAAAAAAGACCGATTTAAAAAAGAGGGGATGAGGTTTTTCATCTAAATATAAGGGTAGGCAGAAAAGTCATTTCTTCCTGGTCAAATATACGGAGCTTTGATCCTTAATTCCTCTTTCACTCTCATTTATTCGATAGCAACATTCACTGCCACTTGGGGAAGCATAGTTTGTCAAAAACTTCAGTGTAAAAGGTTTTTTTTTTAATAAACATTTTGAAATTATATATTAATACTATTATTTTTTGGTGTTTCAAGAATTTTTCTTGACTTTTCTAGGAAGACTTTAAAATTGCAAGCACTATTCAAATTAATTATCTATTATCATATTTGTGATCATTTTTACGGAAAATAATTACAAATAAAATAATCGAAAAGGAGTAGAACATTTATACCTACCCCCGTATCTAATAAATATATCTATGAATATTTATAGTAATCTAAATTCGATCATCCGTTTCTTCACGAGGATATTACATGTACTAAAAGACGTTGTACCTTCAATCCTTGCGATCTTAAACGTAATACCATGACAGAGATGATAAAAATGAATAAATTATACTCACGCTATTTTTTCACTGGGCGATCTCCATGGAACATCGTCGTCCATTTCATCCTCAGACTCGTCAGCTTCGTGATCCAAGGACTCTTGACCAGGAAGATTCAAGGCTGAGCTCGTCAACATGTCTGGCACAGGTAGGATACTTGGTCTTCTACTTCCTGTAAAAATTCAATTTCGAAACTTTGCGTGAAATGTTTATAGAGAAATATTTTTCGATCACTCTGTATAGAGTATTTTAATTTACCCCTTCTTTGAGTAAGAATTTCAGGGCTGAGCAAATTTGGATTTGGATCCATGGATCTAGGAACGTCCAAATGATTTCCCGTGATCGGTGTCTGTGGCGTAGATCCTCCATCTTTCAAACACTGCCTCGACTCGTCGAATCCTCCAGGATCTAAATACGTGGCTATAAAAGTAGATATTTGCTATGAAAAATTTTATGTATGATTTATTGAAACGAAAGAATATCAAATTAATAATAGGAAAATTAGGAAACGTCTTTCCATTGAATCTTGAAGACATTAATTTGCATACAAAATAGTAGAGTATTAACACGTTCAATGTCACAGTGAAAATGTAAAAAATTATTTAGATTACAATAATTCTCTTTTGTTATTTACTTTCTACATCCTACGTTACGAAATTAATATAATATTACTTATACATAGAAGTTTCTTGTGGTCTGGGTCATATATGATCGCTACGACATTCAACGTATTAAAATTGATGAAACAGTAATGAGTTTGTTAATGGGTTCTATAATAAGTTTGTAAGTTTCATAAGCAAATTTGTTCAATGTTTTGATGTGGTGATATGGTGCTGCAGGATTAACTAACATATTCTAATTTTATGAATATAATTATGGAAAGTTCTAAATTCTAATAATAATGAGTGCAAAGTAAAAGTAATTTTACTTGTATTCGTGTCAGATCATTGTAAGTGGAGATCTCTCCCGCTTAGAATTTCGGAAGCTGTATGGTGTATGTACTATCTTACCCCGTCTATTAATACAAGTGGTACTTAAAAAAAAAATAAATAAATAAAATTTTTGTACATATATTTCAATAAGATTTTAATTCTCCTTTTTTTTGGAAGGTGGGAACTTTCATAGCTCGATTGCTTTGACAAAAGCAAACATTAAAAGCACGAATATTTTGTACCAATAATAAACAATTATAGTAATGAAAAAAGAAACTGAATTTTTATGTTAGATTAAGAAGCCACATTGAAGCATATTCTTTAATCTTTTCCCTGTTATTTATGTAAGTAATAAGATAATTAATATTAAAAAGACTAGATCAAATATCAATTATTATTTTTTAAAAAGTTGGGTGCATAAAGCAATTGCTGTACATTTGTGCATTATAATCTACTGCATGCGAAATAGCAAATCAAACATAAAAATATTAATACACTTATCAACAATTAGTATCAGTTACAGTTAGTCATAAAACCGAAGTTTATTAGTAAATTTTAGAACATATTAATTATAGGCAATAAATTGGAGTCCCGTTCTCAAAATGTTAATTAAACTCAATAAAATTTGTATTAAAAAGTAATTTAATGAAAAGTCTCTGCATTAATTCAAAAACAGAAATTTTTTTAGTAAATGGATTCTCTAATGAACCTTAAAGAAAATAAGTATAATAACATATAGAATGAGGAAAAAAGATAGGAGCAAGCGCATGCGACACTCACGGTGGACATCGGATGCGAGTATGTTGTGGTGTTCGAGTGGTGTGGGCGTGCTAGGGAGGACCTGCAAAATAACCTGTGGGGCCCTGTGTGCCGGTGTACCATGTACGCTCTGTCCACGGGGCCCCGTGCAGGTCGTCTCCTGCCTGCAGCAAGCTGTTTCGTTCAGAGCATTGTTACAACTGTTGAAATAACGATGGTGCTATTTGGCACCGGATTTGTGTGCAGTACCGTTTCCATCACCACCGGCGATCGTGCAGCTGGTCGAAATTGTGGTGGTCGTCGTTGTCGTCCCAGCCCCTGATCCAGAGTTCATAGTGGTGGTGGTGTTGTTGGTGGTGGTGTTGCTCGCGGAACTACTATTCGCGTTCCCTACACCATCAGTTTTCGTCTCGACGACCACCTGGGTCCCTTCTACGGCTACATTTTGATTGTTCGCCACTACGAACGCCGAGTTTTCCTCCTTCGTGATGCTCATGTAGTAACAGATGTCCGTTTTCTTCATTATGTGGCGCGGACCTTAGAGAGGGACCACGCGGATTAAATACATAGTTTAATTCATGAATTCTCAGAGATCAAAAATATATTTACGAGTCAATATTTATTTATAACACAGTCATTATAACAAAGACTGTAAGTATTTTTTTAAAGTAAATATCTAATGAAAAGAAGAACTCATGATCACGAGAAGCTGTAAGTATTTTAAAGTTTAAAAAATGAAATTTTCAATAAAATTTATATTGTCCCTATATTGTCATCCAATGGTCAATTTTCCATATGGCACCTTAAAAAATTAATATGAAAGTGACATCGTAGAATTACCAGGATTTAGAAGAATGCTATCTTCGTAAAATTCCGGAAGTTCCGCAGGTTTCACAGCGACCAGCGCAACCCCGTATTTACGATGACTGTGAAATGATGCGTAAGTGAAGGATTTGCCCTCGTATTCGCCAAAAAATCGAGAATCACCGAGTATGATGTGATAAATCTCGTTGCCTGAGCATTTACCATAAAGCCTATGCCATTCTTCTTGAGACTGTTGGCCCTCTCTGAGAAAAGTGCAAGCAGATAAAGCGCAACATTATTTCTGTTCCAAAATTTTCAAACTTTCTGCTGACTTACTGTCCCCTGGAAGTGTGCAACAAAAGAGTAACTAATGTCGAGGCACCAGGACACGTGCAATTGTTCGCCAACAGGGCGTATTTGAACTCATCTTCGCAAACCACGTGTTCCGCGAACTTTACGTGAAGTTTGTTCTCCGGACGGAAAATTTGAACGTACTGAGGAACATTTGGTGCAAAATCCTTCACTGCCCACGACCTGAAAGCAATTATAACTATATTGTTACCTTGTTAACTCTTTAAGTGCTGCAAACGTGCTTTCACACCTAAAATTTGGAATACCTTAAAAATTGTTGATGCAATTAATAAAATAAATTATCCAAGTTCGATTCATACGCGTACGTAATAGTTTCGTGTCATAAAATTGTAAATAAATTGCTATGAAACTTAATCCATTTATCTAAATTAATTACACACTGTACAATCAATTTTCCCAATGCCAAATTACTTAGGGGTGTGCGGGTACCAGAAATTTCGGACTCGGGTTGGGTTTGGTCAGGTAAAATAAAACAGGTTTGGGCGGGTACCCGAGACATACGAACACTCGGGTAACCCGACACAATCAGGCCTGTTCGAAAAAAGTTGGACGAGTTCGAACGAGTTGATAATCGAGACAATCAAATAGAAAAAAAATTAATCTATCAATACACCTAATGAAAATAATTTCGTCAAAATAATCCATTCCATTTATCAAACAATTTAACACCGAAAAGGTTCATAAATTCAGGGTATTATTTTCGATAACATTTATAATCCTGTGAGTAATCTTTAAAAGCTGACCTGAGTATCGTGTGTTCATCAGCAGCTGTTTTATCAGCATAATTCCTCGCAGCAAGGATGAAGCAGGCTTCAGCCTCGTTCATTCTCGCCCTGGTTAGATCGCTGTCTTTCAAACATGATCCTTGAATATAAATTACCCTTTGCGCCCAAATGGGTACCTGTAGAATCATTCTCATGGTGGTATCCAACTCCATGGGCGATAACAGCACCACGTAGTAGTCCTAGATACAATAATAAAATACGCGAACATCCCTATGATGTTCAGACATCGACGAAATTTTAAAGGGATTTTAAAGTGATGGATGACGAGATACCGATAAAGGATATTAAGGTGATAATTGAACAATCGAATTTCTCACCTGCAGTAATGGATGGGCATAAAATTCGTTTAGAAAATCCATGATGGTGTCGGCTTGTAGCGTTGTGCTACAGACCACCACGTGTTTCTCACTCTGTGCTCTATGGGACGAATACGAGCCACCTAACTTTTGTCTTTCCATCCATGTGAAAGCTAGTTGTTCGAACTATTGAAATATAATAAATCATACGACTGTTTAGGTATTTGGTTTTATTAATAGACTGTAGACGTTTATGCAAAAAATTGAAATTAATAATTAACAGTAATAGAGGGTTTCGTATTATCTTTATTTTTAACATGTATGTATTTCGCATCATTTGAATATATTTTGCATATTCTAACACATTATACTTGCATAAACATCACGGTAAAAAAGTTTAATTTAATATTTTTTAACATAATAAATAGAAAATTTTATAACCCTTTCCTCCGCACGAAAAACGGGGTCTGGGTCTATAACCCCCCTTGAATCTCCCCTTAATGCGGCATTGTATAGACTATGATGTTGATCAAGAATTTTTTGTAACCTATTGGTACATGTAAATAATTACACTTCATGCAATTAATCGATATAGTTATATTTTCTATTTTGATTTTAATGAATAATTCTTCAGAGTCAGATTCCGGATCCTCATAGAATATGTTCTAAGGATTTACTGTTTATCGGAATATCTCCTGTATCACGTGCCATTGATAGATTTGACAGATCAATGGAACGATAATTACAGTTACCACAATCCCTGTCGACAGACGTCTTCCCTTTGACACTATCTCCTGTCATTAGGCAATGATCGTGGTCAACAATCACAATAGCGTATTTGGGTTAAATTCTGCTACTGAGAGACTTAATGTGTTTGTTACCAGGGCATGCTAATTAGATATGTATTTAGATACATGTACAATCAAAGAACAGAGTTTCATACGCAGTATACTAATTAAGTTTTGTTCATTGTTTATAATATTTATCAAATTTTTGGAAGTGTCTTTAAGTTCGTGGTGATTATTATGACAAACACCTTGTACAATAAAGTATTTTTTTAAATATAAATTTGCTTTAGACAATAAGAAATACGAATGTCCTTACTCCCTTAGGGTGGGCTTGGCCCCCCAAAAAATGTAGATTAGCCCCCTCAGCATCCTAAGATTTTTAAATTCTACAATTTTTAGATTTCAAAATTCCAGAATTCTAGAATTTCCAAATTAAACTTTGGATCTACAAAATGTCAGAATTTCAGAGTTAGAAAATTTCCAAATTTCTATGGGACCTGATCCACCCCAGAAAAAAATCCTAGTTATGCCAATGTTTATTCCTTTCTAATTTAATAAGAAATTTTGTCTGGTCACCTACCTGAGTTGGTAGAACAATAAGAGCAACGCAGATCATGATAACCATGTAGAGTTGCGAGGGCCAAATGTCAGGTACAAAGTCCCCATAGCCAACCGTAGAAAACGTGACCACAACGTAGTATGTGCTTTGGAACAGATTCAGATGCCTGTGCCCTGCTCTCTGGAAGTGCTGGATCCCGCATACGCTGGAACATAAGTTAAAAAAAAAATGCATTTTTATATTTACATCGAATTTATATTTGCCTAGCTTGTTGCACTCTGTTTCCTGAAACGTTTACCACTTATCTTACACAATTCTATTATCTTATTTTTATAAAACGAAAATAATGATATGTCAAATGAATCTTTTGAGTAATAAAAATTCACCTAAACGAAAGGTACGAAATTCTATTCTTGTTATTAACAAGAATTTTCAGAGCTGCTAGCTTGTAAATTTGGCGGAGCGTTTTTATTCGATGCCCGCGTATCGGCAACAAGTCGAACGAATTGACGAAAAAAGAACCGAATAGCGTGAGATGGAGAGCGATATTGCTTTTTTAATTGGATACTTTTTGTTTCACGATCGACTGCTTCGACACGTATTAAAAAAGCATACATCTCTCGTGTTTTTTTTTTTCAAAATCGTATTTACCTTCGCTATCATTGTTGGGATTTCAGTGATAGCTATATTATAAGTTAGATAGCGCTAATTTATATTATACGACGATGCTGCAGTGACGCATACATACAGTACGACATGCTATAATTATAATTATAATTATTCAGAACACGATTATTTCATTTTCAAATTTAAACTTTTCACTAAGTAGCTTATAAAATTTATTAAAATATTAATACTACCCGCATATTGGTAGAATTTATTAAGTTTTCTATTTTTCAATTATTACCTAAATTATATTAAATGTGTTTAATTTGAATTTAATTTTTTAATTTTTACGAGCTAATTAAAATACTTTGATGGCCGTATATTTTATTAAATATGTTTGGGAGCTTTTATAACATAAATTACAAAAGTTTTAGTTTTCAAATAACAATTTTTATCTATAATTGTTATAGATATTCTTGTTCATTAGCTATTATAAAATAAAGAATTAAAAACTGCTGGTATGAAAAATTAATTCTATTTGCATCAAGGTACGCGACATTACGAGATGAAATTGAAAATGTTATTTCAACGAGATCAACGATTTATTTAGAAAGGAAGCTTTCAAGGGATTAAGCGAGCGCGTATTTCTTTTCTTCCTAATTAGTCGTAAAACGATTCCTTTGATTTATACCCGGCGACATTTTGCTAGAAAATCTGTGAAATTTTATGAGAAATACGCACTTCAGCTTACGATTTAATTTCAGATTCTGATTAATATCTTCATCCAGTTTACCATGATAAAATGAATGATAAAATAATTCACTTACTTAATTTTTATTTAAGCGTCAACGAATGTGAGTTGATATTATTAATTATAAAATTAATTTTTTCAATTGCTGTTATTTTAACTAAAGAGATGTGTGCAATATATATTTAATGTTTTCAATATCTTTCATTTTTTAAATAAAATTAAAAGGCGTAAATGAACCTTGATACCAAAGTTAATTAATCATTAGGCAGTAAATAGAGCTAAAATTACTCTTTGAATTCTTAAATAAATTAGTATTTTACATCATGTTAATATACATATAATAATCAGAAAATATTTGATTTAATTAAATTGACATTAAATTATGTTGCTTATTCTACTTTTATATTCTCATAAATACGAATAAAGTACATAGTTCCGCTATAAAGCGTTATCAATATTGATTGTACAAGAACGTTGCTTGTACTGTGTTTCACGTCTAGAATACGTAGATTACAACAACTCCCGTTTGCTGTAAACCCTGCAAGTAATCGTTGTAAATAAGCGTGTCTGTTAACTATACATCTTGAAGCCTGACAAGCCATTCGTAAACTGGACGTTTAGTGACTTTCTCGGTGACAATGCAATAGATAACGTTTAGTCTACGACTGTAACTGGTCCAGGAGATAATAAATATCGTTCATTATGTGTTACATGTTGCATTTTCAATTTTGCATCATTTTATCATTTTTTAAAGGGAGGGGAAGAATTTTGAATTTTGTGAAAAGATATAAGTTCGATGACTACTTTATGCTGTACAGAACCAAGCATAGTAGACTTCCTGAGGAAAAATGGTGCCCCTCTCCCTCGTAGGGTTCCTGGGGTTCCGGGGGCTCTGACCCTAACTGTAAGCTTCCTCTTCCTCTGTCGCCGCCTTTCCCCTTAGGGATTCACGAATAAAATGACAATAGGGGGGAGGAGATCCCATATAATATAGATCCCTGGCCTAGTAAAATTAATAATTAAAAATTATATTATTCTTTCTAAATTACTTTTAATACTAATATTGTTAAGATTTTACAAATTCCTACTTCCCCTATAACGCCAACTTCGCACGATTGGGTCAGCAGCTCATTTTTTATTCAAAGTGCAATAAAATGGCGATAAAAACTTTTATAGTATTATTATAGTAATACATGTAAAGTATTATTTTAATCTGTCCATTTTGCATATTTAACCGATTGTGAATAATTTTTAACAGTTTATATAATTTTTATATGATTTGATATGCTACAATTGCATAAACTTCTGCTGTCTAATTATAACTAAATATTAGTTGAATGGATCAGTTAACTGTTATAATTAATACTACTTATTTCCTCGTTGACATTTGCAATTTTTACGCTTAACCCTTTACACCATTATTTTGTACCTTATTTTTACTCTATCAAATATTAGTACTTCTTTTCTCAACCAATATCCTAATTTCTGATTTCAGCTTTCATGGCAAGAAAGGCTAGTTTGAACGAATTAATAGGAGGGTAACATCGACAGCGAGTAAGTGCACTTTCTACCCCGTTTGGTTGGCCCGTTTGAGAAACGACTTCCGAATAATTTGAAGATCGACCAGGAGATAGGCGACATCCGGTCACCCTTGTCGCCACTCTGTTCACGGCGACAAGGGCAAGCTTACAAGTACGCCGTTCTAGAATTACACGGTAAATAATGAATCACGTGCGATCGATGGTGATACCAATCCATCTGCACGAACTGCCACGATTACTTATTAACATCTGTCCCACATTGCATCTGGGTCAATCAGCCGAGTTTCACGCTTTTGTCGAGTGATCGTGATCTCTGTCCCAGACACGGAACAATATCGTCGTTCGAATAAGAACAATTCGCGTGGGCGTTGAATTGTGATGAGAAAAGTGCGGGTAACGACCAATGTTTCTTTGTTAACGAAACTTTCCCTCCGTCTTTATCGAAAGGCCACGGGAACTTTTTAAAACGAGTTGTTAGCCGAGTTGGAGAGATACGTGGTTCACGTGAACCTATGAAAATGTCACGTTCGAGCGGCATTTCCGCGCGGAAAATTGGATTAATATAGCGACCGTCCTACACCCTTTTGGTGACTGTACCAACGTTCGCTCCAGAATTCAAAGCTTCAACCCTCGGACGACCTGGCGGGGTCAATCGTGACCCATACATACGAAATTTATACAAAAGTGCATTCAGTATAAATTATACACTTGAATTTTCAGAAGAAAAATTTTCATATGTTGAGAAAATAATACAAAATTTAGAAAATGAAAATGAAGATGAATTTAACCCTTGATTACAAATTTTTCACTTTTAGAATGTTTCGTTATTATATCAGACCAAAAAAGCATCAACTTTTAAAATTTCATTTCAATTAAAACTCTTATGAAAACTTGGGGTTCAAAACTACTCCGCAGGTAACTGGAGTGCAAAACTACCCTCAAAGTTCGCCAGTGTAGTTGAGGGTTAAAATTTCATTTAAAGTCCAAATATTTTTCAAAGGAAAAAGGTATGGTTACAGCGGCGTTTAAAATTTTCCTTGTTTCTTCACATTTTTAATTACAACCCTCCAATGGTAACCCTTGCGTGTTTCACCCCCATGACACAATCAACATGTTAATAAGCTACGCCATGGTACGGATATATCTTGGTTTCGATGAATAATTTTGTAATTTCAGGGAACACCATGTTCGATCGAATGCAACATGTAACCTGTCGAACGAATAATAGATCGCGTAATGAGGTTCGGTAGAAATTGCCTTTCGTTTGCAGAAGAGTAATTACGTGCGCGTAATATTTTGCGTCTTGATCAAGGTAAACGAAGTTTCTTTTGTGCGTTGTGTGAACAAATATTTGTTTCGAGTGCAAATAAATGGAAATTGGTTCCGTGTTGCATAAAATATTAATTATGATTAAACGAGTAATATTCCCTAAACGAAAACAAAAATTTTGAATACCATCATTTATTATTTTTCTTTGATTAATCTTGAAGAGTGGAGCCTGGATCAATGGTGATCCAATCTTACAAAACCTGTACAAAGATATAGGATGTATAATTTTTAAGAAAACAGTGTCAAATTCAGAAAATAAAAATAATATGAAATAGAAAATTAAATTAAAATTGGGGCTCTCTCCATGGTCCGCCGTCCGATAGTTAAGTTGTAAATATACCCACTGTATCAAAAATTATTCATATACTAGAAACACCAGCTTGACACGCTTTTATTTCATACACATATTGATTGTTTGCGATTTTTCATTTAACTGTATCATTATTACAAACTTCGTTCTATGAATAGAAAAAAAAAACGATCGAGTAATAAAGAGGTTGGACGTGAACTACTTACAGTTGCAGTTGAAATTGTATTTTTAGCGTTTATGTTCGGTCGATCGCGTTTGCAGCACAGTTATTCTCTTTCCAAGAAAATCTTGCTTTATTAAATAAGAAGAGAATTCCGAAAACAGGATTTCTGTTTAAGGGAATTCGTAACAGGAGATGGGTATTCCGATCAGATAACTTTTCTTGTTACTTGAATAATCTAACGCGACTTGTATGCTAATTCTGCAACCACCTCTCGGTTGTAAACTTGAATAACGGTCGGAGAACAAAGCTGGTAAGATCGTACATAAAAGTTTACTTGTAGGTGAACAGAATTTTAATTTGTTTGGTGGAAAATAGAAATTATTTGTATTGAAAATATTAGATGTTAAATAGTGTTATATTTTAATATTAAGTAGTAGATAGTAAATAGTATTTTCTTGAAAATTGTAGATTAGGATTAAAAATAGTTTCAGTGTAAAAAAATGTATTTAAAGAAATGAAAATTTTGTTAAACGCTAAGACATCATTAAGATCTTCCAATCTAAATAAGTAAATGAGCAAGTCGGCTAAATAGATTAATAAATTCTCGTGTTTGAATTAATCTTTCCTTCGAGACGAAAATCTATTAATTAAATAGGAGAAGAGAAAGAAAAGCATAACTGTTTAAATTCAAGGAAATATATGTGCAGTTTCTAGATGTAATTATTTTAATTAAGCTTTCTTGACACTTCTGTCTTTTGCTAGAAAATGTTTTAATTCAGCACGTTGTAAATTTCTATGACTTCACGTAATGAAATATAATTTCGGAATTGAAACGAGAATTTTAGAAAGTTAATTAGTGAAATGACTCACCTAGTAAAGACAAGGCACAGTAACGTAGCACTGAGGATCATCAATTGTTGACTTAAAGCTGATTGAGATTTCTGCATAGCTCTGTGTAGGTCATTCTGAAACAAATGTTAATAACAATTTAAATTATAACAAAACTAAAAATTTAAAAATAAGAAAGTGAAATTAATTACTTACGAACATATTCTCCAAGGAATGCTTTGCCAACCAGCAATTTAGGAACACCGGAATGAACAGATTTCGCATTGGTGGATAAAGTAACTGGAAACATAATATATCATCGATTAACAAAAGTATATTATTTTTATTACCGAAGGATAAAACAGATGATTTCTCATTATAACTCTCTGACGTATATTTTTCTTCGAAGATGATCTGTATATTTATGTCTCGTAGAATAAATGGTATATAAATTTAGGGGACTCCCTAGGACGTTGGCGAAGTGACACAAAACTAATGACACTAAGCCAATTAAATTTCGAAGCGTAACCCTCTGATAGTGTTAAATCCCATTTTCGTTCGGATTAAGGGTAATGTAGGGTAGACAAGGATCGATACACTGTTAGATCTTGTGTAATTTTTCGTAAATGTGGAACACACCATTTTCTTTTAAAGCACATCGAACCTGAAATTACTTACACTTAATTTAACCACAAGTGAAATAAATTTTCATCGATTCAGTAGCTATAAATTTAATGTTCAATTATTAATCACGAATTTCATCGAATATTGTATTTTACAATTATTATAATTGTATAAAAATATCTCGTAGTTTCTAAAAAAAGAAATTTTAAAGAAAAGAAACTGAAGAATAAGTACACGTTTGCTAAAGCATTGACTGTTACTACTTGCTCGCGCGGCAGGCAAACCATTGACTTATATCACTTACACTGAATCTTCAGTCTATATCAGCGCTCGTTTAACTCGTCGATTGCAATGATGGAAATATAATATTTAGCAAGGTGTAATTCGACAAAAATTATTAAACATTTTTTATATTTATTTTATAATTATTTGATTACTTTAATAATACTGATCATTGTTATCGTGTGCTAAAAAATGGTTAATCAATCTGACAATGTGTTTATGACACCGATGTAGTTTGTTATTTCCAAAGTATTAAAGACTTTTCGCAGTTAATTAGAATATATTGTGTATCGTAGTATTCAGTATGACATAGTCTGGAAAATTGGAATTCTATGCTTATATATCAATGGTCAACCAAATCGATGCAAAGCAACAAGTTCTTAATGCTTTCACCATGGTGCTTGTTAACAGAATGGGTTATACATTGTAGTTAATGGTTGGACAAAATAGAGTCCCATTGGAAGTATCTGATGTTGCGTGCCGGAGAAACGTAAAACTTGAAGATTTCTATCGTTAGCCGGTGAAATGGAATTCAGAAGGAATCAGAGGGTTGATACAATTCGTTTTATTGCCGGCAGCGAGCTACAAACGATCAGCAAATCTTTTCCTCCGTGTCCTTTATCAAACATCCCCTTAATGAACCGTTTTATGACTTCCGGCTCGACTCTTCGAACATGTAATAAACAAGTTATTTCCATTTTCTTCTCAGTTTATAACATAACATTATTACAATCGTATATGTGGCTTATATAAATAATATTAAGGGAGTGTTTCAATTAGAAAATATGAATAATAGATTATTATACAAAATTTATGTAGAGGAAAATAACAATTTCACAAACTACAAATTTTTTTTCATGACATGTAGATAGAAATTTTTAATAAACCATTATAATTCTGGATCGAAAAATAATATCAGGTTGAACACTAGAACTACCAAACTGCTCAAAATATCAGGTTTCAAGTTTCTTATTTTAAATTATAAAATTTATTAAAGTGTTTTCGTTGGCATACACGTTATTTTTCTATTTCATTTTCAATTTAAAATTCAGTAGTTCTACTGTTAATATTCATTTCATTATTAATATTTTTTGGTGGTATATACTTAAACATTAAACTTTTATAAGTTAATAGAAAATTCAATGATGACTCACCGTGATCGTGAATGGTATGGTGTTGACCAGCTCGAGGATGAAGTGGAAAGAGAGAAGCTGCTGCCAGACGTTTCCCTGCGAACATGACGAAGACAGCTCAACAAACCCAGCGACAATTTTAAGAAAGTGCAAAATGCAGGGAGAAAACGTTCCACATACAACAGTAAACAGTCGTTCTGCACTTTCCAAACAACGTACACGTGTACCTTAATGTTAATATCAAAATGTTTCAAAACCTAAATCAACAGGTGCTTCGTTAATTACCGAAAATTAATTTAATACTCCCTCTCGGTGGATTTACAAACCGGTAAGCTGGCTCGTATAAGTAAATATTAATTAAACCATTATATAAACACTATGATAACGTGGTTTCATCCGCTGAAATTATTTTGGACATTTTGTGCTTCTAAATACTCGGTTCTCCAAATAATTGGACATTTTTTCGCGTTTCTATGTATTTTAACAATGGCACAAGGATATAATAATAATAACAATTACTTCATTAATTGGAATTATCATGATTTTTCCAAAATGAATCTTTAATTTATAAAAAAACAAAAGCACAGAATTAATTTTCACACCTAATAAAAATCGAATATAAAGTAAACTATACTTTGTTTTTTTTATTATTGAGAGAAACAATAAAATGTCTGTAGCAATATAAAATTTACTACTACTTCTATTGTTGTAAAACTTTGAGTTGAAATAATTTAATATAAAGTATCTTATAAGATTTTATTCCTTGCTGTAACATGTTTCTTTAAATTCCACGATGAAACGAAAGTAAATCTTTAAATGTTTCTACTACTTTGCTAACAGAATCATTAACCCAATATGGTGAAACATTACTCGAAATTAATAACTGAAAAGCAAAATTTTATGTTAACACAGACTGTAATTTTTAATCAAAAAGAATTAAAAATTTTCAGTAGATTATGTTACATCTACTAATAAAGAACATTCGATACTTTGTTGTAAATAATGAGAAAAAAGGAACGATGTTATTAGCCTTCAAATACTTCTTAAATATTTTTCTTTATCGAAAGAATCGTTCTCAAAATCTGTGACACGCTTCAACGTCGACTAATATCCCTTGGCATACATTTTCTATTTCTGTTCGTTTCTGTTGAGCTGTCAACTGTTTAAATTTTCGTCACCTGCTACGGAAAAGTTTAAAATCGACGAACTTTCAGAGCGAAAGATCGCGAGAAAACTGAAGAGACAAACGGAAAAGGGTGAACTTCAAACCTCCTACGTTCTCTTTTAACTCATTTTATTAAAACAGAAATTACAAGAAACTGCAAAATTAATGAAACTGCTTTTATTCCTTCTGTATTTTATGAATATTTCATAAATAATGTATATATATTCAATAGAAAAATAAACTGCAGTCAAAGTTATTTGAAATATTGCAAAATTTTAGTATAAATCGCGTTAAGGAAAACGAAAGCTGGAAATAAAACTTCCTACGATAACAATTTCCATTTGCCTTTTCCCATGTTACGAGATCGTATACCCTTTGACAAAGATAAAACGAAAGAATTAAGTCTGAAGAGATTACCAAATCGTTTATCTTTCTCGAAAGCTCGTCAAAGTACGAGGCTAGCTTAAAAATATACGAAAACCGCTACCGCACGGTAACTGGATAAACCTTTTCGAGGATTCTGCTATTATTAATATCCCGGGAGATTTACGAATAGCACACGAATGCAATTTGTGTAGGGAAAAAGGAAGAGCCTTTTTAAAAAGCTGCCTTCTCGACCCACGAATTTCTTTTCATTAAACGCTGTCACGGTAAGGGAACGCTTTTTCAAAAAATGTACTGACAAGGAACTCGTGAATTTTAGAAGAAATATGCCGTTGGCTTTCTTAGAATTGTTTACTCACAGCTACCTGATCTTTGACAGGACGAAAATGAATTGAAAACAATGCTAAAATTTCTGAATACGTGTCCTGGCGATTTAACTGTTCCGCTGCTATTAATTGTTCTTAATAAAAGTAAGAAAATTAAGATGAATGCAAAAATGAGCTAATTAGCGTTAATTAATGATACTTATTATTTTTCAAATTTTACTGGAGAAAAAAGAAGCTTATTTTATTGACGTAACTTTGGCCTTCTATTGAGGTAAAATCTAAATCTTTCATCGCTCTTCTTGTTATTTATACTTCACAGTAAGCACCAAAACATTTCTACTTTCTTTCGCATTAAAATTCATCCCCAATCTACTAACAATCAAATTAAAATCAGCCTTCTTCATAAAAACAAAAGAGCAACTCATTTCTCAAGTTTAGCCTCCTACGAAATCTTAAATCACTGGAGTCAAGCGGATCTTCCGAAGCGTTCCATTTATTTTTCCACTCAATCACCGTATCCACCGTACCGGCAACTTTCCCCTTCGTGAGAGAAATCTCCTCAAATCCTACCAAACGACAAATCTTCCATCAGTGAACCTGGTAAATCGAGAATGACGAATGACGACCAAATATCAGACGCAAAGGAATCACGAGTACACGTTGCTTCTAATGACTGTAATTCATTCAACGGTAATTAGTCGTCGGTCAAGATTGGATTTTGCTCCAGCTAGTAGACCGAATACACACAATTACCAGCAACAAAAACGTTTTGTTCACCTGCAAATTACCACTTCTTCCTTGTACAATATTATAAGCCAGCAACAGGAAATTTTACATCAGATATAATTCACGTACATCAGATAATTTAAGAAGCGACATCAGATATTTATAAAGCAAAAGGAAAAACCTCCGTGTCTGCTGAACGCTTTCAGGGAAATAAACCCTGACGATAATGAGAACGATAACAATAACTATGGTAACAGTGACGGCGATAACAGCAACATCCGCGATACCATTGACGACACTGCTAAACTATGAAACGAAGAGGATATCAACGATAAGATAAATGGGGAGAAAAATTACGAGGAAAATAAGGAAGGCCATCAAAAAGTGACTATTTCCTTAATCTCGTAAAATACTTTTATACATCGACAGATACGATGAATTTTATATGTCACAGGTTCACAGGGATTGGTCGACAGTGGATTAACGATAGCTTCGAAATTTCGCTGTTCCAGCATGGATATCGGTAGCTTGCGATTATCGTGCTCGTGTTTTATCAACGCAACGTTATCGAGTTTGTCGGTTGTTACAATGTGAGCAATCCTGTTGCTGGAATGTTCGATTACCGAATGGCGTGCCACTATGGTTACATGTCGTTCAAGATCGTATCATGGCAACCGGTTCGTTCAATTCTGACACCGCTTGGAATAATAATATTGCAACGTGTTGCAAGAGCAGACACGTTCCTGATGCGACTTTCATTTGGCTCGTACAACTTTAAAAGCTTGATGGCTTCACCTTCTACCCCAGTTAAATGAAAATTCATAATTTAGCGCGTTTAAGATATTGAAAATTGTATAGATAGTAAGACTCGCTGCTAGAAATGAAATTGGAATTTAGGGGAACCATACAAGACAAACTTTTACGTACCCCTTCGTCATAAGACTTCCATAGATTTTCCGGTTTACTTTTCAAGCAAAATGAGGGAAACTTTCGAACGAAACCCGACGTGTTTTATGACTACCCACCGATCGATCGAAAGTTGACGAAATTTTTCTTTCTTTCTTTCTTTTTTTATTATAGGCACTGTCGAAATTGCATCGGTTTTATATTTTGTCGGAACCTTTGCGAAGTTTTTATACTCGATTGCTGTAACTGGCTTCTTAGTCGACGCATTGTACCCGGAAGAACCGTTTTCATCGAAAAATTTATTTCCTTATACGAGTTGTGCTCGGTGAAATCGCGAGTAATCACGAGAAAAAACTGCAGAACGACCAAGAAGCTAAGCGAAAAGCACACGAAGTAAATGTAACACAAATATACACACAGAAGAAAGAGTGTATATATAGATTTAAAAAATTCTGGAAGTAGTTGAATACAAATTTTTATAATAATATTAAAGGTAGTACAAATTTTAGCTGACATGCTGACATCAAAATATTGGAATCAACATTTCGAGCCAAATCAAGCACTTTTTGATATCAATTGACGTCAACGTTAAGGATTTTGTTCCAAATAAAGTTAATTAATCAATTTCAAAAAGGGTTTATTTATCTTAGAAATGTTAACATTTATAAGCTTAGAAATGCTGCAACCTCAACGGGTTAAAATAAAAAAAGAATAAATTAAATTTGATAAATAATTGGATGAATCTCCATTATTATGAAGATAGGCAAAAATTGCGAAATTTAGAGGTGTATATTTTTTAAAGAAATTCGAAATCAGCAAAATGATGACATAAACTTTCTCTAATTGTACTTATATTAATCATAATTCATTTGGAACAAAATCAGATACAAGACAATTTTCAGGTCTCAAAGGGAAGTATTACTGTTTCCAAAAAAGTGCAGTAAAGAGAACATTAAAAAAGGGAATGTCTAAAGTATGTTAAGTAGCTTATTCAAATGAAATACCATGTGTGAGACTAGCAACGAGATTTTCAAAAGCATTTCACGCGGACTAGAATACCTAAAGAGCATAAGGTGGCTTTTCGCACATTTTACAAAAATTCAGTCAGAAAGCTCTTTGCCTTCAGGCATGCTCTTTAAAAACTCCCTCTGCACTAAAAAAAATTATAATCCTCTGAGTCAAAGCAAAAAGTTGCTCTCTGTAGTCTGAAGATTGGTTACAGCGAAAGAAAATAGCCTTTGTAAGTTTTCGACTATGATACATGCACAAAAAACCTGGTAAAAATAGCCAACGAGAATTCTTAACTTTCTTTGATTTTATTTTATTTATCAACGAATAATAGGTTTGACGATTAGACGAGCAGAGAAATAATCATGCAGAATTACATCGAAAAATGAAAATACGAAAAGTTATAGGAAACAGTTCGAT
Organism: Osmia lignaria lignaria; assembly: GCF_051020975.1. NCBI lineage: Eukaryota > Metazoa > Arthropoda > Insecta > Hymenoptera > Megachilidae > Osmia > Osmia lignaria. The sequence goes on from NC_135041.1 coordinate 11,279,684, forward strand.
TCTTTATTGCTGCATAAAAAAGAGAAGATTAAAATTTCGTTCATTAATATTTCAGGGATTACATTACATATTCACTTGAAAAATTCAAAAATTTATGCTTAACGTTGTCTTAAATATTCGAGTAAAAAATTTGACATAATTACTCATGATTTTATTATTTATAGTTCAATATAACAGAATAAAAAAAATTTAAAAGCCTCCATTACTTTGCGTAATGGTGACTTTTTCCTCAATATATGTGAACAGCTTTACTCTTGCGATATTGATCCACCAACCATGAGAATCTAATTAAGTTAAAAGATGTTCTCATACGTTATCTGGTTCGAAAATCGCTCTAATCTATCTGTAATTAAATATTTAACACGCTTATTGCTTCAATGAAAATAATGTACAGTATGGCACCCTATAACAGCAATTATTCAGAATGCAATCGCTTCCGTCTTTAATTCGAGCTTGTCATTTTTTATTTGAATTATTCATTACACTTAACATTTTTTTAAATTAATAAGCAGGAATTTCCTATTCCTATTGAAAATTTTCATTTCTGATACTTATATCATTTCTCATCTCTATTTCTTAAGAAAACGTTTTAAATAACTATTTTAATAAATATCAAATAAGTTTATACCATTACATATTATTTATTCGGAAAAAACTTTTTAAAGTTTAAATTGTTCAAATTGTTTAAAGCTCAATTTTGTCTGCCGTCAAAGTAAAATGACCTCTTAATTACTAAACAAATTTGAACACCATTAAAAATGATAAATTATCTAAATAAATTAAATTGGTAATCTAGATCATCAATAGTCAACGCGTCATTCTTATCTATGCAGCAATAGAAGTAACGAAACAATTCTAGATACTTAAATAGCCATATACTATATACATTATGGAGAGTTCTGCATAAAATCAAATTTCCTGGACTAAAGGATGCGTACCTTGTAACCTAAATAGGCGAGTAGCAGAGCTTCCGTCAGCGATACTATTGCAAGGATCACCTGGACCACCCATAATTCCAAGGGTCTCCTCACCCATAAAATCGCATCCCAGTTGATGGTCGGGTGCTCCTGAAATTCTTCCTCGGTCAGGTTCTGGGATGCCAGGAACTCGGTTTTGTTCCCGGGCGTGCAGCCGTAACTAAAAAGGGAAAAGGAACCTTTTTAATGCGACTGATGAAGTTCCGGAAACCGGAGACAAAGCAAATTTTTTAAAAGCCCACGATCGGCTTTCAGAGGGGAAATTTTTAAAAGGGTCGAGGATAAAGTTTTGAAAATCAGATAGCTGGCTAATGGAAGTTGTGATTACGATCAATTAAAGCGATGTAGAATCACAGAAATTAGGGACACCACTAATTGCCTGATTTGATCTGCAATGCCTGAAATGATTGCAATCATTTGACTGTCAAAATATACATTTTTCCTTTTACAATAATATTGTTTCATTTGAGAAAATGAAGGAAAAGGGAAATAAAGGAAATATAGAAAAATATTACGCACGGAGAGGCAGTAATTTAGAGAATATAAAAGATAGGAGATAACATAGAAGGCAAAGTGCAGTCCTCCAGGAATTCTTAAGAAGTATCAAGGCTGTTAAAGACTGGCGGCAAGGAGACGCGATACTGTTTCAGCTTCAAACTCTTATCTCGGTTTTATTTTCAGCCGCGATGCTCGTTCTACAAAATATCGTAATCTTGCATGAATGGTTAAATCCCGAGTCAAGATGAGTTTTTCAACCCCAAGCAAAAACATTTTTATTCTTCTAGGCGCCAATAATAACGAAAAGGTTAAAGCAATTTTAACTCGATGAAGAAATTTAAGAACAAATTATTTTTAACGATTAACAAACAAAATTGCAGAATTATTTTTTGATTTCTCTGATAAGTGTAATACCGCTTACCATGCTGCGTAAGTTGGATCGGTATCGGTGATGACTCTGAATATGTATAAGAAGCATGTTAGCAGCTTGAAAAATAGATTGGCCAATCGTATCCTCAGACCTGAAACATAAATAATAATTTTGTTAAAAAAAAAATCACTTTTATACAAATTTCAATCAATATTAGGTATATAACAATAAATTATCTTACGACTTATGTAGTTGATTTGGTAATGAATTTTAAGCAAAACGAATTGTTTTACTATAGTGTAACGACAAACGCTATAGATTTGATAATCAAAATATTTATTAATAATCATTAATAATCAATATTTATTAAATTAAAATTGGGGTTCTCTCCATGGTCTGCCGTCCGAGGATTAAAAAAACCACGAGGTGTGCATCGATGGAACGAAGCTTCAAGGAAATCGGCAGAAACAAATTTGTCACAGGCAAATACGCCCACTGAAGGGTTATCAATAATCTACGATCTGGTATAGATAGGCTGCATTTTAACTGTTACAAAGCATTGATCTTTTCTACCGATCGACATACAGATATAAAAGTTCGATACGCTACGATCGAGGCTGGTATCGGCACGATATCCGTTATCGGCTGCTGCCAACAACTTCAAAAGCTTATGTTTTGCTAGTAGAGATCGCATGGTTGTTCGTGTCACGTTAACACGTCGTTCCCGAAATTACATTTCTGGTATGCGTGTCTTCGAAAGGAATTTCCGGCGCCGTGAACTCTTTTGCGATCAAAAGCCCGACGACGTTTTCCAGGGAAAACGATCTCTCGTGACGGTCATTCAACGTTTATTGTGTCGTGCTGAAAATTTCCGTGTTGGAATTTGCGGAAGAAAAGGACTAATTTAAGAAATCGATGGCATTACCGGTCACGCCGGTATACAATGGAATTTTTAATAAGAAACATGATACAATAAATTTTATTTTGAAGGGTCAAATGCATTTACTAAGTTTGTATTTTATAAGAAGAAAAGGCGAACATTGATTTATACATACAAAGGAACAAAATGAAAGAATTATTAAAACATTGACTGACACTGTAGAAAAGGCCATAATACTGTAAATATTAAGAATATGATTGATTAGTTTTGAAATATATACTTTTAAATTGCTACCTTGCATTCTTAGTATGAAATTATTTAAAGTTTACATTCTTTTTTACTTTACTAATTATTTTATTATACAAAATTTGACATGATATTCTAAAGGAATTAATTTCAAAAAAGTACTTACTTGAACGTTGATTCTTGATGAAATACAGCTGAAGTCGTTCCTTGAACGTGTTTTCATTCACGTAATACTCAACACGAACTCTGCAATCAGAAAAACACTACAGTTATTACGTGATGCTTCACCCATCAACAAATTACAATCATCAAAAACAAATTCGATGTTGTGTAATTAGCAAAATTAAAAAATTTTCAATTTCACCATGTTTGACATTAAAAGCTCCAAATTATCAACATAATCTCTATTTCATTTTGGAGTAATTAATATTATTATCATATCATATCGTATTGACAAAAACTCAAATAATAATTTTTAAATATTACAGACTGATCTATAACTATCAAATAAGTAAGTTGAAATGATAAAAATTAGTTATACTTTAATTAAAGAAAAACTGAAAGAAGGAGTTACACCTCCTAATATTTAATCACTGTTAAGTTATAAAGTGATAATGCTTATCTATTTTTATTCGAGGGTGGTAGATAATATGTTAAGAAAATTAAAAATGAAATTTTTCATAATAAAGCACGTCTGTAATACTACTACCTACAAGGTTTTCATAACACAGATTTGAATAAATCGACTCTATAATAGAAGTCTATTTCTGAGCAGAAGCAAATCGGATTAATCGCTATTTTTATCGACAGAAAAGACATCGACTTGGTCAAAAATAGCCTCGTATAACGTCATCGGGTCAAAGCTGACAGACAGTCTGTCGTACGTGATCCTTTTCAGTTGTTGAACTAGTTCTTTGACCCAGATAACGTCACGAGACAATTCCAGCTATGCTAGACATGCCCATTGAATGAAATGGATTCACAATGATCGTACATCTGGAAATGTTCTTACAAGGATCTTCGAATTGGAAAAGGTTGTCTAGAGAAGTTTCCACGGCTGTACCTTGCAGTGCAATTGGATGAAAGGTGGCATGGCGTGAGGAAACTTTGTATCGCAGTTGGTGTACCGTCGTGCCTGTTTCCGCAATGTCTCGACGTAGACACGAAAATGATTATTGATCAGAGTGTACGTGTTTGAGGATTTGCGGTCTTTTGACACGATTTAATTGAGCTTTCAGTTTGCTCGATCAGAGACATTATCCTATGAACTCCATTTATGCTGATAAAATTATTTGCTTCATTAGCGATTATATTTAACTAAACTTAATAATGCTATAATTAACCCTGTTTCAACAATTGTTCCTTTAACAACTTTTTACCAGTGATATCAGGAATTACTATTTAGATGACGAGTAAGGACGATTCGCATGAAGGATATAAATAATTTTTCTAGTCACCTTTCAGGATTGTAATATTTTGTAGAGATAAGAGAGGTATCGTTTAGTTGGCTGACAAATATAATAAATTTTTGGAAGGGAAACGTGAAACAATGGTTTGATATAATTTATCATTTAATATTGCTCTAGTTTTTGTAAAAAGGAATTCAGCAAGCAAGTCAAGAGTTACGTTACGGAAACCTGAAGAGTAAATAATTCACCGTCGCGTACGAGTATTCAATACGTAGTGCAAGCAAACGCTCCTCATTATTCATACTTCAGGTGAACGAAAAGAAACGACCGATACAAGGAACGAGCGATTTATTCGTAGTTTCACGCCGTCACCGTTGAAACGTTATCTCCATCGCTCCTTATTCGTCGAGGGGGCCTGAAAAATCACGACGGTACGAGAGGCTCGATAAATCAAGCCCATACGAGGTGAAAAATCCCGCAAAAACAGGCTATCCATCGATTGCACGTCCAAAGGAACGAATATATGAATCGATCACGGATCCGTTGACACGCATTAAACCGACTTCTCTGGCGATATTACTCATGACTGACTAATCGAGTTTCGTTTGCATGCTCGATGCACAATGCAAACTAACGAAAAGTTTCAAATGAAAACGTGTTCACATCGCTGCATAGTGCGTACTTTCGTTTCACAAAAATCTCTTGTCCTTATTTACGTGTATTTTGTTTCAAGATATTATATCTTTAGTTACTTGTTCGTTATCAGTCATTGTAAATTGCCATTATCGCGTTGAATGCGGTGAGAGTTATGATTTACTGACATCGTTAATTAGATATACTCGAATAATTAAGAAAAAAAAAGCAGTAGAGGAATATTATTTTGAATAGCATTACTATTACGGTGGAACCTCTGAGTAATGTATGATTATTCGGTTAAAGAAATTTTTGCATAGCAGAACACTTGCTTTTTATAATTGTTATCTAATTCATATTTTTCAAAAAATATGAGATTGAAGAAGGAGAATTGAAATTGAAATATTACCTTAAATCATACATTTTGTATATTTGGTTCTTTTTATAAAGTACCATTTCTATATCCTACACGATGTAGTATCCTATAAATACATAAATATCAGCAGTTTAGTAATGAGATTCGTAAGTTCGGAATATTTTAACTTTAGGTCGAAATCAGAGTCGATGATTGAATCAAGGATTTGAATTCACCGGTACGTACAGATTGGTCCTATCGGATGCGCCCCGAATCAGTTCGGAACTCTCCAATTAAACCAGAAATGTCAACGCTCTAAATTCTGTAGCCGCATTTTAATTAAATATCAACGGACAGATGCCGGTTTAGGACTACTCGGTACTTAATTATCGTGAAATAGTGAAATAAGCCTGACGTAGTTGACACCTATACAGTGTGCTATTTCTGGCGGTATGAAGGTTATTTTCATTTGCATTCATAATTTATTTAAAAGGGACGTTCGATAAGAGTTACACACCAACTTTCATGTAACTTTGTGCGACTGTTTATTAGATTACCTAAGAATTTTGCTGTATTTGGATATCAGTAATTTATTCCAGCTGAGAGGTAAGATACTTAAAGTACACTGGCGTAATTAGGATTTTATTTTAGAGTGAGGCAGACTCCTTAGAAATTTAGAAATTTAGCATTTGGAATTTTGCAATTGGAGTTTTGTGATTTGGAACTTTCAAATTCTGAGATTCTTGAATTTTGGAATTCTGACATTTTTTAATTTTTAAAATTTGGAATGCTTGAAAATTAAAATTTAAAAATGATGGAAAGACCAGTTTACAGGTTCACTCTGGCTCCTACCTAGTTGTGCCAACGTTAAAATTTCTGAAAATCTTACCAAATTAGTATCTAGAAGAATCATACAATGCTCTAAATATTGAAGTAGCAAAATTGTGCATGAAATAAAGTAATAGTCATTTATATCTATCTTGATCAACATCAAAATAATATCTAGTCAGATAATACGTAGATGTTCCTGTCATCCAGTTTCCCTTCACCCGGCCTTATGGCTGGCCACATAATGGATTTTCTACTTCAGGAAGGAAATACTCGTTCGACCACAGAATTGCAGCTCGTTACTTGAACTCGAAATGCCACTCGGAGCAATCTATATAAATTGAGGGGAACACTCTCCTTCCTCATCTACTTCTCTTCGTCTTCCTGTTTTCCACCTCCGTTTCAACCTTTGTCGCCACTTGTTTGTCTTTGTCATCCTCACATAGAAACATCCTTCGACCCTTGAAATTTCAAGATGAGCGTTCGAATTTTAATAGAAAGGTTACCAATTCGACTCTTCGTGTTCTCATTACTGATGTTCAAGGTACAGTAATTTATTTAAAGCATATCAAAGAGACACGAACGGTAAGACGTACTAAAATTATAATTAATGAGAATAATAATTTAAGCTTTCAATTTCTAATAATATTTGAACGCTTGTAAATCTTCAAATTTAAAACTTGAATTAAATTTATTTTTCATTGAAAGCGATAGAATTTATCATTATGCTCATCGCATCGTTTCCAATCGAAAACTGGAATTTTCGTGCATCGAATCAAGATCGCGTTCTGCATCAAAAGCTGTCACAAGCAGACACTTTACCTATCCTGTTGCTGTAACGAACTTTGATATTAAAGCAAAGAAATTACTGAAATCTATCTGGAATCTAGCGTACACTGTTCTATCTCAATCATTACGAATTACTTTTAACACATTGAATGCCATGTCACCCAGATATGAAAGACTGAATTGTCAAAGGAAGCCATTATCTATATTATTAGGAATTTGGTTACTTATCTAATTAGAAATATTTTTATTAGGTATTTGAAATAACAAAATATTCGGAAAATAATAAATAACATTTTGAAAAAATAAAAATATTATCTAATAAAATTTTCAATAGCGTTTGCCTGCCAGTCAACGTGTTAATATTAATATTATCAAAATTATTCAGAATTTCTACTTCTACTTTAACGTTACTTTTCGCAAAAAAGCTTACTATGCTCGATACTGTACATATGATCGTACGTGGTGGTCCATTTTTATAAGATGTACATATGCACTTTCTGTACCTAAGTGTACTTCTCTTCGAGGATGTATATATGTACATATACACCCTTAGGAGCGAAAGGGTTAAAGATTCTGAACTCGACAGCGAGATCCTCGGTACTGGAAGGGTGGCTTGCTGTTCCGCAGTGCTTTCAGGTATGTCAGCCCCACGGAAGGAAAAGATGGTGGAAGTTCCGTGCAAGGTGGATCGGCGTGGCGGTAATAACGCGGCTTTCCCTCGTGCACGTAAGATTCGCCGTGTATTAACGAGCCGTAAAGCCGTCGCACTAACGGTTGCTAATGCCCTCGAGGTAAAGGAACGGCGGTGACTGCTCGTCACGCGAACTGCTGCATAAGCTACCCCGTCAGATGGATGGGATATCACGGCTCGAAAACTACCGCTCGACGTTCGTCTTGGCTCGAAAGGTCGGTCAGCGGCTGCTTCCTGTTTTACTGCAACGTACCATGGATTATGTTCGCCACAGAGGACACTGGAATCCGGATGGTACCGATACTCGCTGCCCTCGAACGTAAAGCATCGCGCTACGTTGAATTGCGAACGGATAGTTGGCTGGAGGATACGTTTCTGGGCCAATGGGAATTAAGCTCGTCGTTCGGGGAACAGTTGAAACGTTTGCTCTGAACTAGTACGGGAATTATGAGCACTCAAGTATCGGCGTTGTTTCGCTGTTCCACCGTTGCTTGGATTAATGTTGAATGCGTTGCTCTTTGATGAGTTCAGTTCGGTGAATCCCTTTTGTGGGCTTGCGAATGTCGCTTGTTTAGAGCGATTAGGTCTTGTCGCGTTCAGGTTCGTTTGGTTCAGTATGGTTTTAGAGCTTGGATTTTTGATGATTCGATAAAAATTAAGACGGTTAAGAAGACTTTTAAAAATACGAATAAAAGATTTTTATTGGCATTTTCAGACAACTTTAAGCTTCAAATTGATTTATAGTAAAAATGACTACTTTGAAGGTGTTTGATTTTGTAGGAGCTAGAAAAAATATTATCAACTAATAGAAAGATTTAGGTATTTCAAAATTATATTTTCTAACTCCTAAAGATAGAAAGATATTCAAGGTGGTTATTTTTATTAGTCCATCCCGTATAGTAGTATACATAATTTTATCAAAATATGTTTGGAAATCAATACCTACGTCATAGGTAGCTTGTAGGGATATTTACGAGCCACCTGACGATCGTAAACGCTTTCATACCGGCGGGAAATTCGAGCGATCATCGTTTTGCGGCCACGTTGTCGAAGCTACATGAATTATACAAACTGCAACCACAAGCCACCATTTCGACTCCGGTAGCTTGTTGTTTAGCCGATGATCGCCCTTACCTGCAGTAACATCGATCGACCGAGAATGACTCAGTATGCGACAACTCCGTTCATAGTGTACCGTTTCGATTGAGTAACGATGTTAGTCCCTGTTATCGCTTGCACGCTTATGGCGATGCTTGAGAGTTTCTCCTATAATGAAGAATTCGACCATTCTTCAAGGATCCATGCTTCAGTAATTTTTGGCTCCCGTTTAAACGTCATACGTCTATTTCAATACTACGTTCGTAATTATGAATGGTAGTTGTATTAGAATAGTAAAGTGAAATGTTGAATAGTTCGATACAAAAATTATAAGAGCAAAATTAACTTCTTATTAATTAGAGATTTATTTTAAAAAAAATCATAGTAACTCTATTAAAATAATCGTTATTATTATAATATTCTCGCACCAATTTTTAAGTCCACAGAAACACGGGGAAATATTGAAATTTAAAATAATGATTTATATCAATTTACCTCTTAATCTCAGAGAAATATTTTATTCATTTATCTTGTGGATGTAACTGGTTTCTAACTCATGCTGTTTCAATCTTGGTATTTTCTCTAATATTACAGTAAATAAAGCAACAAGTGGATTGCCATATGAATTTTAATACATACCAACTAAAAGGAGACTTTATACCTCTGCTTTGGTCGGATTTAAATATTCCATAAATTGATTTCATATGTTCTCGTAAATGTATAAAATTTAAACCTTCAAATTAATTGAAGTAAAATTCACCTTGTATAAAATTCATGTATGTCGTTCCAGAGAATTATTAATAAAACGTCAATTTACTTGTCAATTAGTCGACGTTTTATATTTTAGAACTTACCAAATATTTGAAACGCGATTCTGGCTATTTGACTGACATTCCCTCGCCGATATATCGATTACTCTCTATCTTATCATTTTCTTCACCTCGTTATTTAAAAAAAAATGAGAAGGCTAAAAATGGAGAATCGAACATTTTAAGTAAGGCATGTGAATAATTTATTCATTAGGCAGTTCTTGGTACCAAGGACATTATTAGATGACCTAATATTCTTCCTATGATTAATACTTTAACTCACGGTTTCCCTTAACGGTTTTCCACTTAATTACCCCAGTGATGACACTACAACGTTACAATCCGAATAACAGTTTTGTTACATTCGAAACAGACGATGTATATTTCAACGGGATGATTGGTGTGAAAACAAGCCAGTAGGGAAAGGATAGATTTTGAAAACACACCCCTGGTGAAACGGTTTTTCGTCGCACGATACTGAATAAATAGAGATAAACGAACACAACTGTTAATCGGCAGAAATCAAAGCTCGCTGAATATACACGACGCAAGATCCAGTTACGCAATTAAACGCTGGATACACAAAGGGACGTCGCATCCGGTGCAAAATATCGCGTTCCGATATCCACGTGTTTCCGATGATTAAATTAAACCATGGACCGAATTTGCCCCACTCGCGTCGTTCACGGATAAACGATTGTTCGATTCCGTGGCGGAAACAATTCGCAGCCGACCGTCAAATTACATCCGTCAAATTTTTATTCACACAAAGGATTTGTAAACGAGTAAATTGTTGCAAGTGACGTATGGTTCCAAAAGAAGGTGGAAATCAAGGAACAACGAACTGTGAACAATGGAGAGTTTTTTAAAAGAAATGTTGTCAGAGGAATATTAATAAAATTATTGAAATGTTAAAGAAAAAGAATATTTACCGAAAATCGAGGACCACCATCAGCGACTCGCAAACATTAGTATAATGAGGTAGAAGCCAAGATGGCTTGGCCCCCCCGTAAATTTGGATAGGCTTCTTCTCAAAAATGTGGACCTTCACCATTCTAAAATTTTAGGATTCGAAAATTCTAGAATTTCCAAATTTCAGATTTCCTACATTTCAGAATTTCAAAACGATTATTTTCTTTTAATGCTGTGCAATTATGGACGGTTGATTATGCACTTTGTGTCTTTTTGTGCTATGAATAGAAGTTCATGAGGAATCGATGCAAATACATAAAACCTCGCAACCTTGCACCGCATTGACCGGTTTATAACTTCTTGGTTATTCTATTTTTCCAACTCTTATTCTATTTTTTGTACACCTTGTATCTATTTTTATCACTGTGTCTTAGAAAGTGGATATACTCCAACGCACTTATTATGGAAATCGATCGAAACTCAGTTAAATTATTAACACTTATTCAATCAATGTTGGGTCACTTTATCTATGTCTTAAGATTTAAGTGGTCAGAAAAAAGTAATCATAGACTGACAATGAGTTCTGGAAACAATACTATACAGGTTTATCGCACAATAGTATGTATCCATGATTTTTGAATCACTACAAATAATTTATCAGTAGTTAAAACATTGATTAATTAACTTTAATCACCTATAAATTATAGTAATTAAAAATTTTAAAATAAAGTGGTGCGCTTTAATATTTTTAAGTGGAATCATGCATTTTTGAATGCATTATTTTTTAATAGAATTCGTTATTTTTTAATAACAAAATATTAAATAACTTATGTTACAAAAAGTCTCCAGTTTAGAAGACATTTTAATTTCAATACTGCAAAATAATATTAGTAATATAATCATGTTATTTCCTTTATACAACAGATAAACAAACAAGCTTTGGACTATTTAATATTGAATACAAAGCATTTATCTGATCCAACTAAACAGTGGTTAACAAATGAAGAGAAGAGACTCGAAGAAGAAAGTTTCGTTGTAACTGTTAATTGAAATGGGCAGAGTTAAATAACGCAATAAGATAAAGAGATAAAAGCTCGACGGACCGATTTCATTCGAGAGATCATCTCTCTAGAAACTTGGGATTCAGTATTCAAATGTCAAGGGTTTTCGATGTTGTTGCACGCGTAACAAAAGTTTCCTATCCTTTTTTCTCAATTCCACCCTCGGAAGAAATTATTCGATGACTTCGATATTTCAGAACGGGACTGAACCGAATACTTTTCACGAAATGTAAAATAACGTATTCTACATTTTATTGCAAGTATAATGGGAGTTCACAGTGAGGTCGACAAATCAATATTTAAGAACTCATAAAATTTAAATTCTTCACAAAATCGATTAACCCTTCAACGATGATAGCCAGGTTAATCGTGACCCAGACTTATCAAAGGTATCATATAAAAAAATAACTAATGAATAACTAAAAAAAAATGAAAATTGCTTTTATCAGTTTGTATACATGGATGCATAAGCGAGAAAACAATAAGTATTTCATGAAGGCAAATCTGCACTGTAAAATGTCAATCTTATTAAGATAACCAAGATCTATAATGTCTTTTTTCCCTTCGATTATTCTATCAGCGGGGTAGTACTAAACACCGTTGCCATTAGTTGAACAGCTGTACTTTAACATCAACTACAAACTAGCAAATATAAATGTGGCATACTAAATGGTCTGACAAGATTTCATGACATAAAAGTACCGTAAAATAACACTCGTTCCATATCAAATGGAAGCTTAGAGTTTGCTGAAAATAACCACATAAATGCTCCATTAATAATCTGAATAGGAAATGAATGGTTGATAATTATAATAAACAATAATCAGTTTCAAAAACTGCTAAGTCTAACACAATTTCATGACATAAAATTATTGCAAAATACCACTTATGTTACATGAATTTAAAGTTCGAAATTTATTGAAAATGTCTACATACACGCACATTAGTGTTTCTAGTACAAAATGGCTGGCTGTCAAAGTATCGCCTTACTGATTATTATATAGTAATCGATAGGATTAAACTCTGACATCAGCCATTTTGTATTAAAAAAATTAATGACAGGTGCATGTATGTAGTAATTTTCATCAAACATTAAGCTTCAAACTGAAACATCAGAGGTGCTATTTTATTGTACTTTTATGTCATCAAATTACACCAGACTCTGGGTGTTTCAAAATGCACCATTTTATATGCAAAACCTATTAGACACAATTTCATTAACCATATATTTCATTTTGAAATAAATTTGCTTGAGTAGAAAATAAATACCACCATTTTTTCATTAAATATTCCAGTAATCAAATTAGCTTATTTAATTATAATTTATTTCAAATTTAAAGCAAATACTGTCGAATAATTTTAATTTTAAATATTTCGCTGACGAAAGGATTAATATTCCCGGAACGAATGCTTCGAAGCTAAAAGAGATTCCTCTTTCAATAATTCCTCCGTTTTTGTATTTTTCCCCTTTTTTAAGCGTTGTTTCTTCCACCGCGTCGCATCGCGAACTTACAACCGGGTCGCGTCGCATTCCCGTGCAGACCCAATTACGGAAATAGTAGCGTGTTATCTCCATCGTGCCATCTACGCGACGATTACACAAAGAAAAGGAAGCAAAAAAAAAAAAAATATATGAAACATCGTCGGTTGATATCATGCGTGATCGCAGGTTGCGTGCACTAGCGTGTTCGAGCCTCGTTTCACTATGGGGTGCATAAATAAATTAAAGGGAGGGGGTGACTCAGGCTGGATGTCATAAGTGTTACACAATGATGCTAATGCTTTGTTGTAATTATCGTAATACGTTTCTGAGCCATGGAAAGAAGCTTTGCAAAATCTCTATTATATTCTTTGGTTAGGCTTTACAATGCGCGTCTGACTTTTGCTACTTTTTGAGAATTAAAGAATTTTTCATTTCCACGGATACCAAATTATTTCAGGTTGATTTTTATTTTTGGATACACAAAATTATTCATTTCTTTAATACGACATAACTTTCGAACGAATGGATTCCTAGAATCGAAATTTGTGTTTTTGAACTTTTCTCATCGAATACTATTAGTATTTATTAAAAAGGAAAATTTAGCCTAATCCTACTGTAATTCGAAATGATCTGGAAATTAAAAGAGTAGTAATTTTTTTACAATTTGCACGAAAGGTGCATAATAAAGTAAGGAACTAAAATTGATTGATATATTGGTTGCAACTTACAAACTAACTTAAAGTTCGTATGGTCCTCGCAAGTGCATAACAAGGGAAACAACCTGCACTTTGTCACCCATTTAGGGGACCTATCGCCAGCTGATGCAATAAACTGGCCTCTGGCTCGAAACAGATTTCCCACACTCCTGCCCTTCGATATTAAACTCATCAAACATATTTACCGACCTCCATAGCAATTTCACCTAAAAATTGTTACAGTGAAATATCACGATTTCAAGATGGTTTAGACTGGCAATATTAAAAATTACTGTAATACTCATCAGTTAATTTAAACTGAAAGAAATAAAATATGAAATTAAATGCTGTGAGATTGGTCCAGATTTATACAGATCCTCTTACGGTTTAATTTTACATTTCATATCAAATAACATGATGGAATAACAGAACCAGGTTAATGAAGAAAGGTATTTTAACAAATTACTGAAATGTTTTTGCAATCATAAATGAAGGCGAATAGAGTGCTAATGAATGCTTACTTGTACAAATATCAATGACGACATTTTCATAAAACAATGTGTAATCAAAATTTTTCATGTTATTAAATTTCCATCGATGCTAACAGAAAGCTTTGAACAGTGGATTATCGAGATGAAAGCTCAAGAGAAAATAACAGAATGGAGGAAAATGAAGTGAAACTGGAATAATAACAGTTCTTTCACATATTCTATCTTAAATGGAGCTTTCGTGTAAGCAGAAACAACGTGTTTCGAAGTAATGCAATTGATTTGGTAATACTTTGTCCAGTGAATACGAAGTATCCAGGTGAAACGTGACAATTATATCGATGTACGGACAGTTTTATGAAAATCAAATTGAAGACTGCTGACTCGTAAGAACAATACGACCCAGTAAACCAAAACACGAAACTATCACGATATATCTTATTTGGAAAATAACGCAACCCGCTTCCATGCGATTAATTTTAAAATAATTGTCTATGGGTTACGTGAACCCACCGGAGAGATTCCAGGGATGTATCGATGGCCACGTAACACGGCATGAAACCTATTAACTTCGTTAAAAAATTGAAATAACCAGAGATCAAGGTTCTGTATTAAAAAAGTGTATTAACCCATTAAAGATTACGTAGCGACTAATGTTATATTTTATTTTATGTAAAATTATTGGCTGAACTTTACTTTGGCTTAAAATTATTGGCTAAACGTAATAAAGAACAACATTAAAGTTTTATGAAATCATCGGACGATAACACGTCTACGTTTATTATCGCCCAGACCGATATGTAGACCGGATGTGGATCGTAGAATTTCGATTTACGAGACTGTGTTTGCTCGTAAAGCGGATAGCATCGTTTAAACATCGTGGTTTTAAACAGACGCAGACGCTATCAGATGTTTTAATACCTTTTTAATAAGGTGTGTCCATGAATGATGTCACATTCATGGGAATTAATACTGAAGTTTTAGGAAATAATCTTTTTGAAACGTGGGTAAGTTTTCGTACTACAAATTGTACTAGAGTAGATGATAAAACTATGGGATTTGAAGTACTCCGATTTGCTACATAATCTAAAATGAAGATCACGTTTCAAGGATAGAGAATACAAAGGATACAAGTAATATTTTTCGTTTCTTCTTATTTTTTTAATATTTAAAAATTTAGTTTGACAATTTGAACAATTAACTTTCAAAGGATTTCACATATTAGAAGAATAATATTTAAAGGAACAGTACAAAATTTAGAAAATGTAAATAATATAAACTGCAGAATGAAATTAAAATTGGGGCTCTCTCCACGAAAGCTAAGGATACGAATAATTGATTTTCAAATTGATAATCTACATGTGAACCAATAATTTATTAAAAAGCAATCTTTTTGCTAATCAAGAGTGTATCAAACATAACGAGACAAGTCTGAAAGATAGCAGGCTAAAATGTTAATTTGAGATCGCATCTGTTTAGTGCACTTTCGTTCTGGACATACAAATTTCAGAGAAGCGACTGAGGTTCATTCTAAAATTAGACGGCCGCCTTATCTTTTGTAATGACTCTCATCACCTGGAGAGCTCTTAGCCGAACAATATATGAAAACCAGGAATTTCTTTATGCCACCACGCGTGTGTGTATCAGTGTTGCACTTGTAAACCGAGATTTTCTGGCGAAAATACTCGTTACCATTAGGCAACCAGTTAGCACGAGTAACAACCCACTTTTTTGGAGACCGTTGAAAAAAGATCTTCTCCAGAAATGAATCTAGAACGAAACGTATCGAATATAACACTTTAATCTTAACAAAAGCCTGCTTTCACAGGCGTTAATGAACACCTTTTCCGTGAATTTTCATTAATTTATATTTTCTATTAAACGGAGGTAAGTTGTTTTAATTTAAATACAAAACGCTTTTTTACCATCATTTGTTACAATTTGTGATTTTCGCTGGCTGGTCGGAAACAATATCTGATAGCTGTCAGTTAGTATGATGATTACAATGGAATTCCATTTATTCGAATACGTTATAGGCGAAAGATTTGTGAATTTTTTCAAATAGATGACTTAAAAATGTGATGAATAAAAAATTTCCGTTCTGATAGTTGAAGCACACGCACAACTAATACAATTCTAGTAATAGATTAAATATATTCATATTCCATAGTTAAAACAGGGGTTTGGAGGTTTTAAAACCACGTCCATTAAAATATCAGTGTTCCAAATAGTTTCCAACCTTGCAACAACACGAAACCCAATCTCGAAATAATCAATCCTAGTACTAAAAAAACTTCTTAGCTCTAAACAATGAAACAGGAAGAAGAAGAAAAAGGGAAGCCATGAATCGTGTGGCAGTGATTTCCGGGGGGCAGATTTAGTAATCCACACTGGACCATCGAAGGAAAAGAATGAGTTCACAAGCCGATGCACCACACGCTCCTGAGAATTGCTTTTCCAACAGATTAACCGCGTTTCAGTTACGTAGCACGGGTCCAGTAAAGTCGACGTGACGGATCGACTTCCTCAAAGTGGCTGTTCCCGTTCCCATGGCGAGTATTCCTCTGGCAAAGGGATGAAGAAGAAGAGAAAAAGAAGAGGGGTAGAGAAACTCGACAGTGGTGGCTTCGGTAATTTAGTGAAGAAATTTAGACGTCACACGTCACTAGCACACCCCACATCAGACGGGAAAGTTTCTCTTTCGCAGCTCATGGGCACGTCGAAAGGACGTTTGATCGTTCGAGTGCCTGTCGAGACCCTATTTCCCTTGTATCGACGTCGGTCCATTGAACGGATAACTTCCCTGAAAGACAGCGAGAACGAGAAATCTTCCTTCCGCTGATTATTCATGCTATTTTCCTATAACTTTTCGCGCTTCCACGCGTTCGACATTCCGATAAATCTTTTAGAGATTTAATATTGCATTTTTCGTTCATTAGGTATCTGTATATTAACCTTTCAACACGTTCAACGCTATATTGATCATTGTTGACCAATGGTACGAATTTAATTAGGTTAAATAATTAAGAAATAAAAGCACTAGGACAGCGGTTCCTAATTAGTGATACACAACCTACTAATAGTACACGTATGTGTGCAATATCGATAATCGTTCAAAAATTAGAATCTTTTAATCAATATAAATTGTTTAATTTAAAAAATTTTCATGTAGCAAATTTTCGAAATGTAATTTAAATATTTTTGACTCCCCACAGCTTTACTCTCCATTAATAAAAATAAATTTGATACGTTATTGAATTTCATTTCAACTTATTGTTTGGTATTACTATGAATACGAAAAGTAGAATCCGATACGGTGGCGTATTTCGTTTAAATATCCTGTAAGAAGAGCCACGTGAAAACCAGCCCTTATTTACAAAAGCCCGCTTTTATGTTTCCTATTTCCCTATCGATATCCTTAATGCATTCGTATGTACTTATACATACACGTATCCCACGATAGGATCGTTTATAATCCCGTGCAACTTCCACAACGTGCTTCTTTTCGTTCTTCTTGCGCTTTTATGCGTTCATGGATTTCATCTTTGTGCAATGACGACGAAGCGACATAAAGGGTTCTCGTATTTGCACTCGATAAAACGCGAAAGTTGGTCCAACGGTGAAAAATATTTTCTTTTCAAAGTTAAACCTTTTCCACGCAAGTAATTCAATTGAAACGGAGAAACTAGAAATTCACACTAAATATAATTTTTTTATCTTTGATTTGTAATTCTCAATATTCTATTTTAAATGTATTCTCGAGTAATAAGTTTTAGTTAACACCAACCATAATTGCTAGATAGTTCTAATTTTTTAATAATTCTTAACCCCCTAGTTGCCCTACTGATTTGTTTAGAGAAGAAGAAATTTATTGAAAATAGTATGTCGAATATTTTTATTTCATCTTCTCGTTATTTTAATAATTCTATTTCCTGTCCTATCACTCGGTACAAAAATTATCTTTTCAAAGTTTGTTCAAATTTTACGAAAGAAAAGTTCGTTCATACGAAGCGAACAATTCGAGTTAACGTCGCGTCCTGGCTTTTTTCTGTCGGGTAAGAAAATAAACTTACAAGTTAAAATACCGGAAACAAAATCAACAAGACCCTTCCGGAGATTTAACTGTTCCACCGTACTGTTGCTCCTGACGTTTATGCGTTCCCTGTCATCGTATAAACTTTAGTGAAAATTTGTTTCTTTCGTTTTCGTGTAACACAGCTACACTTGTCTTTTATGGAGAATAAATTCTTAAGTCGACGATTAATGATTCGTGTTATTTTCACAGGAGATCAAAATAAACAAAATATTGATTATTAACCCTTGAAATACGAAGTCTCGATTAATCGTGATCCAAGCTTACAAAACATATACAAGGATATTAACTAAAAGCCAAGGAATTTCACATTTTGGAAGAATAATTTTTAAAGGAACGGTGTGAAATTTAGAAAATTAAAATAATATGAAATACAACGTTAAATTAAAATTGTGCCTTTCTCCATGGCCCGCCGTAATCAATGGTAGAAATTGGCCAATTTACGACTTTAGGACCAGAATATACTACAGAATATATGTTTAAAATATGTCATTATTTTCAAAGTGGCAGGCATTCAAAGGAAATTTTCTTAAAAATATCTAAACTATAATTATAATTTCTGGAAGAGGTGAAAGGGTTGAAGTTCAAATGCAATTTTGATCAACTTTCTAATACAAACACCTCCCTGTGGCAGGATTTGATCTAGTATCAATGTTCCGAAGGAAACAGGAAGTGAACTCAAACTCGTTAAGAGGAAAGTCTGAGCAGAAAATTGACCGGGAGTGTCAATTGTCTGCTTGGCTGTCGCAGTAGTTTGAACACTGTTCGATCAAACAGCCGCAAGTCTGTGTATGATCGTCCAAAACTTATTTCCCACGGGTGCAGTGATTCGATTCGACTGGAAAAGTACTAGCAAGCTACACGCTTCCGCCCGCCTTCCCTCGATGCTGCCCTTTTCTTTTTTCTTCTACGTTCTTTCACCCTCTTGGCGTTTTCTCGTATCTCGAAGCATCGATCTGGAAAAGTCCGTGTAAGTCTCGCGAGAGATCCATCCTCCGGAAGGATGCGAAAGGATGAACGCATGACAGAGTTTTAGACCATTGTCTGTCGATCGGTTCCTGGATCACATTGCTCGTGTACGAAGAAATCTTGTCGATGTTGAAATATTTTTCGTCAGTTTGTTACTTTTTAACGTAACTTGAGTGTAACATCTGTGGAATTTTATTTCTTTACGTGTGATACAACAGTTAGATCAAAGATAGTTGTTTATAAACAAGTGGAGAATTTTGTTTATTTATTTAGGCACGGGAATAGAAAATGAAAAGGAAGTATTATTATTAGCAAAGGTGTAACTAGGTTGAAATCTGTCGTTAATTGATCTTTTTGCAATTCTAAGGTTTCATGATTCAAAAATTAGAAAATTTTAAGATTCTCCCATAAATTCTTACGAAATACGAAATATTAAACAGTGGACATTGTTAATAAACCCAAGGTACCTGGCCCACCCTAAAAAGATTCTAATTACACCAATGATTACTAATTAATATATTGTTAGCTATGATTGCATAAAATATTATATTATTAGTTAATTTCAAAGTGAAACTTGAATAGCTCAGTAATATTTTAATCATTTAGGGGAACTAGAAGAATTTTATTTATAAATAAAATATTTCCTGTTTCCCAGCGAGTATTTGATAAACATTCATAAAATGAAACTAATGTTACGTAAATTGTTGCAAGATCCATATGCTACTTTCAGGAATATAGCAAATATACCCAGTCCACTGAACCGAAACAGACTATAGCTCGCTATAAAGCAAATGATCTACCTTTCCATTTACACCCTCTTTTACGACCGCAATAACGACGAAGCGCTTTTCGCTTCTTGTCTCTATTCGATCTTACCTCAAGCTCTACCCTCATTAATAGCATTGCTTATCCGTTATTTTGTACACGAATTGTAAGACGAAAAGTTAAAATATCCTATAAAATAAAAAACTTATTTATATTTAAAAAAATACACATCCGAGGGTTGATACAAAAGCAAGACATTTGACGTTAGTCTCTTTGCTACTGTTTTATATTATATTTTCTTTTTATAATTTGGAACTATTCATTTAATATTTTCATTAATCTAATCATTTCTTCACCAAGCTTGCGATATACTATATGATCGCAAAAGCAATATACAACCTTTACCTATACGCATACTCGTGCACCTCGTTTCACCTGAGTATCTAAAATAATTTAAAGTCGAATGAAAGCGTATCTTGAACATGTTAGAGCCAACAAGATTATTAATATTCGCAGGCAAAGCGTTCGTTAAGTCAGAATTTCTGCTGGCTTTACGACACGCTCGTTGGAAACGTTATTTTCGAAAGATTCTTTTAACACACTATACCCTGGTGAAACTTTGAGATAACATATCAAATTTCTGTCGTAAATTCAAAACGCCTTTCCTCACCTTCTATCCAATTTGTATTACATTAAATACAAAAATATAAATAAATATAAATATAAATATAAAGGTATTTATACATTTTAAACAATTTTTCAAACTATATCCATTTATACACCTTACCAAATTGTTCGAAAAAAAATTCTGAAAATCAGTTTTTATAAATATTATCATCGCATCTGAATTCAAGCGGAGGGATAACAAAAATGAATCTTGACAACAGGAGAATGTAGGAGAAATCAGGATACACGATAAAGCAGTCCTTGATTTAACCAGGATTCCCTTCTGTGCAGTTCGCCAGCTACCAACATAGGAGTTTATCTCAACAAGATTTTTAAGCTTCAGATATTTTCATAGCGCGCGATATTGCCGGCTCGACGGTCGGACAACGCGAAGCTTTTCTCCGATTTACGCCGCCTTAAAGCAAGCGACCTCGCGAGCAAATGTAGTTTCCCTCGGAAACCTGTTAAAACACCTTCAGGCAAAAGTGATTTCAGGGGGAAAAGGAACGCAATGAAATTCGATGTTACCGCCTCGTCGTTCACTACGCCATCGCTGATTTACTTTTCAACCCTTCCGCCTTGTTCCCTCCTTTGAAAGCTTCAGTCATCGATGGTAGGCTGTCTTGAAATTGCGAAGCATTTTTCGAATGCAATTTTAAGGAAATTTTGATAAAATTCTTAAAAATTTGTTAGCTTCTTTTCGGTAGGAAGTAAATGAAACAGTAGCGAAAACCATATTTGTTTAAAATTAAAAATTTTTTTGTCATATCATATTAATATCGTGCCAGTATTAAATTTATTTTAAATACATTTATTTATGTCATATAAATTGTTATCTTAATATATTAAAATACTGATAGCTATTGTTCCATATTGATACAGATTATATAGGGTAATCTATATTTATTGAAATAGATTATATCGATAGCTATTGTTCCATATCGTTTGATACACTTCTTCACTACAAGTAACAAGTTTGAAACTCGTTTATTTATTGAATTGAACGGCTCCTAGTTTGACACAACGAGTTTTGCATTTGATAACTCGAGAACGACTCCGCATAAATTACCCTCATTCTTAAATAACCGATTCGTTATGATTCTCTTAAATGAAGTCTTTTACATTCGAGGGATAACGCTTGAAATTTCCCGTTTAAGAAGCCCGATTCAAAAGTGATGATATCGACTTCTCGAGTAAAATGGTTAAGTCGATTCACGTCAATTTCAAAGCGTTTTCATCGAATCGACCCGGACGTTTAAATGCAAAATTAAACTCTGGCTTAGCAGATCCTCTCATTTCGTCGAACAATAAAATCGTCGCGTTCCTTTCCTCTATAAAGTTTAATCGAATTTATATCACCCCGAAAGGTCTTCCGTCTGTGAAAATCTCTGTGCAAAATACATTTTATATTGATAGTTCCAATAGCTAAGGATACAATTCACAGAAATATTAAATTTTATAGTATTTAGTAATTAAAAATTGTGTTATTTCTTTATCTGAATAATTAAAAGAAAACAATTATTTTAAATAATATTGCTAGTGTATAGCAGAAAATAAATTTTTATTAAAAAGGTTTTTGACATCAATCAGTATATGCAGACGTCGACACACAAAGGGTGTGCCGAATTCTTTTTGTTTGTATAAAAAGGACATACAAATGAATGTGTTTATTTCCAAGCTTTCGATTGCGACGACAAAAAATCGCGAACAATTATATGTCCCTCGCTACTGTTCCCCCGGCTTTTGAACTTTTAATTAACAATCTGCAACGAGAGACCGTTTCCCGGATGCATTATACTTGATAAAATGGTTGAATTATTTTGCTCTTAAAACGTATAAAGGTTGACGTGTCAACTCGGTAATACGTGTATCGTACGAAGCATTGGAAAATTACTTATCAGTTGATTTCCAGGGTGCTAATTTCAATCAAGGTGTCAATAAAAGAGAATGGAAATTCGCATTTAAAGAAGCTTTGACCCATTCCTGTTTTCAAAAGTTCCTTTATTAAATTCTAATTAGACATCTTTTAAATGAATATGCATCGGCGTAACTTCGATTTTTTTTTCGGGGTGGAGCAAGTCCCTTGGAAATTTTCAAATTATGGGAATCTGGAATTTTCAAATTTTTCTAAAGGATCTTGAAATTTGGGGATTGTAAGAAATCTGAAATTTTTGAATTGTAGATCTCAATACTTTGGAATTTTTAAGTTCTGAGATGTAGGAAATCCGAAATTTTGAAATTTTGGAATTTCCGACTTTGAAATATAAAATGAAGGTTCACATTATTTGGAAGGGGCCAGAGCAAATTTTTAAAGATGTCAGCCCCATCCAGGCCCCTATCTACTCATGCCAATGTAAATATGTCTTCCATAAAATTAGATTTTTGTTTGATTTCTTTAGTTATTCGATTATATTGCATTTAAGATAAATATCGCCGATTGTAGAAGTTAATTTCCAGCAATGGGAAATTGTTTGGCAATTTTAAGTTCCACCCCCTAATTAATGAGTTCTATTACATCCACGTAACAAAAGTATTTCTGGGACACGGTACGAGCTCGCAAGGGACAGAGGTAACACTTGAGTGGATCTCTGAAAAGGAAATGGCTTGACAAACAAGAAATGCAATGGCTTTGTTCGCCTAACGAAGTCCATGAATCAAGCTGCAATCCCAGTTACGAGAGTCGCACACTTATACACGTGCTTAAATAATACATGCCAGCCAATTCGCGCACAGGGGACAACTGTGGAATTTACCTGTTATAATGAAATAGATGGAATAATTTGATCTCGACGAATTTCCATCAACAAACACCATCAACCCTGTTATAGCACGTAAAAAATTTTCTCTAACTTTTTATGATAAGCAATAATTTTTCATAGTAGGATATATTTTTTTTATGGTGACGTTGTAGGCATGAAAAAGTTTGAAAATGACTGAAATGTTTAGATTACAAAATTAATGTAACATCAATGCCACTTGGAATTTTTTTAAATTTCTTTCATTTATTGGATTACTATATATTAAATTTGTAATGTCATTAGAAAATATGGTATCATCAAAATCCAGGAGCGGATTAAGATTTTTGGGTGCGGGGCTTTCAAATCTTCAGAGATTCCCTTGGCTGATAAAGTTTGAAATTTATTTTAGATTTAATCGTGAAGAAAAATAATTCCTCCCCTGGAAGGTGGGATCCGGACCTATAATCCATTTAGACTCCTTTTTGATCTGGCATTACCAAAACGGCAAACTACATAATTTCATCACCCATCATTAAAAGTATAAACAAAAAAAGTCAAAAAGTGATCCAAAATATTTTTAAAACTACAGAAAGGCACAATACCAATTTATCTTTCGACAAATTGGAAGTTTCATTTATAGTAATCCTTAATCAGAATTGTTGGCCCTTCGTTTTAACCTCCACAATTAATCTGATCGATAACCGTCGGTTCGCAGGTGCGAACAAAAAGTCGAGCTTCCGTTTTCTTCGGGTTTCTTCGCGATTAAATCGAAGAGGGTGGACGAGTAAAGAGAGCTTCCAGAAAATAGGGCTTTTCGTAGCTCGAAGCAAGAGCAACAATGGAACGCGATTATCTTCGATCGATCATAATTTCGAGTGCTCGTTATCGGTGATAACAAGTAGCGAGGGGATAAATCGTTTTGGATAAAATTAACGGGACCAATGACATTTCAAGGAAAGCTGTTTATAGATGAAAATTGCATCGTACAAGTGTTCACTGCGTAAAACGCATTCGTGTGATTCTGGGAAAAGTCGATTGAGTGTGTTTCGCGGCAACAAGGTTGTTTCATTGGTTTCCAAAGGCGACTCGAGGATCTCGAACAATGTTTTTCGAGGTTTACGAACATATTTACTGTGGACTGATCAAAGCTTTCGAACACGTTTCGATCACCTTCTCTGTTTTTTCATGTATTTTTCCTTCTTTGATAACGAAGGAAAGTATAATTTATAGGTATTACCGTCTGCATTTATTTTTTTTTGTTTCTTTTAGCGATACTAACCCGTTAGCTCTTCAGGTTTTTCATGTTGATAGAGTATTGCTTTATTCTTTTATATAAAGAATTAACTGATGCTAGAACCTAAGTTTCACGCAAAAAATATATGTTGAAAGTAAATATTTAATGCATTTTATATGTAGCTATTAGGTGTATAGTATCGAGCATGATTGGATTCTCCAGAAATATTGGTGATGCCCCTTCCCGTCTTCCGACCACCCCTGTAGATTTTCCTGTCGTATGGAAATACGTATATAAATCGTCTATAAATAATATTGCATTTCACATTTCAGAAAATGGGGGCCACCAAAAATAGAGAAACGTTGATGGTGCATCAACTTTTAGTGAAATGGCGGGCTGTTACACCAACTATTCCTGAGAACAAGGCATTTCGATCAGTGCCAGTCCTTCAACGTCACTTCGAGTACCTTCTGCCACGAACAGATCCTATCGAATCAAATTCGGCCATGGCTAGCCCTGTCCACATCAATTTGATTACTTCACACGATCACGTGGCCCCTCTTGCACACTGGCCCGATTTTACGAGCTATAAAAGTGACGAGGATTTTGATTTCCAAAAAGATTTCCATACAGTGAGCCAGCAATCTCCTTGGTAATTCAGGAGTTCAAATAGTGAACGATTTGAATATAAAATGAAAATAATATAAAATACTTAGTGAAATTAGAATTGTGATTCTCTCCATGGTCCGTCGTCCGAGAATTAATAGAGTACATTCATATTTGGTGTAAAAATGATATCTGGGCCTTTTTTAATTAAAGATTTATTTTTTAAAAATCATAGTAGGTAATTCCAGTTATTGAAATAATTGTTATTATTATTATCATATTCTTGCACCACTTTGTAATTAAGAAGGCCTACTATTACTAAAGGCACCAAATTAAATTGTACATCTAATATTTCAGTGAGCTAATCATTGCTTAAAACAATAAAACAAATTTCCACTCCATTTGATTACAAAACGCTTGAAACTTTATACAAATGTCGCAGCAGTTATCTCAGAAAATTATGTACCAACCAGTCTTTCTTTTAAACGATTCAAAGAAAAGATACTGTTCAATGTAGTTCACAGCATAAAGGTGCATTGTTGCGTTCTATTCACGAACGCGTTATAATTATATCACCGGTATTATATTAAAAGAAAATACTATTGTAACTCAGCAATGGAGTACAATGAGAAAACACACAATGCGCTGCTTCCAATTTATTCAAAATGCACTTTCTTAAATTTACATAATCTATTCGATTCAACCTCTTTATTTTAATCATGATTATTACACGAAGATTAAAGGGATTTCAGTGGAAAATTCTTGTGATTTGATTCGGGAAATCTCGTAGCAAAAAAAGAACGGCTTGAGACGTTTCGTGGGAAAGAAGAATAAGTCGTTGGAAAATCTATTGAAACAGTTACCGAACAACGCAATCTCTCCGGAGATGATCAAATCCAGAATAAAAAGTTTCCGATCGATGATCTTGACATCGTAAGAGAGAAATTTATAAAGTTTCTTTTGAACGGTTCGTTACACACCAGACAAATGTCAATAACGAGTACTTTTTCTTGGTATAATTAAGTCTTTCCTTCACTTCCGTTCTCTGGAAGAAGCGACTAAAAAGTCTTTTCGAGTTATTCTGTGCGTGTTTGAAAGTTCTTGAAAAGGTCAGAACAACTGATAATAATCTGAATCGAAAGACAAGTATTCATTGATTCGAAAGAAACGTCGGCCTTGCAAAAATTATCAAAGATTCTTCGTGTTTTGATTAAATGACCCGTGTATGAGAACAGAGATTTTAATTAATCAAGATTTTAATTAATTAACGCAGGTTAAGTGTAACTTAATGTGCAAGTTTATCGACATTGCATCTTGGCTAATTAAACTGCAATTTAAATATCGCGGATGAAAAATGCTATTGACGTTCCACTTGAAAGAAGACTAATCTACTTGCACTGATTATCACTGGGATAATAATTCTTTGTCTTTTGCATCCGGCACAAAAGTTCTCAACAGACCTCGATTATAGTGGTTTCTTTACAAAGGCCTCATTAAAATTATAATTAATTTAAAAATAGAAAGCTTCTCAATATTTTGCTATTTATCTTCAAAACTGTAAATACCAATTTATAAATTTGTCGCTTATAGTGCCCAAATTTCAAATTCGTATTCTATAATACTAGTATTCGAGATCTTAGAATTTTTGAGTTTTAAAATCTCAAAATCCTAAAATTAAAAAAATTGTAGAACTTTGAATCCTACAATTTTTGAATTTTAAAATTCCAGGAGCTTAGAATCGTGAAATCTCAAAATCCTAGGATTTTAGAATAGTGAGAGAATTATCCATATTTTTGAAGGAGTCGGGCTCACCCTGGGCGCTGTCCAATTACGTCAATGTCTAGGCGTGGCCCTATTCATGTAATACAAGTGAACAAATAAATAAATAAATTACAAAATTCTTGACATCGGGCTTCTTGCAACCAGCTTACATTACCGATTGTTCACTGGTTCGAAGTGTCTCTGATTTCATCGTTCCAAATTCTCGTCAATGGCCAAATTCCAACTTTGTAACTGCATTACACTTTGCCCGTAGTTCGTAACAGGTTCGAACATCAACCTGCACTTGAACCAGCTCGAACCCATGAAAATTTCATTATCGAGAAGACTTGGTGTCTTACCGATCGTCAAAGAACTGTGCCATACAGCCGTGTTCTTAAAACATGATTCGATCAACGCTAGATACATCCGGCCACTTAATAATTCGTCACGAGACGAGAAACTATTGCTTCGTTAAGGCACCGTACGAAATTACCTTGATCACCTTATGTTCCCAGATAGGGTAATCGAATAATTGAGCACGGAAAGTTTGATTGGAGCTTTAATAATAATTGACCTCTTGCTTGCTGTTACCGGCAATTACGATATTATTCATTACTTTCATTATGCGAAACACCCTGAGTATTCAATTATTCGAAATTAATTTTAAATTGTAATTATAAAATCAGTATTTATCAAGCTACGGTACAATCGCGATGAAATCAGGCTTTCCTGCGGAAAATGGCGATACAGGGAAAACGGGAATTCTTAGAATCCTAATTTTGATGATATCAATATTAAACATTTGGGGGCAGAGCGTTGATAAGCTTGCAAACCCTTAAATATCTCAATGTATGAATAAATGGACTTATACCACTTTCAAAAACAACTATAATGTATGACATTTTTATCGAATCATTAAATTGATTTTGCTTACACGTCAACCGTAGCATATATTGATCCGAAGCTCTTTAGAAAGCAAACACGTGTCATATTTATTCATCACCATTAGATATGAAAGAAAATATTTGTACATAGTAGTTCAACAATGACCGAGTTAATTTTCTTTATCATTTGGCACTGATTATATTGTCGTTTCTCACGGTTGTTACCGGTGATTGTAGCTTATAAAATCTACAGGATAAGCTTGAAGAATTGAATAAGATGGAAACTGGGATAATAGGGTTCGGGCAAGTAATATGTGAACGTAACAAGGCAATTTTTACCGAGAAAATTGAGATACTATACGAGAATAATTACCTTAGAACAGGTTACTACGTTTCCAAACAGGATCCTCATTATTTTCTTTTGTTTATCTTTATTAGAAAGCTGTCCGCGTATAATTTGTGGTTTGCACTCAGCTTTAATCTCTTCCTAATCGCGCTTAAAAGCCATAAGTTAATGAAAAGCAATTTTGATTACTTCTCGATCGGTTGAATCGTGCAAAAACCACCTAACGTTTATAACACCCTATTGGGAAATGCTTGAACACTGAATAATTTATAAAACTATCATTAAATTGATACCGGGTATTTTTCACAAACATTAACCATAAATTTGAAATGTCACAGAGTTAGTTTATGGGCACGTGTAAATGTCACAGTCGTGGCACTGCAAAAATCTCGTAAAACGTTTCTACATAGTAATCGATTAATGAATTTGGGTCATCGGGCACATACACGAGCGATTTCTGACGAATTGAACAAAAATCTGCTGGTAAAAATAGAAGAATTTTTAAAGGAGTTACATATAAATTTGTAACAATCGAAAGGTTATTAATTGGTTTTCCTTCAAAAATGGCGCGAAAGTTTAAAAATGATTACGATTATTTCTATAATTGGTTTTATTATGACTCTTCGAATTAATTTATACACCGAACAATTCATGTTAATAGGATAAGCAAGAATGTATCTTTCAGATGATAATAAGAAAGTCGCATACTTTTGACTAATAATGTATAATACCGACAAATAGTGTACGGTTCGTGTACACAACTCTTAGCTATTCGGGTCCGCAAATTCAGAATTAGGATTGCGTATCAAATATTTACTGATTGCTTGCATAGGGGTTGTCAGTAGTAGCGTGAGAATTGCTGGTCCAAGCTTTGCGTCTGATCTTCGGGAAACGGGGACAAGGCTGCCAGGAGTCTTAATTAATAAATTTGCGGGATTATTGTGAATTATGGCTGAAGAAGGGACTAACAGCTGAATAAACAACCATCATTCTATAGTGTTTAATTTTGTGAAAAGTATTCCGTTTGTTGCTGTTTTCGGAAGAAAGTGCTGCCTGTCGTACGCTTTTACGACTAACAGGAATAAAAGCGTATCGTAAAAGTTTTTAATTCCTGTCGTAAAATCACTGAAGATATGGTCTTTGATAGCAGGTTAACCAGTTTTAAACCGTGACTTTATGGCAATTTGTTGCTTAATTCCTAGAGTGGGTGTAATTGATCAGGAAGGGGTGAAATTTAAACAGAAAAATTTGCTTCTCCATTTAAGATCTCACAATTTTAATGAAAATAAATTAGTAAATATAATATGAGGACAATGACTTTCATAAATGTAACGTAATTGAATAATGAAACGAACAAAAAATGAAGAAAATTTATATATTTATATTTAATACTTGAGCTACAACCTTAAACAACTGCATATTTACATTACTAATTTATTTTACACACATGGCCAGTTTCATTCTGGCAGTAGACTGAATAATTCTCCTTAAATTGTGCCATACTCCCATGGCCATTTTCACTGTAGCAGTCAGGATGATAAATAATTAAATCTTACAATTAGCAGTGGACTAGCTACTTGTACATTCAGGACTGGATTAAGATTTCTGAGCTGCGAGGCTACCAACCCTTAGGGGGTTGATTCAAAAATTGAAATTTATTCTGAATAAAAATAAATAACATTTAATCGTAAAGAAAAAGGGCAATGGTAAAGAACAATTTATTCAATATTTTTTGAAATAATAAATGGAAGGGTTAGAAGGGGGCCTTGAGCTGTAGCCCCCTTCCCTTAATCCAGCATTGTGTACATCACCTGCTACGATGGTTAATTTCATGAAATCCCCAATTCGTCATAAATTTCAAGAAAGAGAAATGAAGATATTGGAGAATTTGAGTGTTTGATTTGATGTGAGCTTGTTACAGAACAGCGAGGATAGATCAACCAATTTGGTACTTTGATTCGACAGCACGCGACGTTTATTAATTCATCTTAACCCCATAACATTTCTGCCACAATCCCGCCAACAACCCAGATATTCAGTACAATCAAATCGAAAGCTGTTCGATATCTCAGCTCGCTTTACCGACTTTCTATAAATTGAGTTTAACAAATCCGCCAATACAAACGAATCCCTAGAATTTTTCGATTCAGACTATTTCTCGGAAGTTGTTCACGGAACTCGAAGGGTTTACCCAGCAAAGTTGTACCAGCTATGGAAATTGAACACGTAAACTGGGAATGAAAGAGAACTGTCAGTAAAAAGCGGATCATTGATAATTGAATTGGTCGTCGATCTAGTGATCGTATATTGAAATCTGTAATGGAAGCACGCAGAGATGGTTGCCATTTGGACGACACAGGATTTACAGTACATACATGGGGTAAAATTTGGTACCTTCACGATAGTTTCACAAACAAAATTTGTCTCGAAACACAGTTCTCTAAATATCGAAAATCTTGAATCGACCGAAATAATTTCCGACCTTATCAGGTACCCGAAATAAACATTTGGTATTTTTATATTTAATAAATATTATCCATTTCCCACGCTAAATGAAGATACGACGTTATCTTCTCGTTCGAAAGGATAGTCGGAAAAAAATTTTTCCATTCCTCAGCTAGAAAGTAAAGCAACGTTCGAGGGTGGCATGGTGATTAATTGTTTCGCGGTGCAAGGATTGTTTTAAATTCAACTTGCATCGAACGCGATGGAACAGGGAAAAGTAATCAACCGGTTCTAGATGAATGCATTCTAGCAGATCCTTTTAATTATTCTAATTCTATACGAAGTCGTTGTAAAAGTTTACCAATTAAATATAAACAGTTTATATTTTTTAATAAGTCCTTCTAGATGGGAAATAGATTTTCCAGTTAACTTCGTTTAAGACTTGATATAATCAGCTTATCGATACTGATTGATAGCTAATTGAAAATAGATAAATTTATGAATTGAGAAATTTAAAAACTCGAACCGTACAGATTATTAATCGTAACGATCACCATAATTTGTAGGACATGTAATACTTTTGATAAATTCATTGATTATTTTTTTCTATTTCAATGGCAGGTGAATAGAAGCACACAAGTTTAAAAAAGGTTATAATCTTGAGTTATAAAAAAAAAATGTAGAATTAAAATATAAACAAAATAATAATGTTTGTTTTAACTGATATCAAAAAATTCTTTAATAGAGGTATAATTCATCCTATTTAACAGTATCGTATTGAAATCTTATGTACAGTAGGTTTGAAGTATCCATAAAGGAACAGAGCTAATTTGCAAGCGACATTTACATACGCGACATTTCATTTGAGGCGGTATTCTTCAACGATTGCTTCGCAAATGTTACCTTAACGTATGCAAGTCGGAACATAATTTTCCGCGTATCGCATTATTAACTAGCCAACGAGCAAGAACAATGTCCTTTTCTTCCAATGGAAAGAAACCTGGACACTTCAGGTGTTCTTCCGTCTACAAAGAACCAGATTGTTTTATAATTGAATTACCACTGCTTCCTGGCAAAAAGTAATCCTATTTAAATATTGCACCGGATACAGGAGTGTAACCGATAAAAACTGAACGATGCCAGAATATGTAGAAACGAATTTACATTCTTGATCCCCCCCCAAAAAATTAAAGAGATACGTTTGGATCAGGTGTGCCTCGACGATAAGAAATTATGATACGACAGGAGAAAAAACTGATGAACTTGCTAGTAAAAGTATACACCTCTCCATAAAAATAAATTGGAAATGGCTTTTTCTCCCACCGACTTCTCCATTTCAGGTGATTGCTTCATTTAGACATTTCTATACGAAATTCAACTGTCATGTTTTCTTCTAAACCTCGATTTAAAACATTGAGAAGTATTTAACAGAAAAAAGTATGGGAGCCTAGAGGAGACTTCAAGGTGTAAGCCAAATTCAAAAGGGAAAGTTAGTTTCGTTACGGGTGGAAAAAATATTTATTTATTTTTATGCTAAAATTGTATACTCTTTACTTTTAACC
Source organism: Osmia lignaria lignaria (assembly GCF_051020975.1). NCBI lineage: Eukaryota > Metazoa > Arthropoda > Insecta > Hymenoptera > Megachilidae > Osmia > Osmia lignaria. Next base: position 11,311,975 of record NC_135041.1, read on the forward strand.
ACGAAGTCTATCAAGAATCCTTAATCAGTGTTAAATATAACAGTTTCAAATTAAGTGTAAAAAAAAAAACTATGAATTCATCGATCGGAAAATCCTAATTTCTCGGTAGAAACAGCTTCTCGCCGATTTTGACTTAATAATTGATCGATACCGGGGACAAGTATCGGAGAATAATAGCGAGCGTAAATCATGAATCACGTTTAAAAGCAAGGCCAGCTTAAAACCATCTAATCCCATAATGGAAAATTCGGTCTCGTATAATTTATTTCTCTACCTTGGTATTCTGTCGTAGCTGTCCCAGCTGGTAAGACAGTTATAACTGCTGTATCTGCTCGAAGTCGTCATAGCTAGTGTCTTGTTCTATGACACATCCTGAAAATCTTCCCCAATGGCTGATCAACAACACTCTCTTTCACTAGTGTCACAACGTTGCAAGGTTCATTTCTTCGTTGAAACTAAAATAATATTGATATACTTTCTCTATCGATCGTTCGAAAATACAGCGAACACGATTGTTTCACGGCGAGGTACGAATTACACTCGTTCACGGAACTTAGAGTCAACACTGAACGGTTAATGATCAAAGGATATCCACTACGAGCACGGAACTTTCGAATGAATTCGTAAAAAAAGTAACGTGGGCACCGATTACGCTCTCAAATCTCCACGAATGGTAGGATTAATTTAAAAAGTCACTATTTAGTTGGACCACGACGTTAAATCGTTTATTAATTGGACCACGTTTCAACTTTCACCCTTCGGCACGTTAAACGGTTAAACGTCGATTATTAACCCTACACTTAATTACCAGCCACCTGGACACGGTACGTAGATACATGTGTGCCCGTGTATGTGTGTGTGTCTGTACACGTATTAAAAATACTCTACGTTTTTGGACCCGCCAACCAGCGTGCTCGATAATATCGTTAAATAGAATGGAAAACGATGGCGATTTTATTTCATCGTTGATCCACCGTCTCCGGTAGTTTTCCTCGTTTTCTTCCAAGACCTTCCCGTACCCCTTTTCCTCGCAACCCTCACACTTGTTCGACCTTGTTAAGTTAGTTACATCCCTTCGTCAACAACTATTCTTTTCTTCTTTCTCCCTCTCTCTCTCTCTCCCTTCTAATCGAATTTTTCGTATTTCGTTAGTATGCCTGAGGAGATGATCGTAACGAGGTTAAAGGGAACCACGAAGACTGCCGGAAGAAAGACGTCGTACAAGGGCACCAGAAAAATAAGAAAACAAGCAATCTGTCGCATGCTCCCGTTGCAAGGCCACGGATTACTGGGAGAGAACCGATTCATCGAGGGATTTAACACTCCTCTCGCTTCACATTCGATTCTTACTACTTGATATGTTGATTTTTACGAATCTTCTTATACGATTACTCGTTCACCAGCTTGACATTCGAGGACGGGTCGTTCGGTTCTCTTGGTCCCGCCGCAAGCTCGTCGATCGTAATCGAAAACTTTGGTTCCTTAGAATTTCACTCTGCTCGTCGCACTGTCCGCGTTCGATTTTTTGATCAATTAAAAACTACGAATTTAACGGAGAAGGGAAACGTATTCTCTTCGTTGAATAGGAACCGTTCGAACGCCGAGTATAAGGTTCAGCGACTAATGTTGGCCAACACGTTTGCGGTCAGTCGCTCGATCACGGCCCTTCCGGTTCACGATGTTTCCCTCTTCGGATCGAGACAACGAGATTTTCTCTTTAGGTAGCGCATCTTTTGGAACGTCTTGCGTGTCGCGAGTCAGCGGGCAGTTTCAAGCGGAATCGCGGTGCTCTCGAGGTTTCATTAGCCCGCCGTAGAGGCATCGAGAGGTTGCCGCGCTGGCAGCTCCTCTCAGCAAGCTCCGCAAACACAAGGCGCTTCGCGTGGCCTGGCCTAGCGCCGACTAGCGGGTTCACCCTCAAGCTTCCGGCGAGCGAGCCGAGCTGATAAGCTACGCGCATACTCGTACAATCTCCCACCTTCGTCTCCCTCCTTCGTCGACTGGTCCTATACACTACCTCCTCGAGGAAGGAGGCAAGCTTCTCGTGCGTGGATCAGCTACCGACTACCCCCGTCCACGCGCCTAATAAACAAGGTACGAACGAAAGAAAAGCGGATGAAAAATAATAAATCGCCGGACTGGCGACTGGCACGCGTTCCTCTTGTGTCATATCATACTCTGCCGAATGTCTTTCATCATCTACGATCGCGGTTTTGATCATTTGGGGGTGTGGATGGACGGTTCTTTTTCTAAGTCATCGGACACCTTACCATTTGAACCCTAAGTAGATTTATTTTACTTCCTTAACCCTTTCGTTTCGACAGACTTATTTGCGGACTTGCGGAGTTACGGACGTACTTAACCCCTTCTGTTATGATTTTTTTTAAACTTGAGTCAGTCGGAGATAATTATTCGTTGCTTGAATTTTAAAACAAATTAAGAAAATTGAAATATCGTGCATATATGGTATTCAACGATCCTTGACTGAGCAAATTATAATTTAATCCTACTGAAAGCACTAGCCATATTTAACACGTTTGAAGTGTAAGTTGCTTCAGGAATATGATTCGGTATTATAGGGCAAAGGTTAAATTACAACCGCGAGAAGAACGTAATTTTTAATGCCTTATCGCGATGTGCCTTGCTTAATGTGAATTATTAATTTTTGAGTTTCGAGTTTCAAGTCGAATTGGGGTCCCGAAATTACAAGTACTCGAATAAATTTAGGTGATGGATGAGCTTTCGGGGTCCTGCCTGACCTGACTCGAGGCTCGCGTACCCGAATTTTATATAGTTTAAACGTTCGATGTGACTATGGTAACTTATCGTGATTATAGAAACTCATCACAGTTTAGTAATTCAAATATTTGTTCTCTAAGAGAATTTCAAACAATTGCACATCGCAGCAAGTCTTTGCTTAACTATTCACTGTTATACTTATGCATGCATATATACATGTATTATACCTCTCAGGGATACTAAACGAACGAGAAGAGATGATCTTTGAAATATGGAAATGAGGAAAGCGCTACGTGTATTCCTGTTAAGGTATTCTGCATCGAACTAGGGTATTGTGAAAGACGCTCGTGGTTAAAGGATGGAAAGAAAAATGGTTCTACGGACAGCTTCGAGCATGGACTTTGTTTCTGAATTATCGTATTATACGTGTCATTTATTTTACGTTCTCTTATTTTTATGTTTCATTTTGAAGAATATCTGGAAAAGTGTGAAAGTAGTAGAATAACCTTTCTTTTCATTCTTTCCTCGTAATTTAGTCCATTTTTCCGGGATTTTGGTATAGAAATACATTGTTCATTAAATATTTTATTCAAAATTACGTCAACCCTTAACCTGTGGGGTGGTTTCAGAGGAACGATACAATTCTTAAACAAATAACAATCAAATGTTTGTTTTATTTTTTTTTTATAGGATATTTTTTGAATAAGTTGGATAAATAAAATAATTCGGGTATGTCAGACTTCAGCTCACCAGTTAAGTGTTAAAACTTTGGATAACATTAATGTTATATTTTACAAATAATATAAGATACCGAACTAAAATCTTGAATTTGACAAATCACTAACCGTATGCTCAATAATTAGTGTTTCAATAGTCTTATTACAATTGAACTACCGACTGCCATTTTCACTAGAGCAGTGAAAGTCTTACCATAATGGAACCCGTAAACCCAAAGATTTTCAGAACAATTTTCCTAGCCTTTCTATTTCGGTAAACCGATCTCTGTATAATGTTACCTTTTTGATACCTTTCTACTCCATCAAGATTGCCTGGATTCTCTGTTTCTTTTTCTTTCCTCGAGTTTAGATTAAAGTGAATACGATAAAAATATACGAAATGTTCTGGCATGCTTTCCACGCTGACATTTGTTTTTTTTTTTACTGATCTACTAATCGTAAAATAAACTTCAGGTTAAACGGACAGTTAGTTTAACTAACATTTCCTTCTTCCTGTACTGCTTCTTTTTTTACACGAAAGAAGAGGAAATTACATCTCAAGAATAATTGGACGTTTAAGTTCTATTCTAAGAGATGTTATTGTTGTCAGTTGTTACCTCGTTGAATATACATTTAAAAAATACTTTTTATGAATTTTTTAATTGAAATTACAAATGCCAAACTTAACGTAGCTCATTCCATCTAAAGGTTACGTTTTTAAACAAATGAAATTCAGTTTCCCAATTAAACCATAAAAATCTTTTTACAACTGCACAGTACAGCGTATGAATAATAAAATATGCAAAATACGGTATTTCTCTGCAATGTTAGCCACAATGCTTTTCTCGCAACAGTTTCTCCTTTTATCACGCAATATCTGCGTTCCTACACGAACTACCCCCGGAGAGTTCGAAGCTCTGCTTACACTTGTTTCAAAGAACGCAATTTCATCATTGTTTCCAGCATTTTTCCACGTAAATCAGATTATAGTAACAAGAAGAAATGTCAAAACATACCGGGACAGGAACGAATCACGGAGAAGAAAGATCGTAAGTTCCACTGCCACTTTAACGCGAACAATTTACGTCTTCTGTTATTCCCGGTAACAAATGAAGATCCTCCTGTTTCACGATGCTCACAGTAACAGCCCCGACTGCTTCTAGCTTGTAAATCGCTTTATCCAAGGGAATAGTCAATCCGTTTCAAGATAATTTCGTTCGAGAGGATGACCTTTACCGCGAACCTCGTTCTCCTGCTCGAAGAATACAATAACGCTAGACGAATGCGCATGGAAGGCGGAATAAAATCCAACGTGAAGAACGAACCGACGCGAACTGAAACGAATGACTCTATTTCTCATTCGTTGCTTTATATTAATTTCATTGAAGCGTCCTGATTTAATTTTCACTATCTATCCTAGCGATTGAATCGAATAGTACGTAAAATACTATCACTAAATATGTGCCTTATTCAATTAATTAATTGTTAATTTTTTAAACGCGTTTCCCATAATATAATGACATTTACCTTAAAAAGATGAGGATCGGGGCTCGTGAAACCCACCAGTTAAGAAATATTGAAGATATGGATTAAAGAAAATCGAGTATGTCACATACCACCTCACATTTCTCGGTAGAAAATTTCACCTAATCGTCCAGTTACTGATGTTAAGGACGGTAACATTTAAAAGGATTATCTCAAAGAACATGTGTTTCTAACAAGTCGTCGTGGTCCGTTTGTTGGCATCGAGCCAGGACGGAAATTTCAATGGAACGAAGTTCTCTGAGTGACTTCGAAAGGGCAAGAAGGTCGACGGTAAGATCTGAGTTGCAACGAAGTAAAGGTAGCCTGTAAATCGAGAATCCAGTCCGAAATTACGCGCAGCGACGTGCAAAGCGGAACGTCGCGTCGATGCGATTAGGGGGTAATATAGTTGAAAGTCTACTTCCGCTGCATTAGCTTTTGAAGCGACGGCGGCTGCAGTATCTAAAAGAGAACGAGAGGAGGAGACTTTCGTTAGCGTAGAAGAGAGCATTAGAGGAAGGTGTTCTCATCTGTTCTCTTCCTTTACCATTTTTCTCTTTTATTTCCTTTTTCATTGCGTCGCTTCTTCCCTTCCTGCCTTATTTCTTTTTCTACCCCCGTTCCTTTCCCTTTCGACGACAAAAACTACCCTGCCAATCCTTGGAGAGGCAGCGCTCTAGCGGTTCAACTTGTCTCGCGTTAAAAAGTAGCCTTTAGTTCGGTGAACAACCACTGTTTTACTCGATAAAGGCAGCACCGTACGTTTCGCAACTCCGAAATGTAAGCAGCTGCCCCCTATACGGCAAAATCCACACGCACTTGTGTGCTTCGCTCTGATCAAACGCTATTTTTACTGTACGTTGAGTTTAAAATTATACTACTTACGCGAGGTGATAAATGGAGAATTTAATTTGAAAAATATAATGATCGTATACTAAGTGTAATTGTAATTGTAATGTGCCTAGCTACACATGGCTTTTTCTACTGTAGCAATAAACACAATCAAAAATACATTCCATTTGTGAATTTATTGTGACGTATATGTTATACTTAAAACACTTTTCCTTTTTCCATATAAATGTTTATAAATTAAACTTACAAAAAATATTTTTCTTCATCGTTTAAGAGCTAAGGATACAAAAGTATATTACTTTGAATGATAACCCTGTTTAATAAAAATCATCCCATTGCAGTTTTGCACTGAATTGTTACACGTATCGTCTGAAAGTGCTAATTAAAAATAAATAACTCTGTTTTATATTTAAAAAACTGGCAAAATTTATATACTTTAAAATAAACCCAAAATTATAACTTTTAAATGGTACAAGTAACTAACAATCATATTTTCAATAAACGATATAATGGTTATATGAAATTTTCAGGATTTTTTTTTAAATTTAAGCTTAATTTGTTAAGAACGATAAATACTGTATTATATTATTACAATTTACGTTATCGTAAATCTTTTCGGTATTGAGAGAACCCAATCTCCATTTTCCATTCATTTCATCGCATTCTTATCAAAATCTCAGTAAGAATTTATCAAACTATCTTTCACCGTTAATTAGACAGTTAAATAATCCAATCCTATCCGCATCATTAATTTGAAGAGGCTATTAATAATATTCCCTTCTCACTCCCCGAAGTACTTTTCTATAAATAACGGATAACACGTAAATTCCAGCCTAATTGGAATCGATAAATAACAAAGAGCTTTTTCATCAGATATAAATCTTCGAGACAATTTTATCTACCGATCTTATCTTCGATGCCTACTTCATTACTGCCGTATCTAGGGTGAGGTAGCGAACTGTCGCGAGGGTGTGACAAGTGGTTCAGGATCTCCGAATCTTCGGCTTCGTGGGAACGGATACCCTTCGTTTATAGGCTACATGTATGTACACGAGACAGTTATTTCGAATTGCCGAGGGCGTCATACGTGAACGAGAAACGTCATCGTGATACGAACGAAGGATCATTCTCGTTTCCTGTCGTCCGACCACTAGAAAACTCATTATTTTTCACTGTCAGGACACCCATCTGTCCTGCTCGATCGATTTGCACAAACGGCTGAAGCGGATAATTGATCGTTGCCTTTGACGATTTATTGACATTTTTATATGGTTTAGGGGTAAAAAACGAAAATATATTTTAGTGATAAGATAATGGAAGATAATGAGAGTATTATCACCTTTTGTCCTACATGTTAGGACTGGACATTTATTAGCACCAAAATAAAGTTTAATATTTAATCAATTTTTCAAATTTTTCAAATGGTAGTTCCATCAAATGGAATATTAATAGAAATCCTTGCAAAGATTTTCCAAGTTCGTAGGTATTAAGTCTTTATAATGACAAAGATTGATGGGAGCCATTGATCGAAGCATCCTCGTCGAAGGATATCAATTTGACGTGCAATATGGATCCGCTTTGCTAAAGGGGTGTGTGAATGATCGGTTTACACGAGGGCCTTCTTACTTTTACGATCCTCATTAGAGCGCATTTCTACTATTACGTCGACTATCCAGAAACGTTTTCTAAACATAGAATATGACGTGAGTGTACAAATGTTTGATAACTTCATTGAACTAATATACTTCTACAAATAGTCTTTATTCTGAGGCAAACGAGTATTTAAATTTCGCATTCAACTTAGCATTCAATCTATCAATATCAAGTATTTTATTTCATAGAATTTAGATCATAATTTTTCAATATTTCTATAGAAACGAGATGAACGTAAACATTTTACCCAGAACACTCAGAAACGTCTCATTTTAACAAACAGTTTCAGTGGAAAGATTAAGAGCTCTCTAAAGCTACGGATCACAAAAAAGCGGGTAATCTGAAATTAAAATATTATTCGTTGGTTTGTTTGATCTTCGAAATTCACAGGCCAGATATCCATTTCACGGGAGCAACATGAAAGGGCTGTCATCTGCGAACAAGATCCAATATCTTCTTTTACCGTCGTCCAACCTTTTCGATGCTAAATCATGACAAGCCACGATGCCCCGCCCTTTCTTTACCTATAAGATGCTCTTTAATTAGAACACTTCTTTCACTCGTCGAAGTCACGGAAATACGATTAATCCAGCGAGAATACCGACAACTTTCACGAAGTTCGAGCACATTTAACTCTATACGAGCAAAGTCAGATGTCATCGCTCAACAACCCATGGGATTAGAAGTTGCAAAACAAACTGTTACAATATTCCTTATTTCTCGAATAAAATAATATATTTTCAATATTTTCTAATTAGTAGATCCAACGAGCCCTCCTCCATAATTTTTTTACAATTAATTTTAATATGTCAAAAAGAATTTCATTCTTGTTAAAATATTAAATTGGCAATTAAATTCAAAATTTGTTAGGACATTTTTCTTCAAAATGTGCAAAATTCCATTACAAAATAACAAGAAAATTATGCAGAAAAATTTTAATTTGTAATAGCACTTATTTAAATTGCAATTTATAGAATTTTAATAAATAATTCCGTAGAAAATAATAAGTTATCAGTCTAATATTTTCTCCCATCTTCAACCATTTCCAAATTAGAACATTGGAAGGTGATTTCACCCCCTTAAACTCGAGTTACACCCGCTCTTTCCTATAAGAATCGGTTCATTTAAAGTTTTGACGAATTTTTTTGCCTAAACTTGATACTCCAACATTCTATTATGAAATTGAACGAACTCGAAGATACGCGTGGGTGTTCCACCTACTTTATTTCCTTTTTCTAGTACAACATTTTTCGAACGAGTTCCACGTACGCTAGATCGATCCTTAAACGAAATCCTCATTTTCGAGGTAAAGAGCAACGTATACCCACTCTCGACAATTAACGAAACTTTCACCCATTCTAGGAAGCCGTTTCGCGATACGGGAAAGCTCCAACGAAATCAAGTTTGCTTTTTCAAATTGTTTCATCCAGACCTTTGACCCTTTTACAGCGAACGGCGTAACTGTGCATTCCCATATCGCCTTAAACTTCTCAGCCAACGTGAACGTCGGGACAGAGATATAAAATCTAGACGGTAAGTGTCCTGGATTCGTCCATAAAAATGCAAGCTTCAAGATTGCATCCCCCCTTCCCCGATGCCCTCCAGTATGTTCCATAGGAGCTCGCTATCGAGCACAAGAGAGTAACATTCATAATTTATGAAGGAAGGACGATGAATCCATTAGGCGACTGTAGGTATTTGATGAGTAAAGAGGAACAACAATTTGCCTTGAGAACATGCTTGATAAATGGCTTTAAGATACTCTTGGGTAAATAATGAAAACGTTTATTGTACGCTGAGCGCGGCTCGATCTTATAGCAATTTCCTCATGGTAAAGTTCATTAAGATGTTTATGATAGTTTTTTGAAGATGATGTAAAACTTTGCACAGGATGTCCTGTGCAATGGAGAAAAGTTATAGCTTTAAAACTGTAAAAGATAAAAAATATGTTATAAAAAAAGAAATCGTGACCGAAAGGGTTAAAACGTGTTCACTTCTGGTGCCGAGCTACGTATCACATGATTAATTTTTTCTCATGACATCTTTTCTCTCTTTTTTTGTTTTGGAGCTATACCTTGTCCTAATTGTGTCGAACACCCTCAATACTGAAGTCACAAATACGTGACATTAGTTGAAGTATGTTTCTTTCGCTTGAAGAAATAAGGGGAAAGTGACCAATTTCGGTTGAAGAAATCACGACGAATATTTCACAGAATAATATCTCTCTTAAAATGCCTTTACTTTTCCCCGTGTCTCCGTCTCTTTGACTGAAAGGCTATTAAAAAGCGCCGTTTCATTTTGCGCCTCGTTGTTTTGTGAGAAAACATCCTTTCGGATCTCGAGCAACACTTTACTTCAACCTTTCCATCCTCCAAAAGAAAAGCATTATTATATACTTCTCCTTGAACAAAAAAATGTCGAACACTCTGTTACTAACAGTTCATCGTACGTGCAAAAATAATCATCGTATACTTATGCACATTACGTGCGATTTTCCCTTTTATACAAAATGTAGATGTGTCAACAACAAATGAATGAGTGGCAGGAAAAGCATTGTATGGTGGATTTTCACAAATTTTTGTTTCAGTGGAAAAATTTCAGTGGGAATGGTGTTGGTGTTGAACTTCTAACACCCTGTTAACAAGTTGTGGAAAAACGTCGAATGTTGCCTGTTTGGTTGGCGCGATTCTCATAGGGATGTAACGAAATGGAAAAACGTTGTAGTCCGGTCACTCTTTTACAATACGCGAAATAAGTCTTTTGTTCTACTGAAAAGTTGATGATCCCAGCATACGTTTTTCTCGCCACCCATTCAAATGTAAATTTTTTCTTATGCCATTTTGGTTGAACTTTACTTTAGGACAGATAAAATTATTGACTTTTTTTTATATATTCTAATAGTATTCGAAGACAGGAATTCAATAACACAGTTTCAACTTCAAGAATCCCTCCGTTCAAAAGTTATATGTATATGAAACTGAAGGTTTTTAATGTACCTTCGAGATTAATTTAACGCCATATTGACTTCTATCTATAATCAGATTGGTCCGCCGAAACAAGCATTAAAATGCTGTAAAAAGAAAAGTACAAAACACATTTATAGATAAAAACATTTGAGTCATTCCGTGAAAATAAATGCCACCTACTACGCATGTACATCTTTTTACAAGCATCGACTTTGCTCATTGGATAAATTATGGACAGACGCCGCTATGACGTCAAAGTAACCTTAAAAGTACGCTAAAAACGTTCAGTTTTATATGTACATAACTTCTGAACAGACGGATTCTTAAAGTTAAAACTGATACTTTTGAATTTTTCTCGTCGAATACTATAAAAAGAATCTTGTACCTCAAGAAAAATGCAGTCGTTATTTTTCAAGTTGATTATTATTAACATAAAACAATGAGCCTTAGAAATTTTACTAAAATACCTTATATTTCTTTTTATAGTAACCCTAACATAATTAGAAATACTTTGGTAAACAGTGATTATTAGCCAACCCGTATCTAAGATTAAAAATCTTGAGAAGGGGGCTAAAGCATTTAGACTCTTTCACTTTTATACAGGCCAAACGGTAAAAGTTATCGAAAAAATTCATTGTGGGTCAAAATCTCAATGAATGGCCGAAAACTTTTCTTTTTTGCCACTTCAAAATAAGTTGATGAAAAGTTTTAGTTTAGTTCCAAGGGTTGGCTTTAGAGCGAATCTCGCTCTAATTTTATACTCACATATAAGTTATTAGAAATTTCTTAACGGCGGGAAGGAATTGTATCGCTTGATTTAAAATGAACGAATAAAGAAGATAGCATGCATTGCGGAAAGTGATTACCTGGGTATCTGAAAGGCAATCTCGTCGAGGGAATCACTGGGTTGCAAAGGGGCCCGTTCGAAGAGCCTGCTCGGACCCCGATGGACCCTGTTGCAGCAGTGCATGGATCCGGCGGTTGGCTGCGATTGGTCGGTACAATTGGTCCCACGTTGGCCACTTTGGTTCGATCTTCCTTTCTGACGTTTTTTCCGTACCTCCTCCGCCTGACGGCGCAGGTTGTGCAACCGGAAGAAGTACATTGACATCTCTGTTCCGGGGATGAGTACATTCGATCAAGGTGCTGATCAATGGAATATCGAATCGCGGGAACACATCGAATCATTTCGAACGCGCGAACGAGTCTTCCATAAACAATTTTCAAATTTAACCTATTAGATCAATAATTAAATTCGCGACTTATTGTGGATTTTCCCTTAAAATCATTCGAATTCTAACAAAGAATTTAAAAAATTTCTATAAAATAAATACAGCGACAAGTTATTAACAGAAATGATATAAATAATTTTATTAAAAAAAAAAGAAGAATGGAAAAATCGCAAAAACACGTTTCTATGTAATATCGAAACAGCAGTGGAGCTTTAGAGAATTCGGAATTATTTGTCTCTGTGTAAAATTGATTATTAAATACACATCGAGTCAAACAATAACATTGTATTTACCATTCTTGATATGATGCTTCGGCAAATATATCAACGTTAATTAATCGAATCCCCGCGCAGAGCGTAGAATACACGATGAAGGGGAAAGAGACAGAACAATTCGTTTCGATAAATCGTTAATTGTGGGGCCGTTTCGTGATTACTTCAATAGCGTCGCGCTTCCACATCTCGAATGCAAGAATTCCTGATTACGCGTCCCGATAATCGAGAATGGTTAGCAACGAATCATCAGAGGCTCCGGTAATCGTTGTTCCGATAAGCAACATTCCACCGCATCAAAATATCGAGGTACACGTAGAAACGGTTCCCCTCGAATCCACGTCCCATGTTCGCTCGAAATACGAGAGTCAATTGAATATGCTTCGAAGATTCGTTCGCATCGATCACCCACGTAAACATGTTCCAATCATGCAACCATGCGATGCATCAGGCTGCGGTTCCGATGAAAACGTTTTCTGACGAATTATTATTCTGACCAGTAGGTCCACAATGTCTATTTGTTTATTCAACTTCGTTTTAGGGCATCATTTTCTCCATAAATATAACGAAATATAACCAATATAAAATTTAGCCATTTATTATATTTATTTGAGTGTTCTGATGAATCCGTCAGAATTTAGTTCGTCAAAAAAGAAAACAAAGCCAGAGTGGCTTTGGTGTAGAGCGCACCAGGCTTTATCTTGTAACTATTGAACGCATAAGGAGAATAAAAAATGCGACAAACAACAGAATGGCTAAAGCAAATGATGTTACTGTGTGATTCACCCTACATCGTGAAATATGTATTGATATGCTAATTAAGCGCACGCGTATGTAGAAACAACGCGTACAGACGTTCGTTAATGTAACGAATCAGGGGAGCCGACGTTTCTGTCCCGGCTCGAAGATACACAGCAAACACTACGTGACATTCGCCCCAGCGGAAACATGCAAGGACATGCAAGCGTAGAACGGTAACCACGGCTCACCAAAATCCGAAGTTCGGAATTCGAAGTTTGACAGTGGCAACCGAGAGTCGGCGTTTCCTGTTGCCACGACGTCCAAATCAGAATCGAACCGGGACGACTAACTTGTTCGTCCGCCAGGACCGATTCCCTTGGAACCTCTTATGCCCAGGCAAACTCTAACATTAACAGTTTAACACGATCTTGTATAACGGAGAACATTTTGCGCGATAATTATCCGGGATGGGTGTTCTGCAAAATTATTTTATATCAAATTGAACAAAGTCTATATATAACACGTTGACTGTTACGGTAGAAAGGAAATAGTAAAGTATATTGAAACTCTAATTATTAAGAATAGGAATAATTAATTTTTTAATTTTAGATATTTCAAGCTTATCAGGGACTTAGGATCAGAAACATGTACAATGGGGGATAAAAGTAAGTGGACCAAATGACTTGAGGTCTTTTGCGAAGCTATAAAAATTGATGCTTCTTTGTTTCATTTACAAACTTCTGATCCTGTATAATTGATTCTACTAATTTATGTCATTTATGTCCACGATTAATTTTTTTACCGTACTTAACTTTCAAAAATTTTTAAAAATTCTGGGATACTTATTAAGGACTCTATTTTCATATATATTCGATTCTTAAGTCAAATGTTTAAAGGATTAATTGAGAAAAATAAATAAACGACCCAACTTGCCCACGAAGAGTTAAGTGTTTATTCAAAGTAACAATGTAATTATATTTAGAAAAAATTGTTAAGAAATTCTAAACTAGCAATTCTAATAATAAATAATACTTTTCAAGTTATTGTAATAGTATAATCACTTACTGTATACTTGTTTAAATATATTTGAGACACCTTGTATATTGAACAATTGTCTTTCAATGACGTAGATAATTCCAATGGCACGCAATACTAACAGCAAAAGCGAAGTTAATTTGACGATGAAATTTCAGGCGAATAAGGTATCCCTTACCTCGCCACCCTAACGCTTTCTTCTTCGTTTCCCTTCCCATCTTTCCCGTCTTATAGTACACGCTGTGCAACCGCTATAAATTGAGGGCTCTCGATACTATCCTGTCTTTCTGTCTACGGTGTCGATGATAAAAGTCGAGTATATCGGGGTGGAACCCCAAAATACGTCCTAAAAATACTGCATCTGCGCATCCCCCGTATAGATTCGTTCGTTATGGATCGTACAGAAGCGAACATTTATCGAAGAACGAAGAATATATGGAGGTATAAACCTTAACCTATTATTTTGGATAAATTGACATTTCCACCGAAATCACCTCTTATAGTAGTAAAACTTTCATTCTGTAGTGAGCTTAGAATATTAATAATGATACAGTAGATTCTCAATAATTCTCTGCATTTTGGAATCGAGAGGCGGGCATTTCTAGGAAAAAGGAAAATTAAAAATGCGAGTTAGTACAAGGTTTCCCTAGCGGGGAATTATATGGCGGGCAATTAGCAAACGTCTACTCTAGGAATAATTATTATATGAACGATTTACAGATGATTCGATGTTGGTATAAAGGATGTACAATGAATATACGATTACGTTTTCTACTCTATCAATTTTTGAATTAATATATAATTTTAATGTACATTTGCGATTAAATCAGGCTTCCAGGAAAAATGGTCATGATCGAGTTCCCGCCATCCCCGTAGGCAATTCCGAGAAAAATGACGATGTAGGGGAGAAGACCTCATAAATATATATATTATAGTTCTGTGACCCCCCACCACTTGTGTATAAACGTTTATGCGGAAAAATTTGAATAAATATTTATTTAGTTATTTATGTTTTTTTTTTTCATAGATGCAATGTATAAAAAAATTTGGTTATTATTACTCTTATTATTGCCCCTCGTAAGAATTGAAAAATATAATTTTTTAGTTAAAATTAAGAAAATTATGCATCGAAGGGATAATAAAGTGTTACCTAAATAAAGTACACATTTGCTTGTAAAAGAATGGAATACGATGAAATTGAAATTAAATGTTCATTTTTAATTTATCTCCAACAGAAGGGACCTAACATCAATTCTAAGTTAAATTCAATAATAACACGTTAAAAGTTTTGTAAGTGAAAAAGAAACTGAGTTACTGCATCCATTTACAAATTGATGTAAGAAACGTTCTGACTCCGTTGAATTATGAATTCATGTTGCATATTTTGTCGTCGACGACAAGAGGACCAAACACTGCATGACCTCGTTTCTTTGTCTCCGAGATGTAAGCACATACCACACGTTGCAGCACTTAATCTTTTGTTTCTTTTTCATTGCGCATTCGATTTTCTTCTTTTTCCATTTGCCACGTAATTATTAACACCTCAAGTGTCCCATTAGATTCAAGATTTACGAGGAATTTTTAAAAATAGAAATTAAATTCTAAATTATATTTATCACACTTTGGGATCTGCTTTACGTGAAAGCCTCTATTTTTATCCAACACGACGAGGGTGTCCAGTTTGTCAGGCAATTTTTCTATGAGGAAATTTTAACGAAATTCGTTTTCTTCTGGGTAAACTCGAAGGAAGGCGTTTCCAGGACACGTCAGGATCCGTTAACTCGTAGCAAACAAAAGAAGCTACATCGGGTTTGACCAACGAAAACCTTTTTAATTCCAGGTGTAAATATTTAACTGGCATCTAGCCAGATAAACGACAAAAATAAATTCTATCTGCCAATATTTATAAGCTTTTGAAGGTAAATACAATTCCCTTGGCAGAATGATGTTTCACTCCAGTCGTTTGACATATAAACGTGGCCAGTTTCCTTTCGAATGTTGTTTATCACACAAATGTCAGCATTAAAATTAACGATTGAATTTTCGCGACTCGCGAAATATTCGCAAGCTCAGTTATCTGTTATTGTTTCCAAGAAGCTTGCGATTTGTCGGAGCAGTTAATACCCGTAAAAATTGCAGTAAAATGTGTTCTTGTCTGTGTGATGAAAATTTAAGGATAACTTAAAGGAAGCGTAAAATTGTTTCAGATATTTCTTCACATCTATTCTTTCGAGATCCCTATACGATCCCGAAATTTTCAGGTTTTTGCACTAGTAAAATGGTAAACTATTTTTAAAATATTTTTTTCCTTAAACCTTCGATTTTTTAAATCTATTTAATTTTTTAAAGAAGCTGTACGAATATGACCTCAGTCTTTTCTAACACCCCATACAAGTGATTGAATTCGATCGACGATTCTCCCCCATTGTGAACCGCGACAGGAAGGCACCGAACGGTAAAGCTCTCGTAAGAGTAAGCAGAGATGGCTGACAGCAATCAGCGCAACCTCCATTATACAACCCTTAATTAAATTACCTTAGTGACAAACTCGTTGCCGAGGTCATCCTGAACTACACGTTCCAGGAGGATTCCATTATATATTGTCGACATCATCATGGATTCAAAGCGATGCTGTGACGAAAGTTACTCGTATTCAATACTTCAACCATACGAATAGCCACTCGAAGAGGATGGAGAAAGGAAACTTCACGATACTTCGAGTACCTCGAGTATTCGTATAAATTCACATTCGAGTGTCTAATATTGAAATCATAAGTATAGGCGAGGGGGGAAATGTCCATAGGGATATGGTTGCATCGAATAAGGTTCAATTCCTTTCTTTTTTTTCAATTTGATGCATGGATCATGATATCGAATGTTCGAACAATATAAACAGGGGTAAATTGTAATTTTGTAAGCTATAACATCGAGTGCTCTCGTATCATAAATTTCGCAAAATTTCAACAAATTTTTAAACATACGCAATCAGATAAATGTAAAAGGGAAACAGCCTAATAAATTCAAGAAAAGAAAAAAATGATGGCAGTTCATAAAAAGACGGAAATATGATCCAGAGTGGATGATAAAATATTCCTCAAAAGTGTTTTATCGTCGCTGTAGGGGATGGATGTTGTCATAGAAGATTGAAGACTAACACGACACGCATGGAATTCGTTTTTCGTGGTAAGGTTTACTGTTACAGTACGATCCACGTGAATCGAATACAATCGGATAATAAACAGTCATAAACTACGGAAGGTCAATTCAGCAAAAGCTACTATAAGCGGTTTATTCAGCATCTTCTAACAGCTACCGTTTCGTGGTTACTTTGTCTTTGCGAAGAACGCTCGACAATTAACTCCCACTGAGAAGTCATGGCAAAGACTCAAAAGCTATTATTCGACTTAACATTTCTCGGGTTTATTGCTGAAATGGGCCAACAAACGGCAGATAACTCTCTCTGTTCCGTTCTCTCTTCTTGTGAACCGACTTCCTGCACAACTACGAAACTTCCTTTATCCGTAACTCGGTTTCAAGATCTGCCTTTTGACAGCCTTCGCCGTGGTAATTATGAGACGATGAATAGCTTGTATCACAATAGAACTGTGTACGACTGAAACGTATAAAGTTAAGAAACAGTGAATGTTAAAGACGTCAATAGTGAACCTATGAAATCATTTAAGGAAGTTCGATACTGCGTTGAATAAAGTTACAGAAACTTGACATATTTTTTTTTTAAATTTAATAATTTCGATGCAACACGTGTGTTGGAAAAATTTCAGATAGAGAAGAAAAGACCAAATCTTTGCCTTTTACACATGAAATTTTGTGGGAAAAGGTAGTGAAGAACAATAATAAAAAATAGTGATATATTTTTAACATTTTATCTGTGAATTACGAATGAATTTAAATTTTCCGAACGATAACATTTATTTTCTACTGGTTTGTATTATAAGAAACTTCTTACGAATAAGCATAAGCTCCTCTCACTGCTCCTGGCTCCTTAATAGTTTTGGATTGAAGAGAAATATCTTAGAATATTGCCAGGAAGTACAAATAAGAAGCACGAGGTAAAATTACTTCCTGCAGGAATTTGAGAGGAAAAAGCCTTAAAAGTAGTCGAACATCCTTCAAAGTCAAAGCATTATGGCTAAGAAAATCTTGACCTATTTCGTGAAAGAAAATTCTTCACATTGTTTGCTAAACAAAATTTTTGTATAACCTTCCTACAAATAATTTCGTATGTACATATTTCGTATGAAGAAAAATGTAATGTTTGTTGTCTGAAAATTACAAGAGTAAACAGTTTCTTTTTGATAAAAATACCGGGAAGGAAGTAAAATGAAAGTAAATTGTTAATCTTCCAAAAGTTTCTCACTAATAAGTTCAATTTCTAACTTTCATCAGAAACTTGTATCACGTTCGTCGAAGTTTGTCGAATGAATTTAATTTTGCTACGGGTGATTCGATCCAGCTAGAAAGGATACGTGACAATATTGAAAATAAGGGCACGAAAATAAATACACGACAGGGTGTAAAGAATATACTATTAAAATTTTAACAATACTGATATTCGGCGCAGGCAATTAATTCTAAATATAACGCTACAATTGCCAAAAGAAAAAGAGATACATTTTTCCTGAGTCAATCTTCTCCCACAATAAAGATCATATAAAACGCCACAAAAGTGTCTGTATAAATAAAAACCAAGAGGATGTCCTCTGGAGAGTAAGAAGGAGCAAGGGTCAATATCTTATTCCTCCCTTAATCATGTATTTAAATAGCTATCGTTACTGGTACCATGAAAAAGGTATTAAAACAACCATTGACAGGTTTCATTTCCCAAGATATCATTATAATAATTGGCTCATCCAATGACATTTACATTCCTGTCAGAGGCAATCTTCTCTACGCGCCATCTAAATTAGGGTTGCTGTTTCGAGCCATTTAATCCTCTCCCCATTCCTCTCTGACTAACAGACACCGAGAATTCGACCTATTTAATGACCTTCTTGCCGTTCCTGGATGCTACTCAACCGTTCCACCTATGGCTCGCGAACTTTACCCTTTCGTTCCACGCATGCATCGGTTCCCAGATATTCCCTTGGAACTGCATCAACGTATTCGGTTCTGTATCCCAGTTCGTTGCACACTGCGGGATCAGCTTATGTTCGCACAATATTGCGCCGGGAATCGTTAATGCAATAGCCGGTGTATTGGTTGTAATAGCATTGACTCCGATAGCGACACACCAAGGCTGGAGAAAATTAAGCTGGTTATCGCTGTTAAACCGTTCCATGGTCTCCGAACACCAAGAAACGTCTATTTTGTCGAATATCCTTCGATGGATTAATGAACATTTTTAGTCATACTCTTTACTTTGATCTATTCTGTTACAAGTATATTCTTATATAAATTTGTTTATTATAAAATTTGGTAACCTTAGAGATAACCCTACACAATCACGTACCCTGAAATGGGCCCAGATTTTCTACCTTTAGGTACGCTTAAAAGGAGTAGTTAGAATCCAGGTGTCTTAGAAAATAGCCCTTCAAAATACCTTCGGTACAAAATCAATACAAAGTGTACAATCCGACAAGAATGAAATCTTATAATACAAAATATATGAACAATATTACTACTACTCTACAAACCCCTTAGCATATAGTTACCCTCTGATGGTCGACTTCAAGATAATTCATCAAACTTCTCATCTCGATTGAAAATTTGAAATTCCAATTGAAATTGAATACATCTGATCGGCCCGACGAAAGGTGAAAGGTGTTGACGAAATGACACCACAGGGATTCCAACTCCCATTCAGAAACAGCAACCCTTATAAGCATATGTACCTATAAATATTTCCACGCTAGCTTCTTCTCATCATGGTTATTTTTACTTCAAAAAGTATTGACCAAAATTCAATGTTCCTTTTCAGAACTTTTTACCATTATGAAAGTTAGCAAAGCTAAGAACGAAATAGTACTATTTGGTCGTTGTGAAATCAGCTTATGCACGCGAAGTGCATTGCCTCCGAGTGCATAATAATAATACACCGCCCACTCAGTGTTGTCTCGCTCTCGAGTATTGACTCCTATTTCAGAGGACGCTCCAATGATTGTTTAATGTAAAACGTTGACCTAATTAAGTATCTCTAGGATCAACACTGTTTATTAGTAAACGAATTCTTTAACAGAGATATCTTTAGTTCCGATTGTAATTTAACTTTAGTTAATACACTTCTCTACGTTTTGTAAGTTCGGGTCACGATTGACCCAGGCTCGGCTGTTCAAGGGTTAATATCGAGTGACACTAATTCCATAGCTACGAACTGCACAATCATCAAACCCTACTATGGTAGAAACTAAAAGCCTATCTTTAGAGCTCAACAATATTCAATAATAGGGCGACTGTTCTCTGCTTTTATTGTACGAAATTGGAACGAAGAATGCATACAATTGGCCTTGACGTGAATTGAATGACATCACGGATGCATTCAACTGGTTTAACGCGTTTAAATCTCTGGAGAACGATGGCAGAAACAAAGTACGAAGTGGTAATGTAGAAACGATCATAATCGCATAAAGATTGAGATCAATTCGAAGAAACAATCTGGAATTTCATGCTTTATACGATAAGTTTAACAGATTCCATGTAACGTGAAATAATAAATTTATAACAAATAGAAAATTATCATGTTTTCATTTCGTTTCAAAATTAAACTGAAGAGTATTTTTTACTATAAAAAAAAATGCACACACTAAGGGTGTAAAACAATCTTTTCAACCAAAAGGAACTAAAAAGTTACTACAGCTTCAAAACTTGTGACAGTTTAATTGCGCGAGAATAAAAAGTTGATTACTAAAAGAAAGAACATAGGATTGTCTTTGTCACGATTAGGATTACTTTGATGCAACTAAAGTTGGAATTTCTATAGCGCTTAATTGCTGAAATAACTGAAAGTCCCTTTTAAGAATAATTAAGATCTGCCGTGTAGAAAATTACTGTTTCTCTTGCAATTACAACCTTTCAACGGGCTGAAGTTTTATCGTGTAAAAAATCAGAAACGTTGTTTAACGGAGCTTCAAAAGGTATCGGAGAATGTCGCCAGTTCTATTAAAAAGTTGTCCATGCAAAAGTTGAAAAATGTCGCTAAATTTTCAATGAACTTTTCTTAACTAAGTTTACTCTGATTTCTAACTAAGAATTCAGCAACGAAAATTTATGATTTTTTATCAGGTTTTTAATGCTGAAAAGTTAAGATAATTTTTTTAAATTCAGAAAATGGCCAATTTTTAATTTCAAATTGCAACAATGTCTATCTCTAGTAGTAATCAAGATTCAAATAAATTTATACTATTTAAAAACAGAAAATAATTTGTAGTTGTATTAGCGGAGAGAAATAAAAGTGGACCAGAAGTTATTATTGGACAGCCGTGTAGATATAGCGTTGTCGGTTATTGCTCCCACTTAACAACAATTTTATGGTTTCTCAAATATACTTGACATCAATTTAGCACGAATTTATTTGTTGATTTTCCGAATGATTATTTCACTGAAGGATCATTATCTAAAGAATATATAATCCACTGATAGACACAAAGCTATTCTCAACCTTGTTATAAATGTCTACTACCGAAAGTAAAATTGAAGAATTCCTAAAGAATAACTGCTGTCATATATTTTATTTTTTTTAATATAATAATTATACAAAAATAATGAAACTAACATGTACGATTACTAAACCATATTACACAAAGTACCACCCACCTGCTTTTTGCGTTGGTATACTTTAATAATAAAGTATATTTTAATAACAAGAAACTTAGCAAAAAAATTGCATTATAATTCTAGTCCTTTTTCTTTAACCTCCTTAAAACATCTAGAAACAAAACCACTCAAATCTGAACGAAATAAATCTACATTCAGAAACAGGAATAAAATTCTCGTCGATTTTTCAAAGAAGTATTCGAAGTCTCGATACTACCTAGAATGTCAAGTGGGAGCTAATAAAATTTCCAAACTTTCGAATCTCCAAATTGAGACTTGTTTTCAAACTACTTTTTAAGCTCGACAAAATTTCTAACGCTTTTGTAAATCACACGAGACACGGTCGAGTGCAAACAGAAAAGAGAGAAGTAACGTCGTTGACTTTACAGCAACAAGAAGCTACCCTCTACAGCGTCCCATTTTCCACGAGAATAACACGAATAAGGAGTTTCGTTGAGCCTTTGCGAATCACGCTGGTCCGTCAGGGAATCGTGTCGAGATTTACGAGTCACAGGGATTCCCTGCAGCGATTTAGAGGTTCGGATAAGTCGAAACGCAGGTAAAGTTTGTCGGGGAAAAGTTGTGCAGATATTTTCTCGTGTCGCAATGCAGAGGCCTATTCGTTCACTCGGCTTCCCGGAGGTTCGATTCAACGCTACACGCGACAGCTATGTATGTTCTCGCGTGTACAAGAATTTGCATGACGATTACAATTTACGTTTCGCAGCGCACCGACTGCTGCCAGCTGGAATGATTTTCCTGGGTCAAAGAACTTTTACCAAGTTCGTTCAAATATTAACCGAGAATTTTCCTGTGCCAGTGAGAACATTTATATACAAGTTGATGCAGTTGAGGACAATAGTTAGAAGTTAGATGGTCTACCTGGTAATTGGACATCAATGATCTTCTTGTGTATTGAAAAACCGTGGTAAATTTGTATCAAACAATAAACTTCAATTCATTTCAAATTATTTCTAAAACGTTCAATTTTCCATACATGAAACGATAAACACAACGTGCAGACATATAAGCATGCGAAGTGAAAAGAAAGGGTTACATAGCTTAAATCACGTAAAAAATCACGTAAAGTCATTGAACAACAAAAAGAAAACAGTTCTCCTAGCGAGATGATTATTACACAATCGAGTTTCTACGCGAAAGGGTTAACAGAAAGTTCAATTGCAAAGCGCATGCATCGCCTTGAATCGTGTCCCACATGCACCAATGCGACTGTCCGAATGTTAATTTCATGAATACACCAACTTACACTCAAGACATTTCGTGCAACAAGTATATAACACACTTTTCTTTCTGAACGTGGCTGTGCACAATACCTGACGATCGTATCGCACTTAACACTTTTTAACGCTTTTTCTTTTCACACGTTCGGGAGAGTCAGCTCGGTGCGTCGTGTGGCAGCTCCAATATTCACCAAACTGTTCGATATTTTCCACAAACGGTAAGCTCGAAAATATTATATTCGTAGATCGGGACTGATGTTTATAAAATATACTTTTTTTTTTCTCTTTTTTTTTTATAACGTTTACAAAATATTGGAAATCTCTGATTCTCTCTCACTGGTCTCTTCTTTCGTCTCTTTGTATCTATATTAATTGACTGTTTGTTCCTCTACAGAATGGCCCCATAGATAACTCTGTTGTATATAAATCAAGGTATGCTCTTGATAAAAACTATGAATCTCTTGTTTCCCCGCTTCGAATGAAGCGTTTCTGCTTCTCGTTGGTCCGCGTATTGTACCTTCGGTGGGTCGATTGTGGATAGGGTGGAACGATATACGTCGAAAAATCTTCTTAGCTTAGACGATTCGGGTTAATTTTAAGTTTTCGTCGATTCATCTGCTGTAAACACATTGCATTTTCTTCAAATCGAACCCGACAAGTTAAATCGAATCAACCTTAAAAATATTGCGGAACTTTTATTGCCAGATGGAACGAAGTACTTTCTTCTTTTCATTTTTGTTTTTCTTTATAGATGTTAACACGATTGTTGATAACACTTTGACTATAAAATTCATCAATTTTTTATTTTCGCAAGCTTTTCATAATTGATTATTCAATTTGCAATTTTAATTTATTAATTTTACTTTGATTAATTATTTTTTCTTTTATTTCTATTAAAAAGTCACAAATATGTGATATTTGCTGTCAAAGTGTTATAGTGTTAAGTAAATGTTATTATTTTAGTAATTGCAATCAAGGTTAATTGGTAGCATACTATTCGTTAATAATTAACAATTAGATGTGTTAAAGTCGATTGAACACAGACATTTTAAATGTATAGATCCCATAAGAAAGTAGTCTATAGGGGAATACAAGCGTAGGTCAAAGTAAGTGTACATACCGCGATCGCAAAGGGATGTCGGTAAACATCCCTTTGTTGAACGAATGACGTGTACACTTTCAGGATATACGGCTTCGAGTGGAAACAAGCACGAAGAGAATGCGGATTCTCTTTTTTTCTGAAGTTTGTTTTTTCTAAATCACTTTTAATAATGATATCGTCAAAATTAAGATTTTGAGAATTCCCTTTTCTCCCTATATTGTCATTTCCCATATGGAAGTCCGAATTGATCTCACAATCAGTGTACGCATTATGATTTTGTAGAATTATTATTTCGACCCCCCCTATAATTGTAAAAAGCTTGAACCGAATCATAGTATTCCAAAGACGGGGCTCTTCTTTTATTAATAAAAACCGAACGGTCGTCATTGAAACCAATCAAAATTTCTATTTTAAAATCCCAGATGGTGGGCCACGGATCAAAGAATCCAATAGGCTCAGTTGTGTAACGACTGGAATGGTTTACTAAAAAAAGGCGTAACGTCATCGCGTTCCCTCTGATAACTCTTTTCCTTTTTCTTCGATGTGTACCAAAGCAGTAAAATTCTAGATAAAATAGGAGCCGTACGATATTTGAATTTCGCATAGCAAATTTATATTTCGCTTTGCATCACTGGAAATACCTGATTTCTCTCTGAAATAGTTTTCAGCTATTTTCAATCAGATTGAAATTCCTTATTCGGTAAAATACTTTTTTTATTCAATTTATTCACTAATTAATTGAAAACACGATTGGATAAAGGTGTCGTGTAACATTTTTTCTAAATATATTCGTGAATACTAGTAAACATTTTCCAAAATTTTTAGATTTTCTTCCATGGAATTTTACTACGTTTGAATAATTCATTAATCTGCAGACACGCAAAGAAAGACTTCATAAATATTCCACGCTAATTAGTAGATATTAGTATTATTTATTGATGCATTGAAAATGTCAGTAGTACGGTGAAACATGCAAACCCTTCATATTTTAAGGGATAATTGTTGAATGATAGATTTCTTAGGGTAGAGAGCACCCCATTTATCGAATCACATGAAATATATAATGGACATTATGAGTAAGTACTTATTGTTGGAAGCATAATTACAAAATTTTGCTAACAATTGTAAAATACGAAATAAATTGTACCAATTCATAGTTATTTAAATTTTTTTTTAAGACTTAAAATACTAAAATTTTTTAAATTATTATTTAGAATTATCATGAAGTTTGCTTATTTAAATTTTACACAATTTACGTAATATCCTTAAAAAACATAGAAGTTGAATATGAAAACTGAAACACAAATATTTTATCATTATCAAATGCAAGAATTAACAATAAAATATACAACCCAATTAAAAGGAAAAAGAAAACGAATTTATACCGAAATTTCATTTTAACTTTCGGTCACATAAAGTCATCTCTAAGAAAGCATGTTTTTTTTGTTTTTTAAAAGATTTGACCGAAGCAAATCAGAGGCTGAAATTATTTTTATCAAGTTCCTTTCATATTCCCATGACAGAAAATTGCCAGATATAATTCAAGCTGCCCTTTCTACCTCCTTACAAAAATTCGTATAAGTTTCCTTGACATTTTCTATAGGTTTATTCTTAAGAAAATACTATTTTGAAAACTTTTTACTTCTTATTGTACCATTTAACTATTATTCGTAATATTTTCCTCTATCTCTTATATTATCTTATTCGTAACAATCAAATGACTGTGTACATGGATTCAGACATCTCGAAAGGAATCGGGTCAAACAGCACTGTAATTACGACATTCGATCTGTTTCGCACTTTCAATACAGACTGATCGTTTCCTGTAATCACTGCTCGTCGTGGTGTACCACAAACGACGTCTGTCTACTAATTTCCCGTCGGACACATCCCGGATAGAGAATATTTGACACTCTCATCAATCGTACTTGCTGCCAATATCAAAGACATTCACCAAAGACGTGCTCGAGGAAAATGAAAAAGTGTTAAATTAAATTAATTAACACGAGCTGCCGAACACTATAATCTGATTTATAACGAGGCTACTATGTGTAATTTCCTCAGTTGTCATTTTAATTTGATAAAGCTTTTAATTAAGACATTTCTTCAAAGAGAGAGATTGAATTTAACGAAGGAAACTATTGATTTCTTTTCAATAACAGATAGATTGGTTATATTGAAATAACTTTTCTTAAAGTTTCATTATAATTGAACAAAGTGTACCATTTTAAATCTACGTAAATAAAGATTTAATTATTAAATATTATTACCATAAATATTGATTAAATTAAATCTTTGTTTTTATTTTTTAAATTAAAATTAGAGCTCTCTCCATGACCAGTCATCCGAGGGTTAATAATTCTACCGTTTTCCTATTTTATTATATTGTAAATATCGTTTTCATAAATGAATGATTTAATATAAACTTCGAAACTCGAGTCTGAAAGTTTGGACCAGAATTTAGAACATTCGTAGTTGACTTCGACAAGTGGTTTGAAAATCTTAAGCACGTTCCATCGAGAGCTTACTTTAACGTGGTTCCAAACTCGATTTCGTATGATAGCTAAAGTAACTGGCCGATGTTAATTAACGAATCGATATGAAGCATTCATGCGAGGCGAGTAAAAGGACCCTCTACGTCCATAGCGGAAAATCTAATTACACAAGGAATTCAATTTTTTCGAAAACTTCCACTGAAAACGATCTAAACGAACAAGAACGAAGTTGAAGCGGTTGAACATTTTTTTTACTCCTCTTGAGAGAATTAATGGAGATTTAAAAGTGTTAGCCAAGTAACTGTTGGAAAGAGAAATGAAAATTTAAAATTCATAACTTTATTTTAACGAGAGGAAACTTTGTTTCTTTTGATTTTTGAATTTATAAACTCATGTACCTTTATTAAGTGTAGATCTTATATAGATAAATAAGATTTATTAAAAATAAAATCGTACCTAATGAAGTTTCTTAAATTTCCTGTTCGTTACCTTACTATATTAGTATAATAGCAAAGCTATCCAAATTAATGTTATTTTATTATTTTCTTTTAATTATTCAACTACCTACATCTAGTTTACAGTGTCGATCACCATGACATTCAATGTATTAAAATTCGAGTATTCTTCAAGGTCTCCATAGCTTTGTTCTAATAATGCTCCGCAACAACAAATAAGTGATAATAATAGAGAAGAAACTAAATTTCCGCGACTTCACGAGATGGAAAATTAAATGTAAACATCATTCCTGCGATATCAGTACAAATAAACATTCAGAACACACATCAAGAAATGGTTAACATTGTTTCGCTAATAATTTCACCGTTTCGTTTACCTTCTCCTCTCTGTAAATATTCATAAAGAAATCTTTAAAAAATAAACTATACTCAAATAACATTTCTAGAACATTGCAAAAATTATTACCGCCTTTTCTCTTGTTTGCTAAAACGGAACATCATAAATATTAACGATCCGATATTTATTTATGAAGATACAAAAGCTAACACTGTGCAAGCCAAGGTTGTCAATGTATCGAGACAATAATAAAAAAAAAATGAAAGAATCCAATCTCCATCGACAGCAGATGAAATTTACACAACGTATCCAATTAGTTCGATTCATTATTTGTTACGGGTTAATCACTGTAAATCCGCAGCAGTGGATATTAACGTTATAATTAAACTCGACAACGATTATGTAGCTCTTAACAACGTTTTCTATGTCATTGCATTGTTCGATGAAAAGTTGTGCACGTGTCATAAGCATAAAGCCATTTAATGCACAAAGCTACTGAATATTCAGAGAATTATTAGCAATTTCTAGTGTGCGTTAATCTTTTATGAGGTTTATCTACCAAAATTATAACAAGCTAAATTATTCGTGAATTCATGAACAGTTCATACAACTTTCTGTTTTTTATGGATCTATTTGTATATTTTTAGACAAATCTCTTTATTTACCTTAAAATTGTTTTATATTACTTCTACTGAGCTCAAGGAATTTTAGAAAAATTTCAAATCTTTAAAAATGCAATTTACAAATGTTTATTATACTTTGCTTATGATTTTAATGCAAGAGCACTAAATGGTGCAAGAGCATTAATTATTATCATCAAAGGACTAAACTTTAATATAAAGATACTTGTATAATTATATTTAAGAGAATCTAAGTTTTGTGCAATTTTCTACGATACCATCTTAATTATATTATTTTACATTGTAATTCGTTACAACTTTCCAATTTAAAGTACACCTTTTATTTTTAATAATTTCTGAAATACCTTTGCCTATGAAATACTTTTACTTAAAAAATTACCACGGGTTGTTTAATTGCAATTAGTTTAATCACTACTTGATTTCATAAATTTTTTATTTTCCTCTTTTAATCTTATAAACAGGTATTTTGAATTTTCCCAATTAAATTTATGAAACGAAGTAATTATTCCTGTATATTAAACTGCCGCTTAAATTTTCGATGTAGTAGCGGCTTGTATTTAAAACAAGCTCGCCTTTTTACGTGAAAATCCGTCAATTAATGCGATCCTCAGCTCGTAATCCATGGGTTACACTGACATTAAGGACTCTCGACCTTGCTAAGACGATAAGCAACGGTTTCCGTTGTTTCTTCTCGTCACCGAGAGAAAATTGAATTTCCTCAAAAAAAAATGCAATATTTAATCCTATCAGAGAAAGGATGGAAAAAATATAGATTTTAAGAAGAATCGATCGCAAACTGGAAAAGTCACAAGCTCGAGATAAATATCCGAGTCGTGTCAAGTGTAAAAATTAAAATACTAACAAAGAAATATTTCATCTTCTAACGCGATAAACGGTGTTTGGATCTACTTGCGTTTCGAAGAAGAGTTTATTTAATATACCCCATCCTAACATCATTACGCAGGCAACCAAAGTGAAAGAGGATTAAACACGGTTAACCAGCAATGAGTCAACGAAAGTATATCATTTTTTATTCAGAAAAAGGAAACGCTTTCGAAATTTATACTGTTGTTAATTTAACGTTGAGTTATATTTTGTAGAAAAAAGTGGTAATGTTGAGGAGAATCTTAGAAGAATGAAATTTGAAGTATCAAAAGAAATTTGAAATGTATTTTAATGTACAACTTTCTTTGCCAATTCAATTATGTTACGTGTGCAAATTATAATAGAAAAATATTTTTTATTATCTAAGACATCGTTTCTTTTCAAAATTAAAAAACGTTACGCAACAAAAGAATAAGAGTCTCCTGAAATATATTGCTTACAAAAATCAATCTTGAAGTATCAGATGCTTGTACCACAAACATTCAAAGGATAATTTCAAAATACTTTGAAATTCAAAGTAACTTTCCATACGCGTTGATATAAAGCACCGTCGATTCTGGGAAGCTTACAAGAACGCACGGTTGAACGGATAGTAATTTATTCAATGGAGATTCAAAGCACAATTTCTAAGTGACTTTTAACGACTGCGAATTCTCAAACGTTGACAAGGAAGAGGAAGGAGCCTTATGCTAAGTTAAGTTAGCTATGCTTGTAAATTATAATAATTGTGCTTGTACGGCTGGCCGGACGCGTAACGGAGGAAGTTGAAATTGACGAAGTCAACGAAACGGAAGATCTTCTTTCTAGGAGAGTTCACAAATTCAAGGGCGAAGAAATGCGAACTTGCAATATCGAGCATCGACCATTCGCTTCGTTGTACCTCCACGAGGCGCAATAATGTTCTTCAACATTACATTCAGTCCTCTAACATTCAATAAATATACATTTTTGTGCATTGAATATTTTTCCATTATGCTCGATTTCTAAAGAATTTAATTTTGAACAAGAAAAATGTAAATTTTTAGCTTTCAAGATATTTTGTAAATTAACCTTTATACTAGCCGGCCACCTGCTTTTCTGAAACAGTTCTATGGACTTTTAAAAAAATAATGTACTTTTGTTCGAACGCTTGACAATAAATCAGTTAAGTGAATTTTGCTATCCTATTCTGATATTGAATTTCAAAGCGTTTTTTGTGAAACATGCTGCCTGCGTCGATTTTTATCATTTCCAATCGGTTGCACACATGGAAAGATTCGAAAAATCGCCAGGATTTTATTCCATACTGCCATTCATGGAAATCCTCTATAGGGGTAGATATAAACGAAAAGAAACGAAGCGTTAATCAGACTCTGAAAACATGTATCCCTTATCAATTTCCCTGTGAAGAGGGAAGGTATGAAGGTTTACGAGTACGAAGGTATAGGGTAGCAAAAGAATCAGTGAAACGAGATTCGAGACTTGAATTTCTCTCTCCAATTTCACCAATTTATTCACTGAAATCGTCGAATAATACTTCCCCTTTTTGCAGGAAAATAATCGTTGTTTAAACAAAATAAAAATGCTTGTTAATGATGAATCGTTATAATCTTTCGAAGGAGTTTGAACGCCGCCGTGGAAGCATCAATTAGCGAAAGTGTATCGTCTCGTCGAAGAATTTTCTTCGACCTCGTTTCAATCTAATCGTTCCCTCCTCGAATTACTGTCTAGTCAGTAATTTATATACCGTACATTTACAAAATTAAATGTTGTTAAATGAAATTAAATCATGAATTCAATTAGAAAATAAACCATGATGCTTGCTTGAAAATTCATTATTGATCAGTTATAATTAATAATTTATAGACAATTGATTTAATATAATAATTTTGTATTTTAGAAAATTATATTTTTCAGTACTAGAAAAATATGAATAATTTAATTTTATTTCCCAAATTCAATACAACATTCAAAGGATGGCATATAAAAGAAAAGATAATTAGTATCTATAAAT
Source organism: Osmia lignaria lignaria (assembly GCF_051020975.1). Lineage (NCBI taxonomy): Eukaryota > Metazoa > Arthropoda > Insecta > Hymenoptera > Megachilidae > Osmia > Osmia lignaria. Next base: position 11,342,624 of record NC_135041.1, read on the forward strand.
TATCAATTAAAAAATAAAGCCACTGAAATAGTTCAGTAATGAAAATGAACGAAAGTAAGTAAAACCTTTTTTTCTGTAATTCATCGATTTGAATGAATGATAACAGAGCATAAACGACACATAGAGCTTCAATCTCCTGTTAAATGCTTCTGTTTATCTCATTGCGCAATCTAATTAAAGGTTCTTTAGACAGTTTGAGTTGTTAATTAGATACTACATCGATCATCCATCTAATTAGTAGTCCATATATGCGTTGAGTAAGAAAACGTAACATTTGAGTGGCCTACTTCGGATTCGATTCGGTTTCCGGTTTATACACTCGCGTCGAATGCAAATTCATTTGTAACGTCCTTTCGCGATATTCTTACGAATTAACAATGAAAAATTCACGAAAACTCTCAGCTTTCTTCCTTAACTTGCAATTAGAATATTGTACAGTACCGATCCAGAAAGGCTTCCCTAGGGAAAATGGCAATATAGGGAACAAAATTAATACAACTTGTAAGTTTCAAATTTTAGAATTCTAAAATTAGAACAGGAAATTAAAAAAAATATCACGTTTTTCCCCTAGAAAAACGGTGCCTTTTTCCCTAGAACATCATTTTCGGACCCCTCTTTTCACCAGACCCTATTTTACTTAGGAGTATATGTGGTCCTCACGATAAATATATCAACTATTGTACCTTCCTTTGCGTGCAAAAGAAATTATCATGGACAATATTCTCTAAAACAATGACTAAATTTCATCCGTGTATCATCATTATTGCTGAAACATTAAACATCAAGTATGTGTTGGCGCGTGCCAAGCTGGTTGCCCGATTGTGCAAACGAAAAACGAATCTTCTCGTTGATATTTCGGTCACGAATCGCTTAACAGCGCGTAATTATTTCAGTGGCCTACTTAATGCCTCATTAGGATTGCCCTTCCTCTTTCTACGCGAACGAAATTAATTTCTTACTTGCTATCAGGCGACGTGGGTGATTCGAAAGCGTACAGTCTTACGAATTTATTATATTCATCGAATCAACCGTATCTCAAGCGTACACCAAGAGATACCTTTAATGAGCAAACTTTGATTTCCACTGATGAAGAATTTAACTAACTAAATATTGTATTACGACACATTGATTAACACGATGGCGACTGTCCATGACGCACAATTTCAGCGTCTTTTATTGTGTAACACGCGAATGCTTCGCTGTCTAACGCAGGTTACTAAATACGGAAAATTGAAGGGGAATAGTGAATCTACGCAAGCTTCGTAAAAAAAGTGATTCAGAAAAGAATCGCGCTTTTTATTTCGTATTTAAAGCAGCTTTCAACATTATTCGTTGAAATTGATATTTCAATTTAAAAGTTTGTTTCGACGACTTCATTGTACTTTACCGGGGTTTTAATATTTACTTTGGTGATACGAAAGTTGATGAATTTTCATCTTCAAATTTAATCTAACAAAATGGACACTGTATTTAAGTCACGTTCTATAAAATAACAGCAAAGTAACATTACATCGACCATCAGAAAAATCGATAAAATAATCAAAACTATTTTCAATATCATAATTGAAACATTTTATACATCGTGCAAAATTTTCCCTCTGTATTATGGAATAAAAGTTGCCAGGAACAAAACCATAGTACTCGCTTTTTTGCAATATTCCATTCCTTCATTACATGCTCCTCAAAGTTGGATTTATTACGAATATTCCATGTACGAGAAAAAATATCAATTAATTCCAACTCGCCTTTAATTAAAGAATTATATGGCATCGCATTGAAGTTGAGATTACAATGAGATTTAAAGAACTCCGCTTTTCTCCTGGTTATCGTTCAATCAATTCTTCATTATCTCGTCTATCAATTTCTTCAATAAATTAACTAATTATGACGCAGATGGCGGTGTGATCTTTGATCTTTAAGCGTCCTGATAAAACCATAGAAAAAGGGCTGAATAAAATGCATTTTGTCAAAGCGTATAATTGTGTCCGCATTAACAAACTTGACCGATTTTTAATTATGCTAATTATTTTTCGAAACCGGCTTACAGAACATACTCTGTAAGTTGTTATTTGTCCCTCAACGGTATGTTTCAATTTGTCAGCTGTAAGGCTGTCCGTTTAATCGACTCTGGAGCTATGCGAGACTCGTTTTTAACCGGAAAGAAGAAACCAAAAGGTCGCGTGTTCTCAATTTTCATCGGTCCCATGGTTCCGGGGAATTTGACACTGATAAATCACGTGATTGATTGGTCTTTCAGAGAAAATTGAATCTCCGCGAACGGAGTGTAACCGGTTTGCTCCGAAAAAAATTGTTCCTGGAATATTTACCTTTATGATGAAATATTGAGTGGGTGTAAAAGATATCGTGCATCATTAATTTTCGTAAATTATTTCACACTGATTGGTGTTGCTTTCGATACTTTAATTAATAAGAGTTCTGATAAATTTTGTAGCAAACGCTAGATTTACACAATCCATTCGAAATGATGGGACGTAGATTTCTTATTTTACATTACAAAAATTATTAACGTGTTTTAACATTTCTTATTTAATTATTTTTGTGTTGTAAATAAGTGCAGAATTCTTAGAATTAAAAAATTTTTAGAGTCTGGAATTTTTGAATCTAGAGAGTCTAAAAATTTGGAAATTTGGAATTCTGATATTTTAGGATTTTAGAATTGTAAAATCTCAGAATCTTTGAATCTTGAAATTTTAATATGTTGAAAATTTGAAATTTTGGAATTCTGCAAAGTCATTTACTAAAAAATATATTTTTGACGCATCAGGTCAAAGTTTAATACGCTCAAGAAAGTTGAAACTGCTGTGAAACGAATTTGTTGCACAGATCAGAAATTAAAAGTTTGATAATACAAACGAAACACGAACGAGCTCCGCTACGAGTACTTAAACCTAAGTCCTTCTTGTTATTTAAAGTGGAATATTTATAACCATGCTGCGTTTCAATCATATTTTCAATTCAACTCCAGTCAGTTTCAAATTTCGCGTTTCAATATCGCATTTCAATGATTGAAATTTTAATTCGTAATTATCAACCTCAAATATTTAATTTAATTATTACGTGAAGTAACCTAAATAGCTAATGTAATATTCGATCTTTTAATGTCCAACGAATGGACGAATGACGTTGCCTGATCGAAATTAAATTCGTTAACGTTAATGGTGTTTAAATAATTTTAGACTGTAATCAATTTCATCGATACGTCATCATTTTCTATCATAGAAAAGGAACAAAATTACAGACATAAAATTCAAATTATTTTCATCATTTTTTGACAATTTTTCCTAATACAATGAAGAGCACAATTCAAATTGTTTTTAAACAGAAATAATTGTAAAATTATGTACCTATAGATTAACTTTCAATTTTTGAAAAAAAGTGTATTATTGAATCATTTGTTTTTCTCTTCACTGTGTCTTTAAAGTGACTCGATGTTTGACAGATTTATCGAAAGAAACGCGACAATTTCCTAAAAGATTCCTTTTTACTTTCATTTAATTCTGTCTCACACCGTTGAAGAGCTATCACAGAAAGGAATTGCCGATTTCAATACGCTTTGTCGCCGCAAAAACCGTCCATTTTTAGTGACAAAGTACTTTACGCTCTAGAGAACTGGAACAAGAAGTTCGTGGGAGTGCCTGAGAGGTGATACAAGAATTTTGCAAGCGAGATTCGTATTACGATTCTACCACCTTCGTTACTTTATAAAGACCTTTTGTTTATTTTTTACATTCCTCAGTGAATGTTCGAATGTAAATATATGCATCAGTCTCGCAAACAAAAATCCCTTTGTAATCCCACAGCTATTTTTATAAACATTTCATTCATCTTTCGCGTCTATTTCTATTTTTAAACAACTTGGATTGAAATCACGTCTTTCATACGTTATTGCTATTTTGGATCAAATATGAATTACGGGTCAAAAATAGTTTGTGAACAATCTTTAACTTTTTACAAAATTTTGGATATATCAGTTTTAAGAAGGTATCTTAACTTGGACGTAAAATAATTTTCCGATCGTTTACCATAACTTTGATACTTCGTTCCACCTGTTGAATCATTGTCAGCCATACAAATACGAGTAAAAACAAGAAGGCACGTACATTCGCGATCAAAGCAGTCCTCCCTGAGGAAAATGATGATATAGGGAAAGCTGGAATTCTCTAAACTTAAATTTTGGCAATGTTAATATTAAAAATAATTTACAAACGAAATAGTATAATTTTTAATTATTAAATATAAAATTTAGTGTATAACTGATAAATATGAATAATGAATAAATATTAATTTAAATTTTCCCTCGTAAATCACTCAAGCCCCATTCGTACCATGAATTTTGAACCATCCTGTATACGGGGCCCCTTTCGCTGCATTGTCACTCTCCTCAGGGGTGCCTATGAGGAAGGGCGAAAACGCGAAACATTACCATTTTTCCTGGGGAAGTCTGTTTTGATCGCTACTGTGCAGTAGGAAACGGTAAATCAAAGGTAACTTGTTTTTCGAGAAAGTTTCAAAGTACTTGTAAATTTGAAGTACAAAACTCAAAAATATACAGTAACAATTTTTCATATACAATTGGTGATATGAAACAAAGTAAAAAACAGAATTCGCAAATAACTGCGATAAATTGGGAAAAAATCAAAATTTCCGGGGAAGAAATCACTTCGATAAATTGAATTCTATACAATAATCTCTGGGTTTATAGTTCATCGCTTCGAAAACGTATCTATGAGTTATTAAATTGACCAAAACGAATTGAAGTAACGAATCCTGAAATATTTCAACGTTCGAGCGTGAAACACGAGCAAAAGCCTCTGATCCTCCCGATTTTCCTCGGAAAACATTCCACACGATTAACCCTGTACAACTCAAATCTTTTGCTTGCCAAGAAACGAACAATAAGTTCACACGAATGATTATGACACAATATTTGTTTCAATACTCTGTTACAGTAGGTACATATAATTCACATAATTAATGGCAAAATAGAGAAAGGGTTTCCAATTAACAACAAAAGATAAATATCTCTGAAAACTACATCAGTGGTTATGGATGAAGGGTTGAAAGGGTTAAAATATTTTAATTTATGATAATAGAAACATCCTGATTGAAATTAAATCATACTTTTGTAGAAATAACTGCTCAATGACCTCTGACAAATTAACTCATTATCGAATTAACGTTAATTATCAAATAATTCAAGACTTACGTTACCTTCACCTCAATTGTAAACTATATGTAAACCTGATGCGTTAGTACGTGCTTCGTTTTGCGAGTGCATGCGAATCGCGAACCAGTGAATTGCTTATGGGACCGTGGTCGATTTCCCCGAGCAATCCGAAGGAAATGATATTGGTAATTCAGTTTACAAGGCTGATTGCTTCGAAAAATCTATTTCTTCGTCTATCTTCTTTTGTAGCGATTACAGAGTGAGCAATGATAGAATGATTTTTATCTACAAGAGCTCCATTTTCAAGAAATTTAATTTTGAAGATTCGTATTTGAATTCAATCATAAGATAAACATAATAATAACAATTATGACTACTTTCAAAGTTAAATGGCCACGCAACGGAAACTTGTTTATTGTTTCATGGATCTAATTTATTGTAGTATTTATGCGCCTTCCGGGTGAAGAATGTCGAAACGAGATTCATTTGCGCATGCGAACGTCGTCGAATGGAATGTTTACCGAGGAACGAACCGAGTTTCCGTGAAAATTTGTCACGCCATTTTCATTATTTCCGGCTGGTAAGCGCGAAAACAACGTTATGAAGAATACTTCTGAGGACATTTTTTATAAACTACTTGCGTATTTATATACTGTGATTCAAAAGCTCGGTAAGAATGTTAACACGTTGACTGCCACATGTATCATCAATGACTGACATCAGAAATTAAAAAAAAAAAGAAATATTTAACAAAATATTTAATGACATTAATATTATCCATAATATCTATCCATAATAGATGCCCTCAAATTAAAAGGTTAAAAATTGCATTCTTATAATTAGAGGCGAACTGAGACTTAAACGGTTTAACGGGAGATTAATGACACGACGGGCGTATTAAAATTTGAAAATTAATAATTTTTAGCGTGCGCCATTCTAAACACGACTATTCTGTGCCATTTTTATTGTTACAGCCAACGCGTTAACAAATTCATGTTAATTAATTTTAAATAGTAATATTATCGAAGCAATAAATCAAAATAGAAAATAAACTTCAGAAGATTCATTGTGAATTTCAAAAAAAACGTCTTGTTTAACAAAATTAAACAATATGACTTAATTACCTAATGAAATCTTCTGTGAACGAGTTCCGTCTTGGACAGATGCATTCATAATCAACGTCAGCACCAACCAATGACGTTCCTTCATTACCAGACAGATCGAATTGTCGTCTTCGAACAAAACTGGCGTTGTGTTCGGTTTATTGGCACGAAATCGATCGCTATATACGTGCCAGGCTAGTTGATTTCAATCAATCGTCCTCTAAGACCCTGCCGTAGGGCTGCTACTTTCAATTAAAGCTTTGCTACCATAAGCATCTTTAAGGGGTGACGAAGTCACCCTCCCTGTTTTAATTGATTATAATTAACGACTATCATACGACTTAAACGTAGACAAATAGAAAACTATACACACGGTTGAACATGTATACATATACATATATACATGTATAATAAATACACATATATGCGCGCGTCTTCAAGTAATTCACTGATACGTAGATGTATTATTTGTCAATATTAATTAGCATGAATTTCATTTCTCAGGAGACCATCCGAGGGTTCGATACCATCTCGACACGTCTCAACGTGATGAATTAAAGGACGATAATTACGATGAATGAATTACGATCATATTAATTATGCTCTCTGTTTCAACTCTGACAATCTATCGCTGCATTATTTCGATTTTCCGAGGTTCACTCCTTCTGGTACGATTGAAACGTCATTCTGAGAAGAGTTCTTCAGGGTAGTCTCGAGAAAAATACGTTTAATATACAGGACGCTGTACATATAAGAAGGTATATAGCGCGGGATAGGTGGCGCTAACTTCGCGGTTACAGAAAACTCGAAACACTGATTACGAGTTTCGCTCTTTTATCTCGGCTGAGACTGTCAAAACTTTCTTGTTCCTTGCGAATCAACGGCACATGATATGAATAGAAATCTTTGGTATCCGTGTCACGTTCAGAGACAGCGTTCGGGTCCGAAATTTCATACGATCCTTTTTCCAAGGTCCTAAGTCAATAACGCTAACGAGCGTCCGCGTTACCCGAGTAACTTCGGCAAACAAATCTGTCGCGGTTACTTTTTACTTTCTCGTGATACCTTGTAGCCAATGCCAACCGATTCTAAGGAATCCACCCCTGAGCATCGAGTACACCTGACCAGCCGAGTTGAGAGCCATCAGTCTGTTCCTCTTTCGATATGATTCTTCTTCGTTAACCGATACGGCTGTCACAGAACACCGAGGAGACTCTCCAGAAGCTCCTCGAGATTCACCGAGATCGACGATTGGCACCGATTTAAAGAATAGCATCGATACCCGCGCGACGTGATCGACGCTTTATCAGACGAGACGGTTCCGTTGGGGGATCGTAGGTGGATAAGGACGATGGAGAGGAGAGAGGAAGTACACGAGGTTTCGGTGATAAGGTGGTGTCAGGAGCACGATGGCTCGCATCTCAACCGCGCGGCGGCTCGGAGTCGACTGGCAATACTGGTATCCCGAGGGCTTCGACGCCTCCTGTTGGTCGCACGGTGGTCCTCTCGCACCACCAGGCGCAGACGCCCCAAAACAATCACCGTCCACGATCTGTTATTCTTACTTTACATCGAACACGTTTCTCTCCTTTCTTATTTTCATCGTCTATTCGCGTACCTTATAATCCGTGTTTACGCGAAACGTCTGGTTACTATTACCCACCATTCGTATTTCTGCCCCGTTGCTTTCAAACCGACCTTATGACGATTCTTTGACCAACAGCTTTTATTATTTATTAATTGAGCTACGAAGTCTTCCAGCTAATGATGATTGCTTGAATAATTATAATGAAATTAAAACAAAGTTGATTTTTGTTTAATCCCTGAAGCCTAGGTTAATCGTTAGTCAACTTACCAAATATATTCAGGGATATTAATTTAAATTTAAATGTACAATTTTTAACTAATTAATTGCGTTCGACGTGTATACTCGTTATTGCTTGATTTTAATTACTAGCAAAGGATTTTTAAAACTTAATTTCGCAGTTAACTGGTTAAAGGAACAACGCAGAATTTAGAGAATGAAAATAATATGAAATATGAAATGAAATTAAAATTCTGGCTCTCTCCATGGTCCACCATTCGAAAGTTAAAGATGCAATGAACAGTATATCAGTTGTAAATTAAATAACAATTCAACCATGAAAAGGTTGGAAAAGAATTCGTTTCAATAGCACATTGCTTTAATGTTATCGTATCTCATTATCCTGAAGGATGCTTCGGTGTAGTCTCGAGAATACAACAATAAAGGCACCTCGTTTTCTTTCAAATTTTCTTCTTCCTTATAAATTTATCACCCCTCCACTCGTCCCCTTTTCTCAGTATCAGATGTTGATATACACTCGTGCCACGTGAGACACAGTGTCCTCATTATTCGACACTGGTGTCAATCAGTTCGCATCTTTTACCTCGAATCCACCAGATACACATACATATCTCATTTGACCTTTGCAAAATCATTCTCAACTCACTAGCTCCCAGTTCAAATTTATTTCGCTACTGTTCGCCTTCACGTGTTCGTGTAACTTTTATTATTGCATTATCTATGCATGAGTTTTTGTCGATTTCCATGATTCCATGGTTAGACTTTTTTAAATTTGCTCGCGAGAAGTCACGAATGTCGTCGTTATTCACTCACGGCATATATTAAAGTTGATACCGCATCGGATATCCGATCACTCATGATTTTACGAAGATGTTATTTGATACGATCGTTACATGTCAAGAGCTTCCAATTAACAGAATTTAGACCACTATTGACGAATGTTTCAACGATGACATAAAGGTACTTCTTTTTGCAGAAATTTTATAAGAATCGAGCTTAAAAACTTACTTTATAATACGTTGACAAAGAATTGTTGAAATAGTATACGAATCATACATGAATAAAGCTAATTAAATTTCTTTTAATTTGCGAGAAAGAATTTTAGATGTCAATATTATAAAAAGGTGAAGTAAATTTAATTTTTATTAACATTTTGTATCGTGACGCAAATTACGGTGTGTTGTTTGTTTCATTACAATAATGAACGTACTTTTTATAATGGGTATAACTCACATGGATGCACAGTAAAAAAGATTATAAAAAATGCAATGAATTTAAAAGAGAAAATATTACCAGAAAGTTACACGTATGCGTGGCATTAAAAATGCCATCTAGTTAGCTGTATTCATGTATACCAAATTGTATTTTCCTTTATTTACATGATTTCAAGTTTCTTAAATCTTTTAAAATAAAATTTTTTTACTCTTTGAAATATAGAATGCTACTTATATTTTCAAAACTGTGTTTGCAAAATTTCATTTAAATTTCATTCAAATTTCATTCCCTAGAAAGAATCGCATGAGTGATAGGAAGCAGGTTGTAAGCGTTCCGGTTCATGCTTCTGACAAGCGATTCCATAACAAAGCAAATACTCCAAAATCCATAGCAAGTTCACTGCCTGTGCATTTTCGTCACGCTTATGCATTCTCTTTATTTTCAGCATGATATAAAATAAAGGTCAAGAAATTTCATCAGCTGAAGTTATTAGCTGAAAAAGTTATAATCTTCATAAATATAAACTTTTTCCAAGAGTATGTTCCTAAAAGGTAGTCCATTGTTCTTTTTATTTTTACCTTAAACCCTTTCTTATATTCTTTTTTTAGATTTATTTTAAGCAGAAAAAAGTTTATGTTATTTTTTATCTTCGTTCTTTAGGCTATCCTCCTGTCTATTGATGTAATTTGAATTTTATTGTTGGACGACTATCATCTGTCATGGTTTTCAAAGACCAGCCTTAATGATAAAATAATATAAGAAAGATAATACCTAAAAAGCAACCTAACTCAGTTGTAATCAGACGTGGAGAAGAAATTCTGGTCCAGACACGTTACTGATAAAAAACACGCATAATTACATTTACATCTTAAATGTTATAGCGAGTGGTGAGATCTCTTTCCCATACGTCAGTATTTTCCCTAAGGAAGCTTATGTGAATCTGGGTTACGATTGACCAGCGTTCAAGAGTGAAAACCAATATTGACCAACTGTTACCTAGAATCGCATCGCTTCTGCTTGCATTATAGAATTTCTTCGATTTTTATCATTCTAATCGTACAATTTTACTAAATTTTACTACACATTTCTTGTGAAAGTTTTTCCTGCTACAATCCAGCTTTTTCTGACGATCTTTAATTATTATTCCCTTTGCTACTGACATAGAAACCCTCCACATTCCATGTAGAAAATCTACATAGTATTACATGAGTGAAATTAGAATTGTAAATGTAGACTAGGTTCGCTCGACTCTTATCGTTTCTTCTTTTCACTGGTACTCTTTTTCTTTTTCGAATAAGGAGGAAGTGTAACGTATATTTATGGAGCATGGTATTACTATTCGAAGCTGCCACTTCCTTTATACTCCTCGTTTGCAGGTTTGCAGTCACAGATTCTCGGATTCGCACCGGAAATGCGCGCAATAACTTTTGCTATTAGCGCAGCAGATCCAAGCCACGGAAAGCAATAAATTCTGACATTTATGCGTAACCTCTGTCTTCTATTCAAGCTTTATCATGCAAAAGTAATATTTACAACCCTCATTAATCATTACATAATAAATCTTGAAAATTCATAGTGAAATGGTAGATTTTGAAAATCTATACCTATAATGTTCGGAAAATATCACATGATTTTACAATTTACAAATTTAAAAAAAGCTGTTATGATTGAAAAAACTATCAGAATCTTCTTTATATTCGTTCAAATTTAAAGGAACAAATTTTACAACGAAACAAAGCCTCGTACAATATAAGATTCGAAGAGCAAGAAAAATGATCCCATAAACGTTCTTTCCGAACTATTTCCCCCAATTAACTGTTGTACGCGTGGAAACATCCATTCAGATAGTAGTACAATTTGTCAAAACTGTGTGTTATAAACGGGATCGTAGTAGTCATAAAACAGAACAATTTGCCTGTTGAGGGCATATATTTTCGAAGATAAAATGTGTCCTAGTCCAAGGCTGGTCTACGACCCAGTTTCCCATTTCCTTTCTTTCGGGATCATCCGCGATACACGTAGATATGTACGTGTCGGTCTTTGTCAACCTTCAGAACTTTCATCTCGTTGAACGTTTTTACCTACATACTTATATTGTCCGATAAAGTCCACTGTACCGTTCGGATAACTCGATTTGGGAATTCGGTCTTTGAATATATCAACTGAATAAGGAAAAACCGCGTGCAAGAAGAATCTCCTGATAAAACGTCCTTTGTCAATTTTTTAAACTTCTTCTCATTGTGATTGACGATTTATTTTGAATTCCTATGTAACATTTCTTTTTTCATATTTACCTCTGTCACAGGTAAGCTTTGTAATATTCTGTGTTTTGACAATGAAAATTGGATATACCTACTTTATCTTTTCCAAGTATACATTTGCAATGTAGGGTATCGAACACAGTGGGCTTCCCCAGGGAAATTGGCGTTAAGACTGATTCAAACACATCGAGTAATTTAGTCGAGTGACGAGCAACTATTTACTACTCAATGGTTTAGTGTATAAAAAAGTGTCCGGACTAATACAGCCTAGCTTTGGAAATCGAGAAGGATGAACAGATGAACTCAACTAAAGAAATTGGTTCGGATAGGTTCAGGGAGGCATCATTATTCTCACTGGGAAATCCTACTGTGCTCGGCACTGTACATAAAGTATCTACGTTAATACCTGACAGATTCCTCGCTTTTTAAATTAAATATTGTATTTACAAATTTTATAATTAAATATCTTTTAGTTGAAAATTTGAGTACTTAATTTTCCCAGATACACCACTGCACATTGACCCGACCGCATTCCTTCAAAACCGCATGGTTTTAGTTTCGTATGTGGAATCACGAAGCAACAAGCATAACATACAATAGGTTGCCTACATTTACCGCAACCCACGAATTTCCAATGTGTGGAATGATTATTAAAGTTGTGCATACAAAGGTACATGGTAACAACGTTTTCTGCTTTATAAGTGGAATTATTTCGCAAACGAAGTAAAAAGTTTTACTACCGTGCGGATGTGTTGTTAAGCAAGTGGGCATTGTTTAGTGAGATTATAATTTATAAATAAACTTGATTTTGCGTTTATGCTTTTGCGAATAGAAAGCATGAATTCTATAGGCAAGGAATAATTTTCGAATAAAGTGGGGACAGATGCTGAAAGCAATATTGAATTTCGAAGTTTCTATTCGCTGAATGCGAAAAAGGTATTTCGAGAAAAAAGATTTCTTTTTGAAATAATATTGCATTTCGATATTCTCCATTATTACATATCTCGTCGAAACTTTGAAATTGCCTTGAAAAGTTTTCCTCGGCTCTTCGACTCCTAAATCTAGTTGATCCTTTAACCGCGGTGACTTATAAAAGTAATCAATTTTTATTAAATCCACGGAGACGGCTACTTAAAATTATATTGCCAACATTTTAAATATCAAACACTTTGATTTATGACTCACATACTGATAAAGTAATGAATGTCTTTAACATAAGATAAATATTAATAATACTACTTTGAAATTTTACATTTTGTAATAGTTTATAATTGTTCTTCAAATCTTCAAATTTTTTAATTATATATCTTGTAAGCTCACTTAAAATGGACACGGACGTAGTACTATATTATGACTCATAAAAGTACGCTTTTATGCTTCTACAGAGACTTCCAGTCTAGCTTTTTATCTTCATTAACAAAATGCAATTAAAACTCCCGAATGCCATTTTAGAATCTAACATTTTGTACTAATTTACAACTATCCTTTCAGCCTTTATGTTATTATGTATCACTTATAAATCTTGTGGAATCATCAAAAGCTGAAAGTAAAATCATCACGAAAGAGTTTACAATACAGTTGAACGAAAGTAAAATTTAGAAAATGAAAATAATATGAAATAAAAAATTAAATTAAAATTGTATAAATTATTTTTGTACTAAAATTGTACATTTTGACTCTTCCAAAACGCTAATTATTATCAATATGACCGATTAATTTTTAAATTTTAACTTTTAGTTCTCCACCTTAGTATTTAAAGTGTGCCTACTCTTTTCTTTCATTATTTACTGAAGCACGCTTTTGAAACACTAAAAATCTGCCCACAGATTTGATCGAGAAATTGACAAGCAAAGTTCACAAAATTTACTCAACGAATTAAGTCTTAAGGGAAGCACGACGAAGTTCGCGCTCGTTCTGGGTAATGAAACTAAACTTTCACATATGATGTTATCGATTTTGAAACTGAAGATTATCAGGGGATTCCATAAGGCTAACTGTAATCATCAGACATGCTCATTCCGTTATAGGTTTGCCATCGAAAATTTAAATTGAAGATCAACCATCCGTACGATGGAATTATGAGATAACTTCTAATACGTGGAAAAAGTTATAATACATTCGTTAAATCGAAATGTATTTTGTTGTAGAAGTTATTAAATAGTCTGCCTTGATCATTCCAAATGTAACTCATAACTTTAATTAATATCAAATACCAATACAATACAGCAGCTCGCTCGAAAGGCCACAATCAATGCTGAAACATGTTTTGATCTTTGCTATTAATTGATTACACCGGCGAGAAACTCCATTTAAGTTTCTTAATTAAACTATGATATTAAAATGATGCAATGAAATTTATTAATCAGAATTATTACATCTTGCTTTGAAATAATTGGTTACTTTACCCCATTACTAAATTGTACAATTTTATAGATCAAATTTTGTATATTTACAATAAATTTTATAAATTGTCTATTTTAAATGAACAGATGCTTTTTAAATGAGAATGAATTATTTTTTCTTCTATGAAAAAGAAATTTTCTTCTGTTTATTTATTCTATTTCACCGCAATGTAATTGAAAGCAGTGCCCTTTAAAGACACAGTTACATTTGCAGTATAATATTTCAGTAAAATAATGTAATACACAGAATTTCCAACAGTTATAAAGGAAGCCACATACCAGCTAATAAACGAGAGCACCAGCCTTTATCATATGAGATGTTATGAAAGATGCAACAAAAGCATTCCAAGAAGAGTGGAACACAATATGGAAATATTAGAGTACGAAATGATAATTTCTGCAAGAAGAAACAGACAATCCTATCACGACCTAAAATAGGATACACAAGAATAACAAATAGATATTTCACCAATATATGAAATTTGTCTCGACTCATTTACTGTATCAATTGAACATATCGTTAGGAAATATGGAAAATTACCTAACGCCCACAAATAAAATAAATAATATATAAAAATATACAGAAATTAATGAAAAAGTAATAAGAATATACAGATTGTGGAAAAATGTCTATTAGCTAATTTTAAGTAAAGAAACTATAGTTTTAATTCTGATAGGATCAAATCTGACTCTACAATGGTTAATTTGTAAATATAAATATACTATTATTCACGCAAAGCAGTCATAAGGCTAAATCAGATACAGAGTTTAAATAATTCAGAAAACGAGGGAAGAAAATCATTTTCTTGGTAAAGATCTGTGTACACCTTTCGTACGTCTTTGAGAACCTGAAGGTGTACGCAAAGGGTAACAAAGAACAGTGATCTTGGTTCTCATTTCCTATGTTATATCCGGCGGGTATAGCGTGGCAACTTAGAAAAGATCCAAGAATAGTTGTCCGGTATCTTCTTCCAGCAGACATTTTAAAAGATTATTTTCGTTTCTATTCCTTACCAGAATCGTAGGCTAGATAAATTGTTCTCTAAAGAAAAACTATAATATTCTATTATAATTGTATTGAAAATACAACTGTAACTTGGTACAACAATTGCCAATATCATATTTTTGCAAAAATGAGTTAAACCCGATATTGAGTTTATAAAAAATTGTAGATTTTATATAAAAAATGACAATTTCAAATTTTATCTAAAAATGGTTATAATAACATTTGTGTATACCAATGTAAAAATATTTCATAAAATAAATTTATGTCTGTTTGTAAAAAACACAAATACCATAAGCTTTTGTATTAAAAAAGAAATCTAAAAACAATTATGTCCCCATCGTATGTTACAGGTACTACAATTCTAAGAAAAATTCTGTATTTAATTCTCATTTATTTTTATAACGTAATAATTCAATTTGATTTGAGAACTTTAGTGAAAATCTGAAAATCAAAACAAATGATCGAAATAGATGAGAAAGAATGAAGAATTAGAGGAAAGATATCGTTGAAACGAGCAAGGATGAATTACTCTATCCTTCCATTGTTTATAGGGTGTGTTCTAAATTGCCACTTTCACCTGTTTAACGCTGCTCTATTCTGTTTGGAAACGATCGTTTCACTGCGAGGATAACCATTTATTTTAGCACACTTGCACCTGCGTCATTAATTCGCCTCTTCGTGTATTCAACAGCCGACGCAATAACTACGTTTCTGTTAGTAGGTAAATTATCACAACAGTCTGTAACTTGACTTCAAGTAAATTGTTTTTCGCCTGTTAAAGTTAGTATACCAAAACAAATAATTATTCTTTTCAAGTAATATATGTATTACTTTTATAAGAAAAGTAAGAATATTGCTGGTGAGCCACCAGAAATAGTATCAAATTTAAAAAATAAGAATGAAAATTATATTTAAGCTCTAAATAATTACATTGAGTGTGCAAAAATTTCGCTTTGCCATCCGTGGGTCAATTACATTTACTTTGCTGGAATTACAAATAAGTAAACGTTAGAGAATGATAACGATTCTCAAAGCAATTCGTACACACCCTTTAGCTTTCAACATAATGAAATCGGTGGATAATCAATGTCCCTATACTCCATCTTTATTACTTGGGATCTTAGCAAAGTGAACGTTCAAGATTTTCATAATCCCTCTCCAAGATAAGTAGAGTTAGCTAGAGCTGTTAGCTCCAGAGCCCCTCTTTCGCTGAAATGGAAGGATAAGAAACTTGGAGCTAGATAAGGGATGAAGATCTATCATCACGAGACCCACGAGGGGTGTCAAGTATCGTTAACAACCTTTGCGTGGTATATCAGATCCAAAAATGGCCTTATTGATTTTATTATTCATTATTTATTTCTTCTTTATTTTTATAAATTGGAAAAAGAAACGAGCTCTAAAGCTGAAAATTTAAGAAATACAAATAAACCCAAAATCAAACGCATCGTCAGAATCGATTTTTCTTATATTTGAGAAATATTTATTTTTGATAAATTGATCAAAATATGCGAAACATTTCATTTATTAACAGTCAGCAAAGCGACTCAATAAATTTGAGAATTAATTTAAATTAAAAGTTTCTGCTTTGTCTTTTATTGTTAGAATTTTTTAAGCTCACCGTCAGTTTGCGCCAAATAGCCGGAAGTTCCTACTCGATGTGCCCGAAAATCATCGGTAAAGCAGAATCTCAAATACGAGACGAAGAAAGCTCACAATCAGTTTCAAAAGAACTTATAAGGAATCTACCTTACCAACCGAGATAAAAACGAAATCGATTCATGAAAAGAGAATACAGAAAATGGAATGAAGCGTTTTCCTACCAACGCAGCGGTTGATAAATGGTTTCCGCTCTCGAAAGGAACGGAAGGAAACTATATTGCATTCTCTACCTCGCTAAAAGAAAATGAAACAGCAACGAAAACTATAAAAAACAATATTTATTGTTTTGAGAGAAATCATAGCCAGAGGAAGCAACAGAATCAATGCAATCTTTCGGTTTTCTGCTGCTGAAAAATGGAACCCACTAATTAGGCTGTTCCGTCGTTACGATCAATACCTTTCGTTTTTTCTTTCTTTCTGACCACCAGACCTATTTTTTAGGTCAAATTACTTATAAGGGAGTCAATTGTGTTTAACATTACTTGCTGCTCATAAATCAAATGGAACTACTATCTTTGTTCCATACTACACTATTACTGTATAATTAATTAGTAATTAAAGATTAAAAAATAGCAATTAAAAGAGATATGCGAGAAGTTCTAGTTCTCGCACACTTCTAGTGATTAAAGAAAGATTCGCGCTTTCAATTAAATTTTATTATTCTAATCGAATCATAGATGAATTACTAATTATCAAAAGTATATTGGCTTCCGGTCAACAATCACTGATTCAATCAAGATTAGACGACAAAATGTAAATATTCATCGCAAGAGAATCACCTCTAATGAAATATTGTAAAGGTATGATAACCTTAGGTAAATGGAGGATAGAAAATTTACATGATCAATGGAGTGTTAACATTTAATCTGACGAATGTTTGAATTCTGAAATTTCTGACTGTGAATTTAATGGCATTAGTACATCACAGGTGTGCTTTAGGATAAGTCAATATTAACTTTAGCTATGAAAGCTGATAGTCTTCCTTACACACTTCATTGTTTACTGTGATAAAATTTTTATTTAAAATAAGCATATAGCGACATATCAAGGAGAAACAGATTAATTTGTTATCGGAATGTAATTCAGCGAATAGAATTCAATAATTTTCCGATAACACGTTCGACAAATGGAGATTCGTTGTAGCACTAGTAATTGCAATTTAATCATTTACACATCGAAATTCAAAACTGTACATGCATAAAATATTCTCCAAACATATATGATACATTTATTGCATTTCACATGTGATAAACAAAAGTATGACTCAAAAATAGATTTCTATTTCTTTGGTAATATTTTCTTCCTGAAGATCACATGTCGTACAAACCGTAAAAATAGGGAGTGCAATCTTTCTGACTGAAGTAGATAAAAAACGCAACGATAAAAACTTATGAACTGAAAGGAATAACGGATGGTGTAACTTCCACGTAACTGAACAAATCATGCTTTCTAGGAAACTCGCCTGCTTTTTTCAAAGCTAGCAAATAAAGAAACTTGTATACTAAATGTACCGAAAAGGGGGTTGAAAAGCTGTTTTCAAAAACTCTACTTTGAAATACTGTTAGGCTCAACAAACTTCTAGTTTCAAATTCAATAAATTAATATAAACAGAATAATTCATAAAAGAAAAAGTTGAATAAAATTAATTCTGATAAAATAATAAATTAAAGAAATGATGTTTTTGTTATGTATTCAGTTGCCAAACTGATATGAATGATTTATTGTGACAGTCTTTATTAGATATTAACCTTGAACCTCGTAAGCATGACCATTCACATTTTGCTACAACCACGGTTCATCGATCTCTGCCTGAAGGGCAATTACTGCACCCCTGTATTACACTTGTCTATCAAGATTACATTTTCAACACTTCATGTCATTTATTCAGTACTATATTATGACATAGTTCCAAGGTATAAACTAAAGTTTAATCACTTACCCCATAACAAAGTTATAGCTGTAGTTTGAATTGCCACTTACCTGAAACAAACAAATTTACAAAACTTAATTAATAACTAAAATTTGAATAATATGTTAAATGAATCGTTAGTGAATTAGAATTCTAAAGGCATAAATACAGAATTTTATTATATTCTTAATTTGAATTATGAAAATTACATTTTTTGTTTCTTAATTATATTTATGACTAATTTTTATGCAGAGCATGGACGCTTGTTGCCGTTTCCTGTCCGCATTCAAAATAAACTGATAACTAGAGGCAACGAGAGCTAAATTAACAAAAAGCTTCATGAAATAAGAGTATCGTAAGAGACAATTGTAACTAGGTTAAAAGAGAAAAAAAAATGAAAGAAATATCGACTTCAAGCACAATACTGGCTGCACGCAGTAGACCACAAAGACACTAGGTCATCTTTACAATGAAACTACTGGATCAATGTTTCACAGTATCACACACACATACAAGTTTTTAAAACATTTTATCCTACTTAAATTGCAAATTAGGTTTGCAAGAATATTCTCTTATTCTCCAGATACAGAACCAATAGAGTGCATAACAAATTGACTAAGACATTCCTTATTGTACACCTTAATTAATATATTACAGTAGAACCTTTTATCCGATCATCCCATTATCCTAATAGATTGTTCTTAATAATTCATTTTCTTGTTTCAAAATATTGACTTCCTTTTCTTACGGAGTAAAACTATTATAATTATAACCATTTAGCATTAATGTAACTAATTAGCCCCCTCCATATTTGGCTTGGACTTCCCTAAAAATTTTAAAAATTTTAAATAGCGTTGCCAAGAATAAAAAGATACAGAAAATTACATTTAATATTATCATGATACTAATAAAATAATAACTATAATTATGGCACTGATTTAGTATGAAGCTACTGGTCTACATGCCTAAAAAAAAGTGTAATAATTAACACGCTAGACAATGACAGATAACTCATAATTATTGGTGTTGGAAACCAAAAATATGCAATATGAATATTCTTCAGAATTTTGCAAGTACCAGTCGAAAGAGCAGTACCAACGTTCGTAATAATGAGTGCAGTCATTAATCTTAATAACGTCGTACCTAGATATGCTGAATAAGCCAAAAAAAGAAGATTACAGATTTTAGTGGAGGATTCAAAATCGAGGATTAACGTGAAAGAACCCGCTGAGTGGAATGCGGTCCCCATTCGTTCCGTCTTAATATCATGGATCAGCCTTTGAGCTGTACATGACCTAGCACTTAAAGGGGTAGAACGGATCGTGAAAGAATAATAGGGATAACTTTGAATAACTTTACATGATTGCATGACTTTCTTATAATTAAAATGAGTTCAGTTATTACGTACTTCATTTGGTAGAATTTGATATGGATACAGTTATATACGTAAGAATAATGCACTTCAAATGTAATTGAATTAAATAATTAAACGAAATTAATGTGTTAATTGTAAAAAATTGTAAAAAGGATTGCAAAAAAAGTGTAAAATTATCAATGCAGCTAGTTTTACTGGCATAACTAGATAGGGGTCAGGGTGGACTTGGCCCCCGAGAAAAGTCAATTAGCGCCCTTACCATTTTATAATTCAGAGATTCTAAAATTTCACGATTTAAAAATTTAAGACTTCCAGAATTTCACAATTTCATCATTTCAGATTCCCAGAATTTCACAATTTCATCATTTCAGATTCCCAAAATTTCAAATTTCTTAATTTTAAAATTTCTAAGAAACCTGACCCTCCCCTGAAAAATTCCAATTACGTCAATAGGTAATGTTAGTAGTATAGTAAACTTAGCACGTATATACTAGGTTCAAGAGTAGACTATAATACTGCTACCTTTTAAAAGATTTAAAACCGTGAGAAGCAATAGGTGAGTTATTGCAACTATAGATACATGGGATGCGATATACAGGTCGATAAATAAGCAGGATATATACATAATAAACAACACTTGTTCTAGATACACCATAAAATATGGTTATATACTCTCACACAGAGATGGTGTACAATATACACTGCTGCATAAAGGTTAGAGATCACCATGCTCATTTTTCACAGCAAAAACAGAAGGAAAATAGAAAAATAAGTTAATATGTATTCGTAGATGAGATAATATGTACTCATAGTTTAGGAGAAACAGGAATTCACAAAATCCAAATTGTGACGGTATTAATATTAAAAGTAATTTAGAAACAAAATAATATGATCTTTAATTATTAAATATTATCAAATTTAGTATATAACTGAGAAATATGAATTCATAGGCAGAACATAAACCAGAAAATGGAACTATAAACTGTTACGAGCGAATAAATCTGTAGCTATCTCGTAATAGGTTGGACCCATTTTACATAATTGATTCAGCACTTAAAATCAATGACAGAAGTTTTCAAATTCTGAATCAATATCTGAAGTGGATCTCACATATCATGAAACATCCTGTACAGCAACAATTCTCGGTTTCACACCAGATGTGGACGCTGCACAACTACAATTAAAGGCGACAGGAACATATTGGCGGAATTCGGTGGCAAACTGGGACACCTAAGTCTTTATATTCGTCCCGACAGCAAATTGAACCCTCCTGTTGAATTCGGACGCTATAGCGCCTAAGCCAAGTGAAATAGGCTAACGTCAAAGTAAACATGACCTTTACACGCGAATACTTTTTGGTTTTAGAGAAGTAGGCTATCGCAAACATTCCGGTTTCAGTAACATTAATCTTCCTGATTTCAGTCAATTCTGATTACACGTGTGACGTGGGACCATGCATCATACAACGATATAGATAAATAACAAATATTACATTTCATTTTGACGTGTGGATCTTTTGAAAGATGTTAAACTTACAATTTGGTTTAAAAATTCAATTAAAAATTTATCCATTCTTCCCATATTCAGTGCTGCATTAAGAGGAAGTTGAAAGGAGCATACAGCTCCGAGCTCCATTTTATAGAGAGCCCATTATAAGCTTTGCATTTATAATGTTAAAAAATATTGAATAAAATTTCTTACTGTTGCTCATTTTCTTTAGAGTAAATTTTAATTTCTGAATCAACCCTCAAAGATTGATAGCCCAGTGCCCAAAAATTCTAATGCTGTCCTGCTCATAGTGTTTAAATTTTCAATCACAGTTCATTTTTAGTATAATTCCTGGATTTTCTCTCTCATTTTCTGGTGGAAACATCAAAAATATCATTTTCGTCCTTTGGTAGTGAATACTTTCCTAATTACACGATATTTTTGCACCCATACTATGAATGCTACCTCTTCCTCATCCTTTTTAATTGCTGCCCACACCATAACTTCACCTCCTCCCTTTTGACGTCGAGATGAAATCCTCCTTTCATTTCTTATGTCACGTGAATAATAATGAAGGTCACAAGGGCCATTCAGATTAATAAAAAAAGGATCTTCTTTCATAAATGACCTTCTTTTACTCATAGTCACTCTATTGTCAGCAAAAATTGCTTTGAATCCACAATTATTTATACCACTGATAAATTAACGATAAACTAAAAAATTTAATCTTAGCTTGGATATAATCATGCACCAAATAGTTTTATAATTATTGATTCATCATCATTATCTTTCATTTATTTACATTGCATTTTAGAATTTATTCGGATAAATGCATCCTGGTATCGATTTTGCTTAATTAAGCATAAGCCGTATTAATAAATCAGGGTGAACGTACCCGAGACATTGGTACGGAAAATCGAGGTAATTTCTCTTGAATTTCCACCATGAAGCAATTTTAAAACTGGATTCGTTAATGCGAATTCATGAATAACTTATGGAAATTTCATTGTATCTACTTGGAAATAGGAACTTTTAAGGTATAAAGCGAATTGCACGAGGTAACGATATTCGCCTAAAATTACACTGTGTAGGCGTTTTTTATTTTCATACATTAAACTGAAAATTTTCCAACTCCATTCTATTGTCCCTCGCCAGTGAAAACACGTGATGAAGTATATTTTTAGTAATAACGCTGTTTATAATTACAAGTTTCCAGCGAGTTGCTCGCACAGTGTAATTACCTATAAATCATCTATTTTTGGCTCGGTGCCGCATCAACGATGTTCTTCAGGGAGGTTGGACAAAGAAAATGGGGTCTCTTGTGCGACAATGAAAACTGCCGTTGGATATCAATAGGAATTTCAAGAAAAAATCAGCACATCTTTCTTCCGGAGAGCGTTATCGATGTTATATCAAAAGAAACAAAGTGGGCAACCAGGCCATTCGTGAAAAAGCATTGCTAACGTTGCATCGTGAAAACTATGACAAAGAACACTCTTGATTCAACCGCTTTGCGTGAAATGTGGTGCTTCGGTGCAAATGTACTAAAAGCTTCGTGTTCTATACCGAGTGTTCCACTAAGAGTGGTTGCGATCAAAAAGAGAATGATTCCTCTTGAGGGAAAAGGAATTTTTTCATATGCAGTTTCGTTTTCAGGGAAATTGTGTTTGCAAATTTTATAAGATTCGTATAAAAAAAATTTGTTTACAATGAAAATGATAATTTTAATAAATGATGAATTCTATAAATTAAGAAATAAATCATTGAAATAAACGCACCTTGTGTTTGTACATGAAACGAGCGGAAAGGCAAAAAGGGCTATCCTTTCATTTGTAACCGACAATTCGTAAAGTTTTCTCTGGACAGAAAATTTATATACGACTAACAAGAGCACGTGCTAAATCCAACGATATATTTCATCCATGCCCAATTACACCTGAAAGAGGGTAGCATCAACCCTTAATATGTGGTGGTCAAATTTATGTTTCAGAAGAATAAGCGAAAAATAAGCTGAATAAGAATCGAACAGCACTAAAAAAAATAGGCCAAATGGTATATAACAAAGCTTAAAATAAAGATTAATTTGGAAATTTCTGGAACTTGCATAAAAAAGTAAAATGAGAATCATCAGTTGTCAGAATCTGTACATGTATGATCAGATAAAAAAATTTAACGTACCTTTTATTACGGTATGTTGCAACTATAATACATACGTACCTACTAAAAAGAAATCTTTTTTTCTGTTTAGAAACCATGCTTTTTATAACTGCTTTTTCACAATTATTTTTTAGATTTTTTTTTAACTAAAATGTAATCAATTTTAATGAAACTATATATCAGAAGATTCTTTGTTGTTTTGAAAGGTAAGTTACATTAAATTATCAATTTTTCAATTTTTGTAGGATAACACCGTATTCCAAAATAGCTTCCAATTATAGTTACCGAAAGTTTTACGAGTAAATAGCTTATTTCATCTATAACAACCTAATATATCAAGTAGCTTCAAGCTAACACCATAAGTATCTCACTGCTACATACATGTATTCCATAAGGTACTTCCTGAAATGAAAATTTATGTATGTTTGTTCTTATAGCATAAAGCTAAAAGATACGCTTCGAAGGAAAACAAATGAAGTTTATGTGTAGCTATCGAGTAAAACATCTTAAGTAAAAAATCATGTCAAAAACTTCAACGCCATGCCTTTAAATTGTTTTGTTCTATTACAGATGAAAAGGCAGAGAAAATGCATGCAGAAAGAACTGAATACCTCTGGGAAAAAGTTATCTATTTCCATATATGAAATACCATACAACTTTGCAATTTCAAATATATTTTTAAAAGTAACCTCGACGAATAAGGTTTTATACGTTGATTTCATTCTTTAAACTTGTCTTTGTCGAGAAAATGAACGTATTTTATCTATGGCTTTACTTTAAGCGAGGAAAGTTTCATCAAAACTGAGAGAAGAGAGTTGATGGATGTTCGTTGTGGGAGCATGTAAATCCACCATAATGAGAATTTTTATCGTATACTTCTATGAGATCAATTTTCCTTAAAAATTCTAGTGGTTTGTTAATTTCCCATTAAATCAAGTTTTTCCGGCCAACCCTAGAGAATACGTTCTATGAAGTATAAAAAGTAAAAAATTGTATATAAGAGCAGTTCACTTAAAACTTGGTTAAATAATTGTAAAAAAATATGAAAATTTATAGCTTGCAGTTACTATGAAGTATAGAAACAGATGAGTGATATTTACATCTAGTATGTTCATACTAGTCGTGTTTACTTTTTAAAGTTGTTAAAAGTTGTTAAATAAAACTTCCACCTGTGTTATTGGCTAATTGCTGAGCTTCATTCAGAAATTATGTACCGTAGTTGTTGTAATCTTTTAAAAGAGCTACAAATAACCTATATTTATTTTTTATTTATTTTAACGTTTGGTAGGAAAAATCTGGAATATCCTGTATAATCAGAGATGGACTGAGACTTAAATTTTCCCGAAAGATCAGCGACATAACGAGCACTAATTTGAATTAATTTAGCCTCAAATCTCTACTGGTCACATCATTAAGTAGACTAATTTTTATAGCTTCTGAAAAAGTCTCAGGTCATTTGGTCTAATTTTGAAAGGATATTCTGTTTAAAAGTATTTCATGTCCAGGTAGGAAACAGGAGGAAGGAGAAGCGGGAAAGAGTGGCAAAGAGGAAAACGGTGATCCTGCGAAATCCTGATATTATAATTTTTATAATATTCGTAGAAAGTTTATAGCGACATTTTTCCAATAATATTTTGACACACTTAATAATAGAAACGTAACTTCTTAATTAGAGGGAGTTCCTCTAATGCCGGACATTAGCATTTTGTTAAACAATTAAAAATAAGTCAACAAATTCCATCTGCAGAAAGAGTAGGGACGATATTCTGGCTTCAATACGTCTCAGTATTGTATAAAATTAGAAGGAAGAATATTTTAAGAAAAGTTTAAATGTGCGCTGCTGTTCCCCCTACTGTTCCTCAATATTGCACAGCCCTAGCCATTATCGGTTTTCGATGCGTTTTCAATTGTACGTTCCGATCACTCTTAAAGAGTTCACAAGTAATTAAAGGCCGTATCATTCTGTGATTAAACAACATGGTATTAGAAACAAGTAGCTATTTTCATCGAGGGTAGGGAAAGGTTCAAAAATATACAAAATAGGATATTGATTTCAGAAGAAGAAGAAATTGAAACTGGGCAGCATAGTCCGAAAAGTAGAATAGGTCAGCAGTGTCGTGACAATAAATTCAGCGAATAACACCCATAAATTAAATCTACCGTTTGAATACATCGCTAGAAAATTATTTTATTATTCCTGCGCGAAAAGTCAATAAATAACTTATTATAGGAATAAATAAAAAAGAACAAGTTCTTGTGGTAAACCTATAATAACGCGAATATATATTTTATGGTCAATTATTTCAATCAATACTGTTATTATTAAATTTCCTTCTGCATAAAGGGTTTAAACGGTATTTTATTACATAATAAAATTGAGTAGAAGGTCGTAACGTTAAAATTTTATTATCCTGCCCGCACTTAATTTTTAATGTATTTTTCTGTTTCCTCTGATATGATAAAACATATATCACGTAGAATAATACACACCGAAGCAGCATCGTGTAAGGTATAATAATGTTGAGAGTTTTTATGTAGGACATGCAGGGTGGTCATAAATTTTCACCATCTAAAATTACTAAACCGATGGTTCTCAACTAGTAGTACATGTATCCCTAATGATATGCAAGAGGTTTGTGCAATATACAGTACAACAATTTTAATATTTTATTATTCAATAACCGTATAGTATCGAGAATGGTACTCTTACCCAGAGAAAATTACGATGTTAGGCCCTAGAATTCCCCGAACACTCACCTGTCCTAATAAATGTCCACGAAAAGGATGAAAATATAGGGAAAAGGATCCCATATCTATAGATATGGGAAAAAATGTACCTTTCGTATATTTTTTCTTGTCATCTTCCGTTTAGCAATTATTTGTAATGACAGAAATCTTTCGCGTTCTTCTCCCGAAGAATTTATTCAAATTTCGACGATAAATACTCATTGACACATAGAAAAGCTATTCGTCTTCTCTGATTGCTTTTTCTCATCACGTTACACTACCAACATCTTGATGCTATGTCGTTCACCGTAACGGTGCTGATATACCTATATGTATTCTATAAAATCGAAATTTTACGTACACTTGCTGCGACACGATTTATATGGGTTTGTTGAAACTGGGTTAAATACAGACGACACGTTCCATGGGCAAATAACTGCATACATATAAGAACAATCTCTTTGATTTATGAACATTGATACCATATCGGTTTATTATTAAATGATTTGGAATGATTTATTAGATTAATGGTTCGACCCTACGATTCTCCTAGCTTATAATTTCACTTCATGACAATGAAACATGTTATATTTCTTTAAATCTTGAAATAATTTATTTGTAAAAAATATGAAATACTAAATGCTTTTATCAAATATTTAAGTTAAAATATATTGATTTTTGGAAAATCCATGGAAAAACAAAATTGAATCGACAAAACTACAGAAATAATACTAAAATTCAATTTATTAAATCCTTAAGATGACTAGGAAAACACAATCCTCCTGAAGACGTAATGCGATTAGGAAGCTAGGGATTGAACTTGAGGAAGATAAATTATTCGTCCTACGTGAAAAGAACTTTTCATGATATAAATTGATTCGTAAAAACAATCCTGAATCTCGTAGATTTTAAATAAACCCTCAGATTATTAGATTCTTCCAGAAGTTTATATTATTGTAACAATCTTGAAGGTATATTTTTTCTTTTTTAAATAATAAGCGATAAAACGTAGGAAGGTTATTTAACAACATTTTAAAAAACGATTTAGAATATTGCTACCAGGGGTATGCTTCACGCCTCTGCACTTCCCTGTTCTCTTAAACAAATTAAATAATTCTCCTTTCCTTTCGCAAAATGAACGCCGAAAGAATATTCTTAAGAACCATCCGCTAATGGAGACTCCATAACTCGATAACCTTTCGTTCAAACTAAAGTTGAAAGCAGTGTCATCCGGGACACAACATCCTCTAAAAGCTTTTGCAAACTACAAAAACACGATGCTTCAGAAGGGGGAGCAACGACCTACCTTTCGTCGAGCTTGAACGAGGACCTCGACAGGTCGCTCCAGGCGCTCATGCTTCGGCTGCGTCTCCTGCAGGAGGTTTGTGGCGCGAGTAGCCTGGAGCTGCTTCGTCTCCTAGTCGATGCCAGATTCTCCGGCTGGAAGTAGACCCTCGGCGAGTGGATCTTCTGTTGAGCGTTCGGTGGCGTGGACGACGGTGTGACGGCCACCGAGGTGTGAAGTTCCGGCAGTGCCTCGTAGTCCCATGCTCTGGCTCCCATCTCGAGCAGGGGCACCGACGAGGCAGCGTTTTGCCCTCGCAGAGGATCCCGAGGCTTACGCTGGTGAAACAGGGCGAGCAGCTGACGAACGGGCGACTCGTTCGCCCTTTGCTCCTTTTTCCTCGACAGAAACTTCACTTTGTTGCGTGGAATAATTTAAATAATTGTCCGCGAACGAATCGATCTACGATGTCCCTCCGATGACATCATTATCACCTCGATTGATCGCCTCATGATCCTTACGTAGTGGGAACGCGAAGCGTCCGAACATTGTACTTCAACAACTTGCTGGTCATTCTGGAACGGTGAAACCAATCGAACCACGTGCGATCTTTTTCCATTGTGATTGAATATCAGGTTTCTGTTTTCTTTTTTTTTAGGATAAATTCGATAATTCGGATTTCACGCACTCGTGATTATTTAGTAACAATCCTTCTATGGAGAGTGGAGATACCGTGATCGATTCTGCACCACTTTATACTTGTTCCAGAGTATTAGCGTAATCTCCAATCGATAAGACTGGTGCATTAAATTTGATGGTTATCCCTTTTGATGGTCGAGTGTTATGTCCTTAGAACCGAGTCTCACTTCGCTCCACAGAGTGTCGTCATTAGTGAGAATCGTTATTTCCGATGAAAAATCAAATGAATCGTATTCGAATCTTCAAAACTCTCGAACTGAAGTAATTATTATTTTGGAAATGTTTCAATAGTAAAGTTTCTACGTATCCACAATATTAACAGTTAGTTAATTAAAAGGTAAAATAATTGCAACGAAGCGTGCGAAATGAATAATTATTTGTCTCGAAGTGCTATTCGATGAGGCGTGAAAATCTCTTTAAACAGACTTCCGTTTAAAACTAGTTAACCCTCAGTCGGCGGACTATAAAGAGAGCGACAATTTTAATATAATTTTGCATACTATTCTTTCAAAAATTATGGTTCCAATATATGAAACTCTTTTGTTTAAAAATTATCCCCTTAACTTTAAGTAAATATCCTTGTGTATATTTTGTGAGTTTGGGTCACGATTGACCCAAGCTCCGCTGCTCAAAGGTTAATAAAATCGTGTTTTTCAAAATCTTCTTGCAAGTGACTTCGGTTAACAAGTGCAACGTTCGAATAATAACGAAAACAACAATTCTAGCGGTTTTTCTTCTTTTATTACAATATCAAAGTAAGGAAAATTGTTCAAAAACGATGCTCGACACCTCGAGTGTATCAGAATTATCAACAAACAAATCTAGCGTAACTATCATGTGCAGTTCTTCAACAACGATCACAAAATTACCATCTACTCCCTGAATTCTATTATCTATGTATTTAACAATAATCTTTGAAAACTTAACTTTTATGAAAAGTCTGTTGAATATCTGTCGATCGATGTCAAATAACGTTGGTCCTTCTGATAATAGCCATATCGATAAACATTATACCTCAATGACACTCGATACCAAAACGCTTCGCATCCTTCCATTGTTTCCTCTTTTCTCTCCGCGTTAATTTCAAGCAAACAAAATGATCATTATCCCATTTGCAGCAAAACGCCGTGATTCCGTGTTGTCGAAGGACTATCGTGCACGTATCGACGAGTCGGCAGGAAGCATTCGTAAACACGTCGTAAATAAACAAACAAATGGATCGCTTTGACGTTTTCAGGGGCGATTTAATGGATCGCTGCGGTTTTAACGAGCGGCTTCCCAGACGGCGACAATTTGTAGTTTCTCGTTACGACAGAATTTCGATTACCCTACATACAGTCACGTGATGACGAGTGTCGAAGGTCAGGGTTGCGATGTTATTTGTTGATCTGGTTAAAACGTCTTAATATTGCGACAAGTTGCGAAGCATTTTCGATGCATTCAATTTTCAACGAATCCCTCATTTTCATTATCATCATAAATATTCTTTTCCTTCTTATTCAGAACTTATCGTGTACCGTGCGTGTTCTCGGGATGTTCTCCAAATATTAATTTATTTCTATCGCAATAGCCCCCTCGTACACGTTGATAAACATCACACAGAATCATAACAAGTGTACACTTTAACCAACACACGAGACAAGCTAATCTAGCTATTAACTCGATGAACATCCAATGACGATACGTCGTTATTCTCTATCTCGTCCTCATCCGATTCGGTATTCATCGTTCCGATGCAGAAACTCTCATTGTCCGGGTTAATCGATGCAACGTAACGAACGCAAGAATTCAGGCATTCAATCTTTCGTTTCAATTGAACGAGCGAACAAAATGACACGATGTACGGTTAAAGTATTCGTGATCGTACACGACCACCTTTCACGTTCTTATCCTCAGATAGAAATCAGCTGATCTGCTGTTCGAGGCAATTTCACGGTTCGTTGAGCGTCTGACAAATTTTCGTGAATGCGTTCCGTGTCTCCCGAAACTTTGACGATTTTCCAAGTTACCAACGGTTGAACGTTTAACCGGTGAAACGTATCGACGTTGTTACCGCATCGGCCTTGACATAACCGAGTGTTATGACAACCCCATAGCATTAGTGAATCGTAAACCGAGCACGTCACAATGGTGTTTGCCCAACGAAATTGGCCATCCTCTCGACTGCGGGAAAAGTCGGCTGTCCTTGAATCGAGACCGCGTTGCAAGAGGAAACTGGTGAAAAATTCAGGCGGGATTTTCTTCCAGTGGAAATGGCGGATGGTAATAAGGCCGAACGATCGGCTCGTAGATAACGTGTCACTGAAAGTTCTGTCAGATTGTTCTCTTGTCCACTGGTTTTCCACTCAGCGAACAGCCAGCTCGCAGCTCACCACCCCGTACTGCGGTACATCGTAGCAGTTTCCTCTCGTGCTTTACCACCCCTTGCTCTCCGAATCGCCAACATTCCACCCCTCTCTTTCGCTCCCTCCTTATCCACGCTACACCGTTCCTCTCTCTTCCTTCCTCCCTCTCGTCCTGTCAACCGGCCATCCCTGGCTCTCTCTTCAACCCCCGATTCCTCTCTGTCCAACGTACAACGGATACGTGACGATACGGCGCACACATGCACGTGGCGCCGTCGTTGTCAAGGCGACTGCGCCACCGGATGCTTCGCACCGCTTTTCCCGTACCTCGTCATCCACATCGGATCCCACATATCGGTCTCAAGATCATGCGATCGTGATAAATGATCCCGATATTCGCTAAGATAAACGAGGATCGAACAGTGTTTTTCGATCGTTTTACCCTCCTCGTGACACTTGAATCCTGCCCGAGGGATCGAGGATCTTCTCGCGGGACACAAAGTTTTTACGAGCACCTGGATGGGGAACGTTTTTTGGGATTTGCATAATGTTTTTTTATAGTACCTTTTTGGGGTAAGAACTTAACGTTGGAATTAACTGTATTTTGTTTCAGGAATATATAGAGGATGATTACTTAGAAATCCAGGGTAACGAAAGGGAGGGATTGAGAATGAGAATGAATCTTTATCAAGCAACTGGGTTTTTGTTATTTTAATTAAACGAGTGTTCATTGATTGGATGATCGGATTAAGTTTGATATATCGGTGAAGAGAAATGATAAGAAACCGAGGGTCTCCGTTATAGTAATTCGGTATTTCAGAAGAGTGAAACGCAATGAATGGATGGAATACAGCATCGATTCACGCTGGGCCAAACCTAAACTTGCGTAGCGAACTTGCGCTCTCCAGGCGAGTAAAGCGCGGAAAGCTCGAACTTTCATTACGCCACGTGGTCCACCTCTTACGATACGCGACTATCGTTAGACTACCGAGTTATGTACTACAGCGTATAATTTAGGTTTCCTTTATAATTAGTTAAAAGGAAGTGCAGGAAACAAAGGGTCCTAAACTCAACTTTGTTCTTTGGGTGCGAAAATAAAAGACTCGCCCTAGATGCCTTTCTTGATTCTCTCAATTGAAAGTAAGTAACGTGAGAATACCTACACTTAAAAAATTACAGATTCTACTGAAAATGACAAATATCGTAAAAACACACCGACAAATTTATCACCTAGAAATTAAATTTACACAACACTTATTCTAAGTCTTAACTGAGTGAAATATCAGATATTGAATATTTATTTAATGTTCCCTACATGTCACTAATTGTCCGATTAAATTATGCCAAAAGATTGTGGTCATTAAATTGAATTTAGCAAAGTCAAGCAGCGCACTCTGGAGTGAAGCAGATGCATTGTAACAAAATATTGACTAGAAACACCGACGAAAGACGATCTCTCGTCGGTGTTAGAAGGGTGAGAGGTTGAAAGCTGAAATGCTTACAAATTCCAGGAAACCGGTCGATAAAGCAGGAAGATGAAGAAGAGTTCTCAGCATATACATGTTATCTATTTCAACGTGTACCTTGTTGACCCACAAACAACTCCTTCGAGAAATAACATATGCCAAAATAGGTGCAATTAAACCCTTTGACAGAGAATAATAAAGCATTTCTGTTGAAAGAGAATAAATAAGGGGTATCAAATTTACTTTTCCCGCACATCAAGGGTCAAGTACTTTCTACTTTACCTACATAAGAGTACCTTCTTGAGAGCTACCGACAACAACGATGTAAGAAGAAGCATAAAGCTCGATTTACACGGGTACAAGTGAACCAAAGCACTGAACCATCCACCATGTATGTATATTAGTCAAACCATCTACCCGCCGGGGGTTAATTTTACCCTCGGTGGGATCTAGAATATACTACTTAATCCAGTTAATTAAAGTTTAATGTAAAATGCAATTTACTTTATAAACATTTAAAAATTATGTTGAAAATATTAAAAAATTATCATTTTATTATACAAAAATTTCTAACAGAATTCTTTAAAAAATTTGTTCTATAATTTGCTTCTCCCTTGGTCTTTCTACGATTAAGTAATAATGTAATTCAATAATTAAAAACAGCTTGAAGAGTACTAATATAAATGATTGGAACACTATAAAAAAATAACCAATTGATAATAAACAGTGAATTTTACTTTAAAAATTAGTAATTAAAAAAGGTCCGAATTCAATCACAATTAGCCAAATATACGTATAACTTGATTTCTGCTAAATGCCACTTTTTAATTACGTTTTCTAATTTTGAACATATTTTATGACGTCCTCATTATATTTGCATTACTCTTTGATCCAGTTTCTAGTTTCCCTTGTGCTACATACACGCATAACTTTGCTAGTTCACACCTAAGGCCGCGAACTAATAGCGTGAAGCTCACTTAACTTATCCAACAAGAAAATGAAGATAAAAACACAGTGACGGTAAAAGAAGCTTACAAATATATATCATCCGTGAACATGAGCCGTGTAATGGCAACTTTCACGGTACAATCACGTAAATTGTTTGACGACCTACATTTCTAAAGATCTTTAGTATCCCCATATTCTATCTTATAAAATTAACCTTCTTTGAAACTACAAAATTCTCTCCGAGACTACATATTACTCGAAACTTAAATATTGAGGTGTAATAAATTATTATTCCAAATATAAACAGAAGGATCTGTATATAAAACAGGGTTAGCGAGATTAATTAGCTAATTAATTAACCAGAAGCGGCTTGTGCATAGGCGTTGCGCAACTGCAGCATCCTCAATTATTCTCGTTATATTATACCAAGGTGTATGATTTCATCAGTAATAAACAATATTTTTCATATTCAATTTTTTTTTAATTTTTACCATAGTTTTGATATCTTTTCCAAACATGTAAACATTGTGTTTTCAATGTGTATGTATGCATAAAAAATTGTAACACCCCCATGACTTCAAGCCACGAGCCACTTCTGTAAATAACCCTCGCAATCCCAAGAGAAGAGCGGATAATATTTGTCCCTCATGTTATATTTTATGCATCTAATTTTGTATTGGACTTACAACATTAAACACTAGACATTTATTTAATGTTACGAAGATTGCAAACTCAATGTAACATTTTTCCAATATTTGTTCCAGCTATGCTGACAACTTCGTCATCATTTATCATTTCCGTTTGGGGATATTCAAGCAAATATAAAGGACTCATCTCCATTGCCTGCTAGCTGGAGCGGATATATGAAAGAAATTGCAACTATGAAGATGTGACGGTTCGCAGGTAAGAGAGGTTTCGTTTCCGACTATTCCCTTTAATCTTGAATTTCCGTGGAAAAGAATGGGGCCTCGAGAAGAAGGGAAATTAAAAAGTCGCCGATGAATAACTAGTTCAGTAACCATATGTGAGATTTGAAAAACACATTGTAGATTGGCGAAAAGGGGAGGAAATTCTGTGGAGAGTTTTAAAGGGAAAGTTTCACGTGATGACTGATTAAACTTTTGAAATGGAGTTTCATATTCTTCTACGGCGCGTCTCTCTTGGAGATCACTATTTTAGAATCAATAATTTTACATTAATAAAATAAGAATATTGCAAAAAAACACGAAAAAATAATATCGACTACTGCACCGATTTTCTCCTTTAAAATTGCCAAATTTTGTGGTATACTACGTAGAATTGAAAGTTATATTATGAAATAATAATTATTTCCTAACTTTTTATAAATGTATAATAATTAGAGTAGTTTGTAAGTATAATCTCATTTCAAAATTACACATTTAACTTTAAGTTAATATATTCGTATATTTTTTGTAAGTCTAAATTTTAATTTATCCAGATTCCGCTGTTCAGGGGTTAAGCATCACGGTATAATATAAATCATTTGCATTTTATGTTTTATAACACAAGGCAAGGTATATGTTAAATTTCCAAACAAAAGTTGAATTCTCAGATTCTACAAGAGAAGAAAAGAATAGAATCTTCAAACTCCCCAGTTAGAAATCAAATTTCCTGACAATACATGAAAATTCCGTTGTAAAAAGATTGTCCTAAAGTTTACCGGTATATGGAACGTCACTTCAAAGCGGCGCGGCGGTAAGTCTTTTGTAAAACTTTCACGGAAACTTGTTCAGATAGAGGAGAAAAACAGAAATACGAGAAAGGTCCGCCGGTAGGTTTTTGAAGGTACACAAAACGGTTGACAAAAGAGAAGGGCAGGGAAAACTAGTAAAAATAGAAACACAGGTCGATATTAATTGTGTCAAGTGCAGCCCTCAGCTTCTGCGCGAAATAAGACAATCCTTTTCTGAATTCGGCTGGTGTCGATTCGATGAAGCAGAAGGCGAATATGAGCACGTATCCGTGACACGAAACTTGGGAGAAAAAGCGACAATGACCGTCTTATGAGAAAAGAGAATTCCGTTGTCATCCCGAGTCTTGCATACATTTGCATTAATGAATTCTGAATCGTGCTAACTGCTCCTTGATAGTTAACACGCAATTATGGGTATGCGCTATCACGAAGTTAGTGAATTCACTATCTTGAATATTCTACGGTATAAAATGAATGAACAATTTTTTTTTAAAGATAACCACCACGCCAGACACAACGAACTGGTGACTCATGAACGTTCTCATTCCACTGAACCATAGGGAATTGTGGATTGACTAATTAATGTGGATTGATTAATTAATTAATTGTTGATTGTCAGATTGACTACCAGAGGAATATTGAGAAACTTTTGATTGCTAATTATTACCAGAAACAATTTGTCTCCATCAAAATTATTATTCTCCTGACAGATGTATATTTTTAATCCTTTTATAACTAGAAAGACGTCTATATCCCACTTGATCTATTTATTTTTTCGCATAACAGGACAACAGAGACTTAATTTTTGTGTATTTTCTAATATTGCATCCAACGAACACTTTCGTAATATTATTTATAATTCATTGAAATAGTGCCTATCCATTTTAATCTACCTGGCTGCCTTTTTTGTTACAAAATGTAACACGGGTAAGTGACCAAAGTCGTAAATTCATTTCTAAGCAAATGGTTACCTTTGTACATTTTTTTTCTATTATGGAACACCACTACGTGTGACGTACTTGCTTTATGATGCCGTCTTTGAAAATTTTTGAGAAGCTCATTTATTTTACATTTCTATAAGGCTATAAGGCATAAATCGGTTGGGTAAGAAAAACCCTAGGAGCAAAGGTCACAAAAAGTAGAGGAGTGGATTAACATGACGTGCGGAGTACCTTTCTGTAACCCTCTCTATTCGACAAATTTTATTAAAACAATTTATCATATTCATTATTAGAATTAATAAGCGTCAGCACCTTTGACATTTCATTTTTTATCTGTTTTATCAAATGTTATTTTTGCAGCATACATAGAATGAAACGCTTAAATACAATTCTGTTAATTGTCTCTTGTTAACTGTAAAAAGGAATTTGAAATGACAAAAATCAAAAACTCGACGGAATGTGGGCCGTCAAAGTGCAAAACATAAAGAAAGAAATGAAATGAACGTTAGAGGGGTATAAAAATTGTATTGACAATGTTTCATTTCGAGAACGCTAGAGAATTTTAAACAAAAAGAAAAAACGAGGCAACAATAAATATGTATCTAATGAAAGAAAGAATGACGAGAAGAAGGTGTAATAAAACTCAACGGCGTAAAAGAGTTCTTTCCATATATGTATGATTTCAGAAAGGGTTGAATCCAGCTCACATATCAAAATTCCGCCAATACCTTTTTTTTCATTTCGTACGCGGTTCTGACCGACTTTCGTCCGAAAGATATCGAGATACTGGAGCGTGAAAAACTAGACACCTCGTTAAAAGAAGCAATTCAACATGATTTTGATTCAGACGCCTTTAACTATTAAAAATGTTACTCCTTTATTTTTCCAGCATCAATAGCATTTGCGTCTAATTAGATCAATTCTATGGCGTGTACCGACCTGTTTATAAAGTTGAGATATTAGCATCTGAAGAAAAAAATTCCTATTTAAGTGATTTCTGAAACAGAAGTTTCTATTGTCTAACATTTCTTTTCTAATACAAAAAGAGATAAGTAAGCTATTATGCTATTTGTGATTTTTACAAAAAAGCTAAGTTTATTAAATAAGTTTATTTTAGAAACAAATTTACATTAACATGTACAAGTGCCATTATAGCCATTTCTAGATAGAATCTGAATTTGGGTTTAGCTCATGTCTGCGAAAATATGATATTGACACTTCTTGCACCAAGCTACAGAATTAAATTGATTGTTGCAAAGTGATAATGAACCTAACACCTAGCCAGGATATTGTGTTTAATTAATAAGCTCTAGTTTAGTGCGGGAAATACAGCCACTAAATGGTCCAATATGACGGGAAGTTTACTTTAGCATAATTGAAACGTCTATCGGTAACCTAATTAAAGGTGTTAACGAGTGGCACTTATCAAACAGATAAACTGCAGGAGATTGTCGGATCGAAAAGAGAATATAGTCACGTAATATTGAAATAATTGACCCTAATGATTTTTTTAATAATCTGTTAATAACAGTAACAAGAAAGAAAATTGTGTTTCTTATGTGGTGTTTTTTTTTTATTAATAATATAACTATGAATATTTTCATAGTTTGTTATTGGAAGCTCCTTTAACAAAATAATAGAAAATGTGAAAATAAGAATGTCATTGGATCAATTGTTGTGTAATGATCACCATGGGAGACGAGGGTTCGATTCCTGGTGTGAGTAATCCCCTATTTTCCACGAATGCCTACAGTAGTATACAATTTTCATTTCAATTTACAAGATACAACCGAGTTATTCAATAAAATAGATCGTTATTTTCAAGAAAGCAAGCGGAGATAATTATCAAATAAAAAATTCAACACCACAGTTGGCCTGATTTCAGAACTATTTCTAGTTCCCCTTCGAGGCTACCTCATCCATTGAAATTCCAAGACGATTGTACAATGGATATCATGTCATGCAATTCGTGGTCTTATAAAAATTCACGAGCTTAAAAAAAGAAAATTGAAAAAATACACGGTTTAACACTCGGAAGGCGAACATTTTGGATTACGGTCAATATGAACCATAATTAGAACGTTACTATTTGAAAGTTCAATTGAATATAAAGTATAAAATATACTTTCGCCTATAAATAGTATATTTTCTTACATGTCCGAGCACGCGATATCGCGTGCTCCATTGTCAATTCCTGAATAGCAAAAATATAGCGTGACCTAAGTAGAAAGTTCAGAGTGTCCCAAGAAAATAACAAAATGCCCTTACAATCGTTGCATGAGAGTTAATGTAAATGTAAAAATATTAAAAAAATCTGAATATTAAATTTCTAATATTTTGTGAATATATGTATAATATCAAGTTTAAATTTGCAAGTAAATTTACGTCCACCTGAACCGGCAATTTTTCTTTTTAACCGATTTCGAAAAAGGAAGAATTTACTCAATTCAATCAGTATATTTTTTTTTTCGAACCCCTCTCTTGGTAATCTCTTCTTCATTTGCGAAGGAAATTCGCGGCTTAATTTGTTTCCTTCAAA
Organism: Osmia lignaria lignaria; assembly: GCF_051020975.1. Lineage (NCBI taxonomy): Eukaryota > Metazoa > Arthropoda > Insecta > Hymenoptera > Megachilidae > Osmia > Osmia lignaria. The sequence continues at coordinate 11,380,879 of NC_135041.1, forward strand.
CCTCTTTCCCTTTCGTAAATTGAATTAGAGTTTCCACCAGTTTTATACTTGTGTACAAGTCCGACTATACAGAGCCGCACCTACACGACTATTGTGCATAAAAGATAACCACAACAATACTTTTATTTGCCACGCAAAGTTGCAAACCCATTTAGCTTGAATTAGTTGATGAGTTTCAGAAACTTTTGTAAACGTCAATTTTTTATAAACTTACTCGACGAACTAACATCGTTACTCGACAGGAAAATTATTTCTAAGAATTTTCTAACAATTGAAATCTGTTTAATAAAACACGAACACAGGCTTGATGAATGGAAACAATTATTTAAAGTTTCACAAACAATACTTCTAAAAATGGAATATTTAAATCTATTTTGGTAAAAAATAGTACGATTAAGACACCTCTTTATGTAGTGTGTTGAATTAATGAGGTAATTTTACGGGTAGAGCACAAAAAGTTAAATGCGTAAAACATTATGTTTCAGGCAATTAATTATTACTGAAACCCTAGATATTATGGGATCAAAGAAACAAACTGGCACTTGCATTTTTACTAGGAGATTAGTGACATGACGGGGTCCGTTGAAGAATATGGGCCCTAATTTTAATTAATTGTTTCAAATCACTACCTGAATGAATTTTAATTAATGAAGTTCAAATCCCTACCAATCCAATGGAAATTTTTCTAAATTCTCGATCATAAAGTACTATTATAAAAACTTAGCTAATTTTCATTACATTTTTTTAGGTAATTCTGTTCCAACAACAGCAAAATTCTTATATGTGTCTAAATAAAATCACTTTTGTTTAAACAGAAAAAGTAACTACTAAAATATGAATGGTTCTATTAGCACAATGGCACTTAAGGCTACTTCCTGTTTCAAACATTTTTAAAAGATTGGAGGTCGTTAAACATTTACTCACCTTTCGCCGTCGTCGGTAAAAGCGTAATCCCCCAAGATGAGATCGCGGAGCCGATATCTAGGCGGTAGAATTAACGGTAGACAAGGATCCGGTTCGTTCATTGTGTAAAATCCGCTTCCGGAGGTTGACAGTTTCTTGGCAACTGCTTTCGTGTACCCCCTGACACTTTCGTGGGTACCACGAAGAAAATTATCCGCAACTGCCACTGCTACGCTTCATAAATCATATTTCCATGATCATCGTGTTACCACCTGAAAAAAATGAAAAAGACCTTTGACATTCAAATTTACAAAAACCACAAGAAAACCATATTTTTAACTGCCACCTCGCAGAAAAATGTCTAAATTTTAATCATGACAGGGGTGATAGCGACACACATAAAGATTATAAAATGCTCGGTTCAGTGTTTCTTCGTTGACGGTAAAATTGTCAGCTTTAACACGAGTCACCAAAAATATTCTGAAAAAGTCTCATGCTATGACTTTCAACCCTGAAGATTTTTAACATTTCAAGATGATATCAAAATGGAAGGAACATTACAGTGGTAAGTAGTACCAACTACATATACATACATCCTATCGACAGTGTTCAATTAGATTACGTCAGGAAGAATGAACGTGTATCATGTTACGCGTTATCCGTCTTGACTTATAGCAGCAGCTGCACGAAAATAAAACCTGCTAATTATTCGATTAGACGCAGACACTCGATCCGTGGCATAACCATTCGCGTGAGTAGTAAAGCTCAAGCATTAACGGGACGGTTGCTCGTCTGCCTTCGAAACGAGGCTGTTTAGCTTCGATTAATGAACTGAGGTAATCAATTAATGGGCGCGTATTTTTGTACAAATAGTAGCTACTTCACTGTCTCATACAGTGGGTGATCAAATTATTATAATCAATTGAAAAAATTAGATATTTTTTATGCTGTGGGTGGTATTACTTTATTTTTTGCTCTTAACATGTAAATAGACACTTTGATGATATTTTTATGTCTGCAACGCAGTTTTAATAAGGTACATTCGTTTACAATAGTGCCAATTGAATTGATGATTTACTAATTTGTTTCTGTTCATTTATATTCCCCTTCATCATTACTATTTGTACTCTTTCTTAAATTAAAGCTACAATTTAACTATAATCGTGATAATATCATAAGACGGATTTCATTAACCCTATTTCCCTACCCTTTATAGAAGGTTCCTACTTTTTTATACATGCTGGGTTAAACTCCCTAGGGTAAGGAAATTGGGTTAATTTAATAATTAGTGACTAATTCATGAGTAATTATCAACTTATTCGAGGCAAACCTAAATTTGAAGTAAGGAAATGTATTTTCAGCGATGAGCTTGGATATTTGTATGGGATATTAATTCGCCATCGATTAATTAAACGTATCAAGCAATCGATGAATGTGACCCACTACAAGAATGTAATGATGAAGCTGAACAAGCTTTAAAACGCTGTGGTTGACGGAATCAACGTCAGCTTCTATCAAAATAAATCTATTAACTAGAAATCAGTTTAACAATTAAATACCATAAAATACGATATTAGTTTCCTTAAATGTAAGTAAGTTTTCATTAAACGAACAACGTCTTTTTATTTAAATTTCTTAATTAGAACCCTAATTAAAATTGTACTTTATATTATATAATTTAAATGAAAAACATATCAATGAAATACATTGAAACATAAATTACAATGCACCATGATCAGATTTGTAACAATAAGCCAGAATGTCGAATAAAATTGACGAAAACAAAGCTATGAGAGGATGTTCGAATAACAGATGCCATTGGTACGTTTCAATCAAGATACCACTAAATTAGATTTATTTGCTGGATCACAAAGCAATTGTCACGTTAAAAGCTTTTACTAGGATGGATATTTGTAAATTGAAAATCCATGGGGCAGAATTAAGACTAACGTCTTAGTATGGGGACGAGATCTCGAAATGATTTTAAGATACCGTTAAGAAAATAAGAAAAGCTATGTGTTTGCATTTTCACGTGAGAATAGATGAGTCATAATCAAGGTTTTCAGAATTCTTGCTTCCCCTATATCGTCATTTTCCCTATGGAAGCCTAATTTGATCACGAGTGTACATAATTAGCGGTGAAAGCTTCTCAGCCTGTAATTTCGGGTACCCGCGCACCCCTACTAACTGCCATGATTCGATATACATTTTTCATTTGCAAATTTCATTATATGCATTCTTCGTAATTTGTGTTGACGTAAAAGAAATGAATTTTATGCTTCAATCACTTCGCATCAATACATATGATATGTATCGACAATGAGTTTAATTTAAGTTTGGTTGAATATGTATAATTTAGTCAGAATATAGAGCACACCTCTGAACTCTAAGCTCGCGGGTTGCTTTCGTATTCTCATCGGATATACGTCGGTTTCATGAACATACATTGTGCATCTTCTACCGACAAGAATAGCTAGAATGCATGTCTCTCAGAGCAAATGAAAAACGAAAGGGGTAGTTCGATCGGGACTGGTACTGATTGGACATGAGACGTCAATAATAGAGACATACTATTGCCTTGCAATTACGCGTTGTTCCACCCCTATGTATTAGTGTACTTTGCATTGAAAGCCCACTTGCCTACGAGTACAATGACGTTACATACGCGTGCATCTAATTAACCTACTGGTTAATCCTAAGAATGCTTACGAACACAATGTATTTCATTTGTATTGGTGCTAATTAACCCCTCCACGTATGAAATTAAAAGTACCACTGCGCTATTGGGAATATTTTCTACCCGATAACATGCATTACGTAAAAACGTATAAATGAAACAGGAATTATAACGCCATACTAATAATATTATCATCACTAGTGTATTTATTGCAAGTACCATTCCACTATCTAAGGATTAACCCTTAACGGACTGAAAGTATTTCAAGTTTACTTACCTCCAGGTCCAAGCTATTTTTATAAAAATAATAAAATGATTTTTACCGCCATATACGCGATATTGGACGCAGGAAGTAAAAGTGTCATGCCGCTTATACGGCGGCATTGGTCCGTTAAGGGTTAATATTTTTGTTATTATTATTCTTATTATATAATATTGCTTTTAGCATTGCTTATTACTACTGTTATTACTGATAATGCTAGGATTGTGCAAGAACCCAAACATATCGGGTCGAGTCGGATCGGGTTCACAAAAGTATAGATGGGTGAGAACCGTAAAATTTCGAATACCCGATACTTTGATCGTCCCGAGCCGACCAAAATAGTTCTTGACCCGATCCGATTATCGGGTACCCGAGATTTTCGAGTTCTCGCGTATAAAACTTTTGAGAATTCGACTCGATCCGAGTATTGAGAAATTCTACATTTTTAAATTGCCTCACACCTCTAAATAATACCCAGAGAAACCCTCCAAAATATGGAATCTTACAAAAATTAATTTATAACCTCAAATAAAATTACTTTTTGCAGTTCCTTCATTTTATTAAATTTGAATACTTCTCAAAATTAAAAAAAAAAGACTCAAAAGCATACTTTGATATATGTATATCATTTTATCCTCATGCAAGGCTTTTAAATTCCCCTTTGTCAGTAACAGATATCCAGATGCAAATGATGAAATGATCTTTCAATATTCACTTACGTAATCCATTTCTTCCGTGCGTGGTTCCATCGATAGCTTTTCCATTCTTCTCTGTCGGATGGTTGCACCGGCGTCGATAATCATTTCCCGCAAAAAATCACACCGACTTTAAAATCTTCACTCGGATTCTCTTTGAACTGTGACCGAACATTCGACACTTTCCTTTTATCAATTGACAAGGTACATGCTGTTTGCAACGGTTATCATGCCGTGCACGAAACTGTTAAACAATTCAACAAAAAACCCCATCATTCGAATCGATTCGTCATGGGATATGCATTTAACAAGAATCATTGTTCACAGAAGTGTCGATTTAAGTTACATTTAAACGTCTTTCCAATTACGACAACAATATCTGACTTTTAAATTCGTCGCAGATGCACGACATAGACCTTGTCTCTCATTGTCAGAAGAATATAAATACAACGAACCATCCCCAAACGGTTTCTTAACCTTCAAACGTACAAATCACTTCTCATAGCACAAATTCATTACTAATACGCATACTTTATCACGTTACTCGTAGAAAATCACACTTTATTTTGTGTTTAAACACCACAAATTGCGACGAAGTAGATAAACACTGTCAGCGTCCAACTTTTGGAGTTAACGACTATCAATACCACGCGACTCAAGATCATATTTAAATCAGTTACATGCACGTACATAATTCATTGTAGATAGCTTGAGACAGCTGTTAGTATTAATATTTACATACGTTGAATATAATGAACAGTTCGATTCGACTTTCGTGTTTGTTTCGAAACGAACTTGACTCGCGTTGTATCGTCAAGATCGGGTATCGTGCGACCGTAGTTCCGAACGCGCAGCACGCGCCTCACGAACTTAACCGAATGGCAGCCGAACCATTCGAAGCGCGCGGGCTCGACGCTCACTCAACGGCGTCTCGCGTTCCAATGATGACGCACCGACGTCGCGACGACTTCCACGCTCCTGACGACGCCCACCGTCGACCTACCCGACCAACTCATCCGAATAACTGTCGAGAGAAAAGGGGCGACGATCTGTACCCAAAAAATGCGCCTCACGAATGTTGATGTATGCCGCTTTCTAGCAAAATTTCAACAAACGATGTATAATCAATGAGGTTGCAGGTGGATATTAGTTTTATATGCTGTAAATTTTATATAATAAATTGTATATATTGTTAATGTTTGTTTTCTGGTTACGTGTATCATTTGTACATCATCTGTTGCTTCATATTTATTGCAACAAATACAAAAAAATCTGATTTAATGAAAATGGGCATATTGCTATTAAAATATGAAAAAGTAATATGTTGTTAGGAAATTATTCGCCAGTTGGTAAAATTAAAATTATTGTCTTTTTAAATTTGAAGTTGAAGTTTGGTTTCGGAGTTATTATACTAACGCTCTCTGGTGAGAAGAATTCTTACCACGTCTTACTCTTTTCTTTATTATTATCGGCAACAGGATATTCAATTTAAAAGCATATATTTTAAGAATTTGTTATTAAATTTTAATTGAAGGGAAGTTAAATTACCTTCAAATCTAAACTAAATTGAATTGTACCATATTTATAATTCAATTATTACCTTTAAACATATGATTACTTATTCAGCGAACTGGAAGTCGAATCTAAATAAAAGTCGACGTCGACTGGAATAAAAGGTCAATGTTATTTAAAGATCGAATATAATAGAACATAAGAAAGAGTTGAAAAATGATTCTGTTACTTGGAAATTAATCAGATCAGTTCACTAGACACTAATATTATCTTCAGAAGAAAAATTAATTCTAGGTATTGCGAGAAAAGTGATCAATACTTACTGACACCTCAAATATTGGCAATTTGTACCCTTCTTAAAATTTTTAAGTTCAGTTCCATAGATGGTTATTTAGGACCGTTATGTCGTTTAAGTATTATTTTTTCTAACTGCCAGTATTCAATTTAATACTAAGTTAGCATCAGAACCAGATATAGATTTCTAAAGCCCTAGGGCTATTAAACCTTCAAAGATCCCCTTGTTTGATAAACTTGGTTCCAAAATTGAAATTTATTCTAAATAAAATTAAATAACATTTAGTGGTAAATAAGAAGGCAATAGTAAAAAAAATTGCATTTAGCATTTTTTGACATAGTAAATGAAATTATAACGAGGCGCCCTGTAAAGTACGGATCGGGACTGTACCCCCTTTAGACCTTCCCTTAATCTAGCGCTGCTTAGCATTACTATGATAACTAATTTAGCTGAGTAAATCTACGATCGTTAGTATTTTGATTCCATGAAGTTGGAACCTATTATATCGGGTTCCATTAATTTGTGTCAGTCTATAACATCTCGTGTATTGGGGAGCTATATGTCACTACTGAATCACCCAAATCCTAAATTATAAAGAGACGGTACTATCTGGCATATAGTCTCTAATCAACTACAAAGTGGCACACATAAAACCGATCCCAATCGCAAAACACAGTTTAATAGCTTTAGTTGGTAACAATGTACTATACATTCGAATTACATTTGCTATGGTAAATAAACAGTAGTTTTAACTATAAAAAGTTCTAACGTCCATCATTCACGTCAACATTTTTATGTTGTTACAATAATAAAAAGTAGAAAAGATGAAAGTTGAAAGGATTGGTTTTAGCTGCGTCATTCCATATAACGACTTCCTCAATTATTCATTCTATTTTGTTTCATAAATTTCACAATCTTCCATTTTATTTTCAAATGCCGTGGCATGTAAGTAACCACGTTCGAACAATTTGTTCGTGAGTACTGTCGGTAACGTGACACGACGTTACATGAACCATTGACTATTGCTGCTGTACCATATCTAAGTAAGTAAGTAAGTATTGTAATCTTATTCTAAGCTCTGTCAGTAATGCAGAGAATGACATTATACTGTATACATATAATGTTTTTCGCAAAATTTCTGGTCTTCTCTTGCCAATCACCAAAAATCTTTCTCGCAAACATTGTTTTTGTGTAAAATAAATTTGTAAAATTTCATTAAATCGGATTTGATAGGTTTTTGGAAATATAGCCATATCTCTTATAATAATTTCATAAGTAATATTATATTATAATAAATGCATCGCTAATTTCAAATAAGGTAATTACAAGAAAGGAAGAGGTATGCCAATATTATTTAGTCCACTAGATATCGTATACCTACTGATCTCCAAAAAAAAGAATATTGGTTTTCTGTCGTTAATACATCCATGGTTTATTTAAATTTTCTAATTTAATTTTTACTGCATTATTTGTAATGTAATTAAATGTAATTATAAGTATGTAACATTCTTAGACTATTACATCAGGTTACCGTTTAAAGCCCGGAAACTAGGTGTACCATCTTCCTCTATAATCTTAGTTGTTGACGAACTATTTTTTTCTTATTTACAAAACAAGAACGAGGTGATTATTATCTTCTTATACATATAAATTACCTAAATTATTAAATGATCTGTTTATTTATGTTTTTCTGAATAAGAGTTATTTCATCATAATATTTAATTCACTTTTATAATATTACTACTGCAGTAGAAGATTCTGGATAGTTCTCGAGCCACGGGAGGCATGGAAGGCCATGCAGTACGTTGATTGGTATATTTGCAAAGAACCGAGCTATGATTGGTCGGATAAGATTACGTGCCCTGATGGCAGAGAAGAGGGATTTCTACTGCGCGCGTGGTGTGCGCATTACGAGTCTCTCTGAAGGTTGCATCACTACACGTGAAGTTGGGCTGTTCGCGTTTCTCCGAAAGTTTTTCATTAATTCCAATCGATAAAACGTGTAAAAATCAAAATGTTGGCTGCTGCTAGATTGTTAACCCGTAGCTATACCGGTATAACCTGCGATGTCACTCGAAGACAGCAATTCAGTACTATTCTTAAAAATGTAAGTTACGATGGCGATCCACGGCACGCTGTTCATCATTCTTTTTGCCGAACATTTTCATGTCTTATTCGGATTGTACGATATTGATACTAATCCGTCGCATACTCGATGCTAAATTTATCACATACGTGTCTGGTTTTTAGTTTTGAATATTTAACAGAATTAGAAGTACTTTTACAGGAACATTTAAAGCGTGCCGACTTTGTAGCCGGCACGTGATTTCGTCGCAATTTATCTCCTGTACCTTTTAAAATAGTTTCGACAGAAAATAATGGATATATCTATCTTTATAGCTGCAATGTTACATATATTATTTATAACACGTATTCTTAAACTATTTTTGTCGTATAGTTATCTAAAATTCAGTATTATGTTACCATTGATTAGTTTAACGTTTTAAAATGTATATAATCATTAATTTTTAGGCTGCAGCACCAGCATTTATTGCACCCCAAAGGCCTACAGATGTACACCAATATCGATTCAAGTAAATTCAACAAAACATTTTATGCAGTTCATTAAATACTTCTCTATTGTAATAACAATGTAACATTTGATTTCTCACATTATCAATGAAATTATATCTTTATATAGATCGGAAGGTGTAAAGGGTGCAGTTGTTGGTATTGATCTTGGAACAACATTTTCATGTGTAGCTGTTATGGAAGGAAAACAAGCCAAAGTTATAGAAAATGCAGAAGGATCTAGAACAACCCCATCTTATGTGGCATTTACTAAAGGTATAAAATTCTATTTCCAAAGAACAACTTGCCCATCGCTTTTAAATGTTCACCAACTTGATAATTTTAACAAGAACAGAATAAAGAGAGATATTTACTCACTTTTCAGATGGAGAACGTTTAGTTGGTATGCCTGCTAAGCGTCAAGCAGTTACGAATCCCTCGAACACATTTTACGCAACGAAACGATTAATCGGACGAAAATTTGAAGACCCTGAAGTTAAAAAGGATATGTATGTATTACATATATTTTATTACTAACGCGTTCGCTTATCACGATTTTCATATAATCGCAGGAAAACAGTTTCGTATAAAATTGTACGAGCTTCTAATGGGGATGCGTGGGTACAAGGTGGGGATGGTAAAATGTATTCTCCTAGTCAAATTGGTGCATTCATACTGATGAAAATGAAGGAAACAGCTGAGGCATATTTAAGTACATCGGTAAAGAATGCTGTAATCACCGTACCCGCTTATTTTAATGATTCCCAAAGACAAGCTACCAAGGATGCTGGTCAAATTGCTGGACTTAATGTACTTAGGGTAATCAATGAACCAACAGCAGCTGCTCTTGCATATGGCATGGATAAAACGGAAGACAAAATGTAAGAATTATCGCGTTTTTAACTGTATCATAAACGTAGTTATATCTTTAAAAGAAAAATGATGCTATTATTTTTCGTCGCATAGAATTGTTTTTTCAAAAGATGCTGAAGTTATTTACTGATTAATTTTAAGATATTTGTCATTATTTCCTTATATATGAGAAATATTATATATTGGATAATGTGTGTTTCAGTATTGCAGTATATGATTTAGGTGGTGGTACTTTCGATATTTCAATTTTGGAAATACAGAAAGGAGTGTTTGAAGTTAAATCCACAAACGGAGATACCTTCTTGGGAGGAGAAGACTTTGACAATGCGGTAGTTAATTATCTTGCGAAGGAATTTAAAAAAGATGTGCGTATAATAAATTCAAATAATTTGGGCTATTTTTGCTATAATAAATATCTTTGTATATAATGTAATCTTCTTACAGCAAGGTCTTGATGTTGCGAAAGATGCAATGGCTATGCAACGATTAAAAGAAGCAGCTGAAAAGGCAAAAATTGAATTGTCCAGTTCTTTGCAAACTGATATAAATTTGCCTTATCTTACCATGGACTCTAGTGGACCAAAGCACTTGAACCTTAAGCTTTCAAGAAGTAAATTTGAAAGCCTCGTTGGTGATTTAATTAAACGTACCGTTCAGCCATGCCAAAAGGCACTTTCTGATGCCGAAGTAACCAAGTCTGATATCGGTGAAGTGTTGTTGGTCGGTGGTATGACGAGAGTACCTAAGGTTCAACAAACGGTACAAGAAATCTTTGGTCGGCAACCATCGAAAGCTGTAAATCCTGATGAGGCTGTGGCTGTCGGTGCTGCAGTTCAAGGTGGTGTACTTGCTGGAGATGTGACGGATGTGCTTCTTTTGGACGTCACTCCTCTGTCACTTGGTAAATAATTATTTCCTCACATTTGCTTCAAGTTACTCATATACTATGATGATCTGATGGCTAATCTTCTCTCTGATAGAATTTGATGAGCATAGTCTTACTGAGTTACTATATCATTATAATAAACTGTTAGTTTCATAATCACGTTTACGCTGATGCTGCAATACCATTGTTTATATTTTTTAGGCATTGAAACGTTGGGTGGTGTGTTCACGAAATTAATTTCTCGAAACACAACTATTCCTACCAAGAAAAGTCAAGTATTCTCTACAGCGGCTGACGGTCAGACCCAAGTCGAAATTAAAGTTCACCAAGGTGAACGAGAAATGGCTACCGACAATAAGCTTTTAGGACAATTTACTCTAGTTGGAATTCCGCCTGCACCCAGAGGAGTGCCACAGATAGAAGTCACATTTGATATTGATGCCAATGGTATCGTTCACGTATCAGCTAGAGACAAAGGAACTGGCAAGGAACAACAGAGTATGTATCAAACACATGATTTGATTGTATTAATTTAAATAAATTTAAATGCATTAATCTTAATTGCACTAATTTTATTTTATTTACAGTTGTTATTCAATCAAGCGGTGGTCTTAGCAAAGACGAAATTGAAAATATGGTAAAGAACGCCGAACAATATGCTATGCAAGATAAAATTAAGAAAGATAGAGTTGAAGCTGTAAATCAAGCTGAAGGAATTATTCACGATACGGAATCTAAATTAGAAGAATTCAAAGCACAATTGCCACAAGATGAAGTAAGGCCAACGTAATATGTTAATGTTGCATTTACATGCATTATTAGGTTAGGTTGGGTTAGGTAGGTTATTTACATATTCGTAATTTCCTTGAATGTTTTTAGTGTGACAAATTGAGAGAATTGGTTGCAAAGATGCGTGAAACATTGGGCAAGAAAGATGATCTGGAACCAGAAGAAATTAAGAGACAAACGAACGAACTACAACAAGCCAGCCTTAAATTGTTCGAAATGGCATATAAGAAGGTGAGTAATAAATTTGATTGTTCAATTGAAGGTGGTATGAAATGTATTTTTCTATAGATGGCCGCGGAACGGGAGGGACAAAACCAAAGTCAAAGCCAGAACCAAGAAGATGGACCTACAAAGAAAGAGGAGAAAAATTAATTATATTTAGACAATATATGTTTAAACAAAAACAAAATTAATTGCACACAGCTGTAGGAGTACGAGTCAGTATCATCCTGCACGCTAAAGTAAAACGCATCGTCATGTAACGTATACAACAAAATTGTAACGATGCATTTGTAGAATCTTTATTTTTGAACATGCGTTATTGGAAGTAGTAAATATTAATTTAAATTTCAATTTGAAAAGAATATAACTAGTGCTTTATAATTGCGTAAAGACTATTTAAAAAAGGCGTAAAAAGCAATTAAAGTAAAAACTTTTATTTCAATCCGTACTAATGAACAATTTAAAAATATTGAACATGTAAATGTGAATCTTCGTAAAGAAGTATTTTACATGGTATACCATTTAATTAGACTTTTGTAAAAGCAGTTCAAATTGTAAATTCTGTATATAACTGACTTACATTATGGCATTTTCTGCTAAGAGCTTTTGTGTCGTTATATGCAAAAAATGTTAAGGACATGACAATTTTAAACATTTGGCTTAATGGAAAAACAATGGAAATCGGTAGCTCAATAACTTAACGATACACTGTCATTATGAAATTTGTAACTACAGGAATTTTGTGTTATTTCATTTGGTATGAGTGTGGAAGCGTGGAAGTACGAGAGAGTGTAAATGAATGTTCGATGTAAAACAAATTATTCCTCAAAAAGTATGCGACATGTAGATTATTTTAGGATATATTGTATTATGATATAACCATGTTATTAAAATTTTTTATTCGAATCCATAAGCTCTAGAGTATAATTTCAATGTTTTTATTGTGTTATCTAATAAATTCATTCAAATATATATGTAAATACACGTAAGATGTATATAAATAATCCATTTTTTCAGTCTAGAAATGTTTACTGAAACAATTTATGTTTGTCATTTCTATTTGAATGAAATGATATTGACGTCTATATTCTTAACTTTTTAAGGACATGTGTTCTTAAAAGTATCCCTACCAAAATTGAGCAATAAATTTTGTTGTCAATGTTTGACCATCACATATTCAATATAAGTTGTTTATAATATTAGCCCAGAAGGCAACTTGGAACATTGTGCAAACTTCTATAGTTTAAATGTATATTTATATAACAAGAGATAAACAATGCATACATGTATGTACAAATTAATTTTGAAAATAAAGCATAATTTAGAAAATAATTTTGAAGTATGAATTTCTTTTACTTGACGGAGACATCTATGGTATGATTTGAAAAACTTGACATGAAACGAACCTGATAGAGGCTTTAACAGGTTTGAAAAGATAAAGTTAGACTAGGACTTAAGTTGTTAAAACATTTCTGTAAACATTGCTGTATAATATTTTGTGAAAATAAAGAATGACAGAAAGTTCTGACGAGGGATTGAATGGTGGAGATGGTCCCGAAGAGTCATCATGGGTTTTATATAAGGATCGTAAAGAATGGAGTGACGTGATTCCTGTACCTCAGGATGACGGTCCCCATCCTATTGTTGCAATTGCTTATTCTGAAAAATGTAAGTATTTTATGCTATTCATATATTTTATATTGTGAACAAATAATTATAGGTTTAATGGCCTGATCTAATCAACCTGAACTACTCTTGATGCATAACCTTAAGCATCTAACCTTGTATGCAGTAGAACTTAATAAAAGTGTCTTTATAAAAATTGAAATAATAAAATAAAGTACTAAACTAATACACCTTTATTCTTCTTCAACATTACTTTAATAAAACATGTTAGCAATAATGAAAAATTTCTATTTATGATCACTATTATTTTAAGTTAGAGACTCCTATGATTACTTCAGAGCCATTTTAAAGTCTGGTGAAAAGTCTGAGCGAGCATTAGCTTTAACAGAAGATTGCATCTGGCTTAATCCAGCAAATTATACTGCATGGCAATATAGAAGAGAAATACTTAAAGTTCTTGGGAAAGACTTGCACGAAGAATTAAAGTATGGTAATAAAATGATAGAATGCAATTCTAAGAATTATCAAGTTTGGCATCATAGAAAAGTAATCGTTGAATGGCTGCAAGATGCCAGCAAAGAATTAGAATTTACTGAAAATATTTTAAAAAAAGATGCCAAGAATTATCATGCTTGGCAGCATCGTCAATGGTGTATAAAGACATTTAAGTTAGTATATTGTGTTAATGTTTTCTTAAGATTAAGTTAGTTGTATCTAATCTAATGAATGTTTCATTTATGTATAGTTTGTTTGACAAAGAATTGGAGTATGTAGAACAATTACTAGAAGAAGATATTCGTAATAATTCTGCATGGAATCAACGGTATTTTGTAATAAGTAATACAACAAAATTTGAACAAAGTATAATTGAAAAAGAAATTGATTTTGCCTTGAATAAAATAGACATAGTAAAAGGAAATGAAAGTGCTTGGAACTATCTTCAAGGGTACTGTTGGTGATTAATTTTTACATGATTAGTAGTAATAAATAATTTGATTTTGCTAATATGTAAATTACATGATACATTTTAGTATTTTAACACACGACAGCGGTGGTTTGGGCTATAATGAAAAAGTAAGACGGAAATGCGAGGAACTTTATTCAGCCGGCTGTCGTACCAATCATTTACTAGCATGTATCATAGACATATGTCAAGAGAGACCAATGAAAGAAGAGTCGGCAGATTCGATATTTCATATTAATAATGCTATGAAGGTATTTTATCCGTTTATATACATATGTTTTCATATACTGTTAGTGTTACTTATATTTTCATTAAACTGCAGCTATGTAAAGAATTGTCTGAGAAACACGATAAAATACGAAGAAGGTATTGGGATTTTGTTGGGCAACAATTATTGGAAAAATTGAAACTAGAATCACGATAAGTTCTATAAAAATGTTTAGATTACTTTACATTTTTATAGTATACCCTTGATGATCAATACGTTGTAATCTTTTTACTCGAAAAGAACTGTGTATCATATATTTATATGTTGAAATAACAATGAATGTATCAATATAAGTATATTGTTCATAAAATTTGATAATGCATTTTAATCAATATTACACATTAATTAAAGAAATTACCTTGAAATAACTGTTAGTAACTGAAGAAGTTTTATAAATGGAAGAAAAAGTTATTCATAAAGAATTCATGATACTGTACGCAATATTTTTAAGTACAATAAGAAATAGAATAAGTTGTATAAATGTGGACGAGGAAAAATAAAATCTTAATAACTTTTACAAAGCTATATCTTTTCTCCTATTTCTGGCACACCTGTTCCTCGAATGAAGACAAAGTAACGAACATTGATTATCTATTTATTTATAAAATAGTTACATACTTTCAATTATAGTACAATAACTAGTGATAATAATTATATCAATGTTTAGGCTTTTTCGTAACTAAGGTATTGCGAACGCAGCGTTTCAAACGATGATTTTTACCATTAAAAATATTCCCATGCATCTTTGAAGCTTCAACTGAAACGTACTCGTTGATACCCAAGACTTGTATACCGATGGCTACCCCTTTGAGGCAGTGTCAAAATTTCTACCGAGACAAGTGAATTTCGTTGCAAATAAGCTATGGCAGTGACTGCATTTCTTTAAATCAAAGAATTCAGTTTCTTTCTTTTCCCTTTCAGAAGTGATAAGCTCTTAACAGAAAGTTCTAAATTCTTCAACGAAAGAAATAGAAATTGTACATTTATACCTTTACAAGATGAAGTAACACGAAGCTTATTTAGAGCAGTCTTTCTGTGCAACATAAAGAAAGTGAATTATAAGTACAAAAAATAGTAACAATTATAATTGTTTATATCTAGATCCGAACAAGTAATATGAGACATTTAAAATCAAAACTCGCCAAGTCCTTTTTTTAGAAAAATTAATGAAACAAAATGATCGATTGATTAATCAATTATCGAAATTATTAACGGAAAATGTTCTATGAATTTTGGTAAACGAATGGATCCGGTGGGTATTGATTCCAAACGCCTCGTGTAATATTAGAAGATTTTTAATAGAATAATCGACATTACACATGACACAAATCTTCCAACGATATGTGTAAACAACAAAGTAACATTAAATGCTTAAGTGTCGATATATATATTATATATTAGACGACACATGATTCTCCGAAAAAGATTACACATTTAATATCAGAGTTCACGAGAAGAACATGAATGTATGTTAATAAAAAAAAAAAAAAAAAAATGAAAGAATTAAATAACGATCGATGTTTCGTTTCGATGAAAATGTTTGTTACTAATCTAACAAAATCCCGTATGCAACGTAACCGATGTCCCAGATGCACGATACTTGTAGACAAGGACACGTTTTTCAGAAGATTTCATTTTTCTATTCCTAACATTTAACAATCAACATTCAAACGAATAGTCCGATTACATGCTGGTACCAATCGGAAACGGAATCCTCTTTCACGGGTAAAAGAAAATAATGAAAAATAAGAATTCATTTTCTTTAACTTGGAAATTTTGATAAATTGCTCGTTCATAGGACGCTATTTCCGGTTGGTACATTAAAGCTACGAGATACACGTAGTTTTACCACGGATATATTACATATACATTTGCTTTACACCGAAAATATACCATCATATGAATATTTCTTTCACCATTTTAATCCTTCTATTTTTTTCTCCGTTAAATTCCTTCACCTTTAACATGACGTATATTTATTTATTTCATTTTGTCTAACTTACTGTGATATAAGCGCACGATGCTTGAAAACTCGCGTGTCTCATGATGAATTTTCGAAGAATAATTTTATTGATAATGAAAAAGAAAAATACGATGGTTTAAAATTATTTCAACTATATAAAGTTGAATAACATTCACGGAACGCGTTTTTTCTTAAATGTTCAATTTGTAATTATTAGGTTGTTCTGCATCAAACGATTCATTTTAAAACGAAAGGTTTTACATAATTTGATGACAGTATGACAAAATAGCTTTTATGTTATACAATAAGTTTGAAGCTTAAAGTTTGATGAAAACGTTTACATAAAGCTTTCATTAATATTTTTTATACAAAATGGCTAGTTTGTCGTTGAAATAAATAACGAACCAATGATCAATGGATTGTTTGTTACAATAAAAAATCAGCCAGTTTGTATTAAAAGTGTTGATGGAGCTTTGAGTAGTCATTTTCATATAAAAAATTTCAAGCTTTATATTGATATGCCATAAGTACTATTTTGTAGTACTTTTTACACTTCGAAATTGTTCATTTAATATGCAACAACCTAATGGGATGAAATTAAAATTTCATTACGTTTATCCAAGTGATCATTGCATTTTTGTGTGAAATATTAAGTATAATCCTTTGATGAGAATGAGTCTGTTTTTTTTTTTAGTTTCGATTTTATACTAAAATCTAAAGACAGCAAAATTAATAATGTTCGTACGGTACAATGTTCATTGGTTTGAGCAAACAGAGATATCAACGTTCGATTTCGTTTCACACTCGAATTTGTACGTTTAAATCTAGGAACAGTGAAACTTAAATAATTCAGTACAGGTAACTCCCACATAAAACTCAGAAAAATTTCGAACAATATTCTTTTTCAACATTTTCATTATTTCCTTGCAGCAGTCATAATAAAACCAATTAATTATCAAAAAATTTTATTCTTTGTATTCTAAATCATTTAGTGAAAACATCATTGGCGTAACTAAGTAGGTAGGAGATTTTTCCTATTACTATTTTTCTTTGCCCCCAATTAATTCATTAATCTCAATTATTTCTTAAATTTCTATTTTTATATCACAGAAATTATACAAAAGAAAAATTAGCAGCTTTTGTTTCAAAGCTGCTGTTCCTATTAAGTCATGGAAGTCTGGAAGTTAGAATTATGTTTCCAAGTGACCAAAAAAAGGAATGCATGAGGATAATTAAAAGAATCCAAGAATTTTTGTTTAAGAATTAAAATATTGCACTTTTGTCAGTTTTTGTAATACAGTTCTCTTAGTTCCAAAATCATAATTAGTCCTTCGGTCCAAAACCACTGTGTTCTGTGGGGGTTACTTGTACTACTTCCTTCACGAAGCATAATTCGTTACACTGATCGTTCGAATGTGTTGCTAAAGTTCCTGCGCGCTCCACTTTCACAAGTTTTCATAATTCATATTCCAGAGAGAAAAATCAACCCCCCAAAAATGTCGAAATTTTACTCGTGCGCCGTGTAACACAGTCAGCCTACATTGTTGTGTTCTCAATTAATATTCTTCTTATGAATACGTAATCTATACGATTGGACCATCTGTTAGCCAGTACAAGCACAGCCTGACCATAATCTTCTAATTCTGCTTAAATATCGATGCTGACCGTGAATGGCTCATAGACCCTTTGAAACAATCCTCGCCAGGGTTGGTTTGTTTTTCCAGGGTATCGAGCCTCGTCACACGGATCAATTCCTTTTCGATCGTTTTTGTCCAACAATTACGATACTACGCCTAGTTACATACCACTGAAAATATATACTCCATAAAGATGCGATTAGCTATCGAGAAGAAGATAGATTTCGTACAGAAAAGATACAGATGGTGGACAGAATAATAGAAATAGCAACAAATTTGTTGTATTTCCTGCGAGATTTTCATTTAAATTTATAATATTTCCAAATGTTCTCTAATTTTGCTAGCCACATATTCAATGGAATCTTCGACATTTGTAATTTTACCTTTCTTTTTAAGCATAATCCAAAATTATTGATATTGTTAATAGTATTAGAATAGATAAAAATAAGGTGAAGAATAAAGGCGTGGAAAATTAAAACCAGAAATATGTGACAGCAGTCACCAGTGTTAACACGTTAAATTTCATACGGGTTGAAAAGGGATGAAATTTTATGTAATCCAATTATCAAAAGAAGAAATGATGAAAATCAATTTTGAATGATATTGGTATTATACTAAGTATGTAAAGTTTCAAATTGCGAGCTTAATAATTAATTAAAATTTAATACAATTAAATAACCGAAAAAAGTAACATTAATATTACATTTATTTTGTAAAGTAGCAAGTGGAAAGTGTTACTTGAAAAACTCTATTAATAAAGAAAAAAATATTTAATAATTTCATGCAATAATAAATATACTAATAACCCTCGCTGGTATTCAACGCGTTAACAAAATAAATTTATATTTATAACAAACATATCCATTATTTTGTCCAATATCTGCATATAATTGAATTCTATCCAAATACAGTGTGCCTACTTTCATTCTTTTTATCCTTCCAAGTGGAGCCAATCGAGATTCACTTCATTACCTTTGTACTTGTTCGTTAGTAACATTTCTTCTTTATTACAGAATGAAGAATTTGAGAAATTTGTTAGGCGATATGTTGCATTGTTTTTGATCGTTGAAGAAGGGTGCAGGATTTTAGGACTCCACTTTCGCGTAAAGTATCTTGAAGCGATGCAAATTTAGTTTTTTCTTTCAATAGCAGAATGAAACTAGTGTTGTGCAAGTGATAGGTATACGAACGATTCAAATGAGAGAATCATTTCGAACCGGTTCTTATTGTCTCCATCGATGAACTAAAGAGAAACGCTTTTTCTTTTCTCTCCCTTCGAGGAATTCTTTCCTCGATTGCGCCCTTAGAAAATACGAAATCTGGTCCTTAGGAATAACGCCAGAAAAATACTCTCTGTTCGCTAATTTGTTTCGAAAAAGTAAGATTTTTATATCGTTTTGATAAATGATTTATGTGTCCGCGTTCCTTGGGTGTCTAACTCAGACCTGTCCAAGAATTTGTCCTCCTGACAATTTATGGCAATCTTTTATAACAAAAGATAAATCAATATCGAAAAATAGGAGTTCGAAAAAATTCTTGGTAGAGATTTAGGGCTAATTAATTAAAATTAGACCCCGTATTTTAAGAGAGTTCTTGTGTCACTAATCTCGTTAAAATTCAAGTCATACTCCAGCCCTGTCATTAACCCAAATAAAAAAGCGCCTCGTTTAACGAGAAATATTAAAATGACGAAAAGGAAATAAAAAGTAAGAGGATGGCCTCCTCTATTTGCTTCTCTAAGGCTTATTTTCAGAGCATTTCGTAGACAGGTCTGATCTAATCTCTCGTACAATGCGAATTTGAAATAACACTTTGAAGTGTATGCTCGTCGGTGAGATCGCCAATTTAATTTGAAATCCAGCTGAAGTTTCATTCGATTCATAGTTAACGATCTTTGGATAGTTTTGAACTCTCACCTTTTCTCCAAGGCGTTCTAGAAGACACGTTAAATACGTATATGTAATAACAGTTTTGACTAACGATCGACAATGATGTAATTAATTAGATCGATCGGTTACGTTTTTTTTTTTCTAATCATAGATACAAGGTCTTACAGATGCAAGCCTCTAGACACGCTATAAGATAAGACAATTCTCTGTTAGTGATAATGTGTGTGTACGTGTATTTTAGTGTTCTCTGTGTGTGCATTACGTGTTTAGAACGTGAGTTGATTAAGTATAAGATAGAATTAATTATTAAAAAAAAGAGATGTACAATTTTGTTAAAGAAAAAGAAATGCAAGTATTCCTTTTTTTTTACGAATCTGTATAGTTTCTTTTTAATCTTTGAAATACTTCCACTTTCGGAATTGTAATATGTAACACATAATGTTTTATTCAACACCATTTAATTTTGCCTGTCTTCTACGGTTTTGAGGCTATAGTTTATCCCAGTTGTATGAAACACCTTCTATACGAATACAGTAAATTTTAATTAATTGGGACACATTGGCACCGAATTAATTTACCTCGCGAATATGTCCTTATTTTGGTAACTGGACTATGTATTAATATTATGAACTGGGTCATAAATTTAATAATAATAAATATTTCCTATGATTTTGATCGTGATTAAATAAATAGCGTTTACTGTAATTAGTTCTATCTTATTCTTGATTAACGATGTGGACAAGAAAATACCTTACGCGTTTTTCTTTTCTGACAATCTAGATCTAACATTCGGTTGAGGTTGAAAATATCTAGACAATATAGTTACTCCGTTCTCTTGCCTTTCTTTATACTTACATCAGTAACTTCAAAGACATGCGGTAGTGATCGAGTTTGATACGAGGCAACCATCGACGTTTGCCTCACCTTTACACGTAAATTCTTATGTTCTAAAGTGTAGGCGCTGCTAAAAATCGGAGAAATCTCTGTTCCTGTATTTCTGTACTGCCTATATCTATGTCCGTGTCCCGTCGTTTCCTCAACTACTCAGCTTTCGTTTCGACTTTTCATTGTCTTCGTTTCTGGCCATCTCGATGCATCGACAAATGTTCCACATTGTCATTGATACTCTTAAAGTAATTGTATCACAAAAGTTACATTCCAAATTTAGGATACAAGTACTATAATACTGATGTAAAATAAATAAGTCACCTTAACAATATAAAATAATAAGTCAATCATTGGATACAAGCTATTGACAGAAGGCTTCATTTCTGAAACTATATTATTCTTTTTGAATAATTCATATTATATCTTCATTATAAATTAACAATAGCATTCTCGTGTTATTATTAAAAATGTATAGTATCGAGCAAAGTATTCCTCTAGGAAAAATAGCGTTACAAGGATACAATAACTGAAAAGTTAAAACTTCAAAAACAATGTAATGGAAACTTTTACCAACGAAATTTTATTACTTTTTTTAGCGGAAAAATTAACGGATGGAGAAGAAAATTTTCAGACCTGAACATTTTCAAGATTTTATTTCAATTATCTAAAAAATTACTTCTTTATAAAATAAAAAAAAGCACAATGAAATTGTTATTATTTCAAATAAATTTCTATTTCTTGTGTATTCAATCAACAGACTGAAATGTTATTTCAAACAATTATTTCTTATTTGAGTAATTTCAACTGAAATTAGCTCAGGTCTGTTCTCCTTTCGTTCGAACATTTCCAACCCCATCCGGCTGAATTTCAAAGGATTCGAACTATGCTTTCGATGCATCGTTAGCCTCGTTTCGTTCGTTCGAGCACACACCGACCATTTTTATTTATACTTTATCAGAAATGGGCAGTGATGAAAAACGGTTAAATATATATTTCGCACGGGGTATCGTCGTTACCCGACGCGGACGCTTTGGTCCAGTCATTGCAAAAATGTTACTAATCACAATAAAAATTCGGTATCTTGGATTCCTTCAAATGGAAAATCAACAAACCCTTCCACGCAATTTGTTTCTATCTGAGACTCTTTTTTTCTCCACCCACAACGTTACAGACTATTTGCATTAATTCTCTCTCTTTAGCAGCACGCAGTCTTTACGAGCTAAATTCTTATACCACGATTAATAATAATAATAATAGTAATAATAATAATAATAATAATTCACTTACCTGTCACAAAAATAAATACTTTTACTGTATCGCTTAATCTACTCTCTTATCAACTAGAAACGACCCCCGCTTAACATGGCCAGCTGCTCCAGCGGGTTTTTACGATATCTCTTTTTATATATACTTTCTACATTTCGAGTTAAGTTTATTTTCTCTTTCGTCTTTATTTTCTTTTTGTTGCCTAACGTTCAACGTTGCGATCTAAGCATGCTGAAAATTTAACACTTTGACTGCCACTGTGTCAATATCTGGGTCAGTACCGGGCTGAAGTTACTTCGAATTATGAATAAATAACGAATAAACTAATAATTTATTATCGGATAGCGGATGTTTAAACATTTATAATATACCAAAGTGAACAGAAATGATATAAGAAAAGAAAAAATGAATTATTCAGAATTTGTAATATTTGCACCCTTAAAGAAGGGTTAACAAGAATAATTTAGGAAATTTTAGTTTTTACTGTGATTCGACAAATGTTACGTGACAGCCAACGTGTTAATCCGAGATCCATTTCTTAATATCTCGTTGTGCAGCTGAAAGTTTAACGATGATCCGCGATCGTCTGGTACAGAATGGACAAAGTTTATATTCATTTGATGCTTTACGATCGCGGACAGAATTTGAAATTCGAAGCCCAACCACATGCTTTTACGGCAAACAATGGTGGTATCAAAATAAAATTAAAAAAACTACAATATTAAGAAATGAAAAATAATAACATTGGGAGCAGATCAGAGAATCTGCTTCATTTATATTTTATGTAATTTTAATTATTAGGTCATTTCATAAGTCGCTTTTACAAACAATTTTAATAACAAATATAATATAAATATCGACAAAAAATATTAGATCAATCCGATAGAAATTGCAAAAAAAAGTTATTTAGTTAAAAAATTAATTTCATCACAAAGAATGAATCTCCGAAGAAAATTTTTCTATATACATTTGTTATGTTTCTGTTTCTGCACAGAAAATTGATAAATAATTAAATTTATAAAAAATAATAATACATATGAAATCACCTAATGAATATAAATTTTAAACTTGACGTTCTGCGTAATAAATAATAGGCTGGTAAAAAAATATCCTTTTAGTTAAAAACTAAACTACCTTACTATTCATCTTACAATACCGTGCAAATGAGTTTGTCAAAGTGAAAAATAAACGTTTCACTTTGTTTCCTTTCGATCAAAGAAAAGAAAGATAAAAAACAACTAAAGAGTAACTGTATAAAGCTAAGCTCAATTATTGTTTCTCATATAAATACTCTGTTTTGAATATCTGTGCTTCTCTATACAACTATTCTCTGGAACGAACAATGCCGCGTACAATTTACTTTTAAACGGCATATTTCTTTCAACAATTTCCTTTTTCCTCTTCTCTTTCGAGAATCGCACGAGTGCTACAGGAATAACGATCCGTCTTATCATTAAACATCAACTTCCACGCAATTATAGTAAATTTCTTCGTTAATCCTCGTCAACCATTACGAATAACATTTTTCTTTATATATATAATTAGCTGCATGTTTGTTCATCGTTTGTAGCGCGCGTCCCGTAAAAACGAACTACAAGTTCGTAACAATAATTATCCACTCGTAACTACTAACAACCATGTTAATATCGTTCTTCTGCGTTACTTTATTTTTTTTTTTTGGTAATTTTTTGGTTTTTAATAAATTCTCGTTCAACTAACCCTTTCTCGTCTAGCGGTACGCATACGTAGAACTAGAACTACGGATTCTCGAAAGAACAATCTCTATTCTTTTCTCTGGGTCGACTTTTAGACACAGTTTCCGGGTGTCTTGTGACGCGACCTTTTTACTCCTCGATCATTCTTTTCTTTCCTACCGAGTTGTAAGAGACAAATGTGTGTGCTGTTTCCTCTGAAGAACGAGTCGACCAAATCCCCCTTTTGAAATTCACGATGACTCTCGTTGTCGCTCGAGATCTTCGTGATACACCTTGAGGAGAAATGCATCTGGTCCAGAAGGTAAGGTACAACGTTGAGCGATTTATTCCGAAAAAGAAAACGTCGAGTAATCTCTTCAGGTCCATGGAGTGTATCGTGGTCGCGCCGAGTGTCAGAAGGCCGTGTCTAATGCTGCCATACTCGTGGAGATATCCGGATCCGCTTGGCAAGCTTCTAAAAATTCTGACAACGTCACCACGCCGTCCTTGTTACCGTCCATCTTCTGCAACAGTCGCAAAACGTTTATCGTTACATTGGATTCTCTCGGGAATATCCTATTTCGTGTTGTAGCAATTGGATTTATTTCCTGCAAGATTTACTTTTTTTGTTTTGCTGCATGTATCCAGTCGTATTGATTAAATTTTCAACTTTAAATTAACGTAGCGTAAGTGCCATTTTATATCACGTTTATGTCATGAAATCAAGTCATAATTTTTACATATAAAAATCGTTCATTTGATGTGTAATGATCTAATAGATACATAATGATTCTTTCCATTAACGAATTGTAATTAGGGGGTATCCATTTGCGTGAACCCGTCTGTTCGACTCTCCCTTTAGAGAGCTAATGCGAACAAGGATCGATTATATCTCCGATCATACTACGTGTAAATACACGAAAATTGAGTTCTGTTCAACACAATCGGAAATCTGTTGTTGAGTTGAGAGAATTGCAAAATCATCGTCGATCTCTGTTGGTTCTGAATTAAGCTTCTAGCGCTTCTATAAAGGGAACGAGAATTCATCAGCATGGTCTGCTGTTTCCGGATTAATTGAACTCGTGCTTAACAACAAGCTACGGTCCATCATCGCGATTCAACAATATCATTTACACTAGAGATGGTTATTGAGATTAAATCTGAAATTTCTATTGATTGTTATGGATTCGTTTTAACTGTAATAAATTTTGATATATTAATAACAAATTTTGCAACAAAATATATATTTATAGTTCCTACAGTTCGAGCAATTACATTTATTTATTGTTTCTTTCTTGAATCAATTTTAATCATTTATGTTGGATTTATTTATTTTATTTTTGGTTTTAAAATTATTAATTTATCGAACGTTCAGAAGTGCAAATCAGTGATAGAAAAAGAAGTAAAGGCAATTTTGATGATGAAATGGCAAACGCAAATTCGCGTTGAAAGTTCTTCAACACCTCTGTACAGTTCCTCTATCCATCTCTATCTCTGCTGGCAGAATTTTCCAACCGTGGGATCGTGAAATGAATCAGCGGAGGGGATCAATCGATGGTAATTAATCAGGGAGAAAGCAGATGTAACTGATGTGAACTATACCACACACATACAGTTCGTTATCCTGGTATAGACTTTTAATTAAAAACGAGCATCGAGGGTTCGGTGAAGAGACCACCGTTGAAATCAGCTCTATTGTTACTGAAAACCACCTGCCGAACTTTCGAGAGCACTTTATGCCCAGTTAAACGTACGGTTCATGTGGAAATTTAAAAAAATAAGATAAAATTAAGTAGTTGCTTTCTATGATGCCTAAACAAGTTTAGGTATAATTTGTTTATTTTAAATTAAAAATATTTCTGTCAAATTACATGCAAAATTAAAATCTGTATCATGTAGACTGTACTATAAGATGAAAATATATACTTTCAGCAGTCAATTCAACACGCATAAATTTAACGGTTCATGTAAATGTTTGTTCTATCTGACTATATTACAACTTGTCCCCGAGTTACAATTGTTTTTGTGTCGTACCAGTTGTTCAGCTGTTTCTATTGAAATTACTCTAAATGTCCACTTTCGGTTTAAATACAACCCTTTAGACGTCTTATCATTGACCTTCTGACCTATTCAAAATTGCTAGGGGTTGTTCGAATTCGGGTACGCGTGCACTTGCCTAACTTCCGACATAATGGATTTTATCATGGGAATAATTCTAACTTCTAATACGTTTCAGAATTATTTTTTTTACGAAGAATCGATTCATAAAAGAATGATCTAAAAAAAATGATGACAATGAAATTTTTGAAATGCCTCCACTTCTGGTGCCGATGCATGTATCGTGTGATGCTTTATTCAATATCATTTAATTTTGTTTAATGAACTTTGTTCTATTTTTTATTATTTTACAGATTATATCCGGACAAGTTGATTGGGTCATATTGTACAGTTAAACCTTTTTCAATTATACAGCGATTAACTGTAAAATTTCTATTCTGTTTATCGAATTATTAAATCGCAGAGCATAAAATACTCGTCTCTGGTGGTTCTTTTATGCCCACGATCCACTTAGGGCAGTGCAAAACTAAACTTCTAACTAATTGCGATTCAAGAGTCATTCCATTGAGGACACGTACACAAATGCCATGTTTTGCAATGGGGGTTGGCGTTAGAATTGGAATTACTGAGTTTCCTTCCTCCCTATTCTCCTTGTATTCCTCCCTTTGCCTGTTAGTTCTCTTAGCTCTTTATGCACACACGTGCATACATACATGTACACACACGGGCAAGGAAACTGGCGACTGTAAACAAGCAGTTTATCCTTGGCTTTCGAAGCTGTTTCACCAAGCAGTCTTCGTTACGATTTTCCTTTTTGCGAAACTTTAGTATACACATCGTTTGCAAAGGCCAAGTACAAGAGAGACCCTCAAACAAAGATTCAGAATTAAACTGAATCGATTTGCTACAAGGTGTATAGTTCTAGTAATTTTATATTTGCTTTTATACCTAAATGATTTGGGAATGTTTATAAAGTGCGTTAGAAAATTAGAAAATCATTAATGCATGACGCACCCAGTGTGTCATCGAATGTTTACAATACAGTGTAAGATGCACCTAGTGTGTCCTCAAAAAAATTGTATAATATCAGTCAATGCTCAACAAAACTAACAATAAATAATTGAAAATATTAGAGGGGAAAATTTAACAATAAATTAATTAATTAAATTTCATCTTGTACAAAAAACAGAATAAGTGTGAAATATTAACAATATTTGCAATTATTTAAACGGTGTAGAAATGAAAAATGTATAGATATTGTAATACATTTGATGTTGGTTATTCTGGTGTTAACAATTACATTGTATTTCAGATCTTCAAGCTTCTATATTATTTTCTTCCGCTGTTTAAGGCATATTTCTGGTTCGATTCTTGTTAAGACAGAGGATAACAAGAAACTCGTTTCCAGAAGCTATGAGATGTTCGTATAAATTGTCTCCCTGAAGCGAATCGCGGCGTCTTTTATTCGACATAGAAAGAAGGCACATAATAGGGAAAGGTGGTGTGGGCAGATCATTGTAGATACTGTCATTCGCGGCTAACAATGTGACAGTCGCTAAGAAGAAAGGCTTTCTCTTGCATCATTGAAGTCGACTGGGCCCTTTACGAGCAACCTCTCGTTTTCCTTCGTCAAAGTGAACGAGCAGGATTGTCAATGCCTGTGGAAACGTTTCGTTCATTGTTGTACCGTGGCGAAAGATCATCAAGAAGATCTTTTGTACCTCTGGCTGCTGTCGTTCAGTGACGTTTCGATTAGATAAATTAAAAGGCAAGTAAATACAGTATCGTGAGGAAAATGGCATTACAGAAAAAACAGAACTTCTCAAAACCTTAGTTTTGATATATAGAGCTGATTGAAACAATTTTATTCGATAGCTTCGAAATTATCAATTTTCAAATTATTTATGTTTTTTGTTTATCAAAACTTGACATACGATATCAAAATATATATATTTTTGGCAGATTCTTGAAATAATTTGGATCTTAATTTAGGAGGACTTGATTTTGGGTTTTCGTTACTTCCTGAAACCATTGTTTGCGAATCTCGTGGCTTTAGTAATTTCGATTGTCTATTATGAAGTATAGATTTTATGCGGATTTCATCTTAAAATATTTCTACGTTTTGTGCAGCTGGTACTTTGCCAGCTGGTGTTCGAGATGAATATGCTTTCGTTGTTCAGAACATGCAATGGGACGGTAATATCGGATGGAGCAAATTATAAGAACACGAAAAACTGACAAAATGTCTGTTGCAGCCTATCACATTTTCCACTACCTACTATCTATAATATTCTCAAGAACATTCTTATATCGTAATATTTTCATATTTACCTAATGAACTGAAAGTAATGTTAAAAAATGAAATTAAATGTAATACTGTGCTTTCTATTAAATTTTATATGGAATTTGTATCATGAAAGAAAGAAATAATATTTCATAATCAACTTTTAATATAAAATTCGTAATTTTGATTGTTACAGTTCAAGAACCAAAAGCTTTCCTGGAAGCATTATGAAATTCAGTGGAATCCATTTTGTAAATTTGAACAAAAAGGAGAAATTACATTTTATGAAACTTTACAAAACAGAATTTTTAATTTAGTTTATTATAACGTGTATCAGAAATTTCTTTGCAGAGAATTAATTTATAAGTAATTGATCTTTAGGATCTCATCCTAATTGTAAATTGTTTTATTTGGAGGCTCTTGACGACTGTCCAGAGTGTCCATGCCTTAAAACGGCACTGTTAAGCAAAGTTAAATTGCATTAATAAAAATATCCTCCATTCGAATCGAGGCATTTCTGCCAGCGATTAATGAGATTTTCTATCCCATTAAAATAAAAGTCTGGGGTTCTAGATCTAAGAAATTCTTCGAATGCATTCATTATAGCCTCTCGAGTCAGAGCTTTTTTATTCTTTAGAAATTTGTCTAAAATCGGGAAGAAATGGTAGTCTGTGGGAGAGAGATCCGGCGAATAAGGGGGATGAGGCAGAACTTCGTATTTTAATTGATTCAATTTTTCCATTGTTAAACGTGCCACGTGTGGACGTGCATTGTCATGTAATAAAATAGGACCTTTCTTATCCATTAATGTCCATTTTTTTTCTGTTAATTTTTTATTCACCATATCCAATTGATCACAGTAAGTTTCTGACGTGATGGACACACCTCGTTGTAAAAAATTATAATGAATGATACCAGCCATGGACCACCAGACTGTCATCATAACTTTTCCTGGATGTAAATTTGCTTTCGAAAATTCTTTATTGTCACGTAATATCCATTTTTCGTCGCATGTTATTATTCTATTCAAAAAAGGCTCTTTAGCATGTCGACGAAGCAATAAATTGCAAATTTCGAATCTTCGATTTTTTTGACTTTCATTTAAATTATGAGGCACCCTCTTTTCGAGTCTTTTAATTTTTCCCACATTTTTTATGTATCTGAACACTGTCATTCCATCCACTCTTTTGTGAACTTTTGAGCACTTTTAAATCTTCATTTTGAAGACTGGTATCGTCGAAAGTAAACAGCAAACTAACGCAGATTTGTTGACAAATCTACCCCCCAAAGTTAAATTAAGATTAATTTATACTATCCTCTAAGAGTGTTAGTAATGCTTGAACTTGATTTCCGCATCTATTTTTTGAAAATTTCTATAGCATTACTTTATGACATACACATTTGAAAGACTTCCTGGTAATAATAGGTATTAGCTAATCGTACGTGTTTATAAACCTTCAGCCAAGTTCAAATAAATGTTGGTTAGTTATTGCCTAATTCGTAATGTATACCAAATAGATTTACTATGTACAATGATTTATATTTAACATCTAGTGATGAGCGCTTTCTATGCCAAGTTCTCAAACAATTCAATTGAATTTCAAAGTTTAACATTTATTTCATGATTATTCGAAATGAAAGATTATTGAAAATTTGAAAAAATTTAATATAATAATTTTTCAAGTCTCGAAAATGAATCCTAATTTTTTCCCCGTTCTTTTTCTTGGTCATGCATTTCTGTAGAAATATAAAAAAATTCATACCTGGAACATTCGATCTACTTTCTCACGTACGCCCTGGTGATCCAGATTTGGATCAGCGAATTTCCCCATCAGCTCGTATACGGCTGTCACGATGTCCGTCATTTCTTCTCTCGTGATACAGCCGTCGCCGTTGATATCGTAAAGGGAAAACGTCCAGCGTAGTTTCTCGTCGATAGAACCACGCGACAGTATACTGAGGCCAATCACAAAGTCCTGGAAAATCAAAAAATTCATTTTCTTAAATAGAATAAATTGTATTGATTTTAGTATCGCACTGATTATTATCAGTCTCCAGTTTGTTAAGAAAAAATTAGCTCTTTTAACATGATTTAAAAAATTAATTTTAGAAGTTTGAAATTTTGAAAGTTTCGAATTTTACGGGGTTCCAAGAGCCGCCACTGTATGTAATTTATTTAATAAATATGAAAATTTATGTGAAAATTTAGTAAAAGCAATTAATACAAATAACTCATTTCCATATTGAATGCTGTAATATTAATGTAAGAGTGATCAGAAGAAAATAAATACCGAAAAAAGGAAAACGATGGAATAGGATAGACTGAAATATGCAAAATGGAATGAATCTAATAAAATAGAATTTCTATAGGAAGAACTCTATGTTATATGAAAATATTGGATCAGTTTCGATTCGTACACGTTGAAGAAACGATCGGACCTTGCGAACTATTTCCAATACAGCAATTATTATGGAAATTCTGGTAGAACTTTGAATAGTCCTAAAAGGAAGAGACCTGTTCGCAACTTTCGTTCCATTGTACCATTCATTCGTATTTCAATTTACGCCGGAAGGAAACGATTGCAGTAACACTATTGCATGCAATAGTACCATTTGAGAGAGTCCAACGTATGAAAATCGAGTACAGGTGCTAGATAACTGTATTTTGAGGCAGATGAAGCGCTTTATTCGCCTTCAGCGAAATTTCCAATTTCAAATTTCAAGTTTAGGAGTTTTTGAGTGTAATAAACCACTGCTGTCATTCAAATTTATCTATTGCAAAACACAACAGAATGTCAATTTTGTTCGACAGATTTATTTATTTTTTTGAAATAATATATTTATTGATATCTGCAATTATACTGCAAAAAAACTATGTCGATGAAGTTATTAAGTTTTCTAAGGAAAAATATGATATTTTTAAATTAACTTCACGTACTAGGTACACAAATTAATTCTGTGCTTTTTCCTTTTTTTAATTGAAGATTTATTTTGAAAAAGTCATAGTAATTATAATTATTCAAGGGATCGTTATTGTTATCATATTCTCGCACCACTTTTCAAATATACATAAGCACGAGAAAATATGCAAATTTGAAATAGTAATTAAGAAGGTGTGATACTAAAGGCACCACATTAATTTATACACATAATAGAAAATGTATCGTCCTTTATATTGAACATTTCTTTTTGAAAAAATTTACAATTATATTAAATTTTCTGCATACACTGTATTGTATATTTTTGCTCACAAAATAACATAATGTATATTTAAAATTCTATCAGGTACCTTCAAAAATGAATTAAGTAGAATATTTTATCATTCAATGAATATAACATTCTCCTAAAATAGGAAAGTGTAAACAAGAGTGCTCTTATTATATCTAAATTACAATTACAATATTTTACGAATCACCTTGCAAATTGGTATTTATCTTTCTTATAAATGTATAAAAAGAATTTTATGATCCTTTATTGCAGCATGTTAAAATCTTTTAATAGAGAAAATTTTTTCCTGTTTTTAATGAAGTACATACCAATAGAGGATGTGAAGTGGAACTCTTTTAAAAACGTTTTAAAGAGACTAGCTTGCCATCGTTAGTGGGATCCAGAACGAGTTCTTCTCGGTTTTAAAGAATACCAGATCAGGGTATGCGTTGTTAATAACATTTTTTTCTTTTTTTGGATTAAAAAGCTACGTCCGTTAGCACGGTAAATTGCATTTTGTGACGTTAAAGGCTAAAGGGGCATCAACGAGCTTGAAAGATAAAACGACCAAGGTAGAGAAAAGGAAAAGTACATTCTTTTTTTGTTAAAACTGAAAAGCGAAGTACTCGACAGAGAAAGACAGGGAAACTAGTCGAAAATTTTATAATGTCGAGAAATTCGTGCTCGGGTATAAGAGATGAAATTTAACTTTTGCGCGAATAATATCAAAAATTGGAATTTGCAGGCTGAATATTAAAATAAATATAGGATTTAAAAATATTGTAAACGCTTGTTAGGAACTTTTAAAAAATTTCTTTAATAATTAATTGCTTAATTAGAATGTAAATGATAAGGCACTATACAAACTATGAATTACAAAATTGAATTAAAATCGGGGCTCTCTTCACGATCTGTCATCCGAGGGTTAAATACTGATTGCTTGAAATTTAATTTTAATCATTTTAATTAATTACTAATTATGCAATTTTTATCGCGTTTTGAATTTTTGTATCTTTTGAACTTCCTGATTTAAATCGCCTCAATTTTTATCGTGTAATTTAAATGGTGATCTCTTACGAAGCTGCTATCTAAAGCACTTATCTCATTCTTATCACTGAAATATTATATCCCTTATCTAAATTACCCGTATCACTTGAAATTGTATCACCATGAAATTATTAGCGCTGTGCAGAAGTTTTCATTATCCGTATATAAATCGCGACGTGATTTTAACATAATGTGTTTTGTTTTATTATATCCATTGCTATATTAATGCGTTGAAGAAAATTTCTTAATAAATTATGGAAACCTTTGTATATCCTTGATTATAAATGAAAGAAAGAAAAATTTGTTAGAATTTCAAAGAAAAGAATTACAATATTTTTTTAAATGAATATTTGATGAAATTACGAATCAGCATATCGGTGTTATATACAGTACACGATATGTAATTTGGTTGACGTAAATGAAGATTTATTAGAAGCACGTAAAAGCATCGTATACAATGAGCAAGGTGTGGCAGAAAGTGTAAAATCAAGCGCAACAAGCAAAATGAAAGGACCACGAAACTTCAGGCTACGAAAGTGAGATTAAGTATCGTCGTTCCTGATTTATTTCAGGCTTTGTTAACTTACTGAAATGTACACAGTTTTCCACGTCCTCCGCTATTCATCTACCTTGTTATATTTCCTTTGCATAATCACGACGGAATGGTACTTACTCTGTCACTATTTAGCTACGTCGTAAATGTATTTATTCTCAACGATTCGTAACCAAAGTAAATTGAAGCTAACATAAATGAGTAAACTTATTATATTTATTTATTAATACTTAAATTTTAGAAAAAACGGGTTGTTAATATTTTTACGTATTCGTGGTTTCATTAATTATTTCTTAACTTTGCAACAATATTAGTACCAAAGAAAAATAAACTTCCAGAGTACAGAGTAACAAGGAGTAATGAGATTGCAAAACAAGAAAAAAAATTAAAGGGCTTCTTTGATAATTTTTTCAGCATTGCTGTAACTCCATTTTCCTTATTCATTTTTCAATAGTGTATTTCAACCGTACAGAAGCTTTAATTGAAGTTCTGATTATTAATAAAAAATGTGATATACTGAGCTTTTATGAGTCGCCAACAATATCCCGGAATGAACGAACACGTAAAAAGGAAACTTTATTCGTTTACGAATAAATTGCTTGTTCTGTACTCTATACTCATACTTTATTCATTGTTGCTCGCACGGTATCCTCAAGATAACAATAATGGTTTCGACATCTTCGATCGAACGTACGGTGTAATTGAAAATTGCAAAAAGAATTAATAATAACAGGGGCAGCGCCTATACTGCAAGGCTGATAGCACTTCCGAGTTCACGTTCACGGTACAAATTGGATTAGTGCACGCTTCAATTATGGCAAATCGAATTATCGCATCGTTTTTCATTCGAACACAACCGATAGAGAGGCATGCTTTATGGTTCAAGGAGCTAAAACTATTCAAAGATCAAATATGGGATATTTCATTGACGAAAATGGGAAAATTGGGTGTCGTTGTTTCCAAATTATGATTGGAAATCCTTGTGCTGTGTTGATATTTAGTTATCATTCATATTTCTTTGTTATATCATTCTTTCCTAAATTACTTTTAATATTAATATCGTGTTTTGAGAATTCTTATTTCTCCTATATCACTTTTTTCCCTAGGAATGTCTGATTTAAAAAAAAAAAAACCAGTAATTTTAAAAATCAAAAAGCCAGATGTATGAGAATTTTAATCAGGAACATAATTCAATTTTGTCTTTAACCTTTTAACAGCATATCTACTAACATGCCATCGTGGGATGAAACATTCATGAAGCATCGAAACATTTCATTCGTACCCTCATATTAATCATGCAAATGATTGTCGCATCGGTACAATTAACTGGTTTCACGCGATTCAATAGGCAAGTGTGCCTCAAACAAATATTCGACGGAGATTAAAGCTAATTGCCAGGTAGGACGGCAATAATGAGCAGCATAGATCCAACTAAGTTTTCCAATCAGAGGGAGGGGAGGGTGCCAATCAGTCGCGTTAATTCGCGGTTAATTTTGCCCGATCGATACCGGTATTCTGGCTCGTCCGTGTTATTTACTATTTCCAATAGCAAGCAGATAAGAAAAAGTAGAGAAGTCGTCAGGGGATAATTACGAACTAACTCAATTATCTCTCTCGTGGCTTCAGGCTGAAAATGTACTTTGTGTAATTAGCCCTCGAGTTGCCCGAAGCTCGCACATTACCATGGCTCTCTGCACAACGAACGTTTCTCCTCGTCTTTTCTTTTTTCCCTCTTCTTTTGTGAGCTACAAAGTTCCTCTGCCTTCGCCTTTGACGTCCAATCTCGTATTAATTAAGTCCCTTGTATCGAATTCTCTCTAACCGACCATATGTTTGTAATAAAACAATATTTACATCAAGTTCTCTCATAAGATGATGCGGGGTGATTAAAAAGTTTTCTCATATACTAAATCTAATGATATTTGATGACATAAAAGTTTTATAAAATAATATCTATAATACGCCATTTCAAAGCTTAAAGTTTCATGAAAATAACTACTTATATACGCGCATCTTTTATTTGTGTTTTGAATACGAAATGGCTAGTGATATATGATGAACGTTAAAGCAATGACTTTTAGTGGACTAGTTTTGTTGCATTTCATGACATAAAAGTATCGCAAAATGGCATTTATGATACATCGATTTAAAGTTAAAGGTTTGATAAAAGTTATTGCATATACGCACCATTCGTTCGTGTTCTCAAGACAAAATGGTCGATGATAAATTATAGGGAATAATGAATACCAATGCGATGGTTTCTAATGTAATACAATTTTATGAGATAAAAGTACCATAAAAAGGCAGTTATGGGTCATCAATTTGAAGCTTAATGTTTAATAAAGATGACTACGTACACGCGCCGTTCACTAACACTCTGAATGCAAAATAGTTGGTAATTAACGGTGGACAACGAGGCCACAGTTTTTAATATAATACAATTTCATGACATAAAATTATCGTAAAATATCATTTATTACTCCTCAATTTAAAGCTTAAAGTTTGATAAAAATTCATAGAGTAAATTCATAGAGAAAGTAAGCGAATGATTTCTTATTTGACTTTTAATTTGACTAATCTGAACAAAGCTTCATGTTCGCAAACGTCGAAAGATTACCGTTTCTCTTTCATGGTACGATAGTTTTTGTCAAGTGATTTTCGTGACACAGCTTTTCCATCTTCAACTTCTCGCACGAACTTGTCCTCTTTGAACAACAAGACGGAGTCCATCGACTTTGTGTTTAATCGCATTATCGTAGTAAGTTGAAAAGCTGCAATTCTACTGCAATTCACGTACACATGTACGCTTTCAGTGTTGATTTTCGAAACCGTACTTCATTGATACAATCATTTTCTATTGTCTATTCTCACTTTAAAGCTATTATTGAATTATTTTATCTTCTCTACGGTTTTATAATAATTAATTTAGATGTTAGTTCTTGTCTTAAGGAAGGAATTATTTTGTATTAGAAAAATTTAAAGGTAACTACCTATATAATTGTTTGTCAATACAGTAATTATTATTGATTGATCAATAGCAATAATTTTTGTAAAGAGAGAATTATTATTTGCTGATAAATTTTAAGGTAATTTAATTTTTAATATTAGTTTAAGCAAATAGTACTTAATAAATAGTCATGTTTTATTTAATCTTCATTTAATGCTAGTAATTGCAGTAATACCATTTCTAAAAAATAATTTATAATATTTAATTGTCACATTTATTTTGTTTTTCTGTTTCACATATTAATATTCTCTTTGACACTTGTTGAAGGAACAAATTTACCAGAAGAAAACAATTTTTTATTTGAACGGAGCTGTGGATAGAAACGTGGAAGCAAATAAGCCTGTAGCGTAAGTAAGCATTATAACGACGAACTAGGAATTCCTCGTTTACAAATACACGAATGCATTTACATCGGACCTAATCGCAAACAGCGATGCTTGCCGGAATAAATAGCGATTGTTGATTTAGGCTTTCGCGATTATACTGGAAGCTATGCAACGTCGAGCACAATTCCGATTGAGCGTAGAGGATCGAAAGCACTCAAAGCAGGAAATATAGACACCAAACGTTAAGCTCTTTACGGAGAAGAACATCAAATGAACACATAAAAAAAAATAAAATAAAATAAAAACAAGTATTTTGAAGAGTTATTTTACTACGACTACCTTGACAATTTTTGTTTATCATTAAAATAAGGAAAAATAAAATAACGTATCCTTTGATATTTCATAACTTACTGATGGCGAAAGTTATTACAGGTTATTTAAATTATTTATAAAATAAATTTTTCAATTCACAGCAGGGGACCAAATGAACAGATGACACAAAATAGTATGATAATCTCGAAATGATCACTAATTTCAATTTTGAACATAGATTAATTCTGAATGGAATTAAAAATATGCTTAAAATCATACCTTTCGTATTACAAAAAATACTGGTATGTTTCTAATGTAACTAATTCATAATAACTTTCAAGAAATAAGCTTTCAAGAGATACCTATGTACGCGCAATATTTGAATAGAAAGAAGTAAAATTTGTTATCCTTGTGTTTTGATTTCTTTGTATTTTCATTTATTAAAAAATTGACATGACGCCTTTGTTTTAAAACAAACTTATATTGTATTTAAGAGCATCACATAGCAGTACCTAATTACTTTCTTACTCTTGATCAAATATATCCAGTTACGAGTAAAATAACAGGAAAGGTAAAAAACATTTCAGCTCACGTTCCGAATAGTTTCAAACTTGTTGTATATAAAACCCGAACAGAAAATCCTCTAAAATCGTGTACAGTATTGATTTCTGTTGACTGTTTCAAGGCTATATCAAAAACAAAGTTTGATTTTGTTGGAGCACCGATAGGAAATTCGGGTAGGAGAGTTTCGTTAAATTTGAACAGCCGTTGCTGAGTAACTAATGAAAACGAAAAACTGTTGTTCGTTGGGGAAGCCTTTTATCTAAATCGATGCGAACGGGAAAATCGTTATTGTCACCGATGAACAATTTCTAGGAACTAACCACACTCTCTGGAAGTGTCTCCTACAGCTTCCGGTTTACGATTCTATTTTCCGGCATTCGCCGAAGAGTTAACGATTTGTTGAAATTACTGAACGAAACTAAAACCTCCCTTCTCTACGGGATGTTCCAAAATCAATCAATTTATTTCGTTCATTTTTAAGGGGAATTTGGTAAAAAATTAAGTAAACCACTATGCTAATTATGTCATGATAATTATCTACGAGTTAAAAATTATTGAAAGTTTTCTTATAAGCGAGGTGTTCCATAATAATGAATAGTACAACTCGGAAGTATTAATTATGAAATAAATTTGTATAACTCATTTTGAAGAAAGCTTACCTCAAAACTGAGAATACCACTATGATCCTGGTCCAAGGTGTTGAAAACGTAATGGGCGTACTGACTAGTATTGGCTGGAAAAATAACAAAAGATACTGCGTTAATTAATAAAATTCATTTCCTTAATACTACATATATACCCTTAAAATATTGAACTCCTTTAACTTAACACCCTCTATATGTATCTTAATTATATTAATTACAAGTTATAATTATATGGATTATAAGTATCCATCAAAGTGTTGAAATAAAATAAACAAAAGAAACGGGAATTTATTTGGTAAACAAATATTTTTATCTCGTCAAAATCAATTTGCGTCTCTCTCTCTGTAGAAACAAAGGGAGAAAGACACTTGTCCGGAATAACTTGGCGTATTTGGTAGGAAATGGAGGGATGGCCTTAATAAGCACTCCAATTTCCCAGATGGCAAACATTCAATGGCCTTCCTGAGAAACCTCTTTTGAGACCGTCGAATACCATAAACTGAAATTCCACTGTTGTATTGCTCTCTACGTGTGTGTATGTGTGTTAACTTCTGCTTGCCCAACGGAAATGCTTTCGATTTAAAGGCTGAGATTTATACTTGAAATTATTTCATGGAAATGTTGCTTTATTCCCCTTTCCGGCAAGTGTTCCGCAATGAGCTCGAGGAAACAGTTGTTATCTTCTCAAGCGAGGTCAATCAATATTATAAATAAGTTGTAGTTAAGACGAAAGGCACGTACATCTAAAGAATACAATTTCAATTTCTTTTTCTCCATTTTTTTTTTTGAACGAACCAAAGAAATATATATTTCAACTGAAAAATAAGTGTGCATCAAACGTCGGTAGTTCAAGTGTTAAAAGATAATTCTGTCTTCCCTGATTAAAATGTTTTAACATTTTTTTTAGTATAAAATATAAAAGGTAGTTTTAGAACCGTTTGGTGATAAAACAAATACCTCTTTAGGCCTCTTATGTATAAAATACACATTTGCATAAACATTCGCGCTTAAGTTGCAGCACGCATTAAAATTTAACGAGAATTATCAAGTAGTTAAACCAAGAATTTAGTAATCTCCTAGACTAAGACGTTTAATTACGGAACTATGAGAATAACGTTTTAGCGAGGATTGAGAAATGTCTATCCTCGTTGTCTCAGCTCGAGCAGAAATCTCCGAGGTATTGCTTCAATTGAAAGGATTCGTCTAGAAATTAGTACCCGTTCCTTCCGAATTATCACAGCGGGACTTCCGTAACAGCACAGAGGGGGCAAAGTAGATTAACTCGTCAAAGTTGTCAGGCTTGTATGGATCGAGCTTCCGCCGAAAGGCGACGCTTCCGTTGTTACTTGATTGTAGGGCAAAAGTCAGAAATTAGTTTTCGAAACGTAACCTCGTTCTCTGATCAAGTTAATCAAAGGATAATACTCTTAACTTGGGCCCTCCCCGAAAATGTGACCTTCGTCATACTAAAAATTTAAAGGATCAAAAATTACAGAGTTTGGAAACTAATTATAAAAATTAAATATCTTTAAAATTTGAAGCTAATTACTTGAAGATATAACTAAATATAATGAAAATTTAGAATAAAACAGGGCTTAATAATTCTTACATTTCTGCTGCTTAATAATAACGTCATAAAATAGAGGCTAAGAATAATTAAATATTATGAGAAGTTATATTTTGTTTATGGACATAATTATGGAAATCATCTTCACAGATATGGAAATTTGAAACTTAATGACTCTTATCGTTATTAACAGTGTTTTTACTGTCTTGATCTTGCTTTTAATAAAGTAAATGTTTCTCTGAATTCTTTTAGACGAAAATGTATTTACCCTGTAACGATCTTTTCATTTGCACGGATTCGTTCAACCTGGATACTACGAAATTGTTAGAAAAGCTCGTTCTTTACTCCTTTATTTATGAGGGCCTTACAGTTTAGATTTGTAGATTTACGGTACCATTTATTTCCGTTGATTGTTTATAAGATTTATACCTATGTCGCGGCATGAATTTCATAGACTACCTGTATTTTTATAAAAAAATATTTATTCTTATTTTACAATATGATATTTTATATATTTTTAATTATTTTAAAAACAGAGAATATTTCAAAGACACCAAATTTTTTGCTAATTTTTTAGATTGAAAGTTCTTGAAGATAAATTCATATTTTCCTTCAATATAAACTGATCCGCTTATATTCCTTTCCCAAAAGCAACCTCAGTTTGTTATTAAGCGTTCGAAACGTAAACGATCAAAATTGGATGTACACAAGAATTTCGAGCACATCAAACGTACGATGCTGAGCGAGAGAGACTGAACCAACAAACGATATTAAACTGGAAGCAATTATTGAAAGTGGATTTCGCAAGATATTCTAGTTATTAACCCGTACAACTCGGCACTTCTATTTTACCAATCTACTTCTATTTTGTTATTAAAAAACAAAAAGAAATAACAAGAAACAACTTATATTGGATTAATATGTCAGCGCCCAAAATGAAAACATGATTTACTATCATAAGCTATCAGCGTAATTTCAGTGGAATTCAAAATTTTCTTATGTACATTTTATTTATTTCTATTAATTAATTATTTTATTTTATATGTTTTAATAAAATTCAATTTTGAAAAATGGAATGAAATGAAAATATGTTCAAGGAACATTGTACGCGTACGTGGAGTATAAACATTGTTTGGTTTCATTTTCCCAGAAGATTGTTGAAACATTTCTCTATGGTACAAGAATTCGAGTGCAACCAAGTGTACAGGAGATATCTTCGCGGTGAAAGAGTGTTTTGAGATTGAATTTTTCGAGTCCAAAAGTATACATACTATATCTCAACTTCTTTTGAAAATTTTCGTTTACTTTGTGAAGTTTGAAAGGAGTCGGGTCTAAAGCATTGGAGAATTTCAAACTTGAAAGCTTTTATTTATGCAAGGTGTTTCAAAATTAAAACAAACGAAGAGTTCAAGAGGAAACGATCATAGTTGCAAAAAGTAAAATATCCGGTATTTGAAGAACAAAGTTTGCGAACTCTCTCCATTGTACACGATCCGAGATTCAATATTCTTCTCTTTTATAATGGGTTTCTGAATCCATTCACAATTTTATGAAATAAAATTAAGCTATTTTACACAATTTTTTTCTGACAAGTAAATACAGGAGCAGATCAAGATTTCTAGGGTACGGGGCTCTCTGGGTTATTAAACCCGGCTTAAAAATTCGAATTTATTCCAAATAAAATTAAATAATATTTAATTGCAAAGAAAAATAATAATCTACATATTAATAATATCGAAGGAGGAACTTCGAAAGGTACATAGTTTAATCTAATAATTTACTTAAAATGACTTACTCATGTAATAGTAATTAGGTCCAAAGTTTACAAAATTATATTGCATTCCGAACTTTAGAATTTTTGACATAATAAATGAAAGGCTTAGAAGCTCCCTTTAGTAGTTTTTCTTAGCAATATAATCTAACAGGGTACTTGGTTTTATAAAATAAAATGATTTCAAGAAAGCAAGGTTCGTCAATACATTTCTAAGGTACTCACGACCCATTCGACGTGAAAGAATGACATCACCGAGACGTTAAATATTTTCTCAAAACAGCTAAAGTTTAGAGAACAAACTCAGTATTTTTCGTTCTTCAAGGACTAGGATCCGCTCAATGTACTCTTCTCCTGAAGAATGAAAATGTACGTCTATTGAATACTAACAATGATT
The DNA here is from genome assembly GCF_051020975.1 of Osmia lignaria lignaria. Taxonomy (NCBI): domain Eukaryota; kingdom Metazoa; phylum Arthropoda; class Insecta; order Hymenoptera; family Megachilidae; genus Osmia; species Osmia lignaria. The sequence goes on from NC_135041.1 coordinate 11,422,496, forward strand.
TTCTTTCACTTATATCCTTTTCTGATCTCGTATTTTCTTACAACTTTGAGTAAGTTTCCTGTTTACCATGGAAAAGATTCGAGGAACCATATTATAACTCTTCGCAAACACTATTACGTTTCACTGCATAGAAATAGAGTTGTAAATTATGTTCTACCATTCAGGACTCCATATTCCATCTCATCGTAAAAAAATGTAGAAATGTCAAGAGTTTCATGTTACCCACATCAAGGTTTTTTTATTTATCCTAACTTTTCACTTTTTATATAATAAATAACGTTTGCAAAGTGTGTTAAAGATGATTAAAAGTTAAAAAGAATATGGGATTTATTACAGAAATTTGTTTTCTTTAAATGCTAATAAAAATTTTCTAAAAAAGTTACTGTACTTTAAAGGGTTCCTAACTGCAACTATCAAACTAAACATATGGGTACCCTATTCAATATTTTCTAACACATTGTTATTTTACGTCAAACAATGTAACAGCGTTCTTCGCAAAGAATGGATGTTCTCGCATTGTCGTAATTCACTTCTGCGACCTTCGATTATAACGATTCAAATTTCGGAAGGTTCGTTCCCTATAGATACGCTCCCCTAGTCGGTTTCAAAGATATAAATTTCATTTCGTTCTATGGGGGTTGAACTGAATTGTATGTAGAAGTTTCGTTTACTTTCTCCAGCCGCTCCAGGGGTTTTAGATAAGTAGAAACATGTTTCTCTTTGATAAGAAAGGTAGTTATTTGCCGTTGATGCTTTTGACGCTATGAATATACGACCATTTATGAATATCACGATATTTCCACGAAAATTAATTGACGGACAAATTTCTGCTTTTTAAAATAATTAAAAGGTTTATTTTAAATATTCCACCTATTGGAATAACTTCTCATTAATATTGAAATGTTGAAAAGGCAAATGTAAATCACTATTTGACAGAGATAACACGATGTCTCCTTGGTAGAAAATATTAAATACATTTCTGATTTTGAAAATATATTTTTAGAAATGGTATATTACTTTGCCACGTTTCTGCAAATTTAATATTCATACTCTGTTGAAGATTGAGCAGATTCAAATATATTCATTCATCAAGAAATACTTGGCATACATTTTACCTTTATAACGATTTTGATTAAAAATACAATTATTCCTACTCTTTAATGAGAATCATTTAACTGTACCATTATTGTTTAATTTGATCAGATAAATAACAATCGGTTTTCTGTGTAAAACAATTCTACTTGCTTTCATGAATTTTCTTTTCGAAAATTTACAAATCTATCTCGATAAATTCAATAATAAAGCCGAGGCATTATTTTTATTCAAAAGGGTTCTATTGATAAGCAAATTGCTACAGAGGCGTTATAATGATTATGACAGGGCTTATATGTAAATAACTGGTTAAATCACAAAGAGAACAATCCCATTTAATGAAATGAAATTTAATGACGATATTTATGCTAATACATGGTACTTTGGATGTTGCAATAATTCATGAAACAAGTTGAAACATGGATAAATTTGTAAAAATCTCAGTAACAGGATGTTCTATGAAATTCAATTAAAATAAAATAGATATGATATCTATCTATAATTTGATTTTTAAATTTTTGTGATATTTATATAGTGTAAGTGCTGTTTTTTAGTATTTTTATGTCATGAAATTATGCCCAATGCAACATGTCAATAATTATATTGTTTAAAAAAAATAAAATCTTTTATTTGGGTCTTTTATCTGTACATGGATCGAGATAACACTCTGAACATGTTATAGCCATTTTGATCTCTGTTTGATTGTGGTACCGTGAATGTAAATGAAACTAATAGCTTAGAGTCAATAAATTGTAGGAAATGTTAGGGGTTAAGCTGTTACCCGTGAAACAGTACAGCTGCTATACACGCAACTGTAAAACGGGTACGTATGGAATAGTAAATTTTATTCGTTAAACGATAACTGTCGGAATCAGCGGAAATTGTGGACGATACGGTCGATGCTTGTCACATGCCTAATTAGAATTTGCTTTAGGGTGAAGGTATGTTAGACAGAAATTTACAAAATTATTTTATAGATTGCTTTCCCTATTGATACATTCCTTAGCAATAAATTATAAATTATTAGCAAAATTATGTGTTTTACGTTTAATATGAAACAATAGTGTATTACTTCAATAATTAGAATTACCATGACTTCTTAATAATACATCTTCGATTAAAAAAGAAATTAATTTGAACATCTATTGCATTAATTAATTTATTATATAAAATAATTCAATCTTCTTCAATTTTATATATAATATTGATGTGGCTAAATTTGTAATATAATTGAAGTAGAAATTTTAGAATAATAAAATAAAATATTTTTATTGCTACACAGTGTCAAGGAGTTAAATCTTAATAAGAAGAAATATTTCTGGGATTTTTTCCTATTTTTCCAATTCTCTTTTTAAAGATTTTGGGATAACAGATCGTAAATTCTCGCCCCTTTTCTTATGCAGAATAGTAAACAGATCACGATATCGGTACGATTTGTGGCAGCCGTAAAACCTATCGTAACTGTCAGACAATCGAAAGACGTCTTGTATACAAATTAGTTCAATTTTTTAGCTCGTTGGTTGAAGATGTAAAAAGATTAGATACTAAATACAATTTACAAAATAATAACTTTGCAACATATCTGAATTGCAATTCTTCAATATAATTCCATTAAAAATTTACTATTACAACCTAGCAGTGTAAAGTGTTAGAATTTTAGAATATTAGAAAATTAGAATCTCAAAATTATGGGATTTCGAAATTTTGAAATTTTTGAAGTTTATAAGTCTTAGAACTTTAAAATTTTGGAATATTCAAATTTAAGATTCTCGATATTATGGAGCCTTGGAACTTTAGAATTTTTAAACTTTAGAATTTTGAAATGTTATAACCTTAAGACCTTAGGATCTTAAAATGAAGTGGAAGCAGGCCACTTTAGCTCCTACCCAGTTACGCCAATGTCTTTTAATCTCTCATAGTTGCGCTACTGCGTTGTAGATGAACGAAAGACGAATGGTAATATTTAGAATATTCAAAGTCTAAGTTTTCATAGAATAGTCAAGTGCAGTTAAAATTCCCGAATTAATTCCATTGCGGGAGGTAAAAAGTTGGAGATAATGCGCGAAGTTTAGCGTTTCAGCAAGTGCACAACAATTGACTTTGAAGCGACTATTTTGCAAGTCACACGAGAACTTCGAAAAAGTACATAAACAGATACAAAACCGTACAGTGGCGGATATCTATGTATATCGTTTATACGAATGGATGAATACTGAAAGAGAGAAGGACTTTGATGCGAGAATTTGTTCTGTGGTAACTACATATCTGTATTCATCGAAATACCATGGGGCTATTTGCTCTATTCGATCGTACTCCCTCTTCCCTTTGTATTTTTCTTCCATTGCTACCTCTATATCACTTCTATTGTTTATGCTTTTCGGGTAAACTCAGGGTTACTGTGAAACTGAGGGAATTTAAATTGTGAACAAACAGAAAGAAATAGCATTCCTGTGGTTTTCAGACTAGAAACTTCGAACTAAACCACAGATCTTTTACTAAACACCGGTTACCATTGAAGACTGTTATTAACCCCTTGCCGTACTATTCTTTCAGAAATTGCATATGTCAGAACTAACACATTTGGAATATTCAAAAGATTTCAGAATTCTTGAATTCCAAAATTCCAGAATTAAAAAATTACAAAATTCTGACATTCTAAAATTTTAAAACATACAAATTCCAGAATTCCAAAATTTCAGATCCTAAAAATTACAAAATTACAAATCTTCAAAATTTGTAAATTTCTATGGGACTTGGACCACCTTACAAGAAGGGCTAATTTATGCCAACGAGTAAGTGGTGTTTGAAACGAAAATAATGTAAGGAGTATCTGGGTGATTGAATCTTAATAAATAGTTATTTTGACAAAATAAAGACGAATTGATTAATCATTGATTAATCGATGTTACAATATTGTATCGCCAACGTCATGATGCATATATAAAATTTCATAAACGAGAACACGGAAAAGTGTAAAAGGTATTTTGGTATACAAACTGTTGCTTAACAGGCTTATAACAGGCAATTATTCGCAGAATTGCAGCATTTGAAATTTAAATTCGTATCTACCCTCGTTTCTCTAGCAAACACAGTGAAAATACGCAATGAAAATAGTTACAAAAGTGCTTAACTCGCGATCTTGCACATCTATATTATTTATTGCAGCAGAACAATACATTTTACTGAAAAAGATGAATTCACACTGATTTCTAGTTCATGGTATGCTATGATAGAAATATATTCTACCAAACTGATAACAGATAGTTAAGTTTCGATATAAAAAAAAAAGATTTAAAAATATAGCATTGTTTAATTATTAACTTTTAATTGGTCAATGTATTAATTAATATTATCAGTGACATTTATCAGTGAAAGTAAATATCCTACAATGTTGTGAACAATAAATAATCCTATTTGTAGTACTTTTTAAACATATGATTTTGTAAAACGTGTGGATGTAAGTGTTAAAAAAAAAAATTCTCGAAAGCTTGAGAGAGTTTAAAGAGACAGATTGAATAGGGTGAGTTTAATTAAACGGATCAAGATGCTGTTCGCTTTCCCACGGGTTTCAGGCGCGTTCATCGTTAATTTAAAACGGTAGTAACACTTTTCAGATATTATAGCATAACGTGCTTACCTCCTTGCGGAAAGAACTGTGAGTAGATGCACTTGAAAGTTTCCTCCCTGACGACTCCCGTGGGACATTCTGCCTTGAAGCCACGATATATTCTCTTCAGCTCTGCCTCGGTGAATCTTGTTGCCCGACAAAGACTCGCCAAAGAGTCAGGTCTGTATCGTGGCGTCTGTTCCTCTTCGTATTCAGAGTCTGAAAATTCAACGCGAAAACATCTTTTCGTTAGTCATGAATAAGAAATTATTAAGAACATCTTGAACATTAACTACGGTAGACTTTCGTTATATTGCTGTAGACGCGTTTGTAGAAGCAGAAAATTTGTCAAGCTTCCAAGTTCTCATTTGATAGAAGAAGGGGAGATTTTTATCATTTCTCTTTATCTCGTAATTCATCATTCATAAAATTCCTTTATATTCTTAGTATTTTGACATTTATGTTGCTTGCATGCGAATGATGCTTAAATTTCCGTAAAAATATAAGGAACTCTTTTATCTACTTAGAAATACTAGGAATTATACATAAGAAAAATAATAGATAAGATTAGAAAAAACGGCAATGATGGTCGGTCCGTGAGGCATCGAAAAAAGGTCGATCGAAGGTAACTCGAGCACAATAAAGCTAAGGATACGTGAAGGAGTGGCTAACGTGCACGTATCCTGGAGAAAGCATGCTGGAATCATGCAACATAGATGGCTTGGGTAAAGCACGTGAGGAACTTCGAAGACCCCGTTGCAACAGAGCTCAGGAGACTCACACGTTTCAAGAAAATGTGTTTCAGCCTTTTCATGGGATGCAATTCAAGCGTATGGTGAAGTGCACGATAAATTGACACGAACATATTTGCGTTCTCGAATATAGTTCCCTCGATTTCTGAGTTCGATGTTGTCTACCGTGTTTTCAACGCAATTTAGATATGCATTGGCGCAATATTCCACTTGCGATATAGTTTCCTACTACTATTTCGAACTCATTCATGTCTAAATAATTTCATAGGAAACTGAACTCGATCATAGTTCTAATGGAATTTCTACAACTTTCGGTTATTATATTTTAAACGTAATGATACAAACTACCGTTTAACTGTTTTCAGTTAATTCCTGTACTACTTGTATTTATCATCAGCTTGTTGGATATTAATTTGATAAAACGTGCCAAACATTAGAATATTTCATCTTCAAAGTAACAAGTTTTAAAAGAGACTGAAATGTTCAGTTTAATTTTTTATATAATATACCAATGGAAGTATATTGAATACAAGATAATTAGAACGTATATTGATGAGCGTATCAAGATTCTTGATTAAGTTAACCATAATCCTATCGAAACATTAGAAACTTTCCCTAAGTGAACCTACCTAATATCTGGAAACTTTGGCTAACATTAACCACAAAAATCCAAACTTTGAAAATCCCTAGGATCTAAACCTCAAAGATATTCTGTACTTCAAGTATTCGCATCTTCATACTACATATAAATTCATACAATATATATGTATATTTATTTTTCATTACACCGAGATCTATATCAACACAATATTAGTTTAATATTTTTAGACAGTCACGCAATAATCACTATCTCACTCGATAAAATATACTGTAATAACAATTTGCACAACTTTGTTCTTTAACTCTTTGGTTACCACATGTAATTGATTATAAAAATATAGAAATTAAAAAATCCTAATTCAGACTCAACATTCTGGAATCCTCATACGTCCTTAATTAAAATATTAAGTGTACAAATTAATTTGGTGCCTTTTTTTAAATCAAAGATTTATTTTTAAAAAGTTATAGTAACTCATCATATTTTCGCCAATTTTTAAATTCACAGAAGCACCGGAAAATACTCAAATTTAAAAAAACAACTATGTAAATTTAATGCTTAAAGTATCGAGTTGTTATAGAAAATAAGCACAGTACCTAGAGCGAATTTGACGCCGGTCCAAGCCTGTCGGATGTAATTGATCAGCCTCCTGTAGAGTGGTCTGGGCGGCCTTTTGATGGTGGTACCTTCTTCCTCGTCACCCTGGCTGTCGTTGTCCAAAGCTTCCGGTGGTGGTCCCACGCCCGTTAGTGTGCCAACTTGATTCCTTTCACCAAGGATATTCACAACTTCCCGTAGTTCAGGCGCTACGCCTTGCAATGCTGAAGAGTAATTCGCGGGGGCGACGCCTGAACCGATGAGATTCGCGCCGCCCCCGCGATCCCTGCCACGTCCACGGCTACCTCGACCCCAGGTGGTACCGCTACCTTCGAGATTTTTTTATGCCGAATTAAGTCCAGATTATATTGGTAGAGTATATTAACGCTAATAGTGGTAAACTTACTGCACCATCGTACTACCCTTCTCTATTCTATTAAAAGGAATAACTTTAGTGTTTTACTAACCATTTATTTAGTCATTTCTTATTAGCTCTAATATACTCTACCACTTACTCTATTAATTTAACATAAGCTTGATTTACATTAGTATAATTACTTGCATCAGCTATTGGTTAGTCTGCTTTTCTAAATATACCTAAATTAATATTGCAAGTTATGGTAGAAATAATTAATTCATTTACTATACTAAGGTAACTCTAGCTTTGGGCTTTATGTTTAAATGCTACGAGAGTTCAACGAATTGAAGGTTCTGCATGGATCTGATGCATGGTGTATGGAAATGGTGAAGGTTCAGTTTTCGTGATTTACTCAAAAGCTTGATGATTCGAATATTTTAATTAATGTTAATATTTAGTATTGATATTGCTCTAATGATGACTGAATCGTGTGTATCTAAGGAAATAATTTAAAGCTTAGAAAGAAGAATCGAATGAAAATTGTTGCTATCTCAGCAGTACATCCTCTGAGGGTTAATGATTAAACAAAGGATAAACCCTTCTTCTACCTTTACACCTGACAAAATACAAGTCGTTCATTTTGATTGTTAAACAAATAGTATAATTTGTGTTCCTGTTACAAAGTTAAGGATTAGCATATTATTAACCTGGTTACCAAGTAGTATTCTTAACCTTCGTCAGTTGGCTTATTTTCCTCAATTTATCACGTCTAACTCGTGTTGGAGTAGCAGCATTTACGCTTGCCGGTTTACACGCAACAACGGCCGGCAAAGATAGTTTGAGGGAAGGAAGTCTGGAAAGCATATTATAGTTCCGAGATACTGATGTAACTTCCATCAAAACCTCTGTTCCAGATACACACGTACACAGTTAGGTAGGTCAGGACAACCCGAAAGATTAGACCGCATCGAGTTAAAACCGAGCATCCTTGGGCCAAGATGTTGGTGTTTTTGGGTAAATCACGAATGAAAATCTCGTTCGATTGGTGTCGCACAAAAATAAATGAATTTTTAACGAGAACATGGGAAACCTGTTAAGCGTCGTCGGCTTAGTTTCAATTTCAGAATATCGTGAATTTAACCGGTCAATTATTCATCGCCAGGAAAAAGGGTTCAATTAAACGGAATTTCGTTATCGAATCATGCCAGCGATCCATGGTTTCATATCAATCAGAGTGGTATTATGAAATATTGAACTTTATATATATATTTTTTTCATTTTATTGTATTGTTTTAAGTATTAATCCTTGAATAGCGATAGGCCTGGGTTAATCGTATCCCAAACTTACAAAACGTATACAAGGACATGAACATAAAAATTAAATGTTTAATTTTTAAAGGAACAGTGTCAAATTTAGAAAATGAAAATAATATAAAATACAAAATTAAATTAAAATCCTCGCTCTCTCCATGGTCCGCCGTCCGAAGGTTAATCGGAATGCATTGCAGTGGATAGATAAAAAGAAAATTCGTTCAATTTTAAATATAATGGTTAATGCACTTGGTTGTTAGTGATATGCGAGAAAACTCAACCCGAATCGAACAATTCCTACCCCCTTGATCCCTATCAAGGACTGTAACATTGATTTTTTTAAAAAGAACCGTCTAAACTTTGCTCGAAAAAAAATCAAAGGGAGACTAAATACTATTTTACTAAAAATAAGCCTTTAAAGATCCTTAGGTACTTCTCTAGAAAAAGCTGTAACATCTTTTATTTGAAATGAACAAATTACTTCCAGTAGTGAAGCTTTGTTATTTCCCTTACGAGATTTATTGCGATTTATATATATTTGAACGATACATTGCAAAATTCTAATTAATCTATAATGGTGTTCGTATTCCCTTGCGCTATTCACGGAAACATGTAATAAACATAATAAACGCTTCTGCCTATACTCGCGACTGGTTTGTAATAAACTTTGAATAATTAGGGACGGTAGTTAGGGGAACGAATTATGCGGCTAAATGATAGTAACGGGTCAGACTAATTCCTACATTAAATAAAGGTGTAATTATGTTCCAGAAATTAAACGATCCAACAATGGCTGACTTCGAAACGAGATGATAACAGATCAGCGTTGGGTATTAAGCAATTAATATTTTAATTAACTGAAGTATTCAAGTGAAAGGAAAATTTTGTCTAGGAAATTTAATTAATAAAACTATCCATCCTAACTATCCATTTTAAATCTAAGCGTAATTAAATTTCTATCTGCTTGGTGTATCCATTAAAATTTGTTTACATTTTTATTAATAACAAGAATTATATTCAAAAGAACTTGTCTGAATATTGCATTGGACCGCTCAATCGAATCAAGCCTTGTTTCATTTTGACCCAAGTAATGTTATTCAATGTACAGTTTCCGTCTTTGATCCAGTATATATCCTAATTGCAATCAGCTGTGTGCACTATTAATGTTAGATATGGGCGAGCAGAATGATCGCAGCAACCTAGATAGGCACTGACACGGAATAAGATGCTTAGGCTTTAGCTATCTGACCCGACAGCCCCATGAATCACTGAATATGGTGATTATTATTATAATAAAGCGTCGAAACTCGAGCTTTCGCGCCCGAATTCCGATATTCAATAAATGTGGGCATGAGAAAAAGGAAAGTATTTGAATAAATAAAATACAATGTTCGGGGGTAAACCCCGAGGTAAAAAAGACCTTGCGGCCAAAAAAACTCGAAAAAAAAGTATATTCAAAATAAGATATGTACGAGTGTGAGGTGTGGATGCGCGTACTCTTTTCGAGAATGTCGGTCGTCTCATGTCTGAACCGATCTGAACTGATCCGGCGGAGAGCCTGAGCTTCTGTGTGCACTTTCACAACACTTGATATAATGCATAGGGAGATAATTCGCTTTCGCGTCAACTACGATTTATACAGAGAAATTTTAGTGATAGTGTCTTCCAGAGAACAGTGAGAGGCCCAGGCGAGTCCCGGACCGGGACCAACAAAAGCCATTACGTGATATAATTTACTGTAATTACACTTTGCACTTTGCCATTGCAATGAATCTCCTTACCATCTTGTCAAAGTTGGATATAACCAGGAATCTATTCATTTCTAAATTGAAAGCATATATTATTTCAAAACTAAATTAAACTGTTTAATGAATAATAATTTAAGTAAAAAGTGAGTTATATATTTCATAAATAATAATTTAAGCAATAAGTGAGTTATGATACAGGATTTTGCAGCAAAACTGACCATAATATGTCAAATTTACTGAAAGATTGAATAAGGTTCTAAGCCTCTACCAGGGGGGACATGTCCGATATGTTCACCGTGACATGGTAGATAAGATTCAGAACAGTTAACTAGGCATGGCTTGCCGTTCCTTATCTACTACCTGCTTCACTTAACACGATTACGCTTTAATAATGATGTTGAGCATCACGCTTAAAGCCTAGTCTACACTTACATTACCTTTCCTCGAAATATTAAAAGAAAAATATAGAAAAATTATTTATCCAAACAAAGAAAAATCACAATCGGTTCTTTGATAAAAATGTATTTTTTTATTCTAAAATATTTTGGCAGTTCGATATACTAGAGACGAATCCAATGTTCTCGTTGTAATTATAAAATTATAACTAAACATCAGGGATCTATGCGACTACCTTTAATTAAAGTACGTAAAAGGTATATTCTTACATGATTTTTAAAAAGTATTATTCGTCACGATTATCCTTTTTCGCATGAGAAATGTTATTGCTGATTCGAATAATATTGAAAATGAGCTTGAATGAATTGCTGTATGAGAATGAAATTTTATGTTTATAAACATGGAGTAATATTTTTATTAGAATAATAATCTACGTCTAGGTAGGATAGTCAATTTATTTCTTATAATTTACTATTCACTGAAAAAAAATGGATTGAGCAAATGCCACTAAATGAAAAATATTTTAATTGAATAGAATAATATTTGTCATACTTTTCTGTTATCAATTTATCAGAATTTCTGTATTTTTAAAATGGTTATTCTTTGATATAAATGACAACCAGCCATTTTGTATTAAAACTGTTGCTGAAACATGTACACTGTCATTTTTATTGAACCTTAAGATTTTATTCGATATACGATAAGCATTATTTTAAAATATTTGATCATCAAATTTACTATATTTTCAAATCAAACATTTAACATATAATTATTTATTAAATCTTATCATTCGGATAACTTTTTAAATGTTAAATGAGTTTTGTAGATTATTATTCGAATAAAAATTCATGAGAACAACATTTAATTTCTTTTCTGGGAATGAAGAAGATACCTTGACGTTTTTTATAGGAGGGGAGCCCCACCACAGGGCCACAACCCCCAGCGCTCCCCGCAACAGAGGAGCTGATGGTGGCAAGGCAGGGAGCCCCTCGACCTCCTGCCCCGCGTCGTTCCAAATCACGTCGTCTGCACCCACCTCCACCCCCGCCGCCACCGCCACCCCCGGCGGACAACACCACGACGGGTCCAGGGGTACGTTTACGTGCCCCTTCTCGTGCGGAGCCCCTTCTTTCTGAGGAGGGCCCCGCGAACTCCTCACGCCGTAGTCGCAGGCTTCTTCGAGCCCTGGAATCAATTTTATTTCTTCTTCGTCTTATTGTTAATACAATCAAATTTCAAGAGAAGGATTCAATATTTGAAAAAAGAAGTTTATTTTGAAATTATCCACACTAAAAATTTCAAATTTTCATAAGTGATTAAATGAATGAACATTCAATTACCTAACAAATTATGAACGCGTTTTCAATTATTTTTTTTTTAATGTGCTTTATTGCAGTCTATTTTCATTGTGATCGTTAATATGTTAATAACGTAAATTATCCGTTATGTTCTCCTTTGGTACACCTTACCAGAATTTATGACGAACTGATGAGAATTTATGGGAATTGTGATTTAAAATGGGATTTTCACACGTATCTGTTTTACGCCTGAAGAATTCGCTAAGCAAATGGAGTTTCTACTGGTCTGATTAAAAACAGTCTTTTCTACTGAACTTTTGTTTCCACTGAATACATTTCATTCCAATTAATTTATCGTTGTATGGTATGATCTTAATATAAAGAATAATAAATAATATCTATACCATTCTACTCAACAGTATAATATTTACTTCTGGAAAAGCTAAAACTATTTACAATAATTAAAAAATTTAAAAAATGTGTCCATTCAATAAAAAGTGATTGAAAATTGAATATGGAGTAAATGTAGAAAAAATAAATTATTATAACAGAAAAACAGAAAAGAATAATTTTTTTAACAGGTTGTGCAACTTTTAATTTTCATTATCTGTGAGAAAAAACGTGTCCCCCAAAAATAGGATGCACTGGAAAATGAAATTTTTTTAATTTGGTCAGATGCTTACCTTTTTTCACGTACAACCACGTTGTTTCCCTCTTCAAAGATAAAATATTTAAATTAATCTTCAGGATATTATTTTCGCCGGCCAGGTATCCAAAAATTAAGTATTAGTGGATTAAACGCACTTGTATTAATTTGAATGGAAATATTCGATGCTTCCTTTGTGCACTGTACACTGTTTCCCTCGAATTTGTTACGATTTGAGACGATGCGGTGGGATTCTCAAAGTTATCATAATGAGTATGTGTAATGATTTTAGTTAACGTGTCTTCGAATTGATTTTCAGTGTTGAAGGTATCTGAAACAAACAAACAATGAATTTGGTTGAGAATCGCTCGTATAAATAATTCTAAATACAATTTAAAAAATGGGAATTATAAAAATATTGATATCAGCTATATAATATAAAATAGGTCATCGAAATGGTTGTTTTCGTAAAATCTAAATTATATCACAGCTATTTACGATGCAATTTTCCAAAAGTTATTCTTTCCCTCTACTGAAATTTCAATTTTCCGGTAGGCGTGATACGAGCTCGTAACATCACAAATTTTATTGCTACTCCCCACAGAACTATATGATCTAAGATCAGCTTTCACGTTATGATTATTACTAATTAAATTAATATTAAATAACAAATATAAATCAGCATCGCAAGTATTAAGGATGTACTATTTCATAAATTAATTAATTAATACTAGCATCAAAATTAGAATTTTTTAAAAATTTCACATAAATTACTCAATTATGAAAATTACTTTCCATATGTTAATCATTATAAATTTTTTCTCAAATTTAATCAACTACATTTTCTTATTTCCGAAATGAAGAGTATAACAGAAAGTGAACATACTTTCTTAAAAAGTGATACATCGTTTTAAAGAAAAAATGAACAATTCATAATAGAAACTAGAAGTACAGGGACATATAGATTTCACAGATTAGTTTGCCCGAACAAAATAGAGCTTTCAGTAGGATGATCGTAAATTTACCACACTTTGCGGCTGCAAGTAGGAAGACGCGTGGTAACACAGGTGTCCACTTGTGGGGTGTAAATGTACCTTGCGGTGTGCTGTGTTTCTGAGCTCGAGAAATGGAATTTTAGGTTCATCCAAAATAAACTCTGCATTCATATTGTATTACCAAATTACTCTAAACTCTGGTACAAACTTTAAATTGAAAAAAAAGGCTTTATACTTATTATCTTAATAAATACCAAATTATCTTAAACCCTAACATAAACTTCATTTTAACTAAAAAACTTTAAATTTATAATATTAAATTACTTTAATATTACAAAATAAAGAATTCATAGTATTAAATAATATTTGGAAAAAAGATTTCTTCAAAAGAATAATTTATTTTAAAAGAAAAATTTGAAAAATATTAAGTGTATAAATTAATTAGGTGTCTGTAGCATTTCGAATTGGAATTATGATGACTTTTCAAAAACAAATCTCGAAGTAAAATAAAAAGAAGAGGCAGAAAATTTGTATACCTAATATTTGTTCGGGATGACTCCCATAAATTCTGCTAAAGATAACACTGATAGCTCATTATAATATTCATTTATGTTTGAAATTAGGTTGAAAGGAAAACCGTGTAGCAATTAATTGGATGTAGCAAGTGTTAACAAGATTTTGGCTGACAGCATACTGAATACGTGTTCTTTGTTCGCACTGATGGAACAAGGTTTACGTTCAAACGATAAAGTCCGGGTCAGAGCGCTCGTAAAAGTACTACTAGGTCGAAGATCTTCGAGATCACTTGAAATAGAAGACCTTATGCACCGTGCACTTTGTACGTATATCCACTTACTCCCGATTCCGGCAGAGGAGGCCAGAGGAAGTTGAACAAGAGACGGATACTCTAACTTTCGCCTGACTAACATAGAAATCATGCAAGTACATCAAATATGAAGAACTATTACCAGCAAATAGCTGATCAATTATAATTTTTGCTTTCAGAATTGATTTCTGATCCATTGATCCAAAAGTAGGTCCAAAAGGGATACTTTTCCCCAAAATATGAAATCTTTAAAAAATTAATTTATATTATAGAAGGAAGTTGCTTTTGATAATATTAAAAAATGTATGAAATTTTAGGAACGTGCAGAAAATATCCTTCTAATTAAAACAACTTCTTCAAGATGGAGGTCTTAATAAAGTTAACTGCAATGAAACATGATTTACGCCCAGCAATCTCGACAAGTATCATAGTAAATATAAGATGAAGCTGAAAAACTCTGATTTTAACACATGGCCCTCGACCATCGCGTCGCAACGTGTGTTAAATAGAAATTGCAAGGGAGTCGTTGGCTGTGGCATCACTTATTCAGAACACAATTGGTATCGCTTCGTGTATCGTGTGGGTTGTGTAAATCTGGCTTTAAAGTTCCACGATTTATGAACGGGGACTCGACCCTGGACGAGGTGCCGGGGACCGAACTTGTCTCTGTCGAAGGTCGACCAACGAGGACATGCCATCACCCTCAACAAATCTTCCAGGCTTTGGTGGCGGCGGCCTGGTAGCGGTCTCTGCAGAAACGTCAAGACCGTTCGAATCTACGTAACAGCCTATAATTTTCAACGACACGATGAAGAAGACAGAGATATCGCACGCGTGGACCTTAGACATTTGCTAGTATAATTTACATAACAGATACTTTACATGCACGTAACTTATATCGTGCACGGTTTCGTCGTACCGAAGCCTGACCGATTTACCGCGCATAAATTAGTACGCCTCTAACGACGAAATGGAATCGCCTCGAATACATGTATGTATATTGCGGTTGCCCGATATGTCTGCTGTTCCATCGTTCCTACCAATTGGCTTTGCTTGCGAAGAATCCTCAGGGAACGAACTATGTTTGTACTTGGACGATTTCAAATGTACACCTGGGGGCAATGGAAGCTTCTTTTGATTAACTCTTGAATTCCTAAGAGAAGGGAGGGTGGGGTTCGTCGAACTCAAAGTTTAATGACGAATTAAACCGATTTCTTTTCTGAAAAAAATCATTACCGATTCCGACTTGAAACTTGAACATATTAAAAAAGGATATTTAAAAAGATAGGATATCATTGCAAATAGTCTCTTACTATTTTTAATTAAAACTTACGTTGATTCAGTGCGAAATAATGACAAAATTGGAACTGAAATTGAAAGAGTAAAAAGAAGGATTCGCGGAGCCCTTCTCCCCAAATTTATATGATAGTTTGAGGCTTAGAAGTTCTAGGGTTAAGAGCTGCTCATTGTAAATAAAATTTTATGAACAAGTGTCGACGCTTCGCTCATTTCCCTTTTTTTTCTTTAATGTAGAGCTTCACGATCATCTCGTGACACAGCTCGTTCCTCTTTACACTCCACTTCCATTTCTTAATTCATCGTCCCTGGTCTTCTTTATCGTCTTTACCCCTTTTTTTTCTTACGTTTCCTACCTCCATCTCTCAGTTTGATCGTTTTCCCGATCGTCGACAACACCATCGGAAGAGCCACATTGAAAGACATTCGGGAATCCAGCAAGAAGATTGGGAGAAGAAGAAAAGTGGCCCATCGCGATGATCGTGCGGTGAAATTCAGAGTGGAAGGTAGTAATATAAAGAGATAGCCGTTCGAGAGAATGAGAATGGGTTTTCGGTAGGAAGGAATAAACCTTACACGCTGTCACGATCGATCACATATTTCGTTTTCCTAGGTTTGGACATCGTTGAAAATGCATCGGCAAAATAGAGTGTGTATGGAATGTCGATTTCTTTCCCCGGGGAAACTATAAAAATCGATACTCATCACTTGGCAGAGCGTTTCAGAATGAAATATATGGATGCTTTCGATGAATTTTATTAATGGAATCTGTCCTTTTAATATTTTATTAGATAGAAATTATTTATTCATCATTTAATAATATGTTACGAAATAACACTTATGTCATATTAATTTAGAGCTGATATTTTACATAAAAAATGAATGATACTCTGTACATAGTGCATGGCACGTTATTAACATAATATTAATTTTATTTAAAATGTTCTTTACTTTCTTTCTCTCAGCTATTCAACTACATTAAATTGATGGTTTCCTGCTTTATTCATCCTGTTAATTATATTTTCGGTATTTCATAAATGATCGTTATGATTCTATGAAGGAAGATAGGAACTCGATGACGATCGCTAAAAATGACAGTTATCCGTTTTTTTAATAAAGGGACTGCAGTAATTACGTGCCGAACCTTCACTATTAACGAGCGTCGAGATAGCTAGGAATCAGATCGGATAATGAAATTTAGTCACGTAGTCTGGCAGGAATCCATGAAAAACAGCCGATTTTATGGCTAACCTCCGTCAGATGTCTATTACATCCTTCTACCTGCTTAATTACTCGAATAATTTTTTAAATTAGACAGATCAACTCTCACACTTCAGAATATCAATTCGCTCCAAAATAAAAATGTAACAAGAGATTTTATTAATAAAAAAAATCCATTATGTTTTGAATAATTCATTAAGTTTTGAATGAATATTAGTTTGGTTCTTGTAATATAATAAAAATTTGAGTGCCACATGAGAGTTAATACAATAAAATACTTTAAACGATCAGATCTACGCAATGCAATTTCTAATTAAGGTTTGTAATGTAGAAAAAATGGAAATGAAGTGCTGCAGAATTAATGTTTTGTATAAATTATGACGTTTTATTTCCTGTCTGGCAGAAACAAAATGTAAATGGGAGATACTTATGTACGTACATGTTACGTCGCATACAAGTTGTGCTTTTTAATATTACAACTGGAAATGTTTGTCTTATTTCGTGTAAAATGTACGTTCCTTAAAATGCGGGTATTTATACAAATATGTAGTTTTATGAAATATTTCCACTTTCCAGGTAAATTGAGGTATCCCAAGGTTACAGTGGTTCTCAATCCTTTTATAAATTTGTACCACGGAAATTAAAATTCAAGGATTCCAATAGCATTAAGGAATTCAAAGTAAAATCAATTTAATCGATTAAAGTACAGTACGTAACAGCAAGTAATCTTTGACATTACTGGGCTTAGCACACGGTACAGAGGCTTCCCTTCAAGGAATCAAGGATGCACAAAGCTGTACAAAGCTGTTTAAAGCTTAGCTAAGCTTTCACGTTGTCCCATTGTCCGTTAATGGTCCCTCCATCCGAACGTCTGTTGCTTTATGGGAAACTTGCTTCCGCTAACTCACCAACGAACATATGTATAAAACGATGAATCTCTCGAAACGCTAATTATGTACTTTAAGACTTCATAATTCAGGAGTTTTTATGAAGGTATCATTTTTACGTTTGCAACGTATTTTCTGAAGCTCAAAAACACTTTAATCCTTTCGATCCTAGCAGGACACATATGTTGCAGTAGATGTTTCTGACCTTCTTTGGGACAATATGTCACAACTGTACGTTATTTTATATTTTGTTAATGTGCAAGATAATCTTCAATTAGGTAATCAAAAAAATCTAATAAGATTTCATAACAGAAATAAGATTTCTAAATATAAATTGACTGCTTACCAGTTACAGCAAACAATGATTGATTTCGAAACATCAAAAGTTTGATATGATTTGATGACATAAAGGTTTCATTAAATAGTATCTATGGAATATTGAATTGAAATTGGAAATTCATGAAAATATCTACACTAAGCTTCCATTAATATTTTTAATACAAGATGGTTGGTTATCAGTTGTATCAAACCATAAATCAAAGTAATGCTTCTTAATGACACTTCAGTGTTTGCAATATTTTGTTTCACTATGTGGCAATTTAAGTTGATGTATTTTTAATGATGCTGTTAAGTTTGTAGAAAGAAAAATAGCAGATTGTATTGTAAAGCTAATCATTCTACGTGATCAAATGGTATCGAACACAGCAAGGCCAATACTCTATTGTAGATAGTAATTGGAGTTTGTATCGGTATTGGAAAGCCAATATTGCAGTGCCACTGTTGTATAGGAAACGAAATTGCTATGTGAACCTCTTTCGTAACCACATTAACCCTTTTAAATAGTGAGAAATGCTCGATGGATTGTTATTTTTTAAGTGAAGATTTATTTTACTCTGCAGGTTCATTGCATTACTAATACTACTCATATTATTTTTGTATTGTTATCGTACTGCTGTCTATTATATTTTTATTATACTAGTATTATATTGCAATTATATTACTGCTGTATTGTTACATATTTATAATAGACTTTAATATGCAAAATGATGGACATAATTAAACAGAGCAAATCATGGCATGAATGTACACACAGAAAAAATGAAAATTATACTACAGCAAACAAACTGCAGTACCGTTATTTTACACTCAAAATATTCTGAATAAAATACATTTTTTTGGAGAAAAAGGTTGGTAGGCAGTTTCCAGATTTAGTTTATCATTGAAATATTTAAAATACAATTTTTTCCTTGGAAAGCCAAAAGGATAGAGGCAGGCTATTGGAGGACCATTAAAGCTATCAAAACTTCCCCCTGCTTATTTAAGAAAATGAAAGAAAAACAGAAAAGACCTGCCCGAGTACAGACACTTCATTAACTTCGGATTTGTTTCGTTTTTTTTAAATCGGTTCTTATCATTCATTTGCATTGAAACGTTCCTGAATTATTTAAATTCTGTCTCTTATTTTTAAAGTGCTTGCAAGAAATATAATGTACTCATACTTTTTTCATAATAAATGAAATTTTAAACAGATGCTTTTTACTCTATCATTTTCCTTGAGTCTACGCGACACCAAATTTTAATAAAGATTACATTTCCATAAGTACTAAAATTTTAAATATTTAGTATATTTAAATTTTGCGTTTATCTTTCTAATACGTCATACTTTTTAGAAACAGATTGCACCAAAATTTAAAAACATTAACATACCCTTAATATATTGGAGGCGTGTAACCACTTGCGTCCCCTATAAACAGCGATAAGAGATATTGTAAAAGTATTTTAAAAATTACACAAAAACTATGGAAACTTTTATATGTCCCTAGAGTTCCAAAATGAAAGCAAAAGTAGGAAGAACAGCAGGGTTGAACGAGATACCTGTAAGGTCGCACAATTTTCATACCTTTTCAAATTCTAATGCATTTATTCATGAATTTACAGCGAGGCAAACACGTCTGGGACACGAGCAGGCTACACCTACCGTACAAAGACCCTTAGATATAATCTGAATCGCGTAACACGTAAGAGTGCTTCATGGTATTCAATTAAACGATCAAGTGACGCCTAATCTTCATTAGAAGGTAGCTGTAGGCGTGACATGGTTTGGTGCACTATTTGATATCCTATTCCCAACACGGTATAACTTGATATTGGCCGGTTCACCGCCATTACGCGGTTCGGCTATTAGGTCCTTCCTCCTCGATTATTCTCTAGGCCGTTACAATTTCGATTCCTCGTCTCTATCGATCTTCTCTCGAGCAGGAAATACGGTCACCCGATTACCTGCTCGTCACGGCTCACGCTTTTCGGACATCCACCACATACTGTACTGACCCTTATCTAGACGACGCGACGTCGCGTCGGGTCGCTTTTGACCCTTGTCTTTTCATTGATTAACAACCAGCTACTATATAGAGGACATCCGCGCCAAAGCGTTAAAGTCCTGTTATTTCATAACTGCTGATAATATGTTTTTATAAAATCATAAAATAGGAAGAATATTTTTGTAGAAACGAATTTTTAAAAGTATGTTTGTTTTAAGAGACATGGAAGTCAAATGTCTTTTTTAAAATTGAACTGTATATATTAGGGTGAATGTATTGAATAGGGACACTCCCCCCATCACTTGGACCTTGATTCATAAGCTGCCCATTTGCCAACTCCCCCCCCCTGTTTTATATTATGACAAATTTAGTTAAAATATAAGCACAAGTAAGATGATGAAATTGAAGATTCAATAAACAAAATTTCTTCCATTTTTCTTGTCATTTCCAAGCCGTTGATAAATGTCTTTTGTAATATATAGTCTGTAGAATTTTGAAAAAGGTGATAATCTGTTCGGAAAACGTTCCACCGGTGAATTTACGGTCAAACTTTCCAGAATAAATGTGCGGTTGTGGTTTGTGCGGTGTGAGATCTGACGTTACCTTATAGTAAGTAGAAGGATTCCTTTAATTTGCAAAGATTGATCTTTCTTTCACTTTAGTCAAAGGTTGAAATCAATATTATGATCATTTTGAATTTATCCTTGATAATGTTAAAAAGAACTAAATATTAATCCTTTGATTACTTTGAAAGCCCATATATTCAATTCAATTATTCCTTTTATTTCCAAATTTAGTTTCAGAATTACATTTAAATTGTGTGTTTAGTACAGAGTAATGGATATTACGATTCCCAGTAAATCTCACCCATATGGTTAATATATGTTAAATGAACTTTGTAAATATACTAATTAAAGCAAATCTGTTTTACACTTGTAAATTTGTAGAGTATAAAATACAGGCACTTAAATGTGTCACTTAATACGTGAATAATATAACCATAAGGAATATGTAAACGTAACGAAGTGTATGCACTTTACTTTGAACCTTACAAGTACGAATTAAACGCGTGAATAGCTTTAATGCGAAACTCCGGTGGATGAGTGTAAAAGTGCCTCTAAATGTGCTTTCAAGTTAATTGCAGTAAAATCATATATTTTTTTTTTTGCTACGATTTAGTAGAAAGAAGAATTAAAGTGCAAATATGATTCAGTATCCATTACCAGTTTTCAGGTTATCAATAACGGAAACCAAGAATTCACCAAAAAATTATACACATAAAAAGAAATATAGGAAAAATCAGTGAAATATTACTGAAGTGTCAGTGGAAATAGATGCAGTCACAGTAGTACAAGTCTGGCTGGCAAACATTATATATTGACGGACAAAATACACGGTTTTTCATACACTTGCAATGAAATCAAACTTTCATTGGGAAAATGGGAATATAGGGGAAGCAAGGATTCTCAAAATCTTAATTTTGGCAATATTAATATTAAAAGTGATTTAGAAACCAAATGTTTTAATAAATAAAGATACAGGGTTAAAACTTAATGTACAACGTTTTATTTTTTAATCAGCTATTAAATGGTGCATTGCCAGCTGAAATCGACTCAAAGGCACTTTTGAATTAATTTTTCCCCTTTTCAATTAATTTTAACTGAAATTAAATTACCAATCTCTACACCAATTGTCTGATAAAAGGAATATTGAAAAAATATATGCAAAATATTTAGCAGATCCAAATGTAGGTAAAAAAAGAAAATTATTTTCCACGCGAAAAGTTCTTTTATCGTCGATTGTGTTAACGAAAATATGAGAAATAAATGGGTTAAATTTATAATTTCCCTATATCAAACGCAATAGAACAGGAATTTATTCGTTTACTTTTATTTATTATTTGAAATGACTTTTATCGAGTGCTAACGCACGAAAGTCGATATTTAAAAGAAATGTGATTTACAAGCACTATTGCTTTGATCCTCTCGAATAATGGAATTGCCTATTCTATTGCTTTTATATGTTTTAACGAGATCGTAACCTTTTCTCTTTGCTACACGGTGCGTAAGTACTGGGTAACAGGTAGAATAATATTAGCAGGCCGTGCCAAAATCACTAACAGCACGATAGGGTCGGATTATATCCACAGTTAAACTCGTGGACCAAAGTGGAAACAATGCCAACAAAGTGATAAAAGATAGTTAGTGAAACGATAATAGTGATCAGTGGAGTATCACTGTGATAATCGTCTAATCGATTGAGTGTTTGTGATCAACTTTGATTGGAATGAAGCAATTAGCTCCATTCCATTAAGTAATTTCGACGATACAAATCCAACTACTCTTTTAATTATCAAACAGAACATTTTCCTTTTCTTTATTGAACAAATATTGAAAAATATGAAATTTGTTATTTTCAGAAAATACGTGGATATATGGCAAGCATAAAAATGGTGTTTATATAATAACTGCAAAGTAAATATGACACCATGGTAACATTAACGTGTGAAAAAAAAATGGATTAAATGTCACCCATGAGGGTTTTTGCATAATTATCATAATTACAGTATCAAAATGAACACTCTTTTCTTTCAGTAGTATTTTTAATTAGTGAGAAGAATACGAATAACACACAATTTGTATTTAAAAGTTGATAAGGAAATTACTCGTTAAAAGTATTTTTAATTAAAAGAAAATTATTAACAGAAATGAATGGTCGTGTAAAAAAAAAATTAGTTCAAAGTCAGTGACATGATTTGTAAGATTCAATTTGTTCGAAATGCTGAACGAAGCTTTTCTCTTTTTTTTTTTTTGTTTCACTGAACTCGGAACAATTTGATGAGAATCACACATAACGTTGCACACACTGTGCAAATTCCTCGTGATTCGTTTCTTTTGTAAATATATTCATTTATATTCTGGCTTTAACGAGTTCACGGTTGTACGAGCATTAAAATCATCGATCAAATGTGAATGTGATTTCCTATTTGCCTGAATAAACTGTCAAACTTTTAAAATGAACTTCAGCTACGCAACTCGGATTGGATGTCAATTTTGTTTAGTTGAGCAATGAAATGTTATCTATTTAATATAATACTAATAATGCTATTAATATTAATGAAGGCAGTAATGGATATGCTAATAATAATTATATTGAAATAAGAAATTTTTCACATAATTATAGAAATATAACATTACTATTACTATTACCATTACTACTATTAATATATCACATTACATTGCTATTATTATTACAATGTTACTACGTAACGTAATAATAAAATATTTAAAAAATTCCTGAAGTTTCTTTTCACCACCACAATATTGAAAAACAGAACTGAATAATGTAAATTAATTAGAAAACATAATAATAATCGGAAATAATAAGTATGTAAAGAAAAACCTATTAACTATTGAACTAAAAAATTAATCAACGATAAAAAATGTAAAAATTGTCAATATCTACATAGAATTTTATAGGGAATTATCTGTAGATTTTTGAAAATATTAATAAATAATAATGAATCTATTAGAAGAAGTTAAATGCTTGGTTCCGTAACTGTTTCAATGAAGCAAAATCAATATCATAACTGCGTCTTGAAATTAAACCAGAAGGAAGCAGCAAGCGTTATAAGCGTGCCCTATTTCGACAATTTTCTTCTTCTTGATATTAGCCTTGTAACCGTGTCGTATCGAAATTGAAGCTAGGAAACAAAGGGATAAAAGTTGTATGCCATCCTTCGCTGATATGTATATACTACATATCAGAGTGATAAAGGAAGTACGGATCACAAGAATGCTCCTACAAAACTTTTAGCATTCTCGAGGAAAATCAGAGTTCCTAACGAGAGTCGCTCAGTCCACTGTCATTTCCAACGAATCTAGGTCAAACCGATTGGCACTTTTCCAGATAGCAAGCTGGACTTGTGGACCCACCTTGTTGAAGCGCTGACGATCGTGATTTCCCTTTCGCCAAAGACGTGATCGTAATATTTCAGATTGTCGTTTCCCTGTTTTATTAGCCTATATAGAGAGTGTCATTTAACTGATGGCACAAGTCTATGATTCCTCATGCAAAGCTAAGCTGAAGATACAGAATGAAAGCTTTTTATATAAAGCCTTACTTTCAAAGGATACCCTTACAATTCTTCCCGCATATTTGCTAAATTATAGTCCTGATTCTTTTGTTATTATTACTAATTATTCGAATATGAAACTCTGTAGGTTTGTAATTGCTATGAAATGACTTCATTTTATATTTTCCACGTACTGCTGGATTTTATTTCGAGTAATAATGCAGTTGTAATTATTCCTTTACAATGAAAAACAGGTTTTACTTTGATTTCGTGTATAATTTATGAAAATTTATTAAATTAGAAGTTGGTAATATAATTTTTACGTCATTATTTTTTATCTCATTCAATATAATCTAATCAAATATTTTAATACATTGAAAGATGTTTTTTTTTCTGATTTCAAACATTTCTAATTGGGTTTGAATCTACCCAAGCCTTCGTCCATTGCATTGATAAAATGCAGTTCCGTTTTCGGATTAATTGTACAATCGTAAAACCTTCTCTGTCTCGTTGTCCAATACACTGTTCATTTCGATTTCGACTAGCTTTGTGAAGCGATGCTTGCAAAACGGGTCACGGCGTTCTCACATGAGATTCCTTCCCTCGCCACAGGGAGGAGAACGAAGAAAGTGAAAAAAAAAAAAAAAGGTCGATGCACCATTATGTACTCCTCTTTACATGAGATCTTTTGTACATAGGCGTTAGCTACGAGATTGAATTGATTTTTAGGAATCGAAAAAGTGGCGCACCTCGCCAATGCAACAGCGGAATAAAATGGAAGCGGATAACCCATGAGAATCCCAAAGAAAAAAAACAACAGGTATTTCGTTGGAGTACTGGCTAGGAGAGGCCAGTGTCTTTTCCTTTTTTTCTCCTCTGTCGAGAAATTCTCCAGAGTTTCGATTGTCGAAACTGCGGAAGATATTTTCAAGTTTGCGGGTCACGACTTCGAAGAATTTGAATTTTAAATTTTATCTTTCTTGTGAATATCCATTCCTTGGCAATTGTTACTGTTCACTGGATTTTATTTTTAACAACGTTCTTTGAATTAAGGAATTTCTGAATTTTTAATATTTATTGTGTAACCTGTTAATCTCTTATTATACAGAGATAATTAATTAGTGGTAATTAAATGAAATATTTGATTGGCAATTAAATTCATGACCTTGTCGTGTATGCAGCTTCAAAATGGCACGAATTCTATTACAAAGGGATGGAAATTAATTTGTATACCTAATAGAAAAGAAGTACAAAAATGTTAGTTTTCTGCAAAATATGAAAAAGTTAATAAATTTATTAAAATTACACTTGATGTATTTCTAAGAAATACAATGAGAAATATAAAAATTGGAGAAAAGAGAAACGTCCACCCCATTAACCGATCTGTGTAGCTTTTGTGAAACTATTTTCACGCAAAATTCAATCACATACTCCAATAACGGACCCCGATGAATTTATGAATTTTCATTAAAATGCAACTCACTCATTTGAAAGTTGATTCTTCGTTGCAACGATAAATATTCATACGTCGTGTTTCAGGTTCCCTTCCAAAAAAAAGGATCTCAAAAACCTGGAATAGGAAACTGTGAAGAACACGATTTCTTCCATCCGATTTATCGTAACGATGGCTGTTCGAGGAAGGTTAAAGGCCCAATCAAACACGACCGTGCTGAATGTATATCGCGTTTATAGTATCAGTAAAAAAAAGAAGAAAAAATGAAAACGAGTAGGTGAATTTATCACTTTATAGGGTAACCACCGGGGAAATGACGATAGTAAGTGAAATAGCGAATTGTTCCACTTTGCAAATAAATCGATAAGGATTATTAAGGTGGTTTAAACTTCTCGTAGATGATTGTTAAATGTTTTAAAATTTCAATATAAAGCATCAGAAGCTAAGTATACCTCAAAGTGTATTAAAATATGGTATCGGCTACTGGTAATGGTGTTCATCATCTTTTCTCATAAAATGGGATAGACGATAAAAATCCTTTTAATGAGTTTTTAATTGTCTTTCTTTAAAAGTCAATATGCCGGCACTTTATTAAAAAAAATTATCTATTACGTGAACAATGGTTAAGAAATAGGTTGAACAAAATATAAGCATCAGTCAAGTTTTTGGAATTTATGATACTCTAATTATATTTAAAAAAAATTACTCGAGTTCTCTTTAATATCGAAATGAAAAATGAAGAATCTTACTGGATGGTATATGTATACTGGGTGGTGAACGATAATGAACACCCTTATGCTGTTCATTAACTCATAGAAGTACGAGTCAGGTGAAAATTAAAAAAAATGTTAAGTGGGATAAGTTTGCAAACGGGGCAAGGACATATACCGGTTATTTTTGTTATAATATGAGCGAAATTTCCGTAGCTAATATGCAGTAATCTATTAAAAGTTACTATGAGTGTATATATAGGCTCTTCGTTTTATCATTCACAATATTTATAGCGTGTTAATTTTACTTAATTTATTTATGCTTCGTACTTGATAATATGCCGTGATCTTTTCTAATAAAATTTTTTTTTAAATTTATACAGGTTCTTAAATTTTAAGAAATTCTTAAAAATTTAGAAACAAAGAAGCGAACATGTTAAAATCATGATGTCGCATATGAGAACTTCTTGTGAATCGGCCTTAATCGTTTGAGGGTCGTTTTACTCTTTGCTAGAACATTGCACCTACACCGGTGACAAATGAATTCACATCCGTGAAACGCCACGGTTCCATCAACAAAGACGCTTATCTCGCCTAGAAACTTAAATTGCCTATCTGTCACGGATTATTTACCGTAACTGGCTCGTTTTGTTCGCACTCTAGAAGGATTTTCATCCTTCATTCCTGTGACCAACACGCCCCGCCAGCTATTCGATCAAAGCTCACCCATTTTTCTGTCACACGACAGGGCACACAGACCTACAGCCTTTTCCATCACGGATCAAATTGTCGAGGTTTCTTTTCATACCGAACATTGCGAGCCATTTTATTAGTCGTTCGAAGAAGACAGTAGCTGACATTTTCAAATTGATAATCTAGATGAAGCTTTTTGTTTTTATCAATATAGACGTGTTAAATCCTATACGTTTGTCGTTAAACAATGAAAGTGCACTCGTGATCAAATTAGACCTTCTAGGAAAAATGGCAATATAGGAGAAGCAGGAATTCTGAAAACCTTAATTTATATTCATATGAACAGGTTTTTAACTTTAAATACAATTCTATAATTTGAATAATTACGACATATTTGTTTTTTATTAATTATAACTAATGTATTAGGTTTTGATTATATTCTATAACTAAACGAAAGTAATTCAAACAATTGGGCCAAACGAGCTTTCATTCTTTGTTATGTCAAGGGTATTGAAAGCAATTGGAAATATTCCTCTTTCGTATTTGGTTAAATTTGCATTCATACATATTTCTTACGTCAGAGAATGCTCGTTTGCCTAGAATCCTAGGCCCTAGAAGATGCATTTCGAATTCATCGTATGTTTACATGCATTCGATGCGAAGGGTTTATTCAAACACTCGTGCGAATGTTTATTTCTCCTCGTAGGATCGTTTGAAAAGCATCTGAACCGAGGAAGACGTACTTTTATATTAGCCTTATCGGAAATCCGTGCCACCCCTTTCCTATCAGTTTCTACGTGACATGGCTGCGATTCTACGTCAATTTACAGCCTTATCTCGAGCGACAGAATTTCTCGTTTCAAACAGCAAGAAACTATAATGATTATGACGTATATTCTGAAGTAACAAACTAGTTCTGAAACTGCGTTATGTTGGAAAGATTGGAAGAAGAACGAAATTTCAAACAAAAGTTTCTTAGTATGCTTCACTTCTGATCGTACTCAAGATGTTCTTTTCGTTATTAATTAATAATTTGAACAGAGAATTGAAATTTGAAAACACAAGGAAAGAAAAGCAGTTTAAATCTTAAATTTCGTTGAAGCCTTTATTTATCTAGAAATAAAATAAGTATTCCTGAAATTGTTTTAAACAATTTAAGCTCAATTTTATGTACGAGTGTGTTTCTAATGTATTTTGTATTATTTTTCATTAATCATTTGCTTAGTATTTTATTATACATAGATATCCCTTTCTGTCGTATGCTGCAATTTAGATTTGTATAGTATCATAGAATTTAAAATTTCTTTTTCCAAATATTTCTTAGATGTATATTATAAGAAAATTATGTTTCTTTAATGAAGCTTTGATGTGCTAGCTCAGACGTATGTAAGTGGTATTGAATCACAATTAGTCACACATGCGCGCTTTAATATTGACTCGTACTACTTGCGACTTCTAATGACAGTTGTATGAGATTCAGTGGAAATTATTTATATATTCCAATGGAATATTTAACTAAGTCATATTAAATATTATATTGTATGAAATTATGTATTTGAAAGACATACTTTAAACTAAATATACAATTTTGTTAAAACATAATATTAGAATTACTGAACAATTTAATTTTCATATAAACACGTGGTGTCCTTTTAAAAAAAAAAATTACAATTTCAAATTCTATCTAGAGATTACTATAATGCCATTTGTATATACCAATGTCAAAATCTTTTAAAATAAACATATACGTTTTGTACAAAAAGCACAAATAGCATGAACTTCAATTCTTTTTTTGTATTGGAAAAAAAACTGAAACAGCAGAAATTTCGAGGTCAGATATTATTTGAATATGAATTTGTTAACATATCTTTAAATGCTAATACCTCGGCTTTATAAATATTGACACTGCTCTCGTACTATTTTTGCCACAGATGTGTTCTCGTACTATTTTATAAAACTGAATAGATTTTCTGAAAGATATAATCTTTGACGTGTCCGCGTAAACTATACGTAAGTACTGCCGCTGCGGACGAAGTGAGAGCAATTTCAGTCGACGTACTAGGAAAATGAAATAAATTTCTTTACATCTAATCCAATTCGTTTCTGTCGCTCTTCTACCATTTCGATAGGTTTCACGGATACGTGACACCTATAAAACCTTCGTTTTATGGTTCAATCGTCTGATCAACTTGATGTTCTCACAGCGAACGCGATATTTTTAAAACTTTACCTTCGACGTGTCTAATTTATTGAACGTTAAAACGATTTGTTATGTGGATTCAAAGTAAACAACACGGTTTTAGTAAAACCTTAATTCTCTCAGTTTATGGAGCAGAGAGAACTGTGAAATTGGAAATCTGTTTCGCAATTCTGAATAGTTTAAATCGAATGACATTGTTTTGGTTCGAAAATGAACGCTTCTAATCATTCTTCTATGATTTTTTCATCAGTGTTAAAATGTAATTTTCATACTTTCTTTGCAATTATTTAACCCTTAATTGGTGAGGTGGGCATACCCTAATTATTCTATCCTAATTTTCCAGTATATGAAAGTGTTTCCTTAACAAAGTTTCAGAAAATTAAAAAGCCCTATCGTTCGAAAATTAGTAGCTTGTAATTAAATAGAAATTGCTTTGATCTTGTATAGGAAACAGTAATAAAATCGTAGTTAATCGAAGTTCGTCTACGAGACTGTCGGACCGATTTAAAAACGATGGCACCTCAGTTTGTCAATCGAGTACTGATTGCGAAACTGCGTTGCAACAAGCTCACGGATTGCACCTATTCACACGTTGATCGAGTATTACTTCGGAAACCGTCCCGAAATCCGAAGAAACGTGTTTCAATACGATTAACAGGCCAAACCAGTGTTCCTGAATTTCAGCAGTTTCGACAACCTGATCTGATCGGCCTATTGGGAAATCGAGTCGTGCTATGAAAAGAACAGATTTCAACATGAAAAATGGATAAACCTGTCGGTTAAAGCGTTACAGGTACCATTCAAACATTTTCTACGTAAACTCTGGTTCGTAGAAAATACTTTTCTTTTCTTCCTGTAGTTTAAATTACTTTATTTTCTATTTAGTAGATTTCGAGACTTAAAAAGTTTGATTTAATTTCGTGACATAAAAGTATCACAAAATAGTGCTTATGGCACATTATGAGAATTTCTGTTTCTTCTATAATAAATCAGCCTTTGCTAATGAATTTAATTATGATTTATGATATCATAAATAATTATGATTTAATTATTTTTCTTTTCTTTCTTCATTTTTGTTTTGTCTTGGGTAAGACAAGATCGTACCAGGCTGTAGTTTAAAACCGTCTTTGAAATTCATTGAAGGGTGGTAACCAATTTTAGCAAGCTACGAAAGAATAGGAAATCTATTCTCCTGTCTGTTCGACGTCCAGCAGATATTGGTCTCGGTTTACCCGGCGACCACTTGAAATCGCTAAACGCACTTGGACGGAATGGAATTGCAAGTGACGGCAAACAATTTCCAGCGGATCGGCGACGGGAAAGAGCCGGATCGCTTTCACGTGCATGGCAAATATATGGACAGTTGCATTGTCTGTGACGATGGTGGTCGCAGCATTACTTCGATCGATAGAACAAGTAGAGAGGAGTATAATTGAGTACCGAGCAAGTACTGGCCGGTATCAATCAGCACGGAAACGCTCCATTTGTGCGTCACCTATGAGACAGGATATATCGACGTAACTCGAGTAAATTGATGTGGTACATTGGTTTAGGATCTACAGATTGCCACCTACATTCCAGCAATACGTCGTCAACGTGCAGCAAGGATCATCAACGTTGCTATTCAGATATTTCAATGGGCCTGTCGCGGTCAAACCGACCTTCTGCTTTCGACTCGTCGCAGACTACCTCGCTCATACGATTCGGTGCACTTTTCAATGAAATATGAGACAAGTAGAGATATATTCGGTGGGTGCAAAAGTTCCGTCAGTTTCATTGTTACCTGCTGATAGAGGTGGCAATATATCCCCGCCCTCACCCACACCTCCACCCCAATTTAATATTCCTTCCCAACATCTGTTACGTAATTTAAACTGCTTTAAATTTTGCTTAAAATATAGGTAAACTGATGAGGTCATTTGTGATAAAAGCTTAAGGTAAAATAAATAAAAGAAAAACAATTAGAAAAAAAAAGATGGAAATTACCGAGGAGGCCGAATTACCATCAAGAGATCATAATTTCACCCTTTTTTTTACTAATAGATTTTAGGATATTGCTCCTCCTGTATCTCTCCCAAAATATAATATCTAATGCATTGTTTTAATTAGAGAATAAAATTTTAATGCTTCTTCACACCTATGTATCTAGAAATTATTGTGCAGTCGACGTTGTTAAACAATGTTATCTACTGTTCCATTCTTCAAGGAGTAAGATAACTCCTTGTTCGAAGCAGATAACAAAGTGTCTGTTTATTGGTACTTGTCCCAAGCTGTTTAGGAAAATGGCAATAGAAGCATCTGTTGCGAGATAACTGCACAGTTTTCGAGTTCAAATCCTGTGGGAGTTGCAAGATACAAGATTTACTCTTCACGTTTGCCAGCAATTGAGACTTTGATCACTTGCCAGCTTACAATATGTGCAAAACGAATTGTACCTACTTATTTGCAATATAAATAAATATCGTTTATTATTATTTATTAACCACCTAGTATACAGAATATCATAGCTATCCAAGTACCTTCTTCATTTTTCATGGCATGAAAAATGTTCATGGTACAATTTGAATAACTGCAGTGTAAAAGTAGCTACAAAAATAAATTTTTTTGTCAGATTAATATCTTTTTAGAGAAACAGAATTTCATTCACCCTCGTGTTATAAATGCATTATAACATAAATTATGAAAAGATTTCTTAAGAGTAAGGAAGTACTTTCGTACTTAATATGATTTAAATTTCCGTGAAAGTTTAGTTAGATAAAAGCATAAGGTGGAAGCAATATCGAGTCCCCTTTATTTCGCTTTTCATATTGCACGGACTTCGATTAAAGTAAACTACGTTTACGCTTTTATTGCTTGTCCTGTGTCTTCCAGGATATTTCTAACGTCGGACGCAGATTTCCTTTTGTATGTTGTCCGCTTTCAAAAGAATTTATATTTGCAGATATTTAAGTGTATAGTAAGAACTTAATTAAATTGCTAACGCAGAAACTGTTAGCATTGTATGGCACGATATTCGCTAGTTGAGAATTAGAATAAAAATGATACGTTTCCTCCTTTGTATGGTGATGCTTTTTTAGAATAGTGTAAATAATAATTCTTTATTGATATTTAAATAGTAGAAAATTGAAATATTAATCAGAAGATAATAATAATTCTAGATGGATATTTGAGATTGGGATATAGAAATATTAATTATTAAACGCTGTAAATTATAATTCTACGCTGATACGTAAATAATAGAGAATTTAAACATCAATCATTGCATGGAATAATTAATTATTCCAAATGCATATTTAAATATCATTTAACTTTCAGAAAAATATGAAAAATTATACGAAAGAGAAGGAACTTTTACAAACTGCAGAATACAATTCTGCCGAGAATATGTTACAAATTATGATGATATATGATGCGTCTTCCACGAGAGAATAAAATTAATATAGGTTTAACGAGCTTAAACTTCACAAAGAATGGGGTTAAACACAAAGTGAAAGAGGTTGTTAGAGTACCGATAAAGAAAGGTTTCATAATTAAAAGTTTATCCTTTGAGGCTGTAACGTCCATATAAAAATTATAACCTAAATCTTATCCTTACAGATTCTTAATTAAGAAGTTCAAAGCATCTTCTTTTTTGTTTTATTACTGCAGACCTACTAAATTCTTAATACTCTATCGAGCTTTATACAAGGTGTATCGTAATATAGACATAACTTCATTAGTGGATTCAAGATATTAAGTGTAGGTATACATTTTTAATTACTATTTTAAATTTAAATGTTCTCCGGCGCTTTGGAGGTACTATAATTTTTTAAGAATGAATATTTAATTTAAAAAAAAGAAGACAAGGCACTGAATTAATTTTCACCCCTAGAAAGAAGAATTACAAAACTTTGTAGTGTTTCCATTATTTCCATCCCCTATAATTATTACTCGTATTTTTTCTTCAATTAAGTTTCTGTGAATGGTACTTTTTTTGATTATTTGATTATTTTATTTCGATTATTTGTACTTTTTACTACGCAATTTTTATAATTATTTGTTCGTCCGAAGTGATGACCACATGTTATGATACGCCCTGTTGTTATGAAGTATGCGAACTTCCGAGTTACGTGCCAAAGTGCTTCACACATAACGCCGACATGACAGGAATGTTTACACGGGGTGGCTAACCACGATGCTGTGATGGGTTTAATGCTTGAAGCCTGTCGCTTACAAAACTACTAGCTTTTTAGCTTACAGTCGGCGGAAATCAAATTTTCACGAAAGAATATTCCGAAATGGAGGCGGGAAAGCTTCCTCCCTGGAATTTAAAATTGACAGCCCATTTCAGTAATATTGAAAGTACAGAACCTGTCAGAATGACGAATTTCAAATTACCCTTCTACAAATTATTAAGGTGCTTTCGTCGAAATTTATATTGATTTTTGTCAATATAAAAAATCATTGTGTTTGATAATTTATTTTCCATCTTTTATTTATTTATTTTTATTCTAAATCAAAGCTTGTAACGCTATAACAAAACTTCGTATCGAATACATATTGATTGCATATTTCCGATAAATTCCCTTTTTTCATGCAGTATCG
Organism: Osmia lignaria lignaria; assembly: GCF_051020975.1. Classification (NCBI taxonomy): domain Eukaryota; kingdom Metazoa; phylum Arthropoda; class Insecta; order Hymenoptera; family Megachilidae; genus Osmia; species Osmia lignaria. The sequence goes on from NC_135041.1 coordinate 11,456,160, forward strand.
CCTCTTTTCCAACTGCTCCATAAAATTACAACTCATCCTGTATTGCCTTTTAAAGAGCAGAGAATACCGTGTAATTTCAGTGCGAGTTTGTTGTTCCACTATTTCCGCTTGCGTTCTCACGCGAATATATTACACGGGTGAATAAACGGAAAGCACTCGTCCGTGAGCCACGCAATTTTGAATCCCCGAGTGATATCGTGCGATGAATATAGCATCGAATCGCGTCGATTGACCGTGTGCTTTTTTTTTAAGTCACTCAACGTTGTTTCGCCAAGTCATCGATTCGTGGTATCTTCCTAATAACAGATGTCCAAAAAATACAAGCGTATAGAGTACTATCTATCAACAGTTCACGTTCTAGTGAAAAAAATATTTCATTTTTGTTATGATGTCAATTGGAACAATTTATGATTTTCTTATGATCCTAATAGGAACTCAAAATTATTATACAAAGTGATTGTATTTCAAGATTTCCTTAAAGCACAATTCAGACCACAGTGTATTAAATAAAAATAAAAAACTTTATTCCACATTTCTAAATAAGTTTTTTATGAGAAATCATCTTCGTGTTGTTTTCCACCTAATATCCCTGTCATTTTGTATTCGAATATAATTTCATCAATATAGATGACGAAAGAACAGTAGAATTTTAGCGGTGAGAAATTTCAATCAATTCTGCGAGTAATGAAAAGCATCCATCGCGATGAATTAGCACAGACCGGAAAGTGCTTTCGTCACGATTGTAACGTCAAACCTCTTAATCCCGAGCTTCGCCACCGTGAACTGAATTGGATCGTGCCGTATTCCGTTTGCACTCGGCTTATTCGAAAACGAAGTCGTTTCAGTAATTAGAGCGTTATGTTCTCAGGAATTCTCGCACACGTTCACCAATATGCCCGCGAGATTCGCGATGATCAATAACAATTCATGTGTATCGCCTTCGTATAATACAAAACATTGTGTCCCAGTGTCTTAAACAAGCTTTTGGAAATTTCATCATGACTTGGGTTTATATTTAGGACATATCTTCTGTTCGATTAATCAACGGTATCAAGAATAAAACGATCACTACTTGATCATTACAGTAGCAAATAATTTATTTTCTGTAAGTCAAATCTGAGACTTTTATATCAATGGAATGTGCAACCTTGAAAAATATTGGAAAAGAAATATAAAAATAAATGATAATGAAGTTATTATAAGATTATATTTTAAGAAAGATTAAATTTCGTGTTATAAATCCGCAAAACTTTTTTCCAGTACCTAATACTTGCATGTCACAATTGTTCCATATCAGTGATAATCCCATTATTCTTTCAACGTAATAAACAAAAGATTTTAATGGAAAAACGTGTCTAAAAAAAAGGAATGACAGTTACATGCAGCGGCGCATTCTGCTCCCCATCACTGTTTTCATATCTTTACCCCTTTTTTTGTTGGTCTGTTTTGGTCGAGATAGACCCAGGAAAAATAACTGGAGTTCACCTGTCACATTCAAAGAACTCATTTCGACCGGTTGTGTACTCGTTATAACGGCGTGTCCGTTTGTAAGGCGACCAAATCAAAGGGATTTCTGTTTTCATACAAAACAACGAAATAAAATCCATACCGTCGCGGCTGGAAAACTCTTTTCTCCGTTTGCGGCGCACGCGGTTTACTCGCGATTTGTTCCCAATATGTAGCGTGCTGTGATGGAAATGATCTCGATAAATCTTGCGAAATGAAACCAAAACTTCAACGGGTTTCAGATTCGTTCCGGGATTTTCAGCTTGGAAAGCGAGCTTCCTTCGGAAAATACAGAGGAAACTTCACGCTGCGAACACTTTTACGAAATATCTTTGCCTTTGAAAGGAAATGTCAAATATTCGGATAGCACTACAGTTTCCAAATAAAAAATAATAAATAAATTCTGATTTTTGAAGGATATTGAGTTTTATATATCTTACGTGTATAAATGAGTATAAATAAACTTTGATGATTTTTTTTCAATTGTAAAATATTTGAAAATTTAAATGCAGTGTAAAATAAAATGCACCCTACCGAGGGAAACTAGAATTTATCGCTTCGTCTTCTAAATATTCATTTCTTCCTGGTCTGATTAGTAAACAGACAACCGTCGTAAAAAGCGAAACTTTCCAAAGAAAAATAGAAGTCACTTTTTTAATGATTCCTGAAACGACACGGCTGGAGTAATTCTGCATCGTCGACAAAACTGTATCCATGGTCGACTGACTTAACAGTTAACGGCGCCAATATTTAGTGATCAATCAAGATTAAAGTCAACAGCAATCGGGTTTCCAATTACCTTAAATTGAAAGCAATTAGATTACTTAATCAGTGTTGCGAGTAATCAGACTTTCATTTACCATTAATCCCTTTAATTCGTTTGTAAAAAGCAGCTAATACCAGCTAACTGAAGAAGAAAGCAACGCCTTTAAAATCTAGCTCCAGAACATTAGAAAGACGGAAACACGAGTAATAATTAATTAATTTCTGACATAAACGAAATAATATCTTTGCTATATTTTACAAAAATTTGGTGGACCTATCACTGGTCCAGATATTGGCACGTATCAGCAACGATTATGTATTTATCGTTTAAGTACGTAGGCATGTAATTTATGTGTTTTTTAAACGGTGGTAGTAAATCATAACGCAGGTCAGTATATGCGAAAAAAAGGATAATCGGTAAAATATCCACCGAGACACGTTGGCGTCAAGGGATTAATATTCGACGCATAGCCAGGGTAAAATATGTGAACGCATTCGCTTTTCGTAGCCAGTGTGTACGTTCACCATCAAAGAAAATATGCTATTTGCAATCTTTGAAAACAATATGAAACAAAATGAAAAATTTGTTAGTTAGAACAACTGAATAATAAAATATTTTATTATAAATATCTATTTTTATTGTGTCTTTCAGGTATTTTATTAAAATTGATCTAATTTGAAATTTAAGAATATATTTGAAGAAATAATTTTCAGGTATTGCTAATAAAAATTGAAAAGCTTTATCTCCGGCGTTTCTCCTAAGTTGACCATAATTCACAGCAACAAGCTGAGGCCACCAAAATTGAAATTGGAAACGAACGTTTTGCCCGCCGGAATTTCAAGCAAGCAGCAAGAAACACCGCCCCTCTAATAACGTTAAATCAAGATAATCCGAGACTTTAAAAGGATTCATAAATATTTCTTTTATAATAGAACGAAGAATTCCTTGCTGCTCTTTGTCTTTATTTCTTTCTACGAAGGATAGAGGTAAATATAAAAGAAAAACAGCAGTTGAAAGAGGAGAAGAGGCACGTTGGAAAAGTTCAGATCGGATGGAAAAACCGAATAAGGTCCGTTTGTTGAAGAAATGGAAGACCGAAAATAGAATCTGGGAAGGTCAACAAACCTTCAAGTGGAAAGGGGGAAACAAGCGAGGAACAGCAAGAGCTCTTGTGTTATTGGCTTTAATTCGCGGAGAAAGAGTGGTGAAGACAGGATATGAACGCAATATTGATCAGATGCCCTCGGTAACTTCAATTTTTCGATTCCCGGTAAAATTGAACTGATTTTTCTCATTTTATGACGTTAAAACGGCGGGATTTTTAAGCAAACAAATGCTGTTTATCAACTTTCTGCTACGATTATAAAAATTAAAATTTCGAAACAAAATATATAAAAGTTTTTGAGAAAATTTGAGGTACTTGAGACTCGGATCAGGTAGAGAATTATTTCGGTCGGTTTGGGATCCTCGAAATTTGGAGAATTGTGTTCGGGATAATTGAACATGATAGCCAACGGGAAGTATTCGCCGAAAGCTGTATCTAATTTACTCTGAGTTGATCAAAGCAATTCCTGACTCGATCCGAGTATCAGATACCCGAAATACTCGAATTCTTGCCTATTTACGCTTTCGAAAACCAATTCGACCCGACCCGACCCAACCCGAGCCGAAGTAAATTGACCTGACCCGATTCGAATGATACAGACCCCACTCGATATTTTTGGATCCTCACACACCTTTATTGCTATGATATTTTTGAAATAAAAAGCAATAAATGTTGATTTTTAATTAGTAATAAATTTTCAAAAAATTAATACTGAAGGAGCAAATTAATATACTGCAGATGTGAATTCATAATTATGCTTATTTGAGAAATGAAATTATTTAAAAAAAAATACAGAAGTTAATTATGTTGCAAAGGTATTCGTGAGTTAGAATAGTTAGTAAAGACAAAGGCTACGTCTGATTCGTCCACCTTTGCTTTTGTCGCTCCCAGTTTTACCGTAACAGCTTATTACCTGGCAGTATATGCATGAACTACGTGGGTACATACTGTGCGTATAGGGCGATACAGCGTCTGTTGCAGATCTAGTTTTGCCAGGAGCAACGTGCAACACGTCCCTTGTTTACGTCCAGGATATGTCTACACATGGACACCTTTGTTAGCATTCTGCTTTACATTGCCTCTTAATTTTAGCAGACAGCAGAGTCTGACTCGTTAACGTTAGAGCAACTATGATAAAAAGGAAGAATCATTTATGTATATTACCAGATCTTTAGATAAAAATGTAAATAGTCCCTATTTTATGAAGGGTGATTGGGTGTTTCTGATGATACATCATTTTCGAATTAATTTGATGGAAAATGGAGAGAATATTTCAAAGAGTAATATTCATGGGTCTACGATAGGGTTGAAATTGTTTGAAGGATCGTTTAAGCGCGAAAGAGCTAGTACTATTAAAGCCTCGTCACGGAAGTGACGCTTTATCTATACAGGATATCGATTAACTTTAATGCAAGTGTCTTCGCGAAGAAGAATCCCAGAAAAATACGATTGACTGTTAATGAAGTTAATTTAAACGAGCAGAACAAGTTCGATACAGAAGAGCGCGTTTAAACTGATGAAGAATAATCAATATAATCAGAATATTATTATTTCAACGATAAAAGTGGAAAAGAATTTATGAAAAAGTTGATATATCTCATGAATAATTCAATTTAAAATCACATAATTAAAATACTATGAAAGTTAGTCTATACTATGATAGATAGTCTAAAATAATTTGATAATATAAAAGTATTTGAATAAATTTGAAGTTTAAACCTTGATCAAATGTTTCATTAATATCTTTAATACAAAATGGCTGGTTGATAATTGTAGCAAACACTATAGCTCAGTGCCTTATTAAAGAGAGACCTATGCGGGGTTATAGCCTTAGGCACTTTCCATTCAAAGCCGTTCATTTACTATGTCAAAAATACTGAATGAAATTTTTTTTTACTCATTTCAATTTTTTAACTAAGTTCGTTTAAAAATTATACATTTAACTTTAGGTTAATATCTTTGTATACATCTTGTAAGTTTCGGTCACGATTAACTCAGGTTCTGCTATTCAAGAATTATTACATATAGTTTAATAAACAATGAACAACGAAGAAAAAGATTCTTTATCGGAACATTTATTGTGACAGTGGTGCTGGTATCGGATAAACCGTAAGGTTCGTCTAGAAATTTTCAAAAAATATCCACCGTGTTATTTCAGTATTCGTGAATAGATTGTATTGTTGTTGCAATGTTTTTTTTTGACGATTGATGGTTCAATCTAGCGCGTCGGTGCAACAAAGAAACGCATATACAAGAAAAAAGTTGAGAGATAAATAGTAGTTTAGCCGGCAATATCCGATTGTGGGCCGAAACTGGATTTCACCAGGACAGTTCAGTGAAAAAATAACGAATACCTCGGCCGGCTGGTTCGCTAGGGAAATTTATTTAAACGAAACCATTCAATAACGACATCCCCGAGCCAAACCATCGACTCTCCTCTCCTTCTTTTTCTCTCCCTCTTTCTCGCTAACCTACCGCGACACTCGACCCATTAATTTTTCAACTAGTCAGCAATCCAGCTTCGCTTCCTCTTCCTTCTTTACCATTTTTCTTTAGCTTCTTGTCCCTTTAAAGAGCGTTCATCCACCGGTTCGTGTCTTCAAATACCACTTAACCGGTCAACCGACTGTTGGGCATGAATAAAATCATCATCGGTAAAGCGATAGGTCGATCGATCCGTTATCAAGTGTCTTTTCTCTCTTTACCTCCATTCAGAAAGTTCAGGAACCTTTCTACCCTGATACTTTGCATTCTGCATGTATTTAGGTCTTTCTCATAATCTCGGCTAAAAGCTGCTTTGTTTTATATAGGAACAGTGCTACTTTTATAATAATAGAACCAGTCGTTGCTCTCCTTAACACAGCGTCAACTACAGGATTATTTATTGAAATTTAACAAATTACAATTTGTAATCAAGGAAAATTTCACTTTGATCCATAATTTTTCGCGAGAAAGCCGAAATTTAATAGCCAATCTCTTTTTTTTTCAAGTTACCGAGTTGTCAGAGTCATCTGTACATCAAATAGAAAATCGAAAATTTCATTCTCAGGCGTTTCAGATGGATTCCACGAGTGCCACGTGAAAAGGGAAAATTATAAGGGCGCAGTGATGCATGAAACATGTAGCGTCGAAACCTCTCCAACATGGAGAAGTCCCGTATTTCAGATTATGATAAGGAGTGAGGTAGGTTCATAAATAAATTTAATAATAATTGAGCCAAAAACGTTTGATTTTATTGGCTCTCAAAAAACGAAGGGGAAAAGCCATACGGCATAAAAACCCCTGATTCTTAAAATATATTAAGAGAAAAAGCGAATCGAAGCAAGGTGCGAGCGATCGCACGTAACGTTATCTTATATCGTATTTAAATTAGAATAATCACATATGAAGCGTGTATTTATACTGTGTAATGAGGGTGGTTATGTGTAATAACCAACCCTATCGTGTCGTTTTGTATTGAACAATAGTATCGAATCAGAGTGATTACAGGAAGTAACCACTCTACCGGGTCGTCGTCACGACCACGGATGTCTTGTATGTAATTGTAATATGCGTATTCAGGGTGGTTACGTGATGTAACCAACCCTACGGGTCGTCGGTGTGACTGCAATAGTCACATCCGAACGACATCCGAGTAACCAGGGTGGTTACGTGATGTAACCAACCCTACGGGTCGTCGGTGTGACTGCAATAGTCACATCCGAACGACATCCGATTAATCGAAAGAGATTCGGCTCTTGCACTCGCGAACTAACCATATTACGATCGCGACCCGAACTCCCGAAATCTTCAAGCCGACTGACTTAAAAAAAAACAAGCAAGAATACCCGGAAATTGCCTGAAAATTCTAGTATAAGAGGGGTGGCATTTGAAAATGTCCTTCCTTTCTTTCTTCCGATTGATGACGCACGAGGGGCAACGAAACCGTTAGGTCGTTTATTACTTGCACATGGGACCGAACCGAGCGAAAACCGATAGACAAAGGCCCTGCCTTGACTCGTCCTTCGAATCAAAGGGCTATTCCCGGCGACGAACGCGCTGGGCCTCTTAAGATCGTAAACCTCCCTCGATCGACAAAGGTTCTCAACCGCGTTCGAACATGCTCCCCCCGTTGCGAGTATACCGAGCAAAATTATTCTAGCTTCAAATTAACGCGAATACATAATAAACTAACATGCACTATTTTTAAATATACATAGGTTGCGTCACTATCACTAGCTTGATTAGTTCGCGTTTTATTAAACGTCTTCAAGCAATGGACACAACACGGAAATGTTTCTTTTGAAAACGCCGTTAGCGCCTTTGATGGTAGCCACCCGCACCTCTCCATCACCACCAGGATGAATCTCCAGAACCCTGCCCAGCCGCCACTGCATACATGGTAGATTCTTATCCATGAGAAGCACAATGGTGTCCACCTTAATTTCGCCACGGGCCTCCAGCCACTTTTGGCGCTTCTGCAGTTCGTTGAGGTACTCTGTGTACCACCGTTTCCAGAAGTCCTGGCGAGCCTTTATAATTAATCTCCATGATGACAGTCGATTCTCTGGAACCGAAAGCAAATTATCCTCCGGCAGTATCGTGAGAGGTCGACCCACCAAAACATGCGCAGGTGTCAGCGCAAGCGGATCATTCGGATCCGAAGAAATAGGGCACAGCGGTCTTGAATTCAAAATAGCTTCGATCTCAATAGCAAAAGTGTTAATCTCTTCAAAGGTAAAGAGACGTTCACCTACAACCCGCTTGAAGTGGTGTTTGAAAGACTTGACCGCCGCTTCCCATATTCCCCCGAAGTGCGGTGACAAGGGCGGATTAAAATGCCACGTGATATTTTTACTTACCGCGAACTCATTTACTTGACCCTTAAATTGGTCCGACCCGAACAAGGCATATAATTCGCGTAATTGATTATTGGCACCTACGAAATTCGTGCCATTATCTGAATAAACGTGCGTAGGTATCGCGCGACGGCCTATAAAGCGTCTAAAGGCTCCGAGAAACCCTTCTGTCGTTAGATCGCTGACGATCTCGATATGTACTGCTTTAACCGACATACATACGAAGACGCAGCCGTACGCCTTCACTCGATTTCGGTTTCGATGTTTCTTCTCCTTAACGAATAGCGGCCCGAAAAAATCTACACCCGTATGAGTAAACGCCGCGGCTTCTTCAACGCGCGATTTTGGCAAATTACCCATTACCCGTTGCACAGGTGTCGCCCTAAAACGGATGCACCGAACGCATCGTCGCACTATTTTCCGTACCTGATTTTTCCCGTCGAGTAGCCAAAAACGGTGTCGAATCGTATATAACGTACTTTGGATGCCCGCGTGGTACGTGCGTTCATGAGTATCGCGAATGATCAAATCAGTCACATGGTGATATGACGGTAAGAGAATTGGGTGTTTTTGCGAATATGAGATCTCAGCGTTCTGTAATCGCCCACCAACGCGGAGTAAACCATCTCTATCAATAAAAGGGTTCAAAGATGCTAATCGATTACCCTTAGCTCCTCCCGACGACGATATATGCTGGATCTCGCTAGAAAACTGTTCCCTCTGAATCGCTCGTATAATCGAGCGTTCCGCCGCAATTTTCTCCTCCGCGCATAACTCTCCTCTATGACTGTTTGATCGAAGCATTCGTAAACAATAAGCTACTACACGGACGAGTTTCGGATACGAGGAAAAATTGATAAAAAAGTCGCATTTATTAATTGTGAGTGCTAGACACGTCATCTTTTTTAACCCGGGAAGATCTGTAACGGTAAGAACTGAATTTATCGGCCAAGAATCCTCGCGACCGCGCAACCAATTAGGACCTTCGAACCACGAGTTATTTTGACAAAACGCTGCGGGATATTGACCGCGGGACAATGCGTCAGCTGGGTTGTCCTTTGTCCTGACATGCCGCCATTCGGCCTCTACGGTCTTTTGAATCTCTGCGACGCGATTAGATTCGAAAAGTCTCAACACCGACGGGGACTTCCTCAGCCATTGTAGAACTATCGTGGAATCGGTCCAAAATGTAACACGATTAATTGGAATATCGATAGCCGAACGTGTTTCGCGATATAGCCGAGCCAGCGTCAACGCACCGCATAATTCGAGACGCGGCATGGTCATTTCCTTGAGCGGCGCGACCCGAGATTTCGCACAAGAAAGACGCACGAGGGTATGACCATCTTGATCGCAAGAACGTAGGTATATGCATGCTCCGTACCCTACCTTACTCGCGTCGCAAAACCCGTGAATTTGAATATTACTAGCATTTTTTAGGATAAGCCTTCGGTCTACGGTTAAGTTGTTCACGAAATGAAGTTGACTTGAGAATGCGGTCCAACTGGAGCACAAAGCTTGTGGAACCGATTCGTCCCATTCAAGCTTCGCTTTCCAGCATTCCTGCATAAAAACTTTCGCGGCTAAAATTACTGGTCCTAATAATCCGAGTGGATCAAAAATTTTCGCTATTTCCGACAAAATGACGCGTTTGGTAAATTTCGCGGGAAGTTCGAATGATTTTACCGAGTATACGAGTTTGTCTTCGCGCGCGTTCCATCCGAGGCCTAACGTTTTTTTCACGGTACTATCATCAGTTACGCAATCTGTCCCGAGGATTTTTTCATTAATGTTGTCGAGAGCGTGGTTATGGTTAGATGCCCACTGACGTATATTAAACCCGCCCCGTTTTAAAAGTTCAATTATCTCATCGCGGATTCTCAAAATTTCTTCTAGTGAATTCGCGCCCGTTAAAAGATCGTCTACATATAAATCCCGTTTCAAAATTTCAGACGCGTACGGAAAGTCTGTACGCTCGTCATCCGCGAGCTGCTGGATCGTGCGAATCGCGAGGTACGGAGCCGACGAAACACCGAATGTAACCGTGTTCATCTCATAGGTTTTAACGCGATCCTCGTGATACCAAAATATCCGTTGGTACTTCCTATCCTGAGGGTGAACAAGGATTTGCCGGTACATCTTCTCGATGTCGGCAGTAAGCACGTACGCGTGTGTCCGGAATCTAACTAAATGCTCAAAGAGCTTATCTTGAATAGTGGGACCGATCATAAGCCTGTCATTTAAAGAAATATTCGTCTCCGATTTAGCTGACGCGTCGAAAACTACGCGAACCTTGGTAGTTGCACTGGTGGTTTTTATCACGGCGTGATGAGGCATGTAATAGCCTGCCACAGTCTCGTCGTCAGCCCGAGACATATGACCAAGAGTAATATACTCCTGCATCACCTTCGTGTATTCTGCCTTAAGTACTGCGTTCGCGTTTAATTTTCTTTGTAGCGCGTTAAACCGACGGAAAGCGGATCGTCGCGAGTCGCCAAAATCTCTATCGCCGGTGCGAAAAGGCAAACGCACAATATACCGTCCCGACGCGTCGCGCGTTGTATTTTCGCGGTAATGCGTCTCGCATAACGCTTCTTCTGATAATCCCGTAGTTTCGGTGTCTATGTTTTCTATTAACCAAAATTTGGCGATTTGTTCCTTTAATTCTAATAAAGCACACGAGACTGCTTGTTTTTCCGCGTTATCTCCCGCGCCGCCAACTATTACCCATCCGAGTCGGGTTTTTTGTAGAAACAAATCGCTATCGTCGCGAGATAATTTAATTTGCCCTATTGATAGTAACGATAACGTGGCACCGGATCCTATTAAAATATCAACCGGCCGTGGTATATGGAATTCGGGGTCCGCGAGACGTAAATTAGCGGGGATTTTAATTAGTTCACGCGGGAACACTTCCTCCGGAACGGAATCTGCAATTCGCGGAACAGCTAAACAGGTCAAATCTTTTTTAAAATCACTATGAATCGAACTAAAAGTTATATTAATCGAACTGCTCGCTATCGTATTCATTCCGTTAATCGCACCGATCGGAATGGAGCAGGATTGCATCGGGAGCCCTAATTGCCGCGCGAGTTTGTCCGTAATAAAATGTGCCGTCGCACAAGTGTCTAATAACGCGCGAGCTCTTATAAATATTCCCTCGGCGCTTCGAACGCGAACTACTGCACTCATCATTAATTGCGAGCGGGGAACGCAACCAATGAGGGTTAATACGGAGCCTAATCGTCATGAAGACTTTGTCTGATTGGTCGTCTCGATTCCCGGTTTCGCTTGAGACGTTGATGGTCCGGCGGATGACTGTTGATTCGCGAAGCTGTGCAATAATGTGTTATGAAAACGCCCGCAAAATCTACAACGCGACCCCTTGCACTCTCCGGCGTGCGGACGAAGGCAATTTCGACATAATTGTTTCCGTTTCACTGTATCCCACCGTTGGGACGTGGTCATTTTTTGAAACGTCGGGCATTTATAAATGTTATGATTTTGCTTGCAGCAAAAACAAGAAATCGAAGTCGCGGTGACGAATGAGCGCGCACTCGCCTCGGTCTTGCGAGTTTTCGCCGCGCGTGGTTCCCGGTCGGATCGACGTTTGTTTCCGGATTGATTCGCGCTTTTTTCACAACTGTCGACCTCTTCGAGATGGTGCAATCGGTTCGCAGTCGCGCTCACGAATTTATAGAACTTCTCCAGGCTGGGAAAAACGTCCTCGTCCAGCAACTCTTCCCATTTCTGACGAAGGTCGCTGGGAAGCGCCTTCTCCAGCACACAGATAACCATGGTGTGATCGGGCTCTATATCTAATGTTTTTAACATGCTTAGATGCTGGCGAACATCGTCGATTAACTTCGTAAGCCCGGACGGAGTGGCCGTAGTTAAACGTTTCATATCAAGAATGGCATTCAGATGTCTTGAAATGAGTATCCGTCGCTTTTCATACGAATCAGCGAGTAGCTGCCACGCGCTCTTATAATTCTCCACGCTCGCGCTGAAAATTATGACCTTTTTTAATGCTTCGCCTCTCAAAGAATTCTTTAAATATATAAATCTTTCCAAATCTGTGATATCCGTACGCGCGTCGATCATAGTCAGGAACGTATTTTTGTACGATAACCACTCGTCAAAATTCCCGTCGAATGTCGGTAATTCCGCGACCGGTAATTTCATGGTACGACGCGTTTCTATCAAGGTATTATTTAAACCTGTATTCCCTAGCGTTTCGTTCGTTCGCGCCCCCGACGTACCGGCGTCTTCCATCCCTTCGATCGCACCCGCGCATTCATAATATTGGTCTTGAATTTCTAGAATGTCGTCTAACCGATCGTTTGTTGGATCAATAATCGCGAGCTCATCATTTAATTCTTCGTACGCGGTTAGCATATCGGTCACTCGCGCCAATCGTGATTTTAGTACTAATTTATTAAATCTACCAGACGCGACGTTGTTCACGAGCTGCGTCACTTGCGTCTTGAGGGTGGTTCGTCTTCGATTAATTACTCGAATTCTATCCATGGTTAAGGTTGTCTAAATCTGACGTTCGCAATAAACTACACGAAAAACCGACTGAATTTAATTGAACACGGTGTCAAGCACCTCAAAACGACCCGTATGATACACTTATGATTATGTTATAAAGTACTTAACTTATGGTGATGGACAACTGTCAGCAGTAAGCAGCAGCCGGGCAAGATGTTCTCCAGGAGATGATGGTGGTGGCTACCTTTGAACTCCTCGATATCGTTCACAACCGCACTAGATGCGCAGAATATAGCACTGTTGTGTCTTTATACTATTGCACATGTACGAATTGATCACTTGTAAAATAAGTCCGATAAAAGTCGACAAATACCAATCCAGCTCTGTAACGTGTTTCCACGTCAAAAGTCAAGACAAGAATTGGCCTGTTGGCCGTTCGCAGCCCTTTATATTTCAAAAGGGTTTACCCCCACAAAGGGGGTAGCATCTTGCCTTCGAAGACTTTCGCACGGCAACGAGAATGACCTGACGGCCTGCACACGATCCGTTTTGAACGTTGCATTTACGTTGAATTTTCTAATTTCTGATTATACTTTCACTGATTTATCGCTCACACCTCACAGGAGGCACCAAAAAATGTAGCGTCGAAACCTCTCCAACATGGAGAAGTCCCGTATTTCAGATTATGATAAGGAGTGAGGTAGGTTCATAAATAAATTTAATAATAATTGAGCCAAAAACGTTTGATTTTATTGGCTCTCAAAAAACGAAGGGGAAAAGCCATACGGCATAAAAACCCCTGATTCTTAAAATATATTAAGAGAAAAAGCGAATCGAAGCAAGGTGCGAGCGATCGCACGTAACGTTATCTTATATCGTATTTAAATTAGAATAATCACATATGAAGCGTGTATTTATACTGTGTAATGAGGGTGGTTATGTGTAATAACCAACCCTATCGTGTCGTTTTGTATTGAACAATAGTATCGAATCAGAGTGATTACAGGAAGTAACCACTCTACCGGGTCGTCGTCACGACCACGGATGTCTTGTATGTAATTGTAATATGCGTATTCAGGGTGGTTACGTGATGTAACCAACCCTACGGGTCGTCGGTGTGACTGCAATAGTCACATCCGAACGACATCCGAGTAACCAGGGTGGTTACGTGATGTAACCAACCCTACGGGTCGTCGGTGTGACTGCAATAGTCACATCCGAACGACATCCGATTAATCGAAAGAGATTCGGCTCTTGCACTCGCGAACTAACCATATTACGATCGCGACCCGAACTCCCGAAATCTTCAAGCCGACTGACTTAAAAAAAAACAAGCAAGAATACCCGGAAATTGCCTGAAAATTCTAGTATAAGAGGGGTGGCATTTGAAAATGTCCTTCCTTTCTTTCTTCCGATTGATGACGCACGAGGGGCAACGAAACCGTTAGGTCGTTTATTACTTGCACATGGGACCGAACCGAGCGAAAACCGATAGACAAAGGCCCTGCCTTGACTCGTCCTTCGAATCAAAGGGCTATTCCCGGCGACGAACGCGCTGGGCCTCTTAAGATCGTAAACCTCCCTCGATCGACAAAGGTTCTCAACCGCGTTCGAACAAAACATGTCAGACCTTACCAAGCAGGTCTTCAGAGATGCATAGAATTCTTTAATGAAACCGTGGAAACGTTTCTCTGCATATAAGAGTGCTCGTGACAAAGACTGGTTACGTGTCTGTCGCAGAAACTCTCGTATTCTATCATTGCGATCCTCTTTTGCGAAGCTTTTGTTAAACGATCGAATCAACGCGAAAGAGAAAAAGGCTCACGACTGTTGTTTCTGGCAACGAATTACTCACTAGACGGCACGTTTGATAATTTTTTTATTTACAAGAAGTCACTCTTCGTTGGCGAGCAGCATAAAATGTAACGTTCTCGCTCAGAGCACAATTTGAATGTACAATTGCAAAATTTAGGTTATCGAATTACTGGTATTTTCTGCTGGCGAAAATTTTACTCTTCAAACTTGGCAGAATAAAATGATACGAAGGAAAATTTATTCTCACTAGTGTCCATTTCATTTATTTATTATTTTTTTTTTTCGTATAAACGGGGATAACAATAATTACCAAAATTAGAAATATTTTAAAACACTAATAAAAATGTGCTTATTGAGAATAATTATATATTGAGAAATTGAAAAATTGAAGAATCGAAGAACCGCAAAATTAAAATATTAAATAATCGAAGAATTGAAAAATGAAAGAAACGAAAAGTGGGAAGATGAAGAAGTAAAAAGTGAAAAAATTGAAGAACTGAAAAGTGGAAAATGAAAATTAACGATTTCAAGGAAAAAAGAATTGCGAGTCGCGTCGCACACCTGAGAAGCGATACTTCGAATCAAAACATTTCCTGATCGTACGAAATGGGATAGATCGATCATTCTAGATCGATGGTTTCACGTAGCACATGATACCCACGTTTCCATTGTTGTCCATCGAAGCCGAAAGCCAGCTTGATTGATGATATTGCGCAACCTGGATCAACTACACGGTCTGCTGTTTTGCAAGACAATGATCAGCTATCTTCTCTTTTTCGTCTTTATCGCGACGAACAAGGAATAAAGTCGTAAAGATGACCATTTTCAATCCTCCTTGGCCACTTTTGTATTATACAATTGTATGAATAAAATATGGATTGCAAATCGCTGTACACTATACAGTACATCTCCATCCCTTATCTGTTACCATTGCGCAAACAGTTTCCATTGAAACCATTGTTG
Source organism: Osmia lignaria lignaria (assembly GCF_051020975.1). Classification (NCBI taxonomy): domain Eukaryota; kingdom Metazoa; phylum Arthropoda; class Insecta; order Hymenoptera; family Megachilidae; genus Osmia; species Osmia lignaria. The sequence continues at coordinate 11,471,647 of NC_135041.1, forward strand.
CTGATTACTGACCCAACAAGCAGGTGTATTTGAGCGATAATTCAACGAAGGTGGACGTTTCAATAAACAGAAATTATTGATACATCCTTGATTAAATATTGAAATCAGCTGCATGAAATTTAAAGGAATTGAAAAACTAAACAATATTCTAAATAGTATTAATATTATACTGATTCTATAAGGTTGCAAATGAAAAAGTTTAATTACCAAATGAAATAATAAAAAATTAATATTTAAGGGGAATATTCAAAGTCGTTTTTCTAAAGCACTAGGTAAGCAATGCATGAAAAACATGAACTTTCAATTATTCTGATTGCAAGCTCAGTTTCAGGATACTCATAGTATAATTAATTATGAATTAACCATAGGTTAATTAAAGTATTTTAAATCGTTGTATATAACGTAACCAAAAAATGAACAAACGTAGTGGAAAAGTTTCAACGGTCCGTTTCCGAAGAAAATTTGACACGATGACTGGCAGCAGGTTTAATCTAGCTGAATTTACAGCAGTCTTTTAGAAGCTCAATCTTTTTGGATACATCTGCGAGGCTTTAGAAAGCAGCCCCTAACGCATCCGTTTCCTTCGACCCCAACGCTTTGCACCCACTTCGCTGCACCCTAAGTACGTGTATCTCCGGTCTTCCACAACACAGACTCGTTATCACATTGACATTCCTCCCAACATTCCGCCCCGAATCCTCTATTTTCCCACCCTCGAGAGGATTTATTTCCGTTAGAAGAAACGACCAGAGAAAATGAAGCTCGGTACAGGAAGTGAAACCGTATAGCCGTCTTCCGTTGGTTTACGGTAAGATTATTCGAGCGTATTAAAATGAATATTCTTCTGCCTTAAGATTGGATAGAAACTGAAACTTGTTTACGAGTGAAATTGCTCCGACAAAAATTTATTGAAATAATTTAAGCACCCCATTTCATATTTATAAAAAATTTGTTAGAAATATTTCATTACCTCATGACATGTTTAATAAAACAATATATCTTAATTTGGAAAGGAAATATTTAAAGAAACTTTAAAAATGTATTACGTTAATTGAAGTACCCCTAGTGTTTTTATTTTCCCGAGAATTTTTTTGAAATGTTTGGTTTAGTCGTGACATGTTTAATAAAACTTTACGGACCTTCTTTTGAAGATAACATCATGTCGCTTCTACCAGCATACACTTTGAAAAGCACATGTCAAAAGTTCTCAGATATACCAATATCAAGAGGAGCTCACGTTGCTACTTGACATGATACGTTCTTCTCGTCAAACGATCATATCTCTTTGTATTTCTCGGAATATATTGATATCAAGTGATTCGTGGATTGCTTCCTGTGTAGGTCGAATTAAAGCAAATGTTTCCTTTATCCCTTAACGCTGCTCAATGTTCGCCAATGTTCAAAATAATATTTAGTTAACTAATATCAATATGTATGTAACAGTCGTCGTTTCACTTCCAATGTTTGTCTCTTTAACGAGTAATCAAATGAAAATATTTATAGAATATACAATGATATTGCAAAACGGATGATAGATTATAACATTATAACATTTCATGCAGTGGCGATTTGGAAGCAAAATATGTAGAAGAAAATAAAATTTCTTATAAATATCAACCTAAAGTAATGAAAAAAGAAGAAAATCATTTTTATCATTATAATTCATTGGAAAAGAGAAAAGAAATTTCATGGGATATCAAGTTAATACCAATCCATTAAAATTCATTCCAATTTAATTAGCCATCAACTTAAGCATTAAGATAGCAATTTCCTTCTGCAAATTCGCTTTTGACCTCTTGAATCGGTTTTAGTTCTTCTTCCTTTTTCTTTTCCACTTTTTTAGTCCCTTCACGTTTGAAGAATGCGAAGCATCCCGATCGATTGTCGCTCTTGGCACTCTTCGGAAAAGAGTACATGCCTGAACGACTTTTGTGAAGCATTTATGAAAGTAAAAGAATGGTGGTATGTAATAAAGATGTTCAGCCAAAATTCTAATGAACATTGAAATTACGATGAAACTTTTTTCTTTCAAACCACTCTTTAATTAACTTAATACAAAAATTAAAATGTGCATGTGAAAGTTCTAGATAGTACAAAAGGAAAATTGCTTAGTGCTCAAATAAGATACCTAAAGACCAAAACATATAAACTATATTTCAGTAATAATCTTTTATTCTTAAAGCACAAAAAACATTAGTAATTGAATTAAAGCGACGAATAAGATTACATGAATTTTTAATTTTAGAAAAGAAATACAAAATATTAAAATTTCTTATACTTCATAATTACCAATATTTTTTATAATGAAATATAAAATAAAATAAAAAAAGACGTTATTTTTTAATTTGATTAGATTTCTGTTGTATTTATTTTAAAATGCATTAGAATTTTCATGAACATATTTGACAAAAATTTCACTAAATTCATTTAGGTGAGTTGGAATTCACCTAGTCTGAACGTATTTGCCAAATATCTGTCACTTCCAGCAATAACTAGAAACTTAAGGCCCATACAAGAAGACAATTGCAATGATGCTCAAGCCCATATGAATAGTTCTGGATAACATATTTTCACTCCTACAAGAAAACTCCTCTGTGATTTTCTGGCATTCGTGCTCCTTGGAAGGAAAACGACCATCGCGTGTGTCACACTATAAAACTTTTTTATACACCTAGTATAACCACAGTAACAGAGTGCTGTGATAAAAGTCGCAAGAATCAGATTCCTTTTTCTCAATATTTTAATATCACAAGAAATTTTCTCCCATTTTTACAGCTGCTCCTTTAAGATCAACGATCTAAATATGCAGTTCTTTCAACTTTCAAAAATTCAATTTTCCTTCTCCGAATAACTTTGAATAAAATTTTTAGCAATGTCCTTTCCAGAGACTGGTCCCAAACTATATCTGAGAATATGTTCAGTGAAATTTTAACAATGTTCCACTTGAAACATATAGAAAAAACAATCTTGAAAATTCTTGCTATCCCTATATTTCCATTTTCCGAGGGAAATCTGATTTGACCGCGAATGTACCCTGTTATAAATCTTGGTTCCTTTACTTGAGTTTTGTTCCATTCTTCTTCTTTTCTTCTAAAACGTTTTGTATTCTATAAAGAATTGTTATTTGCACAAGCTTAAAGTGGATGCGTGTTCAGTACGCTTGGGAAGAATCTTGATTAACGTGAAAGTAAGCTAACAAATAGAATTACTTAAACGAAATACGAGCGTCTGACAAAGTCCGAGTAGCGCTTCTACAGTTCGCTAATTAACCTCAAATTAGAAGCAAAAGCACATTTGCCAAAGAGAATTAAAGAGCATGTGTTACGCCTTGATGGTTTTCTTTTTTGGTTAATTCAACGTTTTCCTAGTGTGCCTCTCTGAAAGATGGAAAAATGAAATGAAAGGTGGAAAATAATGTCCATTAACAAACGTTTTACCAACCCTTTGAGATTAATTACTACAATTTTTTTCTAACAGTTCTAAAATAAATAATACATGAATTTTTCATTATTTGTAATTCTATGAAGAGAAATAATAATTATTACTATTACTATAAGTTATTTCCCAACTTCAAGTATGGATTATTTACCAAAGAATTAATTTTCAAATATAAATTTTTCATAGAGGAGATATAATATTAGAGCTACTTAAATTTTATTATTCAAGCTGTCGATCACAAATGACCCGTATAAAAGTCAAGGCGTGAAGGATATTAAGAAAGAAGTTTTCTGCCTAACGTGTCAATTTATTATAGCAGATCACCGACATAATTTTATCGCTATTCAGAATTTTCCTTTTTTCTCCATTTTTCAATAAATTTAACAACCCCCCTGACAGTCAACGCCTCAAAGAAAACGTCGATTTAATTTTTTAACCCTCGAACGGTGGAGCCGGGTCTTTATTGACCCAGCGTCTGATTTATAGTTGGATATTAATTTTAGATTTTTTTTACACCCTCCTTTGGTAAATTTTATACCATTTCTTAAAATATTATTAATCTGACGAGGAAAATTTTAGGGTCTAAAAGTGAGAGCATTTTTTGGGTCACAAATGACCCGACTCGATCATTTCGAAGAATTTTGATTTATGAAATATGAAATAAAAATTACTAAAACTAATCTGTTAAAAGTAGGGAATATCGTTTAAATATCATTCATATATTAAATTCTCTTTAATTTTTCTGCTGGTGTAAGTGAAGGAAATCATGCAAAAAACTAACGTTCGCCTTCTGCAGTTCCTTGCACCTGGCTTTTAAGTGAAACAGAAACGAGAAATCGATACCCATCACGATGTACTTTCATCCCACAAAAATCGAAAGAAAATCTATTTGGGGACGAAAATAAGGTCAGCTGTATGAACCTTTTTCTCCGTACTTTCACACACGTTTCTAGCACCATCACTCGTGGACACTTTCTTTTTATGAACAAAAGCACTTAAACCTAAGAGAGCATCATTATCGTTATCCAATAGTTCACCAGCGTAATATCTATGCAAAAGAACTTTTCTTTTTATAAAGCTTTAGATACTACTTTCAGTTTCTTATTCGTGAATATAAACCTCAGCAATAATTATTTGCACGAATGATATTCTTTGCTGAAATTGTTACAAGATAAATAGAGTAGAAGGTAATTATAATTATTTTCAGTCATATCAATTAGAGAACAACAAAATCAGATACTATAAAGTTATTAATACCTTGACGTATAAAATATATACGATTATTTTGCAGTAAAAAATATCAATTGGATTCTCTTAATTAAAACAAAACAATATGGCATCCAATTTTTGAATATAAACACGTTTCATTGTTCCGGGAAAGTGAATTTATACTGGATATCGATTCGAAACCACTTCTCTTTTTGCACGATTCAGCTTACTAACAATCTACAGTTCGTTTCATCTGGATAATTATCGCGTTAATAAAGCACTCGCTCTCTTGTTACATGCATCCATAAATCCTCATCAACGATAACAACGAGAAAAAATTCAAAAGAATATTAAAAGTACCACGATAATTTTGCAAGATCAAAATTAAATTTGGATTCTTCCGTGAAAGAACACGGCTTGGTTTGAAATAATTCATCAGGCGAAAAATTCACAAGATTTGTGATCTTTTTATTCCTTCAGTTAAAAGCATAATTATAATGCGATATTTGATGTTTTATTAAAAAAGTAATAAAGAACAGAATAAAGCTATTACCGACATTATATGTTTGTTAATTAAAAAAAAAGAAAAAGTATCGGAAGGAAAGTTTATTCTGTAAATTCTAGACGAACGTAACAATGAAACTAACATTCCAGAATTCCAATACCATCCAGCAAAATATGTCCTGGATGAAGATATGACTCGCCATCAAATCAGGCTTCCCCAGGAAAGATTGTGATACTGCGGTTTCACATCCTTTCTCATAGGCGTCCCCGGGGAAAATGACAATGTAGGGAAAGGGGATACATATATATAGGAGTCTATCCCTATCACTTGCACATAAACGTTCACGCAGGAAAATTTGAATTAATATTTACTTTGTTATTCGTACTTTTCTGTTATATACTAAAATTCACAATATTTAATAATTAAAAATTATATTATTTTGATTTCTAAATTGCTTTTAATATTAACATTGTCAAAATTAAGACTTTGAGAATTCCTGTTTTCTCTATATCGCCATTTCCTCTTGAGAAGTCTGATTTTATCACGTGTGTACTTAAACTTTGACCTACACAATTTTCTCGAAACTTAAGTATTGAAGTATGATAATTATTCAGATTAAAAACAGAAAAATCATAATCTAATATTATAAATATTTTTGAAGTTATAACAATTCACCTGTAATAAAATTATTTCTATTGTCTATGAGGAACGTCGGGTTGGAAAGATTGAATATATCATTTATTCACTTTGTAGTAAAAAATCTAACGAAAAGTGTAGATATTCCATATAAAATATACGTTTTTCACGGATTTCTATTCGAACGTAGCTGAATCACTGGCGGCGATACATTTTTGGTTCACATTTTTCTCTTACAAATGGCCCACTTTAAAGTCGTTAACAGTTTCACGTACAATTCCTAGAATACTCGAAAATCGATCATCGATATATACTCGACAAAACCAATGGAATTCGTGCTTAAAGTATAATCCGTATTCTGCACTGATATCAGTACATACGTGAACGATTATTTATCTTTGTCCTGAATCTGTAAAGTAGGACAATCAAACGATTGCGTACGGGAATCTTAAACATGCGCCAACTTTTAAAGAATATTAAACTAAAATGAACAATACCAATTTGAAACGGATACCGTTCCTAAAGCCTAAATTTACGTGCTTTTATAATTTGTACAAACTGAAACAATTTTGCCTTATATATAAACTATTCAAATAAGGGTTAAATGGATTAATATCTCGAAGAGTTGCACAAGGAATCTGAAATTTATATATCGTAAATCATTTTTCAAAGAGCCTGTATAGAAGCACGGACTAAAGTGGCTGATGCTGCACGCAAATTAATCTGCCCCCCAGCTGATGGATCTGGCGCAACAAATGACTGTGTCAATTAAAGAAAATTTATCGAAGACGCTGTGAACGGTGTCGGGTCGACACCCATGCAAGCTTGGATTCCCCTTAAGCCCGATAAATTGGCTGAGTGGTTTGAAAGTCCTACGAGACCAGTGTTCGCTACACGTTCTCGTAAATAATTCTCAGCATCCATGGCACGTCGTGCAAGTTTGCTTTTGCGGTTGCGCGAACAAGATTGCACGGATGTGTAGAGAGAATAGAGCTTTAAAGGAACGACGCCTGAGAAAAATTGGCTGAAACCAAGTTATTCGATACTGATGTCCTGATCATTCACACAATGTTCCATATTTTTGTTCAAAAGTCACAGAACATTTATCTCTCATCATGGTTTTTAACCAAACATTGTCTGATGATCCAGTTATCACTGGGGTTCCAGTGATCCACCTTCTAAATCTTCTATTTATCATGTCGAAGAATATTGAATATTAACCTTTTTCTTTACGATTGAATGTCATTTAATTTTATAAAGAATAAATTTTAATTTGTGATTCAAGTTTATCGATCCAGGGAACCTTTGTTAGATTGATAGCCTCGGATCCCGGAAACCTTAATCTTTCCAACAGGCCCTAGGCCTATTTTGCGTATTGGAAAACGTAGCCCTGTTTGTATTTCAAATAGTGAAAATCATGTTTTTCTTTTCTTTTTACCACGGAGATTTTATAAATTGAAATGGGAAATAACATAGATTTATTTGATATCCTTATAATTTGAGGTTACTGCACTTTCAAGCTTTATTATGGCTTTTATGAAATCCCTCCTATCCCCTGAAACGTTATTGTGACGTGAAATACTAATTTATCAGGTTAAATCCTGTTTACGTCATCCTATCGATTGTAATCATGTACAACGTAAATGTAGACCCTCCTTATACTGCGTTGTTAAATTCGATAAAATTTAATCAAAATTTGTAATGGCGAATATTTACACGAGAGAGATTAAAGCTGTATTATACATAAAGTTTATCAATTTTAGGTGCATACGCTATTTCATGCATATTTTTAAACTTCATTGTACATGTTCTAACAGATTATTTTTATTCAAAAAAAAATTGGTCTAAGTAAATCATAATATCATAATAGTATTGCAAAATAGTACTTACGCCATATCAAAATATATCACTTCCCCTTAGGGAAAATATCAGTCTGTAGACTTTAAAGTTCGAAATTTCGAACATCAGCGTATATAATCAATAAAACACGGTTAATCAACGTTATCATTAAAAGACTCTTAGTCAAACTGCTCTTAGTAAACTCAATCAAAGTCAGTCAAAACCAACTCCTCCAAGTTCGACAACGGTTCAACTGGTACATCGATCTTTGTCACCGGCATTCGAAACTTCAACATTACAGTTACCCAACAATTTAACGTTAAAAATGAAACCCAGCTGGATCTCGTTAATATGAAATTCAACGTATCGATCAAAGTATCGTTCGTAGCTTGTTTACGAAGACGTATTCGTGGAGCTGGCTGATTCGTTCGAAATCACGGCGTTACGATACAGTAACAAATCGTTTTGCATTTGCGTACCCGCATTTATTCACGCTCTCACGTGGCAGCGACATATCACTCGAGGGATAGAGGAAGCACGCTCGGTTGCTGATTTCCATAGTTCGGGATTTCTACTGATGTTAAACCGAAACATACTTCTCAAGCTTATGAGAAGTTCTGCGCCCAATCCCGTTTGCTCGTTTATCTATCCACTCCTACGAGGCAACAGCGATTCCTTATCGCGGTTACACCGGCCAGAAGGATTTAGGAAATTTGTATCTAGCTCGTTTACAATGCGCAACTTCTTTACAGGGATAAACTTCCGTCTGTCGGGCTAACTATTCGGATGGATATATGAAGAACTTAGCACATTAACTGCCACGAGAAATTTTCTTTTCCATATCTTTTAAGAGTCTATCCTGCTATGTAAGTTTAAAAACGGTTCGTAAGTTTAAAGTTCTTATTTTTGAGTAGTTATCAGGCAGAGTAGCGAAATTTTTTAAGGGGATACTAGGCAGTATTTTAGTTTGACTTTCATTCACTTTCATCACTATCAAGGAAAGTATATTTTGTACGTAAGAATTTCCTTTTTGTCCCTAATAGAATAATTGTGCAAGAAAAATAATTAACACGTACAGTATCGAGTAAAATAGGCTTCCCTAAGAAAAATGGATAAGGTTCCGAATATCCCCAATGGCCAATCGACACGATATTTGGAGGGATGGGGGAGAGGAGATGGAAGACCCCAAATATAAGGAGTTATCTTCATCAGTCTATTAGTTTTCGAGATATCAATTAAAAAGTTTCCTCTATATTACTTAATAATTATTCGATAATAAGAATTTATAATTTACCATCTTTTTTGAAGCTTACATTGTAGGGTACCCTATTAATGCAGAAATAAAAAACAAAGATTGCTAAGATTCTAAGAAACTTTTATAATTAATAATGATTTTGGAAAATCACAGGTTCATTGTTTCTATTAAATATATTTTAAAGATTCTAATTATATCTTTTACAAGGTCTTTATGAAATTCTAATGAGTGTTTTGGTGCTTTAACACGAGCAGAAATATTTAATGTGTGTGATAGATTTGGTGAAAATGTGCAAATTGGTACTTAGGAAAGCTATAAAAGGCCACCTGTTACGAAATGGCTGTACTTTACTTCCAACCATTTTCCGTTTTAGGTATTACAATGCCAAATTCAATACTTAACAGTCTGTTCACACAATCGTAATTGTATAGAAGGAAAACAAAGCTTTTTCATCAGAAGCTTAAAAACCTGTTTAAAAAAATTGAATTTAACAGTTTTTCTAGTTAATTAATTTACTAAATTTAATTTTTTCTTCTAGTATAGTCAGTAATAGAGTATAGATGTTTTTAAATATTTATTGAATTGTGTTACTAAAATACGAGAAAGAGTAAAAGAGTAGGTTTATGTATGTATATATGCACATTGGCAAGTATTGATGATTATTTGGTTGTACGTCTGTACCTTCCGTAGGAACCTAATGATTTCAAATTTCATGCTTCATCGATATCCTGTTGCATGCATTGTGCAAGTATGTCCAAATTCCAAACAATGCAAAGATGAACGACCTAGATATCTATCGATTTCAAGATTCCATAATGCCATTATCGCCTAATTAGCTCCTTGACATTTCAATAGTCTGCCGTTTTTATTCCCATTTCTAAGCATTTTCCGTATTTCGAGAAAACGAGTTGATTAATTTAAAATTATAAGAAATATATTATAACAAAGTATATTTCATTAACAATTATCTATAAAAGAAAAACTGGATTTTATTGCAGTCATCGGGACCATTTTCGAAATTATGTTTACATTTCACGATACAACCCTTTCCAATTAATTCCGTGGTACTAGGTAATAGAATAATTAACTACTACGTTCCGAGTAAGTGGTTCGTTCAAAGTAAACGCACGTCCACGAGGTAAAAACCGAGAAAATCTAGTTAGAAGAAAATAACTGCGAAAAGAGCATTCAAGAGGGTAGAAATAAAATCCTTCCTCGCTAACTAATACTTCCGTTTTTCTCTACTTCAGCCTATTTTCTATTCCATTGCTACTATCCTATGCATTCTCTGCATCTATTACTGTTTTTTTCTTCTAATTCTTGCCTGGCCAAACCTGCTCACTTCTGACCCCTACCTTGACCCTTCTGATCTTAGTGGGATAAATTGTGTAACATGCAGGATAATCTTCATTTATAAATCTAAACTTACATAGGAAAATTCAAGTGAAAAGGGTTATGAGATAAAAAAAAGCAGTCATCATCGACTTTATTGTAGAAAAGTTTCAGACACCATATGCGGTATAATTGTATTTTTGAAACGCTGTAATTAATTTTCCATAAGTAATAAATTGTAGTAATTAAAATTTCCAAAATTTAGTTTTTTATTAAGGCTTGCTATTAATTATTTTAAATGATACTATATTTATTAAACCCTTAGTATTAGAAAGTATTAATACTTCAATCTGAATATCGCAAAAAGTTGCCTTTGTGCAAAATAAACAGCCCCATATTGAAGGAAATTTCTATTAAATTTTAGATTAATTCCTTAATTACGTTGCCTGACTAATTAATCACCGCCTGGTTCAAACTCGACAAGGGTCTTAAACTACAGGATTCGTAGGATTACATGAATATTAACCTAAAATTGGTTAATTTATTTCAAGTAATATGTGAGGAGAGGCAATAAAACAATGGAACGGTAATAAACATGAAACATGACAAATTGGAAACGAACTGTTTCATCTTTTAGCAAGCAAAAATGATTTATTATTAGTGAAAGTAAAAAAAAAATTGATGAAATTCAAAATTCAAAAATCCGTTTCGCTGAAATTCAGTGTGAAACGAGGAGTAATAACTATAAAAATTCTGACATTTGTCAAGTTTCATACCTAATGATTCAATATATAAAAAATTCCAAATTGTATTACTTTAAGTTTGAAACCATTAATTATTAAGCAGTATATTCAAACTGAAAACGAAATTTATAAAATGTAATAAAAACCATTAAAATCGACCTGTATTGTCAGTAAAAAATAATTAATATTTTTCAATAAAAAAGAATTACTTTTCAAATCAAAATATTGTTGAAACCAGGAGTTTTTACTGCTTTATAGTCCATTTAAAACTCACAAATCTCTAAAATTTTCTTCCTTCCATCTTTAATTCAATTGCTTAAAATAAACAAGAATAAACAGTGAAAACAAACCATTTCGTACAAATTAATTGAGCGAATTTCGCGCTTTAGTGTAATTGAAGGTTTATTATATTTCAAAATAAACATCAGGGTTTAAAATAACAAACGCCGCAATTATTTTTGCACCAATTTAATAGAAATGGAAAACCGAAATATTAAATCTCGTTAATTCTTAAGAGCACTGTGTGTTCTTTGCGTCAAAGGCTATAAAATGTTAAAACAAAGGAGGTAATTTTTATAAAAGTTTGCAATCCCATGGTACAGAGACGTGAAAAGTAGAAATGGAAAGAAGATGTATAAAGAACCTTCTCTAAAGTTTGGAGTGTACAGGAATCTTCTTTTTAAAAAGCAGTAAGATAATCCGCTGCTTTTATGCCATGCAAAAGCATCCGAAACCAGCCAGTCACTTTCCTCAACGAAGATAAAGAATTGTTTATAACTTTAATATGTTTATTACAATTTTTCTTCTTCATTTCGTAACTATATGTTATCTACTCTTCAAGTTCTGAATTTTCTTTTCTGTTTTTAAACCTTTGAATGTTGAAAAATGCTTCCAGACTCCTCGTTCATAATAATTTATCAATATTGATAAATTGTTAATAAATTTTTAAAATTAAAGTATTTTGGTTTAACAAGGTTTTGTAAAAATAATTGAGATTAATTATTTTAAGTTTGACAAGTTTAAAGTTACAGACTAGGATTAGACATTCTACTATATTAAATTAAACATTAAAAATTTGTTATTACACGTAAATTATTAAAATGACGAGATGTACAAATTGATATGTGTAATCACCCTCACCTTATAGATGACCATCGTTATAATTGCACCATCTGTGTTCATTTTTGATCCTGACTATATATCACCAACAGATATCGTACCGTGATATCTCCGATTAACGATACATATATCGTCGCGCAGGGTTCGTGAATTTTCATGCAAATTGCTATACGCCATGATGTGTAGGTAACTGGGAACCTCCGAGGCGAATCAATGGACATTAATTGAAATAGAAGCAAAGCAGGCGAACCAAGATCAACGACGACTACTGCTGCATTATGCAACACGATAAAGACTTTGAGAATATTCAGAAGGGGTCGCGATAGACATTACACACCCTAGCGTTTAGCTCAAAGGCGAGCCAGGAAGTCGGCGACGCCGGTCTTCGAGAATTCAGATTCCGTCCTGTCTCCAAGGCGACCCATCTAGATCAAGCTTGGCCAACTTGATGCCCTTTGGGCATTTATCTCTACCGAGCAACTAAACCACCTAACAAGAATATTTCATGATTAAATTGATGTTGAATATTTTTACATTAATTTTACTAATACCAGGAACGGGGGTGTTTAATCCTTACCGTGTTATAATTTAAACAATCGTTAACTTATAATAAATTTTTTCCATCTTAATGAGTTTCATATATTGAAAGAATAATTTTTAAAGGAACAGTGTCAAGTTTATAAAATGAAAATAATATGAGGCACAAAGTTAAATTAAAATTGTGGTTCTCTTCATGGTCCGCCGTCCGAGGATTAATAGAGAATAGCAGACAAAGTAAACAATTTTATTTTGCTTCATTTTTTTACTGTCATACACCATTGGCCCAAGAGCTTCATGTGTCTACGGGCAACAAAGAGCCAAATTACCCATGCCTGATATAAATGACATTTGTAGTCGGCTCGTTTCAAGAAAACAAGCTCGTAAATACGTCCTGGGAACTGACTTCTATGGCAATAAGCAATCGACGATCCCGACATCCCTCTGGAAATAACGGCCACGATAATGATATTCTGTTTTCTCTCAAGGGTACCTTCGCAACATAATTTTCCACTGGTAATTCAGTGGATTTTGACTTAACAAGTATGAAGACTTTAGACCTACTAATATTAGGTCATGCCACAAGTAATATTGTTATATCAGTCAATCGATGTTAACCCATTAATTCCCAGAGGTTGAAATTATATCATTTTCAACTCTCAAGTTATCAAGATGATGATACCTTCTATTATAAGCATAAGTTAATGGAAATTGGTATTCACTTAACTCGTTAACCTTTTAATTGGAGAGGTATAATAATTTACCAAAAGTGCATTCTGTCAAATATACTATGACAAGTTAACTCGTCATCTCTAATTAAAGGGTTAATATCCACAGTTGTGTCCACCCATAATTAGGGCACCATTCGCAGTTATAATTCTGTTTTTATAATTAATAATTTTACATTCCATTAACTATTATAATTAACTACGAATTATCGAAGTATAGTGTTTTAATTGGAGCGATATTAATGGAAGCAGTAATTGTCGGTAAATATGCAAATATGTAATATAGCATTTACGTTGGCACATTGGCTAGTAGTAACTGAAAGGTCCAAAGTTAATCTAGTTGGTACTTTGAGACTTTTAGAAACTCTTCAGGAAATTAAACTGTAACTACACTGTGTGTTTACCATGCAAATGATTCTAAATTAACGAAACGAACTCATGAAAGATTCAGAATTTTCTGTTTCACGCTTACAAAACTGTCCTCTTTAACGTTTAATCGATGGATCATGTGAATATTTGACAATTAAATAATACGTGTCGTATCAAATATTAATTGCACGCATATGAGAATAAATGCTGGACATTTTCAAAAACTTTATTCATGTTGTGGTGCCTTCGTTTATGGTTCAATTTAATTAATTAAAAGTCTTGAAAATATTATGGATTCAAATACTTGCAACATTAATACTTTTATATTTAGTTTTTATTTAAAAGTTGAAATTGGGAATCTTTCAAACTGGCTTGATATATTTTAAATTGAAGCATAATATTCCACAGTTCTTCCAATTCTCCACTTTAATTTCCAGCAAATAAGTCAAAATCAGGTTGAACGAATAAAAAGTTTTTAAGAAGCTACATAAGTTCTCGAAACGCAGGAGAACAGTCATTACTAAGGAAAAATTCTTCCCTCCACTTTTAAAAGAAAGTATCTCTTACAGGGGTACGGGTAATTCCAACAAATATGTAGACTGCGGCGAGAGATTTAACTAACTTTGAACAGTTTCCAGTTTTAGGGTGAAGCTGCTTCTTACAGCTGGCATAAATACTTAAGTTAACGATTTCAGTTTAACGCTTACGAAAGAATGTGACCAAATTTCATTTTGAAATGATTTTAATCCTAGGACTGTGGGGCTGGGTTAATTGTGACTAAGGCCTACAATACGTGCACTGAGATTGAACTAAAATTAACTGTTTAAAATTTTTAACTAAAAAATTGTATATAAATTGTATAAAAATTTAGAACAGTGATTAATTTACGATACTTTTATATCATCGAATCATATCGAATTATCGAAAAATATCTTCGATATTAGAATGAAGCGTGCATCCTTTCTTATCCGAGTACTTCATTTCATAAACTAATAATGCTATTAAAATGAATATAAGGAGCCCTTTGTAATCTTTTCAAGATTCAAGGATCTTGTTTCATTCCTTCATAGCCGCATGATTCTTGTTCTGTACACGAAAGCTGTCGCAGGATAACCTACATTCCACGGAAAAAGACTTAGGTAACCCACACGGAAATTTCATTAACAGAAAAGATGCAGCTGCACGAACATCCTCTATCTCGGGGCATTCAGATCGAGAGAAACTCCCTATTGCGAAAAAGAGAATTCGTAAACTACGATCTAAACCGGCACATTTCCTGGACAACAATTCCGTCTTGTTTTTTAAATTAGAACCGTTGTTCGCCGATTCTTGCCTCCCCTTTGTTCGTGTGCATTCAAACTGGTTATGTATAAACGAAAGAAAACGACCGATGCATGCCGTTGCTTTATAAATCGGAACAATACTCGTCTTCGAGGAGCTAATATGAAGAAAAAAAAAAGAAGAAAAATAGTAATATCTCGGTTGCATGGAACTGTTCACACGAAATGCTTCGATATCGTAGGAAATTACGATTTATCACGACAGACGGCTAACGGATAATGATTTTACGTTGAAAGCGGGATGCACGCGTGAGTCGCGTTTCAATTTTTCGGCGGAAAATATACGAGCCCGGGTATTTAACTTTCGCAATCGCTAAATGAACACACAGAATTTAATCGAAACTACGGGGCATGGCTGGTTAATGAAAAGCACTTTCGGACACAGAAATCGATTTGATCTGCAAACGATGTAGGCAGGAGCCGGTTTCATTAACGTAAGATTAATGAGCTGAGCGGCTTACAAAAGGTAATTAGATTGGATTTGGCGATGAAAAAAAAAGAGGATATGAGCACCGGGATGAAAGAGTGTTTTCGCACGTTTTTTAATAAATCGAGGGTTAGCGTATCATTTTATCGTTGCTTTAGCCATAAAAGATAGAAAAGAAGAAATGAAAATAATGTGTTATTAACATGGTTCCATTTTTCCTTAATCCTTGTCAAATTTTTATAAAAGACTTCTATTACACAAAATTGCCACTATGAATCAATGATAAAAGTGTTGCAATGACAAAAATTCCACTTAGGTCAACAAGTTTTACAACATACTTTTGTTGTTAAAAAACTACTGTTCGAATACTTTCACATCACCCACACTGTTATTCTTCTTACTTCTTGGTATTATTTTAAGACAGCGATTCTCAATTTTTTCATTAATGCATATCACCGAAACCAAAATATAAGAATTCCAATACCATTAAAGAAAGTCCTATACATAAGAATTTTAAAAAAATTATACACTTAATTACACTATGGTCATACATTACCATTTTCTCTGGGGAAGTCTACCATGCTCGAAACTGTACATTTATTAAAGAATATTAAAATTATTATCTATATATTGCAGTAATCATGCGCGTACCATTAGTACATACACCACTAGTTTGAGAATTACTATCGGAAGTGTGATAGTGGAAAATTTTAGTACGAGATCTTCAAACATTACCAACAGTATCAATCATCATGTCAGGACACGATGCAGAGCAACTTTCTCAATTTAAAAAGCAATAACGCTGTCATGAAACGTAATGGAAGCGGACGAAACTTTTTCAATAATATAATATAAGTTCCAGGACAATTTCCTTTTAACATTCCCAAGGATTTCGACGCAAAGACCACCCCTTTTCAAAACCGTTCTCGCGCGTTTCAGTGCTGACATCCCGTTAATAGAACTTATCGAATGCTATCCAACAGCTGGTACGAAAGCTCAATTTCTTCGAGTTACTTCCGCCATGTTGAAAGAATAGATCCTTAAGAAATTTTCACCGCGATGAACACTTACTTTGTGCGCCAATGTCTACACGACCAAGTTAGATGAATCAAGTTTCGTTGATGGATCCGGAGAGCAAGAAAAGAGTAGAAAACGTTCTCAGGAAAGTTGCGAACTTTCACCCAGAAATCCAATATCAGGGGACGAACGTTTACAGGATTGGAAAGTAATGTTTGTGCATCGTTCTGTCGGTTAACTTTCAAAGAAAGAATCATCGTGTTTACCGGTTTTCGTAATCGGTGACTTAAGTGGACGTTCGTTTCTTTTCCTGTGGTAGATTGATGTATCACTGACATCGAAAGTTTGGTACGATTTGATGACATCCTGTCAATTTAAAGCTTAGAACTGAACGGAAATGATTACTTAAACCACATATTAATCCCAGGATGGCTGATCACAGAGACGATGATAATTTAATTTTGTAGTGTACATTATTTTTTGACTGAACTTTATTTTAAGGCATACAAAATTACACCCTTTTGCAAATTTTTCAAGCTTCAAATTAATATAACATTAGTTCTATTATTTTAAAAATTGTGTCAGACGTTGAATGGTTAAAAATCGACGATTTAATATGAAACGACCTTCGATATTATACAAAGTGTACGTGTGTTGCGTTACGAAGATAATTCCTACATAGATCAATCAAATATAAACCATAATTGTTTTGCAACAACCAAACATGCAAATGCACGTTATTGCAACAGTTTGGGAAAATTAATGAGCGTGTTTAGAATCGCTTTGCGCAATTCGTTTTCCTGTGCGATCGTCCTGCTAATAGCTAACAAGATAAGTGGCTAATCAATTCATGGCGTTATTGCGCAACGTTATATTATTATTTCATTAGCGAACGGAAAAATTAAACTAACAATAAACGAAATTCTGCAAAAATGATAATGCTTAGTGTTGAAATGAGAGACTACTGTAATCGTAAGTGTTCGTATGGAATAAGCCATATTTTGATGAACATAAAGCTGAAAATTTCACTCATTTGGGTCAATTGAAAATCAATATGACAGATAAAAATTATTGGAAATAATCATCAAAATAATTTTGCTATATGCAATAATATTCAAAGATTTATTTTACATGATACTTATTTGAATTACAGTGATATGAATTATTAATCGAAATAATAATTTTTTTATGAGGTTCAATAATAAAAATAATTATAATTTTTAAAACATGAAATAGTCACTTTGAATATTACTTTCTTACTAAATTTGCATTTAAAATATCACTATCTTTAGTGGTCCTAATATAAAAAATTTGTCACGGTTTAAATAGAAAATCGTTTAAACGTATATTTTGTATACCTTCTGTCGGCGCAAATTAATTAATTAATAATTTGTTAATTACGCTTCTCGACCGGTGATGCATCCGTAATCGTGACATCTATTTTAATAACGTGTTTAACGAGCTCGAAAATTTATGTATTAAATCTCAAGCCTGCAAACCATCTACCTTTTTCGAAAAAAAAGGATTAAGAGAATCAATTAACTGACCCAATGTATAATTTACAGATTCAATTTAATTTAAAATCCACTTCATTTCCATTTTTTAAATTTCATATATACGTTTTTTAGATATCGTTTGTTAAATATGTAGAAATGGTGTGTAATCGGACATAATTGAGTTTCACGTCTCGAATTACATTCGTGTCCCATATTGATCCCACCCACCCCTATATACAACTAATTGAAAAAAAAATGAAGAAAATAAGAAAATTCTGAGTATCACTAAACCTATACTAGTAATCTAAAATTTTGAGCAAAGAAACTGATTTTAAATAATAAAAATCTTTACTAGATAACTTAAAAGAAAAGAAAAATCAAAATTCATGTTCGTACGATTTTACATTATTTTTATCATAGTTAAATTTACTTATTATTAAAATATTCTATATTTTGGTGCTATACATCTTATTTTTTCATTAAAAAAATGTAACAGTTTTTATAATTAATGTTAACTATACATATTCTGTCCTTGTTTTTCCATTCTCTCATATGGATTTTTTACTTTAGCTTTAAGGCATTATTAAAGAGCATAAAATGTTGCAGCTAATTATTCGTGCTATTTGAATACGTCAACACAGCGTTATGTTATTCTATGCTAATTAATAAGAGACAAGCAGGTGATTGCCAAAGGCGAGATGAAACACAATGCTAATACTCCATTGCACGTGACATACTCTTTTCGGCATCGATAGCTTCAATTTTATTCAAATTTATATTCTTATAAATATGCGAATCAGGCTGATTTAAAAATCACTAAAATATGTTGTCAATGATGTTCATGCAAACTTTATTTTATTAGTAACTAAATTAAAGAAAAATGTTTAATACTAAATTAAATAGACATTAATAAAAAGAATATTTGTACCTTTTTATAATAAAACCGTTTCGATTTTTGATACAGTCATAATTAGAGTTACTGATCAAAAATGATTTTATACATACGAAAAATTAAGTTAAAAGAGAAAAATAAAATTATTACGAAGCTTTTTCCCAAAAAGCTGTTTGTTTAGTAATAATCGATACACAATGTGAAGAAATGTTCATCCAATAACAATTTCATTTTATTAGCTTAAAAATATCATCCGTTTTACTGCACACTCAGCTATGCTTTCAGCAGTCATTTGTTAATTAAAAAAAGCATACTCGTACCAGACGAGTTTTCAAACTCTCAAAAGAAAAAATTTTATTTCACACTTTCAGCTAATTCTTTTTATGAAGGTTCATCTATATTCCATGTATACTATCTCTATAACATATATTGTCTAAAATATTAGATTAACTTTAATACTCTTTCCTACAGAATTATTTATTACAATTTGACAAATAACAACTCTTAATCCACAATGGCTTATAGTAAAAAGTGGTCACACTTGAACAAAACATTTCTAACTTTCATCAGTGATGATAATAACAAAAAAAAAAACTAAATTTTTGCTCACCTTTAAAACTAATATAAAGTAAAATTTTTAATATAAAAAAATTTACACTTGATTTTTTTGTAATTTTATTAATGATACAGTTAAAATGTACGCTTCATTTATTATTCTATGTATCATATTTGCAACGAAGTGTTAATTAAATATAACATCTACCCTTTTGTTAGATTGTTTCTTTCCATGGAATTGATCAATTGTCAGGTTTAAAATGTCACATCACGGACGAAAATGCATTAAACGTCAAATTAAATCGCTTCAGCTGTATCGACAACAGAGAGAGAGAGAGAGACAGAGAGAGAGTAATAAATACGCCTGGAGAGAAGCCGTGGGGTTAATCTAAGGACGCAACTTTCGACAGAGCTGGTGGAACGCTTGCTAAACATGAGATTACCAACAAACTTTATGCAGACGCGTCTCCAGTAATAAAATTAAGATGAACCTGTAACGCAACGCCGAAGAGTTTAATTACAACCCCTTAAGCACACATCAAGACACCTATTTCTCCATCAAAAAGACAGGCTGCAACATTTCTGTTGCAGATATTGATTTTGCTATGAACATACCAATATGGTTCTCAATATTCCTTATTAATTAAAAAAAAAAAAAAAAAAAAAAAAAAGAAAAGTACACAAAACCTTGATATACACCATCAGGCAAAAGTATAGAACAACCGTATTATAGAATTATAGTATGTGCTCGATAATTTCTCGCATTTGGATCTCTGAAGGCGGACACTTCCATCAAACGGGAAATTATCGAGCTTCAATGATATGCGTGCCTTCTTCACAATTCATTTGTTAATTTAACGAGAAATTACATGGCAGCAAGTAAGCGAGCACGTGCTGCATTAGCTGTACAAATGAATTGAATGCTGTTTTCTTTTTTCATTAAATATTTATTTTTAAAAATAATTGTTTTTGTTACTGGTGTTCTTGTTAACAATTTCTATAAATACGGTTTGTTCGAATATTAATACCCCACTTACTGGAGTGACAATAGATATATTCGAGCTCTAATTAGTAAAGATTAGGATAGTTAATTTTCAAATTTAAGCTTCCAATTTATCACCTCACTAATAGAATTACCCACCATCTTGCCCAGGTATCATTGTCAGATTTAGGACATTTGTGGAACTAATTGATAATGATAAGTGTAATTTAGATATAATTCAGAATTAAATTTAATTGCTCACTAGATACCCACGTTCCTTTTATCGCAGCAATATTCTCAAATTTATATTTATGAGAACTTGAATTAACAGAGCCGTATATTCGCGATCAAATTAAGCACTCCTAAGGAAAATGGCGAAATTTTGACGATATTATTGATAAAAGTGATTTAGCAAAAAAGGAGTACAGTTTTTAATTAATCAATATTATAAAATTTAGTATACACTTAAATGAAGAGTACACGTAACAGAAAGAGGAGATGATTAATTCGTGTAGATAATGTTTGTAAACTTTTGACCGATAGTGTACTTTAAATGACACTGGTGACGAAATAAAAAGCAGCAGTAATTGAGATTCACCGCGCGCAAAGCTTTCCCCATGATATTTTCTTTCAGTCCGGCGTCCACGTTTCTTCGCAGTTTCCCTTGCACCGGTATCGGAAACCGTTTTTCCACCTAATGGCGTTCGTCCTTATCTCCACATACGATCCTATAGAAAAAACTTGCGACTATCTTGAACACGATCAACCACAATGACGAAGTGCAATTTCGACGGTCACCGTGTACGTTACGCCAGAACGATATTTTATCATTCAAAGTAAATTTCGAAATTGAAACACACTGCAACGGAAAGTATCTCGGTATCGCATAGAAAATGATACCTTTGGTAGAATTGTTCACTTTGAACTTTTATCGAATACAACAATAACAATGAGCACAATCGAAACAAATACACCATTCACCGACAGAAAAGCAATTTTGATAGATGAATCATAAAAGCGGTTTGTTTTTCATTTTTCACTACGATACGAAAATACATACAAAAAGAGAAACGTTTAAATAAATTTTTCCACCTCTATTAATTAAATTATTATTTCTTTTGATCATTATATATTCATTGTTGTGTCGTCACTTTGAAACAATTACTTTTATTCATTTTCACGGACCAAGTTTATATATAAACGAAACATCAAATTACACTGAAAATTCCCCAAGAGTTCACAGATTGACTGACGGAAACAAGAAACTCGTTTAGAAGTTCATCACTACCGTAATTTTCCGTGTTCTCGGTAAAAATCAAGATAACTTTCAAGTACAACTTATGTAGTTTCAAAGATTTTTATAAACATTTATTTCGCATATTCATTAGAATAAGATTAATCCTAAACAATTCTCCTTCCAGTCTGTTAAAACCGTGCTTCTATCAGAATGAGAAAAGAACATATTATTTAAAATAAAAATTTGGATTTTGGAAAATTTGAAAGTGGGTTAAGACGTTGGCTGTCATTCTAATTGTCATTCTATATCTTTAGTTTAATACTAAAAATGATGAAGGATTTTTTTCTTGTAGATTCAATTGGTTTTTATTTTTCAATTATTTACCGGTGATGGTTAATGTGCTGAACAATAAAGAAAAGGATACAACTTAAAAAAATAAAAGCACGTTGTAATACTTGTATCACTCGAAGCAAACTTAGACATTACATTGAAACAAAAAATCACATTTGAAAACGTACGCAGAAATATTCGCAACCCTACAAGTAAAGTTAGTCCTCACATAACAAAAAGTACGTAGAGGTATACATGCAAATATTTGCAGTTCTCCAAGGAAAGTTAGGTATTATATTAAAAAAAAAGAACAATGGGCACAAATATTTGCAGCAGTCAAAGGAAAGTTAGACATCACCTTTAAAACAAAAAAAAGAACAATAAGCACGAATATTTAGAACGATCGAAGTAAAGCTATGCGGTACATAAATATAAAAAACGAAAAAAAAAAAAAATATGTGCACATAATGTGACATTGTGCTCTAGATGGAACATAATTCCGCTATATTGAAGCTTTGATGCGCGTCTCTAAACAGTGAAGAGTATTCGATACGCGCGGGTAATTCAACGTTTAATGAAATTCAAAGCGGCCGCTTTCATTGTCACTTATGATTTCACCCATTTCCTATAAAGCTGTCGAGCGAGGTTTGCTTTAATGAAACGCGACACAGCTTGTCACACACCCTTCTCCGTTTGAAAAGTACCAAAGCCATATTCGAACAACGTAAAAATCCTCTTGACGAAGTAACTTCGTTTCGCTATTCTCATCAAGCCTATTAGAACGGCGCTGCAATTATAAAAACAACTCTCACGAACATTTGTAACTTCCGCGAGTACAAAGAGCACCTTTTCATTAACCAAATGCTCCAAATGGAGCCGGGCGACACGATATCGAGATTGCAATCGTATCGGCGACGATTCAAAGAAAAATGTCAAAATAGAATTTCGCGTTGAAAATTTTAAGAAAATTCCAAATTTTAGGATACGACGCCCGGTGAAACGATGGGATTGATAAATTTTTGCACGAAGAAAGAAACTTGATGCGATGTACGATGGATGGAAATAAAGAAACATTTAAACAAGATACTCACCAAGGGGGGTACCGCGGGTAGTGGCGTCACGTTGCAAATGGAAACACGGGATGAACAACAGGAAATTACCTGGAGCGTGTGGCCTGCCACTGGAAGAACTCGAATGTCACGATCGAGTGAATAAAAGAAAAACGAAAGAGGAAACGGAAAGTTCGGATTCTCAGCGGCGAGAAACGTGCGCGTGATTGCGTGTCGGGGCGCGGACTGAACGACTGGGAGAGCACGGTACGTCTCCGGTTGTCCCACCCCACGTTCTCCTCAAACTATCCCCACTTTATACCCCGGCATGAAGCTCCAAAGCTTCCCCCACGATCCCACACCCTCGACACTTCCAGTACCGTTCGTCGTCAGCGCCAACGCCCTTGCGCACTGGGGACGTCTACGAAGCGTGGCCTAGCCGCCTAGCCGGTCCTTCGTCACTCGACACCTTCAATTCTATCCTACACCTTCCTATCTCGCTTCCTCCCTTTAATTATTATCACCTCGACAAAAAGAAACCGTGAAATTCTGATAATTCACTGTGAAACTATTTGTAATTAACGCTGGAAGCTGCTCAGCCTTTATTTGGCCAAAAAGAATCTAAAAGAACTCAAGTTACCTTCTTTAACTTAATAAATAGGTTTTTATTTTTAAAATCATTTATTTTTAAGATGAATTATACTTCTTATTAACCCTTTCTACCCTCAAGTACCACATCAAAATGTTATTGCTGAACGTTTATTACTCTGACGATGAATTGTTAAAATGTTGAAGTGTTTTATTAATTTATTACAATTTGAATGCTTCCGTTTCGGTATCTGATCAAACGCTTAAATTACCTGGAAATTCTTGTTGGAACAATGCGTCTTAGGGGATAAGGTGTGATTCTGGTTCTCTCAGGGCAGAATTGGCCGCAGTTAAAGTGCTATCAGTGATTCAAACTTACTGAAGTGTTGAAGATCGACAAGGAAAATAATGGTCCTCTATATAGACGGGATAGGCTGTGATCCTTCTAGGGTTGAACGACTACACGAAAAGCAGAAAAGCTTATAAGATATCTTATCGTGATCGCAGACTCTGATGGGATCAGAAAATCACCTTAATACCTAACATCCAAGGAACCATCATATATAAGTGGCCATTAATGCAGTAATTTCAGTGATTCAATTAGGATCAATTAGAATCAACTAACTAAGTTTTCTCAATAAATCATCCAATTACAACTTCAAAGTGTGAATAAATTTTTAGTTTTTAACTACTCTATTAGTTGTATGATTTTGACACTCACATTATTTCACACGATTTCACATGATTTTTGAAATCCAATTATATTAGTTTATTTGAAGAAGTATTTATTCTTTTCTTTGACATCAAAGCTAATCTACAGAAAAGACATTAGTTGCTGGATGATCTAATATTTCATTACCGGGGATGTGTAACAAAAGTAAAACAAGATTATCCCAAACAAAGACACGTTCGAGTACAATACTGATAAAAGTACACCATAAGAAAAACAATGAACAATAGGTCGTCTAGCTCTTTGAAGCAGGTGAAAGATAAAAGCTGATGACTGGCTAGACGTATTGATTTGTTTCTTTCAGAGGTAACAACGTTGGTATTTATCTTTAGCAAGAGAATGTTGCCTTTTCGAGAAACTTTTATCTTCATCTTCCACTTTGTCTGACGTATACGGCGAATGGAGTGTTGATGATTAGAGATCACCTGGCGCATATACTGGGTGTCCAATATAACCATTTTGAAGTCAGTCATGTTTAGGAAGCATTTGTTGAAAAAACCAAAGAATTCTGATAGAACTAAAAGTAGCATGAAATCATTAGATTCTTACATATCACCCTGTTGCATTTTGAAATACCCAAAAGTCCGACACTGTTTGATAACATCAGTAAATTTCTAAAGACGATCTAAATTTAAGATTCAAAAGTAAAATGTCAATTTATATGATATTTTTACTCGAAGAAACTATCTTCATTTTCCTATTGAATTTAAAATTAACCTCTCAGCAAACTAATCATAAATCATGTACTTTATTAAAAATTAACAAATCTTGATTCTGTATGTCAAGCAACAAGAAGAAGAATTATTCTGATAATAACATTTTAACATTTCATTCGACCGATCAAATTTTTGTTAACATGAAAAATCTTCTCAATATTCAAACAGACATTTTACTTTAAGCCTCGATTAAATGTTTCAGAATGACATTTAAGATTGTCAGGTGCTGAGAAATCTTTGTTATGGTAACCTACCGAGACAGAAACACGACGATATTACCACAAACGTAGATTCTGAATACGACTATAAAGGAAAGCTTTATAAGGGTATTCAAGTTTTATGTTAAAAGTACAGAAGTGTGTGCATTTGCCTCCTATTATACTCTCGTAGAATCATAACGTGGGTATACGCAGCTATATGCACCTTTAAAGTGCAGAAATGTTTGCACAGAGCAGAGAGCGGCTCGTTTATACGAACCAGATAAATCTACTTGAAAAAATAGGATATACCTGATCATTATTGACTTAAGATTTCTATTCTGCTTATTGTTTCATTAGATTTTTATTTCTAATGATTTTATTTCTAATTATTTTATCAAAAATAGCAATTTCCCAACAAGATGATTTATCAATTGCAAAAAGATAGAAGAAAGAGAGAGAGTTATTTTTTTAATACATTGAACATGACAACGTTTGAATAATGGTCTAGTTAAACTACTTGAATTTCGTATAAAATAGACCTGCAACACGCCAGTGAAAAATTCGATAAATATTCCTTCCCTTCGATATTTGACCCAGGTGCGGTAAAGGATTTGCTGTTGAAATGTCTCTACTTGACTTTCGATGAAACTTTCATCAGTATCGAACCCTTTCTCGATTCGAAACGAAATTTTTCTTAATCGAACGCTTTTGTATTGTTAAAGACATTTCACTCAAACGAAATTTATGATTAAATTTTGCCGGGTTAAAGTGGTACTAAATTTTTGTTTAAAAAATTGTACGAGTTTAATTGAAAATGTAAAATAATACAATACAATTTCAATTTAATTTATTTTATATTCCTGATCAATAAATTGTGAATAAATTTTAAAATAGTTTGTCAATTACAAATTGGTCAGATTGAAAATTGTATCTAATGTTAATATTTATTTATTGAAATTTAACTACTTAATTAAGTAAGTGTAATCCAAATAAAAATTACTACAATCATGAGCAGTACATAAATAAGTATTCACAAGTACTTTTTCATCTAAATATATCAGAATTAAATATAATAAACATAATTCTAAAGATGAAAAGAAAGAAGTTTGCTAGAGTTTGTAGCATTTTATTCCTTTTTATAGAATCTAATTACAAATTTCATTTTAACCGGATGCCTTCTACACTATAGAAGTATTCAACTGTAAAAGAATTCCCTTTTGAAGAGTTCGATACTCTTCGACAACCAGTTAAATGTTCTGATGAAAGTTTTATCAGAAGTCAGGTAGGTACATCCCAACAGCAAATCCTTTTAATCGAATCTAGGTCGAATATCGAAGAATTTTCGGTAAAAAGCTACCGATCAGAAGAATGTTCATCGAGTTCTTCATGAACGTTTATCATGCATACTTCAAAGTTAATTCTGACTATCACGTCTACGTACAGTTATATTAGTACGTATTTATAATTTTGCTGGTTCCTCTATCTAGTTACACTAATACTTAATAATTAGATTATTAATACATATAGTTTGCTACCAACATCCATTTTTGCTATGGCTATCAGTGTGTTA
Source organism: Osmia lignaria lignaria (assembly GCF_051020975.1). Lineage (NCBI taxonomy): Eukaryota > Metazoa > Arthropoda > Insecta > Hymenoptera > Megachilidae > Osmia > Osmia lignaria. The sequence goes on from NC_135041.1 coordinate 11,498,486, forward strand.
AATAATTTAATACATAGAAGTCAAAGTAAGAGGGCAGCCAATTTAAGTGTTAACTTAGTATTTGAAGTGAACCGATTATTCAGACATTCACATGAAGAGTTTAGCGAGTAATTTGTAGAAAACTGGCAAAGTTTCCGATGAGAAATTTGAAGGATAAACAAGAAATGTAATTTAAAACGGAATGAAGTAATTTATCAAGTTGAGCGGAACATAAACTCAAGGGAGTAAAGTAAGCCATTTATGTTTTATATCGTTATGGCCTGGGTACGAACTTAATTAATGAACATTTTTAATTAGCCCTTCAAGCAATGAGCAGAAAACATTGTGTGAGGTTTGAATCTCCTGCGTTAATCAATTGCTGTCAGCTGAAAAATATTAATTAAAAGTTTAGTTTTCAATATAGAATCAAGTATTGAAGGTATGTACGAGATGTACAGGATCTGTTTGCAATTTTAATAAACGGGAATTCATAAATTTTTCAATTAAATATGAATTACATTTTCAGTTCTAAAGATGAGGTAAGCTGTACTAATTTTGCCACTCCACTAATCGTTAATATTTTTAACTTTAGTAAGACTTCATCGGAATTATATATTGAATATTATTTATGTTTTAATGTGATATGCTTATAGATTCCCAGTGAGAATTTCAACAAAAAATTTCAGCATTATATACTTTTTGACATTTGTTAAATATTTCATATTTTGTAAAAATAAATTATTGGTACATATAGTATCAATTATCATAAGTATGGTAATGATTGATTTTTGTTGACATTCTTAGTCTGTTTTATAAATTATTTTATGCTTAAAATAATTATTTACTGGTCTTTGTAAACACGATGGATGCTTATTTACAGTGTTATGGCATTTTATTTTTTTATGGCAATCATGCTTTTGTGCGATTCTCTCAGGAAAAATTTCGCTGATTTAAAATAAGGAAACAGAAGGGGATGAAATCCCTACAGTAACATGTAGTGTACTTTGCAGAATCCACTCTCAACACATTTGTTCTTTTTTACGTATTCGTTGAAATAGAAAAAAAAAAATGGAATCGTAACCTTTATTCCACAGAAGAAGAAAAGTTACACGTCGTTTCAAGAAAATTGAAAAAAGAAAACTGCAACCTCTATAAAGTTTAAGTTATCAAAAAAGTTACATGTACAAAAATTGATAAGACCTTTTTAACATTTGATTATCTTTTAATAATGATATCTCACTAAATGAATAAAAATAGAGTATAAATACTTGATTACTACCTCTTGCTAAAGAGCATTATATCTGATACTCTTAGAGGTTGCTTTATCCTCAAATTAAATGTAAAGAAATTTTTAAATGAAAATTCCGACTAAAAATTGCTTTCGGTTACGTGATCGTCTTAAAGATTAAATGTGATGGAAAGAGTGCTTTAAAGCAGATATTCTCAAATATTCTCTCTCTGCTGAGACAGAAATCATTTCACATATTCCATTTTTAGGTTGAACTGTCTTTGAGCGGTGTATAAGTTCTTTAATAACGAGTGCTTTTCCATTTTTTATTTGAACAACCATTTAATTACCATGTATTGTACCATGAAATCTATAATTTAATAGGCAATAGAAGCAAGTGGAGCTTAAACTCGATACATTCTAGAGTGGATAATGTTTAATTCATCGTGCATAATGTTTCCTTACTACCCATATAATCTTACATTATGTACAAAGTACCTATCCTAATTAAAAATCAAATAAACAAATAAAATTCTATAAGGTAATCTCTATTATAGGTAGTTGAATAAGACAAAAAATTCTCTTATAAAATTATTAATTTCTTAATTAATAATTAAGGACATTAATTTTTGTATTTTTTTAAGTACTATAAAAAAAGTAATATTGAAAATATATTAATTAAGAAGTAGATATAATTTCAAAAAGTATTATCAAAGAATCCAGTTTTATGTTGAAATGTCACATGTTATACAATTTTCATTTGTCTTATGATTATAAAGGCTTTTTCTTTAAGTTTTTTTTCTTTAATTTGTAATTTGGTTCGCTCATTAGATCTTCCTTACCTGCAGGTCATACAAGGCAAAAAAAGAGAATCCTGTTTTTCCATCGACAAAGAAAGACGTTGAGAAATACCGAGAAGATGAGCTAACTAGTTACGGAGCTTTAATGAAACGAGGAGAAAACTGAGTGAATGGCATTCAAAAGTCTTGGAATTAAATTTCGACCTCTTATTGAAGTTATTGAAGGAAATACATGGCTTCACAAGTTCCTAACGTTTCGGTATAATACGTAATACAGTCATACAAAAGATTATTTATTATAGGAACGATTCTTGAGTGTTGCGCTGTTCAATAACAATTTCTTCATTTTTATATTTTATTGAAACAGCAGTTATGAGAATAAATCTGACACGTTCATAAATAGGTTGAAATTATTTGAAACCTTGTTAATTTTGCAATAGATTGATTAAAAATGTTGGTTAACTCTTCCTTTGTAATTCTAAATTTATTATTTCGTTGTTTGTTACCATTTGCGTAACTTTTTTTACATTTGCAATCTGTTTTTGAGGTAGGTCAAGTCTATAAAAAATTTCGAAAGGCGGAATCTCTTTCTATTTTCTAAAATTCTTTGTGGTTCTAACGTGGTTTGCTATAAAACTCTCAGCCGGTGTACCACCGATTAACACGCTCGGTGAAGTATGCTTCAGACCGCGCACCTTTGACGCAAAAGACGTTGAAAGCTGGTTTCCGGCTGACGAGTTTCAAGCTCTTTTATTTTTTATTTCTTACCATTCACCGAAATAAGTACACACCTGACTGATAAAATGAATCCTTGGAGATACTTGCCATATCCTTATTACGCTCGACCGAATCTAACATTGGTTCAATCTTGAACCTAGTCCAATTCTTGTAGTCCACTACGTTTTGTATGCTACACGAATCTTTCCCGAGATACCGACACCGAGCTGTTCACGAAAAATAGGGGGACAGTTTTCCAAAGAGGGTTGTTATGACCCTCCGCATTAAAGCACGAAGTTCTACAAGTGGTACGTGCATCGAATAGAAACTGAAAAACTGAAAGGCTGGCATATACTTTCCTTTTGAATTCTTCCAAAAATTATAAGAGTTGGCTCATTCGTTAACTTGATATATTCAAAAGTTACATACAAGGTAACGTTTATAACTAGATTTGCAAATATTTCTATACAATGTTTTCTTTTTTCAATTAACCAGATGTGTCATTTTATTTTTTATATATTTCCCATATCTTGTATGTGTTAAATTTTCAACATTTTTGGCATTTTTCATTTCATGGAGTTGATAAGTTTGATTTCTAACAGGCTCGATTGAAAGAAAATATCAATCACTATCAAAATTTAAACGTTTTCACTGTAACGCCAACATTTTTCGTAATTTTTCTCAAAAATTGCTCTCTATTTTATTTTTATTACGTTCAGCATGTACGAGCTTATATCAGGAAATCGGAAGATGATCGATGCAACCACTTTGGTTCGCAATTGCTGCAAGCTTGCAAATTTCCTTATGGTTTTAGTACATGCGTATACTTCTCGCACTGCTTGCCAAAGATTATACTTTGACCCTGTTCCAGTATGTACTACATTACGTAATGTATGATTAAACGACTGTCTTTCTGGCAATTCCGAAGGTTCTAAAGGTGAGCAATATCGTGTCAGATTGAATATGAAGAGGAACAGCAACAGAAACACTTAATATACGCCGGGTTCGTTAGTCTAAGAGAATCTTTGATTACGTCTCATTATACCAGCTATCTCTTGCAGAGGTAACAGAATAAATAATGTAAACAATTCCGATGAACAAAATATTTGAACGAAAATTTCATTTCTTGAAAATATTAAAATTATTGATACTTTATTTTTTATCTCTTAAATTTCAAACATAAATTCACAATGATGGATCATTGTGACAGCACTGTGTTTTTATGACAGCTGTAAAATCTGTAAACTTTATATCGAGAACCTTATTCCAAATAAAACATTTAAAAGATCCTCTTTTTTTTATTTATAATATAAGTAGTCGAACTTGTACAAATTATTTACACATTTGTTCCTATTGATACAAGAGACATTTCTTTTCGGTGCATCAAACAACATGAAAAAAGTTGCTTGAGTGGACGTTTTCTCGTTATACTTTTCTGTTAAATATTTTGACACTCCATCAACGACGAGGCAAAAATCTATAAACAGTGTTATTAAGCAACTAATGGATGACCTACTTTCTAGTGACGTGAAAGCATAGAGGTAATTGAAAACGGTTAAAAAACCTTTTATCGGTTCTATAAACGGTGAAAGAAACGAAAACTGCACCGATAGAAATATCTTTACTAGGTAAAACACGTTTTCTGGCTGCATGTAGCTTTTTACCAAACATGTGCTGTTTTTAGGTAGCTGTTTAATATTTCACGAAATACCAACGTTTAAAATGAAAATTATATAAAAATAGGTTTCTGACGAAATTACAAACAATAATTGCTAACATGTAAGGTACGATAAGTTTTTAATAAACCTCGAACGGCGGACCATGAAGAGAGTCCCAATTTTAACTTAATTTTGTGTTCATTTTACATAGTCCCTTTAAAAATTATTCTTGAAATATATGAAACTAATTTGTTTAAAAATGATACAATTAACTTTGAGTTAATATCTTTGTATACGTTTTGTAAGTTTCCGTCGCGATCGATCCAAACTCCGCTGCTTAATGGTTAATATTGAATTAGAAAGAATTGAAGAGTTCAGACGTCGTGTAAACAAGAAGTTTTAATGAACTTTTCTGAATATAACTCGAATTTCTTCGGAATGCTTTGATGCTTTACATTATAATAGGTTCCTGGAGAAATTCAAAGCAAGGTGCGATCAATGAAGATTCTAGATGGCACAAACGGTTCCAGGAAATCGTGCTACCCGGCACTCAGAACGTGTCAGATATCTGTTTTGGACAGATACCAGAATCCGTCTCTTAAGCTACCGTTTGTACTAATTGGCTTCTTGTTTTCTCGATTCCCTGCCCTTCCTTTGAACGTTTAAGATCGTACACGTAACCACAAAACCATTTCAACTTTAGCGACAGAATCATTGTCAAACGTTCTCTGGTTTCATGAGAAATTCTGCCAAAAATGGACTGCCACGTTAAATACTGTGGTAGACAACAGTGCCTGATATCTAAAATTTAATGTAATTGAACAAATGATAATGAAAAATGACTAATTTTCTAATTATAATTTATACTTTTCTTATGCATTGCACAAAGAATAAATAAAAATCAATAATAGCAGTTGTTGAGAAAGTTGTTGTAACATTTAAGCAATTTCTATGAAGCATGCAAGTGTCGTCAAAATTGAAATTACTCCTTCACCCATCAAGTATGCAACCCTCCAAACAGCATGTATGTCTAAATTGAATTCTCAATTGTGCCTGCAGAATGTTTAATACTCCTACAAGGTTAATTATGCATTGCACACGTTTCACGTAATTAAATCTACAGAGATGTTACAAAAATGCAAAAAAAAATTTTAACGTACGACTGCTAAATAAATCATACAAGCACTAGCGTAACTTGAACCTTTTTCTGGGGTGGATTAGGTTTTCTAAAAATTTTGAAATGTTGGAAAACTGGGATTTAGAAAGTTTGAAATTCTGAAACACTGAAACTTTGGAATTTTAGATCTTTAGAATTGTGGAGTTCTGATATTTTAACATCTTTAAGATTTTTTATTTGAGAATCCTAAAGTTTTTGAATTTTAAAATTTTAGGATGGTGAAGGTCCATATTTTTAGAGAAGAGTTCGTTTCATAAAACTTTCAAAACATCCAAATTAGGCGATCTTTTTCAGTATATAATCATAATTATCTGTACTTAATGTGGTTAATTAATTAATTGATTTACGATTTTTTTCGAAATAATCTGTGAACGTCAAGGTCTAGGAACATCCTGCACTTTTCAAGGCACATGTACACGTTTGCGCATATATATTGAACACCTGTCCTCGTTTTTTTCAGTGACAGCCAGGAAGATTAATACCTCGCCGGTGCTATTAATATCGTTAAGTTGAGAAGAAAAGGCTCGCAAGACGGCTTTAACTCCGTAATTTATCGAGTGGACTGTCGCGATCCCTCTTTCTTTCTCTGGTTTTCATATTATCAAACGAGGCAGAGGGTAAGGAGGAAGGAAGTCATTCGAACTTCCAGAGAATTGTCTGTGCTTCGAGCACTTGTGCAAGAGTAGAAACGGAACAGAAGGAGAAAAGCTTTTCTTTCGTGTAACTACCTGTGTGCACTTCTACGATGCATATATACTTGAATATATACTTTTCTTTCTGAAGTTATTGAAAATGATAGGATCTTTTCTTAAACCTAAGAAAATTTAGAAATCTTGAAATCTTGATATCTTTAGAAATCTAAATATCTTCTCTTTTTAACCCTTTAGCTGCTGAAAAGTTCAATGTACCACACACTGTAGGTAGAAAATTTGTGATAATGATATACACGTCAAGTTATGTTAAAGATATCAATAAAGGTGTACGTATTTGGTTGAAAATAGAGTTTTGTTGTTTGAGGGAAAATTTCATTCTTTATATTTTAATTCTGAATTAAGGTTAATTAATAAAGTATTGGCCACAGTTTCCTATAACATTCTTCCATTCACCATCAGAAAGAACTTCGAAAGCGATAGAACTCTGTCGACCCCAAAAGTTCGTTCAACACGTACATAAATTTGTTCGGGTACCCGTAATTTCGTGACCTGCATATCAACTCGGGACCCAAACTCGACTCGAAACCAGAAGCTCAATTATATCCGATTATGTATGATAACATACGAAAACATTTACAAACTTAAAAATTTTCCCTCGTCACAGTGTTGGCTCCCAAATTGACTTTCGAGTTTCGAGTCGATTTTGGGTCCGGAGTTGATATTCGTTTCCTGAAATTACGAATATCCGAATAAATTTATTTGTCCTGAACGAATTTTTGAATTTTGTAGTCAATTAATAATTGTTAAGCTTTACATAAGTGCTATTTTGTAATACATTTTGCAGGCTTTCTATTTTTCGAAATCTGCCACTGATGTACAAAATTGAATACTTTAAGCGTCTTTCAATGTTTAAAATAAAATGGAGCAATTAGTATCTAATGGATGAAGGAATGGAATCATCTTTAATCAGAGAAAAATAAAAGAAATCATCACTCTATAAGTAATACTCATTTAAAAGTGATTGAAAAGAGTAGTGAAAACCGAAGATTAGTTCCTTATAAACTGACGATACTGAACTACAATACATCCAACAGTGAAACATTTCAGCTTCGTTACGAACCCTGGTCGAGAAGTTGCTCATTACTTCGAAATGGATTGTTACTGATCACGAGAAAAGGATTCTATACAACAATCCTAATCGTAAACGACGGAGAATGGTGCGAGATGAAAAATCTATACTGTGTATAAGACCAAAGCTGTACCCAATAAAAACAGTTTACTCTATCCTTTAAAGGATACGAAATACGTAAAACTATATTTAGCACTTTGTTAAATATAATTTCAATAGCTTTGTAAATTTTGCAATGTTTAATTTTAATTTTTTTTTAAATTTTCAATTATCAGAAATATCAAATTGATTTGGAATTTTTTTTTTATATAGCTAAAAGAACATAAGAACCTAATCCAATTTTACCCGAAGTATTCTAATTTTGTTCACCAAGACATTTCCAAGACTTCCATCAGGTGGCGAACGAAGAAAAATGTTAATGCGAATCTTTTGGTTGATGTGAATTTTGCATACACGTTGCGAGGAAGTTTCCTGCACAGGATATGCATCTACGCGGTGCAGGAACGTTGCATGCACTATTAAATTGGAGAAACCAGTTTACAAACCTCTCGTTTACGTTCTTTCGAAATCCGACGTTCTCATGAATTTTCGATATGTTAGTCGTTGTCGAAGGGCAGGAAGATGCTTCAAGTTTCTTCTCAAAATAAAAAAAAGAATCTATTATTATACTTTATATCAGCATTTCTCAAACTTTTCATATTGTGACCCAGGAATTTTTGCAATACCTTTCTTTCACAACAATCTTATTCTGTCATCGCGATAATAATAAACAAAAATTCTGCTGTATAATAAAATATAGTTTATAAGTTACAATAATAACAATTCGATAAGAAAAATTTTTCAACTTTATTTTATTTTTTTTCTCTTTATTGCTACTTTCCATTTCGTTTTACTATGCCCATGAATTTTTTGGTCGGAAAATTATATTACAACCATAAACATTTCAAAAAAGGCCCCTTTTGCTACAATATCCATTTCCTCTAGAATGCCTATGGGAAAGGATGGGACCTAGGGACATCACCATCTTTCCTGAGAAAACCTGATTTGATCGAAAATGTACTATAAAAGTTCTATTTAAATTTTCAAGTAAGGCAAGTATTTCTTCTTTATGTATGTGACGTATGGTGTCTCCTTTTTTTTCCATTTTTTTCATAGACTTATAAAAACGCCCATGTCAACTCAGTTATCGTACTTTTATTGGATACGACTTAAATGTACCTTCAGTTTTATTGCATTTTTTATTTCATGCAATACATTTGATATTTTATGGAGATTTCACATCTACTGCATTTTATGATAGAAAATTACGCAAGTAAACTCAGTCCTATAAATTGTATATAACACATCGTGAAAGTTAGAAAATTTAATTTCTTCAATTTTTTAATTACATTTACTTGAATTTCCATTGTAATATATAAAACGTTAATTACCATATTACAATAGTAATTATTAAAAATAAGATTGAGTTTTTAATATATTATCTTACGTTATTAGTGTATCTAACTATAGGCAATGCTATTTTCAATTTGTCAGAGTGATTGAAAAAAAAAATAACCCTGTTTATATGCAACATAATAAATGGTTATCGATAACGGTTCACAACAAACCACGTGTAGTACATTGACAAATTGCTGAAATGCGTTTAACTTTGTCACTCTAAACTACAAGGTAAGTACTTATACTCCGTTAAAAATAGGATGTCGAACTGAATTTATCGGTACATTTGTTTTCATAGTATACCATTTATCTTCTTTGAAGACTTTTAAAAGACTTTTACGGTCTTTAGAAATTTGCAAACTGCCACGTGGGAGTAGGTATACTAACTTTTCCAGGACACTGTGGCGTAACTTTATACACTAGCAGTCAAAAATTTCAGATCATTTCCAATACCATAATTAATCATAAGGGGTTGCTAACTTCATCTTTTCTTTTTTTTTTAACATCTTAAACGTTATGAAATATATGATAAAAGTTTCATCATTCAAGATTTTTATTTTTAGTAAATTTAGCGCAATATTTTTTTATCATTTATTTTCAATTTGAAGCAAAGTATACATTCAACGCGATTTGTTCTAGTGTTAATTCATTTACCCTTGAAAGGCGGAGTTTGAACCTAAAATTAGGTGTATAATTTTTTAACCAAAGAGTTTCATATAGTTGAAGATTAATTCTTGAAGAAACTGTAAAATTTAGAAAATATGAATAATATGTGATGCAAACTTAAATTAAAATTGTGGATCTCTTGATGGGCCGCCGTTGAAGGGTGAAATATCATTTAGTAAATATCGGTTATTTTTTTATGCTGATATAAGCTTTGATTCTAACATTTTTATAGCATTGCTGCAATAAATACATATATTATCTCCAAAGTGACTCTGACAGAAGGTAAGTTATGAGACACGAAGGATTACCTCCGAAAATGTGATGAGTTGATGAAATACTAAGAGCCGGAGCAATCACATGTGACATTCGTCGTCTTATTTTCGCCTCGTATAACAAGAGATAAACGATCCTCGTAACAAAACGTCCAATGTTCTTAGTAAAGATTTCGACTGTCATGAAGATTTATAGTTCACTGCCGTTTTTTCCTCGACGTACGGACTAATCCATTTTCAATGAGTTCTTTACATGAATTTTACCTTCCTCTAAGTAGCAGAAGGAAGAAACTGACGTAAAAGTAATTGCACTTCTTTCCTTCCACTTTAAATTAATCTAATATGGTAAAAGTACAAATGTAATTAGAAATCAATCAAAATGATTGATGTTGAAAATATGAAAATGTTGATCTTACAATAGCATCGTGTAAAAATTTAACGTCACTTAATATTTTAAATTATGACACTTTGTTATAATGATAATTATAATTGTAGCTAATGGTTCCTAATTATCGTTCATTGTTGTAGTAAAAAAAGTATAAATTATAAAAATAAATTATTTCAATAGATATAATTATAATTTAATTAATAAATGGTTGAAGAATTGAAAATTCTAAAGAAACAAATTTTTCTAAAAGGAATTGTCGGTTTAGCAGAATTAGAGCAAAATACATCGTAGAAACGAACGTTTACACGTAGAAACGTGATGTTTCATAGACAAAGCTAGGTACGTGTCGATCAGCAGGTGTCGATATCAACATAAATAATGAAGGATGTTACAGCATATCCGTGTGTAATAGTTCTGATTTTGACGTTCGACATATTCTCTGCACTTGCCCTCAAAATCAGAACGAAAAATATTACGTCGAACACATTTAAATAAAATAATTGCGCGCATTAAAATGCAAGGTAATCGCGTTGTTAATGTAGAGTGCGCAGCAAAACAGCTAGAAAAATGGAATTACGGGGAACGTCGATATGTCAGAACTCTCATAAAGTGATTAATTTATACATGATAGCTCGTCTAGGAATATTTTATATAGTACGCATCAAGGAACTCAAGATAATCGAAATGTCATTTTCTTGATTGCTTCAGATAATAAATGTCTATCAGTGTTTTCGATCTTTAATTCCCACCACTAAAAGCGCTGTGGTATAAGACTAGTCTCAACTGATATGGTAGAGATTCTACAGGTAAGATTCTAAAGATTTCTGATAGGTGTATTTTAAATATTTAAATTGAAATGTTTAAATGTTTAAATAATTAAATGTTTAAGTGTTTAAAATGTTAAAATAAAATAAGAGACTGTATAATTAAGATAACTGTATTTCAAGTATTAAGATTCAAGAGAAATTAATAATATCTGAAAGAATAATCTTTTTAGGAAATGAAAACGAAATACCGTCTGAAAGTTGAATGATTTGCATAAAATGGTTGTAAATTTGTTCATTCGTTGAATGACATTTAAATTAATATTCTGTTCTGTTCGTTTATTTAGACGCATCTATACACAAAATAATGATACAATCTACGTCTGACTTTCTATAGTGTCATACTACTGAAATATCGACTTTACTACTGAATACAACCTGCAGCATTTCCAGCGAGTAACAAATCTAAACTAATGAAGCTTCTTCTTAAAATAAAGAAATTGTTTATTATACGTACAATATTACCTCAATAATTTGTTGTTTGATTTATAAATGCTCTTTATTAAATAATGAAATTTTTTTATCGTTTACCTGCACACTGCAATTATGAGAAAAAAAGTGACGATTATTTACGAGCTCTGTTGATTTTTGATAGCCTACGTCATTAAGGGTATTTATGGGTCTATATAAGTCACTGAGCAGTCAATATTAAGGGTACCATAAAGTCGAAGGTAAAGGGAGAACAGCAATTATTGTGGTAAACAGTATCATCAATTATTTCTAACCCACTACTTTGCAATATTTTTGCTCCTCTCTTATTATTACACTCTATTAATATATAAATAAATAAAAATTTCCTGAACAAATGGTTTCATTGATTTAGTTTGACTGCATTCACTAGTAAAGTGAATATTTCAGTAGTATAGCACTGTAGAAAGTCAGACGTGGCCTACAGAACATAATTGTATCGTAATCTTATATGTATGTACGTGCGTTTAAATAAGTAAACAACAGAATAATAGCTTCACCGGTATTGATCAACAAATAAACAAATTTTTAAGCAATTTACATAAATGATTATTTTTTTCGCTACTAAAGAACACCTTATATCAGTATTTTTTGCAGCCTATGAGTAAAATTCTGTGTATGTACTGTTTCGATTGATCGTAGCCTCATCTCTTATCCTCCCTTCATTACACTTGTTCTATACGATAGATCGTGGCCCACTGAGTTCCGCGATGGGTGCCCGTGGCAACAGGTTGCCTAGCAACAGTAAACCTCTTACATCCCTCGTTGGCCACGGCACAGTTGCTCAGGCCACCGTTGCTGCGTTATCATCCTCCTCGTTCTTTTCTTTACACATGCTTCTGGTTATCGCTGTTCTTTGGAAAGCCATTTACTGTGACAGATTCTCCAACACATATGTGACACGCGTTATAGGCAGCGAATTCACAGTCAGAATGACACATATTCCTTGGTAAACACAGTACCAATATACCTTTGCCTAAAATTGCCTAGAAACTTTTTTTAATTTCGTTGAGGCAAATTTAAGCTCCCCAATTAGCTTACAAATGGTAGATTGCGTGTTTTATTCAAAAAGTTTGAGGGTTGGTTTCCTCCGGACCTACCAATGGCGTCGGCCCTTAACCCCTCCTGGAACTAATTAGCATAAAACTTGCTAAGACTACCGTATTTTGTTTCATCCTAACTAATCAGTAAAGCGTGAACAGGCAGATTTTTTTTTTTCAAAGTAGAGCCAGCGAATTGCCAAGCCAGATTGTTAATGGATAGTTCTGCTGTGACGTAATGAATTGCCTTTTGAAGAGTATTCACCGAGTCAGACCGGATTTGTAGCAATCCGGAAATTGGTTTCTACGGTACAGTAACGCTCTGACGCATTCTTCGTTGATTGTCAATAAATTTTTTATTTGAAAATCGCTTACTTTGATCAAACACTCGCCAGTTCGTCTTGATTTAACTCTGACCGACTCTCCTAGAAACTTTATTATTCTATCAACTACCTTTTCTCTACGACCACTTACTTATTTTGTTAATGTAAATTAAATTTTATTATGGGCACAGTAGAGATAAGATTAGGATTGTAAATGGAAGCCAATTTCAAGGGACGAAATGTACTGCAGTAATAAAGAAAAATAGTACTTCGTTCAACACAGCAATAATTTAGGTTACTTTGGAGTTCAGGGGTGCGTATCCCTAAAAAAAAAAAAAGAAAATAAAGGACAGTTTAACTTAGGAAGTAAAATATCTCAGGACCACCATACGAAGACATTGGGAAAAAGTAGATAATAAGGGTAATCTTTCTCCCTGATAACGAGCCCCCAGAGGATTTTCGAGGGTGATAGCAAGCCGGTGGGATATTTCCAATTGTTCATCATTGTGTCCCACGTGTAGAGATGCGGGAGATATTTTATTTTAACATTTTTCTTTTAGAGTATCAACTGAATCGTCTTTCTTCTAATAAGTTTCTGATAAAACTGTTTTTTATATAAACACATATTATTTTGTATTTACTCATTCTTGTTATTGCATACAAATTATTAGGTGTATGTCGATGTTAAGGCGGTCCGCAATCTCAGTTCTTCGAAGGCTTCTACGATTTTCAGTATCTTCGGCAAACACAATTTCCTTAATACGATTCCGCAAATAAAAGTTCATTGGTGATCTTACGGGCTCAGATATCGCTGAGATTCAGTCAGATATGTACATACCTACATACAAACGTACTTGCTTGAGAAAACGTAGTTTTCTCGAAAACTGATTCTCTAGAAAAAGAATTTTATTCCAGATTTTCAATTCTCTTTTCGTTTAAAATCATTCCATGTTTAATTCAACTATTTATCCTGAAACACTTGTAACTTGCAATTTCATTTCTTAACCATCATTTAAGAAGAAGTATTACTTTTTTACTACAAAAATAACTAATAATTAAGAACCAATAGCTATGATCATAATTATAAAAATTATGTAGCATTTTTAATTCTGCGATAATTTATAAATTGAATTATTATATCTATTGAAATTTATTTGTGGATTTAGCAAAATGGATATAGCAGAATATAACAAAATGTTAAAACCATGAATATAGATTCATAGAAATTATGGACACGATGAGGTTTCGAATGACATTGGACTGCATTTCCTAAAAGCAGTCAAAATCCAATTTGGCTGAAATTTTGCAAATAGTTTCAGTTTACATAAAAACAATATTTGCAAGAAGGATTTTTGGTGACTCGAAAGCTAAGATACAAAATTCTGCGAAAAACATTTCACATTTTAGTGTTAGTCAAAAGTTTTATATTCTGATGTAACTGAAATTTTAAAAATAGGTTCCTTATAAATAAAATCAATATTTGCGAGAAAGATTTTTGGCCACTTGGAAGTTGACTTAAAATTTTACGTAAAACATTTTACTACGGTAATGTTACTCTCTGCGTTACTGATATAGGGTAAAATAATTACAATACAGAGCCGCTGTGAGGATAATAAATATATACATTGAAAATATCCCCAATGTTAAATATCATATGTTGGTTAGGTTTAAAGCAACTGACTGGGTCTTAACTTCCAAGTCGCCAAAAATTCTTGATGCAAATACTGTTTTTATGTAAAATAAAGCTAATTCTAAAATTTTAGCAAAATTCGATTTGATAAATTTTTGGAAATTTAGTCAGACATTGTTTTTCTCGATCGAGGATGACAATCTCCCATAAGGTAATTGGTCTATCTTATTGTTTGAGTGAATCTCTTATTGGTAAATTATCAGCTACTGATACTTTATCAACTGTATGTATAACACTTGCAAGTGGAAATTTGAGTATGCTATAGAATAGACCTATCTCTCAATGCTTTTTTATCCGACTTCGAAAAGGAAGAGGATACTCAATTCGATGTGTATATTTTGTTTTTTTTTGTGTGTTTTATATCTAGGGAGTTCTAGAATAATTTAGAACCTCGTCGTAGTAAAACGGCGATTAAAATAAGGTTTCAAGCTATGTCGGTATTTTAGAAGATGAGACACGAAATCGTGAAAGATGATAGGATCTATTTTATATATGGTCGGTGGTACTACACCTTTCGCTGTTTTTAACCAGATGGCGGTCAAGTGGGCTACCACTTACCCCAATGAAGATAAATGACGTTGTTTATTAATAGTGTTTACTAAATGTTTTTTGTATCTCAATACCAATTCTAATGTTAATCTAGTATTTTACATTTTACCATCAATTTTCTCAAGAGAAGTGTCATTAATTAATAGATATCAAGTAATTTTACTTAATATCTCATCTGACTTTGGAAATCACACCATCTTCTCAGGAAAATAAAATAAAAAAAGGTGGAAGGTGAATAATTTTATCTCATAACTTTTTAGTCTATTGTCGGAGTTTTCCAACTGATCTTTTCATTTAGAAAAGGCATCAAGTGTAACATGATAATAAGTAATCAAGAACCAAATTTCGGAGCACAATTGCTCGTATTTAAAATTATAATCACCAAGGAAATCGAAAGAAATCCGTAGCAATAAATGTGGAAATTTCTTTCATCAGATAAACTGCGAATGAATTGAGTGATAGGATTTTCATATTCCATAACGGAATTCAGAACGAGGGAATTAACCCAGAAAACGTCCACTCTCGAGTAATGGAATTTTTTAATCAATGCAATAGATTTTAATAAGCGAAATTGAATTAATGATAAATAAAATTAGGCTTTGATTAGTAACCAACACCTGATGCTTTCAAAGAGGTACAGGTAAGTTTAGATGGTTGACGAGGATGGAGGGTTTATGCGATACACGATATCGTATTTTACCATAATTTCACACCCGGGATGTTGTATTTCGGTTGAAGAATGATCTCGATATGCCGCTGAAGCTGAATTATTGAACGTCGAATTCGTAACAGCATTGCATTGACACAATGCTGAAAAGATGGATGTGCCGAGCATATGCTGATTTTGGAATATAGCTACAAGAATTTTAAGCATTTCACTTATACTTCGTTTAAACTTCGTTATCCATTCAATAGAAGAAAAATGACGAGTGAACTTATAAATAATTTTTTTTTTTTAATTTCGAGTGATATTGATATTATATTCTTGTGGAATATAATCTTGTGGAAAGTTTGAATTAAAAAATAATGGCAATTATGGTGTGCCATATTACACTCGGTTTTATATATTATAGTTCCTATCCTTCGTATTACATTTTGCTTAAAAAAGAGCACTCGATCGATCAATTAAATTAAAAGAAAAAAAACACTCGGTATATATCCTTCCAGTTGGATGGTATCGTACAAGAACGAGATACCCAGTAAGCAATTCAATTTGCAAAAAGATTCATTTATCAGCTACGGTCAGACTGTTGAAGGAGAAAAGAGGGACAACCGCAAGAAGAATGAATTAAGGGTCTACGGATCGTTTTTAGTTTGCTTCCAGCCACGTTGCTTCGTCTCCATTGATTTCAGGAGTTGGCGTGACGTTGCTCTACTTGTGGAACAGATAAACTCCAAGTGATTTTCTTTTATCAACAGCCGAAGAATCATCGTCAGCGGAATAGCTGAACCTTTATCATCGCTCGGAGGTTTGATACATCGTGTATCTTGTCGCGTTAGCATGACTCAGGAAACGAACGTGAGAGAAAAACGGAGGTAGATTTATTTTAGGTATGTATCTTACGCTCAGGGTGTTGGAAAAAGCGACCAGAATGGGTTTGCGGTTTTAGAGTTTTAAAAAACTGACGTGCTAAAAAATTCCATTACACGAAATTCCTATTGTGGTCGTTGGAGAAAATGACCACAATGCATTCGGGCATTGTAAAATGCTACAACACATTGTGGTTATTCAATTGTGTGGTTTTAAATATTTTTTCAAAAACGTAGCGGTACATACCAAGATCAAACTATGTATTAAAATATAGGCTGAACTTTACTTTGAACTTTTCTATCTATATCTGTATCATCTGGTTCAAACTTTCCTTTTTTAAGAAAGCTATGGGTTATATAATTAATTTCAAAAATTTGTGTATTTTAAAAAATTTCTTTCAAATAATAAAATTATAATAGAATATTAACGATAAGACTTTAGTAATAATAACTGTCCAAATTGAAACCACTTTCCTTTTGACTTGGATCAGTTACAGCGATTAATCGAAAACTGACCCAAACCAACCCACCCTCTCTCTAATATTTCCAGTAATTATTAGAATGAAAGTCATTCGGTTTCAATATCTGTTCGAATTGATTGAGCAACGATCGAATGAGTTTCTCATCAGAGGTGTTCCAACATCAAAGAGCCCTCGAGAATGAAAAATGATTGATCGTCAAACCGTGAACGAGAAAGGAACGCGTTTTCACGTGAACGTTCTCGCGACGCGACGAAGAAACGTCGTGGCTCGTCATATCGGACGGGAGCTGTTTTCAATCGAACACCTTTGTCTACGTTTCGAATCGGTTTTCAACGGATTCGAAGCGGAAACGAATAATAATAAAAGGATCAGCCATTGGGAAACGTCGTTGTTCCCGTTACGTCACACCTGTCTCTGTGTGGTCAAATGTGTGAACGTGTTCAATCGATCGACAAGTCGGGTGTATATATGTACCGATGAAAAGGTCGAGGATGAAAGTGTACCCGAAGAAAGCGGAGAGTATAGGGACCAATTGAGTCTGTTATTCCAGGAAGTCCTCCAGCTAGCCACTTCAATTATCGTCACTCGGTACATTCCAGTTTCTAGCTGCTTCTTTATATGTATGTATTCTCGCAACTTTATATCGTTTGTTTTTATCGCCTTCATCATGCAAATTCCACTTGCTACGTTTTACACTCGGGACTTTTAATTTCCATTTACGCTACAAACTTTCCAAATGTGTCCGAACTAACATTTTCGTTTTTTAAATATACAAAATTCGAAATTTCCAAAGAACATAATTTTTTTTTGCAAATTTGAGATTTTTGTGTTTTTTAATTTTTCAAATTTTAAAAATTGGTAAAAAGGCAAAGAAGTTTTAAATTGCTAGAGCAGAATATTCGGCTCTTCGCGTAGAACGGTGTTATAATCGTGTTCGAATTAAAATTGGAGGTAATCTCATAGAATTTCAATTTGTTATGCAATTAAGTAGAAGTGAAATCTACAAAGTGCTTGAGACTTTGATTTTCATTAAATCAGAAACAACTATAAACTGCTTTAAATGTAATCCACTTGATAAATTCTGTTTTCGTTAACATATTTATTATTTTCTACTTAAAGAAAAGATTTTCCAGGGGAACACCTTTATTATTCAGACTAATCGAGTAACATTAATTGCAGCATGCTTCCTTGTTACGAGAGGGAAAACATTTCGCATTCAGGAAGATGCATTCCCTCGCGCGAAAAGCTATTTGCATTCATATTTTGTACCGGTATGCAAATACGCTCACTTTCTGTCTATATGTATTCCTGTTTCCAATAACGGAAATCTTGTAATTATACTTTCGACGAAGATATGTATTTTTATCGATAAAATATAATTTGTTCGGCCGCGAAAGGAATATTACATTTAATTCTCTGGAGTTACGTTTAAGTTCTTTTCAATATTCAGATAAAAGATAATTGTTAGAATAAACAAGCAATTGTTACAGATAAAATGGAGCAGTTTACTTAGAATGATTTATCACTAAAATTTAATTAAAGTCAACCAGAATTAAATTACATTTTCTTACTTTAAATTTAATTTTTGGTTTATTGCTTTTTTATTAATTCCTCAATTTTTCTATTATAACATTTTTTTTACTACAATTTTACATTAATATCGTCAAAATAAAGATTTTGGGAATTCCTAATTTGATCGCGAACGTACTTGTAGTTCATAAATTGTAGATATATTTTACTGCATCGTAAATAGTGAAATATTGAAACATTCTCCATTTACCTAAATTTTTTGCATTGTTCTTTTTTTTTGTACCGATTTATAGACCAAACAAATCTTTCAGCACATTATTTACACAAATTGTTTTTGCATAGGGCAAGGTAATAGATTTATCTGCTCACTTAATTCCTATTACTTCGAGTAATATGAAAACTGCTCTCTTCAAAAGTCGTTTAGTATCGAGGAAAGTGTTATGCGATGGGAACAGCTCGCATATGGGGACATAAAAGAAACTCCAAGGTCGTGTTCATATTTTTTTTTTTTTAACGAGCTACCATATTTTTACGCCAACTGCATGTTTTAAATGCCTGAAAGTTAACAAATAGTAAACAATATCGTATCGTTGTATTATTATTTTAATTTTAGTGAAAAAGAAAAGTTTCCTTTCATTTCAGAAAATGCGATATGGTTTTAAAACCGTTGTACTCAGGATCGGATTAAGATTTCCGGCCCGGGGTTATCAAACTTTTAACGGCTCCCTCGGTTAATAAGCCTGCTTCGAAAATTGAAATTTATTCTAAATAAAATTAAATAACATTTAATCGTAAAGAAAAAGCCAACAGTAATAAAATTTCATTCGATATTTTTTGACACAATAAACGAAAGGTTTGTACGGGGGTTCTGTGCAAAATGGGTACCGGATCTGTAGCCCTCCCTTGACTCCCCCTTAATCCGGCACTGATTGTTCCCGTAGTCCATTTTTAGCATTAATGGTGCCATTGGAGGTCAACCAGAATTCACGTAAAAGAGTACTTTCATATGCGAGTGCCGAATGAATGCAGCTTCGAAGAAGGTTTTGTGTGTCTCCCATCTATTTCGCGCCTCGCTTTTTGTTCCTCCTTTCTATCATATTTTATCATTCTACTCTGAACTGTGACAATGGAATTGACCAACTGTACACTCACGATCAAATCAGATTTTCCTAGGGAAAGTAGCGATATAAAGAAAGCAGGAATTCTCAAAATCTTGATTTTGACGATATTAATATTACAAATAATTTAAAAACAAAATAATGTAATTTCTAATAATTATATATTATGAAATTTATAATCCTGAAAGCCGGGAACCCGAGAAAGCCTCCGGTGGAGGTCGGAAAACCGAGATATCACAACTTTTCCTGTGAAAGCCTGATTTGATCGCAAGTGTACTTGTATTCGTCTTACTACGTTACTTTCATATATAAAAGAATTTGGCAAATATTACGAAAGACATAATAAAAATTTTTTTCCCTTTTTTTTAATTCTGCACGGGGATCGTTATACTGTGCGCCACTTTCAACGATGCTCGATCATTTTAGCCATTGGTTTTTCGATAGATTTAGAAAATACGGGGTGCCTAATCGCAGCAGTCCTTTTGGAAACTCACTGAGCCGGATTATATGCAACTGGCCGCCAACGATCGTTTCAAGGTGAACTGCGTGGAATAAATCTCGAAAATCATGACCGAGACAAATTTATCGATTATCATAATATTTTTTGTTTCCAAACAAATTGTACTTTCTGATCATTAAAAATAAGTCAGCTATTTAAAGTGTTCAAGTTAGATGTTACGGGCTGTAAAATCAATATTTATAGTCGATAAAAAAGGCTGTCACTTTCAACTCGATCTTACAGCGTTTTTCACACCGTCAAAGTATCATAAATCGTCGAATGCAATATTTGTTTCTTTCTTCTGAGAATACGAAAGAGAGACATTCCCTCGACATCAACCGGGTGCTGCTAGGAATAACCATCATGATCGCGGCATATTATTATCTTTGCCATTAAAACATCCCCTTTAGTTAGCATTTCACCTTGCAGCTGGGACAAAGTGTCGTCGGTGTGTGCTGGAGGGTGTAGCCGAGGCAGAGAACCGATCTTACACGCCACTGCTCGACAAAGTGAATCGTCGTCGTGTACGTATTAATATCTAGGGCCCACAGCCGGCACTCTCACCGTGTTCCTTTACCATGGGGTTGCTTCTGACGCTCAACAATCTTCGATGCTTATACATATGTACAAGGTGTCCAGTAATATGTCGGACCCACTTCAGAAACTCATTCTGTCCTTGAAGACGACGAAGAAAGTTTATACGAACATGTATCCTATTTTAACTGGTTTACAAAATTTAAGCTAACAGAATCGCTTATCTTTTAAAATTTGATTAAGGTTATTGCAAATCCTAATCTTCCTTATAAGCGATCATGATCCATGACACGCAACAGAGCATTCAAGGAACAAAATAATTAGACAATTTATTCGAATTTGTTTCGATTGCATTTAAGAGGACCTCATTGATTATGTTCCTTTGTAATTTAGATT
This sequence comes from Osmia lignaria lignaria, assembly GCF_051020975.1. NCBI lineage: Eukaryota > Metazoa > Arthropoda > Insecta > Hymenoptera > Megachilidae > Osmia > Osmia lignaria. Next base: position 11,519,573 of record NC_135041.1, read on the forward strand.
TACAGAATTATTGAACAAGATTGACATATATTTCGAAAAGATTATTTTATGCGGCTTTCAATGTAAATTAAATTACACTCTAGTTTATACGCGAGAAACAGTCATCGCTCAAAATATGCAAACCCTTCAATAAATATTTCATAGATATTGATTTCTAATTCATCTTCGAATGTTTGTGTTTGTTGAAGCTTCTATATTTCCTTCGTTGTTGAAAATATTTGGAATTTTAATTTGCTTTTTCGAAACAAAAAAATTTAATGGAGTGTTTGGTAATAATAGTACAGTGTTTAATAGCATTATACTGTTCATTGGTTAATCATGGAAAAAGAAGAAAGTATTTTGCGCTAAACATATTTGGCAAAAAGAAAACGAAATATTAGGTATACAAAATATTTCTGTACCTTTAGTATTACACCTTCTTAATTACCATTTTAAATTTGTATATTTTTCCGCGCTTCTGTGGATTTGGAAAGTGGCGTGAGAATTCGAAAACGATAACGATTATTTCAATAATTGGAATTACCATGATTGTTTAAAAATAAACCTTCTAAATATAAAATGTCACTAATTAATCAATTGAATTTAGGTTATTGTTATTTCGTAATATGATTTATGTAACGTGTCAATGGTTTCAGTTATCGGGTGATTATTTCTGATAAAATAATTAAAAGTTAGATTGAAAATTTCCAACATTCCGTGTCATAATTCATGACGCATTGAGTTGTATACGTTTCGAAGCATTGTTCGAATAATAGTGGCGTTCGCGTGAAATCTTTTTACACTGGATTCAAACATATGCTACAACTTTCTAACGAGTACGTAATAACTTTCCCTCACGGACATGTATCGACGTAATTTATTTTTATCGTCGCAATAAAGTAAAGATACCGCTGGTCACGACAATGGAACTGATCAAAATGACACCGTTGCTTTACTGGCGATTAACAATACGTCGTGGCGATTTGAAAATTATTTCCCAGTTCTTGTTTCTAGGAGATTTATGAAAAGAATATTAGCACCTTTCAATAATGCTGGCTTATCTCAGTGAGAAACCCTTATTACGGATCGGTATATCGATTATAAGGGAATCCCCTTTTATTACAAGAAGTTCAAGGGGGTAATGAAGGGATTAGTAAAAGCCCACTCAACATTTTGGGAGAATAACAGCAACTGAAGAGCCCAAGGGAAAAATGATCATGGTCCATATATTCGTATCATCGAATCAATAAAAGACAGAGAAAATTGATAGGAAATAATAGTAATGGTTTTCGTAATTTTGCTTGTGAAGTTCGAAATCCGTCAGATTGACGAGTTCCGTCAATCTAGTGCTAAAATGACGTTAGATGAAAAATCGGACTATAAAATCAAATGTTACTTCCATCAAATTTATAAACGCTCTCAGAAACCCATTACAAAGATAAAGATTATTAATTTGTTGATCATGTATAGAGAGGGCATTTTACTTTATGTAATTATAATAGCTTTTCCCTTAACAATAGAATGAAACTTTAGAAAGGATTTTTGACGTTGAAAACATTATTGATCTCTATGATTACTTCTCATTATATTCCAACCAAATAATTAGAGAAAGTTTTTAATTATTCATTAAAATAATTGATATTTAATCCTTTAAATATGAGCCTCGTATAATTTAACAGACTCTGAAACATACAATTCAAAAAAAATTCTTAAACTATTAAAAGACTCGAGATTGGGTACCCGAAATTTTCGAGTTCTCGCACACCTTTACTAATAATTGTACAAGAATGTCTGCAGACAGTTGACACAATAACATTGACTTCCATTTCTATCTTAAGTCATTTACACGAAACACGACACGCAATTTAACATTCTACTGGTTGTTCGAAACTTCTATAGGACGTTAGAAGTTTCAATAGCTCGAAATTTCTATACGCGAATGAGGAACGATTCGTGAACCTTGCCAGCTCTGTGTTGTATCTCGGATTCGAAACTAGATTAGAGCATTGTTCCGAGTTTCATTCATCGGACTAGGCTAGAATGGTTTTAGGGCACACCAGATGGTCGGTTTACCATCCAACTGGAAAACAAGTTCACAAAGTGTTACATAAACGAGGGGGTGATGATTTAGATGATTTCTATTGGATTTTATAAGAATCTCCCGATAAATTTGAATAATATGTAAACTGCATCAATGTATGAATTATATGCAAATCGAATCGTGTATGCGAATTGAACGCAATTAGGCATGGAAATTGCAAATAAATTCTGTTAGGAATTGTTCGCGCAAAATTTGCATGCAAACGAATTGCAAATTATACGTAAATACGACACTATTTCCATGATTCATCTTATTTTAAGATTTGCATAAAATTACATGAAAACGGTACATAAGTTCGTTTAGAATTGCACCTGATTTTAATAAAAATTATGAATTCATCGCATGCTCCATGTAGTTGCCACATGGACCATGAGATAATTAATTATGAACTGCGTAAAATAGTAATAGAAATCGTGCATAAACTCGTTGCAAATTGCACGTAATTGAGATGAAAATTGTATGCGAATTCATCACGAATCCTGTATAATTATGATGTGAATTATGAACCGCGAAGCGCGTGCAATCGTAATGGGAATGGCGCACAAACTCAACGTGAATTGCACGTGCCATAAAATGGGTTGAGTAGAAGAAAAATTTTAGATAAAATTAAACATTAATTTTCATCCAAACGAGGACAAATTTGTGACTGGTAAGCAGAAACAACTGTAAATAGATTTCGACTGTGTTTTCTAATTTACATAAAGAACTGTTTCTATTCACTCCATGTTACAGTAATTGTTAGGGGTTCTCGAATACCCGAGCCTCGGATTAATTTGAAACAATGAAAAACATAATTATGAAACGCACATAATCCTAACGGTAATCGAATTGCTCATCACGAATTCTGATGAAAATTGTATGAAAATTAATCACGAATCCTGTACAATTGCAACGTGGACCAGGAGTAATCAGTGGACCCAGTGTGAACGAAGCTTTACAGGCAGTGGCCTCATAAAGGGTGCCGACGCGCGTTGCGCACGCATATCCGATTTTCGCGGGGTTCCCCGCTTCAGCTGTGTTCCGCTCCGCGCGTCGCGTTCTGTCGCATCGGCCCCTCAGTAGGCCACTGTCATTCCGTCGAGCTGCATCTTGCCCGCGGAGTACACTTTCTCCCGCCCACGCGAGATCAAACGCGCGAAACCACACGCGGCAAACGGCCCAATCGAATTTTCTCGCGCGGTTTCCATCCCCGCCTCTGTTTTACTGTCCACCCTATTCAACGTAGTCGCACACGTGTGGATCTGACAACGGTACACCCTTGAATCATTTCCACCCTTCTAAACCGGAGGGATGTGTACATTATCAGCACCTAATTGGATACTCATCATACATCATTCTTTTTTCTCTATATAAAATAATATTAATTGATTTTCAGACCATGCACGTCATAATCAAAATTAGGATCACAAATAATTTTCAATGTTTCATTCTCATTTTAGAAATTTTATACCATTTTTTTGAATATATGAAAGATCGTTCGGAAATTAGAGAAATCAATATAAAATTGTTCGGAAATTTCAGTGCTTAATTAAATCTGGGTCATTGTTCATCCAGATCCTCTTTCTTTACTCTTTGATCATGTGCTATAAGCTTTCAATGGCGTTGATTTTCGAAATTCACGTCGCAGCCGGAACATTTGTGCACGTATTTCATGTTTCTTTCTCTTTGTCATCGTGGATGTATCGAAAGGTCGAACACTGTTCTGTTTTAATCACGGTTGCTTCAACCGATCTCGCGTGCCTTTTCAAGGGTTGTTGTGTCGAGGTGATCCTCCATTGTCTTTTACGTAGACCCTGTTTCTTCTCTTCCACGTGCTCAAATTTCATCGTGACGGTAACTCTAACCACCACCCCCGATCGCTGACGACGACTTTACTCCCTCGTGTACCCTACTATAACTTCTGTATCCGGACAAAACATCCGTCATGACGACGACAGTTTTCTTCTAGTTAACACTTTTTTAATGAGGACGAATTTAACAATTCAGAAACTCGAGAGACTTTCTTCCGAACTTCAAACGAGTCCGTGGAATCTTCAGAGAAACAGTTGTAATTATCTTTTTTCTCCGGGGTGACACTTCGTATTCCCGCGGTGGCAATTTAAAGGGAAACTTAACCAGACACGATGGTGGCATATTTCTCTTTTATTCTTTATTTTCTTTCTTAATTAGACAGCGGTGTTTGTTCCGCGTCGAAACCGCTTAACAATGCGGAAGCTTTTAATCTGTTTATATTTATCTTCGAGCGTATCAAGTTCACCACCTTTTGTTCCCGCGATCAGAAAAGTTTTCGGTAGAGCAAAGTTGAACAATAGGAACGAAAAGTAAAAAGGTTGGCTAAACGTACTTTTCCATTAATATCGCGCCCACGTTCCTTTTTCTTTCTCGGGTTACCAAAGCGTCCCGGATTTTAACGCGCCGGAAGAATTGCAATTTTCGAACGCGACGCTTTCGCGGTAAATTCACCAGGAGATACGATTTTCCTCGTGGAAAATTCGTGCGAGTAGATCTATTCGGCATCTTTCTCACCCTTCTTCGGCTTTCTTGCTATTCACCGGCTGGGTAAAAGCATTTGAACATTCCTCTTCGTATTTCGTTCCCTCTTTTCTTTCCGCCTCTTCATGGTTCACTAGGAAATGGACCGTTGTTTAATGGAGCCTTTCGATTTCAACTTTGGTTATTTTTCACGGACCTGCTCCGATTTTTCTTTATCTTCGTGCTTCCCGATATTAATCGAGAGAAATAATTCATCTGATCAGAGAGTAAAGTTAAGGACGTAACAAACTGGGAGTAGAAGAAACACTTTCGCTGTTGCTGACTCAACTGTTGCGTAATTAATTTCGTTAAACATTTGTTTATTGTCACCTTATCCTTTCCTGATACGTTAATATGTATTAAGACACGCTAAAAGATTAATTATAGATACCTGATATTGTTACTTATCGATATTATTAAAATAATTGATACGACTAAGATCTTAAAAAAAATACAAAATCGCAGATTAATAGACATTCGAATGATTTTTACGTTCACGTTGCAATTGTGAGGAAAATTAAAGGGAGAAGGAAAGTTTGAAGGCCTGTCAAGGGTGGAAGACGATTCAAGGGTGTCCATTGTTAACGATGCGAACAGCTTCCTCGCAAAAAATTGCAGATTTTTTTCCCTGTGGAACAAAAGCGTGCATCCTTTCGATTATTCGAATTTTTCCAATTTAATCAGCCTTACAAAACGCACGGCTTGGACTTAATTCCCTTTTTCAGAGCAGCGATGGCGTTCAATTATCTCCATTCTTCGATACTAATTTCTTTCTAATTCGTTCATTAAACAGATGTAGCTGCAGATAACCAGCGATTAAGTGTAACAAATTAATCGTAACGAATGCAAATCTTTGCAGATCCATGGATAAATAGTTCGTCGACTGCTTCTTCCACTAATTAACACATGATAATTAGCTCGTCATACGGAACTTTGTAACATCTCTATCAACAGATTCGAATAAAAAAATCCTGGCATTGGACGTGGTAGCAGCAACCTCGGTCGATTAATTTGATTAGATATAAATACCGCAGGATGTGAACCGGCTGATCTACATGATTTTCTGCGCTGCTTGTCAAAGGTGTCGGCTGCCTCCTTTTTTTCATCTACAGCTTACCTCTTCTCGTCTCTTCTCTACCTCTGGTAAACACGTAAAATTCACTCCTCTTCCCGAGTCCGTTCGTACGACAGATGCGCACAACGTTTTGGAATAATTCGTGCGAGAACGAGCGAGAGATATCCGTGATCGATCGAAGTTGGAAAGTTTCGTGATGCAGTGATCCGAGGAAGATCCCGACACCGTTCACTCTCAGCCGAATCAGAGAGAAATGGACAAGGACAGGGGTACGCAAGGTAAGAGATACCTGCTTATGTCATCGATTACCCAAATTTTCTTATATGTATTTAGATATTTTATTATTCAGATACCTTCGAATTTGTGCTCCTTTTTATAATTATATTTATTAATGAAAGAAATTTTGCCAAATTTTATATAGAGTGCTTTGCCAGTTTATTAATAAAGATGTGCGAGAATCCGAAAATTTCGGACACCTGATACTTGGGTCGGGTTCATATTGTTCAGTTCGGTTCGGTTCGAATCAAATCGGATCAAATCGAATTGGTTCGGATCGAATCGGCTAGGATCGGATTGGATTAGATTGGGTTCTCCATAGTATTCAACCTGACCCGACCCGAACAATGGAGACTCGACTCGACCTGATATTTTCGAATTCTTGTACACCTTTAATTACTAGCATTCTATGTGTACTTTTTATAATTTCAAATTTTGTCAAATAAATACAATAGTTTTGAACATTTCACAATGTGTCAACACCGTAATTTATTTAAATTACTTTTCAATTTCTGGTAGCTATAATAAAATTTTCTCTAAATTTTTTTATAGTAGTATCATAGAAAAAGCGTATTAATACGATAACAGGATAAATTTAAAACTTCAAGCAATGTATAATTTTTAACGTAATAAGCGTAATTTAGGAAAAATTATGTTCTGCTGAAAGGTTACGAATTTCCGGAAGCTCAATGTTTAATTTCTCTTTGCGTAATAACGTAGCAGCTCGTCCTAGTTAAATTCTACGTTTCATGTTCCTCGATAAAAATTCTTGTACCGAGGGCAAGCTTTCTTCCATTTCTTTCCCAGACACCATGGAAACCTCTGCCAGTTACTTGGTGGCTCTAATTCAGTTAAACGACAGCTCCAGGTTAACCACTGACCCCGAACCCTTGCAGCAAGATCCCTTTAAATAAGTGCCACCTTACTTTAATAAGACGATTTACATTCTCTTTTCTAACATCGGATTTTTCGATTATTATCACGCGTTAAATGATTGACTTTGAAACATGATTTCATCACACAAAAGTAATATAAAAATATACTTATATTATATTTAGTTTAGTTAGTATTATCCATTTCTAATATCTAATTTTTAATCGCATGATAAAACTACTGATAAAGCGTTTATGTAATTACTTTTATTAAATCTTAAGCTTTAAATTAATATACCGTAAGTATTATTTGGACATACTTTTATGTCATCAAATGGTCTGAGAATTTCTATGGCTTAGAATTGAACTTATTTATTGTAATTGACAACCAGCCATTTTATGTTAAGAATATTAATGAACATAGTAATTTTCATTAAAATTTCAGCTTTAAATTAATATAATATAATATAAGTATTATTTTACAGTACTTTTATGTCATGAAATGTAACTTACATTCTCTTCTCATAATTTTACAACAGTTAACCTACTTTGTAATTATGTTTCATTTTTTTCAATTCAAATACTGCCATGGCAATGTGTAAAAAATGCTGTACAGTAAATATTCGGCGTTCAATATTATCCTCTGTAATATTTGAATAAATGCAATATCATTCGCGAAAGTAAATACAGAACGCAGAACAACGTCAGCTCACAAATTCATTTTTAAAAGGAATTTCGATTTATCCAACGCAGTGTATACTAAACTAATTGTATGTTTCTACCTTACGTATTTTTAAACGTATATTTTCACAGACAAATACCTTTATTTCTATTTTATTCGACAAAATACAATCCTTCTGCTCCAGTTGAGAATCGATAAAAATGTTCTTCAACATATTTATGTAGCCGGAAATTTTTGCATTTGTTTAGTTTTCGTGTTTGAATTATTGCAAACAACGTAGCTTATACAGATAAGTAGCTTACAAAACTGAGGTACTTGAAACAAGTACGTGTATTTGTGAAAAATTATTGGGACATCCCGGATGTTTGTATTCGAAACTTAAACAAGAACGCAGACTGTAAATTGCATCAAAAACAAATACTGAGGAACTTAAGAGAAACTTAACAAGAAGATGTGTTAGACCGCAAGGAAATCAATGGGAGAAACTGAGTGGTAACTAAATAGTCTTAAATTTGTTAAGTTATTTGCTCTCGACCTTCCTTTTGTGTTAATGACTCGTGGATTAGAGCAATAACAAGCTTACTTCATCAACCAAAGATTTAATAGCCTAAGCTCGATTCATTAGTCGAACAGTTTAACTTACTGCATCCAGACGTTGCAGCTCATACAACGTCGGAAATCAGTTTCCCAATTGAATTACAGCTGCTAGTAACTCAGCTGCTCAAATCGTTAACTCCTCAATAGGAACGTAATCGCATTTCATTGCGTTAAGATGTTTCAATTTCACCAACAAGAATCTATATTTTCATTTTTCTGATTCTATTGATTTATTTTAAACAATTTTGGTAAACTGAAACTCAAACGTTTCTTTCATACGTTTGGATGGAAAATAGTTTTGTTTATTTATTTTTAGTGGTTTGAAAAAGTGTCGAAACAATGGTCCTCTGTTTCTCGATTTGTACTCAAAACTTTTTATAAACTCAAGTTCAAACATTTCTTTCATACAATGGAAATGGAAAATTTAAATAAATCGACGAAATACTCGCGATAAAATTACACAGATAAGCTAAGTACCCCCGTAAGAGAACCTCGAATCACGAAAACCATTAACCTGTTGGAAAAATCCTGAAGCAGTTGTCGACCAGCATTTCATGCCATTTATTTCCGGCCAATGCTTGAACGGGGAATTGTACAATCGAGAATGATGATCGTTTTGAAAATTCACAGTACTTTCATTTTAGTTCGAACCGAAGTTGGGCCGCTTTTATCCAACTCGAGTTTCATCTCGACCCCTGTTCTCCGGAAGTTCTAACTACTCTACACAAAGGTAGAAGTACCAAAACTTCAGGGACCATGAAGTTTTTGTTTGGAAAGTAATTTACTGTAATTTTAGTTGAAAACGAGCAACATGATCGCGTATCGTGTTCTAAGAATTGGAATGTTTATTTTTAAAAATAAAAGTCAAAAAACTTTGTTAACTATAATTTTACTTATACGTAGATTATTAAGTAGATTAAATTTTATTGTGTAGATTACATTTTATTAAATACATTATTAAAAAACTTTTTTATTAAATCATTTTAAAAACAGGTCATTTTTAGAATTTTATTTTACAATAAAAAACTAAAGGTCATAGAGTAAAATACTCTTGGTACTACATTCAGATCTCACTAAAGGTAAAAAATTTTGTTGCTTATTTTATCTTACCCTGCTTGTGTTAGGTGACATCAACTATTCTGAAGGAAGTCTGAAATTTTCAAATAATGTCAGACTTCCATTAGAAGACTCGACGTCATCTACAAAAAACAGCTGATGTCTATTTATAGTACAAAAAATATTTTATTTTTTGACGTTTAATTTTTTCAGATAAAATCCTAAAACTATTCTATTTTTTAAATAAGTTAATAAGGCACTTAGAATCAATGGAATATAAGTGCCAATTCACTTTAAATACCTAATGGTTTTTTTGTACGTAGATAGTATTAAGTTAGATATTTTTTTCACACAGAAACCAATATCCAATTTGATAAGAAGATTACAGAACTTCAATTTGGAAGTGAAATCATTTTAAATTTACACAGAATGAAAATTTATGAAGCATTAAATGACAGTCCTAGAAATTTTGGCTAAACTGCAGAGCTTCTGGGTTAGAACCTTCTCGTCTATTTCAATTATTTTCTTTGACGTTTTACACTACCGTTACTGTGGTTTTCTTTGCCGCAGCGAAGTCAAGCTTTTTTATCAAGCATTTTTATCCAACCATTGCTCTTGCCAAAACGATAAATTTGTCCAGCAGCTAAAAGGGTTGGCTTCTGTTCTTTTTCCGCTCAAAGTACTTTAATGATCAGTTTTTCCCTCGGTTCTATTACAGGCTTCCTTCTTCGTCAGTGGGTGCTTATTGCCTTTCATCTTTTACTTTTTTTCGCAGAAATGTACAGTGTCGGTCACCATGGGCTTCCCAAGGGGAACTGGGGATACAAGGGAGGTGGCCCCCAATATATAGAGGGACTTACTTCTAATATTTCTTAGTTCTACACTAAATTTTATATTTAATAGCTAAGAATTATATTACTTTTTTCAAAATTACTCTGAATATTAATATCTTCAAAAGTAAGATTTTAAAAATTTCTGCTTTCCCTATATCGTTATTTTCCTTAGGGAAGTCTACTTTACTCGATACTGTACAATGAAATGCTTGATCCTCGATATTGATTTATATTTATAGAGGAAATTCTGCATGCTACAGTTGCTTGATAAACAGAATGCTTATTATTGGGTTTTGATCGAGTCATATAATTAGAACGAGTCGTACGTCCGCTTGATTGAAAACGAGAAAATGACAACAGAGGAAATTAGATATTTTATAATTGACTGCAACTGCAATCGCAATTTGCAGCTATATTTTTCTGTGTATATGGAACTTTATCATATTATTGCTTGAAAATGATAGTGACACATCCCAAAAGATTCCAAATTTAATTTTATTGGATACTACGTCTACATTATACTTTTGTTATTATGTAAAACACCATATTTATAAATCCATAAGTTTTTTTATATTTATATTACCCCTAAAATTTATATTTTCTAAGTTGTGCCATTATTGTGAATAGAATTCGATATTATTTAAAAATTAATTTCGAATAAAATAAAAACAAATGCTACTGTAATATATAAACTAAATTATTAAATTCCTACTAAATTGGTAAGTTTGAATAATACATAGTTATACGAGTGTCAAAGTTATTTACTAAATCCACCATAAATAAATAAAGAAATAAATGTCAAATTGGATACCTAAAACCACTGTCAATGCGCAATAAATAAAGTTCCTGAAGGGTAGTGAAAAAAGAATAAGGAAAAGCCTACAACTATCCATTTTCATGTGACAGTCTTCTAAGAAGCAGTGGGGTAATTTTCACCCCAATACGTGTGTTCCGGGATAGAGGGCTTGACATTTTTGTGTAAAGATCGATGAAGCGTCAGGACATTGGCTACTCGAACCTGTCTAGAAATTTGAAACCAAGTTTTTGCGAGGAGATATCTGGAGGAAAGTGGATGTAGCGGATGTGGAGATTCGAAGATAGGGATTCTTTGAGGAAAAGATCGAGGAGCTAGTCATTTTAACGGTACGTGAAATTGCGTTTTAGTAGAGTTCCACGGTTTGTCGAGACGAGACAGGGCGAACGTGGTGGATCGACCCGAATAACGTTGGGAGAACCGGGGGGCAGAAGAGATTGCGAGAAGAGGAGCACTAGACAATAAAAATAGAGCGTCGCAACATAGAATCGGGGCTAGTGGATTGCGATACGGAAAGTAAGGTCGACAACTGTGACATTGAATCGGAGTGATAAGTCATGATATCAAGCAAAACTTTGATATACGATAAAACAATCGAAACCTCCCGTTTTATTTTTGAAATCTCGTTTAGTTTTCTACTACAAAAATACTTTATTGTGAAATTGCTGAGAAAGTTAATTGAATTGATAATTTAATTATCTATGTATAAATGAATTATAACAAATATATATAACAAAACTAAAAATGTGATTGTGCATTACAAATATTAATCATAATTATACCAATTTTCAAGTGAATAAAACAAATATATTTCATATGTGAAATTATCTCATGTTCGATTGTACCACCCATCATGGTCTACCCTGTATGACGCGAGGGAAAACCATACAATTTTTACACTGAACAGTGAACTATCAGGCCAATTGGAGCATGTAGAGGCACTACATCCTTCCGGCCGGCGAATCGGACCAGCCGGAACGTGTGTAGCCGCCTTAAAGTTCAACCAAGTTGAACGAATGCTCTGAAAAGTTGTCCTATAATTCAACATTGAATCGCCACCCTTTTGTGTACACAATGAAAAAGTAACATCGCCAATAAACACGAAAAATAAATATTATTACAACTTTCTTTTAATAAGATTCATCTATTAATAGTAAAAATGGGGTGCTTGTTAAATAAAAACTTGTATTGCCCAAGTGTTTTAATCAAATATTCCAAGCGATAAAACAGCCCTTTATCACGTTGGTATTCCGTAATTAATTTTCATCAACTTTTTCCCTACCTCCCAAGGATCGTTCCACGGTGTCAATTTACTAAAATTAATTATTCATTCGAACAGTTCAAAGGTCTATACATATACATTTTCACGGTCTGCCGATAAATTTTAGCCGCTTTCAATTGGTACGATTATTCAGTTCGCATGGTTTCGTTCAGGAATATCATTTTCTATCGAATACATAATTACAGAAGAATGTTTCAGACAATGGGTGACAAAAAATTGTTCTGTATTCAATGATTGAACTTCCCAATTTTTTAGCCAAATTCATCACCCAAGGAGATCCTCGAAGGTTTGATAGTCCCGGGCTCCGGGACGTAGAAGATAAAAATAAAAAAATGAAACATGGATGATTCTTTTCTTGAACAAAAATGAAGTTAATGTTTATGCACTGGTACATGAATGGAATAATGAATTTTTAGCAAACTAAGGATATGTTTTGCAGGTATTTTTTTTATACCGTAAATTAAATTATCGTTGATTATCCGGGGCACGTCCTTCAATGGAAAGATCGCAAGCGAGTGGAAGCTGCAAAATTAAATTCCGCTTTGGAAGTCACCGCGGTCGCTGTAGTGTATTAAATCGATAATCATTGAATTCGAACTCCAAGCATTTCAGTGAATGGAAATAGAAGAACTGGTATTATGCCTTTTACTCGCAAAACATTTAACTTCTTGTTTTAAATTATAGAAATTACTAACGCTTTGATGGCCTGTTTCACGTACTTGGACTACTTAACCCCTGAACAGCAGAGCTTGGATCAATCTCGACCCTAAATTACAAACCGTATACCTAATAGGATATTAACCTAAAGTTAAATGTACAATTTTTAAACAAAATAGTTTCATATATTGGAAGAATAATTTTTAAGGGAACAGTATAAAATTTAGAAAATGAAAATAATATGAAATACAAACTGTTTTATACTATATTTCAAATTGTAAATAATTGTACTAATTTGCAAAAGGAAGTTACTATTCTATCTTCAGAAATGATCAAATATCTATTAAGTATATGGCATACATAGAGCCAGAAATAGCTTTCTTGATTCAGACCGCTCTTACGCTTGCAAGATTAATTAATTTTAATTGCTTGATATAATTTGATTGAATCTTCTTGTCTTGCAATTACAGATCTTGGCCTACATTAACTATACGTAAATAAATACAGAACAGTGGTGACAAATTGACATATTTATTTAAAGGTTTTTTTCAATTATCAATGTAATTGTTAATACTATAATACCAACAGGACAAGATTAAGATTTCTGGAGCCCCGGAGCTATTAAACCTTCGAGGGCCCTCTTAATTGACAAACTAACCGTGTCACTGTTCAATCGAGACGTAATTATTTTCCTCTTTATGAAGAAGCTCAAACTACTTTTCTTCCAATCAAAGTGACATAATAAATGTCAAGAATCGTTCGGTATATATATATATATACACATATTGTTAGGGTTTTTATATCTTTCTCTGGAGCGACAGGTTAATGGATTACGCTTTAAATTGATGAAGATTAAGTGTCATTTTTTTTATGATACTTTTGTGTCATCAAATCGTCTTATCAAAATTAGATATTAATTATGGATCTACATAACAGTCTACAATAAGTAACAGATGATTCTCTAAGACACTTGGAATTAATTTATTTCAATGATACCCACGTGGACTGCGCCGCGACTTTTCTTTTTCATTCCCTCTTTTCTTTTTTTCAAGAACTTCGCATTTCAATCGCAAAGATCCGAGTGCTTCGTTCCGCACGAATGAAAAATATGACAGACATGCGCCCGATGGGAAAGAGAAGGACGCGAAACATCGGCATCGTATGCAAGCATAAAAATCGATTTTAATAAGTCGACCATAAAAGAGGTACGACCGTAAAAGTAGGTAGTCGTATTTTCAGGAAAGATTGAAAGGCAGCTGCGAAACTTAAGACCGATAATCTTCCCAACAAATGCGGTGAACGCGAATAGGAGTAATTTCCTGTTTCATAGAAATTATTTTCTTTACGACGTTTCATCTTTTGTTACACACGAATGGTGTAGCATTTCAGACGTCTGTATGTTCTTCTATGAACATATTACTTCATTAATTAGAAGATAAAAGCCTTTGTAATTTTACTGTAATACTTTTTAATGATTACTAGAGGTATGCGAGAACCCGAAAATTTCAGGTTTTCATTTTGTACAATTAGAGTTCATTTACAGTTTTATTTTATTTTGTGATTTTTGTTTTTTATAAACGCAAGAGTTAACCGATTTTTTACCCTCTTAAAATTCAATATAAAAGTAATAACAAATGCAGAATTTTTCAGGTCAGTTAGGATGGGACTAGACTCCTGCAAGTTCATGAATTTGATTTAATATGTTCTCTCTCATGTCATACTACGAATTTCATATTATTAATTAATTAAAATCAATAGTTATATTAATTTACACAAATTAGTAAGCGGAGAGCTTAAGTGCTTCTTTGACTCAATTTCATCACTGATGGTCCACGAAATTGATAATCTCTGCTTTCATTAATCATGCCGTAGCATTGAATAATTTTTCGTAAAACGCGCTTAATCACTTCAGATTCCCACAGGTTCCGGATACAGAAGCTTTCACGTTCAGATATCCGCCAAAATTTTTCATCATGGAAGCATATATAAAAGTATTTGATGAGTTTGCAAGTACCAAACTAATTTGTACTATTCATTCACGAATTTACTGGCAAAATTATTAAACAAACTACATCAGTAAGAAAAATATATTATTTTTTCATCTATAAAATTTCCAGAAAACTGTTTATTCTCATTTATGTTTCCAAGATTCCTCTACTAATATTAATAGAATAAGCGGTCTTAATTTAATATAAATACCATTTGGGAATGAAGGGTTAAGTGTAAAATTCTACCTTTCTGAGATTAATAACCTTATGAGCAAAAAAATTATTAAGATGGAAGCACCCTATGTACAACCTAAGCTTCTTAGAAGGTGGCTTCATTCTACGATTATTGGATTACCTGACCCGCGTACTATAGCTAGCACTACTCAAATTCATACACGGCTGATTATATGTTGAGTTATTCTCCTCGTTGTCACTTTCTATTCGCTCCCTCCTTCGCAAAAAGGGATTACGCGCAATGGAACGACAATCATTTCACAGATTTTATATCTTTCGTTGCACCAAAATTCCATTTCCGTGACAGTGATAAAAAATTACAAGATAATTATTTTAAATATAGTCCCAAAATACCTTTCAGTCGTCATTCAGGTTGTTACAAAAAAAATGTAAATAAAAACAAAATTAATTTTGAATAAGTAAAATTAAAAAGATTAAAGGTAATAAAATGGTAGAAATTATTATTTTCTTAAATAATTAAATTTTGTAATAATAAATTTTGTATTAATTTATTTATTTTTATTATTTTTAATTTTGTATATTAAACCAAATGGCGAATGGCAATCATCTCCAAATGCAAAGAGTTAACTTCGACAATAGCAAACCTGTCCTTGTCATGATTCTTAACATATGCATTGATAGATTAAGTATTTATTCAACACGAGATAGGTAGAAAGAGATCAAACTTATCTAAACAATTTTATCAAAGCACTATATTTATTCGTTAGAGCAGCCATCGTCTTTCTGTAGTTGCATATACTCGATGCCACGTGTACAACATAATAGAGACCATCATGGAAGTGATAGATACTGATGTAGACAGTAACGAACCCGAGGGATCCGATAAAGGCTATCTGGTGTGATCCGTGGGGCACGGTACAGGCCATTTTGGCCACCTAACACTCAGTTATGTAGGATATATTGCATTTCTAATCTTAACTTCAATCTTATAGTAATGAGTTTCTGAATTATCTAAGATAAACGATGTTTAAGAGAAAAACAATTTAAAAAGTATTAGAAGACGTGAAAGAATAGAAATATTATTAATTATTATTAACCCTTTGGTGATATTTTATTGGCAAAAGTTATTTACACAGACGGTAATTAGTTTAAAGGAACTGTTCGAATTTCGTAATAATTTATTTATAATTTCCTAACACCAGAACTTCTTACCTTAAAATGAAAATTAATCATATATTCCTTGCATTGTTATATGGTTGTTATGTTTCCTGTTGAACATATGCTTTTTGAGAGCAATGAAATATTCAGAGGCTTGTATTTGTGGAATGGGAAATTTGATCGAGCATGCACCTCTAACTTGATTAATCCCATTGACTCGATATCTGTCCAACCGCCAATGGTACTAATAGTTCGTCAATTATTCTATTATTTATGGAGTACTTGCGATGGACACTGAGTGTTCCTCGTTCGAACGATTGAACAAAGCATGGGGATTTGTTACGATAATGCTAGTTATTTGCAATATGTATTTTAAACGAGAAATTATTTCATTAAATACAATTTTAGTGTTTTATTTTTCTGTGTAATTAATATAATATTTTTATGCATTTCAATCAATTGATTTCCATTTTAATTCCTCATATTTTATTAAATTTTCTTGGGGAAAAATCGCGAAAAACAAATTTGTTAAGATTTACTTACTAACAAGTTAATAAAATCAAATTTAACAAAAAATTAGAACGTTTGAGTTATTATTTATAAATTGTTGCACATAGTACATTTTCTTTCTTAATAATACTACACAGTTATTTTATTAAAAATCGAAGTTCAACAAGGACTTGATTGTTTTTTGCATTAAATTAAATTCCATTTTCCCGACATTCCATGTCGTTGAACACGACGATTGCGATTCGCAATAAAATCTGAATTTGAGGAAACGATGGTTTTGATTTTTCATCGAACTCGACCCGATGTTAATATAATTTTCCGTAATTTTCAATGTTTATTCACTCTGATAAAAAGTATGGAACGTTTGAAAAATTTCACTTGTCCCGGTGAAAGGGCTCTTCTTTCGTATCGATCTGTTTTAAACGCTTTTTTCGTTTTTACAAAAGTGTTTCTTTCTTTTAGAGCGCTTTGTGTCGAACGTATTATTTGTTCGTCAAACGTTACTCTCGAGTTCGTTAAATAACAATAAATTGGCGACGTAGCTTCCGATGTATACTAGGTGAAATTAAATAAACAGAGTTTGCAGTCGCTAACGAAGATATTATTAACCTACTTTTTCATTTGTTCGATTAATGAAGAAAAGAACATAAAAAAAAAGAAATATATACACATCGAATTAAGTATCCTCCTCCTTTTCGAAGTCGCAAAAAAAATCTAACATCGTCATAAAGTTCACTCTTATTAGAAATTACTGTCAATATAGATCTTTTTCCAAAGTGAATGTGCAATTAAAGTATAAGGGTAGGAATTCGTTCGAGAGTAAAACTCTCGTGAGGAACTGTCGACAGTATTTCTTAGAAATGTATTTTGGGAGTGATCATTAGTCATCTGTGAATATTTACTTAAAAGATACACTTATCGGCGATGTAATCAAAATTGTTAACGAGTCACAAAGTTCTGTTTTATATCTAGTTAATTAAATTTCATTTTCTATGAAATAGTATTAATCCATTAATATAAATTATCATAGCAATGTAATGTGTGGTCAAAAGCAATATCCCATCATAATTTGATGGACATAAAGTAGTTTGTTGTGTTGCAGCCTACACGCCCTATAATAACTATGTATATCCTGCTCTCTGTCGTTGACCACAGAATCACATAGCTTCACGCTATTAAGTTTGGCAAATTATATAATGAGAGTGGTAATGTACTATCTGTCGCAACCGACAAGTTAACGAAGCAATTATTCAACAGAAGAGTAGAAGCTCAGCTTGAAACGACATATAATTAGTGATATTACAGTGAACCGTTCAATAATCGGTTCTCCTGGAAACAAATTGGGTCATTCGTGAAGGGGATTGTTTATTCCAATTATTGGAAATTAACTAATATTTACAGTCCTTATTTGGGGCCAAATTAGGTTTGCATATGATTCAAGTATCATCGCTTCAGGATCTCTATAGACATTGGCGTAACCAGGTACGGCTGTGCAAGGGCCTGACCCCCATAAAAATCTGGACTGACCCCACCCTAAAAATCTGAATCTTCATCATTCTAATATTTGCAGATTCCAAAGTTCCAGAAAGTTTAAAATTTTAGATCCTAAAATTCCAGATTTTCGTTATAAATATTTTATTCATAATTTTATTCTATAGAATGATGAAAAAATAAATAATATTTTGGGTGTTAGGTATATAAGTTAACCCGATGTCCTTTTTTAATTAAAAGTAATTTATGAATTCCAAAGGGTCTCAAGCAAGAAATTTAAAGGATTTACTAAAACGATTACTGTACCGGATAAAAGAGGCGAGTGATTTTAGCGATAACGAGACTTCCGATACTATTCAGCTGCGGTCGCTGCTATGAATTTCAAATGAGCTTCGCTACAGCACGTGTAACTGTTACCTACGAATCTGGGTTACAGCTCCTCTTCTTACACTATTCTGTCCTCCAGTTCTTCGCATACCTTTGTACCAAAATTATCTACATTGTTCATAGTACAGTATTTTTAGGACTGTATGCATCTACGTTGCACTCTGACATGGTATAACATTTCACGAAACAAAGCTGGATTATTGTATATATATAAACACGGATATTTTTTTAACAAAGGACCTAGATTTATACAAGTACAGACGTTTGCATTCAACTTTCTATTCCCTTTGTAGCTCTTTGAAAACAACTTCACCTGAAGATGACTTTTCAATATATCGATTTTCGCGCAAAAGAAATTGTTTTCTTTATCACGATACTCCAATTTTATAAAGTTCCGTCGACTTTCAAAGCGTATACGTTTACTGCCACAGCAGAAACAGTTATCTCTAAAACGACACACGATGATAAGAATCATTAAGAATATTAGAGATTCATTTTTTAAATACAGTATTTCAGGTTACTATTTTGAATTACTACAAGCGCTGGATAATTCCCTACGTTTCGGTCTCTGGATTCAAACGCTTCTAAAAGACAGAGTACTATCGAGAAAGTCGAGTATACGCGTGTGAACCCTGAGCGGTTCTAACAGGGAATTAGCAAGTGCTTAGTGTACCTAGATACCGATAGGATTTCAGTGTTGTATTTAGTCATTGTAGAAAAGAATTCACAAGAATCAAAGTCATCCTCAAACATGACCTTTGTGGCTACGAACAGGTTGAGCATGGTTGACCTTTACATATCGTTTGGAAAAGGAAATCTTCTGAGGTACAATTAAGAACTGATTCAATATTGAGATTTGGTTAAAGACGCTTTGAGAAAATATTAATTGCTTCAAGATTCAATAGAAGATACTCTGAAAAGTGTATGATTTGAACTTTGACTAAATGTCTCTTCAGAGTCTGTTAATTGCTCCGAGATCTTTACTAAAGGAATATTCAAGTAATCGCTGCTTTAAAGTAAGGTAAAGAAGCGTTTAAAAATTTTATATTCTGGTCCCGGCGTTTAGCTCACTGTTATTCACGCAAATCTTTGTACTTTCTCCATAAATTTTTCTTTTAAAATTGATAAATTTAAGTAAAGAAATCTTAATAAAAGAAAATAAATATTGCGTAGGTGGCTGTATATCAATATTCATTAGGATTTCAAAATAATGATTGAAATCATTCAATATTTATTACAAACCTAAAATTAAATATTCATGAGTTCACTTGTTCGTTTTCAAAATAATTTTCAGATCTTCCAATTGCAAATTGTATGATTGAATTTGATGTTCTACACATCCACAATTGCTCGTTCTACTTGACTAATCGAATATCGATCCGTTCTACCTATCCGGGTAGACCATGCATTGTCTTACCCAGTGTGTCCGCCCATCCGTCGATCTGTTCTACTTGATTGATCACTCGGGATGCCTTCCTTATTATAGGTTTAACTACGTACCATCGTGACCAAATTTTGTAATTTCAAAGTTACATAGGATGTTGTATATTTACTTATTCTACACTTTACACGTTACATGCTATAGTAAAAATGGATGTATGTGGTAAAGTATAATATAATTGTCATTATTCAAATTTCCATTCTTTCATTTTCTAATTTATAGGTTCCACTTTTAACCTTACGAAATTAATATAGTATTAATGATACTCCAAATTTTCTCCAAATTTTTTTTCATTGTCATAACTAGGTAGAGAATGGGTAGACCAGGCCTCCACAAAAATGTGGACTGGTCTCACAATCTAAGATTCTAAGATCCTGAGGTATGAAAAGTCGAAAATTTTTAAATTTCAAAATTCTAAGGTACCAAGGTTCAAAAATTCTGAAATTTACAAACTTGCCATTGTTAATGAAATGAAGAGAAAGGTGAACATAATTCAAAAATAAATTACGTCGTTATTCGTGTCTAAGTAGTTATTCAGTCCCATAATGCTTCATGTGAATCAATAAGTTCAGGTTAGCCGGGATCTCTCGTTAGAAAAGCAATTTAATTACATTCAAATTTAATACAAGGATCGTACGTGTAACGGTCCGTGTATTGTTTAGCATTCTGCAACAAAAGGTAACTCCTTGCAAGTTCAACAGAACCTGTTTGTTACACGAGCGAGTACACAGATAATGGAATATTAGTCGCACACTCAATGTTCCATTATTTCTCCATAATAGGTTCTCTGTGCTACCTAACGTAAACCGTCGGTTAACGTGAACCAAATTCCCAATCAAAGCTAGTTCAATACCTCTTCAGCATTCGTGGTTACAAGCAACTTACTTTTACGTAACGAAATAACAGGAGGACAGTCTAATTACGGTTAATATTGCTTTCAACGATGGAAGCTTCGAAAAGTGCGTATAGCGCCCTATGAAATATTAGTTCCACTTTCGTGTGCTAGAATCCACTAGCAAACTTCCGAACGGGGTATAAATTTATCCGGAACAGAAGCGAGCCAAATTTTCCGAAAAGAGACAAAACGAATTCCAGGAAACTCTGTCGTCAACGATCGCACTAATTTGTTAAAATTTAATATTCGATGCAATCATCGGTACATATGGTGTTTCAGATATTAATACATTTCTGTTTTTGTGGTCCCCAGTTTCTGAGTTATGTGAGTGGTTTTTTTTTATTGTGCAAATGTTCCCGGGATCGTTAAATCTGTACATTTTCATTTTCCTCGAGACTGCCCCCACGGAGGGACAAGAGCCCGAAAAGGGGGAGATCTCCGGGAAGCACCGAGAATCTGGGTACCTGAAAACCCGCAGGAGCCGCCCGGGAGGGCTGGAAAGGAAACCCCGAAACCCAAGAATCCAGGGAAGACAAGGGAGGGGGTCGCTATTTTCCTTGGGGAAAATTGCCTTCGATTAGCACATAAGTTAATATTTTTTATAGATGATATAATTTTGTAAATGTCATTTTCTACAATCTTTTCATTTTGTAATATCTATTACTTTTCTTTTATACGACTATCATGAATTACTATTATGTTTTATATTCTTTTTTAAACGGAAGAAAATAAACCAGCAAGGAAATATATCGGCTCCTATACACATAGCGTAAAATATCGTTTTCCATAATGTTTTTAAAAAAGAAGAGGTTGTCAAGTCCTTATCGTAAACCGATAAGACCTTGTACCTCTGTTATCTTTGGTCAGAAAATTGTTCCTTCGTCAGGAAAAATCAATAATTTTCTTCAAGTTTCCTTCGTTGGTTACCTAGCTGGCGCCAGTATTCCTTCCATAGTTCCTCTGGTTCGAAACTGTCGTCAGTAGTTTAGGTCGGTAAATTATCAGCTGTTGGATGCCTGACTATCTCCATACCGTTTCTACTTACTCTCTTATTTAATACGTTAATTACCACAGTGAAAAAACATATGCGCGGTAAGATCTACAGAAACTCTAATTACTAGGAAACACTTATGTGTGCTGATGAGGTATATTAAAAATTGATTAATTACTGAACATCACACTATGTATTGAATTGAATAATTTTGTAAAGGTATTTAAATAAACGTGCAAGTGAAAATACTCTTTTTAATTTTTAATACGATAATCTTAAAGTATTGTAAACAAAAAGAAAACGTATTAAAAGGGAAATTCAAAGGTGCTAATGGTCGGTCAGAAAATTTAATAAAAGCCACATCGACGATCAACGATGGATCTCATTTACGGGCTAAAGTTTTCAAGTATTCGCCTCGAGTTCTCGATTAAACCTTGGCGAACATCAAGGCTGCAATAATCAGATTCTTGAGAGCGTTCCTGTCACTACTCGAGAAATATCTAGCCATGTACGTACACAAAGGAGGAACAAGTCAGTCTACACCCTCTGGAACCTTCAATAATTCTATCTCAAGGAAGGTTTTCGTTTGTGTTTTTTTTACGCTCTAATAAATATTGGATAAAAATAGTGATCTTGATAGTGTAAACGAAATCACAAATTCTTAAAGAAAGCTAATTCGGTTATAAAAAGTTTAAACTGTTCAAAATATAATATAAAATTAATTAAGAATTTTAGGGGTATATGTATAAATTTGTATCTCTCGATTACAAATCTTAATTTATAATCCGTTTTTCCAAAACAGTAGAGGTGTGCGACAGGTTTCTGCGTATCTATAATTTCGAAAACCCTTTTTTTTTAAATGTGCAAAAATCTTTATAGACACCCACTACCCCGAAGGGGAAAGGCGGCAGGCAGTCTAAGATTCTTACTCACTAGAACTCCTCAGCGACCACCCTTTCGGGGAGGCTCTGAGACCTTTGTATTACACTAGGGCCTCCTCAGTCATGTGCCGAAACGCCTGTCATAAAATGGGTCAAAAGAACCCAATACTTAGAATTTATAGTCGACACCTAGGACCGCGCCAAGTGCCAACTTCACCCCTGGGACCGCGTGCAATAGTGTTCTAAGATACTTTCAGGAACTCGACCAGACCCGAACCGATCCGACCCGAACTGTGCAGGTTTGACCCGAGTATCGGCTACCCGAAATCTTCATATAGAACGTCAAATTTCTATCCTACTCCAAATTTTACGAATTTTCCAAAGATCGACATTCCCTTATGTAGATGTGGAACAAATTTTACCGTGTACCTACATATCACGTTGAACGTAAACCGTTCCTCGATGCACGTGTCTACGGTAGTTACATCTCACTAATTGCCTATACACACATAATATCAAACTATGCTAACTTGCAGCAGGTATTATCGTTCATGGGTGTGTCTCACGTATTTGCCAAGAGGTGAGAAGGACATCCATATTGGTTTGTTTGCGAATCTCGGGTCAAATGTACCGGCAGCCATTTCCAGAATGCATCACGTTGCAGTGTTACAAATAGCGAACATTTTACGTGAACGGAAACATTTCTCGAGCTAGTAAATATTAGGAACGCAACCTCGAAGATTTACAGAACTCTACGACGCGTGACCTCCTTTTAATGCATAAGTACTTTAGTTTGTAAGTTTTATTTTATGACTGATAACCAACAATGTGATTGCGATGTGGATGATCGATTCTCCTTCTAACAGTCAGTAGAACATTATGAATTCGATGATACAAATACACAATGTATTATGAATTATAAGAAGTTTCACGAAACAGTAGTTTTATTTTGAATAAATTTTACCTTTCACAATATTTTTATATTTCCATTATTTATAATTTATAAAGTAAGAGTATTTTGAAATTTCTTATAATATGAGTGATAAATTCTCATGGAGGTTCAAGTAACTTCCATATATAATCGACGACGTAGCCAACATGTTACGATTTACTAAAAATACAACACTTCAACGCTAAGCAAGGTATTTACATAGAAATTTCAGTGTGTATTAATATAGATTGACACATTTGTCCCTGTTGGGTTGTAGCTGATAAGAGATAAAAGCAGAAGAAGAAAGGCAGCAGGGTCAATGGGTAAATGGAGCGTAAAACGAGCTTGTTAAAGAAAATGGTGATAAGAGGATCCACTGTAACGACTGCTAAGAACAAAGAAGCAGTGCACAGGGAGAGATTAAAGATGAAATATCGAATGTTCGGTTCGCTTTTTGCAGCTACTAAAGCTACTTAGTTTCAACAGCATTGGATTATGGTTCAACGGTCTTCTTCAAGGAATAACAAATTTGATAATAATTTTGATCATAAAAATTTTGATGACAAAAACAATTATGTTTTTTAGACTGAAAGCTTTTGCAATTATTATAATTAGTCCAGGATTATAACAGCAAGATCAGATTAAGATTTCTTGGGCCCAGAACTATTAATACTTCGGGGACTCTGGCTGATAAGCCTGGTCCTAAAATTGAAATTTATTCTAAATAAAATTGAAGTTAAAAAAAATTCCATTCAATATTTTTTAACACGGTAAATTTTTAACGTAGCGAAATCGAGCGAATTTGCGGCTCCACTCTATCCCGCCTAGCTTTCCCGACCCGACTTCCAGGAATCCGCACATCCCTAGTAAATCCTTTTGCTACTGCAAGTTGGACCGCCTGACCGCTTTTGCAAAACCGGCTGCCGTGCCACAAGACTACAATTCACGGATAAGCGAGGAAGATTTCGTGGCGGACGACTTTAGTCGCTCGTGGTATGTAAGAAAGATTTTGTGGCTAGCGACTTTAGTCGCTGGTGGTATGTAAGGAAGATTTCGCAACGAGCGACTATAGTCACCTGTGGTAGGAAAAGGGTTAATACTGGATTTATAAAAATACTTCAAGTAATTGTGTTACTGACGATTGTCAGAATCTCAAGATTTCTAAAAATAGCTTCCATAGCAGTGCAAAATTGTAACTTATTTTGAACAAATAACTAGCTGGAAACAATTGCTATAATTCCATACGTGTATTCATTTTTACACGCGAAGATATTACTTAACGGGTACCTACATGTGTACAGCAAAAGTGCAGATTTACGCACTGTAGTTATGTTCTGTGCATTGTTCCATTAAAATCGACCTTTTTCAGTAGGTTTTAAGCGCACCTTGCCAGGAAGCGTTAAACAGAGCCTAAAGCGTTTTTCCAGCGAACGCGAGGCGAAATAAGGTCGAGCTTTGAACGACGACGTTTAGAATTTAATCAACGAGACTTGTTCCAATCCTATTAAAAAAGTTAATTACTACGATTAATTGGGTTGATACCGGTTTACACTCTCAGAGCGTCCTACTTAATTTTCAGTAAACTTTGCCTCGTTTATGTCTGTTTCGTTTTCATAACTAATTAATTAGCTTTTCTCCAATAAAATTGGTGTGAATTTAAGGAAATTAGTTTTGTATATTTTCATCTTATTTTAGTACAACCCTTTTTTAATTTAAATTTATACAAATGTAGTTAATATTATAAGGCGAAAAACTTGCAACTCTCAGTCTAATTTTTCAATCATGGTTTAATAATTTAATAAAACGTTCTTTAATTCAAAAAGACCTAATTTATTTTTAAAAATTACATTTATAACTTTGCAAAATTATTAATTTTGAGATTCTTTATGATAAATCATTTTTTACAATTTCTTACTAAATTGGTTACTTCACAATCGCAAAATTAACATGAAAAAGAATGAAAAAATATGCGATGTTGAAAGTTCAAATCAAGCGAAGGTAAGAGAAAATAGGTAATTGTCTCTGCTTGCCCAACAATTTTTCATCTTCTGCCAGTTTCGATAATAAAAGCATGAAACATGGGATGGGTTCGAAGGCCACACGGGAAATACAGCAAGATCCAAAGTCCGACAGTAAATAACAAAAGCAACGCAAGATTATTCGAGCATAATAAATGCAGTGCCATGTTCTTTGCCGTAGTTACTACTTTTGGCAAGTGGCCGAATCGAAAGAGAAATATACGTTCATGCACAATATGCACCAATTGGATGACCCAAGAGATATATTTTCATCTTAATTAATTAATTTAAGGAAGTAAGCATTTTTGTCCTGTTAACTAGGTCGTTTGTTAAGCATAACAGAATTATTTATATTAAAGATACACGCGAACTGCTTGGATGACCCGAAAGAATTAATTTATTTAGGATGGAAAGCATTTTTGTTCTTCTAACTGAGTCATTTATCAACCAGAATGGAATTGTTTATTTTAAAGACGGGCTCATTCATTTTATATGTGAAAAAAACTAATAATAGATATGTTCTTTCCAATGTAAGTATAATTAAATTAAAAGCTCTATATATTTCCTCCTTAAAAGGAGTTTCAAATACTTCATTTTTTATCCCTAGGATTAAGTTTTTTCTTTCATTTCAAAATATCAATTATGTATAATAAAATCTGAATAAAGAAAAATAAAATTTACAAATTGTGATCAATATGTGAATTTAACTGAGTTAATTGATTAACTTGGAAGTTCTTTTATATCCGGATATCTCGAGTACCCGATCCGAATTAGTAGCCCTAGTATCAAGTAATTAACTCATGTTTGTTGCTTAATAAATTACCTAAATAGTATCCTTTTTTTCAAGCTGTTATTTTCTAATTAAAAGAACTGTGAATAGTACTAACAATAAGAAACAATAAAAAACAATAAGTTACTTGAAATATTCATACATTTATGTAAAATATGAAATGTAAAACAGAAAGAAAAGAAATTTAAAAAACATTGCTTTATTTTTCAGTATAATGCTGAACCACATCATTCTTTCACTTTTAAAGCACTAACCATCTAGATGCTGTTTTCATATTTCATAGTTCTAGATTTTCAGGGTTTTCAGAGTGCATCTTTATATTCTTTGTATAAATGACATGAAAGGAAGGATCAGTCGAATATCAAAAGATTCATGACAAATAATGCGATGAATTAAGAGTGTTTCCTGTCCTCTTTGGGAACTGCCGTTCTTTCGAAATCTTGAACATAAATCTCTTCTGGTCGAGTGAACGAGCAGAAGGGACTTATAGGCTGAAAGATGTGATCGCGATCCTACTTCGACAGTATCCACTATTCTTTTTATGAATATTGACAATAAAGAATCCTCTACCCCGTTTGATAAATAAGTTAAATTCAACTGATGTTTCTTCCTTTCTTCACTGGTCATTTTTATTATCCATTGAATTTATTTTTCTTGTATTTTCAATACGGAAAATGCTGTATTCAGTATTCAATATCTATTTCTTCATTTCCAAATTTTAAAATCTACTTTGTAATTTTTTGTTTAATTAAAAAAGAAAATGAAAAAATAAATTGGCTATCTTTTGCTACTTTTTCAAACATACATGTATCCTCATTCGTTTCTCCACAATAAAGCTCACACATAGCTTACTATAAAACGAAACGGATACCTTAATGTAATTTCAATGGTCATTCAGGATCGAACGATTCTATAAAACCCACCATTCAAAATTCCGTTCCTTTAAACATAAGCTTGAGACCGACGAACGAGAAATTTTACCGCATTGCAACGTCGACCGGCAATATACCTCACAGAAAGGTTAAGAGTACAATGCACTCCATTGTGTTTGACCCAAATTCAGTAGTTCGAACGAAAGCACAAATACTGTGCTGAAAAACAATTGGTCCACGATAATGTATACTTAAAAATATTTAGCCTTTAGTTACTTGTTCATATTTTAATGTATTTAACACACTGAACTAAAGGTTAACATTACAGGCCCTTTTTTGTAAAAATCTTTCTTCTTTTTCATTAAAATATTTTTGTATGCCATTTTTAACCTCTTCGTAATTGAAATACTTTTTACTATCTAAGAAATGTTTTAGGGATCTAAATACATGATCAGTCAATCAGGGTCGGTCAAACCGACCATGCGGCAATATAACGATAGTCTACTGTTGTATTTTAGTATAAACATTTGCGCTTAAAAATTTTTTTTTAACTCTAATATGTGATCACATTTCAACCACCTCGAGTAGCATAACGCAAAACCCGAAAGGCAAATCGTAAAAGTATCTAGCTACGAAGCGTTTTCGCAGTCGACATCAAATTATCGTGTCCGTAGATAGAAAGAAAGCAAAAAAAAAAAAGAGAAAAAAAGGAATAAAGAACGAAACGACAGCGTCAGTGAACGAAACGAAACCACGTCCTCGTTGTGGTCGGTCTTTATCCTGCTTGCGGCTTCAAGTCCCTCAACCTCGGGGGTGTAATTTAATTCGAGGGTCGGATGAGCAGAGATAGATATAGGTACACGAAAATGAGTATACCGGGTGAACTGAGAAAGATATTGGAAGATTGAGACGTAGTTGGGTTCGAAAAATGAGCGAAGAAAAAGGGGTGAATTCTGGGGTGTGAAATGAAAAGATTTAATTTAGAAAGTTGTCAATAATATGAGGTATCGAGTGAACTGTTACCAAAACAACTACTTAAACGATTGTTTCAAACTTCCAAGCTTTCGAGGTTTAGGTTTCCACGTTGAACCGAGCCACTTCAAGTTTTACCGAACATAATAAGTTCCGCTCGAAAAGTTTTGACAAATTTGCCTTTCTTCGCTGTATCAAGCGATGTTTTATTCATGTTGAATTCTCAATCAGAGCAACGTTCTACAAAAATCGTGCGCTTTCGGGGTAAGTTTTTTCATGCAACCAAACAAAAAGCTGACAACAAAGACCTTCATCATCTCAAATAAAGTCAAGAAGCAAGAGTACTTGTTAAGAAAATAAAATTTCTTGTTGCATGTAGAAATTATGAAATACAATATAAACGTAGAAGTATTGTGCCATTTTAAGTACAATTTATGGTTTGGTTGTGGTTTCTTTTTTCACTTGGTCATTTCAAAAAATTAGAAAGAGAATTCAATTTTCTGAAATGAGCAAGATCTCTTTGAAATTTTGAAATTTTTATGATCTGGAAATTTGGAATTTACAAAATCTGAATTTTAGAAGTTTACAATCTCAAAATTTTTGGATTTTGAATTCTGAAACAAAGAAAATCAGCAATTTAAAAAGTTTTGAAATTTTTTAGTTTTGAAACTGCAACTTTGGAATCCTAAAATTTTAAAATAAGAATTAATAATTTTAATAATTACAATTTTTGCATCATGTTTCACATGGAATTCACAATTTTTTTTCTTTAAAAGAATCATTTTCTTTCATTTCTTTGGGCACTTACATCGTTTACCCAACGCGTTCCTCCTTCGCATGTTCCTCGCCAATCGACTCTCCGACGTGAATAAGTGTTAGTGTCACACACCGCGACAGAATCAACGCAACTCATTGTACATGCTAATATTCACTTCATAATATCAGAATCAAATGAATACTTGAGTGGGTTTCAACTCTTTTTGTTTCCGTCCTTCATCTATTAAATTGCTAACGAGGCAATTACAGATAATTGCTCGTTCCTCCGTTTGCCATCAGCAAAATAGACTTACTACACCGTATAATAAATTCATAATTAGTACTCCGTACATATCACATTAATTATCTTTATGAAGATAAAAAGGTATATATACTAATTGATCAAATTAAAATTACATTTTAATTAAGCTTTTGTTTTCGTTCTTTTCGCTCTCTAAGGACTTTGTATGTTTTTGATTCCCGAAGAAAAAAGGTGATGTCTCAGATGCTCAGCTTTCCCTCTAGGCATTCCTACGGAAAATGCCAATGTAAAGAACAGGCCGCAATCTATCTTTCTCGAAAACGAAGCCTTCCAGGCAATTTCGTTATTCTTGATTTTCGTCTTATTTTGAGCCATAGAATCAGACTAACCCCATTTGTACCACGAATTTCGGACCACTCTGTAAAGGTTTGTGGCCTCCCACCATTTTTAATATTAATATCATCAAAATTAAGATTTTAAGTATTCCTGCTTTCCCTGTACGCCATTATTCTTAGTTAGGGAGAGCTTACTTTGTTTGCGAGTGTACTCGTATAATAATTGTAAAATATTTTTCATCCGAGATAAATATTTTTAAATAATATGATTAGCATAACATTTATCCTTTAATACCGACCACAAACGTAACATTTTCGTTTGAATGATATAATTCTCTATTAGGCCGGCGCACGTTTCGAATAAAATGAGGAAAAATGAAGGCATTCATATTCGTTAGAAAGAAATGACGGAGCATCTAGCCTTTGGAAAATTAAGTCTCCAGAAAGAGCGTTTTATTCCCTCTCCAGATAACTTGGAAAAGAGCAACTGTATCAAACTTTCCAGCAAGTGCAGTTAAAAGATAGGGAAAGCAATCACTGTGAAATCTTCTTTTGTACGGTATTTTATGGCCAACAGGAGTTGTTTCAAAACTTTTGTTTCGAGCACAGAACCACAAAGTTTGTATATTATTGTTGCGTAAATATTTCAACTTTCCAGATCGTTTCAAAGCTACATATTTATGTTTCATTTTTCATTTATTTTTCATTGATCTGCGCATTTGCTTACAGTTTAATTTCAATCAAATATTATATCAATTTTGCTTTACTGTTTTTAGATCAGCAATCAGTAAATATGGAAAATTAAACTCGAGTATTGATTCACAATAATCAATTCATATTTAGCTGAATTATGCATGAACATGTGGTTTAATTTTCTATATATGTATCTCTCCACAGTATTTATTATAAATTCAAAAGGAATTATAGTATTATTAGATACTTAACGTTATAATAGAATCTGAATCACTGAATTCAATGCGTTATAGTTAAACATTAAATATTTCATTATTCGAATGAATTTATGAAACAAATCATCATCGTAAAATAAAAATAAATCTTCGTTTAAAAGCAATTTAGAGTTGGCGAATCCTGTAACGAATCTCTTGGCTCGGTTTCTAGATATATCTCAATGTATGTACTATCGTGGAGAAATTTCAGATCGTGGAAGCAGACAACAAGGACTCTCGACATGTTGAAGTCGAACCTTGAGATGTCTAAAACAACAGCAATGGCTCGCAAAAGGTAGATAAGGAGGATCATCGTGTTGTCAGGCCTGATATCAATCAGCAATGAGACAGGAAAAAAATCAATACAGGAGACGATGACACAGATGCTTTCATTAACCATTTCGATATCAAATCAATTTTTTTTACAAATTTAGAGACAATTCATTAATCATTATCTTAATCGGTTCAACCTTTGTATTTATGATACAACAAAATTATGAGAGCCGTATTTGTTGTAAATAAAAATATAAGCTTTGGAATTTCCGAAATTTGGAAAACTATGTTTCGACACAAATTTTAAGCTAACCAAAATAATTCGTTACCCGATCCGGGTAATCTACAGATTTCGAGAACCTAACCCGACCTGATCCTGAACAATGCAGACCGGACTTGAGTTTCGGGTACTTGAAATTTCCAAGTCCTAGTAAATACACACCTCTAATAAATACCTGGGACAACAAGATAGGTACCAGTCAAAAAACTTTTACGCGCCAGAATTTGAATATCACGAAAACGGAGTCATAAATTCAAATATTAGGAACTTTTTTTTTTTTAAATTGCAAGCACTGCAAGCTTTGAACTCGTAAAACTTTATCGAGTCATAAAAGAAAATTCAGTAGCAGATCAACAGAGGTGGTTTGTTCTTTGCTACGTATGTCAACACCATAAGCTTGGTGCGTATAGTACAATCTGCAATTTTCCACGAGCGAAGAACGCAAAAGCTCGTATTCTTCCGTCAGTGGTTTCAGTTTGAACGACCCTTTGCATATCTTCCATCTTCTCCTCTATCGATCCGTCAGCGCACGAAACGCGGTACTTAAGCATGCAGGCTAGTAAATTTCAGTATCGCCGGAATACGGCGAACAGCGAGCAAGTAGCTCGTGAACGGGATAAACACCGCCAGTCAGTCAGTCTTGCACTGTTTCAAGTGCAATAATCAGAGATCCAAGCGAACAACGTTTCTCGCGAGAACACGGAAGAATGGAAAGCTGATTGGATGTTTGAAATGAGCTTCAAAGGAATCGCGTGATTTCTTCACTTCTGGATACAATCTCGTTCAACTTTTAATACCGCGAAACAAGTTTCCAGAAAAAGTATTAACGTTTCGTAATTGTACTCATTTTCCCCGTTCACTGAAATGATAAAATGTTGCCGTGTATGTGTTATAGTTAGACACATCTAAACTTTACTTATGGATATGGATTATTAATCTATAATTTATTATCTTACATTCTCGTTACGATACTAAGACTATTGAAAATTTATCTGTCTTTTCTTCTATTAATGTGGCTAAAATTACTAATTCTATTTTACCCTGTAACTATCCTTAAACCTTGTTTAAACCTACCCTTGTTCCTGCTACACCTTTTGATAACCCCTGTAGCAGTCAACGTATTAAAATTTACTCCTAATATTTTTTTTTAATATTAGAATATCGACAGTTATATAATTGCCATACTCGGTAGCAATGACCGTTAGATTGTGAATACGATATCGACGAACTATAGACATTGAACGTAGATAAAAAGTTGATATCCACAGTGACAAGCCATAGAGTGGGTGAACTGATATCGACACCTTATATCCAAGCGATGGGGATAAATACTAGCTACGCGATTGTAGGGGTGAATACCACCGACTTTAAGATTGTAGGAACAGATGCTAACTTCTTCGATACTTTGTTACCGGATATTAATGACTTCATGATGATGATACGGGGTATCTTGAAAGCTTTCGAGAGAAGCAATAAATAACGATCCTTAGGTGGGATAAAGGGATATTGAATTGTACTCGAAAGTTTATGAATCAAATTCTGAATCTGTCTTACGATCAGAGGGACAAATGTATCAACTTTATAAAACAATCAAAGTTTTAAGGAATCAGATATTAATAATTATATATAATTTTTAAATTTTGCTAAAACGTATGAGAAACTGAAAATATTAGATCAGGTCAAGTTCTCGAAATCATAGATGTGGGAAAACTCGAAAATACCGGTTCGGGTCGAGTAGGAATTGTGGTACGAAAAGGTCATTGACATTCGCCCCTTTATCGATGCTTAAAAGTTTGAAAAAGGACTACTTCCTTCAGAAGAAATCTCCACCTTTTTGAGTGGACATTTCCACCCTTACGAAATGGCAAGTGGAAGAATACTACTTTTCTCTTTTTTTACAAAACTGAACTTTAAGCATCACAAAAAGCTCGCCTTTAATAGAACCTTTTCTGTATTTGATTATACATTAACAGTGACCTGTGCAGTAGTCAATATGTTAAATCAGTATCATCTTATCTTTTTACACTCTAAAAATGTCTCACTTTTAAACATTTTCGAGAAAGCAAATTGCTTCTTTGCCAACTGTATTACCCGCAGTTTAAATAAATTCACTCGCACGATTTTCAAGGTAAGCTTTCAAGCTTCTCGAGTTTTCAGTCCAAATTCGCAGTGCGCTCATTTTCCTTGGCTCTGAAATAATGGATGTGCAACGAAATGAATAAAATTCTTGGCGTTTGTTCTGCGCGTTATTTCATTCACCGCTTCGACCAAGTGCATCTTTTCCTTCTATACTTTCCGCATCCGTTAAGCACTGTATCGCAGTATTTTCCGACAGTTGATGTACTAAAAAGAGTTTTGCGTATCCGGACACCAAACGACAAAGCGATACAGCGCCAAGAATTGTCTCGAGTTTTGCTTATTTCTCGACAAATTCCATAAATATTATTATTCTGTAATTGTTAGTACACGAGAAATCCTTGAAAATAATGAGGAGATAATTTTACTAACGAGGGAAGATTTCCAAGATTTCTATTTCATAAAGTCATTAATTTCATTTGTGTTCTAGTTGCGACACGATTCTTTAAAGTTTTCGGTTCGACAGTTTTCGTTCTAAATATTTCTAAGAATAGGTAGTAATAAATGTTCCTTCGATAATGAATCGAAGAAAAATTAATAAGGTTTCTATCTTCATAGAACGGTAATTATTGTGCCGGTTTAAATTGCAAATTGTAATGAGGTTCTCTCTTCATCGGGCTGTGATCGATTTCAAATTATCTCGTCCCGTCGATGCTTCACGGAACAATTACTAAGTAAGAGAAAGAAACGCTCGAATGATACTGAAATTTTATTGAATACGTTATCGAGCTTCGTTTCTACATTTTTATAATGAAGATTAGTTACAGAAAGATGCACAATTTAACTCTCGAACCGCTGAGCAGAATCAATTGTGATCCATAGAAAACGACTCTAACGATATTTCAAATAAAATTAGATGTATCAATATTGTAGCAATATTCAAGATGTAGCAATAACGTAAAGTTAAAATTTTTTATACGTTTTTCTAAACGTTTTTTTCAAATGCGAAAAATCAAACAGAAAAGACGGGAGAGACGGGAACCCGGGACATCGCCACTTTTTCCAGGGAAGCCTGATTTGATCAAAAGTGTACTTGATAGATATATCAACAACGTAAAATATTATTTAGCTGTGTTTTCTGTACATACGTGAGCCAAGTGCTACGAGTGTAAAATACATTTGGATAATGTACAAAATTTAACAAAGGTTAACATAGATTTACAAGTATAATTCCAGAAAATGTACAAAGAATCCCAACCTTACCCTACATAACCGTTAAATAGATCTCAAGAAGATTGAAAAGAAAATATGGAAATTGAATCGCGATTCGATTCACGAATATCGTATCGGAATGATCTACCAGTTTCCTATGCAGAAGGTTGCACCCTCCATCTGGTGATATTTATTACCACACCAATCTAAAGGATATAGCTGATCAACGCTACCATCAAATCGAACGAGATTGGAAGGAGCCGATTCTTATTTTAACGTTCGGTTCAGGTGTAAAATTTCACCACCGTGTCGCGTAAGATTTCAATGTTCCACTCTTATCCTTATATTGGTAATACCAAAAGAATTAGGTCAAATAGCACTTCAGAAATCACTTTCAATACAATCTGTCCCATACGACTACTGAAAATAAATCTTCTGAAGCACGTAAAAGATGTTCTTGATCGTTAAATAAGTAAGAATGAAAGTACATGGAACTGTACATTTTGGTGATTGAATGTTTTAGTGCAATTTCTTGGATTAACTTTGAAGGTTTAATAGGAATTTCAAGGTTTCCGTGACGCCGAAGGTATTATAATAATCCCTTCGTCAAACCCTTGATTATCCTAAAATACACAGGAATTTGCATTTCAATCATTGATCGATCATAAGACAGCTTTTGCAAAGAATAAAGACCATAGTTTACTTTCCATAAACTCTTCTTTGTACTGAAAAATCCTTTCCCATCTCTATGAAGTATCTTTTGAAAAATTTTAAATTAAATTATTTATGATCTCCAAAATCTCATAAGCAATTAAAATTAACCATTTAATGCGGTACTTACACGTGACAAACTTGATGGCATAAGCGGTAATTAATTGACATTAAATACATTCTTTAAGTAAATCATTTTTAATATTGAGATTTTGATATTGCCATTTTTCCTACGGAAGTTTACTGTGCTCGATACTGAACTTGCGTGTGTACATTAAACCAGTAGAGGTTAAATGGACCCCTGAGGAATTGTTTCATGTTCACGATCATGCTTTGAACGTATAATTGTTTACATGTTTGTCATGACGGCTCGGGTTGAATTTTAGTCATCGACAAACAAAGCGGTCGTCGCATTTCAGAGACTGTTTGTATTCGTTCCAACAAATGTGGACTAAAATAATATTGTATACTTATTATTTCCGCTGATTGCATCTCCCAAGTGTATCTAAATTTGCATGATATTTATAGTGAGATATTGGAAAGCGGCCTACCATTTAATCTGTCTCTACCACACTTCATTCATAATTTATCGAGTTACTAAGTAATTACAATATATATATAAAATACAAAATTCATACTGCATTGTGGTATTACGATTAACTTCTAAATCAAAGAGAAAATCTGTTCAGGGATTTTTCCATTTACTTTTTGCGACTGTCAGCAAAAGCTTTTTATTTCAATCGAGAAGCAATGATTTGACCGATTTTAATCCGAATTTAGAATTTTCAAACGTTGCTGTGAATGTTTCTCTACAGCTTAAAGTCTCTCAT
Organism: Osmia lignaria lignaria; assembly: GCF_051020975.1. Taxonomy (NCBI): domain Eukaryota; kingdom Metazoa; phylum Arthropoda; class Insecta; order Hymenoptera; family Megachilidae; genus Osmia; species Osmia lignaria. The sequence goes on from NC_135041.1 coordinate 11,555,531, forward strand.
GTTTGAGATGTTCAATATTACAGCCTGATTTCTCGGATTTTCCTCTGGGTTTTTTATTTACTATCGTTTTAGTAGTCCAGATTTCATGCATTACATTTTTACATTTCGGTATGTTTAAGATTTTGCTGTATTCCAACTGGAATTCTGGAAATAACCCACGGTTCCTAGTGCAGACCATTTTATTATCATTTTCAATTTCTTACTATTATGTATAGAACCTATGAAAATTGATCAGTATATTAATATAACAAACGTTAATAGATCTTTAAACATTAAAGTGGTTTTCAATTCTTTTGTTACATTATCAATTTAAATTTAGAATCCATATACAATACTATCTACAATTCTCCATAATAAATAAAAAGGAAAAGCTACATTTCTACAACCTACTTTTTTTATTAAAAAAATAAATAAATAGAAACTCTACCAAAATTTGACCATCTGTTTTCCTGTCGTTCAGTAAATTTTGTTTTATTAAACTAATATAGCGTTGGACATATTCATAAATAAATGAATGACGAGCGCGCTTCTAATGAATATAATGATACGTCTCAAGCAGCCCTGATGAATTTTTGTTAGACCGTACGACAAGTCAAAGGGTTAAAGCGTACACATCGCCCAGCGTAATTATTATTCCTGATACGAGTCGTTCTGAAAGCGTTTCCCTTTCGATTCCCAGCCGGAACGGCATAGAAGCTTTCACGGATTGGCTTTTGCCAACTCGCTCAGCGGCACGCTTGCGCGGCTTTCAAGGCGAGCTTTTGAGCTTTCGAGTCGCACCGCGAGCCGAGACACGTGGAGTCGTCTATTCCTTCGCCGAGCAACTTTCGCGTTTTCCGTATCCGCGCCAAACACCGCCGAATCGAATGAAACATCACCCGAGTGATTCGTTTCAAATTCAACGATCATGTGATCGTGTACATAATTGAAACGTGCTTAAGGTATCTCGATTAATTAGCGATCGTTGTGAGTGTCTAATTGGTGAAAGGATTACTGAAAAAGGTGAAAGGACACTAGGAATTGTGCAACATAATTGTGCTCTCTTTCCGTTTGCTTATCTCTTTTCACGCATCGTCGAATGCTTTGCCTGATTTAATCCTCTGCATTCTTGTGCATTCGTCTAACGGTGATTCAACAGCTACTTCGGTTATCAAAACTAAAACGACCGTCGTGTAAATATTACCGAGGGAGAATGAAATAGAAATAGCTCTTAGAAAATAAATTTTGTGGGAACCGGATTTTCTTAGGGTTTATTCGATTGCAATCGCCAAAGGATAAATGTAGGTCGGAAATATTGGCTCCTTCCCTTTAGCAGATGCGTGTGCACCGAAGTTCAAGCATATGTGTCGAAGCAATTTGAAACTTATTATAATGTGTCGCAAACTTATTTCAGATTTCTTATTTTCAATTATAAAATTTATTAAAGTATTTTTTATTTAAATATACGTTAACTTTTATGGTCATTCCTTGTTTATTTACTTTATTTTCAATTTAAACGTCAGTATATATCAAACGAACTTATTTTACTTGTACACTAGAATATTTGTATTCTTTATAAAAAATTAAATTTCAAATGAAAATATTTTGCTTTCAAATATATTTTCCTATTACGGATGATTTTTCTTTTTGAAAAGCGAATACAAATCGGTTAATCCTTTATTTGACAACTAGAAAAAAAAAATGTTACCTCAAAATTCATTTTCGTCCACGTTCAAATGTCACAGTTTACCAACGAGAATTTATACTTTATAGCCGTGAATTTCGAGGGTGGTCGGTAAATCAGTCCGCGAAAACAACGAGCTCGTTTCACGCGCGAATTTCCATGGAAATCGTGATCTGTCGATTGAAAATTTAGTATTTCGAGATTGCGTTCACTCGTGCCCACATAACCGTCGGCGTACCGTTATTCGAGGTACATGCTATTCGAGGTATATGCCGTATTTCGTTTCCGCCAAATCGTGATTGCCTTCTTGCTTGTCGCTGGAAATTTCATTTAGCCCGCCACTAGATCTCTCGGTAAGGCACGAACGAAATTAAATGGCCAGCAGTCGCGTTAATTTGATGATCGTAAACGAGCGAGGCAAATGAAACCTTCCGATAAGTAATTTTCGTCTTGATTCCGATCACATTCTTTCGAGGAAATTCAAATACAGCTTTCGATACCGTGCTTTGAAGTCACGTAGCTCGAAGAATTTCATTGAAGTTCCCTTCTTTCTTACTAATTAAATTAACGTGGAAACTCGTGGACTCTGATTTAACATAAAATGATAAAAATTGTAAGAATTGTTATATCAATGTTTTTTGGCCGATCTTCAATTAAAAATACATCTCCAATTATTAAAAAAGATTCCAAAAAATGTCGTGTCATAAAAACGCAGCTTATTACATTTCGTTGATTTCCAATGAATAATTTTCACATGTTTGAAAATGACAATCAATATTATATTGGAGCCGATAGTTTGCTCTACGTACGAGCAGGTACGTTTACTGGAAAAACACTTTTCTTCCTTTCTCATTGGGTGAAACGATATTTCTGGTCCGCTTTCCTGGAACACGAATCACCGATAGAGAAATGTTTGAATCGCTCCCCGGCTTATTAGATCCCGTTTGTCAAGAGAGATCTCGGTTCCTAATGCAATGAGAGATCCACTGATATTGGTTTAATTTAATTAACTTTGTCCGACTATGGTACACGAGCGTGTCTCTTTTATTTTTCATCCTCAGCGTACCAACTCGATTTACAAACGACTATTTGAAATTAAATTTATTTCCGCCCATGGCTATCTAATTACGAGGGAAAGTGTTTTTTTTTTATTCGTGAGTGTTCATTAGAAATGTATGAGTACTTTCGACAACCCGATCTGATCTACACAATTTTTGTCCAACCCGAACAATTCCTATCCGACTTGATGGAAAAATTAGTCAACAATCAATTAGTAATTGACTGCAATAAGATTAGCATAAAGAGCTATGTAAAAGATTCTCAAAATGTGCTTTAATCCTCAAATGGCGGACTATGGAAAAAATCCCAATATTTATTTAATATTATTATTTTCAGTTTCTAAATCTTACGCTCTTTCTTGAAAAATTATTCTCCCAATATATAAAACCCTTCCATTTGAAAAGCATACATTTAGCTCAACGTTAATACCCTTGTATATGGTTTGCAAATTTAGGTCGCGATTGACTCAGGTTCCGCTGTTTAAGGGTTAAGACAAAAAATACTGACCCTAATTATTTCGTCAAACATTTAAAACTATCGTGTAATAAGAATTTTTTGGCGCACCGCAGTTTCCTGCGTAATAATCACTCGGACGTGTTTAAAATGACACGTCTCGGTATTATAATTCATTATTCTTTCCAAACAGAGGAAGAGTGCCACTTATCTTCTCGAGACGGAAAAATAGAAGAACTTCTCTCCGTTATTTCCACGAGGAGACGCCGATTAACAATGTCGCAGCTGCGTGGAATGCAATTAAAATCGTCGTAATAGCTTCGCTAAAGTGGATTTACATAATTCACGCTGAAATTTACCACAGTTAATTTAATAATCCCATCGTATAAAGCATTCCCATCGAACCCCCATGATCACGATGTATCGATGGTACATTGAATATTCCTGTTTATTAGCGTGTACGGCCTCGACGTCCGACCGATTCCCGAGCGAGAGTTCCTGCACTCCTCTGAAGCATGTTGAGCAGCTAGATCGTGAAATTCTGTCCTTAATTTTGGATTGTTCGGAAATCCTCCACGTCATCAGAGAACGAGGAATTTCTAATCAAGTCGCAATTAGTCCTCCTTATCATTAAACGTTGATTGGAATCGCTAAAAAATTCAAAAAAAAAAAAAAATTCAAGAAGGAAACCCAGAAATCCAGAGCTGATTTGCAAAAGCAATCCTCTTCGAAATCAATTCGCTCGATTGCAACGGCCTTTCAAAGGCACCCTGGTTCCAATCAAAACGAAGGAAAACGTCGAAAAGATTCGGTAGACGACCTAGAATCGTTTATTTCTGGTGCAATTTCGCGAGGGCTGAGAATCGTCGAGGAAAGGTGAGAAAGCACAGCCCTCGTTCGATGCACCGCTGCCCTTCGACGATGGGGATACGTCACGATCGAGGAAGTGCACTCGACGCGGCCACTCGGTTCCGGAGTCACGTATACCACGCCAACTATTAATTCACCGAGGCCTCTTGAGCTGGAGGGCGAGAGGAAGGCGAGACGAGGGCTAGGGGCAAAGAACGGGGACAGGAAGTGACGAAATCACGGGGACAAAAACGTGAACAGGAGATATAATAAATAACGGAATGAAAGTAAAAGAAAAGTGAGAAATAATATAGGGGTTGCTATAATTGCTTTAATGACAGCAAAACCTAAGTGCTGGATTTAACTCCTTATTGTACTTATAGAGGATCTCCCATCTAATTTGAACCTCTACAAATTCGATTTTATCGAAAACTAAGCCTAGCAAATATTATTATTTTATGAAGAATAACCCGCTATTCGGTTATATCGCGCCTTACATAAAATTATATTAAAATTGAAGAAAACGTGAGAAAAATAATCTGCTTGATTCTTTGATAGAATTCACAAAAGAGAATACGAATTATCTGGGAAAGAAGATCTGGGATAAGAGGAAAATAGGGAAAAAGAAGGAATCGAGCTGTGGAAACGATGACGAAAGGTGCAAAACGACAGGCAAGAACTGAAACTAGGGTAAACGGTGGAGGGTCGAAAAAACGAAACGATCGAGGATAAAGGGAAAAGTAGAAAGAGAAGTGGCCGTGATATAGCAACTTTTAGTGCTGGTGAAAAACAAAGACGAAAGAACAGGATCACTCGGATTGTTGGCAATTTATCGGTGGTTTGTATAGCTGGAGGAATTAGGGTGACCACTCGATCGCATCGGCGTGCAATTTGCAAGAACCGCGTGAACCCACGTTTGCTTCCCGATACTCGATTGGACACTTGCGCACTCAGAACCGCAATGATTTCCATTATATGTGATATCGCAGACACTGCGCGTGCTATCCATGGTTTCACACATGCGGAATTAGGGATGGGATAAAACTCAATACAATCACGTATCGATATATGTTTCTGATCATTTAAGAATAACTAATTTTGTATTTAGAAATGCACAATAATTATAATTAAATTGTCATTTAATTTTCAAAGGGGAAATTAAAAGGGATCATTTTTAATCACTTAAGTCATTAAAAAATGAGTCATTAAATACTGAGTTGAATAAAAAATACCAATGTCTTTGAGAAAACAAAAAGAGTTTGTTTTGCAGGGTATTTCTTCATTGAAACTTTTGAGATTATGCTATGAACATTTTTTATATCATGAGAAACGAAGGAAATATTTCAGTTTCTACTGAAGCACCCAGTATATGGGGGAGTACACGACGCGTACACGACACAGCTGTTGAGAATGCCGCGACACGATTTTCCTCGGTCACGTTGTTTGATGGACTTTCATCGAGATTCGCGGTCTACCAAGTGAGACTGAACTTTGCCCTTTGCCACTTTTGCCAAACCATAGCACCACCTCCAACGATACAAGCTTCTCGCTCCTCTCCCTTCTCGAGGGCGGTCGTGATAAAGTACTACGACATTGGTGCTTTGCGAAGATTTTTACTGCGGCTGCACCGTGGCCCGGTTCTCGGAGAAATGTTACGGAAACGCGAGACGATCGTTGGGAATTTTGTGCTTCGAAAGTTTTACCAGAGTAATGGGAACGTTTCGTTCGTCCCGCGCGTGCGAAAGTGATAAACGAGAACGGTCACGAGGATCCCGCGAATTTGCATATCAGTCACGTTACCGCGTCGTTCGACTTCCCTTCGATAACTTCGTTTACCTCTGTCCAACCATAGACACACCACTGATTCCTCTTTTTTTCGTTGACAGATATTGAAATCTTGATAACAGTACTCGAATATTTTTGATGGGAACTGAATTTGTTATAGGAAAATAAAGTAAAAAATAGATTTTTTCGAATACTAATAAAATAATAAATACTAATTAGATCTGTTTAGGACCCGTACGTGTATTTTTCATCAAAATTGCTTAAATTTTAAGATAGCAAAAATGATTGATTCGAATAGTATCTATTTTGATTAAAAATTGATATTCCTTAAATTTTCAGTAAGTAGTTTCATAGTTTCTTGTTTCACGAAGATTTTCTGTCAGAAAATATTACATCACTTACGAACGAAGAGCTTATATTGACACATTTTTTATAAATTTTATATTTGCTGGCAAGAAGGTTCAATGGGGAAGCTTGTATTAAAGTTCATAGTAAATTAGCAATTTTCTTGGCCACCTTTCAACTGGTTTCGTTGTAAATAAATTTAAAGTTTTATAAATACTTGAAGTCTCTTATAAAGAAATCTGCGAGAGACACTTTGTACTAGGGTGTAAATACAATTTACCAGCTCATAAAAAAATAATTTAATTTCTTTCTAGCATCATTTATGAGATTAATTATGCACACGATAATCAAAACGATGTGATTGTCGTTCAAATTTTCGTCCGCGAGTGATAAGGATTTAGAAACAGTGATTACGACTGATGCATGATTAAGAAGTGATTAAAAGTGTACGGAACACCATGAGTAAGCAGGAGCCAAGAGGGCCCCCACCTCCGCCACTTCCACCACCATACCCGCATCAAAAGCTCTTCAAGAAGTGCAAGAGTGCAACTTTCCAGTTGGATGGTGCGACGTATACTATAGGTAATTAACACCATTTTTTTTTTTTGAAAAATTAAGATTTTAACATTCATTATTAATTGCTAAATTTCATAACAGCAGAAGCCTAATTTCCTCTTTCAATTTCAACACAGAATAATAAGTACTCTGTTATCTCTAGTGGAATCGCCTTTCATTTTAATTTCATTATTGCAACATAAGTATTATAAGATTTGAATTAACAAGAATTTAAATCAGTTTCAACTAATTGCATTTCAATTATCCTCTACTTCGGTAGAAAAATATATAGCAAACATAATTCTCTGTTGAAGTTTGTGAAAGCATCGTCACAAGTTGGCAAGTATATTTACCGAAATAAAATGATGATAATAGCCCAACAAATATATACCGTCGGAACGCTAATGGATTGTTATTGGTCGATTGCGTGGGGTGTCCTGGTACGATGGAAACCAACACGATCGGATTGCCGATGTCGTAAAGGGATTCTTAAGGACCACTTGTTTCATCGATACCGTTACACGCAAATATCACTTTCCTATACCGGTGTTTCGTTTCCTTTCTACGATTGAAACTTCTGACGTTTCTCACCAGAATAATGCCTCCTTTTTATGAACGAACGATTTCGTTTAAAGAGACTCGACAGACAAGTCACTTAGATACCAAGTAAAGTAAAAATATGTTTTTCTAATTTATTATAAAGTTCTAAAATCCTAAATTTGTAAAATTCTATTTCGGGGTTTGCATCAGTATTAACCTACTCGTGTTCACTAATTAAAAAAAGCACATAAATAGGACTTTTCATTAGCCCTATCCGGAACCTTCTTTCTAAAGCTGACATTTATCTACGAACGAAAACGTCTTCGCTTACCCTTTGACCTTCCTTATTGCCAAATCCGTAATTTTGCGACTTTCGACATAAACCGGCTAGCATTTTATTCACGAAGAACAACACGTTCTAAAAATAAAAAGGAAATGGACCTTTTGACTGCACAGTTCCCTTAAAATGTTCTCTAAAGAATTTTAAAAGCCTTACGTTGCGAAGCTCTTTGTTCTTCTACTTCCTAATCTTTGATTAAAACCTGAAAAATCAAAAGTCTGCTTTCTTGACAGTGATTAACTATGCCGCATAGCGAATAGAACGCTACATTTACCGTGAAACGTGCACGAAAATGTTGCAAGTCACCTTTGCCAATTTAATGAACTTCACGACTTTGTATTATACATTTTCATCCAACGAACTGGCTGCGAAATGTATGCTAATTTCAAGAGAACATTAAATAGATTGTTACTGGCATTTGCACTGAGCTACTTCCGGGGTTTGGATTTGTTTCGTTCAGAGAAAAGAAAGTGAAATATTTTATTCAACTTAAATTAATTTTAAAAGCATAAATTTTGAATGTGTGCGGGTACCCGAAAATTTTAGACGGGGTGAGGTCGAGTACTGATTTGGTTCGGTTCTGATAGGATCCCGAACGTTTATCTAGTATATAAATTTGTTCGAGTACCCGTAATTTCAGGACTCCAATATTAATTCGAGGTCTGAACTCGATTTGAAGCCAAAAAAAATTTCCGACCTGATCCCGAATCAAATTTTTGGAAACCCGCACACCCCTATTAAATATCATTTTACAATTGCATATTTAGGTTTTTTTAATAAAAAAATACCTAAAATTCTTGATTCAATGATTTAAAAAAAATACTTAGTAGTAAACGCGTTAAATTCTATTTAGACCAACATAGACTTGTGCAACAATGCTTTTCTCAGTTACTATTATACACATCAGCGGAGGAGGATATGGACAACAGGTTTACCTAGTTTTAATGAAAGCCGCGTTTCAGGCATCGAATATCTATAAGACCTCTTTCAAACATCTCGTTCCGATTTAATGCACGTGCATCAGTACGCCACTGCATAGTACATCAGATTTGCTGCGTTCATTGATCCATGAACAAAGCTCGAGAAGTTGTCCAACTTGTCTTTGTTGAATAATCGAATTTTCAGTCAGTCAAGCAGGGAGAAATAACTCCGAACAAAGTAGAGTTTGTTGGGTTTACAAGAAAGTTTTGTCTATTTAATAATGCATACAAAATAAACTTACACAGCTTCAGAGACCCTGAAACTCTTTTAATTTTCATTTAAGTCATATGAAATAACAAATTTTGATTTTAAATTACGACCTACTCTTATTAAATTTTCACCATTAGACACTATCGAGTATCAACTTTGTCCCTTCCTATATTGCCATTTGTATGAACCCCGCTTTTACCTACGCGACGATATAAAAAGTGTCGACTGTATTATATGAAACGTTTAATCTATTTATTCTAGTATTAAATTTTCTAGTATTAAATCTAGTTCGTTTAATTTTCCACAATTACTTCGTGCAATTTTTAGGACCGAATAATTAAACATTACCTTTGCGAAAGGATTAACGCGATTTCTCTAATGTCTAACGCAGTCGTTAAATCGATGCCAAAGTAAACGAGTCTCAACCCTTTGTTCGTTTAAGGAGGATACAAGAAAAGTGGAACAGTTGCAATTACGCGAGGCAATAAGCGTGAGACAAAAGATGGAACAGAAACGGTCCTTTGCAGAAAAAGCACTCACTTGGACAAGTTTTTGAAGGAAAACGTTGCTACGATAACGGGAACTTCTACGAAAACGAGGGGAAGCAACCATTAAAATGGCAACCCATGAGGTTTCGGTGGCTGGAAAAATAATTATGGACGAGTGAAAAACAAAGTTGTTACCTTCTCTTTGAAACACGTTAAAAACGTGCTTATATATTCTGCTGCTAATGAGTTCGCGTTCACTCGAAAACAAACTACACAGCCAAATTACGTCTATTATAAAGTACGTTTTCTTAATGGTAAATATAAAACAAAATATACTTTTCTTTTCGTACAAGGATATAAATTATAATACAATACAAATTGATATCCTTATATTAAAGGGTTAAATATTATTGCAAATCGTGACCGAATATCACCTTATCACTTCACTGAAAATTTTTCTTAATTAATTGCTAAAAAATTAAATAGACGCTCATAGCTCACGTAGTCGATTAAATTCCAACCCCAGTGGTTAAGAGGCTCAGTGATACGTAACAAAATCTAATTAACTGGAGTATTATATTATATTCAACATATATATATATCAATAACCGTTATATGTAGTAGATGCGATATTAGAATTCTATAAAAATTCATTTAATAAAATAAAATTTAATTTCAAACTTTCAAAGTTCACCCAACTGAAATATTCGGTTAAGCAATTAAAATATTCCTATCACGTTGAATTCCACCTTCAAGAGATTAAGGAGCTGAGTGAAAAAAGCTTTTTTCTTGTATATTGTTAATATAGGACGGTGTTATTTAGAACGTGAAATTTGTTGCACAACGTCAAAGGAAATACAGTATTACTCGTGTGTAGTTCGACCCTTAAAGAAACTGGGTAAGAGCATTTAGGTAAGGGAGCTCTGGGCTGTGAAAGAAATCTACAAAATTCACTGTTCCAAGACGACTTGGGTTAACCGTACAACCACCGTAGAAATTGAATTTACCCCGAAAGCTTTACTTCTTTCATCCTTCAGATTCGTTTATTATTTTAACGGAATTCCACGCAGTAATGTATTCCTTTGCGAAAGAATCAGTTTCCAAGACGAAACAGTGAATCATCATCGTAATAAGAAACAATTTAAAAGTAATTTCCTTCTTTCATTTAAACTTCTTCAGTTTTCACAATATGTACAAAATGTCAGGATTTTCACAAAAAATAGAATTGCCTCTGAAATTTACAGATATTCTCTATTATGAAGAGTTCTTATGGCTTCTTCGATATCATGTAACTTTTGTAAATAACTTATTTTAAACCTTTGGAAATATCAACGATAATTAAGTAATCAAAGTTAGTGATCCATCCTGAATATTTCAATCAATCTGTGTGTAGCTCCTTACTCTTCAATCGTGATTGACACAGATTGATGGCATGCTAGTGTTTGATTGATGCGGTGCTTTAGTATATCCTTACTATCGTAGCTTTTTATTTGATTACAAATCAGCGTTGTAAGATTTAACTTGTCATTTAACTTGCTATTCTACAATAAATCTTACGTTCCAGATTACACTGTGAATTTAATTATTTATTTTTAAAATTCTGAAAATCTAAAACTCTAAAACTCAAAAATTCTGAAACTCAGAAACTTAGAAATTTCAAAATTCTAAAACGTTAGAATAATTAATTCCTGTTTGTTTATACCTATTCTTATTCATTGATAAATGATTACATTTTAAATTCTTTGCAATTAAATCTATTTATCATAAATTACTGACCGTACACTTTCCAAAGAACAAAAGTAAGAAAAATCACTATCAGGAATCGGATCATGGAAGTTTCTCAAACTGCATCGGAAATTCATATTTCATATCCCATACAGAACGAATTTAGGACGATCTTCCTTAATCACTCGTTGCACCTGTGAGCTCCATGGAATAAATTTTCTGCACACATGCACGGTGCACATTAAGCTGAATAATTTCTTTCTATTTGTCGTTTATTCATCCTATCGATTCGTTCGATTCACAAATGCCTCGAGAAAAATCGTACAAATTTATCAGATGCAATCTTCGTTGCTCGTATTTCACGGTAATTCGCTAACAAGCTGACAGGATACGACGAAACCGTAAAATCGAAGGTACTTCTGAATATTAATTCATTATGCATACAAGGATGGATGCTCGTTAAGTCTCCTCGATGAAACCAGAGAGATATCGTCAATTAATTACACAAACCGGAACGGTTATTATGGCGATAAACAAGGAGCTGGCGAAACGATATCTTTTTCTATATTTTACTTTCAGCTACCGAAAGAATTATGGAAATTATCAGTGTTCACAGCTAGCACGTTTCTACGTTCCTCGAACGAGCATCTCGTGAATTAAACAATTCACCGCTGGAAATAATGTTCTGAATGAAACGAATGAAAGTAAAAGGTGAAAACTTTTACTCTGTTCGTGGGAAAACGTGCTTGTGAATTTTGTAGAAAGAAATACTGAATGTTTCTCTATATTACAAATGCGGAAATAAAACTAAACGGAATAAATGTTGAAACCTAAATATTTCTTTCTTTCTCTTATTTATTACAGTATATAGAATTGCATAATTGAGCTACCATGAATCATAGTTACATGGAAATTTTGAAATTATTGAATTTGGACAAAAATGTTGTTAGTAATTTTAATTATAATATTTTTTTTGATAGAATCATCTGATTATAAATAAATTGAATAAAATTTAAATTGTAATTTTCCTTATCAAGGCATTCTATTATTAAAAATATAAAAATGTTTTATTGGCAACATATTACCCAGTTAAGATTTATGAAGTTTTAATTACAATTTTTTTTAATCCCTTATTGACAGAAACTGAAATGTTAATTACATTTCTTTTTTTGTTTAAGACGCGCTATTGACAGTAGTACGCGTCGAGCTCTCGAGATTAAGCTGGTTTTCATCTTGTTCACGAGTTAGAATGCACGATGCATGAAACGAGACTACTTTCAGCAGATCGTGGTAATTAACACTCACGTTACCTGGCTCACATTTTCTGATGTACGAACATTCGAAGCAGCATTGCGGTTTCGTTTTCAAATAATCATGCAAGAACGAAATTCGCTAAGGCTTCAGGATTTTAGCTTCCCCATATCTCTGTAATTAGATCTATACCGCAGGGTACTTTCAAGGGGCTTATTGTCCTAATAAATGAAATTTTCCAATGGAATGTGGACGAAATTGCCAAGATCGATAAATTACTCACAATTTGACAAAACTTAATTAAATGTCTTCGCTTTTGAATCGAACAAAAATTGAACAATAAATCAAATTAAAGAATTTTACCACTAAAGAAATATTGCAAATTATATTATCATTAAAAGGATTTTTATTATAAATTTAATTAGAGAGAAATTTAAATAACCAAAATAATAAATAATTATTGCAGTTTTAATGTGAAATATCAAATTGAAAAATTAAGCAATCATGTCTTTTGTAAATGATAATGTACTGTACTATGTACATTCATTTTCACTAGAGCTTTAAACGTGTTAATGGGTTAATGATTCTCTTTGACAAATGGTAATTGGCAAGAACGAGTCGGACATAGAAGTGGTAAGAACCGATACTACGCGCAGTAGTCATTCACAGGATTGGTCAGACAGAAACTAGTATTCGTCCAACTTGGTGTCAATCCGACATATTTTCGGGAATTAGCCCGATAACTGCAATCATTCTTAATTGCATTTACCTATGACTTCCTTCTCGTGTATTCTATTCTTTTATGGTTCAATGGGTTTTGTTCATTTTCTCCATTGATACTTGGAAAAGTAAATAGTATTTCGTGCATTCAGTTATGTAATAAAGGTTATATTTAGATTTGCATTCTTCCAGCAATAGTTAAACCACATTTGTGGAAAGCTCGTAGAATATTGAACCGTATTAGCCGCACTTCTTAAATGGAAGTTTATATATACAGTGTTCCTAAATATGTCCAACATACACAAAGCATTATTCTAGAATACAACTCTTGTTATCTATTCCTTTCTGCACGCAAATCCAGCCTAGTCACGTCACCTTCAGAATGGGTTTAAATATTGATTTCCAATTCCTCTTGCTAGTAGCGCGCTATTCTTAACGTTTATAAATATATCCTGCTACACTTTCCCGCTGCACCACTGCACAAATTTTTAGCAACGAACGTGAAAATATCCATTCTAAAAATGTTATCAAGTAACTACGAGATTTAAGCATTTCAGTAAATTGTATTTCAATACTATTTGCAAAATTAATAGGACCTTTGTTATTAATATCGAACTGGCAATTAAATTCGCAAGCTTTACATTTTCTTTTAGAAAGTAGCACTCGAATCAATAATTTGTCGCAATAATTTTGATAATTTTTGGTTGAACTTTAGTTTGGGATACACAGAATTATTGACTCCTTTTTATATATCTTGTTAATGTTTGATGAAAAGTATTTAAAAAATTCATGTTTTAATTTTAGGAATCTATCCGTTCAAAAATTATGTGTATGTAATTAAAAGTTCAACCTAATTTTTGAAATTATCTAGAGTAAAATTTGTTTAATAATTTTTTACAATATTCATGCCAATTTCCCGTGCTTGTTCCGTGGTAAAATTCAAGCAATTTCAAAGTAAAATATGCAAAAAGTCGTGAATATACTTGCCAATTTGATAATATCGTAATGAAAAGAACAACTTTTAATTTATCGTTCTAAATTCGTGAATAAGTCATACTTCCCACACAAGCACAATACATCGCGCCACTTTCGTGGACCAATTCTGACTACAAATCAATTCGCAAATGCGGGCGAAGTTATTCCAAACTCGCGAATTAGTTCACGAACTCCCTTCTAATCGAAAACAGAGCAGAGACAAGATATGGTACGAGTTACTAACAGTCAACAAATAGAGATAATTTTGTTACAGTTAGCCATTGTTGCTGAATAATAGATTATTAAACTAATCTTAGTTCGGAAGTGTAACTTGCTAGTAAGTTTTGCGGAATGTTCATTTGTAACCCGTCTTTGCATAATTTTCACTTTGAGGGTAATATTGTTTGTTTGTTCTCTCATTAGTTAATAAATATTTCCAATCTGAACATGCAGATTCATTAGTTAAACATAATTAGAATTTTGTTCTCAACCAAAATAATAAATATATTAATATCCGTGTGACGTGTCGACTTTTTTATAGCCCTTTTCAGATGTAAAGTTTATTAACTTTGAATTAAAAAAAAAAATTATTTCTACGAAACAACAGAATGAAATGAATTTTACTCTTACCTAGCCTTTATTTTTCCGGGTAAAAATGCATTACAAATGAATGCACACTGGAAACCATACAAGCTAATTAATTTTGAAAGAATTAATTACTTCCCCTTGTTGGATTCCATTTCACGCTGAATTTAATATTACCGTTCATCAAACTCCGCGTTGAGTGATCCAGAGTAATTTTATTTCGCAGTTTTGTTCCTTAAAATAATTTAGAGTTAATTTCTATCCAGACGTAAACTGACGCTGCAAAAATATGGAAATTGCAACGGCTGATATTTATTAAACTACGTGGCCACCCACATTATTTCAGTTAATTAAATTCTATAATGTTTTTGAAGAAGCATCTTTATATAATAATTATTTCTCGCATAAAAAACTGCATCTCTGTTTAATCTCTATTTATAATAATCCGAATGCACTGTTATTAATAAGAATTAAATTTCAATAAGCTCACCTCACAAAATTCTGTACGTCTGCGTTGCGTGATTATTCTACAATTTAACGTGAAAGAGAACAAAAGGAAAATAACATTCGTACAAATATGAAATACAAATTTTAATGGGCTTCAATCATAATGACTGATACAATTCGAATTTCTCATAAATTCTTATAATAGCGAATAAAAATGGTGATATTGTGAAAATTAAGATTTCGAGAATTCCTGCTTCCCCTATATCGCTAATATAACTTTCAGTTTGCATAATTCATGTGTTTTACATATATTTTTTTAAAACATGAAGAGTATACTGCATGAAAACCTATGTCGGGGGATACGTAACTTTAAAATTGAGTTTATGCATTTTTGTGCATAGGTGCTTTAGAAAAGTGCAATTCTACATTTTTAGCCGCATTAATGGATGCAGTATTCCATTGTTCACAAAGAAAGGTAGGTATATTAAAGTGCATTTTTGCCATAAAATGATTGTAGTTTGAAATTTTCTATATTATGTCAGTATATCGACAGCTTTGTGAAGTTCTCTTGATATTCAATCGAAATGTTACTTTACTCTTGGCATACATTTGCTGCGAAATATCGTCAAAGTGGTTTGGCCGGGAATCAAGAGGAAATAGAGGTCTACTGACAAGACGAATGGTACTACGTACGACAACTGACGTCATTTCATCTGCACGCCCATGATGGATTTTACATAAACGAATTTCAATTAATCCCACACGTTTTCTCGTTCACCTGCTGCGCTCGATCAATGGACAACCGATCAACACCGAACGAATATTCATTTACCATCCATATTTCATTTCATATTTTTCCATCTTTTTTGTTAAATAACTGTTTTACAAAAACATTTTTCTTGCAAAGAGATTTAGTAATCGTGTGCTATAGTTGACTCTAATAAGTTTTAAAATGAAACTATTTTCAAATTGTTAACTGTGGCATTTTTCTGAGATACGTGAAACATTTACTTCTATACTCGATATCTTAAATAATTAAATGGCAAATTTTGTAATTTATCTAATAGATAGATTAATAATGTCTATCGCGTTGAATTTTTACGGAAGGTCTCGTCTATAAAATAATGATTATTTTTTTCATTTGAGAAATTCTCACGTAATCAACGGCGTATTATATAAAAATGTCTGAGCTCTTCAGATTAATTATTCACGGTGAAACGATTGCAGGTTTCAGCGTGTTGCTTACACGCGAGAATAAGAAAAGTCGCTTCGTTTATTGCGGATTATTGTGCGTATCGTTAAATGCAAATGCACGACGAAGCACAGATTTATAGGCATGAACGCGACTCACCTAGAATAACAATTTCGACAATGATGTGTGCACATCCGGTATTATTCCATGCTGATGATATAAGTTTTTATTACAGATACAGGAACTTCTACAAAAATAGCGCAATCCAAACTTGAAATCTTCAAGATGGTTTCATTAAAAAAAAAAAAAAAAATAATAATTTTGCAAGCAACATTATATTCAGACAAAGTAATGCGAAAAGAGAAATTGATTTAATTTACAAAATAAATTTTACATGACATTATTAAACGTAATGTTTGAATGTTAATGAAAATCACTAGTTTTTTCATCAACAATGGAAAAATTCTCTCTAATTCTGGTTGGAAATATTCAACAAATCAACGTCCTATTTCAGCGTCGTTTAACACGACAGCGTATCTCAACAACATCTAAGTATTCGTAGGAACTTAACTAGCTCCTTAATTGACTTACGAGCGACTGCTGGCTCGGGAGCAGAAACAATTTCGAGGACCGTAACTTGCTCGTTACGACAATTTGGCAATCGCAAGAAACTCGAGATAGTCGTGTTGAGTTCAGCGTACCTCGAAAAGATATACCATGCGGAAACACGTGTCCGTGGGAACGCTTTAATAACATTAAAGTTCGACGAGTTAACTTGCCTCAAACAAAGACATCGGCTCAAGTGGTTCAATTATTTTCCAAACTCGCTAAATATCATCAATGAACCTACTTCACAATAGATAGGCGATTAATTGTTACTTAATTTTGGGAAAAATGTCTCCAAGCATTTAAATGTTAAATATTTCTTATATATAATAAAATTATCGTAGAACTGTCTATAATGTTAAAAAATTTGATATTTCTTCTTCATACTTTCAGCAACACAATCTGAATTATACAGGTACATATATATTAAGCTTTATTTTGCAATAATTTGCAATATTTGTATTTCGGAGTACTGTTAATTAAAATATGACTATACACTCAAACTAATTTACTGTTTCATTTTTCGACGATCAAAATCCAATAAAATGATATTAATCTCGAGCAGTTTAAAACCGCCAACCTGTTGTACACATTGGGGGGGAAATATCGGAAATTGATGTTTTAACTTATATTTGAATTAACCACGTTTACACATAAAACTCGTTATCACCTGTGATCACAACTGAGATTTCACGTACAATTTTATTGAATTCTCTCTGTGATTTCAAAGAAACATTAAAGACGAAAAATATCTATTCTTTGACATGATAAATAAATAAAAACTAATTTTAATAATAGAAAACTTACACGTTGAAAATCTAGGATATTTCATGAGCATGCAAACTGTGTAACTTAGGAAGGCGCTATAAAGGATTAAAATTTTACTTTAGTATTATAGATCCATTATGGAAATCTGATGCTAGGTATACTCGAGCCGTGCATCTTAGAAAGTCTTGTCGTCTACTTATTGTTAGTAGCGATTTCATGGGAGCTTTGTCCGCTAAACTTCGATGAAAGCCTAGCCACCGCAAATTAACGCTGTTACGTACGGGTAACATCTATTGATCGAAACTGCAGAGTCGCATCTAATTATCAGAGTATTCGAAACAAGCTATATTCACCGAACCTCTTAGACTAATTAGTATAATGTACGCGGTGAACTTAAAGCCGTATTGGGAGTATTTTGTAGAGTGGATTCAATTTATTCCGTGTGATCAATTTGACACGTGTGCTGGTGATTATGAAAATAGCCGAAATGGTAAGCCATATTACAGCAGAACCTCCCTTATATGTACTAAAAGAGAGCCATGAGTGTTCGAAGATAAAGAATTTTCAAATAACAGAACATTTACTGATATTAACCATCTCGAATTAATTATTTCAAAATTATTTCTACCTTCATTGATATATTACATATATTATCTTTTCCAATTTACCAATTACAACATGAAAAGTAAGTGTTGAAATGTACATTATAAAAAGTTTCCAACTATAATTCTCCTACTAATGAGCGTTTTCATTTTAAAAGAGTCTAAAGTTTCAAGAGCAATTAATTCCACAAAATATGCGGCTATCAGACTGTTAATATATAACATCTTATTTATTTTATATTTACAAAAATTCATCTTTTTTCAACAAACATCTACAAGATTCAAATCTATAAGATTTCAGCTTACATCAGCATGCTTTCATTGTCAGTCAGAAAGCAACACGCCAAAAAGTGTGTCAGTAAAGACAAACACCATTTCGTTCCATTCTAATGTTTTCTCTGGAGTGAGTGAAACGTACAAAAGGTACAAAGAAACAAAAAATTCGTTGATGCGACAAAGAGGCAAGGGAAACGTTGCTTGAAAGAAAGAAACGGGAGGAAATTTTCGTGTACACTTCGAAGGACACGTGTCAACGGAGAAAGAGCGACAATAATACTTGCCTTTAGACTTATGTTGTCAAAGTTCAGACATCACAGACAAGGGTGTACGCTTTTGCCATCCGAAACCAACCTACCCCTAACCTCACCGCAATTCAATCGATATCAAACTATGTAGATACCCTTTCTATTGTCAAACAATGCTTGCATATTGGCAAAGTTAAACAATTAATAATTAGAAGCATTGAAAATTGATTATTGATATTAAAATAGCCTTCTTCGAGGCTGTGTTTGATCTTTGCAGTTGCTATTTTAAAACTGACAAACACGTGTAAAAAAAATTTGGTTTTGAAATACCAATTTGCACGAGTTACATTCCAACCATTGAATCAGAAGTGAAAATGAGAGAAAATATTGCCAAATATTTCTTCAGCTAAAAGAGGGACGGACCGAGAGTTTGGTAAAATTCCTGGAGAGCCAGTAGGGATTTAGAGCCTAATTTACCCTTTGCACTATTTCCTCTAGCGTGAAAAACTACTTTTCCCTAGAATTCTTAAATCATCTCAGTTAATAAAAATTAGAGTTAGCCGAGAATAAATTAAGAATACAAGTATAGCGTAAAGGATTAGCTATAACTAGTGTCCGCATTCCAGAAGAGAACCAGTCATGTCCCTAATTTCTCGGTAAAAATTTAAATCCTAGTTCGCCCTTCGACTAAATCAGAATAAATAAAAGGGAAATAAAATATTTGCGTTTATAAATGAAATAAGTTTTTTTAAAGGTATACAGTTCGTGGATAAGGTGCAGTATGTTTGACAGTATCTACGGAAAATTTTACGAAAATACGATTAATCCTTTGCCTCGTACTATTTTCTAACGAGCCGTATTTACGACCAGCTTATTACGGCCAGGTGAAATAGCGAAGCGATGTCAAAGGTCACAGTTACAACAGCCAGATTTACGAGCCATCACGTAGTGAAACTTAACGAGTTCGTTATGGTGCCTACTCGTGTCCAGTAGATTGATTTACATTGAACACCGGCTAATTGGAATCACGAAATTAGTTCCTGGTTTGAGAACCAATTCGGAACAGGATTATTCACACGAGCTCCAATGCTCGGAACGTGAGATTTCTAATAACAATTTATGCATGCTTTTTATTGCCAGAAATACAAATAATTTAGTATTTCAAAATATCATTTCAACTTTACATGCAAATCACATTTAACAGATTGAGGTAGAAATTTTGGATAGGATGGGCCAGATCCCTAAGCTTTATCAACAGTGTTTAATATTTTGCATATCGCATAAATCTTGGAAGCTTAGAATATTATAATATTAAAATTGGAATATTTGAAAATATGAAAATTTTATAATGTTTCAGAATATTTGAATTTTGGAATTTTAAAATGATGAAACTTGAATTTTGGAATTCTAAAATCATAGAAGAGTTTCTTTCTTCTCTTTTCGAAGAAAGAAATAATTTATAACAATACTGAAGAGTTATACCAGTTTGAAAATTCCTAAGTGAGAAGAAATACTTCTTGAAAGAGATGAATGAAACCAAGTGTATGTATGTCCATTATTTCATTCTCGGTTTAAATATAAATTGAAAAAATATCATTTCTCATTTCAAATGAAAAAAACCATTAGAGAAGTTCAACTGGACAACGCAAAGATGACCAAAAATGTCTAGAATAAAGATTAATTTTCCTTTTCAATTTTGGAACATTATTATGCCAGATAAATTTTAACTCCTGTCTTATCTACATTAATTATTTTTTTACTGTATAAAAAAGAAAGTATGTGCAGAACAAATAGAAACTATATTGCTCATTCATAAGAAAATTACTCGAAGTCATTCAGAGTCATTACGATGAACAATTTGCAACGCTAATAAAAACTGTTAATCCGAGGAAATATCATCTTTTAATTCTGCCAAGCTTTCATATCCTCTCGACTAATGGCGCAAGATTAATCGGAAATGTTGGAGTCTGCGGTAATTTCCGGTACAGGTCGGTAAAGCAGAGAATACAAGAAATCGATCATACCTTCCTTTCCAATCGCGGTTCCAGTTTGAACCCCGTAGAAATATACGCAACGATATTACAGGAAACTGCACTGAAATTGTTGATAATTGTTCACGAATGTTCCTTCTGCATACCAATTAAACTGTTCGATCGATCGCAAAAGTGAACGACCAAATTGCAATTCAATTTCGATTTCTATTTGCATATTTTATTTTCATTTTTCACCAAACGAGAATTGGGCGGCAGAATCGTTTTTTTAAATGCACCCTTTAATTAATTCTTATAGTTGTCGCGAATAACTTGCGCAGTTGATACGACATTAAACTCTTACAAGGAAAACAAATTGCTAAAAGCCTAATAAAGTAAAATAATCTAACTATAGAAATGATTTTGAGTGATAGCTCGTTTTTAATTGTTTCGAATTAACTGATCATACTTATCTATCAACAAATTTCTAGCGCGAGTAGTTAAATTCTAGGAAACGATGACAAATATAATTTCTCGCGTGACTTCTAAAGTTCTTCGTTTCATTTCAATTCACAGATGAACGTTTCTTATGAGGCTTCGTACACGCAACGTTACTTTGCGTGTACCTCTGGATACTTATCTATTGATTAATGAACCTGTGTAAACGATAACGTTGGAAAGAAAGACGGAAGTGTTTGAACATACCACACGATGGACTTCAACTACAATAACCTAATTCTTATTAGAGGGGGCCTCCTTATTACTGTAACTCCTTTTTTTACAATTGATTAGTATTATAAGGGGGCCTTGGAAATTTTAGAAATCTGAATCCGATCCTATTATTGGCATAAGTTTTCAACCAACCCAAAATTAGTATAACTTTTCAAAAAATACCCTAAATTTTATTTTCTAAAATACAAATAATAAATGAACAAAATACTGCACTGACATATATAGAAACATATAATACTATATTCTAGTTGGAATAAAAACTTTTATTACTATATCAAGATTGAACGACGCTGCAGACGAACGATTCATTTCAAACACAGCCCGAAAGTGCAGCATAAATTCAACGACACGTATGCAACGATTTCTGTCGCGCAGCCAAAACAGTTTCGTATTATGTTCAACTTAACATCCCTACAATGTTACGAACGTATTTCGTACTGGTAGAAGGAAAACGGCAAGCTTGTTTTCTATGATTTGTGTTACTGAAGTAATCATAGCACGCTATACGGATGAAACGCAATTTAACGTTTCACATCCACGGATGTCGTAAAGGTTCGCTCGTAGTTATGATCGCTTTTGTCCGGAACAGGTTACCGTTTATAACGTTATAATCTTGACGATAGAAACGGGCTTGCCGACGCCGCGCGGATGTCGTAACTTTCTCGTCAAATCGATGCACCGCGATGCATGGCTGTGATATGCACCTCTGTTGCAATCGCTCTCGCGCGTCATCGTGTCCGTCTAGGTAACGTATGCAATCAAACTTCTATCGAGTATAACGTCTACCTGATACGAGAGCCCCGCACTCGTCAATAACACTGATGAACAATTTTTGTACGTTACCGAGACGAATAGCTACGATAAAAGCGATTTTGAAGAAAAAAGAAGGGCTGCTGCAATGCCTTGGCAGCAGTTCCAGAGCTACCCCACTTTCCAAAGGGCGCCATTAATAAGCATTCATTTACTATGACAAGAAATATCGAATGAAATCCTTTTTCACTATTGTCCTTCTTCCTTACGATTAAATGTTAGGTATTTCATTTTTTGAGCAAGGGAGCCCTTGAAGATTTCATAATCCCGGGCCTAAAAAATCTTAATCTGCTCTTGTTTGGCAGTCATTCTATGTAAAATTCATGATTTTTTAAAGTCGCTATGAAGGATTTAATTGCAAATAATATATGATGTAGTACACGTGAAATTAGAGGAAGTTTAAGTCATCATTTTGATGATTCCAAGTTTGTGTAAGAAATGCACGGTTTTGAATTTTGCAATTATTAATTTTTATCTGAGAAATTATTGTCGAATCTAGTTCATTTTAAAATTCTACAAGGTAAGCATTTTATTAAAATATTATTTTTGAAATTAACAACACACCAATATCTTGCAAAAATATAATTTCA
Organism: Osmia lignaria lignaria; assembly: GCF_051020975.1. Classification (NCBI taxonomy): domain Eukaryota; kingdom Metazoa; phylum Arthropoda; class Insecta; order Hymenoptera; family Megachilidae; genus Osmia; species Osmia lignaria. The sequence goes on from NC_135041.1 coordinate 11,578,296, forward strand.
TTTTTCCACGTGTTATACATTTCCGGCCGAATAATTAATTTGAACTTCGATTTCCAGCTTACGAATCTTAACGGGTGGTATGTGTTAACAGCGCGGTATCCGGTATCATTTAACTACAAGAGAAATTAATCGAAATTAAGCTCGTTTTACCGAAAAGGCTAATGCGCGTGTAGCGTGTAATAATTGCATCGCATCAACTAATTTACATAAATCCATTTAGTTACAGGATTCAATGGAATCAATAAAACGAACGGGATCCTATTTAACGACCGTAGCTGTATTTCAAATACCTGGAAATGTTTATGGAACGCTGAAATATCGAAGGGAAACAAATTGGTATCATTAATTGAAGCAGTTGGTAAAAATTCATCAGAATAAAGGAGAAACACTGAAAGTAGAGGTGTGCAAAAACCCAAACATATCGGGTTAGATACGAATTGTTCGGGTCGAATTTTTGAAAGTATAAATATACGAAAACTCGAAAATTTCTGATATTCGATACAGAGATCAGGTCAGGGATTGTTTTGCTCGACTTAGGAGTAAATTAGATATAGTGTTTTGTGAAGACTAACAATTCGTTCTGAAACACAGTTCTTCGAATTTCGAAAATCTCGAACGAACCAAAATAATTCTCAACCTAATTATTCATCGCAAAAGTGAAGCACTTTTGTTTAATTGCGCTATTCAAGAATACATTATACGGAAGGCCTGTTTCATATTCGATACGTAAATAAATACACTCCTTGTCCTCTGGTAGTGGATATATTTCCGCGATAGCATAAATATCCTTCCAACAGATTGTTTTGAAAATGGCCGAGCCTGAAGGCAGTTCACATGAACGTGGGCACCCGTGTTTAACATGCAAGATATGAGCTGACATAAACGCGTATACATATATGCTTATTCTACTTTGAAATAGTGCACTCGCAACTCCTCAGATTTGCATGTTGACTCACGTAAAATCTCGACCGCTTAGCAGAGATTAGCGAGCTATCTTGGACCTCCGTTTCAAAATACAAACAAAAAGTACTTACTCGCGCATAAAAATAAATGTAATTGTTTCTTATCACCTGCAACAACTAAATGTACCGTTCGCGCATGACTGTTTTATTTTAGGTATTTTAACCCTTTAATTGTGATACGATATTTGCATAACGGATACTATCAAGGGCGGACTGGAACTTGAATTTTTACGGGGAGATTAGTAACATGATGGGGTCTCTTGTAGGATACCTATGGACTTTAATTTTAATTAATTAAGCCCCAAATCCCTACCAAACTCACGAATACCAAAATGCCTCTGGGTATATTAAGTTGTATATATTTCGAATGGTAAATTACGAAACATACCAAGTTCAAAATTAATTGAGCTTTTTGATTTTCGTACACAGTTTACACCTTCTTTGAAGCCTTTGTTCACTTATGAATCGCTCAATGGTGTTCATAATTGGAACGATCTCGTTTGTTTACTTACAACAGAACATAAACACGAGGATCTCTAAATTAAAGCTTGCTTTTTAATGAATTTTAAAAGAAATATTTTCTGTTAACTAAAGCATTTGAAGTGTAGTTTATATTAAAATTAAAGTTACGAAGAATTAACATCTAGTCTACTAAAATAAACTGAAAATTACAACGATAATATTCCCTTATGCAATTTCCTTGATTAAATGCAGCTTGCAATTAATTGTTCATAAACAGTAGACGTTAAATTAATGTTACACAAGCTACGTACGATTAAATAGAAACAACAAAGAGAAGATTAATAGACGTTGCTCGAAACTGGGCCAGAATTCAGCATATTATTCAAAATTTCTTCGGTCTTCAGCAACGCGCTTCTTTTAATGGACAAAAAGAATTCGTGAAAATATTTATAACCTCTATGAATAAATCTCTAAAGGAGGCGGTACGTTTTAGCATATTTTGCAAGGAATAAAACGATATTGCATAAGATATGAATATTAATGGACCCGTTCTGCGTTTACTCGAAAAAATCGACTTGTAAAATTAATTACATGGAAAATATTCCTCATAATTCTACACGTTCTAAAATTATTAAAAACATACGTTGATTTTAATTTGTATAATTATGTATCAAGTAGAGCTGATGAAAAACGTTATGAGTGTTTCGCACGCAATAAACGCGAATAACTTTTTCATTTACATTTCTATGAACTTTCTCACTTTGAAATACCATCACGGACTTTATATTAAATTCCTGAGATGTCATTCGCATTTGAAGCTTTTTTTTCCTATGGCTATTATTCGATATTACCCACTGTTGGCCACTCGTATCCTTTCTAAGACGTATTAAATTTGCTTTCCCAAGGCTCAGTAAGTTGTAAACAAGCGTTATTACGTTTTACACCTGGTATAGTAAAGACAAAACCCTCACGGACAAACAGAAATTCAGTAGAAGATCTAATAGAGGGACAAGGGTGTTCGAATAATAGTATGTGATATGAATATGTATATGTATGACTGTTTCTACTACAATAGTTAACGGTTAACAAATATTTGAGGACATTTTGTCGACAAAAAATATAAAAAACAAAAGAGTAAAACTTATAGACAGTTTGGTAATGGAGGTTTTGGAACGAGACGGCTAAGCCGGATCGTTACTTTTCTCTGCAACTGTTTAATCAGTATACGGGTATTAATTGATGGATACATAGTGGTCGCAATGCCTTCCATTAAGTGCATTTCCTGATAAACGAGGTAACGATGCATTATCCAAGCATCCCATATCTTTTACTGTTAGCGTAAAAAAATATAGGTTGTCTTTATGTGAATAAGATCATAGATTATGATCGTTAAAAACCTTTATATGGAATGATAGACACGATTACAAGAAAAGTTAAAATACGGTGAAGTTAAGAAAATTTTACTCCACGAGGAAAATCTCAGGAATTATACTTAGTTTTTGTCGACACACTCGGAAATTTCTTTTTTACATTAAATATTTGGACGGAATAATTTATGCAGAAAATGATATATGAAACTCAACAGTGAAAACTGTTCCTCCATAATTGGTTTTTTTCTAATTTCACTTCATACAGAATAAAGATAATTGGAAAAAAAATGAGGAACATGTCACATTACGAGGTTATTCATACTACATTTTTATGTAATGAGAAACACCATAAATGTAATTAGTAAATTACAAGAGGAAGATAAAAGTACCGTAGCATGTACGTCCATTGAAAACATTAATAAAGAAATACATGTATGTACATTAGCTGACTCTGAACACGCTAGTATTACGAATCCTTAAATAAATAAATGATTCATTAAACGCAAACTTGTTTTTCACAATAATTTTTGAAAAAACATTTCAACAAAATCAATATCTTCTGAAAACCTTGTAGCTATAGTTCCGTGCAAAATATTAACTAGAAATTACGAATGAAGACGAAGTGAAGTAAACAGAATATTTTAATATTAATTACAGCTTTCAGCAGGTGTGAAAAGTAATATTCTGAGTATTTCACGACTTAGCAAAGTTTTCAGTTCGTATTTCAGGTTTATTTAGCGATTTGTTCATCAGAAAGAAATTGTCATGTAAACATTTTTCCTCCAAACAATCCAATGAAAAGGAGGGTTCCACGTAGAGATATTTATCACTACTGCGTGAAATAAATAGATTCGCTCGGTTTTGCTTCTAAATTTAATTCAAAATGCGTACAAGAGCCCCGATTTCATTTATATGCTCAGGGCCCTAAAAGCTCTAAACGCGGCCCTGGATTTATTATTATATTCATTCCTAACAAGTGAGGTGGATTTTGAGAAACAACGAAATTTTTAAACAAAAGACAATTCTTTTATAGTATATATTTAACTTATAAAGTTTATTTACTGTTTATGTATTAGCATTGGTTAGATAAGTAGAATAATTGAAGTATGTCAGATTCCACCTCACCAGTTAAAGGTTGATCACGACCTTGGACAACATCGTCTAACTTCGTTGTAGGTAATCAACAAATAAGATTCGATAATATCTACGAAATTAATTATGACCCTCAAGGGATCGGCGATCTTCCGCATGCACGAGCTTTGCAAATATTAGGCTCTGAGCACGAATTGATTATTAATAATTATGGTACTTACCTAACCACTTCATATCGAAGCCGGCGTTCTTTATGGACTCCATATTTCTAATTACGTTTCCACAGTCACTTGACATCATTAAATATTATATGTTACGCACGGGAGAAATATATTTTTAGTGTTTATTTATTTAAAGATTCACAAGTATATACTATAAAATTGCAAACTTGACACGAACGCGAAACGTGACTTACCCGTCCGACATTTTGTCACGAAGTGAGGTTACAGACAAGCTTCCCTTGCATCGGGGCCCCTCGGCTCTCCTCGGCCGCGGTCTTTTCAAATTCGGCTTTCTTCGGAATTCAAACGACGCGAAATCCGCAAGTGACAGTTCTTCTTATTTTACATGTATATTTAATCACTTTCTATATTTTTTAATTTCAATTTTAAATAATACATAGTTTTATAATTTAAACATGTTAACCATAATACCAGAATGGAAATTATAAACGCGGTCGTTCAAAATATTATCTTTCCATTTTTCAACTTAAGCTTCTCACTTAATATCACTTAATAATACAATGGCATGGCAATGAAAAGTTTATTATTTTGATAAGAAATCTGATTAACAGAAAAAATAGTCTCTACTCTAATGCAAAATTCAGGATAGCATTTTATTTATAAAAGAAACGAGACGTTAACGTCTTTTCGATCGAGAAATAACTTCTTGCGTTTTAAGGCTTTCACGGGGCTTCGGAAAACTCATTTTTCAAGGTGTACGTGGTATTTTTAAGATTGCGAATTTTCAAGCTAGCTAACTTTTTATTCATCGCCTATAAATTTGTTATCGACACCGAGATAAATGATTCAAGGTTGTTTACGAAACCCTATCCTTTAAAATTCTTTTTATTTGTTTAGCTGAAAATTGCTATAAGAATCTAAGGAGAAGAAAACTTTCCAATTTTTTTTTATAGTGATAACATAGAATAAAATCACTCGTCTTGAATAGTGGAGGTATTAACCTAAAGTTAAATGTATAATTTTTAAATGAAAGGCCTTCATATAGAGGAAGAAGAATTTTTAAAGGATTAGTGTAAAATTTAAGAAGTATAAATAATATGGATTCTCTCCATGGTCCGCCATCCAAGATTTAATTAATATTTAAAAACAACATGATTTAAGTAGCCATCCAAAAAGTAAAAACGAAAAATAAAATTGTTCAGTATTCATACACACGATCAAACAAGAGGATAAAGATTAAGAACCTTAGTATCTCTTTACTTAATTCTCAGTTCACGTTGCAATAATATATCAATGTCACTGCGCACTTCTTCACCGTATGTCTCTCGAGGAAAACTCTTTTCCTTTCTGAAATCAAAGTGTTTCAAAGTGTGTACAACATATTGTGGGACACCCTGTATCTAGAAGAAGGTTTGGGAGAAAAGCCGAGCGATATCCACGATAACATCGGTGGTGCTATGTGATGAAGCAAGGATCTGTGGCGTGTTAGGAGTTTGCGTTGAAGGGGGTTAGAACACTTTGGTGGATGTGGTGAGATTCTACATCAACTCTCCCTTGAAGCCGAGGTTTCCGCACGCATAACGTTGTCATGTAGAACGTACATATGTATTCGCGTACAACATTTGAATTTGAAACGCTTCTTGCTCGGGATTCTTACATGAAAGAGATTTGTTCGAAGAGGGTGAGAAATGACTAAATGCTAATTGTAACGCGTGAACGCAATTTAATTTGTTGAATTTTGTTTGGGAAAAGATATTTTGTTTGACAACACAACTTAAGAGTGTTGTTGTAAGTTATGAAATGTGGTAATGTCTTTCTGGGACCGCTAGGCTACCGGCGAAACCGGCAGAGTTGGCATTGCGCTTGAGGCAGGGATAATCCCTTAGCCCAAACATTCGGATTAATAGCCAGAGGCGGCAGCCGTGTCGAAACGCGACGATACATTCATTCGTACTTGAGCGTTCCTCGAGACAGTATCGAAAATAAAGAGATTCACTAAACTAAATTATTTAATCCACCGACGCTATCCCAGACCGTAATACTAATTTTTAGTGTTTAGAAAAACTATTTATTATTTGAAGACTATGGACTTTTAACGTTTATCATCTTTATAGATTTAGTAGGTACTTGAAAATTCGGATAGCCAAGCCTCGGATCGGGTTTAGTAATGACCGAGTCCGGTCGGGCGAGACTCCGAAAGGTCTTTCAACACATAAAATTCGGGCACCCGTAATTTTAAAATCCGGACTCTACTCGGGACCCGAAACTCAATTCATGGGATGATTTTTCAGATTTATCTAAAATTTATAAGTTTAAAAGTTTTTCTCACGTATCATGTATAATCGAATGTAAAACAAACTTCTGAAGTCCCGTCCGAATCTGAAAAAATTCCCGATTTGAACCCTACTCAAATTTTCGGGTGCTCACACACCCCTAAAATTTAGTATATTATAGATACTGATTTATTTTTTCTTTATTATCTGAGAAAATCAGAAAATGGAATTGCAGTGGCAAAAGATTATTGGCAGAGTGAAGTTGAACTTATGAAATAAATTATTCTAGCAATTATAACTTTTCCACCGTATTCCGCATGGAACTCGCTACCTTCTCCACTAAAAAAATCATGTCTCTTTTTCCTGGCACTTACAACGTTCACCACTTTAACTTCTCAGATGACATTTGACTTGAATTGAAATGTGAAATGTATTAACTTATTTACAGCATATCGAAGTGTGAAATTCTCCAAAATATCATATTGTCACAGTTTAGCATGTAATAGCTCGTGGCGATAAAATAATTAGTTGGAGTGCATCCAGTTAGCCAGGCCTGGTGTGCGGTGTCTAATATTTAAACTCCCATAATTTTGATAGTTTTGAGGTTTGAAGCAGACGCGAAAATATAAGAGAAATAAGGAAGAAGAGGATTTTTGAACAAATTTCCTTGTTCGAATCGTGAGCTGGAACGCTTGCAATCCGCTTCCTGTCCACTTGCTTACCGCTCAAGAAAAGCTCCCAATCCGTTCGATGGTCCGTTTCACAGTTCGCCTGATTACACGCTGCCCAGTCCGCTCCAATTGCCCCATAAGCTCTCGATTCGCTCCCTCAATGTCGCTGCTCCGCTTCAGATCGCTCCCCATACGCTTTCCTGTCCGCCTTCTATCTGTTTTTTATCCGTTCGCATTTTAGCAATTTCCAGCTGAAAATGTTTCCCTGCATTACGTCAGTATTCTAGCTAATTTCAGCGTCTATAATCACCTGTAATAACGAAAGGATTGAATTTTATTATTCACCGGTAATTAAGTCCTTTGTATACCTCATCAAAGGTTACCGATCCGCATTGGTATTTAATTAGATTTTCTCTTCCTTAAATCTTTTCAGTTTCATTCGATTAACTCTATTCTGCTAATTCCGTTCTGTATCTTAAGCGAATGCAAACGGGTCACTGAATAACGTGTAGGTATCTGAATATATCCTGAGGGAGTGGACCTAGTGTGAATCGAAATTGAATATTCCATCTTGATAACAATTCCTTCGAGGAATCCCTTCCTTGTTTGATAAAAATGACAAAATATTAATAAATAGGAATACATATTTTATTCAAACTTAGGTATTTGAAATTTTTATGTAGAGGGCTTGTCAAAATGTTACGAGTACACTTAATGATATCATCGCCAGCAAAATAAAAGGAAATTTTTTTCGAATCAAATGGAAAATGGTTTTAACACTGATAACACTATCAGGAATAATAGAAGTGGTACGTCGAGGCTGATAAAAGATTCCTGTGAGTATCAGCATTTTAAACTGATAATGTCCTTAATTCACTTCCTATGTCGTAGATACAGAATAATATGGTAATCTGCTTTGGTAGACATAGGGTTGAATGGATTCTAGTAAATACGATAACAAATACTTTTAACACTGGCCATCGATGTGTTAATAGCCTCTGACATCATTGCTCCTGGGCAGTGCCCAATATTTTGCCCACGGTCCAGAGAGTACGAGCTGCCCGGGCATTTTACGCGATTTGATTCTCACGACAAAATCCCATCATCGAAATTTAATTTTCACTCCGGAAGTTTGTTCGGTTTAACGCTATTGCGCCAGACTGCCAAGGCAATTAAACGATTACTGTTTCCAATTAAACCCAACGTGACCAACGGAAACGGGAAAAATCGTCGAAAAAAGTTTATGAAACCTGAACAAGTCCTCCGTATTGTAGAAGAAGAAAAAAAATAATGAACAAATATTTTCCTCGATACGATCGATGGTACCTCGTCAAGGTAGAGTCAATCCATGAAAGGAAACAAAGTAATTCATGGTATAAAAAGGGCATCAAATGCGAGGGCGTTTTCGAAGGTGAATGGACGCCACAGGCGTCTCAGAGCAAAGAGGAAATATGACAGCACAAATAGCATTTCGAAGGGCGAAAAAGAAAGGTAGGATGATGAGAGAAAAAGGAGAACAATGCGAGCAGAGAGACAAAGAAGTATTATACGTTCGCGCAATGCAAACAAATAGTTGAATCTCTGAAACGGAATAAATTTTTGTCAATTATTCATGCGATTTTCTTCTCGTTACTTCACAATTGAATTTCTTTCATTTTCGTTCGTTCATGCGACTAATCACTTCTCTTCTCTTATTAAATATTGATCAAAATCCGACTATAAGCGTTTCTATTTTGTTACTGTAAATATTTAAGTCTTTCAGACGATAAATATTTAATATTTCAGACGATACTATTAAAAGTAATTAAAAAAAAATAATATAATTTTTAATTATTATATATTATAAAATTTCGTATATAACTGAAAAGTACGAATAACAAAGTAAATATCAATTCAAATTTTTTCACGTAAACGTTTATATGCAAGTGGGCCATTCACGAGCAGGAATAAAGACACCGGACATCGCCACTTTCCCTAAGGATGCCTGATTTGATCGTGAGTATACGAAGAGACATAGAAAATATAGATAAGACAGTTTTATTTCCTTTAAAAGTTAGAAGATTTTTAAAATGTTATTAATAACAAAGATAAATGAATGGTTTTTGAGAAGCTTGTTCTTTTACGGTTCCGCGTAAAGTGCAATTGCTCTTCTTACCAAACGTATAATACTGCTTTCCTCACTCCACGACCATCTCTCAGAGGTAGAATGCTTTTATTTTTCAAAGCCATGCAACCTGTTAAGTTGCCTGTTATCCTTTATAAGCAATCAGTTCCACGATGCCCCGCATGCTGGCCGTTTACAGCCGCAGTCTTTCTCAAGTAGATCCAACTATAAATCTATTGGTCAAACAATCTTCCACGCGTTCACTGCCGCAGTTGAAATAGCGCGAATTCGTAATACGGCATGCAAGAACATTGATTTTTAACAGTGGAATAGTTAGGCATTGAAAAAATCCGTAAAATTTCCGCTAAATTTCCCTTATGGAATCCACTAACGAGGATTCGGTAACTTCTTATCAATCTTTCCGCGTGATTTCTCCTCGCTAATCCGACAAACGTTCGCATTAGCGTTCGCAAATTCACTTATGTGGTCTGCTTGATCTTAATTACAATTCCCAAAACAATCTGTCCCGGCTTCGTGAAAACAACCCCCGGAGCGCGTTCAGCCGTGAGGCGTACGATCCCGGGTAGAGGAACAAAGAAATCGTCCCCTGTGTTCACCTGAGGGCGAATGTACTACTCGCGAGGGTAAGAGAGGACGGTAAGGTCAGAGTACGAGGAGAGATATGGATGGATGGTAGCGAGAAGAGAACCGATGACACAGAACGAACGAGAGAAAGCAAGAATGAGAGCAGAGAGGCGAGAGAAAGATGGAGATTGGAGAATGGCGAAAGGGAGAGAGAAAGAATGATGGTCTGGCGATAAGATAGAAGGAAAGAGAAGGAGAGCTAGCGAGTAGAGCGTCGGCTTTCCTGCGGCGAGGAGAGCGAGAGGAGGGAGCTTGGCGAGAGGTGGAGGTTTCGAATGGTTCAGTTGTAGCGGTACCGTGCTTCTGGTCGCACGTGTGTCTCCGTATTCGCGTTGTTTCGCGTGTTGTCATTCGCGCGTGTACACAATTGCCCGTCTTTCTTACTCCCTCGTCGAATTCGCCTCGGTCCCCCCCTCTACCGCCCACCTCCTCGAATACACCAACCACTCGCACGAGACCGCCGCGTGACGTCTGACCGAGCACGCGGTTCTTCTACTTCCACGTCGCGCCTCTTCCTCCGAAAGTTTCCTTCGGTCCGATCGCTCTGTAAAATTTCATCGACGGGTCAAAGTTTGCCTCGAACCGGTCGCTGTTCGAACCTCTTATAACATCGATCTGAAACGACGTCGTTCCGGAATTGCAAGTGGCTTCACGAGTATCGATCGTACGATAATTAGCTTGCGGAGAAAATTGTGAATAAATTAGCCGACGTTCAGTCGACGCCTAGAGAATCGTCAGTGGGCTTTTGCTGAATAAAGTGAATAATCCTGGATTGATTGTGAACAAAGAGTGATAAGAAGGATAGTCTGGGTTAGAGTATAAATAAACATCGAGCTATTTTATTAAACGACAGTTGTGCAAACGAGAGTCGAGTGATCGACGAGTGATCGATCAAGAATATCAATGATCAAGGAACTCGTGGAGATTGATTGTCAGATGAAAAACGTGCGCGCCGTACGCGTGCCGGCTTGGCGATTGTGCCGGCGCGGCGCGCCGGTGCACGAGCGGGGAAACTGAATTTAAGCTTATGGTAATTACGAATCGATTGTAGGATTCGGATCGTCTCCGTTACGATTTCCCGTGTTCGTGTTCGTGTTCGGGTTCGTGCATGCACCTAACGACCGGTGTAAAAGGTCTTCGAAGAGGAGAAAAGGTAATTGAACTATCCTGCAAACTTGCCGCCGGAATTTTCAGCTAAATTATCCCGAACAGAAACTCTCGCCACTTTTCATTCGCGATAAAGCCGAAGTAGTTCTGGTACTAGACACGAATGAAATTTCTTGTGTGAGGTTTTCGGTGGTCGGCCGTAGTGATCCATAAAGGATCGATTGGTCGAGACTTCAAAGGCGACCGTGCAAAAGAGCGTCGCAAAGAAAAAGGGGATGAAAACCGCATACACGACCGCACTGTTTTCGTTGAACTGAACCGATTCTCGCGAGGAACACGTGTTAATACATCGAACGATCGTTTGGAAGTGATCAATCAGCGTGAAAAGTCTCCACGAAGAAGAGTACATCCATCAAAAATAAATCAAGTAATAGAACGATGTCTTTCGTTTTTTCTTTTTCAACCGGCGAACTTTAACGTGTCGTATTAACGTAACGGGCTTAAAAGATGAATTATATTGACCGACGGGATAATCCTTTGGACAGAGCAATTATAATCCATCGTTTGAAACGTCCGCCACACAACCGACACACGGAGTACTTCTTTAGGTTCATTAGATTGTAGCGTAAAGCGTACATCCCTTTAATCGTGCCACTTTGCCACGGAGTACAAGAAGTGGATTTAGCTAGCGTAACGCGTAACGTATTCCCCGTAGATGTATGGCACGTATTTGCTAGAAATTTCGGTCGCGTACGTGATGAGAAAGATTCTGAATTCGACCGACGAGCTTACCGAACGACCATCTCGTTCAGACGTAATCGACGCCGAGGTCACTGTTCGCGGCATTAATTTTTGCGCTGCTGGAAACCTTAACGGTGCAGAAACGAGGAACCTCAGCGAAGGTGTGAAAGGAAAGAAAGAAACTTGCTCTGTTTACCTGGTTCTTGTGAAACACTTGAAGATTTCTTCGGTAGTTGGTTGCTCGAATCCGCTTTGGAGTTTACAGTTCCGTAAATCAGGGATCAACGACTCTGGAAAGCAATAGAAACTTCGTCGACTTGAAAGAATATAAAAATGTAGCTACACTTATGGTGCAGACGTTGAAGAATCGTTGATTAAATAGTCAGGTGATAATAATAGATGATGGACCTGTTTTACATTGGTTGAATACCGAATTAATCAAATTACAAATTGACGTCGAGGAAAGAACGGGGTAGGATGATTGCTCGCCAAGTGATCGGACTACTTAGACCCGTGTAGTTTAAAGAATCCCGTGTTAAACGAACCTGACGAAGATCGACGCTCGTGGCGAAAGTTTCTGCGGCAGAGGAACAAGGATGCTGGTAATCCGAGACCCTTCGCTGGAAATCAGCACCGACGAAAGCAATTCCAGAAGATAAACAAGTTCACTGGGAAGCACCGGATGTACTGATTGTCATTGAAGTTCGTCAAACCTCGGAACAGTTTAATGGATGTGATATCCGTTTAACAGGCGAAACTGTTCAGCGGAAAACACTGGCCGGACAGAAATACTGGTACGAGTGTAACTTTCTTCCGAAGAACGAAAGAACCTAAAATAATAAACAACGATATTCGAACGGTTATTATTACCGAAAGATTTTCAAGACACGCAAAATTAATCTAAACTAAAAGCTTTTTAAGAGGAAGAGTTCTTCTGGAACGGTTGAGAGGAGAGCTGAAATACAGGCGCAAATCTGTCGTCAAACAACTGTTGTATTTCGCATCAAGAGGACGAATACTCTCTGTGAAGTTTCAAGCTGATCAACGCGATCGTGTTGTGGCTAAAATCCGTGGGATCTTGCATCGCCCACGGCCAACTAATCCTTCGGCAGCCGATCTTGCGGCGGTAAACATAATTTAAATTAAAGGACAAAGGTAGAAGACGGGAGTGAATCGTAACCGAGCATTTGGAATCCCGTCGAATAATAAACGGAACGTCGCGTCATTGACGATGGACAAATAGAAATCAGCGTGAAATGTGTATTTCAATCGGCGCGGTCTGTTTGGTGGGTTGGAACTAATTCGAGAAACATTTCCAAAGCGTATTAATCCGTTAAGGAAAGGGAAGAAGTTAAGGGGAAAGGTAAACAAACAGAGGAGGTGGAGGTGGTGACGGCGGGAAGACAGAGGGGGGGGGGTTATTCGAACGAGGGAGAATCGTACGAATCGCGAAGGAAACAGTTTGTATTTGTGGTGCAAGCGGACCGTAGGTGGGTGTGATCCAACGGCAATAATGAGTGTGAAATGCATGCTGTCACGAGGTCGCGATAAAAAGTTGTCGGCGACAGTGTCTCGATGGTGGTCGCGTGGCTAAGTGGACTTAGTGTGGGAATGGTGCGGAAGTAGATCTCCTTTCTTCCGGCATACGCTGGAAAAGTGACGTACAAGTGGCTTTAGAAGAGAACGATGATGTCTAGACAAAGCAAAGACCCCGTGCAGAAGTGCCACTCGGACCCAGGTGCTGCGAGTACCGACGGTACTCCTTGCAGCCCTGGTAAGCGAATTTCTCGCAGAATCGTGCCAGGCATTCAGACATCCTCCAATACGCGCAAGTGTGTCCTCACCTTGGACGGGTACAGCTACGTGATCGGTGAGTACGGAACCATGATAAGGCTCGAACTTCTAACGTTCAATGCTGGCAAAAAGGAACAGAGAGGGTTGCTTATCTTCCGTTCTCGATGGCGTATCACGTGCAATGTATTATCCTCGTTATATTGTACAACCCTGTGGAGTTAACCCTCCTTGCTTTCTCTTCCTTCTTTTTTTATTGGTTGTATGATAACAAGAAAGCTTTTGTGTTCAGCAGTTTGATCAGGACGATGGTAGTCTGATTTTATACCTGGGGGTGAAACCTTAATTTTGACGCTATTAATGTTACAAATGATTTAGAAACAAAGTAATATAGTTTCTAACCATTAAATATTATAGTATATGTATAATTAAGAAATATGTTCGGGGCCATCAGCTTGGATAGTACAACCGGGCAGGGAGTAATTCCACAAACACAATAAAGTCAAGAAAAAGAAGTTATTTTTCTTGATACAAGTTAGAAGATATTCATCCCTTAAGATTTCTCCCGATAATTTTTTTCAATCCTTAAATGAATTAATTATTTTTGCTCATTGAATTACCCCTTGCCCAGTTGTACTACACAATCTGAAACACCTTGTATATGGGAGCCTCTCCTCTATATTGTCATTTTCCCTGACCATTTCCGGGGAGGAATAGGAGCCCTGGAAAGGGAAAACCTACAATGCTTAGTACTGTACACTGGAAACTGAATATTATTCGTTAAATGTTTTATTTTACCCTCATGTGTGTTATTGTTGTTATGTTTTTTCCTATTAAGAGTAATATTTTAATTGCCACCATGAAATTCTGTATACTAATAATTGTTTGCTCCACCCTGCTATACTTAAATAACAATATGTCTCGTATGGGTGAACGTTACGGGTCAACGAAACGATTATACCTCTTTATTACCGCGTTTCGTGTTATCGAACTCGTTCGTTCGTCGTCGCTGAAGGATGCTTGTAATAATCAGGATCTCACTGTTCAAAGTGCACGCGAGAACGACTCGTTATGGCGCACTTGACTCACACGAGTAATTATTCTTTCCTGGTAGCAACACGCTTGTAACTTTGACCGTGTCGTAAATTCTACTCGTGTAATTGTAATTGTATGTACGTAACCATGGTATTACCCGGCCGTGTCTCGTCTTTTATCCTAATTAAGCAGAACCTCGGCAGAGATGTCGCAGGGAAAAAAGCTGCACCAGCTTAATTAATCGGGAGACACGCGAACGACTACCGTACAGAAGCCTGCAAACACTTCTGAATACAGTCGAGCGCGTTCACATATGGATTTCCATTGAATCGTATAAGGAACACAGTCTGTTCGTTATCGTCGCACCGAGGGATTGTTGGATGAGTCTTGTCGTCATTATAGAGACTTGTTTCAGTTATAGAGGCTAGAGAGTAGGAATATGGAATATGCATTTTGTTCTTTGTGAAAATGTACATTTCTTCCAATACATATTAAAACTTTAACTGTTAATTTTTAGAGGTGTACCGATATACCTCTATTCAATTTCCTGTTTTACATTAATAATATTTTGCTATTCCTTTTTTCAAATATCAAATCATATAGTATCAAATATCATAGACTTATCAAGCAGATGACAAACAGTAATAAATTCTCTTTTGCGAAAGATCTCCTCCTCGAAGGTAAATTTTTCAAAGACTCGCTGCTTCTCCGTCGAGCTGTTAATCTGTTTAGAGTACATTTACATTGAACTTTGTTCGAAGCAAATCTATTTACGACCCACCGTCGTGGCTACGGTAATTGCAATGCTTGACGACGACCAACTTGCACGTGAAAAAATCGACGAGAAAACAGAAAGAAGGGTTGAAAGGAGGGGAATAAAAGAAAAGGGAGTTTTTTTATCGCGTGCAACGTACTATACGAGAGATTACCAGGGAATACTTTATTTTTCAACGCAAGAACATGCACGCTGTTCATGGAATTACCAGAGCAACTGATTTTATCAGTTTCCTCGGTGGTTCGTTGAAAAGCGACCTTTTACACGGGGATTATGGAAATATCTGCAATGTTAACCCGTACTGTTTCATCCCAGTAAGGAATTAACTCGTGTACAACGCATCAATTCCAAAAGAATCCCAGGTGCATTCAATTCTCCATTTGCCGTCGAACGTAATGTAATTCGTATTCCAACCTGGTAAGGCTACATCTATGCGACATTTTTGCTTTATCATTGTTACGTGGCTCGTTGCTAACCCCTGCAACGTTCATTTGTCCTCTCGTTTATCAACGACTTCGTACTTTTTCAAATCCGAATCAGTCGATAATGCGTGACAGTTTTGCCGCTATCAATCACGCATCTATCCCTGTCTATCCATTGTTTTCGTTTTCTTTCCGCAGCATGGTTTTCCAAGGATTCGTTCGAACTTGATGATTGACGTTTCTATTACTACAGGAAGAACAATCGGGATAAGGTGAATTAAAAAGGAACACTCGGACGTTGATGATATTTACTACACGTTGTTCATTACCACCGTCTAAGAAATTTATGAGATTTTTTAATAAAAATATCTAGAATTTTTTAGATAAGGTACGTGCTAAGGAAGTTTCTTTAAGAATTCATCGCGTTTTTTTTTCTTGCAATAAATAATCAGAATTTATATTTTCTCAGCCCGGTAATTCATGAAAAGCAATAGCATCATTTGTTTAAATTTACGTCCTCGCCTACGTTACGTCTTGTGCCAGGATTAATCCGAAGCTAACACAGTTAACTTCAACTTGAATTGTTATCCTTTAGCTAAAGTGCAAGACAGGGATTAAAGTTGCGTAATAGTTTAAGAAAATAGACATTATTTTCTGTTAAACCGTGTAAATTCTCTACGTACAGAAGTTTTGGAATAATATATATTCCCAAATCTCCACGTGGGAACGTGGGGCATCATCATTTTCCCTGGAGATGCTTGATTTGACCGCGAGTGTACTGTAAATGAATTATTATTTTAAACTCAAATATAATTTAAAAATCATTTTTAGAAACAGATAAATACGACCACGCATTTTTTTACTAAATTAACACCCTTATTAACATTTCCATTAAATTGTGTAATTTTCCCTGGAATTATATTATAATTGTACGTTACAATTATAATTTTGAATACTTTCTACGATCCTCTTTTGTTAACTGCCCATTGAGTTGCGTTAATAAGCGGAAACAGTAGCAGTTCTTGTCTGTTCCACGCTTTGATCAAATAATACGTTTATACAAAAGCGAATTTCACTGTCGTCACGAAGTTAATCATCCGTGAACCTGTATTAATAAACACATTGAACGGAGCAGAATATAAAATGACCAAAGTTCAGTTAATTTCTTCTACGTCTTCTTAGGTCGGAATTATCGTGTTTCACGAACTTTGTTAAGGTATTGCTAAGGTATTGTAGCCATTTCGGTAGGTTCGAACAATAGACGAGTTTCATCATTAGTCGAATTGTATCGATATTTCACGAACTACCCGTGATTTCCAAGGTTACCGTTTCCAAGCTAGAGTTGCATCTCAGGGAGCTTTCTATAAACCACAAGATGTCTGTCGAACGTTTTCACAAATATCTCGGTATCTATTCCTTTGCGTCGATATCCTGCAAAGATATTACACACGAGAAATACGGTTAGAATATTCTTACGGATGGAACGCGTTGGAAACACCTTTGCGATACGGATTTGTGATTCCATTGAATTTAAACTTCCCTCGTGGCAAATAGTGGGTGGTCAGATCGTTACGATCACTTTGAAGTTATCATTTATTCGAAGTTGGAACAAGAACAATAAATGGAACTTCCATGAATTATTTCAAATGTACACTGTTGCCCCAAAGTTTGGAACATTATAATTTCAGAAGTCAAAGTGTCTTAAATAAATAAACGTTTTATTCAAAGTATTATTCCTCTATAGTAATGAAACTGTAGAGGAAGGGGTTGAAATCTGATTTTTATAATAATTTAAACTGTCTTAAATTTTTGAGGAAAGTATATATGAATTAATAAAGTTATCTGTGATGGAAGATGAAAGTAAAAGAAGAACGACTTTATTGAAAGGGTGAAGGTAACATGGTTCCCTAATTCTTTAAAATTTTCAAAATTTAGAAATTTCAACATTTCTAAGGGATCTAGCACATCCCAAACGATGACTCAATTTACGCCAATGATCAAATCCTCTTCACCTTCATGGTACACGGATAATACCATAATTTTTTTGTCCATCTGTCGGTCATTTTATAACGTCTACAAAATTTACCACCTCGAACCAATGACGTCGTATCTTTTCATCCCCCTTCTGCTCTCTTCGCGATATGTATGATGTATAAGAAAACTGACGGTTTACCAAATACTTATAGCGGACCCTTTTTTTCTGCTCCTATAAAAACAGAGATGCTCTAAGTGATCTCAGAGATCCATAATTTCATGAAAATTCCTCACCGTGCACCGAGTTAACGGATCGTTCCTTTTTTGCTGAAAAATCCAAAGCTTAAAGATCCTTTCAAGCGTTTTTATCTTGAAGCAAATGCATTTTGTTCTACACATCGATAATAATTTTATCTTAATTTGGTTATTTTGTATAAATATTTATAGTTGAATTTTTTCAACGAAAAAGGAAGGATAGTCATTACCAAGCCTCTATTTTTCCATTTTTTGAAATTATTGAAAAAGGGTACGGTACATTGAAGATAATATGTTTCTGTTTAAACTAACACAAACAGCTTTTATTTTCTATGTACCAGTGACTTTGATTTGGTGGGTGCAAGCTAACAACATTCTACTGAACATGGAGTTGGATAATGTTGTAACTATCATTTTATAATTTTAATGAGCGAGGAAAATATGAAAATAAAATTAAAATTTTCTATAAAAATTCGTTTGTCTTTGCGAAATATCAATGGGCGAAAAAGAAATATTAGAATCAGCCAAGTTCTTTTCGACTTCCTTCGATACGTATCCCTTTAAGTTTGATACAGAACTCAAGAGATAGTTTCAACTATCGTAGCATTATCTTCAATCTAAACCTGATTATCATCAACATATGTATCCCCGAGTTTTCACATTGGCGTTTCAAGGGCAGCTATCAATTTACAGAGTAACGAGGGTCGAATTAAATTGAAGACTACTGCTGTTCGTGGACCGTCGTCTTGACCCCGGACGTTATCGTCCAACTCAATTTAGGGAGTTGATGCAGTCAAGTGAAACTATTCCAGCACAAATGTTAAGACGATTAGTTCCTCCGATGTGCATTAAGGTATGAATACCGAGAAACAAACAGTAACAGTCTAGCTGTTGCTGCTTGATTCTCCTGAAATCCCAGTGGGTTTCTTGATGTCTCTTACTCTCACCAGAAATGGCTAAACTTGGTTTTAGGGCACCATTTCCATTTTTTAAACTTGTTTTGCATTATCTGATAGTACATTAAAAATATCCTGTATAAAGGATCCTTTTACCTCCTGTACATTAAAAATATCCTCTATAAAGGATCATTTTATCATGGACACCCTGTATGTTATGAGAAACACGATCGGTATACAAGTTATTAGAGTTTCGTTGTACGATTCTAGTGAAAATGAAAATAGTTGATATCGCGACGGGCACGGGAACATCGAAGAAGAAAATTGCAATTTGCCACTGTTTGGTCCGCGAGTTTCTGAAACGATGCACGTGTAAATTACAGTTACACTTTCTCTTCGTGAGAGTGGGCAAAATAAAAGCAGCTGGTGGTAAAACACATTGCAAACAGAATATATCTACGCTGAAAAATGATATCATTTGATATTACTCAGCATTAAGACAAAAAAACACATTGACACAATTTCTAAACTCACATGTATAAATAATATTTTTCAATTTAAAAAAAAATGGATCATCCAAGTTTAATTGAAACATTGTTGGATACTTTTAAGTATGACAAATCGCGAAATAAGGTGTTTGAAAGTGGAAAATGTTTACGATGTCGTTAACAATCTTCTTTCGTTTCGGGAAATTAATTTTGTTGAGAAAGCTTGGTCAATAAATTTCACGGTTAAAGACACGATATCGAGAACCTATAATCTGCGAAACGAAAGTAATCAATTTGCACGGTTCGTGCGAACGATTCGCTGAAACGAAATTTTTTATCGTTACACTTTTACATCATCTGCTTTTGATGAAGGTAATTACAATTACCTGGCTGTTAGGGAGGCGTTAATGAAACCTGAGCCAGAACTTAAATCGGTTATTCGATCTCGCCGTTTAACTCGAACGATCAATTCAGAATTACATTTTGATTTTTTTCTAAATAAAGTTTAATAATTCTAAATTTCATTGGTATTAAATTGCAATAAGAACTGTATTTTGTTGTTCCATGATTTTACATTTCATTTTAGTAATCACAAATACTTTAATAAATAATATAAGCACATCACTAAATAATAGATATATTAAGTATATTAATTAATTCGATGCCCCGCAGTACTTTTGCTCGTTAGTTCGTTAAATTATTCTATTATACCGTAATTGTACTGATTACTTCATCCTGTAATTTTCTACCATTTACGTTATTCTGTTTCAAGTCCTACACATGCTAATTTCGTGATTAAAATCTTCTATAATCAGCATAATGTTTCCGTAATGTCGTCTACTTTTTTTCAGAATTTCAAGGAAAAATCATCCAATCTGGAAATCCAAGAGTACATAAAGAGTACACTTTGCTTGTTTCTAAACTTTATTTAGAAAAAAATCAAAATGTCATTCTGAATTCGATTTAGTAAATCCGACAATCTAAACCTATTTTCAGGCAACTTTCGTTAAGTGACCGGTACTTCCCCATTCTCCCCTGCTATCATCTTTTAACTTTTCTTAGGAATACTCTAACGAATACAGCTCACTACTTCCCCAAAAAATAGACAAAAACTGAAAGAAAAGGAACAAATTGGAAGTCAGAAAACTCCATTCTTAGGTATAGGTTATCCCATTCTAAACTTTTCTCGTTACCATTGTGTCCTGTATTCACTTGTACCGTTCGCGTAGTTAAGGAACACGCCCTATATAAAGTAACGTTCTATTTCTCTTCTGACTCGAGGTGTGGATTGAGGTGTCGGCCGAAGAAGCCGGTAAAAAAGTCACGACGAGGGAGAAAAACGGAAACCAAGAGGAAGGAATTCTATAGAATAGAGGAAGTTGGTGAAAAGGGCAGTCGTGTAATCTTCTTGGGTAGAACGTTGCTTCTGCAAGTGTACGTGTTCTTTAGGACACTCACGGTTGCCACTCACCGCAGCTTCAATGTAAAAAGGCTGGCTTTACAATGTATATAGAATGTCGTTTGCGCCCTCGCGGAAGCTTACTAAATTCCTTCTTTCTTCGACGTATTTAGTTGAACGCGCCTCAACGTCAAGCCCAGGCCAGCGCAGCGAGCCGATGCGATGTAAGAAAAATCGTTGAGAGAGAAGCGTTCGAACCGATTGAATTTCTGATCCCGACAGAAACAACATTTGGAATTTTGTTATACGCTTTTCCGCGTGTTAGCATATCGAGTAAATTTCGGCACCGATTTGTTCAGCGTCCCCTAGAGATGGATCGAAATTGCTTTTCACGCGAACGCTTCCAAACTATACAAGGTTCTCGGGTTTGTTCACACAAACTTAACGTTTATTTAGGCTAAACTGCGGTTCTGATAGTATTCGATAAACAGAAGGAAATACAATTACTCAGAACATTGTGTACCCTTACGTTGGTAGTAAAAATTGGAGGGAACAAACAGAAACGTGGATATTTCAGTGTAATAATGGAATATTATATTTGCTTATATTGTTTAGATAATAATTATTAAAACAATTTTGAAATAATATTAACTTACACCAAAGAGAATTTTTGGATATATCGTGTAATAGCCAAAGGGTTAATGGTCTATTCTCGAAGGTCTGTATAAGAATCACTTGTGAATCGTCTTTAGGCTGACGATTTGTTTCGTCTAAACTCTAGAGTCTAGACCGAAAACGGCTTACGCGCGGTCCTCTTCGATGGTATTTGATCACTTGACCCCGATTCGAATCGTACTGGATTCGTTGGCTGGCTCAGCAAAAGGAACGTTTACGTACGGCAGGTGTTCTCGGTTCGATGGCTCTTCGCTGTTGCAAGAATAACACGAGCATCAATTTAGTGATGACCATTGTGTGACGAGATAGTACCGATGTATTCGTCCATTTTGGTGCTTCGACAGTTAATTGGATAATATCGAATGATGGGAGACTCGCTGTCAGGAATCTCGCACCATTTCGCCACTCGCCATGTCGAACAATGCGAACAATGTCGGTTTGTCACTGACCTTCGAACCATTTCGAAGCTCGTGCGCGATTCTGTTAATGCCCGTCGTTATGCAATTTGGTATTTCGGTATTGGCTACACACAGTCTGTTTAAAACAAACGCGAACACCAAAACTTCCTTATGAAACCTGACTACCTGAAACTTTTTCCAAGAAGTGGAAAGGAGGACCTTTGCGAAGCATTACAATTGAATTTATTATATCCTTTCGGTTTTCGTTGTTTATAGCACAACGTCACGTTTTTTTTTTTTTTCAAAGGTCATTTTTGAGGATGAAATTTTTGTTTGGATAAAAATTTCTGGAGGTGCGCGAGAGGCCGAAGATATCGGATTGGGTCGGATCGTAACTGTTCGCGCCTAGTCGGGTCGAGTTCTATTCGAGTATCGGGTACCCGAAATTCTTGACCTCTCGCACATTTTTTTGAGAAGCCGACCCGAGAATAGGGTCAGTAAACGAACAGTAAAATCTGAAAACTCGTAAAGTTTGCACTCGTGCCAACGAAGGAGATGAACGTAACGATTTAAGGTTTTCAACTTTAAAATAACGTTTAACGATTTTCACTGTACACAAAAATGAAATAATATGCGTTCAATCGTAGAGCGAAAATTTTACTTTTAATGACACTTTACTCTCGTCGAGCGATCCAATCTCGTTGCATTTTTCCTATAACGCGATTACCATGATAAATTTAGTCCGCAGACCGGCCTGAATTTTCACAAATACTTCGACAACAAATTTTCGATCGATCGTGATGCTTTCACATGCGGTTACATCCACTTCCTTTATAAGCATATATTGTCGAAGACGAACGGCGCGGTTTCCCGAGCGTGAAAGGAAAATACGCGCAGTTCGGCGACGTTGGTCTCCTGGCGCCACTCAGGAATACATAGGAACATTTCACGTTGCGAAATGTTCTATGCTGTGGGTCTCTATGCATTTCAACCGTGAATGAAACTTTAGTCTGAACATTTGAATGCCCTTAGGGTAGTTATTTTATCGCGTTGGGCGATCACTTGCCCTGGGCGATTATATCTTAATCTTCGAACGGCAACCGATTGACCTAGGTTCGGCTATTCAAAAGTTAAAGGAACGTGTTACCTTGTCAGCTTCAAAAAATTGAAATTTTTTTTTGCTTCTATACGTGTAGAATAGTGTAGTGAAAGGGTTTTTTGAAATTAAGCATAGATGGTGAAGTCAGTAGATCTCCGAAATTCTTGAAATTCACTTGAAATTGTTGTACATTATTCTTCATAAAAATGAAAAGAAGGTTCAGATGTTGACTTAACGTTTTCTGTAAAGATCTATTTATGTTTATAAAACATTTATAGGCGAAAAAAAATATTAGTTTTTTCGATTTCCATACCTACTCCTAACCCTTTCGCTACTAGCGCTTACGCGTGAAGAATTTAAGCATCGAATTAATTTCATTAATCACAAAATATCATCGCTTTTCAGTATTCAATAGTAATCCTTTAAATGATTTTGGAATAATTATGTCGTTTGAAACTTTCGAACATTAACCACTGTTTTCTTTTCTGATGACATCGAGGAAAGTTGCTATGCCAACGTGAAAAGCTTGAAAAATTGGTTCAAGCTGGTTTAACTGGCGACGAGAGACCGGAGGTCCGATTGACCAGTAAAACGAACATCTCGACGAGCAACGACTAAACTTGGAAACGAATTCTACGTGCGCCGCATTGTTCGTGTCGCATTGGGATTTGTTCCTTTACGATTCTCTCAAAGCGGTTACCTCTGTTTCATCTTTTTTCGAGTGTGCTCGAAAGCGTATCCTGAAGTAGATCCGTGAACCGTGGATCGTTTTAGCATCGAGCAAAATTCTCGTCGTCTGGTGTGCTTGAAACGCTTCAAACAGAATATTTATTTGGGATACCTTCGTTTTTGAAAAAAAAAAAAAACCAAAAAAAAGTCGATAAAATTGAGATTTCGAGTAAAAGCGAGTTCGGCACTATACTTTTGATTCTCTCAGTAGTTGCATAGCAAGTATCATCAAATTTTTCAAATTTTTCATTCCGGTGCGTCAAACTGGCTCAAGGGCACTTTTCACCATCTTATTCTGCTGTACCCTTTCGAGAATTCCGAGATGACCAAAATAATTCCCGACCCGATCCGAGCATCGAGTAGCCGAAATTTTCGAATTCCCGAATATCTATACTTTCGAGAACCCCAGTCGACCACATCCGACTCGAACAATCTAAGCCTGACCGGGTACCCGAAATTCCGGAATTCTCGCAGGATTCTAATATTTACATTCCGTACAGTAAATAATATTATAAGGTTCGTAAAATCATATTTCGTAGAATGTTTCAATTTCAAGGTATTTTATAATTGATTACGTGTATTAACCATCATACTGACCGAGATACTTTTAGTGATCGTTTTCATGTAACGATCTAATCGACCTAGTTTCATCTAATTTGAAAGAGAACTGGTTCTCCAGGCAATCCATAAGATTCGACTTTTCATAGCTCTACGTGGTTATTGAATTGATTCGAACGGTCACTGTGAAACGCTTCGTATAGAGTCCTTGTGTAAAGGACAATTATCTTCTGGGTTATTTCACACTTGGAAACGATGATCCTTTGTTAATCAGAAAATTAGTTTCCACCGAGATGCTTCTATTTAATCGAATATGAAAGCCTGAAAGAATACACTTAGTATGTTGAAATTGAATGGAAGCATGAAAATTCCTTTTATCGGTCCTTCAGTGAAGCACTTTCAGTTATTCCTTTCTTGCGCTCATCTCATAGAGATGTACTCGGAAAAAATGCATTTCCAAACGTAAGACAGAGCCTTGAATAACCTTTATGAAACCCCTTATTCACCTTTCTGTTTAAATCATATTGAATTTTGTAAAAGTTGAAAAGTTGTGTTTTCCTTACCTTGTTAAATTTCGTTATCCTTACATAAGTGGAGGGAGACTGCAAGTTGTTTAAATATCATAAGAGGGGGTCGCGACTCCAAAAATGTTGGGAAACACTGGTCTAAAGAGTAGCTATTTATTAGAAGTCGCGTGAATCAGGAATATAATATTCGTGCAGATTCTTTAGAGAAAAGGAAAAAAAATAAACAAATTAATTAAAGGGGACCCTAAAAAAGTCGCACGAAGAACGACTAATTATATTATAAAATTTGTCGCGTTTCACTTGCATTAAGAATGAATCAGATGATCCAACAATGGTCATATCCTACAATTCATCAGTTCTGAACGATTTGAATAAAAGCCAACCGTGGAAAATTATGCTGCCAGGATCGTCGGTGATAAATCATTGATTTATCGCAATAATCCGTTCCAAACATCTTCCATTCAGACCATGTCAATGCATCAAAAGAGAATGCATAATTCATGCTCCAAGAGCAGTCTAGTGATCGTATGATTCAAGGAAAATCAACACGCCTCGGCTTTATCGCTTGTTTTCTCACTTCTTTCTTTTTCATTTATTCTTGTTTACGATAGCCTTTCATTCATTTTTAGGTGAAGATCTTCTATCAAAGAAATTCCTAAATCACTTCCGGCAGTTTTGTGATTAGATTCTATTTCCAAATGACACCGATGACTAATTGATTGGAAACTAATTGGTTTGTACGCATGACGCAACGATGGTTTCATCTTTTATCAAAGGACGCCTGTCATTCCTACAAATTCCCTTTGAGAACTTCCACGGCAGACGTTAATTAAAAAGAATTGAATTTGCTAAAGGTAGTATTTAAACCCTCAAAGTCAAAAGATACTGTGACTTTGCTCGAATTCAATACTGCAAACAAAATAGCACAATAAGAAAACACAGAATATCTTGGAATAATTATTGGTCTATATATAGTAGTCAAAAGTTTCAAATGTATTTGGTGAAGATTCGATTGTACTTGAAAAAATTCTTATATTTCTCAAAGTACTTATAAATCGTTTGAACTTATCTCCTATAGATTCGAGGCTGTTTTTTAATTTTCACAATTTCAAAGTTACAAAATTTCGAACTTTCTAAATTCCAGAATTTCAGAACTCCAAAATTCGAGATCCTAAAAACTTCAATTTTCAAAATTCTATAATTTCAAAATCTCTAAGGAACCTAACATCCTAAAAAAAGATCCAAATAAATCCAATATGCTTTTTATAGGTAATGATTACATTAGAAAGGCTTAGACATGTTTAGACTGTTTGATGATCAAAGTGGAAAAAAATGTATTTAAAAAAAAAGTATCTCAGAAGAACTTTAATGACACCACGTGATAGAGTAAGTTTCTTTTCTACAAGGGGCATCAAGAAAGGCTATAAATCATGTTTTGTATTCAGTAGAGAAGCGAAATAATTTAGCAAAACCCGCAACGCGGACTAACGACCAGCAAGTATAATGTTTTAGGTAATTACATTGTGCTAGATATTATTAATTATCTTCATATTAATAAGAATTACTATAACAGGAAAAACTTAAATGTGTATATAAGAGGATACACAGCATCGTTTTCTCAGTTGCTTATTAATTTAATAAATTAAAACATTTCTTTTTTCAAATTCCAAGATGGATTTTTTTGTGAGATTACTTAAGAGTATTTCAACATTAAACGAAACTATCCACTTTAATGATAATTATCTGAGCGGTAATTCCTTAGAATAAATCCATTCGCTCACCGCATCAACATCTTTAAAAAATAAATTTCACGCTGATTACGAGATAATTATAAATTAATGACGTTATATGAAGAAATATTATCAAAAGTCAACGAATTTCTCGTTGATACTCTTTACGTAAGACTTTCACGAGCACGTATTTCAAGAAATTTACAAGACCACTGTATGTAGCTTGTAATTACGATACAATATTACGTAACTTGAATACATTTCTGATCAAATCAGGTTTCCATAAGGTAAATGGCGAGAGAGGGAAACCAAGAATTTTCAAAATTTTATTTTTGACAATATTAACATAAAAAGTAATTTAGAAACAAAATAATATAATTTCGAATTATTGAATATTACAAAATTTAGTATATAACTAAAAAGTACGAATAACAAAGTAAATATTCTCAACGTAAAAGTAAGAAGTCATTCTCTTCGGGGATGCCTAAGGGGAAGGGTGGAAACTCGGGACATTATCATTTCTTCTGAGGAAGATAAATTTGTCTGCGAGTGTACTATACGTCATTTCAGATGACATCAGCGTAACGACGAACGTGTTAAATAGATCAATGAATACGATTGTTGGAATGCTCGCGTTCATACAATTTTCCGGCTAATTTCAGTTTAAACGTCGACCATTCGTTACGTAGCTGGTGCTTTGTTATTGTTTTCACGCTCGAATTCACGATTCAAGTGGCGATGTTTTCCGACCAGAAACATGGGACGCGGAGAAATTTTACGTGATATTAATTACGCGCCAACGTAATTAAGTTATTGATTAATCTCACCGTGCACCTTCTCAAAGAGTAAATCAAGTTGCGGATGAATTTCGCGTGAAAACACGAGGGGTTGTTAATCACGTGTCCGCAGCAAGATTTTCGAGCAACTCTTCCTGCAAACATTTTAAGTTCCAATTTTTTTTATATCAAGAAGAAGCAGACTTTTTTTTGAATGCTACAAAGCAAACTCCTTTGCACTTACCAATTCATTAAAATAATACATAAATGAAATAATGTCGTTAAGGTTAATTATGTTAGAAAGAAGAGATTTTATAGGAGAAATAATAAATCACACCATATGCATCGTTTAACTCTGTTTATTTATATCTTTTCAAATAATTTTCCCTTCTATTCTACACGCGTATTAATAAATAATAATCGATAAACACGATCGTGTCAAATTTTGTTTAAAAATGAATCGTTAGGAAATTGATGTAATTAAGTACCGTAAGAACTCGACGATTTTTGATACACATATTAATCAGTGTTTTTGTACGACAAATTATGCATTTGCATAACGCGTTAAACATCACGTCGTAACAATAATATTAGCCTCTTTCCTCGATACCTAGATTATAAGGGCACTTACAAACGTAACCCGAATAAATATCTGTTACGACCGGAAGTACGAACCAAGTGCCAACACCAGAATCATCAGAGCAGAACAGCTGACTATGCTGGAGCCCGAGTGCAACACTATCGACCCTTTTGGAGGAATAGTGACCTTTGATGATGCAAAATTGGTGCTGAAACACAACAGTAGAAAGGAACGTTTTTTAGACTTCCAACATATCAAAATGAATTCCATTTTAAATCTACCCATGATTTTTGTTTTACTATCATAAGTTAGTCGCAATAAATTCCAGAGAATACAGTAGTAAAATTCTTAGAATCCTACGCTAGTACAATTTTCTAAAAGTTCTCAGATTGAACATAACTTAAATTCGAAACATTCGGACAGATTTATCAAATAATTCATCCAATTTAATTCACTCAACACTAATATTAATTGGGATCCATTTCATTTACTTACTTTGACTGCACACTGGAACCCACGTTAGTCAGGGTTACCTTAGCACTGGCGTATGGTAGTATACTTGTCAGATTAACTGTAACGCTTTTTTCTGAAGAAAAGTTTATCAGAAGCGTCACTGCTTCTTTTGGGATATTCCGTACTACAGCCAACACGTCGTCGTTCAAAATTGCTATGGACAGATTGCCATTTTGGAGTACATTGCTCTTTCGCATAGTTGTTAATGCTTTGTAAAGCTTGTAATGAGACGTGGCATCCGCTTTCTGTTTCTTCAGATTCAGAGTTTTGTAGTTGTAGTGAACGGGTAACCACGTCTTGCTAGCATTACTGAAACCTGCGAGCAAATTTTAATTGGAGACGATACATTGAATCTCAAATTTTCAAGATCGATCAAATTATATATGAAAGGGGTGATATTTAAATATATAAGTATGAAATTAAAATATCGTAGTATCAAATTAGTAGAATTGCACGAGAACCCACAAATTTCGGGTACCCGAGTATCGGGTGGAACTCAACCCGATCCTACACGATCCAACTCAACCAATTTTTACACAACCCCACCTGATATTTTCAGATCCTCACACACTTCTAGAAATCAGACACTATTAAAATTATATTTTTTCTTTTTACCTGCATTCGTAGTGTCGTCCCATTGGAATGGTGTACGACAGCCATCACGAAAATCGTATACACGGAGTTCGGTGTCGTCCAGCATGCCGATTTCCTCTCCGTAATAAGTAACCGCTACACCAGGCAATAACATCTCTAACATTACCATCTGATCCTCTCTGCCAGGGTAACGCGTGCCTAGACGTACTCGATCATGATTTCCCATCTGTTAAAACGTAAATCTTTTTAGCGAATGTAAAATAATTTTATTACAATTGAAGCTTTCGACTTATGAACAATAACCGCGTTAGCTATGAACTATTGCAATGGTCATTGATGAATACACCGCGAATTTAATACAGTCGATTAATTGAAAGAAAAAAAATTCGTTTAAATATTAATATATGTATATTATTTTTACTTATTTCATTTACTCAACGAATGCTGACAACTCTTAGTTCGCAGTGAACGGAGCGGACTGAGCATCGGGTGTTTGGAAAAATTAGGACCCGTATACGACAGAAGAGCCCGTCAATAATATTCCGGTAAAAATTCAAGTCTCAGTGCGATCGTGACAGTGAATGTGTTAAATAATTTACATACCACCCAATTAGCCACTTGCCCTTTCGGCATCATTTGCATCCATTTATTTATAATATTTCGAAAGTCAGACGGTTTTGAGTTAGCGTCTGCTTCCACTATAAATTTGAAGTTGAACGGGACGTGCGCGCCACTGTTGTAATACTCGATTG
Organism: Osmia lignaria lignaria; assembly: GCF_051020975.1. Classification (NCBI taxonomy): domain Eukaryota; kingdom Metazoa; phylum Arthropoda; class Insecta; order Hymenoptera; family Megachilidae; genus Osmia; species Osmia lignaria. Next base: position 11,607,871 of record NC_135041.1, read on the forward strand.
TATGTTCCCAACTGGTATACGCTTCCGTTAATATCACCTGTCGGGTGAAACAGATATTTCAATATTGAATCATTCGGAAAATAACAAGTTTCCTGATAAAATTTCACTGGAATCGAAGAAGTAGAACATTTTCTTTTGTTCACCTTCTCTGCTTCATTTCTTTGGCTAGCGTATTCGTCCACATAATCTCGCCAACTCTGCACTAATTTGTACGTTTCAGGCTGGTCTTTCGTTAAAGTATGATTGTAAGATGCGTGAAGTGTTGTATTATATGTGCTATTAAATAAAGGTTCGTCTTGTGTTATATTATTTTCGATCAAGTGTGGTACAGCATCGATTCGGAATCCGTCTACTCCTTGATCCAACCAATACCTTAAAACATTCTGAAAAACAAAGGAATGATGTTAACTATCAATATCAATACATATGTAGTTCAATGGAACATCAGGAGTCTTTGATGTATACATATTATTCTAGTGTAGAAGGATTTCTATCGGCAATCCTGTATAGAGGTAAGGATTATAGAAAAATTAACAAAGGACATTCAACACTTAACAAAGTATCAAAATTGCCTTTGGATCACTGAATAATTCAAACATTTAGTATTTCAGAATAAGTTTTTACTCCTGCGTATCTAATTATATGCGAGTGTAATTAAAAATTTTAAATTTACATACAAATATACATGTACCTTCATTTCTTGTTGTACATCAGGATTGTTGTAGTTTAAGTCTGGTTGTTGATAATAGAACTGATGATAATAAAACTGCTTTCTCTGATCATTCCAAGTCCAAGCCGACCCATTGAACACGCTGACCCAGTTATTAGGTGGAAGGCGTTCTTCAGTTCCATTTACGATAATCCCATCATTCCATATGTAATAATCTGCATATTTTCCAGTGCGATTTATGCTCAACTGGAACCACTTATGTTTGTCTGAAGTGTGGTTGGGAACGAGGTCCAAAACAAGCTAAAAATTAAGAAACCAATATTTGAAATAGAAAATTTTTGAAGTCGTAAAAGAATTTTCTAATGAACGTTGCAAATGACTGTTGAACAGTGTTATCATGGTACCTGATTGGAAATATGAATTGCTCGAAAACTTACAACAAAGGGTATCGAATACCCATCGCTGTTTCTTATCATATTTTGTCTACTTATTTCAATTTTACGGGACATTTCACGCCGATACATATGATACTACGTACCTTTAGATTCTTCTTTCTCGCTTCCGTCGCGAGCTCCTTAAGATCAGCGGAAGTTCCAAAAACTGGATCGACTTCTAGGAAATCTTCTATGTCGTATCCAAAATCAACCATGGGACTTTTGTAAATCGGTGACAGCCAGATCGCGTCTACTCCGATATCGTTGAAGTGACTAAGTTTGTTCGTTATGCCTGTCGAAAATGAAAATAATTAAAAACAAATACGGATCAGTATCCGTATGTGAAATCAATAATCTTATTATTGGGGGTATATCAAAATTTTTGTCAAAATAAAAGCCGTATACAGTAGACTCTTTATGAGTTTACGCACTCAATACTGTAGAGGAGTAAATTATTGGGAAACGAGAAGCTAACAAATGCGCTAGCGAAACAACTCGAAAGTAAGAGGTGAATATTGCGAACAGTTAGCGAGTGGTTAATTATCGAAAGTTTACTACAGCTACAATTGAAAAAGTCCAATATTCAATATTATTTTCTAAATGAATCAGTTTTCAAATGTAATGCTAACAAGAAAATTACTTTTAGAAAGATTTTTTTTTTATTTATTATTCGAATTGAAACTTGAACAAACGGTGGAGATTATGAAGGCTGTGTTCACTGCTCTTCGAAATCCATAAGTTTTTTGAGATTGTATCCTAGTTACTGATAGTTGCCATGTGTAGTTTGATTCGCTGACAAGTGTCAAGTTCTGATAAAATTAAATGCGTTTATGTATATAAGCATATGAACGAAGAAAAATCGAATACTTAAACGTATATTTCACATTTTAAGTTATCCTTTCTTCTATACAGTATTTCCTGTTTTATTATACGACTAACTGATTTAGCTATTATAGACCGTTATGAAATAGTATTATCATAAGTATTATCGATACATTTTTGCAATTATTATTATTTTTGTTTCAGGTAAGTGGCAAGTGCAGATAACTATATCTCCTCGTATATATCCTCGTAAGTAGATAGTGAACATTTCTTTAATTCGTTAATGATAAGTATTTATATCTTGTTCACAAAAGAAACTTTTTATATTGAAGAAATGTTACTGTTTTTGTAAGACTATACATACATTCTTCTAATTACTATTAAACGTGTATCGTACGTTACATCACCTGCATTAAAAAGAGGAAGTAGACTGTCAGAAGTGCAATTACTACTGAATCACTCTTATCTTTTGTTATTGCACATTATGTCATTCTTGAGAAACGGAATTGTATAAAACACAAGATGAAATTCCGGAATGTTGTTTTAAAAAATATTGTACTATCATCTTGAATGTCGGGTGTTCGCGGAAAATCAGGGGCGCGCCTATAATTTTTCGAACCCTAGACATAGAATGAAAATTGGAGCCCTTCTTACATACACACTTTTAATTTAAATTTAAAAGTCGAAGTCAGCGGATTTATTTATTTTATCCAGTAATTACAAACATCTCTGTGCAGGCCCCCCTTTTCATCGGACCCCAGTCACATGCTTATTATGCCTAGCAAAATAGAATAGAATAGCAAGCAAAAGAAAGAATAGCAAGTGAAAAGTTTAAATTAGAAATTGAAACCATTGTATTTTTAACAATATAAAATTAATTGAGTAATAATCGAAATTTGAAAATGATATATTTTGCAAAATCGATGCAAAATATTTGGAAATTGTGTCAACGGTAACAATGAGAATGACGCGATCGATGGACCAACTGTTTCACTCTTTTACGATATTTCGAACGCTACTGGAGAACGGACAGAATGGCCTCAAACACAGGTCTCAGATTTCGTGACGCAAGAATTATCGATGCTCATCGCGTTACGAAACCGAGACACCTTCTCTCCCATGAACAATTTAATCACGATCGTAAATTTTATTTCACAGCTTGAATAGCGATCATAACCAAACATGAAAAAGAACGAACGTACAACCATATTTCATATCAGATTCGCTCTGAATGTTTTGAAAATTCTAATAAAGTTATTTAAAGTAGTGCATACTTCTGCTATGCCTCATGATCTATCTGCATTTCACTTTGATTGTAATAGGAAGGACTATCTTAAAAATTATATCCTTTCAATCTATGGAAATTAATACATTAATGATCATAGCTAAAATGAAAACGTAATTCCACTGTAGACATTCTCTTGTTTCTTAATGATCCATGGTTTTCAATAACGAAAGGATTAATCACCGAAGTGCAATTTAACAATAACGATATTAATTCCTTTCTTTTTTACAAAATTCTGAACTCGTTTAGTAAAACTTATTAAAGACAATAAAAATTTTCTATACAATAACGTAATCATGTTATTAAATATTGAATTGATATGAATTACGTATATTTTACTTAAAACGTCGTTCGAGAGTAAAGAATTCGATCTTACCTTTCAAATCACCTACACCATCGTCGTTAGAATCCTGGAAGCTTCGTGGATAAATTTGGTAGAAAACGGTATGGTTCCACCAGCCCTTATCCTTGATCTCAGCGGACGCGAAGGCGACCGTTAGCAACAAGACAATGCCAACGAGATTGTTAGTGGTCTTCATGGTTTGAATTGTGCGGCACGCGATCGCGGTGCTCCCTTATATGTGAGCTTCGACGGTAAAAAAGAACGCTGACTCGTTGCGACGCGATAAGGAGTTGAGAGCGATAACGGAATATCGTAGAATTGAACGAGGATGCGACTCGTCGACGACCACGTTCATCGAATGATCCTTGTATGATCGTTGAAATCCTCAAAGAAACGGGCGATACTTGGCATAACTAATTAAAAGCCGGGATGTACTTGGCTCCGCCAAAAATCGGGGCCGGCATATCTTTATCATCTTGAAATTCTACAATTTCAAGATTCGAAAATTCGAAAATTTTTAAATGAACCTGGCCTACTCCAGAAGAAGCCTCTAGTTACGTCAAATAATGTGCACTAATTTCTATTGAAATTATGTGAATTAATATTAAACTGATTCATAAATAATTTCCACTACATTGTTGCACGAATTAAGGTAAACATACGTGATTTTAGTGTAAACATTTTTTATTGCTCATAAGCAGCTTTAAATAGAAATACAATATGTCATATTTATGTCGAAAAAATCATACATATGTCATATTAAAAAAAAAGATTTCTTGTATACTGCTGAACTGACAAAATACATAGTCATTAATAGAACTAGTTTCATCGAAACTGTATAAAAAACCTAATGCACCTTTCTCGAAACTATATCTTTTGAAATGGTGCCAATGATCTCCGAAAAATTAGTCTGATTAACAAAATTGAAATAATTTTTTTTTTTTTAAATTCTTGGACTGTTGGTGGTAGTCTTATCGGTAACATTATTTAACGTAAATTAATAGAGGAACAGAGTATTTGAAATTTCTAAACGTTATTGATCATTGTTGATTTACTCTCAAGATAATAAGTTTCTGATTAATGATAATGTTATCATTGATAGCAGTTAACGTGAAGGAAGAAACAATAATCATCGAAAGTTTTCATTTGTTTTCATGTGCAATGCTATCAGTTTGACCGTGATTGTGTAAAACAATGGATTCTGAGACACTATACTATAGTATTGATAGTTCATACCTTATATAAAATTTTAACATGTAATTAATTAAACAATCAACGAAATTGAATGTTTCTTTTTAATACATCGGGGTGCAAACAATTTATTAATAACAAAATTCTATACTTCTTTACGATGTTTTTACGAAGTCCCATTTATTTGTTACGTACCTTAAATACCATTTTGGTCAGATACTTCGCAGAAGATTATTACCTAACTTCTGCTTGAGGCGTGTCTTATATTCAGGGGCCATTCATGGAACTTTCGCGGCATTAATAAACTGCATGATATCCATTACGGTTATACGCTCGTTATGCCTTTCGTATGGCTGTAAATTTAATAACTATGGAAATAAATAATTCTGTGATAAGTGTAATTTGCCCGATTCTCTGTAAATTGCACACGAATCGAGATATAAACATTTTATGATAAGTAATTTGGGCTTCTGCTCCTTTTTCGCGAAACAGAATTATTTCCAATCAAAATACACTTTATTATGAAGCCGTAAATATTTGATGTGTATGATTATAATTACAGTGTTATGACTAAATTATGAGCCCAATAAGTAACACGTGTTTTTTAATACATTAACGCTCAAAAGGAACCCAAAACGTTTGGTAGAATTTTTTTTATTTCTATTTAGTGAATATGCACTAAAGTTACCTAAGTAAACAGTTCACCGTGCACCTTCTCAGAGAGTAAGTTAAACTGCGGACGAATTTCGCGTGAAAACACGATGGGTTGTTAATCACGTGTCCGCAGCAAGAGTTTCGAACAACTCTTCCTGCGAACATTTTAAGTTCCAATTTTTTTTTTTTTATATCAAGAAGAAGCAGGCTTTAAACGTCTATAAAAAATCTGTAAACTCGTTAATATCATTACTTATTTAGTGCCGAAATTTTGAATGCTACAAAGCAAACTAGTTTGTACTTACCGATTCATTAAAATAATACATGAACGAAATAATGTCATTAGGGTTAATTATGTTAGAAAGAAGAGATTTTATAGGAGAAATACTAAATCACACCATACGCATCATTCAACACCGTTTATTTGTATCGTTTTAAATAATTTTCCCTCTTATTCTACACAATAAATAATAATCGATAAACACGATCGTGTCTTGTTTAAGAATTAATCGTTAGGAAATTGACGTGATTAAGTACCGTAGGAACACGACGATTTTTGATGCGCACATTAATCAGTGTTTTCCATCGCGTCGTAACAATAATATTAGCCTCTTTACTCGATACCTAGATAAGGGCATTTACAAACGTAACCCGAATGAGTTTCTGTTACGACCGGAAGTACGAACCAAGTGCCAACACCAAAATCATCGGAACAGATTAGTTGGCTTTTCTGGAGCCCGAATGCAGCACCATTGACACTTTTGGAGGAAGAGTGACCTTTGATGATGCAAACTTGGTGCTGAAACACAACAGTAGAAAGGAACGTTTTTTAGACTTTCAATATATCAAAATTAATTCCATTTTGAACCCACCCGACGTGATTTTTGTTTTGCTATCATAAGTTAATTGCAACAAATTCCAGAGAAACATTGGTAAAATTCTTAGAATCCTACGCTAGTACAATTTTCTAAAAGTTCTCAAATTGAACATAACTTAAATTCGAAGCATTCGGACAGATTTATCAAATAATTAATCTAATTTAATTAACTCAACACGAATATTAATTAGGATCCATATAATTTGCTTACTTTGACTGCACTTTGGAACCCACGTTACTCAGGATTACAGTAGCACTGGTATATGGCAGCATACTCCTCAGATCAACTGAAACGCTTTTTTTTGAAGAGAAGTTTATCAAAAGCGTCACTGCTTCTTTTTTGATACTCCGTACTACAGCCAATACGTCGTTGTTCAAAACTGCCGTGGTCAGCTTGCCATGTTGGAGTACATTGCTCTTTCGCAGAGTAATCAATGCTTTGTAAAGCTTGTAATGAGACACGGCATCCGTTTTCTGCTTCTTCAAATTCAGAGTTTTGTAGTTTTTGTTAACGGGTAGCCACGTCTTGCTGGCATTACTGAAACCTGCAGGTAGATTTTAATTGCAGACGATACATTGAATCTCAAATTTTCAAGATTGATCAAATTATATATGAAAGGGATAATATAATTCCACGATATCCTTTTCGTTCAAAATTAGAATATCGTAGTATGAAATTAGTAGAGTTGCGCGAGAACCCGCAAATTTTGGGTACCCGAGTATCAGGTAGAACTCAACCCGATCCAACACGATTTACCTAATTCAACCAATTTTTACACAACCCGGCCTGATACTTTCAGCTCCTCGCATACTTCTGGAAATCAGATACTAGCTAAATCTTCGTACCTGCATTCATAGAGTCGTCCCATTGGAATGGTGTACGAGAGCTATCACGAGAATCGAATATTTCGAGTCCGGTGTAGTCCACCATGCCGATTTCTTCTCCGTTATAAGTAACCGCTACACCAGGCAAGATCATCTCCAACATTATCATCTGATCCCCTCTGCCAGGATAACGTGTGCTTAGACGTTTTTGATCATGATTTCCCATCTGCAGAAACGTGAATATTTTATCGAATGTAAAATAATTTTATTAAAATTGAAATGTTCGACTTATGAACAACAACCGCGTTAGCTATGATCTATTAACGTAGATGCGTGCCATATGTGACGATAATGTTAATGCATTGAACTGTTGCAATGGTCATTGATGATTACACAGCGAATTTAATACAGTCGAATGATTGAAAGAAAAAAAATTCGTTTAAATATATATTTTTACTTATTTCGTTTACTCAACGAATGTTGACGACTCTCAGTTCGCAGGGATATGACCGGACTAATCATCGGGTGTTAGCCCGTCAATAGTATTCCGGTAATAATTCAAGTCTCACAATTAGTGCGCCCGTGATAGTGAATGTGTTAAATAATTTACATACCACCCAATTAGCCACTTGCCTTTTCGGCATCATTTGCATCCATTTATTTATAATATTTCGAAAGTCAGACGCCGTTGAGTTAGCGTTTGTTTGTGTTATGAAAAAGAAGTTGAACGGAATATCCGAGCCATATCTGTAATACTTCATGGTATTTTCCCAACTGGAATACGCTTCCGTTAATATCACCTGTCGGGTGAAACAGATATTTCAATATTGAATCATTCGGAAAATAACAAGTTTCCTGATAAAATTTCACTGGAATCGAAGAAGTAGAAAATTTTCTTTTTGTCACCTTCTCTGTTTCATTTCTTTGCCTAGAGTATTCGTCCACATAATCTCGCCAACTCTGCAGTAATTTGTACGTTTCAGGCTGGTCTTTCGTTAAAATATGATTGTAAGAGTAGTAAAGTGTTGGGTCGTATGTTTCATTAATTAAAGGTTCGTTTTGCGTTATGTTGCTCTCGAACATGAAATATACAGAATCAATTCGGAAACCGTCTACTCCTTGATCCAACCAATACTTCAAAACCTCCTGAAAAGCAAAGGAATGATGTTAACTATCAATCTTTGATGTATACATATTATTCTAGAGATAAACATTTAATTTCATCATTTTTTATGGAATATAATCGCATGTCTTTCTATGTATATATAGGTACATGTACATACATACATATATGTGTTTGAAATATATTTTAAATACAGCAGACTTTCGATAACATTCCGCGCCAGGGACTGTGAAAATAGCTAGCAGGACAGCAAGAGGTAATTTAAAATTTACATACAAATGTACATATACCTTCATTTCTTGTTGTACATGAGGATTGCTGTAGTTTAAGTCTGGTTGTTGTTTAAAGTTCTGATGAAAATAAAACTGCTTTCTCTGATCATTCCAAGTCCAAGCCACCCCACCAGTAATGCTCTTCCAGTTATCAGGTGGTTGGCGTTCTCCAGTTTCATTTACGATACCGTCATGCCATACGTAATAATCTGCATATTTTCCAGTGCGATTTATGCTCAACTGGAACCACTTATGTTCGTCTGAAGTGTGGTTGGGAACGAGGTCCAAAACAAGCTAAAAATTAAGAAACCAATATTTCAAATAGAAAATTTTTGAAGTCGTAAAAGAATTTTCTAATGAACGTTGCAAATGACTGTTGAACAGTGTTATCATGGTACCTGATTAGAAATATGAATTGCTCGAAAACTTACAACAAAGGGTATCGAATACCCATCGCTGTTTCTTATCATATTTTGTCTACTTATTTCAATTTTACGGGACATTTCACGCCGATACATATGATACTACGTACCTTTAGATTCTTCTTTCTCGCTTTCATCGCGAGCTCCTTAAGATCAGCGGAAGTTCCAAAAATTGGATCGACTGCTTTGAAATCCGATATGTCGTATCCAAAGTCAACATTGGGACTTTTGTAAATCGGTGACAGCCAAACCGCGTTTATTCCGATATCTTCGAGGTAGTCAAGTTTGCTCGTTATGCCTGTCGAAAATGAAAATAATCCGTATGTCACATCAGTATCCGTATGTGAGATCAATAATCTCATTATTGGATATGTCAAAATTTTTGACAAAATAAAAGCTGTGTACAGTAGACTCCATATGAGTTTACGCGCTCACGACTGTAGAGGGGAAAATTATTGGGAAACGCGAACTTAACAAATTCGCCTCTTCCCCTCTCGCCGAAGCAGCTAACGAAACAATTCGAATGCAATAGGTGAACACAAGCATATCGAAATATTTCACAATATTGGTGATAGTACGTCTGGCAGATAATAATAGGCCTCTACTATAGCTACAATTGGAAAAGTCCGATATTCAATATTATTTTCTAAAGGAATCAGTTTTCAAATACAATGCTAACAAGGAAATTACTTTTAGAAAGATTTTTTTTTTTTAATTTATAATCCGAATTGAAACTTGAACAAAGGATGGAGATTATGAAAGCTGTGTTCACAGTTCTTCGGAACCCATCAGTTTTTTGAGATTGCATCCTAGTTACTGATAGTTGCCATGTGTAGTTTAATTCGTTGACAAGTGCCAAGTGCTGATAAAATTAAATGCGTTTGGGAATGTAATCCAGAGAAGCATATGAACGAGGATTCTAGTAAAGTTATTTAAAGTAGTGCATACTTCTGCTATGCCTTGTGACCTATCTAAATTTCACTTTGATTGTAATAGGAAGGACTATCTTAAAAATTATATCCTTTCAACCTACGGAAATTAATACATTAATGATCATAGCTAAAATAAAAAGGTAATTCCATTGTAGACATTCTCTTGTTTCTTAATGATTCATGGTTTTCAATAACGAAAGGATTAATCACCGAAGTGCAATTTAACAATAACGATATTAATTCCTTTCTTTTTTACAAAATTCTGAACTCGTTTAGTAAAACTTATTAAAGACAATAAAAATTTTCTATACAATAACGTAATCATGTTATTAAATATTGAATTGATATGAATTACGTATATTTTACTTAAAACGTCGTTCGAGAGTAAAGAATTCGATCTTACCTTTCAAATCACCTACACCATCGCCATTAGAATCCATGAAGCTTCGAGGATAAACTTGGTAGAAAACAGTATTTTTCCACCAGCCTTTATTCTTGATCTCAGCGGACGCGAAAGCGACCGTCAGAAACACGACGATGCCAACGAGATTGGTGGTGGTCTTCATGATTTGAATTGTGCGGTGTGCGATCACGGTGCTCCCTTATATATGAGCTTCGACGGTAAAAACGAACGCTATACTTATTTACAATACTTTTTCAAAGTCCCATTTACTTGTCACGTACTGTAATTACTACTTTGGTCAGATATTTTGCAGAAGATTATTATTATCATTATTACCTAACTTCTGCTTGAAGCGTGTCATAAGGCATATATCATAAGACATAAGACAATATAAATTCTGGTGCCACTAATGGAACTTCCACAGCATTAATATATCATAACTGCATGATATCCATTACGGTTGTACGCTCGTTATGCCTTTCGTATGCCTGTAAATTTGACTATGGTAATAAATAGTTCTGTGATAAGTATAACCTGCCCGATTCTCTGTAAATTGCAGACGAATCGAGATATAAACATTTTATGATAAGTAATTTCGGCTTCTACTCGTTTTACGCGAAAGAGAATTATTTCCAATCAAAATACACTTTATTATGAAGCAGTAAATGTTTGATGCGTATGATTATAGTTACAGTGTTATGACTAAATTATTAGCCCAATCAGTTATACGTGTTTTTTAATCCGTTAACGCTCAAAAGGAACCCAAAACTTTTGGTAGAATTTTTTCTGTGTCACGCGACTGTATCCATTTTCCAAGTACCTACACGTGCATGTACTTTTGCTTCTACCTTTGTACGTAAAGTGGTAAAAAGAATTGAATGATAAATAAAGGGCACATGTAGTTCCTTTAAAAGCAGATGCATCATTGCATTTACAAAAGAGAGAGATGAATCCGCCTACATCTTTTACTACTTTGAAGTAGCGTATAGTACAGTATGTGTGTACGTTCGCAATTAATGTATTCATCGCGTGTCCTTCAACTTGACACATTCAATCTTGCTCCACATTGCACATGCTTCGCCAGGAAAAAGAAAGCGCAGCAAGTTGACAAGAAATAATCGACAAACTCTTCTGAAAGTTTGTTCAGTGATACGTCGAAACAATTCGACGAGAGACGGTTCAACACGAACAACACGTTCGCTGATTTTAGTAACTTGAAGTTCTACATATAATCTGAATTCCTTTCGTGTCCGGAAAAATAAATGATAAAGTCACTTTTAGAAGTGATGCTTGTACTTTTAACACGTTGACTGCTAGGTATGTTATTTTTATTTAGGTGACAGTAGAATTTCCATATAGAAATTCATTAAGCATTCAGATTATGAGGAATTTCTCTATTTACCTAGTTAAAAGTATTCGTATTAGATACAAAGTATACGAGTATTTGAAATATACAAATAACTGTGTTACGAACAATTATTGAACATGAACAAATTTCTTTTAATCATTAACGAATAAGATTCAAAGAAACACACGATAATCTTAATTATTTCAAAATTAATTTAAAATCAATACATTATTTTAAAATATTTTTAAATTATTTTTAAACTAATACATGATAGGCTTAAGCCTCCATGATTCAGACACGTAACTTAGATAAGATTTCGTAAAAATCAAGATATTATCTAATGAAATTTTTAGCATTTTGCTTACAACGAATTTGAATGTAAATACTGAATACTTTTGCCGTGATATAGACAATGAATGAAATAATATTTCTGAATAATATACTCGTGTACATATTTTAATTTTTACTGCTTTTTGAGTGTATTTAAACAATTGTCCCCAACTCTGCTTGAGAGTTATTCAGATTAAAATTACAATCACTACTTTATTTTACTGTTTAACTTTCATCTTCTTTTACTATTCCCGTTCAGTTTCTAAGTTCTCGTTTTTCACTCTTGAGCCCAACTACGTATTTTAATGATTAAAAACGACATCCGTTATCTGTATTTCGATACACGTGTATACCATGCATACACATGTTTAGGTTAATGGTATAAATACCATTGATATTATGTATAATTAGCACTTAGAAAGTTATTAGGAAGATTAGATTTTATAATTATAGGTTTTACTAGCTTATCAAGGTACTTAAACTAATTACTAACTACACTAAACTAAAACTATTAACAAAATTATTATTCGCGAATTCGTCATGGGTCGCAAGGGCACGTCTGCACCCGAACGTCGTCGTCTCGTCTACTGTCGTCAACCGAATGTCGATTTTTACGCGTCGAACACGTCGCGAACCCTTGCGATCTCCCTGCCCTTATCAGTGGAATCCAAAATATCCTGGAAACGTCGGCCGATACATCTCTTATTTCCTACATAACAATGAAACGATAGGCGAAAGATATTTAAAAATTAAAATTGATGAACCTGTCGTAATAACTAAGAATATGATACAATTAGAAAAAGAATTTCTACTCTAAGAATTGCATTGTAATTGAATTTCTTCAGCACCCATGTGTGGCTGATGCTTTAATTTCCTTTAGTGTTCATTAGCAATATTACAAGAAATTCCTTAGATAATTAAAAATACTCTATTTTCTCTGGAGATAAAATTGTAGACAAAATTTTGTTTTATAGATATTATATAAAATCATCTTTTCTATCGTTTATAATTTGAATAGAAACATCCACTAGTTTACTTATCATTTCGAAGGGCTAAAAAAGTCAACTTCAAAACGTTCGTCGCATCTTCGAATACCTAATTCTGTCACTTGTTGTCTGATTTACATTTCAAATGAAGTATGAAGGTTAAAAAAAAATTCCAGGGAGCAGCGCAGCTGTCTCTCAGTCACTGGAAAAGTTTGAGAAAGTCGACGAACAGAATTTTTACAAGCGCGTTACCGTCTAGGTGAATATCCGAAATTCAGCGACGATTATAAATTGGCAAGCGAAGTGACGTGGCCAGGTTGACACGGGAACCGATACATACGGCTTCCCTTCTCGTTGTTAGGCCAGTTTTACCTTCGGCAGAAGAAAAAAGTGAAAGGCTCGTTAATCGAATCTGGTCCGGATTCGTATCGTAAGCATGGAGCCGTTTGACGTACTCACTGTCTTCTGAATGTGGATCCAAGGTGAACGGAGGACTTTCGATTCGCATAATCAGAGTTTTCATTCTGTCTATGGTTACGTTAATTGACAGAGTTGTTATAAAGGAATTAACACTGACGACCTCTGACAAGCATTTGTGACTTCAGAACGTGGATTTTTATATTATTATTCTTTAGTAGGTATATATAATATACCAATTATATTTTAAGGAATGGTAATTTCACAGAGTACAGAATTAAAAGCTATGGAATATAGATTAATTGATAATTTCATTTTAAATAGAAAAGAACGTAAAATTATGTATCATAGATCTTATGAAATTTCAGGCTACAAAGTGTTAATTTTCATATGTTGGAAAAGTAATATCTAAAAAAAAAGATTTAGTTTAGAATTAATTTTATAAATTATAATTGATCTGTTCCCTTTCTACATACAAAAGTTTTGGATATGACAATGCATGCAATAAGGCGTCACTTCCATAGAAAAACAATAAGACTTTGATTTATCACAGCAGGGATTAGGTTGCAGTAAATAAAACGATAAAAGATTGTGCTCTTATTCTGAAACTAAAGCAGAGTCATTGGTAGCATGACACAAACTTAATGAATTCGATAAGTTATCGAACGCTGATAAGTTTATTATTTCTTCCGGTATTGCGAACTTTATTGCTGCGTAAATGCAACTATCACTTTGATTTTCCCTGAAGAAATTATGGTGCACCGAGATGTACAGGTATCGATCAACTATTGATCGAAAGACAATTGACTTATAAAACTTACGAAACGAAGAATTCCTGGTAAATATAGAACCACAAACTAATCATTTATAAAATTCTTAAATTTTTTAAAAAAACTTTTCGGGATTAGACCTCCATTACGCTAATAGTCTCAATTTATTTTATGCCTAGATTTAAATATTAGTTCAAAGTATTTCAAAATTGGTATATCGCGTGATAGGAAATCAAACCCGAGTTCTTGTCTTCCTCTAAAGTCTGCAGCATTTAGTTTCATACCTTTGATTAATCAAACGACAAGTTTTCAAAGTGCTGGAATTGTAAAACTTTTATATAATATTTATCTAGCATATTATCAGTAGCATATTAGAAATAGTTTAAATGAATACTTTCAATAAGAGAATGCTGTACCGAGGTGTTGCAGATATGTGATATCGCAGGACGCTCTCGATAAGATTTTGCTATCGTATCAAGGTAATATTAAATTATAGTAAAAACTCTGATAAGAACAGAAACATGGTTTTTTCTATAGGTTTTTTTTGGGGGGGGGGTCTTTAGAAATGTAGAAAATTTCGAATTTCCAAATTTTGATGTTTTGAAATTTCAAAAATCTAAAAGTTTTGGAATTTAGAAATTCTAGGAATCTGAAATTTTAATGTTTTGGAATTTTGGAAGTTTGTAATTTTGAAATCGCGTTATTTTAGAATCTTATAATTTATAGTATGATGAGGAGGTCACTTTACATTTTCGAGGAGTTTAGGTCTACTCTGGTCCCTAGCTAGACCCGTCTTTGATCCAACGTTATATTCAGCACATTTTATTTGCATTTTTAATTCGTACGAAGCTAATGTCGAAGAGGGGAAAATTACTTTGATGGTACACTCGGTAACAATATAAGCATGTAAAAATGGACCTTTCTAAGGGCGAAGGTACGAACTCGTTCAACGCCGAATCGCGTCATCAGCTTCGGTTTGTCGCGCTTACGAGTCTGTGCACTGAATTTTTACAACTGCTCATCGAAACGCGACAATTGAATCGGGAATTTCACGTTTTCCCTTCAGTTCTCTCTTTTTCACCGAATTCGCACTTTTATTCGTCGTTTTTACCCGTTCGAAAACGTCGGATTTCTAGCTGGAAATTTTACGATCGAACGAGCCTCGGGGATGATGCACACGGGGATTCGACGAACCTTGCCGCTTTCCAGGAATTTCAGGAATACGAACGGCGAATGCTTCGCTATTGTTACGAGCTCTCTTTAACTCTTTCCGCTACCGATGCAAGAAAATAATTAAATCAGATATTTTTTAAGCCTTGCATTGCGTGACAATTGCATTGTATCGTGTTAACAAGTAAAGAACGTTGCTAACACTCATAGCTAATACTGTTTTTGTGGAAATGTTTGGTGAAGCTTTCGAACGAGAAAATCACTAGTTGATACTTGCGCAATCGAACGGTGAGGAAGTTGGAAGAACTTGAACGACTCGCAGGAACTCTGATTGCGTTCGAATCGCTTTGGAAGAAACTTCGAGGTGCTCGAAGAATTTGTACGACGTTCGCAGGAACTATACGCGTAAAGAAAATGAGGACGCGTTAAATTCAACGTGAATCCAATTTCAAATCTTACATTTTTGTACTTTATACGACGAGATATGAGATAGACCAATCATGTCACGAAAAAACAATTAGAAAAATTTGTCATTTTGATATAATAACAGCAAGTACGCTTACTAACTGCTTTATACTCGCTTTATACTCGCCCCCGTTTAAAAATAATTAAGCACACAAGTGCACACTTTTTCAATTAAATTAAACATTTAAAGGGTTAAAACTTTGGTTTCTCTCAGACTCTCCCTCTTTAAGAATTCTCCATTTTCTCAAACAATTTCCGCACAACACCAACAATTTACGTACAATTTCGCAAAGATAGAATTTTTTGTACTCAGATAAACAGTCAGCCTTCGACTGATCATTAAATAAATTGACTCGTACACTTTCGAGAATTGTATAATTCGTCGAAATGTTCTGATGAAACAATTTCGTTTAGTCACAGAGGAAATGGATATTAAATGAGTTGAAGCAAAAAATTCACGAACCAGAAGTATTCTCGATGGTACAAAATGACGATTATTTCGTGTTTCGATTGCAACATGTCCAGTTCAGAGAAATCAACTATCTTTTCATCTCGAGCGGTGTACAATGGAGAGAACCACTATTTTTATTCCATGTTATTTTTATTTCTTAAATTTTACACTGTTCCTTTAAAAAATTATTCTACCAGTATACGTACCTCCTTCATTTAAAAATTATACAATTAACTTTATGTTAATACCATTGTATATATTGTGAAAGTTTGAGTTACAATTGCTTCGAAGGGTTAATCCTGTGAAGGAATTTCTGTTCTTCTTTGTTTTACCAACATTGCCCATTTTCTATTATCTTCTATCGACCATTGTTCTTTTCTAATGTTTTCATTACTTTGTCCACTTCTTGCATTTTTAGGATCTCAATGATAGTGTTCTTTGATTTATTATTATGTAAATTCTGTATAGCTACCTAATATTGTTACTGTTTTCGTATCTCCTAAATACACAGAACACACCGTAGAATATGAAATTAGTCGCTTAATTAATCGCGTCACTTCGGCCTTAGGTCAGTTGATGTACAAAGCCATGGCTAGGTACGTAATTAGATATTCGTTTATCTTGTTTGCGTGATCAACTTGAAAACTTTCGGCTTTCGACTAGCAACTGTGAAGTTTTAGTTTTTTTTTTATTTTTTATAAATTTACACTGTGTATGTATTGTGTCGAAGCATCAACAAGATCGTGGCCTATCTATTGAATAAAACCATTTTTTGGATAAAGGACAACATTTATTTACAATTTGAAGTTATACGTCACGATCGTTGCTATAGCTCGGCTATTTTTAACGGGCTCATCGATGCGAAAGGGTTCTGCGCGAACTTATTGAATAGATGTTGAATAGTTTCAGGCTCACAAGCTTGCGGATAAATTTAGACAAAACCTAAGGCCTTACTAGGTCCTATAAAAGTCAACTTTACAAGTGATCGATAATTTCCAGTGGATGGATTAATACATATCGATGGCAACTTCAAAGTTTGAATTCTAAGTTTAATAAATAGGTATATAAATCGAATTTAAATGAAGATTCGAAGTTAAAATTTTTTGTCTTACTCCAAAATATAACAAATTAAAATATTATTACTTTATTTATAGAATAAAAATTAAAAGACAAAGAAACAGATTGTAAATAATCGAAGGTAGAATTATACAACATCAAAATGGAATATAAATTTTCAATTGTATGGATTGTATTTTTAATTTACAAAGAGTATCGATTTGCGCGTTATCAAAAAGAAAATATCTGTTTAGGAGAGGAAAAAAGGGTATATCATGCAGCAAACGAACAAACTCGTCGTTATTTCATTTGCTTATTTGCTTTCATGAAAATATTACGCTCAGTTTTCAATAAACGAAGCAACAGTTCATATTTTCACGATTGGAGAATCAATTTACATTTGCACCGGAGAGATCGAACGAGTTCGAACTTTTAAATCCAGATTAAAGTCCGTAGCTTATCTAATCGGTTTAAAGTTTTACAGTCGGAAGCTTAATGTAACACCCTTCCAGATATAAATCCTTATATGTATACAGATTATGGCAGAAAAATAAATAATAAGAAAGACAGTAATAGAAATTACATAATTAATTAACAAAAAAAATGTATCCACTGATAAGGAAACTAAAAATGTGTATAACATGCAATTGTTATGAAATATAAAAAGAATAAGACTCATATAATTTGTGATACATGTCGGATAATCCAAGCTTAGATATCTATAAGGAGGGTAGATTTTTTTCTTAATAAAGCGTTAAACAAATATAGAAATATTGCAATGCCATCCGTTGAATTCGAGGAACATTCTAGTGATGCATCAACGCAAATACCAACGAAACGTATTCAATCTTGAATGCCGCTCTCTAAGATTCCGAGTTTATACCCTCTGATACGATCTTCATGGACAGATTTATAGCGATACTTCGTTCCGGAAGATAGCTAGTAGCTGGAACGGATACGGGAAGGGAATTTGAGAGGGTGGATTACAAGTAGCTATCATAAGCGTGGCACGCCTAATCTTTCTGGTCGAGAGGCATTTTGCACGGATTCCTTGAAGTCTTGCGATCTCTGTTACTCGAACTCAATCAAATAAATCACGAGAATAATTAGAATTCTCGATATCAGCTTATGAATATGTCTTCATAGAAACAGATTCCGTGTACACGTGAATCTTCAGTACACATTCAAAATCATCGATTCAGTATATTCTCATTACAGATTTTGATATCTTTTCTACGAAAGTAATAAAATTACTGGTAAATTACTTAAATATTTTGCTTTTATTTATCGACGAAACTACCAGATACTAAAAATGGATTAGGTTAGATTATATTGTTAGGAAATATATTATTTTATGCGTAACAAATAATATCGATAATAGTAGAGTAATCTAATCTACTATCTTCAATAAATTTTTAGATTAAACCAATGATTAACCCTTTCGATAATAAGCTGAATGGAAATAATTTTACTTTGCGTTGAAATTTTAGTCTATTTTGAATAGTTTTTCTTATAATTCTATAATTTTTATTTCAATTTTTAATAACATTACATCATACTTTCAAAAAAATAGTATTTCAACAATTTTTATTTTTGAGTATTGCATAATTTTTGTTTAATACTTTTCTGTCTAATTATTCGAAGTATACGATGAATGCCTTCTAAACCCTATATAGATGATGATAATGACGGTACAATGATGATGTGAACCTAACATATCCTAATTAACGGACTGTCAGAAACATTATCCTATATCATTCTGCAAAGTGATTGCTATTCAGCTTTAGAGTGTGGCACATTGTGATTACGATTATTATTGCAGAAGATTAGGTGTAATCCTAGCAATGAAGCTTTCATAGTTGCACAATTCTATGCACACATAGCGCAAGAAAGCGGATCAACTGTGGAAACGTTACATTGATTAATAATCAAATTTGCATCTCGATTGGAAATTGTACACGTTCATCCCTCGAAAGTGGATTACTTTGTAAATTAAATGCTGAATAAGCAATTGGATTTCCTGTAAAACAAGCGAATTCTACACGAAGGCTACCATTTATTTATAAACAGTTCTCTTCAGAATTGTTGGAAAAATGAAATCGAATATTGAACAAGTTAATCCACTAGAATTTTTAAATACAAACATTTTTAATTAAAATATCGTATTGTTTTGTGATTCATTTAACAGTTTCTTTTGTTAAAATTTATTGTACGTAATTTTGAAATCAATTACTGTTGTTCAATTTCATTTCGAGATTGAAATATTGTTAAAAATATCCGAAAATTATAATAGAAATGCCATTAGCTGTGTCTACACGAAATATAATACTTGATTTATGACTGACTATGGTCGTTAGACAATAAAATCCAGCGCATCATAAATTACCTTTAACTGCGTTCGAATGGCCAAGTTGAAGTACGCCTTTACTATGTTATTTAACCGATATGTATGATTATAATACTGCTACCATTTATCTAATAATTTGCAGTCATTATTCACTCGTTGTCAACTTTAATTGCTTCCACTCGTGTTTCCAGTAACAGTGAATCGATGAAATGCCAATCGTCTTGACGATATTCCGACACCCGTTTGAATTTTCGTGGCTGCATTTATTCCGATCGTGTACCGTATTGGAAACGATTCCTAATATTTGATATTCGCGATTGAACGTTCCCTTCGAGGGTAAGAATGGTCCCACGGGGAAAATTGTTGCATTAAGTGTGCTACAGTTACGCTGTTTTCTCGTTTACTTAGAATTCCGTAACGTTCTCACGCCATTCGATCCACTTGATTGAATATTTTTTTATTATCTCCGTTTCTGTTGCCCAGAAAATTGATTCGAAGAAAATACAGCCACGTTCTGCGTTCTTCGAACGCGTGACATGAAAATGTATTAACTTTTTTTGAAAACAAAAAACATGTTTACTGTTTACTATTGCTTCGTATCAGAAAATCTGCAGATACTACTATATAATTTAATACAATTTCCCATATGGAAGCATAAATTTTATTTTACGTGCTTTAAAATGGATGAAAATCAAACACTGTTAGGTAATGTAAAAAATAGTAAAATATAAAATCGAGGTGAATATACGACTGGATTTCAAGGTCCCCTTGATTGATAAATTTCATTAAAAAATTTGAAATTAAATGTTAATAACAAACATTTTACACTTTAAATAAACGTTGCTAGTATAATTAATACACTTATACAGAGAACATTTATACAACTTATAGTCATCTCTCGTCCGAATAAAATTGCCAGTAGCATTGTAAATAAGTTTGTAAATTACATCAATGGTATACATTTTAGTTGACCAAAACGAACGAAACAATTTTAACCTGTTTGTAATCGAGTAATTCTCAAAGCGACTGTACGTTACCTCGCTACCGTGTTTTTAATTAATTTCAGTCTAGCTGTACGTGCAACTTTCAGTAAACGAAAACGTTTAAACTGTGCATGAAAACAAGATAAAACGTTCGGAAAACGCAGAACGTTACAACTTTCTGCCGTAGTGGTCTCAAGAGACTTCTTAACCGTTCACTGCGGGCTCATATATTTTCGCCCACGCAACATTGTTGGCATGCGTAGTTATGTGAAAAAGAAATAAAAAGTAATTGAAAGCTCTTCGATATTTTAATTCAAAAAAGATATTTTTATAACCACATATAGACCTACGCTGTATGGTCTTATAAGGGTTGAAAATTACACTACCACGATTATCGTTCAAAACATATTCAATGTGGCTTATTCTATGCAATAGATATTAAAAAAGAATTGAAGGCTTCTGATAATTATGTAATGTATTTGTCATAAAATTAAAAATCATAAATTCTAGAATTCTAACACTTAAAAATTTCAAAATTTCTGAGATTCTGAAATTCTAACGTTCTAAAATTCTCAAATTCTAATGTTCTGAAATTTTTTTTTATGCTAAAATTTTCTTGTAAAATACTCGACACTATTAACAATGCACCTGACTCACCCCATCCAAATTCCTGGTTGCACCAATGGTGACTTGAAAGTAATTTTTCACGTTTCAACTTTGTCTTTTGCCGCTTACTAAGTTTCTCATTAGAATTTTTATTAGCTGATTTCCTGAGTTTATCCGCAAAGGGAGATCCTGAGGATCGAACCGTTCGCTGAAATAGCACCAGCAAGGTCGCGATCAATGTTCTGACCATTGTCGACTGCTTGGCATTCATGGGTCGCGTTTAAGTGTAAATGATATACGATATCGCTGTTTGATCATGAAAATCGTAAACTGGATTATAATTGCACGCTCGAAATCGAATACCTAGCTTCTGCTCGTATTGACAATAAATATGTAAAGCGGATACGGTCCCAGCAACTGTCTAGATTTATCGGACGATAAAAGCTTCGTTAATGACTGACTGTTCCATTAAACTGAGATTCAACGTGATTTGACCAGTTTTTCATTTAATACCGATCTCTCCGTTGATCAGCTTTCACCTGTACCTTTCATTACGAAATATTTCATCAAGAACACGTCGTTTCAAACTTTCCATACTTGCTCAAGACTTTTTTCTTCGTCACTTTTGATGAATTAAATGATTTAAGACCTGCTTTTAGTTCTCTCCCCTTTAAGCTATAAGAAACATACATAAATGGTACTTTCGTTTCTCTTCCAACTTTGTGAATTTCGGCCTTCCTATTAATCACTTTCTCTGATTATGAAGTCTGTTATAATTTTATCATTGAAATTAATTACACGTCACTGTATTATAGTTTAATTTTTAAAATAATCACATCCTTCAGATGTGCTTTTAAAAATGGGTGTAACATGACGGTGAAAAAAAATTAATTGAAAAAATTTCTTCAGAAAATGGCACACTGTTGATATCGAATTTTATAATAATCCTAGTGATTAATTTTCAGTCAGTTTGTTTCGATGCTAATAAAATTGTTTAAGACGGTATCGAAAATTTATAGTGCTCCGCGTGAATTCTTTACGTAGCAAACGGTAAAGATGCAATATGTCGAGGGTAAGAGTAGGCGTGTGTTAAAAATTTCACTGCCTCAAAGAACGTAAATCCAGTTAATGGTGAACCATTAAACCACAGACGAAGAGATGACAGTATAAGTTTGCACGTTCTCCCTTTTAAGCTCGTCTGTGACGTTCGATTAAAATTGTATTTCGCACGACACGTCGTGCCAAACCACTTTCTTTCACAGGATGCTCGCTAAACGAATAATAGATAACGTTTATTGATCGAACCGGCGAGCAAATTCACAAATATCCGATGGATGTTTATTAAACTCTATAAAAAAGGAAGCAAAGCACGATTGGCACAACACGTTGAATTTAAGTCCTATTTATATCCTTTATACGTATAAAAATGTAAATATAAATCATTTTTTCTTTTATTTTAAAACATCAAAAATATGTCGAAAAATAAAAATTTTCAAAAGAAAATTCCTAGGTAACACGATCACTATTTTAAAAGCCTTTATAATTTTATCCAAAGTTAATTAACCGTATAATAATGAAACGTGGAGATATTTCAGTACTCAGCGGAAATTTTCAACATTCACCATTTAAATAATATTCTATTGTCATTACATCGTTGGTTATAAGACCTCATTTTCATTTAGATTGTTCGCCAGAGTAATAATACGAATGCAATCAGCGTTGTACGTTGAAAATGATTTCGCACGTTATTACGCGTACCGCGTTCGGCGTTCCAATATTCTTCTACGCGATTAGTCGATATTTGAGAGTTGATTGCGATTTACCGCGGATCATGGCACTTTTAAATCGCAGTTTTTAACGAGATTCCTTCCAGTCCACATCTTCGGGAACTCAACTTTTCCGGCTGCGAAGAAATTTAATAATGAATGCATTTTCATATAACGTTCGTCTACCCATGTCCTGCAAAGGCATGTCTTTCACAGCGTTCTTTACCATCGGCACTGACATTCACCAACGAGTGACAGCTGTTTAATGAGAACACCCTGTAACAGCTTTGAAGGTACACAAACGTATTTATAAAGAAAAATTTTGCTGTAATGCAAGGACAATATATTTATAGAAAGGTGGATTCAAATGATCTTTTCTATTCACGGATTATTATAATTGATAAACATTATTGTTGTTATTTACATCAATATCAAGATTCTTTAAATTTTGTAATTAATTTAGAATTTAGAAATTGTTTGATTATATGTTTGCTAAAATTGATATAATTCAAGTGCTTATTTTGTAGAGGATAGTCAGGTTTTCTGTTTAAATCTCGTAAAAATTAAGATTTAAAAAATTCCTGCTTTTTCTGTAGTGCCATTTTCCTTAGGGAAGCTTAATTTGCTCGATACTGTACATATTTATAAATTAAGAAAATATTTTTTAAAAATAATGAACAATTTAGAAAAAATTGTTTAATGTAGTAACAGTCTAAGATTAACAATGAAACATTAATTTAAATCATTGATTAACTGTATTAACATGAGCGATGGATTAAAAATATAATTTTCTATTCAGTAGATTCGCTGTTGCTAGTAGTAAAAGATGATTATATCCCCGCCGTGTGGCTAGTGTTCCAAGTAGAATAGACAGCGGATCGTGACAAATCAGACAAAAAGAGCTGCCTGCTGGAAGAACGTGGTGTGCATGTCTGATTCTATAATAGAGTCTACTCTACTTGCGGTCTATTCTACTTACTCCAAGTTGCAATCAAATTGGAGGAGATGCCGCGTACTACGTCAGGTGCTCTTAAAGGCATTAGTTTACTACTAACACATCGAATGCTTTAGGGGTCATTGATGACCGGCATTATAATTGAAGTGCATATAATCGAATAATTAGAAAATTAGTCGAAATAATAGGAAAGTATTTATTTCATATAGTTCTATTATTAGTAGCGTTACTACATATTTTTAAAAAGAAATTAAAAAGCTTAACATTGAAAATTAAGTATTCATATTTTTAATAATTAAAATTTCAATATGTTTTAAGAATACAAATAATTAACATTCAAATTTAAGTTTTCAAATCGCTACTCTACATAAATGACAGAGCAGTAATACTATTTATCCTCTTTTACCTTTAATTAATTAATTAGTTAATTACACAAGTAACCATCATGGCAGTTGATTCTCTTTCTCTGGTAGTCAAACAGTGTATTAGCGTGTATTATACAATAATCGATAAGACGATTCTCTAACAATCAGTCAGTTTGAATTAAAAACGGATAGACTGACCTGATTGTTCCCTTCAGCATAAATGCTTGACCACGGCGGATAATTGCAGTGCATCGAAATTGAAGACGCGCATCGATTCGATTAACAGTCGCATAATCAGTAACTCTGTGTAATTGTATTTTCATTACAAGCGCTGCATAGGGTGGAAATTTGCTGGGGATTCGTTGATGCGACTTAATTGAACCATTTCGTATTTCCATTCATAACCACGGACCACGTAATTTGAATATACGTTGCGAGCATAATTTTGTTGTTTTCTAGTTAATGAGATTCATTAAATATCTATGAGGTTCAAAGAATTGATTACATTTATGTATAGTGTCTATTAATTATACTTAAGATCTCAATTAAAAAGCAAAAAATTGACAAAATAAATCATGTTTTTGTAATTTATAAGAAGTTCTATTGAAAACAATGAAATTACGTGAAAATTTATTTTTGAAAATGTACTCTAAAAAGTCACTATTGCAAACATCGATTTTTCTGTACTATGATTTATAAAACGTAATATTACGTGCTTGGACACTAAATGATTAAAAGAAATTTTGCGATTGGAGTTTCGGTAATCTGAAATTTTGGAATTCTGAAATTTTTAAATTTTGGAAAGCTAAAATTCTGAAATAGGGCCAGTTCACATTGATGGGAGCAGGGGATCAGGCCCACCCTGGCCTTATTTAATTATGTCAATGTAAATAACAATATTCAAAGTGAACATTGGAGAATCTGAATGAACTTCGTTTGAGAAAATTCAAGGAACGTTTTTTCTTGCTCCTCGTAGGACATAGGATCCTTTTGGTGAACATCGATTTCCATTTAATCACGATTTAGTTACATTTTTAAATCCGGCCTTGTTTAAGAAGAATGCTTTCCTACTCCATTTGAATGCAAATTTATTTTTAACGATCTTATAGAAACGTACGCGATTTCCGTTGTTCGAGATCCTTTTGGCATTACAGAGACATCGTAGAATACATAAAATGCGAACTTTCTTAACAATTACTTTTCGTGAATCTCAAATTCAACTGTACTTGTCTCAGTTGATTAAAGATACAGATTCGAGGAGACTCTTTTAATGAATAAGTAAGGTTTCAAAAGACGTCAATCCGGAGTTGGTAAAGTTTGCATGAAAATATACTCGTGTATTCCCATTGGGAAATGTTTCGATTCATGTCGATTTATAGACTTCCATGAAATACAAATTGGAATGGGCGTGCCGTATTCAGTTCACTACGTAAAAATTAAATCGATGAAGATCGTATTAAACGTCGTGTTTATGTAGCTGCTGAACCAACAGCTGTTCTAAATTAAGCGTACCGATTATACTGCTTTTTCGCATTAAAACGATCAACATGGTAGTTTTAGCAATTCTTTAAACCTAAACGAATTAAAGGTTTTAAAAAATTATTGTATATCATTTATCATTTTTTAAGCAAAACCCCTTTCAATGTAAACTTTCAATATTATTTTTGAATTATTTTATATTTTTCATTTATTTATTTTTTTTTTAGAAATCATTTTTAAAACATCAAGTACTATCTGATAAATTAATTTAAATTGAAATGAATTTTAAAAGATAATTTTCGATAATTTTAAACGAAGTGGAAGCACTTAACATAATTAGAATTATTTGCTCCAAAATAGTAACACTTAGACTGATTGGGTATTTAACGCTGTAAATGTGACCACATAAAGAAGCGAAAGAATGTCTAATTCACCACAAGTTGACTATAAAGGGCCCTAAGGACTCATTTCTTTGATGGCGTAAAGTAGCAAATTACAGCGTAAAATGATCCCACTGTGTGATACTAATTTTTGAACATTTAAAGAATTTCACTTTACGTGGTTATTGATAAGTTATTTTCAATTGAAACACATCATTGTTAATTAAAAGTGCTCATTTAATTTCTAATTATTATGTCATAAAACGATCGAAGATTGTGTATATTCCAAAGATAACGTCTTTTTCTTCCATTTATCATCGGTGAAAAATTTGTCTGTCAGCTAGTGACATTAATTCAATATGATAGCTCTGTAATCCGAGCACAATTGATTGGATTGCGGGCCTAATTTGTAATCCGCAGACATATGGCATGAATCGATATCTCTTTCGCCATCCTTCCACCACACCGACCTGTTGTTTTCGCGTCTGTCGTTTGATCAATCAATTAGAGTTATTATCATGACGCGTTGCCCCTCGGAATTGTACTTACTCCTAATTAGTCATCATTCATTTGCCTTGAAAATATTCTCATCAATTTTCAAAATAATCCTAACTATTCTGAAAGAACCTTCCGTTAAACTTATGGTTATTTATTTATTGTATTTATTATTACAGTCATTGTATTTATTGCTATCATCATACATTGAAACATTACTTATATAGGAAAAACAAACATTGTTAATCAATATTTTATTAAATATTTCATTAAATAATATCAATTTTTTAATTTTGTAAATATGCACTCGCGATCAAATTAGGCTTCCCAAGGGAAAATGGCAATGTCCAGGATTCTCGTCCTTCTCCATCTACAGTTATTAAAATTACTTTTAATATTGACACAATCAATAATAAGAGTTTAAGAGAAATAACTTTTAGAAACATTTGTAGTGATTTAATATGATACTCTTTAGAATCTTCTCTAAGTTATTCGATTATATTAAATTTATAACATTGAACTGTGTTCAATCCATAATGGGTGAAATTTGTGTATAGTTTCATAAGTGGATGGCATACCTTCAATTACCAATTTGGTACAGATAGTAATTGACTGTGTTAAATTACAGTTGCATCTCCGCCCGACCGCAGAGTGACGAGAGATGATATCGCAGTGTCCTCGCCCGATGCATCTCCAAACGCTAATGAAGCTACTAGCTGCACTGGTACAGCATCCTCCCGATTGTACAATCCTTCCTCGCCGGGTCGAAATGGTCAGCTATCCAGTAAGTAATACAGTTGTTACGTGATACCGGTATCATTATACAGTTTACCTTGTGGTGATCGATCGAATCGTCCGATTGAACATTACTGTTGCAATAAGTTGCGAAATGAAGCTATCTAAAGCAAAATTATCAATCGTACAACAAATGCTGTAAAACATTTTAATTTTTATAAATGAATAAGGTAGCATATATTTGTTAAATAAATATTTGTACTATAATTTTTAAGTGTACAATGAAAATTTTTTAAATATTTAACTGATTATTTTGCGATACTGACTCATAAATAAAACTGAATAGTTTTCTCATTAAACGAAGCAGTATTTAATGAAACTCTTTGTCGATGTTCCAGAACAAGGCACGTTAACGATAGTACGTCGAAGTTCCGGCAAGAATAAAAGTATCGGCGAAAGTTTCGAAAGTTCTCCACCACCGCACAGTCCTGACACTCTTTCGTCAAGCCAATCTGTGGATCTTGACGAGATTCTAGATAATGTCGATCTTACGACGGACTCGCTTCCTGCCGTTGACACCCCCGATGCTTGTGACAAGGCTGCCCTCAGGTACTTTACTTCGAAACTTTGCATTTTAATCTTCAATCAGTTTTCTTTCCTCGTGAAACCTAAGGACGATCATTGTTATCAAGTCCTTGAGAAAGTTTAGATATCTTGTTAAACTTTAAAGGATAATGTTATATAAATCTGATCGATCGATAAATGGCAGATAGAAATATTTATTAAAAACATTGGCGTAACTGGGATTTTATCGTAGAGTGGACCAGGTTCCTTAAAAATTTTGAAAATCTCGAATTTCTGGATTCTAAAATTTTGAAATATTGAAGCGTTAAAATTTTAGTATGGTGAAGCACCGTCAACATTTTTATGGGAGGCCGAGTTTACCCTATCTAAATACGCCAATAACTATAAATTAAAATAGATGTATATTATAATACATGATAATTGTGACTGCATATTGCATTATCTAGTGTTTCATTTTGGGTGAATAATTAAAGACACTATAAAATATATTTCCTAACAGTAACAAACAATTCATTAGTCTCATTAAAATGGTAAAATTTGCAAATTGTTCACGTTCAAACAAAATAAAATGTTAATTCTTGTTGCAGATTAAGATGCTTGTTGAGGCAGCTTCAGCATGGCGAAATATCTGCAGAATTGCTGCAACGAAATTTGAATTACGCTGCACGCGTTCTTGAAGCAGTCTTCCTCGATGAAACCAAGTAAGTTCCGCTCAAAATGATAATTAATAATCCTTTGTGTAAACATCACCTTAAATAACGTTGGACCAGTTGTGTCTATTATAGCTTCCTTGCTAACAGCGACTATGAGAAGATTTTTTCAAGTATTACACATTTTTCGTAGTATATTATTGTAATACTATATCATATCTAATATATATTGTATCTATTGTTAAGTATAATCATGTCGTGGCATTTCAATTTCTAGGTAACTCATTTATTGCTGGTTAAAACAATTTTTATTATTGATATTACCTGCTACATCACTATTAATTAAATAATTAATTAAACAGATTTTTACAACTATTTTACATACGTATACCACTCACGACTCCTGGTAACCTATGAATCGTATTTTTTTCAAATATTTTTGCATTGTATTTTTGTAATTCTCTACAAAAAATTTGGATTATTCTTTAGTACTATGGATTACATTCTTTTTAATATTTTTTTTGCATCTTTTAAAGCTGTATATGCTGTGTATACTATGTATACTGTGTAAGGTATTAAAAGTTATATTTAATTGAAATATTGATAGGAATTTGAAATTTTATCAACAGCCTCGGTTCGAGGAATAAGGACATCAAGAGCGCCTCTTTAGCTCAGTGGTAGAGCACTGGTCTCGTAAACCAGGGGTCGTGAGTTCAATCCTCACAGGAGGCAATTAATTTTTTTCAGTTTTTTACTTTTATGTATCTTCAAATCATTTAAATAATATTACTTTTTCTAAAATCTACGAATTTTAACAATTATTTTAATGATTAAATTGCATACAACTTTCACCATCTTTATATATTTATACTTATTATCCTTTATTAAACTCTGAATTTTACTACAAAAATGAATGGTTATTATATCATCAGTCGTTACGTTATGTTAAAAAATTTTAATTTTCAATGTTATTCTTCGACATTTTTTTAAATTCTCTTCTTTATTTCTTTCACATATCAAAATCGATGAAATGCACGTGGCAACGTTGATGAAAGCAGAAAGGTCTATCCAAACTCAGATTTATTTTTAACCGAGCTGAAATTTGCAAAGCCGCACCCAATAAGGAATATCCGTATGTTTTTTAACATCATCGTCGTCACGTCGGATATATTATTATATTTACACCTGCTGTTATATAACAAAATACATCTAAATCCTTTCTAACCGCAGTCGCAATCATCTTCAGCCTGTGTCTACTTCAACATCGTTTATTTATCGAAAAATTTGAATGAACTATATTCTTGAGATTAATACCTTTCAGCATGGTGCGTTCAGAAGGGAAGAATATCTACTGGTGCGATTTTCAGATAAACGACATCGTTAAATATTAATTTGTTAATTGACAAAAACAGGACTCCCGGCAGATTGCAGCTCGAACGACCGGTCATCCCTGTTATGCTGACGTGAATAATGCTAATAATTTGTGATAAAGAAAACTGTAATATTCTACTGTTCTGTTCCCTACCTGACACGTGCACTAACAAGCAGTACCGCAGGGTGAATTCAGGAGGGGTTGAGTGCTCTCGGTCATCGCGTAGGGGTGCGGGCCTGTCATCTGCATCCATTGGGAGCGGCTTGGACTCGGACGGACAACAGGGCCACGCGGTGGTAACCCAGAAACGGAAGCTTCGCACCCCCGTATGGGCAAGGTTGCGAAATATTCACATTTCCGACCTCACACCACTTGTTCGTTCCCTGGCTCGAACCCGAACCGACTCCCGCCACGCCACGTTTTCCCCATCGGCATCTTTTTCTCGATCTCATCATCCGTTAGGGTTCCAATCATGCTTCGTTTGCTCGATCATTAGCAGGAAATCGAACCTTACCCGTCAACCAGACCAAACTCCGGGCTTTTCGAAGGCGATTCGAAGGGGATTTTTCATAGTGAATAATGAACACGTCCATGGGGGAGAGCGAAACGCTGTCGCGGAAATGGATGCGAGCTTCTTTTCTGAAACACTTTTGGTTGGAAGATATCTTCCTTCTTTATTCTTTTTTTTTATATTAAGAAATCTTTAAGATGAAGAAATGTAGAAAATGTTTAACGCGTTGAGAACGAATTGATTAGTATTAAATAGAGATAGGTATATAGATGAATAGGAAGATTGCTGGAACAATTTTTCTTAATTATATCGCCTACACCTTTTTTGAAGTAACGCTACACAATTTTTTATTACAATTTTGTAAATGATAGATGGAGACAAATTTAATAATAAATAAACTTTTGTAGGAAATGTAATTTTTAAACGTATTTATGATAAATGATTAAAATAATTATTAATCATTTTAAACTGATATATGATGGGTATCGATTGATGTATTGTTGACTGAATTATTTTACAATGAATACTCTATATAGACCATCATTATTTTTGCAAATTAAATGCATACGAATGTTCATCAAAATGCACATTCTTAATATGCAAATTAAAATATCGAGCATTTGCATTAGCATCCTTCAGCTAATAATAGAGGATTTTAATTAATACAAGTGTAGAGCTCAAGATATAAATTAAAATTGAAATTTGAAATGCAAATTTGTATAGCAAAATAATTCGTTCGATCAAAATCTGATCGCACGTTCTCGACGTGTTAACATTCAATGTTATTGGATAGGATGTTCGCACCCCAATTCCTAGGATATTTTTAACAACGTTATCTTACTGTTCTAATATATGCCGCAGAGTTACACTATGTTTTCTTCTAATCAATACATACATATGTAGTTTTGGCTTCGTATCAAACTGATAGTGTAGATCTTGTGCAGCAAGTAGAATTTGTTAGCAAATTCTCTAGAAAAATGGTACTCTTCCTTACTAATTTGCACATTATCTACGATGCACGATTTAAACATGTAGTGAACAATACATGAATAACGTAGAAAATTTACGAAAAAAAGTTAAAAGCTAGAAATTACAGTGTAACCTGTCATAGTAAGTAGTAAGACCAAGAATATTAATTTTATTAGATTAATAAGTACTCGCGTTAGGTAAGAAGCCGAAAGTCTCGGGTACTCGATCTGCATTTGAATTGGCTTCTCAAAAGTATAAATGTGTGAGAACCCGAAAATTTTTGGCACTGGATATCCCGATCGGGCCTGGAATTGTTTTGGTCAGCTCAGAATTAATGAGGTACAGTTTTTTGCGAATACTTTCAATCCTCGGTTATATTCAACAAAATTCGTCTTGAATTATAGTTCTCCAAATTTCCCGAAATTTTTGAGTTCTCACGTATCTATACTTTCAAGAGCCAGAACCAACGCGACATGACCCGAACAATTTCGACCCGACCCGATATTTTCGGGTTCTCGTACAATTATAATAAATACTTAATACAAATAAAAAACAGAGCTAAATTTCACTACACAATACCACATTTTTCACTATTGAATTTAACGAATCCCAGTCACTCGATTAAAATTTGTATTGTGAAAGGATTTAACGCATTTGACGTCTTATTGTAAAAAACACAATGCCATTAGAATTACGCATAAAACAAACAGGAATTAGATGACAAATTGGTACAAAATGATCACGATTGATTGTACCTAATAGACACGTTTAAACTGGGGCTATTATTTTAAACTGAATGTCTGAAATACTTGGGTACTCAGATATCTGTAAGATACGTAGATAGACCTAAATTGTTTAATTGGTTAGATAGTCAAGCACCTCGATTAGGAAGGTGTTATCTTTTCATAATTTTGGACAAAAACATCAGTAATGAATGAAACATTTTTCAAATCGTTGGTGTTTTAATAATTACTGTTATAGTATAATGTTCTTTTATTAGAATGAGAGAAATTTTTTGGTATCTCACAAATAGCCAGGTAACCAGGTATCTCATAAATTAACAGTTCCAATTAAAACACAGCATGACGACTATCTTCTACCTGCCTGGCCTGTCTCTCCCCTATTCTAGCCTGTTTTTAGATCTTTCTAGGTGTAACCTGCTCAATTTTTGGGTGACTGCCTGTTTACCAACTGTATGCATCGCTCTGTTAAACATCGTCTTCCTATTTCTCTGTTTCATGTTCCCTACGCCCCACTATTACACATCTGCATCAAACATGCGACTAAAATTATTTTATAAAAATCCCTTAAGTACTTATCTCTTATTATTTCCATTTATTTCACCAAAGTCAGTAGTATCAATATGTAACTCGACAAAATATTTTAAACACAATATTGTAAAAATTAAAATTTATTATTTATTATTAGCGATTAATAATACTTAGCGATTATTGAACAAAAATAAATTACAGTCTAATTGTTCAATTGGTTACAGATGTAATCTTACAAAAGGACTTTAAGTTGCACTTTTGATGCAAATGCACCAATGTACACTGCCGATCAAATCAGGCTTCCAAGCGAAAGTGGTAGATCCTGTTCTCCCCTGTAGGCTTTCCCTCTCCGTAGGCATCCCCAGGGAAATTTATAATAATATTTCTTTTGTTATTCGTACTTTTCACTGATATATTAAATTTTAATAATTATTTAATAATAAAAAATCATATTATTTTGCTTCTGAATCATTTTTAACATTAATGTCGTTGAAATTATGATTTTGAGCATTTCTGCTTCTCCTATATCGCCATTTTTCTTAAGGAAGCCTAATCTGATCGCGAGTGTACACCCCTTTACGAGGAATTGCATGCATATAGGATGATGTGTGACAACTGTCACTAATTAACGGAATGGAGGTGTTTAATGGAATGCTCGAAAGTTTCCTGTCCATCAACGAATTATCACCAACATTACAATCGATTTTTAGTCAACAATAATTAATTCAAACAATGAGCGAAACATGTTTTCTCTTTGATTTCTTTCTGTTTCACTTTCTTTCTTCTTTTCTATTCTTTCTTTGAGTCGCTCGTTTTATACGCACGCAGGCGGACATTTCTTGCTTTAGATACGGCTCTATGAACTGTAATCTGTCGTTAATGTGACACGCAACCTTTCTTGATGTTTGAAATTATAGAGATGCCGAGCGTGTGGAGTCAGCCGCTACTTGCCGTCAGGGTGTACGACGTAGGTTCGTTCTAAACGTTTGAATAACAAATCGCATTCTCTAGTTCACGTTCACGATGTATATCGCTCCGACATGCTTTCCATTTATTTTTATTATTTTTATCCTTTTCTTTTTTTAGTTGTTACTTTTCTCGTTTCCTCCAAAGCTCTCGTGGTTTTTGAGTTTATTGCGCGGAACTCGTACAAAGGGCAACGGGGAATTGTTATTTTTCAAGTGCTACGTTCCAATTCATTCGAGATAATTGCTATTTTTGAGGACCGTAGCCTTTCAGAAATTCTAACTCGTCCGTTATTCTTATAACTTTATTATTTGCCCCATTAGCGTAACTTGGGCCTTCTTCTGGAGTGGGCCAAATTTAGAAATTTCAATATTTAAAAACTTTTAGGGTTTTAGAATTTTTAGATATAGATATAGAAAAGCTGGAATTCTGAAATTTTGGCAACCTAAATTTTTCTAACTGATATTTTAAAATTTTTTAATTCTAAAATTTTGAAGATCTATAATCTTGCAATTTTGATATTTTAAAGATTTTTGATTACGGAAATCTAAAACTTTGAAAATTTGTAATTTTGGAATTCTGAATTGGCCTGTACGTAATTACGCCAATGGTTCATTTTGATACATTTAACAAACATTAGTTCCCAGATTGTATTTTTACCGTATGTATTCAACCATTCAATGTGTAATAAAGTATAGTAATTATAGAAATGAATTTATTCTCCATAAATGATAGAACATTGTAAAATATAACCATCGATCTCACGTTGTCCTTTAAGTGTTAATTCAAACAATAATCACCCATGTTATGCATGATAAGCTGTTCATCATTAAATGTATCCGTTTCAAATGACAACCCTTCACCGTAATTTGAATTGTTCTTGTAAATACACTTCTATCACCAATATTCACCACGTTTTTTATGTATCAAACATGATCGAGTACATTTCCGATCTCACGTTCAATGTAAAAATGGATTGCTCAGACTGTTACCACTTTTTGTAAGATTATCTCGTATGATAAATGTTATCAACACCGATGACAATACACTTGATTACGTCAATGATATTACAAGATATAACGTTGGAAACATACTTAAGCAACGTTGATTCTTGTAATAAACGTAGAGAGAGAATCGATCGTTGTTTTATTGTCGCGATAACAGTACCTGTACTTGTTCGACATAAATATTTCTTTATATAGTTCAGATGTAAAAAAAAATCGGCTTTAAAATCAGCACTCTAAAAAATGAAACGTTGTATTCAGAGAGAGATTACTTTTCTCTTTCGGGTCAGCTGCGTGTCGTTTGTCGTGACTGCGTTTTATCATTCGATGCTTCGAAGCTTTCTTCGTGATTCGACCAAGTTTCGAGACCGAAAGTACTTTCCTTATACCAGATAAATTGAGACTTTTTGCGATAATCGATTCTTTCGTTATAAGAAAACATAAGGGGCGGAAGTACGTACTCTTATCTACTTTGCTACGTTCTCTCAAGTGCTGATTACAACACATTCTATGTTTAAATGGAAAATATTTGATTGGAGCGACTTTTCTGTTAAATTGTGTTAGGTGCTTTCAAGGATTTTTTATTTAATTATATTCATAATCTTATATTACTCTAATAATTTATAATGGTGTAAAAAGTCCTTGTATCGAAATTTCAAAGAATTTCTTATAATTAGTACATGTTACAAATGATCAATCACTGTACAAGATCATTTTTCATTTAACGTTACATTGTTAGCTAATCTCACTGATTATATTCAACAGCGGTTCTCAACTAGTGTGCGGATGATTTGTGCAATATACATTATAACAATTTTAATATTGTTTGAGTTTACTCTACTTTTCTTGGTACAATTAGAGATATAAAAATTAGAGATAAAGATTGTTTTAAAAAATGTCAAAAGATATTTCGAGATTAAATTCTTAATACAATTGATAACAATATCAATTTTTAATAATGATTTTTTAATTAACATATTTGAACACAATTTGTTTGCTTCCACAGAAATTGTTGCAACAACAATTTGTTCGCTTTGTTCAAAACACAGTTAGAGTCGCTTTCGCACTTAAGGATCCTATGCTTCCACCTATCAGCATATTTACCGTTGTTTCAAACATAATAGGATCCTTAATTCACACTTGTCGGCAAGTGCTTTCATCCTCACTAATCAACACAGAAAATACTCAAAAGCATCACCTGGGAGTCAAGATATTTAACTCTCGCAATAACAAAAGAAATTAAATGGACAAACATAAAATACCGTGAAAATCCATCGTCTTCAAAGTTATCACAAAACATTATAAAACTATCTTTTAAAAATAATTCTCAACGCATAAAACAACTAAAAATCAAGGAAAAGAAAAGTGAAGAAAGAAAATCACTTCGAAATTCACACTCATTCCACAATAAAAGGTTCTCCATAATCCGAGCTCTCTCGGTGAGTGGAGGAAAATGAAAATCGGTGAAGTTATCTAAACCATCTACCATCCGTTTCTTTTTTTAAGTTCCGTCAGATTCGTTTGCGGGACGATCGTCGAGCCTAAGCCCACTCTTTCTCTTTCTGTTCTATATTTTTTCTATTCTTCATTTGTCTATTCTGTCGTAAAGCGTAACGAAGGTAGGGGTTGTCCATCGTGATCCGACGTCCGCGTTCGCCGATGGTCGGATCCGCGTATAAGTAACCGGTGAATTTTCCTTAGGCGGCTGGCGGACGAGGACGACGAATTGTCGGAGGTTCAACCGGACGCGGTGCCGCCGGAAGTACGCGAATGGCTCGCTTCGACGTTCACGAGGCAGCTGGCAACCACCAGACGAAAGGCGGACGAGAAACCCAAGTTCCGCTCGGTCGCGCACGCCATCAGGGCAGGGATCTTCGTAGATCGGATTTACAGACGGGTCACCAATACCGCGTTGATGCAGTTCCCCCAAGAAGTGGTTAAAGTGCTTAAGGTACCACGGTGATGGCACTTCTCCGACGCGCTTCAAGTTTGCATGATCGATCGGAAAATAAAGAAAATTATGATAGACATTCTTGATAACACTTCTGTTCGATAAAAGTATATTTATTTAATATTTTGTGAAGGGATACACGATTATAGCTCGGTTATTCCCAACGTGGGGAAAACACAAAGTTGCAACACTGATTTTTCATAAGTGAATAGAAGGAAATATAGAGGGTGTGGTAATCCCTTGAGGGGGTAATTCATAGTCAAATATTTCAAGTATACACTATTATCTACAAATAAGGGTGGGAAAGTCCTCTTTCTTCATGTTAAATTTATCAGAGCATTTTTGTGCATTACCACCCTTCCCGAAAGGGTACCTCAGAGCCGTAATTTTATTCTTTCAATGAATTTCATTTGAATTCTTGAATAACGATGGCTACATAAAATAGAGAGATATCAATCGTAGGTCATTGAAAAGTTATTAATTTGTCATGAAAAATTATAACCAAAGGCTGATTATTGGTAGACTCATACTACTAGATTTGCCGTTGATGTACTATTTTCAAGAAAAATGTCGAATTTTCATAAAGTAAATAATATTTCAAACGGTAAATTACCGTCGTTATAAGCTCGTGTCATTGATCTTAAACTTACGTTCTCATTCAAGACCCTGGATGACTGGTCGTTCGACGTGTTTTCATTAAGCGAAGCCGCAATGGGAGCACCGGTTAAATACCTCGGTTACGATCTGCTAAATCGATACGGCATGATCCACAAATTCAAAGTTCCCCCTGCGGTTTTGGAATGCTTTCTGGGAAGAGTCGAGGAGGGTTACTGCAGACATCGAAATCCGTATCACAACAATCTGCATGCTGCAGACGTTGCCCAAACTATGCACTATATTTTGTGTCAAACAGGATTAATGGTAAGTTTCAGATGAAATGTGACAATTTTAAAGAATACTGGTAATACAATTTAATTGTTTAAATGATCACAATAGATATTAATACCTCTTTCATAGAAAAGATTAATCCTTCGTTGCATTGTCTTTTCCAATTTTCCACTCTTGTAAGTAATAATGATAAGAAAATGAAAATTCAAAACAATCTTTTTTTAGAAGTAGAAATTTGATGTAAATTTCGATTTTCATAATGCTTATGTTAGGATTTATCTCTTGAGGAAATTGCTCATTCGCTATAGATTATAAGCACATGCTTTCAACCCTCGAACGGCGGACCATGAAGAGAGTTCCAATTTTAATTAAATTTTGTTTTTCATATTTTCATTTTCTAAATTTTACATCATTCTTTTAAAAATTATTCTTCCAATATACGAAACCTTTTCGTTTAAAAATCAATAGATTTAACTTTAGGTTAA
The DNA here is from genome assembly GCF_051020975.1 of Osmia lignaria lignaria. NCBI lineage: Eukaryota > Metazoa > Arthropoda > Insecta > Hymenoptera > Megachilidae > Osmia > Osmia lignaria. The sequence goes on from NC_135041.1 coordinate 11,645,880, forward strand.
TATCCTCGATTAGGTACATGTTGTAAGTTTTGATCACGATTGACCCAAACTCCACTGTTCAAGGGTTAAGCGACGCAATGTTTGCTCGTTACAGAATTGGTTGACCGATCTGGAGATTTTCGCCACCCTGGTGGCGGCGATTATTCACGATTACGAGCACACTGGGACCACAAACAATTTCCATGTAATGTCCGGTAGCGAAACAGCACTCCTCTACAATGACCGAGCTGTTCTGGAAAATCACCACATCTCCGCGAGCTTCCGGTATGTACGGTTCAAAAGGTCACTACCTATCGAACTCCCACGAATTGATCGAAACGAGCTCGAAATAAAGAATTCCTACCTACCTTCAATTAAAAACAACTTTTTTTTTTAGTTTGCAAAGCTTCTTGTTTGACGAGAGAGCAATAAAAATCAATAGAAAACGTGGAGCTCAAAATACTCGTTTTTTTTTTAGGTTTTTTTTTTTTTTTAATCCTTGGTTGTATTGGATGTAAACGGTATTTTATTTTTACTGAATTGTACGGTTTATCTGAATTGTACGTTTCGTGGCGTATTCGTATTTTTGTATTATTTCAAACAAAAATCGAATGATTGGAAAAATGAAAAGGTAAGAAAATTAAAAGCTTCAGAGAAATTGAATTGATAATTTGAAATAGCAAGCTGATGTACTTAATTAATAAACAAATGAATACCCCTTATAAGTATATTAACCATGACTGGCGAATTTACAAAGTTCGAGATTTTTTCAGGATATTAAAGGAGGACGAATGTAACATACTGCAAAACTTATCGAAAGAGGAATTCCGTGAATTTCGTTCGTTGGTGATCGATATGGTCCTCGCGACGGACATGAGCTTCCATTTTCAACAACTAAAGAACATGAAGAACATCCTAAGCTTGGCGGAGCCAAGCGTCGACAAGAGCAAAGCTGTCAGTCTGGTTCTTCACTGCTGTGATATTTCTCATCCGGCCAAGAGATGGGATCTCCACCACAGGTATTTCCCGAAAATATTACTAAACCGGATACATTCATATTTAATTCAACCCCTTCACTATAGCTGCTAACGTAAACTAAATTAGTTATTTGATATAAAAAAGAAGGTACGAATATAAGGTAGGATAAAAATACGAGGTGCGATTTTTCCAGAATAATCCAGAAAAAATTAGCATCAACATTATTCCGCCTTGACTTATAGTCATTCTTAGTAGCGAAAGGGTTAACCTTTTGACTAATAATTTTCTCAGCAATCACGTCTGTTGTAATTATGGTCTTCGTTTTAGAGATATAAACAGATCAACGAAGTACATAAAACCTTTATCTGATATACAGATGGACCATGCAGCTACTGGAAGAGTTCTTCCGACAGGGTGACAAGGAGAAGACTCTGGGATTACCGTTCTCTCCGTTATGCGATCGCAACAATACTCTTGTGGCTGAATCGCAAATAGGATTCATAGAATTTATCGTCGAACCCAGCATGCAGGTGTGCAGCGATATGCTGGAAACGGTCCTCGTTCCATTGTCACAAAACGTTAAAGAGAGCGTGGATGAGTCCAACAACGGTAAGTAAACCTCTAAGTCTAACGTTAAGTTATACTATCGCAGTAGAATAAATGGTATTTCACAAAGTTTCTATATAAATGAATTTGCATTCCAATTTCATGTTGCAAAATAGAAAACTTCGAAAGGAATTTGATTTTGTTCATCTCCTCTTGGTAATTCAAGCGTTAAATAACTAATTCTAGAGTAGTTAATCGTAAAAAAAGAAAAATCATGAGGCAAGAAGTTAAAGCGCTTCAAGTAGAGAGGATATTTAAACGATGAATAATCTACAGGATCAGCGGCTGAAAGCAGGAGGATTAAGATCGGTAAGCCATGGATTCCTTGTCTCGCGGAGAACAAGAGCATTTGGAAGGAACAAGCTGTTCGAGGTACGTACGTGTTTAAAATAGATGTAGAAGATCATTGAAAGTTTGAACATCGATTATTAACCCATTAGAGAATTTAGTATTACCAAATTCTTATGATATTCCAATTATCGTAATGTGTACAGTATCGCCCACAGTAGGCTTCTAAAAACCTTAAGTTTTACCGTATTAATATTGAAAGTAATTTAGAAAAAGTAACATCATTTTTTATTCTTAGATACCATAAAATTTACTATATAAATTAAAAGTACGATTAACAAAGTAAATATTAATTCATATTATGTGCAAGTGATGGGGAATCACAGGGCTATATAAGTATATGGGGCCTCTTCCATACATTGTTATTTTCCTTGAGACCATCCCCGGGGTGGATTATTATCAATTCAATTCTATTTAAATTCTTGCTTAATTTATTCTTCTTCTAACTTCACTAATTGACGAACACCGTTGAGTACTGTTCCTAACTTTTATGTAGATGAATTTTATGATCATTATAATGTAAGAATGTTCATCCGTTTGATTTATAGATGCTGAAGCAAGAGCACAGAAAGAGCAAGAGCAGAAGGCGAGCGATAACCGTGAGGATGGCGACACGTCACAAGCGGCACCTGAGGAATGAAAAATGCGGCGAGCCGTGTTGTTTTTCAGGAATATATGTAATTTTAGGCTACGAAGCCCGTCAAAACATTGAAGATCACTATTGAACCGGCTGGTTGATTTCTTTGGACACTAGCGTATCTAAAATTATAGATACACTTCTAGGAATATTTATACCGTTTCTTTATCACTTCACACGGACCGTATCGACAAAGAAAGTCCGTATCTCTACAACCCGTGATGTCTCGTTGCAACAGATATAACAAAATATTAATTAACAACAAAATTAAGATCAACCTTCTTCAAGGTATTCATTTTAAAGCTTGCTTTACCTCGTCAGCAACAAACTCTCGATTCGCTCAAAATAATCAGCAAAATGTAAAAATGATAAAACTATTTTTATTCGATAATAAAAATAATTTACTATTTAGTAAAAAATAACCGGGCTCCCAGCATTCGCGTAGCCTAAAATTACCAGTGTCTGCGACAGACAGTGAAAATCGAGCGCACTTAACAAACACACACATACACGGAACAAAGAAATCATTAAACGTACTTAGAGAGCACAATTATTCGTTCGCAATCAAGTGCTGACAAGTGTGAGAGGACACTACGTTAATGTTAACGGAATTTCCACGGCGTTCCGCTATTTGAACGCTGTTCTTATCCGTACCTGTTTTTTCTTACAATTAGTGTATAACTACGAGCATACATTATTTCATAGGAACGAAGACTTTCATCTTTGACGAAGCATCCAGGAGATATGACGCGATCAATTTATTCTATTGCTTTCATTCATCGCGGAACAATAATCAAAATTTCCATTTTCTTAGCTTTCCAAATCTGAAGCAGTAAAAAAAAGACAGAGTTTAAGAATTATTATCATAGAATAATAAGATATACTTTATATTGCAACTTTGGAAAAGTAGAAATGTTACAAAATAGCAGAGTTATTCTGTTAGAATGTAAAATTCAATTTTCGATGGTATACTTCCTGAAATGTTATTAACAAGCAACTATGCTTATACATTTATACTATTTGCTTTTACAGTCTTTTTTCTAACGTCATACGATAAGAATTAATTAAATGTTGTAGCCTGAAAATTGATAGACGCAGCTGACTGTCGCACAAGTATCGAGCTCGAAGTTTCTTTCGAATCGAGAAATTCGACTTTTCCTTTCGAAAAAGTACTGTGAAGTTGAAGTTGAAAGTCTTCCTGTTGCGCCAAGCCCTAATCTCAACGCGGTCGCGCGATAGAAACGGATTTCCGCAAGAAGAAGGAAGCTTACACGTGCTTTCTTGATACCGTGACCGATTGCTGGTTGATAAAAGAGAAAGGGCAAAAGTCGCTTCTTCGACAGTCCGATTTCTTCGATTTGATTCATTCAAAAAAGTTTCATCCTCGAAAGTTTTCGGCGGACGCACGTGATTCGATTGGTCGCTGTTTCAATTCAATTTGCAAAACGGTATCCTCCGTAATATCGTTCATCGAGACTTTTCTCAGATCGCTAAGAAAGGTCGAGTTAACGTCGTTAAAGGACGAGAACCTTTGAGACATGATTCTGAAACGGTTATTGGATTAGTGGAAAATAAGTGGATATATTCTTTGAAAACATCTTTAAGAATATTTTTACCTATTTTCAGATAAAAATTCATCGGAATGGAGATATATTTTTTAATAAGTTTGCCGAGCTACTTTTTTAAATGATTATAAAGTTTGTATTTAATTAAGAAATTTGTTGAAATATCTAATAATTTCTTAATCAAACATTCCGTTTATGTGAGATATACTCATTTTTATTGAAAGTGCTTACAGAAAATATCATTTTCTGTGAAATTTTAAAATATACTTATTCAAATAAAATTTGAAAAGTGTGTATAAGTATATTCTAACGTTAAAATTTCTCAATTTCCAACGATAACTTAAATGTAAATAAACTATTTAAACACTTCAAAGGAGAAAAGATGTTCTCCAAGAATTTTCGAAAGTATATATACATTCAACCTCGATAGCCAGGAAACGAAAAAGGAAAGGGTGCTGATTTAGAAGTTTCCAATCGAATCAGCGATCAAAAGAACGAACAAGTGACACTGAATCAGGAAAAATCGGGCCCAAATAAGCAGTGAGGGTTAGTTCCCCAGAGGTGTAACGTCACTGTACATACTTACGTTAGAAGTGTATTCGTATACACGTAAAGGTGCAGCTTTAATGTATGTAAATGTAAAATGTAAAATGGGATATCATTAGAGTTTACTTCGACGTGCGCTACATTTCGTCCACATGTACATACATAAGTGGAAGAAAGTCGGGTCCTTGTGTATCGATGTATCATCCTGAACGAAAGACGTCGATAAAAAAAAAAAAAAAAAATTAACGCAAACGCAAATGGATATCACAAACGTGTCAAGTTTGACCAATTGACATAACATATCGGAGAATTGCTTTATAAATGGGTATTGATCGATTGAAAGAAAGAATTGAATTTATACGACGTCTTTTCGTGCTCAACTTCTACCGATGACATGTAAATCCTTCAATCAGGGCTCGTAGTCTTCTTCAGAAAACGATGTATTCGTGTAAAATTGCAAGGGATAGGACGTGGAAGCGTTATCTTGAAAATGATATATTATATCGTCATAGAGAATGTATAGAATAATGTCTCTAGCTCGAGGGTTAAACATATCCGTCCTGTATTTATTTTTCTTTCTCTCCTTGTCCTGTTTTATTGGCCCGCGATTGGATGTTCTTTGTTACTGTGAAATTTTAAGTAAATACGTTAACCCTTGAACTGACCAGGTCAATTGTGACCCAAACGTAGAACCTTCCTATATCGGAAATTCTATAATATTTAAAGAAACAGTATAAAATTTAGAAAATGAATTGTAAATTAAATTGATGTCATAAATTATACGTTGAGTTAGCAAAGACTTCGCTTCGTAATTGATTAAGAAAATGTTAGGAACTTCGCGATACACAGAACACCCATTCAGCGTTCCAAGAACCAGCGTACCTTGCTTAAGTGCGAGTATATTAATTGTATATAAAAATTGTAAACGGGATCTGTTGCCTGTTCGCAACGCGGAGAAACGTTCGCATATTTTCTCTCAAGCCAAGACTGTATGTACACGAGATTTGAATTCAAGAGGCAAGGAAACTCGCACTTACCTATTCATTTCCTTCAATTATGTATCCACCAAAAAAACATTGAGAATCATTAAAAGGTAGTAATTTATTGAATATAAGTCTAATTTGGATGATAAAAATAATGTAACATTATAATAGACGTAGATATTTCAAAAAAGAAATAATCAAAATTTACAATGCATAATAAATAAGGGTGTGAAGCTATCCGATCAGTGTTGGATCGGGAATTCGGTTCGAATTCATATGAATTTGTTCGAGTACCCGTCATTTCGGCACTCGAAATTCAACTACATTCGATTATGCAGAATAACATATATGAAAACACTTCCAACTTAAAAATCCAAGGTAAGTCTGAAAAATCATGCCCCAAACGCGGTGTCTAAATTTCGAACTGAATTTCTGATCCGAAGCGATTTCGAGTCCCAAGTTAATATTTGGGTCCCAAAATTACGGGTACCCGTACAAATTCATGAACAGGATAAACTTTCGAGGTTTGGCCCGACTCGACCCGGTAATTACCCGCTCCAATTCGGTGCTCGCATTTCAGAGTAGCCGTACACTCATAATAACGAAGCGTCTTCATACAGAAATCAACATTTTTTGAAATAGAATGTTTTCTCAGTCGACTTATATCAATATTCTTCTTTCTGCACCTGGGAAACATTTGAACAAGTAATCTCTTTGTTCCTTTGGTGGATCCGTATATTTACGCTTCGCGCTGATGTTCGTCATCAACGAACACGCTTGCCATTATTACGTTACGTGCTCGACACGAGTTCGTTTTCCTTCCTGCAGCGGACGAGGGGCCAAAACGCGTGATAGAATACTAAAAACAGTACACTTGAATCGTGCTCGTACTAAGAGAGTAATATTTCGATAAAAAAAGCGCGAGCGAACACGTAGACGATTAATCGTTGGTTTCGATTACGTTGAGATCGTTGAACAATAACCCCATGATCATGCTGCAATTATTGGGTATAATCGTGAAATACGAGGCTCAGATTTGAAAGTATTAAATGCAGATGCAAGAAATCGATTTGCACTTCCTTTGCTACAAATTTGTTAATAGGCTTTTAAGAATCAATTAACAAACCTATGATTGCTATTAATTTACGTATGACTCATAAAGAAAGTCTTCCAGCTTGAAGATTTTAATTTTTAGAAAATTTTGTGGAATTGTAGAAAACATCAAGTATACAAGTTAGGATTTTGTTTTTTCGTCGAAATTCAGGCTAAAAAGGTGAATCTCTTCCTTGAAGCATGCCAAATTAATTAACAAACTTATTTTGTTTGCGCAAGTGCATAAATGAATGTTTAATGTCTCAAGTGGTAATCAACGTGATAATCATGCAAATCTTTTCACGCTTAATATTTAAAATTTCCAGAGAAGCAAATTTTCTTCAGCAAAGTCTGCGTTTTCGCTCGCGTCCTTAATTTTTACCCTTAAATTCTCTTCAATGAAATACTGGCCTTTCCTTGTAGAACAGAAAATTATACATATGAATCGAGATAATGCGACTAAAGAAAAGACGGGTGCAAGATTCTCGATCCATATCGACCATTGTAACGCTTCGCTCTAGGTGTACCTAGGAAAATAAAAAAGAAAAATGAAAAGCACGATAAATGATCAATATAATCGATACGCGATTACATCGTGGCTCGATCGATATTACGTGACACAGAGGCTTCGGACGAAACAATACTCGACCAATAATCGTAAGATAGGTTCACACCGAGAAGCACCCATCTCACTGACGTGCAAACACTTACTTACACGTACAAACACCCCTTTAATCCTCTAAGAATTGTACGACTTTTCACTTTTTATTCGTCGTCGAGACTGGTTGAACAACTATGTACCGCGTGACTAGGAATCGAACGTGTGTACACCTAGGATTTTTCCTTCATTTTTATTTCTCTCGAATTCCTTTATTCGACCAGAAACGTTCGTTTATCGGCACAATTTATTGCAACAGGTGTGTACATAATCAAGTAAACTTCAGCACCATGTCCGTTTGATGTGATGTAATTAAGTAACGACGTAATGATGACAAAGAACGGGAGAATATATATTAATATAAATACAGATATGAAGTATAAATACATCTCGTCTATAATTAGTATTGTATTCTGCATAAATTTACCGAGAAATAAAAAATACTCGATTAGTTATTGTCGTTTCGATTGCACCGTACCTTTAATTCATTCTGAAACGGCGAACCATGGAGAGAGCCACAATTTTAATTTAATTTTATATTTCATAATATTTTCACTTTCTAAATTTTACTTCACACTAAAAAAAGAAGTAGAATCAATGACTACCCCTGTTTTCAAGGGGTTTTGAATTTGTGCCTTGAAAACAAACGCCATCTGCTCTATCCTAATATAAAAATGTGAAACACTTCGCACTGCAACAGCCTAATGCACGTTGATGGTAATAGCAGATTGCTTCGATACCAAAGACTACATCCATTACTCACTGTCAGTCACTGTCTCTTGCTCAGCCTTGCCATATTATAGCAACAAGAGGAGCAGCAAGGAGAGGTTGATATGACAGCTTCACCACCTAAAACCTGTGGGACCGTCAGGGCCCCTGGCGTCAAGAATAGGGGCTCTAAAGGTATATAGAAGCCAGCACCGAGTGCAAGCCCTCGAGCCACATTTGTAATGTCGCTCTTTTACCATTAACCGGTACATTACTAACTGTCAGTAACATGCTCACCTTTCCTTCATTTCTATCATATCGACGTAACCTTGTACAGCAAGAAAGGTAAAAGAGAAATTGTATTGATCGCAGGAAACGCATGCGTATGTGATAATCGGATCACATGTGGAAGGGTAACGCGACTGAACGAACAATCAGTGGAAGCAACTGTGTTACGGTTCGGAGGTTTAAGTAGTCGCGGTCGTCGTAGCAGACGTTCGTGGTCAGACACGTGTTTCCCAGTGATCGTGACAAAAATCGTATCAGAACAAGCCTCATCATTCGCTTCACCGAACGGTGAACACATTTCTTTAATTAATTAATTAATGAAACGCTAGATAAACATATCGTTGATGTAATGACAACATTCTGGATAGAATGAATGATTGAAATTCAAAGGTAAACTTCAAATTTGTTTGTTAATTAAACGTGGAAAATTAATTGTACATGTGATTTGCTGAACGTATTTATTTTTATTTTTATTTTATGTGGATTGAATAATTCATTATTGAAATTGAAGGAAAAGTTGAATTAAATTATTCTTCTTTGATGTAGTTGGGAAATATTGATGTTTATATGATTGTTCGAATGTATATGAAGGATTTGGTAAATTGTTCATCGGTGTTCACAAATGTGGAATCATAAATTAAGCAACGACCCGTATGGTGCAGAATAGCGCGGTATAGATAAAGCTGCATTGCGGTGATGTTCTACTGGAGTATATTCTTCGACGTGTTTTCATGCAGCTATGAAATCCTACGATCGTTTATTTCTCAATACAATCGCGTTTAACGTATCGCGTTGATGTTAAATCGATTTACGATTTTTTCGTACCGTTCAATCGATACTCATCAGTCCACGCAGTCCTATCGAAATCGAAACAATTTACTGTAACGACTATTGAAGTGCTTTCGATTCTGTCATGAATTTTCAAATTATAAGAAATTAAAATATTGTACAATCTTTTTTTATTATTAATCGCTGGTGGTAGAAATCCTTCAAGGTTACCTGTTGTCAATACATCACACGAGTATTATCCCTTGTTATATTTCATTATTTGGCACGAGGGAATTTTTAACAATTTCAAATTTTAATATATAGTGATCTTTATTCCAGTGACTTTTAATTCACATTGAAATGAAAAAAAGTTTTTAATTTGTACTTTTACAAATTAATTACAAAATTAATTTTTTTGTAATTAAGTTTGTAATTTTTGTACAGTGGAGTCTGGGTTAATTAAGACCTAAACTTGCAAAACATATACAAAGATATTAACCTAAAGTTAAATACATAATTTTTAAACGAAAGAGTTGCATATCCTAGAAAAATTATTTTCAGAGCGACAGGAAAATATGAAAATTAAATTAAAATTGGAGCTCTCTTCATGGTCTCCATGGTCTCTCTATATCCGAGCGATAACTCCAACATTGTTATGCAAATAATTAACATTTTTTACTTTATTTCTACTTAATTTTTAAAATCGTGTTATTATAATAATGATCGGAGTTTGTAAGTTATGAAAAAAAAGGGGGACATCGATTGAAACATTCGTCAAATTGCATCGTTTAGACTTGCAGTGACCTTGGCATGGTTGTTGCACTATATTGCATTCGTTTCTAGCCCAGCAATTTCTACTGCCAGTTTAATTTCAAATTCTTACGGCATCGAACCTCCGATGGAGATGTTGGCGCAATCGATGATCCATTTCTGGCGATTCTGGCGGTTCCCTTTGATGTTTTTGACACATCCTGCCTAAAAAAAACCTTTCTCGAATGGGCTGTCGCTGTCAAAGATGTAGCCGTAAATAAAAAGGATATTGTTAAAAGAATAATTTTTGTGAACAGTAACTTACATAGGATTTTTGGAATGAGTGTTAACCTTATGGAATTATTATCATAGTCGGTGTCAGTAATTAATTACAAATTTATCCATCACACAGGCCCAAAGGCTATCAGCCATTCGAGGGCCTTTTTTGTTCATAAACTTGCTTGAAAAATTGAAATTCATTCTAAGTAGATTAAATAACACAATCGTAAAGAAGAAGGGCAACGGTACAAAAAAATTCTTTTAATAGAGCTCCCTGGAAAGTAAGGCCTAGGGTCTCTTCTTAATCTGGCACTGCCATTGTGTTATACTCTTTTTTTTAAATAATTTCAATAAATTGTACAGTATCTCATCAGAGTTATAATCAAATTTAGTAGATTTGATAAATCATTACGGTAACACAAATTAATGTGCGAGTTCGAATAACTAGAAATCATGAAACATTCATTCATGTATTTATAGAGAGCTGAATTACCCAACTTAGTTTCCGCGTGTAATTTACAACAGAATCAGCTATCTTAAAGGACGTCCGCAATTATTCCGTATCACAACCGGTAACCATAAGTCTCGTTCACTATGTGCACATAGTGTTCCACATAACCGTATGATTTCGAGCTGAATGGAGATCGTAGGAAATAGCCACAAATGATGCTGAATTACTTCATACAAATTTAAACAAAAAATTGAAGCATTTACGTATAAGTATTTTAATACTTTACTTTTACACGAACTGCAAATGTAAATATATGCAGTTATCCATAAATGTCAAATATTGATATTTTGCTTTGCGACATTTCCTCTTGCCTCCTTCTAAAGCTACAAAGTGATTTATTTGCGTGGGACACTCAATATACACACAATGGACGATAACAGTAACGAGGCGGTAGATTATTAGCAAGGTAGGCATCAGCATAAATATTAAAGGTTACATTATGTCACGCACCTGATGTTAAAGAGGAGAGATACAAGTTTACTTAGAAACAAAATTACCATTTACTGTGTTTACGTGTAACTTCTGACCCCTTGTGTATTTCCGGCGTTCAAAATTAGATAAAAATTTCTAATCATCGATGGCCCTATTGGTTGATAAACCTGATTTCAAAATTGAAATTTAGTTTGAATAAAATTTAATATTTAGTCGTGAAGAAAAAGGGCAATATTAAAAATAATTTCATTCATATTTCTTCGTTGGAAAGTGGGACCCGGGGCTATAGCTTTCCTTAATCCGTCGTTGTCCCTATTACTTTTTTTCATACGTACAATAAATTACAGAAGCATTTGTAACACCTCAATCGTTGACTTTTTCAGTTTGTATTTTTTTTTTTTTAAAGAAATATAGAAACACTTAACTATGGGGGTATATTTTACATATGAAGATATAAAGACACATTTATCATCCTTGTACCGATATGACTGATAAGATAATTTGCTATTCAAATACGCTAATGCTTTTCTTATGTTGCTGGTACTTACAGGTGTGCACTCATTCAGAATTCTTTAAACAGAAAAGTCGATAATATTATATAAAGTATATATTTCAAATCTGGTATTTTCTTGGATAAATAAGTTTTATCGTGAAACATTGTTAAAACATGTAAGACATTGTGTTCGATAACAATAAAACTATTGATGCATATTATAATTTAAGGTATGAATTCCTTGTGCGGAGGGTATTACGTAGTTTTGACATAATAAGGCGAACAGTTGTAACAAGAGAACTAGTTATTATATAATCGTATTGAAAAAAATGCTTGTAGAAAATTGTCGAAGAATTTTTGCTTTATTATATTGTTTATTTCCTTTTTTCTTAATTACAATTTAATTTTCTATAGAAGATTCAGTTCTTAAACACATAATATGCTAAAAATTCTAAAAAGCTATTATTAAATTTGTTAAATCTGTATAAAAATTATTAAATATTTTTTTCACAAAGTTTAGAATCAGTACCGATGTCATACCAACCGTCTCTCATTCCTGAGATATTAAAAAATTCCACACCTACGCAAAAATTTACTTTTCAGCTGTCCTTTATTGCGCTGCGTACGATGCTTCAATATTACACCACCTACACCTAAATGTCTTCACTGACCTACATACATTCGGAATACATTTTACGGAGCTTATCTGGAATGACTTTCTGACGAGTGATAAAGCGTACCTAATCCATTCATCATCCTATTTTTTAATAACATCTAACATTCTTTCTTTTCTAACGTTTTTTGTACATTTTTTTTTCAGGAGATGGTGGACGTAACAACAGCTCCGCCATCCACCGGTGGAGCAACTTTAATTGGACGCACCAGAGGTGCACTTAGATCCGTCAGATCTGCATTGGGGGGTAGTGGAGAGTATCTTCAGGGTCTGGGTAGTAGGATAGGATCCGCTTTAAGTAGTAGTTTAGAAGAGAGCGAATTGACCACGACCCCGTCGACACCGCCTTCTTCGCCACAAGCACTACCTCAGACAGATAAACCGGAAGAGCAGTTGGCTAGAAGAAAATTGAGGCTTCCAAGGTAATCGTCGTATACACCACAAATTTCTTATATTTGATAAAAGTTGCTTTTTGATAAAATTGCTAATTAAGTTGATGCAGTTTTGTATTTCGATGCATCAGCAAAACCAAACAACAACACTTCACCTTTTTTTTAAATATAACTCAACGTCTATGATTAATTCGCACAGATTTGGAGCTGGGATGTGTTACGAGGATTACGAAGCGATCGCTAGGCACAAATTAGAACGGCAGGGTAGCGCAAGTATGTCCAGGTGTATGAGGAAGTATCCTCCTGGCATGACTTACGAAGAAATAACTTCATCCAGAACAGTCGGAAAGAAAACGCAAGAGGATAAAATCGAGGATGATAACAGTCCCGATAGAGATAGTCAAGAGAGCATAGAACCTCTTCAGGAAAAGGATATCAAAGCTACAGGACCTGATCCTTTCGACAAATTGAATTACAGAGCAGGTGAGTTGTGACATAAATTGCTGATTTCATGAATTTTTATATAAATGTACTTTTTATACGATGTATGTACTTTTCTCAGTATGAATTCGTTGACTCAACAACTGATTTTTGCATCGCAACAGGTTTATTTTCGTGGGAACGTTTTTTACATAACGCATTTTGTTTCTTTTTACAACAAAGCAAGAGCCCCGACCCGCTATCAGACGGTCGTTTTTCGTTTAGGTAAATGAACGTTGATGTGAATGTACTGTGAACCATCACAGGTTCCCCCATCAATCCTGTATTCCAGTGATGGGCAACTGAGCCCGCCATGGTACATGGAAGGGCAAATGGTGTGTTTCGCTGATGGAGAGTCAATTTCTCTGTTTGAAAATTTGAAAATTGGAGTTTTTAAAGATTTGATATGTCTAAATTAAAAAATTTCCAATCTACTAAATTTGAAAGTTTTGTATTTCTAAATTTGGAACATTTCCAAGCAACTATCTATAAATGAAAAATTGAAAATAGGACAATTTGTAAATTTGTACCCTCCGCGCATTCCAGCTAGCATTTGATCTGCCCATCACTATTATATTCTTCCATTTATAGCGGCTGCTAAGTGCCACATTGTATATTAATTAACCACTTTTGCTCGAGTCTATGTTCCTATATTAAAAGCACCCTGTTCACTATATGTACTTACTTTAAATGTAAAACCTGAAACACCAAGCTCCTTTCTTAATATGTGTGTATAGAACCTAAGAATTCCTCATAGTACGATAGAATCGTTGTTCCCATTGGTATATATTGTATTTAAATAATAAGATTAGACATGTGTGTATGGTGTTTAAGCAACATACTTAACGTGTCATACACACCAGTTTGAAGTATTGTTTAGGTGAATAGTAGATACAGACAGAATATTGGGGGAGTGTTTCCTGTAGAATATTATTTCAGACATGCAACCATGCAGCAGCGATTCGATGAGCGATCAGGATGGTTACGGGCCTAGCACCAGTCTGGATTCGAACATGGATGGTCGTAGATTATGGCAAAGATCAGGTAAAAATATTTTTACTTTCCAAAATGTATTCATAGTTTTTGCGAAATTTATTCATTATTCAGGCTCGTCAGGATCTGGTCAATCTTGGGCTTCCAGTTTATCCGCAGACAGCATGTCTGAAGAATCCGCTGCGGATTTTATGAAAACCTTCGTGCCTCTTCTATTCGACGCTCCTAATAGCATTGATCAGGAGCAGAAAGCAAGTTTCGGTCAAATGGTTCTTGTACGTATTTATATTTACAGACTATTCGTGGGTCATGGTCGCGTTTACCACTAGACAAAGTAATCAATTCATTATTTAACTACTAATTAATTAATTAATTACGGCTGAATGAAATAAATAAATCCGCTGACTTTGACTTTTAAATTTAATTAAAAGTTCTGTAGCAATTACGATACTCTTATTATATTTTATCGCTCATTTTTGGTAAATGGTAATAAATTGTTTACCATTTTTATTTCTATACCTAATGGAAAATAAAATTACTTCTTTTATTTGGAATTTTCTAATGCATTCTTACTTCTCCCATTTTTATGTACCTATTAATAGGAAACTTATTAATTGATTTCACTATTTTGCAGACAGAATCTGGTAGAATATGGTTCTCCCGAGTGGTGAACGCGAGAAGAGCACGACCCTGTGTAACCGAAGAATCATTTTACTCTTTGGCGCAACATTTTGCGGTGGCCCTTTTCGAATGTCACGAAGCGGATGATTTTGCACCTGCTAAAAGTCTCATGAACATGTGTTTTACGTTTTATCACGAAGGTAAACATGTGCTTTATATCTTATCAATAGTATAACTTTTGAAAAGTAGAAAAATCGAAGGATGAAAGTTGTAGAAAATTTAACTTAATTTTATTATTTTTATTTATTTTATTTAATTAATTACATTTAATTCGCTGAAGGACTTGCAAACTTAAGTTTTATGTTAAAATAAAGGGATCCTGCTTTTGTTTCACCATGAAATTAAACGAGAAATTTTAACGCGATTTTTATATAAAAATTAGTCGAAGTACCGGGATTGGAACCATACCGCGAGTATTTGTACACACATTTACGAGTTCAACCAATATGGACATCGATGAGGTTTTGGACCGCAGCTTTCTTCGATGCAGTTCAATGTGAACGAGCCTCGAGACCAGTTCCTCCGAGACCAAAATCCTTGGATCAGGAAGCTATTGCCATAGAAGATCGTAAATTCCAAGCTAACATTGTATTTGGACAATTAGGGTGAGTACCATAGGAATGCGAGAACCCGAAAGTATTAGATCGGATCGGTATAGACATGGGAGAACTAGAATATTTCGGATACCCGAACATGTTTTATAATAACCTTAGGATAATTTTGGTAATACTAAACTGTTTCTTATTTTCAGGACATTCACATGTAATATGCATGCATTTGGCCTCTCTCGTACTCTGTGCCTAGAATTTCTTAGGAAGCAGTGCGTAATTGCAAATTTGACGAAAGGTAAATTCAGTAAATAACAAATTTTTGAATAATAATACCTTTTTCTGCCTTCAAAATAAAATTTATTTTTATACCAGACTGATACCATTCTCAATAATATCATAGATATAACTCGCAATACTTCTTCTATTTTTTTTTTGGTTTTAATTAGTTGTAAATTTGTAAATTTGATTAAGTAATATTCATTTTTTAATAGTACTTTTATTTTCTAATTAATTTTAGAAAATGTTTCGAGATAAATTTAAAATGATACATTTTTCTTATTAGAAATGCAAATTGAAATAATTTTGTATAAAATTTTCTAATGTTTCAGAGCAGGAAAAAATGCTTCGCGACAATATTGAAAGGATGTTCGACGAAACAGAACCATGGCGGTAGGTTCGTTTAACTATGACCCAGCGATCTATGAAAAAAATGATTTTTGAAATATTTTCAACAGTCGCGAAGAAAGAGTATCGTGATGTTGTCAATTAAAGGAACATAACTCGATATGTGAAAGGAATTCCAGGGAAAAGAAGTCAATTTCAATGAAATAAGAGCACGGTTGTAATTCTATCGGATGCGACCGAATCAAAGAGAACTTCAGGCGCAAACCGTTCCTAAGCTTAATTAGACAAAATTGTGTAAATTTGAATCAATGAAATCGAATGTTTCTTACAACCAGTGATCCGAACAATTAACTACAATAAAACTCTATTTATTCATTGGCATCACTAGATACAAGCCAGGATGAGTCTGGTCCTTTTCAAAATGTGGACTGTCCTTCTCATCATTCTAAACTTTTAGAATTCTAAAATTCCAGAACATCAAAATTTAAAAATACCACGTTCTGAATTTCGAAATTCCATAATTTTAATATTTCAGAATTTTAAGATCCTACAGTTAAAAAATTTTGTAATTGTAGAATTAAGTGAATAAATGGAGTTCAAATAAATTAACTTGTTACATTGTTAATATTACAATCATGAAATTTCATGGTTTTAATTCTATTCGATCAATTTAGAAAATGTTCGATTAACCTTTCGAATTTCTTTGTTGTTTCTGATTACCCAACAAGATACTATGAATTTGCTTACCTTAATCAATGAGATTCTTGTGTCTCGATCCAATTGAAATGCTTTAAGCGTAAATGGACAATAAGTTATATGAAACGAGTATGCGAAATTAATACAGTAGAACTCTGTAAAATAAAATAAACAAATAAGACTTTTTGAGTTCAGAATAAATTATGCAGAGTGTATTCATACACCATTTTCCAGGATTTTCTCTCATTATTTTTCTGGTCCTGATTTATTCAAGTAAACAGAATTCTACTATAATAATTTTGCTGTGATAATCGACGTGGATAAATGTATGTAAATTGTGTATTTGTGTACCAGTGAACCGATTTTCATGATGTCAGTGGTTCAAAATAATTTTCCAGGGTAATATCTTGCCGACTGGCAGCGAAAGCATGAAAACGAGAGCTTATTTAAAAAGAAAATTTGCCAATTTTCGTACGAACACACTCGTCTTATAAATTCAAATAGATTCTTGATCAATTATTATTCAGAATATTAGATGATAGTTTGCACAGTGCTCGTAACTGATATCTTTCTAACGTTTGTCAGAATATGTTTACGAACAAAGATGTAGAGAATTTGCAAATTAAAGTAGCTTAATTTTATTATCCTTCGTTAATCTTTACCGCAGCGATAAAGTATTAATGTAATTTTCGAATTAATCACGCAGCTCGTTTATGAATCTTTATCCTGATAATATTAGCTACACAAATTTCCTTTCTCGATGTGTCTATGTACATATGTTTGTATCTGAAAGACATATCATAAAACGCAAGCACCATATTTTATTTTGTATATCTACTCGCATTTTCAGCGAATGTTGTTAGAGTGAAAAGAGATTTGTTAATAAACTTCCTCACCACATTGGTATATTTTTATCAACGCAATATATATCTCTACATTCCTCACATCTCCACATCCCTTACATCTCTGCATTCCTCACATTCCTGCTTTCTTTATATACCAGCATCCCTTACATCCCTGCATCCCTTACATGCCTGTATCCTTTACATCCTTGTATCACTTATATTCCTGTATTCCATACATCCCAGTACCTCGCTGAAATTGAGTTGACATTTTTGCGGCTATAAGGCCTGCAATTTTATACAAATTTAGTTCCTTTTTTCGCCACCAGAGGGCGCTGATTCGACATCGAAATTTTAGTTCACATTTTTGCCGCCAGAGGGCCAGAAATGGTGCAAGGTTTAGTTCCTTTTTCCGAAACCAGATGGCGCTGATTCGACATCGAAATTTTAGTTCACATTTTTGCCGCCAGGGGGCCAGAAATGATGCAAGGTTTAGTTCCTTTTTCCGAAACCAGATGGCGCTGATTCGACATCGCCATTTTAGTTCGCATTTTTGCCGCCAGGGGGCGCTGTTTTCTCGAAATTTTAGCGAAATTCGTTTACTTACCTTCACTTACCTTTACTTACCTTTACTCGAAGCAATCGTTACAATATATTTATTATGAGGGATGCAGAGATATAAGGAATGTAGGGATGAACGGAATGTAGGGATGAAAGGAATGTAGGGATGAAAAGAATGTAGGGATGAAAGGAATGTAGAGATGAAAGGAATGTAGGGATGAAAAGAATGTAAGGATGATAAGAATGGAGGGATTTAAGGGATGAAGAGATGTAAGGAATGTAGGGATGTAAGCGATGAAGAGATGGGAATGTAGGGATGAAAGGGATGCAGGGATGTAACGGATACTGAGATGGCCTTGGCCTATAATGAGGGATACAATTATATAAATAACCGGAAAATGTAAAATAAATGGGGTCCTTGGCTGAGACCCAGAAGTGGGGTATAATCATAAATGTTATTCCCCTTCGATGAGCTTATTTAATAAGCAAAAGAAACTAAATGAAGTATATTAAATAAACTCTGGAAAAAAATTATACTGGTTGGGCCCTCTTCATACGGACCTGATATTATCCTGGGGCGTTAGGGACCCCGCTGCGCCAATGACGCCCTCTGCGTACCGACCTGATATCATATTGGGGTGTTAAGGACCCCGAAACTCCGGTGACTATCTTTATATACCAATAATATAGCATCCGGGGTTCCAGGGACCCCAAAGTACCAGTGATTCTCTTTGCGGCATCCGGGGTGTCAGGGACCCCGAAGTACCAGTGATTCTCTTTGCGGCATTCGGGGTGTCAGGGACCCCGAAGTACCAGTGATTCTCTTTGCGGCATCCGGGGTGTCAGGGACCCCGAAGTACCACTGATTCTCTTTGCGGCATCTGGGGTGTCAGGGACCCCGAAGTACCACTGATTCTCTTTGCGGCAGCCGGGGTGTCAGGGACCCCGTTGCATCGCTGGCGCTCTCTACCTACCGACCTGAAATCATTTTGGGATGTTAGGAACCCCGGAGCACCAGTGATGCTCTTTGCATACCGACATTATGGCATCCGGGGTGTCAGGGACCCCGATGCATCGCTGGCGCTCTCTGCATACCGACTTGATATCATTGAAATTTTTTTAAGAAAAAAGAAATGTTCACCTAATTTTTCCATAGAGTGCACTAAATTTTATAACATTTCATAATTAAAAGTTATATTAATTTATTTACAAATCACTTTTAATATTAATATCGTCAAAATTAAGATTTCAAGAATTCCTGCTCCCTCTGTATCCCCATTTCTCCTAAGGAAATTTACTTTTCTCGATACTGTACAAATTAATTCGGTACTTTTTATCGATTTTATTATAAATTTAAATATTTTCTGACGCTTTTATGCATTTGGAATATTATTAGTAAGAATATCCTTAATAACAATAACGTATATTTTAATAATAAAAATTATCATAATTTTTCTTTTAAGCACCAAATCAATTTGTACACCTATTTTTAGCTTAGAAGTTTTGTTATTAATTCATAATTTATTATGAAACTATAGAATTTAAGATATTAATATTTTCAGTATTATATAATAATCTCTGACAAAACACTTTGGATTACATATCAATTACACTCTCTAATAACAATCTAACGAATCAATAAAAATTTCAACGCCTTTATCGCAAAAATATCCTGCTAATTTATTTTATCAAACATATGCACATACTCTATAATCTCAAAACCGTATTTTACTTAAAAAAATTGCCTACTGCCTTTTTCAATTCATATCTATTCGCCTGAGGAACCGAGTCAACTCCAATCTTCTTAGGGTACGAATTCTTCGTACCCAAAGAACGTAACACGCTCATTTTATCCACAGTTTTCCGCAGAATAGAGCGTTTATTCTCTTCACTCTCTCGTGTATTATGTGGCACGACGTGTTTATTATAATATCTTTCAAAATAAGCATCGAATTCCATCGTACCATTGAATTCATTTTTATTCTTCGTTTTATATTTCGACGCGACAGATCTGGCTGATGCATCATTTTTAACAGAATCCACCGATTTAGCGGTGAGAGGTTCAGATTTTTCGGATAAACGATCTAGAGTCACATTTGCTCGACCATTTTTCAATAATCCCCTAGAATGTTCGGTTATTTTTTCAGCTGAATCTCCGGCACAGAATTTCGATTTGTCAAAATTGCAATCTAATATACTCCGTGGACTGCGCATATTCTTCAGACTAGCCTCTATTAAATCAGCTAAATCCAAGCAATCGTTTTTCACGGTCGATCGTAGTCCTGGATCATCCAGAAGAGCCGTGGCTGTGTTGAAAATGGTGGATTTACTTTGACCAATCTTCTTTCCCTTGCCCTTCGTTCTAGTTTTACTTTGATCCTCTTGAATCGTTCTAGACACAGCTCTTTCATTTTTAGTAGTCCTTGAATTGTTGCTTTTCGATTTTACCGAATTCCCTTCTCTTTCTTCCAACGTCTTCAGGCTGATATTACTGGCCTTTGCGTCAATTTTCCGAGCTTTGTTTTGTGTTTTATTTAATTTCGTTTCGCTCGGTTTATCTCGGAGAGAATCCTTCATTTCGTGCTTAGATTCGATCCTTGTAATAGTTGACTTTTGTTTCAGTGTCTTCGTGTTCTTTTGCGCTGACATTTGAAGAGATCGAATAGTGGAAGCTTTCTTTTCTGAGATTTCAAACTTCTCTCTTTCTTTATCCATTATGGATTCGTCGAGACGAATATCGGACGATTTTCTAGGAATTGGATTCTGAATGATCTTTTTTTGAACATTCTTTACTGGTTTCTTGGACGATTGATTTTCGAATGGAATGGGTTTTGATATGGTTCTTGAAGCGAAATTAGAAGTTTTTGTAAAGTCTTCTAGTTTTTGATTGGGTTTTGCTTGCTTCGTCACAGGACGAGCTCGAGGTACCTGGAAAAGAAATAATTCATAAGTGTAATTGGATGGGGTCCAATATGAACCTAATATACCGGGTAACCATCCTCACCACTAGCCCGGGCCCCCTTGTAAGTCTTTCATTTATTACATCAAAAAATATTGCATAAAATTTGTTTCGACTATTGCCCTTTTTCTTTACGATTAAATGTTATTTAATATTCTTTCAAATAAATTTTAATTCTTGAACCAAGGGGGCCCTCGGAGGTTTGATAGCCCCACGCCCCAGAAATTTTAATCCGATCCTGGACCTAACATCCATGCCAAAAATTATTAAAATAAATGGAAGCCTGTTTTGAAAAAATATTGAATTTAAGTAAAGTTATTTTAATTTAATTAAAACAACAGAATTTTAAATATTAAAACTTTCAGACAATTACCTTTATTAATCCCTGCATCTGTGCCTGCTGAAACAATCGCTTCCAGTCGTACGAAATGAAATCCAATCTTTCGTTCTGTCTTTTCGTCAGAGGCTTGTATTTCTTGTACAAGGTTTCCCACACGAAATTATCATCGAAGATCTAAATATATATGTTCATTAATAATTAACGATTATTGATTTTATTTTTATTTTCATTTACCTCTTTAGCGACGTGTGATAATGATGACAATTTCACGATGTCCTGCACCGCCAGGTATCTAATCAATCTTTTAATTAAGCACTTTGGCAATGCTAGTAACGTATTTCTTCGACCCGAAGCGATCTGTCTTATGTGTCTCAACAAATATTTACCTGACGCGTTGATAAAATTTCATGGTCATAATAAAGTATTTAACAATTTAATAAAAATATTTATCTTATTACTAATACATTCTCGCGATATGAAATTGATATCTTGAAATTCTATAATACTTGAGTTTCTTTTAATGCAATAAAATGAATTATATAAAAAAATGATTCACACGTTGAATGTTGTAGATGGCACCATAAATTCAATATTGAAGAAAATTTTAAGTAACGGTGATGTTCTATAAAGCTTCATTATTCAATGTGTTAAATAATTGCCATCAACATTTCACTACCAAAAATACGTCGAATTTCGTCCTGTAACGATTTGTCCTGTGTGAAATTGTCCAAACTGGTGGTTCGTACGATTGGCAGCTTATGGGGACCGTGGGAGATTCTCCAGAGATAAAGTATCACCTAGAAAATTGATGAAGTTACGAGGCAGAATCATTAGAACGCGATCTATTCGTGAGCACCTGGTCACCGAGTACTCTCAGCCCATAATAATCTCTGCTGGGCGAAGGTGCTATCGAATACTTTTCCAGATACTCGATCTTACCACTCATACTCGACGCATCCAACTCCGAAAAATCTTCACGTTCCGCCTGAAACTGCATCAAAACAGACACTTGAACCGCGTCCAACGTCATGTTTTTAATTGATACTTCAAATACAATTTGTTCAGGGGCGGACTCGCGATTGGGAATTCGGGAACTCCAAATCGTCGTAAAACTTCGTTTTGGGGGACCAAAAATTAGTGGTTCAAAAATATAAAATCTTGTAATTTTCAATTTGAAATATCCAGAAATACTCTAAGAAGAGGGCCCATTATGACAATAATCTTCCAATAAAAATTCAAGTCCTAATTAAAAGGTTCCCTGCAATAAATTCATTCCATGACAAGTTGATCAATTTCTAAATATCAGCACATAAAATTGAAGGGAGTTTAAGTCATCATTTTGCTGATTTCGAATTCGTTCAAAAAACACGAATCATTGATTCTTGCAACGTTTGCTTCTTTTCTGGGAAAAGTGTTCTACTTATGAATTTTTATCATAAAAACTATTCGTCA
The DNA here is from genome assembly GCF_051020975.1 of Osmia lignaria lignaria. NCBI lineage: Eukaryota > Metazoa > Arthropoda > Insecta > Hymenoptera > Megachilidae > Osmia > Osmia lignaria. The sequence continues at coordinate 11,668,745 of NC_135041.1, forward strand.
AATTGAGTTCGATTTCCTTTTAATTTAATGTAAACGTGACGCAGAATAATACAAAAGATCCATGGTGTTTTAGTTTCATCAATATTTTATTACAATAGTTCCATATGAAGAGATGAAGATAAATATAGAAATGTCGAAGTAAAAATGGAAAGTTGCGTGACTATACACACTATTTTGTAATGTTACGTTATAACAATATACAATAAGTAGGCTATACAAGTAATATCACAATGCATGATTCACAACTTCGTAAAAGTCTAGAGAAGAGAATATAAATCTAAAAGACGAAGGACAGATTCATTTCTGACCCGACGATTATCCGTATTGATTAGAAACTCGAGATGAAAAAAGAAAGAGAAGAAAAATTCTTTCTTTTATACTTTTCTTTCTCCGTTTACGCTACACACTCTTGAGAATCGGAAAGATATAATATTGTATACATATGTATGTGTATGTACGCTCGCGATCAAATCAAGCTTCTCTACGGAAAATGGCGATACAGGGGGAACTAGGAATACTAAAAATCTTAATTTTAGCTATAATTATATTAAAAGTAATTTAGAAAAAAAAATAACATACTTTTTAATTATTACATTTTTCACATAATTTAGTATATAATTAAAAAATTTGAATAATAACATCAATTTACATTCTCCTGCATAAACGCGATAGGGGGGTCACAGATCTATATACCTCGTCATTCTCTTTCGGACCGCAGAAGAGGCGAGAAGGGAGGCTGGGGAAGAAGAGATCTATAGGGAGGGCTAGAAACCCCGGAATTTCAGAAGCCAGAAACCCGAGGAAACCTATGAGGGAAGTCGAAAAGGCTACATGGGGAAAGAGGAAGGGCCGAGCTTAGGACATTACCATTTTCCCTACGGAAGCCTAATTTGACCACGAGTGTGTGTGTGTGTGTGTATGTCCGAATAATGTCAATTTTGCAGCAGTTTTCGTTATCCGTTTAATAATATAGAATATCGATGGTACTAAAAGCTAATAGTAGTGTAGACAGTACTGACTTCATAGTAAATAGTACTTTCCTTATTCGTAATAATAATAATAAAATAATAGTAATAGTAACAATAATAGAAGATTAATTTATCAATGACAACAGACGTAATATGAATTTGTTTTGTTTTCTTGTCGTGTATGTTTGATTGCATGGTTGATATGACGTTTCCTAGCTCTTCAAAACGATCGCTGTTTTATTTATACCTCGAACGACGTTAAAAAACCGCATGAAAATAAATTACTATACGCTACCGTATTCGAGAAGTCTTATGAGCGACGGAATAAACTTAGAGGCTCGTATTCATAACACTGTATTATCACTAAACGATACAACTTCGTTCTCGCCAATGCAGTTCTTGAATATCTTCGATATACAAAACGATTCCTCGTTCTGCTGGAACGTGAATTACGATTGGTCGATGCGAATATCATTACAAATGTAAAATCTCTAATAACGATTAGGCATCATTGGTAATTATGTGGAACAGGATACATCGCATTAACTTTAATTATCTTGATTTCATAATACATACATACAATTTTTTTTACTATCGAGTTGGGATTTTTAGACCCAGCACCTAATTCAGATTTTTGGGCCCCTGAACTATTAAACATTCGAGAATCCCCTTGGTTTAAAAATAGAAATTTATTCCAAATAAAATTAAATAATATTTAATCGTAAAGAAAAATGGCAACGGTAAACAAAATTTCATTTAATGTTATCTAATATAGTAATAATGGGATCCCCTACAAAGTGGGACACCGGGCTGTAGCCAACCTCTGACTTCCACTTAATTCGACGCTGTTTAAACACAATAATAACAAGAATTGTAGTAAAATATAGAAAATATGAATTGTACAAAGAAGCCTTTGTTATAGCTGAGTGGCAAATCTGTCGCGGCAAATTCGATGAGACTCATTGTACACGTTAAATTATTTAGATCAATTGTTTTTATAATACGTATATATGAAGATTATTGAATGAATAAAATGTAACCTATTCTACATAATTACCAAATTATTAATTTTATGATTGCTTGTATACCTGAATCAACCCAATTCAAATCGTTCAACTTTCCATTAGATTCTACTATGTGTCTGATTGCCAGTTCTGTTACTCAACATAGTGGAAGAAACAATACGAATTAACTTCGTGTTATTGTACGTAGCGAAGGAACGTAAAGAAGTATAGTTTGTTTTATTAGAGCGTTCTGAATACAGGCCAAACAGTATAAAAAATTGAGTTTCGTGCCCACGTCAAGAACGCTTTGCTACGTAAACTGATCGTTGTTGCATAATTCCTTTTTGACTATCATGGTCGATTATGAGAAAGCTGAGCGAAAATTCGAACATTCCTTCCTCTCTTAACATCTTCTAGATCTACTTCGATCGCTATATTCATCGATCTACATCGGTGATTCGTAATTTGAAACGCGTCAAGATATTATTTTATGGTTTTCAATTGTTATGGTCATAAAATTGTTATTAAATAATTCTGTAAAAGAAAAAAAACTATAAAGATTGTGAATTTAATTATTAATCTCATACTATTGGTATTAGACTAATAAACAAAGAGGACCCAATACTGAAATCACCTAAATAAAATAAAATAAAATAATAGGTATCGCACGACGTTTCAGTGCAAATGATTAATTCTTTTTCGAAATGAAAACGAATACTTATCACTGCGTATCAGAATTGCCAAATCACCGACCTCGAACGAGCTAAAACGTGTTCCCAGCACAATGGAGCTAACCATCTTCTATACATTTATATCCCATAAACCTTTTGTACTCGGCACACTCGTGACAAACGCATCGTTCCTCATGGTTGTACCATCGTTATGAGTATATTATATGTATGTATAACCGCGTGATCCGTCTCGACAGGTAAAAAGTATCGTCGGATACGATCAACATAAGCGTAACGACGACGACGACGACGACGACGACGACGTGCGTACCTCTGATTGCAACGCATAATATGCTCCTGTACGTGTATACATAAATGTGTGTGTATACATATAGATATATGTATATATAATATTATATCTGGAAGAACAGATTTGCGTATTGCAACAGCGCGAAGAAGGCCGTGACGCCTTACCGAGGCAAACGATACCTTCTTGTCTCGGATATGTGACTCTATCGCCTATTTTGGTCGTGTATAGATAATCTGTATTCTAGCCGACGACAGTCGAGATCATCAAATATGAAACGCGTGTATTTGAATACTGACAATAATCTCAATAAATCAGTAAATCAATATCAAGCCGTTCAAACCCTCAGACTGGGGGTCATTGAAATAAGCATAGTTCAAACTTAATTTTATATAAAATTAAGTTGCTTTGTCTTTATTTTTGGATAAAAATAAATAAAAAAGATAAATTTTAGATAGAATTAAGTTTGGATTAATTTAAGTTTATTCGAGAAAGTTATTTAACCCTCGAACAGAGGGGAACCAGGGCCAGTCGTGACCGAAATTACCAGGGGTATACAAGGATACTAACTTAATTTTTAAATGAAAAAGTTTCATATATTGGAAGAGTTTAGAAAATAAAAAATATGAATTCAGTTTTTCAAGATTTCACAACTGAATCAAAATTTCTTCATAATCTCATTCCTAAAACGCCGTCTCGACCTTTAGTAAATTAGAAACGTTGATTGCAAAGTTTATGAATCAGCCCACACTATCTCTCCGCTGCCACGGTATAGGAACACTGGTAGATGACCGCGAATTAGATATATACTAGTAAATGATTGCTTCTAGGATTTGATTTTGTTATATTCAGAAGAGAACAGACAGCGTGGGGCGTTATAAATTTGTAATATTACTAGAAATTATAAGAATCGTCCTGAAAGGTCAGTGGATTTTGAATAAAATGCATTATAGATGCCATGATTGTTAAAAAATCACTAAAAACAAAATAGAAAAAAAGAAGAAAAGAGGGAAGAATTACAAGCAAGGGATATAGGGAACCTTCGCGTTATGGTATACCCAAGAACAAATTAATTACATTATTACCGGTTGCTTTAGTTTTGCTGTGAAAATAAAAATTCTGAAATTTATAGATAGATGTGACTGTATGGTGAAATCAATTTTCAAATACACATCGTTCATACCGCCTAAAATTTTTCTACGAAAAAATCACATTTTTCTCTCTATCCGGTTATCCTTGCAAAGCATCATCGTTTCATCGATAAGGCGCTCGGCTGAGTAAGTTTAACGAGTACCAAATAAGAAAGAGAGAAATAGTACTCGAGTTAAAACGCAACTAACAGGATTAAGTATAAGAAAGAAATTAGGAAACCGATGCAGTTAAGAAAACCCAATCGATCGGTTTTCCTCCGCTGGTCTCCGGGTGTATATTAAATATCGAGTAAAAAGTAGTAATCTTCGATAAGCTACTCTGCAAGTACTTTGTACATCGAGTGAAAATCGAAATCCCTTTAGTTCAGCACGAGAAAAATGGTCTGAAAGGATCGTCCTCTTTTTTCGATCGTTTCCATTTAAGTCTGTTGAACCATGGAAACCGGGGTGTCGGTTATACCACCCTCGTCTCGACAAATGCTCGAGGAAGTGGTCGTTTCCTCCGAGGGTGCAGGAGCGACTGTCAGTTGCCTCTGCTCCATGTGATCGAGGGTCTTCTCGATCGCCCTCAACCTTTTCTCCAGGCTCGTTGTACCGAGAATTCCTACTTGCAACTGCGGACCCAAAGGAAGAATGGCCAGCAACCACCATGTCCACGATGGACCGTCTGGTAAACGAGGCCAATCTTCTTCTGTCTCTGGCATTCGACCGAATACCCGTTGTATTTCGGTTTGCTGCGACGATGGTACCGTGTCCCACCATTTTCTCCCTTTCGTTCTCACCTGTAAACATTCGTTTGTTTTTTCTGTAGAACATTTGGAATGTACCAAGTCCAATATAAAAAGATCGATGAAAAATGAACAATTCCAAGCATGATTAGTTTCGCTTCGAGGAGAAAGAAACAAAAGAGATATAATGAATTTATTACGATTAAGTTTGTAGATTCATAATTGTTTACCTTGTCATGCAGTTCTAAGAGGTTCAACAATTGGTCTTCGTGTACCATTGTGTCCCTGAGGAATTCAACTTGAGCCGTGTCGTAACCATCCCTCTCACCCCCAGAAAGAACTCTGAATCTTCTTCCCCCTACTGTGCTAAGGATACTGCAACCGTCTTTCAATAAGACTCTGTCCCGGATTTCAAGCATGGTGCCATACTCCGCGTATCTGAAAATAAACCAAACTTCATTTTTATTTCAAATAAATTAATTTTATTTTTATTATTATCCTAGGATTCATGAAAGGTAATAATTAATTTATAAGTCAGACCGTAAAATTCAATGTATTTGTGAAATATTTGGACAATGAATACTTCGCGTACCGCAGACTAAACAAGCTTTACGTAGCCACTAGACTTCTGTTTAACGTGTACATAATTATTTTCACGTCTGTTGAAAGTTATTTATATTTCACGCTAATTAAGAGCTACTCGATAAAAGTATTCCAACCACGTATAACAATAGTACTACATAAATCCATACATTTTCAAGATTTATTTACTGCTGAAATAGTTAAGGGTTGTTTTCACTTTCAAATAATAAATACTTTACAGAAGAAGGTCCAAGTTACGCCAATGTAATTGATTAACATTCTTCGTTAATGCAAATTAATTACCTTTTCGTCCCCGTTGCTTCTCTGTTCAGACAGGCCGCGATGCCGAATTGACGAACACCGCTTTCCACGCATCTCCTCACCATCAGCCTATATCTTGGTTCATAGACGAACAAGGGACAGGCGACACAGGGGAATGCTGTTGTGCAAACGAAAACCGCGATCTCCTCGCTTCCCAACAGCCCTAGTCCTTGGACCAATTCTAATCGGTGGCTGGTCGCCCTGGAGGCATATTCCGCGGGAGCCACGGTTTTCAAAGCCCTCTCCACGAAGTCTGTCACCGTCTTCTGGCTGCTGGCCAGATACTGCAAGCAAAGGACATTCTGTTAAATCGACTGGAAGCCGCCTCCTCCTTCTTAAGAGTTTTCGATCCCGCAGTTTGCGATTCATGAACAAATTCTCGCTTCATCTTTCATGAAAGCTTCTTCCGAAGTCAACTTTCCAGAGTGGTATATATCAATAATAAATCGGACGTTTCAGCAGCTTGTACCTGGTTACGTATTTTCATTCTTTTTGGTAACAAATTTAAAACTTCTGAGAAACTTTACACTTTTCAGATTTGTGATAATTAGAATTATAGTTAACCCTATCGCGATCTTCGTCTCTTCTTCAATTTAATTAAGGAACGTTCGCAATTATGAAAAAATTATAATGAAATTATTGTTAAAACGCCAAGTGAGAAACTTAATTGTTTATTATAAAAAATTGCAATTTTATTTCAATGTTTCATTTTATAAGTTAATATCATGCAAATATAATATAATGCGATCTAGGGAGAAGGGAGTTATTAACAATACAAGGAGCCGCAAAATTTAGTTAACGTTATTAACAACCACGTTCGTCGAGACAATTGATAATGATGCCACGAACACGGAAGCTTCTAACGGCGATCATGACGACCGCAAACAATCATTTCAATCTGCAGTATCGTTAACCGCTAGGAAGCATTATGTCTCATTTATGAGCAGGTGTTGTCTGTTCGCGTAGTTCATGTTTAATAGCTTGTGACAAACTAGACACGTTTCAAAGAATTCTTGGCCGAGAGAATAATGGGAAAATTTAATACCTGACACTTGAAGAAATTGGCACATAAAAAATGTGATATGTTAAGGTGAAACAGTTAGAATGTTAAAATTTTTATTATTTGTTTAAATTATGAGAATGCCTCATTTTTTTTGTCCTATGTCTACGTTAAATATTTTTGAAAATTTGTATCAATTTATTTTGAAAAAATTAGTAATTTGTAATTAATATAATGTAATATTGTATAAATGTACGTAAATAATCAAAGGAAGGAACTGGAAGCCCTTTTTTATTTTATTTTTACCACAAACATGATGGTGTGTATGTTTAACAAAATTACTTATTTTTTATACACAGGAACTGTATGTTTAAATAGGTGAATAGATTGAATTTCGAATCTAAAACATGCATTGCATATTTATCAGAGTTTGTGACAGAGAATACAGAAAATCAAATCAAGTTTCCTGACAGTCTTCTGTGTGCACCTGTTCTTACTGATTACACTAGAGATACTTATTTCCTTTTGAATGGTTGTTCACAGTAGATATTCAAATGCTTGTCGTTGTTATCACGAACAGAAGTCTGATAAAAGCTCGAAACATTCTTCTTCTTCGTCTTTTTCGTTTGCATTTACACGCGACAGCCAGTTCGAGCTTACATAAGCTCGCGATAAAAAGCAGAATGTAAATCGTAAATTTTACGATTGCAAACAGCTATATATCTGTTAAACAAATTCAGGAATCTATCTTGTGTAACTTGACAACTTACGACACCTTACGACAACTTTGCGAAAATCTGAGTTTGGTTTGTACATTACTTGGTAAAATTAATCACTCTGATGAAATAATCAAATTTCAAACGATTTTTTAAAAATTTTCTGTTTAATTTATATTATTATTTTTAATTGAAATTCTTTCATTTAAAAAAATCATTAAAGCATTACTTACGTCGGCGAGGGACGTGACGCATAAAGGACAAGCGGAGGAGTAATCCAAACAACGATCCAAGCACATCCAACAATACGTGTGACCACATGGTGTAGTTACGGGTTTCCATAATAGTCGACAGCATAGAATACAGTCCAATTCCCCAGCTGTGCCACCGGAAAGTGGAGGAAAAAGTATTTCTGCAGGCTTTGCTTCGAGTCCTGCAAGAATCAATGTTATAATTAATATAAAATTGAAATGCTTTTAAAATTCATATTGTTTATCCTTTATTATTTCATGTAAATGCTCGAATTAACTAAATTCTGACAACCTTATCCAAATTCCAACTACGACTCCTAGAGACTTTTTTTTTCAAAGGGAAATTCAGTGAAAATTTGTTTAAAATTATAATCAACGAATCTTACTTTTCAATTTTTCTATGTCTTGATACAGACGATCCAGACCATCCTGTAACTTCGTGTTGTTTTGTGGTACTGTGGTTGATAGAAGTCTCCTGCTAACAGTCTGCAATGAATCAACAAGCATAATTGGATTAAGCGCGAACTTTAATCTTAAATTATTAGGATTGACACGATTAGAGCTCCTTTTCTTTGAAATACAATTCATCTTTATTTACAGCAAGAACACTGAGTAATTGCGTAACGTTTAATGAATCAATTAATCAGCAACTCAGGAATCTGTTCGGAATCCAATTTCAAGATTTTTTCTTTTTCTTTTTTTTTATGTTTCTTATAGCTACTTACAATGTCATGAAATAATTATCGTATAAAAACATGTTTATATGTTTTCTTTACTTGTTGTGTCTTATTAAATATGAGAATAAATTAAATTTGCAAATTGATACTAATTTCTTAGTATAAAAATTTTTTAAATTTTAGTGAAATTTTAAAAGAAAAATTTGTATATTAAGGAACAATATAGATAGTATCATTTCCAACACAAAATACGATAAAAGAAAATGAAGAAAAATAGGATGAATCTTCGATAACAATAACAGTGAGAAAATTCAAAGCCTTGTTAATGAAGAGATTTGTAATTAAGCGGTTCGAATGATTACTTGTTATCGAACACCTGCAGCTTATCCCAACCACGAAATCAACAGTAATTGAAACATCAGGTTTATATAAGTTCTAGCTGCCCAAGCGCTTATTATCTCTACGATATCCATATTTCTTATCAATGTATAGTAATTGCAAATTAATTGTTGATTATGCGCTTTTCGCGGCAAGAACTGACGCGTCGCGTCGTTACGCTGCAACTGAAATCGAACAGCCACGCTGTTTTCATCCGAGCAAACAAAATAATTAATCGCGATACGTGAAGGATTAAAAGAGTAAAATAATTATTGAAGGTACACAGTAATCACTGCCATTGTGGTAATTACTATATGCCGAACAAAAGTATAAAATAGATTGAACATCAGTTCTTGCTTTCTTGTCTTTCAGTTATTAATTATACGATTAGAAATTATAGTCACAGAGAGTATAGTGATTTGAAGAGAAGAATCCTTCTACATTAATCCTTAAATACTATAGCAGGCGGGGCCGCATTTAGAGCTTCTATTTTAAATTAAGGCTTTTATTTATATTTTTCCTTTTTTTTTAATGATAAGTCACTCTTGAAACATTCAAAAAATTAGTTTCTTACCTGAGTGTACTCCTCTTCACCGCCGCTGCTATTGTCCTCGCAGTCTGAACCGTGCAAAGCCACTCGTCGATTCCTCTTCAGGCTCAACAACTGATGACGACTCCTCACGCGTGACACTCCTTCCGTTAAATTGTAAGGGGTGCGCGATGACAGACTGTAACAACGATGACCGGACGACAGCACTTTGTACAGCATCTGAAGATAATTAACAAAAGAATACTTTTCAAAACATATCAATACCAACCCTTTCGTTGTTATGAGCGATTATAGTCACTCGTTGTAAAACCATCATCGGCTGTGCCAGACGATTATACGTAATTAATAATTAGTAACTAAGGACGTGAGAGAAGGTTTTCGAAATTGTACTGTCCACCGATCACAAGAAGTTTCGTAAGAATAACACAATCTGATTGGTCGAAACGGTCACATTTACTAATTAAGCTGGTTTAATATCAGGGAGTCAATCGATGTTATCGTAGCACCCTTTCTTGACTCTGTGGCGCCCAGCGAGTTTTCTTGTGGTCGATGGTCAACAGATGTGCAGACCCGACCCGAGTATCCGGTACCCGAAATTTTCTCGCGAATCTACATTTTCGTATCTACATTTTGTTCCAGTGAAAATTTTCGTTTTTACCACTTACATCGTTTACCATTTTAGTTGTAATATAACCTGTCCCATTTCGTCACCAAAGATTTGCGTTAACATTGCATTAATCCAATAGAGGCACCTCTTTGTTAGCCGACGATGTTAGATGCAAATGCAGCCTGTAAATCCTTGTAAGTAGGATTTACGTTCGCCTCGGTTCGGCGAGGAAAAATCGTGACCACGGTACTCTTGTAATTACTACGTTGTTTACTGCTCGAGTGCAATAGCGCATTGTAAGGAGATTCATCGTAGGCTAGGTGGAGACATTTCGTGACATTTCGAACGTCTTGCGAGGCGACGTTTAAAGATCAACCAAGTAATCGAGCGTGATTTATTGTTATTTAGCTTGGTATTTGTGCAATACGTACTGCAATCTTGAGCTGTTTACACATCGGTAATTTGTATAGGATTATTACTGTACTGTTGATGTTGCTCGTTAATAATTCCACAGTAGTTTATTATCAACGTACTATATTTCTATGCAGGATGAGATACATAACGCTGTTAAGGTGATTCATAAATAGTTCAAAAGATTTTTTTTCTGAGCTACATTTATATTTTTATACAACATTTGAATATTTAGCTGATAAATTATGGGTTCTTGAGCTATCATAATTATTCGCTTGATATTAAGTTAAGAAATAAATTAATGCATTTTTTAAAATAAACATTGAAATAAACGATTTTAAATTAAAATCAATTTCATTTGTATTGCAATTACTTTCTTATAATAACAATGAATTATAAAAATGTATATAATTGAAAATTTATCATCTATGTTTGATTAAAATAAATAAGAAAAGAATTGCATAGATGCACACCTAAGAATCTTTTGATAAAAAAGTTCTATAAATCAATCGTCTTCCTCACGTCGCATCGACTTATCTGTCCGAAACGTGGTTTCCTAACAAAACAATCTTTCAAAACGTTCACCTTTGAATACCTCTATTTTGCGTTACAATATTCATTTATCAGACGCGGTGTATCTTCTCGCTCGACCGAGATTCTCACGTTTAAAGAAAACGGTGTTATGCGTAAAATGCTATTTCGAAACGATCCACGGTCGTTAACTTCCATTTTCCACGCCGAAAGAGAGAAACCCGAACGAAAGACCATAAACAAAAGAGAGAAAAACGGAGAAGATTCGCGAAATTTTGCGGAAACTTGTGCAACTTCCGGGGTTTCAGCTCGCATATCCGGCCACGATGAAACAATTTTCGTTGAAAGAAAGCGGAAGACGAACGCGCGAGGGCTTTTTATGTTGCGGTTCCCCTTTGGTAATGCAAAAAAGAATGATTGCTCGATCTTACATAAGTACCGGTGCAGCTTGCGTCAATGATTCCAGCAACGTCTCCGTTGCATAATCACCATTCGGAATTCGATTTGCCGTGCCTCTTCGATTCGTTATGCTTGTCGGATTCTGATCCTCGATCTTCCCTTTGCCGATTTATCGAATACTTCGATCATTAGTTTCTCTCATTTCTTTTGTAAGACGAAATTCTTATCGTATATCAGAATATAGAGTAGAAATAGTTTAACGATAATCACTGTGGATGTACAGCATCGAGCAAAGTAAGTTTCCCTAGGGAAATTAACGTTATAGAAAAAGCAGAAATTCTCAGAATCGTAGTTTTGACGATATTAAAATCGATGTTACATGGTCATATTCTCGAGGGCCACCTGCGAGGAGGAGGGCAAACCAGGACACATCGACATTTACACTAAAGAAGCCTACCATGCTCAGTACTGTACATACTTTTAAAGTAAATGATACTGCTTTCGGTGTTTAGTCCGTATATTTAAAAAATATAACAAATATTATTTGTAATATATGGTAAGAATGTAAATCAACAAGTTGACAATATATTTTAGTTATTTGTGGTCGTGTACTTGTTCTCAACCATCATATCATCATTTTGAATATTTATTAATTTAACTTGAATCAACGTTATAATAGGATTTTCCTTCTACGTGAAATAGGTAATTAGTTCTTTCATCATAAACTTTTATAATTACTCACGTTCAATGTGTATCGACGATCATTATATAATTTGCAACCGATTTTTAACAAACAAGATTTCATTTCTTGTATTTTAAGTACAATTTGATCATTTTTATTCAAAGACTTAGGAAAAAGGTATGCGAAGGTAGCAAGAAACATAATAATATTAATGAAACGATTTTACTTGCATGAGTGGACTTAGACGAGAGTTACATAAAAAACTTATATAAACGTCTGCCTAATCGAACGATCAAGGTAGTACAAAATAAAAGAAGATCCACTTCGTAGAAATGTGCCACCATTATAGTATACACCATATAATTTTGTCCAAATGAAACTGTATTATTTTTCTTTAAATTAAACATTTGTTATATTATTTAATGCATTTATGAAGATATTGAGATAAAGGTAATTGATCCTATTTCATATGTAATACTGTTTAATAGAATTACAATATTACGCTCTTATAGTAGTAAATTTCAAAGATGTTTCATAATTTTGTTCAGCAGTGTACATTTAAGAAATGGAGAAACGATAACTGCAATTTAAAGAGCCGAACGAGTGTCGAGCTGCGTGTAATTACTACTGGCCTTGCCTTCGATGCGGACTAGCCTTGGGTCACTCACCTGGAGCCTTATTCGAACGCACGATCGATTGATATCGTGTAGAGAGGTCAACAAGGAAATAAATTCATTTTTTCTCCACTTTTCCATTTTTCCGGGAGCTGTCTAACGCTCGCTCACCAGTTTATTATTAGGTTATTGCATACCAAATGGTATGGATTTCGAAACATTAAAAGTCCAACACAGTTTTATGACAGAAAAGTATTGTGAAACGAGACTTATTCTATATCAATTTGCAGCTTAAAGTTTGATGAAAATTATAACATAAATGTTTTATTAATATTCTTAATTCAAAATGACTGGTTATCGATAATAGCAAAAAGTAATCGATTTCAAAAGTTCCGAAAATTAATACTTATTCTATGTAAATTTGATTCATTAATGATTTTAATAGAAAATGGCTAGTATTACTGTTTATTAAATATTAATCGATAAGGGGATTATTTGATCACTAATCAATTTAAACTAAAAACACCAATAAATGGTGCACGTATGCAATAATTATCTGCAAATTGTAAGTTTTAAATTAATATGGTATAAGTAATATTTTACGATACTTTTATGTCGTGTAATTCCAGACCTGCAACGTTTTGAAGTCGCTTCATTGACGAATAAATGTAATATACGCGGTTTTCAACCATTCCACACTCTTAATTATTTTATAGTAATTGATAATATTCTTGGGAAAATAAAAAGAGACGATTTGTCTTGAAGTCTGCCTAAAGGGATAGTAAGCTCCGCGAGGTCTTCCGCTAATTCCACACTGTATAATCATTACGCTCGTCACGACTGTTTCTCGCAGAATCAGATTTAATCGGATTTAATTAACTCTCTGATTCCCAGTGGAACGTACGACTTTTTACAGGCAAAGGTGACTCGGTTACGAACAATCTAGTCCGTTATATTGTTAGATATAATATAGGTACTATTTGTAATTTCTTCCAGATACTAATCTCTTGCTTTTTTACCGAACTAGTAACTATTCATTTTATATAATGAATGAACAGTATCGAGCATGGTAGGCTTCCTACTGAAGCTTGCTTTGTTCGCTACTGTACATCATTAATGTTTTAAATAATTCTTAATTCAATTATTATGTAATTTAAATCAATGGTTTAGACTCATTTATCAAACAATTATATCGATGAACAAAGGAAATAGATTATCATTGTGTCCGATTAAAAACCATTTCACTAATTAAACGTTCCGCTCGGTTAAGTGAAATGATTGGAAGATATATTACAAATTGTTATACGAAGTTTCGACTTAACTCTTTCGTAACTAGTCAAACGTGTACGTACCACGCAACCTTTTTATTTGTTTTTACCCTTGAAATCCATATGGACTCCATATAGGCCATGAATTTTCTATTTCTTTGACTATTATAATTTCACTTTTAAAAAAAATGGAATAAAATAAAATAACTAGATGTATTATTTGAATACAAACACCTCCAATTATTATTGTTAATAAAATTATCGAATTAAATTCTGTGTGTTTTGAGCTTATAAATATCAAACTTTTTAAAAATAAAAGTAGTAATTTATCTGTAATTTTCAAAATACAAATATTAATCTGTAAAGGGTTTTTACCCTAACGATTTAAAAATATAGCAAAAGCAGAAAATTGTATCATACTGTTAAGATACTCTACAATTTTACAAGGTATAAACAAAAATAGGAATATTTGAGTGATCGAAGATCCTTTGGGAATATTTAGGTATCAAATTGTTTGAGTATCATCAGTATCTATCGTATCAATTCCATCACTACTGGTGAATGGTTATCATTGTCCAGGCGCGGGTCACTCACCTGACGACTATCATAGCGAGTCGTTAAGCTATACCACTAGCAGCCGTACCGGAAATGCCGTCGCGTACAGACATTCATTTCTTTTGTATATGTTCGTGACTCCGCTACGATATCTTGATCGCTCTTACGCTCGTTTGTACCGTTCGTTTACATGCACTCGACTGGTGCATCGCTCGAAACGACATTAAAATAGAAAATAAACGTTGACAGATCATTCTTCAACGATGATCCTATCCTATACCGGAAGGAAGTTACTTGCAAATGAAATAATCGATTTTATGCTTATTTTACTGCTATATTTGGAACTTTCAAATGATTTAAATTAATTATTATGACATAATTGCGATATTTTTTACGCCGAGGTTATATTATTAACCTCTCGCAATTGTTAAGTAAAATAATTATTAAAAAATGAAAAAAAATGGAAAACATCAGAAGTAATGATTTTATACTAACGTACAGTAAGAAACAAAGTAGGCTTCCCTATGAAAAATGGCTATATAAGGGCATCAAGAATTCCAAACATATTAATTTTGATGATATTAACATTAAAAGTGATTTCGAATCAAAATAATATAATTCGTAATTAATAAGTATTAAAAAATTTTGGGGGGAGGCCATAAAGATATACATATATGGTGCCCTTTCTCCTACATCATAATTCTGGAAGCCTGGCACATTGCTACTTTTCTCCCGGAGCTTCCATGTTCAATACTGTACACGTGTACGTTATACCGACTTGAGGGGTTACAATTAGATATAAAAATTAATTTACCTTGATTAAGTCGTGACGAACAGCTTGAGGATTCTTGTCAATGGCCACACTAATGCAAAGGGCAAATAACGCTTCTTCGTGTCTGCCCAACGCAGACAAAGCCATCCCTCGCCTGTAATGACCCTGTTGACGAAGAACGTGGCAATTAAAACATGAATGGTGATTAATTTCATGAAATGGTGTTAAAGGTAATAAATCGAAAGTTTAACAATTTAAAAATTAAAAAACATCGAAAAATCATGCACATTTGTAAAGATCAATATACAGAGAATTGATTGTTTAATGGAAACTATTCGTTTACATTATTCGACGTTTTAATTGTTGCGTGCAGTGTTATCATAAAATGATTCATAACGTTACCAAATCATACGTCATTAATATAAGCGACGTATCTGAACTTTTGTCAGTTAGTTTATATGTTGAGTTAAATGAAAGATGATCAAAAAAAGTAAATTCTTGCAGAATCAGAATCATATCAAAATAAAGATACTGATTCTTTTTTCTTTTATATTTATAGTTCTATAAAATTCTACTGTCAGGGAAACAGTCCCATTCGTCTCATCCTTCGACAAGGAAATCTCTTTTTGGAATAGAGATCTAATCCACCTTCCAGATCTAGGCTAGGGATAACACGTCACCGTGGTTTGGGTGGGTTTGGATCAAGATTGGGTTAAGGGTGGAGGAACAACACGTCGCCAAACATCTGATTGAACAACGTGCCAAGTAAGAGAAACATGTTATCTCATACGCCACAGTTTCCATGTAAAAAATTTTTTCTATGACGAGTTAATTCGTCATCCTCAGTTAAAAGGTTGAACATTCACTTCTACACAACATAATTTACTGTCCTCTCATTTTTACAATATTTGAGATAATGTTTACTAACAGTGATAAACCGAAAAATATCGAAGTTTAATTGAAAATTTTGTTTTTTATTACATTCTATTCAATGATTTAACTAACTGTTACTATTTCTAATAAGGAAATTTTTAAATATGCCACTTGCACACCTCAATTAAGAAGTACCATAACAATTAATATGTGACGAAATTTTTATTGATCGTGTGAAACGTTGGGTGGAAAGATATAAGTTAGAATAAAAATAAATTTCTTACCTTTCCATAATCTGGTCGTAGCCTAACAGCATGGTCAGCATCCGTAAGGGAAGCTTGAGGCCTATTCAACAGGAGCAAGACATGAGCCCTGTTGCTAAGATGGAGTGGGCTGTTTGGCGCTGAAACAGGAAAACACACGGCTGTAAAGCATCTGGGTAGAATATTGTCTTCGATGGGGAGTTTTCTTGGCAGGAACGGAGTCCCTAGGGTTTCAACGAAAACCTTCTTTCTCTCTGATTAAATTGAGGGAAAGATTTCATGTAACGGGCCAACGAATTCGAAAGTAGGACTGATACTTTGGGGATTGTCAGTTTTTCGGAAACAAATAGTACTCGATGCAGTTTCTGTGGTACAATCTACAATCGTATAACGTAAACGTGGAGGTTACATACATATTGTATGTTAGAATAACTATAATTATCCAATTGAAGGGGTCAGTGGCAAAAATTAGTATCGTAATAACATTAAATCTAATTTTCTTCATTTTTATTTATTCACGACATGTTTTGAAATTTTCAAAAATATTTCAAAGAAAGATTTTCAATTTCTTAACAGGGAGATTAATTGATTTTTCTGCCCCACTCCTCTTCCCCAGTAGTTGCACTTCTATTGTATACTGAATATGATAATTTTTTCTTTCATCAAGTACGACCTTCGATAAAATGTATACTGAATACCTCAGACATCCAGTGCAACAGAATGCACAACGATCTCAGCGAAGGAAAGCTTGCAATTAGCATGCTCGAATTAAACTGCACAAATTAATTGGCTTACATAAAAGGCCGGAGAGCAGAATTGAATGGTTCTCGTTCTCTGTGTTCAACTGACTGCACAGCATTTAGATGCTTGAGCGAATGACGGTGTTTCAATGTTGAGGATGAAAAAGGATTTGTTTTTCAAATAGAATATTAATTGATGGGTGATTTTAAAAGACACTTGTGATTCTTTAAACAGTTTCTAGTGGCTTTCAAATATCAAACTTCAGTTTATTGTATTATTTAATACTAAAGTAAATGTTAATTCAGATTTTATTTTCGGATTACTATTTTCCTTGAAAAAGTCTGACTTGATTACGAGTAAACAAAATGAATTATCATAGATTGTTGTAATATTGCTTAATAATTAACGCGAAACGTGGTGGAAAATTGACCAGGGATCGGTTTGTTAAACGTTGACAAACGGAGCGCGACGAATCGGTTCGAGTTGGCATTAGCGGTGGTGATAGCGCGTGCCGGAAATTCGTCCTCGACCAAGCAAGAGCCTCTAGCCACGGAGGCAATGACATTGCTCACAATGCCAGGATATAGTCTCGCCTGCATCGGCCGATGCAACTGTCCAAATCACGCTAGCTGCAACGCACCGTAACTTTTTTCTTTTACGATGATTCTTTGTAATAATGACCGCAGTCACGAACGTGGAAACCATGATTCAACGTACAGAGTGAATTACATGAAACGGAACACCTAAATATATCTCCACTATTCATGGAAATATTTTAAAAATTTATTTACAAAAATTATATTATTTTCAAGGGTAGTAATAATTTTTTTTATAATACTTTAATTCAATTTAATTTTAATAATTTCATTTTTTTTAAATTTATATTTAGTACTCAATTTTTCTCCTTAATGTTCATATTTATTTCTTTTAAATATCATCCAATCTTCATCAGTGATAAAAAAAAGTGTGCTAAGAAACCGTAATTCAGAAAATACCGGAAGAAATTAATGATGGAAGAGAAAAACAATGATCGATTTATCACGGGGCAATCGTGCAAGGAGAAACGTCTCTCGTAAAGCTAGAATCGAAGCGTGAAAACAGCTCCGATACTGAAAGAAACCAGTGACAGGAAGAAATAAGAAGAGCCCGGGGAATGCAGAGAATTAATGAGACGTTCGCGTATAATTGAAACGGGATGTCGAAAGAAATGCTGCTATTACAACCGGATGATTTCGTTTAAAATTGATCGAAGCATTCCGTGTCGACAAATTGACGTTCGATATCGACCTTCGATGAATGCTGCAAAAAAAAACGCAGCTTGTTGAAAAGAAGAATGCTGCTGAAAGTGCCGTTAACAGATGGTAATATTAAACTGTGAAACGAAATCAGAAGAAATTATATAACGTGAAGTAAATTACGTCCCTTTTGCAAAGCCCTGAAGAGTGGCTCTGAATAATTAAAATGGTCCTCGATCCACTCAGAACTCTTCTTCGTTTACCAAAAAATCAGTTGCCTGAAGGAAACGAAACTCATGATCGCAACGCATAGTCGTTGCAGTGTAAAGAGTGCAGTACACGAAGAGTCATCGATTCGATGCTTGAAGCGATCGCAGGAGGAGGAAATCGAAAGGAGAGAGACCGAGGAAGAACGAGGAGGAGGCGTGAGAAAGAGATAAAGGTCGAGTTCGAGAAGCGGAGTTAACGGACCGCTATACCTCAACCGGCGAGCAACAACAGCAGTAGCAGTAGCAACGACAGCACGACGATGAAGTGCGCGGCCGGGTGACCGACCTTTACGTAACGCTTGGCTGTTTGCGCCGGAACGGCTGACGTCCATTCGATCCAACGACGATGCGTCGCGTCGCGTCGCCCGAAGCAGCTGCACCACTGTGTCGAGAGACGAGTGCAAGACGTTCCTCTCATGATTCCCTATCCCTGTTCATCGTTTCATCCACTTTCTACGCAAGTACCTGCTGTATGCACGAAAAAACTAGAACTTATCCATGTTTCAATATTTTCCCGCGTTTCTGGGAATTTAAAAACTGGCGCGAAAATATAATTGGAGTTACAGTAAATTTTTAAAAATAAATTTTCAACAAAAGAAAAAGGAAAAGTACCTCTTTAATGTGAGTTCGGAGATATAGTGCGGTATAATTTGAACGTTCATTAAATATTTAATAATAAAATGATTTATGTATCATGAATATAAAATACAATAAACATCCTGCATGATCTGAGAAAAAGCCGAGACTTCAAATAGCAGGAGAGCGTGCAACGTATCAACAGCCTGCACCGTGCATACTTATATTCCCTGCTGTTCTGGCAACGATCAATAATGGTCCACGTGTCGACTGGTGGAACTAGCGCCGGGACGACAGCGTCCCTTGACGCGACGCCTGCCAAAGCGTTCTCGCGTATTTCTTCCCGTATGCGAACGTTTGCATCATCCTTGGAAATCAAGCGACGCGGTACACGCGTGTTCTGCATACGGGTAGCAATCGCACAGAGTCCGCTCGCCAAATCGTCAAGCAGTTAGGAGCGTAGAAGAGGAACGCGTCCACCGTGTCGCTTCCCAGACGCTTTTGCGGCAAACGCGGGCCAAAATAATTGCGACGCTTGTAACGGCGTCACCCCTTACGCAACGATGCTGCCGCAAACCTTGGGAAAGTTTCACCAACGATGGGCATTCGATTAAAACGCAAATTGTTGCAGATTTTTTATTCAGATATTAAATGTATCAGTAATCTTTTTCTTTGTTATGCAAATTTCAAGTAAAAGATAATAGATAATGATGCGATGGTTAAAATGTTTTACAAGTAGATTATAAAAAGTCGCCGAATAAGCAAAGAAGAATGCATTCAAATTGTGACTTTGATAATGATTCATAATCTTATTTTACAATAGCTGATGCTTACTCATTCAAATATTGATGTAACTAATATCTCGAGAACGATCTAGATTGCCAAGATTTTTAAGATTATCATCATTTGTTAGGCCTAAATGATATTTCGAATAAATGAGAATTTCCGAAATAATTAGAGCCAAAATGCACTGTTCCTAAAAAGAAGAGAAAGGTTAATTCAAATCACTAGTTAACTTTGAGGATCATAAATATCATTTTTGCTAATGAGCTGCTTCCTTATTCTTTATTGAAAGAATTTGTGGTTTTTAAATGGAATTAAAATTTTCTGGGAATTTCTAAACTTTTTTTAGATAAAATTGGAAAGTGTAGGATCATTTTATTCGAAATTATATTTTATGGCATACTCGCATGAGTACACAAGATAATTTCAGTGTATACAATTTACTACCTGCAACAGATTCTAATTCTTAACCAAATATAAACAGTTAATCTCTTTAATTTGCTTATTCGGTGTATTAAGAAGTTGCAGCACTTCAAAACTTATGACAAGAATTTGAAAAGCGCAGTAGCGTAACTAGGAAAAGGTTAATACAAAAAAAAAAATTTGTTGACCTCCTAATAAACGATTTTAGTTGCACTCCTGAAAAAACTTTTAAACTTTTTATTGCTTTCACTAATTTTGCTATTTCTGATTGCGTAAGTTAACTGCTGCAGACTACACGTCGACTTATGAAAGTATTATGAATTATAATTTTTATTTACTAAAACAATATTTAAAAATTATGTTTTATAAATAAAACCCATTAGAAAGCAAGAAAATGGATTCATTTTACGTCATTATTGACAGGTGGTTTCATGTTTTTGACCAATAGCACGTATACCATTGTTCTTTTAAAAAGAAACATTTAACTTTAAAACATAACTAAAATTTAATTTTGATGAATATTTAAATATAATTGACATAACGAAGACGCGTAGAAATGGACGATGAACGGAACGAAAAAGTAGCATGACCGTACGATTCCTCGAAGCGGAGCACGGAAATCATTGTTTATCGCCAGCTGACACGTTTCACCAGCGTGTCGGGCTCGTTGTAAACGGTAACATTATGTAACGACACTTTACAGGTATAATAAGCGATACGTTAGTCGGTTACGATTGGATGTCTTCTGATCGTTTTATAAATTGAATTCTACTTTGCGTCATTACGTTTGCCACTGAAATAACCCTGGCAGCTTGTGTAACCATAACACAATTTATTTCTACGTAAGACCGTAATATTTTCAAAAATTCATCGATAAACATCCTTCACTATTCATACTCTATTTTCCATTTCTTCATTAACGTTTTCTTCTTTTAATTAGCTTAGTCACAATAACTATGATCAAAATTGAAAATACTATAAATTATAATACATTTTTTAGTCTATCTCGCATAGAATATATTACAAAAATTGTTTTGTAATGAAGAAAATTAATTTTCTCTTCGATTGTCCTCGAATCGCCAAGGTAATTATTATTCTCACCCACATTAGGTGAAGAAACAGGGAAGGCTGCTTTCTCCGAGGTAAGAAAGCAACGCGCATGTAACCAATGGCCGGTCTCTTCGCCATTTCGCGGTGCACATACACGTACACACGAGAATTTTTCACGGTCAAGTACTGCCCCGCTGATGCTTTCGTTCGATCGAGTTTCCTGACTGTCTCTGACCTACTCTCCCGGCCTCCTTGACGGTGCCACTTCAGGTGCAGTGTTCTCCACTTCTTGGAAGCAATCGACGAGCACGATAGCCGACAGACAGGGAAATGTAAATGCAATAAGCCCGCCGTCTTCTCAAACGGGACGTGCTTTCGACCGACGACTTCAAAAATCGTCTTTCAACGCGAATATCATTGAAAGAAAAAATGAATAAAAGAGCTGATACGTTATTTTTGCAACATTGTAAATTCACCCAAAGGTCGTGTAATTTCTTTGTTGCCTGAATTACTTCCTATCGATGATGACTTCCTGAAGCGTGATCGAAGATTTGAAATCTAACATAATAGTGGGTGAGATTTTAACGAGGATATTCTTCTCCTTTGTTTTTAAAATTCATAGAAGTTGCGAGAGTCTGTGAGAGTTCTTTGTACTTTCGCGATCAAATTAGGTTATCATAAGAAATTTTTTCATATTTTTCAATTATATACTGATTCTTATGATATCTAATGAAGAACATTTGTCGCTCGAATCTCGAAACTTGCATGCGTGAAGGTGTTGACATGGTTCGAGGTATAAATCGGATGTACCAACGCGTTTCATTCGAGCTCAGTGCTTATAAAATGGAGTCTGTTCGTTCTTTCCGAATTCATTCTCTTGCGAGTCGCGCACGAGAACTCGTCAAATTTCCAACCCGTTGGAAACCGATTCGAACTCGCATGCGAGTAGCATTCGAGGGTCTCTCGTATCGTGTAGATTGGCTATAATTCGCGCGCACCCCGCGCCACGTATCCGCCGCTATAACAATAAGATCAAACTGATTAATTTCGTTTGAATGTTGCCGCGCTCAGTGACTACATTTTATGCGTAGCGGCTCGTCCTTACATAACGCTTTTTATTATGTAATTGACAGAAACGTCGACCCTGCGCGCCTGCGTATCACCGGGCGAAAGTGTCGCGCATGCAAACCGGAGCCGACGAAATCGCACACGTTTTCCAGCCGATCGATTTTTCCCGCCTTACATTCTTCCTTTGGAAAAATTCACGCGAGCCGTGTTGCCGATTCAAATATCCTACCATCGCGTCGTAACGTTCGCGATCGTAGCGACGGCAATTTTCTCGAAACGGAACAACGATGTACCGGGCGTACCTCCGAGTGCTGCTCCTCGTTAGATAATATAACTATGCCCGAGGCAGCTCGGCCGGGGCTCTAGTGTCAACGTAACCATTTATATAAATCTATCGTTACGTAATCGGCCGGCCGATCTCTACAACCAAATAGATTCGGCCCGTGCTGCTGCTGCTGCTGTTACGCGACGCACACAGCTCGGCCACGTGGTCAATGATGCTGCTGCTGTTACTGCTGTCGTTGCTGATTTTACTCACTTTTACTCTACCTTTAATCATTCTTCTTCGAGATAAGAAAAAAAACTGAAGAAACTAGAACTTCTTTTATTATAGTGACACGATGAAGTTAAGAATTTTTCATTAATGGAAAATTGGATTTTAGGAGTCACGTTGGATTAATACGTTGACACGCTATAGTTGTAATTACTTAGGATTCTATACTTTCATTTTCCAATTTAAATTTGCCCCAGGGCCGGCGTTAGCGTGTCTGTTACCATGAGCGAGATCTCAATTATTCAATAACAGCATTTGTGTATAAAAATTTTTCTGCTCAAAGAAGATGCATTTTTTATTACGCGTTGTTAAAAAGTAGATTTAAGCTACCTTAGGTGGTAGTTTAACAATTCGTCCTTCCCCAATAGCGGTACTAGTTTGCCCTTTTCTGTTTTTAAACATTTATTTAAATCTTTTTTTTACTTTTAGTTACTCGTGGTAGCCATCGCTGGTAATCGTGATTCAGTTTGTACTGCATCCACTGCATTTATCATAAAGGAGTGTTAGTGTTCTTATCGCAAGATAGGAATGTAATGATCCCGGAATTTCCAATCTTTACCCGTCATATAACTATTTGCTATCTCCTAAATCATACAGACGTGATTTCATGATTTTCGAAAAAGTACTCAAAAATATGTTTCATTTCAAAAATCCATTTAAGTTCCCATTGCGGTAGTAATTTATTTTTTGATGATTCATGAACAAATTACTATACAATTTTTATCTTTTTTTGCTTTCTTTATAATAATCTTTTTTTTAAATATTTGGAGTATGATATTTATATCTGTTATTAAACTTTCAGAAAGGATTTTGAAAGTTTGGTTAACCGCCATTTTACTAGATAAATCGATGTAGAACACTTTATGGTTATATAGCCATATGGATATGTAATATCATCTTACACTAAATATTACCTTCCACTCAATAATTTTTCTATAACGATCGGTTACAGGTGTTTACCTCAACAAATCGCAAACTTGGCAACAAGTAACGTGGAAGCTCGCTACATACGTGGAACGGTTTAATCTTGTCAACTCCGGATTTAACGTGCAAACGAATAGACTGTGATCGCGAACCAAGAAGCTTAAATTCCTTCGGAAACTTACGGATAACGTTCTTTTTCAATATCAACGCGAACATACTTATGCAACAGCTATGCCATAACTATCAATTTCTAGTAAACAGAATGTTACAGCTTGGATTTCTTCCCATAAAGGTATCTACGGAAAATACTCTTAAAACAACAAAAAATTTAAATAACATTATTACATCGACCTCGTTTCAGCAAAGTATAATCAACTTCTGCAAAAAAAAAATAAAAAATAAAAATATTGCGGCTAGTAAGCTCAGCGCAATGCGAATTTTAAATAATAGGGATATGCGGCTACTCGAAAATTCGAATCGGGAATTTCTTTTCGGGTTTGGGCGGAATCTCGAAAATTTGTCCAGCACATAAATATGTTCGGATAACCCTCGTTTCAGGACCCGAATATTAACTCGGGACACGACCTGATCATTACTCGGTCCGAAACTCGGGTAGCCGAATTTTCAAATACTCCCACAGCCCTATGAAAGAAACATTCTGTTTCGTAAAACACCCTTAAAAAAGCGAGACGATACCCGGTCTTTAGATAAAATATCAACAGCGATTAGGT
The DNA here is from genome assembly GCF_051020975.1 of Osmia lignaria lignaria. Classification (NCBI taxonomy): domain Eukaryota; kingdom Metazoa; phylum Arthropoda; class Insecta; order Hymenoptera; family Megachilidae; genus Osmia; species Osmia lignaria. The sequence goes on from NC_135041.1 coordinate 11,693,377, forward strand.
TGAGAAACGAGAACATTGGATCTTTACCTATTCATCGTACGAATCCGAGCGTAAATTTTTCAAGCTGGCCAGCTTCCAGATTCTCTTCGACAGAATCTATGCGAACTTCTTTTTCTTTCGATCGTCGCCGTTCGTCATTCTAGCATGATCGCAATTATAGCGGTCGGAAAAAGGTGGAACTTCGATACCAGTTTGAATATGATGCATTCTGCTCAGAGATCGACGCTCAATGAATCTTCGAGCGCGTAAATCGTTGGTGAACGCAGCAACGCGATAAATAACGTTCGCAAATATATCCGACGGATTGCAAATTAATCCCGACGACCTCATAACGTGGAAATAGAATCCTCGCGTACGGAAATTTACGAGGGTAAGTGCTAACGAGCGGATCCGGGAGCGTTCAGTTGGCAAGATTCGCGGACAAGCCGAATTCGTACCGAAATGCCCCAAACCGCGGCTAAAACGTTCGTAATTACGCTTGAACGGAAGTTGAATTAACGAGATGATTTTACAACCATTGAACATGAGGTATCTCGTATTTGATATAACTTCGAATCTCCTTCGGTACTGATAATAAAAACCTCTTATCTATTCAAAATCGTTAAAAATGTATTATTCTACTTGGATTTTATCATTACATATTTACTATTTATGGACGAGATTTTAGTTTTGGGAAATATTAAAAATTATACATAAAATATTTTTAGTATGTTTATCATCAGCCGCGAGGTATTACAAAAGCGGGAAAGAGCTGTTTATCAGTTAACTAGAGGACGATCAGCAACGCGGTTCCGCTTTCGACGCTCGAGCTCGATGATATGTAAACGCTGTGACCGAGATATTCTTTTCCGCTTCGCGTAGTGATAATGAAGGAAAACTTTATCCACGTTTGATGCAGGAATATTTGTATACGTTTTCGAAAACATAACAAAAGATTTTTCCGTTTGCAATCATAGTTAGGTACCTTCTACAGAAATATCGATTTGTATTTGTTTAAATCAAAAAAAGATATTTATAAAAAATTTTCCTACTTCCGTTACAAATAGGGAACGTGTTAAATATTCGTACGAGTAATTACGACCTACGACAAGCATTAAATTTTCATTTCTTTGCTTGGAAGCTTCATTAGTTGCAGCATTTGTTAGCGTAAGTACTCGTTCACCGAGTTATTTGCGTCGCTTTATGTTACTGCAAGAATTTCACAATTGAGACTTCAGAGAAAATAATTAGAAAATGTGTGAAATTTAATAAAAGCAAGTAATTTGCGCTAAACTGATTTTTATAGAATTTTTAATAAGTAGAAGCTAATTGGTTTTAATTCTAAGTTTTAATTAGACAGCATCTAATCAAATTTTGATGATTCTAGCGGCAGGATAATAATAATCTATGTTGGAATATGATTTTTAGCAAATAAAGGGTTGTTATCGCGAGCTAACGAATATTTTCAGGTTCTCGCACACCTGTTAAAATTACCTTCGTCCCTTACGATTATTGCGCGACAACGAAAGAAGGAGTGAACGAAATTAAACAAGATGAAAGGAATGATATGATTAGAGGTATCGTGTCGGTAGGAAATGGTTTCCTTCATCCCGGATGCAACGGCAATAAGAGGAAAGGAGCAGTGGTATCCGGTGCGCGTGCAAGCGTTGCTGAAAATAAATCAGAGTGTTCGATCCCGCGGAACCACGGACGCCGATAAATGGCAAATCGCCAAGAAAGCGCGAAGTTTACATAACAGAAGAGTTTGACAGCACGACGAGCACGTGACCACGACCAGCCTCGTATCTTATCTCAGCAAATATGCCTCCTCTTATATATTATTCCCTTTTACGTAACTGGCCCGCGCGTATCGACCGGTCACCGTGCATCCCAGATGCTCTGGCCACGTTTCGCGTTTCCCGCCAACTATATCATCCTATGCAACTTATAGGCTTGTTTTTTATTCAAAGCGGAAGAGAAGAAATAGTTCACCACATGGCTTATTTGTTTATATTCTATGCATGGAAGTAGAAGAGATTGTAGATTAGGCTTTTCCTAGGCCAGCAGCTATTTAGCCTCGAAATTATTAAAATTAAGGCCCACATTTTACTAAATGGCCCGTCATGTCACTGATCTCTCAGTAAAAAAGTAAGTCTCAATTATCTCCCCTCCTAATCTCTCCCTAAATCGAAGGCAAGAACGAAGGTGGAAAGCTCCTCTGTATATCCTCCCTTAGAACTAATCCGAGTGTACTACCGTTCATCTTCCTGAAAACCATTCTGGTTTCCTGATTGAATCCAAGTGGACGAAACTAACAAGACGCATGACTATGAACTTGACTAAGTTCAAGAACTCGGTCGCGAAATTTTGGCAAATGTTTCGGGTCGCTATGAGGTGACTCGAAACTGTTGAGTGCTTTTTTTAATCTATTCAGGTATCTTATCATTAGGTTGTAAATTAGACATCATATCTGGAATATCCTGGATACAGTTAAAATATTTTGTTTGTTGTGTAAGAAGTAAAAATTTGGAAAACTGTGAAAGAATTTTATCAGTTGCTTTAGAAATTTCTTTCATACAAGAATCTTGGGATCGTGGTTAATATCGTTTCTATAAAGCTTTCGTGTTATTTTATTATTGTGAGTTTTGTTGTAATTTTCATTGTTACAGGCTTTTATCTCTCTGTTAGTTTTCTAAGTATTCGCTGATAATAGCAATTTCTTTGCTGAGGTTGCATTGAATAAATAGTTAAGGACGCGAACACTGAGTCATCAGTCTCGAATGTGTGTTAATTACATAAGTGCGATGACTGTGATCACTCTATTCAGAATCTGCACGTATTCGTAGTAGCGTTTATCGATAGAGGATGTAATAAAATGATCATGAGGAAGTTCAGATAAGGTGTGAAATGGATTGAAAGATTTCATGGAAGCTTTGGTAATTGTTAACAGAATTATTATTTAACCTTCCTAAAATAAGGAATCGAATCGAAATTTGTTTTATTTTCTTTTGAAAACTTGTCTCATCGATTCTGATACGAACACCGCAATATTTGATCAGGTAAAAATGTTTCATATGAATCATTTTTAATTGCTATCAATATACGTATTCCACAAAATTATATACTGATGAAATAATCACTAACTTTTTAAAATTTAATAAAAAAAAAATAAGGAGGGCACAAAGAAAATGACAATACCAATTTTTTTAAGAGCAGTTCTATACGTTAATGGCAAATAAAACATACAACACTTCTCATTATTTGTTACCGCATGTTTTTAGGAACACGTCAAAATCTCTGTCATCGTACAAGTTTTTCTGGATTTTAGGTAAACAACGAATAGTTCGAGAATAAGGAGCGAGGCGTTTACGTAATGCTCGTTTCGGCACTCTGGGCGTTTCCCGCCAAGTTTCATAATTGACTTCTCGTTCAGACTGTTTGAATTTTTTCGGAATTTTAAGCGATTGCATAAACAACGTTCGTAACCTAATATAAATAAGAAAAATCTTGTTATTCCTGTTCAATATACAGCGACTGATCAACTTATTATGGTGAAATGAAGATATCACGTCTTCGGTAATACGAAAACTATATTCCATTAGACAATTTTACTGTCAATTATACTGAATTATATTTCAATTATACTGAATTACGGACATGGTGGGTTCAGCAACTAGGACAACGAAAGCGTTTCCCCTAAAAATAGTAAGAGCATGAAAGTTGTGTCGTGCGAAAATAACGAACGGATGCCCTCTAGATATTGATTTGTCACCATATCCTCCATACGCGACAATAAACTTAAAGGCAATCGATATTTCACCTGCTAAACTCGACGAACCATCTACTTACACGATTCAATAGCGCTAAGGTTTTCTTTTAGAAATGTGCAATTGGCAATAGTGATAGGGAATTCAGTAACCAATTACAGTTTGAGCAACTATCTAGTTACTAACTAATTAGAATGGTCTAAATACTTGTAATTCGAGTTGGAACGAGACGTTACGTAATGAAACGTCTTTATAAGCCATGTTAATAATCGGGCGACACGTGAAATATAGAATCGCGGCCCGCTGTAATGCTGACGTTCCATTTGGAGCGAGATTACGAAGAAAAATCATGAGTAACAGTTACGTATCGGTCTATCCAAGAGTGGAGAGGTCGTCGAAAATCCCTAATGGTTCTCGACTCGCCGCGGCAATGGGTGTCAGTTCGAGATATCGATTGCGGTCGTATTTATTACCGATTACGTAAAGCCAACTCGGCTTTTCTGAGCGCTTAGGGTCGCGCAAATGAATATCGTGTAAAACCCTTTCGTTCCTTCTTTTGTTTAAAATATAATATTTTCACAAAAAAATGAACAGAGTTTCATATTACGTTAAATAAAAATCAAGATAATAATTGCTTGCAATTATTATTTTAGAGAAGAGCAAGTTGTTCACAAAATAACTTTTTTCAATTAATGGCACTAATGAAAAAACGAGAATTTATATATATATATATATATATATATGTGGCATGCGCTTGTTTTTTTATTTATTTTCTTAATTGTGCAATTTCTTTTTTCAAAAATTTGCAAGGTTGCAATTGAAAATCATACCTATTAAAAAATAAGATAGTTATTAATATCAAAACGATAACAGAGTTCTATTTAACGAATTGTCAAGCTGCTTCCAGCGTTAAAATAGAAAGCCTTATCTCGAGGTAATTAATCATAATGATATCATACTGCATTCTAAAACAATAATTCCTCTATGATGATCCTTGTATATTATACTCCATTAAAAAACTGTATACGATCAAGAAAAACAAATTTTAATATCGAAAGCAAAATATTTTTCTATTTAAAAATACTAGCTACTTATTTGTTACTCTGATTAATAGACTGCGAATGGTTATGTATAATTTCATAACAAAATTAACAAAAAATTTATAAACATCCTCTAACATAGAATATTAATCAGATATAGAAAAGCATCCGTATGATCAGTTTAATTAAAGAACGAAAAGTAAATAAATGTTGGTGCTACAAAAATAATCGAGTCTGTTTAATCGTCGCACGTACGTTTTTATTTTTCTACGAATTAGCTCCTTATTCTTTGCTTCCTACACTCTTTCGCGCGCCCACAAGAAGACAGAGTGAAAAATTCCTAGTTCTCCGTGCATTCCGATTGCGTAACGTGGAACACGTGTTCCACTTCGAAGTTGACCGCACGAAACACCGTTAATTACGATTCGTCCAAGACGAACGAGTAATCCTTCGCCCACAACCGTTTCGAAAGCTTCCTCCGTGTGTTCCGTCGTCCAAACATCCGCGTCCGTTCCACTCGACCATCACGTTCTCCAGCGATCGCACGTCCACGCAATTCCATACGATTGCGACACGTTGCACCATCGCGTCGCCAAAACGCGCGAAAACTGGGTTAGCCGGCAGCACGTGCACGTGAACGGGTTAAACTGGTGCTCGTACATGGGAAAACCACGTTAATGGCCATTTATAGCGACGTCCCGATGGAATGCTTTTTAATTCTAGCAATGTTGTATGGAATCGCAAACAAAAAAGGAGAAACAAAAAATGTAAGAAATTGAAGTGGAGACAAAACACCCTCTGTGACCTGAATTTTCCATAGCTGCGAAAATAAATAACCCTATATATCAATTTTAATGAGAATTCATTGATTATATCAATTAGCGGTTCTCAAATAGCGGTGCACGTTTCACTAATGGTAGATACTCGAATTATACAGCATAACAATTTTAATATTGCTTGATAATCGTACAGCATCGAGCATGGTAGGCTTCCTCAGGGAAAGTGGGAATGTCCTATAAGTTTCCCGCGGTTCATACTACTTGCATCGAAACGTTTAGCCGGGAGAATTTGAACTGCTATTTACGTTATTATTCATATTTTTTAATTAGGTACTATTTAATAATTAAAATTATATTATTGTTTTTTTTTTAATCACTTTTAATATCAATATCGTCAAAATTAAAATTTTTAGAATTCCCGCTTTGCCCTGGAAAAATCTACTTTACTCGCTATTGTACATGTTAATTCACTTTTTTACCTGCAATTATTCTATTAGAAACAAAAACGAAACGTGTGACAGCAATATAATTAAGTGTAATAATCTCTCTTAAATTCTTATGCATTTATGGAAAGGTTCGTGGTGGCCAGAATCTAATCTGAACTAAAATTGAAAATTCTTAGAAGAATTAATTATCAATCACGGAAATGAGATCATTTCGCATGGAAACGATCGAAGCCGAGGCAAGACGTTCTATTTACGGATGCAAATCAGGACAAGAAGGAGAGCATGTTCTGCTTCGTACGCGCTTCTTCCTTTTTCGTCGTCGGTGATGATCACGAAATCGTTACAAAGATTAGAAGGATCAAGCGCGTTCGAAAATAACTCGATTAGTGTTATTCACCGTGAAGAAGTTGGCCGCTGGATTAAATGATGAATCACGTATCAACGAGCGCGTTTCGCGACCCGACGAATGAGTAAGAACTTCGACAGATCTGTTATGTAATTCGGTGGAAACGAGTGGGCGACATACGTTCGAATTCAAATCTATTTGATGCTTTCCGCACGAGCAGTTTTTCGATTTTTTTTAGTGTATTTTTATTTCATTTATTTCCATTTACACGACATACTATCTGACACGTGTCGATAGTGATTACAACAGTAGAGGTGGACTAAAAATTCTGCTATTGATTATCAATGAAGAGGGTGGTATATAACCGAAAAAATGAAAACAAGAAGGAGAAAAGTTTATTTTATAGTAGGGGCGGGCGGGTACCCGAGCCCCGGGTCAGGTCGGATAATAATCGGATCGCGTCGGGCGATACGGGTACCCGTAAGTTTGAATTTTTAAGTTTGAAAATGTTTCTATATATTATCATGTATAATAAGATGTTTCGAGTCCCAAAATTACCAAAATTTTGGTACCCGAATAAATTTGTATGCTATTTATATGCTTTTGGGAATTTTTGAGTACTAAAAGGTACTTGCACACTAAATTATATTATATTCCATAATGGAATGATTGCAATATAATTCGTGTTCAGAAATTGATGATTGCAAAATCGTTTCGTATCCAGACCACAAATTCGCTGGCACGAAGTATGCGTTTGTTTTCACGTGCCACCTACAAGAATCGTATTTACGACAAATGGTAACCCGAATTGCATCGGCATGCATACACATTCCTCCCTGAACATTGCAATCCGAGCAGAATTCGAACGAGCATCGGCTAACAAACGGCCTCTTCTCGGACATTTGAGTACATACAAACCGTACGTTCCTATTTGACGCATAGCAATGAATCTTTCGTGTAACTAAGACCTTTGACCGCAAGCTTCAACCGAGATACTATCGATCCACCGGCAACAATGTCTTCGATAATCACGAAACTCAACATTTCCAATGCATCTTTCTATTGCAAAAAGAAAGTACCATTAACGCGTTAACCGGCATGGGTTACCATTTAAGTGAGTCTGTATGACTCACTAAAGATTTCCCCTAGCGCTTCAAGGTGAAAAATTCGTGCTTCGATGACTAATTACTAGTAACGTTTATTGCGCCTCGAAGAAAATTTTCAAAAACTCAAAGAACCTAAATCTATAGAAAGAAGGGAATGACCCAGGGAACACGAATGTTAATTTTAGAATTACAGAGCTTCTTTGATAAATATTAAAAAGGTTTCCTCGTTGATCAGCAGGCTGGTTTTTCAGATCATTGTGCAAGTGAATCTTCTGGGGCTAAAAGCCCGCTCTGCCGTTCCTAAGTTTTCACTTATACCGGTGGTGTTAAAGGGCGCAATTGCGCTAAAAGCCCACCCCCCAGCAGCCACCATCCAACCAAGTGGCGCGGGGTTGGATAAATTCGCTCTTGGGCTGACCAATCATCGCACGGGTACGGAAAAAACCCAACACTTAACTCATTGTCGGCGTGTAAGGAATTTTTGTCTAGGGACAAACAAGCTAACCCGAGTGGTTTCAACCATAAGCTGGTTTTTCAAATGGAAAACACCGCAGGCCCGTAGGCAGCCACGCGGTCTGGCATTCGGTCGGCTCAGAAATATCCCCGAGAGGCCGTCGCCATCGATTAGAAAATGCGCAAATTTGTCCGACAAGCGAGCAACGAGAATTTACCAAAGGTTACGTACGTCGTGATCGATGGATGGTAGCATTCACCGAGGATATCAGCCGGTTAGTATACATTTCTTAACATTTCTCGAAGCTTTCGCGAATGAACCACGCGTCAGCTCGGCAGTCAGCGAGAAAGCATCGCGGCTACTCTCGCCTTGACACGAATCGCGTGCGCCACGACGGATTAATTTCGTTCGGAGTAATTATGTAATCGAAACGCGTTCTCGTGGATTTACAATACCGCGATTCCGACTGAACGTGACACGTTTATCGCAGCGGTTACCTCTCCGCTGCTTTGCCCAGGTGGGCAAAACCCGTGGCAGATACCTCTACCAACTAATTCTGGCAACTGGGCCAAACTTCCGTTCTAAGAATGGAAACAAAAAAAGAAAGAAAATTATCCAAAATGGAGAGTATTAATATACACTCCTCTGTATAAGTTATGGGACATTTCCTAATTTCAGCGTTAAGTCTTTTCTTCAGATTATGGGGACGCCAGCAGCCAAATACAGTAAGCGCTCGATAATTCTCCGCATTTGGGGCTCCAGAAACGGGGAATTATCAAGCATCAGTGGTATGCGTATCTATTTTGCGATTTTGGAGTCAAAATGTTGAAAACGTATCTAAATTACAAGGAATTAAAAGAACAAGGAATTAGGCAAAAGGAACAAACAATAGTTTATCGAGAACGACACGAAATGAGGGAGACAAGCCGAGTTTCGATTGACGGATGGGTACCATCGGAACGGAATCGAGGTCACGACCCACTTTCGATGACGGAACCTCGACGGAACACGAGTGTTTCGAATCTTTTTCCTACGATTCTTCCTTCTCCGAACAAGTCTATTAAAGCGAAAATAAACCGTGTTCGCAATCGTAACCGACGTTGGAACACGCTGAGCTCGAATCATCCGTTTACTGCTTCGCTAAAAGTTCTAAAAAAAAAAGGAAGATATGTGCCAGGCGAACCGAAATCATCGAACAATACCACTTTTCCGTCAACTGAAAGCTGCTCGACGATTGTACGCGCACATGATTCAAAAATTGGACGACAGGAATAATGCATAAGATACATATCCACGCGCTGAAACATCGCCGCGGCTTTATATAACGCTATTTGTAGAGACATGACGAATTTATCGAGAAAATAAATTGACACAGAGCAGTGGTCGCCACCGTTTCAACATGCAGCTGGTGAAATGCAACCTACCTGAAGCATCAACAATGATGTGTTATTTGATTTCCTACTCTTAACTCTCTGTGGATGAAACAACTTTAAGCAATTGAATGCTAGTGGACGGGTTAATCGTCACCCAGACCTACAAACTATGAGTGAGGAATCGTTATTAACGATGTATAGACGAAAAATTATCACAGTCAATTATCCGAACGAAAGACTTTCGTGTGTGTATGAGGGTATTAGGAAAATACGAATAGAAAAAGGAATTTAATTTCAATTAAGCTAAATTAAATCTTTCAATGGTAAATACTAGAGGTGTGTAACAACCCGAAAATATCGTGTCGGATCGAGTCGGGTCAAGTCGGTTTCTCAAAAGTATAGATGTGGGAGAATTAAAAAACTTGGGGTACTCAATACTCGGATCGAGTAGAAATTGTTCGAATTGTATCACATAGGGTCGGGTCGGATGGACTCGAGTCGGGTACTCGAAGTTGTCGAGTCCTCGCACATCTATACTTTTGAGAACCTAACCCGTCCGAATCTGACAATTTCTACCAGACCCGAGTATCCAAAATTTTCGGATTTTCAATCATCTCTGCTAAATCCATTTAACGAATAGAGTGTTAAGAGATTTTTGTCCACGAATTAAGCTCTAAAGATGAAATACCAGTGTAACAATTAGGAGATCTAATTGAATAATTACATCAACATGTTTACTAGATCTGTTGCAATTCTTAAACGATTAAACGCGTTCATAGCATAAAGAGTTAAATAAGATTTTGTGATTTTTCAATACATATATTGCATATTTATTATTTTTCTTTGGACCTATATTTAAAATATTGAAAGTCATCCTAATTTGTTTTGCATATATGCATTTGTAATTTCCACGTCGTATACGAAATCGTTTTCGCAAGTAAAGAATTTATGAGCGAGCAAAAGGACGCGGTGGGAAAGTTATATAAGTTGTCGTATCGTGAAAATCTCATTAGGAAAAGCAAATGAGTCAGACTGTATTTTCATGCTCGAATATGAGACGGCATGTACCACTAAAATACGATCCGTGAAGAAACTGCTCACTCTTTTCATATATTCGCGCACGGTATTTTCGTGCGATTGCGAATCGACGCATTGTACATACGTCAGCTATTTTTCACGGATGATTTGTGACGATTTTGTTGGAAAATTTCTGTTTTCACGTGGTTCCCGGAAATCGCGTTAAAATGAAAAGTCGAAGATATCATTAGACTGTTTTGCCATTCGAAAGAGCACTCTCGAAGATTAAAGTAATCAACGCGGTTTCCAGTTATTTCAACTAGAGAAGTATGTTGAAAGAGGTAAGAGGACGGATCGACGGATCGGCACAAAGGATTACCATTTATAGAGGAGAAGAGGTTCGCGAAATTCGCGAGGTCCCGTTTCCATTGGTGGTTGTTCGGCCTCCGGCTGATCGTGGCCCTGACACGGTGTCGTTCTCGTTTCTCTCTTTGCGAATCACTTGAACACCACGGATGCGTCCTTGGTCCGTGGCGCTCTTTAGAATTCGCGGCCACGTCCTCCCGTCGCCGCGTTTCCGACCGAGATAAAGGTAAGAAGGAGTAAAGCGTGCCGAATTTGGCAGCAGTCCATATACGTGGACGACGAACTCTCGAGGCCGTGATGTACCACGCGAGAAACTCACTCGATTCCTTTCCACTTTTCACCAACAAAATCAGAGAAGATCAGTTTCCGGAGAAGGAAATTACATTATCATTGCGGAGACACTTGTTTTGAAATCTCGACAACCGTGACAGCGCCTCCCTGACCTAGCTCCCGCTTCAATTGAAACTCACACCGCTTTTCAAAGCTTTTGAAACAGAATACTCATCGTTGCACACTGGCATCGAGTTTACCGAGTGATTTTCCGGTTTCTTAGAAAGTGCCTTGAGAACTGGAGCGAAGAAACCCCATGAAACTGACGCTAAACCAAGTATGTATAGATGATTCTTGTTCTATGAGAAACCTGTTGGTTATCTATGAAAGTTTATCAATAGAGCCTGGGTCAATCATCACCCAAACTTACAAAATCTGTACAATGTAAAATGATGGTTCTCTCCATGGTCCGCCATACGAGCGGCGGAAATAATTTATTATTTTTCAACATAAACTAATTTATAAATGATTTGATATCAATGGTCTTTAAGATGTTATTCTAAGGTGTTTAATTTAGAGGCCTCTCCCATCATTAGGACACTAGCCATTGACCAAAGTGTCCATGGAATAGGGTAGAATAGAAATAATTTTCTATGTGTAATGTAATTCCACATGTAATGTAATCGGAAATTGAGAGATGAAATTTGAAAATGAACTATTTCTAACCCTTTTACATAAGAAACTCTATTTTTCTTTCGGTCAGAAAGAATCGAACAAATCATCCCTGCAATTGTTTACCGGCCCCATTCTTGAAAATTCTATCAATGACCGAGAAAAGACTTCGATAAAAATAGATTCCGGCTGGACGCGATATTTCCGATACGGATCCGAACAATGAATGTGATTTACGCGGATCAAAACTCGCCTCTCGTCGAGATACAAAGCGCTCGAACGGACTGTTTCGCGAACAATGGCCATCAGAAGCGTGCTCGTATTTACTTTGCGCGTAACAAAGTCCGTGGGAGCGGCGCAATAATCCTGTAACGCTTATCATGCACGATAACAGAGGGGAAACGGAGGGAACGAGAAGGAGAGTGAACGCACGATAAACCAAGTGGAAATAGTTCGATATTATTATTACCTAATACGATTCTGATCAACCAGACTACCTTTATGGTATAATCTAGTTTTCTTTGTCGTTCAAGAAAAGAAAAAACCGAAAAGATAAAAATTTTGATCACTGTACGTTAAGAATAAATTATTGATTATTGATAATTAATTAAATTGATTGACTTGATTTTTTGATTTATATTATGCACTTTATATAATGATGGCTTGATGCACGAATATTTGTTTCAAAAATTAGAAAAAATTATTGTTATTTAACGCAATTAAAATTGATACTTCAGAGATTAATAACCTACTTGTCCTAAATATTTTCTACAATCTTTAATTACAAATTTCGAATGAAAATTACGTACTTCTCCTCCTTTCTAACTTCTGTCATCGAACTTGCCGCGCGACGAGCACATTCTATATAAAGTACAGCTGGCACTCAAATGATAATTATAGCAAACTTTGCAGAAACGGAATACCGTGATTCGAAAATACTCGGAAGACAATGATCACGTATGAGAAATCGTTTTCGTTACTAATGTCCCTTGAAATTCAATGTAGCATTCCTTTCGTCCCGCTACAAAGTAGATAAAGGCAAATATCGTCTTTGATAAAAAACGAGATTGACAGGAGATGCTAATTTTCAATAATCAAGAATGCTATTTGAATTTCTACATTCAGCAGTAAAAAAAGTATATTTTGAAATCTATTCTGCATAATAATAAAAACGAAATATATTATTAAATTATTATTTGTCATCATTTTGTCTTTATTATTTCGGTGCAATTGCTTTCTTCTGGGTTTCGCTCCGGTCCGAAAGCATCCAAGCAAGATTGAACAGGCTACTTAATGCTGGAGAAGAGTTTAGTCGGGGTACGAGCATGTCGGGGAAATTAAAGTCGCTGTAACTGGCTTAAAGGCCAGGTGGACGGTGCAGGTGCAACCGAGCAAATAAGCGATCGGGCTACGTGTTTGCAGATGGCTCATGCTCCAACTACGCGATTCGTTTTTGCTTCTTTAAATTTAGTTTCTGCGTCGCCCGGCGCTTACGTAATTTTGATATTCCCGACTGCATCGCCGATACGGAGAATCCAGCATGGCGATACCATGTATGTTCCAAAGGTAATTAAACCGTATCAAGAAAATTTTTTTTTTAATTGTATAGAACTAATACAATCGTTTTAATACGGCCCTTCATTTTAATTAATTGGGCCCCAAAATCTCTACCGGATTACCGGAAATCTTTTCAAACTCCCCGCGGTCAGTCCTCCCCTGGCTCATACCAAAATACAAATAAATTGAAATTTTTTATTTCTCTCTTGTTTTATTCTCTGTGATTGTTTTCGAAATCCATTGAATCGTAGAGTAGGAAATTAACAGAGGTGTGCAATGCGCAAGAGTATGAATGGAGCTCATTAAGAATGAATATGAAATTTACAATTAACCAAAGTGTGAGTAAATTGAATGACTGAAAAGAAACGTACGAGTGTGTAGTTAGAGGCAAGAAAAATAAAGATTCATGAATGAGATTCAAGAATGGGAAGACGTGTGTTTAAATAGATATACTGTTCCAGTGAAATGACGACGTAACTGAACATTTACAAATTTTTATATAATTGTACTATTAGTCTTCGACATATCTAATCTTTCCACTATAGAAGTTGACATCATTTTTTTTAATATTCCTGGCCAATATTATAAAACACATCCTACATTATTTAATTACAAGTTCTATTAAATGAAATTGGTTTTCTTTGTTTCCTGAAAAATTATTTTTTGCAATTGTATCATTCAGTGTCGGATTAAGAGGAGGTCTTGAACAAAATTTTTTTTACTGTTGCTCTTTTTCTTTGTGATTAAATGTTAATTAATTTTGTTATTCGAGAGCAAAAAATCCCTCGAATGTTTGATAGCGCTGGGTCCGAGAAATCGTAATTTGGCTCTGACATCATTGTTACGATTTGCAATTGGATCGGTGGATGATATAATTCTAGTTTAGATAATGAATCCTTGAACAGCGGAGCCGCTTGGGTCAATCGTGACCCAAACTTACAAAACATATACAAAGATATTAACTTAAAGTTGAATGTATAATTCAAATGAATGGATCCATTTTCTTTTTTCTTTAAAATTCCATTTAATGATACATTTTTTTAAATCTTTCTTCTCAATATTTTCTACACAATTATAGTAAAAGAAAGTCATTTTCGTTCTCGAGTACTGACAGATGGTTTTCTCACGGTGATACCTGACATACATGAAACATCTCTTTTCGATATGGTTGGTAAATGATTACCAAGAACAATGACGCGGAGCCGCGATAACACGTAATCCATGCTTCATGACTAATCGTCCTTGCCTAGATCGTCCTCGTTATCTCCGTCATCGTAGATTACGTTTTACAGAGAAGGTCCCGCGTCTAATCTCAACGCATAAAAATCAAACGCGAGTGACTAAACCACGCATTCTGCTGCAGTGAATAATAAACCAAAACTCTTTTATTTTTAAATTAATCATTCAACTATTTTGTAAGTTTGGGTCACAATTGACCCAAGAGACTCCGCTGTTCAAGGGTTCATTACCTAAACTAGAATTATATAATCCACGATAAATGCATTTAATTTTAATTTATTAAACAATCTTGATGTCCAGACAATCTAATGCCTTTGAACAATCATCAGAATTGAATTAAGATTTTTGGAGTGCAGGTCTATGAAATTTTTAAAGGCCGTCTTGATTGATAAACTTGCTTGAAAAATTGAAACTTATTCTAAATAAAATAACATTCGATCATAGGCAATCAAAGGTAAGAGTAAAAAAAAATTTCGTTCAATATTTTTTAACGTTGTAAATGGGAGGCTTAGAAGGGGACCCGGCGTTGGTAATCAGCATAGTTCTCTCTAGCTTTTTTCCTGACAGACAATGAAATAACATTCGTATCGCGCCTCGTGGCACATGCCGCTTCAATTCCACGCGTATAAGACGCGTTGAATTTTCCGCGGCGAAAACAAGATTCGACAGAACGCGGATCTTCGTGTTCACGGTACATGCAGCACCGTGTCCCTCCGAATGGCTCGGTGTTAGGAATAATCTGGCCTCTCGGCACTCCCGACAGTCTATCCTTTTCTCTCCCTTCTCTCTTTCTCTCTCTTTCGAAGCGTTATATAAGAACAACCTCAGACTGGCCGTGAACTTAGCGACGTCGTCGTCGTCTTCGCGTTCGAACGCAGCCGCCTCCCTTTCCACGCGAGAGCCCGTTCGCTGCACTCGGCATGCAACAACGTAGAGGGAGAAGGAATGCGATCGATTCAGTTATTCTTTCCAGTAGGATCGAGAGAATCGTTTTACCTGCCGGCTGCAGGTACGGTTTATCTACCACGAGCAGCCGGTTTCTGCGTTCTTCGAATCTTTCTATGATACATTGCGCCAACCAGAATGGAGAAGTGTCTTTTTTTAGCTTTCTATGGGACAAACGTTACCGTGAACAAAGCGTTTGCTCTTTCTTAATTAACACGTTTAGTACCATGGAATTCATTGGTAACTGTTATCTTGAACTTTGTATAATTGAATAATTAACAACAAAAAGGTGACTTGTAAGATTAACAGGTTGAGTGCCGCATAGACTATCGGTAGCCCACGATATTCAACAGAGACACATCTGATATTATTAAAATTTAATTTTTTCATCTGCTTTCATACTTCATTCAATGTATTAACCCTTGAACAGCGGATCATTTTCCAAATTTTACACTGCTTCTTTAACAATTATTGCTTCAATATATGAAACTTTTTAGTTTAAAAGTTTTGTAACTTCGGGTCACGACTGATCCAGACACTGAAGTTCAAGGGTTAAAATATTAATAATCATAATAGAGCTTGCAAGAAATATGTAAATCTATCACTTAAAACAATACTGTGTGTCATCTGAAGAGAGAAAATAAAGAAATATCCTATTTGCATAAATATCCACACTCGAATGATGTAAGGAAACGAATAACACGTCTGACCACCGATGTCCATTTTCACTGCACCAGTCAGCGTAATTAATCTTCATAAAACGATACATTTATTAATGATAAAATTTCTAAGATGGAATTCTGTTTACCAGAAGACGATCGCATCGATAGCGTCACGGATTAAAAAATAGAAATGGAGCCAGACGTTTCGACGTTTAGGAATCTGAACAAAGAAGTCTGTGCTGCGACTGCAACGGGGTCGTCAACCAGGGCTTGCTTAAACCGGAGCGATTAAAACCCACCTATGGTGGTCAGAGGAACAGGAATTGCGTTCATGCTCGAAAATCCCCTCGTTAATTCGCTTTTTAAATAAAAATTTCATAATATTCAAATTTGCAATAGTCGTATGATCTTTTTTAACAGATTCCTATCAAATTGAAGAATCCAAAACATATTAATTTTTAGTGCGTTTCGAATAAAAATTTCTTTCACCAATTAAATATTATAAAATTTAGTATTTAACTGAAAAGTATGAGTAACAAAATAAATATTAATATAAATTTTCCCACGTAAACATTTATACAACAGTTTATACACGCGAGACCCGCTTAGCTATATTGTCATTTTCCTCGGGAATGCCTCGAGCGAAGAGCGGGAACCATTTTCCGCGGGGAAACTTGATTTGGTCGCGAGTGTACTTGTTGTAAGTTTTAGTTATTGCAAGCGAGAATGCTTCAGAGTTATTTGAATTTTCGAAACGTTAAGATAAAAAAAAAAAAAAAGAAATGATTTATACCAGAGAAATTCAAACAAAGAGAAGATAGAAGTGGAATGCTTACTTTTTGCACGCCAAACAAAGAGGACCAAAAGTGCATATGATTTACGGCGTTGTTTATAAAATCGTGAAACATGTTTTCTGTCGCAAAAAAAATCTCTTTGACCGACAGATAACGCGGATGACATTGTCCGTAAAATGAGCACGTAGTAAATACGCGCATTTGAACGGAATATCATTCATGAAACGTAGCTTGTTTACGCTCGAAGTGTTCACGCTACTCTTTTAGTTCCTTGACAGCCGATATATATCGAGCTCGATAACTTTTTTTCATATAATCATAGAGAACCTAATCGTTCGTATTTCAAGCTTCGTTTCGTTATCTTTGAAATCGGTACGTGCAAATTAATTCAATCTTCTGCGGTTCGTAACGTTATCCGGATTCGCTGTTTCGTAATGATCTTTATGTAACCACTTTGTAATCCGTAGTGAAAATTTAGTAGCTCGAATAAACTTTTCTGCGCGTAAGACAGACGTTTCCAAATGTTAATGCATAAAGAGGAAGACAAAGGACAAATCCTGTCGTGTCCTTAACACGCGCGATTACGAGAATCACTTTACAAATGTTACAATCTCGAAGACATCTCTACAATTTGATAAATCTTCATTTTCGATCAGCTGTCTATAATGTGACACTCGGTGGAACTCGTTAATATCAGACGTACCACAGGAAACTGTCTCGAAAATTCCCGTTAAAGAGGAAAAAATAGGTAAGGCGTCAACTCACCAAGATGGACCGCGAGATTGTACCTCTCCAAAGCTTGAGCCAAGTGGCCCTCCTTCATCAGAATATCACCCTCGTGTCTCGCCCTACTAGCTTCCGCCTCGCGTGGCCACCACTTTTCCACGAGTCTCTGCACGAGCACATTCGTCTCACCCACCAAGCCGATTTTCTGCCCGCACACGCGACAATTCTTTCCCGGTTCCACGCAATTCTTGCAGTAAATATGACCGCAGTTCGTGGTCACCGGTTGGCACAAGGTTCCCTCGCAAACAGGGCACGCGAACGATGTTTCGATTTTCCTTCTGGAGCTAGCGGTGGTAGCTGCGCCGGATAACTCGTCCAGAAGAGCATTGGCCAGGTGTTTCAGTCTCTCCGGTGGAATGGAGCCGACGGCTAAACATCTTGCATAAACACCGATCGATTCCCTGATACGACCGCACTTTGCCAGGGAATCTCCGTATCCAACGAGCATCTCGAACGTCGGTGTTTGGTGTTTCAGGTTGCGCTCGTACATCTCAACAGCGAGACGATAATTGCGCGAAGCGAAAGCTTCTTTCGCCAATTCCGTCATTTTTACCTGTGCCAACGGATCAGCTGTTCGTACAACTTATCCTTCGAGCTTGTTCCCTTGTTCGGGGGGAAAAGGGCGCGTGCACGATAGCAAAGGGTTTACGTGTACGCGTCGTTCGCGGTGTAAAGTACGCGATACGATCCGCTGCTCGCTATCCTCGAAGCTTTAAAAACAATGCACATCTTACTTCATCGAAGCACTTTTTACGTTACGAAAACAAGCGTCGATATTTTTTTCCTTGCTAGTAAATCAGATCCGGATGCAAGGAACACTTGTGACAAGGAGGCGAGGTTATCGGAGAGGTTTACCGTTTATCGGGTGTAACCGATAAGTCGATTCTTTGGTCAGGTTTGACAGTTGGCCGACCACGCGGTAAGAGGATCTCGGAGGAACGGCACGCAGACACGATACGCACAGTACGACGGCGCACTGGGAACTGCCGCCTCGGCTGTCACCGCTCGTTCGGGCCACTGTCAGAAACGTAAACGAACCGGGCGGCAAGCGGTAGCGAGAGGGGCGACGGTGGGCCGTGGCGGTGGAGGTGGTGGCGTCGGTGCAACCGCGGTGGCAAGCCAAACGACGACGACAGCGCCGCGCGGCGGCACGCACACCTTCGACTCCTCTCTGCGCTCTGTCTTCCACCTCGCTATTTCACGATAGCGTGCAACATGCTATATCACCAACGGTTGTTCTTCCTTCTCCGTAGGCGTTCGCGTCGGTGTCGAGCCACACCCTTCCCGCGGAGCACAGTCATCGTCCTGTCGGGACGAGGAGGATCCCTCTCCTTCCTCTGTCCACGGATTTAACCCCTGCTTCTATCCCTTCGATTACCAACTCGCTCGACTAGATGTCACGCTTGGTCATCCGACTTGACTAGATTTTCCACTTAACGCTCCTATTATCCTGACCAAGGATTAACCTTCTCCTTCCTCCGAGCTGACGACCGAACGATCTTCTTAACATAATTTCTTCTTCTCCTGCGATAATTTGAAACCAGCCCCATTCATCTTGCATGCTACATAGCCTTCGAGTATCAACAGGCTCCACCGAGCGTATCGAGCGGCGTCGCCTGACGATGCGTCCTGTCGCGGACTACCCGCGCTATCTTTCAGAGACCAACTGTTTTACCGCCCTTGGAATAAAAACTACGCCACCCCTGAGGAAAAGTGAACGCGTGAGCTCGCACGGAGTTATGGTAAACAGGTTGGTTGGTGCCAAGCGGGGATCGTTTATCCGGGACACTTGTTGGTGGTCGCTATCTTCGGCCGATCGAAGATGCCTGCTGTTCGCGGAATGGATTCGTCGCGTAGGAACTCGATACAGAACGCACTCCTGGTCGGGAATTCGCGGACGGTGCAGCGGGACGCGCGACCGCGGTCAGCTTACATAAAGAGCGTCGCGTCGCGTCAGTGCACAAAACGTGGCGGGAGCGAGACGAGTTTCGATTGGATCAATTATTCCACGGGCGAGCCTTGTCTCTCCGGGCTCTAGGAATCTTACTGAGCATGAGCAGTGACGACGACGGTACTTGCTCCGCACGTCGTGGTATTCAGCTTTACCCGGCACCGAGACCAGACCTACGTACGCTGCCCCCTCGGATACGCGTCGGTGTGCACCAGCCACTTGCTGTCGACGCAGACGCACTGTACACGCACTTCTCCATCGTCCACGTTTGCGCGATGCACTCGATTATTCACCCGTTCCTACCACCGAGATGGTGTACCATGCGTGTTTCTTATGCACGCTGCTATTCGTCTTGTTTTGTGATTCAGTAACACAGGGAGACGGGTTAGTCGAGTACACGATACAACGGGATACTTATGCTAGAACAAACGTAACCGGCTGTACAACCCCGTTCCTTGTAACATATGTGTATTAAAATTTATGTGCATGCATTTTGGGGATAATTTGTTTCAGACTCGTAAGCTAGGGGTTGGATACGAGGGGCGGACTGGAACTTGAATTCTTATCGGAAGATTAGTGACATACCGGAGCCTCTTGTAGAATACGAGCCCTAATTTTAAATTAATCATACCCACCGAAAATTTTCCCAAACTTCCAAGTTTGGCGGAAAATTTATCAACTTCAAAATTCTAAGATCTATGGTTCGAAAATTTCTGAAATTTTGAAATTCTAAAATTCTACAATTCTTTTGCTCGACGTTGTTAACGAAGCTAAGGGAGCTTGGTCCACCCCTCAAAAAATCCTAGTTGGTTTCGCTAATGTTCGATCATGGTTACGATTAGAAGTATGCAGATAGCCACGAAGAATTCAACTTGACTCTCAGTTGCATTCTTCCAACGATGCAGCTTCTAATCGCTTGTAATACATGAAACTGCTGTTTGTAACGATAAAACACGCGTTGCGTACGCCTACCTAGTTATCGAATGATTAATTTCTTTATTAATTTCTACACCATGCTATTACATGTTCTATACGTCGCATAACGTGATTATCCTCTTCTTCTACTATCTTCCTTTATTTATTCTCCGCCACAGGTTCGTTCGTTGAACGCAAAATATTTCATTGTTAGTTATTGCTCATTGCGCAATGTTTCTATTAATCAACGTCATTTGTTCAGCACCTAGTCGACGTTGTGTTGTAACAACAATCCCAAACATAAAATCTATAATTGCATAGCCATAAAAATGAATTGTACAGTAAACTGTGGGAATGAAAATTCCTTAATGGTTGGAATAAATATCTTTATTTTATGCAACCATGTTCAAGAAGAAAATGTGAAGATAATAATAATGTGTTTCACCATTCGAGAAAACAATCACGTAATTTATGCTGTAAACACATACGTGCTCATTGACGTAGTTTTACATTTTTTTCAACAGTTTGCTTTTAATATCTACAAAACCATTGAATGTTTTAACAAATCACATGCGTGAGAAACGGTATGCTGGAAGGAAACAGACCTCTACGAAAAGTTATCGAGCGGAAAATTATCAAGAGCCTGCTGTAGTCACGAGGAACCGCGGTTTTCACCTATCATCCAAAGAAACGAATTTAATCTCACCTTTGATCAGTCTGCGACCAAAAAACACGATTATTTATCGTTCCTGTTCAGTCACCTTGCAACAAAATATCGATAAACATTGATCATCAATTTAAGAAAAGATATTATAAGAATCCGTCAATTTTGATGAACTTTACTAAAAAATCGCTTTTAACCCCGATTTTTTACTTTGTTACTAATAGCGAGATGTCACGTCTATTCTGATCAAGTGGAAAACAAAGAAAGTTCTTTGTCTCGGTTTATCAAAGGTATCGTTGCAACAAGGAAAGCTTTAAGCTCTTCTATGTAGGCTCGTAACTCGGTGGCGTAATTATGCTTAACGAACCCAGAGCCTCCCACGTTGACCACTTTTTCTTAAGCTCGTAAACATCGCAACGCGAACATGCTAAAACGGAGAAACCCTCAATTTTCAGCTGTAAAAGTTCGCAAGCGTAGCTGGCTAACTCTAATTGACTTCATTTCCTCGAGCCACAGCGTTTTTCACCGAAGCGACGCGACGCGTGGATGCGTCACCAACCACTTTCGTCGTATTTGCAGATTAACGCCAATCACTCAGCTATCGATTGTAATCGTGAATCAGGAATCATTGATTCTCTTACCATCGTAAAATTTTGACAATGATGTAAAGTACTGCGTTAACTAATAACGATTGTACGATCTTATCTTTCGAATAATTTGTTTAAATTAACACAAATAACTGTGTAAGTGTAGATAAGGTTATCAGTTTAGTATGTTCGGTTAAATTTGATTTCAATCTTTTTCATTTGTACAAATTGCATAGCAGATAATTCCAACTTCTAGAGGAGTTCGAGAACCGAAAATTTCGGGTACTCGACACCCGGCTGAAGTCTACATGGTTCGGATTCTTGATAGTATAGATGTGAGAAAATTCAAAGATTTCGGATACCCGATACTCGGGTCGGGTCTGAAATGATTTCGGTCGGTTCGCGATACCCGAAATTTGGAGAACTTGGTTTTACAAAAACTGTAGCTAATTTACTTCGAACCAATCAAAACAATTTCTGACTCGATCCAAGTATCGGGTACCCGATATTTTCGAGTTCTACCACATTTATATTTTTGTAAACCCAATCCCCAACCCGACCCGATTTGGCCCAAGCAATGCAGACACCACTGACCCGACCCGATATTTTTAGGTTCTCACACATCTTTACCTGCTGCATATTCTCTGTACAATGCATAAAGAAGAATAGTCTTCAGCCGGCGCTCGCCTAAGCCTTCGTTAGATTTTCTCGACTACGGTTCGGTATCGAGAAGCCGGCGACCGGCTATGGTAACGGCGACGCAGAAATTCGAAAAACGGAATACTTAATCTCTGCTTGCATATACGCATTTATCTGGCGGCTTACGTAAGGTATTTGTGTCGTACAAAGAGTCACCTTTGCTGATCGCAAAACAAATTGTTAATCATCGAAATACGGCGTATCTTGGCGTTACGTAAATGGTTTACGCACGGCAGACACCCGCACACATGTAGAGGGTCCGTCCGCGTGGCCGTTTCTTCTGCCGGCATTCCAGAAGAACAAAGAATCTTATTATGCGCCACACACCGTTGACCGAATTATGCACTTTTCTTGCCAGAAATCCTGGCCCATGTTTGGAGACGTTCGCCACGCGTCACCACCATCTATGATCACGTTGATCGATCTTCTTCACACGCTTTCACACAAAAACTGATCGTATTATGAAACCAGATGGTGAAGAAATGCAACGATACCTTGTAGATCAAGCTCTGATTAAAAAAAATGTCCCAAATATTCAAGTCCATTTTAATAAAATTGCAATGTAATAAATTATAAAATGAGGGTCATTTTTCTTTTTTAATTTGCAAGGAAAATTAGTATCAATTTGACAAGGGTAAACCGTGCCAAAGAAAATTTAAATGATACGAAAATTCACCAAATAATTACTGCTCTCGACCCTTTAATTACTCGCCTACTTATTTACACTCTTTCATCAGCCAACATCGGAGCTCTCGTTTCTCCTCCTTTCTCTCGAACGAAGAGCTTAATCACGAGACAAGTAAAAATAACGCGCTCCACGATTGCCGTATCAATATTTGTTTAATTAACGTTGACTATCCCTCAGGCAAGCATTTCCCTGCTTTTTTTCCCCCCCAACGAGTCGAACCGTCTGACATAACTCGCGCGAAACTCGCCGCGCGCGTTTCACGACCCATCAGACTTTCGCAATTATACCGAACACGCGCGATTTATGGAATACACGGGACGGTAACTAGAGCCGTCGGTGTTTCGCGCGGCATGCGGGATGAGAGAGTGTCCCTGTGGGGACGGTAACACTTTCGGGACACGGTTGCGACACTTGGCAAAAATGTGGCTAGAGCCGTTCCGCTGGAGTACTATGTTTGGAAGCGTTACGTAAAGTCTCCTCCGCCTGGCGATCTATTACGAGGGGGACCTTATTAGATCAACGATGGAAAGCCATCCGCTTATAAAATCGTTGCCAACTATCATAGGTACCACGCACACACGGACAAAACGAACCGATACCGATCAAAAATCAATTTTTCTAATTTTCTACATCAACAAATGTTTATACTGAAGATGATTGCCTTTAGGTACTTTATTTTAAATTGCAGAATTTATTAACTCTGCAGTGTAGATGTCAATTAAAATTACACTCTTCCAATTGTTGTGCCTCATAGGCCCCCAATCTCCAAATCTAGGATATGCATGGATATTTTGAAAAAAAATAATATATATATATATATTTTCAGACTGTACATAATTTATCGCGTATCTGTATCTTTCTTTATTAAAAAAAATATTTATAACAAAGTAAAGCACAGTACTGAAAAAATAATGACATTATGAGATAATATTATGAGACCAGGCTGAACAAGAATAAAGAGAATGTTATAAACAAATACACTTGCTGCACTTTTCACAAAAATAATAATATTTCCTTCTTCTGCTACGAAAACAGTTTCCCCTTGTGTTATTCATATTATATTCAATTTCTTTCGGATTTTTTTTTCCAAATATATTCAATTTTCTAATTTTTTCTGCAGTTACACGTTTTATTTTGTTTCTAAATCACTTTTGATATTAATATCATCGTAATTAAGATTTCGAGAATTCCTCCTTCCCTGGGGAAGACTACATTGCACGATACTGTATATGATCGTGTTTCGAAATAACTTTGATTATATTCTGAATGATCAATGACCACTACTAATGATGACTGACGTTTTGGAAGACGACCAAAGCTTCCTGCATACAATATCATTTCCTCGTTCGAAGGATGACAGAAGAGTAGCAAAGATTCTTCTTCGAGGAAGTCCCAAGTTCAACGACGGCATAATACGGTTTATCGTCGTGTGACGTATCACCCTCGTTAACGTGGCGTCTCGAAGGAAAAATCGTGAGAACCGTGCGACAGATGATTAGGGGAGGGCATCGATGATCGAATCGCGCAGAACCGTCGCAGATTAAAAATAAAATGTAGCTGCTTCTCGGTAAACACCGAGAACCTTTATGTAATGAATGAACGCGAATTAACAGAGCGTCAACGGGTAGGGAGATCGAGTGTAGCAACACTGATACGAGAACTCGCACGAACCCGTTTAACGTTTCGCGTGTATGCCGTATGTATTTACAGTGAGTAACGAAAGTATTCGAATGGTGATATGAATAAACGGTTTATCGGTATTATATAGTATAAATACTATTTTACAAAAAAAAAAATGTATAAAAAAACGTAAGATCAAATGATTAGCATATTATGTATACACGATCAATTGTTTATCATCGTACCATTCGAATACGTTCATTACTCACATAGATATATGCGAGCTTTAAGTCGCGATCGAGTCGAGTCGATGCCACCGAGTTTTATTCTCGGCGTGGTAAACAATTCGTTTTGCTGAGAAGTACCGATCGGTCAGATTGGCCCGTAGAATCAGCATTATGTAATATATTTTAGATAGAATTCGCACCTTACATAATTGCGTCGCGCTCGATTGGAGCTCGCGATACTGGCCAATCTGGGAGCAATGTCGTGCCGAGTTAAAAGTTTCCCCCCTCGCAGTGGATATTGCATCGATGCCTTTTCTTCGCAAGCAAATAAAAATTTTCTACAGTGGTTTTATATAAATTGTTGATATTTTTTATGGTCCTTATTTATTATTCGTAAATTTCGAATAATTCGAAAAATTTGTAATGACACGATCCATCACCATGCAACATTTAACCATCGTTACCATCGTCTTACTCGATGACTTACTCGATTACTTCGGTCAAACGAAGAAAACGAATGAGAGATGACGTTGAAACATTATCAAAATCGGCAAACAATAAGTAGGTACACGTAACAATCAGCACGCTTTGGATCGCTTAATTCTGAGAAAAGCTTATTTTCCATGAATGTAACGATAGTGATGTAACGATAGTTACGTAGACGAAACGTTTTGGTCGACGACGTGACGTTTCTCGAAGCTATTGTTCGTTTAAGAGTTTCGACCGAATTCCTGTACAAAAGCACTGCGAGACGGAGATAAAACAATGCCGAACGAGATCGACGTAAACACAAAACAGTATCGTTCATTATGAAAATATTATATGAAACGAAAGACTGAAAACAACGAGTAAGTGAGTCTTACATCTGAAATAATGTCGCAAGCTGAATCACGATTGACACGGGTTCAAAAAAGCTGAAAAACTACGCGATTCGAGGCCAGAAACGTGTGTAACTTTCGCTCGCCAAGTAATTAATTATCAAGGATGCGATGCCTGTTTACGAAACAGCCAACTCGTCTAATTATAAGCTTGCTCTCGGATGATATTTATGTAGGAACTTGCGCGCCTCTAGAATTTCGGCTAACGCTAAATCAATCTCTCGAGTCATTAGATAAATACGAAATCAACGTTAACAATAGAAGAATCAATGAAAATAGAACCGCTTCAATTGAACATTAGGTGCATTGTCGCTCCTAAGTATTCGCTAATCGTTAAGCAAACAAGCGTTTAACACGTTGAACGCAGTGGAAGTCATCGATGACTGGCACCACATAGTTGATATAGATAATTTAATAATTAAAAAAAAGAAAAATTCAAGGTACCAAAGGGGAAGTTGGAAATTTGAAAACCGAACGAACGTAATTTAAGCGATTACAATTATAGCCACTATTAACATGTTAATGATTGCGAATAATGACATATATCATTAAAATACACTCGCAGTCAAATTAGGCTTCTCTAGAGAAAATGGCGCTATAGGGGAAGCAGAAATTTTCAAAA
This sequence comes from Osmia lignaria lignaria, assembly GCF_051020975.1. Lineage (NCBI taxonomy): Eukaryota > Metazoa > Arthropoda > Insecta > Hymenoptera > Megachilidae > Osmia > Osmia lignaria. The sequence goes on from NC_135041.1 coordinate 11,719,826, forward strand.
TTAGTATTTATAGGCTCACATAAAAAAAGTTGAAAAATTGCCTTTTACTATTTTTCTCGCGATTTCGGCAAATTGTAATTTTTTAAAACAACAGAAGTACATATCTTGGTAAATTATTTTGTATAGCTTCTCAAAAAACCTCAAGTCATTTGGTCCAATTTTAAATGAAGTATTTTGTTTTAAACGGTGTCCGAATACTTTCGTGGGCTACTGTACATATTATAACCCGTTATCGACATAGATCATCATTCTCCCTATGGTTACTTATGCGGAGAGGTGGGAGCCTGAAAAAGCCTATGGGGAGACATCGCCATTTTCCTTGGGGATGCTACCATGCTCGATACTGTACGATTAATCAAATAATATTAAAACTGTTATACAGTATATTGCACAAATAATCCACTCAACAGAATTTCAAACTCCATTTCACAGAATATTAATAGTCGATGAAAGGTATACAAACATTCAATTATGAAGTTCATACACAGCGCATTCCGTTCGAATCATTTCCCTGTTATCTACAGGACAAATTATCAAGCATCAATGACGGTTTCATGAATAATTTCTTACATAAGAGAATCAGTTTTTGTCGACGGTGCATGATCTCACGTTGCATTCCAGTTATTCCCATTTACAATGAAATCACGCCTTTTCTAAACAAACATTGCTCGCATTAATATTAATGCAATACTCGTGTATGTAGGTAAACAAGAATCATCATCCTCGTAGCAGAATTTCTAAGAACGATAATTACGTATTCATGTTGAAAAACGTACGTATTTTAAAACGCGTGCACTCGGGGTTGTGTAAAATAGATAAAATAGTTGTAAACTGTAAATATTCCGCGACGATGTTGGTGTAATTATCTGTGTTAATTGATTCATCATTATATAATCGTCGGTTACTGTTTATACAGATTTGTCTCTTGTCGAGTGGGAACCGAGATACGCGTCGCGACGCGTACTTATCGCTCCGAAAATGTTTTTATACCAATTTAAATCATTCCTTTATCAAAATGCACGGTTGCAGTGATAAATGGAATTCAAAAATACACTCCGTGCCGAATGTATTTTATATCGCGTGAAATTCAATTTACGACGAACTTTCTTGAAATTGAATAATAATAGAAAATTGTGGCTATGCTATGATTATTGCGATTTCGTTTCGCTTTTCCTTCGCTCTGCTTCAGGCTGGAATTAAAACGAGGAATTTTCCTCGCTTCATTAATCTATTAACTGGAAAGAATGACTTAACTTGTCATCGAATAATAATACAATTATTCCAAAGAAAATTCATGTTATTAGTACCTGGTACCAAGAAGATAAACTAATACTTTTATGTTTATTTTATTTAAATTACATTTTGTGAAAGATTTATATTTTCGTTGGAACGCGTGTTAAATTATTATTAATATGATAGGTATCTCAATATTTATTTGATTGACTAACTCGAAATTGCGTGAGCAGCTTCACTGATGTTGACGCAAGTAGCAGAATTAAATGGAAATAATTGTTAGCAATCACATGGTGAGGAAACATGTTCATCCAACAATGAATACTTATAAACAGTTTCAAACAAACAATTCTGATTCAAACGTTTGAAATCGTCATCGTTTCTGACTTGACTTCGTCTTTAGCAACATGAATCACACACGAATGACCACGTTGATCCATCGAAAACGATCAATCTAGCGGAAAGACGGTCTAAGAATCGTGACAGGAAGAAGGAAGAAATTCCGAGGGATGAGCGTGTATTAGCAGTGACCGGTGTCGTGGATGACTTGACGGCATAAATGTTAGAAAATTTACACTTCGGGCCAGGTTAAACACGTGCTCGAGTCGCACGCCGATTGCCGCATCTTAGGCCGACCACGTGCGCGTAGCTATGCTCGACGTTGGCTTGAACTTTACATAACACAAGTTAGTCGCACGCGTGCGCCCCACGCACGTGAGTGAGCCACGTATGTATTTACAGGTAAGTGAGTAGAGAGGCGATACGTTAGTTAGAAGTCGCCAGTTTCTGCTTCTGCTCAACGATTTATGTAACCAAAGATCGTGTTAAACGGACTACTTTTTCTCATTTTCCTCATCATCCTTTTCTTACCTACGTCCCTTTTTGAAAATGTACTTTCAATTTAGATTATATCAGTTCCAGAATCCTGATCGTCTCAGGACTCGGACAAAGTGCATTTTACTTAGGACACTTCTCTTTGCGACGTATCCAAAAATCATAAAAATTGGTATTGAATCCCTTTTTCCATAGTTTTACTAATTATTGTTAATCACAGCAATCCGTCATCTGATGGTTAATTATTAGAAATTTTTTCAAAGTCCATGTATGAATTAATTTATTTTCAAAATTCTCTTTCATCCTAAAACTTTCTTAAACCATCTCCACATCCTAAAGGTCATCATCCTTTCTTTGAAATTCGAGTTATCCAGGATCGAGTGTAAATTATAAAATGCTCTCGCTCCAGGATAGAGAGTGTAGGAGAGAATGGACAAGACACGGTGAATCAGTTTGGAAATGGAGACTGTTCGAGGGAACGGGTTGTATGTACGGTTTTTGCGTAACGGTGTCTCTTTGTGGGGGAGCGAGCGGGAGTATGATGAAACTGAATGAGTAAACGTTGCTTAGGATTAGTCACAGTCTCTGACGATGATTTAGATCGCTGTTTCACTGGTAGTCTGTTGTTTGTCTTGGAGCACATAAAAAATGAAATTAATGTTGTACTTTTTGAAATTTATATATGTGACATCGGGAATATTTATTGATAACAAAACCTAGAATTTGTAGCGGATATATCAAATAATAAGAGGCAATAAAATTATCAATTAATTTAGGAGGAAATAAGAAATTAAATGACCATTTGCAGCTGTTCCAAATGTTAAACAGTACGAATAATACGAGTAATGGTGTGAGTAATTTAAAAAATGTTCATAACCGTAATAAGAACAATAGCGAGCTATATAACTGTTTAATCGCCTGTCGACATTGAACAACGGTATCCAAAGAAACAGATTGCGTAACGCGGAGCTGTTATTCAGCGAGGAGATGAAAAATCTATAAATTCAGCACGTACATGGTATCTGGCAGGCCAAGTTTCTAAGAATAGATGAAAAGAAGCCGCGTCGTCGACTAAATATTTCACTAGCATAAACAGTTACATTAATTATAATTGCATTGTAAATATTGATTTCAATATTTAAACATTGATTGCTCTTATCGGAATGTATTTACCATGATCTTTAATAGAATATTCTACCCTTTAAACCAGCGATTCTCAAACTTTTCATAAATGTCATACCATCGAAACAAAAATTCAAGAATTTCAGTACCGTCAAGAAAAGTATGTCCTGTATAGTATCGAGGAAAGTTGACTTTCCCAGGGAAGATTGCGATATAGGGGAAGCAGCAATTCTCAAAATCTTAAACGTAGTTTAGGAAAAGATAATTGAATTTTTAACTATTAAATATTATAAAATTTAGTCATCAAAATATAAATAATGAAATTAATAGATCTACATCTATGGGGGTTAACATACTGTATACTGCACAAATTGTCTTCGTACCACGTTGTATCTACTTTGTATTATCGTTTCTCTATCTCTCTCTTAATACTCGTATTTCTACATTATATATACAGAGTAATTGTAATAGAAATCATTGTACGGCAATTAAAAAAACGCGCGACGGATCGCCTAGAAAGCGTAGCGTTATTACAATTAGAAAATTAAAGAGAAAAATTCTTATTTATTCTCTCGACCCTTATATACGACTCTCTCTAGACTGGTCTCATTACCAACTATACACCCATAAATTTGTTTATTTGCAACCATTCTATTCTACTCACTGCTTAGTTATATACATATGTAGTTTCCACTGGTTATTAATGGAATTAGTGTTGCACATTTCACACCTCCGCACACTTTACCACTTACATATGTACAGTACCGGAAATATTTATTGCATCACTCTCGAATTTACATATGTAATAAATACAATTTTCTTATTATGACCCAGTTAGTGAACTACACGTTTCTACAATAAATATCTGTTTTAACGCGTTGGCTGTCGCAGTGAAAACAGCCATGTGTAGTCAGACATGTAGAAGAACTGTGGACCGAACTTTGCTCCAAGTAATTAATTTGTGTCGTGACACCCGTATCCACTGATGTTTTCAATTTGATATCCTGGTTTATGTTTCATCCTTTATTTATTCATTTCTTCGTTTTATTTTCACATTAAAAATTAGTGCTCATCGAACGCCGGTACTTCTAGTGTTAATGCTAATAAAATATTTCTCTAACATAATAGAGTAATGAAAATTTAATTGTTTCTTTTTTTTAAGAAAATAAACCCAAAATAATAAAAAATGTAATTATTTCTTCTAGAATGAGTTATTGAAAAATTAGTATTTCCTCCTTCTTTATCACTTTTTTTTCATAATTTTTTCTCGTATCTCTTTTGTATCAATCTGACCTATCCATTGTTCACGAGAAGCATCTACAGATGTGACGGTGTTCCATCGTCCTCGCCTTTTGTTCAACAGATTCTTTCATAGGTCGCTTGTAACAATAAGAATATTCGTGTTCGACAGCGTCCCGTCGTAGCCGGTGTCTGTTTCAATGTTAAGATACGATATCTGTGACGTGCCCGCGAAAATTCTCCAAATGTTCCTGAAATCCTCCGAATTCTTCGCGCATGTCGCATCATAACTTAGACACATTATTTATATAACACCATAGATCGTATTGAAGGTATTATGTAACGAATGTTATGTAACGTGTTTTCCAAAAGTGAAGAAACAAACTTAGATCCCACCAAGCGATTTCAGCAAGAGGACGCCTGAACGCTTTGATCTTCGCCTCTTTCCTTCTTGCTTGCTTTCCTATTCGCTGCTCGATTCTAAAAGCTGGGAGTTTTCGTCTCGTGCAGAAAATACCGATTCTTCAAAACAACCCATTCGTTCGTTGGGAAAGAAACCCCAATAAAAGAGGTGCGATACGTGATCGTTAACTGATCTAACACAGCTGATCGCTTTCTAGGAAGATGAAAAGTTTTAGTCGAAAACGTTATAAAACATTGAGATCACTTTTCTAAAATATCCTAGACCAGCGATTCTCAACTAGTGGTACGCGTACCACTAATAGTACACGAAAACCAGCTGAGCGATACGTATTGCTCGATACTGTACAGGATATACTTTCCATTTTATTATTATCCATATTTCTTAATCATATACTAAATTTTATAATATCTAATAATTAAAAATTATTAGTTTTGAGAATTTCTGCTTCCTTTGTTTCGCTGTTTTCTCCGAGCAAACCTACTTTGCTCGATACTTTCCTTGAAGGATCATCAAAATATTCATGCCATTAGAAACAATTTTCATAAACATTTTATTGAATTCAATTTGAATATTTTTAAAATTGTATTTAATCAATCTGGTTTCTTTTCATCGGACCATCAGTTTCAATCGCTAACGTCAATTTTAGAAAACGATATCGGAGAATCATTGTTTCCATCAATGGATCTATTCTCGCGAACAAGACGAAGAAGTATTGACATTTCGGTATTATGTATTAGTATCAAATTGTCATGATTATTATTAACCGATTATGTAAAACGATGGTCTGTTACGAAAAGAAATTTTTCTCCTCGTTATCATTTATACGCTTATAGATGCAAGAATGAAAAGCAGGACAGGGAACGATTATTTGCTTGGGTTCGGCGACGTAACGAATAACCTCACGGCCGCTTGCACAACAAGTAGGCGACTATACCTATCTTTGTAATAATGCAGTTACGAAAATGACGCGATTACGTCTCCTTAGGCAACGCCGACGTACAGCGTTAACTCTCGATGCGATGAAATTACGATCGCTCCTTTTTATTCCTCTTTGTTTGATTAGTCCACGATTTCGCGATTAACTAAACTCGTTCTCGGATCATTAACTCCTTTCCTGTCAAGCTAATCGTCACCTTCGAAGAAAGAAATCCAGCTGAAAGATTTAATCTTATCGTCTGATACAAGAGTCATCAATTTCGAATGATCGGGGCGCAAAACTTCCGTCATTGCCGTCTGCATCTAGTCTGACGGCGACAAACAATTTCTCAATTTCTTAATTATCTCTTATCCGCGCGTAATGACCTTCGCATTCTGTAGACCGATGTTGATCGCGATAACGATATCAGTATATCATCCGCGTTGCATCGAAAAACCGATCGTTCGGTTATCGGGTTCAATCGAACTAGAGCGGAAAGGAAGTCTAGACGCTTCGTTTCGGCGTATGACCACCGCGCGATCTCCGGCTCTAACGATTTGGTAATTACCGAAGAGTTACGTAAAGGTGCCGTGAGTAGGAACACGTCGACTCGCCACTTCCTTCCAAATTTCGTGGAACTTCGATAACAATTTCGAGACGGTCGATCGATCGATCGGGCAAGCTAGAGAGCATCGATGCAACGTTACGCGTTCGCTGCATGCTCGAGCGATCAAGAAAACGTGCGATCTTGTGCAACCTAGTTGCAATTCCTCGAAAAACCCTGGCTTAGTACCGTTATTCGAACTTCCCTTACTTCACAGCACGCCGATCACGGGCTTATACAACGGCTTGGCTGATACCGTGCTGCGTTACTCTTTACGTAACGGTCGTTTAATGTTTGAACAAATTGTACGATGTAGATTAAACGCGGCTCATTAGATAGCAACTCACGGACATTCGCTCGTTCAGGCCATCTAGGCGCGAAGCTGTTTCGATCGCTGATCTTTTTCTCCCATTGACGGATCAAGGGTGACGATCGGAGATTGATTTATCACCTTCCACTATTCTATTATGATACGCGCCTAACCGGACAGGTATGACTACATTTCATAATGATTTAACCCTTTCAGATGTGTACGTCTACTCTCAAACATTGAATTAACCCTCGGATGGCAGACCATCGAAAATTTATGGAAAACAATTCATCGAACTTTGGAAATATCGAGGATGTTGAGTGATTGATTTCAAAATTTGTGCAGTTTTATTGACCCCAAGACCAGGATCGAATTAAGATTTTTAGGGGCCGAAGCTATTGAATTTTCGCGAGCCCCCTTGGTTGATAAATTCGGTTCAAAAATTGAAATTTATTGTAAATAAAGTTTAGTCAAAGTCTGAAAAAATTCTAAGGTACATATTGAAGTCTCTAATTTAATGTATAAATGTTAGATGAAACGTTTAACCAATTTTGCGATTAAAATAAGAATTCGAAGGCAACTATTGAAAATTGAAATTTTCGCCTGCTCCTAAAGGTTAATCGTAAAGAAAAGGGGTAACACCATATAGTAAATGGAAGATTTATGACAGAATTTCTGGAAAGGAGGACCCAGGACTGTAACCCCCTTAGAACGCTGGCCAAGACGCAACTTTCAATTGATTAAGAGAATTCGCCAGTGCGAAACTGGATGAAATCTGATTCGTTTGATACCTATGGCACCAAGGCTCGCGATTTTTACGTAGTTTAAGTAACGCTGCTTTCACAACTCGGATTCCACGTTCAAGTTACTCAGCAGGAAAGTTATAATATGATATAATGTAATCGTCATTTCATAATTGCTAGGGATACGTTTTACCGTTTATGTAACCGGGATGAACGAAGAGCAATCAAAAATCTTGCGTAAGTCACCGTATCCATTTGGACGTTTATTCGGGTCGACGAGTTATCTCGACGCTTGATCAACGTGCAATTTTCTACGTATTATATACCCGAGAATTCCGATTTCGATCGTACTTTGCCATTTTTAGTCCACTTACAAAACTGACCTCGTCCTTGAGACAGTAACGAAAAAACAGTTGATAATAAAATATAAACGATGGCGCTTTAAAAAAACAGGCCATATAGGAAGTTGTAATATTAATGCACCTATATTTAACCAACTAACGGATAAAGATTCTCCTCTAAATTTCGTAAGAACCTGCTGTAAAGATTCCTCTTAAACACGATGAAATTAGTAACAACTTTGAAAAGTAAAGTTCGAAAACGAATAAGGGTTATATAAATATTCAGTGTACAATCAATGTTCTATTTAAAGTCAATCAATATAGTCAATAATTAAATCTATAAACAGGATCAATCGATCAATCGATAAAATTATTTTCAGATGATTGTTTCATGTTCACCGTAATCTTCAGCGTAAGAAGATAACGTGCATTGATTGATAACGCGTATGCATCGGGAGTAAAATGAACCTTGAGTTTCTGAAAAATATTGACAGTTATAGAAACTGTATCGGAAGATAAAAGAGGACAGGTCATCTTCAGTAAATAGACGAGATAACGACAGACCACGTGTATTTTGGACGAGCAAAGAAAATTTAATTTTTTTGTATTATCGTAGCAGTTATCAAAATCGAACTCTATCATTAAGAAAATATCATTAAGTTAATTGGAAATTGCTTCCGAGTACCGTTTATTTAAATTCTTGGAAAATTTCTTGGAACAAATGAGGGATTCTAGGGATGTGCGGCTTTTCGAAAGTCATGAGTACCCAAAGTTCGAGTCGCGTCGCATCGGGTCGGAAAAAGTCGGGCCAGATCGAATGAGATTAGGCCATATAGGGCGACATTGGGTGACATCGGATGAGCTCCCGAAAGTGTAGCATTTATGGGGTCCAGAAAGTATTTGTTCACTTTTTAATAATAATGATATTATTAGCCAGCTTCCAATGGGGTCGAAAAGTTTCGGGCACTAAATAAGATGTATTTACATATGTGATAGGATACTTTGGGAAATTTGCTCGAATACCCGCATACTCGTCAAATTAATTTTTAATTTAAAAATTCTAAGAATTTTAAGGAAGAAACTATTGAAACTTTATTTGAAACATGACTCTCAATATTTCAGTCATTCCGTACAGGTGCAAATATGTCAAATATTCACTACGCATATTGCGAAAATATATACTCGTAATGGGTGTTCTATCCGAGCTCTTTGCGTCATGTTCTGCACTTTGTATTGCGTTTTGATGTTGAGATCTATTGTGGGAAAGAGTTCAATTTATGTAACGTGTAGATATTGCTCGGAGGTAGGCGCATTCATACAGTTTCGTCACGGAGTTGGAAAACTCCCAGTTCAGCGGTAGGTGAACGTTTGATAGCTTGGAAGCGTTTAAAGAAATCTAAACTATGGTTTTTGTAAAAAAAACGTATCAATTTCCTTATTTGAATTTTTCATCTTTTCCATACAAAAACGTCCATCTATGTATTTTAAAGAAATCGACATTGTTTGTTAATTAAAATTTTAGATAAATTGCATTTCGTACAACGATGCTTCGTTTAGTACCACCTACATGAATATTTACATTAGTAAATGATGTACTTTCAATTCGCTTTTGCAAGTTTGCAAATTTCTTGGCCAATCTCCATCGTAACTGTAAGAATTGCTCTGTTCATGGACTCTATCGCTGGAGAACGAACGGACGAACGAACTCGTGCTAAATTGGACCGTATTACGTAAGCTTACCTGATTAAAGAACGTCGGGACAAATCCGTGCGTCGACTTTACGAGTTTCAATTACGAGTTCCAGTGTAAACGTCGTTCTCCCGCGCGAAAGAAAAAAGAGCAGAACCGACGAACTAAAACAGTCGGATTACGCTTCCAAGTCTCACGCGATGTTTTAATTGCATCTTTCAAATTAATATACTTTTTTGCGACGTTTATTTCATTAAACGCTTATTTTAGAACCACGACTCTGATTGCCAAATTTTTTTCCTGCTGTTACCTAACAACAGATTGCTATCGATAATACGTCAGTTTTATTCTTCTCGAAAAAAAAAACAATCTACATGGTTATATACAAATAATCTTATTTCTTAACACGAAATTAATATTGGAATTATGACATACTATTTGTCCTATGATTTGTATTACTTAACGCATCGACGGGCACAGTGAAAAATGCCACGGGTAGTAAGACACGTTATAATTGCAATTACTCAGCATACGATCGTTTCATTTTTCAAATTAAACTTTCCACCTGCTACCTTACGTAAATAGGATAATATTAATGTCATATGACATTTTTTCCTTTCATAGCTGTTCGATAATAAGAAATTCTTGGTATTAAGAACCTGTAATCAGCGTCGTAGCTAATCATTATTATTTTAATATTAGGAGAACACAGAATTTTATACGGCCCCCATGATCTATGGAGGATTACTTACTTGAAGATTATTTATAAAATTATATTTCAGAGCTTTATTTAACCTACGCTGCTGAACTACTAAAAAGATAATTAAAATCACGAATACATGACAGGCTTCGTTAAAGTGTTAATTAACATCTTGCAAACCATTCTGTAACACCTCAATAAAATTCGAACGTTAAAAAGATACTTGCCGATGTATCTACAGTGGTTCGTAAAAATTTTTTTCTAAATGCAAAATGTATTCTGAATTTTCCATTTGCCCGCGTTGTTCGATCGAATGGGGAACGGGAATCGCGTGCGGCAGCATTCGCGTAAACGTTCTAAATGCGCTTTCTTTTTCTTCCATCGAGATTACCTCATCATATTCTTGCCAACAGCAGCAGCAATAGCAACAGTTCGCAATTTTCTTGCGCATTACGTGGCAGGCTGCATACCACGCCGGTCTCTCCCCAATGTAAAGTGTCGTAACTAAGTCTTTCACCGTCGTGAAATTAATATCTTAAGAGGCCGTAAGTTTTCTATTACGTTAATACGGTCGAGCATGTCGCATTTAGAGGGTGGAAAATTGTTAATAACGTTTCACGACGGATCTTCTTACGGGAGGAAATATATTTTTCAATTAACACGTTGACTCGTGTGTGTGTGACGTTGGAATTTCTATAGGAATCCATCATACATATTATTAGAAATTCTTTGATGTACCACATCGAGCATGGTAGACTTCTTAAAGAAGAATGGCGATGTCCCTTTCCCCCTTTGTAACCCCTAATTCTCAGGTTCCTGACCGCCCCCCATACGCTTGCTCGAATTTCCGGGTTTCATGGTCTTCGCCATAGGCTTCTCCTTCCCCGGGTACCCGCCTCACCCCGCAAGTGCCCTGGAGAAGAATGATGCTGCAGTATTATTTCTTAATTTCTTCCGGAAGTCTACTTTGCTCCTAATTAAAAATATACTTAATTAAAAATAAATGAATTAGTTTTGAAAAGAACTTTAAAAAGAAATTAAAACATTGAAAAACTAAAAATCTTTAGCAATTTCACTAATTTATACCGATTATAAACAAAAATTGATTAAACCAGTCAACATTAAATTATCAAAAGATTTTAAATTATAATACTAGAAACTGATTATCGATCAGAATATTCTAGTCGTTCTATAAATACTGCTTCCAGAACGTAACACGATGAGAACGATTGAGACGAGTATATTTTTATATCGCGGCCGTAATTCCTCGTTCGAACGTCGTGAACTCGGTTTTATGACCCTTTGTAAATTTCGTCGAACCGTTTTCGTAGGCGCAAGAATGTTGGATTCTCTTTTAGACAGCTAATAGGTAACAGAACGATCAAAACGTCGCCGGCAGTTAATTAATTTTACTAATGCGTCTGGGCTCGTTTTACCGGCACGTTTAATTATTCGATACGTTTCGTGATCGCATATTTTATTCTCCTAATAGGAACCCGTTAACGAACTTTTCCTCGGAGAACGAGCGAACTGGTTACGACGATCGTGTTGCCTACTAACGATCCGATTGGAATTAAAATGCATACAAAACGACGAGAAGGATACGCTCGTGATCCTGTTCCACGTGGAAAAATTGAAATCGATGTTATGCTCGTCTTTACCATTAGAAACATTCTAAACGGCATTAAATATATCTTAGAAAGTGTAACATTTCTTTTGAATTTCTTGAATTTCGGTTTAATTCATGAACCGTTCGAAATCATACTAATTAGCTTTAATAATTTCAGTTGCATTGAAATATTGATGCAGCGTCAAAGGAACACGGTTTTGTCGAACAAAGACTCGACTGGCATTATCCTGAAAGATGGGCGTGTGCGGAGAACGGGATGAGAAAAAAATAATCTGAAAAAGGCGCATCTTGCAGGCTGTACCGCAAGTGCATCCTGGTGGCTCGATCGTACGACTCTGACCTTGTCTGGATGTTCACCCCACGTTGTTCTGCTGGTTCGTTCGTTCGGTCGCTCGATGCTGGCCGCTTCGTTTCGACTTTGGGGCCGAGACGGAGCCGGCTTGCTTATGTAATTTAAAGCGGGTCACGGCCAGACACACTCGAAAAACCCGCCTTTCGCCGTCGACATTTGAATCGGCCGGGCCGCATTGCAGAACGCTCGATAACAACGTTTCGCAGTGAAAATTTATGCGATGTGCACTCCTGCAAGCTTACCCTAACAGTCCTACTACGATACCTTAAACACACGATTACTAAATATACGCCCATGGTACAATTGCCATATCAGGCGAGTGTGAATAGAAATTTATTTGTAACGGTATTTGTGATTTCTCAAAGACTAATTAGTCAAAATGTCGTAACTTTGCTGCTATAACCGATACATTTTGTGACGATAAAATGGAAATTTTTAAATAAACCATATGGTATGCCCGTCAAGAATATGGATTTACGATACACAGTGTATTTATCAGTGACATGAGGGTATGAAAAAGTACTTCCGTTGCGTTAATTCACCCGCATTGCAGAATATTTAACTGACTGACTGGGTAGAGACAGCAGTTGGCAAGAATATGCTAGCTACAAATTTGCAACCTATTCTCTGCAATGGAGAATATTGATCGAGAGATATCGCGAATGATTAAGATCGCTTTTGGGCACAAACCAATGGAGGAGTAACTAATTGCTTTTTCTTAGAATCATGGCTAAATCAAGATCTCTTCCTTAGTAGGATAAATAATTTTTTAAACATTTGCGAGATAATAGAAATAACATATTTTCAATATTTTTATACCGGTGGGTTCAATGACCTCCCCCTTTGATTTTTCTATGGTTAAAACAAGCGTTCAACTTTGTGTTATTCAGAGTTGAGAAATCTTTTCTGAGGACGAGATAAAATATATATGGTCCTGACACAAGGTGGAACGCATCTGGAAGAGGGACAAGGATCATGTTTTAGAAAGAAGGCTCGTAAAAAAGTCAGTTTTACGGGTACGAAATAATTTGTGTAAACCAGACTGGGAGGTAGAGATAAAATTAGACAACCCTTCTACGTGTGTCTGCTTGCGCTCCGCTTTGGTATTTATATTTACAACCGCGTCGTCGTCCTACGAGCAAGAACAATGAAGCGTAATCTTTTACATTTTGCTTCGTAGAATGAATAACCAACGCAACGCGTTTTGTGCCAATCCAAAAACAAAAGTAAATCGACGTTGTTGTGTGAATCGCGTTTGAACAACGAAGGAAGGAATCGAAAAAGAATAGACTAGAAGTATCGGTGTAAAATGCAATATTCCACAATATTTTACCAATAAAATAACGAAAAATTGAAGCCTTCTACTGTATATGTGTCTGCGTTCTATTGATCCAACATCAGTTCACAGAATCGAACAGTAATTGCTCCATCAGTTTCGCAACGCACCGAAACCAGAGGCCGAGTGATAAATAAACATCGTCGATTTTCAATTTCCCCATCGACAGCAAAATTCGTCCCGCTTGCACGGTATCGCGAGAAAATGATTGTACCGAGGGAACAATCGTATCTCTGCCGCGATCTCGATCGTACGGCCGCGCCAAAACCGCAATTAATCGTGCCATTAAATCGCAGCATGTGCCGTATGAATATGACAAGGCTGTGTGAGATGGTTACGCGCTCAGTCCCGTTGCGAAGGAGATTTTCTCGCGACCCGACGCTTTCGCAATTAGGAAGACTTTGACGCGAAACAATGGGCGACGATCGTCGTTCGATTATTCGAGAAAAACGATCGTGGGTAGATCGATGGTCGGGTCCATTTCTAGGCGCACAGGTGACTTTATGCAACGAGGAGCGGAATCGCGCAACCTCGCCTCCTTGCACCGCATTTCATAACGATTCCTCAACGGTTTCAGCACCCGTTCCTGCGAGCTTCGCGCACGTAACCTTTCGCGCGCGTTTCTATTGTCGACCGTTCGACGAAGCTGACGAAATCGACGTGCATCATGCCGATTCGCGAATGCCTAACTGCGAGTAGGTGCCGCGAACTTAACCGACCTGTTAGACCAGGCACTGGTATTAGGGCAATTTCTCCAAGTAATACTTTCTACCTCGGACAAACACCCTTAGATAGCAGCTACCAGGTTAAACGTGATTTAGTAGTAGCGTGTCGTCGTTGTGATTGGTTTTAATTACGATATGTCACTTGGAAAAATTGTCCTAATGGTTCGTCCCTGCGCTAAACGAACCTCACGAGCGCAGTTACGAAATCTAGCAGGATGCACTGCCGTGAGATTCAGCAGAGACTCCTTGGTACGTGTACCGAATGATTTCGTAACCGGAGGCATCGTGATCCAAGAAATTCCTCGGTCAAAAATGCAATGATTCGAGTAATTCGTATTGGAGAAATTAATACATTGTTAATCGGTCGCGAGTACGTTTCCTAAAGGAAATGGCGATATAGAGGAGGCAGGAATTTTCAAAATCTTAATTCTGACGATATCAATATTAAAAGTAATATAATTTATATTAAATATTATAAAATTTAATATGTAACTGAGAAATATGAATAATAGATAAATATCAGTTCAAGTTTTTCCTACAGAAGGGCCTTTTCCTACATTTGTATCTTTGCTGGGGATGCCTAAAAGAAAGGGCGAAAACCCGGGACATTTCCACCTTTCTTGGATAAACCTAACTTAATCTCGTGTACGCACCTGTCTTTTTATCATACGTTGTTGACGTAGATTTTGACTATATACTTATTTTTCTATTAGGTGTACAAATTAATCCTACATCTTTTTCTTTTTTTTTTTATTAAACATTTATTTTTAAAAAGTCATGGAAATTCTAATTATTGAACTAATCGTTATTGTTATATTTTCGCGTCACTTTTGAAATACACAGAAGCAGTGGAAAAATATTTAAATAAACAATAATTAAGAAAATGTAATACTCAAGGCATCAAATTAATTTATATACCTAATATTTTCTGGAACAGAGCGGTATATATGTCTAATGGTAAACAATAATTTAGTATATTTACGATAGGATCATTAATATCACAACAATGGTCCATTATTTTTGAAAACGTTTATCCAAGTGGTTATAAATGTCGGTGTTAAGATATATTGTTCACCGTAGGTACAAGAGCTGCTGAAATTTTGCAAACTTTCACTATTTCGAATATCGTTTATACGGGGCTTGGACTTGCGAAACCAAAGATAATCCTTCGAGATAAAAGCAATTTGCGTGCGAACTCGCGTGACATTTGTCGTTCTCGATTACGTATTATACACTGAGGAGAAATGAAAATGCAATCGTACAGAGTTGCAATGATTATCAGCATCGAGTAATTAGACGCATGACGTTTATTCTTTTTTTCCCGCGAAAAGAAGCGCGCCAATGAACTTTAATTGGAGAACAGTTGATTAGATACGTTCTTATGTAACCGTGCGTACGACGAAGCGAGTTTAAAAAAGTGTTGTTTTAAAAAAAAGTGTTTTAACGCTGTCGATTAGATTTATGGGTGATATAAAGGAAAAATGCCCCGTCCGTAAATGTTTTGTCTTGTTTTACCACGTCGTATTCGCAGACGATTTTCGAGCTACTTTGTATCATCGTTTCTAACTATCTTGAGTTACATCATCGTCGACGTTAAGTGTCAGTGAATCACTTTCCGTCCACTGATCAACGGATGACCTCATTTGACTAACAAGTTTATAAGTCAAACTGTAGTATTAAGGCAATCATAGACGCGGAGACGGTCCTTTTTAATCTTTCCATGTGATCGAGAATCCTTAAACGAATTGTCCGATTTGAAATGGAATTCAATATTGAACAATGTATCACAGTCGGGAATAAATTTTCTTTTTTGTAGTTATCTGAAGTCATTGATAATTGTCTTTACGTAAGTGTTTGAGTACTTCATAAATCCAATCTAACGAAGACGTCTTCTTTATCATGTTTTCTTCCCGTTACGAGCAGGAAAGATATTTCAATAACGGTAAATTAAAAAAAAAAAAAGGAATCGAATTCTATTAGATGGAATTATTCTTTAATTTTGTTCCATTTATCTTCAAGTTTTACGTTTTGTGCTTTGAATGTGCGAAAACTTGCATAAGTGAATATTCAGCGATTTGAACGTGAAGCCATATATCCTACCAATAATTCTGAATGAGTTAATCATTTCTAAAAATGTTCGTTCGATAATTATTATTGGTCGTTAAGAGATTCCACGTTACTCGGATTTCAAGCTGTCCTCCATTAATTTCATCCAATCGTTTCCTATATTTTTCTTTTGCCATTTTTTTCCCCTCGGAATATAACGAGCAAGTGATTAGAACCGAAAAACGTGATCTCTCAGATTGTTGCAAATAATTGTATACGAGCGTCGGCTTTATAGATCACGTCCATGTACCTCCGTAATGATGTTCTCGATTCTTTGTGTTGCTCGTGTGTCTGTTGTATAATGCCTTCGAGGTTTCTGATAGCCAGCCAGTTTGTGTATCGCGATGTCTCTCGTACTCCCGTGTACCATTATGTAACATCTATGCCCCACTGAACGTGTGGCATTACCATATTATGAGACTCTCCTTCTCTCACCCCCTCTTTTTCTCTTCTACACTATTTTAGATATTTTCTCATGTTTGTCAATTTTTATAACATTTCTGCACTATTCAAATTGTTATCACACCTCTCTGACTTTGTTTACAGATTAAGGTAATTAAATCCACTTAAAAAATTTTAAAAAATTTTAATTCTACAGAACCTGATTGACGCTTAACTTTTTTTATATTTGAACAATTTCTCTACTTTTTATTTTTTTTTATTCATAAAATGACAAAATTAAATATTTTCTTCCACTAACACCTTTAATTCATTGAATGCTGTGAAGAAGGATTTTGCTAAATTAATGGTATACGATATTTCCAATACGATAGACTTTCACATTTTCTTGTAATTTATGTACTAATTATTTTTCATTTATAATTTTATTTACAATTTGCTCTATTTGATAGTGACAAGTAGTATAAATGTTAATAATGTAACAGAACTAGTTCAGGAAACGCGATCACCATAAGGTTAATTACATAATGTCTGGTCTACATTAATGGATATTCAGGTGTACGATTTGAAACATTTTATTTTATTGCATACTTGAGTTTGAAATTAGCACCCCGTCACATATTTGCTCGGCTCCATTTTGTTCTTGTTCACTTCTATCATTTCCTGTACACCGTTCTTCGAAGTCGGACTGCGTAAATTAGAACAAAGTCGAGTAATGACGTTATCAATTAATTCGTCATTGATGTGAGAAACAACCTCGAAGAAACGGATTAGAATACTGCACCGATTCAACGGGTTCCAATTATTTACATTGTCACGTAACTTTTATTACATCGTCTAATAATTATTAATTTATTCTCGAATTCACGTCACTATCAAAATTAACATCTAATGAACGGTAATTACGGTGAGGAGTTTAACGTGAAGCTTAGGCAAAGGATTGTATAAATGATTCTCCATCGGGTTTTCATCGCTCGTATTACGGGACAGCTCGTTCCCCGCGATGTCGGTAGTTGAAAGTCACGGTATGCATTCTGCAACGCGAGCTGCGGTCGCGTTTATGCCTGTGAACCGCGAGCTTCTCGTATTATTATTATAGCGTCTATATTTAGTGCCAATTAATCAACTGTCGGGCGTATCCGCTTCAGCAGCGTTCATTTTTAACGAACCCTCGCAAAGAATGTCGCACTCCGTTTCTCTCCATTGAAGCTGCACAATATGCAATGATTTTGATCAATCTTCAGCTGTTAATGTATCGTGAAAAAGTAATTATCAAAATAGTCCTACGCTTATAACGCTACGATTAATTTAACGAAATTCATTTCTGATTTCATCCCCGTTTTCTTTTCTCTACTTTTATCTTTTCTTATAAATTAATCACCGTGTAATTAGGTAAAACTTAGGTTGGTTTTGTTATTTTTAAATAACATATACATTCATAAAACAGCTTTACTTTGAGGTACACAAAATTTTTCACCTTTTTCATATTTTCTAACAGTATTCGACGGGAGAAGATTTTTGGCGAAATACCTCGCATGTCTATCTAAATATGCTTTGTATGTTTAAGATCCTAAAGTTAAAACTAATATTTCTGAGCCATTTTCATCAAATATTTTTAAAGTACAAAAGAATGATCAATAATTTTGTGTGTTCCAAAGTGAAGTTCAATCAGCGGCTTTAATTTAAAAAAAATGAAAATTCACAGATTCGTGGGTGTAGCATAAGGAAGAAGATATTACAACGTATCTTACTGCACACCTTCATTTCTGCTGTGATATTCGACGCGTGAAATGTGCACTGTTTGAAAGGTGTTCGTCTATTCACCCTGAAACGGTCAGACATAGAGGAATAGGGAACAATCGAATCGAATCGAATCGCGTTTCTGCGAGCTATCGATATCTCCTTTTCGTCTTCGTCGAATTTTATTCCAACCGTGCGAGAATAATGAACCTGATTTCTATCGTTCCTCTAAATGTCCGTAATCCATTGTTCGGGCTCGATGAAAGCACGTGAACGCCTACATGCTCGGCAAAGAGTTATGAGTAATAACAGCCGAAGTGTGTTATGTATTATAGAATAACCTACTTTTATCGTGGTCCATTTATTGCCAAATTTCACCAATTTCATCATGAGCTAAAATCAATTGATTTATTTCAATTACACACGCGCTTGCGGTAATGTTCATTCGTCGAACAGTGTATATTCTATTTTATTACCCCGAACATCGAAGAAAATAGGTAGATAGATTTGTATATTGAAAGAATAATATCTAAAATTTAGAAAATGAAAATCGGGGCTTATTTGGAGTTTTTAACCGGGTCAGTAAAGATCGGAGGTTGATTCGAATAATGGAAACTCTGCTGTAACCTATATTCGAATTTCCAGGTCGAATCAATTTCCAAGAAAACCATGTTGGCTTCGAGAAGGATATTTGCATCAAAGAAAGGAAAAATGCACGAGCATTAAAAGTTAGCTGGCTATACTCGAGTGGTTCCCTCCCTTGTAAGTTGAGTAGATCGTTCTTCCGCTTGTCAGCTCCGCAAAGATTCCCGTCATAATCGACGGGACCAATTTCATGGACAAAGAACGAAGTGGATCGTCAGTTAAAGATTAGCCAAGTTGACGATAACCGGGCAGAATCGATAAATTCACGGTCGTGGTGCCTTGTTATATAAATGACATTAGGACATTGCCTCAGTTTATCCTTGGTGTCTGGACGAAACCAGTATCGAATCGCTCGATCATGCATCAGTTACTAGCAGCGGTGGTCGTGTATTTTTGGCGAAAGAAATTAGCCATACATGGACCTAGAATATTTTCTATCGTAGATATTTTTCTCTAATTGAAAATATAGACGCTTTGTATTTGATAGTCATAATATTATAGTTAACAAATCGAAAACAGTAGAAATTAGAATATATATATCCCTATTTGCAAGTTTATCCGCCGATTCAGCGTGAATCATGGTTCATTCCCGTATACCATGAATTATTCGCAATAGTTGGAGCGCAAACTTCGAGTCGCATAATCACGACTAGAAAATTTGTTACAGTTTCGAAATAATTTCCATGGCCTCAGAAACTTTACAGCCACACTGGGGAATAGAAAAGGTTAGGAAGTCGAGTTACGTAAAATAATCTTCCAGGACATTGCTCTTTTCGCCTTTCGTCTTGTCCTCGACGACGGTGTTAAACATCGAGGAGATTGATTGATTATATTGGTGTCTTTGATCTGTAATTACTTATCATCTGTTCACCAGGTCGTAATGACCTTTATCGTTCATCGGAACTAACGTATTCCCACGTACCATGCATTCACAGTTACTCCGCGATTCAGCTGATTAATGCGGGATTATTTATAAGCAGGGTTAATTAATCCCTCCTTTTCGTCTCGAGGTATTTTAATAGTACGCGTTGCGATTAATGAGGCGTTGTTTCAATCCGCTCGACAATGATGCAGCTGGTCAAGAGTATCTATATTTATCTCGAAAGCGCTTTTAGTTTATTTTTTAAATTACTAATTTCGGACTTGCACTATTTTTCCACTCACCGATTCATATAAACGATCGAATTATCAGTAATTACTTTTATTTTTTATTTTGTATTTTGATAAAAGTTATCACGATATAAATAGGAATTCCCTGTTATTGCAGCATCGAATTCCGAGAATCAACTTTCTCGCGAAACCTTCGTCTACCTTGGAAGCAACATTTATTTTGCGGTAATTATGCCGCCGATACAAAGTATTTATTTCGCTCGATAATGACCCTCTCTTAACGGGCTCATTTTCATACCGCTTGTGCTCGGTGAACTATGTCTCTACCGGCAAACGTCGCGACAAAAAAGCAGTTCAACTTGTAGAATTTTATCGATACAATGCACATTATGCGAAAGTTATTATTAGAGATTTGCTATCTTATCCATAACAAGTTCCAGCAACTTTGATTTGTCTGCGTTCGATAATGAGGAGAAATAATTTATTGCATTGCTACATCTATCTATTGAAAGCAAAGTTCGATAAGAAATTGTGAATGCATGTATTTGAAACACGATACACGCGTTCCACTACGAGTTGTAACGAATTGCAATTAGAATGTTAATCGCAAAATTTGGTTACAAAGGAATGATTTCTGTGCATTTTAGATTTAAAAATACATGAAGCGACTGAAACAGAATTAAATTCCTGCTCTGCTAATGTATAATATACAGTATCATTGAAATAAAAATTGAAGAATTCCGGTACCATCAAGGAAAGTGTGTCTTGTATAGTATCGAAAAAAGTAGAAATTTTCAAAATCTTAATTTTGAGGAGATTAGTATTAAAAGTAACTTATCCAATGTTTCTTTATTCAATGAAAGCTCAATCGCACCTGAAGCCCATTCTATTAAGGAAGTAATTAACCATTCTCAACGAGCGGATCCTTCGACACAAAGGACTTCTAATCAAATCTAACCAAAGCATAGTCTCCGAGCTAACCGCAATTCCGTTTTCCCACAGTTCTCCAGCTTTCAGGCTCATTGCAACTGCACTTGCAACATCCACGCGCAGCTCGGCTGAGATTCTCACAGAAACGGATAGCTTCCATAATTTCTGTCGTGGCCGTCGGCGAAATTTCTTTCTCGAAACATGCTCTTCGTTCGTCCGTTTCGATCAGAATGCAGAGGGAAATGCGCTCGATGCATTCATGTACGTGGTAGGTATACGTAAGATACTGCGAGCACACCCGAGACTTCTGGCGCGGGCGTGGCACGATTAATTATGGAACACGCATAATGCATGGAATGTTACAAGTTGGTCCAGAATCTTACTCTACGTATACTTCTCTAGCTTTAAAAGTATCCCGTGGGCTTGTCATCTTCGCGTACAGTCCTGTCTCGTCTCGTTACAAGAATAAACATGGGTCAATCAAATATAAACTAAAATAGTTTCCTACCAACTGCTATTACAAAAGCTTGGGAAAATTAATGATTCTGTTTAAACTGACTTTGCACAATTTGTTTTGATTTATGATCGTTCTGTTAATATAATAGCTAACATGATGTCCAATAGGGAAAAATTCCAAAAAATATGAAGGGGGATAACCAAGAGTAGTCAAGGGTAGTCTTTAAACCAAATTAAACGCAGAGTGCGTCAGGGAAAAGATCGAAATTCCAGTTTCTGCAAAAATTCTGACAAACTTCAAACTTGGTAACACATATTAAGGAATTTTTTCAGATTTTTCCATTGCAAAAAGTGAAAAGCCGTAAAAGAAAATTACAAAAAACGCGATGTCTCATTAAAAATGTATGAGCACTACTATTATATTACTATGGTAATAATATATTAGCATAGCTATTATTCTCGAATTTTTTCAGATTTTTTGTTAAAAACCAATTATTTCGCAAGAATAAGTAACTTTTTATTTCTTCTTTTTTTAAGATATGTATTAAGTATTTTCAATGGATTCACATTCACACAAATAATATATAGGTTAGTGTATCAAACTGCGAAACCTGTCACTTAGTGGAAAGTGATGTACGAGTAATAATAGGTAAATGCAAATTGTCAAAAAATAAGGATTTAAATTTATTATTCTATGTGCGGGGTAGGATAAATTAGAGAGTAGGTATCGAAGGTGGCGGCGATATTCGATGCACGTTATTTCGTTTCATGCTCGATCCAACGAATTCGTAACGAGGGACGCTGTAACGCCTTGTTACAGAACTACCGCTCACGTAACAATCAGCACGTTGAGTAACTCGTTCCTTCGAGTTAGATGTTACGAGGTGAGCTTTACATTGGTGCCCACCGGCGTAAAAGCGACACGTAACCTGCTTTACGACTATTATTGTTCTGAAGAAAAAAGAGCGCAAAAAAAATAGAGAAGGAAAGGGAATTTTGACGATTTTACAGCGGAAATGTTAGAGCCATTTCGTTGGCGCACGCGCTGATTCTCGGAAATTATGCAACTGTATGATTCATTAAAAAGGTCGTATCCAAATTTGGTAATAGGCAATTTTATCATTTTTCACGCGGGAAACTTTTCGCTGCCATATACAAGGTGTTCCAGTAATTATGGTACAATCAAGAAGACGTTGATATCTCTTGAAAAAATGAACAGAAAATACAGAATTATATTTTCTTGATACCAAAAGTAATTCAGAAACAAAATAATATAATTTCCAATTATTGAATATTATACAATTTTGTATTGTATGTATAAGTGAGAAATATACATAGTAATTGTATATTTACTAGGACCAGCCTCCTATGTATAATAGGGCCCCTTCCCTATATCGCCATTTTCCCTAGGAGTGTACACTCACGATCAAATCAAACTTTTCATGAGAAAATGGCGACGTCCCACGCGCCCTTCTCCCGACCTTTCCCATAACTGATCAAGGCGAAAATGATGGAGGAGAACTCTACATATACATAGCCCTCACTGCCTGCGAGTAAACGTTTATGCGGGAAATATTTATAAAAAAGATGATAATTTCAATAATTAATTGTGTTATCATAGCATGTAATTTTCCTCATTTTCAGGTATTATAGTTAATAAACTTTATACTATGCTTCCAGATAGACGTCACGGATTTATTATCATGTAATGGTTACAGCACTGATTCTGTGTTAATGATAGAATCGTGAGATTATCTCGATGCGTATAATTACTATTGAATTAGCGAAGATAGATACTGTGTGCTTGAGAAGTCTAACTAAAAATACAGGTAATAATACTGGTGACTAACAATAAGCGTTTCGGTAATATCGCCATTCAATGCAAATTTAGTTTCGCTTTGTTTCGTGATATCATGTTGAAGTAAATATGATTAACATAATCGAGAAGAAATGCTTTCAATTGTGAAACAAATGAGAGATGAAAATTTGCAGAGACGAGGGCAAAATTAACTCTTCAACAGCGGAACTTAAGTCAATAATGACCCAAACTTATAAAACATATGCAAGAATATTAATCTGGTTTATATATTAGAAGAATAATATTTAAAGGAACAGTGTATTTAGAAAATGAAATTATATGAAATAGAAAATTAAATTAAAATTGGCTCGCTATCCGATGGTTAATGATAAAAGATAATATTGTTCTATCCGTTTCGAAAGGCTATGTGACATAACGAAATTCTGCTTCCTTCAACCGATAGACACGAAACATCATTTTCGAAATACGAATTTGCATTTCACGATAGCACGTCGCCACAATATTATTTGCCACGACATTACGTAAGATTATATAGATATGGGTTATTGCGTAACAGCCATTAATGCATTTAACGACTCTTACGTTGTCGTATATTAGGTGGTTTTCAGTTTGAATATAGTAATGAGCACAGTAACGAACAACACGTATATTTGATCATAAATTTACCATTTATTTTAATTACCCAAACGACAAGCAACTAGCAATGAAATTTATTGAGTAGTACATCTACAAATTACAAAAGGTTCATTGAACAATTAAACGTGAAAATGGCAGGATTATTATTAAAAGATCATTCTGATTGCGAGAAACATTCTTTAGTTTGACATTTGTACGTGCAACTTAACACTTAATTTTAAATTGAAAATAAAGTAGAAGAATAAATATAAAATTATTCTTTATCACAACAAAAGTCAGTATACATTTCAACAGAAGTATCTTGACAATTTCGTTAAAACGAAAATTCAACGAAATGAGAGGAACGGTATTTTTTTGAATTAATTACTGTAGTTATTTTTTCCCACATCTCTATTAAGAGTTAAATATGCGAAATTCAGATTCGATTCGAAATATTGCACCAACGTAAATGGGATTTAACGTGGTACCTTGCGCGTGCATCCGGTTTCATGTCGGAACCGGTCGCGCGCCGCTCGTTACCATCATTAAAACAGCCCGCTAATGAGAATGCCATTGTGTTTAAGCGTGCATGCTCGGTACACCTCGTCCTCTTTTTGTCAATTGATTGTTCCTTTACGATCAATGTTCCTCGCACAATTTTTAAATGGTGAAGGTCCACATTTTTAGGGAGAGATTATATTAAAGGGATCAAGGCCTCGGTTAAAGTATTAATTTCTTTTTTTTTCACTAATTCTTTCTAATTAAACATTCAGATTTTCGCCCGCGGGCCACTTTGGTTCGCAGTCTGTAACATCGTCAATTTTAGTGAAGAGAAAGATTGGATTTTGTAAAATCATCACATTAGGAAGACCCCTTAAACTACTATTCCATTTGGTATCTTTGAAATAATCCAAAAAAGCCAAGAACTTGTCTCTGTGAGTAATAACGAATAAATTAACTCTAGAGTTTCTTTCTTCATAGCCATCAATATTTCCCCCTCGATATTTACTTGGCTCATTCATGAAACTGGTTAAGCTATTTATAAGTGCCGTATTACCGTTTAATTTGCGTAATATTTTATATACATTTACATATTATTCGATAAATAAAACTAAATGGTAGGATTTAAACGTCGATTGCATAGGATTGTTGATGGAAAAAGTATCTGGTGACCACTCTTACGATCGAAAATATAAAAAAGAACGTCCACGTTTCCTGATTCCCATTGTACGTTTGAACGTTGCTCAATCAACGCGTGTAACGCCGTGTTGACACGCGCCCTTACGTAACACCGTTGGAATTCGAGAAAAATTTGAAATCCATCTGGAAATAGAAACTCGATCGAGTCACGCTCGCTCGAGATAATCGTCGCGTCGATTCGCCTACGCGGCTTATCTGTCCTGAGACTTCGGTCTAAAAGTTCAATGTTCGATTCCTCGTGTCGTACGAAACAATTGTATAACGATCTGGCCGATAAAAAGTCGATTCTAGAAAAATTTTAGGGTCTATGCTGCAATATTTCCAATCGATAAATTATGATTAACGCGTAATTTAATAGATAAAAATATGATACAGAATAATTGCATCAAAAGTTTTGGGGTTTGCGCAAATATCATTTTGGAACTCAAACTCCCTTCGGGATCTGAACTCAATTTGGAACCCAACATTGTATTTTAGAATCATAATTTTTCAAATTTACCTTAAATTTTTAAGTTTCTAAGTGTTTTCATATGTTATCACGTATAATTCCGAGTGGATAATCAGGTCCTAAAATTATGGGTACCTCTCTCAATGTGCTGGATAACTTTTCAAGATCTCACCCCATTAGATCCAACCCAAACTTGAATATCGAAATTTTCAGATACCTGCATACCCCTAATATTCAAATGTGATACCGATTGTCAAAGAGTTAAGAACCTAAGTAGGTACTTTAACGTGTAAGTCATTAACCATTAATTACCATGTCTTGATAGAAGAGTAGCAGTATGCGTGTCGATAAATATTGAAAGATAGGACAGCTATTATAACGAAAGGCATAACGGAACCTTGTATAATAATAGCTTAAGAACGTTAATTAAGTAGAACTATTCGAAGAAAAAAAGAGATCTGGCTTCGTTGTCTGTCGTAATCCAGAATCCAGAATGTATCTGTCGGACGATATTCTAACGAGTTATCAGGGCGCGGTTGCATGGTCCATAAATCAAGGAAATCGTGCCGATCTCTTCTCCTATCCCAGAGTTAGTGGTACCATGGAATTTCAAATGGCCCTCGGTTGTGAGAAGGGCAACGAACGCTGGATTTGCCGGCTGTCAGCTTGGAAAGGATTACATTATCGTAATTGAACGTTGCTCCAGACATGCTAATGGCGGGGGCTATTTGTAATTATTTAACTTTGCCTGCAATATGCTCCTCGCGTGAATGCATTACGGAAACCTTGGAACGTACTCGTTAAGAAGATACAATGTTCTAAATGGGAAACTTTACATAAGAAGAAAAATCCACAACTTTAATGATTTCTTAATTGATCAATTACTGTGGATGATTAACTCTTTCCCTACTATAAACTAGTCACCCGTCATAAAACAGGCAACTATAGTTATCCAACTCAAAGTGTTGTAATTAACGAAATATTCATGGATAGAATTGATGAATATCAATAGTCTCGTAAGAACCACGTCGTTATCATTTTATTGTAATAGGTCACGTTGCAACAGCTGACAGTTGCATAGAAAATTATTCACAAAGGACAGATCTGAATCACGAGTTATCCGGTAGACAATAAAGCAGAAAGATTAACGCGTTGTTCATTGCCAGAGATATTAACTTGTTGCTTTATGGCCAGAATCTTTTATTCATGAAGCAGACCGCAGCGGGTATCATTGAACACTAGCCTCTGTTTCTACGTAGGTGGTCAAATGTGTAAACATCTTGAACGACAAAAAAAATGTATCATCGCATCGTAGCCATTGTTCGACCACTTATATGCGCATACAATTGAACCATTTGTAAAACAGTGTACATTATTGAGCAAAGTAGGCTTCCCTAGGAAAAATGGTGTTACTGGGGAAGAAAGAATTCTCATAATTTTAATTTTGACGATCTTAATGTTAAAAGTGATTTAGAAACAAAGAATATAATTTTTAATTATTAAGGTGAAATTGTAGAAAAGCAACTCCCCCTCCGATTTCAACTTTTTCGTTATTTATATGTCTAGATTAGGTTACGGCAAGTTCGATGTCAAAATTATTGAAATTAGTAGTTAACTTTGATTTTAAGCTGACAGAAACAGTAGATAAGCGAGGGTGGCTTGCCGATGCACGCAAAGCCGTGAAGGTATACAAAATTGTTTATGTTATCATATAAAATAAAACTACCGTAAAAGAAACCAAACAATTAAATCTGTTGTTTCTTTCCTGCTTAACAATTTAAGTGCGGTAATCATGGCGGTTTCATTTTTTGCGTAATAAACAGAGTATCGCAACTGTGAGTACCCGTATGATATCACAAATGGTAACTGTGTAACGAATGCGTTCTCACATTCGCGGTTAAACAGTGCAATACGGTTACAGCTTACTACAATGGGTAACAAAAATCTGCACGTGAAAGTATCCCGGCTTTGACTTGCTGTTTACGTAACACGAGTGGGAGTAAAGAGTTTTAAAAGCCTGCAACTGTGTGCTATCACGATTTGACGCTTAAGGCGAACTGATAATAAAAATAAACGAATTATTGTGTCCCGTTGTAGCGTGGTTGCTTTAAACAGCGTTGTCAAAGAAATAACCACCCACGAATTCAGTGAAAATATAATGAATGACAACCTACCAAAATTGGAAATTTAACTGTCGATCGATAAATTGATGTTTCGATGATTGCATTATCAATAAAAAAGTACATATGATGGGAGGTCATTCCCCTATGACTCATTGTCACCCTATGACTCATATTATGACAAATTAGTATATATAGGGTGCCATTACTGACTGGCACCTTTTTCTTCATCAACTTTTATCCCTCGATCTAAGGGTTAATGCCTGGTATAGAAATATGAATGAATTTTAACAAATGAAAGCTATATCCAACAACTGCAACGGTAAAGTAATCGATGATATCTCTTCTGAAATAACTCACGATTAAACGAAACAAGCAGCCGGTTAATTGCAAGTTAAGTGGAGAAACAAGTTAAAACCGATCAGTTTTTCTCTCTAAACGTATTTGTATATTGCTAGAAAAGAAAACATGGATCGTAAAATAAGGTAAAGACCGTGTGTTCGTTTAAATGTCGGTATCGTGTTCTGTTAGCGCGGTCGCGTGCATCGTCGAGATTAATCAACACCTACGGGTTGCGAATTTCCAGCCGCGGTAAACGCAATCATTGTCGTGTACCTATGATGGCACAATCGTGTTGCAATAAAGTGGTAGCCACGATCATAATCGTTACGCGTACAATTTCCTTCGATAGCAGGTTAAGGGGATGAACCACCCTGAATTACATATAAGTAATTTGGCTCACTGGGTTCGTTACAATTTTACTTCTCTGCTCGAGTTGCCGTACACGGAGTTCCTTCTTTCTTTCTGTTGCCACTGTCAGCTTGATGCATGTATGTACAATGTATACATATACGTCGAATTACGCGGGTAGAATGCCGTGGCGCATTTACGTGAACTCAACGAGCAAGAGAGAATAATATTGCACATACTTACACACGTATGTACGATCGTGTTTAGTGCCAAAGAAGCAAACGGTTCGCTTGAGATATTGAGCGGCGTAGAATTGTTGTTACATAAAGTGACCATTAAGAAGCGTTGGACGTCACTTAAACTCATCGCTAGCCAGTTTCGTAATGTTTTCTTTTTCGTTTTCAGTGCCGATAATTTCGTTCTAATTCCATCAATAAATTCATAGGACAGAATTGCGTATTTTTGTAAATTTAAAGAAACATCTGAAGAGGTGACTGTTCGTAAAAATAACGCGTTATGAATCGTTAAATGATCACGACGATGAAACTAGTTCAACCTGGAAGTTGTTTACTCGTTTAGATCAGACATATGATGAGAGCATAAAAATGAGCATCCTATAGTACTCACACCTTCCCTAGGAAAGATGGTGGTACAGGGGAAGAAGTAATTCTCATAACCTTAATTTCGATGATATTAATGATAAAAGTAATTCAGAAACGAAATAATACAATTTTTAATTATTAAATAGTATAAAATTTAATATATAACCGAGAAACATCAATTCAAATTCTCCCGCATAAACGTTTATAGGCAAACGTAACGACTCTTTTCCTACACTGTCATTCTCCCCTCGACTCTAGAGTTTAACGTTCTGAAATTCTTAAAATCGATAGCGAATTGAATTCGTCAATTGAGGTATTCAGTTACTTCATTACACGCTTTGCAATGTAAGTACCGTAGGCCCGCTGTTACGTACGCCTACGCGAAACGTTCAATTTCCTTTCATGCAATAGAATTTCTATTTACCATTTCACTCAGCGATGCTAAAAGAACTAACAAACAATTCAAGCTTTTCTGTAGCCAAGAATTCTTCATCCAAGATTATATGATTAATTCAGTAAAACATAACGTGAACTAACCGAAACCTACAGTACAACAAAGGAATAATTACGACATACTATAATCAGTAACAAAGACCAATCATAGTATTACGTGTAAAAATCGGTTTCGTAATTTCTTCAATGTTCGGTAACGTGATTCGCAAAGGGTGTATTCGCGGAATCGTCAGACCATTCCGTAACGCGAATCATTGCGAGAAGAGAAGGCGGTTTACACGCGGATAAATTTTTTTTTTCCTTCTTCTTCCTCTTCGCTGTCGATTTTTCTTTTCGTCGCGTAATCGAGCAACGTTACCTATCGATCGTCTCTATTAACTAGTCCGTTACACAACGAACTATAACTATTGCCAAACAATAGATTATGCCGTGGCTGTGCGCCGCCGCTCGACGCGTAGGCCTGGTAGGGGTCTACCTTATGCAATCGTTACATACATTTGGTTATATTATCGGTATTACGTAAAGGCGGATTACAAGGCGCGAGAAGGGAGAAGTGTTATAAATTGTCGATATTCAGGATACTCGTCGATACACAGTTTAACTGGGTTACGCGAGACAAAATAAACGAAACTGGTCATGGTACACAGGCCTGACTATTGCACAATTCGCGGGGTAAAAGTTGACCTCGCGTTTCGCTTCTTTACCTGGTTTCACGTTTGCTAACACAACTTTGGGGAAATATACCGTCATGCGTTACATCTTCACGGCAAATGTTTATGCAAATGTATATTTTTAGAGGAAATAGACAAAATTTTACGTATTTTGAATATTGGATGCATATTCAGCTGATTGATTACCACGTTCAGAAACAGACTTTAAAAGGATTGACAAATAAATTTACTAATTGTTTCCTCGTGTTTCCACTTTGCTGTGAAGCGGATGATTCACGTCTTAAAAATTAAGGAAAATCACACGTTTCAGATGAATGTGTTGCGATTTAATTGTGGACCAAATTTATGTAACAAGATGCTAATAAGCTTACAAAAGAACTTTGTACATCCGAATAGACTTACGAATTGTCAAGTATCTTTGCTTTTAGGAAGAAAAAAAGAAAGAAACTAATGGATTTTTAGCGAATGTTACGGAAAGGTTCGTTCAATCTTTAGACCACCTTAGTGCGTGGTATTCGAAGAACTTCGATTGTGTTTGACAGACGAACGGGTAGGTGATCGATTCTAACTCTGATTTTTGCTTGGCTTTCGTTGATAGTCAAACATTACGTGGAAGAGGAGTGGAATCGCTGACTTTGAAACGTTCATAGCGAGTTACGAAACGGGTCTTCTTACCTTGTGTAGCGTCGCATTATACGCTTATAGGAGAGGGTCGGTATACAACCATTCGCGCGCGTAAGAGGTTGGTTACATGAGCGTGTAAACATTTCGCTTACGACGAACGGTTTATACGTTGCGTTATGCGCACCTCTCCCGGTGCCTTAAACCTCGAATTACGTAAGAGTCGTCGTTTGAAGTTTATGTAACGTCGTGCCACGTTACCGACAACATCAGACGTCGTCGGCATTCAACGAGAAACAGCGTCAGAAATAAGACCTACTGGGTTGATGTATATCGAGTTTTCGCCTGTAGCACCATCTATCAGGAAACAGCGGAAGCTATTTGCCGACTAGTTTCCGCAGTTATCTTATAGATGATGGTGATAGTGGTTCCTGTTCTGAAAACTCAGTTGCTAAGTTGTTGAGTAGTTTCCGTCTGTTTAGAAGGATGGTGCTATAATCTCGAAGCAGTGACTATATATGAATATAGAAACTAATGCAAACAGAATGCAAAAAAATTTGAGGGACATGTCCAGAAGACCCTAAAGAATGGCGCTCTGGTCTTTATTTTACCCAAATCGTCAAAAAGTTGTAAAATATTGAAATTGCTGTCTGTCCACAGTCAAGAAAATGGCGGATCGGACTCACCTGCATTAATTTATTCGTAATATAAACATTTCTGAGAATCGTATGTCCAAATAGGGACCAGACTGATATTCTTTGGGTCGGATAGAATAAAACGAGCACCCAAGGAATGATGTACAAGTCTCTAGGTAGAAGTAATTTGAAAACTACGATTTCGTTGATTGTTCACTCGCGAAAGACGTCAACAAGGTAAAACAGACCAGAAATTTAGTTTCTCGTTCATTCTGTAGGGCGCAGTTCGTTCGTTTGATTAATAAACAATTGTAAAATTAAAAATAATAATTAAATAATTTTTAATAGAATAATTAAACAAAATTTTGCAATATACCCATGCGGAAATGTAAAGAAATAAACAATTTAAATAGATATAACAATAATTTGATTAATAAACAATTGCAAAATATAAAATAATAATTAAACAAATATTAACAAATATCAGATAGAAATAGTTAAATCTGCGAAACCGGTGAAGCGGAACGTCATGCTTGACTGCGCGCGCCGCGCGCCGGTACATGTGCGACCTGTAGAGAGGTCAAATCTAATCAGTCTTATCGCGACCGCCAAAGGATACGGGTCGAACTGTCAAACATATACCGGTACGGGTTGACACTATGGATATTCGTGCATGGATTTATCAGTGTGTTACTGTGTGTGCCTATGGTGTTTCCTATAGTGTTTCCCATGTTTTGGAATATTTATACGGATATATTAGTGCGACTTATGGTGTGGTCACCCATGTGTTCTGACATTTTTATACAAGTGCATTAGTGTGCTGTGTGGTGTGGTACCCCATGTACCTGCATGTGCTTTATTGTGTTTTATGGTGTGGTTTCCTTTGTGCTTTGGCATATATTTACGGATTTATTAGTGGGTTTTATGGAGTGGTACCCTATGTGTTTTGGCATATTTATACGGATTTATTAGTGGGATTTATGGAGTAGTACCCTTTGTGTTTTGGCATATTTATACGGATTTATTAGTAGGTTTTATGGATTGGTACCCTATGTGTTTTACTATAATTTTGCAAATATTTTATAGTGTTCTATGGTTTTGATCTTCGAGTGTTTTGGGATGTATTTGCATGTGTTTTACCGTGTTTTATGGTGTAGTTATTCCCATATAGTTTTGCATGCATATTTTTGAATTATTCTATGTATTAGCATATTAACTACAACAAATTGAGAGAAAACATATATCGTTCAAGAATCGTGATTTTTATGCTTTCAGATGAGTGCTTTGGTCAATCTAACAATAAGATCCGTGGCGAGTGCAGTGGTGCAAGTCAACGATCGGTGAGTCGCATGCTTTAAAGTTCCTCCGGTTCCCATCATGTCGTAGGACGAATGGTCCGTAGCGACACGGGAATTGGTTGTAATTTTTATTTTTTGAGCGAGCATAGTGACCCGCGAATATCACTGTATCATTTTATACAATGATAATCG
The DNA here is from genome assembly GCF_051020975.1 of Osmia lignaria lignaria. NCBI lineage: Eukaryota > Metazoa > Arthropoda > Insecta > Hymenoptera > Megachilidae > Osmia > Osmia lignaria. The sequence goes on from NC_135041.1 coordinate 11,752,774, forward strand.
TGCAAATTGCTTTTTTGTGTATTTTATGCCTTAGCTCAGGATAGGGTTTTCTTGTACATATTTACATATATAGATTTCGAGTTCAAAAATGTAGAGAAGTCGGATGACCCTCCGACTTCACAATACACTTTCTTTTTTATATGTACAAGAATTTATTTCGCGATGAGCGGATTTCAATATCAAAGTAATAAGCATGAATACTATTAATTATTATAACTACTTACTTTGATAACGAAATCGCTCTTGAAATTGAAACGTTTTTCCGATTTTACTCGTGAAATTGGCATCAGTTTAGTATATGGGCTGGCCCCCATGGGGGTTGGTATTTGCTCTTCAAGCAAGTCTTTCGTACTTGAAATTCATTCTGTCACGTTCACGGTTCTCGACCCTAAACACTCATCATTCGCACTTCAGCCTCACGAACTCTATCACATAATCATTTATCCACCCGCATATCGTTGTGTAGTGAAATATTACCCCGTTAGGATTTTCAAGTTATAGTAGTGTTGCGAAAAATTTTCAACGCGAGGGTAAATATTACCCTGTTAAAATTTTCAAATTTAAGTAGTGTTGCGAAAAATTTCCGGCGCGAGAGTAAATATGACTATACACTGACTAGTATTTGGTGGGAATCCTTTTGGTTCTTAAACTCAATCCAATATTTGATTTATTTAATCAAATTAGTTACAAGGATTCCGCGGCATAAGACCGTGAAACACCATCTCATGGGAGATAAACCCATGCATTACTAGGCCTTTGCAGGCGCAGCTTTAGAATACGGAACATATGAAAATATGTTACCATATTCTAAACTGTAGTCCTTTTGTCTATACTATGGGCGTCCGTCAATCTGACACCGTTGGATGCAACGTGTTGGACGGGCGGGTAGCGCTCATAGCGAAGGGGTGCATCCTGTCCTGGCGTTACGACGTCCAGGCGGGGTGGGTGGTATGTAGCGTCGGGCGCAAGTCCAGGGGGCCTAAGAACCTCCGTTGCCAACTGATATTAGCAGTGCACCATGTTTTATGTCATAGTTGCTCAATTTTGCTTTTCTGTATTTGCTCTTCAAGCTTTATATTTGCAAAGTCGAGTCACTTTTATTAAAAATAAACCCCCCTGGGGGGGCCAGCCCATATACTAAATCGGAGCCGTGAAATTTCGCCGATATTCTTACTTTTAATAAAGTGAGAATATCATCTTTAGTTTTTGCTAATCATACGTTTTAGCTTAGGCATTTCAGCACACATGAAGAAAACTGGTAGGTGAAAATACCTTTGGCCTTGTTCATTTTTATGCCCAAAGCTCATTCGGGTACTTAGATGTACTCGCGTGGGTGGAGGGCGGTGGACAAGGTTTAGTTTTAAGTGTAATACATTTTGGCGACTGACAAAAGTAGTGAACCAATAGTGAACCACGATATAAGTTCCACATGTGTGTGTGTGGTTAGGATGTGGGATTTGTATCGTTTATTAACAATCTTAACTTACCATAACATTACAAAATACTTATCAAGAATAAATTGAATTTTTACATTAGATAATTGAATAGAATACGAAAATGAAATGTATTACTTTAGCATAATGTTCACTATTATTTGTCAGTCGATTTCAGCAAAAAGGTATGATTTTATTAGAGTGTGAAAGTTGCATTGAACTCGGGTGTCGGAGGCGTCCCGGGACGTTCTCCCTAGGTGTAGGCATTTTTGCACCCGGGTGGTTGTATGAGAACCGTGGAGTGAATTTTTGTGAGAATGATTTTTGCCCTTTTTTAAATATAGCGATAGGCAGGCAGGTAGTTTACTTCTGGTGTGATTGAGTTTAGTTTATAAGTAGGCAGGGCCAGAGCAAGCTTTCATGTTTCTCTTCGTATTCTCCTCTAATACGTGAGAAGCTTGTATCTGGGGTTGGAAATTAAAAAATCAAGAGGAAAAATGAAAATGCAATTTAATTAATTTATCAATTAATTAATTTAGCATTCTCTCTTGATTTTTTCAAGGCCAAGCCTTATTAGTTTGTAAGTCGTAGTCGTGGTACTAGACCCGATTACAAAAATGAAGTATTAAAGTGAAAGTGCAGTGAAGTGAAGTGAAATTAAAAAGTGTTTTGTGCTTGGACATTTGCAAAAATTGTGCAGGTATGCGAGTAGCGATTCAAGGGATCGTTGCTCGTTCACGTGTTACGTTTTTACAAATGTCTGAGCAAACGTAAAATTTTCGCGAGTGATTTTTGTGAGGCTATTGCCGAAGAAAGAAGAGGCTATATGCTGAAGAGCCCCGGCAAAATTTGCCCAGAAGAGGGGAACTACTAATGGCTCTCCATCTTCGGATGGACAGTCATTCTGTCACTATGCTCGCTAATTTGTTTTTTTCATTTTTTGTGTTTTTTCTTGAACGGTATGAATAATACCGTCCACGACGTATTAAACTCGAAATTTTACGAGTTCAATACCCAGCTCGTTGAATGGTCAACTCACGATTTTATTTCCCCTATTTCTTTTTCGTTTATTACTTTATTGAAATAAATTAGTCTTTTCTTATTGATTTGCACATCAATTATATTTCATGTTCTTATTTTTAATTTTATTTTTAATTGTGATCGAAATTATGATGTTAATTATATTTCCTATTTCAGCATTTTATTGTTGAATTATTTTTTAATTGTTACTGAAATTATGATGTTAATTATATTTTCTATTTCAGCATTTTATTGTTGAATTGTTATTTTGTTAATTGTTACAGAAATTATAATGTTAATTATATTTTCTATTTCAGCATTTTATTGTTGAATTGTTATTTTCTCAATTGTTTTTGATATTAGGATGTTAATTCTATTTTCTATTTCAGCATTTTATTGTTGAATTGTTATTTTGTTAATTATTACAGAAATTATAATGTTAATTATATTTTCTATTTCAGCATTTTATTGTTGAATTGTTATTTTCTCAATTGTTTCTGATATTAGAATGTTAATTCTATTTTCTATTTCAAGATTGTATTGTTTAAATTTTTATTTTATGTTGTCTGTTTTGAATGGTTTCACGTTCTTATGATTTTAGGGTGGGTCACTAACGTAGCCACCTCCACGTGGTGTGACCTGGTAATTGATATCGTTTTCTAAAGATAACTTTTAGAAAACGATATCAAGCTAAGAGCTACTATAAAAAGATTTATATATTTTTTAATTGGGAAACAATAGTTTAAATTCAGAAAAGTATTTTCGGGATTGCAATATTACCATATAGAACGTATAACTATAGTAATTTTATAGTTCCTGAAAAAGGAACTTGTATGATTTTTGACTAATTACCCCCTTCTTTTCGTAGTCGGTTAAAAATAAAATAAAAAGAAAATCACAAAATATGGAATTTAGAAAGAACGAAGTTGTTTAATACGCAATGGTAGAAAGAAATCAACCCTGTCGAAGATATTTCAAGCCGAGACGTTGTACATTGGAAAGGCCATGACTTTATCCTCCTTATGGTGAGACCTGGGCAATCGTTATTATTTGATGACTAATTAATAACTGTATCATTATTTCTATGGTACATTTATTAATTATGCAGAAAATAATACGAGCGAAATGGCTGCGAAATTTATGCTTTTTTTTTCTATTTAATCTCTGTTATATATTTTTCAGGAACTATACCTTTCAGATTCTGAAGTGTATCACATTGCAACTACAATTTTACGGAAAGAAAATTAATAATAATGAATGCATGGTCAGTATTGTTTAATTATGTGGTGGCGCTTAAGTCAGTTTCTGTTCGGTCTAATTTTCGATGAAACGTTGACTGTTTTACCAACGCGGAATTTGAAGTTCAGCCTCGACGCCTCGACGCTCGCATCACCTTAATGCATAACTGCATCGAGATATAAATAAATAGAAATATATTCTAAACGTTTATGTAGCAGATGCTCAATTTTATTAATAAATCTAATTGAAAGAGAAAAATTTTTAGTCAGAAATTATTTGATAAAACATTTTGATATATCTGCCAATTTCATATATAACATGTATTTTATGGTCATGTTTTACTACTACGTTTACATTTACAAATGCATGTATGAATTGCTCCAGGGTTGAATTTTCATACGTTTAGAAATTCGATTATTAAATTTTTTGAACATTTACGCTTCTAATTATTAAGAAGTGAATGAAATGCCACCCAAAAAAGCACCTGCTCCTAGCAAAAAGTCGGAGCAGAAGAAAAAGGAAAAAGTTATTGAGGTATTTAAACGTGATAACTTTATGTTTTTAACCTATAAATACCGCATCGCATATTTTGAGGATACATTTGTATAGATTTAATATTTTCGGTATTTTTTTAATACTGCGGTCTTCCTTTTGTAGGATAAAACATTCGGTATAAAGAACAAGAAAGGTGCCAAACAACAGAAATTTATTCAACAAGTAGAGAAGCAGGTAAAATCTGGTGGTGTTAACCCACGGAAATTAGAAGATCCTAATGTTAAAAAGCTCGAAAAAGAAAAAAAATTAAAGGAGCAGAAAGAATTAGCTCTCATATTTAAACCTGTGCAAACACAAAAAATAGATAAAGGTATTAAATGAGTAAGGTTTTTGCAAAGATATAGTTAAAAGAACAAGTATATCCGATAATTGTATGTTGTACCATTATTATCTTCATAACAGCTGTATGTTTCATTTGTGTTGCTATTTTTATTCATTCGAATAACAGTCATTTCATATTTATAGGAACTGATCCGAAATCAGTGGTATGTGCATTTTTCAAACAAGGACAATGCACAAAAGGAGATAAGTGTAAATTTTCTCATGACTTAAGCGTGGAAAGGAAAGCTGAAAAACGTTCATTATACTGTGATATGAGAGATGATGATGATAAGGAAACTGATACAATGGATAAATGGGATGAGGATAAGCTGAAAGAAGTAGTGGAAAAGAAGCATGGTGGTGGTAATCGCCCAACCACTGATATTGTGAGTATATTTCTATACTTATCTTTTTTTCTGAAACTTATATTTTAAAAAAATAATACTTCTTACATTTTAGATTTGTAAACATTTTTTGGAAGCAGTGGAGAAAGCAAAATATGGTTGGTTCTGGGAGTGTCCCTCAGGTCAAAAATGTATTTATAGGCATGCACTACCACCTGGTTTTGTTCTAAAGAAAGATAAAAAGAAAGAGGATAAAAAGGATGAAATTTCATTAGAAGATTTAATTGAAAAAGAGAGAGCTAATTTAGGACCAAATCAGGTATGAACACATTTAAATAAAGCATAAATAATTAAATATATGCATACATATATGTACGTAACGTGATAAATAATATATTTTACGAGTGTATTTAATATAACTGTTTAAAGTGTCGAGTAATCTATTGAATATTTTAACAGACTAAAATAACATTAGAGACATTCTTAGCATGGAAGAAAAGAAAATTAAGGGAGAAGAAAGAACAAGCTCTTAAAGATGAGGAAAAGAGACGAAATGATTATAAAGCCGGTCGGCAAGTTGGTATATCCGGTAGAGAAATGTTCTATTTCAATCCTGAGCTTGCAGCTGGAGATGGTATTTTCATTTTAAACTTATGACATAAATAATTTATGTAGATAATTAACATTATAACACTTAATTTTTTACTTTTGTAGGTATTGATGATGGAGACGAAGCAATATCTAGTTATGTTCGTGAAGAAGAAGAAGAAGACGAAGGGGAGGAAAGAGTTGAATATAGAGAACTTGATATGGACAGGCTTGCTTTTGAACCTAGTGAAATTGATACTTCTGGAATAACTGTTGCCTCTATAGATCGTTTGAAAGATGATAAAGTTACAAATAATGAAGATTCTACTGGTACGTATGAACTAATCATATCGCTATAAAATTCTGATGCTAATGATTCGTATTTTTGTAGTAGTTACGGTTGGTGAAGGTGCAGCTGCATTAGCAATCAATGAAAATCTATTTAAGGAGGAAGATTTAGAGGGCTTAGAAGAGGAATTAGAAGATTTAGATTTAGAAGAGTGATTTAGATTTATAATTTGTTAAATTTTTCCTTCTACTGAGTGTCTCAATTATCTGTATTTTTACAACATATGTATTATCTGCCTATTATATATACACTATACATATGTAAATTCACTAGTTCCAGATATAATTTCCTGTATATTCTCATTTACATTTTTACGTTCTATTTGCAATAGGTACATACATATATATATTTATATACAGAGCTGGACCTATGAACGCTATTCTGTTAATGAAATTGTAATTTTTAACTTTTTACGATTCAAAGTATAATTTTGTTCTAATCCATTGTTATTTACCATTTGTGAAAGTTACAACTATAAATTTAGGTCGCAACTATAGAAGTAATTAAAATGTTATTGATTTTTATTAATTATTTTAAAAAATTTTATCATAAATACAAATTAATGATAAGCAGAATGAAAGTTTATAATATCGTAACGAGATTAGCAAATAGAATGAAACATATTTTAATAAAAGCATTCATTCTATGTAATTACTAACAAGATTAACATAAATATTAAATAATTTATAGATATATTTTATTCTTTTTAACTGTTTAAGTGCAATACGAGTGACTGAAGAAGAAATACACTGAGAAAGTGTAAAAGCAAGCTATGCACCGGAACGTGGGAACCCGATCGTGCTTGGTATTGTATGTGTATAAATAATGCCAGTTATACATTGCATGTATTATATTTTCTTTTTCAAATTCAAACTTACAAAATATTACAAACATGCAAAGAAATTTATTTAATTTATTATTTCAGGTATAGCTTGTGTATCTTCTACATTTATATCTTCAACATAATCTATAACTTTTAGGTCTTTCATTTTAGATAATGATACAATTCGCCGAGATGCACGATATTCGTACATCCTAATATCTGGATATTTTTCTAGTAAGTATTTATATGCGGTAACAAGTTTATCAATATCTTCTACAGTAAGTTGTACTGATCTTAGTTGTGGATCCAAATCACTAAGTTTATACATCATCTGTCCTAATTCAGTTCGATATTCCACAGGAAACAATGTTCTAAAAAATAAATAAAATTATGTACGGTAATATTTAGATAACACAGTAAGACTTTCATATAAACTATACTTACTCAATTCCTCGTATAGAGTATTTTTGACGGAAACTAAAAATATGTCGGTTTACTTTTTCAAAAATTTTAAATTCATGTCGTGTACGCGGAGTCACTAAAGGAACAAATGATACAAGACCAACATCAACATCCGGTTTGGGAATAAAAGCTCTACCTATTTTTTCAAAATACAAAATAGAATAAATTTTATATTTAACAGAATTTGAAGAAGTAAATCAATTTTAAAGAAAATATTGAAATTAATAGTGCACCTGGTATGATGAAATGCAGTACTGGACGCGTCCAAGCTTGTGCCATTACGGATAATCTACATCTTTGTATATTACTTGGTTCAGCTATTATACGTTCGGCAACTTCTTTTTGAAATGTTAAAGTCATTCTAGTTCTTCCAAATGCCCAAGGACCTCTTTTTTCGCTAATTGCATGAAGCCATTTTATTATTAGAGGTGTTGAAACATTGAACGGTAAATTACCAATTAATCTGATTTTAGGGCTACGGTCTTCCCAAGCTGTCTTTACACTTGTAGGAAAAAGATCACTCATGTCTACCTTCATAATATCATTATATATAACTTCCATTTCACCATTAACTGCTGCATAGGAATCTATTAGCATATCTAACATAGGTTTAAATCTTTCATCCTTTTCTATAACAGTTAATTTTTTTGGATGTTGTTTTAATATTGATCTTGTTAATCCACCAGGTCCAGGACCAATTTCTAATGCATAACAATCAGCAAGATTTCCTGTTTTCCTAATTATTTTATCTGTTAAGTTTTGATCAAAAATAAAGTTTTGTGAAAGCTGTTTTATTGCTCTCAATTTATATATTTTCAACACTTCTTTTATAGTTGGAAGAGGTGGAAGTCTTAAAGCAGTCATGTTTTTATTTTCTTATTTATATATTTATAACTGATAATTTAATGCAAATTATTTATGATCAGTAATTATTTGTTTAGCTTACAATACTTTTACATTAATAGTGTTTTCTGCTGTTGTATAAATAACATATGACACTTTTGAATTGAACAAATTTAAGACATTATAAATAATTTTAAACCAGTTTATTACTGTTTGAAGCTGGTTCTCGAATTACTTTCTCAGGTTCATTCAGATCATCCAAAAATGTTTCTTGCCTCACAGTATGTATGGTATACAAGTAAATTCCCACAACACAGCAAGCTAAAGAAATACCTGTTACTATGCAACGTCTACGAGTCTGTTTATATTTCAGTGCCCGATAGAGAGCTACTTCTTCTGCTTGTTTCATATACATCAAATCTGAGTATTTTAATCTTCTTTTATCCTTTTCTAAATTAACCTTTTGTAAAAATTCACTACTCTTTTCATCTGCAAATAAAATGAATTAATCAAAGGATGAAATATTTCTGATAAAATATCATGTTAGGAATATTGGGCTTGCCATTCACCAGTTTGCATTTTTTAAATTGTGTTCTTCAAGTGATTTACACGATTGTCTTGTACTCTGTGATAGTTACTCGTTCACTTTGTTTCTCGTGCTTTTGTTGCTCAAAAATATTGTTGAGGTTCTGCAGTCTGTTAAATACGAAAATTAAAACGAGAGTATTATAATATAATACAAAGTTATATAGAATAAAATTTTCTAAGAGATTCTTTTCAAAATAATATTAGTAAAATATTCGTTTAAATACTAATTTTTTAATCAAGAAATGAAGAAAATTGTACCTTTTCAACACCGTGACGTAACATCATAAACGAGGTGTAAGATAGATTTATCATGTAACTTAAATTTCTGTTTCAGATGAGATTTGGGGATTTGTGGCACGAGATCTGACATACCGACGTCGTCTAGATATGGTAGAATGTGACATGAAAATGATTTACCTTTCTGGTATTCTTACCGATGGGAGTATTTTAGTTCCTAATATTCATTTTTAAATCATAGAGTGCGCAATAAAGCAGTTAGTAAAGTTTCCGGCGACAGCGGTATTTTAGATCGTGACACACGAACTGTCATAAGGTGATTATTATCTCTATTTATTAATTTCTTTCTCATTAATAAGCAGTGCATAGTTTTCGAAAAAAGCACAAACATTCATATGAACATGCGCTTGTCGGTTAGGATACTTCTCTTTCAAATTAGTTGGTACGTTAGTACCAAGGCATTATCAGTGAAGTAACAATGCAATTTGTAGCGATTAGGGGTTCAAGCTGTCTCATAAACTGTCACACTATATTCTCGCTTTATTTTTTTTTAAAGGACCCTCAGACTACTTCGAGGGGATCCTCTGGATCAACTCTACATTGCAAGATAAGGGAATGCCTGTGGGATTCTTCGAGACACGCTTTGGGGACTGACTTACGGGTCGACTACACGACGCTGAAGTCTCAATAGCGTTTGGAGATCTCCTCCGGCTACAATGTGAGTTTGCTCTGCATGCAATTCTAATAAAATAATGTTCTATAAGCTGTGTGCCATTTCCTGGGATTTGTTCTTGGAAATTGTGCAAATTACAATTCGAACTAAACTTAAAATAAGTACATCATTGATACTATAATTTAATAGTTCACCAACTTGTTTATTATTTAATATAAAAATGCATTCGTGGTTAGATATATGAGGATCATAAACAAATGTACTTTATGTTGTAACATATGGTCCATGTTATACGTATAATAAATCATAGTATCTATAAAAGTTCCTCTATAGTTTATGCGACGCGATGGCATATCTATATATTATTCTACTGGTAATAATTCTTCCGCGTCGCTGTTCAGCGCTAAAGGAATAAAACTCGACATCAAGGATCTTCTGTTTGAGACCCCATTAAAAACAAAGATCTATTTTATAATGAATAAAACAGTACATATTACGAATACAATTTCCTGAATAAAATTTAAAAAAATATTAATTCGAAGACGTTTTTCATTAGACAAGAAAATTTTCATCCGAAGCGCGTATCCTGTCTGTTCACTTGTCTGATGAAACTTGAATATTTGATAACGTTGCATTACGTTAACAGCGTCGGGTATCCATTTTAATGGATTGTAAAGCAAATTCAATACGTTCGCTGGTGGGAATGTAAAAAGTTGGCTCCCTATTAATAGTAATTTTTCCATTTTCCTACGAACAATTGAGATGAAACAAAAAAATTGTATAATCGAACGGAAAGGGAGTGGTTTTTTTTTCACGCCCAACTTTTTCTCCTCACCATCGAGGAAAAAGTGCCGCGTGTGTCGATTGTTTACACAGAATTGATCGATATATCGCGCATAGGGGAGCCGGTTATATTCCAACTCTTCCTCATACGCAAAACGCATCAGTTTACAAAGCAGGTCACCGTCGGGGGTGGGTGGGTTAGGCGGGTGTACGTGTGCACGTCTATAATACAGTGACGAGTTTTTATTTTCTACGAGCAACAAGCGCCACTCCTGAAAAACCCATTTCGTGCGTCGTTTTTCACGTTACCTTCACCCGGTTTCATTGTTGGAATTTTCCAGTCAATTGACTCTAGGAGACGCAACGTTTTGTCTTCTCCGTTGCCGCGAGCCCAGTACTGGCTCCTATCTCTAGCTTCCTCGTTTCCGGTTTGATGTTCGATAAGAAGAAACGAATATGTCAATAGTCCAGGGATTACAATGGGATATTCATCCCAAGGGGATGGATCTAAATAAAACTTGACGTGTTTCGTATCGTTCTGTTTCTCTTGGTCTTCAAGGTCTTGGAACATTTTCAAACGTTGTTAAATAAATAAAAAGAAGGTTTCAAAATATTCATTGAAACAGTGAATCTTGTTCGCTTCTATGAACCTTCTGTTTGTCTATCTGCAAAATTTCAAATGGCTGATCGATTGAATTCACCATTGCCATTATTAGAGCAAGAAATCATTGCTAAAAGAAGAAAAGGAAATCTTCGAGTAATTCGAACCGTTTAGTCTCAGGGTGTCTTTAAAAGAGTTCAATTCTATCTTAATCGCAATAGACCCGATGTACATATCTCGGTCTCCAATAGACAGAAAAATAACGTACAACGAGTCGGTCCACGTGTGCGAAAAGAGGCGCGAAGTAACCGCGTCCCTCGTAGCGCGTCAGGAGCTCCGAAGGATATTTCTCCTGCTGCCCGACGATCCTTTTCCCTTCTCCCATCCGGGAGAGAAGGACGGGCTTGCGCCCTGAGCTGCTACCGCGTCAAACTCTCGAGAGGAAAGAAAGGAGTGGGAAAGACACGGTGGTGTTCAAAGTTCGTTTCAGAGTCTGGAGTCGAAGTCACGGATAGAAAGGGGTTGAAGGAGCGGAAGGGAGCTTGCAGAGGGCTCGTAGGATGTTAAGGGTGGCGAAGGTGGGGTGAGGAGTAGGCGAGCTTTTTCGGCAGGCGCGTAACCAGTGGCGGGGGCTGAAACGAGGGGGTGGCGTAAGGAGAAACAGGGGAGAGAGCCAGGGTGAGACGGGTGGTCCGCACGGGTGGGAGAAACAGGAGACCCGGGCAGTGCAAGCCGGGCAGCCTGCCCGACGATATCGTCGCTTTGGGTAACACGGTGATTTCTATTATTTTTTTTTTCTTTCTCATTGTCACTTCACGCCGCGAGTTTTCCTTTGCGTATCCTTTTTCACGCGAGCATGCGCGCATCATCCGGAACTGACTAACACGCGCGAGTTAAACGCGACGATCGTACGTACCCCTGCGCACTCGTACGTATAAAGCACGCAGCAACGGGAAACAGTGAGTTGCTTACGCGATCGTTCGTTAAATACCCGAGGAGCACGTGTATTCGGAGGGGCAGCTGAACGGGATAGCGCGCCCGAAAGAACGCACGCATTTCCCGGCTCGGAAGCTTCCGGCAACTTTCAAGTAACAGGTTGGTCATTCCGGCTTCTCTTAAAAACCACTTTCGCGCGCTTCCATCCCAATCCTTCGACCGCTGTCCTTCCACTTTTACGACGTTCGAATGTCTCCGTCAATCCCTTCGATCATCGTCCTTGCCTCCTACATCCTGAATCGAACCGACCGCTCGGAGACTTCGAGGACCTTCATAGTACTTATCGGGAGAAGTAGAAAATGATCGATCGGTGGAAATCCTAAAATCGATACTTTTATAAAATACCGAAGCTTACGATCGCTTTCATAAGAAGTAGAAACTTCTGCCGCGTATTTCTTCAGGTTTCTCCTTTCAATTTAGTTTGTTTCAGACTGAAAATAATAATTTTAAGAATCTTGGTTCCATTATAAATTCTTCGAGCCATCGTTCGATGGATCGTACAATTTAATTGATAAGAAATCGTCGAACGGATGAAATGTATTTTTCATTAGTTGAAAATAGCCGAATCGATGGCACTGTTAATTAACGGTACCGAGGTGCTTTCGTCTTTCCGCGGAATTGCGGTTTTGCCGTGGGAACCGTGCCACGTATGCAACGTGATTTCGAGATGGATTTGATCCCGTTTTAATCGACCGATTTCCGTTCCTATTTCCTCGATTCCCGGAACCTTCCATTCTGTCGACGATCTTTATCTTCTCGACGCTTTTGTCCCGACGATCAACCGTTCGCTTTTAAACATCTTGACACTATCCCTTTTTTTTTATCGTTCGGTTAAAGAACAATGCGTTTGTTCAGCATTCGTCGGAACGGGGAACAAGAGCAAGAGCGGAACGTCGTTGAAAAGCGAAAGTACACGTTTTATTTTTCATGTTAAACGACGCGACGGATGAGCGTCGAGACGCATTGATTGCACGCGACGCGTAACAGGTCATATACGAGGGGAATAGGATGGTTTATTAAAAAGGGTAACGATTTATATTTTTACACCGTTATCTACAGACTTAAATACGCGTTTTCCATTGCTTAAAACAGTGATTGAGTTAATTTTTTGGTAAGATCTTCAGCAAGTCTGTTGTTTTCTTCATCTCTTTCAAATGTTGAAAATGTTTGCCTTTAGCTCGAAAACTTTTGATCACGTATCACATCTGGATTTTGAGATAGTAGGGTTTCATCCCTTCAAATCGCGCATCAGAAGATATAAAAAAATATCGAATTTTCATGAAAATCAGAGGAGACTTCCATCTTTTTCCTTGGTAGATAGACTGTGCATAATGTAGTCGATGGTTTTAGTACCCAAATTACCGTTTTACAACTTAATAATGAATTAAACATGGAAAGATTAATCGGTATTATTAATGCCAGAACAAGTTTACTGAATATATCGAGTGTCAGGGGTAATTTTCCACGCGAATTTTCCTCGATTTTATCGTCGCTAAGAGCCTGCTGGATTCTCGACGGAAATTTTCCTACCTTTTATCAGTACGAAAAGTTTACGGTGGATCGGGGTTACGCTAAGATTAAGTTTTCCGTTCGAATTTTTTTTTTTTTTTTGGAGGACGGATTTAAATTTACGATACTAAATCCTTCTGCGTGTTTAAGGATGCCTGAAAAATATTATCTCAGGTTTTTCAAATTTACATTTCTAGAATTTCTTTTAACAATTATTTTTCTCTTACTATTTCTTTTGTTGAATCAAAAACAGTAGAGTTTGCTGTTAGAAAAATGATTGTTTTATTATCTGGATACCTTATATCACCCTATTCGAAAGATCCTTCAAAGCCAGATAGGCCATTGAGAATTGTTAGCCTCTCAAGTACATAATAACCTACGTTAACAATTGCGTAAAGAGAGAATTCCTCTGAAAGCCTACGCCCAGCTAAATGTCAGGCTACCAATCATTCAACGTGCTAAAAATACTGAAAAGATCATGTTCGAGTCCACCTACGCGAAAAAATAAGGGGACGGGTAGGTGGCTAAGGAACTCCATGGACGATCACGTTCAACGCGTCGAAGCACGATATTGCCAGGCTAGAAAGACCCGAGCAAAAGGAGGGTCAAAGAGGGATGCGAATTTCTCGACGATCGAAGGAGCTTTTCCCTTTTTTTTTTCACCAGACAAAAGACGAAATAAAAAAAAGAGACGATAAGACGTTCACAGACGAGTTTAGAATTCAGTTAGTTTATTCGAAATTCTAAAAACGATAAATTTCAAAATTTTCATATTTTTCATTTTTTTAATAATTTTAAATTGAGAGATAGTAATTATAAAAATTTATAATCACAATTTTCTCAATAATTTATTTCCAATAATATCAGATTAAGTCTTGAGCCCTACTTAGAATAAATTTCAATTTTTCAATAAATTTTAGGCTTCAGAAATCATAATCCTACCCTAGCTTCCAGATGTAAAATTACAAGCACCATTGTGCTTGTAACAACAACAGCTACGGAATGAAATTGTAACGATCTGTTTCAACACGTCTAGGCTTTCAATTTGCCAGGACTCGAGCAAATGTTTCCTTTCTCTGATTTCCAGCCGGGTAAACAGAACCCAGGAACAGACGGCGAACAAATCATGCGATAAATTTCGTAGTCGGTATTAATTCTTCGCGAAGGACGTAACAGGCGCGCGCAAAGCCACCTATTAACACACGACACCTCACACTTTTCGTGTTTTAAAATTACGAAACCTCGATAGTTCGAGCTGCGACGTCTAAACGTGTTCATTTTCACCGTGCCAATCGAATCGTCAAACGATTCTCCGAACGATTTTAAAGGGAAAATCTCGGTAGCCGAACAATGTAACGCTTTGACGTGCCCGACAGATTGACACTTTCTCATTTTCGTAAATTAACGCAAGTAACGGTATTGCTCTCGAACGCCTGTTTCAGGTATAAAGCGAAACACGTAGCGTGACAACGTCGATGCTGTTGACATATTGACATCTTAACGCACCGATATCATGACATTTTAGCGCAGTGGTGTACGGTATCACCGTCGGTGTCAAGTGTGTTCACCGATCGAACGTGAGACCGCAACGTTAAACCTTGAAACAGGTAGCCGAAGCTGGCAAACCTTGACTTCAAACTCGCCCCAAATAGAAACGCCTCGTTGATAATTAATATAATATTCAATTTTACGAATATTACGTATAAATCGTGGGTGAAATAATGGTAACACTATACGAAAGAAAAAAAAAAGAAAAAATGGACAGAGGTCCTTTCAGTTTCATCCCTTAAATAGTCAATCAACGAATCGATAATAGTATTCGTAAAAGTAACGAGGACGCAATAACCCGATGCAAATAAGCGTTTCCCACCTATTCGCGAACGGGTTGTCGACGACAGAACAACAACAATTTCACCGAGTGATTACTCGATCGGAAAAGCTGTTCGAGGATCTCTCCCTTATTTTTTTTTTCATTTCCCGCAGACCGAAGGATACACAGCGATCGATAGAAATAAAGAACGCGCTTGCGTTTCCTATTTCTCTGGTAATATACAGGCGAACATGATGATCGGTTGACCCACTTCTCCGCTTTGAGTATCGGCTACGGGAAATTAGGCTACAAACAACAGTCGGGAACACAGGATGACCGGTCGAGCGACGCGTGTTTAGCAAACAGCCGTGTTGGATACAGGAAATACGCGAATTCTGTTGTTTAGATTAGAGAAAGTTTGAAAAAATTTTATGATTTTCTCAATTTTTGATTGATTTCATTTAATTTTCCTTTCAAATTTTTAGGAATATTCACCCTAATTCTGTATTTAGATATTCAGTCCTTTCTCTGGGGAAGTCTGATCCGATCGCGAGTGTACAATAATTAGAGTACTTAAGTTCCTTTTCATTAAGACAGAAGTTAATTACACGAATCATAAGTTCCTTCTGAACCAATTAGTATCTTCGCACCCTATCTTGATACACCGTTTTCTGCGAAACTTTCGAAGGGTTAATATTTATCATAAATCGTGTATACGAAGGGTGAGACACAAAAGGTGGAGTCGCTAAGGGTGTGATACTTTGGATTGGATCGATGGAAAAGTAAAAAAGCTCTCAATGCTATCAAAGAATTCCCTTCTAGTATCGTTCCCTTTAACGTTCCGTCGGCGTCGAATATTGTCGCCGGAAGTGAAACACCGGGACGGATTTATACCCTACCTTTCTATTATATTGGAACAAATTTATCAGAGGTACTCTCGCTACGATATTGACCCTGTTAATCGTTTTACTGCGTGTTGATAGCTACTAGATTTTCCCGAATATTGCTTTCTAGAAGGGATGTTCCTTTCCCAAGTATTATTATCGTAAAAAAAATGGATGAACTTCCTTTGTATATTTCAGAAGGTATTTTAAACATAAATAATAATTACAATAAATTTTTCTATATTTTTCTAATATTTTTAACGGGGTTTAAATTAAATGAAGAATATAGAATTTAAAAGTACTCCACTTTGAAGAGTTGCATAATCGCATCATTTTTTTCCTTTATTCCATTATTATCACCAGCGATCCGTATCGAATAATCGACAAGTTATGTAATTTATACGGTATTACGTAATTCTGGGTGCGAAACAGGATTTCTAAATAATATTGAAAAT
Source organism: Osmia lignaria lignaria (assembly GCF_051020975.1). NCBI lineage: Eukaryota > Metazoa > Arthropoda > Insecta > Hymenoptera > Megachilidae > Osmia > Osmia lignaria. Next base: position 11,769,287 of record NC_135041.1, read on the forward strand.
TATCAGCTGATCGATAAACATGAGTTATCTGATTCACGGATCTTTTGTATCAATCGTTGTTTTTCCTCATTTTTCTCGTTGTTTTTTTTTCTTCTTACTATCGTATGTGTATGTACATACATCTCTTTATATCGGAACCAGATATGGTACAAGCTTTAAAGTATTCTACATATGTGATACATGGTGGTTGAAAAAGCGAAAAAGGGGTTCACGTTTCAAACATATCGAAGTATCATCCGTCAATAAAAGTCCCGATAAAGCTGGAAGCGTGATTTATCGTCTGGAAATTGGAAATGGAAAATCTTTGTTCCGTAAAGTGCAGGATTCTCGTTCTAAATGGTGCCATTATGGTATTAAAGGGAGCCTTTTTCAACGCCCTTTTGCTTTCTTAAGAACGTTATATGAAATTGTTCAAGCTCAAACGAACACAAGGAAAAATTGTAAGACCTAATAAGAAGAGAAATTATGGGGATGGAAGGAAGTTATCTGAAGGAACAGGGTCTCTGAGACCCTAGTTTTTATAAATTATTATGATTGGGACCTGATAATAAGAGGAATTATCGAGGGTGTTAGGGATGTTAAGAGTAGATTTAGGATTCTCGTGAGTTAATATGATTAAGACTTAATAATAAGAATTTATAAGGGGGTAGGTTTTCAATACCTTTATATTTTTATTAGATGGGAAACGTTATAACATGAGGGTGCAAATATGTTAGCAAAAGACTTTGACTTTGCATTTCTACTTTTCACAAGTCACCATAATTAGGACTTAATAATAACAAAAATAACGAGGTGTAGGGGTGTCAGCAGATCACTTAGGCTTTTCTATAAAAAGAATCAAATATGTAAATATTATGAAACGGGGATCTCTAGGTCTACTAATAAAAAGGATTCATGGAAGTCCAAGCATGTCAACAAAAGATCCATCATTCGAATCTAATCTTTATACAAGGTACTATGATTAGAACCCAATGGTAAAAGAATCCAATAATATGAGGGTGTAAAAATGCCAGTAGACCATTCATGGCTTTTTATGAGATATTATAGCGCAATTGTATTTTCGAACACCTGTAGCTAAATCGATCGAAGAATCTTTACCCCCAGGAACATTAGTTGTCTCCGTCAAAAAAAACTTACGTTCCAAACAGATGAAAGCAGCAATCGAGTTTAATAGCAGGACGATGGTCAGCGGACAGAACACAGAGCACTAGTTTGAGGTCTGTTTCTTTTTATTTTTTTGTAAACGAACAGACGAGCAAAATGGATAGGGTTTCAGACACCTGTAGCTATATCGATCGGCCGAGGTCGGTCGACAGCCCTCGACCACGAAACCACCCCTTTGCCGGCGGCACTCGAGGAGGGGAAGTTAAATTCAATCCTCTTTCCCTGCTGCTCACCCACATTCGGCAGCCACCGACTTCGTCCTTTCTGTCTGTTGATTCCAAGAAATTTCATGTTTCTCATAATCAGCTGATTTCCGCATTAATCCTGCATAAATTTCCCCCACCTTTCATTCGAATTGATTCTAGGTAATTTCAAGTGAAACTGACCGGAAACTCTGGTCATATGTCTCATAATCTCACTCACTGCATGAATATTGCATAATTTTTAAAGTAATTCTTTTGAGTGAATTTCCTAGATAATTTATAAACTTAATTTCTAATATCTCGAGTTTAAATAAATTTCTTCATTCGAAGTTTCGTTTTTTTTTTAGAAATCAAATTATAAAGATTCTATTTATATCAAAGGAATAATTTTACGACCTTTGAAAGTTTCACAATTTTTCCTCGAATAAGGGAGAATGGAAGGGAACAAATAAAAATGTTCTGAATATAAAGGATGACGTAAAAAAAGGGGGATTGAAGAATTTCGGGAAGTATCGTGCTCGCAAAAATAGATGAAAGATATATAGGTTACGTGGGTTCGTAAATCAAAGCTGACGGAAATAAGACGGGATAAAGGTGGGTGTTTATTTCAAATCAGATTTTTATATCGGCCATTGATAAAACATATTTCATGCATCTATCTTTCATTTTGACACGAATCGAAGATCTCTGTGTTATAAAGGTACTTTAAATATCTTCATTTCCAAAATATTCTTTATCGAATCAGTCGTTTTATTAACTAAACATTTTTCTTTTATTTTATTTGCATATTTTATTATTCAATTTTTCTAGTTTTAATATTTAATATCTAAAAATTCTTCGTTTCTATTTTAAAGAGACGTAAAACAGCCATAAAATATTTACGTGCATCTAGAATGCAATTATTGCATAATTGACAAATAATCGAGTAAGTAGAAACTATGTAAATGTTATTAATACTTTCGCCACTCGTATCGACAGGGGAACAATGTTTTCTAGAAAATTGAATCGCGAACAACTTTTAGCTTAAAATGCCATCAGGCGGATAATGAATCCCCATCAATAATACAACGTTAGTAGGGAAAATATTCCGCCGAAAGTTTTATTTTTTGCATCCGCCGAAGAACTATAAATTAAGGTGACGTTAATTGATCGTATAACTGAAAATATAACGAAAAGTGGGGAAAAAATTTTCATAAATAAAGCTTCCCTCCGGCGTAATTCAATTTCTTCGTAAATTTCATTTTTTGGACCCCTGAAAAAAAAAAGAAAGGAAATATAATCTCCATAACCAACTGTTTTTTACTTTTACGATCTTTCGAACAAATTTATCGTTGCTACGTACCATATTTCTGTAGCCTGTGCACTGGAATGATTTACTTTTACCGCGATTTCATTTTTTTTATCTCTCTACCGTTAGGCATTCATAAAAATTAATGGTTAATGGTTTTAATTCAACGGGATATTCTGCTTTTTTTTCGATACTTCTTGTTTCAAAGATTTCAACTTGTTCCACGATGAAAGTTTTCGTTTCGTATGCCGAAAGTGTATCGCGTTCACGAAACCGCTTGTATTTCGGCATTTCGGAAAAGCGGAGCCTTCGGTTGGTCCGCGACTAGAATTACAACGAAGCTTACTACTCCACCCTTTGTGAAAGCTGTTCCATCGAAACGTGGTGGAAAAACAAATTCAATTCGTCGAAATTTAGCTACGGGTTCCTCGTAATTGCACACGCGTCCTTGCGAATCGTATGGCTATAAAAGTAGATATTTTCCCTTTCTTCTGCGAACCGATGGAGGGTTTGTTCCTTTATTGATCCTCGAAAGAGGCTTTAGCTTTTCTTAGGAAACGATGAAACTTTTATAGAGAACGATTAAGAAGCTTTCGATTGAAAAAAAGATTCCACTTTACTTTAAAGAATATTGTTTCGAAATGAAGTAACTCTTCTTGTTCTGTAATCAGTTCAATTCATGACTTAATTTAACCCTGAACACTAATTCGGGTTTTCCTGAAATTACGTATTCGTATTATCTTTATTTGAAATTATCTAAATTAGTCAAAGTTTCCTAGTCTAAGTAAGTCAGAGTCTGGAGGTTTCCTCTTCAGCAAACCACAGAACGTCCTCGAACTTCTTAGTAATCCCGTTGGATCAGGGAACACGTTAAAGAATTAATGAGCTCGTTAACGGAGTCGATACGGTTCCAGAAGCTATCTTAATCGTACAAAGTGTTGTTCCATTCGAGAGAAAGAGGGTGGTCCGTTGACAAACTTAGGAAAAATCGAAGGGCAGACAGGGACACGGGGGTTGGATAAAGATCATCGAGGTAAAAAGGAGAGGTTTTCGACTACGATAACGGCTAAAGTCGTAAAAATGTTAGAAACGATCAGGGAGGGTCAAGTGGAAGGGTCGAGGGTTCCGATTCGTGTCCGATAAGATGAATTCACGCAGACGAAACCAATGAGCAATGGGTGCGAGTTTGCTTAACTCATTGAAAAGTTAGAAGGGTGTACCATAGAGTTCTTGCGTGACCCAGCAATGCTGGAAACGTTGAAATTCGGCAAGATAACGTCGTCGAGACACGAGCTTTGCGTTGCAACCCCAGTCTGTCAGGTCATTTCATATAATTAATGCTGTTTCTGATCTTCTTTATACAGAGTTTCGTCTAACTGATGGGCAACTGAGAAAATTTTGAAAATGTAATTCTTAAAATCTTAAGATATCTAGTGCTATATAATAATTACATATTTCTAATCTTATTATTATATTTTTAACATTACATAATACCTGCAATATTATATAACAATATTCTGTCTAATAATCTCTATTACATAACAATTATTTCCAATTATATTACGTAAGAATATTCCATCTAATCATCTATAGTATTATATCTGATGTTATATAATCATTATTTCTAACACCATTATTATATCATCTCCTAACAAATATTACCAGGGGCACAGTTTACATTCACCACAGCAAGTTGAAGTTTTTCTCGCGAATTAAGTTTCACACAGAACAGGCGAACAACAAATTTCTATTCTCGCGTTAGTCAGAGGGTGATGCATTTTGCGAAACGACATTAGGGCTGCAACGCACGCTCGACTGGGTTAATTGGGAGCCGTATTGTTGGTCTCGCGAGCGGACAAACGCAGCTAACGAAACTAATAGATTTTTTTTTCCTCTTGTCACGGTAGCTTTCCACGAGAAAGGTGACGCTCTACAAATTTCACGAAACACAGTACGTAGCAACAGTAACATTCCAAACAGGATGTGCATAAATTTTCATATGAAATTAAGTCACCTGATACAACTAAAATTGTAATAATGTTTCTTTGAACTTTTTTCAAAATTCATCAGAACATTATTTCTTCCCTTATAGAGTTATAGAATTTATAATAAATAAATAGCTCTAGGTGTGAAAAGGATGAAACGAATCAGCTTCTTTTGAAAAATGTAATAGATTCACAGTTAAGTGACTTCAATGACGAAAACGAAATGTCTCGTTGGCACCTCTGGTTAATCAATCATTTTCGTTGAAATTCCAAGCTTTTTAGCTCTCAGTTCTGGGTGCATTCAATTGCAAACGGTACGAACAATGTCGAAAGCATTTGGAGAAAAGCCAAGCGAAAGGAAACGTGGAATAACTATGGAACAGTGTGGCCAGAGAAACGTTGGAAAGCTGAATAAAATCTCGATGAATTATCTGATGAAATTGTAGCCTATACTTTGCTCTTTGCAACGAATCTTCCTATTTTCCGAGCTCTCCGCTTACTTCCGGTTTATGGAAATTAATATAGGTGCATTTCGAGAGTTGTTGCATTGTTGCATCTCCCCGGAGAATTTTCTCATAAATCCTCCCACGTTCTCGCAGTTTATCCAACGCAATATTAACGTATAGTTCAGATAGCGCAATTACAACTTTGTAATTGAATTAGATAATCGCGGAATAAGTGGATAAGGGATGGTTCTTTGCGGAAAAATAATTTGATAGCTTCAGTTTTAAAGTGAATTGCTTTGAATCTTTTCATTAATAAAATCTGGTCACGATTTAATGTAGATTCGAAAGTTTCAAACTCCTGTTTGAAAAAGATATATTCTTCAAAATGTTGAACAGCTGTTTTAATATCGGACAGATGTATCAGAATCAATTTCTTGCTAGGATAAATTGAGCTTATTCGCGGACAAATTTCACTTTCTCCGGGAAATAGAAGATAATAAATCAAAACGGTACAGCAGAATCAGCGTTTCATCGTCGATGACCTAGTTTTGCATCGAAACTTTCAGTTCCTCGTTAAAAGGAGGTTAATGCGATAAATCGGTACATAATACAAATTATTTGCTTTCGTAAAAGATCGAATCAACCCAGCATATTCAACCCTTCGTTAATAACGGTACAAATTTTTTACTCATAATTTTCCTCTCTGAAAAAGAGGTCAATAAGCGAAAGGGTAGTTTTTCAGGAATTTTTTAATTGATTCTCCAGGAGTATTTTTAATACTCGAAATCATTTTACTAATTAGAGGGTTGGAAACTTCAAGCTCAGAAAAATGTTTTACAGATTCGAAGAAAAAATGATTCAAAGACGACTACCTTATTATTAATTATTTAACCAAATTAAATAATCACCTACACTTGAATGTATTCAAAAATCTTCATTTTCGGAGTTAACTAGAATTTCTCGACAATTATTTTTCCACTATATTTTACGCATTCACAGATATCGATTTTGAAAAAGTAATTTCTTTTTTTCAATTCACCGGGCCCTGATAACGGAGCAGGCCTTTTAAGGGGCTCGTAACCCTGAACAACTTCCACGCTATTCCCGCCGCGATCCGTAATTACATTTCCATTTTAATTAATGCATTCAGAACGGCTTCGAGTTTCCGCGTAGCCGCAGCTGCTCGATTTATCGAATTCTCCGTTCGTTTCCATCGAAAAACAGAAGCGTGAAAGATGAAACGTTTGAAATTCGTACGCTGATTTCTTCCATTTATCGTCCGTTCGATGGAGGAATGAAATTTGAAGAAAAATTTTTAATGAAAAGAAGAGTTGCTGCAGACGCGGTTGAAAATGTCGGAAATTATCGTTGAAGAGGTTCGGTACGATGATCGAGATTCAATGTCTGGACACGTTCGAAGAAATCGACGAAAGGGTGCTTTTGACGGAGGGAACGGAAACGAGAACGATGACAAGTAGAACGACTGGTAACCGGATGTAAGCCTACAAGGTTGTTCTGGCGAAGCTCGACACGACTGGAAAGAGGACCACTACCACTTGGAACATCACTACACGCACTCGGCTTCGTCCTGCCGATCAATAGCTACAGGTGGCAGCCATTTCCTAGCCAACGGTTGCTTCCACCCTCCGCCTATTCCCTCCTCGTCCCTCTCTGTTTCCCTTTAACTGTATCATTTGCTGCTCGCCGTTATTCTCGCGAGTCTTTCCCTTTTTGCTGCTCCTACCTGTGCCCGTTAAACATCCAACGTCTACCGGAAACTAGATTTCGTGGGCGTTTTTCTTCGGAATCTAAAGCCAATTTCTTCGCACGAGTTTTCTTATCTTCTTCTCCTCTTTCTGAATGATGGACTGAAAGATAAGAGAGACCTTTAGGTCGTTCCGGGCGAAGTTCAATGTTTATGGTCAAATTGGCGAGGGAGGTTTAATAGAGTTATTTCTGGAGAATTTTTGAAAAATTTTCTAGGTTCCTTGAATTGGTTTTTCATTATTAAGAATTAAATATTTTTCTCCTGCCCTTATTTTGTAAATTGTTGAAAATTACTGTTATAAAATTTCTTTAATTCTATAAGTTCTTTTTTTTCAATATTATTCATAGTATTTGATTGTCAGGTGTATCTTTATTCAATTTGGTTTGTTCATTCTCTCCTTTTACAACGCTCCAGTTTTACTGTGGAATATCCTGTTATTGTTATGGTTATTTTCTGTTGAACGCTTCGGTTTTAGTTTCAATTGATTCTCATACTTTTATTGTAGTTAATCTGTGACAGAGATCCGGATAAATAGAGATTTGTGATTTTGGATTATAGGGATACACGGTTGCACACGTTTGGATGACCCCAGGTTTGAGGGACATGTACGATATAATCTCGATGAGTTTAATTAAAATGGACGTGGAGATGGAATTATTTACTTCGTGTAAAGCTTGTTTGCGTAAACGATACTATTTATTTGAATAAGTTGCAGAGAATTTTTGTCGAAAGGCAGCATTCCAAATAAAATGAAATTATTTATAACATTCCAATCATTTTAATTCTACCTTTATTTCGTCTTTATTTTTCATGTTAAAATTATCTGCTAGTAATTATAACGGATGACGTCTGAATCCGTTCCGCTGAAACGTGTAATTTAATGGAAAGAAACGGGATGAACATGTCAGTGATATTAAAATATTTAGATATGATAAAAAATAATTAAAAGAGTATCTGTTTTTGAACAGAATTTATTAAACAAAAGTTATTAAACAAATTAAACTTTCCAACGGATGATGGAATTATTTGCAAAATAATTAAGTGCTCTGAATTATTTCATAACAAAAATGTGTTAGTTTCAAAGGTTTATCTGTAGCTGTTACAATATTGGGTACAAATATTATATAAATATAATATAGACTTACAAGAGTAGAGATTATTTAATTATAAATTTGCATATAAATTGAATGCAATTTAGGTATCTCTTGATTAATATTTTTTTACAACTGTCAGGATTTTACCAATTTACATAAATTGAATAGCACTCAGTGTTTCAAAAATTTGAAATTAAATTAATAATAAAAATAGCAGTGAATACTTTATAAATTTCAACTCATATTTCATGATAAATCCTTTGCATGGATGAAAGGCCCGGTTCCACATAACTGCACCATCGCAGCTGCAATTCGTCGTTTTTCGTCGAACAGAAAGCCAATATTTGGTTCGTTGACCAACGTTGTTAAAGAAAGAAAAAGAAAAAAAATATATCAGCCTGGCTACCGGAGCCAATACTTTGTCTGTGACATCGAAGCCTTTGTGTACGAACGGTTACTATATTCGTGCAACCGGAAGTTTCCCTTTCCACAAAGGCCGGAAACTTCTTTTACCAACGTTATTACCCGAATATAATGAAATGAGCATGCGATATTATTAGCAGTACCGATAAAACAAAATTACCAGTGGATAGAACTGCTAATAAATCAATAAATATATCAGTATTCTCCATGTGTGAAAATTATTTTGAAATGTGGTGCACGAAAGTTTGTACATTGATATAATGTATTGGTATTGGGCCAAAGGGGTTAATTATTGACCTGATTGACCTAGTTGAAGCTCGTATAATTTTAGGACCACAGTTATTTAAATATCTTAACGTATAGTCTGCACGAAAAAGGTGTGTCTCGTGAATCAGATCGAATCGAAATGGATTGATAAACGAACGGAACGTAACACGAAGATTAACGGCTACACTGAAATTCCCTGGGCATTAATCCTCTGCACGGTCCTTGTTTTAATTCATCCTTTTATTTTTCATTCTACGTCAAAGCATGCAACATCGACGACATTTTTAATCCTTGAATTTTTCATTTCCTGGCAATTTTATTTGCCTGCTGCGCGTTTCAAACGAATCAAGATACTTTAAATAAATCTCTGTCTACTTTGGTAGAATTTATGTGATTTATTTTTGAACCGTTGTGATTTGATTTTAAAACGAGAAAACCTTTTGAGAATTTTTCGAAAAAAGGTTTAATATAATGTGGATGTAACAATAATCGCAATGAAGTAACATTTCGTGTAATTTTAAGGAAATGTAAGATGAATATTTCTAGATGCACAGTGTTTAATTCTTCGATTTAAACGATATCATATTCTTCTTAAATAAAATAGAAAATTTATCAAAATAAATAAAAAATTAATAGGGGTGGATACTCTTTGAAGGGTTGATAACCCCTATTGATCCCCTTTGAATCTGCCCCTGTTGTTTAATAGTTTTTTTTTTAAGTTTTTCCACCAATTGAGCAACGATTTTGTACAAAAGAAAATATTTGATCAAAGTTCCTGAACTTTATTCGTACAAAGACACAGTAAAAAAGGAAAGAAAAATATTTCCAATGAGGGCACTGGAAAAATTTCAATACCTAACGAGCCTTTTGATCCAGCTGAAATACTTAAAGTGGTAATTTTCCGAATTCTGCTCGTATTACGAGACCGTCAAAGCTCGTCTTTCTTGTGTCCGGTTCTGAGAGGCTTTTGTGTCGTGGAAGCGATCGATCGGTTCGATTAAAACCTGCCAACTCGATCCGTGCACGTAACACGTTATAATCGAGCCTTGAAGACAACAGACTCTTCATGGTTTAGTACACTTTGAGCCTGACAATGTAGTGGCACGTTTCTGTATAGTTAAAGCTAAGGAACCTTGATGTACACTCTCGATCAGATCGAGCTTTCCTATGGAAAATGGCTATTTAATTTAGTAATTTAGAAACAAACTAATATGATTTTTAATTATTAAATACTATAAAATTTAATTCAAATTTGAGGAAGGGTGGAAACCAAGGACACCACCTTTTTCCCTGGGAAGCCTGATTTAATCGCGAATAAACATATAGTATTTTATTTTATGTTAATTCTTTTTTTATATTAGCAGTGATTGTCATTGGTTGCCTACTGACCAAGCAATTCGATGATAAAATCGATCCCCGTAGAAAAGTACTTTTTACATTTGATTTCTTTGATTAACCATTCGTGGTGTCGTATTACCGTGATTATACGAATCAATGGAGACACTGTATGCATTATTCATTTCAATTACTGGAACTTCTCTTTCGCTGTTAAATATTGATACGATTCTTCCATTTTTTTCTTTCTATTCTAATGCATCCTGGGATCTGATATTTAGGTCACTGTCATATTTATATCATTCAATTAATTATTTCTTTGATTCTTCATTAAAGAAACATGTATTAAAAAATATGAAACATTCTTTGACATTCTGAAAATATATAAAGAACTCCTAAACTTTAAGAATTAATTTCTTTTTTTCAATTTCTTTCATTAAGAATGAAATTAAAAATTGTCAGCGTTATTGTTCATTGGATAGCTAGTACCATGGAATTTTTACAGGATCGTAAAACGATCGTTTCCCTTTATGAGAAACCATTTATGTCACCGGAGTTAACTCACGTTCAAAGGAGAGATTAAATGACTGAAAGGTAATCCTGAGGAAAGCAATTTCCCAGACTGGCCAGGCCAAGTGTGCCTGCATCTTGGAGAACCCTTTCGCTGTAAAGACTTCGACCAGTCGTTTCGCGACTCGTAATCCTCTGACGTATTGATTAAAACACATATATCGCGATCCATTTTCCTAGGTTAACTGGAGCAGCCACCAGGTCAGTAGAACGAATCGCCTTTCCCTGAATATTTCCGGCCGGAACATCTATATAGATATAATATATATATATATATATATATATATATATATATATATATATTCGTGTACACTATTGGAGAAAAATATGCTGCTATATAACCTGGTTCTTTTTTAAATAGCCAAGTATTAAAGTATTTGCTGAATTTGTAAAAAATAGTAAAAATAGTAAGAATAGTCTATCTTCCATTGGCATCGCTCATCGTCGCCTTTATTGATTTCAATAATTAATTTCGAGCCAAGTCCAAGCTCAGAAGCTCTCAAGATCTTCAGAAGAGAACGAATTCCTCCGAGTACGCAGCATCTAAGAAAGGAATTACCAAGGGATTCGAGGTTCTTCCTTGGGATCATTACGAGATAAACTAATATGTGTTGGACCATTATGAGCTCGATGCTTGAAATTCCATGACGCCTCCGTTTTCACCCTTATTCGGCTTCTTTCTTCCCTCGAAACACCTCGAATCCCCTTTTATTCCTTCATTTTCCAAAACGAAGGAATCCTCTCGCATCCACTTCCTTAATAATTTTGTCTGTTACTCTCGGTATTGCATCAAATTTTTATATTAAACTGCACTTTCATTTTCCTGTAGAAAATTAGATATTTTAAAAGACTGACGGGTAAGAAAAGGGAAAGAGGGGTTCCACTTTAAAAATGATCAGGTTCGATTAACTGGAATAAGGAATTTCATGGGTCGTGCACTTAGTTCATAGGAGGAAAAAAAACGCTCTCTTAGCTCTGATAAAAAAAATTTTCTTCCATTTTCGCGATATTTTCTAACCCCCCCTTGGATCAATGTCTTCTTCGTGATGGGGGATGAATCTACTTATTCACGGGGTTATCGCGATGCATAACCGAGGCTTATAACCGAAGCTACGGAAGAGAAAATCATGAATGATCAGGTTATTAACATTCTAAAATGAAGCTAGAAAAAGAGAATGATAGAATCGAACGTCGATAATGTATGAAATTGAACAAAAGTAAAGGAATTTCAACGGTAACACGTGAAAACACAATTGGTATAAAAAGCGGATGGTATGTTAAATGAATCTGAAAATTCATCGAATGTATCTCTTAATTGAAAGCTCTTTGTTATTTTTCTCCTCGTCGCTTCGTTTTATCCCATAAAAATACATAATTTTTTTCGTTTCGATAACGATTTTGCATGTTTATGAACGATGAACTTTGAATATTTTTTTCCCCCGTTACCTTTTTATAATCCTGTCGAGCCACTGCCAGCTGTACTTGTATTTTGTTATTCGAGTATTACTGTAATAAATTGCAGCGACTGATACACGTCGATAAATATGCAGATACGAAAGTTTTCGAGTTGACGTATGGTAATTCGGCTATTGGAATTTAATTCTGGCATGTGTAACGAACCGTTTCATGAATAAGAATGCATTGCTTCAAACTGGGTCACTGTTTAATATATTGTTTGTTTCAATGAAATTACATTTATTTATGTACCCTTTGGCGAAATCTGGAACAATTGTTTTCTAATAATTCTGAATAGAAGCTTTTTTATTAACAAAAGTAAAACATCAAAGTAACTTTAATTAGTTCTCAGAGAGAAGAGAGTAAAGGGTATAGCAGGATAAGATGGTCAAAAGTGCCCTTGAGCCGAATTTGCTTCGCAATGCACCATTCGATAGCATATCCCAAAAAACCATGGTACACCAAGTTTCAACCCTGTACCTCAACCGGGAGGGTAGTTACAGGGTAAGAAAGAAAAAGTAGTTTTTGCCATATTTTCCCTATTTAATGGCATTCGAAAAATCTGAAAAAATTCTAGAATATTCTAGCCATGTTTCTTTATGATTGTGAATTTTTTCAGATTTTTCGGTTGCAAATCCTAGGCGTGAAAAATCAAAAACGCAAAAAAAAGTCGAAAAATAGAAATTTCGGGTAGAAGCTTTCGAGACACTAGATTTTTACTTTTACAGTAGTTAGATATTAGCATGACTGGTGTCCTCAATTTTTTTCAGATTTTTCATTCTGGTGCGTCAAACCGAAAAAAATCAAAAACCGATATTTTCGACATATTTCGTGCGATAACATGAGAAATACTTTCAATTTTTACATTTCCTTTACACACTTAGTGCATTATGTGATTTCGAACATTTTTGCACTGGATGAAGTAAATTCTGAATGGAGAGAGTAAAGTTATTATAAATAATTGAAAATTACGCACCTTATCCTCTAAAATATTAGAAAGTTTTTCAACGTTGCCGATGGGTAAGTTGGTAAGGTGTCCGACTATGGAACCGCTGGAAACTTTTTTGTCACGAGTTCGCGCCCCATGAATGTACAATTCTATTTTTTGTCATAAAACAATTTTTTTTTTAAATTATTAATTACATAAGAATACACAATAATCATTTAATAACGTATGAAAATAATTTTGAAATATTTTATTATTAAGTATACATAAAAATAAGTGGTGCACTACCGATTTTCTGATTACGTATTGTTCTAATTACGGATAGCTCCCAATATTTTGTTAATTGAAAAGCTGTGTGGTTGTTGGTTTATGATGGATATTGAAAGCAATATATGTATATTTTACCTTAATTGTACATATAGCCAAAGAGTCGGTTGTGTACCACTTATTTTTATGTATACTTAATAATAAAATATTTCAAAATTATTTTCATACGTTATTAAATGATTATTGTGTATTCTTATGTAATTAATAATTTTAAAAAAAAATTGTTTTATGACAAAAAATAGAATTGTACATTCATGGGGCGCGAACTCGTGACAAAAAAGTTTCCAGCGGTTCCATAGTCGGACACCTTACCAACTTACCCATCGGCAACGTTGAAAAACTTTCTAATATTTTAGAGGATAAGGTGCGTAATTTTCAATTATTTATAATAACTTTACTCTCTCCATTCAGAATTTACTTCATCCAGTGCAAAAATGTTCGAAATCACATAATGCACTAAGTGTGTAAAGGAAATGTAAAAATTGAAAGTATTTCTCATGTTATCGCACGAAATATGTCGAAAATATTGGTTTTTGATTTTTTTCGGTTTGACGCACCAGAATGAAAAATCTGAAAAAAATTGAGGACACCAGTCATGCTAATATCTAACTACTGTAAAAGTAAAAATCTAGTGTCTCGAAAGCTTCTACCCGAAATCTCTATTTTTCGACTTTTTTTTGCGTTTTTGATTTTTCACGCCTAGGATTTGCAACCGAAAAATCTGAAAAAATTCACAATCATAAAGAAACATGGCTAGAATATTCTAGAATTTTTTCAGATTTTTTGAATGCCATTAAATAGGGAAAATATGGCAAAAACTACTTTTTCTTTCTTACCCTGTAACTACCCTCCCGGTTGAGGTACAGGGTTGAAACTTGGTGTACCATGGTTTTTTGGGATATGCTATCGAATGGTGCATTGCGAAGCAAATTCGGGTCAAGGGCACTTTTGACCATCTTATCCTGCTATACCCTTTACTGAGAACTTTAGTATTAAATAATAAAAAAGTTACTTATGATAAATTTATGTTTAATCTTAAAATGAAATATTCGTATAATATTGCAAAAAATAATACATTTTGAAAATGAGAGAAAAATGAATTGAGAATTATATTTCAATTTTAAATTATAGACTAATTAGTAATTAGTACTTTAATATTTATAATTAACGCGTTGATTGGTGGGTCGTTGATGGTTATTTCAAATGTAAATATTTATTGCAATTCAAGTTCAACAAATATAATTTTCAATTCAATTTTAAAAACTTTGAAATCAATTTAATTGCCTTTTCTAATATAGGAAATATTGTACTTGTTTCAGATTCAATTTTCCAAGGAAGGATTTCGATGGTGTGCCAAGAGAAACGATCGATAGTTTATGGGAATGTGTTTCTGGCAAAAGGATGAGCCAAGTGGCTCCATGTTCAGTCGATTTCTATTAAAATATTCTGGTTTTCGTTATACCGAGGACATTGCCGTGATCTTATTGTGAAAGAAAAAGAGAACAGAATAATAGCAGACATCTGCTCTAAGAACGACTTTATGCCGGTAACCAGGGCCGGAAAACAGAACTCCACGAGAGGCGCAATAGGGAGTTAAGAGTACTTCCGTTTCTCCCTAAGAAAGTCGTGCGGTTCAACCATATACAGGATGTTGCCTGCTAACGTGGTATCATTCGTCAAAAAGGTAATTTCTGATCAGTTTTAATGATTAGAGTAATCTACTTATTTTTGGTCATGTATCCAATAATATTTTAAATTATAATTTTCATAAGATTATATTTTCCTTTTCTTCAATATTTTGTCATTATAAAAAAAAAAAAATATCGCTTTTCATTAAACTTCAATATAAAAGAATTTTCTTATAATCGAGGAACAGAAAATAAACATCGGTACGTGTTTGGATAACCAACGATTCGCTTCAATCAGAATTTTTTTCACGACGTTATTCATTTCATTATTTCCTTTTTCATCTGATTATGAAATGTGAATTACGTCCATTACAACGTAAAGTTGAGAGGTATCTCGCCCACACAAGAAACGTTCGCGAGGGAAAATGAATTCGACAGAGGGAAGCCGAAAATAACCGAGATTAAACTGGGATTAGGTTTTTTTTTATTTTACTTTTTACAAGTTCACGGAAAGATTTAGGTCGATTTTACAACGGAGCACAACTCCTCGCTTCGAAGAATTAAACTCGCTTTATGGAAAATTATGCTACGTATTTTATGGTGTTAACCATCCGTGAAAATCTTATGGATTTTCCACGATGACATAGATTAATTATAGGTTAAATTAACCTGCCAGATCCATTATAGATTGCTGAATAAAATACCTTGATGCATATCTGAATTTCTAAATAAAAATCAACTCTTTAATACTAAAATTGGAAAATAAATATTTACGTGTCTAGAAATTTATATTATAATTTATAGAATTTATCGGAATTTTCATTATTTTATTATTGGAGCTGTATGCTTCTTAATGAAAAGACGAGAGAGGATTAAATTTCTTCGAGGTACAACGATCTCGAGGGACATTTTCTTCTTTAATGGTGTCTCTGTTACCTGTCGAGTCAGATTTTGTTACACCGTTCAATCTACAGTTCAGATTCGACAGTGATATAAATATAACCGAAGCTATTGATATTTCAGGATTCCTTTCTTGTTTCCTATTTCCCCTTCGGCACGGCGAAAATAGAACAATTCATAAAATATAAAATTACAAAAATTCAGATTTATTTAGCTTTTTTCAAATTAAATTATTGCAGTCTTTGTGATTTATTGTTGGAAGATTAACTTCTTCGTTTCTTCCATAGCTTTGTAGAACTTTGGAGATCAAAGAATTCCAAAGTAACAATAATAAAATCCCTGCACACAACCTATGAATAATTGAAGATGTACTTTGAAAAATAAACGAAAAGCCGTATACCACATGTCATAAATTCCTCGTCAGCAATCCGTTCGCGAGTTTCAACAGCCAGGAGTTTCGAAAAGAGGGCATAATGGACGCATAAAAATTTAGTCGATTCAAATCGTCGATGCAAAAGGTCGGCCCATTCGGGGAACCGTTCCACTTTTATATCCTCGTCAGCGTTATCCGATATACACTGCCTCCAAAAAGTTTTAGGACCTACTAACCCCGAGAAAAATTGAAAAATAAAAAGGAACACTTGTATCCAAAATGTCCTACCGCATGGTCCTTTTCCATTGGGGTGGTCAATCTTCTAGGGAAAAGGAAGTTTCTTAAAATTTAAAAAAAAGACAAAGTTTAACAGAATTTTGAGACGGGGTGTACGTATTTCGGGTTGCGAGATATTCTATCGTGTTTTTATTTCCCTGGCCGGTGGCGAAAACTCACGTTTGGAACACCATATGGCGCAGTGCGTCGACTATGCATTACCAGAAGGCCAACGGTACAATATCGGCCGTTTAATATTCCCCCGACGAATTTGCATTCCGGGATTCCATCGTTCACTCAGATTATGACGGCGCGTGCTTCTCTCCGGCCTGTTTGGACCCCAACCAGAAAGCCAATCCTCTATTATACTCTGCTTATGGATTGAAGGGCGAAGGACAGAATACCCTGATCTTACATGAATTCCATGTACAATACTGTAGACTGTACATAACTGCTTATGTATTTGATAACAAGAATGAACATATCAAAGTCTGGCTTAGAATGAAGTTGTGAAGATACGTAACTAGGGGGTATGCTAGAAGGAATATAATTAGCCTTTTAATTAAATTTCATAGGGCACTTGATAATATTTTTACTAATTTCGCATTCTAGCAAAAGAATATAAGCTCAAATGGAAATAAAAAAAAAAAAAAAATAGAATTATTGTATATTGTTCATCATTTGGAACATTATTTTCATTGTTTTTCTGAATAATGGGAATGAAAAGGAATTTTATATGAAATTTGGACGGTAAATTACAGGGTAGGTGAGCAAAGATCCAGCTCCGATAGAGGAGGGTTAAACACGTTGGAAGAAGGGTTCGTTTTAGGTGGTAGTCTCACGGGGAACATTATTTTCTGTCGTAGATGGTGACGACGCAACCAGATTCCGGAACAACCGGATCGGTTACGCCAGATGATGGAGGCACCACCTTCAGCAAATGGAGGCAATTGGGAAGTGGTGTGATACGGGACGGTAAGTTTCATTACTCATCCTGACCAGTCTACTAATTTTCTGTCTTCCCTAAGATACAACCTCTATTCTTTATCTGCTTCAACGCGGTAGAGTATTTAACCGTCATGATCAACTGGATAGATATTTATTTTTGATCGATAATATAATTTTCTCTGCTATTTTCTTTCATATTAAAAATAAAAACAATTAAATCAACAACAAGCTTCATTAAACCAAAAGCAACAAACAACGAGAAATTATATTTCTCTAGCTAACAAACCTCGTATAAATAGCTTGTTTTTTACTTAATTACTGTCGGGCTACGTTTAAACGGAGGTAAACGTGGCGGGAAAGTGCGAGAGCTCGAGGATAATCATGGAACGACGGACTGTTCTTTCTTTATACTCCTATTTTTTTCAAAGGCAAAATAATTTGCTGAAAATTACACAACCGACAAGTGTAATTTATTCAGCCTTTCTAGAGCCATGATAATTTGTCGTTTGAATACAGCTTCTTGATTACAATTCTACTTGGTTGTTTTCCTCGTTTAGGATCCATTCTAGTTTTAATTCATGTAATAATTTATTTAGTTTACATTATAGAAACCAAAGCAATTAGTTCTACTGGTTCTTCGAGATTCTACTGCATTGTTTAAAGCAGAGTCATATAAAAATAAAATCGATTGTATAGGAAAGGAATACAGGTATAACGATGTTGATTTGAAGAAAAATTATCCCGTGGAAAAGGTCAGGTATGGAAATAAATTCGACTGGATTTCTATGGTAGAAGAAAGAAATCCAGTTGAAAAATTTGTTCACGAAGCTCGACAGATATTTGCAATTTCGAAAGAGGTTTTGCCTTCTTCGAAGAAACCATCTGACCCACTTTCCAACGAGATCTTCTTGGTTCTACCTTCGTTACAGTCTTTCCCATCGAATTTACCAAATGAAATAAACTCTTCGAGCCATGGAAACAGTTTTCTTTTGCGACACTACGTATTCTTCTCGTTCTCGTGCCACCTTTTGTGTTCATGGCGCCCTTTATGGCAGTCCCTTTTTTCAAAGCTGTCGATTAAAATAGGGTAGTTTTCCTTCGAAGTTACCGTTCCACTCCATTCACGGACACAATGGTGAGTTGTTCAATTACCTGGATTTAATTCAATAAATTGTATACGATAAATTGAATCAGTGTTATTTCTATGTTCGTAGATGGGGTGAAACGGAAATTGAATTAAAGAGAAACAATTGTAATATTATAACAGATATTGTAGTAATTGGATTGCTGTTGTAATGAATATTATGTTGATCTTGATCAACATTAATATTAATATTAATATTATGTGATATTCGTACTGTAAATTGACTATTTGACTACTTGATTATTCGATTACTTAAATATTTAAATATTTTCTTATTTATCTATCTAATTAATTAATTTGGTAATTTTTTAATCAAAGATTTTTTCATTTAATTATAGTATCTACGGTTCTCTTTTCAAGCACAGTACAACTAGTTGTAAAACTTTTCCCTAAGTAAGTGTGAATAAATTCTCATCTACGTACTGGCAATCTTTCCCTGCATTTAAACATTATGAACGGTGGTAAAGTTGCTAGCGAAGTTAAGTTAAGCTAAACACCACCGAGGCTAATGAGTGTTTATATGAAATGTTGCATAAATATTCATCAAAGTTTCGAAGTTCCCGTTAATTTCGCTGTTAGCGTAAATCATTTCAAAGGGTGGGAAATCCTTTCCTATAGGGACTTTTACTTATCCTGATAACGAAATAATTATTGTGCTAGCATTATTTAACGCATAAAAGGTGATTTATTATTTATGGATTTCTTTTTATATCGGCAATAGTATATTTACTTATAGGTGATAGTTTATATTCAGTGAATTAAATGCATCAAGAAAATGCCATTGTGTGCTTAAATAGATTACACGAATAGAACACTAATCATTTAAAGACATCAAACGCTAATTAGTCGTCAAACAGCTTGAATTCGTAAGAGGATTAACAACGTTTCCCTGAATCGTGATTGTAGTCGACCTAATTACACAAGTTTCTTTCATTTTTCAAACGTTACGGTCATCTTGTTCGTGATGTCGAACATCTGAAGACAAATATCCGCTCATCGATGTCGAACAAGACTATTCCATTGTAATCTGTCACGGTTTGATTCAATCTCCTTGCCGACCGTTTGATATCGACGAGGACATTGCTGTAATTGATCTCGAAACGCAGTCGCATTGTTAATCATCGAGGTAATTAATGGAACACGGAGTGGGTTAACAGGGAGTTCGAGGTCGAGTAAATCGGATACCATCGTACAGGTTCAAGTTCCCTTCGTGGTTTCCCTTTAAGAATCAGTCCTCTGATACTTGAATTTGTTTTTACTGCTGAACTACCACAATTATTTTTTAAATATTGAATATTAAAATTAAGTTTCCCTCAGAAGAATTGTGACATAGGGGTAAGAGGAATTCTCAAAATCCTAATTTTGACGATATTAATATTAAAAGTGATTTAGAATAAATGGCATAATTTAATTCTATAATTTTCTATGGTTTTTGGAAATTATGTGTAGATACCTATATCAAATAGAATATTGATATTCATCTGAAAATTTGAAATATAGTAATTACTATGGAAATCATTAATGAATCCAGCTGAAAGACTGATAAAGAGGTATTTAATTATCCTGGGAATCCTTATAAATTCTTACAGATTTCATACTGTTTGATGCTGCGGATGTAATTATGGGAATGAATCGAGCAGAATAGAGTAAAATGTGATCCGTGATATTATTAGAACGGTTATCAACTGGCGGAATATGAAAATGCTTTGAAGTACGAAATACAAAGGAAATAATAACTTTATGAATATTAAAATCTTTAATTTGTTACATGATTTAACGTTGATTGATTTAAGATTTTCTATTGTTCATAAACTTGATATGGATTATTTAAAAAGATTTGAAAAAGCTTGAACGGAATCTAAATTAATACTTTATTATGATTTTTATAAATCACATATTCCTAGAAATAATTTATTGAAGCGTTCTTAATTTGAATTACAATACGATTTTCATCTGGTATTTATCGCATTGATAATGTCAACGTGTTAAATTGATCAAGAACGACGGAAATGTTAATTACAATCAATTATGTAGCAATTATTTTCGTTGTTCTGTAACGAGTAAAAACGAATGATTTTACCTAATTGCTCGTAAAAGAACAAGTGCCGTTTAAACAAATAACTACACTTTGCAAATCAAACGAAAATCGTTCAGTAATTACGATTTACTTTTTGAATTACATTTTACATTAAACAATTTGTTTCAATGTAATTAATTGCTTTCTAAGATAAATTGCACATGCCATGTTATAAATATAATAAAGTTTTTGTTAATTTATGGTATCAAATTACATATACATAAATTTATAGCTTTTTTCGCTTAAATTTATTAGAAAATAATTTCTAACAAATATTAATAAATATTAATTTAGAAAATATTTCATAAAACAACCCTAATAATGTTCAGTATATTCCCCTTTATATAACTTCAAAAAGGTGGCAGATTTTCATAAATTTCACCGATATTGTAGTATTTTAAAACTGAAATTCTGGAACGAGAAGGCGTAAAAGTAGAGCATTTCGAATAATAGCATGACGCTTCGCATAAATGTAAGGAAGCGATGGAACGTGAAATGGAATGAAGATGGTTAAGTCTGCCAATAAATTTTCCTTCACGGAAAAAAGAAACCGAAGGGCTTGAATAAAACCGATAGCTGGGATAACTTTTAGGTTAATTAAGTGATCATTTTAGCAGTCGTTCATGCACGACCCTATGTTCCACAATACTGTGAATTTTCCAAGAAGAGACCAACCCAACTTGACCTAATCTAAAAAAGTCACGACCAAGTCCCGTGTCTGTCTTCCAAAAAGGATTTCCACTCTATTTTCCCTTGAGTCCTCCTATCCTTTGGTAATCCTGCTTGTTTGCATTGTTGAAACAGGAACCTGTCTTCAACCACAAACTTTCAAACGTTGAATAAATTTTTCCAGATACGTTCGACGATCGATTCGGATTTATATTGTTGTTCAAAAGTCCTAAAACGTTATTGAATAACCGATAGTTTTTATCATAAATAAAAAATGCGTATTTACAGTAATTTTTATCAAAGTTTCAACCGTAATTTCTACAATTATAATACATTTTGCAATGTCTACGCTTCATAACGCCCGAGGAAAATAGAACATTGTAAAGTAAGTGAAAAAGCGTCGAACGAGGACTTCAAAGCGCGTTAATGAAAAGAAATTCGCGTTCCAGATGCTTTCGCAGTTCGTCTTTCGTGTTCTAATCTCCGTGTGCAATTAGGTTAATTGGAGGAGCGTCTTCGAGCAGAATTGTTTCGTTATTAAACTGAAATATTTTTAGCAACGCTTATTTTTTTTTTTCTAAATCACTTTTAATATTAATATAGTTAAAGTTAGAACTTTGAAATTCCTGCTTTTCCTACATCGCTATTTTCTTTAAAGGAATCTGATTTAATATCAACTTAATATCAAGAGTATTATAGAAGGATCATCTTCTAATTTTATCGACAATTATTTTCTTCTTTTGCAGTTACGAAATTTGGTCCCTCAAAAGTCACCCCTCCCGAAGAAACACAACCAAAGGAAGAAACAACTACAGAATCAACGAAAACGTAAGTCTTTAATTACAAAATTACAAAACATTATTTGCATAAACAATTTAATCATAGAAACAGTATAATATCTTTCTACCTCATCGAACAATAATCGTTAAAAATACCTCTAACCGTATTTTGTTCGCGGTGAATAATGAATGTTTTAATGAGGATGAATAATTGCTTGCTCATTACCGGCGAACCAAAGCAATAATTAAATAGACGTTAATGTTTAGAACCTGATGATCCTCTGTCCAGGTTTTACTTCTATTCAAAATGAATTTTCTAAACAAAACAATTTTAACCCTGACACCGTTTGAAACTTGTATGTTGCAGGAAGTCGAAAACCGGGGATGATTGCAGAGTATGCCGGAAGTCTTTCGCTCCGGACGAAACCTCGAGGACCTGCTGCGAGTGTCAACACAAAGTTTGTGAGGACTGCGCTTGCTATTCGACGACAACGAATTCCGATGATCCGGTAATTTTTATTCGTATCCCTTCACTGATAATTATTATTTATTTATCTACTTAAATACTATGATACGTAATACAGGAGTTTAAAGTTTTTCTAATTTGTCTGAATTAAAAAATCGGAAAAATTATTGGAAATTTTAACTTTGAAAAAAAAAAAACTTGTTTCAGTCGTCATGGCGTTGTAGCGTGTGTCGACGAAAAATTGCGTCACGGGACCAGCCGATAGTTACCCAGGAATCGACGGATTCCCTGTTGGAGGTTCCTGTTTTGGAAGCACTTCAGAGGAGGCACAGCGATGCTAGACTGGGTTGTCAAAGCGGAAGCCAGATCGGAGGTCTCGGTTCCGGATTGGCACCTCCGAGAAGCCCGGAACTTAGGAGACATTCCGACGTGTCTCCTGCTAGTTTAAAGGAACTCGAGAAGGTAAGTCGAAGGTTTTGTAAACTGAAAGTTGTAATGTTACGCTTCTCAATCATCACGCGACAACAGAATACACGGCAACGTTTGTGTTTGCATATGTATTCGTGTTAATCGTCGTATCTGGTAATTAAGTTGAAAACGGCACAGATTTCAGAACTTTGCTTAACTTATGGCAAACTTACCGTGAACTTGCAACACGTACCGTTGCTAATTGCTGAATGCTTGCACATATGTTACGAGAAGGAAGAATTATTAATACTTTGATTCAAATGTTATCCATTCATTTTACAGTGGTTTTACTTCCATTCGTTTTACTGTGAATTATTTCATTTATTTTATCATATAAAAAAATTCACAATTCAAGTAATTTGATATAACGAAGCGAATCGGTGTTTCTTTTTTTGAAACAATTGACAGAATATTCGAGTGCGATAACGATCGATGGAAATTTCTCTAAACAACCCACTTATGGTTCACCAGCGAGCAGTTTCGCAATAGTAATCGGTATTATGCTAATCCCCCTATTACCAGGAATGATTAGATAAAGGAAACGTTATCCAATTCAGAGCTGATTATAAGTAACTGTTTGCGGTCGGAAACTGAATACTCCCAACAGCTATGCTTTCATCGTACTGGCAGTGTACCAGAGGAAATCTGGCACGATCGACGGAGTAATTTTATTTAATCCACGTGTAGAAATGGGTTATATTTGTCCTATAATACGGTGCCTAATGGCTGGACGCATGTTTATGTTGTGGTATGTCTTACGCTTTTATCCTGCTTATTACTGTCGATCGCAAAAGCTCGTAGGATAATATCTATACAATTTTCCGCGGGGCATAAAACGATTCCGATTATTTGGATATTTATTTCAGCTCTGAAAGATATAGTTCTTTTTATTAAAAATGAGAGTAGAATGTTTAAGATACGATAGTTTAGTATTTCACTCAAGATACGTTTTCTATGTGTTAATATGTTGATTGTCATTAGTGAATGAAATTAAAAAAATTACTCATCATTTTTTTTTATAACAAGATCCAGTCAGGTTAGAGTTTTCCAATAAGTAAGATTCGCAGAGTTCCAATAAATTTTCTCTCGTTGATTGTGCGCTAAAATAGATCCTAATTGAAAGTACACACGCGCGACCGTGGAAAATGATCGTGGAACGCAAGAAAACGCTCGTAAACTCGTTTAGTACTTTCCTTATTCCGGCGCGGTTGGTTAACACGTGGATCTAACAGGATTTCATCTTGTTCTCGATCCCAGCAAGAAATGCAAGGGCAATAAGAAGCTCTTACGAAACCGACGGAACGTGAAGCAAAGAATAAGAGAACAGTCGGTCGGCTTTTCGATTCTAAGAATTTATTGGAAAATCGTTTTTGTTGGCTCGAGGAAGAATCAGCAGAATCTCATTTCATTGGAAATCGACTGCGGAAACGAAAGAAAGTGGAATGAAATTGAAATCAGGCCATCGGTACCGTGACAGCACGGTGTCTGGGGTTAGGGAGGATCCGGAAATCGGTCGAAAAAAAAAAGAAGGAATAGGAAAAAGAAAAAAAGCGGGAAAGTGAAAAAGAGGTCGCGAACGAGAGCTTTTGCGACTGCTTTGAATCCTTGCCTGGTACACAAACGGAAATTAGCGGTTCCTATCAACAAAGAGAACCGGCTCGAATCTTTCTGTAACAAGGGTATTAAAACGAAATGCATTTCCGTTTCTTGCTCTTTCTCTGTCGCGGGTAATCATTTGCGGAAGACCTTTGAAATTTGCTCGTTGCAGAGAAAACAAAAAACGAGGAGCATCAGTTTGGGGTTCGTTCTTGCGAAAGAAATATCATATCCTGCTTGTCGAGGAGCACGGAAGGTTGCTTTTATCGCGATGTTGAAATTTTTCATGCTTTATGGTTACCTTTGTGGAATTTTGCTTTGTATATTGGAGCTTTATGATCGTAAAATCGACCGAAAATGTATTAAATATTAGCTTGATTAATTACTTTTTCTGTGTCTTTTAATAACCACTGGGCATTTTTGTAGAGTACCATTAATTGATTATAAATTTGCAAATTATTTCTGTTCAACATCCTCAGTTTTTAAGGAATTTCATTTTATTTAGTGAATGAACACATCTATTGTGAGATGTATAGACAATTACCAGTATCATCGATCGATCCCCTTCCTGGAAGATAAACAAAATCCCCCAATTTTCTTTCGGTACCCAATTGGTTAAAGATACCTTCTAAAAAGAAAAGCTATCGGTCGGGATAACGGTATCCTGATTGATAACATCCTCCTGCTTGTTGTCGAAGCGACTCGGTGACGCAAGAACACGGGATTACAAGGGAGATAATGCCTCGCGACAAATTTATCGGGGCTAAAACGCTCCCGTCCCTCGAACGGTTGCAATTAGCGACAGGAGGGAGGAACCTCGAAATTGGATCCCTGCGATTCCGTTAAAATCTGACGCAATTTCCTCGATTACACCTCCAATTGGATCAGCCGTTTGCCTGCTTTCGACCCTCGAAATTCGAGCATCGATCGAATAACAGACACGTCAATGCCAATTAATATAAGAGGAAGATAAACAATAGTTTGCTACGGGACAACTCGAATCCCTCTTCCGGTGAGCCGTAAACAACGAATTTCTAGCAATTCGTAAAATGGCCCATTACGTGCATTCGATTCAATACCGCGACAGAGACGTTGCTGGGAGAAATGGATTTCCTCTGTTACCCCTCTTGATGAACGTCTCTTTCAGGTCCGCCAATTTCCTAACGAGTATGTCATTGACTATTTGTTCTTATTGATCAACGATATTCGAAGTATATTGGGTGATCGATATTTCCACTGTCGCAGTAGAAATAGCTATGCACGGTCAGACTTAAGATCCTATTAACATCATGAACACCAATTAAAATTCTAATTATTATTATACGGGCATATAATATTAATGTAATATAATATTATACATAATTATACAAAATAGGAATGGTTAATAGATAATCGTGATTCATTAATTTATAGAAATGAATATAAAGTTCAGAATTTTAATCATTATAATCTCCATAAATGCATAGAGAACGTATCTTAAGAAAACGACCGATAAAAGAACCATCTGCGTTAACGTAATTGTTGTCGCTTATCATTCGATATTTTCCAGAACATATCAGCTTTCCTCGAATTCATAGCTTGTCGTGTAAATGTACACGTCCCGATGCAAGCATTATGAAACATCACGCCAACAGTCATAAGCCTCCTCTTCACGCAATGGTGTCACTCCCTGTGGAACTCTAATCTGTGTGTCGTAATGTTATAGTTTCGAAAGGTTGCAGGGGAACGCCGGGATGACCTCAGATGGGAGAGAGACCTGGATCGGAACAAGTCCAGAGCTACCTCACCGGATCGTCATCAGGTGGAGAGAGGAAGGGCCACGAGTCCTCAAAGGGTTGGCGTTGAATCTTCCGTCGCAGGTGAATACATCTTATCGGATTTCAACAGGGTGTACCACGTAACTGGGTCAAGTTGTATCTTGAAAAATTTTTTTTCATCTAAATATCAATAGAACCATCAGAATCAATGCCCATCGACGCGGACGAGGATGAGGAACGTCGAAGACGAGCTCGTCGAACCGGTGGCACGGTTCGTTGCAAATCTCGCATGACCAGGCAAAGGTCGTACGACGACGAAATGAAGAACGTGGCGGCGATGTCCGGAAGCGGTGGGCAGCACGCTCATCCGGAGCCAGGTCTAGGACTTCCGGTGCAGCTACCAAGGCGAGCATCAGCCTATGACGTGTACGCTGCACCAGGGGTTGGAGGACTTAACGCCATGGCCATCGCGGCTGCCCAGCAAAGAGCATCGATCTCTGCCCAAGGTAATGTATGCTTCTCTTCATTCTGTTTATGGGATTAACGTATTTGTTGACCTGGAATCTAAATCGGCCATGGACGCTACGCCTTCTTTCGTTAGTAACATTTTTTTTTTTATCATTTCTTGGCTGGTTTGACGTTGATTGATTTAATTACACGTTAAGGTTGTTCAAAAAATATTACACGATTAATTTATCACATAAAATTAATTGGAAAGTAGCTGATCAATTTAGAGTTAGTTTCTTTTCGAATACTATGTCTAAAGAGATAAGATTATAAGAAAATGAAAAGTTTCAAAGTTTAATTACTTTACAATTTTAGGTCAAACACGTGGCTATCATTAAAGTTTATGTCTGATAAATCTTAATTGCATTTGTGTCACAGTTAAGTTCTTAGTTTGTTTCTGAGTGTAATTTGTAGAATTAAGGGTTGTTAGAGACACGCTATGCTTAACGTGTCAATTTTCTTTTTATCTTGTAATTATTAACACTTTGAGTGACATAATTTGGGTAAAAATATGAACGTTCGTAAAGATTTGTCAGCTATTTTTTAGTGACTTATAAATTATAATATTTTATTAAAAACCTGAAAATTTGTGGAAATTTCCAATCTGATAAAAAAATATTATTATAACTTTGTCGTTGATACGAATACGACGTGGAAATATGGAAATTCTGATAGGATCAATTATGGTACGTTTGAAAACAGAAAGGGTTGTGCTGCGGTTTTCAAGTTAACGCAATTTTTCGATGCCTGTCAGAAATTTTGACCGGTGCAAACAATGACGATGGACTAATTGTATTAATTAATGCCGTTTTAATTAACGGTGGAAGCGTGTAAGTAATTGACAAATTACTGTTTTCCATTGCGATGAACGGTCACTGGATCCCAATTATTTTAATCGAGTTACCTGGAACATTTCGTAACTCTTGGTATCAAGCACGACTTCATAAACACTTAATGAACTTAATTGCGAATTAATTATTACCTGTTAAACTGAAAACTTCCTGCATAGTTTTCGGAACGTTGTTGTTTTTAAGTTATTACCTAAGACTTCGTCAACAATTTATTCATTATTTATTTATTAGATATTAAAATGAATATATTTCATACAATTTTTTAAACATTACAGTATTAATTAATTCGTTATACGTTCTGCTTTGCATCTCACAAACCATAACGGAGTTAATCTGTTTAAACTGTTTCCCAAGGCAATATTTGCTGCATCGAGTAAATTTAACAGTAGATTTACCCTCAATCGTAGGTTTAACCATAGAGTAGTTCCACTAGTAGGTTCATTTGATGTTTATAGCAGGACGAAAGACCTACAATCGTGTAATCGAGTTTAACTTTCTTCAGGAAGTACAGTTCCTACTTAACCATATCCATGTCCACAAGGCTGGACCAAGCCTAACTTCGTTTCATTTTGGTCGGATCTCAAACTGAAACTTTGACGTCTAATGGTCGAAACACTTTGTAACGAGGTGAACGTTGTTCTAATTAATTTGTCTACATGTTACGTACTTCGTAATCGAGACCGTGATATATTTTGATACCAACTTGCCTTCAGATCATAATGAAATTCCGCTCGATCGTTAGACGAAGTCTTAGAATAATAACCCTTTCGATGTACCGAGTTACTGCATAACAATAGCGAATATTACAGTTTATTTTCCATAATTATATAACTACATTTTTTATATTCATGATTACTACTTGATTACAAAAATTATTATAGCTTGTTTTTTCTACGGTTCAGATCTAAATTATTTTTAACTAATGTATTTATTATAAATTGTAGCTTAAATATAGAAAATTTAACATTTGCAAAAATGGGAAATATTTTGTATAGTTGCAATGGTAGTTTTGAATCATAAATAACTGTTCGAGTATTGGAAATGTTGATCAAAGCAAATTCAGGGTAACGTTTCAAAAGTTTTCGCTTACCGAAGCTTCTTCTTCGGGTGGAAAGAGGTAGTACTGATACTCAACGCTGGTTAAACAGTGAGTAGCAGTATCAATAACCCATTAGATCCGTAATGATGTTAACTGTGACGTTGGCGAAACGTTGGATCCATTTCCCAGGTAGGGATATCATAGAAGAGTTATTTATTATTTATTATAAATTAATAAATATAATAAATTGTATCGCATAAAAATTGATGGCAAAGATTTGTTCGAAAATTTCACCTGTTTTATGTTTATATTCAGATGAAAAGCCAATAAGGATTAAAAAAGTACGATTGCCTTCTTGAAGTTCGCCGTTTGTTAAGGGATAAAAGGGATAAATAATGGTAGAAGAATCGGATAATTGGGTTGCTAGGGTGGAAAAGGATTTTGTACTCTATTCTTCCTCTTCTACGACTGTTTCAACCAATTACGTTATCTAGGTCGTCGATAAACTCCTCTTTCTTAAGCCTCATATCTGAACTACCTGTCTCCCTTATTGCTTTCATTAGCCTGACAAATGTTATAGTCTTGGAATATAGACCAAACTCGGAATTTGTAACATTCTGCCGACGCAAGGGAAAAGTAAAATACAATTTCTATGATACTTTTACACCCGATTGATACAAGAATAAGAAACTTAACTTAAGAATGAGAAGCAGTTACTTGATCTATTTTTTTTTTTTTTTTTTTAACTGACGATGAGATTCATCCCCTTTCCGGTTACAGTACTACATTAGAATTTTAATTTAATTTATTTTTTAAATTGATCAGGTTTACATAAATTGACAAGAATAAAATATTCTGTTGGCAGGTGGTAGAAAACCGGAGGAAAGGCCAACATCGCGAAGATCATCGTTTAGGGCAGTGAAGCCTGTGATGCCGTACGAAGTCGGGGCTGAAGATGAAAGTATGATGAACTTGGAAGCATCTTCTGTGCCAGTAGTTCCACCAGCGGTGGTGGCTCAACCTGTATTAGTTCCTGATGAGGAACGACGAACTAGGCGAAGAGGCTCTCAATTGTAAGTACTGCATTACACATTTAATAATCTTTAAGGGCTTCAATTATACCGCATCGTTTATATAGCTTCTCGATAAAATTATATTCAGCGAAAGAGAAAAATTATTTTTAAAAAAAGCTGTTACTTTTACGTTGGAATTTGATAAAAGAAAAATTTCCAAGTCGAGCAGTCAATACACACCGGTTCGCCCTCCTTTCTAGGTCTCAGGTGGTTTCCTTTCTATAAAGGCGAAATATTTTCTTTTTGAAGGAACGAGATAGGAAACCCTTTGCGAAGCTATATTGTATCTCAAAGTGATCCAAATTTGATTTCGAATCGAATAAGCTTTTATGAGTTTGTTTTGAATGTATTAATTTATGTACTTATGGAATATTCCGTTTTACAGATCTCTTTGGATCTCGTTTTATTATACATACGTGGCTTGTGAGCTTTCCTACCAGCTCGTAAAAACTTTGATATCTTTTTAAAGCTTCCAGCGTGGAATGACAAGATACACCACGTTTTTATGTTTTCTTATCAGATATTCATGTTTGAAGTAAATGCTAAATTTGAATCGTTTTAATATATTATAAAAACATCTTGCTTTTATTTTCTGTCTCTGAGATATATAATATTTGAAACAGAAGAAAACTGAAGATTAAATGGAAAAATTCAGAAGTAAAATTATTTTGATGGAATATTTTATGAAAGATGATAAAATCATTGAAAGAGAATGATATTAAGAAGGGATTTCATGTCAAGCATGTAATTGCCAGCATATTTGCTGGTTGCTCACCTTTTTTAACCCGTTCCACTCTTTCTCCCTGCTAAGTACGCGTTTTGCACGCGGAAGCAGTAAAAATTGAAGTAGATCGCAAACACTAGCTTCTCGTCACTAGAGAAATAATTAGTACCACACCTATTCACGTAATTTCTCCCGAAAATGTATATGTACATTCTAGTTTCCTTAGTTTCCACTATTATCACAGTTTCAGGCCGAATTTCCCTGAGTTCCCGGCCCGCGTTTCTAACAAGTCTGTTATTAATCTCGAAGACGAACCAGTTTCTCGATTTTCATTAAGTTCAGACGGTTACGAATTACGACGTTGGTTATTAGTCTCAAAGATGACGACGTTTCTTCCACGCCGAGGAATACCGTGTAACGTTGAATTAAATTAGCTGTCGTTGCTGACGATATCTTGGAGAATCTTACAAATTATTGTAACAAATAGATAAATTGAAGGAAAAACAAGGAGATTGAAATATTTGGATTTTTCATTTTCTTTTCATTTTTCGAACGGTGCTTAAGAACTAGCACACAGTAGATATCTTTTTCTACATGGATGTATTCAAATTGGTCGTATCGATTGCTGGAACCTCGCAGGTCGAGCAGAAACCACAGGGAAATGGCGTGTTTCACTTAATTCAGCGATTTTCGAGCATGATCTCCTTAAGCCACTCGATCTTCTCGACCGTGGCAGAAGCATTTTAAAGCAGCCAGGTCGTTTTAACCACTTCAGTCAAGAGAGCCAGATTAATTAGGATCACGAGAGTGAGAGAGAGAAGGGTAGAAAGGGTACACAACAACGGTTTCCCTAAAGTACCATGTTTTCCCTATGCTAATTCAGTGTTACCGAGAAACAGGTAAAACATTCGACCGTAATTACGATTGTATTCTAGAATTAAATGAAATTCCACGGAACGATATCTGTTGCTGTTGTTCCGTTTTGAAAAGTTCTGAATTGAATAGGGAATTGTGTGTTATAGTATTTCAAAACGACTCGCATAACCACGTATACAGGGATTGTAGAAAAATAAATTGCAAATGTGGAATAAATTCATGCTACTTAAGGCTTATTATTTAATAAATGATAGTATGTTTCCTTGTATTCCAAGTGGGAAACCTTGATGTTATGATTTCAGACCGGACATAAATGCCATCAAGGCTTTGGCATCCTCAGCTCCAGGAGTGGCTAAAGTAGTCCCTCCACCTGCTGTAAATAGGGTTGCAGCTGAAGATCGTGAACTAGCTCGTCAAGGTAGTCTCGTGGATGGAGAGAGCATTAAAATTGTTATCCATCATGCAGATAATGACATGAGTAAGTGTCTCTATTCAGAATTTATCATTTAACCTTCTTTTTCCAAGATCATATGAGTTTCCAACTTCAACTACAGTTTAATAAGTTGATTATTTTGAAATACGATTAAATGAGGGTTCATTAGTTTTTGTCAATTTCGATCTTTATTCTGAAAGATTTTTCATCAGATTTCACAGTTCTTTGAAAAAAACTCGAAGACTTGCAACGAGTCTAGGAAACACTAACTCACTTTCTGCGAGAGTGAGCATCGATCGAAAGTTGAATTGGGGATATAAGCGAAATCGTCTTTACGCTACATCGAGCGGAAGTCATGCGTTTGCGTTATAAAAAAGAAATCTGGTCCAATCTTCTTTCAACCCTTAAGGATTTTTCTTTTGTTGCCATTTGGATATGGATATTGGACAGATTGTGCACTTTTTTAAACGTCATTTTTAAGAAATCACTAATTTCAGTAATTACTAATATTCAGTAAACAATTAATTTTATTTATTAGTTACCTTCTCGTATAATTATTCATATTCATAGTATATTTCTTTCTGATACAATTGGAGCTATTTTGAAATTTTGTATTCTGACTTTGAATTCGGTATACGTGAAATCACGACTTCGTTTACTTTAGTTCATTGCGTTTGCTGAAACCAGGTCTATAGTAAATATCGCGAAGAAATGTAAACATTTACATTGCTTCATATTTTTCATTGCAGCGCCATGGGTAAATGCGAAAAGAAGACTGAAGTTAAGGAGGGAACCAGCCTTGGATAAAGGACACCGAAGTAAGTACTGATATTTCTTTTAAATTAATTGAAATTGATGCATAAAAAGTGCTTCAAATTGATATAATATAAATGTCTGTAAAAAGCTAAACAATTGAATACAATTTTGTATCACTGGTTAGTGTGCATGTGACATTTAATTACTGTTGTATTTTCAGACGGGTTTGTTCACTTTTCGCTCGTCTAGAATTTCGAGGTAAATTCGTTAGCGTTAAATATACGAGACCCGTTCATTGTTAAAACGAGTAGGGTAATGGAATAAATTAAAATTATTTCGTTCGCATTATGTTTCGAAAATTAGATAGCCGGTTATTGGAAGCTTGTTTCGCTCGCTTTTAAACTTTAAAATCTCGATAAATTGATCATGTTATAACTTGCTATTTAAATTGGAAGAATTTTAAATAGAAATGCACGGAAACTGATCTAAAATCAGCAACGGATTAAGGGGAGGTTCAAGGGAAGCGGGTTACAACCCCATGACTCATGAATTTCATCGGGATTAAATTTTTGAATGTTGTCAACAAATATACGAAAGTGGAATGAAGCAATTTTCAAACTCCGTACTTCAAACTTTTACTTCTAAGAGGTTTCTATTATCCACGAGTATCGTACTTTGAAAATTTCCAAAGAGTAAAGAAAAGTCATTCTTTAAAAATTCTTTTTTGTTCACTTCTTCTTCGAACGTTTACGGTAAATTTATAGGAACTGTCGCGGGTATAACTTGCCTCTTACCACCGATGGCCGCAACTGTACCAACTTTATGAATATCGCAAACTTGTAAAAACTCCGGGTCGTAGACGAGGAACGAGAAAAAGCTCATAACGATGACAAATTGAATGACCCGTTTCAGTCCTTGTCCCCGTGAAGGTGAAATTGCATCGAATGTCTTCTACTATGATTTAGAACAGGATTACATCAGCAGTTAAATTACTGCTAATAATGAGTCTCTCTAGGATTGTTTAGCTCGCCAGGACGACACATTAATCTTATGGTGGTTCAAAATAAGCTGGATCAAATTAATTATAAAAATACATACACTACTCAGCAAAAGTTTGGACTCGTTACAAACATATTTAGCACCTTTTTTTTAAACTTACAAAGCTTCTCTGTAAAAAATTCCTGTATTTTAAAAAGCATAATATTCTCACAAACTTTTGGAAACTTTTCGATGCAGAAGAAATAAAAAATAATCTTTCTAATTTATACTTTAATTATTAAAACGTATTCTCTAAGGAACATAGTATTATCAAGCTGATAATCCATAGTTCGAAGTTAGCCAGCTTGTATGTCAGGTTTACGCTTCATCAACGAGCAGATCCGCTCGGGTACGCTCGCATTATCCGTACACGTTCGAAAATGGCCTAACTCTGTTCGTCGAATTAATGGGGGAACGGAGAAAGGACGAAGGTGAAACTCGATTTACGGTGAATCTGGGAGAGAAATTTTCCTGTTACGGTTACCCCCGTTGCAAACGTTAACAAGATGCACCCTCAGGACTATGGTATTTATCGAAAATCGTGTGCTGTAGGGGAACGGGTTGCACGGGCAGCCGATCAGATAATTGCGCTGCAACGTCATTACCAGAACAAGCCGGTAGCTCGAGGCCTGATCGTAGGCCCGCTGCTTCCAGGCTTGTTAATTAAGGCTGAATGACGGCTCTTGATTGGCGTTTCTCCCTTCGTCGACGACCCATCAAAACTCTGTGCCATTCTGTCAGGCGGAAAAACGAGTAAAACCTTTCATTTTCTATAGTCTCTCAATTTTTTTTTTTCTTTTTATATTTATTCATTATTATTTCGCTCCATTGCGTGGAAATAATACAATTCTGACGTAGTTTATAAATCTTTTTAAATTGAATTTCAAACATTTTGTAACTTATTAATGGAAGCGAGAAAAAGTAGAAAAAATACTTTGTGTCTAATGGATAGAACATGTTCCACGGTAAATCACGAGGTTCTATCTCGTTTTCGGATGGCAGAATGGCGAATCCAGTTGTAAACTGGATTACAAAAGGGAGGACGAGTAGAGGAGCAAGAACACCGGGTGATTCTGACTGAAATTTCCACGAGATGCTGAAAGATTAACGTCCCTGATTAGCTTAGATCTTTCATTCGGACGGGCAGCGATTCGTTAATCTTATAATTACTGTCGCAGTCAGATCCCTGGTAACCTGTTGCACTAGTGTACGCGTGTGTAACAAAGTTCATTAGTCGTCACGTTAGCATCAAGTTAGCGTCGTGTTAATCACCCTTTTACTTCGTTTTACGAGGAACAGGCAGATGTCAACTGGGGATGATTCTGTTCTTATGTGGTTAGCTCGTCATTGTTTATGACTGTTTTGTGCAATATTCTATTACAAAATAATTTTTCAAATATCCACTCCATTAAAAAATAAACAATCTAATATTTTATCTAAAATATGCAATCATTCAATAATTAATTTTGATTTTAGATTATTACATGAAAAGTATTGCAAAATAATAATTATGATACATCAATTTAAAGCTTAAAGTTCAAAGAAAATTACTACTTAGTGATATCTTTCATTAATGTCCTTAACAGAAAATGGCTCTTATTAATGGCAACTGTGTGGACGTACGTAACTGAAGTTGAAACTTTTCAATTCAGATTGTTAGTTGGAGTGCAAAGGGTTAAATGTTATCTAGTTTGTGCGGCGAACGGAAACGGGAAGTCGTTCTTTCATACGTACAGTAACACAATCTCAACGAAAGGATGTCGTTTGTAGATGTCACGTAATAAAGTTGTGTCTTGACATTCGGTGGTATCGATCGGCACCGACAGGAAAGCAAGTGCTGCATCGCGTTATAACTCGTGAGAACTCGTTTAATTTACAATTTCGTACAAAAGACCGCACTTTAGATATGTTGAAATTTTAAACTTCCAACGAGCTACGATGAATACCAATTTACAAACATAAAGGCCACCCTTTACGCGAGCTTTTTTCCAACCCTTTACCCCATTTCCGATATTATTTATCATTCGACGACCACAGTGTATGTACAATGAATTTTTAAATTTCGTTAAAATAACGGTTTTTTTCTACCCGAATGATTGCATATTTAATTATTAACGATTGCAAGGGACGATAAATTTGAAACGCTTTTTTAAAGTTATTTTTATTAATCTTTTAACATTTCTTACATTCATTTTAATAATTATTATTTTACTTTAATCTTCATTTATTTTGAGTCACCAAATATATTTCAAAATTGCGTATATCATGCTTTCCATAAAAGCATGAGGGAATGTGTCATGAGATGGTAGTTGTGTCATAAACCAAATTGCGCATGTTAGGTCGACAGGTATGTTAAACATTCAACTGCCTTTTACAGCGGCTGGTTTTGGACTAAGAGTGGTGGGTGGTAAAACAGGAGCTGATGGACGTACTTTAGCATATGTGATGTGGACGGTGCCAGATGGGCCAGCAGCAAAAGCTGGCATACAACGTGGTGACAAGGTAAGAAAAATTGAGAAATTTTTTCCCCCCCGTAATGCATTCGCTTAAATAACGTCATTTTATTAAAGAAATTTATCGCTCTGTACATTCTTTTCACCCAAATTCCTTGTTTTCTAAAAATCAAATAAATGAATTTATTTAATAAATAAAATTTGTCTCTTCAAAATAGAGCTATAATTTAAAGAATCAATTATCGTATAATTTAATTTATATAGAAATTGAAAATTTGATAATATAATAAATTATGATAAAATCTACCCCTTCTTTAAAAGGAGTTAATGGATTCTATTGAATTACGTTTATTGATCACCTGTTATAAACAACGATTTAATTATATTCTAAAATATTTGATAGCTATTTAGAACTGAATTGGAATAAAGAGAATATCCTGGCAACGTGCGCTCGCTGCTAAGTGGGTAACGTTATTGTAAGCGGTTAATGCGTGCGAGTATCGACAACCATTCTCTCCAGCTGTGATTTTAATTAAGTTATCGACAGCTGCGCGCACCTGAAACCTGCCACAATCGCAAACGCCGATTAGAAAGCTACATCCTACGAAATCATACGAATTCAATTCACGCGTATAATCTTTCCATTTTATTCTATTAATCCTTGAATGCAAAACTAATTTTTTTTTTTTATGTATTAGAAGAATTATAAGTAGACGAAATTCTAATTCAAGATTGCTGAATACGAGCGAGGAATCATATCCTGCATAATTTGAAAGATTTCTTCGAAAATAAAATCAAAAGACTTTCAACCTTCTTTTCAGGTGTTAGAATGGGGTGGCGTGTCTCTGGTGGATCGAAGTTTCGAGGAAGTGGTTCAGATAACCGAGCGTGGCGACGACATGGTCGAGCTAGTTGTCGAACATGCTGCGGACACGTAAGTACCTGTGAAAGAGAAAAGAAAATAGAAAAAAATTATTGCAAAATAATAAATCAATCCTATCCTAAAATTTATCCCCGTAACAGCGACTTTATCGTACGTCCCAATGTACAACACAGGCAAAGATATAATGATTTTTTCAAATTTTTTACTACCACAATGCGGGCTATCAAAAACTAATAATTTTTATTTTTTTTCCATAACTGATATATTTTTATGAATATTCACAATAATATGAAAACTCGAAATTTTGTTAAGGGTGTTTCCACCCCTAGGTCCATTCAAAAGTGCAAAGTTCCTACTGTGGATCTTGCTCCGTTTGTAATATTTATCGATACCCTAATTTTCAAATTTGATTCCGGTGATACTTCTACTTTAAGTAGATTCGAATATCGTTGTGTGACATTTTTACACAGCGGGGATTTACCAGAGGATCTAGCCGCGGTGCCGTCATCGGGAAAAGTGTCAGGAAATATGGGCCTACTGATGGGTGAGTAGAAAACAAAAGCATCATCGTATCAATCGTTAGATTCTAAAGTATCGTCGGCTTTAAAATCGATACGAACCAGGATTTGTCGGTCTGCTCTGCAGAGAAACGTTTCGAGAACGGGAAACGAGTAGATTATTTGGCCTTGTACAGTAATAGTTCATTCATTTCGCATCTATCGGATTAACCCTTTCATTGCTATTGGCGTGTGTAGGAGTCTCAGAGCTTATAACTAATTTTAGTAGCACCGCCAGGTCATCCCGTAAAGCTTGTGCCATTTATGGAATATTTTGTTTTATATAAAGAAGAGTGGGATGCGAAAAATAACTATGATATGTATATATAAAATTCATGAAAAGTGAGTTTTTCTTTTTGAGATGACCTAATAGCATTGAAATTCCTAATGAGCTAATTAATTATTTCCAATACTAATTGCAATGCTAATCAACCATTTACAATTTTTATCTTTTCTCTTAGCAATCTGTAATTTCAACAACGAATGTAATTAATAATTATTCATTTCTGACGTTGATTAATTCTTTTATTAATATTGAAAGTTTCTTAAAGATATTGATTTAGCACTGAAAGGGTTAAATTTTACTGGCTATAATATTAACGTTTCTTGAATAAAATTCTTTTTTATATACTAGAAGAGATCCCATTCTATTTGATTTCTCTATGCTGCAGCTCTACTCAAGAATCTAAAATATTTTTATTACAGAAGGGGAAACGGATAAAACGCCCTCCTCACCGACTCGCAGGAAACTGCCAAAGACGCCGGTATAACGAGTTCATAAATTGCCACCTACACGTGACCGTCTGTCTCTATTTCTTTGTTCTATTTCTCTCATTTCCACGCAGTGTTACACGCATACGTATATACCACACGGGTGAAAAAAAAAAAAAAAAATCAGAGAAGTAAAGCTCGATTAGACCGAGTTTCGTTTAGCGTAGCGGATACGAGCGTCTCAGCAAACACCACTAACACTTTAGTAACCGGAAGGAACTTACACCCCACCCTCTATTTCTCTCTGTTTCACTTCCTTTCGAGTCTTTCGCTTTGTATATACATATATACATGTATCTCATAAATCCGTATCCGATGCGAGTACCGACCTCCATTCAACTTTTTGCAACGCACTTGTGTTACCTGGCACGAGAGCACACCGGAAGTACCCATCTTATAGAACGTAAATGGTCGCGTTCGAATGTAAATAACAAGCGTGTGTTGTTCGATGCAAAGGAATGTAGAAATATTCCTTGCATCGATTTTATCCGAGGAAAGAACGGAGGATCAATGGGGTGGGGGAAAATCGAGCGATTAAACATCGAATTTTTTACTTTTTTATCATTCTTTTTTTTTATGGGGTGATTCAAATAACTGGGACAAGTCGTATCTTTTCTGGCCTCCTGCACCGTCGTTTTAAAAAGAATAAAAATATTTGAACCGGTCACATCTATTTCTAACATCTCTTTTCAATTGCAATTAAATACGAGTGATTCGTCCCAATTTTCTTTTTTTTCTTTTGGATCACCTATTTTTTGTTTCGCACTTGAAGAGATCCGGTATTGGAACTCCGTCCCAAAAATTGACGACAGTTCTTTGAACATCAACGCGTTTTACCAGCTTCGACCGAGTTTTGCGTTTGAAATTCTGCCTGGCTGCACGTTTAAGCCTCGAAACGTGATTGTGAATGCGTGAAATTTATGCATCGCTTACACTCAAACGAATTTCCAGATTTTAGAAACTTAAAGACGATCAAGCATTATTCTTTTTCAGTCGAATGCATAATCACCGCTTTCCGCATTTTAGGTGCATTTTAACGAAGAATCTTGCAAGTCTGAATTTTATAAATCTAAAGACGGTCGATTACTTTTTTTAATTGCATTTCTTTCCAGCTACCCTGAAATTTGTATCCTTTAAATAGATATAGAAAAATGTGGTAAGTGTGTCGTGAAATACAACAGAGACCAAATTTTATACTATTTGTATGAAAGTTAAATGTTATCAAGTTTTCATAGAGACATAAATGAAATTTTTCATTTTCAACCCCAATTTCACGTACATTTTTCGATTTTGCACTTTTATATCGGTGTTTAATAATCCATCAATTAATATACATTGTTGCAATAACGAATATTCAACGTTTTAAGAACGTTTAATTCTCCATCACGTACGGAATTCCGGAACAAATTAAAAACCATCGTTTTATCGATTTCATAAAACACCGAATATTTCAAGAATTTTATATCGAACATTCTATACCGAATGGACAATTTTTTTCCAGAAAAAGATTGATAAAAAAACAAACAAAAATATTGATTGGAAAATATATTAATTGATAATTCTTATCGACTCTTTGTTTTTTAACCAATGTTTCAATTTAATAAAATCGATGGATTCTGAAAATAAATATTCAACCGAGGACGTGGCATTAAATAAATAAATAAAAAACACGTTCTACTCTATTATTATTTTCATCGCGTTTTGACCTATTTTTGGAAGATCCTCTTCGAATTTTATTTACTGTGAACCATCAATTTTTAATAAATTGAAAGATTGGTATAAAGAAGAGGTTGAGAAATATTATTAAGAAATTGAAAATTTCAATTTTTGAACTGTTTGATATTACACGATTAAACAATGAATAAACAATCGTCCAGTTTGTAAATTTTGACAATCCATTTTGATAATACGAAACGTATCATTCTTTCGGTATTATTTATTGACCTATTTATATTTTATATTTAAGAATTATCGTAAAAAGATTTTCCTCCGTTCTATCTGTCGGAAAAATCGCGGAAGAAAGCAGGTTATAGAACTAATTTCGGTTTTCGCAACGGATTAAGGAAAACGTAGGCGTAGATGTACAGGAACCGGAAGTAATCGTGGAGAACCGGAAAAGGGGTGATTCCTCTTGCAAAGATAAGTTGAAATTGAATAGAATTTGTTTTCCAGAAACGCGTACTACAAAAGTAATTACAAATTCAAATGTTACATGTTTTCTCGAAAACAAAAGCTCATCAAAAAATACTTCATTCTACATTTTCAACCTATTTTTGCACAAAGAATTTCCCATTTTACGTTTGCACCAGAATGACAACCGGATTCTGTACGTATAAACGAAACAAAGTTTTGACGTTTCCCGTGAATCCCGAGTCTTTCCACTAAAGATTATCATAGAAATGAACTTGTACGCTTTTAATTGATGTCTCGTTCGATAAACGTGCGTCCCAAAGAACGTTAATCTAACATACGTAGAATTAATTAAGAACTATGAAGGAGAATCGAAAGAAAAGAAATGAAATGCTTCCTTCTGTCAAGTCTAAGTGCTATTAGATAGGATACACACCCACTCATAAGTGTGTAATATAACAAGTGTTGTTGGCTTGCTTGATTACAACTTTGCTATCACTTTCTTTATAAGAGGAACCGAGCACGCTATATGTGAAATCGTAACTACGTGTCTCTCTTTTTGGGATGAAACTGTAAATAATTATACAGGGTCTCTGACAATAGGTGTACGTCGTATATAAGGTGTTAATCAGTGGCTAAGAGAACTTTTGATGAGCAACATTTTTCAATGTTGTGCAAGGTGAAAGAGTTTATTTTTTAATTGATTGTGAGGCTTGATTGAAGCATACAGAAGGTGTTCAAAAGAAAGATAGAACCTTCGACTTAAGAAGATTATAATATTCATTGAAAGGAGTGAAAAATGGTCTTGAAAGAATCTGAGTGTTGCAAGGTGTTGCGAAAATTACATTTCATACCAAAAGTATGTTAATTACGATACTCACGTACGTTAATTCACCATTTTTCACTTCTCTCAGGGAACACTATAAGCTCACAAAGTCTTAGATTCTCTTTTTTTAGACACTCTTTACGTACGTATTTTTTTCCTCTTTTTTTTCTGCGAGAAATGAAAGAAAATGGGCAGTTCGTGTTGCTTTCGAATATACAGAGGCTACAATCTCGTGTCTTATCTTCAATGGAGCAGAAAGCATCTGATTTACAGAATTCTGTCTTGATGTTAACTTATATAATATTCTATATTATAGATTGTAATATTTCATAGATTTCAAAGCAAATAGTAAAAATTGTAGATAACTCTTAGAAATACTTATTAGTGAACTGTAATTATTTAAATCATTTTAATTTTACAATTAATAATTTTGGAAACAATCTTCTTAAAAAGTAAAAAATTATTTTACTATAATTATTTGGAGTTGTTACGAATATTCTACTATGGATTAATTGGTTCAATATTGTTGATTTTATTATATAATGAAATCGTATTCCTTGGGTGGCTAACGTCAATTAACAGTGGTTGCTCAATTCTACCATGCTTATGGAATTGACGTTGGTCATCCAAAAGGAGTGCACTCGCCCTCTGACGTCAATTGGGATCAAGCTCCGTTGAATGGGATGAAATTTTATATTTAGTCCTCGTCCATTTTATACCGGAACATACGTAACCACGTTTATTTCCATTTACCGAATGGCTTTCGTGGTAAATTATTCGTTACTGCCACTCGAAACGAGAAAGCGTTTGACGTCAATTTATTAATACGATGAAATACTTTCATCAAATCCCTTTATGAATAACAGAGTTATCTACAATCATACTTTGAGATCAAAGTTGTACGAGTACATGTGTAGTCTTGAATGGACGATACAAATAGTCGAAATGGTTCTTCTGACTGGTAGAACTTTGGTTAAAAATTTTGTAAGGGTTGCAGAATCACGTTGCTATTGTTATTGTATTATTTCTCAGTTCTGTCTTTATTACTTATTAAAATATTTAATATAGACTTTTATCTCCAATTGAATTTTTGAACTTCATAAATTTTTTAAAAACTTTTACTTCTTAAATAATTTTAATTTTGCTTGCCAGAAGAACCATCAATTAGACTATTTTTTGTCATCAAATATCAACGATCTTTTCTAAAAAGCTTATGCAGATGCTTTCTTTTAGTCCATTTCAGTCCACCATCCTCATTAAGGGGTATCAAATTTGAACTCTTCATGATTATATTAATTTGCTATTTTTATGTTACAATGATGTGTTCAGTGCCAATGACCCCATATCATTATCATATCATAGACCAGGGCAGCTCATGCCCTTCTAGAACCAAATCAAATAAATACATAGGTCTTTTGCAATACTCAATTAAATATTCATTTTTATTCAATAAAAAAAGAATTGATTTCATGAAATTTTTGGATTAGTGATAGGAATAGGGTATTCGATTCTTCCTTTATTTTTGTGGATGCTCACTATAAGTCGGGTTAATCGAGGACGGTGGACGCAATCTTCGTTGCTTGAATTTCCGCTGTTCGAAGGAGCGCACGACAATCGATCTATCTAGATAATCGCTAAGAAAAAACCGTGTAAATTGGTCAGTTATGTGTGTAAAGTAGAGTAGAGAAGCGAGCGTGAACAAAAAAAAAAGAAAAAAAAAATAGACACTCGAATCTATCAATCTATTTTGCGCTATCTGTCTGTATATAACTCGAGGAAGATGTATCCAAGAGAAAAGAATTTCTCGAGTGTATGCAAAGTCTGTCGCAGAAGAAAGCGCAAAGCGGAATATTAATCTGAAAAAAGCTGATCCCTCGATACCTTGGCGAGAGAGAACGAATGTTACACGCTTTCCCCCGTCTGCTTTATCCGCGCGAAAGGGAATTTCATAGCTTTTAAAAAGATCGAAAAAGATCCCTTTAGTCGCGTTACATCTGATTACGCAAGGGAACGGAACACGAGAGTGTCAGTTGGGGGTGAGTTGCGTCGTCGGCGTTCTTCTCCCTTTCTTCCGCTTCGTTTCCTGTACGATTCCGTTTCGACGTCGACCGAGATCAAACTTTTCAAGATACACAGAGATCATTGGCAAAAAATTTCATCTGCACAGATTGAATCGATCTATTTGCTCGACGTTATCGTTTATCGACAATGATTAGGATCAATCGTTCACAAAATATGAATAAAATAATTATCGTGGCATATTAAAAGGAAAATAATTTTACAAAAATAGAAATACATAATTTTGAAAATTTTATGATTCGTAATTTTAATGTTAATTGGTTTGATTATATTAATAACACTTCAGTTTTGTTTTAATATGGATGTTGATAATTTATTAATTGAAAAATTTTTATTTATAATATAGTTGGTAATTTTAAGTTAATTATTAATGTCCGCCACAGACCTATATATAGGGCTCTCTCCCACCCATCGTCATTTTCCTCGGAGCCACCGAGGGGGAAAGGTGGGAGTTCGTGACTTCCCTACTTTCCCTGGGGAACTCTAATTTAATCGCGAGTGTATTTTTAATCTTTTTTTTATATATTCTGTATGTCGATGAAAGATATCGTTGGTCGAATGGAGTTATCACAAGCTCTGTAGATTAGATTTCTGTCAATAATATCCATGTTCTCCTAAAGTTCATGCTTTGATGATCGATGAATATCATACTTTTTAGCTGGTAGTCGATGATCTGACTTTTAGGTCGCGAGCGGTCGAGAACAATGCTCGTCGTAATCCAAAACTTACATATATTCCACGCGAATCGTCCTCGAATCTGTGTAACCGGATGTAAAGATAGATCAAAATAAACTCAAAGGAGAAACGAAGAAAACAGAGGAGAGAAACTCTTGCGCGATAGATCTTCTCTTTGCTTATTTTCCTTCATCAGATTTACGTATACTATCGTTCCTTTCATACCCGAACACTATATATTTACTATTTTTTAAGTATCTGAAAATTTTATTAATCAACATTCATTTCCTCTTCGTTTCGATGAAATTATTAAATATAACAGTAAATTATTGTTTATTTTGGTACAGAAATAATTAAGATACTTGCGTAAAAAGTTGATTAATTCAAAAGATATTTCAACTTCTTTAATACTTAGATATATTTTTTTTTAGTATAGGTAGTAGTGTAATATCTAATTATTTTAATTAATTTTGTAGCATCTATCATAGATATTTCTTAAAAACTTTATTTCATAGAAAGTATAAAAAGTTTTCAGGTATTTATGTACGATAGTGTACGTATAAAAGTGTACAAATGTGAACACACACACCAGAGTGACAGAACTACAAATACGATCGAATGTGTATATGTTAATGATTGAATGAGGGTGTGTGTGTATATATGTACTTTTCTTCGCCACCCTTAGTGCTTTTCTTTTTACCTTTCAACTATTATACTTTCCTCTGTCTGTTTTTACACTTCTGTGTTCTTTATTACCCTGTACGGCTCTATGAAGCTGCACGTGACATTTTTCTCTCTGTCTATATATATATATATTTTTGAATTCTACTTCCGGTGACGTCCTCCATCGCATCGACGTTTATCCACGTGTATTTCTCTGTAACCTTGAGTCTTATCATGTGTACACCTATAATTGTTCTGC
Source organism: Osmia lignaria lignaria (assembly GCF_051020975.1). Taxonomy (NCBI): domain Eukaryota; kingdom Metazoa; phylum Arthropoda; class Insecta; order Hymenoptera; family Megachilidae; genus Osmia; species Osmia lignaria. The sequence continues at coordinate 11,814,232 of NC_135041.1, forward strand.
CTACCCCCATTTTTTGTCATCATTCGTTCCCTTAAAGAGATTGTTCGGCTACGAAAATGAGACTAAAAGAGAAATAGACCCGCTGACGAAAGACAAAAGAAAAGGAAATGTAAGTTGTCCATTTTGAACTGAACTTAGCATATTGGCCCTCCATGCTACTCTCTCCCAACTGGCACGACTCTAGTTGTATATTAGCGTTCATTTTCTTTTGCGGCTCGTCTATTTGCGTTCCTTTTCCTTTTCTTTTTTCATTTTTCTTCTCCTCAGTTTCGTTACTTATCGTTTTGTTCTGTCGTTTAGGGTATGGCTAATTCATCGTTTAGCAGTGACAAGCTCATAGTTTCTTCCGAATATTTCCTTACTTTTCTGATTATTCCATTCCTTCGTTTCACAAAATTCAATGAAAATATATAATATATTGGTTATTAATAGTGTTGGGTATTAAAGGACTAAAATTGTTTTTTTAATTAACCAATTAACAGTCGGTGTTGAAAAGATTGAAAATAAATTGCAAATCACTTGCAAATTAAATTGCAGATTAATACAAAATAGGTCACTAATGAGTTAATTATTAATCATAGTGATATTATAATTATTTATCAGGTTTTCAGGTTTTAATTTAATCTTCCCATTAGTTATTTGCAATAATTAATATTAATTACAATTGGCAAACGAATCTAATTTAGACTGTTCAAAGTATTAAACATTGAAACGAAGGGTGAATCTCTTTTTCTTTCTCCTCTATCGCTCCCTATCTTTCATTTCTTTTTTTTAGCTCTCGTTCTCTCTCTCTCTATCTTTCACTTTCTCTAGCTCTTTGTTCTCACTTGTTTGTCTATCTGTCTGTTTGTACATACGTCTAATCTACCCACGTAACGATTTTTAGTTCGTAAACGCTGAATTTACACTAACAACATACTCCTCCTGAATATCACGTATACGTGCGCCAAACGTCCGAGGACTTCCTTTATCGATCGACCACCACCACTGAAGGGACTTTTTGAAAATTTTTCGCTGGAAACGAAACATGCGGGCGTTTGGCTTACGCTTTCCCCAGAATTTTTCAAAATGCATCAAAGGAAACCGTGGCGCTTTGAATATTTCGGTATTCGTGGTGAACTTTTAGCAAAGTTCATTAAAACTTCCGGTTACGAAGGATTCTAGTAATAGCCATTATTTGCATTGCCTCTTGAAATATTAAAAAAATTATGAGTTTTATAATTGATCGCGTTCGATTTGTAGAATCCATTTTTTGTATAATTAATAACTTAAAATGTTGGAGTATAGATGCAACCACCATCTACGAAATATAAATGTACTTTTTGTATACTTTTCTCTTTTTTCGAATATTTTTCTCAGTGAGTGTACAGTTTCCATAGTATCCATTTTCTCGCAGTTCAGTAATTCAATAAACGAACTTAATTGCTTCGTTTTAAAGTCTCCAAATTGTATCTATACCCACACGGCGTTGTACACAAAATCCACTCACGTGCAACGAAACGTGTGCAATTTAATGAAATTTATTAGTAGGTCCGTACAAATTAGTTGCATTCATCAAACCAAACAAACGAGCACCTTGAAATTAAATGGTACATTACGTGCAATTAATTGATCCACCTGACTAGACTCAATTAATGGCAGACGCAATTATCTGACAAATTAATGAATCGAACGGGATCAAGAAGCTAAATCAGTTTAAGAGGGTATTCCCATTTGTAGAGGCTATTTTTAAGTAATTTCTTAAATTAAATTTTAAGTTTAATTAAGTTATTAAATGTTGTTTAAAGTACATCATTTTTAATGCCATAATTCATATTATTGCAGTCCTTTAAACAAAAAATTATGTATTAAAATTTAATTAAATTTTAGTTCTAAAAATTACTTAGCAACGGTCTCTCCTAATGGGAACACTTCCTTAATTACAATCTCGTTGAAAAAAGATAAACAGGAAAGAGGTCGGTGATGTGATTATTTTGCGATTGGAAAAATATGAAATCCTAGGGGAAAGCGTATGCAAGAAAAAAAAAAGAAATCGTAGCCTGACATCGATGGCACATACAACATCAACGCCATGCATTAAATCCTCGCGACTCCGCTTCGGCTTTAAAGGTATTCGCGCGAAGAGGCACGAGTACCGATGGTATTATTTTTCCTCGTTAGAGAGAAGGTTATCGATGGCGAATCGGAAGAGGCAGAAAAATCAATGCGGTACCGCGAGGCTCGAGCTACCATATTTCATTTCCGCTATGTTCCTTGCGTTCATCAGTGGCCTGTGTTAATCTTCGCGTTCCAGGATAACTTTAAGGCCGAAAAAGCGCCGCGACGACACGCACACCCTTAGCTTGCGTAGAGATTTTTCAGCGAGTAACAATTTTAGAGCACGATCACGTATTGCCTCTAGCCAGTGGCACGATTTTTATCTCTCTAAGTGGCAATTTGTTCATTCTAGTATTTCGTAATAATAGAAATATTTTTCTCTCCCCTTTTTTTTAGGCGATAACCATCCTTTTTAACATTAGAATAGGTAGAATTGTGTAATTATTTCGTCCTAAATTTGTCTTATAGGTGTAATTGTATTGTAGTTTTTATGATTTAAGAAACTATAAGCTATCGTGCTGTTTAATTAATAATTATTTCCAAGCGGGTAAAATGATATTTTTGTGCCACTTAGAGAGGTAACACTGTACGTACAGTCGGGGAAAACGGTACGTGCAGAATAAAAATGGTAAACGAACGAATTTTCCTGTTCTCGTTGCTCGATTAGCCAATAAATTAAATTTAAGAGAGAGAAGATATTGAAATTAAGATGAAGCTGTACCAGGAACTCCGATGAAGAACTAATGGAATCAAAGGAAGAAAGAAAATATATGGAAATGCGAATCAACGAGCGGTTGTTGCGATAAAGATAATATGGAAACGAACCCTTTTCTTGGCTGTATCGTACAAGTCAGTGATGGACAACAATTAATTATGAAAAAAAAAGAGAAAATATACATCCTAGGTTTGAATTGCAAACTAAATTAATTTTCTTTTTATGTAACATTATTTTCAAAATTATTTTTAATATAATTAATTCCAATTTGCAGCTTTTAATAAAATAATTAAATCTTAATTATTCCACAGTAATATAGCCATATTATAGCGCGGCATGAGAATTAGTAGCAAATTTAGTGTAATTGAATAATTAAAAGAGAAATGATCAAAGAAAATTTTTTGCAAAGTGACAAATGGAAAGTTTGTTATTTCAAATTATAATAATTTCAGGCATCGATGATCATAAAAGTGTATAAAATATAAATATTGAGAAAAAATTGTCAAACACAGGTTGTCTATCACTGATAACCATTATCACCTTTCTGTAGCTGTAGATATAAAAAAAAAAAAATTTCCATGAAAATTCAAAGGCTAAAGTTATCCTCTGTGTCATAGATGGCTCGCTCTTGTTCGTTTGACATCTACAACTATCCTTTCACAAAAAAGCTTTTGCATGAGGGAATGAATCCGTTTTCCACCGAACACCCTTGTATCTGAGAGTCACGTGTGATGCACAGACGTGTTTAATGCTTTGTCGATTGCTTCCCTTGATCATCATCACGAGGATCACGTCTCTGTTCATTCGTAGGCTCTGCGATTTTATTTTCTTTCCTGATCTGATAGCTGATTCGACAGAACGGGAGGAACTGAACCGATTTCTCCTCTATTTTAGGAACAAATTGCAAAGGAGAAGCAAGTGAGTGGACGAGTACAGATTCAAGTATCCTACGAGGCGGAACGGAAAGAATTGATCGTTTCCGTTTTTATGGCCGACGATTTGTGCGCGAGGGAGGATACAGGATACGGTACTCTACCGGAAGCTTATGCCAAACTAGTCCTTGTACCGATTTGGTAAGTGTTCGTGTCAATGAAAGTAGCAAAATTAATAATGCCAGGTGTAATCTTAATAACGAATAATTTTATTAGTAATTTAATTAGGGATAGATACAGAAGCGTAATTTTTTGGAGAAGGTATAATTTATTTTAAACTCAAGCCTCGGGTCAGCTCGCATTGTATACAATATTTTATATTATCCATAAATTAATTATTTAAAAATTTCATAACTCCACCTTTTAATTTCTCCTCGAATTTAACATCAATAATGATATTAATATTATTATTCCTCTGTGTATTCCAGCGCTGATCAGATAACTTTGAAAACGGCAGTGGCCGAGCCAACTCAAAAGCCAATTTGGAATGCAACATTACTCTTCTCCGGTGTCGACGGCGAAAGTTTCTGCTCTTCCGACAAGAAACGATCGATCGAAGTGACACTCTGGGATTTCTGTCCCGACGGCGATAATGTTTTTCTCGGCGAATGCAGCGTCGACTTGGAGGCAGCTCTCAATAACGACAGAGCGTGTTGGTAAGTGTTACCATACTGTACCAAAAATGCCATTCAGAAGAGTGGAGATGTTCATTCTACTACCTTTCCGTATTACGATTTACCCTTTATGGCCTAAGTCCGCCTCCTAAGCACAAATCCAATTAGCATTCGTTGATTAGAGGGCCAAAACCCAAGGGAAATGGCGTCAGGTACCATTAAGAAGGAACGGGAAATAAGAATTTTCAGTATATTAAAATAAAAACACCGAGCGTATCGGTATTCCGTATCCGAGAATAAAATATCGATGAAAGAGTAATATTCTTGAAAAAATTCCTCACAGGTATCGGCTGGAAGATCCCCGAGGTCTCCGTGCGAGCAAATCACCATATTGTTCGCCCCGTAGCTCGTTTTCCATGGAGATTGCCCAAAGATTGTTGCGAAAGACGGAACTACGGGAAAGAAGTTACAGCGATGATACGCAAAGCGACAGCGGAAGTCCGGAACTCGGCTTTCTGCATCCGGATCACGCTTGGCATGCAAATTCGAGAAGAGGATCCAGTCAGTCCGAGCAGCTGGAAGTCGAACCGTACGAACTCAATAGAGATTACAGTAGATCTTTGCCTGGTAGCCGGCGAAGTAGCTTTCAGAGTCAGGGCGGTACCGATAGTAAACGTAAGTTCCAACAGAAATTTTCTAACATTATTACATATAGGATAGAATCTTGCATGGAGATAGGAAACTGAAGACGAAACTTAAGAGTGGCGAACTTTTTTTTTTTATAAATCGTAGAGGATGTAAAGGGATGAATAGCAATATTTTTATAGAAATCTGCAAGCAACGGGGACCAGAGTCAGCAGAACATAAAAATAATCAACTGTCACGTCTATCGTCCCTGTTTCCATAATTTCGCTGAATATTAGATCTCGAGATCCCATGGGGTCATTTTGACATTTCATTTTGCAGGAGGAAGCATGGGGGAGGCTGACATGCCAGCCATAGTGCATTACAACCGCGATCGTCGACGTAGCTCGTTCACCAGACCCATGAGGGATCCAGAGGAAATCATGGAGGGTCTACGATCGCTGAAAGCCGCGAAAAGGGAACTAGGCAGGACGATGAGTCTCTCCGGAGACAAAAGACGCGAAAGCCGTGAGTATGGTTACGTTGCTTCTTTTTATTTTTTGGCCATCATTATTCGCCTAACCATCCGCCCGTTCGTTCGTCAATTCCTTCATTCATCCGTGCAATTGTTTGCCTGTCTGTCTATCTATCTGTCTGTCCGTCTGTCTTTCACCCGCACTCTATATTACCTTCTTTCTCTCTTATTCTCTCACCACCACCGTTCTCAATCGTTGGATCGTTGCTCTGAACGATCCGTCTTCGTCCAAAGAGACGATCAGCAGATCGAACCTTCCTCGTCGGACAACGTCGTGCGTATCGTACGCATGCGAATATATGTTTTCTGCACGTACTTACACGTATGAGAAGCAAATTAAAAAAGATGGTTCATTGATTTATGGAAACTTTAGAGCGCCATTAGCGAAGAATAACGATCCTTTGTATTACAAAATACATTTGTATTTATTGCTTTCTTTCATGGCTCGGTACGATGAATGGAGATAATTAAGAGATAGTTTGTTATTTAATTGAAATTAATGGGGAAAGAAATTTTCTTTGTAAGGAGAAGTTATTTGCAATTGAGAACTATGGACTTTGGAGCTGTACTTTTGTGATTTTCTTTCTGTTTAGCTAAGCACTTAAATCTCTAAACGAGACTTTAATTAATTTTATTAAATTAAAATTTTTCTATTATTTTGATACAGGGATTTTAATAAAAAATTACCCTCTTTGGTTTTCCATTATCTTTTCAATAAATATAGTTATGAGGATTAATGAATTAAGTAAAGAATTATTTGTTACATACGTGTAGGTCCGTAATCATTTGTGTACATTTATGTGCGTCTCGTCACATCATTCACAGGCCTTTGATATCTAACAATTGTGAGTGTCTCCGACGTGTCACCATGTATCACTTTTTCTCTATCTCAATCTCTTGCACTCTTCACTTTCGTCTGTTCTTTTTTCTCCCGCTCACTATTTTTACTCGTGTGTCTTCGTGTGATATCACGTGTCATGAAATATCTCGCGCGATTTGACCGAGCGAACAAGTATATTTTACAGTCGTTAACGATCATTCAAGGTCCAAGTCAACCCTCGTAGAATTTCTATAACCGGAAACGGATCGGCCTGGAAAGGAGTCCCGCATCGTTTCATCGTTTCGAGAAAAATGAGAAAAACGAAAAAGACGGAAACGATCGATTTCATTCGTTTATTTGCTTCGATTCTTTTAATTCAATTTTTTTTTTTCTTGTTTTTCTTTTCTTAAGTTCACATATGTCCACGTCGATTCAACGTTCGATAATCGATCATCCAACATGTGGCGATTATCAGCAGCAAAAGTCTCTCATAGAATTCTTTCTAGACAGAGCTTAACGATAAATCCTTCGAAAGGATCACGTGCTTGTGTTACTCTAAAGGATGAAAACTTGGATGTTGTTTCATTCAGGGTTAGAGGGAGGGTACGTAAATGTATATTTCATCTGATAGGGCTGTTCAATAAATGGTCAAAGTTTCGTTATTCGTATCATCCTGTCTCTGTCTGTCTGTCTATATTCTGTTCATTGGTGAAGTTGGCATTTTCAAAAAGTTCACACGTGATCTGTGCTCTGTGCTCATCTCTGTGCGATCGCTCTGTTGCGCCGCTGTTGCCTGTCGCCTGTGCCAGTTTTGAAACCACCAACGACCCGACAACCGTTTTGGCCGAACGAAATGAAAATTCCGTGTGCGGAATAAAAAGAAGACGTGTAAAGATCGAACGAGAGGAGAAGGCATCGCCAAGAGTCTGTCGAGTCCTTGGTACCTTCTCTCCAGCTTCCGATGTTCTTTCGTATGTGCCTAATTCACACGCCATTGTGTCAGTTTCCGATGCCATGTTAATTGGAAAATAAGCAAATAAAAGTGTAGGCTTGGCTCTTCGTTCACGTTCGACACGCGAAATGTAAAACAGCTATGCCGCTAATTGTTCTATATTTATATATTTATATCTTCGATAAAGAAGAATGTCCCTGTTTTTTGCCAAACAACCGAAAACCCACCCATATTTTGCCATCGCCAAACGCCAGTGTGTTCTGTGCAATTTGTCTCTTTTTGTTGATATTTCTTGATCTCCATTCTCGGGTCGGCACCGTCCGGCTAATCCTCTGACATGCCCATACGGTCGATCAAAATGCTCGGTTCGCTCGGTCGAAACGCCGTCCGGCCATCGTCACCATCCTGACACCACGATCGACGACGAATCGTGGCGGGGGCCCTGTCGATCGACCGACCAACCAAATACCACCAAACAACCGATCCATCGATCAACGACAAGCAGCGTGCGTAGTCCCAACGGTTACTGTGTGGCAGTGCGAGCCTGTGTCTCCGAGGACCGGTAAATCGGCCTCCTTCCCACTGCCCCACTCAATACCACCACGATAAGTAACCACAGGACACTGTGGACCACCGTCAATTCCGACTTCCGGTAAGACACATTTTCTCGCTTTCTCTATTCTATTCACACCCGAGATCTTCTTCTCTCTTTCTCTTTCTCTCTTTCTCTCTATCTGCCTATATGCCTGCCTTGCCCTATACGTTCTTTTATCTGTTAGGTCATCTTACGAGTAATGTCCGGGGTCAAGTATAATTCATTTAAATTTATTATTAGGTTGTTTAATTAAAATAGTAAAATTAGAAGTGGTACAAAAGAATTATTAATGGGATGATTTAATATTTTGCCAATTCTGAAGGAGCACCACCGGTTTCCAGTTTTAAGAGTCTTGATGATTGGGGGACATCGATTATTGATGTCACGAATTTAATACAATTGAGTGATTAAAAGATAGAATTGAAAGTGTTAAGTAACATCAGCGATATAATCGAGAAGAATATTTTGAATAGTATTACTGTCGCACTAGTAATTTGAACAATTAAACAATTAGTCCATTGTCCATTTTCATTGTGACATTCGAACTGTGAATATTAAATTACGAGGTATCGAGTGAAAATGGTGAATTGAAGAGTGGATCGTATTTTAAATAATTACATCTAATAGTGAAAATGGATCTGTGTAGTATTCTATACGAAACCCCTCTAATAAGTTACGTTTCCCTTCTTTCATTCGCAACTTTTTTAATGAAAAGAGAAATTTTGATTAGCATGTCAAAGAAAATGCAGGAAATGAAAATGGGAAATGCCAAGGACTGTTGTATTTTATGCTCGAAACGTTGTTTGAAATGTAAGCGTGTATCAACAATTGAAAGCACTTTGCATCCAGTAAATATCTGTCAAGGTATTCTCAAGTAGGCGTCGACATATTTCCGTTTCCTCTTCTCGCGTTGAACCTTCCTCCTGATTTGCAATAGTAGTGCTTTGTAGATTAGAATATTTGCTTAGTATCGTAGAATTAGTGATAGAATACATGTAATCGCTAACCACACGTTGCTACATCTACAATCATCACCGTAGGTAAGGAAAATTAAACTCTAAAACATTTTTGAATTGATTTTGAGAACCCACGCTTATATAATTTATCAAAATACTATTTTCTAGAATATAATGAAATATCACATTAAAAAAAATTAATAGTATAATGTGTAAAAAGAGCATGCCTGACATATCATTGACTCGTACTACTTAGTCCGTTCTGCGCCGAGCGCGCGTCTGACCAATTATTGACTTATACTACTTGTTCTGTTTTACCGCAGTGTATTCGATTCGGGACAACTTTTAAATTCATTTTGTTATCATTTACGAATTGTACAGAGATTGTTATGACAAAATGGTGAAATATTTTATTATTTTATTAATAATCAGTAATTTAAAAATTTGATTAGTAATTCAAAATATAAATTCGTTTTCAGAATGTTTTTAAAGTTTAATTTTAATTTTGTTAAAGTACCAGCGGATTCCAGGGCTATCAGTTAACCCACAGCAATTACGTACTGATATAAGGAGGCATAGTTTCAACGGTACTGCTTTGATGGTCAAACACGCCACAAATTGACCCATTAATTTCAATCCTCCCATAATCTTCCAATAGATTCCAACTATGCTATCGGTATTCCTACCAAACATGCTTCATGATAGATTTCTCACGTGACTCTCAGATATTTGATCGAATATTATTGTTATAGAATCCCAACTATTAAATTTAAATGCTGGTCGATACCCATTGATATTTCTGTGAATTTTCACCTTTAAAGGGGAAGATATCGAAATGGCTACGATTTCAATTTAACATTAAACGTCTCTTTATTCTCTTATATATTTGTAGGGTGTATTAAATTTTGATTTATTCCATCAAAGATTAATTATATGCAATTCCGATTTTCTTGTTTGACCAATTTTTGAAAATGAATACTGAGTGGTTTTATTTTACCTACTATCCAGTAGAATTACTTACTGAAATTTTTCAATATTTAATTTAAACTACTGATCACCTTGGGAATGCAATTTTGTCTATTTTCTTCTTCATCAAAATAGAAACTTAGGAGTATCATATCTCTTTTTCCATTATCTTTGTTTGGAAAATTGTAAACTAAACAATAAACTTTTGTAAGAGAGCAAGTACTAAATTGGTATTTTGATAAGAAACATCTGTTGGATATAGTTTGAAACTGGTTCTCAAAGTTCATTCAACGTCGATAGAAGATACAGTAACCTTAATCTAAGCTAACACCAAGACAAGAAAATAGTTAAATATTTGCCGAACGTGATTAAAGTTGCTGGATCGATAGAAAGAAACTTCAACATTTTTGTACGTATTTCATCGACTAATCATCACACTCGTTCATTTGTACTCGTCTTACGTAGAAGCAGCAGATAATGGTAGATAATAGCGATGTTAATGGCAGTAATTTCTTAGGCGTTGAAGAATTAGCTACAATTGAAGTATCCCGTTCCATTTATAGAGTTTTGCAACAAGTAGCTAATGAAAAAGCGTAAGTAGGCTTCTTTACGTTGGTTAATTGTTTTATCCTTCAACTTGATCCTTTCTTCTCGCTTTCCATTCTGAGCTGCCTCTAGAAAATTGTGCAGTTTTTTTTCTATAAAACTGTGATATCTTTAAGTGTCTTCTGTTCATTCAATTGATCCTTTTATTGCAGATATCGGGACGGATAAGTTTGTACATAATTATGACACGATATTTACATTTTCTACCGGTTGAGTAGCTTTTTTAATTGTAGAGTAAGTTTCTTCGAGAATTAGGAAATTTATTGTAAATAGACAGCAAGATTCAGTATCACCAGCAATCTGCGTAATTCCATATCTTGTTCAATAATATATATTTTAATAGATATATTTTTTTCTATTATTACATAGGGTAACATTAGGTAAATTCAATTGTTTATTGCTGAAGCGATAATAATAGAAAAATATGTATATCAAAATTTCTGTTTTCTTTTTGTAAGGTACTAAATTAACTATTTGCATATATTGTTTCTTAAATACTTAATCAGTTTCACTTTGGGTGGTTTCGTACTTTTGACCAAGGGTGTATTCGCGTATTCCAAAGGGATGAAAGAGAAATAACTCTTTTTCCCCTTAGCGGGATATAACAGCAAGATCAACGTGTCATCATGGGAGAAAATGTATCATATGGTACGCAGGTTGCTGGTCGGGTAATCGTGAAATACACCAGAATATAGGTAGAAAATATTTTCCTGTAATTCACAGGGCGGGGTGAGCGCAAAGACAGCGTCATGAATATTCCAGAGAGGTTTTATGATCGCAACAGTGAATCGGACGAGGATGAAAAGTGGAGGTAAACAAAATCAAATATACAATCATATCTATATAAAAGTTAATGTGCAAAATTCAAGCAAATGCTATAAATTTTAATCTAAATAATATTAATTAATTGAAATATTTCTATTGTCACTAAATATAATTTATCTTACAGATACTCGTGAACTTTATTTCTTTTTTCTAAGTTTCCAGATATTACTTTTTTTCCACAATTCATCTCAGTTTAAAATATGCTAATTTTCACGTTCATTTTTAGTCACAAAACGAGGGGCGAAAATGGCGTTGATGCTAATCTGGGTCGCGGACAAGTGCCACCAAAGGGATTCAAAATCATAGCTGGTAAAAATTGCGAAAATTTCACCAAATTCACTTCCTAACATCATTCCACTAAAATTTTCAATTCTCTTTCCCATCGAAATAAACAAGATACGTTAAATCCATTAAAGAAGACCCTTTCTAATAAATGTTGCATTAACCGTGTAATATTTTGATCAATTTCAGGGGCTCAAAATGGCGAAGTGAAGCTTGGTTTCTGTCTGAGCAAAGGGACTCTCGAAGTGGAGGTCATCTGTGCCAGAGACATATGTCCCGGTGAGAAAGAAGAACCAGGTAATTTGTCATTTTTATATATTATAAATATAATTGTTTAATAAAGCGTTTCTGGATATAGGTTTTGGTCGATGTTATAATAACATCTCATTTAATTTTTGCATTTAAACTTGAAATTCAGCTATAGATTTATCAATTTAAATTACAATACAGATACCTACGTGAAGACGTATCTTCGCGACGGCGACAGGTGGCTTCAAAAGCGTAAAACACGCGTTATTCGGCACTCGAGAAATCCGCAATATCGTCAAACCCTCAAGTACAGCAGCTGCGACGCTCTTGGAAGGAATTTGTTAGTGATGCTTTGGGAGAAGAAACAAGCGTTCGAGAGTAATCAAGGTTTAGGCGGGGCGGAAGTGAGCCTCGATCGGCTCCCATTGACAAAATTGACCGTCGATTGGTATCCGTTGTTTCCTATTCATACTCTCGGTACTCATACAGCTGATTCTCCATGATGGCTGAGGGAAAAGTGGGCCCTAGAGGCCGGCGAGCTCGACCTCAGATTGAGCCTTCTGCTCAAGGATGAGGAAGAATCCGTCGTCAAAATTATCTCCTGATGGAACATTCATTATTTCTCATTTCGACAATCTTTTTTCCTTGTTTAAATCAATTTTGAATGGTATCCTTTAATTATGTTTCCTTTTTATTAGGTACAACGAATCTTGACTCTTTGCTTTTCAAATATCGATAAGATTAATATTGATAATTTTCAAGGTCTTTTTAATATGTTTCTGCAATTTATTAATTGATTAATACTATGCCTTTTTTCAACCATTTTTTGAATTCTATTGTGAAGACACACGAGGGTCCATTTTTCCCATAAATTAAGGATCGACGGAGACGTAAACGAAAGACGATCGACATCTGTCATGGTAACGCATGCTCTGGTTGATCCAGTCTTGAGATTCGATCGTGTCTCGTTGAAAATGTGCGAATATTGCATTATCTTTTTCTTTCGTGGAGGTATCTCGAAAATTAATAAGGAAAGAAAATTCGATGGATGATCAGAAATAAATGGAATCTGGTTGTTTGTGCAATTATAAAGCATTAAATTTTTGATCAATATATACACTTACCAGTCAATATATAATTTACAATTCAATTTTAATGAAAATATTTAAATGTTCACTATTGAAAATTAAAATGAAAACTTAGTCGTTCTTTAAGTGTATACATTTATTGAATTAACATATTGAATCGAGATAACTCCTGCGTTGTTTGAATTATTTTAACGATAGACAATCGTCACCGAGGCTCGCTGGCCGAGCCCAACACACGAAGAGCAATCTGTAAATGGTTACCGGAACAATTTTACGGGAAACACGAATGGCAAGCGGAAAATTTTGCTGTTAGACGTCAAGCAATTTTTGTAGCTCGTAGACTGACAACAGAGATTCCTCGAACGAGGATTACGTGGAATATAAGAATCGTCGAGAACTGCTGCAACTTCTTCCTGTTACAGACACGTAGACATTCAGAAATTTATTACTTCAATTATTAATTTTCAAATTTGGCTAATTTAGGTACATAATAGTTTAGCAACACTATCCACCAAAGAATGGGTAAGCTTTTTAATTTTTAAAATGATTTCTTCTATCGAATGCCAATTATAATTAGGAAATTAATTATTTCTTCCATCAGATATTAATTTCAATTTGAAAATTTTTTAATTATAAAAAATTTGATCAATCCACAAGGATCAATCGATTCATCGATCAATGATCTACACTATATACAGAATATTAACTAGGAATTTGGCAGTAGTTCTCGAGATTAAATTAACGTTTCCTTCTTTCGCTTCAAAAATACCAAAGAATTTCAGAGGAAAGAGAAACGTCGCGAAAGAATCGAAACGATACGTGAATGATAATCCTAAAAGTATTGCGCTTACCCCGCCCAAATTATAAGCAAAATCTCTATACTATATCGTGAAATACAAATTATAAATGTACGCACGAAATTAGACACTTAAAGTCTGGTGCGTTATACGATAATTCGAAGCAATCAAGCTTAAGTGTTAATGAACCATATTTCGCTGACCAAACTCCATTATTAAACAGATATTTAACCTTTTTCGTAACAATTTTTCTTCGTATGGGTGTTGAATTTCACGTATTAAAATCAGAAATATTATCATCCTTATACCGGTAAATAGATAAAAAATCATATGCACGTAGGAATTGAAGTTTCCGTTGTCAACAAAGTTTACATTTTTTTATTTGAACAGATAACCCCATAGAGCAATAAACGAGAAAAAATATGGACCATTATGTCAATCTCTAGTATACGATGAAGGTTAAAATCTGTTATGACCCAAAGAAATTACTAATTATCGTGGACGATGACCTTTTCCCAGCGATAATTGGAGAACCCTTCTTCACTTTCAATTTCTCTTGATTGAATCTTACAATCTCCAAACAAGAGTATGACTATTTCTTACACTAGGTCTGGGCAATTCAGTATTCCTATGGCAGTCATTAGATCACCGCAAATCCAATCTAATTCAAATCTAAATTAGCCATATTGATTAAGAAATATAAAAAATTTCGCATTAGAAGGAAATCTAAAGTTAAGAAAATACGAAAAAACGTTCTGACATTACTTTAGGGTTCTATTAACTATATCCAAAAGTAACCCAAAATGACACCCTAAATTGCCCAGATCTTTAAAATAATCTTGAAATAATTGACGGTGGTCCACCAAAAGGAGAAGCTCGAAAAGAACACTCGAGCAGAGTGACAAACTGCAAAATTTGATCGGCCTACAAACATATCCTAACGTTTCTTTAAGGGTACATCGGGTGCGAGGATGGTTTTGACGAAAGCTTTTTAAAATATATAACACGTTCGTTCTTTCTTTTTCTTGAAATCAATCGAGCTTTCCTCGAAAACGTCCTCGTCCGATGTTAAATCGCACGGACAATCCTCTTGAACGAATGCAATCATCTAAGAAACCCGTAGATGAGAGAAGTTCTTCCTTCGTAAATGGCTAAGGCACACAAGTAGGCGCATTTTCTACTAGACTTCGAAGCGACCTACTTTATTATTAATTGTCCTTGTAAATCGTTAACGCTATTCCGATTTGGTGATATTTCACGAAGTTCTGCTTGAAAGTGATCGCGATTTCGAAGCTTGAACTTATGGTCGATTGCTTTTTCTTCGATAATTAGGGGTGTGTGGATTCTCAAAATTACGGTTCACGGTTATTTATTTTAAATAGAAAGCTGCACTATCCCTCATTTCAGAATATTTCATCATTTTTAATAATTAAAAGAAGGCAGTTTCAACTTTAATTTGAATATTCACTAAAATGGAAATAGTATAACCATATGTCTTTGGTTGAAATTTTATGATAGAATTTCTAATTTTTGATAGCAGTTCTGATCAGATATTTATACAAATAGTGTTCGGAATTCTGACCCAAAATTTTGAGCAGTCATACACCCGTTCAAGCTTCTTTTCATCGTAGGATATTAAAATGAAGGATATTAAAATGAAAAGTAGCACTTGTCTCTTTTCCCTCGACTAAAACCCACCACTTTTTTCTACGAAACGAGATTCAGCCTTTCGATGTCGAGTATGAATCAAGTCTGCCTAACTTTGTGACTACTGTATCGCCTACATAAAATACTATACATATAGATATATAAAAATATGAAAGAAATCTCTATATATATATATATACATAAATATACATATTATATACATAGGAAGGTAAGAAAATGCGTACATATGCCGTATCAAAATTGACAATCGTGATCGTTGATCCAGTGATGTACATTCGCATCAAAATAGGTATCCTTAGGGAAAATAGCGATATAGGTGAGCCATTAATATTCAAAACCTTAATTTTGACGATATTAATGTTAAAAGTAATTTAGAAAAGAAATAATATAATTTTGAATGATTAAATATTATAAAATTTAGTTTATAACTGAGAAATATAAATTATAAAGAAATATTAATTCAAATTCTCCCGCGCACACGTTTATGCGCAAGTGGTGGGAGGCTACAGGCCTATATATACGGGGCCTTCTCCCCTCCATTGTCAGTCTCTTCGGGACCGCCGAAGAAGAAGGATGAGAAGTGGATGTATTGTCACGCTCCCTGAGGAAACCTCCTTTGATCGTGAATGTACGTAATCGTAATTAACACGATCAGGTGTAGAAAATAATAGGTGTAGAGGTGTATAGATATAATTGTGTATTGTATGTACCTGCGATACACATCGTCGTAACAATCGGTTGCATTCTGTTCCAAAGATTTTTTGAATTGCAATCGAAACGAAATACGATCTAAAAAATGAGAAATTAGGGATTACATCCAAGCAACAGCCTCTTCCCGTACATATCTGTGTTGTATGTACTCGTTCTAACGTCTAAGTGTCAAAGACAATCTCACTGAAATCGCGACTAGGTGACGGGAAATCAGATACGATTCTATTAATGGTAATTAATTACAGTAACTTAATCATCTTTCAATATAATTAGAGGAAAAGTGATTCTTTTGAACAAATCAGTGAATATATTTTATTGTATTGTTAATTGATTGGCTCAAAAATATCACTTTTCCTTTAAATATAATTGAACCGATAGATTCTGATTTGCTTGCCGTTAGAAAGTAACGAAGGTAGACTCGGTTCGATGTTTTAAACCTGTACTTCTACGTATCACTGTGCCATTTCTATTTAAAATGAATCTTTGAAAAGTTTCTCTTAATAATATAGCAAATTTCTATTCTAGATTTATTTTTGATTAGAGAGCATAACAATAGTCATGTTTCAATTTGAGGAAATTAATAATCTTTGCCTTAGGTTTGATTATTAAAAATCTAACGTGTGACTGAAACAATAATTCACAGAAGACGATTGAATTACAATCATGACATTCCCCTTTGGCAATCAGTTTCATACGAGTTGTACAGATACTGCTCAATTACGGCCTAAAACCGAGAAAAAGGCAAGCGAACGTAAAGTAAAATATTTTCAGAGTGCTTGATCTTCGTTAATGGATATTTAGTCGCGACCTGTGCACCTGCACTCGCAGAATCATGCATAAGCACTCGCGTATGAACGAGAGTGCATCTGTACACCTGCAGGCAATGTAGACCTTCTTTAATTAGAAGAAAAAAATGTGGAGGGAGGAATTATCCCATCAATATTTTTATTTTTCCATATTTATTTACAAAGGCAGAAAACTGTAAGACTTTTCTTAAGCTCTTCTCGAGTTCTTCCAAAATCTAAAGCAATTTGGGAAGCCTAATTTGCATTTGATTGTACGTTTTTAACGAAGCTCATTTTAAATTCTAAATCGATGGCTGAAATTTTTATTACGTATGTATTATTAATCTATTTTTATATAATTGTTTTTTAAATACCTTCCCAAAAATTATTGGGAGATTCTCCTTTCTACATTTTTCTTTAACCCAAAAAAGTCTACGTTGCACGTAGGTGTACACGAACGACCCCGTTGCCATTAAGAATAAATGACAATCGGTGGTTGATCACTTGTAAAGCATTATGTTATCGCAAAACGAGTGTAATACGACTAATGCTTTAAGTGTCGAGCGATTTGGAAACTGGTGTTATTTTTTAGGTCGTACATGTACCTCGATGCCAAAGGATGACGATATTCATCCAAGACCTACAGACGTCAGCTACAAAGGTGTTAGAGACTCTTACGCGTTTTTTAATTCAATCATTCTAAATAATGCATAACGTCACTCAAAAGTCTGAGCTATTTTCTAAGTGAAAGTAAATACTGACATCTTATCTGCAGCTTGCTGATGAAATATATAAACTATCGCTTTGTAACTTAATAGGAATGATAAATTGAAAAGAGTGATTCGTACAATATAATCAATTTTAATTATTGGTTGCATTATAGATAAATTATTAAGGGATAAAGAGCTGATTAATTGATTTTTAGTTAAAAACCAATGGCACCATAAAGTCAGCTAATAGATTTTTAATTGATAGCAAAATTAAATTGAAAAATTTCAAATTTAATTTCTGAATATATCCAATTTTATTGTACGATATTATAAACATTGCAAAAATTTATTTTTTCAGCTCTATAGCAACATTATCACATCTTCTTTTATTCAAAAACTTTTTTCCATAACTTTTGCACCATATCTCAGTGCATTTACTATTTCTCAAGACTCTTATTGTTAGAATTACTAACGTAAGAGTCATTTACTACAAAATTACTTAAAATTCAGTCATTTTATTTAAAATTTCACTTAACTTTTTCTAAAGACTATTATCTCTATAATGCTTCTAACATTCCCTACGGAAAATCGAAAGAAAAAAAATCATGTCGAGACTTCGTGAAATGCCAGACGGTTCTTATCTTTCTCTTCTCACTATCGTTATTATTCTTATCGTTTATCTACACTTCGGATGTTCGTGGATTATAAAATTTGTAGTAGACGCTGGGTGAGGCATCATTTTAAAGTTAGTCGAGCAAAACTTAGATGATATATCGCTCTATACAGAAAATTTCATGTGATGTCCTTACGTGTTAAGTGTTGATTGTCGCACATGTGGATTAGAACCACGGTATGCGTTTTAGACTTACGGATTAATTCGAATATCGATTAACTTTTAGCGACTATACACAGATTGACTACTGTTCGATTCATTCTCTGGCGGTAGCATATACGCTTGTAAGGAAATTCGTAATAGAAATTTAGATTGAGTCGCTTTTTTATTTACTTTTGAGAAGTTATAAATAGTCTGTCAGTAAGATATTCGTATACTGTGCTAAAGGGTTTATTTTTCATTGTATAATTTTCATAAAATCAAGAAATGAAAAAATTTGTAATTGAAAGTATTCAACATGACCGATCTCAGATTTTTCATTTTATGAATTATTTTTTACTACTTGTATTTATTTTAAATAGATACATGGAGAAATTTCAGAAATATGTCTTCTATTACTTTATTTTATTTTTAGTCCGAAAGAGTTGGACTCTGAATTCGTAGCTTGATAAACAATAATTCTTTAAACAAGATATTTTAATTAAATTGTAACAAAATATATGAATGTTTTTCTGGCAGACTGTACCAATATGGAAATACCTTCTAGGACAGTGTGTTTCAACCTTTTTTGTCCTAAAAGTTTCCGATCCTGTTGGTTCGAAAGTTTAATTAATAAGAAAGTATATTGTAAGGTGGAGTCAATAATTTTATCGAATGTTGAAAGTATATATAATCGTATAATTTTATGGAATTAGCCGAAGATTCAGCGAGAAAAGACAACCATGATATTAAGATTCCTCTCTCGTCAGGGAGTTAAATGTACAGAATTTTATCGATGTTACAGATGAAACTATGATCACAGAGTTTATGAAATAGCGATACAGAAAAAGAGTATATAATTACAATGGTTCCTCGGAAACGAACAAGTTGAATGTCAGTAATTTTATCAATGTTGCAAAATGAACAAATTATAGTTATCAGAGTTTATCAGTGATCGGTACACGCTAAATAACTTAATACACAATGATTCCTCGTGAATAAACCGTTTCCGTCTTGTTCTACTATTATCTGATAACAATCAAACGGCTATAAGTACGATGTTCTTTTTTAACAATGAAAATTGTATGAAATTGATACAAAAGGTTTGTTGGAAATCAGTTTCAGGTGTTATTAAATTGCTATAAATCATTGCAAAAATCTATGACCATCTAAAATTTTGCCTTTCTTATTATGTTACTGCAAAACATTTTATAAATCTACAATGAACCGAACTTTTGTCTTTTTATTATTTACAGATTAAAAGTTATTCTTTAAGCATACAGCAGACCTTTTGCAAATTAAACAATTAAACATTTCCAACCAATAAAAATAGATATCTGGTTGGAAATCACTGTTCTAGGACCGATAGAATGAAGACTAATTAGAAAAGAAAAAGGAAAAATTCAACGATCATTAATTAGGCGTGACAGAAAATCGAAGATGACTTAATAAAAAAGAAACTTTTTCGAAAGCCGTATCTGATGTAGTGTAAAATGTGTGTTTCAAATGAGAGATTGTTACGTAGCTGGTGATTTATTATTGTTATGATGAAATTCAAAGATGAATGATGATTTTTTTGTAGCATGAATGGGTCACGCGAGTCTTTCGAATTTTTCTCCCATTTCTCATCTCGAGGAACTTTGTGGATTTATGTACCCCATCCGTAACCCCCCAGCTGGCCTATCCCCTTAATAAGAAAGATGTAAGATGTATAAACGGATATTGTACAAATACAGATATGATAAAAATTAAATTTTTGTTATTTTATTGTCTTTGATCCTTTTCTCCTTTCATTAGAATAAACGTTCTACTTTCTTCCACTACAGTTCAAGAGCAGCAGGAATTCTGTTTCAAATATATGGCATCATCTATCTATTTTGTTGTTTTTCAGTATATTTCAATACTTTTCTTTGTTATGGGCTTGTTATGAACAGTGCTTTAGGTAATTTGTACTTTAAAAAGACGACCATTAATTATTTTTAAAATTCTACCCCAGCGCCATCTATACACAAGTGGCTGAAACTGCTGTGCAATGAGAACGACCGATATCATTTGGGGTGTTAGGTACCCCAAAGCACGGATGACACTCCGCATACCGACAATCTGGTATCCGGGGTGTCGAGGACCCCGATGCATCAGTGGCGCTCTCTGCATACCGACGTGATATCATCTTGGGGTGTCAGGGACCCCGAGCACCGGCGATTTTGCATACCGACATATCACCACGGGGTGTCACGGACCCCGAGGCACAGCGACGCTGCATACCGATATATTATCTTGGGGTGTTTAGGACCCCGAGCACCGGCGTCACTGCATACCGACAATCTGGCATTCGGGGTGTCAAGGACCCCGAGGCATCGGCGACACTGCATAACGACATATCATCTTGGGGTATTCGGGACCCCGAGCAACCGTGATACTGCATACTAACATTACAGCAGCCGGGGTGTCAGGGACCCTGAAACGAAATTAAGTACATTCAATAACTAAAATGATAGAAGAATTTAAGTCAATTAAATAAATAGCTAAGAACAGAAATTACGAGCATTAAATACATAACTTAGCAATAAAATTAGGTAAATTAAATAATAACGCAGTTGCTTTTTTCAAATGATTTATTTACCAAAGTGCATGAAGTGAATACAAGTTTGTCAAACAATTACAATAATAATTGTTCAGTTTTGTGCTGCTTTTGACTGATTTAAAAAGGAAATAGAATCAAAGGAAGTGAAAATTGGATCATTTTAGATGTCAGTTTGAGGTGCGGTAAAAGTGACTCGGGAAACAACACCAGCGCCATCTATCGAGAAATGGCGGAACCTGCGCGACAATTTACCGACTACCTGGAAATTAATTGATAAGTCGAATTGATCTATGGAAAGAAACCTAATACAATTTTATTAATATAGTTCAGTTACAGACATGTCACCGCGTTATTAAAAGGAAGGATTTGCTGTATTTATCTTTATAGCTTATTGAATAAATTCACTAGGAGCATGAACATGTTGATTCCATTACATATGTGTGCCTCGTCTATTATTTTATCCTTTTATTTATTATTTTACCCTTATTTTCGGGCCTCGCGTGGATCATCCTCCCAAGTCATTTATTATCTTATCCCTCTTCATGGGCCCCGGTTCAACCTTCCCAGTTATTTATTATTTTTTTGTCTTTAAGGGCCTCATGAGGCCCAACCCTTTACCACTGCATCCCTTACATGGCTGCATCCTTAACAGCCCTGTATCCCTTAGATCACTACATTCCCTATATTCCTGCATCTCGTATATGCCGGCATTCCTTATACCTCGGCATCCCTTACATTTTTGCATCCCTTACATCTCTGTACCCTTTATATCTCTGTATCCCTTACAGTCCTGAATTCTCCCTGCATCTCTTGTATCCTTTCAACCCGTATAATAACTATATAAATAATATACTTATGGCCACTGGTTCGAGTAAAGGTAAGTAAAGGTAAGTAAAGGTAAGTAAAGTCTCGTGAAAAATAATTTTAAATTTAAATTTTTGCAAAATTTAGTTCCTTTTTCTGCCGCCAGGGGGCGCTGATCCGACTTCGAAATTTCAGTTCAAATTTTTGCCGCTAGAGGGCCAAAATTACAGCATGATTTAGTTCCTTTTTCTGCCACCAGGGGGCGCTGATTCGACGTTGAAAATTTAGTTCCAATTTTTACCGCCAGAGGGCCAAAATTTCAGCATGGTTTAGTTCCTTTTTCTGCCCCCAGATGGCGCTGATTCGACATCGAGGATTTAGTTCCAATTTTTGCCGCCAGAGGGCCATAATTTATACCGAATTTATGCAATTTCGGGATATAATGGTTGCGGGGATGTAAAGGATGTTGTGGATGCACGGATATAAAGAAAGCAGGAATGTATGGAATGCAGGGATGTAAGGGATGTGAAGATAGTAGGGATGTAAGGAATGCAGAGATGTAAGGGATGTGAAAAAAGTAGGGATGTAAAAAATGCACAGATGTAAGGGATGTGAAGAAAGTAGGGATGTAAAAAATGCAAAGATGTAAGGGATGTAAAGAATGCAGAGATGTAAAGGATGTGAAAAAAGTAGGGATATAAAAAATGCAGAGATGTAAGGGATGTGAAGAAAGTAGGGATGTAAAAAATGCAGAGATGTAAGGATTGCAGGAATATAAAGGAAGCAGGGTGAACACACTCTGTAGAGGTCACCGGTGCTTCAGGGTCCGTAACTTTTGAATTCTACTTTCTAATTTTCTATTCTTATCTACTAAAATCTTATTGATACAATGAGAAAGGATTGAAAGAAGGGTTGAACGGTAGTAAATAAAATGTTATATTTATATAGATATAGATGATTTAATTGTCGAAAGAAACAATTTTCGCGTAGCTATAGGAACAACATGAACTGTGCTTGGAAAGGATTAACGCTTGTCTTTTCTTCGTTTTTTTCTTTTGTCATCTTGTTCTGGCTGGAAACGCATATTATTATTTTTTTTTTTTTGCTTTTTTTACTTTCGTACACACGGAGTGCAAAATTGCGAACACGGAGACACAATTCAATGAACGAGCGAGACTATAAACTGTTAACTGATGGTGCGGATGTTGAATCACGATTTCGCTGCTGTGAAATATTTTCATATTTTGTCGATGTCTTCCCGGTGCGTATGTGTGTATGCGTGGGCATATGTGTATCATTCACTGTAAAAGAATATCGATTCTGTACAAGTTAAAGAGATAATTAACTATTGAGTCTTCTTGAGGTATCGTTGTTTCTATTGGTCTATCGTCGGAGCTGTGCTCGTCGAAAATCTTAGTCTGCTTTCTCGATTTCTACGTTTATTTTTCTTTTCCAATTTTCTCAAATAAATTCACGATTAACTTCCTATTTTTTTTTCTTTTTTTTTTTAAATGATCGCGAGGCAGTATACAGCGTCGATTCTACGACGATCACAGCGAATGTAAAACGTGTGTCTTTCCTGTAACAAAATATAAATCTCCATTATGCATCCCCTGCTTTCACCGTTCAAGATCCGAATAATAACGCGCTACCTATTAGTGTTATCCTAATTTTTAATCATACGCCGTCTCGCAGGCATCTCAAGAAATTCAATTACCGCGTGTACTATTATACCTTCAATTTGTTCCGGTTGCGATAGAAAATCAATCACCGACATACGCGTCTCGTCGATTGACTTGCTAAAATTAAATCCTAAAAAGGTCGTCGTGGACAGTCACAAAAATATTCTGTTCGAACATCCCGCGGATACGTGTCTATGGAGCGCAGCCCTTCGTTCGCGAGCATCCGATGCTCGGAATTCATTCGTCGGTTCGTCTCTATCGTATCGGATACGTCTGAATTCCTATACCACGTGGACAACTTACGAAACTTTTTCTCTTCCCGATCGATAGATTATGCAAAGTATCGTACGAATGAAAACTGATTTTACCAATGTACCAAGAATAAAAGATACATCGACGGAAAGATTGCGTGGAATCGTGGAAAATTATTTTGACAAGAAGATTCGATGTACTGAAAAATATCGCATCTTGCTAGGAACACGATATAACAGGAAAAAGCTTCGATATACGTTGTCCGTTAACGCGTGCTTCCTACAGAGAATGCCGAGAGATCGAATGTGTTGTTGCATTTTTATCCTTCCGTGCCTTTCACAATTTCCTCACAGTTACCGAACGCATAGTTCACGCTACGAGCAAACGAAACTAGTTCGTACTAGACGAGCAACGAAAGAATAAAATTCGAACTCAACGAGATCCTATACGAATATAAATTTGTTTGGGGCGGAGAAGAGAGCGAAGGGGCGAAGGGGAGGAATTTTTATACTCTTCTTAATTGAAATATCAAGGATCACACGCAACGTTCTCAGCTTCCTTTATACATCTTAGCGCGATGAAAATTACATCGGTTCATAGATCTACGGTTCAGCTATTTCGTTCATCCTCTGTCTTGTGTTTCATACGTTACGTAGAATCTTGCAACACGAGACAGAATCTTACACTTCAGACGGATCTATACCTCTATTTCGTGCCGCTTTCATACAAGTTTCTCAGGCGTATCTACGTTCGTTCGTTCGTTCGTTCGTCGATAGTAAAAGCACGAGGACATCACGCAACGGTAATTTACCGATAACATTTCACCTTGCATCTCTCACGGTCGCAATTATGATACTTTATCGTAAAATTCTATATTACATTAGTAACATATTACACAAGCGACTTCCTGCTCGAAGTCAAACGATAGTAAAAGATCACGTAATCACGCATAGTCTCTCAATCGTCGTCGTCATTTATCAGGCCTATTTATAACCATGCGTTCTATACAACCTTAAATAGCAAAAAACATTCTGCCACCTTTTATGTATATATATTCATATCTATATAATGTAACTTCAGTTCTTCACAGCTTTTTCTTCGCCTCCTGTGTAACACGTAAGCTGACACGTATACTCCGAATTTAACAAATATAACACACGTTGACGGAGTATCGCACGATTCACAAAACGATAGTTTCATCGGGATAAAATTCAATTTTCTACATTCTTCCGTTTTCGAAGTCCTTTGGAACATCTTCACATGTTTCGAACACATCTTATTTCGCCGGTATAAACCGAGCTCCGTCTTTTCTTTAACACCAACGATTACTCGAGAAACGTGACGTATTCGATAACATCCGGTGTTTCGATCGTACACGTATCCCGTCGAACGGATAGTTCAGTATATTACTTCGTACACGGTGGCCTTCTTATCGCCCGATCCGGTCACGATGTACTTGTCATCGGTGGAGATATCACAACTGAGCACCGAAGAGGACTCCTTCGACTGAAACAGAACGAAATGATTTCGTTAATTTACCGTTCAATATCCGTATCAAAAGAAATTGGGAGATAAAAGGTTGAAATGTTACCTGGAATATCGAGGCGCCGTACGGTGTGCGCCAGGCGTTTAATAAATTGTCCTTGCCGGTCGAGACGAACCACTTGCCGCAGGTAGCGAAACGTAACGAAAGTACACAGGACTCGTGCAAATGAAGCTGATATTTGTCCGGCTTCGTCGCGTGAAGCACTTCCACGTTTGAGTTCTCCATACCCACAGCCAACCACTCACCGGTCGGACAGTAGCCAAGAGAGAATATTTGCGAGGTGAAGTCGTGTTGCTGTAGTTGTCTACCCTCGCGAAGGTCCCACGAACGTACCGTGTTGTCCAGCCCACCGGTCCAAAGTTTGGACCCGTCGGCTGATATGTCGATGCAAGACGCTCCATCCGTGTGTCCTTGGAACTGCCTGACCAGAGATTGATTCTGCAGGTCCCAGACAGCGATGTTGCCGTCGCTACAGCAGCTGAAGCAAACTTTCGAGTCTGGGGAGATTGCTAAAGCGTAGCATGCTGGAGCGTTCGAGGTCAATTCTGCTTTGATCCTCGGCGTTGGACTCGCCAAGTCCCAGATACTTAGGTTGCTCGCCTCGCCGCCTACGATTAGGGTTCTACCGTCTGGTAGCAGCTTCACCGATCTGTTTTTATCGTAGAAACAAAAAATTGTATCGGTAAATTCAGATATAATATCTCAGAATTAATTACGTGACTCTAGATTCACACGGTCTGGGTTCGTAACGTTTGAACCTTTCAAGAGTGTCATCATCGAAAGTTCAAATATTATCAAGAACAGGGTTGGCTTTTGACGCTAATCGATATCAACACGTGCGAGACGAATACACCGAAAGCTTCTCTAATTAGTCAGAGAGATACACGTGTCAAAGACGTAGCGGTTGTTACTCGGAGAGGTTGAAATGATTTCGAGAGCGGCGGCAAACGAGACCGCAATATCGCTCAACGAACGCCTAATCAGAATTTATTCAGCAACGGTAACGTGTCGCCGCGTTTGCTAGACCGAGCGGAAAGTTAATGCGACGTGTTGGCGTGGCGTTCAACCAACCTGATGTAGTTGTCTCGTTGCAAGCAATCAAGCTGCGAAACGTGTTTCGCGCTACCGCTGCCGCCCTGATTGATGTCCCAGACCTTGACGCATCCTTTGCCACCGGTGTAAACGTATTTAGTTGGATTTGAGATCGTTACCGCGCACACCACCTCCCCGTGTGTCAGGGTATTTATCTGGCGCGCATGACGCGGTATTCCTTGTCCAATTAGAGCATCAGGTGGAAAGGGAACCGGCTGCATCTGCCCTTCGCTCGATACGTGGAAACTGTACGCCCTGGCGAACAAAGAAATACAAAACGACTTTAAATAACTCCTTCATACTTTTTATTTAACCTCGCAATCGTTCGTCGTCTGAACGGATAATTGGTCTCGCGAAAAAAATTACATTCCGTAGGATCAGGTGATTGCATATCAAATGGTCGATTTAATGACAGAAACGTATACTTATGCCATGCTAATTAGAAGTTTGAAGTTTCGCGGAAATGACTGTGTATTCATTAATGTTCCGAATACGAAACGAACGATTGTCAGTCATAGCAAAACAATGGATCATAATGAAATTCGTGTACTATGACGCTACCCGATTTTAATTGGGATATTCCACAGTGATTGTTACCGCTAATTGATATAATATTTAGATCGTAGTTAATTTTAGAAATTTCACGAATCATCCACCGAACTCGCGGCTTTATTATCCTATTTTTAACGAGATGAGGAATTAATCGACGGGTTAGGAAAGTACTCACGGTTTGCCACCAGGTACGCCGAGAGGTCCGAGAGGTGCCCTCATGCTTCCATGAGGATCGTACAGTTGCTGAAGCGGCGGTCTTGCGGGATATCCGTTCAGTGCAGGAGGATAACCCAACATGTCCACATGGGGTCCTGCGGGTGGATGATGCGGCGGCGGATAGTGTGGCGGATAAGGGCCGACCGCCGAAGCCGAGACCAGCGGTTTGCTGGAACTCGATGGTTTCAGACCACCGGAGCCGGAGCTGCTACCACCTGTCGACCATACATTCATCATCAGACTTGTCATCTACTTTCCATCGGAATGATCGACAGAAACCCGAAAGATTGATCGACGTAGACGAGAAAGATTCTTAATGTTTTTAATTTTCTATCAAAGTTATCAACGAGATCCTAAGTGTTCTGTAATTAAAATGAATTTTAACGACATTAAACGAACCTGCTGACGTAGGTGTGACAGGTTTCGAGATCGGTGTGGTCGGTTTCTCCCTTTCTTCCATCTTCTTAGCCGAAGGTGTACTCGCATTGCTGCTCGTTCCGCTTCTCGGCGAAGGTGGTGGCGCTTCTTTTTTCACCTGGCTGTTCAAAGGCACCGAGGATGGACCAAGTTTGTCGAGGCCGTTTTCTCTTGGCGACGAGGTGCCATTCGCCGCAGGACTCCCTGGTCCTTCGCTCGCATCGTCGACTACCAGGTCCTGGTCGCTCTTTTCACCATCGCTTTGCTGTCGGGGAAAAGATGTACCGTTTTACTAAGGAATTACCATTGGAGGAAGAACTATTCTGGGATACTTACATGGCCCATGTCTTTGTCCTGTTCTTTCTTCATCTTCTTCAAGGGAACGTGATCGTGGTGCTGAGGGTCTGGTGATCGTGGCCTACTGTATTTTTCACGTTCGGCCGGTGATATCGAGTTTCTCTGTAACAAATAAAATTAACAAAAATATAGACCGATGTTTGCAATTTCAATCGATAAAACCTCTCATTTCAATATTTGCAATTCGCAACACCTTTCAAATGTTTAGAATTAATTACAAGAACCACTTGTACATTTCAAACAGAGGGAACAAATATTTTCGAGATAATGTTGAAACTATCAAACAGTTCTTTCCGGTATTATCGATCGCTTATCAGAAACGGTAAATATTGTCGGATAAAAGTAATCGTTGTCAGGTTACACGCATCTGTCATAGGATGATTGTTTGAAGAGAGCAAAGACGAGGGGAAAGTACGTCGTAAAATGGGCGTTAAAATTTATCGCGAGAAATCCTCCCGACCTGGTGTATATCCTGGTTTCATTTCGAATAATGGTAGTCGATTTCGTTGTATTATTTCATCTGACGATAACGATTTTTCCCCGCGACGATTAAGAAAACGGAAGTGTCGAGACTCGTGTTTAAAATGTTTGAAATTCTTTCGTCTCACGATTAAATGAGAAATATTTTTCCGTCGATGTACCGAGGGGCAATTTAATTACGCTTCCTTCCACGATTCCACCACGTACGTCGTCGAGAAAAAGCGGAAAGGTAAATAACAGAAAAATCGTTGACTCAACTGAAAGGTGTCGGCTATAAAAATCGAGACAAGCAATTTTTGTTTGCTTCGAAACCTTCGATGCGAATACGTTTTTATCCACTTTTCAAAAATAATCTATCGAGTCTATTAATTTCCGAGAGATCTTCCCTTCTGAACTATCTTCTCCGCAGAAAAGGGATACGAATCGGTCTCGAAAATGCTGCTGCCAATACCTCGGAGATACGAAGGTCCCGAAAGTGATCGAAGATATGATCGACAAGAAGTTTTACGAGCGACAGTTTTGTCGTCGATACGGCAAATGGCGTCTCTTTCTCCTCTTCATCGGCGAGGGGAGTCCCCGATAACTGCACGCCCCATCCACAGCAACACCGTAAACTACCCTCTCGCAACCTCTCCCGACCCCAAAGTAAATCTCCTCTTCTCAATTACCCTTCGTCTCTCATCCACTGCCACCTCTGGCTCGGTCCATTACCCCGACGCCTCGGTATCGTCCCACCCAATGTTGCCCGTGTCTGGAGAACCCATGCGTCGACCAAAGGGAAATGAAAGGGTGATTTAGGAAACCGACGCGACGGTTATTCTTTCAAGACTCCGCGCTCAGTTAAAATCCTTCGTTATTCTCAGGCAATTCCACGGCGACGATATTTTTCCATTTATTCACGTTATCGTAGCTTACGCTTCGCATCTTTCAACGCCTTGCCAAAGAAACATTTCACAGGATTTACGAGTAATTTTCTTTCGTTTCACCCTCTTATCGCGGCTAAGGATCATCAACTGGTAGAAAAAGAATGGTATTCCGAGATATTATCCGGGCGAACCGGAAGGTGCGGCGAAGGCACGCGGCGAAGGCAATCCGGGAACATCGAAAAATTCGCTTCGATTTCCAGGTCGGATATCTCGCAGAGTCGAAACGATTCGTTCGACAAAAAGGAGCGAGAACAAAGGGAAAGGGAAGCGAATTCCCGGGAAAGACGCAAGAAAACACACGCTCGCGTCCAACGACTTCTCAAAGGAAGGAAGGAATCCCCGAAGAGCCGTATTACGTGCCCCGCTCGAGTTTTCTCGAACGAAAGAACACGAGAAGTGGGATTCGTTTTCTCTGCGGACAGAGAGGGAGGGGGAAAAAAAAGGAAGAAGCTACTTCTCTCTCGTTACCTGGTAATGGCCAGTCACTATTTATCCGAGCAGCAGCCACTGCAGTCGGTCTGGTACGACTGTCGTGTTCCTGGAAAGGAAAGCCTCGACGAGAGCCGAAGAGTACGCGTCTCGGCGCGATCTCCTTTTCTCGGATAAATCGAGGGTAAAAGAAAACAGGCGAGAAGTGGGGAACAACGAGTTTGACTGGATATTTCCGAGAACGATCCGTTCTCCCTCGGAAGAAGAACGGAAGAGATATCTCGCGAAAAGAATACGAAGAGGCGAGGCATTATCATAAAAATGCGAGGAATCTCTGAAGATCTTTGGATTTATGTCGGAACGGAGATGGTTAGCGCGAGATAAGTTTCGAAGAATCGGGATGGTTGGCTGGCGCGGATAAAAGGAACCGTATGAATCGTCGTTGCCAAAGTTTCGACGTGTCATAGAATTTTTATGCCACGGTACTATCCTCTCTTTCGTAGCTGCCTCGAGGGAACGAAACGGCTGGCAAGCTTCACTGCCGTGTCTGAGAGGCTACCACTTTGCCAACACGATACTCTTTCCAGTCGATCATTTCGGTGCTACCTACACCTTACTCGATCCCCCGTTCGTTCATATTTTATCGGCTTCCTTTTCTCCGCGTTTATCCGAACTGTTTCACCAGACACGCGTTGTCCTTTCCTCCCTGCGATCAATTTTTCCTTCGCACAATACCTTTCGAACCCGCTTCGGTGTATTCGGAAGCCTTATCTACCCAGTCTGCGAACGCATCGAAACACCGAAAGCACTCGACGTTCTCTGTCACCGGTCTCGTTATTTCTCGCTTCCTCTTCCCCTGTGTATTTCTCCAGGTTACGCGTGTACGCGATCCGACCTTCGTTCGCGTAAGTTTACTTACACCTAGGTAGCCTCCGTCGGGATGGTAGACGGTAGCAGGCTTTCCAGCAAAGAGGGTTCTCGCGCCACGATCAATAGGGAGGGGGGAGGCAGTCGGTTGCTCTCAAAGGGGTGGCCTGAAAAGGAAGCGAGAGGTGGAAAGAGGACCGGGGGACGAGGGTGTTGGGTACACGGTAGATATATAGATTTTGTAGTGTTAGGGACGACTTGGTCTGCCGGCAGGCAAGCAAGCAGAGGTAGGCGAGCAAGTTGGCAAGCAACGGCAGAAGCAGCAGCCAGAGATGCTGGTGGTGGTTGCTGAGGGAGGAAAGGAAAGGGAAGATCGGTGGTGTGCGCGGTATTGGGGTTGGTGGTCGGAGCCATGAGGGTGGTAAGTGAGTGAGCGACTCCTTCACCACGACGCTTCGTCTCAACCCAACCACCGTCACCCATACCATCGAACCAGCGCCGACCTTACGGATATATCCCAAGCCATCGACTACCTCCATCCTACTCCTTCCTTTTCCGCCTTCCTCCACTCGCCAAGTAGTCTTCTTACCCACTCACCCCCACGGTATTCCGCCTCAACCATCCCACGGTTCGCCTGTTTCCCTATTCCTCACTCCACCCTCGTCGTAGCCAGGACCCCAAGAGAGGAGGTTACGAACCGAAGTCGCGTCTCCCAAGACCCCGCAAACCCCAGTTGGTACAAGATTGCACCCAGAGGTTCTCAACCCGACGCCCATGTTCGCAAGAAGAATCGTTCGACCGTGCGAAACCGACACTCCTGCTTATAGCTATCTAAGTGCACAGATCAAGAGCTTTTCATTCGAGTACGTGCCTTCTTCAGATCGTTCGATTCAACGTGGCTGAATTGCCAGAGGTTTATTATTCATCGGGACGACCGATTGATCATTTAACAAAAATTTATCGTCTAATTAAAATGTCTATCAATGTTTGAATAGAAAATGTATTTATATTATAATAAAAATTTTATGTATGTATTCGTTAAAGTAGCAATTGGTTATTCGCTTTCTTTCTCCCACTAACCATTAATTTACTTATCAAAATCACGAGCGCAATGTGATAGAAAGATTCATCGGGATGTTACCGCGCAAGCGTAATTTCGCCGGTGCCCGTGATTACGTTGGACGGCAACCTCACTCGAGGATGCATGGAATTTTTAATGGGACCCCCGGGAATACCAGCAACCGATTTCTGGAATCAACCACATGTCACTGGGTCACCGCGAGCATCCATCATCGCGGCAATTAGTGAACGCGAACTTTTATTTTTCGAACCTCGATCTATTTCATTATATTATACAACAGTCCATTAATTTCATTATTCGTTGATTGCGTCGAACTAGAAATTTGGCGAAAAGTATTTTCACAAGTTTAAAGGTGATCAAAGTAAAAGTCCATCGGTAAGAGGATTCGAAAACGTTCGTTGCACTCAAGTAGTTATAGACGTTCACTAGTCAGACGGCTGCTGTCACATGAAGAACATCGATTTATGAAACTTTTTCTGATATTTTGAAATTCCCTCAAAAAATATATGTTTATAAAACAATTTGTAGCCTACATCGTAAACAGTTAGTTTTCATTTTCCATCGAGCCCGGTGCCGTTTTCTCTGACTATCCAGCACACCGTTGTTTCTACCCTCTTTTTTTCGTTTCCCATCCCTTTTCCACGCTGTCTCACCCCGCCACCTCTGTCCCCGCTCAGCCGTTCCTCATTGGTCGGGGGAGGAGAAGAGCCCTGCGGTGGAATTTGCATTTTTAAATTAACTCGCCTCTGTTTGCAGCTATCTCGCCGCGGCGCCGCCACCGTCGGTCCGGGCTTTACAATTTTATGCAACAACGCGCTCCGAGTGGTTCGTCGTCGCCACCCTCCGCGACTCTACCTACACCACCCCTCCGCCAACTCGTCCCTGTCCCTTTCGTCGTTGCCGCAAACCGTCCCCGGGTGATCGATATTATTGTTATCGTTATCGTTCGACCGACCTCGAAGCGGCTGCGTTTCCCATCGACGTTACCGTTGCGGCCAATTACTTGAAACCACGGCAGAACGACAGGTTTTACGGCGAACGCGTGCTATCCGGTATCGCGAGAACAGACCGACTGCAATATGCATCGAATCACTCCCCCCTCACTTTTTATTTCCTTTTCCTTCGTATCTTCGTGACCCCGGGCTATCTCTTCGTTTTGTCCATTCATTTTTCCGGCATTTCGCTGCTTTCGTTTTTGGTTGCTCGTCTGCCGTTGACCGCGGCAGCGAAATACACAAACGGGCCGAGCGATATTCTATGTCTCGCGGCTTTATCGAATACAGAAACCGCGACGATTGCTTTCTTTTTCCATTCGGCGATACAGAGACCGACGCAGCTGGATGCATCGAGGAAATTGCTGGTAACCGTCGGGCTTCGATGATAGCCTCCGGAAGAACAAATATTTTTCCCAGATTGAATTTCTTTCCCCTGCTCGCGGACATTTTCCTGTCGCGAGCTTTCCGAAGACACGACGTTGCAAAGGAATTGACGTCGGAACGTGAAATAACCAGTCCGGAAACATTGAAAACGCCCCGTGTATTAGTCGCGACGACGGCGTAAGATCGCAAAAGGAAGAAAGTGAATAGCCTGCCATAAAGTGGTTGCGTGTTATCCGTCGCGAGGGGTAGGAGGAAACATTTTTATCGCGCCATCAAAGGGAAGACAGAGGGGTGCCGGGGGTAGAGTAAACGTGGTGGAAAAAGAAAAAGCGGCCAGCAGGAGAAAAGAAGAACACAGGCGTGGAGACGAGACGAACGAGCGGAAGAAAGGGAAGAGTTCCGGTAATTGAAACGCCCCTGGTGGATTACGATCGTCGCTTTATTTCGTGTGCTCGACAGTGCCGGGCTTCTCCCCTATTATCTCGCCCGTTTCTTCGGCTCTTCCTTCGGCAGTTAGAGAAATCGGAACGAGACACGACTGGGGGGGTAGAAAGAAACGTGAAAGGGATAGTGAATGGTTAGAAAAGGAGAGAAAGGAGAAGATAGATAGAAGATGGAGGTCGTACGCAACAATGCCCGAGGAGAGGCGCATTCTCGCGCGATTACCGACGCGCTCTTCGGCCCTAACGAATGGCTTCGCAAACCGTGCCCGCTTTAAGCTCATTACGCGGCGCAAAAAAGTCAGTTAATAGGCGTCCCGGTGGCGTGGCATCGGCAGCGAGACTCCAGGAACGGACAGCGGTGAATGAAGAAGAAGAGGATCGACCGACCGGCCGTCGCCGATCGAACCACTGATTTATGGCGGCAGTATATCCCGACGGGAAGACGGCCAGAGTAGACTTCAATTCTACTATCGCGAAAACGTTAAACGCTGTACCCTTGACGGGACACGTACGAGCAACCCTTTACCGAAACCGCCCCTTACCATCGACGGACTGCATGTAGGAATCTTGTTAACCGGCCACGCTAGACCCTACGATCCTGCCTACTTTCGATCTTACACGTGTTCCTAGCCAATGTACCAGGGCTATCGATAATACATGAATTATGGCCGGCACGAAAATGGGCTATGAACATTTTCGATCGTACACCGGTTACCAGCCACGATGTACCGTGGACGATGGTTGAATACGGACACGCCGTTGGGTGGGCGGAGTGTCGTGTATTATTACTAACTGTGATCGAGGTGACAGGCCGCTGTATCGAGCTGATTTCGAACGTCACGCCGGAAGGATATTCGTAGGAAATTAATTAAAATCTCGAGGCTGATGGTCAAATTTTTCTCATTCCCTCGGAACTTAATATTAACAAACCTCCATTGGTACAATATCGATTCCAAGGTTCTGTGCTATCGAATTAGTTCAAATTGCACGCTGAATAATTGAATTTTCATAAACAAGTTCGTCGGAATAATTGATTTAATCGAAAGCATAACAAAATTCTGGAGAAAGAAATTCAAGGGTTTAGGATGATAATTCATTCGATTTTGCTACCAGCCGTTTCAAAAAACACGAACGCGTTCAGAGGCGGACGATTATATTGTGAAATATATACGGAGACGTAATTACGGGGCGGTCGGAGAGAGTCGGTGGCCCCGGGCGGAGTTTTACGGCCGCCTCATTAAATTACGAACTAATTACCGGTCGGCGAATTATTAAAAAGCTTAGTCGGCCGTTAAACGTGCCGTGAGTCGTAAAAGAGTGACTCCGCCACGCGGCACGTGTGTGAGTGCGTGCAGAACGATGAAACGCACGGTATTCGAGGCCGATGGCTCTCATTCGGTTGAAGAGACTTTATCCTCTGCCTTGACTCGTCGACCACAGGGAAAAATTAATTTTTATCAAACCGATGGCGATGTTCCCGAACTTCCTGCCTCGAAATTACTCGTCCTCGACACCCTTCGTAACTTTTCATTTATCCCGCTTCGTTCCCGGTTAACTCTGACAATTTTTTTAAAACATCCATCCTTTTCGAAATAAAAATTCCCGTTAAGAAGATTCAACATTCGCGCCCTGTTGACACGATTAACGAACCTCTTCGCCGCGTTACAATTATTCGACGGAACCTTTAGAGCTCTCGACGCGAAACGAATGGCGAATTATTCACGCGGCTGGTGGTCACGCTCGCGGAGCGTTTTCACGTTTCGCGGCGTGACGTGTGCGTGCGTGAACGAATACCACGGCACCAGGACAGCACCGTCGAGTTTCTTGTTTCGCAATTAAATTAACGTGCGCGCACCCTCGTCCCACGAAGCGCGATGAATGGCGAGCGTAAATATCGACGCGGGCGAAACGTGACGAAACGCAAGCCGAACGAATCGATCGTAAAAGAGCGAAACGAAACGATTCAATGTCGCGGAACTGTTCGAATTATCCTGGGCCGCGCCTCTGGAACCTTTCTAACAACTACCCCGCCATTCCACGCTGTGTCAATTTCATTTCTATTATTACCATCGTTGTTTCCGGTTCACCTTTCTCCGGCTATTGTCGAGATCGATTATCGTCTCTTGAATCGCAGCTTGAAATCAAGTCAAGAGAATATAAATTTGTCAAATTTTATCGTTAAAATTGCGGAAACTTCTAACGATTCGAATAAAACGAAGAAATATATTCTTTCTTCGACTTCGAATTAGCAAGCTTTATTAAGCCCAGCGCGCTTCGTTAGAAGTTCGAGGAGTGCTCGACGGTCGAACGGAGTTAGCAAGAGTCTTCAGGAGATTTTGTTTATACAGAGATAACAATCCCCCGAAGTGTCTCGTAAAAACGAGCGCTACTGTTGCTTCGGTTAACGAGAAAAGTGGCCATTAGCGGGGCTGTTCTCGTAGGTGATGGTATTACCTTGATTTCCATAACAAATGTTCGCGCGAGACGAGACGGATCGGTGTGAATAGCTGATTCGACGAAGCCGAAACATGGTAGGGAAGATTGAAGAAGAATCGGGCGAAAGACGAGACCCGGAAGAGAAGAAAGGGGAATGTCATTAAGAGCGGCGTGATGTTTTTAATTAATTA
The DNA here is from genome assembly GCF_051020975.1 of Osmia lignaria lignaria. Lineage (NCBI taxonomy): Eukaryota > Metazoa > Arthropoda > Insecta > Hymenoptera > Megachilidae > Osmia > Osmia lignaria. The sequence continues at coordinate 11,850,304 of NC_135041.1, forward strand.
ATTCGCGGCTACCACGGATTTATCTTCCCATAAATTCCGGTGTATCGGTGTTGCTGCGAGAACTTGGGGGGTCGAAACCATCATCCGCCGTGGTTCGAGGGATGATATAACGAGGGAGACGAGACGGAAAGAAAAAGGACAAAAGGGAGAAAGAGAGGGTGTAGTGGAAAGTATTTAAAAATATTAAGTACCCCCAACGGAGCCGGATATTAAGACAGGGTGGTGAGGTAAAATCGGCTACGTCACGAATAGGGTGGAAGCAGGAACGAGGAAACTGACAGAGAGGAAGCGGAGTTATAGGATTGAAGCTGTAGGATGAACAGGGGGTTGGGTGAAAGGGATGAGGGATGGTTGGCAGGGGAACGTTTCAATTAGTAATTAAAACGTACCGTGCTACCCGTAACCCTGCCGTCTCTACTTTACACAGTGGCTGCTGTCTCTCTTATACCGTCCTCGTCATCGTTCCTACCGCCGCCATCTTGTAAATTAATTAATGCGCCCCTAACGAGATCAGAGGTGTCGGTAAGGCAGCTGGGATCGCTAGTTCTCTACCCTGTCCGCGGAGAGGAAGAACAACCCCTCGGTGTTTCCGACGATGAGCGTCTCGGGGTAGCGTTTCCAACAACCACTTCTCTTCTTTCGCACCGGTACGCGTTTCTCGCGCAAGCGTGTTGCTCTCTGTTTATAAGTTAAATTCCATCCCTCGAGCGGGTAACTCGATTTTCATCTCGCATCTGTCGCTTCGATTTCAGCTGGAAATTTTACCACGAAATTTTTCTCCCTTTCGAGCCGACAACTTTCCCTCGTCATTCTCGCGATGGAAAGTAGTAATCGGTAAACGGTTCGTGTTCCGAATAGTCTCGAACGAGAGATCTCGTATACCGCTTCAAAAGCATCCCTCTTTTCGCAACTGTCTTTTCAAACGTTCAATCAGGACCGTTGGCTGAAGCAGAAGTGAATTAGTCTGTTCCGGGGGTCTTTGGGAAAGGTTGCGGAGGAAGGGGTGGGAAGGGGTAGACAGCAGGCAATGTTGGTCGGGAGCCGGTGTCAGAATCTCTCCGACCCTTTCAAACCCTTTCATCGACGCTTCGCCCGCTTACATAATGCAGCCACTCTAATTAAAATAAATTACACTCTCGCGTCAGTTCGCTCTTTTATCCGCCACACCCCCGCCGGGCCAGCGTTCCTCTTTTTTTTTCCACCCTCGTTTCACCGCCGTCGTTTTTTTTGCACCGCACTTTCGACCACCGCCAGGCAGCGACACCAGCTAGGTAACCCCTCTCGTTCTCTCAACCCTCACCCCCCCTCGTTTATTTGCACTTTATTCGAGATTTAATTTACCGACCTCCGAGCGACAGGCTCGTTGGTGTGCGCTCGACTCTGTGATGGGATTAAATAACAAAAAAAGAGAGAGAGAAAGAAGGAGACAGAAAGGGTCAGAAGGTTCAACAGGGTGAATTCGCGCGAGCCAGAGAAAGGAAAGCCGGATAAAGAGTGTCGACCAATGGGGAACCGACGGGAAAATGGCCATACCAAGGAAAAGTACGCGACAGAGGGAACAATCGATGGTCGACGTCTCCATTCGCGACCGATTTTTCGAGGGTGCAACGCAATCGAAGGTATAAAAAAAGCAAGCCTCTTCTTAAGCCCCTTGCTAATCGGTATTCGTGTACCAGCGACCGGCTTTCCTAAAGAGGAAATCGATAATTGCAGGCACGGTTCTTTTGTTCGACGATCATAATAATCGAGAACGATCTTTTGATCTCCTCCCAATTGCCCTGTTTCTCTCACTCCTCTAATTAACGCTGAAAGGTTCGCGAGAAAACACGCGACCGCCGCCAAAGTGGATTTAGACGCGGATAACGTTCGATCGCGTTCGAACGGCTCGACGAGTGAACGGAATGAAAAAGAAAAAGAAAAAATATATATTGAACGAGCCTTTGATCGATCGCAATGGTAGACGCGACGCGATCGTGCCCTCCTCAAAGACTCGTTTCCCGCCGTGTGTCTCGCTGTCAGCTCGCTTCCCCGCTCGTTCTCGCTCCGCGAACGAATTAATGCGCCGTCGCTTCTCGAGTACTTTTCTCATTGGCATCGAGGGCCACTCGCTTTCGCGACAATTTGCCGCGAGCTACTCGGATCGGCCGTAAGTATCGTGAAATTCAATTAAGTTCGTGCTCGTGCAACTCGAGGCACTCGTTCTTTCTCCCTTTTCCCGGTCTGCTTCTAACCGACCGAAAGCGGTGAACGTTCGTTCTCTCCTGCACCGGTTGCAAGAAGAAAAGAAGTAAAAGAGGGAAAAAAGACACGTCTGTTCCGACGCGTCGCGACGACGATAAATAAATATTCCGCAGTCGTTCCGCCCTTTTTTTTCTCTCCTCCTTACCTCTCGGCTCGTTTCTCTCGCGAGCCGCGAGAACAGTCGCCTCTTCTCGGTGTTTCATGAATCGGTTATGAGTCCACACCTCGGCTACTCGTGCCAGTTAGAGGAGACACCGGAAACGAGCAGACATTTTCACCCTCTTTTTCCATCGTACGCCGTTCGTCTGACTTTTTATGTATTTTTCTCCGCGCGTACACTCTCGAGAAGCTTCGTCGCTTTGCGCGAGGAAATATTTCTTCGGATCGTGAGAAGAGCTTTGAATGGACGGGGGTGTAAGGAGCGGAGGGAAGGGTAGAAAAGCTTCTTCCGGGAACGGGAAGACGGAGCTTACCGGTGCACGAATAATAACGACTCGCGTTCTCTTCCGTTTTCTCCTCGTCGCTTTTCCATTCGACGATACCAGCTTTTCTCTCCCTCCTCCCCCCGCCCCTATCCGGCTTTTCCTTATTCCTTTCCGCGACGATTCCGCGAAACCGTGCACGCTTGCTCCGAGGATCCGATCGAAAAAGGGTAAGTGGCGGATTTCGAAGAACGAGAAAAAGGGGTTTGCGCAGCGAAAAGGTGAAAGAATATGAAAATTCAATCGGGTAATGAGAATCGTTGAGGAAAAAGAAAGGTTTCTATCTTCTGATACGGAAATGGAAAACAAAAATGTATAGTTAAAGACGCTTCGGAGAGAACATTGCAAAGTAAATAATGCATAATTTCAAAGAAAAGAATCTGAAATGCTAAGCATTTTTTTCTACCCACCCCTCGTGCTGAACGTCACGTTTCTGAACTGATTCCACGCGCGTTACATTTCCTCTGCTAGGAAGAAGCAGTAGCGGAAAGCCGGATCTTTAAAACCCTCTTTCACGGCACGTTTTCGCGTGTTTGCGAATCGCCCCGCGGAGCATCTTGCTCGCTCCGGTTAGCCGGGTTAATTTTAAATTGCTCCCCGCGTCGCTCGTAATCCAGCCAGCCGCTCGACGCAGCCGTTTCGCTCGAGAGTAAACGTTTGCTCGCGCCCGGAACCAGAGAATCCAACGAGGATAAACAAACAAATATAAATCTCTGTACGCTAGGTTCGCGCGAGAGAAAGGGACGGTGAAAGTGGTGCTGCTTGAATTCTCGCGAGTCTTAAACCAAGGAACATCGCGCGTTTTGTAGCTATTTGCAACGTGTTTCTATCTCGCGAATCAGGGAGAATCAGGTCGAAAAATATCATTAATTCGGGTTCTAATTATACACGCGACAGACGAGGGTGAAAGACGCGAAACACGCGTCACGTACCCTGTTCCCAGCATCCGAAACAAGGGATACAGCGCGAAGGGTCGAGGGAAAGGGTAAAAGGACCGACGTACCGGCAATCAGTAACATTATACGACGCGACACGAGCCAACCACCCCATTAGCATTCATATTTCAATTTCATAGCCGTCGGCCTCGTGGTGATACCGGGGATCCTGGTAAGGACGAGCCAGGCTGCGGGACAGAGATAAATAGAAGTTCGATGGAAGGGTGAAAGCGAGAGGGAACGATATAAGGGACAGAGACGGGGAGAGAAAGAGGATTAAGTGGAGACAGCGAGAGAAAGATGGGGTATAAATGGAGGACCGAAAGAAGGACGGAGATGTGTGAACAACGACGATGAAGAGATTGAAAAGAGACGTAGAGGGGTAGCGATGGGAATAACACCCTCGTGACTCTAAATTAAAGAAAAAAGTGATCCACTTAATAGGAAATTTTTATTAGTACAGGATTTTTAATAAAGGTATGAAAAAACAAACGGTCGACGAACGCGACGATATCGTGCAGCAATTAATTAAGGTAAAATGTGTCAATTGTTTGATTTTATTGACGATATTAATAGCACCGTAACACCGGTTCGCTGATAATTATAATTTACATCCCCTATAATCTCTGTCGCTGCATTTGAATATTATATGCCCTAAAAGTTGATGCCCCGATTAACAGTCCATTAGCACTTAAATTACGAGCGACGTGATTCAAATGAAATTAAAATCGATTAAAAATTAGTAGACCGATCGAGGAACAACTTGATTAAAATTTACACGGGAATATTGAATATCACATTCAGCGAGGACACCTGGTCGCGATGAATTTTACCTACTGCATTATAAAAGAATAAAAATTGGAAAATAGCGAATGCAATTTGTTAATTGTCGAATAAACAGGCGTATTTTTTTTCATCGAATCTCGTCCATTTTTCTGACGTTTCAAAATGATTACTAGGATTACCTTGGATCGATTGAAAATGTTCGAACGATAATCGAATTAGTCCCATCGCTAGCTCGTACGTACACATTATGAAAGCACGAGGATAAAGATAGAAATAGAGGAGGAGGATGAGCGGAAACAAGCGAGAAACACGAGGGAATAGAGAAAGAGAGGGGTAATGCCGATGGAAACCTATTACCATCTATCTCAATGCTGGTGTAATGGATGCGCAGCCCCGATTATCAATCCGTAATAATTGTGCATATTAAACGGACGCTAATTATCGGTCCAGCCGCGGGCCACGGCCACCGCCGGTAAATTGTGCAAGTTATGCTGGCTGTGTACGCTGTTAAAACACCGGCGCGTAATGACGGGTGCGGAAAAGAGCTACGCCGAAAAGATAATTACGTTGGAAATCACTCTGGACAAATGTAACGCGAGCGATATAACCACTCTGAGTAAATTGCGAATCAATTTTACAAAACGTTCGGATATATTCATTCAATGATCGTCCTACCCCGAGGAATCGTATCAGTTGATTCAATTACACAAATACCGTTTTTGCGAACTATATATAACAATTAATTAATAGAGTATCAGTCGTATCAAATTTTATCAATTATAAGTAAAAACTGACTAAAATCATTCGCTTTCGAATTTTACCTCCTAAACGATACTAATTAATGAATCGTTATCAAAGGACCAGAGGTGCGTGATAATTTTACCTTAATTATCCCTTCTCTGCGAGAAGTTCGTTAATTCGAACGTCAAAAAATTTCCCGTGCCTTTCATATTCTGACAAAAATTTCCAATTCATTTTTTATCCTTTTCTTTCTCCTCGTTTGGTATTTTCTCTGTCAAAAGATCGTTGATGCGACGGGAATCGGGAATAACAGTTCCCTCTGAATCGATTTACTCTAGCATCGAACTTCTTGCCAAGAGGATCGATCGCGAAACGATCCCGTGTCCTGCTGGAGAGATCGTAACGCGGCAACACCGGCCCCTGGAGCTGTCTCTCGAGCTTTTTTCGCCTGCCCGGAGCGCTTTTAATAAACGCGCGCCGCGCCCTGTAGCCGCGCTTTATGCTATCAAAGGTGGGGTAAAGGGCGCGAACAGGGCAGAGAAAGAGGATAACGAGACGGAGAAGAACGGGGGTGTATTCGACGACGAGCTTTTTACGGTCCTGTGTTCTGCTGTTCGGGGCTTTTACGTCCATTTCAGGTTTCCGCCTCTTCCAAAGCCTGATCTGTAGCCTTCTCTCTTTCTTCTTCGCGCGTTCTTCCACTTTCATTCACTTTACGCGTCTCACCCTCTTCAACCGTTCCTTCCCTCCGTCCCTCTATTATACCGTGCACCCTTTCTCTGTTCTTTCCCACCCGACCGATTTTATTTGTTTCACCGAGCCACGCTCTAATTTCTTTCGCCAGATGAAATTCAACGTGGTCAAAGTCGTTCCTCGAGCAGAATACTGCTCTCTGTTCTGATTCCGTCGGTCAATCTCGGTAAAATCTGACCCGAGGTGTGAGAAGCGCCACGCGAACCATAAAACCCGGGAAACGCTCGGATTTTACGGTCTTCCTATCCGTTTCCATCGTTCCCGACGAGCAGACGACGGTAAATCGACGCGTGTTCGTCCACCCTCTTTGAAATCCGATCGCGCACGTTTCGCGGATCATCGTTCTACGTTTGCTTAATTCCTCCAACCGGCTATAGAGGACTTAATAAAAAAATAATTTAAACAAGCAGAGAAATTTTGAAAATTTTTTTACAACACATAGCACACTGTTTCGTTGCATAAAAATTGTTAAGTAAATCGAGTATCGAGATTGATAGCCGATAAGTTTAATCAAGATTAAACGTTATCGGTACGTGTTGCTTGTATATGTGTCTACAAGTGCTGCCACTGTCTTTCTGCAAGCGAATATGTCGCGGGGAAGGTTCATCGACTTCTCGAATGAGATTATCGTTTCGCTCAGCGTCGAGATTCGTCGATTTCACGCTGGATTTAACAGAATTTCAACGTCGCGTGTATCGATATTGCTATTTACGCGCGAATTCCTCTACGATCGGAATAATTGTGTCTGATATTAATAGACTGTTATCGATTGCCCATTGGCTAAATTATATATTACTCGAATTATTTGATACTCACATGCCTCTCCTCGGCGGGATTCAGACCTGCAACAAATAAAATTATATCGTTAGATCTAATTTACGTTTCGTTTATAACGTTCACGAAAGTTAATCGAGATGACGGTATTTGGAAAAAATTGCTTTCGTCGCGTGATCAGGTTCAGGAAATGGCGAGACTAATTGGAGGAAACACGGTGACAATTATCGAGATTTACCGTTGATCACACCGGGCGAATCCATCCAGCGCATACTTTTTCCCCTACTTCAAACACCGCTGTGTCTCCCTCCGGGGGGACACCGTATTTCCCGGGAAATTGAAGCTTCACAATGTTTCTCGTGATTATTGCGGAACTAACTCTGACGGAGTCAGCGGTATGCCGGCAGAATCTTTTCCGCGCTGGGAACGAGATAAAAGAAAGAAGGAGGAGGGGAAGAAAAAAAAAGCTGGCAGAACGAAAAAGAGAAGGTAGACCTGCCGAGGAGATTTCCGAGAAGGCAGGGTGAATGAAAGAAAAGGTGGGTCGAGGGAAAAAGGTTGGAAAGGATGCTGAACGAGAAGCTTTGTCCTCGAGAAGCCGGCTTCCTACTTTGCCCTCGCTCGATTTCCTCAAACCCCCTGTGTTCTTCATCCCTTTCGAAAGCACACTTTGTCTCGTAGCAAATATCTTAACGATATCTTTTCTTCAGCTGTTTTTACCCTCCCTAACGGCTACACCAGTCAATTTCGCGTCTGGTACCATTTAAATTGCCATCACCTAATGGAATTGACTGAAATAATCGAGAACAAAAATTACCGTGTACTTTCTTTACAAAACACGAATTAACGTGTTATAGAGAGAGCATTAAACGCCTGTATCGTTGCATCGTCTACAAGAAATCCAACGTAATCGCTGAAACCTCGGACGGATACAGTTCTCAGCGGGTGGGCGGAAAAACTCGACGCCGTAAAGTTTCCATGCGCGGGCGTGTACGGTGCCATTTACAAATAAAGTAATCCCTGGAATAGCACGCTTTACGCGTCGATAAAACACGAGTCCGCAACGGGCTGGCTCGGTCGCCTGTTTTATGGTCGAGCAAATTAAGGAAAGCCGTCGCGTACGGCCGGAAGGATCCACCCTCGCTGCCATTACCGAGTTCTCGAGGGGTGGCGGACCGCGAACTCGCAAGGGTCGTGAATTTTCCTCCATGGACCAGTATTCGAGCTGGTTTCCAGGGAGCGAGAAGGAGGAGAGAAAATCTGGCAACGTTCGTCTCGTTTCATCTAATAACAGCGTGCTTCGGCCAGCGCGAGAAAACAGTTTCAACTCTTTCCCTGGGCCGGATCGTTGAACTTCCTGCCGCGGCTCGTAAACGGACGCGGAAGAGCGCGCATAATTTCCTACTAAAACGCGAACAGCTCGTTTGCCGGTGTACATGCTCGGACAGAGACGTCTTCGGAACGCGGCTTCACCTTTCGCGGGATCATTAAGAGAACAGGAAATATCAGCCGGCAAGAAGAGGCTCTTACGAAGTGCACGCTTCGACCGTGACAGCGAAAGGTTTTGAGAATTAAAATAAAAAATTAATCTCTTTATTTCCATCGCGTTATGCCGACGAGTTACGAATCCATTACGTTCGCGTAATTTATCGTCCATCGAATGGACGCTTTATAAGAACGTTTGCAGAGCATAAAAGGGTGAAGTAGCGACGATAAACGCGAAATAAGTCCCCGATCGGTTTAACGATCCGGTCGCCAAGCAGAGTAAACTCTCTTTCTTCGGACGTCGCTAGCGAACGATCGAAGGAAAACAGGGAGAAATATCCGAGAGAATTACGAGAAGCGTACACGCTCGAGGGGTCTCGATCTCCCGAGGGGACATTACTTGCCCAAGTATCCTCGATGAAATGGTAATGCCAACGATACCGGTTTCTAATCGTCTGTAAAAAGAGTCCCATCGAGTTGGTTCGGCTGGCGTACCGGTAAATCGTTTCGGGAACGAGCGGCTAGAAAGAATCGGATGAATGGTGGAGGGCAGATATTATGTCGAACGGACCTGCCAGTCGTTCGACGCCGGAATCCCCGGTAGTAACTGGGTGGAGAGGAAAACGATAACGGCCCTGCTGGAAACAATTCGCTGGGGGCAATGTTCCGGAAAGGAGGGAAGAAGTTTCACTAGTTGCCGCGACAGAAATAGTGGCCCATTACGGTTCCTTGCCTCCCTACTCGTTTCGATGCTTCCCCTTGCGAAATCGTGTCGACCAGATTCCCCTTTGCTTCCCCACAGAGAAAAACCAGCATCCCTCGCTACCACACTGATTTCAGATGTCTCGCGGTTGTTCGTTCAACTACGATCGCAGTATCACTTTGCAGGAGAACGAACAACCGATTCACCATCGTCGTCGTGAAAAGAAATACGCGTGTCAGAAAGGAATAAGATTGAACTTCGTTCTCACCAACAATGGTTCTTTCTACCTTCGAACTTCGTACTTCCTTGAAGTTTCTAGACCGGAAATTAACCTAAGACGACGACAGAAGAAATGGCCGATTCTAAAATCATTTTCAAAGGTGTCAGCGAAAAATGGACGCTACTAACAAGCAAAAGAGTTCTTCGTACCCGGTAAACGAAAATCGGTCGGCGTTTCGTTAGGACGACCCGAGGACGCTGGAAAAACGCGGAACAACTGGCCGCAGGTTATACCGACGGTAACATAGTTAGGCGAGGAGTGCAGTTCGAGATATTGCGCGAATAGGGCGCTGAAGGAGAGCGAAACGAAAAGAGAGAGAAACTGAGAAAGGTACGGGATGAACGAGAGAGAGAGAAAAGGGGCTGGAAGGGCGAGAGGAGGAAGAGGCTGAGGGGCGCGAAGGTTTAGAAGAGCCACCTAAAGGTGGATGGAACGAAAGGGGGGAAGAGTCGGAAGTACTCTCGTGTCAAGAGGAGATTCTCGAGTGCTCTCCTGAGAGACGACCATGCAGAACGAGAGCGAAAGAGAGGGATGAAGCAAGAGACGTTTGGCGAAACGCGAGGGATGACGAAACTTGTGTACGTGTATAGGTGGGCGAGATAGGAGAGTCACTTGAAGCCCTCGCGACTTTGTCAGCGCTACATGGAGCCTAAGTGCGAACGTTCTTGCACTCGTATGTCCTCCCAAGGAGAGGGACGAGGACGCGCCGTTGCAAGAGTGCATCTTCGAGGTCAAGATCGAGGGTTCCGCGAGTTTCAGGCTTAAGCACGATCGTTTGCGTCACCGTTCCAATCGCGGTCCGCTTCGAATAACCCTTCGATACTGTATGCTTCGCCTTTTCAATCCACCCTCAAACCCTACCATTTCATTCTAAACGAATCTGAATAAAATAATTTGCCTGCTCGAAATATCCTTGCTATCTGGCATTTTCAACAGAACGATCCGATCCTTTTGACAGGGTCTTCGTTATTGCAGTTTTTGACGCGCCGCTGCTTCGAAACGACGATATTAATCTCCGTGATTGATTCATCGACTGCGAATTCTTGTATAGGGAGAAAAATATTCTGTCAATCGGATTATTGAACAGGGACTCGAGCTCCATCCTTTTTCTGCGATTGCTCTGACCATTCAGCTAGCCGGGACATTGAAATCTCCCTGTATTAAATAAATCTCCAGCGGCTATTATCTACGCTGGAGATTCGTTCCTAATATGTTCAATATTTCGTTATTTTTATTATTCGTAACGACAAATGGGTGATAGAGTAATCGGTAAGTTAAGCAAAATTATCTTGTAACCGCGAAATGAGTCAGGCATTGTATGAATTTGTATTTTGAGTCAGGAAACGATGAATAATGCTTCGGAAAATAACCGGGAACGCTTATCGAGCTAATATACGCTATTTACTTGCGATCATAAAGAAGCTTAGTCACTCGACGCGATGTTTCAACGTTTCAAAGACTAATCTCATTAATCTTTGATTGCTCGCACCTCCGATTTGCAATTGTTTCAAGCTGCGACAAGCAGGAGGAAACGAGCCTTGAACGGCGTTGAACAGAAGTGGCAAAGGAAGTGGCCGGTTGAAACGCTTATACCGCTATTTTGTTGTTCAACATGATCCGTGTTCGAGCGTGCTGAACGAGCGGTTTGTTTCGTTCGTCCGCGAGAAATCGAACGGAATGCAAACCGCGAAATCGTCTGGCGAGGATCCGCTTGCGTTCGCTTCTCATACGCGATAACGCGCGGAAACAAGAAGCCGGGTTGCAAGAAACGCGACCGTATTTAACCAGCAATGCTTCTACGAAGCACTTACGATACGAGAGAAACATTCGTCGGCAGGATGCTGATGAAGGAACGCGAGACACTTGATCAGCGACTTTTGTAAATCGAATCGGCCGCGACGAAACAGGTATATCTCGTGTCGCGATACACCGACCATCTACTGCGACTAATTGTTTAAACAGTTGACTCACCTCCGTTGTGCTTCAAGTCGTCGGGTTGACCTCGATGGAGGTCCGGTTTGTTCAATATCGAAAGGGGATGACCAGCTGCGCCACCTGCGCTCGCTGCTGCACCCGGTGGTATACCTAATCCGAGGAGAGCCGCAGAGGAGGCTGACGTCGGAACAGGAAGTCCAGCTCCAGGACCTAGTCCGGGAAGTCCAGGTATACCTGGATGCGGACCCATCGCGGCACCTGGCGGTAGCTGTTGCGCGTGCACCTGCTGAAGAAGCCTCGGCAGGTCTGGCCTCTGTTGCTGTAACGAATCGGGTCAATTGCTCTTTTTTTTTTTTACCGTTTCAACGAACATCCTATCTTTCATATTTACGTTTTGGAATTGAATCATAAAAGAGAAAAGAATTTACATTATTTTTCATTCGTCGTCTATGTTCGATGTTATCCAATCTTAGTTAGATTTTTCTACCTTGTACAATGAAAGTGCTTGTGTTTGATATACGATTATCGTGTAACATCGAACAAGTGTACCGAGATTTCCAGATAATCACGATGGACGGTTCAAGAATCTAATCTTAACAAGCGATAACACATCGTTTAGATAAGTACCGAGATTAAACGACGAATGACATCATCGGACGATGATGAAACACACGGTTCCGTTTGTCGACCGCTGTTATCGTAATCGTTCGATAAACTCTGATCAGCAACTCGTTCGGATGAGGGTTAACCCTTTGCGGTTCTATTATCTCCTCTCCAGCCACAACATCGCGATACCATTCGGAATATTAATTATTCGACCGTGTAAAGTAGATAATTGCTTCCCTTATCGTGAGCTTATAATTACGTTATAGTTACAGGTTCGATGCAAAATACAATGAAAAACGAGGGAAAGAAAGCCGTCTTCAGACGTAATTTAATTTTCATCCCGGTCGCTTATTCGAGACTATGTCCTTTGCTCGACATTCGTAACGAGCTGCGCGAGTTTCCAGCGAGGCGAGGCATACAAATCACGAAGCAAAGTTGCTTACGGGGGTGGTACAGCTTTAAATAACCCTCGTTCACCGACGGTGGGAGCCGTGGTAAATCCGAAAGTACGAAACAAGTGGCGGGACTTGTGCCGCCTTTCGTAGCCCCGTGGCGAGCAAAAGGGTTGAGGAAGGAGAAAAGTTTTTGGCGAAACCATAAACGTACCAGCCTCGCGCGAGTAGTTTCCTCGTTAGTTGGCCCGAATCAGGGGGCGTAGGTCGAGTTTCAACGCTGCCAGACAAATTGTAGAGCCACGCAGCGAGCGTTTTAACGCTCGACAGATCACGTTGCGAGTACACACTGCGACGTGGAAGAAGAAGAACAAGAAGAAGAAAGATGAGGAAAGAAAGGAAGGAATTTTCACGAAAGACGAAGACGAAAAGAGGGATGAAGGCTGAGTGCACCATCCCCCGTTCTGCGAACCGTGTACACTCGTTAAGACCGGGGCGAATATTCCGGAGAGTAGTTTGCCGAGATAATTAAATGGTTTAACGATATAATAACCTCGCGTCGAGCGACTGTCTGAGCCACCCACAAAACACGCAAACAGAGAGAGGAACAGTGTGCGCGCATGTCGGAATGAAATGTGCCCGGTATTCAGGCTGAAGCGAGAGGAAACAACGAACGGCTGGGATAGAAGGCGTGAGCGAACCTTCTTGAGGGTTGGAAGTCACCTAAGGAAACGTTCTGATCTTACCACCCTTTCAACGATAATAATCCTGACCTCAGGCTGTCGTAGCAGCATTCAGAGTATCTCAGACAACTCGAAACCCTTTTGCAGCATGCAGATTATTTCCTTATTCTATCGCGAGATTTTGCTAATAAATTGTAAGAAATTTCAAGTCAAAGTTTTTCTTTTTCTTTTCTTCACTTCGAGCAAAGGGTCTTCTTTCACGAGTGACAAGCAGAGAGGAAGTCATTACGAACCCCTTCATATTCTGCGGGAGCGTCTTACGGCACCTGCATCATCCACCGGTGCAAGGCTTGTTCTCAGCAGTTTTCACCGGTGTCGCTACTTGCTGACTCAACCAACCGCGAAGATAGTACCGCTAAAAGATCCGACAAGATCGTCTTAACCTTCTTCTATATCACGCGTCGTTGACGCCTGAAAAGCGTCTTTGGCTGGGCCGTTCGTGTTAAGAGATTACGAACGTCAGCAGCATCTTGCCTTGATTCATCTCGACGAGCGTGTGCATCATCTCGTTGCTTTATAAATAGACTTATTTTACCGGACGTTCGTTATCGAACGATCCACGTATCTTTCGTTCGTAATCTATTGCGACAGCTGGAAGATTCAATCAGCGAGCATAATTTATAAATACACCGATGACACTTATCCTTTCCGAACTAAACTTCGCGATGCAAAAACGACGGAACGTTTCGACGATTTCGCGTCTTGTTTCGCGCGAAACGGAGCCGACACGCACGCGTTTGCGAATTCCATGAAGCGTTACGAGTTTCTTACTTTCGATCCAGTGGCAACCGAAAGGATTTAAGGGCATCGAGAAGGCGCGAGAAGCGGAGGGAACGCGAGAGAAACAAGAAAGACCGATGGAGAGGAAAGTGGCGAAGAGCGAAGAGGAGGCTGCTGGAAGCTCGGGAAGCGATTTAAAGCGCGCGGAATCCGGGGATTCTGCTAAGGATTTGCCGCACGTAGCCCGACAACGCCGCGGATCCGTGGAAGTTTCTATGGTCGAAGAGGGGCTGGTTCAAGGTAGAGCTGCGAAAGCAGAGGATAGAGGGTGGCCGAGGGTGAAGGGAAGGAAGGCAGTTGGGTAGCAGGAATGCTGATTAGTCGGTGCTCGTGCTCCGTAACACTATAACCTATCCGGCCTGGAAACCAGGCAGGAAGACTCTGGATAAGATTCGAAAGGGGGGGGGGGATGGGGTCGAGGAAAGGGGTTGCAGATCAGGGAGGCGGTCTGGATGAACGCGAGCGAGCGAACGAAGGAAGAGGAAGAGAGAACCGGCAGAGAAGCCGGCGGCTTAATAGGGAGGAAATTGAGTGCTCGAGCAATATTGAGGAGGATTCGGGATTCGCCAGGATCGTATCCATCCGTCCGCTTTCGGATTCCTCGGGCGTGCATCGGCTTCCTCCTACCACCGGGCAGGGATTCTCATTCGCCGCGAATGCGTTTCACGCCGGGCTGAACGCGAATCAGACCCGCTTCTATTCACCTCGACGATACTCTGCACGAGCTTGCGTAAATTTTCCAGGAAAAGGATTTACATCCGGCTCTATTCAACCCGAGAATTTTCCTCCACAATCTATCATTCTATTGATAAATAAACGATTTCCTAGTCACATTTTGGAGAATCATTTTTTCCTTGAATCGCAAGCGATTCAAACTTATTTAGAATCCTTCCATCGGATATAACGAGCAATCACAGGAAATAACCCTGACACCAGCGTGGCTACAAATCACTTCCGGCACCGTATCAATACGTCCTCTCGCCCGACACGAGGAAATTGATTTCGCGTTAGGAGACATTCTACTTCGATTTCAGTCGTTCATCGGAAGATTTCTATGCGGTTGTTTTTCGTCCCATCGAATATGTTAAATATTTCATTCGCCATTTGATGCTGCACGATACCTGTGTATGTATTCTACGTATACGATTGATCCATATACTCGCGTGCATCGCGGAGAGTAATTTATCTTGCATTGGCGTGCACTCACCCCGATAATGGCGTTCAGCTCGGTCATGGTCACTTGTTTGGCTCTGTCAAGAGCAGTGGCGACTTGTTGTTGATGTTCCTGGGAGAGAAACGGCAGGGTCTGAACAATTATGGCGTTTAACCTCTTCGCTATCTCTGTCTGAAAGCAGAAAGTAGAAAGATCCTTATTAAACCGTAAATTCCTTTCGTGTAACGATCCTCCATCGCCTTATCGCACTCTTTCATTCTCCAACGTATTATCCGAACAGCATCATTCATCGAACCACGCGACAAGCGACATTAAATACCCGTGTAATGTTATTTCATTCGAATTTTATGGAGACCGTTCGATTACAGAATTGTCACAACGCGATCCAAGCTTGATTTATCGTACAAATTTAAATCGACGAGATAGAACGTTTCGAAGTATTAATTATAATTCAACCGTAATTAACACTTTACAGTGTAAATTTAGTAAGAAGTTTTTCATCTCGCTAAACAAAGCTTCTTCCCTGAGACTTGTAGATTTCTAAAAACTGCTTACCATTAAGAGGGTTAAATAAAGCAAGGGTTAAATAAAGCAAGGGCTGACTTAACGCACCCCCTTAGGAGGGAAACGAGTGGAGATGCAGGTGCGGCGCAACCGGTCGAGGGTGTTTACGACACCCTCCAGCCAGAACAGACTGACGGGGATTAAATTAAATCCAAGCTGAATTGGCGGTAGCTTGGCCTTCTCTCTGTCTCCCTTTTTTTTTCTCCTCATCCCGGCTCAATTTTCGTCCTAACCCATGCCAACGGGCATTACCTGTATCTGCTGCCACCTCAGCCGGAAATTAAGGTCGTTCGACGAGTAGAAAAAAAAGAAGTCGGCCTGCGGCTGTGACCGGAAAACCGTCAACTGTTCCGGACAACCGACGATTCTCGATTCTCGATTTCCATCCCTCGTTCTCTCGCAAGTTTGCTCGCTCGTCCGCGCCCCTCTCGCGTCGAACACCGTGAATTTTGCACGAGGGGTCGCGTTTCGCTCGACTCGAATTTTAATCGGTTCCAACTTTAATGAGGCCGCCGCATAATTGGAAATAATAATTCGATTAATGCATAATCGAGCCAGCGTCCTCCCTACCCTCCACCCCAGACACTCTCGCCGGGGTTAATTTGCGTTAACGATGCGACAAATCGACCATTTTGTCGTTACTGTTACTCGAGCATGCTCGGTTAATCGGCAAACGCAGACGTTAAGTGGCACACGAGTCTGTTATTGTTCAGTATTGATGAATTAAAACAACGAATTTACATGATTTCTTTTTTTTTTTTCAACACGTTGAACTTTCATTCTTTAAAAGCTCTCAAATATAATTTTATAAATCGTAAAATATAAGAACGTAAAATTCCAGAAAATATGTGGTCGTCAAAGTATTAACCGGACCAATTACCAGAGCGAACAACTTGGCGATGGTGTTCGCGAGTCATTAAGCGGGCGCCTGCTCGCCGTCGTCTTCACACGCTGCTAAGATACATACACACTCACATATACACTGAGGGAGGAAGGAAGAGCTACGGAAACGGAAGAAAGCTATTCGTCGCGCAACAGGAAGCCAACACTCTTCTACCGGGTGTCCAACGTTGAAAACAGTGGCATTTCGCGGGAGTCATAAACGCGGGATCGTATACGAACTGGCTGCAGACGATGTAAACTCAACCCTCGTCTATCTTCTCTGTTCTCTTTCTCTCGTTCAGAAGGTCTCGTCGCGGCCTGGCAGCAGCCGTTTTCACTGCCGCTTAAACGAGCCCCGGATGCTAATTGAAATATCGCGGCCACTAAAATTCTTGGCAAGTTTCCCTCTCTCGAGCGGGCTGACGAACGAGCGGAGAAACGAAGGTCCGGAAAGAACGAAGAGGAGGAGGGAGGCGAGAAAGAGGCAGGAACGCGGGGAGTTGTTTTAATTACCCGTCGCCCTGCCGAGTGCTAGTCATTAGACCACTAATTATAACGTACGGGAAAATGAGTCGCGCAATCCGCGAATGAGCTCTACCTACCGCAAACAGAGAACTTCGCTGATACGATTTCTGTTGTTTCAAACATCAACAGATCGTACAAATTGCACTGCCAACGAGAAACTTCTTTCGAAATTTGTTAACGCTATCTTTGTACGCGTTTAATCTATCATTAAAGCTATCGAATGAAACTTTTTCCTATTCAACTTATTTTCGAAATGTGAGACCAATTTCATTTGTTAACAATGTTTATATGCATGCAACGTGACATCGAAGACGAAGAGAGACAAGGAAGAAGAAAGAAGAGACAGTGTAGAGTGCAAACGTAATTGCGTTGCCAAGAAGTTTTCTCTGGCTGAAGAGGTAAGCAAGGAAATAATGAATGGCTCGGATGGTTTACCAGCGCAACGGAGAAAAGGGGTGAAGATAGCAAGGGAGAAATAGGGAAACGAACCGTCGAGTTTCGGTGCTGCGAATCCTCATTGTCCTGGATTTCACACCGGTGAGATGAAAACCTTGCAGAGAATGAATTTTTCCCTGGCAAGCCAAATTGGACCGCGAAGATTGCCAGTTCGTCCGACCAACTTACGTGTACCTTTTCTCTCGCGAAAGCCGCTTTATTCAGCGCCAAAGCTTCCAGATTGCGAACGGATCTTCTTCGTGAAACGTTCTGACAAACGTCGTTCCCCTTTTAAACAATCTACCCAACTTGCTCGTTCAAACATCCGGTGTATACATACATTCAGATAAAAGGATTAAAATTCAAGAGAGGAATCAGCTCGTGATCATCTTTTTCCTCTATTGTAAAGATCGTCTGGTTTCTCGGATGTTTCGAGTCGAAACGTGGGTATTAGATTATCGTACGTACGTCGGTGTTGCTGGTGGAAGGCGAAATGGAAGTAGGTGGCGGAAGAGCATTCGGTTCACGTCACCGTTTTACAGGCAAAGAATTTTATCGGCGGCACTTTGTCGCTTTGCATTTTCATACCGCGAATGTTGCCGTGTGCCTGCTTTTAGCAGTACTCGTACAATACGCTCGGCTGCATACACATGCACGAGCTACTCGAAGAACGCCTGCTCGAACGCACAACGTCGGCGTCGAGACGCGAGTCGAGAGTGCACCAGCCGAAGAGCAGGCACTTTGCTAAAGCTTCTTGCGGCTTTCGCGATATTACCAGCCACAGTATCCGCGTCTTCGCCTCGGCGTGTCACGACCCCGTGCTATGCTAAAGTGAACGTCAACCAGCAGAAAAGAGAGAGAGAGAGAGGGAGAGAGAGAGGGAGAGAGAGAAGAAAACGCTCGGCCAGGGGTAGCCAAGATTCTTGCACATCAGAGATGCAGATGCAGCTAACAACCATCGACGGGATTGATAGATGCAAGAAGATGATTCGACTACACGCGTTATTGTATTTGATGATACTAATATAAAAAGGAATGTAATTTATCGAGAGGAAATTCCTTTGATACCGATATTATCCGGGGAAACTTGGATAATTGATCGGTTTTAATATCCAACCAGTCGGCTTCCTTTATTGCCTTGTATACCAAAGTTTTTCTTTCTTTATCGTCAAAAGGCGTTCTGTTATTGCTTTCAATAAACAGTTTACTCGTAACTAGCTTGTTCTTTACGACCTCCCACGCCTCGAAATTGCGAGTCATTACAACCCACGGGAAAGCACAGCGTGAATTATAAAGAGGATGTTTTATCGCCCCGAGTTTCGAACCTTGCCGACTGCGATATTTCAATAAAAACAGACACACCTCTATATCCCACGCGAAATCTCTTCTGCGAAATAACGAGAGGACCGATTTGAACTCTACTTTGAACGATCCAAATCTCGAGGAAGGATAAAGCGTAGAAAATTTTCATACACCGTTTAATCCGTACCAAGTGGCAACGTTCCAACAGCGAAAAAACAATTCAATTATAAATCTCAAATTACGATTTTCAAGGTATCAACGTCAAATTTCTGTCTCATTAAAATTAATAAGTTTCAAAACTTGATAATCATTTTTCCCTATTTTTCTCAAATGACCCAAATATCAAATATAAAATTCTCAAGGTTCAAAATATAAAAATCTCAAAGTTCCCTCCCTAAAGTTTACAGAAGCTTAAATTAGAACACATTATTACGGCTTGTGAAAAAGGCGTAGCAGCTGGTTAAATACGATTTACGTGGTCGGCAGCGCGTCAAGTTTTCGAAATCTCGAACAAAAGCAACGCGAGTCAAGTTGAATTGAAGGGGCGGCAACGTTCCAAAACCGTGAACGATAATCACGAGGAGCCGGGAGGGCGCGACGCGGCGAAGATACAACGTGGAGCACTTCCGAATGTTTAATTGAAGAGTTAGCAACAGCAAGAGCGTAGGTGGTGGTGGTGGTTGTGGGCCAGTTATAAGCACGGCCGGAAAGTTTGTCGGAACGGTGGCACGTTTAGCTCGATATGCTGCCGAGGGAAGAGAGAAAGAGAGAGAGAGAGTTGGCAGAAACGGAGCACGCCGGTAAAACGGCCCGTTACTCGCACTAACGAGTAAACCAGCAGTTGCTCGTCGGACTTTGCCGGTATTATGCTACACGAGCAAATAAACCGGCGTGTTCGGCTAACTCCCTGGTTTCTGGTAAGCCCCTATACACTGGCTGCACTCGCTGTAAAGCCCGGCTAACGTCCGCGTGATTGCAATATTCCGCGGCTTGTGGAGTGCGCGCCGGATGTACGAGCATGTTCCGCAGCTTGTGTGTAGCCGCGTCGGTGTACTAGACCAGTCTACCCGTTGTTTCTGCTGCTGCTGCTGCTGCTGCTGCTGCTCTCTAAGGCACCGACGCGAGATGCACCGAAAACTCATTGTCCGTTACATTCGTCCACCTCGCCGCGCCTCGCCCGTGGGGAAAGTTAAATTTAATCGAGTTGTTGTAACTTTGCAACAACACACCCACCTATGTTTTCTGGCAAAGAATAACCTAGACACGTGGTCGTGGCGACACGCTCCGACGACAACCTTGCCCGACCGTAGAATAGTTAAATCGGACCTCGAATTCGCATCGCAAGCTGACCGTAATTATCTTAACACGAAATGTCTACGAACAAATAAAGCTAACCCGAATAGAATTGAATGACAAATGAACGAATGAGTTGCAAGTATGTATAATGAAATTAAACAGAAATCGAAGTGCAAACACGTCGATCCATAGAATTGCAAAATCATAATGAAATTTTGTTCTCCATCGATGCAAATAACTCGACGCGGATGTGAACGTTGCAAATTTTCACGCGATACCCGGTGCACAGTGATTGTGTCGCGTTTCTATCGGGGATTTTTGCTGGGAAATTTTAAATTGGACTGGAAACGATAAAGCGAACAGGAACGAGAACGGTGCACGGATCACACGAGAATTGCGCAACGTGTTTACGATAAAACGCGGATACGGGATCCGTTGAAAACTCATCGGCCATTGTGCTCGTCCGCCGCACCGAAAGTTACGTTTAATCAATTTAGCTTTCTGTAACCGATGCTCGTTCTGTTTCCAACTTCGACGCCGACAACGCGTACGCGCACCACCAGAACAAATGAATTGTTGCTTTCGTACAAACGTGCGAATTCTGTTCCACTTGTTTGCTGATAGAACAAGAAACACAAAGAACGTTGATCCAATCTTATTATCCTCCTCGATCCTATCTTTTATTTAAAATAGAAATTCTCCGTTCGTTTTTAATTTAACGAAATATATAACTAAGTAAATTGAATGGTGAAAGCTGAATTTTCTTCCATATACCCCTAATTTCGAACGGTTTGCTTTCTCAGCAAAATATTGAGATTACAAGTTTGGTAAGTTCAACTTTCGCATCGTTAGGTTGTTTGGAATGTTGTTAACGACATGAAATGAGTTTCGTGTACTCTGTACACCGAGTGGCCCGGTAATTTCCCTCGTTTCAACCCAATTGAAAACGTCTAATTTACTAAAAAGAACTAGTTGATGTAAAGTTTCGGTAGAAAGCGACGGTGCGTCAGTTATGCACGCGATATTCATTACTCATTGTGCTGATTCAACGGAAACTGGCTTTAATCAGCTCGCTAATCGGTTTTATTTTTAGTTTGCATCCGTGCGAAGAAATAATAACCCGTTGCATCGCCAGCCGGCTGATTAATGCTTTATCTATTATCTGGCTCGTTGTGCGGCCAACGAGGACCGATGAAAAGTTTGCCGCGTGATTAATGTGCCGAGAAAATAGAGAACAAAAGGAGGAGATGAGAAGAAAAAGATCGTCGATGCGTAGTAAGCGTTCGAATTTCCCTTCGCGATTTCTCTGATCACCGTTGCGCTTTCATTAACCTCGATTAAAATTAATCGATCCGACGAACGTTCGGGAAGTCGATGCTAAACAACACAGGATACGAAACGTAAACGGAGAACAATCAATTCTCACAATTACTTTGCACGCGAAAGAGTTGCTCGCTCGGTAATTGACTTTTTTTATCCTCTGCTCGAGGAAACTATTATTTCGTTGAGACCAATTTCTAGCTGAGAAAACACAGCGAGCCGAATGAAACGAAAAAAAGGAACGTGGAAAGGAACAAATGGAAAAAAGAAATAGTCGTTTCGAGTACACCGTCAGGCGTGACGAATATACACGGTCGCGATTTATGGGGGGAGAATCGTGGACGAGGGGGTTAGGATGCAGGTAGCCGTGGCGGCTAGTCGCGCCGAAAATTGCTCGTATAAATATTAGAGCTGGCCATTGTCATTCGGTTAATTTTCCGCGGTGTTGGTTGTACCGTGTCAGAAAGGGGTGGCGCGGGTGGTGGCTGATGCCGCAGGGGAACGAGACTGAAACGGAGGGAAAAACACAGATATTCCTGGTCCTCGATGGAATTTTATGCGTTTCGTGCGTTCGATGCTGCGCACACGTGGTACGACTGCATTTTCCTCTCACCCGCACCCTCTGGTTTACCCTTACGCATCACCACCACCGGGCAATACCATCGAAATACCTACGGGTTCGCGAACGAACCAACGATAAAAAAGGAAAGAAAAAAAAAAAAAAAATAGCACGGGCAACGTCGACTCGGTCGTGAAATAATGCTGGCTGCTGGTAAACGAGTTATCGGGACAAAAGTTACAACTGCTAGGGAACGCGGTTCGTGCAACGACAATGAATCGCGAGTTGCCAGTCGACGACGAGAGTTGCGGATCGAAATAATTGCTGGTCCCGCACGATTCGCGCATTAACCCATGAACCGCAGTAACTTTGAATTTTATACCAAACGATATCAGACGAAATATCCTTTGTATTTCGTTCGTCGATGGTGATTTAAAAGGTTGGAAAAATTAATATAAATAAAAAGAATGTAGAGGAAATTGGAAGATCGATGAGCGGTCGCGCGTGCAGGTTCGAGAATAGTCTGAGAGGTTAAAGCTTTGAAGACAGAGGGGTAATGGAGAACGTCGAGAGGTGGAGCAGCCATTATGTGTGAATGTTGGAGGGTAAATAGGCTGCAATCAATTCAGGGGTTCATCGTGGCTGCTCGACGAGGGAGGGATGACTTGGAGTGGTCGCTGCGCAGAGTATGCTTGTGCGTGTCTCTGTCCCTCTATCTCTCCCCGGTTCGTGTGTCTTTGTATATACATCTGAATCAGAGGGATTCGACGAACAACCGGGGGATATCGAACGTACATATAACGTAGGGACAGAGGGAGAGGGTGTGTTCATTGTTACCTGCAGTAGCTAGCATTGCCATCAGTCAGCGACATCGACGCGTTCTGCTATTGTCGGTGCGAAGGGAGGTAGAAGGAGAGTAGAAGGAGAGTAAAAGAGGTAGCGAGTGAAGTGGGCTCGCTACGAGACGGAGAAAGAGACGACGAAGGAGAATAAGTGGCACTCGAGTAGGAAGGAGGGTAGGAGAGAGGGCCTGACAGACGGCGAAAGATCGGGATGTTTGGATGTTTGAACGTCAGAGTGCTGCCTCAGCACTCGAGTTTTCCACCTCGTTCTCGAGTGTTCGATCCCCTTCGTTGCACTTCGATACAACGGGTGTCCATCGTTTTTCAACTTCCATTAAATTGCCAGTATAAAAATCGCGGAAGATACAAAAACATACCCCCTATGAACGATGAATAATTGCAAGGTTCGATTGAAAAAATCCGATCGAATGTAGTATCTCCGGGTGTCGACAAGCTTTTACAACACGGATTTCATGGATAAATTCCACGGACTGAATTCGATGCCGCAACCTGATTAGATCGGATAAAGAAACGAGGGGCGATAAGACGACAGAAAGAAGAATCGGTTCGAGGAAATACTGATAGCACCGGATATCGGACACCGTAGTACATTATACTCGAGTCTCGTGTCCGGGCTGTAAGATAAAGAAGAGCGAATATCCGTCGGATTGACAACGACAGGTCGTTCTTTCGAGCAGAACCATGAGTAATCACGAACGGGCCGGATGCATCGATATTACCGAACGATAAAAATGATGTTTCACGCTGAGCGTGCATCAATCATCGGCCCCAGAACTATGTTTCTCCTCGATCGATCCTTTGACCGTAATCTTGTTTCTTTGAACACGTTTGTACGAAACAGAATCACCGATGCAAAATTCCATCAAGGTATGCTGGACACGGAGCAAGTATAATTCGCAAGGTCGACGAGGGGTAGTATCTGATTCTCGGCGAGGCAAGTTAACAGGCGCTGAAACAGGCAATCTGCTTCATCGTCGTCGAGATCACCGGCGTAGAGGCGGTTACTCGAGAAGCCCGATTACCCTCGAGTACCTAATTACCCATCTCCGTGTCCCAAGCTCGCACGATTCGCAATATCTCTCCCTCGCTCCTCCGTCTCTCCGTCTTTCGCAAACTCTCTTCTCTCCCTAGAGACGTTCGGTCGGTTGGAGCCGAGCATCCGGTGCACGATAATCGATCAGCGTGTCAGTAGGTTACGCCGGGCAAATTAGCGGCACTTGGGATATTAGACGACCAGGAAACGTTAGCCACGAAAATGGTGGTAGCAGTCAATAACAACGGCGAACCTTGCCTCGGCTATTAAGAGGGATGCACCGACGGTGACGCAGGTATTAGAGGAAACTAGGGGCTTGTTTCCAGGAGATTGCAGACTCCGAATACTGGTTTCCGACGGGAAAATCCTGTTATCGCAATCGGGTTTCTCCTAATGAATCATAGCCTACAGAATTTCTCCTGAATAATTGCTACACCATTACGATCAAATGAAAAGGCTCGTTCTAAATACAAGAACTACAGAAGAATATTAATCAAAGAAGATCGAGCGAATGTTAATCGAGGTCCTCTTCCGTTTTAACCGCAAGAGAGTACCCTTTGGGATCGACTGTACTCCACGAAGCAGAAAGGATCACCGGTAGACTGGGAAAAGGGGAAACAGAGAAAAGAGCAGAAAGCTCTTGATACAAGAAGTTGTATGTGTAGCGGATACATGGAAATCATAGGCGGAAGAATAGAGAGAAAGAGAGAGTCTGGTCGATTCGCGATTCTAACCACAGACGCGAGTTTCAGAGAGCGTGTCCCATCCGTGTAACGCGTCTGGCTTCCGTTTGTGTGCGTGTACAGTGGTCACTCTCTGGTCGAGGCGATGCCGAGCCAGCAGAGACCGCTAAGCCCACCTGATACGTTCAACCCTCTTGTTCGCCATCCCTTCGTGTCTCTCTCCTTGTCTCCGTTCGATGTTCCTTGTTTTACACACACGTAGTCGCAGACAAGCGCGCGAATACACGCGTGTATTATATACACGTTGACCCTTTCCTTTGCATCGTGGGGGGGCAACCCGCTTTCGAACCGCAAGCCGCAACGGGCTACTGCCTTGATTAAACGCGCCATAGACCGCCATTATCGCTGATTGCGCTAAACATTAACGGCACAGCCACCGAAGCTGACCTCTTCTCTGTTCCTCTGCTAGGTGAAACGGAGCAAGACGGAAAGATCGGGCAAGCCGTGTGTGCTCTCTATCCTCTCGATTTCGAGTCAGGCTAGTAGTATTCTGTAGCCGGCCGCGATTATTGGGCCGGCATGTTAGAGTACGTTAACTGCGAAATAGCTCCAACGACGGGATTTCGACTGTTCTCCAGTTTCGACGAGATTACCCACAGGCATGTTGGTCAGTCTGTTCAACGTTGCGCTAAATGTTCGATTACTCTCGAGTGTATTAATGTCGGTCCCTCTCGTTATTCTCACTTTTATAATGTAGACCGAGGATCACTTCTTATTGAAATATCTATTAAAATGTAGGTTTTACACCAAATCACGATAGAACAATAGAAGGAAATGATAAAATTTTATAAAATTAATATTTCTTATATAAAATATTTATAAATAAAAGTCGGAGTCAGATGAAAATCTTTGGAGCATTTATTTTTGAAAGGGTGGTAAAAATCAAACTTTCTAACTAGTAAAAAGAAGAAAGAAACGAAGAGGAAGAAGGATCGTTTCATCAGTGAAAACCGCAATTGTGTGTCCGCAAGAGGGAAACTTTTTTTCGTTTGTCCAAAGGTTGCTGGCAAAAAGAAAAAGAGAACGGTCGCGTAACCGCTACCATTAGCCGGGCCAAGCTTTTGCTCGAGCCATTATTCGAGACTGCAGAAAACAAGCGATGCTAGCCCCCCCGCTGGAGCCCAGAACTCGTTTCTGTCTTAGCCGGTGTAAATACGAGCGCGGTAATTAACGCGGAGGTGGTGAAAACGCGTCGGAATGATATCCGATGTGGCGCGGAGCGAGCAAATTAGTGTCACGGCACCGAGCAGGAACACCCTTTTCTCGCTGTTCTCGTTAAGGCATCCCCTTCCTTTTCCTCTCCGTCTTCCTTCAAGCCTCACCCTTTCTTTCTCCATCTCACTCTCGCTATCATCCCCCTTTCCCTCTATCCTCGTCCCGTTGATGATTCTCTCGAGCGTACGCTGGCGCCCCTGCCTCGCCTCGGGCGTATTCACCACGACGACGACAACGATGTTGCTCCGAGACACGACGAGAATTCGCATTGTGAACGCGACTTTACGAGCCGCCCCGGCACACCCAGCGAAACACCAAGGAATTATCGTTGTCAACGGACCCTCGTAATTCCGGGATGAACAGTGAGGAAAACAAGACCTTCGTGTCTGGCTGATAGCAGCTACAATTAACTTGCCGCTGATTATGAGACGGAAAATCAACAGGGAGAGCTTTCGTGACTCGATGAACTTCGATCGAACCGTTTGGACTGTGTTTGCATAGATTTCCCAACGTTTCTCTTAACGATTCTAACGAATAAATTTCATCTACCTCCCCTCTCCTCTGTGTTATTCTTAAAAATAATTAAAATGCGTACTTTAATGCAATAATATACTCTACGTATTTCAATCCATCAACGAGAATTCAGCGAGATATTCGCGATGGAGAGAGACAAAGGCTCTATTATCTCCGTTTTTCCATCATTTTTCGCTTCGAGTTCGTTAACGTCGACCGCGTTTAAATAACACCACGGTCGGTTGTTCTCCGGCAGGTAATCCGATCGTAGATTAAACCGGGAACGACCGTTTCCCGATGGAAGTACGAACTTTAAACCGCGAGGTCTCGTACGGACGACGTGAAAATCTTTCGACGAGAGAATGAAATTAATTTTCAACAGAGAATCAAGTTTAACGATCGATCCACGGCTCGTCGGTTTTACATTTTAATCGCTTCGGCTGGTCGATGGGAAAACGAGTTACACGAACGAAAGAGTGGAAGCAAAAAAAAAAAAAAAACATAAGGCTTGGCTCGATGAGGAGGTAAAGGGTGAAAAAGAAAACGCGGCGGGGGGTGAACTCTTAACGACAGCCAGGCCAGCAGGAGGGTGTTCTTCTCGTTCTACCCTCTGGTTGATAGCCGGCATAATGCTAACACCCTGGCATCGATAAAAGTGCGAAACGTCGCGCATTAAGCCGGGAAAAGGAGGGTCTAGGGACTGGCTGGCAGCCGGTGCAAGTACATAAATACGCCCACGCAAGGGTGTCTCGAAGGTACAGAAGCACCCTTGCTAGCCCGTGGGATTAATTAAATGTAAATACCAGCGGCTTAGGCGCAGCTTATCGTTCATGATTTAAAATAACGCGCCAGGCGAGCCCATAAAAACGTATTCCCGACGACGTGGCAACAAATTGCCATGCTTGCTTCGCCCCGACCGGATCGATACAAAGTTTTTACCGGGAACTCTCGAAAGAAAATTCTGTTCGCCTCGGTGAAACGGATGCATGAACGCAAAGCGAACAAAAGGAAAAGAAAATACACTGGGAATCCGGTTCGTTTTTCTTGAAAACCACCCGCTACCGTTCTGTATCCCCGTAACAGTTTTATTATACCTCCTTTCGACTCGAGCCTGTGTTTTCCATCCAAGACGACGGTGAACATCGAAATGAGAATCGCGCCAAGGATAGAAGTGAGGTCAGGATACGAGGATGCTGTTAGCTTGGAAAAGTTGTACCATCTAGTCGAGGCAGAAAGAGAGGAACGACGACTCGTAAATGCGACTACGACTGATAAAAGCTATCCACCGAGTTGCCAACAACGTCGGGGTATGTAGCTGGTTGGACGTAACCGCGGCAGTATCAGTGCGGCACTTAAATCCTTGAGAACAGGCTGCCGGCTGCGTTGGCCCGAAGGGAACACGCCTTTACACAGCCCCCGGTTAACGACTGCTCCACGAGGGGTGGGTTTTAGTGCGCGAAATTTTAAGTGGCCGTTCGGTGGCTCGAGAATTAAGCGTCTCTTCACTGTGCCGGAGCAAAGCGGGCAACGAGAACTTCCTGAATCTTAAGGGCGGTGTAAAAGTGAAACAGCGACCGATAAAAATTCATGGCGCCTCTATCCGCTTCGTGATCAAAGATATCGCGCGTGTTAATCACCCCCGTGGAGGGGGGTTAACGTCAGAGCCTGTTGACGCGTCGAATCGTTCGCGATAAATCTTTCGAATACATTAGCCAACTGTTTCATCGTTCTTGATTAAAATCTGTTCGCGCGCGTCTACTTTTTTATTTTCATAAACCCGCGGAACATTTTATCCAATTGCCCGGGGATCCGATAAGCTTGAAAAATAACTGACGAAAATCCTCGAGACAACCCTGTGTAAAGTGTGTTGCGGTGCGGAACACCGCGGCAGAAAGAATCCTCCTTTCCGTTCGACTCGAAAACAGAATTGATAATGGCATCCTATTCAAGGATGTAAGGGGTTGAGGGACAGAAGCGAAGAGGGAGAAAGTCGACTCAATTCGTGCGGTATTTCCAACCGCGCAAACCCAAGCTGCTCCGGATAAAACCTTCCTCCTCGGTCGCGTCGTCTCCGAGTAACATCCTTCCTATCTAGCGAGCAAAAAAGAAGAGGACGAGGAAGAGGGGGTGGGGTGCGACGGTGGTACGCGTACGAGAGCGGGTAAGCAAGGGGGAAAAAGAGAGGAAAAAGGGATCGAAGCCGGTGCTGGTTGAAAGGACTTATCGTGTTGAGAGATCGCGACCATGGAGGGACGTGCACCGGGTACATGGAACCCCATCGGTATTGCAGATCCCTGCGCTGAAAGAGGCGGAGGCGTAGCAGGGGCGGCGTATAGGTATGCCATAATGCCGGTGCTCTCGCGATGGAGCCAGGGGAACGGAGAAAAAGGATGTAGACGTACATACGTAGCGAGTAGATATTTCTGTGTATATTTTATCGTGCACATATTGCTAGTCGTTCTTCGCGGCTGTGCCAAGCCACACAACGCACACATACGTTACCGGGATGATAGTACGTGTGTTACGGGACTGGTGTGTCCCACCGACCGACGGGAGAGCAGAGAAGAAAAATACATAGAATCGAAGTTACACGTACGCGATGCGACGCGGTACTGGCTCCGACGAAAAGCGAGGGAGGAAGAAAGAAGACACCAAGGGGTTGCTCGATGGCGAGAGAAGGAGAAAAATAGAGGAAAATCGTGCTGTACCGACATATTTTGTACTTTAATAAACATCCATTATCAACTTAGAAAACGTGTTTTCTTTCTTTCATCAAGCTCCGTTTTATATCACATAGCACTATTTAAAAAATTTCATTTTTATCGAGTCCTAGCACTTAGAGTAAAAAAAGAACTTAGGGTGATCGGTGCTGCACGACTCACCCTCTATATAACAGAGGTCGACGCGATGGTACAGAGAGCTCGATTTTTCCGATAGCGAATTTTGCTCTTCGTTTTTCCGCCAACCCTTCTCTTTCTCCCTAACTTTGTCTCTTCCTCTCATCACCAATTCACCCTATCCCCTCGGTACCGGGGACGTGAACCACGTTTTCCCTGGCGCGCCATTCGTTCCTCCATCCGTTCCCTCCTTTCTCTCTCAATCTCCACCATATCCTCTCGTCCTCTTTTTCCCTCTTTCTCTGGCATTCTCTCAATCTCCATCTGGTTCTC
Source organism: Osmia lignaria lignaria (assembly GCF_051020975.1). NCBI lineage: Eukaryota > Metazoa > Arthropoda > Insecta > Hymenoptera > Megachilidae > Osmia > Osmia lignaria. The sequence continues at coordinate 11,879,534 of NC_135041.1, forward strand.
CAGCTCCGGCGAGTAGCACGGAGCATGGGCGACCAAACCAGTGGCGTTGCAGACACAATAAAAAGCGGAAAAAGCGATGGTCAACGTACACGCGGACGAATCTGGCCGCGGAAAGAAAGAGCGCGAGGGACCGTGCGACCGTGTATTAGGTTACCCTTACACAGAGAGACAGAAGGGGCAGCAAGGGAGAAAAATAGAGGAATCACACCGGTGGACGGTTCTGAGAGGTTATTCATGAAGCACCTGACGAGATTCCACGCGTATAATTTTTTTCCATTTTTTTTTTTCTTTTTTGGACCAAGGGAACACGGGGGACAAAGGATACCGAGCAGCGATGAATCCTAGATTTATAAACGCTCCAGGTCCATTCAGACTCGTCGTAATCTCGCTCGGATTCGATCGAAAAAGCAGAAAGATTTCTCAGTTCTGATTTCCAAGCCATTGCTAAATTACGCGAAGCGTAACGACGTCTCTTGATGACCATCGTCGTTGTTCGAGGGTCAAATAACGAAGTAAATTCTCACCGCGATGCGTTGGGAGACACGTAAAGGGGACGGAAAACTGGGAAAAATCGCGATACGCGAAATCACGGTGTAATGCACGAAATCCGTAGAGGAAGGAAATTAGTAGAGAAAATACAGGAGTGGGTGGTGCGGCGTGGCATGGCGTGGCGCGGTATCGACCGGTCGGGTATTTTGCAACGCTTTTTCGCGGATGTACTCGTTAAACCGATAAATGAATAATGAGCAGACTATACGGGGCTGAACACGGCGCGGGCTGAGGGTAGGTGGTCGGCGGCGGAAACGTGGGTGCGAAGGGTGGAGCGAGGGAGCAGCGGGAAGCAACGAGTCGAGCGCAAAACAACGAAATCGAATCACTCTCGGTGGCCGGCGGTACTTTTCATGCGTGAATTTTCCGACTGTTCGACGCGCGTATTGCAGCTGCGGGAATCGCCGGTAATAGCTTTAGCAAAATCGAGAGTAATGCCCGAAAACATTTACAATACGCGTCGCTTGCCGCGAATAAAAAACGCGCGATCGTTTAACGTCGATAATACGCGACGCGTACGATCAGTTAAAAGCGAGCCGTGTACAAAAGGGAAACAAACGAAAATTTAATCAACAGACAAACCGATCGCGAAAGATCGTGACAATATGATTACAACGGGTGGAGGGAATGATTTTCCAAGCTACTATGGCTGGTTTCTAACAAGCGATCAAATAAATTTCGTTCCGTCTTGTTCTCGTTTCTGAATTGCCAACGCTTCGACGAACTCGATCGCGTTTTGTTTTAACGAGCCCGGTACATGTATATGTATATCCGTGGCTCGCGCGCATCGATGCGAAACTGGTGATTCGAGACGACAATTATCGTACAGGTATATAACCAGGAAAACGTAACAGGTCGACCGCGGCCTGATGGATGACGATGATGACGGTAATTGTCGGGAATTACTCGACGTTAATTACATCCGAGCGAAATCGAGCGCGTTTACACCGCCATTCGCAGACACTTACCAGACTGGCCGCGTTAATACACGCCCGATAAATTCGATTGGAAAACGTCCACGCGTTTCCCGTTCGATATTTTACCCACTCTATTTTACCCTCCTCCTAACTGTTACTGTCCCTCTGACACCCTCTCTTCTTCTACCCTTTCGTTCGCGTTGCCAATTTTTCCATCCCATTCTCGTTGTTTTTTCCCCCCTTCCTTTTTCATATCCAGGGTGAACGACAACGGTAGCTCGTCATAAATGTGAACAATTAATCGAATATAACCGATACGTGGTTCTGGCTTCGCTTTTATAAACGCGATCGGGCACGAAATTGCGGGCCGCAGAAATACGATCGTGTAAACAGCCTCCGACACGTCCGGCATCGAAATTTTACAATGGACACCGTGAATTCTCATAACTCGTCGCGTTGCGCAACGCTTGGCCAACTCGAACAGTCTGTGAAAAACAGCGCCGACGATTATACGCCGTCCGATCTTTCGGGCTGGTTCGATGGAAATTCGATGGAAGATCAATGCGAGATAATAATTCATTCTATTTATCGGAACAAGCGTATCGAGGGAACGGGACCAGTCGGACGAAAATTCCTCCCGGCCTTGTTCCACTTCGTCTCGCCGAAATAAAGTGTACGCGAACCCGTGTAAATCTTCACCGGATTTATCGAACGTGTAACGCGCACCATCTGACAGGAAGAAAAAAGGTAACCCTGCCTTCCTGTCTTTCCCTGGGGACCGTATCCCCGTGTATCTCGGCGCAAAACCTTCGACTCCTTTCCATTTTCGATCACCTTCACGATCGACTAATTTATAAAATGATTTTTAAATTAAAGAACACGTAATCTACATAGAGGACTAGACGTCCAAAGCGTCGTCAGTTTAAAATTCATGTTAACAATGGATGAACCCTCTCGTCGAGAGGGTTTCGAAGGTCGATTTACGATTTGAAGGGTGCATCCGGCCGGAAGAAGGCGAGTCGAAGAAAGGGAGAGAATAACGGGACCGGCTGCTAAATATTCAATAAACGCGAGCATTATTCCTGGCACGTCGACGCGCAAGCTGGCTTACGTAGCTGTGTTCAGAAGAAGACCGAGGTAAGAAGGGAAAAATCGAAGATGGAGAAAGGCTACTTATCCGCTTCCGTGAATTCACGATCGAGATTCCTTGATCTGGATGTACCAGATACGAGGCGTTTCACCGTGTCAGGAGTTTCGATGTTTGATCCGCGTCGTATTCCAGGAAGCTGTCTACGCGGATCGAGGAAAGAAATTTCCCGCCGAAATGTCAACGACGACGACGAAACGTATGAAACGCGCGCGTCGAACCGGGTTCCTTCTCTCTTCGCTTCGTTCACTCGATAAATTTTCATGATCCGGACTGGTAAATGAATCGACGGTAAAAACGAACGAAGACGTGTACGGTAATTGACGACATTAACGTACTGGAATGCCGTATGAGCGAGCGGGAAATGAAATACGAGGTTTCTCTGCTCGAGAGAGCGTTCCGCTTTTGGTACTCTTCGCCGCCAACAAATTATACCGTCGGACTATGCCGTTTTTTTCCCTCTCGAGAGAATCGTACAGGGAAAAGAGAAGAGAAGAGGTGCCTCGAAGGAGAGAAAAATCGGTATATTTACAATGGCGGTCACGATCGAGGGACGAGAAAACGGGAAATTCAAATCGGCCGATTGCCGCGATGAATATGGATGACGGGCGCAAGAAAAACACGACGGTCACGATCTTTGTGATGCAAATTCCCCGACGGTCCTTGTCTTTATTAATATCGAGAATGTGTTTTCCACGGGAACTCCGTCGGCCGAAACGCGTCCACTTTTCCTCCCGCTTAAATTCTCACGATATCAAACGAACCACTTCCAATTCTATTTCTGCCTGTTTACTAGACAAACAGATCGCTCGGACCATTAAGAAGCGAACAGCATCCGATACCCGTTGCGTAATTTTTCTTTCGATACCGGTGACAAATCCAGTCGAGATATCGCGTTTCGAAATGTGTCGCAATCTCAAGGAAACCTGGCGAAACGCAATTTCCCGTACAAAGAGAACCTCCTCCCTGCGCAAACAATGTAAACGTAACGTCAAACGTTAGCATTCCGTGCAGCTCGAATATTACGTTCGACGGGAAAGAATTTGCGGAAAAGTCGAATAGGCGGATGTGAAAAGAAAATGAAAAATCCGAGTTCGAGTCTCGAATTTAAAACGATATTATTCATACAGGATCGAATAAATGTACAACAGACCGCAAATTCTATAAATGAAGTGTATCGTATTATCTTTACTTTCTATAAAAAAAATACCACCACGCAAAAAAAAAAAAGGTTGAATCGACAGACAAAAGAATTCCCCAGGTCCGTGTCTGGGGAAATCGACGAAATCCCCTCAATAATTCCTAATAAAAAGGCTGCCACGAGCGGTCTCCACTTTTTCTCAATTCGAAAGGTCGCTGGAAGAAGAGGCTCGGAGACTTCCTCCCTCCGGTGCAATTTGCATGTTATTACCTTGTTTACATATTTATTCAATAGCCGGTTGATCCCCTGGGAATTGTCTCCCTAATCTCAATTCCCCTGGCCGACTCAATTCGCCTCCCTTTAATTTCGGATTAAGGGCCACGCGCGAAACCGTGCGGCCAGGCGATTAGCAAGTCGCCGCACGGGATATTGTTCGCTCGAGTGCGCACGTTCGCGTCATGAATGAAAACATAAATTTCAACGAGACACCTCGGCCTATCACGCGTTAAATCAACGAAGTAATTACTATACCCGGTGTGCTCGAGCTACCGGTGCACGTGCGTTCAACACGTACAACGCCGCGTATCCGTGCGATCACGAAGAGGACAACTCGTATACACACGATTTCCACCGCTTCCATCGTCGCGGTTCGATGATACTCATTTGAATTTCAAATTAACACGAAGAAGGCTTACCTGTTTATGCATTTCCACGTTCAGCCCGTAGGACATCTCGTAGTACTGGAAGAATGAAAAGAAAAAACGAACGATATATTAGACGTGAGAGATATAAAGTGGCGCGAATGAATATAAAGAAGCGTGCTTGTACAAGCGTTAACGCGAGATTCTTGCGCAATACGCGCGGCGTACATTAAAGCGGTCACATTTTCATACGATCGTGTAATGAACGCGAACAACATGCAACAGAAAATTATTTGAAAGGTTGAAAATCGTGCAAACTACGTAGACAGCAACTTTACGAAACCCGACGCCAGGAGTCTTTTAAGTTCATTTTTATGCAGCTTCTTGCGATTATTTCCTTCGGTAATCACTTTTAATGAATTTATCACGCGTTTACAGAGATGCAAGACAATCGAGATAACGACGAATTTGTGCCAGGAGTTGGACGATAAATAATAATCTGAGAGGGAGTAAATGAACCAAGAGATTCGAATGGGGGACAGGAATGAATGTTTGATTGAATGCACTCGGGTGCAGCTTATTATGCAACTACTGATTCAATTACACTTGATAGCTCAAACCGCTGAGTATCTCGATGATAGTTCTGCTTCGAATAAATTGAACACACCTTGCACGTACACTGTTCATTGTACCGAGTGATTCATATATTCAAACGGTAAATTACGAAACACAGAAAGTATAATTTAATGATATAAAAATATCGCTAAACATACTTATGCTACATCAATTTGAAGCTTAAATAACCATATAAACCTTTGTCGTCAGAACGTGCTAGACTTTCTACCTTTCGAAATCCAGTATTTGATTTGCAAGAACCTAACGTTTTAACTCCTTGTATTATAACTTTCTCGGCAATTATAAGGCAAATAAAGAAAGCTGAAATATTACGCGTACCTCGCATTTAACGATCCTTGACTGCGCAAATACCGTCAGTGTATTACAAATATTTTGAGGATTTATTGCGTTTAATCTGCAAGTTATGTTACAAGTACGACTGCATATTATAAGGTAAGGGGTTAATAAATTAAACTTTCTTTCTACGCTCTCGCTATTGCAGGACTTTCTTTGCTCGAAGTTTAGGTTCTAAGTTGTTACACGAATCAAGATTTAAATTACCATAGATTTGATTCACTCTAATTGTTCGAATACTTTCGTATATTTTCGCGTAATAGCTCCGCAAGCCTTTTCCGATACTCCTAATTTGAGAGCACACGAAATGACGGTTCGATGGGCAAAATATCAAAGAAAAAGATCCCGATGTAGCCGGTTAAGCCGAGCAGAAAGATTCCCAAGGGTTAATCGAATTATCGAGTTACCTAAACCGAGATGCCGCTCGAATTCGTAATAACGTCTAAAAGAACCCTACGAAGAGGGTCTTTAGGGCTGGTACACGGCTGCCGAGAGCCGAGATTACATCGATCGAACGAGATTACGAAAAGCGGGCCAAATTGAGCCGTAATGCGAGATCCCGGCCAAGAAGGAGGATAAACGCACGGAGAAAATGAGAAAAACGAACGAGAAATCGCTCTACCTACCCCCTGAACAGTCTGCTCAACTTAAGTATCTCTCTCTGTGTACGTACGTGTGTGTGTGTGTGTGTGTGTACACACGCACGTGTACCTGCGGATTTGTGCGTGTACACGACATCCAAGACCGGTTTCTCGTAATATCGTTTCTACATCGTGTGTACAAGACCCCATCCCAGGTATGCTTTAACTAATTCACCTACCGGTCAGTGGTTCTCAATATTCCATTTACAGGAATTTTAGGGTGGTCAAAGTCTCAATAGTCGATTAGCAACGAATCGTTTCTCCTTTGTGCCTCTAATAACGAATAAATAAAAAGAAATTAATCCGTCTCTTTCATATACGATGAAAGAACTGAATTCTTTCCGAATGAACATCATGGCGTTCTAAATGTCAAGTTAATTCGTCGTCACTGGGATTTCAGACGATTTAGGAATCAGAAAAGAGGGAAAAGTATGAGCAAAAGACGGAAGACAAGAAACTTTTACGGCACAGTTATCTGGAACGGTCTCTTCTCGTGTCTCGACGAGGTAATTAGCCTTTAATTAATACACTTCTTCTCTTGAGGGATACTTTGGAAAGAACAGAGGTCAGAATCATGATTATCGCAGAGCTGGAAACATTACTCACGGTTGACGCGTTTAATACGGAAGCGGAATGTCACGAACAAGGGGGACAAGATTCGAATCAAACGAGATGATAAAACCGTGCGACAATAAACGTCGTTCAGCCATTAAACCCTGTGAATCGAAAGCTCCCCCCTATCTCTGTCATTCGTTCTCCAACCCACAATCGTTTGCATCTTCAAATTGAACCAGCTTTACGCCCCTATCGAGTTTTATGCTGCATCATCGTGTTCATATTATCCAGTTAGAGACAGAAATTCAATCTCCGAATTTTTTTCAAATTTTCGCGGCTAAAAGTGTCTAATTAAAAAACACGTTGGGAACCCGCGTTATTCAAACCGTTCGATTCGAACGAGAATGAAACCTCGGAGATAAAACAAAAAAAAAAAAAATAAAATTGGGAAACGAACCGAGAAAACTATGAACCGAGTCGTATTGGCGACCCTCGGAATCGTAATCCCTTTGGTCCTGGAAACGAGCCGACCAACGCTTTCATTCTCGAATAAACGAGCGATATCGATCGCGATCGGTATCTGCACCGTGACGAGATACGCAAGACTAATGGACCCTACCTCTCTGTGCTGTCTCGTCCCTTTCACGAGCCCTTATCCCCCTTTTTATCTTCCCTCGATGCTACGACCCTTGTTGCGAACACACCCTTACATAAAGGGTCCTCTCTCGTCGGTTGTACGACTTGCAAATTTTGCCCTCGATTTGCTCCTACCACTTCTCTCTTTGATTTAATAAAAAAAAAACACTCCCTTAATCTAAACCAATGCACATTTGTCTGTGTGTTCGAAAAATGAAGAAGGAACTTACACATACGTAACTTGGCAAACCGAAAACCATTTCCCTCGAGTAAAACGTCGATCAAAGGCGGAAAGAATGCTGAACGTTCACTGGATTGCTACTGAAAACGAGTGGAAAACTTGGAAAATCTCGAAGTAGTCGATGCACCGCGGCGTTGAAACAGCACCGGACGCGGACGAACGATACGCTTCGAGGCGATCTCTTGCGCGTTGTTCGTGGTCGTAAAAGTTCACGAGCTCGACAATTACGTGAAAGAGTCGTAAAAGCGTAATGCCCCGTGGCCAGGCTATATCGTCGCGTAACGACGTCGTACGAGCATCCTGTTCGCGAACGCGACGCCGGAACACGTCGTTCGACGTACCGCAGCCATAGGAAACAAATCCGTGAACGGAAGTCGACGAGTCGATTCGCGAACGCTAGAAAACACGTTCGGTGAGCCGAGACGATTACTTTTCCACGAAGAAAAATCGCAGGAAACGCGAGGCTACCGTCGTTTACGTACCGCTTGAATATAAAACGTGCCGACCGTGCTTGCTTGCGATGCATAAACGTGAAAGCCTTTAAACCGGCCGCGAGCGGAAAAGCACGGTGATTTCATGGCGAAAAAACAAGACGACTTCATATTCACCGGAAAATTAAACGTTTGCCGTAAATATCATTATTTTTTTATTTTTGCAGTGCAACTTGTGACGCGGATCAACGAGTATCGATTCGATTCAGGAGTTAATTAACTTGTTAGACTCCTCATTGCTGAAAATCGAGAATATAAAACGTGAGAAGCTCACTCTGTACATTCACTGGACTTATCGTTCCTTTTAAGAGATCGAGTTTCTGAAGATGAATGAATTCGCGCACATTTAACTATTTTAAATTCTTCTAAGGGTAATACTCAGGGAATTGCTCAAGGAAATACATGTGAGAGCCGCAATTTAATCAGCTTTTGAATCGTAATTAGTACTTAATAGAATGGATAAATATGAAGTAAAGAATAACAAGGTAAATTCTTCTAGCGTAACGGTGGTCTAACATAGTTCACAAGTTAAAATGACGTTTCGTCTGGTCGAGATAGCGCGATACACGAAGCGATAACGAATAGGCTCGACGTTCCGCCTGAATCATTCCAATTACGTGTGCGTACAAACCGCCGCCGATTCATTAGGGGCCCGTTTACGAGTCACTCGATACACGTCAGACACCGCGTCCGAACGGGCGTGCGTATGTTCGACAAGCGCATGTACCTGTTGCTAACCGTGCAATCGAAGCCAATACAATAAATTCTTGTTGTGTTCGATGATTAATCATGAATGACAAAACGCCGTAATATGATACCGTCCCGACTAATAATAAATGACCGGCGTCCGGATCGATTCGAATCCCGATTCGATGCGGGACGGTGCGAAATGGTGAGCAGATTTTTCTCGCGATTCATCGTCCGGTGACAAACGAAACGAGCTTTTTTTTTTTTTTTAGCACCGAACGACAGAAACGACTTTTCGCCGAGATACGAGAATTTGATGCGCGCCGCATAAATTTCAACGAAAGGAAACGTGCGTGGAATCGAGAGAGAAAATAATGATCGTCTGGAGAAGGATCGATCGACGGAGACGCGTTGCTTCGTCCGACGGATCGGCCGATTAATCTCCTTGCTCCGTGAATCGACGGAAGTGCCACGTCCACGCAAGCAACCGGCGTGCATTTTATATCAAGTCATTTGCATCGAACGCGACCGCAAAGTGTAGCTTATAAATTACCGCGTGTCCGCGATAACCGCGATATCGGCCAAAGACAATAAACTACGGCGACTCGAACCTTACTGTTTGTTCTCCTTTTCCTTTTTCCTTTTTTTTTTTTTAACTACACCAACAACTTTGCCGTTCTACAGTCTAATTGTTACGTTACACAGAACTACTCGACGCGGCTACCTGTTCGTGTACACGCGAATTAACACGTGTCTGTCTATTGACGTTTAACGTTTCGCCTCTTTAGCGTCTAGATATTTCTGGCTGAATTGCCAGCCTGTAATTTACCTTCTTTCGTGCGCTTCACGGAAATCAATTTACAATTTTAAAATGTGTACAAAAATAGACAGAAATATGAACACGTATAAACGAGCTCATCACGATTTACGTCCTCGAAAACGCGACACGGAAAAGAAAACAGATTCTTCATTCGAGAGCCTTAAATAAAATAAACTGTAACAAAGCAAGACATGAAAGCCTAAAATCTCCCATCGCGATGTTCAGTTCACACGGTGCGTAAATTCAAAGCCGACCTGTGACCCTCCCCGTAGGAATTGCACACGGCATCGGCTCTGTCTACTTGGTCGGGTACCTTGTATCTTCCGCTAATGAAGACGCATACGACGGTGACGTTGCATCGCAATAATGAAGATATACAGGCGAAAGTAAGCCGCGTACATGCACGCGGCTGCGTGTGCACGCGAGACCGACTTAAAAGGAGAAGGTAACAGCTAACACGAAGAAACCGCGCGAGAAGAACCCGCTCAGCGGGTCGACTGAATAGCTGATGGGTTCTAAGGTCGACGTCTAGCATGGTTCTTTCATTAAAACACTGTCGCTTTGATTGGCTAGTTCTTACTCGACTTAACGCGGAAGAATTTATGGCATGTTTTTGGTATGTCTTAGGTAATTGAAAAAGCCACTATCCAGTAATAATTATGAAGGGAACGTTTTCTCCTGGCACAAATTCGAATAAATCTCAGAAACAGCGTAGTAAATTTGATAAAATTTGCAATTTTTCTTTCGATACGTAAGATTTTCACTCACCATAACGTAGTGGCGTTGCATCTCCGTCTTCTCCTGGGCGAGTTTCTCCAGCTCCAATTTAATACTGTACAGAACAAGCAGGAAAACGCACATTTAAGCAAAATATTAGTAAATGCAGGCGGCATACAAAAGCTGTAGGGCTTATGGGACGGGATATACGATACAATATAATTCAACGATTCTAACGTTCTCTTTTTTATATTTCCCTTTCTCCGAAAAGGATAAATTGAAATTATTTATTACAGAGATTCTTCTGATAAACTCAATTTTATCTCACTCCCAGAGAGGGTTAAAAACCTAATTACCGCGGTCGCGACGAACATCGATAATGGTTATTGAATCGATTTGCAGACGTTTCCCCATTGTTTCTGTTCATAGGATCGCCGTATATCGGAAACTATCGGTAAGCGGTGCAATTGCGTGGATGCCCCGTGAAATCGCGAAGAAGGGAATTTGTTTCGCTCGATCGAGTCCCATCTGGAACGAGGGAAATCGAGTGTGTCGCGTGTTTGCCAAGAGTTCCCCGGGAACACACGATCGAACTTAATATCTGTTACATATTTTTCTGTGACGTCGTATAAGTCGATATGAACGTTTAACGTGAATTTCGATCAAGATCGGAACAGGCTCGAACGAGCCGGTGCAACGTTACTTTCTCGTCTATGGGAACGATCGATCTTTATCGATGCGTCACGTAACAAGCCACCGTTCGACCGAAATAATAGGGCGCGTTAAATGGAAAATTAATTTCCATTGAACCGGCACGCCGGCAATACGCCGCGAAACGACGCGACCGACCGCACATAAAGTCCCCTCTACGGTGCGAGTAATTTTTTAACGACAACGGGACCGCGTCATATTTTTGTTTACCGCCGGCCTCCAGTGTTCCTACAAAATTGCATCCACCCCCCCCTTGTTTCTCTCTCCCTTCCGTTCGTATAATAAATAGGGTAGGTGTTGGTAATAGTTGAGTGCATCGAGCAACACCGTTCCTGCAAAATGTTTCACCTGTGTGCATTTATGCCGTACGCGTTTCCAGCCGTGTTACGAGTACATTTTACGAACGAACAGCAACAGCTCGGACATCGAGATAATTCTTCTCGGTTTCGCCCGCGTTATAACACCGATTACGCGAGCATTATGTTTTACGGTACTTTTCTTCGTCCACCGGTTTCAGCTAGCTCGCATTCCGATCCTATTATCGCGACACGCTTCATTATCGCCGCAAAACGAAAGCCCTGTATCGTTATTTAACGAGCCGTATATTATGACTCGTTGAAAGCGAGGAAAATAGGAGATTCGAACCGTTTCGATCGATATATTACTTCGTTTCGTAAACGATACAACATTGAAACGACAGAGATTAAATTAGAATGATGTTCATCTTCGGTTAAGGGGTTGTAAAATGTTTCATTAATACCACACGAACGCACGTAACAAATTAATTACACAATACGGAATTCTTTTAACGAATCCGTGGCGAGCAAAAGAGGTGAAAGCACGATGCAAGAAAAGCGGTTTGTAATCTAGGTTTTTCTCCCCCAGATTCTTTTCCCTCGCGGCTTACCATCACGTAATGCCTCTGTATCTCTATTTTTTCACTGGCCAGTTTCTCGCACTCCAATTTAAGGCTGCAGAAGGGGAACAAGAGCACAACATTAATATCCAGCAACCCTGGAGAACACGGAAAACCTTTGTCTGTCTCTCCGCTCGTCGTCGTATCCGCGACATTAAATTAAAACGCGCGCATCACGACAATAGGTACTAACGAGAAAAATCATAACGTCCGTAGGAAACAAAGGGGAATATAATGGAGAAAAGAAGGCCGGCTAATTCGCGACAACGAACGGAGTAAAAACAGTCGTTGGTCTTTTCCACGGCGGTGTTGAACGAAGAATAATAATGCAATAAGCACGCTCGTGAAACGCGTCATGGTAAATGAACAGCCAACGCGTACGTTGAAAGACGTATCTATCGTACCTTTGCCATCTCTACGCTCGATCAACTGATCGTCAAATTATCGATTCGTAATCGAATAGAAAGTCCACGAAAATGTTTCAGAACCAAGATGATCGTGACTGAATTGGCCAGGTGAAATTCTACGGCCTCGCGAGGCCTGTTCACGGAAATTCATTGGCAAAATTATTGTTCACCGATCGATTCTGAAATCACGGAAGCGAAAGTGCATCGGGTAACGTAGTTCAATCGTTAACGTTCCAACCGGGGAACCGTAAAATTGCAATCCACCTTCCTAAGAGTACGTTTTCACGTGACGGTAAATCGCGATATTTAATGACACGGCTTTTGTTGTCGTGAAAACTAGAAGTCGTAACGTTACGTTTAGGGGGGTAAATCGCACACTGTCACGACAGTGAAACTCATGGCTCTTAGCGTCACATGAAAACGTACCCTGACGTAGCTCTTCACCGATGAACAACGGAGAACGGTATCGCGTGTACGGAACGGTCTCTACCGTAAAGCAGCCACTCTCTTCGATCGTTTAACGATCTGTGAACGCGATATCGGTAACGAGACACTCCTTTTTACGCGTTGGCTCCTTTAAAGGGGAGAAGTGAATTATTCAGTCAATCGTTAGCGGATTTCAGTTGCCGTGTAAGGAGGGGACACGATAAAGAGAACGTGGAGATTCGAGCTGAGAAACTCCGAGAGCTTGCCAGATCGCGGTTGCTTCGTCAACGATAAATTAGTACGATATTAACGATCGGTCGAACGATAATTCCGGTTGCGCGACCGGCAACTCGGAGCCCATTAATTATTTTCAGATTGACGGGGTGCAACGATTTACAAGATGCCTTATCGAGGCCGTTTCACGGTGAACGGTTCAACGTGACATTAAATACGCGGAAAACCAGCACCTGTTCCACACGCGTTGCGTAGCCGCGAAAATTCTTCGCGGTTCGAAGCTCTGTCAATTTGTAAACAGCAAATTTATCGCTCCCTCCTGCCATCGTGCTCGATCTTTCCCTCGGGAATCGAGCTAGCGAAAGCATTTATTCACGAGCGTGCCACCGGTTTGATAATATAACTAACTCGCCTGAACCCGCCTTTCCACATCATCGATCGTATAATGCAGACATAAAATGAATTTATTCCACGCGATCGCGCCTGTTCCGCGTAATAGTTTCTTGAAACAGTGTTTTTACTCGCGCCTTAATCGAAGCCGATGAAAAGAATGCGCTGTTAAAAACATCGCTGTATCACTCGATTCGAAAGCTTCTTGTTATATTGATCTCTTTGCTGATTGGAAATTCAATTTAGAGTGGTTCATTATCTAATCGGATCGAGTTGTCGAGCCTTGAAGCGTTTTTTCCCTCCTTTCTACGCGATATTGTTAACACTATGTTTCTAGTTGTACTTGTCTCGACTTGGAACCTCTACTTGTAATAACGTGTTTTTTTATGCGTTTCATTTGAAATAATTATAAGATAAAAGCAGTAAGATTACACCCTATTCATTGAGTTTCAATCGCTTGAAATTGAAGCGATTCGATTTGAAATTACAAAATATACCACGAAAAGATCTGAAATGTTGTATCCGAGTGTGTACTAAGGTTTAACTTTGTCGATTCGCTAGAGAACGTCGAGGTGCGCGGTCAAGGAAAAATGGAGCACTCTATGGAAGAGTTGATGTGCACCGAGTGGGAAATTGGCTACTTTCCGTATGTCCTGCACGGAAAACGCGAGCGAATGCGTGGAAATGTCGTAATCCGTTCACGTACGTCTACGCTTATATTTATGCATGTATGCACACAACCCCGGGGACTTTACTCTCGGTCTGTATCTCTACCCTCCGGGTCCGTGTCGCTTGTGACACGAAACAGCAATTTAAGTTTCCGTCGTCGCTGGAAATCGTGCGGCACGTGACGTCGCGAATTAACACGTTTAAAGGTACGGGGCATAAATTAACGTGTCAAGCCGGTGATAAAGATCGTCGAGCGATGTGTACAGGTGAAAACCGACGGTACCGCCCGAAGAAAGTTCCCTTTTATCGGCTTAACTTAACTTTTCGCTGCTGCTTGCGTGCGAGATCGTATCGTACACGATTACCTTCTATATTCTCATGCTTGTTACGTTTTTACGATGTTATTTATTTCGAATGGACGGCTGGTCACACGGGACCGCGATCAAACTAAACTTGAACGGGAACCAGGTAACCGCCGAGTGGTCGAGGCTCGTTGAAATTATCGATTCTTCGCTGTGTAACTTTCTTATAACGAGAAGGAAAGTTTTCCTTTCTCGAGAAACCATTTCCTCCATTGTATTTGATTATTCCATCGAGAATTCTCTGTTTCCTTTGTTGTACTTTAGAGAGATCGAAGGGAAGGAAGAAAAATATTCTAACGAAATGACAAATGATACGATACGATAAGAATAGAATGTTTCCAAGTGGTAAAAGGAGTTGAATGGCTCGTAAACGTGTAACACGCGTGCACAGAATCGAAACCGAGAGGGCCCCCTCATCCTTCAGGCTATGTGCATACTTCGGTGTGCATAGCTTCCGCTCGGACAAACAATTCTCTGCCTACATCTGTCCGTTTGTCTGTCCCGCTTCGCCTACGCGCCGACACGACGTTTGCGCAAACACTTCCTAGATAAGATCCGACGTACTCCCAAACAGAGAGTCGACTCTAGTCAATGAATTACTGTTGCGAGAGATAAATAATTCCTTCGTAACAATTCGTTATAACAATTATAAGCAACTGACTCTGACTCGGATCTAATTTAAGTAATCAATTCATATTTTATCTCGTTTTATAATTAACCTTATATGAATTCATCTGTTAACATTGCAAAATCATTCAAGTCGTCGGTATGAAATAAATTTCGTTCAACAAGCAATTGTTACGAAGGAAAATAATATTTGTTTGATCGTCGATAAGTACAATATCGATTTCCCAACACCGGTACAGTTCTTCAAATAATTACGAGCAGTATCATGTATCTTTTAGTGATTGAAAACCATTTTGAAAGAAGTTGAATCTGTTTCAAGATAAGGACCGAGAACAAACAGTATCTTGTTCTGTTCGCAAACAGGTCGCGTGTACATTTTAAATAAGACAACGACATTTTTACCACCTCGACACGAATCGACCTCGAGAATATTCAATTTCTTTTTCTTTCTTTTTTTTTTTTTCATCAAAAACAAGAATTCATTTCAAGAGGCGAGGGGTTTCGGGGAGGGCATAATTTATTGATATTAAACATAGAGGTCTACCTGTGATACTGTGTCTGAAGAAAGTTGAAGTCCTCCTTGATACGATCGCACAACTCGCCGATCGAGAATTTATATTGCTGGCCAGGCTGCGGTGGACCCTGAAACACGAAATAAAACGATACGGTCAGTTCATCCGGCGATCAAACGGTTTTTTGTTCGTCGAAACATGCTACGGGACGTTGGATTTTACAGAAACCTTTTTCAAGAATGAACAACCGAATTTTCACACGCGATATCCTCTGTCTTTCGACGTCAGAGTGATAAATATCCTGTTGTTTATTTTGTTCGCTATTTTTAGTATAAATTTCAGAACATTCTTGAAAATAATTTCCCAAATCATCGACACAATTTATCGACGAGCAACGCTGCTGTATCTTCTCGTGTCACCAAAGTGCATCGTCAGAGCTTCTAAGAGAAGCCCTCGAAGCATCGACGTTAAGCGACTGAAAGGTTACCTCCGAATGACTCTGCCTGATCTTGTTTGTATCCATGCTACTTCGAGGTAGAACCATGGAAATATTTTGTTTTAGTATTACCAGACTTCCCTCCGGACAAAATGAAATCCGAAATGATCTCCCGAGCGAATCAACAACCAACTTACTGGTTCGTGAAAAACGCGCGATAACTTTCATCGAATTTCCAATATACGGGATCGTTTGGAGAATAAATCGAACGTGTTCGAAGCGTAATCGGACGTCGTGATTGCGTACGGAACGAATGGTAATCCTTCGATGTGCCGGATGTACTTGTCACGGCCCACGTAAGCAGCCACCTCGAGGCGTGCACACGAACGCAAGCGGCATAAGCGGCGGATATCGTGCCGCTGCTTTGGCTTCCGTTCGCTGATTACGTATCCAGTTTAAATCTCTGCTTCTCTCTCTCTCTGCTCCCTTCTCTTTCCCCTTCGCTCTTGCAACAGCAAGAGCTCAGCCCGTAAAAGTGCGGCTCAAAGAAAAAAAAAAAAGGATCCAGGAAACACTTTAGATGGAAATCGAGTCTGGTACCGCGAGAAACATTGTTTCCTAGCGTTCCGCTGCGTTACGGATATTGCCTCGCACAGTGTAAAGATGTAACCAACCACCGACTACCGTTTCGAAGGATAATCGATTCCATTACTGCGCGTATAATCGACGAGTAATTAACGTTAATTATATCGACGTCAAAGCGTTAACTGGCTTGTACTATTAATTATCGCGGTGTTTCTAAACCAACTGGGAAGGGACTGAAACCTGAGATCTTTACCTACTTGTTTTTTTTTTTTTTAATTTTTGTCCTACCATGAACTGGTTGCATTTTCGACAACGAAAGAGACACGGATGTCCTTCGGTTGTGTCAGTAACAGCGGGTGGATTTTATCCCGTAGTCAGTGATATATCGGCTATCTTACGAAATCGTTCTACCGATCAATAAAGAGACCTGACACGTATCCCTGGCGTCGTTCGGTTGTCGCTTTTATTTCCCGGCGAAACAACGGGCACGAGGGTGTTGGGGAAAGACGGAAATAGCGGAGCAAATTCGGTTGCTGCTCCGGCATTTGAGAGGCCGATGGAAACCCACGCTTACCGACTTTGGCGGCAGCTGTACCAGCACCCACGACCGTAAAAGCCACATTATTACCGGTAGTACCGCTGCTACCCACCTCCGTATACCTGTCGGTAATAACGTTACGAGCGTGTTATCGATCGTTTTGCACGTCGTACCCCGCAAAACGGATACGCCACGACGGTCTCGTAAAAGCTGAAATAGTTCTCTTCTCCTTTTCGTCCCACCGATTCACCCAGGATTGCTCTCTTTCACCGTTCTTCGTCGCACGACCGCCCGAACGAGAACCATTTACACGCGTTATTCCGCCCGAGCTTAAAGGCCGCGTATCTCGCGTTGCTTTTAATAAAAACCCTACCAAGGTGAAAGTTGTTCGAAAGATATACTACGCGTGTTCGATAAACTCGATGGAAAATTAAGGTTTCCATCGTAGATTTATACGAATGCTGTGCCCTCGTAATTGTAACAACGACTCTATTGCGCGTGAAACTCAAAGTAAGCAGAGAATTAAACGTGACGTAAGATCAGAGTTAATAATGTCAATGACGAGGGCAAATATGATTCGCGTAGGAACCGTATGTGTGTACAGAAAGTAATGAGGAACGTTACGTAGGAATTTGGTAAAAGGCGACGTTCTAGCGCTTACGAAACGGAACCTAGTCTACAACTTAACTAGAATCGATAACGCGCTTATCAGGTTAGCGCGAGATATTTGCTAGATAATGCGCTAGTCGTCGCGAAGCCGTCAAAGGCGACACCGCATATCTCATTTGTCGCTTGTCGCGGGAGAAGCGTAATAAACGTAACTGTTCACCCCAAAGCGTGTTACGTAGAAAAACGGCTCTAGTCTGTCAAAGTGCGCGTGTTTTTAAACGACATCGGACACGTGTAAACGAGCATCGACACAGACTGCATCCGGTTAACGGGCGGCCTTAAAGGCTGACCGCTCGGGGGCTCAGCAAGAATCGACGGAGGCACGCGTTGCTGATCGGCAGAATCGTTGATCCCATTTGTTCGCGCAAAGCCAGTCGCGGTCAATCCAATTAATTTATTGGCTTTCGCCGCGGAGCATCCGTACTATCTCGCCGGACAACGCTATATACTTAACGGGCACGAGCTTCTATCAGCGAGAATCGCGGTAATACCCGCGGCGCCAAGCTCGATCGCGAGAGATCGACTTGCGATTACGTACGTACGGGAAACGATCTCTGTCATTAGACTCGTAAACGTTACGATTGAATCGTTGCGAAATCGACTCGATTTCAAAACTTGTTGCACGGATTTTCTGGGAAAGGATTTTATTTCGACATGCTGAGTTCACCGCGATATTTATTTAGTCAGAGGGATAAATTAATTCTGATAAATTGCAAAATAATTTTACGATTCTTGATAGCATTCATTCGAACAAGGATTTCTTGTTTTCTAATTCGATGGAAACGTTTAATTTAGATTTCATGTTTGACAATGCAAATCATTCTATTGCATCTGGGAGATAAAAATATGTACCTATATTCTCAAAGCTTATAATAACGCAATAAACATTTTTCTGTTTGTTTTACTGCTCGTTCGCTTTCAGTTCCGTTAATATCCCTTTCCATGAAATACGTTCCATGCATTTGATCTGTAAGTCGCGTTTCCCTCGTTGTTGGAATTCCGTGTTCTTTATTATTTCACCGCCATACGGTACACACATAAACACACCATTCCCACGTTATAATTGTTATTTTATGCACGCAACCATAGCATCGAGATTGTAACCATCCACATATATTCGTTGTCTTAAAATACCACTGTATATTTTCTACGGAAACATTTTCTGTAAAAGCCTGGAATCTGATTGTTCCAGGGGTCGAGTGAAAATTTCCACAATATTCATCGATGATCAACGTTGATATACAACGAACATAAACATTCGTTTCGAATGAAAATGAAATAAAACGTGTTACCTTTCGTTTCTGTTCACACCGCCCATGTACCATCTCGAAAAACAAACGTTCATAGTTGTTCGCGTTTTGAAATGCGACTGAAAATCAAGTCTGAAAACAGACAGGCCGATCCGAGGTAACGAAAAATTAAATTCAAATTTTCCTGACGGCGGTCGATATCGTTCTCGTGCTGATCGACACGCGAATCAAATAAAGGCGTAATAAATACGTGTTGTCCCTATGAAATCAAGCTAAAACACCGCGTAAAAATATTCCCGGTGCACTGTTTGCCAGCCACGGTGGCCGTATCAATAATAAAGCGATCGAGCACGTTCTCGCGTACTCATTCGACTGATTTTTCGGACGAAAAATCGCTTGTATACGCCGAGAGGGAAAATCCATTTTTCGTTGCGGTTTAAAATATTCATCGCGTTACATCGAATAAAACGGGAACAAGGAGGGAGGCGACAGGGGTTGGTTTCGACGCGAGGGGGGTACAGAAAGGTAGCGGGGAATGTGATTAACTTCCGTTGAAAAGCGAAACGCGAATTATGTCGTTTCGACGAATAATGATGAGAGAGCACAGCCGGCAGCCGTCAATCAGTGTCCTTTACGTCCTGCGGCCGATTTAATTATCCGATATCTCGACTCACCCCTCGCAAAATTCAACCCCTTTTCACGTCACAAAGAGCCTGTCCTTCTCTTTTACCTCTCTCTATCCACCTACGTTTTTATTTTTTCGTCGATCGAGAGCAATCGCAATAACGCGATCAGTATTCGACCAACGCGCGGCCCGAAAACTGCCGTGAAATCGGCGACTAACGGGTGCGACCACCGAAAAAGAATTAATATCGTGACGCGGTCGATTGAAACAGCGGTGGCTGGACGCAGGGCAACTTTCGAGAAATTGTTTTTCCAATATTGCGAGATTTTCGTTGACTTTCGTTAAATCGTGCCACCAACACCGACACAGCCAAAGCGTCGCGCGATCGTTGTTCGCAAAAAAGAAATTAAAAAGAAAAAATTCCGCCGAAGAAACGCGCGCTCGACGACGGCGAAGAATTAATATCGGGACACGAGGTACGGTTGAAATATCACTGAGATTCGACAAAGAAAAACTCGCTCGTATTTTTCGTTTCGTCGATTTCATTATCCCCGTGACGCTTTACCGGTGCCGTCGTAAAAAGAAGCATCGAAAAGAAGAACGAAACGTAGCACGAGTCGATACAACGCGATTTCTTTCGCGTTCATCGAACAAGACCTATCGAACCGTACAAAACGTCTCGTTTATTCTTACCCGTCCCGAGATGCTTCCGTTTATTCTCGAAAAAAGGAGCAACCCTGTCTGAGAATTTCCCGGCAAGAGCGACGTCGTCGAAACGCATCCAACGGAACGAATGCGAAGAAAAGAGAAGAGAAGAAAGGAGTCGTGTCGTTTCATCGTTCTAGGGTAATATTTGTTAACAACTTTAATAACTCGACGCTGCACAAAGTGCATTATCTGTGCATCAGAGAGAAGGCCGACGAGCGTGTCGTGGTTCGCATTACGTCGGATAGTGGCAACAGAACCAATCAGTTGCGTTTGCAGCCACTCAAGTACGCTTAAGTGGCGAATATCAGCGCGCCTAATTACGTTAGTTCCATCGATCTTGCTCCGTCCACTAAAGACTCGATTATCAGCATGCATTATCGGCCGAGTTAAGGGGTTCTCTCTCCTTCTCTCTCTCTCTCTATCTGTGTGCGGTGTCCCCCGATACCACACCGTCTCTTCCGTGAAAGCGAAACACGCGCGTCAAACCGCTAAAGATACATTAATCATTTCGCGAATCGATTCTGGATAAGCCGCTCTCCAGCCACCGAGCCGGCCGAGCGAGCTTTATACATATTAACAGGGCTAAACGGACCGTACAGCGGAGAAAGCACCAGCTAGTACCGACAATTTAATTACCATAATTGCCGCGTAATAATTAAACAAAAAGTTAAAAGCTCTCGCAATTAGGTACGTTGTCCGCGCGAACAGGATCGAAAGGATCGCTCGAATCCCTTGAAACCCTCGATATCATGCATATTTATATCGAATGATAGATTTCTAACGAGGAGCTTCGAAGGGGAGTCGATAATTCGGAGCAGTTTCTTTCGAATTTCGCGTGGAAATACAAGGATTAATAAAATTCAACGGATGTTGGGGGTTTGAAAGTTTTTGAGAAAATCAAAGTTAAAGCTGTGAAGACGGTATGGAAGGCTGGGGTAAATGGAGAATGACAGAGAAGAGCTTCGAGGGCCTGGCGGTTTTCCTCGTACCACAAAACCGCCAACACGTGGCGCGGATTCCGAAACCACCCTACGACCAGAGCCGACCGCATTCGCCCTATAACCGGACCAACTTACAACCCCGTAGTTCGAAAGCCCGCCCACTGGTCAAGGTCTTTGAGGCTCGTACGTGCATTTCAGGGATGAAACACACGTTTCAAATATTCCTCGTGTTCACCTAATACGTACTCACCTCTAAATTATTCAACCTTTACTTACGCAATTCATAGTGTACAAATTAATTTAAATTGAAAAACGAACTGCGTTATTTGATTCCATAAAATAGCTCGCAAATGATAATTTAACTTCAAAAGGAAAGGCGGAACACTGATTAATCGGTATTCGATTTGACGGCTTCTTCGATATTCTAGTTGCTACGGTTCGAGTATAATAAAAGAGCAGAGAAAATTTAAACGAATTGGAAAATTCAATTACCCCTGTATCGGTGATTTTTACGCGTAGAATATCGTTCGAAGCGTTCGTCGATCAAATTAAATTAAACACAGCAAAAATGATTGTAACGTCGCATCAGGTATTCTTTTACGAGTATTCATTATATACCTATACCGACCGTAACGATATGTAATCATCTTGCACGATGTTTTTCCGCGAAAATTGACACGTATGAAAAGTGTATCGTATCGTTCTAGAAACACGGAGAATCTGCCGTAATAAACCACTCGTATGTATAACTACCTAATTATTATAACGAATAAATTATGTACGCGTACGAGTAACAACTTCGTAAACACGAAAATACTTTTGAAATTTCTTCTTCACAACTCGTAATATAAGCAACCAGTCCCGGGTCTGGATACAGCCGGTTGATCGAGATATCTCATCATAAATTACCACTTAATCATACGTTTCAGTTTCATGGTAATCGGTTGATCGCGTTAATTCCAGTCGCTCCGATTTCCCCTCAAACGATCCTTCGGTTCGACGATCACGGTGATATATCTCGAGCTGTGCATCGAAGCAAGAAACCGAGATCAAAATCACGCGACGTCTTAGCAAAGAAAATACGGTTCAATTGTCGGGGTGTTGATTCAACGATCCGCGGTTTCTGTATCCGCGAAAGTAGTTTCTCGAGCGATGAGACACGACGCTTCTGCTTCGACGCTCGAACACAAACGGATTATCACCGTTTGGCTCGGCAAACCCGACGAGCAGCACGAATGAACACGGAAATTATGCAACGCGATAACAGTTCCCTTAATATCGCCAGACAATGTGCCCCAAGATTTGCATGAAGTAAGGAGAGAGGAAGAGCAACGCGAGTGAACGACAAAAGGAGGGACGAGGAAATAATACACGCCTCGTCGAGAACGGTGTATCTTATTGATCATTATGATTATTCCCTGAAGCAGACTGTGAATTCAACCGGGGACTACGGTGCGCGACCGGCATTTGCATAAGCAATGCATTTTGATTCGTAGACCTACATTGTGAGCGGAACACGGAATGACATAAATAATGCATGCCGCGATGATCGCGCGAACCGTGTCTATCGCGGAACGAGAACGATTCTCGCGCTCGTAATTCTTTGGTATGCAAGCTTGCCAACCCGGCGAACCGTACGCGATCCGTTCTACACCCGTTTTGCGATAATTGAGAGATTTTATTCGCGCATCGATCCGACAACGATACCACGCCGCGACGCGGCTTGGCGCGAACTCGCCGCTTCCGCTTTTACTGTCTCGTTTACGAGCCTCTATTACTTCCGTCAGGAAATATTTCATGCGTTGTGCAAACGGTTTCGTGAGTACACTTCATTTTTTTTAATTATGCGGCACTGAATGACACGTGAATTCCATACGGAACGAACGCTCAATTATCTTCCTGATGTATTTTTCATTAAAACATGCCATTCGTGCAATAGAATTAGAGCTTCGTAAATGTAGCGTGTCACCGATGAATTCAAATGGAATTCCTGGTGATACGTAACTTTTGCAACATTTTAAAAACGCATTTGTAAGCTTTGATTAGAAAGTGCGGAAAGGTTAAATTGAACCACCCTGTATATTGGCTCGTATGCCTGGACATATTCATACGGTAAATTTCTTTTATTCCCGGTGGCAGGGCTGGCTCACCGTTCGAAGCGATGTGAATCGAGCTGAAAACACCTGACACACTCAGCGGCAGACACACGCGCAGCGAGTAACAACGGACACGGACACGGACCCTCTACCTTTCTCACTCTACCATTCACATTTTCCGTTTGACTGTCTCGCTCGTTCCAGCGAGCACTCGTGCAGATCCGTCGATAAGAGGCGGCCGCGGCAGTTTAACCCGCCGAGCAATTAAGGCGATACGATCGGTGCTCTCGTGAAATAACGTCACACTGCAGAGAGCTGGATACGTGGATAAGTGCTACCTCTGTGTTCTCGTCCCACCCGTTTCTCTTCTCTTTCCCTCTCGCGTCCTCGTGCCCAACGTTACTGTCCCTCTTTCTCCGATCCTTTGAAACGTGCTTTCTCTCAGCCGCCCTTTATCTATTATGCTGGCGCTCGCACACGCCCGACTACACGCCAGCCGATGCATATGTGTTTACACGCATGCTTTGCATCGCGTTTTCACGTGCGCGCACCGCGACGCCCGATGACAGCGACGACGACGACGACCAGCTGTGCCCGCTTCGCAGGGACCGGTGTGCGCGGCCGGCTTAACATAATAACACAGCACCGCTGACGTTTATGCACTCGGTGCAGGCCGAGTAAATGCACCGTGGAGACTGGCTGCTTGTAAGCCCGACACCGACGGGCCCTTTTTTCCCCCCTTGCTCCGTGGCTAATTAAAGTTAAACACAAATTACAACCGGTCGGGAACGTTTCCGTGACGCACGGCGGCGTTGCGTGTCCGTGAAGCTCGATTGCCTCGAAACCATAAGCACCACGGTCCTTCTCTATTTTCTCGTTGATTGTTCCGTGAACGGTACACAAAACGATTCGGTCGGAATTATTCGAGCGTTCTTCCCGTTGATCTTTCGTGCTTTTTCGCGTTCAAAGTTATTCCTTACTTAATAATCTTATTTACATCCAGCGAGATAAGAATTAAAACTCTTTATATAATTGCGGCTAAACGCAATCTCGACACGCTCTTCGATAATGAAAACCCTCATAATCCGCGCGATAAAGAATGAACAAGATTAGTAAAAAGTAGTAACGTTGTTGGACAACAAAAGCGTGCAGGAGAGAAAAGGGGGAAAAAGCGGACGGTCCCTGGTTGTGACCGGGTAAGCAAAAGATAACAACGAGAGCACGGAAAGAAGAGCTTGAAAAAAAAACACGTGGAAGCGGAACGAAGATTAAATGAACAGAAGCCAGGGAAAGCGAACAAAGGACCGAAAGCAACGGTTCGTCTACTCCGAGTGGACCAGGTAATTACTGGCCGAATCTCCTCTGTCTTTCCCCACCTCTGACGCCTATCTTTTCCAGCCACCCTCATCCCACCTCCACCATCATCATCCCACCCTTAGTCGTTCTCTTGTTCCCGTTGAGAGTTGCCGCGAAAAAGCAGCAGGAGATAAAAGCACCAGGAGAAAACTCCGTCGAGCTACGCCAATGGGGCGCGGTACTTTAGCGACACAAAGGAAGCTCAAATATCGGCCAACTGTCGTAGCCTGGTGCCACCCAACCCCTGAAACGACCCCTCTCTTTCACTGTCCGCTTCATACCTTTTCTTGCTCCAAATAGGGGAGAGAAAAAGAGAGAAACATCGACATGGAGCGAGAGAGAAAGGTCGTTTCGACAAGAGCACGACGGTACAAAAGCTCTACGATAATAGAAAGCACAGCAAGAACCACCCTGCTAGTTCGGTCACCTAATCTGTTACAGTCATAAACCCCATTTTTGTCCCTCCATTGCCGCCCTTTTACGAGCGGCCAAAACCACCCCAGTGTTACACTGTGTATACCTATACAGACCCGCGGACGTGTTTATGTGCACAGTTTATGCCTCTGTGAAGTCAAATCCTTTCAGTGATTGCTTTCAGTTAAGGGCACACGTCAATCAATCTCCCTTTTAACAGCAATGTTATTTCATTCTCTTCAACCGGTTCGAATGTTCCCTTAGAAAACCAAATTATTAAGAGTCATAATAACTGGAAGGTTCGGTACCCATTCAAGCTTATTTATCTGAAATTCGCGTATACCTGCAATTTTTATCTCCCTTCGTGATTTCTTCCCACAGTTACGAAACGCAATTCGCTCGTTTCATCTCGACGATCTTTAAGAACCGACACAATGTTTCGAAGTAACTTTGCATAAGGGTTGACTGCGTCAGGGGTGAATATGTTACAATTACTGGCAAACCGAACGACCGGGGGCACTTTGGAAAGGCCTGGGGTCGTCGTTCAATCCCCGACACTTACGAACAATGTCACCCTTCTTGATCTCCGGGGAGCGAGATACCATCTTTTTCTCTTCTCTTTTTCCCCTCGAAGAAGGGCGGGAAGAACTGACGGTCAAGTCGAAATGAAATTTCTCGAGTGGGATGGCCACACACCACCATTCTCGTCGCCACTTCCTTCCTTGCTTTACGATAATCTCGTTATCTGACATTATAGGGTGGACTCAGCCCCGTTTCTTCCCCTACGAGGGTGCGTGCGGGCAATGAAATTCGAGCACGCGGCGAAATCATTGGAGAGCATCTAAATTGCGATTCTAATCGGGAGCACGTATGTGTGTGTTCAACGATCTGTATCTCTAGCCATAAATGCAGAATATATGCGAATCACAAGTCACAATTTGTCGAGAAGAAAGCAGAAATTACGGGACTCTTTTCAGAGAATCGTTGAAGCGTTCAGTACGACTGAATCGACTTGTATCTAAATTAATCTGATACACTATAAAAAATGCATAAGCTTCTGCCATCTAGTGATTAAGAATAATAAATAACGCTATCAAGTTAACCCGAATAATTTTAACATTAACAGTGGATTCTAAGCTGTTCATATACGTCCTTCATAAATAACAACCTACTTTTATAAAACGTACATACACGTTTTTCGCATCGAAAGGATTAAACATCGACGAGGAATTTCAGTGAAAAGAATTCAGTCCATAAAAGCGCCAAGTATGTCGCGTATTCATAAAACGGTTCGCATTATGCTCGTTCCAAGAAAAATACCAAACACGGCATCCGTAACAAGAAAACAAAAGGACAAAAAGGATCCTGGAATAAATCCCAATTACGTAAGCTGTATTCGTTTTAGTTGAAAGCAAGGCGAATCAGTTTTAATTGTTTTTCTATGTCCAAGCTGATCGTTAACCTGTTTCTCGGGGCTATGATTGGTACGGCTCGAACGGGACCAGATAAACGTGCAAGCGTGACAAGGAAGATAGGGGAGAAAAGTCTTTCGTGTCTCCTGGATGTCGAGCCATTATCGAAGCTATCTCCCGACAACGCTCGTCCGAGGCTTTTTAAGAGCGTAGCTGCCCTTTATCTGCGAACAAGCTGCAGCTAATGTAGCTACGCGACCAGCTCTGCCCGACCCGACTACTTTTTCTTATTATCTCTCCAGTTGACATCGTGGCCTCCCCGACCCCGAACCCAAGTGTTCAAAAAAAAGAGGATAGAAAAAAAAAACAAGAAATGAGATACATCTTGTTAGCGCGGTGCGGACAAGGAAACGAAGACTTTAGCTTCGATAAGAACGAAGAAAAAAAGAGGACAACCGTATGGTCGATCATATTTCCTTTCAATGTTTTTTTTTTCTACACCGAGACTGAAAGAGAACTCATTCAGAAAGAGAGAGAAAAAAAGCGTAACCTGATCTATTCTTTTCACGCCACGGAATATCTCGGTTTCGGATTACACGAAAACACCGGTTTCGTGGATTCTTGGTAAACTATCGATCACGCCAAGCAGAAAAAATCATGTTACCCAGTGGAAAAAAAGGTATAGTATTTTTTACCCTTTTATGAGCCGCACTCTTCTCCATTGAGGAAGAACATCATTCAATGAATGGACGTCTAGATATTCGAAAGAATGTCAGATTTCGTTCTCAAGGTGATCTTTAAATGCGATTCTACATTCGTATCGATGAATATTCAATTTATCTGTTAACACATTCGACTTTTCCGATGCATACATTCGCGTTTCCGCCGCGGTCTTCAACGTATACACTTCGTGTACTTCTTCCTGTGGACTATGATTCCCCTTTGGCGAGCATGTTCCGCTCTTCGGAAAGTTAGCGAAGCGTGCGTAGTCTTGTAACGTTGGTAGCGAATACCAATATTCGCTCGAGCAACTACGAAACTGGCTGGTGGAATGGCATTGTGTGCACGCTTGCACAATCTTCCTCTCCGCGGGCTACGTACGCGTCAGGAATCACTCGGTTCGCCGTGCACCGTGCGTTGCACGCACAAAGCTCGAGCTGGCACAGGTGTGCGTATACACGGAGCGTGTACAAGCGAGTGTACCGTCATTAATCGCGAGCGCGTGCAATCTTTCAGCGTGACTATCACTAACACCATCACTGTATCGAGACGAGGACTGAATCGCTAACGGTAATTGTTGTTTGCCGTACATAATAATTTCGTTACTCCTCGTGGAAATTCGAGACGGTATATGTTTGCAATTTATTAGATACTGCACGAAAGCACAGAGATTCGTAATCAGACGGAGAGATTTTAAGGAGTTCTCCTTTTATGGAGATAATCCTTTAGTGTTGCTCTTCGGATTAGTCAAACACCGATAGACCGAAGACGAGATTGAACTCGGTACATTATCGGAATCGTGTTAACACGTACGAGCACGTATCTCGTAGCCGTATACGTAGACGAGCGTGGAACGAACGAACAGGTACATTGTTAAATCGTAGAGAACGAAAGAAGCGTGAATCGGTGAAAGGAAATGGAAGAGCGAGCGAGAGAAGTATTCGAACGAGGTGGAACGACGAAGAAACAAGAGTTGGAGGAGAAGAAGAAGAAAAGGTAGCCATAGATGGGATCGAGCCGGTAGTATACGGTAGCCGCCATGTATATCATTAACCTCATCCTCGTTTTTCGCCTCCTACTCGTATACCCTGTTCCATCGCTGCCACCTTCTTTCTCCCAAGCTACGTGGCGAACGTGGGTCTCAACGGTCCGATGAAACAGGAATGTCACGTCTCCCTTTCGCACCCATGGTACAAGGTTCGACGTCTCTTTCTACGAGCGACCTTTCCTCTCATTTCGATCTGCTGTCTTCTCTGTCTCGCTCTTTCGTTTCTCCGCTCGACTGATCCCATTCTCGCGACGGACGATCCGTCCTGCTTCCTCGGTGACGTTCACCGATTTTCCATCTCGGTTGGCCTGCCTGCTGGTAGCGAACGAGCCAGCATGCACAAACGAGTAATTAACTATCTCCGTGTGGGACACGTGTTCCCACCGTGCTCCCTCTGCTTCTCTTTCCATCCATTCAGTCTCATCCCAGCTTTCTCCGTTCTCTGTCCGCTCATTCGAACCCCTTCCCTTCCCTACCCTTCCTTCTCTCATTTCGTCTCGCTCGGACACGCTGTCTCCGAACCACTCTGTTTGCACACACGCTCTTATGTTAATTCGGCTTAACGCCCGAAAGCCCTCGAGAGGAGGGTCGCGGCTCACTTCCAAAAATTACGACCGATCACGAAGAGGGACCCCCGAGGTGGTCACGGACGACCTCGTGGAAAATAATAGCGGCAAAGGGAGAGAGAGTCGTATGTTGTTAAAAGGGGGAAGACGTCCCTCGTACACGAGGGTCGTTTACCGGTTAGGGCTGCCAACGATTGTCGTTGGAATACTTGATGAGTGGTAGCGAAGACTGGATTAGCCTGGCCCATGGGTTTCACGTGTGACTTGACACGACGACCGTAAACAGGAATTTGATAATCCGATAGCAACGTGTGCTTTAGGAATGACTAACCCGACCGAACATTTCCGAATTTGGAGTACCTAAACATTTTCTGATCTACAATTGAACTAACTTTAAAGTTGAGAAACTTATTTTTTCTGTAGATATGCATACACGACAAAATAGCATATTAGAACTCTATTATAATAGTAAAATCGTTGTAACATGCTGATGCACCTTATTTCAATACAATAGATCCAATATGCATATGTATCTAAAAATAAAAGTATATTATTACCATATCATTAACAATGTTGTGAATTTTAAAAATATTACCATTTAGTTGATTAAAGTGATCGATGACCTCGTTAGTATTCGACTTGTTAATTACCCATATGTATTTTCTTTTAAAATGCTATTGCGAGTCTCTTTTTTTTTTAAACCGACCCACGGAATTAGAACGCGACAATTTATTTCCACCGGGTCGATATAACGAAGAATTAACACGAATGCAATTCAATTAAGTTGGTGGAAAACGGCGAAAGCTTAATCGGTATTCAAATGACGGCTAAAAAAGGCGAAAGGAACGAAGTTGAAAGTATATAATGAAAATAAAAAGGACGGTAAAGGACGAGCGATGAGGAAAAGGGGCAATATATTTGATTGCTTTTACACAATTCATGATAATATTCTAAAAACACGCCACACAAGGATAAGCGTGTTTTTACCGTCTGTCTTTCTATTAACGGTGAACCATTCTCCTGCGACGTTTTCGTGCCAATTTTCCTATTATTATGAGCGGTAAGATGATTGGCCGAGGGCAATGGCACTGGCGTCGTTCGGTCGCGACCCCTTTTCCCATCCTTATTCCTCTACGACACTTTAATGTTGTAAGAAACAGACAAGAGGTCGTAAACTAACCATTAACCGTTTGCTCTCTATTGCCTTGAAACAGCACACGATCATTTGGGAAAATATTATCGAACAATGGGTATATAAAATCCTTGGATTTTCCACAACCCTGATTTTTGCAATTCAAAAAGATTCTGAATACAAATTATATTCTCTTAGAAAGGTTTCTTATGGCTTGTTTCCAACACTCTCCAAAAGACACTGTTTAGAAACAGGAAAAAAGAACCCTCTTAATGGGAGAAATAGCAGAACAACATTATGTCAGTAGGAACATCGTAAAAGCCAGCTCCCAAGAGTTTTAAAGTGGTACCATAAATTACGAGAGAAGCACCAGCAGATCTCGATCTTTGAGTGAGACACTAGTGTCGGTTTTCTGGGAAAATATAAACGGGTCCTTCTCCGTACAGTGTTTACAAGTCTAAGAAAGATGATCCTCCATTATGCTTACAAACGAGGAATTTTCTTCACCTCATATTAAAACGTATATATACTTTCAGGAAAAAGCGTGAATATACAACGTCTGGACTCTTAAGTCTTATAACACTGTTATATTAATAAAGCAATGGTGCGATGATGGATTTAAAAAACAACCGAGAAATACATAGTCTAGTGAATTTATGTCGCTTTTGGACAGTGAGTAGAAACACATGGCCAGGAGATGATCAAAACGCGAAGCAACACTTGGTATCGCGTAGCTATCGAGCGTTAGAATGCTGTTTAGAGAAGGAGTAAACAGGAGAAGATGGCAAACAACCGAACATTTCGCTACTTTCGAGACAAGGAACACTATCGCTAAAGTGTCCTGACATGGAAGAACAAACAAAGATCTTCAACCCGAGAAGAAAATTTCTAAAATACACAGTACAAAATTATAATTCAAACAGAATTTATTTAATGTTCCCAGTTCCAAATTATAAAAACGATCCCATGATCGAGCCGAGTTAACGACAGAAGCAACGAGAAACCGAATGTTGTCCAGCGAGTTTCAGGCTGGCTAGTGTCAGTGTCCAACGGCTAAAAGAAACTGATTAGTGTCCAGGCGCGTTAGCCGATGACAAATATTTGAACGTTTCTTTCTCGTTCCGTTGGTTCGTTTCTATACGGTGTGTATACCGTATCCATGACGACGTGGCCTAAGAGAACGGCGTGGAGAAGAGGAGGCAGAAGGAGATGGAGAAGAAGCACCAGGCTCGACGAACGTCCGGCAAATATTTGCATAGCGCGGCGGGTTTGCGGAAAACCAGTGTGCCGTCGGCCAAGCGGACGTATTCGAAAAGAATATCTCTCTGTATATATACGTGTATGCACACGGGACAGGTAGAGAGCGTTGAAAATTTGCGAGTGTGTCGTTTGGGGATCTCTTGAAAAACGATCGAATCCGTTCTTCCATCTCGTAGACAGGGCTCGTGATACAGTAAAGCGGTTCTCTCGGAGAAAGAAGAAAATCCCTCGAGCATTTCATGGGTTCTCTGTGGAATTGTCGAGCGTAAAAAGATTTCCATTCGCGGTGTGTTATGCAGACGCTACAATGAAATCCATTTAACGTTGCGACGCGACGCTTTAACTACCAACGTACACACAGGTTGCTCGTTTAACGACTATTTTCTCGTTACGCGTGCATACCGCGCTACACTTATTAAACGTTATAGAATTTTCCTACAACAATTTCTAGTCCCCGTGCAAGAGGGAAACGATTCAGGGGCAAACATCGTTTCTTTGGAATGTTTTCATTAAGTTAATTTTATGTTTTAAGTTTAACGAGCTACCTAACTAATGAACACCTTTTATGCACGGTTGATACCGGTAGTTGGTAGCACGGTAAGCAACGAAAGAGGAACACGTGTTTTCGAATCTTTTACGAGATATTCCCATATTCGGTGGTAATAAATTTGCTACCACTTTGAATACCGATCAGCGTTATCGGAGGACGTCAATATATCACGAAGTAATCGTTATTTGTTGAAATGATCTAATTCGATATCCGCAGCATTTCCACCAAATTAAATCAACAATGATTCACCGGCGAAATCTCGTTTTCGTAGAATTTTTCGTACGGTCGATGGCCAACGGGATAATAACCCCCCGCGGTGAGAAATTACAGAGTCCCAAAGCATCAGGATTAAAGGACAAAAGGGCAGTGCGAGACGCGGGAGCCGCTGATCGAGGATACTCGTTAAATATACATCCGCAGTGTGTGCGTGATGCCAGCAGCAACGGCGATAAGTAATGCCACGACCGATTGTAAGGCTTAGCCCGTGGGGCAATTTTACGGGGCGGAGAAGCGAGGAGAGAAATGTCCGCAGTCACGGAAGAGAGGAGTCATGGAAACGAAATGCCCGGTGTGCGAGCGTGCGATGTAGAAGCCGAAGAGGGAGAGCACACACAGGGCAAACACAGGAGGGAACACGACAAACTGCCAAGCCTAATGCCAATTAGTGCCATTCTCCTGTACACGAGCAGGTCCGAGGGGACTCGAAGAGGCTTCCTCGGACTTTCTTTTTCCCTCCTTCCATCTTACAGCCAGGTTTACAAAGCGGTTAGGCATATTTATCGCGTTATATACGTGCACGCGTACACAGGATCGCGAGACGAGAGTGTGCGTACGCCTATGCCATCGTATCCGTCATCGCTTCTTGCCAAGTGCTTGCACGCATTATTCGAGGCGAACGTGCACGAAATACTTATGTACTCGCACATACCGGTTCGTTTGTGTCCCCTTTCCATGGCTACAACCACTCTTCTCGTTTCTCTTTTTCTCTTTTTTTATTTCGTCGAGGGTAGTTCGATTTATATAAAGCCGTAGCTAACGAGTCGTGAAAATCGTGGACGACCCTTAGGTATCGAACGGTACTTTCGACTTCTACCTTATTCTTTTATTCGACGAGAAACGAGCGAAAATGTCATTACTCGAAGGCGCAATCTTCTATCCATACGATTATCGTAACCGTAAACGATTATGAATAATTAACATCGAAGAACAGAGCAAGTCACATTAGCCGGAAGAGTATCAGGACGTACTAATTACCCGTTTTCGCCGTTACGGAACAAGAGAATTTCGTATCCCTCTCGATCGAAATTCTCGTTTAACGAGTCTTCAAACTGCTCCTCGAAAGGAATCGCTTTCACCCCTTGGTCGCTTCTCATTGTAAGGTTAATACTAGAAGCGATTCAGCTTCAGAAGTGGAGGATTAACTGTCGGGTAAACGATCGAGGAATAAATGCTTGGAACGAGATTGCCGGGCCACGTACGAAAGGAGAAACAGGGGTCCTTTCGAAGGAGTTAAAAGGAGGAGACGAGGGCGGTGGTAGAGGTAATTCGAGAGTTATTTAAACGAGGAGCGAGAGAGGTCGTGCTGGAAGCAGACTTCCATTCCATTCCATTCCACTCCGTTCCATTCCATACCATTCCACTTGGAAACGCATGCAGACGTAAACACAATCGCCCAGGCACAATGGATTATGTTCGGAACACTCGAAGACCCCTTGTAGGTCGGTTAAAACGGACAGTGTCTGAGAAAGACGAGGGACAAGAAGGAGGGGAACGAGGGCATCGTGTCTAGCCCGGGCTATCCATACAGGGCACGGTCGAAAGATAAATAATTTGGGTGAAAAGCGTTGCCGGAAGACAAACAGGGAGGGGTTCGAATGTCTCACGAAACACCGCACCAGCAAAGAAAAGAGCCACGCGTTCCCTCGGTGTGCAAACAAATTTCCGTTCGATTGGAAATATTTATTGGCCCCGAGGAACGACGGATGTTTTCCGACGTCTTTCTCCCTCGAACGGTGTGCGCATTTTAAAATCGAGTATCTCGAACGAGCGGCAATCGGAAATGCCTACTCTTCGCCATGTATTATGTACCGTTCATTCGAGAAGCTCGTGATTTTCAATCGCATGTTTTACGAATTATCGAACACAGCGGCAAAAATTTCTGTGCTCGTTCAATCCACCCTTCGCGAAATAGGCTCTCCGTAAAATCACGGATTATAAAGCAAGTGCTATGATAAAAAAAAAAAAGAAGCAGGGAATAAAGAGAGACGATACGCTCAATATAGGGTGGTGAACAAACACGCGGGTTCGCAGAATAATTGAAAAGCAATGGAGAAAGAAGAAACGTACTCTCGCCGTGGGATTTCTCGAGTAGGATGTTCCTTGTTGAAACGGAAGACGGAACGGAGTGGGGTGGCAAAGTAACCGCGAGGGTCTACGGCCAAAGCACTCGACGGTCCTCCTTTGCTCTCCCGGTGGACCAATTTACGGCACCCCGAGGACTCGGGTATTACGCTTCACGCTCGGGGGTTCGTTTCTGGCCATTGTTGCGCCAGTCCAGGGGATTATTTCGGTAGGGACGAAGAACTGGGGTCGGCCTTCCAGTTGCAGTCGTTCGCCTCTTTCGCTTAGCTACCCTCGGATTATACGTTTCCCGGGCACCTGCAGCTAAACTGTGTCCCGTCTGGTCTTTTTTTCGAAAGTGAGAAAGTAGACGACGAAAGAAACGACAGTTCCCCAGGATGTCTTTCTTTCGATTAATTCGCCTTGATATCGGAAAGAAAACCATTTAGCGTAATAAGCTACTTCTCCGACTTCAGGCATCTGTGTTCTTCTTTTGCCCTATCGTTGATTGCCCACCGAGAGACTCATTAAAAACTCTTACAAATGGCAATTATAACCGGGAAGCCAACGATAAAGAGCGTTCGTCCATTTAATTATCTGTCTTATTGGAAAGGAAACTAGGCGAGTATGTACGGATAAATGGAGTCGCCTTATCGGCAACGTTAACAGTACCAACCCTGTACAGAGAAAATCGTTTTACGTTCTCCCTGAAAGTTCTTATCGTTGAACGAACCCCCGTATCGCGTTATTTTCTCTCTCGTCTTTCTTTTTTACGGTACTTCGATACGCTCACTCGACACGATGTTCCCTTTTTATCGACAAGATTTTTACGGTCGTACATTCCGGCGTACAATAATACGAGAAACCAGTCTCGAGGGCGTTGCTTCTGAGAATAATGGAAGAGACAATGCGTCGGGTCAAAGGCTAGCGGGAAGAACGATACGCGCCCCAGGTGTCGAACAAATCGTATAGAGAGAAATACAATTTGAGCATGTTCTATCGGCCGCAGTCAGACGCTGTTTCAACGCTCCAATACGTAGCGCGAAACGATTTTTTCCGGTCGCCGCGTTCGTTCGTGCCAAGTAATTGTATCAACGAGCAAACAACACAGATATAGTATATCGCGAAACGGCCAAGCGGTTGTTCGGCAAAAAACAAAAAAGACTAACAAAACGAGTAAGTGGTGAATGAAAGAAAACGCGAAGCAATAACAGGGGAACGTGAAAATTAAAACAATCGGTTCCTCCTCTCTCTTTTCCTTTCACCTTACCCCGCCGTACGCCGAACAAGAAGCAGCAGTCGTGTAATTACCGCGAGCGGCAGCACGAGATCGCGATTCCGCTTGGCCAGGAAACGTATAATGGGAGTATAATGCGTGAAATTTACTGGGCGCATCAGCATAATGGACGACGTGACGCTCAAGATATCACCGTGATTCCATATTTCCGTGCCGACAGCGGGATTCGATTCGCTTCGCTTCGCTTGTCTCATCGCATACCTGCGGCCCGTGCTTCGAACAAACGCATTACCATTCCGTGTAGCGTTGCACGGCTTCGAAGCTTAAAATCAGTCGATTATCGTGCGGTTTACTCGTCGAGGAAAATCATCGATTCGCCAATAGATTCTCCGGTCGAAGAGAAAAATACTGTTTTCGCGTCGTCGTGTACGAACGACTGTCGTGAAATTTTCAAAAGTTTTTTCAGCTGTGCATGCACGAACTGCATTTACACGAACCATCTGGGCAAACGTGCCGATTAAACGTATCAATATTTGTCGAATCAGGGCTCCGACGCGAACGCATGCCACAGTTTGCAGAAAGGTTACCTTCATGTTCTCCTGATACCAGACGCGCACCAGTGTTTCGCCACCAGCGCGACCTACCTTCTTCGTGGTAAAACGAGACACACATACAATATACAACGCACACAAGTTCGTTAGAATGATCTGGTATCCCTCTCTTTAGCCGTCTTTCCGTCGCTTCTTCACGCCACTCGACGGAGTCACCCTTTTTCCACAACATTGTCACCGCCTTTCAAGAGACAGAGTCACGACTCCTTTTTTACTTTCTCGCTTACTCCGTCTCTTCACCGCGTTTCTCGCCCCGTCCATATTCCGCCCCGTTGCTCACCACGTGCTACAATATCGTCGGGCCGCATCCGGTGTAACGTCTGTTATTAGGGATGGGCCAGATGAAGCTTTCATTATTCTATCCAAGAGGGGTCCTCTCTCACCCCACCTCTCACGGTAACACACCGTTATAATACAAAGTAATGGACGATTTTTTGCTTTCCTCTCTAATTATTGTTATTATCGGCCCGGGGCAGGTATAATGGCAACGGAAATAATGTAATGTTACGTTTCCAGCGTCGTCTTAAACGTGAAAATATCTCGCGCGACCTATTAATTCCGCGTTCTCACGCGTCGTTACCGTTTCTAACCGCGTTCATCAACGTCTTTCTTTCGTTCTATCGCTCTACGTTCCCATTAGAATAAACGTATTACGTCCATTCGACACGGTTTGAATGAAAAAGAAAAGGAAAAACCAAGCGACGCGCTCTTTCCTTCCTGCGGTTCTCTGTGCTCCCTTAGCTTCGTTCATGGTATCCTGTTCATCGACCGGCAACGATTTAACAGAATAAAACGCGGCGTGAAATTATTCTCCGGAACGGAATACGCACGACTAGAGGCAATCTGGTACCGTCGTTACGGTTATGTACAACAAGCGAGACGCTTTAATCCGTGCGGCTATTAAAGAACAGACACGAACTCCGTGGCTGGTCGGAGAGGACACGCGATGAGAGAAGACCTTGTCTCGCGGTACTAGCCCCGTCGTCGTCGTCGTCGTCGTCGTCGTCGTCGTCGTCTTCGATTCACGGATCAATAGGCCTCGTCTTGGCGAGACGAAATACCTTTTACACGGCTCTCGGATTAACCTCGAATTCGTGACGGGTTTGCAACAACGTTTCACCCCGGCGCGGCTATCTCGAAATCTTGAAACGTACACGTATGCGCGCACTCCCAGAATGCACGTGTATCCAACGTGTTACACACACATAAGAGAATGTACGCGCGATGCAAGATAAATGTGTGCACCGGGACGCACGTGACCGTATTAACAGCGAACCTAGAGGCACGAAGAAACCGCGGTTCGGCATTATTATCGCGTTCGCGTTTCCATCTCGATCGAGGAATGTTTTGACGCGCACGTTTCCTCGACAAGGGTGTAACACCGCGGCGCGATCTTACTCGGTAATCGTCGGCCGTTTGAAAAATTCTACGGCCAGGTAATTCGATCGACGATCGAAAGGCGTTACACCGGTTTCTACGCCGCTGAACGTGATCGGAATCGCACGGCTACGCGCAACACCCTTGCACACGTGAAACTCGAGCCAACTTGCTCTAGCTACGCTCGGCATCGCCTTACCAGCTACAAATCGCTCAAACCGCGTAACAAAGGCGTAACGGTTCGAAAATTGGCCATCGAAAATAATAAAAATTTGAGAAATTCGCAATTATAAACATATGTTACCATACCGTTTAACGAAACGATAAAATACAAGTTCAAAGAATGAAATAAAAGTAAAAATAAAAATGGTTGAATAATTTCACTCACCGGATGCCTGGCAGCAGCAGCAGCCACAGCAGCGGCGTTGATTCCGGCACTGGGATACATATTTCCTCTCTGGTATCAAACTGGTAGAAAATCGTAACACTCTCGTGTGTGTTCTCAAATCACGTAAGCGATACGATTCATGTCACGCGTCACACCGATGCTAACAAATAACCAACAATAACAACGCGATCGAGGATAAACAAAAACACCGATTCAAAACGCCCGCGCGGGCTACGAGTACAAGCAGCGATCCTTTCCACGGTTCTGTCCGCGGTTCTGTCGATACGATACGATCGAGAAGGTCCCCGCCACCGTTGCACGACGATGATCCATCGGTGGATTTTCACGTACGCCACTACCGCATTCTCGTCGAAATTATTTTCACCGTATAGAAAGTATAACTCGTGTCACCACTTATTTCTATCGTTCATTGAGGTTAGATTCGTGACACCGACGACGCCACGAAGAATTCCGTACGGACGCGAGGAGCGTGGCGTGCCCTTTACACGGTCGGTAAAACAGATCGATGGCCGCCGTCGCCGCGCCGCGCCGCGTCAACCGTTTCCCGACAAACCTTCTTTTCTTCGCATTAAACGAACAAAGAGATTAATCTCTTTGCCTTTTATCGTAGCTTCACTTACTCAAAATCGAAACACCATCACACTGAAGATACACTGCACTTGTTTACCAAGCTAAACGGTGGCCCGCCGCCACTTTGAGGTTAAGTTTACCAACACTAGCACGCACGCGTCCCTCCGTTCTCGTATACCGTATCCGTGGAGAAATTCCTTCGCGTGAAAGCGAACGCGTCCGTGAATCAAAGTTAAAATACCGATCGAAAGGAACCGTCGAAAGGCAACGTGAAAGCGTACACGAAACAGCAAACGTACAGACGAACAACAAGAACAAACTTCTCCGCTCAACGGCCTCGGAGCGACTGATGGACGGGCGAGTGGTGGGGATGGTATCCCCTCCACGCGCGATCTTTCCATTCCCCCACTCCGACAGGCCGTTACTCCACAGTTAAACCCGCCAAGCACCCCCTCGAATGTCTCTCCTCGTTCTCGACGCTCGTATTAACCGGCGCGATAGCTCCTTCACAATTAAGTCGCGTTACGTAAGGGTCTCGAAAAGGCGAGCACGAAAATCACGGCTCGTTAAAACGTCGGTACCGTCCTCCCTCTTTCTCTCTACGCCGCTCGCTCTTCCGTCTTTCTCGCTTTTTCCTTTTTGCCACTCTCTATTTCATAGCACCTGTCGTCCTATCGTATACTTGATCCGCTTTATCGATCAACGATGAAGCCTCGGATACGTCCATCATGATTTCGGCGCGCCGTCGACGCGACGAGTGACCCGGCTTTGCCTTTAGGGCCATTTTAGTTGACCGTAATTAATCTGGTTTGAAACGAACAGTTATATCCGCGTTAAGCATAGCGGCAATCGAACGATACACAGTACGTAACATCGATTCTATTATGTACACGACCAACACGATACGTTTATTAATACTCTCTACCCCCTCTATGTTTTTCTTTTATTCCCTCCTATTTTCCCCGGGAATTGTTTTACCGTCGGCTCGATTTTTTTTTTTTTTCTTTTTTAGCGCTATATTGACGTTGCGAAATTTAATGCTAGCGATCACTGTTTCTGTATTAATGGAAGATGACTCAACGCGCTCATTTATCAACGTTGATTACGTTCGTTTTTTTCCATTCGTTCGAAGCTATTATCGCTGATACGACGGTTAACGAGTGTGTGCAAACAATATTTGCTGACTACATTCAACTACCTTTGGAATCTAGACAATTCAAAGTATCAATCTCGTGCTACGACCAATGACTAAGGGAACAAACGGTTCTTGGAATACTTTTTTCGTGCCGTCCCATTATCTCTTCGCTCGTGCTTCGTTTTAACGGATACGATTTGACGGGAGAGAGGAAGAGAGAGAGGAACGAAAGAGGGAAAGATCGTTACCCCTGGGAGATATCGTAACGCGAATCGTGTATTCTACGGGTGTATAGGTCCAGCGATTTTTGCAAGTTGAAGCACGAAGACTAGAAGCCTCGAAAGTTTTCGGTGCGGCAGATACGGTCGAATAAACGAGAGGACAGAGCACGGAACACGGCGTGCCATGCATACGCGTAGGTATTAGTTGCTTCTCTCGGTTCGCTCAGCGTGTGCAAACAAATCGAAAGTTTTTCGCAAAATGGCCGTCACCGGGCTGACACGGATGTCCGTATAAACTCTCTCTCGCTCTCTCCTCGTTCCGCGTATTCACCCAACTGGCCGCCGACTGGCTGCCTCTCTCGCCACTCGTGATTTCCCTCACTTCCCACACCACCACAAATATGGCGCCTCCACCCGTTTTCCCAACCCCTACACAACGTGCCTCTATCAAGCGACAACGAGAGCGAGAGAGATGCGAATGGAATATATATATATATATATATACACACGTGCATCCAACACGATTGTATCCGAATATCCGTGTGTAGCAAGTACGATCCCTATGCGTGTGGCAAAGGGGGTGCCCCTATGTGAATATCGGCGCAGCACACAGTCCCAAGCAGTTTCCTACTTGATTGCCGCTATCGTCCGCTCGCTTCGTAAAGGAACTGATCCGCGCGGACTACGGTTACTCGCCTCGACCAACCAAACCACGCCGGTTCGTGACTTTGCCAATAACGACATTTCCAGCCCCACCATCCAACCAGACAGCCGCAAAGAGTCGAATGAAAGCACGACCTCGGCCAATGAGAACGATACTTTTTCAGCTGGCGCCTGTACGTTAGATCCGCGCGGAGTGTTGCTCAAGCCCCACGGATGTTCCTATACGGCGGAATGAAGGTGCTACGCGAAGCCGCAGCGAAACATGAAAAATAGGGGGCTACATGAGGAAAAACACGGACCGGGTAGGAAGGAGGAGGGCTCTGTGGGATGGATCCTACGAACCGAGACACCAAAGGCTGGCGCACAGTCGTGGTGGTTGTGTGCGCTGGTGCGGGGCATCCGTGAGAGGTGGGGGAGAAGACGTCGAGGATAGAGGCCGAGGATGAGAATGGAAAAGTAACATAACGAAACGTCGATCCCATTACCTGCAGCTCTCTCTCGCCCTGCCGCCACCGTGCACCGAGCCCTGCTTTCGACCCTTAATCCAAAGGAGGATTAGAAAACCCCATTGTCATGCTTCGCGGAACGCGGGATGGGATATATACATACATATGTAGAGAAAAGCACTCCGCACAATTTCTCCCCTGCTTTGGGCTCGCCTCCTTTTCCTCGTACAACCCGGAGGCGGTAGTGCAGGACCCCTCCTAATGAAATAAATACGTGACGTGCCGTAGCGACGATGCGATGGTAGTTCTATTTATCGCCAGGCATCAACTTTTTGCGAGGATGCAGAGAGACGCAAACTACTCCCCTGCCTTGATGATTCCACACCCGTTTCACCGTTTTCCTTCCTTTCTCGATCCTGTTTTAACGCGTTCCCCGTCTAGTTGGATATCGCTCTTTGTCTTGTTGCACAGGGCGAAGAAGGAATATAAGGCAGTGCCGTGGAGTGTTGGCGAAGCTGTCGGTCGCGCTTGGTCGGCTGCGGTTTATGCGGAGCCGCCTTGCCTGCCGCCTGCCGCAGCCGGTTTGCGTGTTCGCCCGTGTTCGCTCAGTGGATACGTGTCCTCGGTGCGGCTCGCTGCTCACCGAACGACCGTCGACGCTCTGCTACGGCGAGTAAAGAGGAGAGATCGAGCCAGAAAGGGTGAAGGAAGACAGGGATAAAGGTAGAAAGCAGCAGCAGCAGCGAGAGGGAGAAAGAGAGATGAGCTGACGCTGGGAATAACGAGGGTGAGAGAGACACCGTGAGGCGGCAGAACCAGTCGCTGCGGTCGTCGCGGCTAACCGCGCCGGTGCTCTCAACCCGCGGCGACCTCGCTAACCGCACCAAGAATACCAGCCTCTTCTACGACGACGCTATCAACCTGTATCGCCGACCCTCCTCCAACTAGCTTATTTCTTCAATCCTTTCCCTATTAAATACATTCGATTAATTGACCACGCGTGCGTCTAACATCGTTACGATGACCAATTAAATTACAGACCTATCTGCTAGAAATATGTACTCGATTCGTTGGACGTGTAAATTATGTTCGTAACGCTTAATCTCGTTACTACTTTCTTTTCGGCTATCCATAGAGACGGTAGATACATGAACTAGTCGTGGGAACGCGTAGTATTGTCGTTCGAAGTAACGATACCCGCTATTATTCCGCTTAAATACGTTTGTACGATTATATCGTTTAATAGGCGAAGTTGCTGGCACAAATAGAAACAGGTGCATCAATTCGCACGGCCGTTCTGTGACTGTATAACCACGACCATTGTATCTTCGGGGAAGAAGTCATTCGCCGTAATGTAAATATTACTTTGGCTGGCATTGTATAGCGGCTCTTCTATTTGTAGCCATTGTGCGCGAGAATTTCCTGCTCGGAAAATCGCCGGGGAAACG
Source organism: Osmia lignaria lignaria (assembly GCF_051020975.1). Taxonomy (NCBI): domain Eukaryota; kingdom Metazoa; phylum Arthropoda; class Insecta; order Hymenoptera; family Megachilidae; genus Osmia; species Osmia lignaria. The sequence continues at coordinate 11,921,703 of NC_135041.1, forward strand.
TCGAGGAGCCGGTTTAATTAATTATAATTGGCTGAGTGCATTGGGCAACCGCCTCTTCTGGACCCAACGTCCACTTCATCCGGCGCACGAGAGGGAAAGATCTAAGAGCTTGACTTCTGCTCGAATGAGAGTACGAGCGTACGTCTCGCCGCTCAGCGCCGTACGCCGCAGTCGGCTCGAAGAGGATCCGTGAGGATGATCGAGCGCTGCGGGCTGCCCATTAATATATTTGAAAGAGGCTCCGTTTCAAACGGATCGTCGAAATAACTGAACTTCGAATGGCCGCTAATAATGTGCGATTTGTATATCGAGCGACCATCGATCAAACGGTATCGGAGAGACAAAAAATATTAATCATGTTTATTAATTATGGAGAAAATTGAATGATCGAAGCGTTGTACTACCTTCCATTTTATTTCTCTCCTCGTGTATCCTGTCGGCCAGAACAAATCGAAAATGAACGAATGAAATTACAGCCATTAACTCGACACAAGATACCGTGCATAACCTTTTTGTATCCAAAAGGCAAGGTTCGTGGAACCGTTCCTTTCTTCCCTCCTGCGTGTTGTCCGACTCGAGTATAATACCTACGGATCGAATTTCTAACTAAACCCCGATGGCCCTTCTAGGATCTTCTTCTAATCTACCGATCGTTCCCGAGAAAAGAACAGTGGGCCAAATATTTGACTAGCAAGGAAAAACCGGCTGTGTTGTACTTCGTGACGAACCATTTGATCGCGATCGACCAGCAAAATCGGCTTAATTTTCAGTGTATTTAAGAAAGGAACGAACAAGCGGAATTAAAAATTACAGGAGCACCGATTGCTGAACAGGCGCGTGGTAATGATTGTGACGGGTAACTGCAGAAAGAGTAATGAAAAAAAGAAGTTCGATAAAGGACGATGCTCGACGTTTTGGCAAAGTATCGCGTTGCGGTTTCGTCCGCCTCGAAACGAATCTAGCAGGCGCACTCACGGCTGACAAATGTCTTCCGCGGTTCTGGCAGCGGCGTACCGTTATCCAAATTACAAATAACACACCGCCGTCGACGTTTTATCCAACGCCCGGAGACAAATTGCTCCCGACTCGGAATGGGTTGGCTCGAAATTATCCCCACCGTTCGGAGCCGGTGTAACCGCGCGTCTTGGACTTCGTTAATACCGGTAGTAGCTCGGCCCCTTGCTCGGCACACGGAATTAACACGGCGAAGTGTATTTATGGATCCGGCCTCGGCCAGGTAACCCGAGAAAGACCCTGCACTGTCCTGCTTCTTCCCCAATATCCCTCTTCCTCTTTCTTTCTTCTATTCTTTCTTTTCTTCTCTCTCTTTGCTCGACCACGCCATCGGTCGCTTTCTTTTCTTTTCTTTTTTTTTCCACGAAGGAGGATTAATTAATGAGCCTGATCCAAGCATTACCCGCTTTACGGACCCGGTACCTGGCCTTCGAGCCCCCACCGGCGTGGGAATGTCCCTGGCAATTTCAATTTCGTTAATTATCGCAAAACCCGGTTTTATTCGATATAACGATCCGGTTTCGAAGCCGATACACCGTATTCGGTATTGGCAATAACTTCGCCATTAAATCACGCCAGTCTGTCCGCGCGCATACGCGTACATACCCGTACGTATGTTCTTTTTCCTTCGACGTACGATCGTAAGAGATTGAAATCCGTGGCCTTTTATCTCCATCGTCGGCAACCCTTTTCGCGTATCGTGCACGTAGTTGGCTGCTTATTCGCTGTTTCGCTTGCTTCGCTTGGCAAATGCATAAATCGTCGGCGTGGCGCGTTTCAAACTTTCTACCCAAGCGACGGTCTTGGGCCGCTCGTCATTCCGCGTGGCGTTTGTCGCGGCGAAGAGAGAGAGTTATTGCGACGGCTACGGTAATCGAATAACGTGTCACCCTTGCACTCCACGCCATTGGCCTATATCTGCGGCACACGGAGTCGCGATACACGTGTAGTTATGGCGTGTAACGCGTGCTCGAATATAGCATTCTCGATGTGCAACAGCGAGTGCATTCGATGTTGCATTCGAAGAGAGTGCTGTGTAATGCATATTCGCGAAGTTATACGGATTTAAGCGAAGATGGATAGGCATTTTTCAGCAACCGAGCCGGGTTTCTTAATTGAAACCTTTTGTCGGGGAAATAAAGTGTATCCTGTTTGTATCGTCGTAGATTAACAAAAAGAGGGAAAACAAAAACGAGAAGACTGGCGAAGGCAGGACGGTGGAAAAGAGCGAGGAAGAAGGGGGCTGGAAATTACGCCGCAATTTCAGTTCCAACAATACAGAGAAAGAGAAATTACGGTATAAATGGTGGAGTAAGATGCGGTGTTATTAAGAACGACACGTAGGAAAGGGGTTCGTTATTCCGCCGGGAATGGTAGCGAAAATTTTCCGCGAGTCGCTTAGCTTATTACTCGTTATTATCCACCTTCGTGGAAAGGTACACGCGAAATAAAAAACGAGCACGAGTTTGCGGTGTATCGTCTTTGTAATTTCGCGAATTTCACCGGTTTTCCATCGTCTAAGAGCACGATTCGAAACTAATTTGTATCCAGAGGGTTTCCCTCGTTCGATGCTCTACTGAAGGAGAAGAAAAGCCAAAGTAAAAAAGCGAAAAGAAAGAATGAAAAAAAGTACGATCCCCGACGAGCGTGAAACTCACGGGCGTGCCTTGAAAATTCCTTTTCGAGCGGCTTCCCTTGCGGAAAACACTCCTTTCACGCGTCGAACGGAAGTCGGGGTACTCGGGTAGGAAAACGAATGGGCAGGTCGTGGCGTTTTGTAGTACATAGGCGCGTACTCGAGAAAAGGAGAGAACCATCGTCACTGGCCGAGACGACCACGACCACGAGGACGAGTAGGACGAGTTTCGGTGACGACGAGGAAAGGTGGAACGTCGGCGACGAAGGGAATTTCGTCACGGTTTGCGCTAGGAAACGACTAACAGAATTACACTTGGGGGCCATGAAGGATTTTTAACGGTCGATTTACCGCGTAGCCTAGCCTCGAGTCTACTCCTCCCTACGACAGCAGTCGGGAACACTGACAGCAACAACGCGACTCACCCTTCGGCCAGTTAGTGTCCTTAAACCACCCTTGCTACTCTGTCCTATCTGGTATTCGCTGTTTCGTCACGCCAGGGGGTCAAAACTGGCCGCAGATGTCGGCCATAAACCTCCCGGCACGGGAACGACCCTGACGCTGAACGGCTCCCCTCTTGCCCGCCTTCACCCCGACGTCGTTTCGCCATTGTATCTCCTGCTGAATACACGCCCTTAAATAAATCCATCCACAGACCCGTCCCGACGAACACCACCCTTCGCCTTGTTGCTGTTGCTGTTCCCGCTGCTGCCTTTGCCGCTCCTGTTGGCCAGATTAGGTTCCTGATCTTTGTTGCGAGGGGTTCTCTTCCTGCTTCCCTGTGAATACGAGTCTATACACACGCGTCCACGCAAGCACGCATGCATTCGAGAGATTCTGCCATCTCTCGCTCGCTCCCTCGTCGACGTGTTGCCTCGAAACAGAGATGACCTGGACAAGGGCCGTAACCGATGGGGAGATAAGAAAGTGCGCGAAACGATATTGGCTGGATATAATGACGAGCGGGGTAATAATACGGATCGTGGGCAAGACACGAGGTAGATTTATAACAGGGCTTCGGTCGGATATCGGTTAATTTAATCGAGGCGCGGGTCGGCCAATTGCGTAATACGCTTTTGTTCAAAGCGACGCGCGAATCGGACTTGTACACGTTTTCCTTTTTATATACTTTGGGTTTATGATACTTGTCAGCGAAAACAAGAGCCACGATAAAATCAATAACGCTTATCCTGAAATCATTGCACAAAGCTATAGCGGTAGCGTTGAGTCATTCGATACAGTGGTCATTAAACCGTTCGACAGTGATCGGTGTTGTAAGATAATTCCAACATTAGGGATGTAATTTCAGTTAATTAGGGTATCTTTGTGAGTTTCTCTCCGAGGAGTTTCTTTCGTCGAATCCTCAATTTTAATCTGTAATAAATTTGTATAAGCAAGTATCATAAAACGAACACATGTTTTTGAATTTACACCCTCTGGTAACGAAACAAACAACACGTACAAACGTCCATCATAGATAAAAGCTGTAGGTATATTTCAAAAGGATGAAGAATTTAATCGGGACGGCAATCTTTTTACATCAACTTGATCATCGATACGCGATGCGGATCGTCTGCCAACACGAGAGGTTGCGCGTAAAAAGGAAAACGCTGACAACCATCATATTTCAACGAGCATCGAATCAACATCGACGCGTCGTCGGACGCTTTGCAACACGTGTGCGCACGCGGTTCGGCTGTGTAGTTGGAGCGGTATAATGCACGCCAGGCTGCTTCATCTTGAAGGCTGTTGCGATCGATCGATCTCGGAGCGTAACAGCCGTGACACGCTTCGAGATTCCACGATCTTTTACGACGAGGCGCGGCGTATCGTTAACGATCGCTCGTCGGCGTTTAATTAGCCGAGGCTCGCGATTACGAGCAGGCCGTGCCGCATCGCGCAACAGGGCCCGCAGCGCAATTGCGACTGTAACGATCCGTGCCTGAGGACCGTAAAAGGCTGTGGCTACAGCGTCGAGGATCGCTGCCGCTTCTTCATCCGTTCAGGTACCGGCTCGATTCGCGTTCTTTCCACCTTTCTTCCCTCCTCCACGTCCTCTTGCGATCCACGACACGCACCCAGGCGAACCGGGGAATTACGACGATTGAAATTCAATTCCGCGCGCGGCCAAGCGGCTAATTAGACGCAGTCGCTGCGTCTGGCCGCGACACCGCCGCCGTAGCCGCTGCATGCGCGCCAACCTTCTCTCTGGCTCACCACGTGTTGCACCTCGTGCAATTGCGCGTACCGACGTAAATGCTCTTGTCGCTTTGCTCGATCCACCGACGCCACGCCGCATCCCTGTTATCCTCCAGCCTTTTTCTATCTCCGTTTTGCCGCCTACGTGTTCGCCATCCAGAAAGGGCGAGACCTCGAGAGTCGATCAGCGAGTTATAGAAACTCGAAGCGGCATCGATATTTTGATCCTTCGTTCTTCATCTTTTCTGCCATCTATGAATACACTACCCAACCGTGAATGTTAAATGGTTAATTGTAACAAATCTGTTGGCTATAAATTTGTGGGTTTAACGAATGATCGTAGGCGGAGATAAATATGCAGACGTCCATTAGAGTGTCCTTTATTAGCGAAAGGGTTAATCCTCCGAAACATGGCTCGATGTAGTGCCATTAGCTAGCAGCTGGTCAAGGTGCAGCCACGATCTATCGAATTACCAGCCGTATCAACGGCTATTGTATAATAATTGTTTCTCGAACCGTTCGATATTTCTGTGAACATGATTCGCTTTATAGCTCATCGTAATCCGCTTTTCTTTCAATCCGAGTAGGCAGGAATACTTGTCGAATCCTTGGCGAGAGGATCATAAGCCACGAAGCACGAGCTGCAGGCGGTAAGCGATGCTCGTCTCGATCGAGATTAACGCGATTGAGCGTGCGTGGCGAATAATTACTCATTTACAGTGGCCAGAGGTTGTTCGCGTTGCGACACGAAAATCTGGCGTACGAGCGACGATCGTTTATCGATCGGCCTGCCTCGTTCAATTGCCCCGCACGTTCTCCCCTAGCGATTTCGTGTTATAACGCATGGTTGCGCGCAGACGCGCATGCATGCATAATTAAAAATTCGTATCGGGTCGGCAGGATGCTTTTTGCATTCGACCGACGCGCTTGCGAGAGGATCGCGACGTCGATGACGGGGAGAACCGATGATACGGGTTAAAAGCGTGTCGGGAATAAAAAGGATCGCCTCTTCTTTTTTTCCCTGTTTTTCATTCGCTTTTTCGATCGATTAAATCGACCACGCAAAAATACAAAAATCATCGTGCACGCTGTCAACGTTTTCGCAATATCCCATTCAATCGAGGCTCGCGTTACGTTAATTTCAACGATGCTTAATAATTTCTTACGCTCTCTGAAGCCGGGTACTTGGACTGGTAATCGAAAGGAATTACAGATGCGCCTTCGAATCGTTTCCACGAGGAAATCGTCTCGACTTAACGATTTTCAAGCGTCGATGCCTTCGCAACCTATCCATTTACGGCTGTTTAAAACGCAGAAAGCATTCCCTCTTCATCTCGTCGAATTGCACGACACACGTGCAATCTCGCGTCTCGGACAATGCTGGCTGACGGTGTATCATTACGCGCGCGCGTAATAAGTTCCTCGAGTCACGAGTCACGCTGTTCACCATGCAAATCGGGTCCCCGTTAGGTCCTTCGAATCGTGAGAAAAATAGCAGCCCTGCAGCCGGTTTCTTGGATTCGCTATATCTACGAGCAGGTAACCGCGGAACGACTGGCTAATAGACGTCCTCGGAGGAAAGCGGCCACGATTTCGCGGCCATCTTCCGCGAAGTCACGGCAAAATTCATTTCGCGGTAAACCGACGAAAGGCTGGCAATTAGTACTCGTAAAACTACACTGGCAATTGCCGCAGCATCGGTGGAAAGGAAGGAAGAAGGCAACCGTCTGCCTTTTCAAGGAAAATTTAGCGTACCGAGAAAGAGGTTTACGTACGCGTGGCATTCTTTATCGAACAAATTATTAACACTTTGAGATTTTACTCGAACAAACGTCTGCGATGGGATATAAAAACACTAATCGTAAAATTCGCACACTTTTATAGCAGTTTATCTCTAACTAACAAAAGTCAAACGTACGATTCTATGAAACTGCAAAAATATCAATTTTCAAGATTTTCGTGCGATAAAATAACTTGCACGATATGCTTCGAAACGATAGTCGTATAAAGTTGAACGGAACGTCGATAAACGACGAAGAAAGCAGAGCGTCGAGCGAAACACGATCATTACCGCCCACTAGCCGGCAATGCCAACTCGAACTTCCTGTCTTCTTCGATTTTTCGATGTCTCCGGTGTCGTGACGTTTAATTGGCAAACAACCTCGGTCAAGACTCGACTTTGTCCCTGCCCCTTCTTTCGCAGCCTGCATCCGAGCCAGGGCTATCATCCCCCCAGCTTTATCCTCTCCATTTTTCCCCGCTTTCCCATCGTACCGGTCTATTGTGTTATTATTATCTCAGTCTGCCTCGTGGTCTTGGGTCCACGGTGTTATTATTATCTACGAGCGCGGGAGGTCGTCCGTAACTATCGGCGACGGCCGGTGACTTAATAATACTTCGCTACGTTAGCCTAATGGGAGCTGCCAAGCGTGTAAGCCCACTAATTTACCCTCCTTTTTCATTCACCCTTCTCTTCCTTTCTCCTATTGTTCCACGCCTATTTCTCTCCCTTTCCTGTCTCGTACGCACACACGCTCCTTCCATTCCATACAAATACGACACCGATCTTTCTCTTCCTTTTTCTCGCAAGTCTGCTTCTCTCCCTCTTTCAACCGTTTTCATTTCCCCCGTTCTTCTTTATTTTTCATTCACAAACCAGCGGAACGAAGCAGAACGGAACCCGCAGCAACCGCTACCGGTTCATAAAAGGCGCGTTAAGCAAATAAATAAATTCTACGCTGCATGGTGGCGACGACGGTGACGGCGATGCTGGTCGCTGCCGCTGGGTTCACAGTGCTGGCTCGACGTCGATCTTCCAGCAGAGAAGAGGATAATAGGCGACGCTGAAAAGGGCCGCCTATTTTCCCTAACGTCGACTTTCATCGGGAATTTATAACGCGGCTGCCGCTTTCCTCGTAATCGGATTTACGCGATCCCGCAGAGAATATATATCCCCGTCCCTCGCTCGTTGCGTCCCTGCAACGGCGCTATGAATTCTTATTCCCACGATTGATCTCGTTTTCAAAACCTGTTTACGCCGTTCAGAGGATGATACACACCGGAACAATAGCGACAAGACGTTAAGATATCCGCGTGGCCGTGGAGGGGAAAAAAAAATAAGGCTACGTTTCGCCGAGTAGGACCTGGGCGGCGGATCGCGTGACGAGTTCGAGGCATCGTGGAAAAAAAAACTTGCACGTAACTGGTTATCGGATGTGCTCGATGTACCATGTGAAAAAAAAAAACGTGTAAACACGCATCGAGACAGTTTGTCGGCTGCGAACGTTTCCGTCGAAACGGAGAAAAAAAAGTGGTCTCGAGATAACGCCGGCGATCAGCCGACTCTTTGCTTTTTCATCGTAGTCTAGACTAGCGGTTGTTTCTTCCCTCTTAAGACGGATGAAAAAAAGTGGAGCGAAAAAAAGTGTAAGCGAGAACAAGAGCTCGACTACCGGCGCTAAGTGAGATCGCGCGTGTGAACCATAAACGACAGAAATAAACGTATTACGAGTTCGATCAAATAGCGATGGGTTTCCATCATTCAGATGTCAGATAGAGATCGAACGTATCGAGTCGAAAGCAACGCCTTTAACATCCTTCTACGCTACGCGGGGACCAACTACATACAGACATAGTTAACGCTTTATCGAGCACAACTACGGTACCCGAGGACTACTCAGTTTCGAAAGTTCGGAGCGCGGGAGGATCGGATAACGATCGTAAAATTTCCGCTTTCGTCGCGACAATGGCCACCCTCAGACCCCTCTTTCCCTATTTCTTTCCTTCAGCCGGCAATGGGCCGTCTTTGTCTCCCTTTCGAGCGGCTGGAATAATAACGGAGCGACGGTAGATTGTGTGCACGACGCAAGGCATACACAGAGCACGTATACACAGCCGGTGGAAGTCTTTCGAGCGAGCATAATAGCCTCAACACACCTACGTTCGATATCTGCATACGGGGTGCGCCACAAGAACGATCGTTGCCTCCTTCGACGAGCAGCAACGTGGCCAACGATTCTCCTAGCCCGAGACAATACGCCGTTTATCTTCGATCTGGCGGAGGAAGGAAAGACTGGTCCTGCTCGTACATCACGCGCCGCTATGGGAGCCGATAAATTACTGTTAGGAAAGCTGGTAAACCGGCAACGAGTGTACTCGCTTTTCAGATCGCTATTACGCGAGTAATGTTTCCTTGCCTCTCCCGGTGACAGGCAGAAGAAAAAGGGAAGGTACTCCCTCTTTTCTACCCGTCCACGATATAAACGCATCGAAAGACGGCCTATGATTATTTCGTTCGACCTGCGCGCCGATTGAATCTTAAGGGAACTGACTACCTCGATTCTCCTACGTACCTACTGTTCTCTTGCCAGCTTGTTCACGGCGCAGTAAACGGCTTTTCAATCTCTGCATGTTATATTCTATCTATTTCCAACTTTGTTACTTTCTAGAAATTAACCCTTGCGTTAATAACCAAATTACTCGTGATTGTTTTATTTATAACTGGTTCAAAAATAAAACGACGAATTCAAACCGACAACGCTTGTGAGCGACATCGGAGTCGTACAATTTAGTTAATCGATCGTTTTATTATTGATACGATATACTAAATGCTACTCGGTTGGACAGCCATCGTACTAGGTTAATTTTATCTCATTATTCCAGCTATCTGCGGTAGAAATCCCCACTGAACTTATTAAAAGCACGAAATGCGAGAAAGGGAGGAGACACAATATTCAGCGAGGAACAGGATATACCTGAGAGGCAGAGGGTCTTTTTGATCCGTCTGGTTGGCTCGAAAACGACTCGAATACGAGACTACGGATTCGAGATGCTTTGTTCGGTCCGATCTGATTTAATTTTACATCGACGGAAAGCCGGTCGAATAGCTTTCGAGCTTTTCGTTCAGGACCTTCTCCCTTTTCTTCTTGCTTCCTTCTTTCTTGATTCGACCGAAACTCCACGGACCCTCTCCGCTCGTGATGCTGCGGGGGAGTAGCCGAATCGGATGACAGTAAATAACGAGAGGTCCTCGAGAAACTCGAACCAGAGAGTTCGAGTGCTCGAACGTAGTATACGCAATCGACCAGCGGAATCGAAATTCGATGCCAGACCGTACACAACATACGCCCTCGTGTTTAGAGGCCTGTTTTCAGGTCGGACTAGAAGAAAGAACAGGGTTAAGCTCAACAGAGAACGAAGAGGATAACGGGCCTCTATTGAATTTCTACGAACTGCAAATCACTGAATTCTCCTATCATTATGATCGGTGCAATTGCGAACAATCACTGAGATCGACTTTGAAGAATTCACAAAAATTCACCATGACTAATCTTGTATAAAAAAAGAAAAAAGGAATGAAGATAACACAAATCACAGTGGACAAATTGTTTACACGATTACAGACCAATCTCGTTAGCGATTATAAAACCGCTGCGTTGTTAATATCGTTGATTATAAAGGGGAAAGCAGAAGAAGAAGAGGAAGAAGAAGAAACCAACAGTCAATTCAAGAACCAACATCTAATTCCTTGAGTCTGACGATAAGGACTCGGCTCCCTCTCGTTTCTCAATTATTCGCTCATCGATTACGTTCGGATCAAGGGAGGTTTAGCCCACGCCCCGAGCGATCTATTTTCCTCGTCGCGAGTTCGTTGCTTGCACCTGAATCACTCCAACTACACCTAGAGTTTATTTCATCGATGATTTACCCTTTCACGGAGTATCGGTAGTCTTCAGCGTAATCGTTCGTTAAAGGGGTTATTATAATTATCGTTTATCGACGATTACGTACTATCGGAAACGACACCTTTGCCTTTTCGTTTCGTGATTTAGGTGAGGTAGATTCGATGACAAAAAATTGCTTCACGTAATTGCATCTATTTTCCGTGTTCGAGAGGGTAACGAGGAGGAAGGAGAAGAAGCGAGAGGGACAAAGCGTGGAGGATGGAGAAAGTACGATGTCGGTACTACGCGCGAGTATCGATACCTCCGCTTCTGCGGTTATGTAGTACATCCATTAAAGCCATATGCACGTGCGAAGGTACCGATGGCGAGGGCAAGTTTGTACGTACCTGACGTTAATACGTTCCGCTCGCATCTGCATAAGGCAACACGAGCAAGAAGGGAGGATGAGACGGGAGGAAGCGAGAGCGAGGATACACCAAGAGAAAGAGAGAAGATTACTTCAAACCGGTACTAATTATTTCGCGTTTCTTACACGCTCGTTAGAGTTTCTTATATTAACCGCACACGAGGCGAGCAACGGAGATTTCGTTGGGCAACGATCAATTTCTTGCCGCGAATCAGAAGCCGCCAAACCGGCACCGCTTTTCCTTTTTTTTTACCTGGAACTCGTTAAAATCCGTGCAACACTTCGTTCGGCTATTAATCTTTCGTAATCGATAACGATCTACGGCCACCGTGCACCGATTCCGCGCACCGTTTCGTCCTATTTACTCAGAGTGCATCAATTAGTCCGGGGTTCGATCTTTTCTCTCGTTTAACGGGAAATCCGCGAGAACGTTTCTTCTCCGTTTCTTTCGGCATCGCGTTATAGATTTTAAGTGTACTAACCGGTTACCGTGGATCAAAGTAATGGTGCTGATAACGATATCGGACTTAAATCAAAGCATTAATTAGACTGGGCGTATTACACAGTGGTCGGGTGAAACGCCCCGATATAAGTAAGCAATTACCTTATACTATTTTTAGAGGGTGTTTTGTCAACCGATGCATATTATCTAGTTTTATCCGATACACAACACAGATTTATTTAAATCGAAAAGCACAGCTGCATCCTGGAACATCTACATTCATTTACTTTAATGAATTTAAAAGGAAACAAGTTAAGAGCTCGTTACGTGCTATATTACACTCGATGAATCAACAACCATCATTAAGATCGATATTCCTTTGGTAATCGTTAGTAGCATCTCTCCACTGTACAAGTCGAGGTGATCGTGAGAAACGCGTCCGAATCGTTGGGATTCGATCCTCGTTCCCGTTCGTTCGCTCGCGTGCTCGCGTTACTCCTTTCCCGTGCCGCGGTAGTAATTAAGGGAAGAGAAAGAAGGTTATTAACGAGATCGTACGATAAGAGTGGACGGTTCGATCGAATTAACGATGTTACACCGGCGTGCCGTAAACGTTGCACGCGAGTTTCCTGAGGCTCGGTTGCGAGTAAAACGACAGCGCTAAAGAGAGCGAGAGAGCAGACGGGTCATTTGTGTACACAGACGAGACCACCAACGTGTTAAACTTTCCTCCGTGCAAAAGTCGACACGAATCGGTTTACACGCACGGTATCGCGGCCGGCTGGGTATTAATGCTTGCGTATGCTCGCGGCTCGTTGCAGCAGGCTCGTTATCTGGCGCATAACGCCGCCGGTTCGCATGCAAATCGCAATGTGAGCAGCGAGAGTTGCACGGCATACGACGCGGTGGCACTCATCGCGCTTGGAAATATAGTAATCCAGTGCCAGCCGATAAATTTCGCCACGAAGGTAACGCAACGATCGCCAGAGGGTAACGCGAAAGATACTCGAGTGCACAGGAAAGCGTGTACGAGGAAGAGAGTTAAGGAAAATAATTATCACGGTTACCTACTCGTATTGCGGTGAATTCGAGCGAAAAACTCGGAGCTCGGAAAAAAAGCAGAAGTTAATAAGTTACGCGCGTTAGCACGCGTAAACACTGCGAATCCGCGCGGAGAAATTGGACGAGATAGAAATTAACGCGCGGAGCAAACTTCTCAAAGACTGTCGTGGAAAAACGATCAAGCCAACAGTCCTCTCTTTTTCCTCTTTTCGTTTCCGTTTTAATTTTCTTTTTATTTCGTGGAAAAGTATCAAACAGGTAAAGCGTCGTTCGTTCTTTGAATCAGGGATTATCATGTCCTTTTTTCTACAGCTTTTTAATGGAAGAAGTTTACTTTTTCCAGAGCAGTGCCAATAAACGGGAGGACAAACGTATCTTCGCAGTCGTTTTAAATAAACTCCAATCCCGTCGACTCGAGTTCGTTTTCAATCGGTTTATAACCAATCTGGGAGCTCGAATGACCAATCGACTTTGAACGAACGTCGATTCGCTGAAAGACGCGAGAGCAGAGAAATCTTTAACGAGCATAAATAACACGGTTCGCGTACGAGTAACGAGAGTGAACGAATAATGGGATGAATTTGTCGTTGCGAATTAAAGCAGGGATCGATGAAGATACATGGGGGATCGATAAGGACAAAGAGAAACCCTCGTTACCGGCGCATTCTCTCGTATGCATCGTTTCTGTAATTGCATCTGGTGCAGAGACACTTTCATAATGAATTCCTCGGTGGTGGGACGTTAAGAAACGGTCGGAAAAACGAGCGAGCAGAGTGCACAGCTTGAAAGTGGAAAAGAGAAAGGTTGAAGAGGGTACGAGCAAGTGAAAGAGAGAGAAGGAGGAATTCGTGTCGCCTCGATGGAAATGAATTTTTCATTTCGCGCTAAACTCGCGAAACGGTTCGTGGCTTAAAGCGAAGATTAAAGGGCGGCGGCAGCTCGAGCTTCTCCTTTTTCTACTTCATGAAGTATAAGAGGAAACGACGGGGGTGGTGCCACCCCATTATTTTTCATTGCTCGCCAGCACGATCCTTTCCCATTTTCTTCCTTCCTTCCTTCCTTCCTTCCTTCCTTCCTTCCGTTTATCTACCTATTCTTCTGTTCGCGTTCCACGCGCTCGCTTCTATACTGCTGGCTGTTTCCTTAAACTTGTATTACCGGCTGAGTTACGAGGAACGAAGCTGCCACGAAGGAACACGATCCTCGTGGATTATTCAATTGGACCGTGCAATTTGTTTCGTCGACTCGGTCGAGCATTACCGCCGTTCCTCTATCGCCTCGTTTTTCCAGCCAGCGCGTGTTTACGCTACTACCCGACATTGTGCCAAGTCCGCTGGAAAACGCACTGCTTTGCTACGCCGTGGAAGCTTTACGAAGCGAGAGAGAATAGCGTGGTTTCAATAAACATCGAGAGCAGGAAAGTAGAAACGTTTGGTTCCTCGTCTTCTGGTTACGCTTCACCGATGCCGTTTTAAAGCCTTATTCGAATCGCGCTAAAAAGACAGGCGGCGCGAACAATACGAAGAAAAAGGTACGGGGAAAAAATACGACCGGCGTGCATCGTCGAACACCAAGGACTCGGGTAAACTCAGGTAAACTCAGGTAAACTCAGGTAAAGAGAAAATCATTGTCGTTTCACGCGACAACGCGTTGCTCTTTTTTCTTTCTCCTGCTGCGCTATTGAGAGACGTTGAAAGACGATTTTCGAGAGCAGAGGAAAATGCAGAGGCGAGAAGGATCGCTAATTGAAATACCGAATCGGTAATCGGTGGATCGGTCGTTTATATCGGACGACGGTTTCTCGACCGCTATCTAGCGTATCCATAAGCACGGTATTACGGGGCTGTATTTCTCGAGGAACTGGCTTTGCACACGTCCTTTCGCCAGATGCCTTCTTCCCGATATCGTCCACCCTCTGTGCTTTGATCGGAGTTATTACTTATACGAGGAGGGTATCGGCGGTTTATTTTGTCGACGACATAAGAGACGTGGACGGTTTGCGGCGGGTGAAAGGAACGGAAAGGAGAGAGAGGAGAGTTAGACGCGGCGAAAGGAACGGGAAAGCCGGAGGATCTCTCCGCAGATTAGAGCGCGAATCAATATTGGGCAGCGAGGCGAGGCTTTTATCGGCGCTGAAAGAAATCCCCTCGCTTGCTTCCTTCCTTCCTTCCTCCTTCGAGTGGGCACCGACTTGGAATGGAAACCCAACGGTAGAGAAACGCGAACCGGCCAAGGAAAAACGAAGCCGGTGAGGCGGCGTACGGATAGAGAGATACACGTAGCTGCAGACACGGAATGGAGTGTGACGGAATGAGAGGCGAAAGACGAAGAGGGGCGGGGGGTTAGCGACGATGGAGACGAAGGATAAGCGAGGAAGGGTATGAGGAGAACCCGAAGAGCCGACGGAAGGAGGAATGGGTTCGTGGAGAGAGTAAGGGGAGAAGTAAGAGGACGAGGATTCCGTTCGAGCAACTTACCGGACTTCTACGTTCTCTCCACGGTCGAGGATTTACAGATTACGCGCTGGTAGACCGAGCTGCTGAGTGCGACCGAGAGAGAAACCATCGAGTGTGGTGACGCGGGAACGAGCGAGCGAGTGCTGGATGAAAACGAGTGCAACCGAGATAGAGGGTATAAAGGAACGACACGGCGAGGGAGTCAAGGACCATTCGTCGCGATGGGTGCGACGAAAACGGAGCTATCGGGTCCACGCGGACTCGAGCGGTTCCCGTTGCCTCGTCCAATCCGGGACTAGCGCCACTGCTAACCCGCCAATCCACCGTCGCTCCGAGCATTACACGTTTATTATCGCGCGGGAAAAAGAAATGACTGTTTATAAATAATTAGAGAGGTTTTAATTAACCCTCGGGACGCGCTCGGACCGTCGGTATCCATCGCTGTTTTAATCGCTCGCTCGGTTTCACCATCGACGACGATACCGGCCGCCGTCTGTTCGATCCATCCCTACCCCCATAACCAATCCACGCTTTTATATTTGTAAAACTAAACCATCGATCGGCATCGGTCATTAAAGACGACCCTTGTTCTCGTTTCCTTTGATTACCAGACGGTTTCGTGTTAACACCAGAGCAACCAAAGGTTACGTCCACCTAAAAGGACCGGGAGGGTCGTTTGAACCGAACCGTACGATTTTCTTATTTACTACCTCTTAACAATTTTTACTACACGCCGTATATTTGGCCATACGATTTTACCTTTTCCCCAGTTTTCTTCCCCCAGGTGACTGGGGTACTATGATTCTTTTTTCTCTCTTCACAGAGGATATCTTCCTGCGGCACACGTCGAAACGAAACACGGCCGTGGCACGTATTATTAGAAGGCTTCGTATTCCGTAGCGAACCACCCTGTGTGTACGTACGTCGAGTCGCGAATTCGTATCCCCGTCGTTTCCCCGTCAAAAATTCATCTCCGCCCCTTTGACTCGGTCGCGTATCCGACAGGCAATTGCCTTCCGGTGGATGGAATCCGCGGCCTTTAAAACCGTTTCCAAAAGGCCTTCCAACAGCGCGGACACGACAAAAGGGAAATCAAAGCGTCGTCGAGGAGTTTTTACGATCGAACGCCCCGTATTCGCGGCGAGGGGTCGCGATCGTTTAGTTTCTTCGCTACGTTTGCCAGCCACCCTGTTTCTTCGCTCTCTCGCTCACCGTATCTTTCATCCCGATGAAAGAGAGACGCACGATCTTCTGTAGGAAAGGATTTATCCGTAGAAAAGTTGCCGCGACAAAAGAGGGTAAATGACTTTCGAATATCTCAAGCTTTTCGAACGCGTCAGCTGCGATCCGGGATCTCTCTCGAACACGAAGAACGCATCCCGACATAGCTAGCAAAGCATCGTCGAAAACGTCGCCCGCTAGCCTGACGCGTATAGAGTTCGTCCTATTTTGAAAGCAACACACATACATATGGGAAGAGAGTGGTATATAGAGAGGAGAGACTTTCATTCGAAAGGCGTCACGTAATCCACACACGGTCTCGTCGACTCCACGAAATCGACCAAGTTCCCCGGCTATTTCCGGGGTGAATTCGAGGACGACGCATCGGGGAAGTTGGTGTACGCGAGCACGATCTGTCGCTCGTACCGTCCTAAGGAGGTCGCCACGGAAACTCGTACTTTCCGGAAAGTTTTCCCAGTACTCGATGAAAGAATCACGAGATTCGAACGTTCCCGTCGTTGCGGATACGTTTTCGGTGAGTTCCTTGTCGAGCGATTCCCGTCGTTCAACGATCGTCGCTCCGTGAACCAGAAGATCTCGGTCACGTAACGCGCTTGTTTTTCCTCCGCGGAATAAACTTGTGAATTATATAAACATTTCCGTGTACGGACCGCTTGTATACGCTACGTGATTCGCATTGAAACGTGGGATACTCCAGCTTAATGCATCCTTTCATTATTAACTGTACCACTAATCTATTATCTTATTAATAGCTTTTTAATTGTCATTCCACAATGCGTGTACTGTTACCGTGTCAATGTTTAAAATTAAGTATGCTTTACGAAACCGTCTTGAGTACCGCGATCGTTAAATTCTCCGATTCATCGTGATCGAGCAAGAAACGACGCTTAAGCGGAACCCCGCTGCGTTTCGCTAATTATCGAACAAAGTATCGTTCGTCGTTAATCGTTCGTTAAACAGCCGATCCTAAATAAACAATCTTACGTGTTAGAATTTTCGTTGCATCGACTGGCTGCTGAGTACAATCTGTTAAACAGTGAAAATTCATCTCGTTCACGCTAAGAACCGTCGTGTTTGCTAATAGTAGATGGCTTGTAACGAAGATAAAACAGGAGGAAGTCAAGCTACGGAGTCGAGCATCGTTCCGGACCAACGAATTCGACAAATTCGCGGACCTTACGAATCGCGATGGGCTACGAAGAGAGGATCGAGTAGGATCGAAGTCCGCGGCGATCGTAGCCGACGATGACAGGGACGAACGGAGCGTACAAAATCCGTTTCCGGTCGAGCGGTTCCGCGAAATGATTTATTATGCCGTCGAGCGTGCACAGAGAGGAACCGAACGGAGCGTGACCTGCGGCGAGCGTATTGTAGACACCGTGAATCGGCACCGGGAAGAATACCAGACGACGAACCGTGCCCCCTCTGCTGGCCCCCCTCGAGGAAAGCCCTCATTGTTTTCTTTATTGGAACACCCTGGTTGAATAGGGGCGGGCATCGCACGGGGGCCCGACCGATGGAGCATAGAAAAGAGGGTAATTATATGGGCGCCACTCGGCGCACCGGCAATCACGCGATCGTAATCCATCCTTTCAAATCGAGGCGAGACCGATGTGTGTCGGCACAAATGTATGTACACTGACGTTCAAAAGTTTCGATCATATTATGTACACCCTCGAGAAAGCTCAGCGTCCCTCTAGGCAAAATGACGGTCTACATGCGAAATTTAGTTGACATTTTTACACGTCGGGTTTCGCTGGACGTTTACACCAGGCTGCCATCGATCCCGCCATTTATTCGAACGTCTGTCCATCCCCGGCGATGGGATGCGTTCGACGAAGTCGCTTCCGGTTGATGCGCCTTTTTTCTCGTCGATCCGATTCGTTAACGAAGCGTCGAAAAACGTTTTAAGCCGGTCCCGTTCGCGCGAGGACCGACGCGTCAGCGGGAACTGGTCGTTATTAGCGGACGACGGAAGAACGATGTCTGCTGGAAAATCGACACCGAGCGTGCTTGTACGGTCTTTATAAAAGGAGGCGCGTAGCATGCCGGTTAAACCTAGGAAGGGTAGAGGGGAAGTTGCGTTGACGTTTTGGGGTGGCAACAGCAACGGTGGCAGACTTCTCAATGAGTTCCTAAATCGAAAGGGCTTTCGTCCCTCGTTCGTTCACCCCCTGCGGCTCGGGATGCCACCCTACGTATAGATGGAAGAGAACTGGCGTGTTTGGAGAGCCGAGGGCTGGTAGTGGTAAAGAGGGAAGAAAATAACAGATTTCCCAGACGCGACTCATTCGAACCCCCTTGCCACGTAGTCCCTGGCTTCTATACCGAACGGAGACGAAAAGATAGAGAGAACGGAATTTTTTTCCCTTTCTTTTTCCCTCTTATCTTCCACTCTCTTCCACCATCTAACATCTTCAACGTTCCCTTTCTCCAGCGACGGTTCCTAACGAGAAGCAGAAAAGTTCTTACCGACGAGATATCGTTCCTCTTCTTACTCGAGATCTTCGTTCGATTCCTTTTTTCCTTTCTCTTCTTTCCTTTCCCGGTCCACCCGCTTCATCGTATGTATATAAGGGGGCGATGGAAGTTCCTTGTGGGCAGAGCATCGCGTCGGGAAGGACCCTTCTCTGCTGCTGATTAAGGCATAAAAGGCATAAAAGGCGGTGGGTTATATACAGAACTAACCAGGGGAGAGTCAGGGGAAAAGAAATTTGTTCGAGGGATGGGGTCGGATAGGGAGCGATGAAGAGAGCGAAGCAAATACAACGGGAAGGGATACCTAATTGTAAGTACATTATACCTTCGGTCCGTGCAGGATTATACAGCTGCTTCTTTATTGCTAACACTGGCGTCTTTTATCTGTAATCCTTTTGCTTCATTCCGATTATATCCCTCTGTGGATTCTCTCTCTTTTTTTCTCTCCTTTTCTTATTCCATCATTCGTTCGCATCGCGAAAAACTTTCCCTTCTGTTTTCCCTGCGAATCATATAAATCGACAATTCCGAGGTCGTTGTACCGTCGAGACTTTTTACCACAATCCATCGGCTGACTTGGTGTTTTTGCGGAAAATTAAGCATCGGATTCTTCACGAACGAAATAATATACTTTTATTTGTTCGTCGAAAGTGGAAGACATCGATTTGTCTGGCGTGTTCGTTGAAATCGAAGGACCATCGGCGAGGATTAAGCTGGGGAAAGGGGGAAAAGATTGAAAATAATGTGTTCGCGTGTCTCCGTGGAATGGCTGACTCCGTTCAAGCACGAAACGATAAATCGACGCGTCGCGAGCTTGTACCGGAACGAATAAAGGAAAATACAGAGTGCAGTTGGAAAAGAGGGGTAGGATCACGTAGAAACGATCTGCGCGACCCTTTTTATTTCACGATGAAATCCGACCGCAAGGCCAATCTGCTCGGAACCTCGTAATTTATCCGGAAAAGTATACGGCCCAGGGAAAATGGCAATAGTACGATATCGTGTTTCGGTCCGTTTTCGATTGCACGATAATTGACATTTCCTTTGGTTGAAACGTACTCCAATAACGGTATCCGTCAATTTACTTAAAGCAACAAATTTTGAGTCTGTCTACCATCGTACACTCGTGTCAATCACACGTCGAGCAACTATGTATTTTCAGAAAAAAAAACGGACAAGCAAATGGGAAAAAAAGAAAGGAAAATCTCCCGACAGGTTGGGTGTTCGAAACGTCTTAATCGCGTTAGGAGTCGCTCGTCATCTTCGTCAAAGAAGTCCAGCAGAGTTGTTCGTCGGATTTGTTTTGCATCCTGGCGCCAGTTTTATCGCCGATACACATCGTGTATACTCGAGAGATAGAAGACCTTCCCGGGACCGGGTTTCGCCGGATCGGCGAAAGGGACGGCACCTTTTTCGCGTTTCCGAGTGAGCGAGCCGCGTGTAGGACAGTGCGACGAGATAGCGGCGGAACGGAGCGTGTCGATCCGTTTATCGAGTCGTGTATTTACGCGCGGCGTGACTCGTAGACGCTCGTTCACCAGATAACTGCGATAATATAGAAACGCCAATAATGAAATACGATAAGTGCGCGTTGAATTTGTACGCCGGCTGGCCGGGCTCTCTCGAGCTTAAAGAGCTGTTACGGTAATCGAAACGACTCTATAGGTAGGTGCCGGTGAACAGCGCACGGGAGCAATTAGAAATGCCCGCTCGAGCGCGCGCGTAACCCACGTGTGTACACACGGTACGAGCCTCGATACACGACGATCGAGATACACATTACGCGCCACGTACGGGCCACGATAAACGTTTCCGCACCGTTCCCTTTCCTTTCGCATAAATTACGCCGCGATAGCTTCGCGTCCAGAAGGAACAAGTTACACGCGTCCCTTACCTTCCCGCCGCCTCTTTCCTCTTCATCGTCGTCAGCATCGTTTTCTTCTCATTTTGAAATCGAAGATTCCAGTCACTTTCACTGGACGTCGCTAATCGTCTCGTTTTACGCTACATCGTGCTTGTCGACGATTCCCCGAGCCATCTTGCATCCTCCTCTTTCACCAGCCATCCCTCTTACCTTCTTCTCTTTATCCTTCCCCATCGAGACGGGAACACGCGTCGTCGCGGAGCTCAGGTAGGGAGCAAAGTCAATTTCGAGGCGAGATGCCACGGGGTTAATGGGCCTCCTTTGTCGTAAATTCGGGCTTTAGTGTGAAAGCTGCCTAAACCTGCCTCTCCTTCCTTGCCTCCGGAGTCCCGGTGCCTCTGGGAGCCTTGTAACAAACAGGATACAGGTACTTCCAACCTTATATCTTTTTTCTTCTCTCCTTCTTCCTCCCTCTTTCTCTCGACAACATGATTTTTCCTTTTTTTTTTTCTTTTTCTTGCTGTTTCGACTTACACCCGCTCCCTTCGTATATACCTTCTTTTTCTTTTCGTTCCATCCTTCTCCGGCTACTCCGTCTTCATTCCTCCTTCGAATCGTTCCTACCTTCTCACTCGATGGTTCTCTGTCACGCTTCAACCTCCTTTTTCTCCTGTTTTCCACCTATATCCCTCTTTCGCCCCCTCCATCTGTCAGCATCGCCTGCCTCCGCATCGTCGAGCGATTTATTATCCTCGGCTTCCACCTCGGGCATCGTCGTTCTGCTTAGCCGGTGTTTTTTATTCCCGCAAGAGGGTGGAGGCGAGGAAGCGGGAAACACGCCGGAAACTGCGGAGGGGCCGAGGAAGCTGGAAAAGAAGATGAATCGCGACAGTTGGCAACCTAAGAAGTTTGATTATGTTGGCTCGGCCGAGGCCACGCTCGGTTAGATTTGTATTAAGCCCGCGAGGAGCGGAGCGGCGCGCGTCGTGCCGAATCGCGTAGCTGAAAATATGCTTTATAAGCGTATCGCACCCTCCTCTCGAGGGCTACGAAATCCTGGCTGCTCGAGAACACGGGACGGAAAATGGGATTAAGGTTATACGATGTTTGCACCTCGATGAATCGAAAGCGTTTAATCTCCTCGTCTGAAACAAGTAATATCCTGTTTATTTGCTTGAATATTTTTCATTTCAAAAGGACGTTGAGAAATCGTTACTTGATTTATTGGTTATTA
The DNA here is from genome assembly GCF_051020975.1 of Osmia lignaria lignaria. Lineage (NCBI taxonomy): Eukaryota > Metazoa > Arthropoda > Insecta > Hymenoptera > Megachilidae > Osmia > Osmia lignaria. The sequence goes on from NC_135041.1 coordinate 11,943,420, forward strand.
AAGTACCATGTAACTGTGATCACGTTTAAAGAGAGAATAAACGTGGCTCGTTAATTGCCATTAATTGTATGTTAAATTGTATTGCTGCTCGTTAATCAGCATTTTCTCAATAAAACCGTACAAATTAGTACAAGCCTGGCATTAATTACTGTTATTATCACCTGCTATATTTCATTGTGATTTGTAAATAAATGTATTCATAAATGAATAAATAAATGTAGGTATACGAATTTAAAAAAGAATAATAAGAAAGAATAATTTCTGGACAGGTCAGCTATTCCTAGTACGAAAGTGTGAACACTTAACTCCTCATTACGCAGTTGCTTCTTAAAAAGTGTACAAACAAAAAAAGAAAAATACTCTTTATGGTTTTCTTAGTCTATAGCACATGGTCTTTCTAAACTTTACGCGATACAAAGAACAGGAAGTGCTTGGTCATTTCGTTATTCCTTTCTATTAAAACGAGGTCGAATGTGCTCGAAATCGCGATACAAAGCCGGACAATAGTGCAACACGGTGGAAGGCAAGAGCATACGGTTTTACGATAAATTACATCGTTGTGTAATTACGAAAGTTCGAGGAGCCGAAAATTGTTGGACGATCGGTTACCTAAACGAAACAAATTAGTGGCGTAAATGGATAGCAAACGCCTGGGACTCTATTTCACGGAGATTGCCTCAGAGAAATACTGGTAGCAGCCGAGAACTTCGGAGATTAAGATAATTTTATTATCGCCAGCCTCGACAGGTATGCCATTAGCGGGGAATGTTAATGGTTCGTTGTATCGACCGTGCGGAACGAACGATTTTGCTCGGCTAGGCAAGGTAAAAATTTTTAATAGACACGAGTTATGTGTGTTTCGCTCGTCTAATACGCTTTAATCCTGCCGATTAACGGATCTCCTTCGCTCCGATCGCGTCGACCTCTTTTTACTCGACTCGCCGAACCAACGTCACTTTTTACGCAACGCTGAAGCAACAAAGTCATAGGGTAGAACGATCAATTTCTTACCGAAGGTAATTCACTGCGAAGGAGTAATTCTACCACGTTTCCTTTTTCACAAATATGACATGATCAATTTGTTCGGAGCGTGTTCAGAACTCGAACGATGAGCCGTAGATTTTACCTCTCGGCTCAAACCATTGACGTTCTGAGTGCGCTAATGAAAAGAAAATTAATCGCGAAGATATTACCGTTGTATTACTTGTGATATCATTTGTGCGATACACAATATAATGCGAAAACGTTGACGAGGTTGAATTCTCGCCATTTACATAGTCAGGTATATCGACTTACTTTTCTAGAAAGATGAAATTCCGCTTTCATTTCACGTGCACACGTCAGAGCAGAAGAGGTACGGGTTCGTTGTCGAGGAACTGTGCGCCGTGCAAAAACAAATGATCCGTCGCTTCCAGCCGCGATAAAAACCGGCGTCTGGATTAAACGCGCCTCTTGAATGGAGACGTTTTTCTGTAATGGAAGGTTGGCCAGGCCGTAAAGAGAATTCAGGCACGACCGATCGAGCACCTGCCTGGCTGGCTGTGCGCGAAGGCCCTCACAAAGGGCTGCCCGGAACTTGTGAAAATAATTCCCGTGCCTGTTCTCGAGCAGCCCCTCACAATCACGCGTCCCGTACGCGTTCACGGCTTTATGCGGCCCTCGTTCGTTTTACACGGAATCGAGGCCGCAGGTGTCTCCATTGTGAACGATCCTTGCACGTCATTCCACGGTAGTTGCCATTTAACGCGGGCACAAAGGCTGACCTGGGGGCTGACGGTACACCGGGAAACACGGCGCGAACGTAATTAGCCGGTAATTATTTGCAAGCAGTGAATCGAGCGTAGAAAGTTCGAGGAATCGACCGTTCGTGTAAGTTGTTTGCGTTGCGTCAACTTTTCACCACGCGCCTCCTCGATTTCCTTGTTCCAGATCGAATAATGAATCGAACGGATAAAATTCGCTAATTGGAATTCGCTCTTTCGCGCCTGTTAATTGCATTTTCTTCAGCGACACGACGCGTCGGAGTTACAAAACGTATCCGAAGGAAGTGTTCTTCGAAAATCGACAGCAGTTGAAACAGATGTAGCGTACGAGTGGGTTTGTTCACGGATGGACGAAGTACGTTCCATTGTGACCGGGTCATTTACGAATTATCGCCCCTTAGCCACCGAAACTGCTCTCTTGCTCTCTTAACCGTAACGACGTCTCGCAATTCGTTCGTGATGGTAGCTCTCTATTAGAAGCAGTTTAAGTCTGTTTCGTTGAACGATGGATCTCGATTCGTTGAATCTCGAGGATATTAATCTACCGTCTTCGGCTCTTTAATCGTTCTGAAGATTTTTATTTGAGCGTTGATAAACAGACACTATCTCGTCGATAAAGTAATAAAAATCAAAAAGAACAGATTCCTTCTGCAAAAAATAATATTCGATTCGCATGATATTTAACAATCCATTTGAAAACGCCAAAGTAGGTAGCAGTATTTGCAGAATATTAGCTTTAAAGCGAAGCTATTAAAAATTACCAGCTGGTATTTACTCGAAATCCAACGTTTTCCTATATCCAGGCATCTCGTGTTTACCGTTCATCTAGAAATTCTTCTGCATTTTTGAAACTTCGCATTACGGTGTGAAAATATATTGAAAAGTAGCGTGTTCAAGCGAAATCACAGCTCGGAAATCGAGAAGGCGTGCGTAATTTATTTTCGAAAATAAGGTGATCGCGCAAGCAACCCCATTGCATCTTATTGCTATTTCCATATATCCTACGCTTCCGTACGCAATCGCGGCGAGCTTTGCTTGCTTTACGCGAATTGCCCGGCGTTCTGCCCGCAACGGTGAGGCGTGCGCATAAATCCGCGGCGACGCGCACCGTCGAGTTTCTTGTCGTACGCGACTCATGCGTGTTTATTACTTGCAGTTGCCGTCGCGACCGCGACAAAAACGTGACGGAGAATTTGGTTAATTAAAATCCCGCCGTCGACTCCGCACGCCGCGTCGCGGCATCTCTTCGCTCGGGGCTGTTGATACGTTTACATTAAACAGCGCCGCGACGGAGGAATTCAGTTTTTAATTTCACAGACGCGGACGCTTTGTAATTTCGTGTGCGACTCGCCGTTGACAATCGCGAGAACTCGCTTCGCGACAAACTTTGCCTTTTTGACCAGCACTTTACTTAATGAAATCGTTTTTCTACGCGCGAGACAATTGATTTTTTTATGTCTGCCAGCGATTTGGTTGAGAATTTTATTTATTGCAGATAGCAGAAATTTTTCTCAACGTTGATGCAACCTTCGTGTGCCCATCTTTGGTATACAATACATTTTATCCGGTTCTCTTTGAATTTCGAATTAACATACAATACACTCTTTTTCCTAACTTCCCCTACCTACAACAATTTTTAACTAAGACAGAAACATTGATTTACACCGCTTAAAAAAGTAACAACTCAAATGACTGAAGAAATCTAATGCACGTTTTATCACCTCGATTCAAATGATCCTCGATCTATCTAAACCAAAAGAAAAACTGTTTATATCGTACGTTTGTCAAGTTGAATAGGTGTGTAGCGTGGTTCGTTCACGGTCGATAAAACGCGTCCAAAGAGAAAGAAGCAGGCTCGAAGCGTGAACGAAAGGGAAACGAAAGCGCGTAGCGAGCTCGAGGTTCCGTTGAAATTTATGCGACGGTTTGCCTCGTTATCGACGCGATCGTACAAATGAAAATGCAGCTTTGCCAACGATCCCAGCTCGCGCCTAATAATCGTTCCCTATCTACCGAGGAAATCTCGCCTTCGTCGATCAGGAGAAACGTGATCCACGGCGACATAAATATTTGCCGACGATAATTCTTCATTCCAACGTCCCTAATTACCCTGGCATAATGCTTACACGTATGCCAGTCACGTAGCAGTTATAAACATCGTCTACGCCTGCAGGTGACCGTAAAGCCGCGAGATAATCAATCCCTGTGCACTGAACCGAGCCCCCTGGCCGCGTGCAAATATCTCGCGCATTAATGAGTCATTATCGCTGTACCGTTATGGTGGCTCGTCCGTGCTCGCAGGCAATGCATTACCGTCGCGGAAAATCTTTTCATCGCTGGATCACGGTTCGCGTTTGTAGCTCGCATTAATCCGAGAGATCAGCGAAACACGCGACGATGGGAAAGAAAGCGTTGGAACAAAGGGATATACAGATAAATTTTTCTTTACAACATTATTTTTGTCAATTTAAATTTCACGTATTTACGTCTATTTACGCGCAACGTCTCGCGTCTTCGTGTCCTGTGTCAGGATTCTTGATCAGGAGGTTGAGCCACACGGGACCTGCTGGAAATTGCACTCGTGTCCGTATTCCCGGATTTCGAAATAACATGCAAATCCGACCGACGTGTAACCGGTATATACAGGGTTGCATATGCATGCCTTTATCTGTCCCGCACACGCGTGTCTACGCGTCGTCGCTGCTGATTCTACCGTATTACGGGAAGCACGTGGCACCCGTTGTACTACCATCCGAATCTTCAAGCCGCGTAGCCGGCCCCGTTGCCTCGCCTCTATGAATATTTCAATTCCCCGAGAAATTCAGTGAACCTTGAAACCGGTGCAACCGACCGCAAAACGGCCAGCCGAGAGAGACAAAGATGGGACGAGAGGCGACGATTCGACTCGGAGATTCGCGGCTTCCCGTAAAATCGATCCCTCAGGGAGGTCCGCAACTTCTCTGCCTTATCGAAACAGTTTTTTTTTTTTTTACGTTCTCGATACAGGCGCGATCGAATTCGATCGAGCGATCAGAAGATCGGTTTTTGTCGCAACTTTGTGGGCGGTGTTGCGAAAGCGGGTAGTCGGATTGATGGGAATCCACGGGGATGGGTCGGCGAAATTTTTGCGGCTCGTCGAAATTCGATGGATTCTGAGCAACGCGAGTAATACGCGAAAATCGCTTTACCGCGGGGTGCGCGATACGCGCGCTCTGGAATGCCAGAAATCCGCGCGTAACTACCGAACCCCCCGTCGAAGACGCGACAATACTCGGATACTTGTGTTTTGTTGGTGTTTAACTGGTTTTAACACTTTGACGGCTGGTATATAGAGCCGTACTTGTCCTTTCGATCGTTGAAATTCGTGTTATTTTTCCTGATCCGTCCACTCGATTCGATTGTTTCCAGTAACACATTGTGATGCACCTGTATAATTTACGAGTTCGGGGCACTCTGATCTCTTTGAATGTGGTTCAAATGAAGTGGGAAAGAGGGATGCTTGCATCGTATCAAATTATTCACAGGCAAATAATTTTGAATGCGTGATAAATAATTCAACAAAGGAATAACAATTACATCGTCCTGCGATCGCTTCGACGAGAGATAAAATTAATACAAGCATTTTTAAACGACCGTTTTTTTTAATGAATATAATTTACACACGATAGCGAGGGAAAATAAATTAATTGCACTCGTGAAACGGGTGATTATATGAATCCATCAACGCGGTTTGAACGAAGCGTTTCAATGTTTTCCGTCATCGAAAAATTGTTTAAATTCGATAATTCGTTGCGCGACAAGGTTTCGACATCGGAACGCGGAAAATATCGTGTCAAGCCGTACAAAACAGATGTTATTTATTTCGTGCTGGTTATGGCCGGCAAGCGAGAAAAAGATCAAATATCGCGAACACTTCGTGCCCGATGGTTTATTGTTAGTCAAATGATCGAGGGCGGTGAACTGATACGCGCTCGATAGCAATTTATTAACCAGAGAGAGAGTTATCGGCGGGAATCGGCTCGGAATCGATGTGCAAGTACATATCGCGGTGCGTTGTTTGTTTTTAATTTTCCTTCTCAAATACGCAACACGCAGGACAATTTCCACGGGTCCTACAAAACTAGGATACCTATTTTATCTACGTGTTACCACTTTGTTTCGTTGAATTCCTCGTCGATTAAACTCGAGACAAAGCAAGAAATGAAGGTGAACGACTAGTTTTCCTTGATGGTTTTGAAACAAATTCGACACGAGAAAGAGTGTAATGAATAAAACAGATACGCCTTCGAGCGGATCGCAGCCGCCATTCGATGCCATGATACACGTTAGGAAGCAATGATTACCGCTACTGCGAATCACCGCGACTCCCATTGTCACGTTCTAGAGTCCTTTAACATCCTCTTCAGAATGGAAGGGTGCTCGGCATTATGTGTAGGCAGCCGCGTCGAGGACACTCGAGGATTCGTTTGCTCGGAAAAAATTCATTTGCGGCCGTGAACCCTTTCCGCGCTTCCGCCCTCGACAGCTTCAACCCTCTACAAGTTTTCAAGCTTCGAACTCGTCAAGTTCGAGCGCTCCCGCCTAAATGCGACCCCGCGACGCGACGTCGGCAAAGTTTGGAATATTAATTAAAAGAAAAAAAAAAAAAAGAAGGAAAGACAAGAAATCGATACCAGTAACGTTTAGACTTTGCAATTGATGGTTATTACCACCTAAGCCTGGATAACGAAAGTGTTCCCTGTCGTTAATTTAATATTTATGACTTTTGCTCTTTTCATTCATAAAACTTACGCGTTACATACCGTAAGAGTTACGAGTAAATTACTAAAGAGAATTTTATGTTTCTCCTTTACCGCGGCGCATTGCATATTCTAGAAGACCGGTAGCGGAACAAATCTCGCTCTTCCTGTAATTGAGAAACTTTTCCTTTAACGATTAGGTACAAGTTCGTTCATCCGTTATTCAGTTTATTCCCGCGCGTGGATTACAAGGCAGACTATAGATAACAGATATACTTGGCAGACGCAGCAGCTAGGCGAAGGCGTGTACAAGAGAGGGTTCCGAGCAGTTCCTCGAGGAGGGTCGCTTAATTAGAATTTAGTTAGACGATGGCTGCTTCCCTCCACCTCTCTTCCCCTCGCTGTCTGCGCTGACGCCGCGTTAACTGTACAAGATTATTCTCAGATAAACTAATTAGCTATCCGAAATCTCTGGATTGGCATACAGTCCGGTCAGACGGGATTCTATCCCGTCTAAATATAAAAGGAATCTCGTAATTTCGGATATGACTTAGCCAATGTTTTTATATTCCCTTCGCGCTCTTTTGACGCTTTCACGAAGAAGATAACACGGGCAATTAACGGGAAAGCCGTTTCATTACGATTAATTATACCCCCGAAGAAATCGTCGTTCGTCATAATTGAAGATCAGGAATGATCGTCGTCGAAGGGAAGAAGATCGAAGGAAAAAACGATGAAAAAGAAGATGAAAAACACGAGAGCAGACCTCTTCGTACATTCTCGTCGCGATTGGATCTTCGTCCGATTCGGCGCCACTCGTTTCAATTAGGTTAACGGCAATAAAGAGGAGTCGTCTCTCTTTTCCGTCGGTGTCTGCCGGCTGGTCGACCATTCAGCTCAAGGTGGGGAGTAAAAATTTATCTCTCCCTTCCTAATTTCTTTAATTAGTGCGCGGAAGTCGTGGCAGACGCCGCCGCCACCGACGTCGCGGTGAGATACGGCGTATCTAACTGAGCGAAACGTTTCCAACCCTCGACGAGGAAAGTCACCCTCCAGCCTTTCTTGCGACTCTCACACCCCCTCCACGGTTCCTCCTACTTCAACCATCTCGCATCCCTCCACCCCACGACTCTACCTCTTCCTGCCAACAGTTTCCTCCTTCTACTTTGCTCCCCTGCGTCGTCGATCCGGTTTCTCGACACCTCATCCCTCCCCACGGCACCCGACGTGACTGGAGGTATCAATCTCACCCCCGTTCTCGACCCCTGGAAACGCCGTGTTGCCACTTCATTACCTCGTGCACCATAGTGCCAAAGTGCGGGTCGGAGTACGAGGGGGTTGGTACAGTCTGCTCGGAAAATAAATCACAGGTGCCATGCGAATGTATGCTCTCTTTCTTTCACCCTCTCTCTCCCGCCCTTCGAAATCCGGCCGCCGGTTCGATTTCTGTTTTACGAGAGACAATTCGTCGGCGAAGCGTGACCGGCCGTCTGCCACCCCGCCTGATACGAACGCGGTGAATTATTCAGAAGAATTTTTGTTCGATACCGGGTATCGGACGATCGGAATGTCGTGCACGACGGATACTCGTTGCGATAAAACACACCGTCCGCCGGCAACGATTGTAAAGGTAAATAGGAAACAGACGAGCGACGCGACGCGATGCCAGTGACTACAGATGTAGAAGACTGGACGTGCCTTTGTTTTCGAGGGGTCACGATTTAGGGGGTCCCAGATACCCCCAGATGAGATTAGATTTGCATGTAAAGAGCACAGCCAGTATGATAATCGCGCTTGTTTTACCAATCTGACATTTGAAAAGACCCAATTTTCAAGACACTATTTCGAAACGAAAGAATTAATCGATATCTGGTATTGGAACAAGCAGCGAAGCGTTCTATCGGAAAAGGTAAAGCGATAATACGATTTACGTGGTCAGTAAACCGCGGATTCGAGTAATAAAAAAAAAAAGAAGGAAAAAGAATCGGAGAGGGTAAAAATACGTGTAGACACGCGTGCGCAAACGAGGCGTCGTTAAATCGTTCGAGGCGATCGACCAATCGCGTTTATAGTCTCTCGTAGCCCATTTTCCTTTTCCAGTTTTTTATACGGCTCTGTGGCTCGCGTCGATACCAAATTAACGAGGCGAATTATCACTGTGAACGATCCGACTTATTTCATCGAACAAACAGCCGAGCACTTCTCTCCTTTCCCCGTTCAACCCTATCCCCCGAGTTTCGATCTTCATTCTCGTTTGAAATCGCTGCGAGTAATCGCAAACATCGTTATCGCTCGAGTTTTTCATCTCGTTCTCTGGCTCAGAAACGGGAACTTTTACAATTATTTCGCTTCAATGTTTTATCATTAAAAACTGCGAAAGAGGTAATTCATGGCTGCAACCATTTAAGCGTAGCCACGCAAGTGGTATTCTGCCTGATTCTTTTGCTTTTTCTACGACACATCATTTATTCCTTCAAAGCCTGCTTTCGCCTATTTTATTATTAATAGCAGATTTCGGATTAAGAGCCATATTCAAGAGGATTAGTGCCTAAACGCATCCCCTGTAATTATTATAATTTATTTAATATCCAAACAATCAGATATTATGAAATAATTAATTTCACTATGGTAACTTAGAATTCCCGCCTGACTGCAGTCGTTCGATGCGAATAGGTAACAAGGGTGCGATGGAAGTTTAAAAATAGCAGAGCGAACAAATCTCGACGAAAGAAATTACCGCGATACGTAGCGTCGGTGTTCCCTCGGTTCGCAGTTTACTTTTTAATTAAAGTTCGCGCCGCTTATTAGCCGGGGCCAGGGGTGAGTCCAACACCGGCAGGGATCAACAAGGAACCGTTCCTTAATACCCCGTTCAGGAAAGTAATTTACCGTTAATTATCATTTGCTCGTGCCGGTTTCCGAGGGTGTCGTCGATTTCGAGGGTTCGTTGCCTCTCTCTCCCAAACCTCGACCTCTCCCCGTCCCCGTTCCTCTTTCCTTCACCTGTTTCTTTCGACTTCGTGGGACCGATTATGCCTGCGGAGAAATTAATGAGTCGGGGCACGAAAGGCTGGCGAGCGTCAAAGCTTCTCCGTGTCCGCGCGGATGATTCCCCTCGTGCGAGGCCAATCGTCGGGGCAATTTGTCGTGCGGCGGCTATTTCCGCTTTTCAGGGGGGAGAACCATCGTCGAGTTCGGATACATATCTGCGGTCGAGCAGAAGTATGGACTGGCCGATGGTGTTTGGTAGGGGCGCAATAAAATTCACGATATCGAGAAAGGGCTCGAGTACGTGCTCGAGCGTGCACGGGCACCGTTTCGTCCTGTTTACATTCGATATTAATCTCGTTGATGTTTGCGAAATCGCGCGATTCGTTGCATTACTTTAATTAATTATTTTAATGCATCTCGTTGTTAACGAGGTCCGCGTGACAGGAGCGTACGCGAAATTGATTCGTTGTTCGTTTCAATGTTATCTTCTTACGCGGTGTTGAATTCATGATATTTAGCGTCACATGAAAACGTACTCTTAATCGAGCTTTTCGTCGATCGATCTTTTCACGAGCACGCTCCCCTTAGGCCACAGGAGACATCCTCGATCGAATGGCTCATATCGTGTCGAGAAAAAAAAGAGCAAGCACAAGCGTGGAAGCGGTTTCGCTAGAGTCACCGTTCATACAAAATAGAACAGCGCTTCGTTCGTCTGGCACGAGGGGAGAAGCCCCTCGAAAATCAAATGTATAGCACAACGAGTTCTCGTATCCATTACCTCCTTCAGCCCCTAGGCCGCATCCGCAAACACGTGGCCCCTCTCGATACACACCCTTCGCCTCGACGAATCCCCCTGGCCTCCAGGCAATCGCATTAAATCGAATGAGGGGTCGAGTCATGTTTTCTTAATTCCATAGTGACGCCGCGTATGCCCCGAGCACCACTGTGCGCCGGTGCACTTTCCGCGATCGAAATCGCCGCTCCGCACGCCGACTGGCTCGCGTGTTCCAATGAATTTTTAATTTCGACCTTATACCTTATCGCGGCATCAGTTTTGCAGCTACCGCAGCCCGAAACCTATCGTCGATCATCATCCGTAACGGCGCGAGTCGGTGTACCTTCAATTTTCTTCCCTTCGAGCGCGGGATGCGAAAGATTCGTGCGAGGAATCTTGTTAGCCGTTGCTAGCGAGGTCGTTAAAGCATCGGTATAAAATTCCACGAGCTTCCCAGGCTCGTGTATACTTTCGTAACTTCGATTATTCAGTGTGCATTGAAATATTGTAAATGACTCGAGTTTCCCGCTGTAGGAGAAACAGTTTGCAATTCGAGGATCCGAGCATCCGATAGTTGGTTTAAATCTTCGTTAAGAAGCTTCCAAGTTGATAGGGAAATAAAATTCAAGCTTCCCCGATTTAGCAGGGAACTTTATTCTCGCGTAAAAGTATAAGTGGATAAATTATTTCCGTCTCTCCGGTGTCGCGTTCTGAATAGAGCCATTCCAACGGTATTTAGCTGAAACTGCTTTAACACCGATCCAAGGTTTAGCGGAAGCAAGAAAATACCCTTGCTACCGAGCGAACCAGCGAGCCAAGGAAACAGGGAGAGAGGCTCGTAAAGATTTAAAAGCTCCGAGTGCATACGTCGCGACGCGAAAAGCCCGGCGACTTAGCGGAGCCTTTACACTCGGCCGGCAACGTATCTTGGAAACGAGGCCGAAGTTCATTATCCAGTGTCGGGGGAGAGAAGTAGCGATCCTAGCCTCGCGAAGGCGGCCGGCTTGACAGTAATTAATAATCGCCGCGCGACTGAGTTGGTTTGCTGGTTGGCTGGCTGGCTGACTGTCGGTGTTCACGGAGGTTAAATTCCAGGGTTGAGGGTGGCAGAGAAATAGGTGGCGGTCGAGACTCGCGCTGCTTGCGCAGAATGGGGTTCAGAGGGTAGGTTAGAGGAGGGGGATGAGCCTGATGAGGCTGTTGATACAATCACGCGGGTTCAAGAGTGAGCGAGAGAGAGAGAGTGGAAGGGGAAGGAGAAAGTGAGAGATTGGGGTTGCTGCTCAGCGTAGCAACGAGAAACCGTAAGCGTGGAAGTCGAGCAGGGATGGCGGTGGCCTATTACCAACCCTTGCCAACATCCGGCAAGCCGACATTACCCCCGTCCAAGCCTGTCGAGCGCCGCGTTAACTGTGTGTATGTTCAACACGCGATCCCGTGTTACTCCCTTCCATCCACCCCGGTGGACTTACACGTACAAAATGGCACGCACACCAACGTAACGGGCACACGGTACAGCCATGCCACCCCTTTCGCCCTCGGCCCATGGTCCTCGCTCGTCGATCGTCGCGCGAGCCCCGTTAGCTGGATCACCCCCGCGCCCAACTCGAACATGCTGTCACAGAGGCGTCGAGCACCTGTTTCCTCGAAATTGACACGTTGCCATCCCATGGCCGACACGCCCACCATCGACGTCCACGTCAACCGAGTGAATCGAGATCATCCCCTGTCGACGATCCATCCTGCCCGTCGTCGTCCTCGTTGTCCTGCTCGTTGTTGTTGTCGTCGACCTTGTCGTCATTCGCGTCTGTCCTCTGATCGTGTCCGACGGTTACAGCGCCATTCCCGTTATCGCGTTATGACCTCTCGAACGGCGCGACGAAAGAATAAAAATTCTCCCAAGTGTATCGTTTATACTATCATTTTCCTTTTTCTCTGTATTCTTTTAATATCCTTATTGATGCGCCATTAGAAAGAAAAGGGGACTTGACAAGTAGCATGAAAGAAGACACGATCGTTAACGAAGATAAACGATAGAATGATAAGTTTTCGGCCTATGCAAATGATTGTAATTATAAATGATGACCGCCTAGCACGGTTATCGTCGGAACGTTTAATTACAGCATCCCGCGCGACAAATAAATACACGCATTGGGTGGGACGCGGTAATTATCGCGGATCCGAGGCTCTGTTTATCGGCCGCGGCGCGTCGGAGCTTCTTCGAAAATGAATTTCCGGACGATGCGACGTGCACGGCCATTAATTCGGCACAGGACTCCGACGGGCTTCTATACGGACACGCGTAATTATGCAAATAGACGGAACGCTTGGCCGTGATTGTTTCGTTCGAGACGGGGCGCGAGAGTAAGCCGGCGGAACGTTTAATTTATCGTACACCCGACCCAACATTGCTCCTCTCTTCGCGCGCACGCATGTTCGTTTAATAAATTCTCGTTAAATAATGCGTCCGCCCGATCGCGAGTAATTTCATTTGCGAGATAGCATTAACGAACTGCATCCTGGGTGCCGCGTGAAAGAACTCCCGGAAACCAAACTTCGCCATATCTTGGGGGTGGCAGTTCTAGGATATAACACGGACCGCGGTGGTTACAGATCTAACAAGACTGGACATGCATTTATTATTAACGATATGATATGACAGCGCAATATCGAAGTATTAACTCAAGATCCCTCGAAAACAAAGGCATGTACATTTTTGTTAGATCTGTAGTCACTGACGTGAGATCGTTCCCTCGTCACCGGCCATCACGAAAGTAATAGAAGCTGGGAAAAACGGCTGGCGCTCGCGGGGCTTTAACGATCGTGTTGAGGTCAGTCGATAAAAATAAAGCGTGTCGCCCCGCGCTCTCTAAAATTAACGACGTGTGGACGTGGAATATGCCAACGGGGCCATGAAACTTTTATGGGGAAGTAAAGCTGGATATTCGAGGCCCGACTCGAGTACGCTGAATCGCCAGTAAAGAGGACACGCGGTGAATCGCGAGAGCAACGAGCGTCACGAGACTCCTCGTATATCCGCCTTTTCCCTCCTATTCTCTTCCTCGTTGTAACAATTGATATTCTCACAATTGAAACTGTTACGAAATCTCCTATAAATCTGGCACTGAGATTTTATCATCGATGAACCGAGTAAAGTTTGAAAAATGAACCGACTACAGATTACCGTCCATCGCTACCGACCGTGATCTAATTTTTTATTAAAATTAATGAACCGTAACGCGATGTCATAAACGACAAATTACTACTTCCACGGTTTACTCTAAAAACTAAGATTCTCGAACGAGTTTATTTTCTTACCAGACAGATTTTACTATGTTTACAGACTGTTGTATCCGTAACGACAGAATTTACAGCGGTTGCAGGTTACAATCGGATTGTGCAAACGAAACAAACGAGGGGGTAGATTCAACAGGGGTAGCGTTATTTGTACTTGCTCCCCTTGCGGCCGCGAAACAGATGTAGTTACTGCGGCGCGTAATCGTACAGATTTTCCGTGCACGGTTCGCTGAAGTTTCGAAACATGATGAATAACAAGCGAGAATCGAAACGTTGCAACTTATTTCTGAAAACTCCGAGTCTACGATTTTTTCGAATCGCGGTAACCCAGATTTTCGCGAACGTATAGGACGATTTCGTCCGGACACGATATTATTCGACGTTCGAAACTCAGGATGGCGAGCAGCCCGGTACGCGCGACTGCCCCTCGTAAATTTCCCTCCTTAAGTTTCTTCGACGTCTGAATTTTCCGCGACGTCGAATATTATCGTGGGCCGTTAGCATTCCCGTGCTATTGGCAGGCTGCCGTATGTCTCTTTCAGTTTGGACGGAACCGCGGCCGTAAAACACCTATAAAGCGTACTATCGCCCTTTTCACGAATATAGCCGGCCAAGGACGTTCCTTGGTTCTTAAACCGGAAACGAGCGGGACGGGACGTCGAGCCGATGGGACTCGGTTTGGACCGACGAACTCGATAAATCAATCCGGCAGACCATAATCAACGTCGCCGCTGGGTTTGCTTTAATCGGTGATACACAATTGTCCGGTTGTTCGTCTCTCTCTCTTCGTACATTATCTCTTTGCATCTATCCCTTGTTTCTAGCCGTATCTCTGTCCGTTTAATTTTCACGCGTGTAGATAGATATTTCTCTGCGTTCCGTTTCGCTCCCTTGCATCGCGCGATCCTTTTTCCCGTTCACCGAAAGCGCGACAGTTTGTGTAGGGTGAATTTGCATGAGGTACACACGAGAATGCGAGCCGAGCGGCGTCACTGATTGAGAATTAACATAACTGCAACAATTATTGGCAAATTGGTATAACTCGTTTGCGCTTGGCGTAGTGTACGAGAACGATGCGTGCGTTCGAGCTCTACAACGCGTCTCAGAAACGATGCGTATCGCGGTTCTTCTGATTTTGAATTTAATTTAGTACAAAATCGAGTAGATATATTTGCTATAAAGTGTCTTCAAAATTTTTATAATTTCGCGACATAGATCCAAGTATAATTTTGATCGGTTTACAAAGATAAAAGGAAGATGTTGTTTTAATTTTTGACACAACCTGTAATGCCACGATCGCACGCACTTGCAACCGCAAATGATTATGCCAACGCGGCCAGATCAGGGCGCGCAAACTCGTGCATCACGCAAAGCGGAAATGGAACATCATCGACGACCAGTCAGCCGGAAAGTGTTATCGACAGGGCCGTCGCGATCTATAACCGTGGCCCCGAGCACCGAAAGGCGGCACGAGGAGCCCGAGATAAAGATAAGTTATATCCGTTCGAATGGTTCACGCGGTTCGGATAGGTTCCCCCTAAGATTACCATCGGGAAGAATAGTCGCGTGGGCGTCGAGCGTGCAAGATCTTTACGCCCTCGCTCGCCTCGCCTCGCCTCGGTTGGCCCCCACCCTCTGCTTGACACGGGATGCTCGAGGGCGGCAAACAACTTTCGATATCGGCGTAACGAAGTGAAATAAATCGCAACTCGGGAAGCAATAAAAATCCATGGGTAGAGTCGTTCGATCGAGCACCGTTTCATGAACGGACCATGATTTATCGAGGCGACGAAGACGAGAGAGGAAAAAAAGAAAGATGGAAAAAAATAAAGGGCAGACGAGTATCCAGGCTGAAGTAGGAACGTCTGGAAGCAGAACAAGCAGCGGGGCAAGGGATGAAAAACGATCGAGAAAAGAGGATCACGACCGATGGGGTGGTTGGAAAGTAGGGAGAGGGTGCGGCCTCGAATAAAGGCGAAGCGTTCTGAAAACTTAATTACCTGTGTAGGCTCTATCAATTAATTTTCCTCGATTTTCCTGCCCTCCGCCGTCGTCGATCCACTAACGCAGCTACTGCCACCAACACTACCTATTCCCTGCCAGCCGTGTAATTCCGTCGGCATTATTCTCGGCACGTCTGCCGACGGTCGGGGCCACTCCCGCTTCCTTCTTTCTTCCACCCTGTATCCCCCTCTCGTTCTCTTTCTCTCTACTTTTACTTTCATCTCTTTCTTTCACCCTATACTCTTCTCTCTCTTTCTCTCGCCCTTATATTTTCCACCCCCTCGGTCGCTAAAGGCGGGACCTTTGTTCCTCATTTACTTTTTATCACGACGGCACCGGCAACCTCGGCCATTCCGCAATCCCCTCCACGACCGTGCTCGCAAACCAACCTTCCCTTTTTCCCGCTTTTTTCTCTCCACGCTCCTCTGTTCCTCGTTTATTTTTCTTTTTCCTTATTTCCTCTTTTTAATCTCACACCACTTCGTCGTCGCTCACCCTCCCGGCACCGATGTACCTTCTGATCTCTCCCCGACAACTTTTGCAGCCACATGCACGCTCTCTCTCTCTCTCTCTCTCTCTCTTTTTTCTCTCGCGAACCATGTTGTACCTACTCTCGTATAATCGCGTGGACGTTGCAAACAACGTGCACCGGTGTACACACATACGTGTAGCCGCGAAACAATCCCTCTGTGTATCGCCTCGGCTTCATCACCATTCCGCTCGTCCCTTTGCCGAGCCGACCTTTATTTCGATGAAATCTCCAGGGATTTCCGAGATCGTACGCTCTCTCTCCTACGGGAATATTACGAGATTGCGAGGAGCATCGCGTGCTCCGCTAACATCTTTCCCGCCCGTTTCTCGCGCTCCCGATCGCGTTTCCGCCCTTCTTGACAGATCCCTCGGAAAAATAACAAGCATGGTCTCCCGTGTATTACGCCCGGCTTGGATGGGATTGCACCGGCGCGATACAAACGACACCCAAATATCGAATCGTGCTTATCGAAATTCCGCCAGGATATCGAGAGGGATGACGATAGAAGGCAACCCTTCGACGTGTGTATTTTTCCACGACACCTTTCATACTATGGCTTTCTTTCGCTCTGTTTTTACTCCTCTCCTCTTGTCCCTTCCGTTTCAGCTTCCGACTAGTTCGTTTTAGATCAGTGTCGCGTTTGTGCGGCTCTTGTAACCGGGAAATCTTTTCTGTTTAGTTTTATCAGATTATCCTCGATACGACACGAATCCTTCGGGACGTTTCCTCTGTTTGGGGTGTGCTTTCAGAAATCGGGGAAATTGTTTTTCCTACCCTTTCTGTAGTACGATTCCACTCGAGTTTTTGTATCAATATATTGCTAATATTAAATCTTCTTCGTCGCACAAAATAGATTCAGAGGTCGAGCCATGAATTATTTTAGACGCTCATCTCCGTCCCGCTGCGAAAGTAATTAAACGAACAGATGAACGAAACGTTTTGCACGCTGGCAGACAGCCCCGGTTTCGATATCATTTCGTCGATACGAACCGCGAAACATTTTCCGTCCGTATCAATTAAGCCGAGTGTGCTTGCCTGCTCGTTAATTATCGTCAAAATAATCCCGCCAGAACTTTGTTATTAACCCCGACAGAAACTCATGAATTCGTTGTTACGTGTTTCGGGGGTGGACCGTCGAATCGAACGCAAAAAACATCGAACAGAAAAATAAAAAAAGTGCGATAGGGAGAGAAACATGTTGGTAAATGACCGATCGAAAAATCACTTATCCCTCTTCATGATCCACTGTCGAATGACGGAAACGAATGGCGCGAGAACAACCCTCTGAACGAGGTGTCGGATAGAGAGACGAGTGCGAGCAGGGTTCGGTAACGAGGGTTCGATTTTCCAACCGGCGTTCGTCGACGTCGCGGACCCCCTTCTCATCGTCCCCTAAATATCAAATGATAATCGCTAATTCGATCAAAGCTAGCCCCGCCGGGTCGGAACGACAGTGGGTTACGGGTGTCACCGTTTCGAAAGGGGGGCTAAAATCGGGTGGGACGCAGAGGGCGAGGGGTTCGAAGGAGGTTAAATAGGAAAACAAGCGTATCCAGCCACAAGGGTGCTCGACTCGCCGCGAGCGTGGTACGCGCGAACGCGGCGACGCGTGCGATCGTTAATACCCAGCTCAGTGTCACGAGTCGCTCGATGGGCGTCGAGAAACGAGGGTGGTAGCTGTTGGTGTTCGCTTCGATGTTGGTGGCGACGATGCAAGCAAACTGTGAGATCGTCAACGACGTTGCTGTGGTAGTATGTAGCAGGGTGCCGTATTACGCCCCGGTATATACCGTCTTCCTCGCTCTGTAGCCTGCTGAAACTTTCAGTAATTACTGTAATTAGTCCAATTAACAGACTCGCTCGGGCGGCCCCTCTGGCTCTCTTTGACCCCACTTTTCCTCGTATCTTCACCACCTATCCCGCTGGAGAACTGCGTGAACGACAACCAAGCCAGACCCGGTTGTGTTTGCCCGACGATGCGGCTTTCGAGCAACCGCTCAGCGTTACCCTGATACGATTTCGCATCTGTACACGCCACCCTCTTCCTATGTACGTTCCAGCGCGTTACTCACACCCACGATCTCACCTACACTCTACACGCTTACGTGTATCCGTCGCGATTCTCTACCTGACTTTGCTTGCACACGCTAACCCAACCACCACCCCCAGGGTGGTTAGAGTAACTCGAGTCACTCGTAATCCGACCAACGACTCGCTAGCTGCTCGCACACCAGATACACCGTGTATCTCTCTGTGTTTTCGTACGAACAGGATATAAACGACACACATTGCTAGACGCGCAAACGACTAAGCAATTTCGAGAGTCGCGCTGTGATGCGATTTCAGCTTCAATTCGAAATACGAGGATGAAAGACAATCGGATGATTGTGATTTCAGCGATAATTACTAGTAATTTGCTGTCGGCAAGGGTATTGGAAATTAGAAATATTGTTATCGATATAGATGATTAAAATACCGGTATAAAAAAAAAAGAAATAAGCAATATCCTTTTTATCCATGAAATTCCGGCACGGTAGACTCTCGGAATCGCGGTACAGAGCAACGGATCGATAACACTATAAATAGGCAACGCTGTCGCCGATGTAACAGCGTTATCACTGTAAATAACGTAATTGCGTACAATTTCGCATTGTTAATTAAATTGTTCGCGTTGAAATGCAGAACACAACTGCAAACAGTTATTACCACGGAAGTCTTTGACGGTTTTGCCCCGATGGAATTACGTAAGTGATAACGCAATTATCTAACAATTTTAGCAATATAGCGAGGACAATTAAGCCCGGCTGTATTTGCCGTTAATTACGATCGCGTTACGATTCCGTAGAACGCGACGCGAGGCAAATATATATTTTCGTAAAATTTCTTTGGCCATCAGCCACCGCACGCGAATCATCGTAATGGCAATATTTGCGGTCGGATCGACGCTGTTTCGTATGGAAACATCGAATCGTAGTAGGCGAACGGAGAGGATCGATTATCGAACGGGCGCGAAAAGCCCTTTATTTTGTAGGCGAAATCGATTTTTGGTTTTACAACGTCCCGTATCAACGGGATAATATCGTATCAACTTTTCAATAGGGGAGGCTTTGACGCGAACACGCGCCGCGGATATTCGCTTTTTCGATAGAATACCAACGGGCCAGCGCGATTTTCGCAATTTCGCGGCAAACTATCGCGTTACCGCGATCGATTTCATCGGCTGACCGATCGGGCCGATATTAAATTTCAATGAGCGCCTACGCGATAATCCGTACCGCGCCTCGTCGTGCGATCAGACAGGATTACGATCCTTATTGGAAGCAGTAAATATCGAAACAGCCGCTTGCAGTATTAACGCTGTCAATTAATCCGACCGACCTTCTCGTGTTCCGTTCTAATGTAATTCAGTGGTAAAGTTACTATCATCGAATGATCAGCGAAGCGTTATCAATCATGATCAATTTTCTCCCGCAAGTTTCACGCGAACAGGATCGTTGCGAATGATAAATCCCTTTCGCAACAAAAATTCATAAAATAAATGTAACGAATGAAAGAATTTTTCAATCGAAATGGAAGGATATTGATTTTAAAGGCAACTATTCGTTAACCGTAGATCGTGTACTTTGGTAAAAATTCGCGGTGATTATTATTCGAATGGCAGTAACGTCGGTAGCTGTGCGGCATAGTATTGTACGAATGCACGGAAAGGGTAAAGAAAAAGGGGGTAGAAGGAGAGGAAAGCGACGCGGTGACGCGGCTGAGGGAAGAAGAACGAAAGGGAGGTCCGTAGAAGTGGATGAGGTCGCGTTGCCATTAACACCTCCGCCGGTGGCGCAGTGTACTTCAAACAAATTAAGTGCGGCCGTAATTGCGTTACGGCCGCGACGCCGAGAAGTCTCTCCGTTTCTCTGTCTCTCTTCGACTCTCTTTCCAGTCTCACCAACGAACCCATCCCTCTGATATGACGCCGGTGATAAACAAGGCTGCCTGCTCGAGAAAGGGAGGCGCCGCCAGCAACGATGAAAGGTTCTACCAAGCTGGAATTTGTCGCGATGCGAGCCTTTGAATGTTGGAAACGGCTTCGAGGCTATTTCTGTCCCGCCACCACCCATCGTTTCCTCTCTTTTTCACCCTCTTTAGATCCCCTTCTGAAAATTTCGCTCGCATTTCGCGCGACGCGACGCGACGTGCCTGTTTGCTCGAGCTGTTTCGAGCGAGATCCGAACGGCAGAATAAGTTTTTATACCGAGACAGGGCCGAGAGGAGAAGAGGGATCGTTCTGTGGGATGTTTGAAAATCAACGAGGATTCGGCCGCTCCAACCACCAGACAGATTTCCAACCTTTTGTACCCGTGTCGCTTTTGCTCGGTTTCATTATCGCGCGTAAAACGGCCGGGTGGATTTAATAAGCGGCACGGTTTCATTTAAATTTAGAAGCGGAACAGTTTCGGGACTTAAGTGGCGTGCGAACGTCGACGAATTCGCTAATTCGCACGTTTTAATTTGAATTGACAATTTCGCGGAGTTACGAAGGAAAAAAAGATCAGCGCCACTGAAGAACGAACGAGTTTTGTCGTTTAAATTCGAATCGACAATTTGCCGAGTTACACCCTTAGTCGCTCGTTAGATATTTCGCGTGAATTTTCTTTTATTAACACCTTTCCCTTTTCAGTTAATTTTTCGTTCAATTACACGAATCAAGATTTGATTACAAGTCCGATACCTATGTTTGTTTTCGCGTTAATTATTCAGAATTTGGTAATTATCTATCGCTTAACATTCTACGTTAGTCAGTTTGTTAAAATAGCTTTGCTCGATAGCGTTAACAGTCTACCTAGTGAAAAGTGGTGGCACTCGTCGACGCGAAACGAGAGCAACAGGATCGCGCTGCATGCCACTCAAACGTTTAAATTTATGTTCAAAAGTTTCCACTTTTCAAATATCAAACTCGTGCTTCGCTCGTAAACGCGATCACCTCTGTACCCGTACAGAGGCACTTTACGCGTTCGACCTCTGATTTGTTTGCATCGATGTCGGTAATACGAGGCAGCCTTACAAAACAGAGTACCTCCGTTTAACGCTGCACAGAGGATCGTTACCGGCTGTAAAGTTATCTTCATAAACATCGATACGTAACGTAAGTGCGTGTATATCAATTGTCATTTAATTACAATCCTGAAAATATCGCAAGATACTTAAATTTATAAAAGATACCAAACTGATAGAACAGATAATGTAAGTTTTACCTACTCCTTGATGTCGCTAATAACCTTATAGTTGATGTGACAAAAAACCCTAATTAATAAAAAAAAATTTTTTAAAAATCATTTGGTATAGAATTAAAACTTGCTAATCGATCTTTTTTCTGCTTCGTCCAAATTTCAGCAGGAATCAAAGGCCAAAGGTACAATCAGACGTTGCTCTTCGAACGTGTAACGTTTGCTTTGACCTCATCCTATCGAACGGGAGAACGAAAATCGTAACAGTGAGCGTAACTGCAACGAACTTTTTACACGGTTCGCTTGTAAAGCCGTCCGTCAACTTTAAAGCGACGTCCTTTGAAAAAGTATCACGAGCCAGTTTCGCGGAACTACGCTCTCACGTTGATAAACTCAAAGTTCCATCGAACGCGCATCCAACATAGACACGGAAGCAGAGAAAAAGGTAAAAAGGTGGTAAAAGGTGAAATTTCGTTAATGTTAAAGCGCGATGCAGATCATCGGCGTTATATTCTACTTGAAAGCTAATAAAAGCATTATATAAAAAAAAAAAAAACAGATTCAAGAAGGAATAAGAATATATACTTTCTTATGAAAGGACGAAAGTTTGGCTACGTGGCGGGTCAGGAGTTTACGAGCTGTAAGTTTACGCAGGGAATCAGATTTATCGCGGTTCATCAGCGCGACGTAAAACGGCGCGAGTCAAGCCTAATATTCCCAGCACGGTCAGCTCGGTAAAATATACGCTCGGTCCAATTCCGGCCGCGTGAATTCGCGATGGCAGCTCATTTCGAATTCCTCGAATGCGCGGGGGCATTCGAGGGGAAACGAAAGAAAGGGAGTCAGACGGGCCAGGAAAGAGAAGTAGGTGGAGGGAATGGGAAGAGACATAAGGATCCGGGGATATATAAGAAGAAATCCGCGAGGCTCGCTCGTATATTTTAATCAGGGCCCTCTGGCTCCGCCATCCTCCTTCCCTCTTTTCTTTATCTCCGTCTCATCTCCCTCTAACCCCCTGCCTACTTCTTCGCAACCATCCACGGTGCTCTCTCCGCACCCTTTGTCGAATCGTTTCGCCCGTGGAGACTTATAAAAAGGGGGAGAAGAGAGCGGTAGTAGCGAGAGAAGAAGAAAAAACGGGGGCTCACCGGCTGGATGAAAAGAGCTGAATAACTCCGGGATAAAAGCCGAATAAATCTTTTTATTATGCCCCGTACCCGTGTCTGTTCGAGCCTAACCCAACCATCTCGCCTAAGGCTCGTTCACACGTCTCTCTTTCCCTTCGTTTCGCGCCTACCCCGCCCCGAGTCCCTTCTATTTCTTTTTTTTTCTCCCCTATCCGACGCTCCTTTCATGCCCCCTTCAACAACAATCTCTTCTTTTCTTTCTTTCGGCATTTCTTTATTTTCTTTCCTTACCGTCGCCATTCGCGGTCCCTCGCGATCGTCTTCTTCTTCACGCTAACTCGCCCTACCATGCTTCGTGAATTCGGCTAACGAGAACACGTTGTTACGAAACGAGAAGCCTCGGGTTACCCGGCCTTTCAGCTATTTATTTTTGCCATCCTCGCGCTGGAAGCGGGGTACGCTTCGTTATCGAGGATTGGTATAATTTTTTTCCACGGATTTTTTTTTTTATTTCACTTGTTATTAGAGGAGCGTTCGACCGCAATTGATAGCTCTAGGCTATTCAAGATTAACCTTCGTTGTAGCGTTTAATCGATTTGTTATATCGAGTAAAAAAAAAAAATTCTATAAATACACGAGTTCATCTCCCTCTGAAACATCGAACGTATTTCATTTTATTCTAAAAGAGTGATACTCCAAAATTAATATATTCGCACGGCCAATTTTCATCGCAGAGAAATCATACAACGCGGATCATTAAAGGACTTATATCTTCGATAATGTTTGTCGGCTTGTCCGATATGTATATGTATAGCAGTTCGCGCGATAAATCGTAAATCGTATTTAGATAATACGAATATCTGCGATGACATGGACATCCGCCAATTCGGATATTTGCCGATACGCGGCTAACCATATTATGAATATCCAGCGGCGTTAATATTCGCCATAGTCCCGTACACTCGCCTCTACAGATATTTAGAGTCCTGTTCTACGTATATGAAGCACAGCTACGCGTTCCCTTCCAATCAAACGTGGTTCGGTGCATCCCCGATTTTTTAATAATTTGCAATCATTTAATAAAGAAATAGTATTGGGAATTTGCTTGGTAATACGTGGAATAGTATTGAAATCCAATATGAGAAGAAGAAACTGTTCGCGTAGCAGTTAGTTTAAGGTGGAGGTCATTTTTGGGAGTACCCAAAGAGAGGGAGAGACTGGATCGGAGAAGTTTTAAAAGTACATGCGCATGCTAGAAAAGAAATATCCTGGAAGAAAATTCAATCGACGGATTCGAAGAGTTCGAGGGAACGAGAAAGGAACTTCTAAAGCGAAGCGACACGAAAATGCCGGTAGACGTATGGAAACGCGATTGCGGCTCTGAAAGAAACATCAAATTGAACTTCGTGATAATACAATTCCGTCGTCGTATTTTACCGGTAACGAACAATTCGCGAATAAAACGAACGACGAACCTTTTTACCTCTCTTTTTTCATCCCTCCTTCATCCCTCCCCCGCAATGATTCGCGTTTAAAAATCTGTTGCTTTTCGAATCAATTTATTTTTCCATCGATGTTTTAAGTACGAGCGAAAATAATTCGCCATTTAATTACGAACGAAACGCGAAATCACCGCGCGGTTTATTTGAAATAAAAACAAGAAATGCAACGATAACAGAGAGAAATAAAAATACAATAACAACAGCGGCAAACAAATAAACAGCGGTATTCCGAAATTGCTTCGTTGCAGGAGTTGGAGGGATCGAAAGAGGATGAGCTGACGTGGGGGGGAGGGGGAGGAAATGAAAAACGGCGACGGGAAATAAATTCATAAAGTTGCGAGTCTGCGTAAATTGTTCGGTAACAAGGTTCCGGTGTAACGCGATGAAACGAGCAAAATCATTATGAGCGGTCACACGGCGAGCTGAAATTATTTTCAGATTGCGCCAAACGATGATTCGCTGTAACCATTTATTGTAATTGAAATTAAAGCACCGCGAAACTTGCCGAATTTTCGCTGGAAGCCCCTGTCGACACTATCGACGTCCATTCGCGATCGTTTTAATTCCATTACGCCGGGCATCTCCTACTTCCCGCTGACCGGTTCGCCAACGGGAGAGAGCACGATATCCCGATAGGGGGTACTAATAATCGTACGATGTACGCGCGGCACGTTTCATTTAGCAAATTGCCAATAAATGGCGATGGCCATCGCACCAAGCTCACCCCATAAACGCGATCCAGCCCTATCTTTCTTCCCTTTTCACCCTAAACGTCCTGTTTCCTTCTCATTCCACTCCCTGCTTTATCTCTTCACCCTCTTTCCTACTCCCTCTCTGTCATCCTGTTGTTTTTCTTTCCTTTTCTTTCACCGTTACCACCCTATCGCTTCCTCTCGGTCTATCTTTATCGTTCAATGGTTTCCACCTTCAGTTTCTCTCTCTCCTTCACCCCATCCCCCGGGGTCGGCGTCAACTCTCGACGAATTAAGTTCCAAGAGGGAGGTTTCGTAGAGAGTTTATGGGGTTAGGTTACCGTAGCCGATTTCAACCCCTGCTACAGAGATTGGTATCTACACCTACGGTGGTGAAACCCCTCGGCATACCCAGCTCTATTGTACGATACCATATGCGTGTGCCTGCTGCTCGAACGTGTGTAGACAGCATACGGTTTCACGGTTTCTACACGTGTGCGTGGCGCATTGGGGCGCGGGGGTGCACTCTCGCGATACGTAGCACGCGATCGTCAAACCCAAAGCTATAAACGTAAACAAGGGTTGTTAGGACTGCCTCCGGGTAAGAGCCGTCACTTACAATCGGGACTAAATATTTTGCACCCTTCGACAAGTACGTATCGCGATACCAGGGTCGATCGAAACGCAAATTGATTTGACGTACCACGCAAAGCGGGGTAAAAGGGAGAATATATTTTCACCGAGAACATTTCCTATTCTGGTATTAATAAGGGTAATGGTATAGGGTTTCGTTGGAACGAGTTCGATCGTGTAAAAATAAATTACCGATTGGTACAGCTACTCTTGGCGCGCAGGAGATCTTGAATCGCGGCGAGATTAATCTTCGAGCCGAGAGTTCCGGGCTAGGTAAATGGAATGTGTGTATATATATAGATACACGAGCGTAACAAATCGCGTGGCTCTTAATATTAAAGCGGTATTGATCGTCGACAATTAATTAGCCCGTCGTGGCAGCGATGAATCGTAATGGCACAATCTGATACTGCGGCTGTTCGTCGACCGTTTGTTCGCTCAAAGGGAGGGAAAAAACTGTTGATTTACGTGTCGGTTAAACCAACCAAATTACTTTGTACAATCAACACGCCGCGCACGCCGCGCCGTCGCTGTAAAGCAAATTAGCTGCGCCCGAATATTGACATTTTTATCTGAATGGCATAGCTGTTGATTTCGGCCGCGCGTTCATTACATTCGTCCCTGCGAGCCACACCCCCTACCGTCCACGATAAAACGCCGATACGATTTTAAAACTGTCACGAAAGCTTGTAGTACATCAAACCTCGAACCGATATCGACTACATCACCTAGACACAACTCAGTTAATTGCGCTTTTTACCTGTCGCTGAACGCAATTGATCGTACCAGCCGAGATTTTTCGACGAAATTTTTATTGCCAATTTCGATGTATAATTTTCCATGCCGAGAAATTTTTATTAGGCAATCGTGGAAATGGTTTTCTTTTAACAGACAGCCCTCTCTCTTCGTGAATTTTATCGTCGTTGCAGAATAACCACGTTCGACGCTCCCGTCCATTTTTCACCATAATTACTTTCAATTAGAGATAACGTTAACGCAGCTCGCGCGTTTCCGTTAAATACAGTCAAAGGGGTGGCGCAGCTCGCCTAACGACCACGCGACACGCACACTGAATTGTTAACAAAAACCAACGACAGGTAACAGGACGGAGTTATAAATCTCTCGAGAACAACTCGATATAAAACCAACGAAAACCTGTGCAGTGTCGAATCATCGAGCATCCTTAAATTTCTGTAACTGTACCGAACCATATCCTCGACGATACGAATACACGGAGCGACGGTTTTTCAACCCAACGAACCACGCGTTCCCTCGGTTCATCCTCGGAAGCTTCTCTTCAGGGACGCGTCAGAAATTCATCGTGGCCCGGTGAGTTCTCTCTCGCGAGTACTCAGCTCGACAAGGTCGGTGGCAAGAACGAGGCCGATGACTGCGTCGCCGTCGGACGGGGTGGTGCAAGAGGCTGAGGGTGCCATTACATTAATCCCGAAAGTCCCGACGAGCGCTCTCAGCAGCTCTTCCGGGCGTAAAGTGTCACGAAAGTGTCACCTCCGACGCTCTCCGCAAGGTACACAATCTGAACGTGTATGTACGTAGCAGAAGGCGATGGAACCGAAGCACGCGAATGCTACACGATTCGCACACACAGGGTGAGTCATCCGAGACTTTAACTTAAATTACCTTCAACAGCGTTAACTATATTGGACAACAGTTGAAGGGTGTCAAGAGAGAGACATAATTTCACGTCTGTTATCATTTTCATCTGATAAATTTTTCGGTATTATCGACTGTTTGAAAGATATATTAATCGATGATGTCTTGGATGGCTCACCCTGTATATACGAGTTGGAACGAAGCGCTACAGGAGCAACCACGAATCCAGCTAGAGCCCCTCTGGAAGATCAAAGCAGCGACTGGAAACGCTGCTGAATGGGCACGGTGGTTTTACGAAACGGTCTCGACGGAACAGATGGATAGAGCCGGTGCAAAAGGGTGGCGCAAGGGGACGGACAAAGTTGGCCAGGAATAGAGATCAGGCAGCCACCCCGACCCGAAAAAGGGGTTTGAAAGCAAATACGAGAGCAAGCTGGACAAAAAGTTCTGGCTTGTCAAAACTGTGGTTAGCCAAGAGGAGAGACGGTGCTCGACAACGAGACGGGAAACACGCGTACGAATCTCCTCGTCGACCCCTTATTCGGGGCTGGTGATTAATGGAAAGCGATCGTGAAATTGTAATTAACGAAAATTCGACGGACGTTGAAAATGGTAAATAGAAGGGTGGGAGGTGGTCGATTATTGGAGGTAATCGAGGGTGCATCGACGCGCGTACACACAACTTTTACGGGTCTCCTTTTTGGAATATTATCGAAACTCGTCACGCCATGGCGAAGGAAACAGAGGGGTTGTTATTTTAACGAGCAAAAATTAAACGGTTGCTTAATTTAAACGAGTACCGTCATCAACTTTTCTTTCCAGCCCTCACCCTTTTTCTCGTCGATGTGCATTATAAAACAACGAACGTCGTTTACGTCCGCGAGTACGCGATTAAATAATGCACGTTTCTCGTGTGCATAATTAAAAGTTCGTGGGAGGAGCGTTTACTCGATGAACGTTGCCATCCGTGTCCGACACAGACGAAGCAGAAGGGTATCTGGAGCGTTTCCATGAAAAATTCACTAGCTTCGAGTACATAAGCTCGTAAATATTTAATCCGCGACACAACGGATAGATAAAGGCCGAGTAATTTTGTTATATTATCGGTTAAATGTTGCAAGGCGCACATGTTAAAACCGGCTGCAATTCTGCCGATGGAAAAACGTCGGGATATCAGTATTTTATCTATTTTTCCTCGTGTTTTCTTTTTCAGTACGCGTTGTCTGCGAGGTCGCGGCACGAGAACGACCGTGGAATAGTCGACAATCGGCCTTTGTGCGCGTTCAACTTTCATTTGCGAGAACTTTCAGTGAGGGGGGAGAAAAAAAAAATCAAGCCGTGCACCGAGTACGGAAGGGTGAAACGCGTTTATCAGAGCCACGTGACTTTCGAAGCGACAGGACATTGTCCCCGAGTTGGTGTTTCCATTAAAACTAATTCGTCAACCGTAAAGTCGACGTGTGTTCGTTTTCTGTTGCGACGAGCAAGTATACATGTCGATAGGACGAGTCATCAGGAGAAGTCGAGGTGGATTGTTTAGCTGCCTAAAGTTATTGAGCTAGAATCAGCGATGGAAAAAATGATGGATTTTCAATTTCTAGACAGAATGAATATTCGTAGAAGTTGGTGACGCGAAACCGATACAAATTCAATTAACAGTCGCGTATGTTTGAAAACTAATACTGGTTTGCTTGTTCTCTTCGTTCGATAAAAAACTGGATAGATTTTACTGTATTTCCCTTTCGAATGGTCGACGTACAAAAGGATCGGTAACGGATCGTTTTTGGTCCCTTTAGGAGCAGTTTACGAACCGCAGAATCTACATCGAAGGAACGTCTTGCAGACTACCAGTCTCTCCTGTCGGTCCCTTTTTCCACGCAGAAATACACGGCTAAAATATTACCGGTGGCTGCTTTGAAAGGAACTTTGCTGTCGAGTCTCGCAGACACAAGTTCCCATTTTCGTGGACAATGGAGAAGGACGCGAAAGCGGTGAGAAGGAGGCGATTCGAGGAACGAAGGGAACGGTTTCGAGGGAGAAAGCGAGACATCGATCGATCAGACGGTTGAACGCTAAAAGAATTAACGCTGCCCGATTACTTTTTCCATGGCGCTCCTAATGGTGGATGCTCTCATCCACCCTTCTCAATTCGTCGAAGGAACGGGAGCGGGAAACGTTGCAATTGTCGCGGCCGGTAATTGCGGTGCAATTATATCGAGCCATCGCCAACCACGATTACCGTGACGACGAAGAAGACCACGTTCTAATTACCACGCAGTTAGTCCGAGAGGCGCGGCTCGTTATTCGAAAATCGTTTTCGGATGCGACGATTTTAAGCGTCGTTACGGCTGCTCGTCGAGCGCGTTACCGATCCCATTACGCAAACGGAACAACGCGTTTTATCGAACTGCGGGGAAAACGCCGCCACGCCAGACGTCATTGTTTTTTATGTAACGACATCGATTAACGCGGAGTCGCGAAACGTGATTGCATCGAGCCGAAAGCCGCAGAAATGTCCGCGGAAAATTGAAACGCAGCGGTGGCGAGACGAGAGCGGACGGGACAGACGTTTTCCGCTCGATCGATGACAACCTTTTTTCCCTGTCATCGTATCACCACATGGGTTAACTTGTTGTTCGTGGTAGAATTGACGAAACTCGGCTTCGTCGATCGGAAAAATTTGTCGTTCAAATTGTGTAACGATTAAATAAACGTTTAAATCTTACGTAAAAGTTTTCTAATTTCTGACATGTTCCCTCTAATTGGCTTATCAAGTTTAAACGTTAAATCGAAAAGTACCATTCTTCGTTTAACTAAAATCGTACCTGGTGAATAAACATCATGAGTGAACCATGACATGGCTCTCAGAAATAAATGAATCTCAATTAACTAGTCGCGCGTCATCACGGAACGAACAGTTTGACTAATGAATCCTCGAACGGCCATACATAAATCTTGAAATGCAGACCTCCCGACATCGTAGAAAATGTAAATTACTCGATGATGGTACTTTTAAGTACATTGTATTCCAAAGTGAAGACGATCTTCACCGATCGGTTAATCGTTCGTCGCGACGCTTTCAGAGCCATCCACTTTTCTCGTCCCGACGTTAACTCCTCGCCGAACGAGTGCGCGAATAACCGACGAATTAGTGCGTGTCACGGGCAATACACCGTGAAATAATTTCCTCCGGCTCTTACGTTGCCATTGTTCTCGATGCAAAGCGTACGAGCCGTTCGCGTTGCACAGTTTGCCGGCACGAATCAACGGAATAAGTCACGCCTCGGTTGCACGCGATCTCGTCTAAATATGTACCTACCTACAGTTAGCGGCTTTCAAAGATATCACTCAGTTGCCACGGATACGCGAATTCGATGCTGTTGAATAGATGCACGCGCATTAATACGAGAAAGAGAAATGCGTTCGAAGGAAAACGTCGCAAACGGCTCCGAACCCATTAACACCCAAAACTTGTGTACGTAATGATTAATGAAACGCGAAAATTGATACAGTTTACTCAAAGTATTTTTACCTTAAAACTTGCCGTGTCTAAGCTTCGCTCGGAGAGTTTAAAATTATATCGAAACGAGCGGTAGCAAGTACATACACAGAGGAAGAGGTTACACATTAAGAGGTGCCATACTGAAAAGTGGTATCGTGGGTCCACGCGCGGGTTTCCATTTCTTTGCTCACAGGTGAACGTAGTACGTGTCCGTAATGGTCCCAGAGGGTTGTTGAACCTGCGACCCTGCCAGCGGGTGTTCACTTTCGAGGCCTGTCTGTTGTTGGCCACCACCGGCTACAACGTGTTCGGCCGTTTAAAAGTTTTCCGACGTGGCTCATTAAACTATCAAAAGTTCCGTCCGAAGCGCAGCTGTGCCGCTATAATTGCCGACAAGGGCCACCCGCGCCCCGTGACATTCCACCGACAAAATCGGCCGACAACGTTGCGGGTTAAGTGATAAACTTTCATTTCTCTTCTCACCGCCCCTCGGTTCGCTTTCCTGTACGGCGTTACCCCGCGAAGGAGTGCAATATTTTTTTTTGCCAAACTTTCGTTTCCAGAAACGTTGTTCGTTTCTTACGCGTATCGCTGAAAATTCGTGCAGAATTAGTCGGTGTAGCCGTATCGCGATAACAAAGCTTCGGTGATGCGATAAGGCCGGCCAGGCTCAGCTGGCTTTTCAGCCAGGCAAATGATAGCAAGACGAAAGAGAAACGCGATACCATGCCCGTAGTATCGTCGCGTCTTTTTTATCTTGCCTTGTCCGCTCGTCGGCTACTGTTACCGTGAAAATTAGCAATTTGCTTGCGGCTGTAAACCGTTAACGAGCAGGTAGAACGCGACACCGCACCGCTTTTTCTACGCTGCTGTCCTCGAGTGCTGGAGCACCCTCGACACACGCTCGTTGCGTGACATTTTCAAGCTACTCGTGGCTCGAGCGTCGTCGCGGATCGCTCGATAACGCTAACAAATTCTCGGGATGGCGGAGAAACGACGGAAACGTTCGATAAAGGATCGAACGGAGGGGATTGGAGAAACGTTAGGATGCACGTACAGGGACGTGGAAAGACAGCTGGCTTATACGAAGGGAGCGATGTCATAAAAGTTTGAATGAAAAGTGACTCGATTCTCCATGACTTCTTAACAACGGTAGCGATTTATTCATAGCTACGGCCGCGGCGCGGACCTTACAGGTATAGGCGCAACGCGTTCCCAGTTCGCATTCAGGAAAAGTTTCTCCCGTGATGCGAAATATTTAATGGCCACGGGGAAAATGGTTTTCTATTGATCGACCGGGGATTTTTGTCGCGCCATTAATACCGTACGGCGTACGCGGACAAAAGGGACTGCGGTTTCTCCGTCGAGACGGTCGATTTAACGCGGTCAGATTAAAAACTTTGATTAGTTTCGAAAACTTGGAGATGACGCGACGAAGAAATTTGAAAACGAATACGGAACACACATTCGGAAAGAACATAAAATTAATTGGTGATTATTGAATTTTGTTTACTTCGAGCATCCCTTTGATCTTTAAACGTCCAATAAGACCTTCCTCTCGACGTCCCTTTACGGTATCCCGATATTCAAATCGAATTTTTTCCCGAAAACCAGCCGGAAGAGAGAAACGCGTCGACCCTCGTGAAATATAAGAGGGGAGAAATATCTGGAGACACATTACGCTCCTCGGTACGTAATCGCGGAGGGTGCGCCGGCGCTTTCCCTCGAGATAGGACCAGGCCTGCCAAGGGTGTCCTCTTAAAACATCCCTTTCAGATCCCAGGCGAGCCTTGGGACGGTGTGAAAGCCACTGTCGTGAAACCGCACACTTAATTTGCCTTGCAAAATTCAGTCCCTCTTTTTCTGCTCGTCTTCTCGCCGTCTCTCTTCGTTTCGCCCTCGTTCCGCTGTTCGACGTCTTCCTTCCTCTTGCTCGAAAAGATAGCCGGCTCGAGTAGGGAGAACGAAAGAACCTGCTTCCCCTTTCTGAAAAGGAAAGACCGTCAGAGCATGGCACGGCAGGGCAACGGAGGAGGCACCAGAAGGGAAGGAAGAAAGAAAGAAGGGTAAGGGCTGTGCGGTGGTAGAAAAGTGTGCTTAAAATATTAACGCCGGAGGCGGTGCGCGTGGTAGGGATGCAGCGTTCTTTGTTCGACGGCGATGGAGGGCCTCGACTGAGAGAAGGAGGGGAAAGAGGGTTGTAGCGTGAAAGAGGGCCGCGCAAACAGCCTGCAGCAGTGACGTTCAGTTCTGTTGGCAAACCACCCCGCTCGCTCGACCCTCTATCCCTCTGCTTTAGCAAGCCCGACGTCGTGCAAAATAATATATGAAATATGCGCCACGTCGAGTTTTCCGCCGCGCCGGTGCGGCCGAAACTTTCTTCTCTCCCCCGTTGCCGGCCAACCTAAGGGGTGTGAAGCCGAGACTCGAGTGGCGAGCTACCCTGTCGTAGGGGGAAACGAGGGTCGCTAATGAAAAACCTTGAATTTTCCATGAAGGAATTACGGCTCTCGGTGCCGTGCAAGCTCTCTTCTTTACCCCCGTCGTCTCGTCTCGCCTCACCTCGCCACCGTCTAGAGTCGCGTCGTCGAAACCCTCCCCCTCGTAGCTTTTGCACGCTGTACTGCAGCTACCGGATTATTTTCAGCCACCGTCCCCTCTCAACGTTTTCGTCCGCGACGCTTACAGGGAAGAACCGGCAGCTCGGATAGTTACGAACAAATTAGGATTCTCGAGTAACCCCCCCTTTGCTTGCCGATGACTCCATAGCAAGACGCGCGGTGAATTTCAATCCCGTTTGAATGTACGGGCTGGTCTTATCGAGATTAGTGCTTGATTTTCATGGCGAGCGCGCCACCGTTATAACGTCGGCTTTCTCCGTCGGAGAATTTATCGATGCATCTCCGACTCGTAATGAGCGTTTCGACAATCTTGCGAAATGGAGGGAACTCGTAATGATATGTTGATAACGGAATCGTTCGACGTTGTTCGCATTTTCCTGGGAGGGAGAAAAAATAATTGTCAATCGCTTGTAATATTATAATTCTCAATTAAATTTCTAAAATTCCTTCCCAATAACGGTATCGTCTACCGTCGAGTCGTACCACTTGCGTTCGACACGAGATGGTCGAATTAAATATTGCAAGCGGTACGTTTTCTCGAAAACCCGATACAAGCAGGGACCAGAACGATTCCTCCTCCCACGTACTGTAAAGACAGGAAGCTTGTAGCAGGGTGGTCTGTACGAGCGGAAAGGGTCTCGTATCGTCGGAATGGGCGAGGAAGGAAATAAGAGCAAGAAGCACGGACGGGGGAAGAAAAAGGGGGCGGAGTGGTACATGGTGAAGCGAAAATAAAGAAAGGTCTCAGACTCGATAAACATTGCGTGTAGCTGAAACGTCGTCGCGGAGCTACGTAGCCCGTTAACACGGGCACACGCGGTATACGCTACACGTTCGAGCACACAACGCACACAGTGAAATTCAGCGACGCAAAGCACACACGTGCGGTTTACGTGCTTGCACATCGCCACAGAGAGTGACGTGCTCGCTCTTGCACAGAGACGCGGACACTCCGGGCACGGCACGAAATATTTGAGTTGCTTGGCAAACACGTAAATGTAAACGCGGCGTTTACATTGACGTTTACTTTTCGCCTCCCTGCTCGTCCCGGCAGCCGCTCGACGAGCCCCTCGGGCTACGACCAAGGAACCTCGACGACATTGCCGGATAACGGGGGCGGAAGAGACGAAGGTAGACGGTGACGAGGAAGACCGGCCGTGCCCGGATTCAGGAAGGAGGACGAAGACGAAGGTGCAAGAGGAGGAACCGTGAGGACGGAGTCAGGAGCGAAGGTTCAGGCGGAGGTGGCGGCTGACGCCAGTGGCGGGGAACTCGAGTCGACTAACCATCGGGCAAATATTGACCGAGCGGGATATTGCTCCCGATGCTTGTTTGTTTATTTCAATACCCGTGACCGATGGGTTCGATAGAGGGTTGCTGTGTGCACAAGGACAGGAGAGGCTAACGCACACACTCGCAAAGTGCACCGTGCGTTTTCTGTGCCAGCAACAAGAATACACACACGCACGTGCGTGTGTTCCTTGCGATTGCGGGCGTATCCTACGGATACGGAAAAACGGTTCGTATATTCGTGGAAGCGCGACGAATGGAAAAAAGAAACACGCGTGCTTTACCCGTGTCCACATTGATCCATTTATATCCGAGTGATATATCCACTTTGCCAGACGACAACACCGATAACCATTCGGACAGCTTTCTCAATCTCTACCGTTCCATCCTATCCTATCGTTCTACGGAGGATTCGGTGGAATATCCGGAGGATGCGATCTTCTCAACCGCGAAAACGGGAACGTTATCTCTTCTGACTCGACGAGGAAGAACGCTTTGCATTTTATTCCCCTTTGGAAGATTCATAAAGTAAAGTCCATCTCTACGAGCTACGTATCAAGTGTTGGCACGGAACTCAATCAATGGCACAATTTCGTTAATCAAAGCGCGGTCTCGCTTCTGGGAAATCAATTCGATATTGCGTTCGAGCGAACAATCCAACGAAATCGGCGAACGAGCCGGCGACTATACCTGTACCGTATTGTGCCAATAATATATCAAGTTTATGTATTCAACTGTACGAGTCGAACGTCAGCGTTAATTGGATAACTGCGAGCAGTTTTATGAAAGCGATACCAACGATCAACCGGCGCATTTGTAAAACTTGGAATTTATGTTCACGATACACCGTGACCACACCCGGCTAGTCAGTTTATACAGTGAACGTGAAATTGAAATAATTAAAACGTTCGCCGATTTCGCCGCAGGAATTCTTATTTCCCGTTACAACGAAACAGGCGGTCGGTCGCGGGGCCTGATAATTCGTGGCACGTTAAAAGAATTTAAACTTCTTTCACGGAGGGTGGTTAACCAACGAACGCTGTGTTCGTTTTTCTTTTCCAGTTTCTTTTTCAGCGGTCGGTTAAGCGTTGCCTCACCACGGCGCGCTTATCGACACCGCAATCTTCTCTCGAATATCGTTGCATAATTTGCGCGCCGCGAATATCATTATCGCGAAAGCTGAGAAGCGAAGAATTTCAATGAAACGTGGTGGTGCGCGTTACGTGATCGCACCGCACCACATCGCATCGCATCGCATCGCATCGCATCGTGCCACGCGTGTGAAACTACGTGGCCATTACGCGACCGTAAGCGTCGCGTTTACCCCGCCTTCCCTTTGTTTTATCTCTTTTGCCAACGTAACGGTAATAATATTCAGCCGGACTCTCGCTAAATAGTCGGTTACAGCTACCGCGATAACCATCTTATTGCTTCGCCGATTTATTCCGTTGTACCGGATGTTTCGAAGCTTTCAAATGAAAAAGGTCGCCCGCGATACACAGAGGGAACGAGTACGGGAGCACGGGCAACTTTACGACTCGCGAACGTTCGTATAATAACGGTAATGAACGTTCCCTTTTTCCTCGCAGCCAGTTCACTCTCTGTTACAGCCTCACCCTAAAAATACCTATCTCTTGACTCGATCTAACCGCGCTAACTCACCTCTCCGCTTTCCCTATGATCCATAATCTGCACGCGATTCGCACGGGCAATGCCGTTAACGTCGTTAAACAACGATAAAGGTCTCGTTTACTCGCGTTTCATACGGTTCCACGACGTCTATGATTAAAAGGAAAGAGAACGTCGAACGACTACCGTAAGCTTACCAAACAATAAAGATAAGTATACAACGTTCCGTAGATCTAGCAGTGACGGAAGTATTAAAGATGATCTATAGGAATAATGTCTTTATTGTATTTTTATTTTTTAGGAGCTCATCGATCTCACCGACTGATTCTGAACGATTGACGCAGGAAAAAAGCCGGTGGCCACCGGTGGACAGCGATCACGAGGCGAAAATGAACACGTCGCGGCGGATGTCAGCCGACGCCGGGCATCGAATAACCCGTTCACACGTGTACACGTGCGCTCGACACATAGACATACGTACACGTGCGTGGGCGTTGATACACCTTCGGTACACGGGCGCACGGAACGCGAGACACAACAACGCCGCCACGTACACTATAATAGCGGTCCACGTGGCCTGGCGTGGCAGACAGCCTGTCCGCGGACGCACGTGTTCCTCGGCACGTTGTCGGCGATGGTAGACACGCGTACACCTTGTAAACCCGGCCGGCGTCGACCCAACAGAAACAATTAAGCTTAATTAATAACTACTAATCCGCGCGCACCCCCGACCGCACCGTCCTTGTCCAGGTAACAGATCGCAGCCGCTTCGTTCCTATATACCGCCGCCCACAACACGTGAGCAACTACAACACACATAAACACGGCACGATCGACAGGCATCCACGTGCAATCTCGTTAATTACCTTGTCGATTCGTTGTTGCGCACCCATCGACTTTCGCGCGACCACCGACATAAAAGCCTCTTCAGAGTATGGAATTACAGGAACAAGTCCTACCCGTTGCGTAAGCTTCGAAATGCTTTTAACTCTCTCACAATGAGAGCTCTATGTACGTCGGTTTGATCAGATATAAAAGAGATTTTCTGTATACCAGCGAAAACATATTGTACGCAAATGCACGTATAAAATTGTTAAAGGATTATATTCTTCTTGTGTAATTATCTGATTGGTAGCAATCACAATGGCTGCATGAAAAGCAGCTGCATCTGTGATACACCGTACGACTTCAGAAATAATTTCAATGAATTGCCGTTGAAATTTTTATTAACGTTCTTCCCAAAGCTTGGATTTGACGGCTTACGGGTATCATTTGCTTGGGCCATTTACAGGTACCAGCGACAAGGGAAATTATTTCAATCGGTTTCTTATAATACCGCTGTCGAATATATTTTTGCGTTCGTAATTGGAAAGGATAGATTACGATCGTTATAATAATTGTTATCGTTACTATTATTATCGTTCGTATGTGCAATTAGCGCGTCACGAAAATACAATTATCGCATAATGAAACGCCATTAATTACTACGTTTCTTCGTTAATAAAGCCAGCGTGGGGTTCTGAATTGCAAACAACCGCGGCCCATTATCCGCGGCTACTTTTACATGTTTGAGTCATGGCTTTGTTAACACGTTTCACGTGGCAACGTTATGTCTGCGCGCAATGATGCCGAAGATCAGTTTCGATTGGAATTCGCAACAGTCAGCGATTACTCGATGCCTCGTGACACAATATTTACTCTCACGATTTTTAATGGAAATAATTTCTTTTTTAGTTTACTTTCAACGAACGCTCCAACCGATGTTACTTTGCTCTCTTGATAAAGCAACATCGATGCGCGTTGTTTGATTCGATCGATTCGAGCTACCATTTAAATAAACCATCGAAAATAAAAAAAATAAAAATAAAAAAAGGCCACCGAATCTTGCATCCTCGTTTAAACGCTTGTCACCGGTACCGAGAACCAACTCCAATCAACATTCAACAATCCTGGAAAATAAACGAATCGGTGCATAAACGTTTTCATCCATCGAGCTATCCAGCGGAGGCAACAATCGTTCTTTCGCATCGTTTGCCTATAAATACATTGGCGATGTTGCAGCCTCCGGCCAATTACAATCGAAGCAACCCGTTCCGACCCTCTTAACATTCAAAATCCCTGGCTGTATCTCCCACGCGATCACCCCGAGCCAACTGGGCGAATTTCACGCACGGCCAATCGCCGGATTACACGCAACACGGAATCAATCTACAACGACGCTCGATTCAAGTCGACCGATCGCAAAACGATCACCGGTTTGAGCGTCACTGTCGAACCACTTGATTACGCGAGTTAAGCGGTCGCAGCTCAATTCCGGTTACGATCGAACCAACCCCATTGCCCGAAACTCACCCCTAAACTCACCCCCCTTTTATCGACGACCGTCTCTATTTCCTCCCTCGCTCGTTGTTCGCCATCGTTGTCGTCATCGGCGTCGTGGTCCGCCTCGTTTCTCCGTGGGTAACGTGCAAAGCCAGCCAAACCCCTCGGTTCTAACTCCCGTAGTTGTTTGCCGGGAACGTTTCTCTTCTCTATCCCGTCGATGCACGCACCATCCCCCGCAAGCGCACCCACCGACCGTACACGGCTTTGTATTGGGCTGCTCGGCCTGCACTGGGGTGCGCCTGCCTCGAAGCCTGGGTTGCAGGCACTAAACGTAATTAAACGGATAGTTTCCGCATTAGCCGCGATTGGATAATCATTCATTGATTATCTCGGCTATACGGGGTGACAGACAATGCGTGCTCGCGCTCCGTACACGTTTAACCGAAGAAGAGGCGCGTGTGCGTGTACGTTGGAGTAACAAGTACGGAGAGGTTTCCTGCACCCCTCCAGGAATCGCATGCATCCTCCGACGGGACGCGACGCCTTTTAATCGCGCAGCTGTTTACCGACACACCGTCCCGTATCTTGGATCGCTGACCGGCAGAGTGATTTATCTGGCAGAAATTACCGATAATTATTTCGCTCGTCCCCGCGACCCGTCCTCCACCACGAGTGAAACGTCGCCGTTGACGTTGATTACACCGCACACGCCGTACGGTTGGCGAGGCGAGGCGAGGCGGCCAAAGCAACGCCACTCTGAACGCCGATCAGAGATATCCCCGCGAGGGTTGCTTGTTCTTCGATAATGCGGCCCTCGCTTACGTGCCACGAAATGGGAGGGTATTTCGTGCTCCCGTCCACCGCGGCGAGACTTCGCGATGGAATTAAGATTAATCCTCGAATCGCTTTCCGGGATTATTTAAGACACCGGTCTTGTTGGACGTGTGAATTACAACTTGATGAATTACGGCCAAGCACATAGTTACCAGCCGCGCTGGCTGATCGTGTAACGAATATTATCGATAGTAATAAGCAATTATTAATACGCCAACGGAAATCCTTGACACGTCGAAAAAATTCGAACCGATGGAATTAATGTTCGGCGTGCTCGTAATACCACGCTGCTTCCTTTTTAATCTCGTCCGTACGAGTCGTGGAACAAAACAACATCCCGAGGAAGAATCGTCCTTGAAGAATCTTAATAGGTATCCTTGTCAAATCTCGATTGCATTTCCATCGAACACGATTACCGATCGTTCGCTTCAATTTCTAGATCTAATTTTTCCCCCCCATCGTCTCGAACGTTTCAATCGAATCAACTTCTATTCAACACCGTGCTCATCGCGCGTTTAAGGAAGATAAAAAGGGACAGGAGAGTCCTCGCGTGCAAAGAAAGCTCGCGTGTCTTCCATCAGCGTGCGTGCACACGCTTGAGAATACGTGCGTGCGAAAAACACTCTTGCCCGGCCGAGTTATTCGCTCGAACACCCCCCGGCCGAGTGCAGACGCGCGCGGCTTATGCAAAAGCCTGGCTCGATAACCGCGTCGTGAATTATGTAAGGAGGACGGCACGGCTCTCTAATTAATTCGACTTCTCGTGACGATCGGAAAGGAGAGTTGCTCGGTTCGACCTAACAGCGAATCGCTGTTCGAATTCCTTGCCTTCCTGCACGCGACGAGAACCTCGTTTCGGGGCAGATTGAACCTCGGTTCTTCCAGGAATTCGTGAAGATATTGCAAACGGTATTCGGAACTCGTACGATATAATTGCTGTGTTTAGAATTTTATGGTCCTTCCTGGTTTTCAAAAATCATTCAGGAGACAACGAATAAATATCTTTGCAAGCATAAAATTCAGTTGGTCGATCGATCTCGTTTCCAAATAAAATGAATCGTAAGAGTCGAAAGAGAATCGTAAAATTGGTTAGCTTATGGAGAATGCAAGAGAGTCGATATCGCGGAACTCGGTAGAAACGAAGCGGAAACCCCGTAATATCGAAACAAGCTGTGCCCGCGTAAATAAGAAGCAAACAAACCGCACCAAGTCGATTCTTTTTCCCCCTTGGTGTTGCACACGCTCGGCTGTGTTTTTCTTTTCACTCTTCTACCGGGAACACCTTCCAATGCCCTTTTCCTCGGAGGTATACGATAAAACGTTTTCGCGTGAGAAAATGCTAGAAGGCAATCCGTAAGGAGACGCGCGGAACCAACGAAGAAGAATGAAGTCGATCGAAAACGTCGAAAGGTTACGTTCTACCTTCTCCTTTTCTCCACCTTTTCTACGTCTTCCTTCTTCCCGACAGAGGATTTCTTTTTTACCACCGACTTAGAACTCGAAACGGCCATTCTTCCTTCGGGCCGAGTTCACTTAATTCGAGAGGAGTGCGCGAGTTTCGTGGAAAGAGTTAGCCGAAGAGAAGAAACAACACGAAGGAGGATCATTGAGGTGAGAGGAAGATTGTAATCTTTCGCGTTTCTTCGTCATTTAATTCGAGTTGTTTCTCGAGACATAATTGCACACCCTTTTTTTTAAGTGGCGGGCTCTGAAAAGGTCATGCATTAACGTTTAATCATCTCCCCTAACAATGCAATTAACGATGGTGAAAGAAATTTTTGGACCGTTATTACAACCCTTAAAATTAGCGGAGCCCCAACTCCTAAGTGATTAAATGGTTGAAACACAATAAATCGTTTTATGTTCCGCAAATTCTATTCGAAGGATTCACCACTTTATCTCAAATTTCCTTATCTCCTTATCGCGATACCGGAGACGATGGTAAGAATACGTATCGCCGGAGATCGTAATCTTTTCGAACGTTAAAAGGAATCGAGAAATCGAGCCATCGTGCAAACGTCAGAACGAGGAGAGCAAGGATTTGTCGTGGCTGAGCAAAGGGAGAAGAAAGGGATTTCGGAGTGGTTCGAGCGTTATAACGAATTCTTTTCGGATTCCATTATCGTCGCACGCTCCAATTATTCTCCTCGTTCCGAGGAATGATTTATCTCCCCTATTGTACCGCCCTTCCTTTGATAGCAAGGCGCAGACTACGCTCGTGTTTCGAATCAATTAACTTCGTGACGTCAGTCAATGCCACCATCTCCGCCTATTTGCGTGATGATTCCCTGTGGAACGAGCTTATTGACTTATTAAAGCTTGCTTCTTGCCCGGAATTCGATTGGCACGAATACCCTGGCTACCAAGAATCGCGAGGGACCAACAATCTCTAGCCCTGTCGCGTTAAACGATATTTAAAGAACCAGATAGATTTCTGCAAATGTTTAAACAAGAATGTCATTTTTTAAATAAAATCTCGAGAATTATACGAGACTTTAGAAACTCGAGTTATATTTCATTTTGTTGTACCGTATTTCAATCAATTACTTGGTACCCTTTTCACACCTGTTTGTGCTACAGATAAAATGTCAAAGAAATTCCCAAAACCAATGGGAATTCACGTTTATCGATGGAAACGGTTTCGCACGAAAGGAAATATTATTGTTGGGCATTTTCGATAATTACTGTCGAGTCACTTACGAAACGGCCTTTAAAATGAAACTGACATTTATTAAACGGAATCGCGGGGCCACAGCAGCGGTTGCAACCGATCGATTACAGTCGTAATGAACGAACGCAAACGGCCCCGTTAACGTTACCGAAGATCCAAGCGGAGTGGCGCGCGCGTTGGTACACGCGCCTCTATACACCGTATTTGTGGACTGGCTCGTCCGGAAACCGTTGTTATCCCAGTTCTAATTCGACTAACAGTTAAATTATTACCGAACAACCGGCATTTCGCGGCCACCAACTGTGCTCGCTTTTGTTAGGCTGGTCAGACTATTGCAAATTTGTTGTCACAACTGCGAGAACACGATCCTGACGCGTTCGAGACTAGGGGTTTATTATTAAACGATAAAGTTCCTGAATTATTAATTCCGTATCTATTTTAGCAGCTCGCTTATACATTAAACGTTTCACGTTAGAAACGAATGGAAATTAAATTACGTATCTTGTAAATTCAAATTTCCACCGTTTCGAGCTTTTTAAATGTTAAAAAATGAACGTTGACCGTGCCGGAGCACGTTTCGCACGGAAACAGGACGAATCTCGACGCACGCTGGGATTAATGAAAAGCACACGGAACGCCGTTAATTACAGGAAATATTTATTAAAATCCGAAATACGCGATCGAACGTGACGAATTTATGATTTCAATCAACGAGGGAGAATAAGCAGGACGCGTCATTTGTTTCTAATATTTTTCTTTCATTGAACGGCCGTGCGGTAATAATCTGTACGATGTATCGAAACGTCAGGAGACAATAATTGCCGTCAGGAATACGAACGGACGAAAAGAGGAAACGTTGTACGTTTTTCGAAATGGATCGGCCAATTACTCGCCAGCTCTTGTTTCTCTCTCGCTCTTTCTCTGTATTTTTCCCAACCCGTGTTTTCATTTCATTTCCATTTCGAAAGCTACCCTCCCCCAACATCTCTGTCCTCGTCCAGCTCTTTCTCTCGCTATTTTAACTCACCGTTCTGAACGTCCACGTGCTGGTAATTGGAAATTTCGCGCATCTGACCCTGTTCACGTGTTCGCCACCGCGGCTTCAATCCGCACAACGTGTGTACAAATCGCGAGGAGGAAAAAGCCGGAAACGCCGGTTGACCGAACGAACGAGCATCGCACGAAACGGTTTTACAGCAGTAATTTGTTCCGGACTTCTACAGAGAAAACTATATTTAAAAGTCATTAGCGTGCACGGCTCCCTGTAGCCTGCGAAAATGTTTTTCTGCTCGAAAACGTCGAATTAACTTATGCGAATCGGAGCGGACTTTTTGATACATTTCGACAAAACCCGGCGATTTCGTTTCACGACAAATAAATGGTATAATTAAAAATGGAAATCTATCATATCAAACGATATGATAATTTTTTAAAAACCTTGACAG
This sequence comes from Osmia lignaria lignaria, assembly GCF_051020975.1. NCBI lineage: Eukaryota > Metazoa > Arthropoda > Insecta > Hymenoptera > Megachilidae > Osmia > Osmia lignaria. The sequence continues at coordinate 11,986,625 of NC_135041.1, forward strand.
TATCCGGACACATCTCATAAATATACGTTTTCACGTTACTTTATTCAAAAGTGAATATTTGAAGATTTCCATTGTCATTGTTAAAGCGAATGAATATTCAGCATAACCTGATAATTAAATGAACATACTCAACGAAATTTACCTTGCGTTCAAGAATTTTCTTTCATTATAAATGCTCAAGGGCTTTGTTTATTAACTAGTATGAAGCTTCAATGCCGTAGAAGCTCCGTGAATATCAAACTCGCTTAATAAAATGTTTTTAAAAGTAACAACATAAAACAACACAGCAGAAATGTAAATTAATGTTAATAATCCCCTGTATTACCATAAAATAAGCGCTTCTATTTTTACTCGTTCAAGCCTATTTCCCGCCTATCTTATTAACTTTAAAAGCCTTAAAGTTTCAATTACTCGAAACTCATTTTTATACTTAACAAAACTGGAAGGTTATAAATTTGGAGACATAAAAACGTACGAAATAAAAAAAACTAGCAATTCATGGCGGTAAACGATATGCTAGACCTCTCAGGTCATAAAAACAAATTCCTAAACTAGCTTTATTACCAGCCAGGCATTTTCCAGGCAAACTTTTCCTTTATCTCCTTTACTTTATTGTTCAGGTAAAGCTGACGATCACTTTTATTGTGTGGTCATTCATGCTATACGACGATTACGGTGATTCATCGACCGTCATTTACATTCAACAAATAAAATCCTTTTACACGAAAGAGACTTTCCTTTTCAGGTAGCTCGTATTAAAATTTCTCTTCGTTTAACACCGAACGATACTTTGTTCGAGCCTAAAATTCAAGCACAAGAGTCACTCGAGGATTAATTTTTCGCTTAAGTGTTCCAAAATTTATTCTAGATTCCGAGAACCTGTTTGCTGAATGACTAACAGTAATACCCGTCCTTTCGCATTAATGCTCATCGTTTCCTGTAACACGACCGCAAAGTCATCGAAAATCGTTGCAACGCAGAACACGTTAAAAATTCCATTGCTCGTCGATCAGGTTTGTTGCATCCATTGGCGTAATTTTTTATACATTCCAGTAAGTTTTTACGAAGAGAGCCCGTTCTTGGTCCCTACTTAGTTACGCCAATGTTTGCATCTTGTACAAAAGATAACAAAGGAAAAGAAAAAAAATAGATGGAAAGAAAAAGAAGAGAGAATGGAGGTAGAAAGACAAAAAGGGTAGAGAATCAGGGCCAGACCGGTTCAGGTTTCGGGCGCGAACGATGATCATTAATAATATCCCTGCCTCGCGCGTCTCCATTTTACGCCGCTGACAATGGACAACTGTGTAACAATAATGTTCCGGATTCCCCGTGTATGACCACGAGGGACGAGGGTGGCGGCGGTGGTGCGAGGATGTGTAGACCGTTGGACGGTGGTCGGTGCGAGGAGGAGAGTAGAGGAGAGGAGAGTGGGAGGCTGGCATGGACCATCTAGCCGCGCCGCAGTCAAGTAATGAAATTTGACTGGAAATTAACCACCGTGGTGTATGCGCACACGTCGCTGTCGGTCTCGGAAGTGGCGCGTACACGTATCCGGTCGCGTGTGTTTGTGCGTGGCCGGCCACCCTCGCGGATCAACGGCGGCGCGCACGCGTGGTCAAGCAAACAACGTACAAGATATTACGAGAGTCGCGGCCCATCATCGGGGGAAAATAATGGCCAACCGTTTCGTGATAACGATGAGTTAGCGTTAGACCTCGCTCGTGTATACGTATATCACGCACCTCCACCTACTACCCGCTCCAATACACCCCTATTTCAACCGGTCATTGTCTCTCGCCCTATCCCTCTCCCTCTTTTGTTCCGCTCCAACCTCTTTTAACATCGTTTCGCTCGCTCTCCTCTATCTGTATTAAATTTTCAAACGGTATTCATATCCCGACTTGCGCGATCCCTCCTTATTAGATTTTGAGTATGCAACGTTTCGCGAGTTCCGTTGAGTATGCAATTAGGAAAGATTGTAATAGACCCTTAACAACCGCCGATGGAAAGTGGAAGTTAAATGAAATGATTGAGGGTATTTTGAAGTAAGTATCTGTGAAAAGAAAGAAGGTAAAACGGCAAATGTTCGAGGAAAAGGAACGTCTAATCGAAGGCTAATAGGATGATCGAAACAGCAAAAATCAGTGGTACACGTAGAAGCTACGTAATTATCGTTATTTACCGCGGATTGCGTGGACCGACACGCTACCGCTAATCCGGCAGCAACAGTTGTTGAAACGACGGTAATAGTGGCGCACGCGATCGATAGGCGGTTTATCGTGCAGTTTAAGCGGCGCCATGCATTATTGAAATACGAGCTAGCCAAAAGATTTCTCGCGTGGCTGGCGAACGTCGAACGAAACTTCAACAAATCGATATGTACAAAGAATCGAAAGCTCATGTTCGCGAACAATGGGACGACTTGCTCGAAGGTACATACGTAGTTCGCGTGACATCTCGAACGTGACCACCGAAACGGGAGTCGAACGTTTTCCTCAACGATAACGTTGGTTATCAACGATCGATGTCTGCTCGATGATTCCTCGCCACGGTTCACGGATTTTTGCTTCGAGCTGTCTTATTACCGTGAATCGATTTCAAGTATCGCGGCAATCTCTCCTCGACGATCGAACAGTTTATTTCGACCATAATTCCTAGCTGTCTCCGATCGGATTGCTTGCCAGATGTTCAGGAACGAAGCGAGTTGTAAAGTTTCTGGCTGGTTAACGATCGGATATCTTAAAATGACTTCCTCTTCGCTACTGTCGCCTTCTCGATCCGTACAGTACGAAGCATAACAGGGGACGTTGACGGGCAAGGAAAACGATTTCGACCAATCGATACGCGGTAGTTTCGAGAATGGTAAATGAAAAAAAAAGGTAAATAAAACGGTCGAACGCGAGCGGAACGATAAGTCAGCCAGAGGACGATGTAATAATGAAATGCAAACGCGGCAGCCGGTTTTTCAACGGAAACGAACGAATGGAAGGAGAAATGGGTGGGATGGGTGCCGAGGCAGGAGGGCGACCCTTTGAAATTAATAATAATGTTATCGGGAGGTAACAAAAAGCTTTTGAATCCCGATATAATGACGCGCGTATTAACGTGCGCCGTTTTCGACCTTTTATCGCAACAAAAACGCCGCGCTTTTAATCGGGATTATTGCTCTATTTCCGCGAGCCAGCCCGGTTCCCCTCCCCCGCGATCAGGAGGCTGCCTCGAATGAATAATCGAATTGGGTTAATCCATATTTACCGGGATCAAAAACTCGGGGATTATCGGAAAGTAATTTTCGTCGACCGGGCGTGACAGGGTCGAACCACTTTTCTCGATCGTACGATCCCGGTTTCGTATCGTACTTTGAGTTCTGGAATCGTTTAAAGGCGGTTCGTTAGCGAATGCTATACAAGGATCGAACGTAAATTCCGACTGTCGAATCTTCGTTTTCGACTTCATTCTGAGATAAGAGTGGAAACAGTTTTTAAAAGAGATCGTCGATAACGATTGCAACAGTTTGAAATTGACAAAAGACAAATATCTAAATGATCATCGTACAAGTTAAATAACTTGAACAATCGAATGATACAGGTAATTAAATGAAAATTGACAGAGAAAGAAAGCGAGGTATCCCGGATAATTCCCGTTCAACGATGCAAAAAGCCCGGAAAATGTAACGAGAGATCGTTCTCGGTCGGGCAAAGAAAGCCGAGCGTACTTTCTAACGAGGGCGGGCGAAAAAATTTGCAGACGCGTTTGGCGTAAGCAACGAACCGCCTCTGCTGAACGACGCTCGGAAGCAATTCCAGATTTTTATTGACCCGGTCGAAGTTCGTCGGCGAGTTTTACCAAGTTTTACACCGTTCTCCGCTCGGCTGGCCGGACGATCGCTCGAACGACTTCGCGGAAAACGAATGGACGAACGGCGAAGAGTTTCCGGCGCGCGAAACGAGGCGTAAATGTAAACGAGCGATCGACTCGTTTCAGCCAGTTACCGGTGAATAATTCGTCCACGATAGAAATAGAAGAAGAAGGACAGAAAGGAACAGAGAATTCAGCTAGTATCTGTTCGTCCGGGCGCTCCTTCATTTCTCGCGCGATACGCGAGTAAATCCAGGTGATTCCACGCTCGTATCGTTTCCCGAGCAAAGGAAACTCGTGAAATTTACGAACAGTTTCGTTCCAATTTCAACGATCTATTAGAAAGCAAACACGCGAGCTATTTTCTTATTTTAACCCAGTTACCAATTCCCCGAGCTTGCAATCCTACAATGTTGCAACGCAAATCGTCGCTCAATCATCGAGCGTGTAATCGCGTCACAGGCAAACGTTCTCTTCGACGTTCGACGTCTTTATATTGCATGTACAGGCATGCGAGCACGCAAGCATTCGCTAGCACCAAGATGGCGGCATTTTTTTTCGACTCACCCCCTACGTACCGCGAATCGACGTTTCTCCCTCCTTTTTTTTACGATCCCGTCAACCGTGCACACAGGTGTACCGTACCAATACTTTTCCCTGCTCGTTCGACTCTGGTTCGGGGGAAAAGAGATGAAAAGCCAAGCGAAAAAGGTGGAGGCGGTAGATGGTAAAGGGTACGACGAGCGGCAGAGGAGGAAGAAGAATGAAAGGGTAGAAAGAGAAGCCGTGAGGGGTGCAGCGACGGCGACGGCGGTATCAGAGGAGGAGGGTAAGTGAGAGTTTGGAGGGGCAGGTGGAGGCAGGGTGGAGGAAGTACAGGCTGTTTTATTATGCAAAAGCTTTCTCGGCAGTTGGGTCGTTCTAGCTCCGCGCCGTTGCACCAACATCGAGTCGGAGGTGGCGGTGGCGATGGTGGTGGTGGTGGTGGTACCGGTGGCGGTGGGATACAGCTAGGTGGAGGAGGGTTGGAAAAAGCCTCCGCCCTCGAATCGCGTAAATACCGGCAGCCATTTTGCGATAAACTTTTTTCGGCTGGTCCGCGCCGCGCCACTCCGCGGCAGGGTGAAAAAGTTTGGACACGGTCTCTCGAGAGGGGAGTCAAGGGGCGGCTGGGCACCGCGATATTCCACCGCCTGTGGAACTCGTGGACGAGAGTTTTCGTTGAGCACGCCGGGAACAGACAGAGGGTGGGCGTGGAAATGGAGAGAAAAAGAGAGGATAAGGAGAGAGGGTGAACAATTAATCTTTCGCGGAGAGCTTTCCAGTGGCGCTCAATCGTGCGTGAAGCTTTCCCGCCTGTCTGTCCCGTGGAATATCGTGTTTTTAATAAGCCGCTTGGTAATTATCGTTAGCTTCGTTCGTACGCTCTCCTCTCTTACCCGACCTTTCTTTCAACTCTTTTTCCCTCTTTCACGCGGCTCCCACTATTTCGCGCGACCGTTCCTTCCCTCCTTGGACGGAAATGAATATTAACGAGCCACTTTTGTAGCGATCTCGTAATGGCTAAGATCTGATCCTCGGGAAGAAGCGCATTTGTAAAGCTAATTTAATTTCAGAGAAATATCGTGCTAACGTTATCCACGAATCCTGCAGGATAAATCATATTTCGCCAAGCATTCGGAATATCGCCCACTCCGATAATTCGCTAAGGATATCAACCATAATACGATGATACGTTTCAGAAATAGAAGAGATTCATAATCCGTAAGCTTCGTGAGAACAATTAGCGAGGATAAATGTAACACCGTGACAGATCGAACTGTTTCTTTATCACGCGGTACCACACCGTTCTAGGGTTTTTCTCTGGTTGTTCCACGCGACGCTGACCACCGCGCAGTGCTGCCGTTAAAGCAACGAACATCGACACTTACTGGTTAGTCTCGCTGGTTACGAGTCCTTGGGCTTCTAATATTTACCCGGTTCCAGCGCCAACCGCGATACTCCCTGGCGTTAACGATAAAGCCAGCGGGCGTAAAGAACTGAATTGAATTTTACGCGCAAACAGGATCGGTCCGGCCTTAGCGTGTAAATAATGCAGCGGATCGTAACGCGCGCGTTCCCCGAGATACCGGCTGTTTTCCTGGAACCGGTAATTCCACCTTATCTGCGGATGTCCCTTTTATGAATGACGTTGTACAATCTACGTCCTCGCGGTTTACTTCCATTCGTGTAATTCGATCCTTTGAAGCGCCACGTCTGCACGCACGTAGCCGACTGAATGGACGGGTAGGGAAAAAAAAACGTGTTAGGAGATAACTTTGACGGCGGAGGAAGAAGAAAAAAAGGATGAAGCGCGTAAAAACTTACAAGCGCGGTAGTGGTTTTTTTCAGCGCCGCTAAGAGAAGCGAAAAAAAATGAAGAGGAGGAAGAATGGAAACACAAGACGCGTGAAAAACGAGACACGCAAACGCCACGAATCGAGAGAAGGAGAAAAGAGTGCGGCTGGTATGAAAAAACAAAATTTGCGGTCCTCGCGACCGGTTAGCCCCTGGGCTTGAGAATCTATTGTCCTCGGTTCATTACACATTTTCAGGAGCGCGCCGGCGCTCGAACGTAGCCGAGAAGAGAAAAGGAACCTCGCTGACCAGATGCATGACAACGAAACCCGAGGTATCTAATTTCGCTAACGTCGCGTCTTTACCGTCCGGTTTTTCGCGAACGACAACCTAAACGCTACCAGGGACTCGGGCCGTTCGGGATGAAGAAGAGCGAACAAAGTAAAACATTCCACGAAGCGGTGTCTTCCGTTTCGATGCCGAGTTCTCCGTTCGAACCCGACTCCGATATCAGCCGTCTTCGACTAACCGTACGGAGCTGTTGAATTCCACCGATCGCTACGTAAAGTGGTACGCTTATTTCGCATTTTGAATTGACCAGGATTAAAAAGGGTTAACGAACAGAGGACGAAGAAAGAGAAAAGCCAGTCACAAGTGTAAATCAAAATTCCTTTCGGTCGCGATTTCACGGTTGAAATTATCTCGGACGATACGTTTAACAAACATCGCGGCCCGGTAAGTACCGTATAGAAGAAGACAACACGGTGTTTGAGCGAAGATGAGAAAAGGGAATGGGTGGCGTCCAGTGAGCCCCTAATTTCCATCGTACCCGATTCATTACCGACTGGGCGCGGGAGGAGGGCGACGCGGCGTGGCGGAGAAAGAGAAGAGAAGGTGGAGAAGCCAGGGCGGTGGTGGAGTAGATGGCGAGAGGGAAAAGGGGGCAAAGGGGTGGGACGGTGGCGGCGCATTATTACGAGGCCGAATTACCTAATTTCGCTGGTCGTTACGTTGTTTCGACGAGCCGGAGCCCCCCGGGTCTGGAGAGGGGCGTAGAGCCCTCACGGTGGCGGGTCCTTCTGGCACCGAGGTTCGCGTTAAACCACCCCATTTGAGCGTTTTCCACCCCGACGACCTTACCATCGGGGTGGCCCGAGTCTAAGTCCCCCGTCGCATCAGCTGCTTCGACTCCGCGCGGATACCTCCACCAATCCCGTCTCCCTCGGCGCCGACTTATCCAATGGTCGGTTCTGGTTCTTAAGCAAAGAACCCCTCTTTCCGTCTAGCCGTCAGACAGCTTTTAAAAACAGCCAATGAGACGCAAACATCGACCAACCAGCACGGCACACGGAGCTCCGTGTATTCGGCCTCGGTAGACCGGCTAGGTTGACAGCCGCGCGTTCACTCCGCACGGACTAGTCGGAGCGCTGTGAAAAGGTGGTGGTAGGCCGCTCTGCGGCGGTCGAGTAGGGGCAAAACTATTGGCCACCCACGCCTGACTTGCCCGCTCACTCTCTCTCGCACTCTCTTATCCTGTCTCCGGTACGTCGACGGAGAGAAAAACAGGGGTTTAAGGGTGGAAAAGAGAGGAACGTAGAGCGGTAAGAGCGAACGAGAGGGGAAACGCAAGGGGCCCCACTCGTCAGGCTCTCTTCGCTGAGCTTTTTTCGCTCGACAGGGGCGAATGGACAAACGGAGAGTCCTTCCAGACTTCTGTCCTCCCTAGGGGTGCGCTATTACGGCATAACAAAGTCCGGTCGTGTCGCGTATATCGGATCGTACGTCAATATACCGCCGAAGCAGCACCACCACCACCACCACCAGTCACTCGGCTCTACTTCCCCGCCTTCCCTTCTACCCTTCTGCCCTTCGCTTATACTCTTCTCCTTTCGCTCTATCCTGCGCACAATCGACCTTTTCTGCGCTCCGAAATCGAGTGCGTCTGCGATACGTTTATAAGTCGTGAGCTAGCCGAACCGGGGCGAGGGGGAGGCATGGTACTCCGCTATTGTTTCCCGCCACTTTTCAACGAGAGAACTTGCCACACGGTAGACACACAGCGGGCGAACCGATTAGAGGAACGCTGTCAAAACTTATCGAGGACAGTGCGGACGAACGGATAAGAGGTTAGGGGGTGAGTGGCAGAGTAGGAGCCGAGGCTCGGCGAATTTGGGTCGTGTCACGAGGGTGATGCAGGGGCTACGTAAGACGCCGCCGCCACCGCCGCTCAACCATCGACCCTGATTTCGCGAATTTCAGATTTCTCCTAGCCGATGTTCCAGCTGATTACATCTCCTCTAATCGTTTCTGCGGTGACCCGTGTCGACAACCGAACGATCCAGCAATTACGGAAAACACCATGCCAGCGTACCTAACTTGGTGCGCTCCGTTTTATGAAGTCATTAATCACCGTCGACGACGCGCATTAACCCGTAATTATTCTTCTCCCCCCTCCCACCCACCCCCTTCCTTTTTACGGACCCGAGTTATTTGCGTGTTCCGGTGTCTCGTCGTTGTCGTAAGTCGGTTTCAGAAAGATAGTTGCAAGGATACGTTTCGCGATAAGGAGAATATCAAAGCGATAATGATCGGCTTTGGAAAAACCGCTTTTCACGCGATGCTACCTCAAGGACTGTATTTCAATTTCGCGACAAAAACTCATTTAACGAGCACTCTTAAGACATCGGCTATCATAAGTATCATTGCGATCGATTCTGACAAGAGATATCAAGAAGTACAACTAGCTGACTGTGTTTTCGCGCTAATCGAGCACGGATAATCACCGTTTTCTTTTCTTTTTTTTCTTGGTACTGTAAGTGGAATTGGACGGTGGATACTCGGTTAACTGGCGTGTTACGCGAACCAGGTTACACGAAGCTGGATAACGCTGTCGCGGCGTTATCGGACCGCGAGAAAATTACCTTAAATATTTCATTATCTACGTGTCGTTGAACGTTGTTACTTAATCCCATTTAACAACTTGCCACGCATACCAAACGATATTTACCAAAAATCGACTACAGTAAATTCGGACGAGTAATTCTCCCTTCCCGCAAATCGACCTGGCTCTCAATCGATGTAGCAAATAATTAGTTACTTCGATCGCTGAAACGTCCGTAACGAAATGTTACAAAGCTTCGCGTTAGAAAAAACAGCGGAAAATATTAATCCCGAGCCGATCGATGTATGTACCTATACAGTTGAAATTTGAAATTGTCTGGTCATCAGACGCAATTTTACACGGGCCAGACTATTCGAAGATGTTGATCAGCAAAAAAGCAAGGCAAACTAATTATCGAGGGCACCGGCTACTCGTTGTCCCGTTGAAACTCGATTTAATAAAAGTGCCGGACGAAGAAAAAAAGTAGAAACGGGATAGCAAAGAGACACGCATGAACGAACGAACGAACGAACGAACGAACGATGGGTTACTACAGGGAGAGAAACGGAGGAAAAGAGGATGAAGCACCGGACAGTCTGATTGCTCTTCCCTTTCACCGTGCATTCACGCACGAACGCGCACGCATGTGTACGCTCACCCTTTGCTCCGCTATGGATGCGCGAAAGAACACACGCGTCACGAGGTGCTTCGACGATATTAAAGGGATCTCTGGACGGGGCCGAGCGTTTCCTACGCGGAGGAACCGCGAACAACTTACTCCTCGCTCTTTTTCATTTCGCTCATTGATACGTTCATCAGCTTCGTTCCGTCGCTTTCCTATCTTTTCCTCGCGCGTCGCGTTATCCTCGTCCCATTGCAAAAGCAACGCGTTGAATACGTGTATGTATACGTACGCGAGATTGTCGGTCGAAAGAAAAGGAGGGTAGAGGAACAGAGGAAGATGGAAGAGGACGAAGACGGCAACCTCGAGGCCACTGAAACCAGCTGCATTCCCGGCCATTAGAACTCCGCACGGTAGTGAAAATTTACTGTCGTAACCCAGTCCTAATGCACTGCACCGCCGTGCTCGCTGCTCCACGCCGCCGCTCCGCACGGTTATGGACGTTCCCGTTGCGGAGCTGTTTGAGCGAGTGAACGAATGAGCTTGTGAGCGTGTGGACACGGATACTCGCGGTTCCCTGTGCACCGTGCGCGCGCGCCAATTCTGGCAGACGAGACGAGAAGAGAGGTTCGTTGTGTGCCTTCTAGCTATCTGCTGCTCTCGGTGCTCGAGTAGTTCTACCAAGAGCGCTGGTGTCATGCAGCAATGTTATCTGCCACCCTGGCTGACGAGACGAAGAGACCGAAAGAGCCGGGGACAGAGAAACAGAGACGAAGAACCGCGTTACTCGACGCGAATAGAGAGAGAGAGAGAAAGATAGGGTGATGGAGCAAACATGCTCAAAGAAGGAGAGACTGCGAACGTCTGTGCCTCACGGTAATGGCTTATAGCCAGGGCCGTAGCGATCGTTGCGTTTCTTCGCGAAGACACCGGTGCCAGTGAATATCAGCGAACTCGAGAAACGATACGTCCTTCCTACGAACGTTTATATCGAATCGATACTTTCTTTATCGTGGCGCGGAAGTCTGCTCGAACGACGAGAACATGCTCGAAGCGAATCCTTTGAAAAAACGTATCTCATCGAAACGATGAAATCGAGATTGATTCAAATTTATGCGAATTCGAAGAACGTGAGCACAATTTCAATTCTTTCACGAATTTCTATTTTCTTCGTCCAGTCCCCTTTTACCCCGACAAATTGACGTCTTTCCGCAGAATACACGGATGGTGCCGTTTAACGGGCACACTAGCGGAGGAAGATTTACGAGCAGACGAAACGGAACGGGCGGGACATTCGGGACCAGTCGAAGCGATCATGAAACTAAAATTAGTCGGGTCTGGAGGGAAGTGTGTTTGCGTTTCCACGGAGCAGAGAAAAACGGCCAAGGTCCTCGAACGTGGAAACGCCGTCTGTTGCTGGCTTTTCGTTCTCTCGTCGAGGAGTCCGGCCTAAACCGTGAGAGTGGTCCTGGAAACGTCTGTCGAGAGTCGCTCGTAAATAACCAGGGCAAAGGGGGCAGCTTCCCTCCCGGGCTTCTTCTTTTCGGAGGACAGAGTGGCCCTAAATCATCGCCACGCCGGGGGGTGCTCGTCCCTTTCGATCAGCTCAGAAAAAATTAGCCCAACTCCCAGTTTCGTTTCGCTTTCAACCGACTCTCCGACAGTTCTCTTCTCGACCTTGCACGCGGCTGTGCAATATCAATTTCACGCGTTAGACCCCGGCTTACCACCGTGTCCAGGGACGGCCGAAATTTTTTACCCTCATCGACACGTCCCTGATTCGCCTGGAAAGTCACCGGGAATATGATGAATTTCAGCATTCGGAAATGGACCAAGGGTATTTCTATCAAAACCAATGCGAAATAGACGAGCTTGATCAAATCGTATCGAATTAAAAGTGGATGCAACGCAACGTAAACAGACGCCGATTTATTTCTCTGTGCTACGTAAAGCGTTCAGCCCCGGGCAGCAGAGCTGTACAATAAACCAGGAGTACAAATCGCTGAATTTATCTTCCAATCACGTGTTACTCGAAATTAAAAGCATGTCCGTGAAAAATGTAAACAAAGGAAGGTTGTAAATGTTGAAAGAAAAACTTCAAAAGCTTTGAAATGATATAAGAATACGTCAATCAGGACGAACGCGTTAATCCATTCAGATTACACAACGATACGATGGAAGTTTAAAAATTTACAAGCGTATCTATATAAAAGAAATGCAATAAAAATGCATACCAAAATAAAAGGATCTAGTTCTAAAATTAAATTGCTCTCTTTTCAATCAAACGGTTTTATCCTTCCCGTCGCGTCGTCTGCGAAACGCGCGTTTATACCGAAAATAAGACTCGATTCAACTTTTATCTAAAGTGGTAAGTCCAATGCAATCACGATAAGACGAAAATCTACCTGAGAATTGATGTTACAATAAACATATCAAGCCCATTTAATACCACTTCCTTAATATCCTGATTTCGCCATATTACAGAGTTCTACGTCATTCGCGTTTCAATCACGCCGCGATCACACAAATTAAACATTTCCAAATTTCAATCTCGCCCCGTGGGGAACAGACAACTTTTTATTTTTTCTTATACGATGACTTGGCACTATTTTTCAAAGTATCCCTATTCAAGTGAAGCTCATAAATTTTGCGTTCAAGAACGCGACAACCTCTCTTAGCCCGGTTTATTGTAAATTCTCGAAGCCCGAGCAAGGTTACAATAATCCAGGGAACAGTGTACGTCCCTGGGAACGTAGACAGAGAATGGTCCGTGGCAGCAGCAGCCGCGAAGCTGGCGTTTATTAGCGTCCAGCAGAAAGTTGGCTGACCGGCTGACCGTCAGGATCGTCTCGGTGGCGGATTGCAGCAGCAACGCCACCAGCAACATAGATACCGTTGCTGCTACTGCTGCTGTTGCTACGACTACTATTTCAACCTGGCTTCAACCGTGTACCAACCGACGTTACTACCACTGGCAACACTCGCTAAACTCGAAATGGCCAAATGGCTCGTTCCTACGTCGACATTCGACGCAATCCCACATCCTCTTCCTCTCTCTATCTATCGTTCTACCTTCTGCTCACCATGGTATTTCGTGTTTATTTCCTTCTCATTCCCTTCCCCCTTCTCACCCTTCCACTCGTATATTCTTCTATCTCTGTCACTCTTTCTCCTTCAGTATCCACTTATTCAAACGTGATACACGCGTACATAACACCACCGGTACGTAGGTTTCCGGGATCGGTATAGGACTGGGATTAGCGTTAAATCGGCGTTAAGTACGGCCACTGGGCCGAGATTATCGTATCTGGCTGCTATTAGCGGCGATATTGAAATCGTCTCTCGGGAAGCTGGCTGCTCGGAACTCTGTGTGTCGCCAGGATTGGTTCGGATTCCAGTCACAAAGGGGAAAGAGCCGGATTTGGCCGATCGAAGAAGACAACGGAAAATCGGGCTGGATTATGAATGCCGAACAGACTGGCTGCGTTTCGATTGTACCGTTAAATTATTACGAGCTTCCAACTGTTAATAGATATCCTAACGTTTCTCAAATAGCTACGGTTATATATTTTGCAGCCGGTTATAAATTCTTGGAAACTATCCGTGTCATGTTGAAATTCAATTTCATTGTTGCCTGAAATTGTTCTTACGTTTTACGTAATTCGGTTACACGTCTGTTTACGGTATATTTTACGGGGTACCCGATGAGTTCGAACTAGCCGGCATCGTAGGAAATACTCTTAACGAAGAAGAGATAGGTTTTAACGCGAACGCCCGTGAAAAATTGATCGGACACGGACAAATTCCTCTTTTAATGGACTTAGAAGCTAAAAGTAAAGAGCGATCTTCGCTGTTCGCGGCATCGAATTGAACTTGTCAAGATGTTATCGGCACGCTTAAAAATTCAATCTTCGCGAAGTGGAAGCTGGAAGAAGGAATTTTCAACGGTTCGTTCGACTTCAAAAATTTCTACCACTCTGTAATTACAGTTAATGGAAGCACCGGCCTCTTAGATCGAAGATCGATGAAACATTTCCGACAAAAGTCTTCCTTCGGAACACTAACGACCGATAGTAGCCGTGGAATTTAAGCGTGACAAGGTGCGTGTTAAAATAAAAGCACCATTTGAACAATCGTGTCACGGTCCGGGAAACGCGTGTCTAACCCGATTACACGCCATGAAAATTTGTTGCTCGTCCGTCTGTTACCTTCAACGTAACCCGATTTCTAATTTTATAATCGTTCGGGTACAGTTATCAATGGAACGTCTTCGCAGAATGTTTTCATTTAAATTCCTCTCCTCTTTTCTTTTAAACCAATAGTGTGTCGGATGAATTAAACACGAAGCAAACGGTAAGCTTCGAGTGAAAAAGCCACGGTCCAGAGGAGAAAAAGGCGCGAACGCAAGCGTGTAAGAACGTAAAGCGCTTTCGTAGCACACGGTCGGCCACTTTCCGGCGTGTAAGCGGAAATGCAGAGGAAGGAAGGACGATTACAGCGAATATAAGAGGGAACGCAATAACGAATGGAGAGGAAAGAACGACAGCGAGAACGTTCAAGAGGATAGAATTAAGAAGGCGGCGCGGATCGCTAACTGGCACAGAAGCCAAGATCGGATTTACGTCGATTTATGAATCTGACAGTCATCCATGATCACGCTCCACGCGATCCCATGTACGCGCTCTTTGAAGCCGCAAAGCGTGTTACCGCGGAATCAGCTAATATAATGACGTTCCACGCACGCGTAATGATCCTTGTGCGGTCGTGCATTAACACTCGTGCGTTCGGCCGGTTAACAATCTGCCACTAAAGCTAAGTCACTTTTCACCAAAACTGTTTCGTTTGAAATAAAACAGACAAACCTTATTTTCTTATAAACACCCGCCTTCATTTTTGACAATATTTTTATCAGAAAAACAACCAGTGAAGAACTCAATTAATTCCGCGACTTTCGAAAATACCAAGGAAAACAAGATCGAACCAATTGTTACTCGTCGCATTGTTTTAAACTCGCTGGTTCACGGCTAACACGGTCTCACCGAGACGCGTTTAAACGAGCGGCCGTTCCGCTAGATCCGCGATCCTCTCCTTTCTCAAAACGCTTAATTATCTCGACGCGGTGTACGACGAAGCGGCCGATTAACGATCGGTTGGCGTTTCAGTAATTAACGCGAACCGATTGCGTGATGTTCGTCACATTAAGGAGAAGTCGACGGCGCGCGATGCATAGTGCATAAGCGTCACAGAAACCAAGGGAACGGGATTAATTAAATACTAAATTTTTCCTATCCGCTTTGTCGGTGAGCTCTAATCGCTCGATGCTTCGCTCTAATCAGTGGATCGTATTCCTCGCGACCCACGCTATCCTTTCCTACCTTTCTCATCCAAACATCCCTCCTTCGCCTCCGCCTTCTATCTTCGTTTCCTTCGAAACCGTACAACAACCTATCATCGGTCTTTCTCTTCGATGCCACTCTCCCACAGTGAGACCCAGAACGAAACAATCCGTGAACAAGCTACTACACGTAGCTTCCCGATGTATCTTGACGATTAGATTGAGAGAACGGTAGCGAGGGAGTTTGTACCGGATAAACGCGACGCAGCAACTCCCGTCGGGGAAACAACGAGAAAGAGAGCTTA
Organism: Osmia lignaria lignaria; assembly: GCF_051020975.1. Classification (NCBI taxonomy): domain Eukaryota; kingdom Metazoa; phylum Arthropoda; class Insecta; order Hymenoptera; family Megachilidae; genus Osmia; species Osmia lignaria. Next base: position 12,001,963 of record NC_135041.1, read on the forward strand.
ATTAAAAGACCAAAGAAAGAAAGAGAGCTCCTTTTTCTTACGTGTTTCTATTCGATCTGCTTTCTCAAACTATGTTCTTTCGTCAGGTTACCCTTCGTCAGATAAAGTATCAGTTGTGTAGGATTTAATGATTGATCCACTAATAAAATTGATTGAAATAAGTAAAAAGTCTGTTTTCTCGACTTTCTATCTACCATCTATCGTCGAGGAACATTTCGGATTTTCGGTGAGTCTGAACCGACTAGTTTCATGCAAGGTATTGCACGGTACGTTTCTAAGATATTGTATTCAAACCAACTCGAAAGATAATAAAATCAGACGGTATAATTTAAATATCCGGTGTGTTCCTTGCCGCATCTCTCTGACAGTTTCATAGAATTCAAAACTATTGTTTCTTATTTTCCCAGAGCACGGGTCTACCGTTCATACATACATACATCTCCAAACCGTCTTCGCAGATTTTCGTTTCGCCTCGTTTCCACGATATGCGACTTTGCGATGAATCCGGACAACGAAAGATAGCAGGCATAACCGAAAGAAGGATCGAAATATATACCGAGGAAATCTACTAACGGTGAAACAAGAACGAGCCTCGCGTTCCAGATCTCTTCGGATACCTAAAAAGCCAATATAAGTCGCGGCAGATAAACGCGACGCATCGTGTCTCGTTGTCACGACGAACAAAGAAAAGGAAAAACGTTGGAAAAAGAATGCGACGAGCGAGGAGATAAAAAGAAAGCTTTCCTGTCTGAGGGAGAAGGAGAAGAAGTAGCAGAAGAAAAAGAAAACAGAAAGAAAAGGCGGGAGAAAAAAGGAGTAGTAGGGTCGTCGAGACCACTTCGGCCTCTCCTTTTGTCCCCGAAGGCGCGAGATATCTTTCTTTATCCGGATTAAGAGACGAAAGGGGTCAAGACTTGGGGATTAATAATTTGTCGGGGCCAAGGAGAGGTGGGTAGCGATCGACTGGACGTATCCCGAGAGTTCTGGCTCGTGTCGTGTCGTTCTGTCACGTCGAGACTCTTCCTTTCCTTTCAACCCTTTCGCCTCTCCCCCCCGTACTCGTTCCACGTTTTGTCAAGCGAGCCACGGGGAACGGGGAACGTCGAAAATCTGGTCGGGAACAGAAACGAGAAAAAGGAGCAGGGAACGCGGTCGAAGAGGCAGGAAAGACACGGGGATCCCGTACCACAGGCAGAAATACGACCAGCCGGAGCAGATAAACGACGTATCCAGCACGCCTGTTGAGAGAGCGTTTTCCGTTCGATAAACAGAATAATTTGGTGTCGTCGTGGTCGTCGGTACGATTGATAAAACCGAACCGTGCCGATAGAAACGCGGCCCGGAGGCTGCGACCAGTGTTCGTCCGGAGATAATACACGCTCGTTGCGTCGATACGGTCGCGCTGATAATTTATAAGCACTCACGGTGTCTAACAACCTCCTGCTTTTGCCGCTTCATGCTTCTTCGCTTGGAACGTGTCGCGGATGACGACTAAAGCTTGCTTCACAACACCTGAGAAATATAGACCGAACTATTTGCTGCTTTAAACTTTCTTTGAATTATGGAAGTCGACTCAACCCCCAAATATTTAAATGAAACATGGTATTCTTTCTAGAAAAAAAAAAAATAATAATTTAATTGGACACTTGATAATATATTACATATAATATTGTATCATGCAATATTGAAAAATTGTTACATAGTCGAACGAACAATTCTGATTTATCATGTTGTCATAAATAAAAATAAAATTGTATTAATTGATAAACGTTTGGTTTACTTCTTTCGATTCAGTAAAGCTCTTCAATTTAGTGTTTCAATATTGCATACTGTATCGATATTATCGAATTAAACGTATCTTTTCCACGAATATTTCCAATAAATCAAATAAATCACTTTTCATTAAAGATGCATACAGTTCTCATCGCAGCTGTACACGTTTTATTTCAATTCACACGCTACTTGTAACCCGTCCAATTCATAGCTTCGTACCTATATACTATTTGCATTAAAATAAAATTTTCTATGGTTGTATACCTGAGACACGTTGTACGTTCTTGTTTTTAAAATGTGGAAGAGACATCATTTGATCATTTGTGCGATATTGTGCAAACACGCGTTCAACATAGCGCAATGTGTAGCAATCTGAGGATCAAACGACGAGGAACACGCGTTTTGTAATAAGAAGTTTAGACGCACTTTTACATGGCTGCGATCCAAAGACGTCAAACATATTTGTAACCTGTCACACGCGCCACTTTGATGAGATATGTATAACAGAACGAAGTGCACGGGGAAGAAATTTATCTAAATAGCTGAAACACTTTGAAAATATTGAAAAAGTAATAACAATATTGATCGCGAAAAGTGCGACACTTTTATAAAATTGTATTATCCTGAAGTAGAGAAAATATTGAAACTCTTGGAATCATTAAATGATTTAATAGTTTGCAGAATTTATACGAAAATAAATGTCGAGTGTATGCCTAGCTAAAATATTAAATTAATCTTTCACCGAATAAAATCTTGCAGATAGTGGAAAATTCAAAAACTGAATTTAAAAATTGAGTATAAATGATTCGAAGCAAACTGCAAACAAACACAATTCCACGATAAAATATCCTATCAATATTTATCGAACACGGTATAAAACATAGTACTCCATGGAAAACAGTAATTTCCTGTCGGGATTATTTGCTTAAATATTTGCTTTCGATGCAAATATTTTTCCGAACTTCCTCGACAACTGCATCGTTCTAATCTTTTAAATCCAGGACGGAGCTTATACCTCCTAAATATCTACCTTTGTCGTATTACGCTTGAAAACCTTTTCAGAATCTCAAGAATACATATTCACAGAGACGTAATCCTAGAGTTTCAGTTTGCGGTCAGTACGCTTACATTCTAAAACCGTGATCTTTGTAAATCTTAAGTGAAAGATTTAAATTGAAAAAGGAAACCATTGTGTTCTGAATAATTGTACCTGCATAAGAACATTCTTACGCTACTATTCGTTACCTCAGTATATTAAACACTAATTAATTTCTTGCTCTGAAACATGATTCTATTTATTTTTCACGGTGCAAAACTCGATCTTTCGTCAAGGTAAGAGGCTCAGACACGGCGGATCGAGGATTCTCGATGACGCTCGATTAAAGATCGTAAAACTCAGCTGATGAGGAGCTTTCTCTATCGTGCATGCGAGCGTACAGCACGGTAGCCTGCCGTAATCTGCCTGTAAACGGTTTAAGTACGCTAATTCTCCATAGCCTAAGAAAACATCTTTCCGGTGAAGGCTTTTAGAAACGCTCGTTAGGTTTGCCTTGTAAGCCCGTGATTGGTACCCGTCCCGGTTTTACGAGAATACACATACTCTCTGCCAGATCTAGTGAGAATCGAAAGTCGCCAGGAAAAAAGGTATAATCGAAACGAAACGATGGCAAAGTGAGTCAAACATACGTCTAATACCGATTGCTAGTTACACGGGCGTCTTCCGTTTCGTCGCGACGACACAAACGAACGAAATTTTAACCGATACGAACAGAGTGAATTTAATCGGATCGCCGGAAACAACGGGGAACTCTATTATACACTAGGTGTACTCTATTTCGATCGATTTGCTCGAACATTTTTAAAACACCGCTGACAAAATTGTTTGGGATTAAAGACGAAGGATTTCAACTTTTCTACAGCCTGTTTAAAATTCAATAGCCATCCACGACTACTAATGGATCGGATGATCGAAAATACAAATGTTTCAAACGAACAAATGTTTTATGAAACATTACGATCGCTGATAGTTCGTTTCTGGATAATAAAGTTGTCGAACGGTAGATATACTCGAGCTATTACGAATACGGTATTAATGTTATCGTAAAAGCTGGTCGTCACGATTAATCGTGTTGTAAGGCTATCGATCGGTTACGTGACCCCGTTGAAAACGACCTTAGACACTGTTGTTTAAATACACATGAAAAGAAAGCAAGTATTAGGAAATAAGCGAGTTCGGGGTCGGGATCGAGAGTTCAACGAATAATTTAACATTTGGCAGAATGAACGGGTGCGATGCCGGGGAATCGGAACTAATCTGTGCACGCTTTTATTATCGTGGCGTGGAACGGTCTCTAAAAAGCTAGTCGAAAAACCACGCGTTATATCCATGGTAATACCGGTGAATACTCGGGGAATTCTGTATACCGGCGCTATCTTTCTCTCTCTCTCTTTCTCCGTACTTTCTCACCTGCCTACACGGCACGGCGGTACCCTTAGCAGGGCCCATTGTGTACACGCATCGTGTATTCACAGCTCGGCGAGACAAAAGAACCTACCTCCTTGCGTGGTTCGGGAACGACTGGTCCGGGTGAGAGATGAGACTATGTAGTATAGTGGAGCGGCGGATTCGTACCACGACGCCGGATTGGTCGACGTTGTACATCGATTGGTTGCACGGCTTTCACGCCGCTTTCGACGAGCACTCCACGCGGACTATACTCCGTTCGTCCTCGTCCCGCTGGTAACAAACAGATTGCCGTTTCTATCGCCCTTATGCCGGGACCGAGTTCCCTCTTTGTCGCTCGAACGATGGGATATTCGAACATCGTCGTCGCACTTGCGGACAGAGATACGATAGCAACCACGGCCGGCTGTTCTCGAGTCTCTCTCGTTCTCCTTTCTCGCAGAGAGTCTTTCTTTGCCACTGGCCTCACCGATCCTTCTTTCTCTTTTCACCCTTAACCCCCACCCCAGGCCCAGTTTCCCTCCTTCTTCAACCCTTGGCGCCGATTTCTCTCTTCGTCCGACGAAAACAGTCTCTCAGCAGCAAAGCAGCGAGATCCCCTGGACGAGATATGAATTCACGTTCCTCCTTTTATATTCCACGCTCGCCTGCCCTCCATTTTGCTTGCTCGAGTCCCTTGTCTGCCTGGCCGATCTACGACTACCGTATGTGTCGGCTGCACGGCTATCTCACAGCCTTCTCTTCTCTCCTTCTATCATTTTTTTTTTCTCTCCCTTTCGTTGCTCCGATCTTCTGCCGCTATATACGGCGTATGATCGTGTTGTCCCGACGTCGTCATCGTCGTCGTCGTCGTCGTCGTCGTCGACGGTTGTCGTCGTCAAGCTTTTCGCACACGTCGTTGAATACCGGCCGCATAAGTACGTGTGTACACACAAAGAGGCAAAGAGCGTACGTGTGTTCGAACATAAAACGTGTGGTCAGCTGTCCGCAAAGGAGGCAATACGAACGAACCACTTGCCTCTCTACGTAGAGAGATACAAGAGAAACGGAGACGAAACCAGAGAAGATGAGTCGAGGGGGGAATACGGGAAGTAAAAGAAGGAGAGGAGACGAAGCGTTAAATATTAAAAACAATCCATCAATTAACGCTAATGCCCGAGCATTAAGCGAGTCTGCTGCTGCTACCGCTCTGTTCTCGCTGTGCGGCGACACGTGTTCCTTGTACGACTGTGTGCGAGCCACGCGGACACGCGGTATCCGGCTGTATACGTACACGCGGCAACTACTGGTAGGTATCATTTCGGTTCGTTAGGCGCGGCCCGCTGTCGTATAGGCGTTACGCAGTGTACATACGTCGTGTGCAAGATATACATATGTAAAGTGTACACACGTGCGGTTGCACCGGTGCCTCGCCCTCTATCTATGCATACGTACGGCTGCGTGAGTGGTGCACGCGTACACGCGATCCTGGGCATCGCTCGTCGTGACCGATGATTCGGCTGGTAGAAACGTTTCCTCTCGTTGTCGACCGGTCTCGTAAACGTTGCCGAGAGGTTCGACCACTCGGAAGGGTTAATTTCGAAGCGGAGACAGTGACAAGGGACGCAGCTGCCGAGTGGAACGTTCGAGTCACGGTCGGTTCGAACGCGATAGAGATAAGAGAAAAATTCAGAGGATTCGGGCATACCCGCATCCTGGAGCGACCGGTAACCTCGAAATCGGACCTTAAAATACCGATCGCTCGTTACGTGAAACCCACCGCTGCTCCAATATTTTCTCACGTTACAGGTGGCTGGTACGCTTTCGTTTATCGCGACCGACCGGTCGATTACGTCGACGGCTTACATGCACGTAGCTTACGAACTGCTGCTGTTTAAATCCCCGATCGTATTTGGACTGTTTCAGAAATAAATGATCCGTGTGAATCGAGTTAATATAGAGCCAACGCGACAAGTATAATTAAGTTGTCCGTGGCAATTATTTATTCGCAGCTCGTATCGTCGTTCGCATAAAACAGGCCTGTCAAACGCGGCCACCGATGAACCTGTCCCTTGTCCGACTGCATCGGAGTAATCCGGTAAGACGTTTAGCCAACGTGTCGGCCTGTTTTAATCGAGATCATCCGGTATCGTGAATTCTCTTTTTTTTTTTTTTTGTCGTCAGAGGAGTAATCAAAACAGCGGTTGCTCGAGAAAAAAATAAGCTGGCGAATAAGCCGTGAAGGAAGAAAAAGATTTGGATAAGACGAGCAGCCGAACGAGGAAAAGTATGAGAGAGTGAGAGAGAGAGTGGCGAGAAAGGGTGCATTTGCTAGAACACTTTGTGCCTCGAGCGTGGCCAGTGCAACGACATGCATCGGCCGCAGCAAGGGCGACATTATCGCCGGTTGCACACACCGCGCGGCTGCGGATGGTGCGGTATGGTGGTTAGGGGCGGTTAGGGCAGTGCACCACAAGGGTGGTCAAACCGCAAACGAGACCACCGTCCTGGCTATCTGCTATCTGGATAACCACCGCCGCCGCCGATACCCTCCGCCTCTGCGTTCGTCTCGTGCACCTCCTGCACCTCTTGCACCTCCGCCTCCGAATAGCCGCCCCGTTAGAGTTACACGCCAACTCGTCCCACGAACAATACCTGTCGACGTTACAGCCGCTTATCTCGCTAATTTCTAATCGATCGATCATTCGAGCACTCGTAAGAATGCGTTAATAAGCTCGTCTCCTCTTTTTCTTTTTACGTATACACATGTACACGCGAACCATGAAAATGCTCTTTACCAACGGATGGAACGTTCTCGTTCGAAGAGACTGATTCACCGGGCGTTAACGATCTCTCCTGGGTGGTACGATAATTACTTAATGCCGAACGTGACCAACTTTCGGAAATCGAATGACTTTTTAAACGATCACGTTAATTAATCGCACCGTTGACAGATCTTTTTGCTCTAGCTTCTACTGCTCGTTGCTATGCTCGTATATTCAACGTTTTTTATGGAAATTATACACGTCGATGACAGCTATCTATTTTCTTCGAAGAACTGTTACGGAAACGGTCTATTAAGATGATCATTTACCATCTCGAAAATAACGATTAAACGTTTCAATAAACAGAAGAGTTTTTGCAACGTCAGCGAATAAAAACTTTGATCCTCGATTCAGAATTCCTGTTCGTGACGGCGCGATCAAAGAATCACCATCGTGCAATTGTTTCGTTAATCCTCGTATAAATCAGTTCTCGCGCTGAACAGGCGCAAGAAGCACGCGAGGAGATAATCTTCGAATTAATCATCGATCCGCGATTCGTGTCGGGCGAGGAATCCTCTGGACCCCGCGAGGCACGCCCTCGGGAAACCGCGTGGCACAATTTTTCAAGGTGGCTGAGAAAGCACGGGGGACGTGGCTCTTTTTGCGGCGGCCCTCCGATCATGGACACGAACGAAATAAATTGAATAGCCCGAGAGCGGGGAGAAGGTTCTTTGTGGAAGGTGCGAGGATAAAAATCTTCGGTCGCCGTATGCAATTACCTTGGCATGTAATTGCAGCGATTCACTCAGCTGCACCGGCCAGGCCGCACGATAAATTCCTTCTTCTTCGCCTCCCTCTTCTTTCCCTCGTTTATGTCTTGGCTACCGAGAAATTTAAGCGTACCACGGCTCATCGGCTAAAGGGGCGCCTGTATATTTATGCGGCGCACAGAGGGAGAGAGCACCGACATTTTATGTTCGTACACATGTTTAGCTGCGTTTACGATTCCGCGGGCCAGCTGCCGTTTTACGTTCAATCCCTTCTCTTCCACCGTCTTTCCGTATCGTCTCCGCGAGACGTACCGATTAAAATCCGCTTCGTTTTCGCGCAGATTTTAATCTCCGTCTGTAATTGACGCATCGAGCATCTTTCCTCAGACAGCGTGTCGTTACGCGATTTTACGAGGCAACCGAACGGCCGGTTCTGCATGTTAAACGTAATCATTTGCGGTTAACGAGGGAATTTTTATCTTCTCCACGATGCACGGTAACTAAGTCACGATCAACCGGTGATCGTGTTTTTAATCGTCTACGCAGTGGGAAGTTGGCGAATTGTAGCCGCGTGTTAATCTGTTAAATGCAATCTTTATTGCCGAACCGTTTCGTAAACCGTCGAACGTTCGAGCAAACAGTCTGTCTAAAAATAAGCTTAGCCAAAATATTTTTCGATTCTTCGCCCTCCTACGGGCGTTCGCCCAAAAACGGCTCGCAATACGCTCGTTATCGTTAACACGTTCAACAAACTTCGGCTATTGTTTCCAGATCGTTTTTGTTTCTGCATTCCAGCGGAATCAGCCCCGTGCGAAAGATGTTGAAAAATGTATCCTCGAGGAGGTGGAATTTCAACAGTTTGTATTCCGTTGTCGATGGAAATGGAGCGGAGGAAAATCGCGTCCCGTTTCCCCGTGTAACGCTCGTTAAACGATTCGCCGGTATTGAAAGCGTAAAAAGCGGAAGTCGAAAATCCATTGTGCCGGGCACGAAGGGAAACGAAATTTCAGCGTTATGGACACGCGGACGAGCGAGGAGCGCAATATCGAGGCGAACGAGAGAGCGAAGCGGTTTCGACGTGCGCGAGCTAACAGCTGCACCGGCATGCAGGACCGTTCGTGTACCGCAATTTTTGTTGTTGCATTAACACGACAGAAAAACAACCGCCACGGGGCCGTTACGTTTTCATGGGCATATACGTCACCTCAGCTTTTCGCGCGGTTTATATCGCTGCTGATGCTGACTGTATGCTTCAAACGCGCCCGATGGCTTGGCAATATTTGATTTCTGCATGCGAAAATTCGACGGATTAGTTGGAAACTTTTAAACTAACGCCGTTAGAAAACCGCTGCGATAATATTTGTACACAGACGTCGGTGTAATGTCTATGTAAAGCTTTGCGTTACCGATTTGTACCATTTTTTTCGTTTCTGTTTTGGAATACTCAGATTGATTAATATTACGTTACTTTGCTTTGGTAAGAAATATAAATTCTCACAAACTTTCAAATAAAGAAAAGAAGAAAAGAATGAAAAGCACGGTTCATTGGGTCAATCGATTTCGGTAAAATTCGGTTCTTAAGCGGTTAAGTTACTTGCTCGATAAAAGGAGGCGAGGTCCCTTGATTTTAAGACGAGATCGCTTCTCGTGATCGGTTTGCAGAAATTGATCCTTTCTTTTTTCCCTCTCGACCTCTCGGGCTTCCACTGAAATTCTCGACGATCCTGCATTCGTCTAATGCATGCAAATCACCATGGACCCTGAGACAGAGCTTTCTCCGGCGGCACGCAAGATTACATATCACTGCTTCTTCGCGCGGCATCGTTTTCCGAGAAACGATCTCCTTCATCGATCGACCGGCCGAGCAAACAGCCACAAACGCGAGGAAAGAAACGAACGAACAAAAAATTAAACGGATATTTTCATCGAAGGTAATCATCGTTCGCGGGGATACGCTTCTTTGTCACTACGACAACTCACCTGCGTGTCTTTTCGTCGACGAAATACTCGACACGTGTCTTTGTTCCACCTTCCTAAAGAGACGGTAATTCCCTCTTTCCCGTTGTTTTTCAAACGGACGCGCGTACTCCCGCTGCGAGGTGTACTCTCGTGCTTGTAGGAGTCATCGGTCATCCAAGGTAGTCTGCAGGAATGACAAGGACGAAGAGAACGTGAACGGAAAGAAGAAAAATTAGAGGCAAAAGAGCAACGGTGTAACGAATGTTAAAAGAAAAACGCGAGTCGAGAGAGTAAGCGATAGAAGGTACAGGTGAAACAACAACGGTGCTGGAGGGAATGAAAAGAATTGAGAGTAACGAGTGAAAGAAAGATAACGCAAAGATAACTGGAATGCTAAACGCATTTCAGAGAGAGGGATGGATGTCTCTCTCAATAGAACTAGAATAGCGTAGAATAGTGGCAGGATAAGGGATGAAACAGAGCGGTGGTAGAACAGGAGGAAGAGGACGGAGCAGAGAGAGGCTGGTTGCCGCGTTTATTAGTGTCCAATTGTGACGAGAGAGGCGCGGGGGTACACGAAAGCGAGCGCGTGAACTCGCTCATTTGCGTGCCTGTTAATTTGCCACGTTTGTGTGAGCACCGTGCCGCGCCACGCCACGGCCACGTACAGCCAGGGCCGGCAACGGACAGAGAGAAAATTAGCGCTTTGAGTGTGGGTGCCTGACCGCTTCTCCGCTTCGCAACGCGAACGCGTCTACGTACGTGCGTGTCGGCCCGCGTATCAACGCTTGGGTGGTCCCCCCGGTGTGTTGGATAAAAATCGGCCAACATTCACCGGCTCGCTTTTTTCCCTCCACGGTAGTCGAGATCAAAACGCACGGAGCAATGCGGTCTACGTATCGTATAATTTTTCATCGTTTTATACCATCACAACTTCGTTATGCTCCGATATGGAACTCGAAGTTTAATTTAGAAAAGGGATACGTTTTGTGGAAATTCTGAAATAGATTTCGCGGGTAGCATAAAATCGGTTGAGCATACACGAACCCGGCGACCTATACGTTCGGCAACGGTCTGAAAGCTGGAAAGAATGAATGATTGACGCTTCTTTGACGGTTCTAAAAAGCGAACGATGAGATTCGGGAAAAATTTCCGCTCCAACGTTCCCCTTTCTGTTTCGTTACGCCGTTGAATAGCTATCGGTTTCAGCTATTTCACCGAAGGAAGGGACGCGGAACGATAGGTGTTACCATACGGTACACGAATGGCTAAAGGTATACGGGTTTGCCCGAAATTGGACATTCCCGCGGAGCGTAATGGAGCAGAGTCTCGCGAAACGAACAGTTCAAGTTATTGGCCACCAACGATACCGAATGATAGAGGTACCATTCTCCTTATTACGCTGTTACGTTATTTTTCCACGTGAAATGGAAATTACACGGTATCGGAGCACGATCGGGATCGATCGAGCCTCGTTGGACGGATCGAGTATCCGGCTCGGCCTATGCTGGAACAACCGGACGGACACGGTCCGCTTGGCAATAACGTGTTTTATCCGATTCGGTGGAAAATGACGTTTCTAATGAAACAAAACACCGTGGGGATCGAGGGGATCGATCGAAGCCGGGGGTACTTGATTAAGTCGTTAAGTCGCGTTTATCGATCAAACGTACAGGCTACTCTCGGCTCGTTAATCCTCTCGCCGCAGAACAAACTTCATCGGTGTAAACGATTCAAGTAATGGCGCAAAGGAAACTGGACTAGCTGGGAAGCAAGGTGGCGGAGCAGGAACACACGCGAGAATCGGCCTGTTTCCCAACGAAATAGATGAAAACGAGCGCGACAGGGATAAATGCAGCCACGCTCGGCTGTTCGCTTCTCCGTCGACTGAATTAACCGTAATAACTGATGCATTTAGCAGCGACATTCAAAACTTGTGCACGGAATGCCATCGACGTTCCACTACCACCCCGCTTAACTCCCGTGCTTTCCCCTCTACCTTTCACCCTGCTCCCCTACCATTTTAACATCGCCACCGCCAGTTTCATCGGTCCTGCCGCACCGCATATCATTACCATGCAAATACGCTTGGCATGCGGCAAAGCTCGTGTAAAATCGTCCTCTACCCTCCCCCTACCTGTGCGCTTCTCTCCGCTTCGCTTCGTCTACCGCTCTCTCCTGCATACGTCTCCCTTTACTCGTTCACCACCACCTACCTGCCTCTCTTCCTCCACCCTCACCGGGTCCACTCGCTCCCACTTCGCACCAGCTAGCCAGTCACATATGCAAAACGTGCCACTATTATAATAACATTACGCCGATGAACCTTCCATTGAATATGCGCTCCACGAGCGTGGATTGCATCGCTAATTATCTACCGGGTGGCGGTATTCGCACGAGGATTTCGTTCGATGTTTCAAGGAACACGCTTGCTCCGACTGAAACGTTTGCTTCCCTTTTCCGCGTTCTTTCCGCGTGAATTTTCACGTTCGCTCCCGACGTCGCGTTTCCCATCCAATTCGTTTTCCATGAAAATCGCGCGAAACGCGAGAAGCGAACTGCCCTGGCGTCCGACACGTAGTTGATTGCAGGTTTTTTTTTCTTTTTTTTGTTTTTTTTTTTATCGACGGAACGAAGTCGTAATTTTCGTGACTGGATTCACCCAACGTTGTGACTAAATATTGTTGACGTCACGTCTGTTCTTGTCTCTCTGCGTTTTTCGGTTCTCTCTTTGTCGCTAACCGCCGCTGACACGTTTATGGGCACGGCTGCTCCGGGGACCCGGGGCTCTGACACCCTTGTTTTATATTTTTCGTGACGGCCACGCTCGCTCGCTTTCGAATGTTTGCGGCGCGAAATGGTCGACGACCGTTCATCGGTTTTCATATTACCAACCGTGCCGAGATAATATTTGCCCGCGATTTTTTATTTTCTACGTACCTTTTCGAACGACAATCTCGCGACTGATGAGATTAGTCGATTTTTCCTCTTTTCTCCTTTCATTCCAGCCTTTTTCCATTTCTGTTTTAATTTTTTTGTTATTGCTGTTGGACGGTTTAAGGATGGTTAAATTGATTAGTTAAATGAATCGAACGACCGAGTTAGTTATCGTGTATTCGCTTTTTATTTAATCGTCTTTCGTCTCGATTTCGTTTATATTCTCTAAGCCTGACAATATTTACACGTTTTATTTTTATTACTCGCTTTCCGTCTCGCTTTTAGGGGACGTAGAAAAATATTACGGTATACTTAAGATCGATGTGTATGTATATACACATGTAATATGTATATATATATATATATATATAATATGTATAGGTATATACAAAATGTACAGAAGGAACGCGGTACGAATGTCAGCGTTTTGTTACTAATTAACACAACGAGCGAAACGAACTGAATTTTCCGAATAAAAATCGGTCGTTTCCGGCAAAATGTCCATCTCGATGATCACGATAAAACACGTTGATTCGGACAGGAAAATATCAATCATTTCCTTCCACGTCGATATCGTAAAAATTGAATCTTCTTTTTTTTTCCCATGATTCAATCACGGTAATTCCAGAGTTTTTTCAAATTATTCCGAGCGATTTAATTAAATCGTGACTTTTCTCACAGAACGTCACTGGTTCGCCCGTTCTTGCACAGACCCTTTCTTCGTCAAGAGTAACAATAACAACAACAACAAGAACAACGACAACAAACGTCTCTCGCGCAATATCGTATAAGAAACTATGTACACCCACACTGAAGAAGAGTTCCCTCGTTCGGATGAGTTCACTGTTCCACGGCGGTCCCGTCGTTCAGTACATCACCTCGTAGACGGTTGCCTTCTTGTCTCCTGAACCGGTAACAATGTACCTGTCGTCCGCGGATATATCGCAGCTCAGCACCGACGACGATTCCTTCGACTGAAAATATCACAAGACACGTTCTTCGTGAAGTCTCGCGGACGATACGCGATCAAACGCGGTCGTAAGAAAAATTTCTACTCTCAATTCTGACAAATTTAAACGGCAAAACAACGATCCTTCCCGATTCTCAACCCTAAATCCCTTCGTAGAATCGCGTTTATATTTGATCTAAAGATTCTTACCTGGAATATTGAGGCTCCATAAGGCGTGCGCCACGCGTTTAGTAGATTGTCTTTGCCGGTGGAGACGAACCATTTGCCGCAGGACGCGAATCTCAACGACAGTACACAGGACTCGTGCAAATGAAGCTGATATTTATCCGGTTTCGAGGCGTGCAACACCTCGACGTTCGAGTTCTCCATACCGACTGCCAGCCATTCTCCTGTGGGACAGTAGCCGAGCGAGAATATTTGCGATGTGAAATCGTGTTGCTGAAGCTGCCTGCCCTCCCGAAGATCCCACGATCGTACGGTGTTGTCCAATCCTCCGGTCCACAATTTCGAGCCATCCGCGGATATGTCGATGCACGATGCACCGTCTGTGTGCCCTTGGAATTGTCTGACAAGGGTCTGATTCTGTAGATCCCAGACAGCGATGTTACCGTCGCTACAGCAACTGAAGCAGACCTTCGAGTCCGGCGAGATGGCAAGAGCGTAACAGGCGGGGGCGGAAGAGATTAATTCGGCCTTGATCCTTGGCGTTGGACTAGCCAGATCCCAGATACTCAACCGGCTCGCTTCACCTCCGACTATCAATGTTCTGCCGTCCGGTAGAAGTTTCACCGACCTGGACATACCGTGTTAAACTCAAGCAAACCTTCATTTTGTATAAGATAACCGCGATCGCGTTCATTTTCCAAGGAACAAAAGTATTTTCATTAAAACAAAAGTGTCAGCAAATAATTTTCTAAACTCCAGCCATGATTTAAGTTTACCAATGAAACGATTCTAGTTTCTATTAAACGGTTTATCTCTCGTGTTTCGCTTCGCTCGACGAAGTTTAAAAGTGGTAATCATTTCTGTGCGATCGAGCGTGCGAAAATCGGCAAACTGGGCGCGTTCGTGATTAGCAACTGTGACCGATGGATCATAAAGTACCTTTTAATGTTTGGAAGCATACATTACCGGGGAAATGTATTAAATTTGCCGGTGGGTCGAGCACGCGTTCAAAAAACGCGCTACGGCTTCAATTACCGGCCGGATCGCGAACATTAACAGTCATATATCGAACACGCGATATTATTCCAACGTTCGACGTTAAAATGCGCGTAAATTTATAGCGAAAACGTCGAACACTGCCGTTTTATTCTACACGCGGACACCTCGCGCCCGTGATTTTTCGACGTTTCGCGCGCGGAATACCGAATACCATAATGCGACCGCGATATTTCAACCGCGATAACTTTTGCATCGTGATTTCATTCCTCGGTTTCCGATTTGCAAAGGATGAGACACATTCTCTTCGTTCGAAATTTTTATCTTAAAAATCTTCCAATTTCACAGAAATTGTTTTATAAAAATTTTAGTAAAGCTATGAAATTTTCAAGTAAATAATCGAGGAGAACCACTGACCTGATGTAGTTATCAGGCTGCAAACAGTCGAGCTGCGATACCGACTTGGTGCTTCCTGTACCGCCCTGTCCTATGTCCCAGACCTTGACGCATCCCTTGCCGCCGGTGTACACATACTTGGTCGGATTCGAGATCGTGACAGCGCACACCACCTCCCCGTGGCTAAGGGTATTAATTTGCCGCGCATGTCGCGGTATCCCTTGTCCGATCAGCGCATCCGGTGGGAAGGGCACCGGCTGCATCTGGCCCTCGCTCGACACGTGGAAGCTGTACGCGCTGAAACATCGTGAAAAATGCGGCTCGTGCGGTAAACACGCGTGTGCAAACTATCCTGCTGTTTCTGGTTCCCGTTGCAACTTCCAACGACCAGACTGGTCGATGTTGCGCTTTTAACGATAGACTAGTGAAGTTAATCGCTCGTCGGAGGATTGGAATGTTTAACACGACGAAACACCGTCGGGGTCATCGATAATCTGCACCACAAATTTACTGTAATAAGGTAATTTGAAGGAAAAATTTTTTTTAATTCAAAAAAACTGAAAAATGGGAGGATCCTATTTTCAATAATTATAATTATAGTATATAGTATTACATACATACGTTTGCATTGCGGTATTAAACGTGTTAATTTATATCCAGGGAAAAAATTTTAATCTTGTAATTTTTTTTTTTCCAGCAAATTTACGATTATTCAAGTGTTTGTAATTGAAAGATACATTACTCGTTTTATGTGTTTTGGTGAAATTTGACTGAAAATACTGACGCAAGTTATGCGACGCTCGTTTTCTGGAATCGTAAACTATCGCAAACATTAGCGTGCTTCATAAATAGGCCTTGTTTTCCACTATGTACAACTGTTCGTGCGCTATCGGTCTCTATCGCGGACACTAATCTCGCGGCACTGACATTTGCTTTAAAATAAAAATATTGATAACACATTGTATCTAAACCGTCCACAGCTACAATAAACAACAGAATCGCTGAATTTTCATAGTAAACAAAACCGTAGATAACGAGCTCTGTCTCGCAAGCAGAGCGAACATCAAACAACGTTAACAAAAATCGTATTATACTCGTATCAGCGCCCGATCTTTCCCTAAACTGTACAATACCTACACCTTTCTTACACATTCCTATAATTACATGCCAAGTTTCCCAGTTCTACGTACAGAAACTCCGCGACGATGATCGTTAAATGTTAAGCGACACGTAAATCGAATTGTCTTATCGCAAAGCACCGATGTATTTATAGCAACTATCGTAATCGTAGTTTAACCTTCGTTCAGTCTAAATCCGTTTCGAAAGTGATTTAGAAATCGCGCGTCTTTAATTAAAAATATTATCATCGATCTAATCAAAAAATTCCTCGCAACTTCTAACGGCGCCGTCGTCGAGAGAACGACACGAGTGTTCCTTTAAATCAAATATTAATCGTGCAACTTCATCAAGCCATCTCGAAACATCAATGGAGCCCCGGGGATTCGAGGCGAAAGGATTCTATAGAGATAGAGTAGATGTAAACTCACGGTTTGCCTCCAGGTACTCCGACCGATCCCATGGGAGCTCTCATAGCCACGTGGGGATCGTATAGTTGCTGAAGCGAAGGGGGTGCTCTAGGCGCCACGTAGCCGTTATAACCCATCATGTCCACGTGAGGATGTTGGCCAGCTGGTGCCAGATGGTGAGGAGGTGGGCCAGGAGCGTAATGTGGCGGATAGGCGCTTGGTACACCGGGAGGCGGCGGTCCCTGAAGTAGCTTCGCCGATCCCGAAATCTTCATGCCCGCCCCACCGATCCCGGATGCCGACGTTGGCGTCAAAGGTTTCGAGATCGGTGTGGTCGGCTTCTCTCGTTCCTCCATCTTTTTCGCCGATGGTGTACTGGCGTTGCTGCTCGTACCACTTCTGGGCGAATGCGGGGGCACGTCCTTCTTCGTCTGCACCCCAGCGCCCATGGGTGGTACCACTTTGTCCAAACCGTTCTCTCGAGGTGACGTGGTGCCATTTACCACCGGGCTCGTTGGTCCTTCGCTCGCGTCGTCCACGACCAAATCTTGATCGCTCTTTTCGCCGTCGCTCTGTGGAAATCAAGTCGCAGGATGTTGCATCACTCGTACGATTATTATCGTTGTTTTAACGTAATTGTTCATTGTCGTAGACTTTCTCGACTCTTCGTAGGCAATTTGCAAAGCGTGAATCAGCATTATATTTTGAGAGATTCGGTGAACACCGTAAGGTTCCCTGATAATTTATCGTCTATTTTAAGTATTTGATGAACGTAGTTTACACAATTCCTATCTAAGTTACATATTGGCGAGGCTAATCGGTGTTATCTTGTTTAACGTCTCAATCATAGCTCAACGTTTCCACTGTCAATTTAATTGGGATCATTAGGTAACCCAAATTTGTATCTTTGTATCAATATTTAACGGTATTCTATTGTAGAATGAGTAATTCTCATGGCCCGATATTTCTCCTTCAAAATTATACGCTGGTGAGGATTGATAATATTTAAAATATTCTTTATAATTCTTTGAAATTTATAACCAATAAGGAAGAAATACTCACGTGACCGATGTCCTTGTCCTGTTCCTTCTTCATTTTCTTAATGTGCATGGGATGATCATGGTGATTTTGAGAATGATGGGAATGATGCGCGTCCTGCGGTGTTCGTGGACGACTGTATTTATCACCGGGCGATATCGAGCTCCTCTGTAACGTGACGAAAATTATGGTTCTCGCGATGCACGTTCACGATCCTGCCGAATAAAACGCGCGAGAGATGAACAGATAGAAAGCCGCCGTTCCGATCGTATATATTCTCGTCGGAAAAACACGTTTCCATAGAGGGGGCGCGGCGTCCAGGCGAGTTTTTGATTTACACGAACGATTATGGGTGAAACCTACTTAGACCCGGGGCTCGACGAAGAAACGCGTCAACCACCGGAGTCGACGGGCGCGTTGTTTGAACAAAAGAATACGTTTGCACAGCCGTTAATCAACAGTTAAATAACAGACAGCCGGGGTAGACTGAAACAACGGATTACCCACGTGTTTCCCGTGGTTCGATCAACGTGACAAAACCGTAATTACCCGCGTCGACGGTTATTATCAATTGTCACGCGAGCGTTCGTGATAATCGATGTCGACTTTGCCTCCGCAACGATCATGGGACGAATTTCGAACGGGACCGCGACGGGACTTTTACTTCGAATCGGAATTTTCCAATTCACGCTGAGAAAACAGGTGGGTTTCCCTATCCATTTTCCGAGGCAATACTTTTTCCAAGGAAACTCATGTTTTGGCGCGCACGAGTCGGCACGCGACGTCTGACCGTTGCCTTGTTCCGTTCGTAACGAAGTCGAGCGGAAATTCTCTAAGAGGGTTAGCGTGATCGTGGCCGCGCGTAAAAGCTCGTGGAAATACAACGAGGGCGGCCCGGCACGCACGAGACACAGAAAGAGAATTAAAGGATACCGAAGAGAAGGGAAACGAAAGAAACGAGAAGAAAAAGAAAAGAGGGATGAGTGGAAGAGATGCTTTGGGAAGAGGTTGATAATGATTATAGAGTCGGCACGATGCGAGAGAGAAGGAGAGGTAGAGACACACGGTTATCCGTTCGAGAAAGGGAGAAAAAGAGAGCAGCGGAGACGAAAAGAACCGAGGAAACTGCCCGAGGATGGGTCGAATAAGGAGAGAGGAAAATAGAATGGCGAGAGGCAGAATGAGAGGGCGTCGATGGGCGTTTCGCGGTCCCGCGATGATTACAGGCTCGGCAAACCTATAATACACGCTGCTATCTCCCCCTTTCCCTTCTTTCTTTATGCTTGCTCCGCTCTTTCCATCATTTTTTTTTTCCTCCTTCCTTTTCCTCGACGGACCCTCTTTCTATCTCTGTTCGAAAACCGCGGCGCGACCGTTCGCAAGAAGGTCGTTACTTGCATTTTCTACGGACGAACCGTGCCTTCCCTTTGGCTACGAGTCGAAAAGAAAAGTTTCTGGACGAGGATCGTGGGCCGGCAACGCGGACTTTATCCCTAAGCTCGATACAATCGAGCCTAGCCATTCGTCTGTAATTACTTTCGTAACTTTAATGTTATCCGCTCTCGACCGGCCGCGGCTATCGTTTCTGTTCTTCCTTCGACACAACGGGTGGCCCTCTCCTTTTGTAAACTCTAAGGGTGCACGACTATTCTTTTCGTTCCAGAATACAAGTTATCAAGTCGCTCTTTAATTTCCCCCCCAAAAAACTGTTGATTTTCGTCCAAAAATGCTCACGTACCCCGCGAACGAGCAAACACTCTGTTTTTGCGAATTTATTTTCCCAGTTATTTTATTTCGTTTTCGAATTGACCAAACACTTTAAAAAAAACGGAAAAAAATGGCAGGGAAGAGAAAATATTGAAAGTATACCGTGTCGCCGAACTCGGTTCCTTTTGTTTACCACTGTTAGTGAATTATTACGCTCAATTTTATTTTTACTCCGCCTGTTTCGCTGCAATATGTTGTTTTGAAAATCTTCCTTCGAATTGACTTCTAACCAAGGGGTTCCGACACGGTAACCAGTTGTTCGGCGAACATATTTCTTTCTCGTAAATTATACACTTTCGAAAATTATTTCTAATCCCGGTCGGAACTCGAGCATGCATCGTACGTATGCAACTTAACGCACGTACAACGCACTCGACGTACGAGCACTCGCGACTTGACTCCCCCCCCCCCCCCCCTCACGTGTATTACAGCTACATTACACGCGTGTAACTTTCCGCGCGCGTGAAGGGTACAACGAGTACTTTAGCGTACTTCGCTGACGAGTACCTACTGCACGCGCAATTATGTTTTCGACGAACGCGAGAGTGGTGTATCGTAAAGTGGCGAAGGAAAAAGTGAGCTGCTCGAGGGAGAAAAGTAAAAATAAAAAATGTTAGCCGAGGTCTAAGAATTCTCTTTGAGAAAATTCTCGCAACGTTTCGCCATTCATCTTCCCGTGTCTGCGCGCGAGGAAAGAAAAATATGTTCGATTTAAAACGTAGAAATTTCGGATGGTTTACGGCTCGAGCTGTTTTCACGGTCGAGAAGCGAGAGAAAAGCGACTGGTACGCGTTTTGTGGCCCGTCGTAAATTCGTAATGGACACGGATATCGAAACGATTTGAACGTTTTCGAAAATACGAAGCCGACTTTGGTCGTCCATTCGATACGATTCGATTGGGGGGGGATTTATTTTAGCTACGTCATTAAATCCTTCGAAATTTCAGACGGGAACAACGGGTGAAAACGTATAAGCGATAAAAAATGCCCATTCCCAGTTTGTTTATTTATTTATTTATATATACGCGCGATAGATTGCACGTAGAAGTTGAACGGGTAATCCGATTGTTAACTCGACATTTCGATAAATGATTTGTCTGCGTTTCAGCAGAGAAATATTTACCAGAGCGAAAATATGGCCTCGTAAATCTGCGCGCATATTATTGTTTCATCCACGATAAAACAGCGGCTCTGACATAATTTCATTTGCGTAGTAAACCTTAATTACGACGCATGAAAAATAAAGCGCGCGCCCACTCTCTCGCCCCTTTACCCTTCCAACGTTTCACCTGTCCATTTTCCCGTGACGCTAAAAAATTCTAACAAAGAGCGCAACGTCGTCGCCTCTTTAACGTCCATTAATAATTTCATTCGAAACGACGACGTTATCGTTGCGCACGATTTACAGCCCCTCTCTACCACGTGCACTCCCGATGAAGTTAATTACTCGTTAAAGGCAGAACAAACTAAAGTAAGAGGGAAACCAAAACGAAAAGGAAAACCAGTACTCTCATTATCGATGCTTTCCGAATACAAATCCTCGAGCACTCACGAAAATCGTTTCATAATTCGAAACGTAACCCTTTGCGCGCTCCAGGTCGCGACTAAAATAAACGTGAAAGGGAGAGGAGAAAGCAGAAAAAAATAACGCTAGAAAAAAAAAAAAAAATAGAACGAAATATTTCTACTCACGTGTCTCTCCTCGGTCGAGCTGAGACCTGTAACGAGACAAATGCAAACAGTCGTCAGTCAAAAGCCGTGCGGAACGTTTTCACGGAAAAAATCATTTTCATGCATGACGTCCGGGGGTGCTGGGATGAAGGGTACGGGACGGTGGATCGGAAGTGAACGAACAAAAATAAAAAAATAGAGGGGGTGGGTAGAAAAACAGAAAAAAAAAAATGTCAAAATTCCGGCCACCGCGCGTCGATAAAATGTTAATAACGTGCCCATAAAAGAGAGATAGCAAGGGGTGTGAGCTTGGCGAGGGTGGGCAGTGGGTGGAAAGGGTATGTGATGCGGTGTGGATAGTAGAAGTGCGAGCGGCGCCCGTATAAATGATCTTCATGCATATTTATGCGCTTTTCGCTCAAAACCGCCGGTGTCCGCTAACAGGGTGACGCAAACACGCTCACCCCCCTCGCCGAAAGCGGATACCCGAAAAGCGCTTTGAAAATTTCCAGTCGAGCGAGCCGAGTCGAACCACACGCCCCCGCCACGTCGGCTATATATGTATATTTTTTTTTTTCGTCCACCCTCGTACTCTCTTTTGCCCCTTCTATCGGATCCAGAGCCACGCTGGCTCTCCACTCTCGGTGGCGCACACCCCCCTCCGTTCGTCGAATAACGTTCTCTCTTTCTCTCTCGCTTTTTTTCCCTCTACCCTTTTTCGTCGAGCGCACTGGGTATCGCAAAAGCGGGATCAAACGAATGATGGTGACAAAAAGAGAAAATCCCCGATGGTCTGGAGCGTTCGAAACCGTGGAACTCGCGCGAGCAGCTACGATTCGTTTATATCGGGGGAGCGTCACTCGAACGTGACCAAAGGCTGGAATTTCGTTAATTTCTTTCACCGCCGCGTTGCCCGCAGAGATGGCAATTAAAATCCGTGTGAAAGGACGGAGAGGTATGCGTATAACGAATATTCCGGGGTATTACGATTCTCGTGTACCGACCAAGGGAAGAATTCGATCGTGAAAGGGAGAGGGCACGGCACCGATCCACCCACGCTGGTCCCCTGTGGTTTTTTGGTATTAAAACCGCAATTTCAGGAGGGGAACGAATTTAACGCGTAACCAGAGGAAACGGGGAAATTAACCGGAGCTAATTTCATTCGAATTCTTCGGCTTTGAAGCAGGCTTGATTTTTACGACGAAATTTCGAGGTATAACGACGGGTATTCTTATACAGTTTAATTTACTTGTAATTAACCCTCGGATGACGAAGCAAATTTTTATTTCCCAAATTTTACTACTTCTTCAGTTAGAATTACTACCTTTCTCCTTAGAATCCATCATCGTTCGAGGGTTAAAGACGATACAGAAGAAGTATGCGTTCATTGCCTGAACAATAGGTACATCGAACACCTACCGCCGTTACTTTTTAAATCATCGGGTTGACCACGATGGAGTTCCGGTTTACTGAGCATCGACAGATGAGCCGCTGTGGTGCCGGGTGCTGTGGCAGCTCCCGGTGTTAAGCCAAGACTAAGAAGAGCGGCCGAGGCGGAAGTTGGTACCGGAAGTCCAGCAGCTGGCCCTAGTCCCGGAAGTCCAGGTAGCCCAGGATGGGCGCCTATCGCTGCTCCCGGTGGTAGTTGCTGGGCATGCATTTGTTGCAACAGCCTCGATATGTCTGGTCTTTGTTGCTGGAACATACAAAAATTATTACTCTTTCACCAATTTGTAGAAATCTCGGTAATTGCTATATCGGGTACGATTAATTTTCTACCAAGCCAATCAACTTGACGCCCTGCGTTCGATGGCGTTCGAAATAAAAATGAATCACTGTTCGAGGACCCTTATAGACTAATAACGATATCCACGTGTCCGGACGGGTAATAGGGATGAATGAACGGTCGCACAACTGGATAGACCAGTTAGGGAGAGGAGAGAAATTCAACGAAACAGATCAAGAGGGGATAACGGAGGCCGGTAAACTCGTTACGCGTGCGAATCATGCTTATCGTGGATTTCACTTAGGTATTTAGGGGTGGACGAGAGGAGGAGAAAGTAACGCACGATTCCCCCCCGGAACGAGGGTCGTGGTCGCGCTAGCGAGGGTGGATTATGCGAAATAACCCCTCTCGGGCTACGCGCCGATTGTGTGCGATAGTTATTTTCCTGGACTGTCGCTGAATGGGCCAAGAGAGGGAGGGACGAAGGGTCGGCATACGGTGTGTGTATACGGCTCGTACGGTCTTCCCGCAGCACAGTTTACCCCCTAGGGACGTATTTGCGGCGCCCTACGCACGTGTACCTACTCCACGGATGTAGTTTGCAATTTGCCTTCGGGCCACTCGACTTCCGGCGAGGGGGGGCTTTTGACGCGTAACAACTTTTTCTATGCGAGGCCCGTTCGTTGAACGTCGAGGGATCGCGTGAGATGGAATACGTTCAAAGACTTCGTCCACGTTACTCTTTCTGAGAGGGTATTGATCTTGAAAGAACGCGTTGCGAGTTACAATTGAACGTAACGATACGCGACAAAGGGAAAGTGGGATAGATGATTACAATTTCGTCTTTCTCATTGAAATAATAATCCTGGTTATTTTTATCCGCAATATTGTACAACGTTATTATTATCGCAAAAATTGCATCGACTATAATTCAAAAACACACCCGGCTCGCCGGCAAATAACCATAACACCACCGATTGCATCGTTTTTTGTCACACAAAATGGTGGAAAAAAAAAAATAAAAAAAAGGAGGAAAGGTACGCACGGTTTTGATCGTCGAACGAGCAATAATTGCGTAACGTTCGAACGGCAACACGACGGTCCGGAAAATGCATCGACGGCACGGTTATTTTCATCGGAAATCGCGTTTCGACGGTACAATTATTCCACTCTGCTGTATTGGTCGTTGAAAAAAACGTTATCCAAGTACGCGTGTGAGACAGCGATAAATACACGGGGATACAGAGTGAAAATCAGCAGGGCAGGGAGAGCCAGCCGGGCTGACCCTACACGCGACACCCCCGACGGTATTCAATTCGTATTCGAAGCAACGAGGAACGGG
This sequence comes from Osmia lignaria lignaria, assembly GCF_051020975.1. Lineage (NCBI taxonomy): Eukaryota > Metazoa > Arthropoda > Insecta > Hymenoptera > Megachilidae > Osmia > Osmia lignaria. The sequence goes on from NC_135041.1 coordinate 12,026,206, forward strand.
ACCGTCATTCGTGCAGTGCCAAACGAAACGTAATAGTCCCAAACGAGGTTTAACGCGCCGTGAATAATACGCGAAAAGGGAGGGTAAAGGGTGCCTGAGGGGAGGATCGGCTCGGCACCATCGTGTTGGCCCCGAGGTGCGACTCGTCTATACCTGTGCGTTTAAATACGTGTCAGAGAATACCCTGTACGGCTATACAAATGCACACCCCCTGTGCGTGCACGAAAGCGTACCCGTTCAAGGGAAGAAGAGGAAGCTATACGGATAGGTAGATAGATGGATAGATAGATAAAGAGAGAAGAGGAGAGAGGCAACGGAGGAAGCGAGAGAGAAACGTAGGGAGAATTGCGTTCCACCGTACAGTGTTATTAAACGAAATATTGATTCAACCCCTGTTTACCGAGTAATACATATTCATGGGGGTTGGCGCTTATGTCTATTTGCCTCTGTCGTCCCTTCAGCCTTTAGCTCATCCTGCTTCGTCCACTTCACTCTCTCCCTCTATCGTTTGTTCTCTCCCTACCGTATCCTTCCCCTGTCTTTATTTAGTGTTTCGACCCCTGCAAGAACCCGAAACCCAGCCCCCCTTCAGGATCGACAACGCGCTAGGTACGAAGGAGGAGTCGACGACGACGGTGCACATGCACGTGTCACACTACCATACCGTCAGACTCACCTTGTACCCCACTGTTCGTTGCCGGAGTGCACGCACCGATTATGTCCCTGCATGCCGATGACGCGTATTACGCAACTGCAGATTGCGGTTCGTGTCATGACCTCGATCAGGCGATTCGTAGCGGTCAGTCGTGTGTGCTCGTTAAATCGAGGACGAATGACGGGAATCTGATTTTTTCTTTTTTCTTTCTTTCTTTTTTTTTTCAATTTGTATCACTCGTTCGTTAACGATACACGACCTCGATCGAACAAAAGCTCGTGAAAATCGAAGGAAACACGTCGCTTCGAGTTCGCCAAGTCGAACAGCACGTGTAGAAGAAGAATAATTCAAACATGGCTCGGCGACAACAGCGCGTTCGTTTTAGGCCACGGTATCGTCGACCGAGGAATTATTCAAGTCGTGCACGCGAGAACCAACTCGGAACTCAATTATACGTGCCACGACCACCGAATGCCAATTTCGAACGTCGACCGTGAGCTGTCGTCTCAACGCACCGTGCCCATGAGTATGAGAGAAACGTTTTTCACCGGAAGTCCGTCGTACGAGGCAAGCTGGAAAGAAAGGATGCGTTCTCATGCCAACCTACGCGTACGAGTACACTCGACACCCGATTTGGATGTCTATTATGCAAATCAACTTCACCCGATGACTGGGCGAACCGACACGATCGCAATGCCGCAAGAAACTCTTCGGGCTATAGCAGGATTGCGACTCATTTCTGTCGGCTTATGGATATACGAGGTGATTCACCTAATTCAATCGCCTTAAACTACCTTCTTCGTCGAATAAACAGTTATTTAAGGTAAAAGTTGTTGCGCTGTTTATAAGGTTAGACGGTACTGAATCTGGTACTTTGAATCGGTACACGATTTCCAACCTTTCCCTTAACAAAGCCGTTCAATTTCCCAACGCAAACGTAGCGATACGCTGACGTAGCAGCGATTGAACTCATGCCCCTTTGTCTGAAAATTAGTCAATTACAGATGCGATGCATGCTTACCCCTATTATGGAATTCAATTCCGTCATTGTGACCTGCTTCGCCCTGTCAACAGCGGTGGCAACTTGCTGCTGCTGTTCCTGAGATAGATAGGGCAGGATCTGTCCAATGATCGCGTTCAGTCTCTTCGATATTTCAGCCTGGAAAACAAACGATCGTCGAACATTAGTACCAACGCGAGCGTTTCTATTCGAAATAAGAGAATCGTCGTGGTTGCTCCTTTTTAGCTCGACACAGTGGGTGATCGGTCGACGCGTGAGAGCTGGGTAGTCAAAAGTTTCGTCGACAAAGAGCATACGAGAAGAAAAAGAAAAGAAAAAGCAACGCACATGCTTCCCAGCTGCTCAGGAGAACAAAAATATTCTCGGTCTACCTCTCTTTTCGTCAGTCGGAATACTTTCGACTTTAACACGCGATGAGGGATAAAATTAGACGTAACGCGTAACAACGGAACGCATTCCTGTCTAATTGCTTTCTAATTTATCTTCGCTACTTTTGTTTCCTGCTAACGTTAACACTTTCACGAAACTAACCATAGAAATCGATATAAATGATAATTAGATGATTAACAAGACACGAATTTAAACGAACCTCGATCGTTTCCTCGTTTGTCGTGAATGGCGGAAACACGTATTTATTATTAACCGATCGAATAATATATCCGAGGTGTTTACGAGCCTCCAGATCTTGCGTGTGAAACGCGATTTCATAGCAAGCTACCGGTTTATCGAACGAACGGAACGACTTCTCGAAATAGCGTTTCGCCATCGTCGAAAGTGTCGACTCTCGTGCGGCCGGATTTTCTCCTCGTCCTCTCGTCCCGTGTCGTCGAGTCATCGCGGCAAATGTTTATTCGTTCGTGTACACGGGACAAACTTATCCCCCTTAATGACTTTGGCAAACACGCGACGTTAAATGACGCGGATCTCGCGACTCGAGCCAAGGCTGGTGCGCGACCAAGAAACACGGATAAGAGAAAAAGACGAATCGTACAGGCTTGCACATATTCGCCACTTTGTACGCGAAACTGGTGCACGACGGATGACGGCACAATGTTGCGTGTCGAGATGCAACTAGTACGATTCACTCTTGCATTTCTAATAGGGCTTCAACTTACTTGTTTGTGCATCTCCACGTTCAGCCCGTACGACATCTCGTAATACTGCAACAGAAAAAGAAAAAAAAGATACAAATAGCCGTTAGCCGGTGAATGTACATTATTTTCAGCGGGTATTCGACGTGTTAATAGATTGCACTTCAGAAAATGTGCAGGTCTATGGAAGAGGTAACGGTTCGTGAGGTAAATCGATAAGACGAGGGAATCTATGAAACGTGGGTTGATGCATGGAATTATAGAAAATAATGATCGAACCGTCATGTGTTAGATCATTAGAGCGATATAATAGACAGCAATCATTGCATAACGTGAAAAGCGTCGAGCTGAAATTCATATTCTTTACCTCTTACATTCGGTATTACGGTAAAATCCGAAAAGTGAAAGACAATGGAAGAATCTTTTACGGAACACATTTTTAAGAAACTCGACGATTCTTACATAAAACCAGAGTACAATGAGATTGGACGGAAACGTTTCAACTCGAAACAACAATTCTTCTTTTTAGCCAGCTTTGTTCGCGCATGCGTTACGAGGGGGAAACTCTTGAAAATTCACGATGCGCAGTGTTCTTTCATCGGCTATCAACGGCCGGTCGTTAGCGGAACCGCCAAGAGACGATCATAATTGCGATAAACGAGCATTTTACCGAAGAGACCGTTTTGTAGCGTCATTACTTAACAGTCAACTTCGGCCTTAGCGAGGGTCATTTAGCATCGCTGTTCGTACGGTACCGTGCTGCAACTCTTCACCGTCGGCAATTTAACATCATTTGCCAGATTTGTCCGCGTCTTGCTTCGTTATTTCGACGATACTTTTTTCTTTCTCTCTTCTGCCACCCGGTTACCGGTACGCCACCTGCTTGCCTGGCTGACTTCTTGCCTTCGCGTCATTAACATCCCGGGTACCATTAATCTCGGGAACGAGCAGCGTGCACCGGTCCAACTATATCCACCCTCTCGGCTATGCAGCTCTGCACTTTCCGCGGTAACGCGTTATTAATTATCGTTAATCGCGATAAACTTAATCGAGTCTAGTCGAGTACACTCCAGGGAGGAGCGAACGAGAGAACGGTTGTACATGTATATACATATATGTATATATATATATATATATATATATATATATATATATATATATGAGTGAACGAAGAAGAGGTAGAGAGAGCGAAAGAGGGTCCAAGAGACACAGAGAAGGCGCGGAAGAGGAAGAGGAAGGTAGGGTAGCAGAACGCGTGCAACACGCTCGACAGCCGGGTACAGGTTCTTAATTTTACGGGCCATTAGCCCTGTAATTACACGGGCGAATTAATTGCATCGTAAGTAAGTTATTCGAGGCGAGGGCGGAGGGAAGGGGGTAAGCGAGCCAGCGAGGGAAAGGAAGGAAGGAAAGACGGGAGAAAAGGGAAGAGGAAGGAAGCGTGAGGGCACGAGGCAGAGGTTGTTAAGATCAACTGCAGCAGCAGGAACCAACAGGGACGATCAGTACCGGCAGCACAGCCCTTAGTAGTAGCGCACTCTGGACCAACTTCCGCGGCTCATTATGGCTTGCACAACAAATTAACGTGACGGGCCTCGACCCCTGAGCGCCAGCGTCCTTAACGTGCCGCTTGTTAATGAACTCGACAAAGAGAACGAGAAAAAGCACGCGATCTCCCTCGATTCGCTCACCGCCTTCACCTTCTCTTCCTCTTCTTCTTCTTCTTCTTCTTCTTCTCCTTCGTTGCTCTGGCTTGGCACCGACACCCCACCGAGATGTACTCTGTACACGTCGTTTAAACGAGTTAACAAGCGATCTTTTGTTAGAGACCTGGCCTTTTTTACTGCCGCCGGTGCTATTGCTCGAACAGCTCCGAGAAAGATCTTGTTAAAGGGGGGATAAATGATCGGGCCAAGGCGTGCCAGAGGTGTAATTCAGCCCGACAAATTTTTATAGACCGGCCGAGCGAACTCGATGGAAATCGATCGGCCTCTTCGAATCACGTGGTTTCTCCAAAAAGAAAAGGAATCGGTCTTTGACAAAATCGGAGTTGACAATGAGAAACGAAACGATTACGATTGAGCATGCGAGAAGAAGCAGAGATTTGCAATTCTACAGAATTGCAAGGGAAATATTTCGAAGAAACGAGAAATTCCACATATTAATACCGGTATTAAGCCAGCACTGATATTTACGAGCACGTTCACGGAATCCGGTATCGTTAGCTGCGAACAATGCGCTTGGCGCACACGTTGCACGCGATAATAACGTCCTGAGGGCATGGAAATCTACATTCCAGGGTAACAGGAATTATGAGACAGGACGCGTCTTAGGGACCCGCGAACACTGTGCTTCGGCTTCGATAAATCTCCGCGGAGTCTCTCCACGGCCACTTCCTCCGGCAGCGGTCGTGTCGGCTCGTTCGGTTGATTAATCGTGTTTAAACTAGCCGCCTCCGCGCCAATTAAGACTGTACAACGCCCCGTGCAAGAAGAGCCGGAGGATCGAGACAGACACTCCCTCGTCTTCCAGCCAATTCGAGAAAAACAAGATCGTCTGGTACACCTAAGGTGAACAGGCAACGTCAACCCCGCAAAGGATAACGATAAATTAGTATCGAACCGATACCAGTTAGAGACGAGTATAAAATTATCCTATCACAAACGATAGAAATCTCCCAGAATTTCTTACGCCACTTCCCGTCTCGAAAATCAGCTAACCCTTTCCACGTACGCTCGTAGCAGTCTGAATAAACGACAGCCACGATATCAGCGTCAATTAATTATGTCACCAAAGCTCGCGATAAACTCCCGCCACGCCTCGCACCCCACACCCATCCCCTCGTCCGCGAGCGGTTCAATTTTGCAAGGGTTAAACGCGAGGGTAGGTGGGGGTCATTTAGCATGAAAACACTCGGTAATAAATCCCATCTTGCGTGCGGCGGGCAACGCGGCTCGGATTTCCTCGCGGGACACGCGCGCGGATCGGTATAATTAGACTGGTTTACGGCGGTCGATCGTTCCAAAGCATTCGGCTACATGCAAACCGGGGCAACTACATTATCCCCTTCAGCATTGCTCACGCGCCACCCCCGCTTCGCGTACAAGCGGTAATATTACTTTGTCGTTAGGTGTCCGAAGACGGTTATGCGGTTCTCGGTCGAATCGATGAGCACCACTGGCTCTTAGAATCATTAGCTATGCACAGTAGGTGCGCAAGATAAATATACAGACACAAGCGCGTTTCTATATGTATCGCTGAAGGGGAATACGCGCTCGGTAACAGGCCAATGTAAAGTCGCTGCGGTGAGGATGCAATTAATGCTAAGAAGCCGAGGTGGTTTAGCGGTCGAGCGAGCATGATTATCCTGGATACGGGAAAACGAGGGAGCAGCAGAGAAGGGAAGAGGGTACGAGAAAGGGGGTAAGCGAAATGGAGAGTTACTTTAGCAGAGGAGGAGAGTAAGAGGCAGAGAGGAAGCAGGGACTTAGCCGGAATTAGTGTTACGGGAATGGTAATTCCTTACCATCACGTAATGTCGCTGAATCTCAATCTTCTCCGTGGCCAGTTTCTCGCACTCGAGCTTCAGGCTGTGAACAGAGAAAGAGAAATAAAAAAAAAATGACATTTATTAAACGGCCTCAACACGGTCGTACGTTTCGCTTATCTTTCGCGTGTCGAGTACGGTGAAATGTGTTGTACGTGCAATTCAGTCCGGTTACGGTGCGTTAAATTCGAGAAACATTTATACGGCGACCTTTGCGTTCACGGCGTTAGCATAATGTTCATATTAATTGTCGCTGATTATGCATACGTAATCGCGTACACGCGATACCCATTTATACGGCGTTCCACAACGCGAGTCTCCGCGATCCAGCTGATCAATGTTACCGCTTTATTGCTCGCATGTTTCCCGCGAAACTTCCAATCATCCTTTGAAATATCGCTCGCGAACGTTATATCCGTCGTGTACTATCTACCTCGAGAGAGAGAGAGAGAGAAGAAAAAAGGGAAAAGTAGAAAGCACAGAAGAACTAGAGTCGTGAAAAGAGGAGCTGGAAACTTCCGGTTGAAAAGTTTCACGTAGGAACAATGAAAGTTTCGATCCACGGAACGTTGAAAAATGCAACGTTATCCATCGGGGGCTTCCTTAATTCCGTATTCGCGGTGGTTACACGGTGGCACGGGTGTCATTACGTGTCTGCCAATAGCCACGCGGTCGTAAATCACTTATGGCTTTTGTGTATATCGCGTGCAAGCCAAGGGAAACAGCTGCACGAATTCTCAGGCTCTTTCGATGCGCGCGATGTGTTTGCTGCTTGTACGAGGTACAGGTATATACCCGTGTACAACCTCGAGACAAAAGGAGAACCGAGAGAAGTCGAGTGACGAGCAGGTGCCGGCGTTCAATCGCATCACGACTCTGCCTTTTTCATTACTCGATTTAATAAACTTATTCGGAGCGGATAACCTTTTTTCGAATCAGCTTCGAGCAACCGTTTCCTTTTCTTTTTTATACTCGTTCTTCGACTCCCGACGAAAAAGGAAAACTAGAGCTAGCTCGTGAAAAGAGAAACTTTACATTCGAGTCAAACTTTTTCGAAACGACCGTTTTTACGACCCACTTGTTCGCTGAATTTTAGTCTCGTACACCAACCGTGTTATCATTTCGAATTTTCGAGACGATGTCTTTTATACTTACGCGTGACATTGATTCTGGAGGAAATTGAATTCTTCTTTGATCCTGTCGCAGGATTCACCGACTGTGAATTTAATTTGTTGCCCGGGTTGTGGTGGACCCTGCAAAGAATTCAGATGAAAATACATTAGCTGTAGAAGAATTGTATCGATTATGCAAGGATTTCAAATTGAACGAAGGAATTTATCGCAATGTAAACGGAGTAAACTTAAAAAATACACAATAAGCTTCGGTGTATGTACTTCGTGAAAATAGCGGTTATAATGGTTAGAATATATAATTACTTAGTGCGGGGTATCGTATTACAACGCAAACGTAAAACGCGAACAAAGTTTGCAATCTAAACTTTCCTCTATATTAATCGTTACCCGTGTTACACGAATACCGCTAACGAAAGACCACCTATCTTTATTTTATCTTGTTATGTTTTCAATCAACGACGAGGCTATGTTTTCAGCTAGCCTTCATAACTTTATATTATAATCCATGACCATGTGTTTAGTGTATCTTTCTTTGAAATTAAAAAATCAGCTAAGAAGGGATCAAACTTAATCAATTTCATAATACTGTCACGGAAGCTATATAAACACGATACGGGACTTACATCAGAAGCATGAAAATATTCTTACGTTTAATACGATAAGATATAACTATCAGGGTTACATCAGCAAAGGAAAGGTCACTGGAAGTCGTAAAAAATTAATACACGGTGTAGAGCGAATAGTAACACTGTAACAATACTCTTTCCATTTGAATAATTTCATATCCTTTCTAAAACTTTTACCTAACAGTTCTGCAACTGTCCACGTGCATTATCAAATTATTATGTTTTATTCAATTCCAACTGTTTAAATATCTCGGTGCTCCATCAGTCGTGTGTACATTGAATTAGAAAAGCATATGTTAATATTTTTGGTTTACTATGCAGCAAGCGTTAATTCGTTGCAAACGTTTACATTTCCCAGACTACAATGACCGCTTTGTCGTTTTCATCGAGGTGTTAAAACATCGAACCACGACGCGACATTTTTCCCGACCACGATGCGAAACGTTCGCTGGGAAGCGTAATTAAATTTTCCAAACCAGACATCGCGCGTCTGATCCGTCGCGTTTCATTAACATTCATTTAAATCCTCGGCTCGTCAGAGTCGTCGTCGATCGTGTCCATTGACAAGAAATTCTCGAGGAAACAAAGAGAAAAGAAAGGCGAGGATGAATAGGCATCAATGGTTAATAATTAATTTCGCGCACCTGTTCACCGTGAACGAAGGGAAATGGTTGCCAGGAAGTAATGCGTTAGCCGATTCGCGGATCGAGGGAAGAGAGAATCGGACGGGCGTAGCTAACAGAAGACAGCACATGGTGTTCGAGCAGACGGTAAAAAGACATGTAAACGCCATCGGCAATCGTGCACGCGCGGATGAGCACAGGATGGAACATAACGCGAAACGCGATAACAAGATTGCTGGCAGCTGGATTTCCACGCTTCCCAACGACCGCGATTCAGAATTATTCAAATGGCTTTGGGGAAATTCAACTCTTACGAAAGACCGATGACTCGCGTTGCTTGTAACTTCTTGAATTCGTCGTTTATCTTGAATTGTATAACTGAATCGAAATTCTTTTGAAACGAAATTTTTAATTTCCTTTTTTATCAAGCGTCGCAATAAAGAAAACGGATTATTTGTAGCAGAAAACAAAATCAAGTAGATTCAGTTACCAATGGGACACCCTGTGTATCGGTCTTATTCGTTACATCGCTCGGCATGCAAACACGATTACACGGGCGCACAGTCGAGGCCAGGTATAGTCAACACGATCTCGACTGACTGCAACGGCTCGTAGAGAGAGAGCAAGTGTTAATTACATGTTTGCGGTGTCCGCGAGGATTACACGCTACAACCGAAACTATGAACTTGCAGGCCGCGCACACGCGTATACGTGTTGCGTACACGTGCACGTGGGTGCTCATGAAGAGAGAGGGTTGTTCTGCTAACTACATTCGCCCAGTCCTACCTACGCAAGCGTCGTCCTTCGACCGACCTGTAGATCGTGTCGGATACCTTTCCTACAACCGGAGTCACGTTAACCAGTCGAGTATTTCTCTTGAACTTGTGAAAATCGATCCACGTTCAAAAGACGATTCTAACAAAAGCGTTTGACAGAGATGGTATACTAAGATTCGAATATCTAACATTTCTATAGGAATAATAGATGCTATGAATTTAATTTAATCAACTAATTATACCTTAATAATTATCATACAATCTTAACATTCGACATGTTCTCCTTTCATGTCCATAACGAACGTGAATTAGATTACTGAAAGTAGGTGTACCGTTCCCCTTGGGTAAAGCTAAGGTAAAACGGACGCTCTAATCGTATCAATTATTCTACGTAACCGCACGCGATTCATCGGTCTAACCCGGAATCGAACGATCGGGTAGTTCGGATAATTTTCGAAACTCCATTGATTGCACGTTCGATGAAAAGAAAACAGAAAGGTTGCTGATTGATCAGCGGCTGCATCACGGTACACAACTTCACCGAGAAGAGTATAGGTATTCTGAAAGAGCCGCGAAACGGCGAGGAGCATCGTCGAAAAACAGAAGAAGGAAGAAGGCATGCCCCGAGTTATCTCGGGTTAAGTTAGAAGCGAGTGCATCGGGTACCTCCTGACCTCGATCACAATCGAGCCGTTGTAATCGAATGAACCGAGAGTCTAGGTTCCCTCCTTCGGTTCAGCTGTCGACGAACCAAATCGATCGCGGTATCCATCGAGTCTCTTTGTGCAAGACTCTTGCGGGTTCCCTCTACAGGCTTTACCGTCTGCCTCTTTATCCTCCGCAAAGAGATTTGATCGTCTACCATCGATGAAATATTGCGAGAAATTAAGATTTCCGATAACGTACGGCGGAGTCTCAAGACCTTTCGATAAGACATTCGAATAAAATTTTCTCTTTAATTGTCTCGATTGCGGCACGTTTCTGCATACACCACGCACGCCCTACGCAGCTTGTTGCACAAGTGTAAACGGTTCTTAACGCGAGCGGTGCTTTGCGGCTTTTAGAGCGTTTCGGCTAATGCGCTAAAATGCACTTCGTTACGCTGTGCACCGCAATGCAAACCGGCCAGTACACACATACACGGTGCATTCACTGCACGCTCGGTGCAGTGGAAATAACGTATAATTCCCAACGCTCGTAGACTTTCGCGATTCGGCCGGAAATCCCTTGTCGAAAGTCAAATTCTTCAGGAAAAATGTAGCAATAAATTTAACTATACAGAAAGTTGTTGTAACCGAAAATAAGATAACGTGAAGTAACGGCGACGATTAAGCGCAATTTTTGTGAATGATCTTAATTGGATAAAATAGATTAATTCAAGATTACAAGAAGATAAAAGAAGAATTGTTATTAAAAGTAAATATTTTTGGTCGTGTCAATGATTCGAGAATTCAATAAAATCCGTATTGTCGATTCGTCAAGATATTTCGTTAATCTGCGTGTAACGATTGGTATTTAAAGGCACAATTAAAGATCTTTAGATTAAATATTCGCTACCGCTAAACAAGTAGGTGTCGATGATAATTAAGGTCGTTAATCAATCGATATCGATCGCATCTATTTTTCCCCCAGTAAAATTCCTAGATACTTCATTGCCTTCGTAGTAATCTTTTTTTTTTTATTTAAAATTACTGTAATGAAGCACATTTATGGAACAGTAAATTCATATTTATTTTGATACATTATTCATCACTTATTTTAATTGCATATGCAAGGCTTTTGCAACTAACGTCATTAATATCCTCCTATTTCGCTATAAATAAATTTAAAAACACTTTACGCTTCCTTTATATCTTTTCCTTGATACACTCGACTAATGACACTTATCGCGCTAGATAAAATGCGATAAACATTGTTTGATGCGAATAATAATGATATCATACGTTATTTGTTTTTAAGGACCTCACTATCTCTGAGACATACTGATGCAATAGCACAGAACATTTTTTTTCTCTTGCATTATTTCGAATAATTTTCTATCGGCTCACGAGAAATCGCTTTATCACACGAATGAGGGAACTAGTTGAAACCAAACGTATGCATGGAAGAAACCTGCAGCTCGTTTTATTACCGTCAATCTTAACTCCATAGCAAATAAGGACAATTAGACGGTAAATACCGAGTTTCGGTGCTCGATTTACTTCGTTATCGTTCGCAACCTCTCTCCCATACTTGCCTCGAAGTTTCTTCCGTCCCGAAAATACGTCGTTAATACCATCGATAAATAATTCGACACGAATGCACGTATCGATGCGCAGATAACAGTATCTAAACAGTGTTGCACTGATATATTTACTAGATAAAATCCGTTAGTACACAGAGGAAGTCCTCGCTCACTTCAACGTAAACAGTTTACTTAAAACAGGCAGCTGTGCCCTAACGCGCGTTTCAAGTTGCTATCGGTAAATACGTTAAAGTATGTCTGAGCAAGATCGATGCAGAGAGTTCCGTATGCTATCATCGTTCAAAATTCTCTTGCGTCACTATTTTTCCATCAGCAATGCAAACAATGTTCATTTTATAATCTCCAATTCGACGCAGGCAAAATGAAAAAGAAGAAAAAAAAAAAAAGAAACTCTTTTAAAAATGAGTCCCTCTGTTAGAACAAGCAAGTAACAGGATTCTATCTGACCCCGTTTTCTCTGTGTTCAATTTAGTAAGCAATTACTCGTACGCATTGCGACATGCCAATGATCGCGTTGTGCTCGAAAATTAGACGTTCGGAGGTTGCCATTCACCGAGAAACCGCAATGTTCTACGATCGCCTTGGGGAATCGGCAAAGAATCCAATCTGTTCGAGTTCGCGACGCTAAGAACAGAGTCATCGAGTGATCTCGCTCTTTCGTCGACGGACGATTTCGCGGTTAATCGTAATCCCCTGTGGAATTTCTGGTATCCGTTCGCTGTCTCGCTCGTAGTATCATTAAAATCGCTCGAGCACACGGGACAAAGTACACGGCGGTGTCGTCCTCTTGGCGCGAGGGCCTGCGGTCAGAGGTCACGCCGCTGGAGGATTGGTAGTTGCTAAATTCTCGAGATGGTGAGCCGAGAGGACCGTGAGGGGGAATGTTCTGTGAGACGATGGTAAAAGGTCGGTGATGGAAAGAGAACGTTTCCAACGAGCGTAACCGAGAGAGAAAGAGAGAGAGAGAGGGACAGTGAAATTGCAGAGAAAGAGGGGCAAAGGTGGCCACGGATGAGGGAAGTTGCGGTTTTCGTGGTCGCCGTGGTTGCGGCTTAGGCAAATTGAGATAGTTCGCAAACCACCGACCAGCTGACCTAACCCGTCACGCCAGGATGCTGGCGGGCCGTGGCTCCTGGGAGAATTTCACAGTTCAAAAGGAAGCGGTGAATGAGAGAAGCTCGTTTCGATAGCGAGGCCTGAGCTGCGGTCGTGGCAAAAAGTTCAGACGAACCGTGTTCGCGAAAATGTTTCTCCGAAACGAATCATCCACCGACTCTTTGGCTCGATAAAAACAACCCTCTGGTAAAAGCGTTCGAGGAATTCGTGGACATGGTTGCAAACCTTTCTTTTTTTCACGACTGACGAATGGTTTAGAGACGTTTTAATAACTTGCTCCATGACAAACGGCAAAAAGATTTCTAAGAAAATCTTAACTCGAAATTAAATGTAACATTAACGTTATCGATGAACGATGATCATCGTTGGTGAACACATATTAAATTTATTGAATCATTGAAAATATCATTGTTGCGGCTACGAAAATCGGGAAACGTTTTATCGAAAGATTGATATTGCGATAAAAGTTGTTTTACAAATACCATAAATCGATCTTGATCGCCTATCGCTTATCTCGAGTACGTCCTTTGGATGGCCGTGTCGATAAGAGGGAATAAAATTTTTCGTTTCACGTTTCCAATATAACAAACCGTTTACAAAAAACTAATTAATTATTCAGAAAAATAAACACTAAACGCTGTGCTTGAAACAGAGTGTAGAACAAATACAATTTAATATAAATCACACAACCGCAACGTTTCAATATAATTTTTCCCTCAACTCCTACACACAAAGGCAACAGTTTGCCGAAATTTTAATCAATTAACAGGAAAAATAAGTTCAAATATTTGAAGAACATAAACTACATTACGCGACATCGGGCAACTTAAACAAGCTGGAAATTGAATTACATTTTACCAAACTATACCAATCTCGTCGTTACCGTACACCCACAACGAAACTCTACTATCAAACATCGATGTAACCAAACTTCGATCAACCTAGCAGACTGAATTTCAATCATCTTTCCAACATAATCTTTCACAGAAAAGAAACAAACACCCACGAGTGGTGCAATAGGATTCGTTCTTTGTGCTTTCAAAACAGCAAGACTGTTAGGATATCGTTCGATATCCCAAAAATACCGAAAAAACTCTTTCCATTTGAAAAGTAAGCTGTATTTATCGCAAAACATTAGGTGCAATCGCAGGGGACGGAGAAAGAGAGAGGTGCAATTACAAACGTTAGGTCCTAGCGTTATCAGCGTGGCTGATCAAAACGGCTGAGCGCCACTGGCGGTAGGTAAACAGTACTGTATTGTATTTGTGTGCTTAGCCCGGCAAATATTAGCCACCATATCGCTTATGGTGCTTGTTGAGCGAGGGTGATGGTCGATAGTTTCCGTGGTGGGAGCGGTGAAGAGGCTTCGTCGGTGAGAGCGTACTGCGAGCGAGTGGGTGCGTGTACGCTGTGCCGCGGTTCACAGGCTTAGGCGGCTGTACACAAGCACGCAATACGCATGTCGAGCAGGCTGGTGGTGCGGTGTGTGATTCGTGGCTGAGTGTGTTTGTCCATCCGTCCATATACGGCTGTTTGTCCTTGCTCTCCTTGTTTGAAGAACGTCGGGATCCCGGTCTGTGCAAACTCCTCATTATTGCGAACAATGTACACAGGGTATAGCGCGTGCGTGCGTGAGTGCGTTTCCGTGCTCATCCCCTTGTGTGCGTGCGGGTGTGTGGGTGGGAACACGTGTACGAACGACGCGAGCCTGTCGTCTCCGTGTATCATCGAGGCACGATCGAATTTTTTTTTTTCACGAACCGATGAAAACGTTTCCCTCCGCTCGCTCCGATTGCACAGAGGCTCGAGTGTTCTCTCATTGGCTTCGATTGCGCTCGTTTAACCGGCGAGAGGTTAAAACCGCGAATCAACGCGCGCCCAAGTACGAGATTGCATTAAGGAAGAAAGGGTTCGATGTTGTGTGAAAAATATCGTCGTTCTCTTCCATGCAGACGCATAAAACAAGGATAGATTGAAAACTTCTTACTAGATTTTCGTCGTGAATTCTAATCATCTTTTATATTGCACGAGCGTAATGGACAGTGAGTGGGTTAAACCAGTTTGCTCGCGATCAACAGTCCACTTTGTAAGTTGAAACACGTCGGCGGAGGCCCGTTGAGATGCCCTCGGTTCTCGCGGCCCGTTAAATGCCAGGCACGATTGTAATTTGTAATCAGGACTCGGAGCGTAGAAAAAATAAGTAATCGATACGCGTCGAGACAGGCAGAGAGAGGCATCTCACAAAACCGATTCGGCTGGCTACTTTCCGGCCCGGCCACGAAACTCGCACGTAGGCATTTTAACGGTGACGAGGGTCCAAGTACCATTTCCCGAATTCGGCCATTAACGCGGAAATTGACGGCAGTTTTAGGGCGGTCCGTCCCAAATTGCCCGGAGCCCTTCAATTTCGTAGTCGATTCCGTCCCCTTGCAATAATCCACACCGGCCCGCTCGAGGAAATTCGTCGAGGGGAACCGGCTATTCAACGTGCAACCCCGTTGTTCTCACCTAACCCAAGACCTGGTTAACATTTACACTTTCTCCTGCCTAATTGTACCGCGAACGCGACCAGCCTCGGTTCTATAATAACTCGAAGGTGTGCAACGAACGATACAAAACTGAGGTGTCCTCGTTGTTCCAACGTACAAAGGATTGGACATGCTTTGTTTCACATTTACTGCGACAATTGCCAGCTTCACAAAATATATTACAATTTCTATCCTTCATAATATTAACATTTTAACGCACTAAAGTTTGCGATTTAACGATTACAACGGCTCGAATTCGTCTTTCTTTATGAGCTGGCAAGCGGGCCAAATGGCAGACGAGAACAAAGTTGTGAAAGGAATGCGGGATCTAAGTTTGAATCGCAACTTAACAGACCGATTGATTGTTTTCCTGGCTACAACCGCGACAGCATAGTTTAAAATAAACATTCGTTCTGGCAGATGGTCGTGCGTGGGGTGCGCAAATGATAAATGAGAGTAGGAGTAACGATAATTGTGAAAGGATTACGCACAGTTAGCCGCAGATTGTAACGCGAGGAGAAAAAAGAAGAGATTGAAAAATGGAGCTGTAACAGTTCAAAGCGTGAAAACAGAATCACCGAGAAATGTTTTCATTCCAACGTTAAAGATTTCCAAGAAATTTTCTTCGAAACGAATGTATCACATTCGCAATGTCAAAACTTTCAACGTATAATTAATTCGATCGTTCATCGTGTTTCTTATAAACGATTTGTTATCCGAAGTTCTATATTCCCTGTTGAAATACCGACAGATTTGATAAACGCGATCGAATTAGCTCGAGAGTTTACCAAATAATCTTCGCGAAAGACGTGTTCTCGGCTAAACAGATAAATCATTGTAAATTATCGGCAACAACAAACGAACGGTCTAGTCGCGAGGAACGTGAGAACCTATTTCACCGAGGGGATCATTTATTGGCTGGTCCGGTCTGTCGTCGACAAACATTCGACAAAGTGGATGGCAAACAATGCCAGGCTTTTTCGGTCGGTTCGCGCAAAGAGAAGTGTCGAGCGCATAATATCGGTAATTTCTAACTAAAACGGCTGCTCTTTGGAGCGTGGAAGAGGACCCACGGGTCTAGGAACAATGAGGCGATCTTAAGGACTCGTCGCAAGGGGGCTTTGTTCAACATGTTCCACGAAGGACTCCGATGACAATGGGACTCTTGATTTCAACGTCTCGTTTGCCCCTTACAAATTAGCCGGTATTATTACCCTAACAATACAGTTACTTCCCCGTTTTCTGGCATCACCGACGAACCTGTTCAAAAGTGCCAAAACATTTCACGAACCGTCGAAAGCGTAGAAACCTTCCATATACTTTGAATGAAGAATTCAAGAATTACAAAAGAATTACAAAATTATTCCACGCTGACGGTGTCAACGTTGCATCATTTTTCTCGCTGATGAAAACTTTGCTCGAATGATTCGTTGGATGAGCCACGGGTCAAGGGGTCGCACAAAGGGGAATCGGTTTAATCGCCGTCTTAATCGCGTCTATACAAAGACTCGCTCCCAAGCACAGCGAACGTACACCGTAATAAATTAATGACTGATTCAAGATCGCCCGTCACGACGTAATTCGCCACAATTCCGTTACGTTTCTTACCGATTTCCCTTCGTATTCGTAAACGCGACGATTGCGATGAACCAGCCTCTAACGATGTCTGCTAGGAAGCAGAATTAGCGGACACCAGTGTCGATCGTAAAAGGTGCTCGTTAGTGGCGAAGAAAAATACACGCTGATCGATCGTTCGATCGATCGGCAACTTGTGTAACGATGAATTAAAACGAGGCTCGATCTATTTGGAAAAACAGCGGGTAAACGTGTCGGTTCTATAACGAGGCCTTCTCGGCGTCCAGAATCGTTCGTATATTTTGCAACCAAGGTATTTGTTCACCGAACGATTGTTCGTTGGACCTGTCCACGCATAATGCCCACCGCAACCGCTGGTTAACGATGAATTTTTCAACCGCGTCAAGTTCGCTGCGTCGCGTTGCGTCGAATGCGAATGAATTTAATTAAACCCATTAACGAATTTAATTAAGCGGTAAAAATGAACGACACATTCGAACGAATATTCCCTTCGGCCGTGACGCGGTTTTCGAGCGATTGTGAAACGATCAAATGGGTTGTTTGAAAATTCATGATAGAAGGTGAATTTGGTATTCGTTGAGCGACCGAAATAGATCGAGTCCCAAAATGTTAAACGAAATTCCATTTTCAAAGATCGTTAATCTTGAAAAATACTGAACGGACCCGTGTAAAGATTGCCAAGTGAAAACTGTATCAAAACACGACAACTTCTTTATCGTACTCGATTCTGCAGTGACGAGTGTGAACCAATTTCGTGGCGACTTACAAGAACCACTTCAGATATTCGCGGATACGTCAATGACAAACAGACGAATAGTAGGCGAGTACACACGTACAAACACGTCTGTACATAGCGTTATTTGCAGAGAAACGAATTTGTGCCGTGATATCGCGTGATAAGCATGCAATTGCTCGGTCGACTTATCGGTGAGCATTCAAAGTCACTGTTCGACGTTCTGGAATTCCGTCGAAATGCACCTTAAACGACGCGAGATACATATTTCGCTGGTCGGCTTTACAATCAAAAACTCTTGCGTCATTTTTCGCGAAATTTTCAGACACAAAAGCCCCGTGTATCGAAGCGGTCTACGATCTCGATGTTTTCACGCGTACGCGACACATTACGTACGTACTCCGATAAAGACATTCCACGGAAACATGATTTATTCGGAACAATATCGGCGAGAACGGCACAGATTTTTGCAATATTTCAACCGACGTTATTTTTGACGTAAGTCACGTAAGACGTGACTTATCGTGACGATGATAAAGGAAAAATTGAACCCCAAAAATTGTTTCGACAGCTTACCGTAATTTTAGAATGAAAGTCGTCTCGTAAAACAGCACTTTCTTCGGGGCGTGTAAATAATTTGCGAATGACGCGACGTTCGATCTCGTCTTTGAACTGAACTTTACACGGTTACTCATCGCAAATCAGGAAAATGTAATACTTGAATTATAAGAATCAATCTGGTGATAAATATTTGGAGACGTACGTCGCGTTCATAATTATAAACGTACATCTGAGCTTATCTTCTAACATTTTAAAAGATTTGACAAATTTTTGTCGAAGCGAAGCCGGTTGCCGACCGCAAACGTTCTACAGCTCGAAATCCTCGAGCTGCGGTTTGAAGCAGTCGTCTTGGAAACAGCAGGTCGATCCTAACAATCGATTTGTCTAGAATGTAGAAGTTTAAAGTATGGTCTGAAGGAGGGAACGGAAGAGGAGGCGGAGGCGGAGGCGGAGGGCTCGCTGTTAAAACTTTCCGCCTGGAGTTTCGTAATGATCGGCGAGCCAGTTTATCCGGAAATAATATTTGTACAGCTTGTACGTAAACAACCCTGGCGGCCCTCCAGAGTGCCAATAACACCGCCTGTGTCAACTTGGTCAAGCACCGGAGCGCTAAAATGAGTCACGATGCGAACCAGAAGAAAGGTGTAACTCTTTGAATTTTAGTAAGAGAAAGAAAGAGGGAGAGACAGAGCCGGGACAATGTTCGACAAGAAAAGGCCTCTTCTTCTCTGCTTTCACCGTCGCGATCAGCTTGCACCTTGTGCTAACGCGAAATTCAAGCCAGTTGTTTGCATTTCGCGTAAATTAATAATCGCCAAAAGGCTTTTAACACCTCGAGGGACGTATTTGTTCGACGTTCTATAAAACACGACATTCGCGATAAATTTCAAATTTCAATTTCGAAGTATCGTTGTAATATTAACATAATTTATTGTAAAATCTTGAGAAATACAATACCACTCGTGCTCTGTTAGCAAAATTTCACTAGTCGAAACATTGAATCAAAATGTAACAAACGAACGATATTTCAAGCTTAGTTAATACATCACCTATTCGTATTTCCTGCACATTTACCATCTTTTTTCAGGGCACTAGTATCGTTTCGCGTAACGAACGAAACGTATAAATTACCTCGAAATGAGTTTCATTAAAACGAAAGCAAAGCAGTAGCAGAGCGACCGTTCGAAAAAGAATGGTTACGTTCGGACACAGATCGTAGCGATACAGAGCTATTTGCACGTCGCGAGATTTATAATGCGCGCCAATTACACGTAACACGCTTCGCTCATTCCGCGGTGTAATTCATCCCGTGTAATTACCAATGCATATTGCGGTCTCTGCGGAAGCTCGCAAACGTGCAGACCGCGAATTTCGTGCAATCGTACTTCGAACCCCTTCGTTCACCCTCTCGCCGAGTCTCACCCTCTCTCATCCCATCGTCGTTCCGCTCGTCTCGATTTCAATTTCACCCTGATCCTGCTGGAATATACCCGCCACGCCCTTGCTCCGCACCCTTCTCCAGCCCTTCTTTCGCATCCTACTTCTCCCTCCTCCACTTTTCTTCGTTTCCACGCCAGACAACAATTATACCGACTAACCGATTGTTCTCGCGTTTCCGCCTCCGCATCGCGATATAATAATTCGATAAATATAGAAGGAACTTTGTTAACGAGCCGGACAAACAAGAGAAAACGGCAATAACGGGCAAACACGAGCGACGTCGGAACCGATCGAAACTCAGGTAAAACTTCTTCTCTTCTTTTCAAATACCTTTGCACCTGTGTTTATACTGCCAGGCACTTGTCAACAATCAAGCGTCCCTTCGGTAAATTGTACCCTCACCTGCGCAGGGAGAGGGAGCAGGGGAACACGAATTTTACGATGCTACGAACGCTAATAGGATTACCGGATTAAAGCGTGGAAAGTTAAGATACGGTCGGTCAAACTAACGGCAACGGACAATGGGACACGGCTGAACGTCGACCGTGTCTCGTTGGCCAGGTAAATTTTTATACCGCTCCCGTATCGATTACGGAAACCTGTAAACGGCACGTATTACGACGATAAAAACGACGTGAGCCAACTTCCATCGACTTACCAATGGTGCGATTTAAAAGAGAATTCGTTTAGGGTCGGATTAAAGTGACGCGATTACGTGCGAACATTCTATAGCATCGAGGAAAAGAATGCGCTTTTATAACCGGTGTCATTGATCATTCTTTTAACGGAGAAATGATCAAAGAAGAAACTATCGGACAGTAGGACGCAACGATAAAAATGGATCACCTAAGTCGGCCTTTTAAAACGGACAAATCTGTTCCACTTTCGATACCGTATTGGAAACGTTCCAACCGTTTCAAATAATTCCATGCAACGGAAAACGTTCCTCCTTATCCCGGGATTTACTTTTCCCCCCCATCCCCATTTTTGCCATTTCACTCGGTCCGCAATCGTCGATACGTCGCCACGGTGGCACGTACGGACATAATGTAATTGCGGATATTGGCCGCTACCGGTCACGATACACGCATTTATTTTCGTCCTTCCCGACGAGCTTTTCCGCCTCGTCTCGCGCGGCCTGTTTACGCTCGAATGAAAATTTGCACGCCAGCCAAATATTATTCCGTCGACGACTACGACCCACGTCCACGATCTCTTTTCCCCTTTCGTTCGTTCGTTTTCCAACCGTTTCCGCGCCACCGTCCGTCTGCTGCTCGTCTCTGCCCGCGCCCACATGCCGCCGCGTAACGAGCACGCCCGTGTGCACGCGTGCACAACGTTCAAAGCGGCACGAGTAAAAACAGCAGGAAGGAAAAAAAAAAGATTAGCTTCAATTTCATTCAACGGGTTTTTTAACACAAAGTCGTACAGGCATTTAACGCAAAGACGAGTGTGCAAACTTTGTCTGAAACATTTTGTCGTTGCTGCTGAGAAATGAATTCAGACACTCAGCGTTCAAATGTATTATATACCTTTTCTACCTGCAACGATCTTTGTCTGAACGAAACCGTTCCGTGTTTGAATATAAATCCACCTTTGTAGAGGCAAAGGGTGGACGGGATAGAATGCGAAGCGGAGCGCGGGTGGAAAGGGTTCGCGTCGAACGTGGGTAAACTATCGAGAGAAAATAAATACGGAACCGGATTCATTCGGCTAACGATCCGAAAGAGTCCGTCTGGCAACGGGCGAGTTGCCGTCGCTCCCGTTCGAACCCGGTTCGAGATAAAAAAAACCCTGACAGTACTTTTCAAGCCTGTCTTTTTATTCCGTTTGAGTGACGCCAATGGAGAAAAAAAAAAAAACAGAGCATGGGGCTACGAATCTATCTGACGGGAGTGTCTATAGTCGGCGGTCTTGCCGGTCGATATATCGATATCCTCGAATTAGCATGGATAGAGGAGGCTCGACCGGCACTGCAACGAACGATACTTATCGAAAGTGCGCTTTACAATAGAAAGGATTTTTTGAATGCGAAGATACGCGATGCCCGTTCGATGTACCGGGCGAAACGAGACGATCAATTGCGAGAGGGGCGAAGAAAAAGAACCGAGAGAAAGTAGGAAAACGATCGTACAACGACGCCGGGTTTTAGTACCAGGTGCAATTTTCGCAACTTTATTCCTCGGGATATTTAAATTGCTACCTCCCGACGGCGAAGGTTCGATTTCGTTTCATCGATTCGCATTGTGCTCCGAACGATCAGTTCGCGTATGTACAAAGCCGCCGTCGACGAAACACCGGTTTACACAGATCGTTAATAGTATCTTGCGGCAATCCGAATGTGTTTTAATCTCGATTCGCACCAATGCTCGTTAACTAGTAACAGTGAAATAAATTGAAATTTTTACAAGTGTAAAATATTCCTCGATTCGATGCGTAATTTCTTGACGCGATCAAGCATGAATGAGAAAAAACGTAAACTCTCTAGGAGATGTCTCAATATTTAAAATTCCTCGTTTTATTTTTATCACCGGGAGTCACGCCAGTCATTCCTGTCAGGCTTGTACGCAATGAGAAATAAAAAATACGATGAACAGGGAGAAAAAGAAAGAAAAGTATTTACCGGGTGCCGTGCCGCAGCTGCCACAGCCACAGCTGCCGCCGCGTTTATACCGGCATTGGGGTACATCTTATCGTCGGAGGCCCTCGAAGAGGTTACGTAGCACCCTTCGATCACCACCAAGTCCTGTCAGGAGTAATGGATACGTCTCCGTTATCCCCAGGTATATCCGACGGTATCCCAGGTCATAGCCTGTATGCACTATTATTCACACTGGTCAGCGATGAAAAAAGAACGGTGAGAACACAAGGTATGCACACTTGCACACTGTCACTATCTTCGCGGTCCACCTTGGCCACTCACTTTTTGCTCCGTTTCACAATTATACACCGTGGAGAAAAACGATAATCACGGATAGAATAAGAATGCGCGACGACGTTGAATCACGTTAACGAATACGAGTGCACGACGTCGAACGAGAAGACCGAGCTCGAAACGATCCACCCTCGGCGACGAACGAGTATCAACTAATCAACCACAGCGCCGAGGGGAAACGCTTCCCCCTCCTTCTACCGCTACTATTCCCCCACCACGCGTCCCGACACCACGTGGTCCCCCCCACCTTACTCGAGTCTCCTTTCTCGCTCGCTCAACCGTTCGCGCCAGTAGGCTCGCGCTCTTTCTCGCCTTCGCACCTCCGACAATCGGGCTCTTACCTCGTTCGTCTCTTTTCCGTCCGCTCTCGGATATGCTCGTACATTTCAACAAGACGGGAATCCGTTCGTCGCGATCCGCTTTGCATTTTTTACTTACGCAAAAACGAGATTTGTGTGGTAAATCTTGCGGTGAGTTTGTACCTACATTACGTAGCCGCGTATTAAATTATTACTCGAGACGCGATGAACATCGCTAACGCACGTCGGAAAACCTGTGTTAACCTTCCCCCTTTATTACATGCAAATTTGATTGCTTCATAACGAACGGCGTTGCGATTCCTTCGATGCTTTTATTACTCGTACCGCGTTATAGGATGAAGAGCAGAAATAATTTTCGACTAATTATCCTTTCTCTCGATCGTGCGAATTCGGGGCACCTGTACGATGTTAAATCACGACAGTCGAGAAAATTGCGAAATTATCGTTGTAACTTTTACGCCTTCCTATACGACGGGGGACAGCGAAAGGAAAAGGAGGGAATTTATTTTTTCCCGTGACGCCCAACTTTTTCTCCCCTTCTTAATCCCTAGTTCCTTTCAGACCCTTCCGGTACAATCACCGAAACCTTCTATACGCGGCCCTGCCCTTTTTGGTTAGTTTACACTCGACCCGTTCGTAGCCACGAATCTTTCAGATTGGAATTTCGCCTCCTCTCTCTGGTCATCCGTCATCCTTGTCACGCTTGTTTAGTTTCTCTCGTTTTCTGTCCCCGCTATCTGGCAACCTTGTCACTCGCCCATCCGTTTCATCCTCGACCCTGGGGTGCTTGTCGTGCACCCTGTTTTTCTCGTCCTTCCCTTTCCCCTTTCCCAGCCTCTTTTCGTCCCGCTGACTCGTACTTAAGAGCTTCTACAATCGACATGTACACACACACACACACACACACACCGTGTGCTCTCGCCGGATACAGACTTCGACATCCCCTTCGAATGGGGTGGCAAGCATCGACGATCTTTCCACCTCGACTCCCAGCAAACAATTATTATCACTTTACCCTTCCTCTACTCGGCCCAGTGACGCTTAATCTTGGTGTTACTTAACGAGAAAAAAAAAAAAGGACAAAACTGGAAGGAGGTGCCTTCTTCGGCTTGTAAGAGCAAATGGCGAACGATTTTAACGAGCGATGACATGCGAGCTAAACAGCACGGAGCAAATGGAAGAAGAAATTACAAATTCCTTAATGACATCACACCTGAGCAACGCGTAAGTACAAACACACCTGCTTTAGTCACCCTAATTTAAGCTAATCATTACGCAAAGAGTACAGAGAAATCATTTTTCATTTGCCAATGAAAAAACAACATTGGATAGTATTCAATGAATGTAATTGGAGGAAATTAACACCATGAATAAGTTTATTACAGGTTCATTACAAAATATTATTCACGCAGATATTTCATTCACATTTTTTTTTCTCTCTTGAATGTAAGTTATTTTTATTGATCAGAGGTTATAATTGTCCGTGGATCGAGAGGAAAATATACAGAAAATAAAACAGGAAGGAGGTGTTCAATTTTCGCAATAGAAAATCACGCTTCCGCCGATTAAGCAAACACATATAATTACTGGCGTAGAATTAATTACCGTTCCGCGGGTAATATTTACGAGCGGCGAGCGTACGTTTTATAGGGATATGCAAAGCGCGAAACCATTTGCTGTAATACAAGATACAGAAATCTGTGTCGCATAATTCGAGCCGCGAAAGCTGAAAAGGAACACGTCATCGTCTGTCGTCGAACCGGAACGCTCGATGCGAAATTCCTTGCTCCGTATCTTCTGACATATCGACGACGACGTATTTAACCGTATTAACCCGCGGAAAAATAAGATTTTCATCTTTTTTATTCTCTTGTTCCACGCTTTATTTTTGTTTCAAGCGTCCGGATAACCCGAGCCACGACATCAGCCTTCTATCGCAAACAAAACGCGATTAACACCGCGTCTTACGATGTCGGGTTTCACGAATGGTTGACGCTTCTCAAACACTTCCCATTTTATCGTATTTACCAAACACTTTAACGAATACTCTTTTTTTTTCCACGACTATTCTGTTAAAAACTGCACGATACATCGGGTGATGTCTATCGAACGGAATCGAGCTTGCCTTTTCGCGGTGAACGTCACAGGAAAATCGGTTGTGCTTGTTCACGCGTGTTCCTATTTAAACAGTCGTAGCCAATTCGCGTTTATCAACGATGATGACGAATATTTGGGATCATCGATGTTTATAGTTTGTTTAACGCGAATGTTTGTTAACGCATGGTTTATTAATGCCAACTGAATTCCCAGGAGCGCGGTATTTATTTACACCGCTCTATTGTCCGGTCGGTTTGTCGAGGCGAAACTGATCGGGGAGCAATTGAATCGATTGCACGGTCTACGGAATAATTTTAGCGCAATCTAAAGATTATACGATTACCATTTACGTGTTGCGCCATCCTGTCCATGTAAATCAGTCGATTAACAAAAGAAATATGGGCCTTTTCTCGCCTTTGTACGATATTGTTTAAATTATTGTGTAAATTATTAGTGACTATCAAGTTTTGGTTGGATTTGCAGCAAATATGAATCGTCGTACTAATTGATAAACCAAGCAAGAAATGAAATGTCTGTGTCTACAGTTGACAAAGATACCTTGTACGATTGTTTATAAAAAATTGAAGCTTTCGTGTAATAAATTTATTACCACATTGAGTAATGTTTGTAGTAAAACTTAGGAGCTTTGGAAACGAAAGAACTGTACTTTGCGAAGAGAGATGTGTAACGTGCAAAGAATTAAGCTTTAGATTTACCGTAACAAAGCTCACATAGCAACTAAATAAATATAAATTTTATATGCAATGTTCATGTTTTAATTTATAAAGAATTTAATGTGTTAAAGTACTGTATGTTTTTATAAATTCCTGATGCCACTTCGAATAATTCAACAATCTCTCACAGATACCATTTATGAAAATTGATGAGAATTTAAAAAGCTTGCATTGAAAATGCATGCCAGTGTTGTTAAAAATAAATGTTTAATACTTCCTTCGAATTGTTTGTATTTTTTGTACAAATTACGTACATTTTCTTTTCTGATATTCAGCTCAAGAGAACTTCCACTCGATGAAATCTGGGCAGTTATTATTTGGTGTATAATTACTAACCGCATAATCAGTAACACATTGATACGATTATTAATTGTACATATTAATTACTCTCGTCGTTGGTTCTGCTTTAACAAGTTAGATTTTCCGTACGTATATACAAATGATCGAAAACGGAAGAGTTAAGCATTGCAAAAGCCATGCACGTAGCTGGAATAAAACCTTTAACGAAGATCGGTCAGTTTGAAATACGCGTATAGTTTGGAGTATGCCGCGTGTTTGGTAAAACGATCAAAAAATGATTTTCCGCGAAAACACCTATAACATCGGGATCCGGTGGTAGCCAGTGACCGTCACTATTTCCACGCTTCCTGATAACAGACACACGAACGTACCGATATCAGCTGGCTGGCCGCGCGAGAATTAATTGCCGAACCGGCAATAGATCAAGCGGAAAGTTTTATCACCGAGCGCAACCGCACGGGTCAGACGGGAACTCGGTCGCTACCGTTAAACGGAAAAATTTCGCGGCACGGATCTTTGGACTCGGTGAGATTTGATAAATGGAAAAGTCATTAGAATTCTATCTGAAGTCGTGTTCCTACGGAACAAAGCGGCCGGACCTGGCGCAACAAGACCAACGAGTTTCGATAATAACGAGACAAAAAATGATTATGGCGCGCGTCGATAACGCGTATACGCCTTTTAATGAAAATAGAAAGAACACCTACTCCTTCGATTGTTAGAAAATATTTTTTTATTCTCCATTCACCTTTCTTTTCGTTATTGAACGAAACGAAACGGAGGATAAGGAAGGAAGAACATCAAAGATCGAAAGAAACGAACTGGTACTTTTCAATATATGTATTATCGCCGTTTTAGCGCGCTTTAATCGTTTCCCTTTATCAGATGACGAGGATAAACGTGGTGGTAGGTTGGTACACGTAGGAATCGAAAGAACCGCGTTCTTCCGCGAGGCAAACTCTTAACAGGACGCTCTGACATGGCAGTAAGTGGAAAATAAAAAAGGAATAAGAGGGATGGAAAAAAAAAAGGGCAGACGGTATCGTACGGGTAGGATATTAAAAAAGTGGAGGTGGAGGAACGACGAGAGAAATCGAGAGGAGTGTTTTCGTCACAGCACCGAGGCGAGGAGAAATGACATTACATACCGTGAAGGCGCGATGCAGAAAAAGCTCTCGAGCTTCGAGCAACGGTTCGCGCACGTCGACGACACGAAACCACGACTGCAAAAAACCGCTTGAAAAGCTCCGGTACCTGGCTCCAATGATCACCGGGATTCGTGCTACACGATTATACGCGTACCATTGACGCGTGCACGAACGTTTACGCGCTTAGAAGCGGCCACGCGCTTTGTTCTCCAGCTAACGAGAACTTGAGAAACAATAGCCGTAGAACTAATTTCTTCATTCGACGATGAATGTAATCGTAATGGATAGCTTTTTAAATTCGTAATAAATTGGTCCATCGAGTGGGTCTCGGCGAATACGATCTTGATGGTGTTACGTTTAATTTGCCGAAACGTCGTGGTGGATTTTTTCCACGTCATTGGATATTACGAATATACAGTACGTTAACTTTGTATACGTGTAGACGTGCCCGTGGGGACTGTGCGGCTAGCGAAGGGGGTGATTCCTCCGAAGGTTTGCGAACACGCGACGCCAAAGTTTATGCAGGTATACCTGCACCCTCGCGGAAAAGGATCGTGTAGAACCTATGGAAAATCATGAAGCACGATTTCTGTCTCGCGTCTGCGTCGAATCAAATATACGCGACAATAGTTTCGCGATAGGACGTCTTGTTTACGAGGGGTGGCAGGGTGAAGTTTCGCGGTGCACTCCCGTCACCCTGCACAGTGTATATTCTCCGGTTAATAACAAACAGCCGCGAACTGTTCCTGTTCTTCCCCCCCGATAAAAAGTAAAGCGATCGTCTGGAGGAGAGATAGGACGAGTTCTTTTGGAGTGCGTAAAGTAGCACGGGTAACGCGCGTGCTAAAAGGAGCTTGGCAAGAGGGAAGAGAAAGAGAGAGCAGCATCTCGCGGCAGGGATGAACGTTTTCGATTCGTCTTTTAGCGTGCCGATGATCGCGGAGACGCGGTTCGCCGCCGCAAAACCATCATTTCCCATTGGCGAGAAGAAACCTCGGCCGCTTCCGACGACCTCAGTTACTTTTCATCCGTCAAAATTCAACGGGCGCAGACACGGCGGTATGTAGACACGTAAAAAAGGGGGGGGGGGGGGGGGGACGAGGGATACCGATAGTCGAAGACGAAAAGAAGGAAGGAAGGATGGGTGGTATCGCGTTGAAGAGGAGGACAGACGTTCGGAACACTACGGTACACGGCGCGAAATGCTCTTCACTGATTTCCTTCTCTAAATATGGCCGCCTTCGTTGCCATCCTCTCTTTCTCGAACACCCGAAGCTGGTGCACCCCCTTTCCGATAACCACCCATAACCGCCCCTGCTTGCCCGAGGTTCTACTTGATTGCCAAGGCGTCTTAACCTCGGCCTCGGTTCGTCCGCGCGGACTCGTCGAACGTTTCGACGTGGAAAAAGATCGTGCCAGCCTATAACAGCTTCAAGTTTACCGTTCTAGCCAACCTGAAGGGAGAAAAATCCCAGGCGACGCCCAGTGGGCGAATAAAGAGGCGTAATCGAGAACGAAAAAGGCCAATCCTGCCAGAAGAGCGAGCCAACACCGACCAACTGGCTTTCATATAGAACTAACCCTGACAGCCGCGCGTTTAATCCGCGCGGACTGCTCGCCGACCTTTATTATGCCTTTCTACGTGTCGGTATACATTTGTATAGACACGGCTACAACCGAGCGGGCCTATACTCCCGCTGGTCTCCTCGAGTTTCCCAGTCGAGTCACGAGGGTTTGGGGCTCGAAGAAGGAAGAGGGTACGACCCCGACCGATGGTCGGTGGAAGAAAGAGGAGCAAGGGACGATCACCGAATGAACGAACATTTCCGTGGCACGAACCACGAAAAACGTTCAAACCCGGAGAATAGCGTTCGCTGGTGGAATGGTAGTGGTGATAGTTACCTCGATGTCTCGGTGTCCCTCGTCGGCCCACTCCACACGGACTAGTCCAGCCAATTAATACCAACGCCTTTCGCTCCCAGACTCCGAAAAATCCTCTTGTTCGTCGCCGCGACAACGAGCAACCGTAGCTCCGTTCCACGATATCGTTCCAGCTAGTCGAACCGTTTCGTTGACAAGTGAAACCAAGGTGTTATCCCTCTGTGAAAAAGTTTCGTCCAATTGGACGTTCGTTGCCATACGAATCGGGTACAGTCCCGGACCCGTTGTCTCGTACAGATTTATCGTTAGAAGCTAACATTCGCGTTATCAACGTCTTTATTGCATCGCGAACGCACGTTACACGGTTGTCGTTTCCCTCTGGAATGTCAAGTTCTTCGATGCCAAAGGTACAGGGCGAAAGGGGTAGGGATAAGTCTTGAAAAATAGAGGGAATCCGATTAAAAGTCTGAGAGCGAAGGAATCTCGAGAATTTCTTGCATTATTTGCTTATTTTTATCCTACGGTTTTCTCCGCCGTTCTGTAAACGTTACATCGTGGAAATATAATATTTAACAAAAGTTTACAGCAATTCGGACTGGCGAATATAACGAATACGCCGACGCGACGCGGCCAATTATATCGTTACGTGTGTATTTACGAATGCGGCGACGTGCAGGCGGTCCCCGTTTCGCCCTGACGCGTTCATTCAGGGAATCAGGAAAAATCGAGCGTACGAGGCGCGAACGCGTTTGATTGAAAAAATAAAACGAAAGGAAAACTGAAACAAGCGGGCGATACAAACGGTCACGCAGGCGCGTAGATCGCGCTCGTTATTTTGAAGAGCAGCGAACGAGCGACGGATATATTTGACGTATCAATAAATTATAATGAATTTTGGCGCATGGAATGTTAACAGACGCGCGCGTGTTCATAAAATTCCGTCTGCGCTTATGACGAAGCGTTCAGGTAACAACCTGTATGTCAATGCAGATCTCGTTCGGCCGATATT
The DNA here is from genome assembly GCF_051020975.1 of Osmia lignaria lignaria. NCBI lineage: Eukaryota > Metazoa > Arthropoda > Insecta > Hymenoptera > Megachilidae > Osmia > Osmia lignaria. The sequence continues at coordinate 12,056,321 of NC_135041.1, forward strand.
TTAGGGAATTCCAATATATTTCGTTCGGATTAAATTAATAATCGATTTTATAACGTGCCAACCGATTTATTAGCATGCCGTTGCTGTTGTACATAAAATTCCACTTATCCTTCTCTTTTCCTCGCTATTTTTTTTTTCTTTTTTCAACCCCTACGGAAATTCAACCCCTCCTACTCTTTCTCTTCCTCTTTCTTCTCTTGCACCGTCCCCGAGGCTCTTTCGTCAGAGATTTCGATCGATCGTTTTCAATGCGGTGTCATTTCGACAAGAGCCACGCCGAGCGAACACTCTCGACGCTTAACGATCGTTTTATAAAATGACGTGACCCTCGTAATTTCATTATGCCTTAATCCGACGAACGTTCGCGTTACGCTCGAGCGGGAAAGAGAAAACGCCCTAGACCAGACGGCTGCGCGAGACAGAGCAGGGAAAAGAGAACGAGAGGAATGGTGAAATGGTGAAAAAAAGGGTGGGAAGGTAGTAGAAATCTCTCCTCGATATTCAAGAGTGGCACTCGCAATATTAACGAGCGCCTATTAGCGAGTGGCAACTGACAGGGCAAGGGAAATCCGTTTTTAGTTTTTCTCCTTCTCACCCTTTTCTTCTCCGCTTCTCCTTTTTCTCTGCTAAATACAAAAGTCAAAGCGAAACACCTACCCCCGAGTCGTTAAATCATTTAGAAACTAGAATTAACTGTAACTTTAGATACCCCGAATGCAATCTGGTACTCGTGTTTCTGCATCGTGCTAGATTTTGAAAAAGACCCGCCAGTCGATCGAGCGGTTCACAGATGCTCGATTCGATTTCGTAACGCATCGAGGAAGCGTCAACTTTCTTATCGGCGTTCACCCTGATAGACCGATAACCGATTTATCGCGTCTTAACATCGAACGTCTACACCTCTCGATATCAGGGGCAAACAATCAACATCGGTAAACAATCTAACAAACGCTGTTGTTCGAACGATAAACGGGTGTAATCTTTTGATGGAGTTGAAAATAATATGTAAGTTTGGGGACGTTCAAAGCCTACGTTCTTATTAGAAAGAAATTTATAGTTGTGTCTGTTTTACCAGACACTTTTCTACCACACCTCGTACTTACAATTAAAAAAACACTATTTTTACACCCTTTGATTCCATTTTTTTAGAAATCACTCGAAATCAGCACAAGAAATTATTAAAACAATCGTTTGACAAGCTTACATTATAAAAAGACCGCCATAAATTAAAATTTTTTAAAATTCGATCCCAGCGCCATCTATACGAAAACGCCGCAAACTACTCAGCGACTTACCGACCAATTTTTTGAAACAGGGGAACACTAGCGCATCTATCGGGGAACAGCGGAAACTAGTTGACAGGTAGTTTCCGCTGTTCTCCGATAGATGCGCTAGTGTTCCCCTGTTTCAAAAAATCGGTCGGTATATCGCTGAGTAGTTTGCGGCGTTTTTGTATAGATGGCGCTGGGATCGAATTAAAAATATTTTTGAAATTCTTTATTATGGGCGATGTAATTTTACAATTAATTTATAATTAACGTGTGTAACCATCAAAAGCTTCGATTTCTTTGATCAATGAACCAATTCTATTCAATTCTATTATAATCGAAGTGTATTTATTTCATCAAGAATATAATTTATTTGGTTCTCTAAAATCAAAGACATGATCACGTAAAATTACTTCAGTTACTTTATTAACATCATATGCGACCTATCAAATAATATTCATTTTCGATATTCCTTAATTTTAATAAGAACGTAATTTGGAATCGTCTTCCCTTATCCATCGTATTAGGCTAATTTGATTCCCTTCCATGTTAAAATTGATGAAAACCTTGCTAAAAATTAGCAAGATTAAAAAGAAAATCATTTTTTTAATACAGTCCACCAATATTGTACATAAAATACAGTACCTTGCATCCGTATAAAAGTTCCGCTTGCGAGTTATTCAATGAAGCTACTCAATCGAAATTAATTATCTACATAAATTACAGACACATTGTTTGGGTAAAAGTTTATAACACATTATTTAACAAAGCTTACGTGAAACAAACTATAGCCTTAGATAATCCATGATTACAGTGGGACGTATTGAATCGTGTCTAATTACTTTTTTAAATACCATCGATCATTCCACGCTTCCCTCCTTAAATCGAATAGTGGACTATAATTTAGTACAGTTGATATCGATTAATGATAGTGTCATCGTTATTAAAAAAATGGAATCTATATGAAAAAGATCATTTTAATATCGACGACACATAAATAGCGTACAATACGTATTATTATCTGTATAATACCTACACAGGGATCATTTGATTAAGAACAATACATTTGCGTTTAACATTTGTGTAACGATAATTCTACAGAAAACACATTTTAATAATGAAAAAAAAAAAAGTATTTTAACATAGTAGCGTGTTGGGGATCAATGAATACATAGAGCATAATGGGAGAGAGCAACTGTAACTTATTTACCATAATTTTTAATAACACAAAGGTACACTGTCAATTATTTAACATATTTATAGATTAAAAAAAAAATGAAAGATACCTCTTGACACAGCTACAGGCTACGTCGATTAAAGAAATCAATACTTTACGGAATATCTCGTTACGTGACACCTGAAGGTATCCCAGATTTATCAAAATTATTCAACCGATGCACGAAATTACAATTATTAGTAATATTTGTGGTTACATTTTATGAATGTATTTTGTGTATTCCCTTGGTCGCTGTTAATTTTCACGTTTCATTCAACGCTACCTAGTTTCTCCTTTACAGATACTCTAAGCCATTATGAACTGTTTCCTCCCTTATCGTTATTATTTCGGTTGCCTATCTTGATCTGAAAAATATTTTGTCGCGTTCGGGAAGCGTATGGGATCTGGGAAATCTGGTGTTCCGTATCTACGTGGATTCAAGCAGTCCCTGATCGCTTGACCGAATGCACGCCTAACACCTGGATCTACAGCCACGGCGACTGCAGCACCCTCGACTTCTTCGACGCCCGCTCGGGTTACACCTTCTCTTACTAAACGCTCCATGGATGCTGCTATTGCTGAATGATTAGGAGTTGGGCTAACTAATAATCGCGGTTTTTGTTGCTCGATAAGTTTACGCCGTTTAGTGGGTAGTGTACCTAAATAAGCATCGCTGAACGTTGCCACGCCACCATTTGTCATTCCTTGCATTTGTAATTGACGACGTTGTCGTACACCGTCTCGGGCAATGATCGGTACCCAATCCTAAAACATTTTTTATGCTACTATTGCCTACAACATAAATTCACATCGTACACAAAGTAATATAAAAACTTACAGAAGGTAATGCTTCATGACCTGGAAATGTTTCTGGAACTTCTTCGCCATCATCTGGCAAGGATGCTTCGAAAGTTGTTCTTTCTTCAATTGCTTCAGTTTCCATAGGCTGGGATTATGGTTAATTCTTAGATTTCTTCTCTCAAAGAACACGATTGAGGGTATACAAATATATGCAGATAACTTACCTCCACTTCAGATTGTGTCTGCGAAGGTTGATGAGTTGGAGCTGAAGGCACCGTTGACGGCTGAGAAGGTACATCTTTATACACTAAAAGCGGAAGAATTTCTGATTCTGGAGGTTGTGAAACGCGCGAGGAGTAAGTACGTAACTGAGCAACAAATATATTGGGCAACCATCGATGAAACTCAGGACGCGTACCCTCCAACATCTCAGTCTATTCGGGAAAAATAGAAATATTAATTAAAATATAAAAAAAATGTATTTTTTAAAAATGTACATAACATACCATGAAACGGGACACTACGACTTCTAATCCCGATTGTCCGCCACGAATGGAATATCGAAGTACTGCACACAATTGTCTTCCCAAATTATTGACAATATTGAAAATTTCTTGACCAAATCTGGCATCATCAATATCTAAATAAATATTGAAAATATGAACTTAGACAGTAGCTCTACAAAATAGTTATTGAATTTTTGATACACTGATGTACAAACCATTATTGAATAGAAATTGTAATATATCTTTGATATGACGGCGAAGTAAAGCTTCCACAGTTGCGCAAATATCTATACGCGAACCATTTCTAATATTAACTTCCTCTTCTGACGCGAAAAGATTCTGAAAGAGTGGTCTTAATTGAGATAGTAATCGTTCCGCAGCTTGTTCCTGAAGTGCTTCCGTACTGGTATTTGGGAAAGAATATTGCAAGAACTCTTGTAACGGTCTTCTAAGATGCGAAATTGGCTCCCATTGACCAGTTCGTAATCTTATTATACCTTCTAACGTCAAGTTTTGAACCTGCAAATGTTTTAAAACAAAAGTGACTTTAGATTTATATTATACGAAACATTAGAAAAGAATTCATAAAAATATGTTTAATTACCACTAATACAGCTAAATCTAGAAGTAAATCTCCTTCGCTTTCTGAATCCTGTGATGAAAGAAGATTCATTTGAATGCCTGCATGTTCTAATAAATCCGCGAATGTAACATCGCTTCCGGTGGGATTCCCACTGTTGATTAGAAATAACATAAATTATGTTTCCTTCAATGGATAAACATTTTATATGTTTAATAAACAATTTACTTACCTATCTCCTACAATACCCACATGAATATTTCTACCACTAAATAATTGTAGAATATTTCCAAGACTTTCAGCTAGATCATGATCTGTTACAAAAATTTATACATTTTAATTTTATATTTTTTAAGCGGTAAATACAAATACTAACTGTTACTGTTGATACTGATGCTTGCTTGTGGTTGACCGCTTCTGCCTCCTAAAATTTGTTGCGGCAAGAACATGAATGGATCGTTTGTATTTGTTTGTGATGTTGTCGATGCTGTAGTATTCGTAGAGCTAGTGTTACTGGTTGCGCTTGAAGTTGTTGCTATAAATATAATAATGTTACTTTAAGCACGTATAGGGATATAAGATAATCGCTATTATTTATTTAAATGATATACCTGTTTGTGCCTGTGACTGAGTTTCAGACGTAGCTGTTTGACTTGTTTGCGTAGACTGTGATGTAGATGTGACAGTATTAGAACTTGTAGTCGATGTTCGACGAACGTGATGCGAATTACACGGCAGGAATGGATCAAAGTCAAACGCTTGTCCTATACTCATTCCAACACCCAAAGGGTGAGCCTGTTGATGAAATACATGCGGACGCGATGTACTTCTAGTCTGTGTTGCCGTGGTAGGATGAGTACCAACGTTGCTTCTGTAATAAATACATTATAATTAAAATGTTATAAATCGATGGTACGATTAGAAAGATTAAAAAATGTTAATAGACCTACCGCGCTTGGGTGCTTTGTCCGGCGTTCGTATTTCCACTGTCCATCGTAGTAACATTTTGTTGTCCAACTGTTACAGGATTTCTAGTTGTAATTGTTGTATTAGTCATACCACTTTGTACCATATGTCCAGCAACAGCCTGCATTAAATTTCGTATGAAATCAGGCGCGGGAGCTGAACCCCAAGAAAATCCACCAGCAGTACCACCTACTCTTCCTCCTGTTTAAACAATTAAGTAATATAGCTATAACAATCGAAACACTTTAATGGACGATGTTGCTAAGGTGATGACAATAACAGTAATAATATTCTTACTACGGACAACTTACCGACATTATTGTTATTGTTGTTGTTATTATTTTCACCTGTTTGAGTTTGTTCACTTCCTGATGCAGCATCCATATTACTTTCAGGACTAACTTCCATCAATACTTCCACATTATTTGGCAAGTTAAACACCGTGCCTAAGAAGTAAGTTGAAATTAATTATCAAAATAATTAAGCTTTTTTAAACTACTGTACGTACCAAATGGAGACTGTGCCTGCTCTTGCGGTTGTTCTGCCTGTTGTTGAGTAGCAGATTCAGGTTCTGGCTGTTGACTGGAATCTTCGGCATTGCTTTCGGTTGATTCTGGTTGCGAAGCATTATTAGTCGAGTCCCCACTTTCTTCATTACCATTATTATTATTTGCATTACGACCATGTAAACTGATGTGCGCCTATTAGAGAAACGTTAGAAAAAAATTGTGTTAAAAAAGGAACAAAATTTAAACGTTACAAGCACTCATCCTCACCTCTACCTGGATTGGTATACCGGGCTGTAAGATAGCTGAATGTTGAATAATAATTGGTCTGCATCGCAAATTTCTTGGTGGTTGCTGACTCATATCAACAATTATATCACTTAAAGCGTGACAAGCGTGAGACATGTAGTGTAAGCATTCATTGGCACCATCCACATACGCCTGATTTTCTTCAACTCGTCTCCCCTAAGAATTAATAATTTTCTGATGTTAACTACTGTAAAAATAAAATTTCTACGAACATCGCACTATACCTACCCCTGGCGGTAATGAAGGATCATCACGCATAATTTTACAATACCGGTCTAATACCGGTCGCAAACGAGCTTGAGTATCCTGTAACATTTCCAATAATTCTGCCAACTGTGGAGGTCGTGGAAGCCTAGAAACAATACATTCATGATTGTAATATTGAACTACAAAACCACAGGATGTATATAAAAATATTCTTACTGTGGTGACGCTCGTCTATTAGACTGTCCATCAGTATTCGATGTAGATCCTTGTTGTTCAGCTTGTGGTTGTTGCGGCTGTTGTGAATCTGTTTGATTTTCTTCAGCAGCCTCGGTTGTTGGCCTTGCTTCAGCCGTTTCATCGCTACTTCCTGCTTTAACAATTAATAATTATATAAAATGAAGTATTTCTAATACTTTTATTTTTATTTTTGCTTCGTACACATACCCCTAAGTGGTGTCACATTATTAGCTCCAGCTGCAGATAAAGCAGCTACTATTGCTGCAGCTGCAGCAGCTTCTGCTAATATGGCACCATTATTTGTTCTACCCTCGATATTACTGAAAACACTGTGATTATTGACTTACACTAAACATTATGAATATACTCGGTTTACTCACAACTGTTCTGGTTCCAGTTCTGATTCTTGCATTAATTCACCCAAAGCTGGTCGATTATTTTCAGATGCAGCAAGATTAACAGGACGGGACGGATTCTCAAGCCTGTCCATAAGCCTATTTGTGCGTTCAACCATGTGTCTCGCGACAATTAATCGACCATTAGATAAAGTATTACTGAACTGAGGTAGCGCTAGTCCTATTGAATGAAACGATAAGTGTAATGTAATATATTCTAACTGTTATAAATAATATTGCACAAGAATATTAATTTGAGTACCATGTCCTTCAACAATTTCAGCTGGTACTGACATAGCACCCAAATACATGGCATTGCCATGCATTTGAGCACGGGTGAGTCTGTAGTGTGTTCTTTGTGCATTTTGCCAGCCGTGTGATCCATGATTTTGGCCTCCATCATTTCCTCGTTGACCAGGTTGAGGTGGCGCACGTTGTACCAAATGTATAACTTTTCCATTAACATCTAAATCACAAAGATTTAAATTATTGAAAATTTACAAGTTTTCATAGAAAATTGTTTTGTAATCCAAAATTCTTTACCATAATCATTTAATTTCTTCTCATCTTGAAGAACTCTACCGCAATAAATAAGTCTTTGCGAATCTGCTGGTACTGCCACAGACTCTGCTATATATTCTTTAAAGCCCCTTACTGTAATTTGCTATAACAAAGTATTTATCAATTAAATTAATCAGATCATCTTTAATATTATCAGCTATACTTGTGATATTATTTCATATTATTACATCATACATTAATATATTGTATATTTGAGCAATATCAGTGCATTAACTGAATTACAACAATTATGATAAAAGGAACATACTGGAATTTTACAATGTCATGTTTTATATAATCGTACAAAAATATGTTATTTTGAGTATTTATATTGTCAACTATCTGTTAGGGAAGTATTAAGCCCCATACATGTAGAAAAACATGATGAAACGCATCAGTAATTATAGTAATAACATAAAAAAGTTAATTCCTGAGATGGAAAGAGTAGCTGATTAAATATTATGAATAATCATAAAAATGATAATTCTGGAAATTACTTCTAGAATGCAAAGTATGAATGATGTGGTTAAAAATAGTAATACATATATAAATTGGTGCATGAATAATCATAAAGCATGCCACATAGGACATTGCAGTGAATAGCATCATTAGTCATAAACATATAGCATTCGTTGCCTGAAAAGTATAAAAAAAATCCTTACATCGTCTTCCAAAGAAAAAGCATGATTTTGTGAATCCAAGGTCTTCACTGTAAGGTCAATCATCGTTGATCGGCCTTAATTGATGCGGCAAAACTAAAATTTATGGAAAGGAACAACAGTATTAGAACGGACAATGAGAAATATAGAACCCCGTCGACTACACTCGCGCAGGGACAAAGATACAAGACTGTAAACGACACTCGATCAAGTAGCTAATAGCTAAGATTCGATATCTAAAATTTCTAAAAAAAAAATGATCTTAACGCTAATCAATCAGATGATATAAATAAATTATGTAATTATAGTCTATCACTCCGTTTTTATGGTGTAATCGTTTTTTTAACGAACCCACCGATGAAATTTTACTGCGACGGCCGACACGACACACGTTATTTTACCCAGAATTCGCTTTGTTAGTAAAATCACAAGCGTTGCCAATATACCAGTTCCATGATTCCCTAGGTAAAACACGATTCAAAATTGATAAAGAAGCGCCCTTACATACGATATCTACGCGCTTGAAAATTCCTCCAATGATGGATAGATGGCAGTAGCAAAGGTTATAACGGACAAAATACGAATTGTGATTCTGATTTAAGTGGAACTGGTAAATCGTAATTATTATCGTGTCATACAGAATCTGGATGTAAGATCATGCATATACGAAGACTAATAAATGGTAAATCATATTTTACAAAAATTTTAAACTATACATGACTATAACGTAAGTACATCTTATACTTAGAATTTCACTCCACAAGGCATCCATTTTTTTTAATACATTATTCGTACATTTCAATAGGCAACATTATACTATGAATGCAATGAATACTTGGAATCTAAATTTCAAATAACGCGTGGAAAAACAGGGTTAGAAGTAAAAAAGAAACGCCATATCGGTTAAATCTCCCAAGTATACAATACAAATTCATCTTAACCTTAGAAGAACGGAGTCTCGTGCAGGACGATTGTTTATTAAACCAAGGTCATTTTTTCAACACTAATCTATAGGACATCTAGGAAAATAAATAAGTTTTTAGAAAAGTAATCAATTTTCAATGGTTTCCATATACCAGGTTCGCCGTGGTCCCCCTCCCGTCTTCCTAAGGTTAAAGGTGCTACTTTGAAGCGTCGAAGTCGAGGGGTGTCAGAAACGTGAAAACAAATTTACCTTGTCGCAGACGTACCATCGATGATTCGAACAGCAGCAAGGAACATAATCAAAAATCCAGGCATCGACTTGCCATGGACATCGCGTGATCCGTACGAAGATGAAAAAGAGAAGCAGAGAAGACTCATGGCAGGCCGATCGCATTATTCAGATTAGGGCATCGACTGAGCCACGCGGGTATGCGAGTACACGAGTTTCTTTGTATGAGTATGTACGTGTACATGGTTATATATCGGTAGAAGATAATACCGGCCGATCGTGCACCGCAGAAGAATGTTAATGGTGCATCAGTTTTGTATGCAGGAAGTGACGGCGCGTCCCGTCTCATACCGTAGCGGGTCCCGGCGCCCTGGCGTCCGAGCAGAAAAAGGCCCAATAAGACTGATAGAAGTGAAAAACCAAGAGATTCACCCGTGGCCGTGTCGGAGGAAGGAAAGAGAGATGCTCCTTTAAATCCCATCATAAACACACATAGCCAGGGGCTCTCAACATTCTTGAAAAATGTAAGATTTACGCTAGCCGTGATTTACTTCGTATGCGATACATACAGTGAGAGGCAAAAGTAAGTAAACACTGTACAAAATAGAATACCTCGGTTAAAATTCGACTAAATAACTTGAGGTTTTTTGAAAAGCTATAAAAATTAATTTTCATCGTTTTAAAAAATTACAATTTGTTGAGTCTATAATGAAAATTTAAAATATCTCTTTCGTAGATTCAGATAAGTTATGTGTATACTGAAAATTTCATTGAAATTGGTCAACGCATTTAAAAGTTATAAGTAATTAAAATTTCCAAAAGTCGCGACTTTTCATCCAAGTTCTTTTTTTTCACGATTTCAACAAATTATATTTTTTTTAAATGATGAAAATTTTAGTGAATTAATTCTTATAGCTTCTCAAAAAGCCTCAAGTTATTTAGTCCAATTTTAACCGAGGTATTCTATTTTGAACAGTGTCTACTTACTTTTGCCTCTCACTGTACAATTACTCTGCTGCTTTCTACATTTGTATTTTCAGTCACACACTCTCCTCGTGAATACGATGCGGCTCTTTTATAGGCTTGATCTTGATAAGCAATGATATTACTAGTGCATCTTGTTTACATCTTATTAGATCATAGTAAGGACGTTGGTAAGATCGACATTGATATCATTTTAATTATTATCACCTTCAATAGCACTCATTTGCATTACAGTTCGAAATGAATTTAATTTGCTTTGAATGCATATGGAATGAATACTCAAGGTCGCCAGACACCTGTAACATTGTTATTTCATAAGAAATCGAAGCGTCACTTATATGCGATGATTGGTAACGAACGTCTTAACATTAATCCTATGCCGGGATGAAGACGGATAACATTTGAAGGATGAAGATCGCTGTATTAATGTACCGAGAAAAAAAGTAAGGGGTTACATCTTGGTCCTATGGAACAAGAAATAGAGAGGCGCCAGCCAGAGTTGTAGCTTCGTAATGATGTAGCTGTCTCGATTTAACATGCTTTGCAGTCTTGCCGGCTAGTAGACACTTAACTTATCTTAGTTTTTAGCGTAGGCTCAGTTCGCTCGGTTTCCTTTATTACGGTCAATAATGACAGGATGAAAAGGGAAGCGAAGAAGCAGGATATCAAACGTACCGAGATGGTCTGTGAAAATAATGAAAAAGGCCGAAGAAAGTTTTCGCTATTATCGGTATCTATATTACTCTACGATATCCGGATTATCAGCTTAATTAATAATCGCCTCAACTGATGGATTGGAAACGATCGGAATACAGGTATTCGAGACAAAATTTCTCGCCCGTAGTGATTTCGGGATAAATCCTCCGAAGAATTTGAAAATCCTGTTTAGCTTTGACCATCACGCGCTACCTTAATACTTTTATATCCTCTAAACTGCTACTGGCTTCTGCCTCCTTTCCCCATCCTCTTTCTTCCTTCCCGTCGTTCCTCTTTTCCGACAAGAAAACGAGGAGTTCGCGTGCGTGTCTCGAAGCTATGCAACAGCCCGAGATCCAGGGAAGCTGGGAGGAGGGATAAACCAATACCGAGGCCGGTAGCGGACGAGTGCGTGACACGTCGAGCGCGAATGTGTGCGTTGGCGCCAGGCCGCATTCTCGCATTCGTTAACTAACACATCGAGTTAATCCCTCCGCAGCTCGTGCCTTGTTCTCCCTCACCCCAGTACCCCGTCGATATTAAGAGCGGTCACGGATACCAAATTTGCCATCCGTGGGGAGGCGAGACACCGATTTGTCCTCGGCCCGTTTGCATGCCATCGGTACGCGGTAAGATGACCGGTTTCTACTGCTGTAGATTGACCGGCAATCGTATTTCGGATCAAACTGTTCACCAGAAGAGAATACACCCGTATCCAAGCCATCGTGTCGCACACCGACAACGAAACGTATCGTCTTGATTAGCTATCGCGACCACCGTCCCGTACTTTCGTTTCAGGGACTTTGAACGAAAACGTTTAAAAAAAATATAATATCTTCCCCTCTCTGCGTTCCACGTAACTCATTAAAGTATATATATATATATATTTTTTTTTTTCTTTTCTTTACAGTCAAAGCAAGATCCAATTAACACGTTCAATTAATGGGAACGAGCAGAATCATTCTTGTCGGCGTTGGCGGGGAGTAACGCATAGAAATCAGTCAGAGAAAATACGACGTATACCCATAAAATATTTGCTTTCGCTTCAATGATCCACGAAGCGAACGTCCGATCATCGAGGTCAGTAATTAATCTGTATCAGTTTACAATGAACGAAAGAGAGCGTTGAAAGAGCACTTATGATTCCAACGACCCCGTAATCAATATTAATTGCATATTAATGAGTAAATTGCGTTGAGTCTACCCGAAGAAGTCCTTGTTTCAGGAAACTTCGAAAAGGAGAAATAAAATGAGGGGAAAAAGGAAACATTGAACTTGGTAGCCGTGACGAACGTAATAACTTGCGAAGAATAACGGGGACGCTGTCGCATGAATTGACAACGCGTTAACTCTACCTGAGATAATTGCATCGTGCCAGGAGCGTGAATCGTGTCAAACAACGTGTAAGAGCTGTGTACCGAGGCATGCGTATCGACGCGACACCCACCTAAATCATCAGCCTCTTTCTTCGTGGTCGTACACGGTACCCACAACCGTATGGACCAGTAAGCACGGTAAATAAAACGACGATGGCAACTAGAACGACGACACGAGGATGGAAAACATCAAATCAACATTCCAACAGCGTTTTTGATGGTTCGTCCACTACAAAGTCCATCTCGACGGCGAAAACAATTAGAATAATCGCAATAATCACAACAATGAAAATGATGACAGATACCAGAGGAGACTGATCATTGGTTCGATAGAATCAACATTCCAGTAGCATTCTCAACCGTTCGCCCACCTCGAAATTCATTCTCTACGTCCCCTCTCTTCAGATACCTACAGCGGATAGTCTCGTTCCAAAGTGTGAACCAAAGAAAAGGGTGACCGATGATCCGGTGCTAAGAGGGTCGAGTGGAAAAAAAGAAAGATGTCTGATAATAATAGAGAAGTGGTGTAACATCAGCAGTCCATCAAAATAATGCGTCGCAATGAAACGGTACCTCGTTTGTACATCGTTTCAACAACTACGAATACACGTGACGGCACGTGATACGGTATTGGTGATTTAACAAACGGGGTGCATCTGGGATAATCGACTGTATCGAAATTCATGGAACGATAAACGCCGTGGGTTACACGAAACTTACCCGATATTACGCATTTTCTCCCGCCTTTGATTGTTAAATAATCATCAAGATACAGTACGATGCGACTTTGCTTTCAAGGTATCAGTCGTTTACGAGATCCGAGTGTCGGTCACATACGTGTCTATTAGCTGCTGCAACTGAGGAAGGGGAAATGGAAGAGACAGAGAGAGGGAGTGAGATAAACGAGCAGAAGTGTCGGAGAGAGGGAAAGGAAAAGAGTGAAAAAGAAAGAGATGGACCTACCAGCGAATTATCTGGTATTTTCTTTCAGCCTGCGGACCCCGGAGCGACTAAGCAAAGGTCAAAAGTTGAGCAATGCTCTTCTTATCGGTGCAAACACCGCCTTCGCGTATGCAGTGCGCCGGCACCGAACGATTGATGGACTTATTCCTCTGTTGCGTGAAAACGTTCACGCTAGTCGCGTATGGCGCCTTTGTCGAGAAGAATATCTTCCACTGCGACCTAACGATCCGCTGTCAGGGGTGGACGAATTCGTACGTACAAGGAAAAAACGATCGAGTTTAAGTTAAGCTTTGTGGATCGTTTTAAACGAGCCACGTTATCACGTGCACCCCTCTCGGAGATGCGACGATCGACAGGAGCCGAACGACCAAACGAAGGGAGGAAACGCGGATTCGTTTCACGCGGCAAGCTGAAACGGGCTACTGGTCCCAGCGAAACGTACGGACCAAACGAGATAATTAAATCGACGCTGACCGACAAACAAGAAACGAACCAGAGGGAAGCGAGAAACGGGCAAAAGAAAAGATACTCCGGTACGGACCGGAGGCACACATAATGTACGAGTCCTAAGAAAAGTTGAAGTCCGTGCCGGAGGCGCGGCGCCGCGCCACCGCACGACTATAAGTAAGTCTCGCGCGGCGCGCCGCGGCTTAATGCCGTTGCCGCGTTCGTGGCGCCAAGAGGAGGGCCCATTGGCGACGATAAGCCTCCTTCGTGTCCGGCACGAACGAGAAAAAGAAACAGAGAAAAACGGAGATAGATACACAGCAGCCAGCTTTCACCCGCGTTTCAGCCAGTGAATATACTTACGTATATATATATATATACATATACCCCGGCGGGGTGTGGATCGCGACAGTATAGATAATACGTAGCTGTCAGTCGTACTCGGACCAGTGTCAGTCTAGAGTTTGCGTCGACGAACACAGTGTGACCGAGTATCGTTTGCAACACTCCTACTAGCAGCTACCAGTAACGGACGGTTTCAACCCTTACCTCTTATCTCTTAACGTTTGACATTCATTGCAATCGCGTGGCGATGCTTATGATTCTTTGAAGAAAAAAAAAAAAAAAAAAAAAAAGAAGAGAGTTGTTGGACTATCCGGGTGAAAGGTTTCCACTCCCTTGGGACGTATCTTGTACATCTATCAGTGAAAAAGATTTGAATCATCGAGTGATTATTGGCTATCGTGTTTTGTGAATTAAGAGAGGAAGGGCTGAGTGGTAAGTGTGAGTGGTGGGATAGAAGGGGTGGTTGGTATCGAGGGGGTGCGCATGGTCCGTGCGGACCGTGGAAAGATCACCTCCGTTGAAGAGCGCGGATCTTTCTATTGGGCCGTTTGGATGGTGATTAGCAGGATCGCGTTCTAACGTTTCGTAGAACGATGTCGGGGCTGCTTTACACGTTACTCGGCTTGGCGGCCAGCACCAGCCTTCATTGCGCTGTTCGCCGTGAGATAAGCCCGTGCACCTGCCGGCAGGAGGAGTTCTCCACTTCCGTGATCAACCCGGCACAGACGGCTGTCGCGGTAGCCACCGCCGTCGTGAATACCGGGAACAATGCCGGCCACCACGGACACGGGGAACGAATCGAGGTCGTGTGCGAACGGATGGATTCGTTCGAGCAAGTGGCAGGTGCGTTAAGGGGTAAATTCACCGCTGAACAACAGATCACCTTGCGGGTCTCCCATTCGAATCTGCGTGACATATCACGGCACGATTTTAAAGAGCTACGGATGTCCATCACCAGGCTCGAACTGAATCACGATCATCTAGGGTGAGTGTAAGTTTACATGCATCGAATCAAATCGGGCCTACGAGTCTATTAATTATGATCACACATGTTTCTCTTTTCTTTTCTTCTTTCAAATGGAAATTGAAAGCAATTAGAAACGCGGGTTTCGCATCGCCATACGGCGTAGGAATCTAAACGTTTATGACTCGATTTGATTGCTTTTAAACAAAGCGCTCAGTGAATGTGGTAGAATGAATACTTTCGCTTACGATCGACCTCGCTGGTTCAAGGAATCTTCCTCGATCATTTCGTGGAAGACGTAAAACCGAGGAAATTCTTCGAGTTGTCGCTGTGTTGATGAAGAAAATCGTGTGACGATGATAATGACGCGTGGTTAAGTGATATCAGTGCCACGCTTACTCTAACCACGCGTATACGTTTGATCGACTAAGTATCGCGTTTCTAGAAGTTTTTTAAGCATTCTTCACCTTCGCCTTACTTTTAACACAAATTTCTTTTTTTTATATTTAATATAATTCTGAAATTTGTTCAATTTACGATCGTTAGATCAAAGTACATCTCGTCTTGATGAAATTTAAACACGAAAAACAACGATGGCAATAGTTTATGAATATTAATTAATCGATCAATGAAACTTGAATGTTATACGATTTATAATGTTCCCTTAGCTTCGTAATACGTGTCTGACTACACATTAGTTCGTCTGAATTCCTTAATCACTGACGAAACATCAGCGAAACCAGTGACTACAGATAGTCACTGGCGAAATATCGTAAATCGTAAAATAGAAACGAGATGCAAACTAAAGAGAAGAAAAAAAAAATAGAAGAAAAAGGAGGAGACCAGTGATAGGAGATAAAGGAGAAAAAAATGTAAAGCAATGGAAAGCAGGTATTTCTATGCAAATGTTCGCCATTCAAGGCTCATAGAAGAGGATGCGTGTAAATGCATCATATGCATTGATACGAATGACAATATCTTTACGAAAGGTCATCGTCTGATGCTGCGAGCATTGAATAAAGATGTTTACATGTAACAAAGAAACAGCTCCGATTAGTTTCGTTATTTTGCAAACCGTCAACTATGCGTAACGCCTGACGGTAAAAAATTGTTGCTAATCGAAACTGAGAGAAAACGTTTCCCAAGGTAGACGGATGCATTTCGATATCTTTACACCTCGATGTAACGTTTGCGTCCTTCGATTTACATATTAATTCTAATGCACGCGTATAGTGCTATCGAAAATAATTACTGTAATCTTTGTCCTCATTTATCTTCGAAACATTCTATTTGCTTTCATATATTTTAACACTACCACCGATAAAATATTAAATAATACGACGATAGTGTACGAGAAGTGAAATTTGTGAATTCAGATATCGTCACATTGTATCCAATTAATGTAACAAATATCATTAGGAATTATATATTTGTATAAAGTGAGGATAATCGAAATGCATGTGCCACGATAGATCTCTTACGAAATCATTCGACGATGATTTATCTATACAAGAAAAAAAAAACAAGAAAAAACAGGAAAACATCGATCATAATGGATCGACGGTATCGATAAAATCTTACAATTCAAAGTTAATTCATCGATCACTGATTTTCCTTATAGAAACTCACGAGTTTTCTCGTTTCCAACTAAACAGAAATCTCCTGATCCTACGAACAACACAAAGGACGAATACTGGTCTTCCTTGATTACCCTGATACATCGTGTACTTAACGAGAGAAAACGAAAGTCCTTGGGGAACGAACAATCATCGAGAATGCGTCTTCTCGCGAAAAAGAGAAAGAAAGAGAGAGAAAGATAGAAAGACGAAGGCGAGAATGAAATCTTAATCGTGCCTGACCTCTTCGAACGAGTTATCAAGAAGCCCTGCGCTTATCATTTCGGAATAATTAAATAACGAAATGCTGTGAGCCAACGTTATGTGAATAATCGAAAGATAATGACCGTGCGTCGGCCGTGTTTTAGACGTTTCATTGGTCCATTTCTCTCAACGGTATCGCGATAAAGATTTGCACCATTACAGACGGCTGACCATATCGGTGAATTTCGATCGAACGTCACGTTTTAATTAACGCTCATCTTCGACGACTTTGCATCGATCGTTTTCGTAAAAGAAAGAAAAATGAAAATCTTGTGCCAGGCTTGTTACGAATTATCTAATTTCTAATATCGCGACTCCAGTTTCGCGAATAAACGAAAAATGCAACAAATATTTCGAGGAATACATATACACATCAGTAATGACCAACGTAATGACGTAATTAAGTCGAGCTAATTATCAAACATCGATAAGCCGATTATTCAATAGTGAAATAAAATTACGAGATGTACTTTGATATTCGTTTAATCCTTTCTGCCCTTTCTCGAAGCGTCAGGAAAAAAAAAAATGATGTTTTGTCCTCGATGGTCCGTGACTAGGACAATGAGCGATAACTTGGTTTCACTTTTGATAATTGGGAATTGTGTATCGCTCGTTAGCCATGTGTTTACAAGGGCCACATGTGTTCGCTTACAGAGGAAGATAATTCTATCGACTGATGACATTCTAAATTTTTCGAGGACAGAAAACAAGTGAATTTTCATCGAAAAAATTCGATCGTAATCTTTCAACGAAATCGCAAAAAAAGAATGCAATATCTTGCTTTTTTTTTTTTGATTCTATTAATTAACTCGATATTTCTCGCACAAAAATTTCATTCATTCGACGCGTTTCTTATTTAATTTAAACAGTTGTCACTTCACGACGGATAACCGTCCCGTTGTCGTCGTTCGAGACGGACGTTGAGCGTAACAAGGTTTAATTACGTTTACTCGTACATCGAACGAGAGAAATAAAGAGCGAATTGATGTTTTATAGGTTCGTAGACGGTGAAGTTTTCGCGGGGTTGGGAAGAACGCAATATCTTAGTCTCGCGGATAACGAGGTACCATCCATACCGAGGCATATTCTCTCGCATCTGTCCCTGTTGAGAACCCTAGATCTCAGCAGAAATCGGATAAGCCGTATAGACTCGGATGACTTTAAGGTATGCATAATTTCCTTCAGCCAAACCTAATGAATTACATATACCTTGTGTTCTCGTTTATTCGATTGATTCGAAGCTACCTCGTCTAACGCTAAGAATAAACGTAATCACGATCCTCTGACGCGTACACCTTTTCGAAATAGCGGGGAAATACGCGCGCGGAAAAACGGGGCTTCGTAAACAGGAAGAATATGAACGCGCCATTAATGACGATCAATTACGAACGTTGATGTAACCTTTCTTGACCGTTTTAGTGCTGACTGCTTTCAAGATATGCATTTATCGGACTGATTAAATCTAATCTCATTTGCAGCGAGCAACTTTTCGAATGCACGAATCGTCCTACGGTCCGCGCTTACGATTAAAGTAACTTCTGTATTTTGTAAAAATTCACCGAATTAACGGTGAAGTTTCTTTTTTTTTTTTTTCAATTTTCGCGATAATTAATCGGAGCGCAGTCTTAAGTGACTCACTCCGTAATGCAATAACAGAGTCGCGGTTCATTCACGTTCTTCGGAAATGAAATTCCGTGTCTTTCCTTCGGTCCGAACACGTTTCGCGTTAAGGTCGATTTATATTATCCGTTCAGACACGGGCCGTTTCCGATCAGTTAGGTTCCGACAAATATTGTTCTGTGTTATTGAATACGAGTGTTTATATATACCGTGATGGACCAATACTACATCGTTTTTTTCGGAACCTAACTGATCGGAAACGGCCCGTGTCTGAACGGATAATATAAATCGATCTTTACACGTGATCCGACAATGTATCCGTAACCGGCGTATGAACGAACAATTCATCTGGAAGAGAAGAGGACACAGGCGGAGTCTTCTGTTGGTGGGGTTCCCCTGGCGCTTGTCGCGCACGTGACGGGCCACGTGCAGGGAATTGTTCGCCGATCGTTCTCCAAACGATTCGTACTACTTACGAGGATTCTTTTTCACCCCTGCCTCGTCCTGTTTACCACACGTTTCGGCCGATAAAAAACAATAGAAGTACGGGAGAAACCTTATCGCAATTTTCGATCCGATCCCGCCGGATGATCTTATTCGACGCGCTGCTGGACGTCAATCAGATTAGATTCAACGGTTCCTTCGACGACGTTCGCGTTTATATTTAAAAGCTTCGTATGACGTGAAAATTTTCTTTCTTTTTCCTCTCTATCTTTCTTCGCTGTACGTAATATTGAAAGTTTGATAAAAATGAACGGGCGTCAACTTTGGAATGACTAAGGTGAAATGAAATTCATCGCGTATCTCGCGTGTATATTCCATTTTCCTTACTCGTGGTACGATACTTCAGCTTTGCATACTTGCGAAAGAAAAAGAAAAATACAACCAGACGGCTCTGATGTAATAATATCGTGTCAATGTTGCGAATTATCGCGAAAAAAAAGTGTTTATCTCGGAGTAGTCAGCAGACGCTGATAGGAATTGATCGGTTTCTAAACGAGAGTCCCCGCGAAGTGTTTCTAGTTCTCTCGTAAACGCGGATTTTCTATATTCCGTATAATAAAGTTCCTTCGATAATCAGTACACACCGAGTTATCGTACAACCGATGTTTTTTCATTAATCGTCGAGCGTGTCCTCGTGTTTAATCGCGTTTCGCCGACGCTGTTAAATACGATCTCTTTAAACCGCTGCCTCGTTTCTTTTTCTCTCGTATCCCGTGCGCGAATCAATCGTAGAACCGAAACACCAAAAGGCAAACATACTCCTGTAGTGTAAAGAAATTCTTATTTCAAGATTTTATAAGAAATCGATGGATCGCGTTTTCTCGAAATGCACTTTTTACGTATGATTTTTCAGTACAACCCGACGTTGCAGCATCTGTCGATGGCCGGAAATGCGATTTCCGAAATGGTACCGGGCTCGTTACCGCCGTTGGTGAAGCATCTTCACGTCGGCCGCAATCACTTGCAAAGCCTGAATCGAACATTACGGTACGAGACTTTCTTCATTACTGGCAAAACGAAAATTAACGATCATTCGCGAAGCTCCTGGAACGTGTATCGGACATCCTGTTTACCGTTACGACAGTGGCTGTTATTTAATTGGCTCTATTCATCGTTGATGCAACGAGTAGTTCCTCGGACTCGGCCGAAGATGATTAAGTAAACGTGCACGCAGATTATATAGACAGAGGAGAGAACAATTAAGCTCGCCGATCCAGTCACGCGCTTCAAATTTATACGTTTCATTTCGATTCTTTTCTCGATCTTCAATCGGTATTGAAAATGAAATTTTCCAATAATTCGCTCGACGGTGCATCGCAAGTGATTCGTATAAAACGGATACGATCGAACGAGTGACTGAAATCTTGTTCCAGGGATCTGAATCAGTTGGAGTGGT
The DNA here is from genome assembly GCF_051020975.1 of Osmia lignaria lignaria. Taxonomy (NCBI): domain Eukaryota; kingdom Metazoa; phylum Arthropoda; class Insecta; order Hymenoptera; family Megachilidae; genus Osmia; species Osmia lignaria. Next base: position 12,076,860 of record NC_135041.1, read on the forward strand.
TGCTAATTAACGCCAACGAGCTGACATCCTTGGACGGTGAACTACCGTCCTCTGGGCACAACTTGAAGATGCTCTATGCCGTGGATAATAAATTGACTCACCTGCCGGCGGAATTTCGTTATCTACACCGTTTGGAAACTTTGTTCCTGCAGCACAACAAGATAAGAAGCCTGGATGGCACGCTGCAAAAGGCGCGACGATTGAAATTTCTCGAACTTTCTTATAACGACCTGCAGGAGGTAATTCGATTCAATTCGACTCGTTTAACTTTCCTATTACTAAATAAGTAATAATTATGTAAATTTATCGGTGTATCGATTTCATTCGTACGGTGATCGATATCGATAAGATTCAATTTGCTCGAAAAATCTGACGTCGATATACCCACACAAACGCGGCTGATGAAAGAGCCGCGTAAAGTGCAAGTGCACGATCGTGATGCACGATAACGCGCGGAGGCGTTCGTTCAGTGTTCCATGCATTAAGTCAATTACTGCATCCTAATCTAATTACTATGTCGCGCGTTTCCTTGCGTCGAGTTGAATTTTTATTGAAACCGACGGCTGTTCGATGCTCTTCGGTCGTGATTAGTTTTATTAAATATTCTCGAACGGTCGGTTTCAAAGGTTTCCCGCGTACAATAATCGACGATAACGCAACAATTCGGAGTAAAGAGATTGTTTTCCTTCAGCTGACGGAAGCAGATTTCGTAGAAGCGGAGATGTTGGAGGACCTCGAACTCGGACACAATTCTTTGCAATCGTTGGGCGGTTCGAACGGTGGAAACGGCGACGGAAGCGGAGGGAACAGCGTCCTTTATCCTCTAAGATCTCTGAAATGCTTGAACCTGACGCACAACGAGCTTCGAGAGTTCTCTTTCGCGTCGCTTCGCGGTTTGCGCGAACTGAGATTGCTCGATCTTTCGAATAACAGAATCGGTCAGCTTCACAGAGGAAGGACACCGTCCGAGGTACGGATGTTACATCATAATCGTTATCCCGAAAGGTACGTATAAATCGTAAACGGTTAATTTTCTAAATTTCCTTACGTTTCTAGAATCTAGTGGAAGAGGAAGGTGAGGAAACGGCAGGTGGTAACATTCAGGATATGCGGCTTCAGCACAACGAGCTACGAAGTTTGGACGGTTCGCTGTTTCTCGGAATGAAAGAATTGCAGAGGCTGAATCTCAGTCACAACGCGCTCGGTCCAACGATTGGACCCCGCGATTTGCGAGGTCTCGATGGTCTCAAAGTCCTCGATCTCTCTCACAATGAGCTCACCACTCTCGAAGACACGTCGGAGGTATGCGAATCAAATTAATTGCATCCGATTCTGTTTCAATGAAGTAATTGTCTTCCTAGTCGGTACGTCCTATACGAGGCGTCTCCAAGAATTTTCTGTACACGATAACAACGTAGCGTAATTGTAATCGTAGACGTGGCTTCCATCCCTGGAAGAGTTAAACGCATCCCACAACCGTCTGGTGACACTGTCCGAAAGGGATTTCCGTGGTTTCCCGGTTCTCTGCTGGGCGGACGTCAGCGCAAATCGGATACGTACCCTCATGCCGGAACTCGTTGCGAACACGCGTTGTACTGTTCACGGAGTGCCGGACGTGCTTCGTATATACCTCCAAGGTAAGCGATTACATATTTAACGTGTCCACGATGAAAAAGAAAAGAAAACAATTTCAGAAAATTTCGCAATCTCCAGCGATAAGGTAAAGATTGCGAAATAAACGAAATTTTAATTAGTACCAACAGCTTATCGATCCCAACGAAAGGCGCTTAACGCAGGATAAAATAACCGGAAACGACATTTTCGCCTGCAAACACAGGTGTGTTTGATCAGCACGTCATCGTCTCATTTTTCATGGAAAAAACAAGATGTCATGGTACGCGAGTTAATTGGAGGCTTTCGGTAATGTAAATAGTGTACTTAACCGTGGCCCCAATCTTTACAATTATCACGAGCAAAATTACGATCAGAAAAACACAGGAGATAAAAGAAAGGATCGCAATAAGAAATCTGGTACGCGCAAATATGTAAAGTCCGTACGGTACGGTTGAAATCCGTGACGGATTTCATTTTCCACCCTCGCAAAGGATAACATCTTTGTCTGACACAGACGCGTTGAATGGGCGCCAGCTTGTAATTAATAAACACGTCGTTAAGTGTCGCGAGGACAGCGGTGCTGAGGATGGAATGAGACAGAATGAGAGAACGGGTCACGAGAGTGGTCGGTGGCGGCAGAAAATAAATTACTGGTTGATAATAACGTGGCTGGCTCCGTTCGGCTTCCGAGCCGTACATTATTTTGTTATAAGAGTTACATTTCACGCGATAACCCCCGTCGTGGCGCCATCTCTTTATTATTTATTGTATACCGAGGACGGATCGTTAGCTGTTGTTACTGTTAAATATACGGTTTTTCGTGGTTCCGTTATCGTGTACGATCCCGTTATCTCGGTCAGCTTCGTTACATTTCTTTTCACTCTCTTTTCCCTGTTCGTCGTTCACACTTTCATTGAACGAGCCCTCGTATTCGCGAAACCCCGTCCAACGATTCGCGACCATCCACGTTTCTTCGCTTGTTATTGAATTCGCTACGACACGATTAAGTATATGTTTACGGCCTCTTATCGCCGATACGGACAGTCATCGATGCAAACAAACATTTTATGCATCGCACTGATTAAGCCGTTCAATAATCTCTCTCGTTCGAGAAACATTCATTTTTCTTTTTTTTTTTTTTTTTTTCATCAGGAAACCTCTATCTATATAAATATAATATGATATGTATCTTTCTGGACGAGTACGAAAAAGTTATCCCTTTTGCGATTATCCGATGTTCTTTCTTTTCTTCTTTACAGATAATCCAGTGTTGTGCGATCCCGGACTCGCGGATCTGACGGTAGCTCTCGAAGTAAATCACGCAAAGGTCTACGGAGTGGTGAACAATTGTCCTACAACCCCCGCGGCGCCTACCGAACAGACGTCGCCTCTTCCGCCGTTACCGCCGACGCTGTTGTTGGCCGCCGCGGCGGCCGCATCCGGCGGGAACGTTTCCTTCGCCGCGACCCTCGAGTAGTCGGCCGGCAGTCGAGGAGGATCGTGAGGCGCGATCGATTCATGGGAAAAGAAAAAAATGTTCGAAAATCGAAGGAACGGGAAGACGAACCACGGGGAAATATGAGAATGATTCGATTCGTGGTCCAACCAGTCTCCGGTGTTCTCTACACCTGAGAAACGATCACGGTTCGAGCATCGGTTCCGTTGGTCGATCAAAGTAGACCGGAAGTGTGTGCAGCACTTCGGGGCCGGTGTAGGATCTTGGTGCCAAACCTCGCTTCAACTTCGACACGGGCGTTTTAGTTCGTTTCAATCTAAACCGCTTGCGTGAATTCTTGGAAACATTCGCGAAAGAAATCTGAACGAAAGAAAGAAAAAAGAAAAAAAAAAATAAACATGAATGTTGTATAATAATAGGATAACGTGGATCTACACGTACACCATCGCGCATACATACATACGCAATACCGCTCGCTCATTAACCATCCATCGAACATCGACGAGAATTTCACGCGCAACTAATCCGTCAATCGGACAGCAGCTGACCATTTGCGATTAGACGTCGGTCTTTAATCGATAATTATGTAGTAATAGATTAAATAAGTAATGCGAGATTGATATTTATTTATCGAGCTTCGAGATCACATATCGTGAGAGTATGGTTCTTTCCATCGCGAGGAACGATACGATGCGGAAGGAGTAATAAAGGACTGAAAAGAAAAATACAATTCGCGTCTAAAAGAAAAAGGGGCGTTACTCGCGCGAAAATAAATTTATTAAAAAGTTTCTGTTTTACGATAGGCGACATCGTTACGCTGTAAATAGTCATTAATCCCGCTAATTCTTTAACGCCATATGCCCTCTTCACGTTTACGTCCCTTTCGTTTTTTTTTTTTTTTTTTTTTTTTTTTTAAGTTTGTCCTCTCGCATGTATCATTCGGAACTTCCGTCTAATCTTTTCTGTTAGCGTCCTTTGAAATAGTTTTTATAGCAACATAACAGAGACGAAAGGATAGTCGGGGTATTCGAAATCGATTAACATTCGCCTTTAATCTAACTCGAAGTCTACGTTAATCATTCGTGCTTCAAAGTATTATTTGTAACGCTTAGGCGGTGTATTGTTTATTGTTCATTGATTTATCGTGTTCGAGTATCGAATGATATCACCCCCAAATCTAGCGTGCAATAATGATCATGTATAGTTAAGATGATACGTAAAAGCCTTTGTTTAAATATGTTAAATGATATTCGGAATTTGGTTTCAGGTCGAGGATGAAAAGGTTGAAATAGAATGTTTAAGTCGTTCGTTAGGTATCGTTAATACGTTGAACGCCACAGTGAAATTGAGCAATTTTTGTGGGGCGTATTAAAGCTCTAATTACTAAGAATAGTAATAATTAATTTTCAAATTTCAAGCTTTCTATTTACCATTTCACATTATTTGTACCATAGCGATGTTAATGTTTAAATTAATTCGTGAAACTTAGCGATATTGATGTTAAAATAATGTTTTTCTATTGTTTTCTTTTAATTATTCAGGCGTGTGTACCCCCATGGCGTTCAACGCGTTAATTGTATCGAAAGCGACGAATAAGGACAATACATGTTAGTAAAACCATCGAATGCCATTGTCGACATTTCGATCTTTAATTAAATTCCTGAATGATCGAGTAAACGAACGATCGGCCGGGTCAATAGTGTAAGTGAAATCTGTTAACTTACATTGTGTACGCGATACGAGCTGATTGGCAGTGGGCGATCAATTGACCCTCTCGTTAACTTGTACCAATAGGGATGAATTGTTATCAACGTGCTTCTACGCATACATAATCAATTGGCCCTTTTTCATGTACGAGTAAGGTTCGCAAATATTTTCGTACGTAGCCGCGTTAATATTCTAAATTAATGTACCGCGAACAGAGAACTCGCTAAGACGTGTAAAATCCAGTGAGAAAGTTTTATCGTCATGTTAGAATGATAATCAGCAACAATTTTGATATAATTCGCCGAATCGACACGTAATTGTATTTTTAAATAAATAATCAACGAAAAGCTACATTTTCAAAATTTTTCTTTCAACGCATACATAATAAAACGTTAGCAATAATAAATTAAAACTCTGTTCGTACTATTAACTTATACATTAACTTATCTTTGTATGAACAGTTGTTGATACCGACTGCTAGCTTCGTTAGCTAGGACTAACCATCGACGTAATTTACCGCTATAAGTTTTTAAATAAATGAATTATAAACGTTTTGCAAAGAATAAAAAGAAATTGATCAAATGTTAGATAATATTTATAGAAAAATTAACAGTTCGAAATAAATTCACCGTTTCTCTTATCTTACATAGAATTTATTCTCGCACGCTGTAGGTGCCATATATAGATAGAGATCGCATGGAGGCGTGTTTATAATTCTATTATCTAAATAATTTATCTACTGTGATCAGCAGTTTAGTGTTTTTAATAAAATTATAAGCAAATAATACATTAAAACGTGCAGCATGATACACACATAACATCAGAAAGTGACTATACTAATGATGAATATATTTTAATAAGTATATGCCAATGTTAAGTTTGCAATGTTTAGTGTTAAAAGTCATGTACGTGTAACGAGATGATTTAGATATTAACTTTTATTAATAAATGCTTTAATCTTAAAATAAGCAATTTAATATCATACAAAAATATATATTTTCTCAGTTATCGAGTTTTAATCAAAATACTCTAACAAATATTTGAACATTGTCATATCACTGTTCTGTATTTAAATAATGTTTCACAAAAATATGTCTAAGTTTACAAACAAATGTAATAACATTGGAAATCTCTGATTGTTTAGAGAAATCAATTATACCTTTGAATTCATTTAATTCTTCCATTTTAAGAATCGGTTGAATTTGCTCCACTGAAACCATTAAATATATTTGTCAATCGCAAACAATTCATATACAACTACCAAGGATAAATGTTTCATACCTTTCCATTGATTATCCGAATGATTTAAGTATACATAATATTTATCTCTTGTACTATCATCATTTACAAAGAAAGAAACTTTTATTCTTTCATAACCATCATTTTCAATGAATTGTATACTTATATCCAAATATTCCTTGTATATTTTACAAGCACGTTTAATAGCATCCCAAGCTAATAATTTTTCTTCTTTCCTCTTTGTTGATTCTGAAACAAATACATTTGGAATTTTTTGATGAAAACACTGTGTTTATTCAGTGATATATGATACACTCTAATTTCTGCTAAATACCTTGTTGTAAATCAACCATTTCAACAGATAAATTATCTCTTTTTAGTTTCGCATCATCAACATCTGCCTTTAATTTTTCTTGCTGGGTAATTGCATTTGAAATCTTCTTATCCACTATCATTTGTTGTAATTTTGTTGTATCTATTTCAGATTTCAAGTTTTCAATTTCTTGTTGCAATTCTGATATTTTGCTAATGCTTTTAGTTCTCCTCTTTGTATATTCTGTTAGAAAAAGTATAATAGAGAAACATTATCTACATTGAGCGTATCAACAGTAATTTATTTCTTTTGAGTAGATGTCAATTTTATGTAAACATATGATATTTAACATGTAATGAGTATTTGAAAAGTCTGTCTTCAATAGATAAGTTTGCGTAGCTTCTTTAAATGCTGATATACTAGATACTTTCTTTTTTCTTATTCAAATATAACGTAAGTGAATATTTTCTTATTTACACAAAATGTTTTATACACATACCAATATCATGAGCAGTTACATCCTTAACGTTAGTGGCAATTTTATTACAAAAATTGCTATAGTATGATGTTAACTTTTGTAATATGCTAAAGTCTCTATTCTGAAGAACATGTTCAATGTTACAACTAAATTCTTCCATTGTTATTGTAGCATTTTTATATCAAATTGAAAAACTATGGTATGATTAAACCTCAACGGTTTTCACATACACTGTATACTGCTGTATACTATGCTAGATTTAAAGCAATGACTACCAGATTCAACAAGACTGGATATGCCTTTATTTTCGAAGGGTCTTGATTGTGGCTAGAGAACAAGTACTCTATCCTCGTATAAAAATGTGAAACACTTTGCACTGCAACTGTCTAATGCTAGTTTTTCTATTATTTATTTAATAAACTAATTATTTGACAAACTTGTACTTTAAAAAGACCGCCATAAATTAAAATTTTAAAAATTCGATCCTAGCGCCATCTATACAAAAACGGCGCAAACTACTCAACGACTTACCGATCGATTTTTTGAAACAAGGGAACACTAGCGCATCTATCGGAGAATAGCAGAAACTAGTTGGCAAGTAGTTTCCGCGATTCTCCGATAGATGCGCTAGTGTTCCCTTGTTTCAAAAAATCGATCGGTAAGTCGTTGAGTAGTTTGCGCCGTTTTTGTATAGATGGCGCTAGGATCGAATTTTTAAAATTTTAATTTATGGCGGTCTTTTTAAAGTACAAGTTTGTCAAATAATTATTTAATTAATTTTTCGGCTTTATGCTGATTTTGACTGATCTCTGAAAAATAGAATCCTTCGAAATCCATATTAACAAGTAACGTATTCATTGAAGTTAGCTAATAATAACAATTTTAAATCGAAATAATATTGAATGCAAATTAAAAAACAAAATCATTCTATTATAATATGCACGTTGTAAATCATTCCTATTGCGTAATTTCCTTAAATATTCCTGGAATGAAACGAATTATTTGAATTAGATAACAAGGCGTAACAATTAATGGGCCATAATAATAAGCAAACATCTCACAAAATTAAACGATCTTAGTTTGTATTGATAACAGATGTTATTATTTATGGTAGAACTACATATATAAGCAACAATCAAATTCAAATCACAGCATACGTTTTTATAAACTTGTTCGATAACAAGCGAATAAAAATGTTTAAACTATTACAAATCTTTGCCATCCTCGGCATTGCCGCTGTTCTGGTATAAAATATTCCTTTCCTTTGAAATTATTTTTCATCGTTACAAAATGAAAAATCTTATAATTCCTATATTTTTCTAATCTAATCTTTCTAAGTGTAGGCCTTACCACTAACCTCGAATGAAGATGAATCAAATACCACGACTGCTAAAGATAGTGAATCATCCTCCACGACTCCTGATGATCAGGTACGTACTAGATGATGTAAGATGTTGAAAGACGTACAATTTTTCAAAATTGTAACAACTGAAATTGAAAATGTCCACCTAGAACACTGTTACACCCGAAGTTCCAAACCACAGTGGATCGCCGGATAACGGTAATCAGGACAATGATGAAAATAATAACAACACGAGTTCGGCCGATATTAAGAACAAGACCTCTAACGTTATTGACGATTTGGAACAACTCGTACAGTCGGTGGCACACGCGATAGAGAACGAATTGAAGAACGCCGCAAATTCTACTTTGAATCTCCTGGAAAATGCGAAGGGTAAAGTGAACGCAACCAAGGACAAAATTAAGAACGCTGTTCAGAACGCTACGCGAACGTTAGAAGGCATCCTGTGGAACATTAAAAATCAAACTGATAACAATTTGGAACGATTGAGAAACGCTACGCAAAACAACGTGAACAAGATTAAGGACGAACTGTCGAACGTTGTGCAAGAGGCGAGGGACGGTATCGCGACGCTTAAAAACGACACTTCCGAAATTGGGCACGATATTAGCGAGAGATTAGAAAACTTGTTAAACAAAAGTGTCGATGCTCTGAAGAATGTCAGCCAGTCTGTAAACAACGCGATCGATCAAGCTAAACAAGACGCTGCTGAAGTTTTCGAACAGGCGAAGAATGCCACATCGGAGAAGTTGCAGGAATTGAAGGATAAAGGATCAGAGCTGCTGCAGAACGTGACAGATGATCTGAAATCGTTGAGACAGGAAGGCGAGGACATTTTAAGTAAGATCGAGGATTCGTTAAATGATCTGAAGAACGAAACATCGTTGTTTGTTCATAGTATCGCGAACGAAGTCCAAGAAAAGATAAACGAAATTAAGCAAAACGTTTACAAAGCTGTGAACGAAACTGCACAGCTAGTTAACAGCACGTTGGCTAATCTTTCGGAGGAAGCTCAGCAGATCGGCGAAGAAATTAAGAATCAAAACGATCATATCAAAGACAATATCACTGATATTATGCAACATTTAAAAGAGAAGCTGCCTGATATCGCTAATAAAACTATGGATACCTTACAGCAAGTCGTTGAAGGGTTTGTTAACGAATTCGAACAAATCAAGGGGAACGTTTCCAATATTGTGTACAAGGTAGTAAAGGATGTTCTAAGCGAAATCTTAAGGATAAAGCAGGAAATATCAAACGGCATCGGAAATATGAAAAACAAAATTGAAAATATCGAAAATGAAGGTAAAGATGTGTTGCATAATGCGACAGACAAGATCCAAGATGACATAAAGAAAGTTACTGACATAATATCTACGCTGGTGGGTGACGTTAAGGATCAAACGCAGAGACGATTGCAGGAACTTAAAGACAAAGTTGACGAAATGAGGCACGAGTCCGAGGCTATGAAAGATAACATTAAACATCAAGTAGAACAGGTTCATAAAAATATCAGCGACGCTTTGAAGAAATTGGAGAACGATATGAACAACACGTTACGGAATGCTACGAATAAAGCTTTGGAGATTATAAATAACGTAAAGAATTCCACGCAGGGAATGATAAAAGAAGTTATGCAGAATACTGCTCGAGCTGTAAACGAAGCGAAAGATCAGTTCGAGGATGCTAAGAATAAGACAGCCGTTGCTTTGAACCAAACGTTGTCTTCGTTGAGACAGGATGCAGGGAAAATTTCGAATCAAACTAAAGAAACTATCAGTAATGTGGTAAACGAACTGAAAAATCAATCTTCCAATGCTCTTGATAGTCTTAAGAATATAACGAAGAAGGCTTTGAACGATGCCAAAGAGAAATCTCGTAAGTTCGCGGAGGACTTGAAAGATTCGATAGGAAAGATTGCGGAAGACTCCTCTAATTTGATCAAGGACGCGTTGCGTTCTGTTCAGAATATCGTCAGGGATGTTTTTGGTGATATTAATAATGGTATCGAGAATACGGTAAATGGTATCAAGGACATCGCTTCCGGTATATTCGATGAAGTAGCAGGCCGTCCAAAATGGAGTAAATGACGCTAAGGATGGTATAAAAGATACAATGGATAAGTTTAGGCCGTCGAATATAACGCACAATGTTGCGGACACAGTTTAACATGCAGGAAATACTGCTGATAATGTTATTGGTAATGTTCTAGATGACGCGAAATCATTTTTCTAAATTACAGTATAATATACGCAATCGCAATTAAGTACAATTAAATGTCGACGAAGTTTTGCTTTAACGCACAAATTTATTATCTACGTCTAGTGTTTTAAATGAGATATCATTTTAAAACTAATAATATAGAAGATAAAGTAACAGTAAGCAAAAAGAAAAAGCAGAACAAAGAACAAAACGTGAACTAATAAAACTTATTGCATGTATGATTAAATTAAAAAGATATGTACACACACGTGTGTGTGTATGCCTATGTATAACTGTGTATGTAAATACGTGAATAAATAAAATTTAATTTAATAGTATAAATTAAAATTATTGGAATATTATATTTGATTGTGACGATTGTATGTCATTCCAGCAAGCTATCTCTGTCATTTCCAAATTTCCATCTTCTGTTAATGTTAAAATTTGCTTATCCGAATTGTCTTTGAACTTCATTGTCAAATCTGCATCAGAGTTTGATGCCATTATCGTGGAATGCGTTGAGGTCTCGTTAATTTCAACGGGTTGTAATACGCGTACATATATTGGTTGGCCAGAAGAATCATCTATAATATAACACATTTCTTGAATACAATTTTGCGTTCATTAAACATTGTTTTTATTTTAATTCTTACCGGAACTTAAGATATTTTGTATTGGTAAATTTTCTGCACTTGACAACCTTATTATAGGTATATTTTCATTACAATTTGAAATTTGTGATCCTGTGTAAGTTTCAATGGCCATAATTGGTACGTTTTGCTGCATATTTTTTTCTAAGATTGGAATATCCAATATAGTTTCAGTGATATGTTTTAAAGATGATTCTGGAAAATATTTCTAATATAACTTATTGTGTTAACAGAAAAATCAATTTTAAAAGTGGCAGAAAAAAATAATTTGGAGCACCTGCTTGTGGCTCATTTTGAACTGTATTTTTGACATTTAAATGTTCTTTCAAGCTACAGTTATGTGATTTGTGTTCTTTTTCAGAAAACTGGACGCCACATTTATCGCAAAATACTTTCTGTTTAATATGGTTTCTAACATGATGTACCATAAATGAATTATGAAGGGTTGTGTATTGACACTTATCGCATTGTAACCAAACGTTACTTTTCTTATGTTTAGTTTTTTCAGCAACATTTGAAGATAAAATAACATCTCGTCTTTTACCCTGACAATTAGTTATAAGTTGATTGTTGCACTTTGTGATCTGTGGGGGTTGAGAACGTTTTTGTTTCTCATTATTGCCAAGAAGCTCTCCTTCTTCTAAAGAATACTTTTGTTCCAAGAATCTTAGAACATTATCACGTACGTTATATATCTCAACTTCAAGTCTATCAAGTGTATTAATAAGATTAGCACAACTTCTGCAGATTACATCGTCTTCTGATATTACTACCATGTACCTATTATAAAAAAAAAAAATTATTACTATCCTATCCTAAAATAACAGTATTAGAGTAAATGTTCTCTTTTCATAAATATCATGAAATAATAGTACCTTTCGCCAACTAATTCTCCAAGTTTTTCTATCACTTTAGTTCTTGATGTCTGTGTCCTACATGTAGCTAACGCATAATGACGCCCTTGAATTTTTGCATCACATACAAAGCATTGTAAATCTTCCAAACTTTTGCTACCATTAGAATTAATTTCAGTATTAGAAACAGTTACATTTGTACAACTGTTAGCAATATCTTCAGGGCAAATATCATGACATTGTTCCATTGACATTATTGAAGTTATATTCGCCATTATATTATTAACAATAATAATAATTTTCTAACAGGAACCAAGGTTAGGATATAGAATGATGTTCATTGATTGTAAATCAACATAAAATGAAATTTTAGTCTAGCTTGTGTTACAAATACTATACACTACTTTTTTTTACATAGTTTATTAAATATTGTTAGGAAAAAAATCAATTTTGGCAAACAAATGTTTTTTTACAGGTTTACTAAATCAAAAATTCATTCAACTTGCATGTTATGCCATCTTGTGAATATTAATGAAGATACAAATATTCATTTGTTTTCAGCCGAACTGCAAACAGAGAAAAAAGAAAACATTAAGATGTATATAATATTTATTATAATCATCTCTATACGTGTCAAGTCTATCAACTTTGACACGCTCATTTACATTATGAATTAGAAATTGATATTTGTTGCTTTCCGAATTTTCATCAAATAAATTTTTGATGCACAAATAACCGCTACTTTTACACAATTATAATCAATATGTTTATACAAATAATTTCTTTTACGAGTCACATTAGTATTAACACCTCTGAGTGTGCATAAATAGTGATTTTTTTTGAATTACAAAGGAATTGAACATCATGAAATTTTATAATGTCAAGTGTACATTTCAAACATGTCCAATATCGAGTAAATAAAAAATTTTAAATCAAGTTATGTTTAATGTAATTCGATTTAACTTTATATGAAATTAATCTTATTTGAATTACATTTCTTTATAAATATGACTTCCCTTTTTTTTTTAATTATACTTACAACAAACGTATCAAGAACGAAAAAGTATTATACACATTTTTTCTTACTTATTAACTTGAGTCAAAATAACTACCTAACCTCATAAAAATAATTCTGTATGAAACGCTGATCACAAAAGTGTTCTATGGTCGTCGCACTTGTAATGTTTTACACATAACTGTGAAAAAACAATAAAACCATATCGGGATATGATTGAAACGTACTAATAATTCTTGGACTTTACATATCTATCTTTTCAATTTTTACTTTCAGCTCTTGTTTTTTTATACTTTCTTTCTCGTCTATCTCATTTTTTTCATTATCTCTATCTTTATCTTTTCCAGAATGCGGTTGTTTCTTATCTGAATTACGGAAACGATCATAACGAGAATCTTCGTCGTCGCTAGATTTACCTCCTGCTTCTGTTTCTCTGAGGATATCACCCAAATCTTTATCGACATCGTCCCACAATTTATCACTGCTATCGGCTGGGTAATCATCATCATCGTCCTCTTCCGCTTGTCCATTTTTATTATCCTTTATATTTTTCTCAGGCTCAACATTTCCTTTTTGCTCAATTGGTTTGCCAGATTCAGTAGCATCGGTACCATCGGTCGTGGTTGTTGGTAGCGTATTATTTGCAGATAACGGTTCAGAATTTGTTGGAGATTTTGCATTTTCTGTGCTATTTACAGCATTAGGCGTAGTAGTATTAGTAGATGACGATGATTGTAGATGTATTCTTTCAGCTTGTCTTCGTAATGCCTTGTCATCGTTATCACGTACATACCTGTATAATATATTTAATCAACGTTTACGTCTATGTAAGATTAAAAAGAAACAAATATATAGAATCAGTTTCTTGAGGTTCTTACCGTTTAAGATGACTTCTAGTCGAACAGTGAAGCGCTATCGCCCTTTCACTATTTTCACTGCGTGGCAAGTACATTTTACATAATTCACAGAACTGAACTTCGACGCGTTTTATGTATTCTGCTCCTACTTTGATCATTTGTTTGCTTTTAGGTTTCTTTTCCGTGTCATTTGGACCTTCACTTTCTGGTTTCTCTTTCTTTTTCTCGGGAGACTCTTCATCTTCTGCTGTAAGTTACGTTCACGATGCAATTTTGATAAATATCTACATTTATTTGAAAATAATTATCTCGTCACTTAATTATGTACCGTCAACATCGCCTACGGAATCCAAAGTCATAAAATTCTCGAGATTAACTTCCTTATCATCTTCTTCAGGTCCGCTTGAATCTGCTTCTGCTTCGCCATTGCCAGCATTCATTCTTTCTTTTAATATACTTTTCCTCTACAAAAAGTGAAAGGTAACGAATCAAAATCAATTCAACGAAAATATCAACGAATTGAAAACAATTTAACGGTATGATAGATACGCACCTTAATATGCTCCAACGAGCACATGTGCGTTTCAAAGAGCATCGGTGATCGGAACTGCATGCGACAAGTACGGCAGAACGGTGTAAGGAAACGTTTCATTTGACGATGGGAATCTGATAGCTGATGTACTGCTTTAAGGGAACGGTAATTAAGTTTACAAATAGGACAGAACATGGTGCGAGAGGGTAGAGTACCACGCGCAGCATCGCGGGCTTCCACGCGTCGTTGGTCTTGCCGTTGCAAAACGCGCATACGGGTTAAAGTTGCTTTGTGCCGCGATGCGATTCGTCTCATTGCTGCGCTGTGACGACCCGAATACAAATGTAGCGAATACTCTTTGAAAGTAACGCTTCGATGAGCGCAATGCGGACAAGTTAGTTTAATGAATTTCCTTCCATCTCTTCTACTCGGTAATTCCTCCGAACCAGTTCTACCATGATCTGTTTTATCATTTTCATCATCTCTTTCTTCGTCGTCCCCATCGTCTTCATCGTCCTAAAATATCCACATTACAACAATTGATAACATTAATGTATCAGCAGTTTTATTACAATGGTCTTACCTCATGTTTTCGATCATCCTCCTCTTCCTTTATCTCATCTTCTTTCTCTTCTTCATCGTCAGTATTTTGTCTTTCTCTATCTTGTTTTTCTTTCTTTCTTTTTTCATCTTTTTTCTTTTTCTCTTCCTCTTCATCTTCTTCCTCATCATCACGTTCATGTGGCTGAATTAATGTTGGTAAACGTTATAAGTATGATAATTAATAATACATTAATTATTGCCGCATAATGAAAAACGGAACGTCCTAACAAACTTATGGAGTTACCTTTTCATCATCATCCCAATTACTTTTATTATCATCATCTTCTTCATCGTCATCAGAAAATTCAGCGTTAATAGCTTTGGTCATCTCTCTATCCTTGTCCTTCATGCTGGTTCCGGAGCCGGACTCCTTTTTACTTCCGGATAGCCTAGTAGTACCGCTACTAACGACACAGCAATTTTGTTTTGATTTACATTATTTCCCTTAGTCTTGTTCTGGTTCCTTTGTCTTTCATTATACCATCAATCAAAATTTTGTTTTCTTAGTTGATTATACAACAAATATCGCGATAGTATATGTTTCTTATATCCCCCATAATGAATGCATTTCGTATTGCAATAAAGGTCTTAACTATTCAGCCTTTTTGCACTGCATCGTGCTCTTATGTCTCCGCATTTTCGCGTCTTAAAATATGTGTAAGAAACAACGTTCTTATATTTTGCTTTAGTCACCGCTATGTGTAAGAACGATAAACAATGATCTCGTAAAGTACAAGTATTATAGTAGTTCTCATATCAAAAGTAATTACATTGTATTTTGATGATATATTTTTTTTTTTTTATATATATATATATTACATATATAGATGTATTGTATTTATGCATATCAGAATCAATTCCCTCTTTATTAGAACCCTGCTAAAAGTTTGCCTCTCGGTTATAGAATATTGGTTTCGTGCGATCATTTGTGTCATTTTTTTGTTTTCTTTTACCATATATGTCTATCATCGTCTTGACTCTCAGGTCATTATAGTCAGATATAGTCAGTTCGTTTACTGACAAATAAGCAAGCAGGCTACTAGGACGGTATTGCGGTTGGTAAGTGATTTATTAATTAATTACCTCCTGCGCAATTTGGTTGTGGTCATGCGCACACGCTGGATGTAGTCTCGCGATCGCGATCCTAGCAGCTTGCGTCGATAGTCGAGCGAGTGCAGAGTACGCTTGCGAGCCATGATGACGTCCGATCGAGAGCTCATGCGATGGAATCCACCCCCTCTACCGCTGCCGCGAGTTGAAATGCGACCTCTGTAGTTTGAGCTTTGATGCGATATTCGCCCTCGGCTCGAGGTATATCTTTGAGTCGGAGGTGCCATTTCACTTATTCGAGGGGGTGGTGGAGGTGCATAGCTCCGTGATGCTGAATGACGGTCCTCTGAACGATGATATGACGAGGCACGTTCGCTCTGTCTCTTGTCCTCATAAACAGCCGAAGATGACGACCCCTTATTATCGTCATATGCAGCTGACGCAGACGAACCGCCGTACGATGAAGAATACCTCTGTGAGCCGCTACCGCTACCTCCACCCTGCCAAATCAAATTCAATTGTGCTCCTTCCCATTGTATGTTTCTCTTTTCCTGCCCTTCTCTCTTTTACTCTATACACATTCCTCCCCTTTCTTCCCTCCTATCCACATATTCTCCATACATTTTTTTTTTTTTTTTTCTAATTCCATTCTGTCGATTCTTTTTCATTCCCTCATTTACATCTCATTTATAGTGCCAATCATTTAGTACAAAATCATCCAACCTTGTACTGTTACGGTCACTACACCCATTCCCGTTGGATCACCAAGATATAGATTTACCTCGCCTAAGCTTGAAAAGCACCTAAGTTTTATCTTTCATATCTCAAATATAAGTAACAGTTTGCGTACCGCTTTTTTTTTTATATTAAAAATGATCTTTACTTTTCGAAAAACATAGCATTTTTTTTTTTTTTTTTTTTCGTTTCAGTCGTAGATACAATCTCTGAATAGTAGCTATGATCAGCATTCATTTTCTTGAAGATATCAAATAAATTGAATTCTGTATGATTCTGGATTAATTGTTGATAGACCTTTCCAATTTTAATAATATAAAGATAGATACGTTGTTATGTAGTCTTACTTGTAAATCATTCTCATACAATGTTCTATGTTTCACACGTGCTTACACAGATGAAGAAATCAAACAAAGCTAACAAAATTGTAGTTCTAATGTTATCTCCTTGCATATTTTTCTTTAAGGGTAAAGTATGTAAGAAAAATACTGTTATGTATTTGCATTGCTTTTCTTTCTAAAACTTTCCATCATATATTTTAGTTTTTGGAGGTATAAGGTATAGTTATACGTTTAGAAAAGTTTGATGTTTCTCGGTCATTTTCGATTGAACATAACACAGAGTGCGTGTCCTTTATATTGGAAAGGTCTATGATTATTCATTATCTCACTGAACAGTTTCAACTGATGTAATTTGGAAAACTGCATAAATCAGTGTTCATTAGAAATTTTTGCGGAGTGGCAATGCAGGGATGCTTTCAACTTTCAATAACTGATCTGCACTGAGCAGAAAACTGGTTCAGTTGCATATTATTGCTTTACATAGAGAACAATACTGATGTAATGTCAGTATTTTAAAATTCATACTTTTATATATATCTATGTTCATTTGTTCTGATATTGTTCTGATATTTTTCAACTTGTTCTC
Source organism: Osmia lignaria lignaria (assembly GCF_051020975.1). Taxonomy (NCBI): domain Eukaryota; kingdom Metazoa; phylum Arthropoda; class Insecta; order Hymenoptera; family Megachilidae; genus Osmia; species Osmia lignaria. The sequence continues at coordinate 12,094,455 of NC_135041.1, forward strand.
GACATTTAACGCAACTGTGTGCAGGTAATAATACAAGTACCATCTAGGTGTATTTCATCTTTTAATTATGTGATGTTTTCGCAGTGTTCCACCAGTAGTGTCCCAACGCAAAAAGAATGGGTGTTCAAGTAGCCGTTGGCTCGTCGCTTGAAAGGAAAGTATGACGACTTATGAATGCCTTGCCTACTATTGCTTTCTTTTTTTTTTTATGTATATGTCTAGACGAGTGTCCTGAAAATACTTCGTACATGTAACGCAAATCTTAAATTTCATGCTTAAATCTTCTCAGTGAAAATCTTTCAGGACCATCGTTTTCTCATGCTACATAATTAAAAAATGTAAAAATTTTCTGTAAAGCAGGGCTTTCAATAGAAAAATGATACTTGACCACAGCACGGCAGGATACCGAAACAAAAGACTAATATTTGTATGTGTATCATGAAATACATACCTGGTAGGAATCACTTCTCATCCTTTTGCGGGTAGAATCACTTGACGACCGATGATCGTCTCTTCCCGAATAAGACTCCTATATGATGCAATACATATTTAAAATGATCATGATAATTTTAATCTATAATTATTCATATTTTCATGTACACACCCTTGGTCTTTTATAACTATTTGAATGTTCACCTCTTCCTCCTCTACTTGAATATCTTTCAGAACCTCCTATTAAAAACATAATTTCTTATTCTGAAATACTGCTATACAAAAATTTTGAATAAAAATTATGAAATTTTAACTAACCAGAATTGTATTTTGAACGAGAATCATAACCGGTAGTGGAATATTTAAATCTTCCACCTCTAGACGAGGAATAACCTCCTCTACTAGACATGTTTCCTCCTGTTGATCCACTGTTCCATTCGTTTCCACCACCGCCTCCTCTGCCTCTGTAGGAGCTTCCACCGCGTGAATTAAATCCACGGCCACGAGAGCTCATACTGGAGCTACAAGAAAAAAAAAATTATTCCTTAGAAACAAATGGCTTATAATGAGAAACTAAATTAAGAAGTAGACACATCTGTATTATTGAAATAAACCAATTAAAGACCTAAAGTGAAAACAAAATTGAAGTTCATATGCATATATAATTTGTTACCAACCTGCATTTATTGTAGCTATAACTCATAATTATGACTTATAGATGAGTTATAGACTTCAGATATGGTGTCAAAGGTCTATAGAGAAAACAAGAATGTTTATGTGTTGGATTAAAACATTTAAGTACATTTATATAAATTACAGTTTTCAATTAACAGTTAATTACATTTATTCAAATACCATAAATATGTACTTGTTTATTATAAAATTCAAAGTAAAAAATCTAAAAAAAAAACTTCAACAAAGGGAAAAAAATTTATTCATACAATATACGTTTCTAAATTTATAATCCACAGTAAACTTAAGAGATTAATTTTATCTTGATAAACATGGGCTTAAAACTTCGTGACAGTATTGTAATTTTTTCTATAGATACATATCTGTAAAAGTATTATAACGAATATTATTCCCAAATTATTTTTTGTCTAACTAAATCAGTTTAAATGAAATGTATACATCATAGCATGTACGATTATTCTTAATTACGTTCTTAAGCAAAGTGTTTCGGAAAACACTAACGTTTAATGAATATAAGAATTGTATAGTATTGAAAATATTTATATACTAAAGCATGTAATTTTTGAAAAAATCAAATGTATTTTCATTACAAAAATCAATAACTTCCTCTTCTATACTCGAAATTAATGGCCACATTTTGTAAAAATTTCGAAATTTCATAAATTCAAGAAAATACGTGCACGCGAACAAACGGCAACTTACCTTACACGAACAAAAAGCTCGTGAACCTTTTTATAGTATAATAACCGGTAAAATTTCTATAATAAAATTGAAATAATCAGCACGAAATTCCTCGGTCATGCCGTGGACGCGCGGTTCTGATAAAATGTCGTCTTCTCTCTGGGCTGTGGCGTCACTCTTCTTCTAACTCCTAACGATCGTTGGGAATACAGGAACAGAACCGGAAGTTAACACTATCTTGACTCATTTTTATGCTTTAATAACATTACATAATTTATTTATTAAAAATAAATAGTAAATAACAAATTAATAATTTTCAATAAACCTATTTTCACTAACACATCATGGGTGTTGTAAAGGAAATAGTTCTTAATTCGCTATTTAAGTCTGTCTATACCATGCTGCATAATTTGAAAACTGAAATAATATCTGAGAAATTAAATTCTTTCATATAATTTTAAGAACATTTAGATCCAATTGTAGTATGAAATTTTTAATTCTAGTTTGTTAAAAAATATATATAATTGTTCACTTATATGTAGATACAAGAATTTAAATTATTCTTTATTTTTATGTAATAAGGATGAAAAGGATTGCAAAGGATAAAAAACGCAACCAAAATTCAATTTTGTATGCATGAGTTTATGTTATACATTAAACAGATCAGAATTTTTTGTAATTTATTACACGTGTACGTTAATGTTACATAATGATTATGATAACAATCGTTTAGAGAACAGTTCACACAATTGCTATGTTAAAGTATCTTTTAAATCAGTAACTAAATTTTATAAATTGATGGTAAATGATAATGTTCATTTTAACATTTATTTTTATTTAATAATATTATCATTAAGTTAAAGAATTTCGATTTTAATAATAGAGATGTACAAATTCGTAAACCTAATTCATCTTATTTCGTTATTTTAGTTCTATTTACATAACAGCTTAACGTATTCCTTTATTTAAAAGCTTTTGTCACTAAATAAAATTTAATGGCAACTGAAACAGTTATTTATGATACAAATATCTACACAGAATACATACAGATGTACGAAACATAAACTTTAAATATCAAACTTTAATTAATTGCTGCTATTTGAAATAGGGAAATATAATTTTATTTTAGTTCTAATTTTTTCTTGTTTATAATACAGCATAACTATTTACATAAACAAAAAATATGTAACTTTAAATATTGTTTAGAAAGATTGATAATGAACATCAAAAATACTTTGATAATTAATATTTCCTCATTAATATTATTAATACATTAATAATTTTACGCATACTTTAGAAATACTTTATAACACGTAATTAATAAACTATGTAATGAAATTTTTATATGAAAGTGTGAGTAGGACTCTTTGAGCATTTAATCTGAAATTTACAATTTGGCAAATAAACGTACACATATTTCAGTATATTGTTATTATAATCTTACTCACACTATTACTTAGAAGACTTTATTATAGTTATAAAATATCCTACTTTTGACGATGTTACGTTTGAATTATAATCATATAAATGATTTTCAATCGTCTAAATTATAGTCTCCATCTAAAGGTGAATGAGCATTTAAATCACTAGTATTATTACTATAGTGACAACAATTTTCAACTACAATATGTGCTAGCTCTTTTATACGCTCATATGGTCTTGGATCTGACATTAAGGTTTCCAATTTTTCAAGACCATTTTCTCGTATAACCAATATGCAATATTTATGAGCTGTTAATAAATAGTTTTAGTATAATTTAAAAATTTGAAATCGTAAGAACTGTAAAAGCATTTTTAATAAAATTGAACGTATACTTACGATAAACAGTTGTAAGATTAGCAAGTGCCCAAACTGCCCAATGTTGACACTGTGGTGTATGATATATGTCTAATAAACGTAATAATGGTAGAAATGAACGATAATTAATATTGCGTTCTGATGATATATCCCATCGTTCGATAGCTTCAACCATAAGTTCAAGCACCTCATTTCGACTAGGTTTTTCGATTGTCCATGCTTCCGGGCCATCCGAAGCTATATGAGCTAATATACCAACGGCATTATATGGTACCTAACAACAGAATAAATTATATAAAAATACAGTTCTCAACAAAGCTTACAATATATACTTGTTTAAATACCTCAATGCCTTCACTGACAGTAAGAAGTAAATTTGCAAAAACGTTCATATACGGCTGTTGCATAAAATGTACTCTGAGATATTGTACTTCGGCAACATTACCAAGTAACCCCATCATATTTTTTAATAATTCTTCTTTATGAGGATATTGCTGTAAAAGTAAATGGCATTCGTGAGTCCTAAGAACTTGTTGACTTCTGAAACTTATTTCTGGATATATACATAAGTTTATGAACATAAAATTCATTGATAAAACAAACGAAAACAGAAATACGCACCTTTACACATTTGAGAAATAGGGACATTCCATCTTCGAAAAAAAATCGTTGACAATTTACAGGAGTTTCATCAGTTACATTCCACATAGTGGACCATGCTACTTCCAATACATCATCAAATGTACCAGATTCTACTCTATATCTTATTAATTCAAGCATTGTTTTGATGCAACCTAAATTGCCTAATAAACGTTTCTCTCTTCCTGTCACCCGACATGCCAAGGTATTTAAAAGAAATATTCCAATACGTTGTACATAACTTTCTTGTTCTGCATGCTTAGCCGAATGCAAAAGAAGTTCGACCAAAGCTTTATAATTCGACATCTAAATAATATTTATTTACGTATGTAAATATAAGTGTATTAATATATTTCTATGTTTTAAAAAACATAATACGGATAAAAATGCTATTAATATAATTAAAAAATGCAATACACACCACATCCTGCGGTAAGCGAAATTGACATAACGCTAAACAACCATTACGCATCATAGTTTCGTCATTTTTATGAATACTCATTCCAACAAGAAGCGTACGAACAATTCTTTCTTTTAAACGTTGCTCGAGTTCCCCTTTCTCTTTCATTTTTACAATGTAAAATAGTGTTGCACTATAAAAAACAATTTTTGCAATGAACAATTCATTTTGCATTATCGAGTCATTGTACTATCTATGATTAACAGATTACCTTCCAGATATTTGGATGTGTTTCTGAAGAGGATGTTTTTCCATTGCTTCTAATATTGCACAAAGCGCTTGATCCATTCTATGACAATTTTCATATCTGTACACATGATAAAGATCATTCAATACTTTTTGTAGTAACTCTTGTTTATTATTCATACAAACATGAGCTGCAACCAATATTTGATCTTCATTTGCATTTCCTGCTATCTGAAAGTTTAAAACATAATATCATTAGAAAAATGAAAGTTAGAAATTTTATTAGTATTATATAATCTTTGATTGCTTACCAATTTTGCTGGAATATTTCGTCGTCTACAAGCTCCATCACTTGTTCCATATAATCCTAAAAATTGTAAAGGTCTATTTATTCTGGAAGCAAGACCTGGTATATCACAAAGATCATTATTAGCCATGTCATCAAATTCAGAGTAGAAAGAATGCTCAACTGCTTGTATTCCACGATCCACTATTTGTATTCCTGCTAAATTTGTACCACTGATATCTAAAGAAGTTAGTTGTGGCAAGCCATTCACAATGTCTGTTAAGACTGTATTTGGATTTTCAAATATTCCCTGCTGGGGATTAGATTGAGAAATATCCAAATGCCTATAAGAAATTGGAAACTTTATTTTAAACCAAATTTTATTATACTATAAATTAGAAATAAATAAAATGATTACATACCTTAAATTTTTTAAATGACAAATGTTTACTAAAGCTTGTGGTTGAATATTAACATTATATAAAACTAGAGATACTAGATTAGGTATCAAATGATAAAAATCAAAATTGTCCACATTAAAACTATTAGACAAATCCAAATTTTTCAGATTTGTTAAACCAGCCAGAAGTATATTATATTCTGAGGCATAAATTGTAACATATTCTAAAGCCAAAGTACGTAAGTTTGGTGCTTTAAACACATATCCACGTTTTTGATAAGCTGGTCATTAAAAAAAGAAATATATGCATTAATATTAGATATTATTATTTGAGTTTTTAAGAAAATTGTCTTATTTTAAAAATGAATCATCAGAAAGTAGGTTTCATTCATACCTGTAATTTCTTCTGGAATGATTACAGAAGTTCCATGACATATTAAGCTTTGTAAGTTTTCTGCATTTGCATTGATATATTTAATAGAACGCTCTGTTAAACGAGGACAATCAGTAAGTTCTAATTCAACAGGCTTATGATTAGTAATAATCTGCACTGCATAATCAGTTATTTTGGATCTCACAATTTTGATACGTTTAAGTTTAGTCGTTGATACATTTTGAAATATTGTAATGAAACAATCATGTTCTTTATGTGGATCATTCCGTAAAACATATTCAATAAGTTTATCGCATATTTCACTTGGGAAAATTAGTCCTTTTGAGAGATTTCGATAGCCACGCTTATCCTTAACTGAAATGATGTCCAAATTTTTGCAGATCACTTGGAAACAAAGTTCTGCAAGTGATTCTGGACCTATGTATTGATCTAAATGAAATAAGTCATCCAAATCCGCCATTATGTACGGCAATTTAGATAAATTGCGTAAAAAGGCTCATAAGAAAGTATTAACAACAATTACGCAATTAGAACTGTCAAATATGTTAAAACGCATCAGCTGGGCATCACGGCCCCAATTCGTTACTGGAGAGAATCCTCTTATTACTATTTTCTTATTTCCTCTCAGTTGAAAAACAGATCCATAACATGTTTAATCGGCACAATGCCGTATCACTCACAAATGAATACAAAACGAATGTATTCACTTTGGATGTTGAACAAAATTCGCTCGGTGGTTAATACTACGAGGACTATTAGACATTAGACGTGTTCACGCTTGTAATTTTGACATTTCACTTGACTACCGTAGTGACGCATTCTTGAACACTTGACTATAGAGCGCACAAAATATCACCAGCATTTCTCTATAATTTGGTTGACTATCATGATTCGCGCGAAGTTCTAAATCATGATTTTTTTTAAATTTTTGTTCTAATGATAATAATTAACATAAACGATTCATTTATAATCAATCAAGATGATCCTAGGAACATTAAAGGAAAATTATTTTATTTCAAAATCTTTTAAAAAATACACATGAATATATAATAAAAACTAAATTTAAATACGTTTATAAAAGTTCATAATACTTTACACTTATATTTCTAAATAAAACTATAGTTTAAGTACATGTTATAAACGTTAATATTTATGATCCACAAGCCATACAGGCATCTCCATTTTCACGAGAGCATGAAAGTACAGCTTCTATATTTTCAGTACTTTGATTTTGTATCCAGCTGGTTTTCGAAGTATCAAACTTGTTTTCCTCCTCATTGTTTTCATTTTCTGAATTAAGAGACTCGTTAGCTGTAGTAGTACTAACATTTCGTAGTTTCGATTTATCAACTGTAAACTGAAGGGCATTTGCGGCTGGTTTTGTTCTTAGGTAGTACATACCAGTCTTTAAACCCTACAGATAAAACATATTATTTAAAAATATTTATATACTAATATTGTAACAAGAATTGTATCAATAAAACTTGAGTCTACCATCTGCCATCCATAAAAATGCATTGAAGTTAATTTTTCTGTCGAGGGTTTAGCCATATGAACATTTAAGGACTGTGATTGATCGATAAAAGCACCACGATCGGCTGCCATTTTTAAAACTGTTTTTTGCGGTATTTCCCAAACTGTTTTATAAAGCATTTTTAATTCAGTTGGTATACGTTCAACATTCTGCAATGAAAATTATGATAGTATGATAATTTCATTTTTCTTATACACGTTAAATTAACTGTACAAATGAGGAATCTAAAAAATACCAACTTGAATAGAACCATTGTTTGCTATAATTTCATTTTTCATATCTTCATCCCAAAGATCTCTTTCAGTTAAATCCCGTAGTAAATGAGGATTCACTATTTGAAATTCTCCTGATAAAACTCGTCTCGTATAAATGTTACTAGTATACGGTTCTATAGATTCGTTATTTCCTAAAATTTGCGCAGTAGATGCTGTCGGCATTGGTGCTATTAATAAAGAATTTCTGACTCCGTGTTTTGCAATTTTTTCTTTTAATGCTGCCCAATCCCATAAATCAGTTGGTGTAACATCCCACATGTCGTATTGTAAAATCTAAAAACATAGTTGTTATATTATAATAAACGTAACAGTAAATTAAAATTTAATTGTTTCTCAAATTTACTTACTCCTTTACTGATTGGACTACCTTCGTAGGTTTCATATTTACCCTTTTCTTCAGCAAGTTCACAACTAGCTTCTAATGCTCCATAGTACAATGTTTCAAATATCTGAATGTTGAGCTTTTGTGCTTCTTCACTTTCGAATGGATACCGCAACAAAAGGAATGCATCTGCAAGTCCTTGTATTCCAATACCTAAGAAATGTATGACAAATATTTATAAATAATAAAATCAAATTAGTTTTCATATTACACTGCCAACTGATAACTAAAAGTTTACCTATAGGCCTATGTTTCAAATTTGATGTTTTTGCTTCTGGAATTGGATAGTAATTGATATCAATAACTTTATCCAAATTACGAGTGACAATTTTGGTCACTTTCTTCAGTTTTTGAAAATCGAACCTTTTATTAGTAGAATTTACAAACATATTAACAGCAATTGAAGCCAAGTTGCATACAGCAACTTCATCTGCACTGGAATACTGTACAATTTCTGTACATAAGTTACTGTTCTTAATTGTACCTATGTTTTGTTGATTTGATTTTCGATTGCAATGATCTTTGTAAAGCATATATGGGGTTCCTGTTTCAACTTGAGCTACAAGAATAGCTGTCCATAAGTCTCTAGCTTGAACTTGACGCTTATACCGTTTTTCATTTTCATACCTAACAAAATATTCTTATATAAAAACAAAAGCTATTCAATTTTTTAAATACAGTCAACTAAACGCGACATATTTTACCGTGTATAAAGAGCTTCGAACTCATCACCCCAAATATCAGCTAGCCCAGGAGATTCGTGTGGGCACATTAAAGTCCAAACATCATTTGCTAGAACTCGTTTCATGAACAGATCAGGAATCCATAAAGCATAAAATAATTCTCTTGCCCTATTTTCTTCTTTACCTATTAACCATTATATCACGTTAACAAAATATTAAGAACACAAAAGACCTGTAACATACCAGTATTCTTTTTCAGATCCAAAAATTCAAAAATGTCTGCATGCCATGGCTCTAAATATATAGCAAATGCTCCTGGTCTTTTATTCCCGCCCTGATCAACATATCTAGCTGTGTTATTGTATACTCTGAGCATTGGTACTAAACCATTAGATACACCAAGTGTACCAGCTATTGGTGTACCCCTTGCTCGAATGCAATGTACGTTTAATCCAATACCACCAGCTGATTTACTAATCAGTGCGCATCTTTTCAATGTATCATAAATTCCTTCAATGCTATCTTCACTCATGGTAAGAAGAAAACAGCTGTAACAAAAATATCCGTTTTAAATCCTGAACTATTTTGTACTAGTAATTAAAAACATACCTAGACATCTGTTGTACCATTGTACATGCAGAAAACAATGTTGGTGATGCATGTGTAAAATATCTTTCTGACAAAAAATTGTAAGTTTCTATAGCTCTATCAATATCTTCCCTATGAATAGCAACTGCAACTCTCATTAGCATTTGTTGTGGCCTTTCAACAACTTTTCCATGTATCTTCAATAAATAACTTCTTTCAAGCGTTTTAAAGCCAAAATAATTATAACTGAAGTCTCTATCATAGATTATTGCTGAATTTAACTTGTTCGCATTATTTTGTATGATATTATAATACTTTTCACTGATAACAGGTTTGGGCTTATTTGTATATTGTTCCTTCACATGATATAAGTCATGTATCACATCTACAAATGAAATGAAAATAATTAAAAGTAAAACAAAGCACTGTATTGCTTAGAAATATAAACATATGAGTGTAAACATAATCTTTACCACTAAAACTTTTCTTTGTCTCTTTATGAAGATTAGAGACTGCAATTCGTGCAGCTAATACAGCATAATCTGGATGTTTAGTTGTCATAGTAGCTGCAGTCTCAGCTGCAAGATTATCTAACTCAACTGTAGAAACGCCTGAATATAAACCATTGATAACCCGGATAGTAATTGCAGACTACGGAAAAATGAGAATATGTGCTTTTAATACTTAAACATTCAACTTTGCACAAATATAAAAATTCAAAGTTATAGCTTTAATCCAACTATTATAAAGCATTGAATAAATTATTGAATTAAACTTACAGGATCAACATAGTCCATATCTAGATTGTAGCATAATTTTTGGATTCTGGATGTTATTTTATCAAAATGAACATCTTCTTTGCGTCCATCTAATAATAATAAAAATTAATTCAATATCATAACAATTAGATTTGCGATGCAACGCACCTGCATTCTTTTGAAATAATTGATGCAGCGATAAGTAAATTACAATGTATAACAACTTACCCCGCTTCACTACAAACATCTTTCCTTTTCCAACCATATCTACTTGTTCATATATTTTTGGATTAATAGTTTTTCAAGTTCAGAGAAAAACAAAGTGTTTATCTTATCTTTAGTTCAACCGACTATTGATGGGAAACGGAAGTAGAAAATAATTCAATATGGTGGTCAATATCTACCATTTGAATATAAAAGTTTCAAGAAGATAGTTTTTCTTTCTTATAGTAATGTTATACAGTGTTAAAATAAATTCTAATGAATTATTACACTATTTCTTCTAATAACTACTTATCAATAAAGGAGCAGCGCGGAATAGCTTTAAATATAGTTTAAACATACGTTGATACTTAATTCGGTTAATTTTGTTCAAAATATGAAAAACTCTGGGTTCAATTATAATATTATCAATCTACAATAAGCTGTTTAATATGAAATTGAAATCTTAATGCATTCCAGTTATTATAAACGAATCGATGATGCATAGTAAGAGTCAAGATCAAGTGTGGTTCACTGTATTTTAAATGTGCTCGCCAAAGAAGGGAGCAATTCGCGGCCATCGGTGTGGTCAATCAGTTATTAGCAGGCTCGGGGCCCTCACCATTCGCATAGTGCACCTAAATATAGAGTGACACTGTGGCACTAATTTATTGAATGAAAGGATAGGTGTGTTGGTGCTTGGGGAACAGAACGCCATTGTAGGGTAGATCTGCAGGGGCACAGTAGAAATCCCAACACTCGCTGTTTGCGGGCGGGATTTGTGAACGTAACGAAGCGGGCCGACACACGATACGATCGGTAAATCGTTTTTTTTTTTTTCACCCACGACGGTTCACGGCTGTTATCAATATATCGGTCCAGTGGAAATATCTCGTTTAGATCTCGCTGCGAAATTGTGCACGTACGTACATTGTTTGAATTGTATGGTGAAAGAAAAGTATTCTTTTCCGTGAGCGAGATTACAGCCGCTAATTAAGTGTCAGATACCGCTTGATCAGTGATTACAGTTCTCTTACGGCTATATTAATATTTCAAAAACTTTTAAATCTTCTTTTTTTTTTAATAACATATAATAAGTTTCAATGACAATAAGCTCCTTATAATGAAACCAATACGTATGTTTCTGGAATAAAAAAATAAATAAATTAATACGTTTGAAACTTAATTATTCTTTTCTTTTAATTGAAAACAAATGAATCATTTTACAAGCTCGTACGTTGATTATAAGTTTATGTTGAAGATTAATATTTTTCTTTATGAAAATGCAAAAAATTACCTTGATGTTTATTATTGTATTTTAACACTAACAGAATAGTTGAAGCTTGCGCAAACATTTTAAACATTCATTTATCTTTATTGGTCCAAGTCAGCCACTATACAATTGGGCTTATTACACAATTGATATGTGGAAGTTGTAAACTGTTTTACACCCGGAATACTGTCTTTAAAAGGACATTGCACCCATGAATTCGCCAGTGATTGTCGCTGCAACAGTTTTGTTTATAAACTGTACTTTGATTATAAGATTTTCCATTTTTTTTTTTGTCATGTTACTATGGCGATTTACCAGTAGTGCATTAAGCGCTTAAGATTGGACGACAGAATTGCAGACGAATAATTTTCTACTTCCCACTTGGCGAATTGGAAATTTAAATCGACAGAATTTTATTGTGACGAGACGCCCGCCGATCGTGGTTCGTTGTTTCACGCGATGATCTCCGATGACATCGTTTCTTTCACTGATGGCTAATCTAAAAATGGGACAAGGTTGCCCGATGGGAACAAACGTTTGACAAACGTGATTCCCGGAAGTGGCTCGTTGTCTGTCATCCATCATCATCAAGACCCTTCTGCAAAAGTGTCTCACGTAACGACGATGACCGCTGGACATTCGAACTTCTCCAGAAATGATCCTGTCGTCTTTTACTCTTTATTCAGTACAAACTCGTCCGTACCCTACGCGTGAAGAGTAAATAAATAAGAACGTATTAATCATTGTTTTAGGACGAAGAAACCCGAATCAGGTGTTGGGATTCGTTTCAAAAATGATCCAACTCCAATGAATCGGTTCCTTGGTATCCTTATAATAACACAGATTTATATATTTCAGATACGAATGAAACCTGAGAGGATGAGGTGAATTCAATCGACTTTATATTCCGGATAAAAATAATGCCTTCGAGCGGGTCAGCAAGAGTACCTAAGGTAGACAGGTCCACAAGTCCTCTGCCGCATAAGCCCGCGAATCCTGTCCAAGAATTGAAAGCTCTTTTCGCTGGACCATCCTCGAGAGTCTCAAATGGCAGTAAAGAACAAGATTTCCGTTTCGAGGCAATCCAATGCTTACAATCGTCCGTTACCAAAGAATCGAAAACACTGCCGGAACGAGGTACCTGGAGTAGCAAGGTAAATACGATAATGGAGAATTTAAGAACAAATAGATCTACATTTAATATGGAACTATCATTGCAATATTTAAGGTTGAATTCATCCTATCCGTAATTGGATTGGCAATAGGACTAGGAAACTTATGGCGATTCCCTTACCTTTGTTACAAAAATGGTGGCGGTGCTTTTATGGTCCCTTATTTTATCGCCCTGGCACTTGCCGGTGTGCCCATGTTCCTAATGGAATTATCTCTAGGGCAAATGATGACAATAGGTGGACTGGGTGTTTTTAAGATAGCACCAATTTTCAAAGGTCTCTATTGGTAATTGCTTTAATGAAATGAGCAAATACTATTTTAATCTTTCATTCTTTTGTCAACAGGTATTGGATATGCTACTTGCGTACTATCTTGCTGGACGAACGTATATTACATTATTATCCTGGCATGGGCGCTTTTCTACTTCTTAGTTTCTTTACGAATCGGTATGAAAATATGTAACATTAATAACATTGCATCACAGATACAATTTTTCTTTTAATACTTATCAAAATATATGAATAGATGTACCTTGGAGAACATGTGGTAATCCCTGGAATTCGCGTTACTGTCTCACCTCTACAGAACGTTTGGAAGCGTTGTGTTGGCCCGAAAATGGGGATACTATATGTTCTACTTCGATTGGTAATTTAAGTCACAGCTTACTGAAGGATCCAGTGAAAGAATTCTGGGAGTAAGTATCATAATTAACAGAAAAGGACACTGCGCCTTTTGTTTAAAGTTAACTCTTGATTCCTGTTTGGTATTTTTAAGACGGCGTACTCTTCAAATTTCTGACGGTGTAGAAAACGTAGGTTCGATAAGGTGGGAACTGGCAGGTACATTGGCCATCGTGTGGATCATGTGTTATTTCTGTATTTGGAAGGGCGTGAAATGGACTGGAAAAGTAAAAATTATATAATTGAAGCGCGTACCAGTGAATTATATTTATCATTAATCGTTAATTTTACACAGGTCGTTTACTTTACATCATTATTTCCATACGCGCTATTAGCGGTTCTATTGGTAAGAGGACTTACACTTCCGGGGGCGATGGAAGGTTTAAGGTACTATGCAACTCCGAACCTTTCGAAACTGGGCGATCCCGAGGTATAGAAATATTAATTTCCTTCATTAATGTCTCGTCAATTTAATTAGAATTTTAACGTGTGCTCATAGGTATGGATAGATGCAGTGACGCAAATATTTTTTTCTTATGCATTGGGTTTAGGTGCATTGGTTGCCCTTGGAAGTTACAACAAATTTAACAACAATGTGTACAAGTAAGTAATTTAAGTTTATGTATTTAATATTCTTTTCAAATTATTAATCATTTAATACTTATCTATATCAGGGATGCGCTCATCGTTTGTACAGTAAATTCGTGTACCAGTATGCTTAGCGGTGTTGTTATATTTTCTGTAGTTGGTTTTATGGCCCATGAACAACAGAAACCCGTCGCGGATGTAGCTGCCTCTGGTAATTACGATACTTGATATTAAATTTTTAAATATTTTCTATTATTTTAATTATTTTTATTTAATTAGGTCCAGGATTAGCTTTCCTCGTTTATCCTTCTGCAGTTCTAGAATTACCAGGTTCATCAATTTGGGCTTGTTTATTCTTTTTTATGCTTATCCTTATTGGTCTAGATAGCCAGGTAATTTAATGTATCTTAATGAAGTGAACATGAAAATGATTTTATAGTTTTATAGTTGAAAATGTTTTATAGTTTTGTACAGTTGAAGGCTTTATAACTGCCGCGGTGGATGAATGGCCGCAACTTCTGAGAAAACGAAAAGAGATATTCATAGCAATTGTATGTTTCATCTCGTATCTCGTTGGTCTTAGCTGCGTTACGGAAGTAAGTATTTAGTAAAATGAAATTGCATTAAGCTGAAACGTATGTAATAAGAAATAAAAAATATTCTTATAACATTTTTAGGGAGGAATGTACGTATTTCAACTCCTAGATTCGTACGCTGTGAGCGGATTTTGTCTCCTCTTTTTAATGTTTTTCGAATGCATTTCCGTTTCGTGGGCATTTGGCGTAAATCGTTTTTATGATGGCATTCGCGACATGATTGGGTATTATCCGTGTTACTGGTGGAAGATATGCTGGACGGTTACTACTCCTGCTGTTTGTGTGGTAAGATGTTTATACAGATTTGCTATCATAAAGATGTATGATAATTATTTGGAATGTTGTATAATAAGAATTAAATTTCAAATTAGGGTGTCTTCACTTTTAACATAATTAAATTTGTACCTGTGAAATACCTTACATATGAGTATCCATGGTGGAGTCATTTGTTAGGATGGCTTTGCGGTCTTTCCTCAATGTTATGTATTCCTGGGTACATGATTTACATCTGGTGTACAACATCTGGAACTACCTCTGAAGTATGTAACTTAAAAATTACCTATCCTATAGATTATGATTATTAATTTTGTAAAGCTTATATGATATTTTGTTTCCAGAAATTCCGAAAATTAGTAAGAATTGATGATGATGTTGCCACTTTACGAATGAAGTTAAATCCAACAAAAGCTGCTGCTATTAATACAGAATTTGAATTATGAACATGTCATTGTATGTACTTTGGTTTAAAAACAATTAATGACGCACGTGTGTTTTTTCGAAGTATGACTGAGGGGAAGCATGATTTCATATGTTGAACAATATCATATCCCATACTCATATAATCATTTATCATAAACGGTAAAAAATTAATTCACTAATAAAATCCAAAAAACGAATCTCTGAAAAACAAAATTTCATAAGAATAGATATTTAATTAAAATGTAATTAAAATAAAATAAATACTTTTATTTATCATACATTATACAATATCAGACTTGCCTACATTTTTATGAATGCAGTAATAAAATTTATAACTAAAAAAATGAAAAACAGAATTATATTTCTTACTTGTATCAAATTATATACATAATAACTTCATTTAAAAGTATCAATTAAAATACTTAAATTTATTTTTCTCTATTTTGTATTTCTTTAATACGTCCAATGAGTTGTTCCTTCCATTGTTCTTCAGATATAGTCTTTGCCCATTCTGGAATTGCTGTAGTTGGTAAGGTAAAAGATGCCATCATAGATTTTACTTGACTGATTTTATCTGCATCCATATCGATATTTGATCGATTACAAGGAGATGACCAAACTTCTATTGTTTCTGACATATAGTCCTGTATGATATAAAACATGATTATAAGATAAATACTACTCCTTTCTAATTGAACACTCACCTGTTGTGATTCTAATAACATAGGTGGTAATGTTTGACTAGGTTCACCTGCATTAGAGATCCATTCATCATCCTGATTAAAAAAATATTCTTTATAGTAGAAATACTTATGAGCCATAAATAGTAGACTATAAAATAATTATCATACTTCATCTTCATATAATATTGGATCACTATCTGTAGGAATTTGGGATAAAGGCACATAACCTGCCATTCCAACATCATCTTCACTATCTGAATCATTCGTTCTCTCAGTTTCAAGCAATAAATTTGGTGCATTTAATGTTGCGTCGGCAGGTTCTTGTGTTGGATCAGGAGACATAGTGCATAACTTTCTTTTTTCAATTTTGACAGCAAGTTTAACCTGTAATCTAAAGAAACATGTCAATACTGCATGTATACCGCTGTTCATCAGAGTCCATAACTGCGACGCGCAGGTTGGAAGATGGTGGGGGA
Source organism: Osmia lignaria lignaria (assembly GCF_051020975.1). Taxonomy (NCBI): domain Eukaryota; kingdom Metazoa; phylum Arthropoda; class Insecta; order Hymenoptera; family Megachilidae; genus Osmia; species Osmia lignaria. Next base: position 12,111,013 of record NC_135041.1, read on the forward strand.
ACGCAGCGAGCTCTCTGCCAATCGCTTTTCACTTCATTTGGGAGTATCGCCAATCAGGGCGAAGATGCGCACTGGAGAAGCGCGAAGAACGAAAACTGGTCCTTTCGCAGTTATGGACTCTGGTGAACTGCGGTATACACGACTTCTAACCTCACTTTTATATCCATCCTTATTTTCAATGTTAAACCTTACAAAATCTTTCTCATGCAAAATAAAAGAACTTTAAATTATATAATTAAATCTCTTACCAAAATATTTTGATTTAAACAAAGTATAAATGCCAAAAATTTATTGATGGAGATTTGACAGCAATCAGCTGATTTTCTGTATACGTTATCCCGCTTCCGAACTATCAATTTGAATTGCTAATTTCTTGTATAGTGACGCCAATAATTTTTATATAAAATTCTTAGGTGACTAATATGAGAATGATTCAAAAATGTGAAAACCGGAATAATTATTAAAATTAAGTATTATTTATTCTACCGATTTTAATCAAAAAGTTTATTATTATGTAGGTATCTTTGATCGAAAAAATAGACATTGCTTAAACAATTAAGCAAACCTTATTAAAAAGAAAAGAAAGAGCACACGATGCGATCAAAGGAAGACAATTTGCTTTTATTTAAAACTGTTCCCTAATGTACCCTAAACATTCACATTCATCCAGCAACCCTAATGACCAGCAACTTCCTGACTTTGAAGGTCAGAGGGTCGTTCTACAGGGGCCTCCATTTCTATTTAACTTAAATCTAAACAATATCTTTATTCTTCTCAGAAAACAAAAATTGCATAAGTAATAAAACAACAAGATATCTTTTCTCCAACGAACAACCATATATATCGCTGCTAAAAAGTTTAGAATATAAAATAATACGACCTAGTCGTTCGAGTGTTAATAGAGTCGTCAAATCATCGGCTGAAACTCCATCGTGATGGGAAAAAGAATATGTTGGCGGTTATTTCGAAAGGTTACTTCACACGAGGTCAGACTTGTCCTGAAATCCGAGGAAAAAGAAGTGGAAGAAAAAAATAGGTAAAGATGGCCGATCAAACGTGATTCAGCGTTCGGCGATGCACGCCCCGAAACAGACCGGTCTCCTTCTTGGTTCCGGGAATTCGTACTCCGCCAATGGGACTTCCAGCATCGGCTCCATTCACGGCCAGTATTCTGCTGGAACGTGACGACATTACTCGGGAAATACCTTGGCAATTTTATGTACTCATTCGCCGGGGAAAAATACTGGAAATCCTTTCGCAATTGTTTGGTGAATTATTAGGATTTTTGCGAAATTTGTAAAAAATAAGCGGAGAAAAGATCTGTTAAAAGGTTGCTGTGCAAAGTGTTTATTCCGTAGTTTTGTATCTTACAAGAGATTGCGATGTAACTTAGTGAACGCCTTGATACACCGATGTTGCGTCAGGATTACGCGTGATTATCGTCCATTACGAATGTTGCGTTTATCTAAAGGGTTATCCTAATTGAGTGTCACATCTTCAAATTGAAATAAAACGCAAAGTATTTGAGATTTGTGTAGTTTTTTTAACACAAAGTCTACTTTACGACATTAATCATGAAAGACAATATCATTCAAGTATCCTCCTGGGCTTTTTCCACGAGATCAATGCGTTTGATCCAATTTTCCATTAAATTTTCACACAATTGAAATTCAGCTCGACAGTAGTCTTTGGACTAAGTTTTAGACTTCACTTTTCAAAAATTCCCTTAGAGAAAGGTCTTGGTAGCCAATTGATGTTTCCTCCTCGTGAAATTACGCGTCCATTAAATTTGGTCAAACGCATCGGACACGTGGAAAAAAGCAGAGAAGGACACTTGAGTAAGTAAAGCTTAGTTTGTGTTAAAATAAAAAAACCCTACAAATCTCAAATCCTTTGCGTTTTATTTCAATTTGAAGATGTGACACTCAATTTGGATAACCCTTTACTTCCGGGAGAGTAATGTTAACCGGGGAAAAACCCTTCCCTTCCGCTTTCTCTTTGGCAACTAACTCTGCTCCAACGATTTACCAGAGAAATCGATGAATCCCGATGACGCATGCCGCTCGTTTCATGGAAATACATGAATCGTATCATGTACGAGTCACGCCGATCTCAGATGTCATTGCCTGCTGCTCTGCTTGAGAATGAACATCGTTTGGCAATTAAAACTTGTCGGTAATATTTCCAAAAGGATCGCAGCAAACAGGAACAACAGGAACAGGTTTCTTGCATCGAAGAAACAATGATTTTAATCATTACAAAATTAACCTTTGAAGATAATACTTCTTCTTCTAATACTTCTAACTCTAGAGGAGTAGAATTCGAAAGAAAATAAAAGATTTTTCAAAATCACCTAAGATCCACGTGAAATAAGGAATTTATGTAATAAAAAACGAATGGTCGTCTGATGTACCACACATGTGCATGAATCATCTTTCCTTGAATACCAGGAACACCGAATCATGTTTGTCCACCCGGCAGAAAATGAGACGATGATTTCTTCGACGTAAAGATCGGTTGAAAAATCAAGCTACGTGTTTCGTGGCGAAGAAATCGAGTGAAGGATACCCGCTGAACGAGGATCACGCTCGAGAAAGACTTTCGAACGTGTTCGCGTTAGCATCGAGTATAAATCGCACGAATTATCTGTCTCTCGAGCGATCTGATTTTCCTCTTTATCTGTCTGCGACGAATGAACAGATTCTGAGAGCCATGCACGAATTGGCGATACATTGGAAAGCGAAGTGGAAATTTTATAAAAAATCTGGAAGAGATATCGATCGAAGAGGACGAAATGGAGACTGAGCCGGTGATGGTCCCGTCTGGTAAATCTCACTCTAAAAATTGTTCATTTATTAAGAAAATATCTCGAGTTTGAGTTTGATGTTTAGATCCGTCGAAGTGGAATTCGAACCATATAGCATCATGGATCTCATGGTGTAGTCGTGCGTTTTCTATGAAATCACCCCCGGACCCCGGAAAATTTCCGTCGACGGGAAAGGAGTTGCTGAAATTGTCGTCTGACTTTTGGCAAGGAATTCCTGGCGGTAAAATTTTCGCGAAACACCTCGGGTACCTTCAGTTTCAAGTAACCGGTATACAAACGCCAGATTTATTGCAAGAGGAAAAAATCGATGGTGAGTATATTACACCGGTTGAAAATTTAACAATAGCCAATAATTACTATCACAATAGAGTATTTTGAAGTGTACGGAAATTGATGTTAGTAATACTGATTCGATTCTCGCAATAAATCCAAGCGACAACTGGATTCGTGAAGCTTAGGAAAGGTTAATAGGGGTCTAGGTGTGGATTGAAAATGACCGGAAGAGACTAACCGTTCCCCAGGGCCGATTCTCGTCCACTCGCATGCACTCCGGCCTTATCTAAGGCTTTAACGAGGGCACGATCTATTAGAGATAAGAAGGGTCCGGCAGAAAAATAAATATCCTAGACGATAATAGTCTCGTATCCCTCTACGTTCCTACCGCCCCACGATTCGATTTCCACGCGAGAAGGATGTCGATCGTTTGTCCGAAACCTGCGAGTACGATCCATGATCAAACTTCTTTCCTCTTTAAAATCTTAATATCATTGAATCAAAACGAAAGCGTACGGTTTCAAATATACAAACTTTCGAAATATAAGAAATACAGAAAAAAAGGGGTGGAAGAAGATTCGAGGGAGGAGGTGAGCAAAAGTTATTCCGTTTGTTTGGCGGGCGTAAGAACAGAGAGTGGAAAAGAGCGATTCACCTTTCGACGATGCGAAAAGGAAGAAGAGCAGAGTCTTGGCACTGTAAGCCCCGGAGATATATTGTCCGTTTGAATAACGTTGTAGGTGCTCTTGGGGGGCCACTCCGCGCCGGCAGCGGCCGTTTATTAAACGAATCAGTGTTATCGCGGTGAGAGAGCCCTCATGAATAAACCATCGAGTGTTTAGGGCGGCGAAAAGGTGGTGGCACCAGGGGTTACGGCCCCGCAGTAACCACTTCCACCCTTCTCCTTTCGTCGGCATAGCGGGGCGGAGGGCGAACTAAAACGGGCTTGGGGTGGTAAGCTCGCCACGGGGTGCGGCTATATTGTTTTCTTGATGAGCGCGAAACATCCCCCGAATCTCCGGCGTATACGGTATAATTTCACGCGTCAACCTGCACCGCGAAACTCTCAGTCGCCGAAAGCTGCGATCCTGGTAAATCATTCGTTTCTTTTCTGCGTTCGATCAATTCTAGCATCCGCATTATTAAGAATAAATAGATGGGTTGATTCGTAAAGATATCAAATGATTTAAATAGTTTTTTGATAAGAGGTCACTTGTCTACGTAATTTGTTTTTGGTTGCATTTCAATAATCAGTTGTTCATAAAATTTTATCTGCAATATGAAATTCAAACGAGTGATTTCGGCGTGCAAGGTGGCATTGGCCCTCGTGACAATGAGAGTGGGTGAAACTATAGTCGCAGACTGTTCGAAGGTGTTAAGGTATTCTGGGATGTTAGAGTGGGGGCGATAAGGGCTGAAATCACTTGGGGCAAAGGTCGCTCAGTTACTCTCTGTCCACCGACTGGTACGTTTTATTCTGCCCGTATCCACGTTTTATCGGCTTCGGTTATCAGAATTTCATGTTGTTCGCTTGTAAGATACACCTGGAGTATATAAGTGCTTGTGTGAAATGTTCACCGCTTGACTGGTTCTTTTATCGATCGATCGAAGATCTTTGGAAAATTGTTTAAAACGATCTTCAAATATCTAATTTCGTAACGTTGTATTTATTAAGTACTTGAAGTACTAGTGAAGTGCAAAACGTAATTAAACTTAAATGCGATGCGAAGAAAGTGGTCTACATAGTGATTTAAAAAACTTTTTGCTCTTTTATGTACCAGCCTTCAAATTAAAATATTTAAGTAATTTCGCAAGAAATTGATACGTGACGATCATGGACAATAACACGTATCAATTAAACAATGAGTTAAGATGATTGTTATCTTGTGTACATGTCGGATGAAGCATAATATCATAATGAGATTGATAGTAGGCCTGTCAACCACCGTCGCTTACACGGTGAAAGATTAGGCTTACGAAATCCTTCGACACGTAATGTGGAGGATTCAAACGCATCCATTGCATCTTCAGCAGGAGACCAGATTCCATCCTTCGGCAGCTGCCATTCTTTACAACGGTATTTCTTGTTATATTTCATCGATATTAGAGAAGAAATTCGTCAACTTTCAAAATATTATCACACGAAATTGATAACATCAGAGGACCTGGCCCATTCCAGACAAAAATCTTAGTTACTCTAATTACCCACATTCAATTATTATTCTTTATCTTATAACCAACACTTGTATAAGCGTCTATGACATATTTTTAAGTATTTAATTTGTTACCTTCAGCCTTGGTCAACGAAGAAGTTGCGACACCATCGGATCTCCCTCGTTTTCATTCAAAGTCCCCTTCCTTAGAACCAGGAGTTAGTCACTCGAAGGCGGGACATATTATATACAAAAAAAGAAATAAGGAAAGAAAAAAGATAATCAACGAATAGTCGCGACCATCGCTGTCCTCAAGGTTCCAACGAATCGACCTCGGAATCCAACACGGTCACCGGTGCATGCGCCCTTCCGTTTCTTGTTCGCAGAAAGGTTCAGCCTCCTACAACGGTCTTGCTCGTTGATTGGATCAACAGCTGGAGCCAGCGGTTCCGGGGCGGTCGGAGGCGGACAAGTTCAACTCTGGCAATTCCTGCTGGAGCTACTCTCGGATTCGTCGAATTCATCCTGCATCGCGTGGGAAGGTTCCAACGGGGAGTTTAAACTTACCGATCCGGATGAGGTTGCTCGGAGATGGGGCGAACGGAAGAGCAAACCGAACATGAACTACGACAAACTGTCGCGGGCACTCAGGTGAAGCCTCGATGAAAATTATAGCAAATTAAACATTAATACACAAGTTACTGATACTTTGGATGTTAAGTTGTTTATTGAAAAAAATATCCTGAATCATGAGGTACCACCTTCCAGAGCGTCACACCAAGCGTCCAATCCTGTTTCTGAAAATTCCACTAACATAAGAATATTTCTTTTTTTGCAGGTACTATTACGACAAGAATATAATGACGAAAGTGCACGGGAAACGCTATGCTTACAAATTCGATTTTCATGGACTGATGATGGCTTGCCAGGCACAAGCTGGCGTCACGCTGGAAACGTCCTCGTCATCCCGAAGTACAGGAACAAATTGTCACCCTCATCATTCGCATCATGCTCATCATTTATATCCAACAGGAGCATCAAATTCGCAACATTCTTCGGTATCAGCACATCCACCACCGCCTCCGCCACCTCCGCCTCATTACTGTTGGCCTTATCATAGATATTCTCCACCGACATAACATTGTTTTTTATTTGTGACAACCTGCCCAATTCCCTGACACATGAGATACTCCTATATTTAATGTAAGATACACTTAAGATTAAGAAGGACACGAGTACAATTAAGAAATGATTGTATACTTATTTGTAAGGAAGAAAGATTGTTGTAAATATAAATCTCTTATAATATTTAGGTAAATGTATTTAAAGCAATAGCGGTGATTCTGTGTGTTTTATTTAATATTATGATGTACAGTATGGAAATAATGTTTATTATTATAACAAATACTTTAGACAAAGTAAAATTCTTTAAAAAACGTATTATATATAGATGTTCAATCATTTCTACAGTATATTTTATTATATAAAATATTTGTTTATGTAAAAAGAAATATAATTGGAATTTTTATTATCAACTGTTCAACCTTTATTATCGACATTTCATGATGTTTTAGATCCTGAAGATGTCGCTTCCTGTCCCTTGGACAACCAATCAGAATCAGAGTGGCCATAACCATCGCGTGGTTAAATGACCGCCATTTCTCTTTCGTCATAAGAAAAGGTAAATGGAAGCACGTTGTAAAACAGTCTACTAGAAATCTGTTTATTATAACACCATCGTCGTTATTTTTATATGAAAAAGTTTCAAAATGTAAGGAAGGAGCCGAAATTATTAACAGCTTTTTATTATTTCAGGTTTCCTGTACCTCGAAAACATGTCAGACGTTGAAAAGTAAGTGTGTTTTGTGCATCATTGAATAACTCTTTATATTTGTACATATATTGTTGAATATGTCTTTTTAAATATATCGAGTAAAATTTGTATTTAAAGTCAAAGGATTGATATTAAAATTAATTATTACAGGTGTATGACAAGTTGAAATATAACTTTAAATTTGTTATGTCAAGTAGCCATTAACAAAAAGTTAAACAAAATAATTGCTTTTTAATTTATAGCGACGATGTCCCCTCTGCGATGGCAGCAGGAGGTTCAATGGACGTAATTACAGCCCTCCAAGAAGTTCTTAAAAATGCGGTTATTCACGATGGTGTTGTACATGGCCTTCATGAAGCTGCCAAAGCGTTAGATAAGTAAGTTTCCTAAACTAGTTTGCTATATTATTACAAAATAAACACGTTTTATGATGATATACTAGGTTCCCTCTTCTGAGAAATACCCGTTACATTAATAACTAATGCAGCCATTAACCTTTTCTGATATGTTATCAAAGAAATATGTTTTTGTATGTACAGTGATGTACTTCATTTTTATGTGTTTCTAAATTACTTATTCCAGGAGACAAGCTATGTTATGCATATTGGCTGACAATTGTGATGAACCCATGTATAAAAAACTGGTACAAGCACTGTGTAATGAACATCAAATACCATTAGTTAAAGTAGATAATAATAAGAAACTTGGTGAATGGGCTGGTCTTTGTAAAATTGACAGTGCTGGTAAAGCTAGAAAAGTTGTTGGCTGTTCCTGTGTTGTAATAAAGGTAATAAGTTATACATGGTAATATTTTAAGTTAATAGAATTGCAGTAATACTATATGATGATACTTTTGGCTCCCTCTGCTGAGAGAACCCAAATTAAAAGCAATGCTGTGATCAGTCCATTACTGATATTGACATAGCATGTTAACATATAATTTTTAAATAGTTTCATTTGGATTAAGTAATAATATTTTTTTAGGACTTTGGGGAAGATACTCCTGCAAAGGATGTGGTAATGGAGTATGTCAAACAGAGTTCTGTACATTAAGATCTTGTAATAAAAAATTGGATATAATTTCGTAGGTATAATTATTTAATCCTTAAATATTTTTATAATTTATACATTACTTAAACTAATTAAAACTTCATTCATATTTAGTTACAAATAAATATTTTGTTATCAAGAAGGTAACTCATATTAATCTTGTTGCTCATCCTTTACAGTTTTTGTTATTTTGTCACATATATTCTTATGACTTTCCCAATCTTTCACTTGGCATTGTCTAAAATTATGCATGAATAACTCTTTAGATGTACAGAATTCTATTTCATAACTATAAAAAATAATTGTTTACCTTCCACAGTACCAAGCTTCTTTACATTTAGAACAACGTTTTTTTGCATCCTCATGACATAAGAAACATTCTTTAGGATCAATCCAACCTAATTTATCTAAATCGTATGCATCACTTAAAATTTTTGCTGCATTTTTAATAAATTCTGCATCTTTTGTGTACAGGAGTTTCGACTGGTACTTAGCTAACTTTTTCCACTTCTTCTGATACTTTTCCATTATCGATGATTTTATCTAATAGCATTAATCGAAATCATTATTTAGCATATGAACATTCATAATTAACGATTTAATTTAGTGGTTTATAACCTGTGGTATTAGCTCTACATTTACTGTTAGAGGTCCTCTAGATTGACACTGTGACATGGTTAAATAACTTAACCATCTTTTTAAATCTATCAGTGGAGAGATTTGATCCAGTACAGTTTCGTGTAAATATTTCTGCAACTAACGCACATACGTTGTTTTTAACTTTCGTACAGGGCAATGAATAACATCAAAGTACCTTTATCAATTGAGTTAATCTATGTTCAGTGATTTCATAGTATGGTGCACTTTTTGGATTAAGTAGTAATTCCCGTAAACCAAACCATACTTGTCCTTCTATTTTAGAAATCTTTCCTTCTTCGCTCGACTTGACTTTCTTCCAACCACTGTTGTATATCATACTTTCTCCTAAAGAATTGCGATATTATCGTAATTTATTGTCCTCGCATTTTAATACAGGAGTGTAGGATATTATACCTTCTGCATTTTCCTTCTTCCACGGTTGATTTTCAATCAATTGGGCAAGTAAATAGGGTACATCATGCGTAGCAAGTAATCGCGATAATACACAAATTGGTAAATTATCCGCATATTCGGCCAAATAACGAAGGATAGAAATGCAACGCATACTGATATCAAATTCAAGTTCTTTCTTTTTTTCTAATATCTCTTCTAAACATGAACTAAAACGCAATTATTGTTCAGTGTATAAATCAAAGTAGAAGTCAGACTTTAATAATAGCTTACTTTGGATCTTTTAGATTTTCATAAATTTCAATATCTTGTATATCAAGAAGCGAAGAGACATATTTAACAGCATAATCAACAAGATCCAAACTAGAATCATCCATAGTTTCCGCACTTTCGCTGTGAAACAAAACGCTTTCTAACAAAGAGACCACAATATTTTCGTGATAGAATATAGTGAAATGCATAAATGTATTTGATGGCTCTGCATTCATTTCTACTAAAATTGGAAATACTTTGTGCTTCCATACATCAATTTGTATAGCTTCATATATAAGAATTGGAATCTATAAAATAAATATAAGATTGAAATAAGAAATTGTAATGTACTGTACATGTTATATGAATTTACCTTTTTGAAAGAGACAAACCATTCCTTTACATTTTCTTCTCGCAAAGCGTTAATTTCCAAAACATTTTGTTGATTCAATAATATTAATCTTTTATGAAATTCTAACCATCTGAAATAATATATTTAATATTTTAATTTGTATAGAGTATTATTCATGATTGTATTTCAGAAGCTTTTTTAGAAATTTAAATTATTAAGAATTGTAAGGAAATTGACCCCTCTGTTCCGATATCTTGAAGTTCGGAAATTTGTAAATTTTGTATATATGATTCGATTTCCCATGGTGAAATGATATATTCCATGCGAGTTGACATTTTTCAGAGAAAGAAATTAATGACTTAGAGTCAAAGAATTAGATTCTGAATGATGTAATGTCAACCATTTGTAAACAAAATTCAGAATCGGTATCCTGGGTAATGTGATACCACCATTTGGCTTTTTATTTTAATCTTATATGTATGGGATAGTAATACTATTACTTTCTATGAGCATACAGCTTTTATGTAATCTAATAGGACTAAATAGTACCGGATATAACCTACAACATATATATACTATTTGTTTAAAGCTAAAGCATTTTAATATTAAAAAAATGTTAAGCAAAATCATTGGAGTTTCGTTTTATATTTTAGTTATTTTAAATACAGTATTTTTATATATTTCTACATCTTTTCAAATAGGGGGTAATTATAAAAACATATGTAATATATACCCATACATATGGTAGACAAATTATAATACATTTAATTTATTTATTAATTTTATAGAAGCCAGTATTCTTCCAAATATGTCACTGATAAGTAATATAGAATTAATAAACTTATCAGAGCAGATATTCAATAAGTCTTCATATGAGTTATTCAGACATTTGATTATTAGATACCAAGGGCAGACGAATTTAAAGAATTTTACTGATGTTGCTCCTGAAAGGTATTACTTTCAAAATATCTTTCATTATACTTTTTTAATTAAATTTCGACTCTATAACTTTAGGTTGTTATATGTATCACCCAGAATTCCTTGGACAGAAACAACAAAATCTTTTATGAAGTTGCTGGATAATTATGAATTAGATACTTACCAGCCAGAAATTATAACAAAAGATGAAGATATAGAAGAAAATGAATTTATTAATAATTTAATGAAAGCAGATGTTATATTACATGTTATGAATTTTTTATCAGTCAAAGGTTTTTTTGAAAATAATTCACTAATTTATAAAAACATTTTGAAAGAAATTTGGTTTCATTTATATTCTCGAAGTAAGGGAATAAATGGTAGTTCTGGTTTTGAACATGTATTTGTAGGAGAAAGGAAACCGCGCAAAGGCATTACAGGACTTCATAACTGGATATCTTTTTCCTCTGGGGAGTTGTTAAACACAATAAATTACTTTGGGTTTTCCCATAATATGGAATTGAGTGATGTAAGTAGAAATGTAAAACTTAAGTAAGATTTGTTAAAAATAATTGCAAGTCGTTTTCAGAAGATGGGTATTTTAGAAACATATTTTACTTATGGCAATAAACGTAAAATGTCAACTATATTCATTGGTACAACACCAGAATTAGAAGTAGCACTGTATACACTTTGTTTCTTTGCAAGACCAAATAAAAGATGTAATGTCTCCTTTACTAAGTTTAAATTTAGTATTCAGACATATGTATTGCATAGTAATAACAAAAAATTCGTTGCAAGTGCTTTTCCTATTATAGGAAAAAGATGAATAAAATGAACTGTTACAAAATAAAATGCAGAACAATTCATTACAATGACAAAATACGACATGTATTTCTAAAAATAAGTAGCTGAGAATTTATAAGACAGAAAAATTGAGAATATATATAGAAACTTTTTAAGTTAGATCAATCACAGAACAGGCATCATCTTCAGTGTTAGATACTTTGATCTTGGTAGAATGTTTTTTTTTCTTTTTTGACACAGAACTGCTCGATACATTACTTGTATCTGAAGTATTTATATTATTATCCGACATTCTGTATTTTTTAGAAACCGTTGGAGAATCGTTGGAGGAATTCCATTTTGTATCTGTATCTGAATGAATTGAATCAGTTTCTGTTTTACCACCTTGTACCTTGTATTCATTTTTATCTTCATCATTATTTCTGCATATAGATGTCTAGGAATAAAATATAATTATTATTTGTCTTTTTTATTTTTGCTATGAATCTAAATTTAATTTCAAACCTTGTGCTTTTTTCGTTTGACAGGTATGACATTTTTCCCCAATGACTCTTTATTACTTTTGTCTTTCTTTGTCTTGACTTCAACTGGTTGTTGCTTAAAAATATCATTCTCCATTTCTTGTATCTCGGATACATTATTAGATTTGTCATGAATCTCGTGTATTTCTTCTAATTCATTATCTGTACTTTGTAAAGTTTTGTTTTGACTATGTGAAAATGTTGGCCCTTCTTCTAAATCTCTACAATAATAGCAATAATTATAACGACAATAATAGCAATAATTACAACTATTGAGTAATGATAATAACAACAATAATTACGTTTGTTTTGATTGTTTTTCTAACAAGCTATTTAATTTTGCATTAACTAGACTCAGCTCTTCTCTAAGCCTTTTAACAGTCATACGTAATTGTTTGCAGTTGTTAAAGCTTCCAATTAATTCCCTATAAACTTAATTAAGTTAGTAACATTTGATTATCTTTTATCACAACAACACTTACTTTTTCATAATAGAAATAAATTTAATCAGTGTGTCAGGATCTTTATCATTTCCAATCATTCTACTAACATCACTAAGAGGACCATGTAATAATGCTTGTAGTCTAAAATTAATCATTAATTTACATAAGTGAAACGTAGAATTTATAATAATGTAAATATTACATACGGTTTGAGATCTTCAAGTTTATCTTTTAATTGAGTAATTTCTTTTTTTAAATTATCAGATTTTGAACTTCGTTTTTTAAAGTATTCTATTTGCTCTTTTAAGGCATGTATTGCTGAATTCTTCTGATTGATTTCAGCTTCCAATTTATAAACTTCTTGCCTTAAGCCAGCATTTTGTTTTTCCAAAGTAACATTTTTTGAAGTATAATATTGGATATCTTTTTCTTTTAACAAAATTTGAAATTTCAAACCATCTATTTTATCCTGTAACGTGGAAGCCTGAGACTCAACAATTTCATTATTTGCAAATGTGAAATAGAGCCTATGTATTTTGCTTTGTGTCACTTTTTCTCTACATTGTGGACAACTCTTTGATCTGAAAACAAAGAATTATTAATACTATTATGAATTGAGTAAACATCCATTGAATAAGTCATTTATGTTGTATCTTACAATAATTATTGCTTGATAAATATGTGAAATCATCATTGTTAAACAGGTATTTACCTCTCAAGCCAGGCATTCAAACATTGCAAATGAAATACATGTCCACATCGGGTATAAAAAATATCATCTGTTTGCACTAATGGATCACTGCAGATAGAGCATATAACATTCATTTTACCAGAGAACTTGGTAAACAGTGCGTTTAAAAATGATATTACAAATAAATTTAAGATAAATTCATTAGTATTTCTCAATAAAAATTTTACATCATCATTCGGTTTTCTTTTTTTTCATAAAATATCTGAAATAAACTCTAATTTTCTTAATTTATGTTTCTATTAAAAGCAGCTCAAGTTTCGGAAAGGTTATGCATGTGTCGTCAAAGACGATAAACCAAATGTCAGTGGAAGGTTTTAAGTTTACCCCACTGACATTTCTATAGAGTTTGAATTTGTATAGTGTTATGAAAAACATTTACTTTACATTTACAAGACAGCTGTTTAAAAATAAAAACTATTTTCCTTTGCGCGTCATTGCAAATGAAAGTAATAAATGTTTCTTTTTCAGGAGAAATTTTTGAATGTGAAGAAGGAAGGAAAAGAAGCACGCGTTATAGATTTTGTGAACATTTATTGGAGAATTAAATCATACAAGTAAAGAACAATGACATGTAAGTTTTATTTTACGATACTCATAGTATTTACAGGCAAAATATCGAGATCTAATATATCCAGGTACTAATTGCGTAATTGAATTTAACTAGAGGTGCAAAAATTTGCGGTGTTATCTAGGGAATTTTCTACAGTTTCCTATTTAGTTGTCGGTTACCATCGTAGACCATAACAATCGATTTGGCCCGCAATTTTAGCTGCCCGAAACTTCGCGAAGAAGGAACCAGTTACCAGTGGTACCTTCTCGAAAGAACGTCTCTGGTAAAAACACTAGCAAGTGCCGGAAGATTTGCCGGTATACATGTGAGTGCGCGAATTAGGATTAAGCTTTCTCCCAGCTTATCGCTAATAATTATCACATCGTAGTATTTAATAGCGGCGTTCGCACAAAGTAAACAAGGAAGCTCGTCTTTTGAGGTGGGTGTCCATGTCACCGTAAGTCAGATAAAGGTGTGCTAAATTCACGAAGCTCCAAAACAATTTGAATTAGATATATTCACGTTTCTCAATTGAAGCTGTCATTCTATACTTTCTATTGTTTGTTGTAATTATTGTGCATCCATCAGTAGTGCAGTTGCATCCCGTATTTGCGTAGAAACATTGAACGTATACGGGACGTCAGCCATTTGTTGGTTAAAAGATTCTTACCTTACAGTAATTCTATGGTGTCTGAGGTGATGGGAAAAATTCGGATTGTTTTATTCTAAAAATCAAGTGCTTCCTTTGTATGCATTGTCGCAAATGCAGTAAATGATTTAAATAGAATACGTACAGTTTCTATTCTTATCATTTTTTTCGTCATAATGTACAAGGAATCCTTTATCTTCACGTTCGTTTTTTGAGGAAAAAAACTTCGAAAAATGGATGTTTACAAAAGAATTAAATGTTAAGGTGTAGGATATTCGAATTTGTATTGTTTATTGTTATTAAGAATTTTGTATGTCAAAATGTAAAAATGTTGTAATTACAGTCGATATTGATCTTGAATGATGTATCAAGCATTCAGCACGTAAGTATTGTCCATATTAAGTGCTGCTATAGTTAATATTAAATATTTTATGTAAAATTGAATATTTGTTAAAAGTTTCGGTCAACAGAAATTTGAATTTCTTATAGTTCAACGTATTCAAAACTTGTTCGAAAAAAAAAAAAAAAGATACACCGGTTTCGCGCTTATTTTCGACGCACATGTCATGTTGACCGAATTACGCCGAAGTATGTCGAATTTTAACGAAGTTCTACGATAAAACCCGAAACTTTCGATAGTTCCGGATTTTAGTAGAATGAACTTTAAAAATTGTATCTTTACGAAACTTGTAAAAGAATCTGATTTTTAAACGTGTGTACAATATTTTTATTAACATCATTTATTTCACGTCATGCCCACGTGTCTATATTGCGTCCAAAACCATAACCAATATCGCTCAGTGTTCTCTTATCTCATAGTGACACGTATCAACAGTGAAAAACTATAAGGTATTGCCAACTATAATGAACTTTAAAAATTAAAATAAGCTGTATTGTAAACCTTTGTTATTTAAATGTATCGCTAAAAATGCCAAAATTTGTTACGTAACGGCGTTCGTATGTGCAAAAGTATACGAAGAATAGATTTATCTTGGTATACTTTAATTAGAGTAATTTTAGACGATGATGTAGCTCCTAATTTCCGGCGATGCGTCGTTGATTTTTACTACTTCTTTGCAGAAGACAGGCGTATGTTATGTAGTCACAACTCGAACAATGTTTTGTTCGCAACGTTGACGCGTCTCCGGCATTTTAAACTCCGGTAGATGAATTTTTTTTATCCATGGTGTGTAAGACACGAGCCGCGTGCGCGACGCGTGCCAATTTTCTACGTTATCTTCTAGTTCGTTATTAGCTAACATTAACACGTGACGATAACGTGACGATAACGTTTTTTCTCCTTCTCTCTCCGGGCACGTCAAGGCAATATTTCAGTAGCAGAATCTTCGGGATTGTTCGTACAGTCAACCAGACTGTTTTGATTTACATTAACAAGCAAAACATGATTCTTAATCAAGCGATCCGAGCGTGCGATGGTGACGGTAATTACCTTATCGGAGCAAAAAGAAGAGAAAGAGAAATAGAAACTGTACGCGTAGACAGAGAAGGGCGTTTAGATAGCAGTTACACGGTCACGTGGCCCTTTTGTGTAATGAAGGAGATACATGTAGTTTAAGGTTTCCAAGCATGTTCGAATCGATACTGCCTTGTTTTACTCTCTTAATATTGCAAAACATACGTTCATGTTTGAGCATTAAATTATCACTAGGCTTCCTTTGGTTAAGAGTAAGTATAGGGGACGGAACCTACCACCCTAGGGGAACTTACAGTCTAACTCCGAACTTTTTATTCTTATGCTGGGGCCACGTCTAATGCGATATTCAATGTAATAATTAACGCGCTAATAGTATAACGGCATTGTTAATAACGTTAGGTGTTAAATGGGTGGCGATATTTTTTCACACATCAAAATTAATACATAAACATAGCCACTTAAAACTGTAACACCTAACGTGTAATATTTTTTTTTCTCATTAATTTGGCCCCAGCATTAGGGATAAATAACGTAAGTGACAAATCCTACACTCCCTCTTAACTAACTTATACATAGCCATGTACGTAATAAGTCGCGATAACAAAAATTCTGTTTAATTTAAAAAAAATGATAAGTCACCATCGGGATGCATTGTTTTGCTTACACCGGTTGATAAGTGTCAGAACGAGAAAGATAGATATCCGTTTTCTCGTTCGGTCACATTGGCGAAAACGAAAAGAGGGGAAAGTTCGTACGGTTCCACAGCCAGACAGCTGGTCGTCGGGTTCGATTCGCGCCTGAATGAGTTCGCGCTTAGCCAGTCGCACGATATACCGTTGAATTTCGCAGCAATAATTATTCTAATTAAAAAAAAAAAAAAGAAAAAAATTGACAAGTTGTAACAATCGTGTATTTACGAATCACGGTTATCTGTCACGTACACGTTGACAGTCGGGGCACCGGTATGACGTGTAAGGCTGTCCGCGACGGCGACGACAGCGTACGTGCTGTCCCATTAACATTTTATCCGGGAATTAAAAGATAACGAGAGATAACCCTGATCGTCCGTCACGACACGCGACGACACGCTGCGTGCTGCGTGAGACAGAGCGAGAGCGAGAGTGAGGGAACGATGGAGGGGGGGTAGAGGATGGAAAGAGAGAAAAAGAGAAGGAGGCGGTGTGATGTTTACGTATGCGGCGACGGGGTGGCGGTAGCGGTGGTTGACGGTGGTGGCATTGACGGAGGACGTGCGTCGGTGGTGGTGTGCACGAGGGGCAACCGCTGGATGGCCAAAAGGTCGCGGCCCCGCCATTGATACGGTCGCGGAGAGAGCGCACTTTGGACCAATTCCTCGCGACGTCTAACTCGAATAAACCGAGGGGTACGCGGCGTTATTACTTCAGTGCTCCTTCGGCCATACACCGCGGCACACTCTCTCGTCGATCAAACGAATCTCTTTCTTTTCTTCTTTCTCTCCTTTAAACTTTCACTCTATTTTACCGTGTCACGAACCTTGCGTTTCATTATCCTTCTAATTTTACTTTCTTCCCTTCTCTGTACCACGTATATGTACCTCTAACCTTGCTCGTACCGTGTTCGATCCGCCCTCCCGTCGAGATAAACAGAACGTGTCGAGTAAGCCTGAACGACACGGATAATCAGGGTTCACGTCAGAACGAAGGACGAGTTCTCTCGATCAGCATCTCGAAGCATCACGAGAGACCGTGTCGCGTGTAACCAGTTGAAAAAAATAAAAAGAGAAATAGAACACTTGAGAGCAGCCAAAGAGGTGTCTTTGCGTGGCGCTCGACGAGAGAGAGACTACTAGCCAACGGAACCGATCGAGGTTTTCCTTCGACTTCGGTTTCGCGTACACGTGATCGCACGTGTGGTTACGTACCCGAGCAGTTGATCGGAAAGGCGCTGCCGAGCCGGTGGTAGCCGTGTTTCGACGTAGACGCGCGAGCCCGAAGGAAAAGAGAAGGAGAGGAGACACACTCGTGTAGAGTCGCGCGACGTTAACGTTCGCGGTGTGTCTCTTTTTTCTGCACCGAACAGCTGATCTGAAAACGTCAAAATGTCTACAGAACCGGGTAGCTTCACCTCCAACGGGAGCATGATCGTCGTCAGCAACAGGTTGCCGTTCGTCTTGAAGAGGAACGAGGTGACCGGAAAATTGGAACGCAAGGCCAGGTTAGTGTATTAAAGCAGACAGTTCTATTTTCCATTTTCTCACCATCTTTACCTCTTATTTCTTTGTTTATACCGATCCTCATGTTTGCCTTTGTTTACAAACGAACCGCGTTCCATGACTAAGGTAGATTTAAGTTATTCCTTATTGCTTAGGCAAACATTGTTATGGGTCATAATAATTTTCATTTTCAAATACGTTTACAATTCAAATAAATATTGTACTTGGGTTCGATGCAAAAATTGTCGGTTATACGCACGTGGGCGCGCGATGTTCGCGAATTGGCATTGAATTTTTCGCTGCACGTTTTGCAGCGATTGAACTCGGATCACGCGTTAACAAGAGATTTGCAGGATCAACGAGGTTGACGGTACTCCTCCGAATGAATATTTGATCGAACGGTAATTTATTCCGTTGCGTAAACAAGTCGATAGAAATATCGACGGAGGACGTATTGACGTAAGGCTAGGAGGGAAATGTGCGCGGGGTCATGCGGATACATTCGTTAAATACCGACTTCTCTCTCTGATTAAATTCGAATTTCGCATTCCGTGTTTGCGCAAGAATCATCCGGAAATATGGTTCGATTAACCGGTATCGATTTTCTTTTAACGATTCTCACACCAAACAGCACTTTCTTAATTCCTCGTCAACAGTGTAATAAATTATCTAATACTTCCTTATTTGTACCGTCGATGCTACATAATTCCTATTTTTCTGAGTAATTTGTCAGAGTAGAAATGTGCGTGTTGATAGAAATCGCATTGAAACTGCTGGTTATTTATTTTCCTCGTTAAAATTGCCAGGGTTTCTTGTTTCTTTCGAGTGTTACATTTTTTCTTCCTTCAGTTGCAAGCGATGTTGCAAGTAATTAAGATTATTGTTAATTGTGACTTAGTCGTTGCGCGCTGCAGGCGTTGCGCTTGCAACGTTTATTTATGGTACACGAAAAAATAGTACGTGATTACACATCCCGCGTGGTGTTCTACGTTGAGAAGCTTCGATATAGGGTACCAGGGTGACGAAATTTTTCGTAAGAACACGTTCCTCGATGGTCATCCCCGATTCATTTTGTTGATCTATAAATTCGTTTTTATTTCTATGAATCATGTTTTGGAGCACGTTGACCAAATATGAAAGCGTGCCAAATAGACGTTGCCTTTCAATGTACGATGGAAAATTAATAATTTTAATATAATAATGGTAGCGAATACTAGGCATTGCTATTTAATTGTTCGTTCGAGGTGTGTTTAAACATTCGTCTGAAATTTCTCATGCCACGAAACGTGTTAAAACGAATAATAAGCCTAATGAGCTGCATTGAATACCGTATTTCGCTACTGCGTTACAAGAACCTTTTCATGTGTTTTTTTCCTCTTCTCTGTTTTCCTTTCTGTCTTCAGTTGTATCTCATTGTGAGTTTTTAAACGAGCCACCAGGCGAGTGACAGGGTTAAAAAGATAAGAAAATCGTATACTATGTTGACAAGCAGAATCCTCGATACAGAAAATTCTAACATTGAAAATTGTGTTACATATGTGTTTACTTATGGATAGAATTGTTTGCAACGAACTAGTATCTTTCTTAATTTATTGTCTCGGCTATTGTAAATTATCTGTTCTTCATTCTCATTAATTCTCTGACTATCACGTTAAGCCTTGTCATTTACAATTAGTAATTTTGTTCCTGATAAATTGCCTTTAATTTCTTCTGTCTTTAATGAGATAAAGTAATAAATATTCTTTCCAAGACTTGTACACTCGCGATCAAATTAGGCTGAAAATTTTAATTTTTATTAATATTAAAAGTAATTTAGAAAAGAAAGTAACATAATTTTTATAATTAAATATCAATTCAAACTTTCTCGCGTATACATTTGTATGAAAGTTGAGGGGGATGCACAGACCTATGCATCTATGAGGCCCTTTTCGTTCCATCGTCATTCTTCCCGCAGATTCCTACGGGAAAGTGTCAGAATCCGGGACATCACGATCGCGGTTGTACACGACAGACTTTTTACACAAATTTGTTACAATCGATCGTTTGTTATCCCAACTCTAAAGCATGTGTCAATCCGTAAAGACAGCCTTTATCTCGTTCGGTGATTACGAGTAGTAACTTTATCTGTTTATTTGCGTGAATCACCGTATCGTTCGTTGATTCGTGCTTATTAATAAATAATGTCAGCTAGCGCAAAAAAAGGCTAGACGGTCTGTTCGCGAGCAGCAATTGAAATAATTAATCAAACCCCGCCGGAGATAAAGTAACTCCGAGAACTACCCAACTTTGTCTGTTTCGAGGGAAAATAATTCTAGACCGGCTTAATCTAATCGCAAACTTCGTCGCAGAAATAGGGATAAACGCGGAGGATTTCTTCTTTTGTCATTGCTCGCCTTCAGCGTATATAACATTAAAGATTAAAGGTCCATGGTTTGTAAACAAACGGTAAAGATTAAACGAAGCGAACGAACATGCAGCTTAAGCTGATTACATACTGCATTCGAATTGCATCGGTGAAACATGCAAACAAACAAGCCGCGTGCAACGATAACGTAATCGTAATCGATTTAAAAGCAAAAATTCCATGGAACATTTTCGAGTAACATAGATCATTGCGTTTCGTTAAGTATTCTTATCTACAGGTGTTGATTTTTCTTTTCCCGTCGAGATAACGAAGTAACTTCAAGTACCCTTGATCCTCGAAAATCCCGGCGTTTCCGATCGCGTTAATTCACTTTATCCTTTAATGAGAATCGACCACTTGATGACTAGAAAATTCCTGATAACGATCAAGGGATTCTTGGAGGATCATCGATAAAACGGTGCGATCTCATTCAGAAAGCGTGTCTCGCGATGACACGTGCTTCCCGCGTGCATTCGCGTTACGTGCACTGAGTAATATATTATCGCGATCGTCGCAGTGGTTACTTCCTCGATTTGCGCAGACGAGACACAATGAGAACCGTGGAAAAACACGAACCTCGTCACCGTTGGCATTGATTCTTTTGAAAAAGTGGTACGTTGGTCGTGCGCTTGATTTTTTAAAATTTCAAATCGATACTTTAACACTGATATTTTGTAAAATCAATAACTCTTTGATTTTTCGGACACAATCGATGTGACACAATTGCAAATACAAGATCGAAGCGTATCCACGAGTAACGTACACAGTGAAATCGTGGCATTCTCGAAATAGTATTCGGTGGTAATAATAGCGTGCATCAATCGCTTCCGTGTCGTTGCAATAATAGTAATGTCACCGACCGGGAATTCGCACGTGTTGCCGTGTGATTCAGTAATCCGTAAAATTAACGATCGTGGATCATCTTTGGATGAGATAAATAAAAATGCATTGCCGGAAGAGGAACTGTATTCTCCAGTAAGATTGCGATCTTTAAAACATGAACTTCAAGGTTTACTGCTAAAGTTTTTGTAATTATAACTTTGCTTTAATGTCAGGTTGAAAAATGTTTTTTCTTGCTTAATTGAAGGCTACCAGCGGACCATTTGACGTTAAGATGTATTCTTTGAAATTGCGATGGCAATGGTACACGAGGACGTGCGAGTTTCATTGATCAATGTTATTACGTCAATAGTCGCGAATATGTAGGAATAACTAGAAAAGGACGAGTACAAAGTTGCCAAGTTTGACCTAGTACAATAATTGGAATCCTTTTGTC
Organism: Osmia lignaria lignaria; assembly: GCF_051020975.1. Taxonomy (NCBI): domain Eukaryota; kingdom Metazoa; phylum Arthropoda; class Insecta; order Hymenoptera; family Megachilidae; genus Osmia; species Osmia lignaria. The sequence continues at coordinate 12,132,752 of NC_135041.1, forward strand.
GGGATGCGCTGAATGGTAGCCAAGTTTCATTAAAAATTCATAATTATGCCACTTCAGTTTCGCGATAAGTGAACGCAAACCCATTCATGGGTTCGAGGATCCATCTACTGGATCGAGTTGAATATGGAGCAAGGTCGGAGGGCGCACTCGTTCTCGTAATTAAAATTTTGCGATTAACACGTTGAACACCATGGAAGGCCCCGCAAATTACTAAATAATTAAAAGAAAACAATAGAAAAACATTATTTCAAGTAATATTGCTATGGTACAAACAATGTAAAATGGCAAATAGAAAGTTTGAAATTTGAAATTTGCAAATTAATTAATACTATTCTTAGTAATTAGAGCTTTAATACGTCCTATAAAAAAATGCCCAATTTCACAGTGGCGTTCAACGTGTTAAAAATCTCACACGTTTCTACGGTTGACACGATCGATCCTTGTATTTGTCGTTATGTAAATATGATCGTTGGTACCCTGACGAATCGTTACATAGAGTCGATCGAAGAGGTCTTTCAATATTATCCTGCTCTTCTTATCGCTCGATACGTCGATGACGGGAACTCGGTGAACTTTTATATTTACGTAGGGGATGTTTTTTTTTTTTTCATGTGCCGCGTTCGGTATCTTTATTATTATTGCGTAGATGACAGGCGGTCGTTTGTACGATAAAACTCTTTTATTCTATTATTGATTCCGGAATAATTGGCGTGCAACGTATTCGCAATTCTACCGATCGCTGCTCTGATCCCTCTACAAGATACCTTTTCGAAAATTTTTATTTGCTTCCGCTATTTTCTCTACGTACATTCTCTTAATAACATTTATCATTTCCTTTTTTCAGCGCCGGAGGTCTTGTAACCGCGGTTGCACCGGTTGTTATAAGCGGAAATGGAGTGTGGGTCGGATGGCCGGGAATGCACATGGAAAATCGAAACGAACCGATTCCCGAATCCGATCCTAACGATCGTACGCCAACGGCTGGCCTTCTATCTCGTAAGGTAAGTTTCTTTTAAACTAATGAAAGTTATTCCAAAACGCGCGATTACGTCGTAAAAAAAGATGCAATTGCAGAAAGATAAACTTGGTTAAAACATGTAACCCTTCTCCCTCGCTGTTGCTTTATCTTCAACCAAACAGAAGATACGTCTTATTCCAATCGCATGACTTATTGTACACAAAAGAATATCTGTTTTAACGATATCATTAATTTTACATTATTTTACATCTTTATATCGACAGCAGTTTATTGAACAAAGCAGCCGATTGATTTGATCGATATCACGTTTGAATATATAAGATACTCTGGTAATTTTTATTGTGCTCCATTTAATATATTACGAACATTGAAATTCGGTAAAATTCTGTGTCGGATTACTAGTTGGCCAGAGGAATGGTTTATTTTCGTAGCAGTTACTAGAATACCTAGGAAATCCTCTAAATATAATTCCACCGGCCAGCCACTCGTCCGGTGATCAATTGACAATTGCGATGGTATTTTATAATTACACCAGTTCAGTAGGCCGTAACATTATTTATCGGTAAATTCCGAACTACCTCGTTCCCAATATCAAATTCCAGCTTCCATGAAATTATTTCCCCACGATCTTCCTCCGATAACCTACTTTATCAGAAGCTCGATCGATCTCGTGAATTTTCCTGGAAAATCGTAATATCCTTTGCGACTTTAACGATCAACATTGTTTTCTTCGAAAATATGGTTAATTGATCCGGAAAGTTCAATTTTTCCAAGGATGTTTGACGAGATAACGAGCAAAGTTAATTTGTCGAATGACTAGAACTTCGTTAATCCTAAGTCAATAGAGAGTACAATTGATAACTTTGTATTTAGCTGTTATTTTCCAGAGTATCATCTACGTTTCAAAGTATAAATTTACATGATGTTTGACCTACGTTCACCGAAAGGTCGTTTCTTTGACAAATATTTAAAAAGTGCAGTCACTCATCCGCGTTTTAATCATTTTTTAAAGAATCTTTTATTGAAAGTCCTTGTTATGAATGTTTGATTAGCATCTACCGATTGGAAGGCAGTGTAATGAGTGGTTTGGCAGTCTAAGCGATAAGGCAAAACGTTGTTGAAACGTATTCATGAAAATCGTTTTACACCCACCGTTTACCATCGAAAAACAACTAATTAGTGTACTTAATAAATTGTGAATCATTGTCACTGTCGTGTCACATGAACGGGCAAGTTTCTGAATCGCGTAACACCCACGCCGTGCATACATACGTTGAACATGTTACTCTGATATTGCGGGTACAGGTTAACCTTCGCATTGATAGTTTATTCGTAACTTCTTGCCATGTTCTGAGTCACTCATTCCCACCTTTCATGGCTCGTAATGTTCCATTAAGCTCGAATTACCGAAAAATATTCCATCGACTCGCTCGAGTTTACGGTATCGATCGAACGTTCAGTAATTCTAATATCTAGCCGAGAAACTTCTTCTTAACCCTTTGGATTCTTTCGCTTTTGTAATTAAAATTTTTTGTCTTAATCTCCTTGCAAGAGATTACTAATTAGAAAAGTCAAAAACTTTCCAACGAAGGGTTGAGGGATTCCTGTGAAAATTAAAATATCCGTCTCTACTTTGGTGATCCGGTACTCAACGTACTAAAGATATTATATTTAAAACTTCTTAGCTTATCGTCTTTAATTGGCAAGTGTCGCGACATGAAAACATTGAAACATCCGACACCTGTGTATAGCTGTATTTATTATTTATATTAACCGTCATAATTGTCGTCACGAGTACATCCTGTGTTTATCAGGCTATTATAATCCACGAGTTCGTTTAATTGTTATGAAGCAACTATCAGCCAATTTCGTTGAAATTCAACGTATATACTAAAAGTATATACTCTGGTATATACGGACGTGAGAAGTTTCAATTTGTTCCCTGAACGGTTATGCATAGAATCAGCGTCGATTTAAAATGAGGAAGTATCAATAAAGAGGAGATATCAGATACCGTGATCGCAGTTGTCAGCTGCAATATTTCTTTACGCCATTCACCTTTGAACTTCAACCTGAACAAATCGTTTTCGCGTCTTGATTTGACCGAGCTAATCGACGTGATGACCACGAGTTAATCGAGAATCAGTTGATTCTCTTGAATTCGTTAGTTAACGAATTAGATCTATGAAACGATTCAATTGTTCTTATTGCTCGATTTAAATCAGCCAGAGGTTCTCTTATCGTACCTAAATGAATTTTTTAAAATTTAATAAATTATTCTTGTGATTTTAATGACGTTCAGAATTGATTCACCGAAATTTTGAAATTTGATTTTAAATACCTTCTCATTATTTCTCCATACGAAACACTCGATTATGCGTTTAGAACGAAGATGCTATTATTACTGGAAATGTTCTAGGAAAATGATACTGGAAGAAAAAGGAACTAATAAAGAAGGAGATCATATAGTGGGGGCGGTGTTTACGTATCGATGATAACGATGCTGTGGTGGTTTCTCTGAAACATAGATAGAATATCTTGTTTTCGTCCCAAATAATGTTTAGAAAGAATTTTTTCGTTTTAAGTAGGATACTTTTTGCCCAATTCTTAATACAAAATAGAAGAGTTCAGATAAAATGAGAAGGATTCTTGGAATTTATAATAACATTTAAACACTATCAATGAGGTAAAATCTTTGTTACATAAGTATTTATATTCCCATTAAAAATGATTTATGATGTTTTTTATCCAGCTTCGTGATTGTCTATTATATAACAATAAATCGTCGAATCAATTAGAAAATTTCCGGTGAATAATAATGTTCTCCAGTTCCCAAAGAACATACCAACACATTTATTGTCACAAGAGAAATGGCACCTTACATTATTAGCATAATACTAATGCTATTCAAAGTCTGCCTTCACTTTTCGTTTACTAATTACTCGAGTATACAAAATCCTAGGCGTTGGTCATTAGTGACTGTCAATCCCCCTCGATAATTTAGACAAATATTGTTTTCTAATCCAAGTAGCTTTCACTTATCCTATCAGCTTTCATTGGAAATGTTTTCTCGTGATAGCTGAAAAGAAAGAAAAAAAATGTTTTCCAATCTCGACCAATGGACCTTGAGTCGCGTTTAATCGAATATCCGTGTGACCTTATTCGGGAATCACGAGGAGGAAAATGTCCGGTAGCTCCTTAAATGGCTTTAGTTTAGCGTCGATCAGCTCTCGTACGAATGGATCTGAGGCAAGGATCTCTGGTGTCGCGATAATCGTGTCGAAAGGTCGAAACGGTGGGTTATCAGTGGCGTGATGACGCTGATGGATTCGCCGGCTTTATCATTCGAGCATAGAACTTGGCTAGACTCGATGATAATGGTCCTTTGATTCATACGTTCTTACGTCGAATTTCGCGGCATGCACGCCCACGCGTTACACCGGATGCCAATCACGTGCACGATTTCGAGAAATGGAACGATGATAAATACTGTCGATCCGATCTATGTCAGTCTGCTTGGCGGGATGGTAGACGATCAGCCAGCATCATCAACCTGACACAACCCCGATGCTTCCTGTTCAACCCTATTGCGATCCTCGATTCACCCACAGATACAAAGTCTTCGTATTACTTAAAAATTTTTCAATTAAAATTTCATTGCATTGAAATATTGACTGTCTAATTGGCGTAGAAATGGCAAATAGTAATGACCTAGTTAGATACTCCGATTACAACTATCGTTTTAATAGATACTTGCGACGATTACAGATGCTAATGTGAAAGGCTTCGAGTAAGTGTACATTATCTCGGTGATCGTTTTTTCTTTAATACATTCCGTTGACCATTAATGTACATTAAATAAAAACAAAGGAGTGGCGTGATACGAGGGCGTTATAATCCCATTCCTGATCGTTCATGGGTACTTTTGAACTCGATCGAGCAGGGACGAACCTATCGTGTAAACTTATGTAAATTTTTTTCTCTATCATTATACGTAGAACTATCGTACATACGTCAAAGCTGACGTGATATCTCGTGTTTAATCTGGGGAATAATTTGTAAGTGGACACTCCAAATTTTCCTGTGTTTCTTTAGGCCATAGGCTTTTCCTTACTTTGTCATTTCCCCTGGGGATACCTGAGGAGAAAGGCTCTTAAAATGAATAATTTACCAATTTATTATCTTATACTAGCATCGTTTAAGCTCCTAGAAAATGGTAATTCTCGTTTCCCGTGAATAACGCCCTGAAAGGCGAGCCGAGCTTGCCATTAACGATGATTTCGCAACGCGACAGGGGTCAGACGATTTGAAAAGAGACGATTCCGTTTCGCCTACGCTCGGTGATCGTAAACAATTCAGAGACGATGCGGCGTTAAAAAACGAACGGAACGTACGAAAACATTTTAATTATCCGTTATCAACGCCGCAAGACGGGGAGAGGAGCGTGAACACACCCGCGCTCGTTACAATTGGAAGATACTGAAAGAGGCAAGGAAAAGAGACAACGAATGCGTACACCCCCTTACCCCGCTTCTTTTATTCAAAACATGTTATTAAACGAAATGATTACCGCGTGATCTAGCTTCTATCTAGAGACCAGTATGATCTTATTTACAAGATTCCTTCGTCGCGTTACCACGTCAGTTCAATCACTCGAAACGAAATCATTTTTGCGAATATTTGATTGGAACAGGTCGTTACGAGTAACACCAGTACTTTATAATGAAAGAAATTTGTTAATAAACGATGATATCTTAACCCATTAGCTGCCACGATCCCCATTTGGGGATTTGGGGATATGTAAAAATGTGCATATATATAACTTATCCGGCCAAAAATTAAAAAAAAAAAATTTGGCAGTTAATGGGTTAAGTATTAATACTCGATTATAATTAGGTATACCCTCCATCGAGGAAGAAACTTAATGCGATGATTGTCTAGTAAGACACAGAGTCGACATGTCTTACTATCCATGTCCATTTCCACTGCGACAGTGAACGTGGTAATCGTCACGGTAGAAACAACCATATCTGGTATTCCCGTTTCAAGTTCGTAATAAAATTTCACTGCTATTTAAAATTATCTTACTAAATTAAGATAGTATTATCACAGGTGACCTTCTTTGCGTAGTGTTAAACCCGTTATTAGGATACTTCATCTATTTAGATTATCATATAATAGAATAATATAATGGAGGTGTTCAACCTATTTCTTGTCTAACGCTTAAGTGCCAAAGAGATTAAAATTCTAATTTTCAAAAAGTGGAGCCGTTAATTTTCAAAATTTCACATTTTATGTTTTTTATCTGGCAAATTGATATTATTAGTATAGTGCGATTTCCACGGTATTCGACGTTGTAAGGTTGCACACGATGCGTTAAATGCAAACGAATCAGCAGTCAACCCAGATTTGATACGTCTGATCGATCGGTCAAACTCAGGGCTGAGGTAACAATGCTGTAACGAATACAGAACTCGTACAGTTAACTAAAACATTGATGTACGCTTTCGTGTCAACAGTTTGACTAGCATTTTGAAAGGGAAAAAAATAATTACACGTACGAACTGGTTTGTGACAAAGCATTGTTCTTATACGTTGCTTTTGCCTCGCTGTTTTTTGTTACGCTTCAAAACCGTTTTAAATCAGTTCGTATCGATCGTTGTTCATTTCGAAAGAAAGTACTTAAACGTGGTTATTCGTTGAATAATCGTACAACGAATCTACGCTCTCCTATTAAGCTCGATAATTAAGAAATACCTCGGAATTCATCGTCAGACATATTAACGTTCCAAATGGTTCGTTAATCGCGTTTGCAAATGCTCGTAAAAAGATTGTGACCTTACGTCTAATTGTAAGTAAAGCAAGACGGTGTAATTGCAGAAACATTGCAAAATCGCTTGTTTCTATTGGCGTCTCTTAATTAAGATACATCTGATCCTCCCTCTGATGGTTGTGTCTGCCCGAGGAGACATTAATAATTATCTCATTAGCGATTGTTGGCCGCTTGCGTCAATCAACGATCCCGGGGGGAGGACGTGTTTTCACTCGTTCGGTGGTGTAAAGGAAGCAAATAAAAACGACTCGTAGGATAACGAGAAAGTTAACGAGAAGAGACGATGGAAGCGTCACGTATTCATCCAGCAATACTTTATCAACTTCTTCTAGGTCGGATTTCTTTTTTTATTCACTTCCGATTGCCGTCAACAGGAACATTCATCATTTTTATCCCCAGTTTTTTAATCGTGATCGATATAGAATGCTCGTTTCTGATCTAAATTTGGAGCAGAGCACGGTCTTTTATTGGAATCGATCCACGAATCGGTTACATTTGTTCGTGCCGCCATAAAAGTTGTTACTATTTATTCGTTACACTCGACGTACGGCTATTTATAACGATTGAACGTCTATCTGTGACAACACTTCGATTGCAGCCACGCGTAATCTTGCAATTTTAAATCTCTTTTTATATCGCGGAGGAGGCAATAAAAATAGGAAGTGCACTCTGAGCCGTGAAACGCAATGATAAGGGAACTATAAATACATCTGGTTGCATTCAATGTTACACCGAACAAAATTAAACGGGGATAGCTGTTTCTTAATTAAGAATGCATCTCGAGGGAGAAATAGGTAGCGTGATGTTTCGTGATTACATTAAAATTGTGAGGATTTTTACAGAGAAACGAGGGTACAGTAACGCGATTTAAGAAGTCGGAGGAAAATGAAAAATCTGCTGCACTTTTCGTATCTCGTCGATGTTTCGTAAACATTAGAGTTTATTTTTTAAAGGGATCGCAATGTTTGTTATTCAGGTTGTAGCGGTGCACGTCGACCCTACTATCTTCGATTCGTACTACAATGGATGTTGCAACGGAACGTTTTGGCCATTGTTCCATTCTATGCCCGATCGAGCGACTTTCATCGCGGATCATTGGCGCGCGTATTCCACTGTTAACGAGGAATTTGCTGCCAAAACGGTGAGCATAATGAGAAGACGGTATCAGTTCAATGATTCTCTTTATTACTTCGATGAAAGATGGCCAAATTCCAACGAGCCAGAGCATTGCCTTCTCTGCTGAAAAGCGAAAACGTTATTCCGAATGTATATTTTTAATTAGGTCGGAGCTCTGGAACAGATTCATAAGGAACAAGAAAATCAATCGAACGGCACACCTTTGGTCTGGGTACACGACTATCATTTAATGTTAACCGCGAACTGGATTCGGCAAGCTGCGGAGGAGAAACGTCTTAAGTTAAAATTGGGCTTCTTCCTTCATATCCCCTTCCCACCATGGGATATATTCAGACTCTTCCCATGGGCTGATGAGATTCTTCAGGGTATGCTCGGTAAGTAGTTTCCTTGAAAAAAAAAAAATTTCTTTATTTTGAAAATCAAATTGGGATCAAAGTTTGTCTGACGAAAATATACGATTAGGTTGCGACATGGTCGGTTTCCACATTCAGGACTATTGTCTGAACTTTGTTGACTGTTGTCAAAGAAGTCTTGGCTGCAGAGTGGATCGCAAGAATCTGTTAGTGGAACACGGTGGAAGAACCGTACGCGTAAGACCGCTTCCCATTGGCATTCCGTTCGACAGATTCGTCTCGCTGGCCGAGACTGCCAACAAGGTCATGTCGACTAATCAGAAAATAGTACTGGGCGTTGATCGTCTCGATTATACGAAGGGCCTGGTTCACAGATTGAAAGCTTTCGAGATGTTGCTGGAGAAACACCCAGAGCATCGTGAACAGGTAATTAAAATCTTCCATCCAGAAGATTTTCCAATCTTCTAATCCAGAAGGATTCATCGCCGGGGACACCTTGCATAGATTAATCGCGTCGAATTTCTTCTCAGGTCACCATGCTTCAAATTGCTGTACCGTCGCGAACCGATGTGCGCGAGTATCAGGATCTGAAGCTTGAAATGGATCAATTGATCGGTCGCATAAACGGTCGATTCACGACGCCCAATTGGTCACCAATTCGTTACATTTACGGTTGCGTGAGCCAAGACGAGCTGGCAGCGTTCTACAGGGATGCTGCGGTTGCTCTCGTTACACCCCTCAGGGATGGAATGAACTTAGTCGCTAAGGAGTTCGTCGCATGTCAGATTAACACGCCCCCAGGTGTTCTGATAGTTTCTCCGTTCGCTGGAGCCGGAGAAATGATGCACGAAGCGTTGATCTGTAATCCGTATGAAATCGACGAAGCTGCTGAGGTCATTCACAGGTGATTCACTCGTCCGTTCGAACCTGAGCTCTTACGCTTTATCCTTTCTCACTGTATTTCATAGCTTATAACTTCGACGTTATACCGTTTCAGAGCACTTACCATGCCGGAAGACGAACGCACGTTGAGAATGAATCATCTGAGACGTCGTGAAAGGCTCTACGATGTCAATTACTGGATGAAATCCTTCCTGCAAGTAATGGGATCGCTCGAAGAACACGATTCCGTGGGTGCTACCACGATGCAACCTGTTACCATGGACGATTTTGACGATTACCTGAGCAAGTATGTATCACTAAAGTTTGTGAATGTGCATGACTGGGCCCGACCAGAGCATGTGCTTACAAACGGAAAAACAATGTGCGATGAAAGTATGTTAATGATTTAACATTAAACTTAAAATTTTCCATCGTTGATTTACAAATTAATCGCACTTTCAGTGTATATGTTATGAGCAAACGATTTTACGAATAAGAACATTTTATACCATATGTAAAAGTTTCATGGATGCAGCAGGTTTGCTTATGGCATATATGAATACAAATTGCTAACGATGCTTGTTGAGAATACAAGTTTCATACCCTAATTAAACAATTGATATGGAATGTTCCTTGCACAGACAGATTTCTTTCTGTGATTGAACAATTTTTTTTTTTTTTTCAAACTGAGCATGAGTTTGGGTACGTCGCAGCGTTGGGAATACCAATTACTTCCTGGGTCTTCTCTGAAAGATACGTCACGTTACAGTTCTAAAGGACAAACAGCTTGAAGAACTGCGCGAATTAACATTTCTTCTGTCCTCGAAGATCCATCCTCTGTCGTATTGAAAACAGTTCCAATATGTATCTAATACGTAACGCGAGACCTTGAAAGTTTGACGATGTGTCCTGTTGTGAGAAGTTTTTCTCCAGCTAAAGAATGCATTTTGGAAGACGGCGGGCCCGCGCGTGCGAATGCGACCTGACTCATGATGAAAGCCGGGTAACGTTCCAGTGATAACACATGTCCCCTAGGTACATCGGCGATAACCATAAGCTGGCCCTGCTGCTGGATTACGATGGTACCCTGGCACCCATCGCAACGCATCCGGACCTTGCTATCTTACCACTGGAGACAAAGAACGTTCTCCAGAGGTTGTCCAACATGTCGGACGTGTACATAGCAATTATATCTGGTAGAAACGTGAACAACGTTAAGTCAATGGTTGGTATAGAAGGGATCACGTACGCTGGTAACCATGGACTGGAAATTCTTCATCCGGACGGTAGCAAATTCGTTCATCCGATGCCAGCTGAACTGGAGGGCAAGGTGGCGAATTTGATGCAAGCGCTGCAAGATCAGGTGCGTGTTTTGAAAATTTCACAGATGATACCCTTGTTGTCTGCTATTCTTCAATTCAATTATATTTATTGATCGAATACAGCTTTGCAGGGATGGCGCCTGGGTGGAGAACAAGGGCGCGTTGTTGACGTTCCACTATCGTGAAACACCAATGGAAGGTCGTACCGAGATGATCGAGCAAGCGAAGAAAATCATCGAAAACGCGGGTTTCAAACCCTGTCCAGCACATTGCGCCATTGAAGCGAAACCACCGGTTGAGTGGAACAAAGGTCGTGCTTCCATTTACATTCTCCGCACAGCGTTCGGTTTGGACTGGAGCGAACGTATCAGGATCATCTATGCTGGTGATGATGTCACGGATGAAGACGCGATGAAGGTACGAATAATTTCGTCGACCAGCTTAACGAAATTAATTAATTTTATTTCATATTCTGTACTCGATGATGTGTTCTCTTCAGGCGCTGAAAGGTATGGCTGCTACCTTCCGCGTGGCGTCATCGCACATAATCCGTACATCGGCGGAACGACGTTTGCCAAGCACCGATTCCGTGTTGACGATGTTGAAATGGGTGGAGAGGCATTTGAGCAAACGCAAACCCCGTAACAACGCCGACATCCCATCGAGATTCCGTCGCGGTAGCGCCGGAATAACCATGGAAATGTCGTATATGCCATCAAACGCAACGCTAGAATCCTAGGTAATGTCCTGACATTTTTCGTTATTACAACGATCCTGTCTCTCACGAATAAGAAATATTATTTATATGTCACAGACTTAACGATGTACTCGTGGAGTAAAAGCATGTAAGCGAGAGGGAAGAATAAGAAGAAACAAAAGGGAATCTCGTGGTGAATAGGTAAACAAAATCGTCGTGTAAAATTGTATACCCAACACACACAGATACGGCGGAAACAGTTAAAGATAAAGAAAACCAAAAAAAAAAAAAAAATAGTTCTTCGATGAACTATGCGTATTCGAAAGCACCATTTAACTTTCGAAAATATATCTTCGATCTTCGAGTATAAATAAGGATAAACCGGATTAATTCGAGTTGACTTTGATAGAAAGATATAAGCCAAACGGAAGAACTGATCTTTTTTCATGTGAAACTAAAATCATTCTTCATCAGCTGTTCAACGTTTAATAGATGTAATCTCCGGTAACCAGTTCAGTGGCTTTAGCCAACGCAGAAACACATTTAAAAAAGAAAAAAAATACCAAGAAAAAGAATAAAAAAGATGAATATTACATGTGTGATCGCTAAATCTCCGTTATGAGCATATAGTGTATAAGCATGTTTTTCTTTCTTTTTTTTTATTTCATGTACAACATAATGATGCGCTTTCGATGTGTTTTATCGAAAGTCGTATTAAGTACTTAGCTGTGTATAGTTTTTAGGTTCGTATGGCTCAAAACGGCAGCAGTTATTCGATGTATACATGTTACAGTGACTTATCCAAACTGTTTTTTGTTTTTTTTTTTTTTTTTTTTTATTTATTAAAATAATACATATTTGGTATTGAATTTCGAAAGCGATTGTATTCGATGATAGCCCGTTGAAGGTGTTAAAAATTTTCAATTCCTCAAATAGAACCGTAAAATCCTATTATTTTTAGTTTACAAAAATCCTGTATCTGATCCTATTTGATTTCGCTACAAACGCGCTGATACCAAAAGCGTATCGAGCGTCGATTAAAGCGAAACTTTGAGTTCGATGAGTGGATTTAAATAGAGTTTTTCTTTCTTATGTCTTTAATTATTAACCGATGGAACTGTCGTGTAAAGAACAGTGCCAATTAGAAATCTTCAGTACTCGGTAACAATAATAAATTATTACTAAACGACGATGATTTAGCGATAAGATACTTGAGAAATATACACAGAAACGGACACACACACACACACATACGCATTAAAATGAAACGATACACGCATCTCGAACAGAAGAATGAATTCATACAAACACGGACAAATTTTACACGTTTTCTAAATAGAGTAAGTTACTTAAGAATTTATTATTCCATACGTTTATTACGTGCGAAGTAAACAAGACACGAATAAGATAATGGAACAGTTATTCACTCGTTGTAATACCTTCAAGTAGAGTCTCGATTGATCTTTTCTTGATGCCCACCGAACGTTGCAACGGCGATTAAACTCTTCAGCATTTAATTAGTTTGATGTATCCTTTCACGTGAAACACTGAAGAATTTTCGAAAGGAATCTTTTTTTTTTTCTAAGGGAGATCACAACGAGTGCTATTCATTGGCGTAACTAGATAAAAGCAAGGGTGGATAAAAGTTCTAGTTACGTTAATGGTGTCATTAAGAAAAAATTTTGTTTTTAACAATCTTTTTTTTTTTCATATGCACGGAGAACGGGCGATGAATTTTTCTACGGATTATCTACAGAAATTAACGATAAGTTTATGTTTCATTGATGGATGAACGACAGTCTTTTTGTGTATAAGTAAAATGAAGAAAACGAAAGGATAAAAAAAGAACTTTGTTACGCGTTTTACAGTGCCTCCATGTAGATATAGCGATCAATAATGCAAATGATCGCTATGACTAGAAAAACAGAGGTCGATTCACCACTGAAGTACATTTTGGTCATTAGATTTCTTCCGGATTTCATTAACGATGCCTCAAGTTCATACCCATTTTATCCCATCTATACATAACTGAATCGTCAAATGTATACCTACATATATGAAAATTCTCATTTGAAAAGTTACATGGAACAAGAGTTTGCTCCAATATACATGTATTTTTATATGTAGATAACGTATGAATTTTGCTGAAGAAAGTTATTAAAGGAAAAATGAAATTATAAAGAGAAAGAGACAAACAGATAATGAAGATGTTATAATGATTCTAATTACATAGTGACCTGTTTGTGTCCCGAACATCTGTTTCTACGACTGTACTTACAATTATAGAAATATACATGTATACACGTATATGTATAAATAATTTAATTACTACACAACAAAAGGTAACAGGTCAAGATAGGTAATTGGACATGTTTATAGATCCTTTGTCTTCTGTGTTTTCTTGTTGATATTGTGACGAGAATTTAATCACATTTTTAACTTTTCTTTGAAAGATGTCTCTGCGAATAATAGCCCTTGAAAATTATCTATGGAACTAAATTTGGAAACTCAAATAAGGGTTAAATTTTCTAATTACTTTTCTTCTCTTAATTCGGCATTGTCTTCTAGATATCAGGGAGGTCGCCGAAAAGAAATTTAAGTTGTACAACATAGAATTTCAATAATTTTGGCAAAACTACCCCTATTCGAAACAATCCGATCTTCTATTTGCATCTTGGTACTTATTAGTCAATTATCATTATTACTAGTCAGTAATAGTAAACAGATTGTAAAACGCTTAAAAACCAGAGAAGGAAATAAAGGAGAATGATCGAAGAAGTCGAGTTTAAAAACAGCAAACGGTATATCTAGATGTCATATCTCTTCTGAAAGTATGTAAAACGTATGTGTATACATGATATATATATGTATAGAAATGAATAACCGTGCATATGTATATGTAAGTACACATAGAGTCCTATAATGTGCCCTTAAACGAGATCCCATAAAAGAAAAGAAAAAAAAAAAAACAAAAAAAAAGAAGTAATCTACGTTTTGTACGAGTACTTAGTTTTTACCTTGATATATATATATACATTATATAAATAAAATACGTATGTGTATATGCATATGTGTTGTATACACGTCCACACACTTAACACACATTCGAAATTGATTTTTCAATCAAGTTCAACGCACGGTGACTCCTATTGGTTGTAAACGAAAAAAAAAATTAATAACAAAACATTGAAAATGAAATTGCAAAAATAAACAACGTTTATAAACCGTGCACAATTATTATTGTTTCTTCGTTTCAGTTGATTTTTCATGGTTTCGTCCGACATCCTTTGCAACTCCCATCAGAAAATATTGTACAAATGATCGTGATGAGAAATAAAAAATACAGGAAGTGATTTGTTGATTGAATAAAGCACGAGTATCTACGAGTTCGATGAGTAATTATATACTTCAACATTCTACACTTTGTTGCGGCTGTTTTTCCCATGTTAACCTTTGATTTCCAGTCTTATCTGTTTTGAAGAACGTATTGTTAATTGGGAGCAAGACCGATACGACCAATCGAATGATAATTAAACCAATTATTCTCAAAAATTAGATACAATAATGAATACGATTATTCATTAGATGGATGGTTGAATCCCCTTAAATAGAGGGACCGGAAGTGGAGGTGGTCGCTCAAATTTTTGAAACCATTTATTATCAAAGTTTTCGAATATTACAAAATATGAAGGAAATCGTAAGTGAAAAATCAAATTACCCTGAAATCCCATGCAATTCAATTCACGAATAATTATTATTATAGGATCAACTCGAGAGTTAGTAGGTAAAACTGCACGCCACGATAAACCCATCCGTGGAAATGCTTTCTCCAAACAAAGTCATATTACCAGAAGCTGGAAGATTGTTCGCAAAGCGTAGAAGTTTACTGCGATGGTAGGCCAACAATGGCACGCTTTTAAACGTGGGCCAACATCGATATTCGCTCGAAATATCCAAATATTTTCATTTGAATTCTGCACGCCGGTAGGGAAAGAAGGGTGGGTTTGGTTCGTGCGATTTTCACGGTCGTTCAAGAATCTTTCCATCTCCGGAGGGGTGTATTCTTTTTTTCTTCTTCTTCTTTTTCTATTTTCCCTCAACAAGGATGAAGGAAGAGGCGGCATTTATTAGCCGGGAGTGGTCGATGTGCATGCCTGGAGGAGCCGGTCAATGCGGCAGCGCTGTATAAAGAGGCGGATTACACGGTGTCCATTTCAGGGTGTACAAGGAGCTGGTGTTTGCGGTAAGTCTTCCACATAGACCCGGCCGTACGGGGTCGTGTACAGCCACGGTCCTGGCATTATCTTCGCTGTTTTGCCGATTCAATTGTGTGTGCGAAGAAAGGCGGCGTTTAACAAGAGTTTAATAAAAGGCAAACAGCGGGGTCGTTGCTTCTCTTCGTCCTACTTCATCCGTATTCCCTTTCACGCTCTCTTCCTTCCTCATCCTTTACCCTCTTTCTCCTGCTTTTCTTCCTTGATCTATATCGATTTCTTTCCTTCTCTGTTTAAGGTTTCGATGCCTCTCCATTCCTCCGCTTCGAAGGGATTACACAGCCGGGGCAAAATACCAGGTTTCAGATGTTGAAACTGGGAGAGAAATAGGGAAGAAAGGAAGAGAGACGAAAGGGAAGATTCGGGAAAAAAAAAAAAGGATCGCAGCTGCCACGCACGGGTGGTTCTATCGAAAACCGATTCGTTCTTTGCTCGTTGCTCTATCTTTCCCTTGGAAATCCGTCCGGATAGAGGAATTTTCTTTTTTTAAACGCGTGCCCTTCTCTGTGTAACGAGAATTAGGATTAGAATAGGGTAAACTAGGTTGAGATATTATATATAGTTTTTAAATTAATTTGATTTATTTTATCAGAAGAAAGAACGAATGCTTTTGTGGCTAATTGAATTAATTTTTATTAACAATCACGTTATTAAGTTCGCCGCGTAAACATCTGCGTGGCGCAACGGAACGGAAAGGGTAGCTAAAGTAAGTCAGTAACTCGGTGGAAATCCGCCGGGGGCTGACCGGATCGATCAGCTCTGATGTAATTATCCAAACGCTGAATTTTTTATCGCGGTGAAACAATAACGTATTTTCAGAGCAAACAACATCCCGATACCGAGATACAGAAAGCAGAGAGAAAGAGAGCGAGTAACAGCCTCGTCCGCTTGTACGCCCTGTTTACGTAACGTGTAATAGAATAATCTGCGTTACGGAAGGGCCACCGCGGGCCAATCTACGGTCACATCCTTTGTTTTTCAATGGGATTCGCGTTCGCCAAGAGATTCCAATTCGATAACTCGTTATCCATACGATTTTATTTTTTCAAATATTTTTGAATAAAAGTTCACACTATTTTAGATTTTCTAATTAATGTTTTTCTTTCTTTTTTTAGATTCAACGCAAGAACGTGACAAAGTATTAGGAAGCCGAAGAAAAGAAACCTCTTTGCTGACTAAAATAGACACGGCGAGAGTGTGTTGGTTCACTGGCACCAAGTTTTCGGCTGGGTCTTTAGGGCTGCAAAAAATAAGGGTAATCCAACACTACATGGAAACCACATTGCGTTTTGCCAAGCGCAAGTCGTAGAATCAACAAATCCGCCGGGATTAGATAACATCCCCCGGGATTGCTGGCCCTTCGCTTATCCTCCACCGAATCCTGAAGGGCCCCGTCTTGTTGTCCCATCGGGTTATTGGTATCACTTAACGAAATCCGCGCCGAAATAGCTTTAAAAGCCCTGCCACCACCCCGTCACCGAATTCAAATCGATTTTTTCCGACCATTACCCTGAATCTCAGGAACGAAGAAGTTTTCTGAGAAATATAACCAGTCCCTCTTCAATTTTCAAATTCTTTATTTTACTAATCTAATATTTTCAAACGATTTCACGAAGTCCCATGGAAAATAGAAACAGAGTCAATTTGAAATAATCGAAATTCATCAAATAAGAGCAAATAAGTCATTTAAACGAATTCTTTTATTTTCCAGGTTAAAAAAAAAAAAGGCATGTCATCAATATCGAAGCCAGCTGTATATTCGACAAGATCGAAGTTGATTTTTCCGCCGGTATAAGGCCATCAACGACGCTTTTTTTTTTTTTTTCATTCATTTTCTTTCCCACCCCCCGTGGACCCCCTTTGACCCGCTCGTTATTCTATCTTTTTCTCCGACGCGGTCATACACTGCTTCTCGTTTTTACTTTTTTATTTTTTTTTTTTTTCGTTATTTTTCATCTCGTTCGGTCGAAGCTACTAAAAAGGAATAGGTGAAAACTGTTAATTGGTTCGGTGGTGAAAATACGGCGGCCTGGCCGGCGGCCGGCATCGACACATTCTAAAACGGACACCGTGTACGTGTGGGAACCGTGATAGGTGGTGCGGAGAACACAGGTGTGCGTATGCCACGAGCGTCAAGGCGTGTATCGTGGCAGCATGTCCGTCCAATTATGGAAAATTAATTGGCGATCAGTGACTCGGGGCGATGGAAACATAGTTCCGCGTCGAATAAACTTCCTTTGTATTCCGATCAGCCTTTGACAGCATTGTAATAATTAAAGTAATTAACATACGAGCCAATAAATTCACCGATCGTCCTGTTTCGCCTCGAGCGAACCAGGGACCAACAATTATAACTCGGGGCAATTCAACGAAGAAGAAAGAAATTATTCTTCTACATCTGATAAGAAATTTCAATTCGAAATTCGACGTAGAAAATTAGCATATTTTTATTATTATCTTTAATTCCTTGCAATAAAAAAGAACCACCCTCGGTGTTTGCAAAGCGTTCGATTTCTGTAAAGTATCTGAAACGAAAGCCGCGTGGTGCCGGTATGCCTTTCAATCTCCAATTTCTTTAAGGAACCACGGCTCTCGTTTCCTGTTTACAGCCAGCCAGGAGCAGAGAATCGTTTGGCTGGGTTTTAAAAAGTTTCCGCCACGGGAGATGGTTGCACGTGAAAAGATTACAATTTCCACGGTAATCATCGAGGACGAATCCTCCGGCGCTAATGCGGCGACAATACAGATGTTTTCACGTCTAAGCGGCGTGCTAAGTGGATGTCCTGCTCGTTTCCCTTAGCCCGTTCCCTTCGGCCCTACCGAGGGGTGCTAAGTTCTACCTGACCCCAAGTATCCAAGTGAACGTTTCGCGTAAGTACTCGTTACTTTACCTTACACTTGACTGGACGCCTTCTTGCCTCTTTGGTTGGGAAATAATCGACCAGAGAGAAAAAGCAACGAGCAAAAGCCAACAGAAATTGAGCCTGCGAATTATCCTTCAACCTATTCCTTCTCTTTACCATGGACCTTTCTGTCTCTTTTTTCTTTTTCTTTCTTTTTCTTAAGATGTAACGAACGTTTCGTGCAACTGGCCGAAATCCATAAGCCTAAGAAGCCACGATTATCCATCGAATGCAGATGAATTGACTAACAATAGTCTTGGTTATTTCACGGTTCTGTTAAGAGAGGATTTTTTGGGCAATTTAACTAAAATTCAATAACATTTCCAATGAACATTTTTGCTATAGTGTAAATACTAGGGGTTGATAAATAATCCTACTAAAAAAGATTTTAAAAACAACGAACGAAGCCGCAACGAAGCGGGTCAAAGAAGTCCTAGAAGTGTGAGTATTAGCGAGCCACTGCAAATATTTTTCGGATGCTGTAATCGCGCTACGTTTCTCCACCGCTCTATGGACCCTTTCCTTCCCTTAACGCAGCGTAAATATTGTTTTTCCCTTTAAAAATCGTATACGACCTGTGTCATTTTCGGCGTCGCAATCAAAGAGGCCGAATTCAACAAAGAATAATAAAAAAAAAGAATCATAATCGAGGAAGTCCGTGGTATCGTGTCGAGTATCGCGCGGATTAGCTGTCGGTTCGTTACAGGATGTAAATGTTTGTCTTCCTCCTATCTTTTTTTTTTTTTACTGACGTCAAAGAAATACTCGTGAAATCAAAATGACCCTAAGCCGGGGAACTAATCGGGTATCCATTAACGCGTCAACAAATTCTTTCCTTTACCTTTTATTTAACCTTCGAATAGCGAAGATATCGATATTAATTTTTATTTTAACCGATTTCCTCGATAATTATTTCACCTCTAACGAAATACATTCGGAAAGGGTTAAATTCACTTGAACCAGTTTACACGGTAGTCCGAAAGGATTCATCCTAGTCACTTCATGAATTGTCGTAACTGGTATCAAAATCGCATTCTAAACGGTTTACAGACGCTACGAGATTAGCATACGAATACCGATGCAGAAGTATAGTTAAACGGTATCTATTCGGCCACGGTGTTAATGAAATTCACAAGCACGTCGAACAAAGAGGATCCTCTTCGTTGGGATCATCATGGACGATTCCGTTCACAGAGATGGTTGCACCATGCTTTCCTCGTGATTCGACGACACCCTAAACCGGTGGGTACATACGTGGCCATGGGATTCGGTTCTCCGGGATCGGGCCACGATTAACGTACGGATTAGGATTAAGGTTGGCAGAGATTTCGTTGCGGACTACGGGATTGAAGCGTGCACGGATGGATGTTTAGCTAGAGGCAAGGGGGCAGCAGGCGATCACAATGTCCAGGGTACGTGCGCGCCCTACGAATAAACCTTTTCACGCTCCGTTCTCCGCGTATCGCATCACGATCCTCCCCACCCAGCTCCATCGACAACAATGATGATGACAGTCAATGCACATTACAACGGTTTTATGTTATTAATACGGACGCATTGGGCGGGATTTGAATAATTGAACAGATCTGCCGGATCAACGATTTGGAAAAGAAGGGAACTCGAAGAGTTTGCTCGATACCCTTGGCCCTTCTTTGATCAGCCATATTGCGTCTTGTTATTTTTCCAGAAAATAGATTTTTCAGGGAAATGTTTTATTTGTAATTGAGATTACAATTTTTTGGGTTTTGAATTTATTCGATGAACCGGTATTTCGATGATCGAGAAATTAAATATTTCAAAATGGTATCCAATAGTCTGGAATATCCGGCCGGTAATCCTGCACCGTTCAAATTCCAAATATCCCAAAATCGATATTTTAATACGCAGCGATGATCAGTGAAGTGTTTAGTACATTCGCGATTAGTCGAGTTACATTCGATTCGTTTCTATATTCGGCTACAACGTATACGCGCGATATTGTATGTACAGAATTTCAAAGTTGATGCGGGGTTTAACGTTGCTGAACGCTCGCATCAAATCGCCTTCATTGTTTATGCAAATAACGATGGAAGTAATTGGATGTAGCATTGAATTCCTGTTTGATAATTCGAGAGCTTCCTATAATCCCTGCGTCGAAATCATAATATCCTTAAATTTAAATGATAGACACTATGAAAAAAGAAATTGTTTCAATTCTAAACTGAGCTACTCGTTTCCAACTCATCTCATTTCGTCTCAACACCAGAAACCCGCCAAATCATAGACCGCTGTCGAATCCGCGAAATCCGCTGATGAAAAATATGAAAAAAAGGAAAAGAAATGCCCGATTAAAACCCGTGACGGAAGGGAAACACGTACTTATTTTCAGAAACAATATCGAGCATTCGATCATGCCCGTTCGTAGGTAAACGCTTCCGGAAGCATGATTAATTCGTGAATACGATTCTCAAAGCAAACTCGAAAAGCTCTGTAATACGCAAGACACGTCGTGATTATCCGTTGTAAATACGGTGTGTCTCCCACCGGTGTATCCCGTTTCCTCCCCCTTCCCTCGCGAACCACCCTATGGGTCGAAGTGGCATAAACGGCGTGGGGGGTTGAAAGGGCATTCTGTCGAGCCGTTCGACGTTCCACTCCCACTTTTTCCACCCCAAACCATCGTCGTCGTCAGGAGATTGCACCTCCGCCTACATCCTACCGGAAACCATCGACGAAGCTCTCGCTTCTCTCTCCGTCCATCCCCCTCTTTTCCTCTGTCGACTTGCCACATAGGGGATGCCGAGCGACCAAGGGTGGTGGAAAAGTGGACGGAGCCAGAGTGAGCCACGCCTCGTTCCACTCGAGGCAAAACTTTGCTGGATATATTCGAGGGTGTCTCTGTCACTAACACGGGGGTGGGCTACCCGTAGCTAGATGCCGGCGAATCTAAGCGCACCCCCCAGAGGTCAACGCGTACACCGAGTTGCACCAGTCGTCGGATATCCTTTATCAACGGTGTCACTGCACATCTGGACTTCGCCACGCGCGTCGCATCCTTTCCATCCTCGTGATACTCTCGCCGGTGAAACCACCTCCGATCGGCTACGTTTTGATAATCATTTTTTATGCCCCGAAAAATGCGAGTGATCGAATAGATTCTTCGAGCGTTCCCTGTGAGATAGGTACGAAAGACCTGGTGATTCGAATCGAACGGAAATCAGTGCTCGTGTTCGTCTGTGATGGGACAGAAGGAAGTCTTCGAGGGTTGCTCGACATTATGGACTTGAATATTTTGTGAGCACGGTTTTTCCTCGGTGTCGATGGCATGTGATAGTTGTGAACGCGTTATCGTATTTAAGGACGAGAAGAGAATTTTACGCCACTCTTAGAAACAGCGATGTCTGTTCAATTAATTCGAAGAATGTCTCTTCGTTGATTTTAATTCCATCGATCGACGCTCGTAAATAATCGTAAAGGGAACTCGAAGAAGACCGGTGACGAGTTTACTTTAAGAAGATATTACTCCTGTAACATGGTAGAAAGTATCTACGCGAGTGATTCGCCAAGATCGCGTTCTCCGATGACCGAGCCATCGAGTCCTCTTCAAGATGGTCCCGGGATATCCGGTTACAGTCACCGTTACCTCTACAACTATTCACCGGAGAGTCTGCAACTGAAGCAGAAGAGCAGCGACGAGCAGAACAACGTGGCTGGACGACGGCACAATACCGAGAAAACGTTCTCCAGGAGTCCTGTAAGCTCCGAAGAAACGAGATTCAGAGCTCGCGATGTATCGAGACCAAGTTCCTCGGCTACTATGTCGTCACCCACGTCTGCCTTTACTATAGAGAATATTCTGGCACCTAGACCCATTGGAAACGTGACACCGACCAGTACCAGCGGGCTTGGTTCTATCATTCAGAACCCGGAAACCGTTGGCTCGCCGTCGAGGACCGCGGCGATGCATCCTCTTCAACAACAAATTCATCATCTGGCGTTCACTTCTGCCGATTTGTTTGGTAAGCTGGTACCGATCCATTTTTCTTGAAATGAAAATTAATATATTTATTACACTTGGGTGCCATGGGAGAACCAAGAAGTCTCCTATCTTCGGACATGAAATTCCTTCCCTTACGCTTCTTCTTAACTAAAAGGAGCCTAAATTGCAGCCGTAGATCATGCTAATTCATAAATGCTTCGGGGAGTATTCGAGGCGTTTCGGCGCGTATTAAGCGCCGGGCAAAGTCTCGTAGCGGAAAAATGAAAGAAGGCGTAAATCCTTGGAGGGCCGACGCGTTCTGGAACGAAATTTCCTTTATGCCCTCGAGGGCTTTAAGTATTTCACCGGCGAGAACCTCGCGCAGATTGGGGATGCGCGAGCTGAAATCCGCAATCCGTTTCGATCATGCACGAACGATTTAGCGCCTCGCAATCCCGGCCCCGAAAGATGAAAAACGAGAAGGAAAAATATGCAACCCGATAGAAAGAGAAACTCTTGCTTGAAAGCATAAATTCGCCCTTCGCACATTTTTATACGGCGACGTCGCCTCTAAGCAGCTTTCTTCGAGATTTTAAACCAAAACATCCCTTGGGGAATGGGGTGTTCGAGTAAATTTTTTTTCCTACCCTCGTGCTAGAACGGACTTAGCAGACCCGTTGAAACCCATTACGATTTATACGTTCTGTTAACTTTAACGCGTTTGATTAGGGTGGTTTAAATTAATTGCATATTAATCGATGACCAACATTTCTACCGATGCAAATCCATGCCACAGGTATTAGTTATGTTTTAGAAAATAGTAACCATTATTTATCTTTTGTTTCAGCCGCAGCATACCCCAGTTTGTATTCCGGAGGATACGTAGCAGCGATGGCAGCCGCCGGCGTTTCTCTTCATGGTCAACCAGCGTTCTATCACGCTGCTCATCCCTATCAAATAAATCCAAATGTCACGGCCGTTGGTCCTATGACAAAACGGAAGCGTCGTCACAGGACGATATTCACCGAAGAACAATTAGAACGATTGGAAGCCACCTTCGACAAGACCCACTATCCGGATGTGATCCTGAGGGAACAGCTCGCCCTTCAGGTCGATCTCAAGGAAGAACGAATCGAGGTGAGTTACAATTAATTATTTAATGCGTGATGGGACATTTTAAATGGATAACAGCAAACGAGTTAATTACTTGTACGAACTTTTGTTAATAATAGCATTATCCTGAAAATAACATATTTTCTTTGTCGACGGTAAACTTCACATAGGGTCGTGAGAATGTTACGAAGTTCCTCAAAGGTTCCACCGTCGGTAGCTGCCTAAACTGACAAATTACTCTCTCGAACCTAGGAGAATATTAGGTTTTCGGTTGACAAACATTGACCATTCGGATTGTCCAAACTCTCGTCCCTGAACGCATAATTTCAAACGATGACAAAATGCCTTCGCTTTCAATCTTGAAATTTTCGACGTTTGCCTTCGTAATTCATCGACAATAACGTTCTGTAACGCGATCATTAATATTATTTAACGAATCGAGTCAACAAATTTCATGGTGGATTAAAAGCTTTGCCGAGAATGTGTTCAATTACACCGTTCAATAAATTTGAATTTCTTTGTTTGGGCGATCTTGCAACATTTATCGATGTTACAAAGACACACACACACCGGTGGATAGAATTTATGAATTGTAAAGATTCGCATCGCGTTGGAGCATTAATTTTTAACCGGTTCTCCTTATAATTAATTCCTTTCGAGTGCCGCTTAACGATCATTAATCGAACAAACATTTTTATGTTAATAAATGATCATCGTTTCCAAAGTGAAAACAGTTTTGACGTTCGATTGTTGGCCGGGTGTTGCTGGAAGGAGCATTTTAAAAAGGATTTACTAGCGTGTCATTGAAACTGGATTGTCGAAGGAACCCTTTTTCTCGCAGGGCATTGTTGCCCTTATTTGAAAGGTAGGAGGGAAGATCGATGCTCAGTTTCAGTTTTCGAAGGAAATAAGCATCCAAGATGATTTCTTATTAATTTTTAAGGATACTTAAAGGTTGCGATATTAATTCTAAAAAGTAGGTACGATAGTTTTATCGTTAATTTGTAAATATGCCTGGGAACAACAGAATGTTTGAAAGAAACAAACGGTGATAAGAACAGGCTGTTACGATAATCGCGTTCCAGCGATAAGTAAGATGAATAGAATCAAAGAAATTCTTTATTCGCGTCGGGCAATTTGTTGGAACAATCGTACAATCCCAAAGTCATTCACACTTATCGTGGAACGAACAGAGACCACCCGTATCGTCGGCTTTGCCCAAAGAAAATCCCTCGTCTCGAGAGTCTTTAAAGACTTTGAAACAACATATACCTGCAGCGCACCTGCCGCATCGAGTAAGAGTTTTCGGTGTTTGTAGAGAATTAGTAGAAAGGCGACTTTTGAAACGAGAAAGAGGAAAATGCCGGGATAAAGAAGAGAGGAGGAACTGGCTGGAGAGGGCCTAAAGCACTCCATCCTATGTTTGGAAAGAAGCACGACTGTTTACCCGTGCGACGGTCTTTCCTATCTTCCCGATTGCATTAACAAAATGCAGAAACACGAACTGTAAACATTCGGCTATAAAAAGCAAGGTATATGTTTCAATAAAAAACGAAAGAAAATTAGAATTTCTTTAAATAACAAAATCCTTTGAACAACAAAGGATAAGAGCGAATTAGACGATATAATCGAAGAGCTAAGAATCAGATCAGTGCAATATCCGACACGATGAAGCATCAATCGGCAATAAGAGAGGTATCGATTTGTCGGCCGTCGTTTAAATCGAGTCAGACAACCGTGAGGAACAAATGCTGATTTCAAATGTGGGATGAAGCCTTTTGATCTTCGCTAGCTCCCCAGCCTCGTTAAAAGTCTGCCCGACGAGCAGGTAAACGGGGTTATCAATTAAGCGTCCGTCCTCGTAGAAATTAAGGTCTGATTAATTATTATACGAACGAAGCGTTTAAATTGGAATAATCATCGAATTGTCACCCTACCAATTAGAAATACAATATATTCCTTCTTATTCGTTTCAATCCCTTTTTTTCCCAGAATAAGGGAACATCATTCTTCCAGCTACTGAAAGTTGTATGAAATAAACGCAAACGGGGCTTCGACGGGCTTCCTTCATCAAACAATTTCCTATTCCAGGTGTGGTTCAAGAACCGACGTGCCAAGTGGCGTAAACAGAAACGAGAAGAACAGGAACGTATGCGGAAGCTTCAGTTGGAGCAACGTCAGCGTAGCGACGACAACGTATCCACCGCTACGGTCAAAGTGGCCGATCATTTGACTCTTGCCAGACAGCAGCAGCAGCAACAACAACACGAACAAGACACCGACAGTTCTGATCTCGAAGTGGCGTAGTTAAAATATTGGTTTTAGGCTCCTTCATTTTTATCTTTTTTCATTGAACCTGGACGAGCAGGTTCGTTCTCCACCCCTTCGCGCAGGGGACGTGTAAATAATGGAATTAGGGTGTAAATATGTTTGTACATACAGCTTACGCGCGATGTGTATAATAGGTAGTGAAATAAATTATTGAATTCAAGATACGAAGGAGAATATACTTTTCCAATTTTCGTGATTATATTTTTCTTTCAATAGACAAATTTTGAATGAATTTATATTTCCCTAATTTTATACTGAAAAGTATTTCTTTCTTCTTTTTAGTCTGATAATTTGAATAATTTTGTATTTCTTAATTTACGTTCGGTATTTAGTTTCAAGGAAATGACCGGCTGCGTGGCAGAATGGATCAGTGATTAAAATCCGTCGGCAGTTCTCGTGGCTTCATAGTTGGAACTTAGTTCTACGTGCCTCGGCGATTATATTATTAGTATTGTGCGATAGGGGTGAAAGACCAGCAGCTGGTTAAGGGAAACAGCGACTCCATGGACAACGTAAGTTAACCGGGAGTAAAGTTGGGGCCAAGTTCCGGGTAAGTACATAAATCCCGAGGGCGACCAAGAACTAAGACGTTCTCTGCGGTACAACTTTAATAGGTTCCGCGCCGTAGCTGCACTGAGACCTAAAGACGATCGACTTAAACGTGGCTTCTTTTATTTTCATCGACAGAGAGTACTTTTTCTTTTCCATTACTCAAACTTATCACCATTACTGGTAAGTTTTCTCTTCGAATTCTGATATTGTTTAAAAAATTAACAATTATTACGTCGATTTATTCAGAAATTATTATGTACTCGCAATTAGATCAGGCTTCCCTAGGGAAAACGGTGATATGGGAGAAGCAAGAATTCTCCAAATCTTCATTTTGATTGATTTAGAAACAAAATAATATCATTTCGAATTATTAAATATTATAAAATTTAATACATAACTGAAAAGTACGAATAACTAAGCGAATATGAATTCAAATTTTCGCGCGGCAACGTTCATACGCGAGGAGTGGGAGGCCAGAGACCTATATATATGAGGCCCGCTTCGCTGCACTGCACTGGCATTTTCCCCTGAGACGCCTACGGGGAAGGATCGGAATCATGTCCACGAAACCAAAAAAAACTTAATCATGAGTTTTTTTATTATAATACACTGACATTTAAAAATACAAAATTGAAGATCATTGGGTGCTTTTACAACACAACCTATCAATCGTCCGTACGGTTTCCGCTGTCTTATGTCTCCACTTCTTCATCTGCCTCTTCTTCTCTTCGTCATACGGACACTCCACTTTGGTAACTCTCCTACCTCTGTCCTTCTCCGCTCTTCCGACAGGAAGAGTATTCGGGCCCACATCGACGACCTTCAATATTTCAATAGGATTCAAAGCGAACTGACTGCATTCGGGTGAACCAATGGTGAGCACCAATACGGTTATAAATTTATAAAAATAAGTGCTTCTTAGCAAATATGAAGCACCTTCGCCGTACTGATACAACGGTGGTCCAAACGAATTCACGTCGTACATGTAATAAGCACCGCAGAATTTGAAGACGCCGAGACAGGTACTCTCGCAGGTGAGAATGCCGAAGTGGTACTTGAGGAACATTTGTTCCAACGAGTGCCAAAGATACTTGCACGATTTGGCATACAATCTACCGCATATCGCGGGTAGAACTTTCGCCTCGAACATGGTCTCCCCTACCTTGAAGTGGCTCATCAGGTACCTGTTCCAACAATTCACGTGACTGTACTCGTACTTGGTCGATTTGAACTCTGCCTCGAGCTTGCTGTGGGTATAATATCTGTCGCCGCACATCACGATTACGTCGAGGGTCTTTGCGGTCCAATACTCAGGCGCCATGATCCTGGTCATACCGGCGGAAACAACGTAACAGGCATACGTCTGCATCCCACGATTTTCTTTCTCAAACATACTGTCCGTTATGTGAATCTCGCCCCAAAGAGAGAACAACTTGTTGGATTCTTCGACAACGTACTGATGCCAGCGCATCTTCACCACGAAATCTTTGTTACCCTTCTTCTTGGGAACAGCCAGGCATTTGGCCCAGCTGATCTTATAGAGTTTCAACCATGTCGGTTTCTCGATCGCCTCTTTAAGTTCACCCTCTTCCTGTTCTATAGTGCACGGATCTCTCATATCGAAAGGATCAAACGGACAGTCGTCGATCGTCTTCTTCTTCACCAGATGCTTCGGTGGCTTCGGTGCACCCCGTTGCAGTAATTTCAAATTGTGGATTTGACAACAGCGATGGACCACGTGGTAAATTTGAACCGTGAAGAATTTCTCTTCCGTCGATTCTTCTTCGGCTGCTTCTTCCTTCTCGGAAGCAGCCTCTTCTGTAGTCGTTTGAGGTTGCTCTTCTGTAGTCGTTCGGGATTGCTCTTTTCCAGTTATTCGGGATTGATTATCTCCAGTTATTCGGGATTGATTATCTCCAGTTATTCGGGATTGATTATCTCCAGTCATTCGAGATTGTTCATCTCCAGCCGTTCGGGATTGTTTATCTCCAGTCGTTCGGGATTGCGCATCTCCTTGCGAAGCACTTTCCGTGGTTGCTTCCGGCTGTTCCTCTGCCGTCGCGGCCTCTTCCGTTTCCACCGTCTCAGATTCTGGAGCCTGTTTCTCAGGCTTTGGAACAGAATAAACGTAAGCTCTTAATAACAGAATCATCAGATGTCTTCGAAGAGATTGTCGACTACAAAATTTCATTATACACGCGTATCCATCGTCGTCCCAATACCCAAACTTGTCGCATCGGTACGGATTGTACAAGTACCAGAAGAGATTATCGTTCCAAAATGCTAAAGAGAATCGTGTGGTACGAAATATGCAATTACGAAAACGTATCTTAAGTTTATCGAACCAATCTTCTATCTTTTTGATCCCTTTATGAACAGCTGCCTTTTGTTCATCGGTGATCTTCTCGGAACCGATTTCTAACTGAACGTTCATCAATTCTTTTCGTTCCAATAACATCTTCCGCTTCATGTTCCTCTCTTCGTAATCCCACGGGATGTCCGTCACTATAGGCACGTCGTTTATTTCTTGGATCAGCTCCACTTCGATACTGTATTTGTAATTATACACCACGATGTCGTCTAATCTTTGCTTCTCCTTTATGTTGATCATGCCAATGTGGGTGTACAACATCCACGCGTGATCGTAGATGTAATCGATGTTCACGCTCCAAGCGTACTTGTACCTTGCGATAAGTCGGAGTGATTTTATAAATTACATCCGAAACCTTATTAAACGTAGAAAAATGAAAATAATTGCAAAGAATCCAAAGTACCTGATTTGTGTCTTAGCCAGAAGAGCAATGATTGCCTGATAGAAACAGAATTTCCAAGTCTTTTGACGCGCCCTTAACACACCGAGTTCCGGCAAATGCATTCCTTTCAGACCGTGAAGACATACATCGGCATAGATCCTTGCGCCCTTTGCTTTCGACGGTAACTCGAAAATGATGTAATCACCGTCGACTAAACCGGGATGTTCACCGGCAGCTCGATCCACCAACAACTCCTTGCCAGGCAAGGGACAAGGTTGCGGGATCCTGGCGTGACCTAATTCCTTGCGATCGGAGAAATCCTTCGCAGGGTCTTCGAACTCGTCCTCTATCTGATCTGTATCACACGGAAACAAGTCTGTCCTGGTTCTTCTCTTTTGTCTTCGTCGTTCTAATATCTCGTTCGCCAGGTCGCGGGTCGTACACGGCCACACGCCTGGCCATTTGTCGCTCGTTGTTTTCGACACTCCGTCTCGTTGGGTATCTATCTGGGTATCCGACTTTGATTCGTGTACCTGTGTTTAATTATCAATTTTTTAGATATATATTTTTAACGCGAATCACAAGCGGATGATGGATCGCTAACCGGTAGGTTGGCACGCATGTTTCGCCAAATTCGAATCATCTTCTTGCGATCCAATTTATTAGGTAACGCCAGCTGATCTCGAAGCTGAAACGCGTTCAACGGCAAGCATTTATGATGCGCGTTTAAATCCTCTTCCGATTGGACGCGGGGAAATTTTCGATAAGGCGCTGGCTTTCTACGCTTGAAAATGTCATCCTTTTCCAGTTTCTCGCGATCCTCCATGTATCTGAGGAAATCGTGAAACGCGTCTTATGAAACAGACGCCGGCGTCGACTCGTTTTCGCATCTTTCTTACGTGTTCATGTAAAGACGCCAGAGATCCTTATCGTCGCATTTCCATTTTTCCCGCATCACGCATCGCTCGATCCAAGATTTCTTCCTCTTTTCACCCGGTTCCTCCGTCACTTCCTTTTCGCCTTCATTCCCCCCTTCATCCGCGGTTGCTTCGCTCTCACCCCCTGTCGTGGTATAATCGGTCGTAGCCTCATCATCGGTTGCCTTGAACGATATTTTACTCAGTTTCGTCGATATTTTACTCAGCGACATCGATGATTTACTCATCTTGATTGATATTTTATTTATTCCTGCATTTATTATTCAAGCACACTTTCATTTAATTTAATGTAATTTTATCAGAACAGTAAATGTTTCATTTGAAAATGCAACGGAATCAGCTCATCTTTGATTGATAACGGTAGCCAGTGTATTATAATAATTTTCTTAATAAAACAAATAATTATTCGATCATTTTTCGTCGAATAATAAATGTTTCGTTAAAGTCGATTTAATACACAATTTTCAATTTTCCGTTGCAATATAACCAAACAAGTAATTAGCTGACATTTGATCTTCGGGTGGAATTTGAATTTGTCGCCGAAAGATATTTCCGTGATGAAAAATTGAAAAATAATTTCGCTCGATGAATCGATCGTTGAATGGCCATTGAAAAAAAAGGGGTTGTAATGAACAATTTATTTTTCTTTTCTCTTCTGGTTGACTCTTTTGCATCCCCCCCTCGGGCCCGTTTAATAACGAAGAAATTGTATTCGAATTTTCACGGTTAAATATATATCCGGTGGAATATGAATAGGTATTTTCGGCGGGCGAGTCGGGAAGCTGGACAAATGCAACTTCTCAAAAGGGCTGACGAAAGATTTAAAGCGTTCTGTTCTGTGATTTTGTAATTATTTTCCTCCGAAGTAGACGAAACCATAAAACGTCAAGCAATCTCAGCGCGCGAAGCCACACTGCGACACAAAATTTTCAAAGTGTTTATAAAATTACGCCGATACACGATGGAAATAACGTGAAACCTTACCTTTTCGGGTAATATTCTGATCATTATTGGATTTAGGAGCCCCACTGGTGCGTTTACGATAAATAATTTTTGTTACGAATTTTGGTTGAATTTATTTTCTTAAAAAATATGCAAATTTATAAATCAAAAAATTTTTATCTGGATAATACCGCAGAGATAAAACTTGCGGAAACGAAGATACCTTTCCTTTATTTTTTTTTAAGTTTGAGTGCAGCTATTCTCTAACGGGTATCCATTGAGATAACGAAAATGGAGCGAGCGTCTTTGCTCGTTTTTTTTTTTTTCTTTTTTCTAGTAAAACGAGAAGAGAAGAAGCTTCCGAAGGTCTGTCAATGTATCTCGTGGGAATCTGAACAGCAGTCGAAGTCAAAGTGAATTTGAAGCTGAAATCGGCCTGATCCTCGCAAGGTTCCGCTGTGGAGCAAAGTTTCTCGGGCAAATCAAAGATCAAGACGCAACTCTGTCGGGTAAAATTTTAATGAACTGTTAGCGTAGTACCATCGAGAAAAGACGGATCGATTGGTCGCAACGAACGGCTAAATCTCGAAAGCTCGTTGAAATGAATTATTACGCGAGAGGTGGTCGGCTAGTATGAATTACCAACGAGATAACCGGTAAGATAAAAAGGAAGACATCGAATATCAGGGAAAATTTCAATAATTTCGTTGTACAAATTACTTTAGAAATTTGATATTAACGAGCAGGTAATATTATTTCTCAAACACATCTGATTCTCTGTTCCCTCTATAAAATAAATTAGAATGAAAATTAAATTTAACAATGTTTATCAGAATATTAAAATGAAAAATATTAAATTCATTTCCGGGTCATTCTTTTATAATGAATATATTATTTATAAAATAATTTATTGCACAGTGTAGGTGTAGTTTTAAGTAGGTATCCATAGAATTGAACGGACAATCCACGTGCATCCGGCTCGGAAACATTCATGAAGAGTAAAGAAGAGAGAAGAAGCGGATTGCCGCGTATACAGGTACGTGTATACGAAAGGGGTCGTGGAGGGAGAATGCAGAATAAACAGTGCATTATATGCAATAACGCACAAAACGCCCCTACGGCTGTACAGCCATCTTCTTCGAAAGTTCCCGTACGGGAACGCACACACGACCAATCCAATTAATTTTATTTTAATTACCGCATCGTCGAGCACACGCCGATTGTTATTGTTTCGGCGGCGACGAATCGACCGTCGCGTCGCGACGCCTCGCTTCGTTATTTCCCGATGACAATTTCCGTCTGTCCGCATCGCCGCGAGAACCATTCGGACGGGAAGCGAATTCTTTTTCAAAGTACCAGGTTGTTTCATTCATGAACGAGATCGTCAGACTTTTCGATTCTTCGTAATCGTTCAAAGTCGATCCTCGATAACTTTAACTATTTTCTAATTAGTGGATTTGACGAACACTTCCACCACCCCAGGGAGTAAATGGTTAACGCGAAATCTGTGTTACGATAATTAAACTTTTTGTATCATTAACGAGGTAACGATTTTCAATCACTTCACTTGATTTATGCATGTATTGGTGATGCAAATATTGACAGGTAATTATTAGTGGGTAATTACGTATGATTCCGTAACGTCACAATGAAGCATTGTAACCATTTGGTAAGAGTCAAAAGAATTATTTATTTCAATTCAACAAATTGACAATCAAAGTAAGCAGCAATAATTCGAATCAATAATTTTTACTCATTATTATGGTAATTACCTTGTATCTTTTGTTATATAATTGAGGTGATTTTGAAACAAAATGTGTGGGAAAATCGTGAATCGAAGGGGTTCAATGTTGGATACAATCATTGTACTAGCTACGTGTCGCTATTACGCTATTATTATTTTATTGAATTGATACAGTAGTAACACAAGTTATACCGTGTTAAGAATAATAAACGAGGTAAGCATAAAATATTGGTAGCAAATATTCATAGAATTTCAATCCTCAATAATTAAGCCGACCATATAATTATATACATCGATATGATCCTCTTCTAATGTAATTTTGAACTAACAAAATTTTCCATTCTACATATATTTTTCACCAATATTAATCCTAGAACAATGACACAATTTCCTTAATAATCAGAGTTTCGATACGTCTGACTATATCCGTATATTTCTACTGCGGAGATGAACTGCGTTAAATTGGCCAGCAAGCATTCACCGATTTCGAGTTTTCTTTCCATTTCACTGTCAACCTTTCGTTCCTGAAGAATCGCGAAACTAAACCGAGGCTGAAAATGTCCCCAGGAGGGATTTACAGGCGCGAGGAACTGTCCGAAACGTAGCAGTAGTCTTTAAAAGTAAGAGATTGTCCTTGGTCCGCGACCCCTTGACGGACCTGTCCCCGAGGCCGGTCCTTTTAATTACCCGACGTTAAATTCTTTATCTGGCTGAAACAATGTGGCGGGCTCGTGTTTTCAGACCAAACAAACCCCATGTTGATACGCGGTAATAGAATAATCTGGCAGCTGATTCCGGGGATATAGCCCGCGGGGATAGAAACCCACACGATTTCTGCACCCGGTCTCTGCGACTACATCCCAGAACGAATATCAACCACCCCATCCCCGTGCCTCCCTTCGCCTAACCATCGTGCACCCTCGTAACCTCGTACGAGAGGCCAGACCCCCTTCTCCACGTGTTTACACACTCTCTGGCTATGCCCTGGACAAATGGTTTCCGGTGTGACGGGGATACGGACCACGGGGGTACGTTACCATGTTTCGCATGACAATAAATCATATCTGCATTACGAAACCACCAGCCTTCCGTCGTCCATCTTCCAACGCGTACCAGATCATCCGTGAACCATGCTTCAATGCAATGGAACGATTAACAAAATTTGAACGAGTGTTATTATTACAGAAAAATTGAACGCTTGAATTTAGAAACGAAAATCCTCGGTATAGATCGAGGGCAATATTACGATATTTCATTTTCCTAAATTAGCAAGATTTCTCTCAGCGAAGAAAACACAATTATTATGTTCCTTTTTACAAAATGTTTTGCAGCATTGCAACGAGCCCGGTGATAAATGAGAAAAGCATCGCCGAGATAATTTAAAGAGCGAAGAAGAAAATGCTCGAGGGACGACGATCAGGATAACGATGGTTTACATAAAGCTGCGCGACGAGAGTTTATGACTCTCAATACGAAGCCGGTTGTTTGCCCGTTTTCACGCTCTTCTATCCTCGGCTGCCACCGGTGAAAAAAAAAAGAAGGAAAAGAAAAAGAAGAAAAGGACGAATAAAAAGTGAAAAGGATCCCGACAAAGAAGAAAGGAAGACTGCTCGTTAAGGTGGCGAGTAACAAGCAAATAAAAGAATGAGAACCGTGGCGACAGAAATAGGAAACAACGTTCATCGCTCTTCTTCACGCGCCACTTACTTCAACGTCATCTCGTTACGTATGAGGAAGCAGGTAACGCTTCCGCAAAGTGAACGTTGAAGAAAAAGACACCCTTTCTGCAAATACGGATCTCGCCCAGAACGCCGTCCCTTTGCGACGAGACGTTCTTTTCTATCTGATTCGTCGGCACCAGACAAAGGGCCGAAAAAGAAAGGCGCGACTAAAAAAGGAGACACATCTGATCTTTGAAGTATCTCGTTATTATCAAAAAACGTCGGGTCCTTGTAAGGGACAAACGTTCGCGTGAACGTTTCCACGTGAAAACAGAAGAGACGCGACGAAAATAATGCGAGAAACGAAATCAATCTTTCTCCATCTCCCTCCCACATTTTGTAAAACGACGAACGAAGATGCCTAGGGGGTTGTTCGACAGTCGCGCTCTGCTTATATCGAGTCTGTCGATGGCAATAAAATACTCGTTCGCTGGAATGTCGCGTTTCAATCGTTTCGATATTGTGGGGTCAGAAATGTGGTGGTGCGTTCAGGGAATATACGCATTTTCAACTCGTACACCAATTGATACCTGTAACAGTACACTGATCAAGTGGCGCGATTATTTTATTTAAAAAACAAACTTACCCTTTTTCGACCATTTCCGGTCAAACCGAGAAAAAAAAATTTTTTTTTTCGGCCATTCGTTCAGATTTTCATCCACTAAACACCTTGGCGCAAGAATTTTTTCGATAACTCTTATCGTTTGGCCTGTACAAAAGTGACAGAAAGTCTAAATGCTACAGTCCCCTTATCAAGATTTTCAAGGGTTGGCTAAAAAGATTTATGATGGACGAATTTTCAATTGAGCCCTAGTAATTAACGCGTTAAAGTCGTGTCGATAACCACCTTGATCTTCAAATGAAATTCTCACCATTTATCGAAGAATCTAATCCAATCTGAATCAACGATAGAGTTCAATTAAACTCTTTTCTTTGAACTGAATTTTTTCTCCGTTTCGATCGTTCCTCGCTACTTCGACGTTGATCTGCTCCTGTTATAGCAGACGAACCGGATGATATTAATTAATAGGTTGATTAACTGGTCGTAACGAGGGACCAGCGCGGTCTGTCGTTTTCAAAGTTTTCGTGTAATCAAATGAAACGATGAACGAGAGGTGGAACAGGTAACGCCGGGGGTGAGATTCAGTTTTAGGGTGAACTGAACTCACCTTTGTCGGTGCTGTTGTCTGTGTCTTTATCCTAAGGGATTTCATTTCCATTAGCGAGCCGAAGTGGTTCAAACGAACGAAACGCGAACGAGAAATTTTTGTCTTATCGTATCAAACTAACCGTGATATATTCGATAAACGCGTATCTCTCAATTTTCACCTGCTTCCTTAAAAAATAAATCGAGGTCTTATTGCTTTCTCCTCCTTTCTACATAACGTCATTAGCATCGCTGTCGGACATTTGAAACCCCTATAGAAAAATGGAATACATAGATATAAAGAACCACCTTAGAATATATTTATGTCAAAGCAGGATAAGGAGTGCCTACTAATGGGCACATTACCGGTTTCCTATCAAGAAAAAGTATCGTCCAAGATGTTGACCTCCATTATTCTCATTAGCACCCTGTAACAAATCTAATATAAACTAACTATAAAATTTGAAACAGAATATAAAAAGAGCAATTGTTAAAAATATTAATATATAAAACTATATATAAAATCGATCATGAACAATTTACATCGTCCATTTGCGTCATATTTAAAATGAATATTTTTTAACGTGTTAAATGGATGAATTTTGAAATGTCTTGCCTACGGCATCGAGGAGATAACAGCTGTACATGCAATTCAATTTTCAAAATTACTAGTTTATATTAACGATGTAATACCAATTTATATTCTGAATTTCCATTTGTTCTTCTTTATCGAATTATTTGATCAAATTCGTTTGAACGTCCCCGTAGGGTGGCCGAACAGACTGATAATTGTCTATGCATTAGCATCGAGAGTCAGTGTCATCATCGAACAGATCCTGAAAAAGGATTAACCGGCGAATGAGAAGACGGTATCGGAGCAGTCAACGGCACCCGATTGCGTGACAGGAGTCAAAGCATTCGAAAGCAATGAGTCCTTCATTCGGGACGAGAAGAGGCAGTTAATAGCTGGAGGACAATAGAGGTTGGGGTTGGCTGTTTCAAGGATCCTGGGAGTAAGTACCGGGGGATAGGTTTGGTCGCAGGCGTGACTGTGTGAGACCCTCGCTGAGATAATTGAGCCGTCAGCTGCATGAGCCTCGAGCGCCATGATAGCGCCAGCCACCGCCACCCTCGACAATGTGTTTTCTGCTCCGAGCTGCGGAGGAACACTTAGCTGAGGAGCACGCGACGAGTCCCCGGTTCGAATTACCCCGAAAAACCATCCCTTAACCAATGCTTCCCCGAGACACACGCTCGCTGTCGCCTCGTTAGAATAATTTAACCCGAGAAACACCCCTTACAATTTCTAATACTTAAATAAGTAAACCAAAATCGCAACTTTTTGAAAATTTTCCAGATGAAAGGAACGACTTAATTTTTAATTAAAAAATTAGTTCCTTTTAATTCCCTGGCATGCTTTATAAAAAAAACTCTGTTTTTACAGATGTTAATAGGTGATCCCAAAAATGAAAGCGATTTAAAACGGCGAGGTTACGGTGTTACGACGAGTATTGTACGTAAAGGATGAAAAGTAAGCAGAGTTATGAAGAGTGTACGAATGTTTTATTGTGAAAAGAGTAGGCTCGTTATAATCCCTCTAACTCGATGTGGGATTTAGTAATGCGAGCCGACGCGTGAAATCCCGACGGGTTTTCTCGTGATGAGAATTCAGTCTCGGTGGGTATGCAACGACAATCTTGAATACGGTCGCACTACCCGGAAGATCGAAAAATCTGCATCCTTTCTTTACCTTGAGCGATTCTAAATTTTCCTATTCAAGATTTTATCAATATCAATTGATAGTTTCTCAGGGTTAAAATAGTATAATATGCAGGTGAAGAAACAATTTAACGTGTAAATGATATTTTAACAAACACCTTGGTAGAATGCCACGGCACCGACAATTAAACCCTTGTACCGTTCTTATCAGAAACAGGTTAACGTCAAACAATGCTGTTTAAAAGGAAAAGGCGCAGGGAGGAAATAAAAATGATTTTAAAAACCCTTCTATAATCTGCCGCCTTTTTATGACTACCCTAAAGCGTGTATAACGTGAGTAGCGAGATAACGAGGAAATAAAATCACCGGCCATGAACGAAAGATTCATTTAAAGCGCAATTTTTCCATGATATTTTTCTCGGTCAAAAAGACAGACATCGTTCAAAGCGCGCTACGCGTTATTGCAGACTTTACTAAACATTCTACGGTCGGAAAGGGGAAGAGAGAGAGAAAGAAAGAGAGAGAGAGAGAGAGAGAGAGAGAGGGATGAGAGAAAGAGATAGAGGCAGTAATGCGGACCGATTATCCATCCCTAGACACAGATACCTCCCTCTTCTTTCGTCACTCCTCTCCCTTTACTGTATTCCCCGTCGAGGTACCATGCAACGATCCCACCCCTCCGTGAAAGCCTGGAGGGAGGGAGAGTCGAGAGGACTCGCTTAGGTAAGCTGCACATTCCAGAGGGATGGAAAAGTAGAGGGGATCCGGTGAAGTCTCGACATCCGACGGGGATGATGGTTTCCACGGGGGCCACACCCACCACCCCTAGAGACAGCCAATCGCATGGACGGGACGAAGGGTTGCCAGCGATCCGAAAGCTGTCACCGTGCCAGCTCTGGCTTTGCCAGCATCGCACCATATAAATCTAGAATTTAAGGTCTTAAAACGTTGCTGTTTCCCGTTGCTGTTCCCTCCAACGCCGCTCCACCTTTTCGACGTTCAAACGACCCTTCCGGTTTCGCAGCGAGCATTCCGCGAAAAAGATCGAACGAATAGAACCCGCATCTGGACGACTCCTTTGTCTCCTCGTTACCCACGTATTTCCCTCGTGATTTTCAAGGAATCCCAGGACCGCGTCTCCTTTTACTTCGACGAAGAAAATAATGTCGGGAATGTGCTACTCGCATCGATCGCTTAGGAATCCTTCGCTATCATTCTATACATACGTAAGTATTGTTCCTAAATACTTCACTATTCCGACTATTGAACGTTACATTAAATTAACATTACCCAAAATTAATTTAACGCTAAATTAAGCTTAGTTCATTCCTTTTGAGTTTAATGCTGACCGAGTGAAAATTCTAATGATAAGTTTTTCTAGTTGCATTTCGGTTAATCTTGAATTATTAATTTTCGGCAAGTTAGAGAACGTACAAGAAATCGAAGAATCGAATGCATTTCTTGCAATCGAAGATAATCAGATGTGTAATCATGACGACACCGTCGAAACCATTGTTATTCGATTATCACACGGATAAGGATTCCCATTCGACGGTTCGAGCAAGGATTCCCGATGTTCCTCCTGGCAAACGCACAGATGCACGGTTGCTCTCCTCTTCGCCCGACTGTTCGTTAATCAAGTCAGTAACCCAAAATGGCTTCCTGCCTAGTAACACCCTCGGATCCACTCTTTTCGCTGTCACTTTGCAAATGCGGCTCTATCAATGCAGAATTGTTCGGATCGTTGAGCACGGTCTCTTTGATTTTCACGATTACATTCTCAATTGACAGGTGTTCTAGCCGGTCGCGACACGTGTACACGTATTTACGCGTGAATCTGTACATTACCATTCGTCCTTTCATCCGTTTCTATTTTATTAGACGATTGCGCCTTCAGGCTTTATTTCCAATATCATTGAGAGAAGAGCCTCTTACTTTCCTTTAATGATAATCGTTGGGACAAAAGGAATCGAAGATTCTAATTAATTCAAATCGATTGATCTTCAATGCTCCTCTTTTAATTCGATCCAATTTCCTATTTTCTAACGATCAGAATATTTCCATCTCTAATTTATTCGTCCACTTCCGTTTCACTATAGTTTCGGTTACTATGAATTTTGATTATGACTCAATGTCCATAACCGCAACGAGTAATAGAGAAGCTTCGAAACCATGAAATGTTCGCACACGAATGAAACTAGACGCTAATATTCTATATCATCGTCATTAACCATCTCGATCATTAACGATCTTTGAATTTATACATCTGTAAAATTTCTGAACGATCAAATCGTTCGGATTCGAAGGCAAGAAAACAGCGGGAGAAG
Organism: Osmia lignaria lignaria; assembly: GCF_051020975.1. Lineage (NCBI taxonomy): Eukaryota > Metazoa > Arthropoda > Insecta > Hymenoptera > Megachilidae > Osmia > Osmia lignaria. The sequence goes on from NC_135041.1 coordinate 12,172,377, forward strand.
TAATGTGTATGCAAAAATATGGCAGCGATTTATAAAGAGGCCGGATAGATATCATCGGACAATCCCTGGCAATAGGCATTAGGGTAGGGCGCGCACGATAGGAGCATTGATTCTGGGGATGGCGATAATAAAAGGGGTTGGCGTGCAACCGCAAGCGAGAGCAGATAATTGCGCTGTCAGAGACACTGCTAGCCCGTTGCGCATTGATATCACCTACAATTATCCAAACTATTATTTTCGCCTGTTGCCTCGGCTAATATATTATACGACCTGTCGCGTTACCGTCCCGATAAATCACCTTCAATTTCGATCGTTCCTGACGCGATGCTCGATTCGTTCGCCAATTGTCAGACTCGGAACAAGCTAAAATGAACTAGAACGAGATTCGCTCTAGAGCCAACCCTTTCTCGGTCATTTCCAATCAGACCGGAAAAAGAAAAAAAAAATTTTTCTCAGCCATTCGTTGAGATTTTCATCCACTAAACACAATGGCGCAAGAATTTTTTCGATAACTCTTACCATTTACCCTGTACAAAAGTAACAGAAAGTCTAAATACTATAGCACCCTTATTAAAATTTTCAATCTTAAATACGAGTTGGCTAATAATGTAATATTTAAACGTTTCACGATATTCTTACAGAAACACCAAAACTGTTAGAAGGAAATGTAGAAATAGATACACGAATGATCCACCCCTTTATAGAAGGGTAGAATACGCCTCGACGCTGGCCAGGTAAACGTGATCAAGTTCATTCGACAAAGTGCATCCTCGTGGTTCTTGTCGATAAGTTTCGAGGGCTTTAATAGACATTCGTATCATGAGAGCACCATTAACTCTAGATTACAGCGCTGTGGTATTTACACAGCCCAGGGGCGTAACGTAATACGTGCCGGTCTCCCCTTCCTCTTCTCAACCCTTGTGCTTTTGACCAGGTTTTCTCTCTTCTCCTTCTCCCTTCCTCTTCCTTTGTCACCCATCTCTCATCTCTTCGTCCCGTATATAGTAGTGTGTCTCTCGGTGCCATCAGCGCATCATCCCTATTTGCGCGTCTATCCCCTCGAAATGTATCACTTCGGCTCATTTAATATCGTGGGACGCAGCCCGCGCCAACAACGCCATTGTTCTCGCTAACGTTGGATCACCGCTAAAATAATACCTGCTAATGGCTCCAGGTTTTAAACTGACAAACACCGCCACGAGTGTAATAATATAATTCCGGATAATGGTACAGTTGCTTTTGTTCTCGTGTCAACGGTTCCGGGTGAATTCGTGCGCGATGTTCTCTTTGAGCGGAGAATTAATAAGGAAACGTCGTCGAGTCATTAGAAAAAGATTCAACGCGTAATTACAAATATTTCACCCCTTCCATGCGAGGCTTCTAAATCCACCCCTACTTACAACCACTTCCATTCAATTTTATTTTCTCGTAAACAGAAAATTATTAGCATATTAAAGATTAATATAAATCTGTTCATAAATTGGCTGCGTTAGTTGAAAAGAAAAGAAAAATCAAGAAAGACGTACCTGTACTCTGCACGTCCCGGGGTGCTCGACGGGGAAAACTTCTTTTTTTCCGGGGAAACATTCACGGTAGAGGTAGCACGATTCTTGCGAAATTAAAAACTTTACGACCGTATCGTTTTGGACTTTTTAAACGACCCCTGAAAAGCGTCCAGACATGTTCGAATGCGTTTTTCATCTGGCGCGCGATTCCGCGAATTCTCCGTCATGAAATCCATCCACGATCTTCGAAACGCGCCTAGAAACGTTTTTATTATTCCCTGTTTCTCGCGTATTATACAGTTATATAATTTCACCGGAAGGGTTAGAAAGAGAGTGAAACAAAGAGAAAAAGAAAAAAACGAGGAGATGTGTTGCACGCGGCTATGCACCCGACACAGCAGTAATTTGTAGTTTTTACGAGAAATTCTATATTTGCTCGAGCTTTTCATTAACCCGCTCGCGCTAACCGAGCTGCGACACGATAATAAGGGTTGCACGAGCGAAAGGGGTTCAGCAACCGGCCGAGAACAGTTATGAGCCGGTCGGGTCATAGCGGGGAAAAAGGTTCGAAAAAAGCAAGGGAAACGGTGAAAGAGTAAGAGAAACTTTCTGCTGTTAATTAATTATTTCTGTGACAAATACCGGCGGAAGCAAAGCTTACGTCGAGACGGAATGAGAAACGTAAGAAGACACGGCGAATCGGTACATACGATACATTTATTAACTCATTTGAGAAGAAGCTCTTATAACACCATCTTCAAGAAATTTGGTATCTCTTTGTTTAAGAATTTCTTTGTCGTCGCTCGCAGATCGTTCGTACGTTAATTATAAATTCACCTCGCGAAGGGTAAGATTGAAACATGAAAATGATAAGGGATGCAGGAAACGAGGAGTGTCAGTATCCCTAATTGAAGATAATTTCCAAAGTATCGAGTTTCAGTAGCGATAATAATAAAAGGTGGAGGGGGATGAGGGTGGGTCGCATTACGGGGCCGCTTATCCGGACAACAGTAGTCAAATCAAACACGAGGCTATTAACTAGGTCAACATTTCGGGTTTGGGGTACTTAGCCCCGTCTAGTTGGTACGTACGTCGGTGTGCCACGCAACGTCTATGTATTTCCACGTACACGAAGCTGGAATTCAACGGTGAACAAGAGCAAAGCAACCGTGTCGGACGGTCTTAAATAAATATCTAATGTGTAGGGGTCGCGCGGACCCCTATTGGCCCCGCTAATATTGTTTTAGGCACGGCCGTTGGCTAGCGAAGTTTTGTAACTCGAGAAACGAGCTCCACTCGTGTCCGCAACTGACAAGATACCAATAGGTGTCGGAAGATCTAGTCGAGTACTTAAGTTCTCGAGATATATCTCTGTCTCCGCACTTTTCTTCCTCTATTCTACTACGAAACGTCTATCGTCCTGTGAACCACCCAGCTGCCGATTCATCCGTTCTTAAAAATGGATTCGTGTTTTCAAATCGAAAACATTTTCAACCCTTTTATTACTCAAGGCTTGAACGTTCTGAGTGTACGAAATAATAATCAAGTGAATAACACTTATCACTTTTCTTTTTATTACATTTCATTTCTCAGTTTATTCTTTCATTTCTTTCTTCTTTTTCAGTTTTTGTCATATCATTATAATGTGATAACATATGGTGTTTAATTAGTAATATGCGTTCATAACTTTTATTTAATTATGATTAGGACATACAGGAAATAATTTATGCACGCAGATATGTGTCCATAGAAGTAAAAGTGTTAAATACGGTTAATCAGGGTTAAAAAGAAAAACAAATGAACGTCACAAGTTTTTCAAATAATACGTAAGTTTTATTTGATACGAAGGAGTCCTGCTTACAGTTAACTAATACAATATTCTTCGAAGTTTGCAGAATTTAACTCTCGATTCTTAATGAGGATTCCGGGAGGAGTTGCGAGGAAGTTGAGCGGAGGAAGTTTCTAACTCATTTTCCGATTCAGTAAAGTATCCGATGCTTTCCGCTTTTCATATTAGAGTTCGCTGTAAGAAGTAAAATGATTAGGCAAAGAATAATCTTTCAAAATTTTTACAAGAAAAAAAATATATTTAGAATTTTAATCTTCGCAAGGGTATAACAGAATTTTGCAGAAATATTTACCAACCGATCGAACGTTTGCGATTCGTTTCACGGCAAAAATCGAGGAGAACCGTTGATCCCCAGGGGGCAGGAAAGCTAGAATCCAAAACTCGGAAGCCAACGAAAGCCATTGATCCTAATGCACAAGGAAGCGATCACTCGCTCCGTCGATCAATGAAGAGAGAGAAAAAAAAAAAAAAAGAGGACTTTTCGCAAGCCGACTTACACGTCTCAGTGACGATGTAACGACTTCACAATTCGGGCTGAGGTCTGTTAATTCTCCAGCCGATCGATCGAGCCGGGATTCATGCTGTTTACCGAAACACCGAAACACCCGCAAACTTCCTTTGAATACTGCGTTTTCAGCTGTGCTTCTTTTCGAGAGAAATGCACCGCACCATAACTGGGCTTATGAATTTTTCTGCTCATAAATCCTCAACTTTTACTACTACACCCTCTGATGTACAATATCTTTATTTGTCAAACTTAATCCTCCAAAAGCTATGATATTTGAAATTTATGTTATTCAATGGCGATGATTATCAGATCACCGCGTATATCTTATGCATGCATTTTTAATTTGCATATATTTTTGTATAACATCGAGAATGATCTGCCCGACCCAAATACCATCTGTGCAAACGATTAAACAGCCTATAGAGCGGTTAACGTTGAGTGTACAAACATTTCGACGTTCTTTTATGCAACATGAAAGGATGTTTCTTACGGTGCTTGCCACTGAAAGGAACGAATCGGGGCACTTTGTAGTTGCCCTCATCGTTTCATCGTTTTACTTCAAGAGAATTCAATGTGTATATACGCGCAAATAATTTTGAACATCCACTTATTTTATTTCTTTTTCCAAAACTGATGAGAATAATTTATATTTTTGCTCGGCTGCAATTTACCAAATTTAATGATTTTGATACTTTTTTGGTTTATAAATTCTTGAACGATTCAAAACGTTTTAATAGATTAAATTTATGGACACGACGAAAGCATATATTCGCCTTCTATCTTCGTTCGGTTTTACTTTTTCTCTACCCCAGAATGGCGCGATTGCTATTCAGATATTCGAACAGCGGGGCTTTAATAAAAATATTTGCTAAGAAAACAGTTCGCCTGAGGTAGTTGGGAAGCAAGACGAGTTATTCTTATATCCAGATTCGCCGCGTATTCTTCGCCCACGATTTCCATAAATGCAGTAATTCGAAATAAGACGGCCGCTGGGCGTTTCAAACTTTTAATGGCTTCTGTATTTATACCTTCGTAAATACAATAAGTGTGTAATAAGTTAATGAAAGCAACGTTTCAAATAATAAATGTATATTTTTATTTTACGATACATGCTTTAAAAAGAGTATTTAGTTCAGTATTATAAAAGGATACAGCGTATATAGTGCCGAGGATATTGTTCTTTCTTCGAAAAATGGGTATCACATATACATGTCTTCCATATTTGTAAGCACACATTCTTCCCCTTTGCAAGTGCTCATTTTTTTCAGGCACTTTCTGAATTTATATCTATGATGACGTTTCATGCTGTATCCAACGTTTTTCATTTGAAAATTATCCGTTGTTATGTTATATGCTTCGATAAAATGCTATTTCAATAATGATAGATATGAGTATACAATAAATCATTTTTATAATACATAACATACTTTGTTTATCGTTACTACTACCTTATCGTCATCGAAGACGCAGAAAATGTTATTGTACTGCGGAGACATACGTCGTATACAAGTGAAAGTATTATTTACAGTATCTTGGCATTTACATGCCAGGTCCTTGTTGCATAACTATAAATAGTACATATTTTATAGAAATAATAGTAGCATTGATTTATATCTCGGTTACATTTGTTCCCATCTATGTAAAACTTACTGCAACATTTGGATCACTATCACTTGGACAACCCGAGGGAGGGTCGTCAGATCTTTCTCCCCTATATTCTACTAACAGTGTTCTATCTTCTGGCAATGTTTTTTTTAACAAAGAGGCTCCATCGGATGGTAGTTGAATACCAGCTATTTCTAGAATTGTAGCAAACAAATCAACGGTACTAACAGGTGCAGAAATTTTGGATGGTGTAATTCCAGGGCCTTGAATTAACAATGGAACCCTAATATCAGTTTCATACGGTTGACGTTTATCTATAGGCATACTGAACTGACCTATGGAATACAGTAAGTAATGTCTATACATCATTTACAATTATCTAGCTTATGTTGTTTAGACATAAAATGTGTTACCAATATGATATCCATTATCAGATGTAAATATCATGTAAGTGTTATTTAAAAGATTTTGCGATTTTAGAGCTTGATATATATTTGTTATAAGCTCATCTACAGCCAATAATGTTTCCCATCTTCTTCTGTATATGTCATCCAACTTGGGCAGTAATTTATCAGGAAGTGGAGATGGTCCTTGTTGTACTAACCAGTGTTTATCCTATTTTACACTATAGTGTTAGAATAAAATATAATTGCATTAAATTTTATGAACAAGATTTAGCTTACTGTTTGTGTTAGTGTATTAAAATTAGGTGTTCTTTTAGCTTTTACATCTTTATATTTATCAGTATGTCTCACTGCTGGTGTAAAAGGTGCATGAGGTGCAGGTGGTGTTAGAACCATTAGAAATGGTTGATTATCTACATTACGAGTTTTAAGAAATTCCATTGCCAAATCATTCTGCAAGAAAATGTTGTACATATATAATAACAAGAACATAAACAATTAGTACAATTTTACACTTACAATTACATCTGTCAGATATTCATTTGGTTTATCACCAAACTTCTTCTCGGTTCCATTTATGGATAAAGAGTAATTATAATATCTTGAATTACCAACAAGACCAGCCCACCAGTCCCATCCTTCTGGCACGTGAGCAGTTCCACCCACTGCATGGCCCCCATACTATATACATATTCCAACACAATTTTATTCCTTCATATTAGGTAAAATTAATTATATTTTCTGAATTAATATTTTGTGTATATTCACCTGATTTAAATATTTCCCTGCATAAAAAGTTGTGTACAACATCTCCCTTTTTAAGTGTGCTCCAAAGGTATTTGGTTCTTGCAGTCTTTGCCATTGAATGCTATTGCAACCGCCAGAAATAGAATTGTTTAGTACCAAATGATTATGTTGATATTTGCCAGTTAAAATAGAAGCTCTATTTGGGCAGCAAACAGGTGTAGCAACAAACTATATAATTGTTGAAGGAAATATCTTCAATTAAATTCAATTATACATAATAAACTTAATTAAAATACAATTTTTAAAAACCTACACAATTTGTAAATGTTGCTCCTTGTTTTCCAATTAAATTCAATGTATTTGTCATTGGTGTCTGAAATAAATAATTCTTAAAATTTGTGTATCAATCATTTTACAGACTATTTATTTATGTTTTCATATTTACCATTCCATCAAGAAATATATCCAAATCATCAGTAACAACTAATACTATATTTTCAGCAGTCTGTGATAGTGATATACAACTTATGTATATATAAAACAATAAAACAATCATTTTAGGAAATTTTATATATATTTGTAAAAGTTTCATAAAATTCATTCAGATGCGTTTATAATAAGTACTGTTTGATACTTAAAAACTAAATCGTGGTATTATCTATTGTTTGCGAACAAAGCTTCGTTTAACTAAGGTTCGTCGTATCTTTTTTTTATTTTATTATCATTGCGCGCTTCGAAAATAGCACCACTAGTATCATCTGGCGGCGGCATTTATAAATTAGTAACTTCGCGCAGAAACGCGTCAGTCAGTCTGTCTTCGGACGTCAAAGACATAGGAGGGTGTTTCCTGTACATCCTCGAGCATACTTAACATCCCTCTAGGGAAAATGACGATCTAAGCCGGAGGAGGGGAAGGTGTCGCCGTCACTAGGTATGATACTACGAGCAATTTACAAGTAGAAGCCCATTACATCCCGTACATCCCTGCATCCTTTACATCCCTTACATCCCTTACATCCCTCACATCCCTGCATCCTTTACATCCCTTACACCCCTGCATCCTTTACATCCCTTACATCCCTGCATCCTTTACATCCCTTACATCCCTTACATCCCTGCATCTTTTACATCCCTCACATCCCTGCATCCTTTACATCCCTTACACCCCTGCATCCTTTACATCCCTTACATCCCTCACTACCCTGCATCCTTTACATCCCTTACACCCCTGTATCCTTTACATCCCTTACATCCCTCACTACACTGCATCCTTTACATCCCTTACACCCCTGCATCCTTTACATCCCTTACATCCCTGCATCCTTTACATCCCTTACATCCCTTACATCCCTGCATCTTTTACATCCCTCACATCCCTGCATCCTTTACATCCCATACATCCCTTACATTCCGGCATCTTTTACATCCCTTACATCCCTGCATCTTTTACATCCCTCACATCTCTGCATCCTTTACATCCCTTACATGTCTGCATCCTTTACATCCCTTAGATCCCTGCATCCATTACATCACTTACATCGCTTACATCCCTGCATCCTTTACATCACTTACATCGCTTACATCCCTGCATCCTTTACATCCCTTACATCTCTTACATCCCTTATATCCCTGCATCCTTTACATCCCTTACGTCCCTTACATCCCTTACGTCCCTGCATCCCTTACATCCCATACATGTCAAATCATGTCGAATCAGCGCCCTCTGGGGACAGAAAAAGGAACTAAAGCATGCTGAAATTTTGGCCCTCTGGCGGCAAAAATTGGAACTAAATTTTCGATGTTGAATCAGCGCCCTCTGGTGTCAGAAAAAGAAACTAAAGCATGCTGAAATTTTGGCCCTCTGGCGGCAAAAATGGGAACTAAATTTTCTATGTTGAATCAGCGCCCTCTGGTGTCAGAAAAAGAAACTAAAGCATGCTGAAATTTTGGCCCTCTGGCGGCAAAAATGGGAACTAAATTTTCTATGTTGAATCAGCGCCCTCTGGTGTCAGAAAAAGAAACTAAAGCATGTTGAAATTTTGTCCCTCTGGCGGCAAAAATTTGAACTAAATTTTCGATGTTGAATCAGCTCTCTCTGGTGTCAGAAAAAGGAACTAAAGCATGTTGAAATTTTGTCCCTCTGGCGGCAAAAATTTGAACTAAATTTTCGATATCGAATTAGCGCCCCCTGGTGGTGAAATTTGGAACTAAATTTGACACCATCTTTCACTTTCTGGTGCAGGGATTTAAATGAAGCAAGGATGTAAAATATGCAGGGATATAAAGGGCGCAAGTATGTAAGGAATGGGGGAATAAGGAAAGTAAGGTTGTATGGGATTCGGGGATATAAAGAAAGCAGGGATATAAGGAATGCAGAGCTATAAGAGATGGAGGGATGTAAAGGATGCAGAGATGTAAGAAAAGCCGTAAGGGATCCTGGAATGTGGGAGATATAGGATTGAGTATGCTCGAGTACACCCTCCTACCTCTTTGACGTCCGAAGACAGACTGACGTGTTTCTGCGCGAAGCTACTAATTTATAAATGCACCGCCAGATGAGGCCGTCAAGGACAGAAAGATTCATTTTCATCGACAATTAATTATGCTTAGTTGTTTATTATCACATGATAATTATACCGACTGTGGTATCTACATGCAGACCTAACTCCATCTGAAAGTATCTGAGACTCCCTAAAGTCCTGATGTTTTTGTATCTGTAGTCACGTAGTCACTACAGTGTTTTATAATTGCAATATTTGATTATGTGGTATGGAATACTATTGTGACATAAATTTTAATTAGAATTATAGAGATGGCAGGTAGTGTGAGGCAATTAGAAGAACGACAGCTTCCAGCTGAAGTAACAAGAATGCAATGGTCACCAAAAATGGATCTCTTAGCAATTGCTAACATAAAAGGTTAGGTTTTTAAACCGGTAAACAATAGATTATTTTACAAATATGATTGTTACAGGAGAAGTTACATTGCATAGATTAACATGGCAAAGGGTTTGGCTATTAAGCCCTCAAGAAGAAGCAGATAGCGTAGTTAACTTAGCATGGAGACCAGATGGAAAATTTCTTGCCGTTTGTTATGAAACTTCCAAAGTAATCTGTTTAGTGGATATTGAAAATAAAAACATTATTCAGAGAACAAAGCTTGCATTGCACAATGAAATTACATGTATGACATGGCTACCATTAACAAATTTGGAAAGCGATACTGTGTTAAATGGAAATAAACCAAACATGCTGCCAACAGGAGAATATCTTCCACCTTTACCTAGTTTGAATAGAAGTTTTGGACAAGAACCAGAACGCAAGGAATTCTTATCTCAAACATTAGATGTACTTTTTGTAGGTTGATAAGAAATGCATTAATGATTTTTCATGTTAACTTTGTATATGTTAAAAATATTCAGATGTTTCCAGCTTGGATTAGACAATGGAAGCGTTGCAATGTATGTATTTGGAATGTTCTATTGTGGTACAATTTCAGTTGGTCAAGATAGAATATTAGAAATTAGTGGTGGATTTGGTAAACCTATGTGGGTCACATGGAAAGACAATGGCGGCATCAAAGCATGTAGATTATGGTGTCCATTGTTAGAGCAAAGCACAGCATTTTTTAAGGTTCTTTGCATAGTACACTTTGTAATTTTAATTAAAAGAAATATTAAATTTCTACCAATTTATTATTTAAATCTGAGGTAGCACAAGCTCAAGCAAACATAGAATATTTGATGGATTATCTTTCACGTACATTAATGGCAATCTCAGAAGCATGGGAAACAATTCTTCTTGAAATGGATGAAAAGCTCGCACGATATGCAGAAACAAATCCACCTGGCGGGGTTGCTGCAGATTTTCTAGAATTATTAATGATCGGTATACCAACCCCAAACTTAGAAAGCTTTTTGTTACGAGATTTGACCGAAAAAGGATTAAAAAAGTTGGGACACAGTATTGAAATGTGCTACAGTAATATACAGGTAATAATGTACTAGTTGAGGCTTCTATTAATATATGTCATATTGATCTACTATCATTTTACAGAAATTAGTCTTAAAAAATTTAACAAATGTTGGAATGGCTTTAGTGTATCAGCTGGCTGAAATGAGAGGAATGGTGAGATTAGGTGGTCCATATGAATTACTAGGATTTGCCAATGAAAGTATTATAACTAATGCTCTTCATGCATCAGAAGCTTTCCTAGCAAAATCATCCGAAATTCAACAAGTAATAGATCATAGTATGCGCGACTATAAAGCGTTTTTCCGGTATGATCTTCAAATTAAAATGTCTATTAAAAATATTTTCATTATTTAAGTTTATTTTTCAAGGTGGTTGTATGTCGTAATACTAAGATTAACGGACGAAAGAATACCGCCGGAAGTAAGTCGCGTTAGTCAACAAGAGCTAACATTTATTGCGGAATTTCTACGTGGTTTTGATAAAACTGAACCAGGTGTTGGAGGGAGAAAAGGAGTGAATTTAGAAAAATTAGGCCAATATTTACGACGTGAAAATTTACAAACTTGTTTGACACCCGAAGGAAGCGAATGGACAGCAATGCTCAGTGAAAATCATTGTCTTCGTGATCATCCGCTTATCATAAAACAGGATCTTAATTTCTCCTTGTTACAATCCCATGCAAAATTAATTTCCGCGATACATAATGTTTTCCGTGAGGCTTACCAAGGCTTAGTTGAACATTTCACTGTCACCACTATCGCTTTGACTCCGTCCGTATCGTTTACATCATCCCAAATTGCAACAAATAATGATGGTTTACTTGTAGCTACATGTGATATGGATCATAAAGTATTACGACTATTTAGAATTAAATGTTCACATACAGAGCATATCTCCCTCAACTTTAAATTGGGTACAATTGATGTAGATCATAGATCAGGTTTGTTGATTTATTATGAATACATCTAACAATGTAATTTATCAAACTAATATTAATAACAAATTTTATTTTATCAGAATCCTACTCTAAAGCTTGTATAGATGGGACTGTAATTGATTTACAGTTTTATTCTCAGGAATATCTAAGTTTATTGTTACTAAACAAACATAATCACGCATCATTTCTGATACAACTACCATTAAAGTACCCTGAAATTTTTGAAAATCAAGATAAAAATGCAGTTAGTCTGGCTGACCTTATAGGTAACAACTGGCCTCGGCCTTTTCAAGGTATTTCTGCTAGGCGAATAGCAGTGAGTGGTGCGCGAAAAGTTGCCGCTATTTTAAATGAAAGCAATAGAAAAATAAGATTATTAGAAACTGAAGTTGAACCTGAAGATGAGGAAGACGAAGTAGACGAAGAAGATGGAGTTAACGATAGTATGTTGGATACCACGCATGAAAAACCTACAACTAGCTCACAATAAAACCATAAAAGTAACGAGGTAATGATTACGTTCTTATTACAATATTTAAATATTACAATCTGACATTTAATAAATATTTATTCAAGTATAAATATAAGTACAATAATGAATTTTTGTTTAAAAACCAATAGTTAATATTTCTTATTTAAGAAATGATTATGTATGTCATGTCTTTATGTCACAATTGAAAAGCTGTATTGATTATGCACGAATATGATTGCGTGAATCTATTATAAAAAATTATTTTTCACATCTCAAAAAACTATTTGTTACTTCTGCATCTGGTTGAATACTTTTGGGAAGTCAATATCAAGGGCTTCGTTATCGATACCACCATCTTCTGGTATTGGTGAAGGCGCTGTCGGACGAGCCATAACATTTGGTGTGTATTTTGCAGGAGAATTTTCTCTGGATTCTTCCAAATCTATAATAATAATAATTTAATATTAATAAAACATAATAATGTGATCATTCTGTTCAATTTCCAATTATATACAATTTTTATAAATGATTACCAAAAAATTTACGGTTTCGTCTTCTTTTTGTTGTAATAATAAAAAGAACAACAGCTAAGCCAACAACTACTACCATAACAGCAGTCATTCCTCGTAACAAATTTGTCTGCACAAAAGAAGGCATGGTTAAAACAAATAACAAACATATATTTTTATGTCAATGTGCGTTTATTAAACTAAAATATTTTAATATACCTCAAAATCGTTTTCCCAAACATCTTCCCAATCTTTTTTCACAATTAATTCAACAACGTGAATATTAATGGCAGATTGATCTGATACACCTTTTGAAACACACTTATAAAAACCAGATTCAGCAGTTGACACACCCTGTCGATAACGAACAATTTATTAATATAATATTACCAAAAGGATACAAGCAAATTACCTTTATCATAAGTTTTCCTGTTAACACTTCATAATCGTATTTATTTTCATCCATAGGGTTTCCAGGCCCGATAATACGATTGTCATCGGTAAGTTGCCAAAACATAAAACGATGATAATCATCACTACTTAAACATGGAAGTTCAGCTAAATGACCAGCCGGAACTTCCGTTACTGTAACTACTCCATGAACTCCATTTTTCAATAAGAACAGTAATGAATACAAAAGTAGAAAACATTTTATGCTCATCTATAAAATAAAATCAGAGAAGTATTTATAATGTTTATCTAATTTTTATCATTTTTAACTTGATTTTTAAAAACTTAGTGTTAATTTTGTTAATTTGTTAGCTTATACATATGTATACATGTTTAATACATTAAAAAAATCTTTCATGGTTCTACCTGTTGCATTATTTATATCCTCTTTCTCAAATAATGTGAAATATCTAAATATGTTACTTTCAAATTGTTATTGTTTCAAGTTATTTTAATTGCACTCACTTTACAAATTTATCACTTTTACACTTGTATCAATAAAGTGTTCAATTGCAGAAAATGTAAAAGTACTAGGCAACTGTGGCACAGAACTTGTTTCACTACTAACTGAGCAATATATTTTGTTTTGTTAGCATCTTGTTTGATAATACAACAATTACATTCTAATTACATTGATCACCTTTAAGAAGAATTTCAATAGAGTACAGTTGGTTGTAAACGTGACAGATGGGTGCAAGAACAATTATTCTATAGACAGTACAAGCAGAAGGCACTTGTCAGTGTATCGTATTGCATAACTACAAAGATAATTCTATGTAGACTCTGTATAGTCTTTCACTATTTCTTATTTTCCACTTGAATACTAAATAATAAATTTATACTAAGTAATCAAAATCACTGTTTCTAGATGATAACAATCTCATAGACTAATCAGAAAAGCTTTAATAATGAAGCTACAGTAGAGTTACTTATTTATATCTTTGTCCTATTCATCCTTGTGCAATAAAGTATTTATAGTAAGCTACACTGGCATCTTGTGACTGCCATGTCTGAAAGTGTAGTATACGTTTCTTCATCTTAATTACTTGAAAAGCATTGATATGTAAGATAAAACCTACAGTCAAGGTAGTATTTATACATGTTGTATTCATCAATTATTATGTAACAAACTACTGTACCACATTCAGATATACTTTTAAATTATGAATGAAAATTTTAAAGGTTCATGAGCAAAATGATGAAATCAATTAGAAAATCTTTTAAATGTATGAAATGTATAGTAGTCTATCTTAACTATTTTAAATAAAATTGTTTTTATGTAATTAATTTTCATATAACATTATGTTCATATAAAGTTCAATAAGTGTTGCATATGTGTAATTAAATGTGACTTGCCATTGTCAATACTGGTCATGTTGAATAAGATGTACAAAAACATCAACTGCCAATGCTGGAAGAAGAACCCAGAATGGTGCCAGAACAATTTTTGCTGGTAAAAACCAATGAGAAGCTTCCAATTTTAAACATATTAAAATTTGAGCAGTTAATTTCATAAATACAGCTGTCATGTACCATGCCTAAAAAGAGAGCATCTTCAGTTTCCATAAAACATAATAAATATTCTGGTTCAACTTACTTCCCGACGTAAATTAACAACAAGTCCATTTTTGAAATGAGATACCATATTAAAAACAATGTAAATCAAAAGTATCTGATCGTACAACCACATCGGAATGAAAACTATAAACCAATTCCATTGTATTCTCTGATCAAGTCTTATAACAAGTAAAATCAAGAAAATTAAAAGATTGAACCAAGTAAATAATGCACGATGTAAAACTGCCATTGAGATATAACATTAAATGCGTCAAAAATCACGAGATAAAACGTGATCACAAAAAACTATACGATCATATTGCTATTTCGCCAATTTGTTTACATCAATGTTCAATATACCTAACCTATGCTATCAATTAACCTATAAAATGTAAGAATTCCTGAGATGTCGCTACGATATCTAAATAAATGTATGTATATATATATATATATGCATATATAAAGTGTAAAGCGTTCGTCGTGTCATTTTTCAACATGAGAACTACTAGGGTTAGAGACATGCTTTATACATCGGGGGTCCCTGACACCCCAAGATGACAGGTCGGTGCGCACAGTCACCGGGGTCCCTGACACCCCAGATGATATTTTATCGGTGCGCGCGTGCAGAGAGTAACGGGGGTCCCTGACACCCCAGATGATATTTTGTCGGTGCGCACGCGCAGAGAGTCACCGGGGTCCCTGACACCCCAGATGATATTTTGTCGGTGCGCACGCGCAGAGAGTCACCGGGGTCCCTGACACCCCAGATGATATTTTGTCGATGCGCGTGCGCAGAGAGCCACTGGGGTCTCTGACACCCCAGATGATATTTTGTGAATGCGCGTGCGCAGAGAGTCACTGGGGTCTCTGACACCCCAGATGATATTTTGTCGGTGCGCGTGCGCAGAGAGTCACTGGGGTCTCTGACACCCCAGATGATATTTTGTCGGTGCGCGTGCGCAGAGAGTCACTGGGGTCTCTGACACCCCAGATGATATCAAATCTGTATGCAGAGAGCGCCACCGATGCATTGGGGTCCCTGAAACCCCAAGATGAAATCAGGCCCGTACGACGTACGTAGAGGGCCCAACCAGTATAATAATCATGCTCTAATTTCTTTCCGGAGTTTATTTAATTTACCTTATATATTTTCGTTGCTTATTAAATAAGCTCATCAAAGGGGAATAACATTTATGATTGTATCCCTCTTCTGGGCCTCGGCCGAAGTCCCCTTTTATTTCACTTTTTCTAGCGAAGTGTATATTTACTCTCATTAATTATATATTACAATAACTATATATTACAACTGTTATAATTACTTATAAGCATAAAATGCATTATCTGATAGCAATGATATAATCAAACACAAATGAAAATCATATTAATTATGATTAATTAGTTTCATAGAAACTGTAAAACATTGTTCAAATGTATTTATTAATTTGTAATATAATACCGTATTTAATTGTTACAAACAGTTATCAAAGGATTTGTGATGTAACTTGAATGAAAATGCATTTTACAACCTTTGTAATATGTACCTATTATCATGTACATACGCATGCCTTTTATATAAGGTGTACAAAGAAAACCTATTTTCTGTCCGTTTATATGTTTATTTTATTTTATATCAAATTAATCAAAGATATAAATTTTTTATGATTATATAAAATACCGCTACAAAACAACAATTTCCTTATTTTTTATTTTCTTAATAAAATGTTTATCAAAGTATTACACGTGCATGATTTGTCCTGTTATCCTTGTAATAACATCGCTTTTATTAAAATCATCATAAACTAATGTAAATTAGTATACGTAACTATATCTTTTCGTATATCTCTTAGAAATACTTTGTTTTCATTTGCATACATTGAATACAAATTTTGTACAAAATACTATGGCAAATATATTTGTAATCAGTATCATTACAATATCATCATTACATCACCCAGTAGAAAAATATCAGTCTTAAGAGTTGGACAATCATTCAGTCCAGCGACAGATTCTGGAACGTGTGCATAACGATTTTTCTGTTATGTAATTTATATGGATTTTTTATTGATTAATCGTTTACAATTAAACTTACACCTTTGGGATTTAAATGGTATAACAGGTGGTTATCGAGTGTTATGTTTTTGATATTTACAAATATAGTGATCTAGGTATTACAATAACTATAATGAATGAACAAATGAATAACACCTCATCGAATAATTCTCACGTACGTATATTTTATTTATTTCATCTCACAAAGAAATGAAAATCTTAGTATATAAATGATAAAGTTATTTTACTATCCAACTCGCGAAGAAAGGATGAAAATGACTATAATTAAACCAAATGTATTCATTAGACGCGGATCATTTCCTTTTGATGATTGATCTCATAAATATGTAAATATAGCGTGTACTTCATTGAGCGTATAATTGCTTGAACGCCGGAAATAGACCATTTATTGTTTAAATGTAACGAAAATGTATTCGATGTTTTAACAATGCGATTTGATAATTATTGGACACTTATAAATTGA
This sequence comes from Osmia lignaria lignaria, assembly GCF_051020975.1. Classification (NCBI taxonomy): domain Eukaryota; kingdom Metazoa; phylum Arthropoda; class Insecta; order Hymenoptera; family Megachilidae; genus Osmia; species Osmia lignaria. Next base: position 12,189,427 of record NC_135041.1, read on the forward strand.
CAACAAAACTGTCAATTAATTGATTAAAATATTCCTGTTACTGATAATGTTTCTATAATTGTTTGAAATATTCTACAGTATAATTAAATGTAATTAGTACAATGTACTTTGCATACATATATTTGCTGACATTGTATAGTTTTTTTAGTTAATAATGGGATACAAGACACCCCTTTTAGTGTATTATCTATGCAATGTATGTATAATAATTACATATAATACTCCACATTTGTAATACCTCCGGTAATATAGCTAAAAATACATACATTGAAATAGTAGTACTGTTCTTAGATCGAGGGAAGTAAGATCTATTTTAAAGGGTAGCGCCCTGTATCTGACCCCATGTAGAAGCCGGCGATTTCTCAAGGTGTGCGCCTAAAAATTTCTTTGAAGCCGGTATAAACCGAAGACGTTCTTATTAATTTTTTTAATCAGTGTATATTTTTAAGACTATTACTCATCCGTCTTGTGGAATTTTTTTTTTATTTATCCCACCAATTCCTCGTGTGGTTACGACCTTAGCCTCGTTCTCAGCATTCTTTCTCAGAGGTCTAACCACGTGCAAGTTGATTTACAATGCCAAACTTACGATCGTTGGTAAGTTAAAATAAAAAAAGAGCAAATTTAAAACTAACGATGGTTTGTTTTTTGAATTAATTGTTAATATTGAAAAAATCAATCATCTACTTTGATTTTCGTATTGTTTGTGAATAACCTCCCCGAAAAATCATTTCATGTATTAACATATAATTTTTTCATTATACATTTGTGTAAATATGTTTTAAGATAGTAGTTTAAGTATAAAAGGCATATGGGTAATATTTGTAAGATGACATGTATATTTCATATAATTGTTTCATTTAACTGTAAAATTCATAAATTTTGTTAATAAAGATTTTCAACTGTTATTTTTGCTTCTATTTTTGGAAAATCTTATCAAACTGACATGCTGTACTAGTTATTAGAATTAAATGTAATATTCATGATATAAGATTTTCATATCTTACTTACATTTATATGATTTGAAAAATCACTCACTATTCTTATCAGTTTCTGGTTATTATCTCATATCATAAGTCAGCAGTCAAGAAATCATCCTTTTTATTTTTAATTCTTAATCTTTGCATATTTTTTTTAGGCTCTACCGGTATTGGCTGCTGTGGGAACTGTAGTTGTAATAGGATTAGCATTCAAATTTTATAAATCTTGGAGCGGTGAAAAGAAAAAGAAGTCTCCAGTTTTATTGGTTGACCCAGTTGTTAAATATAGTTTACCTTTAATTGAAAAGGAAATAATAAGCCATGATACAAGAAAATTTAGATTTGGTTTACCAACACCGGATCATGTACTAGGATTACCAATTGGTCAACATGTACATTTAACAGCAAAGATTGGAGAAGATGCAGTCATACGTTCTTATACACCTGTTTCAAGTGATGATGATCATGGTTATGTAGATCTTGTTATTAAGGTGAGTACATTAAGTATACCTTAATAAACAAACTTTACATGAAAAACATATTTTCAGGTATATTTCAAAAATGTTCATCCAAAATTTCCTGAAGGAGGAAAATTATCTCAATACTTAGACAATTTAAAGATTGGAGAGACAATTGATTTTAGGGGACCTTCTGGTAGACTAATCTACAAAGGGCATGGAAAGTTTTCCATAAAAATTTTGAGAAAAGATCCACCTGTAGAATATAATGTTAAAAAGGTATTCGCGCTAAATTTATATTTGTACTTACATGTACATCTAAAGTTTCTAAACTATAAATATATTGTTTTTGTTTTAATGTAGGTTGTGATGTTAGCTGGTGGAACAGGGATTACACCTATGTTGCAGTTAATTCGGGCAATAGTAAAGGATCCTACAGATGAAACTCAGGCTTCTTTACTTTTTGCTAATCAAACAGAAAAAGACATATTACTTAGAAATGAATTAGATCAGATTGCAAAAGATCATCCTGACAAATTGAAACTTTGGTATACCTTAGATACCAGTAGTGAAAACTGGCCGTACAGTACAGGTCATTTAAATGCAGAAATGATAAAAGAACACATGTTCCCTCCATCGCCTGATACAATCGTACTGATGTGCGGGCCACCTCCGATGATCAACTTTGCTTGTAATCCTAATCTTGATAAACTGGGTTACGATCAAAAATTACGGTTTGCATATTGAAGCAACAAATTTTTTGTTGAATTGAAGTGTAGAGATTGCATTTGGCTTATCAATATAACTCGTTAAATGGAACCTATAATTTTAATCTTACGGACACAACATTCTATTATTTTGTATCTACCACAAATTGGTTGATACAGACAAATGTATAGTGGCTGTTTATACTTTAATATTTATGAAGTTTGAAGTTATGTTATTTAGTATATTGTACACAAAAATATTTAAAAGCAATATTTAACTGTATAAAAAATAATACGTAGTATTTTTATGTACTATTTGGGAGAAATATGTGTACTATACTTTAAGGAAGAACTGCTTATAATAAAATATTAAAATACATCGATTACAAATATGAACGTTTCTCTAAAAAATTAGGTAATTAAACGATTAAAGAAAAGGAATAATTACTTTTATATTTTATAATTCCATACTTGCTATAAATATCATTAATTTTTCATTACAATTTTTAATTTTGTATAGAATATGTTGCCACTGCAAAATTTTAGTGCGAAATAGTATGTAGGTCCAAGGTATCAAGCATTTATTGATGTTATATTTGTTGTTTTGTTATAAAAAATGATGATCACAAGTTATTCTGTCTGTTTTATGTATCCCCTACTTCCTTTTTGAATTAAATATTTTTAATGTAAAAATGACGGTACATATTACAACAATAAAAAATAATTAGTGTTCTGACACTAATTAAAAGTTTGCAATTAATATTATTAACAAAATGGATAATACTTGAAGCTAAAGTTGTTTATAAATCTGACCATAATTCACATAATGGAAAAGCAGTGCGAAAAAATTAAAGCAGTAAATGATCTCTTTGTGTATTTAACAACGTCCACGATCTCTGACGCGCTTTCTCGGTGCTGCTCGTAAGATATCATCTACGCGCAATATCATTTCTGCTGCTTCAGCTGCGCTAAGTAAAACTTGTCTCTTCACAGCCCAAGATTCAATTACACCTAACTTTTTCATGCAACTAATCTTTCCTTGTTCCATATCTGTTAATGTAGAAACAAGAATAATTAATTACTTCTGCAAAGAAGAAATGTCAGTAACATGTTAACATACCGAGACCCATTGTAACTGCACCAGAATTATGTGCAGCTCTTAGTTGGCTGACTAACTGAGCCGAATCGTAACCAGCATTATCCGCAATGACAGTAGGTAATTGTTGCAATGCTCGAGCAAACGATTCCATTGCAACTGCTTCTTTTCCAGGAGTAGCGGCTGCTGCTCTCATGACAGCCAAAGCCATTATCATTTCACTGCATCCACCGCCATAAACAATTCTAGATTCGCGTACGGTAGCTGATAATACGCAAAGAGCATCGTGCAGAGATCTTTCTGCTTCGTCAACAATTTGTTGAGTAGCGCCTCTGATTATGACTGTACAAGCTTCTCCCAAAGGAACTCCCGAAAATTTAAGCAAAGTATCTTCACCCACCATTACCTAAACGAAAAAAACAATGAATGTTTAATAGCAGCAGTGTATGGCTTTAATTAAAGTGTACAACATACCGGTTCAATAAGATCACATTTTCCAAGTTTCACCATTTCAGGATTATCAAAAGTACTGACTATTTCTCCGCCGGTGACAAGTGCAAGTCTTTCGATACCATCGAAGTCAGCATGCTCAATAGCCATAATATTAGCATCGGCAAACAATTGTTCAGGATAATTATAAATTAACTGTCTATTAACGAAAACGTTGGAGCCATGTTTTATAATTTTCTCAACTTTGTCCTGAACCGAGGATAATTATCAAATGATTGTTAATAATTGAATAAAACTTTATATATATAACTAATTTGTAGTATATTACCTTCATTTTTTCTTTTTCCGCTGCTTCCAATTCTGCAATTTTCGCCATCGAATCAACTCGAACTCTTGATCCAAAAACCTAAAAATAAACGATTATATTAGTTTTATTAACTAATATATTAAACATTTATATCTTATACTTACCTTGATTTTATCTGTATCCATTGGAGTGTTAGCTATAAGTATACGCGCATCAGTTACTCTTTGCGGTTGATGCATTCCAGGTTTCTTATCCAGTAAGAATCCATCATCAAGGTAGGAATCACCTAGAGTTCCTCCACGTTTCTTAATTATTTGAATAGCTGACAAATTGCCAGATCCCTTAAGACGTAAAACAGCATTCACTGCAAGAGCACTGAAATGTTCTTTATGTTGAGCTAAAATTTTTGAGCTCAAGGTTGTACGAGCAATGTTAGTTAAATCTTCATAAAAACGTTCAGGATCCGCAGAATTATCAGTTGCAGTATTTTGCAAAGCTTTTCGAGCTACATTAGTTGCTTCCCTCCAGCCAGCAATTATAGTTTGGGGATGAATTTTTTGATCAATTAATTTCTCTGCTTCTCTTAATAATTCAGAAGCTAAAATTAAAAATAATTGTGTTAAAAGTTCTAATTATTAAACTAAACAAGAATATCTAAACTTTATCTGTTATACAAACCAAGAACAGTTACAGATGTTGTACCATCTCCAACTTCATCATCTTGTACACGAGACATGTCCACTAAAATTTTGGCTGCAGGATTATCTACACCTACACTTTTAAGAATAGTTGCTCCATCATTGGTAACTTGAACTTGTCCAGCAGATCGACCATGAGCCACCAATACTTTATCCATACCCTTGGGACCAAGTGTTGATTTTACTAGATCACCAATGGCTATTGCTCCTACAAATAAACTTAACCTGGCAATTTCTGCCTTTTCTTCTTCTGCTTCATTCTTGAAGATCCTGACAGGATTCAAGGAAACCTATGTATAAACATTAAAATTTTTACTAGTTAACAATGCTACCAATTTGCAGGAGAATTTAATGCATGTATTACAGATTATTATATATTTATTACATCTTCATATTTAATATTATAATTTATTACTTAAAATGTACATTTAATGTAAGTACTAAAATATAAAAAATTCGATGGAAATACAGTTTTGTAATTGTAATAGTATATTTCCAGTAAGCTTAAGTTTGACTTAAAAAATTATTACGTTAATAATAAAAGAAATCTTTTGATTGACACACGTGCGCCATTTGTCACACCTTCATATATGAAACCGGGTATTGAATGTTCATTATTATTTTGATTTCTGATGATATTACAATAATATCATCTTACGATATATACTAGGAAACTAAAATTGATGAATTACCATTCTGAATCACTGTAAAAACGATAGCTCACAATTTATGATTCAATAACGTTTCTTCAACTCGACAGCAAAGCACAATTGCAAGGATCTATTGGAGCGTAGATGGCGTTTCCGTTTCAAATGCTGAACATATATTTTCTTCACTTTTTTCCGTTACGACTTTTCTTTAATTGGTTACTCGAGAACATGTAGAATCTCTATAACAAATCAGAAAGAATGTTAAGGTTCTAGAAAAAAGAATTAACCATTCATAATTAAGTTTCAACAGAAAACACCGAGAACCTTCTTTCTTTCATGCAGATGGCGCAACATGTCTGAACGAGCAATCGACTTCCCAATTTAATTCCTTTTAAGGTTCGTAAAAAGTATAACGTAATATATGTGAAATTAGCCCTCATTTCATTAGAGAATAAATAATTGTTGTAGTACTAGTTTTGTGCAACGTTGAAATTTGAAGCGGTTTTCGAAAGTAATAGAAAATTGTCCACTTAGCCTCCCATTTTTTAAAACAATTGTACTGTGATGTATCCAGGGCCGGTCTTGAGATTTCGGGGGTCCAAGGTGAGCTCCGAAAAAGGGCCCCTTCACATATATGGCATAAAAAAAAGTAGCTCAAATAAAATTTATAAAATTAACTTAGACGCAAAATCGTCTTATGGGGCCCTAAACGACCGCCTAGTCTGCCTAGCGACTGTCTATTACCGAACGTATAACTTTGTACCGAATTGTATCAAATTGTAGCAGCGTTGAACCATTCAAAACGTTTTGATAATAATTCTAGTACCTTTCGTTTATTGATCTAACAAACGATTGATAGTACTAAATTTCTTTGTTTCGGAAATTTAAATCCCACCGACCAATAAAAGAAATGCGCTTGCGCGCACACCTTTAAATAACAGCCTGCACCCAGCTGTCCCCCATTTCGTACGGATCTTCACGTACAATAGGGTCGACCAGACCCTTTGATGCTTTTACAAATTGTATAGATGTGTATAGACGTTCCCTCACATATGTAGCGTTTCGAGACAATGCCGCAGGACATTTAGTCGTTACGAAATACAAAAAGTCTGTATCATCGATAATGAAGGAGTACTTACATGCAGGTGCAATCTCTCACATTTTTCTCGCATTAGAAATAATGTGCATGAGATGCGCGCACAGTAACATGTTTAACATTTCACTAATGTCAAACATCTTCGCACTTCGATCATTTTGTAGTAATACATGCACACAAGATATGCATATGTTTGGTATACGGGTGCTGCTTATGTAAATGAACGGTCGTATACGAGCTTTCTTTCGTTCGACACCGTTAATAAAATCTCACTTTCCGCGAGTCATCGAAGTTGTGTCCACGCGATCGGTAAAAGTGCATTACCAAATGATCGATTCTGTGACACGATCGTAAGTATCAAACAATTTTATGCGGAATGCAATATTGCTGCGTTCGAAAATATCTACATTGGACATCACCCATTACCAATGAAATTCCGATGAGTGAAATCATCACTCTGAGAAATAATCTTCCAAAGAGAAGACCGAGCGAAGAATATGTCAAGCTGTGTGCAACTTTTACTCGAATGATTTAAATCGCTAGTGTAATTTAAATAGCCGACACATGCATTATAGATAAAAATGTAAGGTATGTAAAGCTCAATGTCAGCATCTAATGAAATATCCATACTAATATTTTTAATAAATTTTCATAGATAACTACTCTAATAGAGAGCAATAGTATGTATTTCCTATCTACTGATACAAAATGATGCGAATGCTAACGCATCATTGACCTTCGAACGATTAAAATGCGAATTGAACGAAACGGATCCAATCGAAGATTAAAGTCGTAATAGAACACGGGTTAAGTGAATCATTCACAGACACGTATACAGGGGACACTCATCACTGGAAGTATTTTACGCAGATGTGCCGAGCGACGCGTGCCCCAGGATCCAGTGGTGGTGGAAATGCCTCTTCGGCCAGCTTTTACAGGGGAGCGCCTGACCCCCCCGTGTACACGTACACACACGTGCGAGATAGGGAACCGGGAGTCACACCTGGCCCTTAAAAATAGCATTGGCGTGATTTTGTGACGTCGTTCATGGCGTGCGCGCTGTATAATGTAAAAATGCATATATGTGCAATCGTCAAAGTGTTAATTTTTAATTTTATTATCTTAGCTTCACTTCAATTTGCTTGTCCAACTTAATCTTCTACTCTTTTCATTCGTATTATTAATATTACTTTTATTACTGTATTGTTGCATTTGTTGCCTTGCTACATTTCTAATGTTTATTCTAATCAGTATTAATCCTGAATTACAACTTCATATAAAATACTACGATTAATAAGAATCCTCCTATGGTTTTAAAAACCAATCGAACGTAGTTCCTGTTCACGCCATTGCATCCCCGCCGAGTAGAATGCACCTAGTTACGCTTTGGCGGTTACACAAGGGTCACATATGCCGTGGTATACGGGGGTACACGTACTGTATAAAGGTATGCAACCCCGTGGACGCGACAAAAGAGAAGGGGAGGAGCTGTATTTTTATACGGGTTGGCTTTCGAGCTCGAGGCGGGGAGAGTAGCGCGACTTACGGGAGGAAGTCGGAAGCGGCACTATTCGAGTCAGTCGTTCGCGAAGCACCAATACGTTTGGATCGATTACCTTGTTTCCAATTGATTATAGATTTTGTCCATTAAAGAACAGGTCAACGTAGAAACATTGAATTCGTAAAGTTATTGGAAATCGATCATCAAACGATTCAGTGATGATCCTATCAAGCGTTTAAATTAGAGCCATTTGTTTAAAAGTGTTTAAAACTTAATTTTATCGTTAGTGCGAAGGAATGTTTTCGGCGCAAACGTGAAAAACGATCGGATTCTCCATGGGGGTTGTTACGGACACCATAAGGTCCTCCTGGCACGCGACCTGTGGGAGGGTCGTTTCGCTCTGTTGAATCGTGAAACTACCCTACCGTGCGATCGCGTTATTCCGCTGCTCATCCTCGTCGTTGCCACGGGAGCTTCAAAGTGAACTTTTCAAAACTCTCTAATCTTCGTTCTAACGACGTCGGTTGTACAAGGAATTAAACTTCGATCAACGTAAAAGTCGGTCGTGGAAAATTGATAAAAAATGAGCGCGTTCAAGAGACATCAAAGCAAAGTGTTCTGGAATCATATGGCTACGCAGGATCTAGAAAGTGTAGATCCTTTTGTCGCGAGAAACGATTTCACCAGGTCTAAGCAGAATCATGGACCCATCCACGATATACCCGAAGAGGAAGCGGAAGAACGATCGTCCAGCATCAACGAAAGCGACACGTTCGAAACCGCGAACGTAACGGCGATTCGGATTTGCCCGAACGGGAATGAAAATTCGCAGGACCTCTATCATGCGACAACGATTCACGAGGGAAACGATCTGATGACTCAGATGTAAGTGAAATTGCGATAGAAATGACGAACGGCATTCGCTCGCTCATTATCTGCTTTTTCCTTATCACGCCGACACCGCTATTCTAATTGCTTCAATTACAGGATCGTACGATACATTTTTTACCAATCAACTCGTTTCTTGATCGTTGTTTTACGATCCAAGATATTACCAAGAGACATCGATGCCTTTATTCGCGCGTACATTTATGAAATATTGGCAATGTTAATAATAATTTACGAATATGTTTTCAGGGTAACTATGGATATAAAGGACGAAGACAAAGAAGATGAGGAAAATGTAGCTGTTCCGATAAATCGATCTTGCAGTCCTTTGAGTCAGGATCTGAGGAGCCTGGATTCTGGCTTCTCCGATTCCGAACGATCGAACTGCTCCGAATTATACGAGAACGAAACACCGCGACGCCGTAGAAGGCGGAAACGAGTGAGAGATCGAAAACATGGAATACATTCGCGAGCCGGTGCCACTTGGCTGGAACACGAGACTCTTCCGGATCCTACGTACACTTCGACGCCCAAGGACTCCCGAATTTTACCTCGGAATACAATGGTCCTTAATGCGTATACCGCGCGAAGCGTGCCGAGAATGCAAAGGTAATTGAAACGCTGTAGATTGAATAAGAAATTATAACGCGGAAGTTAATCGATTAGGATCAGATACAGTACACAAGACTGATTCTAAATAATAATTTATCAGTGATTTATTTATGCTATTGGTAAAATCTCAAATGCCAAAATGTTTTCTGATCCATCATCGAATAATTAGAATTATACATTATGTAAATTCTGATTTTACTATTCAGAGGTAACGATGCTGTTATGATAAGTCTGATGAATAATAACACGAAATTATAGCATTATTAGATGCTAGACTGCGCTAAACGTATTATCTTTGAAACCAAGCCGCACCTCGTAGCAGCCGATAAGGTGCGAAGAATGTATGTTTTAAGAACACGAATCGTCACGATAATGTCCCCCGTGCTGAGCCAAGCGATAGGAATGCAATACGTAAAATACTTCCCGTGTTATTACTCTGGTGTTTCGTAAACTGTAATCTACCCCTGTACGATGGTTGACCGCCGTGCGCACACGTTTGCGGGTCATCATTCTCCAGGTGCATTGGAAGTAGCACAACTGATTGCAAAGAATATTAAATACTCATTATACACACTACTCGCGATGAAAACGACTCGACTTGCATTTCATTTATGACGAAAAGCGTAATCAACAAATTTATACAATACGTAACTTGATAATTGTTCAGAGAACGCCATGTGTTTGAAGTTCTCAACCAGGAAAGATAAATAATTGACGGTAACTTGTTTTGTAAGATTGTCAAAGAAAGATGATGGTTGCATAATTTTCCAATTAATATTCAGGCGTGTATATATTAAATTAATATGCATGCGACGTGCTTGGAAATGGCAAAGTCAATAGTATCCTTTAGGAACTCGTTAAGTTCCTAACGTCGTAAATGGAACGCGTAGGAAAATTCCGTGACATATAATCAATTAACATCGATTAATGCATAGTCGAGCATCTGCAACGTAAATTGAACTTGGTTACTAGAGCAGCTTAAAGACTAAACGTAGAGACTGAAGTATTAGTACGAGGAAGTAGGATAAAAAGGATGATCAATTTACATACTTGCTTTGTAACGTTCTATCATGTTTTCTCACTTACATAAAAAGATATTTCCATTTGACTGATGATAAAAAGAAGTGACTAACTGTAACTTCGTTTTCCATTCACGATTCATTCTACACCCAAGGAAGATTTGGCTCTTTGATCAAAGCAATCGTACGACACAAAAGAGGATCGCGTAACTTATTACCATTTTCATTTTCCTTTACTCGTTATTGTCACGAGAATTACTGATGACTGGATTTTGAAAAGTTCCTCTACTAACTTAATAATCCATGAATGTAATTAAATATGTCTCATTGTTAACCATCGATTTTTCATGAGCCGCGTTCGTCCGCAAGAAAAGAACGTAACAACTGCAGCGCGATAGATCTACGATACGGTGGAGATAATTTTTTTTCGACACCCAGTAGATTTACACGCGGTCGTACGTGATTCAATGCATCGTGCCACACGAGGAATACGTAAATGAAAGAACGAAGACGAGGTTTGACTCAACCACGGCCGTGGTCCGAAGCGACGACAGCAAACGTAGGAAGAATTCATGCTACCGCGTGGATCGTGTGCAGGTGACGGAGTGTAGCTTAGTCAAAGAAATGGGATTAGTCATCAACGTCCATGAGAGAACGATTCTAGTTCCGGAGGTAGCCGATTAGTCAGCTATAGCTCCTGTACCCGTTCCTCGTCGAGCCGATTGTTCCGCAAGGGTATCGTGCACCTGGTTATGCGCCTTGGAATTGGACAGTGGTTAGGCCTTAACTATGTCGTGGCGACAGTAGCCGAGACGCGTGTCTCGTTATGGCAAGATTAAGGTACCGTAGATTCTCGCGTCGATACAGTGCCTTTTCGTAAGCACCTCGATACGTTCCGCGTATTTTAAAAGATTTCTGTGAAATCTACAATTACGCGATTCCTTAATTCTACAAAATATGCGGTCGTTAAAGCATTAGGGTACCATAGATAACTGCGTTGATACAGCACTCTTCGAAAGCTTTCGTCGGCTATATTTAAGTAAACGCTTTATTTGGCAGAGATAAAAAAGGTATTCCGGAATTTGTTAGGAAACGATTGCTGGAAATCGCACGGTAGAAGTGGAATTTGACCAGCATTATCGATATCGAAGAGTAAGCGCATATTTTGAAAGTTGAGAAAACGTTGTTTATAGTTACGTAACGTGATATTGAATAATACGCGCGTTTCAATCGGATCGACATCGATCCATTTTGGTGAATCAGTCTCAACCAACGTAGACTAATGACTCGTTAATTGGCAACGAGAAGGCTAAAACGATTCCCGAGATGGATCAGCGTTGCATAAATTTCACGGTCCGCGAACAACGGACACGATTGTTTGCGCTATTAATATTGTTCAGATGAAATATGAAATTCTGAAACAGTCAGTACGTCGCAACTAAATGGTACCTTGTCGAATCATTGATTGTTACCTGTGATTTATTTTCATCCGCAGAACGGAGGAGGATCAAGTAGATGCATCAGCAATCCCAACGTCCATCTCGTTGGATGACGAATGTCTTGGCGATTTCCTGTACGCAGCCGAACCACCAGAGGATGCCGCGGAACCGAGAAGCGGTAACTCCTCGATAACGACGAACTCTTACGAGGCCGAGTCAACGTCCAAGTCCCTCCAACATTGCAGGACCTACAGACAATCGTCATCGGTTAGAGCGTGGCTAAGCAATCTCGCGATGGAAACCGAAACCGAGTGTAATAATACTCTCCAAAGTAAAGCTCTGCCACGACGGAAACATCGTGAGTTATTGAGCGAAAAGGATGAAATGAACGACCTGAAGACTCTGTCCTCTTTAGCTACAGCAGCTGCGAATAAACTGTTGATAAGGGCAGAGCAATTCGACAAACATTACGAATATATTTTTGAGTAAGTATACTGGAAAGACATATGAAAAATGAAATGCAGAAAATACTAATGACTATATCTTTTTCTTTTCAGCAAAGTGTCGCATTTAGAAAGAGGCAGATCGGAGAAAGAACTTTTACGTGCCATCGAGGACGATGCCTTTTCCGTTCTTTCAGAGTTGGGTGCACCGCCTCCTCGTAGAATACAACAGACCAGCTTGAAAGGAATACTGTCGCAGCTGGAAAGCATCAAGAATTACGTAGACAGCGCTGTGGATACTCGTTTAGATTTTTATATCGAGAAAATAGTCAGAGGGTTGGAAGAATCGCCAAAAGACGAGACCACGGTAGCTAGAGGTTCCTTAGCAGCTCTGACTGCTCTAGGTTTAGCAGGACCTCGGGCAGGAAGTAGCATCACCAGATGTTCAGGTATCAGGGCGCTTCTGACGTCTCTCCTCACCGCTGGAAGGACGTCGATCGACTTCGTTACAGCTTCTTTACGGGCTTTGGCAAGCGTGTGTTCTTCTGCCACGGCGATTCACCAGTTCGTTAAAGACGGAGGTCCAGAGATACTGACGGATCTGCTAATCGCAGAGAAAATGTCTGAGAAAGAAAAAATGGAAGCAACCGCGTTAGTCGTACAAATAACTGCGCCATGGGTCAATGCTTTAGGTCTACCTTACTTGGAACCTTTTGCAAAAGACTTAATTCCTTCCTTGAATCGTCTAGTCGAGAGTACTAATTGCGGGCAAACATTGTTACTGGTCGCAGCTGCGTTCAATCATCTCTCCAAGTCCAGGAAGTGCGCCTTCGTGATATTGGAACACGGAACTGTAAAGAAATTGTTGAAAACTGTTAAAAAGTCGACTGGAAAAAACGTTTGGTTGATGGAACAAGTGGCAGCTCTTATCAGTGAACTGGCGCGCATCCCTGAGGCTCGACCACACCTGGCGGAAGCTCGAGCCTCTATCGCGTTGGTTTCCTTTCTCAGAATGAGACCCCCGGGCTTAGAAGACGCTTACAGACGTTTAGAAATTACTGCCGCGGCCGCGCTCACAAGACTGTGCGTAGATCCAGAGATTGCGAGGCAAGTAGTTGCTGTCGGAGGCGCGGATTGCCTTCCATCGTGCAGAATTGATGATCTTCTTACGGAAGATGAAGACCAAATTGAGGCGGGACTGCTGAAATATACGAAGTCATTGAGGAAAGCGTGTAGAAGAGCAGCAAAACAAATTGATATTGCAAAGGCTAGCGATTATAGTACCTTAAGTTAAAGATGTACTGACAAGAAGAGCACGTTAATCGATGAACTTCTACAATGTATAATTTTTAATATTAATTATTTACTTATAAATAGTATGTATCGCAATAAACTAATATGATATAGAATTATTTTTTAAATAATATTCATTTATTTACCAAAACTTACTTATCGGTAGTATTTCACGGTCAGATGACGCTAGCTACACTGTTTTCGAGTTGAGGCTGAACTTCGAATTCCGCGTCGGTAAAACAGTCAACGTTTCATCGAAAATTAGGTCGAACAGAAACTGATTTAAGCGCCACCTCAATTATCGCATGCTATCAAACAACTTCGTTCTTCCTAAATTCCATATTTTGTGACTTTCTTTTTATTTTATTTTTAACCGACTTCGAAAAGAAGGAGGTAATTAGTCATTTGTAATTAGTCAAAAATCATACAAGTTCCTTTTTCAGGAACTATAAAATTACTATAGTTATACGTTCTATATGGTAATATTGCAATCCCGAAAATACTTTTCTGAATTTAAACTATTGTTTCCCAATTAAAAAATATATAAATCTTTTTATAGTAGCTCTTAGCTTGATATCGCTTTCTAAAAGTTATCTTCAGAAAACGATATCAATTACCAGGTCACACCACGTGGAGGTGGCTACGTTAGCGACCCACCCTAAAATCATAAGAACGTGAAACCATTCAAAACAGGCAACATAAAATAAAAATTTAAACAATACAATCTTGAAATAGAAAATAAAATTAACATCCTAATATCAGAAACAATTGAGAAAATAATAATAATTTAACAATAAAATGCTGTAACGGAAAACATAATTATTAGGATTAGATATGCAATAACGTGAAACCATTCAAAACAGACAACATAAAATAAAAATTTAAACAATACAATCTTGAAATAGAAAATAGAATTAACATCCTAATATCAGAAACAATTGAGAAAATAACAATTCAACAATAAAATGCTGAAATAGAAAATATAATTAACATCCTAATATCAGAAACAATTGAGAAAATAACAATTCAACAATAAAATGCTGAAATAGAAAATATAATTAACATCCTAATATCAGAAACAATTGAGAAAATAACAATTCAACAATAAAATGCTGAAATAGAAAATATAATTAACATTATAATTTCTGTAACAATTAACAAAATAACAATTCAACAATAAAATGCTGAAATAGAAAATATAATTAACATCATAATTTCAGTAACAATTAAAAAATAATTCAACAATAAAATGTTGAAATAGAAAATATAATTAACATCATAATTTCGATTACAATTGAAATGAAAAATGCCGACAACAGAAAATATAATTACCATTATAATCTCAGTGCAAATTCATGTGCAAATCAATAAGAAAAGAATAATTTATTTCGATAAAGTAATAAACGAAAAATAAATAGGGGAAATAAAATCGCGAGTTGACCATTCACCGAGCTGGGTATTGAACTCGTAAAATTTCGAGTTTAATACGTCTTGGACCGTATTATTCATACCGTTCAAGGAAAAACACAAAAAATGAAAAAAGCAAATTAGCGAGCATAGTGACAGAATGACTGTCCATCCGAAGATGGAGAGCCATTAGTAGTTCCCCTCTTCTGGGCAAATTTTGCCGGGGCTCTTCAGCATATAGCCTCTTCTTTCTTCGGCAATAGCCTCACAAAAATCACTCGCGAAAATTTTACGTTTGCTCAGACATTTGTAAAAATGTAACACGTAAACGAGCAACGATCCCTTGAATCGCTACTCGCATACCTGCACAATTTTTGCAAATGTCCAAGCACAAAACACTTTTTAATTTCACTTCACTTCACTTCACTTCACTGCACTTTCACTTTAATACTTCATTTTTGTAATCGGGTCTAGTACCACGACTACGACTTACAAACTAATAAGGCTTGGCCTTGAAAAAATCAAGAGAGAATGCTAAATTAATTAATTGATAAATTAATTAAATTGCATTTTCATCTTTTCTCTTGATTTTTGGTTTCCCAAACCCAGATACAAGCTTCTCACGTATTAGAGGAGAATACGAAGAGAAACATGAAAGCTTGCTCTGGCCCTGCCTACTTATAAACTAAACTCAATCACACCAGAAGTAAACTACCTGCCTGCCTATCGCTATATTTAAAAAAGGGCAAAAATCATTCTCACAAAAATTCACTCCACGGTTCTCATACAACCACCCGGGTGCAAAAATGCCTACACCTAGAGAGAACGTCCCGGGACGCCTCCGACACCCGAGTTCAATTCAACTTTCACACTTTAATAAAATCATACCTTTTTGCTGAAATCGACTGACAAATAATAGTGAACATTATGCTAAAGTAATACATTTCATTTTCGTATTCTATTCAATTATCTAATGTAAAAATTGTTCAATTTATTCTTGATAAGTATTTTGTAATGTTATAGTAAGTTAAGATTGTTAATAAACGATATAAATCCCACATCCTAACCACACACACACATGTGGAACTTATATCGTGGTTCACTATTGGTTCACTACTTTTGTCAGTCGCCAAAATGTATTACACTTAAAACTAAACCTTGTCCACCGCCCTCCACCCACACGAGTACATCTAAGTACCCGAATGAGCTTTGGGCATAAAAATGAACAAGGCCAAAGGTATTTTCACCTACCAGTTTTCTTCATGTGTGCTGAAATGCCTAAGCTAAAACGTATGATTAGCAAAAACTAAAGATGATATTCTCACTTTATTAAAAGTAAGAATATCGGCGAAATTTCACGGCTCCGATTTAGTATATGGGCTGGCCCCCCACCCAGGGGGGTTTATTTTTAATAAAAGTGACTCGACTTTGCAAATATAAAGCTTGAAGAGCAAATACAGAAAAGCAAAATTGAGCAACTATGACATAAAACATGGTGCACTGCTAATATTAGTTGGCAACGGAGGTTCTTAGGCCCCCTGGACTTGCGCCCGACGCTACATACCACCCACCCCGCCTGGACGTCGTAACGCCAGGACAGGATGCACCCCTTCGCTATGAGCGCTACCCGCCCGTCCAACACGTTGCATCCAACGGTGTCAGATTGACGGACGCCCATAGTATAGACAAAAGGACTACAGTTTAGAATATGGTAACATATTTTCATATGTTCCGTATTCTAAAGCTGCGCCTGCAAAGGCCTAGTAATGCATGGGTTTATCTCCCATGAGATGGTGTTTCGCGGTCTTATGCCGCGGAATCCTTGTAACTAATTTGATTAAATAAATAAAATATTGGATTGAGTTTAAAAACCAAAAGGATTCCCACCAAATACTAGTCAGTGCATTGTCATATTTACTCTCGCGTTGGAAATTTTTCGCAACACTAATTAAAATAGAAAATCCTGATCTAAAAACATGACTAGTACATAAACATCTAACGGGCTAATATTTCACTATACTGATGAATGATGAGTGTGAATGATGAGTGTTTAGGGTCGAGAACCGTGAACGTGACAGAATGAATTTCAAGTACGAAAGGGAAACTTTATGCAATGCTTGAAGAGCAAATACCAATCCCCCTGGGGGCCAGCCCATATACTAAACTGATGCCAATTTCACGAGTAAAATTGGAAAAACGTTTCAATTTCAAGAGCGATTTCGTTATCAAAGTAAGTAGTTATAATAATTAATAGTAATCATGCTTATTACTTTGATATTGAAATCCGCTCATCGCGAAATAAATTCTTGTACATATAAAAAAGAAAGTGTATTGTGAAGTCGGAGGGTCATCCGACTTCTCTACATTTTTAAACTCGAAATCTATATATGTAAATATGTACAAGAAAACCCTATCCTGAGCTAAGGCATAAAATACACAAAAAAGCAATTTGCACGATTATCATTGTATAAAATAATACAGTGATATTCGTGGGTCACTATGCTCGCTCAAAAAATAAAAATTACAACCAATTCCCGTGTCGCTACGGACCATTCGTCCTACGACATGATGGGAACCGGAGGAACTTTAAAGCATGCGACTCACCGATCGTTGACTTGCACTACTGCACTCGTCTGTTGGCTCGTCAAAGAAACGGTATCTCTACTGGCCAAAGCACTCATCTGAAAGCATAAAAATCACGATTCTTGAACGATATATGTTTTCTCTCAATTTGTTGTAGTTAATATGCTAATACATAGGATAATTCAAAAATATGCATGCAAAATTATATGAGAATAACTACACCATAAAACACGGTAAAACACATGCAAATACATCCCAAAACACTCGAAGATCAAAACCATAGAACACTATAAAATATTTGCAAAATTATAGTAAAACACATAGGGTACCAATCCATAAAACCTACTAATAAATCCGTATAAATATGCCAAAACACAAAGGGTACTACTCCATAAAACCCACTAATAAATCCGTATAAATATGCCAAAACACATAGGGTACCACTCCATAAAACCCACTAATAAATCCGTAAATATATGCCAAAGCACAAAGGAAACCACACCATAAAACACAATAAAGCACATGCAGGTACATGGGGTACCACACCACACAGCACACTAATGCACTTGTATAAAAATGTCAGAACACATGGGTGACCACACTATAAGTCGCACTAATATATCCGTATAAATATTCCAAAACATGGGAAACACTATAGGAAACACCATAGGCACACACAGTAACAGTTGTGGTAACACACTGATAAATCCATGCACGAATATTCATAGTGTCAACCCGTACCGGTATATGTTTGACAGCTCGACCCGTATCCTTCGACGGTCGCGATAAGACTGATTAGATTTGACCTCTCTACAGGTCGCGCGTGTACCGGCGCGCAGCGCGCGCAATCAAGCATGACGTTTCGCTTCACCGGTTTCGCAGATTTAACTATTTCTATCTGATATTTGTTAATATTTGTTTAATTATTATTTTATATTTTACAATTGTTTATTAATCAAATTATTGTTATATCTATCTAAATTGTTTATTTCTTTACATTTCCGCGTGGGTATGTTGCAAAATTTTGTTTAATTATTCTATTAAAAATTTAATTATTATTTTTAATTTTACAATTGTTTATTAATCAAACGAACGAACTGCGCCCTACAGAATAAACGAGGAACTAAATTTCTGGTCTGTTTTACCTTGTTGACGTCTTTCGCGAATGAACAGTCAACGAAATCGTAATTTTCAAATTACTTCTTCCTGGAGACTTGTACATCATCCCTTGGGTGCTCGTTTTGTTCTATCCGACCCAAAAAATGGTAGTCTGGTACCCATTTGGAGAAACTATTGGCAGAAATGTTTATATTACGAATAAACTGATGCAGGTGAGTCCGATCCGCCATTTTCTTGACGGTTGACATACATAAATTTCAATATTTTATAATCTTTTGACGATTTGGATAATATAAGGACCGGACTACCATTCTTTAGGGCTTCCTGGACATGTCCCTCAAATTTTTTTGCATTCTGTTTAGAAATGAGGACATATATGTGAAAACTCGCGTCTAGGGATTTTTCTAAGGTCTGTCGGTAAAGTTTTCGACGCTCGCATCACCTTAACACAGGTTGTTCAGGAACTCAAATTAGGATGAGTATGAAAGGCATGTACACTTTAGAAGTATTGGTAAAATTATATTCTCTGAAGCTGTATAGATGCTCCGTATTTATACGATAAAAGTGTAAATAGAAGCTTAATACTGTCCTCCCAAGTATTATTTGAATTAATATATAATAAACGAACATATGAAAAAATTGGTTCTTACTTATTCTTATTCCTATAATCTATTATGTAATATCAGTTTTTAAATGTTCCGTATGAAATATATCTATGATCGTTTCTAAACATGGTCTCAATTCAAGATCGCAAGCACCTAGTACAAATTTTCCATCGGGTGCTTTAAAATAATCCAGGCCACGACCTATTTTAATTATCCAGCCATTACTTAATCTGAAACGAAATTGAGATAAGAATAAGATATAATACATTTCATTAAGTAGAAATATAAATATTTTCTTACAATATTTGTCTATCATGTAAAGTATCCGAAAATTTAAATTCAAAAGAAATAAGATGGGATGTTAAACTTTTTTTCAATTCTTCTAATCTTGCTATTTGATTCTTTTTGTCATCTGTATCTAGAGTTGTAACTAATGATATTTTAGATAAGGCATGACATTTTCTTACAGCCAATTCACACAGTCTCACCAAATTCTGACACTAAAGATAAAACAACAATTAGTTAAATTCTCCAGACATATCAATATTTGCATATTAGTACCTGATGAAATGCTCTTATATATGGGTCTTCAATATGAATGTATGTAACTGTTGCATCTAAAAATCTACCAAACACAGTTGCATAACCATATCCTGTATTACCACTTTCAATTTTGATTAATTCCCTGTAAGTCCCAGCTGCCTTCTCTCTTTCAATTAATTTCTTTATTTTCTCTGCTCTGTCTAAATATTCTGATGCCTTGGTAGCAAAATGTTTCTGCATAGCTGAACCCTTTGTCTCTGCATTGTTTCATTACTAATTTTTAAAGTAATTCATAAGGTTGTAAAGATATTTAAGGGAATATAACATGATATAAAACGAGAGAAACAATTTAAATTGTTTAATTACGGAAAAGAATAATATTTGTAATACCAATACCTTTCATGGAATCAAGAAGTATTTGTACACCTTCTTGATACAATACTAAAGCCATTGTATATTGTTTATTGTTGTCCATCTCAACCGCTCGTTTTAAAATTGAAGCAGCCGCACTTTCCATTGTATCTATATTCTAAATAACGATTTACCTAAAATATTCATTTAAAACTACATGAGTAGGTATAGATTATTAAGTATATTTGGATTTCAGTAGCTTTCGATATAAAAATCGCAAGTACTCGAACGCCTGACGTATACGACTGATAGATAATGTTTTAAAAATTACGATGAAACATTTGAAATGTAATCGATTCTCTAATCTAATGTATCGAATTTCATTTCGATTGGCACCAGTGATTAAATGCGATATAGTGGAATTATGGCGCCCAAGTATAATATGATCCTAACCTAATAAATAGTAATGTTAAGTTTACGTGGATCGAACGAAACATACAAATGATTAAACTTTAATCGTGTCTATGTCAAATTTCTTGGTATGAAACAAAATTATAAATGATTTGTATTTGTATAAAACAAACCTGAAATTCCTTTTTAAAATGTACAACTGTTGGCTTATAGGTTTTTAACCAAAATCCAGTGACGTTTCAAACTGTTTGGTTATGCGTAAGTCATGTATGTGTGCGTGCGCGGGATTTTAAATAGATAAAATATTGCATACTTGCATTAAAATACTTTTACACCAATATAGTTTTAATGAAAATTTATAATGTTGTTTATATTATTGAGTCAAATTTGAAGAAGGTATAAAACTATAATATTTTATAATCAACTATAACAGTTTTTATAATATAACAAAGTATCATATAATAATGTAATATTTAATTTCTTTTTCAGTTCTTACTATGAAATCTAATAAAAATAGTGGAACAGGTTCATTATGGGGAGAACTGCCAGCAAGAGAAACCTTGAAACAAGAAGTAATAACACCAGACATCATAGAAAATGTCTGGAGGCAAGTTATGGAAGAGTCAAACAATACTGATTGTGATTTTCAAATGGACAGGCAACCTGAATATATACAGTAAATATTTATAATAATGAAAGTAATTACAAGATATTGTATAAGATTTTTTTTATTTGTAGATTACCTATGGGAAATCTTCATGTATTAAACACTATTAATCTTCATCAACAGCTAAGAATGATGGTAATAATCTTAAATGATTATTAATAATCATTCCAGATAATGTTTATACTCCATATATTTTAGGAAGAAGGAGTGGTGTTAGGAAATATGACAACAATTGAAACAAAAACTTCACAAGAAGGAAAAGAAACACAAAATTCATTTCACTTTTTACCTATGCAAAAGAAAAGGTATTAGTACTTGGATGTGGACTGTACATTCACATAATTTAATGATTGATTAACAAGATATATGATTTCAGAAACATGTTTAAAGATTCTTCTACAATACATCACCTCACACCACAAACAGCACGGTGTATTTTGAGACATGCAGTTATTATTCTTCTAGCTCACATTGGATTTGAAAAGTCGTCAGATATTGCTATAGAAACACTTACAGATATTGCTGATCATTTTTTAAAACGAATGACACTTTTAATAAAAGTTGCATATGAACAAAAAGATCATGGTTTTCCTGTAAGATAAAATCTATTAGATATCGCCACTACTAACCAGAAAAATAAATAAATGCTTTTTCTGTAGGATATAATAGAAAGGGTTTTATTAGAAACCGGCGTTGGTAATGTATCCACTCTTCACGACTACTACCAAGAATATGTGTTAAAATTTGAAGAAAACATGAAAAAGAAAGTCGAAGCAATGATGGAAAAACAGAGGCAACTTGAACTTAATGCTTGTAGTTCTAAGTATTTAATCATACAGGAATGACTGTAGTATTTTCAAAAAAATACATTTTATTTCTGTTAATGTATACTCAATTTTTAGGATGGTTTTAGATGAAGCAGCAAATAAACTACAATTTGAAGAACTTGACGAATTTGGCAACGTATATCGAGAAGTACCGACCCTTCAGTTGTTAGATCCCGAAATGGGCTTTCCTCCTAGTTTAGATGCTGGCTTTCAAATGTTATATAGTCTTGAACAAGACGAGTAAGTTGTTTTTATAAGTATTATATTGAATTGCAACAACATTATGACACCAATGATTGCAGATTGAATAACTTAGAAGTGGAAGAAGAAGAAGTAAATGTGAGCGATTCTCCAAGTGTTGGACAACGATCTGATACGAGTGATAAAAAGAAGTCTTGATATGTTTAATAATCGTACAATTGTAATTTTTCTTATATTTACTTATTGTAAGATAAAACTTTACAATAAATTCCTAATATTATTAATGTTTTTAAGATGAGGTGTGAATTATTTCTGAAATATAAAACTTAAATATGTCATAACAACTTATTTCGTGTATGAACGATTTAAATTATAACAAAGCGACCTCTGTGCCCAGTAAAAACCCGTCAAATCCCAGAATACTTTGCGAGGCCGTTGACAACACGTCAAAAATGGCAGATCCAGCACCTAGTAAAAGTGATATCGAAGAAATTTTTAAAAGATTGCGAGCTATTCCAACGAATAAGGTTCACTACGTTATTTATTTCTTAATTCCGCAATACTGAATATAAAATCATATAAACATATGCGAATTGTCCGTGACGACAATTTGAAAGCCACATCATATTTTTGTTTCCAACCTGTAATTTTCCTGGAAACTTTCATTTAATTGTGACACCTATCATATGCGCTTCAAAATGATTTGCATTAAATTGATCGGAAACAGTATTAACGATACTCATTGATTTTCGGACTGAAACACAATTTGAAATTGTTAATTGCACTTATATTTTACGATTGCGTGGTTAATTAACTTTTATTACAGCATATATTAACATTATATTGGGATTTTTTTAGACATGCTTCGATTGCAACGCGAAAAATCCAGCATGGTCCAGTGTAACTTACGGTGTCTTCTTATGCATCGACTGTTCTGCAGTTCATAGAGGATTAGGAGTTCATTTGACATTTGTTCGATCAACTCAACTTGATACAAATTGGACTTGGTTGCAGTTAAGAAACATGCAGTTAGGAGGAAATGCAAATGCTGTTAGTGTTTTTATTAATTAAGTCCATTATTGTTATTAATATTGTTTGTTAGTAACTGTAATTTTTACATTTTATTTTTTAGAGAAAATATTTTACACAGCACAATTGCACAACAACAGATGCTCAGCAAAAATACAATTCACGTGCCGCTATGCAATATAGGGAAAAATTGGCACAGGCATCTGCACAAGCAATGCGGCACTATGGAACAAAGGTAAATCTTTATGATTTCATGTGTACACATGCACCTTACTTTAGAACATATTCTGAAACAGTTAAGAATTTTGTAATCAAAAATATGATAATTATAGGTTTTTCTTCCTTCAACAAAAAATAAAACAATGGTGAGCTGTAAGACTACTTACACCAAAAAAATCTCATGAAATTACTAACACTTCTGTATTTTGAACAGTTTTAAAAAATGTGAACAATTTTCGAAAAATTGTTCAATTGTTATTACATATTTTGTATTATTTGCTATACTCATAAATTAAATTATTTTATTGTGTAACTAACTCATTTAACATGTGTGATTTACATGAAATATGACACAGAAGAAGTTATGTTCAATAGTACTTTGGAAACAACGTTTCAAAATTGAATCTTTTCAGTTACATTTAGAGGAAGGTCCAACATCAACATCTGAAGAACAAGGTGAAATTGATTTCTTTAAAGAACATGAAAACTTTGAAGTTCATCATAATGAATCTTCAGTACCTCTTGAGACAAATTCAATTTCTCTATTTAATTCTATACCGCACAATGACAATGAGGATAAAAATAATCAAAAAGATATGCCAGATATGCCATCTAATTTTTTAGGACCTACCGTAAAATTATCCGATTCTACATCGAATTTGATACCTGAAAGAAAATCTACCATAGGTGGCCGAAAAGTTCAAGCTAAACGACCTGGTGTACGTATACAACTGATTATTTATTTATTAATCAACTATGTTTAATACAACTGTAGTTAAATAAAATATACATTTTTATATTGCATTAATAGTTAGGAAAAAAAGCTGGAGGTTTGGGTGCTCAGAGAGTTAAAACAAATTTTGATGAATTAGAGAAAAGTGTTGCTGAAGCTGGTAAAGAATTACAGGAGAAGGATCACCAAGAAAATACGAAAGAGGAAGAAGAAGAAATCGCTACCCGTCTTGCATATCGTTACGAACAGAATTTAAGTGAACAAGCTAAGAAAGTCGAACAGAGAGCAAAACATTTAGATCCTTCTAAAGCAACACAGGCAGAACGTCTTGGTATGGGATTTAATACACGAAGGTAATATTTGTTCCATTTTCTTTATATGCTGTATTGTTTATGCTAACAGTATTTTTTGAAGAAAAGAAGCACTATCTTCACAATTATAATATTAGAATATATACTTTTCAGTGGCGCAAGTCATTCTGCGGTTGGTGACATGCGGACAATAACCCAGGAAACATCATCGAAAACTATAACTGCATCTGAACCAAAGCCAAGAGAAATCGATATTGAACGAGATCTTTTTATTAGTTTAGATGAATTTTATGCGGCCTTATCAACCCCGTATAATAGCAACAATAACAATAAATCTCGTAATGAGGAAGTACTTGTTATTGCAGAGCCAGAACCACCAAAACGAACAGCTCCGCCGAGCAAACCAAACAGTAATAAGAATGATAATAAAATATTGGAAGGAGAAGCACAAAAGAAATTTGGTAGTGCTAAAGCTATTAGTTCAGATCAGTATTTTCAGGACAGCAAAGATGACGATTCTGTACGTTTATTTTACATACTAATAATTTTGTACGAGGTTTATTTTTTAGTTTAAATGAATGTTCTGTCATTTTATTACAGTGGGAACGTAAAAGCAACTTACGACGTTTCGAAGGTTCGTCTAGTATATCGTCAGCTGATTATTTTGGCACAGGAAGTTCTACGGCAACATCTCCTACGTCTTCTTTGTCAATGCGTCTTGGTGGCGGAAGAGCAGGAGTGGATTTAGATGATGTCAGGGAAAGTGTTCGTCAAGGAGTAAACAAGGTCGCAGGCAGATTAAGCTCCCTTGCTAATGCGGCTGTTTCCTCTTTACAAGATCGCTACGGACTCTGAATGAAAACTTATGCATTTTATTAAGATTGTTACTAAACTTATATTTGGACACTTCTTGTCCATTGTTCGAAATTGTAAATAAAAACTTATAATTCAGCTTGCTCGTAATTTTTTCATTAAAAATCCTAAATAAGAAATATTGATAATAATTGATAAAAGAAAATACTTTTATTGGTATAAAATAAATATTTGTTAAAAATTTTGGATTCATAGTTTTAAAAAGTAAGAGTTCGGAAAAGAATTTTAAGAATTTTTCAGCCGCGATATGATACTCGATGAAACATGATTATTTCGTTACGGTGTAAAATTAAATATAAATTTAGGAGATGATACAAAATATGAGTAATTTAAATAGTTACGGATTTGTACTACTGGACTCTCTACAACGCGAGATTAAATAAGAATATGGTTTTCCGTGAAGGAAACAAACAAGAACAACAGTCATATTGTCGCATCCAGTACCCATTAAAGGGTCTGGTGCAAGACAATGCTGTATAAGTTCTTCACAGATCTCTTCGGGATCCATTGTGTCATTTTCTTGCCCAGTCCCAAACTTTGGCTGCATTAATCGCGCTCTAATAAAATTGACTACTTCATTACTTGTCATTACATCCCAAATACCATCACAGGCCAATACAACAAATTCCCAATCTTCTGTTATTTGAAACTGTTGAACTTCCGGAAAAGCTGGAAGTAAAAAATTATACAGGATAACACATAAAACGTTTTTGGTAAGAACTTTGATTTTTGATTGTTCGTGACATTACCAGTCACGATTTGTTCTTGTGGTGATTTACGTTCATTTCGTTTAAACGTAAAGTCTCCAAGAGCACGAGATAACGAAAGCAGACCATTAACTCTATTAAATTCAACCCAACCACCAGCAGCTTCGATTCTTTCACGTTCATCTTTTAATGTAGGTTTATGGTCGCGACTGAGTGGAACTGCATGACCCTTAATACTTGCTACTGATCTACTATCACCTGCATTTGCCTGTTAAATTTTCATAAATCAAGAATAGAAATATTAATAGTTTCAATGATAAGTTATAAAAAACTTACACTATATAAAATATTATCCTTAACAAGAAGAGCTATAACGGTAGTTCCAGCTTGCTCATCTTTAAGAGTCACATCATGTTGCATTGCTTTGTCCAATTCTAGAAAACCTTGTTCCATGGCTTGAACAATATTACCAGCTTTGTACTCGCTTCTCCTAATTATGTATTCATGAAGATGTTTCCCTGCATGCAATGCCATTGCTGCACCTGTCAATATTATCTATCACTTCTGTGAGCATAGAAGTACATAATCACAGTTATACTTATTAACTAGAATATTCTATTTAAATATAAGTAAATATAATAGGACCTAAAATTTTCTTTTGAAACGTATGTTTTTCAGTCTGCTTTATGTTAACTATGGATTGATGATGCTGAATCATTTATTTTCTTATTATATTCTCACCTCCATGCCCATCATACACTGCAAAGAATGCAGTACCAGGATCATCTGGTAATGAAAGTATATGAACATGACAGTCTTCCATTTTGATACGCCATCCTTGCATACATGAACTTCCAACTCTATAGTTTGAATTTCTACAGTATACAGACTTCCTTGTGGTCACTGGTTCACTGAGTGTATGCCCCATTATCTTCTTTATAATCCTGTAACAATAAGTTGTTAAATAGTTAAAACAATATATAATATTTCTTCAGTTACTACAAATGAAGTTAAAGATAGGATCATTCTTGCTTGAACCATGTTTCTATTTTTTTTTTTATTACAAACTTTGCAGTCTTTCTATCCTTATATTGTTTTTCAGAATCTCTGTACAAAATTAAAATTTAATACCAAACATTGAAGACAATCTAACCTCTTGCAGAAATTTATACGCATCGTATTATTCCACGATTCAACATTATAGAAATAATCCTCGAAAATAATATTTTTGCCTGTATATATTATAATATATCATTAAGTTTTGATCTATTTATATGGTGTTAATTTGATATCCAGTCTCACCTTCATATGCTGTCAAATGAATGTAGCCCAATATAACCTCTTGATGTACCATTTATTTCATACAATCATGTCAAGCGCAGATATCAAATAACTTTGATGATTTTGTAAATTTATATCACATATTTCGTATTCAATCACGCTGAAGTTCATTATCAGTTATCAATTGTACTATGAAACTTATTAAGAAAAGTTTTATTCCTGAACATAAGTCATCAACAGCTGATTCCACTATGACGGTTCATTGGTCAAACACCACCTACAGACAAACGAATGAACCGCTTGGTTAAACAGCTGATTTTCAACACGTGCGTTGGTGTATAAGGAAGGTAGTACGTAAAATTTATATTTAGCAAAATTATAAATTATATAAATAATTATATAGCGAAAATTATTATTATAGGTTGAGATCTGAAACAATGGGACAAGATAGAAATTCCGAAACTGACTTGATAGAAAATACTAATACTATATGTTTTCAAGCTAAAAAACAGAAAAGGCATGAATGCACTTATCCTGGTTGTAAAGCAATTTTTTATAGACCATCCCGATTAGCCAGACATGTCAGACTTCACACTGGAGAGGTAATAATAGTTGTGCATATTTTTATAATTGGAAAAATTACAAATAAATTTTTCATTTTCTGTTTTTTTCTTTTTTTAGAAAAGCCATAAATGTAATTATCCAAACTGTGATAAAGCTTATACAAATTCTTCCCACTTGAAACGTCATATGGAGACTCATAATACAACAAAAACTATATTTCAGTATGTAAATAATTCTTTATAAAATTTATTTTATCGTTTAAACATACTTTCTACTTTGCTTTAATTTAAGGTGTACAGAGTGTTCATTGTTTATTGTTCATCGACATAATTTAAAGCGCCATTATAGAACACAACATGACCGTGGCAAATTAACTTGTAAAATATGTAATGAGTCTTTCACAAAAAAGTACCAGCTTGCTACACATATGGCAACACATGGTTCAGTATCATATATCTGTGAGAAATGTGGCAAAAGTTTTATAAGTAATCCAAAATTAAAGAGGCACAGGGAAATTCATGAAAAACGATATCCATGTACTGTGCCAGGGTGTAATGAAGTTTTAGAGAAATGGTTACTTTTTCGTGCTCATTTAAAAACTCAGCATGTAAAAAGTATGCATTTATCAGTATAAATTCTTTGAAGTTAACTAATTTTTATCAAATATAAGCCTTAAATTCATTATTTTACTTGCAGGTCATAAATGTACATATTGTGGTAAAGTATTTCTATCTAAATCTCATTTAAAAATGCACTTTCAAGTTCATATGAAACACAGATTAGTTTTATCTTGTCCGTATGACAAATGTCCACGAGTTTATTGCTTTCAAAAAAATTTGGATCAGCATATACGAGTTCACCATTTAGAACAGAAGTACGAGTGCGACATATGCAAACTAAAGATTTCATCAAAAGCAAAGTTAAGAAATCACATTCAGAACTTACACGTGTCAGTAAAGCGAATACAAAAGACTAGAAAATCGCAGCGTAAAAGAAAGGATATTGGATTACCAAAAAGAAGTATGGTATCTAAATTGACTGGAGTGATATTACCACCACAAGTAGAAAAGATAATATTAGAACGAGAAGTCGTGCGTAGCTCAGAAACATATGAAACTGTATTAAACACAGACTCAGATTTGTAATCCACAAATTTGTATACAATAAAAATTGCAAATAAAGTAACTCGTTTATATTTATTCTTCCTAATTTGCGAATAAATTTATCTCTTAAAATATTAGATAAAGTTAAAAACATAGCTTTTATTTTTATTTTGCCGCAAATAATGAATTGTGACTGGCATATAATTATAGTGCAGTAACATGGGAATAATTGATTATATTTGAAGTACAACTTTATATAGATATAAAAACAACAGAAGAAAACATTTCATTGTCAAAGTTATAAAATTAAATATGTTATTACTTCATTAGTAAAATGTTAATGAGTATTCTAAGCAGTGGATACTCATATTATCCGAATATAGTAAGTATCCTTATTAATATTATTTGAAGATATTCAAACGGTCATTAAATATCTTTTTGAATGTAAATTACATTTGTATTTGAAGGATATTAATAAAATGCCTTAATAGTTTCTGTTTATTAACTGTGAATTTGAGCGACCGTTCAAACTTACATTTTTAATCTTTCATTACTTTCTCGTAACTTTAAAAATTCAAACAATAATCCAGGTACTTGATCAGGTAACGGATATTACTTGCATTATTTGTACTATTCAAATATTATTTTTTGTAATATCCGGATAGTATGAATATCTAAATATGAACACCCGTATCGTTCCGCAAAATTTGGAACACTTATGCTTCTACCGGAAGTACTGTATAAATACAGAATATAACCATGCAAAATACTTTTTAATTCCATTGTTATAAATAAAGAAAGTAAGAAAATATTGATTATGGAAATTGTGATGATAATCACATTAAATATGTAGTAACTTTCATTCATTTTTTCGCTGTAAACTACAAAAAGTGTTTGAAGCATTTCTAACCTCTAACATAACTTTCAGTAATGACAAGTATTTAAATACATTTATATATCATCTCGAATTGAAGGTTGAAAGTTATTGATATCGATTTGAAAAGCGTTAGTTAAAGTTAATACAGATAAATGACTGATATTTTTATAATTCTAACGTGACAAAGAACACGAAGGAGTAGGAAAAAAATATATGAATATCAACGATTAAAAACCCAGACATTCCCTACTTGTTTAACAATAATTCTAATAAGATATAAAGACTCTGTCGATTGTATTTGATAAACATAACATACGTTTTGGAGTTTTAGTGTTAACGCGAATCATTTATTCTCCTCATCATCGATCAAACCATTTGAGTGCAGAGTAGTTCCGGAAGTGATCAAACGGCAGGAAACGCCTTGGGAACCTGGATGAAATGAAGGATGTAAGAAAGAAAGAAATGTTACCTTTATTTTTTAACACTATTTAAAAAGTTTATTAACTGATACTGATCAAATAACAGTGAATCACGAATGATTTTCTCAATGAGAAGACACAACCGTTGGACGTGCAACATTCGTTGCGTTCAACAATTGTTTAAGACGAAAGAAATGCAAGAAGCGTTGCCGCGCTTTTCGTATTTCCCGTCAGAGTATCGAGGATCAATGATCCTCTGCACTCAAATGGTCAAGCATCCTATCGTCGACAAATGTTGTCCGAGTATTTCTTTTTTTTTCTTCTTTTCTTTAACCCTCTGCGAACTATAGTCATTTTTTTTTTATCGCGATTCATTGCAAAAAACACTTTTACATTGTAAGACGTTCTATCGGCAGCTTGGACTTCACATGAAATCGATTTCTAAAGGGTTTACAAAAATACCATCGATTCGCGCGTTTGCAAAGAGCCAATGTGGACAAACTTTTGTCTTACAGGAGAAAATATAAAATATTGATCGATTATTGCGACGATATGTATATGACAGAGATATATGTGTATTGATCTTTCTTTTTTTTTGTATTTCTTTTTCGTGCAATCATTAGATCGCGAGCAGCGCGAGACTATTACTTCATTGCATTCGCTTTGGATTACAATTTTGGGAATCATTGTTGCAATTGATTCGATCATGATCTCTTTAGATTTACTATTTTCCTCGTTGTTTTCCCTATTTACTCAATTTTATTTTTACGATTGTACATCGAATACGACGATATGTTAAATTTTATTTATAAAAACGATTCGTAGCCGATAAAAATATTTTCTGCAGCAATGGATAGATTTATATAAATAGGGACGTGCATTAATTAAATATGATGCGTTTATTGAAACTTAATGCGGGCTGTCCAACAGGAAATAGGGAAAACATATCGCGCCGGAAAGGATGAAACATTGATCGAATCATTATCAGATTCAATTGGATATATCGTGAAATGTCTGAAATTAATCGGTAATCAGATGAAACGATACCGGTTATGATTAAGTACGATTACGAAATGGAACATTATGTAAAATACGAAGTAATGTTTAATGAGCATGAATGTATGATCGAACCAAGCAACGACAATAATAACGCGTTCAATGTAATTTTATTATAAAGAATATTGTATTTATTTGAATTCATCTTTGCTCAGAATTTTTCTACCCATGACAGTGAATCGTATTAAAATTAGCGTGACTTTATCGTTTATTAGAAAAATATTTTACATCTTTCAGTATGATGATAGCGTGTCAACTAAATTATATGATAATCCTTAAAACAGATTAATCGGTTGTTCATATTTTTGAGCACAGATGAATTACAACAACGTGTCGTATCGATAAACATTATTTCATTTAAGAAACAAATCTACCAAAGTATACTATTACTATTTTGTACATAGTCATACTTAAACAATTTACCGGTTTACAATTAAGCAGTATGTACGTATTATTGTCGTACCTTGATTAAAATAAATCAACGTTTCCCAATCAACGAGTTTTACACAGATAGCTTTACCGAAAGCCTTTCTTCTCCTCGTATAAAATTACTTTACTAGAATTTACTTAGAAATAATAAGGTAGTTATCAAGTCCAAAGGCAGTTTACGAGATTTCTCTCTTACGATTCTAACATATTACTTGAATTTTCGTTCGCTTATCAAATAAACAGAATACAACGTTTTATACATAGGTATTGTTTCAACAGGTGAAATAAAACGATTGGGAAACGCTGTACAAAAAGGAAACCACTGTCTGTCTGCAAGTTCTGTTCCCTGTTCAGCATCGATCATTAGACACCATTTGTGGTGATTGTCCGTCAAAAAGGGTAATATAATTGGAGACCATTCGAAATCTGTGCGTGTTACGACGAAAACGACGAATTTTAATCCTGTGCATCCGTACGCACCTGTATATCATCGAATAATACGGTAATGCTCGCTTAGCGGTCGCAGACTTGGAACCAGGTCGCGACTATTAGCGGGGGAGGTGACTCTCACTTAACAGTATTTAAATATAGCCGTGTTTGGTATCATTTTCATCGTACGGAACTCAATAAAATTTTAATATTTCTTATTTCAGTGAATACAGTGAAAATGGACGTTTCTTGTAAGAGATATTGAAATTTTAATCGTTATCCTCTAAATGCGACTACTAAGCAGAGAAAATTTGCGACGATTAACCGGGCATTACCGTACATAAATCAGGCGAATCACATTCATAAGTACGTTAGAATAAAAAAAAAAAATGGGTGTTAAGTGTGAACGTTGTGTCGTGTGAACGCGAAATTGAACGAACATAAGCGTGTCACGTATTTAGTGCATGCATCGATGACACGCGGATGGAGGGGCCCACGTTTAATTATGCTGAGAGATTAACAAATAAATATAATTATACACGTACATCGCGCGCGAGCTTGCACGCATTAAACCTAATCTCTAACAAATCGATATCATTTTTTTTTTTTTCATCTTTATAAAACAATTAAAATGAAACATTTGTACTTTAGCAGTATAGAGCAGTCGTTTTGTCGTACTTATTTACCTTAATATCATTATCGTCGTTTTTATATTATTTTATACATACATATGTAATATATTCTTTTTTGCATTAAAAAAAAAAAAAAAAAAAAAAAAAAAAAAGAAGAGAAAGAAAAACAATTCCCGCCTCGCTTGGCACGCCATCATCCATCGTCACCGTCATCTTTTATCATCTCGATATATCATATATTGTATGTAGGCTGTTTCGTAAATCGTGAATCAATCAGAACAGAAAATAAAAACGAAGATTCCGTAGCGAGAATAAGAGGACCCGGAACCACCTACCGAACATACAATCTTCGATTTCTTTAATTTGAATTATCGTTCCCTTTCTTGTATCGAGAATATGAAAATTTTAAGAGGATCAATGTTCTTTTTAATTTTTTTTTTAAATTTTAGAGTCATCTTATAGACGGTCAAGGAATCCTCAATTCTTGGCTGTTTTGCGATTTATAAAACAACCGGTACAGGTATAGTACGCAGTCGATATCTCGCCTATATAAAAAAGAAGTGTACGTATAATATATGCGATACAGCGTACGCAACGAGATGCACGCTTGAGCTCAACTTATCTATAAATATACAATCATAGAATCAATATCAAACAAAATCGTGATTATTGCAAATGTCCTGTCTTACGGGCGGAATATATATATATATTCATATATTTACTATATATATATATATATTTTATCTCTGAAATAAAAAAGAAAAAGAAAGAAGGAACCGCCGTTTTGTTTCTTTGTTAGCGTTTCCCAATCTATACACGAGACGAATTTAAGTCATACGTACACAGTTGAACAGCTTTACGCTCGTGTAAATATATATATATATCAGTATCGATGATAACAAAATAATAAAATAATAAAAGAATTATCATAATCATATCAATGTATACGATTAATTCGAATAATATTAATTGTAATGGTACATTGATTACGCAACGATTCCCACAGTATTTATGTACAGATATTATAGCACCATGACCGAAATCTCAAGGTTAAAAAATAGCGTTTACACGTGACGAAGAGCGGATGGAATAAGGAGACCGGAAACGAGACTGGATTTTCAACAAGGAGAAATGTGTCAGGAGGAGAAAGGATGATGCGCTTCGGTCGGAACACGAGAGGAGGGAAAGAAGAAGAGAGGATGTTACGCTTCGGTTTGAACGATATTATCTCAATTATATATCATTCTTATAGCTTTTTTTTTTTTTTTTTTAATTACACCAATCAATCATTTTTCTATTCGATCTCGCAAAGAACAACGGCGAGTTGGAAAGTTGAAAGAGCTTACAAAAGATTATTTACTGCACTTTAAAAAAGATGAATGCAAGTCTTGGAGATGGAACATTCTGCAAGTTTTTTCAAGCGGTACAATTATTTCGAATAGAAATCTTTCGAGAAAGCTTAGAGGAAATGATCGATCGGCGATTAATCGTTATATTACAGTAATTAAGTATTTGGCCATTTTAATTAACGTGTTCCAACAACGTTCACGAGTGTCTCCTATAGCACACGATATTAGCTAAAAAAAAAAAAAAGAGAACTCGGCGAATAAGTCGTGGGGACTAGAAATTTGGAAAAAAACGAATCGCAATTCAAATATCACAGGAGGAAAATGTCGCGACGTTTTTCTCTCTTCTCTCATCGCTTTTTTCGTTTCTAAGGTAATAATTAGAGAGAGACGATTAGGACAGCCACTAGATCGTTCGAATTATAGAATTTATGTACAACCAGCATAAAAATTCTCGTACCATATACATACGTATATACCAGGGTGGAACGCGAAACGATTAAAATAATTCTCTGATTATATTTTAAGATTAAGTTTAAAATTACTGAAAAAAATCATGAAAAATCCATAATTATAAATTTCAAGAATTTGAATCGAAGTTTCGTTTACTATCAGAAGTAATAAACAATTAAAAGTAAATGTTACCTTTATATTTCGTTCCACCATAATATATACCAAGGTGACTCGATTTACATTTCATTGAAATTTTCCTCCTTGCATTGTCTCGCGACGAACAGGACCAGAGTAATAATTTTCAAAGCTTTTTCACTTGCTTTTCACTTTTATTACGTCATTTCCTGGCGCAGATCTGTATTGGTAGATTGTAAAAGAGCCGAGAGCAACATTCGATTGTTGAATTATTATTATTTTATTTTTTCTAACGATTAGAAACGAGAAAGAAGACATTGTATTATATATTTATATCGTATTGGCGTTCGTATAGGTATGCGTGTCCGAAAAACACGCCTAATTATTTTCTTTTTTAATTTTTAATTAGTTCAAAGATTGGCCTACCACGATAGATCTACGCTCGTTCGACATAATGCGTTTAATAACTATTCTTCTTGCATATAGATTTATAATCTTTATATATATATATATATATACCTTTTTTTTTAATATATATAGACTCATATTTATATTATATTAAACGATGATATCCCTTCTTTGTTCAATATATTAATTAGGTATGATATGTTTATTCACAACTTGATGTGAGCGCTTAGAGTTGGAATTATTCTTTCTTTCCGTCTAGAAATCATGAAGATAGTCTTATATATTTTTTTACTTTTTGCGAAATATTTTCTTCCCTTTTAGCGACAGCGATATATCGACGTTATTTAATTATATTAAGTACGACGCTAGATAAAACATTAATTTCTCTAAGTAGATAAACTTATTTTTTTTTTTCACCCCCCTCCCCCCCTTATTCCCCAGCCCCCCCCCCCGTTGATCTCTCTCACAATGAATATATATATAATATGTATATGTATATTAATTACATATCGATACGCATTACATGCTAGTCATTGTCAGAGAATTATTAGCGTTTCGAAGAGTTTGAAGATTCAAACATGCTCACTTCAGGATTTCATCAACAATCGGAAAAAACGATTTCTCTCTTTCTTTTCTTTTTCTTCGGCCGTAATCGATAACAAATATAACAATTTAACGCAACAAGTACATACATATAATATATTATATATACGATACGTAACGTATTTAATCCTTTCAACTTTCTTTCTCTCTTTCCTTCCTTTAGAACGTACACGATACGAAATATCTTTGATTAAAAAATACATCACTCAACGAAAGAACAGTTCTCGTTCATGCTCGTAGAAGCCACCGTTTATTTTATTCACCGTTTCCGTGGAACACCCTGAAGCGATGCAACAATATCTATTAAAAGGTAATTCACTATACTACATGTTAAGTAATAAAAATAGAGATTGCATAGATTGAGATTCGTAGCGGATGCATCTAAACAGACACGTCCTATAAAAGATTTCCTCTTGAGCTTTTAAATATAGCATGAAACATTTTACCATTTTTTTGTTTTCTTTGTTTGTTCTTTATATCTGTAATAAGTGTATAAGTGTTCAGTTTCGTACGCACGTGCATCTGTTATCTAGTACCAGTTGCAATTCACGTACGTACATTACATGCATACATATATTAGAATACCACTATGTGATTCATTTACGCGAGCATGCAGCCGCCTGTCGATTCGCAGTTTTCTAGAAGAATGTGAAAGATCGTTCCAAGAGGTAAAATGAAAAATAATACGATATTGCGTCTCGATATGTCTAACGAAATTCGACGTTACATCTGCTAGAGATAAAATCCGTGGGAGACTGTGTTCGACAACTGGTCTCGACAGAACGCTGCACGCTATCTGTTCCGTTCCTATTTCCGAAAGATTCGTTCGCGAATTATTCCCTTTGATATCGCAATAAACGCGTCTGTAAATTGATCAGGATTTTGTGCTATCTTTATCGACGCGACGAGTGTGTCGATCGTCGCGTCGCATTATTGCAATCAACGATATGCGGATGGATCAACGTGACACGAAACTTTCTTAATTCCCTTCTTCATCGATTGAGTATTTAAAATGCTTCACCTACCAAGTAGTGCGCGATATATCTGAAACGAATCGTACGAATCCCTCTTCCGTTTTTCGTTCCAATTACTCATCTTTGCACGATCTATAACACTCGAAAGAGATTTTCTTGATATTTCTCGTAGGTAGTTGTTCTAAAAAGAAGATTACTTGTAGCAAGAATTATTCGTTTCGACCGGTAATTGCATCCATTCGTTTTCATCCTTACTGAATCAATAAACTTTCTTTCTCTCTTTCTCTCTGTCTTTATCTTTCTGTATCGTGTCAAGAGTGTTTCAATCAGCAGCGTGTACCGTTCGCATCTCGAAACGATCCATCTTCCGTCCGTGTGTGAATGAAACGAACAGTACACGACGGATCGGGCGTGATCGAGCCGTCAAAAACGCGGCGGATCAACGATCCTTAGGCGTCCTTTCCCAATGGAACCGAGTGCCGTCTCATCGTACCGTTCTACATCACTGCCAGCTACCGAAAACAAATCGTTCTCGAAACGTTCCAGCCCGTGTTTTGTGCGACGAGCATTGGCTAATCTGAGAAGATTCTCCCCTGGCAGGGCCGTTCGTTTTCGTCGAATTAACTCGATGTACTCTGAAACATTCTGCGAACACCATTTCTGAGATTAAAATCTTTCGATTCGTTAACTGAATTGTAAATCGGAAGCTTTGAACGTAGACATAAACTTATGAAGCTCGAGTACAAATTGATGTGCCGAGACTGTAAGAATGATTGATAAATTATGAGAGAAAAAAAAATAATAAGTCACCTCTTCACTGAAGATCTTCCTCGCACTTGGGAATGTCAAATATCTCGGCAAAGAGAGGTGGTAATTTGAGCTTGGTCCAGTTCCTTCTGAACCAATCGAGGAGATTCGCGTGTCTGGCACCGAGGGCTCTCAATTCTGGTATCCTTTGCGAAACGCTCGATACACCGGAACAGCCACCCGCCGAGGTAGCCTCGCCGGATACCGTGTGATTCCGTAAAGCTTGAACCTTCAACGCCTCGAGTAGACGATCCTGAAGCCTTTGGACCGCCTTCACATCGTTCAGTCCCGGCCTCTCGCCCAGAAGTACAGCACCGGAGAAAAGGCCCAGCTCGGTGTCCGACAATTGGTGGCCGTTTAGGGACGATGTGAATTGCATCAAAGCGGACACGAAGTCTGGCTGTTTTGTTTCACATCGATCGATTAATCACTTGTCTCGTTTGATTCCATGAAAACGGCTTTAATTAGTACAAGACGATGTACGATACGAAAATTCGAGCAACACAATTAATCAGCGAGAACGTTCACGTAGAATATTAATATTCAAAATTGAAATAGAATTTTTCTATAGTAATTGTAAAGTAATCGAGGATCTTTTACCTCGTACATCAATTCCATTTGCTGCCTGGTGATACAAGTACCATCCTCGAAGGTCATCGAACTATCGGTGGTCATCTTCGAGATATGGCTTAGCCAGACCTCGAAAAAACCGACTTTGATGAGGATCAGCTGATCGTCCTGGGAAAGATCGCAAAATCCTGGCACCCTTTTGGCAAACTCCACCACCCTCTGAACCGACGGTGTTACCCTGGTGGCGAATTGTTGCCATAGCCAGATCCTTTGCGATTCTACTGTTTCCGCAGTCGATGATGCCGCCTCCGGGTCCTCTGGACTGGCCGGCTGCGAAGAAGTACTCGCCTAATCAGCAGGATTATAAAAAGAAACCAGGCGTTGTTGCCAGATTCCGGTATGACTTTTATTACGACTCTAATGTTAATCTTAAATTCGTGGAATTCTTATCGAGAATATAATTATTAATACCAGAATTTTGAAATTATCCTAGCAACTGTGTTCCATAATTTCCATGAAAACTCACCGGTATTATCATTGGTTTCCGGACGATGCCTCTCGTTGATTCCTCGGTGAAGCCGCAATGAGCATGATGCGCCTGAGAGACTTGAAGTATCACGTCGTACACAGCCAACTGTTTCACGTCTGCGTCTGACTGATCCGCTTCCACTACTGCGGCTGCTGGCACACACGGTATGGCGTTCTGACCCTGCCCGCTGCTATTGTTATTATTCTGACTCGTAGTGTTGTTATTATTGTTATTATTGTTGTTGTTATTGCCACCGCCGGGAGAAGTTAATTGCTGGACACCCGTGGTCGCCGTCGTTGTCGTGGTGGTCGGGACAGCGTCCTCGGGGCCACGTTCCCTTGAACGTTTCGGCACTCTGCCGTATCTTACAGCTGGAAAGAAAAAGGATGAATTATAAATTAAATTAAAAAAAAAAAGAATCCGAGGTTAAATCGTAGGAGCCGAAGTCGAATCTTTCGGTTGTACGATTGGTACCGACCATTAAAGTCTCAGACGGCGGAGTTGTAAAGTAATCTCGTAATAGTTTCCACGAGGTACATAATTGAACGATGACTTTGCGCAAGGAAGAGAAGATAAAAAAAAAAAAAGGAAAACTCAACCGGGACCAAAGTTTTCCATCCGTCCACCGGACTCATTAATCATTTCGAGTTCGAAACTTTTTCTAAAGTAGTCGCGAATAAATTTCTACTCTTCTACTATTCGTTACCTTCCTTCGTGTATATATAGATTATGAAACGCATTTGCATGCACGATCACGAACGAAAAGTTGATTCGACTTGTGTCCAGGATAAAGAATTACGTAAATTAATTGGTCGGTTCCAGGATTAATATTTGACAGTGTTCCTGAGAAGAATTACGTAGGATAATAGGGAACGCTAGTTTTTCACTCGTTTTCATCCCGGTCAGTTTCATCGGGTTCGCTTCTTAAGCGGATCATAAGACCGCGGCCAGCTTATTACCATTTCCTCGACAATACCAGAGTGAAAAGCTCACGTCGGTTGCCTATTATACGCGGCTGCATATTGCACGATGGAACTTTGACGTTTAATTATGCACGCGACTTCCCTTTTAGTTTGCTTTCCCCTCTTCCTAGCCGATTCAGAACTTTCCGAAAGTAGAAGACTTATTTATTACGTTTGTCTTATTCGAGAGAGTCGTCGATCCTCTCGATCGAATTAATGATGGCAATTTATTTTTATCGTTTGTTGCAATAATGGTTAATAATACGTTCATTATACGTTACTGCGAAAGGATATTGATTAAACAGATGTAATTTGGGCGTTTCCCCATAGATATGTATAGGTACAGAGTTGATTCAAATAGAAATGTATACATACCGGTGAATAAATTATAGAAAAATTATAATTATATTAAAGGTTAAGAAAAGTTGGGAATAGAAAGTGAATTGTTACTTACAGTCCCTGGACATGCCGACAGCTAGGCACTTCTTAAATCTGCAGTACTGGCAGCGGTTCCGATTTAATCTGATGACAAGACACTTGCCGTCCCTCAGACACCTGTATTCTATTTGCTTTTGAATACTTCTCCTGAAGAAACCCTGAAAAAAAAAAAACAAATAAACATGGTTAGCAGAAAATACTTATTCAACATAGAAACCTCTCTGTTTACTATAAATTTATCCTACTTGTTCGTTTATCAAGATTAAATGCATCAAACAATTAAGTAAAAAGTGTTTAAGACGAATGATTTGAATGGTAATAGATAAACACGTTTAAAAGTGTTTGCGAAAGTTGAAAGCAATCGCGAAGTTGTATCAAAGATCAATTCATCGGGTCTCTTTTGCTTCTGTTGCTTCTTCCGGGATTGGAGAACAGGGAAATCTCTTTCATCGTGAGATATTACTTCGGCAACGAGTTGATCGATCGAAAATTGAACGTTCGCGATTTTCTTTCTCTTGTTTCGAGCTTCGAAAACTCGAGCTGTGATTCGAATCCTTTAGATTTTTATTAATCGACTGTTTATCGAAGTTATTAGCTTTTCGACGAGTCAACTCGTCTTAACAGATTAACGGAGGCACCGATCTAGCTTCGAAGAAAACGGAATACTGCACGATCGACGATTAATTCTCTCCGTCTGAGCGTGGATTTAGGGCTCGTAAAAATGTCGTTCGCGTGGAGAAACGACAGGGAAAAAACGAGCTTTCCATAACACCAAGACAGTCCCGTACTGCCGATACCACGGGCATCTCTGTGGCTCCGACGTACCTCACTGATTTATGCGACTCGATCCTTTTATCGGTTTCCCATAAACGTTCGATAAATAGGGTCTTGAAATTATCTCGTATTCGTTGAATTTCAACGCGTACCCGATAATCGCGATTAAAACGCAAGAAATTGATTTCCTAATTCCACGCTGGTGAACACGCAGCAGGTGCAAGGAGGCTGATATCCTGGCACATCAGGAAAACGGACCGTGCTTATCTGCACAGGGTAGGAAGCGAATCCTCGCGTGATTAATTTAAATCCAAGGCCTCCTGCCAGCCTGTAGATTCAACCGTGCTTTTCATTTCCGAGTCGATTACCATCCGACTGGCATAGCTTCTGAATTATCGCCAGTGTTTTCTCCCGACGAATTCTCCGAACGGATAACCGTGTTTCGAAAAATTTCACACCTCGACGAATCGGTGAATCGATAGAGGAAATCAACGCCAAATAGACCCTTGTTTCGCCTGGGAAAATAAACCCGGTGAAAATTTACAAATGTTATTTCTCCTCGCTGTGGAGCGAATAACAAACACCTATATACGAATGTATTATAATAAATAGAAATTTTTTTTCATACCCAGGTAACGTTATAAATTTTCAAGAGAACACTCGAAATTCATCGAGCAGAGGAGTTTCGAGACGAAGAATCAATTTCTCTTAGGAAGGTCGAGTTAATTGTAACGGGTGGGCAGAGAGAAGGTAATATACCGTGTGTACGAGCTTCCACTCGCGTACATATACATAGAAAGGAGTGTGCAGGTTGGATGGAAATTAACCAAGCAAGGGGGTCGGACCGGGAGCTGCGTTACACCGTTGAGTCGGGGTTGACCTGGTTGCCGTGGCCAACGGAACGGCTCGTTTAATAAGCGACGTATTATGATTAATGTGCCCCGGGTAGAAACGAGACGGCATAACTTTCCTACGTAGCCGCGTAACGTAGCTTCCGCAACTCGCCGCGGCTCTTTAACCGACGCACAAAAGAGGCCAAACGGCGGCGAATTGAGATTAATGCTCGATAATTAATAAAAAGCCATGGCGGATTTTAAAGTGTTGCAACAAGCGGAAAAATCGATCGCGGCGGTTGTTCTGGCAATTTTCATTGAACCGATGCTTTTCAACCGCATCCACAGTGTTATTCTAAAGCGAAGCTCGAATTATTTAACGCTCCTATTCGCAGGAAGCTACTGAAACTCTAAACAACTGTTAGCTGAAAAGGAAAAATCGAATTCGATGTAATTTCAGTTTTCCAATATATTGACGGGAAGAGAATAAAAGGAAAAGGAAAAGGAGAAAGAAGGAGGAGAAATATAGAAAAACGATAAACAATATCAAGCGAAGAGTCTTCTGACGACAGTGTATATCAGAACGATGAGGCAACGAAAATAATGGTAGAGACTCGTAGGCGTACTCGACTCGTCTACGAATCGGTTTATTGCTCTATTACCGAGGATATTAATTAATGAAAGCAGACTCGCGATGGTGCGTTGCATCGACGTCGATGCATATCCGTCTAAACGATGAGGATAGAAAGCGAACAGTTATACCATACAATAATAATAGTATTCGATAGCGTGGCACGGGCTGTGCTTGTTGTTAAAATCGATACTCCACCTTCCATCAGCTCGTACCACTGTTAATGGGAATAATAAAAATATCTCTTTCGATTATTTTTGGAAATCAAAATCAACGTTTCCAGACGAAAAGATTCAATTAAACGTATTTATTAATGACCCTCCTCTAAATAGAGTCTTTTATTTGAAAGACATTTCGAGAAATGAATAGTTTAAGGAATAATTAAGTGAAATCTTTTGCGAAAATGAAGGGTGTTAAATCAAAGTTGTTGGAACACGTGAATAAATAAGTATACTTAGTGGCTGCCTTTGTTCGGGATGATATAATAAGATTATGGTAAGAGCAAAAGCGAAGTAAAGTTTTAATCCACATTTAAAAAAAATGGAACGAGAAAGATTAAAAGGGGACTGACAGGGTTAAATGACAAATATAAAACAACAGAAAGGAGGATGAATCGATGTTGCGAGATTCAGAGAAAACAATGGAACACGTATGTTCAAATTTTCCACGTTGAAATCATTCGTTACAATTTTACGTGGGCTTAAATCGTGGTATTATCGGATCGAGTTTTCCACCGTAACTGGGAAACAATAATAATGATTTTATTCCGATAACCCGTTCATTTCCAAATGGACGCATTAATATTGCTCGCGGGATTATTACGAATTGATTCATTAAACGATAAATTATAATTTTGAAATTTAATTATTCGAACAGTAGAAAGTGAAAATGAAAATGCAGTGTTTATTGAAAATTAGAATATTTGGTTAAAAAATATACAATTTCTATGAAAGTTAATAGATCACCATTATCTGGTCATTTTTCAATATCAACTAAATTACAATGGAAATGGTTCGCACTTGTAATAATAACAGTGTTTTCTTACCATTTCAGACGTAATATCTCGTAGTCTAAGGGAATAACGTAACCTCTCGAAACATTATTATACTTCACTTTTAACGAGTCGAGCTAATAAGAGTTTAAAAACTTCACGAGCGATTCAATTTAAAATTCTCAAGTTACGTCGCTTTTTATCCTGTTAAGGATGGTTGAAAATTTTATTTATCACCACGGTACCGCGAACGTATCATGCTGCAAAGTTAACGAAACGTGCCACATAAATTATTTGAAATTTATACAGCTCGCGAAAGTATAATATAAAGCAAACAAGAGAAACATTGAACGCGGATCAAACGTTCAACCGAGCGATACGTACTGATTACGGATTAAAACGATTAAACGAATCGATAAAATCCGCGTGAGAATTCGATAGATGAGCCTGCTAGTAGAAGGACGCGCGATAAATCAGACTTAAAAAGGAGACTACGTTCGGAGCCAGTAGATTAAGCCCGAATGTA
The DNA here is from genome assembly GCF_051020975.1 of Osmia lignaria lignaria. Classification (NCBI taxonomy): domain Eukaryota; kingdom Metazoa; phylum Arthropoda; class Insecta; order Hymenoptera; family Megachilidae; genus Osmia; species Osmia lignaria. The sequence continues at coordinate 12,233,420 of NC_135041.1, forward strand.
GTCAGACAAGATTGAACGAATCGCGTTGAACAGCCACGAAGAAATTTCATATTTTCTCACCTCGAAAATATTAATTGTACTGATTAATATAAAATAAAATATTGCTAATAAATTCATATTTTCTCACCTCGAAAATATTAATTGTACTAATCAATATAAAATAAAATATTGCTAATAACGATATATGGTATTTTTCATTTTATATCATCGATGAAATAGCAAGGCGAAAAGAATTAACGAGGCATAACCATTTCAACGGAGAAGTCAAAAATACTGGTAGCTTTTAATTAGTAAAATTAATTGGACGTATATGGAGGGATTTTTTTCGAGCTTCTATGAAACTCAATATCAATGAAAAGGCGAATCATTTCGATATATGTTGTAACTCGCTGGTGCATTTTACAAATTGGAAATTACATGTGAATCCAAAGCGCACCGATCCTCTGATTAATTAATATTCCCAACGTGTTTATAGCTGTATTATTACAGGAGATTTGCGAACCAATTTCGAGGTTCATTTAATTGCTGATCAAGCTTTATCGAGAGACTGGAAAAACGGGTACTTTTCAGTGGCCCGCAGATGTTATGTCGGTCACGTTAATGAAAATAAACCATGTTTCCTCGTTAATTGCACATTTATTTCAGCGTGCAACGATTCGTCATAAATACCGTGCATTAAATGCGCTTATTTGCAACGATTAACGTCGGTTGTATGTAAAACGAAATAATTTTTTATTGCTGATCAACGAATTTTCTGAATCAGTGAAGAAAAATAGTAGTAGAGGTCAACGAATGGTCAGACGCGCCGAGTTTTTTACAAATAAAAGCTTTACCATAGAATCTTTGCCACTATAAATAATATTTAAACAATAAATAAGAGATTCCGGTATTATATTCCGATTGCTAAAACAATATTTCAATTTAATCATTTATTTCTCAATTGGAGAAATCTTCGAGTTCCGTCGGGATGAAAAATTTCTCGACGAATCTCTTCTGAGAACACTAGTTAGAGAGACAGAAAGAGGAAGAAGAAGCGATTCGGTGAAATCGTTCGTTCGTTTCGTATTTCCCGACGGAGCGCATCGGCCGTTGAAGAAGTGCACTCGCGGGGCGAACTCGCGTTCGCCGTGTGTACGTGCCTTAATCTTGTGCGAGATGCACATCCGCCGCCTGAGATTGAAACACGGAAGCCCTAAGGCCGCGGTTAACGGTGAATTGGTACATTCTCGCGTTCCTACCCACACGTGCACACGATACAAACATCCTACCTTCCTACGTACGTACGAGCGTTTCCAATACCGCGAAATTAATTTCCCGGTTGGGATACGAACGCGTGTCCGTTTCCCTCGACTCATTCCACTCTTCTACCTTTCCTTTTAAATGAAAAAAAGAAAAAGAAATTGTGATTGAATCTTCGAAAAAAGAAAACATTAAAATATAGCCGCTTTCAAATTTCCGTATCCGCCCTGTAAGGTCAATCATAGGTGATCCTATCTGCTCGACCATAAATTTACCTCTTTCTGTCGATTTATCGCTATCTCGACCTGTTGAAAAATCGATCGTTCCTCGATGCGGATATTCTTCCTTTGTACAAAGACAACGAAAGAATTAAGATAACGAGACGAAGGATAAGTCTGATAAGAGAATCCGTAAAGCATACAGATGTATAAAATGAAACGAAATATCAAAGAGGATGGGAAATTACGAGTAGAAAGGTAAGAGAGATCTATTATAATGGAAAACAGCAGGAAATTGAGACAGATGGGGAAATCGAGGGAAGAATGTAAATAGAAGAGAAACAGAGTAAGTCGGCGAAGGAAGAGGAGAACGAAGCGGCTGAGAAGAGATCGATCGAAAGTAGTCGAAGCCGGTAAGGTACGGACACGATGAGAAAGAAATATCGTATTTATAACAGCGCGGGTAACTTTCTCGCGGTAACTGATGCGTCGAAGGTGATCCTTCGCGACCGTGTATTCCGAGATAAAGAAAAGTTTACGGTGTATAATTACGGTTCTCGATGTAGAAAGTTCTCTGAAAACTATTTCCCGCGTCCTGTTCCTCCGCGAACGATGTATATCTATTCGTTGGTTCGTTGAAGCACAATTTTTCTTTTCTCGAATCCGTAACATCAAGATGAAAGGTAAGAAATTTTCAATGTTTCCGTATGAAAGTTAACCGATCGGTACCGTTGATAATTACCGGGTGAACGTGTTAATTCGGAAAAATAATCTTTCCTCTCCAAGCGATCCTATTTGAGGTGTCGTTAGTGGTCTTTAGGGGAGGGCTTCCTGAAATATGCCATACTCACTTTGCAACCCTCGCAGCTGGTTACGCCGTAATGGTAACCGCTCGCCTTGTCACCGCAAACTCTACAGGCCACGAAACTCTTCGCGGGCGTCGAACTGTTCGAATCGGCGGCCGCGTAGTGTTGTTCTGGAAAACAAAACAGGCAGCTACGTTACGTAACGTGATCGTCATCCATGAAAGTAGGTAAAGGAATTCCCGTTTCTTCGCAGAACCGAGAGACCGAAACGATGCGATGGGTCTCTCGAAAATCGTGACAAAGAATGATCGTAGCTGGAATATTCTTTCTTCCGTGTATCAAAGAGATACAGAAAACGAAGGGTTCGTTAACCATCGCCTAATTCATAAGAGCGTCAATTTACCGTGTTCTCCAAACGGATCATCAGAGCCGCCATAAACAGAATTCTCAGCTCGTTCGATTCTAAGCTGTCCGATGAGATCACGGTTCACCGTAGCCTCGTTTCCTTCTAACGATCAAAAAACGAGCACTGCGTGCTAGGACGTAACGGCATCGTCTGCCGATGCAAGCGGTCACGCGTAGACGGTGTAGCAAGAAGAAGAAGATCAGGAAAAACGAACAGATCCTAGGTAGACCAAATAGAGAGAGGAGAGAAGTAGAAAGGTAGACGGAAAGAGGATCGATGTAATAGAACCGAGACGATACGATTCCCTTCCCACTGGCAAGAGACACGTTTGGACAAGGCGGCTTCTTTCATTCGGCTAACCCGTTGCATCCATAATGCAACGACAGACGAGCAACACGAGCGGCTATCGAGCAAGGGAAACGGCTGTTGAGGCTGCAACACCAGTGCACGGTGGTTCGCGTAACGGAAAGCTCGCGTCACCGTTACAGAACCAGGGAGGAAGAAGAAGAAGAAGAGGAGGAGGACGAAAAGAAAAAGGAAAAAGATGAAACCAGGCCGTCCGCTAAGGGAGAGCAGAGAGAACCGTATAAGAGTAGTCTGTAACATTATATATATTGATATATACAGTGTCCTAGTATTAATAACAGGCTACTCAAGTTGAAGAATTTATCGTGTTTCTGTATTCTTAGATTTTCCAAAGATCTTCAACTGAAAATTTTTTAAATAAAAGTTTTGTCTAATTTTTATTATTTTCGGGAATGCCTGTAAATCATAGGAATTTCTCTTGGTCTACTCTGATTAAAATACTGGATCAATTTAATCGCGACCTTTACGGACACCCTGTAGATGTACCGTTGGTCTCCGGTGAAACCCTTGCCAGAAGACGTGGTTACGCGTGCAAGGCTCGGACAGGGACGAAGAGAACCGTTGCAGATGAGAAGAAGAACGATGATGGGAAGGATAGACGAGTGTAGTAGCGATGCAAAGAGAAGAGCAGGAAGAAGACAGAGGGAGGAGAATGTGGTTGATTGCAGCGTGTGGAAATGGGGCCCCGGCAACTATACCGGGCAACGATGCGATTTTATGACGCCCGTAACGTGCTCGAGATCGAACGGTACTCTTCACCTCCTGTACCAACGAGCACGAAGAAGACCAAGACGTCTGTCTGCTACCCCGTTACCGTTCCTTCGTCAACCGATCCTGCTTCTCTCCCTTTTCCAGCTAAACCGACGCCGGAAACGCGTTCGTACGATAATCACGTGCTGCCAAGAGACTTCTACTTTTTCTTGGCTTTGTAAGAGATTTTTCTCGGATCTACGTAGCGATTTGTCTGGACGGATACGAATGAAGTTTCAAGCAACTGCTTTTATAACCTTGGTCTTAGGGATGGATTTATTTTGTTGTTTCGAGTGATTCCCTTTGAATCAGGGTAATCATTTTCTAAGGTGATATACACTGTTATATTCTGCTATTCTACCGGGATCATTCACACGTGAGAGAAAACTTGCTTCTCAATTTTCTACGAGTTTAATACAAACGTCTTCTTGTGTTATCCAAAGTTCAAGCATGTTAACCACACTTGACATCGTACGTAACGTGTATCTAATAAATGTACTTTGCCAACTTCGTACGCTGTTAGCTCCATTAAATCATTTCAAACTCCTAACCCGATCCTTAACCAAGTGTACGTTTCGCTTTATCATTATCATCGAAGCAGACGAAATTATACCGCGTTACTTGTAATAATCGATCGGCGCAGCGAATGCAGTTTCACCGGCCTTCGAATATCCAACCGATGAGACAACTTGGAATAATTAGGGGTGCGCTGATAAGCGATCGATCGATCGATCAGCGTTCGTAACGCGGGTACATTGTAATTTATTGCGCCCGAGGACGGTCTGTAATTTCCCAAGACGAAGGCGGAAGCGCGCCGTGTAATGACGCGCTCTGTAACCGCTCGACGGCGAGGCCAAGTTTTTCGGTGCTTCTTCATGGGAATTCGTTAAGGTGTACCGTATTAACGATACCTCGAACGAACGCGTACCGATAAATTTGTCCGTGATTTCGAATTTTTTACCCGACAGCCTATTTCCGGATAATAAATTCCGGATGATAAAAGAAAAGATGGAAATTAAAATTTTAAACAAGCGATCTTTTTCCGATTCGATCGATTCCGATCCCACGAGGTTTTCACCGGGAGAAACGAGTGAAATATCCTCGCGGCTTATGTCCATGTATAACGCGTGTCCATCGGTACTCCCGCGAGGAGAAAGTTCGACCGTGCGGAATTTCTAAGCAGAAATAGAAACTGTGCCTCTGTTCCGCGGAATATTCACCGCTAAGTGAAATGTTAAGTACCGTATGATTACGGATAGAATATACGACGGACTATAAATGATTTACGGTTGCGACACGATCTATGGTGTGTATCCAGTGTGCGTGAAAGCGCGATCAGAAAATTGCGATACAGCTTGTTTCATGGGAGCCAAATGGAATTGGGAAGAGTGTAGATAACCGGCGATACGATTCGTATGTCTCTTGACACGAGCAAATATATTGGTTGCCTTTGACGCGTGAAAAATATCTACTATCTCTTTGATATCGCTTCTTTCGCTCGTCAGACACTTGTTACGTAAAGAGAAAGAGGTGTTTGAATTTTATGAAATTCTATGTAAAAGGGTCGTGGGATCTTGATATATTACCCGCTCGACTAGCGAAGGATTTCAATTTATCGAAAAGTCATCAATTTAACGTTAAGGCTACCTAAAGTTTGTCTCCACTCCTCTTTCACTAATTACTTGATTCCACAAAATCTGAACCTAACGGTAGTGAACGTGTTAATCAACGTAAACTGTTGCTCCTTTTCGCGGAGTGCACGTGAATCCGGCGTGGCTGTTTTCATCGTGTCAACAGTTGAAGAACAGAAAACAGAAGGTTCCGTTATTTCGTTTCCGTTCCCTTCGTAGCAAAAAGCATCGGGACGCGAAACGGGAACGAGGAGTATCGCGAATTTTTGTACAGTTCACTCGTTATTTAACGAGAAGTTTATTCTGTTGTAAGCAGACGTTAAAACGTTTATGAACTTTTACCAATTTCTACTTAATTACTACCTTAAATACTTTCCTACGCGACGATTTCTCTTTTTCAACTTCATTAACTCAACGTTTCGCGTGATTATAACGCAAGAAGACATTCTTGCAAAATAACGCGATTCGTTGGTGCTATAAGGTTCTTTGTACGATACGTTTTTTATTTTGCAACAAAATATGCCACATTGGCGGTGAAGGGTTAAGCCGACGATTATTTCTTCTCTAAACATTTGGAAAACATTTTCGAACAGAGTAACGAAAGGATTAAGTAACTCGTATAAAGCCGATAAATCGTAGGAAGCAACAACAGACGTAAACTTTACAGCCTAGAAAGTTTTCAGCTAACTTTGCCCCGAGTAAAATGGCTAAGTGTTATAAATCCAGCAATTTTTTTTTACGTCGATCGTTCAAACGGAACGTTATTTTGCTCTGACACGTACGGTCGGCAAACATCGACGAGAAGTTTCCCTTCGTCGAGGGTATAATACATAAATTTCGTTGGAGTACTTGCATATATTCAAGAGCGCTTTGAACGGCCCAGTTCGAAAGCTTGCACGAAAGCCAGGTAGCAAAGTAAGCTCTGTTCACTTCTGTCTCTCCCTCTTATTTCCTTCATGATCTCCGGTTTGTATCTTCGAAGTAGGTCGTAATGGTACATCGGCAAACTGTTGGCCCTTTTTGGACCTTCATTCGTATGCTATTTCCAATACCTTGATGTATCTTTACTTTTTTCATTTTTATTCATTAGATCTTTGATACCAACTCTTTCAATGAAACTACGAAACTTTAATACGTTGAACGCCACGGTGAAAATGGCCATTTGTTGAAATATTTGATTTTCAAATTTCAATTTTACATCATATGTACAGTAACAATATTATTTAAAATAATGTTTTTCCTATTGGTTTCTTTTAATTATTCAGGCATGTATAATTTGCGGTCATCGGTGATCTCCATTGCGTTCAACGTGTTAATAATATTTCTAACGTTACTATTAAAGTAATAGAGAGCGCGTTATTGAAATTCGAATATATCAGGTTTGATATGCAAAGAACCGCAGCATCTGTTTCTCAGATAGCAGGCTTCCGTGTGAGGAAGCAGCTGATGCTTGCAAGAATACAGCAGTTTCCTGTGCCGGTAAACAAGCGACAGATTGGTTGGAACGCGTTGAACGAATCGATGTGTGCAAGCCACGAACAACAGCTATTCGTTTACCTGCGATACCGTGTGTCGACTCGACATCGAATATGCATTAAAACGTGCATCCGAAGCGAGCGTGCGAAGCTGACCCAGGGACATTTCAGTGCGGTGCTAGAAACCGCTAAATTAATCAATTCCCGATGCTTTATTTTCCCATCCCGTTCACGGCCCATCATATCGAATTTTCATTATTCATGAAATCCACTTATCATCTATTTCTTCGAAAATTATTAAAGCGATGTTACAATTCGACGAATTTCTTTCATATCCCTCGGGAAACGATCCATGAAATTCATTCGCGTAATGCAAAATTGTATAACGTTGAATGACTACGGGTACGTGAAAGCGTAATCGTATCAACGATCGGAATTTAACGTATCGAAGTTACATTTCTGCATTCAATTTGCGGTAATATTATGTAATCAATTAGAATGTGAGCAAACGTTGATCTACAGCTAGGAAATCCTGTCCAACTTTCTTGCTGGCAGACAGCAACACCCACCGGTAATCGAGCCATATGTTTCTATTTTCTGCCATTCAAACGTCTATTGTTCCAACTTTCTTCCAAATACCAAGGTATTGAGACGTCAAGATACCAAGATACCGAGTCACCGAAGGTGTCACAAATAATTCATAGACCAAAAATGAATATATTCACTTCCCGGACTACACAGCACAGTGAATAATGAAAAAAATCATACGAGCATCTCTTCGTTCGCACTAACCCTTAAACAAAACACCATTCCTCGAATCGTCGTAAGGAATCGCAGCTGGTGTTAATTACAACGCGTTCGACTGGCGGTGCCTTAATTATTATAGCATTCTCGGGTCTACGATTATGCAACGCCAAGTGAAAGCCGCTGGATAACTTTGGGTGGGCGAGGTGGAAGCATTGAAGTTTCGTAGAAAAACGAATTTCTCGGCGAAACTGTGCTGCGGTATATCCGGTGGAAGTGAAACGAAATGAAATTTCACCGATGCATCCGGAAGATCGTACCACGCACACGAGCATGTTTACGGTCTGCTTTTATTTCACCAACTGACCCGGTACAGACTCCGCCCGAACTTACTCGTCGGTCGCGTTTCCCGCCACTTAAGGATTTTACTACCGGCCACGATCGCTCCGATACGATTGGACGATCGGCAGTAAAACGTACCCGCCGGCGAGACATTGCGGAAAATTTTCTTTTTCCCCACCGAAGATACCGACGATTTTGTTTTTCTTACACCCGGAGAGCATCTGCTCACGAGCAACATTCTCACGGGCCTGGCAATATACCTTTTTGCCGCGTAACGAATGAATTGCCACGATCCCTCTCTTTCTCTCTTCTGTTACGCTCCGAACACGATCCGATGGCTGACCGTTTCGCCGTTGATTCCCTTGTTCTCCACCTGTACTTTCGTTTCGCCGAACAGCCGTTTTTTTCCTCCCGAGAAGATTTTATTTACGAGGGACCGGGACCTTTGCGTCTAATTCTGGCTGCTATTGATTACTATTTTTCGTGGATTCGATAAATAACCCTAAGTAAAAGTTTTTTTTGTCTCTTTTTTTTCGTCAAGTATTTTAGCCGAGGGATTCGTTCGTGTTTGCTCGACACAATTTCGTCCCATTTTCTCCTTTGCTTCTCTAATTCTCCCAATAGTTGGCGAACAAGTGTGCAACGCGATAACCAGAGTTAGGTCGCGTCGTCGAATGCAAACAGGCCGAACGAGCCGGTGTTGCGGAGTACAACGAATGCAATTTGCCGTCGTACCGTTTAATTACGCTCGAGCTGGTCACGGGTCCGCGTGGCGAACGCTCGGACACGCTTCTGACATCGAAACGATCTCTGCTTCCTTCGAGCACGATGCTCGTGTTTCGAATCCACGCTTGATTACGCCTTTTGACCGCGAAAGCGACGATTCCGCGCAAAATCGTTTCACCTTCGTTCGATATCCCGGATAGAACGTTAACCCTTTCCGTGTTGGCTGACGCGAATGTACGCCGATGAAAAATTTTTAGATCTTTCATCGTTATATTCAAAATATTTGAAAATAAACAGCCTGAAAAGCGACGGATAAGAGTTGCTTTCCGCGCGAAGGAGCTTAATAAACTTTCCCTTCGTAATCCCGAGAGTGCAACCCTTTCACGACGACATTAATAAACGTTTTCGTGATTGAAATGGTCGGCAAGGTGTCGCTATGTATTCAAACGAGACAGACTCGGTTGAGATACAGGGAAGTATCGCGCAAGGTAAGTAATTAATTAAGAATCGTAATTAACGGGCCCAACAGAAGCCATTTCTAAGTGGTGTCCCGGGGGAACGTTCTCCGGTTATCGAAGTCCCTTCACGAATTAATTATGTCGAGTAATTTAATTAAATACATCAATTACCGTTGCGTTGACCGTCGAGAATTTCTGTTTACCGGATTTTCCGCTTTTTGTTCCTCCTGTTCTGCCGTGTTTACACGGACTGGCTTCTTCAAACGTTGCCCGGTATCAAACTCACCGAGTTAATGCAATTTCAGCTCCGACGTTAGATTCTACATTAAAATAATTAACATTTCGGAGCAACTGGTTCTGATGAAATTTTCCACTAAAATATCTATGTTACTAATCGTAAGAAGCGTCGGTTCGTTACATCGTTGGGCGATAACAAGTAATAAGCGCGATTTTGGTCCGAGACCTACCGGATTTGCCGTCACAGTGGAAAAGCGTATTCGTAGACCGAAACGATATCGCCCACGCTGATCTACGCGTAACACGAAAGCCATCAGAGAGAAGGCATTGTCGGGACGCAACGATGCGTGCACTCAACGACGGTAGACATTCCGGAAACAAGCTCAGGACGAAAGAAGAGAGAAAGAGAGAGAGAGAGAGGAGAATCAAGTACGCGCGGCAAAGATTTACGTTCGCGCCGCGAAAGACTGGGAAACCTGCTCTTCTGTGACCCACATCGTTAACGAGACGTTTCGTTGATTAAATAATGGGAGCCCGTTGCGGATTCGAAGCGGATAAGATAGCCGAAAGAGCGAGCGTTTCAATGGAAGCTCGGAGAGATCAGTGGATAAAGATGAGGGGAATGGGACAGGACGATTCACCGATTCGCCGAACCCTACACCTATGCTCTTTTGTTTTAAATAACGGCTCGCGAACACATGACAGCCTTTCACGGATGCCAGCCACGTGAATTTATGGTGTCGCAGACTTCCGGGTGCAAGTTGTATCCTTTTGGAAAACGGCTAGGATCTTTTGCCAATGGAACGTGGCAATGGTTAATGGTTCTTGATATGCTTTTTCTACAGAGACATAAACTTTTACCAGAAAATTAATTACACGATCCGCCCTAATTTCCTTGACGATAGTTATAATTATCCGCAAATAATTGTCTTGTAATATTCTTATTTAACGTTGAGCTCTCGCGAGATTAATTGTCCAATATAATATGGCTGGTAACATTATCGATTTCACTGGGCTTGACACACATACGGGCTGATTTATATTCGGATACCATGGAAAAAAAAGAAATTGGGTCGAATCAGAAAATACGCGACGAAATTGACGTGGTCTCGTTAAGTGAAATTGGGAATATCGGGAAGAGGATACTCGAAGAACTCTGCCTAATTAATTCCAGGTCATTCTCGGGTTCCGTTGGTTCTTGAAAAATAATTGTCGCGTTATAAACGTGATACTTTAATCCCTGGTAATTGACGGAAATTGGGTCTAATATCGAGTAATAAATCGCTGAAAAAATTACCCTTCGCTTAAGTATTAACGAAAATAAATTTCATATTGGAATGAAATATTCTACCAACACAATGATAGACGCATAAATCAATCATAGAAAATCACAACAATTAAGAATAATCGTACTTCTTTATGGCGAGAACAATTTATTACGCCTTTGGCGTGGTACTCAATCGGTTCCCTCCATTTCCAACCATGATAAAACATTAATACCGACATCGTGGGAAGGGATTCAGTGTATTAACGATACATTATCGTAATAAGCACCTCTGAGGATCGTTCGCTACCGGGGGTTCCCTGTTCTGCGTTAAGGCGCCTACACATGCAACCAGAATCGTACGCATTACCGTAATAATGTCGATGTAACGTTGATGTAACACGGCGTTACACGACACGCAACGTGTTACATCGGTTGTTGGCGAGCACATTCGTGCTGTGTCGAGAAAATTTCAGAAAATCTCAACCATCGCGTGCCTGGCCACTCGATATTTTATATTTCACCAGGTTATTATTAGTTTTCATAAGTAAAGCGGTCTCCTTGGCATTGATAATGGTGCAAGTTAAAAAAAGTGTACTATTTCTTTGAACTGTTTTACTCGATTCAAAGTAAAGAAATTATGAGAAAAAATAATTAGAAAAGGAGGATCAAAGTTTCAAGTAGTTAAGTGGCGTAACTGGTCAGACACGACGCTTTAAAGAGAAAGCGTGGAATTCATTTTTTCCGATGAGAAAAATGAATTATTCGCTTGTTTGTGCATTCCAGTTTTTCAGTTTTCGCCATAAAAGTTGGGCCACGTTTCGAATCTGTAAATCAACCGTTTCACGTAACATTTACGTAATCCTTCGACATAATATTTCGTATCGAATTAGAATTGCAGATATCTTAATTAAAACCGCCAACATATTCGAGCGTAACAAAAAGCATTTCTGTTGCGCAAACCTTTCTCATTGCACCGACGCTGGAAAATCTGTCCTGAGAAATATGCATCCAGTTCTTTATCAACATTCCGTACATCCAATTGCTCTGGATACGTAACAAATGTGTGTGAATCCAAACTACTCGTTGCATATTGTCAGAATTACACGAAAATTACGAAATTAAAAAAAGAAAAATGAAAGTGGGTGTATAGACAATATTTACCCTACAAATTCGCCCATTAATTGGTATTATGAAGTCGGGATCCCATTCAAGAAACCAATAAGAGAAATCGTGAACATAATAGACTCGGATTCGATTCCCGGCCCTCGGCAGTTTCTATTTTTCGCATCCTAACAGCACAATAAAAATCAGAGTGCGAGCTCCAACAAAGAGTGAATTTCATCTTTAACACGCTCGATGCAACGCGAATGGCAAGATTCGCAATAAGAAAATTCATGATTACGAGAAATCTCGGGGGAATAAGGAAACTACATAAAAGGATTCTAATATTAGGCTTCGAATGGCGAAGAATAGGAACGAAATCTATAAATTCTATACCGCAGTGTTAACCGACTCCTAACCGAAGTTTAAAGAAATTTTAAACCAATTACCACCTAGTCGAATTCCTCGCGAAAGTGGTGTGTTCGGTGTTTCGAGGATACAAAAGCTGCGAGGAGAGGACGGCTCGACTTCGGATCAGGTGCGGAATAATCAAATCAACGAGGAACGATCCATAAGCTCGCGGTGAACTGACAATAGTGGAAACTCGTTGCAGCTGCTGATGTCGGGGAACTACGGCTGAGAAACAAGGAAGGTTGTGCAGAAGTTTGGAACGCGGCCTCGACCCGACCAGCCCGAGCGAGAGCCACTTGACGGCATTTAGCAGCCCTTGTTTACAAGGAAGCGGCGCGCATCGCATATATTTGCTCGGGTCACAGCATTCGTATTCCAACCGACTGTGTCCATCCGTTCCTACTCCGCCATGTACAAGTGCAGTGTGCGAGTGTGCCTCTAGTGCCGATACGTGCTGGAATTCCCTCGAGCCCCACTATTCCAGGGCCGGTTGTTATTTTCAAACATTCATCTCCCTTTTTTCGCAATACGAATACCTTGAGATTTCATTTTTCAAGGATTTAAAAAGAAATTTCGACGGAGGGTGCACGGTTGATACTTGGGTGTCGAACGTTAATTAATTAGATGCATCGTTCGTTAAAGGACGAATCGGACTAATTTGATGGAAGGGACACATACACGCTTGAAACAAATAATTTATCGTCGCTTTTATATGCTCGCTCGTTCGCTTTCCAAATGCACTTTCTACAGACAATTTCTCGTTGCAGCTCGACTCGGCTCGACTCGGCTCATTCTCCTCTTCTCTTCGCGATTCCCACTTTCTCTGTCTTCTCATTCCCTCGTTCGCCTTTTTCTCCCTTTCTGCTGGCGCACGTTACGCAATTCCAAAGATATATGGTCGCTTCAGGAATATCTTCGGGCGGTCTCACGCGTGCAACCATTTACCGGGTGACTAGGGCAATTTTGACTTTTCCTCTAACCATCGCGGCCTTCCTATTCACGGATATCTCTTCAACGCGTCACGAGCTCTTATAATTTTTTTTTTTTTCTTTCTCTTTTCGTAACGACCGTTTGACTGTAAATACGTGGACTCCCTTGGCCACTTGACTCCCTTGGATACTTGATAATTAATCTTGTTACGATTTCCAAATCAAGCTATCAGCGATTGAATGTTTAGCTAACTGCATCAATTTTCAAAGAATGAGCATTGCAAATGAAATGTAATTGCTACGAAACCTTGTTTATTCAGTGTACAGTTCTTTTCAATTATTAACACTCCAGCAACCGGAAGTCTATTAATAGAGTTTTTAATGTCAGTGATTATTGATTGACAGTAATTGATTGATTGATTGATAATAAACACGTTGATGGTCGAAACACCCATGAAATGAATGAAATTAAACATCAATGATTTAACTTTTTCACGTTTCATCAAATAATCAAAATGAAATAACAATGATAGATAAATTGAAAGGGGATGAATGAATGGAATCTGAACGATAATGTCAATAATTTATCCAATTTGATAAATCTTTGAGTTCATTGTGTGAAGGGATTGTGAACTTGATAATAAACACGGATAATAAAATACCCATGAAATAAATGATATTAAACACTAATGATTTAATTTTGTTCACGTTTCATTAAATATTAAAAATGAAATAACAATGATAATTGAAAGGGGATGAATGAATGAAGCCTGAACGATCCTGTCAATAATTTATCCAATTTGATCAATCTTTGAGATCATTGTGCGAAGGTATTACACGGACTGTGAACAGGTGTTGTGCAACGAAAACGCGGAAATGCAATGTCGATAAACTCGCCTAAGCAAGAGAGACCCAGACGACCGGCGTCGCCAGACTCTCACTTATCCTCCCCTTTCTCCTCTCGCCCGTTTCTCTGCCACGTTACAGAAATACACCGGGAAAATTATGTCACTAATGCGCCTGGATATATCTCTAAGCGTGGAAACGCCGTTTCGTTGCATCGCTACTGCCTGGAAGATCCTTCTATCCGACCTTTTCCCCTCCGTTACAGCGAGACGAGAAATTTCCCAGTTAATTCCCTCGAATAATTGAATTTCTATCGAAATTATAAGCGGATCTGTCATCCTACGAGTTTCGATGCTTGAAAAATTTACAACCCTTAAATTTCAACCGTTCGAATCGCACGGGAAAACTTGTTTAGAAAGAAAAAAGAAAGAAATAAATGAAGAAGGCATCGATCGTATTTGCATGTTTCAAGTTATCCACCTATAGCCGGCATTAGTTACATGTCTCCTTCCCGTTACAATACGTAGAAACATCTTTGCATGCATGCCACGATGCACAGAACACATCGAGATTTCATAAGAGTTTCCTCGTTAAGAACCGGCGGAAAATCGCGTTTCCCACGACATTTCATCCACGTCTTAGCGACGATCCATCGAAAAACGAATTTTTCTCCAACTCCGTAACAACCTTCCTAATTAATGAAATATGTTTCCGTATACATCCGGAAAGTTTCATGGCGTCGAGCACACGGAATCGTGACTTTCCTCTTTCAATCGAGTTGTACTCTAAGGAAGAATTGTAAATCTCGTAGAACGATCGAGTGAAATCGTATAGAAATTTATCTGCTTCGAGTCGCGCGGACGTTATGATTGCTCGTCTCTCCGCGATTGCGACGATCCATTAAACTCTCACATCTTCGTAGGAGAAACTATCCGAGATTTCTATTTTTACTAGATTCATCGATCGAAACTTCAGCGGTTTAATAATTGCGTTAAATTCGTCAAAAATCAAAATAATTTAATTTGGAGTCTCATTTTTCTAAAAGGAAAAAATTGCGAAAGAATACGAAAACAATGGGAAATGCAATAACTATTTCAGAGGATAGCCAGTTTTCTCGTTACTCAAAATTCTGGCATCAATAGAGAAAGAGGAACTTCCCCAGGGAGTTTTATGCGTTGTCTCGCGTGGGACAAATTGCCGCAACTGTGTATGCGAAGAATGAATCGTTGTAAACGCGTGTCCGAGTGCGGCACTTCAGTTCCCTCCTATTACGCGATCAAAGAACAAAGGGAAAAGTCGATGAAAATGTTTTTCCATTTTCATCCATCGACGGTGAAACATATTTCATCAAAAGATACACACTTTAAATTACGAAAATCACTTTATTTCTTTTTGTCGTTTGTCATTATTTTCTTTCATTTATAAGACGACAATTGGCTACGTAATTATTTAACGATTCAATTGAATACTAATGGAAATAAAATACGATTCCAACTGCATTAAATAAAAAATATATATCAAAGTGGTTGTAAAAGGTGAAAAGAGCGGATAGAAAAACACAAGGGAAACGCTAAATCACTTCGAGCAACGTAGCATGCTCAACAATATGAAAATAAATGTTAATATCGTAATTGTGTAGCCGCGTTGCTCAGCGATAATGCACCTGGGAACTTAAGTTCCCTCGATCCCAGTGCGTTGAAGGTGTTCCATCCATTTCCAGATGCATTAACGTAATACTCGTTCGCGATCTTTAGAGGACTGCAAGTGCGGTAACTTGGCTTTTTTATGCAGAAAAAAAAAAATCGGTCATTCTCTGTCGAATAAATTAAATCCTCTTGTGAACCACAAAGGATTAAGAATTCGACGATAAACTTTTCTTTAATAATTATGAAATTTTCTCTGTTTGCGTTGGAAATAAATTGAAACCACAGAAAATTCTCAAGCACACCAGGATTAGTGTTATTCGTCGGCTTGACGCGTTGATGAAGGTGTTTGAAAGAAAAAAACATAAGAATTTCATACCTCCAGAGATACTTTCCACGTGCAAAACTCTCACGTCGAAAGAAAAAGTAGAAGATTAACGCGAATGGTCGGTCGAGGCGTTAGAATGTCTCGAAGCACTGTTGAGCGTAATTCACGCAGCAAAATCAGCCGTCGAATAGGAAGTTACGCAACAGGCTTCTCAGGCGTGTCTTAATAAATTACATAATAAATGTCTCATAAGGAAATTATGTAAAAGCGAACGGGTACGTAATACAAGCGAGCCACGTCAATTGAATTTTTCCATGCGTTTAATGTTTAATCGAACGAAGAAGCACGAACCGATGGAAACAACGCGACTTTTGTTCCATTCTGATATATGCGAAAAAATCATCCTTGGTCCCGATCGAGCCGAGTGGCTCGAATGTGGGCCATCATGCTCGAATCAATTTTTCCTTGATCGGTAAACAACCGTGCAAACAATTCTGTTACGTTCAAGTGAAAACCTTTATCAGAGGAAAAGGAAAAAATATGGCTGGGTTTGTTCAGTGGAAAAATAAAGCCGAAAGAAGAAAAGAATCGACTCGAGTGAAACAAAAATAAAGTTCAAGAGGAACTCGAATTATTTCATGTTCCTAACGAATGAAACGAATTATCTTCTGGGTAAAGGTAATCGATTGTGTTTTTTTTTTTTTTTTATTCTCGTGGTCGTTTCTCGTGGCCGACGTGAGAAACCAAGTGCCTCGACTTCAGGTTCACTGCCACGAGCATTATTTACGCAAGAAGACTCCACCGTTCGCCCCTCCTCTTACGCCTTAATCGCACTTAATTAATCGCCTAATTGCCGACCTGCCAATTAAACGACCTCTGGTGTCGGCACGAGTTGCGCTCGTTCGGAGCAATTTTCTCCAACTTATGCATATTCCGGAGGGAATCGTTTTCTCGGCAACGTTTCTTTGATTCAAACGACTCGACCGATTCCGGTTACGAAAAGAGCATTGAAACGAGATCAATGTAAAAAGATCCTCCAGATTCTGCGAAGAGTGGAAAGTAAAAGGAGTCGAGTATAAAAAACAGAAAAGTTTATGGAATTTAGATATTCAGAATTCCCCATTTCATTTCCTACCCCTTTTCATTAAGCTTCTGAGAAATAATTACGTATCCGTGGCTCTCCAAATTTCACGGAATAAATTCATTAAAATTCTGCTCGTTAAAATTACTAATTCAGCTGATTTTTGTTTTAAACCACGGAAAAAATGGTAATTAAACGATACAAAGTTTTGCACATGTCTCGACAAAGAGTTGGTTAATGCGATTTCAAAGATCCCGGAAACTGAAAGAGTCCCACGTTCGATTCAATGGGGACTTAAGCACGACCTTAAGTCGTGTACGCAAGTACAACGACCCCTGACGCTAATTATTCTCATTAACGGAAAAGCTGGAATCCGTGGTATTGCGAGGAATGCGAGAATCTCGAAGTAGGATACCTTTTATGTACACCGCGCATTGCTAGACACAATTGTGGTGGTTTTTATTACCTGCCGTTACGATAAAGCTCGGTGGAATGTTATTTAACAAGTCATCTCTTGTTGAAAAGCTTTTACAAAAAAAAATTTAATGGACTCCGTGTTGTACGCGAGACTTTCATTAAAATTTAATTTTTCCATTGGAAACCACGTGAAATATTTCTCTTGCTATTTATATCATTTTCTTGCTAAATATTAAAAGCAATTTCGAAGAAATAAATTTATCCTTGCTTTTTGTATTCATTATATTATATCTGATATTACGTTTGAATCAAATTTCAAACATCTTCCACAAAGAGTAAGTTAGCCACCGAGCTCCTTAAACTCCAAATTCAATATACACGTACCAATTCATTTGAATTGATGCTGATATCGAATAAGATCGATCAATTATCGGTTCCAAAGCTCACGTTTCTTGCTCTCTCCCTCTACGTATTTGACAGGGTGGCCGGTAATTAATTAGAATTGCCTAAGGGGTGTAGCTTATCGCGAGAAGCTGCAACTCCCTCAGGAAAATATAGCTTCCAGTTAGGTTTAATCTGAAATTCTGGAAACCCGGAGTATATTCGTGCCGTCGTAACGAACCCGCATTAATTAAGTTCCGGTTCCGTCCGCGACCAGAAGCAACGAAGAAAGTTTTGCAGGATAGTTATTCGGTATCCTCCGCGATGTGAACTTTCTTGTCAAAAACGTATACCTGTTATACAATGACTATCGCAATGAAAATTCTCTTTTTTAACCATTTTCCCTGGGGAAGTCTGATTTGATGTACCTACACCTTTCCCCCAATAATTCTCGATTTTCAACGACATTTATATCCGTTGCACCCGGTGACAGAATGAACATTAAACACCATACGCCGAACGCAAATGTATAATCGATGTCGTCCATATTTCAATATTACCATTCCATCAAACCTCGGAACGATATTGTACTCGATTTCACGCGAGCTCTCGTGTTTGCTTGCTAGTACGATTTATAACCAGAATGAAAGGTTATTTAGCAAAAATGATATTTACGATCAGCAACGTCGACAATGCGGAGGATTCACGCCGCATCATTGTTATTATTATTCATCGATATATAATATTTGATCAGGCTCGTCGATATCGTATCAATATTTTCGCGAGGCGAATATTTCCTGCGAAAACGTGTCGGATTTCCAATTTCACGATTCGCGCACAGTGATTATCATTCGGAAACGTTAAGGTCGTTTTTAAACTAATTAATAAAGGTGTTAAGATGATCGAAAATTTCATTTTAAATGTAAATTTCTGTAAAATATATTTCTGTAAAATAAAATAAATGTAAAAATCACTTTAAATTAATTTTATAAGCAATACGGCGATTCGAGCCAATTAATTTTCACGACTAAAAATTGCATCCCGAGCAGGAAACTACATAAATCTCACGGATTTCTCGCGAGGCTTTGCGAAAAAAACCTCGCCGGTATAACGTCGCAAGATCGCGGTAATAAATACGTCGAGTCGCATTAATCGACCAATCAGTCGCGCGAACGGTGTTTAATTATAAGCCGAGGTACGATAAATACAGACGCGTCTATTAAGCGGCGATTACAAAGCGGCGTATCAGAAAGAATTAATTGCCGACTCGAGAGAGTCAGCAAGATGAAAATAATCGATGCACGTATCGATGGACCGACCAGCGATCGTGGCAGCAATAATACGAGCCGTTTAACGATGATTTATCGAGTACAGCGACGAGAAATCATCGATTTATCGTCGTTCTTTTTTCTCTAAACCCTTGTCGAACTTATGTGAATTAATATAACTATAAACCCTTGTATTCAATCGATCGTTTTTCTACTAATGACAACTATAGTCCAATGCGCGAAGCGTTTAAATATCGAGCATGCAATGTAAATTTTTCATTCAACGTACGATCGTTCGGAGTATTTCCCGACGGGCGATGCCCGTAACGAAAGGGTTAATCATTAGTCCGTTTAAATATAAAACGGGCGGCTCGCACTTTTCACACCACCCTCGCGCGGCAAAACGGTGGCGAAAAAGCTTGAAAGTTCACAGTTTGCACATTGTTCCTGGTCACCTGGAGCGGTGCCTCGGGTGTCGAGTGTAGGACGACGATACGGAACGTGAATAACGGGAATTCGAAGGTGAATGCTCGGGCAAATTGCGAATTACGATACGCAGGGTCTCGTGTGCGCACACCTATACAACTCTGTCTAGCTGGGCATATACGTGTGCGGCTGTACACTTGGGCGCAGCACGCATCGGCGAGTAACCGAGTAACCAGTAATTGACTTCGTACGAGACCAGGGTCTCCGATGTAACGTGGAGTAAGCCTTCGAAGAGAAAGAGAGAGAGAAAAAAAAAGAGAGAACGTGATCGAGCAGAGGACGTGACGGTGAAAGAGGAAGGTATAAAAATTTTTTCCACCGAGCTTTTCCATTCCATCCCTCTCCAACTGTTTTGGGTCGCCGAGGAATTTCGAGCGAACGTCGGAAAACGCGGGCTAAGAGCGTCTGCTAAGAATAAATTCACGGGGAACAGTTCCGCGCTGGCTGTTCGAGGAATCTGCAATTCGCTGGGGTGGAAGCCTTAATGGCTTCTCTTGCTTCTTCTTTCTCTTACTATAGTTATCTTCTTCCGCGATGCGTGGAATATTTCTTCGCACTCGGATATCGGTTATCCGTGTGGATCGATGATGAAAAAATGAAATTGTTATTAGAATTCGTACCTCTGGGTTTATTCGCCCATGGATCCAGCGGCAAAGAAATGTGGCTAACGAAACGTTTCCTTTCGCTACCATGCGTGCGTTCCGAATCACCCAGTTTTTCTTATTTTATAATTTTAAAGCAATGCATAGTACGTTTCCGCTCGTGCGATTCGGCTCCGTGTAACATTTAACTGGCGAACCGCGAGCGCTTATTATTTATGCAGAGAACTCGATATTACGTTAAGGTATGGTCTCTCGCGTTTAACAGCGCTATTGTTCGATTCTCTCCCCGGATAGCAAGAGCATTTTTCTCCACGACTCGTGCTGAACGTGTTTCCCCTTATCTTTCTTCGGGTTATGTAACACGAACGGGGTATAAAGAGCGAAGGAAGAAGAAGAAGAATCAAGAGAAAGAGAAAGAACCTTCTGATTCCTGGTCGGTTCCAGGTTACCGCTTAGCCGAGGAGGATCGATCGCGATTCCGGCATAACGAGCCAGCGACTTTCTACTCGAAGCTGTTCGAAAAGTTCACCGTATACGTTTCGTCGTAATTTGCGGTTACCATGCGGCAATCGGATTCGTAAAGAGACGTGTTAAAAGCGAACGACGACCAACCATACACTTTGTCGTTCATCCTCGTGAAAAGCGATGGCAAAACGCTTTCTAATACGCGGATCAAGGAAACCGGCTGGTTTCTATACGCGTTCCACTTGCGATCGTGAAAACATCGGAAATTGTTTGCATTTCGTTCATTCCTCAATAGGTGTTAATACTGTATCGTGACTTTGAAAGTTAGATTCATCGTAGAAATTAATTATATTCATACAGTGTCACCCTATCTGGGATTTACACCTTTTTAAAATTTCAAGTTGGAGAACGTTCAACATCCACGCGAATTAAAATGTAACATTACAATATCAATCATAGTGTCAGTTCGTCTAGTATATTTTGTAATTTCAAATAAATATTTTAAAGCTTTTATCAGATGATTATGTTAATTATTTTAACGCTTTTTAATCAAATTATTTGATAATAATTAGATTTATGATATTTGCTGCGATTAAACTTAGACTCCAGTGACTTTGAAAGTTAGATTCATCCTAGAAGTTAATTGTATTCATACAGTGTCTCTCTACCTGAGATTTACACCTGTTTACAATTTCAAGTTGGATAACGTTCAAGAAGAATTAAAATACAACATTAACTCCTCTACATCAGCCAGAAATAGCCGGCATTAAAATCCATAAACCAGCATTATAACTGAAAGTGATACGAAGCGAAGGTTATTTTCAAATCTCGTTCTGCTTTGAATATTCAACAGCACGGATATACCGGCTATAAGGCTCGTTAGAATTTCATTGAGAAGAAAAAGGAATAAAACAACGTTCGATAGTAGGGAATTTGCGTGACAATTCGACCAATAAATATCTGCTTGCGACGTTATTCGAAATCCCAGTCGAACGCGTTCTATGCTATTGTTCGTTCACGCAATCACCATGACGGTGCGAGTCGATGCAATTCTAATATCGATTCACCATCGACAACTTTGTAGGAATGAAACTTTTCTAAGGCCATATGCTCGGCCAACGTAACAAGCACAGCTGCAAAGAGACGAAAAGTTTGCTCGAACTTTCTGCCAAGGTTAGCCTCGTTTATTAACTTTCCTACTAGGAAGCGAATATTGTAACGTATCGGGTTCTTTTTATAGAATTTTTCGAAGCAACGATATTAATTACCAACTTACGTCACGCGTAATAAATTCACGAGGAAATATTGTTCGGTACTCCTCGGAATTGCATAGGATAATTGCACCGCGTCAAAGGAAGTTGTAACGCGTATGTAACGCGTTAAATTCACGATTAATTTCCTCGGTGGAACGGAAACCTGAGTAACCGCGTGGGTGTTTTATTGACAATGACAATCGCCTTTCAACATTCCCACTTCGGTCTTTATGAATATTGATACCCTTCGAGAAACCTTGCTTCATCGATTCGCGTTGTAGTACAATTGCAGTTCTTCTCAATGTCATAACTCGTTGGATCGCGAAGAAAACGATCTTCGTAGAAGCATATCAGATGTTCGAAAGCAATGCACCGTGTAAAATTCTTCCCATGGTTATTTTAGTCAACGTTGCGTGAGCGTGCAGAGTACATTGTTGTGTTCTTCATCGACTTCGAAGATTCGATAAAGGATCGTGTAAAAATCGAACCAACATTTCCAAGGTATAATAATACATAAAGTATTCATTCTTATGCGAAGTTCTCCGCAACAATCCACGGAGAAGTAGTTTCTTCGCTTTCGAAGATCTGATTTCTGATTTCTGACTTGCGTTCAAACAAATACCACGTCGCGCTAAATATGGTTTATACTACTGTGACGGTGAAATCATTGACACGTTCACTGTCGCAGTGACACATAATATTCAATTCGTTCCATTGATTCGTTGCGTCCACTCGATTCATCAATTGTTTTAAAATTTCATTTCTACCAACGTCGATTACTCGATGGATCCGGCATCATGGCACTCGGAATATTAAAAAACATTCCATCAGCCAAGTGTCCAAGCCAAAATTTCCCTGTTAAATTCTGACAGCTTATAAAAGGAACTTTATCCCAACACAATTTTTCGGATCCACGTTCGTGGAAGGGGAACGAATCTGAAAACTCTTGGTCGTCGGGCAATGATGAAGAACGGCCGATCAAAGGTCGAGGCTCGATCAACGTTAATGAAATTAAAGAGTATCGTGGCAGAAGAGCGAGACGACGTTAAAAGGGGGGAAAGTGGAAAACGCGGGACAGATCCGGTGGAAGACTCGCACCAGCCAGATACCTGATATCGGTATTAACTCGGCCATAAAGCATTCCAGCATGCCCTGTCTACAAAGTGATTGCGATTGCGCCTCGGGCATTACAACGCGTAGATTTATGAACAGGGCTTGCCTCGAACGTAAGTCAAATCCCCTCGGGACGTGTACAACAGAAAATCGTTTGCACATATGCTGCCCGAGGCTGCATGCATCCCCGTGAATCTGCACGTACAGGGTGTCCGGAGCAAACAAATTGTTTGTTCGCATTCATTGAAAGAGATCCGGATGACCGATGGAGCCGGTGGAACGCGAAACGGAGATGAACACAATGGGAGGGAAAATAAATTTGTTAGATCGGAGTGCGCTATGAAGAAACCACCTTGCCTGTTGGAGACGTTACAAAATGCGTTCCGCAATGCGGGCTTCGACGAAGGTTTCGGACGCGGAACTGGCTGCCAGATTACTGCGCAGAGAAAAGGGTGCCAAGGAGAGCCAGGATTTTCGATATGGCAGGAGATAAGTAAACAGATTATAGAGAAGGGTATTAATGTTATTGACAAGTTTCATTTGCAAACGAAAGAGCCTTAAGTTCCCAGTCGCTACCTTGCGTAATTAATATCGATATTCCAGGTATGCAGGCATTCAATTCCATTAAATTCACGATAACACTTAGGACTGATATTCCTAACTAGTAGAGTACCTTTTTGTAAGACATTCTGTAGCAAACCACTTAGCAGAGAGAATCAAGCAATCTTGAAATACCTTGATAACTGGTATTCCTCGATGATTAGGCTGGCAATTTACAAAGTAGATCGGCACAACAGCTTCTCCGAGATCGTGTTCGAAACGCACACTTCCGTGTGCAATCGTCGATAGCCGTTCGGAATTGCATCGTCTCAATGAAATGCATACAAACTTAGGGAACACTGTGTATCTATCAGGTATGTGTATCGATACAGTTCAGTGCACACGTGCACGCGAATACTTCCTTGCAATTTTACAGGAACTCATCCCTTGTTGGAATTTAGACCGATTCTGTGGAGTTGAGTTAACATTCACGATAGACAGATCGCGGGAGCAAGAAATATTTCATCCTGACAGATCGTTTACCTCGTTACTTCTATTCCCTTGATAGTTAGAATACCTTTCGAACGTATATTTTAATCGCGGATCGATTAATTAACCGGTCGGTTAGATGGCACTTGAATTATTCGCTTGAAAGACGAAATCTATTATTATTTTTAGGATACCTTTTCTCTCGAATCGAATACCATTTTCCTATGGCAAAGTTCGAAGTTATTGACTCCGAACGAGGATAAAGTCATCCCGAAATTCAAGAGGAAGGTGTAACCGAGCGGGATAAAGGGATCCCGTTCGTTCCATTAATCCTTGGATTTTAAGCTTCGAACAGGTCGACGTGGATCGTGCCGGCAGCATGCACGACGAATCTCGTCATCGATTCCTCGTACGTTCGATCGATGATCCGCTCCTGCTCTTCCATATTCTCGTCTTTTTCTCATTCTCCACGGTGCATCGATCCCAGAGATCAAAGTCATGTAATTAACTCGTTATATCTATCCCTTGCAACCCAACATTACGTAACGCGATTCTCTCTCTCTTCCTCTTTTAATTCTTCTCTTCCTCCTTTTATCTAATTTCCTTCTTCTTCTTTGTTTGTTTCCTTTTTACCAACGACCGCGTCCGCTTCGTTTTTCGATTTCTTTAACAGTTCGCGTTATATCGGACGCTTCAAATCGGCCGAAGAGTTTCTTTGTTTCGGGAAGTATTACAGTTGATGGGTCTAAGAAGCTTCTCTTTGTTTTTCTCAATTTCGACGTTTTCCATCGAAAGCCTTTCTCCTTCGTCATTGGAATCTCGAGCAGTGGAAAAAAGGAAATATTGACTAATAGAGGGTGGGTAATTTTCTGAGAAGCTTCGGAAAGGACTGTGTAATAGAGACGAGTGAACATTATTGAAATGGATTTGCAATTAAGAAAGGAAAATTCATCAGCCTTGTTGACGATGCAATAAACCATCAATTTGGTAAACTACTGGCGGAGATTTACGTAATAGGCGAGAATTGTATCAATCACTGCCTGTAAAGGCAATTTTCCTTAAACTTCCTCATTTTCCAGAGCTCCAGAGCGAACAATTCGCTCCGAACGAATTATCCGATCGATTAATGCACTTCCATTCGTCACTCTTCGATCCTTGAAAGCTCGCCGAATAAAAACCTTTCTCCATCCTCCCTCGATTCGCAAATGGACACGGATGGAAACGCGAGAAAATAAAAATGCTGACGTAACAGTCGAGGTCTCTTTTCGATGGAATCGCAATAAATCCTGTTGTTCATCCGCGAATTACCATCCCTTCTTCTTCAGGTGTTTCCTGCTCGTGTCCCCAGGTTCGTCTATATTTCACCCGGTAGGATTTACGTTTAGTCACCGGCATCGTCGCTGTTGTCGTTCGATGACCGGTCTCGCAGCTGCAGCTGCAGTTTCCTGGATCGCCGGCACCCAAACCATCAACTTCGCGCTCGCGAGTTAACCCACCCGTCAGTGTTACTCCTCTACCTACGCGTGCACACACACGTGAAACGTGTAGAACCAGTCTGTGACGTCACGTGAAGGACCTACCGTGAACACGAGATCGTCCTGATTTCCGGGTTCGGCTCCCGTGCCACGAACGTGAGCCACGACGTCGATTTATTAAATGCTTGGGAGAACTTACCATCTTACTTCTCGAGGAAAATCATGCCGATTTAAGCTAAACACTGCCGCGTCACTCTGACGGGATATAACAAAAATTAATGAGATTTCATAGAAAATTGCATATACAACGGTGGAACTTGCAGCATTAAAAATAACAGTTTCTTAAGAAAAATTAAATCGAAGAACATTTGTTCTTGTGCTTCTAAATAATCCAGAATTTTAAAAAATTCAAGCTTATCTGGACGAGCAAAAGAAATGGCAAGAATCCGCGTAGTCAGGGGGTGAATTAGACCGAAGGGTTAAGCGGCTAATTCGCCAGGTGGAAAAGCTCGACTTTATCAGGAGAGAATGGGGAGAATTCAAGGAGGAGCAGCCGGAGAAACAGCGTGGTGCAAAGTGGCGGTCGTGTACAAAGTATCAGAGTATTAAGAGGGTCGACGAGCGTTAAGAGAGGGGAAAAAACGGAGAACCGTGAATATTGCCAACGTATTGTTCCGCCACCGATGCCTATCTCTTTCACTTACGAAATTTAACGCCGCTGATAAAGGCAAACGACGCGGGTCACGCGGAACCCTTTTTGCATGGTCGCCGGTGATGGAGAATTCACGATCCGTGAATACGAGTATTATATCAGGATACTATGTTTTTATCTTTATTTTCACGTCGAGCTTTGAAACGATTCTCGTGAGAGATTACGTCCAGATTTCTTAGAAGTCTCTTTGCTAATCGAACCCATGGAAGCTTGAAATTTTGGGGTGTTAGCTGACACGTAGGTAACGCGTTATTAATAGATCGAGGTGTTCACAGCACGAACGAAAGGTAAACAACGTTCTACTTCCCTATCGTCCCTGTTCTTGTTAAATAAATTTGGAAAAATTAAGGGATGCCCTTCGAACGCGAAGACCACCCTTAATTTCTCACCCAGCTATTTTCTATCACCGTTTATCGTCAACATTTCCAGTATCAAAGGAGTTCTCAGTTTCTAGAGCAACTTGACACTCGTTAAACTATCCCGGATTCCTTCAGATCTTTCCAGCCTCTCGACCACGAGAGCATCTTCTCTTTGTTCACGAAAGCTGTGTGCACGGTGCAACTGCGGTGCAACACGGCTTAATGTTAACCTACGACGCTCGGATACACATGGGTGTGGCTGGCGTGGATCTATGGGAAATGGCAGAGGTTAGAAAGCGTGCATAGGAGAAGTTCGAGACGCCGTGTACACCGTATGCAGGCATCTGATATGCTCTTCGTGGTTGCTCGCGTACAACGTTAAACGGTATCCACGGTACTCACTCGCGGGCAAAGGGCAATTCTAGTACAGCCACGATCATCGTGAGCCCTCCTCGTCGTCTCTTTTAGAGCACCGAAGAAAATAGTGATGAGAAAGTACGACTTTCCCATAGAACGAGACTCGATGGAATTTAAGTTTTGATTAATGAATTAATTTGTCGTAAGACATGTTGAAACTTTAATTTACTAAGATTAAAGTTAATTTTTCAAACTTTCAATTTTTCATCTTATATTAAAGTTAATTACCTCGAAGGACGAGAGGAAAACGAGGCGAGGTCCTTCCTCGAAGGAGACGTGGTAAGACGCGTTCCGAAATAACCGTCTAATAATGCAATGCGGAACAAGTTATTCTGGGTAGCCGAGGCCCCCTCACTGGGTTAAGCCGAGTGTTTGCCCGCGTTTCGCTTTGCTTCCTTTTGCCTTAGCAGCATAGATTGGGACAGGCCATGGATCACCACGTAAGCTCGCAGACGACGCACAGGGGACACTAATCACGCGCGCGCTCACCGTCTCCTTTCGTCCAATCTACTGGGTGCAACGATTCAATTCGAACCCTAATCTTTTCACATTTATTCTAGCGGAAATCGAGTAACGGATCGTCCGAAGATCCTCTTCTAACGATATCGTAAGACCAGAGGTTTAAATTTATGTGAAATTTATGATATTGCCAGCTCCGAAAAAGAAATAGTATCTCTTTCTATTTTACCCGTTCACCAGCTGCTTATTCTTCCTCGGAACAGTCGTCGTGGCTTGCAATATCGAACGTGTTTCGCGGAACTGGAAATTGGAAAAGGCGAGAGGCAAGGATCTACGATGATGTTATCTCGGATCTAACGCGAGGAGGATCGATTCCGTGTTTTCAGCTGGTGGTTATCACGATATCGAAACGAGCCGTTTCGTGGGCGAATGAATCGCGTGCAATTTCAACGCGGCACACCGTGTATGAAATTCACCGGGTCTTCGAGGCAGCCCTGTAAGTGTGTAGACGCGTGCAAAGATAGAAAGCGTTGCACACCTGCGCATCCTTCTTGCACGGCGCGGGGAAAAAGGAGGAAAGGAAGAAAAAAAAAAGAAAAGATGAAGGGGGATAGCGAGGGAATGGAGAGTAAGGAAGCGAAGAAAATGAGAAAATGAGAAAATTAGAAGGAGAGAGAGAGGGAATGCGTTATGCTAGTACAAGTAAAAGCGACGAACCGGCTTCTGCATTAGTGTACAAGATGATACGCTACTGGAAATATACTTTCCTACGGCGTTGAACGAATAGTAGAAACGAGATACCAAGCGTTTCTTAGATGGATACTTTGATGGATTCGCGTTTCCAACGCCGCTAATGTGGGATACCTTATAAGTCCACGGGGATCCTTGGACGAAGGACTAGCGAGACTTTAGGGATCGGTTTAAATCCTTCGCTAATGGCAGAAGAAGCTAGAGGCTAAGAATGCAGTGACTAATCGTCGTTAGGGAACCGGCTTCAATTACCAGAATTGCAAAAGTTCGAAAAAGAAATTTTTATTGTTCGAGCTTTGAACGACACTCTGATACTCTTATCGCGCGGATTTTAAAGAAAAGCCCCGAAGGATCTACCTTAAAATGTCTGAAGAATCGGTGCTTTCGAGCTGTGCGTCGAGGCAACGTGGAATGCCTTACGGTATGACGTTCTCGGAATATTTAGGTGCCTGAACGGCCATCGAACCCTTTCGTCGTTCGGTAATCGAACGATCCCTCCCACTCCGTTTGCGTTCGTATTCTCGTTCGCAATCTTATTTACCACGATTTTCTTTCAATTTATCTTCAACAAAGTTTCTCCAAAGGGTAAATTATTAAAGAAACCTATTGTAGATTGATTTTTCCCGATCGCTCGTTGGTTACGTATCGTAGAACCGTTTGAACGAAACGAAAGGAAATCGGGGGGACAGAAAGAGAGCAATGGAGATGCAAGCTCTTCCGTGTTCGTGCAACCGCTTATGGCATATACCGACCGATCGTATATATGCATGCCTTGTTGAAAGGCTCGATGTAACGCTGTCTCTTTTCTTACGTAACCATATTAAGGCACCTCGTGGCGACTAGCTTCGATAGACCGGCAGTTCGCTTGCCATTTCTTTTTCGGCTGTTAATCACCTGCGAGAGCCGGATCGGACAACGGCGCCGTGAAAGTCGCGAAAGGATTCACTTAAGACGCGGTTGCGTAACGAATTGTCGCGAGCAATCGCTAATCCAACAGAGACCATGTGGACTTCCTTTTGTATCGTACCCGGCGCTATCGTTCACGATCATTAATACGTTGTACACGGGAGAGCTTACGAAAGTTGCAAGTACAAGTATGGTTGACGCGAATACGCGTTATGTTGATTTTATTAGAATCGCCGTGTAACGTTCTGACGCCTCGTAACCACTTAACTACTCCGACAAACTCTGAATAATTAATCGGTTCGCAACTTCTACACTTTATTCTCAATGTCAAACGAAAAGTGTTCTTAGCGTTTAATGCTAGAACTACCGACGTTTGATCTACACTTATTTTTAAGTTGAAAATAATGTAGAAAATTAAATAGATAAAGAATGGTACATAATTTAATACATTCTTTATCTCGACAATATCCAACATACATTTCAACAAAAATTTATAATTTAAAATAAGAAACTTGAAATCAATCATTTCTAGTGTTAAACACGAGACCGTGTGTTTATTATATTATTAGTGTAATAGGAATACTGTTCCAAGTTTTTCTTCTATTTCCTTTAATCATCCAATTACATTCGAAGCAACGATCGCAGAAGGGTTTAATATATCAAAGTTTCTCCTACGAACCAGTCACTATTACGTAGCCTTTTCAACAGCTCGTGCTCGCTGTTCAAACGAAAGATACAGAATCATTTCATTGGCGGAAATAGAAACAAGTCATGTGCGAATAACTTCAACCTAACATTGTTAACACGATCGAGATTATCTCTGTAACCAGACGAACCGGTCTGTATTTTTATTTAAACCCTGATAACTTTTCCTCTTCCACACCTTTCCGGCGACCTTTCTCCAGATCCACGCTTTCAACCCGATCAACGAATCCTCGTGCTTCGCGTTTGCTCTCCTCGCGTGAAAATTCCCTCCTAACGATCAAGAAAATATTCCCCGTTCGCGAAAACAAAGAGCTGTTTAACCCGTTGACTGTCATAGTAGATACAGACAGTTTGGAAACATTTGAATTGTTTTAGAAAATAATTAAAAAATCGAGACAAGTGATTCTACATTGTATCCTTTTGCTTAATTCTAATATTTTATATTATGCAATGCAGTTGAATTATTTATTTAAATCTCTTTGTTTCCAAACTGTTTGACGGTAGTGTACGTATAACACGTAACTAAATTTAATTTGAAACGCGAGTCGGTGTTGGTAATATAGATTCTATTCTTTTTTCGTCGCTTTCGTTCAATGAAATATTGATGGAAATTCTCTGGCAATCGATAAGCTTGGTGTAACCAGGTGCATTATGCAACCGAGCTGTCGATATATCCCGAAACACGCGATTCATTCTCGTTCATTAATCATTTGCCGTGACGAACGTTGGAATACACGTTACACGGCCAGTACCATTGCTCGACGATCGGACTATTCGTAAGCAGGCAACGATAAAACGTTAGAAATCGCGATGGTTGTATGGTGAGAAGTACGAAACGTTCAATCGTACACCTGTCGCGACGTTGATCGTTGGTCAATGCATTTCAAGTATTGTTATTCTCGAACAATTAAAAATGATCATTTCCAATCGTTCAATTTTCTATCAAATTTCATAGAACCGTGCATATTCGTTTTCACAGTGGTGTTAAATGAAATTCAATTGGAAATTTCAATGATTCTCGGTCCGCAGACGCTAAAATGCGTTAAATTAGCAGCAGAGGCCAAGCATTGCAGCGAACCGTGGCGTACCAAGAATACCTGATTCGAGAACTACGTGATTCGCCTGTTTTGCTCTTTCCTCTCCCCCCATTATAATACAACAATTTGAACGAGCACGCCTTCCCCTTTGTACTCGAAACGCCCTATAAAGCCACCATCGATAACGGGCGTGCTGTGAAACGATTTCGTTTATCCGATTCGTATCAATCGGCTCCATAGTTTGTTCTTCCCCGAGTAATTTCTCCGATATTGGAGATAACGAGAAACGGAGGAGAGAATTTGCGACGTACACCCGTTATCGTTCCATATGATTCCCTGTTTCAAGAAGCAACACCGGCTACGTATAAAGTCAAGTTGCTCGTCAAAAGCGGAAACGGATTCACAATAGAAAGGAAACGATCTCACATTCGCAACGGATGAGGACCGGGGAATATTTGCTTCTCGTCAGATATCTCGTACGAAAATTTGCAAAATTTCCTCTAACGATTGTAATATAGGAACCTTGAATTATTAGAAGATTAACGAAAACGTGTTGTTTCAATTTTATCAAAAATAATAACACCGACGGATTATTTATACGAACGAAACGGCGAGATAAGAAACGAATGCATCGTCCGTCAAACCCGGAACGAAAGAGGTGTCCAGCTGATGGGTAACCTGCGAAACGGAGGTTCTCGAGCGTCAAAGTAGACGGTGAAGAGGTTGCGCGCGAAAACCGGTGATTCGCACGTCCGTCGAATGAAGGAATCGCGAGTCCCGCCGGTTTCTTATTCCACGGTGGTCCTCGCACGGAATCCTGAGTTCAATGCCTCTTTGATGAGCCCCTTCTCCTTCGGTTTAACAACCGACTCTCTTCGCTACCATCCTCGCGAACAACCCACCTTTTCCCCTCGAACCGATCGATCGAGATCCATTGTCGAATCGACGTTATCCCGATCGAATTCTTCGATCGATACCATGCCTCGCTCGCATTTACGGTACGAAAATACGAGAACGAACGTTTCTAAGCGATGGATCCTTCAGCTTTTACTCGTCGTGTACGTGTACATAGGTGAAACTACGTCGAATAACTTCCCGTTGATAATCATCGTGAGAGAAGGTGGGGCAAATTTATGTGCGTCTCGGCTCGAACGTGCAGGTGGAAAATCAGCGAGGTGCATTATCCGACGATAGCGTGCGTTATATAACGTACGGCTCTCTTCATGGGACCCTTTTTTTTTATCGTTTTACGGGGAACATCAATCACGGAGTAGCATTTGAAAATTTCTTTTCAAAGGAGGCGCGTTTATCGGCTGTTTAATACTTTGATTGCTATAATGATATCTGAAATGTCTATTATCTCTATAATAATAAACGCTTCGAATTATTCAAGGGAATAATTCGTTCGAAAATAAAAGATTAATGGTGATCGAACATTAAGCGAGTCGAGTGAAAAATAATTGCTTATAAATCTTACTTTAACGGGGACGTCTTAATTTAAATCGACTTTCTCTTTCACTCGAGTTGCTCTTCCTTCGTCTCGCACAACTTTAGCAACTGTAGTAACATCCTGCTGATAACAATCGGGGAGAGAGAGAGGGAGAGTGAATTTATGCGGGGGCAGGTTCGAGTTGAGTTCAAGTGGGTGGAAAATCAGGTACGACCGATAATTCACGTCGGTCAGCAAAGAACGATGGGACGACTCTTGCCTTCGATTCTTTCGAGGAACCAAGCGTGAGAATTAGCTGATAAAGGCGACCCGATACCCTGCAATTTATCGTCGATTTGTGCGAACAGAAGTTTCCAACTATTCTCGACGTAACAGCTTGAATAAATCGAATTAAACCGACCCGATCGTTCAATTTGTCATTAAACGAGATGAAGCATTCATTAACTTCGTATGATGATTAACGCGCGGCTTTACAGTTCGTATACTCGAGAACTTAACAAGAGTGTGACGCGTGACACCCTTACGTGTCGTAGAAGGGTTTCTATTCATTTCGAATGCGTCGCATTGAATGGAACCCTAGAAAGGTTCACCTTCTTCCCTTTCACCTTACTTTAAGTACTTTTAAGACCTTTCATCACCTCTCGTCGCTCTTTTCTCATTTTCACCGGTGCCTACTTTCCGCTCGCAAACTGGCGCAACTAAATGCGGACCATTACCCTCTGTCGACTAACTCTTCATCTATCACCTTGTTGAAATATTTTCAAAGACGCATTACACAGCGATTTTCTAGCCGTTTTATATCAAGAACATATACGACATTGTATATTTCAAAATCTCCGTTAAATCTCGATACGACTAATCTCTAATAACTAACCGAGCATAAAATCTTTACGATATTACAGGAATGTTGAACTTTAATTGAAAACTAAATGGAGGTCTCGTTTGCATTCAACGGACCGTGAAGATTTCCACCAGACGGTTTCCTCGCAGAATTTATAATTCGGAAAAAAAAGATTCGATGCGCCTGACCGATCGTATCGAACCTCGAGCGCGTGAATTCACCGTGAAAATACGTCGACCCGACAACTTCCCTCTACGTGCCTTGCTATAACCGCGATCTCGAGGCCACGGAATACGACGCCCTCTTCGCCGACTTGCCCGCAACCCCTCGCGCAATTTACTCGCGTTCCATTTCACGAAGGCTCAAAACACCGCGTCGAACAGCTGTTTGAAGCTTAAAGGCAAGGTCGCAGCCTTACGTCTGCGTACGCAATGCCGCCTCGTTTCGACGCGTTGAATGCGTGAACGCGCACGCGTCTACACCTGCTATGGCCGCGTGCGCATGCGCACCGCGCCTGTATCACCTCTTCCGATCGCGTTACACACGTGCACGTCGTGCACTCGACTGCGATAAAGACTTTCACTGAACGTAAGGATTGTTTTCTCATTTTTCGAGAACCTAAGGTAAACCACCCTCTCGCCTTAAGTCCTAGAAGTTTAAATTACGAATCATTCTACGTACACGTGTGACACGTCCAAGAGTGCAGTGCACCCCGCAACGATGCATGTCCAACTCCGTGTGTCATGAACGTACGCTCTTCGTGTTTTATGCAAGGATCAGTTTCTATGTGTACGTGTACGTTCGTTAAACGATCGACTCACGTGTACATGCGCACAAATACATTCGTACGTACAGGGTGTCTCTGTAATATTTAACGTTTCGTAAGTGGTCGCTGAAATGAAAAGTGGGAAAGTTTCAAGAGCTTAGGTTTTGAGATTCGAAGATTCCAATTTTATACATCGCTAATTTCGACAGATTAATTATTAATTAATTAATTAAATATTGAGATAATTATATTGAATGAAAATAAATTTATTTGAAAATATTCGTTTATTTTTATTTATTCCTAATCGAATTAGAGAAATTTCGAGTTTCTTTAATTCGTAGATATAGCACATACAAATAGAATATTTTCCTTGTGTCACACTCTGCCGAAATAATACCGTAATTTGAAATATCGAATCAATTACACGAAGCGGATTACGGAACACCCTGTATAAGAAGGGATCGGTATGCGTTTATGTGCACGGACACGTTTCGCAGTGGCAGAGGGAGAACCAGCGTCGTGCCACCGCACATAACTATAGTTATGCAATCCACCAACTGGTGTTCATGGTCAAGGCCTGCGTCCTTACCGCTAGATACGTGTACGTGCACACATGAAACCGTGGAGCGTGTAAAGAGTTCACGTATGCGGAAAAAGGGGCGGAGATGGAGGAGGAGGAAGGTGGTGGAAAGGAGGTTGTTAAGCGAAAGAAAATAAGGGGTGGACGTTATCGAATTCGCACGAGGAGCAGTGTACACAACGAAAAACGTCGTACAGTGTACCGGTATGCGAAACCGGATCGTCCGGAAATGCAAATGAACCGGGAGTGCGGATCGAAAAAATCGGATTCCGTTTGCTTCTTTCGGGAAAGAGACGAACCTTTCGAAATCGTCCACTCTCGGATAGTGGGCTTTACGGTCGATCTTACCTTCGGAATTCCGTAATGTCTTTGAAACGATACTCGCCCGAAGGAACTCTCAGATACCAAGACGAAGCTTTAACGAGTATCGTTCCTTCGAATATCAAAACTGTGCAACTTATATGAAGTAGAAGGATAGATCAGCCTTCGTAACGGTGAAGAAGGCCGATTTTTACCTCTAAACTTTCTTCGCGTGCGAAAACAAGATGCATTATTTTGCACAAATTGCTTATTTATGTTCGTAGCTGGAAGTATGTAGAGCGAAACAAGGTGGTAATAAAGTTTGCAAAGGGAACGTCCAACCGATCGACGATAATAACGATCGAATAACGAAAATCATCGCGGTGATAGCGCGAGATGATCGGCGGGAAGAAAAGGATGCGTAGAGGAAACGATGTTTCTTTTACCTTTTCACTCGCACACTTACGCTCGCATACACGCGGTTTATTGAACGTTTTGTACGTACATTGGTAGACGCGCTCGATGCTGGCAGGAGGTAATGGTAATGCATGAAGGAAAACGGTAATAACGCAGAAAAGCGGCAGAGGCGGTTGCAGTGATTTAATATAACCGAGTTACAGGAAGTGAATATTATTAGCATTCGCTCACGGTTGGTCCTATCCCTCGGTACATTCATCTCACTCGTTTCTCGTTGCATTCGTTGCACTCGTATATTCGTCTGTCAGATACCAGTACAAGGGAATACGGACGCGGTGCCCGGAGATACGTGTGTAGGAAGGTGTGCAGAGGTAAGGGCAAAAAAACAAGTGTAGAACAGGCAGGACTACAGCGGGTCAGCAAGAAAGGAAATAATCACTCTTCGTGTGCGTTTAACGCGTCGACGAACGCGCGTATACACCGGTGCACGCGTGAACGTGCACGACACGTAACGTGTGTGATGTAACGCGGGTCTACACACAAGCTTGAAATGCACGCGCGATTACGATGCGGTTATTTGCGCGACGAACGAGTTTCGTTGATGCAACGAATTCGCATTCGCGGTAACTACGACGCTTGTACCTTTTATCTGCTGAATAACGATCCCACTGTGAAGAGAATAAGTGTTTCACCAGAGGATCTAGCAACCTACGTAAACACGCGATCTTGATTCTTCAAAATGTTAAATATTCTCAGAAATTCCGCGAATTCTTTTATAAAGTTTCCTTAGACCGTCATTCTCGGTTAACTAATTAATGAATTATAAAGCGATCAGTTCCTAAGTTTCAAACTTGTAAATACAATTTTCAAGCGTGTCAGAGTTCACGTTAATCATATGCATTGCTCCCACACCAGGAAATTAGAATATACAAGTTCGATCAGATATACTTGAAACGACCGATCCTAATCAATTTCCCTTAATACTACCATTGCATGACCACTTGCTGCTTTATAAAGAACAGTTCAATGGCGCTGCGCTACCAACTCGACTATCCCTCTTGTTTCCTAAAGAGATCCGCGGAGCTTGCACCGTCATTAGCATCGTTGCTATTTAAGCTTGCTGTGTCACTAACTTACTTCAGTAGTTTCTTAAAACGTATTATTTAACCGGTTGCTTAATTATCAATCGGTCCGAAGAAAACAGATTTTAAACAGATGTGTTCGGTAAGCCGTGAAGAAATTGTGCAACGTTTCTTTTTCTTTTTTTTTTTTTTGTCTTGCATCGTACTCAATGAGAAAGTAATTACTCTACGTTTATGTAAGACGAGTCTCGTATTGCGTGAAAACCTCTTGCAGCAATGCCAAGCGGTGATACAACAAATGCAGAGGAATTTCGAACATATACTTCTTTTCTAAATGAAGATGAAGAAACGCGCGATGACAGGGGGGTTGAAGGTTCGGGTTCACCCTTGACTTTTTCATGACCAAAGGCAAACGGTGGAGTAAGCCTATCTAGCCGCGAATTCTCCAAATCAATTTACTCGAAAAGCAATATCCTAGAATCCGCTTAACGCATTGTCGAGAAGATTGAGCGGAGGGCTAAACAAAGCAACGAACAGATAGATACCGGGTTTCCGGCCCCGTCTACTGGCAAGCTAGCCGTTCGCGAGCAAATTGCCGCGCGCCTGTAATATCGAAACAACGAATAAAATTCTCTTTTCAATTACCAGCCGCGAAAGCCGCTCTGGCTGGCTATTATTACCGCGATGCGTCGGCTATCTATCTCGTTAAAATGTACCCGGAAGGTCAATCGTTTCACGACAACCGAGTAAGTCGAGATGCATCTCGGAGTCAGGGCTATCCACCGTGCACGTGCCCGTCTCTCAACCGTATGCACCGATCTAAGGGTACGTTTTCATTTGACACCTGGTATCGTCGAAACGTACCCTTAAGGTGCACCTTGTATTCTATAGCGATTTCGTTTTATTCGACAGGTATGCAAGAAAAAGAAAAGGTGCGATCGAAGCGATTCGTTCGTGTTGATAATCCATCCTACAGAAGTGCGCGCGCGTCCACCCATTTCCTTGTCTCTGTGTGCTGCAACGCGCGTGAGCGTACATGCACGCACGCGCGCACTGGTAGCATCACTTCACTGATGATATACCCTACCGAGAGTTCATTGCTCTTGAGGTGCAACGAAGAACGACGAGGATCCGTACAAACACTGAAGCGAGTAGAAACGATAAAGAGACGTACACACGGTACGGAGGACGAAAGGGAAATAGCGAGAACAAATAAACCGAGGAAGATACAGTTAAGGAGCACTGAATGTCAAATAAGGATCAGGGAGTAGTTACCATACGTCTCGGATATTTATAATATCAAATCGTTCCATAAGCAACGTCCTTTTTATATTTAAATTTTAACTTTCATGTGTAATATTAAAATATCTATAGTATCAATTTTATTAATTAAAAAGATATATAGTGAAAAAATAATATTTCACGTTTCAACTTTGAAATAGAGCTCTTATTTTTACGAACGTAACGTTACTAATGGAATAATCCGATAATTCCTGTGATCAAGCATTCCGAATGGCTTTGTTATCAGGCGTATTTGAAAGAAATGACAAGGCTCGCTGGAAATGATGACACTACTAAACACCGATTCGATGCATATCCGCGGGGAGCATCAATTTCGTGTTAACATAACGATAGATTACGCCTTACGTAGCTGGTCAAACAACAATCTGCTCGAGAGATGTTGCTTCGAACCGCCTCGAGACCATTTCCCTCCACTGGACGATGATAGTAATCACGGTTAATCAGGAGTTAACTCGACGGCCCCGTCTTGTTTCGTGTAAAACAATTAAGAACATGTATCGAACGATCTTTTATAATTTGAATAAATGATTTATCAATTTGATCCACGGACACCCTTCGTTCGCGCTGAAAGTTTTGAGAATCTTTCAAAATTTTCAGCTTGGCTGGCAAGAAATATCGCTTTCAAATTAAGGGGGGAAACGTTTCATCGAATCTTTGGATGAAAAATCGGAAAATATTGGACGCAGTTGCTCGTCGAACGTACCGACTCGAGCTTGTACCGGACACGTACCGGGTGCAATGTACCTGGATGAGTCACACGGTAACAGCGCACACATTCGCGTACGCACATGCGTCTGCACACGCGATTCTTCCTCGTGTACGTAACGTCTTTCCTCTTTCTCCGGCACTGTACAATCCCTCGTTGCTCGGCGTGTATCGGAGAGAAACGAAAGAACCCGGTAACCCGCTCGTGCAACAAGGATTAAGAGAGATAGCGAACGGGACGAGGAGCGAGATGGAAGATAAAAATCCAATCATTTCGACCGGTTTTGCATCGTGCCGACGAGGATAATGGAATACCGCGTCACTTTTTGCCGGTGCACAGAATATTTCCTCGCGTTAATATCCGCGCGTTCTACCCTCCTGAATCCCTCTCTTCGTATCTGCAACCAGGTACGTACCTAACCGCGATACCGTGCCAAGAAGGCAGGCGCCCTTACGTGATTGGCGCCAACCAGTTCGACGAATTCGCGATTTCACGGAAGTCCTTCGTTTCATCCCGCATGAAAACTATCGACGGCAGTACTATCATTTAATTATGTTACTCGCGGGATATCAAGTGGAAAGAATAAATTTAATTACACAACCTTTCCTAATGCAATAATTAAACAGTCATTGAAATGTGGATAAAAATTAAATTGATACATGTAGGGAACAGGTAATAGTTCCTTCAGATTGATACGATAAAAGCACATCGATTGTCATATTTCAAAGCGTAACTCGGCTTTCATAGCTGCGCGATCAGTTTCCAAACAATCTATCAGGCTCAAATTCTTATGACGGTGATAAATCTGAAAGCAGCTTGGTCGGTTGCATTTTTTCTTTTCGTTTCTTCTTTTCTTTTTTTCTTTTTTTCTTTCTAAAAGACACAAACTGGATTATCGAAACACAGCGGCTTGTACAAGCAAAAAATCCGGAAACGTATGGAAAAGGTGAACGCCATACGAAGACAAGAAACGTGTATCTGGTTGCATGAATATTAATAAAGCACGTTAACTCGACACACGACTCTGGCGTGCTTATATTACACTCGGAAGTGGCCGGCAATTATTCAAAAGCTGCGACTACATCGAGAGACTCTGATTCCTTTAAATGGCCGGACGTTCTTACCAACAGAGATCTAATTTTCTAACCCTTTTAATTGAGGAACTTTACATGTTACATTTCAAAAGTGAAATTTCTTTTTAACTCTTGGACGATGGACCGCTGAGGCAGCGGTAATTTATTTTTAAATTATGTATTTGATTAAATTAAATTCTTAGAATCTTCTTTGTATTAAATTCTACGATGTTGGAAGAGAAAAATAGTTGACTCGCAAATCAGCGAATTGCTCAACCGAATAGCCTCCTGCAGTATGGAGTATCTCGCGAATTGACTACAAGTGGCCCGAACAAAACGATGATAAGAGTAAGCGGAAGGGCGGAGATGATGCCGGTCAGAGAAGCGCGCATCGAGTGACTTTTAAAACGGGGTTGCGTAATCCTTTGGATTTAGTTTACTTTCGTCGGTGTCGATGCCACGCACGTACCGTGACCGTGGCACTGAACCAGCGGCACGAACTTTCTCGTGGCCTTCGTTCCAGGAAGACGATTTACGTGACACGAGGAGGACGCCAATGACTGCGAACGGTCATCGTTGCTTTACCGACGCCTATTCCCTGCAACCACCATTGTCGCCAATACCCAACGCTACTTTCGAATTCGAAAGAAAAGAATGAAACACCTATGATAGCATACGAAAAGAATTTTAAGAGCATTCCAGATCGTAAGGATTATGTAATGGTTTAAAAATAAACGAGCTGCTATTTCTGGCTTGACCCTTTCACTTGTTCTTTTTAATTCTAAAGAGTAAGGAATGACAAAAAGGAAGAATTAGTTTAGAAAATGAACGTGAAATAAAACCAAGCATCTGAAACGAAGATAAATTAGATACATAATTCCTAATTACACGATGGTAATTAAATCAGACAACGTTTCTGTAGCACGTAAAACTAATTTCCCAACGAAGTTGAATTTCCAAGAAAAATTGAAAACATTACGTATTAAGAAAGATTCCGGGGGATGATTAAGCGAATTCTCGAGTCGTATGGAAGAGTATATAAAATAATGAAACTAAAAAGAACCAGTTCGAAGAAGTACGCGATGAACTTTCTTCGGAAGTTTTGAAAGCGTTCGAGAAAACGAATTACGCGGATGGACGTCCGCAGAGGTAAACTCCGGCTGCTTTCTCGTGAATTCCCCTGGAGCCGGATGACAGTATACGACTCTGAGAAAATATTCACCAGGCTTTTTCCCCGTGTGAGAAAGTTATTGACGAGAAAACGAGATGTACGAAGGATAGACGTTTCTCGCGAAGACGGGCGAAGTATTAACGCGTTCCCCCATAAGGGGATCCCATAATCCTGAATAGAATCACACGCGTCAGACCTTGACCGCTTCGAGATTGAAATTCAAAGTTCGATTTTCGGCAACTGCCATCAGATCGACGCAGCCAACCTTTTAGACGAATGTATAATTTAAACGACGACCTCCAACGTGCCCTCCCCGACCATTTTTCACGCTCCTCATGGTCAAACGAACGACCAATAGATAGATCAATTGAAAAATCACAAAACTCGATTGATTTTTGTATATAGGTTGAAGGAAGTTTCTCTGCAACGTTGACTTCGTTGCGCTTAAAATATGGAGTACACGAGTATTGATTGGCGCATTGGTTGTCAAAATAACTCGCATTATTCTTTCAGCGAAATAGCTATCTCTTCGAATCCTTGTAAATTCTATTTTTATACTGCTCTGGACGATCTACAATATGTTGAAACCGTGTCTATTTATACAATTTTCCGCTTTTTACCTTGATTTTGTAATAAGCTGGTACGTACACGTGTTTTAATTCCGGTGAAATTATTATTATTCTAATTGGATAGTTTCGAACGATGTTCCAGGAGATTTGAAAAATAGAAGGTAATCAAGTCCTCGGGGCAACTTTCACCCTTATGAGATCAGAGATCTTCTTACACGATTTTCGCATTTTCCAAAGGAACTCGATGTTTACGTGAAAGGATAGCAGATCGGTATTACAGGGTCCCTAAAGAAGAAACGTATTTCACCGGTGCAACTCTCTGCACCGAGTGAAATGTCAGCCCTCCGCTCTCTTTGCAAACGAAGAGGGGATAAAGGGGTTAGAGGTATGAAGCTGGATTCACAACGAGCATGTAAGAAACCAGTTTTCGATCCGATATTTCCAACGGACAATGGGAGCGGAGCGAAGAAAACTCAATTGAAAGAGAAATCGGTAGACCGATGGTAGCCGGGGTTGTGGATTTATATTGTAGCCAGACTTTCGATAGCATTGTGCGCTCGACGGAACATGAATTGTGAATATTGCTAAACGTTCGACGACCTTTCCAATTTGTATCGTAACCTTTACTCGAAGGAGAACGCGATTGAAACCGTGTAATGTTCGCGAATCGGAATTGCAAAGTGGAAAACGATATCGTATTAAAACAATTCAAAGTTTCACGGGTCGGTCTGACACGAAACTTCTTTGAGCTGCTGAAACATGGCCACCGAGCTTCCTGTTTAAGTAGTTCAGAAGAATACTGGAAGACGAAACTTCCTTTTTTCCAGAAAATTCAAATTTTATGTCTTTTGTCACTACGCACGGACAGTAAAAAGTGTTCGTTCCTAATAA
Source organism: Osmia lignaria lignaria (assembly GCF_051020975.1). Taxonomy (NCBI): domain Eukaryota; kingdom Metazoa; phylum Arthropoda; class Insecta; order Hymenoptera; family Megachilidae; genus Osmia; species Osmia lignaria. Next base: position 12,275,406 of record NC_135041.1, read on the forward strand.
ATAAATAAATTTTAAATAAAAAATCAAGAGTTCATTGAATTCACCTTGATTTTTAAATTACTTTAATATTTCAGTAATTATAGATGTTCCTACCCTTCCTCGCAGGTTTCTATATAGGTGAGAAGGCCCCATGTTTATAAGTCTGTGATCCCCCACCACGTTTAATATCAATATCATCAATGATCGCAAGTGTACCCATAATAAACAAAAAGTTTGTTCCATTCATCAACACGTATAATAACACGTATTCCGTTCACGTAGAGTAATGGAAATCACTTTGCGAACGAGCATACACGTTCGGCCGCTTTCCATAATATTCAAATCTGTTTTCGATAACAACACACCGCGTTCTTTTTTTTCATACCAACAAACGCGTCGAGCGTAAAATTGAATCAATCAATCACCACTTTCCTCGTTCCATAATGAAATCGCAGCGTACGCGAACGACGAGCCGATATTTTTTTTCTCTCTGCACGCTTTCATAACGTCCGTATTACCAAATCGCGCGAGAAAACGTAATAATAAAGACGCGCATGAAACGTGTCGAAACAATTCCCGTGTCGACGATGATAAAGCAAGAGAATCACGCAATAATAAAGAAGCTGAAGGTAAACAGAAGAGAGGAATAGTAAACCGAATGGTAACCGAGAGTGGTCATTGAACGGAAAGTAAAAGGAAAAGAATGAAAATAAAAATGAAAGAAACAAACCTTGCTTAATGACGATGCCAGAGGGTACTTGGACTATCGGTAGGGCAGCGTTCGAGGGATTAACAGGGATGTTTCCGGGTGTTCCTGGCGGTGGCGATGCGCTGGCACTACCCACGGAACCGGGATCGCTGAATCCTTGGGTGCTGTTCTCCTCCGGTCCGTCGAAGAAGCTCAGATTGAACTCACTACCGGCGTCGAATGACACTTCCGGTGTAAGGGTGTCTGGTGCCGGGGCGCTACCCAGACCCGCGCTCAGCGACTGGTCGATTTTGAAAACGTCCATTGTACGAAGAGGAAATGTTGTCGGCGATGGTGCACCTCGGTACCAACTGCGGTCACCATTCGCGTTGTTGCCTCGTTACCTCTGTTCGATTCCCGTCCTCTCCTTTTCTCATCACTCTCGATACGTCAAGTATCGATTACCCTCTTAATTATCTTCCAAGTGTCCATACGATTCCAAGCGAGAAATTTCGTAGCAAGGACACTTAATAAATCGTTCGATCACGATTCAATTAAAATGTCTAAAAAAAAGACAGTCCTCGTAAACGATCCAGAAATCGCGTCCCACCTCGATAATCACCCCGTGTTCACTTAATCGCGCATCTTCTATCGCGTTCGTTCTGTACTTCGGGACCGAACAGGACAGACTGACGCTCGAGAACCCGATAACGCTTTATGTTTACTTCTCCGGTGTACTTTCGTCAAAGTCGGTCGAACGTCGAAGAAAACAAACTTTTAGTATACGAACGCGTTCGGTGTTCCCTCGCGTGGCTGATTCGTACCGAACACTCGAGACCCGCGTCCCTGGAAACTTTTACGCGCGAACGATCCTTCAGCACATCTTGTTCTTCCTTTTAAATCTATGTTTTAATTTTTTTCACGAACCGATCCAGCGACACGAGTGATCGGTAGGCTCCGCGAAAGCATTCCTTTCGGAACGGTTTAACCGAGGTCACTGGCCCGGTATACTCGACGCCAGATTCTCAATGAAACTGTCCTCAAGCGACTGACAAATAATTTTGGCACGTCTCGCTCGGCCTCTCGGCGGGTTTTATCTGTTAATCTGTCGCCTCTGAAAGCCTTCGAACCGGAGTGACATTAGAGACCTTCGTTGCTCCCGTTCGTAAAGATTCCTCGTTATTCCCAGACACGAGCAACAGCTCGGGGGCAATGGTTTTCGGTAGCCTTGAGCAACCTTATTATTCAATCTGATACGATTACGCGACCGATGGTTTATTACCGGTACCGTAACAACCGACTTTTCAACCGAGTATTCTCCTATGTTTTCTCACCTTATCGGTACGGGGATCGAAAAGAATTCATTCTACCCGACGAAACATCTATCGATCGATTGCGTTCTAACGCGTCCTCGAGCTTGCTCCTCTTTAACGCGGTTACAATCGTGCAACAGGCTACGATAGTGGACGAACTGAAGAGAATACGCGATCGATCGTAGGTCGCGGTTGTTCGAGTCGAAATAAAGTAGAAAAACCGTTGGTTCGATACGAAAGGTTCGAGAATCGAGAACCGCCGGATTAAATGCGAATAATGCGACGATTATCGCGGGGGGATTCGAGGCGAATTGAATTTCTTCTGGATCATTTGTCGCCGCGATTACGAACGGGCAAACAATCCGCACTTCACTGGCACCGTGTCACAATATCCAGACCCTTCTCGTTAACTATCTCGTCTGCGGGCTGCGACAATCCTTGGGATTCTGATCTTCCAAACGGTTCGGCATCGCTCGAGAAGACGCGCGATATCGTCTTCGTGCAACAGCACCTTATCATCGGCATCGTTAAATTTTCCTTCTGCTTTCTTCTTCTTTTTCTTCTTCTTCTTCGTTCGAGTTTCCGTTTGAAAATGAAAAAGAGAGAAAAAAAAAAGAGGAAACTTTGCGAGAATTCAACCCATTATTTGTTCGTTCGAGATATCAAGATCCAGTCGTTTCTTCGTTTATTCCTTTTTCTCTGTTCGCGTTTACGTTCGCGATTTTTCTTTCCTCCTTCCTTCTCGCCCCCTTATCTTTCTCTCGTATTTTTATCTGTCTCGCTCCACGAGGGAACGCACTACGGGGAATACTTTTTTCGGGTTACGCAAGCGCGGCCTTTTCCGCCGATTTTCAGTGGATCTGACGTCCCCTGGCTTTTCACGTGATCCATCGCTGAAAGACAAATCAAAACGAAAGGAAAATCAGAAACTAAAGGCAAACCACGGCTTCGAACGCGGTCAACAAAAGGCATTATATCTCTTTCTCTCTCTCTCTATCTCTCTCTCATTCACTCCCTTTCGTTCTGATAACGCAAACGAAACCAAAAGTCCGAGCATGCACGGATCGATCGTTCTACCTGTTGGTTGCCGGCGAACGCGACTTCCGTGAGCGAGTTAAAACTCAACGAGAATCGAACGAGATCCGGCCAGGGTGTGTTTCTCAAGTCGGCACGGATCGGAGCAGAAGAAACTCGTTGTATTCGAAAATGCTTCTCGATCGATCCGTCAAACGTGTTCGACCGGCGATCGCCGAATATTAACAAGTTTTTATTTTTCACCGTTGTTTTCCGCGCGACCAGAGAAAGGGTAACGACGTAAGACGAGATCGGCGAACTGGAAAGAGAGGAAAAGATCGCGAAAGGAAAAAGACAGCTAGCCAGAGAGGAACACGAGGAGGAGAGTGAGAAAAAGCGAATGTCATTGCCGTAATCTTCGGACGTTGACTTCCTCCTGGCTCGTCCCTCCTTCCTCTTGGTCACAAACCCTCCCTCCCCTCTACTCTCCGCAACTCTTCTTCTTCTCCTCCTCCCCCTACCGCTCTTCTCCTTCTCTTTGTCCTCTTCTTCTCACCTGTGTGTTCTTCTTCACGATTCTCTACCTGTGTTTCGCTTCTTCTTTTCCCCGCCACTTTCCTACCTCTATCTCTCTTTCTCTCTCTCTCTCTCTCTCTCTCTCTCTCTCTCTCTGTCCTCTCCTCCTCTTTCTCGGTTTGCAACAGGCTCGTTACACCGCACGCGAACCCTCAAATATTTTCGTTACGATTCCCGCCGATTCAAATTTTCATAAAATACTCAATTATGTTATATGCTCGAAGAGTTTAGTCGACGCAATAGACTACGGAGTGCTACGTCATCAATTCGAAACTAGTATCGACTGGCGGGCCGGGAATAGAATCCATTAAAAATTTTTAGGACAGACCGGTTAAGTGTTAACGAGCAGATTCGCAAGAAAGCAAATTGAAAGTATTTTTATTGCTTCGGTGAAACTCGACGAGATTTAGCCGTCGGTTCTGAATTATTTAAAGTTTCAAATTCGGAGCTTGCTGTTGCAAGGGGATTCTAATTACTTAGCACCGAATAATAGATATACCTAATTGTATTAAACATTTTACAGAATCGCAGTGTACACCCAGAAGCATACTGTTAACTTATGATTTGAAATTTAACTCTTTACATTATTAATCCTCATTTTTAAATGGTGTTCTCAAATATAATTTATGTTAATAGAAATCGATGAAAAATCGAGCTCGATCGAGGTGTCCGATCGAAACAGAGCCGAGCAGGCATAAAAGTCTGTTTCGTGCGGACAGCATAACGCGGCATTACGAGTACTTTACGCCTCACCGAGTAACAGTCGTACTTCAACAATCGGCTTTTTCATGCGGATTCACCGGCTGGTAAACGGGCGAATCACGCGAACACGAGCACAAACTATGATTCAAAAGTCGACGCCGCAGGATATACGTTACCCGCGGTTTAATCCGACGGGGATGATTTATAAATCCTGTGAATCACGATTTGATAGAAAGCAGAAAACAAAAAAAAAACGATAATCGGGAATTAACGCGATGAACCCGTTGTCCGACAAATCGAGTAAGGAGTGCTCGAAAGAAAAGGCTGGCCCGAATGGCGGTTTCGCGGCCTCGCAGACGGTCATTTGTCTCCTGCAACGCTTGCCTCGGTTCCGCGTTCCATCCGCGTCACAAGTCAGTGCGTTCACCTTGCCTCGAGTTATCGAAATCCCAGCCAAACCAATTCGATTCCCCCCCCTCGATCTTTGTATTTTCTTGAAATCTCCAGTCGTGCCACGTGCTTCGAACCGATTCGAAAAATCGAACGTCTACTTTTCTATTTCTTCGTTTATACGGAGATAGATGTTGGACGATTGAAATAGCCGGTTCGTTGGTCGCGATCGCGCAACAGAATTTGAATGTGACGTAATCCGACCAAGGTGGGCCTTAAGCAGTCAGGTTTCCTGGATCTTTCTGGCCGACTCGTAAGGCCGTTGCGCAAGAAGCGGTATATCGATTAAAAGTTAGCTCGTAAGGGAAGCGTTTACGTAGAAATCAGAGTAAGAGAAACGAGCCGTACGATCACGTAATACCGGACGAGGTGTTGGTAATTCTTCTTCAAGGTTTATCGGTATTACCGACGTTTTCCACGTACGTTCCGTATTCGGTAATTAACCAGAGGGATCGCGCCGCATCGAATCGTACAACGAGACAACCGGGACCGCAACACAATGAACTTTTGCAACTTCCTCGGCAATTACGCGTACGCGTCGCACGCGAGTTACGCGAGATAAAAGGTAACAGGCGCGAGTTTTCGACGAGTTTTACCTGCACGAGACGTCGGTGAAAAGACGCCGGCATCCGAGCACGACTTCCAATCGCACACTTTCGTAGCACGTTAAACGGCGAGGTTAAGCCTCGTCCTTCCAGGATAACAGGACGATAGCACCGCGCGAGGAGAACGACGAGGCCAGAAATCGCGGAGCGTGACTGGTTCCGCTTAAAGGCTCGTTCACACCTCGTACTCGACCGTTTCACCGTCGACCACAAACCGATATTCTTCCCTTGATCCTCGAGAGTTCGTGGAAACTCCTAGTAACAACAAACAGTCGCCTTTTTCCCCACTGACTAACGAGCGATCGAGAAAACCGCGTCTTCGCGAATGAACAACGAAGACGATCACCGCGATTCCAACGTTCCTCCACTTCGATCAGCTCGCTTCGACAACACTGAATGTCACTCGATCTTCGTAACGATCTCTTTCACTGCGATCATCGTCCGATAAAAACAACGATAACGATGCCGACGAGAAGGTGGATGAAAAGAAGCAAGAATCGCCGTGTCGATTGCTTCGCTCTCGACCGACCTGTTGCGTCGTAACCGATGTACCGGGCAGATCGATGATCGGCAAGTATCTTCCAGTCACCGAGTAAACGGGCTAACAACATCGACGGCAACGTGGTACCGCACGTGAACAATCGAAATGTAACGATATCGTTGAGAAACGGGGATGGACACGCGCGATCGACGAAAGGAAATGATTAAAAAAAAAAAAAAAAGTAGGAAGAAGGGGGTTGGAACCGGGCAAATAGCCGCGAGCTGCCCTGTTACGATCACGTGCGTTTGTCACGAGTCTCGCGGTGGTGTATACGGAGCCGACTCGCTCGCTCTCGCGCGAGTGCCGAGAGCGAGTTCTCTCTGTGTGTTTCCCCGTGCTCTGTCTTCGTCACCGCGAACCGGCTCTCTCTTTTTCTCCCTCGCACCCTGCCACTCTAACTCGCTCGCTCTAAACGCCTTCGCGCTCCTCTATTTTTCTTTCCACTCTCTTCCTCCACTCTCTCTCTCTCTCTCTCTCTTTCTCTAACGCTCGTACTCGACAGCACGAGAGAGTCTTACCTGTGAGGTAAGTAAAACCGGCGTTCCGTCGTACGTGTTACGGCATTGCGCGACTCGGCCGACTCGTAGCCCCACGTTCTGCCATTACTCGGGGTTCCGCGGCTTGCCGCGCAGCGCAGGGGGTAAAGGGGGTAAAGAGACAGAGAAGGGAGGGCGAGTAAAAGGGTGAAGGAGGAGGAGGAGGAGGAGGAGGAGGAGGAGGAGGAGGTGGTGGAGGTGGTGGTACCAAAGTGAAAGAAGAGGTGGTAACGATGGTAATGTAGCAATAAGGGGTGAGGAGAAGAGGGAGGTATTGGTAGAGCAGGAAAGAGAAGGGAGAATTAAGCGACTGGGTCGGAGGTGAGTCGTGGAAATAGTAGGGGCTGTGGTATCGAGGGGGGATCGAGGGGGATGAGGTGTAACGGTAGGGAGGGAGAGGAGAGGTAAAGTTGGAGGTGAGTCGTGTCGTTTGAATGGCGCGGTGGGGGTAGCGTGGACCAAGCCACTCTGGTAGGAGAACGAACCAATGGACTCTTGGTGGGGGATACGAGTGGACCAACTGGGTTCGCCAGCAACCCGCGGTTCATTGACCGAGAAGTGCCGGGAGAGCCGAACGGTCGGCCGTATTCGACCCGCTGCTAAAACAGAATTTGTACCGGCACTTTATGCGTCTCATCTACGCGACTCGCGAGAAACCGACTGAGATGGACGAACGGGACGGTAAACAGGCGGATGGACGACGGGTAGGGCGAAGAGGAGACCAAGAGAGAGATACAGGAAAGATTTTGCGATGCAGAGAGGAAGAGTCGAACCGCGAGGAAGTCGTGGCAAGAGACGGAGGGAGATTCTTGATTGGACCCAGAGAGGATGGAGAACGCCGGCTGCGGGAAACACAGGGTTGCAAGAATTTCGACGGACTCGGATGGGAAGAAGGGTGAAGCTGGATACGCTGACGAATTCTGACGATTCAATTAGCCGGAGTACGAACTTGCCGAGAACCGCGCTACCGTTTCCTGGTATCCCGATTCAATTTTAATCGTCGCGCAAACAACGTATGCCAAGGCACGCGGTCTACTCGTTAACCGCGCCAACGCTACCGTCGATCCAACGTAATTACTAACTTGGCATCGCGATCAAACGAGCGTCAACGTTCCTTAACTTACTTTCATTTGATTATTAATACGTTTGCCAGCGGTTTCTTTCCTCGAGGCGCGGCCCGCCACGACCACGCGTTCCAAGGAACAACAGCTAGAATAGATAGAAGCGTGAAATAATAGATCGAAGACAGCAGCGCACCCTCGACACTACGAACTCTATTATCATCGGTCAAATCGTAAAAGCACAGAGGAGAGATACGTTTACTCGCGATAGACGTACAGGCTAACATGCTCTTGTCGCCGGTTCTGTATCCGTTCGGTACAGATTGGACGTGGAAACCGATCGATCGACGATAGACCATTAGATCGATGTTATCGTGGCTGGTCAACATGGAAAGGCTGGACGTATCGTAACCGGCGATCGAGTTAGCCAGATCGGTTCAATGACTTATCTCATTCGGGCTACGCAACGATTCCCCGATGTTTCCTGATCGAAGCCACGAACGGCCACGATCGAAGAAGATGGCCGCTCGAGGAACGAAACGGAACGACGAAGGAACAACATTTACGAGAAAGGGATGAAGTGGCCGTGTAAGTAAGTCCTGTCGACTGCCGGTGACCACACGGCTGCACACACTTGTCGGGAAAGGAGATGCGCAACTCGGTGTAATGAACCTGGGAAACCGGTTGCATCCGCGTCTGTATATATACAGATCGGTTCGCTCTCTACTTACGTTGCATTACGCCGCCTGCTACTACCCGCGATCGAGCTATCGCACTGCCACGGATCCTCCATCATCGACGGAGTCGAAAAGGATTCCCGTTGATAAACCATCGAGTCATTGGTATCTCGAAAGAACGAAATGGTTGGAAATTAAATTGCGATCAGGTATCTGAGAATATGATAGCCGGAAATACAATAGCTGTTTGTTCCCGTTGGATTTTCAAGAATTATTGTTATTTTTGGGAACAAAAACAGTTCCCGCCCAGGAAACACAACGCGCTTCGAATTTCAACAGTGTTTTCATCCCGCCGCGGATGCATCCATGCAACATTTATGCACCGAATACGGTTCCTGCATTTTCGAGGGAACCATTGAAAATGCAGTAATGCAACGGCGCATCCGACTCGTTCGCTAAATCTAGTTTATTCATATTCAATTACTCCAGCTACCTGCGTTCGCACGCTGAAAGTAAATTCGCCACAAATCCCTGGCAACGAGCAACGAGAAAATAACTATCGTCGAACGATCGCGAAAACGCGAACGGAACTCGTTCAACAGGCTTTCCACGATAAACTCATGGAAGATCCGAGTAAACGAATAAGATTAAACCGATCCTCTGAATGCTTCATCGACGATCGTTCATAACGTTCCATTACTACTCTTTCATCTAAAATTAACCCCTTACAATATCGATCTATAGAAGCTTCGAAATAATTTGATAAATCAAAGATATGAAAATTTGCGCCCCGGTACATTGTACCAATCTCGGGTCAAAAGGGTTAAAAGTCGTTCTTTTTTTCTCTGGGTCCATTCTATCCCGTCGCGTGGCAAGAAATTCCTTGAATGAACCATGTTTCATTGTCAAGAAAAAAGAAGGCCGGGAATACTCGAGCTGACGTTGAAGGTAGTCTTAGGGGAGGAAAAAATGCTGGGATTCAATTACCGCGGGGTGAAACGGTGCAAGCGGAACTTCCGGTCGCCGGGATCTTCCGGCTTGGCGTAAATCGTTCCGGCATAAAAGGAAGGGTAAAGAAAGAGGGAGGTGGGGGTTGAAAAGTGAGGGGAAAGGTGAGCGACGAGGGGTAGAGTCGGAAGGGAAAGGAGCCAGAGGGGTTGAGAGGTTTAGCGCGAGAAGTAGCAGAGCTAGGATAGCAAAAGGGGCAAGGTAAGAGAGGGATGGGGGAGGTTGAAGAAAACACATAATAGGGTGGGGCGCTTTGCTGCCGCTTTTGAATCGATCCAACGCCGGCTACAGCTGAAGTCTCATCCCCCTGATTCGGTCAGCGGTTCTCAATCTCCATCTCCTTTTCTACCCCATTCCACCCTCTTTCGTTTCTCACAAGGAAACACCTACATTTTTATCTTCATTACTATTCGCAATTAACACATTACTCGCATTCGAACTATAAAGCCTATAAACAGAAATTAAGACCCGTGCGTCGCCGACCTTCCGGACGAATCTTTTGGTATCTATAGGGAAGCATAATGCGAGGAACGAGTCGACTGAAGCAAACATTTCTAAGTACCGCATGAAATTATCTAATTCAACGACAACCCTGATTAATAACAGGGTTAATGGCATAGATCGAATTAATGAAAATGAAAAATTTAATCCTAATTCGTATCGAACATATACACATCTGGCAAACATGAATGAACGAGCATCGAAGATACTCGTTAGCTTCGAATACACGTCTGGTTATTGATTCGGCATTGTCCAATCGCTGAGGACAAGCCAAACGATAAATCAAAATCGCGCTTTACAACGTGCGCTCGTTATTAGCCGCGGGTAGTCGACAAGCAGAGAATCGCGTTTTGTCCAACATTCGTCGATTAACTCGCGAATGATTGACTAATTCCCTGTTGCCTCTATACGAACGGCTTCGATAATCAGCGATACCGATAAACAGTAAAATAGAGATTGAGCTAAAACGAAAACTAACGCGTATCGATTAATTTGTAATAGAAAATATATCTATCTTTATACAAAGCAGCCTTGCAGGAGGCAACCTTGAGATGAATATTTACCGACGAACATGCTTTTTCCTTCTTCGAATACGTTGTAAGAATAATTACAATAAGTTAAGCTAGAAGAGGCGGTAAGTCTCGCGAGGGCGAGCTTCCAGCGAAATAATCGCCAGCTTAAATTGGACTAGGGAGCCCAGGCTGGAATCATTTATAATAAAGACTCACCGTTGTTGTTGCGCAGGATGGAACCAGGACTCGTTGCCTCGAGAGGGCTGCTGGGTTCTTCCGTGCTCGGCTCCCTCTTCACGCTGAAATGGAAACATCTATTATGTATTCAATCGAAGGTGAAGGGGGCGAAATCAGCCGAAAGTAGTCCAAGATCGACACGAAAAAGAGAGAGAGTGAGAGAGAGAGAGACTTCTCGAGCCAGGGTCGTTCGGTCCTCCGAATCGTTTTGTTCGCCGGATCCCTCCTTATCGTGTGCACCTCTGTTTGCGCGTAGCACAGGTCCTTTGACTACGGCCCTGACTCGATCCGTACAATCAGGGCTGACCCAGTTTTCAGTTCAATTTGCGCGGCTAACGCGCATTCGCCTTAAACCGGCCGAAAATGAAAATGAACAGCCGGAAAAACAGATCGTAGACGATCGTTACGACTTTTAATTGCACGATCCGTATAATAGCCTCGATGCTGAAGGATCTCCTCTGTGACTTTAGAGATTGAAAGAGATACCGAACTATGATGACGATCAAATTTCAATCTATTAAAACCTTCCAAATATAACATTCTAAAATTCTTTCCCGTCAGACTTAAATCTCAATCGTCTGAAGAAAATGTCCCATCGTTTTGCGGTATTAAAGGGAACCAGAAACTCGCGCGTTAACAAGTTCGAGACACTGTTTTTTCACTGACCCAGAAAAGCCGACGACAGATCGTATTAAAAGTTTGTCACGGTCTCGTGATTTTCTCGTCGGAGACAATGGTACTGAAAGGACGTGATAAGAAATTATATGTCCAATTCTAATACGGTCAGCTGTCGCGTTCTGAAAAAGTCGCCCACGCGCTCGTCGCAAATCGACGGATCGGAAAATTCTTCTCGTAAATATTTTCCCATTGTCTTTAGGGCTCGTTCGACGGTAGACAGCGGAGAGTCCATCGATAACCGATGGATACCTAAGAAGATGGTGCAAGAATCGAGATCTTTCGTGTCTGAAAAGGAATCCGGTTCCTCTATGAATAGATATCCTATTTCGGAATCCGGGATACGTATAATCGTACAGCAACCAATATCGCGACTACTTTCGATCGAAAAGTTGACAGAAAGTCATTCAAAACGCACTATTTGCGGTGCCGTCGATAGTTATTCAATTCGCGGGAATAGAACGAAATGGGTCATCTGAAAATATCCTTGCCTAAAATTGTTTAATCAGAGCTACGGTTGAAATTCTACAAAGGTCCAACCTTTATATTGTATTATAAAGAATTCTCTTAGTAGACGCGTAAAGGAAAAAGATGTTAATAACATCGTAAACACACTTGCCGGTTCACGCCGCGGGAGTGAAGTTTCATTTTGAAATAAGGATCGTGTGATGAGCGGGCGGAGATGGCACGGAAAGATATGGAAATGGATTTTCGTATAGCGGAAAAAATGAAAAAAGAAAGCTAGAAGTAGGTTAATGAATCAAAGAAGGCATCGCTGAAATGAATATCGTCACAGAAGGAAATTTCTACAGATAACAAATATGTACAGATGTTCGTGTCACCTGTACAGTAATTTTTATAAATCAAAGATGATGCTGAATACCGATGTCAATAACAAATGAGCTGTTAAAAATAGAAAATTTATGCAAATTAAGAACACGAAACACTAAAATGTTTTGCTTTATCCTTCGCGTTATATCGCCGCATATACATGCGCATATTATTGCTGTTTACATGGAAAACAGAATAATAATAGGTAATGAACACCCTGTACATGCATATTACGTATAAAAAAATAATGGATGGAACTGGCATGCACATTGATCCAGACTTAGGGAAACATTAACACATTCGGAACAACATATTGATTTCTATTTCGCTAACTATGCTGTAAAATGAAGGGAGTGCGTAACTTTTATTCCGAAACTCGCTTACACGATCTCTCTTTCGTGCTATACATAATGCATTCAATTAAATTTCTTTATTCACGCACTGTAAATCACGAAGCAGGTTTAACACCAGCTAAGATTTTCCAGACATTTACATGCGAAAACAATGACAACAAACGACGGAACATTAATTAACTTTTCAATAAAAGAAACTCGAGGTAAGGAATGAATAAAAAATGTTATTACTTTTATAGAAATTCAAACACGAAGGATGTTCGAATTATTTGGTCATTCGCGACGTTTGATCACTTGTATTTTTAAACTGCTTGAATAAAAAATAAAGCTGAACATTAGAGACCAGACGTGATGCTCTTAAAGTTTGAATTATTAAATGATACCTCTACAATCGTATGGAGTTTTAAAAATACAGGCACCACAGAGAACCTCTTCGTCATTTATCATAAGAGGGTGCTTTCAGAAATCATTTACCTACACAAAAATACTGAATCCAATGACATCCGCATATAACGTAAGAAACTGAATCATGGTCTGTTTGTACGCATAAGAATACTCTCCTTTCGAGACAACAGAGTGGACAAAAACACGCTGTGTGTCAAAGAAAACAATAAACCTGTAAAGTCCTTTGTGTATTCAATGAAAATAGTGTGAAGAAATTATTCACATTGCACCTATTGTAATGTTTATTGAATCAAATTTTTTGGATCCTTACCTGATGAAAGTCGAATCTGCCGCAGGACTGGAGGGTCTTGGCGAGGAACTTGCGTTGGATGCGGTATTGGTCTCCTCCACGTCCATCATCATTCATACCGACGATGACGGATCAATGCGAACGTCGAAAATAACGGATAATTTTAACTACGAGAAGTATGAGAATGAATTGAAAAGGGATGACCGTATGGAGGATGATTGATTTGTCAGGTCCGCCGGCCTCTTGACGTCCGATCCCGCGGGGACAGAAACCATAAAGTCGGGGAGCTTGACAAGGGGTTGGGGGTTGGTTTCATGCGCCCGTCCACGAGCGCGGACTTACGGAAAACAACTGACAACCGATGTTACCCCCACCGTAGGTAACCACTGCTCGGCGCCTGTACACCTGCGCCGCTTAACCTGCCGCGCAGGAGCATTGCCACTGCGCAGGCGTTCCATCGTTAAAATTACTGAAAACAAAAAAAACATGGAAATTCATAATACATATGTATTGTTTAAAAATCTATTTAACATTAAAATATCGAATAACATTTTCTAGGAGATCTTAGGAATATTGCTAAGGTTATTGTTAGTTAAAGCTAAATTAAAAGTTATATCTTTCTTACAGCCTTATGATACATTGGTTTTTCATTATTCCTTCTCCAAACTTTATCAGTACTTTAAATGTTATTTAGTGCATCATAAAAATTACATTTTTAAGTCAGTAATGTATCTTGACCTTCTTGTTTTGAATAGATACATTTCCTTTCTATTCAATTAATGTTACACTCAATTTAGATATAATTTAATCTTTAAACATGCAATAAATATCATTTAATATTGATAAGTTATTTATTGTATTAATGACGTACCCTATGAAATGTTCACTTCCTAAATGCAGATCTTTTATGAATATTAATAATAAATGTTTCATTATGCGTTCTTTCATGTTACTTCCTACAATAGCAGTGACTACTGACGTCAAAGACTGGACACGCCTTTGATTGCGAGAGATCATGATTTTGGGGTCCCAGACACCCCCAGGCACAATTAGGTCTGCATGTATAACACAGTCGGTATGACAATCGTGCCTGTTTTACCAGGCCCTCTTTTACCGCACCTCGCATAGACTATGAAAAAGACACAATTTTGAGTCCCTTTGACTTTTTTATAAATTAATTAAAACTAGTACATAACCGAAACATTATTGAAATAATTGTGAGACAAACTTGTATTCACTTCATGCACTTTGGTAAATAAATCATTTTAAAAAAGCAACTGAGTTATTTATTTAATTTACCCAATTTCCGACGTGATTTCTTTCCTCAATTATTTGCTTAATTGACTTAAATTCTCCTCTTATTTTATTTATTCAATGTACGTAACTTCTTTTCACAGTACACATGAAAATCAAACTTATAACACAGTAATTACTTTTCAATATGAGAAATTTGATTTGGGGGTATTGCAATCTGGTAAGTTGGACAAGTGGCAGTAGTGACGCCAGTGGCGCTGTTGTAGAATATTAAATTCAAAAGAACAACGGTTGATCGTGTCTCGACGAGTAAAGTTTGTTCCAACTAATATATATGCGTCTAGTCGTCGAAAGTATTGAAGAGTATTTAACAGAAGTTGTAAGTTGGTTCATTAAGCTTCGTAATTTAACGTTAAAATAATGTCGGATATATCGAAATGGGAATCAATAGTGCAGGAAACTATTGTAAAACTTCGAAGTGCATTCTCCCATTTAAACAAAATATGGGAAGACATAGGATTCAACGAAGAAACCTGTACTGTATATTGCGAACAAGCATCCAATCACATAAAGACTCTATTAAATGAAATGGTTTCCGAATCAGAGTCAAAGAAAGATATAATCTTAAACAACGTTAAAGAACTAATGGAACAAATTGCTGTATTATCAAAAGAATTAGGAACGGATGTAGCGATTAATGGATATGAGGAATTACCATTAAAAGAAATAGAGCAAGTACTTATCACAGATCTACATAAATTACAATACTGCAAGGAACAGCGTATGGTACGTTTAAAAGAATTACTTGCAAAAGAAAGACTTCTTTGTAAATCATTGGGCACTCAACCGATTAATATAGAAGAGAAATTACCTTCTGAGGAAGAAGTTAACAGTTTTAAACTTTACCTTGAAAAACAAGAAGCTGAGAAAAATCGTTTAGAAGCTATGTTTAAGGAAATGCGTAGAGCAGTTGTTATAATGATGGATGATTTAGGTATATCACCATCTACAAATTTTGAACATTTAGTATATAAGGATAGTGAGAATTTTGTATTTAATAGTAGTAACATGAGCAAATTGAGAGAACTTAGAGATGAACTTAAACATCAAGTAGATCAAGCAAAGGAACATGTAGAAGATATTAAACACGAATTAATTGCATTATGGAAATATCTTGATGAACCTCAAGATATTTGCCAATCATTTCTTAATAGCTATGTAGGATATAGTGTTGCAACCATAAATGCATTGGCATCAGAATTAGAACGATGTAAAGAAAAAAGAAGACAAAACATTGCCAAATATGTAGCACAAGTAAGATCTGAATTGGCTAGGCTATGGGACTTATGTAAATTTAGCGAACAACAAAGAAAACAATTTATACATTATAATTCTGATACATATACAGAAGATTTATTAACTTTACACGAACTTGAAGTAAAACGAGTTCAAGAGTTTTATGAAGCCAATAAGTCTATATTTGAACTTTTAAAAGAACGTGATAACTTATGGATAAAAATGAAGGAATTGTTGCAACGCGCGAATAATCCCGATCGATTTTATAATCGTGGAGGTCAATTGTTAATGGAAGAAAAAGAACGTAAAACAATCCAGAAAAAATTGCCAAAAATAGAAGAGCAACTTCAAAGTTTAATAAAAGAATATGAAAGTCAGCATGGTGAAGTATTTACCATAAATGGGGTGTCTATAGAAGAATTGTTACAAGAATCATGGGAACATCTAAATGAAGAAAAAGAAACAATAAAGCAAGCAAGAAAAGAAGCAAAAGACAAATCAGTGAAAAAAGTAACATTAAGTGCCTCTAAAAAGGCTGCTTCAAGTTCAACAAAGAAAACTCCAACTGTATTAAGTACGCGACATCATACGCCGCTTAGTTCATCAAAGAGAAAACTATTATTTACTGCTTCTCCAAATGCCACAGCAAAACGTAGAAATGTATCCATAGTAGGTAGTGGATCTAAACTTCGAAAAAGTGGAAGAATTGTCAAGAATACACGATGCTCCGGAAATAAAAATTCTGAGAAGGAAAACTCAATATCCCAAAGTTCATTAGATACAACTTATAGTCAGTTTAAAGAACACTTGAAAGATAAACAGGAATTACGTAGCTCTTTATTATCAGAAAAAGTATTATTCAATGCAAATAAATCTAAAATGAGGACCCCAGTAAGAACACCTGTTAAACCATCAAGAAAAAATTTGTTAACTCCAACAGGTGTGGCAACAGGAACACCTTCAAAGTTCCCACAATCACAATTGCATAGATCACCTCGAAGTCCCAGAACTGCACAATCATCAACAAGGCTTGCAGTTACAACACCCTTACCCATAATATTTTAAAGCCCATGTAAATCTATAAACAAGTATTTTTTACTTTCATAATTTTGTTAGTACAAACTTTATTACCTTATTTATAGTTAAACAATATTTTAAATAATATCAATTTTAATTACTACTTGATCAAAATAATTGTATATTACATAGTTGTACTAGCAAGCAGTAATGCATTTTATGTCGTTTCTTTCTTCTGTATATTATTAGTTTATTAATGTCTTTCATATTTTTATTTCAACTTGCTATATATCCATATGTATTTAGTATAACACAACTAACTATTGAATTGTAATTGTATACATAAGTTAGTGTATCAATGAAAACAAGATGTAAATAAAATACTCATTTCATTAACACTCTAATGTATGTGTATGTTTATTAAAAAAAGTAGTATATCCTCAAATTATTAATATTGGCAGTAGTTATACAGGGATCTCGCTGTATCGAAGTACTTAGACATGTGCATGGCTACCATGTATGTATACTTGATGTCACGAGAGTCCATAACTAAGTGCGCAGGTTGGAAGATGGTGGGAGAACGCAGCGATGGTGGGGGAAAGCGATCCGCCAATCGCTTTCCACTTCCGCTAGAACTATCGCCAATCAGAGCGACAATGCGCAGAAAAGAACGAAAACTGGTCTTTTCGCAGTTATGGACTCTCGTGACATCAAGTATACATGTACATATATTTGTAGGGATATTTTATATATTTTGGTGGCAACGTGTAAGCGGCCAGTGTATTTCATTTTAGAACTATTTGCCAATCGTTACTCGTATTTCTAACCAATTATTACAAGATCCCGTCTTTCGTTTTCTTCTGGAAAAGTCAGCCGTGTACTTGAGTGTCTTTTACTGTCAGAACATTTCACTATTAAAGAGATTAAAGAAAGATGTTCGGGTCAGGGGCTGCTTCGATCGTAGTTTTAAGTGCGTTAAAAGAATAACGTTCTTAATTTTCATTTGTTTAGATATTCAATTGCAATATTTCCTTTTTCATGATGTTTCGTGCTTTGATTATTGCAGGTCCAAATACCAAACGGGATACCGGCCGGAAAGTACAGAGAGAAAATATTCAAGCCGGAAAAGTAAGTTTATAATATATGATTTAATGTATTGCCCTTTTAAGGTACTAGTTCAGTCATTGGTACATACGCCCACGTGTATTTTTTCGTGCAAAGTGCCTTTTTAATGTTAACAGCGATACTAATAATTGAATTTGTAATTAGTGTGAAGATTATTCATAAATGTACTTTTTTTTATAAAGGCTATTGCAGATGTTATTAGAACATGTTTGGGACCCCAAGCAATGTTAAAAATGTTGATGGATCCGATGGGAGGTATAGTTATGACCAATGATGGGAATGCTATATTACGTGAAATAACAGTACAACACCCTGCTGGAAAATCAATGATAGAAATAGCTAGAACTCAAGATGAAGAAGTTGGAGATGGTACCACATCGGTTATTGTATTGGCAGGAGAAATTTTAGCTGTTGGTGAACCTTTCCTTGAACAGAATATGCATCCAACAGTTATAATAAGAGCATTTCGGCAAGCTTTAGAAGATATGGTGACCATTCTGAATGAACAGATCAGTGTGGATTTAGATCGCAATGATAGAAGCAAATTAATCCAGGTCATAAATTCTTGTGTTGGAACTAAATTTATTGGTCGTTGGTCTGAGTTAGCATGTCAGATTGCTTTAGATGCAGTTAATACTGTAATGCTTGAGGAAAATGGCAGAAGGGAAATAGATATAAAGCGTTATGCAAAGGTAGAGAAGATTCCAGGTGGCAGTGTTGAAGATAGTACTGTCCTTAAGGGAGTAATGTTCAGTAAAGATGTTACCCATCCAAAAATGAGACGTTATATTAAAAATCCAAGAATAGTTCTTTTGGATTGTTCCTTAGAATATAAAAAGGGTGAATCACAAACTAATATAGAAATAATGAAAGATACAGATTTCACCAGGATTTTAGAATTGGAGGAGGAATATGTTAAAAAAATATGCGAAGATATTATTGCTGTAAAACCTGATGTAGTGATCACGGAAAAAGGAGTATCAGATATAGCCCAACATTATCTTGTGAAAGCTGGAATTTCTGCTATTCGAAGATTGAGAAAAAGTGATATTAATAGAATTGCGAGGGCTTGCGGGGCTACTGTTGTTAATCGTACGGAAGAATTACGAGAGGAAGATATTGGTACCAAAGCTGGTCTTTTTGAAGTCAAGAAACTTGGAGATGATTACTTCTGCTTTATTACTGAATGTAAAGATCCTAAAGCATGTACTATAATTTTGAGGGGTGCTAGCAAAGATATACTAAATGAAACTGAAAGAAACTTACAAGATGCTCTTCATGTTGCCAGAAACCTTCTTATTGAACCTAAATTAGTACCAGGTATTTTAACATTTAATTACTTTCTATTGAAAATGTATATTAAGGTTTTTGATTAATATATAATTATAATGTTTGCTATAGGTGGAGGTGCAGTAGAGATGGCAGTATCAAGACTTCTGACAGAAAAAGCAGGAAGGCTTGCTGGTGTGGAACAGTGGCCGTACAAAGCTGTAGCACAAGCACTAGAAATAATCCCAAGAACTCTTGCACAAAACTGTGGAGCAAACACAATTCGAACCTTAACTGCATTACGTGCAAAGCACGCTACTGGAGGAGTGACATGGGGTATTGATGGAGAAACTGGTCAATTGGTTGATATGAAAGAACGTGGTATTTGGGAGCCTTTATCTGTGAAGTTACAGACATATAAAACCGCTATCGAAACTGCCATTTTATTGCTAAGAATTGATGATATTGTATCAGGAAGTAAGAAGAAGAAATCAGATAACGAGCCTACTCCACCTGCACAAGTTTCAGAAGAATCCATGAAGGAGTAGAAATGTTTAATTTATATTGCACTTAAAAAGCTTTTATTTGTGTTAACATTTAATAATTCATGCCCACGATAGTTTTATTAAAACATAATTCATATTCACGGAAAGCATTATTTCTCTGCTTGTATGCATTTTCATATTAATAAAAGTATTGTACTTTGATGAAGTATTGAAGTTTGGTATATGTACTGTATGTGTCTATATTATTTTCAGTATGCTGATTCCTTATCTGTAATAAACTAATAATATATATTTTCATAAGTAGTAACTAATTTATTTAATGAAAATGTATTTTATAAAATCATTAAATACATATTAGCGATATTTCATAAATAGTATTCTTTTACGACTGTACCGATATCTTATGATAATCTTTAAATAGAATCTTACATTATTATTTGCTTAATTTTCATAAAAATTTAACTTGGGTAAGTATGAAGAAGGAAAATTTCAATTGAAAGATATATAAAAAATGAAAAAGTTATAGTAGTTGTTCATTGTATAGTAAGTCTGAGTCACAGCATTCGTTTGCAATTGAAATTATAGGTAGTTAATGACAATTAGTGATACGAAAATGAAGCATCATGATTTAAAAAATTATCGGTTCTACAAAATCATGTATGGAATTTTAAGGAAGGTGGCGTTTCACGCAATACAGGTATGTATCGATTGTATGTGTGGGGTGGCCGGCATGAGTGAAGGCCGACGAATGGGACACAATTTTCGTAACGGCTCTTTGCGAAACTTAAAACTGTTCGGATAAACCGGGATAAACTGAACGATGAGCATGAACGTGAGATGATGCCAGGCACGTCTCGCCAATTAGGAACTTTGAACGGTAGTAAAATCCTATTTTCTTTTTAACTGTTTTTTATCTCTGTATGCAATATTGTATCAATGTTTCTGTTAAGGCTGGCAGATGTTCAATAGTTTTTTACAATTCAATACAATTGAGGGATGCAAAGCGTGCCAACAACGTTTTCAATATACGAGTATTGTCTTTATAGTAAGATTACATCCACGTGGTTAAACGTATACGGAAGTGATTTCCGTATCTGTTTACTACGAGATTGACAGGTGTCTACGTTTTGTTAGTTTCAGATATTGGTTGTAAATAAATAATTGTTACTCAATATTTTGTACCTATCTGTTAAGGAAATTCATAGAAAATATTTTTTGTTACTGTTTCTTTATAATAATAGAAATTTTTAGTTAGTATTCTTTGAAACAAGTTACGAATTCTATTGTAATCACAACTGTGTATAAATATCAATTTATTAATTAGGTCCTGAGTGGGACACATTGATGGAGGTTCATCATGAACCAATTGAGAAAAACTACAAACTATTGGAAGAAATTGGCAAGTAAGTACTTACAATAATCATTTTTTAAATAATAGTAAGTATGTGTTGTTTAATTACTAATCTATTACAGAGGACAATTTGCAATAGTACGAAAATGTATGGAAATAAAGACTGGGGAGTTATATGCTGCCAAAATTATGAGAAAAAGACGCGTTGCCAGAGGTGTGGCAGCAGCAGATATTGGTAGCTATCTTTACTTTTACATTTATTATTCTCTTTTTGTACAGAGAAATATTAATTTTTCATTTTAAGCTCGAGAAGCAGGTTTATTAGCAAGGCTAAGGCACCCAAATATTGTTTCATTGCACAAAGTTGTAGACACAGGCACAACAGTTGTTTTACTCTTAGAATTAATTTCTGGAGGGGAACTCTTTCATTGGGTACCATCTGGTGAATTAGAAGCTGCACATGTGGTTTGTAACTGTTATAGTTACATTTATAATTTCAACAAGAATCTGAATAACAAATCTAATTTCAATCCTATTTTTCTATAGGTTCGACAAGTTTTAATGGCACTTAATCATTTACATTCTCATCAAGTTGCTCATTTAGATATCAAACCTGAAAACATTCTTTTATCAACCCCTCCACCAATGCCAAGTATAAAGTTAATAGGTAATTTTCAACCCTATGAATTTGTTATTAAAGCTTATACATGGATTAAAAAAAGAGTTAAATAACTACATATAACTTTTTTTTAATACAGATCTAGGTCTTTCGCATAGACTGATACCTGGGTCTGAACACAGAGCACTATTTGGTACACCTGAGTTTGTAGCTCCAGAAATTGTAAATTATGAACCACTCAGTTTAGGAACTGATCTTTGGGCAGTTGGTGTTCTAACATACATTCTTTTAAGTGGTGCATCACCATTTTTAGGTGAAGATAAACAAGAAACTTATGCAAATGTTGCTGCATGTCAATATCAATTTGACAATGAATATTTCAGTACAGTATCTGAAATTGCCAAAGACTTCATACGATCCTTGTTGATCAAGGATCCAAAGTGAGTACAAGAGATGTTAGGCCAATAAGATCGATTTAAAACACAATTAAGTAATTATGTAAAATTTGTTTTTCAGAGAAAGAGGAACTGCAGAATCGTGCCTTAAACATCCTTGGATCCTCACGGTCTGTTCCTGAATGCAATATTATACTTTTGTTTGTAATAACCAGAGCTGATTATAATTTACATTTTCAATCGCTCACATTGTTTTTTTTTATTTGCATGAAATAATGTTTATTTATTCACATGGTGTGACTAGAGTTTGTATCGTTTGTACAGTCACACATTGTATGTGTTATTTTTTTCATTGAATGTATTAAGTTAATATTCGTATGCATCTTATATGTACTGACCATATATTGTAGCATAAATAATAACAAAACACAATAAGTATAAAAATATATATTTGATATCTATATTTTTTTTGTTATTCTATAGGAATCAGAAGCCTCTCAAGGTCTTGGTGAAGCTATGATTAGCGCTGTTAAACGAGGCTGTATTGAGGCTGTTTCTCAGTTATTACTGCAAGGAGCACCATTGAATGTAAAAGATTCTGTGAGATTCTCTTTATATTATACATACTTTAAACTATGTATAATGTGGATAAGGTGTTGAACAGTTACTTTTCCTCAAATAGAAAGAAGACACACTTTTACACCTTGCATGTGAAACAGGAGATGAAGGAATGGTAACTTTTTTAATAGAAAGTGGGATAGATCTGGATACCCCTAATAAAAAAGGCTTAACACCACTACACGTGGCTGCTAGGCATGGTTTCATTAATCTTGTTAGACATTTGTGCCTTGCCGGTTGTGATGTTGACAAGACAAATCGAGGAATTAGGGCTGATGTAACAGCAATTAAATACGGACATCCTGATATTGCATCACTATTGGATAAGCTTCGAAACGTATGTGTTATGGAATAATATATTTATTAGTACTTATATTTTGTACTAATGTTGATTTCAATTGTAGCCTATTCAACGCGAAAATTACATTAAACAGCTACAACCAACACACAGACCAATAGATCGTTTACACATAAGACTTTTGGGGCACTGTGCATCGGGAAAATCATCTTTAATAAATTCTTTAAAATCAGGAATTTTTAGTTTCGGATTCTTTAGAAGATCAAGAAGTCAGAACTATACAGCAAAGGTAGTTATTCTCAGTTACAATCTATCGAGGATTTATTTATTTAATTAAGATGTTTATGAAAATCGATTATTTCCGTTTAGAGGGAACCAAGCATTGAACTAGATGTAACTAGCAAGCATGGTTCACTTAGTTTTGAATATAGCGACAATGAATACGAAGGTACACAAGGAGTAGATTGGAGCCGCGGTAACGTAGGTAAGGAAAATAATCCTTCAAGTCTTTTTCAAGATAATACTAAAAATACGAATCGTTAAGGCGAATTTAATCCTTAAGGCGGAGAATGTATCTTTTGGGAATTATGCGGTCGCGAAGACTTTTTAGCATCTTATCATTATGTTCTTACTTTTCAACAACCTGCCGTACACCTTATCACAGTTAGCCTTAGAGAACCTCTCACTGTGCAACTTCAGCAAGTAAAATTTTGGTTGCGATTTATCACAGATCGTATCGCGCCTACTAATTTTGGTGAGTTTAATTAATCATATCTAATGTTGTAGTATGTGTGAATCTGTTTTACTAAATATATTTTTATAACATAGGTTTCGGTGGCAAATACAATGATGTTAAAGTAATCTTAGTTGGAACTTATGCTCCCGAACCTCTTGCTCCAAATTCAAATAGTGGTAGTCTACTTGCTCCACTTTTACCTTTTTTGAAAGAGTTTACACCAGTTTTGGGAGATGAACCTCAAATGGTCGCAGTAGATGCAACTAACCCTTCTAGTCCTGGTCTAAAACTTCTAAGATCTTACTTGAATAATGCAAGGATGGAATTTTTAGAGGTGAAGTGATTATATGATTTATCAAAGTTATTACACTTTTCACATTATTTACACATACTACAAGACAATTTTTTGTTATTATTCATCATTGTAAAACATATAATGAAGAAAAAAAAAAAAAAAAAAATTACGAGTCTCTCAGTCTTAACCGAGATTTTTAAGCAATTTGTATTAATTTGAAAAAAAGTCAAGCTCGGCTAATCGTGTTAACGAGAACTATATTAATAGCAAATGTGATTTACACTAAAAAATCTCAACTGGAAACCTAAGTCTTTAATTATTTCATGCTTGGTTGCACGAGCGACTCGTTCAGTCCAGTCATATTCTAGCTTGAAACTAATGTAAAATACACTGAACATAAAAAAATTCAGGTTCACTTAAATATATTTGTGTACATAATTATACTTCCACATTTTTTTACAGGAATAACGCCACTGTTTGTACAGCATGCAATAAATGTGTGCATTAACATTTTCAAAACGATTCTAATTAGAATCGGATCATTTCATTTTGCATAATGCTAATTACATTTGTACTATTCACATCTATTTAATTTGAAATCCTGCAATGTTAATACCATGTTGAACAAAGTATTGATTTCTAAATATAATGCAAACATTTTTGTTAAAGTTATGATTCAGTAATCCATGGTCATTCATGATGCATGGTTCATTCAATACACGTACAAGTAACTAAGCTCACCGAAAATAATATATTTCGTATTTTTCATATTTTTCAATTAAAGAAGTTATTTACAACATTTAATTAAGCACATTCCTTGAAAATGAAGAAAGAAAATACATCAAATTTTTTATATCTGCTATCACTCTATCATATGATCAATTTACTAACAACATATATTTTAGTTGCTGATTATTTGGTCATTAACGTTTATTAACATCAGCCTTACTGCATGCAATGCATGATGTAGGAAGGACCGGAAGTTGCAGAAAGTATTCTTCGACGTGACACGCCGCGGGCCGCGGCCTCGTATGTGCCCTTGGCGAATCTTGATAAACAGGTCGAACTATTTCTCAATTCCTTTGATAAAAGTGATGCGTATAATGAAGCTGTAATTTATTTAATAACTGCTCTAATGCTTTATTCCATTAATACATACATGCACTACTGTCCAATGCAATTAAAGAATAAAAAAAACTACCCTTGTATATATTTTCTGCATCAGTGTATTATTTCATATTTTTTCTATTATATTTTATCAGTAAAGATGCAAATATTTTATTATAGAGTGCATTAGTGTGGACTGGTCTTGCCGAAGCTTGGAGGTCGTATGTTCAATCTTTAGAGGTACCTCTGGTAATGCTTACACAGGAAGAATTTTTGAGGGAAGTGAGAAAAATTAATCCGTTAGTTTGTTTAGAACATTGTAGACATCTTGGACTACAGTTACAGGTTTGTGTTTTTACCATGATATTTCAATCATTTATCGTTTATTCATAATATATTATGTAAGTGTTAATTCTCAGAATTTAGGAGAATGTATGCTTCTTCCTGGAAATTTAATAGTGTTAAGTCCAGAGTGGTTTTGGCAGGATGTAATAAATTGGCAGTTAAGTCCTGAACAAAGAGGACGTCTCGGAGGTCGTACAACAGGAGTTTATGCTTTAGAGGATTTTCAGGCTCGTTGTCCTTGTCCTGCAGGCCAGGCCTTGCAAGCTTTGCAAGCTGTGAATTTATGTGTTCCGGTAGGTATAATTAATATAGCTTTTATGCTTTGCTTTATAACTTAACAAAGTTACGTTTCAGTGCGAAGTGGACGATGATGAAGTGGAATATGAGATACCCTGTTTGAATCTCGTTGAACGTTTACCAGGATTATGGGAACCATGGAAACCGTGTTCTAATATTTTACCTCATACCGGTCTTCGTCTTTCTCCATCCGAAGCACCTTTGTATCATTTAATTGCAATATTCCCACACTTGCAAGTACGTGAAAGTAATAGTAAATAATTTTACTGTATTATTAGATTATAACGAATGTTTGAATACAGTCACAGTTAAGGAAGATCACTCAATCGTGGGATCCATCAAATTCAGATTTATATCAATGGTGGCGAGGATCAAAATTATGTATCGGACCTTGCGAAAGTATAATCACTTTCGAAGATGAAGATCAAAGTTACGTAGAAGTAAGAGTACGCGGACCACGAGGTACCAGCGCTCAGTGTTTCGCTCTTCTCAGTATTATTCTTGATGCTGTTGAAACAACCATAGAATTAGTTGCTCCTGGGATGTTACTTGAAAGACACTGGTTAAGTCCTAGCCAGCTTCGAGAATATGACGAAGTTAGTTTCGGTCATAAATACTTTTAATATAAAATCGTGTCAATAAAATGTGTTATTTAAATGTTCTTCTGTGAAACTTCATAGATTATACATTCTTGGGAACCAGCGCCGATGATATCCGCTTTGATAGACAAAGGTCTTGAAGAAGCAACTCTTAAAAATCCTTTGAACGGTAAAGAAGAAACTGTATGGGAAATAGTAGGATGTGGATTACCGTTGATAGAAAATTGTCTTCCTGGACCAAAACAGCCAATCAAGTACATCAAATCTGCTGTTCAAAGAAGATTAGCGCAGATGTTGGATCCTCCTGATCGTCACGGGAGAGACTGGTGTTTACTCGCTGTAAGACTTGGTTTGGGAGATCGAGTTGCTCAGTTAGATAGCACAGTAGATAGTCCAACGTTGAGGTAAGTAAAACTTTTCTTGACGAACCGAATGATCTTTTATTATATACTTAATCTTATGTTTTACAACGTTCACTTTTCGTCAGGTTACTTAACAATGCTGGCGCTGATTGCACTGTAGGTTCTTTAATACTACAGCTTCGAGCTCTTGATCGTGAAGATGCTGTACATCTTTTGCTTTCTTATACACCAACATACATATTATCAACAGGTACTGATTCCGAAACAGGATCAAATCTTTCCAGATGACAATGTTGCATTTATCAATGGTGCGTTAATACTTTTTAAAGACGGATTTCTGAAGCAAATTTTTTCCCATACGATGGGTTTGATAGACTTATTACATCACTGCTTCCGCCCAAACAGTAAATTGTGCATTGCTCTTTAAGCTAAGTACGTGCATTGTAACAGTACATTTTCTGTGTACTTCCTTAGAAGTATATTAAAATGCACACGCACTGATATGTACTTTTGTATACAAAATATTAGAATGCACTTTGAGTGGCACAAATTTCATTTAACTTGTTCTTTTTATTATTAAGTACTTACGTACATTTTGTATTTGAAAAGTTGCATAATTTACACGAATTTGCATATGTTTTCTTATGAACTTTTATAACACATGATAATTTAAGTATATTTGTTAGCATAACAAGAAAGTATTTATAATTCTACGTTTCTGTTAGGTTTTGAAATATTTACTTAACAAGATTTATTACAAACGAATAATTTTTAATAACTAAAGTTTCATTTTTAATTTTAAAGTCTACTCGTAAGCATTTGTATTGTGATATTACATTAATTGCATCTTTCATCGAGTTTCTTAAGTGAATTTATATTAGAGAAATAATTCTAAGTAATATGTGTACACACGTGTGACCCATACGAAAATGCATTTACACACTATAAAACACGATACTATCGTATTTGATACTAATATTGTTTTGAAAGCTTTTCTTGATATGCATATATACTCTACCATGCCAAAACTCAGTGTCAATACGCGCTGCTTTCTATGATATTTAGAAACTATTTACGCGAGAAAAAGGAGTGAAACAGTTCGCACAATTATTTGCTTTTTCTACATCTATGGAAGCTCTATTCTTACGTGGATATATCTTTTACTAAATCGACATTCCTGCGATGTTTGTTATGTGCCATAAACGATACTTGCTCATCGTATCTATTAAAGCGTTCAAACATTTCTCTGAACTATCAAAATTGATCCTTTTTTTTTTATATGGAAACTAAGTACTTTCTCATTAACAAAGCCGAAGCTTGCAACACGAAGGATCACTTGTTCAACAAATTTCAGTAGTTGTTTTGTAGATTTAAGAACATTAAAACATGGTGCACCGTTCGTATGCGACACGCATGGATATTATATCATTAAACCAGTGAAGTTTGTTGTTCGTGGAGGATTTATTCTTTGAACATGTGTCTATTATGTAATCTCCACTATTTAAATGTAACGTGTTAAGTAGAGTATCGTTTGTATTCTTACTTTACCTAACACGACGTTTGATACAGATCTTGAAACACGCGAAAATGTTTCTTTGTATTAGAAAAATATTTGTAAGGTGTATCTAAGATACTTCTGTTATCTCTGTGTTCTATTTCTATGTACGTGTTTATTGTGAAATGAACATTTATTATACACCCTATAAAGTGATACAGACTTTTGGTACTGATGTACTTTTCTAAATTAGTACTTTTCAAGTATGTACGCATTTCTCACGCACTGTGTTCATCTTACATTTACACGTTGATGTTCAACACGCTGAATTTTCTAATGTTTCCTGTTTGCTAATCGACTGTTTTCGCACTTTATACGTATGATTCTGTAAAAATGTTCGATTGAAGATTTTCAATCGCTTGGTATTTGTTAATTAATTGTACGACGTTGTTTATTCGTTTTGCAATCTCGTTGAAACAACAGCCGATCTTTGTAACGACACATTCGATTTCTCTAAATACGCAAATTTTAGTATTTGCATTTCATAATGTTTGCTTAGTACAACGTAGGAGTAACGACATAAGCGTTAATTAAGGCGAAATTTAACAGCACGAAGGTTCGCGCAGAATAATAAATTCTAAGGCTACGATAAATCGTTGTTATTTATATATCTTGTAATAAAAAAGAAACGCTAGAACAATAGAGATTTTCATTTTGTTGTAATTAATAGAATTTACATTTTTCTAGTTTTTATAATAACTTCGATGTCATACGAAATTGCCCTTTCTAAAACTGGCCTGTAAATTCGCTTCAAAAAACCTAACAAACCTAACTAATTAGTTTGATGAACTGTGTCATTAGCAAATCGATTTCGTAAGATTGTAATCAAAATCGACATAGAAATATCGTGTTAGCGTTCCCTTGAACATTAAAAAATATTGACGGGTAAAAGAGTTACTGTTAAATAGAAATATCTCTATAAGTTTCTAAAACGTAACGTAAATTAGATTAAGAAATCGTGCTCTTAAATTAAACGCTGTTAAAGTGTCAAGAATTTGCGTGCCGTTTGATTTAATAGAATGTACTTAAGTTTCTTGTCGGAACCTTTGTGAAAACATCTGGTCGATGGTAGTGAAAGCTAACACGAATTCTGTATAACAATTATACGCTGCGCATTTATTTGTAATTACAAGAGATAAGAAATACATTAGCCGAATGAATGTGTAATTATTCCTTTTATACTAGAGAAAAGATGTCAAATAAAATTACGTTGCTTCATAAGCTAGCTTTGGTTCGTTCCAAATTCACCGTGTCTTCTACGTTTCTTTTGCAATAAACAAATGGAATATCGAATGGAAAATACTTCAATTCTTGAAATTCGTACCATTTACAGCAATTGCAATAACGAGGATAGAATTGCCGCGGTTTCGACGCGTTACCAAAGCATGGACGCTTTCGCGCATCGATTCGATATATCGATCGAAGTCGGCCGGGTGAGCGGGAAAATTCAAATATTCGAAACGGAACGCGACTTATCCCAAGGCACGGTGAACGAAATTTTTAATAAATCGCGAAACAAAAGCAGAAATGTTTCTCGGTATGGTGTTTATCGTAGAGGTATGGTTACGTGGTCGATAGGAAACAGGAACGGAATTCTTTCGAGACGAGAATAGCATAAGGGAGGTGGAGATCGCGTTTCGTTGGTGGCCACTGCAGCGAGTAGAAATCAGCCAGTGAAGAGCCGAGATAAAATCGGGACGACAGCCAACAAGGCGACAAGCAATTATAGAATTGGATTGGATCGAGAAGTTCGAGGAGGCTCGCGACGCCGGTTTCGTTTTATTTTAGCTTAGCTTTCGAAGGCATCCGGTTGTGCATTCTCATCGCGGATCATCGCCACGATTACAGTGAGTGTTGTCCCCCTTTCACGTCTAACTTCTGTGTCCCTTCCGTGGTATTTGTTGTTAAACGTTGTTTAGCGGTGAATAGTGAAACTGTCGAATTTCACAGCGTTGAAGGGCCGACCAGGAGATAATTGATAAGAAGAAGAAGCGCGAATCGTCATCATGGAGGCGATTAAGAAGAAGATTGCGGCGTTGAAGCAGGAGATGGACGCCGCGAACGAGAAGGTTGAAGCGAATGAAACTAAACAGAAATTGGAGAACATGCGAGCGGATACATTAAACGACGAGGTAAGGGATCTGCAGAAGAAACTGGCTCAGTTAGAGCGAGATTACGAAGTCGCCAAGGCTAATTTAGATCGATCCACGGCCGATTTGGAGCAATGCGAAAAATCTTGGTCCAGGGTACGTAAAAATACGCGTTAAATCGATAGGAAGAAAGTTTAACGGAAAAGTAATCGACGAATCTCGTAAAACAGGCAGAACAAGATCGAACAACGTTGACAAAAAGAGTGCAAGAAATCGAGGCGTCGCTTACGAAGAAGGAGGAGCTGCGTCTCACTGCTCAGACGAAGCTTGGACGTGCCTCAGAGCTTGCGGATGATGCGCGAAGGTTTCATTTCGTATACTCAATTTTTCTAACCGATCAGTGCAAATTGAAATGCGTGAATTTATTTCTTTTCATCTCAGAATGTGCAAAGTGTTGGAAGACAGAAGTCGCCTGGACGAGGAACGTACGGAGAAGTTGATGCAGGAATTAAAGGACGCTAGATTAATAGCGGAAGACGCGGATGCAAAGTCTGAGGAGATCTCGAAGAAGTTGCAGCTCGTCGAAGAGGAATTGGAGGGCGCCGAGGAGAGGGTGAAAACCAGCGAGGCGTTTGTATAATTACGTTACCTTTTCTTTTTCTCTTCTTCTCGCGGCTCTTCGTTGATACGTACGGTGTATACGTTTTTGTAGGAAAATCATAGAACGAGAGGACGAGCTGTTCATCGTGCAGAATATCGTGAA